>NC_139391.1:20475000-30475000 GCF_054392235.1 Sus scrofa | reverse complement strand
CTTATACCCTAACAAGATACATTAAAAAACAGCAAAAAGCTTTAATGAGAATCAAACAGGTCTTTGTCAGTTTTCATGACCAGATTATCAATTTGGTTTTCTCAAATGTTACACATAGTTTATAATTATGTGCAATATACAAGTGCCAAAAGACATAAATTCTGGGAACATATGGAGATGGTCATTTATGTTAGAGTTAGCATTTTGGTGCTGCTACATGTGCATCTGTTTATAGCAGATGCAAGTTAATATTACTTTTAACTAAAGTCCCCAGAAAACAAATACAACAGTAAGTAAAAATCTGTCATTCTGTTTGAAGTATTTATACCAACCAGGGAATGCTTTTCTTTAATATAATATTTCCATATGGTATATTTAAGTAAGCACATTTTAGCTAAGCTTCATAAAGTGGTTTTATTTATACTTTATATAGTATAAGAAATTAATACATTCATATATTCTTTTTTCTCATATTATCATGCTCCATCATAAGTGACTAGACATAGTTCCCAGTGCTACACAGCAGGATCCTCATTGCTAATCAATTCCAAAGGCAATAGTCTGCATCTAGTACCCTAAGCTCCCCATCCATCCCACTCCCCCCCCCCCTTGGCAACCACAAGTCTATTCTCCAAGCCCATGATTTTCTTTTCTGTGGAAAGGTTCATTCATGCCGTATATTAGATTCCAGATGTAAGTGATATCGTATGGTATTTGTCTTTCTCTTTCTGACTTACTTCACTCAGAATGAGAGTCTCTAGTTCCATCCATGTTGCTGCAAATGGCATTTATTCCTTTTTATGGCTGAGTAGTATTCTATTTATTCAGATTTACTGTTTGCCATCCTCATAGTCATTGTAATAGGATGTTGACTGTGATCTCTTTTTTTTCCCTATCCTGGAATGGTTTCCATGAATAAGAACTGAAGCCAGAGTGTTCTTCAGTACCGCATTCTCTAAAGAGATATATTAACAATGTGGACAGATAGTTTCTTCAGAAAATCAACTACTTTTTCATTGTATACAATGAAACCAGAGGGGAGAGCAAGAGATCAAGCAGTTGGAGTGCCCAAGAGAATCACTTGTAAAAACTGGGATGGCTGAAAGAAGAAAAGCCTTATTTCCTTGATTTAATATTCTGCTGATGATAAGATTCAAAAGAATAGTGGCAATATTACTACAAACACTAAATCTGTTGAAAGCCTGTTAAATTCTCTTTGCAGTTCTCTTCATTCTTAAAGTTTCTGTTTTTTAAAGTCACTTAAGCCAATTATTTTTTGTGTATGATGTTTTTGTCTCTATGTTAATACCAAAATTATTGATTTGTCTACAGTCTTATTGTTTTAACTTAATTTTATTTCTAATTATGTAAAATATTATTGAATTTAAAATATATGCGTCAGAAACCGTATAGTGGTGTACATTTGAGGAAAACCCCTGAACCCTTCTTTACCCATAAATAATCATTTTTATTATCTTTTGATTATCCTCTCCTGTATTTAATATTGAATGTATAAGCAAATATGAATGAATATATATAGTTCTTACAAAATTTAACATATATAAACACCATTCTGTTCGCTTCCCTGCCCATTTCTCTGTGTGTGTGTGTGTGTGTGTGTATTCATTTTATTTCAGTATAGAGATCTTTCTCATTGTATTTACAAGTGAGTAGTACTTTATTGTACAGATATGCCAGGAAATAAGAAAAACTTAAGCTTTCCAGCCTAAGAATACAGAGAATTAAAGTTGGTCAAAGACATTGTGATCTTAAATTTATATTGCAAATAATATAAAACCTTACAAATATGTGCATACTCACATAGCTATTGGCTCAATCTGAGCAACTAAAAGTCCATTTTAGACTGGTTTAAATTCACATCTCATATCTGACTCTGCTCATGCCTGACTCTTTCCTCCCCTACCCCACCGATTAAGCTGGGTATTCCAGGGACTTGAGAGGACTAGGGAAAAGGGTTGGTTGTGTCATTACTTCTCCCACTCCAAGGACTGAAGCAGATGGGCAGTGCTGTGGTATCTAGGATACGGCCACCCTCAGTTATGTGGTGGATTCCTGTGATGCTGGTTGAGGTTATAAAGGAGGAGGGAATAATTTTCCTTTCACTTTACTTTCTGATTGTAATCTTCTCTCCTGGTTGTCTGTCACATATTTCCTTCATTCTAAGTGATTGCCTTTGCCTCTGTGTAGGGGAACCCAAACGCTGGATTTCTCTTTGTATACAAATAATTTAACAGGGAAGAACAAATCTGACTCCATATTAGATGTTTCTCTTGAACCTTTGTATTCTCCCTACAGTGTAGCACCATGTCTTTTTCCATCCTAAGCTCAAGGAAGATCAAAAAATACAATGGCAATCAGATACCCTAGCAGTGATAAAGATTCTAGGCTTTTCTTCTTTCAGCCATCCCAGTTTTTACAAGTGATTCTCTTGGGCACTCCAACTGCTTGATCTCTTGCTCTCCCCTCTGGTTTCATTGTATACAATGAAAAAGTAGTTGATTTTCTGAAGAAACTATCTGTCCACATTGTTAATATATCTCTTTAGAGAATGCGGTACTGAAGAACACTCTGGCTTCAGTTCTTATTCATGGAAACCATTCCAGGATAGGGAAAAAAAAGAGATCACAGTCAACATCCTATTACAATGACTATGAGGATGGCAAACAGTAAATCTGAATAAATAGAATACTACTCAGCCATAAAAAGGAATAAATGCCATTTGCAGCAACATGGATGGAACTAGAGACTCTCATTCTGAGTGAAGTAAGTCAGAAAGAGAAAGACAAATACCATACGATATCACTTACATCTGGAATCTAATATACGGCATGAATGAACCTTTCCACAGAAAAGAAAATCATGGGCTTGGAGAATAGACTTGTGGTTGCCAAGGGGGGGGGGAGTGGGATGGATGGGGAGCTTAGGGTACTAGATGCAGACTATTGCCTTTGGAATTGATTAGCAATGAGGATCCTGCTGTGTAGCACTGGGAACTATGTCTAGTCACTTATGATGGAGCATGATAATATGAGAAAAAAGAATGTATGAATGTATGTGCGACTGGGTCACCTTGCTGTACAGTAGAAAATTGACAGAACACTGTAAACCAGCAATAATGGAAAAAAATAAAAATCATTATAAAGCATTGCTTGAGAAAACTGACTATGAGCCAATATATAAAAATATAAAGTTCAATTTTGTACTAAGGAACTCTGGAAACATTAACATAATGAGTATTTTTAAAATGTATCTATAAATTTCCAGTAAAGAAAATATTTGTGTTCAATAAAAGATAGCTGAGATAAAAACTTCAAAACTTCAGAAAAAATTAGGTGAAGTTGTGAGTGCTAAGATGCAAAAGACAATTCAAAGTAGAAAAAAAGTTTCTCTTTATTGTGTTTTAGGAACCACTAGTGACAGAACATTTCCTTCTTATGTGGTTTGTTTGGAATGAAACCTAGCAGAAAAATTGACAATTAATTTTACCTCATAGGACTTGTTGGTAGGGATTTAAGTTGCAAATTAGATTTTATTTTTGTATAATTACTATTAAAGAAAATTTCTAATTTTTTTGTCTGTACTTATTATATTATATAATATAATATATGACACTGCTCTGAATTTACAAAAGAATATATCTCATGGTATATTAAAAAAACCTATATTTTGAGGGGTTATTTTTAAATCATGATAACATTTCTCTGTATTTTATTTTCTCTACTTCCTCACCAAAAGAAAAAAATATATACTTTTATCTCCAACTAAGAACACAGTTTGAATCATTGGCTCTTATTGTTTAATCACCTAAATTTTTCAGTACAGTTTTAATGCATTTATATCTTTAAAAATGAACTCTAGTAGACAAAGGGTGACAAAACAGTTCAGCTCATTTCACAATGATCCTAATTAAGGTCACAAGAGAAAGTATTTTTTCAAGCTTTCACTGTTTATTTTTTGAGTGTGCCTATGGGCAATCATCTGAGAAAGAACTGTCCATTACCTCTGAGTTCAGAAGACCAAGCCATTTTCTTTTTAAAAGAAATTAGTCCATTTTAGTCATCATTTGCTTAACTATCATCCGTACACCCAATCAAGATAACGTTTTAACTCACCTTTCTAGTGTTTTATTTTAGGTGTTTTTCATCAACCATTTTCAACATAAGAATTCTAAAAGTATGTGAGTGAATGAATCAAAGAATATTAAAGTTATTTATTTACCCTAATCAGACTATCCATGCAAGCCTTGCTAATCATACATCTAAGAAGAGAATCCTTTCTGGTTTAATTTATATTTAGTTTCTTGATTTTTTTTTTCTATTTTTTGGTTTTTGTTTGTTTGTTTGTTTTCCTGTGTTCTCCCAAAGAGAAGATTGGAACAACTTGTTTTATTACCTTTTTTTCCCCCCTCTTCATTTGCATCTCCTTAGACACATACTTAACATTTAATTTCTTTCTAACTTCCTTTTAGAAAGTTTCTTAGCACCTGGAGTTGATATTCAAACCTCAAGTAATGTTGGGATTTCATTTTTTTTTTTTTCTTTCTCCAAACAACTACCCTATTTTTTTGTCATCTTACAAAAACAATCCTATGTTGTTGTTTCCATATAAATAAAGAGATGCTTCAAGTCCTTTGGCAGTATACTATTTTTAAAATCATTTTTTGTACTTCTAGATAATAGTGATCCCAAATCTAGTGGTAAACTACAATCGGTTAGTTGAATCTAATACATTCCGCCATCATCTGAGCTCTCTTTCTTTGCATAAACAGTGTTCTTTATGCTAAGGTTTAATTTTAATTGCACAGTCAAATATATATATATTTCCTTTTTGGCTGCCCTGCAGCATATGGAGCTCCCGAGCCAGAGATTGGATCTGTGCCGCGGTTGTGACTGAAGCTGCATTTGCGGCAACATCAGATCCTTAACCCATTGTGCCTGGCCAGGGATTGACCTGCATCCCATTGCTCCCAAGAGGGCGCCAATCCTGTTGGGACACAGCAGGAACTCCCACAGAGATTATATTCTAGAATATATGTCACCACTTTTTGTTGTAATAGGTTGCTATCATGGAGGCAAACTTGGCACCTTTCTCGGCAAATACTTCAGTTGATGACTAAAATAAAGAAACCCACTCACTTTAAAATTTGAAACCTATGAGAGGGCAAATATTATGTCTTTGATTTCTCCTTCCCACAGTTCTAGGAGCTCAAATTCTTGGATGACAGCCAGAGCATGGAGGGGTTCTACGCACAGTTTAAGACAAAAACCCAGAATGCCTTGATACATGACTCTCTCTGTCACAACATTGTTGTAGTCCTATGTTACTTGGTTTAAGTAGCTGCATTTTTAGCCATAATTTATTAGTGAACTGTTATGGAAAAAAAAAAATGCCCATATGTGAAGCCACTTAGTCAGCTAAGCCCCAAAGGTACCTTTACAGGGAACTATCATTTTAATTAACAAAGGATTCCTGTAGAGCATAACTGTGAGGTACAGAATTCAGTGGTGCTTCATTCCACTTTATTATCAAGCAGCTTTGTGATAAAATAATGAAAGTGACATTTACTTGAATTTTACACTCTGCCATATCAAATGCTCATTTTCAAAATAATAGTATTAAAATATTGAAAAACTAGAGTGGAATAAAAGCAATGTACCCACAATTCAAAAGATATGTACTTACTAATCAAAAGGGTTTATTACTACTTAAAGATAAGGGCACTCTTTAGTGAAAGATAAAAGTTCAAGGAGATATTAGAGAGAGAGATTATAATCTTTTGAATATAATAGCCAAACTTATATAAGAACTATAATTGAATAAGAATAGTGATCAACTTACCAATATTTTAAGGATTTGAGTGCTATCTAAACTCACACCTTAACACCAAAGGACACACATACATATGAACATATGCACTCAAACCACCACCACCTCCAAATCATATTTGGCTGTATTTCTACAGAAAATATCTACTGCATTTGTGTCTCAAGGGGCAGATAGCAGCATGAAGATAAAACCCAGTGTGAGCAGCACCCAATCTGATGTGGGAGTTACTGGAATTATTGTGATGTGACATTCTCAATGAAATGAAGAAATATCACAGTAAATTCTATACTGTTCTATGACATAGTCTTTGAGCATATGGATTATTTATTTATATTAGATCCTGAGTTGCAGGGGTGGTATAAATGTTTTGTTTTTGTTTTTGTTTGTTTGTTTTATGGCTACCCCCGTGACATATGGAAGTTCCCAGGCTAGGGGTCGAATTGGAACTGAGCTGCAGGCTTGTACACAACCATGGTAACACCAGATCTGAGCTGCATCTACAATCTATGCCTTCCCTTGCAGCAACACCAGATCCTTAACTCACTGAGCAAGGCCAGGGATTGAACCCGCATCCTCACAGACACTGTTGGGTTCTTAACCTACTGAGCCAAAATGGAAACTCTCAGGGTGGTATAAATGCAAAACTGTAAAATTATAACTATAAACTGTAAACTGTAAAACTGTAAAATTATATCAACTTTTTAGAAACAGCTATAGAAATTAAGTAAGCCAGTTATATTTGAATTTTATTTGTAGTGTAATTAATTTAATATTTGCTATATGAAAGTAGACATGCATATGCATTTATTCTATAAGAAGGCAAATAATTTAATATGCATAATGTATATGTATTTTTGTTTATATATACACATTATATATGTGTGTGTGTTTTGTATATTTCATATATATTTACATATAGCTAACACAATATCTTACATCATTTATAATTTTAGCTTCAATGTCTGGCACAATATTGGCATTACATACACATATGAAAAGTGGATTTTTTTCTACAGCAAAGTACATATTCCGGATGTCTAGGTCTTTTTATTTATATTAAAAAATCTTATAGTATTACAACTGAAAGGATTGAATATTAAGGGCCATTCATTTTCCAGAAGATAAAATTTACTCCATGACACAGAGTACATATTTTAAAGTATCTGATAGTTACAAAGTCATTATTAAGATCGACTAAAATGTCTTCTAAAATCAACCTACATGCAATTTTTCAGAAAATATATCATTCCAATTAATTCCAGGTATAAAAGCAATTTGAATTAATGCTACTCCCTTCTCCTGTCTCTAGATTTGCTAGCTTTTATAGTTGATTGCTGGCTGAGTCTATTCAATATCTTAGTTAATGAGTTTGTCTCTGTCATGCACTATGTTCACCTCTCCTATTCACTTCATGTATTCACATGATTACATGATAAGTAGCATTTGATGCATCACAGCATCACAGTTGCTTAAAAATTCTCTCTGATTATCCTCTATGCTCAGTCATTCCAATTTAAGAGGTGGCCTCAACAGGGACATGCTATATAGCACAGAAAACTCTACCCAGTATTCTGTAATAGTCTACGTGGGAAAAGAATCTGAGAGACAATGGATATGTGTATATGTATGACTGGGTCACTTGGTTGTACAGCATAAATTATCACAACCTTGTAAATTAATTATACTTCAATAAAACTTAAAAGAAATTGGCCTGTTTTCACAAAATTCTCTAAAGGGCTGGCATTACATGCTGCTGCTGCTTTTGATGGTGATCTATATTCCTGAACAATTCATAGAATCTTAATTTTTTTAATGTCTTTATCCTTTTGTTCTATGTACATTACAGGCATTGCATAACATTTTTACATTTAGTTTCTTTTACTTGTATAGCAATCTTTAACTTGGGAGGTTCTTTTCATGACGAATAAGCCTTAGGCTTCCTGCCTCTATCTAGGCTAAAGTCTAGTCACTGAGGATGATTTCTACACTATTCAGACATATATTTGTCCCCTTCTCTCTGTTGGGCTGCACCCTCTGGATATATAATCACCCCCTTACCAACCCACCTCTTTAGTCTGATTCACTGGATTGATACCACACATTCTGTTCCAAATTCTCTGAGAGATTTGTATACATGCTTGTTATTAAGCTTTTATGTGAGAAAAAAGATTTTACTGGAAGAGAAGCACATAAAGGCAATGTCTATGAAAAATAAACAATCTTAGTTTAGGTTTTTCTAGTTCCTCCTCTGTAGACACTACTATATTTTAATTAATTATTTGATTTATTCATTTATTCACTAAGTCAACAGATATTAATTGGGTATCTACCAATTAATCTGCTGAAACTATAATAATCCTTATACAGTGGGGTAGAGGGGAGAGCTAGGAAATAAACAAGTAGCAAGTTTGTGAGTCAGATAGTGAAACGTGCTAAGGAAAATTAAGCAGGGAAGGGATAGGGAGTATTGGATGGCAAAGAAGTTGCTTTAAATAAGGTATTCAGCTCTCACTGAGAAGGTGGTAATAGGAAGAGCTTGAAATAGGTGAAAGAGTAGGTTACCATGCAGCCTTCATGGTATGATGTTCCAGACAGTGGGACTGGGAGATGGAAATGCCCAATTTGACCAATATTACTTAGCTGCAGTGGAAGAATTGGAATTTTATCCCATGTTTCTGACACACTGCTTCCCACCATATCTGCCTCCTATATATGAAGGATGCACAGGCTTGTGTAAAAACGCCTTTTGGTATTTGCTGGCATGAATTTATAGAATGGATATGGTTCTGGTTTAAAATGAAATTGCTGGAGTTCCCGTCGTGGCGCAGTGGTTAACGAATCCGACTAGGAACCATGAGGTTGCGGGTTCGGTCCCTGCCCTTGCTCAGTGGGTTAACGATCCGGCGTTGCCGTGAGCTGTGGTGTAGGTTGCAGACGCGGCTCGGATCCAGCGTTGCTGTGGCTCTGGCGTAGGCTGGTGGCCACAGCTCCGATTGGACCCCTAGCCTGGGAACCTCCATATGCCGCGGGAGCGGCCCAAGAAATAGCAACAACAACAACAACAAAAAGACAAAAGACAAAAACAAACAAACAAACAAACAAAAAACAAATAGATTGTAACTAAAAGACCCTGAGAAAGAGTGGTCTCCCAGGAAAAAAAAAAAAAAAAAAAAAAATGAAATTGCTTGCTTTGACTGAGGAATTTCATTAGTAGTTGGCCACATGAATAATAACCTAGTCTCTGAAATAACTCTAAAGTAAATTTACATTGCTTCTGAATGAAATTCTCCTATTATTCCTTCTCTGGATTAAAATCCTGAAAGTACTGAAAAATCCTAATGTAATTGAAAAGGGCGATATATTGTCATTATCTATTATTAATACTTTAATGGTAATGGCAATGATGTTAATGATAAAACTTTGACTTGGAAACATCAAGCAAAAAGAAATCCAATGGAACCACATGAATAGCTTTGAAAAAAAAAAAGTATATTCTGGGAAATAATCTCCAAAAATTCTGATTAAGGAGGTTTGAATAGAGTCTGGATAACTTCTTTTTAAGGATCTCAGGTAACTTTTTGTCCTGTTTCTAGTTCAATATAATGAGGAATTTATAACCAAATAAATACAAAGTAACAGGGACATATAGCAGGTTGGTTTTGAGGGGGAAAGGTGGTTCAGACAAAACTGGAATATGGGCCATATGACAAAGTGGAATTGACTGACTAATCAGTGGAAGAGGAGGCACTAACAGATCAAACAAGAAACTCTTAAAGACAGAAAGGATTTAAGAAAGGTACACAGGCAATCTACAAAGCTAAATTAAATAACTGAAACTTTTTTTCAGTAGAGAAAAACTAGGCCTTATGTACATACAAATTTTGACACCACTTTCTATATAAATGTTACATACAATCTAGTATATTATTTTGCTTATTTATTATATAATATTAACCACTGGAGGCATATGGTATCTATATATTTTAAAATAAAGTTAAGGATGCAAATATGAACTGTAAAACTCATGAAATGCAAGCTAAAATTCCTCTAGTGTAGCTAAATTAAGTTGGACACATGCAATTCATTGGATTGGTGGAAAAAAAACTAATATATACATTGTTTGTGATGCAGTCATGTTAATGATGATAATGAAAACCATAACTTTTGTAATTCTTGACTTTTCTATTTTTAAAGTTGAAGCCTTAATACTGAATTAGCATATTTTTCCATTTAATTTAGAAATGTTTCTAAAGGTTGTAAGTTGACAAGACAGTAATTCTTTCGCTGGTGGTAACACCATGACTTCATGATCACTGACTATTTAGCACTAAGAAAACTGGATTATAAAAGAGATTCGAGTTTATATGTATGCCTGCAAAATGTGGATGCATCAGCTGCTGGCAGCCTACAGCCTCCTTTGAATTAAAGAGTAAAATAAAATTGAATATGCATCTCCTCAGACTTACTTAATAGCTTATAAGTCACTTTTAACAGAAAACAAAAAAGTTCCTTTTCTATTTTACAACCTAGAATTATATATTTTTAAATAATTATCATAGTTGATTACAGTGTTCTGTCAATTTCTGTTGTACAGTAAAGTGACCCATTCTTTCTCATATTGTCTTTTATCATGTCCCATCACAAGTGATTGGACATAGGTCCCTGGGCTATACAGCAGGACCTCGCTATCTATCCATTCTAAATGTAACAGTTTGCATCTATTAGCTCCGAACTTCCAGTCTATCCCACTTCATCATTTCCCCTTCAGCAACCACAAGTCTGCTGCCAATGTCTGTTAAGTCAGTCTGTTTCTATTCTGTAGATAGATTCATCTGTGCCATATTTCAGATTCCACATATGTGACATCATATGGTATCTATCTTTCTCTTTCTGACTTACTTAGTATGAGAATCTCTAGTTGCATCCATGTTGCTGCAAATGGCATTACCTTGTTATTTTCTATGGGTGAGTAGTATTCCATTGTTCATATATACCACATATTCTTAATCCATTCATCTATCGATGGACACATGTTGTTTCCATGTCTTGACTATTTTGAATAACACTGCTATGAACATAAGGATGCATTATTTTTTTGAATTAAAATTTGTCTGCATATAGGCCCAGGATTGGGATTGCTACAGTCTAAGGTGGTTCTACATTTAGTTTTCTGAGGTACCTCCATACTGTTCTCCATAGCGGTTGTACCAATTTATATTCCCACCAACAGTGACAGAGGGTTCCATTTTCTCCACACCCTCTAAAGCATTAGTTATTTGCAGACTTATTAATAACAGCCATTCTGAGGTGGTACTTCATTGCAGTTTTGACTTGCATTTCTCCAGTAATTGGTGATGTTGAGCATTTTTTTCATGTCCCTATTGACCATCCAAATGTCTTCTTTGGAGAAATGTCTACTTAGGTCTTTGGCCAATTTTTCAATTGCATCATTTGTTTTTTTTGTTGTTGTTGAGTTGTACTAGTTTCTATATTTTGAAGATTAAGCCCTTGTTGGTTGCATTGTTTCCAAGCATCTTCTTTCATTCCGTAGGTTGTCTTCTTGTTTTAGTTATGGTTAACTTTGCTATGCAAAAGCTTATAAGATTGATTAGGTACAATTGGTTTATTTTTGGTTTTATTCCTATTGCAACTTAGGGTGACTGACCTAAGAAAATATTTATATGGTTGATTTCAGAGAATGTTTTGCCTATTTTCTCTTCTAGGAGTTTTATGGTGTCTTGTCTTACGTTTAAGTCTTTAAGCTATTTTTAGTTTATTTTTGTGAAGAGTATGAGGGTGTGTTCTAGTTTCACTGATTTACATGCAGCTGTCCAGTTTTCCCAGTATCACTTGCCGAAGAGACTATCTTTTTTCCAATTTTATATCCTTGCCTCCTTTGTCAAAGATTAATTGACTCTAAGTGTCTAGGTTTATTTCTGGGCTCTCTATTCTGTTCCACTGAAACAGAAGTCTGTTTTTATACCAATACCACACTGTCTTGATTACTGCAGCTTTGTAGTATTGTCTGAAGACTTGCAGAGTTATCCCTCCTGCTTATTTCCCATCCCCATTCCCACCTCCAGACTTGCTTTGGCAATTCTGGGTCCTTTGTGGTTCCATATAAAATTTTGGATTGTTTGTTCTAGTACTACGAAAAATGTCATGGATAATTTGATAGGGATTGTATAAAACATGTAGATTGGTTTGGGTAGTATGGCCATTTAGATTATATTAATTCTTCTAATCCAGAAATATGGGATATCTTTCCATTTCTTTGTATCCTCTTTAATTTCCTTAATTAATGTTTTATAGTTCTCAGTGTATAAGTCTTTCACTTCCAAGGTCAGGTTTATTCCTGGCTATTTAATTTTTTGTGTGGGGAAGAGATTTTTAAAGGTATTATTTTATAATATTCCTTTCCCAATATTTCATTGTTAGTATACAGAAATGCAACTACTTTCTCAAAGTTAATCCTGTATCCTGCCACTCTGCGGAATTCATAATCAGTTCAAGTAGTTTTTGTGTGGAGTCCTCAGGGTTTTCTATATACAGTATCATGTCATCTACATATAGTGACAATTTCACCTCTTCTCTTTCAACTTGGATACTTTCATTTCTTTTTTTTTTTTTTTTTTTTTTTTTTGTCAGATTGTTGCAGCTAGGACTTCTAATACTAGGTTGAATAAAAGTAATGAGAGTGTCTTGTTCCAGATTTCAGCCAGAAAGCTTTTAGTTTTTCTACATTGAGTATTATAATGGCTGCAGGTTTGTTATAAATGGCTTTTATTATGTTAAGATATGTTCCCTCTATATCCACTTTGGTAAGAATTTTTATCATGAATACACGATGGATTTTTTTGTCAAATGCTTTTTCTGCATCTATTGAGATGATCATATGGTTTTCGGCTTTTTTTGTTGTTGTTAATATGGTTATGATGTTGATTGATCTGCATATGCTGAACCATGCTGTGAACTTGGGATGAAACCCACTTGGTCATGGTGTATGATCTTTTTTATGTGCTGTTGGATTCAGTTAGATAAAATTTTGCTGAGAATTTTTGCATCTATATTCATCAGAGATATTGGCTTATAATTTCCTTTTTAGGTAGTATCTGATTTTGCTTATTAGGGTGATGGTGGCTTCACAAAATGTCTTTGGGACTGTTCCTTCTTCTTCCATATTTTGGTAAAGTTCAAGAAGTATTGGTACAAGTTCTGCTTTTTTTATTTGGTAGAATTCACCTATAAAGCCATCTGGTCCTGGAGTTTTGTTTGTAGGAAGTGTTTTTATGACATACTCTATTTCATTTCTAGTGATTGGCCTGTTCAGCTGATCTATTTCTTCTTGATTCAGTTTTAGTGGGCTGCATGTCTCTAGAAATTTGGCCATTTTTTCTAGGTTGTCCAATTTATTGGCATATAATTGTTCATAGTATTCTCTTACAGTCATTTGTATTTCTGCAGTATCCTTTGAGATTTCTACTTTTACATTTATTATTTTATTTATTTGGGTTTTCTCTCTCTCTTCTTAGTGAGTCTGGCCAGAGGTCTGTCTATTTTGTTTACCCTTACAAAGAACCAGCTCTTGGTTTTATTGATTGATTTCTACTGTTTTTTTAATCTCTATTTTATTGATTTCCTTTCTTATCTTTAGGGTTTTATTCCTTCTGCTGAATTTACGTTTTGTTTGTTCTTTTTCTAATTCTTTTGGGTGGTAGGTTAAGTAGTTGATTTGAGATTTTTCTTCTTTTTTTTTGAGGAAGGCCTGTACTGCTATGAACTTCCTTCTAAGAACTGCTTTTGTGGCATCCCATAAATTTTAAATGGTTGTGTTTTCATTTTCATTTGTCTCAAGGTATTTTTTAATTTCCCTTTTTAATTTCCTCACTGACCCATTGGTTTTTTAGTAGCGTGTTGCTCAGTCTCCGTGTAGTCAGTTTTTGTTTTGTTTTGTTTTTTCCTCATTTCTTTTCCTGTGGTTAATTTACAGGTTCAGGCCATTGCGGTCAGAGAGGACGCTTGAAATAATTTTATACTCTTATTAATTTGCTGAAGTTAGTATTGTGCCACAGCATGTGGTCAATCCTTGAGAATGTTCCATGTGCACTCGAAAAAAATGTGTATGCTAATTTTTTGGATATAATGTCCTGAAAATATCAATGAAGCCTAACTTTTCTATTGTGTCATTTTAGGATCTCTGTTGCCTCACAGATTTTCTGTCTAGAGGACTTCTCCATAGATGTGAGGGGCTATTAAAATCTCCTACTATTATTGTATTCCAATCAATTTCTCTTTTATGTTTCTCCCTTTATATCTATTAGTATTTGTTGCAGGTATCTGGGTGTTCCTATATTAGGGGTATATATATTTGACAAGTGTAATATCCATTTCTTGAACTGATTCTTTTCTCATTAAATAGTGTCCTTCTTGGTCTTTCTTTATGCCCTTTGTTTTAAAGTCTATTTTGTCTGATATGAGTATTGAAACTCCAGCTTTCCTGTCATTTCCATTCTCATGAAATAGCTTTTCCATCCTCTCACTTTCAATTTATACGTATTCTTTGTCCTAAGGTGGGTCTCTTCTAGGGAGAATACTGCAGACTCATGTTTTTTCATATAGTCTGCCACTCTATGTCTTTTTTTTTTTTTTTTTTTTTTGTCTTTTTGCTATTTCTTTGGGCCACTCCCGCGGCATATGGAGGTTCCCAGGCTAGGGGTCGAATCAGAGCTGTAGCCACTGGCCTACGCCAGAGCCACAGCAACGCTGGATCCGAGCCGTGTCTGCAACCTATACCACAGCTCACGGCAACGCCGGATCGTTAACCCACTGAGCAAGGGCAGGGACCGAACCCGCAACCTCATGGTTCCTAGTCGGATTCGTTAACCACTGCGCCATGACGGGAACTCCGCCACTCTATGTCTTTTGATTGGAGCATTTAGTCCATTGACATTTAAGGTAATTATTGATAAATATGTATTTATTGCTGTTTTAAACCTTGTTTTCCAGTTTATTCTATGTTTTTCCTTTGTTCCTTTCTTTATTTGTTTAGATTATTTCCTTTAATTTTATGCTTATGTCGTCTTTTTAGTTCTTGGGAATGAATTTATTGGTTTTAATTTGTGGCAGCCCTGTTTTTCAAGTATGTGGGTTATCTGTTTTCAGCTTGATAGTTATATATGCTCAAACACATTCTAAAAAAAAAAAAAATCTAGATTTTCTTACTTTCCTTCCCTCCCCACATTTTATGATTTTGATGTCCTTTTGTACATATTCATGTTTGTCCTTTTGCTCATTTTCTTTATGGTTGCTTTTACAAGCAGTTTTTTTTTTTTCTTTTTATGTCTATATGCTGGCTTAAATTACTTTCCAGTTGTGATTTCCTCCATCCTATATAATCTTACATCTTTCCTATTTAGAGGAAACCTTTCAATATTTCTTTTAGAATGGTTTAATATTGCTGTATTCTTCTAGTTTTTGTTTGTTGGAGAGTTTCTTTCATTCTCTATTATAAATGATAATCTCACTGGGTATTCTTGGCTGCAAATTTTTCCCTTTTAGAACTCTGATATACCTTGCCACTCTCTTCTACCTGTAATATTTCTGTAGGAAAATCAGCTGATAGCCTTATGGAAGGTTCTGCATAATTAACTCTTTGCTTTCTCTTGCTGCCTTTAGAATCCTTTCCTTATCTTTAACTTTTGCCATTTTTATTATAATATGTCGTGGTGTGTGTTTGTTTGGGTTCAAATTATTTGGGGCCCTCTATACTTCCTGTATCTTGATAACTATTTCCTTTAGATGTGGAAAGTTTTTAGCCATAATTTCTTCAAATATGTTTTCAATCCCCTTTTCTTTTTCTTCTCCTTCTGGAATCCCTATTCTGCATAGATTGGCCCACTTTATATTATCCCATAGATCTTTCATATTGCTTTCATATTTTTTCATTTGGTTTTTTGTCTACTGTCCTATCTGTATAATTTCCATTATTCTATTTTCCAAGTCACTTATTTATTCCTCCGAATTATCTATTTTAACTCAGCTTGTGACTGTGCAAATTAATTTTGCAATTTTTCTCGGCTCCTCCTTATATTTTCTAGTTCCTTTCTAAAATAATCTGCATGACTGTTCATATTTGTTTTGAATACCTTCATATTAGCTCTTAATTCTTTCAGAATTTTCACTATCTCCTTTTTGAACTCAGTGTCTGCTAGACTGCAGAGGTCTGTCTCATTGTTTGCTCCTTCAGGAGAATTCTCTTCTTTTAATTGGGAATGGCTCCTGAGCTTCTTCCTTTGGTTTATACATTGTTTATATTTTTCTTATTCTATGAGTTTTAGGGAAGACAACTACTGTAGTCTTAGAGGGCTAGTTATATGAAAAAGCACCCCTTTGGTAGTTCCTTGGTTGTTTTGAGGGCTTTTTTTTTCTTTTTCATTTCTGCTGTGCCACAACAGGAACTACCAGTTAGGTTTCTTTGTTTCCTTATTATTTTTTCTTAATACCATCCACTCATCTGTAGGTTTTAGATATTTAACAGATATCAATCATCTCTCAAGTCCCACACTTGATTTGTCCTTTTTGACAGTACCACAATACTCTGCAATTTTCCCAAAGTGATCTTCTTTAATTACCAACTTTATGATTACTCCCAATAATGGAGTCTTATTTTCACAAAAGTTTCAACATAAACCTATAGCCTTACCTTAAAGTTGATTTCAGGTTTCTTGGTGTTTCAAAATCTTGTTTTATTTTTTATTTTATTTTATTTTTGCTTTTTAGGGCCACACCTGCAGCATACGGAAGTTCCCAGGCTAGGGGCCAAGTCAGAGATACAGCTGCTAGACTACACCACAGCCACAGAAACACTGGATCTAAGCTGCATCTGTACCCTACACTAGAGCTCATGGCAATGTCAGATCCCCGACCACTTAGCGGGGCCAGGGATCAAATGTGCATCTTCATGGACACTAGTTAAATTTGTTTCCACTGTGCCACAACAGGAACTCCCCAAATCTTGGTTTATTCACACTTTCCAAAATTGTCTTCATTCAGTAATCCCAGACTGAGCTCCTACCAGAGACCATGCTAAGTGTTAGGACATGGTGATACCAAAAATAAAACATGCTTCTTCCTTTCCATGAGCTCACAATAGTGGGTCAGTTTTTGCCCTATAATTCAAGACTACTTTTGAAATGTTTTCCCAAGATACACCACAAAGCAATAATTTGCTTACTCCTAATATAAGTTCATCATTCAGATCATCAGCCCTTGTACTTATCTCTTTATTAATTGTTTACATATTAGAAAAGAAATGTAAACTTACAGTGTTTAAAAACAAAACTCCATAACCAACTTGCCTGCATACACACCTAACTGCCTTTTTTACAGGTTCTATGTGTGAACTCAGGAATTATACGTAAGCTCTCTGAGATTTATTTTCTTCGTGTGCAAAATGGGAATAGTATTAGAACTATTTCAAATGATTGTTGAGAGAATTAATTGATTTGATATTCTGAAACACTGAGGCTAATGTTTGGCATATAATAAGTGCTATTTAAATATTAGTGGTTATTATTAAGAAAACTAGAAATCATTTATTCCTTATTCCAAATGAAAAAATTCCCCTTACTATTAATTTTCACAAAATGTTACATATCTTATCTTTCTTGAAAAAGTGTTCATTACTTAATATAAATATTTACATGATATTTATTTTGTATATCTGAACAAATTATATTGTTGTCATTACACAGTATATTATCCCAGTTTTGTATATCATATTATCTTCGTGGCAAGGGTTCTATATAACATATTCCAAAAATATGGAGATATTATTTTGTCCTGCTAAAATGATAATTTAATTGATATATAAAAGATTGAATTTATTCAACTGTATGTACAATCAATTGTTCTCTCTCGTTTTCTTTTTCCTAACTCCTTATTAATGTCTTGTCTTGGGCAATCATCAGGAAAATGCCAGAATAGTACCCAAATTCTTCTTTTCCTTCTCTCAGTAGAACAGATACTTGTAAAGGTCTTATTCCTTATAATGATATATAGATTGTCTCAACATACTATTTGCTCTTATTCCTCTTTATTTTCCTCTATATATTTCTAAGAGAGTTATCTCAGAAAATATTTTAATACTGTTTGTGTGTAAATATATATACAATTAAATACATACGTATTATTTTTTATTTTATATCCACCTACTTATTTATAGAGCTTCTCTCTGCCTCCCCAAGCCACAAATACTAAATAATGCAGAAATCCCAGAAACTCTAGTTCTTTTACAAGTACTAGCAGATGCATATTCAGATTTCACTGTTGAGGTTAATCATAAGTATTTTCATACATAATTTCCAAAGCAGAACTTTTTCTAAAACAAGGGAAAACACAAATATTCTATGTTCTAATATCAACAGTCATGTTTTGTTTGTGTTGCATATGGAACCTCTCTTCCTTAATCATCAGCCGATAAAGAACAAAACTCTGAGGTATAAATTTATAGTTCAAAATGCTCTTTAATATTTGATCTTTACCTCAGCTGTGCAAGGAGGCATGAAAACTAAAATCATGCTGTAGGAAGTGAAATGAAGCTCAGGGAGCTTCAGCCACCTCCACAATGGTCCAAAGCTTTTAAGTGCAAACACACCAAATTGAAGCCAAGTTAGCTAATTTAAAATTCAATGCTATATTCACAAGGTTGCACTGCCATCAACATTCTACATAGTGTCCAGAATTCTTTCAGCTACCCTATTAAAGATTTCATTTTTCTTTATATTCCATTAATTCTTTGCTTTTTCTTTAAGTAGTAATAGCTGAAATATTTTAATATATTTTATTCAAATTTGCTCTTACATTTATTGGATTACTCATACCATTCTTTGTTGTCTGTGATATTTCACTGAAGCCATACATCAGTTCTATTTCATTTTCTCATCAAAAGTGGTTATAATTTAGTCAGAATCTCTAGTCATGATTCTTAGATTTAGTTCTATAAAAAATACATACTTGAAAAGAATAATTTAAAAATAAGCCTTGGGATAAGATCTATTTTAAAAATTTATGTTGTGTGCCTCTTCAGTAAGTGGTGTTTGGAAAGACACCCACATGCAAATCAGTGGAGTCAGAACACAGCCTCAACACTATACACAAAAATAAACATAAAAGGGGTTAAACACTTAAAGACATAAAACTCCTAGAAGATAACACAGACAAAATATTTTCTGACATAAACAGTACCAAAGTTTTCTCAGGTCATTCTCCCAAAAATAGAAATAAAAGTAAAAATAAACGGTGGGATCTAATCAAGCTTATATGCTTTCGCACAACAAAGCAAGCCATAAGCAAAAAAAAAAAAAAAAAAAAGACAACTTATGGACTGGGGAAAAATACTCATAAATGATGTGACCGATAAGGGTTTAATTTCCAAAAAAGCTTGAACAACTCAATAACAAAAACCAAACAAATAAATCAGAAAATGAGCAGAAGACCTAAATAGACATTTTTCCAAAGAGACTTACATATGGCCAACAGCCATATAAAAAGATGATCACAGCTAATTATTAAAGAAATGCAAATCAAAGCTACAATGAGGTATCACCTTACACCAGTCAGAATGGCCATCATTAAAAAGCTATTAAAAAATAAATGCTAAAGGGGGTGTGGAAGTGGGAATATAAATTTGTACAGCCACTATGGAAAAGAGTATGGAGGTTTCTCAAAAAATTAAAAATAAAGTTACCACTCCTGGGCATATATCTGGCCAACAATTTAAAAAGATACATGCACCCTCTATGATCATAGCAGCATTATTTATAATAGTCAAGACATGGGAAAAAACCTAAATGTCCATCAACAGATGAATGGATAGAGAAGACATAGCAAGGACATACAATGGAATATTATTTAGCCATAAAATAGAATGAAATAGGAATTCCCATCATGGCTCAGCAATTAGCAAACCTGACTAGCATCCATGAGAATGCGTGTTCGATCCCTGGCCTCACTCCGTAGGCTAAGGATCCGGCGTTGCTGTGAGCTGTGGTGTAGGTCGCAGACACAGCTGAGATTCCGCATTGCTGTGGCTGTGGTGTAGGCCGGCAGCTACAGTTCTGACTGGAACCCTAGCCTGGGAACCTCCATATGCTGCAGCTGCAGCCATAAAAAATAAAAAAGACAAAAAAAAAAAAAAGAATGAAATAATGTCATTTGCAGCAACATGGATAGAACTAGAAATTATCATAAGTGAATTCAGACCAAGATAATTTCTTATAATATCACTTATATGTGGAATCTAAAATATGACACAAATGAACATATCTACAAAATAGAAACAGACTCACAGACATAGAAAACAGACTTGTGGTTGTCAAGGGCAGGTTGGCAGAAAGAATGATTGGGAGTCTGGAATTAGCAGATGCAAACTATAATATACAGGATAGATAAACAACAAGTTACTACTCTAGAGAACATGAAACTACATTCAATATCCTGTGATAAACCATAAAGGAAAAGAATATGAAAAAGAATATATATTCTTTATAATTTATAATTTATAATATTGTGTTAATTTCTGCTGTACAAATCAGAAATTAACACAATATTATAAATCAACTACCATCAATAAAATTTTTAAAAATTACGCTATGGATATTACAGTATAGCTGTTAATGTTCAAGTCTCACACTATGATAATTATATCAAAATAGATTATAACAGATTATGGTAAATTTAGTTGAAAATTACAGTGAAGCTACATTGGATTTAGAGATTTATAAGGGTGTTTACCTTGTATTAATTGAGAAGGGAATAAACCTACAAGTTCTTTGAGACACCAGTGTCATTCATAAAACACCACTCATGGCAATAAAGAGAGAAACAGAAATTCTTATTTTGCTTTAACCTCACTTGACTTTTGTCTTCCCAATTGCACAAGTAACTAACTCAAGTATCATAGCTACTAAAGTTTAATATTAACAAAATGATAAATACTGTAGCTGTATTTACAGTTAAAACAGAAAGAGTAACAGGCTAGATCACTATATCTGCTGGCCAAATGAGTCACTGATAACAACAGTGAACATTTGTGTAACTCCTGCTTTTTCTGTATGATACCCTAGAAATAATCAAGTCATCTACATAACTTATATAAGGTGAAATATATCTGCCTGTTGATCTTTCACTTGCCTTTTAAAAATAAATTTTGAGTCAGTTCATAGAGATTTTATAAAATCTAATAAAATATTTTTTAGAAATAACTGAACCATAGAGAATTTAAAACAGTAGTAGAAAACTAAAATTGAGGAAAAAAAACACAAAATATCTTTCACAACATTTAATTTTCTTTTCAATAATTAAGACTTCTTAAATTTAGTGCAACCTTCTGACAACGAAAACAAAAAGATCCACATAACTATCACATCACATGCTTCTCAGTTAATATAAAAGAAAAGCACACAGCTGCTTCAGAGGTAGAACTTTCAAGCAACTAATTCTAAGGCAGGTTTTCACTTGGGTATTACAAAAGTGTTCTGGATAGTGTTTTCAATAACATCTATACAAAATTAAAAGTAAGTTTTTAAGGCTTTCTTGTAGAATTTTTCAACAAAAATGCATGGAATTAAACCAAGATATGACACAATGAAATATACTCTTCAAATAGGTCTAGGGGCTCCCAGACGACCCTCACCAAAATATAATGGGCAAAAATCCAAAAGAAAAAAACTAAATTGTTACCATAGTAAATATAAGTAAGTATAAGTTTAGGCTACTTTTCACTGTGCTATGTTAGTGTAAATTGATATTTTTCAAAATTGACATATGATATAAAATCAAAAGAAAGTCTAGAAATGCCTCCTATGTACCACTATGTCTTTCAAGTTTTATCTATGACTCTCCCTAGTGTACACATGGTTTGGCTAGGTACCCAAATCCTTTTACTATGTTTAAAGTCTTGAGATAAAAATTCCCATTTTTACACTGTCTTTATTAGGGGACTAGAAAATTATGGTTCAGGCAATATGAATTGATTCAAGGAATAAAATTTTAAATTATCAAAATGAATTGATTGGCTATCCATAGATTAAACATTCAATCAATATCAATGATATTACTGATATCATAAAAAGTTTAAGGATGTTTGATGCTGAATATCAATGGTGAATCCTCAACCAATATCAACCACTGATGATGGATCTAAGCAAATCTTAGAAATCCTATTTCCATTTTCAGTGATACCTTCAGAGAGGAAGATATCACACCCAAATCAGGCCAGTGTTAAGGTAAAGATATTAGGAAGCTCCTGGGAAAACTTGTCTTACTGTGAAGAGATGGATCATTTCTTGATGTAATCTCCTGTACTGATCTGAGAATGGAGCCAGCAATGAGGATGAGAAACACTGATTCAAAGGGAAAAATGCAAAGGCCTTGGGTTCTTTATATCACTGAGCCATTGAATCACGCAACTGTGAAGTTTCTTCTCTGGACTTCTTGTTATATGAAAGAATTTATTTCTACTTTGAGCTTGGTTTTGCTGTTATACTCAAAAATATTCTGACTGGTGTCAAAATAAATTTTCTTTTTTTTTTCTTCTTTGGCCCACAAGTCCTGGGCCAGGGATGGAACCCTCAACTTGAGTGCCTGCAGTGACAATGCCAGACAGAACCTTAACCCATTAAGACACAAGAGAACTCCAAATATTCATTTTAAAACAGTGTCCTTCCTTTCCTCTCCCCTCTGGGAAACACAATGGTATATCTCTAGATATCTAAAGTAAAACTAAGTAATTAACAACCAAATATAACCATAAGAATTAGCATGCTATCAAAATGTACAAAAAGTTGAACTTGCTTTCCTTGAATACTAAGATTACTTGGTTCTACCTCATAATTATAATCTAATTTGTCTCTGAAATATTGCTTATTTAGAGAATTTAATGCATGAATCCTTTATTGTTTTCAGAATGATAACTTCTATCAACAAAAAAGCTTAATGTTCAACTGTGTTTTATGAATCCTTATTAATGGTTTAACAAGATGTGAAACAATCACAACAACTCTCAGATTTACAACACCATTAACTACTGATTGGTAGATAAATGCTAATTTGCATGCTGCAATAAATTTCATTCTTGCACCAAACACATATTCATTAAACAACTAATATAAACAAAGTCATTTTAAGAATTTTTATGTTGGGGTTGTGTGTTACTCTTGAACTTATAAAAAAATTTTTAATACTTAACTAGGCAAGGTTATATTGTCTATGTGATTTTTTTCAAAGAAGAGGATTTTAATCTCTCTCTAGATATATGTACAAACACATATGTAAGCATACACAATACACACATATACAAACACACCTAGGTAGAAAGAGAGAACTCTTTCTCATTTTATGTAAATTTGCATATTTATAAATACACAGACACAACATGTATGCCAGGCATATCTTACATGCATTTTTCATATACAATACATATATGCACAAACCCACACACAGTTATAATGCCAGTCATATCCAACTTGAGATGCTTAATCAAGAAGTCAATTGTTGAAATAAATGATTGCCACTTTTATTTATTTTTATATTTTCATTTATAAATTATCACAGAAATATTTACTTGCAGTTTATAGGCGCTTATATATTTTAATAATTACACTAGTATTTTTGCTTCTCATATTTTCTAACTACTTTAAGTATACTAAAGCAAATGTTACTCTGCTGACCAGAATTACAGTAGACAGCCATATAATAAATGGGTGAGTTCTAATATAATGAAGCCTAATTAACTAATTGCTCACTAATTTATAGTTTATTCTTGATTCTTTTTTTCTTTTTTTCTTTTTTTTTTTTCTTTTTAGGGATGCATCTATGGCTCATGGAGGTTCCCAGGCTAGTGGTCAAATTGGAGCTGTAGCTGCCAGCCTACACCACAGCCACAGCAATGCAAGATCCAAGCCACATCTGCCACCTACAATACAGCTTATGGCAATGCCAGATTCTTAACCCACTGAGCAAGGCCAGGGATCAAACCTGCATCCTCGTGGATGCTAGTCAGATTTGTTAACTACTAAGCCACAATGGGAACTTCTATTCTTAGTTCTTCATTTATTGTTTGTACTCATTTGAATAAGCTATTATATAATTTTTTAAAGTTCTTCTCCTTAAGTTCATAAATACTTCTAAACTGATCATTTTTCAGTTGCAACTCCTCATCTGATTGTAATTTTATATTATTCATATTAATCAGAGATATAAATTTAAAAGTCAGTTTAATGTATTACACAGGAATACAATAAACTTGCAGGATTAGTTCCAATTCATAACTAGTTCTACATATTTGCATTGTTTTCACCAAAAAACAAGAGATGTACTAACAATGAATTACTTGCTTACACACAAAAAAAGTTGTACACTCAAGAAAACCTCTGTAGGAAACCAAAAGCAGGTGGAGGTTAATTGCAGTACTCAAATAAAAAATAAATACATAAACTATGCTAGTTTTTAATGTAATATCATGTCTAATAATTCTTACATAATTAAAATCCACAACTTCATTTATTTCCTAAATATTATGAAAATCTTCATAACATTACTAAGAAAATAAGTTTTATTTTATTAACCAAATGATAATATATAAAGAAACTCTATATAAAGAAGCACACTAGGGAATATACAAAAAAGATGATATTGCTTAAAAATCTGGATGGTGCTTATAGGAGGCCCTTTAAAAGGGTCCTATAGAGGTGGCATTAGGGTTCTACAGTGGAAAGTTTTGCGGTTGTGCAGCTTTTAAAATTAGCTTAATTTAATTTCATATTAATAAAATCACATTCTTGGCAAATTATAACTGCATAACTGCATAATTTTATATAGCTATGCAGTTATAACCTTGTAAGGACTGTAACTGTATAACTACATAAAAATTATTTTTAAGGTAAAGATTATATCATTTAGGAATTTTAGTAATGTTTGTAGTACTGTGGTTCCCTTTGTACACATAAATATTAAAGAAAAATCAAAATGTAAGCCAATTAATGACGTGGACATCTCATTTTATAAAGTAGAAAAATAAAAAAAAAATTAGAGTGTGGAGAAAAGGAAATCCTCCTACACTGTTGATGGAAATGTAAACTGTTACAACCACTATGGAAAACAGTATGGAAGTTTCTCAAAAAACTAAAAATAGAACTACCATATTATCTAGCAATCCTACTCCTGCGCAGATATCCCAAGAAAACCTTAATTCAAAAAGATACATGCACCTCAATGTTTAATGCAGTACTATTTACAATAGCCAAAATATGGAAGCAACCTAAATATCCATCTACAGAAGAATGTATAAAGAAGACATGGCACAATGGAATACAGTGGAATATTACTCAGCCATAAAAAAGAATGAAATAATGCTATTTGCAGCAACATGGGTGGACCTAAAGATGACTGTATAAATGAAGTCAGTCAGACAGTGAATGACAAACATCATATATTATTTATATGTGGAATCTAAAAAAGGATACAAATGAACTTATTTGCAGAACAGAATTAGACTCACAGAGGTTGAAAACATGTATGGTACTAAAGGGGGCAGGTGGGGGAGGCGAGTAATAGATGGGGGGTTTGGGATTGGCATATGCACACTAAGGTATAAGGAATGATTGGCCAAGGGGGACCTGCTGTATAGCACGGAGAACTTTACCCAATATTCTGTGATAATACGTGGGAATAGAATCTGAAAGCGAAAGGATGTGTGTATACGTATAACTAAATCACTTTGTTATAAAGCAGAAATATCACAACATTATAAATCAATTATACTTCAATAAAACTTTAAATAATGGAAAAAATAAAACAAGCAGATAAACAAACAAAACAAAACCAGAAAATAGATAAGCAAAACCATATAACCACATGAGAAAGGAAGCTATGGAAATCCTCAGTTGAAGACCATGAGGGAGAAAGCTATGGAAATCCAGAGCAAGAACATTTGAGGAAGATGAAGTATACCTGCAAAAATACTTAAGTTCTCAGCCTGACCTACACAAAGATCATTTACCAAGTTTAGAAAACTAGAGGTGAAAAGGTTAAGAGAGGAACCTCAAGGGCTCACTTTTAAATATGCTAGATTGGAGATGCCAAACAAGACATTTAAGTCTATAGAGCAGGTAGGCACGTGGATGCATGATGCTGATGTTTGTGCCCATATTTTTTATTTTATTTATTTGTTTATTTGTTTATTTTTGTCTTTTTGCTATTTCTTGGGCTGCTCCCGCGGCATATGGAGGTTCCCAGGCTAGGGGTCTAATTGGAGCTGTAGCCACCGGCCTATGCCAGAGCCACAGCGACGCGGGATCCGAGCCGTGTCTGCAACCTACACCACAGCTCAGGGCTGAGCAATCTCAGGGTTCCTAGTCGGATTCGTTAACAACTGCACCACGACGGGAAATCCCCCATATTTTTTAAAGTTAGCTAAATTACTCATGTAATCATTGTCAAGATATATTTTTCAATTTCGTCAAGTAGAATGAAATAATTAATTAGGATAATAGTGAATTAAATAATAGGCAATCTTCCCTAACTTCTTTAGGTATAGTGACTATAATGCCCTTATGTCCCTACTATGCCCTGTAGAAACCTCTCCACATCCTCAACAACACCTGTTCTTTCTTGACATTGTGATAGCTTTCCTAACATGTATGAGGTGATATTTTATTGTGGTTTTGATTTGTATTTCGCTAATAATCAGTGATGTTTTTTCATGTGCCTGTTGGCCATTTGCGTGACTTTGGAAAAATGTCTTTTTAGACCCTCTGCCTACTTTTTAAACAGATTTTTTTTTTTTTGCTGTTGTTTGATTCTTTATATATTTTAGATGTTAACCCCTTATCAGATATATGATTTTTAAATATAGTCTCCCATTCAGTAGGTTTCCTTTTCATTTTGTTGATGGTTTCCTTTGCAGACTTAATTTGATGTAGTTCCACTTGTTTATTTTAGATTTTGTTGCCTTTGCTTTTGGAGTCATGTTCAAATATTTAATGCAAAGACCATTGTCAAGGAGCTTACCACCTATGTTTTATTCTAAGAATTTTATAGTTTCAGGCCTTACATTCATATGTTTAATCCACTTTGAATAAATTTTTGTGTATGATTTAAGACAGTAATCTAGTTCCATGTAGCTATCCAGTTTCCTCAACATCATTTATTGAAAATACTGTCCTTTCCCCATTGTATATTCTTAGTTCCTCTGTTGTAAATTAATCGACTTTAAAAGTTTAGGTTTATATCTAGGCTCTCTATTCTATCCCTTTGATATGTGTGTCTGTTTTTATGCCAACTACATACTGTTTTATTACTACTGTTTGGCAGTAGTGTTTGAAATCAGAAACTGTGAAACCTCCAGCTTTGTTCTTCCTCAATATTGCTTTGTCTATTTGTGATATTTTGTGGTTTCATACAAATTCTAAAATTATTTGTTGCAGTACTAAAAATATGCCATTGGAATTTGATAGGGATTTCACTGAATTTATAGGTTCCTTTGAGTAGTATGGACATATTACTAATATTAATTCTTCTAATCCATGAGCACAGAATATCTTTCCATTTACTTGCGTCTTCTTCAAATTCTTTCATCAATGTCATAGTTCTCAGTGCAAGGTCTTTCACATTCTTGGTTAAATTTATTCCCCTATTAATTTTTTGATGCAATTATAAATGGAATGGTTTTCTTAATTTCTTTTTCTGATAGTTTCTAATTAGTTTATAGAAAGACAACAGATCTGATTCTGATTCCTGCATCTGAATTCATTTATTAGTTCTAACTAACAGTTTTTTGGTGTAGTCTTTAAGTATTTTCCATGTATAGTAGCATGCCAATTGCAAATATTAATAGTTTTATTTCTTCCATTCCAATTTGGATGATTTTTATTTATTTTTCTCACATTATTGCTATGGCTAGGACTTCAAAAATTATTCTCATTAAAAGTGGTGATACTGGCATCCTTGACTTATTCCTGATTTTGAAGAGAAAGCTTTCAGTTCTTCAGAGTTTAATATGATGTTAGCTACGGGTCTGTTATTTACAGCTTTTGTTATATTGGCATATGTTCCCTCTATATCTCCTTTGCTGAGAATTTTTATCATATATCAACAGTGAATGTGTCAAATTCTTTTTCTAAAGTTATTGTGATTATCTATGATTTTTTTATCCTTCATTTTGTTAATTTTGTTACTGATTGAGTTGCAGATTTTGAGCCATCCTTGCATTCCTAAAATAAATCTCACTTGATCATGGTGTATGATCCTTTCAATGTAGTGTTGAAATTAGTTTTTTAATATTTTGTTGAGGCTATCTGCATCTGTGTTAATCAAGGGTATTAGCTTGTAATTTTCTTTTTGTGTGTATCCTTGTATGGTTTTAGAACCAAGGTAATGCTGCCTCCTGAAATGAGGGAAAAATTTCTCTTCTTTAATTTTTGAAAGAGTTTAAGAAGCATAAGCATTAAATCTTCTTTTACTGGTAGCAGTGCATTGACTCCACTCAATTAATATACATCCCTATTCCTGAACATTATTTTCCACATTATGACTTCAGAGGACAGTCAATTCTCATGCTCCCTGCGACCAACATGGGCAGATTTCATTACTAAATTTTTTTAGGTGAAACAATAGACCCACAACAATACAATTCAAATATACAGATGAGCTTATTTACCAAACAGAAATAGAATCACAGATATAGAAAACAAACCTATGGTTACCAAAAGGGAAGTGGGGAAAAGGATAAATTGGCAGCATGGGAATAACAGATGCACACTATATATAAAATAGTTAAACAACAAGGATTTACTGTCTAGCACAGGGTACCATATTCAACATATTGTAATAAACTACAAAAGAGTAAAAATACACAGATATTATATATACATATATCCAAATCACTTTACACTACACCTGAAATTAAAACAATACTGTAAATTAACTGTACTTCAATAAAAAAGAAAGAAAAAATTCAATCATGATGGTATACTAACTACAAGATATTGCACAAAGTACAAAGTTGGCTGCTAGCAGTTCAGTCCACAGACCACCATGTAACAAACATAGACATCAAGAAAACCTCACCTACACATCATTTCTTTGAAGGTCTATCAGTATTTGTTCATCCCATCATTGTTATTAAGTTCATATACAGATAGCAAAGTATGTAGTATTGCCTCCTTATCTCCCAATAATGAACCTATATGACATTTTAAAAAATGGTTAATAAAAAGAGGAAATTAGCCAACAAGGATTAGTGTCAAAAATAAACTAAAAGTGATAATGTTGGAAGTAAAACTGGGTGTGTTTAGGTTTGGAAATGGCAACAGTCAATCAAAAATATGATGAGACTTAGGCATGTATGAAGCTGTGATACAAATCATATTAAGAAGCTCTGATGACTATGAAAACCAGTTTATAATCACATGTTTTCTTTATAAACATCTTTTTCCCAATCATTAAAGATTGTTCAGCAAATATTTTTGAGCATCTATTATGTGCCAGTCATCATTTAAGGTATTGAAAATGCAGAATAACACAATGTTCCTGACCCATGGAATACATTATTTGGTAGACTTTTTGGAAAAAATCAGCATATATCCCTATCACATGTTATAAGTCAAAATAAATTACAAAAAAAGCCAGTATTAAAAATAGAAATCCAGAAACTAAACAGGAAAAAGATAAGTAACAAATTCTGAGTTAGGAAACCTAATTATATAAACAAAGAAAAACACCATTGGTGAAAAAATATTTGACTTTAAAACATAGAACTTTTATATTAAAAATTACATTTAAAAGACAATTTGAAAAAATAGAAAATATTGTAACAATAAATTTCTTCTTGAAGATCATTCTTCTCCAGTTACAATGATATGAACACGATATGAGAATAAGAATTATTATTAGGAGTTCCCATTGCGGCTCAGTGGATTAATAACCCAACATAATCTCTGTGAGGATGTCGGCTCGATCCCTGGCCTAACCCAGTGGGTTAAGGATCTGGCATTGCTCTGGCTGTGGTGTAGGTCTGCAGTTGTGGCTCTCATTTGACCCCTAGCATGGGAACTTCCACATGCAGCATATGCCATAGGTGTGGCTATAAATGGAAAAAAAAATTACTGTTAAAACATTAATTATAATTTTAAGGTAAAAAGAAAAGTTGATGTGGCTGAAGGCTTATCATTATTATTTATTATATTATGTTTATTTGCAATTAAATACAAAAAAGTACATTTACAAGTTTAAAGATAGAATAAATTGCTAGTACTCAGTTGTCTTTGTTTCTTTGATATTAATATCTTCACCTTTTTTATCATTACAATTTCTCTATCAAGAGAGAACTTAATCCCAGGTTTTTTACAGTAGGTATTGCATTGAACTGAAATTTAATTTGTTCCTAAAATTCTATTATACAATTTGGTCTAAGTTATTATGGTGATGATCATCAAATATTGCATATTATATTTCAAGACAATAATGTCTTTGAAATTTCTCTCTTGAAATGTATTTTTCCTTCCTCTCATGAATAACAATTTCTACAAAAAAAGACAGAATGTATTCTTTGTAAATATCCAAAATATATTCATGATTAAAAATGGCACAATATTATCTGTCTTGCCAACTCAAGATCTTAAAAAGAACTTTTATTATTAAGACAAAGAAAAAAGAGTAAGATGTTACTAATTGCTTACTTTCCATAAAATGACATATGAGTATAAACTGCTCCAATAAAAAATTACTCCTTCAGTTCTCTCTCTCATCTCATATATACAGACATATATATACACATTGACATACATAACCTGTCTTCTTAGGGTATTGAAAAGGGAAGGCCTTAAAAAGGAGATTCTTAACCCAGGTTTTAAATTCTTTCAGTAAAACATCAAACCAAAGACACCTTCTGGAATTGCCTTTTCAATAAAATTGACTTATTTGATAAAATGAAAAATGAATGACTTCTGCTTCTCAAAATTTTTTCTTTGAACTCTGACCTGTGTTTATGAGAGGGAAAATCCTTTTAATACTAGTCATGCAAGCTTCATTTTTTAAATTAATTACTTCTTAAGCAGAGTTATTTTGATTCATAGTGCAGTAAGGAAACTTTGAAGCCTTAACTAAAGACCTTTCAAAATAATTTTTGATAATAATCTTTATGTATATATCCTGAATTTAATATTTCCTCTATGTACTCAGGTTGGGCCTAGGGATTTTGTTAGACAAAACAATACTTACCCATAAGAAATTGGTCTCTAACATTTTAAATGTAAGGAAAAGTACTTTCCTTATCTTTAACCATAATTGAATATGGCTGCTATTTTATTTTTACAACAAATATACACTTAATAGGTCTTTACCTTTTTCACATTTTAAGTTAAATATGATAATTTATTACTACTTTCTGATTAGGTATTTAAAATAAAGATGGGATGAAAATGTATTCAATTCTGCATTATTATTTTCTTCAAACAGACACTTTTAAGGCAAAGGCAGAATGAGCTACAATTTTATTTATTTATTTATTTATTTTCCAATGGTCATTCTTATTTTTATTTTTATTTTTTTTTTATTTTTATTTTATTTTTTTTTAATTTATTTTTTTTTTTAATTTTATTTTCCCACTGTACAGCAAGGGGGTCAGGTTATCCTTACATGTATACATTACAATTACAGTTTTTCCCCCACCATTTCTTCTGTTGCAACATGAGTATCTAGACGTAGTTCTCAATGCTATTCAGCGGGATCTCCTTGTAAATCTATTCTAGGTTGTGACTGATAAGCCCAAGCTCCCGATCCCTCCCACTCCCTCCCCCTCCCATCAGGCAACCACAAGTCTCTTCTCCAAGTCCATGATTTGAATGAGCTACAATTTTAAATGATGCATATACCATTAAATATTTAATCACTATTCATTTCTACTGGGGAAAATACAGTCATCAGCATTTCTGGTGTACTTCATTTCTATGGGATTCTTTAGCAAAGATCGAGAGTCCTTTATAAAAAAACTGAGAAGGACTTCTATAAGATCTACACACCAGATTATATATATATATGTGTATTATATAATACACACACCACACACACACACACACACACCCCTACAAATGAGCTGTGAACTCAGTTCATCTAGTTACAAACAAATAAAATAAAAATAAAACATTTATAATTTAAAATAATACTTGCTATATAGCCCACATTATACTTCCTAGGGTCTAAACTCTGAAATATCACCAAGGAAAGGTAATTATTTTTAAATAAACTATTTTAAAGTTATATTTAAAATACAGTTGTTCATCATTACTATATTTAGCAGTGAGTCATTATCATAACTTATTCTACAGGTACTGGTAACAATTTACCATTCAGTATGCAAAATTTAACCTCTCTTTTCCCAAACATTTTTTGGTGATGGAAAATTTACTCAAAAAAAAGAAAGTTTTTAAACTTTGTGGCCACCTCTAGAAACATGAGGCCATTTAGGTGAGATTTAACTATAAATACAACTAGTTTTTTATTTTAAAAAGGGTAAGAATGCACTTGTAATTATAACCAAACAATGAAATCAAGGGGTCACAATTAGCAATTCACTTTATTAACAGCTGTTAAGCTGCTGGAATTGGTTTTATTGATCCTCTTTAGTTCATGACAGTTGTGATATGTAAGTCTTCATAATTATGGTAGGCTTTTTTATATGCAGTGTTTTAAAATAATTAATTTAATTAACTACACTATCCATCACAAAAGACATGTAATCAGCTATAAAACAGTGATATTGCAGAAGAAATTCCTCTTTAAATTTTCTGGGACCTTTTTACCTTCCTAATTTTCCCCATCCCACCTGAGTGTCCTCAGATGCCGGTGCTGAGACACAGGACTTGTAACTACAAAGGCTTCAGTGTGAGATCTGGATCTTATGAGGCTGAAGTCAATGCATTCACTGGCTTCCCAAGTAGCTAGAATATTCATCACTGCGTTTTAAAAATGTTAGACATTTATCCCATAGGTAAAATCCTGAGAGGAGCTCTAGTATTATTGAGAAAATAATTAGTCAGAATCTCTCTGCCATTATTCTTTTTATTTATAGGGCCACACCTGAGGTATATGAAAGTTTCTAGGTTAGGAGTTAAATTGGAGCTGCAGCTTCTGGCCTAAAATATAGGCACAGCAACACCAGATCAGAGCCACGTCTGTGACCTACATACACCACGGCTAATAGCAATGCTGAATGCTTAACCCCTGAGCAAGGCCGGGGATCGAACCCACATCCTCATGGATACTAGTTGTTCATTAACACTGAGCCATTATCCTTTTTAGCTAAATTATGAACAGAGATTAAAAATCAAGTATAACCTATTAGTTCTAAAATTTTCCTCTATAATTACTATTACATTTTATTAAAATTGACGATAGAAGGGGCTGAGAGGAAGAAAGCTGAGAATATTAAAAACAATATTGTGTATAGTTTCTTCCACTAGATGTGATCTGTCCTTTGGCATAAAACAATGGCATTGTCTTTGGAAGTTTGTTTCTTTTAGAAAAACAACTAAATCTAGAATCTAATTTTATAAGTAAATTGGAAAAATAAGAGATTTTTGCCTCTGAATTCCTTTTCTGATTTTAATTTCTTTTTTTTTTTTCTTCGCAATTTTTTTTTTTTTTTTTTTTTTTTTTTGTCTTTTGTTGTTGTTGTTGTTGTTGTTGCTATTTCTTGGGCCGCTCCTGCGGCATGTGGAGATTCCCAGGCTAGGGGTTGAATCGGAGCTGTAGCCACCGGCCTACGCCAGAGCCACAGCAACGCGGGATCCGAGCCGCGTCTGCAACCTACACCACAGCTCACGGTGTTGTTGTTGTTGTTGCTATTTCTTGGGCCGCTCCTGCGGCATGTGGAGATTCCCAGGCTAGGGGTTGAATCGGAGCTGTAGCCACCGGCCTACGCCAGAGCCACAGCAACGCGGGATCCGAGCCGCGTCTGCAACCTACACCACAGCTCACGGCAACGCCGGATCGTCAACCCACTGAGCAAGGGCAGGGACCGAACCCGCAACCTCATGGTTCCTAGTCAGATTCGTTAACCACTGCGCCACGACGGGAACTCCTGATTTTAATTTCTAAAAACTTTTTTCCTTAATAACAGCAGCAAATGGACTTCTTTTATTTTCTGATTACTCCATTATAATTAACATATCAGAACTGTAAAAATATATTGAAAAGGTTATTTCAATTTCCTCTGCTTTTAAAAATGATTTCCCTTTCAGTAGTTAAACGGGCCACTAATTATAAGTCACCTTAATCATCATACTAATTTGAGAGAAAAAGTGAGTTCATGATGCAATTTTAGTTATGTCATATTCTAAACTACTGAAATATACATTAATAGAAAAATAGTATAAATCTTAGAGTCAGAAAGCAAGAACAATCTCACCTTACAAAAATGTTTAGCATTTCACACAAAACAATCTTTTTTATCTTATTCACTATAGTCCTTAACACATCTTTTAAGAAGAAAAATGAATCACTTCCCACTGATGTTCTCTCTTTGTAAATATACATGAGCATTTAGTTAAGAATACCAGTAAACACTGAAGTACTTTTTTTCTCATTTCTCCTTGCAAATGTTCACTGTCAATAAATGGGTGTTGGTTTAATATTGGTAGCACCTTACTTTCTAAATTGCTATCAATGACATTTTAATTATAACCTCTATTTCCTTCTTAGCTAATTAGTCTGTTATTTGCCTGGCTATACATATGGTACTTTGCTTATTACATAGTAGATTCAATTTAAAGTTAAAACTTCTAAGGATTATATATAATTTTTTGTATTCAGTACAGTTTTAATAAAAACATGAACAAAGGCCAAATATTTATAATACACAATTTATTTGCATTTATCTTCATAGCATCTGCACACGGATAATTGGATTATATTGCTGCATATTCCTACTTTATATGATCTCAGTATCACTTATTTTTGCCTCTCCTGAATTACTTAGGCTACTTCTCCAATCTTCTTTAGAAGTGGGAGATACTACATAAGCATCCTATAAGTATTTTGCAGCTTATATAAATCACTGTAGCATTTTCATAATTACTTGGGTTAATTAAATCAAGCTATGGTTGAGGTCTGATTAATTATTTCAGGGTGTTAATGAGTTAAGATTTTTACATATGCATGTATTCATTAGATATAATACAAAGCCATCCTGTTGGGCTACACTGCTCAGATACTGGGTATGAGAATAAAAGAGGAGCTGGTTATTTAAGCCTAATACCACTGAAAAATCAGAGTACTTATTTTTGAGGGTTTTAACATATTATTCCATTTGATCTTGATAACACTTCTTATTCTAGGCAAAGTGGAACTGTCCTTCTAGGTTGAAAAGTCTGAAACAGAGAATTGAGGTAACTTGCTCAAGGTCACACAGCTATTCAGTTAAGGAGCAGAAACTTGCTCTATAGTCTATAAAGTCTGTCCAAGTCTCATGACCATCCTCATCATTTGTGAAAAAGGGAGTCATGGCTGTGTTTCTTTGAGCTGATGTATCTTTCATGTCCCAAAAAGAAGCTCACAAACTAATTTGGGAAGGTAAGTGGAGTAAAAATAAAATAGTCTTAACCACTTACAAGTAGATGTGATTGAGTAATAAAAAATTCCCTAGAGGATACTGACATTAAATTATAATTTTAATAAAGATAAATTTGTATTATAAGAAAAAAAGAATTGCTTTCACACATAAGAGTATAGAAATCACATCGAATGTTTTAATCTACCAATTCATGAAAAGGATAATGTAAAATAAATGCTCACCAGCTAAATTAGATATTTCGAGTCTAGAATTTTTTGCATTAGAACATTTTTGCTAACCAATATAATTCAGGAATTTATCTACTGATATCAGTGACATGTTACAGAGCCCACATTATAATTTACAAAATTCTTGATACTTGTTTTTATTAACATATGATATATTACCAAAACTTCCTTCCTGTAAAACAGTAGTAGCTGAGATTCTCACTTTGAAATGTTTCCTTTCAATTTTTTTACATGATTTCATGAATTTCTTAGCAGAGGAAGATAAAATTAGCCAAAATTTATTCTAAGAAAAAGTTAAATTTCTTAGCTACGATAATCACAACTGTTTGTAATGATGATTTAAATTGATCTTACCAATTTCCTACCATGCTGTGGGTAAGTATGATATAAAAAAGTGAACTTACATCCAGAAATGAATAATGGAAAACTTGTAAAAAAATCACTTATTTTGTAGACACGTTAACAAATGCCTTCTATGTACTTCTGCCTATATACCATCTCATTTCCAAATGCCCTTTCTTGGTTTTGGTCCTTTAGTCTAATTTTTTGCAAACACAAGAAGCAATAGTACATTCCTTCTGTTTGCTATGTTTGTTATATAAACTAATATGTACAATGGAGGTGACAAATACATTAGAAACATCTATTGCAGGGTAAGAGTGTGGCAGAATTATTCTAAGCTGGACCAATACGTATCAACTAAACTTGATTCTTCCTCATACTCCAGCTTCCTCAATGTTTGTTTCTTTTCTTTTTTTTTTTTTTTGTTTTTGTTTTTGTTTTTGGGAACCTATGAATCTGAATGTATCATCTGGTAGGGCTGATATCAACAAAATAAAAACTAGTGGCATAGAATTCAGTTGTCATTATTTGCAAATCAACATCTGTTTTTGAAAACATAGGAAAAAAGAAAAGCATCACTATACTCCAAATCTAGGTTTAGACAAATACAATGAGAATTTAAAATATCTCACCTTATAACCAAAGTTTGAAATTTATCTGACTATGAAATTGATGCTGCATTTTCTTTAATCTCTAAATTAATCTAAATAGTCAACAAAGAGAATCAACTAAAATGCTATCATCACTACCACAGATTTCCTTTTGAGTGAAATAACAAGCTTATGAGTCAAAAGTAAAATATTAAATTGCTTCTCATTTATATTCATTAACCTCTCTGTAATTATATGTAGCAAAACATAAAATAACTTTTGATATCTTTGGGGGTAACAAGTGTTCTGTAAACTGTACCATTTTATATAAACTATCATTCAAAATATTATTATTAATGAATTTTCTATATCTTCCAAGATGTCTGTTTCCACAGATTTCTTGCTCTTATGGAGACTGCTAATTTCAGACTGCTAATTCATTTTCTCTCTCCCTCTCTCTTTCTGTCCCTCTTCCATCTTCATTGTCAGCCTTTACCTTTTGACATCTTTCTTCAATTTATTCTGAATTCCACTCTCTTCCCTAATTTCATGCTGTCTTGAGATGCAATTATTAAATTTCATGATTTTAAGTAATTTCTAAATGCTGACTTTATTGAAACTCTATTTCAAGCCCTGACTTTATTGAAACTCTAGAAAACATACATGCAACAGACAGACATCATCAATTTTACATCTAATAAACATTACAAGTCCCAAAGTTACAACATCTAAAAAAAGATACTCTTGGCTTCTAATTTATTCTACCCTCCAATACTGCTACTGTTAGCAACCAGTATTCCCACACACAAAGTTGCTCCAAATAAAAACCTAGAGATAATCTTTCATATCTTTTCTCATTCTTCACATTCAATCACCAAATCTTGTTGACTTTACAAAAATTATTAAAATGTGTATACTGTAGCCATCTACACTACTCTTACCACTGAGCAAAATTTCACATTTGGTCGATTTAGCCATTTATCTAATCTTCTTGCTTCCATTCTTTCTCAGGTAAAGTTTATTTTCCACATAAGTATCTTTTACCTTTGCCTTGTTTGCCCCCCCCCAATGTGTGTGTGTGGGTGTGTGTATGGGCATGCACACGTGCATGTGTGTATAGAACATGGACTAAAATACGTCCCTCTAGCCACTTTTAATTGCCCCCGATTATGAATTTCAAGTTTGACAGGAAAACTATAATTTTCACTTGTTTGGAGTTAAAAAAAAAAAGTTGATATTTTATCCTTCTAAGTCCTTCTGTTTAACCTTAGTTCCTTTAACTTTCTATAGGTGGCACGGATCTGAGATGCTCTACTATCACAACATCTCTCCTTTGGACAAATACTTTTCCTTATAAATATGGCACCTAGAATTCCTTCTCTTTAGAATAGTTAGCATCTAAAAATATTCATGAAATTAGTCCCTTATGCTTCTGCAATGTTCTTGGATAGTTTCTAACTGTACCTAGATTATAGGTAACAAGACAAAAGTTTATTCTTGATTTAGATTCTAAATCATGTTGGACAAAAGAATGAATACATGTCAATTCTTTAAAGTTTCTAAAATTAAAAATGTAAGAAAAATTTTGATTTATTCAGTTACAATTCTTTAAGGATGCTGACTTCTGTTTACAACATTTAAAGCTCTAGAAAAGAGTAATAAGGCTATTTAAAAAGTGCTTTTGTTACAACTGCATTACCTCATGAAATATTATGGTCTGGGGGAAAATAAGAGTAAGGAATTATCACACAGTCACTGGACTCAGGTAGCTCAAGATCCTGCTTTTTATAAATTTCATAGTGAAGCAAAAGCTGTGCAGAATATGAATTTGAACCATTTTTCTAACCCCCGATTCTTCCATGAACTACAGAACAGTTGTTTTCAATAGTCTTTATACTATAGGATGGTAGTAGAGAAAGTATGTTTTATGAGGGGAAAAAAAGCCATATGTTGTGAATAGAAAGGGCTGGATGGCATTTGGAGAGAATTTTTCTATTTATTAAAAGGATCTTTTTCTAACTCTCCAAAATGTTAGGTTTAAGGTCACCAAAAAAGGTAAAATTAATATCTCACAAAATTTGACACACTGAACTATATAATTAGCCACAGCTTGCATTCTGAAATACAGAAAATAGCCTGTGTATTTAAATGAACAAATGAATAAATGGATGCAGGAAGGAAAGAAAGAAGGAAGGGAGGGAAAGAAGAGGAGAGGGAGGAAGGAAGGCAAGGCTTGTCTCTAGAATCGTACTGACATATTCAACGTCTCTTGCATGGTCATGATTTCTACCTCTGTTAGTTTGCTGCTTTGCCATTTTCTTTCAATACTTCATGAGTTTTTATTTTAATTTTAACAACTAGACTTTTAAACTGTGTAAGAGAAGTGAAGTGATATCTATTGTTTTTCTACATAGAAGTTTTAAACCCTGTGTAGCTCTCTGTGTCTGTTTTTGTTTGCTTAAAAATATCTTCGAAGTCATTTAATAAGATTTGATTACACTAAAAACAATGTTTTCGGTATAAAGTTATACATCTCTAAGTTTTTCAGATTAAATTCTCCAAATATTTTTATTGATTTATGTAAATCATTAATGTAACTTCAAAATCATTACTTTTTTATTAAGCCATTCTATATGAACTTAAAGCATTCTTTAAAAAATATTAAAGTAGAAATAGAAAATATAAATTATGATCATAAAGAATAAAAGCATGGAGACCATGAGAGCTAATACTATTTAGTAAAATATTTATTTTTGATCTGAAATCATTGGCTTTCAAAAGAAACAAAGTAGGATAAATATTACCAATTACATTTTTAGATCTAAAAGAAGGACGGATATTTAATATATCAATTTTTAACTGTAAATGATAGAAACTTTTACTAACTTCAAAATATATTTTGTTTCATTTATAAAATTTTAAAACCTCTCTCATTGCCAATTAACTGCCAAGTGACTGTATATCAAAATTACCAATTAGGAATTTTTATTTTTTATATCAAATATCAATTTCTTCCAGCTTATTTTCACTTAATAAACATTCATAAGATAATTTAAAAATAAAAGTTATGAAACATTAAACATATAATAGGAAAATCAAAGCACTATATAATTGGAGGAATCTCAAATAATTCTATTCCATTTAAACCTGTAATGTGTTTCAAATGCTCTTTTAATTGATGTCAAATTAGCTGCCTGGGTATCTGATAATAAGATATGATTAATTTTTAGTATAATACATATATGGAATGTGTTATTTTCTTTTCAAATGGTATTTTTTATTCAGAGCATTCTACATTCCACACAACGTTTCAATACTAAATGTATCAAATATAAGGCTTCCTGTGCTTCTTTCTCCCCGCTGTAGAACTATTCACATCTGGTAGTTGCTACTTCTTCTGCAAAAGCCAAACCTAACCTGTTCTTCAGCAAAGTGGCTTCAATTTTATTTGTGTCTTTTTCTCTCCTAAAATATCTATTCTCGCTCAGAAGAGAAAAATAGAATCTTCTAGAAGAAGAATATCTGACTGAAGAGTATCTTTGTGTTTTGTGAGCACCAATTTTATATTTTCCTATCTTCAAACTAATCAGATCTCATACTATATTCAGGAAATCAATACTTTATTTTATGTTTTAGTGTTGACTTTCTAATTTTTTGTGGGTTTGGGGAACTAATTATTTTAATCAAAATTAAGAGGTACTAAAAGAGAAATATTTCCTTTTAACAAAGCTGAAAATCTCACTGCACAAAAGTTTTACTTCTAATATATAATAAATTAACTATAGATAGGTATTTAAAAACTGATGCAACCACTTTTTTAAATGTCAAAAAACATCCTATAATGTATCTCAAATGGTTTGAAAATAAAGAATAAGATTATTTAGTTTAAAAGCTATAAGCAATTGAAGGAAATTTCCAAAATGTACCCAGCTTTATATAAAAAAATTTAAAAATCACTCATTCCCATTTAATATAACTGCCAAGTGCTTGTACATTAAAGCTGCCAGACAAGGATTTTTAGTTTTCCACTTAACATTTTATCCATCTTCCTGATGGGCTTAGAAAGATTTATACCTAGAATAGAGTATAGAATGAGATATGGAAAAAATGCTAAAGATGTTAAAGGAAAATATGCTAATAATAAATAGAAACATCTAATACCTATCATGTTGAATTGTGGTATGTGTATATGTATTGATTAAAATATTTCAGGGAGATATACTGAGATAATAAAAAGAGAAAGGATGCACTATATAATATACAGTATAAAATTAAACTACCTTACATAAATAAGTTACATTTCAAAAGAAGACTATTCAAAGCATTTGCCAGCACAAGTATGAAGTAATTTTAATTCTAATAATTGTATTAAAAGTGTTTTTTTAAATTAAAGAAATGCCTAATTCTGGTTTTATATTAAAGATAGAAAACTGGTACAAATACACGATTGTCATTTCTTTTTCTTTTTTTTTTCTCTTTGGCTGCACCCACAGCATATGGAAGTTCCCAGGCCAGGGATCAATTTCAAGCTGAAGCTGTGACCTTGACCTATCCTACAATCATGGCAATGCTGGATCCTTAACCCACAGTGCTGCCAAGGATCGAACCCATACTACCTCAGAGACAACACCAGATGCTTAACCTACTGCACCTCAGTGGGAACTCCTGTCATTTCTTTTTCAGGGCCAAAAAAATGTCCATAACATAAGAGTCTCAGTGTTAAAGAAATGAGGAAAAAGAAAATTTATTTTTCCTTTGATCTCGTATTTTCCATATCTGGTAGACTTATGTATAACTATTGATTTTCTAGGGAAAATAATGAGAATATAGATAAAATTACTGTTTGAGACTTGACAGACCCTGGAGTGCTTTGAGCTAGTGTCAAGTTAAGGGGTCTTAAGGTGAAACTATTTCTGGAAATGCTGGGTATAAACTAAACAGTACTATAATTAAAAATACTTATTTCTTTAGATAATATAAAAATAGATTAGGCAAAAAAAAAAAAAACGGAAATCAACTTAGTTAAATATGACAACCTTTTACAATATTTCCTTTGGCCCTTTCCAGGTATATTCTCCACTCTGGCTTAATAAAAGCTATTCTGTACTTATTTTACTTTACTGAGGTAGAAATTACCTTGTATAATGAGTACCAATGAGAGAGAGAGAGAGAGAGCGAGCAATAGAGAGAAAAATGATTGTGGGCAGGGCAAACTTAATAGGCTAGAACAGTTCTAATGGAAATGTGAATACTTTTCATATTTCTAGATATACAGTTTGCCTCTGCTTTATAAAATGCGTTCTTTAAAACTAGCCTGCTTTTCACCGATTAAATTTAAGTTTTAGAATCCCTTAGTGAGGTGTTTAATGATTACTAACTTCTTGTAACTTGTTGTAACTTGTTTAACAAGAAGTTGAAAGACATAATATATGCATAGCCTTGCTAAGGGTCATTCCCATAAATCCTAATAAACAAACTGAAATGTCAAGTCAATTTATGGCAACAGAAAGAAGGCTTTGTATAATTATATTTCATAATTGTGCAAACATCATCATGAGTATGTCAGTTGACTTCATTATATATGTTGCTTGCTCAATACTTTATCAAAATTTTAAAATATTATCAATATCTTAATAACGCTTCATTAAAAATAGGTTATGCATTTCTTACAAGAGTCTAATTTACTCATAATAAAACACTGAATGAATATTACATTTTATACATTACATGATCTTGGTGTCTGCCAAAAGCCAACTAACAGTGGGAGGAAATACAGACATCTACAGTCCATAACAACTCAATGTCCTTTTATGCCTCCTTTCTTCTATACATCTGTCCAGCCTATGACAATTACAATTGTATTATATACCACCATTTCCTCTTCCTACTGCTCAATTATTTATGGCTGATAAGCTTCAGCTTCTACAAACAGAAGATAAAATTGGAAAGAGACTAGATATATAAGAGACATATTTCAGACATAAAAAATATGATGCTCTTGGTAAAAGAACAGATGTGTGTGCATGTGAGGCATGGTTTTCCAATGAGCAGTGAGTCGGGGGATGGCATACTGGAGTAAATAAGATAACAGAGGAGAAGATACAAGGATATACTAAAGGTGAACTTGTAGTTTTGAACTTGAGTGATTTGATTAATATAATTATTTCTATTAATAAGAAATGCAAATTCAAGGGACAAAGAAATAGATTTCAGATATTGTTCAGGAGTAGTTGAGAGAGCACCCATGTAGAGATGTCTGAAGCAAAGAAATCAACTGTTTTTTTCCTGTTGATTGAGCCACACTAGAAATATAATTTGGTATGCATGCCTCTGCCTCCAACGAGAAGGGAAGATGGGAAGTGTTTTGATAGCTAGACCCTTGAAACACATGAGATTTTCAAGTGAGAGCACCTAAATAGGGACACAAATGGTATTTTAGAGAAAAGGGGAGTAAGAATGACCATATAATATGTATAGCCAGAACAATGTAGGGCCATAGAATACAGGAAGGGGAAATGTTAAGAAGGAGGTTAAAAGTTTAGAGTAGAAACTTAAAACATAAAAATGCATAAATAAAGCTGTTAGTAATATTACACAGTTTCTACAATCTATTGAAATGATGACTATATCCATCTATTAAACAATTATTTATTAAATCTTAATTACATGAAATGCACAGTGATATCACTGGGCATACAGTGCTGCGAAACAGGGAAGGAATCTCAGAATTAATGTTTCAATAAATACATAATAAATAATTTCAGATACTGATCTCTGCACTTTTTAAAAATTTAGCGAATATACTATATAATTAGTAGAATGACTGCTATCCACCTACAAGTATTTTAGTTAAAAAATAGAATGCCAGCAATAAATGCAATTACATTTATTGAGCAGTAGTGTGAAAAAAGTTTATGATTATCAAATAATTAAGCCAGATAGCTCTTAATGGGCTTTCCACGGCACTGAAAATCCAAAACCCCTACCACAACCCAGATGATCTTCTCCTTCCTAACGTTCCACATCTCCTACTCACAACCACATTTTAGTCACCCAAGATTCTATTTCTATTTCAGGAGCATATCATGCTTATTTTGCCTGAACTTGTTGCACGGGATGTTTCCTCTGCCTGGAATACCTTTTTCCAGTCCTTTACATGTTTGATCTCTTTTAATTATCAATTGCCACCTATCACATTCCCCCATGAGTTACATTCTTTCATGCACTTATACTGCTTATTTATTTCCTGCATAGCATGTTACAATTGCCAATTATTTGTTTGCCTGACTTTATTAATGTGTGTATATTCTTACTAACTCGTATTCTGTTTTCTTTCAGCAGAATGGAGAAACAAAGTACCATGTCTGCATTACTGCTCATCAATCAAATCAATATTTGTTGAATGAATGAATGAAGCAATGAATGGCTAAGAATTTCTATACTTAGCATAACACTGAAGGACTTATGTCATATGTTCTACTTGTGAGTGGAATACATGTTCATAATAGAAATTTTAGAATCTGTAGAAAAAAGATTCCTTCATTATTGTCAAGAAATTGTTAGTTTTGCAGTTTATTGTATGTACTTCCATTCTTTTTTGTCACATATGTTCACAAAGTATCCATTAAATTTTTTTAAATACTATCTTTCTTACCTAGCATATGTTATAATCATGTTTCACGTCATTAGGAATCCCATCCTAAATATCATTATGTTGCCTGTACTTTAACAGTATACTCTCATACATATTTAACTATTCTGTGATGTTTTATATTTCTTTTATTTTTAATAAAACTCTGGTGGCATCCTGGCACACAATAATTTGTCTACTACTCAGAATCTTTTAAATGATTTTTATTTTTTCCATCATAGCTGGTTTGCAGTGTCCTGTCAATTTTATATTGTACAGCAGTGTGACTAAAAAATTTTATTAATAGACTTCTATAAGTAGCATTACTGAGTTAAAGGGCATTACAAAGTATAATCTCTTGATACATAATACCAAATTATATACATAATCTTTAAAAAAAAATACACTTACATCAGTGGCATATGAAAATGTGCACTTTAGGAGTTCCCATTGTGGCTCAGTGGTGAGCAACCTGGTTAGTACTCATGATGATAAAGGTTCAATCCCTGGCCTTGTTCAGTGGGTTAAGAATCCAGCATTTCTGTGAGCTGTGGTGTAGGTCACAGATGCAGCTCAGATCTGGTGTTACTGTGGCTGTGGCATAGGCCGGTAGCTGTAGCTCTGATTCGACCCCTAGCTTGGGAACTTCAATACGCCTTGGGTGTAGCTCTAAAAAAAAAAGTAAATAAATAAAAATTAATTTAAAAAAAAGAAAATGTGCATTTTAATATGGTCACCAACATCTAAATGTCCCTACTTATAATATTTACTGTTTGCAAATAATCTTAAAATTATATCTCAGTTCAGAGTTCCCATGATGGCACAATGAAAACCAATTGACTAGAAACCATGAGGTTGCGGCTTCAATCCCTGGCTTTGCTCTGTGAGTAAATGATCTGGTGCTGCCATAAGCTGTGGTGTAGGTCACAGACAAGGCTTGGATCTGGCATTGCTGTGGCTCTGGCATAAGCCAGGAGCAACAGCTCTGATTAGACCCCTAGCCTGGGAACCTCCATGTGCTGTGGGTGCAGCCTTAAAAAAAAAAAAAAAAAAAAAAAAGACAAAAAAGTGATATCTTGGTTCTTTCAAATGTATATATTTTTAATACTAGCAAGGTCAGGTTGATCATTTGTTAAGTGAATATTAACCATTTTAATTTCATTGTATTTATTTACTAAATAATTATCATTGATTCAATCTTAAAAAAAAATAATTAGCACTTTCTACCAATAGAAGAGAGTCCTGAAAGTCCTAGTATTGAAAATGCAAGCGGCATAATTGTGCAACAATGAAAAACTAAATTTTACTATATTTCACCTATTTGTCACAATGTGATAAAGACAGTTGTGGGAAATCCCAACAGAAAAAACACCTCACCCAGCCCTAAACATGAAGGCATGCTTCGTGAAAGGAAAGACATATGAAAAGATCCTGAAGGACAATTCGCAGAGCAATATCACATCACAAATTACTTAGCCACTCATCTATTAATGGATGTTTAGGTTGTTTCCCTGTCTTGGCTATTGTAAATAGTGCTGCAATGAACATGAGAGTGTAGACATCTCTTCAAAATACTTATTTAGTTTCCCTTGGATATACATCCAGAAGTGAGATTGCTGGATCATAAAGCAGTTTTATTTATTTATTTATTTATTTGGTCTTTTTGTCTTTTCAGGGCCACACCCACAGAATGTTGAGGTTCCCAGGCTAGGGGTCTAATTGGAGCTGTAGCCGCCGGCCTTCGCCAGAGCCACAGCAATGCCAGATCCAAGCGGCATCTGCAACCTACACCACAGCTCATGGCAATGCCGCATCCTTAACCCACTGAGCGAGGCCAGGAATCGAACCCAAAACCTCATGGTTCCTAGTTGGATTAATTTCTGCTGCACCATGATGGGAACTCCAGTAGTTCTATTTTTAATTTATGAAGAAACTCCACAGTGTTTTCCAAAATGGCCATACCAAATAACATTACCACTAACAGTATACAAGGATTCCAATTTTTCCACATCTTTACCAGAACTTTTATCTTCTGTCATTTTGATAATAACCATTCTAACATGGGTAAGTTGATAGCTCATTGTGGTTTTCATTTGTGTTTCTCTGATTATTAGTAATGATGAATACCATTTCATATGTCTGTAGATCTTCTTTTGACAAATTTCTGTCCAGTTTTTTACCCATTTTTAACTGGATTGTTTTGGGGTTTTTGTTTTTGTTTGCTATTGATTTGCCAGACTTGGTTATATATTTTGGATATTAACCCCTTATAAGATGTACAATTTACAAATATTTTCTCCCATCCCATAGGTTGTCTCTTCATTCTGTTGATTATTACCTTTGTTGCAAAAATTTTAGTTTGATTCAATCTTATTTCTCTATTTTTGTTTTTGTTCTGTGTTTTCAGGATCTTACCAAAAAAAATGATTGCCATAACCAGTTTCAAGAAATTTTCTCTGTATAATTTCTAGTAGAAGAAATGAGTAAGTTTCTAGAAAATATGACCTACAAAGACTGAATCATGAAGAAATAGAAAATCTGAACAGACCAACAATGACTAAAGAAATGGTAGCAGTTATCAAAAACCTCCCAACAAATAAAAGCCCAAAATCCTGTGGCTTCATAGATGATTTCTACCAAACATTTAAAGAGAAATTAATATCAAACCTTCTCAAATGCTTCCAAAACATGGAAGAGGAGGAAACACTTCTAAACTATTTTATAAGATCAATATTACCCTCCATACCAAAGCCAGACAAAGACACTATAGGAAAAGAAAATTATAGGCCAGTATCCCTAACTAACATAGATGCAAAAATCCTTAAAAAATAGTAGTAAACTGAATTCAACAGAATGTTAAAATGAAAATACACCATTATTTTTATTATCTTAGTTGTCAATAGGTAAACATCCAGCAGTAACCACTTACGATGCAGAAACATAACACCAAATAGGTATATCCTGTACAGACCATTTCCTCTTAACACTTAGAAGGCTGAAAAGACCCTTTAACACATTTCCTTCAGCATCTTGGATCCACTTCCTCTACGTTGAACTCATAATGAAATACTGAGAGTATGCCACATAGGAGCTCACTGATTTCAACAGGAGCTTGATGGCAGCAGAGATCTGAGGATAGAACTAGTCTTGTTAATATTAACATCCTAAATTCTATTTAACTGTCTTGTCTGACACACTCATGAACACCAAACATACGTAAAAGACCACTGATGAAATTAATTAGAAGACCATTTAGATTATTCAATTCTTCTGAAATATTTTTACTGAATCTGTTCACAGTATTGTCTAATAAAAAACCTATAGTTATAAGAGGAATTAACCTCTCACAGAAACTTTCCTGAGAAAAGTACTGTCATCAATTAAATTACCATTATTATTGCAAATTACACCTGGTACAAAAAAAAAGGCGTTCAGACTTTCAGGGAATTGACCAAGACAGTAGCATAAGAGACATCTGAGCTCCCCTCCTCCTACAGATGCACCAAATGTACAGCTACAAGTTGAGCAGTTCCCTCTGAAAGAGATCCAGAGACCACTGAGGAATTCCTACACATCTGACACCTGAGAAAATACATATGTTGAAACAAATAGAAAAGGCTGAGACATACTCTTGCCAAAATTCCCACTCCTGACACAGTGTCATACAAATGAAAGGGGACTCCCAACTCCACCCAGGAGACAGACCCTCAAAACACCTAGCTCTGAAATCAATAGGGCTTGCATCCACAATACCCAACAAAGACTTCATCAAGCAATGAGGCAGTCCTTAATGAATGTGTGAAAACGCAGAGTGGCTGTTACCCCAGGGCTCAGAGTAGAGAGAATAGGCAAAAATGTCCACCTCCTAGCCTTCTACAAAAGGGTCTAACTGTATATCTGAAAGCTGATGTGACAGTCAGATTTCTAATTTATCACATATTTAGGAACTGGCTGCAATTCTTGGAAACCTGATCATGGCAATGAGTTTTTGGATACCTATATGAATCATCATGCATATTTTAAATATCTTACACTTTTATTTGTCAATTATACTTCAATGAGTTGGGGGGGGGGAAAAGAAAAAGAATTCTGAATTATTTTCCATATTCTAACTCCTATAGGAAGGACAGAAATTCTGAAGTTAAGTCCTATTTTTGAACATGTAAGTGAAATTATATGGATTAGAGATTCAACTTTATTTTCTATTCTGTAAGTTAATTTACCATATGCTACTTTTACTATTTTATTACTCTTAGAACCATTTGATATTGTAATGTTAAACTCAAAATTCTGTTTAAGGGATATTTGGGACTGATTTGTCACAGAGTATTGGAAGTGTGATAAGTGGTTTATTTTACATGCAGGTAGTAAAATTTTTATTTTAATCACCAGCTAGTGATAATAGTTTAAGAATTTCCAAATTTAAATTGATAAAATATTATATACTGTAGTTGTTGCAACAGAACAAATTTAATCTTAAAAACCATTCTGAACCTGAGTTTACCAGGACTTCCCATGTGAATGAGGCCATTACTTAGACTGCTATGGAGCTAGTAATATGTTTCCATATATTAAATTTTAATCTCTATTCTAATACGTTTAAACTTCTCTAAGAAGCAACAATTTTTAATAACAATTTTTTTTGCCTTTTACTCATGTTATGGAATACTTGAGGAAAATGTTCTTATGTATTTGGACATCTTCAATATCTCCAAATACATGTCTTCCTTCTTGTTGAAAATAAATTGGATTAATAAACTGTGAGAACTGTTCCTAAAGCAAGGTGCACCAAAGGTCTGTGTGTCCCTTCCCAGAAAATAAATTAGATCTGTAACCCAAAGAAAAAAGAACATGGAGAAATGCAAACTTCCTGTCAGAAAATCACCCCTTATTTAAAGGTGATGCTTGCACTTTTGTTTTGTTTTGTTTTGTTCTGTTTAATGTGTTTATGAATAAGTAAAAGAATCTGATCCCTGGTGCCTCAACAAAAATATAGAAACTATGATTCAGTGTTAACACTGAGAGTACTTTAAACAGACCTAAGGTTTTGACTGTACATCACCTCTGGTGTTAAATGTCTGCTCTGAGCTAGTAATAAAATGGGTCAGGACATAGTTTACCTTTGAAAAAGTTTCCAATTGCCCTAGAGATTCTTCAGTGAGTTGTGGGCAAACTCATTTGACAGGCTCTCCATCTAAGTGAGCTCTACCATTCTGGGGAGCTGAGACTGCTTTAGACAACCTAACAGTCCCACAAATGGCAGAGATCAGAATCTGTGCAAGGAAGCAGCAGAATGTTTCTTAACATTTTGTATAGGAAACAAAATAACCTTGAAACTTCCAACTTGCTGCTATTGTAATGAGGGTAAAAAGTAAAACAAGGTCTGTTTGAAGTGGAATCCAAGCTCTTAATGAAAATATAACAATGTTTCATTGTGTAGTTGTACTGGTTGGTAAGTTGTTTTTGACTAAAAGTTTTAATTAATTGTATACATTTCAAAGAACACATGCACAGCCCGCATAAATTATGGACAATATATGCTTCTGATAAATCACCAAGTAAAGCCAAAGCTCTATCCAAATTTTTGAGAAAATAGTCTGAACGAATTTGTACATCTGCATTTCAGACTGAAATTTTGTGATAAAAAGATATGTGAAGTAACTTGCTTCCTTAGATGTATAAGGAAAATATAATTTCATAAAGATCATTTAGGTAGCTGTGACTAAATTCGTTTTGTGAATTATTTTACAACTTATTTATTTTTTTATTTAATTTTATTTTTTTATTTATTTTGGTCTTTTTGCCTTTTCCTGTAGCATATGGAGGTTGCCAGGCTAGGGGCTAATGGGAGCTGTAGCCACCAGCCTATGCCAGAGCCACAGCAACACAGGATCCAAGCTGTGTCTTCAACCTACACCACAGCTCACGGCAATGCCGGATCCTTAACCCACTGAGCAAAGCAAGGATCGAACCTGCAAACCTCATGGTTCCTAGTCAAATTCGTTAACCACTAAGCCACAATGGGAACTCCACACAACTTTATTATTTTAAAAAAATGATATTCTATATGCTTTCTCAGATGAATGTGTATACAACTTCAGGAAAACCTTTAGAATACAACTGATAAACCAATGGAAATACAACTCCTTCAAAATCCACTGGGTATAAGAAGAGTCATCAAAATTTCTTAAACCACTATTTGATGTGAAGTAATGGTGTTAAGTTTAAGTCATCAATATCAAGAGAGGGAATAACCAAACAGTATACAAACAAGTCTTCATTAGCATATGAAAGTGGCTCAACTTCATTAGCAATCATTAAAATGTGAAATAAAACCATAATAAGACATGTCTATTTAAATCTTCTAATGATTTTTTGACTAACTTATTTTGTTTGTTTTATATTCATAAAGCTGCATGCGATGTTTGTATATTTTGGAGAGTAAACCCTTGAAGGTTACGAGGTTTGCAAATACTAGCACATAAAAACATGTTCAACATCACTAATTATTAGAGAAATGCATATCGAAACCACCATGAGGTATCAACTCACACCAGTCAGAATGGCCATCATCAAAAAGTCTAGAAAAGATAGAGTATGGAGAAAAGGAAATTCTCCCACACTGTTGGCGCTAATGTAAGGTAGTACAGCCACTTTGCTGAACAGTATGAAGACTGTTTACAAAACTAAATATAGAGCTACCATTTGATCCAACAATCCCACTCCGGGGCACCTATCTGGAGAAAACAATAATTCAAAAAGATACATGAGCCTCAGTGTTTACTGCAGCACTACCTACAATAGCCAAGACATGGAACCAACCTAAATGTCTATGGCCAGGAAAAGATTAAGAATAAGTGGTACATATATACAATGGAATATTATTCAGCCATAAAGAAGAATGAAATAATGCCATTTACAGCAACATGGATGATGGACCCAGAGATTATCAAACTAAGTGATATAAGTCAAAGACAAATATCATATGAGATCACTAATATGTAGAATCTAATACAAATTACACAAAAGAACTAATTTGTGAAACAGAAACATACTCAAAGATTTCAAAACCAAACTTGTGGTTACCAGAGAAAACATTTGAGGGAGGGTCAAATTAGGAAGAAGTTGGGATTAATACACATAAAATAGATAATTAACAAGACCTATTGAATAGCACAGGGAACTTAATCTCTGTAATAACCTATATGGGAAAAGCATCTTTTTTTTGGGGGGGGGGTATCTTTTTAGGGCCATACTCATGGCATATGAAAGTTCCTAGGCTAGGAGTCAAATTGGAGCTGCAGCTGCCAGCCTATGCCACAGCCACAGCAATGCCAGATCTGAGCTGTGCCTGGGACCTACACCACAGCTCATGGCAACACCGGATCCTTTAACCCACTGAGCAAGGTCAGGGATCAAATTCCCATCCTCACAGATACTTGTCAGATTCTTAACCCACTAAGCCACAACAGGAACTCCAAAAAGCATCTAAAAAGGAATGGATATATGTACATGTATAATTGATTCACTTTGCTGTACACCTGAAATTAATTCAATACAGTGAGTCAACTATACTTCAATAAAATTAAAAATAAATAAAGATTAAAATAAAAAACACAATGAGAAACCAATGCACATCCAATAGAATGTCCTAAATGAAAAAGACTGACCTACAATTGGCAAGTATTTGAAAGAAGCAATGCTTTCATATATGGACCTGAGCATATAAATGGATACAACTAGATTTAGAAAACTTTATAAATATCAACAAAAGCTGAAAATATATCTATTCTATGAACCATCAAACCCATTCCTATGTATATGCTAACAGCAATATATATTCCTAAAAGATATATGCAATGCTGTTCACAGAAGCAGTACTCATGATAATGTCTCACATTAAACCACCCTTTAGCAGTAGAAACCATTTCTAAAAGTGTGATCTATTCACACAATGGAAAAATATTCAGCAATGAAAATGAATATAAATACTTGCAGCATTAGGGATATGCCTCACAATTATAACAGCAGACAACAGATGCTACCCTGAAAATATAGTGTATAATTACAGTTATATAAATTTCTAACACAGACAAACAAATCTATATAAATTTCTAACACAGACAAACAAATCTAAGTTGGGAGAATGGATATCCATGGGTAGGACAGGGTGCAAAGTGGCCACTGAGACGCTGGTAAGGTTCTGCTTCTTAATATGTTTGCTGGTTATGTGGGTGAGTTGTTTGTGAAATGTCATCATGTTTTATATTTATGCTTCATGAATTTTTCTGTATCTAATAAATAGCCCAAATTTTAATTTAGTGGTAAAATATATAAATATAAGCAAATTTTTTCTTCTACTAGCTCACCTTACTCAAACTCTCAGAAGTGATTTGCTTAAGTGAATCAATTCTTCCTTCCCAAACGAAAATCCTCTCTGGACTTCTAGGGTACTATTAGCTCCTGGTTTTCCTCTCACTTCTCTTATTATTTTAAGTATCTTTTGTTGGGTCACCTTCCGTTATTAAACTTTTAAATATTTAAGTCTCTCCACACTGACTCCCATGTAACACATCAAATTCCTATGAATTTAAGAACCATCCTTAGGTTGATTATCAAATTAAACTCCCAAACATACACTTTCACCTGCATTCCATATTTCCAAATCTAACTTACTCCGCTTGCTTGGATGTCCTTAGACAATTCGAGCTCAACATATCCAAACTGTAATTTCTGATTCTTCTCTCAGGATTCATCCACTCCCAAACATGTTGCACACTTTGTACTGCCTTTCTCAGTAAATGCCAATGTCATCTACCCAGTTTCTCCAGTCAGGTTTTTTTTTTCACACACACATCAACAAAATAATATTCCTAAATCATAAACTGGATCATGCTAATCCACTCCACAAACTTGTTCAATACTTTAAAAAATATCTTTTTGTGTTTTTAAAAATACCTGCCATTTTCACTAAAATATAAACTCTATGAGGAGAGGAGTTCTATTTCTTTTGTTGGTCCTTTGCATGTTTATTTACGTATACAAATCTGATAAAATGAAATCAATAGGTAATCATTTTGAAATGAAGGCAGCAAAGTTACAGAAGAGATACAAACATGTCCAAGATGAAGTTAGTGCTAGGACCTAAAAGAGTTGGATTTAAAAAGAATTTCAGGCGTTTTTCTCTCAACTGTTAATTTATTCTTCACATTGTCAAGTATATAGATAAACTGAGGGGAAAACAATATAGTTTCATATAAAACTGATTTATATGAAAATACAGACACAAGCCACAACCAGTAAATTCATAGAGGAGAATTGCAAAAGATCAACGTTAACATAGAAAATGTCGAATCCTCTAGCAATCAAAGAAAACTAAATTGAAATAAAAAATACAAATATTTGCAATATTACTGCCCTTGTACTGTGAAGGGTACAGGAATGGTGCCAATGTTATTCTAGGGCAAAAATCAGTAAATGCTTCTGGGGAGAAATTTGACCACATGAATGAAAAGGTTAGTAAGCTCAATACAATACAGCACAGTGTGGTGGTTCTCAAAATAGATAATTTTCACAATACAATTTTCACAGTAGTCTTTCACACTAAACCTTCTCTTTCACAACTGAGTTCATTCAAATGGCACTTAATTCCAAAATCTTCCTTAATTTTCAACAGTTATATTTGCTCATTTCTTCTTCTGAATACCCAAGTACTAGATGTGTCCCCTTCCTTATTTTGCTTCCCTCATTTCACTTTGTGGGACTGGTATTTATGTGCTGGTATTTCTTCCTTTCTAAGAACAACATGCTTCCTGATGTCAACATTGGTTTTGACTTTATATTTTACCTTTATGCATTTTAAATTGTATACTTTATGCAACACATATATATGTTATTATATTTAATTAATGTGTCCTATAAGAGATGTTAAGGTGGTTGTTTTTATGCCTACTTACACATGGAGAAATGAAAGTTCAATTAATTAAAGTCTTTTGCCAAAAGCGACACAGTTTACTAATTACAGGGAGAGCCAGAATGTAATCCCAGTCTGTTTGATATTCGCTCGGCTGCACTGCTGTCATGACAACCTGTCATACATGGCCTTGCAGATATGTATACACTCAGATTGCTTGGCAGATTAATGCTCACTAGAAATAAACCTGGATCATCCTGATTGCTGATTAAACAATTCATAAATATGTTTCTGATAACTACTATATGCAAGATAAATGTGAGATAATGGAAAATATATATTTGGTCTCTACCACTGATTCAGGGCACAGAGCTCCTAAAACCCTTGTACTTTCCTAATAAGAACACTAAGAGCAACTATTATACTAATATTTGTCTTTGACTCTGTCCTTGACATAGGCTCCTAAAATTCTTAAGAACTCCTAAGTCATAAGAGCAACTTATTATGTCAAGAATTATATCCCCCCCCCCCTTTTTTTAACTAAGCATCTTCCTATACTACAAATCCTAGAAAACTAAGTTTACATTTTTACTTTGTGTCTTGATACTCCTTGGGAAGCCTTTCAGCATACTGAGAATTCTCGTGATATGCACCCAACTCTTACTGAACCCTAACCCTAACCCTTTGCACTCTTACTGAACTGAATTTCATAGAGCAGTTGTGAGTTTTGATCAAATTGTTTTTTACCTTTTGTCTTACCAGCTTGTTCAGTCCTGATTTATTTTAACATCTCCTTAAATGAAAGCTCTCTGTTTACACTGATTTAATGGCCTTTCATCAAACCCCTTCTATCTTTCTAGAGATGCAGTGTAATCATAGTGTCTTATATCACAGACATGTTACATCGTGATACTGCTTACCTTTTGAAAATGCAGATAATTCTTCCATTTTTTAAGCAAGTTTGTTCATTGATATAATGGACTGATATTTTTACATTGCTCATGGATTACTTCCTTCATTAGGTGACATTTTGATTTGATTAGTTATGAGGCATTTAACAAAGTAAATCAATCCTGGAAGCCCTAGTACAGAAATATCATTTTTAATCCTAAAACATTTAAGAAAAAAATCTGCAGTGAAGCCATACCATTTATTCTATATTCTTTCAAAAAATGAAATATATTATAAAAAAGGAAAAACCTCAATTTTCCACTTCCTGTATTTCAAAATACCCTGTTATTAGCTACTATATTTCTCTCCCGTGTGTCTCCTTTACTACTCAAACAAAACACTTCTGACATCTCTGGTCTTCTGGTCAGCAAATGTGTGGCGGTTTTTTTTCCCTCCACAACAATAGGCATCTGACACCAAGTGAGTGTACTCTTATACTACCTACCTGAAGACAGCCTCCTGTCCCAAAGGTTAAAAACTGAACATCATTGATATGACCACATACAGGGAATACTTGTTACCTGCAGAAGTACTATTTTGCAGATTTGATGAAACAATGTTTCCATACACTGTATGTATTGTTTAAAAAGTAACTTATAGTTTAGCTAACACAGATTTCCCCCTCTGGAATGTGAGGATGTCCACTAATATGGGTGTCTTTCATACAACTATTGAGGCAAATTTGAGATTTAGTTTTAATACTGGTATTTATGAGATGTATGAATGCTATTTGTAAGTCTTTGTAAGTCATATCACTTTAAAGTCTACTGCAATTCATTTGAAACTATAAAGTGAGAGAATGGTAAATGATTAGCAAAAATAATGCACAGTCAGCAGAAGTTTCCTATACCTGATCTGGAAATCAATGCTACTTAGATAAAACTTCGATGATGGCTATTTGCTGAACACTGGTAAGGCATTTTTTTTTTAACTTAGCCTTAAAAATAAAACAAGCTAGCACAATCCAGTGCAGTAGCTTCAATATTACTTTTACAATATTGAAATTAGCTCTAGTTTTAGATCCCTGAAGGGCACTTAAATATAATTTGGTTAACTATGTCCCTCAAAAGTTAATATCATTCATGGGTTAGTATCATTCAAGTGGCAAATGCATTATCTCTATAAATATCTTAGTCAATAATTGTGCCAACAAAAGAAGCCTATGCACTCAAAATCTAGTCTTCCTTCTTAGTTCTTTGTATAATAGAAAATGTTCATTAAAATTATTTTATTTTGATAAACTCATGCCTTTTTTTTTTTTTTTTTTTTTTTTTTTGTCTTTTCTAGGGCCGCACGCGTGGCATATGGAGATTCCCAGGCTAGGGGTCTAATCAGAGCTGTAACCACCGGCCTACACCAGGGCCATAGCAACGTGGGATCCAGCCGCATCTGTGACCCACACCACAGCTCACAGCAACGCAGGATCCTCAACCCACTGAGCGAGGCCAGGGTTGGAACCTACATCCTCATGGATGCTACTCAGATTTGTTAACTGCTGAGCCATGACAGGCACTCCGATAAACTCATTCTTAACATTTGCAATCAGAATTATAACTTGTAAGATTAACATTCTGCTACTTTTTATGGCAAATCAGTTCATTTCTTATGAAAAACATATTTCAGATTATGAGATAAACTTCTTGAGATCAGAAATCTTTTTTATTTTTCTTTTAAAATCTATAATGCTTCCATTACATATGCAATGTATGATAGGCATTTAATAAATATTTGATTAATCATTATTGAAATATTGAACTTTTAAAATAATAAATATTGAAAAATAAGTTAACGTATAGATTGCAAATGACCTAAAGGAATACCATAAAATTCAGTGTGATGGTGAAATCTTTGTTGTAAAATATATCTTTTTTACATTAAGTTCAAAATTAGTCATAGGCTCTATTAGTACAGTTTTTATTAAATAATTTATATTTAATAAATGTACTTCTCAGGTAGATATTAATCTGTGGTGTTAGAAAGTAAATTTGATTACTTCTTTGTGGGAGAAAGTTAACAGATTACTTTGCAAGAAATACAAGTAGCACATACAGTAATATACTCAGTGAACTGAAGAGGTGAATATTTCTCTTGATAAAGTTTTCTGAATGTGATTGTCTCATGAAGGCTTAGGGTAATGCTAATTCAAGTGCTGTAAGAAGCAAGAATCAGCATTACTAATTGGACTGACAAGTAATTCACAAAGTTTTTCTAAAACATATTTAAAAGGATTCATAGTATTCAAGAGCTCAGCAGCTTAACTCGCTTATACTATTTAATCTGAAACTATATACATATATAGCATATCTTATACATATCCTGGAACTATATATATACATATATTATTTCCACATAGATGTTCAAATGCCAATGCAAATTTTTAAATATACAAAATAAGTTATATAATCTGATATAATAAAACAGGCCATGAGTCTGTATGTAGATTCCTGATATGTACATCTACTGAAAGAAGCTCTTGATTGCAATACTGAATTTCATCTATTATGTACCCCAGTGACTCTTCCTAGCTTTCTAGTTTTTAACCCCCAAATGCCAATATCACCTAAAATAAAAAGAAATTTTGCAGATAATATTACTATCTATGTTCTGAGAAGACAGGAAACATCTTTCAAATGTTCTCTTTTTTAGAAGAAAGGAAAGTCAGGATAGGAATTGCTCCTCTTCTAAGTCTCTTGGCTCACCAACTCCTATACTCATACTACGCCACTCAACAACATGATTTAGTTCAAACATCTTATACACAAAGGGTCAACATCTGGTATTCATGAGACAGACTTCACACTGTGTGACCTGGGCAGCTGCATAGGGCCACATGCTTAGGATCTCATGCTTGTTTTAAGAGTTTCCTTTACCATCTGGAGAGTTTTAATATTTTAATAAAGGTGCTCTCATTTTTCACTTTCAACTGGACCCTGAAAATTATGTAGGTGGTCCTAGAGAGGCACATTTTTTCTTTAATTTTATTAATATTACCTATGAAAATCTCAACTAATTAAACTATTTCCTAAAAAATTCATGTTGGTCAGGATGAGCTAAATTATATTGTAGTTACAAACTAAAATCTCAGTGACTTAAAAAACAAAGAAAAGGAATTTCGATTGTGACTCAGTGCATTAAGAACCTGACTACTATCTATGAGGATGCAGGTTCGATCCCCGGCCTTGCTCAGTGGGTTAAGGATCTGGCATTGCCATGAGCTGCAGTGTAAGTTGCAGACGTGGCTTGGATCTGGCATTGCTGTGGCTGTGGTGTAGGCCAGCAGCTGCAGCTCTAACTCAGCCCCTAGCCCAAAAACTTCTAGATGCCACCACTGCAGCCCTAAAAAAAAAAAAAAAAAGACTGATTTCTTGGTCATGTTATATGATCACTTGGGGACTTTGTTTCACATCACCTCATTCTTCTTAATTTCTAATTCTAAAATCTTTCTAAACATTTAAAAATAGGTTAGAGATGAAAGGTTACAGTTACCAGAATTTCTTGTCATTAGAAAGCAAACTTCTTCAATAGTAAGAAACATCAACTTGTCCTTTATCAAAATTCTTAGACTAATTCTTTGCTAATGAGTGAATGACAGACACAAGATCTTTTCTCTTATGAAATCTGTGCTGCTGAAGATAGTCTAAAATGCTAAGTTGGATATTATTTTTGAATCATTATAGCCCAATAACTGCAAATCTTACTACAGTATTATGAGGTTTTTACAGCTATTCACCATTCAAGGTAAACATTGCTTTTAACATTTCCAATAGGAATTGTTACTTAAGGTCAATGAGTGTACTTTAGAAAAATTAAGATACTCCACACTAAATCTGACCTGATGTCTCAGTACTGCTCTTCACTACCCTCGAGTTCATAATCCAGCCACTTAGCAGCACTGTATTCAATTCAGAATTGTGAAGTTTCTTTCCTTCACACATACTATTCCTGCTGTCTCAATACTTTAGTATTCCTTTCCTTTTTCCTTGAAAACTCCATTTCTCTTGTGTGGACATTGGTTCAGGTTTCAAATAAAAGGTTAATTCCTTAAGAAAGTCCTGGTAGAGTACGCTGCTCTGGGTTTCCATCCTATGCTATACTATTCCTGTCATAGCATATATTTTCTGATCTATTCAAATATTTGTGTTCTTGCCACCATACTAGGTGATTTAACTCTGAGAGGACAAGGAGCCTGATTATTTTTTATTATTAAATATACAGCATTTATTACAATAAGTATTTGGGCTGAATTAAATAGATCGGTTTATGAACAATCCATAGAATTAATAAAATAAAATGTTCTTCTATAATTTGGGAATCATATTCTTTATTTAATGTAATTCTATATGTTCACATTTTTATGGGGGTTTTGCTATAACTGAAAGGAAAAGGGAATTGTTTATGGTCACTTTTATTTCCATTACATATAAGCAATGCAGACAATGTTTTACTGGAATCCATTATGCCTAGGGAGGCAATATCCAGCAGTGGCTTGGAAGTAAACTGATAATTCAAATGTTGATGGTTCTATTACCTCTTGCTTCTAAGGTGATCTACAACTATCTGTAATCACCCTGTATTCTTCAGACACATTTTGTTTATTTTCAAAACAAGAGTGATGGAATAGGACAAACGGGTGTAATGGCATATCTGATATAAAGAAGTAAATTGCAAGTTTTGAATCTGTCTTTGTGTATGACCTTGGAAAGTCTCTATGTACTTTCATTTTTAGTTTCCTTTTCTGTAAAATAAGTATAATAATATCTAACCCACAGGGATATAATGAACACCACATGGGAAAATATGCATGGACATAGTATGTGAACTGCAAAGATTTATATATACTTGAAAAAATAATTTAAAGGTTTTGTTTAAAATACACTAACCTACAAAAATTACATTACTCATACACACACACACACATATATATATATTCCTGTGTTTCCAGGAGTATAAAATATATCATACTGGATTAATATATGTAAAGAGAAACACGTGCATAAATGCCATTTATGTATATAGGAGCATTTATTGAAAAAGCCAAATAATGTGTGTATATAAATATATGCATCTACATATATGACCATTATTGGTAGTTAAATGGTTAATAAATGCTTAGGGATAACAATTATAGTAAGAGTTATTCATTTTTTATGTAACTATGTTTACTGGCTGTCCTACTCTTGGACATAATTTCACTGCTCTCAAAAAATAAAATTATTTTGAAGTGTTTAGAAAGCAGTAAGAATAATGCAGATATTGCCTGAGTTAATTTTATCACAAATTCCAAAAATTATTATAATTTTATAATTCAACATAAAATCAGCATTTTGATTTTTTTTTCAATATGAAAGTTATGTTTATGATTTTATAAAATTTGGAAATTTTCTTTATCTTGCTTGTGCTATTACAAGGCATTTTTTTTAAAAAAAAGAAACATGCAACTTATACAACACAACAACAAAAAAACAAACAACCCAATTGAAAAATGGGCAGAAGATGTAAAAGACATTTCTCCAAAGAAGACATTCTGATGATCAACAGGCACATGAAAAAACGTTCAACATCATTAATTATCAGAGAAATGGAAATCAAAACTACAATGAGGTACCACCTCACACCAGTCAGAATGGCCATCATTAACAAGTCAACAAATAACAAATGCTGAAGAGGGTGTGGAGAAGAGGGTACCCTCCTTCACTGTTGGTGGGAATGTAAATCGGTACAACCATTACGGAAAACAGTATGGAGGTACCTCAGAAAACTAAATATAGAACTACCACATGATCCAGCAATAACACTCGTGAGTATATACCCAGAAAAAAATTTCATTTAAAAGGATATTTGCACCCCACAGCAGCACAATTCATAATAGCCAAGACATGGAAACAACATAAATGTCCATCAAAATATAAATAAAGATGTGGTACATATATACAATGGCATATTACTCAGCCACAAGAAAGACAAACTAATGCCATTTGCAGCAACCTGAATGGAACTAGAGATTCTCATACTAAGTGAAGAGAAAGCCAGAAAGAAAAAGATGTAAATACCATATGATATCACTTATTCGTGGAATCTAAAATATGGAACAGATGACCCTATCTAAAAAAACAGAAACAGATCATGGCCAGGGGAGAGCAGACTTGTGGTTTCCAGTGAGGAAGGGGAAGGGAGTGGGATGATGGGAATTTGGGGGGCTTTTTGGATGCAACCTGTAATATTTGGATTGTATTGGCAATGGGGCCCTACTGTACAGCACAGGGAAATTTGTGTGATTGGGTCACTTTGCTGTACAACAGAACTTGAAGAAACACTGTAAATTAACTATACTTTAATAAAAAATAAATTAAAAAAGGAAACATGCACATCATGGGATAAATAGTTTAAAAATAGAGGGAAATAGTATTTACACATTTCTATTAACTCTTCCATGAACTGCTCAACCTTAAGAAGACTTATGTTTCCAGCTAAATATGAGAACACAAACCAATTGTGCACCTTCCTAAGCCTGTGATAAAATAACTGAACAGAGCAGCCTTTTGTCTTATTGTTGCTGTGCCAGTATCATGGTTTATCCTATGCCAGTATTTTTAGGAACTGAGTTAAATCTAAACTAAATCAGAATTTCCAAGTGTGCCTTTGGCATTATAGTACTTTTAGAGTTGGTTTGCTTTTTGATGAAAGGTAAACTTTTTTTTTTTTTTGCCTCTTCAGGGCTGCACACATGGCATATGGAGGTTGCCAGGCTAGGGGTTGAGTGGGAACTACAACTGCCAGCCTTTACCACAGCCACAGCCACACAGGATCCGAGCCATGTCTGTGACCTACACAGCAGCTCACGGCAATGCCAGATCTTTAACCCACTGAGCGAGGCTAGGGATAAAACGTGCATCCTCATGGATACTAGTTGGGTTTATTTACCACTGAGCCACTATGGGAACTCCAAGGTAAACTTTTTTAACAACCTTTTTCATATAAAATGTTTATTCCATTTAATCTCCTTTGCAGCCATCCTTCCTTTCAGGTAATCTATTACAAATCACTACAACTGAAAAATAACTTTTATAATTTTAATTTATAAGGAAAATGAACTCACTAAAAAGGAATATAAAACAGTAGCTAAACAATGCACACTCCAATTCTATTAAATACAACCAAATTCCTTCCTCTCCAGATAAAAATCATAACAATTTTCATTCAAGACTTGCCTTCTTCTGAATCCTTTCTGCAATGTAGGCTTTAGGCTGCTCACAGCTATTAATGTTTCTTAGCTAATACAATATATCCCATGGAAACTCAAAAATTAGGTTCCTTACAATCTTTTGAAAGTGAGAAATAACTAATCAAATTTATTTATTAAAGTACATAAAGACTGAACTAAAACAAAGATGGAATACAGAATTTTAAAAGACAAAACCAAGAATACTGTAGTACTCATATATTTTTCCAGTTGAAAAGTAAAAAGTACTTCAGAAATAGTTGAAGAGAAACCCAAGTAAATTTAATATTAATTTTGTCTAAATCTGTTCAAATTATAGGTACATTTTAATAGACACGTATTTATGTATGATCCATTATTTTTCTGTACAAGTGTCAGGTCTATTAAACAAGGTTATAACATATTTCTCTTTTATTATTTTTCAATATGCTAGGGGCATCATTTTCCAGTATTCCTAGTCATATAATGAAAAATCTATATAGTTTTATGAGTTATAAGAAAGGCATGGATAATAAAAATGGGAAACATTTATAGCTATCACTTGTTCGATAACAGCATTTTGGATAGATATCTTTTAAGGTGAAATTTTTGTTCTCCAGTTGAATTTTATGGTTCTGCTTTTTCTCAGGGGCATTTAAGCTTAAGAATAAATCTTGCATTGTTGATGTTAAAAAAGATATATAAAATAATGTGTTTATTTTTTTCTTCCCTGAAAGAATTTTATTCCTCTTATCATATTTTTAGTGGACATCTGCAGAGTGCTCTTTGCAGGGAAAAGTATGTTACCTTCTACATGTTATGGTATGCTTTGTTTTCAGTTCCTTAATAACTAATTTCATTAGTAATACGGGTATTCCATGCTTTCAACAATTCCAGGCATTACAACCAAATAATTTAAAGATAGGACTATTACAGGATTGGTATACTATTTAACTTTTTTAAAATGTCAATTCATTTGAGGTTCCATAAGAATGTGGTGTATGTGTCTGTGTATCTATATCATAAAACTAATCTATAATATACGATATAAATGATATCCAAGTAAATTTCTATAACATCCAAACCTTACTCATAAAGAAAACTATTGGAGGACCTACATTTTATATAATATTTACATATGTATAACATATTTATTAATGTAGTAGGCAATAATCTAGTCAACCTATTTGCAATTTTTATAATACTGTACACAATTTCTAGTGGCCTAACTATTAACATATCCTCTTGTTCAAAAGTATTAACATATAAGTTCAAACAAATGTTTATACTATCGAATTTATTTGAACTGTATCCCACACTCTATTTCTCTATTTCTATTATTGTACATTCTTAATATTTTGCATATGTTTCATTCTTTTATGGCCACTTATTCTTTTTTTTCATTTAGTTTTTTAAGACAATTGCAAGTGTGACATCAGTGTTAAAACGTATCTTTTTCAGACTATCACTAATTTTTTTCTATTGTAAAAATTAAAATTTCTAACTCCTTTCAAATTTATACTCAAAGCTACTCATATGTAAAATGCTTCTCTTTTTCAGACTATTTATAAAGAGAATTAACAGAGATTTTTCTAGGACCATCAAGTTTGCAGATAATACCCACTCTACAGTCCTTTTTCAGTAGGTTTTTCATGTGCAATTAAGACAGTAACAATGTAATTTCATATAGGAATAAAACGTTGAAAAGTGCTGGCAAGCCTAAATTTACAAATTAACTTGGAATTCTAAGGATATTCTCGGATTATGTCCCATGATATTAGGATTTCCCTATTAATTCTAGGATTTTTTGTTTTCTTTTCTTTTGTCCAATTTTTCCCAAACCAGGTTCTGAATCACAGTCCCAAGACTCTAACCTCAACTCTGTCCCCCATTATTGCTGCTACATTGGTGGTGGGCCCTTGCTTTCTATTTACTGCAACCACTTCAGCAGAAAACAGCAGAAAAATGAGGCTATTGTCTCTGTCATGTTTGAAGTATGGGAGTGGAGTTAAAAAATACCTTAAGGTAACTCACAGTCTGTTAAGAGACCCTTAAGAGTTGTTGCATGATTAGATGCTGTTAAGTGTCTGTAAGGATATCATGCTTTGGGGCTGGGTCTGAATTTAAGATTCTGTGATATTTATTTAGGTGACAAAAAATACAATATATGAAAAACAGTTTGAGTAGGTAACACAGTGTAAACCACTTAATATGTCCAGCACACAACATAGTTTTTGTACAAGTAGTTTATCAAATTTAAATAAAGCTTTGATTAATAGAGATGGAAGGTTTCTTATTTGTTATTTTTTGATGTTCATGGCCACCACTGCTAAGCACATTTCAAACACTGTGCTATATGCTTTATAAGAATGATCTCAGATATTTACCTAAATTCCATATGGCAAGCATATGCATTAATCCAACATACAGATGAGAATTCTGACAACTGAGCTTATACCTAAGGATACATAGAACATATGCAGAGCAAGGATTTAGATTCAGATATGCCAGCCTCCGGAGCCAGAATGTTTAATCTCTCCTCCTAGTGATGAGATTAATGAGAATAATAAACATACCAAATAATCATCACAACAACATCACTTAGGTGAGGTATGTGCAGTACTTCTTAACAGAGGACAATTCCTCCCGGGCCAAGGGATATTTAAATATGCTTTGTCTTCATTTAAAATTTTGGTATTTTATTATTAGGTTTTGCATTAATTTCTATTTTTTAAAATATTGTATTAAGCATTATTTATCACAGTTACTTAGCTTTTGGTACCCCATTGGTGCTGAGCTTGTGACAAGTTTCTCATTGACAATACTCTATTCCTGAGCTTCTAGAGACCCTTTTGTCTGTCATCACTCAAGAAGGGTGCTATTATCTCTAGTACATAGGAACCAGGGATACTGCTAAAATTCCCAATTGTACAAGACAGCCCTCTACAACAAAAATAATCCAGCCCAAAATGTCTATAGTGTCTCTGCTGAGGAATTCAGGATTAGCAAGCACTTTATGAATTACAAAGGGCTTTGACAATCATTAATTCATTTGATTCAAATACTAGGTAAGATAACATTTAAGAATGCTTTTAATCCTACTTCTGTTGCCATTTGTTTTCCTTCAATATATGCCGTGCAACTCATTTTGAATGTTACTATACATATAGAGGTCAAAATACATATATTAGTTTTCTAGAGGTGGTAAAATACATTGCCACAAAGTTGGAGGCTCACAATGACAGAACTGTATTTTCTGATGGTTCTGGAGACAAGAGCACCAAAATCAAGGTATCATCAGAGCAGTGGTATTTCTAAAGAAGCTAGGGGGTAAATCTTTGCCTCTTCTAGCTTCGGGTAGTCACCAGGCATTCCTTGGCTTAGGGCTGCATAATTCCAATTTCTGCCTCCATCTTCACATAGCTTCTCCCCTGTGTGTCTCCTCTGCTGGGTGTATAGTCTCCTTTTTTAATAAGAACACATGCCATGGGATTTAGGACCCACTCAGCTAATCCTGGAAGATCTCCTTTTGAGATCTTTTACCTAATTACAACATAAAGACTCTTTTTCCAAATAAGGTCACAGTCAGGGGTTAAGACTGGAGTATAACTTTGGGGAGGAACATTTCAAGCTGCTAGATTGAGAAATTAGTATTAAGTACACAATTCCTTTATTTTTCTTTTTACGCATGATATGAAACTCATTCCAAACTGAGATGAAAGAAATTTTGTTAATGGCTACCTAGGCTATTCTGTATAAAGACGAAGGTGATGCTGATAGTCAAAATATTTTGCTCTAAGGAAGAGAATATAAAGACTAAAATGAAGACAGCAGCATGGCACAGGAGTGGAAAGACAATGAATATTTACTGAGTGCCCACTAACAGCTTGGTTCTGTGCTACTACATACATACATTACACCATCTATTCCTATAGAAAAGTAGCAATAATTTTTTTTTCTTTTCCAGAAGCGATAGAAAAATGCTCCATATAAATTTTTATTTCCTTTTCAAAAGTAGTATAAGAAATATATTTTAGTGCATTCTAGCATGACTCAGTTTATATAAGGGCCCATTCTACATTTCTGGTTCTCTAAGCACATTTTATCTTTTATTTACTGTGTTATTTTGTTTATATTTTATGCACTTGTGCAGTACATTTATAAGTAGGTAAGATTTTGTTTCATTTTCTTCTTGGCTTAAGTTGAATTTAAACTAATTTTTATAGTGGTTTTGCAATATATTGTGGAGAAATCATCTTTATTTAATCTATTTTACATTTTCCCCCTCACCTAATTTAGATTTGAGCCCAAGAGATGGATTTTACTTTCTTCTTTTTATTGTTTCATTCCCCAAGATCATGTTACATCTTAAAAATAAGCAATCAGAAAAAAAATAATAAATGTTATCATAAAATATATCCAATTATTACATTTATGATTTATTTTATTTTTTATAGCTACATCAGCAGCGTGCGTAAGTTCCCTGACTAGGGGTCGAATCAGAGACTCATCTGCCACCCTACACCACAGCCACTGCCACAGCAATGTAGATCTACGACCTACACCGCAGCATGTGGCAACCTGGATCCTTAAGCCACTGAGCGAGGCCAGGGATCAAACCCGCATCCTCAGGGATACTGTGTCAGCTTCTCAAACCTGCTGAGCCACAATGGGAACTCTATATGATTTATTTTACGTTAAATATAATTTGTGATATAGATGAAGGGTAAATAAAGCCAAAAATACAAATATATTTAGTATTTAAGTTTTATGTAAACCTTCGATCAAAACAGCTTGTCATTTGTTTAATCTTCAGGTTAGATCAAGAAGTTCAGGAACACTGCACTGATGTGATCCATTTGCTTTTTTACCATGGGCTCCCTTATAACTCAAGGACTCGCTTTACACTGTTTCTTATCTATAGTTTTTCTTGGAAACAGGGCTTGCATAAAAACAAACAAAGGAGAAAAAGTGAAATAAAAGCCTTTCAAATCATATCCAGAAACATGTTTAGTTAGGGAAAGAAGTTATTTCCTCTCTTTAAACAAAAGGTTTGCAGGTCACATATAGATCAGAAACAATACTTTGTCATTAATGTATACACCTTCCTTTCCAAACATTCAGTTTAATTTAACTCAAATAACCCTTTCTAATAAAAGCATTCTTTAAGATTTCTAAGATAGTAAAGCAAATGGTATCTAACTATGAAATAAGAGAATTCAGCTTAAATGTAACCTGTCCAAATTTGATATCTATTTTTCCTTCAGGAAAGTATATTTTGAGATCAGGAAACACATGATAAAATACAGCAACTTACTTAGAACACAATAATAATAAAAGCAACCATAACCACTAATGCTCACTGTCCACTTATTATATGTCTGATTGTTCCTAAATGAATTATATATAGCATGTAATTTATCTTCGTGGAAGCCTTATGATATAGAAACTGTCATTATCCCTACTTTACATAGGAGAACAACAAATATGGAGGCATCAATATGATAAATAACCTTCCCAGGTAGCACAGCTAAGAATTGGAGGATCTGAGCATTGAATACAAAAGTGGGTTGCAGCTATGGATCCCACTGTACATACTGCATCTCCATGACAGTGAGTTCCTGTGCAAATTTTGCGTGTTTGTGTGTGTGTCTGCTAAGAACCCCAGTGGAGAGAGAGTATGACTCCATGATCAAATTAAACATTCTTCTTTTGTATCAGTATCTTTAAATCATTTATGTTCATAAGGCAGTTTTTACTGGTAAACAATAAGAAATATTCAGATAGCAATTACTATACAGGCACTTTGAATTTGGAACAAAGTGAACTATAACTTTTAGACAAAAAGTCATCGAGTATAGTCAAAGCCCATAAATATATAGGCCTTGAAATACTATATTTTAATAAGAATATTATTTTAAAATATGTAATAAAATATTAAAATATTACTTAGCAAAATTTGCTTTTATAATGATACCTAGGTATAGAGAGATGATGCCTATATTAGTTTTCCCTGTATTGCAGACAGTGGATATTTTCTGAAGAATAAATCCACTACATAAATGCCTTACTTACTCTTAAGAACTGCAAATAATTTTTGATATTATATAGACATCAAAAATATATAATTACATATATGTTAATTTTCTAGATTTTTCTGTGCAATATAAGTGGCACCCACAGTTCCTATACACTACTTAAGTCCACAGCTGGTCCATGCAAAATAAGCCATTTTGCAGCCCATCTGTTCTAAGGAAGAGATCTGTAACACTGCACAGTCTACACCAGTACTGTATTATCACTAGAGTTGCAGTTTCTAAATAGATTTCAAAAATAATGATGTTCAGTTTCTATTTTTAGATACCAGTGAGATAACACCTGTCTAGACAGATGGTCTCTGGACTGTAAAACTAAAGACAGCTGAGAAGCAGAAAAAAATCAAGTTGGTGACTAGTGTGAAACCATTAGTATCTCTTGTGGAAACCTTTTAGTCCCTGAAAAAGACTTTCCATTAAAGACTGATGGGAAATTTAAGCATGCTATGAATATGAGGAATGAAACAAAGTAATTGAAAGTGAAAATGTTCGGAGTTCCCGTCGTGTCTCAGCAGTTAATGAACCTGACTGGCATCCATGAGGACACGGATACAATTCCTGGCCTCACTCAGTGGGTTAGGTATCCAGCATTGCTGTGGCTGTGGTGTAGGCTGGTAGCTACAGCTTCAGTTCAATCCCTAGCCTGGAAACCTCCACATTGAGTGGGTGTGGCCCTAAAAAAGACAAAAAAAAAAAAGAGAGAGAAAGAAAGAAAATGTTCATAAAAGACTAAAGGAGAGGGACCTGCTATTGTATTTAGACAGAATTCATGGATCAATTAATATTTTCCATTAAACAGTACAGGATGATAGCTTTCTTTCCACAAAGAAGTACAGCAGTTACTAGCCCTTGTTTTGCCACAAAGTCAGACTGAGAAAATGTTGTAGCAGAGCTGATTGTCCCCCTTTTCACTCAGCTGTGTCCTATGATGCTGGTGAGCCTATCATAAAGTCTTCAGCTCTGTAGCTCTAGTGTTCTGGTCAATGCAAGTGGGGACCAGCTCTGGTTACCTCAAGGAATTACAGCAGACATCCAACCTGTCCAGCTCTGATTATACTGTCTTACACAGGTTGTTTTGTCAAATGTGTCACTATCCAAGGTTAATAACTGTTTCTTCAGGAGTAATGACATATGTGTGGTTGAAATTCATCTGTTTCAATCCAGTTTTGGGTCTAAACATTCATCAAAAATATTTTAATATCAGAAAATCTAACTTTTGATATTACTGAAGCCATGAATAATAAATATGTTAGGTTTGGTCTAGTAGATGCTGCTTAATTATTTACTTGGAGAAAGAACACTTTATTTACCTCTCAAAAAGTAGCAAGATATAGAAAATTGCTCATTTCTAATAGAACCCAAGTATATCAAATTTACTGTATGTTAAAAAGTAGATTTTTAACTTCGAAAATATACAATTCCCTAAAAATTGTTCTCTTTTCATTTAACGTTATAGTGAATTTAAAAACTTAGCTCCTTCCTTTTCTGAATATTCTTCTTAATATGCAGACTGATCTTTTATCTTTAGCTTATACTGGTTTCAATCCTAAGAGGAAGATATCATCTATATTACATTATACATTGTTTTTTTTCCATCCAGGAAAAGCATTAGTAACTAAAAGCAAGGTTATTTTTATTACTAAACTGAAGTAAACACTGTTCCTCAAAATAATAAATATCCCTTTTAATTATCATTAATTATACTTATATGACCTAAGTTTTCAAAAATAGATGCAATTAAAGGCTTTGGTTAGGCATTCTAACATTGACTCACTTGTGTAAAGAGATTTTTAGCAATTTTCAAACATTAAGAAATTTATTATGTCTATGTAGATACACTTAGACATTATAAACTTATTGTCTGTGGCACACTATTATTAATTTGATTTCAAAACTACACAAATATCCTAGGAAAAAACTGCCCTATGATCTTGGCCAAAATTAAGTCCATGTAACAGTGTATAGGTAAATGAAATATATTACTATAGGTTATTTTCATGTATTAAATTAGTGCTAGTACAATCATTTTATAGTCATTTGTGTTTTGCTCCTTTTTCCTTTTCTGGTGGAATATTTATAATTTCCAAGTCCATCTCACTTCATTGTCTCATGGTCAATGACTTTGACAGATTTTATGCCTCCCTAAGACTAAAAACATGTTGGGGTGTGTGTGCTAGGGGCACTGGACTAAAATTCAGAAGGTGACTTTGAATGAAAGGATAAGCCAGTGGTTATCTTCTACACACATCTCTGAATCAATTTTCTAGGTTATAAGAATACTAAAGTTAATATAGGTTTTTTGAAGGATATATATATTTAAATGCAGACACTCTACTTGCAAATAAGCACAGGATATAGTGGGATCTAATGAAGTGTAGCACTGCATATGCATACACAACAAATATAACTATAGCTTTATAATTCTTACATCCACAGACATTCATCCTAATTAAATTTCTAAATTGAGAACTTCAATGCTTTGTAAATGGTCCTAAAGTCATTTTCTGCTAAGTATATCGGCAAAGAAACTAAAGTCTGCTCTGTAATAAATTTAAGTCTAAAAGTACAGCCTATTGAAGTATTATGATGATGTGAAATATCTGACCAACTGCTCATATTTACTCACTTGACTGAGTTTTTGAATGCTTTACTAAAAAATAAAAAAAGATTGAAATATTTCTGTGCAATAAAAATTTTAAGCATCACCTAGTACCAGTAAAAAAGACATGAAGAAGAAAAACACAAATAGGTCCTAATTCTAGACCTAAAACCTAGGATAAGTCATTAAAATAGCAATACATTTCACCACTTGGTTTTCTGACAGGAGTTTTACTCTGGAGATCAAGTGAAGGAAGCCCATGAAAACATTTCAAATTATCTATGTAATACCAGACAACCCTATCGTATTATTATATTTTACATGTCTCTAGCTAAAAAGTAACAGTTATTTGAATATTATTACCATATAGGATACTTATTTTAAATTGCTGACCCATTACATTCATAAGTCTTATTCATTTCATTTTTCTAAAATAGAAGCAGTCATCAAATCATATTGTTTTCACTACCAAAACATTCTATCATAAGCAAAAGTAACTGTATAGAAATGAAAAAATTTTATTCTAAAGTAGACATTTTTACTGATTCTAATAGCTTTGTATTTAAAACCAATTATTCAAAACCAATGAACTTTAATGTATATTAAGATGTTTTTAATCACATTATTTTCACAGTTGGATACATTTATTTAACCAATAGATATTTTTCAAAGGAACAAAAAGAATTTCTACTGAAGTTACAGCAAATGTTAATTCAACTAAAAGATCCTGTTTAACTATTCATGTAAATTAAAGACAATTTAAATATTGATGTTATTTGAATAAAACTGAATATCATTATATCGTGTTTAAAACCATGGCACTTAAACAGAATAGATGAAAAAAGAAATGAGATCCATTTACATGCGGAAAAACTGTGAATACTTAATATTTTTGAAAAAGCATATATCTTTAAGTTATCTTATTCTTGTCATTCTTCTGCATAAATAGTCCATGGTTCCTAATTAGTTATTTAAGAATAAAGTCCAAAGTCCTTAGTCTATCATCCAAATCTTTCCCCAAATTACAGTTCCAACTCCACTTGTCAATTCAGTCTTTACACTCTTGTAAAACCCGACCATTAAAAATCTCAGATTCCACCACTACAGACACATACATCTCTTAGTTTTCTGCACCCTACTGAACTACCCTGATGCTAATGAACTTTTTTATGTCTCATGCCCCACATCTGTCTTCATGGAAGTTTTCTGCTCTTACTTTTCTTTTGATTGCCATTCTACTGCCATTCAAAGTTCATAACAAATGCTAGTCTTACTGAAATGACTAAGATAAAGTTAATCACATCCATAAAATAGATAATTATATTGATGCTTACTTAACCTCAACACACTATTGCTAGCTGGACACATCTTTCTTACACATTTTTCTTACCATCTTTCTTACCATCACACTATCACTAGCTGGACACATCTTTCTTACCAGTGAGCAGAGAGTAAACTCTCCTTTTCAGAGGCAAGAAAAAAAAAAATTGAATGGATTGTTTGAAGCAGTAGGAAATGTGAAAGTGGAGGACACTAAAGAGCCACCACACACTAGGTAAAACATTTTCTACAGTACAAGCAGGTTACTAACGTGACTGGTTGTAGAGACTCTTTAGGACACAAGGTAGAAAATAATATATTTTTATTCAATGTAACCCTGATGTACTAACATCTAGAGGCTCTTTAGTATTCATGGGAGGGAATATTGGTAAAAACTCATAATTTACCACCTACTCATGACCTTTCTTCCTTGTTATCAGGATTATGCCTATTCTCTACAAACAGCTACACACCCCTTTTAAATTGTTGTCATTACTGTTCTGCTACTTGTGTAAATTTTTTTCTTGTCATAGCTATTTTCTGACACATTTACCATGTGCTTAGTTTAAGACATTTCTATCCTTCTCAACAGGGCAGTGCTTTTTTTTATTACTCAATGAATTTATTACATTTATAGTTGTACAATGATCATCACAATCCAATTTTATAGGACTTCCATCCCACAACCCCAGCACATTCCCCCCTGGCAAAACTGTCTCCATTGGAAACCGTAAGTTTTTCAAAGTCTGTGAGTCAGTATCTGTTCTGCAAAGAAGTTCATTCTGTCCTTTTTTCAGATTCCACATGTCAGTGAAAGTATTTGACACTGGTGTCTCACTGTATGGCTGACTTCACTTAGCATGATAACTTCTAGGTCCATCCACACTGCTGCACATGCCATTATTTCTTTCCCTTTTAATGGCTGAGTAATATTCCATTGAACATACATGTTTCTTTATCCAATTCTCTGTTGATGGACATTTAGGTTGTTTCCATGTCTTGGCTATTGTAAATAGTGCTGCAATGAACATTGGAGTACATGCATCTTTTCAAGTCATGGTTTTCTCTGGATAGATGCCCAGGAGTGGGATTGCTGGATCAAAAGGTAATTCTATTTTTAGTTTTCTGAGGAATCTCATACTGTTTTCCACAGTGGTTGCACCAATTTACAATCCCATCAACAGTGTCATAGGGTTCCTTTTTCTCCACACCCTCTCCAGCACTTATTGTTTGTAGACTTTTTGATGATGGCCATTCTGGCTGGTATAAAGGTGGTACCTCATAGTGGTTTTGATTTGCATTTCTCTAAGAATGAGTGACGTTGAAAATCTTTTCATGTGTTTTTTGGCCATCTTTATATCTTCTTTGGAGAATTGTCTGTTTAGATCTTCTGCCCATTTTTTGATGGGATTGTTTGTTGTTTGTTTTTTTTGGTAGGAGGTGTTTATAAATTTTGGAGATGAATCCCTTGTCAGTTGATTCATTTGCAAATATTTTCTCCCATTCTGTGAGTTGTCTTTTCGTTTTGTTTAGGCTTTCCTTTGCTGTGCAGAAACTTTTAAGTTTAATTAAGTCCCATTTGTTTATTTTTGTTTTTATTGCCATTACTCTAAGGTGGATCTGAGAAGATGTTGCTGTCATTTATGTCAGAGAGTGTTTGGCTTATGTTTTCCTCTAAGAGTTTTATAGTGTCTGGTCTTATATCTAGGTCTTTAATCCATTTTGAGTTTATTTTTGTGTATGGTGTTAGGGAGGGTTCTAATTTCATTCTTTTCCATGTGGCTGTCCAGTTTTCCCAGCACCACTTATTGAACAGGGAGCAGTGGTTTTATCATTAGGATTTCCTTTCTTTTTTTTTTTTTTTTTTTTAACTTTGAGCCACACCCAGGTCACATGGAAGGTCCTTGGCCAGGAATTCCAGGACTTCTTATTTTTAAATGGTCAGTTTTTGGTCAGAAATGATTTCTCTGATATCAAGAAGAGCCTTATTTAAAAATTTATTTATTTCCTCAGTACTTCTTGAGATCTTTCAAAAATCTAGGCTCTAGATGTTAATATTTCATCATTTCTTACAATTAGAATTCTAAGTTGCCACAGACTGAATCAATCTTTTTGATACACATTAATTTAAATTATACATAGATAGTACTAACAATAATGACATATTAATGAGATGAATCAATTATGCATTATATTGACAACATATTATAATTATTATTGTTATTCTTACGATAGTTATTGATAAACAAAAATGACTTACCCTGGTAGGATATTTTATACATCATGATGAAACACATGGACTCTTAATGAGGGGATGGCCCATTTGAAGCTGTATTCTTTAAATTATTTCATAGTTTCTATATCACTACATTATATGAAAATGACTTGTATTAAATTTGTATATTAGGTGATCATATTAGAAAGGTTACTAATTTGAAAATCAAAGATTTACATAAGTTATTAAACTATCTGAGCCTCAGGTCTGCTTTAAAGATAAGCATACTTGTGCTGACTCGTATTTCCCTAATTTGTCTCACTTACTGATATAAGATAAAAATATAATGGTATATTATACGAGATAAATATAAAGTGCTATATAATCAGGGGTAGTTATTACAAACCATACTTACTTTTGTCACTATTAATTTTACAAAAGCATTCATTTGACATTGCCTTTCTATTCTCACATTTGTCAGATTGATGGTCCGGTTTATTCTTCTGACCCACTGCACTGTAAATTTAGCTAGCATTTAGCTTTCCCAAGTAGGTCACATTTAATGATAAAAGAAGGCAACTGCTGGTTACATATTAACTAGGTAATCACATACTGACAACCAAAATCAAAAACAAACAAAAAACCAAACGAAAAGCAATTACAACACATTTTCAATCTTCTTGTGACCTTCCTACCTACAAGACAGCTTCATTTTATTTATGCTTTTCCTTAGATCCTCCAGACCACTGTCTAGTGCCTTGCAAGAGATATCATAGGAGAATATCCTTCTTAAGATTTAAAGCTCACTTCTTTTCTTACTATTGTCCATTAAAACAAAGTTCAACAGTAACCATGCTTCAGGAGAATTAGATCTGATTTTGTTTTTGTTTGTGTGTAACCTTCTATGTTTAAATTAAAAATAAATTATTTCCATTCATCAACAAACCAGAAATTAATATATAAAGTTCCTATGGTTCTAAATGTATTTATGTTTTTACTCAAGTAATTGCTATTTATTATGTTACTTAGAATATCAATTACATACAAAATATTTACATTAAAATTCCATACATAAATATCAAGAAAAATGAAAACTTGAAGACCGATTCCTTGAAGTAAAAATAGCTATTTATTTTATAAAAATTCTAATTTTAAGAGAAAAATTATTTTACAGAATTGCTTAAATACCAAAATCTACTGAAACATATAAAGGAGAAAGTAAAAATAACCTACAATAATACCTTCCCAAGAGATAACCACTATTACCATGAAATTTTAGTTTTTTCTGCATATACAAAGACATTTATAAAATAATGGAACCATACTATTTTGTAATATGTTTATTTTACTCAATAACATATCATATACAACTTTCCATATTTTAATGTATATTAAAATATACGTTTTAATGACTTCATGGTATTTCATACTTGAATCAAAATTTATTTAATGAGTTTCCAAATGGATGAATATTAAGGTTGATTTCAATTTTTCAGATATTGTAAACTGGATTCAACTAGCTTACCTGCACACATATTCATTCAAATTGTCCTGGAATTGTTAATTTCCTATATAGAAACTTATCGAAATAAATTTTGAAATCCTTCATTTGCAATGTAAAAAATATTTTGATAACATTTATTTATAAATTTGAGAAAATAAAAAAGTTTGTTTTCATACAATACCATGTTCTAGCTTCAGTTTTCACATATAAACTCAGATACTTAGGGGATACACCGAATATTTTGGTATGAAATCTTTTCACTTATTTTATTACAACTCCAAACTACTTATTAGGTAATAATTGGACACTTACAGTCTAAACTTAGCTGGACTACCAATTAACTTTTCTCAAATAAAACTCTAAGTTATATCGATAATACTTTCAAAAACAGCACCTCAAATATGAAAGAAGACATGCCAGGATTAGGCTTTTCATTAAGCTGTTCTTTGTTAAAAAGAAAAAAAAAAAAATCTGTTCCTTTCTTAAGCATCTCTTCCGGCTTGTGTTGATGAAACCGGAGAAGAAAAATTGTTATTGATACACAATTTAATATGTTCTAGTTTTATAAATGTTATTTAATGTAATCTTAACGAAAGTGGTATGATATGGATGGCTTTAGACCAATCTTAGAGAAGATATTGAAATTTAGATGTTTCAACTGGTTGACCAAGTTCACTGAGCCGAATATTTCAGTCATTTGTCTTTTTCTTCTCATAACCATGCATTCTCCGCCCTTCCTCTACAGTCTATATCACGCAGTGCTGATCCTTTCAACCTTCTTCAAGTTGTTTTCAACTGGCCTTTTAGCTAATGAGACACCTGGCAGGAGATTGGTGAATCCAAGGTAAGTTCACCTCTTCTGCTCTGAGTAGTGTCTCCAGAAGGTGATGTGTCTCTTAAGTGATTTCAATTTTGACTTGACAACCCCTCCTTTGGTTGTTGCACCTACCACAAGGAAGCCCTCTCTGTGGTTCCAGCTCCCACAAGGTGGCCCCTATTCCTGGGTTCTGTAACACTCCTCACCCTCTGACCCTCCAGCCTTCAAATGGTAACATCTTCCTATCCTGTGAATTTCTGGATTTGTTGCAGTCCTTTTCTCTATCAGGTTTTCCAACAATGATGTTTATTGGGTCTCATTATTAAATTGCTACTACAGAACTATTTGACACAGACTCTGTTTTCTGACTATACCCCAACAATACAGTTAGTAGTCAAATCCAGGTTTTTCTGAAGGTGTACAGTCTTTCCAGCTTTTCATGTAGGAATTTCTATGTAGTTGCTAATTACAGAGCAAAGGAGGAAGTGAGCAAAGTGATACAACAGGGCCACAGTAGAAGAGATTATTCATTCAGTCTATAAAACCCTCAGCATAGAAGGGCAGATACATATAGAGTACACAAATATATTCTTATCATGTTTTCTTTGACTTTAGGACTTCTCGATTTCATTTCCTGTATTTGCTGTAAGGTCAGGAATCTTCCTGGGGCATAGAGCTTTTATCTGGTCAGCAGGATATGTTAGAAATCACCTTCCTGAGAGAAACAAGCGGTTTGTCTGTCCTTTGGTACATTTTTCAGGCTACAACTTTTCTCTGTTCCTTATAGCTAAGGCCCTCTGGTGCACAGGTAATTTACAACATGCATCCAAAAGGAGAAAGGATATATGGGGGATATTGTTTTTAGCTCTCTTCATCACCTGTTCTGCCTGGGGGAAAAAAAAAACTGTTATATAAGTAATTTTGGAACTTTATAAGTTATTTCACTGGGAAGACAGTGATTAATTATAATGTATGTTGGTCACTTGCAGATATATGCAGAGTTAGTGCTGAGAAAACTATAAAATCTAATAATTCTTTAGAATTTCCAGTTTCTACCTCAATGGGCACACACTGAGGTTGCTGGTCTAGCTCTACTCTGTAATAAGCCATCCTATACCTAGATCCTCCTTGGGTTTCACATCTGTGGATTCAACCAACTGTGTATTAAAAACATTCAGGAAAAATATTTGAAAAGTTCTAAAAAAACAAAACTTGAACTTCTCATGCTAGCATTCACAGTTCATGTAGCATAAACAGTTATTAAGTATTGTTAAGTATTAGGTATTATTAAGTATTATAAGTAACCTAGAAAAGATTTAAAGTATACAGAAGAATGTGCCAAAGGTTATAAGCAAATATCATGGCCTATTATATAAAAGACATGAGTATCATAATAGATTTTTTTATCCATGAAGGGGTCCTGAAACCAATCCCCCACAAATACAGAGAGACCATCATAAACAGAAGAGAAGGTGCTTCTGCATTTTAAAAAGTTGATTCTCAATGTAAATGAACATCCTTTTTGCTTCTTTTTACACAACATTCAAAATTAGGGACATATAGATGTAAAAAAATACTTGAGGTAATGGGCTTTTTAGTGTTTTTATAGTGTTTTTATTTTTTGTAATTTTAATAGTTATTTCCCCAATACAATTTTTTTCTACTGTACAGCATGATGACCCAGTTACACATACATGTACACATTCTATTTTCACATATTATCATGCTCCATCATAAGTGACTAGATATAGTTCCCAGTGCCACACAACAGGATCTCATTGCTAATCCATTCCAAAGGCAATAGTTTGTATCTATTAACCCCAAACTCCCCAACCACCCCACCCTCCCCTTCCCTTTGGCAACAAGAAGTCTATTCTCCAAGCCCATGATTTTCCTTTCTGTGGAAAGGTTCGTTTGTGCCTTATATTAGATTCCAGATATAAGTGATATCAAATGCTATTTGTCTTTCTCTTTCTGACTTATTTCTCTCTCTCTCCCTCCCCCTTGGCAATGACAAGTCCATTCTCCAAGTCCATGATTTTCTTTTCTGTGGAAAGGTTCATTTGTGCCTTATATTAGATTCCAGATATAAGTGATATCAAATGATATTTGTCCTTCTCTTTCTGACTTACTTCACTCAGGATGAGAGTCTCTATCTAGTCCCATCCATGTTGCTGCAAATGGCATTATGTCATTCTTTTTTATGGTTGAGTGGTATTCCATTGCGTATATATCCCACATCTTCCTAATCCAATCGTCTATCATGGACATTCAGGCTGTTTCCATTCTTGGCTATTGTGAATAGAGCTGCAATAAACATGCGGGTGCACATGTCTTTTTTAAGGAAAGTTTTGTCTGGATATATGCCCAAGAGTGGCGTTGCTGGGTCGTATGGTAGTTCTATGTATACATTTCTAAGGTACCTCCATACTGTTTTCCATAGTGGTAGTACTGGTTTACATTCCCACCAGCAGTGTAGGAGGGTTCCCTTTTCTCCACACCCCCTCCAGCATTTGTTCTTTATGGACTTATTAATGATGGCCATTCTGACTGGTGTGAGGTGGTATCTCGTGGTAGTTTTGATCTGCATTTCTCTGCTTATTTGCCATCTGTACATCTTCCTTAGAAAAATGTCTATTCAGGTCTTTTGCCCATTTTTCAGTTGGGTGGTTGGCTTCTTTGCTGTCGAGATTGTATAAATTGCCTGTATATTTCAGAGATTAAGCCCTTGTCAGCTGCATCATTTGAAACTATTTTCTCCCACTCTGTAAGCTGTCTTTTTGTTTTCTTTCTGGTTTCCTTTGCTGTGCAAAAGCTTGTCAGTTTGATTAGGTCCCATTGGTTTATTTTTGCTTTTATTTCTGTTGCTTTGGGAGACTGACCTGAACAAACATTTGTAAGGTTGATATCAGAGAATGTTTTGCCTATGTTCTCTTCCAGGAGTTTGAGGGTGTCTTGTCTTATATTTAAGTCCTCCAGCCATTTTGAGTTTATTTTTGTGCATGGTGTGAGGGTGTGTTCTAGTTTCATTGATTTTACATGCAGCTATCCAGGTTTTCCAGCAGGCTGTCTTTTTCCCATTTTATGTTCTTGCCTCCTTTGTCAAAGATTAATTGACCATAGGTGTCTGGATTTATTTCTGGGTTCTCTATTCTGTTCCATTGGTCTATATGTCTGTCTTGGTACCAGTACCACACTGTCTTGATGACTGTGGCTTTGCAATATTGCCTGAAGTCTGGGAGAGTTCTGCCTCCTGCTTGGTTTTGTTCTTCAGAATTGCTTTGGCAATTCTGGGTCTGTTGTGGTTCCATACAAAATTTTGGATTGTTTGTTCTAGTTTTGTGAAAAATGTCATGGGTCATTTCATAGGGATTGCACTGAATCTGTAGATTGCTTTGGGTAGTATGGTCATTTTTACAATATGAATTTTTCCAACCCAGGAGCATGGAATATCTTTCCATTTTTTCCATCTTCTTTAATTTCCTTGATTAATGTTTTATAGTTCTCAGCATATAGGTACTTTACCTCCTTGAGCAGATATATTCCAAGATATTTGATTTTTTGGGGTGCAATTTTAAAAGGTATTGTTTTTCTAAAATTTCATTGTTAGTATACAGAAATGCAACTGATTTCTGAATGTTAATCTTATATCCTGTGACTTTGCTGAATTTGTTGATCAGTTCAAGCAGTTTTTGAGTTGAGTCCTTAGGGTTTTCTATATATAGTATCATGTCATCTGCATACAGTGACAGTTTTACCTCTTCTCATCCTATTTGGATGCCTTTTCTTTCTTTTGTTTGTCTGATTCTTGTGGCCAGGACTTCCAATATTATGCTGAATAACAGCGGTGAGAGTGGGCATCCTTGTCCTGTTCCAGATTTACTGGAAAGGCTTTCAGCTTTTCTCCACTGAGTATTATATCTGCTGTGGGTTTGTCATAAATGGCTTTGATTATGTTAAGGAATGTTCCCTCTATACCCACTTTGGTAAGAATTTTTATCATAAAGCGATGTTGAACTTTGTCAAATGCTTTTTCTGCATCTATTGAGATGATCATGTAGTTTTTGACGTTTCTTTTGTTAATGTGATGTGTGATGTTGATTGATTTGTGTATGTTGAACCATCCTTGTGCACCTGGGATGAATCCCACCTGGTCATGGTGTATTATCTTTTTTATATGTTGTTGGATTCGGACGGCTAAAATTTTGTTGAAAAAATTTGCGTCTATTTTCATCATAGATACTGGCCTATAGTTTTCTTTTTTGGTGGTATCTTTGTCTGGTTTTGGAATTAGGGTGATGGTGGCATCACAGAATGTCTTTGGGAGTGTTCCTTCTTCTTCAACCTTTTGAAAAAGTTTAAGGAGGATGGGTATAAGTTCCATCCTGCTGAGCTGGTCTTGGCAGCCAACCCCTGAGGTGACTGGGGTCACACGTAGAGCCCACACACAGGCCCCTAGTGGTGGCAAGCCATGCCTCTCTCTGGCCTCTAGGATAACCACCACAGTCTGTCCTTGTCACCTGTAGACGGTGCAAGAGGCGCCACATCGCACTTAGCCCCTTTATGCCCTTAGCCCACACAATAGGTGCCTGGCCTCCGGTAGCCTGCACAAGAAGCACCTAATCTCCCTTAAAGGAGCAAGAGGTTTCTCACCACCTGTAGCCTCCACAGAGCCACCCCACCCTCCAAGCCTGCATGCATGCTCACAATCCAATGCAGGGAGAGTCCTATGGGGGCCCACCACTCCTCCTCTCCCCTTCCCAACAATGGAACCTTGCCTCTCCTGAAGGTGCAGACCTTCTCCTAGGTTCCCTCTGCCATGGTATTCCCCTCCTTAGCCTGTGGCGCACTGCTCCTTAGCCCCTCGTGCCATCCCCAGTTCTCTCCCAGGGACTGACTTCCAGAGCCTGAGTCTCAGCACCCAACCCCCACCTAAGCTTCTCAGGCTGTGGTGTCCAGGCCAGTGGTTCAGATGGTCTGTGCCTCTTTCACTCTGCTTTGCTGTTCTCAGTCCAGCTGCTGAGTTCTTCTCCATGACTTTGAGGTCCTGCCGACTCAGCCAATCTTTCATCAGTTAGATGGCTTCCCAGGAGGTGGGTTCCTTTTCTCCACGGCTCCCTCTCGGGAATGCTAGTCCTGTCCTGATTCCTTTTCTCTTTTTTTCTTTTGTTCTACCCAGTTATGTCAAGAGTTTCTTGCCCTTTTTGGAGCTTTAAGTTCTTCTGCCAGCATTCAGTTGATGTTCTATATGAGTAGTTTTACATGTAGATGTGTTTTTTTGATGTGTTTGTGGGAGAAGGTGTGTGCGACCTCTTACTCCTCTGCCTTCTTGCTCCGCCTCCTCTTAGTGTTTTTAAATTTTTCTAATAAAAATAATCATCCTATTTAAAAGCACTTATTGAGCACCTAGATATATCCCAAGGAATCAGACTGCAATGTGTTAACAAATAGAATCTCTCAAAAAAGCAGTGTATTACAGGAGGAATGTTTCACATTCTTTTTGTAAATGTCCACTCAGAGTACGGATGGATAAGGAAACTTCATTGAAAAACTGGCATTTACTATGGAGAACAGTTTGGAGATACCTTAGAAATCTATACATAGAACTTCCATATGACCCCGCAATCCCACTCTTGGGCATCTATCCGGACAAAGCTCTACTTAAAAGAGACACGTGCACCCGCATGTTCATTGCAGCACTATTCACAATAGCCAGGACATGGAAACAACCCAAATGTCCATCGACAGATGATTGGATTCAGAAGATGTGGTATATATACACAATGGAATACTACTCAGCCATAAAAAAGAATGACATAAGGCCATTTGCAGCAACATGGATGGAACTAGAGAATCTTATACTGAGTGAAATGAGCCAGAAAGACAAAGACAAATACCATATGATATCACTTATAACTGGAATCTAATATCCAGCACAAATGAACATCTCCTCAGAAAAGAAAATCATGGACTTGGAGAAGAGACTTGTGGTTGCCTGATGGGAGGGGGAGGGAGTGGGAGGGATCGGGAGCTTGGGCTTATCAGACACAACCTAGAATAGATTTACAAGGAGCTCCTGCTGAATAGCATTGAGAACTATGTCTAGATACTCATGTTGCAACAGAAGAAAGGGTGGGGGAAAAAATGTAATTGTAATGTATACATGTAAGGATAACCTGACCCCCTTGCTGTACAGCGGGAAAATAAAAAAAATAAAAAAAATTAAAAACTGGCATTTAATCAGTATCACGAACAAGCCCCTAGGAAGCCTATCATGTAAGCAAACAAGGCTGGCCCAGTTAACTTCATGATTTTTCAAGTTAGTTTCTGCCCATACCCAAAAACTCAGATTTAAAATTTAAATATTCACTTAATACAAAAGGTAAAGTTATATACCAAATGTTTTTAGTATGCATATTTGCATTTATGTTGTTTTAGTTTTTCTTCTTTATCTGCATAGTAATTAAAATTCAGTACTTTATTCTAAAATTGTCAGTGTTCTAATGGTCATAAATTGCAAACTGATAGCTCACTTCACTAGTTTAATGCTAAATAATCTTTTCTTTAGAAACAATACATAGGAAAATGGCTAAAAGCACAGAACCTGGACTAAATCTTGCCTCTGTCACTTAGTAGCAATGAAAACCCTGGCAAGCTGCAGAATCACTCTAAACCTATTCTTTCATCAACAATGAGGACAAGGACAGTGCTCACCTTATAGGATTAAAGCGCTAAATGAGGATTAATGAGCTTATATATTATACATATATATATACATACACACAAACACAATGGTTATATTTATAAAAGGAGACCTAATACAAAGTGCCTGCTAGGTCATAATAAGCCCTATATAATTATTATTAATAACTTTTTGTAGTGACAAATAAAAGCTGGTAGATTACCTGTTATTATACAGTTATTAATATAATGTTCATAGTCTTGGTGCAGAAATTACATTTAGTTTGAAGTTCCTCTTATTGAAACTACACATGTAGAACAAAAGACCTTCTATGTTAAATATAACTTCTACTTCCTCTCATGAATTTACACAATTGTATGACATTTTTAAGAATTTTCAATGACTTGAACTAGCATTTTATAGATATCACTTTTAAGAAAAAATATTAAATTTAACATTCAGAATCATTTAGGCTATTAATAATAATGATTCCCTCAATGAAAGTGTTTTAGCAGGAGTTCCTGTCGTGGCTCAATGGTAACGAACCCGACTTGTATCCATGAGGACGCAGGTTCAATCCCTCGCCTTGTTTAGTGGGTTAAGGATCCAGTGTTGCCTTGAGCTATGGTGTAGGCTGCAGACACAACTCGGATCCCACATTGCTGTGGCTGTGGTGTAGGCCAGCCACTACAGCTCAGCTCTGACCCCTGGGAACTTCCATATGCCTCAGGTTAGGCCCTAAAAAGACAAAAAAAAAAAAAAAAAAAAAAAAAAAAAAGTAAGTGTTTTAACAGTTTTTGTTTCTGTGTTGATTCATTTTCACAAAGGTCCAATCAGGAGAATAGAACTGTATCATATATTTCTTTGAGGCACCAAACCTAAGTTTTGAGACTAAGAATATAAATTAATAAACAATGATTTACCTTCCTAAATGAACAATTTAAAATATAACAAAAGCTTTACATGTAGAAATGTAGCTAAATTCGAGGTCTGGCTATTGTTTCTTTCTCATTCTCTTCTGCCCTGACACATAGTGCTTTCTTGACTTTCCCACTGGTCCTCCTCTTTTGGCTTCTTGCCTCTTGGCCTTCCTGACTCTTCTCAGTTGCCTCAAATACAATTATTACATAAAACATGCAACCGCCACTCTTTCATCAAGAGCTATTCTTTTCTCATGCTTCCATGGCTGCTGTCCCTGTTGCACTTCTCACATCTGCATTTCATTACCCTTTGGTAAACAAAATAAGCATTGCTTCTCAAGATTCACATTTCTTTTAATTTTTTTTCTTTTGGTCACCTGACAGGTAAGAGAAGTCTCAGGCTTCCACTTACTCTTAAGGATCACAAATTTGATGTCAAGAACATAAGAGCAATTCCTTAACAGGCTATACACCTAGATTCTAAGTGTCTCCCTAGTGTCCTTTAGGCACATCTGCCAGTCAGTCTAACAGTAATTACCACTCTGAGACACCGCATCACTGGCACTACCAATGTATAGATGAGGATATACATAAAAAGTAATGCAAACTGAATGGTGGACACATACAGGAAAGGCATTGACCCCATTGTTATGTATATGTTTGAGGTCATGGTTCAGAAATGTTTCTGAAAGAGAGGAGTTAGTTGCACCTGAACCAATTTCAATATTCCCATACTACCTATTCTCAGGACTTCTTCTCCAAAAGGCTATTCATATCATCCACACAGTTTTAGACAAAAAGGAAGTATCAGGAACAGGGCTAGATACACAGTTTACAGAGCTCAATGCAAAACAAAAATGTGGGATTACTAGCACAAAATTTTTTAAGAATTTCAAGACAGTGACTACCTAGTATTATATGAAGCACTGGGCCCTTTTGAGCATGAGGCCATATGACTTCACAGGTCACATAACCATGAACTTGGCTCTGGTCAGAAGGAAGAATGAATCTCAAGAAAAATAATATTCCTCTTTTCAATTTCTATTGCAAAATTCCTTGTTATTTTCAGCCATGGGCAACAGACATTTAACTGCAAAGCCTTTTAAAACCTACAGCTTGTTCTGAATTGAATTCACTTCACTAATATTTATTGGGGCAGTTATTTTATGTAGGAAACCACATTTACTATTAGAAAAGAAAAAAGTGTACACTCCAGGCCCTAAAGGCGATCAAAGAGTACTAGAGAGAGAACTATATACACTATCTGAAAAAAACATTAGACTGTGGGAAATGCTGTAACAGAGCTATAAATATTAGGTGTTCCTTTCACTTGCTCCTGCCACACTGCAATTGCTTGTTTGCTTCTCTTTCACCTAGGAGTCCTCAAGGCCTGTTTATTACCTTAATCTCAGGGCCTAACACTGTATCTTGTACATACGAAACTTTCAAGATTCTAAATTTATGAGTAAATAAGTGGTCAAGTGGTTGAGGGAGTTCCTGTTTTGGCTCAGTGGAAACAAATCTGACTAGTATCCATGAGAATGCAGGTTTGATCCCTGGCCTGGCTCAGTGGGTTAAGGATCCCACCTTGCAGTGAGCTGTGGTATAGGTCACAGATGCGGCTTGGATCTGGCATTGCTGTGGCTGTGGCGCAGGCCAGCAGCAATAGCTTAGCTTCTACTCCTAGCCTGGGACCTTCTATATGCCAAAGGTGTAGCCCTAAAAAGACAAAATAATAATAATAATAATAAGTGGTTGAGAAAAGAATCATATAACATTGTTTTTATTGTTGTTGTTGTTGTTTAAGTTTATGTCTGGAAAAGCATAGACTTTTGAACCACTTGAGTTTGAATTCCAGCTCTAACTCCTATTTATTTTATGGCCTAAAGAAAAGAGTTATTGGCTCCATTAAACACTATAAGGGTTCATCAATGTGGGCACTGCTGTAAGAAAGAGAAACAATATATAGACAGTTCCTGGACTCACCTCAGTTCAATGAACTACATTTCTCTTTGCTCTTCTGTTTTTCTTTTTATCATAGCAGGAAAGAACACATGGATTTACTAGGCTCAAATCCAAGTTTTTTGCTACTGTGTGATCCTGGGCAGTTTACTTAACCTCTATGGGTCTCTGTTCTCTTTATGTATGTTACAGGGACAAAAGCAAAACCACCATCAAGATGTTATTATGGAGATTCACATTATTTTATACGTGTAAAGCACTGGAAGACTATATCTGACCCATGGTAAACATTTCATAGGATACTTGCAATTATTGCTATTACTGTAATCCCATTATTTAACTGGCTTAGCATTAAAATTTCAAATTCATATTAGCCATCTCCTTTATATTTGCTCCCATCAAAATAGCTCCCACATATATCCATATATCCACCAATGATTTTATTCGAGTTCACGCATGTGTATTTTTCTGGATGAAACACTACAATATTTTTTTTGACATATAAACACTTCCATTAGCTCTCCCTTTAATTACAAATTATTTCTTCTCTCTGGTCTCCAAAAGCTCTTATACCCATACTTCATATGTACAGTCTTATTTGTCCATTTATTCACATTTCTACATATATGGATATCATTAAATTTTATATTTCTCTCTCCTCTTTACTTCTTTAACAGGTCAAAAAAGAGCTAATAAGTTTAATATGATTTATCATTTGACATACACACCCTTAGTAATACCAACTAGAATTGTGAAACCAATTAACAAACATCTTTATATAACATAATGGGTGTTATCAACAGAGTCAAACTACTTAAAAGTAACTAGGACAAGAATTTGCATCTTGATTCTGTTTCTGTCCATTCTGGCACTGGGCATATTTCATAAACTTTCCGACCTTAATCTCCTTCTCTATCAAATACAGGGAAAAGGGAGGCTCAGGGGTTAACAATACGAACTAGGATTCATGAAGATGTGGGTCTGATCCCTGGATTTGCTCAGTGAGTTAAGGATCTGGCATTGCCATGAGGTGTGCTGTAGTTCGCAGATGAGGCTCAGATCCCCATGTTGCTGGGACTGTGGCATACGCTAGCAGCTGCAGCTCCGATTCAACCCCTAGCCTGGGAACTTCCATATGTCTTGGTCATGGCCCTAAAAAAAGCAAAAAAACAAAGGAAAAAAAAATACTTGCCCCATTTAATTTAAATGAAAATCAAAATATGCAAGGGAATATTAACAAACTCACAGATATTATAAATATAAGATTTTAATATCAATATTTATGTTAAATAGAATCATGTATTAAAAATAAAGATAAACCATAGGCTTATGAATATATTACTCATTATCATAAAAATATTCCACAATAACAAAGCTATTTTCACCCTGTTTAAAATACTTTGCTTTGTTGAGAAAACGAATGTGCCAATGATTATTGTCAGAAAATTCTTAAATATACTAGGACAAATATATGACTCTTGCTATTTATTATGATGATTCCAAATTTTTACAAATGAAAAAGAAACTCAGAATATTGAGCTTTAGTCTAATTTTGAGTCCTAATCTTTTATTTAATGAAAATCATAGACAAAATAATTTTTATATGCATGATCCTAGATACATAACTTACTTAGAAATAAATCTGGAGTTCCCGTCGTGGCGCAGTGGTTAACGAATCCGACTAGGAACCATGAGGTTGCGGGTTCGGTCCCTGCCCTTGCTCAGTGGGTTAACGATCCGGCGTTGCTGTGAGCTGTGGTGTAGGTTGCAGACGCGGCTCGGATCCCGCGTTGCTGTGGCTCTGGAGTAGGTCGGTGGCTACAGCTCCGATTCAACCCCTAGCCTGGGAACCTCCATATGCCGTGGGAGCGGCCCAAGAAATAGCAGCAACAACAACAACAGAAAGACAAAAGACAAAAGACAAAAAAAAAAAAAAAAAAAAAAAGAAAGAAATCTTTCTTAGCTGATATAATGTGAAAATGAAGAGTAAATTTTTCTACAATTACAATCCAATTTGATTCATCTAAATAAGTGATATTAACCTGAGAAACCACATCGTAGAAAGAAAGTAGAATTTGAATACTACATTGTTTGAGAAAAAATTTGAATATGTGGCTAGGTAGTGGGAAATAAAAACAGAAAAAGGAAAATCTTACAAACTTCTGAACTTCTTTAATTGCACTGCTACCTAAAAATTAAAGATTTTCTTCCTGTTCTTCGAAACTTAAATCAGACTTTTAACACAATATTACCAATTCACTAGAAAATCAGAATTGTTTGGGAGAGTTAAAAAATAAAGGTAAATTCATTTATGTGAAAAAGGAAAACTTAGAAGTAGGTGCAAATAAAAATAGAAACATGTAAGAACCACATTAAATTTAATAGAAAAAATCAAGTTATGAGAACTAAAATATTATATATAAAGGTAAAGTCACTTAAAAGTTAATAGTAGATTGGAAAACACAAATATTATCATCTATATTTTACTTGTTGATTCACTCAATGCATTTTTAGTAAGCCCCTGCTCACTAAAGACAATGATCTATGCTCTGGGAAACATTAAAAGTAATCATTCAGAGACTTAACCTTAATCTGCCTGGAGTCAAATAGAATTTCTAATACAGGAACATAAATAACCAAGGTGTAGAACAAAGAGAAACAAGAGTCAGCAGACATACAGACCAACTGCTACACTGTTAGAAAAGTCAAAGATTGTTGCACGTGGAAGGCAGCTCTTGAGTTGAAGAAATTGTTTAACAGATAGAGCAGGGAAGTAGAACACTGGGCTACTAGAAAATGACACAAGTATATATGGGGAACAGCAATTTAATTTAGGCTCAAATGTAGCACATGTGTGTAAGCTGGTGGGGGAGCAGAAAAATGTCAGACTTCAAAACAGTTTTGAAGTGCTTTGAATAATAAGATAAAGATCTCTATTTTATTGGTAAGCAGAATGACTGTAGGCATTTATGTTTTGGACAACAGAATAATGCCACTAAAGGACTCCAAAAAACTCTAAACAGAGAAAAACAAAATAGCCTAGACATATAATGCCAGGCTATTTTGAACTCTCACCTTTAGACAGAGGACCACTGCAGGAATAAAGCAATGAAGTACAGAGGGCCTAGTATGGTGCTCATTATAGGAATAAAAAATGGGCCAAAAATAGCTTAGGGGCACAGCTTTAACCACTCACTTCCAAATTCATCCATGCCCCAAAATTATAACATAAACAACTATAAGTCTAAAATCTTATATATATTGTGTAATCAGAGCATTTCCTCTTGCCACAAAATTCCTACCCTTAAGTTCCTCTGACAGAAATTCTGGAGCTACTACTGCCAAAAGGTTACTATTGAGAAACAAGCAGTGTTATTTACTAATTAGAAAATAACATGTCAAACCTGACGGTTGGAGTGATTGTGAGAAATATGCTAGTATGCAGGTATGCAAGATGATCTTAAAACAAGGACTATTATGTCTAAAGTGCCACCTGACACCCAGAGGTAATTATTAAGTTAACAAGAAGAAATCAATAGCTTGTTTTTTGTTGTTGTTGTTTTGGATTTTTTCGGGGGGGGGGGTCCTTTGTTTTAATTTTACTGGAGATTAGTTTGATTTTCATCCAAACAGAAAATCAACAAGGAAATACAGGTCCTGAATGAAGCATTAGACCAGATGGTCTTAATAGATATTTATAAAACATTCCATCCAAAAGCAACAGGATACACATTCTTCTCCAGTGCGCACAGAACATTCTCTAGTATTGATCACATTCTGGGCCATAAATCAAGCCTCAGTAACTTTAAGAAAATTGAAATCATGTTGAGCATCTTTTCCAACCACAATGCTATATGACTGGAAATCAACAACAATAAAAAAACTGCAAAAAAACACAAACACGTGGAAATTAAACAACATGCTACTAAACAACCAACGGATCACTGAAGAAATCAAAGAGGAAATTAAAAAATACCTAGACGCAAATGACAACACAGATACAACACTCCAAAACAAATGGGATGCAGCAAAAGCAGTTCTAAGAGGCAAGTTTATAGCAATATAAACCTACCTCAAGAAACAAGAAAAAGCTCAAATAAGCAACCTAACTTTACATATAAAGCAGCTAGAGAGAGAACAGACACAAAGACCCAAAGTTAGCAGAAGGAAAGAAAAAATAAAGCTCAGAGCAGAAATAAATGAAATAGAAACAAAGAAAACCACACAAAAAAATCAATGAAACTAAAAGCTGATTTTTTTTAAAAAAATCAACAAAATTGATAAACCCTTAGCCAGACTTACCAAGAAAAAAAGAGAGAGGACTCAAATCAATAAAATTAGAAATGAAAAAGGAGAAGTTACAATGGATATCACAGAAATACAAAGGATCGTAAGAGAATACTACATGCAACTATATTCCAATAAAATGGAAAACCTAGAAGAAATGGACAAATTCTTGGAAAAGCACAATCTTCCAAAACTAAACCAAGATGATATAGAAAAGACGAACAGACAAATCACAAGTATTGAAATTGAAACTATGATTAAAAAACTTACAACAAACAAAAGTCCAGAACCAGATGACTTCACAGGCGAATGCTATCAAACATTTAGAGAAGAGCTAACACCCATCCTTCTGAAACTATTCCAAAGAACAGCAGAGGAAGGAACACTCCCAAACACATTCTATGAGGCTATCATCACCCTGATACCAAAACCAGACAGACTCCACAAAAAAAGAAAATTACAGGCCAATTTCACTGATGAACATAGATGCAAAAATCCTCAATAAAATACCAGCAAACTAAATCCAACAATACATTAAAAGGATTGTACATCATGATCGAGTGGAATTTATCCTAGGGATACAAGGACTCTTCAATATCCGCAAATTAATCAATGTGATACACCACATTAACAAACTGAAGAATAAAAACCACATGATCCTCTCAATAGATGCAGAAAAAGCCTTTGACAAAATCAAACACCCATTTCTGATAAAAACCCTTTAGAAAATGGGCATAGAGAGAACCTACTTCAACATAATAAAGGACATAAAAGACAAACCCAGAGCTATCATCATTCTCAATGATGAAAAGATGAAATAACTCCCGCTGAGACCAGGAATAACAAAAGACTGTCCGCTCTCACCACTACTATTCAACATAGTTTTGGAAGTCTTAGCGATGGCAATCAGAGAAGAAAAGGAAAGAAAAGGAATCCTTATTGGAAAAGAAGAAGTAAAACTATCACTATTTTCAGATGACATGATACTACACCTAGAAAACCCTAAAGATGCTACCAGAAAACTGTTAGAGTTCATCCATGAATTTGGCAAAGTAGCAGGATACAAAATTAATACACAGAAATTGACGGCATTTCTAACAACAAAAGATCAGAAAGAGAAACTAGGGAAACAATCGTATTTACCATTGCATCAAAAAGAATAAAATAGGAATAAACCTACCTAAGGAGACAAAAAACCAGTACTCTGAAAATTATAAGATGCTGATGAAAGAAATCAAAGATGACACAAACAGATGGAAAGACATACCATGCTCTTGGACTGGTAGAGAAAATGACTATACTACCCAAGGCAATCTACAGATTCAATGCAATCCCTATCAAATTACCAAGGACATTTTTCACAGAACTCGAACAAAATATTTTAAAGTTTATTTGGAAGCACAAAAGACCCAGAATAGCCAAAGCTATCCTGAAAAAGAAAAATGGAGCTGGAGGAATCAGGCTCCCAGACTTCAGACTATACTACAAAGCTACAGTCATCGAAACCCTGTGGTACTGGCACAAAGACAGAAATATAGATCAGTAGAATAGGACAGAAAGCCCAGAATTAAACCCACGCACCTACAGTCAACTACTCTGTGACAAAGGGGGCAAGAATATACAATGGAGAAAAGACAGCTTGTTCAATAAGTGGTGATGGGAAAACTGGACAGCCACATGGAAAAGAATGAAATTAGAACACTTCCTAACACCATACACAAAAATAAACTCAAAATGGATTAAAGACCTAGGTATAAGACTAGACGCTATAAAAATCTTAGAGTAAAACATAGGCCAAACACCCTCCGACACAAACCACAACAACATCTTCTCAGATCCATTTCCTAGAGTAATGACAATAAAAACAAAAATAAACAACTGGGACCTAATCAAACTTAAAAGTTTCTGCACAGCAAAGGAAAGCCTACACAAAACGAAAAGACAACTCACAGAATGGGAGAAAATATTTGCAAATGAATCAATTGACTAGGGATTCAGCTCCAAAATTTATAAACACCTCCTACTGCTCAATACTAAAAAAACCAAACAACCCCATCAAAAAATGGGCAGAAGATCTAAACAGACAATTCTCCAAATAAGACACACAGATGGACAAAAAACACATGAAAAGATTTTCAACATCACTAATTATCAGAGAAATGCAAATCAAAACCACTATGAGGTACCACCTTACACCAGCCAGAATGGCCATCATCAAAAAGTCTACAAACAATAAGTGCTGGAGAGGGTATGGAGAAAAGGGAACCCTATTACACTGTTGGCGAGAATGTAAACTGGTACAACCACTGTGGAGAACAGTATGGAGATTCCTCAGAAAACTAAAAATAGAACTACCATTTGATCCAGCAATCCCACTCCTGGGCATCTATCCAGAGAAAACCATGACTTGAAAAGATGCATGTACTACAATGTTCATTGCAGCACTATATACAATAGCCAAGACATGGAAACAACCTAAATGTCCATCAACAGAGGAGTGGATAAAAAAGATGCGGTATTTACACACAATGGAATATTACTCAGCCATTAAAAGGAAAGAAATAACAGCATTTGCAGCAACATGGATGGACCTAGAAATTATCATGCTAAGTCAGACAGGGAGACACCAACATCATATGCTAATGTGGAATCTTAAAAAAGGACACAACGAACTTCCCTGCAGAATGCATACTGACTCACAGACTCTGAATAACTTAAGGTTTCCAAATGAGACAGGTTGGAAGGTTGGGGGGAGGGGATGCACTGGGAGTTTGGGATGGAAATACTATAATTTGGTTGTGATGATCATTGTACAACTATAAATGTAATACAATTCAGTGAGTAATTAAAAAAATATTACTGCACTTTATGTCAAAAAGTGTCCTGCCTATGTTTTCCTCTAGGGTTTTATAGTAACTGCCCTTACATTTATTATCTTTAATCCATTTTGAACTTATGCATTGTGTTAAAGAGCATTCTAATTTCATTCTTTTACATGCAGCCATCCAGTTTCCCCAACATCGCTTTTTGAAGAGACTGTCTTTTCTCCACTGTTTATTCTTGCCTCCTTGTAACGGATTAATTGACCATAAATGCCTGGATTTATTTCTGGGCTTTCTATGCTGTTCCACTGGTTTATATTTCTGGTTTGTGCCAATACCATACTGTTTTCATGAGTGTAGCTTTGTAATACAGTCTGAAGTCACAGAGCCTAATTCATCCAGCTCCATTTTTCATTCTCAATTCTTTTTTTGCTATCTGGGGGTCTTTTGTGTTTCCATACAAATTTTAAAATGTTCTAGTTCTGTGAAAAGTGTCATTGGTAATTTAATAGGTGTTGCACTGAATCTGTAGATTACCTTGGGTAGTACTGTCATTTTGATGATACTTATTCTTCCAGTTCAATAACCCGGTAAAACTTTCCAACTGTTTCTGTCATCTTTGATTTCTTTCATCAGTGTCTTATAGTTTTTAGAGTACAGGTTTTTTGCTCCTTTAGGTAGGTTTGTTCCTAGGTATTTTATCCTCTTTGATGCAATGCTAAATGGGATGCTTCCTTAATTTCTTTTTCTGATCTTTCATTTTTAGTGTATAGGAATGAAAGAAATTTCTGTGTGTTAACTTTGTATCCTGCTACTTTACCCAATTCATTGATGAGCTCTAGTAATTTTCTGGTAGCATCTTTAGGGTTTTCTATATAGAGTATCATGTCATCTGCAGGGATAGTTTACTTCTTTTCCAGTTTAGATTCCTTTTATTTCTTTTTTATCTCCAGTCGCCATAGCTAGGACTTCCAAAACCATGGTGAATAAAAGTGGCAAGAGTGACATCCTTGTCTTGTTCCTGATCTTGGAGGAAATGCTTTCAGCTTTTCACCACTGATTATAATGTTGGCTGTGGTTTGTCATATATGGCCTTTATTATGTTGAGTTAGGTGCCCTCTTTGCCCATTTTCTATCTAGCTTTTATCAGAAATGGGTGTTGAATTTTGTCCAAAGCTTTTTCAGCATCTCAATAGCTTGTTTTTAGAGCTCAGAGAAAAAGACACAGATAGAGATAATACCAATATAGGAGAATAAAAAAAGGGACAGACAAAATAAGCTGAGGAAAGAACACTGGGGAATATCCAAATTTAATGGATAAAATAAGGGGAAAGTATCACAGCAGTAATCCTGGACATGTGTATACAGAAGGGAAATCTGGTGAGGTATGGAGATTAAAATATAAAAAGTAAATAGCTGGACAAAACTTCATGTCAATTTCCTTGCTTAATCTGATGTTTTAATTTTTAATATATTGTTCAGGCATTGTAATATTTTTAAACCATTGATAAGTAGAAGGAAACTGTAGAAATATTAATCACTCATAATCCTAAAAACCAGAATTAACCATATTAAGATTTTGGTCTGTTTCTCACTATGTACTTTAACTTCTATGAAGTCACACTAAATATCAATGTCATGTTCTAGTTTCATTTTTCACTTATATTTCTCATTTCACTTAAAGCTCTTCTAAACATTATTTTTAATTTAGTCATTATACTCCCTCCCTTTATCTATAAGCTAGATCATAATTTCAACACCTCTCATAAAGTTTTAAATGTAATATCTTTTTCTGTCCCTTTTGAAAAAACTTTATAGTGTGTTTTTCCTTTGTAAATGAAAAACAAAAGAAATCCTAAATTTCAAAGAATTGAAAATATAAACTAAAAGGTTTTTTTTTTTTTATCCTTGACATTTATTCTTTCCCAGATTATATCATTCCTTGCACTAAAAAAAAAAAAAACCTCTCAGAGTTCCTATTGTGGATCAGTGGGTTAAGAACTCAACATAAGTGTCTGTGAGATGCAGGTTCATTCCCTGGGCTCACTCAGTGGATTAAGGATCTGGTGTTCCTGCAAGCTGCAGCATAGTTGCAGATGAGGCTTGGATCTGGCATTGTTGTGTCTATGGTGTAGGCTGGCAACTGCAGCTCTCATTTGACCCCTAGCCTGGGAGCATTCATATGCCACATGTGTGGACATAAAAAGAAAACAAAAAACAAGACTCTCAATCCAGGGCAGTGGTTCTCTCTGAAGGCACATAGTAAGTATTTGTTTTTTAGGAATCCTGGACTTAATAAATGACTTTGGCAACTGTACCATCAGCTGTCATGATTTTGTATATAAGAACAAATATCCAACTCCTCTACTAGAAATTCTCAGTTTTGAAATGAATGTTAGTGTAGAAATGCATTCATTTTACTTATCCTTTATGTTACAATTAGTTCATTTCTCTGAGTTTTAAAAATTATGTCGAAGGAGTTCCTGCTGTGGTACAGTGGGTGAAGAATCCAACTGCAGTGGCTTAGGTTGCTGCAGAGATGGGGGTTCAATCCCCATCCTGGTGCCTTTGGTAAAAGCAGGTGCAGCATATGTGGCAGCTGCAGCTTGTATTCAATCCCTGGCCCCTGAACTTCCATGGATGGGGCCATAAAAAAAGTGTGGACAATTAGATTTTATTATCTATGATTTATTTTATGATAATAAGGTGGGTATTTAAAATACTGGTTATGGAAGGGGGCCTTGGCTCTGACAAGTAACAACTAGTCTAGGGCCTTTATGTTCAAAACTCCTTATAAATAATTGATAAGACATCTTCCTGCATGTTAACCTAGTGAAAGATTTGCTGTGTTTATTTTTGTACTAAGTCCTATGCATTAAAACTGTGTTGTGTTTATTGACACGTAGAAGTTGGAGTTCCCGTCATGGCTCAGCAGTAATGAATCTGACTAGCATCCATGAGGATGCAGGTTCAATCCCTGGCCTCTCTCAGTGGGTTAAGGATCTTGTATTGCCATGAGCTGTGGTGTAGGTTGCAGACATTTCAGATTCCACGTTGCTGTGGCTGTGGTGTAGATGGGCAGCTACATCTTTGATTTGAACCCCAGCCTGGGAACTTCCATGTGTCTCAGGTGCAGCCCTAAAAAAAAAAAAAAAAAAAAAAAAAAAAAAAAAAAAAAAAAAAAGACAGAGGTGTAAATGTGTAAGAAAACTTGATTTATTAAAATGTGATAATTTGAAAGCAAGCAGTAAAAGACCAAGAACATCAATGCAGTAACTAACCGTGTTTTATTTCAGTCTGTTGGTGCTAAAAGGATCAATAAATAGATATGATATCATCTTGAGATCTGAAACTTTTGCAAAATGCATAAGTGATTATGATCAGTGGAAACAAGGAAAAGGTACTAGACAAAATTTCCCAGGCAAATGCAGAAAGCATCATTATATCTTGGGTGTCTGAGTGAATAAAATCAGAGAAAGCCTTTCTATACACCTGCTTTTGCTTTATGTTTATTGAAACAAGGATATTTTTCATTAAATTAATGTGGGTATAGCTTCACAGTTAATTATTCAGAGTACCAGTCAATAAAAAGCACTAAACATACTGAAGAGACCACAAGAAGGAGGTTCATTTCTTCGACAAGTCAACTTTTCTATTTTATTATGAAGAAGGAAAAATGTTTGAGTAGTTTTTTTTTAAGTTACATGCAATGAAACTGCAATGAAATGCAATAAAATGCACTGAAGTTGAAAATATTTAAAAACTATTTATATTTCAGGGGATTGCCCACAATTTGGAAAGTAAAATTTTCCATTTTCATTATATAGCTTCATGATAATACGAGTAAACAAAAATGGAAAGAAAAATTTTCCGTTTTCATCACATATTCCATAGTTTTATGAATATATTCTTCTGAAAAGAAATATTATTTTTCAATAGGTGACAAAAATTTGCAGCATGTCTTAAAAGGAACTAATGCAGCTGTCTCCAAAGAAAATCTTCTGTCTCAATATAAGCTACGCATATTATCTAAAACTTTCAAAGACTTCTTTTTCCTCTTGCATCAAATCTATATTTCTCCCTAAATTGGTCTCACCACACTAATACAAATCTGTTTTCTGTTTTCTTCGACACATAATGCTTCAAAAACTGCTGGTTGTCTTTTTAGTAGCCATTCTCCTTTTTCCTTCCGAACAGTTTTCTGTCCCCTCCCAGTGTGTCAAAGGGATAAATCTTAAATGTTATGTTAATCCAATTCCCAATCCTAATGAAGGCTGTGACTTAGTTATGCCAATTAAGGAGATTCTTCTGCGGAAATTTGAGAAAATATTTCCTCACATTAAAAAAAAAGCCCAGTGGGAGAATCTACCCCTCCTTTTCTGCTGGGTAGAGTCATAACTGGATATGTGCTTTGTACTGTGTTAAGAAATCTTATCATCTTTAAAAGAGTCAATCTGAGGACCAAGACAACATTTCAAGGATACAAGGTTAAAAACAAAACAAAACAAAAATGTAATGAATATTGAAACTTGATGCTATAGCTAAACCACTGTTTTCAAAGCCACTCTCTCGACTCTACTTAATGATTGTTATATTTGTCATTGTTAAATGAGGTAAATATATTACCTTTATATTTATACAATTCTGAGTTTGATTTTCTATTATCCACTGCCCTAAGAGTCATAACAGATGAAATGTGTGATACAGTATTCATATTCCTGTCATCAGCACTTTGTTCTCTTTGCTTGGAATACCCTCAATTTTCCTTTAAGCCTATTCGAATTCTTAATATACTAAAGAAATAACATGAGGGAGTTCCCGTCGTGGCGCAGTGGTTAACGAATCCCACTAGGAACCATGAGGTTGCGGGTTCGGTCCCTGCCCTTGCTCAGTGGGTTAACGATTCGGCGTTGCCGTGAGCTGTGGTGTAGGTTTGCAGACGCGGCTCGGATCCCGCATTGCTGTGGCTCTGGAGTAGGCCGGTGGCTACAGCTCCGATTCAACCCCTAGCCTGGGAACCTCCATATGCCGTGGGAGCGGCCCAAGAAATAGCAACAATAACAACAACAACAAAAAAAAAAAGACAAAAGACAAAAAAAAAAAAAAAAAGAAATAACATGAAATCCATCTCCTCTATTAACTTATGCCTAATGCAATTGCCTTCACTTTTCTCCTCCTTCTTTGAATCTGCACAGCAATCATGGTACACAACACATGATTTGGCATAAAATAATATTTTCGTATGTAATACTTGTTTTATAATGAAAGCATGTTCTCAGCATTTGCTGAGCATCTATAATGTGTTATACCCAACACCATACACACGGGATATAAGGCATAATAGTACTCTGCCCCTGTCCACAAACTTGGCCAGATGAAAAAGCAAATGTAAATTAAACCAATCTATTTCTGCAAAGTCTGGAATACAAGTATGTACAAGGGGCAGTGGCAGCAGAAAAGAACAATAATCTGATCTATTTGGGGGCAGTCAGGAACTCCGAGCTATATCTTAAAGGATGAGTTGGAGTTCACCAGGTTGACAAGGGTGATTAAGGGCCTTATAGTCAGAAAGGATAGGATGTACAAAGGCAAAGAAGCGTGAAGCAGTTGACACCTTCAAGGATGTGAAGTTAATTTGTTTTGCTTTGAGAATAGACTCCAAGGAGGAAAGGACTCATAAATTAAGCTGGAAAGATAGGCAGTGAATGTATCTTAAAATATTTGTATTCTGTATGTGTTCTCAGTTAAATTGTGAGGTCACTTATGTTTCCTATGAACGTACTGTAGAATTGCAAGATCATAATGATTTCAAAACCCTGCACTTCGGACCCAAAGATTTACTTGAATTTGTGTGGCATTGCACACTGATTCCTGAGATAGATAGATAGTATTGTCCTTTTATGCTAAACTTTTTTAATTAATAGCACAATTATTCTTTTTTTAAGGATTTGCTATGCTGGTTACCTAGATAAATCTTGCAGTAAAGTTGCACTACAGTATTTCCTAGTATTAGTAATTTAATTTTCCATTATCAGAGTGAATCTTAGGATTCTGCCTTGAATTCTGCCTCAAGTTCTGTTTTACTCTAGCTGGAAATATTCCATAAAAATTTTGCAAACAGAAATCCAACAAAATGTCTCTTTGGATAAAGTCTCTTTTATCTACGTTTATGGACAGATTGTTAATCAACAATAAATACCTACTTAATAGTTATTTCATGAAGCATTAGACTCAGTGCCAGATAAAATTTAAATTCTAAGTTACCTAGAAAAAGCTACCTTCCTACCTAAAGAAGAAAAAGTATGTGTCAATACAGATATCTATTTAACTACATAGGTATCACTGAGGACAATGGAGGTAAAATATTTTTTTTTGTCTTTTTATCTTTTTAGGGCATCACTGGCACCAAACGGAGGTTCCAAGGCTAGAGGTCTAATGGGAGCTGTAGCCACCAGCCTATGCCACAGCCACAGCAATGCGGAATCCAAGCCACCTCTGCAACCTACATCACAGCTCATGGCAACGCCTGATCCGTAAGCCATTGAGCAAGGCCAGGTATCAAATCCACATCCTCACGAATGCTAGTTGGGTTTGTTAACTGCTGTGCCATGATAGGAACTCCCAAATAATTTTTTTTAATTATAGTTGATTTACAATGTTGTACCAATTTCTCCTGTACAGCAAAGTGACACACACACACACACACACACACACACATATATACATACACATATATCCTTTTTATCTTCTTTTCCATTATAAAAATTGTATCTAGGATCCATGGAATTGTGTTAAACATGCAGTGACTATCACCATATGTAATTATTTGTTTGCCATAATTTTATTAAATTTAGTTAGCTCAAAGTACTGCCAAAGAGTTCTCCTTCCCTATTGTTATATAAATACTAGCAGCCCTGGGTTTGTTATTTTTCCTTCCCCTGGAACAATATATCACAGAATTTTACTTTAAATTTTGATCACTTTTCAAAATTTTATATTCTGCAACATATCCCAAATGCCTTCTCCTAAATTTCTGAATTCGAAGTCTAGGTACACCACAGAAGGCCACATAAACTCAATACCATCACTTGGTTTCATGAAATGCAATATGCTAACAGAGTTTATCCTGTTTGCTGAGCACCAAAGGAACACAAATTGCACATGGGGATACAAGAACTGTAGTGCTACTCAATTCTAATCAGTAACATGTGTAAAAAGTGTATGATTGAATCAGTTGGAAGCAGAAAAATCACAAAATAAGCAATCCTTTTGGAGGAGAAAAAATTATAGACAATTCAAAGAAACAAAACTACACAATGGGCTACAATTTTCATTCACTGAAAAATACAGAGCTATTTTTTCCTAATGCTTTTCCATCAAACTACTCCTTCCTTTAATTTCCTGTTTACCCTGTGAAACCTTCATACAAAGAATATTCACTTTCCAAATATCCAAGAAAATTAAATATTGCATTCTCCATGGAATAGATCATAAAGTACTCTTGCAAGTCATGCCATACTAAAGTAGACATAAAAGTTCAACTTTTTATTTATTTATTTATTTTCTTTTTGCCTTTTCTAGGACCACTCCCGCGGCATATGGAGGTTCCCAGGCTAGGGGTCAAATCGGAGCTGTAGGCGGCTATAGCATCCGGCCTACGCCAGAGCCACAGCAACACGGGATCCGAGCCAAGTCTGCAACCTACAACCTACACCACAGCTCACAGCAACGCCGGATTCTTAACCCACTGAGTAAGGCCAGGGATGGAACCCTCAACCTCATGGTTCCCAGTTGGATTCATTAACCACTGAGCCACAACAGGAACTCCAAAAAGTTCAATTTTTAGTACTTGTGAATATAGCTACAGGATGACAAGTATTGAAGAAGAAACTTTTCATCTATTAAAAGACTTAATGTTTTGTATTCTGTGATATTAAATGACTGGGAATTTGGATACACTGAGATGATTATCAGGGATTTTCATGTTTCACTTCTCAGCTCATTCAGTACTCTTTAGGTAAAATGTGTTTGTGTGTGTGTGAGAGAGTTTGTGTTTTTCAAGTTTCTATCTACGTATTTTAGGAATGGTACCAATGATAAAAATCTTCCTAAAAAGTAAAATATTTATTTAGAAGACATAAACTGCTCCAAATCATAAAAATGAGAGCAATTATACATATAGTTCACAAATGATATCTTCCATAATTTAAAATGGTAGCATATACCAGTAGTAAGAATTTACATTGTTCCTTAAAACAAATCTAAAATAAAAAGTATAATGTTTGCACAATTTGTATCTTAATTGTTGAGTATGTTCTTTGAGCCACTGTTCCTCGTATTTGCATCTTAATACTTTCAAAAACACTTGTTCATTGATATTAAAAATAGTACTTTTTTCCCCCTTTTTTTCTTAGGGCCTTATCTGCAACATATGGAAGTTCCTGGACTAGGGACTGAATTTGAGCTGCAGCCATGGCAATACCAGATACAAGCCACATCTGGGACCTATGTCACAGCTTGCAGCAACACCAAATCCTTACCCACTGAGCCAGGCCAAGGATCAAACCCGCATCCTCAGAGGCACTGTGCAGGTTCTTAATCCACTGAGCATCAATGGGAACTCCACAAAAGTAATACCTTATAATTTAGGCTTATAAATCAGAAAATACATAAACCCTATTTACACGTGAATATTTAGTATACTAATTTTAATTTTTTTATGATTTGGTTGGAGAAACAAAATGTGATTTTGAAGGTGTTATTAGAGAAACTTAAATATTTGCAGTTTAGGAGTTCCCGTCGTGGCTCAGTGGTTAACGAATCTGACTAGGAACCATGAGGTTGCAGGTTCGATCCCTGGCTTTGCTCAGTGGGTTAGGGATCCAGCGTTGCCGTGAGCTGTGGTGTAGGTTGCAGACGGGGCTCGGATCTCGCTTGCTGTGGCTCTGGTGTGGCTCTGGTGTAGGCCGGTGGCTACAGCTCCAATTCGACCCCTAGCCTGGGAACCTCCATATGCGTGGGTGCAGCCCAAGAAATGGCAAAAAGACAAAAAAATAAATAAATAAATATTTGCAGTTTATTGATGTATTACTAAATATTTGTTAAAAATGAATTATTCATGAATATGTAGAATCTATAACCAGTTCTAAACTTTGTTCCTGTTTTCACATCAGTGTCTATCTTGCGCATATACAGAGAGGTGCTGGTTCTTCATTTTTATGTATACATCATGTTACAGAGATAAAAGATTACATTATCTTTGATGTGTTTTCCTCAATGCCAAATAGGTTTTATATCATCCCAGTTATTTTAGTTCACAGAAACACACTGTCTTATGGCTGGTATATGTTCTAACTTAAGAACATTGTGCCTTGAGGCATGTGCCTTATTTTTTTAGCTTTGAATTTACTGAGCTTTATCCTGGAAAATAACAGACACTCAGGAAATGTTTGTTGAAGTGAATTGCACTAGCAAACACATTTGAAAAACTGCTATAAAAAATAAACCAGTCTTTAAAGATTGGACTGGGTTCTTTATAAAAATTACATTATAGAAAGTAGACATTTAACCTCAGAGACATCTAGTTTTCATTTTAGAAGACTCAATAAGAATGTAATAATTAGCAATATGAGAAATTTATTTCCTCTCTGCAAGAATTAACACTTGGGTTGGGAAGAAGACAAATTTCTAAACATGGAAAAACTAGAGAACAATGACAAGCACAATGTGAGTTGCAAATTTATTTTTTTTAATTTTAATTTTTTTTGTCTTTTTGTCTTTTTAGGGCCACACCATGGCATACAGAGGTTCCCAGGCTAGGGGTCTAATCAGAGCTCTAGCCACTGGCCTACGCCACTGCCAGAGCAATGCCAGATCCGAGCCATGCCTGCGAACTACACCACAGCTCATGGCAACACCAGATCCTTAACCCACTGAGCAAGGCCAGGGATCAAACCTGCAACCTCATGGTTCCTAGTTCGATTCGTTTCCACTGCACCACAAAGGGAACTCCTGAAATGCAATTTTAAAATAACATAACTATTAATTAAATACAATGAGACTTTTATAACCAAATTTGCCTCATCTTTGTCAAAGTAATCATTTTAGATAACCAGTTACTTAATGCAAATAAGAATCTCATCATTCAAAACATTTCTTAGTTTCCATATTATTCAGTTATTCTCAGACAACATTTTCCCCCCAAACATGGTATCAGTTTATTAATTTATTATGCATATGGAGCAATTGAGAACCAGGTACATTTTTAATATATTTATTTTCATTTTCAACTTAATTAGATTTGGGAATTGCACACTTATTTGAGTTCTAAAAAATTTGTATACCTTTTTAAACAATCAACCCAATCATTTCCTTCACTAAAGAAAGTTCTCTCAAGGTTCTTTCACATTCCCTCCAAGATCCTTATAGGCTATTGTTGCCCTGATTTCTACTACCATTGACTAGTTTAGCCAGTTTTTCAAGTTATAGAAGTGGAATTATACAATATGTACTCTTTATTTCTGACTTCTTTGTTCATTTATTAAATGTGTTCTGATAATTTGTGTGACTGTATTATTATTTCCTTAAAATTTTTATAGAATCCATCGATGAAACCATCCTTTTTTTTTCTTTGTCTTTTTGTCCCTTTTAGGGCTGCACCTGCAGCATAAGGAGGTTCTCAGCTAGGGATCTAATTGGAGCTGTTGCTGCCGGCCTACGCCAGAGCCACAGGAACGTCAGTTCTGAGCCGCGTCTGAGACCTACACCACAGCTCATGGCAACACCAGATCCTCAACCCACTGAGCAAGGCCAGGGATCGAACCCGCAACCTCATGCTTCCGAGTTGGATTTTTTCCGCTGCACCATGACAGGAACGGCAGTGAAACCATCTTAACAAAAAGTTTTCTTTATAGGAAAGATTTTGATTAACAAATTTAATTTCTTTGACAGATGCAGAACTATTCAGATATCCTATTTCTGCTTGTGCCAATGTTAACAACTTCGTTTTTCAAAGAATATGTTCATTTTATCTAAGTTACAGACAAATACTGCAAATTCTCTATGGCTTCTTTAATAAACACTGAAAAGTTTTTCAGTGTAAAATTTGGGTGTATAAATAAGGCCAATTATTTGGAAAAGTAACAGTTATTTTAGACTTCATAAAATAAAAAATATACATGATAATAACTTATGAAGCAAATACTTGATGCTTGTGGTTTACATATTAACTATGCAAGTTCTCTGACATCAAATTTAAGGCTAAGTATATTCTAGCTTTTTCTAATTGTAATTTTTACTGCAATAACTTATAAATCTAAAAAAGTCCTTTAATGTCTTTAATTCATATAATATATGCAAAAGTTTATTGATATTTTCAGTTTATGCATAATTTAATGATATTATAGATTTTAATCCTAATCACTCTCAGCAACTGGCCTTCCAGAATGAAACATTAGAGGACTTTATAAAGGCAAAACATGTCTGTCTAGAAACAAACAGGCCTAGATTCAAACACCTATCTGTAATCACCTAGTAGAGTCACCTAAGGTATAATATATATTTTATGCTTTTTGAGTCTCGGTTTCATTCTTCTCAATGCAATAGTTATACATCTTTGTGATTATTCAGTGAGATAAAGATTATAATCCTGATGAATTAGCCTTGCACAGTACCTAACACTTTGTGTGCTTCCTAAGCCTTGCTGCTTACAGGATAGACCAAGGCCAGAAACATCAATGTCTCCTGTGAGCTTACAGGATTGTTAAGCCTAATCACAGATCTGCATTTTAACAAGTTTCCAGATGACCTGTATGCTCATCTCAGTTTCAGAATCAGTTTCTTTTTTCTGTCTTTCTTTTTTTTTTTTTTTTTTTTTTTTTTGGTCTTTTTAGGACCGCACCTCTGGCATATGGAGGTTCCCAGGCGAGGGGCTGAATTGGAGCTGTAGCTGCTGGCCTACACCACAGCCACAGAAATGCCAGATTCAAGCCATGTCTGCAACCTATACCACAGATCACAGAAACACAGGATCCGTAACTCAATGAGCAAGGCCAGGGATCAAACCTACGTCCTCATGGATATTAGTCAGATTCGTCTCTGCCCGAGCCACGATGGAAACTCCCAGAATCATTTTCTGAATAACCATTAGTGTTATTATTAGCTGTATTAGTATTCTTAGTCTGCATACAGATTGGCCATTTGAGCAGATCCTTTCGTACATTTTCTAGGCTTATTATATTCATACTGAAGTCTGATAGTGAGAATTGAGAATTATATCTGAATGAGGTCACCAGGGTGAGTTTGAAAAAAAGAATTATTTAAAACCACTGGTATATTTTGATATTTATATTCAAAATACACTTAGATTTTTAAATCTATCATATCTTAAAAGGTATCTCATATATAAGAGAAGATAAATATATTTGTCTTTACCTAATTAAAGCATGCATATAAAGATCTCATTTATTGGAAAATATCTTTACTCATCTTTATATTATAGGCTTCAAGTCCCCTTCAAGGAGATGGAACCCAAAAGCCTCTGGCCAAGACAAGGATTATGAGACCCTATCATTGCCCCTTCCCCAACCCTGAGCAACCTGGCCTGCTCCTTCCTACTCCCCACTGGGGTATGTGGCCCACTCCTCACCCCCCCCAAATCACCTGTTCCCCTTTCAGATGAGGCATCCTGCCCAAAACTCATCAGAAGGTCAAAACACACCCCAACACAGAGATCAATCAACACCAGGCCCTTACTCAAGGCACAGGGGGTGGGACAGGAGAAATTAGTGGGCCTGGGGTGGGAGAAATCTGGTCCACATTCAAGTACACAGCATGAGGATATATAGGGAAACCCAATAAGGTGGGTGCCAGACAGTCCTCTCAGGGTGGCCTGTTCTTTCTGAGGGCGTGAATAAATTTATTCTGGCAAACTTGATTTGAACTGGATTTCTATTTCCAGGGCAACCTGCAGAGGCAGTGTTTTTGTTTCCATGGAGGTGGACCAGTGGACAGCCCCTTAAATCACCCTAAGAGAGTTGTAACTTTCCATCCCACCCAAGATGCTGTTCCTTTAAGAAGGGACCTTCTCAGCTCTAACCTGCTGCCTTGGATCTCACAGAACATTCCCCTTATAGAGCCTGCCTGCATACATCCTTAATGCCACTTTAAGTGTGTTCCTGATGTATGTGGTCCAACCACGGCCTCTATCCTAGTGTTGCTACAGCACTTCCCAGCTGGAACCATCCCGCCAAAGGGCCCACTGCTTCAAATCCTTGCTACATGTAGGTAAGAACCGAAAGAGTAACACTTGGTTCATCTAAGTTTCTATCTGTACGCATAGGAAAATATCTGGCGTAGGTCTGCTAAATGCTGAAACTGGTTCTATCTGGATAGACGGCTTGGTGTGTTTTTCTTCTCTTATTGCTTGCATTTTTATTAATAAAAATGAAGCATCTAAAATTATCTGCAGGGGAGTTCCCGTCGTGGCGCAGTGGTTAACGAATCCCACTAGGAACCATGAGGTTGCGGGTTCGGTCCCTGCCCTTGCTCAGTGGGTTAATGATCTGGCGTTGCCGTGAGCTGTGGTGTAGGTTGCAGACGTGGCTCGGATCCTGCGTTGCTGTGGCTCTGGCGTAGGCCAGTGGCTACAGCTCCAATTCGACCCCTAGCCTGGGAACCTCCATAGGCCGCAGGAGCGGCCCAAAGAAATAGCAAAAAGACAGACAAAAAAATAAAAAATAAAAAAAAAATAAAATTATCTGCAGGAAAAAATGACTTCTGAATACAAATAAAAAACTTTAAAAAGTTATCTAAAATCTAAACCATAACTCTCTCTGCATGTAAAGCTCCTTGAGGGAAGGAAGGGGAACCCAATGGGGGAAAAGGGGGGAAGATGAGATGCTTCATCACTCAGTAAAGGAGAAGGGTCAATAACAAGAGATTGATTTTGGAGTTACAGTTAGTCTGAAGTTATTAATGGGAAGATATGGCCCAGAGCAGAGCCAAGGCAACTCTCCACAGAGACATTTTCATGCCAGTGGGGACTAAGTGGTCATCAGGAAGCCAGCTCACCAGCTGTGTGGGGGAGATGCAGCCTGAACAGGGAAACCAGTGTGGCCGGCTGGCAGCTCAGACCTCATTAGCAGAAGAGGGAGATCTGTCCACTACACCTGAGGAAGTTAAGTGGCTAATTAAATCCTTCCCTGCTGATGCCAGGAAGCAAACCTGAGGGCTCAGCTTTAACCCCACTGCACTCCTGTAAAGAGTAACATTGGCATGAGCAAATATCTTGAAATCGCTGCCTAGAGCAAAAAAAGCTGGTGAGGTTCACAGGCTCAGCAGAGTAATGCCTAGAGGACAAGAAAAGCTAAAGGACAAGAAACTGATATTTATAAAACAGGCCATTTCCAAGGTATCTAAATTATTTTTAAAAATAATAACCAATCAAGTTATGTATTCTTAGAACAAATATTTACTAAATATATGATATTTACAAGGTATTGATGCAAAGTGCTGAGAATAAATACATAAAACACTCAGAATCTATTCTCTAGTAGCTTATGGCCCAGCAAGAGAGAGAGATCTGTAAATAATCATAATGCAATGCAATCACAGAAAGATTTACAATAATAGCATGGGAGGGCTACAAGCACTAAGTGCTGCCAAGGCATCCACCAATCTAACCATCCACTGGCAACTTTTGTGGACAAAAGGAAGGAGGGTATATTTAACTTTGATTTAGACTTTCTTCTTTCTTCAACATTCCCACAGCATGTGGAAGTCCCCATGCTAGAGATCAAACCCACACCACAGCAGTGACTCCAGCCACTGTTAAAGACTTCCTTTTAAAGGCATCTTTCAAGTAGTATATTTTAATGAACCTCTCCCCCCAACTGACGTGTCCTCTTACCATTATTTGACCCACTACCCTAAACCTGGTTTATATCTAAGTGATAAAAATTTCTGTGAAATTTCAGATGACCATACATTAAAAAACTACCTGTAATAAGAGGCATATTTATTACCCAAGAGTCAATTTGGGGAGAAAACCCCCTCATTTTCTAGAGGATAAACTCTGAAAAGCTCAATTTTCTATCGAATAATTCCTCACTGATGATTTTCTATTAAGTCTGGCAGTAACCCTCAACCATGCCAGCTTCCCATTACTGCTTTCAAATTAGAGTAAGAATGAATCATTGCCAACTGCAGAGAATGATGCCAGCTAAGAAGGGTGAACTCTGCTGGAACTGTGGCTAACACAAGGTGAGAATCTAGGAAAAAAGTCAAGGGAAATTTCCTCTTTCATTCACCAAATGTCACTCTTTCTTAGAGAGATTTTTTTTTTTATTTGTATTTAGTGTCTAAAATTCTAAAGCCCTATGCCTCTTTTCAATTAATTTTCTATTTGTCTAACCAAAATATCTTCAATCATATTATGTGCTACTTCATTTTACATAAACCTCTAACAGGTTTCCCTGCCTTATCATTACATACTTCTGATTTACTACATTTAAAGCAGTCTTTCTAAAAGCCAAAATTGACTAGAGTTTCTTTCAGTAAAATTCTTCAATGAAGGATTCACAGAATAGAGCTAAACTTTATATTAAGACATTACAAATCATCTAATAGATCCTCTTTTTTATATAGGTAAAAGTTTGTTTCAATATAGTTTCCCAAATGCAATCTGGGAAATTTTCCTTGAACTTGCAAGTTTTATTTTAATTTTTATGTTATTTTTCCTCTCCTGAATACTCTCAACTATCTCCTTCCTCCCTGCTCTTTCTTCCTATGTATGGTAAACCCCTACATTCCTCTTTATCCATATATATATTTGTATTTCAATGACAAAGATGACACTTAAGCCAATCTTCCTATTCTCAGTCTTCTCTGGAAGATTTCGGCTTATGTTTAGTCCGTACTGATTGTCTGCTTCCCTTGCACATCTCTCCACTGGCAGAACTGCCATTATTTATTTTAGGAGAACAACAGCTCTTTGAAGAGAATGAAAATAAAAATAACGGGCTACCTAGAGCTGCATAAGCATTTGGTCACCATGATGATGCTTAAAATTATCTAACTATGCATGTCATTAATATTTCAAAGACCAAAATGATGCTTTTTACAACTAAATTAAAAATCCATAAAGTTTTCCTCCTGTGAAATTCCAGAAATAACAAACAAAATATCTGGGTGTTAGGGTGTTTAGTAAAGCAAATCCCCACACTGAATTAGAAATGCAAGTGATTTACTGGGGAAAATGTCTATGATGGAAAATGGAAAGGAGGTGGGAAAGCCAAGGGAGCTGGCAGAGTACAATAAGGGTCTGATCTCTGTGAGGAATAAAAAGAAGGAAGTGACTTGGATAGATCTTAAACTGTGCAGCTGGAAGAAAGTGTGGTAAGACCAATGCTAAGTCCTTGAGTCACAGTCACCATCTCCTAGGAGGAGACCAGCCTCAGTATACCCAGTGTGTGTGCTCAGTGCTCAATAAGGAGCAGCTTGGTGGGAAATGAAGTATCAGCTTAAATACGGTGACATATTTTAAAACACAAGCACTGGGACCATTATTCAGTTAGGATCCCACAGTAGGATGTAAGCACATGTTCTTGGCTACCACAGTATATATTACATTGCATGGCTTAGGTCATTGGGTAGTTTCTTTGATAAGACACTAATTAGTATCTGATTTATTTATTTGCTTTTTTAGGGCCAACCGGCAGCATATGGAAGTTCTAAAGCTAGGGGTCAAATCAGAGCTGTAGTTGTTGGCCTATTCCACAGCCACAGCAATGCCTGATCTGAGCCGTGTCTGAGTCCTAACTCAAAGACCAAGTTGGAATGGATCTCAGGCTTGTCTCCCACTCTCATGCCTGGCACCCTACCATAAATTCTTACTTTGATGCAAACTCCCGCTGTCAGAGTTTCAATTTCTGTGCTGTAGGCACATGAAACTTGTGCTAAGTTACACTTTGAGTTCAAAACCGTGAGTTCAAATTTATATGCCAAACATATATGTTTTAAAATGTGGCCCATATTAGCTGTGTTTATATTCTAACTTAAATGTTTAAAAAAATCAGGAGTTCTCGTCGTGGCACAGTGGTTAACGAATCCAACTAGGAACCATGAGGTTGCGGGTTCGGTCCCTGCCCTTGCTCAGTGGGTTGACGATCTGGCGTTGCCTTGAGCTGTGGTGTAGGTTGCAGACGCGGCTCGGATCACGCGTTGCTGTGGCTCTGGTGTAGGCTGGTGACTACAGCTCCGATTCGACCCCTAGCCTGGGAACCTCCATATGCCGCGGGAGCGGCCCAAAGAAATAGCAAAAAGACAAAAAAAAAAAAAAATCAAACTTTTTACTCTACTCATCCTCTTTGCCAGAGTATGAACCAGCACTAATAAGGCCAGTGTATTTGTATATTGGTCTGTATGTGTAGGTGGTATGGTTTCAAAAATATATATAACATTTTCAGATAAAAATACTTGTGGCTTTATAATGACCTCTAAGTTTTAAAGGTTATCTGCATATAAATATTGCTGTTATTAATTCAATACAACATAAAGAGAAGGCAATACTATGGAATCACTCACCTACTTTGAAGATAAAGATAGTAGAAGAGGAGATGTGTTTGTGTTCTAAAATTGGTCTATGATTTTAGGATTCATTGGTATTTGCAGATTATTTATCCCTAGTCTTAAGACTTTCATGCTCGTATGGTCCTTTCTAAATTTGGGAATTCTATCTCTTCTACCCTTTTAAGGATAAACTGTCAGTGTGATTTACCACTGAAAACCTGCCTTATTGCCTCTTTGCCTCATATTAAAGATAATTGCATACCTCTAATATGCGCAGATTTGCACATGATCATTGTGAATTTGCAGATTTCCCATTAACTGGTATGTCTCCTACTCTTTTATGTGTATCCTTATTTTGCAATTCTATTTTCATTTATAATGGGAAACACAGACTCTAACAGGCATTTAACTGAAAAACTGAAATACTTTTACATAGTATCATTCTGTTTTTTTTTTAGGGCCTCACTTATGGCATATGGAGGTCTAGGCTAGAGGTCTAGGATCAAATCAGAGCTACAGCTGCCAGCCTACACCAGGGCCACAGAAACTGGGGATCCACGCTGCATCTGTGACCTACACCACAACTCACAGCACGGCCAGATCCCTGACCCAATAAGAGAAGCCAGAGATCAAAGCTGCATCCTCATGAATACTAGTCGGGTTCATTTCTGTTGCACCACAATGAGAACTCCCTACTCTTAATTTCTAAAGTTAATGCAAATAATTTTATTAAAAGTTAGAAAATAAGAATAAAGTTTAATTCTATAAAATATACGTTTTACTATCGAATTAGCATTTATACATTATCTAATTTTATTTTGTTTTGTTTTGTTTTTAGGGCCACACCTGTGGCACATGGAAGTTCCCAGGTTAGGGGTCGAATCAAAGCTGTAGCTGCTGGCCTACACCACAGCCATAAGCATATCAGATCCAAGCTATGTCTGCAACCTACACCACAGCTCATGGCAATGCCAGATCCTTAACCCACTGAGTAAGGCCACCGATTGAACCTTCATCCTCATGGATGCTAGTCAGATTTGCTTCCACTGAGCCATGATGGGAACTCCCATTATTTAATTTTAATATAACCTTAGAAATAAAAAATATGATGTGGTTCAGTACAGAGTACCCAAAATATGGCACCTTGGAATACTGAATATTTTAATTTGAAAGAATTAGAGTAAATGGCAGAAGCAAAAAGGTCACCCTAACCTCCTTTGCCCACACCTTTCTTCCCTGAAACAGGTATAGAACCCTCATGTAAGAGGTGCTCTCCATATACCCTGTCCCCCTATACCCTAGAGGAAAGGAGCCTCCTAATATCCAAAGACTGAGGGATGTCAAGAAGAACTCTAACAAAAAGGCATTGTGAAGTTTCCCCTAATTTACCACAATTAGCTCATATTCCTTAACCTACTAAGGGGAGCAGAATATGTCAACCCCAGCAAGATATGCCACTTTGACATGGGGAGTATTTTGAGCTAAAGGCAATCAAAACCCAGCAGATTCGGGAAAACCTTTTTACCTCCCCCTCAACTGCCTAAACATACATGGGAAAGGGGTCCTGTACCATAAAGAGATATTGGGGAAACACCTTTTTACCTTAATAACTTATCTGTGTGCAACCTTTGTTTTCCAAACATTCCCCTCTCAACTTCCTGTAAATGGCTTTCCTTCTCTTTGAATCCTTAGCTGAGGGTGCTATATAAGCCTCAGTTGACTGGCTGCTCTGAAATCTCACATTTTTGAGGTTCTCAAACATGAAATTTGTTGTCCTTCTGTTAATCTGTCTATATCAATTGAATTATTATTGGAACAATCAAAGAACCTAGAAGAGAAAAAGGGAAATATTTTTCTGCCCATAAACTATCCTATTCTTCCACATTGTGCACTCTTTTTAAAACATTTTATTGTAATGGAGTTGACTTAAAATGTTCTGTTTGTTTCAGATATATAGAGAAGTCAATCACAGTTATACATAGACATATATCCATTCCTTTTCAGATACTTTTCCCATATAGGCTATTACAAAGTATTGAGTAGATTTCCCTGTGTTACACAGTAGGTCCTTGTTACTCCCCAGAATTTCTCCTTTGGTAACCATAAGTTTGGTTTCGAAATCTTTTTGTCTGTTTCTATTTTGCAAATAAGTTCTTTCATCATTTTTATTACATTCCATATTACTGATCTCATATGATGTTTGTTTTTCCCTTAATTACTTCATCTAGTATGATAATTTCTAGTTCCATCCATGTTGCTGCAAATGGCATTATTTCACTATTTTTTATAACTGAGTAATATTCCACTGTATATATGTACCACATCTTCTTAATCCAATCCTCTGTTGATGGACATTTAGGTTGGTTCCATGTCTTATCTATTGTAAAAAGTTCTGCAATGTACATTGGGGTGCATGTATCTTTTTTAATTATGGTATTCTCTGGATATCTGCCCAGGAGTAGAATTGTTGGATAATATGGTAGTTCTATATTTAGTTTTCTAAGGAATCACCACACTGTTGTCCACAGTGGTAGCACCAATTTACATTCCCATCAACAGTATAGGAAGGTTTCCTTTTCTCCACACCCTCTCCAGAATTTGTAGACAATGACTATTCTAGAAGAATAGACAATGATTTTGTAGACAATGACTATTCTGGGAGATGTGAGGTTATACCTCACTGGAGTTTTGATAAGCATTTCTCTAATAACTAGCAGTGTTGAGTATCCTTTCATATGTGTTTTGGCCATCTGTCTTCTTTGGAGAAATGCCTATATAGATCTTCTGATAATTTTTAATTGGACTTTTTATATAAAGCTGTTTGAGATATTTGTATATTTTGGACATTAACCCCTTGTCGCTCACTTTGTTTGCTTTTATTCAACACAGTTTTGAAGTCCCAGCTACAGCAATCAGAGGAAAAAAAGAAATAAAAGTAATCAAAACTAGAAAGAAGTAAAACTGTCACTGCTTATAGATGATATGATATTATACATAGAAAATCCTAAAGATGCTACCAGAAAACTACTAGAGCTCATCAATGAATTTGGGATACAAAGTTACTGCACAGAAATCTTTTGCATTCCTATACACTAACAATGAAAGATCAGAAAAAGAAATTAAGAAACCAATCCCATTTATAATCCCATCGAAGAGAATAAGACACCTAGGAATAAACCTACTTAAAGAGGCCAAAAACCTGTCCTCTGAAAACTGTAGGATGCTGATGAAGGACATCAAAAAATGACGTAAAAAGAGAGAAACAAATAATATGCTCTCACAGTAGAAGAATCAATACTGTCAAAATGGCTATTCTACCCAAGACAATCTACAGATTCAGTGCAATCCCTATCAAATCACCAATGGCATTTTTCACAGAACTAGAACAACAAAAAAAATTAAATTTGTATGGACACACAAAAGACCCCACATAACCAGAGCTATCTTGAGAAAGCAAATGGAGCTGGAGGAATCAGGCTTCCTGACTTTATATTTATTACAAAGGTAAAGCCATCAAAACAGTATGAAACTGGGAAAAAAAAAAAAACCTGAAATATAGATCAACAGAACAGGACAGAAAGTCCAGAAATAAATGTATGCAATTAATCTTTGACAAAGGAGCAAAGAATATACAATTAAATAAAGACAGTCTCTTCAATAAATGGTGCAGGGAAAACTGGACAACTACATGTAAGCAATGAAATTAGAACATTCTCTTATACCATACACAAAATAAACTCAAAATGGATTAAAGACATAAATGTAAGGCAGATACTATAAAACCCTAGAGGAAAATTTAAGCAAAACACTCTTTGACATAAATTGCAACAAACATATTTTTGATCCACCTCCTAGAGTAACAAAAATAAAAACAAAAATAAACAAGTGGGACCTACGTAAAAGCTTTTGCACAGCAAAGGAAACCATTAAAAAAAAATCCATAGAATTGGAGAAAATCTTTGCACATTGTGCACACTCCATCAAATCTACCATAAAAATACACAGGCCTGTTTTTTGCGGGGTCTTTGTTTCCTTCTGAAAAGCCCCCATGTCACGTAAAGCTTCTATTAGATAAATTGGTATGTTAACATATATTTGTCAGATTAATTGTCAGACCCAGTCAGAGACCCTGAGGAGGTCTAGGAAACCTTTTTCATCCTCTACAAACACTTCTAAAAACTTGTAAGATAATTTTTAAATGAAAATAATACTATATTCTTTAACATATTAGTTTTGAACTTTTGAACTTTTTTTCTCCTTTTTTCAGCTGCACCCAAAGCACATGGAAGTTCCCAGGACAGGGACTGAATATGAGTTGCATCTGCAACCTACCACACAACTGAGGCAATGCTGAATCTTTAACCTATTGCTCCAGCCCAGTGACTGAACAGGCAACACCAGAGAGACAAGCTGCATCATTAACCTAATGCACCAGAGTGAGAACTCCTACATGAATTTTTAAAGCAAAAATTTGCTGCTCTCTTTTTGACACCACATACTTTACAGAGAACATGAAACTATTTTTGATATACTCAAAATAAAATTTACTATTAAAAGTTTTAAATTTTCATAGAAATTTCATTTAGAATATTTGGGTTGAAGATTTTTTCATACTAGAAAGACTATGAGAATATAAACTCACAATTTATTTATATGATGAAGAAATAAAGATACGATCATTAAACACATCAAAATTTTAATTTAAAAAGAAGTCATTTCATTAGTATTTCATTACTTTAAATGAACAGATGCCTTTTGACTATGCTCTCTGATAAAATCTGTTATTTCCATAACAAAATATTTTTAAAATTATCTACACATTTTTCTGATTTAGGTTTTTTTTTCACTCCATGCTGTACATAAAGGAATCCAATATTTCCGGATGTGATACTAAGGGAGTCCTAAGTGTGTGCACAGAAAGAATTGGCAAATGATACTCAAGTAGCTGTTATGCTGACAAGTCAAGTCAAGTGCTCCTAAAAAGACAAGCGGAAGAAAAACCATAAGAATAGAGCAGAAGAGTTCACATACAGTAACCCAGCTATGAAGAACCTCAAAGTAACAGAGGTAGGCAGACTGACTATGTGCATAAATGAGGTAATTTATTTTAAACAAGAGGTTTGCCTTTGAGGAAGTGATACTCTGATCCACTGTGAATCTGACTCAGACATTACACCAACATGTCACACTGCTTAATCAATGTGTTCTAAATAAATCAATCAGCCAATGAAGCGCAGTAACTGCAAGTCACACAGACACACACATAACTAATTTATGTGAACATATGCATGCCAGCTTTACTCAATTCACTCCACTTTTATTGGATGAAACCTACAACAGGACTCTACACTAGAACAGTATAAACAAACAGGAAAAAAATAAGTTTAAGAATATATTTCATTTAAAGCAATATATTGGGAGTTCCTGTTGTGGCTCAGCAGGTTGAGATCCCCCAACATACATACTCTCCCTAAGGATGCAGGTTCAATCCCTGGCCTCATTCAATGTGTTAAGGATCCAGCATTGCCACAAGCTGTGGAATACACAGTTCGCAGATGTGGTTCAGATCCAGCGTTGCTGTGGTTCTGGCATAGGCCTCATCTGCAGCTCAGATTCAACCCCTAGCCTGGGAATTTACATATAACACAAGTGTCTTAGATGGCACAGTTACAATTCTAGAGGTGTGAAATTAAGTAGTTAATTTGTTTTTAATAAATGAAACCTTTTGTAAGTTCTTATAATTCCAAAATGAAGACTAATAATTTAACCTTAAATACAAAAGGCTTGCTCTAGGCTAAGAGAGTATTTTCTCAAAGAAGCTAAAAAAGGCAAGGGTAGGAAAAATGCTGCTTTTGTATTTGGACATTCATCAAATTATAACTCCTTAATGCATATGATTTCCAAAAAGTTTGCAAACCCACATGTGTGTGTATAAATACACATTTTTTAAATTTCTATTTAGAACTTTTTTTTAGGGCCACATCTTTGGCATATGGAAGTTCCCAGGCTAAGGGTCAAATCAGTGCTACAGGTGCCAGCCTACACCACAGCCATAACAACACAGAATCCATAACCCACTGAGCAAGGCCTAGGATTGAACCCAAATCCTCATGGCTACTAGTCAGGTTGGTTACCACTAAGCTACAATGGGAACTCCTACTTAGGATATTTTTGTTAAATACCCTCTTTAGGTTTGTGTTCTTTGTACTTATGCATTTCTGAATAAAGTTTTGTTTTCATATAATTTCTACCACTCAGAAAGACAGCAAGCAATACAGTTTTGCTCCTTTAACTGTAGCTTTTATTTTATCCTGGCTGTTTGATAGTTTTCCTCAATACTCTCCCTGGAATCCTCTGGAATTCTTCTAGCTTTATACACCTGCCTAAATCTCTGTACCTAAAACACAAAGCACATTCTCAATTCAATGATTCCCATGTATTCTTTTTTTTTAATTTATTTTTTATTGTTATTTCCCCCAACACACTTTTTTTTTCCACCGTACAGCATGGGAACCCAGTTACACATACATGTATACATAATTTTTTCTCCCATTGTCGTGCTGCCATGCATTCTTTATTTTCCTTCCATTGTTAAGAAAAATTTCCTGAAAGCTGCTTTACTGGCTGTGCCAACTCTTCACTTGTCATCCCAGGTCAGTCCTGCTTCATTATCTCTGTCTGACACTGTCTTTACTAAAAGCCCTGATGAAGTCCTAGTTAATAATTCAGTGACTCCCTTACAGGGTGACTTGATACTGCAGCCCTGAGCCTGCCCCTTGGTGTCACTGACCTCCTCCTTACAATCTTCCCTTTTTCTCCAAGTAGCATCATCTATTCTCAGTGCTTCTCCTATCATCTCTGTGCTGTCAACTTGCTAACAGATATGTCCAGACTCAACCTCTGCTCTAAATTCCAATAATTTTAATCTCTACCTAGGTTTCCCATATCAATGTAAGTGTGCCCCATCCATAATAATAATAATTAGAAAAATTGCTGATAATTAAGGGCCATCATGCTAAAGACTAAATGTTTTATATGGGATTATTTTGTTTAATTCATATGGCAATTCTATTATGTAAATATTATCTCCAGTTTATACGTGTAGAAATATTCATAGAGGAGTTAACTGACTAGGATCCCTAGTAGATACCAAAGAGCTAACAAGTTTTGAAAGCAGGAAGTATAATACTGCATCTATTACATGTGTTTTTAAAATTTTTATATAATTTTTTAAAAATAAAAAAAATAAAAAATAAATAAATAAATAAAAATTTTTATCTAATTTCAGTTAATGGCTTTCATTAATGAGAACTCAATCTTCCCTCATTATTTATCATTTGAGCTACTGAAGGGATCCTTAAATTAAGAGGTATATTATATAATTATTAAGAACAGGGGTCCCAAAGCCAAACTCTCTCAATCCATATCTTGGTTCCTATGAAATATAACCTTGGGCAAGTTATTTAATGTTGCTGGGCCTTTTGTTACTTACTGGGAACAAGTGCATATAAACAGTATACAATATGGATTATACACAATACGTTTATCCGTAGACGATAGCTTTTATAGCTCAATAGATATCAGACATTGCTTCCACTACCAGTCATATCTTAATGTATCTCCAGGTCAATTCCTAGAGTTAAAAAAAGATGTTTCTCCCATTAATTTCTGGTAGACGATTTCTTGGGTTCCATCTGTACAGACAGTTGTACACTGGCTGTTAAGTTACTTTTTTTTCATCCATCATACCCGTGCTAAACATCCCTGTTTAAGTTCTCTGTCAGAGTTTATCTGCTGGCTACTAACTGAATGGTCAAAATGTTTGTTGGTTTACAACAAGGCTAATAACTGACTGGTAAAAATATGTGTTGGGACATAAAGATACTTACCAATCCTAGTTCTAGGTATGTATATATATATATATATATATATATATATATATATATATATATATACACATATACATACACACACACACACACACATATATATATATATGCTGTATATAAAAGACTGATATAAATGTTGGTTCTCATATGCTAATCAATTACAACTGGCCCTTTGGATTTTCTCCATCAAATTATCTTGTCTGTTTTCTGAAATGTTGCTCGTTGAATGGAACCTTTCAAATTTAATTAGATCCACTGAAGCCATCATTATAGTCTGAATCTGGGTCATGTTCTCATTTTCAAAAAGATCATCTACTTCAAAATTGTCATGAAGTTTTTCTTCCTACTCTTGAAGAGCTCCAATAAAGTTTCCAAAATTCTTAAACTGAGCCCAATTTAATCAGAAGTCACTGATTTTAATTACTAAATCTGCATGCACTTAATGAGTTCACAGAGACTATGCCATCTTTTAAGGTTAAATATAACTGAAAGTTTGCCTCATTATCCAAGCCTGTAACCTCTTCTTTCATTTATGAAGACTGTGCTTTTCCTTTTTTTCCTATGTAGAAAAATGTCTTTTTTTTTTTTTTTTTTTTATCTTGGCCAAGAGCATGAAGTACATCAGGCTATTTATTGCAGCAAGAGAAGGAAGCCAAGATCCATTCATGTACCACACTCACATCTGTGCTCCTCCTGGAGGCCCACACCCCATAAAGTATCTGCTGTCTTTGCAGACTCATTTGGACTGGATCAGTATTTCACTCTACTGCTGCTAATATGGGTTCCCTAGCACTGCCCACCACATCAATACACACATACTACCTGCTCCACGAGGCATATTTCAAAGACACTTTTCTGGAAAGAATGAAAACAAATTTTCAATGCAGTGATAGTCAGATACAGACAAAACTGTAGATACTCACAGCCTTTCCCCCTCCCCCTAGGCATCAAAGGAGAATTTATTTGCTGTCAGGGATCAGATCGCAGGCCTCAGTTTGTACAGGAAAGGGTAATAGACAAGTGGTGGATTGGATTATTCTCAGGGTATGTACACAGAATTTTAACTTATACAAAGCTACTTAAAGATAAAAACACTAAAAAAATCTCAAAATTGGGGATGGGGTTAAGAGAGTAGAGAAGAAAGGAAATGCAGAGGGGCTGGAGTTTGAAGGGGAAGACTGGGATGGAGATTAGAACAGTGGAAATATTGTGTGAGGCACTGAAAGAGATGAGTAGAGGCATTTTAATATGCACCCTGTGACAGTTACATTCCTTGGCCACCTCTTCAAAAGCCCTGACTGAACACACACTACTTTGAAGACTTTCTGTGTTAGACGTTTATTTCCTCTGAATGTATGTAAAGTTATTTGAGGATGGACCTTAATATGGAAACAAAAACCTAGTTCTATTCTGCTTATACATTTTTAACAACAACAAAATACTAAAGTGCATTTAATGAAAAATGAAGTATTGTCTAAGCCCTTTTCTCTCCCCTATAGATCCAGGAATGAATTTCTTGCTTTGCTTCTCTATAATGAAAAAAATTATTTCATATATTTCATAATAAAAAATATTATGCTCATATTTTTCCTTCCTGTCTGTGACTAATGGAATCTTCCATTACCACATCATCTTAATAACAATGATCAAGCTGATTATAAGCCAGTTAATTATTAATCAGAACATGACCATGCTTCCAATTATGATAGCTGAAGTGTCACTCCGTTTTCAGTTCTGTGGTATGCAGTCTTTCTATTTCCTTTGTAAATCTAGATTTTTAAAATAAAGACTTTTCTCAGAAATTTACCACTGTGCATTCATGTACATGCACTTAAGACTGTATATATTTCTTAACCCAAAATGTTCACATTTATTTTATTTTTTGTCAAAAGTACTATACTGTGATTTTTCTGAAATTATAGTCTAGTATGAGATTTGTTTGTATTGTTGTTTTACTGAAGTTAATAAAATAAAAGTCCTTATTTCCCAAACCAGAGGTTAATTATAGGCCCATACACAGCCATATTTACTGATGTAACATTTAAATCAATCTCATATTCCTCAAACTTTCACCATTCTAGTAGAATATGTGCTAATGTTAAATTTCACTATTTTAATGGAAATTAAAAACACTAAATGGACAATATATACAAAACATATCTTGCTATGAACTTGCACTTGAATTACTCATGTGAGCTTAGGGTCATAATTTATAAACCACTGATTTCTACAGTTAGATTAATTTATGAACAATTATTATACTCACAAGTTGCATTCATATAAATGGTAATGATCTTACTGGAATTATATGGAAACATGAACCATCACTTATGTACAAAAGAAAGCTTGGGGATATGTAGAATCCCTTAATGAGAAATAAAATAAGCACTCTGGAACTGGTACATATGGCATTATTATTAATGAGAGGAGATAAAACAGTATAGAGATGTTAATAGAAATATTAATAGAGAGACTGGAAACTCAGAATACATACTGTAAATAGGATGTTACAGGAAAGTCAATAATACTAGACAGTAAGAAGCTTATAATGCTTTTAATGAGAATGTGGAAAGTGTGTGTGAATTCCACATAATTCTGAACGGGCGGAAAAGCGGCTGTAGAAATTTTTAGAGTAGAAAATCTGATCATTCATACCCATAAATGACTAAACAAAATTATTTATCATATCCTGTGGATATTTAGCTCTGTGAATTAACCTGAAATAAGTCATAGTATTCATTTTAAATTTGTTTTCATTCTGGTAATGGACACTAAGGAAGCAACCTCTTACCAGGGGCATCATAGAACATAACAGAGAAACAATGAAGTAAATTTCTCTACTAAACAGTATTTCAGGCCTTCTGTAAAATAACAGTCTACACTAGATCTATGATAATTACATACAAGAAAATCTATGAAAAATTCATTAATAGGGACTATTATCCTAATAGAATCCTACCAGTTTTTCTAGTATTATGTATTCAAACTGTTAAATGGCTACATTTCTCATATAATTAAAATGACCATCATTAAGTGTCATGTCTCTGAAATAAAGAGAAAGAAACAAAGGGAGGAAAGGAAGAAGGAAGGAAAGGAGGGAGGGATGAAGGAAGGGAGGAACAAAAGAAGAGAGAGGTGGGGACAAATGGAGGGGCCATTTCTCTAAAATGCTACCTTAAATGATAGCAGTTCTAGTCCCGTATTTCTTCATTTTAAGGATCTATGGACTTGTATAAGCAACATCTGTCATACCCATGTTTGTTTTGTTTGAGTGTGTCTGTGTGTGTGTGTGTCTGGCAAACTGTACAAACTGCACATATCTGATTTGCATAAAGTTATTTGCTAATTAAACACTGCATTATAAATGTACTTGTAAAGAAAAGTACTTGGAAGAGGGCAGATATTTTCCCCAACCCAATCTAATGGTATAGTTCACTTTTATAGAGAAAACCTAAATAAGGATGAAAGTGAAAAGATTCAGTACCCAGAAAATAGGAGGTAGCTGTGGTGATGGGGATGGGGAGGGAGGTAAGTTTATTTAAGTGGAGTTAAAAGTCATGAAAGACTATTTTTAAAAAGTCACTGAGAGTGTTTCCTTTGTGGCTCAGGGGGTTAGGACCCGACTAGTATCTATGAGGACTCAGGTTCGATCCCTGGCCTCACTCAGTGAGTTAAGGATTAGGTGTTGCCATGAACTGTGTTATAGGTCACAGATAGGATCCCGCACTGCTGTGGCTGTGGCATAGGCTGGCAGCTGCAGCTCCAATTAGACCCTATCCTGGGAACTTCTATATGCTACAGGTGCAGCCCTAAAAAGTCAAAAAAAAAAAAAAAAAAACTTCCACTAAGTAGAAGTTTGCAATAGAGTACATCTGGCCCAGGGATGTATTTATCTTGGATAAAATACTGTTAGAGAGAAAGAAAGGCTAACCTATCCACGTTCACCACAGACCCCACCACCCCTCACTACTGTAATACCAGGTAATCTGAGCTTTAAAATCTATTCTAACTTCTCATTCCTAAACTAATTTGATTTTGCAATCCTTGAAGATCAATGAGGAAATAATTTGATGTACTGGAGGAAAGTTTAGAAGGAATCCCATCTGGGGCTAAATGGACAACCCAGAAAATGTCTTTTGCAAACTATATACTGCTGAATGCATACATTTCTTTTCTGCAGAAACGTTCTGTAATTTCTATGATTACAATAATTTAACTTGGAAAAGAAAAAAGAAAATAATTGTTTGCATTCCTAAATAAGTATATGGGTGTGTGTATACTTATATATGTGTGTGTGTGTGTGTATATATATATATACTATTAGTTGCCCCATCTCCCCACTCTGCATTCAATCCTCATCATTTAGAACTGTCTAAAAAGTCTTGACCTCATTATCTGTCTGAGCTCTGTGGCACCTTGCCTAATCCTCTTTTGTGCCTTCCTGTCTGCTCCGATGTCTGGAAGAGGGCCAATCTTTGATTAATGACAATAAAGAAAGAGTTTGGGTAGATAAAGGAAACTGGCCAAGTGGGAGAATTCAGCAAAGTGGGACACATCAGCAGACTGAGGAGGAGTTGTGGGAAGAGCATTCAATGCAAGTCTGAAGCTAAGAATACAGAGCAGTGTAATGGAAGGAGTTGGGTCTTCAGAAGCAAAGATCTCTGAAATTGAATCCTGGCTTAACTTCCTATGTGCGTGCAGTCAACCTATTTTTCAAGTTGAGGTTTCCTCATCTATAAAACTGTGAGAACATTTTTTTTGTAATAAAAGGAGCTAATCAGAGGGTACTTTTGTTACGCAGCAATAGGTTATAGCTACGACTACTATTTGTATGCATTTGGCTCTCAAATTTATCTCTGGCCCAGACCTATTCCTTAAATTTCAGACTGGTATATCTAACCAGCTAACTGACATCTCTTCTTAGCTATTTAATGTTGAACACAGAAAATGCATCAAAAACCGAGCTCTTGGGAGGTCCTGCTGTGGCTCAGCAGTTAAAGACCCAGCACAGTGTCCATGAGGATACATGTCCAATCCCTGGCCTTGGTCAGTGGGATAAGGATATGGCATTGCCACAAACTGTGGCAGAGGTTGCTGATGTGGCTTGGATCCAGTGTTGCTGTGGCTATGGCATAGCCTCGCAGCTGCAGCTCCAATCTGACCCCTGGCCTGGAAACATCCAAATGCTGCAGGTGTAGCCCTAAAAGAGCGTGCGCAAGAGAAAACGTGAGCTCTTGATCTCTCCTTCCGAACCTTCTCTGCTTGTATATACCACCTAAAGGAAAACTGCATCACTCCATGTGCTAAAGCTAGAAACTCTGGAGTCATCCCTGATCCTTCCCTTTACATTCAACATCCAAATGATAAGAAATCTTTATAGACATATCCAAAATCTGACCATCTGCACTGGTACCTTCTAGTCAAGGTTCTCACTATCTATTTTTTAATTTGCAGGAGCCTTCTTAATATTCTGCCTTTGCCCACTCTCCCTATAATTTATGCTTCACCTAGAAGTTAAAACTGTGGAAATGACTGTTAGTCAGAATACTATAATACAGAGCTTACCAATCTCACTCACAGTTAAACCCAATATGGTTAAAAATGACACCCAAGTTTTCTTTCTGACATCATCCCTTCATCTTCTCCCAAACCTCCACACTTTCTCTCATTCAACTAAACCTGACTTCACTAGATTCCAAATGAAAAATATCTGTTTCCTGTATCTAGAATCGTCTTCTTTTTATCTCCACATGGCTTACTCCCTGTCTCTATTAAAACATCACTTTCAGAGTTCCTGTCATGGAGCAGCAGAAACAAATCCAACTAGGAACCATGAGGTTGCGGGTTTGATCCCTGGCCTCACTCAGTGGGTTAAGGATCCGGTGTTGCCATGAACTGTGGTGCAGGTCACAGACAAAGCTTGGATCTGGCATGTCTGTGGCTGTGGTATAGGCTGGCAGCTGTAGCTCCGATCTGACCCCTAGGCTGGGAACCTTCATACGCCACAGGTCCAGCCCTAAAAAGCAAAAAAAAAAAAAAAAAATTTACTCTCCCTGGCCCCTCTGACTAAAATATTAACCATTTCTCCTCTGCCTTTCCCAATACTGCCAACTCCTTTCTCCACTTTATCCTCGGCATTTATGACCATCTAATACATATATTTATATTTATATTTCACTTAACTATTACATCTGTCTGAGAGCCCAATTAGAATGTAAGCTCTGTTAGAGTGGGTATTTTTAACCTTCTTTTTTTCCATATTTTATTCTTAGCATTGAGGACAGTGCCTGATACAAAGTAAGTACTTAAGTGTTTATTAAATGAAGAAATAAACTATAATGAAAACTTTTACTTTAAAAATATATTCAATGATATGTAACTGAATCGTGTTTAACTGAATTAAATAATGTATCCATTAGACAGATTTCAGTCATGCAGAAATGTCTGTGGGTTGAAGTGAGCTTCTTTTCTGTCTAAAAATGTTATCTTCCCTTATTCAAAGGCATACTTACAGAGGACTAAAAAGAATCAGATCCCTCCCTCCCAGTCTGAAATAAACAAATGGTATTACTTATTATAAGGCCAACCTTTCAACATACGTGCAGAGAAAAAAATAAGCCTGCATTGTGTTAGTTATATACGGACACTGGGGTGGACATAGTTCAGAACCATATGAAAGCCAGGAAATTGGAAGAAGATATAAGTGACTTTTACAGAAAATCTTTAGGATAAACAGATCAGGCTCACTGAAGGCAATGTAAGAACACACCATGGTGGATGGAATTTTCCAGGTGTCACACAGCCATCTATCCCAGGGGACAGCACAATGTAAGTTACCTCTGACCAGATTAAATTGTGCTTCTTGAGGCTGCTCACCCTTGTCAGTTTAGGGATAAGCTGAAATTTTGCCTACAGGTAGTATCCATAATTTACTTCATATTCTAGAAGAGTTAAGAACAAAGAGGAAAATGGTATTTTGGAAGCTGGGAAGTGGGGAGGGGAGCTACAAGTCCCATTGAATGAGAATTTGAATTCAAAAATGAAGGACTGCCAATGCTCACAAAACGTTTTATTTATATGTAGTATATGACTATGTGCTGGATCCCAAATTTGCTCCCATACATGGAGGTTAAGGAGAGAACAAAGAAAGAGACAGGCCATTGCAGATTGGTAGGAGACAGATCTAATAAGCAAGGGATATGGGAAGCATGAACTGGAATACTGAGTTGAATACTGAGAGGTCTCCTCACTTGCCCACCAGAATCTTAAAAGTTTATATAGAGGCCTTAACTGAGTTGTCAGGTATTCAGTCCAAATGGTCTCAACAACACCTCTCTCTTTCAAGGCTACATCTTTGAAACAGCTTCTAGCATGGGAATAGTAGGTGGTATATACATACCAAAGACATGAAGGAAAAAATGAAGAGGCTCTGATTGCTAGAAACCAACTCATGGGTCAACTGGTAGTCACAATCACCCAATTACCTCCTCTAACACAACAATCTTGTAAATATTTCACATGATTTTAGAGTCATGTTTTCTTTGACACAGTATCTGAATCACTTCTGGTATTAGGTGTGGAGAATGCTGTCATAATGAAAGCTTTGAACGGGAGGAGGACCACTTTTCCCACTGGGCAAACCAATAAGGAGGGAAAGACTTAATATAGCCAATCTGGTGTCCCTAGATATTGAACATGAAGCTAATGCTTCAAAGGGGAGAACTTTCAATAATTATTTCAACAGGGTAACAGTGGCATCCAGCATCCACTGACATCATTTGTGAGGGTAGCATTGGTGTCCAGCATCTATACTAGCAATGCTCAAACCAGGCTGTACTATTGGTATATGCAAGGCTGCTTATTTTCAGTTGGCTCCCTTCACCTTCCCTTAGTTGGCTTTTTGGAGCATAAGAACCTTCCAAAAACCTTATTTCTGCTTAAATTAATTATACATTTGTTTATTAACAATACCTTGGCTGGTTGTAATAGTGTAGGTGTGCAAGTAATTTCTTCTAAGAAAAATATTTATTTGGTGAGATAGTTGATTATTTGTTATATAGTTTACCCCTGACTAAATCTAAGGTTTGAAATACAGTATAACAGAAAAATGAGGAAACAAGAAGAGGGAATATCAAAATTCTTAAAAGGGAACATCAGATCAATGGAACAGCAGTCCACATCCATGCTACCGAAGCATGAAACAGGAAAACATTGCAATGAGAAAGTGTTCAAAGCCACTAGGCCTTTAAAACCAACACAGAAACTGAAAAGGGAAAACCTGAGGGTAAAAAGCATGCAAGCCTTGAAATTGAAACTGAAGGAGACAACCCAAAGGCAACATTCATTGGAGCCTGGATGATCAGTCTGAAGTAATAGAGAAAGCCTAGGGGCAAAAATGCATTCAGGCCCAATGGTGAGTTTGAAAGGATCCCTTCAGGGCAAGACTCATTTTGGTTCTAACAATAAGTCAGAATGGACCACAGCTTAGAGGCAGCATGCTTAATGCCCTCGAATTGTAAAAGTAAGCACATAACTAGGGAGAGCCTGCATTTTTTACAAAACGATAGAGTCTGATTGGTAAGAGCTGGGATATGGCAAGTATTTGAATGTGCATCCTAGAGCTTATGAGAAAACCAGACAATGAAAAAGAAAAAGAGAAAATGGGGTTGGCAGTGAGCAGCACATACTGATAAAACCTGGATGGAGTGTAACATTGTGAGCCAGAGCCAATGTGCACATCTCCTCAATCAGCATGTATTCATTTTTACTGACTGATCTAGTTTCATAATGTAAGAGACCCCTAGGAAATCAGAATAAACTGTACTCTCATAGTTGATGATAACTTATTAATGTTAGAGAACTCTCTTTCCCATACAGAGGAATAAAACAACAACTAGCATGTTTTAAGATTAGTCCTGCAAAACAGTAAGATTCCAATATCTTTCTTTTAAGTAATAAACATTCTGAATATTGAAACTAAGAAATGTGAACTGTCTTAAAACAATTTTTATTGGCATTCACATTTATATTTTAGTCTTTCTATCACCAGCCACACAGCTTAATATGGTTAATAACTAAGACTGTCACCAGCCACACAGCTTAATATGGTTAATAACTAAGACTGTCAACATCAGTGGTTTTCAAAGTGTTCTCACGGATCAGCAATATCACCTAGGAACTTGTTAAATTTGCAAATTCTAAGTCCCCAGCTCAGATATTTTGAATTATGGGACTGGAACCCAGAAATATGTGTTTTTATAAGTTTTAAATCAGGTGACTGATTTAAGGTATGGTTTTAGAATTACTGGTCTACATTATTATTAGCAAGCCTACTATTCCAAAAAAATTTAACTCAGAAGATGAATTTTCAAATAGCTTTGTTTCGGGAAATTTCTAATACATCTGAACAACATGCTATATGTTTATCTGACCCCCCATGAGTCATATTCTTCTTCAAAGAAAAATAGATTATTCAACTATGTTTATCCATACAATTATTTACTCTTAAGGCTTTTTTCAAAATAATACACTACTATATATAAAATAGATACTCAACAATGACCTACTGTATAGCACAGGGAACTCTACTCAACATTCTGTAACAAACCTATACAGGAAAATAATCTAAAAAAGAATGGATATATGTACAACTGATTCACTTTGCTGTATATATGAAATTAACACAACATTATAAATCAAGTATAGCCTAATAAAAACAAAAATTAAATAAAAAGATAACTATGAAAATGTCACCCCTTGAACACTGGTTATAAAGTGAGTCTTGTGTTGGATTTGAACTTGTACTTTTTTTGTCAAGCTCCCCAAATATTTCTAGGAATAAAGAGGACTTTTAAAAGAAATATATACAATATATTGTATATATATATTTAAATTATATATGTATTTTTAAGAGTACTTTTAGCAGTTCCTTTTCAAAAGCTTTCACCTCTGTGGAAGCATGTTCTATTACTGACAAAGTTACTGTTTATCTTAATGTGTTTTCTTCTTTCCTTTAAGTACAAGTCATTTAGAAAGAGGACAGGTGTAAACCTATATAAATTTGTCCATGAGCCAGCTCCAAAGTGCCAATGAGTTTAGAAGGTCCCACTGAATAGCCACTTTATAGAACAAATCCTGCCACGTATCCCATATCAAAAAATTTATGAGAATTTTTCTCAGACCTGTTTTATTTTGCCTGTAAATGTCTGGTTCTATGAGAGATCTCCTCTTCATCCAGCCCCACCCCCCCCATCAAAAATCAGCAGATTGTCAGATCTATGATGAACAACATAAGAAGTTACAGAAGCTATAATTTGATTCAGTGTTTCAATACAGATAGGTTTGTCCCAGTCTAAGTTCTTACAACCTCCAGACTAAACTCCTGCTTCTTATATATATTTACACAGTAATCCAATTTTTTATACTTACTTTTTTCTAAATGGCCTAATTATATCGAACATTCTTAGAATTATAGTGGCTACTTTGGGGGATTTTAGACATGAACAAAATCATTCATGAGAGGTACCTTAAAATGAAAAAAAAAATCCAATGATTTGTTTCTTTATTTACTGGTTGTTTTTTTAGTGGAATGAAGAAATTTCCAAAAGAAATTCAAGGTCCGAAATTACTTCCTTAAAATATTCTTTGTTATGGGAGAATTTTTTGAAAGGGGAGAAAATTTAAAACTCTCTGAGAGCCTCCCAAACCTTAACTTAGTTAAGCTTATCAGCCTTCTCCTACTGGTCATCTTTCCTCATTCTATGCTCCTTTATTACCTGCTGCCCATACTTCTTTTTCTTCCTGTTCCCCTCTCTTATGACAAGCTAGAAAGGGAGAAAGTTCAATTACATCTTAATGTTAAACTCCCTTAATAATACAGAAATACCTTTATGGCAAAGATTTGTAAAGCCTACACAAGACAAAGAAGAATTTAGACAGATTTAGAATAATTTCAGGAACACATATTCTATGATTCTTACATCTCTATCAATTATTTCATATGTTAGTAGAAATCTCAGATGCAGATACAAAAAAGAAAACACAGGGATTTCCCGTCGTGGCGCAGTGGTTAACGAATCCGACTAGGAACCATGAGGTTGCGGGTTTGGTCCCTGCCCTTGCTCAGTGGGTTAACGATCCGGCGTTGCCGTGAGCTGTGGTGTAGGTTGCAGACACGGCTCGGATCCCGCGTTGCTGTGGTTCTGGCGTAGGCCGGTGGCTACAGCTCCGATTCAACCCCTAGCCTGGGAACCTCCATATGCCGTGGGAGCGGCCCAAGAAATAGCAAAAAAAAAAAAAAAAAAAAAAAAAAAGACAAAAAAAACAAACAAAAAAAAAAAAAAAAACACAAAACTTAAATGTAGGCTGAGAAGGTTCCCAGGCTGACTTTATAGATCCCAGACTGCATATGAACCTGGAAGGGTTTAGGAAAAAATATACATGTTTGGCATGGTCTTTTAGCTATTATCCCTACTGTTTCCTACAAAAATAGACTGGACTTGAATCCAGTCTGTAAACTAAGAATGAGTTCACTGGAGACTTTAGGAATAGTCTCTCTGAAAATTTTAGATATACGGGAATAGATGTGAAGCAGATGTGATTCCAGCTCTCTCCAAAATTTTGTGAATGACTGTAAGCCAAAAATAGGGAATGTAATACACAGCAAATTTGTCTTAAACATTTTCTTTCACAAACAGAAACACCACTATGCTGAATGGCTGTACTGAAACATAAAGGGATGTGGAGGTGGGAGACATGGAGGGATTTGAGGCCAAAAGTAGGATGGAGTCTTTTGAAGCTTGAAATTCACCATGTATTAGAGTTAAACTTTTGAAGATATTTAATTTGCAGCTGCTTTAAAGGTGGTATGTAAGACATAATCAGGTGTAAGAATGAGAAAATTTTCTCATTGCATTAAATATTGAAAAGAATAAAACTAGACTCATAGAGCAACTAGAGGCAACATAATTTAGACGCATTCTTTTTAAATTCAAAATATTTCCATCTCACATATCGAAATTGTTGTCTCTTCCTACAAATCAACTCATCTCATATGTAACCAATAGATATATTTTAAAGGTGAACATCTGACCACATTAACTAGTCTCTTAAAAATTTTTGGCAATTTGTTAGTTCTTAAATTAAAACTTCTAAAAATACTTTCCAAAATTTTTCATCCATTTTGCTCAACAAAGCCCATCCACTCAGACTTTATTTCTTTTAGGTATGTATATAATACGTAATATGCACATACACTATATATCATACAAATAACCATATGTCTGCAAGTTTTACCTTCCTCCTCAACAGCACACTCTTTGCTCTGCCATGCTAAACTCCTATTTGCAGTTTCACAATTGCCTTTGCATGACTGCTCTTCCCAACTCTGTGCCTTTGTTGATATTTTCTCTACTGTACTTTCTTCAATCTCCAACAGTCAAAAACCAATTCATACTCTAAGACCACAGTCAGAAACCTACTTCTCCCATTCTCTTCCTCAAAACCCCTAGTAATAATAAATTGTTATATTATTCTGGGGTTGATTATATTGTGACACTGTCATTTTTGAAGGGCATAAGCACTTTCTTGTATATCTATGTAAAATCCAATGCCTAAAAAAAGAAAAATACACAGTAAATGTCAATGAATGAATGAAGAGTAAATGGATAGATTGACTGATGCCTAATCACTTGTATAAAGTTTTTCCTTCTTCCCTTCATTGGATGATAAGTAAATGATTATCTGAGCAAATATTTTACTTCCTATGTAATGATTTCTTTACAATATAGTACAATGCTCTCAACACAGTGGGTAATCAATACCCACTGTTGACTGTTGAAGTAAAATAAATTTACAAAAATAAGCTGGGCTTGTTTCTAGTAATGGAACTCCCCTTGGTGATTTTTGGCATGCTAAATGAAATCACCACAGGAAAGTTTATGAATGATATACTGAAATTCCAAGTGAATGTCATACTTTCAGATATAGCACCACTGACTGCAGTTGTTATAGATATTGAAAATTAAATAAGTCTCAAAAGGGAGAAAATTCTGGATGGCATTAATAATTCAGTTATTTGTCTTTTTCCCTTTGGGACAAAGTACGCTGATGCCATTACATGGAATTAAATGAAATTGCAGAGTTAGAAATGACTTTCTTCAAACGTATTATAAAAAGGAGATCTGCTTATAATTAGTAAGAATAATATGATGCAGGAGAGAAGTATAAAATCCTCCTGAAACAGCTTCCACTAACATGGCTGAAAGTCAGGAAATCATTATTTTCTAAATGTTTAGTGGTTATTTTATTTTAACCCTCTGTAAATACTTTGGCCATGTTGTACTGATATTCTTCCAAATTTGAGTTATGATCTAACTAGAGTATTATATAATATACATATACATATGATATTAACACACACACAAAGCACACAGATATAAATTCACATGTACAGTATATAGGTATGTGATATTACCATATATATTAGGTTAAATAAATGAAATTCATTTAAGGAAACAAGTTATAATTTGAAAAACAGACTATAATAAACATAATGTATGTAAAAAGCATTATTTGAGAATATATTGATTTATCGTATCATGACTGTTTCTTGAGAAATAAAAATACTGAAACTTTCAGAAACTCCTCATGTATAAATTGTTAAATATAGGCACAATACTAAAATATAAACTATGTGCCCAACACTTACATATATATAAAATTACCATTAAAATGCCTATTTTCCCTAGAAAAACAAAAGAGTCTTAACCTGAATGTGAACACTTGTATACTACATTTGGATTTATTATTTCAATTTTAAAAGAAATCCTTATTTACTTAAAGTATGGCTTTCATTTTTTCTAATTTTTTTTCTATTTAAAATACTAATTCTGATATAGTAGAGCTCCTTCTTTCTCACAAATATCAATTACTGAGTTAGTCTAAATAAACAATAGAACAACCTCCACCAAATTATAATACAAAAGCTCATATACTTCAAATAACACAAATAATATAATTTTTCCAACTTTCACCTTCACTTTTTTAAACATAAAATATCCAAAAATTGCCTGTGTTTCTCTTTCACATTATATTCCCTAAAATACATATTCTTCTCGTGTTCTCACTTTTTACTTTTCTTTCTACTAAAGTGTCAGTCAATACATCTCTTCGGGGAGAGTTAACTGTTTTGTTTGGCAGTAATTCTCCATACCCAAGAATTATGTTAGTAATCACATTCTGAAAGAATGTGTTTCTACTAGCTATACCACAATGGGCCCCAGATTTCCAATTTACAAGTTTTAAATTAATGGCTGTTTACTGTGCTATACAACAAAAAGCAGTTATCATAGAAACTAATTTATTGCATAATACTCTCACCATCAAGATTCACAATATCACCTACTCTTCAGAAATAAAACAAGAAATAGACAAACTAAGATTTTATTATTTCCTTTTGAAAATGGGAAACATGGACAACAGAGGATCAGAATCACGAAGGGCTGAGACAAAAGGAAATGTAATATCTTTGACTTTCAATCTTTATCAGTCTTATTTAAATAATTGATAGGGATATATAAAAGCATATATATATGTAAATGTGTAAATATATATACTGGGACTTGAAGAAAATGGTTATTAATTTGTCTCTGTTCTCTTACTTTCTGTTCCTTATTCATATGAAAAATATTAATGTGTCTCATGCAGGTGTTCATCCTGCAATAACGAACAGATTTTAGACATACCTCTGGAGTAACTGGTCCACAAAGGGATCAGGGTGACAATGGACAGTCATCAGTAAAAAAAAATAAAATCATTTAGGGTATATTTTAAAAATTAGCAAGAGAATTTCTATGAAAACCTGACATCTTGTGCACTTTCCTGTTTTACTTATCCACCTGGCTCAGGTGAATATGCAAATAAAATTAAGTCAATTGCTAAGGTTAAGCCAACTACACAAGCCACCTTCAATTAAGTAATTCAGGTCATTGCAAACAGGAACATGAAGCAAAAAGAAGATAACTTGTTCAAGTCAAAGCACCACATTTTAAACCTGGGTGATTTGGCTCCAGCATTCCTATTGTTAACCAATATTGTTTGACTATATTGAAGCCACAGCATATGGTACTACCATGTTTCCAAAATCTCTTCCCTGAAAGGGAGGGAGATAGATTGAAACAGGAGCAGAGCAGCAGCAAAATTAAATTTATCATGAATTAACACAAAATTAGCAGTATTTTCAAGGATATTGTTATAGGTCTTTAGTCCAACTTTACACAATGAAAATATAGTAAGGAAAATGGAAGGATGAGACACTTCTGGTGAATTTCAGCAGAATAGAAATTATCTTGCCTAAGACATGGACTTGAGATGTAATTAATGTAACAGCACTCATGTCGTTAGGGTAAATTCCTCTTGAATTTCTTTTCTAAATAACAAAGAATCTTATGATATATGATGTACCCTCATTAAGAAGAATCTGACTTTGCCAAACTAAAGCTGCAAGACAGTATAGTCTCTAAAGAGCTGACAAACTGAAAGCTTCATGTGATGTACTAGAACTTAGAAAGAAGCCAATAAAACACAAGGACTGTAAATAATATAAATAACCAATTTGTATCTGCGTCATATAGCAATTTTTTTGATAACTAATAATATGAAAAACTTTAAATAAAGATCCTAGGTAAGTAAGATTGTTATTTTGTGACCAGTTATATGGAGTAATTCCTGAAAATAGAGAAAAACTGGAAAAAATGAACTATGTTGATATTGACTTGCTTAAAACTGGTCAATATGCTTTTTTTTTTTTTAATGATTGATAGCCTAACATTGTAACACCAGTACAATTCATGACATCACCTTTGGACTGAGATAGGCTTGCTCTGTCTTAGGTTGTATAGCAGTACCTTGACCTTATTAGAGCCGACTTAAAGTCACTCCACTGATTTAATGTTTTGGGTCACCTTCAATTTTATCTGTAAATTGACATCAGTAGCCTGATTTACTATCATTTGAAGATGTATTTTGTGCACTGACTGTGAAACCTTCTGGGCAAAATGTAAGGAAAAGGGAACGTTATTCTAAGATGATTTATATAGGGTAGCATGATTATTTTAAGAATTACCATTGTATATGTCTGTGAAATACCTTTTGTTTCCAATTATCTTTTATAAAAATGAAATATACTGTTTTTTTTTTCATGAAGAGGCATGGAAAAATAATTCACATTCAAAATACATTTTACAAATATGTTAGATACACTTAACATAATGGCACAAAACGTGAAAGTCTCATAACCTGTACTTTTTCACAAGTATGAATAAATTTTCACAACTATTTGAAATGCAAATAATAGTATGAAAATAGACAAAAGCTGCAATGTTTTGCATGGGAGCAAGAGAACACTTGTATAATTTATATTTTTTTGGTATAATGATTTTTAATTTTTTCATTATATCTAGTTTACAGTGTCCTGTCATTTTTCTACTGTACAGCATTGTGACCCAGCTACACATAGATGTATAGATTCCTTCTTCTCAGATTATCATGTTCCATCATAAGTGACTAGACATAGTTCTCAGTGCTACACAGCAGGATCTCATTGCTTATGCATTCCAAAGGCAATAGTCTGCATCAATTAACTCCAAGCACGCCATCCATCCCACTCCCTCCCCCTCCCCCTTGGCAACCACAAGTCTAATCTCCAAGTCCATGTTTTCTTTTCTGTGGAAAGGTTCATTTATTCCATATATTAGATTCCAGATATAAGTGATATCATATGGTATTTGTCTTTCTCTGTCTGACTTACTTCATTCAGGATGAGAGTTTCTGGTTCCAACCATGTTGCTGCAAATGGTATTATTTTATTCCTTTTTATGGTTGAGTAGTATTCCATTGTGTATATATTCCACATCTTCCTGATCTAATCATCTGTCAGTGGACATTTGGGTTGATCCCATGTGTTGGCTGTTGTGAATAGTGCTGCAATGAACATGCGGGTGCATGTGTCTTTTTCAGGCAAAGTATTGTCTGGATATATGCCCAAGAGTGGCGTTGCTGGGTCGTATGGGAAATTCTATGTATAGTTTTCTGAGGTACCTCCATACTGTTTTCCATAGTGGTTGCACCAACTTACTTTCCCACCAGCAGTGTAGGAGAGTTCCCTTTTCTCCACACCCCCTCCAGCATTTGTTCTTTATGGACTTATTAATGATGGCCATTCTGACTGGTGTGAGGTGGTATCTCGTGGTAGTTTTCATTTCTCTAATAATCAGTGATGTTGAGCATTTTCTTCATATGCTTGTTGGCCATCTGTACATCTTCCTTAGAAAAATGTCTATTCAGGTCTTTTGCCCATTTTTCAGTTGGGTGTTGGCTTCTTTGCTGTCGAGATTGTATAAATTGCCTGTATATTTCAGAGATTAAGCCCTTGTCAGCTGCATCATTTGAAACTATTTTCTCCCACTCTGTAAGCTGTCTTTTTGTTTTCTTTTTGGTTTCCTTTGCTGTGCAAAAGCTTTTCAGTTTGATTAGGTCCCACTGGTTTATTTTTGCTTTTATTTCTGTTGCTTTGGGAGACTGACCTGAACAAACATTTGTAAGGTTGATATCAGAGAATGTTTTGCCTATGTTCTCTTCCAGGAGTTTGAGGGTGTCTTGTCTTATATTTAAGTCCTCCAGCCATTTTGAGTTTATTTTTGTGCATGGTGTGAGGGTGTGTTCTAGTTTCACTGATTTGCATGCAGCTGTCCAGGTTTCCCAGCAATACTTGCTAAAAAGACTGTCTCTTTCCCATTTTATGTTCTTGCCTCCTTTGTCAAAGATTAATTGACCATAGGTGTCTGGGTTTATTTCTGGGTTCTCTATTCTGTTCCATTTGTCTGTATGTCTATTTTGGTACCAGTACCACATTATCTTGATTACTGCGGCTTTGTGTATACTTTATATTTGAGTTATGGAAATAGTCTGCTGTGAACTAAGGCATTTTTAATTATTAGGGTTAAATCTCACAAAGTCAAAAGCCAAACTGTTGGTCCTATTAAGAAGTTATTTTCATTGCTTATATGGCTAAATTTCTTGATTAGATTTTACTGTATTAATTATTGTAAACTGAGGTACACATGATCAATGTAACAAAATTTTACATACCCAGTTTTGGGAACATTTAGAAAACTGTGAAATTACCTATTTATCTTATACATAACATTACCTACAATTTATATTTCACTACTATACTCTAAATAGCCTAATTTTGAAGAAAAACCCATAAACACACCCTCTTTTTTTGTTATTTTCCCCAAGATCAAATGATAAGATCAACTTCATGTATAACTATTTCTCAATATTGATAATTTTATGACATATATTTCACTCACATAGGAAATAGAAGTTAAAGTACTGGAACAGAAAAGGCTATTAAAATGGAAGTCTTTGGTAAACTTTAGCTATTATTATTGATACCATTATATTTTTTGGTTTCACACTGGGAAAAAAAGTTTAAATTCACTCATATTCTTTTTGTTTTGGCTAATCATTTAAGAAATAGATAAAAACTGGAATGTTTAAATGATAATATTCTATTTCTAAAATAGATAAAATAAGATAAATGTGGAAGTACAGTATTTTAATATAAAATATTTATTACAGATAAATAAACTTTAACCTTGAGTAGCTTTAAAAATGTTCCTTTCTACTAATCCAATTCAATTTTACTAATTTATTCCTGAGATAAAATGAGAAACTTGGTCAACTGTATATGAGGCTTGATGTTAAAAATGTTAAATTCCATTTCTGTCTGACAATAGACATGTTATATTATCTAATGCATTATTAGAATGACATCTGACTTTCTCCTTTGTAATATGGGGTATTAATCCTCTTCTGGTAAATAGACCTTGTATAAGATGTTCTGTTAAATAAATAGAAAAGAAAAACACCTATGAGAATACCTACCTTTCTTAGTTTAAATTCCTAGCTAGAAATCTGAGAAAATAATTCCATTTTAATCACTTAGTGAGTAAACTGGTAAGCAACTTATAAACAATATACCAGAGAGTAGTTTTATTAAACATATAAAAACCTATAAATCTTTATTTTCCAAGAAAAAGTTACAGACAAATATCATTTATAATATATACTATTTTTCTATATCTTATACATACCCTATTTTTTAAATCTCTCACAATGAACACCTGCAATACCGAAATGTATTAAACTTCAAACTTTGCATTACACTCAGAGCTGCCTTCTAGAGCATGCATTCCATAGATGCTTATTGCTGGCTGAAGGTCTTCTCTATATAACTTGCCTGACCAGCAGGACACTTTATTCTCACATGGTGCTTGACATTCTACTGTGGTTTTATCATGATGCTAATATTAAGTGGGACCTGCTCACCAAAAGCAGGACTATTTTATTTCCTTACTGGGTTTCAAGGGCTTATTTTCCCATTGAGGTTTTAATTATGTTAGATTCAGTTAGTCTGTTTACAAAATGATGCTACTTTTACATTAATCACATTTACTGTTGAATGTCTCAACAGATAGCCTTTAAGTGATAATTTAAGATTGGGAGCTAGAAACTCTTGTGGTATGATTATCTAAACAGTATCTCCAGTAATGATACCTCTACCTAATAACTATCCTGAGATATATAACAAAACTGCACTTCATACTTTTTAAAAAATTATCTTCAGTTCTTATGCCCATCGACAGATGAATGGATTAAGAAGATATATATATATATATATATATATATATATACACACACACACACACATATACATACACACACACAATGGAATACTACTCAACCATGAAAGGGACAAAATAATGCCATTTGCAGCAACATGGATGGAACTAGAGACTCTCATACTAAGTGAAGTAAGTCATAAAGAGAAAGAAAAATTCCATATGATATCACTTATATTTGGAATACAATATATGGCACAAACCCTTCTGCAGAAAAGAAACTCATGGACTTGGAGAACAGATTTGTGGTTACCAAGGGGAATGGGGAGGGAGTGGGATGGACTGGGTATCTGGGATTAACAGATGCAAACTTTTTGCCTGTGGAATGAATAAGCAATGAGATCCTGCTGTATAGCACAGGGAACTATATCCAGACACTTAAGATGGAGCATGATGGAGGATAATGTCAGAAAAAAAATGTATATATACATAATTGTGTGTGTGTGTGTGTGTGTGTGCATCTGCGTGTGACTGGATCACTTTGCTGTATAGTAGAAAAGAGAAAGAACACTGTAAACCAACCATAATGGAAAAAATAAAAATCACTAAAAAAATTATCTTCAGTTCTGAAGATGACTTTTACAACTGATCATTTATAAGGATAAAGTAAAATCTTTTGTAATTTATTGACCTTCTCATTTCCTAACAAAAGCTTTATACAGAGATACAACTATAATAATTTACTCAGGTAATAGATTTCATATGACCAAATTAAGAACATGTTCCCATAGATTAGGAAAAGAATATACCATTTTAAGTTAGCTCTGAGAACTAAATGTGACAATGCGGAAAACACTTAAGCCTAAACCAGGTATGTACACACACTGAGCATTCTTTAGCACTTCAAAACAATGACCAATACTTACTTGGTTTAACTATATACCAGATACTATTTTGTGTGCTTTGTATAGGACCTAATCTCAACAACAAGCTTAAGAGGTTAAGTACTATTGCCATCTTACAGGTGAGGAGTTGAAGCACAAAGCAATTAAATATCTTCACCTACAGATTAAGCAGTAAGGCTGTTTTTGCACCCAGGCATCTAGTTTTTTCATCATGTTTCTCTTCATGACTATAACATTGATAATAGGATATTATTTTGAAATTTCCCCATAACAGTTTTAGTACATTTTCATTATCATCTATCTTGGGCCTAACACTTTGTATAGGACCATGCTTTGCCTTTTTGCCAGCTGTGCTACTGCCCTGAAGGAAAAGATTTTGACAACCAGGGAGAATAATCTGTGTAGAATCTATATCCACTGTCCCCTGCTTGAAATCACATGAGAATACCTGTCCCCGGGTCCTTATGTGCCTCTTACCTGTCTCCATCTCTCTGGGCAGACTGGTGTGTATACCTGCAGACCTGAAAGGGGGCCAAGATGGAGGGAAAGTGAGAGGCGCCTGGAATGCTCACTGATGTGCACAAAGCCCCTTGGCCTGTGGAGAGTAAAAGGCCAGGGTGAAAATCGGGGGAGGGCCTGGAGTCAGTCTCCTCTGGACTCCATGTTTTTGTACCAAATTTCAAGGAGTCTAAAAATTCCAAATTCACAACTGATTTCTCAGGACTTATAAAGATACATTTATCAAACTGAAGAACATAAGTTCATTAGCTTAGTTTAAAATGTCTAAATAGGAGTTCCCGTCGTGGCGCAGTGGTTAACGAATCCGACTAGGAACCATGAGGTTGCGGGTTCGGTCCCTGACCTTGCTCAGTAGGGTAACGATCCGGCGTTGCCTTGAGCTGTGGTGTAGGTTGCAGACGCAGCTTAGATCCCGTGTTGCTGTGGCTCTGGCATAGGCTGGTGGCTACAGCTCCGATTAGACCCCTAGCCTGGGAACCTCCATGTGCTGCGGGAGCAGCTCAAGAAATAGCAAAAAGACCAAAATAAATAAATAAATAAATAAATAAAATTTTAAAAAATAAAATGTCTAAATAATTACACATGATATGTGGACCAATAAATATGTTCTTGTCGCAGACTCCAAATATTAGGTGAGGGCTAGTTTTCAAGCACCCAATTATATTTTATGTACAATATCTCAATGAGATTTGATTGTTACTTAATTTTCTTTACCTACTAGTTTTAAGAAAGACGTTTTTCTCTGTAGTGAATATTAATATAATTAATGCTTTAGGAGAGAGTATAGCACATAACAGAAACTTCATGTTGTTTATTAAATAACTGGTACAGTATTTTTAGAGGCATTAACACAATTCTCTTATATTGTCTCATTAATCATCAGAACACCCACAGAGTTCAGATACTCATACAAAAAAATTAAGAGAGAGGAAAAGAAACTCTGAGTGGCATGAGGAATCAACGTTAGACAGAAATTATGACACTCAGATTTTCAGTTAATATCATCTAAGCCTAAATTCTAATATCTTTTCTATCTTTAATCTGGGATTGTCTTAATTTTATCATGGGAAAAAGTGGTGTAAGCAGAAAAACATGAATGTGAATAATATTAAATATTAGTAAATTACTAAAATTTAGTCAATGCCATAAAGAAAATTAAGTTTTTAAGGTGAAAGACACTAAAGAATTAAACGTCAACAACACTTAGCTACTTTCTATGTTAGCAGAATCCCTTAGTCTATTTTCGCTTATAACAATGACCATTCCTTAGTTATATAAAAATAATGACTTTGTACTATTCTATAAGTATATCACAACTTTTTTTTTTTTTTTTTTTTTTTGTCTTTTAGGACTGCACCTGTAGCATATGAAGGTTCCCAGGCTAGGGGTCAAATCAGAGCTGAAGCCACCCACCTACACCAGAGCCATAGCAACACAGGATCCAAGCCACATCTGCAACCTACACCACAGTTCATGGAAACGCAGGATCCTTAACCCAATGAGCAAGGCCAGGGATCGAACCCATGTCCTCATGTATGCTAGTTGGGTTCACTAACCCTGAGCCACAACAGGAACTGCAACACCTGCTTTTTGATAGTGCTATTTCTAACTAATATAATATGATAAAATAACGAAATTTAGAAGTTAATTCATATGACATCTTCATTTAATCTGTTAATCCTTTGAAATATTCCTGAAAATGAGTTTTGCAAACATTGTTTAAAAAACATACTTTTTTCTCCAACTCCTTTCCTAGAATGTATTCGCCATTCTCTAGCCAAGGATAGGAAAGGCTTCAGTCAAATTTTTCAGGTACCAATGGAAAAATGTATAAAAGACCTGAATAGACATTTATCTAAAGAAGATATACAGATAGCCAACAAGCACATTAAAAAATGTTCAATATCACTGATTATTAGAGAAATGCAAATCAAAACTACCACAAGATACCACCTCACACCAGTCAGAATGGCCATCATTAATAAGCCCACAAATAACAAAAGCTGGAGAGGGTGTGGAGAAAAGGAAACCCTCCTACACTGCTGGTGGGAATGTAAACCAGTACTACCACTATGGATAACAGTATGGAGGTACCTCAGAAAACTAAATATAGAACTACCATATGGCCCAACATTCCCACTTTGGGGCATATATCTGTACAAAAGTTTCCTTGAAAAAGACACATGCACCTGTATGTTCTCTGCAATACTATTCACAATAGCCAAGATATGGAAACAGCCTAAATGTCCACTGACACATGCATGGATTAGGAAGATGTGGTATATATACACAATGGAATACTACTCAGATATTAAAAAGAAGAAATAATGCCATTTGAAGCAACATGGATGGAACTAGAGATTCTCAAACTAAATGAAGTAAGTCAGATAGAGAAAGACAAATACCATATGATATCACTTATATCTGGAATCTAATACATGGCACAAATAAACCTTTCCACAGAAAATAAACTCATGAACATAGAGAACAGACATGTGGTTGCCAGGGGGAAGGGAGTAGGATGGACTGTGAAGCTGGGATTAACAGATGCAAACTATTGCCTTTGGAATTGATACACAGTGAGAGCCTGCTGTATAGCATAGGAAACTAAATCTAGTCACTTGTGATGGAGCATGATGGAGGATAATGTGAGGAAAAGAATGTATATATGTATGTGTGACTATCACTTTGCTGTATAGTAGAAAATTGACAGGACGCTGTAAACCAACTATAACGGAAAAAATAAAAATCATTAAAAATTTTTTCAGGGTACAAGTAGATACCTCTATTGAAGGATGGGACATATGTGGTTGAAATGGCTTGTAGTTTGACAATAAAGAAAGCTATCTGGATCTTGAGAAATTTAAATTAAAATTTAATTGTATGTGAGGGAATGACAGTCCCTTGGAGTTATGGCAGCACACTAAGGAGATCCATGGAAAGTGCTAATTCCTCAACGGTTGGAACTGTGCATTGAATTGCTGTCCCACACTGCATCTATATTCATTCACTTATTCATTAATTTAATAAGTATTTATCAAGCACCCAGTATATTACAGGCAATGTATTACTTGAAAAATATATAAAATATAATTTGAACCCTTACAGTTTCAAAAAGAGAAATGTGCTGTACGCAAATAAATGAGTCTGAAGGAGAAGGGAAGTATGAAAAGAATATATAAGGTAGTAGCTTGAGCAAAAGTAAGACAAGACAGCTTATTTTTATTATTAAGACTGGACCACTTTGCATATGTTTAGGACAAAAGAAAGCTAGTGAAATGGAAAGACTGAAGATACTAGATAAGACAGCAAAAATCTGACAGGTGGCGATCACAGAGAAGGAAAAAAAATGACTGAACAAAAGCAGATGTAGAAACAAAAAGTTTTGAAAGGGTAAAATTTGCAGGTAAACTTTGAAATAATACAAACGTTCAGAGTTGGTTCTTGATAATAAATATCTACTCCATGAAATTTAAGGTGATGTTCTGAAAAAAATTTACCTTTTTTTTTTAATTTTTAATTTTTTGCTATTTCTTGGTCCGCTTCCGCGGCATATGGAGATTCTCAGGCTAGGGGTCTAATCAGAGCCGTAGCCACCAGTCTACGCCAGAGCCACAGCAACGCAAGATCTGAGCCGTGTCTGCAACCTACACCACAGCTCACGGCAACGCCGGATCGTCAACCCACTGAGCAAGGGCAGGGACCGAACCCGCAACCTCATGGTTCCTAGTCGGATTCGTTAACCACTGCGCCACGACAGGAACTCCCCCTTTTTTTTTTTTTAAATTAAAGTCTAGTTGATTTACAATGTTGTACCATGTTTTAAAAATTTTAGGCCAGTGCAGTCTCATGTCTTACTCAGTTTCATGTTCTCATATATTCAATGAGAAATGAGAAAGAGATATCTAGATTTGAGATAAGTAGTTCAAGTTTAAACAAAATTACATTTCTTTCTCCTTATAGCTTCAATTGACATCTCCTAAATTGCTTGTTATTATTATCATTAATGTAAATACTGTTATCTGGAAGGGCATTAACTAAATTTTACAGTATTGTTTTTTAATATTAAAATGAGCCCTAAAATTATGACTGAATAAATGTTAATGCTAAATACTTCAAATTTGTGACAGCTCTTTCTTCTTTCACCATAAAATGTAGTTGACCATTGCCTTTGGAATGGATTAGCAATGAGATCCTGCTGTGTAGCACTGGGAACTATGTCTAGTCACTTATGATGGAGCATGATAATGAAGAAAAAAGAATGTACACATGTATGTGTAACTGGGTCACCATGCTGTACAGTTGAAAAAAAAAATAATGTATTTGGGAAATAAAAAAAAAAAAACATAGTTGAAAGCATATACTAACTCTATATATGCATCAGCAAAGCCATTTTAAATAACAGATATTGTGAGGTTTTGATCTATGAATAAGTTCACAGTAAACTTGGCGTTCTCATTGTGGCTCAGCGGTAACAAACCCAACTGGTATCCATGAGGACACAGGTTTGATCCCTAGCCTCCCTCAGTGGGTTAAGGATCCAGGATGGCCCTGAACTACAGCATAGGTTGCAGACGCAGCTTGGATCTGGTGTTGCTGTGGATGTGGTGTAGGCCTGTGGTTCCAGCTCTCATTTGACCTCTAGCCTGGGAACTTCCATATTCCTTGAGTGCAGACCTAAAAAGACAAGACAAAAAAAAAAAAAAAAAAATCAGAGTAAACTTAATATGCTGTTAGTATTTTAAAATGCGTTTGTGCAATCCACATATCATATTGCTTTACACATAGTAAACAGTAAATAAACCCAGGCTGAAATGAATTATATTCATTTTTTTCCTTTTATTTTTGCATGATCTTTTACTACTAATTTTTCTTTCATTTTTTCTTTGAATTTTTTTATAGCTTCAGATTTTTAAAAATTAAACTATGTAGAAAAATGCAGTTAACTGGTAAATATAAAGCCTAGAGTAATAGCATCAAATAACAGTATTATTCTAATTAATCAAACTGATACAGTATTTATGTCATATATAATATAATACATTTAATGTATACAATTATTTTTAAAATAAAACTTTGCCACAGGAGTTTTTTCCTGAAGGCTAACAATTTATGTCTTCAGTCTTTGAGAGTTTTTGCAGTATTTGGAATTAAAAAATAATCTATATAAAAACAAAAACAAATAAATGTCTTTGGTCCTAAGCATTAAATTATATTTTATTCTTCTTTCAAAATTACATATATTTGTGTCATACTTAACCATCTTTTGCCTTTTCTTCAGTAATTTTCCCCCTCAAAGTGGCACCTTGGTAACAGTAGTACAAAGTGTCTAAATTTCTAGCCCTCTGCTATTCACTCAGTAAAGACTTGCTGGGGAATTAATTGTTCTTATCAAATTAGATGCCTTGTGGAACTGTGAAACCAAATGAAAGATAACTCTTACCCACACCCCTGCCATCCTAAAAAAAATGCACTGCCTATAAAGTTACTAAACAAATTAAAATTGGTATAGTGAAATTTATACTTGAAGGGTCATTTTTTTTTGATACTCTGACATGCAACACCTCTTTTTAAAATGTAAAAATCTCTGAAAATTTTTCATAGACATTTAAGAATGCTAAGGAAGATTCCTTTCAAATGTTTGATAGGGTACTGCTAATTCCTCCAGGCCATCTATTTCCCAACACAAAGGCCACAGAAGCTAATACAACAATTGGTTTCCTTTCTGCTTTTGGATTCAGTGCTCAGCAGCAAGTATACACACTCACTCATCCTTTCCCTTATTAAGCCATTGTCCACTATTCTGTAAAATCATAGAGATGAGAAGTAATTTTAATTGTGCACACTGGAATGTTTGTTACTCCAGCTACTCTCTGTGTGTTTGATATTTGTAAACACTCTGCTTTCCCCTGATCTCAAAAAGAAGTCTTATTCTTCTATTTGATTTTTACTTTTAGTGTTTTCTATTGAGACAGAGAGAATACAATTAATAGCAGCTTTGCTTTTCTGAGTTTGTCAAGTGATGGGAAAAAATAAGAATGTAGATCCTTATGCAGTTCAATAGTATTTCCTGTTGATGACACAGAGCTCTTGTTCAGAAGGAATTGGTTCAAAGAAGGATACTTAAGATAAAAAAGAAAGAAGGACAAGGATAAAGAAGGTGACAGACTACCTCCAAACTTGAATATAGTCAATGACCTGAAAAGTGAGGAAAGACCTTTAGGCTTGTTGAGATCAAACTCTTCTTTAGGATTTTCCTTCTTTTCTTTTTTTCTGCTAAAACACCTTTTTATTACTGATGTTTATATGACCTTATGACACTGAGTTTATGGACTTAATTTTAATCCAGTTATCAAAATATACACCAGAATGAGGGAAAACATTATTTTTAAGAATAAGATAATCAGGCTTTATTTAAAACAGACCCCAAAAGAAATATATGGAAAAGATATAGGAAATGCCTTTTCAGTTTTCAGTTAATTGTTTATTATTATGAGAACTCTGGTGTCCGATAAAATTGTATGACATGCTAGAGGGCTGCTAATTTACTGAATCAGAATGATAACTAGAACTAAGAATTAAGTTTATAATTTATTTTAGTTACAGATAGGACATTTTGCTTACTGTTACTTGAGATTTAAGCCAATGGTCAAATTCAAACATAATAAGTGACACACCATTTTTCATTAAACTTTTCCTATGTAGTAGCTTACAATTACATCTAAAATAACATGTGACCCTCTTGGTTTCTTTGTGTTAAGAAGTTTTAACTCTGTGGATCTGATTCACACTTATAAATGACGTACAAAATGAAAGATATTTGCCCATGCACTAAAATAAGTACTGGCCTACTGCCCATGTTTTTATAACAAGCAGATTTACATGTTTTGTAATGAGCATGTAGATGTAGCAAAATCCAGAGATTCACTGGATCTTGAAATTTAAATAAAAAATTTTTTAAATGTTAAAACCTTCATTACAAATTTTCCAAGGATATACAAGTTTGGTTTCTTCATTATAATTAGGAAAAGACAACTTGGGCAAATAATGAGTTCTACTGACATTGTCAGGTCAAAGACCAAACCCAAACCTATATATAGGTATAGTAAGAACCCTTGCTGAGTTATACACTATAATAAAGGAAATTGTTTCTTATGGAATCTTTCTCAATACTGGCATCTTCAAAGCATTGGTATTTAGAGGAATGAATTAAGACAAAGGGCATATTTTATTAAATAAACATTTCACTTGTTCTTGTTACACAAAACAGTAACACGATCAAAATGTATTCCTATCTTTAAAGCAGCTGTGATCTCCTCATAGGAAAAGTAATTTTTGCATGGAGATATCTACAAGCATAATTTTTTTGGCAGAAGAAATGCCAGCAAAATTATAGAGATGGGAAATGTAGTGACAGATTTTGGTAAAAGTGTGGCCTAATCTACAATGTATATATCGGTGTGGTTGGAGAGGAGGCTACAAAGGGTTTCTGAAGGACAGTTATGGAGCTCCTTGGCACACTGCAGAATCTGAAATTTGTTCTTCAAACGTAAGGAACCATTAGAACTTTCAAAGCAAAGAAATGGCATAACTAGACTGAACCTCTGAAAGATTATTTCATCAGAATGATTGAAATACTGGAGAAGAGAGGCATAAAGGGAGATAAACAAGTTTGGAGATACTATTCCAGTGAAAGACACCCTGAACCAGTGTTGGGTTAATGAGATCTGGAAGGCTGATTTTAAAATGAGAGAGCAGGAGTTCCCGTCGTGGCTCAGAGGAAACAAATCTGACTAGTATCCATGAGGTTGTGGGTTCAATCCCTGGCCTCGCTCAGTTGGTTAAGGATCCGTCATTGCTGTAGTGGTGGTGTAGGTAGCAGACACAGTTCAGATCTGGTGTTGCTGTGGCTGTAGCTTAGGCTAGCGGCTACAGCTTCGATTAGACCCCTAGCCTGGGAACCTCCATATGCCGAGGGTACAACCCTAAAAAGACAGAAAAATAAAAATGACATGAAATAAAAATGAGAGAGCTCATTTATTTAGAAATCTTCCTTTGCTTGAAGCCTTTTCTGGTCTACGCAAGTAGAACTGTCTCCTCCTCATTTTAACTCCACTGAATCTTTCACACACAGCAGAGGAGGAACGGAAAAATAATGTTATTTATAAAATATCTCTAGCATTTCCACAGATGTGAATTTTATTTATTTAAAAATTTGGCAATGCCTCAAAGCATTTTTGATTGACTTATTGCTGCTACTTGTTCCTTGGTTTCAGTTAATGTGTAAAGGGAATAAGAAAAACATCACCTCTATAGACATAAACTGGGGAAGGGCAAGAACAGCAGGTTCAAAAAATGTTTTATTAAACACAGGAAATGTTCAAAATATTAGGCATAAATTTAAACAGAAATAAGATACTTTTTTCATCTTTTCCAGTGGTTATACAACAAGAAATTTGGTAAGACACTGCATTGGCTACAGTGTGGAGAGACAGACATTCTAATAATACACTGTTGGTGGGACTCCTAATTGGAGCCATCCCTATGGAGGGCATTTTGGCAGTATAACCAACATGTTAAAAGCACATTCTCACTGACCTAGCAATTCTACTTCTAGATCTACTCACACTTAAGTAAAAATGTATATATAAGCATTTTCATTTCATATATACTTGTATTTGCATATACAAATAAACTGACCAATAATTTCAAGTCAATAATTCTTTATATAAATCATACCTTTATCAAGTAGTTTAAAATTTTCAAAAATTATACACCTCTGAATTATAATGTAAACAGCCAAAATTATTTTAAGAAATAAAAAGTGTAACATTTCAGACAGCATGTACATACAAAATCCTATTGAGGATGGCTACTTCTGAGGGGAAGAACTAGAAGACATTTTGGGGCTTTTATACTATTTGTCAATACCATAATGTTATGGATAAAAGAGATGACAACAACAGTGTTCATTCTCAAGATTCTGACTTGTGAGAGCTGCTTTATCATGCAGGGGCCAGGTCAACAACACACCCAATGGAGCAGATTATTTGTGCTCTAAGGTAAAGTATCTCAGGATTATCTTTTATATAATTCTTGGATAGCATTCCAATCTTTATCAATGAAGGACTAGAAAGAGTTATTATTTTTTTGTTACTGGAAAGTAATTCCTCTAAAAAACAATGTCTTTTAAAATTAATCCTTAACATGATGTTTCTATTATTTTTATCCAGGGGAAAAAGATTAATACAAAGATGTATCTATTTGTATTTGCATTTTCTTTTTTCCTTTTGAGAAAACTTAAATTACCCTAGTGTGTTTGTAATGAAAGGATCAAAGAAACTAATGACAGAGTGATTTCTTTAGATAAAAAAAGAAATCGATTTCAGATAGACTACCTAAATATTATCTAAAGCAAACACTAACAAATAAAGATTAACACTTCGAAAAGGTAGCTAAATTGAAAATAAATTGAGATAGCTATCAAGTTTTAAACATCTATTAAAGTTGTAAAAAGTAGGAGACATATGATCATGCAAAATATCCAAAGAGAAAATTACGAATGAGAACAAGAATACTAAATCATTTCTTTCTTCTACATTACTACTTATCAAAGCAACTATACAATATATTTTAAGAGAAGGTATTTTGATATTCAACCTGGGAAAATCAACCACGTATTTATATTTAAAGCCTATTATCTTCTAAGACAACTATATGCAGAAAGGATAAAAAGACACTTTTGTTTCAGGTGAAATATCAGTTCCAGGCATTTTTAAAAAGCATCTCATGATATAAATACTTAATCACTTCTTCGATGAATAGTGTAAAATTGCTTTCTATCAGCTCCCTCTCCTGTCTGCTTTGTAACTTTCTCCACCATTCTTTTTCCCCTCTGTCTCTAATATCTCCAGATCCAGTATAGTCCTACCATACTTTTTGGAAAGAGACTACCTTTTGTGAGATCTGTTTCTTCCCTTTATAATTGGATATTGCAGTATCCAATTTCTGCAATAGTAAAATGATCTGCAAATACTTGAGCAAGCTGTTGATTGGTTGTACATATACATATTTAAAGCAGCCTATTAATCAGAAAATGTCTTGATAATACTCTTACTGTCACAGTAGATAAGTCAAAAGAAAGTAATATATCAAACACAACTTGTAGAAAAACGTATCTGTAAAATGTCTGCAAACTAAAATCTTTTTATTTTTGCTGTTAAGGCTTCTGACAATTCATAATTTAAAAGATTTCAGTTTCTATTTGTTTTAATGAATTCACAGTAAATTAGCAGTTAATGATTATAGCATGAGCCACTTTAAATTTTTTTAATTAACATGAATGTAATAAAAGTCAAAGAAGAAAACAATTGGAGAAACTTATTTTCAAATGAATATATTTGATACCATTTCGCATCCCATGTGATTCACATCTTCCTATCGTACCAAAATAGAATCTATGCTCTAAGTAATTTTGTAGAGGACATTAAAGGCTGCTTTTTTTCAGGCAAATCAAAAGAACAAATAAAAAAGACCCAAATTAAGTAATTTATTTAAATATGTACAGGTAAGCTAATGAAAAGAAATCATCTATAAGCAAATTTGCAAGGCTGTGCCAAGAAATTAAGTGATTTTCCTCATATTTGGAAAACTAGAATGATTGTATCCATGTATATTTATACAAAATTCAAATGATTTTTCTGCCCTCAAATATTTCTCGAACCTAAAGACTAAAGACACTTTTGTAAGCAGTCAGACCTTTAGATACAAAGAAAATGATTTTGCTTCCTGAAACTACAGGCTCATTTCCTGCTTTTTCTTGAAATGTGAGCTAGTAGTTAATATCATCCTTTTACAGAAAAAGAAATGAAAGCTTAGGAAGGTTATTGTTTTTCTCAGGGAAACAAGGAGAAGCTGTTGAGCTAGGATCAAGTCCTGGGTGTAACAAGTCCATCTTCTTTCCGTGGCCTCCCCATATGCCATGAACATGATCTCTTGTCTCATTATCTCTGTTGGGCAGAATCTATCCTAAATTCAGCTGTCAACACCTACAATTCTCTTTCAATTTTCCTCTTCATCAATACCTCACATCACATATAGCCAATGAATTATGGTTGACAAAAATCTGAAGGAAAAAAATTCTTTACTTGTATTGATTTTAACTCTCTTGCTTGAGAGATGAATAAACTGAGGAAGTGACTTGTCCAAGTCACAGTAAGTTGAAAAACTGGGGCTGAACCTCATCTTAAATGCCATCCAATATTGAGATGAACTGTTATTCTCTTAGCTTCTGAATAAAATCCCAATTCTTCAATTGTCTCACAGAATCCTTTACATTTCCTCATTTGACATATTATAAATTTCTGGCATTACAAAGAGTTCTTTCTTCATTAATTACTTTTTCTACTTCCTTCTAAACATCTACCCCATTTCTGCCTCTCTCTTCTCACCAACTGAAAGAGTGTACCAATCCATATTTAAAACTTGCTTCAAGTCCTAGTGTGTCTCCTTTAGTCTGGAGAATCAGTTTAATTCATCCCCACAACGACTGTCTCTGTTCTTCAAAGGTCTTCAGAACTGTGTGATCAACATCTCAATAGCTATGTTCGCTAGTACTTTTTCTCGAACTTCTTATTAAGTTGTGTCCTGAATGACAATTTCTACCTCTCCATTGTCAGGGATCAAGTCTCTCATTTCCTTTGGACCCCTAAAAGTAACTGGTACTATGCACACTAATTTCGTAAGAAAGTCTATCCAAGTTACTTAAATAAAAAAGAGGGTACATAGAATACTCTTTAAAGGATTATGGTCTATAGCTCTCTATTTCACTCTCCACACTTAGAACAGTATTGAGTTTCATATAAAAATAGAGTATTTTAACAGACAGATAACTTAAAGCTTACATGTTAGAATAGGAATTAGAGTAAAATCAAAATTTCTTCCCAGACTTAAGTTTTTGATGTTTCTAATACTGTCACTTTTTGTCACTGAAAAGTAGATTTTTTCCTTATATATTATCACAACTGCATGACAGTTACTATCCTAATTTTGCATATAAAGAAATGTTAAGTTACTTCTTTAAAATGACACAGCTAAGAAATTGCAGAGCCAAGACTGAACCCTAAAATTCAAATACCAAATCCCTTAATCCATACTGCCTATTTATATTAGCTATATTATTATAATAACCAAAATAATGTTTGCTACTTACTCTGCTGCTACTATTACTACTACCATCTGGAAGGGACTGTGTAAGCAAAGCTGAATTCACAGCTTCATAGTTAAGCCACCACTGTAAAATAAGTATCACCAGCACTAGCATCATAAAAATTCCATACCCAATAACTGAAAGAAATCAAGTTTGCTGATAACAGCATGTAAGAACTGCATGTTTTCATAGCATTTAAGCCATGCTCATTTTACCAAAAATTCATCTGTATCGTCAGAGACTAGATGGGTCTAAGATACTAAAGTTAGCACTATAATGAGATGTAGAAAAACACAACATTCATTTAAAGTGGTTAGGTGAATCTCGGAACCAAAGGTACTTCAAAATAACTCAGGCACTAGGAAGTAAATGCAGCAATTAGAGAACCAGCAGTGCTAGCATGAAATAGTCTATGCTGAAAAGTCTCAGTAGGAGTGAACTAACAGCCGTCTCCAAAAGAGAATTATTGAAAATTTTCATCTTAGCTCTATATAACTCTATCACTACACATTTCACATTGAGTTGTATTCACTCTATGGGCTTATTTCCTCCACCAGGCCATGAACTACTTATCCCCCTCGATATTATTACTTAACTACAACTGCCCACTACAGACTATTTGAATGGGTGAAATAATGTAGAAATTGCTTCAAATGTGAAAAGAATTGCTTCTCGTTAATTCTACTCATTGAAGTATATACTACCAAGACCACATAAAGGACAAAAAAACAAATATAGTCATAAGTCTTTAAACATACTTATTATGGCAAATTTTCATAAAAGCAATTCTTGATCATTTAACCTAAATCTCAAGTAACCACTCTTTCCTACTGAGGTTATTGTTCTTAAAAACACTAAAAATTTCAAAGGAAGTTGTAGGTGAGTAAACATCTAAAGAAAGTAAAAATTCAAAGGATATTAAGGACCATTTATTCTTTGGACTTGGAGAAAATATTTTATATTTTTACCAGAGTTACTTGCAAAGTTTGGTTATATGGATAGGTTAGAAGAAAAATCTCAGATTAGCCATTAATCCTTTCAGCCAATCTTTTAACCTCATTTTTAGTACATCTGTCTTGTCACTTTTAAATATTCATTATCTAACAGAAAAGAGATTCTTAAAATATGAACTTATCCCATATGAATACACAAAAAGCTTGTCATAATTAGCCAAAGAAAGGTTTGAGTGAAGACATCTGTAAAAATAATGTTGTATCAGAAACACAGCAATGAATAATCAACTTTCCAATAGTTGCACCATGCCAGTTTTATGGTTTATCATGTCCAGTTCTATGGAAGAACATATTCATTCTAAAATAACTCATACCATGTTATTAAAATTAAACATAGGGGAACTCTGGTTCCGATGCAATGATAACTAAATACTATTATAGGCTCAAATTTGCTATTATTGTAACAGGAGAACTAAAATTTATATTTAGGTTGATATTTGAATTTTAAAATCCAGAAAACAGTGCCTATTTCTAGATAAGTTCTATTTCTTTTTGCTTTTCCATTTTATTAAATGCTCTAAAATTGTTACCACCCTAAGAAAGCCCACAATTTAAATTTTATCCAAACCTTCCAATCCACAGGCACATTTTCCCACTCACATTCTCATTGATTTTTCTATTTCATTTAATGTCCCATTAAACATGTGTTATGAAAAAAAACTGTCAACACAGAAAAAAATTATTAACAAAAAAATGGACGATCCTCTATAAATATACAGTGGAAAAAATCAATTACATTTCTTTTCCTACTTGGGTTCCCAAGTTTCTTAACTAAAACTGTCAAAAATATTCTCCTGCTTGATTTAGTGCTGAGTGCACACTAAGCTCATTGTGAAAAAGTTCACAGGTAGCAATTAAGTTGTCTAGACATTCAGTTTTTAGTCAAGAGAATATGGGTAGAGCTATTTCCCCTGAGTTAATATAATTGGATTTTAAATTTTCTAGTCTTAAAAGACATTTTACAGATAATCAATGGCAACAAGGATATTATGTATACTTATATCATGATGTTGATTTGAACAGATATCAAAACAATTAAGATTTTCACAACAAAAAAAAAAGTAATAACTACAAGAAAACGCTGAACTAGACATTAAAGAGAACTGGATTCTAATTCCACCTTTTTCCTCAAATGTAATGTTGAACATACCGCTTCACCTCTTTATATCTTTATCACTCTTCACATTAAATAAGTGAAAATATGAGCTGTGTAACGCTCCCCCCAGCACTAATGGTATTATTTGGTCACTTTTTTATTTGTGTCTTCATGATTTATTAATCATCAATAACTCATGAAATCTGTGCTTATATTTTAGGAGATGCTTATTTCAGCATTAGGAACTCTCACTCACTAGTTCACATATTGTCATTAGAATAATGGCACTGAAAGAAGAAGAATGTTAAATTATACAGTTTGAGGTGTTAATTCTATTATAAAGTACATAGCTTTTGAATTTTTATCATTAAATATGCTCAAAACAGGAAAAATTAATCACCACTAACAAATAGTTGTATTAATTTATGAAGAAAAGAAATTAGATCAAGCTATTCTATATCTTTAGAAAAGAATACAGCGGAAAGTTTCAAAATAACAAAATAAGGAAAAACCCCAAATCTAACTAAGTTTAAATATTAGATTTTTTTCTAGTTTTCAGAAATATTTCGGGGGGTACTTAAATTTGTTTAGTTGCCTAGGAAACAATTTCATATTTAAAATTATGAAATGCGAATTAAATAAAAATTCATTTCTAGAAAAACAAAAATTCTTTTTAAATCTCCACTGTAATCTGTATTTTCCAATTAATATTCATCTTAATCACAAGGCACTTCATATTCTTCTGTCATTTTACAGGCTATAAAGTATAATAGTATCTTAGCAAATATTCTTTCATTTAAAAGTCAATTCTTGTATAAAACTGAAAGGAAAGAACCTAAGAAATTAATTAAACTCTTTGTTACCTTATAGTTTCAGAAAAATTTGTTATTTAATACTTATAAATACAAAAATAAATTTTTGAGAAAGTAAATGTTTATATTACCTAAAAGTCAATTTTTCACCAAATACATGTACCATTTCTCTACTAGTTCTCTCTTAAACACAAACTCCTGCAACTAGTGAAGTATCTGTGAAAATTCATTAAAGATCTGTTTATGACTCCAGACATTATAACTATAATTACCTTATTATGGTATTTCTCAATAAGAACCCCTTATTTTTTTTTAGCCTCACAAGATGAATGTTTCTGACAATATCATGACTATCAAAAGAAAGAGAATTTCAATCTACCTTTTGTCACCTAAGTGATCAGCAAAATTTCTTTTCCTAAACTCCATATGCTATTAGTTACTTTACTGGTTACTGGATCATAATGGAAGATGAGATGATTTCCTTCTTAAGCATTTAACAGCTATAAGAATGATAGGGAGCAGATTCTTATTCCCCTTCATAGAATGTTTATGCAAATATAATTTATTTTTCCACTCAGTGATCACAAATGAGAATTTTTGATCACTCAGATAAATGAAGTACTTTTATCTTCCTCCTTGCCTGATATACAACTGTTTAAGTTTTGGATAATGTTCAGATTAGTTGCTCCAAACCTTAAGCAGGTCCATGTTTTAGAGTAAAAACACAAACTGTAAAGGTATATTTGTTGCAAAGTTTATACAAATACATTAACACCTTGCTTTCTATCAAGATTTCAACTTTTTTGGTCTATATGAGTGAGTATAAAAAATAATTGGAGCCAGGACTGGCGTAAGAGAAAATGTGCAAGTCCTACCAGATCTTTTAAAAGAAATCCACTTGTTAAAAATAAATAAAAAGTAGTATCTTCAGGGAAGCAAGTTATTTAGGGCATTATGGATTTTTAAGGGACCGCTGAGAAGACCAGAAGAAAAATCAATTTTGCACCTGTGTTGTCCAGTGCATTCAATAAAACATTTTTGGAACTATTTAAAAATGACAGTGATCATAGGAATCCCAACTCAAGAAACACATGGTACAAAGCATGACTTTACTTTCTAAAGTTCCTCACAAATGAGAAATCTCACACCATTTTATATTAGATTAAGAAATGGTGGATTCATTGATTTTTTTGAATTCCACAAAAAAGACAAAACTTTTATTTATTTTTTAGAATTATCTTATGACCTATTTCTAGAGTTCCATTTCCCTGTACTTTAGTAGAAGAGCTTCCATATTTTGGCTGGCTTTCAAGTCTTATGAGCTGATGTTTCCACTGAAACATTTAAGTTTAAGAAGTCTATAAGGTCAAAATACCATATGCAACACTCTGTAAGAATGAAATTAAATACTGTGCTTTAACTTAAGGGGTTGATGGGAATGAAGATGCTCAATATTTAGCTCATGCACACATTTAAAAGTAAACAAAAATGAAGTGAAATACATAATCTTATATCAAGTTTATGGGATATAATTTACACTAAACAACTTTAATAAAATAAATTAATGTCTTCCTAAAAAAAGTACATATATATATATATGTGATATATATATATATAATGAAACTATTTAAAAATTTCCCTCATATCCACTATATGAATGAAACTAACAAATTTGATTTCATTTTTATGAAAATAATTCACTAAAAAGAAACTATTGAAAATGTCTGGGAAGAATATAAACCAATAATACTCCATTTATCAGAACCTTTATAACATTATATATTTGAATATAAAAAAATATAAAATAGGAAAAATTAATTGAAAAGGTATGCCTGGAGAGATGGGGCATTGTTCATAAGAGTTTTTAATCCTAAATCTTAAGTGTTGTTGAGTTTTTATATACTTCATTACTTTTTAAAATGCACCTTCTCTAATGTAGAATTATTGATCACAAATGCTCAGAAAACAGATCTCGCAGATTCTACCACTTTGAGCTTCCGACCAGCCTCTTTCCTGCTATAAAGTGCTAAGAAGTTCATATGATACGGTCTTGTAACACTAATTTAAAATACCTTGTTTGTTATCTTCAATAATCAGATATAGATGAATTCAAAGTCAAAATTTTGAGACACTAAATTATATAAAGGTATGGGCCTGTTTAAATCAAGAGAAATAAATTTCCAAAATTTTAGTTAAAAAAAAAATGAACGTATCTAAAAATAGACACAATTCAAAGGTAGTAAAAATATGCATGGTAGGCTGGGTCAGCAAATCAGAATATTTTAAGCATTTTGTCCTCATAAAGTTTTTAATGAATGAGGAACAGTAAGCTCTGCTATAAAACTTTTAGTCAATGGAACTTAAATACAATTAAATCAACTTTATACCATATGGCCATCTAGACAAGTTTTCATCTTTTCTTTTTTTAATTCCACAAAATTAAACCTTTTATTTTAGCTAGAAGTAAGACAAACTCCCAAAATGACTTGGCTAATGTAGCATGCCCTTACTTTCTCCATGGAGGCAGCCCTCTTCCCTTTACTGACAGTCCTCATCCCTAAGTCAGTTTTGACATTAAACTACACTCCAACCTCTTTCCTGAAGGTAGTAAAGTTTTCCAAACTGCTAAATAAATAAATAAAGTTTATTTAAAGAAATACATATTAACCAGACCTGGTCCATTTTCACAGTGTTGCTTAATTGGACATATAAGATTAAAGCAAACTTTCACAAGAAACTAATTTTAATTAACTTCTTAAATAACTAATTTTAATTAACTTCTTAAATAAGCATAGCCTATGTGTACGTACATGGTGTGAATTGAGTTCATCTTCCCAACTCAATAAAGATTTCAGACCACCTAATAGTTGAAGTTTTGCTCACTATGGGAAACATTAAGGTATTCTGGCAATCCATTTTAAAAATTCCACAACTGTAGCTTCTCAGACCTATTTTCAAATGCATCCTCCCATGCATGTGCCTCAGAACTTACAATCAAAATCTGACATCTCGTTAATCTACTAGAGTTATGTTCTTTTTTCTAACTTTTGAGAAATCAAACTTTCTATTCAGTTGTGTATGGAATCAAAGAGAAATTAAAATTAGAAGTTTTTTTCATTTTTTAGTTTTCAGAAGTTGTAAAAAAGAACAATTTAAAGCTCTACCAATCTCTGCACAAAACATCGGCACTTACATTGTAACAAACATTGCACTGATTTTCTATTTTCAAAGATGCTTTAATATCATCTTACCACACACTCCAGCTAGGTTGCTTTTCAAATTCTATTTCTTTTTTTATATCATTTCCTTTTTTAAACTTTTAACTTTGAATTTGTGCTTTGTTTCCTTCACTACTTAGTTGGTCTTTTTATGTTACATCTTTTATTTTCTAATCATTTGTTTCATATGATATATTGTTACATAGAAATATTTTTCCATTTGAATCAAAAGGACATACATCTGTCCTGTTTGAGACTTAATACTGGTCCACAAACAGCTTATAATAATTTTAGTATGAACTAGGGAAATATACCAAGAAACATTTGTAAGTGGCTTAAAATTGACTACAGGCACTTTGAAAAAAAATAATAATGACCTAATCACTACTAATTTATTTTATGTTAAGGTCACAATATTAATCATAATGAACTCCTTTGAGCTTGCTGTGATAGTCATAAGGTGTTTCTATAGGTCTGCTTCAGTTCAGCAGCTATCAAATATACCTCTAATATACCTCTATTAATTTATAAATTTGACCCACTATTTGTTTGTAGTTTTTAATGCTAGTATCCTAATGGACACCTATTCCTTCCATCCTTATTTACAGTTAAAACTGAGAATCAAAGTAGAAGTATGGCATCTTTAAATGATTTTATCTTTTAAATTATGGGGAAAAGTAGATGAAATGAACATAGGTAAGGCATATCACATACAACAGTTTAAAAGTTTTTTGCTTCCAAACTTGTATTTTAATTACCACAGTGCACTGCATTTTTCATGCCAGGGAGGTTATGAAATTTAAAAATAAAAAAATTCTAAAATGTATTAGTGGATACCTGTTTCTTTTCAAAATAAAGTTAGTTAAAACTGCTTAAAATTTTTGAGATTGTCCAAGCAATTTTCAGCTCATTGTACACCATGTTCATACACATGGAAATTAATGTTCTGTCCCATTTTTTTCAATAAAAGATTCAATAAGGATGTGTGGACATATTTTTAATATTCTTTTAACAAACCTGGCACATTCCTAGACAACATTTAGAAAATACCTTAGCATAATCCAAGATACTATTTTTTCAGTCTCTCGAACTTTGCAGAACTCCACTTATAGAGCATCTCTACTGAATTTTAACAAGTTATTGCACTGCAAGATGCCCAGTTACTGGGGCTCTGTTCTCACAAACACACTGCTTGGTCATAAGACATACATTCAGTACCTGAGAACGACCTCCTATTTCCTGAAACATTTAGTTTCCTGTGGAGAAAAATCCTTACCCTCCGGGACATGTCACCTCATAGTTCAGTCGTCGGAACTGTTGACTCTCATTCTGGATGACATTATGAGATACACACATAGGTTCTATCTAGTCTTGTTTCAACTTTTCTGACGTAAAATCCCAGCAGAGAAAAAGCACTTAGAGAGAAAGAAAGAGCGCGAGAGAGAGAAGGAAGAGGAAAGGCAAGGCAGCTTTCTGTGCAGTTTAAAATTCTGGCTACATGGCAAGAAAGGATGGCTTTGCAGAAGCGAGTGTGTCACAAACTGCAAGCGCCTGGGAGACCAAGTGCACAGTCACAGACAGCAGTCACTGGCGAAGGGATGTCAGCCACTTACCAGTGAGACGCCAGACGCCGCTGTCCTCCCTCGGAGCCTCTCAATTCCCGCCTCGCATCCTCCTGCCGTAAGCACAGTTCAAGGAGAGCAGTTGCTCTGGACCCCCACGGCCTGTGGCAGAAGAGAACTGCGGAGTTTTCAGTCTTTCACAGGGAATCCTTCAGCTCGCCCGGCCGCTCCCTGAAGAGAGGACCCAGGTAACGCATCCTCTCCGCCCCGCGCTTTCCTCTCCGCCCCGCGCTTTCACGGCACTTTGGCGGCCGTCTCCTAGCAGTCACGCTCCCGGCTCGGTAGTTGGTTATATTGGGAGGCAGGTGCGGCGCCTCCTCCGGCTGGTGTGTTTGGGGCCCTAGCGTCCTGTCCAATGCGTCCGCGCGGCCCGCGCGCCGCGCCTCTGACTGGCTGTGCGGCCCCGCGCGGCCCTCGCCCCGCCCCGCCCCCCGCGCCGCCGCCGCCGCCGCGCCTCCCCGCCGCTCGCCTCCGGGCTTCAGTCCGCGCAGCCCTGGCGTGCAGGTCCCTCTACCTGGGTCTCCAGGCGTCTCACGACTCAACCGCTGTTTTCCTCGGCGCCTGACTACGGACCCCGCCCTGGCCCCGTTCTCTGCCCCTCATGCTGCCCGAATTTCAGTCACAGATTCCGACACGGCGGCGGCGGCGGTGGCCGGCCTGGGGCATCTCGAATGAGTTCCTGCCCTTCTCGCCGGCTGCTCTCTCTTCTCTGATTCCCCGAGTCGGCGGCGCCTTGACCTCCAACGCCGGTATTGACTGATGCGTTCTCGGAGGTTGGCTGGAGACTTTTTCACTTTGGAGAATTTCCTTAGGTCCTGCCCGGGAAGCACCCCTCTTTGTTTAGACACTTGCGAGTTTTATCTCAGGACTGTTATACTCTGTTTTTATTTCTCCTTGGTGCCCCTCCCGCCTGGTGTCACTTCGAAATAAGCTAAGGAAATAGTCAGCTTAGGGTCAGATAGCAGCCGCCGCCCCAGACACACATTTTTTTTTTTTTTTTGACTTTTTATATCGCGACCGATGTAATTGGAGAAATAACACAGGTAGTAAATCCACAGGGTGGTCGCTTTAGTGCCATTGTTCAGCTAGTCTTCCCTCTACTTTTCCTCTCTGTCTCTGAGTCCTTCTCTAATTCTCTCCATCCGTTTGATGTAATTGTTGAATTATGTCACATCTCTTTTGCGACGTATTTCCAAAGATAATGGGGGTTAGCACCTGTCCGTAATGGAAAGGCAATCCCACATACTGTTTTCTATTCCTGCACCTCCAGCTCTGAAACTGTGTGAGAGCCTTAGGTCACACCGCGTGTCAGCTGGTGTCCGCTTTTCATGTGTGTTTGAATCCAGCCTGACCCTGCACTGAGGCTGATTCTTCTGCTCACTTAATCCCCCGATGGGGTCTGACTGGTTCTAATTGGCAAGGAGAGTACAGTGTCATGCAGCCTGTAGCTGGAAGCCTTCCTACCATTAGCTCTGTGTTCTTGATTTTGCAGCTTTTCTGGTAATTAAAATTAGTCTTTTTCCTGTTTCTTGGCTTCGTCTCATCCATCCACACATGTTGTACAAATATCCAGTCTTTGCTTTTAATGGCCACCCTCAGGATCTGGGCCGATTTCATGTTCCATAGCAAAGACAAATTTGTGTGTTCACATTTAATGCTTCTCTACCCTTCTATACTTTTTATTTTCTTTTTTCCACTTTCCAGTAATTAGGTTATTTTCTTTATGTGTTAACTGAGGGATTGTTGCTGAGATTCGACTTCTCTGGGCTTTTTCTCTGCTTGGCTGGCTCCACTCTGGCATTAGGCTGTTGGTTCACAGGGAGAATCACCAGGACTTTTATAACCTCTTTAAATATATCACAAAATAGATTCAAAGTCTAAGAGCTTAAAGCATTTTTTTTTTATTGTGCAAAGGTTTTTGCCTTTAAATGTTTATTATAATTGAGCCCATTCAGCCTTAATGGGGGATATAGAGGTTGAGCTTTCTTATAGTTTGCTTCACTTCCTAGAAAAGCTTTATGTTACATGTGATTTGATAATGGGCGTTTAAGTCATTATTTCATGTATTTCATATATTTTCTTTCAACTGGTGTTTCAGAAAGGATTTAAATTGGCTTACAGACATTTTTTTCAATTAAAAAATTAATCAAAAATGTAGGTCACTTAAATTAAGACATAAAGTCATAGATAGTAGGAGAGATATGAAGCCAGGAATGAGACTTAGAAAAGTTCGTTTTCATTTTGTAAGAAATGGCCCTAAGTTTACAATTAAGGTAGTCAGTACCCAATGTAAAGAGGGAAACACTATCAGTGAATAACATGATTCATGGCACCCTCCCACAATTAACATGAACAAGGAAATTTGTTTCAGATATTTAATCCAACTAGATTAAATAATTCTCCTATTTTAATAAAATAGTCTATATAAAGGTTTATAATTTTTTGCCTTTTAAAAAGGAAGTGACATCATAAGAATTAGGCCGGAACATTTTTTTGTAACAAGTAGATGTAATAGCACTTTTTCTTTTGGGGTTATCTGATAATTTAGAGGGAGAGGAAAAAAAGGATGAATCTGGTTAATTTCCGTTATTTCAAATTTGGAATGTTAGCCTCAAGTTATAATTTAGAGGTCACTGGGTTACATGGATACATTTCTGCAACACTTAGGAAGAGTAACTATATTTTCATTTCTTTTATAATTAATACTGTTCCATTTTATAATATTGGACAATTCTATATTCAAAGTTACTATTGTATATTCTATATAATTCTATATAAACATCCATGTATGTGCTATAGATAAGATTAGTCTTTCTGAATTCTACATCTTCCTGAAAAATTTAGAATTTTGCTATGATGGAATTTATTTTTGTGTTGTGTGTTTTTAAATTGTTGTGTTTGGAAAGCCAGGGGTATCTATGTCATGTACACCTCTGTATCCTGTTATTCCACAGGGTTCAGGTATATGAAGTTCAAAGTTAGAAACACATAAACTAGGAAGCAGAAAAAAATTTCCTTGTAGGTCTGCAAAGAAGAAATTAGCTCATGTTTTCCAAATCTTCTCCATGCATCATAACTAAAATTTTCTATTATTCTCATGTGAAAATAGGATTTTAAAATACTGTCCTGACTGATAATCATCCTTAATAGACATGAGTATTCATTCCCCCTTACAAAAATCTCAATGCTCTTTACTTTTTCATTATTTAAAGGTCTTGTGTTTCCTATTTCAGAATGTTAGTGACTTTTTTAAAAAATAACCAGCTCATAGCCTACCCTGATAGAATATCATTTGAACATTAAATTAATTAAAATAGTGTTTGTAAGTGATTTAAGTGGTTTAGTGGGTCATTTTCTCCATGTTCTGGTTAGGGTACCTAGACCTAGCTGTCGTGTTGCTTATCTGAGCTTGTTGTCTAACCATCTCTGTGTAAATGTCTTAATCTCTTTATCTCCTGGTCCCTAGTGGGCAAGTGAACAGATGCAGCACATCTGTAGCAGCTGAGATGCCTCTAAGCTTTTGTCTTATTTGTACTACAGATTTTTTCTTTAAATCATGCCCTCTTTTTTTTCTCTCCTTTCATATGACTCAGGTAAAGTTCTAGGTTCTAGTTAAGACAATAACTACAGTTCTATCGGGTCAAATAGAACCATAAAACTGGGAAACAGAACAATAATCAATTCAAGTCAAGTTCAGTCCTTCATCTTGGATCATCTGCTTTGCTTAGTGGAGCCACTTTCAGTATTTGCATATTTCTGTTTTGATGTTTTAGTCCTCTACACTATCTGTTAAAAAGAACAGTGAACGTGAAAATACTTAGAAATAAAATTAAATGCATTAAGGAGTTCTCATTGTGGCTCAGCAGGTTACGAACCCAACTAGCATCTTTGAGGATTCAGGTTCCATCCCTGGCCTCACTCAGTGGGGTAAGCATCTGGTGTTGCCTCAAGCTGTGGTGTAGGGTGGTGTGGGTCACAGACACAGCTTGGATCCCAAGTTGCTGTGGCTATGGTGTAGGCTGGCAGCTGCAGCTCTGATTCGACCCCTAGCCTGGGAACTTCCAAATGCTGCAAGAGCAGTCCTCAAAAAATAAATAAATAAATAAATAAATAAACAAACATATTAAAATCTTGCATTGCCTGTATACACTAGTATTCCCTATAAATATAAATTAAACATGCAGATCCAAAAGTAAACTTTTACTTGAACTGGACAACATATGATGATTTTAATTTTATATTAGGTTTCTGAGAACATCAGTTTTAGTACTTACATCGCAGCTGTTTTGTGAAAGCAGAAATAAACATATCTTAATCAGACTTGGAAAATATACTGACTTAATTAATTTAACAGCTGCTTCAGTAACCAACACTAAAGAAAATAGCCTACTTTGTGGATGTCTTGATAACATCTGCAACCACAACCAGTAAGCAGTATGAGAGAGAGCTCTAATTGGACTGTTCTTGTGCTCATAGTGCCAGCTTTTGCCTCAGAGGCTATGGATGTAACTGACTTCCTCTACGGGCCCCTCATGCTCACACTCTGCAACATCTTGGTCTAACCAAAATGTTCTTTCTTAGGAAAAGAACACTGGCAGTTAAACTAAGATTTTAGAAAACAGGAGTAAATGTTGAAATCTTATTAATTTAAAAATATGGAGTTCTGTGGTGGCTCAGCAAGTTAAGGATCTGGCATTGTTACTAGTGTTACTTGAGTCAGTTCTGTAGTTCCAGTTTGATCCCTGGCCCTAGAACTTTCGCACACCTTGGGCATGGCCAAAAAATAGAAATAAATAAAAATAAAGTTTACCTATTATTAGTTTCCATCCAGTAGCTTCCTTTAGATAAAAACTTCCATTTTGTCTTAGGTAAACCATCATTATAAGAATGCCTATCAATTTTAATACACTTACTTTTATAGATAACTAATTTCCCTTATGTACAGTATTCCATTACCAAGATCTTCTCATATAAAGCATATAAAGTTGTTTCTGTAAAGAAACAAAACCTAGGATCCATTTGTTCATGAACTCGTGTCTCCAAATAGTCTCTGTTTACATACAGTTCTCAATCTGAGATAAAAATCTCTAGTGGCTTCTTATATTCTGTCAAATTTATTTTAAAAGTTTTTCCTATGTGTGTTGTATCTTATTTCCCATCTCTTTCCTGTCTCCCTGTGTATTAATTTGACCTTTCTTTGACCTTTTTTTGCATTAAATTAGAAATCTTCTTTCAAAAAATGTTTGCTGTCAAATACTATACCTGTCTTTCTTCAGCTCTCCCTGACCTCTTTTATATTTAGATTCATTTATTTTTTCTATCATATTTATAATCCAGTTTAAGAACTATATCTAGGTCTTTTTAAGCTAGAGTGTATGTTTCCTGTGGACCAGGAACTAAATTTCTTCCACACTCTGATAAAATGTGCATTTAAACTTTTTTATTGTTTGGGTAGTGTACCTATAGGAAGCCTCATTTGTTTGTCTGAAATTCACTCCAACACGCTGCATTATGAAGCATTATGAAGCACTACCTACTTTTCTTTCACCAGTAAACCTGTAGTTAGCAATTGCTACCGCTAGATGGCAGTCATGTTCTAATTAGGAATGTCATTTAGGGTCTGTCCTAGGGATTTTTTGGACTGTAGGGAACTCAGAGGAACCCCCAAATTAGCAATTGAGGCTATAAGAAGAATTATATATAATTTAAAATACAACATCCAATAAACACATCGTAAAATTGCAAAGTGTGAAAGGTTTAGTAGGCGATCTTGCACTTAAAAGCTATTAACATTTGGTGAGGGCTAACTATACACTAGGTGTTGAAATAGGTCAGCTTTAGATGAGCTGTCCGTTTTCTCCTAATAATCTACCTGAAACTCAAACTCAAGTAGTCTGCCTCCCCTGAGTGTTCTTAACCAGTTGACTAAACCAACCTTTATTTTGATTGAAGTAAATCAATCAAATCACCATTTAACAAGTACCAGATGCAAAGTGTATAGATAATCCAATAAATGAAAAATAATTTTAGCAAAAGTACATAACAAGATAAATGACATACTGAACTTTAGTTGGAAGTTTATGACATTTTTGTATATTCTAAGGGACATTTTGTATATTCTAATATACTGTGCACACAAGTATATTCTTTCAAGTGACATCTATTAGGAATTTACTACTCTAAGAAATTTACAAAAATGAATATAAGGTTTTAAAAAACTTTTGTTCCATAAACTTCAAAAAGTGATTAACTAAATATTCTCTCATTCTAGTGTCTTGCCTGAGTAATACTTGATTCGACATGCTAATTGGCACGAGATAGCCCACAATTTTGGAAGACAATACATTGTTTTAATAACAAGTGCTGTTTTGTTCAGAAGAGGTTACATTTTGATGTTCCAAATTTATTTGTGGTCAATCTTATTTATATCTGGTTTGCTCTCTTTATAAATAAAAAAGTCTTTTCCTGTCACTATGTCAGGTTCAGCTTGGCACCCAGAAATTGGGCTGTGTTCTTCCTACCTGACCCACCACCAACCGTCACTCAGAAAATGGTAACAGTGAAGGCATTAAGACTCCACTGGCAATTGTTTTCTTAACAGCAGAGGCCTCCTCTGTAATAGCTACTTTGGCTTTGCTGCTGACAGTGGTTAAAAACTTGCTTTGTATCTGTGAAGTTTTGAGATATAATTTATAAGCTCTACAAGTACAGATACAACACTAATATTTTATTCTTAAATAAAACCTTTCTTGTAAAGATCCCAAGCCCATTTAATATAGCAACAAAAATTAATCAATATGGTATAGCTCCAAGACACTGCTTTCATACACCTCTCATTATTTCCCATGCCACATGATTTGCCTACGTACACAAACTTTTTATGAAAGGAAAAAAATCATACACTGTGAACTTGCTTTCAGTTGCAGGCGAGGAGCTATCCCTAATGAGATAAAAATACATTTCTTCAGGGGCCCAAATACAATATAATGTCATGTTATTATCAAACATTACCTGATTCTTAATTATTTACTGGTCAAAAGCTGACAGTTATGTAGTGAAGAGAAAGGAGTCTATGTTGGACAGCTCAAGAAATACCAGAAGGCAGAACAAGGTGGCATGTCAGCCCAGGCTTGTACTAATGAGATAGCAGATACTGATAAGAACCCAGCAGCAGAAGAAATAATATCAAAACCCACTGGAAAACAATATGAGACAAGAATAAACTGACAATATTTGCTGAACAATGACAGCAGTGGATGTTCTATACTCATAGTGAATCTTGGGACAAGGCCACCAAGAGTGACAAGCCCTGAAGGGTAGAAGTATGGTTGTCTTACAGTGGAAATCAGCACAATTAATGTGTAATGAGGTCTTAGTGATCACTGCATGTATGACTAGGAGAATTTTGCAACTTTAATGGAAAAGTTATTAAATGTGAGGTTTTTTTTAGTATTAGATGAATATTGGGAAAAATCTTAAGTTTTCTGATCCCAAAATTACTCTTTTAATAAGGACCAAAAAGCCCAATTTCCAGATTCAAGGAGGACTCGGAGGATTGAGACTCTATAGCTTGTTTCACCCCAGGCCACCACCTCTGCTTCCCAGGTCCACTTGGCCTGTTGGCAATGCTTTGCACACGTTTTCCTGATGAAACAAGAGACACATGTGAAAAACTACGTCTATCTACACCCAAAACAGGATTGCATATCCCCTTCCCCTTCGTTATCTGTATTCCCGTGTGACCTGAATTAGAGTTCCAGCTCCTCCGATTCTCTTAGACTGATTGCTATAAACACAAAACTTATCCCAATCTGTTCTCAGTTGTGTTAGTTACTTCAAAATGGAATACACTCTTTGTAAAGGATTAGGAAATACTGTTTTTTAATTTTTGAAGTCTAAATTGTTGACTTTATTATTGAGTAAAACATGTTTGTGCTTTTTTTTTTTTTTTTTTAACTAACTCTTGACCACAGACTGTGCACACAAGTATTTTTTTAAATGAAAGTACAGGAACCATTTTAATGTTGAAAAAAATTAGCATAGCATTAAAAAGGCAGGAGGCATTCTTCCTCATGTCTCAGTTGGACTTGTCTTCTTAGTGGGGTAACTGCCTAGTTTACTGAAGGCAGAGCTGAATCTACTAGAAATAACCAAGTACATTAAGTCTTCCTCTATGTACATAAATTTGAGGTTCATTCTTTTGTTTCCATCATAAACCACTGCTATAATTATTTTCTCCAAAAAGATGTTTCCAAATAAGTATCCTCAACTCTTATACAGAAGTTCAAACTCAAAATTGTTTAATGTTAAACTCTCAGAACAATTTGAATGTTAAAAATCACATTTTCAGCTATAAAGCTCTTAATATATACTATACTTAACAGTCAAAAATTAAAAATAGAATAGAAGGATGTTCCAAGTGTTTCTTAAATTATACTTCAAATAAGTAAATATTAATTTCTTCTGTTTTCTATCTGGGGATTTATTTTTTATGTTAAGTATTACTTAATGGCCTTATATTTAAGAAAGAGTTCTGAAATCAATTTTTATTTACAGGATTCCTATTTAGGGGTTCTTTTTGCCACTGTGACTTGAATAGCTATGTGTAAAATTAAATTTAGGAGTTTCCCTCTATGGCAATAGTGTTGTCTCTGTGGCAGTGCAGGTTCAATCCCCGGCCTGGTGCAGTGGGTTAAAGATCCACTGTTGCCACAGCTGTGGCATAGGTCACAGCTATGGCTCTGATTTGATCCCTGGCCCAGGAACTTCCATATGCCATGGCTGTGGCCATAAAATAAAATTTTAAAATTAAAAAATTAATTTTCTTCATATGATAGCTTATTATGGTAATTAATACAAATTGTCATTTTAACATTGCCACATTCTTTTACAAATGTTTTTTTACTATTTATTATGTGACCCTGTGTCATATACCATGACACACAGACACCATCTCTATTCTCAAGGAGCTTATAGCCCAGGCATATAAATGCAAAGTCCAAAGTCCTTTAACAGAGATATTCTCGGGATTCTGTAGAATGACATGGGAGCCCTTCACCAAGGACATACATTTGAACTGGCTCAAAATGAGTAGAAGAATTGGCCCCAAGTGATTAAAAGTATCTATGCCTACATCAACACCTACATCCAAATCTACATATGCACATCCATATCTACCTCCTTATCTATATCTATGACTAGATCTATATAGATATCTATATTTATACCCATAATATCTACATCTATCCCACGCAGTAATAGGAGCTCAAATTCATGTGTTTTGGGTAGATACTTCAGTCTTTGAAAAGTGCAGAGCAGGAGATGGCACTAGAGTAATGGGCAGCTCCAATGATAAAAGATTTATACATCATCTTATGGAGCTGGAATCATTGCAAAGTTTTAATCAGAAGGAGGTAATTCTGTAGATGAATAGAATTGAAGCAGAGAAATCACTTAGGGAGCTATTATAATATTGGTAGCCATAGATCATTAAAGAGGAAACTAAAAATGTGGCAGGGCAGTGGATCCCAGAGACTTTTAGGATGAGAAATCAAGAGGACTTCTGGAGTAATTTAGCCTGAAGGAGGGAGACAAGCATCATTGGACATTAGCTCTTTCCTCTTGGACAGCAGAACTAGGTACACCAAGGTGAATGAAATAGACAAGAAACAGACTCTGACCTTCCAGATCTTAGATTGCAATGGAAGATACAAATAAATAAGATATTACACCAAATCCACTATGCTAAATGGAACAAAGGGTAACTCTAGTTGCTCAAAAATAGTGGGTTTAGCTGAGATGCAGTCTTTAAAGGATATTTTGGGGATAAATAATGAGTTCGATTTTGGAGACAGTAAATTCAGTTGTACAATACTTAAGGAAGCGTGCCAGATAAAATGGAATACCTATGTTTAAGGTCATAGATTTTGTTGTGATAGTGATCAGGTACAATTGTAGCTGATGCATGGAAAAATAGATTTATCTCTTGATAATGATGTCATAATTGGAAGTCAAGACCAAAGATGCAAACTTGGAGAACACTTCTCCATTTTAAAGTCTTGGAGAAATGAGACCTATAGACATTGGGAAGGTAATATTGGAGTTTCCTTCACGGCTCAGTGGTTAACTAACCTGACAAGTATCCATGAGGACGTGGGTTCGATCCCTGGCCTCGCTCAGTGGGTTAAGGATCCAGTGTTTCCGTGAGCTGCAGTGTAGGTCGTAGATGTGGCTTGGATCCCATGTTGCTGTGGCTTTTGCAGAGGCCAGAGGCTACAGTGTGATTGGATCCATAGCCTTGGAACCTCCATAGAAAGAGGGTGCGGCCCTAGAAAGACAAAAAAAAAAAAAAAAGAAAAAGAAAAAGAAGACAAAAAAAGAGAGAGGAGGTAATATCATGTAGATAGGAGGAGAACCATGTAAAAAAGATGTCAAGGAAGCCAAAGCTAAAGATAATTCAAGAAGCAGGTGATGCATAAATGCATCGAGTTCAAAGAACCAAAAGAAGATAAGAATGAAAAACTGATTTTTGATTTGGCTTCAAGGAGGTTGGGTGTCTACATGAATGTGTTGCAGTTATAAAAAGTGCCTCAAAAGGAATGGATAATATGAACAGAGCATCCAAAATAACTATTAAAATAATAATATATTAAAAAAAAAAAAGGAATTCCCGTCGTGGCGCAGTGGTTAACGAGTCCGACTAGGAACCATGAGGTTGCGGGTTCGGTCCCTGCCCTTGCTCAGTGGGTTAACGATCTGACGTTGCCGTGAGCTGTGGTGTAGGTTGCAGACGGCTCTGGCGTAGGCCGGAGGCTACAGCTCTGATTCGACCCCTAGCCTGGGAGCCTCCATATGCCGTGGGAGCGGCCCAAGAAATGGCAAAAAGACAAAAAAATAAATAAAATAAATAAAATAAAATAAAGTAATAATAATAAAGTTTAAAAAAAGTTCGCCAAATTTGAAAAAAAATGAAATTTAATATATTTGTTTTAATGAAATAGAACACTAGAGAACAATACGGAAAAAAAAAAAAAAAGTTCCACCTGCTGTTATTCTTTTTTTGGCTAAATTTCACTTAGGATCAATAGAATGGCAGTTTTTCTTTCAAATATTTATCTTATCATTCTTTTCTATTGTAGTTGAATTTGTCGTTAGAAAGAAGTTTAGATTTTATGAATTCAATTTCTGGTGCCTAATCCATACATAAAATAGATATAGATATTAAACACCTTAACTTTACTCTTACAGTTTAAGAATGATTTATTCTTAAAACAATAAGCACATAGCACAGAGCCCTTACTGGAGCATGTATATCAATTCATAGCAACAAAACACTTGACAATTCTCAACTGAGAGAATCTAGGCAGCTTGAATGCTTAAGGAATAAATTAAAGTCATAGGAAAACTTACTAATTTATATTGGTCCCAATTAGAGTGATTATCCTTGAATGAAATCTAGTTAAGATTAGTTATATCTAACATCTTTATGTCTTTATTAATAACCCAAATGAATGTAACTAAAATATACCGTGACACTCTTAATTGTAAAACACTGTCCAGTATATGTTTATTGTCACAAGTGATTTTATAAGTAATACAATCTTAAATCTCAAATTACCATTGCTAGATACAGATATGACATCGTATCTAATTTCCCTCTAACAAGCAAAAAAGAAGAGCCCTCCATGCAACCTATACCATTTATTTAGAAACTGTTTACTAAAATATGAAATAATAAAATACTAAGCAAAAAGAAAATACACTTCAGGTTGATTTGGTGACTTAGAGGACAAATTAAAACATACCTTAGCTGTTTTCAGGGCGGAAAAAAATGCCTAATCAAAAAATGTCTTTAGGAAATATATTCCTTCACTCTAAAAAATATATGTATTTTTCTTAAAATGTTATCAGGTGTTTTCCACACCAACCAACGGACTGGCATGATTCTTTTTTTTTTTTTTTTTTTTTTTTTGTCTTTTTAAGGCCACACCAGGTTCCCAGGCTAGGGGTCCATTCGGAGCTGTAGCCCTTGGCCTACACCAGAGCCACAGCAACGTCAGATCCGAGCCGCATCTGCGACCTACACCACAGCTCATGGCAACGCCAGATCCTCAACCCACTGAGCGAGACCAGGGATCGAACCTATGTCCTCATGGATGCTAGTCAGATTTGTTTCCGCTGAGCCAGGAGGGGAACTCCCGTGATTCTTAACTATTATAATAAAAACACAAAATTATTTTCACAACTTCTTTTGAGCCTGTCATAGTTAACTTGATATAGGCATCTTTTTTAATTCTCTTGCATTTTTTCGAGATGAATGTTTAAATTTAGACTTCCAGAATTTCTATTTAATATAGAAAAAGCTAGGCAGAATATATATTTTTGTTTTGGTTTATGCTTGTAGACATGAATTTTAATTAACTTGGCAATAGCTGATAATAAGATTATTAGCATGTATGAAATGTGCAGTTAATAGAAGCAGAACTAGAGGCAATTAGTGGAATTAGGTGTTTTTTCTACTGAGAAACAGTATCCTAAATACTAATTGTTTATGCCAGTCCAATCACTGCAAATATCACTAATAGCATCATTAAATCAATGTAACACTATATTATAAGCACTAAATAGACTTACTGATTTGATATTAGATTGGCATAGTGATGAGCTTATTAATATTTTCCATGACTTTATATGCACTGGAGAAACTTGGCTTTGCAACAATATTTAGTTTTATTTATTTTTGAAAGAAAAAAGCATGCTTACTCTGCCATAGGTATGGTCTCTATGCCATGCTCTTAAAATTAGGAAGTGACTTTTAATGTTTTCGATTAATGATCATTATATGTTTATTTTTTCTTAATAAAGAAATAAAAGTGCTGTGCCCTAATGACTCCAAAAATGGAGTATGAGGAATTTAGTAGTAACTATTGCTTTTTTATCTTAAAGGTCCATATATTTTACTTTTCAAACTTTTTATTATCCAGTGGGTCTGGTATGAACGTTATTTTGTGGGTGGTGGACTTCTGATCTTTCTTGTGTCTTATTTATTCCTATAGAAGAGATATTGTCCTTGACAGGTGAGGGTTGGAGAGCAAATGTGCTTCCTTCGTTTCTGTTTACAATCTGTTCTTTATTCTCTTCCCTGTTTTTAAATCAGTCCGTCTTTTTTCTATTTTTAACTCTTTAGGAAATATACACATGAAACTCCAAACAAAAGCATTAGCCTCTCTATTCTGAAAAATATATTTATTTTAAAACTTTTTAGTAATAAGATTCTCCATCTTTGTGGTCTCAGGACTGCTCTGCACCCTTCAAATATATTAAGGTCCGGAAGAGCTTTTGTTCTTACTGATTACACCTACTGACATTCACCATTTAAGGAATTAAAACTGAGAAACTTAAAAATAATTATTTATAATCCATTTAAAACTAGCATTAATGAAACATTGTACACTAGAATATATAAGCCCTGTTATGAAAAGTGACAATATGGGAGTTGCTGTTGTGGCTCAGCAAGTGAAGAACCCAATCTACTATCCATGAGGATGTGGGTTTGATCCCTGGCCTCGCTCAGTGGGTTAAGTATGTGGCGTTGCCCCAAGCAAGCTGCCCGCAAATGCGGCTCAAATCCTGCACTGCTGAAACTGTGGTAGATGGTAGCTACGGCTCTGATTCGATCCCTAATCTGGGAACTTCCATGTGCCTCAGGTGGGGTCCTAAAAAGGGAAAAAAAAAAAAAAGTGACATTATTTTTGAAACAAAAATAGTGAAAAGAGTAGCATCATTTTATGTTTATTAAAACTTTTAAAATATCTGCCTTAATAGAAAACAAATGGATTCTCATATCTGCTTCTGCATTTAACCTGTTGCAGCATAAGTGGCATGTAGCCGGCTGGAAATCTCCACTGTACACTCATGAGAGAATGAATATGATAAAAGCAAATACCGTCAGTGTTGTTATGTATATCGTTTGATTTTATTTACCTACTAAAAGGGACTTTGGGACCCCAGAATTCTAGTACCACCTTTTAGAAATCACTAATTTGGGGTAATGTTGGTTTTATAAAAATCAGAATGATTTAGCTAACTGTACTAAGATTAAAACATTTATTACTATGTCCATATACGTACACATCTAGATTTGATTCTTTACTTATATCCATTAAAACAGCTAATGTAAATTCATTGTATAGAAAGTATTTAGCTACCTAGGTGGTAGGAATACAGGCTTCATTGGTAACCTTTTCAAGCCAGACTTCTAAAACGTCCCTTTCCATTATTTATTTAGCATATGCTTCAGTAATGTGACACAACATTTTGTATAATCAGTAGGAAAATTATTACAATTAAGTCTTCGAAAGCCACACACACACAGATTCACACACTTACAATCTTATTAAGGGGATATAACCTAATGGCACATTTACCTTTTAGAAATTTATATTCTAAGAGTAAAGTGAATTAAATGAACCCATATACATTTGAGCTACCCTCAGCCAAGTTTGAGTACAATTATAATTATGTAATCACCAGACTTGCTTAGAAAATTGAAAGGCAGTTTAAGTATTTAAGCCTCTGTAAAGCATTAAAGGAGTGAATCTCCTTCAAAGACACAGACATTTTTAATACAGTCTTTTATCAGTTCTCTCTCTCATCTCCTTTCCATGAGTCCTCTACATCATTTCACAAGCCCAGCAGTCACCCTCAAGAGCTCTCATTTTCTAAGTACTCCCAGTCTCAGATCACATATGTTCCTGGTTTGTTTTAGTGCTCTTATTCCTTCTTTTTCTACCTTCCCATTATCCTCTTAATTTCTCTCTTTACACCAACTCTGTCTTCATGACATGACTCAGTATAGATCTCCTGGCTCCGCCAGATTTATTTTCTCTTACCAAAAAGAAGGACAGTGAATACTTAGACGCTGAGTAGGCAGAAACAAATCTATAGTGAATGGGTCGGATAGGTAGAAAGGCTACGAATACATATGATTTTTTTTCTTGAAAAAACAAAATAATGAATTCCAAAATAAAAAATAAAGGATGCTATTTCAACTTTACTTCTGTCCATGAACTAAAAGAGATGGTTGTGGTTTCAACTTTTTTTTATTAATGTATATTTGAGAAATTGGTTCCAACTTTTTTACAGTAATATTTTTAATTTATTTTGGACTCACAGTCACTCTGAAAGATTGAGCAGTGTAAATCTAAGATGCAGTAACTGAGTCTCACACCCAGCTCCAAGATATTGTATTCATGAGGGAGTGGCGTGTGGAGGAATGTGTTATTGGTACTATGACATGGCATCCCTATTTCTGTCCACTTGGGGGAAGTTTATTTTTAACTCATACCTCCATCATAAAGTTACTCTCCTCCAGGCAAAAGAAGTTTAGTGGGTGTTTCCCTCTTCCTTGGTTACTAAAGGAGTCCCAAATGCAACAGAGAGAAAGCAGCCTTCATTTTGAGAGGAGTGTAGCCCAGCAGATCCATTTCCAGATTAAGAAGCAAAGATGTCAAACAGCATTAAAGTTTAAACAAATTTTTATGAGCAAAGATCAGAACTTTCAGAAGATAAAGTAAAACATGATGCTATAAATGGCATCTACAAATTCAGTTACTTAAAACAGCCAGAAGCATGGAGAAATGAATCTTAGGCTTTACCAAGAATATGTAAAAAAAACAAGTTTTGTAGACTTCAGTAAAGCAACATTTATTTAAATTATGCATGCTTAATCCTGATGTGCTAAATATTGCTTTTTGAAAGCAAATGTAATCTTCACTTTCTTCTACATTCTCCTATATACCACAGAAGGTGGAGTATGGGAATATGTTTTTCAAATTTTATTGCTGTCTTAGTTCTTCCAACAAGAAGCAGCCATATGTGATTGGGAAGGTAGAAGGGGCTGTTGTGCTCAGTAGGCAAGGATATGAGACTCAGCAGATGTGAAGTTTTCCAGGAGCCTCTCATTGTCTTCCTGTGAGTTACCTACCCATGAACATTGGAAATGTTTTATTTTGTTTTTCATACCCTCCACTTCCCTATGTTATCAAAGAAGGAGAGATTCTGAGAGCTAATAGCAGTCTTTCCTGCTATTGTTCACTCAAGTGCTACCAAGTGTTTTGTTAACCTAATTGATTCTCTGGTTAAATACCATTTTCTAAACCACTAGAGTGGTATCTAACTGCACATTGACTGATATACAAACTAATCCCCCTTATGAGCAAATTAAAAACAAAAACAAAAACAACCTCACCCTGTGGAAGGGCACATCACATCATCCTTTTTTTAAAAAAAAAATGATTTTTATTTTTTTCATTATAGTTGTTTTACAGTCTTTCTGTCAATTTCTACTGTATAGCAGTGACCCAGACACACACACACACACACACACACACATATTCTTTTATTCTTTTTCTCATGTTATCTTCCATCATGTTCCATCATAAGTGAGTAGATATAGTTCCCTGTGCTATACAGCAGAATCTCATTGTTTATCCACCACAAATGCAATAGTTGCATCTATTAACTCCAGACTCCCAGTCCATTCCACTCCTTCCCCCTCCCCCTTGGCAACCACGAGGCTGTTCTCCAAGTCCGTGAATTTCTTTTCTGTGGCAAGGTTCATTTGTACCATATATTAAATTCCAGATATAAGTGATATCATATGGTATTTGGCTTTCTATTTCTGACTTACCTCACTTAGTAAGAGAATCTCTACTTCCACCATATTTCTGTAAATGGCATTATTTTGTTCTTTTTTATGGCCGAGTAGTATTCCATTGAGTATATATGCCACATCTTCTTAATCCATTCATCTGTTGATGAACATTTAGGCTGTTTCCATGTCTTGGCTATTGTGCGTAGTGCTGCAATGAACATACAGGTGCATGTATCTTTTTCAAGGATACTTTTGTCCAGATATATGCACAAGAGTGGGACTGCTGGGTCATATGGTAGTTCTATATTTAGTTTTCTGAGGTACCTCCATACTGTTTTCCATAGTGGTTGTACCAATTTACATTCCCACCAACAATGTAGGAGTGTTCCTTTTTACACCACACCCTCCCCAGTTATTATTTGTGGACTTATTAATAATAGTCATTCTGACAGTTGGGAGGTGGTACCTCATAGTAGTTTTGATTTGCATTTCTGTAAAAATCAGTGATGTTGAGCCTTTTTTCATGTGCTTGTTGGCCATCTATATGTGTTCTTTGGAGAAATGTCTATTCAGGTCTTTTGCCCATTTTTTAATTGGGTTGTTGGTATTTTTGCTGTTGAGTTGTATAAGTTGCTTGTATATTCTAGAGATTAAACGCTTGTCAGTTGTGTTGTTTGAAACTATTTTCTCGCATTCCATGGGTTGTCTTTTTTTTATGGTTTCCTTTGCTGTAAAAAATTTTTCAGTTTGATTAGATCCCATTGGTTTATTTTTGCTTTATTTCTGTTGCCTTGGGAGTCTGACCTAAGAAAACCTTGTACAGTTAATGTCGGAAAATGTTTCTCCTATAATTCTCTTCCAGAAGTTTGATGGTGTCTTATCTTACATTTAAGTGTTTAAGCCATTTTGAGTTTATTTTGTGCATGGTATGAGGGTGTGTTCCAGTTTCATTGATTTATATGTGGCTGTCCAATTTTCCCAGCACCACTTACTGAAAAGACTTGTCTTTTTCCCATTTTATATTCTTGCCTCCTTTGTTGAAGATTAATTGACCATAGGTGTCTGGGTTTATTTCTGTGTTCTCTATTCTGTTCCATTGGTCTGTATGTCTGTTTTGGTACCAATACCACACTGTCTTGATCACTGTGGCTTTGTAAAGTCTGGGAGAGTTATGCCTCCTGCTTGGTTTTTGTTCCTCGGGATTGCTTTGGCAATTCTGGGTCTTTTTGGTTCCATATAAATTTTTGGATTGTTTGTTGTAGTTCTATGAAAAGTGTCATGGGTAATTTAATGGGGATTGCATTGAATCTGTAGATTGCTTTGGGTAGTATGGCCATTTCTACAATATTAAATTTTCCAACTCAGGAGCATGGAATATCTTTCTAGTTTTTTAATCCTCTTTAATTTCCTTGACTAATGTTTTATAGTTCTCAATATATAAGTCCTTCACTTCCCTTGGTCAGGTTTATTGCTAGGTATTTAATTTTTTAGGGTGAAATTTTAAAACATATTGTGTTTTTGTATTCCTTTTCTAATATTTCATTGTTAGTATACAGAAATGCAACCATTTTCTGAATGTTAATCTTTTATCCTGCCACTTTGTTGAATTCATTGATCAGTTCAAGTAGTTTTTGTGTGGAGTCCTTAGAGTTTTCTATATATAGTATCATGTCATCTGCATACAGTGAAAATTTTACCTCTTTTCTTCCAATTTGGATAGTTTATTTCTTTTGTTTGTCTGATTGTTGTGGACTTCCAATATTATATTAAATAAAAGTGGTGAGAATGGGCATCCTTGTCTTGCTCCAGATTTTAGTGGGAAGGCTTTCAGTTTTTTTCCATTGGGTATTATAATGGCTGTGGGTTTGTCATAAATGGCATTTTTTTTGTGTTAAGGTATGTTCCCTCCATACCCACTTGGGTAAGAGTTTTTATCATGAGTGGATGTTGGACTTTGTCAAATGATTTTTCTGCATCTATTGAGATGATCATGTGGTTTTTGACTTTTCTCTTGTTAATGTGGTTATAATGTTGATTGATTTGCATATGTTGAATCATCCTTGTGAATCTGGGATGAATCCCACTTGATCATGATGTATGATCTTTTTTATACTTGGATTTGGTTGACTAAAATTTTGTTGAGAATTTTTGCATCTATATTCATTAGAGATATTGGCCTATAATTTTCCTTTTTAGTAGTATCTTTGTCTTGTTTTGGTATTAGGGTGATGGTGGCTTTATAGAATGTCTTTGTGAGTCTTCCTTCTGGAAGAGTTTAAGAAGGAGCCTCATCATTTTTATAACAATGTTAAGACATAGACTTCAAAATTGAGCATTACATGAAGAATGCATAAGTAAAATGTGAGCTGACTATTTCTAAGGTATAAGAAGCAACAGCTTAGAAACATATAAAGAAGCATGCGTATATCTCCAAACATTGGTGATGAGAATGAAAGAAGAGCAGAATAGTAAAGCATATTTAAATATCATGTCTGTTAATTAAGACATATGCAGTTAGCAGCATTTCATGTTTATTAAGATTTCATGTGTATTTCTGGAGTTCCCGTCGTGGCTCAGTGGTTAACGAATCCAACTAGGAACCATGAGGTTGTGGGTTTGATCCCTGGCCTTGCTTAGCGGGTTGAGGATACAGCGTTGCCGTGAGCTGTGGTATAGTTTGCAGATGCGGCTCAGATCCCACGTTGCTGTGGCTCTAGCGTAGGCCAGCAGCTACAGCTCCAATTTGATCCCTAGCTTGGGAACCTCCATATGCTGCGGGAGTGGCCCAAGAAATGGCAAAAAGGCAAAACAAAAGATTTCATGTGTATTTCAGAGCATATTAAGTAAGGAAAATAGATACCTATGGGGTTGGAGAGGTACTGGGAAGCCAAATGGAAGGAAAGGGTGAATAAAATACAATAAAAAAAATAGAATAATAAAAATAAAGTAAAATATAAAAGGATAGATTTGAATGGACATATGAATACAATGTGCTAGGTATAAGCTGAGAAGAACAAAAGAATATAAACTCTCTACAACTAGAGATCAAAATGGAAACAATAAATACAACATATTATATGTTTTAATCAGCATTTTTAATCTAAGTTCTTACTAGTATTTCCAAATTTATTTTTCTACTAAAATTTTGTACTACAATTTAGATTTTATACTGAAATTTTTGTACTAAAATTTGTACTGCAATTTAGACTTTGAAACTAAAATTTAGATTTTGAAAACTCTGTTCTCTTTGACAGATGTATATCTCTCTTATGCATATTTTCTTGAAATTTGTCCCTTGTACCTGCATTCATATTCTTCAGTTAACTATGCATTCTGAAACAATAATTAAATTGAAATGTGGAAGATTTACATTGTTGCATATAAGAGTTACCATCATGGTTCAGTGGTTAATGAACCTGACCTAATAGCCATGAGGACATGGGTTTGATCCTTGGCCTTACTAGGTGGGCTGAGGATCTGGTGTTGCTGTGAGCTGTGATGTAGGTCGCAATTACAGCTCAGATCCCATGTTGCTCTGGCTGTAGTGTAGGCTGGCAGATATAGCTCCAATTCGACCTCTAGCCTGGGAACCTCCATATGTCATGGGAGTGGCCCTGAAAAGACAAAAGACAAAAGTAAATAAATAAATAAATTTTTGCAATTCCCTTCTGCTTTTTCAACATATTTTTCTAAATATTGTGTTTATATGATTCATTTTTAAATGAATTAACATTTAAACTTTTAAATATATTAAATTTGCTAAAGTTGTTAATATTAAAATAAAATAGAAAAAATAAAATATATTGCAGTAATATTATTTTTTAAATGCCGGATTTGCTTTATTCTCCCCTAACCTACAGGAATTTTACAGCATGGTGACATAGATGGGCCTTCAAGAAATGTTAGTTAGCCTCCCCAACACATGCCAGAATAATTTCTTTTGCAGATAACTGATCATTTTTTTTTCTCTTAAACAGCCAGTTTTGTTGGAGAAGTAATGTGTCATGCCATGATTTGTCTGATCCAATCAGAGTGATGTTATACCTCTGCTAAAGATTGGTTGAAGGAAGGGCAATGACAAATAAAAATTGCTTCAGAGATTTTAGAAAAGATTTTCTTCTCTGATGGAGGCAAGAGTGGCATGAGGAAAATGGCCATTTGTTCCTCTTCAAACTTCCTCAAGCTTTGATCATTTTCAGTGAAAATTTAGTTTCTCATAAACCATGTTCTTGGATTGGAAGAATCAGTATTGTCAAAATGACTGTATTACCCAAGTCAATCTACAGATTCAATGCAATCCCTATCAACCAATGGCATTTTTTTACAGAACTAGAAAAAAATTAAAATTTATATAGAAACACAAAAGACCCCAACTTGCCAAAGCAATCTTGAGAAACAAAAATGGAGCTGGAGGAATCAGGCTCCCTGAATATATTACAAAACTACAGTCATCAAAACAGTGTGGTGCTGGCACACACACACACACACACACACACACACACACACACACACAAGCAGAAATAGAAATTAGTGGAATAGAATAAAAAGCCCAGAAATAAACCCAACACCTGTGGTCAATTAATCTATGACAAAGGAGGCAAAATCATACAATGGAGAAAAGACAGCCTCCTCAAAAAGTGATGCTGGGAAAACTGGACAGCTACATATAAAAGAATAAAATTAGAACATTCTGTAACACTATACACAAAAATAAACTCAAAATGGATTAAAGACCTAAATGTAAGATGGCATCATAAATAAAACTATAAAGTTCTTAAAGGAAAACATAGGAAGTACACTTTATAACAAAAATAGCAGCAATATATTTTATGATCCACCTCCTAGAGTAAAGAAAATAAAAACAAAAATAAAAGTGACCTAATTTAAACCTAAAAGTTTTGCACAGGAAAGGAAATCATAAACAAACAAAAAGGAAAACCCACAGATTGGGAGAAAATGTTTGCAAATGAAGCAATGGACAAGGGAGCAATCTGGAAAATAAACAATCTCATACAACCCAAGTAAAAATGGGCACAAGACCTAAAAAGACATTTCTCTGAAGAAGACAAACATATAGCCAAAAAGCACATGAAAAGATGCTCAACATCTCTAATTATTAGGGAAATTCAAATCAAAACTACAAGAGGTATCACCTCACTCTAGTCAGAATGGCCATCATCAAGTAGTCTATAAACAATAAATGCTGGAGAGGGTGTAAAGAAAAGGGAACCCTCCTATACTGTTGATGGGAATGTAAAGTGGTGCGAACAGTATGGAAGTTCCTTAAAAAATAAAACGGAACTACCATATAATCCAGCAATCCCATTCCTGGGTATATATCTGGAGAAAATCATAATTCGAAAAGATACTTTGCACCCCAATGTTCATTGCAGCACTATTTACAATAGCTAAGACATGGAAACAACCTAAATGTCCATTAAAAGAGAAATGGATAAAGAAGATAGGGTACATAAATACAATAGAATGTGACTCAGCCATCAAAAGAACACAATAATGCCATTTGCAGCAACATGGATGGACCTAGAGATTGTCATTCTAAGTGAAATAAGTCGAAGACAAATATAATATGATATCACTTACAGGTGGAATCTAATAAAAAATGACACAGATAAACTTGTTTGGAGAACAGAAACAAACTCACAGATCCCAAAGTTAAACTTATGGTTGTAGAGGGGGAAACATGGAAGGAAGGGATAGATTGGAAGCTTAGTATTGACATATACACACTAAAATATATATAATAGATAACTAACAAGGACCTAGTTATAGAACAGGGAACTCTGTTCAACATTGTATAAAAACCTAGATGGAAAAGAATCTGAAAAAGAATGAATATGTATTTATGTATGGCTGATTCACTTTGCTGTACACCCCAAACTAACACAGTGTTCTAAATCAACTATATCCCAATAAAATTAAAAAAACAAAAACTAGCAGTTGGCTTGCCCCAACCAAACAATAAGCCAAAAGATTAAACCAAAAATTTAGAGAGCAAAATTTTTAACATGGTAAAATTGAAAAACAGAAAAGTGGAGATAAGAATTCATAATAGTTTGCTTTATTCAATTATCCTTTAATTTAGTTTCTAATGTATTTTCAAAATCTTATGATTAAATGGAATTTCTATAAAAATGTAAAAGCATATGAATATTAATTAGAGGAAATAACTGTATTAAAATCAAAAGGAGACAATTATTATGTTGTTTCCTATATTCATAGAGTCTACCTCTAGAGGGGAGTCATTCTCATAAAGATTTATAGTTGGGAGCAGATGGCTTAAGGTTTCAAAATAAAATCTTAAAATAATGTAAAGTATTATAGGTTTAATCTAGGAAACCTGTTAAATGCAATAATTTAGAAAATTGTCACTTGAATCATTAAATTATTACTAATTGCACAATAGGTTTATAATGTACTTGATTAAGAAATCCTTTAGGCCATAAGTCATCAATTAAAAAGTCTTAAATTAGTAACAAGGCTGTAATCAAATAACTTATTTTTGGCAAACAAGAACATGATTAAAAACTGCTCCAGGGACTCTTCATTACTCCTGTTACATAATGTAATTTTATAATTAGTAACAAAATACTTGTAACTCTGTCCAGATTTTAAGTTTAGAAAACTAATGTTGCTTTTATACTAACATTCCTTATTTTCTCTATTTTTAGACATCTATTGTTCCCTCTGATGCTGATGGTTGCCTCCTCTCTAACCCTCTCTTATTTATTCTTCAAGCTGCCTGCTGTTTTCTTTATAAAACATAAAACTGATAGGTCAGTCACTTTTCTTAAAATATTTGCATTCCCCTTCATTGTCTTCAGATACAATCCAATGTAATTCAAAGCCTATACATGATTTGGCTGCCATGTCTGTTTTTCAGTCTTTGCATTCAAATAAGCACTCTACCCCTCTGCCCACACTGAACCAATGGTGTCTCTTGGAATGCCTGGGCTAGAAGCAGTCCTTTGTTCTACATTTTTGCTAAATTTGGCAGTCACTTTTTGGTTTTGTCAATCTATCATTGTGAAAAATATTTCATGGTAGAGGAAGCCAGTTCATGACTATATCCATTTTTTTTTATAGGTTTGCCCTTCAGAGCTATCCTTTGAATTCTTCAGACCCAGATTATTTGTCAGTCATATATACTGCAAATACCTTCTCTCAAAAAATGTTTTTTTTTCTCTCTGTAGTATTTTTTGATAAATCATTAAATGTAATGAAATTAAATTTTTCAAGATTTTCTGTTAGTGTTAGCATTTTAGTTTATTCATTGACAAGTACTACTTATGATAAAAAATATTTTTTATGTGGTCCTCTAAAAGTTGGTGGATTTTTGTTAGTTTTGCACAGTTTTCCCTTCCACATTTAGGTCTGTATTTCTCCCAGAATTATTTTATCTAATTTTTCACATAGAGAATAATTTTTTGTTTTTTGTTTTTTTTTAGGACACCCGCAGCATATGGGAATTCCCAGGCCTAGGAGTCAAATCTGAGCTGTGGCTGCTGGCCTTTGCCACAGCTACAGCAACACCATATCCAAGCTGTGTCTGTGACCAACTACAATGCAGCTCACTACAATACCAGATCTTTAACCCACTGAGGGAGGCCAGGGATCAAACCCACATCCTCATGGATACTAGTTGGGTTTGTTACCACTGAGCCACAAGGGGAACTCCAGGAATTATTTTGCTAGCTTAAAGTTTTGAGAGCACTACCATTTCCAATTGCTCAGTAATACAATTTTTTTGTCATATGTACTTGGTATGTACAAGTATATATGACAATATATGACTATTTCTGGGTTCTTAATTCTGTTCCACTGATTGATTTTTAATTCCTTGAGTCAATACCACACCACCTTAATTATTAGAGTTTTATAAATCATTTAGATTCTGATAGGAAAACCTTTACACATATTTATTTTCCTTATCAGGATTTTCTTGGTTATTCTTGTTCATTTGTACTTTGTATACACTTCATATTAATCTTATCAAGTTCCTCAAAAAACTTTATGGTGATTTTTTTTTCAGCATTTGTGGCACATTGAAGTTCTCAGGCCAAGGATTGAATCCTAGTGGGAGCTTCAACCTATGCCACAGCTGTTGCAACATGAAATCCTTAACCCTCTGCATGGGGGCTAAAGATTGAACCATGTCACCATGCAGACAACATCGTGTCCTTAACCCACTGTATCACAGTGGGAACTCCTGGTGATTTTGATTATAAAAAATTTAAAAAATTTTCCCTACAAAAGCATGTACACACATTGTTTCAATTTTTCCTGGTTACCTTATGTGCAGCAAGTATAAATTCTATGGTATTTTAAAATCCATTATCCATGGGTTCATTGCTAATATGCAGAAATACGATAGATTTGAATATATTTGTCTTATGGTTTCTTAAGTTGCTGAACTCACAATGAATGAGTTATAGGAATGCTTTTTTTTTTAATTTTTAGATGTCTTGGGAAGTTCTCTGCAGACATAGATGTCATCTGAAAATAGGGACTTTTATTTCTTCCTTTCCAATCTGTATGTGCTTTCCTTTCATTTTCTTGCCTTATTGTGTTTGCTGAAACTTCAAGAATTATGTTGAATAAGAGTGTTAAGAGGAGACGTCTTTGCCTAATTCCTGATCTTGTGGGAAAGACTTTTTTACCATTAAGTATAATGTTTACTGTAGGATTTTTGTAAATGTTCTTTTTCACGTTGATGAAGTTTTTCTTTATTCTGTTTTTCTGAGATTTGTTATCATTTAATGGATGCTGAATGTTATCAAATGGATTTTTTTTCATTGATTGAAATGATCTTGTTTTCTTCCCTCATTAGCCTAATAGAGTAGATTATACTGATTAATTTTTTAATATCCAGCTGTTCTCCCATGCCTCAAATGAGCCTCACTTGGGATCATTTTTTTATAATTCTTCCTATTTATTGCTAAGTAATATTTATTACTATAATAACACTTTCCTAAGGAGTTTTGCTTCCATATGTATTAGAGATAGTGACATGAACTTTTCCTTGTCTTTCTTTCTTTTTCTTTTTTGTTCTTTGTCAGGTTTTGTTAGCATGATAATGATAATGCTAGCTTCAATAGATGAATTAAGAATTATCCATTTTCTTCTATTTCTTAAAATGATTATGTAGAATTGGCGATAATTCCTCTTTCAGTAGTTTATTAAATTCATCAATGAAATCTTGTCCTAAAAATTCCTTTCTTGATAAGTTTTTAATTATGAATTCAATTTCTTTCTTTATGACTGCAATAACTGTAGTGATAGCCTCTGTTTTATTCTCACTATTGATAATTTGTATCTTTTCTTTTTTGTCAACTTTATTGATCTCTTCAAAAAACGAACTCTTTATTTAACTGACTCTTCTCTACTGCTTTTCTGTTTCACTAATTTTTGCTCAGTGTTACCTCCTTCTGCTTGCTTTCATTTTGTTTTGTTTTATCCATCTGTTTTCTCTAGATTCTTGAGGAGTGAACTTATATTATGATTTGAGACTTTTCCTTGTTTGTAATATGGTCATTTAGAGCTAAAATGTCCCTGTCAACACTGCCAAAAATATCCATGACCCATGCATTTTCATATGCTGTATTTTCATTTTCATATGCTGTACTTTCATTTTCATTTAGATAATATATTTTAAAATTTCCTTTGAAACTTTCCCCATTTGACCCTTGGATTATTAAAAGTCTATTATTTATTTCCCACATTTGAGGAGATTTTCCTGTTAACTATTTTTTTATTTTTTCATTTTTTTTGTTTTTGCTTTTTGGGGCTGCACTTGTGGCATAGGGAGGTTCCCAGGCTAGGGGTTGAATCGGAGCCACAGTTGGCCTATGACACAGCCGCAGCAACGCCAGATCTGAGCCGCGTCTGCGACCCATACCACAGTTCACAGCAATGCCCGATCCTTAACCCCCTGAATGAGGCCAGGGATTGAACCTGCAACCTCATGGTTCCTAGTCGGATTCATTTCCACTGTGCCATGATGGGAACTCCCCTGTTAACTTCATTGATTCCTAGTCTGACTAGCTGTACAGAACTAATCAATCTACTAGCAATTCATATGATTTCAATTATTTTCAATTGGTTACATTTTGTGTTATGGTCTACTGTATAATTTGCTTTTAATATGTTTCTTGAGCATGTGAAAAAAATGTGTATTTTGCTGTTTGTTGGGTGGAGTGTTCTCTAAATGTCTTTTTTATCTTGTTGATCCATAGCAATGTTGAGCTGTCTGATATCCTTGCTAATTTTCTATTTGTTTTATCAGTTTTTGAGCAAACAGTCTTAATATCCATAATTGCAAATTCATCTATTTCTCCTTTAGTTCTATCAGCTTTTAATTCATACCTTTCTTAGCTGTGTTGTCTGGTTCATATATTTTTAGGAGTGATAGGTCTTTTTGATAGATTGACCATCTTAACATTGTCTCTCATAATTCTCTTTCCTCTAAAGTCTACTTTTTTTGGTATTAATTAACAAGTTGTAGTTTTGTTTGGTTAATATTTGAATGATATATTTACGTATGTTTTTTGCTTTATAGAATATGAATTGCCTATTTTTTTATAACTTAATGTTTTGGTGAGAACATGTGGTTGGGCCATTGAAGAAGAGTCTTTTAGTTCCTGTCATTAATTATTGTAGTTATATCCTTTATTCTCAGTGTATTATTGATATGTTAAAGATTAAGTCTGTCATTTTTTGCCTGATTTTTGTTTCTCTGCTTTTTTCCATGTTCATATGTGAACGCATTTTTAGAATTTCAATTAATTTATCTACACTTTTGTTTAGTGTGTCTCCTTTTATATGTAGTTTTAGTGATTGTTCCAAATATTTCAGTATATATACAAAATGAATCAATCTACTAACAGTATACCTGCCTCATCCTCCCAGAAGTAAGAGTCTTCATCGCTGTCTTTTAAAACCTCTATCTAGGTTACTGCCTTTCATTTTTTAGAAGTTTTTATTACAACTCAATCATAACACTGGTACACCTAAGAGTTACCACTCTATTGTTTAATTTTCCATTAAGGAAAGTACTTTGTAGAATTAGATTCATGCAGTATGCATTTTTTCCTCAATATTATGTGTTTCTTTGTGTAACATTATGTTTAAATATTTATCCATGTTTTTACTTGAAGTTGTTGCTTATATCTCTGTGGTTTCTATATAGTAATTTTTTGTATGAACATGTCATAACTTATGTATCCATTCTACTTTTGATTAACTTTAGATTATTTCCAGTTTTTGCCATAGATATAAATGTTACTATAGGAGTTCCCACTGTGGCTCAACAGAAATGAACCCGATTAAAATCCATGAGGGTACGGGTTCAATCCCTGGCCTCACTCAGGATCTGGCATTGCTGTGAGCTATGGTGTAGGTTGCAGATGCAGCTTGGATCCCACGTTGCTGTGGCTGTGGCATAGGCTGGCAGCTGCTGCTCCAATTCGACCCTTAGCCTGGGAACTTCTGTACACTGTGGGTGTGGCCCTAAAAAGCAAAAAAAAGTTACTGTGGGCATTTTCATGTGTATTTCCTGCTTCAGATATGCAGGCTTCTAAAGTAATATCAAACTGTTGTTGACATTATTTATTTATTTATTTTTGGCCACATCCATCACCTGCAGAAGTTCTTGATCCAGAGATCAAGCCCACAGCACAGCAGCAACCCAAGCCGTTGCAGTGGCACATTAACCCCCTGTGCCACCTGAGAACTCCCTCTTGTCATTGTTTTTCAGCATGAAGAAATGCTGTATCCATGAGTGAAGAAACCTTGAAGGAATACAAGGTGAAATAGTAAGCATATATTTTTTCAGGTTATTAGTGCATGTTTCAGAGTAGATGGGGATTAATTTACTGGCTTGAATTTTTTGCACCTCATAAGCATGGGGATTGGATTGTCTGTTTACACATACCTCTGATTTCACTCATAGCCCTAAGTCAGTGGTCTATGTCTCTTCAATATCCCTAAGGCAATGTACCATATATTTTTAATATCTCCTTTACGACGGGGCAGCTTAATCTTTTCTTTTTTCTAAGTTTGTGGGGTTCAGTTCCAAATCTATACTGAAGAAGAGTTATGCATCTTTCCCAATCTAGCTTGTTTATTATATATGATTTTATATGGGTTCTTTTATACTAATAGCCTGGTTGGTTGCAGTAAAGATGTTTCTCTTCCTGAATGGAATCTGAAAATGTTCTTTCCTTTTTATTTTCTTGATTCTTATTTAACTTAATTTAATTAATTAATTTATTTATTTTTACTTTTTAGGGTTGCACCTACAGTATATGGGAGTTTCCAGGCTAGGGGTTGAATTTGGAACTACAGCTGCCAGCCTTAGCCACAGCTACAGCAATGCCATATTTGAGCCCATCTGAGACCTTTGCCACACAGCTTGCTCACAGCAATACTGGATCATTACCACTGAACAAGGCCAGGCATCGAACCCGCATCCTCATGGATACTAGTTGGGGTTCATAACGCAATGAGAACTCCCTATTCAGCTTTTCTGAAGTGTTAACAATTACACTGATTTTGGAATATTTCAGCCTTGTGGAGAAACTTGATAACTAGTAAATCTGTAAATTTTGGTCACAAAAGGGTCTTGTCAGACCTTTGATATTTTCAGGCAATATGACAAGTAACATAATCTGAAAGTTTCTTGGGATAGACAGTTTTGTGAAATTCTTCTTTGGCATAACTACTCTCTGTCAACCTTCTTCATCACACATATTTTCATATATTTAACAATTTTATTTTTCCTGAAGCATTTCTTACAATAATCATTTAATTCATTATTAAGAATAGCAATTATTATTGTAGTTTACTTGAGTTATTTAAATTGTACATTATTATAATTATTTTCACCTATCTCAAGTATGATTAAAAACAATCATTAATTCAGTAATAATGAATTGCATGAATACAGTAATAATGAATAGCACCCCCCAGAACTGATATTGTTTCAGTTGTTTCAGAATGGGGATTTTAGAATATATTGCATTTATACGTTGATCTCAAATGTTTGAGTTAATAATCTCTTTGTTACTTTAAAACTTTTGTTTAGTACTAATTTTTGAGTATAGTACAATATGAAATATAATAAAAATGGAAAATTAGCACTGAAAATTTTCTGTAAATATTTGTATATGACATTCACACATCTATCAACTGTGCTCCTGAAATGTCAGAGCACTGCACTTAACCCATTTTAAAATATTTTTTCTAAATTCATATTTTTGACAAAATACATGCCATGTACCCATGGAGTTTGCCACATGTATTGGAGTTTATAGGTTTGTTTTAGTTTTAACTATTGAGGCTTCTGTCCATGTAAATTTTTATTATTTCCTTAAATCCAGATGGTAAGTTCTGAATCATGGCACAGAATCCAGCAATGGCCATCTGCAAAAATGACAGGAGCATTGATACCCCCTGGACCCTAGTACATCAGAGGAGAGTCAGGCATGGTTGGTTTTTCGCAGCATGGTGGCTTTCACACAGTGGGGAAGCTTTAGAGCACTTAAGAATGAATGCCAGCTGAGGCAGTGACCGCTGTTGGTGATCTTATGAAATTTTATGGGCAGCACATGCTTCTGCAGCAGACTTTGCTAAAAGAAGAGACAAGGAAGAAAATAATAGATGGAAAATGAGCTAACAGGGCTTTTGTAAGATGACAAGAACACCTGGGGCCTACAGGATATAACTTGAAGGGATTACTGACAGCAACATTGCACAGGGCTGGGACGACTGAAACTGCAGGTAGAGACTTAATGTTCAGAAATTGTTATTGCATTTTTAGTATTTATTATAACCTCATCCCATCTCTCCTATCTAGGTCTTGTGAGGCCTGGAGAAATGTTAATTATATAAATTAAATTTCCAATGACAGATGTGATGTGTATAGGTGTGACAGTATGTGTGCGTGCGTGTGTGTGTGTGTACCAAAAGTACAATTATCCTCTCTATAAATGTATACATAAACAAGATACTTCTGAACAAAATTTATAAGCCTTGTCTCATTTTGGCTCAGTCTCACCAGAAGCTATGATGAATGGTAATCTTGGATTAACGGTTATTTGCAATTCTGTTTAGAATATGTATACTTTGAATACATAAATAAATAGTCTATTTATTAAGTATCTCATACAAAGAACATCCATAAAAATTACAAAGAGTGAGTGTACAGTTGCTGAATTTTAGATTTTGAACATACTAATGTAATCAGTGATAGCTTAAATAACATATTATTAAAACCCTAGAATCTTCTTTGAGCTTCCTTCCATTTACTAATCAACACAGCAGTAACAATGACTCTCCTAATTTCCAACACCATAAATTAGATTTTCCTGCTATCAAAATTTCTGCAGATGGAATCTTACAGTGTGTGCATTTTTCAACTTGGCTTGCTTTCCTTAATTTCTGTTAATTAGAGTCATCCATGTAGTTGCATGTATTACTGTTTTTATTTTTATTTTTTCTTATTTGGATATCCTTTTTTAAAGTTGCTTTTTTCTCTCCTAAATAGGTAAGAATTCTGTCCATATTCTGGATATCAATCCTTATTACCTACCGAGAGTTTCCTTTAAAAGTGATCTCTAAATGAAGTAGTAGTAACAAGGCAAGTATTCTTGTTTTGTTCTCAATTGTAGGAATAAAACTTTTGGCAATTAATTATTAAACTTGCAATAGATTTTTCTTTATCTCACTCTGTTTTAGATATTTGAATTATTTATTTGTTTACACTTTAAGAATTATGACCATAACCTAAAGGTTTTAAAAAACAAATAATTCTTTTCTCTCAATTTTTGGCCTGAGGAATCTGGGTGTGGTTTAACTAAATTCTTTGGCTCAGGTATCTCTCATGTCTTCAATCAAAATGTCACCTAGGCAGGCTCCACTCCCAAGCTCACACAGTGTTTGTAGGCAAAGCTCATTCCTTCATGGATTGTTGGACTGGGGGGCTCAGTTCCTCACTGGTTGTTTGCAAGAGGCCACTCATTTCTTAACTACTTGGACCTCTTCACAGGGCAGCTCACAAAATGGTAGCTGCCTTCATCACTGTAAGAAAGCAAGATAGCGAGCAAGTAAGAGAGAGAGAGGTCACAGTCTTTTAAAATTTAACTTTGGAAGTAGTATCCCATCCCTGTTATCATAATCTATTGGTTCAAAGTTACTAGGTGTCTCACACAAGGGAAAGTGTTATCCAAGGGCATGAATTCAGGAGTCCTCTCCTAATCCACTCGGGATCCCTTCCAAGACCCCCAGTACCTGCCTGAAACTGCGGATAGAACACTACCACATACATGTACATACCCATGATAAAGTTTAATTTATAGGCACCATAGGAGAGTAACAACAGTTACTAACAACAAAATAGAACAGTTATGGCAATATACTGTAATAAAGTTATGTGATATGATCTCTCTTTCAAAATATATTGTGCAAATATGATCCTTCTCCATCTTAACTAGCATTTATCACACACTGTGGTTATAACTTTTGTAGTTCGAGGTGCAGCAGCAAAACTAGCACAAAGTTCTTTTTCCTTCTTCACAATTTCATGAATAGAAGATTTGTTCTACTGTAGATCTTAGCAACCTCAGCATATGATTTGTTTTCTTTCCTTAAGTTTCTTTTTGGCATATCTGCATTTCCAGCATCACTGCTCTTGCACCTCGAGACCATTAAGTAAAATAAATGTGACTTGAACACAAACACTGTGAAACCACAACAGTCATATGATAACCAAGATGGCTACTGAAATGACTGACTGGCAGGTTATGCTGGACAAAATGATGTCACACTCAGGGTTGCACAAAGAGACTAGTCAAGATTTCATTGTGCTACTCAAAACAGCAAGCGATTTATAACTTAGTGATTGTTTATTTCTTGAATTTTCTGTTTAATATGTTCAGACTGAGAAACTGAGGAAAGTGAAATTGCAGATAAGAGGTGACTACTGCAATCAAAAGGCAGAGATCACTGGCAGCTCCTTTAGATGAAGCCTGACAAAACTTTTGTATATGGATGTTCTCTGCATTTCTAGTTTGCTGAGATTTTTGACTTACATGAGTGTTGAATTTTATCAACACGTTCATATACTGACATAATAATAGAGCTTTTCTCCTTTTTATTTTTTTTCTATTGATTTGGTCAATTCCATTGCCTGATCTGTGACCTTATAGCAAACTTCCATTCTAGAATTAACTCAGCGTGGTTGAGAGGCATGACCCTTTTGATATATCACTGCGTTCTTCTTACTAACATTTTGCTTAGTATCTATGCACCTATTACAAAGGAAATATTTGTGTGTAAATTCTCTTTCCTTTATTTTATTGTCGTATTTGATGGTAAGGTGTGCTGACCTTGTAAGATCAGTTCAGAAGTATTATCTTTTTCTATACATTGGATTTGTTCAAAGAAAAGTTTGTGTTATTTTATCTTAAATATATGAAAACCTTTACTGGTGAGTCAATTTAAGCCTAGATATCTTTTTAAGTTAAATTTTATGTTGGATTCAATTTTAAAATAAATATAAACTGATATCAGTATTTTACTTTTTTGCATTTTTAACTTCTCCCTTTCTTGGTATTTTTCCATTTAACTGAAAATTTTAAATTCATCGTTAGAGGATTGTTAATATTATCTTACATCCTTTTCTTTTCTTTTCCTTTCTTTTCTTTCTCTTCTTTTTAGGGCCACACCTGCAGCATATGGAGGTTCCCAGGCTAGGGGTCAGATCAGACTGTATCCTCTGACCTATGCCACAGCCACAGGAACACAGGATCCGAGCCACGTCTGCAACCTACACCACAGCTCACAGCAACGCTGGATCCTTAAACCACTGAGCAAGGCCAGGGATTGAAACCACATCCTCATGGTTCCTAGTCAGATTCGTTACCCCACTGAGCCACGGTGGGAACTCCAATCTTATATCATTTTTAATATCTGAAATATATGTACAGGTGGACCCCTTTTCATTCTTCATATAGGTTAATTGTGCATATTCTTTTTTTCAATAATCTTGCTAGAGTTCTATTATTTATTAGTTCTTTAAAAACAACTAATTTGTTCATATTTCTAGAATCTATTTTATTAATTTATGTTTTTATTTTTCCCCATCTTTACGCTTTGGGTTAATTAGTTTTTTAAAAATTACTTGATGTAGACAGCTATATCATCATTTTGTGGGCTTTTTTCTCTTTAACATATGAATTTTAAGATTCTAAATTTCCCTATAGATTCTAAATTCCCTATTCTAAATTTGCCTGCATTAACTGAATCTTATTAATTTTGCTATGAAGTGATTTTTTTTAATCATTTACTTCAAAATAACATTAACTTTGAAATTCATTTTGATCATGGCATTTTCTGTTTGAATTCATTAATTTCTAAACAATTTATATTTGTATTTTATTTCTGTTATTATTTTTTAGAGTAATTTGACTTTGTCAAAAAACATATCCTGAATGACTTGAATCTTACCAAATTTCTTGAGGCTTGCTTTGTTGAACAAGCATAGAATTAAATTTGGAATATATATCATGAGTAATTGAAACGAATGTGTAGTCATTTGTTGTTACTTGCAGTGTTTTATGTATGGTAATTATGCCAAATTTGTTAATTTTTCTGTGTAGATCTACTATTAATATTTGTTTGCTTGTATTATCACCTTTGAGGAAGGTGTGTTGAAATCTCTCATCATGAATACAGCTTTATCTATTTCTATTCTGGTTGCTTCAATTTTTACTTAATGTATTTGAATCCATTTTATTGTGGGCAAATTTCAAATGGTTTTGTTTTACTGAAGGATATATACCTTTATCATCATAAAATGTCTCTTTATTTTTTTTTTTTCCTCTAACAACACTTAAGGCTTTGAAGTCTGCTTTTCTATACACTAATACAGAAATGTAAGCTGACTTTCAGTCAGTGTTTTCCTGGAATTATATATTTTTCCATCCTCTAATATTCAGTCTCTCTGTGTCCACATATATTTAAGGTGTATCTCTGGTAAAGAATATATAGCCTGCTTTTTAAAACTCCAGTCTGACAGTCTTAACTTTTTATTTAGTGTGTAGTTTTTTGACATTTGATAGTTCTATATTTACTTATATATTTACATGTATTTTTATCTGCCATCTTACTCTTTGTTTTGGCATATAGTCTACTTTCTCTAATTCTCTTGAATTACTTTTTAAATTATATGATCAGCTTATTTCATGTACATGATTTACAAAGTGGTTGCAATAGAAAATCGGACATGGATTTTGGACTCATTTTATTTAATATAAATTATTACTTTCGTCAAAGCATAATGGTGTTAAAATCTTCCCATCTTTAAGAAAAATGTTGTGTATTACAAGTCTACATACATTTAATCTCTACCTTATAATTATTATCTTGTATAGCCAATAACCAATATATATGACCCACGCATTTAGACTTTTTTTGCTTTTTAGGGCCATATCTGTGGCCCTAAAAAGATCTCAGACTAGGTGTCAAATCAGAGCTACAGCTGCTTACCAACACCACTGCCATAGCAACGCAGGATCTGAGCCTACAATTGTGACCTAAAACACAGCTCCCTGCAACCATGGATCGTTAACCCACAGAGGGAGGCCAGGTATGGAACCTTCATCTTCATGGATGCTAGTCAGGTTCATAACCCACTGAGCCGCAATGAGAACTCTTAACCTTGTATGTATAATCTTTTATTTCTGTTTGTTCTGCTTTCATCTAGAGTGATTCTCTATGCCCAAAAAAGACTCTTAGTATTTATGTAAGCGATAATGACATGTTCCTTAGTTTTAGCTTGTTTGAAATTGTCTTTATTTTGACTCTTTTTTTTTTCTTGCTGACTATAGAATGCTCAGCATTTTGATTTGTCTGAATTTGGCAATAGTTTTTGTTTTCTTTATTTCTATGAACAATATTATTGCTCCTACAGCCATAATGTGTCCTTTTTATAGCTGCCTACAAATTTTTCTTTTTATCCATGGTTTTCACTTGTTTTGCTATAATGTGCAGAGATGTAAATTTTCTTGTATTTCTCCTGCTTGAAGTACTCAGGATTTATTGCAACTGTGGCTTGGTATTAGTGTTTTGTTTTAAAAAATTCTTGGCCTGTATTTCTTGAAATAAAGTTTTTGCTTTACTCCCTTCTCCCCTTCTGTGACTCTGCTGAAAAATATGTTAGACCATCTAACTTTGGTTCACATATCACTTATGATCTTTTTCTAATCTTTACTCTTGATTTTCTATGTGCTTCAATATGAATATTTTCTATTACTCTACCTTTCAGTTTCTCACAATACACTAATTCCTTTTTCTGCTGTGTCCATTCTGCTGTTAGAGTCATTCATCAGGATAGGATTTCCAGGAGTTCCCGTCATGGGTCAGCGGAAATGAATATGACTAGCATCCATGAATATGTGGGCTTGATCCCTGACTTTGCTCAGTGGGTTAAGGATCTGGCATTGCCCTGAGCTGGGGTGTAGGTCGCAGAGGCGGCTTGGATCCCAAATTGCTGTGGCTGTGGCATAGGCCAGAGCTACAGCTCTGATTTGACCTCTAGCCTTGGAACCTCCATATGCCTCAGGTATAGCCCTTAAAAAAAAAAGATAGGATTTCCATATTATGTATTTAACCCTATCTTAAGATACTAGTTATATCTATTTTAAAGTTATTCTTATAGCTCAGTGTCAAGTTTACCACTGAGTTTGTTTATATCTGATTTTTCTTTTAAACACTCTCTCTTTACATATGTTTATAATGAATTCTGAATATTATATTTAAAAAATCGTGGAGTTGTCTGGTTCTATCTTTCTTTAGAGATAGTCAACCTTTCCTCTGCTCACACAGGGAACAAAATGATAGATCAAGAGATGGCAGGATCCAAGGTCATTTGCAAATAGCAAAGCCACCTCTGCCTCTGGAGCTGCCTCCTTCATGTTCTCACTGAGAGCCTGAGATGATCACCAGTGGGATCTCTCCCAATGGCCGTTCTTATAGACCAATCCTTTTCTCCTCTGAATCACAAGATTGTTGAGATTAGTCTTTATTTTTGAGGCTAGCTACTTAGTTTCTCAACCTCCAAAACTGGAAAATTTCAGAATTAAGTTAATGCCTGGATGTGACAACTGACAAGGTAGTCCCTACCCTTTCTTCTTGCTGAAATTGCAATTCTCTTCTTCAGCTCTTTTCTCTCTGGCCCAGGGACAATGTCATATTTCTGTTAATTTTCCTGCCTCTTGGTAGCTGCTCCTGGCCTGGGCCCTTTCCCAGACCTTCAACTTCCTGCCATTTCTCCAGAATTGACAATTGTCCGAAGGGAAAAGGGGGCAGGAAGATGTCAGCTCAGCTTCTTGAGTCGTTTCGTCTTTTTCCAGGATTTTAACCTCTGTCGAGTGTTGGTTGCCTCAGCTTCTTTCCAATTCTTTAACAAAAAATTTTCTAAATGAACATTTTAGCTTTTTAAACTTGTTTTAGGTAGAAATGATGTGATTCTCCATCCATCACGTTAATCAAACCATCAGAAATATAATATTTATTTAAATTTTAATTTTGGTTTTCAAAAGGAAAATTGGGATGATATGACTTTTACATTCCTTTCAAAAAACAGTATGTAATTATTATAATTATTATTATAAAGGTATTTTCTTAAAACATCTACTAAAAATAAAACTGACATTTAATAATCTAATTTTGATTGAACTGTAAATAATTAGTAATTGATAATTTGAAAATAAGTTTTTATTTTATAAACACTCTTTACCTTGATAATTGGAGATGAATAGATTCTTACTATCTTCATTAAAGAAACACAAATAATGTGAATTTTTATGCATGGTGCTTACTTTTAATGCCTCAGGCATATTTTTCTAAACAGCTTAATTTTTTAAATACCTAACTTCTTTTTTTTTTCTCTCTCTCTCTTTTTTTTGTCTTTTTAGGACTGCACCCACAGCATATGGAGGTTCCCAGGCTAGGGGTCCAATTGGAGCTACAGCTGCCAGCCTATGCCAGAGCCGCAGCAACACCAGATCCGAGCCATGTCTGCTACCCACACCACAGTTCACAGCAACACCAGATCCCCAACCCACTGAGCAAGGCCAGGGATGGAACCCCCAACCCCATGGTTCCTAGTTGGATTCGTTTCCACTGTGTCATGATGGGAACTCCTGCCAGCTTTATCTTATAAAGAACAACAGTAAAAGTAAAACCCAAAGAAAGAAACAAAGAAGTAAAAACACAGACCAATCTTAGAATACTTAGGTATATAATGTAGATATTTTATGACTTGGAAGTTCAAAAACATTTTTACAACACTGAGATAGGGGTTTGGAAGTGAAAACGGTGTAAGATGAGCCAAGAGTCAAAATACAGTATATATGAATTGAAAGAATGAATGGAAGTTGTGGTATGTTGTTTGAAAGATTTGACCAATGGAAAGACTGAGAATAATTATACCACTGAATTTAGTGACATAAAAAGAGTGGTGTTACAGCTAGGGGGCTGTATTAACACATTTTATATGAGAGAGTGAAAGATGTTTCCATAATAAACCAAAAATTAACCCAAGTGTAATACATAGTAAATTAAAATTGATAATTTAATGAACTAAAAACCAAAATAGTATTGTTATTAGGGATTTGGTTTAAGATTCTTCCATTATAGCTTATATTTACTAGTAGATATTTTAAAAGACATTTTTTAAAAGAAGCTTAAATATACAATTTATTAAAAGCACTACATATGGACAAAGTGTTTTTTTGTCATGAAGTGGCCTCACATAGAATGAAATACAGAGATTATATTTAACCGTCTAAATTTGATGCTGTCAGAAAAAAACAGGTAAAAATAATTCCTCTATAGGCCATTATAGTCAATTTTGGATTGTAACAGGCAAGTTGATACTTTGGTGAGCTGATTATTCCTGAGATGGTCCAAGAGTACTATTCTAGTTCTAAGATAAAAGAGCAAAATTTGGAGCAAAAGTGGAATGAGATTTTATTTGGCATTGTGATCAGTTTGATTTAATTTCAGTGAGAAAATTAAAAGGGATAATATGCTTGGAATATGAGAATTATATAATCAGAAAGGAGAAAAACTACAAAGAAAATTAAGGAAGTAGAAGAAAATTTAAGTTCCCAATTTAGGCAAAGTTAGCCTAATTACTAAATATATGATTATTACTGAATTGAAACCTCTAACACAATCAAATTTGGATACTATTTCTGACAGGTCTGTGTCAACATGCCATTTAGAAGAGCAGACTGCTAGTCAGTTGAAATATTGTATTACATTGCTGCTGTCATTCATGAAATAAAGACATGAAGTGTAGAAATCCAAAGTACAACCTAAAATGTCATATCAGATAGCATCTTTAAGAATGTTCATTTTCCTGTGGATGGATTCATTATTTCCTGGGTACCCAAAGATCATGGCTCCAAAGCATGTGCTATAAAGAGCACTTTCTACTAAACAGAATAGCCACTTTTTGCTAAAGTTGGCACAGTAAAACACATATACATTTATTTCAAGATTTACTTTAGAATGTACCAGCCTAATCAAGCATTCTTTTTAGTTTCAATTTCTAGGTAGGAAAGAACATATTCTTGAGATTCCTTTCAGAATAGAGGCAACAATCCTTAAAACCTGTGGGTATAGTGGCAGTTAGTTTTCCCAGGGCCTAAAGACAAATGTGCTAGCTCCTAAAAACAACTTAAGTGCTTTCTTGAAAAGGTTAGATTTTTAAAAATTGATTTTTCAGAAGCTAGAAAGCAACATAGAATGTTGGAGCAACAGCTTCTTAGATAAATGAATAGCACCTAGTCATAAACAGATATGGAATCTTGCTGAAATGGGATATTTTTGCTAAATAGAATTTCAGAATTTGTTATACTGTTTTATTTTATCTTTACTGAAAAACATTCATTTTATCTTTTACTTATATGTCAAAGGTACTAGAAGATCTTTTTTAAAAATGAAGTTCTTTAATATCACTTTCTGTTCCAGGACAAATTTAAAGTTAGTGAGATACATACTGGTTATGTGTCACCCCTTTGCTTTTTTTTACAGATACCCCAAAACCTATGCTACCACTTAAATATCAGTGGTTTTCCACTCAGTATGCTCTGTTTGGAAGAGGAGAGTGAAAAAGAGACAGACAGAGATCGAGACAGAGACAGAGAGAGAGAGAGAGAAAGACTCTAGTGGGGACATGGAAGAAAGTGGAGCGGAGGGGGACAGGGGAAGGACTAATGCTATAGGGTCAAGGATTTGAATATGTACTTAGCAATGCAATTTCTGTTTGACCATGTGTAAATCATCTACTTATTTATTCAACAAATCTTTCATTACCTATAGACTTCAATCTATATGCCAGTCACTGGGTAAGAAGATAGAGATATAAAGAAGATAAAGATAAAAAAATGTGCCCATCGTTATTTCTGCCTAAAACTTACAATGTGCTTTCAGCATATCCTTTCTGAACAAAAAAGACAACAAAACTTAAAAACGTTTCAGTTTATCAGTGAATTTTTTTTTTTAGTTATGAACCTGAATCTTTGATAAGAATTTCACCTTCATTTATGAAAGCAACCCAATAATTTTTTTTTTTTTATGGCCACACCTGCAGCATATGGAAGTTTCTGGGTCAGAGATTTAATCCAAGTCACAGTGGCAACCTACGACCCAGTTGCAGCAACACTAGATCCTTTTAACACGCTATGCCAGGCCCGGGATCAGACTCTCTCTGCAGAGACCTAAGCAGCTGCAGTCAGGTTCTTAACCTACAGTGCCACAGTGGGAACTCTGAAATGTGATTTTTTTTTTTTTTTTTTTTTGGATTGGGACTTTGGGACACGACAAAGCAGTTAGCTAAATGTATGTTATTATTCCTTTCTATGAGATGGTGTTTATTAAGCATCTAAGTGCTTAATAAATTCATTGGAATATAACAGTCCTAAGCCAGTTCTGATGTTCTCAATTCTTTGTTTCTGGTGCTAGTCTTTATTTATTCAAAGTGCAACTAGCTATTCACCCTTTCCTATGATTTGAAATTCCTATAATTTTCGTTCCCCTCCACTCATTTCAAACATATTTTCCAGAATAATCTGATGGTAAATACTTAGACACAAAAGTGGATATGGTAGCTAAAATATATTTTTAGTGGATTTGCCTAATACTCCATATATTTCATATTGTTTAATCATAACTTTGTTGGGTGGTAGCTTTATCTACTTTTTTTTGTTGTTGTTGGTGGTGTTGTTTTAATAGCAAACAGATCCAGAATATTTGCCTATGCTTCCAATTCATCACCTATACTTTGGATATTACCACTTATTTTCATATATTAAATTATTAAATATTAATTAGTGCATAATTTTAAAATATTAGCCATCAGCGAGTGTATGATAAAATACTTGGGGGTGTGAGGACTTTTCCATATCCTCAAAATATTGTCCTTTCTATATATTGTAAATGTAGTCTCCATATGAGTATAAAATTGCTAGTACAGACATGCCTTAAGTAGAATTAGCAAAACTCTTACTTATTCTATCTTTTATACTAAGTGCAATTATTAGGTGATTACATTTTTAGTCTTTATACTCATAATCTATGTGGCTCTAACGGCTATGGAAAATTAGGCTATAGTTTCTCTGAATCTTCCATACACAACTGCCTTACTAGGCTGCATTTGTTTCTGTTTTGGTGATGGTGATGGTATATATCTGAGAAAATAAAATATTTAATAACCAAAGGTGCATGTTGCATTATTGCCATAGCTTCCCAAATGTGTAGCTCTGTGAGGGAAGAATCTATATTATGTGTTTACTCATGGACTTGTTCTCAGCAGCAAACTCCAAATCACAATCTCTAATGCCAAACGTTACCAAGAGAGTTGCATATAATCATTATTGTTAAGTATTTGCAGCAAAACATTTTCTGGTTTTCTCCTTGTCTTTAATGTCTTTCTCTGCCTTTCTATTTTACCAAAACACAAGTATCAAAGCTTTCCCAACACACTTCAGTTAATAAAGAAAATTGTTCCATTTCATGTCCTAAACAACATTTTACTTTTCTTAGTTTCATTTGTAGTCCTACAGAAGTTTATTGTCTAGCTGTCCATTCTTGTTGTTGATGTTAAAGTGTTTTCTGTTTTTTATATTTTCGGAATGCCTGAAAAAGTCCAAAGTGTTAGAGAGAATCTGTACAAGGCTCAGTTGCTACTGTTAGAGTGGCACCTTTTTTAGGAAGGCAGCAAATAAACTCCATGTTCTTTAACTATATAAGTTATAGTATCTAAGTTGTCAAATATTTAATGTTACATAATTATAGTTAATTTCAGATAAATTACTCCATTTATTCATTCATTTAGCAATCAGAATAATAAGGAAGCTAGAGAAGTGAGATGCAAGTCATATATAATATGTTAGAGTATATGTTACAATATGGAAAGAAGGAAAATAATCTAACTCAGATGATTATATTTCCTGATATACTTGAAATACTAGAAGATATTAGCTATGCAAAGGACAGTCAAGGTGATTTCAGGCAGAGGAAAAGCATGTGTAAGAGAAATGTGCCTTAACAAACATGGAGGTTCTGAAAAAAGGGCAGTTCGAGTCGTTCTAAATATACATAGGCATAGCTTACCAGTAAAAGATGAGGCTTTTTGGTTTACCACTTAGATTTTATTTTGTAGGTAATTGAGAATTCATGAGATATTGTTTTGAGTATGAAGTGATCAAATCATATGCTTTAATTAATTTCTGTCACTTGTTCAAATTGTTGTTCTTGAATCAGAAGATAAAACAGAGTGCAAGTGACTAATAGTTAACTTTTACTAGTGTAGGAAGAAGACCCAATTTGTACTCCTGTATTTCAGTGATAACAGCATTTTCTTAACTCATAAAAATGCATACCATTTGTATGTCCAAAAATCTTGAAATACTTTTGAGTAATTAAACTTCAGTATTGAATTGCTCTACCATGTTGAATTTCATTTGGAAATAGATCATGTAACAGGGGTTGAGATAAAGGTGTTATTGTAAGAATTAAACCTAACGTATTTGTAGCACCTGGTAAAGAAATCCATGAAAACATGCTACCTGTGTATCAGGTGTTACATCTGTAACTATGGGACAACACTTAAGATGAAAAGCTTGATATGGAGTAGGAGAGTAAGAATAAGTTTAACCAATGCTAGGGTCTCACTGCCTCCAACCTTTGTGACACGGGTGAACTGTGGAGGAAGGAGTGTTCTTTCTTATTGAACTACACAAAAACCTGGCCCATGTTGGGAGAATAAAATGAAGGAAATTTAGTGGGAGGTACAGGCATTTCAGACCTGAATTCTTTCATGTACCAAGAGGTTGAGACAGCCAATCAGTAATAGTGACTTAGAGTGCAGAAGCATAATGACCGCCATATCACTTACAACTTACAAATCCTTTGCTATTTTACTTGTGGCACACCTAATCTGAACATTACCAAGAAATGCTGGAATATTTTTAGTTTCACTTTAGCTAAGGAATGTTACAAAATCAGCACCATCCACCGCTGTGAACCCAGAATCTATATACAATTTCTTTAATCATATTTAAATTCCAAAGAAGGAAAATAACAAACCATGTTTCCACATGACCTGAAGGAAGTATCACCTTGTACAAGGGAAAACATACTAACACTTTTTCCAAGTGAGAAAGGAGGATCTTAATATCATTTCATTTATTATTGAATGGTATCTTTCCTCTTCTAAGTCAGTCACATCCCTCTTTGACATTTGTAACTTACATACTGAGATAATGCTAACCATTATTAATACAGCTTATGTTACATAGGAGAAAGGAAGATACATAAATATATATTTATTTGTTTATTTATTTATTTTTGGCTGCATCTGTGGCATTCAAACCCACACCACAGCGGTGACCATGCCAAATGCCAGATCCTTAATCCACTGAGCCACAAGGGAACTCCTACATTTTGTTAAATAATGTAAAACCTAAAATGATTTAGAGGACACCAAGAATTTTTAAGAAAGTTATGTTGGAAATACTGTCATCTTGGTCATTGAGTAACAAGTGAAGAGGCTATTGCAACCATAAAACTCTGCTGGCAAGAAGCAAACTGAGAAAACTACTCAGATGTCAACATGTGATTGTAACCCTTCATGAAAAAGAAGGGCTGATACCCAAGGGCAGAACAAGAGAACAAAGCATAGAACCAAGGATTAAGTATTTCTGCAAAATAAACTTCTGATCTTCTTTTATACTTATTAATAATGGCTATATAGGAAATATTGTGATTATCTACTTCATTTTATCAAAGCACTTTCAAACACTATGGCATGTATGAATAGCCAGTTCATGTACTTTACTTTTACTTATTGATTGGCACCCCAAAAATCTTCCTGATCAATCAAGATTTACAAATAACTTGTATGTGTCTGTGACTGAAATGTTTTTGAACGTCTTCCATCCATAGAATTAAGACAATGTTAACATATTTTTTTACCACACCCTTTTATGCATTTCTTCTAAATATTCCATTTTATTAAACTTCCCTCATATTTTGTGAATTTTGCTATCCGTGAATTTTTTTTAACTTAGTTGTCCTTAAATATTCTGCTTTATTTTTATTTCTAATTTGATAGACATAATGTTTTGAAGGGCTTTTTTTTTAGTTTTTTCTTTAACTGTATGGCCATTAAAGCTCGATATTAATTTTAATAATCCTGATATTAAAAAGCCATAAAATTCTAAAAGCTCATCTTACTTTGGCAGTGTTTTAAGTTTACAGATATATATTTTTCATTGGGGGTTATGGAGCATCTGTGAGTTTCTTGCACATGGAGAAATTAGAGACTAATAGACAATACATGAAGGGATTCTGAAGGATTTCTCGAAAATCTGCAAATCCTTAATATCTCATGACAACAACACCAACATTCAGAATGCAATGAAAGGAAACTGCCAGCCCACCACTGTGGAACTGGGGAGGAGTGGAGATTGTTTTATCACAGTTAGCTAGTCTTCCTCTAAAAGCCTTCTAAATGAGGCCACCGTGAACAGCTGAGTGTGGTGATGAATTATTATCTTTTAACCTTAAAAACATTCCTTTATTTCTAAAGTCATTGTTTTTTAAGCCTACACATTTCAGTTTTCAATGTGGAAAAGCATTCTAAATCTGCAATGAAAACAAACAAATTTATGCCCTTTCCAGGATATCCAGGGAACACTTGTTACTCCTAAAGAGGAACATGAGTCTGATTCAGTTCAGAATAAAACAGATGAGATGTTAATCTGCTCTCTAACCTCACAAATTACTTCTCATTTAGAAGAGAAAATGACTAGGGCATTATTTAATGAATACCCTTTGATTTCATAAATCCACTATGATATGTGATTTCTAGAGTGAAGCACTGCACTACAGCTAAAAATTCATTCATAACACATATGACCAATATTTTATAATTCATAAAATACATTCCTAACATAATATTTTCAATGTAAATCTTAAATAGCTTTATTAGTGGCAATCATCCTTCTGGGTGATATGAGCATACATTTTAGGCTGTAAAATGTTATTGGCTGTTATTTTATTCATTTAATATATTTAATTGCATGTGCATCCTTTTAAGAGTTAGTATACATAATATTTCCCTTTGGCTGCATATGATAAATATTGATTTTTTAATGCTCTATACAAATAGTAAGCAAGAAAGTGGAGTTTGGGGAAGATGTAAGGCTATATCTGTGAGGAAGTCTTCAAATTATATCAGATTATGTATGGCTTTTTCAAATTAAGTTATTGCCCACATGGAAAAACACATTCTCAGAGAGGAATTATTTAGTACATACATTATTAGGCCATGAAAAGCTCAAGTAATTTCTCCTCTGAACAGCCCCATTTGTCACTGTTCTTTGAATAAGAGATTGCTTTTCCTAACTCTAACTCTAAATATACATTAGTCTTATTTCTCCTTTGCCTATGACAACTCAGCTTGGATGATTATGGTCAGAAAATGTCAGCTTCTTCCCTTTCCATCTCTCCTTTCCAGTGCTATCTGTGTGGATGGAGGACCTTCCTGATGACCTGTTGTGTTGGTAGACAAAATAAATAAATAAAAATATATATATAAAGCCTAGAGCTAGAAGTATCCAACTGATGATGAGTAGAGTACTGATGGCCAGACAGAAAGCTACTGGGGGTGGGGGTGCAAGTGGGGGTGGGAGAGGAACAAACAGGAAACCCCAAACTAATAACATAGTTTTCCATATTTTACAGAGTGAGAAAAAATTCCCTCCACCTCAAGCATTGCAAGTCATTATATTGTCTGTCCTAATTAATCAAGATGATTTTATGCTGTTTTACTTTCAATATTTTATATTATGAAAACATTATGCATTTGATTTCCAAAATAGAAATTATATTAAAATATCAAACCTGCTTTTTCAAGTTACATTGCTTCAGATCAGACCTCTTGTTTCATCTCTTCTGCTTGAAATAACAATATGCAAACTTCTAGTTATCGTTTGTTCTTTTTGCCATGCTATCTTATAATGCACACATATAATAACCAAACATATCCAGGTGTATGCATGCTAACTATATCTTCTTTATCTTAATAGTATGCAGACAAAATATCAAGGGGTCCTGAGGCCTTTGATTAGTAGATAGTAAAATTTTATTGTTTATAAATGATTGTTAATATATAAATTATTAGCACTGTGTCTAATAAAAAAGTATATGCACATGTTTTATATTTAAAGAAGAGTTGGATAATGAAGATGGGAGTGAGAATGGGTGTGCTGTGAAATGCCAGGTTGGATTTTTAATTATTTTTTGAAAGTTAGATGATAGAAAGTCACTTTGGAATCATTAAATTTAACCTCTTGGTAAGTATGAACCCATTGGAATCATATGGGAGAATCTCTCTGAATGATTAAATCAACTTTGAATTCCTGAAAATTACTCCCTCTGAGACATGGCTGTTGAGAATAGCATCTACTAGCAGGTTGAACAGATAACTTTATGCAGAATAAATGGAGTTGAGAAGGAGAGAGTTGACCAACATCCCAGAGGAGAATGGGAAAAATAAATGATGTGGGAGATGTGGAATTAGTATTTCCTTTCCTAATAATAATCCTACTGAATAGAATAGGAGTCTGCCCCAACAAAAAGTGTCCAAAACTATCAAATACTATATGCCTCTTCTTTGAAAGATTTCTTTCAATAGAACTACCTAGCACACTGGTGGATAAATTAGACAGTGCCTTTGTCCAATATGTATGCTTCTAATTTGGTTTATAAAAAACTAATCAGTAGAATATCTGTTTGGGAGTCCTTCTTCTCAAGTTACTGCAAAAGGAATCAAGTCTACATTTGACATGTCCTGCAGGACATCCTTACATTCTATGGGCATCATAGATATGAAGGAGGGAAAGAAGGGAGGGGTGGAGGGAGGAAGGAAGAAAGGAAGGGGAAAAAAGGGAGAGAGGGAGAGAAAGGAATATTTTGGACTTGCTTTTACTGAAGACAGATGAAGTGATGTTTAGGACCCTGGGGATATCCTTGGACTTTGGCTATAGAGATGATAAACTAGTTTTTCCTAAGAATCTCTGAGCCACAGAAATAGGAAATTTGGGCCTTAGATATGATTATTTCTCAAATCTACTATAAGTAGTAAAGAGGGCACAAGACCATGAAGGAAAAATCGTGTAGTATAGAGAACCTTACATGTGCATAAGGGATCTTTCTTGTTTTATTCGTTCGACTTCTAAGTCAATTAAAGTTAATGGTAAGCCTTGTTGTTTCTAATGAAATAAAATACTTTATTTCATGATGCTTTTTGTAGCAATGAATTGAATTTTTGGAAAACTTTCAGATTTTATTATTAAACAAAGAAATACATTTGTTATTGGTTATTATTATTTTAAGCGGGAAATATTCCTTATAGAATTGCTCATTAACATTGAAAGAACTATGATAATAGATTGGCACCACATTAAAAAAAATAGGCCCATACTCGAGGGATTCATTAAGAAAAGATTATGACATATATACTCTATATCTCCGAAAATATGAATGTATGCCTTCATTCTAAATATAAGTCTTTTAGTGGGTTTGTTTGTTTTCTTTTTTTTTTTTTTTTAGGTCTGCACTCGCAGCATATGGATGTTTCCAGGCTAGGGGTCCAATCAGAACTATAGCCACCAGGCTACACCACAGCCACATCAACACCAGATCCGAGCTGCACCTGTGACCTACACCACAGCTTGCGGCAAAGCCAGATCCTTAAGCCACTGAACAAGGCCAGGGATTGAACCTGTGTCCTCATGGATACTAGTCGGGTTTGTTAAGCCGTTGAGCCATGACGGGAACTCCTTAGTAGGGTTAAATCAACTAAAGTAAAACTAATAGTCAGGGACTTGGAAATCCATGCTTGAACTGCTAGTTTGAATATGACATTTTAAAATGTCCTGTGTCCTTTTGAAAACCACCATTAGTATAGAATATCTGTGCGTAAATATATTGCAGTATCTGTTTCTTAACCTCTGTGGACATGATTAGCAACAACCCATCATTAGTAACAGGTTTTAGAAATAAAACTCTGATGTGTTCATAAGAATATATTGCTATTGGCTCATTTTTCATTTATGAAAGACACAGATGTTTAATTAAAAATGAACCTTATCTAGGCATAGCTGTATTTCTTTTAAAAAGAAATCTGATAGGAAGGTTTGGCAACTATATAATAAGGTATACTCTTGGAGTTATATTTATTTTTTCCACACAAATTCCTTTAAGAACTATGTATACCTCATTTTTTGTTAGTATAGAAGGGGAGAAAAAAGCTCTTTCTCTTAGAAAATCCACTGTTACATATATTGGTATTTTTAGTACCTTAATAAAACCAAGGCATTTGTTTTAAAGAACATCACATTATGGATTTTTCTTTGAGAAAATGCAACAGTGAGCTTTAGTTAAACAAAGAATTATGTCTCTTCATTTCAAGTGAATTTAGTTTAAATATAGTCATTTGAAATATAAATTTAGGCAGAATTGTAATTAGCTTATAAGCCCTGGGATGTACTTCTCAGTAATGCTGAGTGTTTTAAGTCTTTACTTTCAGACTCACTCAGTATTAATTTTAGCAGGATAAGCAACCTTGTCTTTCATGCATTTTAAAGTCGAAGAAATAGGATCATTGTTGACTCTAGTCATATTATATTAACTCTATGTTACTGGGTTATTAGTATCTGATTCAGAAGTTCAGAAAGATCTAGCATCACATCTAAAAAAGTTCCAAGTTAAAAGGGAATTGTAATATGGATTTGCCTAGAGATAGCTGGTTCCTTGGACCATATATCTCATCTCTTTGTGCAGGGAAAGAACTGAGACATTAAGCAATGCCTCTGTTTAAACTTCGTATGGTGACATGTCCTGCAGGACATCCTTACATTCTATGGGCATTTTTCATTTATGAAAAACACAGATGTTTAATTAAAACCAGCTATAATGGAAAAAATAAAAATCATAAAAAAAGGAGTCAACTTTAAAAAAAATCAGTGCAATATTGTCATGCATAAAGTTTATATTTGAAAGAGTAGATTACATACTTGAGTTATTCCAAGTATTATTAAACGTTTTCAAGTAACTGAATTGAGAATCAATTTTTAAGTTTGTATTTGAAATAATTAAAATTAAGTAAAATTTAAAATTCAGTTCTTCAGATCAATAACCACATGTGGCTACCATATTGGTTAGTGCAGATCTACACAACCAATTTCTTTGTCTTAATATATGAGAGTATAACATAATGAAACATAGTGAAATGCATGTGTATATGTGTGTGTGTTTGTGTGTGTGTATAAAACCAAAGAATATCAGTTAGCATAGCTATTGAGAATTATTAGTCTCAGACATATTCAGTTATACAAGTAAAGGCTTGGAATGGGTAAAAATGCAGTTGTAATTAGGATTGAGTTTTTGCCAGGGAAAGAGATTAAAAAAACTTGAGTGCAAAAACAAGGAAGCAATGATAATGATGGACTATAGAATTTAGACTTGTTAAAGTTGTAACACTCCTGCCAAAAATGTATATTATGAATCTTGTGAGAAATATGAAATCACTCAGACTTGGAAGACATTTAAAAAAATAATTGGTCTGTATTCTTCAAAATTTAAAGGCATAGAAGACAAAGGTAGGCTGAGGAAATAAGCCAGATTGAAGTCTAAAGGGACAGGATAGCTAAATGCAATATGGGATTCTAGATTGGATTGTGAACTTTGAAAATATAGTTGTTAATGAACATTATTGTGAAAATTAGTTAAATTTTATTGCCTAAGGTGGAAGAGATAAGAGCATTTTATTATAAATCTCTAATTTTGATTATTATACTTCATTTCTGTAGTCAAAAGTTCTATACTTCATTATACTCCAGTTTTCAAAGAGAACACTTTTGTTGTTAAAAATGCACAGTGAAGTATTTGGAACAAAAGGAAACAGTGTTATCTACAATGGATACTGACATGGTTCATAAAGAAAGAGAGAATAGAGAAAAATATACTAACAGAAAGTGTGCAAAACATGATAAAACGGGCAACTTTTTTTTTCCTCGTCTTTTTTTCACCATTTCTTGGGCCGCTTCCGCGGCATATGGAGGTTCCCAGGCTAGGGGTCTAGTCGAAGCTCTAGCCTCCGGCCTATGCCACAGCCACAGCAACACAGGTTCTGAGCCGCGTCTCCGACCTACACAACAGCTCACGGCAATGCCGGATCCTTAACCCACTGAGCAAGGCTGGGGATCAAACCCGCAACCTCATGGTTCCTAGTCAGATTCGTTAACCACTGCGCCACAACGGGAACTCCAAAATGGACAACTTATTTTTGATTAATAAATTATAAATCTTCTTAAATTGTGTTGAGAACTTTATTCTTAGAGCTTTTTCTGTACATTTGTAATAATATTTAATAAAGTCACAAAAATATTTAGAATGAGCATCCAACGCTTATCAATTCAAGATACTTTTTTGGGTGGCAACTTTTTTCCCCCCTTTTTGTGGATGTACCTGCAGCGTATGGAAGTTCCTGGGTTAGGGGTTGAATTGGAGCTGTAGCTATGGCCACAAGGATATGGAGTTGCTACAGCTGCAGCAATACCGGATCTGAGCCATATCTGCGACCTATGCCACAGCTTATTGCACCTCCAGATCTTTTACACATTGAATGAGGCCCAGGAGAGAATCCACATCCTTACAGAGAAAACATCAGTCCTAACCCACTGAGACACCATGGGAACTCCATGGATGACAAATTTGCGCCCAGTTCTGCTATTAGTAGAGATCCTGTAATGCATCTGACAGGCATTTCCACTATCTTACATATTTTAAGGATTAGATTTCAACTGGTCTTTCATACTATTATTTATGAATTTTAATGTGAAAAATTTTAATATGAAAATGATCATAGTCCAACAGGAAAAATGTGAATAAATTATAGTTTCAATGCAGTTCCTTATAATATTTTAATGAGAAGAATGAAATCAATGCTTAGTTATAAAAATCTATTTACTTTAGAATATCTGTTTTTATGCTTTGGATATAATATATAAATGATTTTGTTTTCACCTTATTCTCCATTATTTAGAGTGTCTCCATTTCTATAATACACACTAAGCAGACAGCAAAATTGGACATATTATATTTGACCTTCCACACTATGTAGTATATACTTACAATGGAATATTATTTAGGCATTAAAAATATGAAATTCTGATACATTCTACAACATGAGTAAATTTGGAATATTTATACTAAGTGGCATAAGCTAGACACAAAAGGACAAATATTATATGATTCTAATTATATTATATATATTATCTATTTATAAATATAGAAAGCAAAATAGAGGTTTCCAGTATATGGAGGGAAGGAGAAATGGGGCCTTTTTGTTTTATAGGTACAGCAGTTCTTTTGGGGATGATGAAAAAATTCTGGAATTATATAGTGGTGACATTTATGGAACCTTTCAAATGTACCACTGCCTTTGAAATGTATAGGCATACATCAGAGGCATTATGGGTTTAGTTCTACACCACCAGAATAAAACAAATATCACAATAAAGGGAAGCACACAATTTTTGTTTTCCCAAGATATATAAAAGCTATGTTTAGAAAACACAACCATACAAAATCTATGGGATGCAGCAAAAATGGGTGAGTTTCTAGAATCATACAGTCTGCCATAACTGAATCAAGAAAAGACAGATAATGAGAACAGGCCAATCACTAGAAGTGAAATAGAATCTGTAAAAAACAAACAAACAAAACAAAACAGACAATCCCATTACCCAAAACAAAACAGGACAAAACTGCTCCCTGCAAACAAAAGACTAGGACCACATGGCTTCACTGGGGAATTATACTAAACATGCAAGAGAACTTGTACCTATCCTTCTCAAACTCTTCTAAAAGATTCAAATGAAAGAAACACACTCAAAGTAATTTTGTGAGGCCACCATCACTCTGATACCACCATCATTCTGATACCAAAGACACTACAAAAAAAAAAAAAAGAAAGAAAATTAGAGTATCTTTGATGCATATAAGTGCAAAATTCCTTAAGAAAATACAAGCTGAATCCAATACATAAAAAGGATCATATACCATGATTAAACTGAATTCATCCCAGTCAAAAGAATTTTGTAACTTAAGCAAATCAATCAATGTGATACCATATTGACAAAAGACAAAAAAGTGATCATCGCAATAGATGTAGAAAAAGTATTTGATAAAGTTCAATATCTACTCATGATAAAAGCTCTTACTAACGTGGGTATAGAGGGAATATATCTCAACATAATAAAAGCGACAAATTTCTTTGCCAATATAATATTCGATAGTAAAAAGCTGAAAGCTTTCCCATTAAATTCTGGAATGAGACAAGGATGCCCACTCTCATCACTTCTATACAATATCATGTTGGAAATCCTAGCCACAACAATCAGAAAAGCATGTTTTTTTTCATTTATAGGAAATAAATTTTAAAATGCTATAAAGATCGAAAAGAACAAACCAAAAGATTGGATGCATCATCACTAAAGACATACATATACACATTACTGAATTTATTTCAAACAGAAATATATATGGCAGTGAGTTTTTATTGGGAACAATGCATATTTACAAAAATTCTTTCATAAAGAAGGAAATAAAAACATTATTTTAACAAGTTATCATGGAAATTGTCATTATTGCAATGTCAGAATAAGGCTTTGAACTAAGGCATTTAGTATATAAATATACCTCATAGTTTTACAGCTACAGTTTTTTGCGAACCATCAGGAACAGATGGGACATACCGTTCCATGTAATTCTAATTGTCTAAGTCTAATAAGTCTAAGCTGAAGCAATTAATTGGGAATGTGAAGGATAGAGGATAAGGAAGTAAGTTAAATAAACCAGAGGGAAGGGTGCAATAAAAAGTCGTTATTGAGCTGCTTTACTGCCAGCCACAGGAGTGCTTGTGTAAAAGTCACACTTCAGATCTATTCTGCCTGCAAATTGAGAGTTGGGTGTTTATATATGAACTTCCATTATTTGAATGAGGCTTGCTCTCAGCAGTGATTCCCAAATACTCTGATAAAGAGCACAAGAAGGGAAAGTGTTTCAGTGGCTAGAGAAAAACTTCAGGCAAAGGAACATATCCTCTAGTGGAAGAATGAAGGGCTGTGTGCCTTAAAGTGATTTAAAACAAAGGAATTTACTAGGCCCCACCATCACCCGCTATACTCACTAACTTCTTACTGGCTATAGTGTTACCAAATTATTATTATTGTTTTTACTGGTACTATTATAGTTTAAATTCTATACCCAGAATGTAGGCTAGACAGAGGAGTAATCATGTCTTTTGTTAGCAGAAACCAACAGCAATAAAATGCATTATTTTTTGAGTCCTGAGCTACATGTGTGCAAATGCAACTTTAAGTTACCTAGTAAAACACAACTGGAAGGAGAAAATGCTAAAGAGAGACTTCAGAAACTGCAGAATTCTGGAAAGCAAGGTTATATTTTAATGCCATATTAATGTGGACAAGCTGTTATAGAATGGGCTTTTAGCTGAAAATCCCCGAGGCCAAAAAGTTTGAAAAACATATTCCCTAAAAATAATTTCCTTTCCCTAGGAATAAGCATGGCAATTTAAAAGTTAAGAACCACCTGAAAAACAATCAGGCAGGATTAAGGTGATCAACTGCCACTTAATTCCGGAAGAAAGTCGGAATAAAGCTTATCTCTCTTTAAAAAAATAGATACATTGAGAGGACAAGATGGCGGAGGAGTAGGGGGACACGCTCGCCCTCTCCCACAAACACAACAAAAAAAAAAGCACATCTAAAGAATAAATGACTCGCACAGAACAGCAACCAATCGCTGGCAGAGGAACCTAAACTCCAATAATGGCAAGAAGTTTGTGACATACTGGGCAGAACGGGAGAAAAAAGGAGAGTGAGAGAAGGTGAATCCGAGCGGGATGGGCGCTCCCGAAAGGGAACTGGGAACTGCAGAGGAGAAAGGGATCCTGCACCCTGGAAAGTCACCTACACGGGGGAAAGATCAAATGAACCGGAGGAATCTCTAGATGCAGAGAAGAGTGTAGCAGTAAGTTGGAGTACAGAAAAGCCGATCAAGAACCAAACGGACCATCTGAACTACGGGCACAGTCACCAAAAATTGAGATGCCTGGGTGGGGGCTGGGCACCGAGTCCTCGGCTCCAGAGGTTAGTCCCCGGGAAAGGGCCGGGGGACGCCTGGGTGGGGGCTGGGCACCGAGACCTCGGCTCCAGAGGTTAGTCCCCAGGAAAGGGACGGGGGACGCCTAGATGGGGGCGGGACACCGAGACCTCGGCTCCAGAGGTTAGTCCCCAGGAAAGGGACGGGGGATGCCTAGATGGGGGCGGGACACCGAGACCGCGGCTCCAGAGGTTAGTCCCCAGGAAAGGGAGGGGGGATGCCTAGATGGGGGCGGGACACCGAGACCTCAGCTCCAGAGCTTAGACCCCGAGAACGGGCTGGGGGGGGGGAGCGGAAACTGCTTGGGAGGTCTAGAAACCATTTGACGGGGCAGAGACTGCCTGGGAGACTAGAAAACAAAGCTGTCGCAGAGGAAGGGAGCAATACTCTAGGGGCGGGGAAGTGGAAAGCCGCATCAGAGGGAACCTGGGAGAAGAGCCTGGTCTGCGCCCGTGCTGGGGAGGGGAGAGAAGAAGGGGTGGGTCCCCATAGAATACCCCCCATGCCACAGCAAGCTTACAGGCCCGCTAGCTAGCAGAAAGCTGTTCTTCCCAGTGCATCCCCCCCCCCCACGCTCTCGCAGAACCTGGGGCTGCCTGCCATCCAGGAGGGCTGGCCTCAACAATTGCCTGAAGCCTACCACCGCAGGGGATGGCCCTGCACAGGCCTGCTTGCCCTTTGGAGGGGCTACACTTCTGCAGAGCAGCACCAAACACTACCAGCCCCCGAGAAAAGGCCTGCAGCCCAGAAAAGCTAGAACAAGCCTAGTCAGGCTGTGAATAGATCTGCCTAATTCTCGGACAGTTTTTCTGAGTTGGGCTGCCCCGGGGAGGAGCCTCTTGGATTTCCAATGGCCCTGCTACCCGCCCAAGCCCCCAGTGGGAGCCAAGACCTAGTGGATCAGCTTCATAGGACTGCCAGCTCCAGGCTGGACCCACTGCAGCTCAGAAAAGCTGCAACAAGCCTGGCCGAGTCGGGAAAAGATTTCAGACAGTCTTTCTGAGTCGGGCTGCCCTGGGGAGGAGCCTCTTAGGTTCTTAGTGACCCAGATAGCTGCTCCAGCCCCCAGGGGGCACTGCACTCCTGAGGAACAGCTGCCCAACACCGCCAACCCCCTGCAAGAACCCCACAGCCTAAAAACACCAGCGCAAGCTCTGCATGACCAAGTGAAATCTGCTACCATCGTGGTGTGGACCTCCCAGTACTGTCTGCCCTCAGGAAGTCCTCCCTTGCTTCAAAGAAACACTGTTAGCCCCAGCAACACTCCAGAAAAGCCACACTGCCTCAAAAAAGATTTACCAACAACGCCAGCCCTCAGGAAATATTCCACGGCAGTGACAAGGCAAACACTGCCCAGTCACGGAGAGTACAACTCCCTCAGGAAAAAGAAAACAACAAGCAAGATGAAGAAGCTGAGAAAACACCCCCAGTCAAACCAATAGGAGAACTCACCTAAAACAGTCAACAATGAAACAGATCTCTGCAGTCAGACAGACCTGGAGTTCAAAAGAGAAATACTGAAAATACTGAAGGAATTAAGAGAAGATATGAACACTAATGCAGACACCCTCAGAAAGGAATTAGAAAATATAAGGAGGAGCCAAGAAAAACTAGAACATTCATTTGCAGAGATGCAAACTGAACTAGGGGCAGTAAAAACCAGAATGAATAATGCAGAAGAACGAATCAGTGATATGGAAGATAGAATAATGGAAATCACTCAATCTGGTCAACAGACAGGAAACCGAATCAAAAAACTGGAAAGCAATATAAGAGACCTATGGGATAATATAAAGCAGGCCAATCTACACATAATAGGAATTCCAGAAGGAGTAGAAAAAGATAAGGGGATGGAAAATATATTTGAAGAAATTATCGATGGAAACTTCCCAAATCTAAAGGATACTGGGTTCAAGATACAGGAAGCACAGAGGGCCCCAAACAATCTGAACCCAAATAGACCCACACCAAGACACATCATAATAAAAATGGCAAAAGTTAGTGATAAAGAGAGGATCCTCAAGGCAGCAAGAGAAAAACAGAATGTTACCTACAAGGGAACCCCCATAAGAATATCAGCTGATTTCTCTACAGAAACACTACAGGCCGGGAGGGAATGGCAAGAGATATTTAAAGTGCTCAAAGGAAAAAATATGCAACCTAGAATACTCTATCCAGCAAGAATATCATTTAAAATAGAAGGGGAAATAAAAATTTTTCCCAACAAACAAAAACTTAAAGAATACAGCAACACAAAACCCAGGTTAAAGGAAATATTGAAAGGGCTTCTCTAAACCAAAAAGAAAGGAAGGAAAGGGAAGAAAAAAGAAAAGAAAAAAAAAAAAAAAAGAAGAAGAGGAAGAACTAGGACTGAGGAAACCGCAATCAGAGAGCAGTCACTCAAATAAGCCAGCATACAGATTTAATCATGAACATGCTTCAAACAAAATAAAATTAAAAAGAAAAAAATAAGAAAGAGTCATCAAAACCATAAAGTGTGGGCAAGGGATGTTAGGAAATAAATAACCCTTTTTGTTTGTTTGTATGTTTCTCTTCTCAATTTTAATATAGTAATGAAGTGTTTGAACTTACAGGACCATCAGGCTAAAACACACAATTATGGGAAGGGGTTAGCATACTTAAAAAACAGGGCAACCACAAGCCAAAACCAAATATTGCATTTGCAAAAAATGAAAAAAAAAATACACTCAAGCAGATAATAACCGGAGACCATCCAACCAAAAAAAAAAAAAAAAAAAAAAAAAAAAAAGAAAGGAAGAACGGAGAACCATAGAATCAACTGGAACACGAGGTTCAAATGGCAATAAATAATCATCTATCAATTATCACCTTAAATGTCAATGGACTGAATGCCCCAATCAAAAGACACAGAGTGGCTGAGTGGATAAAAAGCAAAAACCTTCAAGATGCTGCCTACAAGAAACTCACCTTAGGACAAAAGATACATATAGATTGAAAGTGAAAGGGTGGGGAAAAATATTTCACGCCAATAGACATGACAGAAAAGCAGGAGTCGCAACGCTCATATCAGACAAAATAGACTTTAAAACAAAAGACATAAAGAAAGACAAAGAAGGACACTACTTAATGATTAAGGGATCCACCCATGGAGAGGATGTTACTATCATCAACATATATGCCCCAAATATAGGAGCACCCAGATACATACAACAAATATTAACAGACATAAAGGGAGATATTGATGAGAATACAATCATACTAGGAGACCTTAATACCCCCCTCACATCAATGGACAGATCCTCTAGACAGAAAACCAATAAAGCAACAGAGATCCTAAAGGAAACAATAGAAAAGTTAGACTTCATTGATATCTTCAGAACATTACATCCAAAAAAAGCAGAATACACATTCTTCTCAAATGCTCATGGAACATTCTCAAGAATCGACCACATATTGGGACATAAAGCGAATCTCAATAAATTTAGGAGCATAGAAATTATCTCAAGTATCTTCTCTGACCACAATGCCATGAAATTAGAAATCAACCACGGGAAAAGCAAAGAGAAAAAACCTACTCCATGGAGACTAAACAACATGCTACTAAAAAACCAATGGGTCAATGAGGAAATCAAGAAAAATTAAAAACTACCTTGAAACAAATGATAATGAAGACACAACCTCTCAAAATCTATGGGATGCTGGGAAAGCAGTGCTCAGAGGGAAATTTATAGCAATACAGGCCTTTCTCAAAAAAGAAGAAAGATCCCAAATTGACAACTTAACCCTCCACCTAAACGAATTAGAAAAAGAACAAAAAAGGCCTAAAGTCAGCAGAAGGAAGGAAATTATAAAGATCAAAGAAGAAATCAATAAAATAGAGACTCAAAAAACAATAGAGAAAATTAATAAAACCAAGAGCTGGTTCTTTGAAAAGGTGAACAAAATTGACAAACCCCTGGCCAGACTCATTAAAAAGAGGAGAGAAAGAACCCAAATAACCAAAATTAGAAATGAAAAAGGAGAAATCACAACGGATACAGCAGAAATACAAAAAACCATAAGAGAATACTATGAACAACTATACGGCAACAAGTTTGACAATCTGGAAGAAATGGACAATTTTCTAGAATCTTACAGCCTGCCAAAACTGAATCAAGTAGAAACAGACCAACTGAACAGACCGATCACTAGAAATGAAATTGAAGAGGTCATAAAATCACTCCCTACAAATAAAAGTCCAGGACCAGATGGCTTCACAGGTGAATTCTATCAAACATATAAAGAGGAATTGGTGCCCATCCTCCTGAAACTCTTTCAAAAGGTTGAAGAAGAAGGAATACTCCCAAAGACATTCTATGAGGCCACCATCACCCTCATTCCAAAACCAGACAGAGATACCACCAAAAAAGAAAACTATCGCCCAATATCATTGATGAATATAGATGCAAAAATTCTCAACAAAATCTTAGCCAACCGAATCCAACAACATACCAAAAAAATTTTACACCATGACCAGGTTGGGTTCATCCCAGGTTCACAAGCATGGTTCAACATACGCAAATCAATCAGCATCATACACCACATTAACAAAAGAAAAGTCAAAAATCATATGATCATCTCAATAGACGCAGAAAAAGCATTTGACAAAGTTCAACATCCATTCATGATCAAGGCCCTCGCCAAAGTGGGTATAGAGGGAACATTCCTGAATATAATCAAAGCCATTTATGAGAAACCCACAGCAAATATAATACTCAATGGGGAAAAACTGAAAGCCTTCTCACTCAAATCTGGAACAAGACAGGGATGCCCACTCTCACCACTGCTCTTCAACATAGTTTTGGAAGTCTTAGCCACAGCAATTAGACAAACAAAAGAAATAAAAGGCATCCATATAGGAAGAGAAGAGATCAAACTGTCACTGCATGCAGATGATATGATACTATACCTAGAAAACCCTAAGGACTCAACCCCAAAACTCCTTGAACTGATTAATAAATTCAGCAAAGTGGCAGGATATAAGATTAACATTCAGAAGTCAGTTGCATTTCTGTATACCAGCAACGAAACATTAGAAAAGGAATACAAAAATACGATACCTTTTAAAATTGCACCTCACAAAATCAAGTACCTCGGAATGCACCTGACCAAGGAGGTAAAGGACCTATATGCCGAGAACTATAAAACCTTAATCAAAGAAATCAAAGAAGATGTAAAGAAATGGAAAGATATTCCATGTTCCTGGATTGGGAAAATCAATATTGTAAAAATGGCCATACTACCCAAAGCAATCTACAGATTCAATGCAATCCCTATCAAATGACCCATGACATTTTTCACAGAACTAGAACAAACAATCCAAACATTTATATGGAACCACAAAAGACCCAGAATCGCCAAAGCAATCCTGAGAAACAAAAACCAAGCAGGAGGCATAACTCTCCCAGACTTCAAGAAATACTACAAAGCCACAGTCATCAAAACAGTGTGGTACTGGTATCAAAACAGACAGACAGACCAATGGAACAGAATAGAGAATCCGGAAATAAACCCTGACACCTATGGTCAATTAATCTTTGACAAGGGAGGCAAGAACATAAAATGGGACAAAGAAAGTCTATTCAGCAAGCATTGCTGGGAAACCTGGACAGCTGCATGCAAAGCAATGAAACTAGAACACACCCTCACACCATGCACAAAAATAAACTCCAAATGGCTGAAAGACTTAAATATAAGACAGGACACCATCAAACTCCTAGAAGAAAACATAGGCAAAACACTCTCTGACATCAACATCATGAATATTTTCTCAGGTCAGTCTCCCAAAGCAATAGAAATTAGAGCAAAAATAAACCCATGGGACCTCATCAAACTGACAAGCTTTTGCACAGCAAAGGAAACCCAAAAGAAAACAAAAAGACAACTTACAGAATGGGAGAAAACAGTTTCAAATGATGCAACCGACAAGGGCTTAATCTCTAGAATATATAAACAACTTACACAACCCAACAGCAAAAAAACCAATCAATCAATGGAAAAATGGGCAGAAGACCTGAATAGACATTTCTCCAAAGAAGATATACAGATGGCCAACAAACACATGAGAAAATGCTTGCTCAACATCGCTGATTATAAGAGAAATGCAAATCAAAACTACCATGTGATACCACCTCACACCAGTCAGAATGGCCCTCATTAATAAGTCCACAAATAACAAGTGCTGGAGGGGCTGTGGAGAAAAGGGAACCCTCCTGCACTTTTGGTGGGAATGGAAACTGGTACAGCCACTATGGAGAACAGTTTGGAGATACCTTAGAAATCTATACATAGAACTTCAATATGACCCCGCAATCCCACTCTTGGGCATCTATCCGGACAAAGCTCTACTTAAAAGAGACACATGCACCCGCATGTTCATTGCAGCACTATTCACAATAGCCAGTACACGGAAACAACCCAAATGTCCATCGACAGAGGATTGGATTCGGAAGAGGTGGTATATATACACAATGGAATACTACTCATCCATAAAAAAGAATGACATAATGCCATTTGCAGCAACATGGATGGAACTAGAGACTCTCATACTGAGTGAAATGAGCCAGAAAGACAAAGGCAAATACCATATGATATTACTTATAACTGGAATCTAATAGCCAGCACAAATGAACATCTCCTCAGAAAAGAAAATCATGGACTTGGAGAAGAGACTTGTGGCTGCCTGATGGGAGGGGGAAGGAGTGGGAGGGATCGGGAGCTTGGGTTTATCAGACACAACTTAGAATAGATTTACAAGGAGATCCTGCTGAATAGCATTGAGAACTTTGTCTAGATACTCATGTTGCAACAGAAGAAAGGCTGGGGGAAAAATGTAATTGTAATGTATACATGTAAGGATAACCTGACCCCCTTGCTGCACAGTGGGAAAATAAAAAAAAAATTATAAAAGAAATAGATACATTTATTTTACTTACATTATAGATTTAAAAAATTAGTGAATATGCATTTTGTATTTCTTACATCTGAAATGATTTTATTTTCCTAGTTGTAAAATTTCTTCTTTTCAAATTAGCTTAAGAATCCTCCTATATGGCCTTTACTGACTAATTTCTTTCCTTATCTTTATTTTTATTATTATTTTTTTTTGTCTTTTTGCCATTTCTTGGGCTGCTCCTGCGGCATATGGAGGTTCCCAGGCTAGGGGTCGAATCGGAGCCATAGCTGCTGGCTTACACCACAGCCACAGCAACGCGAGATCCAAGCCCCATCTGCAAGCTACCTACACTGCAGCTCATGGCAACACCAGATCCTTTACCCACTGAGCAAGACCAGGGATCGAACCTGAAACCACATGGTTCCTAGTCGGATTCATTAACCACTGAGCCACGAAGGGAACTCCTCTTTCCTTATCTTTAAATGAATCAATTATTCCTTTCATCCTTTACTTTACTTCTGTTTTATGTTTACAAATTTCATTATAATTATTTTTTTCTCTTAATTAAACCATGTTCTTTGAAATGGTCTTTTCACTTTTTAATCTTTATTTTTCCTGGACATAGAATAGTACCTTGTGCATAACAGACACTGAATTAATATCCTCTGAGGAATGAATACATGAATAAATGAAGAAAAGGAAGAAAAAAGCAAAGAAAGGAAATAAACATGGCTTTATTGATATTAAAGTGATCCATAGTCTTCCGTGTTTAATTTTAAGTTGACTTTCTCAAAAGCACTAAAATCTTTGAATAAATCAAACTTTTTCTCCTTATAGAAGATATGTCCCTTTGGACTGAACTTGACAATTTTCCATCCTGAAATTACACCCCAGATAGTCCATTTTATCATATTTCCAGAACTATAGAATACTGCTCATTCTCATAATTTCCGTAAGATCCTTGAAGTGAATTTTGGAAAGCAAAAATATCAACTAGATTATACTCCCCTCTTTTTAAGAACTACTCAACAGGAAACATGTTTTTCTGATTTTTTCCCCCCTGTATGGAAAAAATCAATCTTCCATATGCTATTTTCTTGGCAAATTTGAAACTCTGAAGTCAGTTTTATTTCTAAAGCTAATTGTGTGTGTGTGTGTGTATAACTATATATAAAATATATAATTATATATATAATATATAAATAACTGTAGGCTCTGAATCAAAGCATGTGTTCTGGTCATAGCTGAAGACACTTTTATGTTTGTCAGTTGACTCTGGGGTTAATATCTGAATCCTAAATTAAGGATGTGGATTTTCAATGTTCTAATATCTGCAGGTTCACTTTAATGCTAACCTTTCCAAAATCAACTCCCTAGCCCAATTTTCATGTCAACTCTTCAGCACTCACAGTGGAAATTTGTATAATCCAAATAAACTCAACTTGACTGCTCTCTCTCATTCTGTACCTCTTTATGTCTCTTCTTTCTTTTTTTTTTTTTTTTTTTTTGCCCATCAATAAAATTAACTCCTACATTACACTAAATGCAGAAAATACAAAAATGAATAAAACATGGTCAATTTCTAATCACAAAATCCAGTTCTAAGTACTTGAACACTGAACTTAAGTCAATGTCTTATTTAAGAAACCATCTTAGGCACAGAGCAATTCAGTATCTTGCTTAATTCTCTGCGGGTTAGAGTCAAGAGTCAAAGCCAGGATAGCTGATACTAGATGTCACATTCTTAACCATTGCTATTTCCTACTTCCCACTGAGAACTGGGAAAAGAAGTGCTATTAAAGCTGGATCAGAAGTGCCTTTCAGAAAGAGTAGATAGTTGATAGAGAAGAGTGTCTGATTAGTTTCTACTATGTAGGGCTGTATTGCTGTAAGTACTGTGATTCTTCTCTCTATATCCTTTAATCTTACAGTTTGAGCCTCCGTCCTAGAGAGATCAGTAGAAGAGCTTGATATTTAATCTCATTCTTTATTTGTAGGTTATAACTTTCATAAATAGTAATTTATCCTTAAAATCATTGTCAAACATTTAAAACATGCTTTATAGTAGAAAAATATTTTTTAACATTTTTGGAAACATGTAAGCTTTTTCTTATCAAGTTTGACAAAGATGTGATGTCTGCATTAAAGTATTATTATTCAGTAGTTTGAGGTGACAAGCTGGAGAGGTTAAAAATCTTCATTTTTGTTATGAGTATCTACATATCTATACATAAAACTATCAATTTGTATGTATAGATAATAGAGAAAATTCATTATGATTTCAAATAGTAAACTAATAAAACTATTGTGAGATTCATACCATTCCGAAACAATATAAAATGTTCAAATATATAAATGTAAACTAAATTATCATTTTCTCTTCGCTGCATAGTTCTATGAGTTTAATTTTAGCTCACGTCTGTTCTGAAATAATTTATATGGTTTACAGTAATTTGAACCTTTAATTTTTTAAAGTTACTATTCTTAGCTCTAATAGATATATAAGCTTCACCTTGCTTAATCATGCATATTAGATATTCTTTTATATAAATGTCACTTCTATTCTCAAATTATTTAATTTTTTCTTTGACCGTCACTCTTTTACGATACTCAACATTCTCTTTTGAAAGTTTATTATAATTTATTATTGTTATACCATCAATAGAATACTTAGTCTAAAGGTTTGCATTAACAAAGTAATACACTAGGAGTTGTCTTTGGTTCATTTGGAAACTATTGATGTTCACTTAAAGCTGACTGACCTGTCAGGAGATTTGTACTTCAAGTCATGGTGCATGACCTGTCTCTTTAATGTGACATACATTCAATCAACATGACAATGGCAACAGATTGATGTCTTGTATTGAATCATTGAAAATTAACTTATTTTAGTTTTGTAATTTTAGAGAGTTTCTAAATTTATTTTGGACTTTAAAGATAAAACTTTTTTTTTTTTCGTCTTTTGTCTTTTTTAGGGCCGCACCTGCAATATATGGAGGTTCCCAGGCTAGGGGTCTAATCAGAGCTACAGCTGCTGGCCTACACCACAGCCACAGCAACTTGGGATCCAAGCTGCATCTGCAACCTACACCACAGCTCACAGCATCGCCGGATCCTTAATCCACTGAGTGAGGCCAGGGGTCGAACCTACATCCTCATGAATATTAATCAGGTTCGTTAACCACTGAGCCACGATGGGAACTCCAAAGATAAAACTTTTTGTAAAAGTTTTGTAAACTTTTCTATGCACTTTCACTCTATATGACATTTCTTCTAAGTTGATATAGCAAATTATTAACATCAAGAAACAAAAAAATAAAAAACTAAAGTCTAAATTTAATTAGAATGCATTTTGTGATAAAATGTTTGCTAATTTCTGCAATCACAAGCCTTTTCTGTCATCATGAGCTATTTTGAGGGCTTTATAAGTACACTTATGTATAACCTTATAGAGTACAACATAGATTTATGCATAATATATTATTGAGCTGTACCACAAACCCTATAAAATAGGAAGTGGTGTTGTTAAATACACATCACCAACAGTTGCCTTGAAATCCCCAGCTTTTATCCCCAGAGTTTATGCTTTCAATTTTATTGAAGTGAAAATTATTTAAATTCACACACATCTGGGAAATCCCACACCCTCCCTACCTAAGTATCTACTACAATTCTCAGAAAATTTATAGATTTCCTAGTTACTGCCCTCTCAAATTACTAACACCTACTGAATGCTCCATTTTACTAGGCTCAGAGTTGGTTACTGCTCTGTAATAATTCTGAAGAAGAAAAACAGGCTTATTGTGTTTGGCTGATTTATTGGAAATTTGAAGACAATAGTTATAAAACAATATTATGCAGGAGAAACTTATAATATTAGCCATCCTTGTTTGTAAAAGTCCTTTGGTCATTCCTCCTCCTTTCACTGAATTTCACTTTTTCTCCATGTTTTTCTGGGTCCTTGGTTCTTACTTTCTCCTTTTCAACGTTTTCTCCCTCATTTTTCACCTCTTCCGTAAGATAATACCTTTGGGAAATCAATTTCATGTTCTTTCTTATAAAAAAGTATAACCAAATTCTTGGCTCCTGACTACTCTTTGCATATCTAACAATTAATAAATATACTCTAGCAAACAGATATCCATCTAACTGGATCTATCTGTTCAGTATATATCAGATCTGGCAAAGGCTTTTTTGGGGGGATTTTAATCTTCCTCCCCACTCCCAGCAGTAAGTAGAATGATACAATATAGAATTGATTTTCTCACTGGTCTTAATTATGCCATTTTTGTTAGCAAGTAAGAACAAAAACAGTATTTTTATTACATCCAAGTACATTCTGTTTTGGTTTGAAGATACATCATCTAAAATAATGAAACTATCTTAATTGAAAGAAACTGAAGACAAGTATCTAGACATAAATCTTAGTTCCTTTCCACAGTTTCTTTCTTCCCTTTTTATGTCTTAAAATTGATTTCTAGTGATAAAAATGTATTTTATATAGAGACATACATACTCAGACACTTTAGGAATATAACATGTATCAGTATAATTTTAAGTGTATGTGAGTAAGTGCACAGTTATATGTGCTTGCCTGAAAGTTATGTGGAAAATATTTAAAATTGTCCAAAAGCAGTTTTGGCCATTTAAAAATTAATTGCTGTGAGCTTCAGTTAGGTAGACAGAGCAAATGCCTACTTCCAGAAATAGAAAGAAGTAAACAGTTTTCATTATGTGTGAAATTGACCTGTACTGCTAAAAAAGAAGAGTCTAGGGAATCTCTCCTTTATCACTTGAAGCATTATAAATAAGGAAATATGGGAGCTATACCAGAGAAGCCAGAAAGATGTATTTCCTTCCCCTTCCTGTTCCACATCTTTTTTTTCAAGAAATGTTAAGCAAAAAGCAATCATGAGGAGAGAGCTTGGCAAGGCTGCATTATTGGAAGATTATCTTCTTTTTCACTGAATTTTGGAAAGCAGAACACAGTAGAGAAACATTCATCTTACCCTAATCCGTCTATTCTTAGTCAAGGGGCATAACTAGGGCTGAGGTAATGAATTGTATGATCTGTAATGAGGCTGTGTCCATACAGCAGAAGGCAGGGCGTTCTGGCCTGTATTTAGAACTAGCTCTCATGGCTGGCTGCAGTGGTCTATACAGTAATGTTTGGGGGTGAGAGATAACACAGTGTTTCTCAAAGAGCAGCAAAGGACCAGCAAAGGCCTTTGAAGTTTTTCAAAATGCATGTTTATGGCTTGTATCAGACTTTCTAAGCCAGACCCTCTATATAAGAAATGTGTGACTTCAGTGTGATTCTTAGACACTGTAGTGTGAGAAGTGCTGTAGTACATGAATGTCTCAGTGACTACAGGAGAGTAGAGCTAGAGAAACAAGAAAACTAATCCTAGGAGAAGCATGAGGATATTAGTAAATAACTGAGAGATTTAGATTCTAACACGATCTGGTAACTAGGAAGCAGATTTAGTAGATTAAAACTCTTGGAATTCCAAAGCATGAGAAACCAAAACCTCTTAAATGTAAAGCTTATGTGCCCACAATCATATTAATTAAAATAAGAACTTGGAGTAAAAAAATTAAAGTTCAATAATGAGAGGCAAGTCAAAACCCCAACATTCGTGCTTAAATTGGTATTATATTAAATTGGTATTTATACAGATAAAATATACATTTCTAGATGGTCACTCAGTAAAAAAACAAATTTGCTTTTAATTAGTAAAAAATATGCAAAAGTTACATTAAGAGCAAGTCTCTCTGATCTTGAACTCTCTTTCAAAAATAGATTAAATTTCCAGGTGTAGATTACCAGAAAACATGGCCCAGTGGCACTATTACCCTAATATAAATTTTAAATAATGCAGGGGTATTACTGAGGTTGAGTGGAGCATATTTTTGTACAAATAGGAAAATATGGGAATCGCAAACAAAAATCTGTATCAACAACAACTAGTATTAAATGAATCTTACATCTATTTGAGTCTGGTTTTAAAATTGAAATAGAGTTAGCATATTATGTTAGTTTCAGGTATACAACATAGTGATTGCATATTTAAATACATTACAAAATTATCACCACAATGTCTAGTTACTATCTGTCCCCATACAAAATTATTACAAAACTGACTATATTTCTTATGCTAAATACTATGTTCCATGTTTGTTTAGGTTTTATTTGGAAGTGGGTACTTCTTAATTCCCTTAATTATGTATTAATTTTATATCCTGTCAATTTACTAAATTCATGTATTAGTTTAATAGTTTTTTGGTAATTAGAGTTTGCTACATATAGCTTTTTTTTTTTTTTTCATCTGCAAACAGAGATGACTTTCCTTTCTCTCTCTAAATTGGACTTCTTTTATTACTTTTTTAAAATATGATTTCTGTGGCTGGAATAAATTTGAATGAAAGTGTTAATCTTGTTCCTGATCTTAGAGGAAATGCTTTCAACTTTTTGTTTGATATAATGTTACCTGAGAGTTTGTTGCATTTGGCCTCTATTATTTTGAGGTATGTTCCCTCTCTACCCACTTTCTGAGTATAACCAAACATCTGAGTTTTTATCATAAAGGGATGTTGAATTTTTGTCAAAATCCTTTTATTCATCTATTGAGATAGTCATATGATTTTTATGCTTCACTTTATTAATGTGGTATATCACACTGATTGATTTGCAGATATTGAACCATCTTTGCTTCCTGGGATTAAATCCAGCTTGTTAATGGCATATAACCTTTTAAATGTATTGTCAAATTTAGTTTGTTCATGTTTTGTTGAGCATTTTTGCTCTATATTCATTAGTTATATTGTCTTGTAATTTTCTCTCTCTCTCTTTTTTTTTTTTTTTTTTTTTTTTGCCATGTCTTTGGTTTTGCAATCAGGGTGATGTTGACCTCATAGAATGTTTTTGGAAGTGTTCTGCCTCTTAAATTTTTAATTTTTTTGCCTCTTAAATAGTTTGAGAATGATAGTTATAACTCTTCTTCAAATTATTAGGTAGAATTCATCTGTTAAGCCATCTGGTCCTGGACTTTTTTGTTGAGAGGCTTTTTTATTTTTTTCATTCAATTTTATTAGGAATGATCAGTCTGTTCATATTTCTATTTGGTCCTCATTCAGTTTTGGAGGATTGCATGTTTCTAGGAATTTATCCAACTTCCAAGTTGTTTCAATTTGTTGGCATTAATTGTTCAACATTATCTCTTTGGATCTTTTGCATCTGTGGTATCAGTTGTAATTTCCCCTCTTTGGTTTCTGATTTACTTATTTAGGCCCTTTCTCGCTCTCTCTTTTCTTGAGGACTCTGGCTAAAGGTTTATCATCTTGTCTACTTTTTCAAAGGACTAAGTATTAGTTTCATTGATCTTTTTTATTGTGTTTTTGTCTTTATTGTATTTATATACACTATGATATTTATTATTTCCTCCCTTTTACAAACTTTGTCTTGTTCCTTCATTTGGAATATTTTTCTCTGTCTCCTAATTTTGCCTAATTCTCTGTATTTATTTCTGTGCACTAGGTAGTTTTGTTACATCTCCTGATCATGGAGAGGTGGTCCTCTGCAAAAAATGTCCTCTGGGCCCTAACATAAAAAAAAACAAAAAAAAAAAAAAAAAAAAAAAAAGGAAAAAGATCATTTTTACCACTCAGAGATAATCAGTTAATATTTTTTACTTTAGTTTTCTTTCTCATATAAATGAAAAAATAAAATACTATAGTTGAAATCACACAAATAAATGGTGTAATGTATGCCAGCCAATGGAGACAGAGACAGTGATGAAAAGGACAGATGGGGTCCTTGATTTCCTGCTGCTTAAAAAAAAACCTATGGCCAATGGAAGAAAATACTTGCAAATCATATTCTGACAGGGGGTTAATATCTGGAATTTAAAAAGAACTTGTACAGTTCAACAATAACAAAATAAACTCAATTAAATAATGGGTAAAGAACTTGAAACCGGTAATTTATTTCACTAGATCAAGTCATTTTATCCATTAAGAGACAATTTTCCCACTTAAACACAATTTTAGTAGCTTTGCCAATTACTTGATCTTAAGAAGGTAGTGTCCCCCATTGTCTGTTTAAACATATACCACACTGTGATCTAGGTTTATCCAGAATATTTGTTTGCTTTTTATTGAACCTCTATTTTGTTCAAATGAATGAACAGATGTTTGGTTATACTCAAACATCTCTTCTGGCTATTGATCTGCACTGGGAAATTAGAATCCTGCATTTTCTATGGGGTCCTAAGAAGACCTTCCCTGGGGTCAATAATTTGTTCATTCAATGACATAATATGTGCATCAAAAAAGTAATTTTAAGAAAGTTTAGAAGTAGAAGAGAATTTTGGAAATATTTTAGGGACTGAGAATTCTGTTAACATCCTACTCATAGTTTTCAGGGAAGATAGCTTAAACTTCTTATATCTACTTATAGTCCTACTCATAGTTTTAAGGGAAGATAGCTTAAGCTTCTTATATCTTACAAATTATTTACTAAACTGTCAAACTCACCATTGACCTGATGACAGTAATATCATATGGACAATCCAAAACATACCTAATACGTCTTTTATCTCACCCTTTTTATTCTATTACTACAGCTCTAAGTCATTGCTTGAATTGACAAACATGAAAGATTACATACAAGTCAAATTTAATCACAAATAACTTTTGTTTTTACAGTTGATATTGCTATTTGCAAAGCTAAAATATTAATTTCTGGACCAGAACTTGAAGCTTCCATTCAGTTTCTTAACGAAATCTGCTTTTCTAGCAATATTTCTCCCTGTATGTGAGTTCTCCCAGCCTTTTACTTTGAGCAGTGCTTGCATTTGTTTTGAAAGAGGTTGGCCTTACTATAAAACCATTAATTTAGATCAATAAACTTTACATAACAATTGTCAACGGAACCAATATCCTCTCCTTTAAAACTTTGGAATACAAAGCTAGTACTGCATGATTTTACCACCGGACTTTAATTTCCTCTCCATGAAGGGGTTATAGATATTTTAAAACTGATTTCCGCCACCTTGTGTACTATTTGTCACTGCAATTGTTGATTTGAATATCAGAGATCAAAGGCATTCTTTATTTTTTAAAATAATGCATTCTCACTATGCCACAAATACTTTACTCTGATATCTAGAAATGCTTCTATCAAGATATATATTCAATGATTGAATCATAGATCTGGGGTACATCTTAAACTCTTCTGTCTCCTTCACAAACACCCGAGTGCATACTGATTTACCATGTTCACTCTTTCCTAAAAAGTCTCTACAATCATTATTACTTTCTTCCTCATAACCATGCTGGCCATAGTACAACATCATGCTATGTGACCTGGACTCTTGGAACAGGCTCTAATCTAGTATTTGTGAAGCAATTGTTGCCTCATCCATTTGGTTCCATACAGTAAGATCCAAAAGGACTTTCAGGAGTTCCCCTTGTAGTTCAATGGATTAAAAACCCTACAGAGTGTCCCTGAAAGTGCAGGTTGGATCCCTGGCCTGGCTCATTGGTTTAAGGATCTTGTGTTGCCATAAACTGCAACATAGGTCACAGATGTGGCTTGGATCCAGCACTGTGACTGTGGCAGAGGCTGGCAGCTGGGGCTCTGATTCGGCCCCTAGCCTAGGAACTTCCATATGTCTCAGTTGTAGCTGGAAAAAGAAAAAAGAAAAAAAAAAGAAAAGGACTTTCTGGAGTTCCTATCATGGCTCAGTGGTTAATGAATCCGACTAGGAACCATGAGGTTGCAGGTTCAATCCCTGGCCTCATTCAGTGGGTTAAGGGTCTGGCACTGCCGTGAGCTGTGGTGTAGGTCGCAGACATGGCTCAGAACCTGTGTTGCTGTGGCTGTGGCTGTGGCTGTGGCTGGTGGCTACAGCTCTGATTAGACCCCTAGCCTAGGAACTTACGCCGTGGGGTGCAGTCCTAGAAAAGACAAAAAAAAAAGACAAAAAAAAAAAAAAGGACTTTCTAAGAACAAAATACAGGTTAGATCTCCCAAAGGTCCAATACTTTCATATGACATAAAATAGGCTTTTTGTTCTGTAACACACTAGTGTTCACTGGACCTTTTGCAAATTTTGCTGCAATTTCAGTTTAACTCTATAAAATAATAATAGATAGATATAAAATAATTATAAAATAGCAATTAACAATATTTCCTTAGTACTTCATCTATAGTAGAAAAGCTAAGCCTTTAAAATGACTTTTCTTATATTGTAATTCTCTAATAAAATGCATTATTTTAAAATTCCATTTCATATGTAAACAAAGATATGTTTAATAAGTTTAGTGACTTGACCAAAATTACAGAGCAGAGTCAATAATTAAACTAATGCCTGACACAAAGCCAAACTCTTAATAACTATAAGATTTAAATTTTCAACCTTTGTTTCATCTATTATTGTTTTTCATAATCCAGGTTTCAGCTTGTAAGTGACCTCCTTCATGAAGCCTTTCCTAAAATACACCTATGCTGACTTTATTGAATACACTGGTGATACCTTTTTTTATAACTCACTGTATTTTAAATTTTTGATATACCAAACTTCAATTTATGAGCTGTGTTTTCTTATGAATAATTGTGAAAATTCTATGGTAAAATGAGAATGAATAACATGAATGGTGGACTGTAAATGAAGTTGCTAAATTGGAAGTATTTTATCACGACAAAGGTCATCTTTTGTTTTAAGGTAATATTATTCCTCCCTCTGAGATATCAACATTTCCTTTCTTATGTGAAATGATGGTATAATTGTAAATATGCTTAAAAATAAGATTAAGCATTGTGAGCCCTCTAATTTAAGGTATTAAGTTATGAAATCCAGTAATCTGAAAACTCATGGTCCATATTGAAGTTCTTAGAGGACCTTATATTCATTTATATGCAGATTCTCTTCTGGAGTGAAATAGCTCTTTAAAGATTATAGTCATTTTCTATTAATTTTCACATTCCTAGAGTCAGTATGCTTCCTGTTTTTAGTGCAGGCTTAGTTAATATTGTTTTTGAATGTAAAGACATAGCTACAAACATTCGTGTCTAACCCAAATTTTCTGTAACGTGCTGTGAGTCCAATGTTTATACCTTATTTCTTGCTGTTAACACTACTGCTAATATTGCTATAATAATAAACCTGCTCTCTTACATTACCATTTAAATATTCCATGTGTAATATATTCCCACTTTTCTCTCATAAACACATGTTGTAGCAGACGGGGCACACTTAATTATATTGATTTAGCAGAAGAAAATAGAGCTCAGGGAGATAAAATATTTGGTAATAATTTGTCAATGATTAGGTTATAGAATTGAAATCAGAACCTGATTCTTTTGTCAGACTATTGAACTTTCATGCACATAGCACCACAGCATATGCAGGTTTTTTCCTCAGAAACTATAAGTCCTACTCTGTCAAGGTCTATTTAGGTCAATATTACATCAAATAACTAAAATAGTTTGACTTAGATTTAAAATTTTCTGGCTATTCTTTCATCATTAAATATGCTTAATGCATGGACATGTGGAATGCTTTCAGGACTTAATTACCTTTCTTTTTAGAACTAATTTAAATCAATTAAGGAAAATAGAAAAATGATTGGCCATACTTAATTCTGCTAAAGGGAATCATAGATCCCCAGGTAAAATCAAAAGGTATTTTTTAAATCATGATGCAAAGTACAATGTCAACACAATCAGAAAAGAATATACCTTCCTATAAATTTCAGACTGGACATATCAACAATGGCCTAAATATATCTTTCCACCTTAAAATAATTTTTAAAAACAAGACTTTACTTTTGAAAGCTGTTTAAAGTTCATAGCACAATTGAAGAAAACGTGCAGAAATAGTCCATATGCCCCATGCCCCAACTCATGCATGATCTCCTATTATCAACATTCTCCAGCAGTGAATGATGAACCTGCATTGACCCTTCAAAATCACCCAGTTCCATAGTTTACATTAAGGTTCACTCTTAGTGTTGTACATTCTATGGGTATGGACAAAAGTGTAATCGCATATACAACATTATAGTATCATATAGAGTATTTTTAATGTACTAAAATTCCTCTGTGCTCCACCTATTTATCTCTCTCCAAGCCCCCAGTCCTTAGCTACCACTTATCTTTTCATAGCTCGAGAGTTTCACTTTTTCCAGAATGTCACATAGTTGAAATATGGCATGTAGGTTTTCAGATTTGCTTCTTTTACTTAGTAACATGCATGTATATATTCTCCATGTCTTTTCATGGCTGCATATCTCATTTATTTTTAGCACTGAATAATATCCCATTGTCTGGATGTATGAGTTTATTTATCAATTCACCTACTGAAGGATAATTTGGTTGCTTCCAAGTTCTGACAATTATGAATAGAGCTGCTATAAACATCCATGTGCAGATTTTTGTGTGGACGTATGTTTTCAACTCCTTGGAGTAAATACCAAGGAGTATGAATCACTGGATCATATGGTAAGAGTATGTTTTGTTTTGTAAGAAACTGTCAAAATGTATTCTGAAGTGACTGTACCATTTGCATCCTCACCAGCAATGAATGAGAGTTCCTGTTGCTCTACATTCTTTTCAGCATTTGGTGATGTCAGTATTCCACATTTTCTAATAGGTATATAATTGTATCTCATTGTTTTAATTGGCATTTCTGTAATGATAAATGTTACTGAGTATCTTTTCATATGCTTGTCATCTTCTTTTCTTAGATGAAGCCTCTGTTAAGGTCTTTGGTCTATTTCAAAAACTGAGTTATTATTGACTTTTAAGAGTTCCTTGAATATTTTGATAACAGTCATTTATCAGATGTCTTTTATAAGTATTTTCTCCCAAGCTGTTACTTATCTTTACATTGTTTTTCACAAAGCAGATTAAAATATATTTTCAAATTTTGAAAACACTCCATGTCCAAATGAACCTGAGTCAGTGAAAGGACTTAAAATTCTAATGGTTCTTAGAGATCACCCTACTTTTAAATTTTAGAGATGAAACTATTTTTGGTGGAACTGACCCTAAGCACAAAATTAAGAATAGATTTAGGATGAAATCCCAAGAAGTCTGGCATCTCTTTGGCAATTATATATCATTCCTCCTAAATGTTTCTCCTGAGGTCCATTCTTATCCTCTGATTTCACCAGCATTTGAAATTTTGTTTGTCCTTTTTTTTTGGCTACACCAGCAGCATGGGGATGCTCTGGGCCAGGGATCAAACCCCTGCCATATCAGTGATGTGACCAACACAGTGACAACACCAGATCCTTAACCTATTGAGCTACATGGGAACTCCATGATTTCACCAGCATTTGACTTTTAACAAATAGGAATTTAAGTTATTCTTGCATATTTGAAAACTGTCACAAGAGTTAGCTTAATGGGGAACTTAATAAGAACCTAAATAAGCAAATGAGTTCTTTATGAAATTACAGAGTTATAACTAAGAATTCCAGAGTAACATCAGAGCTAGAAACTCTAAAAAGTACAATATAAATCTCGATGAATATATGTATATTTAGAGACACATTATGACTTTTGTGAACTCTAGGGGCTTTTGCCTTTGTAAGCTTCTTCTACCATAAAAATATTTTAAATATGTTACGAGTGCATTGGTATAAGAAAGAAGGAATATAATCCAGATTTATACACTGTCAGACACTCACAATTATTTGCTATATTTTCCTTATTACTTTTAAAAAAGTTAAAATTAAAATATTTTTGCACATCTCTGAAAGTATTATGGGCCATAGACCCTGTACCTACTGGATGTCACTTCATTTTATATTAATACCTTTTAGTCATTAGTTTAGTAATTTTTATTATTTTAAATTTCATCCTCAAAATTTACTATTTCTTGTTCTATTAGGAAGCTGAAATTAACCAGGATGTTAATAATTTTTTCCACTGGTACTTAACTCTATGAAATACTCAGACATTGTTCCACATACTTATTAGGTCATTTAAGTTTTATAACAAGCATCAGAAGAAGTATTATTTTTTAGATTTTACTGATGTTAGTTGCCTTGCCATATGATATTAGTTTCAGATGCACAACATAGTAACTCAACATTTTTATAGGTTATATTCCATATAAAGTAATTGCAAAATGTTGATTATACTCCCTGTACATTATATCTTTGTATCTTATTTTTTATATAGTAGTTTGTACCCTTTAATCCCCTTCACCTATCCAGACTTTTCCCCCACACTTCTTCCCAGTGGTAACCACTAGTTTGTCCTCTGTATCTATAAAACCTTATGGAGGTTCCTCAAAAAGTTAAAAATAGAACTACTGTAAAATCCAGAAATTTATCTTCTGGGTATATATCTGTAGAAAACAAAAACATTAATTTGAAAACATCTATCCACCCCAGTGATCACAGTGGCATTATTTACAATAGCCCAGATATGAAGGAGATATTACATTCATCATTTCTCTTCTGATTTCTGTGTTGCATAGAACAATTCTCCAAAACTTAGTATTGTAAACAGCAATTATTTTATGAATAGTTCACATTTTATGATTCAGGAATTTGGTAAGGGCTCACCTGAGTAGTTCTTGCTCAGAGTCTTTCTCATCAGATACCAGTAAACTGGATTTCTCACGTGCCTCTTTTATGCAGCTGGCAGTCAATGCTAGTTATTGGCTAGGAGATCAGCTGGGGCTCTTGACTGGAATGAATACAAGTGGATCTCTGGGTAGCTGTATTTTGTACACATGGGTTGGCTTCTACCAGAGCAAACAGATAACGAGGAGAGTTCTTTGGCTTTTTCTGATTACGACTTGGCAGAAAAAAAACATCATATTTGCTGCATTGTATTGGTTATTTAAATCATGAAGGATAGTTAAGTCAAAAATAAGACACATAGACCACACTTCTCAATGGGGGCAGTGTCAAAGAATTTACTAAAACTTTCACGATTCCCTCCTGATTTTGAGAAAACTGTGAAGAAAGAGGTAAAATACTTTCTAACACTTACCGGGGTCAGAAATGGAGAATATTTGCTTTAAACTCAGGGATAGTACTCTTAAACACTCTCTTGTGAGGCCACAGTTTAGACAGTATTAACATGGTCTGTGTATGCACTCAGTGTCAGATTGCTTTATTTAAAATCATATCCACTGTTCATATTTCTTTTGGAGAATAAAGTTTATAAAATGGAACATTAAAATTCGTTTGACCCAACTCAGGCAAGCTATGGACTATACGCCAATTCTTGTCAGCAATCCATTTCTGTAAATAAAAATTTTATTGGGACAAACTCCCACCCAATTGTTTATATGTTGTTATGGCTGCTTTTATGTTTCAATGGCAGAGTCCAGTGATTGTAACAGAGATCATCTGCCCCTGAAAACCTACAATATTAACTTTCTGGCTTTTAAGAAAATATTTTCCAACCCTTATTTAAAGGATCACAGATTAAAGTTTGAGGTAAGAGAAAACACAGGCATTGATTGGGATAAGAGAGGTTACATAACTAGCTCACTATTACTAATTGCATCCGTGTAAGGATTGCATAGGTAGGGTCTCTAAAATGAACATTAATTTTCATTGCATAATATTGGTGCTTCTTTGTCCTAGTGATATCTACATTCTATTGCATAATCAAAATCATAGTATTAAACACATACCAATGCCAAAAGCACCATGCTGCAGCAGAAAGAATGTAAGTTTGAAATTAGAACGAAAGAATTCTTCCATTTGCCCTTATCAAGTGTTTATACTTGAGTGTATACTTGATTGTCAGATCTATGATTTGGCAAATGCCATGTTAAATTTTTTTGTGTTTTTATTAATTTATAGTGTTGTGTTAGTTTCAAGGGTACAGAAAAGTGATTTACACATACATGCATATATTCTTTTTTGAATTCTTTTTTTTTCTTTTTTGAATTCTTTTCATTATAGGTTATTACAAGATACTGAGTATAGTTCCCTGTGCTTTACAGTGGGTCTTTGTTGTTTACCTAATTTATACATAGTAGCATGTTTATGATGATTTCAAACTCCTAATTTTTCTCTAATCCCCCACCCATCATTCTCTTTGGTAACCATAAGTTCATTTTTTATGTTCGTAAGTCTATTTCTGTTTTGTAAATAAGTTCATTTATATCTTATATTTTCTTTTTTTCTTTTTAGGGTTGCACCTGCAGCACATGGAACTTCCCAGGGTAGGGGTCAAATTAGAGCTGCAGCTGCCAGCCCATGCCACAGCCAGAGGAAGGCCAGCTCCAAGACACATCTGCAAACTATGTCTAAACTTGCGGCAATGTCAGATCCTTAACCACTTAGCAAAGCCAGGGATCAAACTCTCATCCTCATGGCTGCTACTCAGGTTCTTAACCCAGTGAGCCACAATGGGAACCCCATATCATTTTTTAGATTCCACATGTAAGTGATGTCATATGATATTTGTCTAACTTATGTTATAGCCCATTGTGTTTATGTACCACATCTTTATCCATTCCTCTGTTGATGAATGTTTAGGTTGTTTCCATGTCTTGGCTATTGTGCACAGGGCTGCTAAGAACATTGGGGTGGATGTGCCTTTTTGAATTAGAGTTTTCTCTGGATATATGCCCAGGAATGGGATTGCAGCATCATATGGTAACTCTATTTTTAGTTTTTGAAGGAACATCTGTACAGTTTGCTATAGTGACTATACTATATGTCAGTTTCTAGTTAGTTTTCAGTGATAATTGTCACACATATAGATGTATTTTTAATGTGTTTATGGAACAAATTAATTTTCACATTCTTTTCTCCACTGTCTTGATTGGCCTGCCATAAAATTTATTTTAAAAAATTCTATTGGTTATCCTTGGGATCTTTGCACAGAAATATACCTGTTCAAGTCATTTTTTCCGTGAACTTCAGTTACATTGAAGAAAACATGTTTGTAATTCAGAGACTATTCCTAATTAGAGACATTTAAAATTACATATTATAAACACTGATGCATAATAGTGTCTTAAGAGGAAACTTGGTATATAAATGAAGTTATAACAAGTATAGTCATAAATAGACTTGGCCACTTGACCAAACTTCTGAAACACACAAAACTATATACTTAGATTTTATGCATATAATTACCTCCTTCTGTTTAATTCATGATAAAATATAGGTGGCATATTATTAATTCATTACATCTAATATATAGACTAGAGTGTACTTGCTATTGTATGTCATTTATTATTTGCAATGCCTCAAATAAAGTGCAGAAATGCTTGGTTTTCTTTTGTGAAGCGCCATAGGGAAGAACTTTGTAATGAAAACATCTCTTGTTTTGCAAACTGTATTTCTGATTTTTCTCCTATTTTGCAGTTGATCTAAGTTATGAAAGGCAATTGAATTGTCAATCACTGTCTGAGCATGGTTTAAGTGATGGATTTTTCTTCAAATAGTATGGCATATAAGAGTTTAGTTTCAAAGAAACGTTTTCTCCTTCAAATTTTACAAATATTACAACATTACAAGAGAAGCGTAAATCATCACAGAAAAATATGACAGTATTCTTTCAATTACAAAGATATATATGTCTTTTAAAGACACTATTTTCATTGGATTGGAAATAACATTTCATTACTTTCTTATTGTAAAAGCAATTTTAGCCATTGCTTTCCATTGAAAGATTAAAACAAAAATGAGCCTTTAAAAAATCTGCCTTGATAATTAAGCATGCAAACAGGCATGCATAATTATTTAACAAGATATTGCATGTACCAGAAAGTAGAATATTTCAAAATAAATGAAGGGAAATTTTTGAAAATATTAATATCTATCGGGCATTTGTATACATACATGTGTATTATTATGAAATAATAAACAATTTTAATTACTCTCCTTATCCTGTAGCATTATGTAGATTCAGATTTCACTTTCTTTTCCCCCTGTTTACATTTATAGTGCTATTCCTTTTGAAATTTAAGGCTTTATTGTTATCTTTAATTTTTTTTTTCTTTCAATTTAAGTACCAAAGAGAAGCTATGCAGAGGGAAGTCTCATTCAGCACATGAGTCTGTATGGTTTACACTTAATGGTGGGGTTTAGAATCATAGGACCAATTGTTCAGCATCAACTCTTTCTTCGGGGAACTACCTCTTTTTCCCTACTATTATCACTCTGGAGAGAGTTGATATAGTCTTACAAACCACCCCTAAACCTAAACTTTCAGTTGAAGAAGGTAAGTCAAAGATAAACACTTGAAAATAAGATCAATGGCTCTTCCCTGGGATCTCTGTTTTTTTGTATTTCTCCATCAACTGAATCTGCAACATATAAAATTCAGAGGTGATGTTTTCCATGTTGGAGAGAAAGGACTTCTACTGGCAGAAAATAAGGAATCTAGCACAGAGATGAAATGGGAAACACACTCAAAAACATTCAGCTAGCGAGTTCTGATTGTTGCTAAGGCTGAGCCATGCATGTCTTTTTAGCAGACACTCTTGGTTCCCATCAAAATTCAAAATTCTTTTTTTTTTTTTAAACTAGTTCTATATGCCCATCCATCAGTCTGGTTGTTGAAGATCTTTCAGTAGACCCCCCCCCACCTTTAACTTAAATTAATTTACATTGAGTTATCATTTGCATGTCATTCAAGGACATTTTAAGTATGGAAAATCCCATCAAAATACTATAAGTTGCATCTAGAACAATCAAGTGTGATAAGTGCAGGGGTTATATTTTTATGTAATTAATGAAATGATCTGCATCAGCCTACTGTAGTAGACCAAAACACTAACAGCTAAATTTGGACTATTTCAAATAGTGTTTAATGGATTCTCATTTTAATATTGATAATGGATACTCTCCCCCCACCATGTATATCACAATGTCTGGGAAAGCATTCTTGCATATTTTATTTTCAGAGATGAACTATTAAATAATCCTGAATACAGCTGAACTTCACATGATGATGTAAAACATGTCTTATTGAACAATATTTTATGTACATGGAGTCAACATAAGATTGGGTAAGCAAGTATCACTGTCCTTATCCATTAATAAAGAGTTGTAAAGATTAAATGAGAGAACACATGTGACTGCCTGGTGCATATGTGCAATTAAGAAATGTTTGCTTATTCGTCTTCTATACCTTCTCATAAAAGTCACCATTTAGAAAATAAAAAGAAAAGCCACAGACTGTGAGCAAATATTTGGTATATATATTTCTAACCCAGGACTTCTATCTGGAATATATAAATAACTCTTTGAGGAGTTCCCATTGTGATTCAGCGGAAACAAATCCAACTAGGAACCATGAGCTTGCGGGTTGGATCCCTAGCCTTGCTCAGTGGGTTAAGGATCCTGCGTTGCCGTGAGCTGTGGTATAGGTTGCAGACACAGCTCGGATATGGAATTGCTGTGACTGCTGTGTAGGAGGGTGGCTACCCCTAGCCTGGGAACCTCTATACACTGTGGTGTGGCCCTAAAAAGACAAAAGACAAAAAATAAAAAAAACTCTTTGACATAAATTATGAAATAACAGAATCCGTACACATGGGTGTATTAGTCAGTTTTCCAGAGAAACAAAATAGATATCTATCTCTACAACTAAAGATACATATAGAGATATATACAGAGTGAGACAGAGAAAGAGAGTGAGGAAAGAGAGACAGAGATAGAAAATAGTGTAAGACATACAGTATTGGCTCATGCAGTTACAGAGGCTGAGATGTACCAGAGTCTGCTATCCATAAACTGAAGCCCTGGGGAAATCTGTGGTGTAGTTTAGGGGCCTGTGAGCTGAGGGCTGGTGTCAACTCCAGTCTGAATCTGATGGCCTGAGAAGCAAGAGTGCCAAGAGCAAAAGGAGATTGAAATCTCAACTCCATCAGTCAGGCACAGAGTGAATTTAACTTTTCTCTGCTTTTTTTTTTTTTTTTTCCAATGCAGTCAGTCCTTCAGTGGGTTAGTTGATGCCCACCTGTACTGGGGAGGGTCATCTTCTTTACTTAGTTCACCAATTCAAATGCTTCTGTAAACACCCATAGAAACATCCAGACATAATGTTTAGCCAGATATCTGAGCATTGCATATATAAAATTTACCATCACAATAGGCAATCTACTTTGACAGATTCTTCACTATGGCATATCACCCATTAAAAATGCTCTCCATCATTAGTCATCTTGGCCATTCAAATGAAAACCAGACAGCAATAAGAAACCACTACACCGCTCTCTGGAGTCACTAAAATTGAAAAGCCTAATAACACCAAATATTGACGAGGTAGTAGAGAGGTTGGAACACTCATACAATTTTGATGTGAATGAAAGATGATGCAATCCTTTTAGGAACCTGACACAGTAGGAAAGTATTCACCAATAAAATAGAATGAGCTACTGAGTCATCAATGAATAATGAAGAATGTGAACTATCTCAATAACATTGTAATAAGAAAAAGAAGCCAGATACAAGGAAGTACCTACCATATAATTCACATGATGTTCACATTAGCGTAAAGAACAGGCAAACACAACCTGTGTTGATAGGATCAGTGCCTGGTTGCCCATGAAGAAAGGAAATTGACTGTAAGATTGTACAAGGGGCCAATCAGAGTTGATGGATTTGGGTAGAGATCATATGGTAAGTACATTCACCAAAACTCATGTAAGATCTGGGTATGTGGTTGCATTTAAGACTTGTTTCAAAGAAATACAAAATAATAAAACAAATAAATTAGATAAAACAATTAACCCATTTTACCTAGGAGGAAACCAAGACATTTAGTATTAAACCACTTGTTCAAGCTACCTTATCTTTAAATGATGGACTGAGTATCAAATCCAGATAATTCTCCACAAGGGTATTTGACTCACAGGATTCACTATAATTTTGAAGGTACAGGTATTTAAGTTCTTCAGTGTTTCATAACACAGAATATTACTACTTTATTTCATTTTTAACCCCTGACATTTAAAGATCTATTTGGCTCAATTTCTAAGACAGTGGAGTTTGGTTGTCTATGTATTTGGGTGGCCATATAATTCATTATCTCAATCAGGACAGTTCTGAGAATGAAAAGGGAACCTATTAATAATTATCTAGGTTAGCAGATTTAATTTTGGATTGTTATCTGTAAAGCAGGACATAATAGCTATCATACCTACAACGGGTATTTTTCTTTTAGAAACACACACACGTGCATACACACAAACACCCTATGCCATCCTCAGAGTTAAGAAAGATTCAAGTCAAGTTTGGTTAGAAACACAAAAGTCCTATTCATCATTCTTGAAGAGTGGGGGCCATCATACACAGTTTCCAAATGTTAGCTTCCTAATAAGAATAAAAGGAAAATCTGGAGCTGCTCTTTTTAAAAATAGAAAGTTAGATTTTCAATCGGATACCCTGCCCCAACTAATACAAAACAAAAAAGCCCCCACTGACATGGCAGAGATTGAGCTAAATTTCCAAAGATAAACAAAATTCCCTTCCTTCTTCATCTGGTGATCACCATTTCCAAAATGATTAAACTAACAATGAAAAAATTTACTAAAGAGGAGAGAGGGTTTGGCATTCAGCATACTGCTATGGACTGAATCATGTCCCCTCTTCCCACTTGTCCACCAAAATTCATGTGTTAAAGTCCTAACCCCACTCATACAATGAGTATACTTGGAGTTAGGGTATTTATAGTGGAAATTAAAGTAAAAAGAAGTCATTAGGGTGAGCCCGCATCCAACATGGCCCATGTCCTCATGAGAGATGTGGATACAGACACACACCAAGGGAAGACAATGTGGAGAGAGGCCTGGAGAAAGCCCTTCCTTCATGGTCTTCAGAAGCAATCAGTACTGCTGACACTTTGGTCTCAGGCTTCTAACCTCCAGAACTGTGAGCAAATTAATTTCTGTTGTTTAAGCTACCCAGTCCATAATACTTTGTTATGGCAGTCATAACAAATGAACACAAATACAAAGAGCATTTCAATAGTAATTTACTTTCCTGGTTTATATTCTCTTTTAAAATAAGCTTATTCTTTAATAGTTAAAATGTTCAGCCAGTAATTATACACACACACACACACACACACACACACACTCTCAATATATGTATCCCAAACTATACAGAAATAAAAATGAAAACTAGAAACATTCCATTTTTTTTCATTTGAGTTATATTTCATTGAAATCTCCATGTATATATGCTTCTAGAGAAAGATTCTTTTGAGTATGCCTGTCAAAAGATAATAAAAATTTTGGTGGTGATGATAATAATGGGCTGATTCTTATTTACCACTTATAATGTCACAGGCAAAGTTCTAAATGTACACATGAACTAACCTATTTGATCTTCAAAAAAAGCCATCAGGTAAATGTTTTTATTTTCATTTTATATTATATTGTTTTACATTTTATATTACAGAAAGGATCTGAGACACAGTAAGATTAATAAAATTTCCCAAAGTCATGAAGTTATTACCTAAAGTAAGAAAGATTCCACAGTCTACATAGTATTCATCTATGTATGTATATGTATAAAAATATGTATGTATAAATTATATATGCATATATAAAACATACATTTTAAAGTATATATGCACATACATTAAAAATATATATATATACTGTAATTTAATAGAACTTAAAAAAATCAAACCATAATGGAAAAGAATATAATAAAGAATATGCAGGTATATTGAGTCACTTTGCTGTATAGCAGAAATTAACACAACATTGTAAATCAACTGTACTTCAATAAAATTAAAAATATATGAGTATGATTATATTATTCAGAATTACATTGTATTGTGCTTAATTTTAACACATAATAAATATATTTCCACATTAGCACATTGTGTTTTACTTTATAGAAATATTACATAGGATTTCATAGTTTACATGTATCATAGTTTATTTAAACCTTCTCCAAATTCATGGTCATTTAGATTGACCTTAGCTTTATTCCCCCTGTTACAATCAATGCTGTTATGAACAACATGGAATATACTACTATTTTTCATTCTTCATGTTCCTCTGTGGGAAATATTGATAGCAGTGAAATTACTAGGTTAAGGATATGTGCATAAAAGGTTTGGATAGGCACTGCCAAATTTCTTTCCAAAATATTGAAGCAATTTTAAATCCCCCACACCATATAACAGTGTCTTTTCTCAAGGTGAAGACTTTTAAATATCAAGGTTATATTATTTTCTCCACAGAGAAGAACAGATTAAAATGGTTTATTGGCATTCCATAAAAGCCATTTTTGAGAAGTGCACTCAATTACACAGAATATCAAAGGGTCTTGTTGATTACTTGTAGTACCCTATTATCAGAAGATTGTGCTTTAATTATTGTAATCTTAATTGCTTTTCTCTCTTTTTTAATTATCTTACGAAAAATGTAGCCCACATAGCCTTTCTTTATATGGCAAGTCAGCTCCAATATAACCTATAATTGAATAAAATTCATAATCTTGTCTTCTTTCTAGTATTATTATATCCCTTTACATGGGCAGTTTTAATGCAGATATAGATCTTCATTTTCTCCAGGAAATATATTTTGGCAGTATATTCTAATATTTTGACCCATGTTGCATTTACACTTTGATGTAACCTCCTCTGTATTCATAACCTGATCCAAATTATTTATTTCAGAACTCATTATTATTGTCCAGGCAAGCATTGAATTCTTCTGACCTTATTAGCATAATAGTTCTCGCCCAAGTCTTATTTTGTTTTGGTGTACACACTTGTGTATGCACACCTATTGGTGTTTTCTCAGGCACTATGGAATTTTTGTGAAAATGAAACAAAAACAGCTATAAATGCAAGTCTGTAAGACTGACAAACTACACTTCAATTGTATTCAAATGAACGAACAAAAATATTTGTGATGACACTTTTGAAACAAGAGTCAATGTTAATCACTATTGTTTAACAATCAATGTGATAAAAAATTGGAATACTCCACGGTTCCATGTGATCACATTGTATTATTTCCAGTCAATTGAAGGTCACAACCAGAAGAGCTGCTACAAATAATTGGCTAGTTTAGGCCCTATTTACTTCAGTGAATATTTATTGAATACCTATTTTATGGAAAGCTCTCTGTAAGATTTTGTGAGTAGATGTACGGCAGGATCCATGGTTTTCCTGTCTTCCTTTCAGCAAGATTCTTATTACCAAATAATTTGCAAATGAGTAAGTCTACTTATGGATGCTAACCTTCAAATGCATCAATCAAATTAGAGGGAAAATTCAAATGCAATGAAGGGAAATATCAAATAACTAAGAGTAAGATTTTTTTTCTACATTATAGACTATTTGTTGAAACTCTATTCTCTCCCAGAAATGACATCCTCATTTTGATCAAATTTAGTCCCTCTTCATAAAGTAGGGGAACAATTCAGTAATGCATTGCATACATATTTATTAAAGCCTTCTATAAATGCACAGCAAGCACTGTTCTTGGGGCTAGAAATTCAATGGTAAACAAAAAATTTGCACTCTCATAATGATGTGTGGAAGATAGACAATGAGAAAATCAAAAATAAATAAAATGCCAAGTGATGACATATTCTATGGAGAAAAATACAGGATACAGAGTGAGGAGTATGGGGATTGCTATATATATATATATATATAAGGTGGTTAGGGATGTTCTTCCTCATAAGCTCATATTTGAGGACAGATGCAAATGTGCAATACAGGAGCCAGTCATGTGGATGAAAGAACTTTTCCACCAGCAAGAAGTGTGAGTGTGAAGACTCTGAAATGAAAGTTTGCATTGTGATTTAAGGAAAAACAAGAGACCAATCTATTTGGAGCACAGTGGGCAAAAGGGAAAGTGGTAGACAATGAGGTCAGAAAAGCAATGAGTGGAAGATCATGCAGGGTCTTGTTGCGACAGACACTGTGGTGGCCTCCAAATTCATGTCCTATGTAATCCCCTCCCCTTGATCATGGGCAGGACTTGCCATTGCTTCTAACAATTAGAAGATGGCAAAGATGATGAGATATTACTCCCATAATTACTATATAATTTTATGGTTATATAAAATCACATACACACTAGAGATTCTCCTGCTGTAGGCTGGCATTGAGGAAATAAGCTGTCATATTCTGAGAGGGCTTATGGACAGGGTCACATGGTAAAAAATTGCAGGTAACCTCTAGGAATGCAGAATGATCTGCTCACAACGGCCAGAAAGAAAATATAGACCTCAGTTGTACAACCAACAAGAAACCAGAGATGGATTTTGCCCATAACCTGAAGGAGCTTGGAAGAACCTCATGCCACTCATGAGACGATAACCCTTGTCAGCACCAGAATTTCAGTCTGGCGAGATTTGAAACAAAGAACCTGGATAAGCTGTGTCCAGACACCTAGCCCATAGAATTTGTGAAAAAATACATGCATGTGATTTTCAGTCCTTTAAGTGTATGCTGTAATAGGAAATGGATATAGGTATTGTGGAGTATTATAAGGAATTTGAATGTTGCTGCTTTTACTCAAAGATGGAAATGTTGGGAGCTTTTGAGCACTTAGGCATCATAAGCTGACCTACATTTAAAAGGATTACAATGGCTGCTGTGATGAAAAAGACAGTAGGAGGAAGGTCAAGAGAAGAGACATGGGATTGTTCAGAAGATATTGCAATAATCTAAGCAAAAGGTATTTCTGGTTTAGGCTTGAGTTGTAGCAGTGGAGGTGGTATGAAGCAATTTGATTAGATTAAGTTAGATTTGAAAGATTCAATTGTTATTAGATGTGACAGATAATCCTGAAATTTGCATTATTCACCTATTCTCTAAAAGTGAATAATATGAAGTGCATGAATAAACAACTGAGGATCTCTACTTATCCAGTCTTTTTATAGGAGAATATATGGTGAGCATCAGGGTGAAAAGAGTCCGATGGTTACAGAGGTGTTCCAGTTCAACTGAGCCTCACGTTATTGTTTATCTAATTACTGACATATGTAAATTGTATCAAGAGTCTAAATATCTAGGGGTTCTTATCTAGTGTTATCTAGTCATGTCCACACTGCAAAATAAAACTGGTAGAGGGTGACACAAATCAAGTTATACCATTTAGTCCATTTCTATCAAGAGATTATTTTTAAATTCTTTCTGTTCTAGTCTGTCCAAAAAAAGTATATCAAAGAATTAACATTCAGGGAGTTCCCATCGTAGCGCAGTGGTTAACGAATCCAACTAGGAACCATGAGGTTGCGGGTTTGGTCCCTGCCCTTGCTCAGTGGGTTAACGATCCAGCGTTGCCGTGAGCTGTGGTGTAGGTCGCAGACGCGGCTCGGATGCTGCATTGCTGTGGCTCTGGTGTAGGCTGGCAGCTACAGCTCCGATTAGACCCCTAGCCTGGGAACCTCCATATGTCGCGGGAGCAGCGCAAGAAATGGCAAAAAGACAAAAAAAAAAAAAAAAGAATTAACATTCAATTTATATTTTATTAACACTACACCAAAAGTGTTAATAATCAATATGTTAAAGTTTATGCATATAGAAATGCCTTGATATTACCTATTCTGCAGACTCATATTAGAACATAGCAATAAACAGTACCAAGGATCCAAATCTCTCTTTACTTATTTCTAATATGAGAAATAATTTGTGACACTGAAAATATATAAACTTCCTGTATGAATTCAGAAACCCTCGCATCAATACCCATGTAGATAGTGTAGTTTTTGCACATGTATGTAAATACTACCACTTGATATCTAAGACAGTGATGGATTTTAATCATACAAAATTAAAATTTAAGAGAAACAATGAAAAAAACTGAACTCAAACTTTGTAAGAAAAATAGCTAATTACAACCAAAAGGAAATAGATCTGACAAATTGAGGGTATTTTCCTTTCTAAGGAGTAAAATGTGCCATAATCAATTTAACTTGTTATTTTATTCTACTTCTCCAACTCCAAATTTCTCATCCAAAGTAGCATCTTTTAAAAATTCTGATATTTTCCTTGGAATATAAAATATTTTATAGAAAGTCTCATTATGAAAATAAACATAAATTATTTTCCATCAGCGAATTCATTGTAGATGTGACCAGAAGCTAAATTTTGGGCTCACGGTAGGTCAAGAGAAGTTAGCTTTTTGTTGGCTCACATTAATGCAAATCCATTATAACTTTGTAAAAGTCTAAGTTAATATCTGACATAATCATTGGGTAGGATCTTCAAGTATGAAAATAGCATAATATTACTAGTTTTTTTTTTTTTTTTGGTGTGTGTAAGGGCTGCACCTGAACCATGAAAGTTCCAAGGCTAGGGGTCAAATGCCACATGCTGGCCTATGCTACAGTCACAGCAATGTGGGATATGATACGCATCTGTGACCTATGCCACAACTTGCCACAGCTTGCCACAGCCTGAGGCAATGCCAGATCCTTAACCCACTGAGCAAGGCCAGTGATAGAACCAGGATCCTCATGGCTTCTAGTTGGGTTGTCAACCCTCCGAGCTACGATGAGAACTTCAATATTATTAGTTTTAATGACACAAGTCTCCAAACAATTTCAAATATAATCAAAAGTTTTTGAAACAGTATAACATTTGCTTTGGGGAAAGTTCTCCAATATTATAGATTTTTTACATTCCTAATAATTTTCAAGAAAGAAATGCAGATTTTTATTTTTACAGCAGCTTCTGCTGCAGCTGCAGCCACTGTTGCAAGTTATTGGCAAGAAATAGACTCATATCTAGTCATAGTTAAAAAGGAGCACCTACGGTGCTAGGAAAAAAAAAAAAGAAATAAAGAAAAGGAACAGAGGTGTTGTGGTGTCTATATCAAAGAACTCTCACTTGTCCACTGAAGAAAGGAATATAGAAAGAGTATAGTGAGACTGCTAATGAATACACATTTACAATATACTATGGGCAAGGCCATGGGGGCAATTAGATATTGTGGGTTGGAATAGATGGAGTTTTTTTTTGTGTTAGCAGGCAAATTTTAAGTTAACATATGCGGAGAGATAAGAGAAGGCTGAAGACAGTGGGCAAGAGTCCTATGATAAAGAATCTTATTTGCCAGTATAAGATTTTGGATTTCTGAAATAAATAAAAGAGACAGATATTCTAAGCAGAATGTGGAATATAAAATATGGCACAAATGAACCTATACAAAACAGAAACAGATTCACAGACATAGAGAACAGATTTGTGGTTACCAAGGGGGAGAAGGAGGAAGAGGGACGGACTGGGAATTTGAGTTTGGTAGATGCAAACTGTTACATTTAGAATGGATAAGAAATGAAGTCCTACTGTGCAACACAGGGAACTATATTCAATCTCTTGGGACAGAACATAATGAAAGACAACATGAAAAAAAGAAGGTATGTGTATGTATGGACTGTGTCACTTTGCTGTACAGCAGAAATTAGCACAGCATTATAAATCAACTATACTTTAATAAAAAGGTGTTTCAGGGAAAACCAATGCTGCCATTACCTCAGTCTTAAACTCCTAGCCTCCAGAATTGTGAGCAAATAAATTTCTTTTTTTTTTTTTTCAAGAAATGATATGGGAGTTCCCGAGGTGGCTCAGTGGTAATGAACCCAACTAGTATACATGAGGATGCAGATTCAATCCCTGGCCTTGCTCAGTGGTTTAAAGACCTGGTGTTGTTGTTTTGAGCTGCAGTGTAGGTTGCAAACACAGCTCAGATCTGATGTTTCTGTAGCTGTGGTGCAGGCTGGTAGCTGCAGCTCTGATTTGACCCCTAGCCTGGGAACTTCCATACACCACAGGTGTGGCCCTAAAAAAAAATTTTTTTAAATGATATGTTTTCATTTGGATTAGAAGACAAATTTTAAAGGGTTAGAGCTAAAGAAATGAAGACTAATGATAAGACTGTAATAATAGCCCAGGACAATGCTGTTATCACTTAAGAGGCAAGGACAGATATGACGAATACTCCTATAAAATGTGTTGGAGGGGAGTTCCCATCGTGGCACAGTGGTTAACAAATCCGACTAGGAACCATGAGGTGGCGGGTTTGGTGCCTGGACTTGCTCAGTGGGTTGAGGATACTGCGTTGCCGTGAGCTGTGGTGTAGGTTGCAGAGGTGGCTCGGATCCCACGTTGCTGTGGCTCTGGCGTAGGCCAGCGGCTACAGCTCCGATTCGACCCCTAGCCTGGGAACCTCCATATGACGCAGGAAGCAGCCCTAGAAAAGGCAAAAAGACCAAAAAAAAAAAAAAAAAAAAAATGTGTTGGAGGAGATGTGGAGCAGGGAGGCAAGTTTGGGAATATTAATTTGGTAATTGACAGCAAAGAGAAGGTGAGTGGAATGAGGAAGGTCATGAAATCACCTTAGGAAAATATATACAAGAGCAGTAAGTTAATAAAAAGTATTTTGAACAATATCAATTGTTAAGAGACAAGGAGAAAAAGTAATGTAAGCAAGAGGGAATTAGAACGAAGGCACAGAGAGGTAAAGGAATGTGGGTAACATGAAACCCTGGGCTCAAAGAGATCTGAGGTTTATGAAGGAGGGAACAACATAGTGTCAGATGAAGACAAATCTGGTGAGATAAAGACTGAATTGTTTTTCATTGGCAAATATGAATCTTTGATTAATTTAGTGAACAAAGTTCTACTGCCTAGTGAGGTAAGGATCTCAAGTATAGTGGTTTATGGAATGTACTGAATGAGTAGGATGAGAATCGAATTTACCATCTCAATCAGAACACTTTGAAAATGACAGCAAGAGTTACCAACAATTCAGCAGGTAAACAAATATAACCAGAACTATCATACCCAAGACATGACATAATGTTACCCTATAGATAGGAAGTGTAGTATACATTATTGAAAAAGGTGGATGATGTAGAGAGGAGAGAGATTAGATCATATTTAGACAGAAATAGAGAGTCAGAAAATTGTTTTTTACAGTGAGAGTAACTTGAGCATGTAATGGTGTCTAGAACATTAAAAAAGAAATTCAGAATTTTAGTCAAGTGACACCTAGTCACAGAAATATCTGAAGACAGAAATATGTGGAAATTCAGCCAGGCAGAGAGTAGGCGGAGATAAGGTTGTATTTGCAGCAGATAACAGAATTGATCTCTATAAACATGAAAGGCAGACAGGACTGTATCATTTAGGAGCTGAGCAAAGCAGAGAGTCTATATAGGTAGGTAGCTTACTATTAAACAGAAGATTGTATTACCTCATTATGCTGGATATGAGGCAGTTTTACTGATTTAAATTTTTGCATGTTAAGAAAAAGTAAACCCATCAAATCAGGGTCTCAAGCAGCAGATAACAGGCAGAAATCCCATTAGCAAAAGTAGTGTAAGAACCCAGGCCACAGAAAAAGGCAGAAACCAAGTTCATGGAATGGTAACAGGGAAAGTCACAGGATACGTTTTGGTGGAGACAAGTGCTAAATTTATACATTGTGACATATTATATTTTCAGCATTTAATAGTGCTTAATATAATTAGCATTTATTATTATCAGGATATATTAAAATGAAGAAATTCTGGTTATTCACTCTGCAGGGCTGATTGATCAGAGTAGTATGTAGCTGTAGGATTAAATTTTTATAAATGTAGGCTTTTAATAATTTGGGGGAAAAGAATATTTAACCTCACTTGCTTAGTTACTTTTTCATTCATCTTTTGATGAAAGCAAATAAGAATACAGAAAAAAATACTGACAGAAGTTTACATTTTAGATTTGTAATCTAGATGTATTCTAGATTCATGTGTGTTTGTGTTGTGTGTGTACAGAGGCTGTGTTTATGTACATGGCTGTCTAATTCCTATATAATTTTACAAAAAACATCCTTTGTTATCTTTCATCAGGTATTTGAACTTGCAAAGATCTCTCTCCCATATCTTATGTAGATTAAGAAATTAAGAGAACGTTCTATCTTGTAGCATTGTACAAAATAGTTAAAATACTTTAACTAGCACTTTGATGCTTTAATAGTGGAATGAGAACTTATATTGCTTTAATGACTGCACAGCATCTGAGATGTTGCAATTTTTCCATATAAAAGGGAAAAAATCTTACCAGATTAATATGTTTTTAGTGTTTCTCATTTGGTAATACAGGTGAGTGCCATTTTATGTTTATAAATTATCCTTAGATACTACTACATTTTTTTTATATGAAGGTTCTTCAGTTTGTATAAGTATCTTTTGGTAAAAAGTTCTTAAAAGTAGTAACAATTTTATATATTGACTAATCATATTTATTGCTCTAAGTTCATTTTTAATAGTGATAACAGTGAAAATAGCAACTGATAGGTTTTTTAACATCTACTATATACTACTTATTGGACTCAGCAATTTATGTGTCGTATGTTATCAACCACTTCAAAACACTGTGAAATATGATCCATTCCATTTACTCATGAAGAAACAGAAGTTAACAACATGAGTAAGTCGCTCAAGGTCACAGAGCTTGAAATAGCAGCAGATGGGGTTTCAGCTTCTGTCTCTTTGACATCAAAGTCTAAGCTCTTAAGGATTGTCATAGACTACCTGTTTTTTACCCTGAAAAATAATGTTGTTCAGTGCTTTATACTTTTCGTTTTATCTTCATCAACTGCCTTTTTTATGTCCATAGCTCTGATCCAAACCACTTTATACTCTTGCATTGCCGAACTGCAAGTACAAATGCTGCCCAAGTGCCTTTTGTATACAGCCAATTTGGGGCATATATAATAAAAGTGATTTTGTAATGACTGGCTGTCCCTAACTGGGAGCTGATATTCTAGCCAGGATGATTTTCTCTCCACACAGAATGACAACCCAGAGAGAAGACAAAAGGTTAAAAAGAGAGGAAAAAAAAGAAAGAAAGAAGGAAAAAAGAAAAGATGCCTTGCGGGTTTCCAAGTGAAGGAGACAAAATTTGTGTGGAGGGTAAGCAAAGTTATTTTCTTTTCTTTCTTTCTTTTTTTTCTTTCTGTGAGGCTTGCTCCACAAACCATACACTTTGTGATTTAAAGGAAAATAATGTGTAAGAGCCCCTTTTCTTTTCAGAAACCTTTCAAATTGGCAAACGGCCATTTGGAATGCTGGCAGATTTTGGTCCTTCTACATTGACATGAGGTTGGTACTCATCCAGCAAAGAAGAAATAGCCTACATTTTCTATCCAGCCACAGAAAGTGTGCAGTCTTTCCAAGAAAATCCATCTTTATAGCCAAATGGTTAACCCTGAAATCTCTGGCTTGACTCAGACTTCCAGATTTATGAACATATAATCTTAGTAATAGCAAATGTTTAAACCATGTCCTTTCAATAAAGGTTAGAGAGATAAGCGGACAGATTAATTGCCAGGTGAGTTTTAAGGTAATTAGAGTGGACATTGTAGCCACCTCTTTCGTATAGATGATTAAAGTGGGCTCTTCCTTTTATGCTTAATGTAATCATTCAGGTGGAAACCTTAAGGACACACCTGCACAACCCTGTAGTGATCCACAGTTCTTGGCAAAAACACACACACATACATATATCATTGTTAATTTACTCTAAAGGTCTTCTATATAACATTTTTTTAGTTTTTAAAATTAAAAAAATTTTAATATAATTTTATATATACTAAGTCCATAGATTTCATGAAAATCCCACATATACATATATATAGATTGTGATTTCTCAGGAAAATAGGTTGCCTAAAAGCTCCAATTTCCTTAATTTCAAATATTTCAATTAATATACATTTGCTGTGTCTTTGTTTATTTTCCATAGATTAGATTAAGAAAATGAAATTGCTGGATCAAAGAATATGAGAGAGAGATAGATATATATATATTTATTATCAGATTGCTTCAAAATACATTTTATATATATATGATATATATTATCAAATTACTTTACATAATATATAACACCCATATATTATTAAAATGTTTTAAATGTATTATAATTATAAATATAATATGGATATGTTAACAAAATTTTTCAAATTTATATTTTACTATTACCAAATATATTTATTTACCTTTTATATCATATAATACATTGCAGTGTATTATGTTATTTATTATATTATTGTCATATACATTATATTATTTGATATATACCACAATTAGCATTCTCATAGCTAGTGATGATAAATATATTTACATATGCTTTTTTGTATTTATAGTTTTTCTATAGTAATTACTTGATTATAAACATTCCCATTTTTTCCTCCCAATTTTCTTTTTTAATATTAGAACTCTTTCTTTTCTATATTTAAAAAATACTTTTTTCCAGAATTTCATTTGCTTTTTAACTCTGTGATTTCTCTTTATGGGTAAATTTTTAAAATTTAAGTAATGCAAACAAAATGTATTTAATTTTATTTAGGATGTGAAGCAGAGTGTGACTTTTTATTTTTTTTGGTAATGTATGCCATTTGTCTCAACTTTTGTTGAAGCATTCACATTTTCTCCTGTGGGTGAAGGGTGATATTTAATATAAACTTAATACCAACAAAATATTAGGTCTCTACTTGGGGATTATTTACTCTGTTCCATTGAGCATTTTTTAAAAAATTTCTGTGATAATGCCAAACACATTTAATTGTGGTTCCCTTATATCACACACCTGAAAAGGTCACCTACCTATTGTTGCTGCGATCCTTACAACTGCCCAGCCATGAGGCCAAAAAGAATCTGATGTCAGCAATGGAAACATCAGTAATTTATTGGACAAGAAGTCTTATAAGTCAGAGGGAAATACCCAGGAGCAAAACCCTACCTTGTGTGTCCCATGGCAGACAGGACTTCTCAGCGATCTTTGCCACTCTAGGAAGGAAGAAGTCACTAGTTAGGGGAAATGACAACAGAAAGGCTTCCTGGTTCCCAGAAGAACTGTTAAAGGAGCTCATCCCCAACTTTGCTCTTCAAGTTAGCAACCTTCCTGAGAACTGACATTTCTTGGAGATGGGATTAAGATGGCGGAATAGGAGGACTGGAGCTCAACTTCTCTCCTAAAAACAACAAAATTCACAACTAAAGGCTGAGCAATGGTCACCCAAATGGACTGGAAACCTTAAAAAAGATATCGTACGCAAGAAGACAAAGAGAAGGCCACATTAAAAGGTAGGAGGGGCGATTTCGCGATATAAACAACCCCATACCTCCCAGGTGGGAAGCCTCACAGACTGGAAACTAACTGGTTCACAGAGACTCACCTACAGGAGTGAGAGTTCTGAGCCCCACATCAAACTCTCACATGCAGGGATCTGGCATGGGGAGAGAGAGCCCCTGGACCATCTGGCATTGAAGGCCAGTGGGGCTTGTGCGCAGGAGCTCCACGGGACTGGGGGAAACGGAGACCCCATTCTTAAAAGGTGCACACAGACTTTCACGTGCACTGGGTCCCAGGGCAAAGCAAAGGCTCCAGAGGAATCTGGGTCAAACCCAACTGCAGTTCTTGGAGGACCTCCTGGGAAAACTGGGGGTGAATGTGGCTTGTTGTGAGGGAAGGACATTGAAAGCAAAGCTCTCGGGAATATTCAGCAGCATACCTTTCTCTGGAGGTGGCCATTGTGGGAAAATCTGGCCCCATCCTTCAGTCAGCTGCTGAGAAGCCCCAGGGCAAACAACAACCCAGGTGGAATCACAGCCCCGCCCCTCAGTAAACTGGCTACCTAAAGACCCCTCGGGGCACACAGCTGCTTCTAATCCTATCTGGAGACTAAGCCCCACCCTCCAGAGGGATTAGAATTGGCTCCACCTACCAGTGGGCAGGCATCAGCCCCTCCCATCGGGAAGCCTACAGCAAGCCCCCATACCAACTTTAGCCACAAGGGGTACAGACGCCAGAAGTAAGAGAGAACTGACATTTCTTGTTGGTAATCCAATGTAATGGGAGTCCTTCTAGTCTGAGGACATTACCTTAGCTGGGAGTTAGCTGATCATGCAGGCAGTTACTGACCCAGTGCTAATTTTAGGAGGGGAATGCAATCAAGTGAGTAAGGCAAAGGCAAAGGCAAACAGGGCCTGGTCAGGCAGGAGATGTACAAGACCAAGAGAACAGGCATCTTATGCAGCCTGATTATATGCCTGTGTTTTTAGTATTTCCACATTTTCTAGTCTGTTTTTATACCTTTACAGATCTGTGCTCTATGTATTCTCTAAACTTGAAGTTAGAGTTCATACTTTTCCACAATGCATTGCTTTTATTCTATTTTGATCTTCTGGAAATTCTATTTACAAAATTTCATCTATAAATTTTAACTGTATAGTTGTTATGTAACTCAAAGAAATTGAATTTTATTCCAATAGAAAGTATCTGCTGACTAACTAGGTGTTATAGCCTGAATTGCGTCTATCCAAAATTCCTATGTCAAAGTGCTAATTTCTACTACCTTAGACTGTGACAGTATTTGGAGATAGGGTCTTTAAAGAGGCAAGTAAATTAAGCTGAGGTCATGTGGGTGGGTCCTAATCCAATATAACTGGTGACTTTATTTTAAGAAGAGATTAGGACAATGACTGTGAATAGAGGGAAAACTGTGTGAAGACCTTGCCAGACCAGCTCAGCAGGATGGGGCTGAAGAACCGGTGCTGGAAACTTAAGGGAAAAAGTTAACATAAAACAAGACACAGAGACATTCATCTTAAGTAAAGGTGGGAACTGGGGGACTCAAGATCTCAGGGACCAAAAGCGCTGCCTCAAGAAACCACACTGCTTTTTTTTTTTTTTTTTTTTTTTCGATTTCTTCGGCTGCTCCCGCAGCATATGGATTCCTAGGCTAGGGGTCAAATCAGAGCTGTAGCTGCCAGCCTACACCAGAGCCACAGCAACGCGGGATCCGAGCCACATCTGCAACCTACACCACAGCTCATGGCAACGCCGGATCCTTGGCCCACTGAACAAGGCCAGGGATCCAACCTGCAACCTCATGTTTCCTAGTTGGATTCGTTAACCACTGGGCCACAATGGGAACTCCCAAAACCACACTGCTTTTATTGTGCTCTTGAGGATTATGTCAAGGGAGGAGGGGGTTGTAGGTGCAGGATATAGGTTTTTTTAAGTTATTTTAAAAGTCACATATTCAGTAGCCAATTCAGCTTTTATTCTGACCTTTGGGCATTTAACAATCATTAGCATTTGAAGAAGCTTGGCATCAGCTATCTATGCATAATATCTAGAGAACCACCATTGTGCTTCTGCAGATGAGGCGTCTATCTGCAGCAACTCAGTGTTCCTAGGTTTGCACTTGGGTTCTCCTTGCTAATGCATATCCTGCTAACGACCCCTCATAAACCCCTTGGGGCCATGAGGATCATCTTCCTCTTATTCTTTAGAGGACATATCATGCTTGTGCAAATGGTGTGCCTATCTGCCCAGGTCACATGCCTAGACCAATGCATTATGTCCTCATTCAGCTGACCCTATGAATAACTTATGCCTTTAGGTCTTCGTTCTTAAGCTTAAGTCATTCACCAGCACTGCGACTGTTTTTCAAGCAGGAAGATGGGGTAAATTAAAGCAGGACAAGATGGAGTTTTCAGCAAAAAGGCTAAGAAAATATTGTAGAAACATGTCTCATGACAAGACATAAAGAGAAGACAGGCACCTACTAGCCAAGAAGAGATGCTTTTGAAGAAACCAACCCTGCCAATATTTTGATTTCAGACTTCTTGTCTTCAGAATATTGACAAGATAAGTTTCTGCTGTTTAAGCCACCCAGTTTATAGTACTTGTTGTGGAAGCTCTAGTAAACTAATATACAAATTTCTTTTCTTAAATCACATAAGATTTTTTAGGTCATCATCTATAAAATAAGAAAACCAGGCTGTGGAAATTCAAATTTCTTTGCAATGTTATTATATTTATTTTTATATTCTACTCAGATTTTTTCCTTATCACTCATGATCATGTATTGCTAGTGTGATTATTAAAATTGATATCCCTTTAATAAATGTTAGACATGAGACACATCGCCCCTTATTGAACTCAGGGTAAATTGGAGTGAGAGAAGGACCAGAGACATAAGGAGATTCACTACAAAGTAATGTGCCATAGTAGAAAACTTAAGCACTTTTGAAGAACAGGCATAGCAATGAGTGTCTTATGCACTGAAACTGGGAAGGAGATTGATATTATTCATCAAATGCATAAAAATATGATGCATTTATGGAAAAGTCAAGAAGCTTCAAGTATAGTGTGTCTAAAGTGTTGAAAAAAAATATGTAGCTGGAATAAAGACCATTGTTAGCTTTACTTAGTATATTATGTGAAATCCTATTGTAAAGTATAAGAATGCTTGATTCAATAAAATAGTTTGAGGTTATTTATACAGAGTATTTTAAATGTTGTTTTTTAAAGGAAAAAAAAACATGATTCCAGATATCTAACTTTCCAACTTACTCATCGTTTGCTTCAACCTGACCTCAGGCCTTTAACATCATCCTCTTCGAACAAGGGTTATTGTTTTGTTGGAGGAACATTCTCTTGCTATTGCCATTTACTACCTAAATTCAAGACCGTCTTCCACATTCTGACTTATTTTAATGGTTTCTTCCATGAAAAACACAATATGTCCAATATTTCGTGCATTTCCAATACTAAGGCAATCCTGGGAAGTGAATGTTATGATCATGATAGAGCTCAGAGAGGTAATTCCCATAGAGGTACACAGCATCCATGTATATTAACTGTGCTTTGAAGATAAATTGTAGTCTTTCTACTGTGTCATGCTGTGTTTTACTTTACTTTGTAATATAGGAAGGAGCAGCACTGCGTCATTTATTATTTCAGTTATCCTCCAGAATAAAGAACCGTTGACCAGTTTCCTTTTGGTGTATACCCTACTCTAGAACACCATCAAAATAAAATTTCTACTTAAGTTATTTATAGATTAAATGTCAGCCTTAGAATGTAATGATACATTCAAAACCTTATTATAGCTATAACACTAACAAGTCAAAAAGTACTAGGAAACAGACAAAATAATTTTCAAAGTTAAGAAATAGGCAAAGCCTTGTGTAAATAGAATTTGATTTTGATTGTCTCTCTAGATGATTAATGTTTGCTTCACACAATGAAGAGGTTTAGCCATAACAAAATAGACAAAATGATAGAACTGGAACTAACATTAGAAATCATTCAGGTTAGCCTCTTCAACTTCTAAATTAAAAAAAATGAAAACAGAAGTTAAATTATTTGTATAACTCCAAAGCTAATTATTTCCTAAAAATTCTGTCTTCTGGCTCCTCTTCTAGAGTTCTTTCAAGTACACATCACTTATTGTAGTTTTAGTGAATAACCAGAAAACTCAGAATGCCAAACACAGGATTATGTTTAAATAGAAAAAGAGAAATAACATCAAACACAGAAGGAAATGAAAATCTGTCACTAACATACATCAAAACATCTACTTGGAATTGGTGGACTAACATATGGTATATTCTTAATAAATGTTAAATCACACTAAGAATTGCAACAATAGGAGCAACAAATAACAATAGTTAAAGCAATCAAGCACTCACTGTTTGATTCATCTACCCTAAAATTAAAATTAATGGGAACCCACTACGAGGAAGAACTGTTCATAGTTGTGGCAAAATAGACTTATTAAAAGCAGCCATTTGGTAAATAGTTATCAAAATCTTTGCTCCAATATATCATCACAATTTTCTAAAATATATATTTTTTATTTGAACGACACATATCTACAGTACTTGATGATTTCTTCTTTGTCCCATAGGTTTTCTTGTGGGGATGTATGGATTTAATGCTGCTGGCCAAATTCCCATGGATATGTGTGTGGGAGCTGGGTAGGTGGAAGGTGTAGAATTTGATGCAGCACATTTGGTGGTAGAAAAACAGTATCATCAACAAATTAAGCAAATGTAAGCTCTGAAAAGAGACAGCTCCAAGAAAATTGAAGCCACACAAAGTGAGAAATGAAGGGGTTAAAGGAAGTGAAGTGGTAGGGTGTAGTACGGGAGCACATAGGCTCATGGATGCTGCCAAATGTTGAAAAAAAGAAATTCTAAAAAGTCATATGGTGAGGAATGGAGACACATTCTAATGACTAATTTTTCTTCCCTGTGAATGCCCAATTTTTTCCCAAAGTTTTAGTGTAAAATTTTCAAATGCAGCAAAATTTAAAGAATGTTAGAATGAATGCTCATTTACCCACCCTAGATATTCTAGCCTTAATAATTTAATATAATTGGTTTCCTCATACTATCAATCTATTTATCCCTGTATTCATTCAAATTCAATTCAATCCATTTTGTTTTCGATATATCTTAAAGTAACTTGTGGCTATCAGTACACTCACCTTTAATATAACTGTGTATTTCTTTTTCCTTCCTGTGGTAAATTCTTTCCTCACTTAAATTTACAATTCTTTAATTACTTGAGGTTCTGATGTTTTATACAGATATAAGCAAAGTATTTGCTATAGGATATAACACTTGAAGAATTTCATGAGCACAATGCAAGATTATTTTAGTTAGAGTCAATTTTCTTGGAAACCTAATAATTGAAGATATGCATGGTGCTGAAATTTTAATGAGAATTACTTTATTAACACCAAATTTAAGATATGACTATAATTTCACTTACCTAATGAATTTTCTAAATAGTTTTACATCAATTTACTCACTCCCTCAAAATCTCTGTGAATATGACTTGCAAAAGCCTCAATTCAATTTCGTATTTGAGAAAGATAGGTCAAGGAGAGGTAAATATTTTGCCCCAGTGGTTGGAGAATTCAAGACGTTGGGCTAGAAACTAGGTTCTGCAGAGTGGAAACGTGGATATTATTCACTATGTTTAAAGTAGGCAGAATAAACTATGACAGTAAATACTAAGTAAAAAACATCTAACCGGGATAAAGGAGTGTGCTGTGGTTACAGAAATCAAATAATCCTTAGGAGAAACTAGCTTAAAAAATATTTTAAAACTTTTTCTTGTAGAATTATTCACTTTCTCTTCTGAATATTAGCTACTTGAATACAAATTATATCTTTATTAGACTAAATTACCCAAAATGAGAGAAGATGAATTAATTATCTTTTCTTACAAGCTTCTAATAAATATTTAGTATATATTTCATTAATTTTAATTTACCTGAAGACAGGTAGTATTGTGTATACTTTTTCAAATGTGAAGTCTATTGTTCAAAGAAGTTAAATGATATGGTCAAAATTATGCAATTAGTAAAACATAGAATTAGAATTTGATTGGGTTCCTATCTAATTGCATAGCTCTAAAATTTGTTTGTCTTGCTTCTAAAGTCAAGGACTATGTTTTATTTTGTATTGTTTTGATTTTTCTATACTCCTCAGAACCTATAAGACTTCTGGTCACTATATTTTGATTCTACTGCTTATTATTTCTGGGAACTTGAAACTGTTTCTTGAATTTCCTCAGCCTTAGTTCTTCATCTGAAAAACAAAGAATTATATCAATGTCAGAAGATTATAGTGAGAAAAATTAAATGGGATAATTATGGCCAACTTCTGATACTCCTTTTGCTATAACTGTAGTCACAGTATCTACTGAAGAATTTCAGTACCTACTGGAGAACTTCAGTAAAGACAGGCTCCATGAAAGCTTCTACATGAAACTACATGAGAAATTCTCTCTTTATCCTGTATCAAAAATATTACATCATTTTCCATGAAATTCCTTAAATTAATTTCCATGTGCAATTCTTGAAAGTATTCACTCCCTTATGTGGAGAATTTAAATATTTACGTCTCCATGTCACGTATGGGTATTAAGAGTAATACATGGACTCATAATCAGCTAGTAATACTTTATCTATTACAAAGTTCAGTATTGTTCACATGGCTATAACATTTATGCATGTCATCACCTTTCCACTCACTTTTTTGCAAAGAAAATATTTGTGAATATATATTTATATTAAAGTAGTTATGTGGAATCTTAAGAAAAGGATACATGAGTTGATCACTCTTGAACGTTCAGTGCCTGGCATTTTTGTCTTGAACATAAGTTCTCACATAATAACTATTGAAATGAGCAAAACTGAGAGGGTGGGGCACAAAAGAAGTTGCTCTTGTACTGCAATAGAGACATAGGACAACCTAGAGGGATAATGAGATAGAAGTTGACCATCTTATGTATGCATTATGGAGTAAGAAGTTGGGAGAGTAGTGTGATATTTATCAGATTTTCTTTGCTCTTAAACGTACACAGTTAGCCACAAAATTTACGGACATAAAAAGGGACATTGCAACCTGTTATCTCCTTGAATGCCATTGTATTTTAGTGAAAAAAAGCTGTCTACAATTTTAACAGCACTGTAAACTCAAGCTAAAGTCATTCAATACCATTTTCAGCCTGAGTCTAATCATTTGCAGAAAGCTTGCTGTTCATAATAAACACCTGTAAAATGAAAGCTTGTATTTCAGAAGAGACTTTAGGTTTCAATGTGTTTGTTTATCTCCATATCCCCATGATGAAAACACAACCTGTTTTTAAAATGTCAAATACCTATAATGATCAACAGCACAATGTGCACTAAAACAGTTTCCACAGACCTTAAATAATATATTGCTATGAGGCAGAGAGTGTTCGTGCTACAGAATTTCATTAGCTGTATTACATTTATCTAATATATGGCTTTACAAATACATTTCAACATTGATTTAACCATGTAATAAATTCCCCTTTGCTTTAAACACAAGAATATTTTTATATGAAGTAATTTTAAGTAAATATGTCATTCCTGTGAGTGTGTTTGTCTATGAAAGTATAATTCGAGTGCTGGATTTTAGTTTTTCTGTCTTAGGATACTAAATACTTACAAATATTTTGATGGATATCATTAAATTCAGAAGACCATAAAATTGGATTGAACCTATGAAAAGATATTGTGGGGAAAAATACTTATGGCAGAGAATTTTATATCCCTTTGCCAAATGTTTTAGGCATTTTATTTTCATCTGAAGTATATTTTGGTACCTAAATGGCTTGGGAACAATTTGATTTTCACGATAGGAACATTAGAGAGGAGACAGTAAAAGTCTTAACTTCCTGCAGAGACTGTATTAGGAAAAGAAAAACAAAACAAAACAAAACAAAACCACTTAACAACAAACTAGCTGAGAAATAGATTTACCAAACCAAGAAAAGGAGAAATGCAAGTCTCAGTCTATTTCCTCCTCTAAGTAGCAATAGTGAGTCAGTCTCCCCAGTTACAGCTGAGGCTCTACCTTGCAGCAGGATCTGTGGGATTGGCTCGTGCAGAGTGTCTTGGTCCAGCAAAGAAACAGACAACATGCACAGTATAAATATACATGCACAGAACAAGTTAAATACATTTGCATATTATATATACATATGTATACACATATGTATAATGTACATATACATGCATACACATGTATTGTTTGTATGTATACATGCATGAATTTTATATGTATATGTACTACATATAATACACATATGGGCACTGAGGTCTCAACTTATAATAATTAAATAAACAATTTATTTAAAAATTCATTAATGATAGCCATTAAAGAATTGAGTAAGAAAAAGTATGATATTTAATATATAAAGATAGGTGATTTCTTTTGGAAAACGATAGACAATATCTACCTCCTGTATGAAAGAAAAAGGGTTTATTTAAATTATGTCAGTGTGGTTCATAAAATGAAATAATAAACAATAAATTCCCAGTATTGTCATACACTACTACCATCCAATCACCACATAGCAGTAGCAACAAGACTGATATTTTTACAGCTCTCCTCAATTATTTTCTCTCCAACTTAAAACTCTCATGTGACAGTTATTCCCATTAAAATTAGAATAAAGTCCACATTTCCTGCATAGCTAGGGTCACCTTGTTTGATCTAGTCTTTATCTCTATCCCTGATTTCATCCCTTCTATTATCATAATGCAACATAGATTCTTTCACCTCCTGAAAAATCCCTCTCTCATTCCCATGTCAAGTCTTCCCACATTTTGTACCCTATTCCTGTAATACATTTCTTGTATATTTTCATTAACAAGGTTGACTCTTTCTAATTATTAGAATCAGCCCGAGTATCATCTCCTAGAGAGACTTTTTCTGCCCACCCAATAGATGATATCCCATTCCTTGACACTCACTATCACTTTACTGCTTTTAATTTCCTTTCTAGATTTTATTGCCTTCTCATGTTGTATTGTTTCTAGGTTGTTTGTAGGAAACAATAGACCAATCTTTATGCATATACCTTATCCTGATGCAGTGCTTCATGGGTGCAGACATTTAGCTTTTTTGTTGTTGAATTACACTAATATACCTACTGGATGTTTAATAAATAACTTATTCATTCGTTCAACACATGTTTCTTAAAAGCCTACTATGTTCCAGGTACTGTTCTAACTTTAGGAGATACAGTAGCTTAAAAACAGAAAAGAGCAAACAAACAGGGAAACCTCCTGCCCTCATAAACATTGTAATAGTGATGACAAGACATTTTTTGAATTAGTGACCTAGAAAGCCTTAGCAAGGACATGACCAAACATTTTTGAGTCTCTGTATATTTCCATTTAATTTCATTCTTCCAGGTTTATTGAGTTATCATTGACACATAGCACTGCATCAGGATAAGGTATATGCATAAAGATTGGATTTACATTCATCATGAGGTGATTATTGCAAGTTATTTAATATCTGTCATCTCATTTAGCGACAAAATAAAAGAATGCAAAGTTTTTTTTCTTGTCATGAGGACTGTTAGGACTTACTCTTCTAACAACTTGCACATATAACGTACAGCAGAGTTAATTATTTATCATATTGTACGTTATATTCTTAGTATCTATTTATTTTATAACTGGAAGTTTGTACCTTTTGATTGCATTCATCCAAATCCTCCTCCCTTGATCTGCCCACTCCTTCACCCCACTACCAATGATAACCACAAATCTGATCTCTTTTTGCATGGATATGTTTGTTTGTTTCTTTGTTTTTGAAGTATTGTTGGCTTACAGCACTATGTTAGATCCTGTTACATGGCATAGTGATTTGATATTTCTATACATTTCAACATGAACTCCACGATAAGTCAAGTTACAATATGTCACCACATATTTTATAGTTATTGAATATTTTCGCCACTCTGTTCATTTCACACCCATACCCATGAATCATTTATTTTGCAAATAGAATTTCATACTTGCTCACCTGTTTCTCCCTCTCTGCCCCTCTGGCAAACATCTGTTTGTTTTCTGCATCTATAATTCTATTTATGTTTTATGTTTATTTTGTTTTGTCTTTTGGGATTCTGCATATGAGTGTTTTTTGGGATTCTGCATATGAGTCTTTTGGTGTCAGACTTATGCCATTTAATATAATATTTTCTAGGTCCATACATTGTGTTGTAAATGGCAAGATTTCATTAATTTTTATGGCTGAGGAATATTCTTTTATAAACAAATATTATATCTTCTTTACGCAGTCATCTATTGATGCTCACTTAAGTAGTTTTTCTATTTTAGTTATTATAAATAATACTGCAACAAAGATAAATGTGTATGTATATCTTCTCTAACAATGTTTTCATGTTCTTTGAATAAGTAACCAGGAGTTGCATTGCTAGATCATATGGTAAGTCAATTTTTATTTTTTGAGGAATCATTGTTTTCCATAGTGGCTGTACTAATTTACATTCCCAGCAACACTGTGCAAGTGTTCCCTTTTCTCCACATTCTCACCAACACTTGTTATTTATTGTCTTTTTGACAATAGTCATTCTGACTGGTGTGAGGTGATATTTCATTGTGGTTTTGATTTGCATTTCCCTGATAATTAGTAATACAGAGTATCTTTTCATGAGCCTATTGGGTATCTGTATGTCTGCCAATTTTTTAATTAGGCTGTTTGTCTTTCTGATGTTGACTTTTACAAGTGCTAAATATTAACCCCTTATCAGATATATCAATTGAAAATATCTTCTCCCATTCAATAGGTGGCCTTTTCACTTTGTTGATAGATTGCTTCACTGTGCAAAAGCTTTTTGAATTGGTGTAGTTCCATTTGTTTATTTTTGTTTTTGTTTCCCTTGTTTGAGGAGACATATCCAAAAACACATTGTGAAGACAGATGTCAGAGACACTACCTATGCTTTCTTCTAGAAGTTTTATGGTTTCAGGTCTTACATTTAAGCCTGCAATACATTTTGAGTTTACTTTTGTGCATGGTGTGGGAGGGTAGCACAGTTTGATTCTTTTGCATGTATGTGTCCAGTTTTCCCAACACAACTTATTGAAGAGACAGTCTTTTCTCCATTTTATAGTCTTGCCTTCTTGTCATAAATTGATTGCCCATATAAGTGAACTCTCTATTCTGTTTTATTGTTCTGTGTCTTATTTGTGCCAGTACCACACTGTTTTGATTACTGTAGCTTTGTGGTATTGTTTGAAATCAGGAAGCATGATACATTCAACTTTGTACTTCTTTCTCAAGATTGTTTAGGTTATTTGGGGTTACTTTGTGTTTCCGTAAAAATTTTACAATTATTTTTTCTAGTTCAGTGAAAAATTCCATTGGCATTTTGACAGGAATTGCATTGAATTTTTGATTGCTTTAGTTAGTATGGTCATGTGAACAGCATTAATTTTTCCAATCCATAAACTTGTATATCATTTCATCTGTTTATTTTGTCTCAGTTTTTTTTCCATTAGTGTATTATAGATTTCTGATTACAGATTTACTTTTTCTTTTTCCTTTTTCTTAAAAAACATTTTTCCTTAAATTTATTCCTAGGTATTTTGTTATTTTAGATACAACTGTAAATGGGATTTTTTTCTTAATTATTCTTTTGGACAGTTAATTGTTACTGCGTAGAAATGCAATAGATTTCTGTAAATTAGTTCTGTACCCTGTAACTTTACCAAATTCATTGATGAGTTCTAATAGTCTTTCAGTGGGATTATGAGGTTTTCTATGTCATCTGCATGTCATCTGCAAGCATCTGCAAGCAGTGATGATTTTATTTCTTCCTTTACAATTTGGATTCCTTTTCTTTTTTTGCCTCATTACTCAAAGACTTTCAGTACTTTGTTGAATAAAGGTGTTGAGAGTGGGCATCTTTATTACTGATCTTGCAGGAAATGCTTTCAGTTTTACACTGTTGACTATGATGTGAGCTGTGGGCTTATGATATTTGGCCTTTTTTTTGTTGAAGTATCTTCCTTCAATACTTCCTTTGTTGAACATTTTTATCATAAATAGATGTTAAATTTTGTCAAAAGCTTTTTCTGCCTTAATTAAGATGATCATATGGTTATTTTGGTTTTTTTTTTCTTCAATTTTTTAATGTGGTTTATCACATTGATTGTTTTGTGGATATTGAATGAACTCTCCTTGCATCTCTGAAAAAAATTCCACTTGAACATGGTTTATGATCCTTTTAGTGTATTGTTGACCTCAGTTGCTAATATTTCATTGAAGATTTTTGCATCTATGTTCATTATTGATATTAGCCTGTAATTTTCTTTTTTTGCATGCTATATTTGTCTGGTTTCCATATTACGGTGATCGTGGCATCATAAAATGAGTTAGGAAGTGTTTCTTCCTCCACATTTTTTGAAATAGTTTGAGAAGGACACATGTTGACTTGTCTCTAAATGTTTGATAAAATTCACCTGTGAAACTATCTTGTCTGGAACTTTTGCATGTTGGGAGGTTTCTTATTATTATTATTAGAGATTTAATTTCATTACTGGGGATTTGTTTATTCAAATTTTCTATTTCTTCCTGGTTCAGTCTTGGTAGATTGTACATTTCTAGGGATTTGTCTATTTATTCTAGAGTATTGATTTTATAGGTGTATAATTTTTTGTAGTAATCTTTTGTGACCCTTTGTATTTCTGTGGTACTCATTTAATTTTTAATTTCTGTAAGAAGCAATTAAATAGGCTTAGCTTTAGTTAGGTTTCTCCAAATTTTGAGCAAACAGCTATAACCCTACCAAAGACATAGAAGATATTCTAGTTTTTATCTACAATTTTTTTCTTTTTATCTGCCCGGCACATATATACATGAAAATACTTTCTACATTGTCAAAGATATTCCAGTTTAATTATCCTAAATTCAATAGCTAGTCCTTAGAATCTATTTGTCTAACATAGGTGAAACAGTACCCATTGAACAATTTCATTTCCTACCTCTAGTTCCTTGCAGCCAAAACTGTAGACTCTGTTTCTGTGAGTTTAATTTTTTTTAAATACCTCTCATAAGTAGAATCATACATTATTTCTCCTTTTTTCTTTCTTTTTTATCTTTTCTTTTTTTTTTTTTTTTCTTTTTGCCATTTCTTGAGCCACTCCCGCAGCGTATGGAGATTCCTAGGCTAGGGGTCGAATTGGAGCTGGAGCTGCTGGCCTACACCACAGCCACAGCAACGCGGGATCTGAGCCGCATCTGTGACCTATACCACAGCCCATGGCAATGCCAGATCCTTAACCCACTGAGTAAGGCCAAGGATTGAACCCGCAACCTCATGGTTCCTAGTCGGATTTGTTAACCACTGAGCCACGACGGGAATTCCTATTTCTCCTTTTTTTAATAGTTATTTCCCCAATACAATTTTTTTCTACTGTACAGCATGGTGACCCAGTTACACATACATGTACACATTCTATTTTCTTCATTATCATGCTCCATCATAAGTGACTAGACATAGTTCCCAGTGCTACACAGCAGGATCTAATTGCTAATCCATTCCAAAGGCAATGGTTTCTATCTATTAACTCCAAGCTCCCCAAGCACCCCACTCCCACCTTCTCCCCCCTTGGCAACCACAAGTCTATTCTTCAAGTCCATGATTTTCTTTTCTGTGGAAAAGTTCATTTGTGCCTTATATTAGATTCCAGATATGTGATATAATCTGGTATTTGTCTTTCTCTTTCTGACTTACTTCACTCAGTTGAGAGTCTCTATCTAGTTCCATCCATGTTGCTACAAATGGCATTATTTTGTTCTTTTTATGGCTGAGTAGTATTCCATTGTGTATATATTCCACATCTTCCTAATCCAATCATTTGTCGATGGACATTTGTGTTGTTTCCATGTCTTGGCTGTTGTGAATAGCACTGCAATGAACATATGGGTGCATGTGTCTTTTTTAAGGAAAGTTTTGTCCAGATATATGCCCAAGAGTGGGATTGCTGGGTCATATGGTAGTTCTCTGTATAGATTTCTAAAGTACCCCCATACTGATCTCCATAGTGGTTGTACCAGCTTACATTCTCACCAACAGTGCAGGAGGGTTCCCTTTTCTCCACACCCCTCCAGCATTTGTTATTTGTGGAGTTATTAATGATAGCCATTCTGACTGGTATGAGGTGGTATCTCGTGGTAGTTTTGATTTGCCTTTCTCTAATAATCAGTGATGTTGAGCATTTTTTCATGTGCTTGTTGGTCATCTGTACGTCTTCCTTGGAGAAATGTCTATTCAGATCTTCTGCCCATTTTTCCATTGAGTTGTTGGCTTTTACGCTGTTGAGTTGTATAAGTTGCTTGTATATTCTAGAGTATTTCTCCTTTTGTGACTGGATTACTTCATTTAATTTAATTCCTCCCATTTCATTCATGTTGCCACAAATAGCAGGATCTCTTTTTTAAGGCTTAATAATATGTATGTATATATGTATGTATACACATACACAGATATATATATTTACATATATATGATACGTAAATAAATATGTAATTTATGTACAATATATGCAATATTTTCTTATCCATTCATCTGTTAATAAATATTTGGTTTGCTTCTATATCATGGCTAGAGTGAATAGTGCTGCAAAGAACATGAGAGTACAGGTATCTGTTTGAGAACCTGATTTCATTTCTTTTGTTATATACCAGAAGTGGAATTGCTGGATCATATGTATACAACAAAGTATGTATTTTTAATAATACAGTATTGTGCACTTCAAAATTCATTAAGAGGGCAGATCTCACGTTGTATCCTTACCACAAAAAAAAAGCACAATAAAACAAGCAAACAAATGAAAAAGCAAAGAGACACAAGGAAGCTTTGGAAGGGGTTTTATACATATATATGACAATGGTGATGATTTTATGGCTGTTTATACTGTATGTCTCAAGTATGTGCATTTCTTTGTATATCAATTATACCTCAATGAATCTGTTTAAAGAAAAGACAAAAAAATAATTCAATAGCAAATACAATGTTTAGGTTGGAGGCATACAAAATTTCCTGAAGTCATTGCATCTATAAATGATATAATATGTCATTTAGGATTTAGGAATTTTGTCTCTTTTCTCCTGAGTGCTTTTTAATCTTGTCCTATGTATTCTGTAACATGGCCATTCTTCGAGTTCTAGTGAGTTATAGATTTAACACTAGCATTTACTCTTATATAAATATTCAGGGAGGGAAGTTCATAGTTCATAAGGAACAAGAGGGAAATGTATGATCAAATGTCTTAAATTTCAACATGCACTTCTAAAGATGATGGTGTAGCAATTTAGAAGTGTCAGTGGAGAGTGAAGAGAAAATCACCTTCCCTCAGGCAGTATCCCAAGAGCTATTGCGACTCAGATGGCAAAGTAGCTGGTTCTCCCTTTTTAATAATTATTTTGCATAATAAACTATTTTAAAGTTACAATAAAAATTATAGCATATAATATAATAGAGAGCCATATAACCTCCATAATGAGTTCAAATATATGTAAACTTTTGGGGGGGGGCATACTTATTTCAGAGGCTCTCTTTTTAATTTTAGAAATAGACCTTGAAATTAAGTTCTCAGCCAGTACTTTTCACCTCCATTCTTCCTCAGTTGCAACCATTAACCTAAAGTTTGTGTGTAGCATTTTTATTTTTACACTAAATGTATATGCCTACAAATAGTATGAACTTCCATTTTGTGTGTTTGAAATTTACAAAAGTATCACCATCTTATATATCTGACTTTACAATCTTTATTTTTCCTCTTGTGATTTGGCTTGATATTTGTCTATGTTAATGTAAATAAATATATATATATATATACACACACGCATAATGTATATAAAATTCAATTTAATATATGATGGTATTCTGTCTGAGGAACTTGTCTATTATTCTTATACCTTGATATTATAAATAAAGCTGCTGTAATAAAATATCCTTAAGTATGTCTCCTTGTATTCAATCACAGTACTTCTTTAGAATAAATGTCAAATTTGAATTTCTGAGCAGGAAAGTGTAATTATTCTTTAATTTACTACACTTGAATTTTCCAGATATTGTTCAATTTTATATTTTCATCAATAATGCATAAGAGCACTAATTAGTAGACTTTGCCTCTAAACTCAATACTGTCACACTTATGAATACTTGCACTTTATTATAGTATTATGGGTTTAATTTGCATTCACCTGAAATGCATCAATAAATACCTCAGGCTAGAGGTATTGGTTTGCTAGGGATGCAGTAACAAAATACCACTAACTGGTTTACTTAAACAGTAGAAATTTATTTCTCACAGTTCTGGAGATTAGAAGTCCAAGATCAAGGTGTTGGTAGGTTTGGTTTCTTCTGAGGCCTCTTTCCTTGTTTTTCAGTGGTCACTCTCTATATTTTCTAAGTAAGAAGAAAGGAGAAGAAATTCTGAAAGAATCAGCATTTGAACTGAAAAAGACTATTTCAACAGGTAACTGTATAGCAAAGGGAACTCTACCCCATATTCTGTGATAACCTATATGGCTAAAGAATCTGGAATAGAATGGATATGTATATATGTTTAACAAAATCACTTTGTTGTAAGGCAGAAATGATCACAACATGGTATATCAACTATACCTCAATAAAACTTAAAAAAAGATGTTTCAGGAGTTCCCGTCGTGGCGCAGTGGTTAATGAATCCGACTAGGAACTATGAGGTTGCAGGTTCGGTCCCTGCCCTTGCTCAGTGGGTTAACGATCCGGCGTTGCCGTGAGCTGTGGTGTAGGTTGCAGATGTGGCTCGGATCCCGCGTTGCTGTGGCTCTGGCGTAGGCCGGTGGCTACAGCTCCGATTCGACCCCTAGCCTGGGAACCTCCACATGCCGCGGGAGCGGCCCAAAGAAATAGCAAAAAGACAAAAAAAAAAAAAAAAAAAAAATTGAAAAAAAGACGTTTCAAATGATATTCTCTGAATTATTCCAGTGCCCTGAATTTATATAATTAAAGTTAAACACTACTTGAGATGTTAAAATAATTACAGTTAAAAAACTTTGACTATAGAAATCATCTTTCAACTTTTATCAGCCATACTTTTTTCATATTTCAATTCAATAATATTTTACTGAAGCTATATAAAGATCTAAATGTGTCAATACATGAGTGTGTGATTTTTAATTTTCTAATTAAATTTACCAGTCCCAAATAATATAAATTATTGATTAATTAGGTTATAAATTTCTAGAGAATTTTCTTTATTTTTAGGCTGCTCTGTTTTTGATGTGTGCTCTTCACTGGATGAAATAACTCTTACTGAAGTAGCAGGATGAGAGCAGGAATTAGCAGGGAAAAGGAGAGTAGCATGTATAACTGCTTGATTCTCATTCCCTGATGCATTCTGCTTTTCTTCACCCAGTGGTACAGCTTTCTTTGAACTCAATGAGTGTTCTTTGCAATGTAGTGATATAGGGGAGTACAGAAGTGATGATAGTTCAGCACATGGAGTGAAAACTAGAAGTATTCTGCCTTCAAAAGAAGTCAGTCTTCAAAGTGCTATCTGCCTTCAACGACAGACTTAAAGCCAAAGGGCAGAATTTAGAAGAAAAAGACCAAGGAAGTAATTGAGTAAACGATATTCTCATACTAGAAGGAAAAAAGCTTTTTATATGTAAGAAGTAGACATCTCAGATTCCTCCAACAGGTCAAGGTAATACAGTTAGATTTAATCACAGAACTCATGAAAATAAAGCTTTCAGATCGCAACTAGAGTTAAGAAACTCACATCTGACCTGTGCTTGTTTTATATATACATATTTCTGCACCATGACTTTAAGGGGTACAATCTCTACAAAAGACTAAGTACACAAGAATTAGAGAGACATGCTGTGGAGACTCTCAACAGGGCTGCAGCTGGAAGAATTGGTTTTCCTGGTGTCTGTGATGCAAACCTTCACACCTGTGTAATCTGAGTCTGCTTATCTGGCCCTTACTATTCTGTTTCTTGCAGTTGCCTATTCATCCTTTTCATTAAGTGTGTACATATATTTTCATAAGAACAGTTATTATGAGACATTGACTCATGTGACTATTGGGGCTGGGAAGTCCAATGATCTGCTGTGTGCAAACTGGAGACCAAGGAAAGCCGGAAGTGTAGTTTGAAGGCCTGAGAACAGGAGAGCCAGTGGTGTTGATTCCAGTCTGCGTCTGAAGCCTTGAGAAACACAAGTGCTGAGGGCAGAAGAATACTGATGTCTCAGCTCAACACTCAGACAGAGAGTGAATTTGACCGTCCTCTGCCCGTTTTTTTTTGTTTGTTTGTTTAAATTCCTATTCCAGTCCTCAGTAGATTAGATGATATCTTCTGCTGACACTGGGGACGGCAGTCAGTTTCACTCTGACAATGAACCCAGATGTTAACTCTTCTGGAAACACCATCACAGACACACCCAGAAATAATGTTTAACCAGATATCTGGGTACTTTATGTCCCAGGAGAGTTGATACATAAAATTAACCATCACAAGTCCACCCCTTATTAATTGACATCCTTATGCATCTCTTAAACCATACTTAATAGCCAAATAAAGACAATAATAAGATCTTAATTCTACCAAACATGATGCAACAATCCTGAATATAACTGAAAATGCACTAACTCTTCCTCAAAAGAAGTAGAATACTGAGTGCTATTCTCCTCGATACTCCATAGTTTAAATATTAAAATTAATAACACTGAAATACTATAATATAAAGTCAGCATCTTATGTTACATAAGAATGGAAGGAGAGAAGAAAGAAAACAAAGATATGCATATGTATTTATAGCAAATACACACAAACTAAGTTTACAAACTTAGTTTGTTAACAAACTAAGGAGGAAATATGCATGACAATTACAGTCTTTGTTTCTATAACTGGTCAGTGGTCATAGCTGGTATTTATAACTACATTCTTCCACTAGCCATTCCATATTCTCTATGCCTTAAGCAAGCACCTCATGGTCACAGTTCTTTTCCTGGTGGGGTAACCTAAACCATTATGTTTTAAATCCACAAGATGAGACCCCTGGTTCCCTGAGGGTTAAATGTCTCCTTTGTGGAGCATTATTTTTGGTGTTAATAATATGAGCCATAACTCTCCTCATTTTACACTTATTGCTGTAAGTCTATTTACTTGCTCTTTTCCTACCCTTCCTTATCTCTGATCTTCCAATCTTTCTCCCTCCAGACAATTGCAGCAAGTGAAGTCATGTTCCCTGGTTAGAATTCTGTGTATATGTATACCTCAAACTATTCTTTCTCTGTATATATTATATGAGTAAATGAAATGGTCAAACCTCTACAATACAGGATTTTCCCTAAACTCTTTCCTTTAGGACTATTATTGAGTGGTAGAGCCATTCACTGAGTGGGGGAATTGTTAAGCTGTACTAGTATTTTAAGAATTCTCTCATAAATCAGAGATTAAGTGTGTTTTACCCTTTAGAAACAAGCCTCAGAAAACCCTCCTATAAAGCCTTATGTACTGAAGAAGAGATGTTCCAATGGCAGAAATAGGTGACATGGGAAGCTGGGCCACCTACTTATGAAAATTACTTGTATCCTCTGAAACGTCTGCCTGGGGAATGATCGCAAAGTCACTGTTACCATCATGGAGTGGGTTGCTGTCATGCCTACTCAATCTTCTGGATCAGAGAATTGACAATACTAAGTTTATAATTGGCAGCCATAGGCATATCTTCATTTAATGATCAATGGTCAGCTGCTTGGTCTTTATAAAGATCTAATACTATGCCAAGAGTTTTTGCTTTTCTTTTTGTGGAAGTTACTTTATTTAATTTCTAAAAATTTTGATTGAAATAGAGTTGATTTACCACTTATGTTAGTTTTAGGTATACAACATAGTATATGGAGAGATTATATTCCATTTATTTATTACAATGAATATATTTCACTGTGCTATAAAATATATCATTGTTGCTTATCTATTTTATAGATGGTAGCTTTTATCTCTAAATACAATAACCTTATATGTCCCTTCCCTCCTCTTCTCTTTACATACTGGTAAGCACTAGTTTTGTTTTCTTTATCTGTGAATGTATTTATGTTTTATTACACACATTTGTTTTATTTTTTAGATTACACATACAATAAATGATACCATAGAGTGTTTGTCTTTTTCTGTCTGACATATTTCACTAAGCATGATTCTCTCTAGGTCCATCCACCTCATCCACCTTGTTACAAATGGCAGAATTTGACTCTTCTTTCGTGGCTGAGCCATATTCCATTGTATATATAAGCCACATTTTCTTTATTCATTCATCTGTTGATGCACACTTAGGTTGCTTCCATTTCTTGGCTTTTATAAATAATGCTGCTAATGACCATTGGGGTGCATTCAGATATATCTTTTCAAGTTAGTATTTTCATTTTTTTTTTTAGGGATATACCCAGGAGTGGAATTGCTGGATCATAAGGTATTTCTATTTTGACTTTTTGAGAAATCACCATACTGTTTTCCATGGTGGCTGCATCAATTTACATTTCCACCCACAGTGTGCAATCGTTCATTTTTTACCAGATCCTTGCCAGCACTGGTCATTTGCAGTCTATTTGATGGTTAATCTGAGAGGTGTGAGGTGATACCTTGCTGTGGGTTTTGACTGACAGTTCTCTGATGATGAACAATATTGAGCATCTTTTCACATGCCTTTTGGCTATCTTATGTCTTTTTTGGAAAAATAATATCTATTTAGGTCTTCAGACACCTTTTAACTGGGTTGTTTACTTTTTAGACTTTGGGAATGAGAGCATTCCTATACAGTCTATATGCACCATATGGCTTTGGTGGGGGATCGGGATTTAATGTGAATGCAAGTCATGTCTTTTCTCAGGATTTGATAGCTACTGTTTCCTTGATATTAAGTAGGGCTAGATTGGAGGGGCTAGGGCTGGAGCCAAGTATGAGCTGGAGTTTCCCCTCTGCTCAGTGTCTGTCATCGCCCTTTTGGGAGTGGGTTAAATCCTGATGTACTGGAGCAGAAATGCTGAGGTTCTCATCTGAGTTGGCCCTATTCTTTCCCCCTTCCCAGCACCAACACTCTCACCCCAGAGTGGAGAAGTGCTGGAGCTAGAAGGGGCTATACAGCTTCTTGGTCATGGAGTGGGCTGTGGCATATCAGACACAGACAGGTTAGAGCTGCTTCAAATTCTCTGCCTGTGTAAACACCAATAATGACTGTTCTCACCCTGCTCAGAAGCTGCCTTGGGTTTACTCTTGCTTTGTTTCTCACAGCTGATATCTCTCTTCAGCTTCTGCCATCCTCATCCTGCTGTGAAAGTGCTCCATAGGAAAGGCAGGGCCTTTGTGAGTTCTCATACTGGGTTCAGGGTATGAGCTGTGGTGGTCCAACCACAGACAGAGATTGGCACTGATTCTGATGTTTTTCTTGTGGAAGCACCTGTAATGGATGCCCCTGCCCTGCTCAGATGCCTCTTTGTGTCTGAGCCACCTCTTTGTCTCAGAGCTGACCCCTCTGCTTAGTTTGGAGTTGTGTTGTGAAGCAAGAGGGGCTAGGGAATTCACTTGCCTCAGGATGGGGCCAGCCACCCATGCAGTTTCAATCTGCCTCTTCTGCCCTGCTTTGGGAGCAAGTAATCATGCATGCACCCCTAATGAGAGGAGTCCAGGCTTCCCACAGACTTCATATTAGTCCCAGTGACCCTACAACTAGCAAGGGAGTTAATCTTCCGTGTGTTGGGCTCTAGGACTGTGGCATCAAATTTGTGGCTTAAACTAATCACTCCCCAAGAATGATCTCTGTCTGTATAATCCTCCTTTTCCTCTGAATTCTCTTCTAGGGACATAGGTACTGGCTTAATCACTTGTCTTTTCTTTTTACTCTATTCTATATGAATTTTTCTTTCAGGCTTTGTTTTCTGGGAATAATTCTTCCAATTTTCGGTTAGTTTTCAGTGAGGATTGTTCCACATGAAAATGCATTTCTGATGTGCATGGGGGGGAGTGATTTCCACATCCTGAAAAAAGCTCGTACCAGAGAATATGGGCAGAGCACTGAAAATTTCTGCAATATTTCCCATGCATATTTTGTGTTTTATTGACCTGTTCCTTTTTAAAAGTTGGAGCATTTTTGCTTATGGAAGTTTCCAGGCTAGGGGTTGAATCGGAGCTGCAGCTGCCCTCCACAGCCACAGCCACAGCCATGCTGGATCTGAACCATGTCTTCGATCTTACACTACAGCTCATGGCAACGCTAGATCCTTAATCCACTTCCTCATGTATAGTAGTTGGGTTCCTGCTGAGTCACAACAGGAACTCCCTGAAGTTGGAAAATTCTTATATCACTTTCTAGACTTATTTCCTCATTTCATAAAATATATTCAAGCTTTGAACGCAAATTCAAGAAATTGTCCTCTTTACTCTGATTCTGTTGATATTTTTGTTGCTGCACATTGCGATTTATATTCTTCAAACATCTGTGTATTTGTCTATCTCTCTCCATTTTAAATTCTCAACATTATGATGCCACATGTGTGCTTATATATTCTATAAGGCTCTAATCCACTTCTGACATATTCATTATGGTCAGTAATAAGAAAGTAAATGTGGATACCCCAAAATATTCAAGAGATTCACAGATGTTTATAACATATGCAATAGTAGAAAATGTACAGTAAGATACAGAGAAATATTGAATTGATTTTCTAATATCACATAATTAAACCTTTTTTCTAAGAACTGGTTTTAATTTGGGAAATTCACTACTCCTTGCAGAATCTCTCAAGTTAAATGCCAGAGCAAAGACATTTAGAGAAATATGCAGAGGCAATATAATCTTTCTATTAATTTTTTTCTCCTCAAGTCATTGATGGTGAAAAGATTAACCAGGATGATTTCTTCTTATAAGAACTAATTTTCCTTGTGTAAATTTGTTTAAATAAAACCAATAAAATTTTGACATGTGCTGGCTTTTTCTACTTTTCTCTGCCACAAACAAGATCATTGACTTTCATGACATTTTCTCTTGCAGAAGACTAATGAAGAACTCTACATTTTGCACAGTGATTGAAAGGTCGAAAATATTGTTTAATATTGGCTCAATGTAATATTATTGGTAGTTTAGCACCTTACTTTTATTAACTGAATAATGTGCTTGATTTGTTACTTTCCATGAGGAAGTAACTGTTTGTCTTACTTTATTAAAGGGGTTATGATAGTATTTATGAAAATAGAAAATAAAGTATGAATTTTAAAATTATTCAAAAAATTCTGATTCTCACCAAATGTAAAATGTAATAAAAGTGGAGTAAAAAAATCACTCTTTTTTTGTTTTTCTTTCTAATCTGTACACTGTTCTTTCATTGCATTGCCTCATTGTCCTGGCTGGGTTTCAGCCCAATAGTGTTAAAAAAAAAAAAAAAAAAAGAAGAAGAAGAAGAAGAAGAAGAAAGAAGAGGAGAAATCCTTTCCTTGTTCCAGAAGTTGGTAGAAAATTACTCATTTTTAACTTCTTAGTATAATACTAGGTGCAGGTTTTATGGATAAAGAGAATCAAAAGAATAAAACTACCAGTTATAAAATAAGTCATGGGGATATAAATACAGGATGGTGGCTATGGTTCATTGTATTTAATATTTTAAAATCAATAAGAAAGTAGACTCTAAAAGTCCTCATCGCAAGAAAAAAAATTGTTAACTACGGATGGTGATGAAAGGTAACTAGATGTTTTGGTTATACTCTTAATGTGGTGAGCACCTAAAACAAGCTAAATAAAAATTTCCAGATTCATTTCCTGAGTTTAAAGTTGGCTTATGTATCTTTAAAAACTTTTGATGGAAGAATTTGTGTTTTAGGTGGTCAGTGACATGGAAGATGATATTCCATGTAGTGCTCTATTCAAAACTTTGAGGAATCCCAGTCTGCTTTCTACTCTTAATAGTTAATGGTTAACTTCTGCAAAAGAACCTTTTTTGTTGTTGTTGCTGTTGCTGTTGTTGTTGCTTTTAAGTGCTGCACCCACAGCATATGGAAGTTCCAAGTGAGGGGTCAAATTGGAGGTGCAGTTGCTGGCCTATGCCATAGCTACAGCAATGTGTGATCTGAGCTGCTTCTGTGACTTACATCACAGCTTAAAGGCAATGCCGGATCCTTAACCCACTGAGTGAGGCCAGGGACTGAACCCGAGTCCTCATGGATACCAGTCAGGTTCGTTAACCACTGATCCACTATGGGAACTCCCCAGAATAAAATTTTTAAAGGCATTTTATGGATCCTTAAGGGTCCTGAGATTATGGAGCACCTGTCTCTTAGCCTTTATCTACTGCTGACATTTCTTTCTACTTAGCCTGCCCACACATGATTTACTCAAAATGTGGAACCCTATTTTGTTATTAGTAACCAAATAACATTCTGAGCAGAAAGACATGAATGAAGCCTTCCCATCACTGCACATGACCAATGTTGAATGTATAATGGAATAGAATTCATAACAACATGTGATAGGAAAAATACTTGCTTATTGGGGCCTATAATTACTACCTTAGAGTTTGGTATTAATATGATTTTAACAAGCATTTTCTACAAGGGGATGATGACATATTGGTCAAATTGTTGGCCTGGATATTTGTCATAGCTCTACCCTTTTTTCTCTGGGTAGCTTAGTTAATTTTAGTGTCCTCATCTGTAGACTTAAGAAACAGGGATATTAAAGACACCAAGTACATAGGGCATGGAAATAAAATTATTTACAGCCAATAAAATCATATTTAAAAGAGCATACTAGGCGTCCCCATTGTGATTAATAACCCTACTGGTATCCATGAGGATGCTGGTTCAATCCCTGTCCTTGCCCTAGTGGGCTGAGGATCTCGTGTTGCCATGAGCTGTGGTGTAGGTCACAGATGCATCTCGGATCCCATGTTGCTGTGGCTGTGGCATAGGCTAGCAGCTGCAGCTCCAATTCAACCCCTAGCTTGGGAACATCCAAATGCCATATGTGCAACACCAAAAAGCAAAAAAAAAAAAAAGGAAAAAAAATTTAAAAAGTAAAAGAGCATATTAAAATTTTGTGATAAATCAGTTAAATTTATTAAAATATAGAAAGGTACAAATGATACTTTTGGATTTAATTCATTATTATTTCTTTAATTTTTTCTTGTTGCTTTAAGATTTGGCTTTCTGGGAATATTGACTTCATAAAATGAGGTGACAGTTATTCTCACTTTTCATGAAAGAAATTTAATAAATTTAGTTTTTATATCTAGATGTTTGTTAGAATTCACTAGCGTAGCTATCTGGACATGAAGTTTTCTTTATGGGAAGTATCTAATTACACTTTCAATTAATTTATTTTACATAAGGCTATTTAATAGCATCTCTTTATATCAGCTTTATTAACATTTTTCAATCTATAATTCCCTGTATGTTGTATAATTTATTAGCATAAAGCTGTTCATAAAATAATCTTAATATCATTTAAATGTCTATATTAGTATCTCTAGTGATTTCTCTTTGTTTTCTGATACTTATAACTTGGGTTTTCCCATTTTTTTCTGTTGTTGTGTATCAATCTAGCTAGAGGTTTAGCAAATGCATTGATATTTTTTCAAAAAAATAGATTTTGGCAAGTTTGAAATTCTTTTCTTAATTTACTATTCTATAGATTTCTACCCTTATTTCTATTATTTACTTATTTCTTAAATTGAGTTTAATTTCCCTCTTCTTTTCTGGCTTCTTAGGGTAGAAATTTAGATAATCGACTCAAAATTATTTCTTCTAAAGTAAATCGTTAAAAGCTATCCATTTCTCCCAAAGCACTAGTCTTGATGTATACCAGTATTTTGATATGTTGTGCTTTATTTATCATTTAGTTTATAGTATTTTCTTTTTTTCTGGTCTCTTTTTATTTTTTCTTTATATTTGGTTTACAGTGTTCTGTCAATTTTCTACTATACAGCAAAGTAACCCAGCCAAACAGTATTCTTTTTCTCACATTATCCTCACATTAAAATGATTTCTAAATATCTGTTTTGGTAAAAGAACATCTGTTTATGATTTATATAATTTTAAATGTATGAGTAGTTTAGAGCCAATGTATTATACCTACATCAACCAATGTTCAAAGAATATTTTAACAGGATATGCATTCCATCATTGCTTGTATAATGGTCTGTAAGAGTCTATAAGGCCAATTTGGAGGTGTTCTAGTTTATCCTTACTAATATTTCTCTCTACTGTTATCAGTTCTTAAGAGAAGAGTGTTGAAGCTTCAGTCACATTTGTGGATTCATTACCTCTTTGAATTCCTTCACTTTTTACTCTATATACTTTAAGTCCTATAATTAGTTGCAGGCCCATTAAAAACTGTCATTTCTTCTTCATAAAATGGCCCCTCAACATTATAAATATTTTTGTCTTGGTAAATCCTTTGTTCTAAATTCTATTTTTCCAATATAAAAATAACTTTCTTATAATTAACATTTATGTTATATCTTTTTCCATCTTTTCAAATTTTAGCTATCTATATTTTTCTATTAAAGTATCCTTCTCTTAGAAAGTATATGGTCAGACCTTCTGTTTGTATCCTGCCTAATAATACCTACATTTTTATTGCACTGTTTTTTAATTTCCTTTTTGATTTCCTTGTTTCAATTCTTCACTGGATTTTTAATGGCATGTTATTTAGTGTCCACGTATTCTATTTTTTCCTCATTTCTTTTCCTGTGGTTTATTTCTAGTTTCATGCCATTGTGGTCAGAGAAGATGCTTAAAATAATTTTTATACTTTTAAATTTGTTGAGTTTAGTTTTGTGTCCTAGTCTTTGGTCAGTCTAGAGACTATTCCACATGCAATAGAAAAGAATGTATATTCTAATTTGGGGGGAAGTAATATCCTGAAAATATAAATTGTCTAATTGTTCTATTGTGTAATTTAGGATCTCTGTTGCCTTGTTGAATTTCTGTCTAGAAGGTCTGTCCATTGATGTGAGTGAGGTGTTGAAATCTCCTACTATTATTGTATTCCCATCAATTTCTTCCCTTACGTCTGTTAGTATTTTATATATTTGGGTGCTCCTAACATAGGGGCATATATGTCGAAGAATGTAATTTCCTCTTCTTGAATTGACCCTTTTATCACTAAATAGTGTCCTTCTTTCTTTTTTATGGCCTTTGTTTTAAAGTCTATTTTGTCTGATGTGGGTACTGCACCCTCCCCTATAGCCACTGTTAAAAGATGCCCTGCCATCTGAGAGCCCTGTGCAGATAAAGAAGTTCCTATGGTGGTCCTGTCCCCCTGCTCCTTTCACACTGCCCAGTAGTACTGTCTTGCTTCTGTGGCAGGCCTAGGTCTCCTTCTGCACTTCCTTGGCTGTGGTGTACCACTCTTTAGCCCCCTTAGGCTGTTTCCACAAAGTCAACCCTAGTCTTCTCCCTGGATTGACCTCTAAACCCAAGCTTCAGCACCCACCCCCCTCCCAAATATCTCAGGCTGCAGGCAGTGGTACTGATCAACTTTTTAGCTCTCTCTCTGCTTTGCCCTCCTCAGACAGGCTGTAGTGCTTTTCTCAGAGCCTCTGAAGCTCCCCCTCTGTCCAGGCTTATCTCCCTACCAGTCAGGGGCCTTCCAGTGTGAGAATTACTTTCCTCTTTTGCAGCTCCCTCCCAGGAGTGCTAGTCCCATCCTGATTCCTTTTTCTCTCTTCTCTCTCTCTCTTTATTTTCCCCTTTATCCTACCCAGTTATAGGGAGGTTTTCTTACCCTTTCAGAAGTCTGAAGTCTGATGCCAGCATTCAGTAGGTGTTCTATGAGAAAAATTCTGCATGTACATTTTTTTTTGGATGTACTTGTGGGAGAAGGTGAGCTCCATGTCCTACTCCTTTGCTTTCTTGATCTGATCCTTCACATTGTTAAATCTAATCCCATAATTACATTCATATTGTAGATAAGAATACCGCTTAATGGATATTTTCTTTATGTCTCAGTTTTATTTATTTATTTGTCTTTTTTTTTTTTTTCTTTGTATTTTTCAGGGCCGCACTGGTGGCATATGGAGGTTCCCAGGCTAGGGGTCTAATTGGAGCTACAGCTACCAGCCTATGCCACAGCTACAGCAATGCCAGATCCGAGCCGCATCTGTGACCTACATCACAGCTCACGGCAATGCTAGATCCTTAACCCACTGAGCGAGGCAAGGAATTCAACCCACAACCTTATGGTTCCTAGTTGGATTTGTTTCTGCCATGCCATGACAGGAACTCCCATGTCTCAGTTTTAAAATTCTATTCTCTCTATATGCATGCCTTCTTTTGGATTGAATACTATTTAATATCAAAATTTGAATTCTCTACTGGATTATTAGCTCTAGCTCATTGTTTTAATTTTTTAGTTGTTGTTTTAAGGTTTACAATATACACTGATAAATTATTGTAATTTACCTTCAAATATTTTATTTTTATTATTATTACACTAGTTCATATATAAGGTAGGAACCTTTCAACAATGTATTTTCATTTCCCTGTTCCATCATTGTTGCTTCTGTTGCCATATGTATTATTGCTACTCATAATTTAAACTTTACAATAAGTTGCTATCCTAAACGTCTTTTCTAAATTTCATAATAGATGAAATGGCTTAAAGATATGCTTTTTTTTTCTTCACTACTATGGTGTGATCCAGGTACCAAGAGCATTGGTATTATCTGAGAGTGTGTTTATAAATGCAGCATCTCTGTCCCCTTCATAAACACTGCTTCAAAAATTCTAGTTTAATTATATCCCCTTGTGGTATGTATGCATTTTAAAGATTTAGTCATTGTTATAATGTACTTTGAATGGCAATTTTCTGAGAAAGCTAAAAATCAATAAAGAATAACCCAATGAATTCTTTGGTACTATCAAAGCCATAACATTTCTGAGGAGGATATTCTAGTTTCTTTTGGGGATTTATAGTTCCTCCACTTTAATGGAAGACTTCTTTTCTACATATTTTTCAGGGTCATTTTCAATTTAACTGGATCTTATATCATCACCTATCCCACAGTAAACATAATCAAATTCAATTTCTTTAATACTTTTCCAAAGGTAATTGTTTGCTTTGCTACAAAAAAATAATTAGATTCTTATATGAATTTGAAGCAAAGGAAAAGATCATGTTATTTCCTGGCTCTGAATTAAAATGCTTATAAACATCTCAGACATAAAAGTTAACTGTCCAAGATTTATATCCTTCATGGTAACTTTCCATAAAGGGAGTTAGTAATCCACAATTCTATGTAACTGCAATCTTAGAGCTGTGGCATTAGTCTCCAGATGAACCAGGGGAGTGGCTGATACTCCCTGAACTGTATCAAATGTGGTAAAACAGGATAGGAAGTTATATTTCCACCGTGTTTTATTATTGCAAACACAGACTATGAAACTATCCCTCTGATCATATCTGTGATAGAATTGATATTCTCCCATGTGATGAAAGTTACAGAAGTGAATAGGACTTTTTGCTAGTGTTCTGCCAGGTCATTATGTCACTTGATAGTGCTTGTGTTCCTTTAATTATGTGGCATAAAAACTTCAAAGCCAAGGTTTGGGGACCCTTTTCCAAAGTTTGACAACTATCTTTACTAAGTTCGTATATGTTTTTCAGAGTGTTCTGAGGACAATATTTTGCTTACTAAGTCTTTTCTGTCCATTTGTCCTAAAAAACATGGTGTGTAATATTTTCTTGTTTATATAAATTTTTCAATCAGAAAATGTTTAATGTATGTGCTATTTTCTAAATCATAACAATTTATTCATTCATAAAACATTTTTTAGCTTTTATAGATATGCTGGGAAATTTGAGTGTTGGGTAAGATATAGACATAATTATTGGTGTCAATTTCAAAAGACTATCACTAACCTCAGTCAAAATAATCAAGTAAGGAGTTACAAAGGAAAACCATTGAAAACATAGGTAATTAAAAGTAAAAATTAAAGGAAAAAATGAATTGGCAGATACTCAAATTTTTTGCAACTGAGAAGCTAATGTCTAGCCAGATATGAAGAGTATACTCCATTTTTCATATGGAAGAAGTTTTAGGTAAATGTATTGCCACCTCTCCTCAAGCATAATACAACAAAATACAACAGGGACCCGGCTATAACATTATCTGATAACTTATTTAAATATATAACAATGAAGAAAATATAAGATAGTAATGTAAAAGTGTGTTATATATGACATGCAGTATTTTCCCAGTCTTGGTGTGAGGGTCTTATGCCTGCATGTCTCCTGAAACATAGCAATGGCAAGACCAATTTATGCCCAAGCAATGAAAATTTTCCATTCATCTCTATATCCAAGACCAAAAAATAAAACAAAACAAAAACAAAAAACAACAACAACAACAACAAAAATTCCTACAGGTTTAGAGAAAGACAAATTTTAAGTCCTTAATTCTAGTCTCAGATTTCAACTCATTTCTAACAACTCTTCTCTGCTTATTGACCAGTTGTCTTGTTTTGTGACCTAAAATACATCAGAGAACAATATTTTAATAAAAATGCATTTTGAAGTTACATTTCATTAAAAAAAAAACCAGCATAACAGATACAACGATCTAACATACATAAGCCAAGTTCACTCTAGTTTGCTTCATAATCTTTTTTAACTACTTCTTCAGCTCAAGGACAAAAGAGCAGATTGGTCTGTTGTCTCATTTATTTTGTTCTTCATTCTCTCTCTCTCTTTTTTTTAAGGGCGGCACCTGCAGCACATGAAGGTTCCCAGGCTAGGGGTCTAATCGGAGCTGTAGCCACCAGCCTGCCACAGCAACGTCAGATCAGTGCTGTGTCTGTGACCTACACCACAGCTCAATGGCAAGGCCGGATCCCCAACCCACTGAACAAGGCCAGGTTTTGAACCCTCAACCTCATGGTTCCCAGTTGGATTTATTTCCACTGCACTATGATGGGAACTCCTACATTCTCTTTGAAGTCATTTTAAGCACAGGGCTCTAGGCTACTACATGGTCATACACACATGAATAGCCGGCCCAGTCTGAAATACAGGTACATGAACAGGAGATTATGATGGTTTCGCTATCTATATGAAATTATTGTGAGGAAACTATAATTGCAGAAATAGAGTTGTAAAACAAAATATACCCAATTTATGTTATAAAGCTATATATTGTTTTTGCTTTTGAAGTTATTCCACACACCCAAGTCCTCCTCAAGAATCATGAATAAATGTATTTTTACATTCCTGGGTCCAAATAAATGATAGGTATCGGAAAAAAAGTATCATGTATCTTAAAATTGAATTTAAATTTATAGAACGAAGAAGAAAACATTTTTAAACTTTAAAATGTTTTTTTTCCCCAAAAAATCTTCAGCAGGAGTAGAAACAAATGAACAAACAAACTCTTAAAGTGCAATCCCCCCGTGGAACAGCTGGACTGTACCTTACATGTAATTATGCATAAATAAGCATTTATTTTTAATGTAATATAATAATAAAAAAATCAAACCCAACAATTTTGATAGTATTATCTTCTATAAGAAGATATCAGTCAATAAGGAAAGCACAGGAAATATTAATATTAAATTGAAGTTACAAATATCTGCTGCTTTGATACAGATATTCTCAATATTAAGCATCAGAACAGGAAGTCTGCATTTTTATCACATGGAATGGAAAATTAGTTCTTTCCATAAGAATAGTAAATAAGATAAATCCAATATTTAAAGTCCTAAATACATGAAAATGTGATGTCATAAAAGACGTGTGAAAAAAAATCCCTGAATAAAAATAAAATCAGTAGAGAAATTTTCCCAGTATCTTATTGTTAAAAAATCAAAGATAGAGCATTTTGACAGTTGCTTTTATGGAATGAATTATAGTTTATTTATTTACGGTTTTGAAATAGGTTTGAAATAACTATTGGGTTACTTACTGTGGGAAAGGTGACGGAATTGAATGGCACAGTCCTGGCACTATGGTTTCAGCTATTTCTTCTCTAGCTTTGCTCTGCTGCAGTAAGTCATGCCCATTTTCACCCCTAGCCAAATCCTAACAGTGAGTAAATTCAAAGACTCAGATACACAATTATTTTATCTGGAATACTATTGTTGTAAATCTCTGCTTAACACACCAACATATACCCTGGGCAGCTCTCTTCTCGAATGTCAACTCATCCCTGCTATGCTCCACATTCCATAGACTAGGGTTTCTGAAATTTCTACTTAGCACTATAATTTCTTTTTGTACCAGAATTCCTGCCTGAATTCCAAGTTGCTTAGTTGAATTCTGGTGTATGTCTGCCTCCAGATTCTGGGTCTTACCTTCCTGAACTCATTTTCTGAGTGGGCTGGGCTTCTAAATGAACACTTGCATTATTATAACTGAAGATTTTGGGCTTTTACCAGGTGTTTCTTGAAGCTTATTCCCAGGCACAAAATTAGAACCCTGCATATTGATGCAAATAAGATCTACTTTAGGATGCTTCATATTTTACTGAGGTTGTCTGTCCTTGACATGAATCTGATATACACACTTAGCAGTTTTTCAAGTTCCAAATGCAAAGGTAGGTGTTCCCATCATGGCTCAGTGGTTAACGAATCCGACTAGGAACCATGAGGTTGCAGGTTCGATCCCTGGCCTCGATCAGTGGGTTAAGGATCCGGCATTGCCATGAGATGTGGTGTAAGTCGCAGATGTGGCTCAGATCCCAAGTTGCCATGGCTGTGGTGTAGGCCGGTGGCTATAGCTCCGATTAGACCCCTACCCTGGAAACCTCCCTGTGCTGTGTGTGCGGCCCTAAAAAGACAAAAAAAAAAAAAAAAAAAGACTCAAACCAAATGCAAAAGTAGTTTTAATATCAAATATATAGGATTTCAAAATATTAAGAATGAGAATATTATGAAAGGGAATAGAACTAAATGTTTACTAGTATCATAGCACTTCTAAATTTTTTTGGATAACTTATAATACCCTATTAAAGCAACAATATATATGTAATTTAAAACAATGTGTAATTATAAAACAAATATCAGTAGCATATAAAATCAAAGGGCATAATAAAAGATCAATGGAACATAGCTTGTCAGAAAAATACACAATAACTAAATTTATCAGCTACCCCCAAAGAAATAGACAGTAGAAGAAAACCAATGTGACTTTCAGGACACAGTGATTCCGTCTACTAAATGAATATAAACCAATAAATCGGTGTCCTGGAATTAAGCCAATGTTTTTTTTTTTTTTAATATTGAAGTATAGTTCCTTTACAGTGTTTTGTTAGTTTCAGGTGTATAGTAAAGTCATTCATCTATACGTATAGATATATTTGATCTTTTTCAGATTCTTTTCCCGTAAGGGTTATTACAGAATATTGGGTAGAATTCCTTGTGCTATACACTAAATCCTTGTTGGTTATCTATTTTATATATAGTAATGTGTATGTGTTAATCCCAAACTCTTCATTTATCCCTCCCTGCACCATTTCCCCTTTGGTAACAGTAAGTCAATAAGTTTGTTTTTGAAATCTGTGTCCTTTTCTGTTTTGTAAATAAGTTCATTTGTATCATTTTTTTTTACTAGTTTCCACATAGAAGTGATACCACATGATATTTGTCTTTTTCTGTCTGACTTAATTCACCTACTGTGATAATTTCTAGGTCCATTCATGTTGCTGGAAATGGCATTATTTTGTTCTTTTTATGGCTGAATAATATTCTATTGTATATATGTACTACATCTTCTTTATCCAAACTTGTATATAAAATAGATAAGTAGCAAGGACCTACTGTATAGCACAGGGAAAACTACTCAATACTCTCTAATAATCTATATGGGAAAAGAATCTGAAAAATAATGGAGACATGTATATGCATAATTGATTCACTTTGCTGCACACCTGAAACTAACATAGCATTGTAAGTCAACTATACTACAATAAATTAAAAAAAAAATTTCTGGAATAAATTTTATATAATATGTATATTTTAAACTTTCAGTGATTTATAATGGTACTTGGAACTAGATATTAAAATAATTTTCTCAATTTTTATAATCAAATGTCTTTGCTTCTCAGTCTGAGCTTATCAGCTGAAAAACAGTTGTTTTTTAAATTAAATTTGACAATCTGTCCTTAAACCAATGAGCTTTGTTGATTTGACTTTTTTTGGCCATTACTAAGATATTTGAAATTATTGCTGCAGCCTTATTTTGAGTTTTCGTTTATCCTGGCCTTTGTGATATATATATATATATTTTGCTTTTGCTTTATTTAGGATTAATCATATGTTTTTATAGCATTGCTTATACTGGGTTGGAAAATGTAACATTTTGTTTATTAAGTTTAATCTCTTCAATTTTTATACTGCATATTTAGATATTCTGAATAGGTAAGATTCGTTTTCTTACAGAAAAAGTAAATTATTAGAATAATTTACTCAAATATCCTCAACCATCCTTTATCACTGTTTTTCATATTTTAGTTCTAATATTGAAGTTAGAGATTTGTGTTTTTAGTTACCACTTATTTGGTTTTCAGTTAGACATTCAAAAATATTTCTTTTTTTTTTCTTTCGAGGGCCACACTGCATCATATGGAAGTTCCCAGGCTAGGGATCAAATAAGTGTTACAGCTATGGGCCTACACTACAGCCACAGAAACACTGGATCCGAGCTGCATCTGTGACTTAACACCACAGCTCAAAGCAAGGTCGGATCCCCGACCCACTGAGCAAGGCTAGGGATTGAACTGGCATCCTCATGTATACTAGTCATATTCGTTTCCTCTGTGCCACAATGGGAATACCCAAACTATTTCTTCTCTGTGTAGGTGTATGCATAGATTTTCTTTTCTTAATTATTATTGTTATGTGTTAATCTTTTCAAAAACAACTTTGGAGTTGTTAATATTTTCTTCCTTCTACTTTTTTTTTAATATATCAATTGAAAACTATAATATCATTTTGAGTACTGCTTTAGTCACATCCCACGACTTTTGATGCCATAATTTAGTTTATCATTTAAATCAAATTTATTCTAATTTTTCTTGTAATTAAATAAACTATTGAGGTATGTAACTTAAATTCCAAATATTTAGAAAGTTTTCTGGTTGTCTTTCATTATTTTCTTAGATTGTGTGGTAAGAGAATGTACACTGCAATTTTAAAACCATTTTTTGACATGTGTAATTTCTCAGACCCGGAATCAAACCTGTGCTGCCATTGTGACCTGTGCCACAAGTATAGCACCATGGGATTCTTAACCCACCACAGCACAAGGGAACTCCCTTCACTGCATTTTTTAATTCTTTGAAATTTGAAATTAATAGCTTTGTGGTACTGCACATTTTCTATTTTTGTAAAGTGCCCCTGAAAAACATACATAAACTGAAGTTATCTGGCACAGTAGACTGTATAAATAAATTAAATTAATTTGATTTGAATAATATTATTCAACCTGGTAAATTCTTAATGATTTTGTTTCTTTCTGCTTACTTTGCCAGTTGTTCAGAGGTGAGCTAAAATTTGCAGTCATGATTCTAGTAGATAATAATTATCTAATATCCCTGTTAGATGTTGGTATTCAAATCACCTTTAGAAATGCTCTAGTTATTGTCTATCCTTTTTCCTTACTTTTAAGATAGTCTCATAAATTTTCCTTGGATTTTGAATATTGTGGATAAAAAACTGGGAGAGAGAGAGACATTAGATAAGGTATCTTTTCCTAAAGTGGCTTAAAATTTCCTAAAGTGGCTTCATAGGGTCTGGCCATTACTTTTAGGCATCATCGCTCATGGAGCCTCAAATAAAAGCCAAGAGTATTTACCAAAACCTTGCCACTTTGTCAGAGTTTGAACATTTTTCTCCTTCCAAAATGCTGTTGCTCTTACTGTTGTTGATACTGGGGCTCTGTTCACCAGAGCTGAATAGAAACTGTGGAGACAGTGAAATAGAAAAGAATAGCTTTATTGTTTTCAGGCAAAGGGGATCACAGCAGGCTAATGTCCTTAGAACTGTGTGACCTTCCTTGGAGGATGTAGTGAGGAGTCTTATAGTGTTCGAGGAGCACGGTGTGATCAGCTAGTGGGCCTTCTTCTGATTGGTTGGTGGTGAGGTAATTGGGAGTCAGCATCATCAACCTTGATTCCAACCTCATGCTTGTGAGCGGCATATAGGTAACTTCTTCCACTGGGTGGGGGTTTCAGTATCTGCAAAACAGCTCAAAAGACATGGCTCAGAATATTATCTATAGCCCCTGAGGAAGAACTAAATGTCCTTGACTTTGTTGAATGGCTAAACAATTATTATTTTGTCTTGCTTGACTGTTTTTCTTTCTTTCTGCATTATCTCACTTCTCTGATGAAGTTTATTCTTTGACTAAAGTTTTTCTACAGAAGAAAGGCAGGCAGAGGACATAAGTGGGGGTCTATTCTGGGAAGGTCCCATAGGGTCCTGTTCGATTACATTACTACTCAACTCTTTAGCTAACCAGATAGATTTTTACGCCATGTTTCATGGAGGCTTGCTCTGAACATGCTGAGCTTACAGCTTAGAATGGTTTGTATGAAGTATTTGTGGAACTTCTCTGCATTTCAGTCTTCTCCAGGATTTTGTCCCTTTGTTCTAGCTACTTTACAGTCCCCAAACTTTGATCTTTATTTTTCTCAGCCCAAAATGATTGCTGCTTTCTACTTTGATTACCTTCCCCTTTGTGCTGAGATTTAGAGAAAATGCAGTTAGGGAAAAATGTAGATGTGAAAATATAGCTCAATGTACTGCTTTTCTTTCATTGACCATAGCCCTCACATCTTGCATGCCTTGATTTTTCTCATGTATTCATTGTTTTATACATTTTTATTATATGTATTTTGCTCAAATGTTAATGTTCTTCTGTGAATGAGTCAGCCTTGTATAAACTATTTCATTTTGCTCTGTCAAAATGACTTTGAAAGGTTTTAATCTATTGTCTGTCAAGCTAAAATTTCCTATGTCTGTTACTGATTTTTGTGAATGGCTTGAGGTAAGGGATTCAAATTTTACTTTTTTTCATCTTAATCAATCCCCCCAACACTGTTTTTCAAGTAATTCATGCATAAATTCACAAATGACCTGTAATGCCACCTTTAATATATATTAATTTTTGTAGTATGCATGATTAAATGTGAATTAGGACTTTCTTGCTGTGACTTTGTGGTAGCTATCATTATTAAAAAGTATTTAAAAACATAGATATTTGGAAAGACACTTTTATTTTCATACCTAGTAATTCTTCATGAAGGAGGCACAAATTTAAATTGATTATTTCATGTATATTTTATTTAGTAAACTAGATAGTTGTTATGTGGTTATTTGTAATATTATTTGTTTATATCTGTTAGTCTTAAATATTAATAATTTAAATTACTATGATATACTTCATGAATGTGTGTGTATGCCTATGTACATATGTATATAAAATATTTATCACTTCATTTGACCCATTATTTATACATATATAATATGCATATGTTTGTCTAGTTTTAGCTACTTCATTTTGTCAGCATCAAAATTACCTTTTGAAGGTTTTAATCTATGCTGTTTCAATCAAAAAACTTCATACGACTGTAATCAACTTTTGTGAATAGCTTGAGGCAAGAGATTCAAATTCAGTTTTCTTCATCTCCATAGTCAACTCCACCAGCATTGTATCTTTAGTGATTCATTCACAGAACTATACCTTTATCGTCCTTTTTCTTCTTAACTTCATTATGGAAATTACCCTATGATCGATATTCTTTATATTCTTTAAATTTTTTGATGACTTTCTAATATTCAAGGGATGGTTATATCCTATATTTAACAATATCCTATTTTTAAGAATTCATTTGGTTTTATATTCTTTTTCATTCTTAATAAGAATGTTTGCTGAGTATACAGTATTTCTTTAGGTACATAATTAAAAATCATTACGCAATCATACTATTCAACATTTTTATTTGTGAAGCTAAAATGCCCAAAAGGAGTATGCACTTGGCAGTATATGAAAAATGCCTATTTTCTTGTTATTATCTTTTTTGACTCTTCAGCATTTGTATTGGCAACAAAAATTATTAAACTTGTAGTTACATTGTTTTTAATTATGTGGTTAAATATATTTTCAAATGTTTAGACATTTCATTCTGTTTTAAGTAATATTCATTATGTTGTAGGAAATTACTACAAACAAGGGAGAAACAGATACATATAAATACATGTCTCTAAGTATATACTTGACCCACTCTAATTGCAGAGGTACATTGAGTGGAAAGAATTCAATTTATGTGACAAGCCTATAAAGGATTTTAGATGGACCTTCTCGCAGGTCTCTTTCTGTTGCTTTCCATTGGTCATGTTCTGTCACCCTTTGGTTCAGGTTGTCAGGATCCACTTACTCAATGATTTCCTCATTAGCTCTTGTTGTTAGTGTTTGAAGCAAGAATTCTTACACAGTTTGCTCAATCTTCCTTTAGACCTCAAACCAGATGTCTACTGATTAGATAGAAGTTTTAATGTATGATTTCTTAATAATTATGTAAAATGCTACTTAGTAAAAAGCATATATTTTTGGCAAGCTTTATGTAGTATCTTCCCTAACTTACTTTCATAATTTAATTTGCTATATCACTAAAATTTATATCTTGTTACAGTACAGTTGGTATAGATATACAATCACCTATTTGAATTTTAAAAATACAAAAGACACATATGTATATCTGAATCACTTTGTTGTACAGCAGAAATTATCATGACATCGTAAATCAGGTATACTTCAAGAAAACTACCAATTTAAACTAATTGACATTTATAGATTAATTCATGCTAAAACAGCAGATTACACATACAGGTCAACTGCACACAAAGAATTTACCCAGATTGACCATATAATGGGCAATACAACAATCTTGATGTATTTACAAGGATTCAAGTGATGCAAAGTATGTTTTCTAATCTTAATGGAATTAAATTGGAAGTTCACAACAGAATTAAGTATGAAAAATTTTAATGTTAGGAAACCAAACAATGTGTCTAAGTAGCCTATGCTTCAAAAAAGAAATCAAAGAAGAAACTACAAAATATTTTGAGGTTGTAGAGGGATGGGACTGCTTAGAGATTCCTGGTGGGAATGTAAACTGCAAAAACCATTTTTGATAATGTGTTGTCAATGTCTTAAAAAGTTACATATAGATCTACCATAAGGGCCAACAATTTCAGTCTTCTGTGTTTGCCCAAGATCACACATGTCCATGCAGAATTGCACATGAATATTTATAGCTGCTTTATTTTTAGTGGTGCCAAACTGGAAGCAACCCAAGTGACCATCAGCAAGTGAATGGATAAACGGATGTTAACATATCCATGTCATAGAATACTATCTGCCCTTAAGAAGGAATGATCTTTACATCTTCTTTAATTTCCTTGATTAATGTTTTATAGTTCTCGGCATATAAGTCCTTTACCTCCTTGGTCAGGTGTGTTCCCAGGTATTTGATTTTTGAAGGTGCAATTTAAAAAGGTATTGCATTTTTGCATTCCTTTTCACATATTTCATTGTCAGTATACAAAAATGCCACGGATTTCTGAATGTTAATCTTATATCCTGCTACTTTGTTAAATGTGTTGATCAGTTCAAGTAGTTTTTGGGTTGAGTCCTTAGGGTTTTCTGTATATCGTATCATGTCATTTGTATACAGAGACAGTTTTACCTCTTCTCTTCCTATCTGGATGCCTTTTATTTCTTTTGTTTGTCTGATTGCTGTGGCTAGGACTTCCAATACCATGTTGAATAACAGTGGTGAGAATGGGCATCTTTATCTTGTTCCAGATTTTAGTAGGAAGGCTTTCAGCTTTTCTCCATTGAGTATTCTATTTGCTGTGGGTTTGTCATAAATGGCTTTGATTATGTTAAGGTATATTCCCTCTATACCCACTTTGGTAAGAATTTTTATCATGAATGGATGTTGAACTTTGTCAAATGCTTTCTCTGCATCTATTGAGATGATCATGTGGTTTTTGACTTTTCTTTTGTTAATGTGGTATACGGCGTTGATTGATTTGTGTATGTGGAACCATCCTTGTGCGCCTGGGATGAATCCCACCTGGTCGTGGTGTATGATCTTTTTTATATGTTGTTGGATTTGGTAGGCTAAAATTTTGTTGAGAATTTTTGCGTCTATATTCATCAAAGATATTGGCCTATAGTTTTCTTTTTTGGTGGTATCTTTGTCTGGTTTTGGAATTAGGGTGATGGTGGCGTCGTAGAATGTCTTTGGGAGTGTTCCTTCTTCTTCAACCTTTTGAAAAAGTTTAAGGAGGATGGGTATAAGTTCCTTTTTGTATGTTTGGTAGAATTTGCTTGTGAAGGCATCTTCTCCTGGACTTTTATTTGTAGGGAGTGTTTCTATGACATAGTCCATTTCATTTCTAGTGATCAGTCTGTTCAGTTGATCTATTTCTTCTTGATTCAGTTTTGGCAGGCTGTAAGTCTCTAGAAAGTTGTCCATTTCTTCCAGATTGTCAAATTTGTTGGCATACAATTGTTCATAGTATTCTCTCATGGTTTTTTGTATTTATGTAGTATCCATTTATGACTTCTTCCTTTTCATTTCTTACTTTGTTGATTTGGGTTTTTTTCCTCTCCTCTTCTTGGTGAGTATAGCCAGAGGTTTGTCAATTTTCTTTACCTTTTCAAAGAACAAGCTCTTAGTTTTATTGATTTTTTTCCTATTTTTTAAAATCTCTATTTTATTGAAGAGAAAGACAAATAGCATATGATATCACATATCTGGAATCTAATATACAGCAGAAATGAATCTTTCCACAGAAAAGAAAAGCATGGACTTGGAGAATAGACCTGTGGTTGCCAAGGGGGAGGGGAGAGAGTGGGATGGATTGGGAGCTTGGGGTTAAAAGATGCAAACTATTGCTTTTGGAATGGATTAACAATGAGATCCTGCTGTGTAGCACTGAGAACTATGTCTAGTCACTTATGATGGAGCATGATAATGGGAGAAAAAGGAATGTATACATGCGTGTGTAACTGGGTCACCATGCTGTACAGTAGAAAAAAAATTGCATTGGGGAAATAACAATAAAAAGTTAAAAAAAAAAAAAACAAAAACAAAGGAAAGATCTACTCGTACAGAAAATGCCCCCAGTGAATTTCACAATAATTATCCTAAGTGAAAGAAACAAACCAAACCAAACCAAACAAAACAAAAGTGTATACTCTCATTCAATTTATATAAAATGCTGGACACCGTAAATTAACATGTAGAGAGAGAAGATCAAATTTTGCTTCGGTATGATTCAGTGTGGGCAGGATGACAAGAGGGAAATAATTACAGAAGGGTACAGGGAAATATCTGAGAATATCTTGATTGCAACAATGATTTTATGCGTATATATATAAAAACATGTTACAGTGAACACTCTAAATAAATATAGCTTATTTTATTTCAATTACAGTTCAATAAAATTGTTTTTACAAAGGAAAATATATCTAGGTTTTAATTGCTGTATGTACTGCAATAGAATAATATGCATGATACTAGCCAACACCCGAAAAAGCTATACTTAATTACATGAATTTTGCAGGAAAAAAAAAAAATCCAAGCTGATTTCTGAAAGATTAGGCAAAGTGTTTGGTGTAAAAAAGGATATTTTACTTGGAGCTGCCCAGAAGTTAGGGAAGTCATGGTTATTTAATAAATGTTCAAAAATGAGAAATGGACAAGAAAAATGTAAAAACATCTGCTGTATAAGGGCCATAAGTAAGGGGGAACTTAAACTAAAAAAAAAAAAAAAAAGAAAAAAAATCAGAGCAGCAGCCAATAAGTGGAAACAGATTGAGAAAAATCTCTAGATAAAATCACACGCAAAAAATGGACCATTATTTTTTCACCGTTTTCCTTTCTCTACAAGACTTTGGACAGAGTATTTTAAAATGATCAAAGGAACCAACTTCACTGTTGATGATTTACCTCAGGATGTGGAGACACATGGGGCACTCAGAAAAACTAAAAATTGTGGCCAGTGCTAAGATTTTGATGATATTTCCAGAAAGCGATGCTGTAACTAAAAGAGAGTACACTTAAACACAGAGATTTTGAACTTGTAAAATTATTTGAGTCACATACTAAACTACTTAAATATTTTAAAATATTTATTTCTGTGAGTTCTTATATTTCCCTGGTAAGATCACCTCTCCATTATTTTCATGAATACTGTACTGAAATATTTACTATTATTATGAATATCAGGATGCAAATAGTTGGATTATATTTTAAAATGTCAAATCTAAAAATTCACATAATACAAATAAAGTATATATGATATAAAATAAAAAATATTTTACAAATGCTACATCTGTTATAATACATATATATAGGTTTTTAACATTTCCTTGTACATATTTAAATATAATTTTTACATAATATTTCAGATATAAGTATACATATATCTACAACTTACTATGAAGATTCATCCAGACATGGGAAAACAGATAACAGAACGAGGAAATTTTGAACAGAAAACTATAGCAATAGAGTAAGCATGTTATAATCATGATTGTAGTTTAAGGATAGCACAGGGGATCATGAATGGATGATTCTAATAATTAAAAGGTGTTTTTTTTATTTTAAGTGTCTCTTTCAAAATCTTATTTGCATACATTTTATTAAAATATAATATTTTTATTCACCTTCAGAGCCCTAAAGACTATTCATAATTAGTGAGCTCTGAGAAAAGCAGAAAACTAAATGTAAAACATACTATCAAGTGCAAATAAATAAAATAATTTCAATCTTTTACCCTCTCTTATATTTTATCTTGGCAAACCAGCTGTTTCTGACAGTACCAGAAATGTATTGTACAGAGCTATTGCCTCAACAAGGACAAGAGCTTCAAGGTGAACTAGATTTGTTCAAACTAGGGAAAGAGATGGAGGTGACGGTTTAGACTAATAATGAGGGAGATGGAAAACTGACCAGCTCAACTTTATAAAATCATAGATATCTAAGAAACCTCCTGAGTATCGGCCTATAAGCAAACATGCACATATTTTAATTTATAAGAACATATATTTTCTTCATTAATACATGCCGCTAAAAAATAAGTTTATGACTTTCCCTAAAAGTAATTTGCTTTCTTTTTACTTGAACTTTCCTCCTCCTGGAATTTTTAGAAATATCATTTCCATTGAGAAAGGTCAGCATAAAGATGTTTTGACCTTTAACTGAGCTGAGGTAAATCCCAAGTGAACAGTCATAAGGAGGGGTGTTTTACTTTTATATTCTGTCTGACTCAGTCCTTTGTTTAATGCTCATCCAATATTTTTTTAAGTTCCTACTAATCACTATCTAACTATAAAAATGAGATGTCATTTAGTACATGTATTGGCATAACTCGTTAGGTTTATAAATCACTTATTCAAAACATTAAGGGAAGAATCAGACTGGAATCCCATCAGAAGTCTTAAACTTTAGTTATTTAAAATAGTGTAAGTGTCATTGCTCACATGGCAATTTGTGTTTATCTTCTCCCACTGATCCATAATAAGAGCTACTAATCCTTGTATTCTATTAAATGAGCAATTAGGAAAGTGAAGCTATTGTGATTTAATTGGTTATAAAAACAGTAATTTATTAATTAACTCTTGGGTGTTCTTTTGAATGTTTCTGTGCATATATACCATATCGGTTTTTGCAAATGCTGACATCTTATTTACTTGGTTGTTTTTGTTGTCTGTGGCTCTATCCCATAAAACCTAAGCTTTATCCATCATATCCTACTTTTTAAATGCGTCATGCCCATTCATGTACTCCCATAACTGCGCTCATGCTTCTCCTTCTGCATGGAATTCTCTTATCTCCTGCTTCAATAGATAAAAGTCAATTCATATTTCAAAAGCCCAGCACAATCGTGACCTCCACTGTGACACCTTCAAAATTCTGGTACTATTTACTTGATCCCTTCCTTGAGGGTATAATATATGTAACACACTATATTTGTTCATATGCCTCTTATAATAGTGTTTATACTTTGATTTTATCTATAAAAATAGTTATGAGTTCACATTAGTTGTAAAATTCGTGTTTTTTACATAAATGAGAATTTAGCTTCTTTTTTTCTTTGCCTTTTTTGTTGTGTTATGTCATTATTTTACATAACTACTAAGTTAATTTTGTTGCTTGTTTGTGGTTGTTATCATAAACCCACATTTTTAGACTGTTTAAGAGAAAAAAGCAAAGAAAAAAATTCTAGCCTGGGTTTTTTTTAATTCAATCAAGCTTTATAACTTTATTGAGCACATATCTCAGCTACTTTCACAAACATTTCTTCTTTGAATACTATAAACCGATGAAGCACTGTGATCCCTAGTTTCCAGATGATGTGATTGGAGTAGATAATATTAATATATTTAGAAACAGAAAAAATTGGAGTTCCCATTGTGGCTCAGTGGGTTATGAATACAACTAGTATCCATGAGGATGCAGGATTGATCCCAGGCCTTGCTCAGTGGGCTAAGAATCTGGCATTTTCATGAGCTGTGGTGTAGGTTACAGACACAGCTTGGATCCCATGTTGCTGTGGCTATGGTGTAGGTGGGCAGCTGCAGCTCTGATTTGACCCCTAGCCTGGAAACTTCCATATGCCACAGGTATGGCCCTAAAAAGCAAAAAAGAGAAAAAAGAAAAAGAAAGAAAAAAAAGAAAAGAAAAGAAATTTGACCAGCCAAATTTCTCGTCAGATATAAGTGGCAAAGGCAAGAGTCCAGCAGGCTTATTAGATGACAACTGGAGTAAAAATAGAGTCACAAAATTATCATAAGCAGAGTTTTTTCCATTCCTAAATTATTGTGTCTAGTTATTATATTGTATTCATCTGTATTAAAATTGTTTTCAATTTTTTTAAAACTTTACCTCAAAGTTAGAATTTTCAGAAAAGAAAATGTTTTGACCTTACTGTAATAATACACCTTCCTCCCCATCTACATATTCACGTAAACTCTGAGAGATCAAAATGTGCCTCAAGAATATATATCCATATCTTGTTTCCTATATTTCTTGGAATGGGCATCATTTGATAGATCATACTCTGGCAGTACTTAAATATTTAATGCATGACCTGCAATTATAAAATTATAAAAACTTAAGTAAGTTAATGCATGACTTGTCAAGTTATAAAATCTAAAAAAACCAGGACTTGCATACCATATTTAATTACCATCCAATTGGAAAACATTTTATTATTTTAAAGTAAGATTAGTTTGGATTTTCTCCAAGGAGTGCTTAGCATCAACATTCAGCAGCCTCTCTAAAGGAATTCAAAATATAATTGAAAAAGAACTTACATCAATGACTCTGTGGGTATTTTCTTGGTAATAAATTGTTACTTCTTGGCATAACATTCCCGTGACATCGTAAAATGAAAGATAATTATTTACTATCACCTCTGACAATTTAAAGTTGAGCTAAAGGAAACATGAGTGTAAACACCAGAGTTGGTTTTAATTTGATCTCTTGCACATTATTATAAATAAATTCACAATAAAATTTAAGAGTACCTATTCTTCACGTGAGTTCAATGAGATATGAATTCTCCCTGGAGAATCATTTGCTAAATGCAGAAACCACAGAAGCCAATAAATATGATGGGAGAACTATTCCTTCCAGCACCAGTAAGGAAACTACAAAGAACATATAACAGATATGAACTCTGTTAAACACACTTAAAAACTAGGTGTAGTTTTGAAAACAATTCTTAAGTCATAACCATCTTTCTCTGGAAATGAGATTTAAAATCAGTTTGGTCTAAATTTTTAGCCTCATGAAACAGTTAAGCCACCACAAATTTTTCTATTAAATTGGAAATCAGTTTATCCATTGATGGGGCAGGCTGGTGAAAAGTAGGAATGTTACAGCTACAAATTGCACTCTGAACAAAGAGCAGCTTGAAAGTAAATAAATCTCTTTGGAGAACTCAAAATCCTTCATTAAATTCATGTTTTGGGGCAGGAGGTGACTCAATGATCAAATAGATAAATAAGATTTAAAATTTTCATTTTGAAAGTGGAGAGAAATGATAGGGCTAGTGGAATTTCCCAATAACCTAGAAAAATATAATTTTAAATATTTGCGTAAAGTAACATTTTGGAACCCATGCAAATATAGCATCCAAAGTATGTATTGTTTCTAAATGGACCAGGTACTAACTTAACTGCACAATGAAAGTTAGAGGTCTGTATACTTTAAATGAAGAATCCAGACAATTCATGCTTCTGAAATTAATTAAAATATTTTTTTGGCCACTCAATGGTTAATGTCTATTGGGTGAATAAATGAAAAAAGATATTTTTCTTAATATTCATAAATATACACATGTTAACTGAAAATAACAGTTATTTGCATATCAACACATTAACCAATTATATGAAACATTTGCCTGTTTAACACAACCATTGACATCCAATTATTTCACCTCCCCAAACTCTATATCTCCTTTTGTTTTACTATCTCTGAAATTCTCTTCTCTTTACTTCAGTTTTTAAAGCAAAGTTTCCTGAAGAGTTCATCTTTCTTTGCATGTTAAGTTGTAAAGGAATATTTGGAGAAATGTAGTGCTTTAGCCTGATTCTCTGATTCTTTTTTTTTTTTTTTTTTTTTTTTAGCTGAAGCAGAATGAGAATTCGAAAATGTAACTACTATTGCTAAATGTCACCAATTTCAGAATATGTCTGAATATTTGGCAGCTGATATGAAATTCATATTGGTCCTCAGAGATTTAAAATAAAAGAAGCAAATTACATGCAAAGCTAAAAAGGGAAGTATTTATATTTCCACATTTTGGTAAGGAAAAGGCAGATGGCTTGTGCACTCTGAAAATGTGAAAAAGTTGCACTATTTAATAGTTTAGCAAGAATAGAAAGTAAATGAAGTAACAATGTGAAAAGTGGTCTCAATAAAGTTCATCAAACCATTGGTATCTTTGATGATAATTCATGATAATGATGGTATAACAATTGTGCAGAGTAAATAAGGGGGAAAAAAAAATGAATGTTTCCATCATGGATTCTGCCTTCAAAAAGGACATAGTAAATAGCTGAATCCGTAGGTATCCTGAATTTATCTGCTTGTACTCCATGTCATTTTCTACTTTCTCTGCATTCCCCCAAAGACCTTAAATACCTAATAGTACTTAGCTGGTACTTTCAAGTTTATAGAGGTTTGTTGATAACAGAAGAGTATGCCCAACAAAAACTAGATGGAGAGATATAAATGGCATGATAAATTTCCTTGATATATTTCTTCTCCAGAGAGAGTTGTCAAAATTAGCATTTGGCAGTTCATATCCCTCTTGTACTGAACCAATCTGAGAATTGAGGCCTAAATGCAGGCCTCACCGCATCCCCCACCCAATGGCCTGAGGTGTATCTCCTGCCTCCACTAGTCAAGCAAGCCTGCCTCATTCTTACAGTCCTCTTGAGCAATTATTAATTTACAGGGATTTCCCATGTCCCCCAGGTTTCCCTCTCTATCTACAGCCCCTTACTGGGACTTCTATCTGTGCAACTATCCTACTCCATCCCTATCAGTCCCACTGGCCCTGCAGGTCCTCCTGGACCCAAGGGCCCCAGTGGCTCCCCTGGTCCCAAGGGTGACAGTGGTGGATCTGGTGCTCCCAGCAACAAAGGAGACACTGGCACCAAGGGAGAGCCTGGCCCCACTGGTGTTCAAGGCCCTGCTAGTCCTTGTGGAAATGATGGTGCTACTGGTGCTGTTGGACCCCCTATCTCACTGGTCCTGCTGATGCTTCTGGCTTCCTTGGTGCTGCTGGTGCTAAGGGTGAAGCCAGCGTACAAGGACCTGGAGGCTAAAGGCACCAACAGTGCCCCTGGTGTTGCTGGTGCTCCTGGCCCCTCCGGACCCCAGAGCCCTAGCAGCTCCCTCCAGTTCCAAGGGTAACATGTTGCTCCTGGCAACAAAGGAGACACTGGAGCCAAGGAAGAGCCTGAATCCACTGCTTTTTTTAAGGCCCCTCTGGCCCTGCTGGAGAAGAAGGAAAGCAAGGAACCTCAGGTAAACCTGGACTTGCAGGCCTGAGTGGACTCCCTAGTGAGTGTGGTGGATCTGGTAACCATGGTTTCCCTGGCACCAATGGTATTGCTGGTCCCAAGGGTCCTGCTGGTGCATGTGGTTCTCCTGCCCCTGCTGGTCCCAAATGTTCTCCATGTGTGGCTGGTCACCCTGGTGAAACTGGTCTACCTGGTGCCAAGAATCTGACTGAAAGCCCTGGCAGCCGTGGTTCTGATGGCAAAACTGTACATCCCCCCTTCCACCCTGCCACAGCCCCTGCCCCTCTGGTCAAGACTGTTGCCCTGGACCCCCAGGCCTTCCTGGTGCGTGTGCTTGTGGTCAGGCTGATGTGATGGGTTTCCCTGGGCCTAAAGGTGCTCCTGGAGAGCCTGGCAAAGCTGGAGAGCAAGTTATTCCTGCACACCCTGGCACTATTGGTTCTGCTGGCAAAGATGGAAAAGCTGGAGCTCAGGGACCCCTGGGACCTTCTGGCCCCACTGGTAAGAAAGGATCCCCCAGAGCCATCCCTATCAAAATGAATCATTTTGGATAATGGCTTTTCTTCTTTCATGTAATGGTTTAATCTATAGATTTAAAATGTGTAAATAACTTAGCTTTTTAAATTTCTTCTTAAGTTCAGTTAGTTAGTCATGAGCTGCACTGAAAAAATTAAATCTTGAAGCAATAGCAACCATTGGCTTGAGCTTTTCATTAGGCTTTAAAAAAAACCAAACTTACCAGACACAATAGAGTATATACTAGAGTATATACATATAAATTGTGCTATAATTCGCTAAAGTCTGTTACCAAATGAAAGTTCCTATGCCCACATATTGAGGCCAAACATACAGAAACAGAGTTTGGAGCAGATTCATTCTAAGGCCAAGAAAGGAGAAAGAGTGGCTCCTTCAAAGAACCCAAACTCTCCAAAGCGTTTCAGCAAAACATTTTTTTTTTTTTTTTGCTATTTCTTTGGGCCACTCCGCGGCATATGGAGGTTCCCAGGCTAGGGGTCTAATTGGAACTGTAGCCACCGGCCTACGCCAGAGCCACAGCAACGCGGGATCCGAGCAGCGTCTGTAACCTACACCACAGCTCACGGCAATGCCGGATCGTCAACCCACTGAGCAAGGGCAGGGACCGAACCCGCAACCTCATGGTTCCTAGTCGGATTCAACCACTGCGCCACGACGGGAACTCCAGCAAAACATTTTTAAAGGCAAGGTGAATGTGTTCCAGGGTATGGGGTCAGTTCATGCACAGTTTTTTGATTTGTGGATCTTGATCAATCATTTAGCATCAGAAAGTCTGTCTGGGGGCTACATGCTCAGGGTCATCAACTAGTTAATTTCTTCCATTTTTTTTGGTGGTTCTAGCATCTGAAAAATTCAGGAAATATGTATGAGATACTGTATCTAAGTACTTCAGAAAGGAACTAAAGCAAAGATATGGGGGAGGGGTCTTTCCTGGGAAAGTCCCATAGGCTCCTACTAGGTTACATGCGTGCCCAGTGGAAAAGAGGTTTCTGAGAGTTTCCCTACCTGAGCTGTCAACACTGAGAATCTGAAGTGATATTTCTGGGCTCTGAGTCCTGTCTGTGCCACTTTCTTATTGTAAGAATCTGAGCAAGAAAGTTAATTTTTTATGCTTCATTTCTTTCTCTCCAACATGGGGGAAATTGTACCTATCTCATAGGGTTGATGTAAGGCTTAAATAGGTTAATATCTGGAATATTATTACAAGAGAGCCTGGGTCATGTTGAGTAAGGTGTAAGTGATAGCTAAATGAAACATTGGTTAAATCCGGAAAAATTTTTTTCAGATAAAAGCAGCAGGGGTGTACGTATGTGTGGGTGCGTGCTCAAATGTGGCCGTAGTCAAGTTTCCAATGCTGTTTTCCTTGACAATATATTTAAGCTGGAATATTTCAACTAGTAGGACATGCTCACTATTTGAATCATTTTCTGGCTAGAAGTAGAAAGCAATGCTATATTATCCAATTATAACACATTATTTTGCAATAGAGTGTGTTCTAATACAATAAATTCCATATAGGTAGTATATACATTATTATAGCATCTTATATTTGAAATACACTTTCTTACAAAAACTTCTTTTTTATGGTTAAAGTTAAAATATTTTAATGATTTATCTAAAATTAGTTGTGATTGCAATATCTGGACTCAAACTTCCTTTTCTAAAGTTCTAATTCAGAAGTCCCCATTGTGGATCTGTGGGTTAAGAACCTGACACAGTGTCCGTGAGGATGAGGGTTCAATCCCTGACTCACTTAGTGGGTTAAGGATCTGGCACTGCCGTGGCCGTGGCATAGGCTGGCAGCTGCAACTCCAGTTTGACCCCTAGCCTGGGAACTACCATATGCCATGTGTGTGGCTATAAAAGTTCTAATTCAGTCAGAGACAATACTACTTACTAGCAATGTGACTTCAGACACTGGTTTTTAGTGTTTCATTCTGAAAATCTTTAAGATAAGCATAAAACATTCCTGTGTTAAAGAGTTACTGAAAGTATGATACCCAAAGTATATAAAATATCTGGCACATTCAAAGTGCTAAATAAGTGGAAACTATCTTTTACTTCTATACATTAGCTTACAGACTATCGGGAGTAGAATATTTTTGTAAAGTGAGATTGGTGATCAATGATACAGTCTTTTCAGAAACGCAGCACTAATAGTTAACATTTATCGAATTCTTACAATGAATCATTACTATTCTAAGAAATAAACCCAAATATAGATATTGTGATTTGTCAGATTTTACATGTGAGGAAACCTTAGTGCAAAAGGGTTAAATTCCTTGCCTATGGTTTCACAGCTTGTGATGACTGGGGACAGAAATGAATCCAGTAGTGTGTTTTTGGAGAAAGGAAGTCCTAAGCATTGTTCCTAGGCTGTCTCATCAGACACTGAGGAAGTACTTATGTGCAAATAACTATTTTATAACCCAGTCAGTATTTCCAGATTAAGTTATCTTCATTTCCTCACTCACTACAAACTATTTGCTAGGGAGGTAAAACACTAACCTCTTTGTTACCATCGGTCTTTGTCTTTCAGTTGGTTCGCCTTGGTTTTGTTGCCAAAGGAATGAAATATTCAGAGAAGACTCAATTCAGAGCTTCGATATAGCAAAAACTAACTGGTTCTTTTCTATTTCCTCAGTATAAACATTTCTTAAGATGTAGCATCATCTTGAGGGATTTTTGAACTGCTTTTTTAATTAAACAAGACTACCATAGACTCCAGAGATCTTATTTGATAAGGAAACATGAAGTTTTGCGTATGTAGCACTGCCGACTATTTTCTCCTCACTATCTGCTGCTACTCTCAAGCACAGTGAGGGATGCTTTATTCTTTTATTTCCCAGTCTATTTGTAAAGATTTATCTGTTCCTGTGCTATGTAAAAATGACAAACACCTTTTAACATTTTATGCTTTCTCTTTACTTATTCTGTGCCTTAACCTTCCATACAAGTTATACATGTTTATGTCATCAAGGCCAAATTACAACAAAGAACAAAGACAACATTTTGTTTTTCACTGAAAGCATTATTACAGTGAGTTAATTAAAGTTTTTTTTTCTACATGTAAGTTTTTCACTCCAGATGTAATTCTCTGGATCATTAAGTTTACTTGTCATACTGAGCCTAGGTCGAATTTTAAATGACATTATAGTAAATTTTTTTGTGATTTGATTTAGATCTGCCACAAAAGTAGATTTTACTACTTTCTAGATTTTATCTCTTCACAGAAGCTTCCATTGACTAAGTCCATCTCAGTTACCTTAAATTAGTAAACCACATTAGGAGTCTTCCAATTTGCTTTGTCTTGCCAAAATTCAGGCAAGGCTTTATATAATCATATTGTGGTAAGTTAGTGACAAAACTTGGGAAGGACCTTCAGTTCTGGAATAGATATGAGATACTTTAAAGTTTGAAATTTTTAACAGGGAAATATGGGTATGGTTTACCAGTATCTATCAGAGTTTCATTGAAAATGAAAGCTAAGAACTACTGAAGAGTTCCATACCTGTGGCCACAAGCTATCAGGCTGCAAAATGACACAAGAAATAAAATTCCTTGGAAACAAACTTAGAGTGTAGCCTCTGCATTCTCAAGGTGTAAAAGAATGTGCTGACCTCTCAGAGAATGAAAAACACAACCAAAACCTCAATGCATTTTGTTTCCTTTCTAAATGTAAAAGACTTATTAAAATGTTCAGTTCTCATTTCCATTTAATTTTTCTTTAAAATGCACTTTTAGAAAACAACCTCTAGCTACCACACAACTATAGTGGCATAGGTTTTATTTCATTAAAATTTTAACAAGACTAAATGATGGTAACATTCTTCTTGGTCACATTTCTTGTTTCTATAGAAGGGAATTAACAAGCTGTTGTTTATATCCTTGGTGGAAAAAAATATCAACTCAGAAACTGCTTCTTTTCAAGCAGGTGTTTCAGCATGTAAAAAAGTAGAATTACAGCTAATAGCCATATCCCAGTATAACTTTTTTGTTGTTGTTAGACACTTTTCTCTAAGGATAATAATGCCAGGCAAAGACAGCTGCTAAGCTTTATTTTTTATATTTATTTATTTATTTATTTATTTTTAAAGCTAACCCATTTCTGGTTTGCATCATTGTGACTGAATTTGTTTTCTGTGATATACGCAGACAAATACAAGTGGCATTAAAATTATTTTCTCAGAGCTGCCCTGTTGCTGTCTACTGGAATCCTATGAGCTTCTGTATGAAACTAATATAGGTTCCCGACAATCTCTTATCTCTCTGTGTTGATTTAACAAATTAGTTTATATTTTTCAGTGGACCTGATATACAGCAGGATTGAAAAGAAGAATGTCATCTAAAAAATAATACATTAATACTTTAGAGAAATTCTTTTCCTTGAGGAATTGTGTCCAAAAGATATGCAAAGAATGATTACATTCCACTCAATGAAATGAAAATTATATTCATTTCATTACACATATTTATGTACAATATACGAGAAGGAATAGAAGGTTTGGTTCTGCTATCAGTGACTAGGTCTCACTAAAGAAATGGTGAGCTGATGGCTTCTCAGATAGTGCTTTCTGGATCTCCTTCTGTATGTCTTACCTAGTTCTTGCAGTCTTCATTTGCTGTAGGGTCCTTATTACTAGCTGTAGAGAATACTTGGAACGTGCTGGTATATTCAGTATCTTATACAGGCTTCAGATATTGCAGATTTCATCTTTTTGGTGCTGGATAATATTTATTTATTTATTTATAAAAGTTTATTTGCAATGTTATACCAATTTCTACTGTACAGAAAAGCAACTCAGTTATAAATGTGTTTATATTGCTTTATAGGGAATCTTTTTCCTAACCCTTACAGAGGTTTTATTGTTGTTGTTTTTACACATGGAAGATATTAATTTTGTTTATACTTTTCATCTGTGTTTCTATCGACCTCCTAATAGACATTGAGAAGAACACAGCAGAGTTTTAGCTGTCTACCTTACAAAACTTGCATGAGCTGAATATAAGCATTGGAAAACATCAGAAAAATCTGAATGAATTACATTTTATAAATTAACTGGTCTACAAGTAACCTTTTTTTTTTTTTTTTTTTTTTTTTTTTTTGTCTTTTCTAGGGCCACACCTGTGGCATTTGGAGGTTCCCAGGCTAGGGGGTCTAATCAGAGCTGTAGCCGCCAGCCTACATCACAGCTCACAGCAATGCCAGATCCTTAACCCACTGAGCAAGGCCAGGGATCGAACCTATAACCTCATGGCTCCTAGTTGGATTTGTTTCCTCTGTGCCACAATGGGAACTCCACCTACAAGTAACTTTTTTCTTTTCAAAAACATCAAGGTCTTGGATTAAAAAAAAACAAAACTGAACTATTCCAGATTAAAGGCACCCAAGAGAGCTGATGACTAAGTATAATGTGTGATCTTAGACCACTTTTTTTTTTCTTATTAAGTAATCTATAAGGAGTAGTACTGTGAAAGTTAAATTTGAAACAGTCTGGTAATAATAGGTATATCATTTTTAATTCTTGATTTTGATTACACTGAAGTTATGTAAGAGATTATCTTAATTGTTAGGAAATGCACACTGCAGTGCTTATGAACAAAGGGCTTCAGGTCTGCTCTTTATTCTCACATATGGTTCAGAAAAAATGTAAAGAGGGAGCGAGAAGTAAAGGTGGTAGTATTTTAACAGTGGACAATCTTGGTAAAGGGTAAATGGAAACTGAATTCTTCAAACTTTTACTCAAGTTTGAAATTATTTCAAAAACAAAAGGTCAAAAAATAAACTTTAAAGCAAAAATTAAATGCATATATCTTTAGTATTTATGCCTACAAATTATAGTATCTTTTTTACCATTTTAAGCTGTAATAGCCTTAAATAATTAGAAAATATCATATCAATTATATATATATATTCAGAAGTCTAGAATGTGAAAATGAATAAGATAACACTAGCATCTATACTACATCGCTACTGATAAATTATTTGAATAACCGTTATGTTGTTCTTTTCTCTGGTCTTATGTGATGATTGATCAGTTTTCAATGGTTGTTAGATAAAGTCAAAAATGAAGAGAAGTAACAATTTCAAAAAAATAAAAATAAATAAGGGTGTGTGTGTGTATTATTTTTAAAAATTATTTTCTATCATGGTCTATCCTAGGAGATTGGATATAGTTCCCTGTGCTATAACGTAGTGGTGCTGAATAATTTTCAATTCCTGTAAAACATTCTTAAGCTCTTTTTCTGGAATATTAGATAAATCACTTGGAAATATTTTGATACTTCAAATATTGCTTTAAAACGTGTTTCTTAGAACTAGAGATGTTCTTAATCTGTTGCAATTATTCCCTATTACTGAAGTGAGACTTTTCCTAGTGACCTGTGAGTCATAAGATTTTTCTGTCTATTCCCGGCCCCATGTGAAAGGTGGGCACTGTTTCTTCTAAAAGCTTTTAGAAGATTATTTTCCTAGTCTTGAGTCATTTTCTTTCATGCCTGTGATCATCAGTGTTCTGCTGACTAGTTAAGGAGATCATATATGCAGCTCCCCCCCTAATCCTGTCCTAAAAATCCTATCCTCCCTGGTCTTCTCATCTCTAAGCAATATTACTCAACTCAGAGAGTACTTCAGGCATGCTTGGGCTCCCTCTCTCAATGGCCTGAAAATTATCTCAGTGTAGTAAACTGGGACAGTTTTTAAAGCAGAACTTATCTTGTTTGTTTCTATCTCTACAGAATTTTCCTTTGTTACTTGATGCCCAATGTCTTCAAAATTGTTATCATATATTTTGGGAAAGGTATAAGATCCCTGTATAGATTTATTTTTGCATGTGGGTATCCATCTATTTCAGCATCATTTGTTTCTTCATTGAATTGCTTTTTTTCTTTTTATAATGACCAATTTGCTATATTTATGTTGCTCTGTTTCTAGGCTCTCTATTCTGTTCCATTGATCTATTTGTCTATTCTTTTACCAATACCACACTGTCTTGATTACTGCAGCTTTACAAAAGGTCTTAAATAGGGTTTACTGTAACTCTTCCAACTTTGTTTTTCTTCTTTAGTATTGTATTGCCTTTTTGAATCTCTAGGTTAAAAAAATACTATTAATATGAATTATTTAATACTCAAGAATATTAATTTATATGTTATTCCAGTATCCATTTCTTCTTTCATTTCTTCATACCTCACTAGCTATTTCGCCTCAAGAGTTTCTTGAATTTTTATATATAAGGTATATGCATGATCATTATTATCAAATACATTGTTGCTATTATTTTGTAGAAACTTATTGTTCAATTAAGGATAAGAAAAATAAAAGTTTCTATTTTATTTCTGTTTTGATGCTCTTCCTTTGTTTATGTAAATCTGAGTTTCTGACCTAAATCATTATCCTTCTCGCTAAAGAACTTTTAAAAGACAATTCTTAACAACAACAACAACAAAATCTTGCAAAACAGATCTACAGGCAAGAAATTCCTTCACTTTTATTTGCTAAGAAAAGTATTCTCTTTCACTTTCAGAGGATACTTTTGCAGTGACAGAATTTTGGGTTAGTTCATTTTATTTTTTCTTTCTCTCCACACTGTAAATACTTCATTCTATGCTCTTTCTTGCATGATTTCTGAGCAGAGGTTGAACATAATTCTTTTTTTTCCTCTCTGGATTATAGGTAAGGCATTTTTCTTCTCTAGATTGTTTCAAGATTTTTAATTTTTAATTTTTCTTTGATTTATTTGTAGTTTGAAAATGATATGCCTTGATGTTATATTTGTGGCATTTATCCTGCTTGGTCTTCCCAGCTTTGTGGATCTGTGTATGATACTTATTTGGGAAAATTTTAAGACATTATTGTTTCGAACCACTCTCTTGTTTCTCTTTTTTCTTTTGGTATTCCTATTACACATATGTTACAGCTTTTGCAGTTATCTCGTCCTTGTTATACTATTTTTTTGTTTGTTTGTTTGTTTTTACAGTTTTTATTCTCTTTTCTTTTCAGTATTTTTTTTTATTGTTATATCCTCAAGCTCATTCTTAATTCAGCCAACTCCCATCAATTACTAAGTTCATCAAAGGCATTCTTCATTTCCCTTACAGTGTTTTTTTATCTCTAGCTTTCCTTCTTGGTTCTTAGGTTATCCATCTCTGATTGAATTGCCCATCTGTTCTTGCATTCTGTCTATTTTATCCATTAGAATTCTAATTGGTAAACTATTTTTTTTTTTTTTGGTCCTTTTTGCCATTTCTTGGGCCGCTCCCTCGGGTATATGGAAGTGCCCAGGCTAGGGATCGAATCGGAGCTGTAGCCACAGGCCTATGCCAGAGCCATAGCAACATGGGATCCGAGCCATGTCTGCAACCTGCACCACAGCTCAAGGCAATGCTGGATCTTAACCCACTGAACAAGGCCAGAGATCGAACCCGCAACCTCATGGTTACTAGTCAGATTGGTCAACCACTGAGCCACTACGGGAACTCCTCTAATTGGTAAACTATTAATAGCAGTTGTTTTGAATTATCAGTGTGATAATTCCAACATCCCTGCCATATATGTGTCTGGTTCAGGTGCATGTTCTGTCTGGTCAAAATTTTTTTTTTTTTTTAATTTTGGTACGTCTTGTGTTTTTCCTGATAACTGGACATGATGTGTTGGATAAAACAAACTGTGTAAACAGTCCTTTAGTAATGAGGTGGTGAGGTACAGGGTGGGTAAGCATTCCACCATCCTATGACTAGCTCTGGATCTTTGGGAGTGCTTATGCCCCTGGACCATGAACTTCACAATTGTTTCTCAGTTGGTTTTTTTTTAAGCTTCCACTATAATACCAGCTGGTTAGGCTCTGGGAAATAATTTTCTTCTGAGAGCAGGCCTTTTAAGAACAGAATATTATGGTATGTTTCAAAAAGTCCCCTCTGGATTTTTAAAAATGGTTCCTTTTTCCCTTTCTGTACCAGAAGCTGGAGAGTTTTTTTTTTTTTTTTTTTCCTCTGACATTTACTGTGGGAACCTGGTGATACACCTGGATGTAAATCTCACAGTATAGTGGTTGCTCCTTTATGACTGAGAATTTACAGAGGTTTTTAACTCTCAGGGTCATCCACACTAACCCTCCTGTGAGTTGTCAATTACAATTCAGGCTTTCTTAGCAGCCACTGATTTTCCCACAGCAGTTGCTACTCATGAGTCTCTACTCTGGTAAGCCATCTCTACCTGGAGTCACCTGCCTGTGTTTTCAATCTTGGGGGCAAGTCGTTTTCACTGTGTCCTTCCTTCTCTTAAGGGGAGATGTTGGATGAGAGATGTTGATTTTTCAGTCTTTTTGGCTTTTTATTTTTGTTAGGACTGTAGTTCCTTTTAATTTCCTCCCATAGGCAACTGGCATCCAGTAGGCCAGCCTTCCTTACACCTATAAAATGGATAGGGGGATAACAAAAGAAAGATATCCTCAATAAAACTCTTCTTATTACTCTTCCTTATTCTTTAGTGGTCTAGATTCTTGACAAAGTATTTTTTTTTTCACTTTTTTTTAACCAATTCATTTATCTTCTGAGTTTCAGACTATACATCAGACATCAACTCTCCCCCTCCCCACCCCGAGTGTGTGTATGCCATTTTCCTACTAGAAATGAAGTCTATTTCTTTCTTCCCTTAAATTTGGGCTGGCCTTAGAGACCAGTAGAAAGTATTGAAAGTGATACTTTGGCATTTTAAAACTTAGTTTATAAAAACTTTTCAGCTTCCCCTCCAGATTTCTTAGAACACTCCCCCTGGGGAAGTCCAAACTTCTCTTCAAAATGGCATGTAAGTGGAAACAAACATAAAGAAGTCTGTTATTCTAACCCTGCATATGTATACCTAGTTACATTGGAAAGCTGTTTGAACTCAGAAAGCACCTCCTACATTTGGAAAACAGATGAGACAACAATTATAAATAAGTTCTGATTAGGAGACTGTGAGCAATTCAGAGCAAAGCATTAACAAGTAACAACTCAAAATAGTGAATCAACAGCCTGATAGATCCAAACCAAGAGGAAACCTAATAGCATGGTCAAAATATATGTAAACACATATGAATCAATCATCTTCAAAAGTGTGTGAGTGTGTGGAAAGCATCAATGAGAATAAAAGACCTGAAGTGTTCTTACAGAGCACTTGCTTCTTGGGAAGTCAAATGACCACTATCCAGGAATGACTTGACTGACGTTTACACCTGAAGGTGATGACAAGAGAGAAGACAGATGGAAAGTTCTTCCTGCTGTCTGCATTTTAGTTTCGTAGACAAATATCCATCTTGGAATTTTATAAAGCACTATCAAGAATACAGATCACATAGTGAGTATCTATCCATGTTTACCAGTCTGCCTCATTTATATTTTTAAAATAAATAATTTTCAGAGTAAATTGACTTCTTCATTATGCAATACTTTCAAAATTTTAGGACTATGTTTTAAAACTATTTGAATACATTGACAATTTTTCTCAAATGCTTTCTCTGCAGTTTAAGAATATTTTGAGATTTCTGCTCATAGAAAAACACCTGGAGTTGTAAATTGTTAGTATGGTATAAAATTAGTCTGTTTTATCACAGCTCCCTTCTTGCTAATAGTCCACCAAAGACTGACAGAAGCTTTTGGTAACTTTTCTGCTAGTCAGCAGTTTAGACAAGATTTCCCATAGGCTAGTACAGTAAGGAGTCCCTTGCCTTCCATGCCAAAATCCATATTGACAACTTGCCACAGGCCTGAGGGCTAAACCTAATTAGCAGAGCTTCATTCCCAAAATAAATTAATTCAATCTACACTTGGCTTAAAGTGACTGACCACTTTAAAAAAATATTATTGCAAATGAGTGACTTTAATTATATACACTTGTCAGGTTTTCTTGTACTTAGGAATTATCCAAGAAGCATGGCAGTCTGTTGAAACACATCTAATCTGATTTCTCTTTACATGGAACACAGTGCTCTTCATATTCTGACCCCTGCCTCACTGTCCAGGTTAATCTCCCACTTTTCCATGCAGGACAAAGCTAAATTACCTATATGCTTTGACAAAGTGTATGTGTGTATATTTGTATGCCTAATTACATACTGTCTCCTCTGTTTGAAATGCTCTCTCTAATTTTTGGATAACTTATTGTTGACACAACCTCTACTCTGAACAAACATCTTCTGAAAGGAAGTGTTACTTGTTCCCTCAATAGAGTTTAAAGTTTCTGTCCTTATATATACCCTTCTATTATGGAAACTATTTTACATTAATGTCATTGTTTATGGTTGTCTAATCTACCCACTAGAACTCAAGTTCCTAAAAATCAAGGAAGTGTTTATTTTCCCCTTCATTTCAGAGAGCCCATTTATTAAATAAATGTTTAAGTATTTGCAGAATGAACAAGTGAATGAAATGAGGCCAAAAACTTTTCAGCACATTGCAAGTAAATGAGACCTGAGTAATATTGTAGGAGAAAATGTCTCAATAAAAAATGTAGAAAGGCGAGACCTCAGCCATGATGACTAAGCAAAGTCTAGCCAACAGCCCCCATCACCCCTCCCCCATACATCTGCTTCTGTAAACTTGTTTATGCATCTGCTACCTTGCCTGAGGTCACCCCAGTCCGACTAGCCAAGCATGGACCCGGAAGAGGTAGCCCATAAAAGCCTTGTGAAACCCTTCTTCAGGGCACAGACTCCAGAGAGCAACTCCTCTGAGCCCGCGGGCGTAATAAACCTGAGTTCTCCAACTCTCCAAGTACTCGCTTGGTTTTTCGCCAGGTGAAAGAGCTGCTGGAGCTAGTACACTGTGGCGCAGGGCTGCTGGGCAGCCTCCGTAACAATACACACACACACACACACACACACACACACACACACACACACACACACACACACTACTGTGCCTCAAGGCATATAATGTTGCCCTGAGGGTGGATAGAGATAAAATCTAACAGATAACATTAAGTCCCAATTATAATGTGTATGATACCCATAGTGATATAAATTTATCAGAAAGATTTAGCTTCAGTATTTGTCACTTAGATGCTCTTCTAAAATAATTGCTTCACCTATATAAAAGTGATTTTGTAGGAGAAAATGTCCTGATAAAAACGTAGAAAGGCGAGACCCCGCCATGATGACTAAGCAAAACCCGGCCAACTACCCTTAACCACTCCTCCCCCACACATGGGCTTCTGTAAACGCCAGTTCTCTCTCTGGTCCGCCAAGCACTGACCCGGAAGAACTAGCCCATAAAAGCCTTGTGAAAGCCCTCTTTGGGGCTCAGACTCCGGAGAGTGATCTCCTCTGAGCCTGTCGGCATAATAAACCTGAGTTCTCCAACTCTCCGAGGGCTCGCTTGGTTTCTCGCTGGATGAAAGAGCTGATCCACTGCAGCCACAGAGCTGCTGGAGCTGGTACACTCCAGCCACAGGGCTGTCACCAGAGCTGATACGCTGTGGTACGGGGCTGCTGGGTAGCTGCCGTAACATTCTGGAAGCCCCAGTGAGATTTCAACAGTTCTGGCCCCTTGAGCTTCCAGAACAGAAGCAAGACCTCCCAGGAGCTGGGGAACCTTGAACCAAATGAGGCGAGGCGGTGCACCATCCGACGGTACTCGGGGTCCTTCTTCGTGAGAGGCATTCCTGACTCCTGGGTGACTAAACCCTAACCGGACTCAGTGGAGAGATGCACCAACTCACCAGGAAGGCATCCAGACAAGGTAAGGCCCTGGGGCAAACCCCAGTCAGGTCCTGCCCCAGTGGGCAGAAGAGGGGACTGATCACCCCCTTAGGAAGACTCTCCCAGTTGGAAGCTGTGCCTGACTGGAGCAGTAGTCCTAGTGCTCCAGATTGGAAACAGAGGAACCTCTTGGGTGGAGCAACTGTCAGGTGTAGTCAATTGAAAGTTGTGCTTGATTGAGCTACTAGTTAGGGACTCCCAGGGAGTGGGAGGCATTGTGATAACCTCTGAGTGTGTGTGAGAGTGAATGAGCGGCCTGATTCGCTTGCGCTTCAGGTTCGAATTTGTGGCTCCACGGTCTTAGCGGCTACGGAGTCCGAGTGGGTCCTAACCTGCAGTTCCGTGGTGACCTCATACGGCTTATGGCTGTAGCGGACTCTGAGGGTTCTCTTCCCTCCCTGCGAGTCCAATCCAAGTTCGGGGCTTATACGAACCAGCCAATTGCTAAGAGGCACCTAAACTCCCGAGAGGGGGGCGGTCAGGCGGACATCTGAATGGCCACCTTCTGAGAAGGGGGCACCCTCCCTTGTTTTGTCTGCGACACCGGCACAGGGCGGCCACATGGGGTGGGACCTAACCCAGAAGCCCACGAGCCAGAGACCCCTGTGCTCCCGCCATTTGGGCCATAAATTCCTCCAAGGAGATAATCTAATTTGACCTTGCCCCTGGACCTCCAGGAACTCCCAGCCCAGATTCTAAACCACAGGACTGCCCATTTTGTTAGTTCACATAGGCCCAGGATCTGAGTCAGGGAGATAAGACCGTCATCCCTGTCTCAGTTCAGGGTATAGGGAGGATTGGGTATGAGGCCCCCCTGTCCTTTGCCCAAACATTAGAACTTGTCTGAGAGTGCCTTCCTGATACCTGGGGCCTAAATGGATCAGAGACACTTGCAACAAAGCAGGTGCTCTCCTCAGCCATAGAGCGAGCTGAGTGGGAGCTGTCTTACAGGAGCAGCGGAGGCAATGCTATTGGAGATACCGCCCACAAGGTCAGAGAAGGTCTCATAATATCAGGCCACAGACAAGATCTACAGAAAGATACCATGGGTTTGCCTGAGTCTGTAAACCCATGGTGCTAGACTGTGGGATCAAAGATTTCAGAAAGGGATTTTCTGAAGATTATGGTGTAAAACTAACATGATCTTTCATCATTTCCTTTGCTATTACCTCAAATAGAGCTGTGGGGGCGAAGGAAACAGACCTCTAGATGTTAAGACCACCCTGAGTTGTTTCCATGCCTGTGGAAGAAAGGGGTTCATAACTAGTGTTCATCCAACTCAGGCCAAGTATTTATCCTCAGAGCCTGGGCATGTCAGTTTTGCTTTTTGCTGTTTATTTTCACCCTGGTTGGAGAAATTGACAGCTGGTTCATCCAATTTACCTGTTAACTGTGGCTTAGAAACTTTCCTAATATTAATAGAGGGCATGTCAGAGTGAGCATCTCAGGATTCAAAAACTCAGGGCAGGGACCATATGCCTGAGTTTTCTTTACCTCTGTCCAAAGACAGGCAATGGGCAGGGATGATGGGAAGAGAGGCTATGCTGGTAAAGAGTGGTTAATTCCAGTCAGCCTAAGGTAGGATGGGATATTTGACCACTAATGTCTAGCTGCTCCATCTAAGAGAGGGGATGCCCTCACATAACCAAGAAGGGACAATAGGCACTGGATGCTGATCTTTTCTCTTTTTCGCATGGGAGCCACATCTTCAAGCCTAGTGCATGGCTCAATAATGACTCCTCTGACATATGCCTTGAAGAACTGGAAAAATTTTGACCCTGAGACTCTGAAAAAGAAACACTTAATTTTCTTTTGCACAAAAGTCTGGCCACTATATAGTCTGTCAGATGGAGAGTGATGGCCATCTGAAGGCTCTCTAGCTTATAATACTATTCTCAAATGAGACCTATTTGGTAGATGAGAAGGGGAATGGTTAGAGGTGCCTTATATCAGATCTTCTTTACAATGAGGGGCACTACACTGAGGAAGGCTTGTGGACTTTCTCAGTACACTATGCCAACTCCCTCAAGACCTAGGTGCCCAACATATCATGGCCCAACTGGGTCAGACCCTCCAGAAGTTAATCAGCCTTCTCCAATACTGCCCAAGGCTCCTCCTCTCCCCCCTCCAGTGCCAAAGTTATATCCCTATCTACTATCCCTATCTACTCCCTTTACAAGAAGTGGCAAACGGAGAATACAGGTCCATATGCCTATTTCATTTCAGGACTTAAGGCAAATAAAAACAGATTTGGGAAAACTTGCTGATGACACAGATATATTGAGGTCTTTCAGGGTTTCATGCAGTCCTTTGAGTTAGCCTGGAAGGACATCATGTTATTACTAAAACAGACATTGACTATAAGTGGACAAAAAAATGTGTAAAGTCTTAAAAACTGCTCAAAACTGGGGAAGATGAATGGAAAGATGCTATAAATGCCAGAGGCAAATTAGAAGAGATAGAACAAGATTCCCCACAGGGTGTCAGGCAGTTCCTATGAGGGATCCCAGTTGGTCTGCTGATGAGGGAGATAACCACAATTGGCATAGAAATCATGTTATTACTTGTATAGTTGAGGGATTAAAAGCCTCATGAATAAAGCCTGTTAAAAATTATCAGAGGCTTACTAGGGGAACAAGAGAGTCCATCAGCTTTCTTAGAAAGATTCAGATAGGCATTGAGAAAACATACACCAAGGAACCCAGAAACAATGGGAGGGCTGAATAATTCTTAAGGATAAATTCATAGCTCAGTTGGTGCCAGATATATGGAGAAAGCTCCAAAAATTGGCTTTTGGCCCTGATCAAGACATGGAGCCACCTCCTCAGAGTAGCAACTCAAGTATGTTATAATCTGGGCCAGGAAGAATGAAAGGAGAACAAGAGGAGAGACAGAGAAAAGGCTGAGACTCTAGCTACAGTGCTACAGGGAGTCAACTGGGGAGCTTCCAAGGCAAGAGGACTAGGGCAGAGACCTATGCCTGGAGTCTGTTTCCTCTGTGCAAAAGAGGGACACTTTAAATGGGAATGCCCCAAGCCTCAGACCACAGCACCTAGTCCATGCCCCATATGTTGGGGAGATCACTGGAAGAGGGACTTCCCTTGAAGAGGGAGGTCTCTGGGGTTGACCCCGCAGGCCCAGGATCAAGACTGATGTGACATTTCCATAATGGCTCCTGTCCTTATCACCACTCAGGAGCCCTGGATGACTCTAAATATAGAAAGAGAGCCTATCAACTTCCTCCTGGATACAGGCCACCTTTTCAGTCCTCATTTCCAATCCTGGGCCCCTCTCTCATAAATTTGCCACATTCATATTTCTGGCAAGCCAGTTAACAAAATTTTTTACACAACCTTTGAGTTGTGACTGGGAATCCATTTTCTCTCATGCCTTTCTGATTGTTCCAGAGAGTCCAACTCCTCTTTTAGAAAGATATATTTTCTAAGAGGTTAAAGCCTCAATTCACATGGCAATAGGGGATTTCCCATCATGGTGCAACAGAAACAAATCTGACTAGCAACCATGAGGTTTTGGGTTCAATCCCTGGCTTGGCTCAGTGGGTTGGGAATCTGGCATTGAGGTGCTGAGGTAAGCTGTTGTGTATATTGCAGATGTGGCTCAGATCTCAAGTGGCTGTGGCTGTGGTGTAGGCTGGCGGCTTCAGTTATGATTGAACTTCTAGCCTGGGAACCTCCATATGCCACGGGTGTGACCCTTAAAAAAAAAAGAAAAAAGAAAAAAAAAAAGGCTCATGGCAATGGAACTTAACCAAGGTTTATACCTGCTTTTGATGGAAGTATATATTGACCCAGAAATCTGGGCCATAGGAGGAAAGATAGGAAGAGTAAAAAATACTCAACTGGTGGAAATAAGTCTTAAAGATCAGAATTTATTTCTTTGCCAAAGGCAGTATCCTCTGAGGCCCGAGGCATGACAGGGACTTATCCCAAATATAGGAAACATAAGAGAACAGAAATTATTAATTGAATGTAACAGCCCTTGTAACATTCCTATATTGGGAGTGCAAAAACTTAACAGGGGTTGGTGCCTAGTACAAGACCTTCATCTAATAAATGAGACACTGGTCCCATTACATTCAGTGGTGCCCAATCCCTACACTCTTCTTTCACAAATTCCAGAAACAGCAGCATGGATTACAGTCTTAGATTTAAAGGATGCCTTTTTTTTCCTGCATTTCCTTGAATAAGCCTTTGCATATATAAATTCTCAAAATATGGAACTGGCCAGAATTAATTTTATGTTCAAGTAAACTGGGAAATATTCAGTATTAAATTAATATCTTATATTAAATCTGGGCTGTGCATATGTGTGGAGAGTATAATTGGGCCATGCAATTCTTCCCCATTTTAAGGAAGCTCCTGTCGTATTCCTTGAGGAAGGGGTTCTGCCATGTTGCCACATTTTGATATTTTTTATACATTGTGAAATAGTCACCACAATAATTCTAGTTGCATTATGTCACCATACAAAGTTATCACAATAGTATTAACTATATTTCCTCTGCTATATATTTTACCCCAGTGACTTATTTATTTTATAACTGAAACTTTGCTCCTCTAATTCCATCCACCTATTTCAACCATCCTTTTATCTCTCTCTGTCAACCACCAGTTTGTTCTTTGTATATATGTCTTTCTATTTGTTCCTTTGTTTGCTCCTTTGTTTTATTTTTCGGTTTCCACATATAAGTGAAATCATATGAGATTTGCTTTACAGAATTTATCTCATTTAATTCTTCATAATCATGATGAGGTAATTATATAATCACCCTTTTACAGTTGAGGAAATCAGGGTTCAGAGGAGCTAAATAAATATCCAGAGTTATACTTAGATCAAATAACAGAACTAGAACATAAATCCAGCCTATCTGACTGCAGAGTTAATGGTCTTTTCACTACAGCTTCAAATATTCTTTATCTTTCCTACACTCTTCTTAATGCTAAATAGTAACTGAAATAGATATAAAACAGAATGAAAGCACAATTTTGATATATCTGTACTATTCTCATTTTCACACTTTAGATTCTTATGTAGGACAGAGATAAAAATTCAATTCTCCTTGAATTCTTGCAACACTTGAATCATTTTTATATGTGAAAAACTTTCCTAAAATAAAAACAAGTGCCTGTTTCTTTCATTATTCTTTTGTCGTGTCATAGACTTGCTAATTTGCTCTACCAACTCCTGTGACATTTTCTTCTGACTTGGGCTACAGTGACTCACATGTGAAAGCCAATTATTGAAATGATGATGCACTAAAAGGGTGAGCAATGATGAAATGCAATAGTATTCTTATTTTCATAACTGTTGAATAATATAAATCCCATCTGCATTAATTCTCCAGTGCTATTATCTTTAGAATGAATCACCTGTCATGGCCCTTAAGTTAAAATTGACTTTTTTATTGAAAGCTACATTCATGTATAATTGATCTAACTAAATGTGGGGTAGAAGGATCAAAACTTATGCAATACCATTAATCATATGCCTTGTTGGCAAGAACAAAAATAATAGAAACTGCTATTTATTAGGCATTCTCTATATGCCAGGTACTGTATGTATGTGAGTGTATTTGTTTGTAGTCTCATTTTTTTCCTCTATTATCTCTTAAAACTTGTTAGAGCAGTGAGGGAAAAGCAACAGATAGGATTTAATAATTTGCCTAAAGTCATAGATGTATGATGCCACACATAGCTAGAATTCAAACCTAGGTTTTTCTGACTGTAAATATATCACCTATTATACTGTCTTCTTTCTGGAAGTAATGTACGCCTCTCAGCATTTGGTCAAAGTGCAGATTTCTTCTGTATGATTATTACCAAAGAAGGTAAATTTACATGGTTACACTGGCCAAGTAGTAAAATTTTGAAATTTTGTCCACAAATTCTGGGAGCACAGAGAAACTCCCAGGAGACTGCAATGACAGAACAAATTTCAAAATGGTACTAAGACATTATTTGCCTTTTTCATTGTGCTGGCTTGTACACTGATGGTGCAAAACACTGGTGGTAGAACTATTAATTCCTTGGCATGATTCAAGGTTGTGGAATCAAGCTATATTATCATTGTATTCCTCACCTCCCCACATTAACAGGAAAAAAAAACCTTAATAAACAATAAATAAATAACTACATAAAGAAAGAAATAAGCGCAAAACAGTTTTGCTGAAAAATTGTCCATGATAAAGCAGGAAAAGTGTTTTAATTACATCAAGTATTCAAACTTGAGCAGGTATTTTTTTAATATTCTGTGTGAAAAATAAGACTTTATCAGAAAGCATTTCTGCTGTACACCAAAGTAGCGTGTTAAGTCCAGGTAAAGCATTTGTTTGACTGCTGAGATTTGTGAGCTGAATTAGCTGCTTTTTCCATGTGACATCATCTTTATTTTAAATAATGGTTGACAGATAAACCAGAGCTATCTACACTTTGGTATTTAGCTGAATATTCTTGAAAAGAAATGACCTTGTTATTTCAAGGAAAACAACCAACAGTAATAATGAATAATGTTAAATTAAGGCTCTTGAGAGAAAATTAGAATTTTGGAAAATTATGTTTTTGATTAAGAGTTTGACAGCTTTTCAACATAGAACAATGATTTTAATGTGACAGTTAAAATAATTCATTGATACTGTTTCAGAATCCACACTTTAAGTAATTTTTAGGAAAGTATATAGAAAGTTGCTGAGTTTTGGTGTAGTAACAAAGAAAACTATCCATCATGTTCTGAAAGTGTTGCCAAAATACTCTTACTTTTTCTAATTAGATATCTGTGTGGCTGTATTTTCTTCAGATATTTAAACTAAAATGACACAATTGAACAAATTGAACATGGAAATAGATATGAGTCCATCTGCTCTCTACTATACCTAATATTAAAGGGTTTTTCAAAAAATTAAAAATTGATGCTACTCATTAATTTTTCTTTTTAACAAATAATTATTTTAGCATATATGTTGTATGTTGATAAGTAATATTTTTATTTTTAAAATATTGAATATATTTTTTATATTTCTCATTTAAAATTTTCAATGTAGTAAATATTGTTAGGTAACAGAGAAAAAATCTTTTGGTTCTCAATAATTTTTTAAGAGCATTCATAGGTTATGAGAGCCAAAAAAAACTTATAACATTGCAATAGACATGAGATGCATTGAAATGGCTCTCTTTTTCTCTTCTTTTTACCTGCTATATCTATTAAAGTATTGGAAAACTGTAGAAGTAAATAGACATTGAATAGAAAAATAAATACTACCAATTTTAAGAGACTGAGAAGAGGGAGAGTGGGTGAGTCAGTTAATAACAACCATGTATATTCTAATGTACATGTATAATCTAAAGATGTACCTAATTATCAAGAGTAGATTAAGTTATTAAATTGATAGGACTCATAAGACTTCACATAGAAGAAATGCTTCCTTCCAGCCATGACGACCACATGGATGAACATAGAGAATATTATAATCAATAAAATAACAAATTATTCCATTTTGTTGTTGTTGTTGTTGTTGTTGTCTTTTTAGGGCTGCACCCGTGGCATATGGAGGTTCCTAGGCTAGGGGTCCAACAGAAGCTGTAGCCACCAGGCCTATGCCAGAACCACAGCAATGAGGAATTCGAGCTGCATCTGTGACCTACACCACAGCTCACGACAACACCAGATCCTTAACCCACTTAGCAAGGCCAGGATGCTAGTCAGGTTCGCTAACCACTGAGCCACAATGGGAACTTCCTGAATTATTCCTTTTATATACAGTATCTAAAATACTAAAACTTACAGAAACAGAGAATAGAATCATGGTTACCAAGGACAGGGGTGAGGTGGAAATGAGGGTTAATATTCAATGGGTATAAATTTCTGAAATTAACTAATGCCAAAGAATGGTTTTGTAACAAAATTATAGATGTATCTAAAACTACCATATGTATATAGAGTATATATAGATATAAAAAAGAAATTCTTCAAGTTTAAGGCTATTTAATTATGTCATTTCCACTTATTAAAAAATGCTGCATCACATCTCTGGAATATGATAGATACTAAACAAATAGTATTTATTTGTAGCTACCTTAATAAAATTCCTGGAATATGCACAGGTGAAAGTCTTCTCCCACTTTATACTCCAGTTACATTTACTTTGTGCTTATGCCACTTTCTATTCTGCTCTCAACACCATTGACTTGTGAACTCTTGTGTTCAAGGACTATAATTTATTCATCTTTGTAGATTCCACTTCACCCAACAGACTGCTCTGTGTTTTAGTTGTTCTTTATATTTTCACTTGCTTGACAGAGAAGCCCTAAGAAATCAGATTTTAAATATTAAAATTTGAGGAGATGGATAAATGGATAAGATGTGAGGACTGACCTTCCAACACACTTTACTTCTCCCCAGTAATGTTTTTATCTCAGTAATTTTGTGTACCAGACATTGCTGAAGAGTAGGGAGGGTGCCAGAAAGATAACAAAAGAGGTAGGAGACTGATTATATCTTCTCTGGCCACTCCAGTAAGTGCTGTAACATCAAGATCAATATTGCAGAATGAAATTCCAAGAATCAATTGTGACAGAACCAAAATAAAAGCTTGTTTTGCTGAGGATTTAGACTGAACTTAAGCTGTATCCACAGTGGAATAGAAATAATCTAGGCCAACCTCCATGAGAAAATTCTAAGGGAAGAACATTAGACATTTCAAATATGACAGAGACACGTTTTGTTTGTGTAAGGTAAGGGCCATGCTGGACTTAGCATGTGATGTGGTCCTCAGATTAGTCTTATTTTTAGCTTCAATGTAATTAGAACTGGACTGGGAATTTAAATAAAAATAGTGAATGTTTTGTTTCTCTAAAAACTATTTGAAGTATTGATTAAGATACACATAGCACTGTTTTTCTTACACTCTTAATATAATATATAATAAAACGTGGGGAGAAGCAATCTCTCCTACATTGTAACTCAGTATGTTAAGAGTTTTTACAACTTGAAGATTCCAATGTGCCAAAGAATCTAAGCTAGAAAAAGAGTTGTCTTGTGGATCTAGTAGAACATAGTGGCAGTATCCAAAAAATCCTCTTAAGACCTAGTAAATGCAGTGGGGACCCATATGAAGTGGAGTGAGGCATGAGAAGAGGGCATAAGTGGCAGATGCTACACAAAATTTGAGAAAAGTTGTTCATAATCATTTATTAAACATATTTTATGCCTCCTAGAATTAGCCACAAGGGACTTTGCAGTAGGGAAGTGCCTGCACATGGGAACAAGAGCAGTCAGAAATATACACAAATAATTTCACAGTCTTCATTCTACATCTGTTCAACTTTTATTCCCAGTTGTAACCTCACTCATTTAAAAAGGAAAGTATTAAAACTGTTTTGTTTAATTTCAAAAGTTTTATCATATAGTTGATTTACAATGTTGTGATAATTTCTGCTCTACCACAAAGAGATTCAGTTATACACATGTCCATTCTTTTTCAGATTCTTTTCCCATTTAGATTTTAAAAGAATATTTAGCAGGGTTCTCTGTGCTGTACAAGAGCTGTCCATTGGCCAGTCATTCCATATATTTTAGTGTGCCTATACCAATCCCCAACCCCCATATATTTGACCAGCTAGTAATGGCTAAAATGGGCTGGCCAATAGATGGAGCATCATTCTGTTAGTAAAACACTTGAATTTTTCCCCAAGGTAGGAACCCTACTACATTGTGACTTTGTTTTAATTATAATCACTGAACAAAGGCTGACAAATCTTTCTTTAAATTAAAATAATGTTGCCTTGGAGTTCCCATCGTGGCTCAGTGGTTAACAAATCTGACTAGCATCCATGAGGATGCAGGTTCAATCCCTGGCCTTGCTCAGTGTGTTAAGGATCCAGCATTGCCCTGAGCTATGATGGAGGTCACAGACTCCACTTGGATCTCGCATTGCTGTGGCTCTGGTGTAGGCCAGCAGCTGCAGCTCCGATTGGACCCCTAGTCTGGGACCTCCACATGCCACAGGTGCAGCCCTAAAAAGACAAAAAAATAAATAATAAATAAAAACAAAATATTGTTGCCTTTAGGCTAACTGGTTTAATTGCCCCAGACACTTACTATCCTACAGTCTTGGACAATTCACACACAAGTTTTCCTCAAATTTAACGCGTGTCCTTGAATTGCCTTTAATATCAGCTGGTGACTTTGCTTTCAATTTTGCAGATAAAATAAAACAATGAGAAGAGAACTTCCAGTCTTCCATCATAATTCTGCTTTAGTCTTTTAAAAAAATTGTATTGGAGTATAATTAACTTAAAATATTACGTTAGTTTCAGGTGTACAGAATTGTGAATCACCTATACATATATCCATTCTTTTTCAGATTCTTTTCCCATATAGGTTATTACAGAATATTAAGCAGATTTCCCTATGCTATATAGTAGGTCCCTGTTTCTTGTCTACTTTATATATAGTTGTGTTAATCTCAACCACCTAATTTATGCCCCCCAAACATTTCCCCTTGAGTAGCCATTAGTTTTGTTTCTAAATCTTTGAGTCTGTTTTGTAAGTTCTTTTGTATCATGTCATTTTTTTTTGGTTTTTTTAGGGTTGCTCTAGCAGCAAATGGAGGTGCCCAAGCTAGAGGTCAAATTGGACTGTAGTTGCCAGCCAAACCACAGCTCACAGCAACGCTAGATCCTTAACTTCCTGAGTGAGGCCAGGGATACTAGTCAGATTTGTTTCTGCTGAGCCACAACAGGAACTCCTCTTTTGAATCATTTTTGAAATTAGATTCCACATATTAGTGATCTCACATGATATTTGTCTTTCTCTTTCTGACTTACTTCACTTAAAACAATAATCTCTAGGTCCATCTCTGTAGCTACAAATGGCATTACTTTGTCCTTCATATTCTACCGTATATATGTACCACATTTTCTTTATCTGAGCCTCTGTTGATGGACATTTAGGTTGCTTCCATGTATTGGTTATTTTAAATAGTGCTGTGATGAACTTTGGGATGTATTTATTTTCTGAATTGTGATTCACCCCAAGAGTGGGATTGCTGGGTCATATGGTAGTTCTGTATGTCAATTTTAAGGTTTTCCACAGTGGTTGCAACAATTTATATTCCCACCAACAGTGTAGGAGGATTCCCTTTTCTCCATACCCTCTTCAGCATTGTTTGTAGACTTTTTGAAGATGGCCATTTTGATTGATGTGAAGTGATACCTTATTGTAGTTTTGATTTGCATTTCTCTAATATTTAGTGATATTGAGCATCTTTCATGTGTTTTTTTGTCTGTCAGTCTGAAATGTCTGTTCAAGTCTTCTGACCATTTTTTTTGATTGGATTGTTTGTGTTTTTGATATAAAACTATATAAGATGCTCCTATATTTTGGAGATTAATCCCTTGTCAGCCACTTCATATGCAAATATTTTCTCCCATTCTGTATGTTGACTTTTCTTTTTTTATAGTTTCCTTTGCTGTGCAATAACATTTAAGTTAAATTTGGTCCCATGTTTGTTATTGTTATTTCCCCAATACAATTTTTTTTTCTACTGTACAGCACGGTGACCCAGTTACACATACATGTACACATTCTATTTTTGCACATTATCATGCTCCATCATAAGTGACTAGACATAGTTCTCAGTGCTACACAGCAGGATCTAATTGCTAATCTATTACAAAGGCAATAGTTTGCATCTATTAACCCCAAGCTCCCAATCCACCCACTCCCTCCCCCTCCCCCTTGGCAACCACAAGTCCATTATGCAAGTCCGTGATTTTCTTTTCTGTGGAAAGGTTCATTTGTGCCATATATTAGATTCCAGATATAAGTGATAACATATGGTATTTGTCTTTCTCTTTCTGGCTTACTTCACTCAGTATGAGAGTCTCTAGTTCCATCCATGTTGCTGCAAATGGCACTATTTCATTCTTTTTTATGGCTGAGTAGTATTCCATTGTGTATATATACCACATCTTCCTAATCCAATCTTCTGTCAATGGATATTTGGGTTGTTTCCATGTCTTGTCTGTTGTGAATAGAACTGCAATAAACATGTGGGTGCATGTGTCTTTTCTAAGGAAAGTTTTGTCTGCATATAGGCCCAAGAGTGGGATTGCTGGGTCATATGATAGTTCTATGTATAGAATTTAAGGTATATCCATACTGATCTCCATAGTGGTTGTACCAGCTTACATTCTCACCAACAGTGCAGGAGGGTTCCCTTTTTTCCACACCCCTCCAGCATTTGTTATTTGTGGACTTATTAGTGATGGCCATTCTGACTGGTGTGAGGTGGTATCTGGTAGTATTTGCGTTTCTCTAATAATCAGGGATGTGGGGCATTTTTTTCATGTGCTCATTGGCCATCTGTATATCTTCTTTGGAGAAATGTCTATTCAGGGCTTTTGCCCATTTTTCCACTGGGTTGTTGGCTTTTTGGCTGTTGAGTTGCATGTATATTCTAGTGATTAAGCCCTTGTCAGTTGCATCATTTGAAACTATTTTCTCCCACTCTGTAAGCTGTCTTTTTGTTTTCTTTTTGGTTTCCTTTGCTGTGCAAAAGCTTTTCAGTTTGATTAGGTCCCATTGGTTTATTTTTGCTTTTATTTCTGTTGTTTTGGGAGACTGGCCTGAGAAAATATTCATAAGGTTGATATGAATGTTTTGCCTATGTTCTCTTCTAGGAGTTTGATGGTGTCTTGTCTTATATTTAAGTCTTTCAGCCATTTTGAGTTTATTTTTGTGCATGGTGTGAGGGGGTGTTCTAGTTTCACTTATTTGCATGCAGCTGTCCAGGTTTCCCAGCAATACTTGCTGAAAAGACTCTCTCTTTCCCATTTTATGTTCTTGCCCCCTTTGTCAAAGATTAATTGACTGTAGGTGTCTGGGTTTATTTCTGGATTCTCTATTCTGTTGCATTGGTCTGTCTGTCTGTTTTGGTACCAGTACCACATTGTCTTGTTGACTGTGGCTTTGTAATATTGCCTGAAGTCTGGGAGAGTTATGCCTCGTGCTTGGTTTTTGTTCCTCAGGATTGCTTTGGCAATCCTGGGTCTTTGTGGTTCCACATAAATTTTTGGATGGTTTATTCTAGTTTTGTGAAAATTGTCATGGGTAATTTGATAGGGATTGCTTTGAATCTGTAGATTGGTTTGGGTAGTATGGCCATTTTTACAATATGAATTTTTCCAGCCCAGGAATATGGAATATCTTTCCATTTCTTTACATCTTCTTTAATTTCCTTGATTAATGTTTTATAGTTCTCGGCATATAAGTCCTTTACCTCCTTGGTCAGGTGTGTTCCCAGATATTTGATTTTTGGGGGTGCAATTTTAAAGGGTATTGTATTTTTGTATTCCTTTTCACATATTTCATTGTCAGTATACAAAAATGCCACGGATTTCTGAATGTTAATCTTATATCCTGCTACTTTGCTAAATGTATTGATCAGTTCAAGTAGTTTTTGGATTGAGTCCTTAGGGTTTTCTGTATATGGTATCACGCCATTTGTATACAGAGACAGTTTTACCTCTTCTCTTCCTATCTGGATGCCTTTTATTTCTTTTGTTTGTCTGATTGCTGTGGCTAGGACTTCCAATACCATGTTGAATAACAGTGGTGAGAATGGGCATCTTTATCTTGTTCCAGATTTTAGTAGGAAGGCTTTCAGCTTTTCTCCATTGAGTATTCTATTTGCTGTGGGTTTGTCATAAATGGCTTTGATTATGTTAAGGTATATTCCCTCTATACCCACTTCGGTAAGAATTTTTATCATGAATGGATGTTGAACTTTGTCAAACGCTTTCTCTGCATCTATTGAGATGATCATGTGGTTTTTGACTTTTCTTTTGTTAATGTGGTATACGGCGTTGATTGATTTGTGTATGTGGAACCATCCTTGTGCGCCTGGGATGAATCCCACCTGGTCGTGGTGTATGATCTTTTTTATAAGTTGTTGGATTTGGTAGGCTAAAATTTTGTTGAGAATTTTTGCGTCTATATTCATCAAAGATATTGGCCTATAGTTTTCTTTTTTGGTGGTATCTTTGTCTGGTTTTGGAATTAGGGTGATGGTGGCGTTGTAGAATGTCTTTGGGAGTGTTCCTTCTTCTTCAACCTTTTGAAAAAGTTTAAGGAGGATGGGTATAAGTTCCTTTTTGTATGTTTGGTAGAATTTGCTTGTGAAGGCATCTTCTCCTGGACTTTTATTTGTAGGGAGTGTTTCTATGACATAGTCCATTTCATTTCTAGTGATCAGTCTGTTCAGTTGATCTATTTCTTCTTGATTCAGTTTTGGCAGGCTGTAAGTCTCTAGAAAGTTGTCCATTTCTTCCAGATTGTCAAATTTGTTGGCATACAATTGTTCATAGTATTCTCTCATGGTTTTTTGTATTTATGTAGTATCCATTTATGACTTCTTCCTTTTCATTTCTTACTTTGTTGATTTGGGTTTTTTCCTCTCCTCTTTTTGGTGAGTCTAGCCAGAGGTTTTCAGTTTTCTTTACCTTTTCAAAGAACCAGCCCTTGGTTTTATTGATTTCTTCTATTGTTTTTTAAATCTCTATTTTATTGATTTCCTCTTTGATCTTTATAATTTCCTTTCATCTGCTGACCCTAGGTTTTGTTCATTCTTCTTTTTCTAATTCATTTAGGTGTTGGGTTAAGTTGTTGATTTGAGATTTTTCTTGTTTTTTGAAGCAGGCCTGTATTGCTGTGAACTTCCCTCTGAGCACTGCTTTTGCAGCATCCCATAGATTTTGAGTGGATATGTCTTCACTATCATTTGTCTTGAGGTATTTTTTAATTTCTTTCTTGATTTCCTCATTGACCCATGGGTTTTTTAGTAGCATGTTGTTCAGTCTCCAGGTAGTAGTAGGTTTTTTCTCATTTCTTTTCCTGTAGTTGATTTCTAGTTTCATGCCATTGTGTTCAAAGAAGATACTTGAAAGAATTTCTATATTCTTAAATTTGTAGACGTTAGCTTTGTGCCCCAATATGTGATCAATTCTTGAGAATGTTCCATGTGCACTTGAGAAGAATGTATATTCTGATTTTTTTGGATGTAAAGTCCTAAAAATATCAATTAATTCTAACTTTTCTATTATGTCCTTTAGGATCTCTGTTGCCTTATTGATTTTCTGTCTAGAGGATCTGTCCATTGATGTGAGTGGGGTGTTAAAGTCTCCTACTATGATTGTATTCCTATCAATTTCTCCTTTTATGTCTGTTAGCATTTGTTGTAGGTATCTGGGTGCTCCTATATTAGGGGCATATATATTGATGATTGTAATATCCTCTTCTTGGATGGATCCTTTAACCATAGTGTCCTTCTTTGTCTTTCTTTATGGCCTTCGTTTTAAAATCTGTTTTGTCTGATATGAGTATTGCAACCTCTGCTTTCCTGTCTTGTCCATTGGCAAGAAATATCTTTTTCCATCCCCTCACTTGCAACCTATGTGTGTCCTTTGCTCTAAGGTGAGTTTCTTGCAGACAGCAGATTGAAGGTTTTTGCTTTTTTATCCAATCAGCCACTCTGTGTCTTTTGATTAGACTGTTCAGTCCATTGACATTTAAGGTGATTATTGATAGTATTTATTGCCATTTTAAACCTTGTTTTCCAGTTGATTCCATGTTTCTCTTTTTTTTCTTTTTTGGGTTGGATGGTTTCCATTTACTTTATGCTTGAGTACCTCTTGTTTCAGTTTTTGTGAATGTAAATGTTCAGTTTTGATTTGTGGTTGCCCTGTTTTTTAAACACGTTAAGACCTCCCTATATCTGCTTGCTTTTGTCATAGGCTCAAACACATCATTAAGATAAAGAAAAGAATCTATAGTTTCTTACTTTCTTTCCCCACATTGTATGATTTTGACGTCTTTTTTTTTTTTTTTTAACATCTTCATGTTTAGATCTGTATGCTGGCTTATTTAAGTGGCTGCTTTCCAATTGTGGTTTCCTCCATCTTAATTCCTTTTCTCTCTCTCTCTTTTTTTTTTTATTTAGAAAAGGCCTTTCAGTATTTCTTTTAGAATGGGTTTAGTGTTTGCTTTTAGCTTTTGTTTGCTGGAGAAATTCTTTATTTCCTCTTCTATTTTAAATTATATTCTTGCTGGACAGAGTATTCTAGGTTGCAAATTTTTTCCTTTCAGCAGCACTTTAAATATATCTTCCCATGCCCTTCTGGCCTGTAGTGTTTCTGTAGAGAAATCTACTGATAACCTTATGGGGGTTCCCTTATAATTAATGTTTTGCTTTTCTCTTGCTGCCTTTAGAATCCTTTCTTTAAATTTTGCCATTTTTATTATAATATGTCTTGGTGTGGGCCTGTTTGGGTTCAACTTGTTTGGGGCCCTCTGTGCTTCCTGTACCTTGATATCAGTATCCTTTAGATTTGGAAAGTTTTCAGCCACAATTTCTTCAAATATATTTTCAATACCCTTTTCTTTTTCTTTTCTTTATGGAATTCCTATTATACATAGATTGGCCCACTTGATATTATCCCATAGCTCTCCTATATTGCTTTCATGTTTTTTCATTTGGTTTTCTATCCGCTCTCCTGATTGGGTGATTTCCATTATTTTATCTTCCACATCACTAATTTGTTCCTTTGCATTATTAATTCTGCTCTATTGCCTTTAGCTCAGTTTGTATCTCTGCAAATGACTTTTCTAGTTTTTCTTGGCTCCTCCTTATATTTTCTAGTTCTTTTCTAAAGTAATCTGCATTACTGTTCATATCCTCTCTTAATTCATTCAGTATTTTCAATACCTCCCTTTTGAACTCAATGTCTGTCAGACTGCAGAGGTCTATTTCATTGTTGTCTGCTTTAGTTGAATTCTCCTGTTCCTTTAACTGGAAATGGTTTCTGTGCTTCTTCATCTTCCTTGTGTTTTTCTGTGAGTTCAGGGAAGCCAAACTGCAGTCTTTTAAGGCTACTTATATGCAAGAATATCCCTTTGTATTTGCGGGGGGGGAGGGTTACTATTTATTTTTGGTTTGGGAATTTGAATATTTGCTGTCTCTTTCTCGGTGTGAGCAGGCTGTTGTTCCCAGGGTGCTCAGTGTGTTTTCAGGAAGAAGGAGGCAACGGGTAGGACTAGCAGTCAGTGCCTTGTCATTGGGCTCTCAATAGCAACAAGCACCTGCAGCAATGTGGCACAGGCTACTTGCAGTTTTAGGGCCCTGGGAATTGGTAATAAGCTTTAGGCAGATCTTCACAGTGACCAGAGCATTTGGCAGTAGCAAGAGCAGGGTGTGTGAGTTCCCAGGGGAGTGAGAGCAACAACAACTTGTGTTTGATTGCAATCCTCTCCTCTGAGGGGATTGGAGCCACAGGTGGTTCCTGTTCAGGGACTCCTATTGGGAGCAGGCCACGACCATCTCTAGAATCAGTGATAAATGTGGTGGTTTGCCCCTGCCACCTGTAGACCATGTATGAAGCAACCCATCTCACTTAGCCCACATATGAGGTGCTGTACAGTGTGCTTCTAGTTGCAGGATCCTGGGAAGTGACAGATCAGGCATGTGGGTATTGCCTATAACATTTGGCAGTGGCAGCAGCAGGGCAGGTGTGTTCCCGGGGGTTCGAGAGCACCCATAGGTGGTGTTTGGTCACAATGCCCTCCTCTGTGGTGCACTGTAGGTGAATGGGGCTGCAAGTGGTTTTTGTTCAGGTATCTCCAATGGCGGTGGGCCACACCCATCTCTGGGATCAGGGATAACTGTAGTAGTTTGCACCTGCTGCCTGCAGACCATGCAAGAAGCACGCTCTTCCACTTAGCCCACGCAGGAGGTGCTGCACTAGCTGCTCCTACTTGTAGGATCTTGAGAAGGGACAGTGACCAAGTATCTGGGGGTCACCCAGAGCGTTTGGCAGCGGCAGCTGCAGTATGGGTGTGTTTCCAGGGGAGTGAGAGCAACAGCATATGGCTATTGGTTGCAATGCCCTCTTTTTTTTATTTTTCTCTTTTGCCAACCCCTGAGGTGACTGGAGTCACAGGTAGAGCCCACACACAGGCCCCAGTGGTGGCAAGCCATGCCTCTCTCTGGCCTCTGAGATGACCACCGCAGTCAGTCCCTGCCACCTGTAGATTGTGCAAGAGGCACCACATTGCACTTAGCCCCCTTATGCCCTTAGCCCACACAATAGGTGCCTTGCCATGGGTAGCCTGCACAAGAAGCACCTAATCTCCCCTAAATGAGCAAGAGGCTTCTCGATGCCTGTAGCCTCCACAAGCCGTCCCGCCCTCCAAGCCCATGGGCATGTGTACACTCTGGAGCGGGGAGTTTCCTATGGCACCCTGCCCCTCCCCTTCTCCACTCCCCAACAATGGTGCCTTTCCTCTCCTGCAGGTCTGGACCTTCTCCCGGGTTCCCTCTGCCATGGCGTTCCCCTCCTTAGCCAGTGGTGCACTGCTCCTTAGCCATTCATGCCATCCCCAGTTCTCTCCCTGGGACTGACCTCCAGAGCCTCAGTCTCAGCACCCAGCTCCCACGCGAGCGTCTCAGGCTGTGGTGTCCAGGCTGATGGTTCAGATGATCTGTGCGGCTCTCACTCTGCCTTGCTGTTCTCAGTCCAGGTGCTGAGCTTTTCTCAGGGACTTGAAGGTCCCTCCGACTCAGCTGATCTTTCATCAGTTAGTGCTTCCCAGCAGGTGGGTTCACTTTCACACTCACAGCTTCCTCTTGGGAATGCTAGTCCCATCCTGATTCCTTTTCTCTCTCTTTTTTTCTTTGGTTCTACCCATTTATGTCAAGAGTTTCTTGCCCTTTTTGGTGGTTTAAGTTCTTCTGCCACCATTCAGTTGATGTTCTGTGCAATCAGTTTTACATGTAGATGTGTTTTTTTTGATGTGTTTGTGGGAGAAGGTGTGCACAACCTCTTACTCCTCCACCATCTTGCTCCGCCTCCCCCATTTATTTATTTGTTTTTACTTTGATTACTCTAGGAGGTAGATCTGAAAAGATATTGCTGCAGTTTATGCTAAAGGGTTTTTTGCTTATGTTTTCTAAGCATTTATAATAAGTTATGTTAGTATTGGTTTTTTACTATTATGTCTTTGAACCAGGTGAAAGTGTTTTCTTTGCATAGTATGATACAATCATTTTTTTCAATATTGATAACTAATTGTCCTAGAAACAATTCTGTTTGTCCCTTCTCTTTTAGTAATCTGTAATCACAATTTTGCTATAAATTAAATTTCTAGTTTTCTCTATTTTTTTTTGTTTTTCAGAAAACATGAACTTTGTCTTCATGCTATATTTTTGGAAAAAAAAAAATCACCTAGTAGGAGATCTCCCCACTTCTGTTCCTTTGAAAGTAATTTGGCTATTTCTTAATCTTTTGTCTTTCATATGAGCTTAAAATTAGTTATCATATTTTTCAAAGAGCTCTTCTAAGATTTTGCTTAGTAAGTTGACAAATCACGGAGTGTACTTACAGCTTCATATTTGTGAATCTTGCCTGTCATATTCATGTTGTATTGCTTCATTATTGTAAGGCCCACACATATTTACTAGCTTCCATCAATGTAATAGCTGTATGAAAATAAAATTAAGGCTAAAAATTAATTATAATTCTAATTACTAAATGCAGCTTACAGATCACATGCTCAGCCTCAACTAGTCCTTTTTGTTTAAACAATGCACTTTAATATCTTCAGATTTGCAGTAGGTCTTTCAACTTCATTGAAATGCTAATAAATTTTTACAGACCCCAACATAAAGGAACTAACTGAACTACTCCTCTATTTCAATTTACAATGTGACTATAAAGTCACATTGTAAAATGAATTTAAAAAAATGCCCAGATCGATGTAACATTAGATAGAAAAAAATGTGAAATCAAATGGATATTACCAAGATAGAAGAGAAACTCATGGGAAAGGACATTATACAACATTACAAATTTTCAAAAGGTAGCTAAACTCTTTTGGCACAAAGATATACTCTTTCAGCTAAAGGCCAAAAACTTCTTTAGGAGTATACCATTCATATATCACTCTTAAGTAGTTTAGAAAATAAAATTTTCTAACAGCAATGGATTTACGTACAAAGGCTAGAATCACAATGGCACAAATCAGAAATTTCACCAAGTAACCCATTTTAGTCAACATGTCAATACACACATAACCCTGAGACACAAATATAGCTGGGAGACTTCAGGGATTGTCAGCTCAACTGTCTTTTTTGCTACTCTCAATGTACTCTTGCCCACATTGAATATGATATCCCTTAACTACTGTATGCAGCTACATTAGTAACAAAAAAAGAGATCTGGTTTGATCATCATTAAATATCTCCATTTTATGCTCAGATATTCATATAGCATAAGTGAATTTTTTTAAAGCCATGAAGCTAGAAATCCATTGATCATAGATTTATTTATGACAAACGTTGCTAGACAGTCTATGTACATCTTTCTAAAGTATTCTATAGATGAAGAATCTCCCAGTAGTAAATATCAATAGTTTAATTTCTAGGCAGTTTAGCATTAATATTATAGTTTTGACTAGCTCACTTGCATTCCTTCCCCAGACTATACCCCTGTAATAAGAGATAATGCATTATAGACCTTCAGCTTAATAATTTAATTCATAATATTCACAAAATTAAAGTTGTATTAAACATAATTCATAAGGTATATAATATTTGAACATAATTATAGATGTATTTTATGGATCATTTTTAAGGTATAGATTTAATATAATGGTTTTTGAATTCAGAATGTGATTTTGAAATATTGAAATATTTATGTAAAATGTTTTAATGGCAAACCTATATCACTTGTAACTCATTTTTGTAAAAAAAAATTAGTCTTTAAAATAATAGTATACAGGCAGAAGATTTTAAGTGTAAATATTGGCATGACAGGAAATTTGGAATGAACTAATTTGTCCTTTCATAAATTCATGAAGAAAAGGAACAATAGGGTTATATTATAAATGGTTTATCATTGTTTTGTACAAATCATAACCCAGGCATTTTTGGACTGGAAAATCTATCAGAGATTTAGAACCATGTCCAAGCCTGTTTCTCCAACTTAAACCATCACCGGCCTTGAACTGCAATTTATTAAACAACCAAAGAAAAGAAGGCCCAGTACCACTGTCTGGCCTTACCATGTATTTCAGTGCCATTTCTTGCTCTACAGAAGCATGCAATAAGCATACTGGCTGACATTGAAATCAGACCTGTATAATGGTTCAACAATAAAACAACACCCTCCAAATAATTTAAATTTCACATCTTCATTGTTCACTTAATAACCTTTACATTTAATATGTTTAAAGTAATAAATCTTCTGTCTCCTAGATTATAAATTGTGTGCATGTAAAACTGCCTCCTACCTAACACGTGCGTGCGTGCGCACACACACACCCACCTACATTCGAAATGATAGGGACCAATATTAGTTATGATAAGGATCACTTTAAGTATTAATAAATGTATATTTATGTTATTAATATTAGAAACTAGAAACATTGATGGAACTCCAAAATGAGTTTTGTAACTGAAAATCCTTAGAGATAGGATGAAAGCCCCATTTCCTAAGGATTTTAGAACTCAGATTGGATGACAAAGTCAAGGATTAGAGCAAGAGCCATGCCTTTCATGGTGGGTGTATTTTCTGGAGCTGTACAAAATCCAGAGTTAGTCATGTTTCATGAAGAAACCAGGATCTAGAAATGGGCCACCCCTCAAAAACAGGAGTGGGATACCTATCTGAGTGAGATGAAACTAAAAATTTGGGGGCCAAACATTTTTCTTTGTAACATTGCAGATATCCTTCCTTTATCTCTGATAAATAGGTGATTATATTTCCTTTGTAAGCAGCCTCTCCACTCTCTTTGGTGACTTAAAAACTATCAGCTGTTGACAAAAACTAAAGTACCCCCTTAAATTCTACTGTCTTTTAATTTTTTTCTTTTTAGAATTTTTTGCATGGACACTGAACATTTTCACTTGGAATATAAAACAATGATACTGAGGAATGAATATCATATGCAGAGAATATAAATATTTATAAATGTAAACATAAATATTAAAAATAATTGCTTATGCTATTAAAAGTTATAAATAAATGTTGAATGTTATCAAATGCCATTTCAACCTTTAAATGTGCAATTATAATTCCTTTTGATTAGTAAATAGAAAATGAGGCTTACTTCCTTGAATTACTCATTATATTCTTCTCTACATGAGCTGTTGAAATCTATTTGCTAATAATATATTTGTTTATTTTACAATACAACTTGGGCCTGGTGCTTTTCTTTTTCTTCCTGTTATTTGTTATCAATTTGTTTATATATAAATTATTCAATTTTTCCATTTCATCTCCTGTGGATTTTGAAAAGTTTTTTTTTCTCTAAATTTATTTCATTTCTAAAAATGCATAGATTTAGTCCAGCTGTTCATCTTATTTGCATAAATTTTACTAAAAATGATCCATTATTATTTTTTTTAATCTGTGATTGTTTCCTACCTCTTTTTTATTTATTTTTTTTGGACACACCTGAAGTATATGGAAGTTCCAGGGGCAGGGACCAAATCTGAGCTGCATTTGCAACCTATGCCATAGCTGTGGCAATGCCAGGTCCTCCCACTACACCAGACTGGGGATTGAAAGGGGAATGCTAGAAACAAATCAGATAGTTAACACACTGCACCACAGAAGGAATTCCTCCCCCCCTTAAAATGACTTGAAATATGAATAATATTATTTACTATGTGCTCTCTAATTAATGTAAAAATAATAATGATACCTGGCTTCAAGGTGGGTTGATTTTTTTTTTAATTAAAAGCTAAAATATACTCTATTTTTCAGATAATTCATACAAGTCTCTAAATCATTCTGTTTATACAGTTAAATTATTCTTTCCATGATAATAAGTGGATATCCTGCTTATATTTGATAAAGTTATTTAAAAATAAGCATTTGTTAAATTGACAAAAATAGATGAATACAAGTATAATTTACAGTTAAGAAATTTTATAGTTACTATACAATTTTGCAAATAACTCTTTGATTCTGTACTTCTAATATCTTTTGCATCTTATTGAACAAGATAGCTTGGCATGCATCACTGTTATAAGCCAGTGAACCAGCGAACTCTTCAATCGGTTAAGTTTGCAAAATTTATTCACCCTTGTTCAGTAATACTGGAGCAATCATAAGAAAGAATATTGACTGACAAAGAGGCGATTGTGAATTAAAAGCCTCAGGAATTTAGTCCCTCATATCTTCGTCACAATGATGTCCCCAATTGGAGATCTATCATAGTAATACCTTTTCATTCATGCAGCACATCCCAGGTGCTTTTCAGAAGACAGCAGAATTAAAAGAAAGACCCCATTTCAAAAGGAATAACGTTATAAAGAAACTAGCTTAGGTACTCTTATTTATAGCATACATCTCTCAAATAATATAGTATCATTTATACAAGGAATTAGAAAAACCTATTTTAAAACATGAATTTCATAAAATCGAAGAAAACGATTGTATTTCCTAAGCAAGAGTACAAAAAAGAAATGCTAGTCTTCAAAGAAAAGATTGTAATACCACAGGAAATGAACTATAAGCTGGAAGAACCCAGGAAATAAATGAAAGGGAAAAATAAGATATTACATAAATTATAGCCTCATTAGAAATGTTGATTCTCCCCTGATTACCCCAGTGAGTAATCTGTTGCCAGCCATGTACTGTGCCAGGGCCCCTCAATCACTGCAATAACATGTTTGAAAAGGAAGAGTGATAATCTTGTGTTTTGGACAAGTTCCTGTTCAGAGGCTATAATTACACATTGGCAACTTTCATTTCCACTTCCTATAGCTGCTTCTCCTCACGAGGAACTTCAAATGTATCACCCCACCAGGAGTGCTTTCTGCTGCCCTCTGTGCTCATTGCAAATTCAGAGAGGAGGGATTATGAAATGCTGAGATTTACAGCACTGTGGTGCGCAGATGACACACTGTGAAAATGTCTCAGCATCAACCCTCAAGCCAGCAGGCTCCCAGACGTCCTTAGGCTTGTCAGAAGCAGAAACTCTAATGAAAACACCTTGGCAGATGCACAATGAAAGGAAGCAAGGAAATAATGCTTTGGAGGGAAGGACTTTGAGGAAATGCCAGTATGTCATCTTACTTTTGACTAGAAAATTTCCTTATTAAACTATTTGTCTATTTGATATTAGCACAACTTTATCAGGCTTCTTATACTTGCAGAGGCACATATTAGACAAGATGTTTCCACTTGTTTTAGAGTAAAATTATCCTTATACTAGTGGCTTTCCATTTCACATCAGGTTTAGACTGAGGCTGTAAAAAAAATGTTACATAGTTCAATGTACCTGTATTATTGGACAAGTTGCAGTACCTGAAGATGCATTGCATTCTATTTTATGTCAACCATTTGGGGAATTGCATAATGCTCTTGACAATGACACTGGAGCTCAAATGCTCCTGATCCATAACAATTTTGGACAGATCATAATATTAGTTAACTTGCATAAGGTGATTTTAGTTCCAGCTTACTCATAAGCAAAAGTATGAATTTACTTGTGCTATCAGGGACATTGGTTTTGAGCTTCCTCATTTACAAAATGACTTACCAACATCTGCCCTGCGTATTTAATGGGAACTTCGTAACATGTCTCGCACTTTCATGACTATTTGCTTTGCCAAGTGTTATTTCTTCTGTCCAAGAATGCTCACACTCATTCTTGTTTCTCTGCCAGATACACTCATCCTCTTATTTATTCTTTCTTATCCTCACTCATTTCCAATTTCTCCCACACCCAAGAAATAATACTAGTTATTTCCTCTCTGTTCTACAGTTTAGTATTTTTTACTAAACATTCTGATTTATAACTCTGAGAGATTATGATTTTCAGGATTGATGGAGAGCATGAATCTGCACTTTTTAACAAGCTCACTGATGTGTCTTATGTAAAAATTTCTTTGGTACTCAGTTTAAGGAACTCTAATGCATGTTTCTACTTATCACTTACCATATTGTTACTACACCTAAATCACTGAAAAGAGAGGTCATGTTTTGTTTTTTTATTATTTTCAAAATTATTTTTAATTATAGTTGATTTACAGTGCGGTGTCAATTTCTGCTGTACAGCATACTAACATTCTTTTTCTCATACTCTCTTCCATCATATTCTATCCCAAGAGACATTATAAGTTTCCTGCAGTGTAGAGTAGGACCTCATCACTTATTCATTCTAAAAGTAATAGTTTCCATCTACCAACCCCAAACTCCCCATCTATTCCACTTCCTGAGGTCATGTTTAATTATTATTTCAATGCTTACAACAAAATATAAAAATAAAGCAACACATTTTCATTGAACTAATGAAGCAAAATAGAAAAATATACCATAAAAGGGGATTTTCTGATATTATATCTCCTACTGATTCTTTGAATCCCAAATGAGAGTACTCCACTACAACAGGCTAAAGAAGAAGAATCACATGTTCATATCAATTGAAGCAAAACCAAATATTTGAAAAAATTTGATACCCATTTGGGGTAAATATTCTCAGCAGACTAGGATTAGAGGAGAGTTTCTCCAACTTGATCAAGAGCATCTACAAAACACCTGTTAAAATAAGAATGGTGACTGCCCGGATATAACTCTGCTAAGATTAGGAACAAGACAAGGTTATGCACTCTCACAATTCTTTTTCAACATAGTACTGGAAATTCTAGTCAGTCCAATAAGGAAAGAAAAGAGATAAAATCCATTCTGATTGAAAAGTAAGAATTAAAACAGTCCCAGTTGCAGGTGATGTGAAATTCAATGTAGAAAATTCAAAGGAATCTACAAAAAAATGCGCATAAGTGAGTATAGTAAGGTTGCAGGATATAAGATTAGTACAGAGAGGTTTGTATTTCTGTACATGAAAATCAAAATTAAAAAAACAGTATTTATAATCATTCAAAATATCCACTTGAGTTCTACATAGAGAGAAAAATACCTTTCAAAGATGAATTTTGAAGGTTTTAAGACCTTCAAAATTGAAAGAATTCATAGCCTATAGACCCACACTAAAAAAATATTAAAAGTTCTTCAGTGGGAAAAAAAGTGATGTCAGATGGAACTATGCATCAACACAAAGCAAAGATGAACATCAGAAAGGATAGCTACATTGTAAATATACAGATAGATATTTTCTACTTTCTTAAATATCTTTAAACCACTATTTAAATAAAAATAACAAATTTTTATGGAATTTATTATTTATATTGTAAAAGTACAGGCTAAATAAAGAAAAATTGTAAGGTGTTTTTGCTATATATAAAGTGGCATAATATCACATTAAGGTAGATTTTGATTAAAGTTATATACTCTAAAAAACCAACTAACATCACAAAGTAATGTGATTATTACAAGTAATGTGATAAGCCAATATAGATAACAAAATGATAAATTAGAAAAAATAAAATTGTATAAAGTACTCATTATTACAACTATCCAAGAAAACTAAAAGAAAGCAAATAAAAATGGAACCAATAAAATGCATATGTCAATAATCTAGACTGAAACTAACCACACCAGTGTTCACATTAAATATTAATAATTTAATGCCCTAATTAAAACAATGAAGTTTTCACATTGTATAAAAAAGGAAGAACCAAGAATACACCGCACGAAATAATCAGTTGATCTGTAAAGACACAATCTGGTTATAAGTAAAAAGATGATGAAATCAACATCAGACGCTGGGGTAAGGATAGTGGTGAACTCGCTCTCCCACAAAAACTAACAAAAATGCTGGCAAAAGCAAATTACAATCAACCATTTTAAAAAGATTTTAATTAACTGAGCCACAGAAACAGAATCATCCACCATCCAAGAGAAATTACTGTATCTTGGTAAAAGAGCAAGGTCTCAGGTGTTTCAACTTGGAGGTATTCCCATTCCCATCTCACTTCTTTCCCCAGTTCAGCAGAGAGGGAGTCATGAAAAAGTGACAGCCTTGTAGCTAACAGAGAAGAATACTTGTTTTGATATTAAAAGTACCATGATCAGGAATAGTTGATATTTAGGCCAAACTTTCAAGTCTTAGGAAAATCTCTAGCCATGGGGTTTTGGTTATTTGATTTGACTTACAGTATTGCATAGTGGGATTAAAACAAAATGAAACATACAAAAACAACCCACCTCCAGTGCATTAAAACAATTTATGCAGTATCACAGCTTCCTGAGATTTCAGCTGGGACAAACAAGTGACTGACTAAAAATTTAAAATGAAAATCTGGTGAACCAAATAATCATAGACAATTTTGAAAATGTCTGACACATTCCTGGGGGTATAAAAGGCTGAGTACATGCTCAAGGGTTTCTTCATGCTCCAGAAAGACGGAAAAATGGTAAAAGCATCAGTCACTCATTTCCGGCTGCCTTTGAGTCCTGTACAAACAAGGTAGTTGTTTTGAAGCTGCCTCCATTTTTGGATTGCATCTCTATACTTAGCCTACCTGTCCATAAACCAATCTTATTCTTCCTTCCACAGGTGGTATAGGATCTTCCATAGAGCCATCGGTGTAAGTGGAGATATGGGTACATGTACAACTGTGGTGAAGGCAAAGGAGATCTGAGCTATATACTCATACAACTTGCTTATGTCCTCTGATGCAGTCCATTCATTATCCTGTGTATACTATTTGAAACATAAAGTGGATTGCTGTTGGGCACACATGATTTTATGACAGGATCTAGCTTACAATGGACAATTATTTTTAAATAGATTTATTGGGGTATAATTGCCTTACAAAGTTGTTTTATTTTCTGGTGTACAACAAAGTAAATCAGTTGTACATGTACACATATATCCATTCCTTTTCAGTTTATTTTCCCATATAGGTTGTTACACAGTATTGAATAGTTTACATTGTATTATGCAGTAGGTCCTTGTTACCTATCTATTTTTTATATAATAGTGTGTATATGTCAATCCCAACCCCTAATCTATCCCTCATCCCCCCACACCCCCCCATGGACAATTCTTGATGTATGACGTTTGCCATCTCATGGTCAAGCATCATTTATCTTACTGAGCACAGTATCATGCCACAAATTGTTTTTCGAAAAGCTTAAAATAACCTTTGCCAATGGCATGATCATATTCCATAACCCTGGAGTCCTGGTTTGTTATTCTCCCACTAAATCTTGCAATGAACTCTGCAAATGTCTTTTCTTACAAAAATTATCTCCACTACCAGTCTTCAGGATTGTATGACACAAGCATCAGGGCTTCTTACACTACAGCTTGGATCTGTAGCAGAGTCATTTACTGCTCTAGAAAATTTTTGCATGACTCAGTAACTAAAAGTGACTTACCACTTTGGCTTCTATCTTCATAGTAGAAGGTGTGAAATAATGCAACTTTATATACATATACATACACATATATATATTTGCTTTGTAGGGGCTATCCCAGCATACCCAGTAGAACCTTAAACATTTTATGGATATAACTGGTTCCCAAGCTCTCACAGTGCTTATCTTCTGAACTCTGAAATGCATTTATCTTTTCAAGATCTCTAACTAATTTTTGTTCATCTAAACTAATCTACAAAACATCACTAATGCATGTTATCCAGAGGACCAGATGCCTTTGGACTATATTTTTCCAAATATATATTGTTTTCCCTTCCATGTGAATGGCACTTTTTTCTGATATATTTCCTGATTGGGAGAGTAATTTATATATTCACCAAATCAATAGATATATACCACCTACCTTCCCTGGCAAAGACACCATGGTCTGAAGATTGTTATTGGGACTAATACTTGATTGAATTTTTTGAACTGAAATATTGTTAACTTACAATATTATATTAGTTTCACATATATAGCATAGTGATTTATTGTTTATAGATTATAATTGAGTTAACATTATTGCAACTCAATAGCTATATTTCTCTGTGCTCTACAATATATCCTTGATACTTAATTTATTTTACACATAGTTTACATCTCTTCATCACATAGTCATTTCTTGACCCTCCTACCTCCTTCTCCCCACTGGTGACTACTAGTTTGTTTTTTGTATCTATGATTTTATTTCTGTTTTGTTATATACCTTCATTTGTTTTATTTTTTAGATTGCACATATAAGTAATAACAGTATTTGTCTTTCTCTGCCTTTTTTTGTTTTGTTTTGTTTTTTGTTTTTTTGTTTTTTTTTTTGTTTTTTTTTTTAGGTTCACCCCTGCGGCATATGGAGGTTCCTAGGTTAGGGGTCCAATTGGAGCTACGCTGCAGACACAGCAACATGGGATCCGAGCCACGTCTGCAACCTACACCACAGCTCATATTAACACTGGATACTTAACCCACTGAGCAAGGTCAGGAATAGGACGCATAAACTCATGGTTCCTAGTCGGATTTGTTTCTGCTGTGCCATGACGAGAACTGCTGTCTGACTTATTTCACTAAGCATAATACAATCTAGGTCCATCCAAGTTGTTGCAAATGGCAGAATTTCATTATTTTTATGGGTAATATTCCATTGTGTGGAATGCTTTTCACTTTTGAGTATGATGTTAGCTGCGGTTTTGTCCATTTTAAATGGCCTTTATTATGTTGAAAAATGTTGCTTCTATACCAACTTTGAGAAGAGTTTTTATCATGAATGGAAGTTGAAATTTGTCAAATTCTTTTTCTGTATCTATTGAGATGATTTTCTGATTTTTATCCTTTTTTTTGTTAATGTTGTTTGTCTTATTGACTGATTTGTGAATATTGAATCATTCTTGTAACCCTGGGGTAAATCCCTCTTGATCATGGTGTGTAATCTTTTATGAATTGTTGAATTCAGTTTGCTAATATTTTGTTGTGGATTTTTGCATCTATATTCATCAAGGATATTGGCTTATAATTTTTTTTAATCTTATAATAAGTCTGAAAACCATCTTACCAAACTTTGTTCTTCTTCAATATTTATTTAGCCTTCTGGATCTTTTTTCATATAACATTAGAATCAATCCTTTGATATCTACAAAATAACTTGCTGGGATTTTGTTTGAATTCAGTTGAATCCATTCTAAAATCCAGTTTGAATAATCAAATTGAGAAGAACATGTTGACATTATTGATTAATATTATCTTAGATTGGATCATTTCTTCAATATTTAGTTCTTTGATTCATTTCACTAAAATTTGTCTTCTTCGTACAGACCTTGAACATTATTTAACCTAATGTTTATAGCTAAGTATTTCAGTTTTTGTAGTGATAATATGATAATGTGTTTTTAATTTCAAATTACAGTTTTTCTTTAACTATATACAGGAAAATGATTGAGTTTTGTATCTTAACTTATGTTCCACAGACTTGCTATAAAGCAATTAGTTCCAGGAGTTTTTTCCTGATAATTTCGCATTTTCTATGTAGATAATCATGTCATCTGTGAACAAAGTTCTATCCTATCCTTTCCAAACTATATAACTTTTGTTTCCATATCTTGTCTTGGATTAGCTAGGACTTCCAGTATGCTGTTCTAAAGCAGTGGTGGTAGAAGACTTCCTTGTCTTGTTTTTAATTTTAGCAGGAAAGCTTCTAGTTTCTCACTGTTGAGTATGATATAAAATATATTTTTGCATATTTTTAAATCAATTTAAGCAAGTGACTGTCTATTGCTAATTTTCTGAGAATATTTAACATGAGGGGAATTTTCTAAAATGCTTTTTTTTGCAGTCGATAGGATCATATTTTTTTGTTTTACTCTGTCAAAATGAGGTACTACATTAGTAATTTTTTTTTTTTTTTTTTTTTTGTCTTTTGTCTTTTTTGTTGTTGTTGTTGTTGCTATTTCTTGGGCTGCTCTCGCAGCATATGGAGGTTCCCAGGCTAGGGGTTGAGTCGGAGCTGTAGCCACCGGCCTACGCCAGAGCCACAGCAACGCGGGATCCGAGCCGCGTCTGCAACCTACACCACAGCTCACGGCAACGCCGGATCGTTAACCCACTGAGCAAGGGCAGGGACCGAAACCGCAACCTCATGGTTCCTAGTCGGATTCGTTAACCACTGCGCCACGACGGGAACTCCTACATTAGTAATTTCTGAATGCTAAACCAACCTTATATAACTGGGATAAATCCAAATCAGGTCGTATTGCATAATTGTTTTTTGTATTGTTACCTTAAATTTATTAATACAGACTATTTTAAAGTCTATGTTCATAAGAGATATTGGTCTGTACTTTTATTTTTTATAAGGTTTTGGTCTGGGTTTTGTATTAGGGTAGCAATGGGTTTAAAGAATGAATTTGGGAATATTCCCTTTGATTCCATGCTTTGAAAAAGATTTTGCCTTCTTTCAACATTTTTTTCACACTATTTTTTCCATCATCTGGATTACAGACTTACTCATGAAAGACATTGCTTTTTTAACAACTCTATGAGCCATCATCATAATGAGTCACACCATTGTATGTTGTCCTAAGTATTTATTACATAGTAGACTTTAGGACAGTGCGCCTGAGTCAGGAAATCTTCCCTATTCAATTTTATTTTACAGATCTCTTAATTAAGCATTCTAAGAAAATATTTTCATGTGTTCTCCTATGGTTCCTTCCAGGTAAAAGCTAGCTAAGTATTAACATTGCTTTTGTTAATACAAAATGTTTTAGTCCATTCCTTTCTTCTGAGACTGAGGTTGCTCTCACTTGGGTTATTCTGTAATATAACATGAGTCATAGACTAATTGGACAAAATGGTGGGTAGGTCCTGAGGGGTGACGTTCAAGGGTTTTTTGTTGTTTACATTTTTTTAAATAAATGTAAACAATTACTTTATTGATAATTTAAAAATAAATGTCTTTATGTTACTTGCGAAACAAATCAGTTGTGGGTATATTCTTTTAAAAGTTAATGGATTGGGAGTTCCCGTGTGGCTCAGTGGTTAACAAACTCAACTAGTATCCATGAGGATGTGGTTCGATCCTTAGCCTTGCTCAGTGGGTTAAGGATCTGGCATTGCTGTGAGCTGTGGTGCTGGTCACAGCTGTGGCTCGGATCCCACATTGCCGTGGCGGTGGATAGGCCAGGAGCTACAGATCTGGTTCAACCCCTAGCCTGGGAACCCCCCTGTGCCATGGGTGTGGCCCTAAAAAGACAAAAGACAAAAAAGTTAATGGATTAACACTAGTATTACTAATGATTTCCGACTAATACAATTACCTATAGATTTGTTTGTAGTAGTAAAGGAATATGACTTACGTATTTAATCTAAGGGAAAACAAAACAAAAAAAAAAACAAACAAAACAACAAACCAAAAAACCCAACAACTTCGTTCAGGATATTTGGCCAGGTAAATTCTAATAATCCCTAGAGATTTTTGCTTTGGAAGAGAGAAGCCTCTGCATTATTTTTCAGTTTAGAGGAAGTGTTAACTCTTATCAAGGATGGATAGACCGTCTGCATCTATAGGCTCACAAGGTTTATAAGATTTATGTGTGAGGGTTTCTTTTTTCCCTGCCAGAGCTCTGATCTTGGCATGATATACTTACTTTGGCTGGGTGCTTAGCTATCTTTGAAGTTTAACCACATTTCTAATTTTTTCAGCTTTCTCTCCCTTCCCTTAGAGGAAATTCGAGATTTTCATATGTAACCAAAGTGACCCTCAGGCTTCCATACTTGTCTTTCAAGTGCTAGTTTCTTTGTCTCAAATGCTCACTCTGTCTCTTACATAATACCACTTCCTAACATCTACTATTTTTTTCCTATGTCTCAAATTCATGGCAAGACTGCTAATGCACTTTCTTCCACCCAGAGACCAAGATTCCTCTCTGGTTTTAGCAACTGAACCACCATCTTGTGCCAGGGACTGCTTGGACTGCAGCTATCAAGAATGATGAGGATCTTTATTCTGTCCAGGTGGATGGTGATTTAGCTGTAAAACCTTATTGCCGTTTTCAATCACTTCTGGCTAAACTGTCATATTTAAGGTTCTTCAGAAGCAGATGTGACAGAGTTTGGAGTGCCGCATGTCAACACCTTGTGATCAACATCTGTGAAAGGAAAGTGGGCAGGATGGGATCTGGCAGGATCAGACAGTGTATGATTGGAACTGTAATACTGCCTGACAAAGCCTCATTCAAGGTACCAAAAGCTCTGTAGCAATATTGCCTTCCTGAGTGTTTTTGGGGGAGGCAAAAACACTGGGCCATTACCCTGCCTCATTCAGTCCCTGAAGGTGAATTGACCAGGGAAAGGATGGACATTTGGTCAGTTGGCTCTGTGAAGCTTAGCCTGAAGGAGCTGAAAGCTGGAGTCTGTGCGGACTGCATTTCCCTCAGGTAGGCAGCTCCTTTCTTTAAAGGGAGGTGAATTTCTATTTCTACCAGACACTTAGTTACCACCTTTAAGTGCAGTCAAGAGGTTAAGAATAAGGAGTTTCCCATCGTGGTGCAGTGGTTAACGAATCTGACTAGAAACCATGAGGTTGCGGGTTTGATCCTTGGCCTTGGTCAGTGGGTTAAAGGATCTGGCGTTGCTGTGAGCTGTGGTGTAGGTTGTAGATGTGGCTTGGATCCTGCGTTGCTGTGGCTCTGGCGTAGGCTGGCAGCTACAGCTCCGATTCGACCCCTAGCCTGGGAACCTCCATATGCCGCGGGAGCGGCCCAAGAAATGGCAAAAAGACAAAGAGGTTAAAAATAAGTATCTAGAAAATTTCATTAACATGTACAAACATGTTAATGAAACTCGGAAATTTTATTTTTCTAAAATTAAGAATGTCCCTTAAAAAGTTAAAAATTCTTTTTTAAGCAATCCAAGTCCTGTTATAAAAAACAATACCTAAATCTGAAAAACATTATGTGTTTTTTAATTCATCTTAAAGACATAACTTTATGGTGTGCTGACTTTATAGCCATAGTGAAAAAAAAAGTCTTCTTTAATCAGGAGAATTATTTTATTTTCTTCCTTTTTTTGTGTTTTTAGGGCCACACCTGTGGCATATGGAGGTTCCCAGACTAGGGGTCTATTCGGAGCTGTTGCTGCCAGCCTATGCTATAGCCACAGCAAAGTAGGATCCAAGCCGCGTCTGTGACCTATACCACAGCTCATGGCAGTGCCAGATCCTTAACCCACAGAGCAGGGTCAGGGATTGAACACATAACCTTATGGTTCCTAGTCAGATTTGTTTCTGCTGCACCACGACGGGAACTCCCAAGTAGAATTATTTTCAAAGTGAAAATTATAGTGTATAGACTATCATCTCTGTGGCATGGAAATTGAAGTTAGGTATAATGCCATAAACTCTTAGAGTTATTATAAAAGCCTTTTTTTTTTTTTTTTGTAAAACCTTTTACTCCTTGGCATTCCTTGCTTATTTTCCATTAATTTTCATAACTTTCTTTATATGTATTACATTTTTCTTAATATTGTATGTTATTTAAAATAGAGATTTAAAATAGATAGTTGTGATCTAGCTAAAATCAAGTTTGCCAGAAAAATATCTAGATAATCAGTAGGAGTGTGTTAGAGTGAACATATTATGGTGATTTGTCTTAAACATTTTCATCAAAAGTCAAAGCTAAAAAGGAAATATAAGCTATCTTATAACATTTCTACTCTATTTTGTGTCCTGCTAAAGCTTCTCTAGGGAAAGCAATAGCTACTCCTAACACGAGCCTCTGAACACTAAAGTGCTTTAAGGAGTATTGGTCATTTAATAAATCCACATCTGCTTAGGGCTAACTCTTTATGTTTCTGTATCTGCTTGAAAATCTGCCTCTGAAATACTATGGTAATCCATACAAAGGCTCCATCAGTCTCAAATGGCTGAGAGGGTACCAAGATAACCCTCAGAATGTGTGGTGTTGCTACATATTTTTAAAAGCATCAACACTTTAAATCAGATAATACTTTAGAGGACCTTTAGATAAACTGCTAGAAGAGGGAAAATCTTAATCTTAAATATTTTACACTGCTTAACTTGACTCTGCTGATTCACCATTCAGGTTAATGGGTCTTGGCATCAGCCTAAAGATTTCCAGTTGCTGCTGATTCAAATTCTAAAAAGAGATGATGTCCTCATGTCAGTACAAATTAAAATCATCATAAGACAGGGTCAAGGAATTGGGAGAAGCACTTCATGGACTTAAAGTGGCATGTAGATTCATAAAATTTAAGGGCTGGGAAGAAACTTTTATTTATCTGCTTTAAATGCTTTAGTCTGTCATTATACAGATTCTGAAAGGCTTTGGGCATACATAAAATATAAAATACTGAATTCTGAAGAATAGATAAATCAGTGTTACATGAGATTTAATTATTGACTACATAAATATCTTCTGACACCTATTTTGTGCCTGGTGACATTCTAGACCTGTGGAGATTTAATACAGAGCAAAGTCCACGAACTTTATCCTCTCATTGAGCTCACTGTGTGGTCAACAGATGATTAATACACGACCAACAAGTTGGTAGATAGATAGATAGATATACAATATAAGTGGTCACACAAGTGAATGCATAATTTAAATCTGAGAAAAGAGTAGGTAAGAAATGAAAGATTTAACAAAATATCTTGGCCAAGACTTGTGCTAAGGGGGGACACCACTGAAGAAGCAATGCTTGGATCATGGCTGAAGCATAAGCATGACCACAATGATGCTGGTGGACAGACTGCTAAATAGGCCAAGAGGAATGGTCCCATACAGTTGACCTGACTCTTTCCCACCCCTTCTGTTCATGTCAAACACCTCTTGACTTGCTCTTTGAGAAAGAGGACTTGACTGACTTATTCTTACAAAGAAAGATAGTAATGTTGAAATAGGATAGACCAAGATCATGAAGGGCCTTACAGGACAACCTAGGTATTCTGAAAATCATTTAATAGTTCGTGAATATTGTGAATTTGGTGAATCTTGAGTAGATTTTATTTCTTGAGATGATCACTCTGCTTGTATGACAGAGAAGATCATTCTGCCTGTATGACTGAGAAGATGAGTGACAACATGCATTATACTTGAAAGTTCTCAAAATACACTTGCGTGACCAAATATCATAATGTTTCTCGAATTAAGACACACATACACGCTTGTGCATGCATGTGCATGTACAATCAGACACACACACACAAATTTATTCATATTATGCGCAAAATACAACAGAACAGCTACACTCACAAATTTACTCTAGGTAAGAAAAATTAAATTTATAAATCTTAAGTGAGTTCAACTACAGAGCTTTCTGGAGTCTTCATTAAAGAACTGAATAAGAGAAATGATAAAACCAAGAAGGGTCCTCACACATACATGTATGTTCCCTAGCCTCCTTGGGTTGACAAAGTCAAGCTTCCAAAATTAAAATATAACCAGTTTAACATAAATGACTGGCTATTCTATACTCTATTTACCCTCTCCCTCCACGTCTTTCTTTTCTTTTCTTTTTTTGTCTTTTTGCCATTTCTTGGGCCGCTCCCGTGGCATATGGAGGTTCCCAGGCTAGGGGTCGAATCGGAGCTGTAGTCACCGGCCTACGCCAGAACCACAGCAACGCAGGATCCGAGCCGCGTCTGCAACCTACACCACAGCTCACGGCCACGCCGGATCGTTAACCCACTGAGCAAGGGCAGGGACCGAACCCGCAACCTCATAGTTCCTAGTCAGATTCGTTAACCACTGCACCACGACGGGAACGCCCCTCCACGTCTTTCTATGTGACCCACTTGGTAATTGCCTCTTCTGAGATGACCATCAGGTCAAATTTTGTAGTTTCACCTAGAAAATGACACACTAGAAAAAGTGTCATTTTCTTTAAAATATTGGGTTAATTGTTGTACACAATAGTAAATTTATTTAGTACTTATATGCTACATATATAACAGTCTTTTATGATAACAGTCTTTTATGATAGCAACATATGAGAAAAGTATTATATTCATTTGAGAGAAGAAAGATCAGGTTCAGGGAGTTTAAATTGCCCATAAGCACATTGCTAACTTGAAAATTATGTCAAACCCATTCACATGGCATCAAAGACTGTTGTCTTTCACGTATCCAAAGATGATTAGAAACTAATGCAGACAAAATGTTGTTATTCTACAACCAGATATTCCTTGGTAAAACCCTGTGGCACTACATCCATTTGTAAACTAAAAATAACTTTATTAGAATTCATAAAAATTTATATTGAACTAATATGGATTTTGAATGAAAACAACAAAAACAAAAAAGGCAGCAACAATTAGGCCCTATAATAGAATGCTCGTGACTTTCAATGTCTTTCAATTTTGAGTAACAGTTAAAATTGGCTATGGCTGTGTTAATAGAGTCTAACATTTTAACATCTTCTTTTCTTTTTTTTTTTTTTTCCATCCTGAGCGTATGGAGTCCCAGGTCAGGGATCAGATTCTAGTTGTGACTATGGCACTGCCAGATCTTTTAACCCACTGTGCTGGCCAGGGATCGAACCTGGCCCTGCAGAAATAAAGATAGGAAGGAGGATATACATCTTCTATGTCTCCTGATCTTCTAATCTGCTAATATATCAGAACCCTTTTAAAACATACTCTTGCTCTATTATAAAATTTATTCATACAATTACTTATTTTGCAGGTATCTGTTTCATTTCTTCTAGTCAAAATAGGATCTTTTTGATTCATGAACTTTGAGACTTGCTAGCATTAGTTTTTATCTAAAAATTTTCCTAGCATATCACAAGTGGTGAATAATATATTTTGGACTCAAATGTATTATGAGAAATCACTGATTAACTTTAGTTTTTGACTGGTTTAGAAGTACATTTGTCAGTATTCGTTGATCACATATATGCTTATATGGATAAACATGGTAAATGTGTCTTTTTTGACCATATATTTCAGCATGAGGGTAAGCATTTGGATTCCATGGGAAGCAGATAATTCCTTTTCTATTACTCTTCTTCAGGTTGGGGACTTAGGAACTGCCATTCTTAATGTTCCCCTAAGAATTCTCAGAATTTCAGTGGTGATTCTTTGTCTAAAATGTGTTCTGTTGCCTTAACATATCTTCTAAAGTTAATGTCTTTCTTTTTTTGGCCATGGTAGGATTATACACACAGCTGTAATCAGAGCCACAGCAGTGACAATGCCAGCTCCTTAATCCTCTGAGCTACATGGGAATTCCTAAAACTTGATGTCTTTTTAAAAACGTTTTAATTTTGTTTGCTCTTTAGGGCTCTACCTGCAGCACATAGAAGTTCACAGGCTAGGGGTTGAATTGGAGCTGCAGCTGCTGGCCTATGCTGCAGCTACAGCATTGTGGGATCTGAGCCGTATCTGTGACTTACACCACAGCTCACAGCAATGCTGGATCCTTTAGCCCCACTGAGCGAGGCCAGGGATCGAACTCTCGTGCTCATGTATACTGGTCAGGTTTGTAATCCACTGAGTCACAAGGGGAATTCCCTAAACTTAATTTCTTAAATTGCAATTTAGAATTCATTCATTTTTCCTTCATGTTTCCATGATTACATGTAACCATTTTCACCATATATTGTGTTTACAGATTATCAAACGTGGATGAATATTACAAATTCAGGCCTCATCATGCTCTTTCTCATACATTTCTCATTCATTTCCACTGCTGTTAGGATACGGTTAATATCATATTTCTAGTTTTTAGATGATAATGTCTTACCAAGACCTCTAAACTGCATGAAATTCAGAACAGTGACCTAAAAACAACATTCACTAGGACTTCCTCACCCTTTGCCTGGCCCCTAATATCTAAGTACTTTAAACTTTAACCATTACTCCTTTACATCTGCATTTTTTATTAACTATATTGCTGTTCTCATTTCAAATATTTTCTTCAGAGAGAACACAAAATAACACCAAAAGCAAGCTGATTTACGCAACCCTAGAGGAAGTTTTTAGTTACAACTTTTTAATGATTATTCACTAAAATCTCGTTGAAATGAACAGTATTTCAGGATGACAACAGAGACACTAAATATAATTAATCATTTCAGGTTATGCTGAATGTGTCACTTGAAAAGGAGAAGTATAATCAGTATGTGCATAGGAAACCAAAAAGAGGATGATCAAAGATTATGAAAATATAGTTCATTCACTGACATGGTGCTCTCAGTTTTCTTCACTAGAGTCCATTATTCTGCTATGAGACAAAATTTTTCTTTGTAATTTTTATTAGACATTTTCTCAACTATTTTGCTACATTTCAAAAGTTTGTGTTTGCTGCTCTCATTATCAGTTTCATAGAATGAATATTACTTTGAAATGTGAAATACAGGAAATAGATTTTGAATGAGCCACTTAATGATTATAAAATTTTTATTAAAATATTGTAGAATAATTAAAGAAAAGGAGGTATTTCAAATTTTTCTGTTTATATCAATAACAGTTTAATAAGACTTTACTGAATAAAGTTTATTTTTCTGTTTATTTTAATACCAATTTTTCAAATATTTCTGTTTATTTTGTCTTCATCTATCATGTATCTAATAAACCTATTCTGTATAATAAATTATTGGAGTATACCTAGCAGACAAAATTTTCTGCTATCTTATTCACTGCATGAACGTAAGGATTTTTATAATATTAGAGAAAAACATTTTACTATTCCTTAAATATTCAACTTCTGAAAAATATAAAACTTTAAAATCAGTAGGACTATCTGTAAATACACATTATTGTTTCATGCAATAATGGTAATCTATATGATGCAAAAACAAAAATTTTTTCTAACAAATGCTAATAAACTTGCCTCCTCGATTTTCCTTTTCTTTCTCTTTCTTCCTTTCCTTCTTTATTTCTCCCTTTCTTTCTTAAAAATACTTTATTGCTAAAAAAAAAATGCTAACCATTATCTGGGCCTTTGGGAAGTCATAATTTTTTGCAGTAATAACATCAATGATCATTGATCACTTATCACCATAATAAATATAATAATGAAAAACCTTAAAATATTTTAAGAATTAACAAAATGTGACTCAGAGAAACAAAGTCTGCAAATGCTGTTTGAAAAATGACACCAGACTTCTTATCATTGCAGAGTTGCCACATTCAATTTGTAAAAAAAAAAAAAAATAATAATATATGGAAGGTGCAATAAGTGAAGTGCAATTAAATAAGGTATACCTTTAGTAAGAAGAAAATACTTGATAGTAATTCATTTTTAAGTATTTTAAAATATTTTATTCCATATTTCTGTCTTGCCCCTCTTTCTTCCCTTTCCCATTAGAAATCACTAGTTTATTCCCTATATCTGTGAGTCTACTTCTACTTTTTTATATACATTCATTTGTTTTGTTTTTTAGATTCCACATTCAAGTGATAAAATAGCACATTTGTCTTTCTCTGGTTATGTTTAGTAGATAACAAAAATTGTTTGCAGGGGTTAAAAATTGTCAAAATCTAATTATTCTATAATATTACATATTTTGTAGGCAAACCTTTGACCATTAAAGCAATTTTCCTGGAGTTATGATTGTGGCTCAGTGGAAACAAACTTCACTAGTATCCATGAAGATACAGTTTCCATCCCTGGCCTCTCAGTGTGTTAAGGATCCTGTGTGGCCTTCAGCTGTGGTGTAGGTAGCAGATGCAGCTTGGATCTGGCATTGCTATGGCTGTGGTGTAGGCCAGCACCTGCAGTTCTGATATGACCCCTAGCCTGGGAACTTCTGTATGCTGCAGGTGGGGCCCTAAAAAGCAAAAAAAAAAAAAAAAAAAAAAAAAAAATTAAAATAAAATAAAATAAATTTCCTTAGGAAGAACCCTAGAAGCTGAAGTTTGAGGATAAAGACATGCACAATTTTAAATGTCATCTGATACATTAAAATTTGGCTAATGGATTTTTTTGAAAATCACAAAGCAATATATAAAATCTCAAGTTTTCATAGCTTCAACCCTGCCTTTTATATCATTGATGTATGAATGAGATATTTGGAAACTTTTTGTTTTACAATTAATCTATTTTATAGGGAGATATTTGTGCTAATTATTCAGATTTATTCTGCAATATTCTGTAGTAAGCATTTTCACATGACCAGTAATATTTCCTTTTTCATCCTTATTACTGACCTATTTCTAAAACTATTCTCAAAATTGGAGATTGAACTCAGTTTAATAAGCAATATATGTACTTTTATTTCAAAAATTTCAAAGACACATAGGAAAGAGTGGCACTCTTTAAAATTGGTAAAGTTTGCTTTCTCTGGTCAAGGATGAAGTTCTCTTTGAAGGGAAAAGGCAGAAGCAAGAGGAACTAGAGCATAGAGATTCAAATATTAATAAATCATTGTTACAATTGTTGTTTTGTTCTGTGGGCATTTTATGCTTTTTGAGACAGCCTGACTTTCATTGTGACATCGAACTCCTTTATTGAGTGTAATGATGCCAAATGTGAAAAGTAAACTAGCACTTTATGCACTTTTAAGCCATCTGAGACAACTGATTGCTTGGTTGTATATCCTATTTAATGTATTCTGTGTATCTATCAGGGTGAAATTTGGCTATCATTTTTTTATTCGCTCACTTCTTAAACATTAATTATAAATCTAAATTATGCCAGGAATCTTCCCAGGAACTGATGACATGAACATTCTCGCTCATTGCTTTTACAATCCACTTGGTAACGGAGTAGGGAAAGAGAAAAGTTTAAAATGATGTAGATATTATTTTAGGCTGTAAAAAAAAAAAAATTCCCTTAAAAAAAAAAAAAAACTAGGATAAGAGGGAGAAAGTAATGTTGGAAGAGGTTGTTGTATTGGCAGTCAGAGAGGACTTCTTTGATAAAGTAACATGTGAGCAGAGAAATAAAGAACAGGAGAGGAAATTGTATAGCTTCTGAGAGAAAATTGGCAAGGAAGATAATAGCTGCAAAACTGCAAAGTAGGACCCTGCCTTCTGTTCTAAAAACAGTGATAAGTCAAGTGTGTTTAGAGTGAGTGAAAAGTGCAGAGAAGTCAGTTCTGAGGAATGATGTAAGGACTTATGGACCATCTTGAGCATTTGCTTTTTAATATTAAAAAGCTGGATAGTCATTGGAAAAATTTTATCAGATAAATCACATTATATGACTCTGTTTTCTTTCTTTTCTTTTTTTTCCCAAAACATTTGATTACAATGTTGACAGGTCAGTTTTCTATGGATGCTGTAAGAAATTACCACAAACCTGTTGGTTTAAAATGCAAACCATTCAGAGTTCCCATTGTGGCTCAGCAGTAATGAACTCAGCTAGTATCCATGAGGATGCAGGTTCGATCCTTGGCCTTACTCAATTGGTTAAGGATCTGGCATTGCTGTGAGCTGTGTTGTAAGTCACAGATTCAGCTTGGATCTGGTGTTGCTGTGACTGTGGATCTGTCTGGCAGCTGCAGCTCTGATTCAACCCCTAGCCTGGGAACTTCCATATGCCATGGGTGCAGCCCTAAAAATAAAATAAATGAATAAAATACAAAACATTCATCATTTTATAGTTCTGAAAATATGAAGTTGAATGCCTATCTCACTGGGTTAAAATCAAGGTTTTGACATGTGCGTGCCTTTCTGGAAGTTATAGGGGGAAATCTGTTTAGATTCCTTGCCTTTTCCAGCTTTTTGAGGCTGATCGCTTTTCTTGTCTCACGGTCTTTTCCATCTTCATAGTAACATTGGGTGAAGTCCTTCCTATATATATTTGTTTCCTCTTCTGCCTTCCTCTTCTATTTTCAAGGACATTTGTGATTAGTCCTGTAAAGCCTAACCATTACAGTCAGCCAAGTAGCAAACAATTTCATCTGCTATCTTAAATTATCTTTGCCAATTACTAACATATTCATAAGTACTGGGGCTTATGGTATAGACACATCTGGGGGATATGATTCTGTCTATCACAGAGAAGGTAAATGAAAAAGGAAAGAGTGATAAGAAGGCTATTTAAATATGCCATAAGAGAATATGCTAACTGGGATAAGGTGAAAATAATGGAGATGAAGGGGAATAGTTGAATTCTGGAAATATTTCAAAGATGTAAGAAGGGATTTCCTGATCAGTATGTGAGTGTGTGTGAGTGTGACTGTGTATGAAAGAAATAGAAAAGTCAAGGATAATCCTGTAATTTTAGACTTGAGCATCAGCTAAAATGATAGGTTGTAACTCCTAATATGGGATAAATGGGTGAAAAGCTGGATTTCTCTGTGTGTTGGTTATTGAGGGACAGAGTTTTGATTTTTGGTAAGGTAATTTTGAGATGCCTAGTACACAATAAAAGAATGAAGCTGAGGAGTTCCCGTCGTGGAGCAGTGGTTAACGAATCCGACTAGGAACCATGAGGTTGCGGGTTCGGTCCCTGGCCTTGCTCAGTGGGTTACCGATCCGGCGTCACCGTGAGCCGTGGTGTAGGTCGCAGACGCCGCTTGGATCCTGCGTTGCTGTGGCTCTGGTGTAGGCCGGTGGCTACAGCTCTGATTCGACCCCTGGCCTGGGAACCTCCATATGCCGCAGGAGCAGCCCTAGAAAAGGCAAAAAGACAAAAAAACAAAACAAAACAAAAAAAAACAAACAAACAAACAAAAAAAAACCAACAAAAAAAGGAATGAAGCTGAATAAATAGTTGGCATGCAAAGGCTAAGAAATGATTTTAGCAAAATTTGGTAGCCTTCAAACCAGGTAATGGAATAAGAACATCTAGGAAGTATATGTTGATATAAAAGAAAAGCTGTTCACATTCAGAGCCTCTTGAAGGATTTATAGATAAAGATGATAAGGTAGAATAAGGAAGGAAAACTAAAAATAAACAACTGAGGTGAGAGAGACAATAAAGTGGTGTCCCAAGGGCCAGGTGAGAGAATTTCAGAAAGAAGGGATGGGTAGCAAATGTGTCTCACAGTAATAATAAGATAAGAACCGAACAATTAAGATGGGACTTTGCAATATGGATGTCACTGATACTTTAACAAGAGCTATTTCTGTAATGGAATAGTAAGATCCAAAACCTAGGTGAAATGGATGCTAGAAAATTGTGATGAGAGAAAAATGAAGTTAGCACAAAGAAAAATCTCTTCTAAGAACTTTTGTTAAAATTAGAAGAGGACAAATAAGTCTCAGACAAGACACTAATGAGTTGTCAACTTGTATTTAACTTATTTTATGTTTTTCTTTGTCTTTATTGTGAAATATATCTCAAAAATAGATTATCTAAATATTTGAATATTTAAAGACCAACATAGTAAAGATTAGCATTACTCAAACATCCATGTAGTGGCACCCAGCTTAAGAAATTAATACTCTTTGTAGTTCTCGTCATGGCTCAGCAGAAAAGAATCCGATTAGGAACCATGAGGTTATGGCTTTGATCCCTGGCCTTGCTCAGTGGGTTAAGGATCTGGCATTGCCGTGAGCTGTGGTGTAATTTGCAGATGTGGCTTGGATCTGACGTTGCTGTGGCTGTGGTATAGGCTGGTGGCTACAGCTCTGATTCAACCCCTAGCCTGGGAGCCTCTATATGCTGTGGATGCAGCCCTAAAAAGTGAAGGAAGTCAGAAAGAGAAAGACAAGTACTGTATGATATCACTTATATGTGGAATCTAAAACATGGCACAACAGAACCTATCTACAAAACAGAAACTTGTGGTTGTCAAAGGGATGAGAGAGGGAGTGGAATGGACTAGGAGTTTGGTGTTAGTAGATGCAAAGTATTACATTTAGAATGGATAAACAACAAGGTTCTACTGTACAGCAAAGGGAACTATATCAAATTTTCTGGGCTAGACCATGATGGAAAATTATATATATATATATATACATATATATATATATACACACACACACTTATATATGTACATACATATATATACACATATATATATAACTGAGTTTCTTTGCTATACAACAGAAACTGGCACATTGTAAATAAACTACACTTTAATAAAAAAAAATAAAGAAATTAATACTAATTACCAGATTCATAATACTCTAAGTGACCTTCTCCAACTACATACCATTTACTCTGCTCAGACATCACATAGACAATGGATTATGTGTTAATAAGATTTTTATTTTCTATAGATTTATCTTATGTGATAAATAAGAATCCCTAAAAATGCTTTGTTTTGCCTAATTTTGAGTTTTACCTAAAGGGATTGATTCTTTTTCACTTTTTTCATAATTTTGTTATACTTTTTGTAGATCTGAATAGATAATACTTCTTTTAAAAACCTTATAAAAAGGAATACAGTGCTGTATGTAATCTTTTGATATTTACTTGACATTATATTGCAAAGATTCATCTGCATTGTTGCTTGTGGCTGAATAGATTTACTTTGAATACTGAAATTATTACTGTATTATGAGATTAAACCTATATTTTATTATTTATTGTTCTGTGGATGGGGATTTCAGTCATGTCCAGGTTCTTGCTCTTGTGAACGTTCTTTTTGACATGGACAAGTCTCCCTGGATGTACAAGACATCCAGTGCAAGTTGTGCTGTGTAAGAATTTCCCTTGAGCATTCCTAGGATTGGAATGGCTTTGTCGTGAGATAAATGATCCAACAACTCCATAAAACGCTTTCAACAAATTACTTTTCCATCAACAATGTATGAGTCACAGTACATCCAGGTATTCTCCAATACCTGATATTTTGAGACATTTTCATTAATTTTTGAGTCAATGGCAGACTTATCTCAAAGCAGGAGTGAAAGCCGATGGCCTTAATACTATCATGGACCAAGTTGATTTGAGACCAGATTGAAATTTTGTTAAGTTTCAATCTACCCTTGCCTGATGTAACCCTGTTTCTAGGGCACAGTCCTCTGACTTTCATCTGAAATCCTGATATTTTTTACCAGGCTCTCTCCCTTGATAGATCCTGAATTCGGATATTTGTTCCTTCACATCATAGAAGGAACAAAAGGTCTCCTCTATCTTAGAGATGTCTTCAGCTTGGTTTTGTTAACTGTTTGCTCCATGCAGGTTCAGAAGTTTACAAATTCAATGGCAACAATGTGTTTAAGGCTTTTCAAACTTTCCATTTTGTTTTCTCAGTGCCAGGTAACTGCACAAAACTCTTCTGGTTTCTCCTACCCAACCAGCATCCCTTTCCCTGATCAATGCCTAGAAAAGCAAAGGGGACCCTTGCCCTCTGTAACAAACCTGCAGGTACCCCCAGTACACATGAATATGGAACCTTAACTATTTTCTTTGACTCTAGGTCTCTAAGGTCCCCATTGCTTCAACAGTTCTTCAGTGTCATTAAAAAGGTTTTTCTTACTTTAGCAGGCTTTTCTACCTACTACAAGCTTGTGTACTACAAGTGTTTGTTTTTCTCAAATATCATGTTACTTCAGTTTGTGAACTCATTAGCAAAGTTTCAGCTTCCAACAACAATACGTATTATGAAAAGCTGCACTTTTGTGTCATTTTCAAAAGGAGGGTGAATGAGTTGAGTGAAAAGTTTTAGTATTGAAAGCCTCAGAAAGCATCAGAAAATTAAAATTAACCATTCTTTATCTGAAAAAAAAAATACTATTGAGAAGTTCTTGGAGTTCCCATCATGGCTCAGTGGTTAATGAACCTGACTAGCATCCATGAGGACATGGGTTTGATCCCTGGCCTTGCTCAGTGGGTTAAGGATCTGGTGTTGCCCTGAGCTGTGGTGTAGGTCACACATGCAGCTTGCATCCCGCATTGCTGTGACTCTGGCGTAAGAAGGTGGCTACAGCTGTTTGGACCCCTAGCCTGGGAGATTCCATATGCAGCGGGTGCAGCCCTAAAAGGACCGCCCCCCCCCCCAAAAAGAACTTTTTCTTGTTTTCCTAGAGAAATATGGAGTTGAAAAGTGGCACTCCTCAGACTGTTAACCATCTCAGGCCCTGTGTGTCCTGAGGGTGAATAAGTGATTACTTGTTGTTAGTAAATCTCCACTTCTTTTCTTAGTTGCTAATTATTGTACTAACAACAGCTTCACTAGAGATAATATGCAGAATAGTAACAGGTATCCTTTTTATCATGATGATATAAGGGACTGCAAAGAATAAAAAGACAACAAAATCAAGCAAAAACCTAAATACCTCATTCTTCCTCTACATACCAGTTCAAAACATCTTCCTCTCCCATTACTCCAGGGTTTTATCAGGTTTTTTTTAAAAACAATTCCATTCTGAAATAGACATTTTTATTATCTTCTTATGCATGTGCACATGTACAAGTTTTTCCCTTTATCTAAGACTATAATTATTAATTCCATGGTATTCTTTGCAGCAAAATTTTCTTGCCACTGGCAAATTGTTTTTTCGTGAGGTCTGCAGCAATGAACCCCTCCCTTATACCAGCAGCTGTAAAAAGCCCTCCAACCCCCACTCTATATCCTTGCAGACATTTTGATTTTGATTTTTAACTTTTATTTTTTACCAATTTTTTGAATTTGATATTGGCTAATTGTGATTTTATTTTGTATTTTCCGGTTACTAGTGAGTTTGGCCACTATGCAATCTGAGTATTCATCCGTTATGTTTCTTATTCTGAAAGTGTCTGTTTATTTCTTCTTGTTGTTTTATTATTTGTGTGATTATTATCAATTTGTTATTTGTATGATTCTTCCCAATTTGTAAGATATCTTTATATATTCTGGATGATAATTATTTATTAGTGTAATATTTTGCAAATATTGTCTCCTAGTTTGCACCTTTAACCTTCATTCTTTTAATTGGATGTTTTAAAGATAATGAATTATTAAATTTAATGTTTTCACATCTATATATACATATTATTATTTGTACTTTGGTCTTAAGAAATGTTTTTCTATCATAACATTAAAAGATATTTTCTGGAGCTTTTCTAAACATTAAAAAATTTTGCCTACACATGTAAGAAGAATTTGAATTTAAGAAGTTCTAGAATTTGAATTTCAGAATATAAGAATTTGAATTTAAGAATTTTGTTTGAGATCATGATACTTTTGAATTTTTCTATTTAATTAAAAAAAAATACCAATACCTCTGTGATTTATTGACTACTTTATTCTTTCCCACTAATTGGCTATGGCTTCCAAAATATGGATATATCAAAATATGCCACACACACGGACGCACACTATACTTGTGCAATCTAGATCTGTTCTACTTATTATTAAGATAAATGAAGATGTAAACTGAAGCAAACTTCAATATCCAGACACTAAATTTATATCAAGATAGCAGAGGAAGTGAAGTTTGGGAACTGCAAAGTAGAGCAAGTTATAGGGGTCAATGCATTGAAGGTTTGAAAAGGGCTATTTAGCACATGAAGTGTGAAGAGGTAGTAGTCCAACCAGAGTCTGAGCAGCAAGTCCAAGCCAGAGTCCTGGTTCGAGGATGGGGAGAGATTCTTGGCAGATGTTCATTGTTTAAGAGAGAAGTTTCTATCGTCTGTAAATCAGAATTTTGTGGGAAATCAGCCTCTCAGTTCTTAAGTTTCATTTTCCTGAGGGCACGTGTGTGAAATTCTCTATTTCTTATCCTCTAGGTCCATTTTAGATTTAAATTCTTTCACATTATCTATTTGTTTATCACTACACTAATAACATTGTTTTAATTAATACACTCTATTGATAGCTGTTAGAGCTGATTTTCCCTACTGGTTCTTCTTCAGGAGTACTTTGACACTGTATAGCCTTTTGATATTCTATGTCAATTTTTAAATCAAATTGTCTAATTCTGTAACAATTCAGTTAAGAGTTTGCTTGAAATTCCATTAAAGCTATACATCATTTTGACATAAAGACAAATAAAATTGCTTTTTTAAGATATTGTGTTTTCTAATCTATGAACGTCATATAGCCCTTCCTTTTTAAGTTTTCACACTTCAAAATAGTTTTGCAGTAATTTACATATATTTACTAGTTTTTATTTTACATTTTATTTTATTTTGCATTTTATTTTATTTTATTTTGCATTTTATTTTATTTTATTTTACTTTATTTTTATGGCCACATATGTGGCATATGGAAGCTGCTAGGCTAGGGGTCAAATCGGAGTTGCAGCTGCAGGCCTGTGCCACAGCCATGGAATCACCAGATCTGAGCCTCATCTGTGACCACAGCTTGGGGCAATGCTGGATCCTTAAACCACTGAGCAAGGCCAGGGATCGAACCCACATTCTCAGGAACACTATGTTAAGAACCCACATTCTTAAACTGTGAATCACAGTGGGAATTCTTTCTAGATTTTTAGATGGGTGCTTAAGTATCTCTCATTTTATTTTGCTGTTTTAAATAGTATATATTTATATCTAGATCTAGATGGATAAAAAACTGTAATTTTTACTTGTTTGTTGCTGGGGTACAGAAATTTAATCAAAATTTGGAAGTGAAATTTTTTCCTGCAGACTTGCTAAATGCTGTTGTTAATTTGTTCAAAATACTTTTGCTTTTCTCTATTAACAATCATATAATATGCATGCACTGGAAGATTCTTTATTTCCTTTTAAATCTTTTTTAACTTTAAGTCAACTATACTGAATTTCTAGGATTCAGCTTCAGGTCACTTAGCTGCCCTCTAAATCTCAGGCCTCGCCTTTGTACTGTGTCCAGGTACTTAGCTAGTTAAAACCGAGGATCTGGGCCAGCAATGACCTGCAGATAGTCCAATGACAAATACACAAACACTGGCTTGTATGGGAGCTTATGCTTTGGAGACTTTTCCCTTTCTTTTATTGCTGAACTCCAACAAATTTCTTCCTTTCCTGCAGTTAAAAAAATGCTTTTATTCTGTATTTATTCTTCATTCATTCATTTTGATTCTTCATGTTTTAACTGTCATTTTCTGCGTGGGGGAGGGTCTTTTTTTGTCTTCTTAGGGCTGTATTGCAGCATATGGAGGTTCCCAGGTTAGGGGTCTAATCAGAGCTGTTGCTACTGGCCTATGCCGGAGCCACAGCAATGCCAGATCTGAGCCGCGTCTGCAACCTACACCACAGCTCACAGAAATGCTGGATCCTTAACCCACTGAGTGAGGCCAGGGATCGAACCGGCAACCTCATGTTTCCTAGTCGGATTCATTTCTGCTGCACCATGACGGGAACTCCTTAACTGTCATTTTTGTGATTGCATTTCTGGGAGAGGTTGAGTTTGGTCTTCGTCTTCTTTGTGCAGATGTGGGAATTTTATTTTTTTAATTATTTTTTTAAGCTAGATACTGGCTTAAAAAAGTATAATTTTTTGCTGATGGAATTTAACTGGCAGAGATAGAATAATTAACAATGCAGAAATGTGGGAAAACAACTGAGCCTTTGAATGATTGATTCTGAGAGGGGATGGAATACAAGTCACAAGTGAAGGGCTTGTTCTTAGACAAATGCATAGACATTTGGAAAGGTAAGGCGTAAGGATCCTGATACACAGAGATTTGCAGAACTGATAAACATGGCTGGCACATGTCTTTCTTTTTTCTCTGGTCCCTGCTTAACTTAACAAAGTGATTTTCATGGCGTTTCATTGAAAGTCTCTTCCACCTAGTATCTGTTAGGCTCTTTTTCTTGTGATTTTCAGTTAAGTTTTTCAGGCTCTTTTCCTTGAAATTTCTAAATGATGACAGCCATCATATTTAGTGTTCATACAGGTATGGACATTCCCACCTTATCTGTATATTTTATAGCTCTCCTAACAAACACACCTAGAGGTGAAAACATTAAATGTGTGGGTTTAAAAAACCAAATCAAAACTTGTTTTCTACATTATGATCTTTCCTCAGTGGACCCCAGTGAATACAAGCATCAGTGGATCACAGCGGAAGACAGTTTTTCCTGGGAGGAGTGGGAAAAAGTTTGGGCATTCTAGTGATTGTGGAACTTTGGCCATATGAGTTCATATTTTTAAAAATCTTTGTTCCACCATATACACAATGCAGAGGTTTAGCTTGACAGATTTTTAAAATCTCTAACAAATCTCACTTTCACAGAGGCAAGTAATTCTGGAGCTGGAATATAAAACCAGATTTGTTTGTCCTCTGTCCTGATGTCCATTTCTTATGGAATTTGGTAAATGAAACAACTACTATCAAGTGGAGTTTGTAAATGAATGTCTGAAATAGTTTTTGTGCCAACAGTCAGAAGACTGTAGTTTATATCATTAATTGGTCAAATATAATTTATAATTGCCTCAAAATGAGACCATCTGTTAAATAAATAGAAAAAAAATCAAAATATGAGGCAACTATATCCCTTTATTCCCATTATTTCTAAAACTTTTTGGAAGATTTAACTTGTAAATTCCTGTAATTCTTGTCTTAGTTTCCTCTTCTCATTTTTCCTTGAATGTTCTCTCTCCCAAGAGCAATTTCACTGATTCAGATTCCATCAAGTTCTAGACATTAAAGAGGTATATATTTGTTTAAACACGTTTGTAATTAATAATTTCTAATATTTTCAAAAGAGTAGAAAGTGTGTAATTCTCTATAGTTTAGGATGGGAGCAAGTTGCCCATGTTAGTTCACATTCATAAGCATATTAATGTGTTTCTAACAAGGAATAACCAATTTCACTTTCAACATTTACAACAAAATATTTATTACTCATTTATTTCAATTTATAGTGTAAATGAGGGAATGGAGTCTGATTTACTAATTCTAAGCTTTTTTTAAGCACAGATCCATAAATAGAAAAGCACTACACATATTCTCTCCAGAGGTAGATTAAAAACTACCTCTTAAAATCAATGCAAAGTAGAGTTGTCTAAAGTACAAGGAGTCATTAGAGGTGAGTTCTTGACTTGATTATTCAGCAGTCATTCCGCTGTGAATGTTATACCACTTTTTAGTGGCCTTTTTTTTCTTAAACTTTTTTTCTTTTTTATTGAAGTATAGTTCACTTATAGCATTGTGCTAGTTTCTGGTATAAAACAAAGTGATTTTGTTATACGTATATATTATTTTTCAGATTCTTTTCCATTATAGCTTATTATAAGATAGTGAATATAGTTCCATATGCTATACAGTAGGATCTTGCTTATTTATTTTATATATAGTATTTTGTACCTGTTAACCCAAACCCCTAATTCATCCTTCCCCTGCCTCTTTCTCTTTGGTAACCCTAAATTTGTTTTCTACATCTATAAGTTTGTTTCTGATTTGGAAATAAGTTCCTTTGTATCTTTTTTTTTTTTTTTAGATCCCACACATAAGTGATATTTGTCTTTGATTTACTTCACTTAGTATTATGATCTCTAGGATAAGTTTTAAATGGTTGTTCAAATACAGGCTCTTTTTCATTTTGTGTTTAGATACCAGAGTTAGGGAAACACTTTAAACTCTTATTGGGCAGAAGCCTAAGTAAAAAAAAATTTATAAAATGTATCATGAAGGAATGATTGATTATATTCAGACCAATCTTTCACTTAGTTTTTTTTAATTTTTTTTTTATTTTCCCACTGTACAGCAAGGGGGTCAGGTTATCCTTACATGTATACATTGCAATTACACTTTTTCCCCTACTCTTTCTTCTGTTGCAACATGAGTATCTAGACATAGTTCTCAATGCTATTCAGCAGGATCTCCTTGTAAATCTATTCTAGGTTGTGTCTGATAAGCCCAAGCTCCTGATGCCTCCCACTCCCTCCCCCTCCCATCAGGCAACCACAAGTCTCTTCTCCAAGTCCATGTTTTTCTTTTCTGAGGAGATGTTCATTTGTGCTGGATATTAGATTCCAGTTATAAGTGATATCATATGGTATTTGTCTTTTTCTGGCTCATTTCACTCAGTATGAGATTCTCTAGTTCCATCCATGTTGCTGCAAATGGCATTATGTCATCCTTTTTTATGGCTGAGTAGTATTCCATTGTGTATATATACCACTTCTTCCGAATCCAATCCTCTGTCGATGGACATTTGGGTTGTTTCCATGTCCTGGCTATTGTGAATAGTGCTGCAATGAACATGTGGGTGCATGTGTCTCTTTTAAGTAGAGCTTTGTCCGGATAGATGCCCAAGAGTGGGATTGCAGGGTCATATGGAAGTTCTATGTATAGATTTCTAAGGTATCTCCAAACTGTTCTCCATAGTGGCTGTACCAGTTTACATTCCCACCAGCAGTGCAGGAGGGTTCCCTTTTCTCCACAGCCCCTCCAGCACTTGTTATTTGTGGACTTATTAATGATGGCCATTCTGACTGGTGTGAGGTGGTATCTCATGGTAGTTTTGATTTGCATTTCTCTTACAATCAGCGATGTTGAGCATTTTTTCATGTGTTTGCTGGCCATCTGTATATCTTCTTTGGAGAAATATCTATTCAGGTCTTTTGCCCATTTTTCCATTGATTGATTGGTTTTTTTGCTGTTGGGTTGTATAAGTTGCTTATATATTCTAGAGATTAAGCCCTTGTCAGTTGCATCATTTGAAACTATTTTCTCCCATTCTGTAAGTTGTCTTTTTGTTTTCCTTTTGGTTTCCTTTGCTGTGCAAAAGCTTTTCAGTTTGATGAGGTCCCATGGGTTTATTTTTGCTCTAATTTCTATTGCTTTGGGAGACTGACCTGAGAAAATATTCATGATGTTGATGTCAGAGAGTGTTTTGCCTATGTTCTCTTCTAGGAGTTGGATGGTGTCGTGTCGTATATTTAGGTCTTTCAGCCATTTGGAGTTTATTTTTGTGCATGGTGTGAGGATGTGTTCTAGTTTCATTGCTTTGCATGCAGCTGTCCAGGTTTCCCAGCAATGCTTGCTGAATAGACTTTCTTTTTCCCATTTTATGTTCTTGCCTCCCTTGTCAAAGATTAATTGACCATAGGTGTCAGGGTTAATTTCCGGATTCTCTATTCTGTTCCATTGGTCTGTCTGTCTGTTTTGGTACGAGTACCACACTGTTTTGATGACTGTGGCTTTATAGTATTTCTTGAAGTCTGGGAGAGTTATGCCTCCTGCTTGGTTTTTGTTTCTCAGGATTGCTTTGGCGATTCTGGGTCTTTTGTGGTTCCATATAAATATTTGGATTGTTTGTTCTAGTTCTGTGAAAAATGTCATGGGTAATTTGATAGGGATTGCATTGAATCTGTAGATTGCTTTGGGTAGTATGGCCATTTTTACAATATTGATTTTCCCAATCCAGGAACATGGAATATCTTTCCATTTCTTTACATCTTCTTTGATTTCTTTGATTAAAGTTTTATAGTTCTCGGCATATAGGTCCTTTACCTCCTTGGTCAGGTGTATTCCGAGGTATTTGATTTTGTGAGGTGCAATTTTAAAAGGTATCGTATTTCTGTATTCCTTTTCTAATGTTTCATTGCTGGTATACAGAAATGCAACTGACTTATGAATGTTAATCTTATATCCTGCCACTTTGCTGAATTTATAAATCAGTTCAAGGAGTTTTGGGGTTGAGTCCTTAGGGTTTTCTATGTATAGTATCATGTCATCTGCATACAGTGACAGTTTGATCTCTTCTCTTCCTATATGGATGCCTTTTATTTCTTTTGTTTGTCTAATTGCTGTGGCTAAGACTTCCAAAACTATGTTGAAGAGCAGTGGTGAGAGTGGGCATCCCTGTCTTGTTCCAGATTTGAGTGAGAAGGCTTTCAGTTTTTCCCCATTGAGGATTATATTTGCTGTGGGTTTATCATAAATGGCTTTGATTATATTCAGGAATGTTCCCTCTATACCCACTTTGGCGAGGGTCTTGATCATGAATGGATGTTGAACTTTGTCAAATGCTTTTTCTGCGTCTATTGAGATGATCATATGATTTTTGACCTTTTTTTTATTAATGTGGTGTATGATGCTGATTGATTTGCGTATGTTGAACCATCCTTGTGAACCTGGGATGAACCCAACCTGGTCATGGTGTATAATTTTTTTGGTATGTTGTTGGATTCGGTTGGCTAAGATTTTGTTGAGAATTTTTGCATCTATTTTCATCAATGATATTGGGCGATAGTTTTCTTTTTTGGTGGTATCTCTGTCTGGTTTTGGAATGAGGGTGATGGTGGCCTCATAGAATGTCTTTGGGAGTATTCCTTCTTCTTCAACCTTTTGGAAGAGTTTAAGGAGGATGGGCACCAATTCCTCTTTATATGTTTGATAGAATTCACCTGTGAAGCCATCTGGTCCTGGACTTGTATTTGTAGAGAATGATTTTATGACCTCTTCAATTTCATTTCTAGTGATCGGTCTGTTCAGTTGGTCTGTTTCTGCTTGATTCAGTTTGGCAGGCTGTAAGATTCTAGAAAATTGTCCATTTCTTCCAGATTGTCAAACTTGTTGCCATATAGTTGTTCATAGTATTCTCTTATGGTTTTTTGTATTTCTGCTGTATCCATTGTGATTTCTCCTATTTCATTTATAATTTTGGTTATTTGGGTTCCTTCTCTCCTCTTTTTAGTGAGTCTGGCCAGGGGTTTGTCAATTTTGTTCACCTTTTCAAAGAACCAGCTCTTGGTTTTATTAATTTTCTCTATTGTTTTTTGAGTCTCTATTTTATTGATTTCTTCTTTGATCTTTATAATTTCCTTCCTTCTGCTGACTTTAGGACTTTTTTGTTCTTCTTTTTCTAATTCATTTAGGTGGAGGGTTAAGTTGTCAATTTGGGATCTTTCTTCTTTTTTGAGAAAGGCCTGTATTGCTATAAATTTCCCTCTGAGCACTGCTTTCGCAGCATCCCATAGATTTTGAGAGGTTGTGTCTTCATTTTCATTTGTTTCAAGGTAGTTTTTAATTTCCTTCTTGATTTCCTCATTGACCCATTGGTTTTTTAGTAGCATTTTGTTGAGTCTCCATGTAGTAGGTTTTTTCTCTTTGCTTTTCCCATGGTTGGTTTCTAATTTCATGGCATTGTGGTCAGAGAAGATACTTGAGATAATTTCTACGCTCCTAAATTTATTGAGATTCGCTTTGTGTCCCAATATGTGGTCGATTCTTGAGAATGTTCCATGAGCATTTGAGAAGAATGTGTATTCTGCTTTTTTTGGATGTAGTGTCCTGAAGATATCAATGAAGTCTAACTTTTCTATTATTTCCTTTAGGATCTCTGTTGCTTTATTGGTTTTCTGTCTAGAGGATCTGTCCATTGATGTGAGGGGGGTATTTAGGTCTCCTACTATGATTGTATTCTCATCAATATCTCCCTTTATGTCTGTTAATATTTGTTTTATGTATCTGGGTGCTCCTATATTTGGGGCATATATGTTGATGATAGTAACATCCTCTCCTTGGATGGATCCCTTAATCATTAAATAGTGTCCTTCTTTGTCTTTCTTTATGTCTTTTGTTTTAAAGTCTATTTTGTCTGATATGAGCGTTGCGACTCCTGCTTTTCTGTCATGTCTATTGGCGTGAAATACTTTTACCCACCCTTTCACTTTCAATCTATATGTATCTTTTGTCCTAAGGTGAGTTTCTTGTAGGCAGCATCTTGAAGGTTTTTGCCTTTTTATCCACTCAGCCACTCTGTGTCTTTTGATTGGGGCGTTCAGTTCATTGACATTTAAGGTGATAATTGATAGATGATTATTTATTGCCATTTGAACCTCAGGTTCCAGTTGATTCTATGGTTCTCCATTCTTCCTTTCTTTTTTTTTTTGGTTGGATGGTCTCCTGTTATTATCTGCTTGAGCGTATTTTTTTTTTTTTTCATTTTTTGCGAATGCAATATTTGGTTTTGGCTTGTGGTTGCCCTGTTTTTTAAGTATGCTAACCCCTTCCCATAATTGTGTGTTTTAGCCTGATGGTCCTGTAAGTTCAAACACTTCATTACTATTAAAATTGAGAAGAGAAACATACAAACAAACAAACAAAAAGGGTTATTTATTTCCTAACATCCCTTGCCCACATTTTATGGTTTTGATGACTCTTTTTTATTTTTTTCTTTTTAATTTTATTTTGTTTGAAGCATGTTCATGATTAAATCTGTATGCTGGCTTATTTGAGTGACTGCTCTCTGATTGTGGTTTCCTCAGTCCTAGTTCTTCCTCTTCTTCTTCTTCTTCTTTTTTTTTTTTTTTCCTTTTCTTTTTTCTTCCCTTTCCTTCCTTTCTTTTTGGTTTAGAGAAGCCCTTTCAATATTTCCTTTAACCTGGGTTTTGTGTTGCTGTATTCTTTAAGTTTTTGTTTGTTGGGAAAAATTTTTATTTCCCCTTCTATTTTAAATGATATTCTTGCTGGATAGAGTATTCTAGGTTGCATATTTTTTCCTTTTAGCACTTTAAATATCTCTTGCCATTCCCTCCCGGCCTGTAATGTTTCTGTAGAGAAATCAGCTGATATTCTTATGGGGGTTCCCTTGTAGGTAACATTCTGTTTTTCTCTTGCTGCCTTGAGGATCCTCTCTTTATCACTAACTTTTGCCATTTTTATTATGATGTGTCTTGGTGTGGGTCTGTTTGGGTTCAGTTTGTTTGGGGCCCTCTGTGCTTCTTGTATCTTGAACCCAGTATCCTTTAGATTTGGGAAGTTTCCATCGATAATTTCTTCAAATATATTTTCCATCCCCTTATCTTTTTCTACTCCTTCTGGAATTCCTATTATGCGTAGATTGGCCCGCTTTATATTATCCCATAGATCTCTTATATTGCTTTCCAGTTTTTTGATTTGGTTTCCTGTCTGTTGACCAGATTGAGTGATTTCCATTATTCTATCTTCCATATCACTGATTCGTTCTTCTGCATTATTCATTCTGGTTTTTACTGCCCTTAGTTCAGTTTGCATCTCTGCAAATGAATGTTCTAGTTTTTCTTGGCTCCTCCTTATATTTTCTAGTTCCTTTCTGAGGGTATCTGCATTACTGTTCATATCTTCTCTTAATTCCTTCAGTATTTTCACTATTTCTCTTTTGAACTCCAGGTCTGTCTGACTGCAGAGATCTGCTTCATTGTTGACTGTTTTAGGTGAGTTCTCCTGTTGGTTTGACTGGGGGTGGTTTCTCAGCTTCTTCATCTTGCTTGTTGTTTTCTTTCTCCTGAGGGAGTGGTACTCTCTGTGATCGGGCAGTGTTTGCCTTGTCACTGCCGTGGAATATTTCCTGAGAGCTGGTGTTGTTGGTCAATCTTTTTTGAGGCAGTGTGGCTTTTCTGGAGTGTTGATGGGGCTAACAGTGTTTCTTTGAAGCAAAGGAGGACTTCCTGAGGGCAGACAGGACTGGGAGGTCCACACCACAATGGTAGCAGATTTCACTTGGTCATGCAGAGCTTGCTCTGGTGTTTTTAGGCTGTGGGGTTCTTGCAGGGGGTTGGTGGTGTTGGGCAGCTGCTCTTCAGGGGTGCATCACCCCCTGGGGGCTGGAGCAGCTATCTGGGTCACTGAGAACCTAAGAGGCTCTTCCCTAGGGCAGCCCAACTCAGAAGGACAGCCTGAGAATGTAGGCGGATATTTTCATAGTCTGGCCGAGCTTGTTGCAGCTTTTCTGGGCTGCAGGGTCTCTTCCAGGGTGCTGGTGGTGCTGAGCAGTTATTTCATGGGAGTGGGGCACCCCCTGGGGGCTTGGGCGGGTAGCAGGGCCGTTGGAGACCAAAGAGGCTCCTCCCCAGGGCAGCCCACCTCAGAAAAACCATCTGAGATCTTTTCCTGACTCGGCCAGGCTTGTTGCAGCTTTTCTGGGCTGTAGGGGGTCCTGCCTGGAGCTGGCAGTCCTATACAGCTGGTCCACTAGAGCATCCCCTGGTGGCTTGGGCGGGTAGCAGGGCCATTGGAAACCTAAGAGGCTCCTCCCCGGGGCAACCCGACTCAGAAAAACCGTCCGAGAATTAGGCCTATCTATTCACAGCCTGGCTAAGATTGTTCTAGCTTTTCTGTGCTGCAGGCCTTTTCTCAGGGGCTGGTGGTGTTTGGTGCTGCTCTGCGGAAGTGTAGCCCCTCCAAAGGGCAAGCAGGCCTGTGCAGGGACAGCCCCTATGGTGGTAGGCTTCAGGCAATTGTTGAGGCCAGCCCTCCTGGATGGCAGGCAACCCCAGGTTCATCGAGAGCATAGGGGGGTGGGGGGAGGGGATGCACTGGGAAGCACAGCTTTCAGTTAGCTAGCGGGCCTGTAAGCTTGCTCTGGCGTGGGGGGTATTCTATGGGGACCCACCCCTTCTTCTCTCCCCTCCCCAGCACTGGCACAGACCAGGCTCTTCTCCCAGGTTCCCTCTGATGCGGCTTTCCCCTTCCCCGCCCCTAGAGTATTGCTCCCTTCCTCTGTGACAGCTTTGTTTTCTAGTCTCCCAGGCAGTCTCTGCCCTGTCAAATGGTTTCTAGACCTCCCAAGCAGTTTCCGCTCTGCCCCGCCCCCCTAGCCCGGGGACTAATCTCTGGAGCCGAGGTCTCGGTGCCCAGCCCCCACCCAGGCGTCCCCCGGCCCTTTCCCAGGGGCTAACCTCTGGAGCGGAGGATTCGATGCCCAGCCCCCACCTAGGAGTCTCAATTTTTGGTGACTGTGCCCGTAGTTCAGATGGTCCATTGGGTTCTTGATCGGCTTTTCCGTACTCCAACTTACTGCTACACTCTTCTCTGCATCTGGAGATTCCTCCGGTTCGTTTGATCTTTCGCCCGGTAGGTGACTCTCCAGGGTGCGGGATCCCTTTCTCCTCTGCAGTTCCCTTTCGGGAGTGCCCATCCCGCTCGGATTCACCTTCTCTCACTCTCCTCTTTTCTCCTGTTCTTCCCAATAATGTCACGAACTTCTTGCCGTTATTGGAGTTTAGGTTCCTCTGCCAGCGATTGGTTGCTGTTCTGTGCGAGTCATTTATTCTGTAGATGTGCTTTTTTTGTTGTGTTTGTGGGAGAGGGCGAGCGTGTCCCCCTACTCCTCCGCCATCTTGTCCTCTCTCTCACTTAGTTTTTACCTGATAAAACTGCTTTAGTAAAGAATATATTTGATGGCTCATTATTTCTTAAACACAGGTATGCTAATATTTCCACTTTACTTGTCTGCAACCCCTCCAAAAAGGGAGCAAGTCTTCGCTTTAAGCAGAAAGTTGCAGAAGGCTGGGGAAGGAATTGTTTGGTGAGGGCGGTAATGCTACATTCATTCCAAGATCCAATTTATCCTCAAGCTCTAAGGGAAGAATTAATATTCTGTTGTTGTAACTAATGAGGTGGGCTGTTATTGTTTTTTCAATGTCCAATTTATACTTCTGGACAATTGGCATAATTTTTCTTAGAACCTATTCTCTAGCTATACGAAGTGACTATGAGTAGGTGGGGTTATTAAATCCTTTTAATGTTTTGAACTTACTCATTAGAACATTTTATTCTATTTCAAAAGAAATGGAAACTGCCATTTCTTTCTCCTTTAATTTTCTATTTTCTACTTTTAATGAAGACCGATATTTCTGTAAAGGGAAATATAGATTATTTTTTAACATAATGATTCAATTGTGCTAGAAAAGCTTATAATTTGATCCCTCTTTGAAATAAAAATTTGTTTTGAACACTTATCTTCAGTATGTCTTTTGCGTCCAGTTGTTAAGTCAGTATGGATTAATATTAAGAAAATTTAAATTCACAGTGGATCTTTTTTTCTATTCTTGAAGTTCAAACTGTTTAAATTTAGTTTTGGTTATGTGCCGTCATGTTATGACCTATAACTTACTAAAATCATATAATTTCACAAGAGGTTTATAAAATGTACTTTAGTGCAGTAGTCTGATAATTCAAAATAGTCTCTTCCCACCAAAAATAAAACAACAAGAAAAGCATTGACTATCTTTGTATTTCAGTAGATAGTAAGTTACTCTCTCTCCCTTCTTTCAATAAGCACTGGTAATATGCTGCAAGTATTAAATTTTTCAGTCTCCTAAATTATGAAATTACTTTTGAGTGTTTTATAAAATTAAATAATATATCTCCAGGTAAAACCAAATAATGCCTAAAAGTGCATTATGATTATCACGTAAATTTTTCTTCAAATCAGTTACTAGAAAATTATAACTTGAGGAGTTCCCATCTGGCTCAGCGGTTAATGAACCCCGCTAGCATCCATGAGGATGTGGTTTCGATCCCTCGACTCATTCAATTCAGTGGGTTAAGGATCCAGCATTGCCATGAGCTGTGGTGTAGGTCACAGATGTGGCTCAGATCCTGCATTGTTGTGGCTATGGTGTAGTCTGGCAGCTTCAGCTCTGATTGGACTCCTAGCCTGGGAACTTCCAAATGCCACCACAGGTGCAGCCCTAAAAAGCCAAAAAAAAAAAAAAAAAGAAAAGAAAAAAGAAAAAAGAAAAAAAAAAGAAAAAAGAAAAAGAAAATTATATCTTGAAAAACGTAATTTTGAAAAAGGCAAACCATGATTCATATTGAGATATAAATTAATATTTGTCTAAACTTTAGTTCAACTCATTAATCATTAAAGAAATTACTATGACTACTAAAAATTGCTGCTTTAGCTATAAAGCTACTAATATCTAAGTGTCATAAACTGTACTCTTTAGAGTTATTTGTTCCATTGGACAAAAACCAGTTACCTGTTTAAAGGGCAAAAGTGTTCACATTAAATTCTGTCCCTATAGAATTATAAAATGACATAGAAAATAGAAAGTTAAGATCAGCCCTACAGCGAAAGACCTCACAGTAAATTCTTTTGCCTATTTCTGAAGATTAAATAATTTTTACTGGCAGAAATATCTCCTGTACAACTACTTAGACCTTCAAAGCATCGGCAATACATAGGAAAACACAGAGTCAGTGTGGAATTCCACAGACTGATTATTTCCTCCCCCCGCCCCCATGAAACAAGAATTTACTAAAATTTTACTCCAATTCACTAAAACCCCAAAGGTGGAGTCTGGTAAGATGTAAAGTCAGGAAGATCTAAGGTTTTTCTTTGTTTTTAATGTTTTATTTTATCTTAAATTTATATTTATAAATTTAAATTTATATTTCATGTACAATATATTACAGGTGTAAAATATAGTGATTTACATTTTGAAAGTTATACTCCATTTATAGTTATTATAAAATCTTGGCTATATCCCCTGCATTGTAAAATACATCCTTGTAACATATATAATAGCTTGTGCTTCTTAATCCCCTACCCCTATATTGCCCCTCCCTACTTTCCTCTCTCCACAGAAAACACCGGTTTGTTCTCTATATCTGTGAATCTGTTTCTTTTTTGCTTTATTCACTAGTTTGTCATATATTTTAGATTCTGAACACGTGATAACATATAGAACTTGTCTTTTTCTGACAGACTTATTTCACTTAACATAATATCCTCTAAGTTCATCCATGTTGCTACAAATGGCAAAATTTAATTCTTTTTTTATAGTTGAGTAGAATTTCATTTTATATCCCATGACATACACATACACACGTGTGTGTGTTTATCACCTTTTATTTATCCATTCAGCAGTTGGCAGACAGTTAGGTTGCTTGGATATCTGGCAACTGTATGTAATGTTGCTATGCATGCATTGGGATGTGTTTATATTTTTACATTAGTATTTTTTTCTGGATACATATCCAGGAGGTCAATTGCTGGATCGTATGTTCTATTTTTAGTTTTTGAGGATCTTCCATACTGTTTTCCACAGTTGCTACACCACTTTACATTCCCACCAATAGTGTACAAGGGTTCCCTCTTCTCCACATCCTTACCAATATTTGTCTTCTTTTTGAGGATAGCCATTCTGACAGGTATGAGGTGATATCTTCATTGTGGTTTTGATTTGTATTTTCCTGATGATAAGTCATTTTGAGAATCTTTTAATGTGCCTATTGGCCATCTGCATGTCTTGGGAAAAATGTCTATTTAGGTCTTATGTCCAATTTTTAAATTTTTTAATTTCATATTCTAGTATAGATGATATACAGTGTTGTGTTATTTTCCATTGTACAGCAAAGTGATTCAATTATGCATATACATATATCCATTATTTTTCAGATTCTTTTCTTATTTAGGTTGTTACAGAATATTAAGTAGAGTTCCCTGTGCCAGCTTGTTGATTATCAAGTTTATATATTGTAGTGTGTATATATTAATACCAAACCCCTAATTTATCTCCACATTTCCACTTTGGTAACCATAAATTTGTTTTCAAAGTCTGTGAGTCTTTTTCTATTTTGTAAATAAGTTCATTTGTGTCATTTTTTTTGGATTACACATATAAGTGATATCAAATGATATTTGTCTTTGCCTAACCTCACTTAATCTGTCCATTTTTTAAATTAGGTTGTTTATTTTTTATCTTATTTTATTTTTTCTTTTTGGGGCCTCACCTGCTGCATATGAAAGTTCCTAGGCTAGGGATTGAATTGGAGCTGCAGTTGCTGGCCTACACCAGAGCAACTCCAGATCTGAGCCACGTCTGTGACATACACCACAGATCAGAGCAATGCCGAACACTTTAACCCACTGAGTGGGGCCAGGGATTGAGCCCACATCCTCATGGATACTTGTCAGGTTTGTTACTGCTGAGCCACAACGGAAACTCCTGGGTTTATTTTTGATGCTGAGTGGTATCAACTATTTATGTGTTTTGGATATTAACTCCTTATTTGTCGTATCATTTGCAAATAGCTTCTCCCATTTGGTAGGTTGTCTTTTCATTTTGTCTATAGCTTTTTTTTTTTGTTGTGCAAAAGCTTTTAAATTTAATTAGGACCTATTTGTTTATTTTTTCTTTTTTCTCTTTGCTTTAGGAGACAGGTCAAAATGAATGTTGCTATGATTCATGTCAGTTTTCTGCCTATATTTTCCTCTAGAAGTGTTATGATTTCCGGTCTCATATTCAAGTGTTTAATTCATTTTGAGTTTACCTTTGTGTGTATATATTACCATTATATATTTTTGCCTCCTTTGTTGTAGATTAATTGACCATAAATTAAAGGCTTTTCTTTTTTACTGAATTTGTGGACTTGGTTCCTAAACCTCTTAGCCTTGGTTTGAGAAATAGGTAAGATATGTAAAATTGAAATGATAATAATATCAATTCCACATGATTATGGTGAGGAATAGATAAGGCAATGTTTATAAAACATCAGAATATTAGCTGGTATATACTAAGCTGTCATGTGTTTATAACTTTTTACCCTCAGATATATTTTTGTCAAAAATATTCATTTTCTTATACAGCTGTTTATTCAAATAACTTTTTTTTTCTTTTTTTTTTTTTTTTTTTTGGTCTCTTTAGGGCTGCACCCTTGGCTTGTGGAGGTTCCCAGGCTAGGGATCCAATCAAAGCTGTAGCCGCTGGCCTACACCACAGCCACAGCAACTTGAGATACAAGCAGCATCTGCAACCTACACCACAGCTCACTGCAATGCCGGATCCTTAACCCACTGAGTGAGGCCAGGGATCGAACCCACGTCCTCATGGTTGCTAGTCTCACGTCCTCATGGATGCTAGTCAGGTTTGTTAACCACAGAGACATGATGGGAACTCCTCAAATAGCTTTTATATTGTTTGATAATCACACAGATAAGAGTCATAAAGTGGACTTTCCCCTCGTTTAATCAAGTTTGACTGCAATTCTCTTTGTACTTTCAGAACTATGATACACCCAAATAAAATGTGGTAATGTAAATGGAGGAATATTGATGTCTAAGATTGTGTGTCATGGACACAGGCAAGCTAATTATTTAATTGCTATTTATTGATGTTTGATGAGTACAAAGAGAGCACTTACTCTCAGAATCATTTTTTGTGATATATTTTATATCATTCAAAGGAATAACAGGGTTTTATTTTGCAAGTTATTCACAATAGATGATTAATGAGATTCAATTTCTGCTAACGTAGTAAGCCGATGTTACTGTGCTCATGTAAATGAATATTTTTAAAAGTTAGTAGACATATATAGTATTGATAGGGATGCAATAACAAAATACCACAAACTAGTGGCTTAAAAACAGAATTTTATGTTCCCACAGTCCTGGAGGCTAGAATTCCAAGATCCAGGAATTCTTTTGGCTTTTTCTGGAGTCTCTCTCATGGACTTGCAGATACCTGCCTTTTTGCTGTGTTCCCTCCTGGACTTTCCTCTGGTGTCTCAGTCGTATTGAATGAATGTGAACTCAAATAACCTCATTTTTACCTAAATTATCTGGTTAAAGACCTACCTCCATTACATTCACATTCTGAGGTACTTGGAACTAGAATGTCAACACATGAAATGGGGGGGCACATATTCAGCCTATAACAACACGTATAATGATCTCGACTATAGATACGTCTTTAGAAATAGTTTCACATTCTTTTGGGTAAGGCAGCCTATCTCAGTAGAATAGAGGGTCTCTGAAACTGTGTCGCCTGACCTCAAAGGCTGCTCAGCCACTACTTGCTCTGTCACCCTGAGTTAGCTATTTAACTTCCCTGTGTCTCTTCTTTTTCAATTGAGACAATTATAATACACACCTAATAATTTGGTATTGGGTAGTAAATAATTTAATTCATTTACTACATTTAGAAGAAAATCTATAGGTGTTCCTGCTGTGTTTCAGTGGGTTAAGGACCTGACATTGTCTCTGGCCTCGCTCAGTGGGTTAAGGATCCAGCATGGCTGTAACTGCAGCAAAGATCACAGATGTGGCCCAAATATGGTATTGTTATGGCTGTGGCATAGAACTCAGCTGCAGCTCTGATTTGGTCCCTGGCCTGGGAACTTCCATATGCTCTAAGTGTTGCCATTTTTAAAAAAAAAAAGAAAGAAAAAGAAGACCATCTATAAATATGCAATAATTCTCTGATCATATTAATACTTATTTTATTTCAAGTTACCTATCAAAAGGAAATGCAGTGCATGCAAAGTAGAAATTAAAGAGATATTTTTCATCTTTCCTCTATAATGAACATTGAATATATATAATTCCTTCTCTTTATCTTAGGTTCTATATTTCAGTAGTGAACAACTAAAATATCTGCAACCATTTATCAAGTTGAACTCTCTATCATCTGATCTCCAAAAACCAAAGGAGAAGAGACTTTGAGTCCCTTTTAATGTGCACCAGAAAAGACTCAATCTTTTATTTTTGATTGATTCAAAACATTTGTTTTTTAGGTATATGTTATATAAAATTTGGAGAAATATGCATTGCCATTATTTACATAATTAATATTTAAAATAATATATCATAGTGTAGTAATACAATGTGTTACTTAAAGAAATTATAGAGAATTTGAGGATTTTGTTCCTGATGGCTGTCTTTAGGGCATAATAGCACTGAATTAACATTCGATGTTCAATGGAAAAAAAAGGAAAGAAAAGAATGATAATGAAAAGAAAATATTCTGTAACTATCTAAGGTAGATATTGAATTGTGAGTTTATAATATTCAGATAAAGTACTTAAGATTAATCCTAACATTGAAGTAGTTATTTTATGATCACACATTAGAAGTTACAATATATCCATTTGCAATGTGAATTTCAACATTGTAAACTGGACTGCATCATAGACAGAGATTCCTTCATCTCTCTGACCCTGGGAGTCTATGGAAACTTTACAGGTACAGCTGCCATAAATACTCATGATGCCCCTTTAGCACACTGAGTCAAAGGCAGCTGATCTGGGTTGGCCTCCATCTGTGTGGTGCCAGGTGTACTTGGTACTTTTCTTCTATTTGAGCCCTAAATTATGATGACAACTTCCCATTTTGCATCAGGTGGTTATTTTTATTCTTATTCTCATTGGAGTTCACTTGGGAGGTTGGAAACAATCTGTATTTGCTATATGGGAGATTCAGTGCTTCCAACCCTTTGCAGTATTACATTTGAGATAGCTTTCTTTTTTTAACCAACAGCTATCTTAATAATTCATATATAAGTGTGGGTTAAAAAATTGCTGATGATCCTGAAAAGGAGCAGAACCATGTTTGCTAGTTCCAGCTTATAGCCTTGATCTGACAAGTGAAAATAAAAGGTGAGATTTACTGGCAGCAAAGAATAGCTATGAAATTCATGGGCTAAAAGAATTTGACTTATTTATTTAACTGAGTTTGAAATGAAATATATAGTATAGTGCAAGTGAGGGTCAAGGGGAAATTAAATAAAAGATTGGGGAGTGGAAATATTACCTGAGTTTGACTGAATATCAAATAAACACAATATATATTTACCAAGTTCTTTTGGGATAGCTTTATTAAAACAACTTTCCTTCTCATTTTAAAATGAATGTTATTATTTTTCATAGAGAGGAAAAAAGATACTGACAGGACATATTTTTTAGGTCAGAAGACATACTGAATTTGTACCAGCAAATGGGAATTCCATTGATTTTCCTGACCAATGTGTTTTCCTAATTGATAACGTTGATAAGTAATTTAGCTAAGAAATCCTTTTCCTCTTAATTTATTAATAGTATTGTACCTGTACAGACATTTTGTGCTAATTGAAAGGTAAAAATCTAAGTTTTATTTAAATGAAAGAAGGCAAACTAAACTGTAGAAATTATCCACAACTGTCAAAATCTTTTTATGAAACTTCACATAAAGGAAAGCCATCTTTGGCATGGAAACCTAAATGTCATGTCTACTTTTCTTATAACTAAAATACTTTCAGAACATGATAAATGCATAAGAAGAGTAAATTTATGAAAGAGAGTCGAGCATCATTGTGAGCAGAATACTCAAGTGCTCATGAGGTTTTTGGGCCTCATAGCCTAAATAAGTCTCTCACATAAATTTCTATATATAAAAGAAAACCTAAAAAATGCTTTTCACCTCAAGCAATTACTTTCTAGTGAGTAGTTTGGTGCTATAGATTTGGGTTGATAAGCTTTACACTTACCATGTTCAGATCTCTTGCAAATGTATGTATATCCTTAGGCTTAAAACATTATATCCCTTTTTTCCCTCATCTGTGAATAAAGTACTGTTTATTGAGAAAAGAATAAACACTTGTCATTTTGATTTGCTTAAATTTCCTTAGATTTTCTGACAAACATTTTATATTTCAATTTGGACTTATGGTTCTAAAGAATTTCACACAGGTAAAAGATATTAATATATTGATTTTAAAGATTCAGAGATACATTAAAAATTAGTGTATATTCCATCCTCTCATTTGGAGGATTCCAGTGTGATTTTATTTATTATTTTTTATTTATTTATTTTTGTTATTTACCCAATACAATTTTTTTTTTCTACTGTACAGCATGGTTACCCAGTTCCAATGTGATTTTAAAAGCAAGTAGATTAGTGGGAGCTTTAGACAGGTTTTTTTTTTTTTTTTTGTAAAAATTCTAACAAAATGATACTTGTAAAATCTAAATTAATTCACCTCTACTTTATATATGTATAGACGAATGAAAAATATTTCTGAAATTCTATAATTTTGAAACACAGTTCAAAAATTTGGCATTGTTAAATGCCAGCATATTATGATTATTTCAATAGGAAAATAATATTCTCTTAGGTATGGGAAGGAGCACTGTGAAGTGACTCTACTATAATTGGAAATTGCTGTATTTTTTGATAAAATAGCTATAAGCTGAAATATGTGTCCTGCAAAGTTCCAATGCAGACATGTTTTGATTTTGTAGAAATGAAAAAAAGAATACAAAAAACATTTCAATTGGAAAGTGGTGTGCAAGATAGGAATTCAGAGCATTCATGATTGACTAGGTATTAGAGGCCAGATAATAAAAATACTGATGAAAATGCTAAGTGTTCCCACATTAATTTCTTTCAAAATGTAATGGTAGAATGATATTTAAAATGAACTGGTGGAGTATCATCACCAAAAATGCTAATTACGAAGCTCCAAGTTCTTTATTCTCTGTAGAAACATTAAAATAAAACAAAAACTGGCTATTGTAACCTAAGAGGAACTCCAGAGAACAAAGTTATACACCAACCAAGTGAACAACAAATCAGAAAAAATGTCCCCCAATGGAGGGGACATTTCATGATTCGTTTTGTTTTGTCTTTTTCTTTCCCCTCTCTATACTTGCCACAATGTGGTCTTGGTTTGGAGATGTCAGTACAGTTCCCAGTTCTTCCGTCAAATTAGAGAAAGAAGAGCAGCTTTTCTTTGCAATGTTCTAATGTCTGGTTACTTCCTGAAGGGTTGGTCTCTGTTTTGTCTAAGTGGATATCAATTAGTGAGAAACAGCAAAGCTGCAGGGAAACTACAGACCCACAGAAGCCTGGGACAAGAGATTGCTGATGAAGACATTTAATGGATTGTCTAAAGCCCCAAGAGAGGCTGGCATGAGACTCTGGGAAACTAAGACATTTAAAAGCAGCTGTGTAAACAGGTGAATTGAAAAAGCTGCATACAGGACCAGGCGGAATGCATGTTGACCAAAAAAAACTTGAGAACACCTTAAGCTTGAACCTCAGGCTGATCCCAGACTCAAAGCATGTCAAGCTAATTAGAAAATATTGCTGTAGCACAGAGCCAATATGCAGAGCCTGGGAGAGGTGGTTGTTTTTTCAAATATTCAATTATCAACACAAAATTATAAAGTATACAAAAACACAGTAAATAGCAAATTCACAGGAAGAAAATTAGGTGGCAGAAACTGTGTCTCAAGACCCATGGGTATCAGACTTATTAGATAAAGATTTTGAAACAAGTTTCTTAAGTATGCTCAAATGGCTAAAGGAAAAGATGGACAATGAGCTAAATAAGGTCATTTAAAGAATATATTTGATATTAAATGGGCCATATTTTAAAAAATTATAATGCCAGCTACTACATAGGAAATAGGCTTAGAGAAGGCCTGAGGATAGGTCAAGTAACTGTCTTAGGTTCATTTTATACATCCTAGTAAAGATAGGATTTAGAATTGTCAGATGATACAGAGCCAGAGTCAAAAGGAAGAGAATATAAATGAGGGATATAGTTGATATACTTTAGCTGAGATGTGAAAGAGATATTTGATGATGAAAGAATAGACATCTAATTATGTGATATAACTATGACTGAATATGCATAGTGAATTTCTGGAGTAGGAAATATTCAACAACATGTTATATTTGGAATCCTTTTATACATCCAAGTGGAGATGTGAAGTAGATAAGGAGTTGTATGTATGATTCTGGAGATCAGAGGAAAAATCTTAACTTCAGGTATAGTGTATTGATGAAATGTGTAAGTACAAGAATGGGAGACATCACATAGGAAGAAAGTGTGAGGAAGACAAGAAGTACCCCAGGTTGTTCTCCAGAACAGTCATATTTATGTGTTATTCTCAAAAGCTCAAGCTCTAAAAAGATCTTGAAAGAACTGTGGAATTTTTTGTACTAATCTTGAGTTGAAACCAAATGATGTTCACTATGAGAAATGATGCTGTCACAGCATAATAGTGAGGTTTTAAGCTCTCAGGTACCATTCATGTATTTTCATGTGTTATCAAGCATTTTCACTGGCATATTATGGATTTTCATCCTCTCAGTCTTCAGTATAAGTTTCCTTGCCTACTGGCTTCTAAGTTAATATCTTCTGTTCGAGGTCTGTAATTACAGCAGCACCTCACTTCTAGATGCCGATATCTGGGTCAATCTCAGTAACTTAAAACAATAGGTTTTATTTCTTATTCATTCTACATATTTATAGAATTCTAGTAGAATCTCGTTTGACATTATTCTTATAACTTGTATGACACAGTCATTAACTATAATATTACCAGTTTTTATCAGAGAGAAAGAATATCAGGGTGTCTTGAAATGGTTGTTCTTATTCTGGCCTGAAAGTGACACACATCACCTTTATTCCAGACTCATTGACAAGAACTATTCTCATCTCCTTACACAAACATAAAAAGCCAGGAAGTTCAATCATACCATGTACTTGGACAGTCAAAGATCAGAAAGGTACACAAATGGCTTTAATGTATACTACAATAAACATTTAACAATTAGCTTCCTTAATTAAATTATAACTCTACAAATGGATGTTTAAATGCCATTTGCCATAGATCTATTTCATTGTGGTAGAGTAAACTCATAAGTAAAATTAAATTAAGAAACAAACCATATTTTATTATACTATTATACAAATGGAATTTTATGTATGTTTAAATTAAGAGAGAGAATTATTAATTATTTCTGGAAGGATGGTAATAAAAATGATTAGAGTGGTTTTTAGTGGGGTATTCGAAAGTCAGTCTACAAATCCTTTTTATCCTATCCACAATATAAGAGAATTCAAAACACATAAGAATCAAGCATAGAAAAATCAGTTTTACTTTTAATTGGACTTGCTTAAATTTTTTTTTAAATTTATATATATTATTACTATTTTTTGCTTTTTAGAGCCACACCCTCGTTATGTGGAGGTTCCCAAATAGTGGTCTAATCAGAGCTACAGCTGCTGGCCTACACCATAGCCACAGCAATGCCGGATCCTTGACGCACTAAGTGAGGCTAGGGATCGAACCCGCAACCTCATGGTTCCTAGTTGGATTTGTTTCCGCTGTGCCACGACAGAAACTCCAGGACTCGCTTAAATTTTTTGAGTGAACTTGTGATCTTAGAATTAATTAATATGCTATTAATTCAGAAGCCTCTGGAAACACAAATGACAACTCCCCACCACCGATTCCAACAGGATCCATAAGAGCTATCACACTCCTATCCGAAAATGCCTCTTATGGATCCTCTTGGAATCCATTTGTCTCTTCTAGCAAAGGAAGCCTTGGTTACTCCATTTTATTCCTGCTTTGCATGAGACACCCTCCTCCACCCCTCCGCTTTTCCCCTCTCCTCTCAGTAATAGTTTGTTTCAAATTAGCCAACTGAGAAGAATGTGCGCCCTGACCTGACCAAGGGGAAGGGGACAGATGTATTACCTGCGTTAGGGATAAAAAGTGGGTTCTTCCTTCTTTGTACATGTTTGCTCACTTGCCTGCTCATCACTGATAGGGAGGACTCACGCCCCTCTGAAAAAGTAAATATCCTTATTGAGATCTCCCCATGTTCATGTGTCTTACTTTCCGACACTGATGATCTGAGCCGGGGTCACTTTTCCCCAACATGACACACACACATTCTTTTTTAAAATATTATTTTCCGTCATGATCTATCCCAGGATATTGGATATAATTCCCTGTGCTATACAGTAAGACCTTATTTTTTTATCCATTCTAATTACAATAGTGTGCATCAAATAACCCCAAAATCTCAGTCTATCCCACTCCCTTCCCCCTCCCCCTTGGCAACCACAAGTCTGTTCTCTATGTCAAAATTTACATTTTTTAAATTAAATTAAACTTAATTTAATTTAATTTGCTTTTTAGGGCTGCATCCACGGTGTATGGAAGTTTCCTGGGCTAGGGTCGAATTAGAGCTATAGCTTCCCAGCCTATGCCACAGCCACAGGAACTTGGGATCTGAGCTGTGTCTGCCATCTACAGCAAAGCTTATGGCAACATCAGATCCCTGATTCACTGAGCGAGGCCAGGGATTGAACCCGCATCCTCATGGAAAGTGGTCGGATTCATTTCCTCTGCACCAAAATGGGAACTCCCCAAAATTTATATTTTTAAATAAAAATATCTTATGATGAATTAAAAGGCAAAAGATATCAAAAACCAGTATCATTAAGTTATCCTCTCCAACTGATTATTTTGTGTAGTTTCTTCTGGATGGGTTTTCAATGTCTACGCAGATTTGTATTCCTACAACAATCACAGTTTTGGTTCTCTCAAAGAAATGGCTCTAGTTACATTAAGTGCTCTCATGTGCCATGAGTTTTGAGTCCTCGAGGTTAAAAGGACAGAGGAATTGTCATAGCAATGGATTGACACCCATTGGAATACAAACCAATTCAAACTCTTAGAGCAGTTATCTGGTCAAGATTACATTCCCAGAACATATAATAATATTTCCAAAGAGCAAGGCAGAAATAAAATGGTACATGAAAAATCAGCTTCCACAGTAGTCCGTATTTTAAAAAGTCTCCGTCCACTCCTTTTTTCTTCTTGCAGTCTCAGACAATTGTGAGAAGTGTTTTAGTTATCTCCTGGGGTAACTGCATATAAAAGCTGTTAAGATTTACAACTTTGGAGTTCCCATTTGTGGCTCACACGGTTAAGAGCACAACTAGTATCTATGAGGATGAGGGTTAGATCCCTGTCCTCAATTGGGTTCAGGATCTGTTGTTACCCCATGCTGTGTCATAGGTCACAGTGGCTCAGATCCGATGTTGCCATAGCTGTGGCATGGGCCTCAGCTACAGCTCTGACTTGACCCCTAGCCTGCAAACTTCCATATTCTGTGGGTGTGGCCATTAAAAAAAAAGAAAAAGAAAAAGAAGTGTCCGCTGTGTGTGGTCTCAGATATGGCTCGAACATTTACAACTTCAAGAAAGACTGAAAGAATGTAAGTTTTTCTCCTAGGAGATTTGTAGTATCAAAAGTATCAGAAGTTTAGTGTTAAATGCTTTTTAAAAATTTCCTTTGTATTAGGGATCAGACAGCACGGGACACTCCATCCATTTCATTTTCCCCAAAAGATGCCTCTTGACATCTTCCCCTTAACTCTTCTCACTTTTCCAGGGATTCCCTCCTTAGCTTCTTTAGCTTGTCAGGTTTTGTCACAGGTACTCAGGTCTCAATTCATGGAAGCCTGCACACTCCTAGCTGTGCAAAAATAGCATGCTAAGTTTTCCAATTTGTTGTTCCAAATTTCTTGTCTGCAGGCCCCAAAGCCAGCAGAATAATGAAGGTCTGCACATTCTTTTCCAACCTCAGCTCTTCTTGCATCTTCCTTATTTAAACTTCAGCCTTTAGTTGGTATCAGTGGCCAGAGGAACTGCCTACAGTAGAGGCCAGCCCACTGTGGCAGGCATTCATTTCCCTTTTTTGCAACAACGATCCTAGGCACTGTTCCTCAAACAAGCACATTGAAACAGCCATGGTTTTCAAGTACCTCTGTACTCACAGGGCAACCCACAAACCTTGATATGGGGGCCATCCCTCTCCACACAAATCAAAGTCAATAGCCAACTGGAGATTTTCCCCAAAAGATGCCTCTTTCCCAAGATCCAGTTGTTTGGTCTGGCTCACTAGCCAATTCTTGGTTCACAAACTGATCCCTATATATGAAGAGCAAGGAGAGATGATTTGTAGGTGGCGGATTTAATCAGCAAGGAAATTTATAAGAGTTGTATTGGGCAATCTCAAGACAAGTAAATTTTTGCATCCATCTACCAGAATCTTCAAGTTCATATAGAGCAGTTAACTGAGTTCAGTCATGTATACCATCCAGATGGTCTCAACCATACCTTGCTCTCTCAAGGCTATGTCCCTCAAATAGCTCCCACCATAGGACTTGTAGGCAGAACATATATCTCAAGGACAGAGAAAGGAGTGAGGAGCCTCTGATTGTCCAGATCCAGTTTAAGGGTAAATCAGAAGTCATATCCTCTAAATAACCTCCTCCAAATGTGTATACAAATTATTGCAGAAAATAAAAGAAATTTTTGAGTGCCTAAAAGGAAACATATTTCCCCTTAATATGGAAGTAAAATTGCATTGCAAGATAAGTATTTTTAAAAAGTCTTAAATCAGGGAAATGGAAGTACATTAAACATGAACACATTAATATTCATAATTTACATAAAAATATTTTTTTAATTTAAGCAATTTAAATTTGGTTTTATGGGTTTAAAACCCAATGCTGTGGCCGAGGCATTTTGTATTTGAAATCCTCAAGTGATCTTATGGAAAAAAATAATTAAGCAAAATTTTTTCAACATTTAACACTACTCTTTGTAGTCATTCCTCCTAGATGTCTTTCTTCTGTCTTCTACTGGGATTCTTAGCATTTTAACTACCTCCAAAAGCTTTTTAGAGGGATGTGATATTCCTAATATTTAAGATGAACTGAGAAAATGAAAAGATATTTATTTTGTGTCATATTGCTCAAATAAAATCTGTTAAATCTCCATACACATCTATCTAAATCTACTGTTTTATCCAAATGGTTGATTCTGTCTCCTTTTGTTCCCGTGAGATAATCCTTAATTCTCTACAACTGGGGATGTCTATAGAGATAAAGTATGATGGCCTAGAGGTTATTCATCTCATTTGTACATAATATCCACCCTCCGTCTTCTTATTTTTCTCTCTTCATATCTTAATACTGGAGAAGGAAAAACAGCGTATTCCTTTATCCACTTGTAAAAACTGTTGAAACAAGGAAAACAATCAGGGTTGCTCAGGGGTGATGACTTTCTCTATCCTTATTAACAATTCTCTAACTATTGTATGAGAAGTTCTCACAAAATATTTTGGCATAGAATTTTACTTTTCTCGCCTTTTGGTGACCTCGCTTAGATAATTAAAGCATATGGTCCCAGTGAGTATGAAAAGTGAGTATGAAATTTAACTGTCTTAAAACATGCCAAAAGCGAGTATAACAAGAACTTTTCCCAGTGTTCTCTAATGAACAAAATGATAATTTACCAGATGTTTTAGACTTGCAATAATTAGAACCATAAAATCTTTCCAATAGAAGTGAGCAAGAATATAAAAAATTATATTTTATATACTTGAGCTATGATTTCAAAACCCAAATTAATTTATCAGAATCTTTGTTAAAAATGCACAAAATTACCTACAATTGACTTTGATTATAAGCTGTACTTTAAAGTATTAACATTTATAGTCTATCACAGTCACACTGTTATAGCAATGAGTCCTTAGAAGTGAGGGATGAATCTCTAATTTTAGTAGCTGTTCTTAGTAAATTGTATAAGTTCCATAACCTCAAAGGGTTATGAGAAAAACCATTAGAATGTTAACTGTACTATTAACACACTTTCCTTATGAAATTTATATTTAGAATACTACAGTAACACATTTGTTATTGTTTATTTGGGAAAGCAAACAAGTGAAAGAAAACTTGGACTCAGAGCTTTAAGCTGGACTAGATGGGACACATTCTTCATTTTTCTTAGTCTTTTCTTCCCTTGATGATGAACCAGTTTCAAATTGGGTAAAAGCGAAGAGATATGTTAGCAGTGTCGGTTTGTGGCAATTTCAGGCTTAGTTCATCTTAAGGTCCTTTTCAGGTTTGTGCATCTTGGCCCAGTGTGATTCTAATTAAATATCTATAAAAAATAAGAAGGAAATGTCACTGATTAGTATTTTTGGATCAAATAATAAAAACAAACTTGAGAATAATATTACCAAAGGACCCAATGGAATCTAATAAAGAAAAAAATTACTTAAAATACTATTTTTGTCCTCAATCCCAAGAGACAGTTTTCAGTTTAAAGCTAGTTAATTGATTTCTAATTATAATATCTACCTAATAGATTTTAATTACTTTATTAGCAAAATAGAAAATTTTTAAATCTGTCATTTCAAAAAATGTCTGTATAAATCATTTTAGAGCACAGCGTTTTTCAGAATTATGGTAGATGGCATTTATAAAAATATATCCTCAATCTAGTTACTGGATGAGTTTTATATGCAGATTTATAAAGTTATTCTAGTATTTGATATTTCAGTAGTATTTGGTAAGTAATAAATTAGAACTAAGCTTTGAGTAAAGTTATAAAAATCTACCTTTATCTCTATAGTAATTATCTAGTAACATAAAGTAAAATGTGGCATAATTCTCCATCTAAAAATAATTTTTAAAATCTTTTTTTAAATTATTTTATTTTTAAATTTTTTTACTTTTTTAAGTTTTATTGTTATTTCCCCAAGCACACTTTTTTTCCCCCCACTATAGAGCATGGGGACTCAGTTGCACATACATGTGTACATAATTTTTTCTCCCATTGTCGTGCTCCATTGTAAGTAACTAGACTTCATTATTTTGCCATAAGTTTTTTCTTTGACCTGAATAGTTTTAAGATGTTTTCTAAAATGTGAATACTTGTTTTTAAAAGAATTATTAATTTGCTACATTTTACCTGACATTCCATCTACATAAACACAGAATTCAAATAATAATTTCTAAGGTAATAACATAATCATCTCATGAAATTCATATTTACCAATTCAGCAGTTACTTTGAGAATGACTCAGAGAATATCAACCCAATGTTTGAAACCACAGTCCTAAAGCTTGGAATACTTTCAACAATGGACCATATGAATCTCTGACATATATGCATGAACTTATTTACTTATTGTTTTATTCAACTGGTAAATATTTATTGAATGTTCAATATATCCTAAGAAATATAGATGACAGATGCTGACATATAAATGAAATATGAATGATAGAGGCTGAATTTACTATAGTGAGCAATACACTCAGCATCATTAACCTAAGAAGAGTTTACATTCAGAACAGGGGTGTTAGGGGCAGAATCGTGTCATCCTAAAATCCATGTTAGATTCCTAACCCCTAGGACCTCAGAATGTGACTGAATTTAGAGATAAGGTCTTTAAAGAGGTAATTAAGTTAAAATGAAGTCATTAGCATAAGTCAATTCAGTATGACTAGTGTCCTGATAAGAAGAGGAAATTTGAACACACCTTCAGAGAGAAGACCAGGTAAAGGCAGAGGGCAACGACATCCTTCTACAAACAAAAGAGAGAAGCCTCAGAAGAAACCAAACCTGCTAACACCTTATGTCAGAGTTCTAGCCTCTGAAACCATAAGAAAATCAATTTCTGTTTTTCAAGCCACTAAATCTGTGGTACTGTGTTATGGCAGTCTGAGAAAAGTACTACAAGGAATAACATAGAGATATGTGTGATCACCTTAGAATGTCATACTTGCTATGACAAGAAAAAATAAGATACCATAAATTAACCAAAAAGGAATACTTAACTTAGATTCAGAGCCAGTTTTATGAACATGCAATCTGTTCAGTCAAACAAAGCTCCATGTTTGGTTTAATGATTTACAGTTGTTGACCTGAAATAGGCTATTAGATATTTCTTCAGCAAAAATGAGTTTATTTGGAACCAGCAGAGACTAGCAATGCAGGATTTGGAAAAATGACTAGCAACGTTCAATTCCCCAGGTGGCAAGGGAAGGAGAAGTCTTTTACAGAGAGGAAAAGGAAGTTGGTAGGGTTGTGGTAAACAGAGTCCATGGTTTCACTGGCTGCGTCCTTGCCAGGAAAGAAGAGGGGACTTGCTTCTTCGTGTTGTGCTCTGCTAAAATCCTAGGGTGTGAGAGCATCCCATTCCTGTCTCCCAGCTCTATTCAATTAAAGTTAACACTGCCATTGTCTTCAAGTTAAAATGATGTTTGACCAAGAGGTGCTATGTTTTCATTTTACACTGGGCTACACAAATTATGTCCCTAGTTCTGTCCGGACTTGTGGGTTTAGAAGAGTCTCCCAGGAGGAAGTTAAAGGATAGTTAAGATTAAATTAATGTGCTCAGCAAATTGGTTATACTTATGAGTCCTTAACTAAACTGAAATAAGCATGAATGTTCTTTGTGTGCCTGTATGTATGTGTTGGAGGGAGAAAAGAAGAAAGCATTTAATTAATTCATTACATGTACAGTGATTTAAATGCAATTCTAGCAATCCTAAATTTCATGACAACAAAATTAATTTTGAGCACCACATTTTCCTCTGAATCTAAGATTGGAAGTAGAAAATTAAAAGTAAGGTATAATTAACTATTTTCCAACAACTTGTGGTGATATAAAGTTTATTAGGCTGTTTTTAGAATTAAATAATCTAGCACTTTAATGCATGTAAGGTAGACTATACATAATAGTCTCAATAATCTTAATTTACCCTCCATTTTATTTAGTGATTATCATAATTTTGAAATTTTTATTATACTCTTCAATTTTAGATTCTTAGTACAAAGAAGCATTTTTAAGACATGAAGAATATTAAAAAGGATCTTGGAGTTCCCATTATGGCTCAGCAGGTTAAGAACACAACTAGTATCCATGAGGATATGGGTTCCATCCTTGGCCTCGCTAAGTGGGTTAAGGATCCAGTGTTGTCACAAGCTGCAGTGTAGGTCACAGGTGTGGCTGAGATCCCAAGTCGCTGTGGCTGTGGCATAGGCCAGCAGCAGCTCCAATTTGATCCTTAGCCAAGGAACCCAGGAACTTACATAAGACATCGGTGTGGATTGGAAAAAAAAAAAGAAAAGAAAAAGAGAGAAAAAAGGATCCCTAGCCTACTTCCTCATTTTTCAGGGTTGGTCAATCCAGATTTCATCTTAGTAATAGGACATTTAGAAAGAGGGATGTGAAATAAATGAAAAAATAACACACTTTCTCAGATTGCAAGAGTTTACTGATGTTCACACCAAGATTCTGGATATATTTTTTTAAAAATTTAGGACAAACTTAATGAAAAAAAATTGAATATAAGAGTAAAAGACATGTTAAGAATAATTTTCCTATAAAGACATGTAAGCAAGGATATGAATGGTGGGTATCAAAAGAGGAGGTGATGTATGCATTACTACTCCCAAAATATATTTCTGGGAAACAGAACTCTCAGGCCTCTGCTGCCAGCCATCTACAATATAAAATTATGTCATATGTTCCTGTATCCTACGTCATTCCCCTTCTTTGTGATTATACATCACTTATCACACTATATTAAAATTGATGCTAACTTGCCTCATTTTATTGCTAGATTAAGAACTTCTAGGAGTTCCCGTCGTGGCTCAGTGGTTAACGAATCTGACTAGGAATCATGAGGTTGCGGGTTGGATCCCTGGCCTCGCTCAGTGGGTTAAGGATCTGGTGTTGCCGTGAGCTGTGGTGTAGGTTGCAGATGCGGCTCGGATCCCGCATTGCTGTGGCTCTGGTGTAGGCTGGCAGCTACAGCTCCAATTAGACCCCTAGCCTGGGAACCTCCATATGCCGTGGGAGCAGCCCTAGAAAAGGCAAAAAGACAAATTAAAAAAAGGAAAAAAAAAAAGAAAAATTCTGAAGGGAAGGGATAATAATACATTTCAATTCTTTTTCCTCAGTACCAATTTTGGTGTGTGGCATATAATAACGGAGCAGTATGTATAAATTGAATGCATGAAAATCAAATGGGCCTCTTTACAGTTCTAAGAATTATAATTCATAGATAGCAATCTAGAAAAACATGATAGATCCTTGACAGAGACATATTTTTAAATAAAAATTTATATTCAAAATAAAAATTTAAAAAGCATTTCAAACAAAGTTATTTTCAAGTGTTGTTTTAGAAGATACTCATTAACTACTAGATAAACATGGTTTGAAGGATGTTAGAAAAGGCAGAAGTTAAAAAAAAAATCACAATTAACCAGATGTGTTTTGAACCAAATGATTCTTCTTACAAACCATATAATTAGTATCTGTGTATATTAAGTAGGTACATGAATGCTTCATGCTGGTTACTAAATTGCTTTGTTTCTTCAATTAGTACATTGTTTTCTCTAAAATAAATTTATAAAACTCAATTTAGGAAAACGTAAAATGACTTCAAAGATGGGTTACTCAAATAAGAGTATGAGACTAATACAAAAACCAAATTCAAATGAATTTCAAAACAAACCTGAAATAAATTATTTCCTCGGAAAATAAAGTTTATAAAGTTTGATTACAGTAGAGACATAAGAGTTTTAGGAATAGAGATTAGAGCACAGAACGCACACAATATTATAGAGATAATGACATGATGCGAGACAATTTCCAATTCTTGAAAGTTATAAGTCTCTGGATTGAAAGGATTCACACTGCTCAGCACAACAGATTTAAGAAAGCCCACACTAAGGTGCCACTGGAGGTGATGCAATTTCTGGTGAAGACATAAATTTAGATATAGGTACAGAATCAATTTATATATATACCTTATGGTATAATTACAGATCGAATAGAATGGAGGAAAGGATATTTTGCCATTTAAAACAGATTAAGTGAAATTAAGGATCTATGGATTTTTAAGTTGGTATCAGGGGCATATAGTGGGTGGCAGCAAGAAAAATGCTTATTCCTATTACCAATTCTAAAATTGAATTGAGGGGGGTAACGAGAAAACATTATATGGATTATTTCAATTAGTAGGAAGAGAGGGAGGTGGATTTTCAAGCTAGATCAAACTGATTCAGGAGAGCTTATTGTTAGCATCTCTTCCCAACTCCATGTTTAATGACATCACCTTGGGACTTGGCCACAATGGGAGTACTTTAAATCTAGAAAATGGCAAGAGCTTGTTTATTTAGCTCTTTATTTCGTCCAGAGTACATTTTTCTAGTACACCACTGCTTAACAAATCACCATGGGATCACACAAATACACAAGAATTTCTTCAAGAAATTGTACTTGATTAAGACTGAAAACTTTTTTCCAGAGTCCTCTTACCTGAATGGTTCAAAAGTTAGTTGACCTATGGAAGAACTGGCACAAGTTTGGAAAGGCGGGTGTGAAACATACAGACTTAACCTTTCAAGGCCCCTCTCTTGTCCCTATTCTCCACCTCACGTCCAACTCATCTTCCTGACTACTGACTATGCTGATGGGTAAGGTCTCAGACCCACATTGATAACTACAAAGAAACAAGAGCTTATGATAGACAACCAATTTGGGCACAGGATATATATTACTTTGTTTCCCTGCACTATTGCCTCAGATTAACAGGCTAATGACTCTTTTTCTGATCCTTTGACTCTCTCATCCAGAACCTTACCACGCCAGCTCTGCCCACATTTGTGTAAGGTTTCTTAGCGATATTAAATATTGTCAATCATAGTAGCCTAGTAGCTATGCTTCCCAGACTGTGACTGATACAGAGGGGGGAGTCATTTCTCAAAACAGAGTCAAGGAGTTCCTGGCGTGGCTCAGTGGTTAATGAATCCAACTAGGAACCATGAGGTTTTGGGTTCAATCCCTGGCCTTGCTTAGTGGGTTAAGGATCTGGCCATTGCCGTGAGCTGTGGTGTAGGTTGCAGACGCGGCTTGGATTCTGCGTTGCTGTGGATCTGGCGTAGGCCAGCGGCGGCTACAGCTCTGATTCGACCCCTAGCCTGGGAACCTCCATATGCCACGGGTGTGGCCCAGAAAAGACAAAAAATAAAATAAAATAAAAATAAAAAACTGTGTCAAGAGACAATGATGTTAAAATCACGTTCAGCTCCTAAAATGTATGGGATTTGAAAAGAACAATTTGGCAGCAGTGATTGCTGTAAAAGGTCATGGAAAGACTGATTAACCTAGTTGTGGTAGTCACATAAAAGAGTACGGTACTTCTTTCCAGTGATGCAATCCTAATGCTCTCATCAGCGGTAAGGGAGTTGCTAGAAGCCCCAGTTTTTCTGGGGCAGTAATGATATGGTGACTATTAGGACTTATGCTCCTTCAGGATATATGAGGAAGTATGAAGGTCAATGACCAGCATTGCTCACTCAGGCTGTACTTGAGTAAATCATATGGGTTTGAAATATCTTTTATTGATAAGGGATGAAGGAATAGCAGCATATGTATCATATGATATGTATTGTAATATGTTGTACATTACTGCACTTGATATACTTAAACTTGCCTAAACATAAAGCTCACCTGGGAAAATCATTAATCTATCCTGATTGTACTTTAATCCTACTGAATCCTAATCTCCAAAGAAAGAGGCTAGAAATCTGTACAGCAGGTAGGTTTTAAAAGCAATTAACAATAAAACATTTCAAACATTTTTTATGATGGATGACAAAGAATTCTCTATATGTGAGAGATTAGTATGCTAATAATGAGTATAAATTAGCAATGTGGGAAATTAGGGACAGAGATATAGGTCGTTTCTGCATTATTTCAGAAAATATTTAATGATTACTTGAAATAGAAGGATAGCAGTTATGAAGATGAATCGGAGCAAATAGAATATAAATAGAATTATAAACATATAAGGATAAAGTTTAAATTACTTAAAATTTTTGCACAAGGAACATTATAGGGAGAAATAATTATTTTTGGGGTGTTCCCTGAGAAAGTTATAATTAGGTATAAAATCTGGACTCTTCTGAATGCCTTTTGATGATCTTAAGTGGTAATTGGTAAAGTTTGATTACTTGTGAACACAGATTACATTATTTTTATCTGAAAATATCGACACTTGGGTGAAGTAAAATACAACTTTCAGAGAGAGATCTCATTTGTAAATTTATTGTGACTACATCAACTCAGTGTATTATTGTCTTCTACTTCCATTCAGCAACCAAAAATGAGTATGTATAAGGTACTATGCTAAGGATTAGGGATCCATTAAATAAAAAACAATCTCTGGTCTCAATAAGACTATGAACTACTTGTAGATATAGAAATATTTATTGTTGGAGTTCCCGTCGTGGCTCAGTGGTTAATGAATCTGACTAGGCACCATGAGGTTGCGGGTTTGATCCCTGGCCTGGCTCAGTGGGTTAAGGATCCGGTGTTGCCGTGAGTTGTGCTGTAGGTTGCAGACGTGTCTTGGATCCCTCATTGCTGTGGCTCTGGCTTAGGCCAGCAGCTACAGCTCCTATTGGACCCCTAGCCTGGGAACCTCCATATGCCGCAGGAGTAGACCAAGAAATGGCGAAAAGACAAAAAAAAAAAATATTTATTGTTAATTGATTACTTTTTTTCAAAGATAGGATGAAGCCCTATTATAGGGACCTTGAAGCCAGGCTCAGGAATTTGTATCTAATTCAATAGACCATAGGGAACATTAATGGGAAGTAAGCAAGACAGAATATGACCTAAATTAGAAAATTTTGATATGATTTGGAAGATTGATATAATGACATATGAAACAAAATTGAGTAGGGAAGGGATATGAGTTGCAGTCGTGATTAGAAAAGTACCATGATAGAATGGATGATAATCAAAAGGCTCAAGGCAGAATAGCAATAATAATGTATAAAATTTCAGCCTATCGAGAACCAATATTGTGTTTGGATTGGCCCTTGTTTCCTTTTAGGACTGTAAAATGCCCTTTAGCAATAAGCCATCAGGAAAACTTTGAAAAGACAAAGATTTATTGCTTATGGGACCTGGAAATTACATAGCATACCTGGGGATCCATAGTGAGGGCGAGAGTTGACTGAGACAGAGAGAACCTAGACCTGGGTTTCCTTTATTAAAGTTGAAGGAGAGAGCCTGGAGTTTCACAAACTCACTCTTTATTGGTGAATTTAATGTATAAGAACAGGGATGTAAAGTGAAGGAGGAGGAAAAAAAAAAACAAAACAACTGGCCCCAAATGGTCAGTTATCAAAATCAACCAAGAACCTTGAAACAAAGGAGCCTCAGTGAGAGAAGGAGGCCTTGCCCTTGATCTAGTGTGTGGCTGGCAATGTGCTTATTTGAATAGACCTCTTTGAAGTGGATGTTTCTTTGAAGTGGATGTCTCAGTAATCAAAGCTTAAGCCAGGCACTCATATTACAAAAAGGAAAGCCAACTGTCAGGGCTTACACTACAAATGAGAAAAGAACAGAAGAACAGATTTAAAAGTTATTTCAGTTATAAATTATGCAAGACTGGCAAATGGTTGGATATGGTATGCAAGTTGGGAGGAAGAGTCAAAAATGTAAATTAACAGAAATGTAAAACTTAACAGAAATGAGGCAAGTGGTTTCATTGAGTCCTTCTTATAATTGCAAGCAGATTAACCATGAAGCTGGTGAGGTTAATCTTCAAAACCCTGGAAAAAGTCTCCTTTTCAAGTATTAGAAGGGGACCTAGAAATGTGTCCCCAAAGTCCTATTTTTTTGTAAAATTTACAGAATTAAGATATTTGAATCATAATCAGTTAAAGTTGCTACCGATTTGCACTCCAACTTCCATTTTATTACATCCTTAACTGTCCTTTTTTGTTGGGTGACTTGGAAAGGCTGCAGGCATTTTTATGATCTAGCTAAGTGGAATTTACTTGCTGACACATTTAGTTTAAATTTTGTAGAATATATTCATTTGCTTCACAGTCAGTTTCCTGTATAATTAAGTTATTCCTAGTCATCCTGGTATTAAAATGACTTCTAGGAATACAAGTACCTCTCACGCTATAGATTCAGCCCACAGCAAAATGAGAAGAGGCAAAGCTAGAAAGTTCCTCTAACATGTGTTGTAGAGGAAAATTTTTCCTCTACCCTTCTACGTTCTTCTGCTAACTAAAAATTAAATTGATACAAGACAGAAACATAGAAGGAAAAAAAACAAATTTTATACATACATATAGAGGTCTCAGTTGTGTAGACCTAAAGGATTGACCAAAACAGGCAGTTTTTATACTTTTTAAACAAAGAAAATATAAATTCATGAAGACTTACAAAGACAAAGGAGTTTGGGCAGGGGATAGTAAATTTGTGATAAAGTAACAAGATTTGTTTATACAGTCCTGACTCTACCTTTTGGTATAGGGAGGATATCTTTTATAAGGGAGATGTGTTTTCTTACTTCAGGAAAAGAGAGAGAAGGATCAGAGTGTCCTTCTCCCATCAGCTGTTTTTCAAGTAACTTTAATACAAAATAATCAATAGACCACATTGGCATATTGTGGGGTGGCCTGCCCTGAGCCACTGCACATGAGCTGAGGTTTGTGGGTAACTGAGGAGAAACAGGTGTGCAGTGCATAGAGCTGGGATTTAGCCTGTGATCCTCCATATGCCGCAGATGCGGCCCTAAAAAGACATTAAAAAAAAAAAAAAGTAACTGAGGTTGCCAATAAGTTGGAAAGATGAAATTTACTAAGCTATAAGTAGTAAAAAGCAATTTAATAAACCATACTGGAGGGAAGAGTTATTTTCCTTTTCTTCATAAATAAGATAATGTCATGGTATTTTGTCAGTATACAGAAAGAAATGAAGAGAAATATGTGTCTTTACGGTTGTCAGGTAATTCCTTAATTCAAATCTTTCTTTTAGGTTTTTGATTTTGATATTATGTTTTAAAATTTTGTAATTGATCTAATACATTCTCAGTATAAATCCATTTTCACTATAGTTATTCATAAATGTATTGAAATTTTAAATTAGCCTGCACTGTTGCATTTGTATGAACTGCAGTCCTCTAACTTGGATTTTCCTCTGCTTAAATATTCAATGAAAATTTGTTATATACTTAATTTATTCAAATAACTTTTCTTACTTGGGTACAAATACTTTGTTCTCAGCTTGTGTTTGCAACTTGGTAAAAGTAATGTAAGAGAAATAAACTGAACATAATTTCCTTTGATATGACTTAATATTGGAATTATTATTGGCTGTGATTTTATTTTTGAGATATTAATGCATTATAAATAGCTCTTTATATTCAACTCTATAAAATGACTCTGTTGAAGTGATTTTACTATAAAAAAGGAGGTAAGATAATTTTCAAAAAAATCAAAAGGCTTATGAGAAATGTGTAGTTTAGCTACATCTTGTTGGAAATTAACACTAGATAATGTTTATATTCCGTATATATCTTTTTTGACTTTAAAACATTTTTTGAATAATAACTTACATACATTTAAGTGCAAAAAGTAGTAAATTTACACAACTGCCAACCATGTTAAGATATATGATACCAAATCAGTTTTCTCAACCTTCAACCCCCAGAGATAATCAGTATTTTAACATCCATCAAAGATTAATTTTGCTTAATATATTAAAGTAGCCTTTTGCTATCAGTTGTAAAAGGGATCTATTCAATGTCTGCTCTTTTACTAGTTACCCAGAACCTCAATAACTATTAGTGGAAATGAATTATTAATGATACATTTTTTTCACCCATAAAAGTTAATTGGTTCTTGCCTTCCAAAAAAGCTAATGTAATGAAACATACTATTTATCTCTAGCTTGTGTGTCTGTCTGTTCTTCGTGTGTGTATATGTGTGAGCATGTCATAAAGGTGTGTGTGTGTGTGTGTGTGCATCTGTTCTCATGTGAATTAATACCCAGACAGATTTTCTCAATTCGAAGGGCCTACTGAAAACAGAAAGTAGAAATTCACCGTTTATTTTTTCTACATATAATCCTTTAGTAGAATAGTTATGAATGTTATTGTAATTCCTTCAGATCAATCTAGGAAAACTTTCTTGGAAAGGTCAGTTTATAGGTTTATTGAGAAGTGTGAGAGAGTTAAGGATTGTTAGAAAAGAAAACGGGTGAATGTTCAATTGGTTGGAGAGTAATATCACAAATATTGGTAAGAAAGTAAACAAATTACACAGTCTAAGCATGTATTTAGTGAGGAGGTAGGGCTGGGGAAAAGGAAAGAAGATGGGAATAAAGAATAAACTAAATCAAGAAAGCAGGTAGAAGACTATTGATACTCTTATTCCAATATGGATCAGAATGAAGGACTAATGAAACATAAATTCAGTGAAAACAACAAATGGAGATTTTTCACTATAGGAGAGGATGCTTTCTTTTATCCAGTTGATAAGAAAGAGAAACCATAGATTTCTGAGTTATACTGCTTTCTAAGGGAATTGTAATTTGTGATGCTTTAAACAAATATTGAGTGGCTTGCTCTGCCAGACTCATTTTATTGCTGTTCTGTTTTGTTTTCAATTTTTTTTTTTTTTTTTTGGTAAATGTTATCAAATAAATACTCTCAGTGAAATCTCTTATTCCAGTACACAGAACCAAGCCATCTTTTTAGTTTCCCTAAAACATTTGAATTAATACATTTTGCTTTAGGATTCCAGATTCTGACTGCAACCAGCAGTCAGTCTGAGCCCTTTCTAGGAAGTGCTGTGTTTCTTGTTTTCTCACTGACCTTATAGTTCTTATTGCTACTTTAAGGCATAACATAAATAAAAATAGCAGGAGGCTGATTATATGTAGATGCTCCTCATTTAACAAATTACAGTATGTAACCCTATCTTTTTAAACCAAAAAGGAAATACAAAGCATTATCTCATTCCCCATATTCCCGAATGGGAATCTCCATTTTTCAGAGATATTTTCTGGAGTCAGCTTTCTAATTAACCCTTGAGGGGGTGGCATAATGGTTTAGTCCAGTGATCCTTAATTCAGAGAGATGTTTGGCTCAGATAATATTCTCTAATATGCTAATTCTGTCTCTTGGGCAATTTGCTTTACTTCTTAAGCATCATCATCTATAAAATAGGGATAGTAGTAAGACCTAGTTCAGGAATTTCAGTGATTGTTAATCAAAGCAATCAATGCAGCATTGTTGATGTAGTTCTTCTCCGGTCATTTCTGTCAGTTGTCGTAGTACCATTTGGTCTTACAGTGTTTTTCTTGTTTTGTCTCCCAAAAGTTTTTTCTTTTCATTTCACATCTTTTTATGAGCCATAGATTCTCAGATTACTTAAAACCCATTCCAAAAAACCAGTCTTCTGAAATTGTAGATCATCTATTCTACACCATGCAAGCACAGCTCATAAATTGCAGCTGTGCTGTTGATTTTTGCATTCTTACTGGCTTGCCAGACCAACCTTTATCTTCTTTAACTTTGTTGGCGCACAGCAAAATACTAGAGTGTGTTTCAAATGAGAGATCTATGACTTCCTTAGTGTCAATTTAAATAAATTTGCACCCAATGCTGCTGAGACTACTGTTCAGATCATTCACTAAAATGGCTAGTTTATCACAGTTAATGCCAAGCAGCCTTAGGACTATACGAATAATAGCAAAATTTAAAACCTAAGTCTTCAGATATTTAGACCGTGGATAGACATATTATCCACAAAGTTTATGGAGTGTGCCTTGATGGAGTGGGGAAACAATTGGTGTCATTATCTAGACTCCTGGGAAGGCTTCAGGAGTGCTCCAGAAATGTAATAAATCAACACACTCCTTCCAATTATGCAAATACCCATTCTTTACTCAAGGATCATCATACTTTTGAAGGAGTAGATTTCTTTTTGAGATCCAGCACCGCATTAATTATTATTAAACTTACACAAAGACTGGGTTGCATATTTATAGAGTATTCTTTGTAATGGCTGAGATGTACTTCTTCCCATAGCCATGGACTCCTTCATCATCTCTTACCTGTTTTGTGGGGTGGGGGGGAGCAAATAAAGTAACTGTAATGAAATGGCTTGTCATCCACTTCAACCTTAAATCCTTTCAGTAACTTCCTATTTTTCTTTAGATAAAGAACAATATCCTTAAAGTTACCCCCATGGCCCTTCAGGTTGGACCCTGCTCTAATCTTCTTTCCATTGTACTTTCTTAGCTTCAGCCGCAGTTTTCCTTCACTTCTTCTTCCTTCTCCCATGAGTCTTTGCACACCTTGTCTGCTGTGACAGAATCAACCCCACTCCCCTGCGCAGTATGCCTTCACCTAGTAAAGTTCTTAAAGCCCATTAATATAGAAATATCCAATCACTTATGTCCTCTCTGAATCCAAGTCTGGTCAGGTTGTTTCTAACATTCTCGCATTTAAAATTATTGCTTTTCTTTGGAGCACATAGTCCAATCCGTGATTATTTATTTACTTCATTACTTATTTACTGTTTTTCCTCACTGACCAGTACATAAACTCAATGGGAACCAGAATCATGCTCTTGTTCCCTATTTTTTCCCCTGAACTTGGTCCTGGAACAGCATGATTATGGTTACAGAACGCGCTAACTTTGAAAGTTATCAGTCTGGTACTGATGGAAGCATACTTCGAAGCATAAGTAAGGGGGAGATGGCAACTAATTCCAGATTTATAGCCCATCTTTTTGAAATAAACTGTGGGAAATAGAATACAGTGACCTTATTCTTGACTCTTGATTGTCAAAGTGACAAATCTAGGATCCATTTTTTTAAAACTAAAATTAAGAGCTGAATTTAAGTTGGTACTTTTTTGATAGGGCTCACAGACAGAACCATCTACTTCCAATATATTTCTGGGAAAGTTTTAAATATGAGAAGAGATAAAACATTTGACTCCCAAATAATTGCTAATGGTGATAAAATAACATAATCTATTTAAATAAGTTACTACTATTTTCAGTGTCTTACCATGTAATCCTTCTCTTTTATCCTTGGGATCCAATATGATACCAGACAAAGTGTTATATAAGTGTAACTATATAGTAGAATTTAGTATTGACTGGTTTGATAAATAGAAGTTGCTGTTTAAGCTGGTGATAGGATATCAAGATCCCTGATTTAAGGTGAAGGAGGAATGTGAGTTTGTCTCTTAAATTGACCTCTTTTTAGATTGGTCTAGATTACGTAGGTAATTAATATACTGACTCTGTTTAGGCTTATTGGTTATCTGATTTATGAATTCTTTACAAATTTCTCATTCACATAGCTGATTTGTTTTTTTGTTGGTTTGTTTTCTTTTTTCTCTTTACAGCCACACACAGAGCATATGGAAGTTCCCGGGCCAGGGGTCAAGTTAGAGCTGTGGCCTATGCCAGAGCCATGACAACACTGGATCCCAGCCAAGTCTATGACCCTGCACCACAGCTTGTGGCAAAGCTGGATCTTTACTACCTTAGCAAGGCCAGAGATTATACCCACATTCTCTCAGAGACAAGTCCTATCCTTAACACTCTGGCCACAATAGGAACTTCCCAAATAATTTACTTGAATTCTAAATTGTCAAGAATTATTTGGATTCATACTACATATTTTGATTACCTAAGTATATTATGAAATTTCAAATATAATACAGTATTTCTGAGCACCTGCTGTGGTGGTATTGTTATTAATTTCTAAAAATAAATAACAAGCAATGGTAGTAGCTAATTCCATGTACTGAAAACACAATTATTTTGCTATAGGCTATACTAGAAAACTTAAACTAGACACTTTATTTTACCCTTTGAGAGTATCTCTGTAATATTTAATATAAAATTAGAAAATATAGGTCCCTTAGGAGTATTTGTTGAAATAATAAATGAATGTGAAGACTAGTATTTTATTCAGCTCTACTGCAATTTGTGATCATCCTCTTTCACAAATAGCATCAGCTTGAAAACTGCAAAAACTTTAAGAAGTTTTTCTTATCTTTGCAGATAACAAGCTAAACTATAATCTTCCTTTTCAAGTTAAATAACTTATTAAGTCTAATAACAGGTAACCCAATAACTTTTAAAGATGGAAAAATATATTTTTATGTAATCTTAATTTTTATAAAGGTAAACCTTGATATTAATCACAAAACTCTTTCAGGAAATTTATAGTTTAATTTCATTTTTCTGTTTCTGCACTTTGGGAATATACTGTTACTTAGTTTACCATTTCATTTCTAGTGTCACCTATGATGTCTAAATAACTCCTTGAAAGTACTTAGTAATCATTCTCAAAATAAATTAATAGTCAAATAACCAAATTCTCTTTTATATATCCCTGCAAATATCTGACAATAACTTCTCTGTAAGAACCATATTTTCTTCATCTAGCTTTAAAGTATCTGTTTCTTTTAATCATCATTATATGAAAGCAAGATTTAATAGAAAGTACTTCAGAAACATAATCAGAAACTTACAGAATAACAGAGCAAATTACTAAGCACTTCTTAAAGTGTTGGGAGTGTTTATAAACTGTAAAGTTCCATAAAACACATTAACATTTATTAATTCTTGGTTATTAATTCTTGGTTTTATAATGCTATATATGCTGTATTACACACTTTACATATGGTAATGAATTTACTTCTTATAGCAATCTCATGAATTGGTTATTGCTATTTTTTTTTAATTATATTGCTCAACTTTAGAAACCCATAATTCTAAATGCATATATATTTGGCTTTAGTCTATTTAAAAATGTGGTTTTGAGACATGAAACTAATAATCTAGAATCCTGGTACATAATAGGCTATTATGGATTTCTTAGAGTCACTTCAGCTAATTAAGGCTAGATAGATACACTTTACTATTAAATTTCCCAGATTTATCAGCCTAGAAAGCTTATCAAAAATAAATTGAGAATATTCTGGTAGGTATATATTTATAAATTAGATAAAAGTATTCACTGAAAATGATTTTATTTTGAAGTTATTCAATTGTTTGCCCTTACATTTTTCTCCTCAAATTACATTGGTACAAATATCAAATTTAATTACCCATAATTATCATCATAATATAAATCCAATTCAAAAAAATAGGGCCTCTTTGATGCCAGTCTTTTATGACCAATCCACATTACTCTAAATTTTATTAGTGCCTAGGGATATAACATTTTGGCCAGGAAGACTGCATTAAGTCTAAAAATGTAAGTCAGCTTTTATTCTTTTGGATTTTAACCTCTCATTTATGTCTCCCCCATGTTTTACTACATTCAAAAATATTTTAAATTATCTTACAGTAAAATTGATGTTGTTTGATGATTCACTTCAGCTCTAACCTCTATGAATTTTAGCACTCGTATGTATTTGTGCAACATCACTACAATAAGGATGGATAGAGTTCCATCACTCCCCAAAACTCTCTCATGCTATTCTGCTACAGTCACACATTTTTCTAACTCCTCACCCTAGCAACCACTGATCTGTGTTGCATTACCATAGTTTTATTTTTTCAAGAACACCATATGTATCAAAACATATGGCACACTACCTTATAAGACTGGCTTCTTTGGTTCAGCATGTAGACTTTAATAACCATTTAAGTTGTATTGATAGCATGTTTCTTCTTATTACTGAGTAGTATTCCATTGTACTGATATAAAGTTTGGTTAACTATTCCCCTATTAAAGACATTTTTCCTGGTTCCAGTGTACATTATCAATGGAGATACTAATATAAGTTTGTCTGTAAATGTAAGATTACAATTCTTTAGGGTAAAAGGTTAGGATTACTCAGACACATAGCAATGTGTGTATAAATATATTAGGAACTACAAAAATGTTTTTGGAGCAGATGTAACATTTTGCATTTGCACAAGAAACGTGTAAGAGATCCATCTGCTTGACATACTTGTCAGCAGTTTGTTTTACCAGTATTTTATTTCTTCATTAAAAATTTTCCAGTTTTTAAAATTGAAGCATAGTTGACTGACAATATTATATTAGTTTCAGGTGTAAAACATAGTGATTCTGTATTTTTATAATTTACATTCCATTTAATATTATTATAAAATATTGGCTATATTTTATGTGCTGTACAATGTATCCTTGTAGATTATTTATTTTATATATAGTTTGCACCCAGTTTCCCACCCCTATATTGCCCCTCATCCCTTTCCTTTCCCTACTGCTAATACTACCTTCATTCTCCATGTCTGTCAGTTTATTCCTTCTTTGCTATATTCATTTGCTGTTTTATTGTTTAAGAATTCCATATAAGTGATAACATACCATATTTTTTTCTCTGACTTATTTTACTAAGCATAGTAAGCTCCAAGTCCATCCATGTTGTTGTAAATAGCAAAATTTCATTATTTTCATGGATGAGTAATATTCCATTGTATGTATAAGTATATATATTCATATGTATATATAATAAATACATTTCATATCTTCTTTATCCATTCCTCTGTTGATGTACACCGAAGTAGCTTTCATATCTTGGATATTATAAAGGATGAACATTGAAGTACATATATCTTTTCAAACTAGAATTTTCATTTTCTTCACATACATGAAAAGAGTTGATTTGCTGAATCATATGGTAGTACTATTTTCAGTTTTTTAGGAAACTCCATACTGTTTTCTATAGCAACTGTACCAGTTTATTTTTCTACTAAGTGTATAGCATTTCACCAACATTTGTTATTTGTGGGTTTTTTGACAACCATTCTGACAGGTGTGAAGTGATATCTCATTGTAGTTTTATTTTGCATTTTCCTGATGACTGTAAGTGTTGAGAATCATTCATGTACCTGTCTTTCTCAGTCTGACTTACTTCACTTAGTGTGACAATCTCTAGATCCATCCATGTTGCTTATTTCATTTTTATGGCTCAGTATGATTCCAATGTGTGTGCGTAAGAGTGTGTCTGTGTGTGTGTGTATACCACATCTTCTTGATCCATTTGTTAATGGACTTTTATTTTCTTCCGTTTCTTAGCTGTTGTAAATAGTGCTGCAATAAACATTGCAATGCATGTGACTTTGTGAATTATAGTTTTCTCCAGATATATACCTAAGATTGGGATTGCTGAATCATATAGTAATTTATTTTTAGTCTTTTAAAGCTCCATATTGTTCTCCCTAGTGGCTATACAAATTTATAAAGAAGGGTTTTGTCTCCTCCTCTCCAGCATTTATTATTTGTAAACTTTTTGATGATGGTCATTCTGACCAGAGTGAGGTGATACCTCATAGTGTTTTTGATTTGCATTTCTCTAATAATTAGCGATATTGAGCATCTTTTCATGTGCCTGGTAGCCATCTGTATGTCTTCTTTGGAGAAATATATATTTAGGTCTTATGCCCATTTTTTTACTGGGCTTTTTTTTTTTTATATTGAGCTATGTGAGCTGTTTGTAAATTTTGGAAATTAAGCCTTTGTTGGTCCCATATTTTGCAAATATTTTCTCCCATTATGTAAGTTGTCTTTTCATTCTGTTTATAGTTTTCTTTGCTATGCAAAATCTTTGAAGTTTAATTAGGTCCCACTTGTTTGTTTTTGTTTTTATCTCCTCTGTTTTAGGAGATAAATCCAAAAGATATCACAGCAATTTGTGTCAAAGGGTATTCTGTCCATGTTTGTTTGTTTATTTATTTTTAAATTAAATGAATTTTGTTATATTTATAGTTGTACTACCACCATGGATGGACCCAGAAATTATCATGCCAAAGTGAAGTTAGTCAGTCAGTGAGACACAAACATTATATATCATCACTTAATGTGGAATATAAAAAAAGGATAAAATGAACTTATTTGCAGAACAGAAACTGACTCACAGACTTTGAAAAACTTATGGTTACCAAAGAAGACAGATTGGGTGTTGGACCTGTGGGCTGGGGGTTTGGGATAGAAATGTTCTAAAATTAGGTTGTCCAGGCTTTCCTCTAAGATTTTTTAGTATCCTGTCTTACATTTAGGTCTTTAATCCATTTTGAGTTTATTTTAGTATATGGTATTAGAGAGTGTTCTAATTTCACTATTTTACATGTAGCTGTCCAGTTTTCCCAGTGCCATCTTATTGAAAAGAGTGTTTTTTCTCCATGTGTATTCTTGCTGAGTTTGGCATAGATTAATTGACCATAGGCATATGGGTTTGTTTCTGGGCTTTCGATCCTGTTCCACTGATCTATATATATTTTTTGTGCCAGCACTTTACTGTTTTGATTACTGTAGACTTGTAGTAGAGTCTGAAACATGGAGCCTGATTCCTCTAGGTCTGTGTTTCTTCCTCAAATGGCTTTAGGGGTATTTTGTGTTTCTATAAAAAAATTTTAAAAATTTTATTCTAGTTCTGTGAAAAAATGCCATTGATAATTTGATAGAGATTGCATAGAATCTGCCTTGAGTGGTATAATCATTTTGACAATATTGATTCTTCCAATCCAAGAACATGGTACATGTTTCCATCTGTTGTGTTGGGATTATTTTCTTAATATCTCCTTCTGATAGTTTAATATTAGCGTATAAAGCCATTTTGAGAAAGATTCAGCAATCCCAATCTTAGGTATATATCAGGAGAAAACTATAATCCACAAAGTCACATGCATTGCAATGTTTATTGCAGCACTATTCACAACAGGTAAGAAATGGAAGAAAATGAAAGTCAATTAACAAACGGATAAAGAAGATGCGGTATACACACACACACACACACACACACACGTTGGAATGATACTGAGCCATAAAAAATGAAATAAGGCTATTTGCAGCAACATAGATGGATCTAGGGATTGTCACAGTAAGTGAAGTAGATTTATCAGCCTAGATAGCTTATTAAAAAAAAAAAACCTCTATACTTAAGATTCATCTAAATAGGTATCTTACTATAATTTAGTTGTTTATCCTTCTCCTCTATGTGACTGTTATTATATATTACATCTTCACACATTAAATATCTCATTAGACAATATTTTAAATTGTTCCTTCAACTTTCAAACTTATTTTAAAGAATCCAAGAGAAGAAAGGTTTATTATGTTTTCTCATATATTTACTGCCACTACAGCTCTCTCTTCATTACTTATGTTCTCATCTTCCTTTCATATTATTTCCCTTCTGTCCCTTGAAGCTTTTTTTTTCTTTTTTTGGAATTTTGATGGAGACATTTTGTTGGCAACAAATTATTAGTTTTACTTAATCTTAGAATTGTCTTTATTTCATTATTTCCACAAGGCATATTTAGACTGTATCTAGATTTAAGGAACTATAATTCTTTTTTTTTTTTTTTTTGCACTTAAAAAAAATTCCATGCCATTTCTGCTCTATGATTTCTAATGAGAACTCTGCAAACATTCTTACTGTTGTTTTCCTATAGGTAACACTTTCTAAAAAAAAAAAAAAAAATCTGTTCAAGAGTTATTCTCTGTCTTGTATTTTTAGCAGTTTCCTTATGATGTATTTTGGTATTAATATTTGAGTTTACCTTCTTTGAGTCTTTCTGAGTGTTATGAATTTCACATCTGTTACCAAAATTGGGAATTTTGTAGTTGTTATTTAACATTTTTTCAACCACAATCTTTCTTTTTTTCTCCTGTAACTCTCAAAAATTAAATGAAAGACTTTCTTATCATCCAACAGGCCTCTGCAGTTCAGTGCAATTTTTTAATTTATTTTTTTTATAAAGAATGAATATTTTCTGTTGATTTACTTTCAGGTTTACTGACTGTTCTGTTATCTCTCCATTGGGTCAATCTTTCTTTAAACATTTTAGTTATTATATTTTTCAATGCTAAAATACTTAGCTAATACATTTTATACATTTTACTTTTCCATTTTTTCTGAGAGTATTTGTGACTGTTCATTGAGCATTTTAAAAATAGCTTTTCAAATATCTTTGTCATTTATAATCTGTGCTGTCATCTGTGTCATCTTGGGTCTGATGTCTATTGACTTTCTTTTTCTATGTAATATTAGATTTTTCTTGATTTTCCTATTCAGAATTATTTTAAATTTTACCTTGGACTTTTTGAATATTGCACTATGAGATACCAGGTTTTATTTAAATCTAGGAATGTTGATATTCTTTGTTTTAGTAGGCAAAAAATGGGATAAATTTCAGAATACCTGTTTCAACTACTTTCTGTGGACTGTAGTTTAAATATCAGTCCAGTTTTCAGAAACATTCTTGAATCTATCCCATTAATTCATCACCTGGTAGTCAGTGTAGTGTTTGAGTTGTGATCTGCCTTTATTTCACAAAGTATTTTGCTTGTGAGATGATCAATACATGTTCCACTCAAGGGTGAGCTCATTAGTTCAAAAACAAAGTTATGGGTTCATTTTCCTGAGCTCTTTCATCTACATGAGTTTTGTGGTTTTCATGAACCAAATTGTGTCCCCTCACATATTCATATGTTGAAGCCCTAACTCCAAACATGGCTAAATTTGGAGATAGAGTAATTAGAAGGTATTTAATATTAAATGAGGTCATAAGGGTGGGGCCAGTATCCGATAAGATTAGATTACTTATAAAAGGAGATTCCAGAGAGCTTCCTTTTTTTCTCTCTCTCTATTATGTGAGGACAAAACAAAACAAAAAAAAAAATGGCCATGTGCCAGAAAAGGGTTTTGACCAGAAACTGACCATGATAACACACTGGTTTCAAATTTCTGGTTTCCAAAACTGTGAGAAAATAAATTTTTGTTGCTTGAGTCATTCAGTCTATGGCATTTTGTTATGGTAACCTGGAAAACAAATACAGTAGTACTTTCCAGCTCCCAGGGCTATCTTTTCAGATTTCCAGCAAGAAAACTAGGGCTACAGTTGTCCTTCCCAGCTACATAGTGTGCATCTAGGTCTAAATGTCAGTGGAAAAGATGGAAACAAAAAAATAATAAAAAATAGGTACATTAAAAGATGCTCAACAACACTAATTATTAGAAAAATACACATCAAAACTACCATGAGGAACCACCTCACAAGGCTCAGAATGTCCATCATTAAAAAGTCTACAAATAAAATTGTTGGAGAAGGGCTGGAGAAAAGGGAACCCTCCTATGCTCTTGGTGGGAATGTAAATTGATACAACCACTATGGAAAACAATATGGAGAGTCCTCAGAAAACTAAATATAGAGCTACCATATGATCCTGCAATCCCACTCCTGGACATATATCTAGACAAAAGTATAATTCAAAAAGATCCATGCACTCCCTATATTCATAGCAGCACTATTCACAATAGCCAAGACATGGAAACAACCTAAGTGTCCATCCACAGATGAATGGATTAGACAGATGTGGTACATATATACAATGGAATACTACTCAGCCATAAAAAAATGGAATAATGCTATTTGCAACAACATGGATAAAACTAGAGATTCTCATATTAAGTAAAATAAGTCGGAAAGAGAAAGACAAATGCCATATACCTAATATGTGGAATCTAAAATATAGTACAAATGAACCTATCTACAAAACAGAAATGGACTCGCAGACAAAGAGAACAGACTTGTGGTTACCAAGGAGGGAGTGGGATGGACTGGGAGTTTGGGTTTGATAAATGCAAACTATTACATTTAGAATTGAGGTACTTATCTACAGCGCAGGTACCTATATCAAATCTCTTGGGACAGAACCTGATGGAAGATAATATGAGAAAAAAAAATAGAAGAGAGAGAGCTGAGTCACCATGCTGTACAGCAGAAATTGACCAACTTCGTAAATCAACTATACTTTAATTTAAAAAAAGATTAAAAAAAAGGAGAAAAAAAAAAGCCATGAAAGATTACCCCTCACTCTTGGAACTTGGAATTAAATCTTCACTTACCAGAGAATATAGTTTCCCTCCATTAAAGATTTGGCACCTATGGGCTTATGTTGCTGCCATTGCCACTTTTTCCACAGGATTGCTTTGAGGCTAGTGTATGAGAGAATAGAGAAAAAAAGGTGGTGGGGGAAGGATTCTGCCTACTCTCTAAATTAGACAATTTATTTCCTGTTCCTCCAGATAAAATTAGAGTTCATTTCAGAGTTCTCTTTGTGTCCTAGTGTTCATTGCCAGATATTGTGTTTGCCTAGGGTGTACTAGAGAAGAAAACAAACAAAAAAACTCACTTTCGGTTTGGTGACACTGAATTCTTGTCTTCATCCTCAGTCCACCTGTTATTATTTTCTTTTCAGAGTGTCAAAATACGGTGTAATAACTTATATGGGGAAAGAATCTGAAAAGGAATGGATATATGTATAACTCATTCACTTTGCTGTATATCTGAAACTAACACAAAATTTTACCTATACCCCAATAAAATTAAATATACATACATAAACATACACTATATTAGCTATAGTTAAAACCGTATGTTAAATGTTTTTCTCTTAAATAATTCCAAGTCAAAACTAGACTATAATCTTTTTATAGGTATATGCATTCTCTTCCTGAGAGGACATTTTAATGTGTGTGATAATATAGCCATATGTTTGAGTTAGAGCATTTGTATGGGAAATAGAATATATATGTAGGCAAAACAGTAAGGCAGGGACCTCACAAAGAGGTAAATCCTGCTAATATTATACGGAGTGAAAAGAATGGCATTTAGAAACAAGAAAACCTAGATTCTCATCCTGCCTAAGAGGAAGTTTAACTAAATATTCTTTAATGTTATAGTTAAAGCTGTTGTCCTATAACTCTAAATTTGCTTGGCTCTCTAGACTAGATGGCCATAATTACCTATTTTAATAGAGTTGTAGTAGGTATCAGGTTTTAGACCCTTGTTTCAATGAGAAAACTCATTTTAGGTCAAGTGATTTTTACAAATAGATTTTCCTACATTTGGTTAGGATTTAAAAAAAAAAAAATGCACCTGAAAATGTTTTGACACTCTGCATGCTACTCAGCTTACAAAATTTTTATAATGGGGTTTACTCCTGGAATAATATGTACTTCTGCATCAAATATTTTTTCATAAACTTCTTTTTATAACATAGTTCATTGTATTTTAAATATTCTCAAAAATAACATTGACTTTAACTTGGTTCTCAGATTCAAAAAGGATATTGTTTTGTCTTGAGGGATGTTGAAGTAATCTTTGATAATCCCTGGGAATTTCCCCAAGTACTTTCCTTGGCATTAAAAAAGAGCTTTCAAAGTTTTAAAATCTGCAACAGTTAAGGTGGATAAGCCTTATTCTAGTTTAAGTACAACAAATCATCGTAGAACCAAAATTATTAAAATTGGGTTGATAGCATTTCAATTTTCACAAAGCTTTCAGCCTGCTGTTATCTTTGCCTTTACCAATTTAAATGCATTAACTCCAAAGCTTGTTTTAAATTGAATGTCTAAATTAATGCATTGTCAATTTGTTGTTATGGTAAAGAAAAAATTAAGTTAGAAACATGGATGTAGAGAGGTAATGACATACTCTTGATTTGCTATTTTAATCCAAATATACTCTGCCATTATCCATGCTGCCATTATCCATGTAAACCTAATGACATCCGAAAACAGTACTGGCAAAGCCCATTAACAATATGCTCTTTTTCAAAGGCTAGAGTAAATTGTTGCTCAAAAACAAAGTTATTGTGTGTGACTGACTTTGTATGCACCTAGTACCTCTGATTACTTTAGCTAAAAGGAAGAAAGGAAGGAAACATCATGATGTTAATTAGCAGCACACTCGTGTTGAAGTGATTTTCTTTTAGATATTCGACTTCACCTTAAATGAAATATGGAGTAAATACTTGGCAAAATATTTAAACATGAAACGAGCTGCAAAGAAATTGGCTCCTCAATGACTTTTTTTTTTCTGAGTGGAATTGAAATGATATTAAAAACAACATAGTGCAAGCCCAATTCTTTCCTCCCCTGGACTTAGATATCCTTAGGCAAGGAATCAAAAATGATCACCACTTCTCCTCCTTCTTCTTCTTCTTCCTTTTTTTTTTTTTTAATGTCTTTTAATCCTACCCCTTAACCTTGATGGCTGGAGTTAAGGGAACACAGTGTGTTCTGGATGACCTTGGAGTGTTGTGCATTTCCTAAAATGAAGCAGATAGTTTTATGAAATTAGGCACATACATAGATTGACATAATGACGTTGTTGAGTTTAGCATAATGAAATATTTCACTTACTGATGAAGAAGAATGAATAAATATATGCATAGCTATGGTTAGTACCTTTATTAATTCTTCATTACAAATTTCCTCTATTATCTAGATATTATCTTGGCTTCAAGGGAAATTCTAATTATGAAAAAATATTAGTTCCACCAGAAATCCTTGGACCAAAAAGATGTTCATGGCATCATTTTAAAATACTCGCTCCCTAAACTGGGAGTTTAGGATTAATATATATACCCTACTATAGATAATTATATAACCAATAAGCACTATCATATACAAAATATGAAAGAGATAATAATACTAACTGCAATATATAAAATAAATAATTCCTGTATAACACAGAGAACTCTACTCAGTATTATATAATAACCTCTAAGGGAAAAGAATCTGAAAGAGAATGGGCATTTATATATGTATAACTGATTCACTTTGCTATACACCTGAAACTAACACAACATTGTAAATCAACTATACTCCAATATAAAATAAAAATTAAATAAAACAATAAAATGCTCACTCCTGTGTACTTTTTTGAACTTCAAATTTGATTTCAGGGAGTTCCCACTGTGGCACAGTGGAAACAAATCCGACTAGGAACCATGAGGTGGCAGGTTCGATCCCTGACCTCGCTCAGCAGGTCAAGGATCTGGTGTTGCCATGAGCTGTGGTGTAGGTCACAGACACAGATTGGACCTGGCTCTTCTGTGGCTCTGGTGCAGGCTGGCGGCTACAGCTCTGAGTAGACCCCTAGCCTGGGGACCTGCATATGCCATGGGTGCGACCCTAAAAAGACAAAAAAAAAAAAATCTGATTTCATTTGTATATTGTTGAATGTAAATAGGATATATAAGAATCTGGTAGACATATTAGATTTGTGTAGTTTTCCTGAAGCAAACAGGATCATTGGGCATTAGTTCTTTTCTCACAGTGGATGGCATTTTAGAGAACTCCATTAAATCTCAGTATTTCCTAAAATGAACTCTGTGCTCAGTCAGTTGATTCTCTACAATTAGGCATTTTTCCGTTGCAAATCATTCATTCTTTTTGTTCATAGAACCCTAGCTTTTCTCTTCGTTTATGATACATTGTTCACATTTTAAGTAATGTTAAAACACCTATAATGAATTTTTTTTTTTTTTTTTTTTTATGGCTATACCCATGGCATATGACGTTCCCAGGCTTGTGGTCAAATCAGAAGCTGTAGGTGCCAGCCTACACCACAGCTCACCACAATACTGGATCTTTAATCCACTAAGCAAGGCCAGGGCTCAAACCCACGTTGTCATGGATACTAGTTGGGTTTCATTAACAGCTGAGCCATGATGGGAACTCCTAGAATAAATTTCTAATGACTGGTTTTGATGGATATTGTGTACCATTTTGAATTTTCTTAAGTTTTGTGACACTTGTTTTCAGTGTGCCTCATTTTTCTTTCCTGTAGTTTAAGAAATACAAAGGCAAGCATCACATTCTATTGTGTATTATGATTTTTGTTTCTTATATCATAAATCACAAAGCCTTGCTTGCATAAGTGGTCAGGATATCTAAGCTGACTTGAGTTAACAGTTAAAGCTTTTTTATAGGGACTATACATGATAATTCAAATATATAAAAATATGATTGGTCTGGAAGGCAATTCTCTTCTTTTAGTCCAAAATTGCAGATACAACAAAGATAAATCCAGGGGAAAATGCTGGGAGGTCAAAAGGCTTTTTCATGAAGAACCTCCTAAGTGGCTGAAAAGGAACAGTCAGAGTATACCTTTTTTAATATCTATGAAATCCAATTCTTTATCTCATGATTATTATGCACCAGCTTCTCTCCTGCCATTCATATCTCTTCTTTACCTGCAATACATAGCCTCTATATCACTCCCAGAGGAATTTTGTGAACTCTGTATGTCATACATTCACTCTTTCTCAATATTCTCCAGAGTCTCCATATAATATTCAAAACTATTAGTATAACACTGAATGTTTAATATATCTTTTATGTAGCTCTCCCTACTTTTCTCTCTAATAAATTCCACTAAACACATATCCTCCTGCCTTGTAAGTCCTGTGTATGGAATAAACTTTCCTTTAATTCCTATCTTTATCTTCTTTTAAAATTCAAATAATATCATCTCTGCCAAGAAATCTTCCTTTACTTTCTAGTTTGATTTGTGTTTTCATATTAACTCTGAAAGTATCTCCAAAATTAGGCTGCCTATAAGCTTTTTAAATGTAAAGACAGGAGTTCCCATCATGGCTCAGTGGCAACAAACCTGACTAGTATCCATGAGAATGCAGTTTCGATCACTGGCCTTGCTCAGTGAGTTAAGGATCTGGTGTTCTGTGATCTGTGGTGTTGGTCACAGACATGGCTCAGATCAGGCGTTGCTGTGGCTGTGGTGTAGACTGGCAGCTATAGCTCTTATTTGACCCTTAGCCCGGGAACTTCCATATGCTGTGGGTGTGGCCCTAAATAAAAAAAAAAAAAAAAAAGGATAAATACAATGCCTTAGGTATAATGGAAAAGAGCATGATTTGTCTATAGATGCCACACATATATCAAAATCTAGAATTTGTCGGGACAGGGAATGGACAGTGAACTGAGGCAGGCCTGCAAATCAACAAGGTAGAAACATTATTTTGATTTGTTTCTGGCCCTGCATTTAGTTGTTTTTTTTCAGTAAGTGCACCTAACCTGAATTTTGAGCTCAAAGATCCTGTAAAGAGCCTAGTTGTTCTCAACTTAATTCAGCATCTGTCTTTTGTCATTTGTCCTGGGTTAGCAGGAGGGAGATGTGGTATTAATGACTTTTATTACAGAACTAGATGGAAAACCTAAGTTGTACATAGTAATGATTAAGGGGAGAAAACAAAGGAACAAATAATAGATCTAAACTACAGCTCTAAGTCTGATATATGGGAAGCATGTTACGAAATAAAAACCCTTTTTTAGGAAGACTAAAACGAGCACATGAGGATGCAAACTTCTTTCACTTTAACCTTTGCCAATATTCAGGCCTGTCTTAATGAGAAGCATTGCATTTTAACTTGCCTTCTGTAACTCCTGATTCAGAAACTCCTTCTTCTTGAGGGTATAAGGTTTCTTTGGCATTGTTAAACTCTTAGAATGATTTGCTGAATGCATTCTACATTGTTTAGCAGGTGTCTATATTGAGTTTGTTGCCTTGAAAATTAGAAGTGGATTTCCCTCCCATATCTGATAGTTAATATATGTAAAAGAGATTCTGTGCAATGCTTGATCTGCAAGAAGCTACATTCTCAAATATGCATGGCTTAGTGAAGGTCAGGGTATCACAGTTATTATTTCTAGAATTAGCCAATCTTGTAAAATATCATCATGGGTCAGTTGAGTGACATTGCATCAATAGTTAGCTGTATGTTCTGAGGAAGCTTCTAAGACAAAGTATTAGAAGTAGCAAAAAGCAGTTATTGGCAATACATATTTGGATTTTAGGACTCTAATGCTGAGTAATATTGGATTTTCAATTTGTCTGTTACTCTAAATTCCTCTCTTCATACAAACTGGGTATTGTCAATCATTTCCAGCATTGAAAGCCTAAGTAGTTATATGCCACACCCTTTGAAATGACTCAACATAAACTTCAGACTATCCATGGATATCACCTATGCTATAGAACAGAAATAATTTTCCTTTTAATACTTTATTAATTACTTCATAAATTATAGTTTCTAGAAATCTTGTCGAAGCCAAACATTATTTCTATAGAGAATACTTTTGCTTGCATTTTACGACTTATACATTACTATAGTTAATACAATTTAAATAAAATCATATAAGAACCATTACACCACTCTTGTTCAAGGAGTACTTTGTGATGATTTTAATAATGATGATAAGAAATTCCCAGTTATAATAATTCCTGCAGAATTTAATACAAAATGAATTTACAGAAACTTTGGAGATTTTGTAAGAAAAAAAATTTCAGCCTTATATTAAAGTAATAATTTTATTATTTTTAAATTTGTCTCTCTGTAAAAGTAAAGTGATTATGTGACACAAGCAATAGGAAATTTAGATGATGCTTTTTATAGATCTGTTTTTAGCATCATCAATGTTTTGAAATGTCTGTTTTCTAGACTTCTTGTCAAAATTATCATCTGTAAGTACGCATAAGCTGAAATTAATGGTCCTGGATTTTCTTCTATTAAGGTGATAGCAATATATGTATTCATTTGCAAAAAAAAACTTAAAATTTGCTGGTGACATGACTGAGTCAAACTTTTCTACTTCAGGAGTTCCCGTCGTGGCACAGTGGTTAACGAATCCGACTAGGAACCATGAGGTCGCGGGTTCGGTCCCTGCCCTTGCTCAGTGGGTTAACGATCCGGCGTTGCCGTGAGCTATGGTGTAGGTTGCAGACGCGGCTCGGATCCCGCGTTGCTGTGGCTCTGGCGTAGGCCAGTGGCTACAGCTCCAATTCGACCCCTAGCCTGGGAACCTCCATATGCTGTGGCTCTGGCGTAGGCCGGTGGCTACAGCTCCAATTCGACCCCTAGCCTGGGAACCTCCATATGCCTCGGAAGCGGCTCAAGAGATAGCAACAACAACAAAAGACAAAAAGACAAAAAAAAAAAACAACAAAAAAAACTTTTCTACTTCAAAATTGCTCAGAAATATTAGTTGAAAAAGAGTTTCTTGTAGGGATGGATTTTTCTCCTTAAATCATCACTTTATAAATAGGATGTGAATGAGATTGGTAGTGATTAGACTGATAAAAGCATTGTAACAAATATAGTAAAAGGAACTTGGCCACACATCTGTAATTTTTAGGCACTGGCCCACTGAGCATGTGACTAAAGGTATTTTCCCAGCTGGCACAGCAGTAACCTTCCTTTTCTACACACAATTTGAGAAGTTTACTGAAGAGATGTATAGCATATAGCCTGTGAAGTTTTTCTCACAAAAGAGAAAACATGGCAGGGAGAACTAAGGATCTTCAACTTAGCGAAAGATTTCAAATAAAGGCAGATGTCAAGCATGGCCAAAAAAAATTACAAAATAAAACTAACCTGTCTTAAAATAAATCATTGAGGACTAAACATTCTACTTAAAATTAACATTTGACCAGATAAGTAGAAGTATTAATAAGACTCACTAAGGATGATATATATTTTTAGTTTTATGTGAATTACATTTTAATTCATATTCTTTATATACCATTTGAACTTGCAGAAAAAGTACAAAGATCAGATATTATTTTAAATTGCAAAGATTAACAGTCAAAATACAATGTATTTGTGCTTTGCTTTTCAGAAATAACCTGTTTGGCAGGTAGGGTGCACATGATTTTACTGAATTGGTGGGCACTATATATATATAGAGAGTGTGTGTGTGTGTGTGTGTGTGTGTGTGTGTGTGTGTGTGTGTGTGTGTGTGTGTGTGTGTTTGAAGCAGGAAGAAGACCTGGAACAATAATTTTATTATTGGCAAACATGAGGGAGAGTGGTTAGGCCAGTAGAGGTTTGGATTCAGTCTAAGTGTAGTGAGATGCCTAAAGACAGAAATAGGTATTGCATGGTTTGTGTTTTAAGGTCACCCTAGTGCTCTTCATTGATGCAGAAGACCATTTAGGAGGTTATTGCGGGTGAGTAACTTTAGTGTTTTTAAGCCAATAGAAAAATATGTTTATAGATTCAAATGTATTTCCAAATCAACAGTTAAGATTTCATGGTAATGAGAATATGCAATTGAGTGGAGGAATAATGAAAGAAAAGCTGCCAACTGGTTTTCTGATTTAAGCAAATGGATAGATAACACTATCGTCCACTGATATTAGAATGGCAGGGAAAGAAGAGCTATTTCTTGGTGAGAAGAGAATCCATAATTACATTTTAAACATGTTCAATATTAGATATCTATGAGATTTCCAAGTGGAAGAGCTGAGAGAGGCAATTAGATAATATGAATCAGAAGCTTGGGGGAGAGTTCTGGGCTGGAGACCAGGGGAATTAGAAGAGAATAATGAACATGAAGATAATAATTATCTAGGAGAAATCATACAGGAAGGATAAAAAGATCGCAAGGCCTGAGTTCAACATGAGAGATTCAATAAACAAGAAAAATCTAGCACAATGGATGGAAAGAAGATGACAGTCCACAAGTTTGTAATTAGAAATGTAGAAAAAAGAAAATGATTAACTGTATGAAATGATAATGAAGGTATCCGTGTCAGAAACACAAATAGAATTTTACCTAAAACATGTTTCTTAATTTAGTACCTTTTTTTTTTTTTTAAGAGCCGCACTTGCGGCTGGTTCCCAGGCTACAGGTCCAGCGAGAGCTACAGCTGCCGGCCTATGCCATAGCTACAGCAACATCAAATCTGAGCTATGTCTATGACCTACACCACAGCTCACGGCAATGCCAGATCCTTAACCCACTGAGTGAGCCAGGGATCGAATCCACAAGCTCGTGGTTCCTAGTCAGATTCGTTTCCACCACGCCATGACAGGAACTCCAACTTAGTACCTCATTTAGCAACTTATTTTTATAATGGATAAGGAAATTTCAACTCTGTTACTAACATAGAAGTTTTTAAGATTTTGACAGGGCAGAGGCAATCTACCAAGACCCTTTGACGATTGGAATTACCAAGTTCTTGAAATTAACTGGCATTTTTAAAAGCTCACTGCTTTGAGCAATGATGATTCCTTCATTATAGCTGATTTTAATGCTGTTACCTATAGTGAAGACTCAGGCAGGTACAAAATATATATAGCACAGGTCTGAATTTGTATCTTCACAAATAAATATATTTGACACCAAGGCTTAGGAAACATTCAGTCACAAATAGAAAACAAAAATAGAAATAAACTCCCAATTCCACGCCCCCAACCTCAGTTCCTCCAATGCTATTACAAAAGAATTTTGATTCTATTATGTAAATCTATTGTTTTTAAAAATGTAAACAAGATTCTAAGAATGAATAACTACATTAGCAATATAAACTATCCCTTCATACATTTGTGCTACTTTTCAATCTCTCTATACAAAAGCTCATAACAGATACCAAAACCTAGTGGAGTTTCTTACTATACTCCTTTTTCTAGGCTTTTTAGACAGTACCCAAATTTTAAGGGGGACTTTGAATAACCTGGGGACCTTGTAAATGTCCCAATTCTGATTTAGTACTTCTGGAATATTGTCTGAGATTTTGCATTGCTAACAAGCTCCCAAGTGATACCCGTGTTCTGTGTTGTGAGGCACACTTTGGATAGAAAGGATTTAAAGAGCTGACTAGCTCTGAGAGCTGATGGGGAGAAAGATAAACATCTCTCTCCTTACACCCAAAGGGGAGGATAAAACTTAATCTAATTTTATAATACAATATGCAGTTGTACTAGGCTCTAAGACACATTAAATACTTATATGAAAACTTCTTATTTATTTATTTGTTTTTTATCTATTTTTGACTAACACATTATCCCAAGCCTTAGTGGTGAAAAGCAACAAACTTTCATTAACTCAGTTTCTGAGCTATCTGAGTTTCTGAGATTCTGAAATTCAGAAGTAGCAGAAGTTCTGGCTCAAGGACCCTCAGAAGGAGTTTGTGGTCTGGATGGCTAGGGATTCAGTCATCTGAAGGGTTCAATGGAATGAGGAAATTCTTTGTTTGAGAGACCGTTTGGTCCACTGTATGATGCTTAGCATCACTTTTGACACTAGGCCCTACAGTAGCAGCCCCTCCCCCTGACTGAAGCAACCAAAATTATCTCCATACATTTCTAAATGTTCCCCAGAGGAAAGGTAGACAAAAATTACCTACGAATTTGAGCACGGAACTATACAACAGTGCAGATGGCAGGAGGTGGAAATCCTTGGTGAACACTCCAGCATGAAGGCTGTCTATCTCTTTTAATAAAACACATAAACAAAACTTGTTTTACTTGTTGATAAATCCATAGAAGGTATTCTTGAAAGATCGAATTCTATTACTGTCTATACAATACATTTGATTCATATGTCAATTTGATAATTAAATATAAAAATGATAATTTTATTTTGAATACATAAGGGATTGTACTGTTAAAATTATTATCATTCTGTTATTAGGCAGAAGAAACTATAATTCTCATATAGAACACTTAGTATAAATCATTCCTCAATGAATATTAGCCATTGATGGCTTTGAAGGTTAGGCAAACACTGAGAGGTGAAAAATATTTGTTTTTGTTTTTTTTCAGTGAAAATTATATAGATTATATAATCCAGAATTAAGCTATATGTAAAGGAACAGGAAAACCTTATTTCTGTCAGGGATCCCATATTAGAATGCATTCATTTTCCCTTTCGTGAATTTGTCAATAGGATTGAAAGCGATCTCCTACTAATAAAAACTTAGAGTGATATAGATCCACTTCTCCTGTGTGTTTCTCAAGTGCCCTGCAAGCTCCTTTCCTACTGGAATCATTTCCCCACTGAAATGAGCCTATTTCCAGGTCTGATAGCAATAACCAAATAGACAGTCTGCACAGAACATATGGTACAACAGCGAGGAGAACTGATTTTGGTTAAATGAACAGAACAATTCTTACTCTTGTGAAATATGTCTTGTACTTCTTTAAGATTCTTTCATAGTCGAAATAACATGAAACATCAAGACTATGCCCAAATAGACCCATAAACAATGCAGCCAGGTGAAATACATGGCATTTGTGATGATCAATGTCATATATTGATATAATTGTCTCCAGAAGGTGTACCATTTCGAGATAGATTTATTAAAACAAGAATCACTTACATCTACTTTCAGAAGTTTGTACTGGCATCAAAGCAAGGTCAACCCTCTGTATAAATGTAGACGAAAAAAAATATTTTCCTTGGTCCAAATACAGTGAATCAAGAAATACCTTGTCAGTATATGCATCTCTTTGGCGTAAAATGACAAAGGATAGAATATAACTTTCAAGTTATGTCAAGACGTGTGGTAATGGTGAAACTTGAAGGTAATCTCATTCAACATGAAGGATATTGTGCAACATGCTATAGTACAACACATCCTAATAGGAGAATTCATTTACTTTGAAGTGAATAGAGGTTTCTTTTTTCCCCTCTCCATAAATTTTTGTTTGCATGTGAATCAGTAATCTTGCTGGCAGCCTCACTATGCATTTGTTATGGGAATTTTCAATGCCATGCATTATATGATTTGTATCTTCAAATAGTTTCAAATAAAAGTTGTCTTCTGTTTTCTGGTAGAGTGCCAAGTGAATGAATACCCATTTGATTTGCTATCTGTACATACAGTTTTACATCTTCTATAATTAACCTGTCAATCTAGTGTCTCCTCAAAAACTGCTGCCAGGTATTGTGGAGTATATTAAAAGCTAAGAATTGTGGCAACAGCACTGACGTTTTTTTCACACCTGTACCAAGTTTTCTTTAATAGACTAGGACCAATTTAATTTTTAGTATTATGTGCCTTGTTTGATTTTACATCTGGGCTATCATTTCACATCCTGCAAAAATAAAATAAAACCAATTCCATTGTAACATTCAGGAAAATAATCAGTGGAGGGGCAGAAAACAAAATGTGATACAGCTTTCCGTTTGCTCAAGTTAGAATCATGATTCATAAATTAAACTATTATAAATAAAAGGATCATTAAATTATCAAATACGATATTTAGCATGAGGTTACTGTAGTTTAGTTAATTAAACTTCTGCTATAAATGTTGGTATTTATCAAATACAAGTAATTCACTATTTGAGTTTTTAATGTGAATAGCAGTTTAATATCACACTAAAGTCACTAGAGCTTATATTACACACTGTTATTAAAGAATCTCCATTGCAGAAGTTGCAAATGGAAGACCTGAATTTAGGAAACTGCTTTGAGACTTTAGGAAATTCACCCCAATTCCTAGAATCTTCGCCTTTTGTAAGAAATTGGAAATTTCTCTACTTATCAAGTTGGGTTAATTTTGCATCACAGGTGGCTTAGAAGCAATAATCTAGCTGAAATGAGGCTATAGGCCTGGTCTGGTTTTGCTTAGACTTTGTGTGTGTATTTTGAATTTGTTAGAAAATTGATGAAAATAAGAAGGAAGCTAAACTCCTCTACTATTCTTAACATAAAGCAAGGACAAAATTGGGTTCAGTTCTCACAGAGCTTTTTGATGGTAAAACATGACTTACCATAACTAAAAAAAAAAAAAATGTTTTGCATATGTGGACTGGAACATTTGCGATTTTTCTGATCAAAGGTAATGCATATGAAATTTATGAATGAAACTATGGAGGACAAAATTTACCAAAAAAAAAAAAAAAAAAAAAGAACTAGAACCATATGTATCCATGTTGGTTATATGAAATATTTACCTTAACCAGTTAGTTGATGCAAAGGTTGCACAGATAGGATAACTGAAAGAACTCGCAACTGTCCTCAGCTAATAAACATTTAAGATTCTAATTAAGGTAAAGGATAGAGTACAGTCAGAGAAATAAAATACAGGGAAGCACATGGATTCTAAAAAAACCTCTAAGTGTAGCTCCCAGGTCCTTTCTAAGTTTCACAGGATGTACTTTGAATCTGGATTACGACTTATCAAGATATGCAAGTAGATCTTCATTTTAAGAGAGGTTCAACAGAAGTTTTTAGGAGTTCTCATTGGTGTGTTTGCATCAGTGAACCTCGGATTATGTAGGCAAACCAGCCTGTCAGATGTTAGCCATTCATCTACACTGTTTCAGACAATGTTTCTGGGTCCTGCCAGAGGAGTTTCAAACTTTAAATAGCACATAAAAAATTACTAGCTACGTCACCTCGTCTTTATCATATGCAAGAATTTTTAGCTGATTTTTAGATAACCCAGAGACAATTATGGGGATGCTCTGCTAGCTCTAAAATAGCTCTATCTTATACAGTTCATAAACCAGATTTTCATGTTAGCTGTGTAGACATAGCCAAACTTCTACTGGTATTAAATCTAAAATTATGATTATGCTAGGTCAAAAATTATTGGGCATTTGACTAATACTGCCTTTGTAAAAACATGGGTATTTAGGACACAAATCGTGCACTTTAGGTATATGGTCACATTTAGGAAATTATTATATATAGGTAAATACTTCCTCTAATATTTCAGGTGATTCAGCTGACCTGAAATTTCTGTCCTAGAGTGAGTTCTCCTCCAGCAATGCGTCAATGGAAGAAAATGGTCCTGTTTTTCCCTCTGCCAGCCATCAGGGAATACTCATGAACACTTAGGCCCTTTAAAGAATGTAGAAAAGTGAGCAACCAGGATGTTTCCACCAGCTACACTTCATGTCATCCAGCATTTCCAGAATACTCAGAGTAAAGACTTCCTAGAAGCCTCTAAAGTCAGCTGGTATTAATCTACAGAACTTTTTCAGTGTCCTTTGAGACTTGAAGATGCCTACATTCATTCATTTACTGGATACTACAAGGTCATATTGTACTGACCTCAAGTCTTTGTTTTTTAGTTTTTATATCATAGTTAGAAAGTCTCCAATCTTATCCTTGCTAGGATAAATACCAGGAACAGCTCTGGCCAGGAGTATTTGACATGATATACTAAAGCAAATAATCAAATTAGAGGAAAATGGAAGTCCCTGTATGTCCTCTGAGAATATTGCCTCATCCAGATTTTTTAATTATAAATGTAAGTCAACTGATATATGGAGCTTTTTTTTTAAATCATTTTGCAGCATTGAATTATTTTTCAAAACACTTTAAGAGATTTTAAAATACACAGACAGGTAACATTAGAGTTGTCAAAGGACTTATTCGGAATATTTTAGCATAACATAATTTCTATCAGCTTCACCAAAGCTACTGGTAATAAAAACACAGTATGTAAAAAAGTCTGCTTTAAAACATCTTTTCATCTAGATTTCCTAAAAGTAATCTAAAGTGTTACCTTTAGGAAACTGAAAATAGAAATTCAGAAATCTCCACTGAAAGCTTGCTTTTCTTATCTATTTTTGTATTCTTACCAAAGCAATATACAGATTCAATGCAATCCAAATCAAAATTCCAATGGCATTTTTCACAAATGATTCTAAAATTTGTATGGAACCACAAAACATCCCAGTAGCCAAAATAATCTCATAAAGGAAGAGCAGGGAGTTCCCATCAAGGCACAGAGAATACAAATCGGACTAGTATCCATGAGGATGCGGGTTTGATCCCTGGCCTCACTCATTGGGTTAAGGGTCTGGTGTTTCTGTGAGGTGTGATATAGGTCGCAGATGCAGCTTGGATCTGGAGTTGCTGTGGCTGTGGTGTAGGCCAGCAGCTGTAGCTCTGATTCGACTGCTAGCTGGGGAACTTCCATATGCTGCAAGTGTGGCCCTAGAAGAAAAATGAAAAAGAAAAAAAAAGAAAGAAAAAAAAAAGAGGGAGTTCCCGTCGTGGTGCAGTGGTTAACGAATCTGACTAGGAACCATGAGGTTGCGGGTTCGATCCCTGCCCTTGCTCAGTGGGTTAAGGACCCGGCGTTGCCATGAGCTGTGATGTAGGTCGAAGACGCGGCTCGGATCCCGGGCTGCTATGGCTGTGGCGTAGGCTGGCGGCTGCAGCTCCGATTAGACCCCTAGCCTGGGAACCTCCATATGCCGTGGGAGCGGCCCTAGAAAAGGCAAAAAGACAAAAAAAAAAAAAAAGGAAGAATTTTTCTCACAGATGCTTTTTAACAGGAGCAAGAAGAAAGACGGAAACTGACATTTTCTATTTAGCTATTATGTGTTTAAGAATACCAAATATGTTACACTTTAATTCTATTTTGTCTTCAGATATAATCTAAGAAATAGGTACAGTATTGTTATTCCCGTTTCATAAGACCTTAGGCTCAGAGAGGTTAAATAACTTACCTAAGGTCAATATGGCCAAGTAAGAATCTGACTAGGAACCATGAAGTTTTCAGGTTCGATCCCTGGCCTCCCTAAGTGGGTTAAGGATTTGGTGTTGCTGTGAGCTGTGGTATAGGTTGCAGACGTGGCTAGGATCCCACTTTATGTGGCTGTGGTGTAGGCCAGTGGCTACAGCTCTGATTAGACTCCTAGCCTGGGAAACTCCACATGCCTAGGGTGTGGCCCTAGAAAAGAACAAACAAACAAACAAAAAAGAAATGACCTTAAAGCCTCACACTTAGGAAGTATATATTGAATGAAGAATTTTTACCATTTTTAAATCCCCTATTAATTTGCTTTATGAGATATTTAGCTTCAGACATCAAGAATGGTGTTTAAAAATCTGTAGATTTTTTTTTCCTAAATTGTTCTCAATTTTCATCTTTTTTAGGTTTCTTTAGTGTATTCCTCACTAATTTCTAACTTTTGCAAGGATGATACTAAAATCTATGACATCTTATTGCAAGACAATTGCATTTGCTTTTTAACATCTTATGATGTTTTTTTTATTCATTATTAGTTTCCACTAATACAATTATACAATTCTTCATCAAATATATGCTGATTATCCTCACAGATGATGAGTTACTTATATATGTCTAAAACATAACGATGCTAAGTAAGAACTCTGCACGTATTCAAATGACAAAAGTTTATTATTTGGTTTGAAATTCATATTTTTATCAACTATTTCAATGTATAAAACTTTTCTCTCTCAGAGGGAGTTCCTGTTGTGGCTCAGCAGTAACAAACCCGACTAGTATCCATGAGGATGCAGGTTCCTTTGTTGGCCTTGCTCAGTGGACTAAGAATCCAATGTTGCCGTGAGCTGTGATGTAGTCAGAGACACGGCTTGGATCCTGTGTTGCCGTGGCTGTGGTGTAGACCAATAGCTGCAGCTCCAATTTGACCCCTAGCCTGGGAATTCGTATGTCACACGTGTAGCCCAAAAACAAAACAAAACCTCTCTTAATTGTTCTTTGTAATACATCTTTATGTTTTAAAATGCTTCCCTGAATTTGAAGGAAATAGGTTTTTGTATAGTTAGAAGATAAAAAGATAATAGCTTATAGGCAAATATAGATAGATGATGGATGGTAGATAGATTTTCAATGGCTGTTTGCCTGGATTGTAAAAAAAAAAAAAAAAAACCTGAAACACAAATGACACAATCTAATATACGAAATGTGAAAAGTTATTAAACAAAATAAATTAAAAAGAGTAAATGTTTAAAGTAACCCTTCCTAAAAAATAAGTAAAATACTGCACTGTTGCAGACCAAGAATAGAAAATAAAGTATTACATCTGCCAAGCTCTTTCCCCTTTTATTGTTTTGTGACCCCAGACAGGGAAGTTTCAAAAGTCATTACTAGCTTACACTCCTGGGATCTTTCCACCTCCACCTGCTGAACCACTTCATCAGTTTTCAGGGCAAGAAGAAGGTAAAAAGATGTTTGAACAAAAGCAAAGCTACTGGGATGTGACTAGAATGACTTCTAATCAGTTTGGAAAAATAGTGCTGGAAGTAGTCTCTTCCATCAAATATCTAATTTCAACAACTCTAGAACAAAAATCCCCAAATGTTAATCATTGTATGGCTGCAGTTTTATCATCTTTAAAAGTGAATAACCTAACGACTATGCTCCAAGTTACAAATTAATTGTTTAATTTTTTTTAATTTCAATAAGCATCACTCAATCGAGTATTTTATTGTTTTCAGCAATAAAACTTAGGTATTATGTCTACACAATATCTCAGTAAATGAAATGTTGAGAGGTGCATAGGAAAATACATACTTTCCCCCTGTCCACTACCTTCTTATCCTAGTCAATATCTAATTGCCTGTATGATTCTAAAGAAATATAACGTCTTCATTTTAACATTCTCTAACCTAACATTAAGTAAAACCTAAATGTTAATGCCCTCCTACTCTTTTCTCTTTTCTTTATATTTTCCACAATTAAAAAGGTATAATTATTTAAAAATTTCACTAATGTTTATTTGTTTTACCAAATGATGAATTGTATAAGGAAGAGAGGGCAGTTTTTAACTCTCTAGTATACCCTAAATGCTGAATATATTGAGTTGCACAGAGGAAATAGCCAATACATATTTGTCATATGTCCTTGTTTATGTTCTGCAATGAACATGGGAAGTATATAGAGTTTATTTTTGTAAAATATCCAGTGCTGGAGAAGATTCTAATTATCAAAATGATACTTCATATTTGAGACATTTGTTCACTGTTAAAATTACCTTCATATTTGTCTTGGAGGAGAGGCCTCTAGAAAGGCTGGAGTGGGGGCTTGATGAAATGAGGGTCTCTCAGTGTAATGAGATTCCAAATTCTTGGTCAAAAGTGTGTCATAGAGAAAATGTCTTAAAACATTATTAATCAAATTCAGATTTGCATGAGCAAATATGTTAGAACTTTGGGCATTAGAATGAGTTAGGTAAAGTGATATAGATTAATAGGAAAAAAAATTTTAAAAAATATGAGTTCAGCCTTAAAGTATAGATAGGAGTTAGTCAAACTAAGTCTCATGTTCAATACCAACCAAGAGAAGAAGAAGCCTGCTAAGACTCATTTATTTTGATGAGGTAAGCTTTCAAATAAAATTTCTAAGACATAGCAATAGTCTGGCAGGAAGTAAAGTTCAATCAAATTTTTCTTATCTATATCCAGAGTTTATCTAAACAGTTCATCAAGGAGATTTTGGATTGCTTTGTTTAGCCTTAAAAAAAAAAAAAAAAGAATATGCAGAACATACAAACTATTTACAAATAATTGAAAGATTTTATGTAGTAGTATTCTGGTAATTATATTCTAAATTCCTTTCATAAAGTAATAATTGAGTTACAATTTTTTTCCCTATGACAGTTTTCCTTGGTCCGGTTAAAATTAAGATAACTCTGAGAGTAGTTTTCAGTTTTTGATTTTGATTAAGACTGCAAAAACCAACAGTTCTCTCTTTTGTTCCTGGAAGCAATTTATACAGAAATGTGAAAAAGAAATATTCAAATTAGTCAATTTGATGAGAAGAAGAGATAGCTAAATCCAAAACATTATAACCAGAAAAAAAGGCAACTATGCTCTGAGGAAACAAAGTTGTAGAGCCCTGGCTGAATAGTACTGCAACTGAAAGCTGAGGCAGAACCTGAAAAACAAACACTTCCTCAAGATGAAGACCCTAGTCTACTCTGTTCTTCCTGAATACCTTGTTTGCAAAACAATAAAAGATGCACATACTGGTAACAGGAATGAATCTGTTTCTGAATCTCATGGAAAAATCACCATGTACAGGAAACATTCTGACTGTAGTAGTAGAGGGAATTAGACTATTTTACTTGCAAAAATAAGGTTATGGTTTTATTTTTACTGTCTCTGTTGTGAGGACTGAAATTAAGGCTAATCATACACACAGAACCTACAATCATAAGAATAATTCTATGTCTCCTGAAACTGTCCTTGGAAAATTCTTGAACTATATTCCTTCAAACTGATGGTCATGTTTAATATCACGGTCAGTTATGATAAATATTGTCAAACACGAAATAGGACACAATGTAAACAACTATTCTACGTGAATAAACAGAGAACATAAAATTGGTCATTTAGCATTAGGTTTGCTTATAGTGACAAAGACCTGAAAATAATTATTTAAAGTAAAAGTGAATTTCTAAAATATGAACAAATTCACATTTAAGTATGCATGTTCACATGAGAGTTCCAAGATCATCAGTGATTCCAATCACTCTACCTATGTATAATTGGAGTACCTCAAGAAAACTTAAAGAGAAAGTAAGAAACAGGAAAAGGAAATGAAAATATAATTCAAACCAAACCAAAAAAAAAAAAAAAAAGGAAAAGACAAAGAAAGAAAGAAAAGAAAGGCTTCTTTCATAATAAAAAAAGACTTGAATATATAAGGATCCAGAAGACTTAACCCCACACCATGTGCTATAAAAATAATTGGCTTCAAAAATACATAAAAATATGTTTTGTGATGCAAGGCAGGAATAATATGCTATTTACAAAAGCTTAAAAGAATTATAGCTGATCCTAGACTTCTTCTGAACAATTGTCAAAGCTAAAAGAATAATGGAACAGCAACTTTTAAATCTTTAGGAAAACAAAAAAAGTGACCCAAGGATTTTTATACATTCTTAAACCAAATAAAGGCAACAGAAAACCAGTTCTGACTGTGCAAATAACAGATGAGTGCTATTCCCTAGAAATTCTTTTTTAAAAGAAATTTTGTTGGCATATAGTTGACTTACAATGCTGTATTATTTTCAGATGCATAGCTGTCTGTTATAATCCCAGGCAAAATAAAGATGCCATAACTAAAAACACTGGGAATACAGGGAGGTTGGAGCATAAGTACTGAGAAAGACTCACTTCTGAGGTGTGGGCTTGCAGGGCCTGCCAATGAATGAGAGAAAAAAAGAGCCAAGAAATCCTTAGCCTCCATCATGAGGCTTGAATCAATAAAAATATCAAAAAATCCAGCAAATATATAAATGTCATCCAGAAAATACAGGAAAAACAGTGAAACAAAGAAAAAATTGAGATAATAACTGAGGATTTTCAAAATCAATGAAAGACAACAAACTACAAATCCAAGAAATACAGAGAATCCAAAGGCAGAATGTGAAAATGAGAGTTATTTCCCTAATCCTCGTATTATTCTTTCTTTCCCTCCCAGTGTTTTTAGTTCCCCAGAAAAGAAAATAATGGACTTGGAGAACAGACTTGTGGTTGCCAAGGGGGAGAAGGAGGGAGCGGGGTGGATTGGGAGCTTGGGGTTAATAGCTATAAACTATTGCCTTTGGAATGGATTAGCAATGAGATCCTGCTGTATAGAACTAGGAATTATGTCCAGTTACCTATGATGGAGCATGAAAATGTGAGAAAATAGAATGTACATGTTTGTGAAACTGGGTCACCATGGTGTACAGTAGAAAAAAAAAAGTTGTATTGGGGAAATAATTTAAAAAAATAAAATTAAAAAAAGAATGAATTCTAGGGAGTTCCCTGTTGACTCACCAGATTAGGGATCTGGTGTTGTCACTGCTGTGCCTTGGGTAGCTGCTATGGCACAGATTCAACCCCTGGCCTGGCCTGGGAATTTGTGCATGCCATGGCAACAGCCAAAAGAAAAAAAAAAAGAAAAAAAAAAAAGAATGAACTTTAATACTTTAATTTAAATTTAGACAAGATTTTCAGAGGCATGAAATCAAATGACAAAACTATATCCTAAATTTAAACAGGATAGATTGAAAGCAGAAGGATGAAAATATGTATCATAATAACATTTTAAAAAGCAGGGGCTGCTGTATGAATATTAGATAAAATAGACTCTCAAAAAATCATTCTAACTAGGAAGAATATAGGGACCAAAAAACAGAGCCACAAAATACATGAATATTTATGAAGTATTGCTATAAATAAAGTAGACAAATTCAAAATATAGTTTGGATCTTTAACATACCATTTCTAGCAATTGGTATTACAAGTAGATGGAAAATTAACAAATAAGTAGAATTGAACAATGCCATCAACCAATAGACCTAATTAACATTTGTAGAACATTGAATAAGAGCAGCCATTTCAAGTGTCCCTGAAACATTCACCCAGACAGATCATATTCTGTGTCCTAAAACAAATATTGATGAATTTTTAAAGAACTGAAATCATACCCCATATGTTCTGCAACATGATGGATTAAAACAAGAAATTTACAACAAAAAGGCAACAAAAATACCCTCACTAAGAAATTGAAGAGTATAATTTTAAACACTATATTTGTTAAAATGAAAGTCTAAAAATTAAAATAATAATACAAAGAACTAAATGAAACTGAAAACAAAACATATTTATGGGACACAGTTCTGAGAGGAAAATTTATCCCATTAAAAGAGAAACAAAAATAAAGTTCTTAAAAGAGTAAGTTCTTACCTCAAGGAACTAGAAAAAAAATAGAGCAAAATTAAACCAAAACAAGAAGAGCTAAACAACACAAATAATAACACAAAGGAGAAGAGAGTGACGGAAGCATTATGGTGGAGTGAGTTGCTCCCTTTGTCTCTCTTCTTTAATCTACGACAGGTAAAACATCCACAACTCAACAAAGATGTCTCTGTGCAACAAACTAGAATGCTGGGGAATTCCATGTACCTGTACTTCCAAAGATGAGTGGACTGGAACACTTAGAGGAGGCAGAAATGGGGGATGAGCAAAGACAGTGCCTATAATCCTGTTTCTCTGCCTGTGGCAACTGAGCCCCAAAGAACCCAGTAGCAGCAGGGTGGGTGGGTGGCACATATGACTTCAGCTTCCATGCCGCAGTGATGCCCATGGCCACAGTTAACTGTCCAATAGTAGTAGCAGAGCCTGGGACACTATCCCTCCAGTCTCAGAGACACTCATGATTTTGACCTCCAAACTGCCTCGCATCACAGTGGCAGAGCCCTGGAAAATATAGCACTGAACACAGCAGAGGCTCCCCCATCACCCTCCTCCTTCCCCCATAGCAGCAGAACATATGACTCAGAGGATCCCTGACATGCTGAAAGAACCCATCACCTCAGTGTCCCAAGTGGTGGTGTCAGCAACTCTGGCAGCAGTAAGGCATCGGTGATGCTAGAGAGAATTAGTGAGCTGAAAGAGCTCTAGAAGTAAGTAATACAAGTAGAGGAAGAAAAAATAATGAAAATATAAAGAGAAGGAAATACTATGAAAGCTATCAAACTCTTTTTAGGAATGTCAAAATTACAGTGATGGGTATCCTAAAAAGAGAAGAGAGGGAGAAGTGAGTTTACTTATAAAAGTAATACCTGATAACTTCTCAAATTTGGGAAAGGAGCTGGATATACAAATTATGAAACTGAGAGAACATCTAATTATGTCAAAGCAAAAAGATCTTCTCAAAGACACCTTATATTAAAACTGTCATAAGTCACTGACAAAGAATGAATTTTAGAGGCAGCCAGGGAAAAGAGGATGGTAGCCTACAAAGGAACACTCACCAGACTTTAGCAGATAAATGACATTCTCAAAATACTGAAAGATAAAAACTGTTCCCAAGAGTTACCTTTACACCAAAGTTAGCTTTCAGAAATGAGGAAGAAATAGTCTTTCCCAGGCAAATTAAATCTAAGGAGTTCCTCCACATTAGACCTGCTTTACGAGAAATGTTGAAAGGAGCTCTTTGACCAGAAACAAAAAGGCAAAAGTACACAAAACTTTAAACTGATAAAGAGATAGCCAGTAACAGAAAATTGCAATCTATATAATAATGTTTTAAATACTTTATTTTAGTATAAATATTAAAGGGGAAAAAAGCAAAAAAATGATAGTAGCTATTTCATTGCGGTAACAAATACAACATAAAAAGGGATAATTTGAGAAAACAAAAACACAAAAGGGGAAGAGGAATATATATATAAATGAAGATAAGATTGAAAATCGATTATTTTATCTATGAGACATTTTATACAAACCTCATGGTAACCACAAAAGATGAATCTAGAGCAGAGACATGAAACACCAAAAAAAAAAAAAGAGGAAAATAAGAAAACATAGAAAACTACCAACCCAAAATGACAGACAGAAACACAAGGAAAAAGAAACAAAGGATATATGAAGGAATCAGAAAGTAAAAGGTAAAATGGCAATACTAAGTTTTGTTCTATCACTCATCACCCTAAATGTAGATGGATTGAATTCACCAATCAAGAGACACAGAGTGGCTGGATGGATTAAACACAAGACTCAACTATATGTTGCCTCCAGGACACTTATCTCAGTTTTAATAACAAACGAAGGCTAAAATAAAGAGATGAAAGATGATTCCCCAAGCAAATGACAGCTAAAAGAAAGTGGGTGTAGCTATATTGAATCAGACAAAATAGACTTCAAGCCAAAAGAGATAACAAGTGACAAAGATGGACAGTATGTAATGATAAAGGGAACAATTCATCAAAAATATATAACAGCTATTAATATACAGGCATGAACAGGAAGCACCAATATTATGGAACAATCATTAACAGACATAAAGAGAAATTAGTAACAACATATTAGGACTTTAGCACCTTACCTTTATCAATGGACAGAACATTCAGAGAGAAAGCACATAAGGATACTGTGGCCTTAATTGAAATTTGTATAGAAAATTCTATCCACATGCATCAGAATACACATGCTTCTCAAGAGCATATGGAACATTATCAAGGATAGACCATATGTGGAGACACAAAACGATTCACAGTAAATTTAAAAAGATGCAAACCATGCCAAGTATCTTTTCTGATTGCAGTAGAATGCAATCTGATTTCTGACCTCCAACAGAGTAAGGTAATATATTTTTCTTTTAGCCACTAAGTTTGTGGTAATTTATTACAGTAATCTAGTAACACTTTGCCATTAATTGATTTAAATTGACTCCATGTGAAAGAACATTGTCATAGGAAGACTTTTTTTTTTAATATTTTGGTTTTGATTTAATTTTTGTTTTGTTTTAGAGTATAGTTGATTTACAATGTTGTATTAATTTCAAGTGTACAGCAAAGTGATTCAGTTATACATAGACATAAATACATTCTTTTTCAGATTCTTTTCTCATAAAGGTTATTACAAAAAATTGAGTAGAGTTCCCTGTGACAGACTTCTAAGATGACCCCCAGTGATTCATACTCCTGTATGATCCCTTCTCCTTGGAGGTACCACTTCATACCAGTGAGAATAGCCATCATTAACAAATTGACAAATAACAAATGCTGGCGAGGGTTTGGAGAAAAGGGTACCCTCCTTCTCTGTTGGTGGGAATATAAACTGGTACAACCACTGTGGAAAAAATGTATAATTTTTTAAAAATAATCATTCCTTTGGCAATTAAGTGCCCCAAACTAAGTGAAAGCAGAGGAATTCTGACAGACTATTTATTTTTCTACTGTGTGACTTCTGTCTGTTCCAATTTGGTTAACTAATAAAGTAGGATTATTTTAGGCTTCAAGTCACCTTCAAGGTGTGTCATTGTAATTCCCCTTCCCCCACCTTGAACAGCCTGGGCTGCTCACTCTCTACTATAGGGAAGGAGGGATTTTGGCCATTCCTCACCCTGCCTCTACCTAACCTGTTCGCCCTGCAAATAAGGTATCCTGCCCAAAACCAATCAGGAGATCAAACAACACTCAGCCCTTATGCACAGCATAGGCGGCTGGGAAGGGAAATATTGGGTCTCCAGTCAGGTCCACATATGGGATCAAGAAAAACTGGGTCTCCACTGAGGTTCACATTGGGAGAATATAAGAACAACTGTGAAGCGAACCAAGCCCCTCTTTTAACCTGCCCTCACATGAGCATTCTGTCTCTCTGAAAATGTACTTTCGCTTTAATAAATTCGTAAAATACCAGGCCAACTGCACCTCCAAATTTTTGTTGTGTGCGGGCAAGAATCTAGAAATAAGGCAGAGGGACCTGACATCCTAAACCTTCCTCTGCTACCAGACCGGACAGAATTAGAATTTTTTATTTTATATTATTGTCTTTACAATAAATATCAGATGAATATAAGCCTTCCTGATATTTTAATTTGAGTGATTGGTTGTATGTAATTTTAAAATCATCCTACTGATTTGAGGATATTTCTTATTTATCAAAGAGAAAATAACCTAATCTCAGAGATGACTGGGTAAGCTTTCCGTATATCTTTTAAAGTTATTTTCTACCATGCCAATAAATAGTCTCTATATCATGGTGATTACTTTCAAATATTACTTTATTAAAGTGATTTTAATTATATTTAAAAATTTTCAAACACCATTTTTCGGTACCTCTCCTTAGAATGCTTATTACAATTCATACTCTCATATCTAAAATAACCAAGTCAGTAGTAATTGGATCATTTTTAAAAGTTTATACTATCTTTACTTATAATGAATATGCCATGGTCAGCAGAATTTCTGGATCTGTCACTACTCTGGTTGCATCACTTTTTAAAGAGAGAGATTTCTCCCAAGGAAGACAAAGGAATACAATTTCTTTCTAACTATAATTGAACTTTCATTAGAGGGGGAAATGATCCTATCTTAGATTTAGGCACTTGTTCTTTGTCGCAGATATCCTTGTGTTTATGCTAACATATTCAAGCCATTTAAGCAAGCTAATTGTATCTGAATTCCTGTTGACATATTTCCACATAAATTTCAAGGGGTTCTCTCATTGAACTAAATCTAACACAATATTCCAGTCAGCTCAAAAGAGCCAAGTACTAAATACAGCAATTCCACTATGCTTCGCTGAGTTCTCTACATACTGTACACTCCTCTTTTTTCCTGTCGTGCACATTTACTTGAATCTGCTTTAGGGACCTGTTTGTTTTCCCTGCAATAGGCAATAGGCTTGTCTGTCTTTCTTCTGCTTTGCCACCTGTTGTTCTTCATGATACATTCTTTGAATTTTCTTTCATCATTCTCATTATTACTGTTTTGTTTGTTTGTTGGTTGGTCTTCCCTTATTTTATGCTGGAGTAACAACTGTTTGTTTCACAAGGTAACTTACTTACATCTTTCTCCTACACTAGACCTGAGGCTCTTTTCCTCAGTTTCAAATTGTGCCTTTTCTTTGGCATCGGTCACATTGGGTTTACTCATTCCCAGAGTTCTCTGTTCGTTTTGTTGTCTCATCATTTATCGACAATGATGCAAGTTCCCTATACATCATGTGGGGATGACAGTCTTCATAATGAACCTTTCTAAGGACAGTCAGTGTATAATTGTAATGAAAAAAATTTCAGTGTCCAGGTTACCCAGTCACTGGGTGGCTGAGACTCAGTGCAGTATCTGTCATCTATCAGTGCCTCTTTGTCTCACATGAAGGGAGCAGATAAACATGCATATTCTAGAGAGTACCAGGGCATCTTACTAGGGAACACTTTCAGCAACTGCAGATGATTTTTTGAGAAGTGAATATTAATAGTGTTTGACAGACCTGTGACTGTCATTCTGAATCCCTTTCAGTTACATCTTGTGGAACTGATAGCAAATGATTTATCAACCAGGTCACTAGAGAGTAAAAAGATCTATATTTGAAGTAAAAAGGAGTGTAAATATGCAAACAAGTTGCATTTTGTTGTTTAATTTGAGGAGTTCCAAAAATAAATTATTACCAACTACCCATTAATGAAAAAAGAGTCAGCTGAGAAGCCCTCTAGGATTTTCATAGCCATTCCATCTGGCTTACCTTCACATTTTGTTAAGAATAACAGCTGTCTACAGATACAATTCTGATTTTGATTGCCAAAGTAATGTTTAGTGATTGAAATGTACACAACATTAGAGATAATGAATCTTAAAAAAACACATTTATTCTGTTTGTGGTGGCATAAAAGGAATACATGCGTAATATGTGTTATATTTTTATATAAAAACATGTTATAAAAATAATAAAATATATATATTTGAAAGTGTTATTAAGAAATCATATTCTAAATTATTCACATGGAAGTAATCTTACAGGAGAAATTCTGATTATTAAGAATATTAAAATTAATTATCTTGGTATAAAAATAAATATATCCGGTAGAAGGACCTGTGAAGACATGTAAGGGAAAATAAATGATTTTCACTTGATTTCAGTGCTTCAGCAGGTCTTTAAATGATAATCTCCATTAGTTAGAAATGACTGATTTTTGAAACCAAGATATAAAGGCCATGTCCTCTGAAACTGTTACCAAGTTTAAAGTCACAATTGTTCTACCAACTTGCTTAAGAATTCTCGTTATTGTGAATGACTATTTAGTAAAATAAATCACCATTATTAAAATATACTTTATGATTTGCCATGATAATTTTGGGAAACAGATATGCTCAGACCAGGCAGTTTAGCTCACCAAATAATGCAACTATGCATTCAAAATGGCACTGAAGCTGGTTAAAGTTTCAAATCATCTGCTCAATATCACTGTGAAATAGGCAATTCACTTAAAACATTTCAACTTCTTTTTTTGTAAAATAAGGATAAAAACGCTATTTTAATTATTACAGTATTTTATAAATTGTATAATGGAATATGCAAATTAATAATTATCCAGAGAAGAAAACAAAAAATGGAAAAGAACACACTCTGACTAGAATTTGAACTAGAGATTGTACCGATAATTATATTGAGGTTAGTTTTACTCAAATTAGTAAACTGGAGAAAAATAATAACTTGTGGGGTTGTGTGAATGTGCAGACTTACATTGGGGAAATAAATAAATGAAAAACAATGTCTTTAAGATAAATATAATTTCACCACTGAGAATAAGGAGTGCTCCTAGATAACAGCTAATCATGAAGAAAAGACTGCCTAATCATTGTCTAGTTTTTCTCTGAAGATATATCTTTAAATTAATACATACTTTCTAATCCTTATTAAATATTAGCCCAATTTAGAATGAATGCAGTCCATAGGGAAGGGAATTTTAAAACAATTGTGTATAAGTTTCATGCCTTTAAACATTTTATATTTTGACTAGTAAGGAAAAATATACTAATGAAATGGAAAATAATAAAGGGCAGCATATGATTACAGGACCTTGTATTTTATAAATTTTGTACTATTGCACTCTACTTCAGTTTCCATACAGTTCTAAAATACAAGGCCCTCTAAGGTGAGAAATTACTTATAAAATTAATAATTTAAAAAGCAATTAATTTCACGGGTCTTTTGCTTTTAGGTTTTTTAAAGTAATTTCTATTTCAATGCACTGTGATAAGAATGCTATTTTTAGTACTTCTAATTTTGGAACTTATTAATGCTTTCTTTATGATCAAGTATTTGATAATTCATTGAAGTATTCCATGTTTGAGAAACAGGTATATTTTCTATTACTAATACAAAGTTTGATGCAAATTGGTAATATTAATGTTAAATTATGTTGGTTACATTACTATATCTGGTAAAAGACATGAACTTTACTGGATAAAATTTTATTGCAGATGGACTTTCACCTGGAGACCTGCATTTGTCATAGGGTGGGAGCATGTCCTCAAGTAAAAAGTCACAGAATTACTTGCTTAAGGAGTTATGGTAGAATGAGGCATTCAGGAAATGTGGAATAAAATTATGGAAAAATGCACCTATAAAAGGGAGTCCCTAATTTGAATATTAATTTCTTAATTTACTGGATTATGCCTTGAGTATGCATATGAGAGAGAAATGGCAATTTTCCCACCAAAAAAAAAGCCACTAAAATGCTGAAAGAATTTAAGGTTTTACTCGCTGCCCACATCAAGGGTGAGAGAGTTTGAAATTTTTGGTTCAGCAAAATTAACTGCTATTTAGGACAAAACTCAGTATTTTTAAGGAATAATAATAGAAATAGGAGTCTGCATAACATACAACGTGTCCAGTATATTATAAAAAAAATGCTAGACTTGTGAAGAAACAAAGAAGTGTATCTATTACTAGGAAATAGAAATATATACCAAGATAATCAGGTCCAGGAACTTAAAGAATTTTTAAAAAGCTATTAAACATCTGTTCAAGAACTTACAGAAAAATATAATCATAATGAATGAAAATTGGGCTATTAGCAGAAAAATGGAAAGTGTAAAAATTAACATATGGAAATTCCACACCTAAAAATGAAAGGTATAAGGGGCAAGTTTTAATAGTAAGCCTTAATATCAGATTGGAAAGGCAAAAAAAAAAAAAATGGTTGGCAAATTTGAAAAATATTTGAATATTAAAATGTGATTTAAAACTGAGGAAAAAAGGAATTCCCATTGAGGCTCAGCAGTTAACGAATCCAACTAGCATCCATGAGGACGCAGGTTTGATCCCTGGCCTCACTCAGTGGATTAATGATCTGGCATTGCAGTGAGCTGTATTGTAGGTCACAGATATGGCTTTGATCCTGGCTCACTGTGGCTGTGGCGCAGGCCAGTGGCTACAGCTCCCATTTGACCCCTAGCCTGGGAACCTCCATAGGCTGTGGGTGCAATCCTAAAAATACAAAAGAAAAAAAAAAAAAAAAAAAGAGTGGAAAAAAGTAGAGTTTCAATGACCTAAAAATACATGATTTGACAGATATGTAATTGGAACACAGAAGCTGAAAAAAGAAAATTGGAAATTTATTTTTTTAATTTTCAAACTTGATTTCAATACTAAGTAGAAATACAAAAAGTTCAGCTAATCGGGATAGATACAAAAAATAATACCAAGAAATCATAGTCAAATAGCTAAGAAAGTGTAAGGCACCACAGAAAGACATTACATAACAACAAAGAAGTTCAGGAAAATATCATAAGGTAAATAAAAACAAATGAAATATATATGAAACAAACACCAAAATATGAAAATTAAGACCATGAATCAGAAAGATTGTGACATTGAATTAAAAGACATGACCTAATTGTGTGCTAATCAAAAGAAGCAAACTTTAAATTGAAAGATAATTTGGAAGAAAATGGGTATTAAATATAAAAATGAAACAGTGAATAGAAAATATCTGGAGCTATATAAATATCAAAGTAATCTTCAATACAGACTATTATTGGAATTAAAGTGACATGAAAACAAAACAATCAATATACTGAGATATAAGAATGGCAAATATGAATGTACCAGACCACTCAGCTTCAGACTTCATGAAACAAAACCTGATAAAACTAAAGAGAGAAACAGACAAATTCACCTTAAAATTAGTGGCCACAGAGATATTTTGAATCACATTGTCAAACAACTTGATCTAATTGCTTTTTATATAACATTATTTCCAATAACTGCAGAATATACTCTCTAACAAGTGCACTTGGAACATTCAGCATTCACCATGATAGAATATATAGTGAACTATGAAGCAAGTATCAATAGAAGTAACAAAATTTTACTCATAGAATATGTGTTCTAAACATAGTGATATTAAAATGAAAATATTTAAAATAGTACATAAATAGTAAAAATTCCCTGAAAATTTTTAAATAATAGAAAATAATGTGAACTGGATGATAAAGAACAAATGATATCAGAATTTATAGGATGCAACAAAAGCAGGGCTCAGGGGAAAATTTACCTCTGAATGCTCATTGTTGCAGGATATAATGGTTTAAGTGCAATTATCAAAGCTCCTCTGTTAATGAGCTAGATAAAAATAAAAACAGTAATCCCTAAAGAAGTAAAACAATAAAATAATTTCTAAAATGAAAAAAGCAAACACTAAGAAATGGACAATAAATTTTATATATTCATAAAATTTTTAAATATATCAGGAAATAAACACCAACTAAACAATAACAAAAATGAGAAAAAATTTTATACCAGATCCTACAGATATTAATCTTTCAGAAATATTTCAAACAACTCTAGGCCAATAATTTTGACAACTTAGATCAAATGAAAAATTCATTGAAAAAATATCAAAATTGATATAAATTTTTGAAATAATATAGTATAGCCCCATATATTTAGCCCCATATAGGCATGGGGTTTGTAATTTAAAAATATATATATATTCTAAAGAGAAGCTTTCTGGTTAAAATGGATTCACTGTGATATCAACCGAACATTTAAGAAAGAAATTATGGTAATCTTACGTACATATTTCAGAAGACAACAAAGGAATAAATATTTCTCATTTTGACTTATGAAGCTAGAATAACAATGAAATCAAAACCTGACAAATATATTACCAAAAAGAAATATGTAGAATAGTAACCCTAATGAGGAGAACTACAAATGTTCTTAACAAAATATTTGAAAATACAATCTGACAATAACTAAAAAGAATAATAGGCCATGAATATATGGGATTTATTCTGAGAAAAGAAGATTGACCTAACTTTGTATATTTATTGAAAAAAATCAATTTAATACAGTGTATTAAGAGAAGTAAAAATCAGCATATGACCATTATAAAAAAATACACAAAATATCATTTGACAATATTCAACAGCCATTCAAAATAAGAACTTTCTGCATCAGAACAATAGAAGGAAACTTTCTTAATATTTAAGAGGGCAAAAGGGAAATCTAAAATGACAACAACAGCTAACACAATACTTAAATTTTGAAATGTGTCCCTTTTGGGTAATAGTTCAATGTCCACTTGCACCACTTCTATTCATGTTATACTAGAGGGTTTTACCCGGTACAATAAGGCAAAAAGGAGAACGACAGCAGAAGATCTTAAAGGAAAAATGAAATGATCTCTATTCTAGGGTAGTATTATTGTTAACAAAGTAAATTCCTAGTAATCTGGACACCAACCCCTAGATAGAACTAAAAGAAAATTTAGCAATACCACAGAATCACAAAATCAATATAAAAAATAAGTTGCAGAAAACACTTAGAAAATTCTTAAAATTTCATTTGACAATAATGATGTATATCACATTACACTTAAAAATAAACATGGCAAATACCTAGAAGAATTCCACACAGCAAATTTCAAAATACCATTGAGAGAAAAAATAAAAAAGAAGATAAATCATTTGAGTTGTAATGATCTCATCTCAGTTCTTCCCCAAACAGTGAATTTGTTTGAACTCAGTTCTAACCATAACCTCAATAGGCTATGTTATAGAAACTGAAAAACTTATTTTAAAATATATGTAAAATTTTGGAGTTCCCGTTGTGGCACAGCAGAAAGGAACCATGAGGTTGCGGGTTCAATCCCTGGCCTCGCTCAGTGGGTTAAGGATCCAGTGTTGCCCTGAGCTGTGGTATAGGTCACAGTCATTGGCTTGGATCTGACATTGCTGTGGCTGTGGTTTAGGCTAGTGGCTACAGCTCTGATTCGACCCTCTAACCTGGGGATCTCCATATGCCGCAAGTGTAGCCCTAAAAAGCAAAAAATAGGAAAAACAAAAAAAGTATGTAAAATTTCAAAGGATTTAGAATACCAAAAAATGGGTCAAATTTGGATATTTTCCTTACTTGGCTTTAAGACTTTCTACATAGCCTCAGAAACAAGGCATTGAAGTAAAGGCAAAATGATAGAAAATGTATCAGTGGAATTAAATTGAGAGCATAAAAAAAGTCCCACCTTTCTATAGTTAATTGATTTCTGACCAAGGCACTCAAGCAATTCAATGGTTTAAAAATATATAAATATATTTTTAAAAATCATATTGCGCTGAAATACCTGGATAACCTTATGGGAGAGAAAAAAATTCAACCTTCTCCTCATCTCATATACAGAAATTCACTAAAAATTATATAATAATAAAAATAGCTTGAGCCATGTGTAAGAACAGTGAAATGTTAAAGAAAGGACAAAAGAAAAAAAAGTTTTTTATTCAATGTGTATTTCTCTAATCTTCTAATTGCTTTTTAATTATACTGATGAGAGGTTAGAGAGAGAGAGAGGTGATTTAGATCTTTAATCCTACAGATATCCATCTCTGTGTTAAGATAAATAATGATACCAATTCCAACCAAATACCACACATACATCTTATTCTTTCTACATCCATGTTAATAGTATTTTTTCCAACAGTAAGAAAATGGCTCCTATTATCTTAACCATTTAGTCCAAATAAAAAGTGAGGTAAACCACTCAATCTACAGAAAGGGGAACAGATAGAGATGTATCACAGAATTTAATTATTGCAAAATTTCATGAACATGTGTGTGTGAGCTAACAAGATTGTAATTTAAAACATGCAGAATAAGCAATCTTTTTTATTATTATTTTTAACCACAAAAATAAAGTGAAAAATGTGACAAAAATAAGGAAAACAGTCACATTTTGGGAGACTTCATAAATTAATTTCTGAGCCTTAATATCTTAATCTGTAATATTGGGATTATAAATTTCTTTTTACACAGGATTATGGTGAGATCTAGTAAGATAGTATGGGTGAAAAGCTTTAGAAAGTACTGTACAAGTATTAATAGCTACTACTGCATTAGAAAAGAAAAAAACCTGACTCCATATTGCATCTACTTCTTTTGCTCTAACCTTTGTGCTCAGTTGCTTGTGCTTAGTTATGCTGGATCTGCACCTTAGTCTCCTCAATCAGTAGAAGAATGTTGCTGAGAGCCTAGCAATAGCCCTTTCTCAAGACTCCCTTGCTGAGTTGACCTTTAAAGCCCTAACACTATTCATTTATATAGAGATAAAGAGTTGCCAAACAGAAAATAACATTTGTTTTGTTGAAGGTTTACAGGAACTTCTTGACCAGAGCTACTTGCATCTATAAGAACAAGGGATTATCACATACCCCAGGGTCTGGCTGGCACCAAAATGTCTGCAACAGTCACATCCTCTCTCCTTTTGACATAAAAGAGGCCTGAATTCTATCTTGGGAAGATGGTTCTTTGGGATACTAGTCTACCATCTTCTCAGTCTGCTCAGTTTCTGAATGAAGTTGCTCTTCCTTGCTCCAACACCAAGTCTCTCCATTTATTAGCCTTCATGGGGCTAGCAGCAGGAGCTTGAACTTGGTAACCATACCAACTACTACCGCTACAGTACTATTAGAGATTGATAATAACTTTTTAACCTAAAGACATTATGTAAATATTTTAAACAAACTTCAATAAATATTGAATATTTTTTTCAATAAATATTGAATTTTTATCAATATTTTACAGAGAATATCTGAGTTTTTAAAAATGAAAAAGTAAACGAGGTATATGAAAACTTTTATTACAATTAGCCATGATTTATTTTCAATCAATCAGTATTAAAAAGAGAAATTTTCACTTTTAACAGAGCTAATATTGGAGAGTCCTTTTTTTTTTTTTTTTTTTAGGAGCCTGTGGCATATGGAAGTTCCAAGGCTAGGAATCCAATGGGAGTTGAAGCCTACACCACAGCCAATCCAAACCATGTCTGTGATCTACACCACAGCTCAGGACAAGGCAGGATCCTTAACCCACTGAGCGAGGCCAGGTATCGAACCCACATCCTCAGGATACCAGTCAGGATCATAACCTGCTGAGCCACAGTGGGAACTCTGAGGGTGCTTATTTAGTTTAGTAGAACATGAAAAGTTTAACACAGCATTCCTTCTCTGCCACCTTTAGAATTTAATACCAATGTATTTTCCGGGAAAGAGGTACAGTTTGTACATATGAATATATTTAGAGCGGATGTTATTCTGTAGTACTGAAACTGTTGAAAGTTTTTTTAAACTCTAAGAGCAGATGAGAACTCTAGTCACAAAACTGGAAGTTTTCAGTAGCAAATCCTATTTTAGTAGCAAACTTTAAACTTGCAAATCTCAAATAGGATTAAAACTAATTCAGAATCTCTCATACCTTCTGACTTGATAACATATTCTTGAAAGCAATTTATATGCAAATGTTTATTTGAAAAAGTACAAGATTATTGGGATAAACACCCAACTCTGCTGCATGTCAGTACCATTTTTAAAACTAAAGTAAGACTCATTCTGTCTGCATAATAAGCCTTGTTTTACATTTGATGTTTGTTTATTTGGGTACTTAAAGAGGTGGCCAATCAGATTTCTGTATTCTTGTTAGAGTTGATTTATTCAGAACGAATTAGGCCTCAGTGCTTATTGTATTAATGATACTAGTGTCTCTGGAAGTTTAGTAGAATGAAATAAAAATATTCAGGTCTTTGCACAAATGATCAATACATACTTGTTAAATTGAGTTGATGAAAGAAACTAGCCAAGAGTATTCAAAAAGGAGTGCCTAATATCTTGCTACCTTTTTCCTTCAGTTTCTATAGCTGAGTTTGAGGAAGAGTATTAACTCTAAAGATAGATTATATTCTCCTCAATTCATTATCTAAACCAGGGAATGGAAGTGATTGGCAAAGCATAACATTACTGTCATATATTTTGTTAAGTGTATTCTTCCTAATTTTCTATAAGCTTTCTTGTTTCATTTGTTGCTTAATCTTAATTCAAATACAGAAGCTGAAGAGAGGCTGTTTCTTCCTTTGCTCACCATAAAACTAGGCCCATGATGTAATGCTGATCAATTGGAAACATTCAATGCATGAAGGATATTTGAGATTAGTCACCCCTGACAACATTATTTTTAAATCCCCTAAACTCTACTCCATCATTCTATTTCTCTAATAGACTTCTTTATGCTTTGTGTTGTGAGTTAAGACAGTCTTATATTGTGTTAGACTGTATATTCATGTGTTTATTACATTCTCCCACTAACATAAAAATTGCATGACTACAGGAGCATTGCCTTCTTTACTCTTGTATCACCAGTACCTAGAATAGTCTTTAATACATAGCATTCTGTGAAAATACAGTTGTTAAATGAATAAATCATAGGTTGTGTCATTGGTAAATTTGGGAGCACCCTTATCAGTCTTAGTGCTGTGAGACTATGGGGCTCTTGTTTTTTGGCCTCCTAATTGCATTGGTTCCTATTAGTTTATTAACTTTGGAGAGTTATTTTTCTTTTTTCCAACATTATATTAGTATCAGATATACAACATACAGATTCAATAGTTGTATATACATGTATATATATATATTTATATATATATATATAATATCTTCTTTAACCTTTTATCTATTAATAGATACTTAGGTTGATTCCATATCTGGGCTATTGAAAATAATGTAATCAACATGGCTTGCATGTTTTTGAATTACTGTTTATTATCTTTGGTTAAACACCCAGAAGTGCAATAGTTGTATCATAAGGTAGTTCTACTTTTAATTTACTGAGAAAACTCTATACATTTTTCCACAGTGATTGCATCAACTTACATTCCCACCAACACTTCATAAGTGTTCCCTTTATTCCATATCCTCACTAACACTTCTTATATCATTAGTAATAACCATTCTAATAAGCATGAGGTTTTATCTCATTGTTTGAATTGTATTATCCTAGGGAAGTTGACTACATTTTCATGTGCCTACTGATCATTTGTATATCTTGTTTGGAAAAATATCTATTCAGATGCTCTGCCCATTTTTTTTTTTTTTTTTTGGTTGGTTGGTTTTTGTTAGGCTGCACCTGTGGCATATAGAAGCTCCCCGGCTAGGGGTCAAATCAGAGCTACAACTGCAGGCCTATGCCACAGCTACAGCAGGGCAGGATCTGAGCTGTATGTATCTGTGACCTACAACACAGCTCATAGCAATTCAGGATCCTTAAACCACTAAGTAAGGCCAGAGGATCGAACCCACATCCTCATGGTTCCTAGTCGGATTTGTTTCCACTGTGCCACAACAGGAACTCCCCATTTTTTTTAAACATGGTTTTTTTGTTGTTATTATTGAATTAAGTGATTTCTTTATATATTTTATACATTAGTATCTTATTTGATAGATTAGTTGCAAATATTTTCTCCCATTCCATAAGTTGTCTTTTCCTTTTGTTGACAGTTTCCTTCCTGTACAGTAGTTTTTTAGTTTGGTGTAGGACTACCTCTTTATTTTTGACTTTATTGCCTTTGCTTATAGAGTAAGATTCAAAAAATCATCACCAAGACCTAGTTCAACAAGTTTACTGACTACCCATATTTTCCTCTAAGATTGTTATGATTTCAGGTCTTACATTTAAGTCTTTACTCTATTTTGAGTTAATTTTTGTGTATGATGTAAGACAGAGGTCCAGTTTCACTTTTTTATGTATGACTGTGCAGTTTTCCCATGACAATTTATTGAAGAGACTATCTTTTTTCCCATTGTATACTCTTGGTTCTTTTATGGTAAATTAATTGATCATGTGTGTGGATTTATTTTTGAACTCTCAATTGAGTTCAATTGAGCTATGTATATGCTTATGACAATACCATACTTTATTAATTACTACATATTTGTAAAATAGTTTGAAATCAGGGAGTATGATGCCCTAAACTTTATGGCGTTTTTTCCCCTATTTTTAATTGAAGTTTAGTTCATGTACAGTATTATTTAAGTTTCAAGGGTACAACATAGTAATTCACAATTGTTAAAGATCCATTTATAGTTATCATAAAATATTGGCTATATTCTTTATACCTCTTTTACATATAATAACTTGTACCTCTTAATTCCCTACCCCTAAATTTCCCCTCCTCCCTTCCCTTGCCCCACTGATCAGCACTAGTCCTTCTCTATTACCTGGGAATCTATTTTTTTTTTTTTTTTTGTCTTTTTGCTATTTCTTGGGCCACTCCTGCGGCATATGGAGATTCCCAGGCTAGGGGTCAAATCGGAGCTGTAGCCACCGGCCTACGCCAGAGCCACAGCAACGCGGGATCCGAGCCGCGTCTGCAACCTACACCACAGCTCACGGCAACGCTGGATCGTCAACCCACTGAGCAAGGGCAGGGACCGAACCCGCAACCTCATGGTTCCTAGTCGGATTCGTTAACCACTGCGCCACGACGGGAACTCCGGAATCTATTTTTTTTTTTATTGTATTTACTAGTTATTGTATTTTTTTAGGTTCTAAATATGTGATATCATATAGTATTTGTCTTTCTTTATCTGCCTTATTTCATTTAGCATAATACCCATAGTCTATCCACATTGTTGCAAATGGCAAAATTTCATTATTTTTATGGCTGAATTGTATTCCACTGTATGTATTTATGTATGTATGTATGTATGTTTACACATACCACATCTTTATACATTCATCAGTTGATGGACACTTAGGTTGCTTCCATATTTGACAATTATAAATAGTGCTGCTATGAACATCAGGCATGCTATAAACAAAAACATGTATCCTTTTGAATTAGTGTTTTGTTTCATTTTTTTTTTCAGATATATAACCTGGAGTGGAATAGTTTTTCGAGAAAAAGTGCCAGATTTTATATGGATTTCACATTATACATATAGAAATAAAATAGAAATATTAACCAAGTTATAGGATAACAAAGGTTTGCCAGGTGACATTTAAAATGCACCAAATGGAGTTCCCGTCGTGGCACAGTGGTTAACGAATCCGACTAGGAACCATGAGGTTGCGGGTTCGGTCCCTGCCCTTGCTCAGTGGGTTGACGATCCAGCGTTGCCGTGAGCTGTGGTGTAGGTTGCAGACGCGGCTCAGATCCTGCGTTGCTGTGGCTCTGGCGTAGGCCGGTGGCTACAGCTCCGATTTGACCCCTAGCCTGGGAACCTCCATATGCCGTGGGGAGCGGCCCAAGAAATAGCAACAACAACAACAACAAAAAAGACAAAAAAATAAAAAATAAATAAAAAATAAAATGCACCAAATGCTTTTATTTACCAATTAGCAACTTTGCCTCTCCCATTGGTCCTTATTAGTTACAGTTGTTGACTTCTAATTTGAAATCAAAAGATGACTACAGTTCATTTTGCATGTGTTTACTTCTCTAAGGATAGTCTAATTTGTTAGCAGAATTTTAGAAATACAATTTTATTCAAAAGAACACATTCTCAATATCAGCGAATTGAAAATACAGATAGAATTTCCTTTTCCTGGTAACACATACAAGATGACATGGCTGTTAACCTGTAACATGTCATACATGTTTACAGAAATCAATTCTGGAGGCTGAGGAAATATTAAAAAGTCATACAAAATAATTGTCTATTTCTGAGATTAGCTATCTATCTGGTCCACTGAATGATTATAAGTTAATCTTACTAAAAGAGAGCAGTAATTTTAAGACCTGATTTGGACATTTTGCATTCAGTAAATATAAATAAGTTACAAAAATTCTCTTAGTACCACTGTTGTTCAATGGTGAAAATAACACACTCCTTACAGAAAAGAAAATGTGCATTTGAATTTGCAGCAAATAGTAGCTGCCATTCCCTTACTTATTTAAAGGGAAGTAAACTTTACCCCCAAATAAATATATTTGACTTTCTGTATGTTTTATAATCTGACATATCATTTTGTTATTTTTTTTGTAAAATAAAAATAATGATTTCGATGGGGCATCTTTTGGAAACTTGGAAAACCTTGCCAAGGATATGTATTTTCTATTCCAGCTTTGAGATCAGGAATCTTGTCTTATTCATGTCTGATTCCCTAGGATCTGGCTGGTGATGGATATGTATCGGCCACTCAGATTTATTGAATGGCATGCAGCATTTTCTCAGTTTTAAAATGCTTTGATATTTTATCTTTTTTAAACTTTTGCATTTATATTTTATACAGTTACAGATGATTTTTTGGATAATAAAACAATTTCTTATTTTCCTTTATTTTTCATTTTTTTTACAGTTAAGAGAAGTACTTTAAAAGAAATATATATGATAAAGCTTTACAAATGATCAAGTATATATTCATATATCTGAAGATTTTCCTCTGATGTAATGCTGTCATTTACAATGCAGACAATTATGGTGTGCATGTTTACCCTCTAACTTTTTGTTTATCTATGAAATAGTGGGCTTTGGAGTCACATCTGTTCACTCAATAAAATCTGGAAGGTTTTAAAGGAAATATCCACTGTTTGTTTTTTAATATAAAACATATTCATCTTTAATGTAAAAGTAATGTCCAATACTTCAAAATATTAAATGGGCTTAGAAAACAAAAAAGACAATGGGAATGTTTTGCCCATTATTACGATTCAATTTAATGATGTAAGGATTATTGAATTTAATATGCTTTGTTATTTGAATAAATGGTTTGGCAAAATAAATTATTTAGTTATATTCAAGTACCCATTTTAACTTTTGCCTGTTAGACTAAGAAGCTGTTCCAGGGTAAAATGTGAAAAAATCTCTCTTTCTGTGAAGCAGACACAGTCTATTGTATATATGTACAAGTGAAAATGAATAAGCAAGTAATTTACCAAAACATTCACATACAGAAAGTTCCTATGTTCTGAGGTACAAAAACAAAGTTTATATTGATCTCTCATCCAGAGGCATTCCTTTTTAGGTGTGAAACCGGCTCCATCTCACATAGTGTGCATTTAATGAGAGCTACGATATTAAACACTTTGCTTGGAAACTTAGCACCTCAGTGAGAAAGCAGCAGGTGAGGTTGATTCCTATGAATTACATTTGAGAGGTAGATTTCCAAAGCAACACACTCTGCATTAATTTGGGTCCCATTATTCACTCCAAATGCATACTGAGTGGCAGCATTATTTTTGTGCTATACAATCAAATCCAGATCACAGTGATTTTTTTTAAACCACTTTACATTTGTCACCAGAATAAAAATGCTGTAATTAAGTCATGCAATGAGTACCTAATGATGAGGTAGGTTTTCACTGAAATTATTCCTATTGATTTATTTAGAGTTTCCAAAATCTGATACCTTTTGTTCAGATCTTATATGTATAGACTATATTTTTGAATTTTAAGATTTTTGTTTGTGTCTGCATCTGTTAAACAAATACCTATAATTTGCTTTATTAAAAATGTTTATTTAGGACTACAAAGAAATTCCAAAAACATAAAAAACTACTTCAGTAAAACACAGATTTTTATTTTGCATTAGTCTCTATCATTAATCTTCTGAATGTAAATCTATTGCTTTCTAAACAAGCTATTGAATTGGAGGGCCTCTATAGGGAATAAACACAAATAAGTCTGCTTAAGTTGATAGTTTCTTTGTAATTTTTAGATATTTTATAGCCTGGTGATTTTCTTTCTATGTAGCATACTTTTTACCATACCATGACCTTTGATATTCATCTTTAATGTACAACTTTATAAAATTGAGGAGTGCCTATTCTATGATTAATATTTGCAATCCTGGGAGTTACTGTTGTGGCACAGTGGAAACAAAACTGACCAGTATCCATGAGGATGCAGGTTTGATCCCTGGCTTTGCTTAGTGGGTCAAGGATCCAGTGTTGCTGTGAGGTGTGGTATGGGTCGCAGATGAGGCTCAGATCTTGCATTGCTATGGCTGTGGTGTAGGCTGGCAGCTGTAGCTCCAATTTGACCCCTAGCCTGGTAACATCTCATTAAATATATTTCAAAGAGCCTAAAGCAATTTGAAGTTACATAAACTGCTGAAGATAGAGATCATTTAAATAATGAAAAACTACAAAATTCTGGCAGAAATTCAATGTTGCCACCAGTTTATTTAGCATGAATGTCATTCTTTATGACACTTGGAGAACTTTCTGTTAGTTTTAGAATATTCAGTGTTTAGCTATTTGATAGTTGTGAGACAATTTTACAATGAATATCTTTCATTATCTGCTCCTTGAGTATATTTAATGGTGATTCACAGGGAGTCACCACTAAACTACTCAGTGGAAGTTCATTCAACATCTGCATCTTCAAGCAGAAATTAATTTTTTTTTCTTGAAAGGGGTTCTAAAACAGCCTCCATTCACTCCGTGTTGTATACAGTAGACAACTAGATCAAAGGGGTGCAATAGAAAAAGATTTACCATAGATCACCCGTGAGGGATGCAGTGTGGCAACTGGACGTAACCACTTCTTTTAAGGAGTCGAGCAAGTAGTAAGCTTTCCACGAGCATACTGAAGGATAGCAAACTCTTTGTTAAACAATAATCAGTAAAAAAAAAAAAAAAAAAAAGGATGTCTAATGAATATAGTTTGAATTTTTATGAGTAAAGCTTAACAACTCTTGCTATTTAGAAATAAAGGCCTTGGGAGTTCTCATCATGGCTCAATGGTTAATGAACCTGACTAGCATCCATGAGGACTTGGGTTCTATCCCTGGCCTCACTCCAGTGAGTTAAGGCTCTGGCATTGCTGTGAACTGTGGTGTAGGTGACAAATGCAGCTTGGATCTTGAGTTGCTGTGGCTCTGGTGTAGGCCGGCGACTACAGCTCTGATTGGACCACCTAGCCTGGGAACCTCCATATGTCATGGGTGTGACCCTAAAAAGACAAAAAGACAAAAAAAAAAAGTCCTTGAATAAAGGATTTCATTCTTTGGAAATACAAATAAAAATAAGACTTTAGTTAAAATAGATGATGACACCTGAAACCTGAAAAAAATATAATACAGACTGGACAAAAAATGAAAATTGTCATTTTTTGGCCACAGAAATACAGCTATTATATAGCCTTTATGATTCTTGCTTTATCTCATTTTAGTAACTACATAGAATAAACTATACAAAAATCATTTCAGTATGCATATTTAATCATTTCAAACAGCGGTTCTCAACACCATCAGACCCCCTTTTTAATGACAAGTGTTTGATAACGTTGGTATATTTGGGTTACAGCTTCTATAATAAAGAGAACCCCAAATAAAGTGCAGTTAAGAAGATGGAGTAAATATCTCCCTTAGGTGATGGTTCTGGGTAGACAGGTAGACAGAGAATGTGGGGTTTGCAGGAATTCTGATATCAAAGATCATTTCAGGACATACTCTATCTTGCTTTTTATCCATCACATAGTTTATTGCCCTCATCTACATGACTGGTACTAAATTGTCATCATTAGCCCCAAATTCCTGGGGGAAAAAAAAAAAGAACATACACTTCAAAATTTTAAGATCAAAACTTGGTGTTGCTTATGCAGGTTCTATTTATTTCCCATTGGCAAAAACTTACAAAGAAACACAAAAATGCAAAGAATTCCGTGGAATGTAACCTCTGCCTAGGAAGAGAGTTCTCTACTATAATTAACATTATTCTATTGCTAAAAGAAGGTGAGAGTGGATGTTGGAGGTAAATAAATGGTCTCTGGCAAACCCACTTAACAAATGTAAAAGAACTAAGTATAGAAATAAAAAAAATTTGCTAAAATAATAGAGAACTTCAAAATTAACTAATAAAAGAAAATGAATATCTGATCATTGTGAAGTCACAAGAGGCATGTACCTTTGTGAAGAAACAACTTGGCTGCAATAGCTTCAAATACAAATGATATAGATAGATATATTGGAGTCTCAAAAACTGTGCTATATTGATATTATTGATTAAATTTTCTGAAATTGTGACTTAATTCAGTAAAGTTCCAAATAGAACAAGGTAGAGTTTTCCCTCAGTTTACCTGGTTGCATTTCTAATATTTCCACTGCTTAATAAAATCATGCCAAGACAACTTTTACTTATATTTAAAGCAGAGTGATGTTCTAGACTTCGATCATTACAAACATTTTTCTTCTACGTGAATAATTGCTGGTATATTTGAAAGTTGTATGGACTGTACATTTTTTTTTTTTTTTACTTGTACAGCAGGCAATATCCTATAATCATTTTGACAATCAAAAAAAACCCAATGTATTTCTAGAATGTCCTAGAGAGAAGTGAAAATCCCATTAACAACCACTATTAAAAACAAATAAGGTTTTCATTGTTATCAAGGCTACATTAAAGAAACTATGGGAGTTCCCGTCATGGCACAGTGGTTAACGAATCCCAACTAGGAACCATGAGGTTGTGGGTTTGATCCCTGGCCTTCCTCAGTGGGTTGGGGATCCAGCGTTGCCATGAACTGTGGTGTAGGTCGCAGACACAGCTCGGATCCCACGTTGCTGTGGCTCTGGTGTAGGCCGGTGGCTACAGCTCCGATTCGACCCCTAGCCTGGGAACCTCCATATGCTGCGGGAGCGGCCCAAGAAATGGCAAAAAAAAAAAAGAAAAGAAACTATGGCAGTATTTTTATGAGTTCATACTCAGGTAGATACTTTTTAAACTGGGTGAGCAAGACATACCACTGTGAAATCCAGAATTAATAAATTTAAGTGTATTTAGTTAGCACTCTGTGCTACACTTAGAAATGAAAGATGGCTTATGTATTATAATTAGCAGAACATTCCCAGGATATCACAAATAATGTTTATCAAAACAAGTCTTGTTGTATTTGCACCTATAGAATGGCATAGTCATAAAAATATTCTACATCCTCTTTATACTATTAATTTCCTTTGACATCTTCCCCTTTCATATCAACAAAATTGGGGGGGGGGAAGCAAGTGTGCGTTTTCCTCATCACTTTATTTTCCTAAACCAAGTAATTACTTCTTATATCAAAGAATAAAAGCAACATGCTAAGATTTCTTCCACAATTTATATAGCTTTATAGATTTCCGTAGACTGTATCATAGGCATACAAGTTTAACTTTACTAAACTATGTTGACCTACAGCAATATTTACTTGATTTCATTCTTCTATGTTGCTAAAAACTTCCTTTTATTTATTTTGTGTCTAAACATTGCCAAAAACCATCTTTCCTTTCTGATTGCTACAACAGAATTTGAGATGTGGTTTTATTTATTATGCTTAATGTCTAGTCTCTGAGTCTGTAGAATCTTTGAACTGATACTGCTTCATGTATGAGGTGGCAACTAATACTATACTTTTTTACTTTGAACATTCCTCTTTCTAATATCAACACTCCTTTTTTATCCTGTATTCTCCTACTGTTTTTTGAGAATTTTTATAGCATTTTATATAATTTAATTTATGGCTGTTCTTGCAATATAACACGGCTTTGGTATTTTTAATCAATTCTTATAATCTTTACCTGTTGAGCAAATCATTCAATGTAATTATATTTACTTTCATATTTTTTTACCTCTGGATTCATTTCGATTATATCGTGTTATGTTATCTCACTTCCTGATTATATGCTATTTAGAAAATACAATTTTTTCTTCTGCAAATGTTTGAAAGGTTGAAACCTTGTTTTTCATTATAAGATCAGTTACTTATAATTTCATCACATGTATAGGTAAATGCATATTTCTGTAAAAATAATTACAAGAATAAAAAAGAAATAACCCCTCTTCCATAGTGAAAAATGTAGCGCATTTTACAATCCTTAATATGCCCCTCCAGTTTACAATGCTTAATTTATTTGAAATTTAGAGATGCAGCTTATAAACAATTATTATGATTTAGCATGCAAATTAATTTCTCAATGACTTGTTTTTGCTCTTGCATTCATTTTAACCATATTTACAACAATAATTTCCATTTCCAATGTGCTTTTCAATATTATTATGCCATCACTTTCATAATATTGATTTTTTAATTTTAATTTATCCTTATTCAGGGGTCCGTCTTCAATCCCCCTCCTCCTAGGGAGATAAATATTTTTTTCTAAGTGCTTTCATAATTTACATGTGTTTTTATTGTCTATATGCTAGTTTAGTTAGAGCTTATTTGAATCATAATAATCTCTTCTTTCTCTTTATGATACACTGTGTATTTCTTGTTCATTTTACTTTTGGCACTTGCCTTCTAGAGTAAACATTACTGTTAGTTGTATGTGCTCTTGAGACAGAATGCTGGGTTTGTATCATCAGCTGCCTAATTATTTGTTTTACATGCTAAGTTACTTCTCTTTATTTTAAATTACCACATGAGGTTAATAGGGGTATCAACTTTACAGTTTGTATAACTACTTGCTAATACTTGAATCAATATTCCTAAAGTACTTAACAGGGTACCAAGCATATAATAAATTACTCATAATATTAGCAGTGATTGTTTCAAGAATTCTGAGGTTAGTCTGATTTTTTCCATGAAAAATAACCTATTTTGCTCTCTCAATGTTTGTCAGAACTTTTGCCTAATATTAAGTTTAAAAAGTTGTCTGAAACTTGGTGACCTCTTTCGATTTGCAGACTGAAAAATATTTTTTTTAAATTTTTTTAATGTTATGCCTGCACCTGACACATATGGATATTCCTGGGCCAGTGACTTAATCTGAGCCTCAGCTGCAACCTATGCCACAGCTATGGCAATGCTGGTTCCTTTAACCCATTGTGCCTGGCCATGGATTGAACTTGTACATCTGCAGCAATCTAAGCCACTGTAGTGAGATTCTTACCTCACTGTACCACAGCAGGAACTCCCTAAAAATATTTTTAAGTAAGAAAATCTACTCACTTATGATGGAGCATGATAATGTGAGAAAAAGAATGTATATATGTATGTGTGACTGGGTCACCTTGCTGTATAGTAGAAAATTGAAAAAAAAAATGAAAAAAATAAAAAAATGAAATAAATTAAAAAAAATAAATATATAATAAAAAATTTAAAAAATAAAATAAAATAAAAAAGAGGGGAGTTCCCATCGTGGCTCATTGGTTAATGAATCTGACTAGGAACCACAAGTTTGAGGGTTCGATCCCTGGCCTTGCTCAGTGGGTTAAGGATCCAGCTTTGCCATGAGCTGTGGTGTAGGTCGCAGATGTGGCTCGAATCTGGCGTTGTTGTGGCTGTGGTGTAGGCCAGCGGCTGCAGCTCCGATTCAACCCCTAGCCTGGGAACCTCCATATGCCTCAGGAGCAGCTCTAGAAAAGGCAAAAAAAAAAAAAAAAAAAGAAAAGAAAAAAAGAAAAGAAAATTGACAGGAGGCTGTAAACCAGCTATGATGGAAAAAAATAAAAATCAGAAAAAAACTTAAATTATGAATTAAAAACGTATAATACTACTATTGTTTTAGGTTCTTCTGTTTTTTTATCCATATGAAATTTTTTCTCATATTTTATGTCTTTTTACTTAAAAATATTCTCAAACTTTCCCATTGCCTAATTTTATACCCTATGATAACTTTATTTCTAATATTATTTGACAGTATTTTTTTTTTTTCTTTTTAGGGCTGCCTGGAGGTTCCCAGGCTAGGGGTCTAACTGGAGCTACAGCTGCACACCTACACCTCAGCCACAGCAATGCTTTATCTAAGACACATCTGTGACATACACCACAGCTCATGGCAATGCCAGATCCTTAACACACTGAATGAGGCCTGGGATTGAACTTGTGTCCTCATGGATGCTAGTCATATTTGTTAACCACTGAGCCATGATGGGAATATTTTTATATTGTCCTCCTGGTCTTTCTGTATCTCTGCTATCATTATATATGTTTAGCTATTTATATTTAATAGAAGACGTATCTTTTGCCCTTTGGGGGAAGACATGAAATAGATTTCTTCAAATATTTTCCTTATTATTTTTTTGTTAAACAACCATTTCAAAGGTACATATAGAAGACCATACCTTTTAGCATATATAGAAGACCATACCTTTTAGCATATAAGGCTCTTCATCTTTCCCTGGACCCATCATCCAAGCATTACAGGATATAAACTTCCTTTCCTACATGACTTTGTAGCTATGGAGTCCTAGGAATTATAATCTGGAGATAAATGGGAAACGTATGCCCCGATTGATGATGGAGGATCAGAGGTATAAATCTGACTAAGGCTGGTTGAATCATCCCTGGAACATGACAGTTTAATTTTATGTTCAGTATATTTCTATATCCTTGTGTTTGGGGCAGCGAAAACCACTGTCCTCAATCTTGCATCGCTATTCACACAGTTTCCACTCTTTATAAAATTTTACCAATATAAAACTCATTCATTTTTAGTCATTATTCCAGATTAAATTTATAATATGACCATACAAATTTTTTTCAATTCAAATGGTGTGGAGGTTAACTTGTTTCATGTATAAAAATATCAACTTGAACACTTTTCCTCAAGTTGGCTTTCCCTCAGGAACAGGTTAGTTATGTTTGCTCTCCTATAACTCCTATACTTCTTGTTACTCTCATCACACGTGCATTTATGTACACTTTCTCTTCCCTGGGAGACTAGCAATGAGGGCAGCAGCGTGTTTTACCTTATCTATCACTGTCCCTGTAAGCACTATTCAAGGCCTTCCGCCTTAAAAAAAGAATCATTAACTATTCATTGAATTGTATAAACTTACAATTGAGATTATGGTTTATTGTTTGTTTTGCATTGAGAGGGTAGTAGCACTTTTTGATTTCATATCCGTTAATAAATAACAATGGAAAGTTGGAAGAAGGCTTACCAGGTCTTGCTTTTACTTGTTTCTGCCATTTTCACTGGGAAGACCTCGTAGAGGGTTATAATGGCTACTACATTCTTAATTAAAATACTTTATGAGAAAGTGAAGTCATCTAATTGAGTGAAGACAAAAATATAATTTTAATTTCTAGTTCTTCTCACCTTTCTTCTTGATTAGAGATAATTCATTACCTGATGTTTTTATACATTGCAATATTTATTCCAATTTTGTTTTTCCTTAAAAATACTTTTTTTGCTTCTCATTAATCACTGTATTACTTGCTGTAACTTTCCATCCTTTCCTCTCATAATTTTTCTTATGGTTGAGGAAGGAGAAGATATAGTTGTTAATTGTTTTCTCTAAGATAGTCAGGAAATGCATTTTCTTATTTAAAAAAAAAATACTAGTTATTTCTTAACTAGACTTCTGGGAACCAAAAATTAGCCAGCAGTCATTAGTTTTGCCAAATCTACTCTGTGGTAGGTTGAGAATGAATGTGACAATTTATTGACCCTTTAGAACAAAAAAAATTAAACACAGAATAAAATGTTTCAACAAAGAAAGTGGATAATGTAAAGCAAAAGGTGTACTGATAATTGACATAGAACTTCTGAAAATTGATTTTGCACCATAGAACTTTAGAAAAGTTAAGGAATTTAGAAGGCAGGGTTTGAAGTAGTGCTTTGTACAGGAAGATCATTTTAGATCTTTTAACTTATTTTAAAAAGCAAATATACACTCAGATTCCTTTTTCCAAAGTTTGTACTGACTGATTACTCCTTCCCAATCCCAAGAAAACCAAAACATCAGAGGCAAGTGAATTCCAAAAATGGATTCTCTATATTCTCCAATATCAGATACAGCTAGAAACAGGAGTGAGTGAATGTTCTGAAAACAAGAGGTTAAGTGAAAGTTTTATTTTGACTTTTTAGACACCTTCCACAATAAGCTGCAAGAACTCTGGCAGCCAGGATTATGGCCCCAGAAGAAAGACTGGAGAATTTATTTTAGGTTTAAAAAGAAGAAGAACAAAATATTCCAAGTTGAAATACTTTCTCTAGCAGTTCACTTTGTAGAAAAGTAGATGAATTTAAAAAAAAACCCAATAAGCTTCCAATAAGAAATTTAAAAAGCAAAAACTAAAACAGACAAAAAAAAAAAAATCTGGAGATAACATGATGATAGCAGAAGAAAAAGAATAATAATACTGTCAAGAAGAAAAAAATATTACATTGAGACATAAGATGCTTTAAAAAGAGAAATTTCAAAAACAACAGCATATCAAAATAACAAATAAAACCAAATTAAATGAAATCAACAAATGGTAAACTAAAGAAACAACAAGCAACAGTAAAAACAAGCTATCAACTAACAAAAATCAAACAAATCAACAAACCTCCCAAAAAGAGCAAATGCTAAAGGGAAATTACTTACAATTGAAATAATATTCCAATTTTGTCAATCTAAGGATTGATAGCAATCAAAAGTGAGAAAAGAAATAAAGTAGACCAGCATGTTCTCAGAAAAACATTTGCCTCCCATGTGACTTACCCTCTATAACTCTCAAAGCCAGGGAGTAAAATGAGAAAATCCTGAAAATCTAGGCTCCAAAAGAGTAGAAAAATGCTGATGAAAGGAATTCTAGGACAATAATGGTACAAGAAGCATAAAACACATTTATTTAAATGGGTGCAGAAGGACTGAGATTCCCAATAGCACTTCTTAAAAAGAGAAGGGAGAGAGAGAGAAAGAAAGATAAAGAGAGAGAGGAATGAGAGAAAGCCAGAATGAGAGTGAAATGTTAATTTCACTGCTTGAACATGTTAGCAGTAATATTATGGTATACACAAAACTGAAAAAATGCAATTATTAACTATAAAAGTAGGGAAATATTATACAAGTTATAAAATACTAATCATAATGATTTATATTAAATGTTTAATTAGAAAATTTGTGGTGACTTAATATTACAGGCCTAGAGCAGGAAAAAAATTATGTGGGAGAGCAGGTTGATGTTTATTATCACTTTCATCATTAGGAAATGATATATAAATAAACATGGAAAATCAACTGTAACATGCAATTACTCAGAAATATTATATATATTTATAAATACTATTTATATTATATATATGTATTTATACATGGATTGTATATATATATTATAAATATTTAAATAAGTATTTATAAATATATAAATTTATAAATAACATTGAGAAATATGTTAGTAATTTCAGAAGAAAATAGAATTAAAACAGGAAACAAGTATAAAAGATAAGAATTGTGTCTGTGGTTAATTTTTTAAAAATGTATACATGCACTAATTACAAAAATAATTATTTTTTTAAAAGTTATTAAAGTGGATATACCTTGTAATGTCAGAAGTAAATACCAAGAATTACCATATGGGGAGTTTCCATCATTGCTCAGTGGAAACGAATCTATTATCCATGAGGACACAGGTTCAATCCCTCGCCTCATTCGGTGGGTTAAGGATCTGGTGTTACAGACGAGGCTCAGATCTGGCATTGCTGTGGCTCTGGCGTAGGCCAGTGGTTACAGTTCTGATTCGACCACCTGGGAACTTCCATATGCTGTGGTGTGGCCCTAAAAGAATACTTTAATTGTTCTGAAATAATCCTCTAGCTCTTGGAGCATTACTGAATGCTACTATAAACTATCAAGTGCAGCATGTGTGTTTTCCCTTTTTCTGTTCATTTTTATCCCCTCCTTGAAAAATTATCGTGGTGGGCGAACATCTTAACATGTCATTGGAAACAAAATTAGAACTGTTAAAGAGAAATATAGAATTGTAACTGCTAGTTTATAAAAAGGAAGGAATAGTTGCCAACCCACCAGTTTGTTTCTCACTATTGTCCTTTGTGAAGTGATACACAAATGGTATCATTATATAGTAAGCAAACTGCTCAAAAGCAACTGCTATTGGGGTTCACTATCTTTGCAAAAGGAAATCAATTAATAAATCAATATATTTTTTATTGAGAACCTGTTTTTTGTCAGGCTTTCCCATAGTAATACACAAGATTGACATAGTTACAGTCCTCATAAAATTCAGGATAATCAGATAAAATGTAATGGGTATTGTAAGTATTATGATGGAGCTTTCCAAAATGCTCCATGGTGCCCAAACAACAGAGCACTTAACATAACCCATAGAGTTACAGTAAACTTCCCAGGAAAAGTTTTGTTTTATTGTGTTTGATTAGATTTGGTTTTTATTTTGTGCCCTCCTTCCTACTAGAATTACAGAAGTGGTAGAGACAAAGGAAAGGAAAAAAAAAAAAAAAAAAAAAAAAAAAGGAGGTATGAAATAGTAAAAAGAAAGCATGCATATCCTAGCAGAGACCAGAGAGAAAAATATATAAAAACAAGTGAGTATTTAAAATCTGTGAGCTATATTTGACATCAGATTACCATGAGAAGCAGTGTGATGTAGCAATTACACCTCTTAGGCATTCACTAAAGATTTTCAGCCCCTCAAGAGCTGATGTTGTGGGGTGAGGGAAGGTAATCATATGAGTCCGGAGATAAACCCGAGTTAGGCCACAGAAAATATTTCAACATATGTGTATTATTTGGAGTAGATAGGATACACTAAACAAACTTTCAAACTCCAGAATTTCAGTAGGTTACCACAATGAAAGTTGATCTGGCAACTAGACATTCTCATACTAAGTGAAGTAAGTGAGAAAGAGAAAGCCAAATACCATATGATATCACTTATGTGTGGAATCTAAAATATGGCACACACGAACCTGTCTGTAGAACAGCAACACACTCACAGATATGGAAAACAGACTTGTGGTTGCCATGGGGGAGGGTGTGGAAATGGGATGGAGAGGGAATTTCGGGTTAGTAGGTGCAAACTATTACATTTTAGAATGGATAAGCAATGAGGTCCTGTTGTATAGCACTGGGAACTATATCCAATCACTTGTGATAGAACGTGAAGAAAGATAATATGAGAAAAAGAATGTATATGTATGCATGACTGGATTACTTTGCTGTACAGCAGAAATCGATGGAATATTATAAATCAACAACACTTTAATTAAAAAAATAACAGTTGATTTGTCACACATATTTTTAGACCCACTTAGGTGAGGCAGTCATTTTCCTTCTTGTACCTATGCATCTGGAACACAGGATTTCAAGTTGGCCACAGAATGAAAGAGAGCGAGAAACCTGTAAGGTGTTTGAATGGTCAGGTTTAGAAGTGGCTTGCCTTACTTATTTATACTGCATCTGCCCACATTCCAGTAAAATATTGCTTCATATCCTCCAGATTTAATTGCAAGGGAGTTTTGGGAATATAGTCTCTATGTCCAAGAGGAAGATGTGGTATGAAGAATACCAAGCACTGTATCTATCCAAAAATATTAATCAGTTTAAATGTTGCTGGTAATAAAGCTGAAAAATTATGTGCATTTTTATGAGTCTAACATGGTGAAGAATGAAAAATGTAGTCTAAACATGAGAGTTTTCTTTTTTGTGTGTTCTTCCAAATAAAGAGCCTAATTGGTCTATATAGGAGGATCATGCTATCAGGGTAATTTAATAAAGGCATTTGTAAGTAACTTTGAGAATAATTAAAGTAGTATTAAGGTATTTACAGGAGGATTAATGAAAAGATCAAATTAGCAGAAGTACTAAATTGAAAATATTTCTGAGGCTAACTATTTCTTAAAGCAATTTTCAAAAAAGCAATGGACATATACAGTGGGTATGAAATGATATTTAAAAAAACAAATCAGTGTCAGTCAGAGTCAAACTGATATGCCTATTCTTATCCTTCATGCTTGCCTTTATATATTTCTTTTTTAAAAGATACTATGACTTTTTTACAGAAATCAAATTAATTTTAAACAATTTTAATAGTTTAATGTAACCTTTATCAGACATTGAACATATTTATATAAATTAGTATTTTCTCTTAATCTAACAAAGTTTTGACACCAAATAAGGATGAATTTTAAGATATGTTTTTATCTTTAAAATTGAAGATTATACATCATCATTCTTAGTCCTGTCAAGGATATGAGTGATTCAGCATTCATATTCTTCTGGAAGAATATTATATACACAGTTTTTGGAAGAGGATACAGCAACATTATCATTCAGCTATATCATAAATTCTGCCTATGAAACTGTCCTATAGATTTAAAAATACTAGTATGTAAAGCAGCACATATTTGGTGTCAGTGGCAATAAAAAAATCATTGACTTTAATAACTATATCAATAAATTTTACTATGAATATCCTGTAGTATTTTTAGATAGGAAAAAGAAGTTATGGGGAAACATATATAGTAAAAATGATTTTTTTATAAATAAGTCAATATAAATTTGTATATATGCATGATTCAAATTATATGCTTATGTTAAATATTGTGGGGGATGTCATTGTTTTAGATTTTTAATATCCATGATCATGAAAGGGCTGGGGTTTGTGTGGGAGAAAGATGAAATAGAGGAAAAAAATGTAACATCATTGTAGCAAATAGTATTTTATCAAGTGAAAATGCAATACAAAATCCTATCAAACATATTGTTTGAAATATAAAATATGGTTAAAAACAATATCTGAAATTTTACATGAACATTTACTTCTTTAGCTGACTGGGAGGTAGGAAGTACATGTCTTAAAATTCTATTACTTTAATAGGTTTTTCAGCAAACAATATTATTTTCTTAAAAATAAATCAAATATTCAGGAAAACTTTTACATTATGATATGTGATTAAAACATTCCATATTGGTGACTTTGTACATGCTTAGACTGAGAAAATATTCCTTTACATAGTGTCTCCTATTTGCCTTAAAATAAAGCAGTCTTATGGATTATACCCAGCACTGCTATTTAACACTAGATCAGAAACCATAGGAGATTTGAGGAGGTAAGAATTTGGCTTTTCATGAACCTCTCAAAACTCTGACCCCCTCTACCCCCACATCAAACCTGTCAGAATTGTTGCCTCCTTTGGGGCCCTTTTTATATTCTGTCAGTAAATCTGTCAAAATCCAGTTTTTCTTATGAATTTGCTCAAGACATTTCCCCAAGCATCTAGCTCTGAGTTATGTTAGACCAAAACCTACAGATATTTGAACTCTGGGTAAAATACAACATTTTAAAGTAATTCAGTAACTTTTTTTCAATGAGAGCCTATCACAGTGCAACACACAGTGCAAAATCTAAAGCAGTTAGACCCTCACAATCCATCCCTCCCTTTAGAAGCACTTTCTCCTCCTAAATTCTTTCATGGCAGTGACATGGTCCCTGAAATATGAGACTCAAAAGCAGGTAATGACCTTGTGTCCTCCTGCTCAAAGGGAGCTTGCTTCTTTGTAAATCTTGATGCTAAAAAATGCTAGAATGCCTGTCCCCTATAATTCACATTGCAGAAAGGATTGTCTGTGGCTACAGGTGCCTGTGAGTTTTCAGCCTGCTTCAGATAGTGCATTTTCAAAGGCCAGCTGCCTTCTACCAAGGCTTTGACAGAGGCTTTGAAAAAGAGGTTCTCAGAAACAGCCTGAGAATAATTGCCAGAAATCTCTGTTCGTTACCAGCTGACATAAACAAACTGATTTTTCATTTTAAGCTGCTATATTTTAGTAAACAACTGGTTATTTAACCTATCAAAATATTTGTTAAAAAGAAAAGGATAAAATAATGAAATGTACTTCGATACTTCTAAGAAAAGTGATGTTTCCAGAGTATACATCTTCAATTCAACAAACAGGTTTTCAGCTCCTTTGTTGTTAGGTATGTAAGGGAATTGGCCAAGTCCTTGAAAAGCTTAGACTCTAGGACAGAAAAGGATACATTATTGATGAATACTCATGCTTTATAACATTAAGGTTTATCTATACTGATTCTTCCCCGTTTAAGAGGCTTTTTCCATAATAACTACAAGGAATGAATTCAGGATAATAATGCAGCTCAGCCTTGTGCCCTGATTTCTACACGCACAGACATGCACACTTATGTGCATTCACATGCACAAATGTACACCTAGTTTTACAAATAGTTGATTATTCAAAAGAACAGAAGCAGAAGAAAAAAACCATGCCTTTAAAATCTAATTTCAGATATTGAGCATTAACAATTTCGAATGTGCTAGTCACTTTATGTATTACCACCAAATATTAGACCCAGTATCTGAGAAACCAACTGATGTAAAAAATGATTCACTTCTTTCAAAGTTCACTCATAAAAAGTGATCTACATTTCCCAGCGATAGAAGAACTTGACACAAACTGAAATATAGCAATTGCATGCCAAGTTCACAGTCAAAGGGAGAAAAGGTTGACTTAGAGAGGGAAGTGGAAAAGAGGCTAAGAGTTAATCCTGGACTTAAAGGCTTTTTATTTTTTCCAGAACAAAATTTCATGTAAGCTTTTTTATCATTAAGCAGCTGAGATTGAAAAGTATCTAATTTAGGTCATTATATCTGGAATTCTAATTTATCTCCATGTGATCAACTTAAATGTGGCAAATTGAACTGAGTACAAAGGATTAATGCAAGTGAAACAGCAGTCATTCTTTTTATGTACTACACACAATTTGGACCAATTTTACTGCAGTCCTATGAAAAGAATTTCATCTATGAACTAACTGAAAAGATTAATCCACTTAGAAATAATGAAGAGGAGGTTAGTGACTTTTCATCTGAACTTAAAATCTTACTTAAACCAGTTTGAAATCTAGATTTAAAGAGAAAAGTTTAAAAGTCAGTTCATATTTTAAAATGAAAATCTTTCTGGCCCATCCCCATAGTTCATCTACCACGTAACTACACACATCTCTCTTGGTACTTCTTTTGTATAATTAACTCCCTGATTTTTTTTTTTAAATATATATATTGAACTTTGCTGTTACAGAGTGCAACATATCTGATGATATCTCTCTTATATTAAACAGTCAGCTCTGAGCTATCTGATTTTTTGGCCTGGTTTCTACCCATGTTTTCACGCCTTACATATCAGCATGTACCCAGCATATTGACAAGCATGCCATCTGAGGATAACCATAACTTAGAAAATGGTAGCTGTCATTCCTATTTCTAGTCTAAAAGGTTCCAGAGCCAAGGTTGCACTGATGCAAAACAAAAATTGGCACCAAAATATAATTGTATTCTTCTCTGAAGGGGAATTTCACATTTATTAAAAACAAAAATGAAATTCATCATAGAGAAGAATCCTGGTTAGTCTCAAGGCAGCTCATGAGTATCCCATGAAATAATGTAGTATACAGAAGCCTTGCTGAAACTCATAATTTTTACAGTGAGGAAGTATATTCAATTTTCTCTTTTGAAATGTATTTGAACACCTACTTTTCAGGAAATAAACAGTCTCTTTTTCTTCCTCTCTGCCTGCTATGGACTGGGGAAGGGGATTCTGAGATCTGGGCTACAAAGTAAGAAATGAAGGTGAGGGCATGAGAATTACTGGGAGGACAGACCTCCCGCCCCGCTTTTCCTGTGTAACATCCTTTTAATAATTAATTTGATGTGAAAAAGTGTTCTACAATATGATTGCACAACTTCACCTGACCAGGATGTAAGTTAGATTCTAGAACACAGTGAATGGTAAATTACTCTTCAAACAGAGAGGTTTTACCATTTGGGAAAATAATACTACAAAGCAAGTGCTACGGCAGGCAAGAGAACACAGACTAGGGTACTGAGGCAAACTGCTTGGATAGTGGAGATTTCTTAATGCCTTAGATCACAAAGTATCTGTTATTCAAATGCAAATGAGAGGAAGGGCCTTCCAGACTCCACTGAAATCCTTTTCATGTGTAACATGATGAATTATTTAGGAAAAAGTTTTCTGTCACAAGAATGGGAGTTGGTATTACTTTTCACAAAAGTAGGATAATTACTTTGAATTCTCATATTGAGTATGTGGGATGAGGCAGGATGGAAATAATTTTAGTAGGTTAAGTATAATAATGAAATGTACTTTGATACTTTTAAAGTCTTTAACCTAAATTAAACTCTCATTTAAATATTTTATATCAACTTGCCCATTTACTTTATCAGTTGAATATTGTACATATATCATTTGTTATTCATATAATTATTACTTAATAATTTTTTTCATGTTGACTGTAAGTATCAGGATGACAGGAAATGGCTTCATTTTTTTTATCACCTATATGCAGGTTTTGCATTTAGTAGATAGCATGTATCTTTTTTTTTTTTTTTTTTTTTGCTGTTTTAGGAGATGAACTATGGTTATACTCAATAATGGAATCCATTGCTTATTTCTGTTACTTCTTTCCCTAATACCCAAACTTCTTATAATGTTTTAATTTAGTCTAACTAGTGAAACTATGCTATGTCTTCTTTCTGAGTATATGCCCCAGATCATATCAATGTCCTCTGAAATGAACCACTTCACACAGTATAAATCAAATAACAATCAAATAGTTCTCATTTGTATCTCATTACCTGTACTGAAAGTAATTATACATTATATTTCAAATAAAAAGTAATGTTTAAATACTTTATGAATACTTTCTATTATGGGGAGATATCCCCTTTTGATTACTGGGAAGATTCAGTTTATTTGATCGACTCCATTGTAACCATATTCAGTTGAGGAGTTGATAAAACTAGACATAGACTGATGCCTAGAAATAAGTTAACATCCATAGTCTTCTGGAAATCTTTAATTCACATGGATTATCTCTTAAGAAATGGGATATTTGGTATTAAGACAATATGCTAGAAATAGCAAGCATAACATTTTATTTTTATTGAACCTAGGTTTATTATCTAAAATAACTAATTATATTGCATAATGCAGGAAAAATTCAAGCTGCTTATAGACTATTTACAAAATGCAGTTCCTCCTATCCTTTGATTAAGTGAGGCAAAAACTTCCAGATGTCCCTCCTTTAAACATTAGAACAATTCTGTAATATTTTCCTGAAGCATGAAAGAAGAAAAGAGTCACTTGTCATCTTCATTGGAAAACAGTCTTGATTGAGGTTGAAGGAATATAATTAGCAGTTTTATTCATCAGTATTTCCTTCTTCTTTAAAAAAAAAAAAAGACTGACTTTAATTTCACAAAATGTGTAAGGTTTTTAGTAAAGACACCCTCAATCATGTGTGATGCTTTTCTGAATTTCTTTAAGCACTAGCAAAGCTTACATTATGGTGCCCAACAGGAAATAAGATAATTTAGTGTCAACATTATTACCCACCAAAAGCCATGGCTCCATGGCTTTTTGGATTTATGCAAATGATCTATCAAGAAAAAGTTTTCCAAGGTATAAGAGGGGGAAAAGGTTCAGGGAAACTATCAAAATAAATGTGTAAATAAGTTTTGTTCATCTGAAACAAATAGACAGCCAGCTGTTTCTTGAGCAAAGATAGATTTATTTGAGATCAGGAGAGAATAGCAGTTAGGGGTTTGCAAACAAGGTGAGCCACCTGCAAGTCCCTGCATGACAAGGGAAGGAGAAAGCTTTTGCAGAGAGGAAAAGGAAATGGGGAAGGCTATAGTAAACAAAGTCATGGCTTTCCTTGGGCTGAGTCCTTGCCAGAAAAGGAGTCTTTTTTCTTGTTGGGGCCCACTATAATTGCAGGGAATAAGAGTACCCCCTTCTGTTCTCCTGACTTCATTTAATTGAAGTTTCTTTTTATTAAGTTTTAGAGTTTAAATAGAAAAGCAGGAGTTATAATCAATACAGGACACAAAATCTATTTATCCTTGCTGTTGTACCATCTTTCCAATTATCTCCATCTTTCTAGGTATTTTTTACTTGATAAGGGAAAGCTGTGCATTGAATCTCTTTTCTTGAGGCATGGAACAATACTTGTATAGGTCTTACTGGTTTAGAGTTGCCACAATAAATCCCCCCCAGGGAGAAGATAATATATTCAATTCAGAAAGTTAGCAGAATGTGAAATCACTTCTGATTACTCTCCTTCTATTTCATCCTGTTTCAATTAGCATAGGATATTGTATTTTCAAATTACCTGTCATCCAAGGCTTCCTGGTATGTTTATAATGGCAAATGAACTATATGCTAAGCATTTTCTATAATGTGCATATAAAGCTATTTATTATGTGATGCACAATTGTGTTCATATATTAGCAAGAAAGGAATGGCTTGTATTTATTTATTTTACAAATCACAATTTCGTTTTTTGCTGTGTCATCCATTTATCCACTGCAATTAAAAAAAAGTAAGACTACAAATTATTTTCATTAAAAATTCAGGTGGGGAGTTCCCATCGTGGCACAGTGGAAACAAATATGACTAGGAACCATGAGGTTGCGAGTTCGACCCCTGGCCTTGCTCAGTGGGTTAAAGATCCAGCGTTGCCATGAGCTGTGGTGTAGGTCACAGACTTGGCTTGGATCTGGCATTGCTGTGGCTCTGGCTAGGCCAGCGGCTACTGCTCTGATGAGACCCCTAGCCTGGGAATCTTCATATGCCGCGGGTATGGCCCTAAAAAGACAAAAGACCAAAAAAAAAAAAAAAAAAAAAAAAGGCAAGAAAATTCAGGTGGGATTCTCAAGATTAAATAAAATTATTAGGATTAAAGAAGAAAATATATTAAAATTATTCATTTTCAGATTATTTTGCTATACAAAGAATTTATTAATAAAGGAAAATAGTGACTCCATTTTTGAAACAGATTTCTATTTTTTTTAATTCAAGTATAATTGATTTACAATATTGTGTTAGTTTCAGGTGTACAGAAAAGTGACTCAGGTGTATATATGTATATAAATCTATTCTTCGACCTACACCACAGCTCACAGCAATGCCGGATCCCTTAACCCACTGAGCGAGGCCAGGAATCGAACCCACAACCTCATGGTTCCTAGTCAGATTCATTTCCACTGTGCCATGACGAAAATTCGTATAAATCTATTTTCTTCAGATTATTTTCCCTTGTAGATAATGAAAAAAATATTAAATATAGTTCCCTTTACTATACAGATCCTTGTTGGTTATCTATTTTATATATAGTAGTGTTTATTATCCCCTTCTACCTTGGTAACCATTAAGTTTGTTCTCTATGTCTGTGGGTCTATTTCTGCTTTGTAAATAAGTTTACTTATATCTTTTTTCAAGATTCCACATATAAGCAACTATACTACATCTTCTTTATCAATGGATGTTTAGATTGTTCCATGTCTCGGCTACTGTAAAGAGTGATATAGTGAACACTGAGGTGTATGTAACTTTTCATATTATGGTTTTCTCCAGATATATGCCCAGGAGTGGGATTGCTGGACTGTACGGTAGCACTATTTTTAATTTTTTAAGGAACCTCAATATTGTTATCCATAGTGGCTGCACCAATTTACATTCCTACCAACAGTGTAGGAGGGTTCTTTCTCTCCACACCCTTTCTTCAACACTTATTATTTTTTGTCTTTTTGATAATAGCCATTCTGACCAGTGTGAGGTGATATACCTCCCTGCAGTTTTGATTTGCATTTTGCTAATAATTAGCGATATTGAACATTTTTTCATGTGTATGTTGGCCATTTATATGCCTTCTCTGGAGAAATGTCTATTAGAACTTCTGCCCATTTTTTGATTGGGTTGTTTGTTTTCGACATTGAGCGGTGTGAGCTGTTTGTATGTTTTGGAAATTATTTCCTTGTCAATTGCATCATTTGCAAATATTTTCTCCCATTTTGTGGGTTGTCTTTTCATTTTGTTTGTGGTATCCTTGGCTGTGCAAAAGCTTTTAAGTTTAATTAATTCCATTTGTTTATTTTTGTTTATTTCCATTTTTTTACTGTATTGTTTATTTCCATTACTCCAAGAGAAGTATACAAAAAGATATTGATGTGATTTATGTCAAAGAGTGTTCTGCCTATGTTTTTCTCTAAGAGTTACATTTAGGTCCCAGAAATAAACTCATGTACCTTTGGTCAATTCATTTAAGACAAAGGAGGCAAAAATATACAATGTAGAAAAGACAGTCTCTTCAATAAGTGGTCTCTTCAATAAGTGGTGCTAGGAAAACTGGATAGGTACACATAAAAAAAAATAAGATTAGAATATTCTCTAACACGATAAAAAAATAACTTGAAAATAGATTAAAGACCTAATTGCAACTAACTTCTAAATTGGGTCTGAATTTCTATTTTTGTAATTATTGGAGAAAAAAAAGCCAAGTTATACAAATTTCTTGTTTTCACTGATGGCATGTGAAGCATCAGAATTGTCTCTTTTAGAAAAATAATCATTTTGTTTTCCAGAGATTAGACTGTTGAAATCTCAAAGGTTAAATGTAATACTTTGAATGTATTAGTAGTTAAGTAATACTGAAGGCTAATACAGGATTAATGCATTGTGACAATTAAAATGTCATGTATTTTTTAACTATTATAAATAAGATGTCACTTTATGTATGCATTCAGCACTGCTCAAATGAACAACAGGAAGTTACTACTGGAGAGAAGAAAAAAATATTTTGCTCTTTCTAATATTTTACAAGGTATGCTATAGTTGGTATAAAGAAAAATATTTATATGGGTTCTACAGACTTTTCAGATACTGGACTGAATTATTTTCACTTTGTAAGTAAATAATTCTCCTTCTTTCTTCTTTCCTTCCTCTCTTTTCTCCCTTCTCCCCCACCGCCCCACAGGCAGATGAGAAATTGAAGGAAAGAAATGTAACAACTTGTGCAAGGCTATATGCATGATCAATATTGAGAAAATAATCAGTATTATATTAAATCAAAATATATCTAGCTAAACTACTGAAGATAAAGGAGACTTAGGACTAACCTGGACAATAAATTCATCCTGATGAGAAATGAACACTTCTTCCATTCAGAGCACAGGTCACTATCAATATGTTAAAAAAAAAATAATTTTCACTGTATCATTTCACTGAGTAAATCCAATTGCTGAGAAAGAATAAAACTCCCTCTCCTTAAAGTGGCACCTTTATTTTCTTGAATACAATTTCTATTTCCTCTCCTGGAGGATTTTGATAGCTAAAATAGATACTTCCTTTCTTTGACTCTCTCATACAAACATCTTGGTTAACATTTCCCTCAGTTTTAAGTTTTAAAACAGAGGTTGAAATATGAGGGGTTTTTTTTTTGGTTCTGTTGCACTAGTATGCATCTAATCAAAATCTCAGGATCTTAGGTTAGAAAATCACAATATTGGAATCTATTACCCTTTTCAAATACAGTGTAATAGTTAATTCTCAATAGGAAAATTATTAACTGCAAAGTGATTTTCATTTTTACTGCTTCAAACAGAAAGCCAAGAGCATCAGCATCTAATTTTGCTTTACAAAGTAATCTTAACTATTTTAGTTATTTCAATTTATTTTCCTGACTTATAAAATTGCATCTAGTCCCTAACTTCTTTTTTTGGTTTAGCAAGGAACTAGTTTGTGGATAATAGAAGGTATGCTTAGAATTTCTATGTAGTTGATAACTTATCTATTTAGGTTTTTTGCTTAATTTGGCTTGGTTTGATTTTGGGGTGAGAAATGGTCATTTTTTAAAGGTCTTTTATAGGTTAATTATAATATTCAATAATACTAGAAGTTGAAGATATACTATGGAATGAAAGAGGAATAATTTGTTTAGCTGTAAAATTTACAAACTTTTTCATATGTTTATCAACTGAACTCACGCATTCTATACACATTTAGGACTATTCTATTATTTGACAGGCAAAGTGCTAGAGCTAGAAAGAAAAATATTACTTGTCATTAAGCATAGAAGCATAAGAGAGAGACAGACATACAAATCAGTGATTACAGACAATATGACAGTTGCTTAAAGAAGCCTTTGATAAATGCTAAGATAATACTAAGAAAGGAAATTAAACTGGACTGAACTTCTAAGTGGCCAGGGAAGGGTTAAATTTGATATGAGGGAATGACAAATATAAATACACAAGGTCATGGGCCAATGTTACTTCTCTGGAATTTATAGGTATTTCCTTGCGACTAGAAGACCTAAGTGAACTGGTGAAAGATGTGACTAGATATGCAGACAGGAACTAGAATATGAAGGACCAAGTGTGCTTGGGAGTCAGTATTTTCTTCTAAATGCACTAGGAAGATCATAATTAGTGGAATTTACACTGGGAAATTTTATTGAGGTTTTTTGTTTTGTTTTGCTTTGGTTTTTCCCCAGGAAAAATTTTCTTATTCAGAGTATTAAAGGTTGTATTTTAGAATAGGGATAAGAACAATTAAGCTATGTAAATTCTAAACAGACTGATTATCTTAGAAGAATATAAAAAGCCCTGAATTAACTACTATCATGAGAAATTCACCAACCTAGATGATTTCATGATCAAATACCAGCAAATTCTCAAATTACATACTGTAATACCACTTGAAGCCTCCAATAAAGAGAAAAAGAAAATATTTCAAAATTATTTTTTGTTGTTCTTTGTCTTGCTTTTGGCTGTGCTCATAGCATACAGAAATTCCTGGGCCAGGGATCAATCTCGAGTCACAGCAGTGACAATGCTGGATCCTTAACTGCTAGGCTGCCAGGAAACTCCCAAAATTCATTTTTTAATCAGAGAACGGATGTATTTTAAACATTATACAACTAGTATTTTAAAAAAACCCTAAGACCCAATACACTCAATATATATTTTGTCAAAATTGCAAAGAAATAAAGAAAATTTGTAGTATCAATATCATGACTTATGTGGTTCATTCTAGATTTGTGAGAAGAGTCAAATATTAGAAGTTCTATAAATATAAATCATAATATTGATATGTCAAAGGAGAAAACAAATCATCTCCCTAATTGCAAGTATGGCATTTCATAAAATTCAATAGCCATTATAGTTAAAAACTTACACTCACAAATAAAACAAGTAAACAACAAAAAACACAAAAACACCAACTATGAAAATTACTAGCAAAGAGAAACATGAATAGATGGAAACTGCTTTATCATGATGATTGTGTAGGTGTATATAAATAAAAAGCCATCAGCATGCTTAATGGTGTAATTTTAGAAGGATTTCCATTAAGTCAGGATATCACTATTGCATTATTATTTAATATTTTTCTAACTGATGCAATTAGGAAAGCAGAAGGCAAATCATCAATGCTCATTAGAGGAAGAATAAATAAATTAATTGTGAAACATCCATCCAAAAGGCTATAACTCAGTTTTGGAGTAATGAGATAGAAGGAGTGAGATAGACCTATACGTCTGCTGATATGAAATGATGTATACTGAAGGTGAAAATAGCAAGAACTAGAAGAATATGCATAATAAGCTTCCAATGTCTCAAAAAACGATATGCGTATTTATATTTATTATATGCATGGGCAATTTCTAGGGTCACATGCACAGATTATTTATGACTCATCCTTTTCACCTTTGGTGATATGACTGGAACAATAGAATGTGAACAGAGCTTACTTTTAATTATACAACATGTATCCTTTTTCATTTTTATTAGTAATCGCTTATGTAAGTTATCCCATTAAGGAGATTACTTAAAAATATATAAAAATAAATTTCTTAAATAATTTCACCTTTTGTATATTTTTACCTGAAGAATTTCAAACCTCTACGTGAGTCATACCACAAACTCCCATGTTCGTTCTCTTTAACAACCATGCTTTTAGCCATACTTTTAAGTTGTTATTTTACAGTTCTTTTTTTCTTAACTATTCTTTATTTTATTTACTCTAGTTTAAACTTGGTGCTACATCTCCTGTCTCCCATTTCCTTAGAGAGACACTGAGTTTTGTTACTCAATGACTACTATCTCATCCCCCAAAATGTTACTCATGAGGATTTCAAAATGAAGGCAATTAAATTTTAAAATTTAACTTACATAGTCTAGAATAGTGGTATTGAGGTCTAACTGTTTACAAATTAAGGGGTGTAGATTATGGCTTATGAATTTGTGCAAGTATATTCTTTAATGGTATCTAATAAGATATCTCAATCTTGTTTCTACATTTAGCCTACAGCAAACTCTGATCTCAATACACAAGTTGATACACAAGTTGACAGCAAAGTAGATCCAGGGGCATTTATTCTAAGACTTCTGAATTAAGGTTGTTTTTGACTGGCTTAAGGAAGAACTTTGTTTCTGATGAGATCAAGAGGCAGAGACAGTAACAAAACAAATGAGATATTTACAGCTAAAATAAATAATTGAACATTAGCCATTAAAATTAACATGGGCTCTTCTCCAGATTGTGAAACAAAAAGAAACAGTCTCCATTCAAAAACCGTCTAAGTGATTCAAGTCTGAAATGGATTTTTAAGAGTTTCCGGTGTGGCTCAGCAAATTAAGAACCTGGCATAGTGTCTATGGGGATGAAGGTTCAATCCCAGGCCTAGCTCAGTGGATTAAGAATCTGGCATTGCCACAAATTGCGGCATAGGTCACTAGGGTGCCTCGGATCCAGAGTTGCTATAGCTATTGTATAGGCCACTAGCTGCAGGTCTGATTCAACTACTAGCCTGGGAACTTCCATATGCCACAGGTGTGGCCCTAAAAAGGAAAAAAAAAAAAAGGATTTTTAAGCATAAGTAAGTAATCCAGATCAGTTTAACATCACAGAGAAATTTTCAGTGTTTCACTTTGACTATCTAACATGGTTTCACATAACATTTTTTATTTCTTTCATACTGACAGTAACAGTGGTAGCAATATCTCTAGGGCAGTTTATTCTAAAATTATCAACATAGACAAATGAGGTTTTCATCTTGAATACAGACAAACTGAGTTTAAGCAAAGAGGATTTTAGAACTGGTCTGATCATCTGATATTAGGATGCATCACAATGATGGAAAGCCTTGTAATTATGCTGCTATTTTCTTTCTTCAATTGACTTTGATTTTCAAGTTTACTAACATGCAAGTCAGTGGCATTAAACAGAGAACCTAGGTTCAAATAATTTTCAGTAAATGGGAAATGTTCTTACCATAATGATAATTGGTATCTTGGGCTCTAAAACAACAAATTATTTCCTCATTGACTTTGGCTTCTCTAACCTCTCATTGATTCTTACAGTTATTTTCATGTCTAAGATGCAGATTCAGTCATTTAAGTAAGCTGCAGGTCAGGAAGGTTTTATTGTAGTTGGTGTATTTCTTATTTTTTAACAGTGACATAGCTCAATATGCCTAGCTGATAACCTAATATTATTAATTTTAATTTCCCTATGCTATTTGGAACTTCTCAAATACTGTAATTTTCATAAAATAATTATAGAATATAGCTACACAAATCTCTTTGCAACAGTGAATATTAATATATTTGACTATTTTTCAGTAATGTTTTTTCAGCAACTGATTTTCAATACTAAAAGAATGTTATATCTTTCATAGATATCTATTATATGATAATTTTTGACTATTCATTGGCCTCTTTTGTACTACTGAAAAAAAATAATTATTTTCTCTAAAGTCTTAAGTCTTGCCAATTTGCTTTTTCTGTGATATTCTAATAGCACATGGCACATTAACTGCTCTACTAAGAAACTTGTTTATTGAAATAAAAACCATTCCGTCTACAGGAGTCTATGAAGATAACAATGAAGTGGCATAAAGATAATTATCCTTGCAATTTGATAAGTATATTGTTCTAATTTATTTAGTACTACTATATCCATTCAATGTTTATACATACAGTTATGAGTGTAAATCTAGCTTTCAACTACTGAGAATTATAAAGATTAGGTTCAACAATGGGAAATACACGAGTAAGTAGAGGACTTCAAAGTCTCAGATATTCCTGGACCAGGAAGTCAGGATCATCATTTCCTTAGTGTCCCCCAGCAATTTTTCTGTGGTTGTTTACAATTAAAAGCTGAGAAATATGTTAAACAGCATGTTAAAAAAAAGTAGAATACTTACTTATTGATGAGTTCACCAAGGAAATATAGTCCATTGCCTCTGAATCTTTTTTTTATTTTAATGATTTTTTTTTTCATTATAGCTGGTTTACAGTGTTCTGTCAATTTTCTACTGTACAGTATGGTGACCCAGTTACACATACAAGTGTAGATTCTTTTTTCTCTCATTATCATGCTCCATCATAAGTGACTAGATATATTTCCCAGTTCTACACAGCAGGATCTCATTGCTTATCCATTCCAAAGGCAATGGTCTGCCTCTATTACCCCCAAGTTTAGAATGCATGGCTTATTAAAAAAATAGATTCTAGAGATCCCGAAGCAAAATTGTTTCATTATATATCCCACATGGTTTAGGAATCTGCATTTGAACTAGTACCTCATTGCATCAGATGATGATGTTGGAGAAACACTAACCTAGAGATTTTTCTCAAATTCGCCACATTCGGCAATTGAATTTTTACACTGCCCTATGAAGAAGGGCAAAGGAGACTTACTTTTAGGAAATAAATTCACAAAAAGCAAACTCATAAAAATATAATGATTATTATTTAATAATAACAAACAACTTCCAAACAGGTTAGACTGTTTTGTGTTTACAGGATCTTCTCCATAGGGAGCCAAATTATATTATGTTAAATATTTCAGGGAGCTGTGGTTTAAAAGAGGGAGAGGAGGATTATCTCATTAGATAGATTTAAGAAATTGTGAGTGGATAATCCACCCATCTCCACTAGAGCAAGGTTTTCAAGCTATGTAAAATGTGCATATGAATCCCAGAATACCTTAATAAAATACAGATCCTAATTCTGTAGGATAAAACCTAAAATTCTGAATTCCTAGCAAGTTCCCAAGTAATGCAGAAACTGAAGCTACTGGTCTAATGACCATACTTAAGAGCAAAGCAGTAGGAGGATTCTGGAAAATCAAATATTCTAGTCACCTGTTCAATATACTTCCTCTAAGCTGCAATTTTTTCACTCAATAAAAATGTTCCAGGCAAAATCACACTGTAATTAAACATGTAAATGTTGTCACTTTCTTGTATATTTGCATTTATATACCTCTTGTCTGGTGAGCACAGGAACTAAACTCCTGTTTTTTTGGTTTTTTGTTTTTGTTTTTGGTCTTTTTGCCTTTTCTTGGGCCACTCCAGTGGCATGTGGAGTTTTCCAGGCTAGGGGTCTAATTGGAGCTATAGCCACCGGCCTACGCCAGAGCCACTGCAACACGGGATCCGAGCCGCGCCTGCAACCTACACCACAGCTCACGGCAATGCCGGATCCTTAACCCACTGAGCAAGGCCAGGGATCGAACCCACAACCTCATGGTTCCTAGTCGGATTCGTTAACCACTGCGCCATGACGGGAACTCCCCTAACTCTCGTTTTTTAGAAAGTTTCTGAAAGTGTGTTGCCAAGTGAGTAGAGCATGAGTGTTTTCAACTTAGCCAAATAAAACTAACTTACTAAAGTTGTACTGATATCGTCTATGAGTAAAGTGTACATGCTAAACTATATTTTATATTAGCATTTCCATTTTATTAACAAGGCTAAGAATTTCTCATAAGTTTCTTGGCATTTTTCTATTTTTTATTCCATTCGGCACTAATTTATTTTTCCCATTTTACTATTGAGTTGTCATTTTATTGCTACTTTGCAGGGTTTTTTATATATTCTGATTACTAATAATTTGTCAGTTATATGAGTGGCAAACTTCCAGTCTGTTTTCCTCTCTTTATGGTAGACTCTGAAAAGTATATAATATTACTTTCAATGTCATAAATATCTGTCTCTCTATCATCTATTTCTTTTGAATACTTCTCACCTTGTGTCCTTTGCTTAAGAAATTCCCTGTGCAAAATTAATAAAAATATATCCTATACTATTTTTTGAAACCTCTAAAGTTTTGTTTTTCAAATGTAAATCCTCACTCTTTCTGGAAGTGATATTTTTTATGTGAACCAACGACTGAATTTCTTATTCTTTTATGTGAATTATCACAATTTGTCAAATCACCTCCCCACTACTCTGCAATGTCAATTCTACAATGGATCAAGTTTTCATCATGAATTATCATTTTCTATCAGTTTCATTGAACAATTTATCAATTCCACAGTGTTTCCATTAATGCACTTGATATGAGTTAGGACAGATTTCCCTACATATCATATTCCTCCAGGGATGTCTGATATTCTTTACTCTCTTAAAGAAAAGTGATGTATTTTTAATCAACTATTCCAAAAATATCTAAGACCCCAATGAGATTTCCAGTGAACTGGGAAAGACTGATATCTCTATAATCTTGAGTCTTTGAAAAGTACTGAAAATTTTCACCAATTTTAAACACTTATTTTATAGCTCTGTGACCAATAGGAAAGTATGGTTGTGATATTGTGTGACTTCCAAGGCTAGGATATAAAAAGCATTGTAGTCTTGCTTTAATTTCTAGATTTCTTATGAGACTAGCCAGCTGCCATGCCATGAGGATGCTCAAGTAGCATAATGGATTGACCCACTGAAAAGAAACAAACATGTTAACAATGTGAAAAAAGCATCTTGGAAATAAATCCTTCATAAGACAGTAGCCCCAGCCAACATCTGACTGCAACCACATGAGAGACCCTGAGCCATAGTTGCCCTAGTGAACCACCTCTGAATTCCTGACCCACAAAAACTCTGAGATAATGAATCATTATTGTTTTTTACCTTGGTAAATTTTTCAGTGATTAGTTAAGCAGCTACCAGTAAGTAATATAGTAATATAATAGTAGTAATATGATTAATTATATGTTCATTATATTAATTATAATATTATATGGTCAATATTTGTGTACAATTATTCAGTTGTTTACCATTCTGTACAACTCTTACTTCTGAGTTTTTCCTTTTGGAAAACTTTTTTATCTCGATGTTCCCAGGCTAGGGGGTCAAATCAGAGCTACAGCTGCCGGCCTACACCAAGCCACAGCAACACCAGATCATAGCTCGTGATTATGCTGGATCCTTAACCCACTGAGTGGGGCCAAGGATCAAACCCTCATCCTCAGTGGATACTAGTCAGGTTTGTTTCCTCTGAGCCATGATGGGAAATCCTGGAAAACACTTTTTGAATTTTCTTATTGAAGGATATGCTTCAGAAGTTACGCAAATAAGCTTCTGGATTTAAATTCAATACAAGTATAATCTAAATTATAGATTTTTGTGTTATTTTTTCAGGATGTAAAATTAGAGTGAATTCTAGTCTTACCAATGTGTGATAAGTCATTATTTAAATTCTTAGAAGAAACTTTTACAGTTTTTTCCTAAATATTCAGATTGACATCTGGCCAAAAAAATATATATCTATATCTATATCTATATATATGTATCTATATATACACACACACCCCCCCACACACAGTTTTTCAGCCTATGGTAGATTTATTGTTATGATTTTTGTTTGTCTCTCCTTTCTCTAAGTGTGTAAACATCTGATCTTAGACCTATGGCTTTTTCCTTTTCTTTTTTTTTTTTTTTTTAAAGTTGGCACATGCAGCATATGTAAATTCCCAGGCTAGGGGTCCAATCAGAGATGCAGCTGCAGGCCTACACCATAGCCACAGCAGCACAGGATCTGAGCCACATCTGCAACCTACACAATAGCTAGTGACAATTCGGCCACTGAGCAAGGCCATGGATCAAACCCACATCCTCACAGACACTATGTCCCTGAGCCACAAAAGGAACTCCTGATTGGATTTTTCTTTAATAAGCCTCAGGTTCATTAAGTCATTAAAATTTATATCTTTGGAAGGTGGTGAAGTATTATTAACTCTAATGGCCACTGACCTTTCTAGTCTCATTCTCCTGTAAAACTGCTCTGTTTAGAAGAGTTATCTTCCTGTCAGGTCATTCACACATTAAAGAAATTGCTACAAAAATTTGTTCTGATATTGTTACATGTTTTGTAATGGGTGCATTTTAGATATCATATTTGAAACTTAGCCATACATAGATCCTTGGCTTAGAAGATTTTAAGCTAATATTTCTGAAACTCATTCATGTAATGTTGTAGGAAGTGATCTGGAAAAAAACAAATGAAAAAAAGTTTTGATTTGAGGATATCAAAAGAGATAGTTTTTAAAATAAATATTATTGGAGTATAGCTGACTTAGAAAATTTTGTTAGTTTTAGGTGTACCAAAAAGTAAATCAGTTATACATACACATATATCTATTCTTTTTTAGATTCTTTTCTGATATGGATCTTTACACGGTACTGAGTAGACACCCTGTGCTATACAGTAGTTTCTTATTACCTACTTTATATTTAATAGTGTGTGTATATGTCATTGCTAATCCATTAATTTATCCCTCCTGCCCCACATTTCCTCTTTGGCAGCCAGGAATTTAGTTTCAAAATCTTTGAGTATGTCAACAGATGTTTTTAAAAAGATGATGAAAGCCAATTCTTGGGTATAGTACTATGTGTCTCAGATAGATGATCAACAGTCATAAATGGTGAATGTGGAATCATTTTTAAAATGTTTTATGATGAAGGCTAGAAAGACGAGATCATAAATAAAGTAAAATTATAAAGTTAGAACTTGTAGAAGTTTTAGATATGTTCTATCTCTCCATAAACTTTGCCGTTAGAGAATCTATGGAGAATCTAAGTAGTGGAGTTGAAGAAATCTGGACATTTTGTCCAAGTTATTTTAACATTAACTTAAAAGCCACAATGTTTGTAAGGGCCAATAAAAGTTGCATAAAATAAACTTAGTCTAGATACTTTTAGATCATTTCTGTGGTTTTGTCTCCTGTATATTTTCATAGCCATGGTAAAAAAAGGAGAATCAGGAAATCATGACAACAAATAAAATCATAATTTCATACTTAGTAGTTTCCAACATAGACATTCCAGAGATCAAAACGTGAAGGTATATATCAAAAACATGCAATGACTAAATTGTACAAGCTAAGCTTAAGGACTGTTTATTCACAATTGAAAAGTCTTGTGCCCAACTGCATAGCCAGCCTAAGTGAACAACATAAAGATCATAATAATGAGCTTGAGGAGTATAGTTTTTCCTATAGTTTATTGTAGCATAAAAATATCTTGGAGCTCCTGTAGCGGTTGAGTGGTTACTAACCCGATTAGTATCCACGAGGACTCAGGTTTGATCCCTGGCCTCAGTCAGTGGGTTAAGGATCCAGTGTTGCTGTGAGCTGTGGTGTAGGTTGTAGATGCTGCTCAGATCCCACGTTGCTATGGCTGTGGCAGAGGCCAGCAGCTGCAGCTCCAATTAGACTCCTAGCCTGGGAACATCCATATGTGGCTGGTGCAGCCCTAAAAAGACAAATAAATAAATAAATAAATAAATAAAACCCACCAAAAACTTTATTATCCTACATTTTAAATTTAAAATACTCAAAACTCAGAAACTACAGAGAATTTGGGTGATAAAATATAATAAAACCTTGAGTCTTCCTTTTTTAGGAATTAAAGTGCCAAAAAAGTGACAAACAGGAATGCAGAGAAAGAAAGCTCCCAGGCATAGCAGAAGGTTCCTTTTCTAATAAGTTGTCAGTATGAAAAAAATGGATAGAAAATGATATTTTCTAATAGTAGAATTGCATGAAGACATAATTTATGACAATTAATATGCTATTCTACTTTCTTATAATTATTTGTGTTCTGGTCACAAAAAGCTTATAGTCACACCAAAAGCAATAACCATATCCTTATCTGCATATTGGTGAATCTAACTTATTTATGTGTGGCAAGAAATATTAATTATTTGTCTTGTGCTTTACGTTCTCTCCCAAGTATCTTGGAAACCTTAAAAACAAGACAAAAAAATCTCCTCATGCTTAATGGAGGCTTCAAATGGAACTGGAGCTTGTGTGATTAATCAGAAGTAAAACAGCATTAGGGTTCTATTATGATAAGGTTTAGTTAAGATCACATGTGAAGACTTCTTTCCTAAGGAAATTGAAGATACAGTGACCAAGGTTTCTATTCAATGAGAAACTGTGTAAAAGTGTGATGTCAGGTAGTTAGATAGAACAAATACTAGAGGGACCAGAGTTAAGGAGCTAAATTAAAGTATGCAATCCAGGTCCAAAACTTATGAAAATAAGTACATATTAAAACCAGCAGAAGAATTCTACTCTACTTGTGGCTCAGTGGGTTAAGGATTTGGTGTTGCCACAATCTGTGGTGTTAAGTTGCAGATGCGGCTTGGATCTGGTGTTGCAGTGAATGTGGCAGAGACTGGCAGCTACAACTTCAATTGGACCCCTAGCCTGGGAACTTCCATATGCCACAGGTGCAGCCATAAAGAGAAAATAAAGAAAGAAAAAGAAAGAACAATAAAACAAGTAGAGAACTAGAGTGAAACTTGATTAATGTCAGCTTTTTCCTATGACAGTTTTACGATCCTAGAATGCCACTTTATAAGTGAGTTCATATTCAGCTTAACTGATCCTAGGTAAGATAGGAAACCACAGGATGTAGCTTTTCTTGGGGATTTGATAGACATAAGGGCTTTTAAAAAATGTTTTGTCAGTTATACAAAGCCAGATTCAATAGAATTTATTTTCGTCTCTGAAGTTAACATTCAAGCAAGGAGGTGAAACGTAGCCTAAATGTTTTGATCAACAAATGCAAAAATAGTTATTACTTCAAGAGCAAAAATCATCATTGAACACCTCTGCTGCAGGCTTTCTTATTCTGTCTTTTGTAATTTATTTTTCTCAATATCTGGATATTCTAAAAATCTTCCTGTGGCTGCAGGCACTTATTAGTCTAATTCAAGAATATGAAGCTAGGTTGACAAAAGTACTAGCATATTTTTTCTTTAAAGAGTGAAATGAATGGCAAAGCCTGGATTTGGAATCTGTGTTTGATCAAGAATGGTAAAGGAGCAGATAATTAGACTTGAAAACTTTCTCTAACTTGTTGGCAAAAAACAGTGCTTTCTAACCAGATGCTGCCTTTTTGTGATCTCCTGGGTAAGTGCCCAGCATGTTCTCTTATGTAATTGCAGAATTTAAATCAGTTATGCAATGGTCATTGATAACCCAAGTATTCACTAATATTTCTTGCTGTTATTCTTGTTGGCCGAGGTGGTGGTGAAAATTCTCAACTACGAAATATTTGAAAGAGAAGATTTGTTTTTTGTTATTATTAATTTCCTAAAAATTTGAATTTTATCATTGTTGCTATTTTTTCATAAAATAAAAGTAAAGACTAGGACAAAAACTATAGTTTATTTCTGAGAGGAACATCAGTATTGAATTTTACAACATTTAGTTAACATCAAGAGACATCAGGTGATATATGTGTTTATACATACATACGGCTTATATATATATTTTAAAGATTCCTGACATACATAAATTTAATGTAGCTTAGAGGGTTTTAATAAATGGCCTACCTCTTTTGTACTCATCTATACAAGTGTAAGAAATAGATGTTGTAAGGATTAAGTGAAAAATGTACCAGATGGCTAGCATAATTTTTATAATTCACAACTTTCAATTTATACAAGCCAAATAACATTAAGCTCAAATTAAACAGTGAACAATTTAATTGATTGATGGGTGCATGAAACACACACTCCACCTTTTTCTATTTTAAAAATGTACCAGAAGAATTAGAAATGCCAAGCAAGGAGTTCCCGTCGTGGCGCAGTGGTTAAGGAATCCGACTAGGAATCATGAGGTTGCAGGTTCGGTCCCTGCCCTTGCTCAGTGGGTTAACGATCCGGTGTTGCCATGAGCTGTGGTGTAAGTTGCAGATGCGGCTCGGATCCCGCATTGCTGTGGCTCTGGCGTAGGCCAGTGGCTACAGCTCCGATTCGACCCCTAGCCTGGTAACCTCCATATGACATGGGAGCGACCCAAAGAAATAGCAAGAGACAAAAAAAAAAAAAAAAAAGAAAGAAAGAAATGCCAAGCAAACACATCAATATCCTCAATGCTCTCACATGTGAAATATTGAGTACTCCTGTGTCCTTCACATATACTTATATATGTGTTATTTCAGATATATATTTGCCATGGAAGGTTACCATGCATATGTTTAGCAAAAGTGCCCATGCTACAGCATCGCTCTCTTGCGGGCTGCCACCTGTGGAGGCACTGTAGTACAGGAAGAATTCCACAGTGTTTCATAACTTAAGTTAGGGAGAGATTTTAATGTGCAATAGATAAAGTGACAAGTCATAAATCAGCAAGAGGAGATGTGATGAGATATAAAGAGAGATGAATGGGTCTCTCATTCTCTCTCTATTGTATAGGCATGTCTGGCCCTGGGCCATTTGATGGATACATGTAGTGAGTGGGTTTGTGTTCAAGAGGAGGAATCTTTCATACTCTCCCATTGGTCTTCTGTCTCACAAGGTAGGCACAGAAGTAAACTTGCAGTGGAAGGAAACTCATACTCTGGCATTAGGAAGTCTGGATAAGAATGACAGCTATTGACAGGAGTTATCTAAAGATGCCAGCTTCCAAATACTAAGAGGAGACATTAGGTCCAAGAGGAAGATGTATTCTTCTCTGCAGGCATGATGTCAATTTGAGCTTGCTATACAATCTCTTCAGTGGGTAGGACATACATGAAGTTTCTTTTAGAAAAATCTTATTATTTTATAACAATTTCCTTTTATTCCTTACTTTCTTTTATTTTCTTTATTTTTTTTTTCCTTTTTACAGTTGCACCTGCAATATATGGAGGTTCCCAGGCTAGGGGTCTAATTGGAGCTGCAGCTGCCAGCCTATACCACAGCCATACAACACCAGACCTGAGCAGCATCTTTGACCTATTCAGCTGCTTGGTGCAACATCAGATCCTTAATCAGTGAGTGAAGCCAGGGATCAAACCCACATCCTCAAGGACACTATGTCAGGTTCTTAACCCACTGAGCCACAACGGAGTCTCAAATATAATAATTTTCACAGGAGATGTTTTTGCTTCCATTTGTAACAGTTTCTAATCAAAGGCAAAAAAATTGGTTCACCCAAAATATAAATGAATCACTCTTTTAATCACATTGATGTATAAATGACTACAGAAATGACACAAAAATGTACTGGAATACAGGCCTTAAAATCTGGATGTAAAATGAATACTGTGTATATGTACGTCAAGTAATTTGTTGTTGACTCTCAACTGTACTCTGCATGGCTTTTACTGACTCATGAGCAAAAAGAAAAGCCTGAGATGTCAAGGACAACATTCCAAATGTAAAGCAAGAAAAAAAAAATTAGTTAACAAGCATATTGTTCTGGTTGAAGAGAAGGAACCAAGAGAAATATTTTACTAATATCTTACATCCTCCCGTAGCCCTTATAATAAACATGGCAACAAACAAAAACCAAAGAGCCCATATCTCAATGCTCATTCAAGCCTACACAGTTGAAGAAATTTCTAGCATATGTTAGCTTTTAAACATATGAATCTCAGTGGTTGCATAAACTCAAAATTTGATTAAAAAACACTTGGTGTTCCTGTTTGGCAAAAGAGTTCTATTTACCTCTGGCTGATACCACATCCTGTGATGTAGGAATCCCTGTTAATACTGAATATGAGCTTTTAATTTTAATTTTGGGTGATGCGTTTGCATGTATGGAGTTGTGTTTCGTGCAGTTAACTTATCAAATAGTCACCATGTTTTAGTAAATGATACTTACATTTCATAATACAGTGTTTATAGCACTTTTAGCTTGGGAAAGTAAGATCCAAGAAAGAAAGATGACTGGTATAATATGGTGATTAAAAGGAGATAGTTGCATCACAACTGTCCCTTTGGAAAGAGCAAACTAGGTTTTTTCCTCAAATATTTCCTCCTGGTTAATCGATACCAAAGAGAAAATAGATTTTTCTTTCTCTTTCCCTTTGTCTTAGTCATGCATGCACACAAAATATATATGCAGGCACCATTCTTCAGCCCCATCTGGCTGAGCTGGTCTCAGCACTGCATATATTAAGAGAAAAGAAAGAAAAGAAATAGGAAAACCAATCTCTAAAATTACGCAGTAGTAATATTCTATTGGTGGGGGGGGAGTAACTGCAATATCTTACCAATTTAAGAGTAGAATTTTTCACATTTTAGTTCTGCATAATATATAACTTCTTAAAATAGCTTTTAGCCAGACAGCTGTAGTATCACAATTTTAATTTCTGATAGCATGAACAGATAGTTGCACTCCTGGAGAAATCAGTCATTGAAGTATTTAAGAACAATTTGAATAGCAAGTAAAAGTCCAGAATTTTTCTGGAAAATACAGAACATTGGACACATTTGGGGAAAATGAAATGTTCAAAGTTTCAGAATTTGTATTAGAGGCTTCAAAGAGTATCCTTTAGACTTATGCTCTAGGGGTGTATAACCACTCTGTGCATGTAGATATGTAACTTTTGACATGTAGCTAGCATAAATGAAGATATGATGTAAGTGAAAAGTATTCAACCAATACCAAAATTAGCATGTAAAAAGAACATAAAATGTGTCATTAATAAATATTTTTATTACACAATAAAATAATTATTATTTTTTTGGTTATAAGGTGGTAATAAGATGTTATATTACTTAATTTACTTTTTTACATTTTATGTGCACTGTAGGAAACAAAATTACGTATGTGTCTCACATTACATTTGTATTTTGACTGTGTTGCTTGAGACCACATGGAACATTTTTTGAAAAATGCTGTATCAAAAAGATTTTGATGGGCCAAAAATGATATTGTATATGAAACTTAAATACTGATGACCCAGAGTCAAAAAAAATCTGAAGATCTGGAATATTAATGTTAAATAGTTTTGGAGTTATGTTTTGTTTTTTAACCCAGAACTTCACCAAGTATGGCCCACAGTCCAATTCCAGCTATTATTTGTTTCTCTGAAAAAAAATTTAGTAGAACAGTCATTCTGTTAGTTTGCATTTTGTCTATAGCTACTTTTTGCCTCAATGGCAGCTTTGAGCAATTGTACTGAGACTCTATGGCTGCACAGTTTAAAGTACTTACTATCTGGTTTTTACAGAAAATGTTTCCTAGACCCTGCCTTAAGCAATTTATTTTGCTTATATTTTGATTACTCACATTGGATGATAAAGGAACAACAGCAGCACATCATTTTTAACTTACAAAAGAATAGCAAAAAATGAAACAAAAAATCCTATCTACTTCCAGAGAAAGAATGAATATATATCAAAAATTACTTCTAAAGTAATTGACATTAGAATGCCATCTATTAATTTTTGCAAAGGACCAAGCCAGAAACATAGAATACAACAGGGAAATTCTTCAAAATTATGAGGGGAAATTATTTTGGAAAAATATACAATCAACTAGGCAAACATTTAATCAAGCATAATGGTAGAGAATTTTAGACATGCATGTTATATCATTCAGGTTAGATTCATAGAGGAGAATCTATTGTCTAGTTTAGGTGTAAAGGGATTAATGACAGATTACTAAACTTCCTAAAAAGTATTGAAAGTACTGATAAAAAAAAATAACATTTGCCTTTACATAATAATATCTAAGTACAAGTATTAGTCAAAGTTCTCCAGAGAAACAGAACCAATCAGATGTATATACACAAGAGGTTTACAATAAAGAAGTGGTTCATTATGAAGACTGCCAACTTCCAAGATCTTCAGGGTGAGTCAGCAGGCTGGACTCCCAGAGAGCCAGTGGTGTAGTTCCAGCTTGAACGCAGCAGATTTCACAGCTATAAAAAGTCAGTGTTTCAGTTCCAGTCCAAAGGTAGGAAAAAGCCAATATCACAACTCAAAAATAGCTAGAGGGAAGGAATTCTTTCTCCCTCAGAGGAAGGTGTCCCTTTGTTATATTCAGGCATTTATCTGATTGGATGAAGCTCACTGGTATTAGGAAGGATAATCTGCTTTACATGGTCTACCAATTTGAATATTAAACCAACCACTGACACATTCATAATAAAGTTTAAGCAAATATCTGGGACCACCATGGCACAGTGAGGGAGATGTATAAAATTAATTATTGTACCAAGTCATAAAATCAGGTAACCAAAGGAGCTATGTTCATGATCTAAGAACTTTGTAAAGTTGTCAGTACAGCTATGGGCTCTGGAGCCCCCTTAGCCAGAGCCAGATGTCTTTAGTTACTAATATGCTTGTGAACAGTGTCATAGAAAAGTAACACACAAAAAATCTAAACTCCTCTGTGATTTTATTTCCCACCAGGAATACAAAAATGTGTCACATAAATTCTGATTTCCAAATCTTATGTGTGTCAATTCATCATGTCCACCTCAGTCCACCTCAATAATATTCCACATCAACATTCTCACACACACATTTTCCCATACTTAACCACCTGAAGCTGTCAACATCTCTAAATGTTCCTATATTACATAATACAACCATCCTAGCCACAAACACAAATACATTCTTAAGTACCCTAAAAATATCTCCAGACATGAAAACTATGTTGATCATATTATTCATTCCTCTCTGGTTCAAAATCCCAACTTGATAAAAATGTACTGTATGCAGTAAACTATAAAACCAACCACCAGGATCACTTAATATACTATAAAATAGAGGAAATGGCGAGGGGGAAATGGAAAAAGATGGAAAACATGGGGCTTAACTGTAGTCGTCAATTTGCAATTGGTTGTGAAGTTGCATTTTTTCTTTTTACCTTTCTTCATCCATTACTCATTTCATACTACCCTCTCTCTCAACAAAAACATCAGCTTTCCAGTGTTCTTTACAAGATTAGGTGACCAAAAATTTATTCTTTGGGGAAGTCTGAGATATTTTGGTGTCATTCCTGTATTTGATTGCTATAAACTCTATTTTATCAATGGGCATCACAGTTTTAGGAGACAGGCTTTAGATAAAATATATTCCTCATTGTGCATCATCAACTCCAATTTCCTACTGATAATCTGGATAAATTATCCAAGAAAATAGACTATTTTTCTTCTTTCTCGTCTATTTTAGTGTCATGAAGAGTGCATACTGAAAAAGTGAACAGTATGAACACTCAATTAGCAATACTATTACGTTGTCCTACGGCAGAATTTCTTTTGAGGTTTTAAGATCTCTGATATATGAAGCAAAAATTTTGTCATTATGTCATGGGGGGAAGTTCCTCTTCATTGCTTTACCTTTGTTCTTTTATGTACATATTATGGTAATGGGAGAAACAGCACCATATTGAAGAAACAGCTTCAAAGCATATACCATGGTTTCTAGGATGACTGCTATTTTGTGCTACCTCCTAGGTGAGTATTCAATGGGCTACTCCACATTTTTAGGTTAGCTGTTTCTGGATGATGGGATATAAGGAATGACCAGTAAAGATCAAGAATTTATCACTGACTTGGAGAATAGACTTGTGGCTGCCCGGGGGGAGAGGGACGGATTGGGAGCTTGGGGTTATCAGATGCAAACTATTGCTCTTGGAATGGATTTACAATGAGATCCTGCTGTGTAGCATTGAGAACTATGTCTAGATACTTACATCGCAACAGAACAATGGGAGGAAAAAGTATGTATATATGTATGTGTAACTTGGTCCCCATGCTGTACAGTAGAAAAATAAATAAATAAGTAGACAAAAAAAGAATTTCAGCAAACTGCCTTGCTATTTTTCTTATTTTAAAATATATTCTTTGTTAACAGCAATATATTGTAGGGTTCAGAAACAACATACAGGGTGGGTGTACAACAAGTCCTTGAATGGTATTGCCAGTAGAAGCCTGGCAAGGAGGGCAACTCATACTCAGAATAAATGTCAATTCCCGTGAAAACAAAGTGTTTTCCTTTATATTTTAGAAGGTGTCCTATATAATTGGACTGACACTAGTTAAGTGATGTCATATTAGACACTGAGCTTTGGATTCTGCTATGGCTGATTAAATAGTCAATAGTGACTATAACCACAATATTTTACCTGATCTACTACAATACTGGACCTACTGTTATGTGGGCCAACAAAAGTAAATTCTCTTGGGCCATGCCTCGCAATAACTGTAAAACCTGTGGCCGGGCATATTCACATAGTGCTATGGAATGTCCAAAAATCTTCTATGGCCATGCTTAGAAAAAAACAGAAAAAAGCAGTTAAAGTAAAACCTGCTATTATCTAAACCTCACAATTTTGCCTCAGATGAGTGAAATATAAATTATATTCAGAATCTTCTCTGCAAAGGGATCTATGACTTTTTTTTTCTTTCTAAGCTCTGAAGTAAAGGAAGAAAGGGGTAGGAATAAATGCTTAATAGTGCCATCTTATGATATCTATTACTCAGGATGTTGAAAATAATTATCTTATTCATCCTTCTCAGGAAAGTACTGAAGGATATGCATTACCAAATAAAAAGTAAATGAGGAAATAAATACTTGAAATTATGAAACAAGTGAATTAATAGGAAAAATTATAAAAGAATTCTCATGATGATACTGTAAGGAGATTCCATATAGCATAGAGATGAAACAGCCAGGTTGGAGTGGGAAGACCAAGACTCAGGAAGGAAGGTCTCAAAGAAAGTGCTTTGGTATAACTCAGATATTTAACGAAAAAGGAAATTCAAAAGTAGTAGAAAAAGATAAACATGGGAGTTCCTGTTGTGACTCAGCAGTATCAAATTTGACTGCTATCCATAAGGATCTGGGTTTGATCCCTGGCTCCACTCAGTGGGTTAAAGATCCAGACATTGCCATGAGATGCAGTGTAGGTCGCAGACATACCTTGGATCTGACATTGCTGTGACTATGGCATAGGCTAGCAGTTGCATCTCCAATTTGATCCCTAGCTTGGGAACTTCCATATAACCCAAGTGCAGCCCTAAAAAGACAAAAGAAAAAAGAAAAGAAAGAAAGAAAGCATATCCATGAATAGTATTTATCTTGTCTTGATTATATAAATTCTGGATATTGATTTGACCACTCTCTGATGTAATTGCTATGGGCACATAGGGAAGAGAGCGGGTATCATAGGGCTGATTAAAACAGAAAATCATGTAATAGCAATATACAGAGATATGAGAACATGAAAGTAAATATTTTAAAAGTATATAGAAGAAAACTATTGATTTTAGAGAGCAAGAAACAGAGGAAAGAGATGGACTGAGAACTGCTGGTTAGGGAGGAGGAAATGGTCTATTTGGAAAGATGAATCCAGACTTTGATCTATGGCAGGACAGCTGCACCAATTGTGGGATCCAGTGCAAAATGAATATGCTCTTGTTTGTGTGGGTCCCTGTGATTTCTCTGATTTATTTTTCTGATCTTTCATTGTTATTAAGAAATATAACTGATTTCTGTGTGTCAATTTTGTAACCTGCACTTGGCCAAATTCATTGATGAGTTCTAACAGTTTTCTGGTGCTTCTTAGGGTTTTCTAGGTATAGTGTCATGTCATCTGCAAACAGTAATAGTTTTATTTCGTTTCCAATTTAGATTCCTTTTATTTCTTTTTCTTCTCTGACTGCCATAGCTAGGACTTCCAAAACTATGTTGAATAATATTTGTGAAAGTGGACATCCTTGTCTTGTTCATGATGTTAGTGGAAATGTTTTCAATTTTTTACCATTGAAAATGATGTTAGCTATGGGTTTTTCACATATGAATTTCATTATGTTGAAGTAGGTTTTCTCTTTGTCTTCTCTCCAGAGAGTTTTTATCAGAAACAGGTGTTGAATTTTGTCTCAATAGATGCTTTTCTGCATCTATTGAGATGATCATACAGATTTTTCAGTTTGTTGATGTGGTTGGTGAATCACATTTATTGATTTGCAGATATTGAAGAGTCCTTGCATCCCTGGGATAAATAACACTTGATCATGGTGTATGATCCTTTTAGCATGTATTTGGATTCAGTATGCTAGTATCTTACGGAGGATTTTTGCATCAAGGTTCATTAGTGGTGTTGGTCTGTAATTTTCGTTTTTGTGGTATCCTTGTCTGGTTTTGGTATCAGGGTAATGGTGTCCTCAAAAAATGAGCTTGGGAATGTTCCTTCCTCTGCTATTTTTTTAAGAGTTTCAGAAGAATAGGTGTTAACTATTCTTCAAATGTTTGGTAGATTTCGCCTATGTAGCCATTAGTACCTGGACTTTTGTTTTTTGGAAGGTTTTTAATCACATCTTCAATTTTGGTATTTGTGATTGTTCTGTTCAAATATTCAATTTCTTCCTGGTTCAGTCTTGGTAAGTTGTACATTGTAAGATGTCCAATTCTTCTAGGTTGTCCATTTTATTGGCATATAGCTGCTTATAGTTGTCTCTTATGATCCTTTGTATTTATGAGGAGTCAGTTGTAATTTCTCCTTTTTCATTTATGATTTTATTGATTTGAGTCCTCTCCCTTTTTTTATTAATGAGTCTGGCTAAGAGTTTATCAATTTTGTTGATATTTCCAAAGAACCAACTTTCAGTTTCATTGATCTTCTCTATTGTTTTCTTTGTCTCTATTTCATTTATTTCTGCTCTGGTCTTTGTGATTTCTTTCCTTCTGTTAATTTTGGGCTTTGTTCTTCCTTTTCTAGTTGTTTTAGGTGAAAGTTTAGGTTGTTTATCTGAGCTTTTCTTCTTTCTTGAGATAAGGTTGTATTGCTATAAACTCCCCTCTCAGACACAAACCAATGGGACATGATTAAACTCAAAAGGTTTTGCACAGCAAAGAAAATTTAAAAAATGAAAAGACAACCCACAGAATGGTAGAAAATATTTGCAAATGATGCAACAGACATGGGCCTATCAAAAATTTATGAACAACTCATACAACTCAACAACAACAACAAAACAAACAAGCCAATTGAAAAATGGGCAGAAGATCTAAAAGGCAATTCTCAAAAGAAGACAAATGGATGGCCAACAGGCATATGAAAAAATGCTCAACATCACTAATTATTAGAGACATACCAGTCAAAACTACAATGAAGTACCACATCACACCAGTCACCATTATTAACAAGGTCAACAAATAACAAATGCTGAAGAAGGTATGGAGAAATGGGTACCCTCATTCACTGTTGGTAGAAATGTAAATTGGTACAACCACTGGAAAAAAGTAGGGAGGTACCTCAGAAAACTAAATATAGAACTACCATAACAATCCAGCAATCCCACTTCTGGGCATATATCTGGACAGAACTTTCATAGAAAAAGATACATGAACCCGTATGTTCATTGCAGCACTATTCACAAGAGCCAAGACTTGGAAACAACATAAATGTCCATTGACAGATGAATAAATTAAGAATACGTAGTACATATGTGCAATAGAATACTACTGACACATGAAAAAGATAAACTAATGCCATTTTCAGCAACATAGATATAACTAGAGATTCTCTTACTAAGTGAAGTAAGCCAGAAAGAAAAAGACAAATACAATATATCACTTATTTGTGGAATCCAAAATATGGCAAAAATTAACCTATCCACAGAACAGAAACAAACTCATGGACATGGAGAACAGGCTTATGATTGCCGAGGGGGAGGGGGAGGGAGAGGGATGGACTGGAGGTTTGGGGTTAGTAGGTGCAAACTATTGCATTTGGAGTGGACAAACAGAAATAGATCACAGCCAAGAAGAGCAAACTTGTGGTTCTCAGGGGGAAGGGGAGGAGTGGGATGTACAGGCAGTTTGGGCTTTTAGATGCAAACTGTTATATTTGGAATGGGTGGGCAATGGGGCTCTACTCTTTAGCACAGGGAACTGTATGTGATTGGGCACTTTGTTACACAGTGGAAATTGAAAAAACATTGTAAATCAACTAAACTTTAAAAAATTTAATAAAAATATAAAAAAGAAACATAGTCTTCCATGTCACCTATAAGAAGAATGGTGAAATATATTTTGAACTTCATTGACAAGAAGGGGGCTACATTCTACATGAGATAAAAATACAGGCAATAACCTGTCCTGTTAGGATAGATAATCATGAATTGTTTAGTTTATTTTTTCTTAGAAAACAAGTTGAATCAAGTTGCAAATGATGCAACAGACAAGGGCCTAATATCAACAGTATAATTCACTTATTAATTTAATAAATATTTACTACTACATTCCATATCTTTTGCTACTTTTGTGTTCAGATTTGGCTTTAAAGATTATGCAAAATAGGAATCCTTCTGGCCAACATGCATCTCATAAAGAATAGATATGACCTAGAAATAAGATTAGAATATTTGAAGAATTAATTATTATTACATCTGCTTCTTTTGATTGAGTCCATCCTAAAAGCTAGCCAGTGGTAGATGTTTTACATATATATAATTTTACTTAATTGAATTATCATTAACAATCCTGCAAGACAAACATCTTCATTTATAAATGAGAAACTAGGTTCTGTGAATTTTTTTAATGAGGTCCCTTAGCCAACACATTAAAAGTGTTTCAATAAAGTAGAAGTAGTGATTTTTTCAAATATACTGAAAGTTCAAGATTAAAATACATAAATGATTGAATTTGAGAAGTCATTGATAAATTTGAAAAGATGGTGTTTATAGAGTCAAGTTATTGGTAAACTTGATAAGAATGATGCTTTAGAATCAAGATAGTAATCATTCATAGACTTAAGTAGAATGACATTATAAGGAAATGAATACTTGACGAGAGAGGCTTAAAGACAGAATGGGACATGGAGAATTTGAAACAGGAAATATAAATAACTTTTGTGAAGAATGCCTATAAAAAGCAACAGTTAACTAGCCAATTGTTGGGGCACTCTGAAGTGTAAGGTCAAGGGAATGTTCTGTAAGATTGAAGAATTATTTTGTACTTATGCTAAATTTAATGTGTTCAGTAGAGAAACAACACAATCATGCAAAAGGAAAGGAGATAAGTGCAAAGAATGATTTTTTTTTCCTCATCAAATGCAATGAGATATAGTGAAAAAATTTTTAATTTAGACTTAGAAAAAAGTTCTGATTTTGAAAAAGGAGGAAGGGCCAACCAAATATATAAGTATGTAGCACACAAAATGAAAAGTTATGAATGATAAGATTGCTTTTATTTTCCTAGAGAAGTAAGAAGGGAAGTCATTGACTAGAGTGAGATATTGAGAGAATTTAAAGTAATATTTTTTTTACCAGGATGAGAAAGTTAATCTATCAGGTCAAAATAGTATTGTCAGTTCAGAGAGAGCACTTGAAATTTGTGGCTTTAAACTTAAAGTGAAGGTGGTCTGCATTGCTGTGTATTCCTACAGATAAATTCATCTGACTTGGTGTTCTGCAGTCTCTCTCTTTTTAAATGATTTTCATTTTTTCCATTACAGTTGGTTATCAGTGTCTGGGGTTAATAGATGCAAACTATTGCATTTGGAGTTCTGCAGTCTCAACACCAGGGAGGTTCAGTCTGGATCTGGACTTGGGCAAACTGAATCAGAGTCCAGGCACTATGGGTAGGTCAGACGTCCCTTTATTAGTTTCACAAGTGGTGAAGGTGGCACGGAAAGTCCCGTCTGCCTTTCATACCAGTTCAGAACAAAGCGAAAATGTCACATAAGAGGTGGTCGTCATTGTATTCTACTGTGCATGGGCATGTATAACTATCACTATGTAATATTTGCTGCATCATTCCTTACCAGAATGATATGGCAGCTAGGTGGAAAGAGCCTGAGTTACTCCATTTTCCCCACACTGCATCACTCTCCTTGGTGAGGAGTGAGGAGCATTGTATCCACAGCCCACAGCCACAGTAAAAACTATGAAATACTACCAGGAAACTTGCTATTCCCTAAGCAGTGCACCAGCTGGCATTGAGGGAGGCCCACTGTTCCTGTAGTGTTACTTCTGCAATAGCTAATTTTCTCCTGTTACTTCTGCAATAGCTAATTTTTTTGTAGCTAAGGCATTTAAGCCTCAGCTAACATTAGAGTGTTCATCTGCTATGTACACAGAAATTCTGAGCCCATCATAGAGTATACCCTGCTTTCTCATGTTGTTAACAAACCTAGGACCATTCTATTTTGTTGGCCAAACTTCTGTTAAATGATACATTTCTTCACTAAGGAGCCCAATGGCCTGGTGTATAGAATTAAATGCCTGAGCCATTTGCAAGGCAGCATAGCCTCGGACTCCAGCCACAGGGCTGTAAGGAACACCCAACCCATAGCTGTAGTCACCATACAGGTGCTATGCTTTTCCAAGGTCTCCCCTACCACATGTAGGGCTTTCTCTAACTGCACAGGGTACCCATCCATCTTGGGCCATTCCTAGCAGGGAGCACCCAGAAAGAGAGGAGGCTGCCCACCAAGTACCACATGTTTGAGGCCAGCCATCCCTCAACCCCTGAAGTCTCCATACCTGCTTGCAGTGAATCCTGCCAACTTCACCAATTGTTCTGCAGTCTCTCAAGACCAGGAAGGTTCAATTTGGATTCAGGAAACCTAAAAAAGAGTCCCCCCCTACTTGTGAAGCTAATAAAGGGATGTCTGACCTACCCACAGCTCCTCTGCTCTTCCTAAGGTTGCCCAAATCCAGATAGAACCTGCCTGGTCTTGAGAGACTGCAGAATAATTGATGTTGGCCTAGTAGTCATATTCTAAATTTAGAAAAAAAAATATTTTACTTTAAATACAGTTTTTGACATGGAGAAAGGATAGGGTTAATGGAGAAAGACTATTTGCAATGAAATAGGTATGGCAAGACTATAAAAAAAAGATGTGTAAGGATTGAAGAGAGGGATGAGGTGGGCAGTAGATAATGAATGAAAGTCACGAAAAATTTACAGAAACTTTAACCTGGGAAAAATGAAAAGTACATGGAAAGTCAGGAGATGACATTGAGAGAATGAAATATTTGAAATGCTATTTTCTGAGTGGTGTACTTGTATTTGGATTTGAATGTTTAGGAAATGACCAAAAGAGGAATGAAAGGCAGAGGTGAGGTAAAGAAAAAGATATCCAGAAGTGATGAAGTAAAAGGAACAGAAACACTGGAGTGTTGGCTGTATTGTTTCATTTCTATAGACGCTATAGGCATTAAGATGCTAGATTTCAACCCAGAGTTCCCTGTCATGGCTCAGTGGTAACAAACCAAACTACTATACATGAGGATGGAAGTTTGATCCCTGGCCTTGCTCAGTGGGTTAAGGATCCAGAGTTGCTCTGGCTGTGGCATAGGGTGGCAGCTATAGCTCTGATTAGATGCTTAGCCTGCGAACCTCCATGTGCTGCAAGTGGGGCCCTGAGAAGACAAAAAAAATATGAGAATTAGTTCAACCCAACTGGATATTTTGAAGTTGGAGGGAGAAATGGAAATATAAAAGTGGATAATAAAAAGTTAAAGGGCATAGAGAATAATCAGCATATCTTTAAGTCACGTGATAGGTAGGTAATAGGAGGAGAAACACATAAGCATACCCTTGAGAAGGCTGGATCCAGTGTTTACTGCGGGCAGCTTGGATTCAGTTAAGCAAGAACAAAGAAACTTTGGACAATAGATAAAGGAGATTTTACAGATAATATTTTATAAAATTTTTAGGACATAGTAAGATTTGGGGAGAGATCATAGCAGTGTTCGAAAAGATACCTGGTTAAAGGATAAGCAAAAATAAAGTGATGTGTAATAAGGATGGCTGATCTGGGAGGTTTATAATTCTGGCAGTAATTAATATAGAAAAGTATATAAAATATGGGTTTAATTAGAATGATTTCTTATAATAAACTGAGTTATTGGTTTCAGCCACAGCTCTCTTAGTAAGGTTTTTAAATTAGTCGTTAGAGGGGGAGGCAGGGGCGATAGGCAAACACTTTAGTATGTGGGTATAAGCAGAAAGTCACGGAGTCAGCTCTGAAGCTAGAGAAAAGAACAAGTGTGGTATAAAGCAAAGCAAGAGTTAAGTTTGTTAAGTTTATGTCTATACATTTTATTATTTTATTCTTCCTGTTGCAATTTTAAGTGGGATAGTTTTCTTGCTTTCTCTTTCTGATAGTTCATTATTAGTGTATAGATAAGCAACATATTGCTATTAAAATTGTTTTCTGTAACTTTATTAAACTCACTAGTTCTAATCATTTTTGATGGAGACTTTAGTTTTCTGTATACATAGTATCATGCCTATTGCAAATAGTGACAGTTATACTTCTTCCCTTCCAATGTGGATGTCTTTTATTTATTTTTCTTGTCTGATTGCTGTAATAAGGACATCCAGTGTTGTGTTAAATATAGTGGTGAGAGTGGGCATCCTTTCCTTCCTAGTGATTTTAAAGAAAACTATTTTTTCTTTTCATTACAAAGTATGATGTTACTTATGGGTTTGTCCTAAAAGGCCTGTATTATGTGGGGAGATTTTTCCTCCCAAATCAACTGTCATGAGAGTTTTTATCATGAATAGATGTTGAATTTTGTCAAATGCTTTATCTGCATCTATTTAGATGATCATGTGATTTTTCTACTTTGTTTTGTTAATGTGGTGTATCACATTGATTTACTTATGGATATTGAACCATCCTTGCTCCCTAAAATAAATCCCACTTGATCAAGATATGTGATCCTTCTTATATAGTATTGAACTCAGTCTGCTAATATTTTGTTGAGGATTTTTATATCTATATTCATCAGAGATCTTGGCCTGTAATTTTTTTGCAGTGTCTTTTTTTTTTTTTTTTTTTTTTCCAATTCTTCCATTTAATGGTGTCTTTTCTGGGCCAGTCGCTGGAAGCTGGCTACAGCCCAGGCAGCTTTCAGTCTGCTTCCTCCATGTTTTCCTCCAGAGTAAGCAGACATATGCTCACACACTTCATGTCCAGAGTTTTGGTTTCCTATAGCCCTCTAATAAATCCCATTATTGTTCATACCAGCTAAGGGGACCCAACTACCCAGTGTCAGATGTTGGGCTGGGGTGCCCCATATGTAGTTGGAATCCCTCACTCCTCAGGAAGGACTGCAAAGCCCATAATAGCCCCCTACTCAGTACCTACCAGGGCGCCCTCATCACTTCTCTTCCCTTCCTACCTGACTTTGTGAGGATCTTTCTTTACACGCTGCCAGTCTCCAGGTTTTTTCCTGGGAGAACTGATCCACATGTAGATGTATTTTTGAAGTGTTAATGGAAAGAGGTGAGCTCAGTCTTTCTACTACACCATCTTGATCTCCATGCCCAGAGTGTTTATTTTTATAATGTTTTTCCTATTATTTTAACTCTTTTCAGAAAGAAATAATGACGAAAAGTGTTACCGCAAAAGCATAGAATTTTAACAAACAGAAAATATCTAGTTTATAATCAATACAATTATCTTTGAAATTTATAATTTATATTTAAGTCAAAGTATTGAGTCACTTTTTAGGATTTTTTTGTTATCAGTATTTTAAAAGTTAAAGTTAATATTTACTAAATAGTGAGTCAATAAAATGAGAAGACTAACATTTAAATTATTAGCAGCGTTATTCATGAAAGACAGGTTTTTTTTTTAAAATCGGTTTCATTATCCAATGTATTCTATTATGTATTTCTGGTTGAAATTTAAGACAAGAATGCGAATTTCAATTGATAAGGAAATCAGATTATATTTTGCCTTATAATATGAAATTATTCCTGAATTAAAACATTTTTTTCATTTAAAATGAAGTTTATAAAGTTCATAGAAAATTTATTTCAGATTTTGTCTGACTATATCACATAATTTGCAAAAAAACCTATTATTTAACTGACTAATTGGCTCCTACTGCCCTTAAATTAGGTGTGTAGGATAGGTATTATAATTAAGGATTCACTTGTACAATATTAAATTACTGAACATGCACAGGCTTGAGTTTAAAATTTTATGTATTTACCAAAAAATTAAAAATTAAAATCATTGCAATGCATTAAACAGTGACCTTCTCTGATGAACTCTACATTTAGATATTGGTACTCAAAAGTTCTTACAGTATGTCAGCTTCTTGCTATACTTCATTTAGTGTATTACTGCCCTCTGAATTTCATTATATTTTAAAAAGTAACTCTGAGAAGAATATCCTGTGTTCTCCTCATTTGATCTTTTCTTTTTTAATTTTCCTCTTAATGAGAAGCATCTGTATATCTGTGACACCCATCTGGTGAAGTTGAGGTTCCTAGGCACCAACTTGTCTCACAGAGCTTGGAATCTTAAGCAGATGAGAAGGGGAGAGAGGAGAAAAAGAGAAATGGGGTTGAGAGAGAGGGGAGAAGTTGAGGTTTCATTTTCAAATATTGTTAAACATGAAACTAATCTGCTTTGTGGCATATCCATGGCCTAACTCATAATTTTATTCTCAAGTATATAATAAACTTCATCAATTCTTTTATCCATATTATTATCACTTACTGCTTAGAAATTTCATACCGAGAAAACTAAGGAAGTGTATATATGTACATATTGAATAGCTTAACATGTGTCTTCATTTTCTCAGTTATCCTTGTATATTGCGTGTAGAGTAGATAAAAGCTGTAAAACCCTATCGTAAATGCAAGGTGCTTAAGAAAGGAAAAGTTGAATCCCAGTTCTTATATAAAGGAATAATTCACATATCTTCTAAATGTTGTTTACTTCAAACATCTGTTATTACTTTGTCTGAGGAATGAAACAGTTTCAATTGTTTTAATTAAAAACATCAAGCAACAAGGTATAAAAGTAATCATGGGATCAATAAAATGTTATTATTTTAATTAAAGTCTCAGAAGCTTAGACCATAAGTGGTAGGTTTTGAAAATGGAGGGTTTTTTTCTTTTTGCTTATTTATTTTTTACCAAATGAGCTGCACTCTGCTCTCCTGGGGAAAAATTTACTAAGTTGTGAAAGAAAAAGAAGTGCATGAGAAATGTGAATACAGAGCTGTTTGAAAATAGTCCAATTAATCATAGATAAATTTACATCTACCAATGAAGAGGATTCCAATTAACTGATTAACCAATTGTCATTAAAATAAAACATATTTCAACTAGAGATAGATTATATATTTAATGCTATATGAAAAATTTCATGACAGGTAATTTATACAATTTAATCAAAACTTTGAAGCTATAAAATTAAAGTATATTATAGAAAATATTTTTATAACTAATAAAGAATGTAACAAAATATAATTTTATGGTTTGGAATTAAAAACATTGAATCATGTTTGACCCAGTGTGTTCAGTATTTATTTGTTTATTTCAGTCCTTTAAAATTACTGGAATAATTTGTTCCTAGGAAACAAGCTTAATATGAGAGTATGAAATCTTTAAATAAAAATAGTATATAACTTTTATATTTATGTAAAGGACATTATTCTCAACTTAAAAATATGTATTCTCACACAAATGTCATATGTCAAAATTGTTTTTATGGAATTCCCACTGTGGTTCAGTGGATTAAGAACCTGACTAGTATCCATGATGATGCAGCTTTGATCCCTGGCCTCCTCCAGAGGCTTAAAGGATCTGGCATTGCTGTGAGCTGTGGTGTAGGTTGCAGACATGACTTGGATCTGGTGTTTCTGTGGCTGTGGTGTAAGCAGGCAGCTATAGCTCTGATTCTACTCCCAGCCTGGTAACATCCATTTGCCTCAGGTGGGGCCCTAAAAAAAAAAAAAAAAAAAAAAAAAAAAAATTTCTATTCAGGGTAATTTCAGAACTACTTCATGATGTTAGGGCCATTCTAGGGAATCTCATAAGTAGATAAATCCCCATACTTCTTTAGCTATATAAAGAATTTCTGTTCCCTAGTCCACTTCATGTATTAAACCCTTATTTTACCTTTATGATTCTTCAAATCCGTGTCTGCTCTTCAGTAACCTTGTCCTGTTACTTCTAAGCTAGGTTACTCATGACACCACTGATGTTCCTACTGTCCTTTGCTGGCATTCATGCATTAGTGGTTATCCTTTTCTATTTCAGTATCATGTTTTCAGGTCTTTTCCCGCTATTTGGTCATGAATATTTTTAGGGCAAGGAACACATCCTGTGGGTTATTACAATGAAAATATATAGCACAGAGCTTGTCGTGTAGTAGGCATGCTCTGAATAATGTAGCAACACTTATATTGCATTTCAACTAGATAAGCTAAGCACTGGACATGAACACACACACATATTCACATGCTAATTTATTCATCACGGCATTGTTGTATTTCTATTTTTTGACTAGGCCAATATTCCAGATAAAGAAACTGAAATTTTCTGGCAGAAACACTGCCCCTTGGAACATTCTTTTAAAACACTTCTGGAGAAATTTGTGCTTGGTAATTGCATTGTCATTCTTTTTGTTGGAAATAGCAAAATCTCAACTTAGATGAAGTTAATAAACATGATAATTAATTGGCTTATAAATCCTGAATCATCAAAGGGAAGTTTTGCATTGAATCACTTATGGATCTAAGTGCTTAATTTTTTCATTTAAAAATTAAATGCAGGAATTCCCGTCGTGGCTCAGTGGTTAACGAATCTGACTAGCAACCATGAAGTTGCGGGTTCGATCCCTGGCCTTGCTCAGTGGGTTAAGGATCCGGCATTGCTATGAGCCACAGTGTAGGTTGCAGACGTGGCTCAGATCCCTCATTGCTGTGGCTGTGGTATAGGCTGGCAGCTGCAGCTCCGATTGGAACTGGGAACCTAGCCTGGGAACCTCCATATGCCGCGGGAGCAGCCTAAGAAATGGCAAAAAGACAAAAAAAAAAAAAAAAAATTAAATGCAGCTCTTCTTCATCTGCTCACCACCTTACTCTGCTTTCTGTTCAGGTAAGTTCATTGGTAGCTGGCTCTCTTTCACTCTTTGTGGTCTTAAAAAAATTCCTTACATTTATAAGCTCCAAAAGCTCTCTTCACCAGTAATGTCAGAAGGAAATAATGCAGATTGCACAGAGTTACCATGAAATTCCTGGGAAAAGCTTTGCATCAATTGCTTATCAATGAACCATGAAAAATGAATTTTGTGGAACTTTGGTGAAGTAAAATTCCAAGTCCCATTTTTGGAACCCAGAGGTGTGATCAGACTCACCTGAAAATTAAAAAAGGGGGAAAGATGCTGGCCTGATCAAAAAACATCATGTGTAATAAACATTACAAGCTTAGTTTGAAAAATATTCTTTTATTTTTATTTTTCATTACTGCTGATTTACAATGTTTCTTCAATTTCTGTTGTACAGCAAAATGATGCAATCACACACAGTTCCTTGTTATGCACAGTAGGAGCCCATTGCCCATCCATTCTAAACATTACAGTTTGCATCCACCAATCCAAAACTCCCCTTCCATCCATATCTCCCCCCTCGCCCCAGCAACCACAAGCCTGCTCTCCTTGTCCATGACCTATTTCTATTCTATAGATCATCTGTGATATTTTTTGATTCCACATATAAATGATATCATATAGTATTTGTCTTTCTCTTTCTGACTTACTTCACTTAATTTGAGAATCCTTAGTTCCACCCTGTTGCTGCAAATGGCATTATTTTGTCATTTTTTATGGCTGAGTAGTATTCCATTGTATATATGTACCACATCTTCTTAATCCATTCATCTGTTGATGGTAAAAATACTCATGGTTATCAAATAAAACGTTCTCAAATCTCCCTTTTCTTTCCAATATCAGTGTCAAGCAGATGATTTTCTCAATTGCACAGGGCCATTTATTAAGTTGTCTTCTTTTGTGTGGACATGGAGATGTCATAGTCAAATCACGGGGAAGTAATACTTCTTTAACACTGTAAGTGACATTATCCTTCATGCATCCAGAGCCATTCAGAGGTACAAAATTGGATTAACTTCCAACTTTTCTACCTTTTAACCAGAAGCCTGAAAAATGTCATTCATCCAATTCAAATCTATTTAATTCACCAAATATTTTCTGAATGCTTAAAATGAGGCAGATATCAAACACCTAGATATTATCATTGCAGCTGAAGGTAAAAAAAATATATAAACTATTTTAAAGCCCTAGCCTGAAAAATCTAACAAATAAAACAAACTACAAAAATAAAACCTAGCTATAATACAGCAAGTACTATACTAGACACATTTTTTTTTTTTTTTTTTTTTTTTTTTTTTTTTTTTTTTTTAGCTAACAAAGAACTGAGTGTGTAGCTAGAGTAGCTAGTTCTGTTTGAGGTAGTCCTGGTCAGGAAATCCTTTTACAGTGGTGTGGACTTTTAATATAAGGCTTAAAATTAAGTAATTTTGTATTTTTAAATTTTGCATTGTTTTAATTAGGATATGAAGAGAAAGGACTTTAAGAAAAGCAAACAGCATACATAGTACCTTGAGATATAAAATCTCATAACTTCTTATAGAATATTCTACTATAAATAAAGAGGAATGTGCAGCAGGAAGTTAAGTGGGAACCATGGGTGAAACCCCATCTATACTGTACTTAGGTCTTCATGGTTTTTGTTTTCTTGTTGTCAATGAGTCTTGATTAGAGATAGTAGTCCTAGACAGGTGCTTGGCAAAATAAAAGGATGCACATGAAATCTGCTTAAGTTGTTTTACTTAATTAAGATAAAGAAGAAAGGAAATAGGGAGGGAGAGAAGGAGAGAGGAAAAAAGAGAGATAGATTTAGTTTTTTTAATATTGACATTATTATTGTATTTATTCAAATTCTTTGAAATTAAGAGAGGAACTTCTGCTTTTATATGCAGAAATAAAGCCTTCTACTCACTGAAATTCCTGTGAAAACATGTCAGAATGAGCATGAAGTCTGTATTACTTTGGAAAACCCTGCCCCTTACTTGTGTGTTCCACCTTGATGTTTGTTGGAGAAATCAATTATAAACTGGATAATTTGGATATATATTAGCTTTCTTAACAACTAAGACTAATGAAAAAAATATAAGTGAAATAACTTCTAATAACTCAGTTTCTAATAGTGGAGTTAATAATATTATGATAAAATGGGTAAGTTCCCAAGTACTCTGACCTAAGTATTGCCCTTGTGGTAAGCAGCCTCCAAAAGAGCCTCAATAATCCCCATCTACTGATACTTACAAATTTAGGTAATGCTCTCCCCTTCAGTAGGAACTGGAACTAGTGATTTGATTACAGTAAATAAAATATGATAAAAACGATGGGATGCCCTTTCTGAGATTGATTTACATTAAAACTGAGACTTTTGTTTTGCTGTCTCTCAGTTTTCATTTGTGAGAGAAATATCTGCCATGTTTTTTAAAAACAAATGAAATATATTTGACAGGTAACATTGTATAATTTTAAAGAATACAATGTGTTGATTTGATCCACTTATATATTGCAATATGATTATCATCATAGATTTAGCTAATAATACCTTTATTACCTCACAGCATTTCCTTTTTATGGTGAGAACAAAGGAGATCTAGCCTCTTAGAAACTCTGAAGTATATAGTTTACAGAATTGTTGACTACAATCTTGCCTTTCAGGGACACTCATATGCCAATAGCCAGTGAGGACAGCAATGGCTTCAAGCTCAATTGTGGTTCCTCCCTCAGCTGAGTTTTGAGATGACTGCAAGCCCTGAGTAAAAAACTAATTTCTGGCTTTGGACAAGATCTTGAACTAGATGAGCCTGAATTCTTGATTTACAGAAATTGTGAAATTATGTTTGCTGTTTTAAACCACTATAAGTTTATGGGAATATATTACATAGCAGTAGACAATTAACATACGCTTCTTCTGAGATGCCAAATGGCCCTTATTGCTCTTTTTTTTTTTTTCCCTCAGCCACAATTTCGTGGTTTACCCATTTGCTCCTGGAACAGAACTAGGAGGGGTCCACACTATACAAACCTGGTATCAAACTTACAATCAGACAGTGGCAAGAAATATTTGGATGCCGATGTCAGGAATGACTTTGAACAATGCCAACCTCAGAAGGTTATTAGGAAGAGGGGGCTCAAAATCCTACATTTGGAGGGTTGAATGCCTTTTCCTTCTAAGAAACTTAGGATGTGATTTTCTTTAAATTCTATCATGTAGATCTTTTCTAATAGATTTCTGTGGCAGCCAACATAAGCAATTATCAGTCTCCTGATTTTAACTGCTCTAATGGGAGGGGGTATGCGTCAGCTTGCTAGGACTGCCATAACAATATCCCACAGACTTTGTGGCTTAAACAAGAGAAATGTATTTTATCTCAGTTTTGAAGGTCATAAGTCCAAATATCAAGGTGTCAGACCCTTTGGTTTCTTCTGCAGTCTCTCTCCTTGTCTTGCAGATGGCTGCCTTCTCTATGTGTCTGCACATGCTTGTCCCTGGTCTATATGCACATATCTGATGTCTTTCTCTCTGTGTGCTCTAATATCCTTTCCTGATAAAGACACCAGTCATACTGGCTGGATCTTGATGAGATTGTTTTACCTTAATCACCTCTTTGAAGTCCCGATCTCCTCATACAATCCCCATCTGAGATACTGGGGGTTAGAACTTAAAATTTTAGAGGTCATAGTGCAGTCTGTAAGAGGGTAACAGACAAAAATTCACTTGTTTGTTTGCTTCTTTGTTTTTAATTTCAGTAGTTGGGTCACACTAAGTCATTCAGGTCATATGCTTGACTCTGTGTTCTATAAAAAGGGAGAAATTGTAGTTCTACTTCAGACACACACGCTTAGTGTGCCTAACTTGGCAACTATCTTTATAGTGTAAAGAACTAATCACAGGTCAACTAGTCAACAAGCATTTATAGAGAACCAGTTGCTTCAAAGCACTTACCCAAACACTGTAGGCAGAGCAAATGCATTATCCTTTCTTTCTAAATAATCATTATTGAATTTTTTTTGACAAAACTGAGTTCCTAATACAGTTTTTAAAATTATTCTAATATGTTTGTGAGTCTGTATGTCTACATAACACAACACTTCTCAAAACAAATACATGCATCTCTTGTTTTTTATTTGGTATGAAACACATAATAAGTATACAAATCAAGAATTGTACATTTGTAGGAAAATTGTGTGCCTCATTTTCATCTTTTTTTAATTTTTAAAAAAATTCTTATGGCTGCACTTGTGGCATATGCAACTTCCTGGGCTTGGGGTCAAACATGAGCCACAGCTTCAGGCCTACACCACAGGCACAGCAACACTGGATCCAAGCCACATCTGTGACTTACTTATGACACAGTTTGTGGCAACAGGGGATTCTTAACCCATTGTGAAAGGCCAGGGATTGAACCTGTATCCTCAAAGAAACAGAGTTGTGTTCTTAACCTCCTGAAACACTGTGGAAGCTCCACACTCTTTTTATCTTGATTTAGGTTTTGAAATGGTTTGGGAGGTTAAAGAGATCTGGTTTCAGATTCTGGCTTGACTATTTGCTGGTTGTATGGTTTGTAGTAACTAATTCCATTTTTCTAAATATCACTGTCTTTGTCTTTAAAAGAGAAAAAAAATATTATGCCAAATTTGCAGGAGTTACAAATAGGAAAAAAAATTGTGAATATACTGAAAAGTGAATGAAGGTAGAAAAAAAGGTGAACAGATGGAAAATTGCTGAAAATAAAAATTGGCTATTTTTATAAGGCTATCTTTAAATTGTTTTGTAAAATACTGTACCTTGTGTTGTGGAAACTTATAACAATGTTATGAGACAAAATGAGCGAAAGAATGAAAAGCCTATTACTCTACTTTCCTAATAGAAATCCTGAAGCATTTTCTGTTCTCCAAGAAATATTGCCTTGATATGCTAAGTAGAGAAGCAATGTGTTTAAGAGTCATTAATCTCAATTAGCTTTATTTTCCAGCAGAAAGTTGTTCAAATGACCTTACCTATGCAAATTAGACCTAATTACTCCCAGTAAAGGAGCTAAGTTCAATTATCTGATATCTTGGAGTTCAGCCAGTGTATTTTGTCCCAAATATTTAAAACCTTCAGGAACTCACTTAACATCTCTTTTAACAATATGCCCTTTATGGCACCCAGAATCTAGAGAACTGGTGATATAACTTAATTTGTAACTTACTGTGTTTTGCCTCATCAACATATCTTAATCATGGCTTCACTTTAAGCTAAATTGGTATAATAAGAGGTCCTGCCAAAAGTAGCAGCACAAAATCACTTCAAATCTAGAAAATTATATAATGAAAAGCATATATGTGAGTGTCTTATGAAAAATAGTTTTAGAATTTCTAAAACCAATCATATTTTATTTTTCTAGCATCTTGCTGATTCTTAGTATCAGGGCACCATGGTTTGAGCTAGGGACAAACACTGAAGTCTTAAAATGTATACTACAGGTGTATACTTTTAAAAATGTTGGACATACATTTTGTGTGTGTGTGTGTGTGTGTGTGTGTTTAGGAAGTAGAAACTAAAAATAATTAAGTTCCTAGATGCCAAAAGTAGACATTCATGGCTTGACACCTAAGGCATGAGGTATCTGTAAGATACTAGCAGTATGAATTTTAACATTAGCCTTAGTTTTTCTTGTTTTTGAACTTGGGGCAAGAATAATGCCTAGCATTCAATCAGAATTAAAGGTGATATTTCATGTGGGGGGAGCGCTGCACCACAGCATATGGAGCTTCCCAGGCTAGGGGTCAAATGTGCCGCTGGCCTACACCACAGCCACAGCAACTTGGGATCCGAGCTGCATCTGCGATCTATACCACAACTCATAGCAATGCGGGATCCCCAATCCGCTGAGTGAGGCCACGGATCGAACCTGTATCCTCATGGATACCAGTCAGATTCTTTTCCGCTGCACCACAATGGGAACTCCTAGCACAATATTTTGTAGAGGAAGCAAATAACAAGTCATTATTATCACCGTGTTAGTTGACATCCTTCTCAGGGTCAGTGAGCACTTCGTTCTATGAAGCATATCCCAACTTGACATACAGTTAGTTGCTGGGCCTACTAAGAGTTCACCAAATACAAACATGTAAAATGTAAACTGACTCTTTTAGAACCATTTGATGTTTTAAGAACTCAGATGAAACAAAATTGCCAAAAATAAACAAAATCCTCTCAATTCCTTTAAGCCAATTTGGCATTGGTTTTATGAAATATTGACTATTGCAACATTGCCAAACCAATCAATAATTTTGCATGAAAAGATGTTGGCCCCCTCATCATTTTTCTCTTAAATCCAAGAATTGCTCATGTTGTACGGGAGATGCCAAATGCTTTATAATCAGCTTAGATTTCACTGCCCTAGGAATAATGCTGTTGTTGAGATTAGATACAATGAAATGCACTTCTGGAGAAGTTGTACTTTTTTGGATAAAATTGAGATTACAGCTAAAAGCTCTTAAAAGCTCTTAAATCTCTGCCATGTATCTGGATTATCAGTTTATGCCATCCTTTGGGATAGTAAAATAATAAAACTTTCTTTTTTTATAGCAAAAGAAACCTCATTATGAGTTTAATGTTATTTTGTGATAGACTGTTGTGATAGCTTACTGTGATAGACAGAGAGAAACACCCTCAGTAAAGAAAAATGCTCATACCTTAATTCTTACCAACCTTTGAATAGGGTTAGGCCACAGAAAGAACTTTGCAGCTGTAATTAGGGTTTTAGGACATTAAAATAGGGAGATTATCCTGGTGGGCCCAATCTTATAAGTCCTTAATATCCAAGAATTTTATCTGATGTCAAGCATAGGAGTCATGAGGCAGATGGAAAGATCAGAGAGTCAAAGAGAATAAGTCACTTGACCAGCTACGGCTGACTTTGAAGATTAAGGAAAATAGATATGAACCAAGAAATGCACGTAGGCTCTAGAAGCTGAGAATCATCCTGATACAACAGCCAAGAAATGGAAAGCTCAGTCTCACAACCCCAAAGAACCGAATTAGGCCACAAGTCTGAAAGAGCATGGAGAGGATTCCTCTACGGAGCCTCAACAAGGAAAACAGTTCTGCTGATACACTTGATCTCTTTCTTTGAACCCTGTAAGAGAGAACCAGCTGAGGTATGCTGTGCCCAGAGTTCTGACCTAACAATTGTATATTAAATGACTTACTGTTTTGAACTGCTGAATTTATGGCAAATTTTGTATGGCAAACATAGAAAATGACTTCATTTATTGCATGTCTTTCTCTTCTGCATCCATGATGCTGATACTTATGAAGCCAGTTAGATTTGGGGAGGAGAATGGAGACTTCCACTTCCATTTCATAACTGTCCTCTTTTCAATTGCTTTCTGAAATCCCTGCTTAAATTTGTTTTCCTTCTTGTTTTCAAAACATGGCATACATATTGCTGCTATTTATTACCTTTACAGTACTTGGGGCTGAACTCTTTAAGAAATAACATAGGTCAGAGCCATTTGATAAATCTCTATTATAATACATTTGCTTCTTAGAAGCATTTAATCCTAATATTAGCATATGCAGTGCAATTTGTGGCAGACAGACTCTAAATTGGCTTCCATCCTTCCAAATTCCAGGTATTCTTGTCCTCCTATTGTTCTTTTCCTGTGAGTTAGTGAGAACTGTGACTCACCTGTGACAAATAGAATATGATGAAGGTGGGTTGTATAAATACATTATATAGATTACAATATTGATTTTGCTAGGCAAGACTCTCTACCGGATTTTAAAAAGCAAGCAGACTCCTAAGTCTGTGTTAATAGTGTTATACAGCAATATATAACAAATACAACACCCTTACATAGATTAATAGTAATGTTAAATGATACCTATCATTGCTACTCAAAAGACACCAGAAGGTGAGGACCAACATAGGAATCCATCAGGAAAAATAATACCTCTTATCATGAATTTCAGTAAGTAACAGAGGTACTGCTCAATTTTTCCAAACATAATAATATTTGGGATATTTTGATATTCTTAGAAGCTTGTATACTTTTTACATTGAATCAGTAAAGAATTTTGTTTGGAATATGTTGTAAATGCCAGTAAGTTGTATGTTATTTGTTTATTTTTAGGGCAATACCCAGGGCATATGGAAGTTCCCAGGCATTGGAGCTGCAGCTGCCAGCCTATGCCACAGCCATAGAAATGTGGGACCTACACAAAACGCTTCTGTGACCTACACCACAGTTCACAGCAATGCCAGATCCTTAACTCAGTCAGCAAGGCCAAGGACCAAACCTGTATGCTCGTGGATACTAGTGGACTCCTCACCGCTGAACCACAGAGGAACTCCAAAGTCCTAGTAAGTCTTAATGGAGTCTCTAGGGCCATTTAGTAGCTTGGACTTAAGACTTTACAAAGCAGATTGAATTGCTTTGTAATAAAAGGGTCAGAAATAACAGGGTCAAACATTAGAAAAAGGAAAAAAAGACCCAGGGTTAGGGAATGGAGGGGCCTTGGGAAAAATATACCTAATGATAGATTTTAAGTAAAACTATATGCACTTTTTTTACTCCAAAAATCTTTAGAAAAGCTTTCAAAAACAATGGTAATCTGGATGTGATTTGAGATTGTTTTGCAATAAGTTATTGAAGATGTTGAATTTATATCAGGGATATCTTGGAACTCAATGAATCCCCAAAGGCATTACATTTTACTTTTTTTTTCTTTGATGATTAATAACTAATGACATTTAAACTAATAATGATGCATCCTAGTAGTATATTTAATATCCTAGTATATTAAGAATAAGAAGACCACATGTTGAGAGTTATCTAGTCTATTTAATAGGTTATATTCAAGTTAAATAATATCCCTGAGCCTGGTTTGACTAATGCATGGAAACACAGACACAATATTAGCTTTATTAGATTATTGTAACTTGAGATGAAATGACACTAAAAAGTATGTAAAACAAAATCATGATTAGTGCAATTAACTTGAATTCACCTTGATTATCAATATCCTTAGCATATAAAGTAATTTATTTTGAATTAAAATTTTTAAAGTGTTTCATGTGTAGTGTTATCAGGAGACATGATTAAGAAGTAAATTGTTAAACTGAGAAAATGCCTTGCCATTTAATATTAGATAATGTACAAAATCAACTTGCAAAGTAGTTGCTAAATAGAATATCATTTGCCATTATACATCTTGAAAGTGAAAAAGATTTATGTACCATCAAATTTGTACTTTAAAAAAGGTAAAAACTTACAGTTAACCATTTTTATGCATAGGAAAATATCATGATTTGGGGCATAAAGTGAAAAAAAGACATGCTTCTATTCTTCTGCTACACTATGTGTTGAATTTTGTATGCTTCTACTTTATACAATGTTGGAAGGATATTACCAAGAGTGAACTTTTGCAGTGGTAAAAACATTTCATGTGTTAATTACAGTGGTAGTTAACCACTATATATTTGTGAAAACTCACCAAATTATAGTCATAAAATCTTAAATTTTATTATATGTAAGTTATACTTCACTATAGCTAGTTTTTTAAAAAAATGTAAGTGTTCTCAGCATTGTCCCCAAAATGAGAAACACCAAGTTCAGTTAGTGTATTTATTTCTGCTTAATAATGTTAGTCAGTTTTCTTGTTTAGTTCTTTTATTTGCATGTGTTAATCAAAATTAATATTAAATAGAATAATGAAGTAGAAAGGAGGAAAGTATGCAGACACTATATTTACACTTGTTACTTTTTTTTTTTTCATTAATCATTCCATGTTACCTTTCCCTTCAACCAGCAGCTAAGTTCGTTAAAATTCTTTACCTGGTAGGTTAAATTAAAACTTCATACTAAAAGGAGCTGAATCTTAGTGGCTCTGCCTGTATTGGAATGCTATGATATTCCTTTTAATTTACCCTTGAATATAGAACTATTAAGAAGAGCCTCAAGAGAATTCCTTTGGTTTCAGACACACTCTTCATAATTTTTTTTTTTTTGGCTACGATGTGCAGTAGCTTGATGTGGGATCTCAGTTCCTAGGCTAGGGACTGAACCCAGGTTTCAGAGGTGGACACACTGAATCCTAACTACTAGGCCACCAGGGAACTCTCCCATAACATTTTAAAGTAATTGTCTTTTAGTTCCAATATATGTGTATTTCTGGGTCGATTTCTATTAATTTTTTAAATTTTTCTTAACATTTTCTTGAGGTATATTGATATACAAAAACTATGGATATTTAATATACACAATTTAATATAGAGTCATGCATATATCCATGAAACAATTATTATAAAGTAATTGACATATCATTACCTCCAAAAGTTTCCTGTGCCCCTCTTTTTTACAGTAAGAACACTTGAGACCTACCCTCATAATAAAATTTGAAGTGCATAATACCTATTGTTGACTAGAGGCACAATGCTGTACAGCTGCTCTCTAGATCTAATTCTTCCTGCATAACTGAAACTTTATCCTCATTCAACAGCTCCGCAGTCACTCTTACCTCCTCCTCTCCTTGGCCTTTTTTTTTCTTCCTATTGCTCATGCCTTTTTTTTCCTGTTTATTCATATGCAAAGTAATATGTATGTAAGACATTGTGGCTGCTCCATTTTTCAGTTTTAATTCGTGTTTTCTTCTTCAAAGGCAATGTTGAGATTGTTTTGATAGGATGTTTATTTGCAAGTGATTAATATTGAACCTATTGAGGCTTAGTTTCAGATTTGTTGGGAGGTCTAGACAGCCCTTACTAAAGGGGTAGGATGACCTTACTCATGGTAGATAGACTTTCAGGTACCTCACCTGAATATCTGGAGAGTTTAACAAGGTTTTTCTGCTTGATAGAACTTTATTATCTATAAGAATCCTCCTGGAGTTCCCACTGTGGCTCAGTGGGTTAAGAACCTGACAAAGCATCAATAAGGACACAATTCCTGGCCTTGCTCAGTGGGTTAAGGATCAAGCATTGCCACAAGCTGCAGTGTAGGAAACAGACGGGACTAAGATCCTGTTTTGCTGTGAATGTGGCATAGGTTGGCAGCTGCAGCTCTGATTCAAACCTTAGCCTGGGATCTTTCATATGCCTCAGGCACAGCCCTAAAAAGAAACAAACAAAAAGTCTCTTCCTATCACTGATATCCATCTTCAGCCCACAATCTGCAGTGTGTTTTCTCTTCTACAGCCTATGAAGTATTGACTTCATCATTTAAATTAAAATGTTATTATTTGCCCAAAGAGTCAAAACAATCCCCATGTATATTTCTGGAACTTCTGTTCCACATTTATCTTTTTAATACCCTTCCTTGCAAATTTTAGCCATCTCCTTGTCATTAATTTAGCTGTATACTCCCTTTGCTCATTGTACCCAGTGCTTTTTGGGGGGTTCCACCTCTCTGTGCAGTGATTCATAAAGTTTCCTAAGCATAAAAGTGAAATGAATATGCCTCATCTTACTGCACTTTGCTTTACTGCACCACAGAGATACTGTATTTTTCACAAATTGAAGGTTTGTGGAAACGCTATTTACAGCAAGTCTATAGGCACCATTTTTCCAACAGTATTTGCTTAAGTGATGTCTCTATGTCACATATTAGTAATTCTCACAATATTTCAGAATTTGGAGGTCCCGTCGTGGCGCAGTGGTTAACGAATCTGACTAGGAACCATGAGGTTGCAGGTTCGATCCCTGGCCTTGCTCGGTGGGTTAAGGATCTGGCGTTGCCATGAGCTATGGTGTGGGTCACAGATGCGGCTCGGATCCCGCATTGCTGTGGCTTTGGTGTAGGCCGGTGGCTACAGCTCCGATTAGACCCCTAGTCTGGGAACCTCCATGTGCCACAGGAGCAGCTCAAGAAAAGGCAAAAAGACAAAAATAAAAACAATATTTCAGAATTTGTCACTATATGGTGATCTGTGAGCAGCGATATTTGATCTTGCTTCTACAATTCTCTGAAGGCTCAGATGATGGTTAGAATTCTTTAGAAATAAAGTACTTTTATATTAAGATATGTGCACTGTTTTTAGACATGATGTTATTGCACACTTAATAGACTATATTAGAGTGTAATATAACTTTTATATGTACTGGAAAACTATAATATTTGTGTGATTTACTTTATTATTTATTGTGGTGATATGGAACTGAACCCAGAATATCTCTGAAATATGCCTATATTGTTCACATTATTTCTTTTCCTTTTCTTAAAAATCACATCCCTCTGTATGTTTCATATTGTCAAAAATAGTTTGTCCTCACATTTTATCTAAATTGTTTCTTATATTCTGTTCTAAAATTGGATATAGTAACAGAGCCATTCCCATATTCATTACTTATATTTATCTACTGTCTACAAATCAATGTAAATTCATACCACTGGCCATTATCCCATCCAGGAAAATGGAAGTCAGATATATTTAAATTGCTTCCTACTGGGAAAATTTTCCATCTGCATTGCCATTCAGAAGAACTTTTGTGTGAGTCTATAATATGCTAGCATATTACACCACACCATAGAAAACCAAACCCAAGATCATTCAATGCTTTAACCATGTAGGAGATTGTCCATAAATCCATATGAATGCCTAGACAAATATTATGTTGTTCAGAAGTAGATAGATGTTTGACATTGTGAATCACCTGCTCGTGTAACTTATTATTACTCTTAATCTTGCTCAGAAAATGTATGGATATGAACACAGTTTCTGCTCAGTCATGGAGCAGTGATTATGATTATGATGCTCCTAACCAATTAGATGGTTTGGTAGGTCATATTCCCCAGTTCAGAATGAGCAGTTCATTTCACATGATTATCTGGTGTCCCCTGATTTAGTAAGGAGCTGTTATGCAAAATAACAAAAGTTACTTGTGGAAGATAGCTTGATCTATTACAAAGTCTCATGGCTTTTATAACTTCTAACACTGAGGCATGTCGGAAGCCCCACACAGCATCCCCATTTGCAGAGACACTTCTTCCATCATTGAATTTATTGGATGATAAACCCAAAAGGGCAACTTGGGCCAGCTTCACATTCTGTTCTTACTCTGGAAATCATTAAAGATTAGATAGTAGATGAATTACAATACTTATGATGGAGCATGATAATGTGAGAAAAAAGAATGTGTATATGCGTGTGTGTGTGTGACTGGGTCACCTTGCTATACAGTAGGAAACTGACAGAACACTGTAAACCAGCTATAATGGGAAAAATAAAAATCATTATTAAAAAAAAACAAATTGCAATGATAGAATTGAGTAGTACTGACAGACACTATATGTCAAGTTTTAAATATTTTCTGTGACCAAGAGAAAATTCAGTGTATGCTTGTATGTGTATATATGTACATACGCACATATATGTAATGCTTTGTTATTATTAGTTTGTAAAAATTCCAATATTCAGTAAGGGTTGAGAATCTATAATGATAAATATTGTTCCTTAAGCTTTAGTGTGCAGTAGAATTATCTGGAAAGCTGATCCAGCAAGTATGAGGTGGGGCCTGAAACTTGGCATTTCTAACCACTTCCAAGGGTCATTCTGATGCTGAAAGTCAAGGGACCACATTTTGAGTACTCCTAGCCTAAATTTATGTCTTGCTCATTCCTAGCCAGCAAGAGAGGAAAACGTGTATGTTGAGACATTTCAGTGTCTTTTGTGACTGTCTGTTTTCAGATAGTGAATTCTGGTTTGTTTACTTGTAATTAGAAATTTTAATCATGAAAGCTTTGCCCCTGTGAGAAGAGCTTATGTTTGTTCAGATCTGATTAATCTGGGGTGGTGGGCGGGGGCCTGGGGCGGGGGACAGACTAAGTAAGCAATATTAGCATATCCTTCTGGTCATACCCTTCAAGATTCAAATTCCTCAATTAGCTTTACTAGCCATAAAGTTGCTACTTTTCCACTGTCATATTTCTCATATAATTGCAAATTTTTAAGGGGTTTCTAAAGTGTTTAATAATATTGAACAATTTAACATGTGTGTAATTAGAGTCACAGATGTAAGAGAGAATTGTGTAGAATATATATTTAAGGAGGTAACTTCCAAGATTTTCTGTAATTACTGAAAGGAACTGAATAGCATATCTAAGAACTTACATGCATTCCTACACATAGACTATGGTGCAACAAATTCTCTCCGAGGAATAGTCATAAAACAAATGTATAAAAGAGGTATGACAAAAATCATAAACAAGAATGCTCAGCTAATGGGAATCAATGAGGAATATCTGTGTGAATTGAAGTTATCACCAGGATAGATTATTATGTTATAAAGGCAAATGAAAAGCAAATAAAGTGTATGATACCTTTTGTGTAATAAAGATAAGAAACAAGAAAATGTGGGGAAAAAAAGAATGCTCATAATAGTGCTCTTTTTAGTAACCCAACACTGGAAAAATCCATATGTTTAATTAACAAAAAGGAATAGGTAACTAAGTTGCCATAAAGTCTTTCATTGAAATAGCATGCAGCAATAGACTACTGTTCTGTGAAAATAGAATAAAAATAAAAATATAATATTGATCATAGCATTCAGATGTAATCTATGGACAATTAATTTGCTGTGTTGGAAGGCAATACAGTGTTTCTCTCTGCATAAGGAAAGAGAGCTAGGATTAAACATTGTCATAAAGGAAACTATATAGGCCTAAGTTTTTACATGTTTTTGTATTTATGTTATACTTCATTAACATAGTTTATTACAGAAAAATAGTATTTTATATATTTTCTTATTCTCTTTTTATATTTATGCTAGCTGGAAATTTACAAATTTTATTTTGATATTAGTAAAGGACCACTTTGTCACTTAAGAACTGATTTGGGGGAGTTCCTGTTGTGGTTCAGCAGGCTAAGAACCCAACTAGTCTCCATGAGGATGCTGGTTTGATCTCTGGTCTACCTCAATGGGTTAAGGATCCAGTTTTGCTGCAGCTGCAACATAGTTCACAGCTGCAGTTTAGTGTTGCTGCAGCTGTGATGTAGGCCAGCAGCTAGAGTTCTGATTCGACCCCTAGCCTGGGAACTTTTATATGCCGGGGGTGCGTGTGCAGCAGTAAACAACAACAACAAAAACTGATTTATTTATTCTTTGATTTTCTAATTCATTCAGTTTGTACTCCATCTTCACTTTTTGTCCCTCTGCACTGTTAGTTTCGTTTCTAATTGCCTTTTAACATGTGAAATGGAATTGATTATATTTATTTTCTCTTATAAGTGAAAAAGGCTTTTGCTACCTCTTAGAAAGGATGCTCTCTACAGTTTGTTTAGTCTTCCATTTCAGAAAAAAAACTTATATTTCAGTAGGAGGTTGAAGTAAAATGGCACTTATGTCTTAATTATTTTTCTCAATTTGTCCTAAATTATTCTTCCTATTAATCCATTACCTATAATTGTCCTATAGATTTGATTCCATCTTGATCAGAGAAAATTATGCCATTTCTTGGCCAAATGAAAGCAGACTGCAAGGAATGCTTTCCTATTGTTTTCCATATTTCCAGTAACTTCAAGCTTTCATTGAGCTGGAGGAAACTCTGAGAAAATCTGAAAAAGACTGTTGCTTCTGGAGATATTAGATGAAACAAATCAAAACATAAAGTAGGATTAGGTGCACTTGGAGGAATATGATCCAGAGTCCTAAATAATTAGAAATGTGTAATCTTTCAAAAACATGTTTTAAGGGGGAAAAAAGGTAGATATTTGAATCTTTAATATTGATGAATTATTAATATTTTCTCAAAGTTTTAAGCATACTTTTATTATTTTTTTTTTATTTTCCCACTGTACAGCAAGGGGGTCAGGTAATCCTTAGATGTATACATTGCAGTTACAGTTTTTTCCCCCACCCTTTCTTCTGTTGCGACATGAGTATACTTTAATATATAAGACTCAATGAAAATAATAACATGAAAAATCACTACATATCAAACACACACATACACACAGTATTCACCCAGTGTAATTTATGAAATTTACTCCTTTAAAGTTAGTACATGATAGAATTCCTGTCATGGCTCAGTGGAAACGAATCTGACTAGTATCCATGAAGATGCAGGTTTGATCCCTGGTCTCGCTCAGTGGATTATGGATCTGCATTGCCACGAGCAGTGGGGAGGTCACAGAAGTAGCTCCAATCTGGCACTGCTGTGGCTGTGGCATAGGACAGACACTGCAGCTCCAATTCAACCCCTAGCCTGGGAACTTCAATATGCCATGGGTGTGGCCCTAAAAAAAGACCAAAAAAAAAAGTTAGTACCTGAAACAGCTATGGAGAGAAAAATAATTATAATATGGTGACAAATAACAACTGTTTTAGTTATGCATGCTAAATTAAAACAATCTAATCTCATGCTTCTCAGAACTTAATTGATAGCAAATATTCTTTTTGTGCTTAGTATACATTTTTTTTATTTGACCTGCCTTTGATACTTCCCCAAATTGCTTGACCTTTAAAACTAGAAGCCAAGGCAGACTTTAAGATGTAAAGCAGGGAGTTCCTGTTGTGGCATAGTGGAAAAGAATCTGGCTAATATCCATGAGGATGCAGGTTCGATCCTGGCTTTGCTCAGCAGGTCAGGGATCCAGCATTGCCGTGAACTGTGGTGTAGGTTGCAGATGCAGCTCACTTCCCCGAGTTGCCGTGGCATAGGCTGGCAGCTGCAGCTCCAATTCGACCCCAAGTCTGGGAACTTTGCAGGTGCTGCCCCAAAAAGCAGATGTAAAGCATTAATTAGAATTTGATATAAAGAAAGCTGTGTTCATTATTCCATCATCATACCTCTAAACATTTCATTTTGTCTATAATAACTATATTGTTAAAATTTAACATGTACAAGAATTTTAGAGATTATCTCCCTCAATTAATGTATTTTGTGAACATCCAGACATGATTAATGGATTTATTCAAGTTAGATATTTATTCAAGTATAAAAGAGGATTTGAATTTGAATCTCATACATTCCAGTGAAATCATATTTCCTACTACAAAAAAATACCTCTAATTTTTTTGTATCTCATATTTAAAATTTTGTAGGTCCCATATTATATATTCCTACTATAATAAAACTTTAAATATTAAAATGTGATTTTTGGTTATTTTTCTAGTTTATGCTTCAGTAAAGCTATAACTCATTATCAGTGAAGTACCGTACTAAAGCTTTATTTTTGGTGTATTATATGTCCTCTGTGGATTTTCTGTGCTCAATGTTTAGAGCTTATAATTTTCTGTGGCTGTACTCAATGTTTTTGGAGCTTATAATTCAGAATTGGGCCTTATCTAGATAGAACTCATAGTAGATAAGAATAAAAGGGGAGTTCCCGTCATGGTGTAGTGGAAACGAATCTGACTAGGAACCATGAGGTTGTGAGTTCAACCCCTGACCTCGCTCAGTGGGTTAAGGATCCGGTGTTGCCGTGGCTGTGACTTAGGCTGGCAGCAATAGCTCCAATTGGACCCCTAGCCTGGGAACTTCCATATGCCACAGGCGTGGCCCTAAAAAGACAAAAGACGAGAAAATAAAAAATAAATTTAAAAAAAAAGAATAAAAGGGATGGTGGAACAGCTCTTAAAGCTCATGCTCAGAAGTGGCACTCATTGCTTTTGACCACACTTCACTGGCCAATATACATGGCTGAAGTATGATGACGATTAATGACAATGGAATAGGAAGATACATTCCTCTTAAGGGGAAAGACAAGAGAATATTTTGAAAAATACAATTTTCCACATAAATGAATTATATTTTTTCTTCAAATTTATCAAAGTATAAGTGACATACAAAGAACTACAAATAATCAAAGAGTAAATGCTGGTGACTTTTGACATATACATATACCCACAAATTGATGTCCACAAGCAAGATACAGAACAATTCTACCACATGCAAATAATTTTTCATGTTCTTTTGCCATCCCTGTCACCCTTTAATGTCATCACCAGGGGACAAATTTCGGTCACTCAATTTAGTCCACATTGTCTAAGTTTATGTATAAATGAAATCATATGGGATGTACTCTTTCTTATTTTATTGACCTTTTCAAGATTTATTTCTGTTGGTTGCATTTTTTAATATTTCTTTTAAAACAATTAATTAATAGACATTTGCCTTGTCTCCAGTTACTGGCTAATATGATTAGTTCTGCTAAAAATACTCAAACTGTCATCTGTATGGAAATATATTTTGATTTCTTTTGTATAAAAACCTAAGAGAAGCATGTCTTAGTTACACAGTAACTGTACATTAACTTTACAAGAATTTGGCAAACTGTTTGCCAAATTACTTGTACACTTTTTCACTCAGCCAGCAATACTTGAGAATGCAAGTTATTCCATGTCCTGGACAAACTTAGGCAAAATCAGTCTTTTTAATTGTAGTCATTATAGTGGATATGGTTTTAATTTGAATTTCTTTGATATTATTCATTTTTTTTCATGTACTAACAGGTCAATCATGCAACCTTAATTTCCTTAGTAAAGTGATATTCAGATTTATTTTTTGCATATATCACTTTGGATAAGCTATATTTCAAGAATTTATTTTATTGGAAGTGTCAAATTTCTTGCATGAAGTTTTTTATAAATTTTATTCTTTCACAATTTAACTTTTCTAGAATTACTGGTGATAACTTCTTCTACCTTGGAATGTGTGATTTGTATTCTCTTTTTGACTTGCTCAGTTAAGTTAGGAGATTTTCATTTTTGTGGATCTCTCAAAATGTAAGATTTTTGCTTTGTTTACTTTTATATTCTCTTTATTTTACATGTCATTGAATATCTGCTCATAATTTTATTATTTCATAGCTTTTTTATTTAGGTTTACTCTGTTATTACTTTTCTAGATTAATATGTTAGATCCTTAAGTCATTATTTTTATTTTTCTTTTCTAATATATTTAAAGCTACTTTCCACTACTATTATTCTATAACTTTACATGTAATTTTTGTGATTATAAATTTAATTTCTGAAAAAAATTTCCCTTGTGATTTCATCTTTACCCCTTGAATTATTAGAATTTTTTATGTAATTTAGAATTTCCAAGATATTTTATAGTTACTGATTTCTTTCATCTTTTTTTCTTTTTAAGGCTGCATCTGTGGCATATGGAAGTACTTGGGCTAGGGGTCAAATTGGAGCTGCAGCTGTGCTCTATACCACAGCTAGGACAATACTGGATCTGAGTTGCTTTTGCAACCTATGTAGCAGGTTGCGGCAACATTGGATCCTCAATCCACTAAGTGAAGTCAGGGATAAAACCTGCATCCTCATGGACACTATGTTGGGTTCTTAATGCTCCGAGCCACAACAATGGGATTTCCTGATTTTTAATTAGTTTTAGTTCAATATACTTTTATAAGTATTGAGACTTTTTTAATAACCCATAATATGTTCATCTTCAGTTACTATATCATGTTCACTTGAAAGAATGGATATTCTGTCACTGTGGAATGTAGTGCTCCTGAAATATCAACTAGATCAAGGTGGTTAATATTATTGATCACATATTCTGTATCTTTATTAACTTTTTGGGGGGTTATTCTATCAATCACTAAGACAAGGCTTTAAAGTTTCCCTACCATGATTGTATAACTATTTTTTAATTCTCCCAAAAAAGGCTTACTTTTCCAGTGCCTAATTCCACCTGGAGGTAGGGCATTTTGGCGTTTTGCATTCCAGATCCTTCTTCCTTCTGGTGGTGTCAGTAAATGTAGAGGGGGGGATAACTTTTGTAGTAGAAATATCAGGCTAGCTCTGGGCCCACTGTTGAGGTTTCAACATAAGGGAGGAATCAAAAATGATTTTCAAGTTCTGGTTTGACAACTCAGTGGGTAGTGCCATATAGTAAGATGTTAAAGAGTGGGAAGGGATACAAAGGGCTCAGTTTTAGATGAAGTTTAGAATACCTTCAAGTCTTATCAATGATGCAGAAAACAGATTTGAGGAGCTGTTGCCCCAAATTGTAGGTATCAGGTAACAACTGTGAATTCGCATTCTATAAGAAATGGATTAAATCACCCAGAGATAGAAGAAAGCAGGGAAGAAATAGAAATGGTCTCAATAATATGCTTGCTAGTACCGGTCACAATCACTTTCTGTCCATCCTCCAACAGCAAATATTCTCTTCTCTTTGGGACCTACGTACATGCTACTGTCTTTCTCAGAGATGATTTCCCCATTCTTCACCTGGCTAAATTCTACATTTATTTCTTATCTTTGTTTAAATATTATTCCTCAGAGGCGTATTCCTTGACCCACAACATAAATTAGGTGATATTTTCATTCTAGTACTTGTCATAATTTTTATTATATATGCATTTTCATTACCATTTATATAATGTCTGTGAATATTCCAGATGGAGATATATGTCAAATACCTTTAAACAACAAAATTTTAATATAATATTGACACATAAACATAATATTTCCTTTTGTGTCTAATAAACTGTACCAACACAATTTAGCATGCCATCTCTGAAAGTTCTATCATTAAGAAGTGAAGTATTTTAAATATGACCTTCTACTTAGGCCAAAAAAATGATCATTAATGTAAAATCTTCTTGTTATATATACTTATTTCACTGGAAACTCTTTAAAATGTTAGGGGAACAATTATAAGGAACTACAGTAATGTTTCAGTTACACTTACACATGATTATTTGATATTTTGAAAGCTGATAATTTATGTCTGTAAAGGAAATGAAAAATGAGAAAGTATCTGAAATATTTACTAAGAACTTACGCATGATTTTTATCTTACATGTTCATTTATTTTTTCTCAAAATTTTCTTTTTTGGGGTGCACCTGCAGCATATGGAAGTTCCCAGGCTAAAAGTCGAATCAGAGATGCAGCTGCCTGCCTACACTACAGCCACTTCAATGTCAGATTGGAGCCATGCTTGCAACCTACACCATAGCTCAGGCCAACGCTGGATCCTTAACCCACTGAGTGAAGCTATTGGTTGAACCCACATTCTCATGGATATTAGCTGGGTTCATAACCCACTGAGCCACAATGGGAACTCCCACTTTTTCTCAATTTGATCTCTTCAATAAATTGCGTGTTCCAAAATTACAAGTATAATAGTTCTGAATAAGAGAGACTACCCATAAAATGTTCGACATTTACTTTATCTAACCACCTGTCTGCACCAACATATGTGTAAGGATGCATATATGCGAATGTTGTTCTATACACACACACACAGCCAAGGTTTTCATCCATATGTTCTAAAAATATTTTGTGTAGAAATCACTCATGAATTCAGTTTTTGTTTGTTTTTTAGGGCCGCACCTGTGGCATGTGGAGGTTCCCAGACTAGGGTCAAGTCAGAGCTGTAGCTGCTGGCCTATACCACAGCCACAGCAACACAGGATCTGAGCCAAGTTTACAACTTACACTGCAACTCACAGCAACGCCGGATCCTTAACCCACTGAGTAAGGCCAGGGATCGAACCTGAGGCCTCATGGATGCTAGTCATATTCATTAGGCCTCATGGATGCTAGTCATATTAACTGCTGAGCCGCAACGGGAACTCCATGAAATTCAGTTTTAATCTAAGTATTTGCCATTCTTTCAAATTTCAAATACTGTAAAATATAACCCCCCAGATATAAGACATTGAGAAATAAACCCATTACTTTGCTCTCTAATGTCTACCTAAGTGAATCAATTAAACTCTATAATAAGAACATACGTTACAAATAAAAGCTACAAAGAGTGCTGACACTATAGAGAAGTAACCAATGAAAGAGTAGTAACATTTAAAGGAAGAGACCTATTTAGTCATCCATCTTACACAAAATGACTAACTGGTAGAAATTAAGTACTTATGATGGATGCCAACACACTGGAAAAATGCAGTGTTTACTTTAATCTGGAAACCCCCAGATGTTTTCTACTGCTTGGTTATGCTTCCTTTTAATAGGATTCATTTTATCCTTGGTGATACAATGCTGTTTCAGCAAGAGGGGATCACTTATCAGGCAAATTAAATTCCTACTCAATTTTCTCACAATAACTCAAAAGCATGGGAATTTGAGCTTTGGGACTCAAGGAGAATTTATTACAAGTCAGAAAAGAAGTTTTATCTGTGTATGCAGTACATTTTGATGAATAGTAAAATATTATAAATGATTACAGGGTTCATTTCAGCGCTAACACACTTAAGAATATATTAGGAGTAAACAAGTATCTTTCATTTCAATTATCAGTTACATATTGAAATTCCTTCCCACCAAGAGAAAAGTAAATTACTGGAATTATTTCCATTTTTATTTTCTCTGCTGCTGATTAGTGGAGTAAGCCAAAGCACAGTACTAAATTGCTTATTTCTTTACATGAATAAAACAAAATTTAAAATAATTGATTCAATTACTGGATACCAAGAAAAGCAAGCACAGAAGAAATTGTTTTATAATAGTTACTATACATAGCAATTTACTAAAATATGTTATTGACCACCAATAATATACTAATATAATAATATGGTAATATACTAATAATAATCCAGAATTGGATTCATTGTTATTAAGAATTCAGGAGGATTCTGCTCTTAAGAGGTATTGCCTTAAGATGGCAGTGAAAGAAATGGAAAAAACAACAACAATAAAACAGAACAAAACAAAAAACCTTGACACAGATTTACTGAGATCTATCTAGCTATCAACTAACTAAGGTTACCTACAGCATAGATGTCTTTCCTGGGCCTTTAAAATTATCTTTGCTTTAAATGTAATTTAAATATTTGCTGAAATAATTGTATTGCTTTTATTCTTATGTTTCAAGATAGGACGATTTAGACAAAATAGGAAGGTTCATATATTTGGACTTATTTTGATTTCATCCTAAAATTACTATACTATAGCTAGTTTATTTCTATCCTATTAGACTTACAGGAATACTCCTAATTTCCTTATTACACTTTGGTTTAGGTATTTATAATGTTTGTTAAGGAGTTCACATTGTGGCGTTGCAGAAACAAACCCGATTAGGAACCATGAGGTTGCAGGTTCTATTCCTGTCCTTGCTCAGTGGATTAAGGATCTGGCATTGCCATGAACTGTGGTATAGGTCACAGACATGGCCAGGTGTAGCTCCAATTTGACTCTTAGCCTGGGAACTTCCATATACCATGAGTGAGACCATAAAAAGCAATAAATAAATAAATAAATAAAATGTTTATTAAAATATTAGCCTTAGTTGAATTGTATAAGCTATGATAACATGTCTTGATTTTACTTACAAGGAGAACTTAATTTCTTAACTAAGCCCTAAATGAACAGAACACAGAGAATTTTGGGGGGAAAATCAGGTTTAAATACCAAAGTCTACCCCTTTAGTATTACATTCTCATAGATTTTCATGAATACATTTTTTAAATTTGCTGGTAGCTCCTATGACAATTTCCGGAGGTTTTAAAAGTGTGTGTGAATATAAATATATGTGTACATATGCATAACATACAGAACATAATACATGTTAAGTATACACAAAGAGACATATCTATAATATGTATTACCCTTCAGTTTCACTGGAGAGTGATGTAGCAAAGGTACTCACATCATCATACTGGAATCCTCACAGCTCTTTATCAGAAGCAGTAAGATTTTCTAAAAACTAAGGAGGATAGCTGACTTTTTACTACGTAAGGGGTAAAGTTTGCCACCATCAAGAGTTATAGTCCTTGTCTATTAGTTTTATTGGTTTATATGTCTGTGAATGTAAACTTTGTTTCAGTCTCATTTTGCTTTTACTTAAAAATATGATTTTAAAAGACAGGACTAGCTTAACTTCTATTCTAAAAAGTCCTATGAGTCATCTAGGCTGTTTATCTCATTTCACTAGAATCAAATGGACGATCCTCACCTACGCTGCTCTCACGCTTGTCTCTTCCAGGCCATTTATCCCTAACCAGAACAGAGGATGCATTTCTTTAAGGATATACAGGAGTACGTAAAGCTGGCTTTGTTTATAAAATTTATAGTAATTACTATGGAAGATCATAGCAAACTTTGATTTATGACCAGCAATGGAAAATACTTAGTGCATGTAAATGAGTGAGCACTTTAACAAGCATGTCTTCTTATAGAGGGATGTGGAAAATTGAGTGCTCATGTGACACTTATGTCAACTAAATGCAAAAACTGATAGTGAATTATTGGCTTTTAGTCTTCATAGCCCACTTCAGACACTTCAGGCACTTTTTGAAAAATTAAAAAGCACAGGGAGGAGCCTTGATAAATGTTAATCATTGCACTTCTCATTTGCTGGATAGGTACATTGAAGTGTGAACAACAACTATCAACAGAACACAATTCGAAACAGTCTTTAACCTTATAACAATGCTTTGTGGCTTCATCTAGTTCAACTGTATAATTAATAGATATTTAAGTAACACTCACATTGACCATTGAACATTGTCCTCTGTAATTCACCAAATGAAGCAATGGCTCAGCTTGACTTCCCAAGTTGTCATTACCCTAGATTTTTAATATGTCACAAACCATGTGAAATGGGATATCAGAGGCTTATTTACTTGAGTGACTGGAAAGCCTGACAAATAATTCATTAAAAAAACCATGGACCTAAATATTGCAAAATTGTAAAATAAAATAAAATGTTATAGATCCATTCTATTGTGCCAGGTAATTATTAAGTGCTAAACTTGCATTGCCCTTTTAATACCAAAAATAATGATTATGAGATTAAAAATAAATATATGATGTATTATTGATAATTAATAAGGACAAAAACTTGAAATGAAGCAGTATAAAAAGATAGTAAATTTTTGTGATAAGAGAAATATTCCCTGAGGGGATGAGGGCATAAGAAATGTGACTTAAATGAGAAAACTGTTGATGAAAATTTCTTGGATTCTATCAGACTAAATAAAGGAAACTGAAGCAGTAGGCTACTGCTACATAATGAAACCAGCCCCAAACTCTATGATTTAAAACAGTAAGAATGCGTTTAATTCACTGGGCAATTCTTTTGGCTCATCTCATCCAAGGTGAACAATGCATCTGTTTCCAGGGAGGGAGCTTCCAGGTTAGCTTACCTATTTAAAGGGTTGAGCTTGACTGGAGATTTAGCGCTGCTCCATGTGATTTCTCATACTCCAATAGGCTAGACAGGATTGTCCAAGGAAGAGAGGGAAGCACTCAAAGCCTCTTGAAGTCTGGACTCTTAAAAGAACCCACTTACTTTTGTATATGTACATTCTCTTGACCTAAAATGTCATGAGACCAGCCAAAAATTAAAAGGTGAAGGAAAGAGACCCTAAGTCTTGATGGAAAGAGCTGCAGTCATTTTACAAAGAATGTGTATACAGAGAAGAATGAAGAACTACAGTCATTTTTGCAATCGATCTACCACAGAAACTCTGTGCAAGGGCTTAAGCTTGGACTATGACTGTCACATTCAGAACTAGCAGAGATCACTGTGGCTAGAACTCAAGGAGCAAAGGGAATAAAGGTATAAAGTCAGAAAGAATGTCAAAGGATGTAAAGTCCCTGGTAAGTAGTCTGGGTTTTATTACAGTTGTTGCAGGAAACAGCTGAAGGATTAGAGCAGGAGGTAAATCTGATTTGATTTACATTTTTAATTCCTATTTTTAAATCATGGCTATTGAGCTTATTTGAAGTTTTTTTTTTTTGCTTTCTGGGGCCACACTTACAGCATGTGGACGTTTGCAGGCTAGGGGTCAAACTGGAGCTGCAGCTGCTGGCCCATGCCACAGCCACAGCCATCCTGGATAGTTAACCTTCTGAGTGAGGCCAGGGATTGAACTTGGGTTCTCAGGTTTGTTCCCACTGAGCCACAGTCAGAACTCCTATTTGAAGAATTTTTTCTAGTAGGCCTAGAGGAGAGGTAGGGAAACCAGTCATGCAGTTGAAGAGTATTAGCATATGCCACCTCAAATACACCACTTTGAGCTAAAAATGCCTGAGAAGCAGCAGACACAAAATAGACACTCTAGTCTGTCTCTTTTCCTCCTAAAACAAGAAATAAAACTCCCATATAAAATTACCCTCCCTAGAGCAGAAGAAAGATTTTTTTTTTTTTTTTTTTTTAATGACCACATCTGAGGCATATGGAAGTTCCCAGGCTGAGGGTCAATGGGAGCTGCAGCTGCTGGCCTATGTTGTAGCCACAGCAATGCAGGATCCCATGCAATGTAGGAGAATCTGCAACCTACACCACCGGTCATGGCAATGTAGGATCCTTAACCACTGAGTGGGGCCAGGGATGGAACCCCAATTCTCATAGTCCAGTTCTGCAAAATGTTGCCACTGTTGGCCAAAATTCAGCCTCTGTACACCAGCTTGAATTAAATCATGGAGATAAGAGTTTTGAGAGAGAAGAAATGAGTAGCTCTATTGCTTTGCCAGGCAAGGGGGTCATAGTAGGCTAGTGCCCTCAAAACTGTGTCCTGCTTTGGAGGGGTTGGTAAGGAGTCTTATAGTGTTCACGGAGCAGAGTGTCATCAGCTCGTAGACATTCTTCTTATTGGTTGGTGGTGAGGTAATTGGGAGTTAGTGTCATCAGCCTTCTGGTTCCAACTGGTCTGGGGTCTACATGCTTATGGGCAACATGTAGTTAACCTCTTCCATCTGGTCAGGGTTTCAGTATCTGCAAGACAGCTCCAAAGATATGACAGTATATTATCTGTAGACCTTGAGGAAAAGCTAAATGCTCTTGATTTTGTTGAATGGCTGAGCTATTATTATCTTGTCTTGCTTGACTTTTTTTTCCTCTCTGCATTTTCCCACTTCTCTGATTAAATATATTATTTAACTAAAGTTTTTCTACAAAAAGAGTCAGGCAGAGAAAAGAGTCAGGCAGAGAACGTGGGTGGAGGTCTTTTCTGGGAAAACCACCATGGGTCCTGTTCAGTTATACAACCTCCACACAACTATTACGTAGCTGAGTCAAGAGAATGGAGGATAATGTTAGTTATGATGGATGCAAGGAGTACTCCTGCTGAGGGGTACATCTTACATGTAAATTTGATGATGGGACCATGAGAGAGAAAAATGAGTTGAGAAACAGGAGTTTCTAGTTGCTACCTTTGCTCATCACTTGTTCTTCTTTATATCAAACTGTTTACTGGCTATCATTGCAACACATTTCTTATTTATTTGTGGGCTTTGTTTTGTTTTCACGCCACAGTTGTTTTACTTAACTGATCCTCTATTTCATCTACTTTGCTTTTTTTTTTTTCCTTCCCCCACACCCACGGCATGTGGAAGTTCCCAGGCCAGGGATCTAAATCACACTACAGCATTGATCGAAGCCACTGCAGTGACAACATCTGATCCATACCAGCTGCACCAAAGGGAACTCTCTTGCTAGCCGCTTCTCATTCAGTACCTCATTAATGACCAGCTTCTTCAGGATGTATTCTAGATTTTCTCTTCTACAAATGATATCCTATCCTAGGTTACCACGTGCATTTTTATAGGTCCTTCTTTTATCTCTTTTATATTTACATTAGGTCTAATTGTCTTCTCTGTTTCAAAAACATTTCTAAAAGTCTAATTTCTCATTTATATCCCCATTTTGTTATCTTATGAGCCCATGAAACCTAATGTGACCAGAACTAAATTTACTCATTTCCCCTGCATACTTTCTTTTTTTTTATTATATATAGCAACATAATAAACAGTATTATTATTTATTCACAAGTCTGAATGTAATAATTTATTCCTTGGTCCCTTTTCTTCCAGTACACAGGCAAACAACTCCATATTCTATGCATTCTATATCACAAAATTTCCACAATTCATTCATTTTTTTCTCCATTCACATTTCCCCATTCCAGGAAAATATACCATCAGCAATCTCCTGGAATACAGCACTAGTTTCATCACAATATCTCATCCATTCCACTCTTATTCTACACACAGTGACAAAAATAATATTTTTGCAATACAGATTGTTTCAAATCAATTCTATGCTTTACATTTTTTGTTTTGTTTTGTTTTGCTTTATCTAGGGCCGCTCCCATGGCATGTGGAGGTTCCCAGGCTAGGGGTCGAATCAGAGCTGTAGCCACCGGCCTACGCCAGAGCCACAGCAACATAGGATCTGAGCCGTATCTGCAACCTACACCACAGCGCACGGCAACGCCAGATCCTTTAACCCACTGAGCAAGGCCAGGGATCGAACCTGCAACCTCATGGTTCCTAGTCAGATTCGTTAACCACTGCGCCACGATGGGAACTCCATGCTTGACATTTTTCAATGTCATTCTATCTTACTAAGAATAAATATCAAAGTCTATAAAACAGCTTTAAAGATTCAATGTAAAAGTCAATTTTTTTCCTACTCTAAAATTGTGCTAAGCTTTCCTTTCCTTTCCTTTCCACCCATAGTGCCTTTCTTCTTTTAGTTTTGTGCATGTGTTATAGTCAACCCCCCTTTCCAGGCTTTGTCATGCATTGTTCTATTTTAATATTATTTTTCATATTTTTCTATCATTGACATCCACACAAACGAATAATTTGTATATGTACCTCCTATACAATAAATATTTACCATAAACCAGGTGCTAAAAATTGTGAAATCTTGGCGATGGTTATTTTTCAAGTTATAATTAAGCATTGCTTTCTCTAGAAAGAATCCCTGCCACTTTCAATTCTGCCTCCCCAGAATAAGTAAATTTTTATATTAGAAATTTCAAAGCAATGGAGTTTTTGTTTAAGACACTTGTCATAAGCCTTATCATTTACTTTTGTGATAGATTTCTTCCATAAGGTTGCAAGGCCAGGCATCACTGCATTCCCAATGAAAGATAATGTAGTTACTTAAAGTCTATAATATAGGATATTGGAAAGAAAGTAGTTATTATTTTCTATTTTTGTTCCTAAATCTAGCATTTAAGAAAAAATAAATCATATATTTGACTTTTTATAAAATTTACTTGATTCTTTTAATTCCCTTAAAAAACCAGATTGTTATTTGATAGTTTAAATATATTTCAATCGATGGAACTTCAATGATTAAACAGGTTGAAGAGGTGGGTTGCACAACTTTTTAAAAACAGATGAAGTAAAAATAGTTAACAAATTATATCACTTCTACTGAGACTGTCACCACATAACCTGCAAATATTGGATATGGTCATGAAAAAAATCTTAAAATTCAAATTAAGATAATAATAAATAAAAAGCAGTACAGAGATTTTATTTCTGAGATTGCTACATAAATCATAGCATGCCATCTGGAAAAATCCAACTATATTAGAAAAAATCTCATATTTAAAGGCATCAGAAAACTGTAGAAACAATAAAGAACAGATGAACTAAATTTCAAAGAAAAAGAACTGTTCTGACATGAGCTTTTTATTGCAAGTTACTTTTCCCTGAAGGCATTGCCAATTGTACCTGCAGAATGGGGAGAGGATTGAGTTTAAAAAGGGAGAAAAGAAGTTCCCTGGTGGCTCAGTGAGTTAAAGGTCCATTGTTGTCACTTTTGTGGCTTGGGTTTGATTACTGGCCGAGGGACTTCTGCATGCCAAGGTCCTGGCCAAATAAATAAAAATTAAAAAGATAAAAGGAGAAAAATCATTAATATGATGTGTCCCCCATTAAGTATCTGCTATGAATGGAGGCTTCATAAGCAACAAGTGGGAATGGCCAAGAGATTCCACAGGCAGCCTGAAATACCCCATAGGTTCTTAGTGCATAAAAATGTCAAATACATATGTACATATTCTCTATAGAAAATTAAGAAAAAATTTAAAATATATTGAGCAAAATTCTAAATATATTTAAAGCAATAAAAAGTTCTACACTGGAAGACAATATAGTTAGTCTTCATCTACTTATAATGCTCAAAAAATTCTTCTGTGAGCTGTGGGGCAGGTTGCAGACGCGGCTCGGATCCTGCGTTGCTGTGGCTCTGGCTCAGGCCAACGGCTACAGCTCTGATTCGACCTCTAGCTGGGAATCTCCATGTGCTGCCGGAGCGGCCCAAGAAAATGGCAAAAAGACAAAAATAAAAAATAAAAAAAAAGGAGTTCCCGTCGTGGCGCGGTGGTTAACGAATCCAACTAGGAACCATGAGGTTGCGGGTTTGGTCCCTGGTCTTGCCTAGTGGGTTAAGGGTCCAGCATTGCCATGAGCTGTGGTGTAGGTTGCAGAAGTGGCTTGGATCCCCCGTTGCTGTGGCTCTGGCATAGGCCAATGGCTGCAGCTTCTATTAGACCCCTAGCCTGGGAACCTCCATATGCCACGGGAGCTACTCAAGAAAAGGCAAAAAGACAAAAAAAAAAAAAAAAAAATTCTTCTATGTCATGAGGGAAAATAACTTTTAATCTTGAATCTTATATCCAACTAAAATTTATTTAATGAAGACATTTTCAAATAGACAAGAAATCAGAAAATTTGGCAACAAAAATCCTCTATATAAGAGTTCCCTGGTGGCCTATCAGTTAAGGATTTTCATTGTTACTGCTTTCGCTTGGGACCTGGCCTGGGAACTTCTGCATGCCTTGGACATGGCAACAAACAAACAAACAAACAAAGAACACTACTAAAAATTCTGCGCAAAAGGCCTGAATAGGCATTTCTCCAAAGAAGATATACAGATGGCCAATAAGCACTCGAAACAATGCTCAACATCACTGATTATTAGAGAAATGCGAATGAAAACTACGAGATACCACCTCACTCCAGTCAGAATGGCCATCATTAATAAGTCCACAAATAACAAATGCTGGAGGGGGTGTGGAGAAAAGGGAACCCTCCTGCCCTGTTGGTGGGAATGAAAGCTGGTACAACCACTATGGAAAACAGTGCGGAGGAACCTTAGAAAACTATGTATAGAACTACCATACGACCCAGCCATCGCATTCTCGAGCATATATCCAGACTAAATTTTCTTTAAAAAAGACGCATCCACCTGCATGTTCATTGCAGCACTATTCACAACAGCCAAGACATGGAAACAATCCAAATGTGCATTTACAGATGATTAGATTGAGAATATGTGGTATATATATATTTATACGCCATGGAATACTGCTCAGCCATAAAAAAGAACAAAATCATGCCATTTGCAGCAACATGGATGGACCTAGAGACTCTCGTCCTGAGTGAATTAAGTCAGAAAGAGAAAGACAAATACCATATGATATCGCTTATATCTGGAATCTAATATAAGGCACAAATGAACCTTTCCACAGGAAAAAAAATCATGGACTTAGAGAATAGACTTGTGCTTTCCAAGGGGGAGGGAAAGGGAGTGGGAAAGTTTGGGAGCTTGGGGGTAATAGATACAGACTATTGCCTTTGGAATGGATTAGCAATAAGATCCTGCTGTGTAGCAATGGGAACTATGTCTAGTCACTTATGATGGAGCATGATAATGTGAGAAAAAAGAATGTATACATGCATGTGTAACTGGGTCACCATTCTGCACAGTAGAAAATTGACAGAACACTGCAACCCAGGTATAATAGAAAACAATAAAAATCATTATATATAAAAAGCAAAAAAAAAGAGTTTATCAAAGCTAAAGAAAATTTTTGTAGGTAATAACCAGAAGATGATTCTTGAAAAAATAAAATTACATCTATGAGGAGGTAGAGAAGAGCAGACCTGAGACAAAGGGGACTTTCCATATATGGATAAATGAAAGAATTGGTAAACCTCTAAAAGAAAGAAACAAAGAAAGTGGGGGAGAGAGAGAGAAAGAAAGATAGAGAGATGGGGGCAAAACAGAGCAACACTTACAGAACTGACAACAATTTCAGATTTCTAGAAACTGACCAAGAGTAAAATCAATAATTCTTAGGGTGAGAGAATGTGAGGCTATGCCTAGGGTCTTTCCATTTGTTACCCTCACAACAGATTAGTAAGAATTGTAGGTTTATTAAAGCAGGACCGACTGAAAATCAAGCAGTTATGCTGCCAGGATGTGCAAACTCAATTTGGCAGGAGAGTAGAAGACAAAAACCCAAGGCTCTGTCAACTAAGAAAGAGTGGCAACATTGATAGGAAATTGTTAGGGAAAACTTACTATCTTACACATCCAAAGTTATGATCTTGATTGGGGTAAATAATGGGTCATCCAGAAATTTAACAGAGAGATCTTGGAAATTAGAGAGTCATAATTTGACTGAACTGTGTCCCCCCAAACCCATGTGTTGAAGTCCTAATTCCCAGAATGACTATATTGGACATAGGGCCCTTTAAGGGTAATTAAGGTTAAATGAGCTTGTATAGGTTGATCTAAGCCAAAATGGCTGATGTCCTAGTAAGTGTAGGGAGAGACACAAAGTGTGAACACACAAAGACAAGACCATGTGAAGACGCAGTGAAAAGGTGGCCATCTGCAAGCCAAAGAAAGAAGCCTCAGGAGAAAATAAAACTGCCAGCCTCTTGATCTTGGACTTCTAACCTCCATAACTGTGAGAATATTAATGTTTCTCAAGCCACTCATTCCATTGTATTTTGTTATGATAAGCCAAAGTACCTGACTGAGAAACTACAGTTCCTGAACAAAGGAGAGCTAAAGAAACCAATGGGAAGTGAAAGAAGGATATTTTAAGAATTGGATGAATTTTGAATACACTTCTCAACCCACAAACATCAATCATCACTGTATAAAAGGCTTTTAGGCTTGAGGAGTTTGAGCAAAACTTCAGCTCAAATCATGAGCTGACAACTAAGCGAGGTGATGAAATGTGCAACCCCCTCAAAGTTTAGGTTAAAAGGAAAGAAAAAAACAATAATAACAAAAATATCAGATATATCTTAGGCTATACGCCTTTGAGAGGAGGCAGATTTTGCAGTCTTATTTCCGGCAAGTTTCTTACAACAACAATAATACTTAGAAAGACAACATAAATACAGAGTTGATTCATTATGCTATCTATAATGTCCAATTTTCAACAAAATCATGAAAAACAAAAATATAAGGTGTACTCAGGGAAAAATATTCAAAAGAATATGACTATAAGGGGCTGTGAGGTTGAAATAACAAACAAGTTTTCAAAGCATGTTTTATAAATCTGTTAAAGAATTTAAAAACCTATGTTCAAAGGGGAGTTCCTATCGTGGTGCAGCAGAAAGAATCTGACTAGGAACAATGAAGTTGCAGGTTCAATCCCTGGCCTCACTCAGTGGTTTAAGGATCTGGCATTGCCGTGAGCTGTGATGTAGGTAGGTCACAGACACGGCTCGGATCTGGCAATGCTGCACCTGTGGCACAGGCCGGCAGCTGTAGCTCGGATTGGACCCCTAGCCTGGGAACCGCCATATGCAGCAAGTGCCGCCCTTAAAAGCAAAAAACAAAATCTATGTTCAACGGAATAAAGAAAATTAATGAGACTGACTCAACAAATACAAAATTTCAATTCAGAAGGGGAAATTATGAAGAAGAATCAAGGGGAAATTCACTATCTTACTTCGGTTATGGATTTTAAATGGTATAATAAGGAAATTCAAAGCGAGATGAGTAAAAAAGTCAAATCCTAAGAAGAGAAAGACAGATGATTAAAGTCAAAGTAACAGATACTCAAGGCTTCTGAGATATAGCAGTCAATATGTGATGGAGTTCCAGAAAAAGGGAGGGAGGTTAAAGGAAAATAAATTTTGTTGAAGAAATAATGCTGAAAAATTTCCAAATTATTTAGAAAATATTAATCCTCAAGTTTAAGAAGGATAAAAAAAACTCATATGAAATAATCACAAAGAAATCCGTCATGTGGTGAATGGAAGCATTAAATATGGCATAGCCATATGTGGTAGATAGAATAGGGCCCCTCAAAAGATACCTCAGGTAAACATACATATTAAAAGTCATAGAAACTCTGATAATATCTGCCTGTAAATATGTAGGTATATTATAAAATATATCATATTGTACTATTAGACATATTTATTTCATCTATATATTGTTTAAAGAAGTACTTCTGAAATATAAATGTTCCCATCATGGTGCAGTGGAAAAGAATCCAACTAGTATCCCTGAGGATGTGGTTTCAATCCCTGCCCTTGCTCAGTGGATTAAAGATCCTGCATTGCTGTGGCTGTGGTATAGGCCGGCAGCTGCAGCTCTGATTCAACCCCTAGCCTGGGAACTTCTATGTGCGGCAGGTGCTGCCCTGAAAAGACAAAAAAATAAAAATAAAAATAAAAAATAAAATAAAAATTCCATTGCAAGTTTGAAACGAGAGGGAAGAGAAAATGATAACAATAAAAATTCCAATTAATTATAATACTGTCAAATGATATAGAATTAATTGATCAGAAAGAGAAAAGCAGGTTATTTCTTACTGATTAAAAAATTCATAAGGAAAAATACCATTTGGTAAAGAACAGCAATATCTTAACAATTTAATTTTGAACTATGTAAAGCAGAAGCTGATATAAAAATCTAAAACATAATTGACAATCTCTTTTATAAAACATCAATTCAAGTGCTGAAAAATATGTAAATCTATAGAGGGCCTGACCATACTTATAAACAATTCTAAACAACTATAAAAACAATACATAAAATATATAAATTACTACTAGTCATAACAAAACAATCCTGCCCTAAATTATAGAAATTCCTAAATACCCAGAGAAAAATTCATAACCGTAAAAGCCTTTATTAAGAAATAAACAGGGAGTTCCCATTGTAGCTCAGTAGTTTAAGGACCCAATGTTGTCTCTGTGAGGATGTAGGTGAGACCACTGACCTCACTCAGTGGATTAAGGATCTGGTGTTGCAGTAAATTGTGCCATAGTGTTCAGATGCAGTTCAGATTTGGTGTTGCCATGGCTATGGCATAGGCCCCAACTGCAGCTCCAATTTAACCGCTGGCCCGGGAACATTTACATGCCCCAGGTGCAGCTATAAAATGAAAAGAAAAAAAAATTAGAAAAATAAGAAGCAAACAACAGCAACAAAAAGACAAAAAGACTGAAGAAAATATCTAAGTTTCACACATTTTATTTTATTTTGGACAGAGAATGTGGAAGTTCCCAGGCCAGGGATCAGACCCTGGCCACTGCAAAGATAAGGAGCCATAGTAGTGACCTTCTTAACTACTGCGCCACCAAGGAGGTCCAAGTTTTACATATTTTAAAAGCTTCTAAATTAAGGAGGATTAATAAAAATAAAACAGAAATAAATCTGATGGTACAATAAAACAAAGAAAATAGAATTTATCAAAGAGAAAAAAGTCCTTTGACTACTTCGAAATTGGGATGCCCTACCACAACTATAAAGAAGATAAAATAAGGTACAAATAATCTTTATTAAAAAGAGGAATACAACCACATAAAGAGGTTATTTCTAAGATAATATTTCTATTAAGATAAATATTAAAGATTAAATGGACCTCTTCTTAGGAACACACAAAATGCCACACTGACTTACAAATAGGAAACCCAAATCTACAATATGCAGAGAAAATCAAAGATACAGCTTCTGAAAAAAAACTCTTTTAGCTGAGTTCTATCAAGATTTGTAGGACTCTTTACTTCTTACTTATACAAAGAAACTCAGAGAACTGAAAATAAAAGCAACTATCAAATCTCTTTATGAGTCTAATAAAACTCAAACTCAAATTTATAACATAACCCAAATTCCTTGAACAAGTAGGACTTAGACACACAAGTATGTCTCAGTATAGAAAATGCACCAATATAATTTACTAAAATTCTAAAGTAGAGAAAAAATATTTTTACATCACAAAAACATTTGATATAATTAACTTTTTATTGCTATTGAAAATTTTAGGAAAACAGGAAGAAGAAGAAATTTCTCTCCACTCTAAAGAATTAGATACCCCAAATCTAAAGCAAACCATCATGCTTAGCAATGACATTAAATTGGTGACCATAGACTCTGGACCAGAACAAGGATACCTGATTTTTACCTCCAACCTTTCAATATTACATGGATATCATCCTAAAACAATGAAACAGGAAAATAATTAAAATGTATTAAATAATGGGAAAGAAGAGGATTCATAAAGATTGATTTTAATATTCAATTACTTATTATAAAGTCAATTGGCAAGCTATTATGGGTCATACTTTATAAGGACTTCTAGGCTTCCTATGAATAAAATATTCATTGATAAAAGATAAAACACAGAAAAATCAATAGATTGCTTTTACATAAGAAATAAAAAAGAATATATGATAGGAAAGCATAGTTCATTTGATGATTAAAAACTCAAACTCAGAATTACACTAATCACAGTTTCTTTAAAGTGTAAAACTCCACAGAAGGATGTAATGATCTTGATTAAAAAGGATTGCTATTATGTCTACCCATCCTTTCAATTCTCTGATCATTTCAGTACCATTAAGTTTAAAATTTTGCCCAGATTAATTGGTATACGCAATGATGTTTCAATCAAAATCCAAACAGGATATTTTGAACTTTATTAAGTCGATCTTAAATTTGATATGGAAAATACATAATCCAAAAAACCAGAATATTTTTGGAAATTAGGAACAAAGATATAATAGTTTTCTTATTCAGAAGTCAAAGCATCTATTCATCTGTGATACAAAAATGTATTTATTGCCACAAGAATATGCAAAGGAGCTTAAAATAAAAATGAGAGTTTAGAGAGTGTAGAAATAAGTATTTACATATAGAGATATTTACTGTGTTGTAAAATTTCACATGTGGCATGAAGATGCATCATTCAATAAGTGAGTTAGGGAGATTTGGGCGAATTTTTAGATTATTTTTAAAATTTGCTACTATCTATACAAAATCCTAACTTCAAAGAATTACAAGACAGAATTTCTTGGACTTATTGAAATTATGCTTCAGTTGACCTTGACATTAATCTTTTTTCTTAGGCTGATCCAGTATCAGTTAAATTTCTAGGGAGTAAATTTAAATGTGTTAGACAACAAAACTACCAAAAGATAAAATCACAACAAAGCAACCAGTGTTCCCCTTGTTGCTCAGGAGATTAAGGACTTGACTAGTATCAGTGAGGATGCAGGTCTGATCTCTGACCTCATTCAGTGACCTAATGATCCAGCATTGCTGCAAGCTACAGTGTATGTAGGTCAGAGATGTGGCTCAGATCCAGTGTTGTCATGGCTATGGCACAGACTGAAAGCTAGAGCTCTGATTTGCCCACTAGCCTGGGAATTTCCATATGCCAGAAGTGTGGTCCTAAAAAGAAACAAACAAGCAAACAAACAAAAGACCCAGACTTAATACAATCCCTATTAAATTATAAATGACATTCTTCACAGAACTACAACAAAGTATTTTAAAGTATGTATAGAAACACAAAATATCCTGATTAAACAAAGCAATCTTGCAAAAGAAAATGGAATTGGAAGAATCCCTGACTTCAGACTATACCACAAAACTGTATGGTACTGGCACAAAAACAAAAATATAGATCAGTGGAACATGATAGAAAGCCCAGGAATAAATCCATGCATCTATGGTCAATTAATCTATGACAAACGTGGCAAGAACACGCAGGTAGAAAAGACAGAATCTTCAATAAGTGCTTCTGGGAAAACCTGATAGATTCATGTAAAAGAATGAAATTATAATGTCCTCTAACACCATGCATAAAAATAAACTCAAAATGGATTAAGGACTTAAACGTAAGCCCAGATACTATAAAACCCTTAGAGGAAAACATAGGCAGAAAAATCTTTAACATAAATTGTAGCAATATCTTGTTAGATACACCTCCTAGAATAATGACAATAAAAACAAAAAGAAATAGGACCTGATTAAACTTTACAAATTTTGCACAGCAAAGGAAAACATTAAAAACAACAACAACAGAATGGGAGAAAAATCTTTGCAAAAGAAGCAACCAAAAAGGGATTAATATCCAAAATATACAAACACCTCAAGTAGCTTTATATTAAAAAAACACAAACCAATCAAAAAAAGGGGAGAAGATCTACATAGACATTTCTCCAAAGGAGACAGATAATCAAAAACCACATGAAAAATGCTCAACATCACTATGTATTAGAGACATACAAGTAAAAACTACAATGTGGTTTCACCTCACACCAGTCAAAATGGCCATCATGAAAAAATCTACAAACAACAAATGCTGGAGAAGGTTTGGGAAGAAGGGAACACTCCCACATTATTGGTGGGAATGTGAATTGGTAAAATCACTATGAAAACAGTATGGAGGTTTCTTAGAAAACTAAAAATAAAACTACCATCTGATCCAGCAATGCCAATCTTGGTCATCTATCTGGGGAAAACCATAATCCAAAAAGATACATGTATGCCGATGTTCATTGCAGCATTATTTACAGTAGTCAAGACATGGTAGTAACCTGAATGCCCATTGACAGAGGAATGGATAAAGAAGATGTGATAAGCATATGCAATGGAGTATTACTGAGCCATAAAAATGTCTTTTACAGCAACATGGATGGACCTAGAGATTATCATACTGAGTGAAGTAAGTCAGACAGAGAAATACAGATACCATATGATATCACATATGTGAAATCTAAAATATGACATAAATGAACTTATCTAATAAATAGAAACAGGCTCATAGACATGGAGAACAGACCTACGGTTACTAAGGAGGAGGGTAGTAAGGAAATAATGGAGTGGGAATTTGGGCATAGCAGATACAACCTATTATATATAGAATAGGCAAACAACAAGATTCTACTGTATAACACAGGGAACTATATTCACTATCCTGTGATAAGAAATAATGGAAAAGAATATTTTTAAAAAGAATATTAAAAAAAGACAGTTTGGGAGCAACAAGATTCTACTGTATAACACAGGGAACTATATTCACTATCCTGTGATAAGAAATAATGGAAAAGAATATTTTTAAAAAGAATATTAAAAAAAGACAGTTTGGGAGTTCCCATTGTGGCTCAGCAAGTTAAGAATTCAACACAGTGTCCATGAGGATGCAGATTCCATCTCTGGCCTCTCTCCATGGGTTAAGGATTCTTGTTCCTTGCCATGAGCTGCAGCACAGGTTGCAGATGAGGCATGTATCAAGCATTGCTGTGGCTGTGGCATGGGCTGGCACCTCCAGCTCTATTTCGATGCTTAGCCTGGGAACTTCCATATGCCACAGGTTTGGCCATACAAAGGAAACAAACAAAAAATGTTTGCTGTATAGCAGAAATTAAAACAGAATTTTAAGTCAAATACATTTCAATAAATAAATAAACAAAATATTGAAGCTAAAATAACAAAATAAAAATGTAATTGGTCATGATTCAAATATACATCATTTTTTAATAAACTGAATAATAAGATTTTTTACCTGTCTTAAGTTGAATAAAAATAAAACAAAACATGCATAACCTATACAAAACTTTAATGCTGCAAATCTAAATTTTGTAGGTGTTTTTTATTATGTTGGGATAAGTCAATATTTTATAGTTTTAAATGTTGTTTGGTTTTGTTTCCCCTACTCTTCTCTGAAGAGATATATCTTTTTAAAAAAAGGTAGATTACTTGAGTTAGTTTGAATATTCTCAGATCAGCTTTTGTCAAACTATGTTTTCATCATCTCTTACTAGGAATTGCTTCAAAACATATTCAATGGTAAAAAGTTGACAAATTTGGGGTTAAATATAGTTTATGTGAATGCTAATCAGCATTGTGACTCTTTACAAGAAATAAATTATTTTAGTGTTTCCCAAATTTATATGACCCCAGAAACTTGTTTTATAATAGGTGTTTTAGAGACCTCACTTTGGGAAGGTGCAATATTAATCACTGCTATATGTATAACACTATATAATAATTAGACTCTAAAACATAATTTGTTAAAATAGCTTAGGTTCCAGGTATTAGTTATCAAATATACATGAATTATTTATTTTAAAATTAGAAAGGAGTTCAAGGGTTACTTCTTTGGAAACTATTTAACTCTCATTTTCTTTCCATTCTCTGTTTATTAATTTCCATATCTAAAATGAATCTTCTCAAATGAATAAGGGGCATTATTAGGTGAAAGAAAAGTAATGAAATCTACTCTTAACAATGAAGGGCATTTCAGTTCATTAAATTAATGAACATTAATTTAAGTATTTCCAATTAACCTTCTCTATTCCCAGAGTTTCCTAGGGTTCCCAGTTGTCACTATACATTAATCTTTCCAAGCTATGACTTGAATCATATTTTTGGTAATGTGCCATTCTCAGTGACAGTGATTAGTTGGAAAGGAGCAACTTATTAAGAGGTTGAATTCCAAAGTATCAGCAGATATAACAGTCATCTGGTGGATCATCTGGCAAAAAAATGTATCCTTGTACCCATGGAAAGAAAAATGCAGGCTTATTACAAACTCCCCCTTCCTTGTTCTATTCAGTATATGTCAAGATATTCTTAGAGATATGGGAAATACTTTCTCCCTTACTACCTGAATCACCTGTCATAAAATGAATATAAGTTTAGGGTAGTATCATACTAGAGACTGAAAACTTATTCTAAGATTTCCTTTGAAAATATATTATAAAAGTCATTTATCTCATAAATATCAAACCTGAATTTTTCATATTTATCCATTCACCTGTGGATGGACATTTATTATTTGTAAACTGACCAGTGTGAAGTGGTATCTTGTAGTTTTGATTTGCAGTTCTCTAATAATTAACAATGACAAGCATCTTTTCATGAACCTCTGGACATATGCATGTCTTTTTTGGAAAAAGGTCTATTTAGATCTTCTGCTCATACTTTAATTGGGTTATTTGTTTTGTTATTAAATTGTATGAGTGGTTTGTACATTTTGGAAATTAAGCCCTTGTCAGTTGCATTGTTTGCAAATCTTTTCTTTTAGTTCATAGGTTGTCTTTTCATTTTGGTTATTGTTTCCTTTACTAAGAAAAAGATCATAAGTTTGATTAGGTCCCATTTGTTTATTTTTGTTTATACTTCTATTGCATTGGGAGACTAATCTAAGAAAATATTGATAAAATTTATGTCAGAGAAAGTTATGCCTATATTCTCTTCTAGGAGTTTTACAGTGTCTTATATTTAAATCTTTAAGCCATTTTGAGTTTATTTTTGTGTATGTTGTGAAAGTGTCTTGTAACTTCATTGATTTACATGTGGCTATCCACATTTCCCTTACCACTTGCTGAAGAGACCATCTTTTCATCATTGTAAATTTTTGCTTCTTTTGTAGAAAGAAGGTGTGTTGGTTTATTTCTGGGCTCTCTATTCTGTTCCATTGATCCATATCCAGTTTTGTGCCAATCTCATGCTGTTTTGATTACTGTAGCTTTGAAATATTGCCTGAAGTCTGAGAGGATTATACCTCCTGCTTTGTTCTTTTTCCTTAGGGATTGCTTTGGCCTTTAGGGTTTCCAAAAACATTTTAGGATTATATGTGCCAGTTCTTTAAAAAATGTCATGGGTAATTTGATAGGGAATCACATTAAATCTGTAGATTGCTTTGTATATATGGCCATTTGAACAATATTAATCCTTCTAAGCATGGGATATCATTCCGTTTCTTTGAATCCTCTTTAACTTCCTTTTTTTTTTTTTTTTTTTGGTCTTTTTAGGGCTGCACTTGCAGCATGCATCTGGAGGTTCCCAGGCTAGGGGTCAAATTGGAGCTGTAGCCATTGGACTACACTTTGGCCACAGCAATGCCAGAACTGAACCACATCTGCGACCTACACCACAGCTCATGGCAACACTGTATCCTTAACCCACTGAGCAAGGCCAGGGATTAAACATGAGTCCTCATGGATGCTAGTCAGATTCATTTCCACTGAGCCAAGACGGGAACTCCTAACTTTCTTTTTAATGTTTTGTAGTTTTTATCATACATGTCTTTCACCTCCTCAGTGAGGTTTCAACATTAGTATGAAATAGTGTTATCTGAACAGGATGGTATAGTATTCCCTATCAAAATAAAAATCTTAGCCAGCTAATCAAAAATATAAATTATTTCCTAGATTTGAGCAAGTTACATCCAAATATTCAAATAATCCACTTACAAAGTAGGTATGGTCATCAGTCTGTCTACAGCCAAAAGACCAACATAACATAAGCTTTGGTTAAAATATGAAATGTTTCACTTTCAAGTTGTGTAAATATAAATATATTACTTAACTTCTCCAAATCTTAGTTGTATTTTCTGTAAAATCCAGTTCCAGAGTGGCTGGTAAGAGTCCGTGCTTCCTTTAAGGCATTTAGCATTGTGCTTACAGAGGAAAGAGAGCAGTGTTTAAAAGCGTGGCTTTTGGAATTAGATTGTTTAATTTGATTTTAGTTATGCAGGTTATACATGACGTGACTTAGCATAAGTTACTCATTGGGCATAATTTTCCTAATCTGTATAATGGTGATGATATATCACATAAGATGATTGCAAAAACTGAATGTTAAAATATATAAAGTGTTTTTAAGTGGGATTAGCACATGACTAAAAAGAAATACATATATGCTATTTTTATTACTAGTAGTTACTGTTTTTTTGTCTTTTGAGGGCCGCATTCGTGGCCTATGGAGGTTCCCAGGCTAGGGGTCTAATCAGAGCTGTTGCTGCCATCCTACACCAGAGCCACAGCAACACCAGATCCAAGCCGCGTCTGTGCCCTACACCACAGCTCATGCCAAAGCCAGATCCTTAACCCACTGAGCGAGGCCAGGGATCGAACTCACAACCTCATCGTTCCTAGTCAGATTCCTTTCTGCTGCACCACGACAGGAATGCCTATTCAGACATGTTTGAAAGGCAACTGTCATTTTTACAATCCCTATATGCCCTGGGAACAACAACAAAAAAATAGTAATAATTAAGAAATGTATCTTTTTTTCAAAACAATGAACAGTTTCATTGTGTATCTAGCAAGTATGGCATTGCACTCATTGGTAAAATAAGGATGCTCTAAAGGAGCTTAATAAAGAGATTCAGAATGAGAGAGAGAGATTTAACTTATCCAATATTTCCCCCAGTGCAAAACTCTACAGTTTGATCAGTCTTGAGATGAGTAAAATAAAAGAATACAAATTATCTATTTGATCTTCTCAAACTTGCTATTCATTATTAAATTAAGAACTGACTATTCTTCCATTGTGGAAGAGAACTTTGGCAATTTTTGGATTGGATGGAAACAAAAAAGGAAATGATACTTCTGACTAAAGTTGTTAGTTACCTAAGTACATGTGGTTATTGGAGCTGCCCATCTATGTTCATAAGGAGTTTCTTGAAACTGAAAAGCTTCTAGTTTTAAAATGTCTGAGATAAAATAGAACTGCTTTTTTCCTGCTCAGAACTCATATCACAACAACAAAGAGAAATAGACCCAGAAGAGCAGTTGTAATTTTCCACACAAATAAGAGCCTCTGTAACTTCAAATCAGGACAGGGGAGCTGCTACATACAGTGAAAGTCAAACAGAGAGGAGAAAAATATGTTCTGAAAAGATGGCTGTAATGCCAGCCTCAGGCCAAGACAATTCTTCAAGAGAAGTACAAATCCGTTGTTTATAACAAGAGTGGATACACAGTATGGCAATGGATATTCCCCTTGAATATGATTTGAAGACATGTAATCTTGATAGCTGATGATGAGTAAGTCCCTTGCTGCTGAAGAGAGGGACTCAAAACCAATATATCCATTATAAACCCACAAAATATTTAAAAGGGTAGTTATTTTAGGTTTGCTTATAATAGAAAAAAATTAGAAACAAAAAAATATCCTGCCAAAGGAATTTGAGTAATAATTTGATAAATCATAGCCATAGAATAACACAGGCATGCAATATGTTACCAAAGCATGTTGAAGGAGAAAGATTGTGAGAAGAAATGAAGGTTTTAAGCACTAGAGAAGAAAGATGCAAAATAACTTAGATGCTCATAGACAACTCCTTGTGAATTAGAGATAATTATTTCTAGCATGAACAAACCGGCAACGTAAGAACCAGTCTCATTCAAAATCAGTTATTAATTTTAAAAAGTCAAAATTAAAAAATAAGCAAATTAATGGAAAAAAATAAACATAGAAAGTAAATTCTCCAAATGCTGTCACTGTCAAATGCAGCTGATTGAAAACGGTTAAAGTTGTCACATGAGTTTGAAAAAATGTAGCAAAGTAATAATCTGTATTTGTTATCTATTGCAGTTTAGGAAATGAGTTATTTTAGTAATTTCAGATGACAAACATATATTATTTCACAGTTTCTGTGACTCAGGTATTCAGAAGCTTAGCTGGGTAGGTCTGATTTAGGGTCTTTCATGACACTGTCATTGATATGCCTACCTATAGCGCAGTCACCTGAAGGCTTGAGAGCGGCTGAAGGATCCACCTTCAGCTTCATTCATGTAGCTGATGTCACGATATCTCAGTTCCTTTCCATGTGGGCTTCTCCAGAGAGCTGCTAAGATATGGCAGCATGCTTTCCCCAGAACAAGTGAAGAAAGGGTGAGAAAGAGATAAAGAGAGAAAAAGAGTGGAAAATATCAGTCACAATGCCTTTTTGTAACCTAGTTTATGTCATCACTTTCACTTTATTTCTTAAAAGCAAGTCACCAAGTTGAATTAAAAGGGGATGAATTAGGGCCCACCACTTGAAGGGAAGATTTTCAAAAAATTTGTGACCCTATTTATGAAACTAGCATATCATGCATTTAAAAATATGGGCTTAGTAGTTCTGATTGTGTTTCAGCAGCTTAAGCACCCAATGTTGTCTCAGTGAGGATGCAGGTTTGATCCTTTTCCTCGCTCAGTGGGTTAAGGAACCAGTGTTGCTACCAGCTATGGTGTAGGTCACAGATGTGGCTTGGATCTGATATTGCTGTGGTTGTGGCATAGGCTGGCAGCTGCAGCTCCAATACAACCCCTGGCCTGAGAACTTCCATATGCTGTAGGTGAAGCCATAAAAAGGAAAAAAAAAATACATATACATATGTATATATATATATATGCATATATATATATATACACATACACACATAGGCTCAAAGTATAGACCTAAAGGCTCAGAAAATAATATGGCAAAATGAACTTAAGCTGGTAGAGTTCAAAATAATTGAGAGAAAATTATATAGTGCAAATAAAAGCTAATTTGAAAATAAGACAGAGGAGATTAGGCAAGACAAAACACTTCCTTAAAAAATATAATAAGGATCCATGGAAGACTTGGGTTAGAGAAATTAGCAAAATAAAGAGATACTTTATAGAATTAAAGAGGAAATTGTGTTTTTCACTATAGATATTTAAAACTATTGACACTCTCAATCTATGTAAATATTAGGCTTCATCTCTCTACCACCAAAATTCAGGCATGGACCTGTTGTTACTCACCAGGATCAAGGAAATGTGAACCAAAGTAATACATGCCCTTCAGAGCAGGAATTTTAAATACCCAGGTATGGTGTGACTTGATCTCTTTTTTCCGAGCTATGATCAACATCTCTATTAGATAGAGCTCTGAAATGTCTGTGACAGAAACCCACTGATGCTATACGAGTGAAATAAACTTGATTTTTTAAGTTTTTGAAATTTGTGAGGTTGTTTATTAATGTAGTATAAATAAGCTTATCCTGAATGACACAGACTCAGAGTGGAGCTTATACTCTCCTCAATCCTAGATCTCAGGTCTTTGGATATGGACTAAAACTATCACCATCAACTCTCTTGGTTCTCCTGCTTTTGGACTCAGACTGGAGCTATAACATTGACTTTCTTGAATCTCTAGTTTGAGGACTCTAGATCTTGGACTTTTCAGCCTCTATATCATGTGAGCCAATCCCTCTCTTCATGTCTTTGTCTTTCTGTGTCTTTCTCTCTCTCTCTTTCATATTCATATATGAGATATATTTATATTGTATATAATATGAATAATACATAAAAGATATATGCAGCTTTCTAACTAGTTTCTCTGACTCCATCCTTATCCTAGTCCAGTAATACAATTGCCAAACTTACATGTCTAATAAAATATACGTGGCCATCTCTTTGCCTACTGAAAAACAATTTAATAGCATTTCATCTTTTTTGGAATAAAAGCTTATCGTGACTTTTGGTGCATTTAATGGTCTGAAAAGAATGCTATAAATAATAAAATAACATTATTAAGGCAAAAATAATATAGTTCAGAAATGCCATAATAGACTAATAAATTGTCTATTGATTATAAATGAAACACAAAAATTTCTAAACTCTTGAACCTGAAAAGAAAATAAAAATGAAAATACTAATTGTGAAAAGGTGAGATACAGCTAATGCATAATTTAAGGGAATTCAGATATTTAGAGATATTCCATCCACTTCAGTACTTCGAGTTGGTAGTCACTAGCCACATGGCTATTAACATTCAGACTTAAATATAAGAAATAGAAATATATGTGTTTCAAAATGAATAAAACTTAAAAATTGGCTTTATTAGCCACTTCTCATTTATACAATTGTCATATGTGTCTTGTGATTACTATATTGGACATGTACAAATATAAAATATATTCAACATAAATGTAATGCTGTAATATTATTTATCCCTTTTAGAAAAAAAAATTGCCTTTTATATGCACACCAGTTAATCTGGGGCCTTGATCCAATTTGAACTTGTACATACAGAACAGAACAAGGGCATTCTCCTGGGTAAAAGTATTACAAAATTAAGGCACTATCTTTTTCTGTGTCCTATTTTAGTTTTTAATTCAGAGTATTTGAGCCTACAATACCAAATTTCATATTCTAGTATAAGAAATCCGTTCACAGTATAGAAGCCAGTCTCAGGATATAAACCAGTGCAGGCATTCAAAATGACAGTAGTGCCTACTGAGTCACAAATTTGTATCCAGATCACTGACATTGCCATCACTGTCACCATTGGAACCATGCTCAGATCACAGCTGAGGGGCAAACATACCCATACATTACATTTGGATCTTAGGAGTCTTTGCAAAGGCCTCCCCTGAAACCCTGGTATATGCCAAGTTGTTACAGCCACGTAGACCCACTTATTCCTGCAGGCTAGTGTTTAAGTATCTTGTAAATATTTCTCAGAGCAGAGAGGAACCCCATCAGGTTGGAACTAATGCAGATGGTACTCTCTCTTTGACTAACTGCCTTCCAAGTTACAAGCAGGGACATATCAGCTCATGTGCCTACATTCACCTGTCAGAAATTTATCAGTATCTATACTGGTGCTTACCTATCATAACCAATGTATTAGTCTGGATTCTCCAGAGAAGCAGAAATAATAGGAGATCTATATCTTTCCCTTTCACTCTACTCTTTCAGAGTTAGAAAAGTTAAATAGTTAGAAACTCTTAGGTAATAATGGAAAACTATTATTTAATAATAGTTAGAAAATAGAAACAATGCAATTTTCAAAATAGGATATAGCAAGGGCCTAATCCAAAGAATGGTCAGGGCTGTTGATGAAAGGGGACAGTGTGAATATTTCCTGAAGACGAAAATGAATATTAGTGACAACATGGAGTTGTCTCCCAAGAATTTAGCCTCTAGATATTATGTACTCTCTTAGCCTATGAATATAGCATTGCAGATCTTTTCAATGAAGTCAACTCTTGTTTTAAATTTTAAAAATACAAAATTATGGTTACCTATGATTCCATCTCCTATATTACTTATTCATGAGGATAATGGTACTATTATCAATAGTGTTTCTGAAAAGCAAAAAGCTCTGAGCATTAATGTGTCTTTTAGGAAGATTATTTCCGCTGACAGAAAATTCATCTCATTGTCTGTTAGATAGTAAGAGGAAGTGTTACATCTCATAATTGAAAAATCCAGAGGCACAACTAGATCAGGTAAGGTTTGGTCCATAACCTCAAGTATTTTCATCAAGTACAAGGATAATCTTGGTTTCTGCTCTGCTTTCTCTGATCCGCATAAAATTATATATCTGTATCCATTCACTTGCTCTTCCTTTGTGGTTCCCAAATAGGAGTACTTTCAGGTGTGTGTGTGCATGTGTGTGCATGCACAATATTTTTACCCATATATAGTACATACAAAACCGATGTCTTGGAGTAGGTGTGAACGGGCAACATTTTGAAGTAGACATAGATTTTTGAATTTTTGAGAAGACTTGCAGAGTGGCAGTGCATTAGAGGAATGACTGCCAAGGCAACTGGAGGAAGGCTTGAATAATTTGTGTATAACGGCAGTGACCATCTCTGGTGTACACACTTAGGTGTATGAGCCCCTGCCAAGCACTTTTGCAACAGGTGTTTTTACAACATATGTGGTTAAATGCCCAGGAGTTGAATCAGTATTGTACTAACCTCACAGATTCTCCCTTTTCTCATCTGTAAATTGGGAGTGATAAATATATACCTTAAGAGGTTTTAGTGAGTGCAGGCCAAATGTGACAATGTGGCTTCCTATCCCAGTTCTGATGTTTATTAGCCATGTAATCCTGAAAAAAAGAAAAAACTTGTCTGTACTTCAGCTACTACCCACAAAATAATGCAAAAAAGAGTCTCCATTCCACGTTTAGGCCTTGTGCCTTCAATAATCAAGTCTAAAATATGAAAGAGAGTCTATCCGTGTAAGGACTGAGGAAAAGACAAGGAAAGTTGCTTTGCCTGAATCCATCAGAAATATCATTTTTCACTGGCCAGAACTAGGTCCTACGCCCATTTTTGAACAAACAATTTTGATTAGAGACATGAAATAAACTTATTAGATTAAGCCTTGGTGTCCACTTCTGGGGAGGGGATGTTGGCATAAATACGAATGGAACCACAACTCTGACTGGACCAGTTACTCAAAGTAAGAGTTATCCAAAGAGAATTCCAGATATTATTGTTTTAAAAGGAAGTTGAAAGATTTACAGTGTCAAAACCATATAACCTGGCTATGGAACAGTATTTATAAATCTTTGATAGAAGTTCTGCCAAATGCAATATAGATTTTTTATAGCAATAACCAAATAGCATAGATAATAATCTATTGAAATGGATTTATCACTTTTTACACACACTAAATAATTCTCTAAAAATTGATACAACATTGTAAATCAACTACAATGAAATTTTTAAAAATAAAGAGTAATTGTCTAAATCACTAATAAGGACCTGTCATTAAAAACAACAAAAAACATCAACAATAATGAAATAATTGACATGTGTGTTTATACATCTGAAATTAATACAATATTGCAAATCAACTATACTCCAATTTTAAAAGTATTTATAATAATTGAATTAGAAAATTAATTTTTGTACTCTTCATGAATAATACATAGTAGATTAGCACCACAATGGATAACATCATTTTTTGGTCTTATTTTAATAAGCACTTGAATACACTTCAAAAGTTTATGTGCAGTCATATCAGTGAGGCATTAGCTAAACGTTTCTGTAATTTGGGTGGCATCTGAGAAAAATGAATTTAAAGCAAGGTGTTGGGTTAAGAGGTCAATACCTATTTAAATTAAAATATTAGGAGTTCCCGTCGTAGCGCAGTGGTTAACAAATCCGACTAGGAACCATGAGATTGCGGGTTCGATCCCTGCCCTTGCTCAGTGGGTTAATGATCTGGCGTTGCCGTGAGCTGTGGTGTAGGTTGCAGGCGCGGCTCGGATCCCGCGTTGCTGTGGCTCTGGCGTAGGCCGGTGGCTACAGCTCTGATTCAACCCCTAGCCTGGGAACCTTCATATGCTGCGGGAGCGGCCCAAGAAATAGCAACAATAACAACAACAACAACAAAAAAAGACAAAAGACAAAAAAAAAAAAAAAAAAAAATATTAAGGAACCACACACAGCCCATACCCAGGAGGCAAGCTTTGACTACATCAATCCTTTAAAAGTGTAGCAGATTCACTGCTGAGACAATGAATTCTGACCTTATGTGTAATTGAGAACCAAAGTTTGGTTTTATTGTACTTTCCTCTAATGATCTCAAAGGAGGATCAACAATAGAGTGAAATAACAGAGAACACATACACTCTGGGGCGGGGGGTAGGTGTGGGTGTGTATGTGTTTATATAAAGAGAGAGAATGAGAGAGATAGTTTCATTATCTTCACTGAAGATATTTTTCCATGTGAGCAGTGCCAGAAGTAATAAACTTGAGTCTTTTTCTCGTGAACATTACTGTTAATCACAACAACCAAGAGAGAACATCTAGAAGCTGGCCAGCTCACATAATTAACACCTGTACTTTATTAAAATAGGATAATAAATATAGTAATGTCTTAGACAATATATTGAACATTTAAATAATTAACATTCTTCACAGTAATCACTATGAGAATCTATATAGTCTATCAATGCCATTGTTTAAAATGGGAAAACTCTACTTTGAATGTTTTTGTTTTTCACTCTTCCTTCTGAATGTTTTCAATTATCTTATTTTTTCCTTTGTGAGAGCATTTATCCTTGTATGATTACATGCATTGATTTATTAAGTTTTTCAGTTTGTGCCTTGTGCTAGGGCAATATGATAGGGTTATTTATCTTTTCAACCTGAAGTCGTCCGTCATCTTTTCTACAGTATTCCTAAAAGAAGTTTTTAAAAAAGTATTTTAAACAAATGATGCTCCTTTTGCCTGTACAAACAATATGATGTTCTTTGTGCAAGAATATAAGTTGAGAGAACTGTCTTAGATTTTTCTTTTAGTCTACATATTCCTCTCTAGGCAATGGAAATGAAATAGAGGAGAAAAAGACTGTAAGATAGTGACACATATTGGATAATTGGAAAAATTTGACCAAAGAAGCAGCAGACTGGAACTAAACTTATGAGAGTAATAGTAAGAGGAGTTGGAGTTTAAAGATATTTTATACACAGGAATAACATAAGTACTAAGTTGCTCAACACTGATGATGTTCAATAGGAACAAAACAAAATATTTCCAGTCTGAAATAGAAAAGGAAACATTGGTTTCAATAAAAATATGGAAAATATCTCCATGGTAATTTAAAAAGGTAAGCACATATAACAGCTCCTAAGTTGCTGATCAGTCATGGTAATTACAAAGAACGGCAAACTCATGATTATGGTCCTCAGGATGAAAAGAAATGTACTAATCCTCAGTATTTTATTTATTGTTTGAGTAGAAACTTCTTTACAATGTGTTTCTACTGTTTCTATAGCTGTCATTTTTTTAGTATAAAACAGTAAATGTGAAAAAATAAAGTGATTGCCCTGTAATGGCTAAAGCATTGTAATATAAGCAATGTAATACATCTTGATAGGTTATTATAGTTTATGGTGTTTTGTAGCATGTTCTTTTACCAAGGGAATGGAAAAAATAAGTTTTTTGAGTAAAAAATTCTTCTATAGTACAAGAAGGCCTTTCAAAAAGCTTCGAAAACTTCAGGTGAAAATTCTTTGGGGGAATGTTAAGGGATGGATTTGATGGCATTTCTACCTTTTATTATCTCTATTTTCCTTAGTTTTTAAAGAATATTGGTTTTGTCTGGAGGACTTATTACTATTAATATGTTGAAAAATTTATTATGCAGTTATCTTTTTATACATTTTCTTCAGAGCTTAATATTTATTCTAATAAAATTTTAAATTCTTTACATCTCTGAAGTATGTTTGTAATATCATGATTATTAACCATTGCAATAGTTATATTTTTTAAATGAAGCATAATCTAATATCCTTTTATGAATAAAAATAGCAAATATTATTATATGTATATACATGTATAAATAAACAGCATATATGTATGCATTTATAGGTGTGTAGATATGTTTCTGTGAATAGTATGGCAGCAGCAAAATTTTAACAGTAATTATGTGTATGATTATTTTATTGCAGTTATATTCATTCTGTGGTTAAAGAAACAAGAGCTGTGCTGGGATTCAAACCTAACTATTTCTAATTTTAGAGATTGCCTCCTTAAACACTATGATATATAACATACAGTAAAATGTGTATGTGTTTATATATGTAAAATTGTAAACACATATTTATGTATATATAGCCAGGAAAAGTCATGGAATATGCATAGAATCAGAAAGAATGTTATGATATAATTTATATTATCATATACATATATAGTTGTGAACATCTTCAAAAGGAAAATGTGTGAAAATAATACTAAATTCCAGTATCTCAAACTATGTAATAAAATTGAAACTACCATCCTATTAATAAAGGAATTGACAATATATTAAAATTTAGAAGCTGCTAAAAGTAAAATAGTCTTTGTGAAACTACAAGGTACTAAATTCTTTATTGGGCTGTACCCTGCGGGATGCCTACAAGGCCCTATGCTTGTCCAGCCTCAAGCCCAAAGAAAGAGCCTTGAGTCAGCAACAGAAGCATGAATAGTTTAATCTGAAGCAAGGTCCTGAGGCAACACCCTACCTCCTGCCAGGACTGCAGGCAGACAGGACTTGATGAAAGTCTTTGCTCTAGGGGAAAGGAGAAATTGCCAGTTACAGGGTGCATTACAATTACCTCAGGTTGGCTCATTAGTTACCAGGGAAACCAGTGGGGGACAGGTCCCTCAGCAGCCCTTTGATAAGCTCTCACTAGCTGAGGCCTGGGGTAAGTGCAAAGGAAGGTTAGTTATGGACAATGTGTAGGCAAAGTAGGCACTGGTCAGGCAGGGGATGGACAGAAAGCAAGAGAACAGCCATCTTGATGTCATGACCATCCATTCCTCTATAGTGCATGTGTCCCTATAAGAGTGATTGTAAAAGAAAATCAGGAATAATGAGCTTAGATATCTGTTGTTCAGTATCCCACATACCAATCAAGAGACTTGTATGTACTCTATATGCAATAACAACCCTCTGACATGGAAATAAAAACATTCCAGGTATAAGAGGTTTTCTTGGTGGTAAATACTTCCTAACACACAGAAACCTAAGTTTATGTTTAGAAATTTAAGAACAAATATATTTTATGTTACTTTTAGGAGTTATATATGTAACATGGATTTCCAAGTGGCTTTAAATGTTAAAATAATTTAATAGAATGTCTGAAGGATGAATCCTTTAATCCATCAAACTTTGCTTCATTTATTTCTAAACTATAAAATTAAGTAAAGTTGGAGTTCCCGTTGTGGCCCAGCAGAAACGAATCCTACTAGGAACCATGAGGTTTTGGGTTGGATCCCTGCGCTCTCTCAGTGGGTTAAGGATCTGTAGGTCACAGACGTGGCTCGGATCTGGCTTTGCTGTGGCTCTGGTGTAGGCCAGCAGCTACAGCTCGGATTAGACCCCAAGCCTGGGAAGCTCCATATGCCATGGGTGTTGCCCTAAAAGGACAGAAGACAAAAAAAAAAAAAAAAAAAAAAAATTAAGTTTAGGTTTTTACATGTTGTTGATTGATATTTTGTTATTATGCAATATCATTTACAGTATTTTTTATTTAAAGTTTCCATTTTTAAAATAATACTGCCAAACCAACTACCTTCCAGTTAGTGCTTAAATGATGCTTTTTCATCACAGTAGTTTCAACATTTATATTTCTGTATATTAATGTGTCTTTTTAAAGTAGCATATAGTTGGTGTTCAACACTGTTCCCTTTGTGTCTTTATTCTCAATATTTTTCTCTCTCTATTTTTCTTGACCTATCCTGAAATTTACTAAATGCTGTCTTAGGCTATGTGTTCTGCTATTACACCAATAAAATAAATTCTTAATTTTAGATATTATATTCTATACATCTAGAATAGTGCTTTGGTATATTTTTAGAGTTTCAAATTCTCTTTTGAAATACTCTTTATTTTCATCCATTTAACTGTTAACTAAAATCCTAATAATAGAGAAAAGAGACAATTGTACAGAAGCAATACTTGAAAAAAAAAACAATTAACGGACAGAATTTTTCCATTTAAGAACACATCAAACTTCAGATTCAAGAATTCAAAGAATGTAAAACAGAATATAAATAAAAAAGAATTATGGATCTTGTAGTCACTTTGATGAACATCAAAGATAAGGAAAATATTAAAACAGCCAAGAGAAACAAGGGACAGGAGTTCCCGTCGTGGCGCAATGGTTAACGAATCCGACTAGGAACCATGAGATTGCGGGTTCGATCCCTGCCCTTGCTCAGTGGGTTAACGATCTGGCGTTGCCGTGAGCTGTGGTGTAGGTTGCAGACGCGGCTCGGATCCCGCGTTGCTGTGGCTCTGGCGTAGGCCAGTGGCTACAGCTCCGATTCGACCCCTAGCCTGGGAACCTCCATATGCTGCGGGAGCGGCCCAAGAAATAGCAACAACAACAACAACAACAACAAAAAAAGACAGACAAAAAAAAAAAAAAAAAAATATTAAGGAACCACACACAGCCCATACCCAGGAGGCAAGCTTTGACTACATCAATCCTTTAAAAGTGTAGCAGATTCACTGCTGAGACAATGAATTCTGACCTTATGTGTAATTGAGAACCAAAGTTTGGTTTTATTGTACTTTCCTCTAATGATCTCAAAGGAGGATCAACAATAGAGTGAAATAACAGAGAACACATACACTCTGTGGCGGGGGGGTAGGTGTGGGTGTGTATGTGTTTATATAAAGAGAGAGAATGAGAGAAATAGTTTCATTATCTTCATTGAAGATATTTTTCCATGTGAGCAGTGCCAGAAGTAATAAACTTGAGTCTTTTTCTCGTGAACATTACTGTTAATCACAACAACCAAGAGAGAACATCTAGAAGCTGGCCAGCTCACATAATTAACACCTGCACTTTATTAAAATAGGATAATAAATATAGTAATGTCTTAGACAATATATTGAACATTTAAATAATTAACATTCTTCACAGTAATCACTATGAGAATCTACATAGTCTATCAATGCCATTGTTTAAAATGGGAAAACTCTACTTTGAATGTTTTTGTTTTTCACTCTTCCTTCTGAATGTTTTCAATTATCTTATTTTTTCCTTTGTGAGAGCATTTATCCTTGTATGATTACATGCATTGACTTATTAAGTTTTTCAGTTTGTGCCTTGTGCTAGGGCAATATGATAGGGTTATTTATCTTTTCAACTTGAAGTCGTCATCTTTTCTACAGTATTCCTAAAAGAAGTTTTTAAAAAAGTATTTTAAACAAATGATGCTCCTTTTGCCTGTACAAACAATATGATGTTCTTTGTGCAAGAATATAAGTTGAGAGAACTGTCTTAGATTTTTCTTTTAGTCTACATATTCCTCTCTAGGCAATGGAAATGAAATAGAGGAGAAAAAGACTGTAAGATAGTGACACATATTGGATAATTGGAAAAATGTGACCAAAGAAGCAGCAGACTGGAACTAAACTTATGAGAGTAATAGTAAGAGGAGTTGGAGTTTAAAGATATTTTATACACAGGAATAACATAAGTACTAAGTTGCTCAACACTGATGATGTTCAATAGGAACAAAACAAAATATTTCCAGTCTGAAATAGAAAAAGAAACATTGGTTTCAATAAAAATATGGAAAATGTCTCCATGGTAATTTAAAAAGGTAAGCACATATAACAGCTCCTAAGTTGCTGATCAGTCATGGTAATTACAAAGAACGGCAAACTCATGATTATGGTCCTCAGGATGAAAAGAAATGTACTAATCCTCAGTATTTTATTTATTGTTTGAGTAGAAACTTCTTTACAATGTGTTTCTACTGTTTCTATAGCTGTCACAGGAGTTCCCGTCGTGGCGCAGTGGTTAACGAATCCGACTAGGAACCATGAGGTTGCGGGTTTGGTCCCTGCCCTTGCTCAGTGGGTTAACGATCCCGCGTTGCCGTGAGCTGTGGTGTAGGTTGCAGACGCGGCTCGGATCCTGCGTTGCTGTGCCTCTGGCGTAGGCCAGTGGCTACAACTCCAATTCAACCCCTAGCCTGGGAACCTCCATATGCTGTGGGAGCGGCCCAGGAAGTGGCAACAACAACAACAACAACAACAAAAAAAAAAAGAAACAAGGGACAAGTGTCAGTGAAGCAACAAGGGGCATGATATCTAAATTTTAAAAAAAGCAATACAAATAATATGATAGTAAAGTGACATCTCTAAAATGTGAAATAATCTGACAATATCAAAGTATATATCTTTCTAAGCAATGAGTTCCTACTGTACAGCACAGAGAAATATATCCAGTCTCTTAGCATAGACCATGATGGAAGTTAATATAAGAAAGGGAATGAATATATGATTACTGAACAGTAGATACTGGCATAACATTATAAATCAATTCTACTTTTTAAAAAATTATGTATCTCAAAATTTTCTTTGATAATCAAATTGAAATAAAAATTATAGTTGAAGGAGTAATAAAGGATAAGATGTACAATTGCCTTCAAGCTAAAAAAAAAAAAAATTCCAAATATTAAAATGAAATTAGAGGGAAGATGAGGAACATCATAAGAAATAAGTATGTCAATAAGCAGAAATGAAGGTTAGGGCAGGTTCAGGGTTTTATTTTTTTATTAATAAAACATTAACAAAAACAAAATATGTATGAGATTTATAATACCTTTAAAAGTATGTTACAATAGTAAGCACTAAAAAAGGGAGATATTTTTCTAGTCTTGGTCAAAATAATAATAAATGGTAATACATCAGCTATATACTATCATCAAAAATGGAAATTATTTATCTTTAACAGGTAGGTATGGGCTACTTCTTCAACCCAGGAAAGTTCAGGATATTTATCATTATGATACCCTGATATCTACATTCTAAATCCCAGAGTTCCACTAATTTCCCATCATGATTTAACTTTGGCACAGTGTAATTCCCTTAGTAAAGAATGAGTAAATCTCATGATAGGTACTAGATCTGGTCCTTAAATCATTCTTTCTTCATGTGTGGTCAGACATTCAGAAGAATCAACTTTCCTTCAGTTAATCAGACATATTTTATATCATACATAGGAACTACCCTAATTTTCACATCTAGCTTTTAATTGGTAATTAATTGCCTTCAGTCTTCTATGTTAATCTTTTAAAAATCTTAAAAATCTTAAAACTTGTTAAGTTATCTCTTCAAATATTTTGTCTTCTCTCCTTTCCTTTTGAGACTTTCATTGTGCATATGTTGGTATATTTGATGGTATTGTATATTTTTCTGAGTTGCCATTAATTTTTCTTCATTCTTTTTCTTTCTGTTACTTGTGCTGACTTCTCTGAAATGACTTATCTTCAAGTTCAATGATTCTTCTTCTGAGATTTTCTGCTAAACCTCTTTGGTGAGTTTTTTATTTCAGTTATTGAAATTTTCAAATCTAGAATTTATATATATATATTATAATATATAATTGTACAATAATATAATTTTATATAAATAGTCAAGTTCATATTGATATTCACTAGTTGGTAAGACATAGTATAACTCCACTTTGTTTTATTTAGATGTTGTTTTCTTTAGTTATTTGACATTTTTCTTTGCCAAATTTGAATCTGGATTTCTTCAGGGACAGTTCTCCTAACCACTTTGTGGTTGTCATTATTATTTTGTGTCTTGAAATTTTTTCTTTGAAATGACATTTTGAAAATCATGTGACAACTCTGGAAGCATGATCCTCTTCCTAAAGTTGGTAGGTGATCTTATTTTTGTTTAATATCTCTCTTTAGGACTAATTTTATGAAGTCTATACTCTATCTTTTGTGGCCAATGACATCTGTTTGGTTGGTGTAGTAGTCAGTTAACTAAACAGAGATTTCCATAAATGACAAATAAGAACAAATAAGTATTCCATTTTTTGCCTAGGGTCTTTGTGTGCCTACTATAGGGTATTGCTACAGCTTAAATTTCTGATTTAAGCTTCACTTCTATATGCAGGGTCTCAATGTCAGCTAGAATTGAGATATTAGGGCCTCCTCAGGTCTTTCCTTTGAATATACCCAAACCTCTAAATCTTCACAAATATGTTAGAGCTATTTGAAGTGTCCTAGGGGCATCTCATCCCCTAGATCCTTTTGTTTTTTTCATAAGGCTCTTATTTGCTCCATCTGGGATTATGTCTCAGGCAGGTATAGTGTTAAACAATGGTTTGGGCTGTTATATTTGAAAAAAAAAGGGGGGGGGCTGGAAATAATGCTTTTCCCACTAATGGAGTTTTGAGTCAGTCCAATATATAAAAAAGCCCTGAGTATGAGACTTCTCCTGGAAGCTTCCAATTAGGTCATATAATGACAGTGCTCTGGGAAAAGGCCATTTGAACAGTTTCAAATCTGTTTCTCTCCCTTCAGTGGCTTCTAAATTGCTGTTTTCACAGCAACAATGGTTGTGAGGCTGCTCATTTTCAAGGCTATAGAAAAGCTTAAGAAGAGTAAAAAAGAATAAGGCAGTTTTAACTACAACAATGCTCACTGCTTTTATCAAGATTTAGCAGTTTTCCTTGAATAATGCTTCTCTGGTTGTTGCAAGTCTATGGTTACTTTGGAGAGTTCTATAAAAGTTAAATTTGAAATTTTTGCTGGTGTTCTAGGTTCTTTGTTAGAGGAATGGTCTTTTGGGCCACTTCCACCTTTCTAAAAGTCCCATTAGCATTTATTAATTACAAAAGATATGAAGCTTCTTAGGTCATTAGATAAAATATCTCCACATTAGATTCTCAATAGAGATTTAAGCAGGAACAGAATACCATTTTCTTAAATGTCAAAATCCTGACTAAAAAAATGGATGTTTCAGGCACCTGATCTAATGACCATACATTTCATACATTCCTCTAGGAATTGTAAATCCTCCCTCATATCAGTCAAAGAACCCAAAGGCCACTGACTTGTACATAAATAATGTATACCTCTGTAGAATCAATTATTTGAGTTGCAGTTCATTTTTATCTTCAGAGTATTTTTTGAGGATTTAAAAATAAAATCTTGTACAATCATAAAACTGTTTTTAACATCTCTGTATCATTGTGTGTATGTTTGTGTTTATGTGTCTGTGTGTGTGTGTTTACTGACTACTTTGACTCAGAAAAGAGGGGCAATATGTGTCTTGAATTCAAATATTGGGTTCACCAAGTAGCTTAGCTATGTAATATTGGACCCTAAAATTCTTACTATATTTTATAGTATTTTCTTTTACATAAAGTGAGATGTAAAATGATGAAATTATGTAGTTACTCTGTTGAAATTTCCTAGTATAAAATGTAGATTGGTGAGATTGGGGCAAATATATGTTTATTTTTCTAATTGTTAGCAATATAAATGCAAACAAAACAGTGACTTTTTAGGGACTTTAGAGTCCAGAGAGGATAACAAAAATAAGCCTGTATGGAAACATTTGGTAAAGGTTTTGACTTACAATTGGAATTGACTTGGAAAAATTTTCAGACACTCTCTATCTTAATTGCCTATATTTTTGTTTGTTTGTATTCATTTTTTTTTTTTTTTTTGCCTAGTTCCTTATTCACCTAGTTTTTATTTGTACAATTCCATGGATGAGTTAGTTGTGTTAAAGAGAATTATATCAACTAATTAATTCGATGATGGTTCATGAAAATGGAGAACATTGAGAGTTGGGGTTAGAAAAGAAGACATTATTTAATATTAAGGTATATAGTGTTAAGAGTTTCTTCATTTTCATTTCAACACCTTTCAGTCCAAATTTAATTGCCTTTTATGTTTAAATCAGCTTTCTTTTTATTTAACATTTATTGTTCATTTAAATACTATGTTTTCCACAAAATTGTAAAATATACTATGTTTATATAAAAGCAATGGAGTAGATTTATTATTGTTTATAACACCAACAATTTCCTAGTAAATGAATATATTTTCTTTCTTTCTTTTCTTTTTCCTTAACTTATCCACCCAAGGCATGCAGAAATTCCTGGGCTAGGGATTAAATCTGTGCCACAGCAGAGACCCAAGCCAATGCAGTGACAACATCAGATCCTTAACTTGCTGTGCCAAAAGGGTACTTCAGTGAACACATTTTATATGAGACTGAATGACTTACCCTTAATTTTTTTTCACATTCTCCACTAAACACTCTACATTAGAGAAAATTTACCATTAATTGATAAAACAAGAACTGTTTTCATAATGTTTACTCACAAAAAAATTAAGTTGAACATAAAAAAAAAGACCAAAGGAGTTCCCGTCATGGCTTAGTGGTTAATGAATCCAACCAGGAACCATGAGGTTGCAGATTCAATTCCTGGCCTTGCTCAGAGGGTTAAGGATCCGGCGTTGCTGTGAGCTGTGGTGTAGGTCGCAGATGTGGCTCAGAACCCATGATGCAGTGGCTCTGGTGTAGGCTGGTGGCTACAGCTCCGATTAGACCCCTAGCCTGGGAAACTCCATATGCCATGGGTGTGGCCCTCGAAAAGACAAAAAAAAAAAAAAAAAAGACCAATAGATCATGAGGTCATGTTTAAAAAAAAAATTTAACATGACACCAAAAGATCGTGTTAAAAGTTAAAAATGTATTTTTTATATTTTTTCATTTTACCTTTGAAATACCAATATAAATTGACTAAATGATGTTTTCAAAATATCAACTGGAAAAAATGTTCTCTATCCATACACTTATAGGTGAACAATGCAAAACCTAGTCAACTAATTAATGTGCTTATTTTTGATAAATAAGAATGATAAAGCACAGAGAAATCACTGATTTGTTCATGAAAGATATCTGGTTTGCAGTACACCTTGGGTCTTCTGACTAAACAAAGACTCAAAGTCATTTATTCATTAATTAATACTGTATTCATTCACTTAGTCACATGAATCCAGGCAAACATTTGCTGTTATTTCACTTTGATATTATGTTTACATGATTAGCAGTAAATTTTTTTCTTCTTTTTCTCAGTAGAAAAAATGTCGGGGAGTTCCCGTCCTGGCGCAGTGGTTAATGAATCCAACTAGGAACCATGAGGTTGCGGGTTTGATCCCTGCCCTTGCTCAGGGGGTTGAGGATCCGGCGTTGCTGTGAGCTGTGGTGTAGGTCACAGACTCGGCTCAGATCCCATGTTGCTGTGGCTCTGGTGTAGGCCGGTGGCTACAGCTCCAATTCGACCCCTAGCCTGGGAACCTCCATATGCCGCATGAGCGGTCCTAGAAAAGGCAAAAAGACCAAAAAAAAAAAAAAAAAAAAAAAAAAAAAATGTTGGGAAGATGAAAGAAAATTAGTAAATGTAAAGAAAGGCAGTGGTTTTATATCAACAAAGCTGCATGACTATAACAGAGCAGGTTCATTACGTATTTGGTTTATGTTAAGGTATGAATGTGTCCCCCTTAAATTCATATTGAAATCCTAACTTCCACCCAAAAATGATATTAGAAAGTGGGGACTTTTGGAGGTGATTAGGTAATGAAGGCTGTGCTCTCATGAATGGGATTAGTGCCTTTACAAATGAGATCTCACAGAACTACCCAGCCCTTTCTGCTATATGAAGTGACAGCAAGAAGTTTCAGGCTATAAGCCAGGAAGAAGGTCTTTACCAGAAACAACTGTGTTGGTATCTTGATCTTGTACTTTCTGCCTCAAGAACTGTGAGAAACAAATGTCTATACTTTATAAGCCACCTGGTCTGCAGAATTTTATCAGTCCAAGTGGAATAACACAGCTTAAAAATTTCTGTTCTATCTTCAGGAAGGGGTATTTACACCAAAAAGATAATTAATTAATGATTGGTCAATATAGCCGAAGCTTCCAATATCTACTATTCACCTTCATTCTGACTACCTTGTAGTTGGTGATAATGATTAGCTTATTCTACTTCACACTGAGTGCTCTCAGCAATCAGGTAAAAGTTAAGCAATATGTGATTATACAACAAACTAAAAATCATAAGCTACTAAACATTATTTTGATTCCGTAGTAAGTAAGAGCCTTAAAGAGTTACTACCGTTTTAAAAATTAAGGATTAAACAAAAGGCTGCAATATGAGATTTAGGAAGATATTTAAATAAAGAGTGAAAACAGCTCATGAATCTGAATGACTATGTAACTAGGGAAATAACATATTTATAGTTTTTTTAAAAAACAGTTTACTTATACTGAAAAAAATTAATCTTATTTTATGTCTATTATTACTTTAATTAAAGAGAAAATGTAGGCATTTATTTTGTAATTCAAAAATTTTCTGCAACAGCAGTTCAAATGGGATCAAACCAGGCCTCTGGACAAAATGTTATTTTAAGATTTTTTCAGCTTTGTGATTCTCTATGGGTTAAGGGAAATTTTGACTTAGAATCTCAAGGAATTGCTTTTAAATAAATGTGAAATTATGAATGAAATATATTAAATGTAGAGTGTGGTCATTTTCAAGAACAGAATTACTAGGATGCACATATTACCTTTAGTAAAACTGAATTATTCTGGGAGAGGTTCATATTTTATAAAAGTACAGGCATGGTAAATATTGCATCATAGTAAATCCTTTAAGAATTATATATTATAATATGCTCTGCCTCCAAGGAATTTGAAATGATGGGCATAGAAGAAATATTTCATACATGACCTGTATAAGTCCTTCTAAAATTCATCGCAGATCACTGCATTTCAAGCTTAAATTTTGCAGGTAAATAATTCCATGCAGTAACTATCTACCAGAGGAAAAGGGGCACACAAACATATTCATTGAAAAAACAGATGGTGACTATGATCACTTGTTTTATTCAATTTTATTATATAAAATTAAAGAGGTGTTTGGTGATAGTTCTACACAATCCTGTTGTTTATCTGGTTTAGTTACTGTTGAATCTAGTTACATAATTTGTAAAATATTACTCATACCTCTCTGCTCACTTCATAGAGGACAAATCAGTGAGGGAAACACTGATATATTGAAAAAAAGGAATATTATATGTGTCTGTATACTATGTATACACAAATGCACATATATATGTGTATACAGCACATACATATGAAATACTTTTACCTTTTTTTTTTGTCCTTTTTTTAGGGTCTCCCTGCGGCATGTGGAGGTTCCCAGGCTAGGGGTCTAATTGGAGCTGTAGCTGTTGGCCTACGCTAGAGCCACAGCAATGCAGGAGCCAAGCCATGTCTGCAACCTACACCTCAGCTCACAGGATCCCCAACCCACTGAGCAAGGCCAGGGATCAAACCCGCAACCTCATGGTTCCTAGTTGGATTCGTTAACCACTGAGCCACGACGGGAATTCCATGAAATATTTTTATTAAGAAAACTTCATTCTTAGAGTTCCTGCTGTGGTGCAATGGGATCAGCGGCATCTTGGGAGCACTGGAATACAGGTTAGATCCCAGGCCCAGCACAGTGAGTTAAGGATCCAGTGTTGCTGTGTTGCTGCGATTGTGAAATACATCACAACTGCTGCTCTCATCTGATCCCTTGCCCAGGAATTCTATATGCCATGAGGTGGCCAAAAAAAAAAATTCACGAAGGACTAAAACAATCCTAGGATAATAGTGACTGATTATATCTGAATCTCTCAGAGAGCTTTAGAAAAAGCTATGGTAAATAAGAATTGCATTTAAAACTACACATGACAACAACTTTGAGCAACATGAGAATGCCACTACCAGTCCTTAAATTATCTGTTAAGTAGAATGATACATACCAAATTATAACAGAGCTGTCAGTGGAAACACTCCTATAAACTTGCAGGTATAGAAAGTAGGGAAAGGAAGGAGTTCCCTTTGTAGTGCAGTGGAAACAAATCCACTAGGAACCATGAGGATGCAGGTTTGATCCCTGGCCCTGCTAAGTGGCTTAAGGATCCAGCATTTCAGTGAACTGTGGTGTAGGTCACAGTCTTGGCTTGATCCTGTGCTGCTGTGGCTGTGCTATAGGCTGGTAGCTGTAGCTCCAATTTGACCCCTAGACTGGGAACCTCCATGTGCCATGGGTACAGCCCTAAAAAGAAAAAAAAAAAAAAAAAAGAAAGAAAGACAGACAGACAGGAAGAAAGTAGGGAAGGGAAAATCTGAAGATACTTCATGGAAAAGATGAGAGTTAAGATTTCAGATAAAGCAAAAACAAAATCAAAGAAGAAAGTCAATACTAAATATTAAATTAGAGAAAATGAGTGATGCATTTGCCAGTTCATAGCATTAAATACAGAGAAGACTGTGAAAGACAATGAGACTAAAAAAGGAAGCCTTGAGGAAACATGGCTTTGAGAAGATAAAGGAATAAATAAAGAAGGAATGTGCTCCTTGGAGGTTTTGCCATGCAGGAGAAAAATAAGTAAAAATAAAATAAGATATGAAAAGTAAGGATCCTGCAGAAACAAAAATATTCAGAATACAAACCTAAACCTCCCAATCTCTATTACCATCACCATGAAAATCAGCCACTACGGAAACATAAAAAGATAGTCGTAACTAAGAACACTGCCTATGCAATGCCTAACACTAGAAAAAAAGCAGAAGAGTTTCATACAAAACTAAAGGGAGGAGTTTTTGTTGTTGTTGTTGTTGTTTTTTTGTTTTGTTTTTTTTTTGCCTGTTTGGCATTTCTTGGGCCCCTCCCGCGGCATATGGAGGTTCCCAGGCCAGGGGTCGAATAGGAGCTGTATCTGACAGCCTACACCAGAGCCACAGCAATGTCGGATCCGAGCTGTGTCTGCGACCTACACCATAGCTCACAGCAACGCAGGATCCTCAACCCACTGAGAAAGGCCAGGGATCGAACCCACAACCTCATGGTTCCTAGTCGGATTTGTTAACCACTGAGCCATGACGAGAACTTCTAAAGGGAGGAGTTCTCTTGTGGTTCAGTGGGTAAAAGATCCGGCATTGTCACTGCGGTGGCATGGGTGATTGCTGTGGCACAGGTTCAGTCTCTGGCCTAAGAACTTCTGCATACCACTGGTGTGGCAAAAAAGAAAAAAAAAAAAAAAAAAAAGGAAAAACCTAAAGGGAGGAAAAAAATAAGAAAGAATTGAGAATTGAAACAAGCTACAGAATTCTACTCCTCCAGTGACAATAATGCCCAGAAAAGAACTATGGCAGAATATGTGAAACAGAATTACTTTCAAACATTATTTGAAATATATTGCAAATATACATTAATTTAGTATATTTATTACATATTATTTAAAATATATGTTAAAAGTGAAATCAGAAATTTGGAAATGAAGAATAGATATGGTTGATAAACTAGAAGTAAGAGAAGTGATCAAAGTCACAAATTATTAAAAAAGAAAAAACTATCTCATAAATAAGGAAAATATATATGTGATAGTTATACACTGCATATGTATGCATATTGAATGAGAGAGAGATTATGACTGATTTAGCAAGGAATTGGCTCATGTATTTATGGAGGCTGACGTCCAAGATCTGCAGTCAGCAAGCTAGAGACACAGAAGAACCAAAAATAGAGTCAAGCTGATCCAAAGCCCTGAGAATTAGAAAAGCCAAAGGACTAAGTTCCAGTCCAAATCCAAAGGCAGAACACCATCCTCCTTGCTCAGAAACAATCTGAGAAAAAGAATTCTTTCTCACTCAGCCTTTTATTCTTTTTACTCCCTCAAGGGATTGGTGAGGCCCACCCATGTTGGGGAGAGCAATTTGTTTACACAGTTTGGTGAGTCAAATGTCAATCTCATTTAGGAACATCTTTTTTAAAACAATAAACAAGTTGTTCTATACATAATAGTGGCTGCAAATGTGATGATTTTAGATGAAAATTAAAAACCATAATGAGTGGCTATGTAAGAAAATAATGAGAATTAAAGGCACTATAAAAGGTGAATATGCAAGATGTGAGGAGAACGTCTGGTTAATATTCTTAAGGATTTTGGTAATGCAGTTTTTGGTAAATACTACAGACTTGCAGAAGCAGACCACCTGTATGAGCACTTGTGCTGGGTGATGTAACCTTACAGAAATCTCTCTATAAATAAATATAAAGTGAGCATACTTTGCTGGAGTCTGGATTTTCCAGAGAAACAGACCCAATAGTATTGGTACTCAGGAACATATTGAAATACCATGTCCAGAGTGTCAGAATAATTGCTTCATTTTTCTTCTCCTAGTGAAAAGAAGGAAGCACAGTACCTGCAGACAGCCTTTGGATTCAGGATGCAATAAATTTCACATCTAGAAATATTGCTCTGACCCATATACCAGATGACATGAGAAGATGACACATTTCAGTGTCACCTAGAACAGAAGATTCTTGGGTAAGAAAGTCCATGGCACCTCTGGTTCCACATCTTTGTGAATTAACACAGTGTGGTAGAAGTACCCTAGAAGTCATTAAAATACATAGGGTGGCTAACAATATATTAATTTGACTGTGTGCCAAATAAAACATCGCGTAAACCTTATCTCCCTTTATCTAGATCCCCAAAATTCTCTTGGTATTTCACATTAGCTAGCACTGGGGAAAGTGTGATGGTGAAAAAGTCAGAATAAAAATAGTCAGAATTTGAAATAGTTCACTTTTGGAAAATTCATTAAAACATGTGTTTTAAAACACATCACTAGCACCCCTTCCAGGCCTCAGATGACATTCATGCATGTTAAGGACCTTGAGGCTTAAGCTTCATTAACTTCCCAAAAAATCTACCTCTGTCACTGTCCTTTATTATTTAAAGCAATCTCTTATCCTCAGAAATTATTTGGTTTGTTCTTTAAAGAAAGGGGAAAAAAATGACCTTGAGAACTTTTCCTTTTTGTAAGATCCACAAATAATATATTATAGTTCTCATTTTGAAATCAGCGCTTTAATTAACTTTAATTTCATTAATAATGTAGTTTGAGGCAGAGTACCTACTGATCTCCTAGCAATGTATATTATATATTTATTAGTTTGACATTTTATTTTGTTTAATTTGGCCCATTATCAGAGGTACAAATTAATCAAATTTCAACAGGGCAAACAATTCATAGAGAATAAACATCACAAACACAGCCAAGTCTCAAAATAAATTACCATAGAACGAATAAAAATGTATCACAAACTCACATCCAGTGCAAAGCACTGAGAGATATCAAATGCAATGAATACATGTCAACTTTTTTGACCCCCAATAAGAAAATAACTAATGAAGTAGCATGGATAATAACCTACATAACGGGGCATTTCAAACATGCCAACATAACAAATCTACAATAACTCCCAAGTCTATTTGAGTGAAAAAGGAGCCTAAAGTGAAACACAATTGGAATAGTCCTTTAGTAAAGTAGTAATAAATGAGATGATTGTCACTCTGCACTTGAGGCAGCTACTATCCTCCGCTTTCTATAAACTTAAAGGCAAAATATGAAGCAGGTATTTTGATGCAATAATCTTAGCATTAATCTTACACACAGAAAATATAAACATTCAAATGACATCTTACTTGCCTCAGTCAACTAAAACCTAGAATCTTGGCTACCTACCAATTACTTGGAAACGAAAAGCATCCTCTGTCTCAAATCTCCAAAAACAAACAAAATAGAACAAGATGGTCTAGTAAGAAAAAATGTCCTTGTAATAGCTGGAGGACATATTTTCTTTACCATTTGTTAACTGACAAATGTATTCTGACCTATTTCAGACAGACAAATGAAATTTGAGCAGATTGAATGATATATTTATGTGTTTTTCATGCTTCTCTGTATATCTCTAAGAATTATCATGTTGTTTTTATTATTATTTTGCTTTTTAGGGAGGCACTTGTGGCATATGGAATTTTCTGGGCTAGGGTTTAAATCAGAGCTGTGGCTGCCTATGCCACAGTCACAGCAATGTGGGACCCAAGCTGTGTCTCTGACTACATCAGAGGTCACAGCACCTCTGGATCCTTAACCCCCTGAATGAGGCCAGGGATCGAACCTGCATTCTCATGGATACTAGATGGGTTTGTTACAAAGGAGCCACAATGGGAACTCCCTCTAAGAACTATTTTGAATCTAATTGTTGAGAAAAGATTGTTGCTTCTGAGAAAATAATGAACGTTATTTCGATGTACAATTTAAAATTGATATAGAATTGTTTTGCTTTTCTTTTAAACTAAGAGAAACAGCATCAAGTTTATGGACTAATTTTAGTAAAATATTTTCGTGATTTCCAGTGACTTTCTAATTTTTTTTTTCCTCTGCATGTGCATTTCCCTATAAGAAAAGTGTTTCTTGCAACTACTCCTCAGCATTGACACTTGCACTTCCATTGATAAGTGTGCAGAGATATATCTCAGAATTCCAGGCTATTCAGGAAAATATATCTTCTCTCCTAATATTCATAGCCATTCCTGTGTTTGAGGACCATCAAGACCAATTGCTTTCCAGCAAATGCTGTAGGAGTAGTGCTAAGATTACCATTTAAGCACCTTGTTACTGATTGCTGCATTTGCTTCAAGTGTTGCCTGATCACCCTAAATGTATTGGTATTGAACATAATCCTAGGAAGTTGGTCCTAAAATGAGATTTTAATGCAAGAAACTGGTCAGCTTTAAAGGCTAATGAAGGATCCCAGCATTGGTCAAGTTTCAGTAGTAATAGTCCTTGGCATGCTATTGAAATGCAATTGTTAAAATTTCCTCCAGGGGTGAATTGAGATGATATACATGTAAAATGGAATGTGTGGGCAAGGAAATTTCAACCATGTGAGAGGTTCAATACAAACAGTAATAGTAAAGAATACGGAATTGATTATATTTGCTGGATGTTAATGATTTGAAACTGTGATCGGGATGGAATAGGATAGTTACATAGGTAGTTGCAGAAGTCCCAGTAAGGGGCCAGAGACAGAGAGGGAAACCTAGGGAACTTTAGGGGATCACTGTAAGTTAATAATTGCTCAAGAATGGCATCAGAACAAGGCAGGCTTGCTTGACTATGGAGGCATAAAATATGCCTCAGGTCATTTGGTGGGGGATGGGGTGAGGCCTGCACTCAGGTTCAGACCAAGCAGGAGTTTAAGGACTATGCTTCTGCTGATTTGAATAAGCACCAGACAGTCCTATTTTGACCTTATAGGGTCAAATACTCTCTTACCGTATACGAAGGAGGAGCTACTATCAAGTAAAATGAGAGGTGGTCTTTTCCCACTCCCCACCCCCTCGGATTATAAAACTGTAGTCCACCTGATCCTCGAGGCAGAGCTTCTTTGCCAGCCCACATGCCTCTCTCACGAGTGTCCTATCTTAATAAAGCTATTTCTTACCTATCACTTTGTCTCTCGCTGAATTCTTCCTGTGAGGAGGCACAAAGAACTTGAACCTCAGTAAGTCCAGACACTGGGGAATTCTAATTTAAAATCTGTGGGTTCAAGTCCCAATCTAGGTTTAGGCTGGGTTCGAGTCCTGGAACATGGCTTCAAGTACTAATCTGGGTTCTGGCTAAATTCAGGTCATTAGTACTGTCAGTTTCAATTGTATACCTCAGTTTAGGACTTGAACTCATGTGCTGGGACTCTAAACCAGAGAAGACCAGATTGGGACATGAAACCATGGGCTAGTGCTCAAATTGGGTCAAAACCCAGATTGGGACTTGAACCTATAACTGAGCTAGTTCCTGTGGGGCTCCTAGGCACACAAGCCTTTCTGTGTCCTCCATTTCTTGCTTATAGGGAATAAGCCTCAGCCTCCAAGACCTTCCTTGAGTTCCAAAAGCGGTTGTTAATCAGGGAAGGAGGGGATACAGAGACCAGGGAGGAACAATGCAGTCTTGGGAAAGGGTCCTGGTTCCTCCTCAAGGAGTATACATAACAATATCTTTGAGCCTATCTTTAGAACTACAATCCCCTACTTGATTAAGCATTCTTTTCCCTGGAAGAATGGGCACCACCAGAACCAGTCCTGGGGCCACAAAACACCGGCTTTGAAAAACAATGCAAACTTGCCTCTACCCTGATCCTTATTTATAGCCCTGATCCTTATTCCACTCCCCAAACTATAAAACCACCTCCTAACCCCTTCTAAAGGGGGCACAGTCTTTAAGGCATTAGCTTGCCATGGCCCTCATTGCGTGGCAAAGCAATAAAGCTATATCTTTTTCTCCCTTACCTAAAACTCTGTCTCTGCATTTTAATTCTGTACCAGCAGACAAAGGCCAAATTTTGGCAATGAACCCAATTTTTTTTAAATTAAAATCACACACCTGGGCTCAGGACTTACTGAAGTCCGTGTTCTTTATTCTCAGCACAGAGAGATTTTAGCAAGAGGTAAAGTGATATGTAAGAAGTAGATTTATTGAGAGATAGACAAAGTGTGGACTATCTCAAAAAGTGAGATGGTGCCCCTGAGAAAAACACAATCCACAGACAATGTGGATTATCTCAGAAGGTGAGAGGCACTGAAATATGGGGTGGTGAGTTTTTATGGGCTCAGTAATTTCATAGACTGATGAGTGTGAGGATTATTAAAACTATTTCTGAGAAGGGGTGGGAGTTTCCAGGAATTGGGCCACCACTCACTTTTTCACCTTTTATGGTGAGTTTAGGAACTGTCTTGGTGCCTCTGGGTGTGTCATTCAGCAGCTAATGTGTTAGCATGAGAATATAGTGAAATTCAAGGTCCACTGGAAGTCAAGCAATCTGCCATCTTGGATCTAGTTGGTTCTAGATCTAAATTTTTGTCATATCTTCAAGGACTATGTCATTCTTTTAATGGTTGTGCCCTATTTATTGAGTCTATTTCTGGTTTGGAGCTATAGGAGGTAAGACCCTTTTATATACTGCTTACTAGAGTCTTTGGCTTATTAATTACTCATAACCTTTCTTCAATAAATCTGAAACGTCCTTTGTTTACTGATAGGGCAGGCAACATTTTTTATCCACAAATTCTACAGTAAAGGAATTGTAGGCACTAGCGCTTGGAGTTCTAGAGTGAAAAGAAGCTGGACCACTGCATAGAAGGATAGTGTAACACCTTAGCAAGAATATATAATGATTACTCTGGTTCTTCCTCAAAGGGACCTATAGCTAATTAGCTATGTAACTATAATCCAGGAAAATGGATTACCTACATTGAAAAAATATATTAGATGCAGGAAGTGAGTTGACCTTTTTTCCTGGAGAAGTGAATTGTCAGGATAGTCATCTTCCCCATTAAGATGCCCAGAGGGCATTGCCAATGGCATAGAGGGTCATAAAATAAATGAAATCTTACACCAGGCATGGCTCACAGGGGCTAATAGGTTAATAGGTATACAGAATGACTTGATGGTGATTTCCTTGCTATTGAAATGTATAATACTTGGTTGTTTGTATCCTTGTTCTTTTGCAGATTTCCTACATGGCTTCTTTAATCTAGGAGGTAAGAGATCATATGGAAAAAGCTAAATGTAAGCCTCAGAAACTAACCCTCTTCCCACAAAGATAGTAAATCAAGAGCAATATAATATCCTTGAAAGAAGAGTGGGGATTGAAGCCATTTTTTTAGTCCTAAAGTATGCTGAAGTTGGGACCTTATTATATTTCCATTCATTCGTGGTCTGGCACCTATAAAAATCAGATATATCCTGACAGATCAATGTGCACTATCACAAACTCAAACAAAAAGTAGAGACTCATTTTCAGGATCTGCTCCAGTTGCATTATATCCACTAGAGGATATTAAAACAAATTTTGAATTCAATTACATTATGATCAGGCAAAATACTCTGTATCACTTGAATTATTTTCAATTTGAGATTTGTCTTATTGCCCCTAATATTTTGGTAAATATTCCAAATGTTGAAAAGAATGTATGCTTTGCTGTTGCTGGGTGAAATGTTTTATAAATGGCATTTAGTTCTGATTATGTTATTCAAGTTTTCCATATACTTACTGATTTTCTTTCCAATTGTTTTATTAATTAGTAAAAAATATTGACATGTTTGTTGACAATGGTGAATTTGTCTCTTTTTCCTTCACTGATTAATTTTTCTGCATTTATTTTAAATCTGTTTTACTGGGTGTATTGTTGTGTCCTTAAATGAATTGACTCCAGAGTCACTTTTTTTTTTTCTTTTTCTTTTCTTTCTTTTACTCTTTTTTTTTTTTTTTTCTTTTTAGGGCCATACCCAAGGCATATGGAGGTTCCCAGGCTAGGGATCTAACCAGAGCTATAGCTGCTGGCCTATGCCGCACCAATGCCACATCCAAGCTGCACCTGTGAACTAGACCACAGCTCATGGCAACGCTGGATCCTTAACCCACTGAGCGAGGTCAGGGATCAAACCAGAACCTCATGGTTCCTAGTCGGATTCATTTCCGCTGTGCCATGACGGGAACTCCTTTTTGTTTTTTTAAAGCTGCACCTGCATTATATCGAAGTTCTCAGACTAGGGGTCAAATTGGAGCTGTAGCTGCTGACCTATACCACAGCCACAGCAACACCATATCCAAGCTGCATCTGCTACCTACATGGCAGCTTGGGGCAACACCGAATCCTTAACCCACTGAATGAGGCCAGGGATTAAGTTCACCTCCTCACATACACTATGTCAGGTTCTTAACCTGCTGAAGGACATTGGGAACTCCATCCAGAATCATATTTAAATGACTTTTTTTTTCTTTGTAGTACTATTTGCTTTGTAATCTATTTTGTTTAACAGTAATGCAGCCATTGCATTCTTTCTTTTAATTAGCACCATGGTAGTTTTTTTTTTTTCATTGTTTTCTTTTAACTTAAGTCTATCTTTATACTTACGTGGATTTTTATTGACCTGATAGAATTTCGGTTTGGTTGACTTTTTGGGTTTTTTTTTTTTTTTTTGCTATTTATTTATTTATTTTTAGGGCCAAACCTGTGGCATATGGAAGTTTCTTGGCTAGGGATTGAATTGGAGCTGCAGCTGCCTGCCTATGTCACAGCCACAGCAACATAGGATCCAAGGCTCATCTGTAACCTACACCACAGCTCACAGCAATGCTGGATCCTTTACCCTCTGAACAGGCTACAGATTGAACCCCCATCCTCATGGATACTAGTCAGGCTCATTTCTGCTGAGCCATGACAGGATCCCCCATTTTTGCTTTTAAAAATGGAATTGGAAACCTCTCTCCTTTTTATTAAGTATGAAATCATCACTTTAATGTAATTATTAACATGACTGGGTTTAAATCTAATCTACCATCTCATCATTTGCTTTCCATTTGTCCCAACTATTTGTCGTTCTAGTTTTCCTCTTTTACTACGTGGATTTTCATTAAATAATTATTTTTATATTATTCGATCTCATTTATAGGGTAGTTGGGAAAAAACATTTGCTTTGTTGATTCAGTTGTTGCTTGTGTGTTCATAGCATACATCTTTAACTTAACATGATCTACGTTCAAGTAAAATTATGCCACTTTACAAGGAGGAAGACCCTTACAGGAGTGTGATTCTATTGTTATCGTATGTATCACTTCAAAATTTTTAAAAATCCCATGCTATGCCCAAACTAGTTTTGCTTTAAATACTCAATTGTCTCTTAAAGAGATTTATATGATACCTTTAAAAAAACTTTAAATTGTACCTGCAAATAAACCATTTTATTTTGTTCTTCATTTCTTTGCATATATTTTGATTTTCTTTTCTTTCTCCTTTTTTTTTTTCTTTGCTTTTTAGGGCTGCACCCATGGCATATGACGGTTCCCAGACTAGGTATCAAATCAGAGCTGTAGCTGCTGGCCTATGCCACAGCCACAGCAATGCAGGATCTAAGCCACGTCTGTAACCTACACCATAGCTCACAGCACATTGGATCCTTAAGCACTGAGCAAGGCCAGGGATCGAACCTGCATCTTCATGGATGCTAGTCAGATTTGTTAACCACTGAGCCATGATGGGAACTCCTAGATTCGGATTTTCATTTGTTATAAATTTTCTTTCTTCCTTAGAACTTGCTTTAGCATTTTTGTGATTCTGCTGGTGATTATTTCTTTCATTTTTCACACATTGGAAATGTATTTACTTCCCTTGCTTGTTTGAAATATATTTTAACTGTATATAGTATTCTAGGTTGAGAGGGTTTTTTTTTTTTTTTGGTTGTTGTTTTGCCTTTTTTTTAAATCATTTTAAGGATTTTGCTCCGTTGCCTTCTGGTTTGCACTGTTTTTAGCCAGGTGTAAACTGTAATTCTTATCTCTGTGCCTCTGTACATATTACTTCCTTTCACTATGCTCCCTCCCCCTTACTTTGCCTATTTTCTATTTGTCACTAATTTTGAGGAATTTGATTATACTATGTCTTGGTATCATTAAACTATTTTTCTTATTTCTTGTGCTTCATATTTTTGAGCTTCTTGTATCTCAAACTTTGAAATTTTAGCTATTATCTTTCTGATTTTTTTTTCTATCCCCTCTCACATTAAAAATTACAAATCACTCACTTGGTTTCTATTAACTTTTCTTTTTTAACCATCTTTTTCTCTCATTTCCATTTGAGAATGTTTCCTATTATTTATTCAAGAACTGGTAATCTTTTCTTTGCAATATCTAATCAGCCATTAATTACATTCAGTGTAATTTTCATTTGATGCATTTTAGCATTTACTATGTACTCAATATTTGTGTTCTCTTAACATTCATATCCTAGAGCCTAATCCACACTGTGACAGTGTTTAGGAAAGGGCCTATAGGGAGTGATCAGGTCATGAGTATGGAGCTCTCATGAATAGGATAAGACTTTTAAAAGAGACCCCAGAGAGCTCTCTTGCTCCTTTTCAGCATGTGAAGGTACAGTGACAAGGACTATTGATGACTGACAAAGCAGGCTCTGGCCAAATACCAAATCTACTATTATGTTTATCTTGGACTTCCTAGTCTCCAGAACTGTGACAAATAAATGTTTGTTTTTGAGCCACCTAGTCTATGGTATTCTTTTATATCGACCCTGAATAAGACTTTTTAATCCCTAGACTTGTAAAATGGGTAATTTTTATATCTTCAGTGTCATATTCAATTTTTCCCTTCAGTTCTTAAACATGTAGAATAGACTTATAACAAGTGCTAATGTCCTTGTCTACTAATTCTAGTTCTGAAATTTCTGGGTATCTTTCAATTGATTGTCTTTTCTTCTTAGAATGGGTTTTTTCATGGTATTTTTTAAATTATTTGCATGTCTGATAATTTTGGTTTTACTTCCTTGGGTGCAAAATATTTTCCTATTTCTATAAATATTATTGAGGTCTATTCACAGATGCAGTTAAACTACCTGGAAATGGTACACTTCCTTTATTTCTATTTATTACTGTTGGTATTTACTTTTAATTTACCCATGATTTTAGATTTACAAAAGAGCGGCAATGTTACTACAGATAGTTTCTGCTTGACTCTAAACTCATTTTCTACTAGTGTAAACATACTACAAAATGATAGTAAATTATCAAAATTACAATAATAATGTTCATAAAACATTATTAAACTAAGAAATTATTCAAATTTTTCCAGTGTTATCATGGTTGGCTTTTTTCCCACTCCCAGGTATAATACAGGAATTTTAAAAATATTTGTTAGTCTGTGTTGAGCTAAGTTTAATTTAGAGCTAATATTTCAATACTCTTTTGAATATTCTACCCAATGAGGGTTAATTTATGAAATCTCATGCATTGATGGAAGTAAAAGAAACGATCTCTAGCCCAATGCGTGCTTTCGAGTTTGTCTGCGTTTGAATTATTTTCCCAGGCTTTAGTGGTTTTTCTCATATATACATATATTAGTATCAGCTAAAGACTTGAGAAGGATCCTCTTCATACCTCTAAAGTGTTATTTCTGTGCAGCTCTCTTTTCTTTGGAACTCTGCCCTATGAAATTTAGCCTTTGTAGCCTTAGCATATATCCATTTTCATCTCATCACCTCAGTGAGAAGACAAAATTCCTTGGAATCTTAGACATCAGGTAGGGAGTACAGTGATCAGTGAGGGATAGGACACAAAAAATGTGATACTGCAAATTGGTACAGCCATCACAAAAATCAACAGGGATGTACCTCAAAAAATCAAAAGTATAACTACCATATGATCCAGGACTTTCATTTATGGGACTATATCTGAAGGATAGGAAAACACTGCCAAAGAGATATCTGCACCCCCCTTTTTATAGTAGCATCATTTATTATGGCCAAGACATGGAAACCACCTCCATATCCAATGATAGGTAAATGGATAAAGAAAATGTTATATATATGGAATGGAACATACTCAGCCATAAAAAAGAAGGCATTCCTCCCACTTGTGACAAAATGTTTGGACCTTGAGGACATTATACTTAGTGAAATAAGTCAGGCAGAGAAAGATAAATACTGTATCATTTCACTTGTGTGTAGAACTTTTTAAAAAAATAACAACAAAAAAGAGAGTCATGGTAAAAGAGATCAGCTCTGTTTGTGATATGATGCAGGATAAGGAGAGAGAAGGAATTTGAACAAAGGTAGGCAAAAGGTACAAAATTCCAACTATGGGATAAATAAGTACTAAGGATGTAATATACAGCAGGATGACTATAGTTAACACTGATTTTGGTACATATGAAAGTTGTAAATAATAAATTCTAAGAGTTCACATCACAGGAAAAATACATTTTTTCTTTCTTTTTCTGATATCTATATGAGATTACTGAAGTTAACTGAATTTATTGTGGTAATAATTTTACAACATATGTAAGTCAAATTATTTATACTATATTCCTTACATTTATACTATGCTATATATAAATTACATTTTGATAAAACTGGAAAAATTAAAATATCATGAATCATTAATACATATGCAATATATATTACACATATTATATATTATATATGTTAAATTATAATATTTAACACATTTTATAATACCACCACATAGAATATATTGCACATACATAGCGTATGTATCAATATTATATTATACATGTAATTTATGTACAATATGTAATTATTACATACATATATTACATAGCACTTATATATGTTATATATATGTAATATATTACAGCATTTTAATAGTTTCGGACAAGATGGACCCTCCAAAATCTAATCTGCCAAAAAGCAAGCCAGAAAGTCTTTGTATAATTTTCTAATACTAATTCATCCTAAATCTCTGGGTGAGGGTTAAGGGAGCAAATTCCTGTGGCATGATATTTTGTTTTACTTACATACATTGGTGAATTTTTGCATCTACTTTCTTAATTGGAGTTGCTTTTGTCTGGTTTTTATATCAACTCATAAAAGGTTTTATAAAGTATATGCATATGTTTATATAACCAAATTCAACTAATAAAAGATTGTATATGGTTTTATAAAGACGGTACCTCATTTAACATCAGTCTTAGAAAGAACTTCCCTGGAAACCCCCTTCTATAGAGTTCCTTTTACCTATTCAATTTACTTATTCAATTTGAGGCTAATTAACTCAATTTTAAGATCTATATTTTTCTTCATATATATAGATGTGTAAATTTCCAAATCACATGGATCTTCATGTACATATATAAAAACAGTATACAAATCTATATATAAAACTATATATCAATATAGTTCTCTCTAGATCTCTACATATACATATATAACATATACAGATGTCATTCATACATATATACATTTTCACAGAGTAATATATATGTATATACACTATAAATATGTATGTATATACACTAGAAATATTTATATACACTAGAAATATTCACTAGAAATATTCAGCACAAACATTTAAAATTAATAAAACGGTCAACTCATCAGCTTCAAATATCCCCTACACCTTTGTCACAATAAACTGTCACAATAAACTGTATCTTGTAGTGCTGCACTAATTGCCCAAGAGAAAAATGTAAATATCCCTTTCTACAAATTTCCAAAAATATTTTGCAAATCACAGCCTACAAATATACAAAACTCCTGTCATTTTCTTCATTATGATTGCCACTTCTCAAGGTTCACTTACTAATTGCCAACTCATTTTTTCAGTATAATTAGAGAGAACTCCCAAACTGCAAATTTCATCATATTATTCACTTTATTAAATTGTTCTTGAGATTTCAGATTCTTTTATACAAAGTTCTCCATAAGTCATTCTGAATTAGTTTTCAAGAGTACTTTCACTCTGGCTTTCCTCATGTCTTATAATTCTTCAAATTTGTCATTATGTCACCCAATCCTAGCTTTCCATCAGATTCTTTCTCCTTTGGGTACACTAACTCCTCACACTGAAATTTATTCTTCTTACTTTAATTTTTAATTTTTTTTTTTTTTTTAATATTTATGGTTTCACTCACAGCATATGGAAGTTTCTGGGTCGGGAACTGAATCCAAGCCACAGCTGTAATCTACACTACAACTTTGGCAAGGCTGGATCCTTTAACCCACTGTGCCGGCCAGGTATTGAAAACAAACCTCAGCAGTGACCTGAGCCTCTGCAGTCAGATTCTTAACCCAGTGCACCCCAGCAGGAACTTCCTTATTCTTCAGATGGCCTCAGAGAAGTCACTCTGATGCTTTATATATTGGGTTTATTTTAAATAACTGACATAATTCCATTAGCATAACCCCACTCACCTTTCAGCATTATTATTCAGTTTTCAAATTTGATGCCAACTTTCATGATGCAAGGTATTTAAAGGCATGGAGCACACTCATTATTAACGTCCTAGCTTATCTGTTTAGGGTGATGTCTCCAACAGAAATGGTACTTGATTCTTGAATTAGTAGGACACTATTGATGACATAAAAATTGTTATATTAATATAATACAACAGAAGAAAAATTAATCAGGGGTAAAGTTTTAGGAAAGACATTACAGAGACTTTTTAGTTGAGTGCTTTTTTTGTTTGTTTTTTGTTTTTGTTTCTGTCTTTTCTGCCTTTTCTAGGGCCACACCTGTGCCTTGTGGAGGTTCCCAGGCTAGGGGTCCAACTGGAGCTGTAGCCACCAGCCTATGCCAGAGCCACAGCAACGCGGGATCCAAGCCGCATCTGCGACCTATACCACAGCTCACAGCAACGCTGGATCCTTAATCCACTGAGCAAGGCCAGGGATCGAACCCACAACCTCATGGTTCCCAGTTGGATTCGTTAACCACTGAGCCACGATGGGAACTCCTTTAGTTGAGTATTGAATGTTAAAGATAGGTAGATTATGAAAATAAGAACGTGTGAAAATCTGGGACGAGAACTTGGGTAAAGATATGAAGTCAGTATATTTCACATATGGGAAAAAAAGATTTGGCTGGAATATGGAGGTTGTGAAAGGAATTAATCAAGAGAATACATTTTGAAAATGAAGCTAAAATTTTGGCAAGAAAATTAATGAAATCATTATCAATTTAGTGCTACAAATACTAATAAGAATTGTAAAAGTTTGTATATTGGGATGTAAACACTACCCTTGATTTCTCTGGAGAATTAATTTATAGGTTAAGTAATGATGCTTTATATCCCTATAACCTGCTGAAATTAACTATTTGCTCTTATTGCCCATCTTCCCAAATTTCCTTACATTTTTATATGAGTAGTTCAAATGCATATCCCCTGCTAAAGAAAATATCATCTTTAGAAAATAAGCTAGTATCCCTCTGAGTCTCAAATATATATTAAAAAGTTTAATGCGAAATATAGGATAAATTGGCCAATTCTTCACTGTAGGAGATCTCTCCTTAGTATAGAGTCATAAATTTCAAATTATTTGAACTGTAATTAATATCCTATAGCATCATAAAGATAAATAAAAAAAAAAGAAGCCTGCCTAGTGACTTCATTTTTTTCTTGGCCAGGCAATTCTTTTGGAAAACAATTATCTTAATTAATTCAAATAGTGGTTTGCCAATGCCAGAACCTACAGCAGGAAGGCTGTCCTGGGAACACTGCAGAGGCAGCAGTGTGTATTTTTAACAAAAGCTTTTTAATAGCAGCTGTGACATGTAGAACTATGTTCACCAAAAACTCTGGGAAAATGAACAAGATGACTTAAGATCCATTCTTCAAGCTGACCATCTTTTTCTATATTTAAATCATGATTCTTGAAAAATGACTTACAGTGACAACTGTCAATGAAATTTCAAAGTTGAAAGTTTCCTTTTTAAATAAATTAATTTCACTTCTGCAGAGTTTTGTTAAAATTTTGTAGATACAGTAAACAATAAATACATTTGCTTTGGAATTCCTGCTCAGGTGCTGTGGATTAAGAATCCAACTGCACCTGTCAGTTTGCTGTAGAGGTCTGGGTTCAATCCCTGGCCCCATGCAACAGGTTAAAAGATCCAGTGTTGCCACAACTGCAGGTCAGATTCAATACCTGGCTTGGGAACTTCCATTTGCCATGGGTATGGACAGAAAAAAAGAAAAAGAAAAAAATACATTCGCTTTGACTTAGTTTTGGAGGGATCCATTTATAAGAATTTAAAGTTGGGATTTCTTTTTTTTTGTTGTCTTTTTGCCATTTCTTGGGCTGCTCCTGCGGCATATGGAGGTTCCTAGGCTAGGGGTCAAATCGGAGCTGTAGCCACCGGCCTACGCTAGAGCCACAGCCACACGGGATCTAAGCCGCGTCTGCAACCTACACCACAGCTCATGGCAACGCCGGATCGTTAACCCACTGAGCAAAGGCAGGGACCGAACCCGCAACCTCATGGTTCCTAGTCGGATTCGATAACCACTGCGCCACGACGGGAACTCCTAAAGTTGGGATTTCTGATTGGAAGAATGATATAACTAAAATGTCTGAGGAAGAAAATCAACAAATAATACATTAAATGGGATAGACGGGATTAAGATGGCAGAATTGAAGGACTGGAGCTCAACTTCTCCCCTAAAAACAACAAAATTCTCAACTAAAGACTGAGCACTCTTCACCAAAATGGACCGGACACCTTAAAAAAGATACCCTACTCCAGAAAAAAAAGAGGAGGACACATCAAGAGGTAAGAGGGGGTGATTTCGTTATATAAACAACCCCATACCTCCTGGGTGGGAAGCTCCTCAGACTGGAAACTAACTGGTTCACAGAGACTCACCTACAGGAGTGAGAGTTCTGAGCCCCACATCAAACTCTCACGTGTGGGGATCTGGCACTTGGAGAAAGAGCCCTGGAGCATCTGGCATTGAAGGCCAGTGGGGCTTGTGAAAAAGAGCTCCACGGGAGAGGGGGAAACAGAGACCCCATTCTTAAAAGGCGCACACAGACTTTCACGTGAACTGGGTCCCAGGGCAGAGCAAAGTCTCCAAAGGAATCTAGGTCAAACCTAACCGCGGTTCTTGGAGGACATCCTGGGAAAACAGGGGTGAACATGGCTTGTTTTGAGGGAAGGACATTGAAAGCAAAGCTCTCTGGAATATTCAGGAGCAGTGCCTTTCTCTGGAGGTGGCCATTTTGGGAAAATCGGGACCCACCCTTCAGTCAGCTGCTGAGAAGCCCCAGGGCAAACAACAACCCAGGTTGGATCACAGCCCTACCCCTCAGTAAACAGACTACATAAAGACCCCTCAGGCACACAGCTGCCTCTAATCCCATCCAGAGACTAAGCCCCACCCACCAGAGGGATTAGAATCGGCTCCACCTACCAGGGGGCAGGCATCAGCCCCTTCCATCAGGAAGCCTACACCAAGCCCCCATACTGACTTCAGCCACAGGGGGGCAGACATCAGAAGTAAGAGAGGCTACAACTCTATTATCTGAAAGGAGGTCACCACACCAAAAACCTATAAAAATGAAAAGACAGAGGACTATAACTCAGATGAAGGAGAAAGGAAAAACCCCAGAAAAACAGCTAAGCCATGAGGAGATTCTCAGCCTCCAGGAAAAAGACTTTAGACTGTTGATGCTGAAGATGATGCAAGACTTTGGAAATAAACTGGAGGCAAAGATGGATAACTTACAGGAAACACTGACCAAAGAGATACAAGATATAAAACTTAAACAAGAAGAGATGCAAAATACAATAACTGAAATTAAAAATTCACTAGAAGCAGCTAACAGCAGAATACAGGAGGCAGAAGAACAAATAAGCGAGGTGGAGGACAGATTAGTGGAAATTACAGATGCAGAACAGAGAAGAGAAAAAAGATTGAAAACAAATGAAGAGAGTCTCAGAGAACTCTGGCACAACATGAAACGCACCAACATCCGTATTATGGGGTCCAGAAGGAGAGGAAAGAGAGAGAAGGAGACAGAAAAAATATTCAAAGAGATAACAGCCGAAAACCTCCCTAACATGGGGAAGGAATTACTCACTCAAATTCAGGAAGCACAACAAGTACCATATAAAATAAACCCAAGGAGGAACACACCGAGACACATATTAATCAAACTGACCAAAATTAAAGAGAAAATCTTGAAAGCAGCTAGGGAAAAGAAACAAATAACATATAAGGGAACCCTGATAAGGCTATTGGCGGATTTTTCAACAGAAACTCTGCAGGCCAGAAGGGAGTGGCATGATATACTCAATGTGATGAAAGGAAAAAACCTCCAACCAAGATTACTCTAGCCAGCAAGGCTCTCGTTCAGATTTGAAGGAGAAATCAAAACCTTCACAGATAACCAAAAGCTGAGAGAAATCAGCAACTCTAAACTAGCCTTACAACAAATACTAAAGCAACTTCTATAGGCAGAAAAGAATAAAAGAAGAAGGAAAGGAAAAAGAACAGCAAAAAAAAAATCCAAAGTAATTAATAAAATGGCAATAAGAATATACATTTCAATAATTACCTTAAATGTCAATGGACTAAACGCCCCAGCCAAAAGACAAAGACTGGCTGAATGGATACGAAAATAAGACCCATATATATGCTGTCTTCAAGAGACCCACTTCACTTCTAGGGACACATACAAATTGAAAGTGAGAGGATGGAAGAAAATATTTCATGCAAACGGGCATCCAAAGAAAGCTGGAGTAGCAATACTCATATCAGACAAAATAGACTTTAAAATGAAGAATATTTTAAGGGACAAAGAAGGACATTACGTAATGATCAAAGGATTAATCCAAGATGATGATATAACAATTTTAAATATCTACACACCCAACACAGGTTCACCGCCATATATAAGGCAACTGCTAACAACCTTAAAAGGACAAATCGACAGTAACACAATAATAGTGGGGGACTTTAACACCCCACTTACAGCAATGGACAGATCAACCAGACAGAAAATCAATAAGGAAACACAGGCCCTGAATGACGCATTAAACCAGATGGACTTAATATATATTTATAGGACATTTCATCCAAAAGCAACAGAATACACATGCTTCTCAAGTGCACATGGAACATTCTCTAAGATTGATCATATCCTGGGCTACAAATCCAACCTCAGTAACTTTAAGAAAATTGAAATCATATCCAGCATCTTTTCTGACCACAACGCTATACGACTGGAAATCAACAACAAGAAAAAAAAACTGCAAAAAACACAAACACGTGGAGACTCAACAACATGCTACTAAACAACCAATGGATCACTGAAGAAATCAAAGAGGAAATTTAAAAAAAATACCTAGCAGCAAATGACAACGAAGATATGACACTGCAAAACCTATGGGATGCAGCAAAAGCCATTCTAAGAGGAAAGTTTATAGCAATACAAGCCCACCTCAGGAAACAAGAAAAAGCCCAAATAAACAAGGTAACTTTACATCTAAAGCAGCTCAAGAGAGAACAGACAAAACCTAAAGTTAGTAGAAGGAAAGAAATCATAAAGATCAGAGCAGAAATCAATGAAATAGAAACAAAGAAAACCATAGAAAAGATCAATGAAACAAAAAGCTGGTTCTTTGGAAAGATCAACAAAATTGATAAACCCTTAGCCAGACTTATCAAGAAAAAAGGAGGACTCAAATCAATAAAATTAGAAATGAAAAAGGAGAAGTAACAACGGACACCACAGAAATACAAAGGATCATAAGAGACTACTATATGCAACTATATGCCAATAAAATGGAAAACCTAGAAGAAATGGACAAATTCTTAGAAAAGTACAATCTTCCAAGACTAAACCAAAGTGAAATGGAAAAGATGAATAGACCCATCACAAGAACGGAAATTGAAACTGGGATTGAAAAACTCCCAACAAACAAAAGTCCTGGACCAGATGGCTTCATAGGTGAATTCTATCAAACATTTAGAGAAGAGCTAACGCCTCTCCTTCTGAAACTATTTCAAAAAATTGCAGAGAAAGGGATACTCCCAAACTCATTCTATGAGGCCACCATCACCCTGGTACCAAAACCAGACAAAGACTCCACAAAAAAAGAAAACTACAGGCCAATTTCACTGATGAACATCGATGCAAAAATCCTCAACAAAATACTAGCAAACCTCATCCAACAATACATTAAAAGGATTGTACATCACGATCAAGTGGAATTTATCCCAGGGATGCAAGGGTTCTTCAATATCCATAAATCCATCAGTGTGATACACCACATTAACAAACTGAAGAATAAAAACCACATGATCCTCTCAATAGACACGGAAAAAGCCTTTGACAAAATCCAACACCCATTTCTGATAAAAACCCTTCAGAAAGTGGGCATAACAAGAACCTACCCCAACATGATAAAGGCCATATATGACAAACCCAGAGCAAACATCATTCTCAATGGTGAAAAGCTGAAAGAATTCCCGCTGAGATCAGGCACAAGACAAGGATGTCTGCTCTCACCACTACTCTTCAACATAGTTCTGGAAGTCCTAGCCACAGCAATCAGATAAGTCAAAGAAATAAAAGGAATCCAAATTGGAAAGGAAGAAGTAAAACTATCCCTATTTGCAGATGACATGATACTATACCTAGAGAATCCTAAAGGCTCTACCAGAAAACTGTTAGAGCTCATCCACGAATTTGGCAAAGTCGCAGGATACAAAGTCAATATGCAGAAATTGACAGCGTTTCTATATACTAACAATGAAAAAGCAGAAAAGGAAATTAAGGAAGCAATCCTGTTTACCATCGCATCCAAAAGAATAAAATACCTAGGAGTAAACCTATCTAAAGAAACAAAAGTCCTATAGTCTGAAAATTACAAGCCACTGATGAAAGAAATCCAAGATGACACAAACAGATGGAAAGATATACCATGCTCGTGGATTGGAAGAGTTAATATTGACCTAATATATGGAAGAGTTAATATATGACCTAAGGCAATCTACAGATTCAATGCAATCCCTATCAAATTACCAAGGACATTTTTCGCAGAACTTGAACAAAGTAGTTTAAAGTTTGTTTGGAAGCACAAAAGGCCCAGAATAGCCAAAGACATCTTGAAAAAGAAAAATGGAGCTGGAGGAATCAGGCTCCCGGACTTCAGACTATACTACAAAGCAACAGTCGTCGAAACTGCATGGTACTGACACAAAGACAGACATATAGATCAGTGGAACAGGCTAGAAAGCCCAGAATTAAACCCACATACCTACAGCCAACTAATCTAGTCAAAGGAGGCAGGGATATACAATGGAGAAAGGACAGCTTGTTCAATAAGTGGTGCTGGGAAAACTGGACAGCCACATGGAAAAGAATGAAATTAAAACACTCCCTAACACCATACACAAAAATCAACTCCAAATGGATTAAAGACCTAGATATACGACCAGACACTATAAAACTCCTAGAGGAAAACATAGGCCAAACACTCTCTGACATAAATGACAGCAACATCTTCTCAGATCCACCTATCAGAGTATTGACAATAATACCAAAAATACACAGATGGGACCTAATCAAACTTAAAAGTTTCTGCACAGCAAAGGAAAGCCTAAACAGAACAAAAAGACAACCCACAGAATGGGAGAAAATCTTTGCAAATGAATCGACTGACAAGGGATTAATCTCCAAAATTTATAAACACCTCCTACTGCTCAATACCAAAAAAACAAACAATCCCATCAAAAAATGGGCAGAAGATCTAAACAGACAGTTCTCCAAAGAAGACATAAAGATGGCCAAGAAACACATGAAAAGATGTTCAATGTCACTCATTATTAGAGAAATGCAAATTAAAACCACTCTGAGGTACCACCTTACACCAGCCAGAATGGCCATCATCCAAAAGTCTACAAACAATAAGTGCTCGAGAGGGTGTGGAGAAAAAGGAACCCTAGTACACTGTTGGTGAGATTGTAAATTGGTGCAACCACTGTGGAAAGCAGTATGGAGATTCCTCAGAAAACTAAACATAGAACTACCATTTGATCCAGCTATCCCACTCCTGGGCATCTACCCAGAGAAAACCACAACTCGCAAAGACACATGTACTCCCATGTTCATTGCAGCCCTATTTACAATAGTCAAGACATGGAAACAACCTAAATGTCCATTGACAGAGGAGTGGATCCAGAAGATGTGGTACATACACACAATGGAATATTACTCAGCCATTAAGAATGAAATACCAGAATTTTTTGCAACATGGATGGACCTAGAAACTATAATGCTAAGTGAAGTCAACCATACAATGAGACACCAACATCAAATGCTTTCACTGACATGTGGAATCTGAAAAAAGGACAGACGGAACTTCTTTGCAGAACAGATGCTGACTCATAGACATTGAAAAACTTATGGACTCTGGAGGAGACAGTTTGGGGGTGGGGGGATGTGCCTGGGCTGTGGGATGGAAATCCTGTGAAATCAGATTGTTATGATCATTATACAACTACAGATGTGATAAATTCATTTGAGTAATAAAAAAAGATGGAAAAAAAATACATTAAATGGGCGTTCCCATTGTGGCTCAGGACAAAGAAGTCTAGCATCCACGAGGACGCAGGTTCAATTTCTGGCCTCCCTCAGTGGGCTAAGGATCCGGTGTTGCTGTGAACTATGGTGTAGGTTGCAGACATGGCTCAGATCTGGCATTGCTGTGGTTTGGTGTAGGCTGGCAGCTGCAGCTCCAATTCAACCCCTCATCAGGAAACTCCATATACCATGGGTGAGGCCCTAAAAATAGAAACAAAAAATATATATAGTAATACATTAAATGATATTAAGTACAGAGTACTGAACTGTCACTTAAGACATAGAAATATGAGTCAGATATCACTCTCTCAAAGAACTTTAGGTAAGTTTAAAGGAAAGATAAGAGTTTACAAAAATCAAGTATCTATAGAATTATTTCAAAACAATTGCCTCTTTTATAATAAGGTATCTGATTAATTGGGGTGATTAAACACAAATGAAAAGCAGGCATTTTAAGTTGAAGAAAAATGTACCCTGAACATTTGTTTAAATTGATGATTCTATTATCTATGTGCTACTGAAATTAAACAATTATTTTTTAAACGTTTATGCCTCATCTAAAAGTGCTTACACACAGGCTGTCATTTTCATGCAGTTAAAATGTCATGTAATTGTTATTTTTATCCTCTTCCTTCCTTTAATACTACTAATTTAGTAGTACTATATACTACTTAGAAAAAAAAAAGATTGCATACTCCCTTTACAGCAGTGAATTAAAGAATAAGAGCTTAAGAACAAGCCAGAAAACTTCTTTATATCCCCAGAACCCCTGCACTTGCCATATTACCAATACTATTTTATTGGTGAAGAAGGTAAGGTACTTGACTTCAAGCACTAAACATATCTTTATAATAACTATTTCCTCAATTCTGAGGATAGAATCTGTCAAATTATCAGAGCTTAACTAACATTGTTGAATAAATAAAATCTAGTATTCCAGGTGTAAGTTTATAAGAACCTAGTTTAAAGATTCTTTAAAGAAACTAGAGAGACCAGGAAGTCTTGACAATGAAATTTGACTTAAAGTGATACAAGAGTCAAAAGAAGAGAATGTACTAAAGAATGCTAGATTGAAAATATGATAAAAGTATAAAAATGATGATGTTATTAAAATTGATATAATAATAATGAGCAAATCATATGTAGATAGAAGAGTCAATACAAGTTGGGGTATACTGACTGGAGACAATGGTGAAACGTTTAGTGGAAATTCTCTAGATACATATTAAAAAATGGGATCAGACTTCAGAAGAGAGTTAAGACTGGAAATACAAATGTAAGCATATTATTTTTATTTTTTAACATATTCAAGGATGTGTGAAATTTAAAAGAAAGTGATACCTGAAAAGAGAGTGTGTTGATAATAAGGGCCTTAACATTGAGGAAAGTTAGTATCTAAGGAGAAAAAAAAGGAAGGAAGCAAAGGAACCAGGAATACTGATGGCAAAGGAATGGATCAGGTACAGAGAACAGTAAGAGGTCCTACTTGGCTTCTTTGGAAAATGATGTCAGTTATATAAATAAATAGAGTCCCTGGATAGAAAGATTTAGATTGAAAATTTCAAATATGACGATTCTAATCATTTTACCCTGGGAACAAAATACTTAGTGTCAATATATGTGGTCTCACAGTCTGTCAGTGCTTTTATTTTCTTCAAAACCTAGAAATAGCTAAAGCAGGTGAAAAAAAAGAAAACAGAGAAAAATTACAAAGACTACAATTTTGTGAACTAAAATAAAATGACTTTGTTCAGGTTGGGTTTGGCATGAAATTTGCATTACTTTTGACTCATTCAATCTCAATCTTTAATCTTAAAAATCAATGTGATTTACAGCCCACCTGCTGTTCTGATTGCCTTTTTCTCTTTTGTACTCTTAAGCTGCTTGACTGTGAAGATTTTGTTTTAGGATAAGCCCTAATTCCTTTAAAATAGACAGTTGAATCAGCACAGTATTATAAATAATGACACCATAATGTGTTTGATCTTTGAAAGAGGAACTGTCTGATTGTTGAATTTACTTTTAAAAAATATCACTTAAAAACACTCAGAGAACTGCTATGCAGTTGCCAGTTATGACTTTAGGAAACTATCTGTCTCTTTTGAAAATAGTAGAAAAATAATTAAAATTTAACTACATGTATCATATATCAAATAAAGTTCTTATCACTGGTTTGTACATCAAAAATAGTACAATGCATATAGTACATTTTGTGTCAAAAAACAGTAATGAACTATGTTTTATGATTTAGATTGCTGCATATTCATTTATCTAACATAGAAAAAGTGTCATAATAGTGCAATTACCCAGGAAATTCTCTGATGCTGTTTTCTGGGAGGAACTCTCAAAAACAACACCAGGGAGAGATAAGGACTCTGTTGTGGGCACAGGAAGGATTTGATCTGCTAAGTACTTCCACAGGGAACTCTGGAGCTGAAATGGCAACTCAGCACCATCCCAAATTGAGTGGAAGAAACCCAGGCCTTTGTGCCCCACATTGGCCAGTCATCAGATGTGATACGCACCATAGAGGGGTTAAATTTTGAGTAAGGGAAGATTCCTTTGGGAACGATATTTGAACAAGAATTCAGCTATGTGCAGAATTCCCTGCAGCAGCAGCAAGTCTCTGAATTTTTAACAAAAGACTCTAGATCACAGAATCCACTATATAGGAAAGATGATATATTGGATTTAATGTTTTCAAAATCCTGTCCTTTAAATCTATCTTTCAGGGGAATTTTTCTTCACTTTCCTTTCTATGGTGGACTGAATAAGAAGCTAAAATCTTTGACATTTCTCCAATCAAGAAGAGTCTTTCTCCTTCTTTCCTTCTTCCTCTTCTTTTCTTTTTTCCCCTTCCGTCCTTCCCTCCCTCTTTCTTTCTTTTTTCTTTTTATGGCACAGCATAATTAAGTTCCCAGGCTAGGGGTTGAATCAGAGCTGCAGATGCTGCCTACACCACAGCCACACCAACTCTAGATCAAGCGGTATCCTCAACCTATGCCAAAGCTTGCAGCTACACTGGATCCTTAACCCACTGAGCTAGGCCAGGGATCAAAACTGCATGCTCAGTGACACTAAATTGATTTACAATGTTGTGACATTTTCTTTTGCACAGCAAAGAGACCCAGTCACACACATACATACATCATCTTCACCTATTATCTTCCATCATGTTCTATCTCAAGAGACTGGAAATAGTTCCCCATGCTATACAGTAGAACCTCATGGTTTATCCATTCTAAATGTAATAATTTGCACCTAGGACGTGGTCTATAGCTGCTTTAACAAATAAAATACAGTAGATATAGCACCATGCTGATTCCAGGGCCATTCTTCAAGAAAATAGTCAGATTTTGTCCTGTTCCTTAAAGACCTGAGCTGCCATGTGAGAAGTCTAACTTTCTGACGGAAACACCTGAACAACCCTCGTGGATACTATGATACCTCATGGAGATTTTTTAAAAGTAGTCTTAGGTACAAATGAATGGTCAATTCATTTTGTCTTTTGAATTGTCTTTCAGATATTATTTCAGAGCCCATTAACCCTTCTTAAGCAAGAATAGCAAAAATATCCTACTTAGGGATACATCATAATTATTCCTCATCTGCCCCCTTGCTGGTCCTTGCTTATCCAGTAAAATATATTGCTGAGGATTGCAATTAGTTTCTAACATCAATTAAACAGAAGCCTTGTTAAGAGGAAAAAAGAGGGAGAGAGAGAGAACCAGAGAGAGAAAGTTGAGTAGGATAAGAAGAGATAGAGAGATAGACAAATTGTATTCAATGTTTCATTTTATTTGCTTATTCTTATTTATCTTGTCTCATTTTATTTTTTATCTCATGGATTGCATGGCCTGTCTCTACATAGACATGCCTTCCAGAATCACATGGAAGCTAATTTATTTTCAAGTTTTCATTTTACATAACTTTTTCATAAACATTAATGTGCAAGAACAATGGTATTTTGAGCAGAGTTTTACCCAACAAAGTTGTTCTCAATTTCTCAAAGGTGTTCTCTTCTCACTGTATAGTCACATGGTATCTGGATTCCTGCACTTCCAGCAGGCAGGTTTGTCACTGGTTCATGACTGGTATGAAACAGGACTGTGTCAGCGTCTTTGGGTTGAAAGTCAACAGTATGATTTTCAGAGACAAGAAAAAGAATATTCGCTTCTGATAAGAATTTTATTATAATATAAAATAATATGTAATTACTACTTTATTTTATGTATTTTTATATTTATATATTAATATATAAAATAACATATTTATTATATAATTATATAAAATAATTCTTATTTTTAGATTTGAATATTTGATGGGAGGAATAATAATAGTTCTTGATTTTATTAAAGAATGTATTAGTAATGCTGCCAATAATTTGAATATCTATCCAAAATTTTATGAAAGATGACTTCAACATTTATTTTAGGAAATTGTGCTTTTTAACATTTTGCTTTGGAACATTTCAATCATATATAAAAGGAGAAAGAATAGGTTAACGGACTTCCATACACATACAATAAAGATTTAGTTATCATCAAATTCAGCCATTCTTTCTCCTTTATATAGCTGTTTTCTCTTCCTGCCCCAGATAACCTGGATTCTTCCTGGAATCCAAGACTTTACATCATCTCATATGTAACTGTTACAGTATGCATCTCTAAAAATAGTTCCTTCTTGAAGTTCCCATCATGGGTCAGCAATAACCAACCTGACTAGTATCCATGACGACACAGTTTTGATACCTGGCCTCCCTCAGTGAGTTAAGGATCTGGTGTTGCTGTGAGCTGTGGTGTTGTTTGCAGACGTGACTCAGATCTAGTGTTGAAATGGCTGCGGTGTAGGCCAGCAACTACAGCTCTGATTTGACCTCTAGCCTGGGAACTTCCATATGCAGTGGGTCCAGCCCTAAAAAGACCAAAAAAAAAAAAAAGTTCCTTCTTAAAATGATAGCCAAAATACCATTCACATACATAACTACATAATGTAATATCTAGGCTGTGCTCGTATTTTCTTATCACATAAAAGTTATATTTTTTTGAAACTTTAATTGCCATGTTTCAAATAGTTTAAATATATCTTGTCTTTTTAATCTGTATATATCTTTCCTCTTTTTAGCTTGCAATTTATTTGTTGATAAAATTAGGTCAGTTTCCTATGGGACAACTACTTGCCTGGAGGATAAAATGTCAGTAACTTAGCAGGTATACATTCCAATCATCCATTCTTTCATCTACCCAAATGTTCACTCAACATTTTTTTGTCTATCTATCCATCTATTTTAGCTATTATATAACAATTAATATTTTAGTGTCAATACAGAGAAAATCTTGACCCAACTATAAAGGCAAAGGCAGATTATGCTTTGGTGAAATGATGAGGTTTGTGTTTGTAAGAGCAAAGCAATTATAAAATATTCTTAGCCTTTCCCTTAACCACACCAACCAAGAAAGTTTCCGTCTTTGATTGCTTGATATTTTTCTTATTTCTCAAATGCTGAGAAAAATTACCCTTGACAATTTTTGAAGGGGATCTTTCTGATGAAGAAATTGAAAGAAATGATAAATTGTAAAAATAAAATGATTAAAGTCTAAGGATGGAAACAAGGTAGTCTAGCTGATGGATTGTGAGTTCTGGGGTAAGTTGGAAAATTATTAAGTGCTGTAGGAGGCCAATATATAGTGATAAATTGGAGAACCAATAAATGCTGCTTTTGGTTAATTTGAAAGACATGTTTAGTGGGAGTAAGAAATTAATAATCAGGGATTTCCCACCATGGTGCAGTGGAAACGAATCTGACTAGGAATCATGAGGTTGCAGGTTCAATCCCTGGCCTAGCTCAGTGGGTTAAAGATCTAGCGTTGCTGTGAGATGTGGTGTAGGTCACAGATGCGGCTCAGATCTGTCATTGCTGTAGCTGTGCTGTAGGCTGGCAGCTGCAGCTCTCCTTCAACCCCTAGCCTGGGAATCTCCATATGCCATGAGTGCAGCGCCCCCCCAAAAGAAATTAATACTCTGAAATAATTTAAGTTTCTGGATAAATAATGTTATTTTCAAATTTTAGTATATGTGAACACTCTATATGCTGAGAAAATAAAGATTAAATGTGGGTTTGAGGGATTTAAGTGGACCTGAGTCAAAAATCATAGATATTGAGCAAGTCAAGGAGCGTGAGAGCTTCTATGATGAATGAATCATCCATGAGAAAGTGAAGTCTTCCACAGTGGTGCACAAGCCAAATGTATAAATGATATACAGTCTTCACAGTTGTGGAATTCACAGTCCTTGACTTGTTCAATTTCTCGTTGACTTGCTCAAAATTCAATATACGAATTTTCCAAAATAACTTGTTGAGGAAACATTTAGAACTATGTGCTTTGACGGACAAAATGAAACGAGACAGAGGGTGCACCACAGATGATATAAGAGTCTTGAACAACAACAAAAAAATTGCAAGTAAGTCTAGGAAACTAGACTGGGAGAGGAATGGAAAGATAAAAAATTCGACCCTGTCTCCTTGCTTGTGGGAGAAAACAGATGTAGGAACATCAATGGATCCCACCTAACCTGGAGTTCCAGAAGACTCTTTCTTCATGCTATGGCAGGATTCAATTAAGGTAGATAATTATGGGAAGTAATTAAGACATTGAAGATGTGATTAAATTTATGATAGAAGAAACTCAAATCTAACCCACCATGCATCATTCCTGCTTTGGTGTTCAATGGATGACCCCTGGGTGTCCTCACTTCACTAGAGCAGTGGTTTTTCCATTTTATTTGCACACTGGAGTCATCTGATGACTTTGGGTTCCCATTCTTAGACCCTTGTTTTAATTATTTTAGGGACAGCCTAGATCTTGGAAACGTTGAACCATCGTGTGCATTCCTGGTGATGTATGCATGTGCTAAAGATCAGCCTAGAAAGTAAATAATCATTCAATATACATATGCCTTTGAAATTTTTGTAGAAAACTAACCTAGTTGAGACTTGGGATCTAGTATGTACTGAGAATACAGTGGTTATTATGATTAATGAGATTGTCACTTAGTCCTTTGGATTATATTGAGTTGATTTAGGAGAGACTTTCTTTCACCCTATCAATATATACTTTTGAAATATTGCACTGAAAAATGTATTTTAGTAGTTTCTGCCTAAAGCTAAAAGATTGGTTTCAGCTCCTTGGCTTTTGAAATTTCTAGAGATGCACATTGATTGTAACAGAGCTTGCCAGAAAAAAAGAAAAATATGTTCACTGAATTTCAACCCCGAAACTATAGTGTTCTAATACAAAAGTTGCTCATTTGATATAATTGTTTCCAAATTACACAGCTTTTTTACGTTTCCAATTCCTAATTTGCAAAATTATAATATGAACATGTCATTCATTTAATTGTGAAAGCTAAATGATACATGAGAAATAAATTAGTATTGTGCTTAATAATTATCAAATGCTCAATATCAAATACACAAAAGTTTTTTTGAAAAGCTAAGCTATAAGGGCAAACAACATAGAATTAGAGCAATGTTTCCCAAATTGTAACTGATTAACTAAAAAAAGTTTATAAAGTATTTACACAAAATGTCCTGTTTTTATGAAGCTAAGCCCCAATAGAGAAGACAGTAACCATGAAATTACATAAAAACATCCATAAATTTAAATTCTAGGAAAAAACTTCAGTAAAAGCAAAATAAAAAAGATTTCTATACTAAGAGATAACAAACCAATCTGAATTGAACTATGTGTGGGTCAATCAGAACTCTGGCCTAAGGGAGTTTCCCTTGGGGCACAGTGGAAATGAATCAACTAGGAAACATGAGGCTGCTGGTTCTATTTCTCACCTTACTCAGTGGGTTAAGGATCTGGTGTTGGCATGAGCTGTGGTGTAGGTTGCAGATGTGGCTGGGATCCTGCATTGCTGTGACTGTGATTGCCAGCAGCTGTGGCTCTGATTATTCAATCCCTAACCTGGGAACCTCCATATGCCATGGGTGCAGCCCTAAAAAAAGAAAAAAGAAAAAAAAAAAAAGAACTCTTTTCTAAGGAGATAACACTCGAATTAAAATGTAAAGATGAGTACAAGTTCAATAAATAAAAGACTACTTGTGTGTTTACTTAATTTTCCAGAGAGAATGTGACTCTTGTTTCCTGCAAAATAACTTTTCATAATCCACACATACGTACAACTAAAGTTGAGAAATCCTGAATGGGAAAATGTCCTATCTGAGTAATTTCCATGATTAATAGCAAAAGAGAAGGAAGCGAGATTAACAGGAAATGGAAATCTGAAATGGAAAAGAATTGAGAATATTCACCAAGGCAGGGCCATGATGTGAATCTAAAGACAAGAAATATGAGGAGAGAAAAATAAAATGGCATTCACACTGGGAAAGTATAAGTTAATATGTCAGCTGAGATCATTTTAAATGTTTTAAATGCATTCTTGTAAAGTGATGAAAACCAAAATCTACATAGTAGGTTAAGACTTAGAATTTTAACTCTTCATGATGAGGATGAATAGCTATGCCCTTCATAATGTAGAGATAGCCATCATTTTCATTAAATCTTCATCTATGTTTTCAAAACAATTTGTTTATTTTCCCCTATTCCCTGCATTCAAAGAGACTTCTTTATCTTGTACAATAGAAGTCATCTAGGAAAATAACTTATTATCGTTTTTAAACTTTACTGTTAAATGGCCTAGAGGTTGCATGTCTGTACAAAAATGTTGTACGATAGACATAATATTTTTTTCCCCAAGACAACTGCTGATACTATTGATGTTTATTAAATCTTCAAATAAGTAAAGACATAAGAAAGGGCCATTTCCTTCATCACAAATTTGCTACCATCGCTGGGATAACTTGTAGCAGCTGCTTAACAGCTCTGCAGACTGAAAACTACAGGGAGAAATTTGGCAAGTGGAGTGTAATTACCTCAACTGGACCTCATCCAGATATAGAAGGGAAATACCCTCCCACTCTTAATAATCACAGAAAGACTACTGACCTCACTTTTTTTGTCTCACTTGAAATATATCTAGCTTAGTCACATTAAAATAAAAGGAAAATTAACTGTCTTGTGCCAAAAAATAAGTCTAATAACATTATTTCACAGCTGGAGTATGTTCATATAATAAAGAGTAGACATTTACCTTTTTAATTCTGAATTTCTTTCTCATTCCATGTGTGTGTGTATATTTATACATACATATATATGTATATATATGGAAACAGTATATGATGAATTATACATTATTTTATTTTTTTCAGATTGCAAGATAAGCTATTCAAATGAAGTGATTCCCCACAAGGGGTATATGTATTCACCTGAGATTAATATCAAAATAGTGTGTTTAAAATTGTATGTATATTTATGGTGGGACATTTATATTTTATGGCCAGAGAGATAGCTCATAGCTTCACAATCAATTCTGTCTTCTTCTGTACCATTGCTAGTTTAATCCTAATTCAGGAAATAATATCTGATGTCTGGATTTTTAAAAAACACAGGCTTTTGTTTTCATCCAGCTTCTGCTGCAATGAGGCTAAGGCAGAGTTTTCTTATTTCTCTCCTATTTTTCCATTTTATCTCTTATAATAACTTTGAGATTTTGTCATTTTATATTCTAAATTCTATAATTTGCTTATTTTCAGGGGATGGCAGTCAGTGTTTGTGTTTTATTTTGATTTTGTGGACAACAGTAAACAAATACTTGCACTCAACAGAGTTTTAATCCTAGAAATTAAAACAAAGGTCTCATACAGATATTTGCCTCCAATTGAATTTTTAATCAAGAGGTCCTCCTTTATTTTGCTTTTTTCTTTTTTCCCATATACAATATCTCATTTGCTTAACCATATCTCACTTAGGTTTCTTTAAAGACTGTCTTATCAAGCATTTGACCTTCATTTTATGCTTATTTAAAATTTCAGGAGTTCCTGTTGTGGCTCAGTGGTAAGGAACCCAACTAGTATCCATGAAGACACGGGTTCAATCCCTGGCCTTACTCAGTGGGTTAAGGATCTGGCATTGCCACGTGCTGTGGTGTAGGTTGCAGATGCAACTCAGATCTGGCACTGCTATAGCTGTGGAATAGGCTGGCAGCTGCAGCTCCAGTTCAGCCCCTAGCCTGGGAACTTCCATATGCCACATGTGCAGCACTGAAAAGATAAATAAATATATATATATATATATATATATATATATATATATATATATATACCTACATTTGCTACATTTTTTCACATTACACCCCTATGTTAGTGTTCTCAATTTTCTCATTTTACTCTTATATGGAATTTGATTATTTTAAGCGCAAATCAGGTATTAGCTCATCAATTTCTAAGTTTTGAATCAGTCTCTATTTCTAAGGGTACCATATATAAAATAGCTGCTATTTTAACATCTAGAATGATGACTGTAATGCTCACAGCAATGGCATTACTTCTATTAATGTATTAATATCACCATCCCACAAACTTTTTCCCCCACTAAAAATGAAATTGATTGCAGTTTTTTGTTTCTTCTCAAGTTATGCTTCATTTTGAGTTTTCAAATTCTTTTCTTTCTTCTTTTTTTTTCTGGCCATACCTGTGGTATATGGAAGTTCCCAGGGTAGGGGTCAAATCAGAATCACAGCTGCCGGCCTATGCCACAGGCACAGCAACTCCAGATCCAAGGGGCATCTGTGACCTATAGCACACTTAACGTAACAGTAGATCCTTAACTCACTGAGTGAGGCCAGGGATTGACCCTGCATCCTCATGGAGACTGTGTCTGGCTCTAACACACTGCGCCACAGCAGGAACTCCTCAAACTTTTTAAGAACAACATTAAATGGTCCAAGATGTTCACCAGTCCCTTAATTTCCTAAATTATTTGTCATCTGGGCCTGCCAATTTGCATATGTTCAAATTTCCCAAGAATACCCTTACATAATTGCTATCTTCATTACTCCCTAATTGCTTTATTGTTTCCTAGTTTTTGTCAGAAAATTAGATAGGCACAAGGTCGTCATTATTTCCAATCACAATATCATTAATATAACTTTTATAATGGAATATTCTAGCTAATCTATGAATAACTGTAAACTAATATTTTGTTTTGGAGTGAGGATCATTGAACAATAAAGAAGAGAATCATTATCTTCATGCTCTCATAATGTTAGGAAATTTTTTCTTAAATTAGCCAAATCACTTTGAGATTCTTTAGTTATTGCAATATGGAATTACATTGTACAGAAATAAATCTCTCTGTCATGGAAATTTTCATTTAACACAAATTATGGTAATTTTAAAATATAGCAAATTACTTGTTTATTCCATCATAGATTGATGAAGATACTGTTGCTTATTTGGAAGAAATGTTTTATTAAGGGAAGACTTAAGAAAGCTTTTTGCTTATAAATATCAATTAGGCAGGGATTTATCATTAACTTTTTAGTGTATGATAGGCTTTCTACTAAGCAATAAAGATTCAATGTTGAGGAACACCAACCCTTTTTAAAATTTCTCCTATAGCTTTCATTCTCTTGGATAAGACAGTTGGTAAATAAAATGACAATATAAAGTTATGTATTATTACTCATTGTCCTGTATTTGTAGGACAACATTAAAGAGAGTGACTACTGAAAGAAGCATAGAATTGGTTACTTTAACCCAGCTGAAAACTTACTGTGGCTGGAACTAGGGTTAAAAACATAGGATGTGAGTTAGACTGACACTTCTCTCTAGCAATGGATAGGTGCAGCATAGCCACTATCACCATTTTTATTCAACATAGTACTAGAAGGCCTAACTAGATCAGTCAGGCAAAGTAAAGAATTAAAAATCATTCACATTAGCAAGGAAAAAGTAAAATTGTCTTTATTCACAGAAGATACAATCTGACTCAATCAAAAAACTTTTGAAACAATGAACTCAGTAAAGTCACAGGAGGTAAAATCAACCTACAGCAATCATATGCATTTCTACACACTAAAAATGAAATATCTGAAAAGTAAATAAAGAAAAGCAATACCACTCACAATAGCATCTAAAAATAAAATACTTATAAATAAATTTAACAAAGAAAATCAAAGATCAATACAATGAAAATTATAAGGCTTTGGTGAAGGAAATTGAAAAACACACAAAGAAATGGAAAAATATTCTGTGTTCAAGATCGGGATAATAGCCAAGCCATCAGTAGACTTAATGTAATTCTTATAAAAATTCAAATTTCTGAAAAGCAGAAATATAGGGGAAAAGTTCAAAATTTGACCACAAGAGACCATAAATAGCCCAAGCAAATTTTACAAAGGAGGCCAACATTAGAGATTTGATAAATTAATCTATGACAAAGGAGGCAAGACTATACAAGGAGAAAAGACGGTCTCCTCAATAAATGGGACTGGAAAAACTAGATAGCTGCATGTAAAACAATGAGATTAGGACATTTCTTCATACCATACACAAAAACAAGCTCAAAATGGATTAAGTACCTAAATGTAAGACTTAAAACCAATTAAACTTCTAGAAGAGAACATATACAGAAAACTCTTTGACTTAAATTGTAACATTTTTTGGATCTGTCTCCTAAGGCAAATGAAATAAAAGCAGAACATAAACAAATGTGACCTAATTAAACTTAAAAGTTTTTGCACAGCAAAGGAAACCATCCACAAAATAAAAAGACAACATAAAAAATAGGAGAAAAAATTTTCAAATGATGTGATTGACAAGGAATATCCTAAATATATAAATAACTCATAAAACAATCTTTAAAACACAATCAACCAAATTTAAAAAGGGGAAGGGGGCAGATGACCTGAATAGGGATTTTTTTTCCAAGGATGATATACAGATGGTAAACAGTTCCATAAAAAGATGCTCAGCATCCCTAATTATTAGAGAAATGCCAATCAAAACCACATTGAGACATCATCTCACATGTATCAAAATGGCTATAATCAAAACATCTATGAAAGGAGTTTCCATTGTGGTATAATGGGTTAAGGATCCAGTGCTGTCTCCACAATGACTCAGGTTGTTGCTGGGTTTAATCCCTGGCCCAACTCAGTGGATTAAAGATCTGGCATTGTCACAGCTGTGGTATAGGTCATAGCTGTAGCTTAGATATGATCCCTGTCCCAACTCAGTGGATTAAAGATCTGACATTGTCACAGCTGTGGTATAGGTCATAGCTGTAGCTTAGATTTGATCCCTGTCCCAGGAACTTCCATATGCCATGGTTATAGAAAAAAAAACAACTATGAATAACAAATGTTGGTGAGGTTGTGGAAAAAAGGGAATTTTTACAGTGTTGGTGGGTGTGTAAATTATGAGGCTGCAATGGAAAATGTTATGGTGGTGTTTCTCCACAAAGTAAAAATAAAATTACCAGCAATTCTACTCTTAGGTATATAACCAAAAAAAAAAAAAAAACACTTATTCAAAAAGATACATGCGCCTTAATGTTGACAATAGAGCATTGTTTACAATAGCCAAGATACAGAAGCAACCTAGGTATCCATCAATAGATTAATGAATAAAGATGATGTGGTGTGTGTATATATACACACACAATGGACTGTTAATCAGCCATATGAAAGAATTAAAATCTTCCATTTGTAGGAATGCAAATGGACCTAAAAAATAGGTCCACTTAGTGAAAAAGACAGAGAAACACAAATGCTGTGTGATACTACTTATATGTGGAATCTAAAAAATAATACAAAGGAATTTTATACAGCAAACAGACTCATAGACATGGAAAACAAACCAGGGGTTACCAGAGGGGAAAGGGAAAAGAAGAGGTGGAGATACAAACTGCTATGCATAAAATGAATAAACCACACGGATACTTTGCATGGCACAGGGAATTATAGTGATTATCTTATAGTGACTTCTAAGGATTAATCTATAAAAAAATACTGAATATGTATACTTGAAACTAATATAATATTGTAAATTTATATGTCAAATATATAAATAAATACATAATCTTTAAAATTAAAAACTTGGAGGATGGACTGGGGGGCTAATAGTGTTTACCTAACATGCAAACCAAAAATCTAACATCACTGAGAAATTAGTTTCTTATTTACAGAAAGAGGATAATTATTTGTTTTTTGAATGTGGTATTTATTTTTGCTTCCCTCACATTTTACCTTCTCTCTGCAGTATAAAACAACTCACATAGAAGAGCCCACTAAAAAAGCTCTCCAAATAACATCCATTAGATAACATCATAATTCATGACCTCACTGTAGTTACTGGGTTGGTTCTCATTTTTCCTGAGTTATCATATCTGTCTGGTCTCACCAATCATCTTTTTTTTTTTTTTTTTTTTTGCTTTTTAGTGCCATATCTGCAGCATGTGGAGGTTCTCAGGCTAGGGGTCTAACCAGAGCTACAGCTGCCAGCCTATGCCAGAGCCACAGCAATGTCAAATCCGAGCCGCCTCTGTAAACTACACCACAGCTCATGGCAACACCGGATCCTTAACCCACTGAACGAGGCCAGGGATGGAACCTGAAACCTCATGGTTCCTAGTCGGATTTGTTTCTGCTGTGCCATGACGGGAATTCCTTACCAATCATTCTTAATTCCAAGAATGATCTGCATGTTGCTGATTGGCTTTGAAAATTACCATAAACCTTGGCATTTCTGGGAATGTTACCTTTTCTTTTATCATTGAGTTTTCAACAGGTGAAGGCAAACTTTCCTTCCTTTTTCCCTTCATCTCTTTCATTTCTCCCTTTGCTTTCCTCCCTTCTTAACCTTTTCTATATCTTCCTTTCTCTGTCTTATTTTTGTTTTTCAAGGTGAGAGAATAATGCTAACCATAAAGGAGTGATTGGAAAAGTTTGAATATCATAGGACTCTGAGAAAAAAAAATGAGATTTTTTTTTTCCTGTAAGTCTGTCAAACTACAGCCATGGGAGTAATAGACTCCAAGCCCTCATATTTTTTACAGTACAGCCATTTTCTGATTGAGCTAATGGAGACTTTTAGAGTGATGGCTTGTCAGGTGAGCATATTCCTGTTGTGTGTCAAGTCATTTTTCTTCTCTAAAAATATTACAGATTAGTCAGGCAGTTTCATTTGTAAAATCAGTGAGAAGAAGAATGGTGATAATTTTGATTCATATAAAGAGAAAATGTTATAAATATTTAATATAGCAGGCTGTTGAAATCTTCTGGAAAAGACAAATATTGTGAATATGAAGGAGTCAGATTAAGGTTAAAAATAAATTAATTTTAGCCATATTAAATAAATGTACAATATTAAGGATTTTTAAAAATGCTAAATTTCTCTGTGCCTAATATTTTCCGAAGGACTATGCCTTGTTTCTCATTCTCTGTCAGTGTATAAATTTTTAAGATTAGGGCTGAAGATAAAGCCAGTGTAAATGGTTATCTCACCTCACAAAGCATCATATGTAGAAAATTTCCCTGAAGATATCTGAATATAACAATATTAAGTATGTATTTTTGTTAGTTTAATCTAAGATACAAATAATCCTAATTTATGGTATAGCTTTAATTAAATCTAGTGTTCAGTGTGTTATTAAAAATCTGGGTAGGGGTTCCTGTTGTGTTCAGTTGTAATGGATTCAACTAGTATCCATGATGACATGGGTTCGATCCCTGGCCTTGCTCAGTGGGTTAAGGATCCAGTGTTGTTGTGAGCTGCAGTATAGGTCAAAGACGCGGATCAGATCTGGAGTTGCTGTAGCTGTGGCGTAGGTTGGCAGCTACAGCTCTGATTTGACCCCTAGCCTGGGAACTGCCATATGCTGTAGATGCCGCCCTAAAAAGACAGACGAACGCACACACATACACCCAAAAAAACTGGGTAAATGAAGAGTCTGTGTGGATAAATTCATAAGCAACAACCCAAGTCTCACTGTTTTCCCTTCTTCCCCTATTCCCCATAAACCTATAACCAGATTCCAGAGTTCTTTATTTACTTACTTACTTATTTATTTATTTATTTATTTTGTCTTTTTGCCTTTTCTTGAGCCGCTCCCGCGGCATATGGAGGTTCCCAGGCTAGGGGTCCAATCAGAGCTGTAGCTGCCAGCCTACGCCAGAGCCACAGCAACGTGGGATCCAAGCCGTGTCTGCGACCTACACCACAGCTCACAGCAACGCCGGATCGTTAACCCACTGAGCAAGGGCAGGGATCGAACCCTCAACCTCATGGTTCCTACTCGGATTCATTAACCACTGTGCCACGATGGGAACTCCTTCAGAGTTCTTTAGCTTGAGATTTTACCAACCCTGCGTGTTCTCAAAATATGTTTACTCACTTCACATAGTCTCTCATGGTAAATAAGTTAACTGCCTTGCATCGGTTTTTCCAGGCTCATTTTCTAATCTCTACTAAATCTCCAGTCATTTCCATAAATAAATAAAATCACCAACAAACTCCAAAACACTATAGGCAACACATTTTTATCCCATCTAACATTATAATACAGTTTAACATTCATAATTAACTTGAATATAGGCAACACATTTTTATCCCATCTAACATTATAATACAGTTTAACATTCATAATTAACTGTTCATTTGTCCACTAGATTCACTTACTCTGTGTATGCTATAAAACAAACCTCATGTTAGGTATCAATTGGTCATATTTACAGACAGGAATATCGAACTGCATAACAAATGGAATCTTAATCATTTGCTACTGAGTCTCACAACTCTATGAAGTATATTTTATACATTTGTTAAGGAAAACACTGAATCTCTGAAAGCTTTAAGAAATAACTTATGCAATATGCAAGTAAATGTACATAATTCAAATAAGGCTGTATGATTTCCCTTTATTCTTAAAAACTGTGCAGTGCCATCTAGTTTAATTCTTATGACTTTCCTTTGACTTAGACTTTAATATTATCCTCAATCTACAGATGAATAAAATGATTTATATAAAAGTGAATTTTTCAATAAAACTGTAAGAGTTAGAAGCAGTTTGTTTCTAAAATCTGTTTTTATCACTACTATTCTGATCTTGAACCATTATACAGAAGACAGATCTCTCTAACCTAAAATACTCTGCTATGTACTTTAAGGAATATAAATATATATAATTATCAGTCACAGAGTTTACACTAATAAAATGTGTATGAGTGTGCATTGTGTGTACATACATAAAAGATATCCATTAGAATAAGGTTCATTTACAAATGACACAAGCCTAAAATAATAGTAACATAAACAAGAAGATGTTGAATCTCTCTTAAATAGAAGAGATAGGAATAAACAATCAGGAGCTGACTAACAGTGTGAGAGTTAAAGCTTCTATCCATCTTGGTTTTTGCTTGTCTTCATCTAATAGCCCAAGACAGTTATTTTGGCTCAGACGTTCAGATCTCAAATTCCAACAAATAAAAATTAGGAATAAGAATAGAAAAGCACAATGTCTTCATTTAAGCATACATGTTGAGATTAAGATGATTATAGTGCATTTATGCAGAAATAGTAATGGTTAGGATAACTCAGGAAACGGATTAGGACTAATAATACAGATGGTAGAGTTGAGGCTAAGTTTTGGGCATTAGCAAAAAGCCTATTTAGCAGAGTTGACCATAAACTAAACAGATACACTGGAAGGAACAATGTTGATTTAATACATGTTAGGGTTACACTTTTAAAATAGTGTCCTTTTGGAACCTTGAGTTTTAACGTGATCTGTGATTTCAATGGGATTTCTAGGTTTCTGTCAAGAATGAAGAGACACAGCGTAAAGAATCTGATGTTGGCCAAATTGACTCTGAGATTCAGTTGATTGATTTCAAACATTTTCATTACTCAATTATCTAACAAAAAAATACGTTTGCCTGCTATGTGCAAAGCACTATTTAAGTATTAGAAATAAAAAAAAAAATAAGACAGTGTCAAAAAGCCAGAAATAGAAAAGTTAAAACCACTAGATCAATAAAATAGTACTTAGAATTATCGTGCATATAAGAACATTTAGCAAACTGGGAGCATTAAAATTCAAAACTGATATGAAGCTCAGGGGCACAATGTTACAGGATGGCTTATGGAGTGAAAATGAGGAAATTATTTAACCTTTATAATGATTGGTTATTACAATGGGGGTTTCCAGATGGCCAGGGATAGATTAAACACGATTATCTTATACCATTTTTTGGATGGTGACTTAAGTTTCTTTTATGATTATCAGAGACCTTTATAAGAAATAAACTAAGTTAAGTTTCACTTAATATTCATGACATAAGCTAGATTTAGTTTTACTTATGTGGCTTAAATGATTTCATCTACTCAAGGAATTTTCAAGTCCAGTTTCCATTTGTTATTTCATGTTAATAATTGAAATATCCCCTATTTTTAATGCTCATATTCCTTAGAGTGCATTAAATATGTAAAGGAATAAAATACAATTTCTTATAATCATAAATTCAAGGCAGAAAATAAAACAGGATATTGGATAGAAAGTGACTATAGGAAGGATTGTGATGTTAATTTAGATGGAGGCATATCAACAGGGGAGCTTTCAGCTGCAGCAAACAAAAATATAAACAAAAATGATGATAGCAGTTCTAGAGACAGTGTGGTCTTCAAGGCTATTTAGAATCAACAGTTTATTTTTAACTACAAATTGGCAAGACTTACAATAACCTTCATCTTAAAGTAGATTTTTCTGTTGTGGGTCTGTTAAACACATCTCAAGTTATGTGCTTCCCTGACCTTGTCTAAACTGAGATCCAGAGAAGAAAAAGAAAATTAAAGTCATGTCATAATATCAAGAAAATTATTCCTAAGAAAACCCTATGTTTACCTGTATCACAGTGATGCTACCTAAGTCAATATGCACACACACACGCACACACACATATAAAGAACGATTGTGGAGATAATTCTGTGTAATTATGATGAGCTTAGTAAAGAACAATCATGACTTGAACTTAGAGTGAGGTCTAGTACTCAAAACGTGAAGATGGGTGTTAGAAATTATTTTATTATTATTTTGTCTCTTGTCTGTTTTTTTTAGGGCTGCACCCATGGCATATGGAGGTTCCCAGGCTAGGGGTCCAATCAGAGCTTTAGCTGCTGGCCTATGCCACAGCAACACAGGATCTGAACCGCGTCTGCAACCTACACCACAGTTCACGGCACATTGGATCCTTAACCCACTGAGCAAGGCCAGGGATTGAACCCGTGTCCTCATGGATACTAGCCAGGTTCATTAACTATTGAGCCATGACGGGAACTCCGGAAATTATATTTAAATTACAGGAGAAAAAGGTATTCCTATTGGGATAGTAAACACAATGCTCACTATCAATGGTGGTAAATGTTCTCTGAAGAGATGAGATCCTAATTACAAAACAATGTTAGAGACCGGTTGGAAGAGCCAGAAAAAATAGTTGATACTATCAATAATGTAGGAAATAACTTGGTGTTGCGAAGCAACCCAGTGCAGAGCAGCATTGTGAATGAGCGGTAGGACAAAGTCAGAGGTATGAAATGAGGCCGGATGTGAAGAAAAGTCAGTCAAGTAAGCCAATGAAAAAAGTTGAGATTTTTATTGTCATTGTACTAGGAAGCCAGTGGAGAATGTTCAAGCAGGCCAATGACAGAATCAAGAGATTTTGTTGCTTACTCATGTTGGAAAGAAATAATGACAAGTCCTAAATGGCACAGATTGCATAAGAGGTGAAAAAATTATTTGAGAAGTTATCATATTTGGAAAGCAGAATTTTTAGGGGGGTTCAAGATGTATATTATTTATTAAGAGTTTGTTACAAGAAGGTTGAAGAAAAGCATGACGATGCAAGGTTGAAGTGAGAACAAGACTTTCCAAAGATAAAGTCAGGAGACACTTATCAATGATGTTCTCCGACACAATCTGTGCCTGCATTAGTTTGTTAAGGTGATGTAACGAAGCACCACAGACTGAGCAGCTTAACCAGTAAAAGTGGACTTTCACATGGTTCTGGAGGCTGGAAGCCCTTATCAAGGTGTCAGCAGGGTTGGTTCCTTCTGAGGCCTCCCTCCTTGGCTTGGAGGCAGCCGTCTTCTCCTTCTGTCCTCACATGGTCTTCCCTGTGTGTCTGTGGCCTAATCTCCTCTTATAGCTGATCACAGTGGGTTAGCACCCACACTAATGACCTATTTGTACCCGAATTGCCTCTTTATTTTTTTCACTTTTTAAAGTTTTATTGAAGTACAGTTGATCTACAAGGTTGTGATAATTTCTGCTATACAACAAAGTGATTCAGTTATAGATATAAACACACATTCTCTTTCAGATTCTTTTCCCACATAGATTATCACAGGATACTGAGTAGAGTTCTCTATGCTATAAAGCAGGTCCACATTGGCCAATCATTCCACATACCTCAGTGTGCATATGCCAATCACAAACCCCCAGTCCACCCCTCCACCCCTGCCTGCTCCTTTTGGTACCTATACATTTTTCAAAGTCTGTGAGTCTGTTTCTGCTCTGCAAATAAGTTCATTTGTACCTTACTTTTAAACTCCACACATAAGTGATATCATATATTTTTGTCTTTCACTGCCTAACTTCATTTAGCATGGTAATTTCCAGGTCCATCCATGTTTAAATGACTTCCCTTAAAATTATTTTTCTTCTAAAATTTTCCTTTGTTATTATTTTTCTGTTTAGTTGTCAACTGTTTGCCTCCTTCCACACAAAATTATTGTTAGCAAATAAGTAAATATTAGAGAAAATAGTGTTGAAAACCTAAGCATAGAAATCCCCACTTATTTTCAGCATGAATTTATAGATACTTTAAAAATCTACCTTTTCTACTTTTCAGCATATTTGGTTGTATATAAATCACACAGTATTAATGAAATTGCAAACCAACTCCCTCTTGTATCATATATTGAAATTCATTTTAATTTTTATTTTTCTTAAACATCTTGGAACAAGAATAAAATTGGGAATTAACATCAACAGAAACTGTTTTAAAGCCATCTTCTCAGAGTAAGAACACATATAGACAGCTTACCAATTAGAGATTTAACATACACTTGCTAGTGATATTAAAAGACTTAGTTCAATGTAATTTGATTTTTTTTAACCAGGCTTTCAACTAGTAATCTACAAGAGATAAATTATCAATGAGAAAAGAATTTCCTCCTAAAAAATTCTCGAAGTTCCGGTTGCTGGAAATATATCAGTGAAAGCTAGGTCCCCATGAAAGCTTTTGTTTGATATTTAAAAACAGACTTAAGACTTAGACAACATAGCATTTTAATGTAAAAATGTAGCATCTTAAGATTATTATTCATAGAGATCACTCACAAGAAACTGATTCTCACAAAGTATATTCTTTGTTGATACACAACACACAATTCAGATTACATACCCACATGTATCTTGAAATTGGTTTTAACTGGTTGTGTATGAGGCTTCCTTTCTAGTTGAATATAAAAATTATAATTTTAATGATGCCATTATTATAAAAGTATTGTTAAATATGCACTTTTATGTTATGATAATATAATTTTATATAACTCAAATAAAATGCTTTGCAAACCAAACTAAAAATGACTAAATTAGTAAGGCAGTCATGTTTTAACTTCTATTAATTGAATGCAAAATAATTTAAATATAGCAAAATATTCAAATTAACTATTTCTCAAAGTAACTTTTTATTTAGAAAATATTCAGCACAGATGTTAGGATGAATATATTGTACACATCTGAAATTTCTAGGCTGTTCACACAACATAACTTTCTATTACTCTGAATCTGCCTTAATTCAGACTTCTGCATTCTACTGTTTATGACCAAATGATTTCCCTTTATTTCCACATACATTTAGATGTGTGGTAATAAAATGTAATGAGGGAAGAGCATGGGTAATTATGAATGAGTAGATGAGGCAGACAAACCAACTAATCCTATATGTATTTGCATGGATTATAACCAGACATACAGTAATGGGAGCAATTATAAAACACTTCTAGACAACTCTCTGTAGATATTTTTATAGTTCTGTCATGTAAAAACTACTCATTTTTTACATTTATCATTAATTTAGAGATATAATCACATGTTTTTAATTTTTCTTTATTATGCTCTTTTTAATTAAATTTATACCTCAGTCTTATACTAAATTGATTAAATGTGGCAAATTTAAATAATTTATTTTAAACTTTCAAGCTGAATCACTCAAAATTTTGTTTCAATATTTACAAAGTATGTAAGACCAATGCTTCATTAATTAAGTAATTTTTCCAATGATATCAATATAAATTTATAACTTGGGGATGTGTAGAAAAGGTAAGTGGCTCTCATGTGATTAAGTGGCAATATTTTTGTTTCAGATAGACCCAGGTTCGAATTTGCAGTGGTTCACTTTCTATTGTGTATTCCTTAGCAAATTGCCTAATATTTTGCCTCAATATTTTCATCTGTATAATGGGGGAGAGGAATCCTAGACACAATGATAAGTGGACAAAAGAAACATTAGGCATTCATATTGGAATGGTAGGAATTGAATTATCCCTATCTTGACAAATTCAGAGGTAACAATCTAAGGTGAAAAGCCTGAAAGTTTTTTTGTAAATTCAAGAAAAAGACAAGGATGCTCACACTCGGCTCTTCTGTTTAATATAAGAAGTCCTAGCCACAGCATTCAGAGAAGAAAAATAAATAAAACACATCGAAAAAGGAAGGAAAGATATACAAAAACTATCACTATTTACAGATGATACTATATAGAGAAGACCCTAAGGTCTCCAACAAAAATGACTGGAACTAAAAATTAATTCAGTAAGTTGTAGGATACAAGATTAATGTACAGAAGCTTATTGCTTTCCTATATAATAATGTACCAGAAGGAAGAGAAGTAAATGAAACTATCCAATTTAAAATCTTATCAAAAATTTAAAATAACTATGAATGAACATATGGCGAAGAGGCAAAAGACCTATGCTCTAATAATTAAAAAACGTTGGATAAGGAATTGGAAAATAATACAAAGAAATGGAGAAAAAGCCTCTGTTTTTGGATTGGAAGAATATTTTAAATGCTCATGTCACCCAGTGCAGTCTACAGATTTTATGAAACCCCTATCAAAATATCCGTGACATTTTCATGTCAAATTTCTGCAAAACCACAAAAGACCCTGGACAATCCAAAGCAATCTTGAAAAATGAACAAATCTTGAGGTACCCTGACTTCATGCACATGTAGTCATGTTCCCACTGTACTACCAAGCTGCAGGAGTCAAAACAGTACGGTACTGACACATAAAGAGCCATATAGATCAATGGAATAACATAGAGAGCAACCCCCCCCCCCAAATTCCATGCACTTACGCTCAATTAGTATATGACAAAGGAGCCAATGGTATACAATGGATAAAAGTCTTTTGAATTAGTCGTGCTGAGAAAAGTGGAAAGCTACATGTAAAAATGAAATAAGATAGTCTTACATCAAATAAAAAAATAAACTCAGAATGGATTAAAGTCCTACATGTAAAACTGGAAATGATAAAACTCCTGGAAGTGGAGTTCGTGTCGTAGTGCAGTGGAAACGAATCCAACTAGGAACGATGAGGTTGCTGGTTCAACCCCTGGCCTTGCTCAGTGGGTTAAGGATCTGGTGTTGCTGTGAGCTGTGGTGTAGGTCACAGACGTGGCTCAGATCTGGCATTGCTGTGGCTCTGGCATAGGCTGGCAGCTGTAGCTCTGATTATACCCCTAGCCTGGGAACCTCCATATGCCACGAGTGCAGCCCTAAAAATGCAAAAGTCAAAAAAAACCCAAAAAACAAAAAAACAAACAAAAACTCCTGGAAGAAAGCAATTGCCGGAATACTCCAGAATACTCTTTGATATATTTTATCTCTTCAGACATGGGAAAAAAGCAAAAGTAAACAAATGGGATTTAATTAAACAAATGTTTTGCACAGTAAAGATAATCCTTGACAAAATGAAAAAAACAACCTACTGAGAGAAAGTAGTTGCTTATGATTTGACTGATAATGATTAATATTTAAAATTTTTAAAACTCATACAACTCAAAATCAGAAAAAAAATTAAAAATTGGTCTTAAGACCCTTATAGACATTTTTCTGAAGAAGACATACAGATGGTTAACAGCACATTAAAATATACTCGACATCATAATCATCAGAGAAATGCAAATAAAAATTACAATGAGCTGTTACCTCACACCTGTCAAAATGTTTATCACCAATAGTCTTCAAATGTCAGTGTTGGCAAGGATGTGAAGAAAAGGGTACCCTGATATACTGTTGGAAGGAATATAAATTGGTGTGGCTACTATGGTAAACATTATGGAGTTCCTGAGAGAAACTAAAAATAGAAATATCCATTGATCTATGATTCAAAAATGCCATTATTGAGTATATAAACCAGTGCAAGAGAAAATATTAATTTGAAAGGTACATGGACCCCAAAGTCCACAGCAGCATTAGCTGTGCGAACAACCTAAGTGTACATCACATATTTTACACACGCACACACACACACAAAATGGAAAGTTACTTAGCCATAAAAAAGCATAAAATTCTACATTTGTGACAATGTTGATGGGAGTAGAGAATATTATGCTTGGTAAAATATGTAAGACATAAAAAGAAAAATTCCTATTATCACCTATATGTGGAATTTAAAAACAAAACAAAAGGATGTGTGTATATATATACACACACACATATACATACATATATATCCTTTTGTTTTTACATTCAACTTAAATTTATATATATAGATAAGCAAAAACAGACTAACAGAGAGTAAACTAGTGGTTACCAGTGCGAAGAAGGAAAGCAGGAGGGTTGAGAGAGGGGTATGGGATTAAGAGTCACAAGCAACTATGTATAAAATAAATAAACAAGGATGATATATTGTACAACAAATACTGTATATATTTACTGTAGATATTATCTCATAATTGCTTAAAATATAATGTAAAGGGAGTTCCTTCTGTGGATCAGTGGTAATGAATTTGACTAGTATCCATGAGGATACGGGTCCGATCCCTGGGCTTGCTCAGTGGGTTAAGGATCCCATGTTGCCGTGAGCTATGGTGTGGGTCACAGACACCGCCTGGATCCCATATTGCTGTGGCTATGGCAGAGGCCAGCAGCTGTAGCTCTGATTTGACTCCTAGCCTGGGAACTTCCATATGCCCTGGATGTGGCCATAAAAAGCAAAAATAAATAAATAAATTTTAACAATAGTGTATAAAAATATTGAATCACTAATCTGTACACCTAAAACTAATATAATATTGTGAATCTATTATTATATTAGTTTTAGGTGTACAACATAGTGATTTTCCCCACATTCTATACAGATATTTATTTATGCTTTCATTTCCTTTTCCCGAGGAGGCAAATAAAATGTCAAACACTGTTCTACCTAACATTGCTTTTGGGGATTTTATGGTTTCCAGTTTTATGTTCAGGACTTTAATCCATTTTTTTATTTTTGTATATAGTATATGAAAATGTTTTAATTTTACTGTTTTACATATTGCTCTCCAGTTTTCCTACCATGAATAATGGAAGAGACTGTATTTTCCCCATTGTATATTCTTAGATCCTTTGTCATAGGTTAATTGAGCATAAATACTTGAGTTTTTGATTTTTATTTTATTCCATTGATCTATGTGTTATTTTTGTGCCAGTAACATATTGTTTTGATTAATGTACATCTGTAGTATAGTCTGAGGTCAGGGAGTTTGATACTTTCAGCTTCGTTATTTGTTCTCAAGATTTCTTTGGCTTTTTGTGTCTTTTATGGTTTTCTATAAATTTTAGGATTCTTATGTGAAAATATCATGAGATTTTTTATAGAGGTTGCATTAAATCTGTAGATTTCTTCGAAAATATGGACATTTTAGCAATATTATTACTTCTAATCCAAGAAAAAATGCTATCTTTCCATTTCTATTTATCTTTCTGCTTCTATCATTTTCAATACCTTCATCAGTGTTTTATAGTTTTTAGAGTATAGCTCTTTTGCCTCTTTGGTTGTTTATTTCTAGGTATTTTAAACTTTTTGATGAAAATTTAAATGAAATTTATTTTTCTATTTCTGATAGTTCATTAGAGTGTAGAAAAGTAATAATTTCAGTATATTAATCTTGTTTTCTGCAACTTTATTGAATCCATTTATTATTTTTAATCATTTCTTTGTTAGAGATTTTAGAGATTTCTATATATGTATTTTATTATGTTATATTTTAATAGTAAGAGCTTTGCTTCTGCCCTTCCACTTTGGATGGCTTTCTTTTTCTTTTCTGATTACTGTGGCTAGTATTAGTATTAGCATTCAAATATCACGTTAAGCGGGAGTGCTGAGAGCATTCTTCTCGTCTCTGATTTTACAGGAAAAACTTTCACATTTCCACTCTACAGTATGATGTTACCCCTTGGTTTGTCATAAATTGCCTTGTTCTGTTGAGATATCTTAACTCTATGCCAACTTTGACAATAATTTTCATCATGAATGAATATTGAATTTTGTCAAATGCTTTTGCTGTGTCTACTGAAATGATCATGTGAATTTTATCCTTCCCTTTATTAATGTTATTATCACATTGATTGATTTGTTAATATGAACCATCCTTTCATCCCTAGAATAAATCCCCCTTGATCACAGTTTATGATCCTTTTTATATATTGTTGAATTTGGTTTACTAATATTTTGTTGAAGATTTTTACATCTATTTTTTATCCGAGACATTGGCCTATAATTTCTTGTTTTGTTGTATCTTTGCCTAATTTTGGTATTAGGATAATGGAGGACTTGTAAAATTGGAGTGTTTACCATCCTCGTCAATTTTTTTTGGAATAGTTTGAGAAGTAAAGATATTATCTCTCTTTCACACTTCAATAGAATTCACCTGTGAATCTGTCCATTTCTGGATTTCTGTTTAATGTGAGTTTTTCATTACTGATTCAATTTCAGTTCTAATAATCAGCCACAGCCACAGCAACACAGGATCTAAATGGTTTCTGTGACATACACCGCAGCTTGTAGCAATGCTGGATCCTTAACCCACTGAGTGAGGCCTAGGATCGAACCCACATTCTCATGGATACTAGTTAGGTTCTTAACCACTGAGCCACATTGTAAACTCCTGACCCATTTATTTTTTAATAGCATATTGTTTAGTCTTTGCATGTTTGTTTTTCTCATTTTTCTTCCTGTAATTTATTTCTAGTTTTATACTATTGTGTACAGAAAAGATACTTGATGTAATTTCTAACTTCTTAAATTTGTTGAGACTTCTTCTGTGGCCTAATGTGTAATTTCTTTTTTATTATGTTCTATGTACACTTGAAAGGAATGTGTATTCTTCCATTCTTGGGTGGAATAACCTTTAGATATTTATCAAGGCCAACTGATCTGTTGTGTTATTTAAGACCACTTCTGCCTTATTGATTTTCTGTCTGAATGATTTTTCATTGACGTAAGTGAGGCATTAAAGTTCCCTACAGCTATTGTACTATTGTCAGTTTCTCTCTTTACATCTGTTAATGTTTGCTTTACATATTTAGGTGTTCCTATATTAGGTGCATATGTGTTTCCTTTTCTATTATTGGTCTTTTTATTATTATATAATACCTATCTGTGTCTTTTGTTACAGACTATTTTGAAGACTGCTTTGTTTGATAGGTGTATTGATACCACAGCTTTTTTTGTTTCCCAAGAAATAACTTTTTCCTTGTCTTCACTTTCAGTCTGGGTATGTCTTTAGTTCTCAACTGAGTCTCATGTAGGCACAAATTAGATGAGTTTTGTTTTTCTGTCCACTCAAAAACCTCTGTCTTTTCATTGAAGGCTTTAGTCCAAAGACACACAGGGAATTATTAATTATTGATATGTATTTAATGCCATTTTGTTACTTGTTTTCTAGTTGTGTTTATAGTTCTCCATTTTCTTCTTTCTCTTTTAGTGTCTTCCCTTGTGATTTCATGGTTTTCTTTAGCAGTTTAATGATTTTCTTTACTACTTGGAAATAAAAAGGTCCTGAACCCTCTTATTTGAAATTCTTATCTAAGAGGGATGGGATGGAGACCCAGAGTTCAATTTCATATAGTGTTGCTTGTGATTCTGATGAAGTATTCCTAAGGCTACACTTTGTGAAACATTGAGCTATTCCAAAATAGATTGTGAATATCCATCTCTAAAAGAAATATGAACTATTTAATAATCTATGAACCATAACATTTTACTAACCATTCTTTCCAAACAATCATTATTCAGTTATTTTTTCGCAAGAACTTGATGTGTAACTTTCATATATTAGATATAAAGGATATGGTTTTTAGCCAATTAATTTTACCTACACTGAAATGCGTTAGAAATATTTAAAAATTTCAGTGGGAAAAAGACTAGTTATAAGTGTATGAGAAACTTTGTGAAAAAGATGAGAGAATGATGTATAAGATTGTTGCTGGAAGAGATATTTGTAAAGGGAATTTCAGCTGAAAATAGAGCTTGTGAAGAAAACATAAAGGTTGTAATTAACATTCAGAGACCAAAAACTTAATATGCTTCGAAAGTAGCAAGCAAACGGCAAATGGTGGAATTTATATACCAAGCACATGTCTATAATAGATAATGAATTATGTCAAATAATAAGTAAAGGAATTTATGATCTACTTCATTAGACAATTAAAAGTTTTTGAGCTGGGAAGACATTTCGGCATTACCCTCTGCTATCAAATACTTATCGTTTTAGAACACACTATATTTAGAGCATCTCAAGATAAGAAAGGAGGGTCAACATGCCAAGGCTTTTATAGTTTGATTTTAATCATAGTCAGTAACAGGTCAGTTTGTCTCAAACTTACAATTTGCAAAAGCATTTTCTCACAAATTGCCACTCTGAAAATTCATACAGTAGATATCTGTAATGTATTCTGCAAAGAGAACAAATAGCTTGCACAAGGTCAGAAACTGATAATGGTGAAATGAGGATTGATAACTGTTTTCTCTTAAGTTTTCCTCCAATGTGTTCTACACATTCATGGAGTATTTCACCCTTCCTATATTATAAAGGGGATAGCATAACCCTTGACTTTGCTTTGCTTAAATATCTATATTTGCTTTTCTGACAGGTGTTTCCAGGATGGAACTCTTACTTCGGTCTTTGCAGTAGTAAAAATATTTATATTCTTGATATAGTATGGCTGGCTAAGCGTTTTTGCCAAAAGTCTCACAGACCAGTTTCCTCTCACAGGCTAGAGGGTGGTTAAGTTTGTAGAAATAAAATTGTACAGATGGAACAATACAAATATTGTCAGGGACACTGTATGTTGCAATCAGGATGGCAGTTAACATTCTCTCACAAATAGTTTCTTTACCCACATTTTTTTCCTATAGTACACTATCAAAAACAATAGGACATATTAAGTTTTTAAGTTCTTTGTGGAACTATGGAGAAAGGGGAAAATATTTATCTAAATCCTTTCTTGACAGTGTTAAGAGAATTTTGATAGTACCTTTGTTAGTATCTGACTTGATATTTATGGAATTTCTATTTAAATACCAATTGAAGTCCAAAAGCAGTTTTTAAAAACCAATTATCTGTTGAAAATATTAGTCATAACTTTCCATTTGCTTGTATTTTCTCCTAGAAAATTCACATCATCATTTTATATTTAAGACAAAACTTTTGAAACATATTCCCTAATCAGCTGTGGAAAATATTGTAATTCAATATTATCTTGGTATAAATATATTCAAGAAAGGAAATTAAAGGACAGACTAAGAACACCTGGCAGATCTAATAAAGATAGTGAAAATGATTTAGTCTGACCCATTACTTCCCACTCAGGCCTGTATAACTTGAACCTAGTCAACCTACTTAAACATAAGTTGAATAATCAGCCAAATGAAGACTTACATTTTACTTCATTTTCTGTTAAATGTTATTTTCTTCTCTCACTGTCAATCTTACCCTTTTTTGTTCTCATATTAATTCTAATTGCTAAGACATACCTTATTTCAACACGTTTGTGGTTATACAGAAACCTGCAATTAAATTGTTCAGTCATTAATTATTAATCTGGTACAAGTGATTTATACTATTGAATAAATGTCTTAGAGATCAAACTGAGTAGGTTCCTTCCTCCAAGTATATTTGAATAGATTTAGGCTACAGATCAGATTTCCATCATATAGAAAACTGCTATTTTTGAAGCATACACTTATTCAGATTGCATATACTGCTTAGCAATATATATGCAAGTAATTGCTGAAATGCAGTGCTAAATATTTTACAAAATGTTTTAAAGGATCATCTATAAGTTAGTATGATTAAAAAGATTGGGCTTGTTTTTCTTCCTCATGGAAGATGCTAGATCTTTTCCACAAGAAATATGGTTGTGATTTGAAAGAACAGATTTTAGAAGTAGTAAAAGATGAGCTCCCTGGTGGATCAATGGTTAAGGATCTGGCATTGTCACTGTTGTGGCTCGGGTCACTGCTGTGGCATGAGTTTGAGCCCTGGCCTGGGAACTACAGCCAGAAATAAATAAGTAGTAAAGATAAAGAATAATTCTAGTAACTAGTGTACATGTGTACATGCTTTATAATTTCATTGACTATTGATCAAAATAAAAGAAGTTGAAAGTAGATGAATAAATATTATATCTCACACAAAATGGATTGTTGTTTTATCCTAAATGTGATTGACCAACCATATGACTGGGATAGAAGAAAATGATCCGACTGTGCATAATTTTCTATTCCGGGACAATTAGAAGATTCATAGAATTTTGATTATTTGGAGGGAAAGAAGATATTACAAGATGTATGTGACATGAACAAGTAGAGAATGTAGGGTACTTTTTCTTTTACTTATTCTCTATTTAAAGTAAGTATAAACTAAAATAAATTTGGAGGACTTGTCATAGATTTTCAGTGCAGCTTGACTGTTGGTTATGGGGGGTGTTGATAGTAACTTTCGGAGCTTCCCAGGTATAATCTGAAACCAGCCACTGTAATGAGAGCTAGAGACCAAAAAAGAGGCACACTATTCCAGATTGGTAGGTTGCAAGTTTAATAAACAAGAGAACTTACATAAAGAGGCCTGTCTCTGGGGATGAATGACAAGTAGATCTCTACACCTGCTGGCCGTAATCTTAAAGTTTATGTAGAGCATAAACTGAACAACACCTTCTCCCTTCAAGATTGCATTCCTCAAAGAGCTTCAGCTTGGGAACAGTGAGTGGAATGTACATTCCAAGGACAGGGCAGAGGGAGGAGGGTATCCAGTTGCCTGGTTACAGCTCACAGCTCAATTAGTGTCACATGCTCTCCATGACCTCCTTCAACACTCCATCCTTACTGAGTGGCCCTTACAATCTTAAGTGCCTCCCTCTTCTGCAGTGTGCCATACATAGGTGGTCAGCAAAGGGGTTCACTAGCATAGAGTTGCCTCATTTGGTGACTGTCTAGGTGCACTGGAGGCAGAAGCCACAGAAACAGAGAAAACATGGGGTAAGACAATGATTCCTGAATAAGAGACAAATTTTTTTTTTTTTTTTTTTTAACCAAGAGGCCCATGACTTGGACCATTGACTTATTAAATCCCCTAGGCTGGAGGTTGGATCACTCATATCACTGGGTAAAAGCTAGGGCATCTTATTCTTCTTTGATTGCCCTGGGACACAAGTGCTTTAGAGCCAGGATGTGGAAAACAATCAGGTCTGCTTCAGGCTCTCTCTGGTGGACCCAAATGTCCTTCTAATCCTGACCCCACAAGGGTTTATTCAAGATCATCCACCCCTCAGTTTTTCATTGTCCAAGCCATAAGGTTAATCCCTTTAGAACAAGTGATGGACAAGTCTTTCTCTAACCTCAACTTTCTTTTTATTTTTATTTTTTGTCTTTTTGCCTTTTCTAGAGCTGCACCCACAGCATATGGAGGTTCCCAGGCTAGGGGTCTAATCAGAACCACACCTGCCCGCCTATGCCACAGCCACAGCAACTCGGGATCCAAGTTGTGTCTGCAACCTACACCACAGCTCATGGCAACACCAGATCCTTAACCCACTGAGCGAGGCCAGGGATTGAATTCCCAACCTCATGGTTCCTAGTTGGATTCATTAACCACTGAGCCATGACGGGAACTCCAACCTCAACCTTCTAAGTCAAGTTGCAGCCTCAAGTTAGGAACTGGTGGCCAACAGCCTGCAGTAGAGGCCAGCCCCCTGCAGCAGCCTTCTGCTTCCCTTCTTCGCAATTGTACACTATAAGCAGTTCCTTAAACAAATACATTAAAGCAGCTTGTGTTTTGAGGGTGTTTCTGTACTCAATGTTGTTGTCCATAAACATCTAATACATGGCAACACCTCCCCACACACAAGTCAGTGGCTAATGTAAAATTTTCCTCAGGAATGCCTCTTTCCCAAAGCCCATTTATTTGGCTTCTTGGCTGGCTAACCAATTGTTGTATTTAAACACTGGGAGCCTCATGGATGTAAACTGAAACCAGTATTCATACACAAAGGAAATGGGGGACTGAAGAAAGAGACAGATCACTCTAGATTGGTAGGTGGCAAGTTTAATAAGGAAGAGAATTTACTTATGAAGCTTGTCTTATGTTGCTGCAAGATTAGTAGATCTCCACACCCACATACCAAATCTTAATTCTTATGTAGAGGCCTTAACTGAGTTCTGTCATGTATACCATCCAGATGACCTCAATAACACATTTCTCCCTCAAAGTTTCATCCTTGAAAATGTCTCTCCAAGTTCCTATTGTGGATCAGTGGAAATGAACCCAACTAGGATCCATGAAGATGTGAGTTCAATCCCTTGCCCTACTCAGTGGTTAAGGATCTGGCATTGCCATATGCTTGGTGTAGGTTGCAGATGCTGCTTGGATCTGGCATTTCTGTCTCTGTGGTGTAGGCTAGAAGCTGTAGCTCTGAATTGACCCCTAGCCTGGAAAATTCCATATGCTAAAAAGAAAAAAAAAAAAAAAAGAGAGAGAGAAAAGAAAAGAAAATGTTTCTCATTGTGGGTCCAGTGGAGGAAATACCACTTTCCAAGCACAGGGGCAGGAAGAAGAGGTTCCAGTTGCCCGGGTCTAGTTCTCAGATCAGCTGGCAGTCACATCCTGAAGATGATTTCCTTCAATATTTTGACTGCAAGGTAACTATTGGGTTAAATACTCATTTCTGGATTTATAGCTTTCTGCCCTGTATCTTTTTCCCTCAGGGCAAATAGGATCTAATTTTAGGACATGGCCTCTATTCTATATTCCATTTTTGCTTTCAGTTGGAATCTTGAGAGGAAGGGAGATAGATGATGGTCTAGCTAATAAGCCTAAAATTAAGAGCTGAATAAATGTATCCAAGTAGAGAATGAATACTTGCTAAAAAATAGTTGCAACAGCAAAGTGTTATGTTTATATCAAAATTTGAGGACCAACAAAAATATAAAAGAAGTTGAAAGATGCAGATCATATAACAAATTCTAATTTTCATCATTAGAACAATGCATTTTAAACAATATACTTTATCCAGCTTTGTATAGTTATTAGAATCCCTGAATTTGCCAATCATATAAAGGTAGATGGCAAATGCATACATTACCTGAGACAATGTGCCAGTCATTTTTTAGTTTTAATATTAGTGCTCAGAAAATCCCCAGATATTTTGAGATGTGGGAGAAATACTATTTTAGAGAATAAATTCAAGTCCAAATTGAGAAGCTGGCTCCTCTAATAAGGTGGTGAAATTTCTGGAAATAATGGCTGGGTCTCTCTCACTACAAACTAATACAATGGGGTAAACATACTTTACACAAAGTCACGGATGCACACACACTAAATGTAACGCAAATTAAATGGGAATGGAAGGGAGCTCATTTAAGTTCTGGTGACACATTGACTCTGATAATTCAGTTCTTCTTGGAAGAAAATTATTAGGATATCCCAAAATAATCTCGACTATAGTTTATAAATGTGGCAAATATAATCAAATTAATATTTGTATTTTCTTTATGTGAAGACCAGGAAACCCAAATAAAGGTAAAATCACCATTTTTTTTTAAATATACATGGAGAACATAAAATTATCTGGAAATTATAAAGCTGTAACTACTGAAGTTTATAAAAATAAAAAGTTGACGTTGCTTTTGAAAACTATGCATTTATAAGAGAAATGTAAATTTTTTGCCTTTAAAGATGTTACAAATAAAAAAATTGAGACATCAGTATGATATTTTATTTGTAAAAACATTTTTAAATATAAATTTACATCTTTCTTGTAAATCATAATAGTTGTATTTCAGTAGTTGGACCATAAATGTCTTTTTGTTCTTTTCTTTTTCTTTATATTTTATTATTTAAGGTTTATTGTCTAATTTTTAAATGTTTATATCTACTTCATCAGAAATAATGTTTTAAAAACAATTTAGGGTAATATTTACTTATATTTCCCTTTTCCTACTCATTCCAGCGTCTAAGATATGCCAAATATGAAAAATTTTTCATGTATTATTACCTTTAGCTACAATTTTTACTTTCTTTAATAAATGTGTTTAGATGCTTCTAAGAGCCCTAAGTACTACAAGATACTAGATGGTAGGAAATTACTTTTTTCTATTTATTGTCTTATTATCAGAATTAAACAAGCATCTTCTAACTCATTTTATTTGATTATTCATAACAAATAATTAAGTATTAATAATGGAAGAGAAATCCTTCTTCTAAAAATTGTACTTATGATTAGCTGGATTGTCTTCCTGACTTATGGCTTTTTATTTATTAGTCTTTAAGAAATAAGGTTACATTGTCTTTTAAGTTTTAATGCTCATCTAGGCATAATATTTCCTGCTATTGCACTATCACCAGCTCTCCAGAACCACAGTAATAATCAGTGGTCACAATATTGTTCTAAGTCTGTTCTCCATGTCTGTGCATCTGTTTCTGCTCTGTAGACAGGTTCATCTGTGTAATATTTTAGAATCCACATATAAGTGATATCATATGGTATTTGTCTTTCTCTTTCTGACTTATATCATTTAGTGTGAGAGTTTAGTTCCATCCACGTTGCTGCAAATGGCGTTATGTTCTTTTTAATAGCTGAATATTATTCCTTTGTGTACAAGTATCACATCTTCTGAAATTGTTCATCTGTCAATGGACATTTAGGTTGTTTCCATGTCTTGGCTATTGTGAATAGTGCTGCAATGAACATAGGGATGCATGTATATTTTGAATGAAAGTTTTGTCCTGATAAATGTCCAGGGTGGGATTTTTGGATCATATGGTCATTGTATATTTGGTTTTCTGAGGTACCTCCCCATTCTATTTTCCATAGTGGTTCTACCAATTTACATTCCCACTAACACTCTCCACACCCTTTCCAACATTTGTTATTTGTTGATTAATGATGGCCATCTTGATCAGTGTGAGGTGATATTTCATGGTACTTTTTTAAATTTGCATTTCTCTAATAATTAGTGATGATGAGCATTTTTTCCTGTACCTGTTGGCCATCTGTATATCTTTTCCGGAGAAATGTTTATTTAGGTCTTCTGCCCATTTTTTAATTGGATTGTTTGTGTTTTGTGGGGGTTTTTTTGCCACTGAGAGAAAATGTAGTTTTATCTCCTCTGGGGGCCATGAGGGCTGGTAAAAGGTACCCTGACTGGTCAGAAAGAAGTGTATGTATATTGATTCTTAATACTGGAGAATAATTTCCTTCAGGGTTTCAAAATATTGTATGAACAGGATGCTTAGTATTTCCAAAAGATCTAAGATATTGGTAGAGTATTTTCTCATCAGTATTTTTGTATATTGAAGCAGTTATTAAGAGATTTCTTTGCAAATAAAAGCAAGAAATATAATTCCTGAGTATTGGCTGTCTGAAAAGTAATAATAAGTGGTTATCTGAACAATGCCATTCAGTTTCTCATTCCTTTGTCTTTCATGCCTTCCCTAATGGGACACAATCCTTCTCCCTACCCTGGCACTCTTTTCACTAATGATTCTTTTAATGTATGTTTAGTCAATAAAAAAAAATTATAAATCAACAGTATTAAGATGAAAAATGGAAGAAAGCAAAAAAGGAAAAGAAAAAGGGAGAGTGAGAAAAAAGGAAAGGAAAAACACAATATGAATATTGGTCATCATTATTTCAATCTTTAAATGTTGACAGACAGGCCTGACTTAGAATGGAATGGATAAGTGAAGACTAGAAAGCATCTAAAATATTCCCAAGAGCATACATACAGCATTCTCAAGTAAATACTATTAAAGCTAACATCACACTTTAAACAGAACATCTGGAAAATAATTTTTTAAAGTTTCTGACAGTCTTTAGTTTGGAATTTTGTAAGATCCAGAAGTGGTAGAAAGCACCACATGACTGAGATTTTTTAAAATTTCAAGATGACTCAATGTTTATTATAAGGTAAGAAGAGGCAAAATGTGAAGCCGTAATTAAAGTGATCTGCATTTTCTGTTTTTTCTATTAGAACAAACTCTTGGAGAAGGAAAATTTTTTGAGTATCTTATTTACTACAATATACACACTACCTGAAAATTGCTAGAATGTGGTTAGGTATCTCTAGAGACAGTACCTGTTCCTACATGTTATCTGGCTGGGCTTTCTTTTCATTGCTACAGTGTCCCAATTTGGATGATGAATTACATGGTTATACTACATAACCTTTATTCAAAAATTATTTGGTGAATGAATAAATGACTGCAACATTATGATTAACCTACCATTTGTGTATTATTATTTCTTGTTTAGTAGTTACAAAATTAAAGGTATTCATTTTTATCTGACTATATCAATTGTTTCTACCAGAGAAAGGATTACAGATTGGCAAAAAATAACTTTTTTAGGTAAACCAGTTACATAGCAATTGTGTAGTACAGGCAATGTTCCCTGATAGTTTGGACTGAATGTACAGCAAAAGAGTTACTGGATTTGTGATATGCTAGGGAGAAAATTAATGAATAGTGATTATTTAGTTAAAGATGATGTATAGATTTTGGCTTTGTGCAAGTTGAAGGTAAAGGTATGATTCACAATAGAGAACACTAGAAAAAGTCTATATTGGGGAAGGTTTTGAGTTAATTGCAGATATATGGAAACTGAGATACTTCTAAAAATACCTGGAATGTTACGCATTTGGCAATCTGTTAAGGGGCTCAGAGGAGGAGCTAGAGAGAGGTGCAAAGCTATCATTTGTGCATTTTTGTAACAGATCCTGAAGGTACATAGATAATTTACTCAGGAGAGAGAGTGTGAAGAAAGGCAGTAATGACTTGAAGTTAAATTGAATGCTACGTAAAAGAGAATGACCAGCAAATAGGAGCAGAAATTTTGGGACAAAGAGGATTTATCATGGAAGCCAAATAAAAAATGTTTCAAGAAAGAAAAGAGCTGATGTCTTAATGTTACTAAAAGAAAAAATAACTTACAGATTGAAAAATGTTCACTGGATTTAATGTACGGAAGTCTTTTGATGACTTTGGAATAATATTTTTGGAAATGATGAGTATAAAAATAAGTAAAGAATGTGTTGAGACTGAGTCGAGCTAGAAGAAAAAGAGAGGATGAGTATAAATAAATCTTTCTAGAAAACTGATTTTGAAGAGGAGGAGGAGATGAAAAGAGAACTAAATAGAAATGAGAGACAAAATGAGATGAAAATGTTGGAAGTGACTGAATATGTAGTAATTATTGAGGAATATTATTTTTAAGATTTTCAACTTATAGTAGAATCTAACTACTGATTCTTCACTATAAAGAAGAAAATGGATAGATAAGGTAATATTAGGTTGGAATTTGAGGTGCTGTGCTACAAAAAAAAATGAGAAGGAAAGAATTTTAATAACACTGGCAAGAATGTCATTAAAATCAAAATGTATGGAAACTAATCCGGAAAAAAAAGGAAATGAGAAGACATAATTGTTTGGAAATAAAAATGACCAATTGATTCAAGAGAAAGTGAAAAAAAAAATGAACAAATGAGGTGACAACATTGCTGAAAGAAGCATCTTTTACCAATAAAAATGTATTGTTTGAACTAGTGATTTTTAGTTGAAACCATAAGAACTGATTAGATCAAAACATGATCATGGTCATAATTAGGGACTCATGTGAATTAAAGGCGAGGTCAATATAGATGAAAACTTCAAAGAGCTAGAAGTTGCAGATAATATACCATGTAGGGTTTACAGTCTCATATGATTGTTTTAAGGTTTAGGATTTAAAGGACAATGTAGAAGAGTAAAGGAGATAGTAGATAATAATAAGAGGTTTGAAGATAACTACCTGAACGGTAGTAGTTTCAAAGGAATCAAATGAAATATGCCTTTTTTTTTTTTAAACAGGACTTTCAAAAAATATTAATTAGAAATGGCAAAACAAAAAAATATCATCAGCTATACCTAACTTTGAGTTGTACATAGAGCAAGAAAATAAATACAACTTAAGATGAAACTTTTTAAAATGAGAACCCTTGTTGTGCTCTCTTAGCAGATTGCAATTACACCATACAGTGTCATCAACTATAGCTGCATTACAATGTTGTGTCAGACCTTATTTATAAAGTAAAGTATTAAAGTGATGGGAAAATTATGTTTCAGTCAGGGCATGGAATTGAGAATGCCCTCAGGGAGAAAGAAAAAAGTTGAAAAATGCTTCTTAGTTTTCTGATGACCATCTTTGAGAACTGAGTAGGTGAAAAGGCACCAAATGTTCCACAAAGCCTATTTACTAGCTGACCCTCCCAAAGTTTTGCCCCATTTTTTTCCCTTTTATTTATTCTTGGAGGAAGAAATATTTTTGACTTCTTGTTTGTCCAAAAGAAACAGTGGGTATATTCTTCTTGTGATACCTCTTTGTTAAACTCACTTTCATAATTTTTCCTATATCGAAATTTAAGTAGGGCTGGTGATATTAATATGTCTTGTCAGCTTAGTCATTCAGAAACTAAAGGTGAGTCAGGCAGGAAAAAATGGAAGGAAATGCATAACTGGGGGACATGTTCTCCAGGAGCTTTTTATCTGCTTGAGTAAATTGTCCCAGCACTGGTTGTATCTGGCTTTCTGTTCTCTTTGCTGTCTCTTTCATCTGTGACATTTCCAACTCTAGTTGGGAATGCACACCCTCTGGTTTTAGAAAATTCTGATGAGTGTGAATTTGTCAGATAAAAATGCATTAAATATCTAAATACATTAAACTGCCTTTTTAATATGGGAAACTATATTTTCTCATTGAAGCCATCCTTAATTTTTTTTTTCTGTGAAATGTAAAGTTGCTCCCTGAAGCTCACCCTTGCCTTATGTCCACACATGACTTGAGAGACATTTGTGCTACTCTTTAAGAATTTAAGTTAATAATAGAAATAAACATAATTTATAGAATGTTCCCTTGTGGCATAGTGGGTTAAGTATCTGGAGTAGTCACCGCAGTGGTTTGTGTTGCTGCTGTGGCAGGAATGCGATCCCTGGCCCAGGAACTTCCACATGCCGCTGGTGTGGCCAAAAAACAAAACAAAAAAACCCCCCAAAAACCTCACAAAATGTATGGAATAAATATATGAAACCACTTGAGAGTTAATATTTTATTACTCTGAACTTTGAACTTTGGCTAGGTACTGTTTGTTCTTCAGCACTTGTACTATTTGGCTGAAAATACATCTTATTTTGGGGAAAACATGATATTCACATATTTTAATTTTTATTTTGTTAATTTATTCAGTTCTGAAAATGTAACATACGCTTGCATTTTTATTACCACCATTTTAAAAAATCAGTTGCCTTCTACACATTGATACATATATTTATTTCATTTTCATGAACTATCTATGCTGGAAAATGCTATGGCAGACCTTCAGTGTAAGCAGTGAACTGACAGATTTTATTTCCATATTAAATAATGGTACTGGAATAAACAGAGACAATTAACACATATAACATGAAATTCTCAGGCTTACCTGTAAGATACAATGGCTTAGAAATCTAGTTTACACAATACCTAGTATTCAGTTATTGACTACAGGTGCTTTTATTTTAAGAGATTGTAAATGTCATTTATCTTATTTTTCTAACTAAATTTTCTTGCCTACTAATGGTAATATTTTCTGACATGATTATATATCTTTTTTTTTTCTTTTTGCTGATATGATCTAGTGTAAGACTGCATGTCCCTGCTCTTAAAGTCTAGTGACTAATTGCATGATAATAGAAACAAACATTTAAGGCTATAATAAACTGAAGTTCTGTGTTTCTTGAGCAACTCAAAGTTTTCTAAGTATTTGGAGAAAATTTAAAAATTTATCTGTTTATTTTTTTATTTTTTTTGTCTTTTTAGGGCCTCACCCATGGCATATGGAGGTTCCCAGGCTAGGGGTCTAATCGGAGCTGTAGCCGCCAGCCTACGCCAGAGCTACAGCCATGCCAGATCCCAGTCATATCTGCAACCTACACCACAGCTCACGGCAACGCCAGATTCTTAATCCACTGAGCAAGGCCAGGGATTGAACCCACAAATCATGGTTCCTAGTCGGATTTGTTTCTGCTGTGCCGTGGGAACTCCACTTGTATGTTTAGTTTTAACTCCAGGAAACATTATAATTTATTAGAAAATTAACATCTTTTGGTAGAATGCAACCAGAAAGTTTCTTCCCACCAGTGTGAAATAATATACTGTGCTTATATTGCTTATTCCAAATCCTTATGCAGAGTACTCCCAATCTCTGCAGAGCCATCTTAAAAAAACAGAGATAAAATGATAAGGAAAATGGTAACAGTTACTTCTGTGTATGGGAGAAATAACCTTGAACTTTGAATGACCTATGTTAGCTTCATGAATGTTGCACATTAAGTTACTCTTCTGCAAGGCATTTTGCCCTGCAATCACCACTAGTATGGTCCTTTCCAAGGAGATTTAGGGCAGTTTTTGTTGATAGTGATTCCAAATTAGGAGAATGGGTTAAAACTGGAAATGTTAGTTTGGTGACTCATAGCCAGATACTTGAGAAAATTAGAAGAATTCAGAATCTAGTCCAATATACAATTATATAACAAAACTACAAAGGAAATAAACTGAACTAAGATTTAACATCTGCAAAGGTGCAAACATTTTCTCTCTCTACAAATGCCCTTATTTTTTACAAAAGATAATTACCACAAAATTATATTTTTATGTTAAACTTGGCCTGATTACTTATATAAGCACATCAAGAATAGTAATATTTTTAAGAATGCTTTATTGAAATGTTTTCTATTGAATAGTTTTAGACTCAATTCTCAAAAGTCTGAGTCCAGAAATCCACGCGAAAAACATGGCCATCAATGGTAAACAGATTCTTATTGAATTTATGCAAATAAATATACTGTCATGAAAATAAGAATACTCACTGAGATGAGTGGTTAGGTTGCTTCTATATCTTGGCTACTGTAAATAAAGTCTACATAAACATTGGGTGCAACTATCTTATCTAATTAGTGTTTTCATCTTCTATGGCTAAATCCCAGGAGTGGAATTGCTAGATTATATAATAATTTTTTTTAAATTTTTTGAAGACACTGGATGCTGTTTTCTATAGTGGCTGTACCAATTTACACTCCTAATAACAATGTTCTAGGATCTCCTTTCCTCCACACTTTTGCCAACACTTGTCATTTATTTATTTATTTATTTGGATGCTCACATGCAATGCAGAAGTTCCTGTACCAGGCATCAGACAATTGTAACCAGAGCCACAGCAGTGACAGCACCAGATCCTTAGCCTGCTGAGCCATGGGGGAACTCTCCAAAACTTATTTATTGTTTTTTTGATGATAGTCATCTGACAAGTATAAGATGATATCATATTGCGATATCTCACTTTGGTTTTGATTTTTATTTCCCTGATGATTGCTGATGTTTTATTCACCTTTTTTTTTTTATGTGTGCCTGTTGTCCATCTCTATGTCTTCTTTGGGAAAAATGAATATTTATGTACACCTTCCATTTAAAAAGTATTGATTTGTATGTGTTTTTTATCTATTTTGGTTATTAACCCCTTATCAGACATGTTGTTTGTAAATACCTTTATAAGGAAACAAAATAAGTACCCATTCATAGTTAGATGGGTAAAATCGATGTGATATATATAATGCACTATTACTCAGTCATAGGAAAGAATGAAATTTTTCCATTAGTGACAACATGGATGGACTTGGAAAGTATTATGTTTAGAAAAATGATAGAGAAAAACAAATAGCATATGTTTTCACTTATGTGAGGAATCTGAAAAAAAATGAAGACAATAAATCCAAAAATAGATTCACAGATACGGAAAATCTAGGGATTACTAGAAAGAAGAGGGATAGAGGGTGGGGTGGAATAGCTAAGAAATGTATAAACTACCAGTTATAGAATAAATGTGTCACAGGGATGTAATGTACAGCACAGGGAACATAGCCAATATTTTATAATAATTTTGCATATAATCTATAAGATCTATAATCTATAAAAATACCAAATCACTATGTTTTACACCTGAAACTAATATAACATTGTAAGTCAACTATATTTCAGTACTTTTTTTTTTTAAAAAAAGAATATTCATTGAGAGTTTCCCAAATCTGGATGGATCCGGAGGTAGAAAAAGTAAAGGTTTCATCTTTGTTTGCAAAAATATATCTTACTTAATTGTTAATAGATTAAGAGAAAAGATCTTCTAAATCTGGAAAAGCATTTAAATTTCAAATTTTGAACAAAAAATATCAAAGTTTTAAACAACCGCATCAGTTCATTTGGCCCCGTATTTTTACACTTGCCCTCTAACCAACCAAATAGGGCTCTTTTACGAAATAATTTTGTCAGTGTCATCTAGAGGTATAAAAATATTACACAACTACAACATACACATATAGGCAAACACACAAATACATAGGTAGATGCAGAGACCTAATAGTTACTAATATTTGTGGAGAAGATTTATAAAATTTCTCTTTAGCCCAATTTCCAGATACTGTCTCTCTCTCTCTCTCTTCCTTCTGATAAGGAACTTCTTAGAGTTTGCATTTCAAAGAATGATACTTAGGTCCTAGGGAAAATGAGGGTGGGATATCTGCATCAAAAAGGAAATTTGGAACAGGAAAATTCAGTTTCCAATGTCTTGATCTTTTCAAACATTTTGAGAGGAATAGATAAGGCTTGGGGGACTAGCCAAAAATGGGTCAGGTGAACTTTGAACATGTATAGACACTCTTTTGAACCTGCAGATATCTGTAAGATGAAGAGTTGTTTCCAATTTCCCAAAGTATTGGATTGTGGCTTTAGTTTTATCACTTTAATTTTTTATTAGCTTTTTGCAATGGAAGCTGTCTTATAGAACAAAACCATTTTGTATTAACTTCCAACTGACCAATGGGCAGCCTTGAATATCCGCCAAGTAAAACCTCCATATTTCCATCCGTTATTTGCATGGTGGGAACCAAGAGAGGCATTCCTGAAGCCAGCTTCCCTATAAAACAACCCAAGCCACTACCTTGGCACAGACAGTTCTCATTATTCTCCCCTTCTTGCTGCTCGCTTGCAGCATATTCAATAAATCTTCCTTTCTTTACTCTGACTGGACTTTGGTGAATTATTTCACTGACCCCTGTCACTCTGGCCAACTGGTCACTACCCATGACATGAATCTTTTGAAAAAGCTAGTTTGGAATTTCAAGAACTTTTAAAGTCTTCTGTATACCAGTTAAAGTGGGTGACTCATTTTATTTGTTTGATTAGGGAGCCCTTGCTTTTTTTTTTTTTTTTTTTTTTGTCTTTTTGCCTTTTCTGGGGCTGCTTCCCATGGCATATGGAGGCTCCCAGGCTAGGGGTCGAATCGGAGCTGTAGCCACGGGCCTGCGCCAGAGCCACAGCAACTCGGGATCCGAGCTGTGTCTGCAACCTACACCACAGCTCATGGCAATGCCAGATCCTTAACCTACTGAGCAAGGCCAGGGTTTGAACCTGCAACCTCATAGTTCCTTGTCGGATTCATAAACCACTGAACCACGAAGGGAACTCCAAGAGGCCCTTGTTTTAAGTGCAATTCTTAAGTGGCATTACTTATTTGGCATCTTCTTCATAACAGAAGATTTCCCTCTAGAGCTGTTTAATATGTTCCTGGCCTAGAATGCAGTTCAGCCCAATTTCTGCCCAGTCATCTTTAGCATAATGTGATGCAACTCGCTTTTTTTTTTTTTTTTTTTTTAGGGCTGCACCTGCAGCATATGGAGGTTCCCAGGCTAGGGGTCTAATTGGAGCTACAGCCGCTGGCCTACACCACAGCCATAGATAGCAACACCAGATCTGAGCCGTGCCTGCGACCTACACCATAGCTCATGGCAACGCCGGATCCTTGACCTACTGAGCGGGGCCAGGGATCGAACCCGCAACCCTAGTCGGCTGCACCACGATGGGAACTCTGGAACTCACATTTCTATTCAAAATTATTTGGGGGACCCCAACCAGATAACTACCAAACCAACATCTCAGAACAAAAAACAAACTTAAGATTGTGCTGTTTTCATAAATATCAACAGCTACCAGGATCATGATTCTCAGATATAAAATAAGGTGCTGACTTAAGAAAATGCACAACCTGAAAGATGAGAGTTAAGTTTTATTTGGGGCGAAATTAGGACTTTAGCCCTGAGAAACCACTCCAAGGAGGCAAGGGCAGAAGCTAGCATATATGAATTTTTGCAATAAAGGGAAGGTGGTGGGAACAAAGATTTATAGATAATCAGATTACAGAAAACCAGTTTCTATGGAAAGATGCAAAGGTCTGGGCTTAGTGCAATCACTCCTTTTTTATGTACCTCAGCTCTAGGTCAGTGTCCTGTTTCTTTCCTGAGTCCCCTCAGGGCTCACCAGCCCACACTTGAGAGTGACTGCATTCACAGATGACCAGAGACATCTTTTGTTTTGTCCACGTAACTACAGCTCAGGAGGCAATATTTCAGATAGCTCTAAAATAACACCCCCCAAAGAGGAAAGGGAAAATATCAAGATATAAGTAATGAAAGTGAATGGGGAGGTGCATGCAACCATGCATACATTTTGTGAAGTTTCTCTGCTGGTCTCATGAAGGTTACTACTAGTCACAAGAACAGACATCACTACGAAGGATTTTAGTGTTTTTCTAGATATGAGGAGATGCAAGAAGTGGGCTCATAAAATCTTCCCCTAAACATATTTAACTGTCTAAAGACCTCTTCTTCCAGTTTTCCAGTATTGTTGGAAAAGGATAAATCTACTTTTAATTTTTGATTGATATGCATAAGTGATACCACTAAAATTTGTAAGGTTCAGGCATGAGAAATAACAAAAATATTATAGATTTTTGTGATGTGGTTTAAATCATCTGTACTTATGTTGTTTTGTGTTTAGAATTAGTATTGCAAGCCTGTGTGTAAATACTGATAAAATATTAGATCTTCACAGAGAGGAAAAAAGCAAAAGAAATGGCTTAAGGGAAAGATCAGACATTTTGTCTTAGGCATCATGAATTTGATGTGATAGGAAGACATTTAAGTAGTGATGTCTGGGAGACAGAGAGAGATAAGGGACTAGACAGAAAGAAAGAGGTCAGAAACAAGAGAGATCTTGCTATCAGGGTAGACAGAAAGCTGAGGGGGAAAGAGCTTTAACTACACAATTATAGAGACATAAGAAACCTGAGAAAAGTCCATAAAATATAAAAGAAATTACCAGTGGCGCCCACCAATGCAAGCTTTTTGGTACTAATATCATTTGTATAGCTTTTTGCCATTTATTAAAAGCTTTCGCATGCATTATATAATTGTGATAATGTGTGTAAGAGTAATAATTATCATTCTTTTGTAGACACTAGTGGCCTGGTCTATCGATTTAGTCGCTGTATTTTTAACAGAGCAGAAATGTCTCTAAAGAAGTCCCAGACTTAACTACTCAAGAAACATTATGATAGGAAATACATTTGAGTGAAGGTTCTACTACGCCTTTCTTCACTTTAACATCCACTTCCCCCAGCCAAAAGATATGCTGAATGTCTCCACATCATTCACCTGCTACCCTAAAGTTCTCTGTTCAAGTCTACTGCAAATACTGTCTAATTTCCCAAAATGTCTGAGAAAGTCATATTTTCACTCATCCAAACCTCTCAACTATAACAGCAAACAATTCTATAGAAATTAAAGGTCCTAGAGCTAGTTATTTTTTTTTTTGTGGATAATGAATAATTTATACCTCACAGCAACATATAAGTAAAAGTTACTATCATTCTGATTTAATAGATGAGGAAACTGAGGCACAGAGAAGGCAAATGATTTTCCCAAGGACACATAGTTAATAAACGTCACAGTTGAAATCTGAAACTAGTCTTTCTCTATGTGTGCATGTGTGTGTGTTTTACTGAGGGATGGGGGTTCTCTTAACAAAATGTAAATCAGTAATTTATATTTTTGTTTTCTTACAAAACAAAGATTCATCTCTTTCACAAGTAACACATAAACATGTCCTATGTGGCAGGCACATAGTGGATATGGTAGTAAACCAGACAAAGCCTTATGTCTGTTGTAGGCTTAATCTATTCTATAAAAAGACCCTGAGATCTTTTAACTAGATTTTTTGTTTTTGTTTTTTGTCTTCTGGCCCTTGAGGAGGAACTAAAAGTACTTGACTTTGTTTAATGGTTAAGCTCTTATTATTTTGTCCTGTCTACTTTCCTTTGCCTCTGCATTTTCTCACTTCTCAGATTAAATACATTCTTTTATTAAAGTTTTCCTACAGACAGAGGACATGGATGGGTCTATCCTGGGAGGGTTCCATAATGACTTGCTCCATTATAATATAGATTCATAAATTTTAGTTTATTTCTAATTCTGCCATAGGAATTTTTTCCCACTATAGTCATTGATTTTACTCCTGCTCTATTCAGTTCAGGGTACTATGTTAAGAAAATTGAAGGAACATGAGAAATACTATAAGTTAACATTGATTATAAGTTACCAATAAGGAAACCACTTAAAGTCAGCACTACTGAATAGTTAATATTGCTGGCCACAGAATAAAGACTTTCCATCAAGTCCTCATTCTGATATTTAGTAGTTGTATAAATTTTGGCAACTTCCTGAAAGTTTCTAGGCCTCAGATTTCTTTATATGTTAAATGGGAATAATATTTTTGTCACACAAGAATTCATAAACAAAAAAAATAATCACTATGGAAAACAATATGGTGGTTCCTTAAAAAATTAAATATGGGACTACAGTATATATGATCCAGCAATCCCACTCCTGAGCATATATCCAGAGAAAATCATAATGTGAAAAGATATCTGCACCCTAATATTCATTGAAGCATTATTTACAATACCCAAGACATGGAAGCAACCTAAATGTCCATCAACAGATGAATGGATAAATAAGATGTGGCAGGGAACTCCTACGCCACATCAACACAGGATCTGAGCCGCATCTGCAACCTACACCGCAGCTCACAGCCAACGCCAGATCCTTTAACCCACTGAGCAAGGCCAGGGATCAAACCTGCAATCTCATGGTTCCTAGTCGGATTCATTAACCACCGCACCACAATGGGAACTCCGAAAGGTTATTTTAAACATGTCATAAAAGAACAATGAAAGATAAAAAAGATAAACTGAGCTTTATTAAGATTAAAAACTTTTTAAATCAAGGAGCACTATGAATCAAAGTGGAAAAAAAAAAAAAACCTAAAGAATGGAGAAGATATCTATAGGTAATTTATCAGATTAGGATATATAAAAACAGTTGCAACTCAACAATAAAAAAGATAACTATCCCCATAAAATGGAGTGTTTGAATAGACATTTCTCCAAATATATATAAATGGGCCATAAGCTCATGAAACGATGCTGAACATCATTAGTCATCAGGGAAATTCAAATCAAGTCCACAGTGAAGTATCATATAACGCCTACTAGCATAAGCTTAAACCAGTTAAAAAAAAATTGAAATAATATAAATTATATTCTCCAATCACATCAAATAAAATTGAAGGTTAATAACAGAAAGAAATTTGGGAAATTAATAAACAAGTGAAAAATAAACACTATATTACTAACAAATGAGTTAAAGCAGAAATCACATATGAAATTAGAAAATACTTTGAAATGATTGAAAATGAAGATATAATAAAACACAGGAGCGGTTACTAAAGGAGTGTATAAATGTACCACATTAAAAGCCCACATAGAAAGAGAGGAATGATTTCAAAATAACAACAATTTTCCACCTTAAGACTTTGGAAAAACAAGTGTAAACTAAACCCAAAACACGCAGAAGGAAATATATAATACAGATTTGAGTGGAAATTAGTGAAATAAAGAATAGAAAAAGACACTAGAGAAAAGTAAGGTAACCAGAAGGCCATTCTTTGAAAAGTATAAGGAAATTGATAAACTTGTAGCTAGAATGATCAATAAAAATAGAGGGAAAACTCAAATTACTAAAATTGGCAATAGAAGGAGGACATTACTGCCAACCTTATAGAAATCAAATAAAATAATACTACTTTATTATGAATATTATAAACTATTATGAAATGATTGGGTATGTACTCCAGAGAAATAATAAAAATATCCTCAGAAAATGTATACATGAATGTTAATTACAACCTTATTTAAAAAGCCCAAGATTGAAAAAATTCAAACATCTATCAATTGATGAATATAATACAATCCATATAATGATATATCATTCAGCGATAAAAATACCTAAAGCTTGTGGCCTGCAATAACCACAGAAAAACCCTGGATACCTCATACCACATGAAAAACATAGTAATGAAAGACTTTGTATTGTACTACTCCATTAACACGAAATGACTACAATACGCAAATCTATAGAAAGAGAAAATAGATTAATAATTCCTAGAGCTTGAAATGGGGATTGGAATGGTGGCTTCAGAGTGTTGATTAAGATGCACAAAGTTTCTTTTTGGTGTAATGAAAATTCAGTCATTGTGTCATTACTCAGTCCCCAAGGGGGATTGGTTCCAGGTTCCAGAATCCATGGACACGCCCTTAGATAAAATGGGCTAGGATTTGCAGGTTTTGCATTTGCAGATAGGGAGAGCTGACTCTATTTTAAAACTGATGTAGTGATGGATGAGTACTCTGAATATACTAAAAGGCATTGAAATACACACTTCCTATGGTTGAACTGCATCCCGTGTTGCATAATATCTCAATCAAGTTGTTTAAAAGGAGGAAATTATACACATAAATAACCACTATGCTGATTTTACAAAACAGGTGCAAAGATTATGACTTTAACAAATAAAGATGTTTGCTTATTGTGAGAAAATGGAGATAGAGATGTACTAATAAAGAACAAGAGTACAGTGCTGTGAACTGAGGTACTAAAGAACATAATTATCTCAAACCTCTGCACCTGAGACCCAAATAGCAGGAGATCAACCTAGAATATGATTTCGTAGCAAATTCCCAGGTGCTTTTGCAGCTGGTGGTGGTCTGGGGAACCCAACTTTGAGAAGCACCGCACCAGAGTCTTGAAATTCAGTACACTTGAAAGTTATAAAATGAGAGATGGTGAGACAAGGCAGTTATGAGTTGACAGATTGAAAATTGTTTGGGATGGAGATATAACATGGGTCCTTGAACCCCCCCCCCCATCCCTCCCAAGCAATCCTCAAGGACAAAACCTGATTTCTGCGTATCTGCTACTTAGGCAATTAATTTATGAAGCTTTCGTAGTGAAAGTAATAGGAAACAAAAGTTGACCTAAACATGAATGGGCTAAGCTTGGAATTGAAGTGTTTTTCCAATTAATATCTTCCTCTTCTACCAAAAGCAACCTGAATAGGGAATCACACAAAAGTCAACCTTTTATAATGTGGTTATTGACAAGTTACTTAAGCCATGTAAGATTATCTGTCTGTAATTTTGGCCCCAAATATTTGCCTATTATAAATTGTAAAGATTAGATAAAATTGCATGTTCTGCTCCTGTCACACTGTGGATATTGAATAAATACTTATTTTATATCACTGTCTTAATTATTACAAATTATTCTGAAATGTTTACCAGGTCATGCATAGCAAACTACATTTGTTATGTATTTATAGAAATATCATGAAACATTGATATAAAAATGAATAGAACATATTTTTTCTTGAGCAAAACTTTAATTTTGAGGCATAATAAATTAAAAATACTCAGTATTTTTTACAAACTAAATTAAAAACTAGATAAATTATGTAAAATAGAGATATAGTAATTATAAGCCAAGATTAGAACGTGGGAAGCTCTGAAATAGTCACTACATAAAGCCTACAATCATGCAACATCTAACTACTTTGGTATTTGCATTTCCACTGACACAAACAATTGGATTTAAAATCAACAGTGAAAATATCGTACCTACCTAAGCATATTGTTCCGTATTTATGGATTTTTTTCTTTGAGTCTATGTTCTTAAAGTCATATTATTTTCTTTCAAATCATTTCCTTCTCTCATGAAATGATAATTTTTTAAATGATGGTTAAAATATTTACATTGTATTAACAGTATTTCAGAACTCTTTGATCCCACTCTCAGGATTTGATTATATGTTATAGCAATCTATCATCTATCATCTATCATCTAGATAACTGTATGTAGGTATCTGTACCAAAGTAGATAGAGAGAGAGAGAGAGAGACATATGAGTGTGTGCGTGTGTGTGAGTGACACAGTAAGGGAAGCTGAGAAGTTTGAATAGGAATGTTAGCAGAAGGCTCACCTTAAAGATTTCTGTATCTTTATTACCTTTAAACAGAGCAGCTTGGCTTTTATCTGTTTATCCATTTTCATACTTCACATAGAATTGCTTGAAAGAAGACTACCCAGATGAAAATAATGTTTGAAAATCATCTCTTTTAGAAGATTAACTTTCTTGCTGTTGGCACGCAGCTGCATCTTACCATATCCTAGCACAAAATGATCAGAGGCTTGAAAAACATCAGCCTCCTCTTGGCTTGCAGGAGTATCACTAAACTCTTGGAATTTTATTTATTTATTTATTTATTTATATAACTGATGCATTAAACAAGATACAGAAAAATTACAGATCTTTTTTAATTAGAGAAAAAAAGCACAAAATAAAGGAAAAAACCCTCAGGTGTAAGTGTCCATTTTTTTCATAATTACAGAATTGGAGAGCTCCTGTTTTAATAGGATTTCTATATAATTAAAGAGAAAAGCCCTAATTTGAGAAAAATCTAAGAAAAATCTAGATTCATGTTCAGGAGTAGTGTTTACTACAGATGAAAACTTTCTTTTTAATTTTCCAGAAAATATGTGGATTAGCAATAAAGCAACTAAACTAGATTCTGCTTACATTTCTATAAATGAATATTTTAAATAACTGATTTAAATATTTTTATGTAAATTATTTTGTTTAATTATTTTATGTAAATATTGTTATTAAATATCAAAGAAGCAGCAACTATTTTTGAGAATCACAAGTCATAAGAAAGAGCTTTTCTTTAAAGCAAAAATACATATATAAGATAAATACAGGTGTTACCTAGTGGTTCAGGGGTTAAGGATCCAGCATGTCACTGCTGTGGCTCTGTTTAGAGATGTGGCCTGGGTTTGATCCTTGTCATGGGAACTTCTGCATGCTCCGGGCATGACCAAAAATAAAAAAAGATAAATACACAATTTTATCTTGCTAGAGTATTTGTATTTGATTCCATTGGTTAAAAATCCACTCTATGTCATCAAAAGAAGTAACATTCGTTTTTTAATTACATGTTCAGCCACATATGGTGGCATTATATATAAAGCTCAGTCAAGCATAAAGATGAATATAGGGTAACTTTAGCTAAGGCTAGTATCTGTGCAGGAACTCTAGAAGGAGAGAGCATCAGCTGTGGAATTAACTTGGCACCGGAAGTAGGTGATAAGTGTACACTGCAGCTCTGGCCTAATTTGACAGAATAAACACCTGCCATCAACACATGACTGGCCCCTCAAAACTGTGCAGGTAGGTTATTGCCTTAGTTTGGCCTTTTAATGAAGCTAGAGATTTCAGTGTCAGAAATTGTTGATTTCTGACCCTGACCCTGTGAACAATAGTGTACTATAATCCACAGTCCTACTCAAAAAAAAAAAAAAATGCAGTCAATTAACCACCAACAGAAATGAAGGCGGTTTTTGACCTCAATTCCACAAGCACTTTCACCTTATTTCTGAAAGCATCTCACAATCACCAGGCTGGCCACATGTGTGGCAGCTGAATTCCCTAGCAGGTGCTTTATGGTGAGCTAAAGCCTGGCTGGTAAGTAGGAGAAGCAGTTTAAGGGCACTAAAGCAGAAATTAAAGTGGCACAGTATAGTGGCTTGTCTGCTGGGAAATAAGAGTGTAGCAGATGGAACAGACTAGAGAGCAGCAATCAAAGCTGTGTACCATCAAAAACTTGAGGAAGATACTGATACAGAGTGGGAGAAAAGCAAATTCTGCCAGGCTCTGCAAAATGTGACTAGTGTCATTGGACAATTCTCACGGGTTCTTGTGTAACTTTACCTCATTGATTATGTTAGCATAGCATTGCACAAATATATGAGAAAAGGCTGTTTGAAATCCTATTTGGTATTTTAAATTCAGAAGGCACTATGCTAGGTCTTGGGAGGAATGAAAATAAGAAGCAATCCATATTCTTAAGTACAACCCAGAGGGAAAGGCATGGCTTCCACAGGAATATATTCAATAACTATATGGATTATTTCTTCATCTACACACTTAGACTAGTACTGATAGGAAAAACTAAGAAGGAAACACATTTCAGAAAATCTGATACACCATCACCAGCCACATGGAACCTTATTTCTAAAGAAGATCTGGCTTCCTTGGAATAATTATGAAGACAGCTGTGGCTGTATAACTGGAAATCTGGAATAAACTATTTCATGCACAACTGAAGCACTATAAATTATTGTTAAATATAGATACAAAACATTTTTGGGATACAGACAATAAAATAAATATATGAGGGTCTAGTTATAAATGAATGCAACTGTAAGTGGTAAAGTCTAAATACAGAAAGAAAATTACAAAAGAGCTTAAGTGAGGTTTGCCCAAAATAGAAAGTAGTCAGGGAAATATGTTCAGAAAATACAGAAATACTGTTTGAGTTAGGTCTTGAATAATGGGCAGCAATTTGCCAGGCAGGCTAGGAAGGCTACCACTTGAGGCATAACCAACACTGAGTAGGAAGACACAAAATATTATCCTACCTCTCAATTCTCCAATATGATTTTAAAGCATTCTTCTTTCCCAAGGTTTTTTCTTTTTTTTTTTTTTTTTGTAGTTCATATTATGTTTTTTTAAGCTTCTACACTCTAAACTTTCTCAACTCTCTGAGGCAAATGTTCTTGTATCCCCTGTATGTAATACAAGGCTTCTCATTTACCAAATGTTTGATAAGTGTTTTACTTAAAAATACTTATCAAACTTATGTTTGCTTATGTCTCAATCCATATGACAAAACTAGCATACAGAATCATGCAAATGCTATCTGTTCTAATGGATCTCAAAATATCAGTGACTTCACACTGTTCCAATTTCTTTCTGCTCACATCACACATCCAAAGCAGGTGTCCCAACAGCTTGCCTGTAAGAGATGACACAGAACTAAGGCATGTTTCAGTTAGTGGATGTTTGCTGTCTTCTCATGGTTCCCAAGGTTATGTTGAGGATTTAATTACATTTCTGCCAGCTAGAGGAGGAAATGAGAATGGAGGGTTGTATATGAGATATTTTCTCAAGTGAGAGGATTAAAAGTAATATATATTCAGCAGTGTCCTGAAGCTGGATTGTAGAGGTTCATGATAGCCAATAAAACATGTCTCTTCCAACTCTGTACATTTCATGTTGATAGCTTGAAATTGGCCATGAAAAGTCTACAAATATAGGTTCTTAATTATTACTATTGTTATTACTAGTGTCATAAATTTACTTATTTACAGAGAGCCTACTTATCAGGAAATCAGTCTAATATAACCTCAATATTTTCTATCATTCTAGCATTGTTAGATAAAATACAGGACACTGTTGATATTTGGATTTCAGGTAAACAGTGAATATTTTTTTCTGTCTTTTTAGGGCACTTAATTTTTTAAGTATAATTGAATATGTCCCAAATATTTCATGGAACATATTTATATTGTAATACATAATTTTTGGAAGTTCACATTGTGGCTCAGTGTTTAGGGACCTGACTAGTATCCACGAGGATGCAGATTCAATCCCTGGCCTTGCTCACTGGATTAAGGATGAGGCATTACTGTGAGCTGTAGTGTAGGTTCACAGATGAGGATCCTGCTTTTGCTGTAGCTGTGGTGTAGGCCAGCAGCTACAGCTTCAATCTGACCCCTAGCCTGCAAACTTCCATATGCCGTGGGTGTGGCCTTAAAAAGACAGAAATAAATAAAATACACAATTTCTGCATTATATCTATAACTATATATAAATTATATAGGTAATTCGAAATAAACAAGCATACATGATACTTTGGTCATTTGGAGGCAGAAGGAGGAAACAGAAGAATCAGAGTGGAATGAGTTCTGAATATGATACATGCATACTCGTTTATTTCAAATTTAAATTAAACTGCATCTCCTGTATTTTTATTTGCTCACCTTGGCAAGGTAAAATGGGAACATGAAGGGAGCCTGGGAAAAGTTGTTTACCTGTGTTCTCAGGAATACTAGGACAGAGATTTTCATTAGCACGCAGCAGTGTGTGTCACACAAACTTGAATTTCCTTTTAAATATATAGACTGCATATTTTTATTTTGACCCTCCAGATCCAAGTTTCACCCTTCTTTACCCTGCCCTGTTTTGGATTAGGATGTCTCATATGGATTGTGTCAATATGCTTCTTTGCCTTCTACCTTCTGGTTGAATTCAGTCATTTGCAGGCAGAGGGAGGAAACAGATCAGAGTGAATTGAGATCTGAATATTTATTTCCTGCCATGTCATTGCCTGGCTCTACCTCCTTACTAGATACCATAATTCTGTCAGGAAACTCTGTAAAACTAAAACACTATCAAGAGATATTTATCTATTATACATAGATAGAGGTTTTTAGACCTACTATTGAAGGCTGGTTTTATCCGCTGTTTTGTTGCTATGTATACTTTTTCAAAGTATTTGCTGATATTTAGAATTAGGTATCTACCATTATCCTCCTAGGAACATAGATCACATGGGCTAAGAATCTTTTTTTTTTTTTTTTTTTTTTTGTCTTTTGCCTTTTCTAGTGTCACTCCCATAGCATATGGAGGTTCCCAGGCTAGGGGTCTAATCGGAGCTGTAAATGCCGGCCTACGCCAGAGCCACAGCAACATGGAATCCAAGCTGTGTCTGCGGCCTACCCCACAGCCCACGGCAACGCTGGATCCTTAACCCCTGAGCGAGGCCAGGGATCGAACCTGCTACCTTATGGTTCCTAGTCTGATTCGTTAACCACTGTGCCATGATGGGAACTCCTAAGAATCTTGAATCCCCAAATATCTCTGAACTTTTTTATAAGAAGAAAGCCACTCTATTGATCTGATGGAATTTGTTGTCCCTTGGATAAACAAATAAAAACACCTTTTAATGACTTAATCTGAGGACATTATCTCACAAGGAATATCATTTATCCTCATAACTCACCGTTAACAACACTGTTTTCCAGAAAACAAATATTATTTTAGGGGACAGGAATCATGGGATCATGAAATAAGTATATTTTAATAGGTTTGACAAGGTAGGCTTGAGAATCAAAAATTTTCCATATTTATACAAAAGGGTTTAAAAATGATGAAAAATATCTGATCATGCACACTCACGTGTGTGCACATACACCTGCACAGATACGTCAAGTTCATGATTATTGTACATGTGCATGTAAATCCTATACAACAAACAAACAAAATAAAGGTTTTTGCTTCTGTTGCGTCCGATATATATTGGGTTGTTATGGCAAAATGGACTTTTAACATATTATAAATCTCCACAAATTGCAATAATTTTATCATAGTTTAATGTTTGTAAAAAAGATGGAATAAGATAATATAGGACCAAAGGACATTACTACATAATATTAGTGAAATCCTCTCTCTTGGTTATTGAGTCAAAATTTTTTCCTCTCTTGTCATTAACTGTTCTTGAACTGTGCTTGAAGATTTCAGTAGCTTGAGTGGAAAAGCCACTATTCTTATTATAGAATAACTATTTTAATCACGTTAGTCTTCAGTTTCAACTAGAAAGCAATACTTGCTATGATTTTTTTTCTGACACTTTTTATTCAGAAAATAAAAAGTAACTTGTTTATGAAAGTAGCACGTTGAAGAAAAGGGTATGAAAATCTATATTCATAGTTAATCTGAAATACAGTTGGAATGACTGCATATCAAATTTTTATAATGTAGACACATCTATTCCTTATATCTGATTAGGCTTGGATATATTTACAAACACTACCCATTTTCCGAAATGTCAGGCTTCAAATGAAATGCATTGGACTGCTTCCAAAGAAAATAAATTCCAGTAACTGGAGGTATTCAACTATAGGCTTGTGGTCACTGAAGGGAGAACTCTATGTATGGTCCAAGCATTAACCATTTTCTTGGTCTCAGGTATTTTTTAAGACTGGTTCTATTAAACCTTGAGCTTCTTTATTTCTCTTCCCATGGCCCATATATAAAATTTAACCGGCATTTGAATGGGCATTGACAATCCCCCAAACATTCATTCAAAATCATTCAACTCTAACTTATATAAAAAAGTATATGGTGACAAAGAAATAATTAAGTTACATATTCTGATGATAAATTCAGTGGAAGGCAGTAAAATCTATTAAAAATTTGTATGAAAACAAGATTTGTTTTCAGTTAAGGTTAAAAAACACATACCACTCCTTCCTATTTTGAGTATTTGATTTTCTGTGCTTATATATCCAATTAGTCAATCGTTCAAAATGTGTTTGTTGGCATTTTCATTGTGGCTCAGCAGTAATGAACCTGACTAATATCCATGAAGATGCAGGTTCCTCTCTGGCCTCGCTCAGTGGGTTAAGGATCTGGCATTGCCATGAGCTATGGTGTAGGCTGCAGATAAAGCTCAGATCTGACATTGCTGTGGTGTAGGCCAGCAGCTACAGCTCTTGTCAGACCCCTAACCTGGGAACATCCATATCCTGCAGGTGCGGCCCTAAAAAAAAAACAAAACCAAAACAAAAGGCAAAACTGTTGGTTAAAGTGATAGATGGGAAAATTTATTTTGAACAGATCAAGCTGAAAATGCCTGACAGTATTGATCAAACATAGGACAAACAACACTGTACAAATTCTTTGCTACCCAATAGACTGTAAACCACACAACTTTTGAATTATTCTTGCGAAATAAAAGAACTAAAACCTTATCAAATAGCAGGATCTAACTTAGCATTTAGAAGAAAACATTACTCAGTGGAAGAAAATGTTAAGCAGTTTTGTGAGGGGCCCTGTTACAGTTCGTGGGAAATTCCAGGTTCGAATACCCATTTTTGTCATGGAGTAAACGGCATGAAAATGGGGGAAAAAATTGTTAAAATGTTAAAATAAGACACATAGCAAATCAGTTATATGTGTGAACTCTCTCATCTTCTGATTCTATCAGTGTGTAAAAGACTGCATCTGATTGTTTGAACACTTCTATAGTAAAAAGTGAAGTAAGAAATGAAGAAAGATAAACACTTTAAATGTTACATAAAAATGAATTACAAGTTATTTCAAGCCGGAAAGTAGTACATTACTGCAATTAACTCAAAAGCAAAAAGAGAGAAAATGGTAAAAAGAAGGAAGAAAAGAAGAAAGATGAGAAGGATAAAAGAAGAGGAGAAAGAGAAACACAAGCAGAAAAGGCCAAGTGTATATAATAAAATTTTTAGGTTTAGATATATGTAGGTTTGACCACTCCAACAAGGTATAGGTCCAATTCATTCAAGGGGAAAGATGCTTACCAGATGAAATAACTTTCAGTAACATTTTAAGGAAAAAAGCTTGCTCTTTACTATAACTTTCCTTGCTTTTGGATTTTGGAGTAGATAAAGAAAAAGAAATTTAATCTTTTTGTGAAAATGACCTTTGATATGTTTGGAGTCATTTCATATATACCTCTTCAAGTTTTTGAGCTAAGCTGTAACTCCAAATATCCGTGGTCAAAGTAAAGATTCTTACTTTTTATCTAAAATGGTTTTCTTTTTTTTTTTTTCTTTTTTAGAAGTCTAAGGATTGCAACATATTTTATCATCCCCTTAGGAAGCGATGTGAACATTTTGTACTAAGGAAGTGATTATAATCCGTCAACTTGCAGTAGCTTTCTATTTCTACTCAATTTTAAACATTTATTTATAACACCTTACACTGAGGATCATTACCCTCCAAATAGATTATTTTATTTCAATTCAATTTGTTTTGCCCAATAGACATTTAAAATAGCTGTTGTGACGGCAGGATTAGTGATTTGTGAATTTTCTTGGAGAAATTATGAGAATACAAGGTAGAAATGACCTATTTTACCATCTTTTTCTTACATCTAATTCATTCAAAAGTTTTGCCATCTATCTCCCTTTTCTGAATATTCTAAAAATTAAAACTACCACTACAGCCAATGACACCTTGGGTTATAAGTTTGGAGTTGAACATTTTGCCTTCTCAGGATATATGTCATAATATCTGCACAAATGGTTGTAAAGACAGCAAACATAAGATCTTTCTTCATTTATGAAGTTATCCACTAATTTTATATAATTTTATCTTTATTGGTTTACTATGGATTTTTATTTGTTTTAAACCATATTTTATTATTCATCCTCTTAGCGAATTATTTCATACATTAACCAGCAATTATGTATTGAGGATAGTTTTGAGTGAAGATACAGGTCTTACCTGCAGAATAAAAGAGGAATGTGGTAAGTAGAGTTTGCTCTTTTATTTCATAAAGCCAACAGTTTCAGTTTATGTCTCTGTTGATTTCTTTTCTAATCATTGCATAACTACATATTAATGATGAAGATTTTATAATACTTAATGGAAGTTTGCTAGTCTTCTGTGTTATCTCATGATGTATCAGTAGAGTTCAAGAGTATAATTCTCCATAATGTCTAATTTTAATGGATTATGGTAACTAGACCATCAGGAAAAAAGATCTTTATTTTACAGTTTATATTTTTGACTTTTAAATTTTTTTTCTATATTCACCACTTCAGATATGTCCTCTTCTAGAAGTTAGACCTTCTAAGTGTTTTTTTCCTAACAGATGTTAATCTACTATTTTCCTTTCCTATCACTGACCCACTACCTACAATTTTATCAATTCTTCAGCTAAGACTTATGATTTACCAAAATCATAATAATTACTGACAAACACTTGTGTTTAATTTGTGCATAATTCAAATATTTTTTTTCTTTTTTTACCACCACACCTGTGGCATATTCAAGTTCCCAGGCTAGGGGTTGAATCAGAGCTACGGCTGCCTGCCTGGCCTACACCACAACAACACCGGATCTGAGCCACATCTGTGAGCTATACTGCAGCTGTGGCAATGGTGGATCCTTAACCCACTGAGCAAGGCCAAGCATGGAACCCACATCCTCACAGAAACTATGTTGGGTTCTTATCCCACTGAGCCACAATGGAAACTCCTCAGAGCATTTAATAACACATCAAACCTTAAAAAAAGAAATCCCTATGACAGAGGCATCTTTGATAGGCACTTTATTATTTAGCTTTATACTTCCAGGCACACAGGAAGTCTCATTTCTCCATCGACCAGAAATTAGTCATGGCCATGTGATTTACTTTGGCCAATTAAATGTGAGTGGTAATAATTTGTTTCATTCAATCAAAAGTAGGGTTATTTAATTGGATGAGTTCAATTCCCTGGTCTCCTCATGGGAACTATGGACTCATGTAATATGATGGTGCTTTAAGTTCAAAACAATCTGGGATTCTAAGCCTACCTATGGATGAAAACTCCCCTGGTGAGTCATGCAAACTAGTAGAAGGCTTTATATGAGCAAAGAATAAACTTCAGTTTTGTTAATTTATTGAAGGTTTAATATCAACGTCTGAATACCCTAGATATTTTCAAAGAATTATCTGAAAAAACTCTTGAATATTCAAAAAAAAATTGCAAAGACATATATACAAAAGTGGTTGATATTTATAAGGTATTTAAAATCATGAGACTGGAGGAGATCATTAAGAGAAAAGGATAAAGACTAAAGCATATAAACACTAAATCAAAGAAGAGAGAAAGAATAGAAAAGGAGTAATGGAAAAGAAAAACAAAGATTGCAATCAAGCATGTCAAAGCTTCTGATAAATAAAATAAAGTTATAGCTGAGATCTGGTGATTGCATTTGGCAACATGTGGAAGGTTGGTGACCTTGAATAAAACAGTTTCTGAAGAGTGATATGAGAAAAATATTAATTTTCAAGTAAATGCACAATAAACTACACCATATATTAAGGGACTCGTTTCATCAACATACTGAATTGTTGAAATACAAATTATATTTGGTTAACATCAGAATTTGAGAACGTACAATTTTAATTATTCTTTTATTGGCTACCTGAACTGCTAAACCTCTGTCGCATTAAACTAAGTAATGTGAGAAAACAGACTTGAACCGGATATAATCACTTACATACAACACATTTCACATCATTAGTACAATTTGGAAATAATACTATCAGTTGCAGTAAGTTTCAAATATTAGTAGGGTGCATTTTTCAGATTCCCCTGATGTGAAAAATATCTAGTGTGTTTAGGATCCTCATATCAACCTCTTCAGACTGGTAGCAGTATTTCATAAAAGTTGCATACTTCTCTGGTTTCATATAAAAAGACAGGTAGTTAAGGGCTAAACATTTTGAATTAAAGACAATATTACAAAAAATTAATGAGAAAGTGGTACGGAAAATGTACTTTTAGTTTATCCTTTTTGTGATGATTTGGATGGAAGTTTGAGATCTAAGAATTATTCCAGGTTATTCTTGGGAGCAAAAGGTATTGATATGCTAAGTAAATATTCTTGCAATTTAATTAAATGAAAAACAAATCACCTTTTATTGATATGTGATAATGAGATCACCATTTGCACAATAGTGACTTGATCTGCAACAAATCTCTTACTGTGACATAAAAAAATATAACTTTAATGTCTTTTAGCACTGGATCTTGGGATATGGATCATAGTATTGAGGAGACAGTAGGTTTCCTGAGTACCCTGTAGAAAGCAATTTTGCATTAGTGTTTATTTATTCAAAAAGTATTCATTATGCACTCATTTTGTGCTTATGCTGTATGCATGTGGCCAGCTTGACCACATGCCACAGAAATGACTTGAGCCACAGCCGTGACAATGCCAGATCCTTTAACTGCCAGACCACCAGGGAATTCCTTATTAGTAACTCATTTTAGAAAAGCTGAATTATGAGCACCTAGTAACAAAGTCTGACCTTTAACCGAAAGAGTCCTGATTTCAGTATATCATTCTTAATGTCACTACTGAACATAGTGCTGTTATATAATTTCTATTCTATGTACAAATGGTACAGGACCTCAGTTGTTACGAAACAGAGCTCAGTGAGAAAACTTAACACTACTGCCAGGTATTGAGGAGCTTTCCAAGATCACAGATTATTTATTCCATTCTTTCTCTATTTTCTCATTTTCCTTTTCCCTCTCTTTCTTTCACTCCCTCCTTTCGCTCTTCACCTTCATTAATTTAAAGAACATTTATTACATGAGGGCTCAGTGCTAAATGTTAGTGCAGACAGAGCAAATGAGGCCAAACAAAATGAAATGTCGGACTTTGGAGCAGAGAAAGATTTGTTGCAGACCATGCAAGGAGATGGGTGACTAGCGCCACTCAAAAGACCGCAACTCCCTGAACAAAATTGTAAAGCATTTTTTCTTTTTACAGCTGCATCTGTGGCATATGGAAGTTCCTAGGATAAGGGTAGAATCAGAGCTGCAGCTCAAGCCTACACCATAGCCTGGGCAAGACTGGATCCAGGCAACATCTGCAGCCTTTGCTGCAGCTGGTAGCAACACTAAATCCTTTACCCACTGAGGCCAGGGAACTAGCATCCTCATAGACACTATGTCAGGTTCTTAACCACTAAGCCACAAGGAGAACTCCTGTAAAGCATTTTTATTTATTTTTTATAATGATTTTTGTTTTTTCCATTATAGCTGTTTTACAGTGTTCTGTCAATTTTCTACTGTAGAGCAAGGTGACGCAGTCACATATACACGTATACATTCCTTCTTCTCACATTATCATGCTCCATCATAAGTAACTAGACATAGTTCCCAGTGCTATACTGCAGGATCTCATTGCTTATCCATCAAAGGCAATAGTTTGCATCTATTAACCCCAAATTTCCAGTCCATTTTTAAAGCCAGATGAGGGAGCAAGTCGCAGGGTAAGTGATCAGCTTCTGCCCAATTCTCTGATTGGCTAATAGTGAGGTAATAGGGCTGTGTCAGGTGAATATTATCAGTCCTTAGCCTCCAGGATGTCTGGAGGCTATGAGCCCATGGTCTTCAAATAGTTAACCTCTTTCGTGGGGGAATGGTCAGGGGTGGGGGTGGGGGTGGGGTGCCATGGTGATTCACATTTGTAAAACAACTCAGGAAATGTGCATCAGATACTGTTATCTAGGTACTTTAGAGAGGAGCTAAAGCAGAGGATCTGGGAGAGACACCTGTCCCAGAAAGGCCCCATAGGGTCCTGAGTGGCTACAAAGAAATGGTGAAAAATAAAGTCAGAATTTGTGGCTCAGCAGTAATGAGCCCAAGTAGTATCCATGAGGATGCAGGTTCAATACCTGGCCTCACCCAGTGGGTTAAGGATCTGGTGTTGCCATGAGCTGTGGTGTAGACTGCAGATGTGGCATGGATCCTGCATTGCTGTGGCTGTGGCATAGGCTGGCAGCTATAGCTCTGATTTGACCCCTAGCCAGGAAACTTCCATATGCTGCCAGTGCGGCCCTAAAAAGCAAAAAATTAAATTAAATTAAATTAAAATTAAAAATAATAATTTGTGCACTTATCAAATTTATATTCTAGTTAGGGAAACAGAAAAACGTCAAAATAGAGAACCAAAATAAAAATCCTAAGAATAGGATAAGTGTTGTTAGGAAAAGAAATACACAAAGTTATGAAGCAGAATAACTGGAGGAGGGCAGAAATGCATTTTTATTGAGTGGTTAGAAAAAGTCTCAATGGGATTTAAGTTGAAAAACTGAAGAAAGTATCCTTGTAAGTTTTGAAGATGGTGTTAGGAGGGTAGTGTTATAAAGCCATCAAAATGTGAAAATGAAATAAGGCAGCTAAGAGGTTGGATTTTTGGAGGCACTAAACAAGTCAAGATGACAAGAGGAGATACTGGAGGAAAAGGCAGGAATTAGATCAAATAAGGCTTAATGGAATTTTGATTTTATTCTCTGTTGATTAGGAAAACAAAGAATTTTAAACGAGGGGTATGATATGGCACAATATAGGATTTGTGTAAAATGCAGGTAGAGAGAGGAGACAAGATGGCGGAAGAGTAGGGGGACACGCTCGCCCTCTCCCAAAAACACAACAAAAAAAGCACATCTACAGAATAAATGACTCACACAGAACAGCAACCAATCGCTGACAGAAGAACCTAAACTCCAATAATGGCAAGAAGTTTGTGACATTACTAGGCAAAACAAGAGAAAAGAGGAGAGTGAGAGAAGGTGAATTCGAGCTGAGGAGGAGAAAGGGATCCTGCACCCTGGAAAGTCACCTACTCAGGGAAAAATCTCCAGATACAAAGAAGAGTGTAGCAGTAAGTTGGAGTACTGAAAAGCCAATCAAGAACCGAACAGACCATCTGAACTATGGGCACAGTCACCAAAAATTGAGACACCTGGGTGGGGGCTGGGCACCGAGACCTCAGCTCTGGAGGTTAGTCCCTGGGAAAGGGCTGGGGGGGCGGGGCGGAGCAGAGACTGCTTGGGAGGTCTAGAAACTGGTCCAGTCTGTCAAGTTTGACGGGGCAGAGACTGCCTGGGAGACTAGAAAACAAAGCTGTTGCAGAGGAAGGGAGCAATACTCTGTGGGCGGGGAAGTGGAAAGCCACATCAAAGGGAACCTGGGAGAAGAGCCTGGTCTGTGCCCGTGCTGGGAAGGGGAGAGAAGAAGGGGTGGGTCCCCATAGAATACTCCCCACACCACAGCAAGCTTATAGGCCCGCTAGCTAGCAGGAAGCTGTGCTCCCAGTGCATCCCCTCCCCCCACCTCCGCCACCTGCTACTCTCTCGCTGGACCTGGGGCTGCCTGACATCCGGGAGGGCTGGCCTCAACAATTGCCTGAAGCCTACCACTGCAGGGGCTGTCCCTGCACAGGCCTGCTTCCCCTTTGGAGGGGCTACACCTCCGCAGAGCAGCACCAAACACGACCAGCCCCCGAGAAAAGGCCTGTAGCCCAGAAAAGCTAGAACAAGCCTAGCCAGGCCGTGAAAAGATCTGCCTAATTCTTGGACTGTCTTTCTGAGTTGGGCTGCCCTGGGGAGGAGCCTCTTGGGTTTTCAGCTGCCCTGCTATCCACCCAAGCCCCAACAGGGTGCCAAGCCTTAGCAGATCAGCTGCATAGGACTGGCAGCTCCAGGCAGGACCCCCTGCAGCCCAGAAAAGCTGCAACAAGCCTGGGCGAGTCGTGAAAAGATCTCAGACGGTCTTTCTGAGTCGGGCTGCCCTGGGGAGGAGCCTCTTGGGTTTTCAGCGGCCCTGCTAGCCGCCCAAGCCCTCAAGGGGTGCCCCACTCCCACGAAATAGCTGCTCAGCACCACCAGCCCCCTGGAGAAGCCCCTGCAGCCCAGAAAAGTTACAACAAGCTCGGCCAGACTGTGAAAAGATCCAGCTGTATTCGCAGGCCGTCCTTCTGAGTTGGACTGCCCTAGGGAAGAGAAGCTTAGGTTCTCAGTGACCCAGATAGCTGCTCCAGCCCCCAGGGGGAGCTGCACTCCTGAGGAACAGCTGCCCAACACCAACCCCCTGCAAGAACCCCACAGCCTAAAAACACCAGAGCAAGCTCTGCCTGACCGAGTGAAATCTGCTACCATCGTGGTGTGGACCTCCCAGTCCTGTCTTCCCTCAGGAAGACCTCCTTTGCTTCAAAGAAACACTGTTAGCCCCATCAACACTCCAGAAAAGCCACACAGAAAAAGACCGACCAACAACGCCAGCCCTCAGGAAATATTCCACAGCAGTGACAAGGCAAACACTGCCCGATAACGGAGAGTACAACTCCCTCAGGAGAAAGAAAACAACAAGAAAGATGAAGAAGCTGAGAAACCACCCCCAGTCAAACCAACAGGAGAACTCACCTAAAACAGTCAACAATGAAACAGATCTCTGCAGTCTGACAGACCTGGAGTTCAAAAGAGAAATACTGAAAATACTGAAGGAATTAAGAGAAGATATGAACAGTAATGCAGATACCCTCAGAAAGGAACTAGAAAATATAAGGAGCCAAGAAAAACTAGAACATTCATTTGCAGAGATGCAAACTGAACTAGGGGCAGTAAAAACCAGAATGAATAATGCAGAAGAACGAATCAGTGATATGGAAGATAGAATAATGGAAATCACTCAATCCGGTCAACAGACAGGAAACCGAATCAAAAAACTAGAAAGCAATATAAGAGACCTATGGGATAATATAAAGCGGGCCAATCTATACATAATAGGAATTCCAGAAGGAGTAGAAAAAGATAAGGGGATGGAAAATATATTTGAAGAAATTATCGCTGGAAACTTCCCAAATCTAAAGGATACTGGGTTCAAGATACAGGAAGCAGAGAGGGCCCCAAACAATCTGAACCCAAATAGACCCACACCAAGACACATCATAATAAAAATGGCAAAAGTTAGTAATAAAGAGAGGATCCTCAAGGCAGCAAGAGAAAAGCAGGGGTTTTCCTACATGGGAACCCCCATAAGATTATCAGCTGATTTCTCTACAGAAACACTACAGGCCAGGAGGGAATGGCAAGAGATATTTAAAGTGCTCAAAGGAAAAAATATGCAACCTAGAATACTCTATCCAGCAAGAATATCATTTCAAATAGAAGGGGAAACAAAAATTTTTTCCAACAAACAAAAACTTAAAGAATACAGCAACACAAAACCCAGGCTAAAAGAAATACTGAAAGGGCTTCTCTAAACCAAAAAGAAAGGAAGGAAAGGGAAGAAAAAAGAAAAGAAAAAAAAAAAAAAAAAAGAAGAGGAAGAACTAGGACTGAGGAAACCGCAATCAGAGAGCAGTCACTCAAATAAGTCAGCATACAGATTTAATCATGAACATGCTTCAAACAAAATAAAATTAAAAAGAAAAAAATGAAAAAGAGTCATCAAAACCATAAAGTGTGGGCAAGGGATGTTAGGAAATAAATAACCCTTTTTGTTTGTTTGTATGTTTCTCTTAATTTTAATATAGTAATGAAATGTTTGAACTTACAGGACCATCAGGCTAAAACACAATTATAGGAAGGGGTTAGCATACTTAAAAAACAGGGCAACCACAAGCCAAAACCAAATACTGCATTCGCAAAAAAATGAAAAAAAAAAAAAAAAACCACTCAAGCAGATAATAACAGGAGACCATCCAACCAAAAAAAAAAAAAAAAAAAAAAAAAGAAAGGAAGAAAGGAAGAATGGAGAACCATAGAATCAACTGGAACACGAGGTTCAAAATGGCAATAAATAATCATCTATCAATTATCACCTTAAAAGTCAAGGGACTGAATGCCCCAATCAAAAGACACAGAGTGGCTGAGGATAAAAAGGCAAAAACCTTCAAGATGCTGCCTACAAGAAACTCACCTTAGGACAAAAGATACATATAGATTGAAAGTGAAAGGGTGGGGAAAAATATTTCACACCAATAGACATGACAGAAAAGCAGGAGTCGCAACACTCATATCAGGCAAAATAGACTTTAAAACAAAAGACATAAAGAAAGACAAAGAAGGACACTACTTAATGATTAAGGAATCCATCCAAGGAGAGGATGTTGCTATCATCAACATATATGCCCCAAATATAGGAGCACCCAGATACATACAACAAATATTAACAGACATAAAGGGAGATATTGATGAGAATACAATCATAGCAGAAGACCTTAATACCCCCCTCACATCAATGGACAGATCCTCTAGATAGAAAACCAATAAAGCAACAGAGATCCTAAAGGAAACAATAGAAAAGTTAGACTTCATTGATATCTTCAGGACACTACATCCAAAAAAAGCAGAATACACATTCGTTTCAAATGCTCATGGAACATTCTCAAGAATCGACAACATATTGGGACACAAAGCTAACCTCAATAAATTTAGGAGCATAGAAATTATCTCAAGTATCTTCTCTGACCACAATGCCATGAAAGTAGAAACCGACCATGGGAAAAGGAAAGAGAAAAAACCTACTACATGGAGACTAAACAACATGCTACTAAAAAACCAATGGTTAATGAGGAAATCAAGAAGGAAATTAAAAACTACCTTGAAACAAATGATAATGAAGACACAAACTCTCAAAATCTATGGGATGCTGCGAAAGCAGTGCTCAGAGGGAAATTTATACCAATACAGGCCTTTCTCAAAAAAGAAGAAAGATCCCAAATTGACAACTTAACCCTCCACCTAAACGAATTAGAAAAAGAAGAACAAAAAAGTCCTAAAGTCAGCAGAAGGAAGGAAATTATAAAGATCAAAGAAGAAATCAATAAAATAGAGACTCAAAAAACAATAGAGAAAATTAATAAAACCAAGAGCTGGTTCTTTGAAAAGGTGAACAAAATTGACAAACCCCTGGCCAGACTCATTAAAAAGAGGAGAGAAAGAACCCAAATAACCAAAATTATAAATGAAAAAGGAGAAATCACAACGGATACAGAAGAAATACAAAAAAACCGTAAGAGAATACTATGAACAACTATATGGCAAGAAGTTTGACAATCTGGAAGAAATGGACAATTTTCTAGAATCTTACAGCCTGCCAAAACTGAATCAAGTAGAAACAGACCAACTGAACAGACCAATCACTAGAAATGAAATTGAAGAGGTCATAAAATCACTCCCTACAAATAAAAGTCCAGGACCAGATGGCTTCACAGGTGAATTCTATCAAACATATAAAGAGGAATTGGTGCCCATCCTCCTAAAACTCTTTCAAAAGGTTGAAGAAGAAGGAATACTCCCAAAGACATCCTATGATACCATCATCACCCTCATTCCAAAACCAGACAGAGATACCACCAAAAAAGAAAACTATCGGCCAATATCATTGATGAAAATAGATGCAAAAACTCTCAAAAAATCTTAGCCAGCCGAATCCAACAACATATCAAAAAAATTATACACAATGACCAGGTTGGGTTCATCCCAGGTTCACAAGGATGGTTCAACATACGCAAATCAATCAGCATCATACACCACATTAACAAAAAAAAAAGTCAAAAATCATATGATCATCTCAATAGATGCAGAAAAAGCATCTGACAAAGTCCAACATCCATTCATGATAAGGACCCTCGCCAAAGCGGGTATAGAGGGAACATTCCTGAATATAATCAAAGCCATTTATGATAAACCCACAGCAAATATAATACTCAATGGGGAAAAACTGAAAGCCTTCTCACTCAAATCTGGGACAAGACAGGGATGCCCTCTCACCACTGCTCTTCAACATAGTTTTGGAAGTCCTAGCCACAGCAATTCGACAAACAAAAGAAATAAAAGGCATCCATATAGGAAGAGAAGAGATCAAACTGTCACTGTACACAGACGACATGATACTATACATAGAAAACCCTAAGGACTCAACCCAAAAACTACTTGAACTGATTAATAAATTCAGCAAAGTAGCAGTATATAAGATTAACATTCAGAAGTCAGTCGCATTTCTGTATACCAGCAATGAAATATTAGAAAAGGAATACAAAAACACGATACCTTTTAAAATTGCACCTCACAAAATCAAATACTTCGGAATACACCTGACCAAGGAGGTAAAGGACCTATATGCCGAGAACTATAAAACTTTAATCAAAGAAATCAAAGAAGATGTAAAGAAATGGAAAGATATTCCATGTTCCTGGATTGGGAAAATCAATATTGTAAAAATGGCCATACTACCCAAAGCAATCTACAGATTCAATGCAATCCCTATCAAATTACCCATGACATTTTTCACAGAACTAGAACAAACAATCCAAACATTTATATGGAACCACAAAAGACCCAGAATCACCAAAGCAATCCTGAGAAACAAAAACCAAGCAGGAGGCATAACTCTCCCAGACTTCAAGAAATACTACAAAGCCACAGTCATCAAAACAGTGTGGTACTGGTATCAAAACAGACAGACAGACCAATGGAACAGAATAGAGAATCCGGAAATAAACCCTGACACCTATGGTCAATTAATCTTTGACAAGGGAGGCAAGAACATAAAATGGGAAAAAGAAAGTCTATTCAGCAAGCATTGCTGGGAAACCTGGACAGCAGCATGCAAAGCAATGAAACTAGAACACACCCTCACACCATGCACAAAAATAAACTCCAAATGGCTGAAAGACTTAAATATAAGACAGGACACCATCAAACTCCTAGAAGAGAACATAGGCAAAACACTCTCTGACATCAACATCATGAATATTTTCTCAGGCCAGTCTCCCAAAGCAATAGAAATTAGAGCAAAAATAAACCCACGGGACCTCATCAAACTGAAAAGCTTTTGCACAGCAAAGGAAACCCAAAAGAAAACAAAAAGACAACTTACAGAATGGGAGAAAATAGTTTCAAATGATGCAACTGACAAGGGCTTAATCTCTAGAATATATAAACAACTTATACAACTCAACAGCAAAAAAGCCAATCAACCAATGGAAAAATGGGCAAAAGACCTGAATAGACATTTCTCCAAAGATATACAGATGGCCAGCAAGCACATGAAAAAATGCTCAACATCGCTGATTATAAGAGAAATGCAAATCAAAACTACCATGAGATACCACCTCACACCAGTCAGAATGGCCATCATTAATAAGTCCACAAATAACAAGTGCTGGAGGGGGTGTGGAGAAAAGGGAACCCTCCTGCACTGTTGGTGGGAATGTAAGCTGGTACAGCCACTATGGAGAACAGTTTGGAGATACCTTAGAAATCTATACATAGAACTTCCATATGACCCCACAATCCCACTCTTGGGCATCTATCTGGACAAAACTCTACTTAAAAGAGACACATGCACCCGCATGTTCATTGCAGCACTATTCACAATAGCCAGGACATGGAAACAACCCAAATGTCCATTGACAGATGATTGGATTCGGAAGAGGTGGTATATATACACATTGGAATACTACTCAGCCATAAAAAAGAATTACATAATGCCATTTGCAGCAACATGGATGCAACTAGAGAGTCTCATACTAAGTGAAATGAGTCAGAAAGACAAAGACAAATACCATATGATATCACTTATAACTGGAATCTAATATCCAGCACAAATGAACATCTCCTCAGAAAAGAAAATCATGGACTTGGAGAAAAGACTTGTGGCTGCCTGATGGGAGCGATTGGGAGCTTGGGGTTATCAGACACAACTTAGAATAGATTTACAAGGAGATCCTGCTGAGTAGCATTGAGAACTATGTCTAGATACTCATATTGCAGCAGAACAAAGGGTGGGGAAAAAAATGTAATTGTAATGTATACATGTAAGGATAACTTGATCCCCTTGCTGTACAGTGGGAAAAAAAAAATAAATAAATAAATTAAATTAAATTAAAAAAATAAAATAAAATGCAGGTAATATCAGTTCAAACTCAATATTTTTCATATCAAAGCATTGAGGAAGCAATAGTTTTGTACCAGTATCAGTGTAACAGTATAAACTAATAATCACAACAACTGAAAATAAAGATATGTCTTTCACACATGACCCACACTTCTTTGTGATCAAAGTAAGCATTGGGAACATAGGCTGAACCCTAAGCAGATTCCCATCTTTCTTATTAGGGAAGATAATTTCTTATTACCACAGATAATTTCTAGCAATCATCATATTCCATCATTAACTGTGGATTGTCTCTCTCCCTTTTTTTTTTCATTTTATGGCCACTCCCACAGCATATGGAAGTTCCCAGGCCAGGGACAAAATCTGAGTCACAGCTGAGATCTCTGCTGCAGTGGCGACAATGCCAGATCCTTTAACCCACTGTACCAGGTTGGGAATTTAACCTTCACCTCTCAGTGATCTGAGCCACTGTGGTCAGATTCTTAATCCACTCCACCATGGCGGGTACACCTCTCTCCTTTTTTGGTCTATAAACTCTTAGGACAAAAGTACTGATTTTCATCTTTGTGTTAATTTTTAAATAATTATGTATCAAATGAAAAAAAGCACATTCAAAATCCTAATTACTGAAATTTGTAATAGGTGTTCCTTGTTCTCATAGTTGAGTCTCCAGCTCTGATTCATATATTATAAAAATGTAATATGAAAATTATCTAAAGAACACTTGTGAGTTGTATTTTCTTTCATTAAGAAGACATTTTAAATTTCTACTCTTCTTTCCTAGTCCTAAATAATGATTTAATGTAAATGAATAAAAAAAATGGGATTAATTTCCACAATATACAAATATCTCATGTAGCTCAATATCAACAAAACAACCAACTCAAAGATCTAAATAGATATTTTGCCAAAGTAAACAGGTGGCCAAAAACCAAAAAGATGTTCAACATCACTAATTATTAGAGAAATGTTAATCAAAACTATAATAAGGTACAACCTCACACCAGTCAGAATGGCCATCATCAAAAATGCTATGAAAAATAAATACTGGGGAGGATATGGAGAAAAGGGAACACTCCTACATTGTTAGTGGGAATATAAATTTGTACAAATACTTATGAGTGTGGCTGTTCCTTAAAAAGTAAATATAGAACTACCACATGATCCAGCAACCCTACTCCTGTACACATATCCAGAGAAAACCACAATTTGAAAAGATACATGCACTTTAATGTTCATTACATTATTTACAATAGCAAAGACATGGAAGTAACCTAAATGTCCATTAATAGAGGAATGGATAAAGAAGATGTGGTACATATATACAATGGAATATTACTTAGCCATAAAAATCAAATCGTGCCATTTGTAGCAGCACAGATGCAAATGGAGGTTATCATACTAAGTGAAGTAAGTCAGACAGGAAAAGACAAATATCATATGATATCACTTATACATGGAATCAAATAAAAATGATTTAAAAGTACTTATTTACAAAGCAGAAACAGACTCACAGATTTTGAATTCAAACTTATGGTTACCAAGGGGAGACAGGGAGGGAAGGATAACTTAAGAGTTGAGGATTAACATATACATACTGCTATATACATAATAGATTATTAAGAAGGACCTACTATGTATAGCACAGGGAAATCTAGTTTATATTCTGTAATAACCTATATGGGAAAAGAATCTGAAAAAGAATAGATATATGTATATGTGTGACTGATTCACTTTGCTGTACACCTGAAACTAACACAACATTGTAAGTCAACTATTTGCCAATCATTTTGTAAATGGTATTCTTTAATAATTCAATATGTATTGTATACTTCCAAACATCATATAACTTATTCAAGAATTGTAATTCAGGGATTTAATATTTCATGAAGTAGGGGCACTTATTCCTCTTTGTTTCAGAAGAAAGACTATACATTGCATAGCTATAATTTTTAAAAACTTACGTATTCAAAGATGTACAGATTTGTCTTATCAGTTTTCCTATAAAATTCAGTTAGATCAAACTGTCTCAACAATTTCTGTACAGTGAGTCTATCCTGCTATCTGACATATTTGATATACTTATTTGTTTGTAGGCAACTATAAAATATTTAGAAAAAATACAAGGCACATTTTAGTAGACACCAATGCAAATACCTTCCAGATTGCACTTATGTTCACTATTTATCATATTTGTGTTAACTCATTTAATTCTGATATTTAACTTTAACCTGCTCCTAGTTTGAAAGTAAATTACTATAAACTTTTAACAACAGCAGCAAATCAGAGTTTTCTTAATTCTTACTTCTCTTCCTAAAAAGACATCACTTTAAATTCTTTTATATGTCCATAGTGACATGTTTCCCCACATTGCCGAATAGCATCTGTGAAATATATACTGTTAATTTTAGATATTTTCTAAGGAGGAATTAACATTTATTCATAACATGTATTTATTTTTCCTTCACCCCTACACCATCCAATTTTAGACATTGTCTAATAATGATTCTACTTCATTATACATCATTTTCCTCTCTGTATTGCATAGTAGACATACATACACTTCCCAATTAACTACACAGCAGTTTGGGTTTATATGATATTCCATGCTTACATTATCTTGACACTACTGTTTTCACTTAAGCCTACCATATATTGAAATTCTTTATTTTACATAATTTTAGTTTCCCTGGAGTTAATAACCCAACAACTTGAATGTAATTTTCTATTTACTTACATTAATTTTTCCCTAAGCTCTCTAATAAAACTGTAAATGACTTTTCAATACTGTCAGTACATCGGACACCCTATCAGTTCCCTCTTCCCCATTGGAGAAATCTCTTCAAAAATCTTCTGTCCTCATGGGGCTTCCCTTCATCATCCTCAGTATTCCAACTCCCCCCTTCTATAACCCTTTTTTTCTGGATCCCAGAAAATCTTCTTAGTTTTATGTCACAAATTTGTTGATATCCCTTTATTAGAATTGTGATAAAGGAAAAAATAAACACAATTACTTTGAGACCTAGCAAGCTTGGAAATAGCTTTATTTTTATCTTGTAGTTGATTCATGTTTGGCTGAATAGTTGATTTCTTAGTTGGAGTTAATTTTCCTTTAGAAGTTTGAAACTATTTCTACCTTGTCTTCAGAATTCCAATATAAAGTTTGAAAAGTTTTAAAAATTGCAGCATGAGACTATCTGACAATTGAGAAACTTTTTCCACCCTGTTGCCAAGAAACCTACAACACTTATAAAAGGCAAAAGTGGTGCTGCAGATATATGATGCTCTAAAACCAAGTGATATGTGCATCAAAATATTCTATTTTTATATGTTAATAAAATCATCCCATGATATACCAAATGGGTCTGAAAATTAATAAAGAACCTGACATGTCAATATTTAAGTGAGAATGACATGTCTCTGGAATTACTATCCAAGAGTTTGCATGCTGATGAATTGATTTCTTCTGGAGACAATACACAATGTGATTTTCTAAAATTACCTTTTTGTGTTTAAATGCCCTTGATATTAATTTAGCTGTGCTTTATGCCATTATTAATCAGTTTTTAGTAGTCCGAGTTTATATGATTTTTGATTCTTAACTATCTGTCTCTATTTATTTCCAGTTCTTTAGAGATTTGGCTTCCATATTAAGATATTTGTGATAAAAGATAAAGAACTTTTCCAGTGGGAAGCTAAAGGAAAATTTCAAATAAATCCCAACAGCCACATGTGTCTCTGAACTACTTTATTGTTATTGCCAAGGGATAGTACAGAGATTATCTGAGAGGATATATCTTTTTATGTTTGTGTATTATTTAGTATTCTCTTGAGAAACAAAAATTGAATCCACTTATCCATTTTCCCCTTCTATCTCAGAAAATAAACAATATCATGAAATTAGTGGATAGTATTTGTCTACACTTTAATCTGTTTTGTTACTTATATCATAATCTTAAATGATGAACAGTCTGTCACCTCCTATATAAGTACAAATGTTTTTCTAGGACAAATACTGAGGAAACAAAATGATCTTTTCATTATCATACAATTAGGACAAGATTTATATTTGGAAAAGCTAGAGGTAGATTCTTCAATCTCTTTTTGGCCTCTTTGGGAATGAAATATCAGCTGGAGTAATGTGTGCTAGTTTCTTGTTTAAAAGAAAATTCATTGGTCTAAATTTCCTCTCACATTTTCTCTAAACTGCGGTGCAAAGTGATGGTGGCTAGCTTTATTATAGAAGATAACTAGAACACTCTAACTGTATAATAGCCATTAGCTACACATCACTATTAGAATTAAAATTCTGTAACATTAAGATTGCACTTATTTCAGATGTCAACAGCCACACGTGGCTGAAGGCTACCATAATGAGCATTGTAGTTATACCTAGAACACTTTTATCATTTTAGAGAGTTCTACTGATCAGTACTTGAACAAGAAAAGGAATGGACAAAAATGAACACAATCCAGGTCAAAGCCTGAAATACTGCAGCTGCCTTATGGAGTTGATCTCTATTTCCACCTTAAAATTCTGGACTAAGTTCAAACTACTGTGTAAAAAAGAGAAATGAATATCTTATAAAAGTCACTTGTTTGGGGGATACTTTATCAGATTAGCATAACCTATATACATGCACACTTACATACATATATGCATATATACACACATATATATGTACATGTAAATATGTGTATGTATGTGTATATATATACTATATATATATTTGTGAGTATATATGTAAATGTTGGTTTGCAACCTTGGTAGTTCCCCAAGATGAAATTCAAAACAGGCTTCCACACACAGAAGGGAAGGAGAAACCAAAGAGTTACAGACTACTCCGGATTGGTATGTCCCAGTATAATAAGCAAGGGAACCTATCCAAAAGCCTGTCTTGGGCAGCTGTCTAAAAAGTTGACCTCTGCACCTGCCTTTTAGAGTCTTAAAAATTTATATAGAGGCCCTATATACATCAAGGAGGTTGTGTCCTTGAAATGACCCTGTCTATGGGAACAGTGGGCAGAATTTACATTCCAAAGACAGAGGAGGAGATAACTGCCTGGATCCAAATTCCAAGTCAACCAGCAACCATGTCCTCTCCATGACCTCATCCAAAATTCTTTGTGACTAGTTCTTACAATGTTACATGCCCCCTCTTCTGAAATGTGCACTGAACAGTCAGCAGTGGTTTTATTAGGCATGGAGGTACTGGGGACAGATGCTACAGCAACAATACTAGTACATGTAAGAGAAAATGCAGATTAAGATAATGATTTCCAAAATACATAACAATTTTTTTTCCACCAAAAGCCTTGTGATCCAATTTGTGGTCACATCCTTTTGATGATCTTCAACAGAGAGGGCTTCTGATCTTTAAATACGCAAATGTTTAACTTTACTATTTTAAAATCTCCCATTTATAGTTTTTGAGAGCTCTGGATTCCTCACACCTTCACTGATACTTGACATTTTTATTTATTTATTTCTGTCTTTTTGCTATTTCTTTGGGCCGCTCCCGCAGCATATGGAGGTTCCCAGGCTAGGGGTCTAATCGGAGCTGTAGCCACCGGCCTACACCAGAGCCACAGCAACGCAGGATCTGAGCCGCGTCTGCAATCTACACCACAGCTCACGGCAACGCCGGATCCTTTAACCCACTGAGCAAGTGCAGGGACCAAACCTGCAACCTCATGGTTCCTAGTCGGATTCGTTAACCACTGCGCCACGACGGGAACTCCCTGATACTTGACATTTTTAAGGAAGATACTCTTTTCTCAGACTTCTCATTTTCACATGTGCAGGTATTTTAGTTACTCTTATTTTCCTTCTCACTGGAGGAATTGTGAATGTTGAAGAAGTCACTGAGCATACAAGTGATTTTTTTCTCTTGTTGGATAGGTGTGCTTGCAGATAGGGAAAAATCTGACCTCTCAGAGCTACATGAAAGATGTAATGGAACCAGATCAGCCCCTTTGCATGTGGCCTGTCTTTGATTAATGCTACCTGTAACAAGATGGACAGGATTATCCAATTTAGTGTGTGTTCATAAGTCCATTTGGCAGCACACACAAGCCATGACTTTCATTTCTGCTTTAGCAGTCATTTTGAGAAATACTGCAAATCTATCATTTTATTTCCTCTTCAGACTTCAGATAGGGAAGAAAGGATTTTAAATTGGTCTCTTATCCTGTGTGGTTAAGTTTAAAAATCTTGTCTTGATTAGTTACCCATTGTTTTCATATCCACTTAGATGTTCACCACTATATCTAGGATATGTACATTTCAATTTCTCCCTCAAAATTTACATTCCTCATTTTTATTGTATTAATTTTATCTCAACTAGTTTGCATATTTACTAAGGACTATCTAATGTTTCTGCTGAAAAATGTACAACTTTGAAGAACTTAAACAAAAATAATTTTCATAATAAGAACAAGCAAGACAAGATTTATTGGTAAGAAAATTATCTTCATAGTAAAAAAAAATGGTAAAAAAGTTAATTTTTATGACATCTCAATCTTATTATTTATCAGCCTCTAAAATGGTAGCCAAGGGTATTGATAAAGTTCTTTAAATATTGTTATTAGGAACATAAACATCTTTTAAACAGTGTATTAAGCTGTTCTTTTCCAAATTAACTGAGCTTTATTAAACACCAATTATGTGCCAAACATCATGCCAAGTGCTTTATACCTATCACTCAATTTATTCTTCATAGCAACTATATTAAGTAGAGAATAGCTCCATTTTATGGGAAACTACGGCATAATTAGTAAGTAACATTACTAAATTTATATAGCTAGTAAAAATACAGGAAATACTGAAATCCAGGTAGGACTCTAGAGTATGTTCCTTTAACCAATACATTACTTCATAAATATTTGATGCTTATACGTAATTTGGCCTCATGTAAACATTAATGAAAAACAGTGAGGGGAGCTTTTAATACTTGAAGAGGGGTTTAGAGCTCCCGTGGTACACTCACTTATGGTAGACTGCACATTTGTTGATGTGGCAAAAAGGAGCATTCTATATTAGAATTGAGGAGAATGGTAAGAGATGGTTGTGTGTGTACTGGCGGGGATACTCTTGAACATTAAGATAAAAACAGAAAATGTGATCTTAACAATAAATGATTCAATGAAGAGTGTCATAAAGCAGGGCACATGATAAGTTTTAAAAATAAAATTAAAAAAAAAATTGACTTCCACTTCTCTTAGTGTTGGTCATTGTCTGAATGAGTGTGACAGAGGGATCAGAGAAGAGGGCACATGGTGACATCACCCATAATTTCATGGTGATCAATTCTGAAAACTACAATTAATCTTCTGCTACTTTGTGGCATAAATGACAGCTTTAGCCAGGAGGAATAGGCTAATTGTTACAGAGTAATGAAATAAGAGCAGTTCATTGCAAAGTGATTACCCCTTATGCCTTCAGCAGCATAATGAAGCATTAGGGCTAAAAAACATTTTTATAACCTAAGAATTGCATGAAACTTTGTGCAAATGAATTTGATGATACCTAATTGGCATTATGAAATTAAATTTGTAAATAAACATATGGGAATTAGTCAGCTTCATGCAGTTCATAATTGACATGAGTAGAATTTTTATGGTCAATTAAAAAACATTTTAATCTTGGAGTTCCCATTGTAGCTCTGTGGGTTAAGGACTCAACTTAATCTCTGTGAGAATGTGGGTTCAATCTCCGGCCTTGCTCAGTGGGTTAAGTATCCATTGCTGCCACAAGTTGCCACACTGGTTATAGATGTGGCTCAGATCTGGTGTAGTTGTGGCTATGGCATAGGCCCCAGGTACAGCTCTGATTCAACCCATAGCCTGGGAACTTCCATACACCATAGATGCAGCCATAAAAATAAAATAAATAAATAAATCATCACTATACCTATTTTTCAGCATGATTATTCATAAATATTGCGGAAAAAATGTTCAAATATATTTGCTTACTTCATGGGGATTTGGTAAAATATGGTTGGTATTTTATAATTCCCCCACTGTCTTCTTTCTATAATTAAAGATACAAAGAAAACTGGTTTTAACATCGAGCTCATAAGAGTATTTTCTGAAAATTTACCAACTTAATCTGAATTTGATATATTTCAAAATGTCCACTTGTATGGTTGTATCTAACTAAGGAAGTATATTAAGTTACAGATGTTAATGTAGCACTATCTGTTATTAATTCAATTTTTATAGGAGATTTTATCTCTAAAAGTTTGCATAAATTACTGATAAGTGAAAATAAAGTATTACTTTTCTAAAAGTATTGTGATAGAGAAAATAACTTCTTCAGCAACTGTCTTTATAGCCTTTCATTCACGTTTTAGACCGATATGTGTGTTGTCTAATAGATGAATTTGATACTTGTGTAAAAATGGTTTTGTAGTAAGAATTTTCTATAAGCACTTTAAATCTATTCCTCATTTTTTGAATTTGGTTTTATAAACAAAATGTGAACACATTCCCTGGATAATATCCATTCTTTCTATTATTCAAGTACTTGAAGTATGTGGTGAGAAAACATATAAGAAGTTATAGAGAGGAGTTCCCGTCGTGGCGCAGTGGTTAACGAATCCGACTAGGAACCATGAGGTTGCGGGTTCCGTCCCTGCCCTTGCTCAGTGGGTTAACGATCCGGTGTTGCTGTGAGCTGTGGTGTAGGTTGCAGACATGGCTCGGATCCCGCGTTGCTGTGGCTCTGGCGTAGGCCGGTGGCTACAGCTCCGATTCAACCCCTAGCCTGGGAACCTCCATATGCCGCGGGAGCGGCCCAAGAAATAGCAACAATAACAACAACAACAACAAAAAGACAAAAAGACAAAAAAAAAAAAAAAAAAAGTTATAGAGAGCATAATACCGGCAAAAATATATGCACATATTCCTATTTATATTTATTTTAAAATTTAAATCTCTAAAAGGAAAATTATTTTTGCTTAAAATTGAGGAATTTTAACATACACTCTATCTTAAATCAAGGTTATCACACCTATAAAATCCACAAATATGTAGTGTCTCTTCAACCATATATTCATTAAAAAACATATTGAATATTAACAAATATTCTTACATTTTAAATTATTGATCTAAAAAACTTCTCTACTAATCATATCTGAGAATGCGGAAAGAGACAAAATATTAAAGGACAATTACAACATGAGTATATAGGTTTTTAAAAAGGAAACCAAGAGTCATTATGGATATTCCAAGAAGGGCTTCTTTTTTTTTTTTTTTTTTTTTTTTTTTTTGTCTTTTTGCTATTTCTTTGGGCCGCTCCCACGGCACATGGAGGTTCCCAGGCTAGGGGTCGAATCGAAGCTGTAGCCACCAGCCTACGCCAGAGCCACAGCAACGCTGGATCCGAGCCGCGTCTGCAACCTATACCACAGCTCACCCAAGAAGGGCTTCTAAATCAGCCTGATGACAATGGTAAGGTTTCAAAAAAAATTAGCCCTGGAGTTCCCTTCATGGCGCAGTGGTTAACGAATCCGACTAGGAACCATGAGGTTGCGGGTTCGATCCCTGGCCTCGCTCAGTGGGTTAAGGATCAGGCATTGCTGTGAGCTGTGGTGTAGGTGGCAGATGCAGCTCGGATCTGGTGTTGCTGTGGCTCTGATTAGGCCCCTAGCCTGGGAACCTCCATATGTCACGAGTGCAGTCCTAGAAAAGACAAAAAAAATTAGTCCTGGATTTCAATATCTCTTTTCTTTTACAAAAGTTATCTGTTTGCATACAGATAAATCATATACTAAATATTCCTTGATTACCATGTAAAGCAGAGATAACTATAATGATTATTTAATATAATTGCTCCAAAGAATAAACAAACAATATGTGTAAAGAATTTGTCATGGTCCTAAGCATGTAATCAGTGCTTAATAAATCTTGCTTCTTCCTCTATCATTAGTCATTATCAATTTTACAAGTGTCTCCCTCTGTTTCTCTCTCCCTGCTTCCCTTCTTTCCTCCCTCCCCCCTTCTCTTTCTCATTCATATGTATATGCACACATACACACAGAGAAAGTCTTTCCTTATAATGTCTTTTAACCCCTCTCAAATCTGGACAGCCACATTCTTCATGCTAATTTATACTTCAGAGTCCTTCTATTGCAAAGAGTTACTGAACAAAATGTCTACTGGAGTAGTGTGGTACAGTAGGCTTGAAATGAGATTAAAAACAGATGCTAGGTCATTAAATCTAATCTTGGGTGAAAGTAGATAAGGATAGGGGAGAGGAAATAAAAAGATCATGAAGATCATTTCTAAGCTCTTAGATAAGTTAGTGAATAGGTATCTTACAGGATTATTGATTCCATCATCTATTCTAAATACCATACCAAGTTGCTCTAAGTTTTAATGTACATACTAGATGCATATTTATTTTGATTATTTGGCTGAATTGTGATAGCACCACACGTAAAATCATATTATCTTTAGGATTTATGGCATTATTATCTGTAGCATAAAAAGTTAAATTCTTCTATTTTAAATTAACATTAATAGTATTTAGAAGGAACAGAAAAGAGGTAAATTGGAGAAACGGAGGTGGGAGAGGGTCATTACACCCCTGTCAAATTAAATACTTAATCACTCAAGAGCTCACTAAGTGTCAACTAACTTCCCATAGAGGGAAATCTGGAAAATCACAATCAACAAAAGGAAAAACCATGATTTCTAAATTATGATGGTTTATCTTGGAAGCTAGGCAGCTTTAAACTACTTATGCATTTGTAGTAACTATAAAAAAGTCCTCTTTTCAAAAACAAATACAATTGATTTCAAACTCCAACTCTAACACACTAGCTGTATAGACTTAAGGTTCAGCCCCACTAGCTATTAGATTTAAGGTTCTGTTTCCTTACCTGTTGAAAGGGGACTATAATAATTTTCATAACTGTAATGGTTAAAGTAATAATGAATGCAAGGTGCCTAAGACAATGCCTGGCATATAGTGAACAATTACTGGCTAATACAAATTTAATTAATTGGTTTATAACAAAGCTTACTTTATGAAAGAAATCTTCAGAGAATTTTTTTTTAACTTTTACCAAAAAAAAACCCTCCAAACATTGGCTAATGGTTTAATATTTCTTTTGAAAAATATAGCTTGAAAGAATATCTGTTTTATTTGAGGTTGATGTAAAATAAAATGAAGATGTTAATCAAATTTATGACATTGGCTGCTGAAATATTGGACTTTGAGTACAAGATATAAAGCATGATGTGTTGATCTGTCTAGGATATCTTTACCAGTGCATAATAGAAAACTGACAGGCTCTCTCATGCTCTCATTCATCCAGAGGCAGAAATACTGATGACATATTTTTAGATCCAAATCTGAATGCCTTTCTCTAAACACATCTAGAGAATTTAGAGAGTGACTACACATAAAACAGTAACATTTTTCAACAATGAAAAGTATGTAGACTAGTGAAAATTGCCAAATTATTATTGCCAAGATATATTTTACAAATGCCAGAAAAAATGTGTTGACTACATAAATACCTAAAGGAATAGAGATGATAAAAAAGGAATTACAGAGACTGTTAAGGAATAGAAGGTGTGATACATAAATAAGTCCACAAATAAAGTAAGTTTATGTTCAGATCTAGAACATTCATTGAAATAAATATTCTTTAATACTAAAGAATGCAAAACAGGCAATTAAATTGAATCCAGCAACACTTTTAAGAAAGACTATACCTAAAACGTCAACATCTAGAGTTCCTGTTGTGGCTCAGCGGAAATGAATCTTGACTAATATCCAAGAGGATGTAGGTTTGATCCCTGGCCTCACCCAGTGGGTTAAGGATCCAGCATTGTTGTGAACTATGGTGTGGGTTGCAGACGTGGCTCAGATCCCACATTGTTTTAGCTGTGGCATAGACCAGCGGCTACAGCTCTGATTTGACCCCTAGCCTGGGAACCTCCATATGCAGCTGGTGTGGCCTTAAAAAGACAATAAATTAGTTAATTAATTAATTAAATGTCAATGTCTGTGTGTAGGCAATGACCATTTCCTCTGTATAACTGATTTAAACACAAAGATTCTAGGAAGAAAGATAAAACCCCTATTCAAGTTTTAGTCAACTCCATATTTACTAGATCTCTAAAATATTTTCTTTATAGAGGCACGTCACCCACTGTATCATTTTGAAAAAAATAATAAAAAAAACCTCAATTAAATACAGCTAGGAGACCGGAAGGGGGAGCTCTCAGGTACTGAGGTGATAGCTGAGTCCAATAGGAAGAAGAAAGACTCCTTTTCTCTCCTGGCAAGAACTCAGCCAATGAAAAGCCATGAGCCATGGTTGCTATTTACTATAGACTTCCCAACTTTCTTTTCCCCTCTATAGAAGTGTTCTTCTTTCCTTGGCCTGTGGACACTTTCACGTGTCTTGTCATGTTTGCAGAGCCTGAACTGAAACTTTCTAATGACCACAAATAAACCCAACTTTGCTGGAGTATTATCTGGCAGTGTTTTTCTTTTTTTCCCCTTAAGTTGAACATTTATAACGTTATATGTAAGAAAAGAGTAGTGTTCAATATTTGGCCTCCACGTTGGACATCAATGGATTTCAATAATACATTTATATAGAAGAAGGAAAAACAATCATCAAAGAAGGAAACTTTGCTGAAAAGGTCAAAGGTTGGAAAAAAATTTCACAGCCTAATCAATTGTGGGGCACTCTCTAAAAGAATCTGAATAATCAATTGCACTTATTTTCTTTGAAATTGGATAAAATTGAATGGAATATTTCTTTACTTCTAAAATGGGGAATATATTGGGTTCAAAAAGACCTCAGCTTTACTCTTTTCCATTTGAAAGCTGCATAAGATGCCCTTTAGATTCTGTAACTAAAACATTTTTTACATGTCCTAATGGTGTAAAATATTTATCCTTGAGGTAGAAGAAAAATATGGAAAATTAATGTAATACTGAATATCAACTATCCATTTTCTTCATTTACTCTTGTAAAAACTGACTTTTAAAGTCTAAGTCTTCTCCTATCCAATGAAAATATATGATGTTGAGAGGCAACAGTAGTTCTAATGATTTCAAATACATTAATAAGTTCTGTCCATTTGCTATCTGAAACAATATTTATGTTTTTTGCTAAGTATTTCCCTAGTTAAACACTTAAAAGAGTTGCCAAGATTTTGACCATAACTGAATGTAAATGTAATTGGTGTCATGCTTCCTCACATGTCCCTACAGTGTTTTTGGAATGGTATCATTACAGCTACTTTTCAACTCTGAATGGTATACACTTATACAAATATTTGCACAAGCTGTTCTCTTTTAATATCACTTCCTTGGAGCCACAGTTCTCTATATTTTGTAGCTTTGCACAGTTGTAGGTTTTAATACCATTCTGATAGTTTCACTAACACTCAAAACCACTGATGAACTATCAAGATGCACCATCTAACCTCAAGCAATTTAAGGTAGAGTGTAATTTTGCCATACCAACATCTCAATGCCCTGTAATTTTGGGTGGTTGATTTATCTGGACTTTTTCATGAGAACAGAAAGGTACAAAAATGAGATGAGCTAAATGGCAACAGTGTTGGTATTATTGATTATATGTACAATTTTACTTTTAAAGTGAATCCACATGGAGATGGTCAAGAGATTTATTTTTTAATATGCCACTGAATATCATTTATATGCATGTAGAAAATTGTGATTTAGATATGTCAACTTTAAAAATAATAATCTACATGAGAGTTGGCAGTTAAGTTTTATTTGAGGCAAAATGAGGACTAAAGCCTGGGAGGCAGCGTTTTAGATAGCTCTGAAAAACAGTTCCACAAAGGTAGAGGCGAATGTCAGTATACATGTGCTTTTGGTGAAGGGGAAGTGCCTGCAATAGAGCACACGCTATGCAGATGGTTGTTGTCAGTCATGAGGAACAGACATCACCGTGAAGGATTTGAGTGCTTTTTTAGATATGAGGAGATACAAGAATTGGGCTTATAAAATCTTCTGAAAATAATTACCCAAAGATCTGTTCTGCCAGTTTTCCCAGAGCACAGAGTGCCTCCCTCCTGATATCCACCTTGAGCTCCTTTCAGGGGGTGTTGGGAGTCTGCAGCTGCAGTGGCTCATGATTCAATCTTTACAGAGACAGTTGGCAAGTGCCAATCTTCAGTTCACAGATATTTGAGCTAAATAAGATTCATTATGCCTCAAAGTCCTTTATTAACTAAATATATGTGCTATTAATCTTTCATTATATTAATAAATATGAATTAAATAAAAATAGCCACAAAGCTTATTCTTTCCATAGCTGTAGACAATTGAACCAACAATATTTTTATAATGACAAACTTAGGCTTATTAAATCCTGCTCATAAAAACGTTAGTTATTTTCCCCATTTGGCCTGAACAAACCAACTATAGAGATGTTTTAATTTAAATTAACTCTTTCAGGAGTTTCTATCGTGACTCAGTGGTTAATGAATCTGACTAGGAACCATGAGGTTGTGGGTTCCATCCCTGGCCTTGCTCAGTGGGTTAAAGGATCTGGCGTTGCAGTGAACTGTGGTGTAGGTTGCAGACGTGGCTCGGATCCCAATTGCTGTGGCTCTGGTGTAGGCCAGCAGCTACAGCTCCGATTGGACCCCTAGTCTGGGAACCTCCATATGCCACAGGTGTGGCCCTAGAAAAGGCAAAAAAAAAAGAGTAAGTTAACTCTTTCTAATTAATTTTGAATTTTATCAGATATTAGAAAAATACAAGAAAAAATAATTGCAAGAGAACAATTTCATTGCTTTAGACTTTTTTGAGGTATTGTAATTACTTCTTAATTTCTATCCTCTGAAATTTTTGCTATGACCATATGTTGAAATATTCCATTTAAAGAACTAAAAATATGGTTCAGGAATGAGATTTTATATACTAAGAAAAATAGTGCAAAATGGCATTGGCTAACAAAATTTATTGTATACATACACAAAAATTGTTGTGTGTATATTTGTGTATGTGTATTTCATATAGTCCAAAAGTTCTGAAAGATAAAATCAAGTTCATTTTGATTACATAAGCTGTAATCTGGGATGTGAAAAATGTGATCTGGTTTAGTTATCTCTATCTTTATACTTTTTCTAAAGTGTTTTTTTCATGACTGGTGATTTTTTTTTTTTTTGCTATTTCTTTGGGCCACTCCCGCGGCATATGGAGGTTCTCAGGCTAGGGGTCGAATCGGAGCTATAGCCACCGGCCTATGCCAGAGCCACAGCAACGCGGGATCCGAGCCATGTCTGCAACCTACACCACAGCTCACGCCAACACCGGATCGTTAACCCACTGAGCAAGGGCAGGGACCGAACCCGCAACCTCATGGTTCCTAGTCGGATTCGTTAACCACTGCGCCACGACGGGAACTCTGATTTTCTTTTTCTATTTTCTGTCAAATAATTTCTCTGTTAGTGTTCCCAAAAATGTAGAATGCCACCGTTTGAATGAGATATTTCTAGTCTCTACGTTTATCATCACCTGATCTTTACTAGCCAACTTACATCAAGATCAATCAAGTTCAGGATTTGATATATATTCCAGATGAAAAATTACTTTTTATATTTGAGTTTGACTTAATAATTATTCTTTACTATTTAATTCATTAAAATTTTTGTCAAATTGAGTAAGTTTTTATTTTATCTATAAATTGTGCAATTTTTATGCTCTTTCCCACATATAGAAGTTCCCAGGCTAGGGGTTGAACTGGAGCTGCAGCTGCCAGCCTACACCACAGCAATGCCAAATCTGAGCCAGGACTGTGATGTACATCACAGCTCACAGATCCTTAACCAACTGAGTGAGACCAGGGATCAAACTCGTGTCCTCATGGGTACTAGTCAGATTCATTTATGCTGAGCCACGATGGGAACTCCTAAACATATTTTTGATAGTTGTGTACGTGTTTGTGTAATCAATAAATCAGGCCCCATTTTAATTTTAGAACAAATAATTTTAGTAATAGTTTAATAAAACAAATTTTTCTTAATTATATGAACCACTGTAAACACCAAAGGAAAAAGATATTAGGCAGATGAGCACTGAAATAACACTGTGTGTTAAAGATGATAACACATTTAGGAAAATGTAATTTAGCAGAGAATAATGGAGAAGAAAAACAAATGGAGGAACTCGAAGAGAATATCAAACAGAGGTTGTCAACTTGATTTTTAAGAAATTAAAAAAACAACAGCAAAACTTCAACATTTTGAACCACTTCTCTGATTAAGCATCTGAAACAAAGTGGTTTTAACATCTAGTACATGCTGTTTGGAGAGGCTGTAGTGGCCTGCAGCTACAACTTTCTTATCAAAAGAAATTGTCAACAGGGAAGGGAAACCAGTTAAGATGAGGTTAAAAATGAAAGCACCTTGTCTCAAGTTTCTAGGTAACACATTTTGGATACTAGAAGAAAAAATATTGGTGTATCTATTTTTACATATAAAAGCTTTAGCTTTGTGTAAGGATTTGCCTGTATTAAATGAATAAGGCCTTACTTAAACCTATTAAGAACATAATTTCTTAATGATTTCCTTTCAAAATGTGGAACATCAGGAATTGTACAGATGTCACATGTCTCTTTACATATTCTTGAGTTCTATTTTAACTAAAATTGACTCTTAATAGAAGTGAATTTCCAAAATCATGTATTTTACCAAGTGTTGAATTTTATGCTATATATATTAATGTTTGTTAGAAGTCACATTTTTAAAACTTTAGAAGTATAAAACCTGTATTAATTTCAATTTTAATTTGTTACAGATTCTGGAATATAAAATATTTAAAATAAAATATTTGACGAAGATGGTATTAAGGGTGGCAGCCATACATTGCAGGTGGGCTCTAATGGAATAGTCACTTGGTTATAAATAAATAAATCACCAAGAAAGAACTGACAATACACTGGCAAATCTCTCAATCTCTGTGTGTGTGTGTGTGTGTTTGTGTGTATACATATATATGTATGTATACATACATTATATGCATAATTATATGATTAATATATTATATGTTAATTAAGTGTAATTAGATAATTTTAATGATATAATTATGCACATATAAATTTATCTAAGTGGCAGGTTGAAGCAATCATGTGGGGAGCTTTTGTTACTATGAACAGTGAGAATTAATCCCTTTGATTTTTTTGGCTGAAATATAATTACAATGCAAACATTTACAAAAATTTCTTCCTGACTTGACTAAGCAGGAAATGAAGTATGAGACAATGGTAATTCTATAGATAAAAAAATACAAAATAAATCAAAACATGCTTACTTAGGACTTTGAATTACTTTTATTATTAGTATATTTAATCTGCACAAGAAGGTAATCCATATTTTCATGCAAAATTAAGCTTTGGCAGAATCAAAAATGTTTAATTTGTACTGAGAAACTTTGAGAAAAGTGCATATAATTGAACAGATCTTATCCTCAAATTTGAGGCACATATCTTATTCATCATTGAATTCCTAGCACAATACCTTGAACAAAGCACCCTAATGACTACTGGGCGGAGGAACACTCACAAATGCTTATCAATTTTGAAATTATAATTTTAAGGAAAGATAATGCAGTTTATGTGGAATAGCAAGTTGAGAGACAGATCAAAATTTATGGGTAATGGGCCTAGAATTGTCATCTGCTTAGTAATAGCCTGTCTCAAATTGCTGTTGTACATAAGGCAGGAAACATTTCTTTTTCGTTATGATTAAACTAGTATTCAAAGGAAAAAAATAGTTTGTTCAAAACATGGTAGGTCGGGGAGCTCTTGCTATGGTGCAATAGGTTAAGAATCTGACTGCAGCAGCTCAGGTTGCTACAGAGCCATGTGTTCAGTACCCAGCCCAGTGCAGTGTGTTAAAGGATCCAGCATTCCCCAACTGAGGCTCTGATTCAATCCCTGGCCTGAGAACTTATGCCAGGGTGTGGCCATGGGGTGTGGCCAAAAAAAGAGAGTTTTGGAATTCAAAATAGTGTAACTTATCATTTTTAAGTATTTCTCATCATTTGATGTGAAGATATTTCAGGAACAAAATTCCTCATACAATTAAGAGTACATTGAGGTTATCATGAAAGAATAAATGAGAATAATTATAAATTGCTTTGGATAAAATGCTGGGAGGTAACTGTACTTAATCCATGAGAAGAATCATTAAGATCCATAAATATTCTCTGACAGCGAAAGAGTTACAGCGTTACTAACACTGTTTCAAACAATAAAAGTGATACTAAGTATTAGAGATCTAATGCTGCAGAAGTCTGATTTAAAAATCGTTTATTGTTTTCTACTCAATTTTATCAATGAAAATCAAGATATCCATTTTCAAAACAGGGCTAAAATAAATCCAGGTATACAGAAAAATTTTAATTACTTCCTGTGCTTCCTCACATTTCTTCTGAGCAAAAATTATTCTATAGTTGGGGAGTTCCTGTCATGGCTCAGTGGTTAATAACAAATCCAACTAGGAACCATGAGGTTGCAGGTTCGATCCACGGCCTTGCTCAGTGAGTTGAAGATCCAGCGTTACCGTGAGATGTGGTGTAGGTTGCTGATGCGGCTTGGATCTCAAGTTGCTGTGGCTGTGGTGTAAGCCGGCAGCTGTAGCTCCAATTAGACCCCTAGCCGGGGACCCTCCATATGCTGCAGGAGTGACCCTAGAAAAGGCAAAAGAACGACAAAAAAAAAAAAAAAAAAAAAAATTCTATAGTTAATATTTTCTTTCTTTTTTCTAGCCATGCCCATAGCATGTGGAAGTTTCTGGGCCAGGGATCTTAGCAGCACCACAGCAGCAACCTGATCCACTGCAGGGACAATGCTGGATCCTTATCCTACTGCACCATAGGATAAGTTCCATTTTCTTTCCTTTTGATCAAGTTTTTGTGAGGGGTAATTTTTTTTAGAATAGTCCTGCTTTATACATATACTAGTCCTTCTATTCCCATTAATTCTCTCACCATATATAGAATTTGTAGAGAATGCCTTTGGGTGAAATAATCATACAGATGTAAAGTGCTCATGGAACTGTACAACTATAGTCGGGTTCTTAACCCACTGAGCTGCAGTGGGAACTCCTACATCTACCATTTTAAATACCAGTTCTCTTATCTGTAAAACTGCTCCAATAATTTAATCTCTCTCATAGCCTAATGAGAATTAGGTACAATGATGCATATAAAGGGATTAGCAGTGTCTAAATGACAGGAACATGATTGGTGAATAGGAGGTATGTAGTCATAAAATGCTAAAAATTACTTTACCATATCTTTAGTAGTAGTAGTAGTATTGGTACTGTTAGTTATATGAACTCCTAAATATTGTATATCATTTGCAATATACAACAAACCTATAGGATATATATATCTCTATTTTACAGATGTGGAAACATATTAATTCAAAATGTGGAAACATATTAATTCAAACCTGGGTGAATTCAAAATTCTTCATCTTGACCGCATGTTGTCTGACACATACTAGAGAGGATACTAACTAACACAGAAAAACATTTCAAGCATTACATGACTGTATCCACTTCCCACTATAAAAAATGATAAAAGGATTTTTAAAAAATTAGCCACTTGTGTTTGGCATATGATTCTTTAGAACAAATTCAAACATCACATGAATGATTTAACATATGAACTCTAGGGTCTCCCCCAATCCTAACGTGAAGTGTGTCCATAATTGTGTGGCCCACAGATTTTTCTTGAGTGGATATAAAGCACTAGAACATATTAACCAAAGATATTATCCACATATGACAAGCTGTTTTATAGCATTTGTTGAGTGTTGAAGATGGAGCAGGAAGGAAAAGGAAAACAAAACAAAAATACCCTAAACAAACAATTTCTGGTTTGTATTTACCCTATACTGAGCAGGGTCTAATGTTATTTCATAATAACTCCCTAACTTCAAGCATTGTTTCTCACAAATCCTATTTTACTAAGAAAAAAAAAAATTCCAGGGGGCAAGTAAATTTTCCAAAGACAGAATTATTGCCACAGAATTTAATGATCCATTTTCAAATCTCTCCAGAGTAGGATCTACTTACCTTTCCAGTGAAGTAGATTTTATGTAGAATCATAGAATAAATATGCTGCACTTTCATGAACTTGAATTTTCTTTTATACAATGGCAAAACATCTACCATAACAAACTCATTTATCAAATTCATATTCTAACACTTAAGACTTAAAGGGTGAGGAGTTCCCGTCGTGGTGCAGTGGTGAACGAATCCGACTAGGAACCATGAGGTTGCGGGTTCGGTCCCTGCCCTTGCTCAGTGGGTTAACGATCCAGCGTTGCCGTGAGCTGTGGTGTAGGTTGCAGATGCGGCTTGGATCCTGCGTTGCTGTGGCTCTGGCGTAGGCCGGCGGCTACAGCTCCGATTCGACCCCTAGCCTGGGAACCTCCATATGCCGTGGAAGCGGCCCAAGAAATAGCAACAACAACAACAACAAAAGACAAAAAAAAAAAAAAAAAAAAAGACTTAAAGGGTGAGATATTTTCCATTTATCTATAAAATATTTTGTTATGCCCAGCAGACTTTTTATAGTCTCCTCATTTTAATGCCATTGGCAAAGAACATGCAAAATATATATTAATATATCATAAAAACTAAATCGTTATGGACCTACCAATAAGTGTATCCAAGCGTTTGAATATCTTCAAAAGCAATTTGTTAACACTGAAACAGAAATTCTTATGCATATGTCATTATTGCTTTCTTAAAATACTCAGCTAATAAGTTAGGAATCCAGTTCAATTACTTCAATGCATAATTTATCAATAGTTTATATCTTAAATTATAATTATGGACATATAAATAATTATAGGAATGGAATGGCATATATTTTTCAAAGCAACTTTTACATGTAAATGTGTTTATGACCCCTGCAGTGAAATGTAGATGGCATTTTTCATTTAAATTAAAAGTTGAATGTAGAGAAAATTACAAAAAAATCATTGTCTACATCTAAGATATATGCAGAATGTTTGTGTTGGTTTTCATTGCTTTATTTTTATTTATTCTCTATTCTGAGCATGATAAGTATAATTGTTACCATTTAAGCAGCTATCAGAAACTTCCCTAAGGAAAAACACTGATTAGATTGAAGTCAGGATAAAAAATTTCAGATACTCAAATCTTTATGAACTACCCTTATTATGATTCATGGTTAAGTGGCAGTCCAAAAGCCTTTGGGGTTTTTAATCATTATCATTCTTTTAGACATGCCATTTTATCTATACTGCCTACAAAGTACAAACTATTTTATTTAATATTTAACACAGAGGACAAATTAGCATGTCCCTTAGAGTGGGGTTAACGCTAGTAGATGGACCAAACACAGTTTATCTCTTCTTCTCCTTTCTATTACCTAAACTCATGATGACCCATTGTCCTTGGAGCTTAGAGAGTTTCCTATAAATCTAGAAACAAAAATTACATTCTTAACAATAATTTTTAGAAGTCTTTCAGACAGTCTCCTTTTAAGAATTCACCTACAGGATATATTTTGCTTCATTTAAACATAGTAGTGAATTAGACTATTTCCATCTGAGATGCTTCCTTTGGAATAGTGATATAATAACTGGGAGCTTCTTTACTTTCAATAGAGTTTAAAGAAAAATAAAATAAAATTTAAAAAACTGTATCTATTTTTTGTCTTTTGAGGTCCGCATTTGCAGCATATGGAGGTTCCCAGGCTAGGGTCTAATCAGAGCTGTAGCCACCAGATTACACCACAGTCACAGCAACGCGAGATCTGAGCCGCGTCTGTGACCCACACCACAGCTCACAGCAATGCCAGATTCTTAACCCACTGAGTGAGGCCAGGGATCAAACCCGTAATATCATGGTTCCTGGTCAGATTTGTTTCTGCTGTGCCACAACAGGAGCTCCATAATTAGACTTTTAAAAATACTGACTTATTTTGACTTATACTGATCCATGTTCTCTTATTGAAATCTGTTTGGTCAGATTTATTTCCAAATGAGAGGTTTTCAAATTTTGGAAAAGTAATACAGCTTATATGATATTTCATTCTAGCCTGAACATGGGTTTGGACAGCAGTTCCTAATTAAGCATACTGTTTTTTTCAAAAACATTAATTAAAATATTAAGATCAAATTCAAATAGCCTTATATCATTTCAAATTATGTTTTCCATCAAGAGTGCAAATAATTATATTTTGTATTGAAATAGTATTTTTTAAAGTTTTTACTTAAGTATAGTTGATTTACAAAGTTCCTTCATTTTCTGCTATACAGCAAGGTGACAGTCATACACATATATACATTTTTTTCATACTATCTTCCATCATGTTCTATCTTTAATTCTTTCTACATTATAAAATAAAATTTTAGAATTTGATACTGAGTATGAAGGATTTTATACCCTGTATATATATTTCCTATGTAGTCACAATGTCTTAGTTGCTTTTTAAATACAAAATAACAACAACCAAAAAGCAGCAATAGTCAATACCCAAGTCACCCCTGGCCTGTACCCCAGTAATTTCCAAAGTGTACTTTGTTTTCACTACAAGGAAAATGCTAATTGACTGCCAAAAAACAACTTTTATTTTTTCAAGTGTTGCTCTTAGATCTACTTTGCATCCAGAGTTTTAAAAATTGAATAGTTGCATCTGTTATAAACAATTGAGTTTTATTTTGTTGCTGATGTTGTTTTGGGGGGTTCAGAGTATAGAATCTGTATGCACTGTGTTATTCATCTTCCCTCTTGTCGTATACGGCAGATGATATGAAATATGAGTCTTAGTCCCAGAAAGACTGTAACTTTCCCAAGGCTATTCAGTCAGTACATAGGAAAGTCAAGTACCAGACAACTGAATAAATGTACTTTTAGGCTTAATAGTATTAGATTATAAGGAGGCATGTAGCATCAATTAAAATATAAAAATTAAAAATAAAAAAGAGGCTGTGGAGTTATGATTATCTGAGTTTGAATTTAGATCCATCTCTACGAGGCTATATAACAGTGGACAAATTATTCACAATCTTATTCTATTCCATCCTTTTACTCTGTGAATGGTTTTATCACAACCTATTTTAAAATCCCTTCACAGATTTTTATTATCTATGGATTTTTTCCTTTTAATTTTCTCATTTTTTTTAACTTTTGATTTTATATCTGAAGTTTTCCCAATGTGCTGTCTTTTTTTTTTTTTTTTTTTTTTTTTTGTCTTTTTGTCTTTCCTAGGGCTGCACCCACTGCATATGGAGGTTCCCAGGCTAGGGGGTCTAATTGGAGCTGTAGCTGCCTGCCTATGCCAAAGCCACAGCAACGCGAGATCTGAGGTGCATCTTCAACCTACACCACAGCTCAGAGCAATGCCAGATCCCCAACCCACTGGGCAAGGCCAGGAATCAAACCTGCAACTTCATGGTTCCTAGTCAGATTTGTTAACCACTGACCCATGTCTGGTAACTCCTGCTTTGTCTTTTTATCTGTGAGATAAGCTTAAATGGAAGTTACTCTCTGATTAAGAAATCGGTCCTTCCATAAATCATCACAGCAAATTAGTAGCTGGAAAGAGAGATGATAGGATGTTAATGTTTTGTTTCAGGTTTTCAAAACCTGAAATCTCTACATTATTAAATAATCTCTACATTATTTAAAATAGCTTTTAAAATTTTTGCTAAACTAGGCTATAGATCCTACCCTTTTCCCACTTGTTGACCATCTCTAAGCTTTCTTCGTTCTACAAAAGTTCTATGAGGTTCTTCTTTGCTGCAAATACAATTAAAAAAAATTAAAGGAAAGACTTTTGGTTACTATTATTAAGTTAGAATGTTTTATAATTTCTCATGCTATACATTTTTAAGTAGTTTTACAAATGTATGCATATGTTATATATTACATATATAATATATAATGTATATATGTTTATATAAAATTTGGAGTCTGTGGTTTTATTTTCCATAACACTTTCATGGGAGTCAACCATATAGCACAAGATGTGCATGTTTTAGCATATAGAAATTATATACTACACATTTATTAAGTTTCATAAGCTGTGGATCTCTCTCCCTTTTTTTTTTTTTTTTTTTTTTAATTTGTTTGGGTTTTGCCTCAGAACTTCTGTTCTGTACTAGCAAGTGGTAACAGGATCCAAAACCTATTCAAATAACAGTCTTGGAGTTCTTTTTTTTCTTTCTTTTCCCTTTAATTCTTTACTTTGAAGGAAAATCCCACTTATTAAAAATTTTGAAAAATATCACAAACACGTTTTTCTTCAATTATTTCTAAGTCGCCAAAATGATACCATATCATTTTAAAATGTTTTACCGCAAGTTTCTATACAAAAGGACACTCTACTACACACTCACAGTGTAGCCATCAAAGCAAGGAAATTAATGTTGATACAGTAAAGTCAATAATGTTTCATTAAATTTTCCAATAGTGACTTGATAACAAAAGTATCCAGGCCAGAATCATATATTTATTTTCATGTCCTTGAATATTCTTTATTTATGGAATAGTTTCTCAGTTTTCTTTGTCTTTAGTATTCTTGGTCTTTTCCATGGTTACAGGCCATTTGTAGAATATGCCTCAGCCTGGGCTTGTCAAATATTTCCTCACAATTAGATACAGATTATGAATCTTCAGCAGTAGTATCATACAATGATTAGATATTCTTATTGCATCTTATAAGATAGCATGGGATTTTGTATTTGTTTTTATCCTATTATCGGTGTTGTTAATTTTGAAGATTTGATTTGGCTAATACATTCACGTAATTCAAAATCAAAGAGTGCATTCATTATAAGGGATTCCCTTGAGATGTTTAACTCATATCTGGCATACGAAGAAATCTGTGCAGCAATTATCCTTTGCTCACTCAACAGGCTTTGATTCCAATCCTCTTTTTCCTACTTACAATGCCCCCAGATTCTTCTAATCCAGGGAAAGATTTGTGATTGATCTAAACCACTTATGCTAATACATCTAGCTAGGCATGAACGTGTAATTTTATTCTGGCTAATAAGTAGTAAGATAAGTCTTCTTGGCAGGTATTTTGGGAAAGTCCTTTCTTCTCTGATAAAATAAAGGCATACAGCATTCTCATTTTCCTATCTCTCTTATTTTTCTTCCTATGTGATGTCTGGAGTTGCAACAGAAATTTGAAACCCTGACCAAGGAAACTTGGCTCTAAACTTGTTTTTTACATGACACAAACACTTTAAAACCACTCACAGATAATTATTGAAATTTTAAATGAGCTAATCCACTTAACTGAATTTTCACAGTACTTGACACGTTATATAATCAATATATATTAGCTGTTTGATTTGTGTTATTTTAGCCTATGAGTTATCATAAATACAATAAATAGCTTAGAAGACTAGCATAGCATAGAAATATCAGGAGTGAAGTAGAATGCATGAAAATATAATGCTTTCTTTAAGGAACCCACAACTTAATAAATATTGACTGGAACATTAAATCAAATTATAAATGGTTTTCTTTCTGTCACCTATACTTTGGTTTGAAGCTACCATTTCTAATTACCTGTTGTTGGTTCATAGTAACCTGAAGGTCATATTTTGCCTAAAGCCTTCTCTCATAGAACCATGATATCTGCCAACTACACAACAGGATGAAACCTCCTGTACTTAAAACCTAACATTTCCTGATTTTGCCATAAAGTGGGCTGTTGATTTTGATATACTTTGCTGTATTTTTAAAAATTTTACATCTAAAGACACCAAATAAATTATCAGTGCTCCCAAAGCCCCCTTAGAAGGCATTTTCTAGGCAAACTACTCTATCATCTTGACTTCTAATAGCATAAATTAGTTTTAACTATTTTTAAAATAGATATAAGTGGAATTACAGAGTTTGTACTTGTTTTTATCTGGCTTCTCTCAACATCATGCTTGTGAAATTCTTCCATATTATTGCATGTAGTTGACAATTCATTCTCATCAATATATACAAGCCATTTCCTAAGTACACGCAAAATTTATCCATTCTACTTTCAAGGATGCTTGGGTAATTTCCACTTTTTAGATACTGCAAATGGTGTCACTATAAACATCTTAGTATATCTCTTTTGGTGAACATATGCTTACATATATGTTGATATATGAGTATGTATTGTGTTAATATACATCCACACATACATACATACATACATGGACTCATTAGGTCTACATTTATATATGTTATGGTTTAGTAGACACCGCCAAACACTTTAGGTGATTATCAACCCAGTCTCCTATGACTTGCGAATGAGGGTTTTAGTGTCTCAACATTCTTCTGAACATTTGATGTTGACAGCCCTTTTTGTTTTTGTTTTTGGCCATTACTCTTTTTTGTACTATGACATTAGCGTTTTACTTTGGATTTCCCTAATGATAAAATATTAAAAGCTAAAAACAGGGACAAAAGCAATTATATAGGGAATATATATAAAGTATTTTATTACTTTCATTAGTTAGTGAGGGAATGAGTAGAGTGTTGAAACCAGTTCAACATTCATTTGAGCTGCATTGATAATCTAATAAAAGAATGTTAGGATAAAATTAGTTTTTTAGATTCAAAGCTGGCTGATGTCATTTAGGGCAATGTATTGTAGTCTTTAGACTTCTCCTTTCCAGCAGACATACATTTTTTTTCTGTATTTGAAAATATTCTACAAAATAAATTTCCCTTAGAGAATGTAAAATAAGCCAGTGACAAGAAAATCAATCAAATGTGCAAGACCAGAAACATCCTAAAGGAAAAACTAGTATCTCTTCTGCTTATTTTCCAGCTTCAAATAACTTATGACAATCTCCCACTGCCCTTTTGATGATAATCTCTAAATATTAATCTTAATTATACTACTCATAACACTTAAGTATATTATTACATGTACAGGTCCAACAAAAGTGTTAATTAATTACATACATTTCTTTGATTATGCAATATTGAACAAATCAATACCAGGGAATTAACTTTCCTCCAGAAATTTTCTATGGAATTGAGATTGCACTTCTAAAAGCCTTGTGTACTGTTCTTGTGTACTGAGGCTAGAAAAAGAAGTATAAAACACTCTCTCTATATATTTATACCTACAGTACCCCTAAATTTGAAAGAATTGCACTCTTATTGAGGGTTTCAGAATTTTCTATGGTTTATGAACTTCCTTACCATCTGTGAAAATAAGGTCTCAAATGCTAGTTACTGATATAACAATATAAACATTTCCAACAATATTCCAAATAAAGAATTGCAGTTCTCTTATTAGTTAAATCAATTTTATTAAATTAATTCTTGCTTTTCTGATCTTGGGCCAGCAGTCTCTCTGCTTCTGAACTAAAAAAATCCTAAAATCCTAACCAAGACAACTTTCCCAGTCTTCTATAGGCAATTCTAACATGCACAAGGTACCTATTCTCTGAAATATGAGTCTTTCAAAGGACCTGATTCAATTCTTTGCACAGAGCTCCGGGACTGTGAAGACAGCTCCTAAACTGTATCAGGGAACATACAGGAGCTATATAAGGAATAGAAAAGTGTTTGATTATAAGACAATGGCCAGGGTTAATTTATTTCAGTAACTATGTAAATATAGAGTAATGTAAAATTATCTATGAATTATAATGTTTACTATTTCATAAGGATGTGATCCATTTTCCTCAAATGTGAAAACTTAATATTTACAGGGGAGGTATGAGATATATCCCATAGCATCTTTCATGAAGCATACAATTTCTGAGGTATTTATATTGACTACATTTAACCTTATAAGCTTAATGTATAAAAAGCTGATGTGCCTTCTGATTTCACACTTCTTCTCAGGCAGCTTCTCTAATAGTGATGAGATAATAAACAACATAAATTCCATACATAGGAAACATTCCTGGTATCTCTTGGTGAAAGAACAAATATTTATGATTCCAAGTCTTCTGAGAAATTCCAATGGTAGTTTGCTGTGCAAGTTATCCCACTCCTCTCCCCCCAATAAATATAGTATCAGATAGTGGAAAAACAAGAGTTGAGTTGTCAGAGAATATATGATCCCTAGACTAAGAATCATAAGTGCATGTGAAAGCACTTGATTGCAATAAACATGAGTGGCAATTCACTTAAAATGAAAAGGGGAGGATGACATAAATGTTAAAAAACATACTTCTTTGATAATAGCAATGAACCTTTGTTCTTTGGCTTTTGTTTTTGTAGTTAATTGAGGGAATGGTAAGGTCAATACAAGCAGATGAAATTATCCTTCTGGTGAGACATAGAATCTTTGCTCTCTGGACAGGTTACACATGAGCATTACGTAAAGTGTTACCATTTACTTCCCCCTAATTAAAAGCTCTGAAACCAAAATATTATTTTAACAAAGAGAAAGCTAAATCTTCATTTTGCACTATCTTATTATTTGACAGGAAAGCAGTTATGAAGTCCTTTTTTGTTCAATTTTTCATAAATAGGCTCACTGAAAATAGTGAACTTTGCCCCAAATTGACACAACTGATAATACCATCTTTACAGACTCCAAACTTGGATATTATAGGGTGGGGAGTTCCTACTGGGAAGCAATGGAAACAAATCCAACTAGTATCCATGAGGGTGTGGGTTCAATCCCTGGCCTCGCTCAGTGGGTTAAATATATGGCATTGCCGTGAGCTGTGGCTCAGATCCCATGTTGATGTGGCTGTGGTGTAGGCCAGCAGCTTCAGCTCAGATTAGACTCCTAGCCTGGGAACTTTCATATGTCACAGGTGCAGGCATAAATGGCAAAATAAATAAATAAAGATAGGGTAAATAGTCACTTCTCTCTGCATTCTACAATTTCTTACCCTCTCCCAAATTTTACCATTTATTATGCTTTCAAATTTAGAAACAAAGTACATTTTATAGCAAAATAGCTCTCTTTTTCTTAAACAAAAAAAAAGCAACCAAACAAAAAACCTCACTCTGTTATCTTGCATACATAGTTGTATTTTTCTGTCAGTATTGCTTCTAGGTAGCCTCAAACATATTTATTACAACTTTTTTTTTTTTTTTTTTGCTTTTTAGGGCCGCACCCATGGCATATGGAAGGTCCCAGGCTAGGGGTCAAATCAGAGCTGCAGCTGCCAGCCTACACCACAGCCAAAGCCATGCAGGATCTGAGCCACGTCTGCAACCTACACCATAACTCACGGCATGCTGGATCCTTAACCCACTGAGTGAGACCAGTGATCAAACCCGCAATCTCATGGTTCCTAGTTGGATTTATTTCTGCTGTGCCACAATAGGAAATCCCTATTATAACTTTTGAGAATAATTTTACAGAGAAAACAAATAAAATATGGACTGTTCTCTATAGACATATACATTAGAAAACTAAGAAAATTCATGAATAACCATAATACAATTTTCTATATCCATAACATCACTGCACATTTTTAAGTGACAAACAATGCTCATTCCTAAAATCAAGTAGACTAGTCATTTCATAATACATATGTATAAGAATAAACATTTATAAATTATGTTTATTACCAGAATCCTGTATTCCTTAGAAATTATGTAATTATCCAAAGATTACTCATTAACTACCTCCTTTAGTATTCAAGATTTCATGTTACCTAAAAATCCTGGAAGTTATTTTCTTGACAACGTAACTAAAAATATAATTACTGCTACAAAATCATTCATTAAATTATTCAATTTGGTTGAAAATTTTATATTATTCATAGTATTGAAGATTACATAGGAGTAAATATCAATTATTTTGATCAGGACACTGGTTTAAGAAGTTTAGGAATTTAATGGATTTCTTCTTTGGGGCACAGCGAGTTAAGGATCCAGCAATGTCATTTCAGGATCCTAGGTCACTGCTATGGCATATGTTTGATCCCTGGCCCTGGAACTTGCACATGGTATGAATAAAACAAAAAAAGGAAAAAGTTCATGAATTTAAAATTAACTAGTCTCTTATGAGAAAACAATCCTAAGTATAATATGGTACTCTGGTATTATATTCCATGTTGCTAATTCAGAGAAAAACTTTTTAAAAAATAAATTTTGAAATCAAAATTATTAAGTAACCTTAATTATGTAAACTTGATTTAAAAATATTTGAACTAGTGGTTCTAGTAGAAAAAATATTTTCTTTCAAGTCTAGCAAATTGAAATATTGAAAGGTTTAATTTTCTTGTTTTCAGTTTATTTGGGGAATGTTAAATTTAAAAACTCACCATTTTTACAAACCTGTAATATCTTTTAAGATATACAAAATTTAATTTATAAATACCCTCCATAGATAGAGGACTTGATACTCAAGTAAAAGATTTTCTTAGTTGTAGACACAAACAGAAACTTAGAATACTTGTAGCTTCAGTTCTACAATTTCAGTCACAAAAGTAGAAACTCTAGGTTCTAGATAAGAAAGTATTATCCTAACCAGGCACAAAATGTTTCTTTGATTTCTGCTCAAAAATATAGATAAAGAAGTAAACAAACAAAGGATTCAAAAGTAGATTTTCTGTTGTCTCTTACTTTTGCAGGGCATAGATCTCCATCATTTACCCAACAAAATCTCCAAATTATTAGACTAAAAACTAACCTCTGATTCATGCAAACACTGGGAAATTAGTTATTGGCTATTAGGGAGCTAGCAGCAAAAAAACAAAACAAAAAATCCATTGGAATAGGGAGGGAAGAGGAAAAAAAGCAAACAGGGAAAGGAAAATGCCATTACTTCTTAGATTCACCTCTGGAAGCCAAGAAAGAAATGATGTGCCTGGACATAATTGGCTCTTTTTAAGCAACAAAAACTACTTGACTGCATCAGATAAAAGCATTAGGGTACCTAAATGGGATACTAAGACTGCAAATATAAAATGAACCTGTATCAAAAGTCATATTTAAATAATTTATTTAAAAAGGAGATATTAAAACCAGTTCACAATGCACATAATGAGCTGGATATTTACAGATAATTTAATAAAGATATATTGGAGTGATAAACAACATCATTTAGCTTATATTCCCCAGTGGCAGACAATGTTTGAATTTTGTTTGCTTGTTAAAAATTTAAAAGGTAACTTGATTCTATTGACTTATAAAATATGTAAATCCATCAAAGCTGTAAACATAGTATTACACTCTACTGAAAGGAAACCAAACAATCTGTTTGGCTTATCTCCAAGTTTCAGATTATTTTTCAGAGATTTTTTTATTATTATTACATCATCATTCATCAATTTATCATCCATGAATAAGTATCCAAGTTTCTTTTGTCTGTTACATTTCAGTTGTATCCCTATATTTTTTATATTGATTTTTAGAATGCATATATGTGCACAGTACATATGTATGTTATTTTTTGTTTTTATTCATTCTTTTCCTTTTTTAAAAAAAATTTAATTTTTAAAATCAAACTATATTTGATTTACAGTATTATATTGGTTTAAGGTGTACAATACAGTGAATCAATATTATTTATAGGTTATATTTCATTTAAAGTTATTGCAGAATAATGGCTACATAGCCTCTATATCCCTATGTTGTACAATATGTCACTATTGTTTTTATTTTATATATAGTAGTTTATGTCTCTTTGTCCTATACTTCTATACAACTCCTTCCCCCCAACTCTCCCTACTGGTAACCACTAATTTGTTGTTTATATCTGTGAATCTGTTTCTATTTTATTACATAAATTCATTTTTTTTTGCATGCCACATATAACAGAGAATTTGTGTTTTTCTGTTTGATGTATTTCACTAAATGTAATACATTCCAGGTTAATCCATATTGTTGCAAATGGCAAACTTGTTTTTTATGGCTGGGTATTATTCCTGTGTGTGTGTGTGTGTGTATTAGACATTCTTTATGTATTCATCTGTTAATGGGTACCTAAGTTGCTTTCATAACTTGGTTATTGTAAACAATACTGCAATGCCGGATCCTTAACGCACTTAGTGAGGCCAGTGATCAAACCCACATCTTCGTGGATACTGGCTGGGTTCACTGCCACTGCACCACAATGGGAACTCCTCATTTTAGTTTCTTATTGATTGCATAGAGTAACAGCAGCATATTAGACTGTCCAATTTATAGAACACTAATTAAGAGACAAAGGGAATATTTCTTATTCCAGATAATCCAACAAAACAGTGTTAACCTAAGAGCTCAGGCTTCTACTTAGCATACCTGAGTCTTGCTTTAATACTCTGACAGTACCTTGAATAACTCTATTATCTGAGTTTTTACATAGTTAATTACACAGGAGAGAATACTATAAATTTTATAAGCTATTATAATTTTAAATTTAATTTATACTGAGAGCTAAGAAATGAAAAGTCCGACATCATGCTTATAGGTTACAGCTCCATATAATTCCACCTCTTAAAATTACATTTTTATCTTACTGATTAAGGGAGTATATTTAATGTCCTTTTCTCACAGCATTATCCAAGAGAGATGAAGGGTATATCGTAAATATACATTAAAATTCATTATTTTGAGGAAGATAAAGATAATTAAAAGAAATCATGCATGTTCTCTTTTAAATATTTATTTAATATTAGGTACTACTAACAATTTCAAAATATTACTTGCTCCTATTTTAGAAAAATTAAGGATCCAGATAATCACGATAATATGAAAATTATTGAGATGATTATTAGGATGCTAACATGAAAATACATATGAAAAAGTCAACAAAAAATTGTCAGAGTATAGGACATGATAAGAAAAGATTTTATTTGATCTGTTTTCCTGTCTCATCACTTGTCTTCTAAAGTAGCTGGAAATAACACATGTTCTAAACTCAAAGACAGCTTTACCACTGCATGAGATGTGATTTCATTTTCATTTTCTATTTATGTTTGCTTTTATTATTATTCCAAATTTGAATAAACAAACAAGATGCCATGATAAGAACCACAAAGTCTGAGGTCAGTGACAGTATCTAATTAGATAATTTACTTAGTTAAGTTTTAGTACATAAACTACTAGCTTCACATGTGTTTCACGAGAAGTCTTCTTTACATGTTCTGTAACATAGCATTGAACTGTTTTATTCAAAATATTATTGAGTTAATTCTATTACTATTTTTTGGAATACTAAGTTACGGGGAAAAAGAATAAAATGAAAACCTTTTTTCAAGAAACTTACAATCTATTACATATGCAAACAGACATAAATCCATTAACTATGAAATCATGTGTCAACAGCTACAAATTCAGGAGATCGAAGGTTGTCTTAGAATGTTTGTTTTGATTTCATAAAGAACATACATAAAGAACAAAATTTATTGAAAGTGTTGCTTTAATCAAATAAATATTTAAATAGTCTAGTAATTATGTCATGGATTTTGATAAAGGCAGTGTGGAACATAGTCAATAAATATTTATTAGGCATATACAGAATATCTGGAACAGTGTTAATTGTTGTAGAGCAAAGAAAAGAGTAAGAGTCTTGCCTTCAAGCAGCCCCTTGGCATTTTTTATATACCTATTTTGTGTGTGTATATTTGGGGGGGGGTTGTTTGTTGCTTTATTTTTTAATGCTCTGGAGTCTTCTGTATGGTTTCTCCTCACATCCCAACCTCTCCATGGGCACTTCCTAAAAGAGAGGTCATTTTTCAGAAAAGGAGAGAAAAATCCCCTAGAGCAGGGGAAGGCAGAGCCTGCCAGTTTTTGTTGAGCTTCCTGAGAAATAAATGCTTGCTAAATGTTCAAAGAAAAAAATGCCTCCAAGGAATGTTCACTTACTTGATAGAACTGTAGGTACAATACATTCATAAATTTTATTTTTATTGTGATGGTATGAAATACAAAGATACAATATTCATTAAGAAAAACACAGATGGAGTCTTCATATAAACTTCAAATTATCTTATCCAATTAAATTTCAAAAATACTTAAAGTGGGAGTTCCCATCGTGGTGCATCGGAAAAGAATCCGACTAGGAACCATGAGGTTTTGGGTTTGATCCCTGGCCTCACTCAGTGGGTTAAGGATCCGGCATTGCCATGAGCTGTGGTATATAGGTCGCAGGTCGCAGAGGCGGCTGGGATCTGGCATTGCTGTGGCTGTGGTGAAGGCCAGCAGCAACAGCTCCGATTAGACCCCTAGCCTAGGAACCTCCATATGCTACTAGTGCAGCCCTAAAAAAAAAAAAAAAAAAAAGACCAAAAAAAATTACTTAAAGTGGACTTAATCTCTTTTATTTGACCTTTATGATAACACCTTTGAAAAATGAATTATCAAATAGGTACATAAAATGAGATCTCAAGATGAACTCAAATAACCTTAAACTCTAAGGATGAAAATAAAATAATTCTATTTATTCTCAGTTATTGAAAATTCTTGGTCTATGGCAATAGAAAACTTGCAGCTTTACTGGACATCATAAAACAAAAGTAATCTTACTCTTTTAATGCTTTATTCCAAATATCATTCTGAATGCCATTACTTGAACATTATTATTAGGAAAATAACATGAATCAATTTTACCTTTTAAATATTTAATGATTGTTAATAACTTCCTTTACATTTACTGCTTTATATACATTGTAGGCTGCTCTGTGCAGTTCAACATTGGATAACTTAAATTACTGTCCAACTTAATAGCATTTAGAAGGGAAAAAATAAAGCAAATGGCATAAGATAATTTTATTACCTAAGGTAGAAAGGGAAAAAATATAAATATATATATATATATTCTGATTATTCTATTCAAAAGCACCAATTTAAATCCAAGGAAAACTCTTCTGTATTTACAGACATTTTTAAATACCAAAACTTTATAAAATCTTTATAATAGATCAGAACTAAGAAGTGAATTTAGCAACATCTCCTGATTCAAGGCCAAGTATGAAAATCAATTTTTATTTCCTTATAGTAATTACATAAAAAATAAAGCAATTCAAACTAATTGTGACTTAAAATAGGGCAAATTGTTAAAAGGATCATCTACAGGGACAGTACAAATAATATCAGTAGAAATAAAAGAGGTCTAAATAAATGAGATGTATACTATTTTCTTTGAATGGAAGCCAAAATATTACTAAAATATTAATTCTCAACAAATTGATCATTATTTTAATTCACCACTATTTTAATCTTAATTTTGGCAGCCTTTAAAAAAATAAAAATTTTCAAGCTGATTCTAAAATTTATATTATGCCTAAAATGGGGAAAGGACAGTCTTTTCAGCAAGTCTTGCTGGTAAACCTGGACAGCTGCATGCAAATCAATGAAACTAGAACACACCCTCACACCATGCATGAAAATAAACTCAAAATGGCTGAAAGACTTAAATATAAGACAAGACACCATCAAACTCCTCGAAGAGAAGAGAGGCAAAACCCTCTCTGACATCAACCTTCTGAATGTTTTCTCAGGCCAGTCTCCCAAAGCAACAGAAATAAAAGCGAATATAAACCAATTGGACCTCATCAAACTGATAAGCTTTTGCACAGCAAAGGAAACCCAAAAGAAAACAAAAAGACAATTTACAGAATGGGAGAAAATAGCTTCAAATGATGCAACTGACAATGGCTTAATCTCTAGAGTATAGAAGCAACTTAAACAACTCAACAGCAAAAAAACCAACAACCCAGTAGAAAAATGGGCAAAAGATCTGTTAGACATTTCTCCCAAGAAGATATACAGATGGCCAACAAGCACCATGAAAAAATGCTCCACATTCCTGATTATTAGGTAAATGCAAATCAAAACCACCATGAGATATCACCTTATACCAGTCAGAATGGCCATCATTAATAAGCCCACAAATAACAAATGCGGGGGCGGGGGTGCGGAGAAAAGGGAACCCTCTTGCATTGTTGGTGGGAATGTAAGCTGATACAACCACTATGGAGAACAAATATGGAGGTGCCTTAGAAAACTATACATAGAACTACCATATGACCCAGCCACCCCACTCTTTGGCATATATCCAGTCAAAACTTTCCTTAAAAAAGACACAGGCACCCACATGATCATTGCAGCACTATTCACAATAGCCAAGACATTGGAAACAACCCAAATGTCCATGACAGAGGATCAGATTAGGAAGATATGGTAAATATACACAATGGAATACTACTCAGCCATAAAAAAGAACAAAATAGTGCCATGTGTAGCAACATGGATGAACTAGAGACTCTCATCCTGAGTGAAGTCAGTCAGAAAGAGAAAGACAAACACCATATGATATCACTTATATCTGGAAAATACAATATAGCACAAAGGAACCTTTCCACAGAAAAGAAACTCATGGACTTGGAGAATAGACTTGTGGTTGCCAATGGGGAGGGGGAGGGAGTGGGGTGGATTGGGAGCCTGGGATTAATAGATGCAGAATATTGCCTTTGGAATGGATTAGCAATGAGATCCTGCTGTGTAGCACTGGGAACTATGTCTAGTCACCTATGATGGAGCATGATAATGTGAGAAAAAAGAATGTATACATGTATGTGTAACTGGGTCACCATACTGTACAGTAGAAAAAAACATAATGCATTGGGGAAATAAAAAAATAATAAAATTTATGTTATGCCAACTAACTAAAAATGTCTTGAGGAGTTCTCTCCTGGCTCTGTGGGTTAAGGATCCCTGTCACTCTGGTTACAGTTGAGAAGCAGGTTTTATACCAGTCTGAGACCTTTGGCATACTGTGGTTGAGGCAAAAAAAAAAAAAATCTTGAAAAAGAACAACAGAGTTGGATGTTATATGTTATAGCTACCTAATTTCAACATGTACTGCAAAGATATAACACTCCCAACAGTACAGCATCAGGGTAGGAACAAATACATAAAATGGAACAAAAGACAGTTCACAAATAAACGCAAATGAAAAACTGATTTTTAATTGGTGCTAAAATAATTCAGTGAATAAATGAAAATATTTTAAACAAATAGTGTCAAAACTACTAGATATCCATAGGAATAAAAATATAGACCTCTGTACTACCTCATGCCACATAAAAAATAATTTAAGATAAATCAGAGGCCTATACATAAATGTTTAGATTGTATTCTATAATATAATAAAAATCCTTAGACAATTTACAGAAACACATGAACATAAAATATTAATAAAGACATTTTATCAAAAATGTTGAATTAGAACAAAACATACTGATTAAAAACATTTTATTTTTTCCCTTTTTTTTAGGGCTGCACCTGTGTCATATAGAAGTTCTCAGAAACATTTTAAATAAGGATATTTTGCAAACCATAAATTGAAAGAAATTATATAATGAACATTTGACAGAGGTCTAATATCCAAAAAAATTATCTTTAAAAAGTCTACAACTCCATAATAAAACACAAATAACATTAAAATGGACAAGACACTTGGAACAAACATTTCATACACCAAAATATGTAAAGAAATATATAAAGTGTTATTAAATGTAACAAAAATTTCTCAATATTATTAGTCATCAAGAAAATGCTAGTTAAAACAAAAATGAGAATATATTATCTCTGCTACATTCTCACGTATGTGAAGCAACTGGAACACTTATATATTGTTGTGAATGTTTAATAATAATATCATTAGAAGAGAACGAGGCAAGTATCATAATGTTTATAAAATAACACGTTTTTATCCACAAGAAATGAAACTATAGTTCCACAAAACTTGTATAGGGAAGCTGATTTCAGATTAATAATAATCAAAAACGAAACAACACATAAATAACCAAATTGTATCATAATAAAATGTAATTCTACTTAGAAATAAAAAAGGAAATTGACTGCAGATTATGCAACAAGAATGATAAACAATATAGATTATGCTGAGTGAAAGAATAAATCAATTTTTAATATGATTCAGAACTAAAGAAGCATGACAGAATTTGACTGGGAGGTAATAGAAAAGAGCTATTCATACGTGATGTTATATCCTATATCTTACATTGGTATTTAATTACCAAAATGCATTAGATTGTATATTAATATTTTTACTTTTCATTATGCGGAAATATTCCATCAAAAAATAAACTGTAAATACTAAAATGAAATACACTAGTATATCATTTCCCTTACAAACTTTGTATTGAAAAGTGGACCCTAATTTTCCCACTAAAAAGGGGAAGAAGTCAACTAAATTATAGCCATATTTAGGGGTTTTTTGTTGTTCTTGCATCAGCGCTTTGTAGCAGCGAGAACTATATGAACTAATATTATAAGAAAAGGAAAACTTTCAAAATTTATTTAAAAATTGATGAGAGAAGAAAAAGGTCATCTTCATTCTCTATGAAGTAATGATGAAATTAGGGGCTAGAAATACACTTGGAAAATGTGATTATAAATTCCCAACATGGACTTAGACTCTCTCAAAAAAATGTAAATATAAATTGAAGATACTTTAATGTTTTGAGAATCAATATACTTGAATTTCATGTTTTGTGTTACCCCCCTTACAGCAAAAATTTTTTAAACGTTTTCTCTTTTAAATTAAGAAAAACTCTTGATAGAACTAAGGAACAAAAACATCATCACTGGAAACACAGTGAATGGAGGCAAGTGGCATGGACCTTATTAATAGGTTTTCACCATGTCCCTATAGCACACATTTTTCTGGGGCTAAGAGGAAAGTACACTTAGGCCAGTGATTCTCAACCCTGGCTGCATAGTGGATTTACCCAGGAACTTCTAAGAAATTCTTATACCTCACTCCACACCAAGCAATTAGGAATTTCTAGCAATGGAGTCCCCACTGATTTTAATATTCAGTCAATGTTGAGAACTACCGCCTTAAATTTTTTAAACTCTCATCCTTCAACATGTGCCAGGTGATCAGTCTCTTGGCTTTAAACATGCTCTTTCAAGCACATAAACAATAAAGAGAGGTCAATAATATCTTGAACCAATAGATAAGTATTTATTTATTTATTTGCATTTTAGGGCCACACCCATGGCCTATGGAAGTTTCCAGGCTGGGGGTTGAATCAGAGCCACAGCAACTCCAGATCCAAGCCATGTCTGCGACCTACACCACAGCTCATGGCAACACCCAATCCTTAATCCACTGAGTGAGGCCAGGGATTGAACCCCCACCCTCATGGTTACTAGTTGGGTTTGTGTCCACTACGCCACAACAGCAACTCCAAGTATTTATTTATTTGTCTTTTTAGGGCCACACCTGTGGCATAGGGAAGTTCCCAGGCTAGGGGTTGAATAGGAGCTGCACAGCTGTCAGAATGCCACAGCCACAGAAATAATAGATCCAAGCCACATCTGGTACCTACACTGAAGCTTGCTGCAATGCTGGATCCTTAGCCTACTGAGTGATGCCAGGGATGGAACCTAAATTCTCATGGATATTAATTGGGTTCTTACCCTCTGAGCCACAACAGGAACTCCCGATGAGTAATTTAACAACATGGTTGCTGGTCATGCAAGTTTTGTGGGACCATTCTCTTCTATTTCTCTTATAATATGCAATTGTGGGTATATACTACATACTTTTTTTTTTTTTTTTTTTTTGGCTGAGCTCATGGCATGTACAATTTCCTGGGCTGGGGACTGAACCTGTGCAACGTCTGCATCCAGAGTCATAGTGGTAACAATGATGAATTCTTAACCTGCTAATCCACCAGGAACTAACATACATTCTTTAAACAAGCAAACAAAAACTACAATACAATAGGTACAATACCACATGCCATTATATTCTTCAGGTGTACAACACTGCAATTTGACATCTGTACACATTACAAAGCGGTCATCACTAAAGCTCTAGTAACCATCCATTTCCATACGTTTGACTTCCCCTTCAACCTTTTCACTTTGCCCAAAATTACTAGTAATCAATTCTCTATATCTATGAGTTTGTATTGGTTTTGTTATGTTTGTTTTTTGTTGTTTAAATTCTGCTTATGAGTAAATTCATGTAGTATTTGTCTTTGTCTTATTTATTTTACATAGCATAATACCCTTCAAGGTCCATTCATGTTGTTACAAATGGCAAGTTTTCATTTTTTTATAATGATTTTTATTTTTTCCATTATAGCTGATTTACAGTGTTCTGTCAATTTTCTGCTGCACAGTAAGGTGACCCAGTCACACATATATGTATACATTTTTTTTTTCTTTTGTCTTTTTTGTTGTTTTTTGTTGTTGTTGTTGTTGTTGTTGCTATTTCTTGGGCCGCTCCCGCGGCATATGGAGGTTCCCAGGCTAGGGGTTGAATCGGAGCTGTAGCCACGGGCCTACGCCAGAGCCACAGCAACGCGGGATCCGAGCCGCGTCTGCAACCTACACCACAGCTCACGGCAACGCCGGATCGTTAACCCACTGAGCAAGGGCAGGGATCGAACCCGCAACCTCATGGTTCCTAGTCAACCTCATGGTTCCTAGTCGGATTCGTTAACCACTGCGCCACGACGGGAACTCCTATACATTCTTTTTCCTCACATTATCATGCTCCATCACAACGGACCAGACATAATTCCCAGTGCTACACAGGATCCCAGAGCTTATCCATGCCAAAGGGTACAGTTTGCATCTATTAACCCCAAATTCCCAGTCCTTCTACTCCCTCTCTCTCCCTCTTGGCAACCACAAGTCTATTCTCAATGTCCACAATTTTCTTTTCTGTGGAAAGGTTCATTTGAGTCCTATATATTAGATTCCAGATATAAGTGAAATCATATGGTAATTGTCATTATTTTTAAGGACTGAGTAGTATTTATACACACACGCACACACAAACACATATAAAATCTCTACAACCCATCTGTTGTTTCTATTAAGGATCAACAAAATTCACAAATTTAAATATAGGTATCATGATATAAAGTACCCTCCTTTTTTCAAATACTAAGTTAAAAGAAGATCTTTATATCTTGCCTTAGACACAATGGCTTTAACTACTTGCCATACTCTTGCTACAGATTTGGTAAGTTTACTTACAGCATAATCACTTACAGGACCATTGCTAATGGTACCAAAACACTGTTAGATTTTCTTGACTACAACAGCACATGCACTAATGCTTTGCAGAGAATAGCAAATTATTTGTAGGATGCTGAAATTCAACGGAATGTTAGGTATCAGGGCAAAGAATGTTCAAGGCTTTAAAAAGGGGAGCTGTGTTAACAGGGGATAAAGAAACCAAATGGCTTCTGCACAATAACATTGATTTTAAAAGTAAATTGTTTTGAGAATATTTAAACTATATATATATATATTCCATTTTTATATATATAAACTTTTTAGTAAACGTTTATGGACCACATTGAAGATTTTCAAGTACTTTCACTTAATTTTTCAAAACTACAATCCTCACAAAAGCCTCTGAGATAGAAAGAAATTTTTATCATTACTTTACAGCTAAGAAAACTGGGTCTGAGAATTTCCACAACAGGCTTACAGCCCAACAGTTGATAATGAAGAAACAAGGACTTGAACCTGTCCTCTTCTACTTCTATCAATCTATTATACTTTCCATAATAGCTCACAGTTCCATGAACGTTTGCTGATAACATTTGTAAGAGAGATTTAGAGCAATTCATATCAGTATCCTATTGCTATTCTGTCAGAATCCAAACTAAAACCTACATTTATTGCTACTCACATAGTATAATTTTACTGTGGTGCCTTTTCCTCTTTATGATTATGTATTATTTTCTCCTAGGAATTAAAACATTTTGCAGACATTATCCAATTAAACCTCAGAAATTTCCTTTTAAAGTGATATGAAGTAACTGTTAGTCACTTTTCCCTTCTATATTTATATTTCTGTTAAGAGCTATAGAAAGCTTAGTGAACTAATAGTTTATAATTAGCACTGAATTTAAAACGGAAAAAAATTCTCATACCACTAGGGCAGCCTTCATTAAATTTATATAATAGCAATAGAAAGGGAGAAGCTTGGAAGTGACATAACAATACAAAATATGAGTTTGGGCTCATGCCGTGTGAACTAACATGTAGAGAAAAATTCACTATTATTGCTGGCTATAATAGAAGGTTTAAACTTTTTACAACCTATTTTTCTTTTAATGTAGATATACAAATACAAAAAATTAACATGCAGTTTCTTCAAATGTAGAGGGTACTGTGCAACCTTCTGACAGTTGCAAAATTGTAACATGATTTTTCTAATACTTCAAATAAAGCACTATTTTTAAATGTTTCATATTTAATCATCCTACATTTTATTTTATAAATATCAAATGATAACATTTGGGGAAGATTATTCCAAAAACCCAACTGATTATTTAACCCGTAACACTCTTAAATATCTAGCTTAGCATTTGATATTTTGACTATATCTATATTTTTTTATTTGCTTGCAGTATTTTGCCCTAAAGCAGAGACTGTTCCCAGAAATCTATATGACCATTATTCCATCAACTTCTTTACCCTTCCTTTTTCTTCTCTGTTCTCTATTCCCTGTTACCTAATGATGTAAAATTCTTCGAGGTCACATTATGTGTTGAATCTGAATGTATGTGTTAACATATAAGATTTCAAGATATCAACTGTATATGTAATTCATAACCATAAACTTATAGGGAATTAATCTGATGCAAATAAATGAGATTCAACTCATCATGTGTGAGACAATTATATTTCTTTATTCTTTCCATTTTGGCCATCTACGGTACCTTGGGATGTCATCTCTACTTACTAGCAAAGTAATCCAATCATAAACTTATGGTGCCAGGCCCAGTCTAGATATGACAAGACAAGGAAGCGAACAGTTACTGAAACCTGGAGAGAATAGTTGTTTGCTGTGGGCTGGAATTTTCCGTATCAAGATGCAACAAATCCGTGACAAACTACCAGGAATGGAAACAGAAGTAATGTCCCAGCACCTTTCCGCCTACCATCTGACCCTTGCTGGTGCTTTGCATTGACGAATTCCAGGAAAAGTCAGATGATAAAGAAGCTCATTGATATATCACAAGTGAGTCATTGTCCAGGGGCCTATAGTGTGGTGTGGAAGGGTAGTGTGTGGGTAGGAAGCAGCAAACAGGAAATATAAACACAAGGGATTTTAAGGTATCTTTGTTATGTCTTCTGCAGTCATGCCTGAGCTACTACATATGAAATATGCCTTATGATTTATTTTTCCTTGATTTCTCCTTTTTTCTTATGGCTTCATAGTGACTTTTTTAATATGCAGAGGAGATAAATAGGTTTTATAATCTATGAAATATATTAACAGGCTATAAAGAGAGTGGGAGGGATTAATGGGACAGGTAAAATGAAGACTGCTGTTTTAGAGAATATTATTAAAGTTACTTTGTATAAAACATTTCAGATGCTCAAGTTGAATTTTTTTTTCCCTCTGGCTTTCAAAGATTTGAATAATCTAGACCAAAAGTGACCTGAAAAGGCTTTGCTCTAATCACATGCTCTTCCTCTCCTTCAGTGTATACACCATTATCTGTTTGTGACTAAACTCCATAGAGCTTTTTCTTCATCCTCTAGGTGTGATTTCTGTTTTATCTTGCTGCCTTCTTCAGACTGATTTCCTCTAGAATGCATAGTGAATATCTCGAATCTCTCAGACAACTGATCCTCTATTCTTCTGAATCTTTATTTCCAGCTGTTTTATTTTCCTCCCCTGTACCATATAATTTCTATCTCTGCCAGCCATGACATTTAACCTATTAGAAGTGACAGCATTTCAGTTATCTCATATGCTTTAATAGAGATATTGTTTATTTTCAATTCTCATAAATGTAACTGAGGTACTGTACATTGTATGTTTGTTATTCATCTTTTATTCTCATTCCTATATCTACCTTTACATATCCCAGGTATCCTCTGGGTCTAGAAACCTGAAACCTCTATTTTGCATACTTTCTTACCAGTTATTAGGAGTTGCTGAAGAAAGATTTGGAGGTGAGAGAGAGACAGAAATTACTGTGTTTTTTTCTTTCTGGTTCTGTTGATACGTAGCAGCCACATCAGCTTCTTGGTTAGGCATTGCAGTGCCAATAAGAGCAGCTAAAGGGCCTCCCAGCAGCCTCAGCCAGCCACAGAGTTTCCCTGGATTAAACTCAGAAAGTGGCAGCAGCAACAGTGAGCACATTAATCTCTGAGCAGCTTACCCACTGACTGGCTTCCGTAGTAGCAGTAAAAGCTGTTTGAGACTGAAAGTCGATCAACATAGTGGGACTTTAGACCTCTGGCTCTAACAAAGCTTTAACACTGGGGATTCCAAGAGCCACAGCACCCACAGGCGATCCAGAAATTGGGAGTTGCTTTCTCTCAAAATTTCTGAGCACAAATTTATATTGAAAGTATTGTATCATAATCATAGATCATTTATCAATGAATGTATTATTAAGTATTAACAGTATTGCTAAATAATAAAATTTGTTTCTCTTCTATAATAATTACTCACACATGCAGGTTTGAAAAATTTCTTTCCCCTTTATCCACTGTAATTGTGGCGTTCCTCCAATTCAGTCTTCTCTGTAATTATGTTTTAAATATCTTTATAACCTAACCTATGTAAAAACTTCAGACTCAAATGCACTTGAGAGTATCAAGGGTCAAAAAAAAATATTTGCAGATGAATTATGTCTAGGAAAAATAATCAGTGTGAATTCTCTCACTCTCATTTTTACCACCGGCATTGTGAAATTTAGTTTCTCACACCTGCAACTACCACACATCCCTCATATGTATTATAAGCTTATTAAAAGTGCTTATAAACTTTTATTATTCAAGGAAAACCATTACATTTATGTTTGAACTCATGTTAGACTAAAACACATAATAGGTCAAATCTTTAATTTGTGTACCATCATAAAAGTTTTATTACAGTCAGAAAATTAAACTGACAAAGATTTTGAAACATTGGTTTATATTCAAACTCTTCTCTATAATTCACTTACTTCTTTCATTCGCGAACCCTCATTTTGTTTCTATGGATTTCATTCAATTCCTTAATTCCTCAGAAAATCAATCTTAAGCCCCATCTTATCATACTGCTCTATTATTTCAAATCCTTTCATGGATAAACTAATAAATTGCTACTCCTAGGAATGCCTATTATTCTAGATCTCAGTCATTTTTCTCCTGCATTATGTAACTACAAATGGCACAATTTTGCCATGGTAATAGCTGTTAACTTACAGATGAATGCACAGCCATCAACATACAGGGAACACTCTGTGATATAATTTATGGAAATAGAAAATCTAGGGGGGAGTTCCCGTCGTGGCGCAGTGGTTAACGAATCCGACTAGGAACCATGAGGTTGCGGGTTCGGTCCCTGCCCTTGCTCAGTGGGTTAACGATCCGGCATTGCCGTGAGCTGTGGTGTAGGTTGCAGACGCGGCTCGGATCCCGCGTTGCTGTGGCTCTGGCGTAGGCCGGTGGCTACAGCTCCGATTAGACCCCTAGCCTGGGAACCTCCATATGCCGCGGGAGCGGCCCAAGAAATAGCAACAACAACAACAAAAAAAAAAGACAAAAAAGACAAAAAAAAAAAAAAAAGAAAATCTAGGGGAATACTTTATTGCTTCCCTTCCCTATCCAATGAGGTAACCCCTATTTGTTATTGTTATATACAAATGGACATTTCTTGCTGCATGTTTTCTTCCATATAGGGACTGTATAGTATAATCGTCCTTAGCATAGTTTATCTGAGATAATCCACAAACATATTATCCAGATAGTGCAGAACTATACTTGGCCCACAGAATTGTATGTTTCCTCATCATTTGAAAATTTTACATTAACATTTTGCTTTTAGCAAAGGATTCACTGGCTCCTACAGAATTCCAAAAAGTTTATAATTTCATTTTACTACATATATTTTCAATTCACTTGACTATATAAATACACAATGGATTTACTTTATCAGCACAAGATGAATGCTTCAAATTTATCCAGAGGCCAGTAGTGTCAACAAAAATTAACTTTTACATTCTTACAAGGAATAAGGTAAAGGCGTTCCCAGGTGGCCTAGATGTTAAGGAGTCGGTCTTGTCACTGCTGTAGCTTGGGTTCAACCCCAGGGCTGGAGCTTCCATATGCATGGGCATAGCCAAAAAGAAAATGAAGTTAAATAAAAGCAAAATGGCCCATAGGAAAAAAAGTTTTAAGAAATCTATTTTTTTTTTTCTGGCTTTTCAGCTTTTCTAGGGCCACTCCTGCGGCATATAGAGGTTCCCAGGCTAGAGGTCTAATCGGAGCTGTAGCCGCCAGCCTATGCCACAGCCACAGCAATGTGGGATCCAAGCTGTGTCTGCAACCTACACCACAGCTCACAGCAACACCGGATCCTTAACCCACTGATCAAGGCCAGGGATCGAACCTGCAACCTCATGGTTCCTAGTCAGATTCGTTAACCACTGAGCCACACAGGAACTCCCTATTTTTTTTTTTTTTTTGGAAAACATTATGTTAATAACAAAAATATAGAGAAAAACATAATTATATCAAACATATAAAGTTAAAAAAAAAAATCAAGATTTCCAGACAACACTTAGTTGTGAAGGTGTCTTAGTATTGAAAATGTATTCAAAGACTATGTCAAGATGTGCATTTCAATAGCATAAGGGGTATAATATAAAGATAGAAAACAATATCTGCCTACTGGTTTTCACACAAATCACAACACTTTCTAAGATCTGGAGAAAGAGGTATTTTTCACCTGCCTTTAAATAAGCATACAAGTCTTTCCTACCTTAAACTTATCTTTGGCTTTGCATAGTTTTTAGAACAAGTATTTTGGGTCACTGCAACATAGTGATCACATCACCAGGTTTAAATCGAAATCCTTCTAATACATGCTATCAGACTCAATTTATTATTCTCTCTAAACCTAGTATTCTTATCTAGCAATAGGATAATAATTGATCTGCTTTGGATTTGTTATTAGGATTAGATGAGATCATGTACATAAAGTGTTTATCAGAGTATGTTTAGCACTACAGATTCTAAATATTCTTAAGCTTATATTAGTCTCTAATTTACATAACATTTTTTTTTCTTGTACATACACAATTTTTTTTTTTGTGGTACCTCCTTGAGTTTTCTCAGTCTCATCTTTATTTATTTTTATTATTTCCCCAACACAATTTTTTCCATACACCAATATTTGATCTTGTCTTATACATACTCCAAAATTTGATGAATCTTAAGCTTTGATAACAGTTTATTCTTTATTCAATTGTTTCATTCTCGTTATGCCTAAATAATTTTATGAATATTTTTATTAAACAAATATAATTATGCTTTACATGTGTAGTTCACCATAATGAGAACAACTATAAAAAGTGTGAGGCTTTCGTTTCATATATGAACATAATCAACACTTCAATATCTCAGTAAAGTTATTTGATCTAACCAGTTGTGGGTCATTTTAATTTAATTAAATTTATGTATTTATTTTTTGTCTTTTTAGGGCCACACCCTTGGCATGTGGAGGTTCCTGGGCTAGAGGTCGAATTGGATCCTTAACTCACTAAGCAGGGATCAAACCTGCATCCTCATGGACACTAATGAGATTCATTTCCACTGAGCCATGAAAGGAACTCCTGGTTATGGGTCATCGTAATAGGCATAGTATTTGCCCCTTCAGGCTTACCTTAACTACTACTTCTTAGTTGTTTGCATGAAATTTAGCAGAGATTAAGCTACAAAATTTAGAAATGTCACTGTGCAATCAAGGTGCTTCCACATATTTGGTGATGTGCCTTATATGCCTAATTATCACTTTTAGAAATATACTGATTTTATCGATGTTTCAATTGAATAAATGTGATTACATGACGGATGCTTTCATGAATTTCATCTCAGTATAAAATACTTTTCGGTGAGCTCTCTTTAGTAAATAGCGTAAGTAAGTATGCAAACTTTTAAAGTGCTCATTTTGCAAAGGCTCCATTATTTCATTGGGTTCCAATATTCTGACACTCTAGATTTTGAGGTCATTAGTTTTATTTACACCTGATTTTAAGGGCTTAGAATTTACATTCAGAACCCAGCTGCTTTTGGAGCTTACTGCATTACAATGTGCATGTGTGTGTGTATGTGTGTGTGTGAGCACACATGTCCATGCATGGGTGGTGGCGCTGTCCCAATTATTGGGCTGTATAAATTATTATAATACTAGTCATCATATGTCTAGTATTGTCTCCTAGTAGTATTATTTTCACTATGTCTGGCTATTCTAATTTATGAAAGTAAGATAATAAAATACTCCTACATGAAAAGAAAATATTGGCTAGACTGTCCAGATAATACGGTTGCATAGACTTTTGGAAGATAATGCCTAAATGCAAAGACTTGACGACATTGGCCAGTGTACTAGATCCTATTAAAAAAATATCTACAGGGGAGGAAGAATACTATAGACAAGTCTACTTGGCATATGCTTTCAGCAAGTTCTCCATTTATGTACTGAATTCATATTCATACATATATATCAGGAACTGTTTTAGATACCAGGCAAAAAAGCAATTGTGTGATGAAAATCTATGCTCTCAACAGACTGAACTACTAATGGGTATATGCCAACAATAAGAATAAAGGTAACATTTAAGTGATTTGTAAGAAGGGACTAAGTGATGTTATGAGGGCAAATGCAGAGAAGCATTTCAGAATAAAGGAAGGAGGTTTATAGTATTGTTGGGATAGCTTTCTTGAGAAGATGACATTTATGCAGTAGTTTGAAGACAGTGAAAGTTTTAACTACATAGGATATGTGCATACCAATCAGAGGGAACACATTTGTATGCCTGATATATTCCAAAAACAATAGAGTCAGCTTAGCCAAAGGGAATGTTGTAGAACATGAGATCAGAGCACTAAGAATAAAAACAAGTTATTTAGAAATTTCAAGGCCATTATACTCCATTATAGTGTTTGCTTTTACTCTCAGGAAAATAGGAAGCCATTGGAGATTTCTGAGGAGAGAAAGGATGGTCACTGGAAAAGGTTTTTACAAGACTCCCTCTGAATAGCAAGTTGAGTATATCCCATAGGAAGGCCAAAGGTGAATGATAGGATCTAGTTGTGTCTTTTGCAGTACTTCAGGGGAAAGTTTATGGTGCTTGGATATCTGGTATCGATGGATATATTCTAGAAATGATATAATTTTTAATTTATTCTAAGAGAATGTCTTAATCGAAGAGGAGATGTGAATTAAAGATGAGACATCAGAGGGATGCCAAGGCTTTTGGTCTAGGAATAAATAGAGTTGCAATCAACTACGATTGGGAATTCTACAGATGGAGCAGATTGGGAGAAGAGTTGAAAGTATGAAATTTGGTGTTGGAAAAGTTAGAGATGTCTTATTTATATTTGACTAGAAGTGAATAGCTAGCAGTTAGGAGATTTGTATGACATTCGGTTGTTGCTGCAAATGACAAATTTGGAAGTTTTTGGCATACAGCTGACATTTGAAATTTGACATCACAAACAGAATGAAAATAAATAATAAACACAAGAGATCCAAGTAGTAAGCTCTGGAAATTTCATCATGAAATAAAGAAAAAGAGAAGGATCCAGTAAAGCTAAAACTAACCTGAAAATTCCAAGATATAAAGGGATGAGTGGGATTTGCTGATCTATAACCTCCTATTTCTAAATTATTTATAACTAACAGTCAAGTCCAATCAATTTAGACATTTTTATTTTTACTTTTCGGCCACATCCATGGCATGTGGAGGTTCCTGGCCCAGAGATGGAATCTGAGCCGCAACTGCAACCTATGCCACAGCTGCAGCAATATGGGATCCTTAACCCAATGCAAAGGGTACAGGATCAAACCCGCCCCACTACAGAGACAAAGCCAGATCCCTAACCCACTGAACCATAGTGGGAACTCCTGAGTATAGAGATTCTTATCAATACATATGTATATCAGCACATTTTATTTCAGTAAGCTCATGTTCAGCTAAGATGATCGTAATTATCAAATATCTGTTTCATAAGTTTAATATCATTGCTTTTAGGGGAAGGGAAGAGGGTGAACACTGAACAATAGCATTATTCCTAAATACTATAATAAAATATGAAGGAAGAAATTGATAAAGACCATTACTTGCAGGTAGTCTATTTTCCGTCATCTCAAGAACAGAACTTTCTTCACTAGCATGAATTATTTGAAACTTCTTTAGAAAACCTTTTTTTGTTGTTTTTTTGGCTTTTTTAAGGCTTCACCTGTGGCATATGGAAGTTCCCAGGCTAGGGGTTGAATCAGAGCTATAGCAGTACAGCCACAGCCCTGCCATTTCCAAGCCGTATCTGTGACCTACACCACAGGTCATGGCAACACTGGATCCTTAAGCCACTTAGCAGGGCCAGGGATCAAACCTGCATCCTTATGGATATGAGTTGGATTTGTTACTGGTGAGCCAAAATGGGAACTCCCATCTTTAGAAAATCTTTAATTAGCATTTGGCATGAGGTAGTTACATTCAGGTTTAACTTTCACCTTCAAGGATGTCTTTGCTTTGACCTTACCAATCTTTCAGAGGACACTCATGATTAACTTTCATCCAATTATTTTGGCTGGGAAACTGAATATTGAATTAGAGACTGAAATAGTTTTAAAATTAGGATAGGTGACCAAAGACAGCATCGTTATGAAATCCAATTCTTAAATTTTTCTCTCAATTTTTTTCTTCTCAGCTTGAAGAACTGTTTTGTCCTATACTTTCTCATATATTAGTTGCATTCCGTCACAAATCCCTGATGTGTCTATCTTTAAAATATTTATCAAACATGTTCAGGCATTTACATTTTTAATCAAGTCATCTTAAAATTTAGTAAAGTTTCTGCTTTTTGAAATTCATGTATCTCTGTCTCTGAGCTCTTTGAAATTGGGGACTTTCTGATTGTTTTTGTGATGCAGTGAAGACTTTGCATGTAGCAGATACTAAAGGATTTTTTAGTCAATTGAGTTTAGTTCTGATTCTTACCATCAAAATCAGGATTTTTGAGATATTTTTCTTTTCTTTCTTTCTTTTTTTTTTTTTTTTTTTTTTTTTGTCTTTTTAGCGCCACACTCATGGCGTATGGAGGTTCCCAGGCTAGGGGTGGCATGGGAAATGGGAGCTGTAGCTGCCGGCCTATACCACAGCCACAGCAACATGGGATCCGAGGCATGTCTGTGACATACATCACAGCTCAAGGCAACGCTGGATCCTTTACCCACTGCATAAGGCCAGGGATTGAACCCATGCCCTCATAGATACTAGTCGGGTTTATTAACTGCTGATCCATGATGGGAACTCCAGAGACATTTTTCTAACAGGACTATCATATGCTGTATTATAATTGCCTTGGACTCCCCCCCTCACATTCTACTTGTTACTTTTCACACAAACATCGTGCCACAGACAGCTTTTAAAAGTCATAACCTGACAAAATTTCTCATCAGCTGAGGTACTTCTCATGTTCCCCACCAGTGCATCTCTCATCCATTATGTGGGATGTCACAAGGAACTTCAGGCCATCCAAGTGCAGCCTAGAAGCATGGCAAGTGTGTCATGGCTCAATGATTGCAGTGAAGAAAAAGGTGAATATGGAGTTCCCGTCGTGGTGCAGTGGTTAACGAATCCAACTAGGAACCATGAGGTTGCAAGTTCGATCCCTGGCCTTGCTCAGCGGGTTAATGATCCAGCATTGCTGTGAGCTGTGGTGTAGGTCACAGACGCGGCTCAGATCCTGCACTGCTGTGGCTGTAGGCCGGTGGCTACAGCTCCGATTAGACCCCTAGCCTGGGAACCTCCATATGCCGCAGGAGCGGCCCAAGAAATGGCAAAAAGACAAAAAAAAAAAAAAAAAAAAAGGTGAATATATGTTCCCACCTTCTGTTGCTCAGTTAGGAATTATTAAAACACAGTATACATATTACTTTATAATAATCTGGGAACACTCAGCCTCAGTGGCCCATTGTGGTGACCAAACTTGAGGATATACACAAGTATAAATTTTCCTTCTTCCTTGTTTTCTTCTCCCCAGACTTCACTTAGGTCCCATAGGATGTCTTCACAAAATGAACTAGGGGATTTAGGCAGTCTCTTGTTAGAGGCTCTCCTTTTTGTGGGTAATATAAACTAAGATGTGTTTTTTCTACTTGCACACACATGATCAATTATACAGTACTGCCAGATCAAGCTTCAGAAAATGCAACATTCACTGTCTTTTTTATGCCTAGAAAATATCTCGTCTCTCCACCTCAATCAGAATTGATACCATACCTTGATATGTACACAGGAATTAAAACAAATTTTAATAAGTGTGACTCATTATGTCGTTTGCAAATGTTAAGTACTTTTAAAAATTTTATTGTAGTTGATTTACAATGTTCTATTTCTTCAGTACATAAAAGTGACCCAGTGATGCATATATATATATATATACACACACACATATATATACATACATTCTTTTTCTCACATTATCCCCCATCATGTTCCATCACAAGTGATGAGATATAGTTTCTTGTGCTATACAGCAGGATCTCATTGCTTACCCACTCCAAATTAAATTAAGATTAGATTTTAGGAGTTCCTGTCGTGGCGCAGTGGTTAACGAATCCGACTAGGAACCATGAGGTTGCAGGTTCGGTCCCTGCCCTTGCTCAGTGGGTTAACGATCCGGCATTGCCGTGAGCTGTGGTATAGGTTGCAGACGCGGCTCGGATCCCGCGTTGCTGTGGCTCTGGCATAGGCCGGTGGCTACAGCTCCGATTCAACCCCTAGCCTGGGAACCTCCATATGCCGTGGGAGCGGCCCCAAAGAAATAGCAAAAAGACCAAAAAAAAAAAAAAAAAAAAAAGAAAAAGATTAGATTTTATTCTGGTGCAGCAAAAACAAATCCAACTAGTATCCATGAGGATGTGGGTTTGATCCTTGGCCTCGCTCAGTGGGTTGGAGATCTGGCATTCCCTTGAACTGTGGTGTAGGTCACAAATGTGGCTCAGATCACGTGTTGCTGTGGCTGTGGTGTAGCCCAGCAGCTATAGTTCTGACTTAACCCCTCGCCTGGGAACTTCCATATGCTGCAGTATGGCCCTAAAAAAGAAAAAAAAATTCTAAGGTGTTACTTTCCTTAAAGGCAGAAAATAAATTCACTGAATAAAAAAAAAAAAAATTCTTCCAGAGTTCCCATCGTGGTGCAGTGGAAACAAATCCGACTAGGAACCATGAGGTTGCAGGTTTGATCCCTGGCCTCACTCAGTGGGTTAAGGATCCAGCGTTGCCGTGAGCTGTGGTGTCTGGTGACTTGGATCTGGTGTTGCTGTGGCTGTGGTGTAGGCCAGTGGCTGTAGCTCCAATTAGACCCCTAGCCTGGGAACCTCCATGTGCCCTGGGTGCAGCCTTAAAAAAAAGAAAAAAAAAAAAAATCTCCCTCTCAATGCCTAGGCCAAGGGTTGTCATACTTCAGGCACCAAATATTTCTTGATGTGTTGAATTACATATCAATCATGGAAAACGCCTATAAATTTCTAAATCCTACTGAAAATCTGTTATTTTGAGAAAAATGGCCTTGAAAATATGTTTTAAATGCCACTTGATAACTCTAGGACATTTTAAGCTCTTTCCTTTAGACTTCCATTTATTCTCAGAGGTAGATGATAATTAGAAGCATCATATCAAATACAGGAGACTGCAGTAGAAGTGCTATTGTTTTTTGAGGTATATGACATAGATTTATGTTTTCTTTGTGATTTGCTGAATCTTCTCTCTTAAATCCTCATTTCTACATCTCTGTAATGGGGAATCAAAAGCTGTCGTTCTTACTAGACAGGGTGCTATTAAGTTCAAATGCAAAAAAGATGTTTGCAAAATAATTCTGTGATCTGTAAAGACGTAAAATGAAAATTACTACACATAAAAGCTTTCCTCCCTCAAGATTTATGTTTGAGAATTCACTGACTATAATTTAACAAAAAATCTTTAAATGCCTGACAATATCTAGGTATTGCACAAAAAAGAAACATAATTTTTAAAATTATCCTTTCTCTATTTAAAAGTCAAAATATCCACTATCAAAACTTTTGAATTTAACACATAGACATTGTAGGAAACAAAATAACTTCATTACTTTTATTATAAACATATAGAGAGATTTTTTCGTCTTTTTGTCTTTTTCTAGAGCCGCACCCACAGCATATGGAGGTTCCCAGGCTAGGGGTCTAATTGGAGCTGCAGCCGCCAGCCTACACCAGAGCCACAGCAACACGGGATCTGAGCCGTGTCTGCAACCTACACCACAGCTCACAGCAACGCCAGAGCCTTAACCCACTGAGTGAGGCCAGGGATCAAACCCGAAACCTCATGGTTCCTAGTCAGATTCATTAACTACTGAGCCGCAATGGGAAATCCTATTATAAATATTTTAAATTCAAGAATTAATTTCCCTAATATCTGAAAAAACAGAAAAATACAAATGTTTCTAAATTTTATATTTGTGTATTGTGTTGACAATATCAGTTTGATGTGGTTTACAAACCTTAAAAAGCCCATCAGCTCAATTAAGTGTAATATTTTTAAAGAGGAAAAAATAAATTCAACGAAAATCTACATGAATTTTAGTATATTAATTTTTTAGCTCAATTTCTCTTTGGGAGCCAGTAATATATGAATAGGTGATGATAACAATAGCAATATAAAAATACGTAGTTGCTTGCTGTTGTATAATTATAGAGTTTAATTTAGCATTATGTATTTTCTTGCCTTAGATTCATTAAATATTAGTTGCCATTATTGATTTCCCTTTTTACTCCTCATAGCTCTATTTTTAAATACCAATCAAAGGAAGGCAGACTCTTTCCAACAGAATCAACTAAGTTCTGAGACTCTATGTCAACCATAAACTCATCTGGTACACCGGAAATTTTTGACGTTTCTTCAATGAGGCCCTGCGACATGAATGAGTCAGTGGACAAAAGAAATATTAAGAGCAAGGCTAAACTGTCTGCCTGACCACAGGGAGATAGCTGCAGTTAATGAACATGTTTAATCATGAGAGAGAAGGCAATAAAATGTACTGAAGAGTAAACAAAACAATAAACTTTTTTTCAATTGAGCATTTTAAAATATTGATTTATTCAGTCCCTCTTTCAGTCAGACTCAAATATAAGTTAAAAAAAAAAATCTATCACATCTGGTAAAATGAGAATGCCCAACTCACTAAATTGCTTGAAGAAAATGCTCTCAATTTAGATAGAAAGGAGAAATGTACAACCAAAAATACCAGGGGGTTTTCAAACAAGGCTATCGCCACATTCCAGGCATCACAGTTTAGTAAAGTTTGAAATAAACTTGTATGTAAAAAGAAAGCATTTTAAAAAGTTAGAAAATGAAAAGAGCATAAATGTTCTCAAACATGGAAACATGACATGATGTGAAAATTCTGGATATATATGTGTTCATAAATCTTCACAGAAAGAAATGTCACCTTTTACACTGTAAGATTTACTAAAAAGCCAATTACACCCATGTGGCTGGGAATTACAGTTTTAGATTCTCTGTCAATTGGATATACGATGTCCTAAAAGGGGATTATAAATACAATGGCCTCAGACACAGAAGCTTTGGACCAAAGGAGAATGGAAAAACTAAAATCCTTAATAAATATCAAATCTTTATGTCCATCTTTGCTACAGAAACATCTCAATATTTCTTGCTATATTAAAAAAGGTGATATGAAACTGATTTCTGTTTTCCGTATATCACTAATTCTGTGATGTCAATATGCCCTAGTTATTCAACAATCCACATTCCAAATAATCTTCATTTTTAACTACAATTATTCAACAAAAATACGTTGTGTGCATATGGTATTCTTAGCACTGGCTTGGTTGTTAATTTTCATGTTCACAAAACAGAAATCATCACTGTACTCGCAATAATTATTGTCCTATGGAGAGACAGTTATTAACTGAACAATCAGACAAACGAATGCAATACAAGAAAGTACCATGGGAAAATTTAACAAAGAAGTAACAAGACTATCAGTATCCAAAGCCTAGACCTACAACTGGTATGTCTATGAGTCCTAGAACCTTATTCCCAGGTCTGAATTTCAATTCTATTAAGGTATAGGCATGAAACAGGGAGGATATATAACAACAATTTCAAGGCAGATGGAGCAGCCAGGAATTACAGTGAGTCCTTGTAGTTGACCCTATTTTGGATTGCAAGGAACGGAAACTATGTGGTATAATTATTAAAGCATAATCTCATTATTAGAGCAATATCAATTGCTCACAGAATCAAGGGGAAACTGAACAATCAAACTTGGAAAGCAAGCAGAAACTAAAAAGGCATGTTAGGCCGAAATGAAGGAAGAATAATATATTCTTTTTTAGTAGAAAAATTCTGCTTAGTGTGCTATTGTGTTGTAAGACATGTAGAACCTACAATTGCTAGACAGCACTGCCATTTTCTCAGGGTATTTAATCAATTATTTGCCGCCTTCTTCCTTCCTTTAAATTTAAAGTCATGGTTTGACTGTTTATTTAATACAGTCTAGTTCTCATAATTGAGCCCTAGGGACTAGGTGTAGAAGAAAGAAAATATCCCTACTTTAACCATTGTAGTGGGAGACAGAGAGCATTTCAGATTTTCTACATTTCAAACAAATGCAGTTTATTCACAAGATTATGGTGACTAGAGAGTTAAATTTGTAACAAAAATTAAAGACTTTCTGAGGATTTTATTTTTTTTTGCAAAAAAAAAAATCACTGGGGATTTTAAACATAAGAATAACATGATTAAATGGCTATTTGAATACCACTGTGGCTAATATACTGGAAGGAAACAAAAGAGAAAGCGTAAAAACAAATAAATTAAGAGTCAGTAATCCAAGATAGGAACAGACAGGCAATAAACTAAGATTAAAGTGAAGGTAGTGGAAATGGAGGAAAGATGTTATTGACATGGAATAAACAGAATGGTAGAGTTTAGGGCAATGGATAGGATTCAAGCATGCATGGCTTTCAGTTTTCTGACTTGAGAAGGAATTTAGTAAAGTTAGTTTAAAATCCCAATTTATATAATACATCATTTTAAAAGAATAAAGGAATAAGCACATGATCATCTCAATAGATGTAGAAAAAGCACTTGAGATCATTGGGCATCTCACCCACCTTGTTCAAAATGAAGCAGATATAGAGGGAAACTATCAAACTGATAAAGGGCATCTATGAAAAACCCTCAGCTACTACCACACTAAACTGTCAAAGGCTAAATTTTTTCTGCTAACATGAATAAGAAGAGGATGCTCATCCTCACCACTTACATTAAATATTAAACTAGATGCCCTCACACAGCAACTAGACAAGAAAAACATAAAATTTAATGTATTACAATTGGAAAGGAGAAAGGAAAAATATTTCTATTTACAGATTACAATGATGGCATACATATTGAATCCCTAGAAGTTCACTTAGAAACCATTAGAAGTGATAAAATCAAAAGGTTTTTAGATCCAGGATCAATATAAAAAAATTCCCTAGCAATAAAAATCTGAAAATAAAATTAAGAAAACCATATATTTGCAATAGCATCAAACGTAAAAAAAGATTAAGAAAATATTTAAGAAAAAAATGCAATGTTTGAACACCAAATAACACATCATTAATAAAAATTAAAGAAGACCTAAACATATGGGAAGACATAGTACATTCACTGATCAGAATTATTAATATTATTGAGATAGCAATAATCCTCAAATTGAATCATCTTCAGATTCAATCTTCATCAAAATCCCAGCCAGGTTCTTTGGAAATTGAGATGAAGATCTCAAAATTCATATGAAAATTTAAGGAACCCAGAATAACTTAAATAATCCTGATATAGAACAAATTTGGAGGGCTCAAATTTTCTGATTTCAAAACCTACTAAAAATTTATAGCAAAATCATGATGGTGTGGTATTAACATAAGAGTAGCTATATGGATCAATGGAGTAGAATTTTTTTTTTTTAATTTTATTTTGTCTTTTGTCTTTTTAGGGCAACACCCATGGCATATGGAGCTTCCCAGGCTAAGGGTCTAATCAGAGCTGTAGCTGCTGGCCTACGCCACAGCCACAGCAACCCCAGATCCGAGCTGTGTCTTCAACCTACATACACCACAGCTCAAGGCAATACCGGATCCTTAACCCACTGAGCAAGGCCAGGGATCAGACCTGCAACTTCATGGTTCCTAGTAGGATTAGTTTCCTCTGTGCCACAATTGGAATTCCTAAGGAAAAATAATTTATGTGACATTATAAATAGCATAGATATCAGCTCCAAGGGATTATTCCAGATTCTGGTTCCCTTGATGGGAACTCCTGTAGTAGAATTTTAACTCCAGAAATAAACTCTCATTTATAGTCAGGTAACTTTTGGCAAAGGTTTCAAGACAAGTCAATGTGGGAAAGAATAATCCTTTCAACAAATGGTCCAGGGGAGTTAGATATACACATGGAAAATAATTAAGTACCTACTCTACACCATATAAGAATATTACTTAAAATAGATTAAAGACCTACAACTATATAAATCATATAAGAAAATGTACACAATCTATTTGTCAACTCAGACTAGGCAAGAGTTTCTTAGAATGACACCCAAAGTACAACACCTGGCGTTGCCGTGGTGTAGGCCGGCAGCTGTGGTGTAGGCTGGAGCTGTAGCTCCTATTCAACCCCTAGCCTGAGAACTTCCATATGCCACAGGTGCGGCCCTCAAAAAAAAAAAAAAAAAAAACCCTCAAGGTTATGGAAATGAGGGAAAGTCTCAAGAACGCCAAGAACGCGTCCAGGCAAAGAAAACTAATCAGAATGGAAAAAGACATTGTCATGCTTTGGGGCAGGTGGGTAAAGTGGAAGGTAGCCTGTGAATTGTGTTAGAAGTTGAAAACCACAATGATTTCTCATATGAGGGTGTATGTGGGTGTTCCCTTTAGGGGTAAAACATAATGGAAATTGTCCTTTAATTTGGCACAGGCGGTAAATTAATGACGCCTAGGGAATCTAACTTACACATCATACTGCTACTACAGATTTTCTGTATGTTTGAAATTACTAGAAAGTAAAAAACTTTTCAAAACAAACACGTTAGAAAAGTAGCTAAGACACCAAATTTCTTTTTAGAGGCCAAGCCCTAACCAGATTCAGTTCACTCAAAATGGTTTTCACCGCTCTTGTAGGAAAGCACATACTATTAAAAGGTACTGAGAGAAGCTATTAGCAGTCACTAGGTCCTGGGGGTTGTGAAAGACCTGGGATACTGGAGAAACAGTGGGATTTTTGAATCACAATTTCCCCTATCAAACCACTAAAAGGTAAGAGTCATAATACATGAATTTAGTAAAGTTAGCATGATACAAAAGCAATACATAACAATCAGTAATTCACTAAAAATCAATACACTAAGAACAAGTATCAAAAAGAAAAATTAAGAAAATAATCCCATTTACAACTGCATCAAAAAGAACAAAATACCTGGGTATAAACTGAGCCAATTATGTGAAAAACCTGCACAATAATAATTACAAGATACTAATAAAGAAATTGAAGCAAAACATACATGGAAACATTTTCTGTGATCAGGTATCAGAAGAATATTGTTAAAACGTTCATCCAGCCACAGCAGTACACACATTCAATTTACTCTTACACAATTAAAACGCCATTTTTCATGGAAACAAAGCAAACAATCCTATCATCTGTGTGGAACCAAAAAGGACCCCAAATTGGATGGCTTGAGCCGAAGAAAGGAGAACACAGCTGAAGTCAATCCTCTTCCTGACTTCAAACTACACAAGGAAGAAGCTGAGGAACCAGAATTGGCACAGCAACACACACATGCACCAGAGGAACAGAACTGAGACCCCAGAAATAAACCCAGGTGTACGTGGTCAGTTAATTTATGACACAGCTGCCAAGGGCATACACTGGGAAACTCCACCAATCAATGATACCAAGCATATTAGGTACCACACACCAAAGAAAGGCAACTGTCTACACCACACACAAAACTACCTGAAATCCACCAATTTCCGCATCAAGCCTTTCCTCTGAAAATGGAACCCCACACACACCCCACTCCTGCCCAGCAGTCAGCCACATCCAGGAAGCTTCTCCCCAGGTTTTCTTTACCTTTTACTCCAGCGGTGGCACCTCCCAGCAGGTCCTGAAGCAGCTGGGCTCCTGTCTGCCTGGACAGGCCTGTGCTGTCCAGAAGCTGAAGCTCCGAAAAGTCCTAAGGAGACCAACCTTCTGTCTGTGTCCACTCTACCAGGCATCAATCAGACGCTAAAGCCCTGGCAAATCCCAGATCCAGTTCAGCCACAAGCGTGATGCCAGCGAGCTTCGTAGGAGCCCACAGGTTATTAGGAAAACACCTAAGAAGACTACATAAAAGCCACCGCGGGTGGGGCACGGCTGGGTGTCCCACCACCCTCGCCTGGGGCTGGGCTCCAAGACAGCTGGGCTCCGCGTCAGCTCCTCCAAAACTGCAGCTCAGTCCCAGCAAGGAAAGTAACGCTGAGCTGGGAGGTTGATCCCGCGAGACCTGGATTTATTCAGGGGGTGGGGTGGGGCAGGGCGGGGGCGTGAGGGCAGGGCTCTGGATAATACTTTTTAATTTTCTTCCATGGGGAAAAAGATAGTATATGTTCCATGCAGAAAAGAATAAGCCCCGTATGTGTAGCCAAATAGGTAGAATATGATTGTGTGAAGTGATGTTCATTACGTTACTAGTCTCCCATTCCAATCACAAGTAGGCTTGTAAAGTAAGCTCCTTCCTGGCTTCCTTCTTGTTGAGGAAGGCTATGAAGCTTGATCTGGCAAATGAGTTGTGGATAACACAAATCACTTGTGGGCCAGAATACTAACAGCCTTTGGAAGGTACGTAACATACCCTTTGGAAGGTCATTTTTCCCCTCTTCCATGATGACGGGCAGTTTCCCAAATAAGGCCTGTTCTGTCTGCCTAGATCCTGGAATGCAGTCATGCAAAGATCCCTCCTTGCCCATCCAAGATGGACAGTGTGGCACAAGTAAGAAGGAAAACGTTGTCATTTTAAGCCACTAAAAATTAGGGATTTTATCTATGACAGCAAGCATAAATTAACATTTCCTTACTCATACATTTTCACTTAAATTTCCTCCCATAGTATCCTATTTGTAAAAGTTTAGCTACTTAGATGTCTATTAGAGTGTTACATCAAATAAGGGAAGAAATTTCATCTGAACTTTGAAGCAACAGGTATTACACAAGAAATATGTTTCCTAGTGTTAGGAAATGTGAGGAAGAGAAGATATTCCATTGAGTGAAATCCAAGAGGGCCAAGAGATGATATTAAGATGTTTCCTTGCAATGCTTCTTTAAGCAAGCAGACCCTATAGGGCATTCCTGGGGCAGGCCTGTCCCCTTATCCTCTGCTATAGCTCTTCCCTGAAGTACCTAGATAATAGTACCTGATGCATATTTACTGAGCTGTTTTACAGATGCTAAAACCATCATCAAGCAGAAGAAACTAACTGCTTGATGACCATGAGCATGGAGCCCCCAGACCTACTGGCGCCTAGGGATTGATAATGTTAACACCTGTGACACCGACTACCCTGTTACCTCACCATCAACCAATCAGAGAATTGGGCACCAGGTGATCGCTTAGCCTGCAACCTCCCCCCGCCCCAACCAGGTTTTTAAACTGTTTTACAATTTTGGGTTCTGGAAGTTCAGGCATTTGGGGGCACACGGGCCACTTGTCTCCTTGTATAGCCTGAAATGAATCTTTCTCTGCTCCGAACTCTGACTTTTCAGTTTATTTGGCTTCAGTTTGTTTGTCAGGAACATGAACTTGCATTAACAGTTTTTTAGTGCATCCATTTTTATTTGCATCTTGTTTTGTTGTCTCAGCTGCTCTCGATTTGTGACTGCCCTACGCTAAGTACTATATACTGGAGAGCAAGCATTTTTTAATTATTTGTTATCTGGAGTAGATCATTTTAAAAGATCTACTCTGTTGGTAGACATTTAAGTTATTTCCATGTCTTGGCTATTATGAATAGCACTACTATGAATATAGGGGTGCATTTTCTTTTCCATATATGGTTTTCTCCAGGTATATATCCTAGAGTGGGAATGCTGGATCAAAAGTTAATTCTATTTTTAGTTTTCTGAGGACTCCAACTTATTAGAATCCTACCAATAGTGTAGGAGGGTTCCCTTTTCTCCACACCCTCTTCAACATTTGTTATTTGTAGATTTTTTTTTTTTTTTTTTTTTTTGTCTTTTTCGGGCCGCACCTCTAGCATATGGAAGTTCCCAGGGGGACATCTGTGATCAACCCCACAGCTCACAGCAATGCCAGATCCTTAACCCACTGAATAGGGCCAGGGATCAACCCCAAGTCTTCATGGATACTAGTTGGGTTCCTTACTGCTGAGCAACAACGGGAACTCCTGTAGACTTTTTAAAAAACTTTTTCACCACACCTGCAGCATGTGGAAGTTGCCAGGCCAGGGAAGGTGCCAGGCACCTCAGCAATTAGAATGCTGGAGACTTAACCCACTGAGCCAGGCGGGAGTTCTTGCCATTTGTAGATTTTTTAATGAGGGCTATTCTGACTGGTGTGAGGAGGTAACTTGTAGTATTGATTTGCATTTCTCTAATAATTGGTGATGTTAAGCATCTTTTCATGTGCCTAGTGGCCATCCTTATGTCTTTGGAGAAATGTCTGTTTAGGACTTCTCCCCATTTTTCTTTTTTTATGTGTAGTTTTTTTTGTTAGAGTACAGTTGATTTACAGTGTTGTGCTTCTGCACATTTTTCAACTGGATTGTTTGGCTTTTAGTTCTTGAGTGGTGTGATTTGTTTGCCTTCCTTTTGGAATTTGAGCCCTTGTTGGTTGCATTGTTTGCCAATATTTTCTCCCATTCTGTAGATTATCTTTTCTGTTTGTTTGTTTTTATGGCTTCCTTTGCTGCACAGAAGCTTGTAAGTTTGATTAGGTCCCATTTTTTGTTTGTTATTATTTCTGTTACCTTGGGAGACTGACCTAATAAAACATTTGTATGATGTATGTCAGAGAATGTTTTGCTTCTTTTCTCTTCTAGGGATTTATGGTTTAAGTCTTTCAGACATTTTGAGTTTATTTTTGTGCATGGTGTGAATGTGTGTTCTAATTACTAAGCAAGACATGGAAAAAACCAAAATGTCCATAGAGAGATGAATGGATTAAGAAGATGTGGTATTATGTACAGTGGAATACTACTCAGCCATAAAAAAGAATGAAATTATGCCTTTCATGGCAACACAGATGCAATTTAAGATTATCATACTAAGTAAGTTAGAAGAGAAAGACAAATACCATATTATATCACTTATATGTGGAATCTAAAATATGGTACAAATGGTCCTATCTAAAACACAGAAACAGACTCACAGACATAGAGAACAGACTTGTAGTTGCCAAGTGGGAAGGGGGGGAGAAATGGAATGGACTGGGACTTTGGGGTTGGTATATGCAAACTATTATATTTAAAATGGATAAGCAATGAGGTCCTACTGTAGAGCACAGGAAACTACATCTAATCTCTTGGGATAGACCATGATGGAAAATAATATAAAAAAGAATATATATAACAGAGTCACTTTGCTCTATAGCAGAAATTGGCACAACATTGTAAATCAACTACAATTTTAAAAAAATTTTAAGTATAAAATTTTTAAATTTGGCTAAATCAAATTTTAAAAATCTGCATTTTAAGAAAAATAATATAAGATGTACTCTTTCTAAATTTCTGTTTCCTTTGCTTCATAATATTTACATATAAGCCATGCATGTTATTTCTTTTCTTCTTGTCTTACTCAAGTAAGAAGAAATCGTGAACTATAGAAAAGATGTGCAAATGTCACTCTATTGGTCTACTGTTAATTTGTGCTTTTTTTGGTCAAATTGCCTTCTCAAATATTAATACTGGACATATTAATATTTCCCAAATGTATTCAATTTCCAGGATATAACATGCCTTCATCCACAGCAGTTTATTTTATTAAACAAAAGAATTTCACATAATCCCATAGTTTGATGTTCTAATACTCTGAAGCAATGCAGCTCATGAAAAGTTATAATCTCCAGAATGCACTGTTTCCAATCAATTAATATTCCCAAATGCAGTCTTCTACTTGTGAACACTATACTTATAAGAATATGAGACCATTGCTAGTTTCCCCTATATCATACTGTGCTATCTTCTTGAAGTTGTAGTCTTTTAAAAATGTAGAAAGTGGTGCATAGGAATTCAGGAACAGTGAATCAGAGAACTGATGGTCCCAAATAGCATACCTTGTGAAGAGAAGGACCACTGCTTAGCTTTCTGTTGGGCACTGATCCAGGATCTCTGTCCAGATATCAAAGTGAGAAAGAAGTATCTTCTCATGTTCTTCCAGATAGGTAGGGCTGCTATGAGGCAAACCCTGTAACAGGTAAAATTCTTTTTTCTATCCAGTTTTATGAGTGACACTGTTTGTTGTAGATTCAACAGCCATTTCCCCATTTTTCATGGCAAAAGAACCTTGATTGCAAGTGCATGCATGCATGTGTGTCAATGTGCTTATCCCTAGGCTAATAATTGGTTATCCCTATTCTATCTACCTTTGCAAGTGAAGGAGCTAGGGAGTGCCCATGTGACCCCGTTCCAGGCAATGATGTAAAGGGAAGTCTACTGAAGTCTTGGGAGAGGGGAGTGAATTTTCCTACCTAAAAAAAGAGAAACAAGTAAGAAAACAGTTTATTTTTGTCCCTTCCCCCTTCCTTCTTATTTGAGAAAGGTTGTATTGGAATGAAATGTTTGGAGCTGTGGCAGCTATTCTGGTAACAGTGAGATTTAAACCTGAGGACAAAATGCCAACATGTTGAGAATAGCAGTAGGAATAAATGAAAGACCTGATTTCCTTCTTTCTTTTTTTTTTCTTTGTCTTTTTACCATCTCTAGGGCCGCTCCCATGGCATATGGAGGTTCCCAGGCTAGGGGTCCAATCGGAGCTGTAGCCACTGGCCTCCACCAGAGCCATAGCAATGTGGGATCCGAGCCATGTCTGCAACCTACACCACAGCTCACGGCAATGCTGGATCCTTAACCCACTGAGCAAGGTCAAGGATCGAACCCGCAACCTCATGGTTCCTAGTCGGATTCGTTAACCACTGAGCCAGGATGGGAACTCCCTGATTTCTTGATATTGATGTTGGACAAGTAGAAGCATGAAGAGGACACCTAACTTCAGGCAATTCCTTTTTTTTTTTTTTTTTTTTTCTTTTTTCTTTTAAATAGCTTCACCTGCAGCATATAGAAGTTCCTGGGCCAGGGACTGAATCTGAGCTACAGATAAGGCAGTGCCGGCCTGAGGATGGAACCCGCACCTCTGCAGCAACCAGAGATGCTGCAGTCACATTCTTAACCTACTGTGTCACAGGGGTGTCATGAGATATGTTTCTACAATATTTTCTTAGCCTCTTTGCTGAAAACTGCATCTTGTCCTGCTTTACTTAATCCCATCTTCCTGCTTCACTTTATCCCATCTTCCTGCTTGAAAAACAGTCACAGTGCTGGTAAATGACTTAAGCTTAAGAACAAAGGCATAAGCTATTCATAGGGTCAGCTGAATGAGGATATAATGCGTTGGCCTAGGCAGGCCAGACCTGTGTAGATTAGCACGCTGTTTGTGTGCAATCGTGGTATGTCCTCTAAAGAATAAGAAGAACCTCATGGCCTAGTGGTTTATGAGCGGGTTATTAGCAGAATATGCATTAGCAAAGAGAACCAAGGCGCAAATCTAGGCACACCAGGTTGCCAAAAAGAGGCATGCAGTTTGTGGAAGCACAGTGAGGATTCTCTGGAATGCTATGCATAGATAGCTAACTCAAATGCTAATGATTGTTATGTGCCTAAAGGTCAGAGTGAAAGCTTAGCCTTCTACCAGTTAAGTGACTTTTAAAATAATAAAAGAACTTATAAAATAATAAACAAACCCTATATACTCCACCCATAACCCCCTCCTCATTGAGGTCATCCTAAAGGGCACAATAAAAGTAGTGTGGTTTCTTGAGGCTGTGCTCTTGGTCCCTGAGACCTTGAGTCCCCCAGTTTCTCCCTTCACTTAAGATAAATGTCTCTGTGTCTTGTTTTATGTTAACTTTTTTCCTTAAGTTCCACAGCACCCATTCTTCAGCCCCATCCAGCTGAGCTGGTCACAGCAAGTGTCCTAGCCAAATGGTGCCAAAATTTTTGAATGCAAATAATCAAGACTTAATGTGCTTCAGACAAAATAACATAGAATGAATATGGAATTTAATTTTATAGGGAAGTGTGTGTATATATATGTAGGTATATATGTAGTATGTGTGTGTGATACGTGCATACATTTTCCAAGTGATCAGGAAAATAATACCTTATGAAACAATCTCTGGGCACACATCTAGATATGAATATTCATGCCAGTTTAGTCATAACCCTGATTAATGTAAGGTTGAGTTCAAAATAAATTTTAAAGTTTCCTTGAAGAATATAAAGTTGTAGTACAATGTGTGATAGTTTTTGCTGAAGGATCATAAAGAAAATTTATGTTAAAAGCCACTTTGTGAGTTTTGTAAACCAGAGTAAGGAAAGCTTTCTGCCAGAGGCATCTGACCTCAATGAATCTTAAATGTAATTTTAAAATACGTTTATTGCAGCCAGTAAGAGAGTAAGATGGATGTCATCAGAAATCAAACTGTGTGATGTGTAATGAATAAGGAATAAAGATGCCAGGTTATTCTGAAGTATTAAAATAAGAATTTTATGTGAATAACTCTCATGAGAAAGTAAACTTAGATTAATAATTTTGGAATAAATAGAAGTGGATCAGGATTACTGGTTCAGCCTTTTGCTGGGGACCTCAGTGAAAACAGAGACATGTTTATATTGTCGTAAAGGAACTCCCTAAACTCTGGTTTATTAAAAATATATTAAAAGATGATGATTAAAATTTATTTTGTACTTCAAAAATACAATGGATTTAAACATAAAAGATGATTAAAATTTATTTTGTACTTCAAAAATACAATGGATTTAAACATTTTGTTGAAGGATGTTACAGAAATAAAAGAATGTAAACAAAAAATTTGATTTGTCTATCAAACACATCTTACTGAGTTAGACTATGGAATTTGTTCATTTGATTTCTTTATATTCTTACACATTTTTTGTTGCACAATTTATGTCTGGAAATTTATTTAAGTTATTACAATATATGGAGTAGATAATAAGTGTTTATTATAAAAATAATTGAATGAATTAATTCAGAACCTTCAACTAACAAACTTTTAAAAATAAGATACTGATTTTCTGTATTTTGACTTATATCCCTGGAGAGATCTCAGGTTGTTATTTTGTCTTTAATTTTATTTGAAATTAGTGTAGTTCACTTAATAAGAATCATAACCATGTGAATTTTTTTTTTTTTTTTTTGCTTTTTAGGGCTGCACCCGTGGCATATGGAGGTTCCTAGGCTAGGAGTCAAATCAGGGCTACAGCAACCCCAGATCCGAGCCATGTCTGTGACATACACCACAGGTCTCATAGAGCACCAGATCCTTAGCCCACTGAGTGAGGCCAGAGATCTAACGTGCATACTCATGGATCCTAGTCAGGTTTGTTAACCACTGAGTGATGAAGGGAACTCCCCTGTGAAATTTTTTGAAACTATAATTTATTGCTGTAATTTATACAATTTAATGCTTTGTAGTAGCACAAAGAATAGTCTTTCAAATATATTTACTGAAATATTCCACAGTTATACATTTATGCAATAAGTATTACTGAACAGTTTATTTACTGCAAACTGCTATAACATGAACTTTAAAGGTTATGATAGATCAAGACAAACTTCCATCCTTTACTTAGAGCATAAAGATTTTATAACCCCCAAAAATATTATGGACAAGGCAATATATATTTAAGTCCCTATTGTGTATATTGTGCAAAAGTGCCTGCTTAACCTTTTCCAAAATTCTGCCAGCCTGAAGTCTGTGCTATAGTCCCCTGACACATCCCATCATTGCTATCTGCCCATCTAGAATTTTCTAATGCTTGATATCACTCTATGTTATTCTAAACGGTAATCTAGCATCTTCTAATTTTTCACACATTGACTCATTTATCTTAATGGAAACTTGGCTTTGTCTTCAGAACTACACTACATACTCTTCTCTCATAGATGCTGCTTAGAAATTGGTATTGTTTTTATTCCAAACTATTACTTCTTCATCTTTCTAATGAGAATGAGGAAAAATAAAGAAGGGTAGAAATGAGATACCTAGAAAGAAATACAAAATAACTAGTGCAAAAATACTTAAAAGTTACAGTGAAGTTATTGAACTGTTAAATCAAACAAGTTCTATTCTTCTGTATTGACAAATACAAGAAGTGGCCTGAGGGGCTAGATGCTCTTTAAGTATGCGTCTCTCTAGATAAATCCATGACCAGAATCCAGCCTCAGCCAAGGATCTTGTCCACTTCCTTCACCAACCTGGGTTGTGTATTTCATCTTCTCTAGAGAAATTCTACTCTTCTAACTTTGGATCTTATCTCTCATTTGAAAAAGGTGCCCCTTACTTACATAAAAGTATTAAAATTATTAAAAAAAATACAAAATACAGGCAATGTAGCAAATACGGATATCTAGTTCATATTATTAAAAGAAGAGTCTGGTTTCTTTTTTTTTGTCTTTGTTGTTGTTGTTGTTGCTATTTCTTGGGCCGCTCCCGCGGCATATGGAGGTTCCCAGGCTAGGGGTCCAATCGGAGCTGTAGCCACCGGCCTACGCCAGAGCCACAGCAACGCGGGATCCAAGCCGCGTCTGCAACCTACACCACAGCTCACGGCAACGCCGGATCGTTAACCCAGTGAGCAAGGGCAGGGACCGAACCGGCAACCTCATGGTTCCTAGTCGGATTCGTTAACCACTGCGCCACGACGGGAACTCCGAGTCTGGTTTCTTACTTTGCATAAACACAATTGCATAATGTTTGGTAGCTCAGAATTCTCAGCATAAGTTGTCCCGTAAACAACCACTGTTGACACTGCATATACTTCATCAAGTGTACGATTAGCTTTCACATAGTAAGGGAACAATCACAGTGTATTAGCTGTAAATATTTCACAAGTTTTACTGTTACTAAACAACAGTGTTTTGCTGCTTTTTTTGGCGTTGGGGGTGAGGGATGCTGGCACAGAATCAGGGAACAAAACTTTCTCCATGAAAAAGGCAGTGTATTGATTTGAATTCAGGCAGCTGCACCAGGAAATACTTTTGCAGAAAACCTAAACTCTAAAGAGTTTTTACACACATTGAGATTACAATTTACATGTGAATTTAAAATATTAAACATTGCAGAGTAGTCCTACTGTGATTGACTAATTAGCAGCTAACAGATGCATTATTTCAACAAGACCTAACTTATTCTATATCCAGGGTGCCACAGCAATGTCAAATTGCTATAAATTTGTGTGTGCCTTTGAAGTCCTTTAATACATAGATCTTCCTCAACGTATCCTGGTGTTATGACTATATATTGCCTCCACATCACTGTAACTCCCAAAATTGTAAATCAAAGCATCATAATAAGTAGGGGACCGTCTGCATGTGAGCAATGTAAATTTTTATCTAGTTTTACTAGTTCTACTGGTGTCATTAAAACTGAAAAAAAAAAAAATGTGTAACTGTTAAGCTTCCATTCCTTACAAGATTTATGATTTGCAAATATTTTATCCGTTTCTTTTGGTTGTTTCTTCACTAATTATATTCTTTGAAACAGAGACATTTAACTTAGATGAAGTCCACTTCATTTTTTACTTTTTTACTGTGTTTTTAGTGGCCTATATTACAATCCATAATCTATCAATGTCGTACAGATTTACCACTAATTTTTTTTTTCTCCCAGCTTTTGTTCTCATAGCTTTTAGGTCTATAATCCAATTTGTGTTCATTTTTATATATATGATGTAAGGTAGAAGTGCCAATCGTTCTTTTACTTGTGAATACAACTTGTTCCAACACTTAATTGAATAGGCTATTTTTCTTCACTGACTTGATTTGCCACCCTGGTCCAAAACAAATTAATCGCTTATTTCTGGATCTCAAATCTATTCTATTGATTTATATATCTATTCTTTTGCCAGAGGGATTCTATAGAGGTACAAATGTTATTATATTATGTTAAAAATATCTTCAGTGGACTCCCAATGTAAAATTATAAACGTGCTGGATGTAAATAATGACTTAGCTTGATAGTAATTCTAATATTATGTGGGTAAAAGTAAATAATAATGATGATATTTATAATATTATATCAATAATATGAAACAGAGGCTCACATATTTAACTATTTACTAAATATTCATCGTGTTCTACAAATTTATTGACTGAATTATTCTTCACAATTTGACAAGCTAAGTTATATTTATCATTATGTTCACTTATAGATAAGGAGAATAAACACGAAGAAATTAAGGTCTTAGACCAGAGAATTCATGCTCAGATTTGTGTGATAGTAAAATAGCTTTTAAAAACTACTAAGTTATAATAACACCAATTGCTATGAATACTTGGAGTTAACATGACCTAATTTGCTTCTCAAAATCATTGTAAAATAATGTATAACTGAGGTTCAAAATGCCTACGTGACATACCCAGGGTCTATAAAAAATGCTAAATAAATTAGTGACATGGAAAATTGATTTTTGGATGCTCAATGTGATTTATTATTTAGGAGGGCAGTGTATGATACTGAGGTTAAGAGCACAGGTTTTGCTATCAGAAAGGCTGCATGACCTTGAATTAAATACTCAATTCCCATAAAATGATGTAAAATGAAGGTAAAAATATGACATGCTGTGTTGTTGTAGGAGATCCAGTGAGATAAAATATGGTGGAATTCAGCACAGTTGCTGACACATAACATAGGTTGATCAGATGACAAACTTTAATAAAGGTTAAATAATGAGGTAAGATTGGGTGATAATAAAGTAGCGTTACCATTCATTTAACTCATTCAACAAACACATATTGAGTAACTCTTTGCAATTGTGTTCAAACTGGGATAATAAAATGGAAAACTGCTTATCCTTTGCAGAGTTCAAAGTTAGACAAATACAAGAACATTCATAATTGCAATATATTATGTGCTCTAAGTTTAATGTATAAACAACAGCTGTGATGACACAACTTATTATGAAGAAGCTGAGGTTGATTTTGAATAAAATGGTGGCATTCAGGATAGGTCCAAGCTATAAAGAATTTATATGATTTATATGAGAAAGTACACATTCTAAGTTGAGTGGTATGAATGTGATGCTTTATATAAGAAAGTATACATTCTAAATTGAGAGATATGAATGAAGGGTCCCATATAATGAGGGTATAATCATAGAATGGCTAAAGCGAAGGAGTCAAAGGGGAACACATTTAAATCGTTCAGAAATTAGACAATGAGAATAAGAATTGTGATAATAACAACAGATTTAGAAATAGATAATAAATCTGATAGATACTAAGTATTTATCCTTAAATGAATTTAATGCTAAATTAGCTTTGGAGGCCAACTATAGAAAAATACAGGGCTAACATTAGGGTTTCTTGCTCAGAAAGCAAAATAACTGATGACGCCATTTAGTCACAATTGTAATGGGTATCTATTTGCAGGCAAACAGATCGATGAGTTGCTTTACCTATGCTGAGATAGTCACTAAAGATGTCTCCAAATTCCATTTGGAGACACAATAATGAAACTTGGAATGTTGGAATTGTAAATACAGATGTGACAACTGTTAATGTTGTAGTTGTAGCATGGAAATGATCAATATTTTTGAGGCAGGATGCATGGGAAGTTATGACAGAATCTAATGTGGAAGCTACAAGGAATTTACCAGTGCTTTCTTCTTTTCCTCCCAGCCATTCCTATTAAGTATAATTTGTGACAGAGGATTGCTCTTAGCTTATACAATTGGACTCAACTACCCTAAGGAACAGAAAATTTTCATTCTTTCAGGTTTTTTTTCTATTGACTACTTTGCAAGTATTTTCCTTACTATCCATTGTGTGTGTGTGTGTGTGTGTGTGTGTGTGTGTGTGTGTGTGTGTGTGTGTACATAGAGAGAGAGAGAGTAAACACTTCTAGGACAGCCATCAAAATGGCAATTTAGTTTTGCTAAGTAAGATTGCTAAAGAAAAAAAGAAGCATGACATAAACTGAAAATCTGACATCTACTTTATCATTTTGCAAAAAGCATTTTAATATTCCAAAAAGAAGAAAGTCATAATTTTAAGATCAGAGTTTTTTTGTTTGTTTGTTTGTTTGTTTGTTTAGGAAAGGGCAATTAGAAAAAAAAAAAGAAATTATAAGTGAACAAATGCCTTCTCCTTGTTTTACTCATCTTATGGTTTGCACTCTTTTATCAAGGGTAAGATTTTATTGTTCTTTTTGTGGAGAAGACTCCACAGTGCTTTTGGCTTTTTCTCCTTAATGATAGATTTTCCAAAACTAAAAATATATTCATGTTTATTGAATCTAGATGAAACTAAAGAGTTCATCATTGTTTCAAGTTTTGTTGTTGTTGGTATTATTGTTTGCATTTCTTAGGACATTTATTATGGCCTCTAATCTGATGGAATAATTTTACTGGCTTTTCTTCACAGTCACTGTAGTCACCGCCATTTTGTGTATTTTAGCCTCTTGTTTGTGTATTATTATTTTTCTAAATAATACATTTATTGAAGAAGAGTGTATGATTCACTTTGTATTATTAATACTATTTTTTAGGGCCGCAGGTGAAGCATATGGAAGTTCCCAGGACAGGGTTTGAATCCGGGCTTCAGCTGCTAGCCTATGCCACAGCCACAGCAACACCAAAATGGAGCCGTGTTTGTGACCTACACTGCAGCTCAAGGCAATGTAGGATCCTTAACCCCCTGAACAAGGACAGGGATTGAACCGGCATCCTCATGGACACTAGTCAGGTTTGTTACTGCTGAGCCGTGGGAACTCCTGTGTTACCTTGAATGTCTACGACAATACATCTAAATTGAAGGAGAATAATTTATTTCTCAGGAAAACAAACTGAGGATATTCGTGGCTTGCCAACATATTCTAAAAGAAATATTAAAGGAATTCTTCAGGCAGAGGGAATATGACATAGGTTAAAATTTCACATCTACATAAAGAAAGTGTAGGAAATGGTAAAATAAAAACATTTTCTTTTTATTCTTAATTTTTTAAAATAAAACTTGAAATCAAATATAGCAGTTTTTGTGTTTATATCATGAAAAATAAAATTTAGAAGAAAAATAGCACAGTGAGTGTGACGGAGATATAGGTAATGTATCGTTATAAGATCTTTATACAAAATATGTGGCATTTAATGTTTTTTAAAGGTAGATACAAGAGTTCCCTGTAGCAAAGCAGGTTAAGGATCTGGTGCTGGAACTGCAGGGGCTTGGGTCACTCACTGCTGTGATGCGGATTTGATCCTTGGCCTAGGAACTTCCCCATGCCATAGCGGTGGCCAAAAAAAAAAAAAAAAAAAAAAAAAAAAAAAAAAAAAAAGGAGTTCCCGTCGTGGCGCAGTGGTTAACGAATCCAACTAGGAACCATGAGGTTGAGAGTTCGGTCCCTGCCCTTGCTCAGTGGGTTAACGATCCGGCGTTGCCGTGAGCTGTGGTGTAGGTTGCAGACGCGGCTCGGATCCCGCGTTGCTGTGGCTCTGGCGTAGGCCGGTGGCTACAGCTCCGATTGGACCCCTAGCCTGGGAACCTCCATATGCCACAGGAGCGGCCCAAGAAATGGCAAAAAGACAAAAAAAAAAAAAAAAAAAAAAAAAAAGGATACAGATTAGATACAGATTATATACAAAAGCGTGTATTACAAGTACTCTAAAATTAAATAATAAAACAACCCAACTTAAAATGAAAAGACCAGAATATTTTAGCAGAAATTTTATAAAAGAATACATGGCCAGGGCAAATAAACATGCTAAATTTTTTTAAAAAGAGTACTCATCACCAAGCATTGCTGAGGTTATGGAGAAACTGGGACTCACACATTTCTAGCGAAGTGTGAATATCACACCTTTAGAAAATATTTTTTAAAGTTAAACATACAGCTAGTGCATGATCCATTTAAGTCCTAGATAGTTATCCAAAAGAAACAATGTCATATGTCCATAAAAACTTGTATGTCAATATTCATAGAAGTTTCCTTTACAGTAGCCCCAAATAGGAAACACCCAAATGATCATCAATGGAAAATGGATAAACATATTATGGTATATTTATACTATTAAATACTACTCAACCACAAAAAAGAATGGACTAATGATAGATGCTCAACATGAATGAATCACAAAATAATTATACTGAGAGAAAGAAGCTAGACAAATGTGAGTACATGCTGTAAAGTTTCCATTTCCATAAAATTCTAAAGTTCAAACCAATCTATGCTGACAAAATGCAGGTTGGTTGTTGCTTCTGAAATGTAGGAGATGTGGGGAAAAGAGAAAAAGGGGACTACAAATGGACACAAGGAAACTTTTGGAGGAATTAACATATTCACTCTTTTGACTCCAATGGTGATTACACCGGTGTATATATTTGGAAAACTTCTTAAAGCCAGGAACCCTTACATTTCCTAAAGTTTCATAAATTATTAAAATACCTCCAAAGAGCTTCCCAGAATCCTTTAAAAGTCATGTTTCCTTATCCGTTTTTTTTCATCTACTGTTCATTATTCAGTACTTTATATTTTAAGTCTTATCTTCAAAGTTGTATTATTTTCGACTACTACAGCTGTTCTTTCATCTGTTAATTGCCTTAGTCCTTTAACTTAATGAGAATTTAGTACTCGTTTATCCAATGTATTTAATTAGCACTTTATAATTTTTAAGTGTTTTCAGAAATAGTATGTTATTTGATCCCCACAGGTTTTTAATTATAAAGAACATTAACATACTTAGAGACTATTTTTGATCAGTAGATAAAATTTCTAAATATAAATGTCATTAATATTTTATAAACTCAACTTTGTCACATTATTATTGTTTTTTCAGCCTCTTCTTTCATGTTATTACTCTATGTTTTTACTGTCCATTAAAGATTTAATAATATTACCTACTGTACTTTGTATTCTCACTGTTTTCCTGGCTATTGCTATTACTTTACTTATATTTAATATTTATGATACTATTTTAAAGTAGGCATCATATCCTCATTTTATAAATGAGGAAATTTAGGCTCATTATAGGTGAAATAACGTTCTTCTGCTGATATGCAGGATACATATTTAATTTGGCTTGATTTGAAGGTCAGTGCTTCAAGATTCTTAGGTATTATTATTTCATTTTAACTCTCTCATGCAGTGTTAAACTGTATTTCTACTCCCCAAAGGATCTTCTTTCTTATCAGATTGTGGACTTTTTTTTTTTTTACAGATTTTCTTCTACTTTAATTTTTTCTTCATTTCTTTTAACCATAATCTTGGCCAGATGATCTCCAAAATATTTTCCTGTTCCATTTGCAGTCACTATCAATAAATTCTCCTTACTTCCTCCCATCTATCCCCTTTTAAATAGCCTTTTCTTAGCAGATTTTTCTTTCATGCTTTTAACATTACACTGTTTATTCCACTATGTCTGTTATGTGAGAGTCTGATTTGTTCTGAAAAGTCTAAGCCTCTGAATGACCTATTTAACTTTACATACCATTAGATTTGTTCTTTACCTTTGTTTTGCTCTCTCCTTTTACTTTAATAAATCAGTTACCATAATTTCTTTAATTAATGATAAAAGGGCTGAAATGAAATAAATGCAACAATTGTTATGATCCAGTCACTGTGTTAAGCTTTACGTATTTTGTTTAATTCAAATTTATAGTGAGTCTCTTAAATATGTAGAATGACCAGGCCCAACCTTATAAATTAGAAAAATATGAGAAATTACTCATATTACTCAAAATCACCCTGCTAGTAAATGGTGAATTTGGAACTTGAATCCAAGCTGTCTGCCTCCAGATAACATGTTACTGATGTCTTTTTTATACTCTTTCTCATTAATAGAAAAATGCATTTCTTATAATGTGTTCTTCAATATTTTTTGTTTTTGAAAAATTATCAAAGTATTTTGTCTATTTTGTCCTAGGGAAGTAGAATATTAAAGGCTGTTCTACTATTTTTTTCTGAGTTCTAAAAAAATACTGACATTAAAATGTAACATCCTCCACACAGAGTACAAACTGTCCCCATGATTGATTTAAAAGGACAATATATAAGTGTCTTCCTTTTATGGTAGTTTCTTGTTGACTGTGCCCTATTTATTTTAGAATTAATAAATTCTAAAAATTGTATCGCATTAACCCTTCTTTTTTCTCTCATTTACTGGAAACACACACGTATAATATTCCAGAATACTAACACCAGAAAAGACATATCCTGCTTACCCTAATGGTGATTTCTCAAACCCTTGGTCAATTTTTTAAATGGCTGGTTTTGTAATCTGTGTGCAAAGCTGTCTCCATTTTCTCCTTCCTTTTAAAATTTTCAACACTCTTATCTTCTCCACTGTCTTCATAGCTTTGTGGATTGTTTTGATAACTCGTCTATTAAAACATACCATTCCTTTTTTTATCTTATTTTTCTTCCTTTATAGATTAAAAACAATGACCAAGTTCTTAAAAAAAGTTTTCTTGTTTTTTTGTTTTTTTTGCTTTTTAAATTCTCAGGTACCTATAGAATTCAACAATTGAGTCCTATTAGAGAAATGCTCCTTTTCACGGACAATCACATTGTTATTTCAGTTATTAAACATTCAAAAGATTTTATTAAAAGATCATAGAGAACAACATCAAGATAGATAAGCAGTAATTACAAAGCATCAAAATATCAAGTTCACACCACACAGACTAGGTCTGAGACTTGCAGATGCCTTCCTCCAGTCTCCCCTAATTGATTGCATTATGGATCCTTAATACCTGGGATACATTTTTCCTGGAAAGACATTCATAACTACATATTCTCCTTGATTGATTGACTTACCTAGTGCCTAATTATCTCCAAGAAGTTAATAGCATTTAACACTCATGTCTCAGCTTGTACTTCGTAAACAACTTGACATTTCAGTGTCAAGAACATTCCCATTTTCCAGGCCAGTAGAGACATTTCCTCTTATTTCTGAATTTGGACCTGTGAGACACACTACTTTTCAAGGTAATCATCACTCAAAATGAGTAATACTTTATCCGAAAATCTTAGAAGTGAGTATACTCTTGAATGATATACAATGTAAAATTTCTAACAAAAAAGGTTTTATTATTGAATAATAGATAAAATTTATCTGTAGAGTTATAAGGGGTAACGATTAGATCATGGCCTTATAATTTTATTTCAGCTCAAACTAACATACACGTGCAAGAAAAATTAACATGTATAATGTGGCTTGCAACCATTCAAAAGAAAGAGTTCAAGAATAAGGGACTCATGGTATAGGTGAATTTATAAATAAACACCAGTAAACAGAGAGTTGAGACTAAACTGAATTATGATGCTTTGCTCCCATTGTTTTAATATACTTCTCTCCATGTGTGCTTCTTGTTTGGATTGAATATATTGTCATGTCAATGATTTGGGGAATTATTCAGAATTCTTACTCTGTTATTATTTTCACTGGAAATCTTTCACTGTTTCTATTAAGTGTGATATGGGTATAAAGTAGAAAATATTTATCACTTAAGTAAATGATCCTATCTCCTTATCCAGTGAAATAATGTTTCTTATTTAGGAGTGGTATTTTAAATTTGGTAAATGCTAAATGCTTTTTATTAATCATATGTGAGAGAATCATAAATGCTTTTGTTTTTAAAGTTTTTGTACTATTTTAAGGTAGAATAGTGGAGTGAAAAAGCTACATTAGTGTTTCATTATTGTATACATGTCCGTTTTCCATGTGGCTTTTTTTTTTTTTTTTTTTTTTTTTTTTTTGTCTTTTTGCCATTTCTTGGGCCGCTCCCATGGCATATGGAAGTTCCCAGGCTAGGGGTCCAATTGGAGCTGTAGCCACTGGCCTACGCCAGAGCCACAGCAACGCGGGATCGGAGCCGCGTCTGCAACCTACACCACAGCTCACGGCAACGCTGGATCATTAATCCACTGAGCAAGGGCAGGGACTGAACCCGCAACCTCATGGTTCTTAGTCGGATTCGTTAACCACTGCGCCACGAAGGGAACTCCTCCATGTGGCTTTTGAGCTCTTCACATCAAGAGGGAGAGTTTAATTCTCCATTTCTTGAATCCAGGCTTAGCTATGTGACTTGCTTTGGCCAACGGGACATTAAAAAAATAGGGTGCAAACAAAGACTAAGAAAATTCTTGTGCTTTGATCTTGCCCTCCCTTGCTGATAGAAATCTTACACTGTTTAAATAAGCCTAGGCTAGCTTCCTAAAGGATGAGGCCATATCAACAGAGGTTCCAGCTGTCCTTACTAACATGGTTTCCTACCACATCAGCCAAGGTCACAAACCTGTAAAAGATGTCATCCTAGATCTACTACTAGCTGAGACAGACCGGAAGAACAACATAGGCACAGTATAGAAATATGAAAAGAAAAAATGACTTTTTTTCTTTTGGGGTTTTTATTTTTGCTTTAAGCCACTCAGTTTTGAGGTAGGTTACTACACAGCAAAAGTTCATTGATAAAGATATTTTATACTTTCTATTTTTAAATTAAATCTTCATTTTTATTAGGATTTTGTTTTGCTTCCTTATCCTAGAAACTAGTTCCATTTGTATAACTATTTTATAATACCCTAATAGCTCATCTTCAAATTTATTTCTCTTTTTTCCAAATCTTGCTTTGATTCTTCATGGGTATTCCTTTTTAAAGCATAAGCTACATTTAATAACTAGATCTATATATAAAATTTTTTCCTTTCACCAAACCTTTCTGGCTTTGAATAGTAAAGGCATAATGTTTATTTAAGGGGAAATCTGTCACATTTGGATCTTTTCATTGGCATTAGTTTTGTTTATCCGAGCACTTAATGCATTCTATATTTTAATAACTTATTGTTAAGTCCATCTCTATCCATCCTAATCCCTTTGGGCTGATTTTTAACTCTTTTTGATAGTGACTAGAAATGATTAGAGCAGTCAAGAAAACATGCTATCACAGTTATTAGTAAATCGAGACAATTTAAAAACGATCTTCTGAGAATGAGGAGCTCGACTCTCCTCCAGTCTGAGGGCTATTCCCCATGCAACAGGGGCCAAGTGGCAAAGGACATGAAGTAGAAAAGAGTCCCCAGGGAATTCCTGCTGTGGCCCAGTGGGTTAAGGATCTGGCATTGACAGAGCTGTGGTGTAGGTCACAGCTGCATCTCAGATTTCGCTCTCTGGTGCGGGAACTTCCATATGCCATGGGTGCAGTCAAAAAAAGAAACATGAAAAGAAAGGATTCCCCAAAACATTTTTTTCCTGACTTGACAGGATTCTTGCTAACACCAGGCTTGACAGGTCAAGAATGATGACTTAAGAAAGGGTAAGGCCAAACTGAGAAAAGGACTCTTGAGAAGTCTGACTAAAGTTTGGTCACACAAGGAGTCCTTGTCATTGTGAAAATAAAATTAAGTGAGACCTTCCAATTGGGAATATGGCAGTGGTATCTATAAATTTCTATCTTTGTTGGATACTAAGATCTATTTTGTTGAACTGTAATTGTGTCTTTTGCTCATTTCAAGTTTATGGAGGCAGGAATGTGAACTCTCTGATGCCTCTTAACTCTCCCCTGACATTTGTCTATTTTCTCTTTAATGTTTTCCCTGAATTTACTGACATGACACATTCTATTCCACAAATTAAATTTGATACATTTTCTTCCTCAGTATAGTTGCTTTCTCTTCTGATCATTATTACCCAATATTTATTTGGGAATTTCTATAAATTTATCCAATTTAGATCTTGAGGTTTGTATTAAATATTACTGTGTAACAAATTATCCTAAAGATTGTCAATTTAAAACAGGAAGCATTTATTATCTCACAGTTTGGGGGGATTAGGGATTTGGATGTGGCTTGGCTAGATGCCTCATGTTCAGTGCCTCTCATGAGGGTCTAATCAAGATGTCAATAGAGCTACAGTTCTCTCAACTGAAGGAAGATCCATTTCCAAGATGCCTAATATAACTGTCTATAGGCTTCAGCTGACTATAGCAAGACACCTCTCTCAGTCCCTTGCCATGTGGTCCTCACTATGGGCTACTTACAAACTGGCAGGTTTCTTTCCCTAGTGAAAGAAATATAAGAAAGAGAAAATGTTAAAGAGAGGGTATTCAAAACAAAAGCCATACTCTTTATCTTCTCCAAAGTGACATCTTATTACTTTAACATATTCTCTTCATTAGAGACACATTACACTGTGGCACAGTGGTAATGAACCCAACTAGCATCCATGAGGATGCGGGTTTGAGCCCTGGCCTCATTCAGTGGATCGGGGATCCAGCATTGCATGAGCTCTGGTGTACGTCACAGTTGCTGCTCAGATCTGGCATTGCTGTGGCTGTGCCTTAGGCCAGGAGCTGTAGTTCTGATTAGACCCCTAGCCTGGGAACTTCCATATGCGGTGAGGGCAGCCCTAAAATAAGCAAAAAAGAAGCACATCACTAGTTTCAGAAAGCAAACAGAAGGAGAGCATTAAAATATCTGTACTATTACTATATTGTTATGTAACTAATTACCCTGAAATTTATAGCAAACATGTACAGCGTCACAGATACTGTGCATCAGGAACTCAGCTAACTTGTGTGTCTCTGCCTATAGGCCTTTCACAAAGCTGCAGTCAAAATGTTGGCAGGGTCTGTATTTTCATCTGAAAAACTGCCAGGGAGAGGATGGGGATCCAAGATGACTCACACAGTTGTTGGGAGGCTTCAGTCTCTTTAGGGTGTATTGGACAGAAGACCTTAATATCTCATTTGTTGTTGGCCAGAGTCCTCACTCAGTTCCTTGCCAGTGTTGACTTCTCAAAAGGCCAACTCACAAATGGACACATATCCCAAGAGCGGGCAAGAGAAAGAAGATGACTTTTGCCTTTTTTTTAAAAAATTTTTGAAATCTAATCTTAGAAAAGACACCCCATGTACCAAGTTTTACTCATGAGAAGTGAGTCATTGGGTCAAGGTCACAATCAAGGGAAGGAGATTATACAAAGATGTGGATAGGAGAAGTCAGGTATTCAGGGTCTATCGTAGAGGCTACCTTCACCAGTGCTATTATCTTACCAATTTACATGAAAAATTTTATTTAGTGTATTACTTACTTGCAATATTATCTGCAAACATCTCCCATAATTTTAGTTGTATTAGTTTGATATATACACATATTAATTTTATATTAGCTTATGAAGCTTAACTTTTTTTTCTGCAATGACTTCCACTGTCTTTAAACTTATAAAATTTCACTTTGACTCTTTTCCTCCTTTTTATTTTCCCACTTTGTCTCTTTATATTTATCTTCCTTTTCCTTTGTAATAGCTGAATTATTTTGGTTTGAAGGGAGTATGTGTCTGAAATGTTTAACAAGTCAACCCAGTTTTTGCTGTTTTTAAATGAAATGCATTTTCCCTCACCTCATAAGCTATGCAACTGCCTTTGTCAAAACTCTCTCCTACACATCAGACTCTATTTTTCTATCTCGTGTTTTAAACTCTGATATCTGCTGTCAAGTAATACACGTCTCATGTTAGAATTGTTAACATTAAATTGGGTTACTCTACTGCTCCTAGCCTGTTGATTTATTCCTTTGCTTATAAATGCAGCAACCCCCTTTTAACCTTCTTCCCATCCTTCTCCCCTTTAACTCAACCTAAGTCTCCCTTTTTTCATATATGTCCTTGTCTCCCTTTTTGCTTCTTGCTTTTTGATAATACTGTGTTACCGTCCTCTTCGGTATTCCAAATGTTCCGTTAATTTGGATTGTTTTAGAATTAGAGTTATACTGTTCTCATTTTCTTTGTATTTTCCCCCTTTCCATTTATCTTTCTAGGTAATTACTAACCATTTTATATAGCCCTTAAACAAATATGTACTCTCTCTGTCAAGCATTTCTTTGATCTATAAAGGACATCTTCACCACAATGTATACTGGAGAGCAAACTGACAGTCTCTAGTATCTATATCTAATTTAACATGGTAGCTAGTGAGGTAAAATTTATATCTGCATCTATATATTGATACTTAGACTCTTCTCTGCTTTGGGAGATGAGACAAGTGTGCCAGAATTATCAATTTTAATTTGTAACTAGTGAATTGAGTGGCCCCTTTACTTATGACAGAGGTATATGCTTCCCTAGGAGAAGTTTAACAGAGTGTCCTATTACTCCTAATAGATACTGTTATGCATATGTTAAGAGAATATTAGGAAATCCTCAGGCAATTTTATAAAGATAGAGTGAGGAACAGATCTTGGAGGGAAAGGAGAGAGAACCACTACATTATGGGGAGTGGTGCAGTTTTACTGTGCTCTCTCTCCTGCATGGTCTCCAAATATTTAAGGATAATAAACTTTTGATATTCTTGATGTGAAAGTTTTTATTAGAAAAGTCAGAGGAAGGGCTTATTTTCACATGGGATCAATGTGGTGAGAAATAATAAAAAAGGCTGAAAAACTGCAACTTCAGATCTACTCCCCCCCCCAAAAAAAATATAGAACAGGAGAAAATAAACCAATGTGAACTAATATGAGAATTACTTAATGAAAGGTAGAATCATACTTTGATCTCTGAGAGGCAATGACTGCCATTTTATATTTGATAAAATACATAAAAAACATATCATATTCATGTTGAGTAGTATAAAATTCTAATAGTAATTATATTTACCTAGACATGCCATTCTTGGTACAATCCAATCAATGGATAAAACTAATAATTAAATCTACTTAATCATCACAACTATTTTCTTCTTCTTCTTTTTTTTTTTTTTTTTTTTTGTGGCTTTTCAGGGCCATACAAGCAGCATAAGAAAGTTCCCAGGCTGGGGTTGAATTGGAGCTACAGCTGCTGGCCTACACCACAGCAACATCAATGCAGGATCCAAGCCACATCTGTGACCTACAGAGAGCTCATGGCTATGCTGTATCCTTAACGTACTGAGTGAGGCCAGGGATCAAATCTGCAACTTTATGGTCCCTAGTTGGATTCATTTCCCCTTTGCCACAACAGGAACTCCACTATTTATTTTCAAAATGAGGTAAATACTGATGATTTAACTACATAGTTAAAAGTATAGAAATTAAGTTCTTTCTAATGGCACAAGCTAGCGGTTCTCTCAGAATGTGCCTTGGTATTTCTGATAAATAAATAAAAATTATCTGAGAATTGTCAGAAACATGTCTGTAGAATCATAAAATTTGAATTTAACAATTTCACAGGTTTTTTAAATTAACTGCACAAAATATCAGAAATCTTAAGTTTTCTCACAAAAGCCAAATAAATAATGAAGTGTTAAAACATTTCTACCTATTTTGAGCAGTAGAATTATCAGAGGACAATTTTTTTTTTTTTTTTATCTTTTCTAGGGCCGCTACCACGGCATATGGAGGTTCCCAGGCTAGGGGTCCAATTGGAGCCGCAGCCACCAGCCTACACCAGAGCCACAGCAACACAGGATCCAAGCGGCGTCTGCGACCTACACCACAGCTCACGGTAACGCCGGATCCTTAACCCACTGAGCAAGGCCAGGGATCAAACCTGCAACCTCATGGTTCCTAGTCGGATTCCTTACCTACTGCACCACTACGGGAACTCCCCAGAGGACAGTTTTATCTATTACTTTCCCTCAGCAGTGCACTGGTTATTCTCACACAGTAGCAAGAATCCCAGGCATGACTCAGAGAATTGGAAGTTATAAATCATAGCAATTTTGAAATGGTTCTATCCCTTGTTTAGAAAGAATGATAAATTCAAAAGAATTTGCTGTATATATTCTTGTTATAGAAAATGTTTATATCATTTTTCAGTAAAAATAAATAGACATCAATAGGCATTGAACTTGCTCTTCCTAATAACCAAAGTGAGATTTCCTCAATTGCATTTCTAAATATTATTAAGCAATGGTCCTCTTGATTAAGAATCTTAATGAATGAAGTAAAGACTTGAATTTTAGGCTTATTCTAGTCTGAAATTTTTGCTTTGTTTCTGAGTAATAGACAACATCTTTATTTAAGTGTTGCCGCTCAAATTTCTATGATTATTTACACTGTATATTTTTACAATGTCCTTGCTTTCATTCTGGTACCAAATGACTTCAATTTTCTGTAATTCCTAATGTCTTAGATTATGTCAGGCTGGATCCACAGACGTGCATGGTACAAGAGAGAAAGGAGAAACCAGGAATTATCAGATAATCAGGTGTTCAATGAATAGGAAGTCTTATTATATATGAATATTGATGCCTAATTAGTGCTTAAAATGTTACTTGACAGTGACATCTTCTGAATCCCAATTATAGACACTTCTTTTTTGGAGAGAGTAATGACTTCTATTTATGTTGAGTTAGTTCCTCTGCATTTCTTCTGAGAATTAGTCTCATGATGTAAATGACTAATTGGCACTTTGCCCATTTTGTAGCTTTTATATGAGGAAATTCTGGGAGAAGTGTTTGTTTAAAGTTTCAGATGAACACCAAATGTTTCCTATGTAGGAAGGATTACCTCTTTCAGGAGTTTACTGTGTGAGGAGATAAAAGGCCATTTAACTAATGCTAAATCAGAGCATTCTAAGGAGAGGTTTAGAGATTAGAGGTAATCTTAAATTAAATGACATAGTAAGCATCCGTAAACTGCAGGAGGCTGGGTAGGACAAACTGATGTGGAATCTAGAAAAATACTTAAAATTCATGTACCAATATACGTTTCATATTTTATTTCAATGCAAGGAGTTGTTTACTGTTGCTATGAAGTACAAGAACTAATTCACAGTTACTAAGAGGAAGAGGAAGCAGGGATAGCTCAGAAATGGGACACATAGAAAAGAAAAAAAAAAGGAAAGTAGTTTTCTTTTAAACTTTCAATGGGAATTGAATCCAATAACAATTAAATTTCTTTAGAATGCGTTCAAATATAACAGGCAATTATTATTTTACAAACTGTGGGCCTTTAGATGCGTAAAAGAATATAATGAAATGTATAGAAAATGAGAAAAGTAATGACCAGAACAGCATTCCAGGGCAATAATAGCAGTTTATATCCATATCCACTAGGAATTAAACTTAGTTTCTTGTCTTACTTGACACCGATGTGAAAGTCCTTTTTATGTTGAGCCATATTAATATCTCACAGCTTATCAAATATTCTCAATAGTAAAAATTCAGCTCTGTTAATATCATCACCTAACCCTATCTACATTTTAATGACAAACATATAATTGCTATTATTGATATAATCTTTAATTTCTGTGGTGAATAATTTTATTCAAAATGCTTTACAGTTTCTAGGCTGATGATTGAATTTCCCCACATACTAACATGAAATTCTTTTTAGAGAGCAAGACTCAGCTCTAATCCTGATCCACCGCTTTTAAACCAAGTAATCTTGCCCATATTGCTTAATCTCTCTCTGTATTTCCCCCTCTGAAAATCGGTGTGATAATAAAACATCAGAATACAGCTGGTAAACAGAAAGGGCTACACAAGTGTTAACCGTCAGTATTTATAGGGTGACAGAATAATTTATTAGGCTGTTCTTGATGCTTTTCATCATCACTGTTAGTACTTAATTTGTCTTGCTCTGTTAAAATTAATAGCAGACAAAACCATGAAAAGATGGCCAATCTTTTGTAGTTTGAGTTTGGGGCTCACTGAATTTAAGGAAGTATCAGTGGCTTGTATATCTCAGGGTCTGAAACAAAAATTGGCAGAAAGCATCCTTTATTCAGGCCTCTCTTAGGGAGTTTTCGCCCACTTAAGCAAAGCTGCCCTTGCCACAGAGATAGAAGACGGAAGGAGACTGAAATAGCTTCAACCACACTTAGATGGAGAGGATGTTTTAAACATTTCTAGGAGTGGAGCAGGTGGGATCTCAGAGATTACTGTTACATGCATCAGAGAAATAACCCTGATATCTTTTTTAACAACATCAGCAGAGGTCTTTTGTTGAAATTTCTCAATGGCGAGGTATGAAGAATGAACATTTCTGATGATGATAACTGATTGTACAAGTACTATACGGAGTATAAATGACCAACATATAGTAGCTGTACCACCTACCAGAAGGACTAATGGTGATGATGAAAGCTTAAGGAACTAGGTCGTAGAGGCATGTCCCATTTTCTAGGTACCATTTAAGCCCCAGGACCCTTTCTAACCATTTCAAGGTGATTATAATAGTGGTAGTCCACAGATAACATTTTAAACAGGAAGTTACTAGGTTCTCATTTGGCTTTCAGAACAATCTTTTAATGTCAAGATATTTTTCTTCAAAATTTCTCTAGGAGTTCCCATAGTGACTCAGCGGTTAACGAATCTGACTAGTATCCATGAGGATGCAGATTTGATCCCTGGCCTTGCTCAGTGGGTTAAGCATCCAGCGTTGCCATGAGCTGTGGTGTAGGTTGCAGATGTGGTCGAGATCCTGAGTTGCTGTGTCTGTGGCAGCTGTACCTCTGATTTGACCCCTGACCTAGGAACCGCCATATGCCACAGATGTGGCCCTAAAAAGACAAAAGAGAGAGAGAAAAAAAAACCCTCTACTTTTTTCCCTTGCTCCTGGAAAAGAACAAATGCAAAATGGTCATATTAGCTGTACTTCTAAGCATTTCTAAGAAGCATACTATACTACCATGTAGATGTTTATTCATCATTCAATCATTTACTACATATTAACTAATAAATAAGTAATTAATCTCCTATTTTAAGTTCCAGAGATACAGTGACGACAAAGAACAGGAGTAACATCATCTGATTAAAGCATTAAAAAGATAACTTGTCAACAAGCACATGAAAAGATGTTTGCCATCATCGGTCATCAGAAGAGTGCAAATCAAAACCAAAGTGAGATACTACTTCACACTCACTGGAATAACAAGAATCGAAATTCAAATAACAAGTTTTGGTGAGGATGTGGAGAAATCAGAACCTTCATACACTGCTGGAAGGAAGGTAAAATTTGTGCTGGTGCTTTGGAAACCAGTGTGGCAGCTGCTCAAATGATTAAACATAGAGTTACCACAAGATATGATAAGTAATTCAGGTCTTTGGTATACATGCAAGAAAAATGAAACCATATATCCACACAAAAACTTGCATATGATTGCTCATAGCAACATTATTCATAATAGTCAAAAATTAAAGCAAACCCAGATGTCTACCAGTGGACAAATGGATAAACAAAACATGGTTTATCTATACAATGGATTATGACTGAGCTGTAAAAAGAAAGGAAGTACTGATGTACTAAAACATGAGTGAATCTATGTTCATTATACTAAGTAGAAGAAACCAGACTTCAAAGACCACATACTGCATGATTCATATGAATACCCAGATCAGGGAAATCTATACAGAGAGAAAGTAGATGAGAAGTTGCCTAAGGAAGGGATAGAGGATAGGGGAATATAAAAGTGATAGCTGCAATGAACATGCAGGTGCATGTGTCTTTTTTAAGGAAAGTTTTGCCTGGATATATGCCCAAAAGTGGAGGGGGAGGGAGGGGGAGGGATTGGGAGCTTGGGGTTAACGGATGCAAACTATTGCTTTTGGAATGGATTAACAATGAGATCCTGCTGTGTAGCACTGAGAACTATGTCTAGATACTTACAACAGAGCACGACAATGGGAGAAAAAATTATGTATACATGTAGGTGTAACTGGGTCCCCATGCTGTACAGTGAAAAAAAAAAAAGTGTGTTGGGGGAAATAACAATTAAAAAAAATTGATAGCTTAAATATATCCAGTTTACTTTTGAGATGATTCAAAATTTCCAAAATTGACTGTGGTGATGATTGCACATATGTGTAGACATACTAAGAAACATTGAAATGTACACATTAAATATGTAATTCATGGTATGAGAATAATATCTATATAAGGCTGGGGTTTTATTAAATACCGTTTTTACTGTTATGCTGTACATTGACCAGAAGAGTAAAATCTTGGGAGTTGGGCAGCCTCTATGAGGCAATCTCAGTAGTCCAGTGAGATTCAAGAAAAAGATTGATCAGAGTGGTTGCAATGGAGATACAAAGAAATTAAACTCTTTTCTGTGAAAAGGTTCATTTGTGCTGTATATTAGACACCAGATATGAGTGATACCACATGGTATTTGTCTTTCTCTTTCTGACTTACTTCACTCAGTATGAGAGTCTCTAGTTCCGTCTGTGTTGCTTCAAATGGCATTATTTCATTCTTTTTTATGGCTGAGAAGTAGTCCATTGTGTATATATACCACATCTTCCTATCCAATCATCTGTCGATGGACATTTGGGTTGTTTCCATGTCCACAGAAAAGAAAATCATGGACTTGAAGAACAGACTTGTGGTTGCCTGGGGGGAGGGGGAGGGAGGGGGAGGAAGGAGGAGGGATTGGGAGCTTGGGGTTAATGGATGCAAACTGTTGCTTTTGGAATGGATTAACAATGAGATCCTGTTGTGTGGCACTGACAACTATGTCTAGATACTTACAACAGAGCACGACAATGGGAGAAAAAATTATGTATAGATATAGATGTAACTGGGTCCCCATGCTGTATAGTGGAAAAAAGGAAAGTGTGTTGGGGGAAATAACAATAAAAAATAAAATAAAAAATTTTTAAAAAAGAATGGTAAATAAACATCTTTTATCAATTTTCAAAAAAAAAAAAAGAAATTAAATTCATTCCAGATTTATTTTGGAGATACAGCAGCAAAACTTGCTAAAAGATTTGTTATTGATGTTGAGAAGGATGATTCATATATGTTTGTCCTTAGCAACTGGATAATTAAAAATGTGGTTTACTAACAAGTCTTTCTGAAAATGAAGTGACTTGAGACAGGGTGAGGTCAGATATTCTGAGAATAAATCTAGATTTCTTTTTACTAATAACTAATCAGTTGAGTATATGAATCAAAAAGTTCAAATGAGATATTAAGGCTGGGGATATAAATGTTATTTATTTACTGGTTATTCAAATTAATAATTTGTTTATTCTGCACATCTGTGGAACCAAGGCAACTTGCTAGCAAGGTACTGATGGTAAACACCAAAGAAAACAATAAGCATGCTTGCCTTTAAGGAATTTGCAATGAAGGACTCATGATCCTTTTATTCACCAAAAAGTTAGATTGGATATATGTGTGAATGCATAAATTTCACCTCTATTAAGAGTAATGTAGTGAGAGTTTGCTATTTAGTAATACTTTAAGTGAGCTTGGTTAGAAAACTCTTTATAAAATCTGTCACATGGATCTTCAGCATGTAAAGAACCTGGGAGTTTTCAATCTTTATGCCTCTTCTGAACTATAAACAGGACTAATTTTGTGCAGGATCTCACTCATGGCTGCACAAATCACATAGAGTTAAGAAATAAATTATAGTCCTTAGATATACCTCTGTAACTATAGACCAAGTTGCCAATTAAATTATCTATTTCTTAAAAATCCCCCATCCCCAAGTGATTCTAATTATATTTAGGGCTGGAAACCACTGACTTAAGGAAAATGAAATGATGTTCACAAAAGCAGTTTAGATAACTGGAATGGGAAGCTGAAAATTGAAAAAAGTGCCTGCAGCAGAGTTACTCTAATTTTACTTGGGATCTAATGCATTCTGCACACTGTGAAATAGGGAGTATGAGATTTCACTCTCTCAGAAATTTAAGGTGCTTGTTTCAGAGCCCCCTACCAATAAGGGGAGAACAAGAAGGCAAGGCAACATAAGAATTGAGCCCAAGCTATTTTGAGCCTACTTATTCCTATGGAACAGAAAAGCTAAAAATGAGTTGTGTATGCCCTAAGGAAAAATTGTTTGTCCGAAGTCATTTTGTTGTTTTCCTTTTCACTAAAGTCCAAGTTTCCATTCAGTCAGAGAGAATGGCGGTCCTGTTAAGGTCAATGACATGATTTAAAGGCAAAGGAATGAGGGCAGCAATGTCAGATGGCAATGCCACCACCATTAACAGTGTTTGTGGCATGGATGGGTAACAATGTGTGATGCTGAAGATGACAGTGAACAAAATGGAAGGTACACAGGAGCATCATGGATTTGTCACTGGCCAATGGTGAGACCCTTGACTGAAGTGGCCTCCTTAGCAAAGGGAAGAGTCCTCTGAGCACCGCCTAAATGTAGTGATGAGACAACAAAAAATGATGTCTTTTGTTGGTAACATAAAAAGTAGGGAGCATCAACATTTGATCTTCTAACAACTATAAGATCATATTTGAATTTTTAAATCCACACTAATCACTAAAGAAAAATTATGCTTTAGGGGCCAGGCATATTTTGGGGTGACTGAAGCAGGGAAACAGTAAAGGGAAATTAATATCTGTAAGGGTTTCATTTTTTAATCAATATAATTTGTGAATACGTATGTTAGAAAATAATTATAAAAATAAAGTTAAACAATAAAGACAAACAGCATGTCTCATATTTTTCTATATTTGAAGGTCTCACACATGTCAAATAATAAACACTTACATAGAGACATAATTCCATTATGTGTTTATATGTTTAAAAGCAACAAAAAGGAAGTCATTGCAAATAAAAAGTTTTAAAATGTGGATAGGTATTAAAATACCTAAAAACTTATTATTTGAGATTCTGTTAGTTATATTTTGCTCCAATTTATATAATGTATTGAAAATCCTTGACATTACTGATTATTAGAGAAATGCAAATCAAAACTACTATGAGGTACCACCTCACACCAGTCAGAATGGCCGTTATTAATAAGTCTACAAATAACAAATGCTGGAGGGGGTGTGGAGAAAAGAGAACCCTCCTACATTGTTGGTGGGAGTGTAAATTGGTATAACCACTATCAAAAACAGTGTGGAGGTACCTCAGAAAACTATACTTAGAACTACCATATGGCCCAGCCATCCAACTCTTGGGCCTATAACCAGACAAAACTTTCCTTGCAAAAGATACATGCACCTGTATGTTCATTGCAGCACTATTCACAATAGCCAAGACATGGAAACAACCTAAACATCCATCGACAGATGAATGGATTAAGATGAGGTATATATACACAATGGAATACTACTCAGCCATAAAAAGAACAAAATAATGCCATTTGAAGCAACATGGATGGAACTAGAGACTCTCATACTGTGTGAAGTAAGTCAGAAAAAGAAATACAAATACCATATGATATCACATATCTGGAATCTAACATATGGCACAAATAAAACTTTCAGCAGAAAAGAAACTTAGGGTCTTGGAGAACAAACTTGTGGTTGCCAAGGGGGAGGGGGAGGAAGTGGGATGGACTGGGAATCTGGAATTCATAGATGCAAACTACTGCATTTGTAATGGATAAGCAATGAGATCCTACTGTAGAGTGCTGGGAACTATATCTAGGCACTTGTGATAGAGAATAATGTGAGAAAAATATGTATATATGTATGTGTGACTGGGTCACTTTGCTGTACAGTAGAAAATTGACAGCACTGTAAGCCAACAATAATGGAAAAAATAAAAATCTTTAAAAAAATAAAAATAAAATTTTAGTGTGTTGCTTAATTCATTTGCTAGTATTCTTTTATTTAATTAAAGTGACGTAAGTAATTTTTCTTTTGCATCCTGCTTTACAAATGCTTTTATCCCATGGGCTGTGATGTATAACGTTTTTAAGATTGTTCTTTTCTAGGAAATCTGAAATGTTACCCAAAAGTTTACAGAGCTTTTAATTTTCAGATGCATGTGATTTTGTTCGTTTATTAGTTTGCTTTCATATATTTTAATTATGCTATGATCAGATGATTCTATCTGTATTATTTTTACTTTTTGAAATTTATTGAGATTTTCTGTGTAGTCAAATGTATGAAATTTTAAAAAATGCATTGTCAGTTCTCAGAAAGAAGTTGATTTCTGTGTTTTCAGGGCACAGATTTCCACAAATATCTAGTAAAACTGTCCTATAAATTATGGTAATTATGGTTTTTTTTTTTTTTTTTCCTGTGGGACTCTTGCCTGATTCTGTTGAGGTAAGTACTGTTAACATCACCTATACAATTTAAAGTTTGATTTTTCTCTCCTTCTGTCACTAAACACATGTGTTTGTTCTTATTTATGTTCTCCTTATTTCCAGGACAAGTGAGGAGACTCAAACCTAATACCAATATGCTTACTAAAACCTAGTCATATCTTGCTAATTGGAAATTGCTAAAAATCTGAACAGTGGGCTGAAGCTTAGCTTTGATTAATCTCCTAAACAACAATGAGAATTATTTCCAAATTTCTTAAAACCACTAAAGTCAAATTGTTTCCCACTTAATGGAACTGATATCATTAAGTCTATTTTAATGATAAACTAATAAAATGTTAGGTTTTTTTTTTTAATTATATTCAGGATTTCCCATCATGGCTCAGTGGTAACAAAGTCAAGTAGTATCCATGAGGACTCAGGTTCAACCCCTGGCCTTAGTCACTAGGTTAAGGATCCTGTATAGCCATGAGCTGTGGTGTAGGTGGTAGACACGGCCTAGCTTGGGAACTTCCATATTCTGTAGGTGCAGCTCTAAAAAGACAAAAAATAAAAAAATAAAAAATGTTTGGTAATACAAGTGTTTCATTAGATTAAACTGACTTTCTACTAATTATCATTAACTAATGAGCATCTTACCTTCATTTATTATGTGATACCTAAGAAACCACTGGGGCAACATAAGTATTTCATGCTTTATACAGTAAATTGAATCCAAACCTTGATGATCAAATAATTTGTGAGATGACATCAGATTTTTCAGAGAAATATTTTAAACCATATGGGACAAAATTTGTACTCTGCCTTGATTATATAAATAAATATTAGCATTGAAATTCTGAGGTTATGTAAAGAATTTTGTTGAATTACAATATGATTCAGAAGACCAAGACAACATTTGATGTTTTTCTCCCACAGATAAAATTATAATCACTGCCATCATTAGGAATAATTGTTTATGAGAAAAAATACTTTAGGATTTTTGATTCCATAATTCTTTTTATTCAGCTAAACAATTAGGGACATCCCAAAGTTGGCCCATTCAGGCAGGCCCCATTCTTTCAGTGACTCTCCTGCAGTTGCTATTTCTTTGCCCCTTGACTGAGCCAGCCTTTGCCAGTGGCATAAGCATTTTGTTGCAGTCAATGAAATTGATAAATGAAGTACCCTTATGTAAGCAGGAACTATTAATAAAACTGCTCTTAATGGGTGGTCTGACTGCTCGCACCATGCCAGCTCACATACTGACATACAGGAGGAAATAAAGAACTTATTCATCATGTTCCTTATCGATCAGCATGACAGTTTCACTTTGGGGACAAATACTATAGCTAAATTTTGTAGTTTATCATCTTGGTCTAAATGCTCTCTTTTTAGTATATGCAATAGATCATTAAAGAAAACTAAAGGAGATGTACTTAGCTGTGTCTATATGAGGCAATGATAGCATATGATTTGTTGCCCACAATTCTTCCTCAGTTCCATTTTGTCAGCAGTGCAAAAGATTTACATAGTGCAGGCATAATGATGATTAAATAGTCAAAACTGACTATCATTAAAACAATAAAGACAGTTACATGGTTCAGGTTAATTTACAAGGTACTTTGACCTATAGATTGGCACTAAGATACATTCTTAATTTTAATAGTAAATTATTATTTTTCTTCCTGATAATTTTTGTGGGTGGGTCCTGTTTACAAAATCATGAAAACAGCTTCTTCTATTATCTTCTAATTAACTTACAAATTGAGATTTTTTTTTTTTTTGTCATTTTAGGGCTGCACTCACAGAATATGGAAGTTCCAAGGCTAGGGGTCAAATCAGAACTGTAGCTGCCAGTCTGTGCCACAGCCACAGCAACTTGGGATCTGAACCACATCTATGACCTACACCATAGCTCACAGCAATGCAGGATTATTAAATCACTAAGCAAGGCCAGGGATTGAACTTACATCCTCAAGGTTACTAGTTGGGATCGTTACCATTGAGCCACAACGGGAACTCCTCAAATGGAGATTTCAAATCCAATCTGTTGTAAATTGCACTATGATCAGAAAAATGTTTTCCTTAAATATTCCATGTGTACTTGTAAAGACAATATACTCTGTAGATGTTAAGTGTAGTGTTTTATTTAGGTAAATCCAGCCAAGCGTGTTAATTATCTTGTTTGATCTTTACTACCCATATGTGCCTATTTATCCAATTCGGTAATGAGAGGTAAATTCTCTAAATGTGGTTCAAAGTTTACCTAGTTCTTTTAATTCTGTCAACTAATTTATTAGTTTGAAGTTATTTTGTATAAATATACATTTAGGATTTTGATAGCTTTATTGTACACTGACTCTATTATTAAATATCCCTCCTTTTCTGCAATAATACCTCTTGACTCAAAGACTACTTTGTTGGAGAGTACTTTACCTATAAATAGGACCCTTTTTGTTAATGCTTGCATAATTTATATCATTTCAAAAATTCTATATGTATATTTAAGAATTCTTACATAAAAATCAGTATATATTGAAAAAATTAGCACACAATCAGCTTTTTCACTATTATCCAGTCAGACAAAATTTTTCATTTATTTGGATTATTTTATCCTCTTCATTTTAATGGGATTAATGATTTGTTGTCACCTTTATCTTTTATCTTACTATTTTTTAGCATATTCTCCTTTTGCTTTTTTATCTCCTCATGATTATTTCATTATTTAATTTAATCCTTATTTAGCTTGTTAGATGTACCACGGAGAATACAACATGCATTCTTGACATGTTAAAATATACTAAAAATTACTTTAGCTCTTCAGAACAACACACTCTCAGTCACTTTAGATCTAATTATCTTGTTACCTTTGATGCTGTTATTGACTATTTATAGTCAACATATAGATTTATTCAAACATTAAATATAGATGATAGCTCCAAGTTAAAATATGCTTGTTTCATTTTACAATTCCACCAATAATGTTGTAAAATCCAACACGTTTTATATTTTTGTTAATATTTGGATTTATCATTTTTTTATAAATATATAAACATTTTTATTTAAGTGGGAAAAAAACCTCATTAAGATATCTTATAATGTGCTTGGTGGTAACTCATGTATCTTCTTTTGCAATGTGTTAATTCATACCTGTTGCTCATTTGTAAAATTGGATTACTGAAAACGTATTATTGATTTGGAAGTGCTTTTAAATATTAAGAATTTGTGTCTTCTGTCATATTATATATACAGAGACATATGCATGTATAGAGAAAGTAAATATTTATTATATTTAATGTCATTGTATACATTTTATTTTTAAATTATTTTTTCTATAAAGTTATAAAATTGAATTTTGTATGTTGAACTTGTACCCATTAAAATTTAAATCCAATTATTAATTCTATTTATTATTTCTAGTTTTTTTTGACATTTATTGCAAACAATCATACCATTTACAAACACGGATAACTGTAATTCTTCCTTTATAACATATACATTTCTTTCCTTGAATGTGCTAGCCAAGAATATCATAAAAGGACAAATAGGTATGATGTTAGTAAACATCTTTGTCTTACTACAGACCTCAGGGGAAAGTGCTCAATGCTAAATCATTGAATAGTAACCACAAACTAAAAAACTATAATAATTACACACAAAAAAGAAAGATATCCAAACAACACTGAAATAGTCATCAAATTACAAGGGAAGAGAGGAAAAGAAGAAAATAGGAAGAAAAAGAACTATAAAACATCCCAAAGTAATTAACAAAATGACAATAATTGCATACCTATCAAAAAATACTTTAAATGTAAATGGACTCAATGCTCCAACCTAAAGACATATAGTGGCAGAATGGATACAAAAACAAGACTCATATATATGCTGCATGCAAGAGACACACTTCAGATCTGAAGATATGCACAGAATGAAAGTGAGGTTATATAAAAAAGATATTCCATGCAAATGGGAAAGAAAAGAAAGCTGGGGGTAGTAATACTTATATCAGACAAAGCAGACTTTAAAACAAAGGTTGTAACAAAAGAGAAAGTAGGACATTCACAATGATCAAGGGATCAATCCAAAAAGATAACATGCATCCAATAGGAGCACCTAAATATATAAAGCAAATATTAACAGACATAAAGGGAGAAATTGACAGCAATATAATAATAATAAGGGATGTAACACCCCATGTACCAAAATGGATGGATCATCCAAACAGAAAATCAATAAGAAAACACTGACCCTAAACAACACATTAGGTCAGCTGAGCTTAATAGATATTTGTAGAACATTTCCTACAAAAGTATCAGATTACAAATCTTTTTCAAGTACACTTGGAGTACTTTCCAGGATGGGTCAAATGCTAGGCTACTAAACAAGTTGTGGTAATTTTTTAAAATATTTGAATCATATCAAGCATCTTTTCCTGCAACAATGCTATGAGACTAAATATCAACTACAAGAAAAAAAACAAAAAACAAACCCAGCAAGAACACAAACACATGGAGGCCAAACAATATTCTAGTAAACAGCCAATGGATCACTGAATAAATCAAAAGAGAAATTTAAAAAAATATATTTAGAGACAATTGAAAACAAAAACACAATGATTCAAAATTTATGGGATACAGGAAAAGCAGCTCTAAGAAGTAAGTTTATGTAACAATACAATCCTACCTCAAAAAAAGAGAACAATTTGAAATAAAAACCTAACCTTATAGCAAAAGGGAATAAAAAAGAAGAGCAAACAAAATCCAAAGTTAATAAAAAGAAGAAATGAATAAAATCAGAGCATGAGTAAATAAAATAGAAAATAAAAGAAGAAACAATGGAAAAGACCAGTGAAACTAAGAGCTAGTTATTTGAAAAGATAAAACTGACAAAAAGAGAGATTCAAATCAATAAATTAATTCTCAAATGGAAAAGAAGTTAAACAGACACCACAGAAAAACAAAGGATCATAAGCAATATCATAAACATTGCAAATAAGTAAATAAGCAATACAAATAAGCAAATAAACAATGCAAATAAACAAAATCATAAACTATAATATGCAAATAAAATGGACAATGTAGAAGAAATGGACAATTCCTAGAAATATATAATCTCCCAAGACTGATCCAGGAAGAAATAGAAAATATGTACACACTAATTACTAGTAATGAAAAAAATCACTTGTAAAACAAATCCCAAAAAACAAAAGTCCAAGAGCAAATGGCTTCACCAGTAAATTATCCCAAACATTTAGAGAAGAGTTAGTACCTATCTTTCTCAAATTATTCCAAAAAATTGCAAAGGAATGAATTTTTTCTGAACTGTTTCTATCGGGCCAGCATCACTCTAGTAACAAAACCAGATTAAGATATTACAATAAAGAAAATTATAGGCCAGTATCAATAATAAACATATGCAAAAATCCTCAATGAAATATTAAGCCAAATTCCACAATATATTGAAAGATTAAGCAACATGACCAAATGGGATTTACCCCAAGGATGCAAGGATCTACAAATTAAACAATGTGATGGAGCATGTTAAACTGAATTAAAAAAATATATATATGTATGATAATTTCAATAGATGCACAAAATATTTTGACAAAATTCATTATCCATTTATGATAAAAACACTCTCAGAAATATGGGTATAGAAGTAACATACCTCAACATAAAGAATGCCTACAGCTGACATAATATTTGAGAATGTAAAATAGAAAGCATTACCTCTATGGTCAGAAACAAAGCAAGAATGCCACTCTCACCAGTTATCAATATTTATTCTCACCACCCTAGCCACAGTAATCAGACCAGAAAAGGAAAATAAAAGCAATCCAAATTAGAAAGGAGGAATTCAGTCACTGCTTACAGATAATATAACATATATAGAAAATCCTGAAGGTGCCTGAAAAATACTACTATAACTCATTAAGGAATTCAGTAAAGCTTCAGAACACAAAATTATTATAGAAATCTATTATATATTTGTACACTAACAACATGTTATCAGACAGTGCAATTAAGAAAACAATTCCATTTACAATCATATTAAGAAGAATAAAATACCTAACAATAAACCTAACAAAGGAGCTAAAAGATCCATACTTAGAAAATTATAAGAAATTGATGAAAGAAATTGATGACAATATAGAGAGTGGGTTTGTGTTCATAGGTTGGAATAATTATTGTTGTTAAAATGACCCATATGCCAAAGTAATCTACCAATTTATTCATCTCCAAAGAAAATTTAAATATTAATTAGAAAAAGTATATGCACCTTTATATCCATTTTAATATTATTTATAGTATCCAAGATATGGAAGCTACCTAAATGCTCATTAATGAATGGGTAAAAATGATGGGATCTATATCTATCTATATCTATCTATATAGATACAGATATATGATGAAATATTACTTAGACCATTAAAAATGATGAAATCTTGGCCATTTGTGACAATATGGATGGTCCTAGAGAGTCCTATGCTAAGTGAAATGAGTCAGACAGTGAAAGATAAAATGCTGTATGAGTTCACTTATATGCGAAGTCTAATAAACAAAGAAAATGAACAAATAGGTAGTTGCCAGAAGGGAGAGGGGTCAGGAGTGTTAAGAAAGAGATGAAGATGATTAAGAGGTAAAAACTTCCATTTGCAAAATAAAAGTCATGGATGTGAAATGCATAGTGTAGTCATAGAGTCAATAAATGTGTAATCTCTTTGTATAGTGACTGATTATAACTATACTTATCATGGTGATCATTTTGAAATGTATAGAGATACTGAGTCACTGTGTTAATATAACAGCAACTAACATAGTTTGTAGGTCAATTATACTTCAAATATCATTTGTCAGATTTATTTCCTTCTATGCCTGTTTTTGAAACATTTTTATAATATCAGAGTCTTAACATGCAACAAACAATTTTTCTGCATCTAATGTTATAATTTTCACCTTATCTATGTTAGTTTGTTAATTTACATTAATTGATTTATAAAAAATTAAACAATTCTTGTTTAACTAATGGTAAAATTAAACCATTTCTGGGTTCATATTACTGTTTTGGTTTTTGTTTCGCACAAAAAAAATCCTATACTACTAGGATAAATCCCATATGGAAATTCACTTAAAAATATTCCTGATCTCTTTGCTAATGTTTTTTGTAAGGTACTGACATATAGTTTTTACATGGTATTTGCCTATAATTCTTCTGCTTGCAGATTCATTGTTACTTGTTGATACTAGGATTTTTCTAACTTCATAAAACAAATTGATGTGTTTCATCTTTTCTCTTCATTGGATATGTTCATAAAAGTTTGACACTATTTCTTCCTTATAGATTTGAAATTATGTACCACTGAACCCATGTGGGATTATTTTACTTTGAGTAGTTTTAAAATAATGTATTCAAATGTTTAATAGATATAACAGTACATATATTTTCTATTTGTTTTTTAGTCCCTGGCCACTTGTGTTTTACAGGTAATATGTTCGTTTTGATTATATTTGCAAAACATATTGACATGTTTATTCTTCATATTCTCTTATTGTCTTTTTAATATGTAAAATGTGTAGTGATATCAATTGTGGTAGCTGATATTGACAATGATTTGTCTTTTTCTCTCCTTTTCATCTTGATCATTCTTATTATAAATTTATCAAATTTATTTGTCTCTCCAAATAATCAGTTTTAGGCTCACGAATTTTATCTATCTTAAATCCATTTATTTCATTGATTTCTTCTTATATTATTTATTTATTTTATTATTTACTTTACTACTTCTTTAGATTTTATTAGCTTTATTTTCTCATGGTTGTTTCCCCTGATGGCAATGTGTGTTTTTTCTCTGGCTATGCAGTTGGGTCTTCCATATTGCAGTTAGATAATTTATGTTACTTGTCCTTCAAATACACTCAAGTCTTTATAGGCTACATTGATTCCTTTGAAGAAATTGTTAGAGAAATTCCTTATGTATTTAACTGTGTTTTACATTTCCATCTTTCCCATTTGATTCTTTTGGTTTCTATATTTTGTCCTTGTTTGTATTTTTCACTAGAACTTTAACACATTTATCATAGTTATTTAAAATTACTGTATAACTACAACATCCATGTCATATCTGAACCTAGTTTTGATAACTGCTCTGTTTGTTGGTGATGCGTTTGTTCCTGACATCAAAAATTTGTAATTTTTGGAATTCCTGTTGTGGTGCAGCAGAAACAAATCTGGCTAGGAGCCATGAGATTTCAGGTTCAATCCCTGGCCTTGCTCAGTGGGTTAAGGATCTGGTGTTGCCATGAGCTGTGGTGTAGGTCGCAGACGTAGCTTGGATCTGCAGCTCTGATTTGACCCCTAGCCTGGGAACTTCCGTATGCAGTGTGCATGGCCCTAAAAAAGCAAAAAACAAAAACAAAAACAAAATGAAACAAATAAAAACCTTGTAATTTCTGTCGAAAACCAATTATCTCATGTAGGATAAATGATAAGCTGGCTTCCAGCATACATCTTCATTACTTGTAACAAAACCTAATGAAACTGAGTTTAACATGAATTATACCCTGCTGAACTTAAAAAAAATAATAATTTCCAATTATATCTATAAGTAGAAAAATGAGTTTGGTGGAATTGAAAAATATTGCTAACTTGCTAGCCTTGGTGTCTTTATCAATAGGTTTAAGAGGGAAGACTTGAATTTGGGGTAAAACATCCCTCTAGCAGATTTCGGGTCTTCAGTGGAAAGGACCTAAAGAGAACTTCATGCTCACTGTAAAACTGCCCTTCCTCCTGCCTCTGCCCCTGCATCAACTGAGTCTTGAGATTGTTAAAGATTTCTATGCTCTTGGTAAAAATCGATGTACTTTGTATAATCACTATCTGTTGGAAATCAGGATTAATGTTATCATACTCCTTTTCGCTAATTTTTATCAGTCATTGTAAGTAATCCAGATGTCCTTGCCATTCTTCATACTCCCATATCTTTCCATATATCCATTGTTTGATTACAGCATTACTTGTCCACTAATCTTGAGTTACATTACTGTGTCCCTATGATTTCTTCGGGAGTAAATCCTCTATGTCTTCAACCTCTGCTTCAGTCTTTCTTTATGTCCTTACTAAAATTAAAATCATTTTTATGCTTTTACTCTTCCTTAAGGACATTTTTTTTACCAATATTCTTCTCAAGTATGAGTATTTCCCTTACCATCTCCTATATATTAGTGAGGATATGCAAAGATAGCCTCTTTGTCCTTTCTTGGTGAATCCTGATCATCACACTTCTAAGCCTCTAAAAATAAAATCACAACTTTGAATGTTCTATCAGCAGACTAAATCACTCAATGACGGTTATTTTCCTGAAATCTACATATTGGTGACAATCCCAGCAGGATATGCAGTGTACCTTCAAATTGGAAAATTTAGGAGTTTATTAAATGAACTATGAGTGAATCATCACCTAAACTTTTCTAGTTTCCATCTCTAATTGCTATGTAAAATAATTTCCTGCAGTTTATCCCTCATCTCTCTTTGAATTTAATCCCCCCACTGTCTCTTTACTAAGAAACATGATATTAGTTCTCCTACACACATACCAAAACAAAAACAAAACTCCTTTCTTTTTTTATTCCGGCTTTATTTTATTATTCTATTTCTCTGCCAAAGGCTTTCTCTTTTTGCACTTTCCCTTAAATCTAATAAATTGGGTTTTCATACCACTACTCCAGCAGTTTTGTTTTTGTGATGGCTAACAATAAATTTTTCTTTGTTAAATTCTTGGCGTTAAAATTGTTGACCTTTTGTAAGTTTTTTTTTTTTTTTTTTGCAGTCTTGGACTCCTTTCTCCTCAGTGAAACAGTTTCTTTGATTTTTTTTTTTCTTCCAAAACATCACATTCTTCTGGTTCTTCATGTACTTCACTGGTATCTTTTTCAGGCCTTCCTGCATCTCCCCTTTCCTAGGCTTCCCAAGATTGTGGTTTGTCCTGCATCATCTGTAAACTTTTCTTCTATATTTGCACAGAACACCTTGATTATTTTCTAGTTTGGCACCATCAAATGATATCTATTTACTAATTTCTTTCTTACATATAATTACATTCCAGGACTTTCTCTTTTACTGTGAATTTGTATTTTGAACTGCTGTTTCGGATATCTAAAATGTATCTCATAACTTATATTCCCAAAGAAACTTCCAGCATTCTTTTCTAAACATGCAATTCCTACAATTGCCACCTCTATGAATTATCAGTAATTTACCCATCAGTTTCCTTAGGAAATAACACTTGGAGTCATCCTTAATTTGTCTCTTTTTCTCATCCTACATGCAATCGGTATATATTATTATCTCTTCCTTCATAATATTTGTAGAACCAATCAATTTTCTGAAAGACCACTGCCACCACCTTAGTTTGACATCACCTCTCAACTTATTGTTATCATTGTTATTATTTTGTCTAACTTTGTCTATCTTGCTTGTTCCAATCACAGTATCCAGAATGATCTTAAAAGTTAAGTCAAAGTATGTCACTTTTAATCCTCTGTATTAAATTTTCCTTTGGCTTTTCTTTATGCTCAGTGCAATTTTTTTTTTTCAGTGATGTGTTCTGCACATCTAGTTCCATTATCTCTCTGACCTTCTCTCTTACTACTTCCCTATATGCTCATTTACTCTGGCTTTCTTGTTTTTCTCAAATGTACGAGCATGTTTTACACAGAGCCTTTGATCTTACCATGCATCTTCCTAGGATTGTCTCTCAGCGTATATTTATATATCTCATTGTTTCACCTGGTTTATATCCAGCAGAACTTACTCTGTTTTCCTGTTTAAGTTTTCGTGATAGCACTTATTACATAATAATGCATAGTTTACTCTTAATGTATATTTCTTCTGACACAAAGATAAATATCACACAATTGCAGGGATATTTGCCTGCTTTGTTCACAGAAAGAAGCATGTCAGAATTTTCCATGAAGTGAGGGCAAGTTTCTGCACTGTAATCTCTATCACTTAAAAAAATAGGTACAATCCTAGTAGACTATTTTGGATTTTAGAGAAAATATAGGCACACCTCAGAGATATTGCAGGGTCAGTTCCAGACCACAGCAATAAAGAAAAATTGCATAAAGTGAGTCATGTGACTCTTTTGCTTTCCCAGCATATATAACAGTGGTTTATACTATACTATAGTCTCTTAAGTGTGCTCTAACATTATATCTAAAAAACAATGTATGTACCTTAATTTAAAAATAATGCTGTTGGGAAAACGGTGCTAATACATTTTCTCAACACAGGTTGACACAATCCCTTAGTTTGTAAAAAAAAAAAAAAAAAGAAAAATCAATATTTGTGAAGCACAATAAACTGAAGTGCAATAACCAAGGTAGGCCTGTATATTTGAGTGTGCAGTTCCAACCCAATTACAGGTGATCCAAAAAGGTGCTAGCTTTGAATGAGCTTATAGCAAGGAAAGGCTCATCTGATGATTTTGTTGTAATTCTGCCACTTTGTCATTCTAATCTATCAAATCAAATTTGCTGGAAGTTTCTGTGATAGGTTGGGTGTACTGTGATGGCCAAGAATCCGTATAACATAATATAATATTAGCTTACTAAAATTGCTGTAACAAAGTATAACAGACTAGGTGGCTTACACAACACAAATTTATTGTCTTACAGTTTTGGAAACTAAGAATTCAAAATCAATGTGTTGCAGAGTTGGTTCCTTCTGAAAGCTGTAAAGGATGGATTTATTCCAGGCTTCTTTCTTTAACTTGTATCTACTCTCCATATTGCTTTGTATTGTCTTCCTTCTATATGTCTCCCTGTGTTTGAATTTCCCCTTTTTATAAGGATACCTGTAATATCGGTTTGGGGCTCCCTTAATAACCTCACACTAACTAGACTGCCTATAGGGTCTATTTTTTTTTGTTGTTGTTGTCTTTTTGCCATTTCTTAGGCCACTCCCCTGGCATATGGAGGTTCCCAGGCCAGGGGTCGAATCGGAGCTGTAGCCTCCAGCCTATGCCAGAGCCACAGCAACCTGGGATCCGAGCCGCGTCTGTGACCTACGCCACAGCTCACGGCAACGCAGGATCCTTAGTCCACTGAGAAAGGCCAGGGATCGAAGCCACAACCTCATGGTTCCTAGTCGGATTCGTTAACCACTGCGTCACGACGGGAACTCCTACCCATCTTTTAAAGTAGGTGATTTTCACTAGAGGTGAATCCTTTTCACTTTTTTTTCTGCTAAAACGGTGATATCATGTATGCATACTTCATAAATATTCACAATATTCTGATCACTAAATGATACACATCTAGTCTTATTTCTCTGACACTAAAGCCTATAATCACAGGAAGTGATTAAAATGTCTTCATTACAGTGACAGTTATTAAGTCATACTTTATTTTTTAAAAAAGGAAATCACTACAAACTTTGACATTTTCATTGTAAAACAGATAAATTCATCATGATTTTATTCATTTATTCAGTCTGTCATGTCTACAATAAGTATCTATCAAGCCAAACTCTACTTATCAGTGATACATGCCACACTAGAGTCATTATTATATGTTAGTATACTGTGAATTCTTTTTTTTTTTTTTTTTTTTGTCTTTTTGCCATTTCTTGGGCCACTCCCGCGGCATATGGAAGTTCCCAGGCTAGGGGTCCAATCGGAGCTGTAGCCAACGGCCTACGCCAGAGCCACAGCAACACAGGATCCGAGCAGCATCTGCAACCTACACCACAGCTCACGGCAATGCTGGATCGTTAACCCACTGAGCAAGGGCAGGGATCGAACCCGCAACCTCATGGTTCCTAGTCGGATTTGTTAACCACCGCGCCACGACGGGAACTCCCTGTGGATTCTTAATTAAGAATCTTCTATAATATCAAAATGATTAAGAATTTAGGGTAGGAAGAGATTTGTAGAGGTTGGAATGGTGTGTGTGGAATCAGAATGTGGTTGAGTATAAAAAACAATTATAGAGGGTTGATTAGAGTTGTATATCAGGGAAAAGGGGCTATCCAAGTTATCTGATCATGCGATAATTACTCATGAATTTGTTAAGGCAGTTAAAATTTTGAAAGTTGGTTCACAGCTACAAGCTATTTTTGATGTAAAAATGCAGAATCTTATTTAGCAATCCTTAATTATTTCTCACTATGGAAATTCTAAGCTTCAATAAGCATCTCAATATGAAATTTTTAAACTCAAACTCTATAAATGAGCAAAATACCCTCCCAGAGATCTGGGTGCACAGAGAGTCTAGAGTCAGTTTAATACACAAACTATCAATGTGTCTAGTTTGGAATTTGAATTACTAAAACAAGAAAAGGAATGTCACATGGCTGACAGTTTCACCCATATAATCCTCATTAATAGGGAAAAGCATGACATATGGAGGCCTATTCAAAGTCATTGCTTTAGTTTATGAAGGCGAATATTCTTTGCTGCTTCAAATGTTGACATAAATCTGCCCAAATATTTCTGATTTTTTTTTTTTTTGGTAGAGAGTCTCAGCTGCTAAACTGATGAGTTTTGATTTTACATTTTTTGAAGGGCACAGTAAACCACATTAAAGGAAAATCAAAGCATCAAAATAAAATAAAGGCCTTACTAGATGCTGTGATATATGTTAAAAAAATCCATGTAGTGGAAATCATGTTGATAAGTAATTTGGCTCGAGTATCTTTTAATGTTTTTAATAATTTGATTTTGATAGATAACAAACCTTGAATATATAAACAGTTGGGGGAAAAAAGTCAAATATGTTAGCTATAGTCTTAATATATCATTCTACATAGCTTCAGATATCAACAGGTATGTTGAAACATATAAGTCAAAAGTTCTAATCTATTAAAACTTAATTAGTGAGGATGCTACATAACCACTGTATTTTACCCCAAAAAATCTCAGCAAATACCAAGCCTTTACAAAACAGTGGTCAACATTTTAATTAAAATAGAAAATTCTAGTATATGTTTCTTAAGCATACTCTATGAAAGTATTTTGAAATTAGTAGATAAGGGAATTATTTGAACACTGTGTGGTAATTTCAATTATGATATAAATCCTCAAATTTTTAAAAGTTGGATTCATTTTCTGTCATGTGTAAAAATTACTTATAGAACAGGAGGAAATGTTCTATTTAATCAAAAATTGTTTCAAGGGCACTGAACTAAATGATACATTTTGGGAAACAAACATATATTGATAGCTAATTGGTATCAGCTTTATAATATCAAATTACATGTTTATAGATATAGATTATATATCTATATATACACATATATATGTATAAAGGATTTAATACTGAAATAAATATTTTATTTGTACTGACCTATGTTTAAGAATGAAAAAATCAGAGTTCCCATTGTGGCTCAGTGGTAATGAACCTGACTAGTATCTATTAAGACACAGGTTCAATCCTTGGCCCCTCAATTGGTTAAGGATCCATTGTTGCTGTGAGCTTTGGTGTAGGTCACAGATGCGGCTTGTTTCTGGCACTGGTGTGGCTATGGTGTAGGCCAGAAGCTATAACTTCGATTCAGTCCCTAGCCTGAGAACATCCATAGGCCATGGGTGCAGCCCTAAAAAAAAAAAAAGAAAAAAGAAAATATCACACATATACATCAACAAATCAAAATTTTCCTAGTTTTTCATTTTTAAGAAAAATATGCATTTTATTATTGCTTGTTACTAGGTAAATATTTAGTTTAAAAACAATAAAATTTTGGTGGGAAATTAATTGTTGCATTTGGGAAGCCAAAATTTCTCACAGATTATACTTCTCTAAGATGAGTAAGTCAAAGACAGTTGTGAGAAAATTTATTCCTTTTTCTGAAATCTATCTCAGAAAAGACTGATTTCAGAATAGGGTTGTGTCTGATTAGTTGTATTATTATTTTTTAAGCCAGGATGTTTCAGATTTGCAAATAAGTTTGCAGGTGAATCTTACATAAGCATATACAATTATTGTTACTCTTAAGGATTTGTCTCATTTACTAATTACTCACAGGATGAGTAATAGGTTATTCTTAAGGATTTGTCTCATTTACTTATTAGTCACAGGATAAAGTTGATGTAGTGGAAAGGACAGATTGCTGGGTATGAACTATCAGGTACTTACATTCTTAGAGGTTTTTTTCCTTGCTTGAGGAGAGTTTGTATTGGTATAAATATCCCTCTCAGAACTGCTTTTGCTGTGTCCCATTGGTTTTGAGTCGTTGCACCATAGTTGTAATTTGTCTCTACGTATCTTTTCATTTCCTCTTTGATTTTGTCAATGATCCATTGGTTGTTCAATAGCATAGTAGCACAGGAGTTTGTGTTTTTGGCTACTTTTTTTTTTTTCTTGAAGTTGATTCCTAGTCTCATTACATTGTGGTCAGAGAAAACACATAGGATAATTTCAACTTTTTAAAAATTTACCAAGGTTTGTCTGTGGTCCAAGGTGTGATCTATCCTGAAGGATGTTCCATGTGCACTTGAGAAGAATGTATATTCTGCTGCTTTGGAACAGAATATTCTATAAATATCAATTAAATCTCTCTGGTCTAGAGTGTCATTTAAGGCCTGTGTTTACTTGATTCTCTGTCTGGTTGATGTCTCCCTTGATGTAAGTGGGGTATTAAAGACACCCACTATTAAAAAAAGCCCCCACTATTATTGTATTGCTGTTGATTTCTCTTTTTATGGCTGTCAGCAGTTGCCTTATATAGTGAGGTGCACCTATGTTAGGTGCAAATATATTTAAAATTGTTTTATCTTCTTGGATTGCTCCTTTGATCATTATGCAATGACCCTGATACAAAAACCAGACAAGGGTACCACAAAAAAAAAGAAAATTACAGACCAACATCACTAATGAACATAGATGCAAAAATCCTCAACAAAAATACTAGCAAATGGAATCCAAATATATATTAAAAGGATCATACACCATTATCAAGTGGGATTTATCCAAGGATGCAAAGATTCTTCATTATCCTCAAGTCAATCAGTGTGATATACTATATCAGCAAACCAAAAAATAAAAACCATATGATCATCTCAATAGATGAAGAAAATGCTTTTGACAAAATTCAACACCTGTTTCTGATAAAATCTCTCCAAAGAGTGACATAGAGGGAATCTACCTCTGAAAACTATTAAGAGGCTGGTGAAATAAATTAAAGAGAACACAAACAAATCAAAAGATGTAACTTGCTCTTGTACTGGAAGAATCAATATTATCAAAATGACTGTAATACCCAAGGAAAACTACAGATTCAATGCAATCCCTATCCAATTACCAAAGACATTCTTCACAGAACTAAGACAGAATATTTTAAAATTTGTATGGAAAAACAAGATGCCCTGAATAGCCAAAGCAATACTGAAAAAGAAAAATCAAAATGGAGGAATCAAGCTTCCTGACTTCAGACAATACTACAAAGTTACAATTATCAAAAGAATATGATACTGGCATGAAAATGGAAATATAAGTCAATGAACAGGATAGAAAGACCAGAGATAAACCCAAGCACCTATGGTCAACTAATCTATGACAGAGAAAGCAAGAACCTACAGTAGAAGAAAGATAGTCTCTTCAATAAATGGTTCCAGGAAAACTGGAAAGCTACATATAAAAGAATGAAAATAGAACACTATCTAACACTATTCACAAAAATAAACTCAATGGATTAAAGGCCTAAATATAAAGTCAGACACTATAAAATTATAGGAAAACAGAGGCAGAATGCTCTTTGACATAAATCCCAACAACATCTTTTTTGACCCACTTCCTAGAATAAAGACAATAAAGACACCATTAAACCAATGAGACTTAACTAAACTCAAAAGCTTTTGTACAGTAAAGGAAACCATTAAAAAAACTTCATGGTTCCTAGTCGGGTTCATTAACCACTGAGCCACGACAGGAACTCCTCAAACATTTCTTCTACAGCTTCCTAACCTCTCTCATACTTCATAGAATTGAAAAGAGTTAGGGCCATGATCTGGATTAAGCTTTGGTTTAGGAAATGTTACAGCTGGCTTGATCTGTCCAGATTACTAAAACTTTATCTCAGCCATAGGCTTTTGCTTTCTTATCATTCATGTGTTCTCTGGAATAGGTCTCATTAATTGCCTTCCAGAATTTTTTTTCTTTTCATTCACAACTTGGGCTGTTTGGTACTAGAGCTTTAGTATTTGGCCTATGTTGGCTCTTTTTTTTTTTTTTTTGTCTTTTTTTTTGCTATTTCTTTGGGCCGCTTCTGCGGCATATGGAGGTTCCCAGGCTAGGCGTCTAATCGGAGCTGTAGCCACTGGCCTATGCCAGAGACACAGCAACGCAGAATCCGAGCCGCGTCTGCAACCTACACCACAGCTCACGGCAACGCCGGATCGTTAACCCACTGAGCAAGGGCAGGGACCGAACCGCCAACCTCATGGTTCCTAGTCGGATTCGTTAACCACTGCGCCACGACGGGAACTCCTATGTTGGCTCTTAATATGCCTTTCTCACTAAGCTTAATCATTTCTAGGTTGTGATTTAAAGTGAGAGATGTGCAACTCTTCCTCTCCCTGGAACACACAGGGGCCATTGTAGGGTTGTTAATAGGCCTAATTTCAATAGTGTGGTGTTTCAGAAATAGGGAAGATTGAAAAGAGGGAGAGGAATGGGGATACTGGATGTTGATGGAGCAGTCAGAATACTCACATTTATACATTGTTTGCTGTCTTATATGGGCACATTTTGTGGCACCTCAAAACAATGACAAAAGTAGCATCAAACTACATACCAAAGATCACCATGACAAATATAATAATAATGAAAAATGTTAAAATATTTTGAGAATTCCCCAAATGTGATACAGAAATACCAAGTGAGCAAATGTTGGAAAAAATGGTGCCAATTGACTTTCTTGACTCAGGGTTGTCACAAGCCTTTAATTTGTAAAGAAACATAGTAACCACAAATCTCAGTAAAGCAAAACACAATAAAACAAGGTTTGCCCATATGCGTTATTTTCAATTTTTGGTGGATAAATTAAATATGACGTTAAAAAATTTCAGAATTCCAAAACAAAGTCTTTAATTAATATGTACCACATGTGCATTCATACTGCGTTTAAGTTTGTATACCACTGTATAATTTGAAGAGTGAGATAAAAGCAGCAGCTTTAAGTTGGAAATGTGAGTTCATATTACTGAATTTTCTACTATGTTATAGAAACACTGATTTAAGAGCTTTGGTCATACATGGACACTTTCATCAGAATACAATTAAATAGCTTTGCATAAGAAATTTTTTAAAGAAAAAAAAGGGCTTTTTCATAAAGACTGTAATTGGAAATACATTGCCTTTAATGTATTTAGAGCAGCTGGATCCGAGCTGCACCTCCTTTCCTCAGAAGGAATCACAGAAAGAATTGATGTAGAACTTATGTTTCCCACCTAAATCCATTCTTATAATAATCCAAAATGACTACAATTTATAAAGGGTTGTTATAAAAGTATATGTTATTATTAATTTATGTACTTTTGTTTTCTCCATTTTCCTTCCACAGTATGAAATTGGAATGCAATAAAACAGCAGTTTTTTTTTTTTTTTTTTTTTTCCTCCAAGTCAAGTCAACAAGCACTTATTAACCTGACTTTATCCATTAAAAGTTATCAGTTGACTCTATGGCTTTGTTTGAGTGTTAGTCAAGAAGCATTTGACAGCTGTTCCCTGAGGCCAAGGAAAATTTGGTCTAGAAATAGAATTTGGCAGCATTTGAATTGTATGATGCTCCTGGGGCTTTTTCATAGGCAAGACTTTCACAATGTACGGGATTTCATTATTCTTTTTAGAAATTTGTGTCATTATTATTTTACATTTCTTTTGATTGCAAACAAAGCATTTCATGCTGTTAAAATCACTAAAAGCAAAATGCACAGTTCTTGGGTACCTATCTTAAAGCATTCTATACTTAGCAGTTCTGACAACCCTGCTGACAACTAATATTGCTTCCACGCTTCCTGTTTCTGTGTTGCTGTTTCTGCTATTCCTTAATAGGGTCAGGATTCTAAACACTGTCTCAGTGTTGAAGAAGACCTATCAGAAATGATTGCTCTGGGTGACTGGCAATCCAGTGACAGCTTAGGAGGTGTCCAAGATGCATCTGTCAGATTTTGACAGAAGCATTGTTTTCAACAAACTTTGAGCTTCAGTTCGCTGATTTGAATGCATGTCTATCACTATGCTATAAAAAATGAACTTTTCTTGCTTAACATTATTATTTTGTAAATCACGTTTCCCTTGCCTAGGTCTTAAAATTTACTTCCAATATATTTAATAAAACTTTTTAGATAAGGACTTATATAAGAAAATAGAAGAGTAAAAAAAATTAAATAAATTACCTATGTCACAAAACTTACAAATGACATAGTTACTGGTAGAAGACATATTTCCTGGATTTTTCACCAAGTGTTCATCCCATTTACTTAGAGTTACTTTGCTAACCCCTCACACTGGAAGAGAACCTTAAATTACATACCATAACACTTTATACATTTCCTTTATGCAACTTTGATATGTTTAATTTAACTTATTTTATTTTATTAATTTAATTTTATTTTATTTTTAGGCCCACACCTGAGGCATATGGAAGTTCCCAGGCTAGAGAATGAATCGCAGCTGCAGCTGCCAGCCTATGTCACAGCCACAGCAATGCTGGATCCGAGCTGCATCTTCAACCTGTACCGCAGCCTATGACAACACCGGATCCTTAATACCCAGGGATAGAACCTACAACCTCACAGACACTAGTCTCATTCTTAACCCCTGAAACACAACAAGAACTCCTACAATGTTATTTTAATACTTGTTTATATTTGTTCTCCTTATTAGAAAATAGGTTTGAGAATGTTTCTGTGCTGTTCGCCATTACATACATAATATTTGCTGACTAATACACAGCAGTAAAACTAAGTAGCTCAAAACATTTCTTTGATATTAATATTTAAGACTGAATTCTGGCTTGCTTCTTCAACTGCCACACCATCCATGTGGCTGAAATCTGTCAGTTGAACATGGCCTTTGTTTTTGATATTCTGACTGTTTTCTCTCCCTCATATGAGTCTTCTCCACAATCACACCTTGGGGAGTCCTCTCCACTCACCTGACACCACCCCCCCAAAATCTGTCAGGAGTGATTATTAGTTCTGACTTCTCCTTCAGGCAGCCTGTGTGAATTAGCACTAAACAATAACATGTCAGTTGGTAGCCTTATGTCATCAAATTCCCTCTGCCCAGAAATTATATATTTGCAGCTTAATCATAAACTTGTCCCTATATCTAAAAGAATTAATGTGTCAAGTGGATTAATAAAGGTTTTGCGGACAGACCAATCTGCATTCACATTCTATATGAGCCTCTAGGCTTGGTTTTCTCAACTATAACTAAGAATATTAATTCCTAACACAAAAGTTTGGTGGGAACAGAACATATCAAGCAGCTGATTACAGCATGCTCTTGTGCTCTCCTTCATTTCAACACTGAACAACTGTAACGAATTTTTTTCTAACAAATGCTCTCTCCAAACTCCACACTCACATGTGCATATGCTTTTCATTTTCATAGAATGTGCCATTAGTGCCATCTCAGCTACTAATTAGCATTTCCCTGTGTGCCTTCTGGCCTTCTCTAATTGTTTACTCCATCACTCTGTTCATACACAATGGTCTCCTTATCTTCACTGAAACCTGGTTGTTCCATTGCTCTTCTCCCACTGCCCCCAAACCATAGGCCATGCAGGATTGAACCTTCTCTTTGTCCCCATTTTCCATTCTTCTAAATAACCTCTCCCATCTTTTTAAGACTACCTCTGTATTTTGTCTTTTCCTTGGTGCTTTCTCATTTGTGCCTGTCTTACAGTACTTACTGTAGCAAATGTACAGTGTCTCTATCATCCCCTCAGTCCTTTTCTAACTGCAAATACAACTGCAGTACACAGATCTATGTGACCCGAAGCTGCCTTGTACTGCCAAAACCTTACTTCTCTATTCTACCTCAAAGTCTTCTACACAAAATGAGAGCCTACTGGACCTCACTAGAACACAGCCAAGGCATGAAGTATCCCCTGGCACCCCCTACAAACCTTGAGGGATAGAGCACATAGATCAATATGCTGATCTCCCATATCTCAAAAGCATAATTCCGGAAAGCATCCCAGACAATTTGCAGAGATTTCCTGGATCGAGCCCCCATTGCTCCCAAAGTGACCTCAAAAACATATTCTGATATTGCATCTTCCTCCTTCCTGGTCTCACTTTCCTTTTTTCCTCACTTTGCTTTGTGGGATCATTTCTCAAATAAGCTTCCTAAATGCATACTCTTAACATAAGTTCTCCCACTAGGAAAAAAGAAACTAAAACTTATACTTGCTTAAGGTTGGCAGCATGTAACCCATTATCTTTATCCCTCTCTTTTACCATTCCTCTAGCCTGATAACATAGCCAAGTACACTGTCCTCCCACCCATTTTTTCCTGTGTGTTTTGTTTGTTTTACTCTGAATAGCTCCTTATTTCAGTTTATGTTCAAGTATATAGAAGAAGTAGTTGTATACTAAATTTTGCTACTTTCTCACCACTCAGAACAGATTTTCCACCCTTGCTCTTCTCTGAAACTCTCTCTTGAAAATAATCAACTGCTTTCTCATTGCCAAATTATATAGGCTATTTTTTGTGTTCTCATTTTCCTTCGTGTTTTGCAGCCTTGATCATATAAAGTGTCCTTTCCCTTGATTTTTAGGACAATGTTCTCTCTTGCTTCTAGACCCTCTTCTCTGATCATTTCACATGTCCTATTGAATTATGTTCAAATGCTTTTCCTTGAATTCAAATTGTATTACAGTCTAATTTTTCTCTAAGAATATTTAAATTTCACATTTTATGCTCAAAATCAGCAGTTCCCAAATTTTGATGCACACTAAGATCACTGGGGGATCTTAAAAAAATTTTTTACTGAGGCCTAGCTCCTGCCTTCAGACATATTAATTGGTATGGATCGAGAACTGGGCATTGGGATTTTTAAAGGCTTCAGGTGATTTAATTAAAAAAAAAAATTGAGAACCACTGTTCTAAATTAAAGATAAAGGCAACTCTTAAATTTTTCAGTATTTGCCCAACATCTTGTCATCTCCAATTTTTAGTTTATGTGTTTCTAAGAATGCTTTCCTAGCCTTATCTAACTTTGCCAAATCTTACCTTTCCTTAAGGTCCCGGGGAAATGTCGTTTCTTCCATTAAATGTGTTCTCCTTGTTCTGGCCCTAAGTAGTTTTGACTATTGTTGAACCAATCAAAGCTGTTATTAGTGAATCTTTTATAAACTTTTGCTTCCATGAGAATTTAAACTCTTTATTGTTCACCAAGGTATCCCAGAATCAGGCAGAGTTCCTTAAAGTCACAAAGGAGAGTATAGTGAAATACTTGCTGAATGACTGACCTGCTAACTGAATAAACCAACTGAAGAATGATAAATAATCTCAAATGCTCAGAGCCTGAGTACCTGTAGGTGATAAGTTCCTGAGGGGAATACCTCTGTATAACTTATTTAATATGCCTATCTACCCTAGAAAACTACCTTATACGTATGTGTTGTTGGATAGTTATTTTTGATAGATAATGACTGTGTATGCAAATGAAAAAAATGCTGAACATCACTAATTATTAGAGAAGTGCAAATCAAAACTACAATGAAGTATCTCCTTACACCAGTCAGAATGGCTATCATTAATAAGTCTACAAATAACGAATGCTGGAAAGGGTGTGGAGAAAAGAAAACGCTCCTACACTGCTGGTGGGAATGTAAACTGGTACAACCACTATGGAAAACAGTATGGAGGTACCTCAGTAATCTAAATATAAAACTGCTTTTATGATCCAGCATTCCCACTCCTGGGCATATATCTGGGCAAAACTTTCATTCGAAAAGTACATGAAGCCCTATGTTCATTGCAGCACTATTCACAATAGTCAAGACATGGAAATAGTCTTAATGTCTAATGACAGATGAATGGATTAAGAAGAGGTACATATACACAATGCAATGCTATTTAGCAATAAAAAGAACAAAATTAAATTTTATATAATAGATTTAATCACTCTTTAAATATTCAAAATTAACTAAGTTATAATTTATATACACTTCAGTTTTCTGTGTTTGAATGAAGAGACTTTGCTAGGATATTTGTTTTACATCTTTTAAATAATCTACCATTCTATACATTTAAAATTCTAGGGCTATTATTTATTGAACACTAGCTGTGTGCCAAGCATTGCAATAAGTTTGTTGAAGGTTTTGTTTATTTAATTCTCACAAAGGGTGCTTGTAGGGCATTAAGTTAAGGGCATAAATTTAGGATCCAGAATGTATTAGGTTCAAATCTAAGTTTCCTCATTCAATCATCAGTGCAGGTAAATTATTTAATCTCTCTAATTTACTTTCAATTACTATAAAATTAAGATAACACAACTCATCTCAATGTCTTGTCAGAATTAAAAGAATTAATGCATGAAAGTATTTAGATGGTGGCTGGTACTGAATAAATGATTGTTTTTAAACTGTTAATTGTTGTTATTCACTACTAGCTAGATCTTGAAAATGGAGATTGGAATGTGGGTATTTCTCAGGGTCACAGAGGCTTTAAATGGAAGACTTGAAATCTAAACAAGATTAGTTATAAGCTCCTTAGAAATTGTGTTCCTTTTAATATTGGAATGTTTCCTTGGCCCTGTATATGCAGTCTACTTTTTATAAACCTATGTTGTTTTTCTCTTTAGAGATAAATTTGGATTCGCCCCATGATTAGAGCTGTCACAAAGTTATAAAGCCCTAAAACAGGTTCATAATGGAAATCCTGACATAACTTTAACTAGAGGTGACACTAAGTAAATAATAATACTTGTGTCTATACTCTTCCTGTAATATGCTAAGGACATTCCTGCCTCAGGGCCTTTGTGATTGTTACCCTTTCCTGGAACAATCATAAAACTTGGATGGAACTACAAAAAAAATCAGAATACCCAAAGCAATTTTAAGAAAAACAAAATCAAAGGCATCATGACCACAGAAGGCAAATTATTACACAATTATTGTAATCAAACAGTAAAACATTGGCATAAAAATGGACAAATAGATTAATAAAACAGAATAGAGATCCCAGGAATAAACCCACACATAGATGGTGAATTAATTTACAAGGGAGCCAAGAATATACAGTAGAGAAAGGACAGTCTCTTCGATAAATGGAGTTGTGGAAAACTGGACAGCCACATGCAAAAGAATGAAATTGGGCTACTATGCTATACCAACACACGAAAATCAACTTAAAATGGATTGAAGATGCATAACCATAAAACTCCCAGGAGAAAGCTTAGGTGGTAAACTCCTTGACATTAGACTTGGTGAAAAATATTTTGCATTTGATATCCAAAGCAAAGCAACAAAATAAAAAAATAAACAAGCAAGACTATATCAAACTAAAAAGCATCTGCCCAGCAAGGGAAACAATCAGCAAAATGAGAGGCAATTTACAGAATGGGAGGGAATATTTGCAAATTATATAACTAAGAGGTTAAGATCAAAAGTATATAACAAACTCATACAACATAATTGCAAAAATCAAGCTCTCCAACTGAAAACTGAACAGAAAAACTGAATACACATTCTTCCAGATAAGACATACAGTTGGCCAACAGGGATTTGAAAAGAGGCTCAACATCACTAATCATCAAGGAAATTCAAATTAAAATAAAAAGTGATATTACTTCACACCTGTCAGAATGACTACTATCCAAAAGACAAACAACTACAAGAGTTGGCAAGGATGTGGAGAAAATGGAATATTTGTGCACTGTTGTAGGAAACGTAAACTGGTACAGCCACTATGGAAAACAGTAAGGAATTTCCTCAAAAAATTAAAAATGGGGCTACCATATGGTCCAGCAATTCTAATTCTGGGTACTTAATTTGAAGAAAACATATATACTAATTACAAAAGCTATGCACGTTTCTTTGTTTATTGCAGTACTTTTTTCGATAACCAAGACATGGAAACATCCTATGTGTCCATCAACAGATGAATGGATAAGGAATATGCTATATATATATAATATATAATGAAATATTTATACACTTGTATATAGGTAATAAAATATACACATATATGCACAATAGAATATTACCCATAAAAATAATAAAATCTTGCTATTTGCAGGAACATGGATGAAACTTTAAGGGCAAGATAAATCCAAATACCGTATGATCTTACTTATTTATATGTGGAATCTAAAACTAAAATAACAAAAACTAAACTAAACTCATAGATACAGAGGAAAGATTGTTAGTTGCCAGAGGCAGTTGGTAAGGGGTAGGTGAAATGCATAGAGAGTCAACATGTACAAACTATCATGGAGAGTGAAATGTAAAGCATGGTGAATATAATTAATAATACTATACTACGTATTTAAAATTTTCTAAGAGAGTCAGTCTAAAAGATATCACCATAAGAAAAAAATCTGTAACTATGTAACTAGTGATGGATCATAACTAGACTTATTTTAAACTTCCTAACTCATATTTGATTTCTCTGATTACTAAGGATATTGATCATCTGTTCATTTCTGTTTTTAACATTTTCTATTAATATCATATTCATATTCTCAGCCTATATCGGGTTGTTTGTTTTTTATTCATTTTTTCCAGTTTTATTGAGATATAATTGATACATTGTACTGTAGAAGTTTGTGTGAAACATAATAACTTACATATAGATCATGAAATGATTTTCACAATGTAGGAGTTCCTGTCGTGGCTCAATGGTTAATGAATCTGACTAGGAACAATGAGGTTGCGGGTTCAATCCCTGGCCTTGCTCAGTGGGTTAAGGATCCAGTGTTGCCATGAGCTGTGGTATAGGTCACGACGCAGCTCGGTTTCTGTGTTGCTGTGGCTCTGGCATAGGCTGGTGGCTTCAGCTCCAATTAGACCCCTAGTCTGGGAACCTCCTTATGCCTGGGGGTGCAGCCCTAGAAGAAGACAAAAAAAAAACAAAACAAAAAAAAGAAACAATGTCTAGTGAGTATTCATCAACTCATATAGACACGAAATTAAGAAAATAGAAAAAACTTCCTTGTGATGAGAACTGTTGAGATTTACTGTCTCAACAACTATCATTTATAATATAAAGTGGTGTTTAATTATATTTATCATGTTTTATATTAAATTCCTAGTACTTACTTGTCTTTTAAATGGAAGTTTCAACTTTTAACCACCTTTTGAATTCTTCCCACCAATTCCACCTCTGATAACAAGTCTAATCTCTTCTTTATGAGTTTTATTGTCTGTTTTTTCTTTCTTTTTCTTTTTTAGGGCTGCACCCATGGCAGATGGAGGCTCCCAGGCTAGGGGTTAAATCAGAGCTACAGATGTCAGCCTACACCACAGCCACGGCAATGTGAGATACTAGCAGCATCTGTGGCCTACACCACAGGTCATGGCAACATCGATCCTTAACCTACTGAGTGGGACTAGGGATTGAATCCACGTCCTCGTGGATACTAGCCAGGTTTGTTACCACTAGGCCAGGACAGAAAGTCCTGATGTTTGTATTTGAAATATAGTTAATCTGTAACACAATATTAGTTACTGTTACACAATGTGGTGATTCAATATTTCTGTAACTTTCAAAATAACAGCCATCAGTGTGGTCTTATTTCAGATCTTACAGGGAGAGCTTTCAGCTTTTCACAAATGAATATGGTGTTTGTCAAATGTGACCATTATATCATGGTTTATTTTTTATATACCCATTTGTGGAGAGTTCTTATTATAAATGGGTGATAAATCTCATAAAATATGTTTTCTGGGGAGTTCCCGTCATGGCGCAGTGGAAAGAATCTGACTAGAATCCATGAGGTTGAGGGTTCGATCCCTGGCCTCACTCAGTGGGTTAAGGATCTGGTGTTGCTGTGAGCTGTGGTGTAGGTTGCAGACTTGGCTGGCTTGGATCTGGTGTTGCTGTGGCTGTGCCACAGGCTGATGGCTGAGCTCCGATTCGGCCCAATAGCCTGGGAAACTCCATATGCCACAGTGCAGCCCTAAAAGGACAAAAGACAAAAAAAAAAAAAAAAAGTATGTTTTCTGCCTCTATTGAGATGATTATATGATTTGTATTCTTCACCTTGTTAATGTGATGTATCCACATTGATTGACTCGCAACTATTGAACAAGGGATACCTGGCATACCAGGGATAAATCCCCTTTGATCATTATATATGATCCTTTTAATGTATTGCTGAAATCAGTTTGCTGTAATTCTGTAATTTTGTTGAGGATTTTTGCATTTATGTTCATCAATGGTATTAACCTGTAATTTTGCTTTTGTTATATCTTTTATTTGTTATCAGAGTGATGCTGGCCTCATAGAATGAGTTCAGAAGCATTCCTTCCTCTGAACATTTTTGAAATAGTTTTAGAGGGACAGATGTTAATTCTTCTCTATATGTTTTGTATAATTCACCTGTGAAACAATCTGATCCTGAACTTTTGTTTGTTGAGAGTTGTTTTATTTCTGATAGTTTATTTATTGGTGATTGTACATATGTTCTATTTCTTCCTGGATTAGTTTTCAGGAGTTGTACATTTCTAGGTATTTCTCCTACTGTTCTAGGTTGTCCATTTTATTGGCATATAATTTTTTGTAGAAATCTCTTATGATCCTTTTGTTCCTGCCATGTCATTTGTAACTTTCTTTTTTTTTCACTTCTGATTTTATTGATTTGGGACCTTTCTCTCTCTCTCTCTTTTTCTTGATGAATCTGGCTAGAGGTTTATCAATTTTGTTTATCCTTTGAAATAATCAGTTCTAAGTTTCATTGATCTTTTCTATTGTTTGTTCATTTCTATTACATTATGTATGTTGTGGTTCTTATGAATTCTTTCTTCTTTGTGCTTTTTTTTTTCCTTCTTTTTCTAGTTTCTTCAAGTATTAGGTAAATTTGTATATTTGAGATTTTTCTTATTTCCTGAGGTAGGGGTAGGGTTGTATCACTATAAAATTTTCTCTTAGAATTTCTTTTGCCAAGTCCCATAGATTTTTGTCTTAGTGTTTTGTTTTGTTTTCATTTTTTTCCAGTTTTTTTAAAATTTTTCTTAGATTTCTTCAGTGATCCATTAGTTGCTTAGTATCATGTTGTTTAGCTACCATTTGGCTGTGTTTTCTGTATTTTATATATTTTTTTTCTTATAGTTGATATCTACTCTCATGATGTTTGATTGGAAAAGATGCTTAATAGGATTCCGGTTTTCCTAAATTTACTGAGGCTTGTTTTGTGAACTAGACGTGATTTAACCTGGAGAATATTCCATGTTGAGAAGAATATGTTTTCTGCTGGGTTTTTTTGGAGAAATTGCTCTACATATAACTATTAAGTTCATTAGTGGGAACTTTGTTATTATCTACCTACTCAGGCTCATTCTCAAAGTTTTGTCTCAATAGTTTGGTTATTAGGTGTCAGAATCTATATTTTTAATAAGCATCTCCGGTCATTTTCATGTGTGTATTCCCTTTCTGAAGCTTCTTTAAATTACTATTTGCATGTAATTTGATTATAATAAGATTTGTTAGCTCTTATACAATCAATTAAAAGATAATTACATAGAATATGTATTCATATTTTGCTGAACACATGAAATAATAAATAAATAGTTGACAATACATGACAGTTGCAAAACATGTCAGAGATTATTTTTCTATTTATGTAACAGTAGTATGCAGCAAATGACTTTGTACTTTCTTTAGCTTCCCTGAATAAAAAAAAATTTTTCTCTTAAAAATACAGCTCAAACCAACCAAAAGCATCCTGTTGACTGTAATATTGTTATTCTATTGTCTGGCTTACATCCTAAAACACAAATAGATATGTAAAAAGATAGATTTCCTACAAGAATCTTTATAAGCTTTTGTTTAGAGAGAATAAGTGTGGATGTACATGGTTTTCCTTTTTTACTGTCAAAGTACTACTGGGGATATTGTGATAGTTTTAAATTATTGTAACAATGACCATAAGTGAATTATGAGATGTAGAAGTAACTTCAGAATACAGAAACTAAACTATTTTAAAATAATATCATTTGATTTTAAAATGTGTTTCCTTTTTATTGGTCTAGAAAGCCATAGGATAAAAGGCATGTTAACTCAAGTGAAATTAGTGTGATGTATCATAAAGCATATTAGGAAACAAAGCAAGGCCTTCTTGAATGGGCTAATGGACAATTCAGTCCAGCTTCTTGTTTCAGATCATGTTTAATGTGAAAGATAATAAGGCAACAGAAAAGTAATGCAAAATTTAAAATAATATTGTACAACATTTTTGTTGTCATTTTTCCCATTTCTCACTCTGTGCTTAATAAGTTAATCTATTCTTAGATATATATCAGAGATGGTGATAAATGAAGTAATAACACCTGACATTTACTGATACCTTATAGTCCACTTTTATTCTTAGTAATGATCTTATAATGTTGGTGGATTTAACCAAGGTTTCAAAGGGGAATAGAAGCTAAGCACCTAGCCTAGTCTTATGAAAGCCAGAGCCACTATTTATATTAAATTACGCCTGGTATTTAAATCCACGATTTTTTTTCAAAGTAATATAGAGACTTTTAAATGCAGAATACTGTGTAATAGTATTAAAACTTTTATAGGTTTTAAATATTTTTATTAATATATTTATCTAATTTTACAAAGGCACCCTTCAATAAGACATTTAAAAAATTAAGCAACACATATAAACATATTAAAAATTAAGATTTTTAATCATATATTTCAGTATAATGGTATGCTTTTTTAAACTTTGTAGATATGTATTGTCTCTAGATTTTAGTTTCTAAGGTATTAATATATACAAAATAATGGTCCATAAAAGTTATTCTTCATCTTAGATATTTAGTCAAAATATAATACAGGAAAAGGGGGTAAATCTCTAATTTATAACATTTTATTTTTAAAATATTATTATTATTATTATTATTATTATTATTTTTTGTCTTTTGTCTTTTGTTGTTGTTGTTGTTATTGCTGCTATTTCTTGGGCCGCTCCTGCGGCATATGGAGGTTCCCAGGCTAGGGGTTGAATCGGAGCTGTAGCCACCGGCCTACGCCAGAGACACAGCAACGCGGGATCCGAGCCGCGTCTGCAACCTACACCACAGCTCACGGCAACGCCGGATCATTAACCCACTGAGCAAGGGCAGGGACTGAACCCGCAACCTCATGGTTCCTAGTCGGATTCGTTAACCACTGCGCTACGACGGGAACTCCTATTTTTAAAATATTATTGATTAATCATATAGAAAGTGTTATAAACACTGAATTAACAATGTTTAACAAGTATATTATGTTTAACATATAAACAATGTTTAACATATAAACAAATGATTACATTTCTAAGAGGATGTAATTTTTTGTTTCTTCATTCAATATTTTTTAGTTTCTGAAGAAGATAACTTTATCAATTTCAATATCATAAAGTTATGAATTACATTTAAACTTCATTAAATTGTTCTGTGTGAGTAAAAAGCATCTCTAAAGTGGAAAATGGAGTAATCTTATAGCCATGTATATCCAATGACTGCGGATTTTGTAAAAGAGATGCTAAAAGATGAAATATTCCACAGTGCAGGATGAAAACAGACATTATAATAACAAAATTTCTCACTAACATTATAAAGTACTTTGAAATTTGGAAGAATAATCATGATAAAAAATGATGTGCAAAAGAGAAGGAAATTCTAATTTGGAAATCACTTCTTAAAACTACTGAAAATAATAGAGAAAAATCGAACAACTTAAAAGTCCATGTCTTTCTGTCAAGATTTGAAGCAATGAAAGAAAATAAGAAATAAGAAAAAAATGAGCAGCTACTTTTAAAATAATCATATTAACAGCAAGGTAGAAACCAGGCATAAAAGAATAGCATGATGGAAAGTACACACATAAGCATAGAGAACTGGTAGCTCAGTATAAGAGATTGCTCTCTTAAAATAAAACATTTTAACATGTACAGTAGACAATATATCAGAGTTGGAAAGAAAATATATACAACTAAATATATTCTATATAGGGCACAAAAGACCTTTAAATCATCAACCGATCAATGCAATTTATATCAACACAAATACATATATTTTTTAAAAGTGGAATTAATATTTACTGAACATTATTAGAAGCACCTATATTATAGGATTTTCATAGTCTTAGGGCTAATGAGGATAAATAATGGAGTCCTGGGTTCATTATGGAGTGGATGCTCTTGTGAACTCCTCATGGTTTGGGATGGGGTTCTATAAGGTCTACACCATAAGATAGTGATGACCTAGGAAATAATTAATTTCTTATAGCCTGAAATCCTACAAGGGATTATTGGTTCAATTTCCATAAATAGATTAAAGCACTCAGAGTTTGCTAGTTCTCTTTTTAATTAACTCGTAAATTTAAGCAAAGAAAAAGAAAATCTAATGTTGTTGACATTATTTGCTTCGTATTGTATGTATTGATAATTATTCCTAGAAAAGGATGAGTGCAGGAGTGATTTGGCCAGCTTGCAAGCAGAAGTAGAAGGGGACACAGAGAACCAGCAAATTGCCAGGGCTTGCAGTGTTAGGTAATGGAATTGTTTCTCAGTTCCAAATGGTAAAAGATAAACTTGCAAGGCCCTGAAGCAGCAAAAACCAATTAAAACTCATTCTCAAACAAGAACCACATCATTAAAATTTTTAAAGAGAATTAATGTTTTAAATTATTTCAGTTAGAAAATATGGCTGAGAGGAAAGACACTGAGGGAGTAGGTCCCTCATAGAAGCATAGCATAGTAGTCTTGGCATAACTTCATTTAACACCAGAGCAAAAGGAAAATCTCATGGAGCATTATTAGTGTGATTATTTGTACATCTTAGTGTCTTGAAATCAAATAGAAAAAAAAAAAAAGATTACTATGGTTTTGAAAAAGTCTTACTGTCAAAGACCCAAGAGTCTAGACTAAAAGAGACTGTGACTTGAAAAGTCTGATATGGCTTTGGACACTCAGTCCCTTATATGCAGAAAGCAGTATGAGAAAACTCCTCAGCCCCCAGAGAAATAGTATTCTCTGTGGAACAACAAGAAAAAAATTTTTTCATGAGGATTAGAGCCAAGGGCCAAAAAAAATATTAGACCGAGAAGGTCTGCTCTGGGAGTAGATCAAGGGCAAAGAAGAAGGAGAAGAAAGAGGAAGAGGAAGGGGAGGAGAAGGAGGGAGACTCTTCTATGAACATTGGTGGGATTTGTTTTGTTCCACATACGTGGCTTTTTCTTTCCTCGGGGGAAAACAACTTGACTTTTTAATTCTGGTGCCATGGTTTATTTTCAGCTCTCTGTTTTGGGAGAGGGAGGGTGACTGTGTTCTGCATGTAAGAGAACAGCTAAATATTATGTGGCCATGGCTATGAACAATGATAAATTGTAGTAAGGTTCCAATTAACTTCTGTTTCTAGGTAGGGCTTGTCCTGTGGGAGAATCCCACTTTGTACCGAATTTGACATCAGGTTTGAGCATGTAACTTGCTTTAGGCAGTGCAATGTGAATGAAATTGATGTAAGTCTTTTTTGAACAGAAGTTTTAGGATATAATCAGGTAAGTCTGCCATTTTTTCTCACTCTTCCTAAGTCTACCTAAGTCTTAGGTATATATACTAAATTTAATATATATACATATACATTTATTAAATATATTTAATATTATCTAACCTGAATTTTGGTAAGATGAAGAAAAGCCATAGGTCCACATAAAGCTCAAATGAAATCTGTGAGAGACCTAGATCTTTCCATGATATCGGACCGGACTAAAGCTAATATCCAACTGAGGACATTTTTTCTTAGCTTTTTTTCAGCTGCTTTTCTTTCAGTCCACTCCCATTCTTTTGAAAGCATTGCCCAAATAAATCCCTTGACCTAGAATCTTCCTGATAGGTTCTTCCTTGAGAAATCTGACCTAAGCAATTGGTATCAGAAACAACCTGACAGAATTGGTATTCCACAAATTTCATCAACTGTATTCAGATTCTGTGGCGTCACGACTTATAAAATATGACTCATTTCCACCAATTTGATGCATTAAGGTATTCAAATATGGAATTACTGTAGGGATCAAGATGAGGGTTTTTATGTATCAATTCTCTCTCTCCCTCTCTCTCTCTCTCTCTTTTGTTTTTTAGGGCCGCACCCACAGCATATGGAGGTTCCCAGGCTAGGAGTCCAATCGGAGCTACAGCTGCCAGACTATGATGCCACAGCCGTAGCAACGCCAGATCCTTTACCCATTGATCAAGGCCAGGGATTGAACCCATAACATCATGGTTCCTAATTAGATTCATTTCTATTGCACCACAATGGGAACTCCTAGATATCATTTAAATGTTAAATTTTAATTTTACTTTAGGGTTACTTTGTAAGTATAGTCTTAAAGAGCAAAAAATAATTATTGGTACTTTTCTAGGTTCAGGCCAATAATAATAATGTGCTAATTTAAAGTAAAAGAAAAACATTATACCCACCAGGAAATGAAAATACACATTGCACTAACATGAAGTTATGGATTATTTGGTTTCAACATAAAAAACAAATTCCTTTTTTCTCACCTGCTCATTCTCCCTCTTGTGCATATCTATCTATCTATCTATCTATCTATCTATCTATCTATCTATCTATCTATCATCTGCCTATCTGCATATCTATCTATCTTTCCATCAATCCATCTGCCTATCTATCTCCACTAGAAACTGTAAACACAATCTCCTCAGAAAGTATAGAGGATAGTTTTTATTCCAGCACAAGTGTCCTAATTAATAAATGACAGTATGGGACATCTACCTCTGATGCTTAGCAAAGTCTGATAAATTAAATTATATGACCTGTTTACAAAGCACAGCTGTTTGACTGGTCAAACACCTGAAGCTAGCGAGGCTATTTTCTCCCTTCTATGTCTTCTACAGATTTTCTGTTCAGATTAAGCCAGGTAAAATAAATTTAACTCTAGCCTTGAAAATAGGAAAACAAACATATAAAAAAGTGGAATACAGTAAGCTTAGTCAGATGAAATACCAGTACCAAAGCCCTGAGGAAGGAGCATGCTGTGGTGTTGCAAACATTATCAAGGAAGGAAAGTGTTAGGATATGAGGCTGAGAGAAAGCTAGCCCTTCTGAGTTCAAGTCTTAAATACCACAATGAATATTTTAGAATTCTCTGATTGTGACGAGAAGCCAGTGGAAGGTTCTGTGCAGGATGGGAGTGATGGGTCTTAATTTATATTTAAAAGAGATGAACAACGGTGTTAGGTGCTGCTAATTACTTCAGGAACATGTTTAGAGATAATTCCATTTAGCAAAAGATGTAACTGCTGATCTAGACAAGGAATAAATATATAGCTGGAGGGCAATGTGGAAATTTAGAGAGGGCCTTATTTTGGATGGTTTTAAGATGAAAATTTTATAGTTGCTTAGGCAGCTAAAGATAGGAGGCAAAATAGTGCAATGTTGTAGACCATGGAGTCTTGAGACTGGCCTCAAATCCTGGCTTAATTTCCTTATCTTAATTCCTTTGCTGCCTTTTCAAAATGGGTTTGGTAATAGTAAACCATAGAATTAAATGAGGATTAATGAATCCAGACTTGTGTAAAACACTTAAAAGTGTTCCCTGCACATTATAAGCCCTATATTTTATCAACTTAAAAGGGTGGGGGAGGGTTCTGATACAGGAGAGGTAGAAAATAAAAATTGCCAGAGGAAATCAGTTGAATGGACAACAAGAGATGGGAACCAGTGCAGAGCTAAAGACATGATGTTATGTTGAAATAGGTATGGCTCATCCATTTTAACAGGAGGGAAGTCAAAGTGTGTGTAAGATGAAGTATATAGCTTGATTCTCTCTTCCTTGAGATATAATTTATGGAGAAAAACGCTTGTCTTATTTTTGGGCATGTGGGATATATATCTTCCCATGGAATGCAGCTATTTGATTTATTCAGGGCATCTTTATTTGGATGACAAAACTAGATCAAAATATTTCTTAACTCCATATATTTATATTGGCTTTATTCCAAAGTATATTTTTCAGTCATTTTCTGAAAAAATAAAACACATGTCTAAAAATGTCTGCTGTTAAATATTAGAGCATGCTAATTTTATAGTTTTGCTAATTTTCCATCTGTTTTACATTATTTCAACATAATATAAATAAATAGAAATGAACACAGAAATAATTGTGTAGAACCACTTGGTCTTTTAAAGATAAAAATCATTATTTTTGTTTCTAAAGAAATAGAAAAAGATGATATTAAAATCAGCTATTTCCCTTAGTAATTATCTGAAAACACCCACAGATTCACAATTTCATTGGCACAGCTCTTCTCATTTTTTTTATGTATACAACTATAAGGTATGATGAAACAATGATTAAATATGCCAGTGCACTTAATCCTAACCTTCTTATTGATATCTGTATTTTGCTTTGGCAATCAAAGTTAGGAATGATTTCCTTGCCAACACCTGAATCAGCACTTGACTCATGCCATTATGGTTAGGTATATTTTCAAATTGAGCAAACATGTCTTTAAGTAATAGACAACAAATATGAGGAGGATGTTTTGAAATTTAAGGTAGTAATTATGGTTAGTTTTAGGTAATCCTTCACCTGATGATTTACAAGGTGGTTGTTTTATAAACCATCGGAGTAGGTTGCTGTGAACATTAAACAGAAAAAAGTTATATTTCTAATTATAGGTGATTCTCATAGTATCAGCATATGATTTGAGGACAGAGAAATCCAGTCTTCTGATGATTTATTTGGGATCATTAGTAGTTCAATGTTTAAAAACATTTATATAAAAATATATAAAAATGCAAAACACACTAAACCATGAGGTTACTATTATATTACTCAAAAGCATGTTTATTTTAAATAAAAACATGATAGGAGTTCTCGTTATGGTGGAACAGAAAAAAATCAGACTAGAATCCATGAGGATGTGGGTTCAATCCCTGGCCTGACTCAGTGGGCCAGCTATCTGGCATTGCCATGAGCTGTGGTGTAGGTCGCAGACACAGCTCTGATCCCCTGTTGCTGTGGCTGTGGTGTAGGCCGGAAGCTGTAGCTCCAATTCAACCCCTAGCCTAGGAACCTCCATATGCTGTGGGTGTGGCCCTTAAAAAAAAGCAAAAAAAAAAAAAAAATCATAAAATAATAATATGATGGCTATAGCAAACAATTCTATATTAAGTGCTCTGCAAGCTAAATAAATAAATAAATCCTTACTAAAAGATTATTTGTTATTAATAGTAAGGACATAAAATCACTTTAGTACATAAACTATTCTTTTTTTTTTTTTTTTTTTTTTTTTTTTTTGGCTTTTGTCCTGTTTTTATAGGCCCACACCTTCGGCATATGGAGGTTCCCAGGCTAGGGGTATAATCGGAGTTGTAGCCACCAGCCTATGCCAGAGCCACAGCAACCCCAGATCCGAGCCACGTCTGCTACCTACACCACAGCTCATGACAATGCCAGATCCTTAACCCACTGAGCAAGGCCAGGGATCGAACCCACAACCTCATGGTTCCTATTCAGATTCATTTCCACTGAGCCACAAACGGAACTCCCTACTCTGAAAAACAAAGTGCCTATATATACTTTTAGCTCTGAACCCATCTTATATAGATATAATTACTTTATTCCTTAGTATTATCTAGTGCAAGTCTTAGAATTTTCTAAAGTATAAGTTAGTAAATTTTTTAGATTTGGGGCCATGTGGTCTCTGTTACAACTACTTTACTCTGTGGCTATACGGTGGCAGCAAACATAGGCAACATGGGAGTGAACAGGCATGGCTGTATTCCAATAAAATTTTGTTTACAAAATGAGGCAGAAGGCCAACCAAGTTTTCCTATTCTTGATCTATTAGAATTTCACAATGCATTAAGTCAACTAGAAAATTTGATTTTAATGTTTTTAAGAATCCAAAAAGCAGTAATACAGTTAGAGCTGTTAGAACAATAGGACGATATAAATGTTTCTATATATAGTTATAATTTTAGACATGGCTATAGTTATAGATTAAGATGTTAATATCTATTAGTTTGAAGCATATAAAAGTAAGGAGAGGCTTTAATTTATTTTAATTTTGTTTGTTTAATGGTTTGTTTCTTCTGTTGCACTTATCACACAGTTATCAAAGCAGTGATACAATGGGTAAAAATTTTTGGGCTTGCCATCCTGAAATGAAATTATATAAATAGTAGTCTGGGAAACACACACACATTTATAAATACATTCCGTTTAATTAAATCAAATATATCTACTTTACCATTCATCTTTCAATTCCTCAAAACTTGCTGCCAATTTTGCGGCTATAAATAGCAAACAATTCAAATAATTTGTTAATGAAAAGGAATTCAGTTTTATTAGAAATCAGATGTCACCTTAGCTACTCTAATTTTTTTCCTAAAGTTTTAAAGAAAAATAATTTTTTTTCTTTTTCTTTTTCTTTTTTTTGCTTTTTAGGGCCGCGCCCATGGCATATGGAGGTTCCCAGGCTAGGGGTTGAATCGGAGCTGTAGCCACCGGCCTACGCCACAGCCACAGCAATGCCAGAACCGAGCTGCATCTGCAATCTACACCACAGCTCATGCCAATGCCGGATCCTTAACCCACTGAGCGAGGCCAGGGATTGAATCCGCAACCTCATGGTTCCTAGTCGGATTCATTTCCTCTGCACCACAACGGTAACTCCTAAGGAAAAATAATTTCTGTGGCATTTTAAATAGCATAGATATCAGCTCTAAGGGATTATTCCAGATTCTGGTTCCTGTCCTGTGCATATGATAAGGAGGCAGCATCAGGCACCTCTGGACAAAGTTGGAACTCACAATCTTTTGAATCTATATAAACAATACCCAAACAGGAAAACTCTGAACTGCTTACCAAGCTTTTCCAGGAGTTTTATTTTTCATGGGCAACAAATTAAATGAGGTGGATAATTCACACATTAGACAGATATAATCTCTGTGTTTAAGGAATTTACAACTTTGTAGAAGAATGAGAGCAGTGGATAGAATTGCCAGTTCTGGATTTAGACTCAACAGAAAGAGGGCTAAGCATTTTTCATCTCCATTGTTCTGATTAACCAGGATTCACACTCTCCTCTGCCTCACAGTATTAGGTAGTACCAAGCAATACTGGTGCTGTCTGAGTAGGGATAGTAATAGAAGGCAGAGGGGAGCTGCTTCTTTACAGAGGGGAGCTGCTACTCAGCTCCAGCCTTATGTTGCCAGGTATTTCTACAATTCAACTGAAGCCAGATAGTCATGATTCTCTAACCAAACATGCACTAAGATGGTGCAGGCCCAGTAAAATACATCTGAGAACTGGACTCAATTTTAGGCAGTATTTTCATTGATGGTATCAACATCAATTTTGTAAAACTGGTTTTTCATCTTTAACATTATACTTAACATGATATAACTAAGCATCCTAGGTATTAGTTATCATTCCCAAATTTACATGACTTTCATGATGGGGAAAGGGTCCTCATTATAATAAATATGGGATCAAATGTGGCACAGAGGAACATTCAGGGAACACTAAATATACTGAAGCAAATGTCTTCAAAATTGATGTGGGTAATTGAGGACAGAGGAATTGCCAGAGAAGCAGTTCTAATTTTTTCGTGTGCCCTTTTGAGATCACATTATATGTATCAGTTAAACTTGGATTTAGAAACCAGTATCATATATACACTATATGCTGCCTGTCTACACTTGATGCATGTGGTAATGAGTCCTCAACATATAAGGCTCCACTTTGTTTTCAAGCATGACTCTCCCCAGCCTACTTGAGATCATTCCATGATTAATTATTGCATTTTTTATTCATTTTTGACTTGGAGATTAAATAGCCCGTAGGTTGATCCTATCTGAGGAGATAGTGTGAGATGTGATGCTACAAACCCCTCAGGGGCAATGTTTCTTACTGTATGGGAAGAGCTACTTTTCAGAGAAAAGAAAATTTTAGTGATTCACAGAGAGAAACGTAGATAAATTTATATTGAAACTACTGGCATTATTCAGGTTCCTGAGGCCCTGTGAAATCTCTTCTTCTTGAATTTTGATTGATGTACTCTGTTTATAATTGTCAATATACCCCCTTACAGTTCCAATAACTCTATTTTCTGTTTGTCTAAAATATTCAGAATCATATTTACCTCACTTATTATCAAGAATGACTTCCCCAAACTATGTAAACACTTTTATTTTCCTGTCTATTGAGTACATATATTTTCACTAATATATTTTAAAAAATGACTTTGATAGAAAAATTCAAAGAAATGAAAACTTGAAATTCCCTTGATGGCTCAGCAGGTTAAGGATCTGGCATTGTTACATATGTCTTCGCTCCCTGGAATCTTCTGAGAAGTGGTTTTTGCGACCTGGAATCTTCTGAGAAGTGATCATCTTTATTCTCCTTCTCTGGGACATTAAGAAGAAGCAGCATCTTAAGTCTTCCTCTATCATCTTCTTTGGAGGCAAAAGAAGGCCAACCACAATGCCTTGGAAAGAGGTGTTGCTTTGCTAAAACCCCACAAAACATGAGTCTAGGAGCCTAGGTGAGTCAGTCGCATGTGCCAAAATATACGCTTTATTAAAAGTAACAGTCATTATTTTTTGGTTCTTTATACATAGGAAATATCAAAAGTTAGAGTAGTTCAAAGTGTACTCAAGAGACTAATTCTACAGTAATTAAAAGGTAAGGGAATATTATATATATATATATATTTGTCTTTTGTCTTTTTAGTGCTGCACCCACAGCATTATGGGCATATGGAGCTTCCCAGGCTAGGGGTCTAATGAGAGCTGTAGCTGTTGGCCTACGCCAGAGCCACAGAAACACGAGATCTGAGCCCATCTGAGAACTACACCACAGCTCATGGCAATGCCAGATCCTTAACCCACTGAACAAGGCCAGGGATCAAACCTGCAACCTTGTGGTTCCCAGTTAGATTCGTTTCCACTGTGCCACGACGGGAACTCCAGGAATATTATATTAAAAATACTTTATGCCAATAAAGTCAACAAATTAGATGAAATGAAAAAATTGCATAACCAAAACATGTTCAAGAAGAAATCTATTATCTGGGTAACACTATGTCTATTAAAGCAATTGAATTTTTATTTAACAGTCTGTGAGAGATAATTTTCCATGGATTTCTCCCATAATTGAACATCTTTTGAGCAGTGACATTAACTGCCTTTTGTTTCACAATTTTTAAAGAATGTTTGGATAGCAAACATTCTTGAGAGATAGAGGCAGTGCTTCCCCTTGGAGGATGAGAAAGTTTTACTTAGAAGACAGAAATAGCTTCTACTTCTAGAACAAAGGAGGAGACTGACTGCTGTACAGGATAATGAAGGTAACATCTCCCCCAGATCACAGAGCAGACATATTTACAGGACACTAAAAAAATAAGTAGTTTCCCTAAGCTCAAGTTTTCTCTCAATTAATGCAACCTGCTGTAAATGCAGACATTCATCTGGCCCCAATAACATCATATCCATGGGAATTGTATGCAAGGAGAAATGGCATAAATATGCTAATGATTATGATGCTTACTATGCTGTGAGTAATAAAGTTGCCCAGTGTTTTTTTCCCCCAGAATTCAAGAAATTGTGGCAGGCTAACTTGTTAGCTTGTAAATTGGCTAAAATCTGAGCCGTTTCAGGGTTCATAAAAAAAACTTTCCATGAATAAAACTCCAGTCCCAGATACCAAATTCTAGCAAACATACATGAAAGAAATTACATTAATTATTCCAGTGATTTGAAAAGGAGAAAACATTTCCATACTTATTATATAAAGCCAGTATTACCTTGATACAAAACTGAATCAAGAAGAAACAGACCAACTGAACAAACCGATCACTAGAAATGAAATTGAAGAGGTCATAAAAACACTCCCTACAAATAAAAGTCCAGGATCAGATGGCTTCACAGGTGAATTCTATCAAATATATAAACAGGAATTGGTGCCCATCCTCCTTAAACTCTTTCAAAAGGTTGAAGAAGAAGGAATACTCCCAAAGACATTCTATGATGCCACCATCACCCTCATTCCAAAACCAGACAAAGATACCACCAAAAAAGAAAACTATCAGTCAATATCTTTGATGAATATAGATGCAAAAATTCTCAACAAAATCTTAGCCAGCCGAATCCAACAACATATCAAAAAGATCATACACCATGACCAGGTTGGGTTCATCCCAGGTTCACAAGGATGGTTCAACGTACGCAAATCAATCAACGTCATACACCATATTAAAAAAAGAAAAGTCAAAAATCATATGATCATCTCAATAGACGCAGAAAAAGCATTTGACAAAGTCCAACATCCATTCATGATCAAGATCCTCGCCAAAGTGGTATAGAGGGAACATTCCTGAACATAATCAAAGCCATTTATGATAAACCCACAGCAAATATAATACTCAATGGGGAAAAACTGAAAGCCTTCTCACTCAAATCTGGAACAAGACAGGGATGCCCACTCTCACCACTGCTCTTCAACATAGTTTTGGAAGTCCTAGCCACAGCAATTAGGCAAACAAAAGAAATAAAATGCACCCATATAGGAAGAGAAGAGATAAAACTTTCACTGTACACAGACGACATGATACTATACATAGAAAACCCTAAGGACTCAACCCCAAAACTACTTGAACTGATTAATAAATTCAGCAAAGTAGCAGGATATAAGATTAACATTCAGAAGTCAGTTGCATTTCTGTATACCAGCAATGAAATATTAGAAAAGGAATACAAGAATACGATACCTTTTAAAATTGCACCTCACAAAATCAAATACCTCGGAACACACCTGACCAAGGAGGTAAAGGACCTATATGCCGAGAACTATAAAACTTTTAATCAAAGAAATCAAAGAAGATGTAAAGAAATGGAAAGATATTCCATGTTCCTGGATTGGGAAAATCAATATTGTAAAAATGGCCATACTACCCAAAGCAATCTACAGATTCAATGCAATCCCTATCAAACGACCCATGACATTTTTCACAGAACTAGAACAAACAATCCAAACATTTATATGGAACCACAAAAGACCCAGAATCGCCAAAGCAATCCTGAGAAACAAAAACCAAGCAGGAGGCATAACTCTCCCAGACTTCAAGAAATACTACAAAGCCACAGTCATCAAAACAGCGTGGTACTGGTATCAAAACAGACAGACCGACCAATGGAACAGAATAGAGAATCCGGAAATAAACCCTGACACCTATGGTCAATTAATCTTTGACAAGGGAGGCAAGAACATAAAATGGGAAAAGGAAAGTCTATTCAGCAAGCATTGCTGGGAAACCTGGACAGCAGCATGCAAAGCAATGAGACTAGAACACACCCTCACACCATGCAGAAAAATAAACTCCAAATGGCTGAAAGACCTAAATATAAGACAGGACACCATCAAACTCCTAGAAGAGAACATAGGCAAAACACTCTCTGACATCAACATCATGAATATTTTCTCAGGGCAGTCTCCCAAAGCAATAGAAATTAGAGCAAAAATAAACCCATGGGACATCATCAAACTGAAAAGCTTTTGCACAGCAAAGGAAACCAAAAAGAAAACAAAAAGACAACTTACAGAATGGGAGAAAACAGTTTCAAATGATGCAACTGACAAGGGCTTAATCTCTAGAATATATAAACAACTTATACAACTCAACAGCAAAAAAGCCAATCAACCAATGGAAAAATGGGCAAAAGACCTGAATAGACATTTCTCCAAGGAAGATATCCAGATGGCCAGCAAACACATGAGAAAATGCTTGCTCAACATCGCTGATTATAAGAGAAATGCAAATCAAAACAACTATGAGATACCACCTCACACCAGTCAGAATGGCCCTCATTAATAAGTCCACAAATAACAAGTGCAGGAGGGGCTGTGGAGAAAAGGGAACCCTCCTGCACTGCTGGTGGGAATGTAAACTGGTACAGCCACTATGGAGAACAGTTTGGAGATACCTTAGAAATCTATACATAGAACTTCCATATGACCCCACAATCCCACTCTTGGGCATCTATCTAGACAAAACTCTCCTTAAAAGAGACACATGCACCCGCATGTTCATTGCAGTACTATTCACAATAGCCAGGACATGGAAACAACCCAAATGTCCATTGACAGATGATTGGATTCGGAAGATGTGGTATATATACACAATGGAATACTACTCAGCCATAAAAAAGAATGAAATAATGCCATTTGCAGCGACATGGATGGAACTAGAAAATCTTATACTGAGTGAAATGAGTCAGAAAGACAAAGACAAATACCATATGATATCACTTAAAACTGGAATCTAATATCCAGCACAAATGAACATCTCCTCAGGAAAAAAAAATCATGGACTTGGAGAATAGACTTGTGGCTGCCTGATGGGAGGGGGAGGGAGTGGGAGGGATCGGGAGCTTGGGTTTATTAGACACAACTTAGAATAGATTTACAAGGAGATCCTGCTGAATAGCATTGAGAACTATGTCTAGATACTCATATTGCAGCAGAACAAAGGGTGGGGAAAAATGTATGCATGTAAGGATAACTTGATCCCCTTGCTGTACAGTGGGAAAAAAATAAATTAAAAAAAAAAGAAAAAAAATACACTAAGAAAAAAAATCACATAGATCAGTGTATATACATAACAAAATTCTAAACAAAACTTTAGCAAATTCAATTCAACCATATATCAAAAACATCATAACTAAGTGTATTTTATCTCAGGAAAGGAAGAGTTACCTTTTGAAGATCAATCTATGTAATTTATCATATTAAAAAACTGAAGACAAGAGTTTCCCGCCATGGTGCAGTGGGTTAAGAATTCAGCTGCAGCAGCTCAGGTTGCTTCAGACTTGCAGGTTGGATCCCTGGCCAGATGCAGTGGGTTATAGGATCTGGCACTGCTGTAGTGGCTCACATTAAATACCTGGCCTGAGAACTGTGGGTGTGGCCATACATTTCTTTTTAATAAAATAAAGTATCTAGTCTTAATCTTTTTATCAATATAGTGTTTGTATATGTGCTTAGTATGGTGGCTAATAATATTTATCATTGAAAAGTATAAGAATCAGGTAAGAACATTTATAAGAGAATAGTTTACAAATGTAAATCAAAATCTGGAGATGAAGTATTATTATAATTATCATGATTACGTTATTTTTTGAAAACTGCTGATATCCTTCCACTAATGTGGTTATTATTCAATAACGTTTCAGTAATGTCATTGAATTTAATTCTTATTTCTCTAGGCTTTTTACTCCTTATAGTAGATATGGAGCCTAAAATTAACCACATTCTATCAGACAGTATATAGCATGTCAGCTTAAAAAATATGCACAGACTAAAAGTTGACAGTTAAGTTTTATTTGGGGCTAAACAAACACTATAGCCTGGGGAGGCAACATTTCAAATAGCTCTGAAATAGCACTCCAAAGAAGTGTATGTGGGGGGTGTATATATATATATGATTTTGGTGAAGGATGGAGGTATAGGCAACCAAGCACACATTTTTACAGAAAGTTGCTGCTGGTCTCACAGAGGTTACTACAAGTCATGAGGAGGAGAGATCACCTTGAAGGATTTTAGTGCTCTTCTAGATATGAGGAAGGCAAGCATTAGGGTCAGAAAATCTTCTACTGAAAGTATCTATATGAAGACCTGTTCTGTCAGTTTTTTTCCAGAACAGAGTGCCTCACTCTTGATCTCCACCCTGAGCTCCTTTCAGTGTGTTGAGGGTTGGCAGCTGCAGTTGCTCATGAGTCAATCCATGTAGAGGCAGATGGCACATGCCAATCTCCAATCCATAAGCACCACCTACTATTCATTTGAACATAACTTAAGGAGACCTGCATTATTTGTTACAAGGTTATATACGTATTTTTTTAGCATCAAATTGATGCTATCCCAAACCATAAGCTTAAATCTGTCCATTAATTCCACTGTAGAAAAAAATTTTAATGCAAAAATGTTAGTCATTGTGAAGCATGGAATTGGGAAATGTATTAGATGCACAGAAGGCAAGGGTGACTATAGAGAAGGAAAAAAAATACAGATCTTTGAGGATGCTTTTATCTTTTAAGCTGTTGATTCATTGGTTAGTAAAGCTCTTTTTCTAAGGTGACATAAGGGGATGAGAAATCTATTGTTACCTTTCCTGAGTGAGAAAATGCATGAAGAAGAAAGAACTGAAGGTACTAGGGCCAGGTGCTGTGTGGTTAAAACAGAACTGCCTTGTTTTAGTAATTACTTCACTGAATATTTATTAAGCACCTACTTTATGCCAAGGACAGTGCTAGGTGTTTGAAGATTATTTGCTGCAACTCTACGTGACTGGATTTCTTGAATCCAAAATAACTGTTTTACATTTCATATATGTATTCTTATAGCCCCAATAATTTATGGTGAATTTTACTTTATATAGAATCACAGTATAGCTCTGCTATACCTCCCATTGCAGCATGTCATTAGAGACACTGAATGTATATGTACCATGTGGAATTTAGTCTTGAAGAGAAAAGTCACAGCTTTTGCAAGGCTCTAAATTACTGCAAAATCCCTCTCACACTGAGGCGAGATCTGCAGGTAGGCACACAGCTGTCGGGTACTTTAGACGTATTCATTGGAGAAAAATCTCACAGTGGAGAAAACTAATATTGGCCAAAGCCTGCTGTTTTATACTGAACATGTAAGGAAAAGTTCTGTGCCACCCCCTCTTTATCACTGCTATCTTTTGAAATTAAAAAAAAAAAATAATTACTATCTTAGCTTCAGTAAAAGGTGACAGAAGGGTCAAAGGATGAAAATCCGGGATAAGAACCTACAGCATTTTTCTCTGAAGAGCTCTAAGCACAATACACAGATGATCTAATGAATCCCTGCAATGGTTACATGAAATAGATATGGGAGAAGTATTGTTATTCTTTTAGTGCTTTGCAGGGGAAATATAAAAATCATCAAATAGAATTTTCAAGCCCCTCACTCAAAGAACTCAGTGTTGTATTTGTCTTCTTAGCTTTGGATTGCTCCCCCAGATGTCAGAAAAAATGAACCGTAATCTCCCGGGGGCATGTTTGATGTGATTCACATAGGGCAAAACAGATTGCAGAAATTTATAACCTCTTTGGAGGAGAAAATAGAAGCTATATTCAACAAGAGACAGAGGGAAGTGAATGCTATTGAGCAATAATCACCAGCAAGCTGAGTGAACGGCAAGGCTTTACCTCAAACTTCTGAACAGAATAATTTTTGATCATACCCAAGGTAAAAATAATTCTTAAGAGCTGTAGAGAGACTTGAGAGAAACATATAAGATTCTGAAATATAAAAGATATAGAAGCCCCCATCCCCCCAAAAAATTGTATGCTTGAACTATATTAGTAGAGTAAATGGTTTCCGGATTTTTGAATTCAAACATAAAATAATCTATTCTTTGTGAAGAAAAGGGTGTCGTTTTTCACATTAAGATAAGACAGAGAGAGAAACAGAAGGAGTATAATGATTGCCACTTCTAATGGACTGTGTGATTGAAGTGGAGGTTCTGGACTGGCTTCAAATGAATTCTACCTAAGAAGGACTATTACATTGTCTTCCTCTCATTATCTACCTATACGTCTTGAACACATACACAGATTCATATTATACTAAAATATATTGAATGCATTGAGCAAATTCTGTCTGCTAGTAATTGTGTTTGGCATTATGTGCATTTCCTCATTCTAGCCCTATACAAACCTAGAAACTCATTATTTTAAATCATTTTGAAATCCCATCAAATCACGTAACTAGGCTGGAATAACTACAGTTGGACTAGAGATTATTGATTAAACAACATATAATGTTTATTTTAGTACTGTATATTCAGGTAATTTGGATTTATAAATGTCTCTGTGTGGTGCTAACACTTTTCATCTATTTTTTAAAATTTGTGCTTATTGAATTTTCTTTTTATTATTTGTCATAGCCATTTCTCCTTTTTCCTTAAATATAATTTTAGAGAATGCATACTATTGCTCTTCTGGCCATTACTTATATCTGAATGGGTGTCATTTCTTTTCCTGGGTCTACCAATACTAGCACTAACTGTAGGGGAGCAAGCAAAATGTGTAATTACTGTTTATTGCTCAGTAAAGGATTCATGCTTTACTCTTTCCTAGGAAGACTTAAATAGAAGGTAGATCCACTTCAGGGCCAGTAGAAAATTTTGCTGCTACAGTGGGGGTGTTTAGACCCAAATTTATGCCTAAGTATATTGTATTTCAATTGTTTCTTCTTTCTTATGATCAATAACAGCTGCTAGAAAATTAATTATCAATTGCCTTCTCCTCCAACTATCTACACAGACTTAAGTGAGTAAAGATTTTCTTTATCCATCTCACTTCCAGGGAAAGAAATGACCATGGATGACTTGTGATTGAACTAAATAAACACTCAACCTGCTGGTTTCAAGTGGATTCTTGGTTATATTTTGGTTCTGGTTTTTGGTCCTCTGGATGTTTATCCTAAAATTGTATATCTCTATCTGCTGCCAGAAATCTATCCCATTATGCATCCACTTTCAGATATTTCCCCCAAACAAATTTGTTCCTTCATTTGTTCATGCATTATACTTTTATGGAACACGCACAATATTAAAGGTCCTTTGTGCAGCTGTGTATAGCCCACAGTGAGAAAAGATTTCACTTTTTATTGCAAGTCAGGTCCTTTTTGTTGGATGAAACTATGGTTTATAAATGCTTTCTAGTTTGACATAAGATACAGTTTTGATACTTTTTCAATGTCCTGATTTCTATGGGTTGTTTTGAGTGTAGAGATAAACTCAAGCTGCTTTTATTCTGTACCATCATGATGTATTATCTCCATCATCTGTCATAAATAAACTGTGATTTTTGCAAAGGAAATAATATTTAAGTGGTTGAGTAATTTTACACTGTTTTGGAAATTTCTTTTAATTAATGTATTACCTGATTTCAGAGTTTATCATACACACTCATCCACAGGTAGATGAATTTACCCTTGCAGTCTCAATAATTTTTATATTCCTTAATCCATACAAGTATTTCATTATTTCTTATGAAGTATTTGTTTTAAGATGAAGAGCTGAACAGTTAAATATGAACTTACTATAATGAAAATATTAATATTGCTTGTTATATAAATTCAATCCCATATTTATTTTTTATACACTTATGTTGACATAAATTTATCCATATGTATTTTAGCTTGACTCATACAATCTTTAGAGTAATTCAATTAAATATCTCAAAGATTCAATCAAAGAAAATATCATAAGTAGAATGTTTCAATTCCAGTTGCTCTCACAAACCAAGTGCTAATTAAAATGCCTATATTCAAAAAGAAAAAAAAAGTGGAATTTTAGTACATGGAAAATCAAGTAGAGGAAAGACAAAAAGGAAGGAAAGAAGGAAACAGATTAAAAAAGGAAAAAAGAAAAAAAGAGAAGAAAGGAAGGAAAATCCAATCCTAAATACTTTATACATACTAGCTAACTCTATGTCAATAAATTCCTATGAAATATATAAGATTATTACCATCATTTAAAAGATAAGACAGAGTGAATTCACGTAACTTCCCCAGAGCATATAGTCAGAGTGATAGAATAATAATCTGAGCCCAGATAACCTCATGACAAAGTTAAAATTCTTAACCATTATATGCTACTGCATTTATCACAGAAGAGAAAGTATAAGACACAGTAGCATTATCAGCATATTTCAGTTAGCAAGCATATTTTAAATAATATTTCAATATCCTCTTCTTTAATGAGGTGATCTTCTTAATGGAAAATACTTGGCTCTTGAATCAGGTAAGCCTGATTTCTCTCCTCAAGTAGGCACATACAAAACTTTTAAAACTCATTTAACATATTTACACTTATTTAACTTGTGACTCTTAATTAAGTTCTAAGATAAGGTGTTTCAGCAAGTAATTTGACAGTGTAAACATATTTAGAGTTCAAATAGAAGTTAGTTTTGAATTTTGGCTTTGCCAGGCTAACCCTGGATAAATCATTAGACATTCACTCTGACTAAATAAATATGAACATAATTATTTTATTAAACATATTAAATAAGATAAAGTATTAAATATAACAAAGTGCATAAAGTTCAAAACAGTGTACCTAAACCAGTGATTGCACTTAATAATAAATGTACAGTTATGATTAAAATATCTTCGAGATTCTTCTCTTTAAAAACAAAGATAATTCTGTATACCTCACAGCTGAATCACTGTAAAATTTAAAAACAGTGTGCACTTAGTATCTAAAGATAGAAGAGTTCCTACCACATAGTTGGTGTTCAGAATACATAATTGCCTTCCTTCATTTGTCCCTCATTTGTCCATTATTATCCTTAAGTGATTTCCAACTGGTAGGTAATATTCATATATTACTCACCATGTCAGTTTGCTGCCTATATTTCTAGGAATCTCCCCAATAGAGCCCTATCATCTGCTTTACTATAAAAATACTCTATTAACTTGTCTAAGTAGCTTCCACTAAGAATAGTAAGTTGACAGCAAATTGAACATATTGTTCCTATTACATAAAACATTCTAGATTACAAAGTTACAATATAGCAATTTCCTAAAATAAACATATAGCTGAACACTGTGTCATCAAACCAGAGATCAGAAAACTTTTCCTCTATAAGAGCTGAATAGTAAATATTTTAAGTCGTATGGTCACCATTACAACTAAAAACTTGGCCATTACAGCATAAGGAATATATATTTTTTAAATGGGTAGAACTTTGCTCCAGTTAAATTTTATTTGTGCAATAGAATGTGGGCTAGATTAGGCACATTATCACAATTTGTCATCCCTTGACCAAAATCAATGGTTTACTTGGATTGTGAAATAAGAACTTTCCAATATATTCAATAAAAACTTACTTGGGACAAAAACCAAAAGCCAAAAACCAAAGACAAATCCAGAAGTTACCATCATCATTATTTTTGCTTATAAACTCTTCGTGGACAGGAAAGTGGATTTTTGTGGTATTTTATGTTTTATGTTGAGTAGATGTTCAATAATTATATATTAATTCCTTTAGTCATAGAATATTTATCAAGTACATAAGATATGAGTAAATGAATTAGCACTTTGACTCTAAAAAAATTTGATGTAAGCATTGAAAAGACAATAATTCTTCTAGGTTTTTTTGTAGACATTCAAAAGAAGATAAACTTAATGCAAATACTTCTGATCTTCCTAAATACACACTAAATTTAGGGTAAAAAAACTTATCAAAATGGACATATGATAAATGTTTACATGGTTAATAGTGATCAGAAGTAGTTGTATAATGCTAAACAATTTCTAAGAAAGGAAAACTGTAACTGCTCTAGAGGTTGTGATAGAAAAATCTTTGAGAAAAGCTGTTATGTGAAGCAGAGAAACAAAGAACTGATATAAGGGGAAGTTAAATTCACATGACTAGTAGTTAAGAGTAATTAGAATAAATATTCTTAATCATAGGCTTACAGGGAGAAAATGTTGAATAATAGAAGAAAGTATTTAAACTGAGTGTCTACAACGTATTAAGACATTTGAGTAATAAAAATCCACTTTTGCTTGGTTCTTTGGTTTATTTTTAATTAGAAAATAAAAATTTTCCAACTACCATGAAAAACATATTTAAAAATTCAGATATGGTTTCATCACATATTTTTATCCAACCAATCAAAAATTTTTGTAAAATTCTAGAAAAAGAATTCTTTGACCAGAACTTTGGATAATATAATGAAGTCAAATTTAGAATGCAAGCAGACCTTTATTTAAATTATAACAAAGGAATGAAAGAAGATACAAAGACAAAAGTAGGCTGAGTGATCAATGAGTCCCTGTTGTAATTTGCTCTGGCTATATATAGTGACTCTGTTTCTGCTTTGCAAAGTCACTTCTAGTACAATAAAAGGCCAGCATTTAATGAGCCAGTTTCCCAATTTGCTTTCTAAATGCTTAACTTTCTTCTTAGGTATCTCTGAACTCAGAAAACAAAACAAAAATAAATAAAACTAGAAATGATTTCAGAACACAACTGGATTTAAAAATACTATTTAAATGTTATTAAAATAGACCATTTTAAAAACTGGGGTATAAAAACATGACATAGAAGAAATTCATTTAGACAGAGCTAGAGTTAATAAATAACATGAACTACAGAAAAATATTGAATGATTCATACAAAAAAGCAGATTTGAATTTATTTCAAACTGTAAAATGAAAATCATTTGTATTACAGAAAGATGTCACTAGATCTAGATCTAGAATATGTTGATGAATAACTGATTCTTTACATAAGGAAAATACTCTCTCTAGAACTATGTAGGTGGGTTTTCAGACTTAAAATAGCCTAGGTCAATTTCACATAAGATGTATTGTACAAAAATGAGCAAGCCTAGATTGTTTCTCTCAAAGAAATATGAACTTTAAACTCCACAGACTTATGAAAGAGTAAAGTGTTTCCATAAAAATAGGAGCAAGAAGAATACTTAAGTCAGAATATATTCAAATTTCTGGTCAATAGTCATGTGGGCAATAGGGGTAATGGTTTTTAACGCAGTAGAATACTTTGTTCTCTACAAGAATATAAAATTTATCTAGAAAACAAATGACTATTTTTTTTTCTTTAAAGAGATTAACTCTTCAATAGAACAAAACAAGTGTAGTTAAAACAAAGAACTATGCTAATTCTAAAAGATATTGAAAAAGAAAAGGATCAAGATTAATAAGTCTCTAAGAAGTGGAATCTAGGTAAAACCAAAGAACCTAAATTTGTATCTAGCGTTGTTATATAACAACAAAAAAACGCGGAGTTCCCGTCGTGGCGCAGTGGTTAACGAATCCGACTAGGAACCATGAGATCGCGGGTTCGGTCCCTGCCCTTGCTCAGTGGGTTAACGATCCGGCGTTGCCGCGAGCTGTGGTGTAGGCTGCAGACGCGGCTCGGATCCCGCGTTGCTGTGGCTCTGGCGTAGGCCGGTGGCTACAGCTCCGATTCAACCCCTAGCCTGGGAACCTCCATATGCTGCGGAAGCGGCCCAAGAGATAGCAACAACAACAACAACAACAACAACAACAACAAAAAAAACTCATTAAGAATACATTAAAAGGCACTAATTTATGCATTTCTAGTGAGATATGAATAGAAAAGAATTACTTAAAAAAATATGATGTTGGATATACAGTTTGTATTACTGTCCTGACAATAATTGTGTAGGGATTGTAGAATGAAGCAAATGTGCAACATAAATTATATTCTAATTCTAACATCCTCAGTGTCCCTTAGAATCAAAATTCTTAGTATATAAGAAATGAGGCACAGATGGAAAATGTTTACATAAAAAATCTAAATTGAGTTCTAGAAATGATGATAAAATAACCAGTTAGAAAAATAATGAAAAAGCTAGACAGCATATTAGACAATGAATAGAAGATTAGTAACATAAAAAAAAAAAAACAAGAAATACTGAGAATTCAGTACATTGAAAAAAAGGAATTCAAATAATGAAAGGCCAGCAAGAGTTTTCCCCAAAAAAGAAAAGAAAGAATGTGGCAAATACACTTTTTAAATACATAAAAGCTGATCATTTAGAAGAATTTTCAGATGAAAGACACAAAGGAGGGGACAAGAATGAAAGAATATTATTATGATACATCTTAAGTGTTTTGTGTTTCATGATCTGATGAAGTAGAAATATGCATTTAAATATGGGAGGAAAGGCAGAAAATAAACCCATTAGTTGTGGACTAGACAACAGATGAGATTTAAAGAATACAATAAATACTGACAACTTACAGTAAAAAGTCAACAATAAAAAAGGATGATAAAAGCATTTCTAAAAAGTTGTAAGTTCACATATAATTTCAAAAACAAAAATAAAATCTTCACAAATAATGAAATGTATTTAAAAATGAAGTGGCCAAGCTATCATATGAATAAACAAAAAATATGTATATACTCATTTTAACATAAAACAATATGACGGCGTTGAAAGCAAAAATACCTGACTCTTCTACAAATGTAAATGTGATACCTAAACTATTAAAAGAAGATTTATTCACAATGACTATATTATATTTATGAATCTTTATACACAAAATGAGGAAGTAACAATTCTTATAAAATTAAAATGGCAAAAAATGAGAGAAATAATAATGATTTTAAAACATTACTCAGTATGACAGATCAAGTGCACAAAAAATAAGGAAATAGAAGGCCTAAACAGCATCATCAAGGGTATATTTTGTTCATATGCATATTCACATTTAGATAATAAATCTTCTTTTCAAGCAGACATAAAATATTCACAAAAGTTGATCATATAGTGTTCTACAAAGTAAACGACAGTTACATTAACTATTGATAGTACAAAAAACACTCTCTGATCACCACTCATTAAATAAGAAATCATTTTTAAAAATAGACAGATGTATTTTCACCTGAAAAATAAAATATCTTCTATCAAAAAACACGAGTGAAAGAAGAAATAAGCTAAAATCACATAATTTCTAATAATAATGACAGAGTATGTTCACTCAAAGACGTTACTATAACACAAGATTTCATAGCAGCTTTATGTGTAGTAGCCCGCAACTAGAAATAACACAAAATATTCAACAACAGATAAATGGATAAGCAGATTGATCTTCTGATGTTCCTGACTATCAATTAAAGGGCAGTATTCTAAAATTATCTACTACATTGTTTATTTCCTGTGTATACGAAATTATTTGAAGAGAAATTTTTAATTATTATATCTTTCCTGTGATTTAACTCTTATCAGTGCATGAATAAAATATTTGCTTTATAACTAGCATATCACTAGATAGTAAAACTTGAACACAGCCTCTGCCTCTTAACTGGAATATCTACTCTCATAGCTGATATACCAGCAGGTTTCTTTTCACAACTGTATTTTGTGCTTTCTATATGTCTTCTTTTTTTCTATTTTTTTAATATATTATCTGCTTTCAAGGGTAGTGATTTTGCTATTTTTTCTTTCTCATTTAAATCATTTGCTTTTACTAACTTAAATATGTAACTGAAAGATGATGTAATTGCCATTTTTAAAGTAAGCTTCTCTAACTTTACCTTCCCCAGTGCTCTTTAGAGTTTTCTCCTTTTCCTACTATATGCATTGTCTTTACAAAGTGGATATTCTAAAGAAAGAATTTGTAAGATTGAAGGGCCTTCATATTCTGAGGAATGGTATTTGCTTCAAAAATAAATTTAGCTATCACAACTGGAATGGCACACTTTTGTTCATTTTTGTAGCTTAAAGAGTTTGGAAGTGAAATAATATATCTTTTAACTTTTTCTTTCTTTCATTCAGATTGTTCTAGATTCATTTTATTTCCATACATATTTCAGAATTGGCTTATAAATTTTGACAGAATCTTGCTGGAATTTTTTAAAAAACTGAAAGACCAATTTGGGAAGAATTTAGCATCTTAAAAATAGTGAGTCTTCTATCCTTAAGAGTACCTCCTTCTATTTGTTTATTATATAGTTGACCCTTCAACAATGTGTGGGTTAGGAAAAGTTGGGGTGCTGACCCACTGCACAGCTGAAAATAGTGTGTAACTTTACACTTGGCACTCCCTATGCACAGTTCCCCATTCACAGATTCAATCATAATAACATATATTTTGTTAGGTTATTTACACTAGGTTATTTTACAAGAAAATACCAAACATATCTGGAAGGAATTTTGCCAAATTTTTAAGCGATAGCCTTCCAGGTGATTTTTCAATTTATTAGATTTTCAGTACTGTCTGCATATGTTCTTAAATATACTACTTATTAATCATCCATAGCAATGGAATTAAAAGTTTTAACTGCAGTTTAAGTTGTGTTTATTGCTAGAATGTTCAAGCCTAGAATGTGTCCATGCACTCTGTTGCTGATTTAAAATGAAATTGAAGAGCACTAGAGGTGAACATGTAAGTATCTAATAGGCTTGGGTTTGAGAGGACTTAATGACTATTTGGAAAGTGTAAGCCAATTTGTTTAGGTATACTTGTCTCCCAGAAGGTACAGAGGAAGTTTGGAATAGAAAGAAGTTGCAGGAGGATGAGGCTGGAGAAGAAATAAGACCAAGCTTGGCTAATAGAAGAGCAGTTAGGATAACCAATAGCCAGAGAGTGTTCAGTTCCCAACCATGGAAAGGGATGAAACAAGGCTATTGCTCAGACTCAAAATTCTTACTAAAACTTTTTTTTTCCAACCTAATTCACTCAGAGTCTCTTGAAGAAGTTGCCATTGTTGGTAGTCCAGTCAGCAATCTAATCTTTTCTGTCTTGTCTCTTATTACCTGCTCAACGAATCCTACCACACTGATTCCTCATAATTTCATTCACCTCCTGTCTTGTTGCTTTCAATCATGCTGTCTTTCTTAAACTTCTTTAACTTCTTTTCCAGCTGCTAAAAGTTTTACTGCCAATGCGAAGATTTTCCCATCACCCTGAGGGTGAATTACTTGCTTCCTTTTCGGTGATCCAGAAGGATTTTGCAGAGTCCACTCTTACAAAAATTATACATTCTCTTATACTGTAGTGTAGGGAAAACCTGGCACTTGAGAAGTTTACAATTGTGCCTGGCAGGTACTAACCAATTTAAACAAATTTTGCAGATGGTGAAATTGAGACAAGAAGGTTAAATTCCTTCAAAGTCAGAGAGCTGACAAATACTAAAACAAGCATTTAATGCCATGTGCACGTGCCTCCAAAACCTAAGATTTTTACCCTTTACTGTCCTTAGTTACATTTCTGCGTCCGATCAATTGTAGGTCTTTCCAGTGTGGAGATTTGGTTTTATTCATCTTAATATCCTCAGCACTTTACTTAAGACCTTGAACATTGCAGTTGCTTTACATATTTTTTAAAATAAGTAACTTAATTCCTGCGGCAAAACCATAAAATTTTAATATTTTGCTTCCCTGGATATTTTAAGACCAGGTGGCAAATCCTTTAGTTCTATAATTAAACATAACGAGTAATAAATAAATATCATATGTTGCTATAGTTAAATTTTGAAACAAAAAACTCTGTTTTATTGGCATAGTGTTGAAGAATGTAGAACAACATGTAGCATGAATAAATCGTGTCAATAGAGAAATATAAAGTTTTGGAATAAAGATATACTATTGTTTCTGGAAATACGGAATGGACGGTCAATGGTGACCTATTATATAGCACAGGGAACTCTACCCAATATTTTGCGATAAGCTGTATGGGAAAAGAATCTGAAAAAGAATGGATATGTGTATGTGTATATCTGAATCACTTTGTTGTTCAGCAGAAATTATCACCACACTATAAATCAACTATACTTCAACAAAACTTTAAAAAATGAAAAAAAAGACATTTCTTATTTTAAAGTAGTGAAATTTGTTAAGACTAAAATGATTTATCACCTGTTATATTACACTATATTTGCTAAGGACTTACTAGAATGTAGGCTAATAAGCTATAATTTATTTTTGAAATAGGTCACAAAGAAATATACACAAGTTTATATTGCTATACCAATCATATTTTGAAGGCTGTTAGGATTTTCTTACTTCTTTTTTTTTTCTTTCTTAACTTATTTATTCTATATGTTGCCTTAAAAGTCATATAATTTTTTTTTCTAGAAGGTATCTTCAAAATCATAATGATGTGTTTTCAGTAAATGGAAACATCTTGAGTTTATAACAAATAATAGTGTCAAAATTTGTGTAATATTCATAGAAATAATAACATATTGCAAGTTTTTAACTATGAATAACCACCAGGTGGAAAGCAAGATGAAGCATTCTTCAGTTGATTATCCAAAAATGATGCAGTAGTCATATGTACAGGAATATAGTGCTAGATCAAGAATTGCCATGAAACAGTTAAACTTCATTTTTCTTCTCTTTCAACCACAAGTGACATATGGAGTGGGTAGCAGGGTAAAGACGAGATGTGAAGAGCAACGCTTCAGTATTCTAAAATGGCTTAGCCTCATTTTCACCAATCTGTACTGACAGATCTAAGGGCTCATGCTTATATGAAGACAGAAGGGTAGGAAAGAAAACAGACATATTAAAAACATTGTATGTAGGGCATAGTGATCTCAGTCTAGAACCCGGCAGTATTGACAGGGAGATTTATTGTAAATGAGTAAACTGAAATATGAAAAAGTATATGAAAATTATCTAAAACTTTTGACTAAGAGATAAAGATTTTAAAACTATTAGTGAGGGTTTTTTTTTACCCTCTTTTTTTCTTAGGGCCGCACCTGCAGCATAAGGCAGTATTGCCGGCCAGGGATTGAATCTGAGCCACAGCTGCGACCCTAGCCACAGCTGCAGCAGTGCTGGATACTTTAACCCACTGCACCAGGCCAGGGATGGAAACCACACCTCCACAGCAAATGGAACCTCAGCAGTCAGATTCTTAACCCACTGCACCACTGAGGGAACTCCTCCATTAAATTTGTATGTTGGTGGAACTACATGAAAACAGTGGAGCAAAGGGAAATTAAGTTTACTATAAATTTAAAAAGTTCCAATTATTTTCCAAACACTAAGCTATTGTCTTAAAAATGTTTTCCAGTTGAAAAACAAAGATGATTTATAATAATATATGTCAGTCAATTACTAGAAAACACAGTTATCTCAAAGCTATGCTGTTTTGATTTATTTTCTAAAAACACAATATGTTATAATACATTGTATAAAATGGTAAATTTATTCTAAGGAAAATAAAAACAAGAAACAGTTATAATTTTTGTCAGTCTGAAAGCATATAATTGGTTAAAAGCAGCCATAGATTAAATAAATATTGGATTTTGAACAGAAGTGTCAAACCAGGCTTAGTTTACGAGATCATTTTCTTTGGTTTTGGTAATTTATTCATATGAATATCACAGTTATCATGCATTTTGTTAAACTTCTGAGGCTTTTCCAATTCCCAGTCATATGAACTTTGACAGTTTACATATAGTAGACAGAAATTCATAGTCCTTTAAGAAGGGCCTTTTTGAATAATTTAGGAGGAATTTTGCTAGTCGATGGCCCCTCTTATAGCCTTTTTACTTACCTTTACTTCTTTTTTTCTTCTTTTTTATCTTTTTAGGAAGTTCCTAGGCTAGGGGTTGAATCAAAGCTGCAGCAACCAGCTTAAACCACAGCCACAACAATGCCAGATCCGAGCGATGTCTGAGACATACACCACAGCTCACTGCAACGCTGGATCCTTATCCCACTGAGGGAGGCCAGGGATCAAACATCCTCATGGATACTAATCATGTTTGTTACCTCTGAACCACAATGGGAACTCCTACCTTTGCTTTTGGCTTTAGATTATAATCTAGGGATGGCCCTAGGCAATGACCAAACAGAACTGTGGTTCAAGCACCTGGCCATTAAGCCTATGATGGCACTCCTTTTACTAGAAATCTTTGCAGGAAAGCTCTCTTTGACCTAAACGGATCTTTTACCCACTGAGCAAGGCCAGGGATTGAACCCCCATCCTCATGGATATTAGTTAGGTTCATAGCCCACTGAGCCACAATGGGAACTCCAAGTTCACTGAGTTTTCGGATCTACCCAGTGATCATTTGCTCAGTCCCTGAATATGTACTTGAGATTATGCATTGGGGTAACCTCCATATTGAAACGAAAGTTATCTCAATGGGAAAGATCAATCTTAGAAAACCATGAGGAAATCTCCAAAATTATCTTTCTCTGACCAAGGTAATAAATCAAAAATGATACCTGCATTAGAATGGGGGCAGTGTAGACTACTGCTTCATGTAAAGTTCTAATGGAGTGGTAGATGCTATCATATCTTCTTTCAATCTGTTAGTCTGGTCCTTGAAAAAAACCAAATGTATCTCTGAAAAAAGACAACCCACTACCACAAGCTCAATAAAGCTGGAATTCCAATCGCAGTTGAGGTTGCAGTGTTGTTGCTAGAGAAGATTAATATGATATAAGGTGCAAGGTATGTAATTATTGATTTGGCTAATGCATCAATTTTTACCCTAATTAAAAAAACAATATAAGAAATATTTCTCATTAAGACAAAATAAATATATGCAACTTTGTCCCAGGGCTTTTTTCAACTCTCCTGCTCTTTCAAATTATAGTCCAAAGAGAACTGGATCATCTATATTTCCCTCAGAACATCACAGTGATCCATTACATCAATAATATAATGCCAATCAGGGAGAATAAATAAGAATTGGCTAGGGTTTTTTGGTGACCTGTTGGTTAAGGATCTGGTGTTGTTACTGTTGTGGCTTAAGTCACTGCTATGGCTCAAGTCATGACGGTAGCATGGGATGGATCCCTTGCTGGGGAATTTCCACATGATACAAATTCTGAAACAAACAAACAAACAAGAAGCCAAAAACCCAACAAGAATTGGCTAATTAATGTATTTGGAATTATTGGTAGAACACATACATTGCAAAAAGTGGGAAATTAACTATACAAAGATTCAGAGGCCTGTCTCGTAAATATATTTTATTATGGTCCCAGTGGCAAGTTGAAACTAAAAGTTTCCTTGATCTTTCTTGATCTTGATATACCCAAGAACCAGGATATTTCAGGGCCTATTAAAGAATAATTCTGTGGATACTAGAAACTCAACAAATTATTAGCTAGACAAATGTGAGAAAACCATTAAAATGAAGAAGAAAGAACAGCAGAAATATGCCATCCACCCCCACAAGGTAAAGCAAATAGAATGAAAGCACTCATGCTTGGTAAGAAAGAGGGCTGAGAGGTTCTGCCCACAGTGAAGGCTACAGTCTATGGTAAGAGGGAGTTATATAAACAAACAAACAAAAATTTCTCCATATAATGTAATTAAAGAGTCTGTTGTACTAAAAGCCATATCCTCTATGACTTAACATTTTCATTCATTTTTTTCATTATTACCAGTAGCTGAATTGCAAAAATTTGGTGATGAGTAGTGCTGGTGAAAATTATGCACTTGCACATCTTTCATTATGTCACAACATATGTATGTCTTTAAAGGCAGAAAATAATCCAGGTGTCCTGTAGGACACTCACAATTAATTGGTGGGGGAAGGGGAGGAAAGACTACAGAGAAAGAGATGATAGAATTTAGCTTAATGAATCTATTCATCAGTCAGATCATTCATTAAAATATTAGGAAAATAATAAAACAGCTATTCCTATTTCTTGAAACAAAAAAAGTTGACCGGGACTTTTTATTTTTCACTCATTATGCTCTTTCACATATAAACAAAAATAAGATCTTTCCATTTTACTAATAATTAAAATTTTTAGGTATAACTGTGCACATTTTTTATCCACAACAATCTAGCTTAGGTTTTAGCTATGTGGAAGTCTATTTACTCCATGTAATCTCTGTGATTTTACTTGATGTACTTACATATCCTAAATTTATGCTAAAAGCTATGTCAACTTCTTTTTACAAAAATAAATGTGGCATTCCCAAATTGATCAGTTAAACTCCTAAATGTAAATGTTTTAGCATGTGCTAAAATAATGATTGATTGTATTGATTCTGGATATTTTCCAATTTAGTTTTGGAATTACATGTGAGACAACTGTGTGAACACTTCTTTTTGTCCAGTTTTGGTCTGCATTTGCCTTTGTTTTTCATATTTCCTTTTCTCTTAGAAAAGTTAATATTTTAGATATGTGTAGTAATTCTTCCTTAACCTTGTATTTATACGCTTAAAAATTCTTGACATACTGCTTCTTAGAGTGGGAATATGCTAAAAGCACAAGATATAAATTTAAAATTCAGTCTTGATTTTTGAATCTTGATATACATATAAAATGACATAAAATGTTAGTGCCTTTTTATTATATAGTTATAAATATTCAAAGGAATAATTCAATGTGTTATTCCTACCTCAGAAGATTGGCTATTGTTTCAAATAAAAAGCAGTATAAGTATACAAATACTCTGCAATAAAAAATAAATAAATATTTTCATGAGGAAACACCTACTATTTGAAAGCAATAAGAAAAAGAAAAGTTGTCTGCTTATTATTTTACATTTTTTTCCCCAGATTTGAAGTGTAAGAACAACAGTTCATGCTTTTCTATTCAGACCCATTGAGCCAAGTTTATTGTCTTAATCAGAAAGAAAAAGTAACAAAACACAATAGATTAATGAGGGGAAAAACATGATAAATTTTCTTGTGATTTAAATATTTTATTTGGGAAGTTCCCATGGTGGCTCAGTAGAAACAAATCTAATATCCATGAGGATACAGGTTCAATCCCTGGCCTTGCTCAGTGGGTTAAGGATCCCACACTGCCTGAGCTGTAGTGTAGGTTGTAGATGCAGCTGGGATGTGATGTTGCTGTGTCTGTGGCCACAGGCCAGCAGCTTTAGCTCCAATACAATCCCTAGCCTAGAAACCTCCATATGCCACGGGTACAGCTTTAAAAAGACAAATAAATAAATAAATAGAGAAAAAAAGAAAAAAAATACTTGTGAACAGTTAAAAAATTCTTATTTTGGGGCTTGTATTAAATATGAATATGTCAAAATATTCAATGGATGAGAATCATATCACGATGAGAAGGAACGAAAACTTATCTGGTAATATAAAGCTGATTGGATCTGGTAAGCAAGAAGTGGCAACTACCATAGACAAAATAATAAAGTATACGTGAGATAGGAGATGGGAAATAAATCCTACAAAAAATAAATAAAACAAGGGCCTACTATCTGGTTGTTATGGAGCACTTTTAGGCATCCTTTGTAAGATAAAAGACAAGTTGTTGCATATGATCCCTCCTCTCACTAAGAAATAACCACAATGCCTATTGCAGCTCTTTGGATTTTGGAGAAAATATTTATCTCATTTGGGCATACTCACTGAGTGACTTAGTGCTGGAGGGTTGATGTAACCTCAAAGAACCTTGAAAGTGTGTCATTTGCCCTGCTAGCTAAAAGCAAACTTCTGGAGCTCCCTGGTAGCCTAGTGGTTAGTATTTGGCATTATCACTGCTGTGGCTTGGGTTTGCCACTGGCCTGGAAACTCTCATGTGCTGTGGGTGTGGGCAAATGAAGAAATAAATAAAAATAAAAGCAAATTTCTAATGATCTCCAATACATATTTACAGAGAAAAAAAGGATTTGCTGCATCAACAGTTGAGATGAGGTGCCAGATATGCCATGAGATGTATTGATTTGTTCTCACAATAAAATTACAAAAGAAAGACAAGCTGCTGTTGAAGTCACCACCTGATTATGTATGTGATAATCAATTATTCTGCACTGGCCAAATATGCAATCAAATTAAAGGTAAGGTACAAAACACTACTCCTGGGAAGTTCTCCTGTGGCATAATAGGTTAAGGACCTCATGTTGCCCCGGTAGTGGCACAGGCCACAACTGTGTCATGGGTTCTATTCCTGGCCTGGGCCTTTCCACATGCCACAGGTGCGGCAAACAAAACAAAACAAAACAAAACTAAAACAAATCACTGCAACTGCATCTTTCCAACTCTGGATAGTTGTGATAATCTCTATAATCAGTCCAGGATTTCGTATTACTATTAGTTTATTGTTTAATCTGTACAGTCTATTTTATTTCTCTTTGCCTTTTCTACTATATTAATTCTCAGTGCATGGGTTCCCACAGAGATGTTGGCAGTTGCTGCACATGTCTGTTGCAATTAAGCATTCTGATACTGTGATGGTGTCAGGGTAGGAATTTGATCAGAAACTCACTTGACCCATTGCGGAATAAACTGGAGCCAAAACTCCATTGATTCTCTGATCTTCATACACTCTAATCTGACAGGAATCTTCAGGAACTAGTTTAATTTCACATTTGGTAACATTCATGATATCTAATAACAGGTTTTTTTTTTCTTTAAATATACATGTGGAGTTTATTTAAAGATACTTTTGTAGCTATAACAGCTAAATACATATGTTCATAGACACATATACATAATTGCTCTGGCTGTAGTCTTAAATCAGAACTGGGCAAAAGAATCAATAAATCTTAACATCCTTCCTATTTTTTCAGACTTTACTACACATTAACTTGTTTTAAAATTTTAAAGTATATCTCTCTTTTTATAAAACTTTAAGTGAAACATAGAATTTGCTAAAGCTGATGATACACCTTTTTAACTATCATCCAAATTATGAAATAGAAAATAATTGACTTTCTTTAATCTACCTTGTCACTTTATAGTCATTTTTGCAACTGAGTGCAATCATTAGCCTTACCCAAAGCCAACAATCAATTTCCTTGTTTTTAAACTTGGAATGAACTCACACAGCATGTAATATTTGATGTTGGGATCTACTTCTTATGTGGAGGATTCTCCCACATTGCTCTGTGTAGTTATGTAGTTTGATATAGTGGCTTATTCTCACTTATTCCACTGTTTGAATATGTCATAATTTATTTATTTACTTTATTGTTGATGGATAGTTTGTTCCAGTTTTAACTATTGTGAATTGTGCTTCAGTGATAATTTTTGGATATCTTTTGGTCAACACATGGATGCATTTCTGTTCCATATGTACCAGGAGTAAAGTTGACAAGTTATAGGTTATTTATATTTTCAGTTTTAGTAAATACTAGAAAACATTTTCCAAAGTGATTGTTCTAAATTATGCTCCTATGAGCAGGATATGAGAATTCCATTTGCTTTACTCATCAGCATTGGATACTGTCCATTTTTCTCATTTTTGCCATTCTGGTGACTAAGATAACTTTGGGTTTTAATTTACCTTTATCTGAGAACTAATAATATTAATAAAGTTAGTAAAGTTAAAGGCTCCTTCATATGATTATTTCCTATTTAAACAGCCCCTTTAAAGAAATGACAAAGTTTTGTTTGCCTTTTAAAATTGAATTATCTGCTATTTACTGAATTTAATTTTAGGAGGTTTTTTTTTTTATATTCTGGATAGAGATGATTTGACAGTGTATTAGAGAATATCAGTCATGGTTCTACCAGAGAAAGAGAGAAAAACCAACAAATAAATAATATATAAATATAATTTCTCTTATGATTAGTGCATTTTGTGTCCTCTTAGAGAAATAGTTGCCTGTGCTAAATTCACAGTGATATTTTTCTTCTAAAAGGATTTAAATCTTTCACATTTAGATTTAAAATTCAGCTGGAATTGATTTGTATTTCTTCCTGATTCTGTTTTAGATTATACACCTTTTTAAAATAATTATACTTGATGACTTCCATAAAAGCCATAATTTTATGTAAAAGGAACATATTCCTATATTTAGCCTTCTTTGATTTCCCTAACATTTATATACTCCATCACTGAGTCTACCAAGATTTATTGACCATCTGTAATTTATAGCTTTTGTGCTGGAAACAGGGAAGAATGGCAAAAAATAAAAACAAATTTCCTTTTCTTTCATTATTTCTTCAGTTCCTCTTGTTTTTTTATAACAAATAAATAGATTGTCTTCACATGTCCTTAAAAAAGTGATCTTTATACTAAGGTTATAGCAACACACATAAGAGACCAGTGAAGTAGGTGATGGTTATATAAAAATGATTGTCAAATTGTCACTTGAAATTTGGGACCCTGCTCCCACCGTACATAATCATCTTGCTGTTCATTTGCCAAATATAACTAATCCACAGGTCTCAAGATTTACGTCGTTTAGTCAGGAACACCTTCTCAAATCCACATTATATGTTTTATATCCCCTAAAATTCTTTATAGCATTTATAGTAATTGTAAATGGTTATTAGCGTAATTAAGAATTTCAAGTCTAGTTTCCCTCTACTAGATTATATGTTTCATATAAAGGGAAGAAATGTAGGCTATCAATTAATGTAAAATGAGAGAACATATGATTAAAAAGAGAAAACACAAGAAAGAGGTAGAGAAAGAGGACAAGAGGGAGGAAGAAAGGAATTTATGAGGGTGTACATAAACCTTTATAATACCTCTTACAAAAGTTTATTAGCAATTTTCAATGTTGGGGAAATATTTCCATGCAGCTATTAAACTTTGTGGTGGAAAACTTATGCCCCTCCTATCCAAAGGTCTGACCCTGTTTTTTGATGCTTAAGAGATGACAGATTTTAAACCTCAGTCTCTGTCTTCCCCTTGAACCTCCTATCTGGAAAAGCTGGTAAGAAAGCTTAGATGTTTCCTCCTTTGACACTGGAGGGCTATTGAACCCATGTAACTTCCTGCCTTTGACACTCTGGTCCCAGACCCAACCACAAAAGAAATCACAAGCGAATCTACTTTCTCAAGCCTTATCAGACCTGTTTTGGGGGGCTGCCTTGGTCTCCCTAGGAAAGCCTCAATTACGTAAGCAGCAAACCTTTTTATAACTTTGGCATTTGCTGTGTCATTGGTTTTGACATCTGAACCAAATTTGAGATGGGTTTCCCAGAGTAAAAACTATACAGTCTCCCTGTATAGAATATGAATGTTTGTTTGTTTGTTTGTTTGTTTATTTATTGTCTTTTTAGGGCTGCACCCACAGCATATGGAGGTTCCCCAGCTAAGGGTTGAATCGGAGCTGTAGCTGCTGGCCTACGCCACAGCAATGCCAGATCTGAGTCACATCTGTGACCTATACCACAGCTCATGGCTGGTCTACACATATTTAGATTCAAAGTTGTTAGTTTATACAACAAAATATGTAAGAGAAATAGTACAAGTTATATATCTTGAGGTCCACTGTAATAGAATAAAAATAAATCCAAAGCCATTTCAATGTATATATTAAAGCCTGGCTTTTTGCACATTTTATAAACTAATTCTTTTCATATATATCCAGGCAGAACCAAAAAACTTAGAATTTTATTAATGAAATGATTACACCTACTCTTGACTACCATAAGCCTCTTCCCACTATTCAGTATCTTTCCCAAAAAGTAAATTGTAAATCATGTTTGCATCAAGATAAAAATAGAACATACTAAAATTTGATTAAATAATAGAATAAACTTCAACCACATATAAAATATCTATTTTAGTATATAAATGGTTTTAATCGCAGATTTTTGAACTCAGTATAGAAATCTATATAAAACTACTCCACCATTATTTTTAAAATTTTAATTTAATTTTATGATTAAGAAGAATTCATTTTTGGGAGTTGCTGTTGTGGAGCAGTGGAAATGAGTCCAACTAGTATCCATGAGGATGCAGGTTCGATCCCTGACCTTGCAAGCTGTGGTGTAAGTTGCAGACGCAGCTCGGATCTGGCATAGCTGTGGCTGTGGTGTAGGCCAGCAGCTATAGCTTTGACTTGACCTCTAGCCTGGGAACTTCCATATGCTGCAGGTGCAGGCCCTAAAAAGTCCCCGAAAGAAAAAGAACCCACTGAATAGCTGATCTGTAAGGGAATCCTCATCTCCTGTTACACTTAACATTAGCAATCTTTGTAGGTGCAAGCAGCAATATTCCTGGATAATGTAACTTAAGGAATCACTGTTTAAATCACGCAAATTTTTGTTCTCAGCTCTTTATATTATTCTTTTTTTTTTTTTAACAGATACTCCTTATCAAGCATGTAACATGTTTCTGAAATTTGGCAAAAGCCTGGGAGAGGGTAAAATAAGGATCATCAATGTCTTCCTAAGAAAAGTTAGACAAGGAGAATGTGATTAGAATTGATTTAAAATGTAAAGATCATTTTCCCCCTCACCAGCATTTTACCCCTAGCACAGGAGGGTGGGTTGATACATGCAAAAGTACTCTGGATAAATGAAACATCATGGATCAGGTAGTTGACAGAATTAAATGCTACAGAGACAGCAGAAGAAACCCTATGTATGCAATGAGGATTTCACTGGTATGGCTTAGGAAGTCTCAAAAAGCTTTGTTCAGTCAAGATATAAAAAGAAGATATATTTGAAACAACCAAAAGTTTATAGTAAAGCATATGCTCTGCTTTGTAGATAATTTTTGCAAATGGGTTTCAATAAAGGGTGATATAAATATGCAAATGAGAGAAGAGAAAATTCAAGGACATCTGACTTAAGACTTGCATCTTTTCTTTCGTATTCACTTTCATTTTCATTTGCTACCTCTTGAGTGCTAAGAACGGAAACTCAAATAACAAGCTCATTTCAGTCAGTGGTGATATATGTATATTGCTACAGAAATATAATAGTCATGCTATCCAATACTTACAAATTACTTATTATGTGACAGGCATTTTTATATTTCTTTAGTATTAGTTTATTGTGTTAGTTTATTTAATTTCTATTAAATACTACAGGATATGGGGTATTGGTAAGAGCTTAGAGTTATCTCCATTTTACAGTTGATAAAGATAAGACAAATAAAAGTTAAGTAAATTGACAAATTTATACAGACTATATTCTGTAGAGACAGGATTTGAAACTCATGTAACTTATCTACAGAGTTAAAACACTTGATTTCTAAATTACTTTGTTGGCAAAAAAAAAAAAAGAAAAAACAACTATGGTAACATGAAAAAAGAAATTATTTTGACTGTACATCTAGAAGACTGCTTCATGATGGCAGTAGAACTCAAAATCTAGCATGGAATATTTAAACAACTTAAGTGTATTTTTTTATTCAGGCCTTTATTTATCATGTTGTCTCTCTTGGGTGTGTAATACACTCTATAGGCAAGATATTAGTAAGTTGTAGTCCATGGTAACAATATGCTTACATTAAAGTAAAAGAAAACAGTTAATATTAATAAAGAGGTAAAATAAAATTTTACAATTGTTTTCTTCCAATATAGAGTGGATGCTAATAACCTTGCCCATAGTTATTATTCTTTATTCTCCAGACAAGTTTGCCCAAATGACTTTTCAGAGAAATAAATATTATGAAGAGTAAATGATTATCAAGATCCTAGTTCTAAACTCTTATGTAGTCTTCCTAATTAATCAGTTTGGCTGGTCCAATCCTTAACCACATGATTAAACCAACTGAAGGCAAAAAACTTAGTAAGTTTAAGCATCCTATGTTCCCCTTTTGACCTAGATTTTTACCCACATTCTTTCTCTTAATCAAGTAAAACAAAAGTGATTTCTCCTAATCTGATTCCAGGGTTTTTAGTATTTGGGTGCTGACTTGTCCACAGATGCCGAGTACATATTTCAACATTATTATTCTGATTTCCACCTGCTTATCTTTCAATTAATTTTCAGTTTATGCAAGAAAAATGGGTACTGCTTTTTTAGCCCCTCAAATCCCAATGAATCATGCAAGAGATTAATTACATTATAAAAATGCATGTTGCTGAGTATCTATCTATCCCAACACTTAAGTTTTTATGTCCACATACTTATAAAAAGAGAGAGGTGGATAAATAGATACATTTTATGTGTACCATTAAGCAGGTGGGTGCAAGGACATAAGATGACCTTTATTTTAATAAATACAGTGTTCACCAGGGTGAATTTCTGTCAAGATGCTCACAGAGTTTAACAAAAGTCCTTATTTTAGTGCTGAAACCAAATTGCTTGTTCCCATTAAGAAAGACCTTTATGGCCTTTCTACATTTCCTTCCACAAAACTAAAAGCAGACAAAGCATGGGTGACAGCACTTGGTAAAAGTGATTGTAGTGACATTTTAGATCTGTCAAGTCTTTCTGTAACTACTGCGCCGTAGGTAGCCTAATGAGACACAGCGCATAGTAACACAGTGAGAAAAACCCTTTAGAACTCTTGTTTCAGTCATTTGAAGGGGGTTATAACTCTGAAGGCCATCATTTCCTGCTGGGCAGTGGAATCTTTTGGTAGCTACAGAATTGCAACAAAATGTCTTGAAAGCAATTCCCTTTCAGTCATAACAACCACACAGATTTAGATAGCCTGGGTTTCTGTTGATGATGGATATAAGCTTGGCATTCCTAGAAAGGTAATTCACATCCAGGGCAGTGTTTTCTGAAAATTCAAAGATTTGCTTAAATAACTCCTCACTCCTCTGCATATAAAGTATAAATTTGTGGTAAATGGACTTAGACTACTCCTTAAATTATTTAGCCTTTTAATATTATATAGAGCCTTTCATTTTTCCATTACGCTAAGATTACAGTTCTTGAGAAGGGTGCTGATGTTTGGACATTTCCTCTGAAAAATAATTGCAAAAATATTTCTATTCAGAATAACTGAATATAAAAAGTTTCAGATTTTTGAGTAACTCTAGGTAATAAAAATTATGTATGCCACTTCAATAAATATTTATTGAGAATCAACTTTATGCAATGCCGGCGCCATAGTAAGAAAAATGATTAAAGCATGATTGCTGTACCAGAATAACTCAAACCATGGAGAAGAAGTAGGGCATAATATATAAGTAGTTATGAAATAAGGCAGAATAAAATATGTGTGAAAATGTACATTACATAGTGTATGTTCATCCATTATTTGTTATGGTTCTTCTATTTATAGCCCCATAATTTTCAAAAAATATTTGAGGAAACTTATATACAAGTGTGTATGTGTGCAAATGATTGCATGTTACATTTGTTTGTAGGATTCTCATAAGACCAAAATAAATAGGAAATGTGAAGTTATAAATAATGTTTTATCATATAGAAAGAGAGTTTCTTGCTATTTATTTCTAAAATAAAATATGCATGTAATTATATAAGAAACTATAACTTCTATGGCTCAGCAGTAACGAACCTAACTAGTATCCATGAGGATGCAGGTTCAATCCCTGGCCTTATGCAGTGGGTTAATGATTCAGTGTTGCTGTGAGCTGTGGTGTAGTTTACAGACACAGCTTGGATCTGGGGTTGCTGTGGCTGTGGCATGGGCTGGCAGCTAAGCTCTAATTAGACCCCTAGCCTGGGAATTCCATATGCTGGGGGGATAGCCCTAAAAAGACAAAGGAAAAGGAAAAAAAGAGAAACCATAACAGATATTGGCTATTGGGGTGAGCAATATCCTCTACATCTTTGCAGGTAAGTTAGAAGCAATTTTATGCTGATTTTTTTTTTATTATTAACTCCAGAAGAACCAATGCATATCATTAAACTGTAACAAGTCAGTAAGAACTAATCTAATGTAGATTATAAATGTATTTTTCTAATGAAACTTGAATGTGTTGGGAAATTGGAGTGTGGTAAAAGAATGATGCATACACATCTTCCTTAGAAAGAAGTAAATAAACCGTGTCCATAACTGAAAAAGGAAGACATTGGTGTATATTTGATTTCAATATTAGGAAACATTTTAAAACAGGATGAAGATTCCCCCCTCCACCCCTGGGAATGGTAATTAGTAAAAAGTACTGTTATAAAATGGTTTTCATTTTTTTATTGCAAGCCCTATGGCACTATTTAACTTTTTAGAACCTTATATATGTGATACTTCAATAAAATACGTTTGTTTATAACTGCACTGGGTATCTGCTTCTTCAACTCAAATCCTGTCCTGGTTTCTTTTAATTCTGCGACTGTGTACAAACAATGATTAATTTAATAAGCACAATAACCGTATGGTGAATTGGTGAATTCACTAAATTTAAGAAAACCGAGGCGCAGAGAGGTTAAGAAATTTGCCCAACATTACACAGATAGTAAAAAAAAAAAAAAAAAAAAAAAAGTCTGACTCAAACCTAGACTGTGTACCTCCAGAAGCCTTGCTCTACACTGTGCCTCCTGTCCATCGATAATTTATTTCTGTTGCTGAACAGTCAACAACATTAATAAAGGATGATCACTGTTTATATCAAATTATCCTGGATGTGTGCTCTTGTCAATGTAAAATTTATAATAAACTTTATCATTATGGTGCAATATTTTATTTAAGAATAGACTTGAAGCAATATTTATTTCAGAGTAGAAAATGCAGGGATTTCCTGTCATGGGTCAGCAGAAACAAATCTGACTGGGATACATGAGGACACAGGTTTGATCCCTGGCCTCATTCAGTAGGTTAAGGATCCAGCATCGCCGTGAGCTGTGGTATAGGTCACAGATGCAGTTGGGATCTGGCATTGCTGTGCCTGTGGTGTAAACCAGCAGCTGTGGTGTAGGCTGGCAGCTATAGCTCCAATTCGACCCCTCGACCTGGGAACTTCCATATGCCAAGGGTTTTTTTGCTTCCATAAAAAGGCAAAAAAAAAAAAAGTAGAAAATGCAAACATAGAATAGCACCCACTTTCTCTTTAAGTTTATTATAGCTACTAATATCCTACATTATAATGGATAAATATCATTGAGAACAGAGATCTCCCTCTAAGCCTGGTTAATGCCAAAATATAATAACTACTCAAAGAATAAAGAATTGAATGAACTATATTTAACTTCATAATAAAACTCGCCTAATCATTCATTTGCCATTTATTAACTCACATCATTTATCTATCATTTTGCTAAGAAGACTATATACATTTTCTACTGCCCTTTCTACAGCACTGCAAATCATATGTCATGACTAACATGTTGCACAGAAAAAAAAACAAAAGCTATGAGATGTTATATAACTTGGCCATAATCACACAGTGATTAAGGGGCAGAGATGTAATTCAAATCTAGCTTCATCCATCATGGCCCTTCAGAGCTGCTTTGCAGGGAATACTTTTCTCTGTGTGCCCTTTACAAGGAAACCCAAGGGTTGAATGTGAACTTCATCTGAGTTATCCCAGGACAAGTTTAGTTTCAGTATTATTTTAATTCCAATTCTAGTGATAGATGAGCAATTAGCATACCATATTATCTCTTTTTATATATTAATTATCATGCAACAGAACAGACAGGGGTTCAAAGTGAAAATATTCCATTTTCTTCTTCAGTTAAGCATAATTGTAATGGTAGTTTCATTTCAGAATAAGATAAGCAAAGCCTTCGTGCACAGCCAGCCTTTTGAATTTGGTTATATTTTCGTGAACCGCTAGTATTGCAATGTGCATGCCATGAACAGTTCAGAGACATAACTCTGGAATATATATCCACTCTGAAAACCTGGAGCCTCTTTTTTTTTTTTTTTTCAGATTTTCTTTTAGATCATCTCATGAGAGATAACCTACTAGTCCTATCTGAGGTTCACACTTTAGTCTACTCCCATCAGGATAGATGTCTTCATCCACTAAATTGTGGAAGAGATTAAGAGACCCCCTTTGTTGTTTCTTCTGACAGGTTTCAGTCAAGGAGATGGAAAGTAACTTGTAAGAGAAAACTCTCTCACCCACTGTGACATTTTGAGGATCCAGACACTGTGAAGCTGCTTATGTTTTATTTTTCTTTAGCCCACACTATTTCCTAAGAATTCCCTTCTTTTTCTCTTTCCTTGTGAAGGAAACCACTGTGCTGCATAGAAATTTCATTTGAGGATTCTGGAGGAGTTTATTTTGATTGTAAGTAAAATGTTGTGGGAAGAATTAAAACTCCCTATTTTGAAATATAAAATGTGCTAAAGGCTGATGTTCTTCTACTTGAGCATTTTCCCTAATCTCACTATATTTGCATCCATTCTTATCTGGAATAGATTACTTTTGTTTGGGGAACTGAGCACTTTCAAAAGAGATCTTTAATTCTACATACTGAAATGCAAATGAATTTTTATTTGAGGAGGGAGACACTCACCCAAAGAATGTAGATTTGGTTGTGCCATTATATTACATCCATTTTCTGTTTGAGTTTATTAAATTTCCACATTTTACCAGAATGTCAGAATGTCCTACACTTCTATATTGATATTTAATTTAATTGTATTCTTATGATGATAATATTAGTATTTAATTTTTTTTTCACTTTATAAGGATGTTTTCTTGACATTAGCTAAGAAATGCCTCAGAAGTTTCAAAGTTTTTCAATATGATAATCTTTGCTTTTATCTGCTTTAGAAATGAATGTTTTAAAATTTCTTCATAAGACATTCTTTTATATACCTTTTTATAATAAAACTGCAGAATTATTTTTCCCCTTTAATCTTTGCATTTGTGATATGACAATACCATCTTATCATTTACATATTTCATTTCATCTCTGGGACAAATGTGTTCTTTAGCATCTCTAGCATACCTTAACTGAATGTTTATTTGTCAAATTTAATATTTCAAAATTATTGGGTTAAACATGGCTTGTTTTAATTATCATGCAAGTTGTAATAAAAATAGCAATGGCTTTGGAGTTAAGACTCCTTGTGTTTAAGTACAGGCAAAGCTAGAATAGGCTGTAAGTGATGGAGAATTCCAAAGCTAGACAGACTTAAATTCAAATCCCAAATCAGTAACATACTCACGATATGAGTTTGGATGAAAATATAATTGCAGTTTCTTTATCTGTCAATGGAGATAATAGTATAGAATATTCAGAGTAAGAACTAAAGTGGTAATATAAGTGTTTGGTGTTCTCTGCAGTAATTAAATCGTCTCACTCTAGCCATACTCCCATGCACAAATAAAAGTGCAAAGAAATTCAGGAATCTGATCAGTTGTACACAAATATTTAATATAATAAGTCCACGCTATTAAAAAAATTATCAACTGATAGAATATATTCTAATGATTATTTGTAAATTATTGGAAGATAAATTTTATTTTTTGAGAGAAATTAATACAGAAACTGTATACTTAACCCACTGAACGAAGCCAGGGATCAAACCTGTAACCTCACAGAGACAACATCAGGTTCTTAACCCAGTGAAACACAATGGGAACTACAGAGCACATCCGTTTCTGCTTTTAATAAGATGTAAGGCTGTTCTCTTGCTGCAAATTTTTCTTGCTTCTTCCCTTCTTTGCTATCGCCCTCTTGTTCTCGCTCCCTTTTTCCTTTCCTTCCTTCCTTTCTTCCTTGCTCATTCTTTTTTCTTCCACCTATTAATTTATTATTCTTCCCCTTCAACCCACTATAACATGTCACATCCACTGTGAACCAATCAATTTGCTATCCTGGGAATGGAAAGACCAACAAGGCAGACATGTTGGCCTCGAAGTGCTTAAACTTGTTATACAAGATCTGAGCAGGAGGGGTGAGGTGAGGTTAGCAGCAGTAAAGAAGTTCATATTTACGACTTTTGGAATACTGAATTTACAGATTTTACATATGCTTTCAGATTTCACACATCCAAAAATGATTTTATGTTTTATATATTAGGAAACAGAAGCCAATATGGTTAAATAAGTCTTTTGTTATCCCTCATTAGGTGTTAAAGCTAGGTGTAAAAATAAGTTTAGCTTCCTCAAAACACATTAAAAAAAATCAACCATTAGTACTTGTCTCTTTATTTTACATAAAGTTTCACATTAAAGTCAGGATCAACAGAATGTACTTTCCTGGATATTGTAATATTGTTCTTAAACATCTATACCTAAATATTATATATACTTACATTAACTATAATACATATGATTTATGTAATATTATGTAATACACTTAGATAATCTCTACATGTTTAATATTACATCATAAAACACATGAACAACCACTATTTATTTTTCTTCTAAGTTATCAGACATCTTGTGCTTAGTCCTCCTATTAAGTCTTTTTATTACTGATGTTTTATACCTTTTCATATAGTAACTTAAAACCCTTTGAAACTTTTAACAACTGTCAGGAAAACAAAATGTTCAGAGGCAAGTTGATTTCATTTAGTTTTGTTACACAGAAATTTGCTCTAACACTTTGTTAAATGCCTGAATCCTAATCTGAATATTTTAAATATTTGAGTAAGTCAATATGCTATTTATTCCAAGAAGGAGAGGATTATGCGGTAGTGCTTATGGCTAGAAATAATGACATTTGTAGAAGGCAGTAATTAACTTGAATGAAAAGCATAGTATAGCTCAAAAGTAGCCCTAAAAACAAATCTCTTAAATAGTGTTAATATATATGAAGTAAAAAGACTTATTTCAGATCTGTTTAAAATATAAGTACTAGACATAAGATGGGGGAAATTAATAAAAATGAAAAAGGAATTAAAGGTGCTAAAAAATTGAAATTTATTCCCTTGAATAAATGAATCTTTTCTGCACTTGATTAATTATATTGAGAAAAATGTGTAAAAAACAATAATCTTGAATGAAAATATTAGTTATAGGCCTGGAGGAAATATGAAAATGCATTGAATAAAGTACAGTTTGTTTGTTTGTTTTTTAGGGCCACACCCACGACATATGGAAATTCCCATTCTAGGGGTCACATCAGAGCTACAGCTACCAGCCTACACCATAGCCACAGCAACGCAGGATCAGAGCCACATCTGTGACTACACCACAGCTCACAGCAACACCAGATCCTTAACGCAGGAGTAAGGGCAGGGATAGAACCTGCATCTATGGGTACTAGTGGATACTAGTTGGGTTTGTTACTGCTGTGCCACTTTGGTAAATCTGAAAATACTGATTTAATTGCTCTGCAAGTCTGGTTTGGTGAAAGAATTATTCCAGATTCTAAAATATAATGTTTTAAACTAGTTATTGAACTGATATTTATGCAGGAAGATAACTTGGGTCTTCACTATAATTGCTATAAACTTTTAAAAGAAGGGATTAATATAACCCAGAATATAAAACTGGTTTTACACTATTGAAGAAGTGAATAAGACTGAGCTTAGACTAAATGATCCCAGCAAAATAACAACAACAAAAATTTGGGGAATTCACTTTCAAAACAAACAGGTTAAAGGAAGAGAGGCCAATTCAAATCTGACATCAATATTTAAGAGGGAACCAAATCTAAGCAAGCAGGATGGTGGTAAAACATCTGAATTATTATATAAAATTATGAAAGATAAGACATAGAATCACATTATATTGCACAGCAAATATCCAACAGATGCCCTAGTTATAGCAAATGGTGCTAGAATGAATTCTTTGAACATATCAGGAACTTGACAGGCTATCCAGGATATCAGATAGGGTTCTATAGACTTCAATGATCAATAACGAATGGGAACACCCAAATATTGAAAAACTAGGTAAGAGGGAGCTATTGAAAATTTTAGGACGCCTATGGTACAAATAGCTTGGGAAGTTGATAGTTTCGTATTATATGATATCCTATTTCTTTCTAATACTCCACCTTTCAGGCTAAAATTAGAACATTATTTGCCATAGTTTCAACTTCTTGTTCCACCCTCTACATCCCTACTCCTCTCTTCCACCAGCTATTGAGGAAAAGCACTCCTAATATTCAGCTAGGCAGCAATCTAATTAATTCTATAACACATTGGAGTCATGACATGTACTTAGTATGGTGCCAAGACTAAGAACATCATGGCTCTCAAGGTCTTCCTAGTGACAGATAGGCAGAAGAAAAACTCTTGAAGGTTCCTATGACTACTTCAGGCCTCCTTCTCTTATGAATAGTACACATTCTACTTTCCAAAATACACAGAATAACGAAGCTCTAGTGGGTCTGTCTGTTAACATCTGATTCTTTGGGGGGCTATTTTACTCATCTAATAGAAGTTCATCCTGGTCTAATCTCTTCCTGGTTATTTAAATTGCTCTTATCTATTGTGACCCAGCTGAACCACACTTACCCACATAATATTTTCCTGCCTATAGACCCTCTGTAAAACCAGAAGAGTGATATTTGTAGAGTGCAAATACCATAATTTATAGTGTTATGGCATCTAGATTAAAAAAAAATAAATAAATATGAACAAGTACTTTGCTACAGCATGCAGTAGCTATGCAATTCTTTGGATTCTAAGCTATGTCACTTCTTGATTTGAATATGACCTTCAAGCATCAAGTCTTAGCTTTTGGTGTTCTCTGTTCCCACTTACAAAGTAAACTTACCTCTATCTTCTCTCCTCATCTAAGTCCTACCCATAAGGTACAGCACAAGATAGCTATGACTACTGCCATGAAACCTTCCTGAAAACACACATAAAAAAACTTCCTGCATATTTTTGCACAAAACAGGTATTTGTGAAAAGAGTGAGTCTTCTCTTGCTATTTTTCTGCTGTACAGCATGGGAACCAAGTTGCACATACATGTATACATACTTTTTCCTCCCATTGTTGTGTCGTGATGTAAGTATCTAGACATAGTTCTCAAAACAAGAGGATTTGAAATTTATATTATCCAGAACTTCACCTATTACACTGTGCATAATAAACTATGACTAATATTTGCTGCTTTAAAACAATCACTTTTTTATAGTTATGAAAATGTCTATCTCTAGCAAAAGAACTTGAACTTCTTTAGATTGGAGGCAGTCTTTTTATCTTTTTTATACACTTAACATCCATAATAACTTAGACTTTCAATGAAAGTTGATTTTATTAAGTGGAATTTGCTGCCAGTCATTCCCTTAAATATCATTTACTGTACACCCCCAGGATACTTAGCCTTCCACTAGAGGCTTATCTTATTTAAATCATTTTCACCACATAAACACATTTTTTGGAAAGTGCTGATAATATAACTTCTTTTGAGAAAAATAAATGCTGCATAATAGAGCCTTCATTGGAGACATGACTTTAAAAAGACATCTGGAGGAGTTCCCATTGTGGCAGAGCAGAAATGAATCTGACTAGTAGCCATGAGGATGAGGGTTTGATCCCTGGCCTTAGTGGGTCGGGGATCTGGTGTTGCTGTGAGCTGTGGTGCAGATTGCAGGCACAGCTCAGATCCTGCAGTGTATTGTGCTGGCTGTGACTGTGGATAGCAACTGGTAGCTCCAATTTGACCCCTAGCCTGGGAGCTTCCATATGCCTCCGGCAGGGCCCTAAAAAAAAAAGGGGGGGGGGTGGGGGAAGACATCTGGAAACCTCCTAAATTAGATAATAGGTTTTGTTTTTGTTTTAAGTTTTAGCACAGGGAAAAAGATAGTTGATAAAAAAGTTATTAACACCGAATTTTCTGAACATTCACATTTTAAAATAAAACCATTTGGTGCTTACTAAAATAAATTATTTACCATGGCAGTTTTGACAAAACATATAACTACAACACAACACAAAAACCCAGTTGACTCGGAGGATTTAAAACACAGACCAGTAAAATATTACAGAACTTCTCTGTGACTGATGTTTCATTGCATTTCCTTCTGTTACTATATTTCCTATCAAGTATAAGTAGAGTTCAAGGTCAGTGACAATACAAATAATTCAAGTGGCAGCTTTTCAAATCCTATAAAGTCTTCAAATACCATATATACCAACTCAATCTTCTTGGATATGAGATGATTTATTAAATTGCTATTGATGGTGTTCCCGCCATGGTACAGTGGGTTAAGTATCTGACTGCAGCAGCTTGGGTTGCCGCAGAGGTATCAGTTTGATCCCTGGCTTCGGATTTTATTCTCAAAAGACAAGAGCTAACAAGTGTTTGTGAAGATGTGGAGTTAAAGGGAAATTTTGTATACCATTGTCGTGAATATAAATGGGTCCTGCCACTATGAAATACAGTATGAAGAATTATCAAAAAATTAAATGATACAATTCAACAACCACTTCTGGGAGTATATCTGAAGGTAACAAAAATTCTCTTTGGGGAGGTATCTACACATCCACGTTCATAGCAGCAGTACTTACAATAGCAAAGATACGGAAATAATCTAAGTGTCCTATGATGGAGGAATGAACAAAGAAAATGCGGTATGTATATACAATGGCATATTATTTAGCAAAAAAGAAGAAAAGCCTGCCATTTAAGATACCATGGATGAACCGGGATGGTATTATGCTATGCAAAATAAGCTAGACAGAGAAAGACAAATATTGTATGGTAACACTTATATGTGGAAACTAATTCTTTTAAAGAGCCAATTTAATAGAAACAGAGAAAAGACTGGTGGTTGCCAGGGGCTGAGGAAAAGGGGAAATAAGGAGAGATAGGTCAAAGGGTACAAATTTTCAGTTATAAGAATAAATTCTAAAGATTATAATTTATAACATTTTAATTACACTTAATAATACAGTATTGCACACTTGAAAGTTGCTGCAAGTAAATCTCACTTATTATCAACACACACACTAACATATACACACTGTTAACTATATAAGTTAATGGATGTGTCAGTTATCTTGATCTTGATAATCATTCCACAACATATATGTATATTAAGTCACCATGTTATACACTTTAAATATGTGTGTGTGTGTGAATTATTCCTTGATAAATTTGGAAAGAGAAAAAAATGGAAAAACATTATGTGGTCATGGATTGGAAGATGTATTATTGTTATGATAACACTCTTTAATTAATCTATAGATTTAAGTAATCACTATCAAAATTCCAATAGTCCTCCTTTTTGAAGAAATTGAAAAACTGAGCTGAAAATTGATTTGGGGAGTTCCCATTGTGGCTCAGCAGGTTAGGAACCCAAATAGTATCAGTGAGTGTGTGGGTTCAGTCCCTGGCCTTGCTGAATGGGTTAAGGATCTGGCATTGCCATAAGTTGTGGTGTAGGTCATAGATGCAGCTTGAATCCAGCCTTGCTGTGGCTGTGGTGTAGGCTGCATCTGCAGTTCCTACTCAAATCTCCTAGCACAGAAACTTGCATATGCCACATATGCAATCATAAAAAACAAAAAAAAAAAACAAAAAAAAACTTAATATGGAATTGTGGGTACAGAGCATAGTCAATCAAAACAATCTTGGAAAAAAATAGTTGGAGCACTCTCATTTCCTGACTTTAAAATATGCTGTAAAAGCATGATAATCAAGACACTGTATTAGTGTAGGCCAATGGAATACAATTGAGGGTTTGAAAATAAGCCCATATAGTCATTTGATTGACTTTAAGGGTGTCAAAGTCATCCAATGTGGAAAGAGTAGTATTTTAAACAAATCGTGCTGAGACAATGTTATATCCAAATGTAAAAGAATAAATTTGGACACTTATCCCACACAACATAAAAAAAATTAACTGAAAATTAAAATTGATTTAAAAATGGAAAGGCTAACTATATCATACTCTTTATTGGAATAAAGATGAGTCTGCAAAACTTTGATTAAGCACCTAAAATACAACACCAAAAGTAAAACAAACAATCAAATAATAGATAAATTAGACTTAAAATTGTTTGTGCATCAAAAAATATTATTATAAAGTAAACAGAAAACCCATATAATGGGAGAAAATAACTGCAAATCATACATCTTATAAAGGCCTAATATCCAAAATACGTACATAACTCCTGAAATTCAACCTTAAGAAAGTGAATAATCCAATTTTTAATTTTTTTTAATTTTAATTTTTATTTTTTGGTCTTATCTTTTAGGGAATACCCGTGACATATGGAGGTTCCCAGGCTAGGGGTCCAATTGAAAATATAGCCACCGGCCTGGGTCAGAGCCACAGCAATGCAGGGATCCAAGCCACGTCTGTGACCTACATCACAGCTCATGGCAATGCCAGATTCTTAACCCACTGAGTGAGGCCAGGGATCGAACCCTCAAACTCATGGAACCTAGTCGGGTTTGCTAACACCTGAGCCATGATAGGAACTCTTGAATATCCAATTTTAAAATGGGGAAATGATTTAAATAGATATTTCTCCAAAGAATATATAATAATGGCAATAAGCACATGAAAAGATGCTCAGTATCACTAGTCATTAAGTGAATGCAAATCACAACCAAACTGAGACACCACTTTGAACCTTCTAGGACTGCTAAAATCAAAAAAATTGAAAGTAAGTGCTGACAAGGTCGTGAAGACATAGGAATCCTTACATTACATTGCTAATGGTAATGTAAAAAAGGGTCTGGTCATTCCTCACAAAGTTAGGTGCAGAGTTGTCACATGACCCAGCAATCCCAATACTAATAATATACCCCAAGTTGAAAACATACGTTTACACAAAAACTTGTACATAAATATCTATAGCCACATTATTCATAATAACCAAAAAGTGGAAACATCAGCTGATGAAGAAATAAAGGAAATGTGGTAAATTACGTAATGGAATATTATTTAAATGTAGAAAGAAATATAGTACTGTCACATATTACAACATTAATGAAAGTTGAAAACACTATATTAACTGAAAAAAGTCAGGCACAAAAGGTCACATACTGTGTGATTTTTTTTTTTCTTTTTGTATGAAATGTTCAGAATGGAAAAGTCCATGGAGAAAGAAAGTTGATTAGTGGTTGTCAGGGATAAGGAAAATCAGTACTGAAACTAACTGCTAATAGATAGAAATGTTTTTTGGGGGTAAGGGTGAGTTATGGACATAGGACGGCTGCAAAGCATAGTCAATATGCTAAAAACCACTGAAGTGGACACTTTAAAATGGTACATAAAATCTGCCTTAATAAAGGAGGTACACAAAGTTTTATATACAAACATTCAAGTAATAATTACTTCCAGATATGAAAATTTGCTAGAATAAAATGTTAAATACAGTTGTATTCTCCACTAATTTTGTAACACTAGTATCACTCACATTTTTTTTTCTTGGCCACACCCACAGCATGAAGTTCCCCGGGCCAGAAAACAAACCTGCACCACAGCAAGGACAATGCCAGAGCCTTAACCTCATAAGCTACCAGGAACTCCCTCACTTTGACTTTCAATACATAAATAAAAAGTACTGCACAAAACAACAATTACAGGCCAATATCATTTATGAAAATATGTAAAACAATATTTTAAATTATTATAAGTGTAATCTAAATCCCTCTTCTCTCTGTTTCCATGCATCTAATTATGTGTGTGTGTGTGTGTGTGTGTGTGTATGCGTATGTGTCTGTGTTTGTGTGTGTATCTGTGTGTCTCTGTGTATGTGTGCATTTGATTGTTTATAAAATACTGTGACTTGGTTGGATTCACCCCAGGAATGCAAGAATGGTATATAACAAGAAAACTCATAAATGTATCAGAATATATCATATGATTTATATCAAATAAACACATTTAAAGCATAACTACATATTGCTAAGTGTAAATATACATACATTGTATAGTTATAAAATTATATTTAAATCAATCCCATGCTCTATCTATCTATCCATTATTCATGCAACCTGGAGGATGTGTTGGCGTGGGAAAATTGTTTACTTTATTCTTTATACCCTTTTCATGTTTTCAGTAGTTCATAATGATATTAAATAACCAAATGTACAGTTCTGACATTTCTGTGAGGTCTGTTGTCCTAATTTTATAAACTTTTTAATATCCTTGTATGTGAATACAAGAATGCAATCATAATACATGATTTTCCAAGTTACTTAACATTTTTACATACACAAAGAATATTCAAATCATATAATCTACCCCAAAATTATATAATGTAATTAAGAGGATAATGATAAGCAACATTTTCATATTCATGAAAAGAAGACTTACGTACATGCCACTATAAATTGTCCTTTCATTATACATAAAATGATTACTTGTGCACTGAGTTGAAGGAATTATTATTTTACTAGCTACAACCAGATTTTCTTTTAAGAAGGATTTGCATTTAATTAAGAATACATTCATATGCTATTTTTATGGAGGAAAAAAGGAATAAAAAAAGTATGATGATGTGTGTGTAAATAAGAATGAGAGTGACAAACTGAAAGCACAAGAGAAAATGAACTGACATAGGGTATTGGAGAGAGAGAATAAGGAAGTAAATGGTGCAGAGAAAACTGTGGATGAGACAACAAAACTCAGGAGGAAAGGAAAGAAAGAGGACAAATAAAGGGAGACAGAGAGTTAAATAACAAAGGAGGTGGGAAGAGGGAAACAGACTCACAACATGGCAGGAAGGCAACTACCACAGAGGATGATGGCCAGTGAGATCTCTGAAGTGTTAGATGAACAGGGACTTTTAAGTTAGAGGAATTTAACATTCAATTCCAAGTTATTTGCATTGCTTTGAAATTCCTCAGATAGTACTGTTTGATAATCTTGGGAAGCCTTGTGTGGAGAATGTGAAAAATAATTAAAATATATAATAAAAAGGAATATAGTCTGTCTGATTTTGCTGTGCAGAGAGCTCAGCATTCTGTTTAGGACACACTTGTGCAGGAGTTCTAAGCAAAGACTTGCGTGTTATGAGAAAGTATAGCTGACAGGTAGATTGTTCAGTCATGGATGCACACATACAAATACCCACCCACCCACACACAGATACATCCCCTACCTTTTCTAAATACATGAGAAAAAGTTGACTCAAGTAAGTTAGATAAATTATATTGTATTTGTATATGAAAACTGAAATAGAATGGTTTCCATAATATTTGTACCAATTTATATTCCCACCAACAGTGAAGGAAGGTTCCCCAGGGCTACTAGAAGCATCTACATGCCAATAAAATGGACAACATAGAAGAAATAGACAGATTCTTACAAAGGTACAACCTACCAAGATTGAACCAGGAAGAAGTAGAAGATATGAATAGACCAATCACAAGTACTAAAATTTAAAATGTCACTAACGAACATAGATGCAAAAATCCTTAACAAAATACTAGTAAACTGAATCCAAGTACATATTAAAAGGATCATACACCATTATCAAGTGGGATTTACTCCAAGGGTGCAAGGATTCTTCAATATACTCAAATCCATTAGTATGATATACCACATCAACCAACTGAAAAATAAAAACATATGATCACCTCGATAGATGCAGAAAAGCCCTTTGACAAAATTCAATACCTGTTCCACTAAAATCTCTCCAGAGAGTGGACATTGAGGGAATCCTACTGCAACAGAATAAAAATTGTATATGAAAAACCCACGGCTAATAGCATTCTCAATGGTGAAAAATTGAAATCATTTCCAATAAAATCAGGAACAATACAAGGAGGATGTCCACTTTCACAACTATTATTCAACATAGTTTTGGAGTCCTAGCCACGACGATCAGAGAATAAAAATAAATAAAAGGAATCTAAATTGGAAAAGAAGTAAAACTAAATAAACATTTCTCCAAAGAAGACATATGCTTGGCCAGTAGGCACATGAGAAAATTCTCAACACTAATTATTAGAAAAATAAAAAAAAAAAATCAATGAGGTACCATCTCACAATGGTCAGAATGGCCATCATTAACAAGTCAACAAATAACTAATGCCAGAGAGGGTGTGGAGAATTTTCAGCTTCTTTAGATTTTCTAGAGACAAAAAGTTAAGACCTTATTAGCAGTTTTTATCTTCATTTTCTCTATTTATTCATTTGCCTCAATGTTTATTCTAATATCAAAGATTTCTGATAGAAAGAATATGGATAATAATGAATTTTATTTAATAATAACATGTATACACATTAACATTGTGGGTATAGACATTGATGAGGGGAACTGAAGAAGACAAATAAATGGAAAGCTATTTCATGCACATCTTTTCAAAGAATTAATATCATTAAAATGCCATAATACTTGAAGCAATCCATAGGTTCATCAAAATTCCAATGATACTATTTTTCTGATAAATAACAAAAAGCAATCCTGAAGTTTTTGTGCAACCACAAAAGACCCCAAATAGCCAAAGCAATCTTGAAAAAGAATAGCAGATCTGGAGGTGTCGTGCTTCGTTATTTAAAACAAAATTAGCAAAACTGTAGTAATCAAAGCAGTGTGGTATTGGCATAAAAACAGACACATAGACCAATGGAACAGAACAGAGACACTAGGTATAAAACCTCAAATATGTGGTCAACTAATTTACAACAAAAGAACAAAACATATGCAATAGAGAAAAAATGGTCAGTTCAATAAATGGTTTTAGGAAAACTGGACAACATGCAAAATAATGAAATGAGACACTTATAGTAACTCGTACACAAAAATTAATTCAAATTGAATAAAGACTTGAAATTAAGTTCTGAAATTATAAAGGTTTTAAAGGAAAACATAGGAGGTAAGCCCCTTGACATGGACCTTGGCAAATATTTTTTTGTTCTTGACAGCCAATCAAAGGCAACAAAAGCAAAAATAAACAAGCTGGAGTACATCAAAATAAAAATCTGCACAGCATGAAAACTATCAACAAAATCAAAAGTCAACCTATAGAATAGGAAAAAATATTTTCAAATTTTATAGATATAACTCCTTTTATTGCACTTCACAGATATGACATTTTGAAGTTTTCTGATACATACGAAAAGCAATCCTGAGCCAAATGTTCAGCTTATGGTTACCATTTTAGCAGCTGATATTTTTTTCTTTTTTCTTTTCTGCTTTTTAGGGCCAGACCTGTGGCATATAGAAGTTCCAAGGCTAGGGGTCAATGCAGAGCTGCATCTGCCGGCCTACACCCCAGCCACACAGCCATGCAAGATCCGAGCTGCATCTGCCACCTACATCATGGCTCATGGCAACTCTGGAGCCTTAACCCACCTATGGAGGCCAGCAATCAAACCCGCATCCTCATGGATATTAGTCAAGTACATAGCCTGCTGAGCCACAGCGGAAACTCCCAGCAATAGATATTTTTAGTTAAGGTATGTACATTGTTTTTTGAGGCAATGCTATTGTGCATTTGATAGATTACTGTATAATGAAAATATAACTTGCATATGCACTGAGGAACCAAAAATTTGTGTAACCCCCCTTTTATGGTTACATTTGCCTTGTTGCAGTCTTCTGAAACTGAACCTACACTATCTCTGAGGTATGCATCTATCTGATAAGTGGTTAATATACAAAATATACAAAGACCTCAGTCAACAACAACAACAAAATATGATTAAAATGGACAGAATAACTGAAGCGACATTTCAAAGAAAACATACAAATGATCACAAGAACATGAAATAGTGGTCAACATTACTAATTATTAGGGAAATGCAAATCAAACCACAATGAGATACCTGATAGGCTCTTATCAAAAATACAGGAAATAAGAGATACTAGGAAAAATATGGAGAAAAAAGCAACTTGTGCACAGTTGGTTGAAATGTAAATTGGTGCAGGCACCATGGAAAATACTGAAACATCTAAAAACTAAAAACAAAACTATAACATGATCTAACAAATCTACTTTTTGGTATATGTCTAAGGAAACAAAATAATTTTGTTTCTTAAAGAGTTATGCATACCTCCATATTCATTGCAGAATTATTTACAATAGTCAAAACATGAAAACAACATAGGCATCTATTAATGACAGAAATGATAGAGGAAATGTGCTGTATTTACAAAATGGTATATTATTGTCATAAAAAGAAGGAAATCCTGCCATTTACAATAATATGGATGGACCTCGGGAGTGTTTTCTAAGTAAACTAAAATCAGACAGAGAAATACAAATTCTGTATGATTTCACATATATATGGAATCTAAAACAAAAAACAAAAATCAAACTCGTAGATACAGAGAGTTGGTGGTCGCCAGAGGTGAGTGATGCAGCATGGGGAAAATGGTTTAAGCTAATATAAAGGTACACAGTTCTAATTATAAGAAAAATGAGTTCTAGGAATGTAATATACAGGATCATAGCTATAATTAATAATATTGTATATTTAAAAGTTGTTAAAGCATAGATTCTTAGGTTCTCATCACACAAAAATGAATGTTAACTAAATTTGTTATGGTGGGCAATTCACAATGTATACATTTATCAAAACACTATGTTGTCACCTTAAACTAATATAATATTACATGTTGATTGTATCTCAATATCACAAGGGGAAATTTTACCAAAACAAAAAATATACAGTTGGATCAAAATCATTTCTCTATAAATAAGATTCCTCTTATATTATATTATTATATTATATATTCTTATATTCTTATTCTTATATTATTGTATTCTCTATAACAAGATTCCCCAGAACAATTAAGTCCCCAAACTCTATGGGTGGCAATTAAAAACTGTATTATTATAAAGCTGAGCATATTATTATTGTGATTCAGTGATCATAGTAAATTGTTTACAATGGATAAAAACAAGTAAAGGAAGGAAGCACTACTGTTTCTGAAGAGCACGCAGGTCCTAATAGAAGAAGCTGACCATGTTACCAGATGAGCACAAACTGCAATCAAGAATGACAGAGGGGAACAGAGAGGGCTTCTCAAGGTGATGTGTTGAAGTGACCACCATGTAGCAGGAGTGCAAGTAGCAAGGAATCCCGAAATCAGGCAGAGGTGTTGTTGTATAACAGAGGTTAACATACTGTGTCATGGCAACTACCACTCACTGTCTTTAGACACTTTGAAAAGAAAGATTCTCACGCCAGAATTATATGGGGCATTAAACTAGGTACCAAAAAAAGTATTTAAGAATAAGTCTTTAATTTAGTTGGTCTAGGGTACCTCAAGACCCTGGAGCTTAGAAATATTGAAGTAATGCAATTAACTTTCAACTATAGCATTGATTCATAACCAAGAAAGGGGCAAGGACAGAAGAAAGTATATCTTGTGTAGTAATCTCTTATAAAAATGGTTCATAATTTGAGTATGTGCTCCATTTAATTCTCAAAGAAAACTTATAGTTAAGTGGATGTCTCAAATTTAACTTACTGGAAAATCATCTATATCTGTAACTAAGCTATAAACTCAGAGGATAATGTATCTTTTATTTGTTATCATTTCTTCTGTGACATATACATAGCACTTGAATTTTAATGGACACTCAAGCAGTATTTGTAGATGGAACTCTTTATTAAATAAAGTTGAGATTAAACTCTGAAATGAAGCATATTGAATAGAATTTTTATTTAGAATTTTTCTTTTTGAGTAAATGCCTTAGATTTTGGAAAGATTAAGATGGTAGAGGGTTGGCAATAAGTTTGGCATCATGGCCTATGCATTCAGTTTTTATCTACTTGGACATGCTGACTGGATGAGAGCAGTTACTGGTTAGTAATGCTTTTTACACAACCAGAACTGTCTATGACCCCGTTTTGGGGAGTGTGGGGGAGCACGAATTCTCTCTTGAGTAAATAATGCATTGTTTCATTAACAATGACAAACACACACAAATTTGTCTTCATAATAAAATAAATATAATTTTCCTTACTCTAGGAAGCAAAATTAAATCATCAAAGGTAGCCACTGTGTAAAGATAACTAGAAATTTGATGTAAACAATAAGATGGAAACAAACCCTATGGTTTAAAAATCTCCATTTGAACCCTGATCATATAAGTGTGAATTTGAATTGTTTAGAATTTAACAAACTGGGTAGGATTAGCAGGAGTTCAAAAAAATGTTGATGATCCAAATTTAAGAATGTAATGCACCACAAGAGGCTACACCTGCCAGCTAGAACACAGAACTCTAGTAGAATTTGAGGATATTTCTTGTTATAGTCTGAAACATTTTTAAAGTATATCAAAGGTTTTACCCTTTTAACTATAGATAGACTATTTGAGATTTTTCTACAAAATGCTTGTACCAGCTCAGTACCTTTGCAGGAATTTTTCTAGGTGAGAGAGAACATTAGGACTGAATTTTCTAAATGGGTGGACTAGGCTTGCTTACAAATGTAATGCGTTCTCTGAAAAGAGATCGATCACTTTAGAGAGAAATAACTGTATGTTTTACATTTTAGTGTGTGTAGATAAAGTTAATTCTAATGAAGAATCAGTAGGCAACTTGGCAAATATACTTTTTTATATTGAATAAATGAGAATGGAAGGACTCAATCTTTTGCAACAGGGTAGTGTTCTATAAGCAAATAATACAGGTTTAAGATAAAGTGATAATTTTCAGGGAAGTGCAGTTTAGGAGAAATGTCTCTCTGCCACTGGTATATTTAGTTAAATGTTATAACACACTAGCCTATGTTATTTGTAGCTTTAAAGCTTCTCTTCAGTGTATTTTTATTCCAAGAGAAAGAAAAGTTGGGCAAATGGAAGAAGCTGTTGTGATCCTTAGATATCTTGACAGTAAAAAGGATCACGGCTATAGCAGCCATGGTATAGTAACAGCAGCAGCAGCAGTGACAGGAATGGGAATAATTTTTACCTCTTTTATTTATTTTATTTTATTATTATTATTTTTGCTTTTAAATATTGTAATAGATGATAGATTATCAGTGCCAGATGCCTTCCTCTGCAGGTGAACGCCTTTACTTCATTCCATCTAGAAGGTGCCAGGGAGGCAGGATAAGGGAGTGTCTCTGGAATGTGATAAAATTTTGAAAGTCCATTGCTTTCATTTATTTCTTGTAAGTTTGGTCCTTTCACTCATCTTTATTAATTTTTCCAGCAATATAACAAAGAAATAAATAATACATCCTGATTGATAGGGTTGCCATGAGGACTAAATTTTAAAATATGTTTAAAGTACTTACATCATGCCTAACACCTATGAATTACAGAAACAGTTAACTTTTATTATTCTCATTTCTAGTTGAGGAACTAAAACTTCATAAGTTCAAATAACATTCTATATCACCTAACAGCTTCAAAGCAAGACAGACCCAAGTTCAGCATGATTTTACAAAGCAAGTTATTGCTTATTTAGTCTGCTATTGATAAGTGTAAGAATTATACATTATTTTAAATTCACGGACTTTAATTAGGGTTTTTATAATCTGATTTAAATTATTTTTCTCATCTTCATAAAGGAAATAAATTAAGAAAATATTACTTATATCAGTATGGAATGAGAACAATGTATTATAGACAAAATAGATTATACCCAATGCATATGCGCATTCTATAGTAAATTACAAGAATTATATAGATTTATATTACAAGAATTATATACATATTACATATATGTATATATGTATATATAGGTAATTGTATATATTACATATTACAAGAATTATATAGATTCTGGTATGAACTTAAATTGATTTGGAAGTAGGACAATAACTGATTTCAATTCAATTAAAACAGACTATTCTGACTATCTGGACTATCTTGATTTTCTATATTTTCATTTACACTTTCCCATGTAGACTCCTATTTTTTAAATAAGTTCCTTAAAGTTTCTTGGAGTTTACCAAACGATTCATAGAAAGTGAATAACATGCCTGAGGTCACAGAGTGAGAAACTGAAAAATACTGTGCTTGAACCCTGATCGAAATAGCCCAGTACTTTTAACTAAACTATCTTCACAAGCCAAATTACTAACTTTTGAGAAATCAGAGGTGTAACACAAATGGATATTGCATATGATGCAGTATTTTGGTACAAAGTGCCCAATAAATATGTAAATAGCACTCTTTCAATTAGAAAACTCAGAAAATGGCTCCAAGATAACTTCCCAGTTGTTACGTTACTATATCTTCTTAACTGTGCAGTCCAGGTCATACTAATACATTTGAAAATTAGCTATAATTTCTATGTGCTCAGGCAAGGGTGTTTATGCACGTTTATAAATATACTGATGGGTAATACAAGAATGACTATTTGAATGAATTTAAAATTGTTTTCATTTCAAAAATATTAAATTAACTTCCTTGTCTAATCTAAAACATTAGAAGATATGCAAATTTGCTAATATCTATTAATGTCTCCACTAAGAGGCATTTATAGGCCAAAGTCATTAAAGTTTAGATTCCTTTTGTTTTTCCACTTCATTATTCTTTATGATATCATTGATTGCCCTTATAAAACAAATATTGTCTACACAAATGCTTCAAGGGACAAGCATTTGTGGCATATTGTGAACTCAACGGAAAAGAGATACAGAGATATAACAAGAAGAAATGGTCGATACCCTATGGTATGATTATCAGTGTGTAAATCCTGGTAACACATTTTCATTTCTTTCTAAACTATTAACTCCTACCAGCAGTCTGTTATTGTTCTAAAAATTATTATTTTTAAAACAACTCATCACATGGAAATTAAAAGCTGGGAAAAAAGAGAAGGAGGAAGGTAAAGGATTCTAAAAAATACTCTGGATAACTTTACCAATATGAAGATCACTGACAGTCTTTTAAGTTATTTTTAAATAATGATTTTTGAAAACATTTTATTAATTTACTTATTTTCTCATTTGAAGTATTTTTTTAAGTTTTATTGAAGTACAGTTGATTCATAATGTTGTGATAATTTCCGCTATAGAGCAAAGTGATTGGGTTATACATGTACACATATCCTTTCTTTTTCCGATTCTTTTCCCATATAGATGATAAAAGAACACCGTGTAGATTTCCCTGTGCTATACTGCAGATCTCTGTTTGCTAGCCATGCCATACCCCACAGTGTGCATATTGCCAATCCCAAACCACCAGTCCATCCCTACCCCTGGCCCCCATCTGTTCCCTTTGGTAACCATAACTTTGTTTTCAAAGTCTGTGTTTCCGTTTCTGTTCTGCAAATATGTTCATTTACATCCTTTTTTTACAGAGTCCACATATAAGTGATGTCATATGATGTGTGTCTTTCTCTGTCTGACTTACTTCAGTTAGTATGATAATCTCTAGGTCCCTCCATGTTTCTGTAAAAGGCATTATTTCATTCTTTTCTGTGGCAGTGATATTTCATTGTTTATATATACGGCATTACTATATCCGTTCTTCTATCAATGGATATTTAGGTTGCTTCCATGTCTTGGCTACTGTAAATAGTGCTGCAGTGAATACTGGGATGCATGTATCTTCTTGAATTATCACTTTATCTGGATATATGCCCACAAGTGAGATAGCTGGATTATATAGTACTTCTATTATTAGTTTTTTGAGGAAACCCCATACCTTTTTCCATAGTGGTTGTACCAATCTACATTCTCACCAACAGTGTAAACTGGTTCCCTTTTCTCCACAATCTCTCTAGCATTTATTGTTTGTAGACTTTTGATGTTGGCCATTTTGACTGATGTAAGGTGATGCCTCATTATAGTTGTGATTTGCATTTCTCCAATAATTAATGATATTGTGTATCTTTTCATGTGTTTTTTGCCATCAGTATGTCTTTGGAGAAATGTCTTTTTAGACCTTCTGCCCATTTTTTGATTGTGTTTGTTTTTTGGAGCTGTATGAGGCGTTTGCATATTTTTGGAGATTAATATCTTGTTGGTCACTTTATTTAAAAATGTCTTTTTTTATGGTTGCCTTTGCAGGGCAAAAACTTTTAATTATGTCCAACTTGTTTATTTTTTATTTATTCTCATTACTCTAGGAGGTGGTGCTGAAAAAATGTTATTGAGTTTACATCAGAGTGTTCTGTCTATGTTTTCCTCTAAGAGTTTTATAGCATCCCCTAGAATATTTAGGTCTTTAATATTTAGGTCTTTGAGTTTATTTTTGTGTATAGTGTTTGAGAGTGTTCTAATTTCATCCTTTGACATTTAGCTATCCAGCTTCCCAGCACCATTTATTGAAGAGACTATTTTTTCTCAATGGTATATTATTGTTCCCTTTGTCATAGATTAGTTGACGATAGGTTTGTGTGTTTATTTCTGGGCTTTCTATCCTATTCCACTGATCTGTATTTCTATATTTGCGCCAATCATACTGTTTTGATGATTGTTGCTTTGTAGTATAGACTGAAGTCAGGGAGCCTGACTCCTCCACCTCCATTTCTCTGTCACAGGATTTCTTTGGCTCTTAGGGATCTTTTGTGTTTCCATACAAATTTTTAAATTTCTGTTCTAGTTCTGTGAAGACTGCCATTGCTAATTTGATAGACTGCACTGAAAATGTAGATTGCCTTGAGTAGTACAGTCATTTTTGACAATATTTAGTCTTCCAATACAAGACCATGGTTTACCTTTTCATGTGTTTGTGTAATCTTTGATTTCTTTCAATAGTGTCTTATAGTTTTCAGAATACAGATTTTTGCCTACAGAGGTAGGTTCATTCCTAGGTATTTTATCCTTTGTGATGAAACAGTAAATGGGATTGCTTCTTTAATTCTCTTTCCAATCTTTCATTGTTGGTATATAGAAATGCAAGAGATTTCTGTGTATTAATTTTTTTGATTTTCATTTTTTCCATTATAGTTGGTTTACAGTGTTCTGTCAGTTGTCTACTATACAGCAGAGTGACCCAGTCTCACACACAATATATATATTTTTTTCTCACATTATCTGTGCATTAATTTTGTACCCTGAATTTTTACTGAATTAAGTGATGAATTCTAGTAATTTTCTGATAGCATACTCAGGATTTTCTATGTATAGTATTATGTCATCTGTGAACAGCAACATTTGGATTCCTATTATATCTTTTTCTTCTCCGATTGTCTTGGCTAAAACTTCCATAACTATGTTGAATGAAATTGACAAGTCTACACCTTTGTCTTGTCCTGATCTTGGCAGAAATTCTTTCAGTTTTTCACCATTGAGAATGATGTTAGCTGTGAGTATTTCATATATAGATTTTATTATGTTGAGGTAAGTTCCCTCTATGCCCACTTTCTGGAGGGTTTTTAATCATAAATGGGTATGGGATTTTATCAATAATTCCTGCATCTGATGAAATGATCATATGGATTTTATTCTTCAGTTTGTTAATGTCATGTTTTTCTGCATGTTATTTATTTTTATTTTTTCCTGAGATCTTGGTTTATCCTTACTATCATTACTCTAAAGTCTTTTTTCCACTTCACTTAGCTATTTTCTGTGGCTTTGTCTTGTTCCTTTGTCTGGAGCATATTTCTCTACCATTTTCATTTTGTCTAGCTTTCTGTGTTTGTGGTCTCCTGCAAATTACAAGGTTGTAGCTTCTCTTGCTTCTGGTGTCTGCCTCCTGGTGGATGAAGTTGATACAGGGGCTTGTGGCTGGCTTCCTGATGAGAGGGACTGGTGCTTGCCCACTGGGGGGTTGGAGTTGAGGCTTGTCCCTCTGGTAGGTGGGGCCATGTCCCTGTGTGTGATTAGAGGCTAGCTGTGTGTCTTGGAGGACTCTTGGCAGCCTGTCTTCAGTGTTTCCACTCCATTTGTTGTTTGGCCTAGGGCTTCTCAGCACTAGTGCCAGCATGCTATTGGGTGGGGCCATATTTTTCCAAAATGGCAGCTTCCAGGGGAGCTCACATTGATGGATATTCCCTGGGACCTGTGCCTTCAGGGTCCTGTTCCTGCAGTGACACACAGCTGACCCCTTCCTCCCCAGGAGACCCTTCAAGAACAGCAGGTAAGTGTGGCCTTGATTCTTACGAAGTTCCATGCTTTGCCCTGGGACCTAATGCATGTGAAAGCTTGTGTCTGTTCTCCAAGAGTGGAGTCTCTGTTTTCCCCAGTCCTGTGGAGCTCCTGTACTTAAGCCCCATTAGCCTTCAATGCCAAATTCTGACAGGTGGTTTGAAACTTCCACTCCTTTGGAAGAGCCTCTGCAATACAGTTGTTTTCCAGTTTGTGGGTTGCCTACCCAGAAGGTATAGGATTGCTTATATTGTGAAAGCACCCTTCCTAACATTTCATTGCGGCTTCTTCTTTGTCTTTGGGTGTAGGATATCTTTTTTGGTAGTATCCATCTACTTTGTCAATGGTTGTTCAGCATTTAGTTGTGATTTTGGTGTCTTCATGAAAGGAGGTAAGCTTGAGTCCTTCTACTTTGCCATCTTGTCTAAAACTTAAATAATAATAATTTTTTTTAAAAACTATCATATACTTCACCTTGCATAAAAACCCCAAGATTGAGCATACAAAATATGCTTCCATTTATCTTCATTTATTCATTCAATGGACATTTAAAAATATTTACTATTTTGGTTCCTTTTTTTTTTTGCCATTTCTTAGGCCGCTCCCACGGCATATGGAGGTTCCCAGGCTAGGGGGTGAATCAGAGCTGTAGCCACTGGCCTACGTCAGAGCAACCTGGGGATCCGAGCCACGTCTGCAACCTACACCACAGCTCATGGCAACACCAGATCCCTAAGCCACTGAGCAAGGCCAGGGATTGAACTCGCAACCTCATGGTTCCTAGTTGGATTCGTTAACCACTGAACCATGACGGGAACTCCAAAAATATTTACTGTTTTGGTACTTTTGGATAAAATAAAATTAAACATAAGGTTAAAATAAATCTGCCCTCAAGTAACTCAAAGTTTATGAGGTATAGAACTAGACAGGTACAATAGAATGTGTGGTACTAAGGTCAAAGTTCAGCCCAGAGAGCTTAGGAACCACACAACAGGAAACTTAAATTTTGGCAAAGTTGGTGGAGCCAGGGTCAAAATATTATATCACTAGTAAGACACTGTTTTCTACTCTACTTAGTAGATAGATTTGATACTAAATATTCATTTTCATTCATTTAGGACAGTATTATCAAAATTTTTTCTCTTCAGTTTAAGAACTTAATTCCAAATGTGAACAGGAAATATGGTTAATTCATTGCTTAAACTCACTGAATGTTTGGACACTTCATAATATCTTAGGCACGGAACCTTTTTGTTGCCCCATCATCTCTACTCTGTAAAAGACATATCTGCATAATTATGTAGCAATTATCAGTATTAACTTCGGTGCTGGTCATTATTCTAAAAGCTTTTCATATATTATCTTTTTTTTATCTTCACAATACCCAATATTTGGATATAAATATTACTCTCATTTCAGATAAAGAAAGGGAAACTTTAATCAGTTAAATAACTTGGTAAACTTCATTATTCATAACTATTTAAGCCAGGATTTAAACCCGGTAGCTGACTTCAGATTCTGTGATCTAAAACTATTATATAGTATATCCTTAGCCATGGCTGTACGCAATTTCTCTTCATACTAACGTGATACTGGCCAGTTTTTATCCTTTGTTCAGAAAATGCATTTGGCATGCAGTAATAGATTATAAAAGATTAACACTGTCCATTTTAATTTTTTATCCTGGCTTAATGAGGTTTGCAAGACAAAGTACCTAGTAAGCCTTCAATGATAGAAAAATCAATAAATGTATTTATAATATTCACAATAATGGAATACCTTTTTTATTTGATTTTAATATTTATGTCTCACTAATGAGTTGAAAACATTGTTTATATTTATTACTAAAAGTTATAAAATAATAATCTTTATATAGTAACACAATGCTGTCCATCCAAAATAATTTCTTTCATATGTTTGTTCAATTTAAAAAATACTTTTTGCTGTATAAATTTGCATTGAAAGGTTTAAGGTTGACCACAAAAATCTTAACAGTGAATTCATTTGTGAATGAAAATAATGTAAATGACTGAACAATGTACAGCATGAATTTTACTATCATAGTTCTATTTCTCTACGATTATTTGGTCCCAAATGTGGTTGGGCTGCATTTCCACTTCATCAGAAATTTATGTCTAATGCTCAGTGACATATTACTAAGCATAGGGTTTTTGCTGTATTCAGGAGACAGCAGTCAGATTCAAGAAAGCTGTGAGAGAGAGTGATGAAGAGGGGGGAAGTACACAGATAAAGTGGTCCATAAATCTGGAAAGAAGACTTTTGAGTCTGTTAGTAAATATCCAGGCATGCATAGGGTGAAACTGTACAGTTGGGAAAGAATGATCAAGAAAAAGCTGCATGTTGAACAATTTTCACACAAAACTTGAAGGCATTCAATTTCAAATATGGAAAACACAAACACCAAAGATATTCAATAGAACAAATGCAAGAATCATTCCTTAGTAATATGACTAAATTAGTCCTGAAACAAAGGTTACTCTGCCCCTCAAAAAAGTTAAAAACAAGTCAGAGAGGGGTCAAGGTGATCTGCCAATAAATTAACAACCTGACAGAACAAAGTTCAATACTCATTAAAGCAAAAAAAAAAAAAATTAAATACAGTCTTTGAAAATGTAAAATACATTATATGAAGCTTCTTATAAAAAAATTACCAGACCTATAATAAAATAAAATAAATAAAATGTGACCTACAACCAAGATAAACATTAGTAACCAGAAGAAGATCTAGAAGTGATAAAATTATGAGATTAGCAGACAAGGACTTAAGTAGCTATTACAAATATTATCACTGACTTAAAGAAAAGTGTGACTAGAATAGGGAAATAAATGAAAGATGTAAAACAAAGCTAAGTAAAACTTCCAGGGATGAGCATACATTGTCTATACTAAGAAATTTATTGACTAGCATTAATCACAAATTAGATATTGTAGAACAAAATGTCAGTGACCTTGAATATATATTATTAGAAACTATAAACTAAAATTGAAAGAGAAAAAGATTGGAAAAAATGAGCTATGTTTCAGTGCCTGTGAGACAATATTAAATGGTCTACTTCCATGAATTTGAGTTTCAAAATGAGAAGTGAAAAAGCAGGGGCAGAAAAAAAAATTAAAGATGTAATGACTAATGTTTTACAAATCTGATAAACTACAAAGAGAAACAGCCAGAGATATAATCATAGTGACACATTTTAACACATTTCCCTCAGTAATTGGTAGATCAAGACAAATTTCAAGGCAATACAGCTTCTGTCTGATATTCATGGGACATTTGTTCTGGGAAAAGCCAATCACCATGTAAGAAGTTCAACTAGTATGAGACTGTAAGGGTCATGTGCAGGCCCTTGAAAACCTCAGATGAACTCCCAGGAGAGAGCCAGAATCGACGATAGCTATGCAAGTGAGCCATATTAGATGTCAACTTAATTACGCCTTCAGGTGACTGCAACCCCAGTCAATATCTGAATATTATCCCATAATGAACGCAGTCAAGAACTGTTCATCTGTGCTTTCCTCATATTCTTGACACACAAAATCAAATTGTCATTTAGAGTCACTACATTTTGAGGCATTTTCTAATCCAGAAATTGATTACCAGAACAGTAATTAAACCATAATTAAAAATTGTCACAGACACTACACAGAGAGAGACATAGTTCTATAACCTCTATGGTAAGATGGCTTCAATAGTATATTCTACTAACATTTTTAGAAAGAAAAAAATGCAAGCATTTCCAATAACCACAGTAAAGTGATATATCTCTACATTATTTATTCCATGATGTTTGTTTAAATTTGTTATAAAAACCTTACAGAGACATGACATGGAATTATTTTAAAGATTTAGAAGTCAACTTCACTTTTGATCTGGTTGCAAAAATCCTAATCAGCATGTTAACTAATTACATATCCAAAAACAAACAGATGGCAGAGATGATAGATAGATGGTAGACAGATAGATAGGTAGGTAGATAGATGATAAATAGATAAATAGATGGATAGAGACAGGTAATATGCCATGATCAAACTATTTTTTCTCCAGGAATATAGCATTGTTTTGCTATATGAAAATATTTTGGAATAATTCAACTTATTTTCAGAATTAGAAAAAATTGATTAGCACAATAAATTAAGAAAAATGTATTAAAATTTAGCATCCATTTGTAATGAACCAATTTTCCTACACAGCTGTTTGGAGTGTAATTAGGTATGGTCACTGGGGAAAACTAGTTTGACATTGTCTGACAGTTTGCATATATCCTTACTTATTGGCCCCCAATTTTTAACCCTACGTTTATACTTGGTATACATGCACATAAGCATAAGATATGTATATGAAATTTTCTCAGCTGTACCATTCGAAAGAGTCCTAAATTGGAAGCAATCCAAATGTTCACCAACATTTGAATGAATAAATATGTTTTGCTTCAGTCATACAATGAGGTACTACTTAGCAGTAAAATAAATGCATATCAGTAAGAGCATGGTTTAATAACACAAACAAAATGTTGAATGAATAAAAGCCAGGCACAAAATAATATACACTATATGGTATCATTTGTAATCTTCCCACAGTAACAAACTAATCTATACTTTTAAAATTCAAGGTAGTGTTTTCTTTTTTCTTCTTCTTCCTTTCTTTTCCTTTTTTTTTTTTTTTGTCTTTTTAGGGATTCAACCATAGCATATGGAAGTTCCTGGGCTAGAGGTTGAATAGGAGCTATAGCTGCTGGCCTTATGCCAGAGCCATAGCAATCCCAGACCGGAGTTGCATTTGCAAACTGTGCCATAGTTTTCAGCAATGCCGGATCCTTAACCCACTGAGTTAAGCCAGGGATCGAACCTGGGGGTTCTTAACCCACTAAGTCACAATTGGAATTCCTCAAGGTAGTGTTTTCATATGAGAAGGAGGAGGTAAAAATGATTTACAAACTACATGTGGGAAGGTTTGGGTATGTTGATAATGAAACATTTCTTGACCTGTGTTTATAGTTTCTCAGATATAGTCACTTAGTATCAACTGGTGGCAGGCCGTATAAAGCCCCCTTTACAAAGATGTTCCTGGACGGATTCCTGAAACTTGTCAATATATTAGTTACATGACAGGGAGGAATTAAAGTTTACAGATGTAATTAAGGTTGCTAATCAGCTGACCATGGGCAAGAAAGACTAACCTGGATTATGGTGTGGTGGGGTGAGAGATATAAAAATACAGTGGAAGAGGTAGGCAGAAGAGTTAGAACCAGAGAGATGGAAGAATAAGAAGACTTTGCCTGACATTGCTGGTTTTGAAGATGGAGGAATGGGGCTATGAATCAAGGAAGATGGGTGGTTTCTAGAAGTTTTCTCTTCTAGATAATCCAGGAGGAACAGAATCCTACTGACATTGATCCATTTCTGACCTCTGATTTCCAGAATTGTTAAGTGTGCTCTTTTAAACCACTAACTTTGTTGTAATTTGTTACAGCAGCAATAGGGAAACTAATATATGTTATCAAGCTATACTTATTTGTAGTTATTCAATATTTTCAATACAAACATTTTATATGGGTACATTGGTATGTATGAGTATGCATACTTACATAAAATATGATCTCTTTTATCTAATAAAATAGAACTGATGTTCCTAGACATCAGTGTTCAAAAGTAAAGGTGAGTTAATATTTTTTTAATACCCAGGATGGGAAAACGTTTCAGTTGTCAGTGAGAAAACTTTTCTGGTGAATTTCCAAATCTCATTTAACAGGCTTACCTAATAATGGCTTCAAATGATGTCTCTGTATTAATCCCCAGAATCTGTGGCTATTTATATTTAACCTCATATGGTAAAAGGGACTTTGCATATATTACTAATTTGAGGATCGTGAGGTTAGACTAACCATGTGAGCTCAATATAACAATAAGGATCATAAGAATGTCAAGAGAATCAGAGTAGAAATAAGGATATAAGGCAATAGGAACAGGTAAGAATGATGTAGGACCATGATCAAAGTACTGCAGGCAACTTCTTAAAGCTGGAAAACAGATTCTCCCCAGAACCATCAGAAAGATAGCTACGCTAATACATTTTATTTTGTTTTAGTTTAGTCTAGTTTACTTTAGTTTAGCTTAGCTTAGTTTACTTAGTTTTGAGTCTGTGCCCACAAAATGTGGAGACTCTTAGGCCAGGGATCAAACCCACCTCACAGTAATAACCGGAGCCATAGCAGTGACAACATGGGATCTTTAACACACTGAGCCACAAAGGAAATCCCACGCATTTTAGACTTAATAACTCCAGAATTGCAAAGTGGTTAATTTGTATTATTTTAAGCCTCTAAATAAGTGTTAATTTGTTACAGTAACAATAGGAAGTAAATATAATCACCATTAGAATTAGGAAAAATGCCCAGAGCCAAAGTACATTGTTTTCTTGTAAATGTCTACTGAGTTTAAATCTACAGATTATGGATTCTAGTTAATCAGCATCACATAATTTGAATTTGTAGGCAACTGGAAATAAGAGTTTACCCTCCCACCCTTCTGATCTCACATATTACTGTTTCTGCTAGGATTTTTGGACAATTCAAAGTAATGAATTTTTAGAGTAGGTATATATAAACAAATCTTTTGTATGACAATTCTACAGCCTAGATACAAATTTGATAGGAATAAGTGTGTCTGCATTTAAAGAATTTTTAAAACTTACAACATTTTTGAGAAATTTAATAGTGAACTTCATGAAGCACTTGTTCAGATCATAAAATGTGAGACAAATGGAGTGTTTTTAGAAAGAAGCAACGTATGAAATAACTCTTGCTTTGTCTAAGGCGTGAGGGAAGTTTCTTACTGAGACTAAATAAAATAATAAGTTTAGGGGAATTTTTTAAATATAATTTAAGTAAAAACTTCTAAATTAAGTTTTAAATTAAGTAAAGACTAGCTGAGGAGAATAAAAATGTTTCTTTGGCCTTCAATTTTTTTTCCCTCTTCTGTGCTTGAATATCTTTGAGCTTTTACTTGGAAGAGAACTAAACTTTTAGCCTCATTTGTTTCCTGATATTTTGATAACATAAGAGTTTATATTCAAATTTTGACATTTCTATGAATTATTGGCTTTAAGCTATTAGAGCTTGTAAGCATTTGTTATCGGGAGTCATCTGTTGAACTACTTATTGATGTACTATGCTGTAACACATGGTGGAAGAAAATACGAAATGAGAAACCAAAGAAAAGATTAATTTTCGCACCCTGATACAGAGTATCCTTAGAATTTTTTAAAATAATGCATTGATTTAGCCCATTTCAAAGCTTTTGTGTATGTTGAAAATCCATTGTCCCTATCTGTGTTCTGCAGAGAATACCGAAAGGAACACTGAATACAGCTCAGGAAAGACATAAAAGTGCAAACATATTTGCCCCAAGAAACTGCTCACCTTTTTCCAAAGGGACCATCTACACCCAGATGAACAATGACCCGTATGGTAAAGCCTAATATAAAGAAGATAGTTCAGATATTTATTAATGGAAAATATTTCTTCCCTTTCCTGCCATTTTCTGTGTAAATGGAATCCCATTAGATACACTTCTGACCTCTCTTTAACTCTTTGCTTATTCCTCAGATGAAAGGACTTATTGAATAGATGCATTTGGAAAAAACATTACTTGCCGAGTATAACCCTATCCTTTTTCTTTTGGGGAGTGAGCTTCCTTCAGAGACCAGGTATTTAACATTACTCCTTCCAGGAGGCAGCCTCTTGAACAGCTCTGCCCAGTGGTTATCAGTAAGTCCATTTGACTAAAATGAGGAAAAATGCACATTTCATCTTGTCCTCTATTATTAATGAAAGAGATACTTTAACTTCTCATCAGTTGCTTTTTGACTTTTTCCTCAAGCTGTTCAGAAGGCAGGTGAGAAAATTCACACTATTGTTACAACTACCCCAGCTTTCCTACAGTACATACTGATAAGGCAAAGGAGACACAGGAACTCTTATGGACTGTTAAAGCCGTATAAACATATACAGCCTTTATGAAAAACAACCTGAAACCACTATTTATCACCTAGGAATGCAAATAATTAGAATAGTCTAGGTAAACTTCTACAAGATCCTGAAGAAACACGTATAAAGATTTTTATTATAAAATTGTTTGTATTAATGAGTTCCTGGGGGTGATTAGTGTCCATTTCAAGAAAAACGTTCTCATGTTCACTGATGCAATACATTTTAGAAGCCAGAAATAATGAATTTGAGATGATACAGTGACTTGGATAGATATAAAAAAATTAATGAGTATAGTAAGAAATGTAACATTTGCACTTCTATTCAATTTATATTAAAATCATATGTAAAATTTGATATGTACCTTTAAAAAATATACAAGGGCTGTATTTTGAGTCTCATGCTCCACTGACTAAGCTAGTCGGGCAGTCAAGGGTTATATTTTAAACACATTAGAGTAAGCATCTATGAAGAGTAGGTACATATGAAATGGCAGATTGGAAAACAATAGTTTTCCAATAGAGATCTCTGAGCCACACAAGATTCACATTCAATTACATTGAGATGGAATCTGGAATATGGATTTTTATCAAACACATTCAATAGTTCCATGAACTCCAAGACAGAGAAATATGGATAAATAGATCCTCTGATTACAGTTTCTATTTTCAAATTAATATTTTCAAGTTACAGCTTAATATGCCTTTCAATATTATTCACTTTTCAGACTATCTTCTTCCAAGTGAAATTTTACCCAAGCCTCAAAAGAAAGCTCAAAGGCTATCTTTCTCATGAAACCCTCATATATTCCCTGAATTTGAAAATGGTATTTTCCATCCTTTAACAATAAGTGCACTTTTAGAAAGTACATAAGTCCAAAATATTAAGTTGCGTATATTTTGTTATCACATCTTTGCAGGGTTAGTGAAATGTTAAGAGTGAATATATACTGTAGGCCAGCAAGGTGTTTGGAGTTTCTGCATCTGCACACTTCCAAATCTGTTATCCCAAGCTGCAGTTTGGTATCATCTTACGGCTGTTGACTACTTTGGCTTATACACTGATGGGAAAGATTCGGTATTCCATATCTGACTGGGACTTCTCAGAATGTGGCAACTATTCCAAGAATTTTCCTGTTATGTGTCATGCATTTCTTCAGCTCGAAGTATAAAGGGAAGAATTGACTCAAAATATATTGGGATCGTAACACTCATTTCCTACCTTCCGTATTCCCAAGATGAGTTTGCTTCTCAAGCCCCAACCGTATTTCCCACATCACTCTCTCCTCTGAGGATACCTGGACTTCAGGCATCACTTTGGATAATGGAATCTTAGCAAGGAATGGCAGCCACTCGATACGAGCTTTCTGTCCACATTCACGTTATTGTAGAAATACGGACTAGATAGTAAGCTGAGAACTCCTATTCACATGATACCCTTATTAAAAACAAAACCTGACATCATGGTATAAAATAAAAATCACAGGTAGAAAGAAGACTGCTGTCCACTCCCATCTCATTTACTATCCATCGTTGTCAGTTTGAAAATGACATTTAAGATCTGTGTCTCATTTATAAAACAGGATTGAGTATGAAAAATCTCCAAGGCTTTTTTAATCACTAAAATCTTTTTGTCTGTACCACTGTAAGTACTATATTTTAAAAAACCCACAGTCCTCTTTATTTTAATTACACAGGACTTCTAGAAATATTTTCAGTGACATCAAATAAACACAAATTTATATTTTATTTTTCTCTGTTTAGATAATCTTAATATATGCATTATTGTCATTTCACATGATTTGAAATAATTTCCATTATTATCTTTAATTGTTTTTAGTACAATCATTGTAGTCCACTCTGCCAACTTTGAAACATCCAGGAAAATAAAATGCAACAATAATAAAAATTAATCCAAAGTACCATTTTTATGACAATGCAGGACTTTATTCTATAGATAATCTGGCTTGATACTATCTTTAGGCTAGGAATGTTGAATTTTCAGCTTTCTATACCCTATGTGGTAGTTATATATTTCTTTAAATCATTGTTGATGTATTTCAACTTATTCTTACCTAGTATGCAGTATCCTAGATATATTCACAAATTTTATTTCTATTTTTAGTTCAAAATGTTTAAGCTTAATTTCTTTCTTATATTTTTTAGAAAAAAAGACGATGTATGCTAATCATTATTTTTACATTACCGCTAACACTAACCTGTCACTGTCCCAATGAATAATTTTTTTGCCATGTATTTAATGTGTATTTATTAAGTAGCAATAAACTTAGAATTTTTTGCATTCGTGTGACAAGCCTAGTATGTTAACATAATTATCCAATTATTCACTTCACTTTCATGTGCATCCAGTCTATGTGAATAAAGTTGTTTTATTATTCTAGTACTCAATAATATTTGAATAGTTCACTACCATGAAGCTTTATTTTAAAAACCAAAATCATTTGACCCTGTCTTCAGCTTATCCAGTAATAGCCATTTTTTCCTAGCTAGTTGGAAATATTGATTAGTTCCTCATAATCAATTAGTATTCTAGCTCAGACCATGACCAAATCATCTCTCTTAATTCAAGCATTGTTTCATAATATAGACAACGTTTGACTAGTCTAACCCATTGTATATGATCCCTCTGATACTGGTTTTCCTCAGAGAATGTCTTCGTTACAGAACACCTTTTAATACTGAAATTTGTTTTCTCATCCAACACATAAGCCCACCTAAAATCTCCATTTGGTTTAGTTTTACTTCCTGGAGTTTTTTCCAAAATTACTACAGGAGCATAGCTATAACAAATTTATTTTAGATGGAGATTTTATGGTGATGATAATATGAGTTCCCAGTAGTCTAGACTGGCTTTATGATTCTATGTATCTTTAAGCCCTGATGCAGAAACGAACAAATTAAAAATCAAAAATATTATTTGCTGAACAACAGCTTCTGTGTCTTAATAACTTCATTATTGTATTATAACATTAAACAAAATATAATAATTTTCTTTTCTTTTGTCTTTTGTCTTTTTAGGGCCACACCCATGGCATATGGAGGTTTCCAGACTAGGGGTAGAATCGGAGCTGTAACTGGCAGCCTATGCTACAGCAACAGCCACAGCAATGCAGGAGCCAAGCCACATCTGCAACTTACACCACAGCTCATGGCAATGCTGGATCCTTAACCCTTAACCCACTGAGCAAGGCCAGGGATTGAACCGGCATCCTCACGGATACTAGTCAGGTTCACTAACCACTGAGCCATGACGGGAACTCCCATAATAGATTTCTTGATTTAAGATCTTTTTAACCCTACATTTATGACCTCAAATCTGATCCTAGTCTTGGGTGATGAGGGGAATGACCTTGTTTCTTTCTAGTATTTAGGTCTCTGGTTAAGCCTTCTGTTCCGATTTCCTACATCTAAGGAACATTTATTTCAATAATATTTCTTTCAGAATTTACCAGTTTTTCTTTTTTTTGCATAAAATCATGTTTAAACCGAGAAATTAAAAAAATAAAAATGAAAATGCACTCACTTTTAATTATATGCTACTAATATTGCAGAGTACCACACATGTTGAATTACACTTCTTAAATTATCAATTTCATGTGCTGATAAATTAATTTTACACATCAATCATCGACTTTTTCTTTAACTACCTAAAGTTTGCTTTCCTTTCTACTATTTACTTCCTCAAAAATAGATCACTCTGGAGTTCCCATTGTGGCTCAGTGAGTTAAGGACACAACATTGTCTCTGTGAGGATGCAGGTTCAATCCCTGGCCTTGCTCAGAGGGTTAAGGATCCAGCATTGCCACAAGCTGCGTTGCAGGTCACAGATGCATCTGGGATCCTGTGTTACTATGGCTGTGGTTGTGGGCCTTAGCTGCAGCTCTGATTCTACCCCTGGCCTGGAAACTTCCCTATGTCACAGGTGCAACCCTAAAAAATTTTTTAAAAAAGAGATCACTCATATTCTGGTTAATCTTATATTCTTTATGCATTTCTTCAAGACTGTTTTAAGTGGACTATATATACCAGATACTAGAAGAGATTCAGGTACACATTGGTAAGGAAAATGAACATTGTACTTTTCCTCTCCATAGTTACAGTGGCAAAAAGAACAAGGAGACATTAATGAATAGGGGCACCTATTCCCACTCTTTCTTTTCTATAGAGTTGAAATCCATCTTGCATGCCTAATATGATTGGTGAGATAGGGTTAGACTCAATCCTTCCTTTTCTCTCTTCTTTTTGAGGTTTTTTTTAATCAATGTCAAGCTCAGAATTTCTGCTCTAATGCAGTCAGTTCTGCGAGGCTCAACCCTCAGGGAAGAGGCCTGTAATAGTCTAGTGTGGCCGATGACTCAACAAGTAATCTAATATAGGTGTAAAATGTTAGTGCACCCACTTGTCCACAGACCTAAATCACCTTTCTTTCTATCTTTTATCACCATTAATGCTAACATTTATATATCCATCTCTGTCTTTTGCAGTTATATTTCAGTTGACTCTAGACTGAGGAAAGGAAGACTAGCATAAACTATTTGAATACTTCAAGAGTAAAATTTATGTTGCATCAAATATAAACATGACAAAGTGTTCAAGATGCAGAATTTGCACAAAAACTACATAGAAAGGCCAGTTTAGGTAACATTAGTCATTAGATTTTAGAAAGCAGGTGACCCATATGTGGCCTTAATAATAGGAGTCTGCAAAGGACTTTAATAAGAAGACACTTGGGGTTTGACCTTGAAATACACATAGAGGTAATAAGGATTAGATATATCTCTAATAAAGGCTCACCTTGAACCCAGTAGTACTTCAGTAATAGTATATTTTTTCTTTTGCTCTATTTTCAGTCAGTACTGCAAACCAGACCTAGACTTTTTAAATTTTTAAAAACAGTTGTCTTCTCCATGTGATCCAGAGGCATAATAAGTTCCTAGTTTTAAATTGTTAAAGCTAAGTATAGGCTACACAGTGCAAGAGTAGCTTCTTCAGATTCTGATTTTCTTTTAATGTTTTGAGTTGTAATGTCCACTCTGCTCAACCAGCAGCAGTGACATGGTTTTCAAATTGACCATAAACTTACAAAACAAAATAATCCTCACTACTGTATAGCTATTTATCATCAGTATAAGAAACAGGACAGAGAGCACACAAGGTTCATGGTGATGAATAGAGTAGGGAAGGTCATGAGTGTAGCAACATCTGAATATCCCAAGTCACTCCACGATTGGAGTGGCATGTGTCACAGAGAGCAGGGTGAATGGGCATGGGCCAATATCAATTCTAGGGTCCATTTGGCTTTTCTACTTTGCTAGTCACATTGCCACCTTAACGTTATCTCCCAATCTCCAATGCAGCTACACCTCATGAATTGCATATTATCCACACACACACACAAATAAACAGGTCATTAGTAAGCAATATTGACAAGGAATACACATCCTTGTTTGAATACACAGCATTAACTTGGATGCTGTATATTTCTATAAATTCTTGGAATTAATATTGCAAGGAGAACCTGAAACAGAGTTTATTAAAACATAATGTTGGAACACAACCTAAGATTTCAAAGCCTGAAATTGTGGTACAATGACAAATGAATTGTGCATATTATTAGTAATTAAATGAGAAAGTTTGGACTTCTGCTGGAGAAGATCATGCCATTAAGGAGAAGCAGATTTTAAAAATTTTTTAAAAACTCAATGAATTATTTTATATAAAAATGCTTGTGATTGAATCATAGTGTCTATGGGAAAAAAAAGCCTATTTTTTTTTCTGGAGTGGTTTGAAAACATATCTGACTCTGAATGAAAATAAAATAAAGGAAGACCATTTAGTAAAGCTGGATTAAAAAATAGATTTCCCCAGGGATAAGGCTAAATTTTACAGGAGAAAGTATGAAGGTTAAACGACCTTAAAAGTCAGTATAAAATAGATATACAATATAAAGAAATGTATGAAGTCTAATTGCTCTTAAAATAGCCCTTAAAAAATTGGGAGACACTTGAGTTATTGTCAAATCACAGTGATGAGGAAAAGACATCTGACAGGGCAGACAAAGGTCATAGCAAAAGGACTGGAAGAACCCTCAGGGGAGGACAATATGCTGGGAAATTTTGAGATGTGATCTTTTAAGCTATGTACTAAATTCACTCTAACAGCAGTTGAGGAGCCACTCTATAAAGATGAAAATATCTATTCCAATAAGTGAATAAAACTGGATGGGTTTGAAATACAAATACTAGAAAGACTAGTAGCAAATACTCTAAAAAGTTTCTGACAAGTTTGAAGATAACATAGTTATTATACCAGGGGATTTTTTTTTTTTTTTTGAGAGAGAGTGTATCTCAAAATTTATGCAATTGAAACTCTAATTAAAGATAAAACAAAGAAGAGATAAAGGGAAACCATGCAAAGATGATTAAGGAGGGAACAACATTGGATTAGATGTTCATTCAATGGGAAATATAATCTACAGGAAATCATCCAACTCAGAAGAGAAATGTGTAATATTTTTTATAAAATTATAGAGACATACAGAATCTATTCATTTTCTAGCTTTCTTTATAGGAAAACCAATAATATACACTCAAGAGATTATGTTAGGGAGTTCCCATTATGGCTCAGCAGGTTAAGAACCTGGCTAGGATCCATGAGGATGCAGGTTCGATCCTTGGCCTTTCTCAATGGGTTAAGGATCTGGCATTGCTGTGAGCTGAGGTGTAGGTTACAGAAAGGGTTCGGATTCTGTGTTGCTGTGGCAGCTATAGCTCTGATTCACCCCAGTCTGGGAACTTCCATTTGCCATGGGTGTGACCCTAAAAAGGACAAAAAAAAAAAAAAGAGAGAGAGAGAGAGAGATTATGTTAGGAAGGCAAATGTTTGGGTCAGAAAGCAAATGAATATTAAAGGGAAATCCAAAAGATACTTAATTCAATTCTAGCAAACACACTAACTGAGCTGTTATAAAGTGAATTTAGCTCTAGGAAGTTTATTAAAAGCTGTTTCATATTTAACAGAGCCCTATTTAAGGGAAAAAGAATAATACAAGTAAAAAACTACTGGAGTCTTACTTTATTACTAATGTAAAAAAAAAAGATTAATAGAAATTTTATTTCAGGCCTAGAAACTAAAAATCTGAGGACAGATGATACCTTTGACAGAGCAATTGGTCCTAATTGAGCATACATGTGTTTCAAAGGCAATAACAAGTTTTCTTGAAATTAAGGTGGTACCTCGGGTACAAGGGAAACCAGGGGTAGGTCCTAGAGGTAGCTTTCACTGGTTTAAGTAATTTCATATCAAAAAGCAAAATTCCAAAGCAGAAGCTACTCTGGTATAAAATTTTAAATGTTTAATCCAAAAATGTCAGGAACTAGAAAAGAGTCCAAACACAAAATACCATTAGAGAGTGAAAAACATAGGGTTCAAAGAGAAATTAAAAATTAGGAAATTTTCTTGTGATGGGTGGGAATGAAGAGTATTTCAAATGAGATATGGTGACAAGCCAAGATTATCTATTTTTTTGTTAAAAGAGAAATCCCATGTTTAAGTGATGGTCACGCACTAAAACAAGAGGCCATATTTCTAAATAACCCCTCTACCAATTTGGGGAAACTATGATAATATTAACCTCCTTGGGGAGGCATTCTTATGAATTTTATTTAAGTTAAAGGTAGTAAAAAGTTGATAATTAGCATTGACCTTAATTTGTGAAACTAAAAATGAATGATTACTCCATCCGACCTCCTTCTTTTAGAAAGAATTCTTTTAGTTACAACTACATTTTTATGGTAATGATAAGTACTGATAACTATATCAATAAGTACCAGATAACTATACTTTTCACTAGGGAAAATTTTAGGGACCAAGGATTACCATTAAATTAATTCGTTAAAGATAGGTTCAATGTTATGGGCATCTGCTCAGTGTGATAAAGTATGCTGAATCTTAAAAAGTAAAGCATGTCAAACTTTGTAGGCATAGATTCAATGTTCTAATAAAAGATAACACAGCTATTAGACACACTGCTATTCTTCCCAAACATTATTGAGAATAAGCAGCAAGTAATTGGGAAGGACATGAAGAAGATTTTATTTAATGAAAGCAGGATAATCTTATTTGGGATTTTAACTTATTTGGATTCTTTTTGAATTGAAATGTCTCCCATTAAATGAATAATAGGTACAATTTATAATCACTTTGGGAGTATTTCTATATTAATTTTATTCAAATACTTAATGTTGCTATTTAATTTTATTATAAAATCTCTACTAAGTCATTTTGTACAATGTACCAAATTTTGGGGTTTTGAATATAAAATAAGGAATAGGTTTTCAAAAGAAGGTAAGAATGGCAATTAATTTTATTCAATCAACATTTACTATTCTGATCCAATTCATCCAGTATTGATGGAAAGACAGAGGCACATATGTGAGATATTTGGGAGACAAAATCAAAGAACTTGGAGCTGAATTGGATGTGGGCCATGAGGAAAAGGTATCAAGGATGTCTCCTAGTTTTCTGATTTAAGGAAATGGATGGATGTGAGTGCCCTGAAAAAGAATGTGATTTTGAACAAAAGTTTTAAATTGGGTTCTGGTTATGCAAAGTTAAACTGACATCTTCAAAGTGTTTGATAGAAAGTTGTATATGACTGTGGTTGCTGGGCAAATAAGTAAAATTGTAGATATTTTAAAATGTATTTGAACTTAAATGACTACATACAGGAACCCCATGGTAACCAAGAATCAAAAACTTAACAACAGACACAAAAATGAGAGACAAAAACACAAGTATAACACTAAAGTAAATTATCAAATCACAAGGGAAATGAGATGGGAAGAAAAAAAGAATTACAAAAAAAAGAAAAGGAAAAAAAAAGAAAGAAAATGAGTAACAAAATGCCAATACATACACACTTAATAATAATTACTTTATTTTATTTTATTTTATTTTATTTTGTTTTTTTAGGGCCACACCTGCAGCATATGGAGGTTCTCATGCAAGGGTTCAAATTGGAGCTATAGCCCTGGCTACACCACAGCCACAGTAACACAAGATACAAGCCCCATCTGTGACCTACACCACAGCTCATGGCAATGCTGTATCCTAAACCCACTGAGCAAGGCCAGGGATTGAACTTGAGTCCTCATGGATGCTGAGCCAGGACAGGAACTCCATTAATAATTGCTTTAAATATCAATCAACTAAATGCTTTAAACAAAAGACATAGGATGGATGATTTGATAAAATAAACAAGACCCATCTATATTCTGTCCACAAGAGGCTAATTTTGGAGATAAAAACATACAGAGACTGAAAGTTAGGGGATGGGAAATAATATTTGATGCAAATGGAAGTGAAAAGAAAGCTCAGGTAGCTAATGCTCACATCAGACAAAACATACCTTAAAATAAAATCAATTAACAAAAGACAAGACCATTATATGATGATGAAGGAGTCAATACTAGGAGATGATATAACCTTTGTTGAAATATATATGTACTTAATATTAACAAATATTAACATAGTGAGGGAAACTGACAGTCATACAAGAAAATAGGAGACTTCAACACCCCAATTATTGAAATGGAAAAATCACTGACATAAAATCAATAAGGAAACTGTAAACATAAATGATACATCAGACCAGTTGAATTTAATAGACATCTATAGGGCATTGCATTGAAAAACAGAATAGGGAGTTCCCGTCGTGGCACAGTGGTTAACGAATCCGACTAGGAACCATGAGGTTGCGGGTTCGGTCCCTGCCCTTGCTCAGTGGGTTAACGATCCGGCATTGCCGTGAGCTGTGGTGTAGGTTGCAGACGCGGCTCGGATCCCGCGTTGCTGTGGCTCTGGCGTAGGCTGGTGGCTACAGCTCCGATTGGACCCCTGGCCTGGGAACCTCCATATGCCGTGGGAGCGGCCCGAGAAATGGCAACAACAAAAGACAAAAGACAAAAAAAAAAAAAAAAAAGAAAAACAGAATAACACACGCTCTTTTCAAGAGCACATAGAACCTTCTCCAGAATAGATCACCTCACCTACTAGGCCGCAAAACAAGTCTCATAAATTTAAGAGGATAGAAATTATATATTTCCTGACCATAACAATATGAACCTAGAAATTAATTACAGGAAGAAAATGAGAAAAACATAAACAGGAGGTGAACAATATACTTCTAAAAAGCAATGAGTCATTGACAAAATCAAAGATGAATCAAAAAATACCTTGAGAAGATGAAAATTTTCCAAAAGCTATGGGACACAAAAAAAGGAGTTTTAAGAGGGAAGTATATAGTTATATACACCTACCTAAATAAATTTTAAAAATCTGAAATAATGTAACCTACCATCTAAAGAAAATAGGGGAAAAAAAGAACAAATAAAGACCAAAGCAAGCAGAAATTAAAAAATAATAAATAAAAGAATGGAAATAAATAAAATAGATACAAAAAAATAGAAAAGATCAATGAAACCAAGACACAAATAAATAAAATAGGAAATGAAAAATTGACATTACAACTGATATACAGAGAAAAAAAAACATAGGAGGACACTATGAACAGTTATATTCCTACAAATTGGATAATCTAGAGAAAATGGATACATTTCTAGAAACATACAGTTCTACAAAACTGAAGCAGGAGAAAATAGATAATCTGAACAGACTGATGACTAGTAATGAAATTGAACCAGTTATCCAAACAAACTCAGCAAATAAAAGTTCAGGACAGAACAGCTTCACAGGAGAATTCTATCAAACACATTCTAGAAGAAAATGTAATCCAAATACTCTTTAAGATAAGTCATAGAAACACTTTTTTGTTCTATCTTCTTGGACAAAGGAAACACAATTCAAAATAAACAAATGGAACTTAAAATTAAAACTTGAGCTCAGCAGAAGAAACCAAAAGCAAAACAAAATGACAATGTACTAAATGGGAGAAAATATTTGCAAATGGTATATGTTGTAAGGAATTAGATTTCAAAATATATAAACAGCTCATACAACTCAGTATCGAAAAAATCAACCAACCTAATTAATAAATTGGCAAAAGATCTGAATAGACATTTTTCCAAAGATATTCAGATGGCTAACAGGCATATGAAAAGATGTTCAATATCAGTAATTATTAGAGAAAGACAAATTAAAACCACAATGAGATATTACTTTGCACTTGTCTGAATGACTATCATGAAAAAGTTCACAAATATCAAATATTGGTGAAGTTGTGGAGAAAAGGGAACCCTAGTAATGTAAATTGGTACAGCCACTATGGAAAACAGTATGGAATTTTCTTAAAAAAATAAAATAAATCTACCATAATATCCAGCATTCTACTCCTGGGTATATATTTAAAGGAAATGAGAACAATAATTTTAAAAAGACATATGCTCTTCAATATTCATAGCAGAATTATTAATAATAGCCAAGATATAAAAGAAACTAAAGTGTCTATCAACAGATGAATGGATGAAGAATTTGTGATATAAGCATTGTGTATATAATTTTATTCCACATATTATTATTGTGGAATATTATTCAGCCATAAAAAATCAATAAAATTTTGCCATTCCTAACAACATGGATAGACCTGGGGGGTATTACACTTAGTGAAATAAATCAAAGACAAATACTGTATATTATCACCTATGTGTAATCTAAGAAAATAAGTGAATGGATATAACAAAGCAGAAACAAACTCACAGATATAGTGAACAAACTAGTGGTTAGCAATTGTGAGAGGGATGTAGGACTGACAGGATTTGGGAAGGGTATTAAGAGATACAAACTTCTATGTGTAAAATAAATACAATATAAGTAAATAATGTATGGTATAAGTAATATAGGCAATATTTTATAAAAACTTTAAATGGAGTATAGTCTATAAAAATATCAAATCGTTATGTTACTCACTTTAAAATAATATAACGTGAACAACTATATACTTTACTGAAAATTATGCAAATATGATTACTAAAAGTTTGAGATATAAACTTAAATATAAATATCATGTATTAAAATAGATCCAATAACTTAGAGAACACCTACATTTAGGAACTTTATATATTAAAAAAACTTGAAACTGTGAAAGAAATTATTAGATGAATTAGTGGTTGGATATTTCCTTTTATGGAAACCAATAGAGGAGGCAATTTACAGGATTATCAAACAATTGTTATCTAACACTTCTGCTACCACTGGGAATTTTAATCCCTTTTGAATTTGTTTGATTGTTCAGGGCTGCATCCACTGCTTTTGGATATTCCTGGTACAAGGGCTGAATCAGAGCTACAGCTGCTGACCGGCCTATGCCAGAGCCACAGCAATGTGAGATCAGAGCTGCATCTGTGACCTACACTGCAGCTCACTGGCAATGATGGATCCTTAACACATTGAGCAGGGTCAGGGATTGAAACTGCATCCTCGTGGATACTAGCTGGATTCTTTACTGCTGAGCCACAGTGGGAACTTCTTAAAAATCTTTTAATTTAAATTTTTTTTTTTTTTTTTTTTGTCTTTTTTGGGCCACATGCATGGCATACGGAGGTTCCCAGGCTAGGGGTCAAATCAGAGTTGTAGCCTCTGGTCTACACCATAGCAACTCCATACCAGTCATGTCTGCAACCTACACCACAGCTAATGGCAATGCCAGATACTTAACTCACTGAGGGAGACCAGGGACTGAACCTGAGTCCTCAGGAATGCTAATCAGTTTCGTTTCCACTGAGCCAGGACAGGAACTCCTAAATTTTTAATCCTTTAATTTTTAGTCTTTCATTGCAGTGACATTTCAATCAAGAAAGCTGTCATGTTCTTAACTCCTAACTACTGACTCTTAACTACTGGTCTCCAGGTTATTTTTCTAAGGATGACAGTCTAAGCTGAGTTATAATAATCATCACTTCCAAAGACCCTGTTCTTTGGCTATAAGAAACTAACCAATAACGGAGAATGATTTACCACTGAGAAGCATGGCCTGAAGGAAAAATGAGGACTAACTGTGAGCATTTGGATTTGTCATTTAGAAATGGATCAGTTTTACAGAGAAAGCTACTTCAGTAGGTAATGAAGTGTCCGACTCCAATTTTGAGGTTTAACTGCTGACAGTTTTCAGGCCTCATTCCTCTCCCTTTTCCACTTGGCCCCTATCTGGGTAGAGTACATCTGGGTAAATCTGATAGAATAACTCCATTGCTCCCTCTTTTGATGCCATGGAACAATTCGAACTCCATCAATTCCAACCCCAGAGAGGAACTCTAACCTCAGCAATCACTGGAACCTAAGTATAATCAAATCTGAAGCCTCTTGCAAGGCAAAGAGCTCCTACTCCTCTCTCCCCAGAACATCTCAAGTGGTATATTTCAGAACTCTCTTTATGTGTGTGTGACAGCCTCAGCCTCAACATCTGAATGAATTTGGGGTAAGAAGGTGATCTGTCCTCTTCTGCAAAGCTGTAAGACACAGAATAGTAAAGATACAAACCATATTACTATGAATTAAGAACATAAAATAGGTAGTGAGGCAGCAGAGACAGTAAAGAGAATTCTGAGAATCTATCTTGAGGTGAAAAATAGGAAATATAATGCAACATTTGTTGAAAAAGTATCCATGTTAACATGGATGTGTTTTAAAACAAGAGAAAATATAATAAGCCTCCCAAACAGCTGTGATTACAAAAAGTTATTTCTGATATTTGACATTTAATATATCATTTTTACCTAAAAACCTATGCAAAACAGTTTGTCTATTAAAAGATATTGATGTTGTTTCTTTTTTCTCTCAGTCACATCCGAATCATATGGAAGTTCCTGGGTCAGGCATCAAATCTGAGCTGCAGCTGAGACTTTTGTAACAGCAACGCCAGATCCTTAAGTCAATGTGCTGGGCAGGGGATTGATCCCATGCCATGACAGAGACAATGCCAGATCCTTAATCCACTGTGCCACAGCAGGAACTCTTAGTTTTGTTTCAATAGACATGACTGGAGTAGGACTTACTCCGTTGTGTCAAAAATAATCACTTGTAGAAAAGTTTTACATGCTAAAATCTTACATGTAACTATCTTTTGTTATTGTTGTCTTGAGTTTATTTTGATTGGTTGTTAACTTTCATTTTTGTTTTTGATTTTTTCCTTTTAGGACATGTTAAAAAATGTTCCATTTCTATGATTTCCCTGGCCATCTTCTTCCAGCATTCACCTTCTCAAATTGAATATTTCACAGGCATTTTGCTCTCATTCAGCCACTGCATGCCTGCAGAGCATTTCCATAAACTGATCTGTCTTTGAAATCAGTGGGAATTAAACATCTATAGTGCAGCTGTAGGGGTGTGAAAATGTATAAAGTTCAATGCTCATAATTTTCACAATCCTCTCTTATATTTCTCACAGGGGAAAATTTTTAAAGCTGACTTGAATTGTAAAATTGTCATCTGAGTTGACACCTGGATAAAAGACTGTATCAATACAAAATGATGAATGGACTTATTTGTGATTGTTGGTAATGACTCTTATAGGAGGTGGTATTTGGGATAGGTTTTACTATGAAAAAAAGAAAAAGGAAAATCTTTGATTTATTATTTTGAAATGAGGTCAGTGACATTGCATTTTGGACTTTTTGGATTGAAGAAAAAAATAAAAAATATTTTAAAAAATTATTTTCATCTATGATCCTAAAACATAGTAAGGTGTTTATGAATCCTGTGATTTAACAGTGATAGAATAAGTATAAATCATGAATGTCATGTTTTGCCTTGATCAGGTCAGTTTCAGATTATGTTTCTTCCCACTCTTTTCAACTGAATATCAGGGAACTGAAAAAAAGGCAAGTGTTCCAATGCAGTAACTGTGGCTTTTTACAAATCTTATAAACAAGTGACAGAAGAAATATGATTATTATTTAGGAGTATTTGAAATCTAATTGATACAAATTTTTCTCCAGAGATCACTAAATTATTTCTAGGATATAAGATTTTCAAATTAATTTTGTGGCAAAAATTCACAAAAGAAATTTAATCAGCATGACCACATGCCAAAGTTGATTTTTAATCACTTTCATCTGGTGGGTAAGGGTCTTGGGAATAACAGATACAAATTCAGGATGAAAAATAACATATTTAGAATGAGAAATACTACATACATGTTGAAGGTGAGAGGGATGAGTTCCTGAACATTTGTTATGAATTAGGTTGTGAAGGTTATTCAGACATCAATTAGGACCTGGAAAAAATGAATTTTCTCAAAAATAATATGACTGTGTAATATAGGTATATTCAGTTTATCCTTTTGTGTTGAGAGACGGGGAGATAGGAAGAGATAGAGGAGTGGGGGAAGGAAGGAACAGAAAAAGAGAGAGAAGGGACTGACTGATACATATAGAAAGAAAGTTGATCATCCATCATTTTCTGTAAACAATATGAGATGATCTGGAATTCAGAGTAACACAACAGAACATAGTATATACAGTTACCTTGAAAATCTATGTCACAGGAAGTAAAACAAATTTAGTGTTTTTATTGCAGTTTGTTTTTTATTTTTCTTCCTGTGAAGGTTTTGCTTTGTATTTTTTGTGTTTGTTTGTTTGTTTTAGCTGTCAGCCTATGCCACAGCCACAGCAACATGGGATCCAAGTTGCATCTGTGACATATAACACAGCTCATGGCAACATGGGATCCTTAACCCACTGAGCCGGGCCAGGGATCAAACCCACATATTCATGGATATCAGTTGGGCTCATTTGTTACTGCTGAGCTGCAACAGGAACTCCCAAGATTTTCTCATTTCTGACAAGATAAAGAGCAACATAGCCATGTGGAATGGGTTCAGCAGCCATTGCTTCTCCAAGGAGTCTAGAGTATATTCCCTGAGGATTCCAGAGCTCAATACACTCTTTAGGGAATTGTGCTGTTTTCCTACTTCCCATTAATAAAGTTTATTAATTAAACATTTCATTGAGCCCAAACTATGTATTGAAATTTTCAATGGCCCTTGCAGTTGCCTATATCAGATTTTGGGAAACAGCTGGCTGGCCTTTCCTAAAAGAACTGTTGGTTTCCTTCTTTGTTGCACTGACAGCAGGGAACTGGGAAAATAGTCTATAAATAAATCAATAAATGCTTCCTCTTTTAAACTGGGACTAGACTATTGATGAAATAGTAGAAATCTTCAGAGAATTGAGGCATTTATTAATTTATTCCCAATTTAAACTCTCTGAGAAATAAACCAACATGAGCTTTAATCACAAATGGCCAAGAACAAATAGATTATTTTTTAAACAATCTAAGAATAACCCTCAGCCTTCCCCTTTCCATTCTACCTGCAGAGATCCAAGTGCTGAGGAGCAAACAAGCTGGGTTTGTACAGAGCCAATCATTTAAATCATTCTGTTAATATAAATAAAGCACACTCTCCTGAGGAAAGCCATATCAGTGGAATGTCACAGTTGCAGACAGCTGTCTAAGATATCCAAATGTTACTGGTGAAATCTACTTTTCAACAATTCACTATTAAAATAGGGAAAATAAGCCAAAACATCAGTAGGAAATCTGAGCAAAGCTGTAAAAGAAAATGTCAAGTTTGTCTTTATGTATTTCTAAACCAAAGAAGTTGCAAGGAAAGGAGTCACAGGGCATAGTTTCATTGTTGAATTCTAGCTGGGCATCTAACCCTATCATTATCTTTAAAAATGGAGGCGGAAGGATTGATTGAAATGCAAGCATTTTTCTGACGAGTCAGACAGAAGAGCAGAAGAGCCCAGGGGAGTCTGATCTGAGCTGTTGTTCCTAAATAAGGGTTTCAATTCCCAGGATTAAGCCACTTTACAAAATTATTTAAAAGCCAAGTCATTCTAACTTCTAATTAAGACACCCAAAACAGGATGACTAGAAGAAGTATACTTCATTTTGTCAAGAAGTTGTGATGGAAAATCAAAGTATTGCACAATTTCCTGGAACAGAGAAATTAAGCAAACATACATGTGACTATTGTATTTTGTTAGCATCCATCTCACACAAATTAAATATTTTAGGTTTATAAACTCAGGGAATATGCTTTTCAGCTCGTCAATTGGGTGAAATAAATATATGCATATTTTGTTTTTGCTAATTAGTTGGTGGTTCTTGCATATTCTAAATTAGCAGTTTAAGGATGGGATTGAGCAATAAACAATTTAATAAGCTCTTGTACTCAATAAGCTTCATAAAAGGATTCTCCCAACATCTATGGAGAAAACTATACAATTCTATTGAAAGATATTCCTGAAAACCCAAATAAGTAGGGATATACATCATGTTAATGACTTGGAAAACTCAAAATGTCCATTTATATCAAATGGAAATCCAGATACATTGCATACCCTGTGAAAACCCCTACATGTTTTTTGGAGGATGGCTGAAGAAACTTGACATGCTAATTTTAAAATTTTATAAAGGAAAGCAAACCTGAGTCTAGCCGAAATACTCTGAAGAAGAATAAAAAATATAAGAATGCTCTACGAAATGGTAAGATTTATTACACAAAATAGTTATTAAATAGGATTTTACTATATCGAGATTAGACAAGACTGAGGTCTGGCACCACTTGACCTACACACAGTCACCATTTTTTTTTAAATAAAGTTTTACTGGAGTAAAACAATGCCCGATCACATTATGTGTTGTTCATGGCTGCTTCTATGCTACACCAATTAAGAGATTATATCACCCAGAGTTTAAAATATTTGCCATCTGACATTTTAAGAAAAAGTTTGCCAATCCCTGAACAGGAGGAGTGAAGCAAACTAAAGAACCAAGAAGCATGCATATGTGCATATTTGGTATATGATGAAGATATAACTACAGAGAAGCTGGAAAAAAATGGACCATGACCTCAGGCCATAAACACTCACACACACACACACACACACACACACAGACACACACACACACACACACACACACACACACACACACAGAAATTCTACAGAGTTCCTCTAACTAATGTTAAAGAGAAAATTATGTTCTTAGAAAATGTTATGGGACAATATCTTCAAGATAGGTGGGTAGCTATAGATTTTTTTATTGTACCATTAAATGTACATTCAATATATAATTTAAAAATTATGTATAAATAAAAAGGCATGCAAATTTTACATTCTAAGGATATGAACTTTAGAAACATTAAGAAACTGAAAAGCAAGCCATGTAGTAGAAGATATTTACCACATATATAATTGGTTAGGAGATTATATTTGTAATTTTTTATAATTGAAATATATTACTAAGAACAAATCAGATAATCAATAAAAATATTTCAGCAAAGAAGAAAGAAAGGAAGGGTAGAAGATAAGGAGATTTCTTAAGAGGAATCAGTAAAAATTGTCTTTAGGAAAGAGGATATACAGATGGCAAAATATTTTAAACAGGTGACAAATTCAATTAGTAACTGATGAAATCCAAAATGAAACCACAAATATATAGACATTGTAAATCCAAAAGACTGAAATCTAAAAATGCATAGACTAAAAATACCAAGCTGAAAAGAATTTAGAGCAATCATAAATTATACTCAGGGAGTTCCTATTGTGGCTCAGAGGGTTAAAGACCCAACATAACCTCCATGAGGATGTGGGTTGGATACCCAGCCTTGCTCAGTGGGTTAAGGTTCCAGCCTTGCTACAGGTTGCAGTGTAGGTCACAGATGCAACTTGGATTTGGTGCTGCTGTGGCTATGGTGTAGGGCTCAGCTGTAGTTCTGATTCAACCCCTAAAATCCATATGCCACAGGTGCAGCCATTAAAAAAAAAAAAAAAGAAAAGGAAAGAAAGAAAAAAGAAAAAGAAAAAGAAATTATACTTGGAGCAGGAGTATAAAGAATCCAGAAGAGCTGCACTTTGACTTTGAAAGCCGAAAACAATAACCACAAAAACAAACAGGCGTTATTCAGCAAATCTACCCTAAACATTAAAATAAGAAACATGCTTATTTGCTCTAAGATAGGTCTACAATTATGTTGATGGTATCATGATAAATAAAACTTGAGCAACTCAAGATCAATAATAAAATAAACAAATAATGATGCATTTACACAAGGAAGTATCCCAGAGCAACAAAAATTATAAATTATATTTATACATAATAAATTACATGAATTTATAAATATTATGCTGAGTGGAAGAAGTCAGAAACAAAATTAATACAAACTGGACAATTTCATTTATATAAAATTAGAAACAAGAAACTAGGAGTTCCCGTCGTGGCGCAGTGGTTAACAAATCCGACTAGGAACCATGAGGTTGCGGGTTCGGTCCCTGCCCTTGCTCAGTGGGTTAACGATCCGGCGTTGCCGTGAGCTGTGGTGTAGGTTGCAGACGCGGCTCGGATCCCGCGTTGCTGTGGCTCTGGCGTAGGCCAGTGGCTACAGCTCCGATTGGACCCCTAGCCTGGGAACCTCCATATGCCGCAGGAGCGGCCCAAAGAAATAGCAAAAAAAGACAAAAAAAAAAAAAAAAGAAACTAAAGTACAGAATAGTTATACTGTTGCTTGCTTTCGCAAATTTAATATTCTGTATATATATATTTTATATACATTCTTTAAACAAATTTTACAATTTGGAAAATATAGAAATTAAAATTCCTACCAGAAAAAAATGGAAAAGATATCACAGGCCATTTATGGAAGGGGAAATCTGAATGAAAGATAAAAATTTGAAAGAATACTCAGCATCATTAATAATCAGAAAAATTCAAATTAGAACTAGATATAGCTTTTCACACCTGTCAAGCCTGCAAGATTTAAAGTCTGACAACATTTATTTTTTAACCAATGTTGAATATAACATGTGGAAAATGTCACACTTAAATTGCTATTGGGAGTGCAATTGGTTAAAACCACTTTGGGGAGAAATTTGACTCTCCATAATAAAGTTTCGAGAATGTGCCTTCTTTGGAATTCAGTCATTCTTCTTTTAGAAATCTACACTGTGTAAAACTTTTCTACAAGTGGACAAGGGGACAGATTCATGAATGTTTACTGAAGCACTCATAACAGTATGAGAAAATGTACAAATAATGCAACCATCTATCAACAGAAGTATGAAAAATAAATACATATTTATTTATTCAGCAGAAGAATGTATCAGCTAAAATCAATAAACCAACTCCATGTACATCGATATAAATAAATTTCAAAAACATAATGTGGAATAAAAATGACTTGCAGACTATTTACAGTATGATAGGCAAACTCATTTCCTTCTAACACCATGGGAGGGAAGTTAAATGTATAATTAAAGATAAGTAGGTTCCTTTATTTTCCCAGTGAATTAAAAGGAGAAGTGATTTCATCAACTGAAAATGAGGAAGGGAAGACAGTACTAGAGACTTACGTATAAGATGAATAGGTATGAACTTGTCTTCTTGGAAAGTGGAAGAGTAAACTCCTCAGGGAAATTATCACTTTCGCCAAGTAGTGCTGAGTTCCCATGTGAAGTTTACGGTACAATTTAAATGGAACCCAGCCAGTAGGGAGCTGTTGATTTTCACCAGCCATGTCTAGCTGCTGATGTGAAGATGAAGAGAAGGTAACATTTGTGCATAATTGGGTTTAATATTTTCCAGGCAAGTGAGGGTATAGAGTAAGGTACAAGAGAGTAAAGACTTTACGAACTGAGTAGTTCTGCTGGGGAGGAATAATATCTAGGCTGGAAAGGAGAAAAAAAATGAAAATATGAGGAACAACTGGAATTGTTGATGGAGCAGAAAAATTGTGCTTCGGTTATACTGGTGTAAATGAGCAGAAGCTATAGCAGATTTGGTGAAAAAATTGACCATGTGAAGTTGAGGTTTCAGAGTTGATGTGGTGATTGAGAATGAAAATGGCTAGGATATGAGAGGTAACTAAAGTGGAAATAATAAGAAATGGATTCCTGAAAGTGCAGAGGCCAAAGACCAGGATGCCAGGGAAACAGATAGGTCATCAAGGTAAAGTTAGACCCTGTCAATAATGACAAAAGAAGTGATATCATCTCCTGAAGATGATAAACTAGGCAAAAGAATGAAGAGGCATGAAGAATGCTAGCAGATGCCAGCGTCAAAGAAAGTGAGGAGATGAGAAAGCCTAATGGCATCTCTTGATTGACTCTGGGTTTTGAGCTATAACAAATGGTCTGGAGACTGAAAGGAGATACAAGGAGATATACCATCTTTGGGCCTTGTAATACACAGAGTATTGGAAAAAAAAAAAAGAAAACAACAGCTTCCACTTTGGGGTCTGCATTGGCTGTCACAACTTTAGCAACATAAGGCGATAACAGAATATTTGAGAATGGAGTTTGAAGTGAGGTAGTAAGTCGCTGATGACAGCAGTAGTACAAATGGAACAGTGGAAAGAAAGGTTTGGGTGGAGGGGAAGGATGAAAATTGGGTCACTTTAGGAAATGCACAGAGCTTTACAAGGATGGGTTTCAGTGGTAAGAGAGTTCTTGGAGGGATAAATTTTGCTAGTAACAGGAGGTACGTGGGGATGGTTGATGATGGGATTTTCTTGTATATTCTATAGAAAAGATGAATAATTCATTCAAATTAAGGCCTCCCTTATGTGCTCTTTTTTGGATTAATATTAGTGTTGTATAAAAGCTTAACATCTAGGAGTTCCCGTGTGGTGCAGTGGGACGTTGTCACTGCAGTGTCTTAGGTTGTCGGCTGTGGCTCAGGTTTTATTCTGGCCCTGGGAATTTTCACATGCAGCGGGCACAGCCACCAGAAATTTAATTTACTTAAAAAATAAATTTGATGGTATTAGAATACTTTTTATGTCCCTTAACATATTTTAATATATGTAAGCAAACAGAACCAAATTATTAAATGCTAGTCTTGAATCTATTCAACTTTGTGTTTAAACACTTCAATTTATAGAATTAAATTGTTCATTAAATTACTCGTTTTACTCACTTTCCTTTTAGCTACAAAAAATTTAAAACTTTTTTTAATGTTATTTACTTTATTGCGGTAGAACACGTAACATGAAATCTACCCTCTCAGTAAATTTTTAAGTGTTCAATATAGTATTGTTAACTGTGGGCCCAAGGTCACACAGCAGATCTCTAGAACATACTCACCTTGCATAACTGAAACTTTATATTTATTGAACAGCTCCCCCTATATCCATGCCCCTAGGCTCTGGAAACAACCATTCTACACTCTGCTTTGACGAGTTTGACAATTTTCGATATCTTACACAAGTAGAATTATGCAATATTTTTTCTTCCATAACTGGCTTATTTCATTTAGCATAATGTCTTTCAGGTTCATACAGGTTGTTGCCTATGGCAGGATATCCTTCTAAAAATTTAAAGTTTATTTGGTAATGCCTTGAAAGCCTTTCAATTTCCCCAAGACAACATGATGACTTGCAAACAGCCTTTATCTTAAAGTCAGATAGACTGAAAATGTACTGCATATTCTCCCATCTAATAATATTTGATCTTTCCAAAATTACTAAATTTAGTTTTTCATTAAAATGAGAACAATATAATCGCTAGGGTTACATGAGTCATGAAGAATCTCTAGTCCTACTTGGTAACAGGATGTTAGTTCCTCTAAATTTCCTTGAAGTTAAATAGATTACATCTAAAGAGGGTAGTATAAAGAAATTAGGGAGTTTCTCTTGTGTCTCAGTGGGTTAAGAACCTGACATAGTGTCCTTTTGGATTCAGATTCCATCCCTGGCCTCTGTCAGTAGGTTAAGAAACAGGCCTTGCCACAAGCTGTGGCTTAGGTCACCGATGAGTCTTGGATCCGGCATTGCTGTGGCTTTGGTATAGACCTGCAGCTGACCTGCTACTCCAATTCAACCCCTAGCCTAGGAGTGTCCATATGCTGCAGGTGCAGCTATTAAAAAAAAATAAATAAGAGAGAAAGAAATTAAACCTTGGGGAGTTCCTGCTGTGGTGCAGTAGGTTAATAATCCAGCTGTCTCTGTGGCATTGTTGGTCACAACTGCAGCTTGGATTTGATCCTGGCCCTGAAACTTCCATACGCCATGGGTATGGCCAAAAAAGGAGGGAAAAAGAAAAGAAATTAGACCCTCAGCTTATTCAAAGTGAGAACAAAAATTATATTATTGAATGCAACCTCCACTTGATTCTGACTAGATAGATAGATATATATAAATATGTACTCATTTAGAAAACATTATATTTTCAATTTCTACTTAAACTATTAAATATCTCAGCTAAGGAAATGATAATGGGAAAAAAATGACTAGGAGAAAATGCTATTTTCCTAGTACTATGCATATAAGGAATTCCTCTTAATGGACGAAGATCCTATCCACTTCAGCAGGGAAATTCTCAAATAAGCTTGCTTGAGTTAGAAGCTGACCTGAATGTGTCTTCTCCTGCCTTGGATACAGGCAGCTGGCAGAGGAAGAGTCTTCATGGGGTCAGAAGAAGGAGAAAGGAGATTGAAACTGCATTCATTATATGTCAAAGGCTTGGGCTTAATAAAGTGGCTCTTTAAGCCACTTTATTTCTCTCCAAGAAATTTACAAACTCATAAAACTTTGGTGTAAGAAGACTTTTTTTTTTTTTTTTTTTGAGTAAAGGAAGGAAAGATGAGTATGGGACAGAGGAGAGTCAGAACCTCTTTTTTTCTGGAGTAGAGAGAGGGTCTGGAAGAGGGAAGTTGATAAGAGTCTGAGAGATTAGGAGGGGGTCCCTAAATTAAAATAATTTGCCCAAACCTTTATTGGGATGACAGGAGTACACTAAATCCCTATTTCCGTCTCTAAGCAGAGTGCTCTTTGAGAGATTGCTCTGCATTTTCTTCTGCTCAACTGTGTTTTGGCGACTCTCATAGTTGTCCTTTTTCACTTCACTTAGTGATTGTAAACACTGAATTTCCCTGAGGCACATTCCCTTCACCACATCAGTGCTACCAGTCTTTGGGGACTCAGTGAGGCTTCGAATTCCTTTAAATGTGTTTCTTATAACAAGACAATGTCTTATGACCCCTCCTAATTCACTTGTACAGATTACTTGCCTCTGGGAGTAGCTATTTATTCAGTAATTTTTTTAATTCACAAAAGCTTCTTACACATTTCTTCTTATAAAGTGCATAAAAGAACAAAGCTACAATCTGATTAATTTCATAGGACACTAGGGAGCTGAGAGGAATAAAAATATGACATATATGTCATGCTTTACCACCAAAAAATTGTGTTTGTGCATTATCTTATTTTGCAACAATCCTGTTAGCTACATGTGTATTTTTTTTTCTTTTTTCTTTTTCTTTTTTTGTTTTTAGGGCCGCACTCTCAGCATATGTTAGTCCCCAGCTGCCAGCCTATACCACAGCCACAGCAATGCAAGATCTGAGCCGCATCTGCAACCCAAACCAGAGCTCACTGCAACACCAGATCCTTGACCCACTGAGCAAAGGCAGAGATCAAACCCATGTCCTCATGGATACTAATAGGATTCGTTTCCACTGTGCCACAACGGGGACATATATTTTGATCCTTATTTTACAAAGGCAAAGACAGAGGTTAAAAACATAATGGGCCTGCCCAATATCACAGAACTCCTGAGAGCTGAGTGGAAACATGACTTGTCCTGTATACTGTTTCCAAAGCCAAGGTTCTGGATGCAGTACAATGAGTTCTCTTTCTGGACATACAAATGTCAATATATAAGCTTCTCTTAACCAGAGTTAATCTACCCCTTGCCTTACTTTTCTTTTTTTTTTTTTTTTTTTTTTTTGTCTTTTGTCTTTTTGTCTTTTGTTGTTGTTGTTGTTGCTATTTCTTGGGCCGCTCCCTCGGCATATGGAGGTTCCCAGGCTAGGGGTTGAATCGGAGCTGCAGCCACCGGCCTACACCAGAGCCACAGCAACGCAGGATCCGAGCCTCGTCTGCAACCTACACCACAGCTCATGGCAACGCCGGATCGTTAACCCACTGAGCAAGGGCAGGGACCGAACCCCCAACCTCATGGTTCCTAGTCGGATTCGTTAACCACTGCGCCATGATGGGAACTCCTTTTTTTTTTTTTTTTTTTGAGAAACAATTAAGTAGAGAAATAATGCCTAAGCATGAAATGATGCTGTTTGTTTGGTTGGTTTTTTTTAATGGGCGGTGGTGGGTTTTAAAGCAACTTTAAGTTTAAAACTGTATTAGGACCTGGTCTTAGCACATTTGGAGAAGAGGAGGAGGGAAGCAAATGATAGATTCTAAACTAAATTTTAAACGTGAGTACTTGACTTTTGGTTGTTTTGAAAGCAATAAGTTTGCAAAGGAAAATTTGACTATGAACCAAATACTGCTCAATTTATGGACAAAAATCCTAAAGTAAAACAGAATGCAAATAGAGGCACCAGGAGTTCACAAGGAATAGCATTGTCTAGCCTCCATTTGGCCAAACATGTATTTTTTTTTTAATTTATATTTCTATTAGGCTATAGAAAATCAATGTGTTAAACGTTGTTAGGAATACACTGTTGACAGTTTAACTTATACTAAGAACAAGTTCTCTGGAGTCAGTATAGTAATGTGCAACCTAGTGGTAAAGCTGAATATGAGGCTTTGCTATCCTCAATTATTCTTATTTTAAACTGCAGACAATAATACTATCGACCTTACAATATTACCATGAATCATGAGCTAATGGACATGAAGTGCTGAGCACAGTGAGTATGACTTGGCTTTTGTTCAGTAAGTATTCTTCCTCAATCTTTTTTTCCTTTTCCTTCTCTTTCATCAAAAATAATTTATATTGAACTTTTGTTCAGGACCATAATGAAAAAGGATTACTTAGCTCTAAGTTCTTTGTCCCAGTAACTTTTAGAAAATAATCTTCAGAGAAAGTATAAATTATTGTCTTAGTGTCTACTCATCACTGAATTTTCACATTTTAAAATCATTTTTTTTACTATTGAGTTGCATAGTTTCTTCATATATTTTGGATTTTTTGTTGTTGTTGTTGGTCTTTTTTTGCCTTTTCTAGGGCTGCTCCCATGGCATATGGAGGTTCCCAGGCTAGGGGTCTAATCGGAGCTGTAGCCGCCGGCCTACGCCAGAGCCACAGCAACGGGGAATCCAAGCCGTGTCTGCGACCTACACCACAGCTCACGGCAATGCTGGATCCCTACGCCACTGAGCAAGGCCAGGGATCAAACCTGCAACCTCATGGCTCCTAGTCGGATTTGCCAACCACTGTGCTACAATGGGAACTCCATATATTTTGGATATTAACTCGTTATCAGAGATTGATTTGTAAATATTTCTTCTGATTCAGAAGGTTACTTTTTCATTTTGTTGATGATTTATTTTGCTGTGCAGAAGCTTTTTAGTTTGATCTATTTCCACTTGCTTATTTTTGCTTTAACCGTCTTTGCTTTGGGAGTCATAACTAAAAGATTAAGATGTTGAGAGATTGTCACTTATGTTTTCTTCTAGGAGTTTTATGGTTTTGGGTTTTACATTCACGTCTTTAACCTACTTTTAGTTAATTTTTTGTGTATGGTGTAAGACAGTGGTCCAGTTGTACCCTTTTGCACATGATTGGCCATTTTCTTTTTGGGGGTTATCTAGCTCTTATTTTCAATAATGAGATATATTTAATGCAGGTACTTTGCTTGATACTGGTTTTACAAACATATCTTCCCAAGAATTTAAAAAAGTGTTTTGCTAATTTTTAGCAAATAGTTTATAATGTTATTAAAATAAAAAATCATTCTTGTTGGGCTAAAATTTTAGATAAGATCAGTTCTAAAGACTTTTAAAGAATTGCAACTTTATAATATTGAATTGTCCAATAAATAGATAAACCACAATAAGTTTATATATTAAATTATATCTTTTTGACTATTAGTGTATATTATGATATTCTTTATTGAGTCTTAGGTATTGATAAAGATCATGATGACCATAATGAATTACTAGCATTAATTGACTAACAGTAGTATAGTTTAATTTACTAACCATAGAGAAATCTAATAATTCAGTCTTTACTATTTCTTATTTTTAAGTTAATATAATTTTTTGTTCAAATAATCTGTTTGAACCTGACTAATATCCAGGAGGATATGGGTTTGGTCTCTGGCCTTACTCAGTGGGTTAAAGGATTCAGCATCACCCTAAGTTGCAGTGTAGGTCACAGATGCAGCTTGGATCCCACATTGCTGTGACTGTGGCATAGGCTTGAAGTTACAGCTCAGATTCAACCCCTAGCCTGGGAACTTCCTTATGCCGTGGGTGCATCCCTAAAATGACAATAATAATAATAATAATGAAAAACAAATATATATACATACACTATTATAGCATGTATTAGTGGAGTGTGTATATGTGTGCTTGTAGGTATGTTTGTATGTGATATGTGAGACAGAGAGAAAGCAAAAAAATAAAACCATCCTCTTAGTAAAGTGGTGAGTATCCTCACCTGTCACCTGGGAGACCAGGTGAATCCCCCACAGATTCAGGGAGGAAACATGCTCTGAATTCTCTTGTAGCACAGCCAGTTAAGAATCCAGCATTGTCACTGCTGTGGTGCAGGTTTGATCCCTGGCCCAGGAACTACCACATGCTGTGGGCACAGACCAATAAAAAAAAAAAAAAAAAAAAAAAAAAAAAAGAAAGAAAGAAAGAAAGAAAAAATCCATATAGCCTACTTACTCCTCTGTGATTTATTAAGAGGTGCCCCTTGGGTTCACTACACACAATATCAGCTCACCCTTTTGCGAAAAAGAAAAACTAACAAGAGATGATAAAAGGATCAGTGATAAATGTAGGTGATCACAGCAAGGACAGATGATTGGCTTTACTTTCTTTGGTTGCACATCTTGTGCTGTACAGGAGAAAGAATAAGGACATTAGATCAGGTTAGCTCAGTCTTTTCTTTTTGTTGGCTTAACAAGGATGCATGCTTTTCCTGTGAGTTTACAGAATATTCCAGAAAGTGTCTGTGTTTGAACAACCATAAAAGCTTGTCCTTAGCTCAGAGGCACCAGCAGCAAAGTTAATGGAGCATGGCCCTAGGAGATGATGAAAATACTTAGAAGAGGTCAAGAAAATCATCCACATCAGAGAAATGCGCTGTAAGGAAGCCCTTGCATGGCCTTCTGAAGGATCATCAGATGTTCCTTTAACATATCTGCATTCATTTTTGAGTGCTTTTTTATTTTTTATTTTTTGTCTCTTTAGGGCTACACCTGAGGCATATGGAGGTTCCCAGGCTAGGGGTCAAATTGGAGCTGTAGCTGCCAGCCTACACCACAGCCACAGCAACACAAGATCTGAGCTATATCTGCAACCTACACCACAGCTCATGGCAACACTGGATCCTTAACCCACTGAGCACAGCCAGGGATTGAGCCCACATCCTCATGGATACTAGTCAGGTTCATTAGCCTCTGAGCCACAACGGGAACTCTAAGCCCTTCTTTGATTTCTGACACAAGAAGAGGGTCCCAGCTCACCTTGGAACTCTCCTGCACCAGTCTTAAAATCTATACTTTTTTTTTTTTAAGAAGTCATACTTATTTTGAAATAAACAGTGTTTAGAAACCAAGATCAAGATACAAGGATGCAAGGTATCTTAGTCCATTAAGGCTGCTATAACAAAAATAGCAAAAATATCATAGCCTGAGTGGCTTAAAAACAACAGAAATTTATTTGTCACAATTCTCTAACCTGGGAACCACAAGATCAAGTTGCCAGATCTGTGTCTGGTAAGAGTATGCTTCACGTTTCATAGCGGACCATCTTCTCATCGTAACCTCACATGGTAAAAGGCTCAAGAGGCTCTTGTGGGTTTGTTTTAAAGGATATTATTCCTTTTCATGTAGACTCCACCTTTATGACTTAAACATCTCCTAAGGGGTCCAGTTCCATACACTATTGCAGTGGTATTAGCTTTCATAGAAATTCGGGGGTACATGATAGCATGCCTAGTACTGAATGTTATCATTATGTCTGAGCCTTTCAACTGACAAAGTTAGGACTTATATCTGTATATGGTTACTCAGATAAATATATATATTATATCTCTGATAAATTTTTATATTTATATTATATATATATATATATATATATAATTTGGAATTTGAAGTTTCAGTGTGAACTCATATTTAATTGTAATTTTATACTTAAACTTCAAATTCTACTCCCATACTAAAAGGCTCTCCCTTTGTAATCCCCCCATTCCACTTTTGTAGCACTTTCTCCCACATTGAGAATTCAGCCTGCCAATGTATTTACTCATTTACTGATAACCACATATATACAAAATAATTACAAAATTGATATACTCATACTGCTAAAGTCATTAAAACTACAAAGTAATGTTTAAATTTTCTCTATAGTTCTTTTAGATTTGTATAGGCTGTGTATATATTCACTTGGATTAGTGACAATTATTTGGTTTAGCTCTACCTTCCCCTTCTCAGTGGATGTGTTATAAATTTAGCACAGGCCTATCTTGGAGATATCGCAGATTCAGTTCCAGACTATGGCAACAAATGAAAGTTGCAATAAAGTAAGCCATGAAATATTTTTTGGTTCCTACTGCATATAAAAGTTGTGTTTATACAATATTATAGTATTTAAGCATGCAATAACATTATGAATAAAAATGTATTTACCTTAATTAAAAATATATTATTGCTAAAAATGCTAACAATCATCTGAGCCTTCAGGAAGTCATAGTATTTTTTCTGGTGGAGGGTCTTGCCTTGATGTTGTAGGCTGCTGATTGATTAGAGTGGTCGCTGAAGGTTGGGGTGGCTGTGGCAGGTTCTTAAAATTAGACAGAGGTGAAGGTTGTTGTTTCAATTGATTCTTCCTTTCGTGAAGTATTTTTCAGTAGCGTGTGACGCTGTTTGATAGTATTTTGCTCACAGTGTAACTTCTTTCAGAACTGGAATCCATCTCTTCGAATCCTGCCACTGCTTTATCAACAAAATTTATGTAATCTCAGTTCTTTGTTGTTGTCTCAACAATCTTCACAGAATCTTCACCACAAATAGTTTCTACCTCAAGAAATTACTATTTACTCATGCATATGAAGCAATTTTTCATCCTTGTAAGTTTTTTTTCTTTCTTCATGAAATCGTTAACTACTCAGTCATACACCTTCAGACTCCATTTCTTATCCTAGTTCTCTTGCTATTCATATCCCCTTCACTGAAGTCTTGAACCCTCCAAGTCACTTCTTTCACTGAAGTCTTGAACCCTCCAAGTTATCCATGAGGGGTGGAATCAGTTTTTTCTAAATTCATTTTAGTGTTTATATTTTGACATTTTCCCATGAATCCCAAATGTTCTAAATGGGATCTATGATGGTGAATCCTTACCATTCAATTTACTTTGCCTAGATCAATTAAATGAGTTACTATCAATGGCAGCTGTAGCTTTACAAAACATAATCCTTAAAAATGAAACTTGGATATTTTAAATTACTTCTTGATCCAGGGGATAGATGTTGTGTTAGCAAGCATAAAGGCAGCATGACTTTTATTGTACATGTCCATCAGAGCTCTTGACTGACCAGGTGCATTGTTAATGAGCAGTATTCTTTGGAAAGTAATCTTTTTTTTTTTTTTTTTTTTTCTAAATAGTAGGTCTTAAACTATTCGGTAAACCATATTGTGGACAAATTTGTTGTCATCCAGGCTTTGTTCTCCCATTTCTAGAGTACAGGTAGAGTAAATTTAGATAATTCTAAGATTTTCTGGATGGTAAAGAGAATTGGCTTCAACTTTAATTTACCAGCTGCATTAGCTCTCAAAAATAGTTAGCCTCTTCTTTGAAAATTTGAAGCCAGGCATTGACTTCTCCTCTCTAGCTATGAAAGTCCCAGATTGCATCTTCTTCCAGTATAAAGCTGATTTGTCTACAGTGAAAATCTCTTGTTTAGTGGAGCTATTTTCAATGATTATTTTAGCTAGATCTTCTGGATAACTTGCTGCTGCTTCTACATCAGTACTTGCTGCTTCACGTTGCACCTTTATGTTGTAAAAACAACTTCTTCCCTTCAACTTCATGAACCAATCTCTACTAGCTTCAAACTTTTCTTCTGTTGCTTCTTCACCTCTCTCAGCCTTCATAAAATTGAAGAGAATCAGGATCTTGCTCTAGATTCAGCTTTGACTTAATGGAATGTTGTGAGTGGTTTGATCTTCCATGCAGACCACTAAAACATCTCCACATCAGCAGTAAGGCTGTCCCCCTCTCTTATTATTCGTGTATATACACTAGAGTTGTACTTTTAACTTTCTTGAAGAATTTTTCCTTTGCATTCACAACATGGCTAACGGATAGGTACAAGAGGTCTAGCTATCTTTTGGCCTGTCTCAGCTTTCTGCATGCCTTTCTAACTAAGTTTTATAATTTCTAGCTTTGGAGTTAAAGGAAGATATGAATGACTCTTCCACTCACTTGAATACTTAAAAGCAACTGCAAGGGTATTAATGGACATAATATCATAGGCATGGTGAATAGGGAGGCCTAAGGAAAGGGAGAGAGATTTGGGAATGTCAGTTGGTGGAACAGGCAGAACACACTCAAAATTTATCCATTTAGTTTGCTGTCTTATATGGGTACAGTTTGTGGTGCCCCTAAAAATTACAATGGTAACATCAAAGATCACTAACTACAGAATATTATAATCAACATAAGAGTAATGAAAAAGTTTGAAATATTGCAGGAGTTACTAAATGCGACACAGAGACACAAGCGAACAAATGCTGTTGGAAAAAATGGCGCTGATAGACTTTCTTTGATGCAGGATTGCTGCAAAACTTCAATCAGTAAAAGACAAAGTACAATAAAGTGAAGCGCAATAAAACAGGAATGCCTGTATATAGTTATATTAATAAATTTGTTTTTGGAATTCAAAAGCATATGAAACAATATACCCCCAAAAAAGAGGCACTTCCTCCTGTAACTATATTACCGATCTCTTCTAGGCAACCAATTTTGATATTTGTTTCATCCTTCTTATCATTCCCTTTTTAGAAAAATGAGCAGTTTTTTTTTTTCATTTCTCCATTAAAAATGACTTAAATCACTTCAGTTATTTTTTTTTTTCATATCTACTTTAGAGCAAATTTTGGAAGCAGTTTCAGATTTAAAGCAAAACTGAGAGGAAATTACAGAGAGTTCCCATATGCCTCCTGGTTCCACAAATCTTCCCCACTATCAACATCATGTACTAGATACATTCGTTGCAATTGATGGGACCTATTTTGACACATTATATTCACCAGAATTCATAGATTACATTAGGGTTCACTCTTGGTGCACATTCTATGGGTTTTGACAAGTATATAATAGTATGTATCTACCATTATAATATTATACAAAGTAGTTTCACTCCCTAAAAATTCACTTTTCCCTTCCTATTAATCCTTCTCTCCTCCTTAATCTCAGACATCTATTGATCATTTTAATGACCATTTTCATGTCACTTTTAGTCATGTAACATTTTTCAGATTGGTTTCTTAGTAATAAGCATTTAAGTTTCTTCTTCATGTTTTCTCCCAAATCTTTCATGATTTGATAGCTCATTTCTTTTTATCACTGAATAATATTCCATTGTCTGAATGTACCACAGTTTATTTATCCATTTACCTACTGAAGGATGTCTTGATTATTTCCAAGTTTGGTAATAATGGATAAAACTGCTATAAACACCCATATGCATGTTTTTGTGAAGACATATATTTTCATTTTTTTCTTTTAGTTTTATAGACAATTGACATACAATAATGTATGCTATTAAGATGTACAACATAATGACCTGCCTTCTATACATTATGAAATGGTTACTGAAATAAACTTAATGAACATCTGTCATCTCATATAGATATACAATTAAAACAACAGAAAAAAATCTTATATGATGAGAACTCAGCTCTTAGGATTTACTCTCTTAACAATTTTCATATAAAGCATACAGCAGTGTTAATTATATTTATAATATTGTATATTACATCCCTAATACTTATCTACCTTACAACTGAAAGTTTATAGTACCTTTTGACCGCCTTCTTCCAGCTCCCTGTATCCGTCCCCCACCTCTAGCAACCACAAATATGATCTCTTTTTCTGTAAGTTTGAATATTTGCTATTTGTTTTGAAGAATAATTGACCCATAAAACTATGTTAATCCTTGTTATGCAACATAGTGATTTTGTTCTATGCATTTGAAAGTGATCACCACAGTGTCTAGTTAACATATGTTACCACAAAGATATTACTTAGTTATTAATTACATATTGTATATTTTTATATCTGTAACTCATTTATTTTGAAGCTGGGAGTTTGTGCTTTTTAATCTCCCTCATCTAATTCTTTTCTCTCACTCCACCCCCATCTCCTCTGGTAATCACATCTTTGTTCTTTGTAAGTCTACCTCTGTTTTGTTATGTTTGTTCACTTCTTTTGTTTAGATTTCACAGACATAGAGTTTCTACTACTTTAGGTAAATACCTAAGAGGGTGATTGCTGAATTATATAGTAGGAGTATTCAGTTTGTTAACAAAATGCTAAAATGTTATCCAAAGTGGATGTACTATTCTGTATTTCCACCTGCAGTGGATAAGCATTCATAATCTTCACATTGTTTTCTTACTTAGCAATATACTCTGAAAATAATTCCATATTAGCTTTTATAGATATTTTTCTTATTTATTTTTACGGGTACATAATATTCCGTTATATATATGCACAAATAGTTCATATTTACTTAACCAATCTAGAGCTTGTGTGCATGTGTGTGTGTGTTTCTGCATGTCCTGCATGGCTACCTCACAAAGTAGGTGGACGTAAAGCCAGGAAAGTAGAAACGTGAAGATACTTATCTTGATATGGGATGAACCTATCTACACATTCAAATGGCACCTGAATCATGGAGTCATTCTAAAGCAATGGCATATTTCCATTGTGCTCTGTCTCTCCACCACATTTTCTATTAGAATATGTATTACATTTGAATGTTATTTCTTATTCCATTTCGGTCTCCATCACTTTTTAAAATTCAAGTGAATTCCTCCCTTGACACTTTTATTATTTATTTCTTTATTTGGCCACACCCATGGCATGTGGAAGTTCAGGGCCAGGGATCAAAGCTATGCCACAGCAGCAACCCAGTGACAACACCAGATCTGCAACCTGTTGTGCCACAATAGAACTCCAGGTGGCCTTTTTTTACTCTAAGTTACTTACAATTTTCTATGTATGGTTAAATATTAACATTTCTGCAGATAATTCTGTTTCGCTGAAGTTATTTTTCCTTTTTAGTTGTTGGCAGAGCCTCTGATCTTTATATTGATTTAAAGCACTTAACACTATGGATGGTGGCAAATCATCTGCTGGACTGCCTGGGTTTGCACATACTGAATTATCTCCGTGACTTGGAGCTCTTAGTGCTTAGGTTGATTTTTTTCTTCCTTTAATTTGCTCAATTTTCCTGTTTTTCTTAAGCAAATGCAAGATCATCTATAATTTTAATGAGAAAAACTTTTCGGGAGTTCCTGTTGTGGTGCAGTGGAAACGAATCCGACTAGGAACCATGAGGTTGTGGGTTCGATCCCTGGCCTCGCTCAGTGGGTTAAGGATCTGGCATTGCCATGAGCTGTGGTGTAGTTTGCAGATGCGCATCAGATCTGGTGTTGCTGTAGCTCTGGTGTAGGCCCACAGCAACAGCTCTGAATGGACCCCTAGTTTGGGAACCTCCATATACTGCAGGTGCGGTCTTAAAAAGACAAAAAAAAAAAAAGAAAAACTTCTTGATTATACTTGAGTGTTGCTTGATACCTTACATATATTTTTATCTTTATAAACTATTAAAGGTGAGTGAAAAGGTAGCTTAAATGCTTGTAATTTGGAGGAAGTTTTTTGGGTTTTTTTTTGTTTTTTTTTTAACAGGTTTGGTTTGGTTTGGCTTGTCATAATTATTGCTAATGTTTCAAGTGCTGTACTAAAGGAACCTATGCACATAATAGCCACTCTTTTGAAATGAAATAATATGGAAAACAATAAATAATGCTATTTGTATTTATAATATATTGGGCAGAATGGGATACCAAAATACATGAAGTCTTTCTTTCCTTCCTGCCTTACTTCCTTTTGTTTCTCTTTCATGTATTTATTCTTTAAGTGTTTATTCCTCAAATACATATGAGGCACAATGTACTGTCTAAGATTTCTCAATTAGGTAATTCTTACATATATTTTGAATAGACATGTTAGATTATATTTGTAACATTGAATGAAAGAAGGCTGCAGTTTCTGTTTCTTAGGTGGATTTGAATTGATAATATAACAAATCATATTTTAATATCCATCTCAATGAATTTACAGACTTTAAAAGTACAATGGAATTTTTGTTTGACATTATAATGTAGAAGAGTACATAAATTATTAGCCTAAATTTTTCCATATAACTCTCACAAAATATGGAAATTTTACTTCAGAGGAAATTTACTATATAATGAAAATGTATTTCCTCAAATCAAGTTTAGTGAATCAAGCCCTGGGCTGCTTGCTCCAATTTTCATTTATTTTCCCTATGTTGTCATTCATAGCAGAAAAGAAAAAAATAATAATATCAGGACCCTTAAATAAAAATGACTTCACTGAAAAAAATCCATGCTTAAAAAAGATTATTTGATCTATAATTTGGGATTCTGTGTGTTATTACATGACTAGGCTGCAAAGTCTCAGTAAATGACGTTTTCACTAAACGTGTATAGATATACACTGCCTTTAAAGGAAATAGTCAGAAAAATAGTACAGTAAAGCCTGAATATTCTTCTTCTGACCAGAGAACAGTGAGGCAATTTTTTGCCAAAACATAATCATTTTTCCCCCAAGGAAAATCACTTCAAATTTTCAAAGATTTAGCACCAAAACTGTATTCATTACTTCATGAGTTTATTTATCAAAAGACCTGTATTTAACACCCAGGATGTGCACGGCACCAAGTTAATTGATGCAGTGGGTGTATTCTATGCCCCTCTTGGCAAAAACAAGTTTGGAAAAATTTCTATCAATAGTCTATACCTCCAGTGTAACATCCCAGTGCAGTGGAGATAATGATGGTAGTAGTAGATTACAGTTTGCTGCAATGACAGAACAATCATAAAAATCCTCCTAAGTTGCATTGACAAAAGAATAGTGCAATGTTGTGTATGAACTTTGGATATGTAACCAGATTTATGGGGTTTAACACCTTGCTCTTTAAATTATGGTGTACCATTGCGCCATCTATATAATTTCAGTTCAACTCCCTTTACATATAATGTAAAAATAAGCACACTTATATGGTAATAGTGAATTAGACACTGAGGATTAGAGATCCTGCACTTCTTTTGATTCAATTCTGGTGACTGGTGTCACAGGTTCCCAGTTGTCATCACTAATTTCACAGGTGTTAGATGACCTTTGATGCATACTCTGTATTTGACATTGAAGACAAAAAAACCTAGGAGCTCCAAGGGCTTAAGTCTAATATATGGACAGTGACCTTCTTGGCAGAGTGATTTTCCTCACTCTTGCCTTTATGAAACTCCAATGTTGATTAGCTTAGGAATTTTTTTTTTTTAATCTGGTCAGATACTCCAGAAAAGTCCAATTTCCTGTCTAGCAGGAAAAGAAGTGGCTGCCCAGGTTGTGGAAACCAAGTGGTGAATGTTGGTCTGAGTGAGGAGGGTTGTGTTAATATATTCAGTATACAAATGTTCTACTTCCTTTGTTTTATGGTAGTCCCAATCTCAACTATGAGGTTTTTCCCCAGTTCCAAGCATTTACTGTGCTGGCACAAAGGAAGTCACTTGGCTGCACAAAAGAGGGAAGGCTTATGTTATTTCTTATTTCTTTCTTTCTTTTTTTTTTTTTTTTTTTTTTGTCTTTTTTGCCTTTTCTAGGGCCACACCCACGGCATATGGAGGTTCGCAGGCTAGGGGTCTAATCGGAGCTGTAGTCACCGGCCTACACCAGAGCCACAGCAACGCGGGATCCGAGCCGCAATTGCGACCTGCACCACAGCTCATGGCAATGCCAGATCCTTAACCCATTGAGCAAGGCCAGGGATCGAACCTGCAGCCTCATGGTTCTTAGTCAGATTCATTAACCACTGTGCCACAACGGGAACTCCTGTTATTTCTTAAATAGACTTTTAACCAATTCGCTTTCTTTATCCAACTCACATGCAGACACACACACATACACACACACACCGAATGCCCTGTTTCACCAAATTTTATGCTTTAGGAGGATTAGGTGACGTATATTTGTTTGGTGTTCTGCTACCCCATTGCATATTTTGGATTCCTTCTCCTTAGGTCTTTACCTTTGTTCATCTGCTTTCCACCCTTCCACACTGCTTTAAGGTGTCTCTTCTCTAATTCTATGCTTTTATATTTTAAAATGAAATTGATTTACTCTTATGCGGAGGTTTTTTAAGGAGAGCAGAAGCTGATGCAGCTGTTTAATCCACCAGCTCTATCTATATTCCCCATCGAGCTATACTCTTGTTAATAACCAGGTTCGATGACCATAAAAACAGAGGACAAAAATTATATTTTTAAAATTTATCTTAAATATCCTTTCTACTGATGGTTAAAAAAATCTAATCTTCATGATTCCTAGTAAATTCAATTAATTTAGAGTTTTCTCAGTCAATTGAAAGGTAACTACAATAGCTGTTTTCTTTCTGATCTTTGGTACATGAGTATATCTGCTAATAATTACAATTTCAAGAACTCTCTAAACCTGGAAACTATTAACACCAATTTTGGCACAATTAACTGCACAGAAAAGTGATATACTATACTACAACATTAGCTAAGATTATATACCTAAAAATCTATATAGGGTTTATAATTTAGGGCTTTCATGTCATGATTAGATGGGAAATTAGTAGAACTCCCATAACATTTACCAATTTCCCACTTGTTTTCTAAAAACTGAGCACAGAACCTATTTGATCTCGTATTTCATTATCTACTGGGGTTTCTAATTATTTTACTCTTTCCTATTCCTCTAGCCCATATATTTTTATTTACTTAGGAAGAGAAATAAGAGGGAATTAATACACACCCTTAATATGCAATTTTCTAATATATTTTTTAAGTTAAAAGCCAAGATTAACACATTTTATTCTGACTTTTCTGCCTCCTTTTTCTGAGTCTTCAAGATGAAGATTAATTACAAGAGGGTATATTACATATATAATATAAATATATGACAATATGTAAACATAGACTACATGATATATAGTATAAATATATATCATATATATTTAACCAAACAAAATTATAGCTAAATACATTTAAGCTTCATTGGCCATACCTGAAAAATTACATACTAATTTATGTACATTTGATATATATGTATGTGAAATCACTTTTAACTTAGTATAGTATCACTTGCACTGGCACATTATTAATTATTTTTATTTTCTATTACTATCTTTTAATAAATAATCTTGGTATACAAATTCTTGTCAAATTCTCCAAGAGTTTTATTAACATAAATTTCTATATATAAAATTATGTAAAATAAAGAATATATAATTTTCTTATTGATATGATAAAAATGATATCAAGGCAGGTCTAATTATTTTTGCCTATAAGCAGTTTAAGAGGGTTCCTTTTTTAAACTTCCTCACAAAAATTTGTAAGAGTAGGAGTTCCCGTTGTGGCTCAGTGGTTAACGAATCCGACTAGGAACCATGAGGTTGCGGGTTCCATCCCTGGCCTCGCTCAGTGGGTTAAGGATCCGGCGTTGCTGTGAACTGTGGAGTAGGTTGCTAGACACGGCTTGGATCCCGCGTTGCTCTGGCGTAGGCCGGTGGCTACAGCTCCGATTCAACCCCTAGCCTGGGAACCTCCATATGGTGTGGGAGCGACCCAAGAAACAGCAAAAAGACAAAAAAAAAAAAAAAAAAAAAAATTTTGTAAGAGTAAAGGAGATAACTTAATCAATTTGAAACTTTCCTTACTTCATAAAAAATGCTTCTCATTGTGATGGAAACAAATTAGACATAGTATTTGGGGGTTGAAAAATTTGAAACCCACAGAAACTCTTGTCCATGTGAGTGAGATAAAATGTAAACCAAGATTAAACAGGCTACTCTGATCACAATATAAAAAATAAGCAAATAACAAATAAGTGTAGGTATATTATTCTTTGGATATCTGCTTGTGAGATTCAGTACTAAGAACAGATTTAGGTATGTGGTTGCCTATAGACTGAATTTGGTAAATGAGGTTGTGTGCATCTGATCTGATATACATTCAAGAAGCTTAATCTTTTCTACCTTAACAATATATAATGTCAGATGGAATTGATTTTTAATTATCAGCCATCCATCTAAATAAGGTAAGAGCAGAATCTCTGACATATTAGAGGCAATTTTTAAATGTCATGAGGAATGTTTGGAGCAAAATGTCATAAAAAGAACTTTAATATTGGAGTCTATCTTATAACTCTCAGTTTTCTATTATTCATTAGTCCAATAATGAAAGATGATATATGCCAGGATAACTATGCCAACAATTAAATATAGAAGGAATTGATTCCTAAGTATGAGTGTTTACTGGCATGGTCTTATGATGGAATAACCCCCAAACCTAGACCCCAGACTAGTAACAAAAGTACTTAAGAAAAAAATCTATAATACCATGTGTAAAGCATTGTTTTAGGTGCTATATATAAAATCCTTTTAATTTTCAAGATAGTCCTATGAGGCATATGTAGCTATTATATTTGCTTTAGAGTTGATGAAAATAGTCACAGAGAATTAGGTTAACTTGCCTAAATTCAAAGGTCTGTTGAAAAAAAAAATCTAGATTATCTGCGCAAACAGTCCCATGTATTGACTTAGTACAATAATATTGGTAAAATATGTTATTGAACACCAAGCAGTTTTACACTTATCTATAATTTCCCAGTCGGATTAGCACATGTATTTCTCACTAGAATAATGACTTCATTTTCTAGTAAAAGCTATTGGCACAGTCATATCAGCAAACAGGTCTGCAAAAATACCTATTTGATCAGCCTGTATCTTCCCAAACATTGTTTTAACAAGTAACATCCTTCTTGCTAGGAAGCTGAATTAGGACTAGAAGAAATTTCTTTTTTTTGTTGTTGTTGTTGTTGTTGTTGTTGTTGTTGCTATTTCTTGGGCCGCTCCCGCGGCATATGGAGGTTCCCACGCTAGGGGTTGAATCGGAGCTGCAGCCACCGGCCTACACCAGAGCCACAGCAACTCGGGGTCCGAGCCGCGTCTGCAACCTACACCACAGCTCACGGCAACGCCGGATCGTTAACCCACTGAGCAAGGCCAGGGATCGAACCCGCGACCTCATGGTTCCTAGTCGGATTCGTTAACCACTGCGCCACGACGGGAACTCCAGAAATTTCTATCATATGAATGTGGAGCTCATCTGCAGCCAACACTACACAATTTTTTTTTTTTTTTTGGTCTTTTTGCTATTTCTTTGGGCCGCACCTGAGGCATATGGAGGTTCCCAGGCTAGGGGTTGAATTGGAGCTGTAGCCACTGGCCTACGCCAGAGCCACAGCAACGCGGGATCCGAGCCGCGTCTGTAACCTACACCACAGCTCACGGCAACGCCGGATCGTTAACCCACTGAGCAAGGGCAGGGACCGAACCCGAAACCTCATGGTTCCTAGTCGAATTCGTTAACCACTGCGCCTTGAGGGGAACTCCGCAATTTTTATTTTGAATCCTCAACAATTCATGAAAAGAAAGCAATGATTTTGAGGAAACATTTAGAAAAATTTACTAGATTAAAAAAATGTATAAACACTAGTGCTGCTATTCCGCTGAACTTTCTTTTTCAGAAATTTGCTGTAATGTATTCATTCTGCATGTTGCAAGTTGCCCTCAGGCAAACCAAATTAAAGCATATTTAACCAACTGGTCCCTAGAAATATGAGAATGTGTTAAGGACAGTGGGTAAATTAATCTAAGACAGATGCAAGATTACCTCCCGGTAAATTTTTTAATAATTTCTTTTGTGATGGTACAATTGGGCAACACTTGTCCCTAACAAGTTACCAATTCCTAAACTAAAAAAAACCTAGGACAGATAAAATCTGTGAGCATGGATGAGAAATATAAAATATCAGGCTAAACAAAAATAGGACTAATTCTTTCATGAAAACATAGTGAAAATGCTTCCCCATTGGTTGAATTCTAATAGTAAGTAGAGTATCCAGACACTAATGATAGTGAAATATTTAAAAATAGTACTATCCTTACGTACTAATCTCTGAAGACTAAGTCATTATTCACTATCCAGACACACACACACACACATATATTTTTTCTCTAAAGGAAAGCCTGAAGATATATTTTAAAAAATGCCAAATGAGTGAGCTTGGGCTTACTAATAATTAGGAAATAGGTAAAGAAGAATGGCATAATACTTAGCTTTGTTATCCTAAGGCGTATTCTTCTAATTAGGCCCTAGACTTTCCAAAGAAATCCAACTAAAATACCAGAGCTGTCCTTAAAATGTAGAGTTGACTTCATAGAATAGCTGACATTGTTCAGAATAACCTTTATTACAGACTCCCCTTGGCATGAATGATCAGGTGAGCAATTAGATTTTTTTTTTCTGGCCGTGCCAAGATGAAAGGTAATCTTACTTGAAGAAACAATGATCAAGGTAGACTGGGTATATGTAGTTGCAGGAGTGCCTTGTGAGAAACCATCTGCTTTGTCTAGGCTACCACAATTGACCTTTCTATGTATACTCTTCCATATGTTTTTCCTTCCAGCCATTCTCAGAGTTAATTTCAAATAAAATGTTTACAGATACTGAATAGAATTAAATTAGAAGGAAAAATATCTCAAAACTTAATACTGTGTATACTAAAAAGTATTATGAACTTTGCGGAATCATTTTTGGCTTCCAGAAGGCTAATCCTACAGCTCGATGGGAATTTTTGGCAACCACATCATACCACTGTCATAAATCAAAAGTAGACTCTACTACAATAACTTAAAGAATTGGCCCTAATATTACCAATCAATGCTGTTGGCCGTATTTCTCACTCATGTAGTATTTAAAACATAAGAAAAATTCCTACACATTTATCCTTGTCAACTTTTGAATGTGTACAGATGTTTAAATTTGTATTTCCTGTTAAGTAGAAGCTAACATGTGTCTGTATTAGCAGATTACCAGACCCTGTGCAAGGAAATTTAGACATGCTTCCTAACTAAATCCACCACTGATCTAAAAAATATTCACAACCTAAAAGTTGAGTTAAGTTTTATTTAGGGCAAAATGAGGACTGTAGACTGGGAGGCAGCATTTCAGACAGCTCCGAAATTCTACTCCAAAAGGGTAAAGGGGAATGCCAGAATATTTGTGATTTGGGGGAAGGGGGGCAGTACATGCCACAAAGCATACATTTTTACAGAAGGTTTCTGCTAGTCTTATGAAGGATACTGCTAGTCATGAGTAGCAGATATCACTATGAAGGATTTTGGTGCTTTTCTGCATATGAGGAGATGCAAGAATTGGATCTTAAAGATCATAAAATCTTCTCCTAAGAATATCTAACTGCCTGAAGACCTGTTATGAAGTTTTTTCCCAGAGCACAAAGTGCCCCACTCCTGATCTCCACACCTGAGCACCTTTCATGGGGTATTGAGGGTCAGCAGCTGCAGTGGCTAATGATTCAATCTGTGTAAAGGCAAGTGGCAAGTGCCAATCTTCAGCTCACACCACCAAAAAGTTTCACATGGTAGATATTATTATCCTCATATTGTTACAGAGAGGCAGATAGCTAGATATGAGCAGAGAAAGAGGGGCACAGGCCACATGGCAGTAAACTACACATATAAACAGAGGGGGTCCATGGGCAAACAAAGAAAAGCAGGGACTTCCAATCTGACAGGATACCATATCTTCTGGGTGATAAATGTCCTGGAGGCAGGCAAAGAAGGGTGGAAAATGGCAAGAGTCTCCTGTGTTCAAATGAAACCTGTTGCTCATTATGCTTTCATTCTAATAAAAGTAGCACTTATCATGCACCAAGGCCATGACACTTCCAAACACAGCTAAATAAGGACAAAAATCCCTCCCCTGCTTGGGAAGGTGGTGCTGGAATGAAAATCAGGCAGTACAACCCCCAAACCAATGAATATTGCACCCCATCGTTTGTATGCCCCACATAACAGGCTTGTCAAAAAAAGCCAGGACAGCTACTCAACTCTCTGCCCACTCTCTCCATCTGAGCTTGAATTCTTGCTTAAATAAATCCTCACTTTACTTTCTTGATCTCCCCAGGAACAATGTTCAAGAAAATGAAACACCAAAAGCAATGTGTTCAGGTTCAAAGGATAATAGTGGGTGAAATCAACAAGACAAATTACATTAATCTAAGTGGAAAGTATTTGTTTAAAATCAGTATTATTTAATTATTTTGCTTATGTGCAAATGTAGTATAAAATCCTTACATAAAAGCGATTACCCCTTAATGAGGCAGGAACTTTATACACCTAAGAGAAAAGTTAAATATATTATGCCTCTTTTAGAAATGACTAGTTTAAAATTGAATAGCTTAGAGCCCTTCCCTGTGCTTCTCCCTGGCTTTACTGCACCCTAAACACAATCACTCCTGAGCTACAGATTAGGCATCCTGGGCATAATTGTCTGTGGGTTGAAGATTATAAGCACATGATGTTATTTTAGGGACTTTCCTGGATTGCCCTAATCTCTGATCAATATGCCCTTTATGCAAGTATTTTTATTTTAGAAAAAATTGAGAATCAAGATATGATACCCCCAAAAGACCATCAGGATCACACTGAGATCTCATCACACCAACCTCGATGACTAAAATTTCCCCCAAAGAAAGAAGAACACATATTTGTCCTCAACCCTGATTTTTATCTGGAACCCTGTTTTTCTCCTTTTTACTATAAAACTCCCTGCAATTCTTACTAATGGAGAGTACAGTCTTTAAGGCATTAGCCTGCTGTGGCCTCCTTTGCCTGGCAAAGAAATAAAAGTATTTTTTTCTGCTTCACCCAAAACTCTTTCTCTGAATTTCTATTCAGCACCAGTGGACAGAGACTGAGTTTTGGTAACATTAATAATTTATTTTTTACTCTATTTGATGTGATGATTATCTTGACAAGTGTTATGCTATATACCTTATATTTATTTCAAATAAAATTCCAGATGGGGAGAAAATGACTTTTAATATTAGTGATGAAGTGTAAATTTTCAACAAAGGCAGGATAAGGCATTTTTAGCTTGATAAAATCTTGTAATGTGGTATAATTAACATAATTTCTTATTATGGTATCATTTCAATGTTTCCATGACATGTAAATAGTTTAGCTATCACTCCATGCAGATGCTCATGAATTATTGATCTAATCTCTGTTTAACCAAAATCACTTTGCTCCACTTTTTCCTTAAATGGCATTTATTATGTAAAAATACAAAGGACTCAATTATTCATGAATTAGAATGATGCTTTGAAAACATACCAACATTCCTTAAAATAAATTCAAACTATGTTCAGTTGCATGAGCATTAAGTTCTAAAATTGCATATTAATCATATTTATTAAACATACTTTGAAAACTAAAACAACTCAGAAACTATAGAACAAAAGAATATTTGATTACTGAATTAAATATACTATATTCAGGGATAAATTTCCTAGGCCTCAGCCCAGTTCATCTGTATATAAACATCTAAGGTAGAATGCAATGAATTAGTGTCATGGCAATTACCATTCTTTAAAGAAAAACACACAAATGCTAAAATTGGACTCCTTTAAAATGTTAACTTTGATCCTATGCCATGCATCTATTTTGGGAAGGAAAAAATTGGTTTCCTTGTAAACTTTTGTTCCACTTGAAGTCCTCAAGAATATTCAAGGACAAAAATGTGTGTCTTTAATTTAAAAGGCTATCTATTTTCATATGCATGTGAAATGCTTCATGCAGCTTTTCTATCTAATTCAATCCCTCAGTATGCTCCAAAGTCAGTTTGAAAATCTTCCTTTCTTCATATCACACTGAAGGTTGTTTTCAAACGAAATCTCCTGAAAAGAAAATTTAAGTATCCAGGAGAAGAGAAAAGCACTGATTAGTAGGCTGGATAAGAAATAAGTGTGACACATTGTTCTGTCTTCTGATTTAGATGGAAAAAGATGAATATGTATGTTTCTTTTCCTTCCAGAGCAATATACAAATACTAGCATGTATATTACCACTCAAAAACACATTTGGTGAGGGATCAGAAGTTCCCTTCTATTTATTGATGTGATAAAAAAATAACTTCTAAATAATAACTCAGTTGAGAGAATCAGGAAAAAGAATGGTTTTGAGCCTGTGATTTGAAAAACATAAAATGATGAAAACAGAGAAGAGGATGAGGATCCATATGATTGGGGAAAAAGGAGGAGGAGGGCATGTAAGGAGAGAGGAACCAAATACACCCTATAGCTTATTCTCTCTTTTTAAGAAGAGTGTTACTGATCTTAATCCCTAAAAACAACAAAATTCACAACTAAAGACTGAGCACTCTTCGCCCAAATGGACCGGAAACCTTAAAAAAGTTACCCTACACCAGAAGAAAAAGAGGAGGCCACATCAAGAGGTAGGAGGGGTGATTTCACGGTATAAACAATCCCATACCTCCTGGGTAGGAAGCTCCACAGACTGGAAACTAACTGGTTCACAGAGACTCACCTACAGGAGTAAGAGTTCTGAGCCACACATCAAACTCTCACGTGTGGGGATCTGGCATTGGAGAAAGAGCCCCTGGAGCATCTGGCATTGAAGGCCAGTGGGGCTTGTGAGCAGGAGCTCCATGGGACTGGGGGAAATGGAGACCCCATTCGTAAAAGGTGCACACAGACTTTCACGTGCACTGGGTCCCAGGGCAAAGCAAAGTCTCCATGGGAATCTAGGTCAAACCCAACTGCAGTTCTTGGAAGACACCCTGGGAAAACAGGGGTGAACATGGCTTGTTTTGAGGGATGGACATTGAAAGAAAAGCTCTCGGGAATATTCAGCAGCAGTGCCTTTCTCTGGAAGTGGCCATTTTGGGAAATCTAGCCCCACCCTTCAGTCAGCTGCTGAGAAGCCCCAGGGCAAACAACAACCCAGGTGGGATCACAGCCCTACCCCTCAGTAAACAGGCTACCTAAAGACCCCTCAGGAACACAGCTGCCTCTAATCCCATCCAGAGACTAAGCCCCACCCACAAGAGGGATTAGAATCGGCTCCACCTACCAGTGGGCAGGCATCAGCCCCTCCCATCAGGAAGCCTACACCAAGCCCCCCATACTGACTTCAGCCACAGCGGGGGAGACATCAGAAGTAAGAGAGGCTACAACTCTATTATCTGAAAGGAGGTCACCACATCAAAAACCTATAAAAATGAAAAGACAGAGGACTATAACTCAGATGGAGAAAGGAAAAACCCTAGAAAAACAGCTAAGCCATGAGGAGATTCTCAGCCTCCAGGAAAAAGACTTTAGACTGTTGATGCTGAAGATGATGCAAGACATTGGAAATAAACTGGAGGCAAAGATGGATAACTTACAGGAAACACTGACCAAAGAGATACAAGATATAAAACTTAAACAAGAAGAGATGCAAAATACAATAACTGAAATTAAAAATTCACTAGAAGCAGCTAACAGCAGAATACAGGAGGCAGAAGAACAAATAAGCGAGGTGGAGGACAGATTAGTGGAAATTACGGATGCAGAACAGAGAAGAGAAAAAAGATTGAAAACAAATGAAGAGAGTCTCAGGGAACTCTGGGACAATGTTAAGCACACCAATATCCGTATTATAGGGGTGCCAGAAGGAGAAGGGAAAGAGAGAAGGAGACAGAAAAAATATTCCAAGAGATAATAGCCGAAAACTTCCTTAACATGGGGAAGGAATCACTTACTCAAATCCAGGAAGCACAAGTACCATATAAAATAAACCCAAGGAGAAACACCCCGAGACACATACTAATCAAACGGACCAAAATTAAAGACAAAGAGAAAATCTTGAAAGCAGCTAGGGAAAGGAAACAAATAACATACGAAGGAACCCTAATAAGGTTATCAGAAGATTTTTCAACAGAAACTCTGCAGGCCAGAAGGGAGTGGCATGATATACTCAACGTGATGAAAGGAAAAAATCTCCAACCAAGATTACTCTACCCAGCAAGGCTCTTGTTCAGATTTGAAGGAGAAGTCAAAATATTCGCAGATAAGCAAAAGCTGAGAGAATTCAGCAACACTAAACCAGCCTTACAACAAATACTAAAGGAACTTATATAGGCAGCAAATAACAAGAGAAGAAGGAAAGAAGAAAGAGCAGCAAAAAAAAATTCAAAGTAATTAATAAAATGGCAATAAGAACATACATATCAATAATTACTTTAAATGTGAATGGACTAAGTGCCCCAACCAAAAGACATAGACTGGGTGAATGGCTACAAAAACAAGACCCATATATATGCTGTCTTCAAGAGACCCACTTCACTTCTAGGGCCACATACAAATTGAAAGTGAGAGGATGGAAGCAAATATTTCATGCAGACGGGGATCCAAAGAAAGCTGGAGTAGCAATACTCATATCAGACAAAATAGACTTTAAAATGAAGAATATTTTAAGGGACAAAAATGGACATTATGTAATGATCAAAGGATCAATCCAAGATGATGATATAACAATTTTAAATATCTACACACCCAACACAGGTTCACCACCATATATAAGGCAACTGCTAACAACCTTAAAAGGACAAATCGACAGTAACACAATAATAGTGGGGGACTTTAACACTCCACTTACAGCAATGGACAGATCAACCAGACAGAAAATCAATAAGGAGACACAGGCCCTGAATGAAGCACTAAACCAGATGGACTTAATAGATATTTATAGGACAGTTCATCCAAAAGCAACAGAATAAACATTCTTCTCAAGTGCACATGGAACATTCTCTAAGATTGATCACATCCTGGGCTACAAATCCAACCTTGGTAACTTTAAGAAAATTGAAATCATATCAAGCATCTTTTCTGACCACAACGCTATATGACTGGAAATCAACAACAAGAAAAAAACTGCAAAAAACACAAACACGTGGAGACTCAACAACATGCTACTAAACAACCAATGGATCACTGAAGAAATCAAAGAGGAAATTAAAAAATACCTAGCAGCAAATGACAACAAAGATATGACACTCCAAAACCTATGGGATGCAGCAAAAGCCGTTCTAAGAGGAAAGTTTATAGCAATACAAGCCCACCTCAGGAAACAAGAAAAAGCCCAAATAAACAAGCTAACTTTACATCTAAAGCAGCTCAAGAGAGAAGAACAGACAAGACCTAAAGTTAATAGAAGGAAAGAAATCATAAAGATCAGAGCAGAAATCAATGAAATAGAAACAAAGAAAACCATAGAAAAAAATCAATGAAACTAAAAGCTGGTTCTTTGAAAAGATCAACAAAATCGATAAACCCTTAGCCAGACTTATCAAGCAAAAAAGGGAGAGGACTCAAATCAATAAAATTAGAAATGAAAAAGAAGAAGTAATAATGGACATCACAGAAATACAAAGGATCATAAGAGACTGCTATATGCAACTATATGCCAATAAAATGGAAAACCTAGAAGAAATGGACAAATTCTTAGAAAAGTACAATCTTCCAAGACTAAACCAAGGTGAAATGGAAAAGATGAATGGACCCATCACAAGAACGGAAATTGAAACTGGGATTAAAAAACTCCCAACAAACAAAAGTCCAGGACCAGATGGCTTCACAGGCGAATTCTATCAAACATTTAGAGAGGAGCTCACACCTCTCCTTCTGAAACTATTTCAAAAAATTGCAGAGAAAGGGATACTCCCAAACTCATTCTATGAGGCCACCATCACCCTGGTACCAAAACCAGACAAAGACTCCACAAAAAAAGAAAACTACAGGCCAATTTCACTGATGAACATCGATGCAAAAATCCTCAACGAAATACCAGCAAACCACATCCAACAATACATTAAAAGGATTGTACTCATGATCAAGTGGGATTTATCCTAGGGATGCAAGGGTTCTTCAGTATCCACAAATCCATCAGTGTGATACACCACATGAACAAACTGAAGCATAAAAACCATATGATCCTCTCAATAGACGCAGAAAAAGCCTTTGACAAAATTCAACACCCATTTCTGATAAAAACCCTTCAGAAAGTGGGCATAACGGGAACCTACCCCAACATGATAAAGGCCATATATGACAAACCCACAGCGAACATCATTCTCAATGGTGAAAAGCTGAAAGAATTCCCGCTGAGATCAGGAACAAGACAAGGATGTCTGCTCTCGCCACTACTCTTCAACATAGTTCTGGAAGTCCTAGCCACAGCAATCAGAGAAGTCAAAGAAATAAAAGGAATCCAAATTGGAAAGGAAGAAGTAAAACTATCCCTATTTGCAGATGACATGATACTATACCTAGAGAATCCTAAAGACTCTAGCAGAAAACTGTTAGAGCTCATCCACAAATTTGGAAAAGTTGCAGGATACAAAATCAATACACAGAAATTGACAGCATTTCTATACACTAATAATGAAAGAGCAGAAAAGGAAATTAGGGAAGCAATCCTGTTTACCATCACATCCAAAAGAATAAAATACTTAGGAGTAAACCTACCTAAAGAAACGAAAGACCTATACTCTGAAAACTGTAAGACACTGATGAAAGAAATCAAAGATGACACAAATAGATGGAAAGATATACCATGCTCGTGGATTGGAAGAGTTAATATTATCAAAATGACTATATGACCTAAGGCAATCTACAGATTCAATGCAATCCCTATCAAATTACCAGGGAAATTTTTCCCAGAACTTGAAAAAAATATTTTAAAGTTTGTTTGGAAGCACAAAAGACCCAGAATAGCCAAAGACATCACAAAACAGAAAAATGGAGCTGGAGGAATCAGGCTCCTGGACTTCAGACTATACCACAAAGCAACAATCATCAAAACCGCATGGTACTGGCACAAAGACAGACATATAGATCAGTGGAACAGGATAGAAAGCCCAGAATTAAACCCACGTACCTACAGCCAACTCATCTATGACAAAGGAGGGAAGGATATACAATGGAGAAAGGACAGCCTGTTCAATAAGTGGTGCTGGGAAAACTGGACAGCCACATGGAAAAGAATGAAATTAGAACACTCCCTAACACCATACACAAAAATCAACTCCAAATGGATTAAATACCTAGATATAAGACCAGACACTATCAAACTCCTAGAGGAAATCATAGGCCAAACACTCTCTGACATAAACCACAGCAACATCTTCTCAGATCCACCTATCAGAGTATTGACAACAAAAACAAAAATAAACAACTGGGACCTAATCAAACTTCAAAGTTTCTGCACAGCCAAGGAAACCCTAAACAACACAAAAAGACAACTCACAGAATGGGAGAAAATCTTTGCAAGTGACTGACATGGGATTCATCTCCAAAATTTACAAACACCTTCTGCAGCTCCATACCAAAAAAACAAACAAGCCTATCAAAAAATGGGCAGAAGATCTAAACAGACAATTCTCCAAAGAAGACATCCAGATGGCCAAGAAACACATGAAAAGATGTTCAACATCACTCATTATTAGAGAGATTCAAATCAAAACCACTCTGAGGTACCACCTTACACCAGCCAGAATGGCCATCATCCAAAAGTCTACAAACAATAAGTGCTCGAGAGGGTGTGGAGAAAATCCCACTGTTGGTGGGATTGTAAATTGGTGCAACCACTGTGGAAAGCAGTATGGAGATTCCTCAGAAAACTAAACATAGAACTACCATTTGATCCAGCTATCCCACTCCTGGGCATCTATCCAGAGAAAACAATGACTCGCAAAGACACATGTACTCCCATGTTCATTGCAGCACTATTTACAATAGCCAAGACATGGAAACAACCTAAATGTCCACGGACAGAGGAGTGGATCCAGAAGAGGTGATACATATACACAATGGAATATTACTCAGCCATTAAAAAGAACAAAATACCAGCATTTTTAGCAACATGGATGGACCTAGAAACTATCATGCTAAGTGAAGCCAGCCATACAATGAGACACCAACATCAAATGCTTTCACTGACATGTGGAATCTGAAAAAAGGATAGACGGAACTTCTTTGCAGAACAGATGCTAACTCACAGACATTGAAAAACTTATGGTCTCCAGAGGAGACAGTTTGGGGGTGGGGGGATGTGCCTGAGCTGTGGGATGGAAATCCTGTGAAATCAGATTGTTATGATAATTATACAACTACAGATGAGATAAATTCATTTGAGTAATTTAAAAAAGAAAAGAAAAGTGTTACTGTCTTTGTGAAAACACTCTTTAGGGAATTATCTTTTCTTAAGTACCTATTATCAAACACTTGATTTATACACATTATCATAGCTAATCCTTTTAATAAAAATGTGTTTGTCATATAGAAGCATTGATAATCAAAATGTAATTTCCTCTAGCTTATGGAATCTGGATGCAAATATGCTTCCCAAACTCAACTTTTTTCCATTATATCAGTCACTATATTTTTTTCAATTCTAAGCTACTTTCACTTATTGTTCACTTTTGTGTTTGCATATTAATATTGATGACTCCTGTAAATCCTATCAAGGCTCAGCTCAAACACCATCAATGAAATATTCTTTGATCCTTCTGGACTGAAGGAATTACTTTACTTCAGAACTCAGTCTCAATTAAGGTCCTTATTGCACTGAAATTTGTACCACAGTTAATTTTGCAAATATCTCTACTAAATTATTATTTATTAGAGAGTTATACTCATCTCTCATTTCTAAACTCTCTACATTTCTATAAGTGTCAGATGTACAATTATTACAGAGGAACTGATTCATTAAATTGACAGTTGGATGAATAAACAAGTTAATTATCTTTCAAATAGCTGATCTAATCACACAGTCTTTAACTTTGAAATTCAAAGTAAGGTTCTATTTTGTACTGAATTCCAGGTTTTTGAGATTTTACTAATATTAGTTTTGCACAGAATGTGCAAATTTGAATAAAATATTTCTCTAACATTATTAAATATTTTTTACCACACTTCACAAAAGTAAAGTTGCTTCTAATTTTTAGTATTAAGTGAGATTACAATCTCAATAAAAACTTAAGAATGGTGAGCAAAAGTGACAGTTTACTTTTAGATTGACATTTGTATACAGACTAATTATTTACATTGGTTTAAATTGTTATAGAGAAGATAATAATAATAGAATTACTGGAGTTGTCAAAATTCACACAAACATTTGTAAATGTTTCAACTCAATTTAATTTGAGAGCTTTAATATTCTTATCAGTAACATGGAAGTAGTTTCTGCTTCAGTTCCACAGATTTTTGTTTTTTTCAATACCATAGATTTTAGGTGCTTATGTATAAAAATGAATTCATGATGAGGTATGTTAAAAAATATATAACTATAATGAATATATTTTATCTTATAAGGAAATAATAATATTTCACTGTATGAAAACAAAGAGAAAATTTATTTTTTATAAAATTCAATTTTTTCTCTCTAAATGACTCTAAATTACTGTCTACTTTTAACTTTGTTACATATTAGAAGCCGGAGAAAAAGAACGGTTTACAAAAAGATCAATATGAGAACTCTAGCTGCTTGTTAAAAAACATTAGCCTGGGAATTCCTGCTGTGGCTTAATTGGTTAAGAATCTCAGTGTGGTGGTGTGGGTCTCTGCAGAGATGAGGGTGTGACTCCCAGCCCAGTAATGCCACAGATCTGGCATTGCCACAGCTGTGGCATAGGTTGTAGTTGCAGCTTGGATTCAGTCTCTGGCCTGGGAACTTACCCACGCTGCAGGTGCAGCCATTAAAAAAAAAAAACTAAGTCAAAAGGTAATGGATTGACATCTTTAAGATACCGAGAGAAAGGGAAAAAAATCTACTTATAATTCTATACTCAGCTAAATTATCTTATGAAATTTAGCTTAGAATAATTGAACACATTTTAAGAAAAACAAAAACTGAGATAAAATTCATTGCCTGCAGACAGACCTACGTTAAACCCAAATCAAACAAAAATACTTCAAATTTCAATGAAGATTCTCAAGCAGGTGAAAATATAGTAGATGAAAGATGGAAAACTGGGCCTACATAAAGTAATGAAGAGTAATGTATATGACAAAAACTTAATATTGAACATTTTCTCATTTTCAAAGCAAATGTAATGTATTTTGAGTTTTTAAATATATATGGACATTTTATAATAATAGTACAAAGGATGAGAATGGGAAATTATGTATATACACCTGCAGATTTTTTTACTCTATAACTGAAGTAGTATAGTAGTTAAAAAATTGACTTTAATAAAGTAAATGTGTATGGTATAAATAGTAAAGAAATACCTAATAAAAATGCAGAGCCAATAAGAAAACAGTGGTTACAAAATATAATACTCAATGAAATAAAATGATACTAGAAAAGAGGAAGAAGAAGATGCAAGATTGAGGGAAGGCACACAACTTAAAACTTCTCTCCTAGGATTGAGGGAGAGGAGTAGAATAGGCATCTAATGTCCTAGCTCATCAGTGAACAGCTCCAGGGTAAAGGGGAGGGTGGTTTATGGCGGCCGGCAGGGCTCTGTGACATTGATAGGTGATACACAATCTGCAATTTTTCCTCCAGGAGGGAAGGAAAGGAATGAAAACAGTTGAGAGGCTCCCAGGATCTTCAGCCAGGATGACTAGTGAATGTCTTTCTTTATCAAAATCAACCCTTAAAGATTGAAGGTGGTGGCTTTTATGTTAAGTACTTACATGCTTATATAAACAAGGAAAGGTATAAACTCATTACTTAAATTATTACCTGATGAAATTGAAGTTAACATTAAACCTATGTTAAGAAAGAAAATATTGAAGATAAATGAAATCAATAAATAGAAAGCAAAAAAAAGTTAAATTGAATTAAAAAATAAAAATTTAAAAAGAAATTGAAAATATTTTTTTTTTTAAAAAGGAATTCCCGTCATGGCTCAGTGGTCAATGAACCTGACTAGAATCTATGAGGACGTGGGTTCAATCCCTGGCCTCACTCAGTAGGTTAAGGATCTGGCATTGCCATGAGCTGTGGTGTAGGTCACAGACACAGCTCAGATCTGATGTTGTTGTGGCTGTGGGTGTGGAGCAGGCTAGCAGCTATAGCTCTGATTGGACTCCTAGCCTGCAAAACTCCACATGTTGTGGACGCAGCCCTAAAAGGAAAAAAAAAAAAAAAAAAAAAAAAAGCAAAAAAAAAGCAAATGAACAAACAATAGGAAAAAAAAGTGAAACCAAAAGCTGTTGGGTTTTTTTGGAAAAACACTAAGAAAATTCATAAACCTTAAGCCAGACTCATCAAGAAAAAAGAAAGAGCAATTACTGATCAGAAATAAAGATGAGGCATCATTACCTATCTTACAGAAATTAAAAACATAATAACTATGTTTTAAACAACTTAATTTTTATCACCATAGAATAGTTTAGCCTGTTGATTCAATATTCAAAAATTGTATATTGAATTAAGCAAAATGTACATTTTGTATTCACCTTATTTTGCTCCAACATTATGTCTAAGATGTTCATAAATAGTTTGGTATATTGGCAGTTTCCCTCCTTTTATGGTCAAATAGCATTCCATTGTATAAATAGATTGCAATTTGTTTATACATTCTCTTGTTGGTGAACATTTGAATTGTTTTCAACTATTACACAAAGAAAGAAAGAAAGGGCTGCCAAAAGTATGTTGTTTTCCCATTATTATTTTCAGTTGAAGACTTCTACCCTGAGTTTTAGTTAGGTATGTGGCCATTCAGAGACTACATTTCCTGTGTCCTTTTCAGTTAAGTATCTCTATTGTGATTAAGTGTTGAACAAAGGAGAAGAACACGTGGAAGAAATGAAGGAATATTTTGGATAATATACTTATGAAGAATCTGCTTGTTCTTTACTGATTATGTCTTCTTTTCTTCAGTCTGACACATAGACAAGATTCTCGGGATCTAGCTCTAACCATCTGAGTTTCAGAAGAACAAGACAGAAAGAGACTAAGTCTCTGATGCCCTCAAGGAATAGCCTTCCTCCCATGACCAGACATTGAAACCATTACCTCTGGATTTTTACACAAGAAAAATAAAACTTTGGTCTTTCTTGAGGCTCTGTATTTTGTAATCTCTCGTACATCAGCTTGATCTATATTGTAACAAACACAATATACATTTTTCTGATTTACTTATACCTTCAATGAAAATATATGTAGTAAAATGTTTCTCTAACTTTACTGGTAGAATAATCTTAAGTTTTTATTTAAGAGAATATTCTGATGGTCCTCCCAGGATATTCTAAGTTATGGCTATAGTGGGGTTGAGATATTTCAGATGGATTTTTAAATACAAAATTTAGTGATCAAGTTTTATATAAATTTTTATAGTATTTGTTTTAATTACTCGAACTGATCATTGAATTTTTCATGTAATATTTATAAAATGTCAAAAAATGTTGACTTTTTTTTACTTATTTAAAGAAATTATTTTAAAACATTAAGCAAATGATATAAAGATGATTCATCTATATATGAATATATATGTAAAGGAAACACACATCTATGAGGTTGAGAATGTTTTTCTTAGGCTCAAATATTAGTTTGCTAATGTTGTCATAACCAAGAACAAAAGACTGAGTGGCTTAACAGAAATTTGTTTTCTTATAATCCTGGGGGCTAGAACTTTGAATCAAGATGTTATCAAGGTTGATTTCTTCCAAGACCTTTCTTTTGGTTCTGTAGGTGGTTATTTTCTGGTGTCTTTACATATCACTCTGTATGTTGTCTGTCTCCTAATCTCCTCTTATGAGACACCAGTCACATTCCATTAGCACCACCATAATGACTTTAATTACTTTTTAAATGCCTTATTTTTAAACAGAGTTAAATTCTGAGGCACCAGGAATAAAGGCTTCCAAGTAGAATTCTTTGGGGGGGATGCAACTCAGCCCACAATAGCTCAAAAGGCAGTACCTTGGGAAATACCTACATAAATACATATATATATATTCTTATTTCTACAAACAAAAGGTGAATAATTTTCCATGTTGTCGTTTTCTTAAACTTGTAGAAAATATCATGTTCTGACTACTTGAAGTTTTGGTTCTAAAGGCCCAAAGGGACATAAACAGTTGGGAGTGGGGATTATAGAGTTACCATATTTGAATCAAATCTACCTTTGACACTTCAACTTTGGCTTTTTTAATCATTAAAACAGGAGCAATAATATTGCCTATCTTAAAATGTTATAAGGATTATATGAGATAATAAGTATCAGCCACTTAGAACTGTGTATGAAAATAAGAGTAACCATATAATTCTTGTCAAATCAGGATACTTTTGAGAGTGATAAAAGGTGCTCTCATGACAGTACATAGTCATAAACTGGTGTTATCTGGACATATGTAAATATAGGAAACATGAATGAATATTCATTGCTTTTATTATTAATGACGGATAAGCAGAAGGTTAAAATGAATGTAGTTAATGTCCTTATAGTTTCTGGCATAAGTATAGGTTTTATTCACTTCTAATTAATTTCACGATCCCTGTCACCCTTTCAACAGAGGGTATCATGGGGTGTTTTCTTGAGTATATCTGTCCTAAACACTCAAATAAATTTTGTACCAGGTAATGTACTCACATCAAGCACAACTGCCACATGGCCATGTATATGAAGGTAGAAGTCTGATCCCCACCACATAATCAGAGACTTAGCAGATTTCTCTCTTTCAAGAATGCAAAGAGAGCTACAAATCTGTCCTGCAGCAGGTATTAAGCCTACAAGGATGTTTTAACTCAGGGTTGGTTTTCAAGATTAGCACTGTGCACACGGAGGTGTTGGTACATTACTGCTTGTGTCTTAGGTTGTTTCCTCAAGCCCGGCAGCTCCATTTTACTTTTACTTGAGTCATTTATCCTGTGTGATTTGCTTCACATTTCAGACAAGGGATTCCTAAACCACTCAGAATAAAATTATTTTAACAATAAGCAGCTACAAGTAGCATATACTATTATTAAACATACATACTGTAAAAGGAATTGCACTATCTCAGTATAGGCATGCTTTTAACTACTGCAACAATAAGGCTGGTTGCACATAAAACAGTCTGGAAGTAAACCTGGAGTAGACTAAGGGTTTTTTTGTTTGTTTGTTTTTATATGAAGTTACTTTAAAATTTTACTTATCCACACACAAAGCTTCCCAACTTAAAAATAAGACTTTGGCAGGTTTTCCAACTTAACTGCTTAGTCTTAAAATACTTTTTAGATGTTCACAAAGGCAAGATAAATGCACAAAGAATTAAGAATTCACCTTACTCTCTATTCATTATATTAACGGTTTGTAGATAAGAAAAGATTCACGCTCATGAAGGCTATGCCTCAATGTTTAGACAATTTGCACTTGTCAGAGCTAACATAAATGTAAATAAATGCTACTTTTTGACAGATGAGGATTTGCTTCAGAAATTATCTGTCAGGAGGTTAGAATGGGTCAGGTTAAAAATATTTATTCTTACAACCATCCATAGCAAAATTAGATTCCATCATCTAAATTTTAGTGTCTGAAAAATAACGAACCTATAAGACCTTTTCTATATTTGCAAGTAATAACTACATAATTTAATCTTCCATAAGTAGCCTTCCTCTTATTTTTTTCATTGCCATACAGTATGTTTTCTTAGAAACTGCATTCTTAGGTCTCGGAAAAACAGTATTTCATGCTATGAGGTTTTTTATTTCATGTGACTACATCTGACATGTTCCCTACAAATCATATCTAGAGAATTAGTTTCAGAAAAAAAAAAAAAAGTTTATTTGGGAAACAGTTTAGCTGCTATAGGATATCCTTAGAAGAATTATCTCTAGTTTCAAGTATCTATATATTAATTGCTACCCTTATATTTTATTATTTTTTTATTCATATTTAAGGCCCCAAGGACATGTAATTATGTAATTTATATTATTTTCATCTGTATTAGAAACTGGGCACAAATTTCTTCCAATGAAAGTGTGGATGATAATGTAAGTGATAATAATGGATAGCGAATCCAAAGATTTATGCTGTCTTAAAAACTTTACTTGTTTCATTGGAGTTCTTCCTGATAGTTTTTTAGAACTGCCACCTATTTTGGTGACGAGATGTGATGACTGATGGATGGTGGTTTCTGGCTTCTTATCTTTCATTCCTCTGTTTCAGACTGCTAGTAACTAATTTAGGAATGTTGTATTTAAGGCAGTTTGAGGACAAGGAGCGGGTGTTTCCACTAGATTCCTACGTTTCCACTCTTCGCATTTCCCATAAGTGGTGTTAGATTGAATGACTATTTACAGTTAGAAGAAAATATAAACTTTAAATATATTTTAAATTTTTAAAAGGCTTCAAGAGCAGCAGCTTCTCTGGAGTCCTATAAGGCTTCTGAAGTCTATTCCTTCTCTTACTATTTAAAAAGCCAATGTGAGCACATAAAACCCACCTCAGGTGGCAACACCTGTATATTTTCCTAATAACCCTGTCTCACTTTTACAACCTTTGACTTGTACTTTACCTTCTGACAATTGTGTTTAAAGAATTTAAGGGCTGTAATTTTCCCACAGGTAATGATTAATTTCAACTATCTTCTATGACTATAAACCACTCAAAAATAAACAAAACTCTTAAAAGGGGATTAAAATATCAGCCTTTTAAAAAAAAATCATCAATACTGTTTGGCTACAGGATAAATTTGAATCTACAGCCATAGTCATGCTACATACTGTGAATTTATGTGACCATATTTACAGATTTCTCACCGGCAGGGAAAGAGCGTGGTCTGGTAATCTTACCACACTGAGGACACAGGAGCTTGATTGCTGTGGGCTGGCAATAGCGCAGAGAAAAGAAAGATAAAGAGATTATAATAGTGACATTTAGACCTTTGTTCCTTTCTCTCAATAGAGAAAAGTGGACCTAAGAATGCTATCATCGCAACATCTGATAAAAATCACTTTTCTTAGGGAGGAATAAAGTGTAATAGATGAAACAGAGAACAGAATTGTTACTCTGAAATCGGTTCCTTCTAGACATAGAAATGCCTTCATGAAAACATAATGGGGAATAAGGTTACTTGAAAAATTGGCCATGTATTCGTCTAGGTGATGGTCCATTAGTTTCCTTTAACTGGTTCACTCACCTCAGATTCTGGGTGCCTCTTACATTTGCGTGCTGGCTTTATTTCACTGGTCACCATGTTGTTAGTGCCACTTCATTCCCCAGCCTTGATTCCTTCAAATCTACCTAGACCGGGACAGTTAAGTGCCCCCAGTAAATGGATGGGACATATGCATATGTGTTTTTACAGTTTTTAGTACAGACTTCAAAGTCAACTGCATCATTTGCAGGGCCCAGTGCAAAATGAAAAGGTAGGGCCCCTTGTTCAAAAAAAAAAAAAAAAAAAAAAAGAAAAAAAAAACCCTGAAAAATAGTACTGTTAAAATTACTAAAACATGGAGTTCCCATCGTGGCTCAGTGGTTAATGAATCCGACTAGGAACCATGAGGTTGCGGGTTTGATCCCTGGCCTTGCTCAGTAGGTTAGGGATCCGGCATTGCCGTGAGCTATAGTGTAGGTTGCAGATGCAGCTTGGATCCTGCGTTGCTGTGGCTCTGGCGAAGGCCAGTGGCTACAGCTCCGATTTGACCCCGAGCTGGGGAACCTCCATATGCTGTGGGAGCCGCCCAAGAAAATGGCAAAAAGGCAAAAAAAAAAAAAAAAGAAAGAAAGAAAGAAAAAAAAGTTACTAAAACATGAAGAGTTTTCTTCCTTTCATGCCTTTCATGGTTTTTCTCTCTACCTGACATGCTGTTTTTATATTGTATTTAATATTGCTCTACGTAAAGGGAAATTAAATTGTTAAATTATTAACGTAATTTTACCACTTGTCTCTATTTCAAGCACTTCCAGTTTTAAATGCAAATACAAGAGTGTTCAAATAACATGTGGAATCACCTAATGACACAATTCATGTTTTGTAGCTTGTACATGCATACATATTTTGTTATTATTGGAATAATGGTAATGTTGCACAAAACTAATTCAAGTGTTTTTCTTTTACATGATACACATACAATCCATCAGCACTCCCAACCTTTGGCTTTTTAATAAGCAAATAGAAAAGAAAAAGAAAAGGAACCATGTACTACTTTATCTTTCCCTTCCCCTCTGTGTCATCATTTTCAGAGTAAGTGGTTGGCTAATATAAGAATAAGATAAATATGAAAAATGTAGAAGGTTCTAGGTTGTTTGTGTTTCTTAGAGTGCCTTTTTGTATATTCAAAGTAACTTCTGGTTCAAACAGAAAGTGTGGTCTCTTGGGTTGTCTGCATTCTTGCTAAATCAACACACTTACTTTGTTCTGATGGAGTTCATGGCAGGCCACCCCAAAATACACCATTTTGGCCTATTGATTATTTTGAATTAAAGTTAACCTGAGGAAGAACTGATACAAGAAGGACATTCTGATCCTCCTCTCTGTTTTCCTGAAAGAAGGAACTATGTCTCCCATGTGAAAGGTAACACTCTGCACCAGCTAGTACACTGCACCATCCTTATTACCAGAGATACAGAATTCAGGTCTGAGAAGACTATGTGAACAAATTCTGCTTAGGTTCCTCACTAATTAGTACCTAAGCCTAAGTTTCTTTGTTTTATCAGTTCTTCACAAATTTCTTTCTTTGTCTAAAAGGTATAAAAGCTGTCTGCTTTGGTCATTTCTGTGGGCCCCCTAGTCTTATGGAGACTCAACCTACAGAATTAACTTTTTTCACCTGTTAATCTGTCTCCTGTTGATTTAATTCTTATAACCAGACAGATGAAGCTAGAAGGAGAGAGAAAAAAATTTTCCCTCCTTAACAGTACTTACTTTGAGATTCACTAAGTTCCCAGACATTATGGGGACACTGGAATTCTGTTCTCATGTGACACTGAAAGTTCCATGTTCCATGAAATTTCCAGGGGACAGCAAGCAATGGCAAAGGTGCATAGGCACGTATATTCTCTGCTCACATGTATGTTCTACTGTCCCCTGTAAAATCTCAAGTTCAAAGATAAAATTATTAAGAATTTCAAGAGATTGAAGGCACATCATTAAACCAAAGATGTAGTCTTGAGCATGGGATCCTGGGAAAACATGTAGGTGGCATAGTCATGAAACTGGCACTGCTGTTCTCTCTGGGCTTTCTTTTTATCCATTAAGTAATTCCCCATATACTACAAATATTTTACTGGCCCCTCAAAACTGATATTGTCACCTCCTACAATAAATGCATATTACTCTTTCCTCGATAAATCCCCTTTTCACAGTCAATATGACTCCAACCTGCAGAACTATCTATTTATTCCTTTTTTAGTCTGTGCTTTCATGTCTAATGAGTAAAGAACTCTATCTGTTGGTGTATCTTTATTTCTAACATTGGGAAACTATGTGAGAGTAGCTTAAGGAAAATGGGATTACTGACTAACATAGCTGAGAAGAATTTTAGGGAACTCATAGAATCAAAAGAGCTGCAGGAAACAGGACCATATAAACTAAAATTGTGATCTTAATATCACCAGGCATCTGCTTCTCCAACTGTGTTTCATTTCCTTTCATTTCCCCTAACAGCTTAAGCCCAGATGAGTTCATGTTTATAAATCACATGGAATATCTCACACATGGTAAGCATTCAATTAAAAATATTATCATCACTTATTGTTGTTATTTGCATCATTACCATTACATCCACACAAGAATAAGAGAAAGCTTCCTCCATCAACCCCAATTTCGACCTTTTTAGAAGGAAATAATTCTATCACTCAGGTAAGATAAAGGTTGAACACTGAAGGGAAAGGGAAAGTGTTGTTATAAAGGAAGACGGTGGATTGTGTGCTTCCTAAAATCACATGGGTTGAGATGGGAACTCACATTAAAGAATATAAGTTGCTCCTTACTTACAAAAAGAACAAATCAGAAACAATGGTTGTTTCACTTTATTATTCTCCCAAGGTATATTGCCAACAAACACTTTTCTTTTTCAGTTGTATCTGCCATTTCTCTAGTTTAGGAATTTAATCCTCATAAATAAAATGTTCCACCATTAATATTTTAATTTATTATCCTTCCTCCATTGTATACCAGGTATAATCTTTCAAATTGAAGTTATTCTATGAATATTATATTCACAGCTCTGATGCATCATTATGCTACACAAGCAGGAGTTATAACTGCTCATTGTCTAAATCCTAATATGTAAATTCTATACATATCCTAGATCTGATTCTATTCTATTTTATTTCTACCAAGATATTTTGCCCTGTAGTCTTGCCAGTTCAGGGGATTCACTTATGCCTCAATATGCCTATAAACTATTGATCTCTAACCTTTGTTCAGATAGATCTATTGGCTTCAAATATACTGCTTGTCATTCTCTCTCCAAATCTAATTTAGATAATTTGTGTAAACATAATTTTTAACTATAAAGGGCAATATAATTTTTTTAATCTATCCATTTATCCGAATGAATATATACATAGAGATATATCTGGATTCATGTTCAGCAAATATCATGAATTTATCCCTAAGTTTTGGAATTTTGGGTGATTTGTAGCTGTTTCTTTCAATGTATGTCCTATGCATGTATCTTTTTTGTAAAAAGTATTATTTTAAAATAGCAAGTCAAATATATGAAAATAAGTATAATGAAATTAATTTTCATAATTTTTTGAGGATAGTCACCCTCTCTCCATTTTTTTTTATCTCCCAAAGCAAAGCTCATAGTAGAATCCAACCAGCCACCTATTAGTACTGTTGTGAAACCATTGGTTTATACATTTTTGCTTCACTGTTTAGCACTAGACTGTCACAGTTGAATAGCTTAGATAGAGGCTTTATGGACCACAAAGCATAATATATTTATTATCCAGTCTTTCACAGGAGAAATTTTTTGCTAACTCCTGTCCAGAGTCTGGTACAATATTTATCAGGTTGTCAACAAATTGTAATTGTTCTGAATAGATCTATATGTAGTTATTCCAAATTTATTTTAAAATAGATTATTTACTATAGACTATTATTATTTTCTAATAGTTTTATGGGAGGACATTTATTTTAATTATCTATAAGCTTTGAAATAGGCTTTCTTTGGAATTCCACAGGGTCTGGCTTAGTACCACTCTGACCAAGTTGAATATGTTTCTTGAGCTGAATGCTACATACTATGTTCTGTAAATCTTTCTATTGGGTTTATTTTCAAGCAAGATTATGGAACAAATTAGAAATCTAGACAGTAATTTAATTCTTCACTCAATATTACATGAGAAATGCATAGTACAGAGCTATCTCACTGAGCTTGGGATCAAAAGTGGTGAATGTGATTTTTTTCGTAACTAAAACACCAAAGTAAATTAATGTTTACTTTACTCATGAGCAATCAAGACACTCCATAGAGATACATAAGTCAAAATCACTTCATCTTTCTAAATTATATTGTAGTCAATTATGTGACTTTCAAAATCCAAAACCCTTTAAAAAAGAAACAGTCAGTATTCCAAAAAAAGTTATAAAGTTGGCTATGCAGACTTGGAAAAGTAACCTGTCAAAATCCTGATCTCTTTCTTATGTAGATTATAAATCAACTGTTTTTCTCACTATAATAAAAAAATCAGTTATTGATTTTTATCATATCCAAAATTGGCAGTATATAGATTTTTGACAAATATTTTGTTTTGGAATTTTCTTTCTTAGGCCTCTTATCTATGTTACTTAATTTCTCTGAATACATCAACAGTTCATAGACTGGAGAATAGAATATCCCTAAATTTTCAGAAAATACAAATGCGTCTTATGCATATTCTGGAAATATCAGATTCTCTGAAGAATTTAAACAAAATGTTTAGAAACTAAGATGATCTTTTCCACTATAATCATCTATGTGTTAAAAGATCCCAAATCAGACTTTACCCTAACCAGCTCTTTTGAGCATCAGATTACATACATCTAGTGGTCTGTATACTTTTCTGAAGGGTTGTCCCACAGGCACTGAAACTCAACAATCAGTAACAGAACTTCTGACTTCCTTAACTTGTTCTTTTACTCTTGTCACTTCACGCCAGAAATGATTTTAGACTTCATCCAGTTGTCTGCACTCAAGAGACTCAACATGATCTTCCCAAATCAAATCAGTCACAACGCCCTCTTAGTTGTGTTTACAAACCTCTGCAGATTCTGAATGTGCCTCTATTTACCAATCCGAGCCTCATTTGTTGGTGTTCTCCACCCTCCACTTATTACTTTTCAAGTTAAATTACATGTTAGTCCCCTGGAAAGCTTTCCTGATTCTCTAAGATTTGGCTGAGTCTCCTTCCTATTTGTTCATTTTAATACTGTATTTTTACTATTCTAAGGGCTACCCTCATTTTCAATCTACTCAGTAGTGTCAGTAGTGTACTGGTAAGAACTGGCTCTCTGGGAAAAAAAGGCAAGAAATGCAGCTCATAGATTTCCTTGGTGAATCTGATTTCAGGCTACTGATGTGACTTTAACTGGCTTGCAAAATCCTGGACAGTTTAACAGTTGGCTATCTTAAAGGCCAGATTCAACACACTACTGATTCGACACTCTACTTACCTGTTGTATCTCCAGCACCTTGCCTAATCGCATAGCATAGTGAAGACACACACACAGTGAATACACATTAAATGTGTATTGATTATATTTCCAGAATAAAATAGAGAAGTGAAGGGGAATCACAAATGCTCTTTCCATGAATGTCTAATGAAATTGCAATAAGAAAAGGTAAAAGAAGAACAAAAGCCATAAAAAAGCTATTTAGTAAGAAAGAAATGTAGCTAATAAAATGCCAAAAAGGAAAGAAGGGCATGTAGAGAGTAGATAGGAAGGAAGAAAGGAAGAAGGAAGGGAGCTATTGTTGTGATTGAGTTTAAATATGTAATCTTATTATTTGTTTTATCTTTTATCTTTTTATCTTTTACTGCCTTTTATAAAACAATATTTATTTTGCTTTTCAATTTTTTTGGTTTCCAATTTTATCATTGTTATTGATATATATATATATATATGTATATATATATATGCTTCTTTTTAAAGTGTTTTTGGAATTTGTCCAAGTATTTGCATATACATCTTTAACTTAATATAGTTTCTTTTAAAATACTATCATACCACACTATGAATTGTGACCGTGCACTTCCGTTTTCCACATTATCCATTGTACTATGTTGTCATATGTTTTACTATTACATATATTGTAAAACAATCTTTTAAAAATTTTTGCTTTAGTAAAGTTTCTTTCAAATAATGGAGAGCAGTGAGGAGGTAACTTAAAATACTAAATATAGAACTACCATATAATCCCACAATCCCACTCCTGGCCATATCCCTGGAGGAAATCATAATTTGAAAGGATATTTGCCCTCCAATGTTCACTGCAGCACTATTTGCAGTAGCCAAGACTTGCAGGCAACCTAGATGTCTATCAACGGAGGACTGGATAAATAAAATCTGCTACCTACATACAATGAAGAATTACTCATCCATAAAAAAAGAATGAAATAACGCCATTTGCAGCAACATGGATGGACCTAGAGATTATCATACTAAGTGAGGTAAATCAGACAAAGACAGATATCATACGAGATCACTAATATGTGGAATTTAATTAAAAATGATACAATTAACTTATTCACAAAACAGAAACAGAATTAAAGATTTTGATACAAAACCTATGGTTACCAAAGGGGAAATGTTGAGGGGAGGGATGGATTGAGAGGTTGGGATTAGTGTATATACATTACCATATACAATATTGATTGGTAACAAGGACCTACTATATAACTTGGGAAAATCTATTCAATAATCTGTGATAACCTAATGGGGAAAGAATCTGAAAAGAAAGAAAAAAAAATATATATATATGTATGGCTGATGCACTTTGATGTTTACCTGAACACAGCATTGTAAATCACCTACATTCCATAAAATGTATTAAAAAATTAGAAACACTATAAAATTTAGTTCATATTTGCCCTCTTATTTACCATCTTCAGTGTTTTTCATTCTTGCAGAGCCAATGTGTACTTAAAATTATTTCCCCTCAGCCCAAAGGAATTCCCATATTATCTCTAGTAGTACCAGTTTGCCAGTGAACAATTCTATCAGGTTTTGTGCATCTCTAAAGGTCAAATTGTTTTTAAATTTCTAAGGATTTTTATTTTGTTTGATAAAAAAATATTCTGGTCTCCATTCTTTCTGGTAAAAATCTGTCATTTTAAAACTATTCTTCTCAGTGTGTAATATTCCCACCTTCACCACTTTTAAGAATTTCTTTTTATTTTTGGTTTTTAACATTCGTTAAGATTTACAAAGATGTTATTTACTTTGTCTTTATCCTGCTTGGGGCTTAGTGAATTTCTAGGGCTTGTAATTTATATTTACCATATTATGAAAAATATTGGCTTACATATTTTAAATTAATAAGCATTATATTTTAGAGTAGTTTTAGGTTCACAGAAAAATTAGACAGAAATTATAGAAAATTCCTCCCTGTATACATCCTCTCCTACACATCCTCCCAACTATCAAGTCCTGAACCACCCTGGTACATCTGTCACAACCAGTAAATCTACACTGACACTTCATTATCACCCAAATTCTAGAATTTACACTTAGGGTTCATGTGGTACATTATATGGGTGTTATCATATACATAATCACATGTATCCATGATTATCATATCACACAGAATAGTTTCACTGCTCTAAAAATCTGTGCTCTTCATATTCATCCCTTTCTCCTCCAACCACAGGAAACATTAATCTTTTTATTGTCTCCATAGTGTTGCCTTTTCTCAAATGTTAATATTGTTGGAATAATATAATATGCAGTATTTTCAGATTGGCTTCTTTTACTTAGTTATATTGATTTAAGTTTCTTCTGTGTCTGTTTATGGCTAGATAGCTCATTTCTTTCTAGTGCTGAATAATATTCCATTGTCTAGATATACCATTGTTATTTATCCATTCAACCCCTGAAGAACATCTTAGCTGCTTCTAGGTTTTGGCAATTATGAATAAAACAGCTATAAACATTCATATGTAAGTTTTTGTGTGGACATTAGTTTTCAGTTCATTAGGGTAAATATCAAGGAGCATAATGCTGGATCATATGGTTAGGGTATGCCTAATTTTAAAATAAACTGCCAAACTGTCTTCCCACCAGCAATGAATAAGAGTTCTTACTATCCTATATCATCACTAACATTTGGTATTCTCAAGTGTTTGGGATTGCTCCATGCTAAATGGTGTGCTATGGTAACACTGTTGCTTTATCATGCAATTCTATAATAATATGATGTTAAATGTTTTAATATGCTTACTTGCTATCTGGATACTTTCTTTTTTTTTGTACTTTCTGTTCAGGTTTTTTGTCCTTTATTGTTGGGGGGGCACATTTATTTCTTAAGATTGTGTTTTAAAAGTTCTTTATGTATTTTGGATAATGGTTCTTTATAAGCTATCTCTTTTGCAAATATTTTCTCTCAGCCTGTGGCTTTTCTTCTCAATTCTCTTGACATATTTCACAGTGAAAGTCTTTAATTTTAATGAAGTCCAGTTTATCAGTTCTTTCTTTCACAGATTTTGCCTTTGGTACTGTATCTGAAAAGACATTGCTATACCCAAGGTAACCTAGATTTTCTCCTATACTCTCTTCTGATTTTAAAGTTTTGCTTTTTGCATTTAGGTTTATGAACTATTTTGAGTTAATTTTGTGAATACTGTAAGGTCTGTGTCCAGACTCTTTTTTTTTTTTGGTATGTAAATGCCCAGTTACTCCAGAACTATTAAAAAGACTATTTTTGTTCCCTTGTACTATCTTTGCTGTCTTGTAAAAATTGTTTGACTGTATTTATACAGGTCTATTTCTGCACTCACAATCCTGTTGCATTGATCTATTTTTCTATTTTTTTTTTAACCAACACTGTACTGTATTTGTTACTATAACTTTTAAATAAATGCTTTTTTTTGTTTTTTTTGTTTTGTCTTTTTGCCATTTCTAGGGCCGCTCCTGCAGCATATGGAGGTTCCCAGGCTAGGGGTCTAATCGGAGCTGTAGCCACTAGCCTACACCAGAGTCACAGCAACGGGGGATCCAAGCTGCATTTGTGACCTACACCACAGCTCACCGCAATGCCGGATCCTTAACCCACTGAGCAAGGCCAGGGATCGAACCTGCAACCTCATGGTTCCTAGTCGGATTCATTAACCACTGAGCCACCACGGGAACTCCTAAATAAATGTTGAAGTTGGTCATATCATCTTCCAAATTTGTTCTTATTCTTCAATATTAATTAGCTGGTCTTTGTCTCTTGCCTTGCCACAAAAATTCTAGCCTTAGATTGTCAATATCCACAAAATTACTTGCTGGGACTTTGATTGGGATCGTGTTGAACTTATACACCAATTTTAGAAGAACTAACATCTTTATAATATTACTTCTTATCTGAGGATCATGGATTATCTCTCCATTTATTTGGTTCTTCTTTGATATTTTTCATCAGAGTTCTATAGTTTTCTTCACATAGACTTTATACATTTTATTATATTTGTACCTAATACTTCATTTCTGGGGGTTCTAATGTAAATGGTAATATATTTTAAATTTCAAATTCCTCTCATTTATTATTGCTATAAGGAAAGGATTGACTTTTATATATTAACCTTGTATCCTACAGCCTTGATATAATCACTTATTAGTTCCAGGAGTATTTTGTCTTTTTTTTTGGGGTGGTGGGAATGGATTTTTCTACATAGACAATTATGCCATCTGCAAACAAAAGCAGTTTTATTTTTTTCCAATCTGTACAGTTATTTCCTTTACTTATTACATTAGCTAGGAGTTGAGTGTGATGTTAAAAATAGCAGTAAGAGGGAACATTTTTAAAGCTTTCTACCAATAGTGATAAATCAGTTTCCCTGGTCCCCGTCTCACTGTAGCAAAGCATTGGAATGGTGGATGTTTTACAAATTTATTAAAATGAAAGTGCATTTTCAGAGAGTGAGAGAGACAGGACTCATGTGCACACAGGTTAAAAAGAGGGCCTTACTCACTCTGCAATAGTTTTTATACCCCACCATGCAGACTTGAGTGGAGACCCAATTTGGTCTTCTGATTGGTCTTGGGCAGGATATCTTATTTGCATGGGGAACAGGTTCTATACAGGTGGGTGAGGAATGGGTGACATTCCTTCCCTACCAGGCTGTTCGAGGTGGGAGAAGAGGCATTACAATAAGACATGGCCAGAGGCTTTTGGGTTTACTCTTGAAGGGGATTTGAAGCCTGTAACATTAGAAGGACAGCTTTGAATGTCTAATTATTAAGTATGTTTGCTGTAGGTTTTATGAAGATGTTCTTTATCAAGGGTAAAATGTCTTCTCTATTCCTAGCTTCTCTAGTTTTATCATAAATAGTTGAGGATTTTGAAAAATGTTTATTCTTTACCTACCGATATGATCCTGTGGTGATTTTTTTTCTTTAAAGTGTTGAGGTGACTCATTACATTAATTAATTTTCAAATTTTGAATGATTCTTGCCAAACTGGGATAAATTCCACTTAGTTGTGGTGTATAATTCTTTTTATCCTCATTGGATTTGACTTGCTGGCATTTTGTTGAGTGCTTTTTGCGTCTGTGTTCATGCAAGATATTGGTCTGTAGTTTTACTTTCTTGTTATGTTTTCATCTGGTTTTGGTATTCAGTAATGCTGGTCTCATGGAATAAGTTAGGAAGTTTTAGTTCTGATTTTATTTTCTGAAAGAGATTGTAGAAAATTTGTGTAATTTTCCTTAAATGCTTGGTTGAATTCACCAATGAACCTATCTACGCCTGATGCTTTCTGTTTTGGAGATTAGTAATAATTGATTCAATTTCTTAGGTCTAGGCCTATGTCTCTTTTTTCCTGTGAGGATTTTGGCAGATTGTGTCTTTAAAGGAATTGGTCCATTTTATCTAGGTTATTAAATTTGGGGGCATAGAGTTGTTTATATTATTTCCTTATTATCCTTTAGGTCCATAGGATCATTAATGATGTCCCCTTTCTCATTTCTGTTATTAGTAATTTATATCCTGTCTCTTTTTTCATTAGTTATAGTTACAGTTCAAGTTTCCCTACACTTGTATGAGTTCCCATGTAAGTTTCTTCTGCTCCCTGCTTTTTAACTATCATAAGTTATGATTATCTGTAACCCCCTGTATTTCTCTGCTAATTAGGGGACAGTAATTTTCTCTGGGACCTCACTTGCCTGTCAGATCTAAGTATTGTTGATTTTCAGTCTATTTAGATTTTTCATTTTTTAGGATGGGGTGGTGACTTATTAGCTCTTTGTACGTCAGACAGGAAAAGAGCTACTGTTTTTCTAATATTCTATCTGCCATTTTCTCTCACCTCTATTTCTCAGACTTCAATTATATGGAGATTAAACCTGATACTATTGCGCCACAGGCCATTTATAGGTATGAGGGTTTGGGGGAGGTTGTTAATGATCATCCTTTCTTTTTGTCATTATCATACATATTTGTCATATCTACTCTTTTATGAAATGCTTTATTCTAATCTCTTCTAGGGATGTTTCTAGTTAGCAGCAAGATAATGAATTTCAGTCCCTGATCCACAAATATTTCTTTTGCTGTTTTGTATTTTATATAAATTTCTTTTATTGGTGATAATAATTTTCACATTTGTTCTGGTTTTTTTATCATGGGGAAAGAGATTTTTGATTGTAATCCACAGACCATTCTGATAAAGATGTTAAATCAGTTTAGGGATAATTGTGGGATAAGGACCTTAAGCTTGATATCTGTGGACAGAAATACTTGGAGACTACCGGACATTAACTCTGCATTCTTCTGCTAGACAAAGATGTGGTCATCTTGAATTTTGAGTTTGACTAAGAAATAATGGATGAACTCTGATATCTACACATTTTCTTTTCAGGACATATATTCTACTCTAACCTGTTTCTGAATCTGAACATAAAAATAATATGTATAGGAGCTGTACCAAAACAGAAATACATTTACTCGGTTTGGATGGACCCTCACCTTAGGGCATAGTTTCCTCTTTTTTGGAACCTCAAAAATTGTGGGGGTGGGGAAGCTTTCACTACTTTCTCCCTTATACTTCTCTCATTTTCCCATATTAAGGTCATTCATTCATCTGAGATAGTGGACAACCAGTTTAACATGTCCTTTCTTTGGAGGTCAACCAGATTTCAGGCACTTGGAAGGCAGCCAATTTCTCAACCTCTACTCCTTGTCCCTTTAGTGACTCTTGTTAAGAAAATATACCTTTATTTACTGCGGTGGGAAATTATAATTTATCTGTGCAAAATTTCTGGGTGACTATTTGGAAGATGATACATATTTCCAGTTATAAGATAAATAAGTACTGTGGATATAATTTACAACATGATGAATATACTTAATACTGCTATGTGTTAGCTGTGAAAATTGTTAAGAAAGTAATTCCTAGGAGTTTTCATAATAAGGACATTTTTTTCTATTTCTTTAATTTTGTATCTATTGTATCTCTATGAGATGATAATTATTCACTAAACTTGTGAGAACCATTTCATGATATCTTAAGTCAAATCTTTATGCCGTACACCTTAAAATTATACAATGTTGTAGGTCAAGTATATCTCAATAAAACTGGAAGAAGAAAAATTAAAATAAAAGTGGTGTTATATAAGTCAATTAATTATATTATACCTCCAAGTTAGTGTTTAGATTTCAAATAGTGGAGGAAGAAAGAAATTGTATTCCAGAGTAAAACCTCAAAAGAAACAGAGAAACAAACAAAAAAACCAAATCTGTTTCACTGTGAATACTGAAACATAAAAGAAAGAAAGAAAAAACCAAAAGCTTGTTTTATCACAAGTATGAACTGCTATGATATATAAAGAACATTCCATGAAGTATGATTTAAAATCCTGTTATCAGAGAGGATTTAAAAATTGAATTAATGTTTCAGGGCAATTATAGTGTAGATGCAGTTTGTCAGACTTCTACCTGACCCCAGTTTTAAGTGGTAGGATTGTTGTCCATATAATGTGAAGGGACAGTCTGTAATAACAAAGTATGTAGCCAGTATAGGTGCCGAGGAATGCTGAGACCTCGCTACTCTATTGTACGCTTAGGAGATGCAACTCATGCAACAGATTTCTGGATGTGATTTTACTTATAAAAAAGATTTTATGTGTTTTACAAATGATTTTGTAACTTTGTATTAAAAAGAACTTTAGACATCTGTGCATTGTTTTGCCTCCAGTGAGCCCATGCCACATGGATTTTATATGTATATCAAGTTTGTGAACCCACTGGTAGTGTGAAATGCCAGATGTGGTGAGGTTTTATCTTAAAAATGTAATCAGAGAAAATAACCCCTCATAGAAACTACGGAAACCAGCAAATGTTTGACCTGATGACTGAAATTATATGATTTATGTTAAATATATATTCTTTTAATCAATTTATAAACCAGCAAAAGGTGAAAAAATAAAACTTAAATTAGCAACTTTGATGTTTTGACAAACAGTGCTGTTTTACTGTAAATATATCATCAATATCAGATATATTAGAAATAGGAATTTGTACTTTTTATAGTTTCTTATTTCAACCTGATTATTTTTATCATTATTTTTATCATATTTTTATCAGGTATCCTTTCTACCTCACACATTCTTTTAAATTCAATTTAACTATATTACAATGTGCCAAGTTATGGTTCGATTCTACCACTTTTTCTATATTCAAATTGTTATGAATCATCTACTGACACATTATGCTAGATATCATTTGGTTTCATGCTAGATATCATTTGATTTCATCTGGTGATGTTACAGTTATAAACACAAAGACAACATGCTGGCACTAAAATCTGATGGCTGAACTTTCTTACAGCACTGATCATGGAAGGAGAATATATTCATTTTTGTTTAATTTCACTAAAAAATTCAAAATTACACACACACATAAACATACTCAAATAATTCATTACTCCTGAAGACTTCATCTATGGGTCTCTTTCTGAGATAGAAAGAATAAAGACTACTGGAAACCAATGTTGTATAACCAAACAAGCATGGTATAAACTGAAAAATCAATCCATTAGGCAAAAATACTGGTGTAGCTTAATATTGAGTGATGATAATCAGTCAAAAATGAGGGCCACATTTATCATAAGAAAAACAGATGTCTTAAAAAAAAAAAAAAATAGGAGTTCCCGTCATGGCACAGTGGAAACAAATCAGACTAGGAACCATGAGGTTTGTAGGTTCGATCCTTGGCCTTGCTCAATGGGTTAAGGATCCGGAGTTGCCGTGAGCTGTGGTGTAGGTCGCAGATGCAGCTTGGACCCCATGTTGCTGTGGCTGCAGCATAGACAGGCGACTACAGCTCAGCTCTGATTAGACCCCTAGCCTGGGAACCTCCATATGCTGCAGATGCAGCCCCAGAAAAGACAAAAAGACAAAAATAAATAAATAAAACACAGAAAAAAATATGGCTTGAAATGATCTAACTTAATAATTGTAGGTATAAAGTCTGGCCTTAAATATATTTTAGTCAATGTAACTCTAACTCTTCAGTGTCTTAAAGTAACACTATATTTATTTTCATTTTATCCTCAAGTCAGACTAAGATGAATATTTTGATTAATAAAATTTACTGAAATTGTCCAAAAATCTATACATTAATTAATTCTTTTTTGCTCGCAGGAAGATGAACATAGTGTTTGGACTCAAAAGTATAGCACCAGTACTGCATTCGTTGCAGAAATGTGCAACAGATGGCATGGTGACTACTCCATTTCCGTTAAAATGATCCTATTATCTTTTTATTTTTCTTGGCATTGGGGTAATGTATAAGGTAATTTTGATAAACACTGGAAAACAGTTTCATAAATTATACACTTTATTATGGTATAAAAGAGTTGACTATAGGAAATACCAGTTGCTCTTGACCATGTTTCTACATTTTTCAAATGAAGAATAAAATGTTCTGTATAGAAAAATTTTTTGAAAAATCTCCACTGCAAGCCATTGTTTAACTCAACATCAAGAAATGATTAACACTTTAGAAGAGAGACTAGAAAGCAATCTTACGATCTGTGAGGAAAAATTATTAAATTAAAATGTATTATAAAGTTAAATATGATATGTGTGGTTATTTCTATACTGATTTTTTTCTACTCTACTGCAATTTAGATGTACAAACATAGAAAATATTTTCTATTTTATTTATTTGGTTTTTAAATACTCATTGCAAAAAATAACTAGGTTATGTGCCCAATCATATAATAGATTTTCAAAAAGCAAGATATTTCATATATTTTATTTAAATTTAATAATAAATTTCATTATAAAAATCAAAATATTAGCACAGAAAAGTAATGTATTCATGCACATTATGAAAGATAGTTGCACAATTGAATGTATAGGAAAAAAATCCATTTCTTTGACAAGTAACTATTTTCTTGGATAAAAAGCAATTACTAGATTTACAAGCCAGCAGTGATAGGTAATCTCTTCACAAACAGTATCAGAGAGATAGGAAGGAAAACTGATGCAGTAAGATTATGGGGAAGTTGAAACAACAAATACAGATCCTTTTTCCACAAAGTTTACCATAAAGGAAAAATTTAAATAATGTAATATGCATAACAGAAAGCAAAGTGAAGTGACAGATTTTAATTTTTAAGAGTGAAGAAGCTTATTCAAATAAACTAAAAAATATACTTTTTTTTAGGTTTTTTTTTTTTTTTTCTTAGGACTCCACCAGCGCATGTGGACTTTCCCAGACTAGGGACTGAACTGGAGCTATACCCACTGGCCTACACCACAGCCACATCAACACCAGACCAGAGCTGCATCTGTGACCTGCACCACAGCTCATGGCAATGCCACATCCGGGATCCACTGAGCAGGGTCAGGGATCAAACCCTTGTCCTCATGGATACTAGTTGGGGTCGTTACCACTGAGCCATGATGGGAACTCCCGAAATAGACATTTTTCTAGTCAATGTAACATCAAACGAACAGTCCTTTAACTAACTCATAACTTTATAACTCATAATTTCACATTGTGGTTCTTAGTTCATAACAGTCTACCCAAATGAACTTGTAATTTCCTGTCATTATAGAGGTGGAGGCAGTAAGTGATGCTAGAACTCACATATTATTGAAAAACAAAATAATAGATGGGGGCTCAATTTTTTTTAATGCTGACAAATTTTTAAGCAATCATCATCACCAGTTTACTACCAATCTACTGGACCACATGTTGTGATCCTTGGTGTGTGACTAAATTCTTATAAGTAATTCAACACATCTATCCTGAGAGCAAGGTAAGTGTCAGAAAGGTAGCTACATCATAAAAGTATGTCTGGCTGTCACGTATTGATGACACCAACAATCCCCTACATATGTGAGTCTTTTATGAAAGGTTCCACTGAATGCTTTATGCTATTGAGTTTTTTGTTCAATACAGGCGATTTGGGAATAAGCAAATAAAAGTCGATGTTGTCTTCAAGTAATCATTTTTCTGGTGCTTGATTCCCTCTGCCACTATATTTTTATTGTGCTTGGGCATTGAGGGTAGAAATAATTAAAAGGATTTTCATTTTCTATGCTCCCTGTGTCTAGAAAGCATCAAATTAATGTTTAAAAAAATGTTTTCCTGAGTTGATGCTTGTTGAAGAAGCAAAGGAAGAAGGTTTTTGCAGGAAGGCTCTTTGTATGTTATCAAAGTAATGGCAAAGACTCCATTGTTTGGAACATTTGTCATCCATGCTTAAATTAGCAAACATGTGCAACCCCATTCAAACTTGAGAAAAAATGCTTTTATTTGGGATCTTCATGGAAGTTAATTGAAAGCTTGTCTGGATTAATTACCACACAATATTTCCATATAGATGAGGCCAGGGCAATAACTGCTGAAATAATGAGATTTTTTTTTTCCCCCTGCAGTCCATTGTCTACCTCAACTCTCAGTGAAGATTTTGGAAAAGGATGTGCTTGTCATGTGGGATTCTAGTGGTAAAGCAAGTGCACTTGATCATCACATATGCTTTGGTTGTGAAGATGAAAATGCTTATCGTTGTTGTTTGATTATTATTAGTTGTAGCAATAGTGCTGATAACTCACCCTTGTTGGGGAATGCTAATCCTGGCTACTGGGCTATTTTGTTGTAGTATTTAATTTAATTCTTGTTGTGCCAAATGTTAATATCTTTGTTTTACTGGTGAAGGAAATGAAGAATAAATGTGTTAAATAACTTGTCCAAAATACACAGCTAATACCAGGTAGAACAAATATTAGGACTAATTTTGTCACAATACTGAACTTGAGTTCTTACTCCCTGTTGCTTACTGTTTCTGATTGAATATGGTATAATATCTAGTCCAGCATGACACTGTGAGATGCCTTCATGCTCAGAATTGCAATACCACATTCTTTTGCACATGACAAAGATCATCATTAGCTTAGGCTGTTTATAATAACAAACATATTTTTGTGTAATTTGTGTAAAATGGGTGTATACATATGTACAAAATGAATCATTTTAGTAATTTGTATGACATAATTAACAAACATAGGCTATCCTGTTTAAATGGCCAAGGCTGATGACCAAGAGAAAAAAAGGAATTTTGATTAAAAAAAAAATAATCATCACATATGGCTAGTTCCCTGAGAAAGTTACATATAACAGTAATACTCTATGTCAATACCTGGAGCTTAGACCACAAAAAATTAATAGGTATAGAGATTTCCTAGTGAAGAAAGAAAAGGCTTCTAGGTAAATCATATGTCCTCTAAGACTGAAAGTCTAGGCTCTTAGTCTCAGTCCCTATGTCGTTAAAACAAGCAAACAAAAAAACTCAGTGAGAAATTAAAATTTTTGTCTTACTAAAAGAGCATCTTAATAGAATATTTTGTTCTGACTCAGCACCTGCCTATATTTGACAGCTGTGGCAGTTTTGGGGGGGCTAAGAAAGAAAAAATTATATATATTTTTTAATCTTCACCACTTCTCCCCCCCCTTCTGCTGTTGTAGAAAAGGGTAATTATCCTTAAATGTGCCCTTATTTAGTGTTGGTGCAAAAACTGTAAGAAAATGATTTATTATCTGTGGAAAAGTGTTTTTGTTTGGGTATCTTCGGAAATAAAGATTCAAGGAAGGTTTTTTTTTTTTTTTTTTTGAGAAATGAAGGAAAAGTCTGATGGTAGTAGAAAATGAGACAAAAAAAAAGTTAAAAAGGCAGTCATCCAAGGGTGGGTTATCAGACCAGTTACCACTGTGGGTACCTGGAGCTTAATCCTACTGGAAATCCTCTGGGAGCAAAATATAGAACATTTGGCCAGGACTTATCTCACCTAATGCATGAGAGAACTGAAGAATTTATAAGCCAACTTTCATCAGCAATTTTGGGAGTGGAGACAGTGGTATTAATAAAGAAGGATTTCTGCTTTCTTTCCTTCGGGAAGATTCGTTCTACAGAAAGCAGAGGTGCTTGCAGAAAATTGATTTTAGGAGTTTTGTTTACCAAAGCTTAAAACCATTGGAGAGATTATGGTTGATACCCTTAGCATGAGACAAAGCAGAGTCCAGCATTAAGAGAGAGGTTCCAGCATGCAGATGGCCAAGATCACCTCACACAAGTCAGAATGGCCCTCATCAAAAAGTCTGCAAATAATAAATGCTAAAGAGGATGTGGAGAAAACAAAACTCTCCTATGTTGTTGCTACCAGTGTAAATTGGTGCAACAACTATAAAGAATTGTATAGAGGTTCCTCGAAAAACTAAAAATAGAACTACCATATGATCCTTCAGTTCCACTCCTGGGCCTGTATTTGCAAAAGACAAAAATTCTAATTAGAAAATATTCAGGAGTTCTTGTCATGGCTCAGTGGTTAACGAATCCAACTAGGAACCATGAGGTTGCGGGTTCGACCCCTGGCCTTGCTCAGTGGGTTAAGGATCCAGTGTTGCCGTGAGCTGTGTTGTAGGTCGCAGATGCGGCTCGGATCCCGCATTGCTGTGGCTCTGGCGTAGGCCAGCGGCTACAGCTCCGATTAGACCCCTAGCCTGGGAACCTCCATGTGCCACAGATGCAACCTTAAATATCCAAAAACAAAGAAAAAAAAAAAAAGAAAATATTCATGCCGTCCAATGTTCATAGCAGCAACTATTTACAACAGCCAAGACGTAGAAGCAACCTAAGTGTTCAACAACAGAGGAATGGATAAAGAAGATGTGGGACATGTATACAAGGGAATATTAGCCATATTGCAGCAACATGGATGGAAAAACCACAAGTCTATTCTCTAAATCCATGATTTTCTTTTCTGTGGAAAGGTTCATTTGTGCCATATATTAGATTCCAGATATAACAGAAAAGAACGTCATGGACTTGGAGAATACACTTGTGGTTGCCAAGGGGGAGAGGGAGGGAGTGGGATGGACTGGGAGCTTGGGGTTAAGAGATGCAGACTATTGCCTTTGGAATGGATAAGCAATGAGATCCTGCTGTGTAGCACTGGGAACTATGTCTAGTCACTTATGGTAGAGCATGATAATGGTGGAAAAAAGAATGTATACATGTATGTGTAACTGAGTCACCATGCTGTACAGTAGAAATTTGACAGAACACTGTAAACAAGCTATAATGGAAAAAAATAAAAATCATTATATAAAAAATACAAAATAAGGATTTACTGTATAGCACAGGGGACTATATTCAGTATCTTGTAATAACATATAGTAGAAAAGAATCTGAATCACTTTATAGTGCCCTTGAAAACAATACAATACTGTAAATCAACTATACTTCAATTTAAAAAAATAAATGAAAAATAAGAAGACAAAACCTTCAGTCAAAGAAATGCTAGAACTAGAAGTTAGAAGTTAGCTGTGCAGAAGTGCTAAAGACTAGAAGACATGGGACAGGGTACCAACAGTGTCTACTTCAATTTATGCTAAAATTTCATATGCAAAAAATTGCTTTATAAGGTAGTGTTTTATTGAGAGCTATACCACATATTTATACTTTGGAAGGTGATCACCTAGTTGTTTTATTCATCATTCTTTTCCCCTCCCTTTTCTAACTCTGCCCCAATAAAATAGAATGGAATAGCCAAATTTTTGTTAGTTGATCCAGAGGTTCTTAAATCTTTAGTTCCTTCTCAGTTCTTTACATATATTAAGCCAATTTCTGAGATCATGAGGAACTGATAATCCAGTTAAAGCCCTATCGTAATTAGAAAATTATAGCTGTTTTTGCGAAGATCATATGCTCCTGTATTTCTGATTCACATTAAAATATTAAGATATTAAGATGATGCATGGGAGATTCAATTATGACAACTATGATTGCATTAAAAAAATCCAAATAGGCTGTCCATGTATTTTAAAATTACTCTTCAACCTTACCCTTGCTCTCACCTCTCTCCTTTAAAATGTTATTATGAAATCAATTGCATACTAGAAAACACTTGGTGCAGTGTCTGAGGGATCAGTGAGCATAAGAATACCATGAGATATACTGTACAGGTACCTTTATAATTTACTGTAAAAAAGTGATAGAATATCATTGGAAATGTAGTTGAACAAATGTTGACATTAAACCTCTTTGTCTTGACTCTAGACATTCAAGTCCTTTATGAGGAGCAGTGTATTCATGTGATAGAGTCAAATTCAAAGGTTGGTCTTCAATGACAATTATGAAACAGTGCAGTTACTGATGTTTTTGCTTAGATAGTGAATATTCATCATATTCTGTATTTAAAAGGCAGTTTGGTTGGACAAGTGGCCATTGATACTTCTAACTGGACTATTTGCTGCTCAAAATTATTTTCATGATTAAAACAAAAGTAACATGAAAATGTTTTCATACAAATACATTTTTTTATTTATCTAATCATTTTTTATTTTGATGAAAAAAAATCCCCAGTCTAGTATGTACCTATTTCTGTATTTTTGTATGTGTGCCTAAATATTCTGTCATAGGGTTGCGTTCACAGTAAAAAAAACAGAAATTGTTAGTAATACTTATAAAAAATGCTTTGTTCTTCTGCGCTAGTTGCTTTAATACAAAGATGTGGATAAGAAAAAAGTGCTATTATAGGCCCTTTTTCAGAAAGGTCAATGAAGAGGAAATCTAGGGATAAACTCCAGTATGACCTTAGAAGGCAAGAAAAGTTGACCAGTGACTTAAGGGTTTACCACTGTTATTAGGTTAGCCTCCGTCTTGTTCTTTACTATTGTAAACTCAAACTATGTAGGCAAAATTGAAGAGCCAGAATTTTAGTTTCTCATTTAGGAGAAAGTAAAGATCTAGACTTGAAGCCAAACACTGGCATAGATTCCAGCAAAACTTTCAGCACAGATTCCAAGGGGGAAAGGTCAGTCTATTATTTATATTAGTTATATATTTACTAATTTTTGTATTTAGAAAAAATTCCCCTTGTAATAAAATCACCTCAGAGTGCAAGTATGGATTAATGGCATTTAATTAAATGTATTATTTCAATTTAATTAAATGACTCATATTTAATAAACTCCACTTTAAATGTTTGAGAGTAAGTTAGCAAATCAGAGCTCCATGAACTGAATGCAGAAGCTTGAATTGCTACAGCCAGTAACTGGGCTTTTTAGTACAACTTAAGTCAGAAATGACTACACTTCTAGCACAGTGCAATCCTTGTACAGTGCAGGCATTTAAAGATCAAATGAATAAATGATGAAACATTTTTGTTTTGTAATTTGCTGAAAATGTTTTTTCTTTAGTCTATACTTCATCAGTTATTAATAAATAACTTTAATTTTACCATTTTATATGATATACTTCAATAAAAATAATCATTTACCATTTTTATATGATATACTTCAATAAAAATAATCATTTGTACCTAGATGAGTGCAGGTGAAGTATTGGTGAAAGGTAGAACACTATTAAGCAGAACAGCTCCAGGGGAAGATTTTGAAGCTGACTTGGCTTGTGGTCCTGGGGGTATCTCTACATATCTCTATCTAAATCTACTTCCATATTTTTATTTGAATGCACTATAAGATTCAAAAGAGTTATTCTGCTGTTTTATTTTCCTCCAAATATTTTTCAGTTTATTTCTTCTCTATTTAGGCAAGTGTCATGTTTGTGCCATAGGGAAGATTTATGTATTAGCAGAAGGCAGAGGTGGCTGTAGGCACTTATCTTTCAGGCTTTTGTTTACAAATGTTTAAAGTCATAGAGGAGATTATGATTCGATTTGTGTCCAAAAGGCTGGGAAAATAGATTTCCAGAGAGAGAAATAAATGACTATTGAGTAAATATAAAAAATGAGTAATTTATACCAGAGTAAAAAATATCCCCATGGAGTGGAGAGAAGATATTTTAGAAATTAGAGGTAGGTGTAGGACTCTAGGACTTTAGGGCTCCCTGCAACACCAAACACTTGATGCCTCAATTACTACATGAAGTCAATAGAGCAGGTGGAATTGAAGGGACCAAAGCAAAGGATGTATAGCAGTTAATCTGATTATCAATGATCACAGGAATGGGAAGGAGAAAAGAGACTGCTCAAATGGTGACTAAAGCTAAATGCCTACAGATATAATATATAGAGGCTTAATGAGTCCAGTTTAAGATGGTAAAATTTCTGTTCTGTCCTAATTATTTGTTTCTTCCTCTCTAGTGTATCATAATTAGCTGCATACAAACCTTTACTGACTATTTTAAATTTCCCTTTCTTACAACCTCTTCGGCTATTTCCCTGATCCCTTTCACAACATCATGTCCTAAAGAGAATCACCACTTGGCTTTCCCCACATCCAGAGTTATCTCTGGCTTTCAACCTACCTGAGCCTGTCTCTCATTCTTACTACTTCCTCACTTTCCACCTGAGAAAGTCAGCGGAGTTTTTAATTCTCTCTCCTATCTGAAATAGATCTCTGAACTCTGTTGGACCTGATTGTGAAGGTCCTCATTCCTTCTTGAAAATAAGCTCCTTCATTGGCTTTTGTAACATCAAATCCTCCTGGTTTTCCTCCCTTTGTTTTCTTCACTTTTTTCCTTTTTCCTTTTTTTTTTTTTGACTTATAATACTATGTAGATTTTCTAGTTAATAAGTATGAGTTCCTAGTAGAAAAATGACTCTGTGGACTGTAAGCTAATGATACCACCTGGTTTCTTCGGGTTTATCATACCATTTAACCAATATGCAAAGAAGAGTGTTACTTTATTGACCAAAGGACTTGAACCTGATTGTGAAGGGAAAATAGAATTGACAAAGAGGGTTTAGCCCAGGCTCAAAGAATTCTCAGAGCACTTCCTTAAAACTCCGCTATTCCTGGGTAAATTATACAGTTGTCCCAGAAAAACTTAATAAGGCAGGATTAGTAATGGCTCAGACGCTCAGACCTTTTCAGAATGAAAGGATCACTTTACTAAGAAAAGCAACTCAATCAGCAAAAGAGCTGACTGACAGCAAAGGAATACTGTGTTGGATAGTCTCAGAAAAGTACTAACTGCAGCCCTATATCCAGATGCAGATGTGATGGCTTTAATAGCAGTATTTAATAGCAATATTTTTTCCTTCATTTGTTATTATTTTTAAATTTATCAACCAATTCCTTTCTCATCTTATTTCCTTACTAGTTAATATTCAGAGGTTCTAGTATTGGTTTTGGTTAATCCTCATAATTTGTTTTTTAAATTAAAGGATCTCAAGTGTAATTGTGACTAATCTAGTAAAGGAATGAATATCACTTAGATCTATGCATTGACTTATGAGCCATTGTAGTTCCCCTTTATGTGAGAAAATGCAGGCATATTCATTTTTCCAAAGTATGGTAGCATTATGTTAGGCAAAGGTATAATGTTGCTTTTCTATAAATGGACATTGAGGAATAATGCATATAAAGCCACCTATATCCATTTAAACTGTATAATTTTATCCATTTTGGCAGCTGTACACACTCATGAAACTATAATCATATACCCACTAACCAAACTTTTTTAAAAGTTTAATACAGCAAAAGTACTTTTCACACCCATCTGCAGTCTGACTCTCTCTCTGCCCACATCCAGAGACAACCATCTATCTGCTTTTGGTTGATATATTTTACTTTGCATTTTCTAGAATCTTATGTAACCTTTTAATATGTAATTTGCGTATCTAAATTCTTTTACTCAGCATAATAATTTTTATATTTATCCATGTTTCTATATCAGTAGTTTGTATATATTTTTTTCAAATAGCATTCCATTGTCCATATAGAACGCATAATTTGGTTTTGGATTTTTGTTTTTAGCCATGCCTGCGCCATGTCCAATTTCCTGGCCAGGGATCAAACCTGCACCAGAGTTGTAACCATAGCCACAGAAGTGACAGTGCCAGATCCTTAACCCACTGAGCCACCAGGGAACTCTTACCTATTCACCTATTGGTGGACATTTGAGTTGTTTCCTGTTTTTCAGCCATTGAGGTTAAAGATGCTATCAATATTTTCATATGATTCTTTATAGAGACATTTGTTTTCATTTCTCATGGTAAGTACCCAGGAGTAAAATGTCTCTCTTCTATGGTAGATTGATATTAAACTTCTGAATAAACTGTCAGGCAGTTTTCCAAAGCGATTGTCTCATTTTATATCCCCACCAACATTGAATGAATGTTCCAGTTATTCCACATTCTCATCAACACTTGTAGTCAGGTTTTTCTCTTTCCTTATTGTACTTATTTTCTTCTTTCTTTTCTCTTTTCCTTTTGTTGTTGTTGTTGCTACTTTAATACAAGTGAAGTCATATCTAATTGCGGTTTTTGGTTTTAATTCCTATTTTTCTAATGACTAAAAATGCTCATTTTCTTCATATGCTATTAGTCATTTTTATGTCTATTATCATGAAGTATTTATTCAAATCCTGTGCCACTTTTAAATCAGGGTGTTTTGTTCTTATTATCAGGATTTGTTAGTATTCTTTATATAATCAGCATGACTGTGACATATTCTTTGTCACGTATGTATATTGTAAATATTTTCTTCTTTGGCTTCCATGTTTGTTCGGTAATGGTATCCCGTGTACAACAAAGGTTTTCAACTTTCTTGAAGTCTAATTTTATCACATTTTTTCAAACTTTTTTTTTTCTTTTTTTTTTTTTTTTTTGTCGGCTGCCCCCACGACATGTGGATGTTCCTGGACCAGGGATCCAACTTTGTATGGGTTGCCCCGCTGCCCCAGGCTGGGGACAGACCCTTGCCTCCACAGAGAAAAGCCTGATTATAAAACCATTACGCCAGAGTGCCACGGTGCCTAATATTATCATATTTTTTAACTGCTTAGTGATTTTGTTGTGTCCTAAGGACACAAAATATCTGCCTATTCCAAGACTGCTGAAACGTTTTCTGTTTTCTTTTAGATGTTTAATATTTTTACATTTTATATTTAGGTCTCTGATACATTTTGAATTATATTTTGTTTATAGTGTGAGGTATAATTTGATCTACACATTTATTTTCATATGCATATCTAGGGTTTTTTTTTAGCAATATTTGTATAAAAAAATCTTCATTTCCCCATTGAATTGTTTTAAAATTTTGGTCAAAAACATAATTGACTAACAAGTGTCTATTTCTGAGTGCTCTATTGTGTTTTAGTGATTTATATGTCTATTTTTTTTCCATTACCACACTCTATTGTTCTAATTTTAAAATGTTTAATCAAATCAGGTAGCTCCCCCAACTATATTCTTCTTTTAAAAGTCACTTTGCAGAGTTCCCGTCATGGTGCAGTGGTTAACGAATCCGACTAGGAACCATGAGGTTGCAGGTTTGATCCCTGGCCTTGCTCAGTGGGTTAAGGATCCGGCGTTGCCCTGAGCTGTGGTGTAGGTTGCAGAAGTGGTGGATCCCGCGTTGCTGTGGCTCTGGCATAGGCTGGTGGCTACAGCTCCGATTATACCCCTAGCCTGGGAACCTCCATATGCCGTGGGAGCGGCCCCAGAAAAAGGCCAAAAAAAAAAAAAAAGAAAAAAAGAAAAAAATTAAAATAAAAAATAAAAGCCACTTTGGTTATTATTGGCCACTTAACATTTCCATATAAATTTTAGAACCAACTTGTCAGGTAGTATTTAAGAACTATCATATTGGAATTTTGGTTGAGATTGCATTGAACCTCTACATCAATTTCAAAACAAGTGACATCTTGATCATATGTGTCCTATTCCATGTTAATATCTATGTGACATATATATGCAAATACATATATTTATACATTTTTTGAGTATTTTTAATTTTCTCTCAGCAATATTCTATAGTTTTCAGTAACAAGATTTGGCATATACTTTGTTAAAGTTATGCATAAATATTTCATGAAATTTAAAATGTTATTATGAATCACACTGTTTTTTTTAAATTCTGCCTTGAATACTTGCTGCTTCTGTGTAAAATACAATTAATATTTTTATATTAACATATGTCTTGTGACCTTACTATATTCATGTATTAATTGTAGAATGAGCTTTAAGCACTCCTGAAGATTTTCTCCCAAGATGATCATGCTGTCTGAAATAGAAATACTTTATCCTTTTCACTCTGTATATCCTTTACTTTTATTCTGTGTTATTGACATAGAAAAGTCATCCAAAACAGTGGAGAATACATGTGGTAAAACCAACATGGAATAAATGCGGTAGAAGCAGGCTTCCTTGCACTGCTATTTTTACTAATCTAGTTTTTTTTGAAATTTATATATATTAATAAAATAAAATATATATCCAAATCAGTAGATTATATCAGGTATCATTAGTTGAACCTCAGTACCATCTTTGAACTTCTAAGGTTTTCTCCACATCTCAGGAGTAAAAAGCCAGATAAAGGGATTTTCCTGGTTCCCTCAACAGCAGGAGATCTGGCTAGATTTCACTGGTGAGGGACGCTATATAAAACTGGAATGGCAGTGTTATGGATTGTATATTTGTATTCTCTGAAACTTCATATATTGAGCCTCTTACCTCAAATGTGATAGCATTTCGAGATGAGAACTTTGAAAGGTAATAAGGGTTAGATAAGGTCATGAGGGTGAGCTCCTCATTATGGAAGTAGTGGATTTATAAAAAAATGAAGAGAGATTGATATCTCTCTTTCTCTCTGTATGGGAGGACAAGAGTGAAGGCAAGCCAGAAGAGGTCTCTGAGGAGGAAGTGAAATACCCGTACCTTAATCTTGAACTTCCTAGCCACAAGAACTATGAGATGTTTACTTGAGGTACCCCATCTATGGCATTTTGTTATAAAAGTCCAAATAGACTAAAACTCGCAGAGCTGGAGAAACAGAGATAACAGTATTTACAAGAAGCAACTCTGGGCAGGTAGCTGAAATCATTGTTGACTTTCAGCAGCCCCAAGACAATTTGAAAATCAGCTCTTTTGCATTTCTTTCAGGCAGATGGAATTCTTGTGGTGCCATCCCTAACTCTCTGCATCATCAAGCATCCTGAAAACAGCTTTGTTCTCCTTTGTTCTTTCCGCCTTCTCATTGGTTAAGTTTCTTTTTACCCATATTAAATATTTTCTTACTCAAAATTTATATGGGATATAAATTTTTTCTTACTTGACGATACACTTCCATGCATAAAAGGTATCTGGGAAGTTTGTTCTCTTGCACCAAGCAGACAACTTCCAAAATGATGGGCAAGATATAATGAAGAAGAAGAGACATGAGTCTCTTCAACAGACTCACACTTCAAGACCAATGGAATAGGGAGTTCTTGTTGTGGCTCATCGGGTTATGAACCTGACTAGTATCCATGAGGTTGCAGGTTCAATCCCTGCCCTTACACAGTGGGTTAAGGATCCAGGGTTGCCATGATCTGTGGTGTGGGTCGCAGACATAGCTTGGATCCCACATTGCTGTGGCTGCAGCGTAGGCCAGCATCTGCAGCTCCAATTCGACCCCTAGACCCCTAGCCTGAGAACTTCCATATGCCACAGGTGCACCCCTAAAAAGGAGGAAAAACAAAAGATCAATGGAAGGATGTACCTTGATCATCTCTTGTTGAATGGGATTTCTCTCTTCATTGTTGGAGGTAAACAGGGGAAGGAATAGTCATTTCTGAGCTTAAAAAAGCCCGGATAGATGCCCTACCATTCATTACTAAAATATTTATGTATAAAAAAAGCTAATTTACAAATTCGTTTACAAATAACTAACCTATGAATTACTTTTTAGAACATGCTCTTTAGGTAATATGGAAATAGCCTTTTTAATTACTATATAACCCTTTGTAATAGACTAAATATTATGGACAGCTGAGTGAACACTAAGACAAGTTAGTTTTTCGGGCTCTCTTCCTTCCACATTTCCTGTCAAATTAGTCTCCTTAAATTAGTTCTAATTATAATATTGTTCAGCCTCTCAAATCTTAATTGGATTTCCATTCTGTACACACACGCATACCCACACAGAGCAAACCTCACACAAAAAATGCCCAACTACTTTCCCTGAAAAATAAGATGCCCTGTAATGATAACTGATCTTAGTTTTCAATTTTTTAATTTTCCAACCTTTTTCATATACTCCCAGTTGAAAGAATGACCAGCAATTCTCCTAATACCCTATACTACCTCTTACTTAAGACCTACCTTGGCCACTATATCCTTCATCATGAAATATTTAGGTGAAAATTCCATTTACTGTTTTTGTTCTAATGTAAAAGCTATCCTAGTTCCCTCATTTTCTCTAAGATTTGAGTTATCTTTCTTTCCTCTGAATTCCCATTGCCATTTGTCTCTGTCTCAGAGATAATTACTGGTTTATATCTTTAATTTTATTTTTTTATAAAGGTAAAGGATTGTTGAATATGAATGTCTTTCTGTGATCTGGGCTCAGTTAAGACCATACAGTTGAGGAGTTCCCGTCATGGCGCAGTGGTTAACGAATCCAACTAGGAACCATGAGGTTGCGGGTTCGGTCCCTGCCCTTGCTCAGTGGGTTAACGATCCGGCGTTGCCGTGAGCTGTGGTGTAGGTTGCAGACGCGGCTCGGATCCCGCATTGCTGTGGCTGTGGCATAGGCTGGTGGCTACAGCTCCGATTCAACCCCTAGCCTGGGAACCTCCATATGCCGTGGGAGCGGCCCAAGAAATAGCAACAACAACAACAAAAGACAAAAAAGACAAAAAAAAAAAAAAAAGACCATACAGTTGAAATCAAAAGGAGATACTAGATTATCTATGCATAAATTTCTATGGGGTGACGCCAAAATTTGCCTATTACTCTTTTGCCCATCACTAATCTCAAGAAGATTGATCAGAGAACTTGGCAGTGGTAAATTTTCTGGAGAGTTATGAAGGATTTATTCAAAATTGCTCCTCTATTTGCATTAGTGAGAAACATAATGTGTGGGGCAATCCTTGCCAGGCTTCACTCTGGTTTTCTTTTGAAGAATTTTAGTTCTGGTGCTGACAAGTGACAAGAATGGTATATAGAGAAAGAACCCTGGAAAGAACCTGACATTTATACCCTACATTTTTTTCTTTTGGCTCCTTAACACTTGCTCCTAATTCCAGACTAAAGAAATACGAAGGAGAGAGGCTAGCTCAAGTCACCCTGATGGGAAGGTGAATAGTGAATGCTACAGCAAAAGAAGTTATATTTTTCACCATTGACATATGAAAATGAATGCCTTCTCCTAAGTCAAGTTGGATTTGAGAAGATATTCAGGTTTGAGTAGGCTTCAAGAAGTCTTCCTTCAAGAAGAAATGTGTCCCCAGTGTATCCCAGAGGAACACAATCAATAGGATCTATATCTATATATCTATATAGATATAGATATTTTATTTTTAGGGCTGCACTAGTGGCATATGGAAGTTCCCAAGCCAGGATGGAAGTGGAGCTGCAGATGTTGGTCTACACCATAGCTACAACAATGCCAGATCCAAGCTGCATCCACAGTTTTCAGCAATGCTGGATCCTTAACCCAGTAAGTGAGGCCATGGATCAAACCCGAGTCCTCATGGATACCAGTCAGATTCGTAATCCACTGAGCCACAATAGGAACTCCTTAGACACACATATATATATATATATGGATGTACATATATATAGATCCCTATATACATCTATCTCTCTATACATCTATATTTCTCTTTCTCTCTGTATGTGTGTGTGTGTGTTTATATATATATCATATTATACTGGCATACATATAATTTGTTATAAGGCATTGGCTCATATAATTATGGAGGCCGGACAAGTTCCAAGATTTGCAGGGTAAGGTGCATCAACAAGCTAGAAACCCAAGAAAGCCCATGGTGCAGTTCCAATCTGAAAATCTGAGTCCAAAGGCCTGAGAACCAGGAGAGTTGATGGGGAAGTTCCAGTTTAAAAGCTGATAGGTTAAAGACCCAAGAAGGGTCAGTGTTCCAGTCTGAAGACGGAACAAAGTCAGAGTCCTCGTTCAAAAACCACTCGGCAGAAGATACTGAGGCCTTTAATAGACTGTGTGCAGCCCACTCACATCACGGAGAGTTATCTGTAATCGGCGCTACTCCGTTTACTGATTCAAAAGTTAATCTCAATCAAAACCACCCTCAAAGACACATCCAGAATAATGTTTGACCAAATACCTCGTCACCACACAGCCTAGTCAAGCGGACACTTAAAATTAATAAGCACACTCAGTAAGCAGAAGTAAAGGCTTATGCCTGGATGCTGGTAATGACTAGACAAAGGATGGGACATGAAGAAAGGCCAGCCAGAGTGTGCTGCACATTCTTCATGTCAGAGAGATCTCTCAGGAAACCCTGTAGCCTATAAGAGATAAAAGGGCAGGGTTTTAAACAGCTAACATATTCAAAGGGCACCAGTACTAAATCATTAAGTTTAGAGCCAAGTGAGAATTTTTTGCCTTTATTCCTAAATCCCCTCTCCCGTAATTGTGCGAGAAGCAGAGGCAGTATTGTTTTGTTAATTTTCAATATGACTGAGCCCCTAGTTAGAACAAGGAATGCTTTGCATCAGAGAAGAAAGGAAATGTTACTAGTTGGCTGGATTTGTCATTTTAGTCACTGAATAATCAGAGAATTGAATTACAAAATGAAACTCAGGGCTATGAAAGGTCCATCGTTTCCTGCTTTTTTTATCCAAGTTAATCCAATTTATCCATTAATCATGGTATATATTTGTGTTTTCTTATACTATATGATTCTTAATGACAAAATTCATGACAGCTCTATAGGCACCTTGTAATAGGTAAATCATTTTATGTGTTATAAATACAGAAGCCTAAGTACAAGAAGAGACTTACAGAAGACCAAAAAAGAATAACAATTCCAAACTTTTGCTCTTCTAAGTTTCTCTGATCATCCTTAAGGATATATCCACCTTAGAAGATAAGTTATGCTCTAGCTTGCTCTTTCTTCTTTACCTTTTTTTAATTTTTAAAAATTTTTTATTTTATGTATGTATTTATTTATTTATTTGCATTTTAGGGCTGCACCTGTGGCATATGGAAGTTTCCAGGCTAGGGGTCAACTCAGAGTTACAGCTGCTGGCCTACACCACAGCCACAGCAACGTGGGGTATGAGCCGTGTCTGTGACCTATACCACAGCTCACAGCAACGCCAGATCCTTAACCCACTGACTGAGGCCAGGGATCAAACCCACATCCTCATGGATACTAGTCAGGCTCGTTACCACTGAGCCACAATGGGAACTTCCATTTTCTTTAGCTTGTTACTAAGACTTCATAGTGATAGCCAAAGCCAAACTGCCTCATATTGACTCTCTCTCTATAAGGATGATCTTAAGTGAGACCTTGATTATCTTTTACTGAATACCAGGCATTTATCAGGGCATTGGAAACACAAAATTAACTCCTGATTTCAGAATTACATGTGGGAAGTGGCTATGTAAAGAAATACTTATAATAAAGACATTATAGTAATCAAACAAAGCCTAATTACTAATTAAATAGCACAGTATAGCATGAGTGTTGTTACAGTCACGAGAGCTGCATAACAAATGACTCCAAAACTTAGTGGCTAAAACCTTTATTTTGCTGATGAATATACTATCTGGGCAGGGTTTGTTAATGGCAGCTCTCTGGCTCCACTTAGCATTACCTAGTGGCTGGTGTCACCTGAAGGTGCCTCTGGTCCAAGAGCATGCAGGCAGCTGGGGACTGGAACAACAGGGGCCTCTCAGTTATCTTTCTCTACCCCTGTGTGGTCTTCGGACATAATCTCTCCAGTATGGTCACATAAACAATGGAAAACTTCTCTGTAGGCTCAAGATTACTAAGATATATGTCACCAGTGAGAGCTGGGAGAAAGCTGACCATCCTTTATGGCCCTGCCTTAGAAGTCAATCAGTATCATTTCACCACAACCCAGCTTCCCAGGGATACCAGATTATAGACTTCAACTCACCATGGATGAGTGTTAACGTCACATCGTAAGAACACGCAGACTGGGATATGCATTTGAAAAACACAGCCAGCCACAGGGGCATAGAAAAGAGGGACCTATTTCAGACTGGAGAAGTCAAGGAAGTGTTCCAGCAGTGGGGGTCAGAAATCCAGGTGCAGGAACACCTGCCTCTCCCTGCCTTGAGTCTCTCTGTTCACCAACCAATCCATTCTTCACAATTCATTTTAAACAAATTATCTAAAATGCAAATTGGATGCCATCTCCACGCTGAACACCAAGCACTTCATTCTAAATTTCAAGAATCTAGGAGTTCTCCTGTGGTACAGCTGGTTAAGGATCCAGCCTTGTCACACTAGCAGCTTGGATAGCTATTGTGGCCAGGGTTTGATCCCAGGCCCATAAATTTCCACATGCCACAAGTGTAGCCAAAAAAAGAACCTCTACCAGCACTGTCATATAGTATCTGGTGGAGATTTTAAATGTGACTATTGCAACTGAAGAACAGAATATTTAATTTTATTTAATGTAAGTAATTTTTTTAAGGTCGACTTATTTTTTAAATTTTTAAATGATTTTTTAAAAGTTTAAGTACTACTATATGGCTAGTGATTAAATTTGAATTACACAGGCATCATGAGATAAACTCTAAAGTTCTTAAAATTATATATTAACATCTGTGTAACATCACAGTGCTGTGTTGTTATTCTCTTTTAAAGGCAAGAAAATTGAGAATAAAGAGAAATACTTTCTCTTTAAGATGGTAGCGTATGCCTTATAAGCTGAAGATGTTATTTTAACCTAGGTCACTGAAAGTATTGAGAACTTCTACGTGCAACATTCAGTGTTAACTCAAGGAAACCCTCTTACTAGGATCTGCTTTACTGGCATTCTTTTCTGTAATGTGACATTTTACAGCCTCACATACTCCAAGAGGTTGACCAACCATGAAAAAAAAAAATCAAGGTTGGGCTTTAAACCTCTCTGAGCTATTGATGATCTCTAAATGTTGTTCATGTAAGTCACCCCAGAAGACTTTCTAAGTGATTATATTGTTCATAGTCCAGAGGTTTTGCATAACTTGTTATACCTGTATTGTTGGTCTTAGGGGCAATGCAATTTTAAGCACTGTTAGTTCCCTTTAGATTTCCTCCCCTAAACAAGGTAGTGAAATAGTTTTAATAGACCTTTAACAGTACGGTGATTAATAGATCTACTCCCTTGCACAAACTTAGAATTTTTCTTGAGAAGAAAACCTTTAGCCAAATATTTTTGATAGGATGCTAAAGTTTCATGTATATTGGATGAGTTCTGATATATATATATATATATAAAAGACAATACCATTTATCACCTTAAATTAACAAAAATGAAGACACCTAATTGGTAAAAAAGAATGGACCAGGAAGAGAACTGAGTGGGTTTTTTTTTTTTTTTTTTTTGCTTTTTTAGGTCCGCACTCGTGGAGGTTCCCAGGCCAGGGGTATAGGTGGAGCTACAACTGTCAGCCTACACCAGAGCCCCAGCAATGCAGAATCTGAGCCACGTCTGTGACCTACACCACGGCTCACAGCAATGCTGGATTAATAACCCACTGATCGAGGCCAGGGATCGAACATACAACCTCATGGTTCCTAGTCAAATTCATTTCCCCCTGCGCCGCAATGGGAACTCCTGAGTGTTCTTTTTTGTGTATTTATTTATAGTCTCTTTCTTAGCAAATATAATCTGATCCATACATCAGTCATATTATTTTCAACTCATGATTTCCTTGTACATTTTCTAGATGAAAAACAAAGCTTGGGAGGCAAGACGAAAAGGAGCAAATAAGATTCTTTTTATTCTATGAGTTGTAATTCACAGTTCCTGCTGATTAGCAAAGAGCAATATTTGAAGGGTTGACTGTTTTGATGTTCGTTTGTTACACTTAGGATAAGAATAACTTTTCCTCATGGGTGTCTAATGAATGAATGCACATCACTCATTTTTACAGGGAAGAGATATCCTGGCACCAGATGTAACTCTGAACATCCAAACCTAAATTTCCCTGCCATATTCTTTTCATTGAGAATTCCCCTATAATTTTTCATGGAACAATGCATATTATATTAAATGACCTGAATACATTTTTGGTTCAGCTCTGTTTTTAACTCAGTGAAACATTTCACACAAGTCATTTTACCTAGAGCCTTCTATTCTGCATTTGTAAATAATGCCTAAATTATTTACTTGTCTCCATAAATAATTGGGAGTTCCCTAGTGGTTCAGGGGTTAAGGATCCAGCATTGTCACTGCTGTGGCATGGGTCACTGCTGTGGTGAGAGTTTGCTCCCTGACCTGGGAACTTCTGCATTCTGCAGGTGCAGCCAAAAATAAATAAACAAATAAATGAGTAATGTAAGTGAAAATACTTGTTACACTAATATAGTCCTTCTCAAACTTTAGTTAGCACCAGGATCACCTCGAGAAGTTGTAAAAGTAGTACTTTCTTGCCTTGTACCAACATAAAGACACCCAACAACTTCAACCAATATTCTTCCATATAATAGGAAAAATAACAGTTACAGGGTTCAGTAAACAATTCTCATTAAGAATAAAACAAAAATAGATTCGGTAAATATAGTTAATTTTTCTAAACTTTGTCACATTAAATACTACTTTATAGTGTTAGTGCAATGAGGTTATGTAACCATTCTTATGCGATGATAAAAAATAATGATTTGATTTTATGTTATGTAACTTTTGATTATTAAATATGGAAACAAAGATATTTTCTTTAAGAAATCTTAGGAAATAAATAAATGATTGTACACTTAAAAAAAAAAAAAACAGAGTAGTAGGTTGAATAGTGTTTTCCCAAATTTCATACCTACCCTAAATTTGAGAATATTTAAACAGGATCTTTGTAGATGTTACTAAGAATTGAAATAAAATCCTACTGGTTTAGGGTATGAGCTTGAAGTCAATGAAAATACCACTATAAGACACATAAAATGACACAGATGCAGAGAATAGGGAAATGGATGTGGAGATTAGAGTGTCTACAGGCCAAGAGATGCCAAAGATTAACAACAATCATCAAAATCCAGGAGAGAGACAGGGAGAGTTTCTCAGAGCCTCTAGAAGGAATCACACTGTCAACACCTTGATTACGGATTTCTGCTCTACTGGACTGTGAGAGAATACATTTCTGTTGTGTTAAGCCACAAAGTTTTTGGTGATTAGTTACAGTAGCCTCAGACAATTAATATATCATAGTAGATATAAAAACAGACATTTGAGATGTTTATAGTGTTTAATCTCTATTTTATTTTACTACATAGTGTGTTACTTGCAGAAATTCTCAACAATGTTTTGAATCCCCTTGCAAAAAGGAAATGCTTTCTCTGGTCATTATCTGGTCCCTAAAAGACCTCCTAGTTCTCTGCATTCAATTTCCATTGTCATTATAATGACTTATCATTTTTGGTTGACTTTCATTTTCCATTTTGACCTTCTGGTCCTCCTTATATCATTTGCTCTGCCACTACTCTGCCAACAACAAAGCTATGCATGAATTGTCTTTCTTTTTTCCTCTCCCATGTTAAGCACAGACAGGACTTTCTATCCCAAATAGCTGGCACTACCATGGAGTAACTGTGATTTCTGTCTGCCCAACCATGAAAACAATCTGTGTGCAGACTTTGGTAGGTTGAGCAGTTTGTCGAAAAACAACCAACCAATAAAACTATACATACATATACATGTGTGCATCTCCTACATTGGGAATAAACAGTTTTCACAGTATGCCTGCTTTAACTTTATTGTTACGATATTCTGCTTTTCAGAGATCCAGTCAGTTTCTTAGCATAGCTGCTCCACCAGCAAGAGAATAAAAAAGAGGCAACTTTAACATATGCTAATTGAAATGGTGCTGGTTCAATTTGGGCTACCAAATAGGCAATATTACAATTCTCGACAGCTCTACTAAACAGCAATTACTGAACACTTTAAGGTCATATCGAAACTGTCCTTCCTGGTGGACTGTCAATACAGAGTCCCATCTGTATCCATCAGAAATGTGTGATTTATGCTATTTTAATTAGTTTATAAATAATTCATAAAAGACTATGCCTGCTTACCAAGACCTGAAAACTGAATTCCTACAGCTTTAGATTTACCATTTGCCTTTTCCTTATAATTTTTTCATCCCTTTAAAGAATAAACGGCTGTTTAAAGAGTTTAGTATATTTTCAATTTAATCTCCATTTATCTTTGCAATTATGAGTCAGAGCAATTAATGTACTTATGTTTTTTCTGAATTGGTTATAACAATAAATGAACTTTATCAGAGAATCATCAATACAGCAGAAGCTGCATTATGTTATCTGGGCATATTTAGACCATGGTTCCAATGTTTAAAACCCCCAAACATCCCAATTTAGTCATTAGGTAATGCATGCATTAATTTTGCTCTTTAAAGTATCTATCTATCTATCTATCTGTCTATCTATCCATCTATCCATCTATCCATCTATCTATAATACTGCAGGAGCTTCAGAAATGTTTAACATATGGCATTCAGGTTGCCTATATTTTAGTTTAGAAATTCCAAAATGTCATTTGTGAGTTACCACAAATACCACACACAAACCTGTTTGTTTTACTTCCACAGTATCTTTCTTCATTTTTTAAACCTGCATTATGATTTTTCATAATTTAGCAACTGATAGTTTCCACATAATAATTTAAAATTGTGACTTATCCTACTAAATATCTTAAGACACTGAGGATTGCTGTTAAGTCACTGCTGATTTATCAAATCTGCACTGATATTTTGCTCCTACTATTATCTGTGAGCATAATTTACTATTACCTGTAAGAATAATTGGAAAGCAAGTATATTTGTGATGAATTTTTAATGTGTCAACTTGTCAGGTTGAACTTTACTTCTTAGAGTTCTCTTCCCTATATTTTCCAGTTAGGGCAGGCTACAAGAGAGATTGTTCTGTGGAAGATTTAGAGGACAGAAGTGAAGCACAAGCCATATTGCAGCTCACCTGTTAACTCCTTTGATGGGAATCAGCAGCTGGGAGCAATTCTATCATCTGCTGGATTCTCTTCAGCTTCTCCAAATCTTGGGTCAGGTTTGTGTTTAGCTTTGTGGCAAAGGGTCCCAAAAGTCCCAGCTTCTGGAAAATACCTGCATCACCAAGGTCAGAGTTAGAAATAACTTACACAAGTTTCAGTTCATCTTTGTGAGCTCCAGCTTATGCTTATGGGTTCCTGCTTATTCTTACTCTTCCCACTTTTAGTTTTATCTTGCTTATCTCTTGCCCGGCCGACTTTAAGCTCCAGTATCACGTTTAAAGACAGCAGCCTTGCAAAGACTAGTTAATAAGCTCCCACTATTGAGCTTAAGTTCAAATCTATAATAGAGGGATTTATAGATGATAGATAGAAAGATAGATAGATAGGTATTTAAAAGATATGTAAGATACTAGGATAAATACTTAAAAGATACTTGTAAGATATTAAGATACTTCAATTATCTATACCATAGCTTCTCAAATTTGCTCTGTGAAAAAACTGGCCATGATTCATGTTCCTTATGGAAAGAGTATATGTATTTATTATAATAATAATACTTTGACAAAAAATGAAAACTTGTATTTTATCTCTTTTGCATTTTTTTCTAGAGGCAATATATTTTACAAAATGCTTGTATTTCACAAATGTACCAGGCTATAATAGATGAAGAAACAAGGATACTAACTGGTTTTTCATCACAGATAGCCAGGCAAGCACTGATTGTTAATTCTGCCCTAATAGTAAAGATATTAGATATTAGGTATTTAAAAAAATCATAATAGAAGGCAGTATGTTAAGAAGTGGCATCTGAGTATTAGTGGTCTCTAAATCTGAGTGATAATAAAATCCCTCATGGAAGAGTCACAATTTGCATTTGGTTTTAGAGAGGAAGTTATGAAAACCAGGCAGCTATCTATCTACCTATCATCTATCTGTTAGTATATATGCTCTCAATTAATATAGTTATTTCTTTCAATATGGTTTCTTCTTCCTTTTAATTTACAGTACATGAATTATTTTGATAAATGATGGAGTAATAGTTCGGCTTCATTATAGAGCACCCTTAGTGTATGCAACTATGATAATAAGGTCTTTTCATTGCAATCATCTAAATTTACTCCAATCTATAAACAGTCAGTCACATAAAATTGGCTCCAACTACCATAGGCATGAACATAGAACCAAAGCTGAGCCAGTCAACATCCTCAGAAACATCCTCCAGAAAATTTTCTGGAGTGATTAGAAAGGTTAAAAAATATATTCCCTTTTCTATGATTGATGGCTTTGAGGATAATGTGTCCTTGCACACACAGAGAGACAATATACTTAAAAATAAAGATAAAATTATTATAGCCAAGAAGAGTGGAATGATTATTTTCATTGATCATTTAGATTTAGCCATTCTTGAAGTCTTAGTCTTTTTTAATCAGATTCAAGACAATACATTTCCTATTTCACTCAAGCTATATTTTGTATTCCTGTTGTTTGCAGCAAAACTGCTTTAACATAGTAGATATCGCAGAATATGACTTTATATTTTTAAGAGTTGGTCCAATAGTTTATATCTTTTAATGGATAATAGGCTGCATATGAGAAACTTATAAAAGATTAGGAATCCTTTAAAATGTGTACATACATTCATGTATTTGTGTGTGGGGTTATATAGCTGATTTCTTTTCTCTAGAATTGTGATCAGAAAAGATGCTTGAGGGAGTTCCTGTCGTGGCTCAGTGGTTAACAAATCTGACTAGGAATCATGAGGTTGCGAGTTCGATCCCTGGTCTTGCTCAGTGGGTTAAGGATCCGGCAGTGCCATGAGCTGTGGTGTAGGTTGCAGATATGGCTCTGATCCTGCGTTGCTGTGGCTCTGGTGTAGGGCGGCGTCTACAGCTCTGATTAGACCCCTAGCCTGGAAACCTCCATATGCTGCAGGTGCAACCCCAGAAAAGAAAAAAAAAAAAAAAAAAAAGAAAAGAAAACATGCTTGAATTTACGTCAGTTTTCTTATATATAATGAGACTTCTTTTGTCACCCAGCATATGATCTATCCTGGAAAATGCCCCACGTGCACTTGAAAAGAAAATGTATTCTTCTGTTTTTGATGGAATTCTTTATGTAGATAGATAGACAGATACATATATATCTATCAGTCTTGATCTATCTATCTATAAGTCAATTTGGTGTAATGTGTCAAGTAAGGCCAATGTTTATTGAATTTCTATCTAGATAATTTGTCCATTGATGTAAGTTGGGTGTTAAAGTCCCCTACTATCATTGTATTACTGTCAATTTCTCACTTTATGTCTATCAATATTAGTTTTATGTATTTAGGTGTTCCTATGTTGGGTGCATGTATATTTACAATTGTTATGTCTTCTTGGACTGATGTATTGATCACAATGTAGTGTCTTTATTTCTTATTACAGTTCTTGTGATAAAGTCTATTTTGTCTGATATAACTGTTGTTACTCCAGCTGTCTTTTCATTCCCATTCATGTAGAATAACTTCTTTCACGCCCTCAATTTCAGTCTGTGTGTGTATTCAGATCTTCAGTGAGTCTCTTGTAGACAGTATATGTGTGTGTGTGTGTGTGTCTTAATTTGTATCCATTTAGCCACTCTGTGTTTTGATTGGAGCATTAGTCTGTTTTCATTTAAATAATTGTTTATATGTGTTGCCATTTTGTTGTTTTGTGGTTATTTTGTGGTTCTTATTTGCTCCGTTCTTTTTCTTTTAATCTCCTTCCTTGTGATTTGTTTTTTAGAATTATGCTTGAATTCCTTATTTTTTCTGGGTATGTATCTATTATAGATTTTAGGTTTGTGTTTATTGTGAGGTTCATAAAAAGCTGTATGTAGATATATGTGTATTTATTTTAAATTACTAGCCTCTTATGTTCAAATTCATTTTTAAAACTCTACATTTTACTTCTTCACCCATATTTACTCTTTTTGACTTCATATTTTATGCCTTATTGCTTCATTTATCCTTTACCTATAAAAATATACTACTAAAAAACAATAGATCATTAAAGAAATTATACAAGATATTTAAAAAACTGAAGAAAAATGAAAATTAAAACACAGCAATACAAAATCTAAGGGACACAGAAAAGCAATTCTAAGAAGGGAATTTATAGCAAAACCAACTTATCTCAGGGACTGAGATAAATATCAAATGAATAAACACTTAAAAGACCTAGAAAAATCAAAATGAACAAATCCCAAATTTAGGAGAAAAAAAGAATTTATAAAGATTAGAGCAAATATAAATCAAATAGAGAATTAAAAAATAACAGAAAAGATCAGTGAAACTAAAAGTTGGTCTCTGAAAAGATTTTTTAAAAAAGTAATAAACCTTTAGACAGAGTCACCAAAAAAAGAAGAGAGAGGACCTAGAACAATAAAATCAGAAATAAAAGTTACACCCCAGAATTACAAAGGTTCATAAGAGACTGCTGAGAAATTATACACCAATAAAATGGACAACCTGGAAGAAATGAAAAACTTCCTAGAAATGGGAAATCTCCTGATTGAACAAGGAAGAAATTGAAAATATAAACATATAATTACTAGTAAAGAAATTAATGTGGAAAGATAACTCCCCCCCAAATAAAGGTCTGGAACAAGATGGCTTCACAGGTGAATTCTTTCAAACATTTAAAGAAGAATTAATACCTATTCTTCTCAAACTATTCATAAAAATTTCAGAGCAAAAATGCTTCCAACCTCAATCTATGAGACCAACATCACATTGATACTAAAATCAGACAAAAATATCACATGCGAAAAAAACTGTACAGGTCAATGTCATTTATGACCATGGATGCAAAAATCCTCATCAAAATATTAGCAAATCAAATTCAACAATATAAAGGATTTTACATCAAAATCAAGTGGGATTTATCCTAGGGATATAAGGAATGGGTTGGTATATGCAAATCAATCAATATTACAGACCATATTAACAAACTGAAGAATTAAAACTATATGATCATCTCAATTGATGCAGAGAAACTTTTGACAAAATTAAACAACCATTTGTGTTAAAAATTCTTAAGAATGTGGATGGGAACATACCTCAACATAATAAAGACCATATATGATAATTCCACAGCTAACATCATACCAAACAATGAAAAACAAAGTTATTTCCTCTAAGACAAGGATGTCCACTCTTACCATTTTTATTCAACACTGTACTGGGAGTCCTAGCTTCAGCAATCAGACAAGGAAAAAAATAAGATAAATCCAAATTGTGAAAGAAAAAATAAAACTGTTATTATTTGCAGATGATGTGACTATACATAGAAGATCCTGAAGATGCCACAAAAACTGCTAGAGCTCATCAATAAATTTGGTAAATTTGCAGGATACAAAATTGATATACGAAATCTTTTGCATTTCTATATATTTAAAACAGTCATTAAAAAGAGGATTTAAGAAAACAATTTCAATTATCATCACATCAAAAGAGAGTAAAATACCTAGGAATAAGTCTAACTAATGAGGTAAATATATTTGGAACACTGTAAGACAGTGATAAAAGAAATTGAAGATAACATGAACAGATGGAAGGATATAATATGTTCAAGTACTGGAAGATTATATTGTTAAAATGACCATAACACCCAAGGCAGTATACAGATTCAAGATATTCCCTATTAAAATGCCAGTGGTATTTTTAAAAGAACTTGAAAAAAGAATTCTAAATTTTGTATGGAAACACAAAAGACCCAGAAGAGTCAAAACAATCTTGAGAAAGAAGAATAAAGCTGGAGGTATTTGCTCCCTGATTTCAAACTATACTACAAAGGTAGAGTCATCAAAACTGTATGGTACTGCTGTGCATGCACACTAACAATGACAGAGCAGTGGAACAGAATAGATAGAGAATAGATTAGATAGCCTGGAAATGAACCCACACAGGGGCAGTTAATCTATGACAAAGGAGGTATGTTTACACAAAGGGGAAAGCGTTTCTTCAATAAATGGCTTTGAGAAAACTGGACAGCTACATTCAGAATAATGTAACTAGACTACTCTGTTACACCATGCACAAAAATATATTCGAAGTGAATTAAAGACTTAAATGAAAAGTCTTTATATTACAGAACAGAAACCACAGAACTTCTAGAAGAAAACATAGATGATAAACTCTTAGACATTGGTATAATGATATTTTTTTGGACACGTCTCTTCAGGCGAAAGAAACAAACCAAAAATAAACAAATGGGACTACATAAAACTAAAAAGCTTTTGAACAATGAAGAAAATTATCAACATAAAAAGGCCACCTACTAAACAGTAGAAAATATTTACAAATGATGTATCTGATAAGCAGTTAATATTAAAAAAAACAACTTAAAACATTAAAAAAAAAAGACTGATTAAAAAATAGGCAGTAGATCTGAATAGACAGTTTTCCCAAGAAAGAAAACTTTCTTTCAGATGGGCAATGGACACATGAAAAAATTCTCAGCACCACTAATCATCAAGGAATGCAAAGCAAAATCACAAAAAGATATCCCCTAACACCAGTTAGAATGGCTGTTTTCAAAAAGTGTTGGTGAGGATCTGGATAAAAGGAAACTCTTGTGCACTGTTGGTGAGTATGTAAATTGGTACAGCTGCTATGGAAAATAGTACATGGGGATTCCTCAAAAAATTAATAATAGAACTGCTATATGGTCCAGCATTTCCAGACCTGGGACTTGATCCAAAGAATACAAAAACACCAAGTAGAACAGATATATGCATCCCTTTGTTCATTACAGCTTGATACAATAGTTAAGATGTGGAAACAACCCTGGAAGCAACTCAAGTGCCCATCAACAGATAAGGTATAAAAGAAGTGGTATGTACTTGCAGTGGAACACTACTAATCCAGGTAAAATAATCAAATCTTGCCATTTGCAAAAACATGGATATACCCAGAAGGTATTATGCTAAATGAAATAAATCAGTGAGATAAAGATAAATACCATATGATTGTGCTTATATGTGGAATATAAAAAACACAACCATCAAAAGCATAAAAAAAAAAAACAGAGTTATAGCTACAGAGAAGAAACAGGTGGTTTCCAGAGAGGTGGTAGATGGGTGGAGGATAGATTAAGAGGTTAAAAACTTCGTATTGCAAAATAAATGGGTCACAGTTATGAAATCTGTAGTATGGAGGATATATTCAATAACAATGTAATATTTTCATATGGTGACATATCACATATAGACTTCTCATGGTGACCATTTTGAAATGTATAGAATTACAGAATAACAATGTTGTGTAACAAAAGCTAACCTAGTATTGTAGGTGAACTATACTTCAAAAACAAACAAACGAAATTATAGAAAAAGAGCTCACATTTGCCTTTACCAGGTGTAGGGGATGAGGGAGGGGGAATTCAATGAAGGTTGTCAAAAGGTAAAAACTTTAAGTTATAAGAATATTAGGTAGTAATTTACAAAATGATAAATATAATTGACCCTGCAGTATGTTGTATATGAAAATTGTTAGGAGAGTGCATCCTAAGATTTTATCATAAGAAAATATTATTTTTCTATTTCTTTGATTTTTGTGTCTACCTTTATTAGAAAGCCAGCCTCATAGTTCATCATGGTTGGAACTGCCCTGCTAAGACAATAATAGTCTCTTATATGAACTTTATTTGGTTAACTCTACTCTTGCCAATGCACCTGCATCATCTTTATTTTTTAAAAATATATCCTAACTAGTCACTTCATTCTGGCAAGAAAAGTAGTAACAGTGCTACTGAAATAATGCACTTGAGGCTTCCTTAAAAATAAAATTCAAATAAAAGTGAACTAGATGGTTAGTTTCTCTGAGGAATAATATAGGTCAGTATTGTCCAGTATTTGGCATATGAACTTTTGAAATAGCCTCGACCTTCATTTACCTGCAATTTAACTTTACTATGGCTGAGACTTTTAAACCAGCTGGCGTGATAATTCAGATTAAAAGTTCTTTGAAACAACTAATCTTTTCCTGAATGAGGAAGTCTTATTTCCTTTCTCTTAAAAGCATGCAATTAAGTTAATATATTTTTAGACTCACCATTCACTCACACATAGACACACTCAAATAACTCTCTCTACATACATTCACTATTTTACAGTTGTTTCATAATTTCATAGATAGTAAAAAACAGTACTTTGTAAACTACTGTTTAGTTTTTATTGCCAAAAATGGTCTCTTCTGAGTTTGGGATAAATTTCACAATGTCTCAAAACAGGCATACTAAAGAAATAGAGAATCCCTAATGGCAGAATGACCATGCAGAGATTCAAAAGCAAAAGTCCACTTTCCCATTATTTCATAAAAAATGAAATACGCCTGGGTATTGCTGGGCCAGCAGTATGAGTCATCACTCCAATGGAGGAACATTGCCCCTTGTTTTTCTTTCTTATTGTACATCCAACATGACAATGCAGATTTATTAACGGTGTAATACAGTGTTTGGCATTAATATGGATTTTATAGATCAGGTGATTGTAGGCGTTATCTAGAAACCTCGGCTACCAAGCATCTAGATATCTTAGGGTCCTTGTAGTTTTGACTTGCCTTCTCCTGAGGTAGTTGTGTAAGTGGGAATGGGGACCTCACCCCTAGTATTGGTGACGCTGAGCTTGGATATAGCATTTCCTACTGCTAGGAAGAAAAGACTTCTCTTCCTTTACAAGTGTGTTTGGACAACTCAAAAGAGCTCCAAGAATCATTCTCAGACAATTCTGCTTGTTGCTCCACAATTTCTTGATCAAACATATTATTATTTAATGATTGTGATGATAATGATTAAAGCCCATACTGAAGCCTTACTGCACCATTACGATCTTTTCTGTAGTAATAGATATGGGCTAGAATCACTGCATAACAAGGATGTCTTTGATTCTACTGGAAATTTTCTCAGATAGCACTCAAGATAAGCTAATATTAAATGGACTGTTCATTTTGGATTTTCATTATGTAAAGAGTATCGAGGTACACTAATTTTAACTTATCTGAGCTTGTATACAAACTGACGATATTTGTTCACACTGAATTTTCTGGCAATAATTGAAGTCTCAAAGGTTAACAAACTTTTTATGTGGATGTAATATGTGGTCTGGTCTGGTATTAATTCATTTATTCTGCATGTACCAAATGCTCCAGATATGTGCCTGATATTGTATGTAGGACTGAGAAAACAAGAATATAAGTGCCTTGTGCTATATATTATTCAAATTTCAAGCAGCCTGAATTTTGGAATACCCAAATCTATGTTCTGGTTTCAGCATTTTGAAGATTATTCACATTTGAAGGAGATCAATCACAAAATTGCACTTAATTTTTGTTTTATTAAAGTGATTGTACTTCAATAAAAAGTTGATTTTAGAGCTGAATCTAAGCCAATATAATGTTACTGACAAGTATTTTTTATAATTCTGAATTTTACCCAAAGCAGGCATATTTCAGTTTAATACAATGTTTGAAGAATTATATTGAGCTTCTGTTTAAAAAGGCTTCCATGAATTTTTATTGTAATACCTGTGACTATGCAAATATAAAGCACTGACAACATTCAAATGTTCAACAAGGGGATTAATATATATAAAATAATAAATTCTGAGCAAAAATATTTCATGTAAGGAAAACTAGGCACATCTGAAGCTATGAATAAAACATCAAACAATAATATGCAACTATTGATTGACAGTCATAGAAATTTTATGTCTACTATGAATGAAACTTTTATGATGGCATCAGAATATCTTTTTATATTTAATCTATAAACATGTATGAAATTAAAGCTCTATTTGAAAGCTATGTGTAACTACGTAGTTCTTCAGCAGTGGAATGACATTATTATATTGGTGTTAGAACAGTCAAGCTATAGTCAGGGTCATGATTTATGGAGAGTAGGAGCAGAAAGGACTGTACTGGTCCAAACACTCTTTTTCTCCCACTCAACAGCTAATTTGCTAAAAATGTATCTTTTGTCATTATTCTATGAGCATAATACAATGTGTTAGGGATGAATCCTGACATTGCTGTGGAAGTTTTGACCAAATAGTATGAAGTTTATGCTTTGTAGGTCATGGTGTCCTTGTCTCTACTATTCAAAAGTAGCCCTGGACCACGTGTAAGTGAATGGGCATGGCAGTCTTCCACTGAAACTTCATTCACTCAGACAGGCATCTTTCCTAAGGACCATAGTTTGCCAGTCCTTGCTGTAGAAATCCCTTTCAGTGAAAGGCCACTAGGTAACTACTGGGATACACAGCCCCTTCTGTCCTGCTATACACAATGTGCTTAGAGAAGTTATGCTATGTTGATCATGAAAAATTATTTCACATCTAATAATGCTAGCAACATTCACAGTTGTCAAGTTATCAATTTGGTCTATTTTAGCACTTAATTTTTAGGTTTGTTATTTCTAAATGGAAGAATTGGAATTGTCAAAAATATAGTGATACATCAAACATATGTAATATTATTGAGGTAGTAAATATACAATAATAAAGAAATAGGTCAGAGTTCACATTGTGGCTTAGCGGAAATGAACCCAACTAGTATCTTCGAGGATGTCTTGCCATGAGCTATGGTGTAGGTCTCAGACGCAGCTCAGATCTGGCATTAGACCTTTAGCCTGGGAGTCTCCATATGCCATGGGTGTGGCCCTAAAAAGACCAAAGACAAAAAAAAAAAAGGATCTTCAGAGTGCCCCTTTATCTTTTTTGTTTCTCTTCTCAAACCAAGTACACCTACCTATTTTTTGTACATAAACTATGTAAATAATTTTTAAAAACCTAAAGATAGTGCATAAGGAGCAAAATTTGTTGGCATTTATTTAAACATCCTTTTTTGTAGCTTTTTTTGGTAGCTTTAAACGTTCTTTGTAGTTTGGATATTACACTTGTAACTTTGGTAAGGGAATATAAGGTATAAGAATATTTAGGTGTATTCCCAGTTCATCAGACCTTGCCTCATATACTTAATTTTCTACTTTATCCTCTAGTACTCTGTCCTTGGTACATTTAATGTGGTTTTTGTTGTGCCTATTCAACTGAAACGATTGCATTTACCTTTTGTGTGTGTATGTGTGTGGCCACAATTCCAGTGCCAAATCTTTTCTCTCCTTTCATTCTTCTTGACCTCACTATTTTCATCAGTACAGTGCATGATTCTCTCCTTCAAACTAAAAGAAAAGTTATGTACAGAAAAGGAGAGTATGAATTAGCTGAAAGGTTATCTTCTAAACCACTGCAGTGGTCAATTAAATGACCACGATAGGAGCATTTAGAGAAGTTGGAAAAGAGATGAGAGGTTTTAAAAATGAATTTTAAATGTACAACTATTGATACTACAAATAAAATTTATTTGAAAATTTATAAAGATGTCTGTATACCTATCTAATCATTGTTGTGTTAAACAATCATTATCTGTGATATAATAAAAATACATCTTGATTTTGGTCTCACATCATTCTTTCAAAATATATTCAGTTTACTACAGAGGCTGGCTTTTTACTCTGTGGGCATGGAAGACCCTTCAAATGGACATTTTATATTCTGGACATGTCGACAGGCTCCTAAGACATTTCCACAGCAAAGTACTTTTACTTGAGATTCCTTAACACAGCAAATGAATGTTTATCTGAATAGTCAATATATCTCTTGCCTTAACTTCTTGAAATTCATTGTTTAATCCAGTTACCTGCTCCCGAGTCTTCTATTTCTCTAACAAGGCTATTGTGAAAACAAAGATTATCTCATTCGGGCTCTCTTTCTCTTTGTGTTCACAGAATACACTCATGAGTCCTTTGACTTGACAACCTTTAGGAGAGCAAAATTATCCTATCAAATCTTCAAGGAAAATAAAACAAAACTATCTCTTGGCTCAGTCTGCAAATCACTATTAAGCAGGTGGGTCTCTCTGTAGCTTTTACATTTGAGAACGTCATCTTTATCATAACTTTCTTTACACAAATATTTTGTTTGAAAAAAAATAAAATAAAATAGTATCCCCTATCTACAAGGACACATATGTCAATGTGTGATGATGCTTACAATTGATGCTTTCTCTAGAATTAAAGTGAGGGAGGTATCCCTCCAAACTTCCCAACCCCAAAGGAGAGAGTCATGGGTCCACAGCATCAGCTCTCTCCAAGGAAATATCTTTACACTTTTCTTCACCTCTGATTTTCTGCCTCAAGTGCTGAGGAATACAAGAGTTATGAAATGGATACTCTAAAATTTCATTTGGTAAAATCTGCATACATGGAAGCTCTATTTTACACTCATTTTGGTATCTAATATTTGGTAGTAGTGTATAAGCAGACAAAAATAGTTCCATGTTCTGTTCACGTATTTAAAAAATCTGTAGAAGAATTTCATTAGATTAAAATGTCAAATACTGGGAAATCATACAAGAGCATTATGACTGAAAATCTTTTAACAAATTGATACTGATTTGACCAAGTTTATTTACATATTATGTATGTGTGTGTGTGAGTGGACATTAAGCACTATAATTCTATAAACAGTGATTTCTGTCTTACAGGAAATTTCATAGTAGTATGTCATGATAATATGGTTTTTACACTGTTGAGCTAGTGTGTTAAGATTAAAGAGAGGAAAGTGAGGAAAGTGAGAAGAGTTGCTAATTTGAGATCAAGATGTCTTATCCAAGACAAGATTGCACCTAAAATAATTTAAAGGACAGAGACTTACATGTTTGACCTCATTTAAAAAAAAATAATGTTAAATATCTTTTAGCTCTGATGCTTGATCACTATAGCCTTGTAATAAAGTTTGAATTTAAGAATTGTGATGTCTTCAGTTTTGTTTTTCTCTCTGAAGATTGCATTGGCTATTCTGGGTTTTTTGCATTTCCATACAAAGTTTAGGATTATTTTTCCACTTCTGTGAGAAATGGCATTAGAATTTTGATAAGGATTGCACTGAATATAGATATAGATAGAGAGATTTGGTATGGCAAACGGACATTTAACAATATTAGTATTTCTGATCCAAGAACATGAAATATTTTTGCTTCTGTTATCTTCTGCAATTACTTTCATTCATGTTTTGTACTTTTCACTGTATAGATCTTTCATTCCCTTGCTTAAATTTATTCCTAAATATTTTGTTATTTTTTGGTGAAACTGTAAATGGGAATGTTTTATTTATTTTTCAGACAGTTTTCACTTGGTGTATGGAAATGAAACTGATTTCTATATGATGACTTTGTATCCTGCAACATTAATGAATTCATTGATTAGTTTTCATAGATTTTTCGTGGGGTCCTTTGCAGAGACAATTTTACATCTTCATTTCTGATTCATATTCCTTTTTTTTTTTTTTTTTTTTTTTTTTTTTTTTTTTTTTTGGTCTTTTGTCTTTTGTTGTTGTTGTTGCTATTTCTTGGGCCGCTCCTGTGGCATATGGAGGTTCCCAGGCTAGGGGTCCAATCGGAGCTGTAGCCACCAGCCTACACCAGAGCCACAGCAACGCGGGATCCGAGCCGCATCTGCAACCTACACCACAGCTCACGTCAATGCTGGGTCCTTAACCCACTGAGCAAGGCCAGGGACTCTACCCGCAACCTCATGGTTCCTAGTCGGATTCGTTAACCACTGCGCTACGACGGGAACTCCTGATTCATATTCCTTTAATTTCATTTTCTTTCCTGATTGCTTTGTCTCAGACTTCCAGTACTATGTTGAATAAGAGTGGTGAGAGTGAATATTTTTGTTTTTTTCTGATCTTAGTGCAAAAGACTCCACTCTTTTACCAGTGCATGAGGTTAGCTGGATGTTTGTCATATATAAACTATATTGCATATCATATTGAGATACATTCTTTCTGTACTCAGTTCTTTGAGAGCTTTTAGCATTATAAAATGTGAATATTTTAAATGATTTTCTGTATCTATTAAAATGATTCTATTTTATTATATTAACTTGGTATGTAATATATATTTATTTGTATATGTGGAACTATGCTTGCATTGCAGAGATAAATCCCACTTGATCATGGTGTATGATCATTTTAATGTGCTACTTTATTTGATTTGCCAGTATTTTGTTGAGAACTTATGCATCCGTATCCATCAGGGATATTGAACAGTAGCTCTCTTTTCTTGTACTGTCCTTATTTGGCTTTGAAATCAGAGTAATACTGCTCTCATAAAATGAGGTCAAAAGTGTTTCTGCCTCATCAATTTTTTGGAAGAGATTGAGAGGACTGGTGTGAATATTCTTTAAACATCTGGTAGAATTAACCAGTGAAAACATCTAGCCCTGAGCTTTGCTTTTGTTGCAAGATTTTCGATTGCTGTTTCAATCTCCTTACTCATTATTAGTCTGCTCAGATTTTCTGTTTCTTCATGATTCAATCTTGGCAAGTTTTGTTTCTAGGAATTTATTCATTTTTTCTAGGCCGATTTGGTACACAATTGTTCCCAGTATTCCCTTATGGTCCTATAGTATTTCTGTTATATCAGATACAAATTATCCTCTTTTTATTTCTCATTTTATTTTAGTCTTAATCTCTTTTTCTATCAGTTAATTTAGCTAAAGATTTGTCCATTTCATATATTTTTTAAAAACTCAGTTTTATTTATATTTTCTATTTTTCTGTTCTCTATTTCATTTATTTCTGCCTTGATCTTTTTTATTTCCTTTTGTTCTCCTAACTTTGTGGTAGTTTATTCCTTTTTTCTAGTTTCTTGAGGTGTAAAGTTTGGTCGCTTATATATGCTTATATCTTTGTTCTTAATATAGTCTTTTTTGCTGTAAACTTCCCTCTAAGAATTCCTTTTGTGTTATATCCAGTAAACTTGTGTTTCTATTTTTAGTTTTTTTCAAGAGATCTTATTCTTTCTTTAATTTCTTTTTTGATCCATTGTTCAGGAGTTTATTGTTTAATTTCCACACATCTTTTGTGAATTTTTCAGTTTTCTTTCTTTTTTTATTATTTACCACTTTGTATCATTGTGATTTAAAAGTACTGTCTTCACAGTCTTTCAGTCTTTTTTTTTTATATATATATAATTTTTTATTTTCCCACTGGAATCTAACATCCAGCACAAATGAACATCTCTTTCAGTCTTCTTATATTTGCTAAGGCTTATTTTGTGACCTATCACATCATCTATTCTGGAGAATATTCTGAATGATCTTAGAAAAAAATATTATTCTCTTGCTATTTGGTGGAATGTTCAATATACATCCATTAGGTCCACTTTGTTTAAAGTATAGTTCAGGTCCAGTGTTTTCTTTCTTATTTTTCATCTGCATGATCCATTTTTTTTAAAGTGGGTATTGAAGCCCCTGTTATTATTATACTATTGTCTATTTCTCCTTTCAGATTTGCTAGTATTTGCTTAATATGTTTAAGTGGTGCAATGTCGAGTGCATATATATTTATAATTTCTAAATCCATTTGATGAATTGACCTATTTATAAGTATCAAATGATTTTTTTTAAGTATTATGGTTTTTGACCTAAAGTCTATTCTGTTTGATAAAAGCATAGTTACTACTGATCTCTTTTGGTTTCCATTTGCAAGGAATCTTTGTTGTTCCTTTATTTTGATTCTATGTATGTCCATAGAGCTGAAGAAGAATTTCCTCTATTCCACATACAGTTGGGTCTTATTTTATAATCCACTTAACCCCTCCTATGTCTTTCAAAGGGAGAATTCAATCCAATTCTATTTATTTGTTGAAATTCTTGTTTTGTCCTTGTATTATTTTCATTTTATTTAGTTGTCTATCTGAGTTTTATTACAGTTTTCTGAAGTTCTTTAAGAGAATTCTGATTTCTATGTCAGAGAGTTCATAGATCTCCATTTTTTTATGATCAGTCATTGAACTTTTCTTTGTGGTATCAAGTTTTCTTGATTATTCAGGATCCTTGTGGTTTTGCTTTGGTGTCTGCATATTTGAGCAAGTAAGAACCTCTTCCAGTCTTTACAGACTACCTTCAGCTGCCAAGGCATATCAGCCTATCCAGAGGTTCTAGGCATGCCATCTGATATTGTCCTCAGTTGGGCTTCCTCCTAGAGTACTTGTGCAGGGAAGTCTGGTCCCTAGGCCCTGGGTGGGTAGGCCTGGTGCTTGTGTTCACAGGGATGGATCTTGAGCCTAAGTTCACTGGAGTGGATCTCAGTGCTTGAGTCTAATGTGGTGGACCTACAAGCTGGGTCTTTGGGGGCAGGCCTGGATCCTTGGTCCTCAAGGGCAAACCATACACTGAGATTAGGGTGGGCCTGGCATCTGGTTCTATAGGGGCTTGTCTTATATTGGCATGTGCTTGGATCCTGGTTTCACAGAAGTCCACCTAAGCCTGGGACTGTGAGGTTGGCCTGACACCAAGGTGAACATGCAGCCTGGGGTTGCATTTATTGGCCTTAATCTGGAAACTGGAGAGCCAGTCTGGCACTAAGGCAGACCCAGAGGCTGGGGTTATGGGATCCAACCTTGAGGCTGGGGCTGCAGTGTCTGGCCTTCTGCTAGAGTGTTTTTATAGCTTGGGTCTACAACAGTTGGCCTGGCACTTTGCTCAGCCTAGAGCCAGAACTCAAAAATGCTCACCTGGAACCTGGGTTCATGAGGGCTAATTGGAAACCTGGAGCTATAGGAGTCATGGGACCTGGCTAATACTAGATTGTGCTAGAAGCCTTGGTTTGAGGGACTCCACTGGAGGCTCTCTTCCCCTGGAGCCAGCCTGTGCCAGAGTGGGCTGGATGTCTGGGTTTGCCAGAGACTGCCTGGAGCCATAGGGCCACAGGAGCTGCCCAGGGCTATAGAAGCTGGTTAGCACTGGGATAGGCTGGGAGTCTGAATTCAGAGGAAACCCCTGAGGAGCTACCTAAGAATGTAGGAGTTGGTCTAGGGCCAGCTCTTGGATCCACATTGTTGTGCTCCCTCCTTGTCCCATGGGGAAGATGTCTCTCTCCAAATTGGACTTCCTGGGCTTCGGGTGGGGTGATGGGATTAAAGTGAATCTATCTTTCCTACCTTCCTCCATGCCATTTTTATTTGTGTGCTTTTTCCAAGTGCTATAATTCTTCACTTGGAATCCTTGGTTCTTGTGCAGGCATTTTTGTGCCCAGATGTTGATCAAACTGATGTTTCTTCATTAGGTCCCTGAATTTTTCATCTTTTCTTTCTATTGTTTGATTGAGCTCATTCAGTTTTTTTTTCATCCAGTAAAAAATGTTTTTTTTACAATTTCCATTTGTTTCTTTTCTATACCTTCTATTTCTTTGCTGAGAATTTCTCTTTTTCCCATTTGTTTCAAGCATAAGCAATTTTCATGAAATCTTTTTATGATAGCTGTTTTAAAATCCTTGTGACAGTTCCAATACCATTGTCATCCCAGTTTTGGCATCTTTTGATTATCTTTTCACATTCAAGTTGAGATTTTCTGTTTTTTTTTTTTTTTTCTTTTGGGAGGGGGCCACACTTTGGAAGTTCCAAAGCTAGGGGTCAAATCGGATCTGCACCTGCTGGCCTATGCCATAGCTGCAGCAACAGATGATCTGAGCCACATCTATGACCTACACTGCAGCTTGAAGCAATGCCAGATCCTTAACCTAGTGAGGAAGGCCAGGGATCGAACCTGCCTCCTCATGGATACTGGTCAGTTTCTTATCCCACTGAGACACAATGGGAACTCCATGATTTTTTATGTTTTGATAGGACAAATAACTTTTCATTATTTACTAGATATTGTTGATATAATACTAAGAGACTGGATAATACTGGATCTTATTTCATTCTGTTTTAGTGGACCTTCTCTGACACTTTACAAGCAGAGAAAAAGGCAGTATTGTCTTGTTATTTCTAGAAAGGGGTGAACTTCAAGTTTCCCACTAGGCCTCCTTTGATGCCTTTGTTAGGGGAAGGTTATTTTATTTGCTGAATGGAGCTTGAATTTCACTGACATTATCTTGGATGAAAAAGAGAGGAGTTCCTTGTTACTGGTTTCTAGGCAATCTCCACTAATAGGATGAGAGGAGAGAGGACTCATTACCATGATGTGACAGTCAAAGTTGCATTCCCACTCAGCCTTCTCTGACACAGGCCTTTGGAGTATGTGGTGCCTTTTGGTGGTTGGACTCAGGATCCCCACCTGTTCTCCACTAACATTGTGGAGGGGTCCTTGTTATTACTCTGTCTTCTCTAAAGACAGATCTGGAGAACAGGTTGCAAGGAGCAACTCATTACACCTCAGATAGAACAGAAGTCTAGGGTCTTCATTTGACCTTTTCTGATGGAGGTTAAGATGGTACCCTGAGTTTCTTCACCTTGTTTGCTGAAATAAGACAGTTATTATCTAAAATTTCTTCCTTGCTGAGTTTTCACTTTCCTGGTCTTAGGAAGAACAGGACTTCTTAGGGCTTTTTGGTTGTTGTTGATGCCACTGGCTTTTCCAAGTTGCTAGCTACTTTAGCACCAGTTCTAGAATTTATGAAGAAAAGAGAAGACACAGGTGTAATATATTCAGCTTCATGGATCAGTGTGGCTATGGTTATTACCCTGTTACCGAATTGAACATTAATCTAGAAGTTACTGTGAAAAGTTTTGTACATGTAATTAAAAGCTACAATCAGTTCACTTATAGTAAGGAAGGTTATTCTAGATAATCTGTGTGGACTTGATTTAATCAGCTAAAAAGCCTTGAGAACAAAATTGAGGCTTTATTGAAGAAAACAAATTCTGCCTATCAATGTAGATTAGGCTGTGCCTGAAAGTTCTTATCTGCCTTTCCTGGTGGCCTGCATGACAGATTTGGAACTTGTCTTGCCATTCCTTTCAAACATTTAAGCCATTTCCCTGGGATAAATATTTTCATACCAGGAAATGATATGATGCTGTAACAAATGCTGAAAATATGGAAGTGCTTTATAATGGTTAGCAGGGAGAGGCTGGAAGCATGATAGAAAAAGCCTGGATCTCCTTGAATAGGCTGTTAGAAGAAATAAAGATGTTAAATACTGATGGTGAGGATTCTGGAGGAGCATTGTAGGGAAATCCTGTGTTGTCATAGAGAATACATACATCATTATAAACAGAATGTTGATAGGAATATTCATGGTGAATATTCTTCAGACGAGACCTCAGAAGGAAATGAGGAACATGTCATGGAAAATGAAGGAAAGGAGAGTCTTTGTATATAATGGAGAAAACATCTGAATTGAGTACTATGTTTATGTGGAAGCAGATTTGTAAGTAATGAACTTGGTTTTTTTATTGAAGAAAATTTCCAAGAAAGTTGTTTGAGGTTGAAGATCTAATATCCAGTACCTTATTTGGAGACAGGGACTTTACAGAGTTAAGCAAATGAGATCATTAGGATGGGCCCAAATCCAAGACATAATTTTCCTTTATAAAAGAAGGAAATTTGGATGCAGGCACACACTCAAAGAGAAGGCTGTGTCAACATGTTCAATAGTTATGTACAAGCCAAAGAGAGGCTTGGAGTAACCAATTCTTTGAACATCTTGGTTTGGGATTTTTAGGCTCTGACAACAAATTGTTATTTAAGCCATCCAGTGTGTGATACTTTGTTATGGCAGCCCTAGCAAACTAATATATATACTGAACCAATTTTCAAAGTGAACGGATAGAGAAAGAACATGGCAATTTGATTATTTCTCTCAGACCTGATTTTCTCAATCTGAAAGTCTGAAATCCTTTATTTCTTCAAATTTGTCACCTTTCCTTCAGACTATCATTTCAGTGGGAGTTGATAATCTTACTATGTAAATCATGTTGCACCTCAGAGAGAGCATGGATCCAAACAGGCTCTAGAGCCATATTGCCTGGGCTTGCATCCTGGATCTGCCACCTATTATTTATAAGTATCCTTTGGCAAGTTATATACAGCTTTGTGCTTCAGTTTCCACATCTTTAAAATATATATAGTAATGATCCAACTTCTAATACTCTAGTGAGCATTGAATCAGATAAATTTGATTAGCTTTTTGCCTCTTATTTTAGACCCTTATTCTGCTCTCCTGAAAAAGATTCAAATCCATCTGTAGCTCTTGCACCTGGGTGAGCAGCAGAGTATAGTGGTTAAAAGCAAGGACCTCAGAGAAGATGAACCAGGGCTTAAATTCAGGTTTGTGATCAAGGGTAAATGACTGAACACCAGAGTTGCAGTAGAAATGAGATAAAAATAATGATTATAATCTGCTCAGTCTGGTGCTTGGTACATAGTAAGTATTCGATATTTAGTAAATATTATGTGCACAATCCAAGCTTTGCTCCATGGTCAGCTACTTCTTATGATTCATCATATCATCATACACAGAGCTGGGATCAGCTCTTTGCACTGACTTTATTTTTTACATCCTCTCTTCCATTCTGGCTTATTTAATTCAAGCTATTCAAAATCTCATGATGAGCCATCATTTCTCTTCCTGTTTGTCTGCCCTGGTTTTTCACTATCACAATAAACCACAAGTTCTTAGCTTTCAAGCACCTATCTCTGTTCATATCTGCCTCTCTGTCTCCAGAGTCCCATAATTTCCTGGTTTAATATCTGGTCACTTATGCATATTTTCATACAGATTTATTTTCTCTTTATTTCTTTCTCCCATATTTTCCCTCATTAATTCCAGGCTGTTGTATTTTCTAATAGTCTTCCATTTATCAATCATTTGACAATTTTTCCTATTCTAGGAACACTTTGAATAAATTTTATTCAGAAGTGCCTTTTTAGGCACATTGCATGGATGGATTTGGAAACTTTTGTTTCCTCAGTCGTGCTTTATGTCACTCTTCTTGATACTTAGCCATAATGGTTTAAATTCAATTTTAAAAATATATATGTTGTAGCACTGAGAACTATGTCTAGTCATTTATGATGGAGCATGATTAAGGGAGAAAAAAGAATGTATATATGTATGTGTAACTGGGTCACCATGCTGTACAGCAGAAAAAAAAAAAACCTGTATTGGGGAAATAATAATAAAAAAGTTTTAAAAAAATGCATATTGTATCTAAATGTTTTTATGGGATGAATTGTGTTGCCCCTCGAAGTTCACATACTGAAATCCTAATCCTCAGTACCTCAGGATATGATCGTATTGGGGGATATTACCTTTAAAGAGTTAATTGTTGTACAATTAATTGTATGGATGAGCCTTACTCTAATGTGACTGGTACCCTTTTAAGAAGAGGAGATTAGAACCCACACACAAAAATAGGAAAGACCATGTGAAGACATAGAGAAAAGAAGCCCACCTAGAAGCCAAGAAAATACACCTCAGAAGAAATCAACTCTGATGACACCTTGATCTTGAACTCCGACCCTCCAGAACTGTGAGAAAATACATTTCCATTGTTTAAGTCACTCAGTCTGTGGTATATGTTATGGAAACTCTAGCAAACTGATACATATTTTTTAATGAATTTACACAAAATAAATGATTTTTTCTCCTAGGGAAAATTTTATCTTTATTAAATGATAGTAATCATTACCTGCTCCTAATCAGTAAACTGTTCATGAAAAAGCAAATTTATAATACACAAAATAACACTGATTGTTGCTGCCCCCAATCCCATTTGTATTTGTGGGTTTTTGGGTTTGTTTTAGGGCCATGCCTGTGGCTTACATATGGAAGTTCCCAGGCTAGGGTTGAACTGGAGCTTCAGCTGCTGGCCTACGCCCCAGCCACAGCAATGCCAATTGCAGCAACATCAAATCCAAACTGCATCTGCAACCTACATTGCAGCTTGCAGCAATGCCAGATCCTTAACCCACTGTGCAAGGCCAGGGATCAAATCCACATCCTCACGGATACTAGTAGGGTTCTCAACCCACTGAGGCACATTGGGAACTCCCATTTGTATTTGTGTTAGATGAAGGCTTCTCGGTTCAAAATTCCTCCCTTTAGGAGTTCCCATCATGGCACAGTGGTTAATGAATCTGACTAGGAACCATGAGGTTGCTCAGTGGGTTAAAGATCTGCGTTGCCGTGAGCTGTGGTGTAGGTTGCAGATGCGGCTTGGATCCCGAGTTGCTGTGGCTCTGGCGTAGGCCGTTGGCTATAGCTTCGATTAGACCCCCAGCCTGGAAACCTTCATATGCTGCAGGAGCGGCTCTAGAAAAGGCAAAAAGACAAAAAAAAAAAAAAAAAAATTCCTCCGATTAAATTATGAGCTGTTCTTACTGTTTAAAGACTAGGCCCCAAATGGCCAAATTTGAATTATTCAGAACTATTGATTTTGAAATAAATAAGATGAAAATAGTTTAATAGGACATTTTGGAATCATTTTCAAAAATATAAATAATACTCTGTAAGTAGTTCTCATATATCCAATAATTAGATAAACCCATCAAAGATGAAATAAAAAATTTGAATTGATGAAATATACAGAAATATGCAACCATAAAATTTAAAAATATTTTAGAAAAGGGGAAAATGGCATTTCTTCAGGGCTTAGTTTTTTTCTGAAAATCCTCGTCTAGCCCTAGATCCTAATTATCTGTTGGAGTGTATGGGAAACATTTTTCAGACTTTTTTTTTAGTTTTTTTTCCCTGCAAAACTTGGGTTCATGTTCCAAGAAAAGTAACCACCCTAGCAGCAGGATTTACTTGTAGCTTTGGCCTTATCATTTCTAGCTAGTTTTGTAAATTCAAGAAGGCTTTCACTTTTTCAAATTATCCTTTTGTGACTGTCATAACTGAAACAAAATTTTTTATGTACGCTATAAATCTAATGTGTGATCACGACATGAACCCTCTGTCAGTCTCCTTAGCAGTCCCCATTTCTCGTAAACTTCCTTCCCTAACTCTGCTGGGCTTCACTTGAAGCAGACCTGATACCCTGATACCCAGGTTTTCTTCTCCTCTGGAGGTAGGGGGACATTCAAAGCCTGCATTTTAATAAGGCCCCAAGGTGATGGTAAAACAGATAATCTGTATACACACCAAGAAAATCCAGATAAAATCCAAGTCCTTTTTGGCCTGTATCTTCCTTAAGTGTTTTTACTACTCTTCTGTTTCACTTAACTTATTCTCAGACAAAACCATTGGTAGTTATTGTATGTCTCATTTCAAGTGAAGCCTCTTTGACTTTGCTGATATTATTTCCTGTGTTCAACTTTTTCTATTCCCTTATGTTTAATTTCTATGCATCTTTACTTTTTCATAGTTAACAAAAATATCAAATATATGGCCATTTTACATGACCTCTCTTCCATAACCACCTCCTGTCTTTAGCTTCTTATAGATAATGACTATAGTTAGCTGTTTGTATCTTTACTGTGTACATGTTTACAAAGTAGGCACTTAATATATGTTCACTGAAATAAACTAGACCATCATATATATTCTACCACATTTCTAAATGATATCCTTATCATATATAGAATATAGTATTCTACTATTATAATAAAAAATCTCAATTCAGTGATCTTATAAGATTCTTATTTTCAAATACAGTTACTGTTTACAAAAAGTAGACATTTATGGAGTGACAATTGGTAGGAGTTTAATAGAAAATAGGCAAAACTTTACAGATGGTGGCATGGAGCTCGAAAAAAAAGTAGTTCTTGTTCGTACAAAGAATTTAGATCACTGGAGTTGCCTTACATAGATTGAAACTGTGCTAGGATATAGGCTAACCATCCTGCTTTCCAGCAAAATGTGCCCTGGATGCTTAATGACCACAAATGATCAGGACTTCAGCTTTATGTCTCATCCAATAAGATCTCTTGTCTTCAAGAAACTAAAATGAAGAGTGAGTCATAAGGAAATCAATAGTGCTATATTCAAACAAGGCTACTTAGACCAAAACACATTCCATTTTCTCATTAGCCATGGAGCCAAAGGGGGAAGGGGGAGGATCTGCATTCATTTGAAATTGTGCACAGATGGAACTGTTGGTTCCCACTGCCTACTGAGGGCTCCAAAGTGCACACAATTAAATTTATTTTATTAAAACTAACTTTAAAAATGCATGTTGTTTCTTCTCATTTATTCAATAATTGATTAATTCCAGCCTGCTTTACTTCTCTCAGTGACATTTTCTAGTTTCATTTATCCTTTACATTTTTGAAGTTTTGTTGGCTTTGGGAATTGCATTTTAACTGACTTTTTAAAAGATTTGAGGATATTTGATTTCCTTTTTAAAAAAAGGTAATGCAACAATTTTTAAAAGTCATTAGTTGGTGTATATGGATTTATTACTTCCTATTTTTATGCTTTCCAACACAAAGCAGAAGTTAGGTAACTGGATAAGCAAGACGATTGTTTCTAACACCTGGGGAATTTGTTCATACTCTACTTCAGCTTATGAAACAGACATATAATGTGAATCACATACATGATTTTAAATTTTCTATTAGTTTTATTAAACAGAAAAAAATAGAAAAAATTAATTTTAGCGCTATATTTTATTTAAGGTAGTGTGAGATAAAATTCATATTTTATGAAAAGCCAAAAAAACATAAAAAAATGTTCTCTGTCCTTTGGTCCCTCTCTCCCCCAACAATGCATTATGTACCTTCATTACACATTGGCCAAAACTCCCTTATCAGCAAAAAAGTCTGCTCAACCAGAAAGAGCAACATTTTTCACGCAGCAGCAAGACAAATCCTTAGGAGGTAACATACCTTCTTGGTCTTGTAAGGGGGGGGCAAGATACTCCTTAGATTTGGATTGAGTAAACTGGAAATCATATGTCATTTAATATACAGCCCTCTGTCTCAAGAAACATATAACTTGCCTTAACTTTGAGAAATAAAATATTCCCTGCCCTATCGGTAAATAAAAGATGTCACAGTCATCAGCGATTGCAGCCTTCTCCAAGAATGAGCAGGTGAACTAGCCTGAGGGAACTCAGGAAACAAAGAACACCTGCCTTCTAGCAGCCCTCAGACTGCAGCCACTCCCAATGGTGAGAGCCCTGAGGAAACACAGGATGTGAAAACACGGAATACTGGCCTCAGATAGCTGAGGTGCATATCAAAGGAATGAGTGCAGTGAGCCCAGAATTTGCATCTTCCCATACCCAGAAAAGCGCTAAATTGCTTAACTTGAGATAATCTGGTTTTGCTATTAGCAGTAATCTTTTGTTCCTACTACCTGTCCTTTGTTGCAAAATTCCTGTATATCCTATCTCCCCCTCACTTCCCTGGAGCAGTTTTCTCAGGGTTATTTGAGAGGCTGCAAGTTCTCAGCCTCAGTTTTAAGTACTCAGTTTTGCCCACAGAATTAAACATAACTCTCAAATTTTAGGTCATGCATGTTTTTTAGTCAACAACCTAACAGGCTGACAAGTTCTCAGAGCTTTCTGAGATGCTCTTCCTGGGTTATAATCCTCAAATCTGACTCAAATAAAATTTTCCATTTCTTTCTTAGATAGACTGATTAATTTTTTGTCCACTCTAGTATATAAAAAATGTTACCATTTCAACATTAATCAATATAAATATTATTAGTGAGTTATTTTACATTTTTTCGTAGTAATAAGTGTTTGAATCTGGTGTGTATTTTATCAGTACAACACATTTAAATTTAAATTAGCCTCACTTCCATGTGTTTCAGTGGCTTCTATAGTAGACTTCACGGTTCTACTTGATCTAACTATAGCAACCAGCACAATTATAATAAATTTCTTTGGAAGTCACCTCATTGCATTTCAGTATGTCCAAATATTAAAATCTCTTGAATATTTCGCTGTCCACCATCACTACCATCACCAAAACAAAGAGAAAAAAAAAGTATGATTTATTTTACTTCAAAATGTCTACAGATTATACAGGATGTGGTATGTTTATGATCAGTGTTTACAGAGCAATTAGCATTTGAATTAAGCCACGTGAAGATAACAACAGGCGATTACCCATTTTAACAGCTGCTAAGTGGTGTTAATTGCTGGCTGTAGACCACAAGCTGAGCAATTTTCTGTGTATGGTACAAACAAAACAAAACAAAATGGGAGTTAAAAAATATTATCTCCACTATAATAAGGTATAGTACTTGGAATACGATGTATTCCTATAACTTATGTCATTTATGAAATTGCCATGAACAGATAATATTTATGGAAGAAATGATATATATGCATGATTGCTTATTTTTATCAAATAATAAACATTCAAAACTTTATACATACAATTACAAATGTTCTAAATATCTCATAATTTTATAAAACTGTACATGGATAGGTTCTTGATATATAAATTAATTAGGAAGCGATAAGGTCAGAGGTTAGTTGCAGGAAACTGGGAAATATAAAACTTAGTTAAATTAGTTCTATTAAGAACTATTCAGAAGAAGTGGAATTTATAAGATCATTAGACCAACCATGCTGAAAGAGACAAGTTCAAGTTCTATCAATAAGTATCAACACTTCAGCTTTTATTTTAGTCCCTGAAATGATGGACAGAAAAATGGTTTCCAAAACAGGACAGGGAAACAACAAACAGCTCACAGGGAGAAATTGAAAGTATTGTTTATTTAAAAAGTTAAACATAATCATTATAGTTTATTCTTATTAATATGTATTGTTAAAATGAAATATCAATATGATAAAAACAATTTTATGGTCTATTTTAGGATATAAATTGATACTACAATTTTGGAAAAATTTACAGAATCCCATTGATTTCTTATGCTGTTCAACCATCAGTTTGCCTTTAGGACATGAGCCACGTAGCCTTGTAATGTGTTGTGAGCATTTTGAAGGGAACTAAATGGGTAGCTACATCTGCCACCTGATGCTCGTTGCAGTTTTATCTTTTTCTACGAGGTCACTTCTTAATTTATTCAGACTATTCACTATTATCAAGATGGTCTCAATATTTCCCTCAATTTGGCTAAATTTTAGACATACTTGTTCCCTCCTAAGGGCTCCTGACCACACTCCCTTTCCTTAGAGTGTTTTCTTTATAGAACAATTATAATTTTTTCCTCTGTCCCCAAACTCTTGGCAGTTTTACAACCCAGATATGTTAAGGATTGGGGGCCATTTTTTGCACTATAACATCAAGAAAAACAGAGCTTTATCAACCACTCTCTATGAGCTGACTGATACCTAAATTTATAAGTGCCAATTAGCCAACACGGATGGCCTAATTATATTGGCCAATCTTCCCCTTAATGTCCTCCAGTACTTTTCCACTAACTCGTCCCAGTGCTTCAAAACTCTTGTCCCTTTTATTTCAGTGGATTTACAATTGAGTTCAATCTCTCTTCGGTATTGCAATTGTCTTAATTATTAATGTAATAGTCCGGAAAAAAATGTCCTTCCTGTTTAATTCCATCTTGTGTGACTCTATCTGTTGCAACTTTTCTTTGACTCTTTCAAAAGCCTCACATCTTGGAATGGTAAAAGAAGACCTCAGAAATTTCCCTTATATAATTAAGTGTTACACTTATGCCATTCTAAAATAATCTGCACTTAATCTAGTACCATACAGCTCACGAGGATGTTTTATGAGGAATTATAAGAGCAAGGAGAAAGGTATGGAAACAACTCGGTTACATTAGAGAAGTGGAGATGCTGTATAAAGGGGAGAGAGGGTGAAGGATAACTCCTTTGATGCCTTCCTTTATATTTTTAATACCTTAATTTTTTGTTAATCTTATAATTAAAACATATATATCAAGGTGAAAAAAAAAGAAAAAAGCAAATTTGCAAACAAATATCACTGTGGCTGGTGATTTCTCAGGAGAGATGATGGCTATTTATAAATGATGGATTTTAAAATGTTTTTAGAAAAGAGTTTTGAAGCTATTATTATGTGGTGGGAAATATAATGAAAAGTAAAATATCCACGCAACTCAGACATTTCTACAAAGGTAGAAGAGAAAGAAAACCACTTTATTATTGAATACATTAAATTAGAATGTTATGTGCGCCACTTGCAACCTACTAAAAGATTGCAAAGACAAAGAAATCTCAAGTGTACACATAGCCAAGAAGATATAACCCATTAAGTACATGCTCTTAAGATAAAGAATAACTAGTCCTCAAGCAAGAGGACTTGACACCACTATTTGTCACACATAATTTATCCTGCATTAACTCAATAATTGAAATGACCATCTATACTAGTCAATTGGTTCTACACAACGGAAAAAGAAACTTCTGACATCTTTATGAAAGGAGATAGTTTTTATAAACTGGAGTCTAAAGCCTGCTGAAGTTAAGTGCCTGCCCTTCAACAGAAACTGGGAAATAGGAGCACTATTTCCCCTGGATGTTTACACTCCAAATAGATAGTTTCCAGGTCCTGAAGAAAGACATTCTTATCTCAGAAAGCTGGAAAAGCTGTTAGAATGCTTTACATACATTTCAAAGATTCAGAGAAAGAATTTGCAGTTACACGTTTTCAAAAGTAAATATTCTTTAAAAAGGGAGACAAGAAAATTCCTCTCCTTTCCACCAAGTAGAATTGTCTCATTTTTTGTCTGTATTTGCCCTGACAGTACTACTATTTTTCCTAAACAAATACACAAAAGAAAAATATATTACAAGCAAGCTTGAGTGTCATCTATTTTCTACTTGAGGCATTGCAACAGAATAATCCTGACCTGCTTGACTCTTAAGTATATATGTAAAAATCAGTGTGATGGACTGAATGTTTTTGTTTCCCCAGAAATTCATGTAATTAAGCTCTAACTAACCCCCACGGTGATGGTAATAGGAGGTGAGGCCTTTGAGAAGTAATTAGGATGGAGTCCTCATGAGTGGTATTTGTACCCTTATAAGAAGAGACATGAGAGCTTATTTGCATTCTTTCCCTCTGCCACATAAGGATACAAGGAGAAGGCAACCATTCGCAAACCAGGAAAGGGAAGGACCCTCACCAGACTCTGAATCTGCTAGCCCCTTGATCTCAGACTTTCCAGTCCCCAGAATTGTCAGAAATAAATTTCAGTTGTTTAAGCCACCGAATATATGATTTTTTTTATAGCAGCCCAAACTAACTAATATAATGAAGTTGGACATTCCCAGTTGTCCAGAACACAAATCATGAGGAATCAGTCCTCTGCCAATCCAATCTATGTATTTTCAGTCTAAGTAATACAATTTTTTTATTTCCCTATTTATTCTAAAATATTTTCAGGCATTTTCTAGAAAGTAAAACATATATGTATAAGGACGACAATTAAAAATAATTATAATCAAATGTTAACATTTTTGGTATATTTTCCCACGATATTTTGTATTTATACATTTTATATTCTTGAAATCATAATGTACATTTATTTTGTTTTACATTTAATGTTATGTATGTCTTGATGTCTGCAATTATTTAAAATTCTTTGGTACAGATAATGCATTATATTGTCTAAGCCATCACTTAGGAACTGTTAGTTCCTACATCAGTCATTCACACTCCAGGAGGAGTCAACTAGCATTTATCAGAGGTACAACACAATGGAGGCGGCTGCAATGAGTCATATAGCTATCTCCATGCCCCAGCTGTACCAGATGATTTACATAATGTATGTTAGAACTAGGTTTTTTATTTGTTAAATTAGTTATCAAAATGAATGTTAGAAGTGGTTTTGAAGATAAACGATTGTCTAGAGTACTGTAAAGACCCTTCCCCAACTTTGTATTAGCATGGTATAAAAATTTAGGAAGCTCCATAAAACCTAATGTGGGGAGGGCTACTTGGCTTGATCCCTATATGGTCAATATTCTGATCCTTTTTTTCTGAAAATTCCTGATTACATGGCCCTGATGGATGGCAGGATAAATACTGCTGGAATATGGTTCCATTTTGTCTCAGGTGATCCTTTAATAGAGGGTGTTTTGAGAACTCTGAAAAAGGCAGAGTTCATAGACCATTTTGTGTCAACTTTTTAATGAAATATTTGTTTAAAATAAGTCAGCATGTGTGGCAGAAAGGGTCAGAGATTTGCTTTCATTATAAATTTTTTGTGAAATAAATCTGAAGGAGCAGCTGCCCCTTACCCAGGCTACTGGTGACTATTAAATATGCCAAAATAACTGATAGTTGTCTAAGGTTAAATTGACATATGCTAGATTGGAATGTAACTATCTCCCTTATTGCATTTCTTTATGAAAACTGCTTTATTGACTAAATATTTTATAAAGACTTACTATAATTTATCTAATCAGAATCAATTAATAGACATATGGGTGAGAAACAAGGTAGAAAAAAAATCTTTGCCCTTGAGTTTTAATGCCACAAGTAATATTACTTCTTCGAAACATATGATTATAACTCTTTATCTAGTGTTAAGTTGTTTTCCAGAAAATAAATGCTAGTTTTTATTCCTCTATTCCTCTGAAAGTTAGAACCTTACCTCAATTTTCTCCAAATCATCTTTTCTTTTGAATATAATTGGAAAGGAAGAAAATCAAACTTCCTGACATTTCAAGACAAACTGTCTTTACCAAGTATCACTTTCTTCTGTTCAACTTCCAAGGCATCCTGCGCATACACGCTTAAGAGGTAACACATGGGAAAGGAGAGGATTGGGGTATCATTTTATTATTTATTTTTTATTATGATTGATTTACAATGTTTTATTTCTGCTGTACAGCAAAGTGATCCAGTCATACATATATATATATATATGTATATATATATATATATATACATATTCTTTTTCTCACATTATCCTCCATCATGTTCCATAAGTGACTAGATACATAGTTGCCTGTGCTATAAAGCAAGATCTCATTGCCCCTCCACTATTATTGCAAGAGTTTTCATCTACTAACCCCAGACTCCCAATCCATTCCACTCCCTCTCCCCTCCCCCTGGCAAACATGAGTCTGTCCTACATATCCACCTTTTTTTTTCTGTTTTGTAGATAGATCATTTGTGCCATATTTTAGACTCCATGTATAAGTGATATCATTTGGTGTCTGTCTTTCTCTTTCTGACTTACTGCACTCAGTATGAGAGTCTCTGGTTCCATCCATGTTGCTGCAAATGACATTATTTTCTCCTTTTTCATGGCTGAGTAGTATTCCATTGTATATATGTACCACATCCTCCTAATCCATTCATCCATTGATGGACTTTTAGATTGTTTCCATGTCTTTGCTATTGTGAATAGTGCTACAATAAATATACAGGTGCATGTATCTTTTTCAATGAAATTTTTGTCTGGATGTATGCCCAGGAGGGGGATTACTAGATCATATAGTAGTTCTATATTTGTTTTATGAAGTTTTTTTTACTGTTTTCCATAGTGGTTGTACCAGTTTACATCCCCACCAACAGTATAGGAGGGTTCACTTTTATCCACACCCTCTCCAGCATTTGTCATTTGTTGACTTGTTAGTAATGGCTATTCTAACTGGTATGTACCTCACTGTATTTTTTATTTTTGATTTGCATTTCTCTAATAATTAGTGATGTTGAGCATTTTTTCATGTGCCTGCTGGACATCTGTACATCTTGTTTGGTGAAATGTTTATTTAGGTCTTCTGCCCATTTTTCAATTAGGTTGTTTTTTATTGTTGAGTTGTATGTTAATTTGTATATATTGGAGATTAAACCTTTGTCAGTTGAGTCATTTGCAAAAATTTTCTCCCATTCTGTGCATTGTCTTTTCATTTTTTTTTTTTTTGATGGTTTCCTTTGCTGTGCAGAAGCTTTTGAATTTAACTAGGTCCCATTGGTTTATTTATGTCTTTATTGTCTTTATTCTAGGAGGTGGATCAACAAGATGTTGCTGTGGTTTATGTCAAAGAGCATTCTGCCTATGTTTTCCTCTAGGAATTTTATAGTGTCTCACCTTACATTTAGGTTTTTAATCCATTGTGAGTTTATTTTTGTGTAGGGTGTTAGACAATGTTCTAATTTCATTCTCTTACATGCAGTTGTCCAGTTTTCCTAGCACTATTTATTGAAGAGACTATTTTTACTCCACTGTATGTTCTTGTCGACTTTGGCATAGATTCAATGATCATACACATTTGGGTTTATTTCTGGGCTTTCTATTCTGTTCTGTTGATCTATATCTCTTTTTTGTTCCAGTACTATACTGTCTTGATGACTTTAGCTTTGTTGTAGAGTCTGAAGTCAGGGAGACTGATTCGTCCAGTTACGTTTTTTTCTTTTCAATATTGCTTTGGCTATGTGAGGTTTTTTGTGTTTCCATACAAATTTTAAAATATTTTGTTCTAGTTCTGTAAAGATTGTCATTGTTAATTTGATAGGGATTGCATTGAATCTGTAGATTGCCTTAGGTAGTATTGCCATTTTGACTGCATTGGTTCTTCCAATCCAAGAGCATGGTATATTTTTCCATCTATTTGTGTCTTCTTTGATTACTTTCATCAGTGTCTTATAATTTTCAGAATACAGGTCTTTTGTCTCTTTAGGAAGGTTTATTCCTAGGTATTTTATTTTTTTGATGCAATGGTAAATGGGATTGTTTCCCTAATTTCTCTTTCTGATCTTTTATTGTTAGTGTGTAAAAATGCAGTTGATTTCTATGTATTAGTTTTGTATCCTGCAACTTTACCAGATTCAATGATGAACACTAATAGTTTTCAGGTAGTGTCTTTAAGATTTTCTAGGTATAGAATCATGTCAGCTGCCAACAGTGATAGTTTTACTTCTTCTTTTCCAATTTGGATTCCTTTTATTTCTTTTTCTTCTCTGATTGCCATGGCTAGGACTTCCAAGATTATGTTGAATAACATTGGTGAAAGAGGGCATCTTTGTCTTGTTCCTGATCCTATTGGACATGCTTTCAGTTTTTCATCATTGAGAATAATGTTGTCTGTGGGTTTGTCATAAATGGCTTTTATTATATTGAGGTAGTTCCCCTCTAAGAGGCATCACTTTAATTCCTGGTGTGATCAGGGAATAAATTCTTATTCTTTCCTTCAAGTAAAACTCAAATAAACACCTCAGATATTTTAACTATGTGAAAAGGGCTTAAATTTGCAGAACTCAAGTTATCAGTCATACTTGAAGGAAGCAATGAACAGAGTACATTAAAGGGGAAGAGGTAACACCAAAAAGTGCTATTTAACCCAAGTTGGAAGATATGGAAGATATATCCCTGCATATTTTATAAATGATACTGTGGTTCCCTTTCTTTAGGAAAATTTAAGCTATTATAGCCAATGAACTATTAAGACTTATTTATAGTCATGGCTGGTGAGGGTTAGAGGCAAAAAATGAGGTGTGTGTGTGTGTAGGTATTGTTGTGGTTGTTATTTGTGTTGATTTCGGGTTGGATCTTAAACTGAGAAAAATGTGCCCCTTTTGTGTATTACAACAGAATTTGATCGTTCTGTAGAACATTACATTTGTGAAAATATCCCTAAATGTTTAATAGAGGACTGGGGTGTGGGAGCTAAGAATAAAGAGTAGAGTTTAACTCCTTACATTCATGTCCTTTGTACCCTTGTACAACTTATGTTTGTAATTTTTAATGTTGTAAATTAAAAAATGTAAAAGCCAAAACTACATAGTCATTAAAATAATTATATAAATGCACAAAAAGTTTAAAAGTATACTATTGAATAAATTGAGATTTTAGAAATGAATTTTTACCAGAGTTTATATAATGTGTGATGAATATCAAATGTGGGATATTTAGAATATCTTTGGTGATCAGAGTAAAATCATATCATATGTATCCTAAAATGGAACTGGGGAGTTCTGGTGAGTTATAGTTGCTATTTTAATTTCTAAAAGATTCTTTGAAGAACATGCTATAGTCCTGAATAAATATAAATCTTGGTTAAGTAAGCAAAAGAAAAAGTTAATCAAAATTAATAAAAAGTTTGAAAATTATCAGAGGCAAAAAATATGACCTCCAGTTAATTTAGAACTTTGGAGCTGGTTGGTAGCTGATAAAGGTGAAAAAATAATCAGCTTTATATCTTGCACACAACTCTCCCAGGTACTTATCTTACTTGTCTCCTGGTCTGTATCATGAAAATTATTCAAACATAATATAATAAACTAAAGTTTATTAAAATGTGTAATGTACTTTTGTTAAGAATTATGTTTCTTTCAAAATAATAAAAATGTTGTATCTTTAAAAAAATAATAATTTCCAAAAGATTAACTCTAAGAAAGATAAATCCTGAACCAGTTAAGAAAGTGTTGAACTATTACAGATTAAGTTGATTAAAAAGTAGATAATCAAACTGGATTAAACTGAATTTTTCAAACTCCCAGCACATGAGTTAAAAATCAAACATAGAAAATTTATGTGTGTGATATAAGTTCTCAAGGGCCTTCTTATTTTTATGTGCCAAATCAACTTTATCCCTTTAATTTCATTTTCTTCCTAGCAGGTATAGTCTCTGATTCCAAAGAAATTCATGGACACTGAGTAAATAAGTAATAACTTGAGTCACCATTTCCCAAAATGCAATATTGCCAATTCTTTTTTATTTTTGAACTTAATATGTGGTCTGAAAGACTTGTTCAAACATGCAAATGTTTGCAGAATGAAGACAATAGACAAGGATAAGAGGAGGAGCTCATTTATATGTAAATGACTTTGTAAAGAAGTAATAGAGCGTGTATTTCTCCTTGTCATAAAAAAAATTCAATACCCTGAAAAATAGTCTTGTTACAAGAAATTAAGTTAAGGAAGGGAGGGAAAACACAATATCTTAATGGGTGAAGCAATTGTCTGGCTATCTGATATGCATGAAAATTTTTCTGAGAACCAAATGTAACCACTCAGGCTAACAAGAAGGAATCTGATCAAAGCCTTATCATCCGCAGAATATTCTTGAGCTATCATTTTCCCTTCAAGCAACTATCAAAGTTATGTTAAATGAGCATATCTTAAAAGCCAGACTTCTAAACCGTAGCATATAAGATCACTATTTATTGGAGAAATACGTCTCCAAAATGGTATAACTCTTCTGCATTGAAACAGAGTGAACATGCTTAAAGAAACTTTTTAAAAAACATTTGTATGTAAAGAAATAAATTCTTTAGCTAGAAGACTAGACTGGTTACTGAACGCTGAAACTTAGTTTTAAGTCTAATGTTAGATAGGATGAATGTCATATCATACACCTGTATAACTAGTATATATCTGTCAAAATTTTTAACATTTTGACTCTTCAACCTGGTGCAGTCATAAAGAAAACATTCAGCACAATGATCCAAATGTATCATTGTGCTGAAGAAACTAAGTCATAGAAATGTAAAGCAACTAGGTTAATTACATCCTGAGGAAAAAAAATCATAATCCTATGATTTTTAATAATATTGCTAATAAAATTTAATAATATTTTAATAATATCGCTAAAAGATGAATGTTTCAAATGTCAAGTAGTGAAAGCCAAACTTTGAATTATATGACATTATTATTCATTTTTCCTCCAAAATTAGTTCATTTTGCACTCATACACTTCTCACACACAGACCTCAACAACTTAAATGCCCTTGATGTACTTGAAAATTGGTGATATTTCTAGGAAATCATTCCATTACAAGAGCACATCCCATTCCTTGCAAAGCCTTATCACCTAGAGAACTTATACAATTTCAAGCATAAATACCTTAGTAAGAGACAAACATATAATCCCAGGATACCAAAAAAAGAAAAAGGCTTTGTCAAGTTCATGTGCTCTGTGCTATCTCTCCCTCGGTCCTTGCCTACACACAAGGACTTGGAGGTTCAGGCCAAGAAGTGTTGTGGTGGCGCTGGGATAAAGCCCCTGCGGTCTTGCCATGCAGGGATGGAGGCAGGTGGTCTCCCCAGGCAGGAGCAATCAGCTTAGGATGGGAGCAGTCCTGAGTGTAAGGAAGTTTCCCCTCAAACTGACAGTGCAGTGTGACAGCCTTGACGTGGTCTCTTTTAATGAGCCATTCTGGTCCTTCATCCCAAGTGAGAAACTCTCCCGCTGGTTGGTTGCCTAGGAGGTCTAGATCACAACCAAGAGTCAGGTAGCAGTGTACAGCAAGTTTTATTTACACCCTCAGAGAGACGGGCCACCCTGGGGTAGGCCCTGACTGCAACTGGATCTCTCCTTACATCCCTGTATTACGGATCTATTTGGGCACTCCTATTCTCTCGCTCCACGCCCACAGTCTCCTGATCCAACACCCCTGCACCATGCATGCATAAGGTCTGAATGTTGTTTTGATCTCTGTATGGTGGGATGCATCTGTATCCTCTGATTGGTTCTGGGTGGGCAAGGATGCCTTGTTTGCATGGGAAAAAAGATTATAGGGAGGTGCTCCAAAGAGCATTCCTCTAGTATCTGCATGTGTCTTCATTATTTGATTGAGGCCTCCTGTTTTTGGTAATTGATAAATGGCCTGTTTTGAATAACCCGGGTTCGAGGCTCTATCCTATCCTACCTAATGCCTTCAGGCTTGTAGTGATTGTCTCATTAGAATCATGGGCATAGAACAAAATGAATTAATATCTTTGCAATAATGATTAATAAAAAGTAAGCCTTTAATTTGATATTCAAGTTGTTTGTGATGTGTAAGAGTTAAAAAGGATACTCTCAAGTTTAATAATTTTGAACCTATTAAATTACTCAAGAATACATACCAACCATAACAATATTCTCAGAAAGAGAGCAAAAATTGGATACCATAAAAGTATTCTCAGAAAGAGACCAAGTCTCAGGTAGTTGAGATTAAGAGCAAAAATTGAAGGAAGCCAGAAAGAAATTAAAAAGGGATGTATTAGACCCTGATAAACAAAATCTTTCTTTTGAGATACTGATTTTCAGAGCATAATATTTTCTTTTCTAATAGTACTACAGTGAGAACATTTATAGACATATATTTGTATATATTTTATTGGTTGCAGTTTTAGATTGAAATCCCCAAGTATTTCTGGATATTTAGTATTATAAGAACTCCTTAAGGAAACAGTTACAAATGCAGATCCTTATCCCTCATTTCAGCGATGCTTAATTCGATCCTTGCAGGTAGACCTAGGAATCTGCATTTCAATGAGCAGATGGAAGGTTCTAATGCAGGTGGCCCAAGCACCTTAGATTAGAAATTCTGCTAACATAACAGAGAAGAGACTTAATTAGCATTGCTGAATACAATGCAAATAGTATAAATTTTGATTATATGAAATATTGAAATAACTAACAAACCTTTGGGGAGTTCCTGTCGTGGCTCAGTGGGAATCCGACTAGGAACCATGAGGTTGCGGGTTTGATCCCTGGCCTTGCTCAGTGGGTTGGGGATCCGGCATTGCCATGAGCTGTGCTGTAGGTCACAGACGCTCTGTGGCTCTGGCTTAGGCCAGCGGCTACAGCTCTGATTAGACCCCTAGCCTGGGAACCTCCATATGCAGTGGGAGCGGCCCCAGAAAAGGCAAAAAAGACACACACACACAAAAATTGGAAACTAAAAAGCCAGGGCATGTGAAAGGAAGGGTGAATAAGGTCCTCATTTTCCTAACAAATAGTGATCAGATTCATTGTTTGAAGGAGATGAGTGAAAATAGGCAAAGCGTATTATTTAAAGTTGTATTATTTAAAGTTATATTTGGTGACTGCCAAAAGAAATAAAAACAGTATTTAGTTTTGAAGGAGAGGGAAGGATATTGATGATAGAGTAATTAAATATTTGCTTTCACTTTATACTTTTCATAGTTTGCTTTTTTTAAAAAATGAGTATGGGAATAAAATATCCACACAACTCTGTAAAATAGATGATTAATGAAAACCTACTTTATAGCACAGGAAAATCTACTCAATAATTTGTAATAACCTATATGGGAAAAAAGAATGGATATATTTATATGTATAACTGATTCACTTTGCTGTATACATGAAACTAATACAACATTGTAAGTCAACTATACTCCAACAAAATTAAATTTTAAAAAAATATATAAAAATGAGTAGGTACTACTTTGTTTTAAATTTTTAAAAAGTTTACTATATTATGCATTTCCTGCTTTCTTGAACTTTCACAAATATAAATATATCCTTTATTTATTATATTTTGCTTTGTTCTGTCTTTTCTCTAGCTTTGTGCTGGGATTTATCACTTATGCTATTACTATCAGTTCTTTTTGCAGTTCACTGGTTGGACAGGGCTTTGTTCTGGAGAAATTAGATAAATCACATACTTGAGAAGGACAAATATCCTCTGTTAACCATTACAAAGAAGATATTAGGATACTTTTCTCTGATAAAGTGCAACAAGTTTTATATGTAGGTTTTGTGAAAGATGTGTCATTTGCCTTCTTGTGTGTTTATTTGTTTTCTCCCTAATAACCAATAGTAAAAGTCATTTGATTCATCCCTGAGTAGAGTTAGCATATCCTTCTATAATGAGAGGAATCCACTGTATGTCCCTCAGTTTTCATTAAAGAATATTAACCCGACCTTTTTTTTTTCATTTTAAAAAAATTTTTATTTGTCTTTTGTCTTTTTAGGGCTGTATCTGCAGCATAGGGAGGTTCCCAGGCTAGGGATCTAATGGAGCTGTAGCTGCTGGCCTATGTTTGCCACAGCCACAGCAACGTCAGATCCAAGCCGCATCTGCGACCTACACCACAGCTCACAGCAACATGGAATTCTTAACCCACTAAGCGAGGCCAAGGATCGAACAGGAAACCTCATGGTTCCTAGTTGGATTCGTTTCCGCTGCGCCACAAAAGGAACGCCAACCCAACCTTTTTTAAATGAATACCTTTGTATTGTATATAATGATAAAATATTCCTCCGTAGGAAGTACTTAGCAATGAATTGAATTGCAATGTCCATTCTGCCACTCAGTGAGCTTGAATCACATGCACTATGTTCATTCCTCCATGTATTTCCCTCTCTTCTTCCAATGAGATCAGAAGGACTGGTGAGGGTAACCTTGCATTGAAGGATGCCCTGAGAAATTGCTCCCTTGAGTTCATCTGTACCTCCATGCTCCAACAAGTTTTTCATGTGGTTTCTATTTATTGTTTTATCACTATTTTAGAACATCATGCATTACCTGGCATAGCACCCTTTTAAAGCACACGTCCATGTTAAATTTCTAAGAATAACTTTAATTCTGAGATTAAAAAAAAAAAATACCATGGGATCTGAAGAATACATAACTGAGTAGAGTTTGTAGGTCGGTGTTTCCAAAAGTCTAGGATAATTTTGGAGACTCACTTGAAAAGAATACACTTTGTGGCATACAGTTTAGATTAAAGTATGGCTTCATTTTAGATCCATCCTATATTTTTCTACCTTTACTTTCCTCTACTCATCATTTGTTTGTTGCTGTTGAAGGGAAAAACAGGATTTATCTTGGCCTTGGATCTTTTAGGAGAAGATATTGTCTCTGCCCCTTCCAAGGTGTAGGATTGTGGAAAAGATACATGACCTATGTAAACTGTAGTATCTTCGACTTTACAAAAGTGTTATTAGCAGTCTCTAGTTCATAAGACTTCTGAGAGAACTAAGTGAAATAATGTGGGCATAGCAAAAATAACATATGGTTGGCAAGAAGCAATTATTAGCCATCACTGCTGTGGTTACCTTCCTTAAACTTTTTCTGGATAAGAAATCAGTCTGCCTATTTATGTATATGCATATATCTATATCATCTATTATCTATTTTTATATACACAGTATTCATATATATGCACATATATACACATGCATATGCATACTATCCGAATCACATTTTGGCCATAGCATATAAATAGTCTCTTTACGTTTTTATTTTCTATTTTATTCTGATAAATCCAACATAGCCAGGTTTAAGAGAGAACCCAAGAGCTTGGCATCCAGCAGAGACATACATTCAGGATAATGCTCACAGCATGCTGTAAATGCATGTCTCTGAACACAACCTGATGCAACCACAAAAATTGTTTTGCAGAGAAATATAGGAAATGGAAAAAATAATGGACAATATAAGTATGTTCTAACAGTTTCTAAGAAAAAGGAAATGTGTGCATGATATACCATTAAACTGAAGGCTGATACATGATATGTCAAAATGTATTCCATGTTCTCATCTGAGGTTCAAATAGCATTCTATTCTTAGAAATTCCTTTTATTTAAAGTGTCTCTTTTTCCCACGCAGTTCAGTTAAATCACTTTTCTTTTGTGGAAATAAAATACACTGTCTTGGAAAGCACATTCATACTATCATTTATTTTAACTAGTTGGTACTATTCAAATGAAGATGAAAGTCTGCACAAAGCAAGCGCCCCTTTCTTTTTTAACACTTTCTTAGGCATTTCTTTTCTTCCTAGCTAGGCTAGTGTATTTGCTTAACCTCTTCTCAGCTTCATGCATTTTCTAAAGCTTACTAGGGGAATATATGTGTGCACAGCTATGTCTTTTAAACCAGTCACTTTGTTTTATTCAAAATTGTTTCTTTAGTCTTTGGAGAAGAAGGTAAATAGGCAAAACAAGGAGAGGGGAAGTTTATTTCCAATGTTATTTCTAATCCTGAAATATTTCCAGTTTATCAATTATAGACTTTTGACCAAAATCTATACTTTCTTCATTAGGAAGAGAAATGGAATAAGCAAATTACTTCATCTGCAAATATACGTTCAACAATCAGTCTCAGATAAACAGGTTGCTTTGGGTTTCACACTTATCTATCCACCACATACCTCTTAGAAGTCATTGTATTCTGCATGATCCAGAGAAAGAATCCATTAGCCAGCAAAGACACACAGTAATTAAAAAGCATCAACTTGATTGCATCCATGATGTATCTCTAATTTCTACAGTCTCCTTCCTCATGCCATCAAGTCAATGGCAAAATTCCTAGATGCTAATTTATACTGTCTAGCCCTGAAATTTTTTGAGAGAAATCTGGCACCAAAGTACTGCTTGCAGACAAACAGCCAAGAGATCAGATGTGTTGGGATATTTTTAATGCTGTTTGTTTGCAATTATGATTTAAAAGTGTAAGCAAATAGCAAAAGGCATCATCCTAAAAATTGCTCTTGAAGGCATTTTCCTCCTGAGAACATATGAGAATGACTTCTGTTAAAATTAAGAAAGAGGTGCAATGATGAACACTGGCAGTAGAGAATTGCATTAGTCTTAGATTTGGGATTTATATTTCATATATATTTCCAGATGTAGAACTCCAGTCTGAATAAAATTGGGCATTAATGTTTAATGATTTGTTTCATAGTCAATGAAAAGAAAATTTCCATAACAACTTGAGAAAATTATATCTAAACAAGACATTTATTTAGTTTCTTTTTTATTTGAATTTATTTTCATTTAGTATATACTCTGCAACTACCTCTATAGAATACTCAAACACCTTCTTCAAATATGGGACCTAATTAAATTTCAAAAGCCCATTTTAATATTTAGTCTTCAAATCAGACTCCACTGATATCTCAGAATAAAACCTACATATTAACCTTGACATAAAGATTTTTAAAAGTAATGGGTAATAATAATAATATCTCCCTTATTCCAAAATCAGTTCATGTAGGTATCAGCCGTTTTTCTGGAACTAGATTTTGATCGATGTAAAAAAGTTGTATAGGCACATTGACAGCTTGATATTTTGGCTTAATAGTCAAAAAATCTAGCAGGAGACAAAAACTAGAGCTTTTATTGAAGAAATCTATGCAACTCTATATATTTCAATCAGTCATAATATAATTATAAAGATGTAACAGAACTTCTTTAACTTAAAGTACTTTAAAATATTTATTATTTTCTTTATACTTTTTAAAGTATAAATGTAAGTTTATTCCACTGATTATAAATTTCACAAAAACAAAGATCACGTCTAACTTATTCTCCTCTATGTCTCCAATACCTAGCAGAGGATTTGTATTTAATTACTACTAAAATATATGATGCCTAGATAAATATTCCTTTGGGACAAACTTACACTGAAATATGATCTGTAGTTTGTCTAAAATTTAAAATTCACTTAGTTTCTGTATTCTATTTCCTAAAATTTCCATCATTTCTATGTGCTGAGTTAATGAATAAATATGTTTAACAGAAAGTTTTTTTAACAGGAAGATTTGCTAATGCTCAGAAGATTGTATTAAAGAAAAAGGTACAGATTCCAGTTTCAGCTCAGAGGATTAAGGACCTGACATTGCCTTTGTGAGGATGTGGGTTCCACCCCTGGGCTTGCTTACGGATCTGTGACAATGCTGGATCCTTAACCCACCTGAACGAGGCCAGGGAAGGAACCCACATACTCACAATGTGGGTTCCATCTGGTTCGCTTCTGGTGTTGTGGTTCACATCTGGTGTTACTGTGGCTGTGGTGCAGGCTGGCAGCTGCAGCTGCAGCTCCGATTCAACTCCTGGCCCAGGAACTTACATATGCTGCAGGTGTGGCTGCAAAAAGAAAAGAAAAAGGGGAACGTTACATATAATTCATTTTACAGTGATTTCTACTTAAAGCAATTACTATATGAAGTAATCTGTGTCTATGAAAATAAACATTAAGCTCTGCAGTCCAGATGAATATATTTCTCCTAAGGTAGATATTTAAAGGTTACTACAAGATTACTAAATTGTTCATTTGCTTTTTTTCAATATTATGAATAAAAACAAGAGGAATTGAGAACAGAGAGGGGAAGGAAGTATCACTATTTCTATCTGCTTATGATTTTTTAGCTTCTTCCTGATAATTGAATATCTGAAGACATTAGAGATTTAAATCTGGTTATTATTTCTGTGAACTCTCACTCCTAGTGAATGGTTTCTTTGTATATTGGGGAAATTTTTATTATGAGCATCTCTTTACATGAACATAATCTGCAGTATCTTGGGACCTATACTGATATAGCTCTCCTCCTTAGTAATAGAATATCCTTGTTTCCACCAGGGTGCAGGAGGGGATACTAAATCTGGGGTTATGCTCCTCTCCAAAAAAAAGGTCCTGACTGAATGTGAAATTTTCAGATTCAAATCCTCTAATTGCCTGGTCCTCAAGAATTAGTATCAAGATCACATGTTCACCTTTGTACCCAACACAACACAGGGTTTTGAAGTTTCTTACCACTTAACATCTACCTGATCTATTTTCAGTTTCTCATTCTTTAAAAAAAATTGTTTGTAGGTCCAGAAATGCATTAAAATTACATTTATTGACTATTGCTAGAAGCTTTAGAAGCGCTTGGGATCTTGTAGACTATGTTTAATCATCTCCCACCGTGAAACAGTCCCAGAAATGAGGAAGCCAGTTAATGGATTGTTTCATTTCAATGAAAGACCAAGGTTTAGTTGGAACTGGAGGAGTTAACTACAACTTCTGAAGGGGTTTGATTTTCATCACCTTATTATCCTACATAACACTGCATCAGAAACTTCACTGATTTATGGCTAAGAGTTAACTCAAAAATATTTTCCTCTTTTCAAATGAAATCCTCTCCATTTTTATTGTTCTCCAACTCAATAAATTCAATGAAATTTCTAGTAAATATACGGCATTATTTTAGGAAAAATTGTGAATTCTATGCAAATTTTTAAATGCTGAATCAGTAGGTGTTTTAAATAAAAAAAAAAAATTACCTGTTACACATCAGAAAATTGGTCACTAGTCAGATTGCTGTGATCCTTTGCCATAAAATGATTTCTCTGAACAGTTTGTTTCAAATGAGCCCTGTTGCAACATTAAAAAAAACAAAAAAACAAAAAAAACCTATCTTTCTATCATAGTTTTTCTTTTCTTTTCTTTTCTTTTTTCTTTTTCTTTTTCTTTTTTTTTTGCCATTTCTTGGGCCACTCCCGTGGCATATGGAGGTTCCCAGGCTAGGGGTTGAATCAGAGCTGAAGCCACCGGCCTACACCAGAACCACAGCAATGCCAGATCCAAGCTGGGTCTGCAACCTACACCACAGCTCACAGAAACGCCGGAAACTTAATCCACTGAGCAAGGCCAGGGATCAAACCCGCAACTTCATGGTTCTTAGTTGGATTCGTTAGCCACTGAGCCATGACCGGAACTCTGGTAGTTTTTCTTTTAACTGAAGATATTCCCATGGTCAGTAAGTGAATGAGTTTCTTATTTCAATTCCTCTGAGGAAGTGAATAATTTGGTGAGAAGTCAGCCAGCTGTGTGTAGGGGTGTGTGTGTGTGTGAGAGGGGTGGTTTATAATTTGTGAATTAAATTGGATACTCAAAATATTGATCTCAAAGGCAATCAGAGGAAAAGGAAGATATTATAAGATTCACCTTAGCAGATTTTATCATGTACATCACAGAAAGGAAGAATAGTTAGAAGATACAAACTTGAAAAGATGACTGGTTTAGTTATATTAACAGTATATAATATAAAACCTCTACCACAAAGTGTCTACCAGGATTCCCAGGATATATATCCTTGTATCCTTTCTTGTAAACTGTATCAATAAACCTTTACTATCCCAACCCCTCCCTCCACTTCAACTAACCAACAAATAAGCCCAAAGTTGATTTACTTAGGCACCAGAACAACTGTTTCAACTGTTCTCCTTTTAAGCCTGAACCATTCTGTAAGTAGAAAAAGGGCACCTTGTCCTAACATCTTGATCTTGTGGTCTTGGCAGTCAATGTTCATAATGCAGGACATGTCTTGTATGTGCTTAAGGAATTTAATTTGGCTTCAGAAACTTCTTCATTGATCGAGAGAAAGTTAGTCACTTTGCTATATAGGAATAGAGTTCTCCATTCTCCTATTTTATTCTTCCGGACTTCTACTCTATCATCTTGTGTTTCGGTATGCCAAAAGTGTGGCACTGCAGTATATAATGCCCCCAAACCGTATTATTTGTTCCTGTTTCTTGAAACACTCAGGAGCTACTCCCATATTCATCTTTCAAGATACATCTTAAACATCTCCTACACTGTGAAATCTTTCCTCAGCTTACCAGATGAAGTTAGCAAGTTAGTTATTCATTCCTATGTGACAAACCTGAAACCTATATATTTTTTTCTATTTAAGCAGAGATTGTACACAATTGAAATTACCTGGTTACTTGTTTGTCTTCCTAAACTCTGATTTCCCCTGCACTATTAGAAAGCATATGACTAACAATCTGACGTTTGATACGATATGATGAATAAGTGAAGATAAAAAGGAAAGAAAGGGAGTTCCCATCATGGCTCAGTGGAAACGAATCTGACTGGCATCTATGAGGACACAGGTTCTATTCCTGGCCTCACTCAGTGGGTTAAGGATCCGGCGTTGCCATGAGCTGTGGTGTAGGTCACAGATGCAGCTCAGATCTGACATTGCTGTGGCTGTGGCATAGGCTGGCAGCTACAGCTCCGATTCAACCCCTAACCTGGGACCTTCATATGCTCTGGTGGTTGTGGCCCTAAAAAGACACACACACCCACATACACAAAGGAAAGAAAGGTAGGGAAAACAAATTTATAGCAGAGGTTGGCGAATTTATTCAATTAAATATTTACTTAATTAAATCCTTAGAAAGGACAGTCATATCTTTGACTACATTAGGATAATCATATGTTTAACAGCAACTATCTAGATTTATTGCAAAATAAAATATAATTCAATTTATTTATTTTATTTTTTTTTTTTTTTTTTTGTCTTTTGTCTTTTTGTTGTTGTTGTTGCTATTTCTTGGGCCGCTCCTGCGGCATATGGAGGTTCCCAGGCTAGGGGTTGAATCGGAGCTGTAGCCACCGGCCTACGCCAGAGCCACAGCAACGCGGGATCCGAAGAGCCACGTCTGCAACCTACACCACAGCTCACGGCAACGCGGGATCGTTAACCCACTGAGCAAGGGCAGGGACCGAACCCGCAACCTCATGGTTCCTAGTCGGATTCGTTAACCACTGCGCCACGACGGGAACTCCAATATAATTCAATTTAAAGAGTCGTCTAACATACAAAAAGAAGTATATTCAAAGAAAAATACAAAATTTCATCAGTAGCAGTTGTGATCATCATAGGGATCAGCTCATAAGTCAGCCCATGTGTACTGAAATGTACATGAATCATAGGGATGGAGAACAAACCATGAGTTCTGATTATTTTTAAAAAAATTATGGACCATACCTGCAGCATATGGAATTTCCCAGGCTAGGGGTTGAATTGGAGCTACAGCTGCTGGCCCTATACCACAGCTACAGCAATGCCAGATCTAAGCCACGCCTGTGATCCACGCTACAGCTCATAGCAACGCCAGATCCTTAACCCACTGAGTGAGGCCAGGGGTCGAACCTGTGTCCTCCTGGGTACTAGTTGGGTTCATTTACACTGAGCCACAATGGTAAGTCCCCGATTATTTTTTAAAAGTAGCATTCATTTTAGAGATCTTATGGCATAAGAAAACAATTTCTATTTTGCCACCCTCCATGTGGCAGGCAAAACAATCTATCCGTTTGTCTGTTTGTTTATTCATTTGTTTACTTTTTTATCTCTTTGGTCATGAAGCATAGAAAGGGAGATTACTCGTCTTCTTCCCAGGCTTTTCATGTCCTGCTTTTCAGAAATACTGTAGTTGTTTACTAAGGTTCCTGTTTGTAACATACAATCTCACATACTGAGAACACACAGTAGATCTTCTGGCAAAGTGGAAGGGTTTCTAAGTTAATAAACTTAATATAGATGGACTGCTAGAATTCTTCTAGATGGATTGCTAAGATCCCTGGTTGGTACATAAGAAGGTCTTTATGTTGAGGATTCTATGTGTTCATACCTGTTTTCATATGACAATCAGAATTAAGCAGCATTGATATTATTACACATGCTATCATAGTTGCACATATATTTAATGTATAAATCAACATGTGTATGTGTTTGGGATATGAGTTAGCTTTTTTATGAATGAGGGCATGCCAATAAAAATTTTTAGATATTGCTATTATGCAAAGTTGTAGTCACTAGTATATACAAAATAGGGAGTGACTAGAAATGTAGTAATCAAGTCCAGAAATATGATCAATTTCCTGATCTAGTTATATTCAAAATCCATTTCGATGGTATATGAAAGGACTGGTCAACAGGGACCTACGATATAGCATAGGGAACTCTATCCAGTATTCTGTGATAATCTATATGGGAAAAGAATCTAAAAAAGAATGGATAACTGAATCACTTTGTTGGACAGCAGAAATTATCATAACACTGTAAATCAACTATACTTCAATAAAACTTTTAAAAATGAAAAAAAGGAAATAAATTGAAAATTCCATAACTGAAAAACAATTGAAATTAAGAGGTGAGTTTGATAAAATAGACAAAGTAAAAAAAAAAAGCACAAAATATACTGGAATATAAGTACTATGTAAAATTACATTTGTTTCTTTGTCTGAGTCTTACATTATTGCTGCTATTTCTGTTTTTATTTAATGATGATGGTGATGGTGATGAAGAGGATGACAGCAACAATGATGATGGGAATTTTGAAAATACTTCTTCCTCAATGTTGATGTGTCCACCTGACAAGAAGTAAAATTGGTGTGCTTCCGGACATTTATTTTGTCCTTTCTATTGTTGATATGTAATGAAAAATAATTTTGGGGGGTTAATACATCTGCTCAGAAAGATCACATGCTATCTCTATTCTTTCATGCCATAGGTTGATGTAAATACCTAATTGCCTATTTCCAGGATTTAGTCAGAAAGCCCATAGGCCAATAGAATTAAAATTTAATTTTCCAAACTGACTCCATTTACATTTTTTTATGTTGTTTTGCTTCTTCTTTCCCCCCAGAGGATAGAATGCTATATATTGGAGGATCTTTCTGTGACTTCAACAATAATTATGATGAATTAAACATAGTAAAATCTCAGATGAGAATATAAGCACAAAATTTTACCCAAGTTCCTCTTCAGTGGGAATCTGACTAAATTAGGCACACAAAAACAGTGGGAATAGAGATTATTTGACATGGATTCTAAGAAAAGAAGTTAAAAGTGGTGTGAAGGGCTTTAGTACTATTGAGTGTATTGCCATCTGTGTTAGATTTCTATTGCTGTTGCAACAAATCATCACAAAATTAGTGACTTTAAACAACACCAATTTGTTATCTTATGGTTCTGGAGGTAGGGAGTTCTAAAATCAAGGTGTTAGCTAGGCTGCATTCACTCTGAAGTCACTAGGGAAGAACGTATTTCCTTGCATTTTCCAGCCTCTGGAGGCCATCTGTATTCCTTGGTTCCTGGACTCTTTCTTCAGCTTCAGAGCTGGTAGGGTAGTCTTCAATTTTTTTTCTCTCTCCCTGACCTCTTTCTCAATTTTATCTGATTATGGGCTTCTTCATCCTTCCTTTAAGAGTCCTTATAATTACGTTGGGTCCACCCAGATAATCCAGGACTATATCCCTATTTTATGATCTTTACCTTAATCAGGTCTGCCATGTCTCTTTTGCCAGGTAAGAGAAGATATTCATATGTTTTAAGGTTAGGGATGTTGAGATCTTTGTGGGACTATCCTTCTGTCTATCATACCCTCTTTTAAATAAGATCCTTTAAGAATTATTTCTCGCAAATACATTTAAGGGGAATTAGAATATATAAAAAAGAAAAATAAAATTTTAAATTCTATTTTTATACTTTAACTTTTCATTTGAAATCATTTTGCATTTACAAGAATATTATAAATGTAAATCAAATATTTATTTCCTATATATCCTTCACTTGGCTTTCCTAAGTGACTACCTATTAGACAAACACATAAAAAAGTCAAAACTAGAAAATATGTATTAGTTAATGTATGGCACTTGCTCAAAATCTGTTTGTCCCACCAATATCCATTTCCTGGGCCTGGACTATTTCAAGAATCCCACATAAAAATTAGTTGTAGCTCAGTAATTTCCTATGAAAGTTCCTAGGCCAGGGATAGAATCAGAGCCCAAGCTGTGACCTATGCCACAACTGTAGCAATGCAGGATCCTTAACCCACTGCCCCAGGGATGGAACTGGCACATCCACAGAGACAAGCCACATTATTAACCTAGTTGCCAGAGTGGGAGCTGCTAAGATCCTTGGCATTTTTCTTTTTTTTTTCTTTTTTTTTTTTGCCATTCAAAGCCTTGACATTTTGAAGAATGCTGCTCAGTTCATTTTAGACTGAGCAGCATTCCCTCAATTTTAATTTGTCTGACATTCCTTTATTATTAAACTAAAAGTGACATTGTTTCCTTCTCAGTACATCATATCAGAGAGTATGCAAAATATTGACCAGCACTATAGAATTTAAAGAGTCTTTTATTCAATTAAAAAAATTTAAATTTGGAGTTCCCGTCATGGCGCAGTGGTTAACGAATCCGACTAGGAACTATGAGGTTGCGGGTTCGGTCCCTGCAATTGCTCAGTGGGTTAACGATCCGGCGTTTCCATGAGCTGTGGTGTAGGTTGCAGACGCGGCTTGGATCCCACGTTGCTGTGTCTCTGGCATAGGCCGATGGCTACAGCTCCAATTAGACCCCTAGCCTGGGAACCTCCATATGCCGCGGGAGCGGCCCAAGAAATAGCAAAAAGACAAAAAAAAAAAAAATTAAACTTACTACAAATAAGTAATCAAGTCAGAATGGTACTGGAAAAACAATAGATACGTAGATCAATGGAATAGAACTGAGAGTCAAAAAACAAACACGCACGTTAACAAATATTTGATTTTTGTTGAGATTGTATCAAAGCAGTATAATGGGGGAGACGAGGAATGAGTGATCTTTTCACCAAATGTTTCAGTGCAACTGGATATCTACATGCAGAAGAATAAAGTTAGACACCTTACACTATACACAAAAGTCAAATCAAAATGGACACGAACAAAAACTATAAATATCTTAAGAGAAGATATATGAGAAAAATCTTTGTGACCTTGGGTTGGTGAAAATCTTTCAAAAATATGATACCAAATGCACATGTGACAAAAGAAAAAAATAGATAATTTGGGCTTGATGAATTAAAACCTTTTGTGCTTCTATGGATATTATCAAGATAGTGGGAAAATAAAAATAAAAAACCTCACAGAATAGAAGGTATTTTCAAATCCTATTCCTGACAAGTGATTTATATCTACTATGTAGAAAGTATTTTATAACACAATAATACAAGATAAATAACCCAATTTTTATAATGAGTGAAGGATATGAACAGACATTTCTCTGAAGAAGATATACAAATAGCTAGTGAACACATTAAAAATGTTCAGTATCATTACCCATAAGAGAAATGCAGATCAAAACCACGTGATACCACTTCACACACACTAGGAGGACTATAATCAAAGAGTCAGACAATGTGTGTGAAGCAATGGCAAAGATGTGGAGAAACTGCAACCCTTGTACATTGCTGGTACAAATGTAAAGTGATGCAACCACTTTGGAAAACAGTCTTGCAGATTCTCAGATTGTTAAAAGTGGTGTTATCATCATATGATACACTAATTCCACTTCTAGGTATGTAGCTAAGACAAACAAAAACTTATGTTTATGTGAAAGTTTTTACATGGATATGCATTATAGCATTCTTTATAATTATTAAAAGTGAAAACACTCAAAGCCCCATCAACTGATGCAATTTGGTATATCCATGCAATGAAATACAATTTGGTAATAAAAAAGTAAAGCACTCAAATGCTGTAACATAGATTAATTTTGCAGATATTATGCTGAGTAAAAGAAATGAGTCCCAAAAGACCATGTATTGAATAATTTCATTTATATCAAATGCCCAGAATCAGCATATCTGTAGAGAAAGAAATTAGATTAAATCCTATGGCCCAAGTTGGAGTGATTAGGGAGGAACGGAAAGCGCATGCTAATAGGTACACATTTTCTTTTGGGGGTGATGAAACATTTCTAAAATAGATTATGTAGATAGATTCACAAGCCTGTGAATATACTAAATCTATCGACAGCTATAACTTTAGGTGAATTGCATGATAAGTGAATTATATCTCAATAATGTTGATATACTAAAAGACACAAATTACTTTTATCTCCCTCACTATAGTTTGCTCTGTTACCTTTAATGCCTTTTTGCCTTTTTGTCTTTTCTAGGGCCGTACCTGCAGCATATGAAGATTCCCAGGCTAGGGGTCTAATCAAAGCTGTAGCCGTCGGCCTACGCCAGAGCCACAGCAACGTGGATCTGAGCCACGTCTGCAACCCACACCACAGCTCATGGCAACGTGGGATCCTCAACCCACTGAACAAGGCCAGAGATCGAACCCGCAACCTCATGGTTCCTAGACATATTTGTTAACCACTGAGCCATGACAGAAGCTCCGTACCTTTAATGCTTTTTATCACTCAAACCTACTCATTAGTTAATTCAATAAATATTTATTGAATTCATACTATGTGTCAGGAATTGATACAGCTATTTGAGTTACAGGAGTGAAAATGGAGGCAAAAGTTACTGCCCTAAAATTACATTTTAGTGAGGCAGATAGACCATAATCAAGATTAGAAGTGTAAATATCATGCTAGATAGAGAAATGACTTAAGGAGAAAACATTAATTTAAGGAAAGGGGAATTGTCCAGGCACAACGTTTTAGGTAGTGTAGCCAGGGAGAGTCTCATTAAGAAAATGGCCTTTACCTGAAGTCTAGAAGGAAATGAGTGAGTGAGCCCTGGATTTATCTGGGGAAGAGAAAAACACAGGAAACGGCAAGTATGAAGTCTGAGAGGTCTTCCCAGGACTGTTAAGAGAACATGGTGCTAGCGAACCAAGTGAGGGAAAAGAAATAGTAAATGAATTTAAGGAAGAAAGTATTGACAAAAATCACATGGTGCTTTGTCAATTATGTTAAAGATTTAGACATTCTCTTCTATTAAAATAAGACAACATTGGTAGATATTCATGGAAAAGTGATGTCATGTAAAGGATGTTTTTTAATGAATTGATCTAATTTTTCTTTAAGGATAGTATGTAGCTGGGTAAAGGAGAAAGCCAGAGAGCAGTAAGGAGGTTTTTGCAGCAATAGTGGTAAAATTTGTTATAATTTCATATTGAGTTTATGGTACTGAACCCAACGTGTAGACTGCAGTGTGAATGGTGCTCACTGGAATTTTGAAACACCACAGGATTTTATTAATGCAGTTGGTGTAAAGGGGTCAAATTCAAATATATTTTGAAAATAGAACCAACAAGATTTCTTAATAGATTACCTGTGGAGGAACTTGTGAGTAAAACAGAATCATAACATATGATTTTAGGTCTTCAGCCTGAGCTCTGCAAGAAAGGAGCTGTCATTTCTGAAACAGGAAAGCATGTAGGAGAACTACACGTGTGTAGAATATCATGAACTCAGTGTTGTGCAAGCTAAGTTTAGGACATCTATTAGGTATCAAGTGAAGCTGTCTTTGCAATTAATAGATGAAGTCAGGGAAGAAGTCTGGTCTGGAGATATAAATTTTGGAACTATCAAAGTGATGCTATTTAAAGCCAAGAGCTGGAATGGGAACATATTGCCTTTTAAAATTTTTCACCCAATCCATCACCTCCTTTATTGGACTTTATGCCTCCAAACTGGGTTAAATGCCCCTCCCATGCACTTTTTTAGGGTTCACTACAACATAGTGCAATACCATAGCATTCTCATGTGCCAAATGCTGTGTGTGGTGGGAATCCATACCACCTTATCATACTTCCGTGTGAGCTTCATTTCTGTATGGCTTTTCACAGACTAATGTATTTATAAATATGGATAAAACTGATAAACAAAGGAATAGTGAAGCAATCCACAAGATTTGAGATAAATGGGTGACTCTAAGAAATAAGTTTGTATTTAGTGTAATAGTTTTCCTTATGAGATTATGAAAATCTCATCACTGAGATGCAAATAAAATGGAAAATATTTAATTTCTCTCAAAAATCTTGTAAAGGGCAATTTTATGCATGATGGACAGTAACTTTGAGAAATCTATCAACACTGAAATCTTAACTTCTGTGATCAGATGAAGTTATTAGTGGGGCAAGGAAATGAGTGAATAATATAAAAGTAGAAAGATCCATTAAACCAAAGGTGGTGGTTTAAGGTATCATCTGCATGTCCAGCTGTCTTTTAATGAAAAGGCATCAATAACATGTTATTGCCATGGCAATTTAATCAAAGTATATGTTCCATTTCTAAACCAGATACTTAAATATGCTCATTTGTGCACAGAGAGGCCACAAAATACTTGATATTATATTAATTTACAGTGAGAAATAAGGAGTTCCATGTTGGATCAGTGGGTTAAGAATCTGCTATTGTCCCTGCTGTGGCTTGGGTCACAGCTGTGGTGCCAGTGCGATCCCTGGCCTGGGAACTTCTGAATGCCATTGTCATGGTTAAAAAAACAAATAAAGTTTATTTATATTGGAGTTCCCTGGTGGCATAGTGGTTAAGGGCTTGGTGTTGTTACAATGAGAAAGAGAACTGTCAAGGGTATAAGTTAGGAAAATATGTCTGAACAGTTTTCTCTATAGGAAAGCCACGGAGAATGAATTTAGCAAAATAATATCTTGAGCAGGAACAAGAAGTCATCACAAGAGGAAATATAGATTTACCATGTGAATATTTCAAGGCTTATTCAGGCTTGGCTATTCTAAGGACAGTTTTGTCAATAGGATGAGCTTCCTCTCAACACTCTCTCTTACAGAGGTATTAAGAACTTTGTTTTTGTGGCTGTTGATTTTTTATGCTCTATTTCTTACTAACTCTAATTAACTTTTTTTTTAAAGATATATAATGACTGCATTTTAATCTTGCTCTTCTTATGAAACACTCCTTTTGCAGTGTCTTTAACTGCCTCTTCTTGATAAATGGTGAGCTAACTTTAAAATTTAATTTTTAGGGAGGAATGAGTTAAAGTAGGTAGCCTCGTATCCATTTGCTTTGTTTACCAAGAGGATACTCCTAGGGGTAAGAAAACAAGGCAAGGAACCATGTTGGATAGGCCTTTCTGCTGGACCTCTGCACAGAGAGGAGAGAGAGACTTCATCTCTGAGATATCCTCAGCAGTGGTCCTGGTTAAGGATATTCGACAATGAATAGAGCCTAGAGTCTCTGCATGATTGTCTGGAGAATGTCGCCAAAGGTGTACAACCCCCTGGAATTAAATAATGGAGATGATTTACAAATGAAGTGCTCATTATGTAAGAATATTTGGAAACCTAACCCAGACTCCTCATCTATCTGGGCCAGACGTGCAGGCCTTACATAGTAACAAAAACATGCGGAGTTACCCTCTGTGCCAGAAATATATGCCTGTTTCTTCTAAGCATCTACTTTCAATTTACCAAATTGAAATTGTTTAGTAAATCTTGTAACTGGGTAATATCTCTGATTTGTGTGAGCTTGATTGGATAATCCAAACCTCTGAGTTAGATCAAATGATGGAAAATAAATTTTATTGCTTAATTTCTAAGATGTAGGAGAGAAAAAAGGGAGATCACTTTATTATCACCACTATGTGATAACTCCAAGTTATCTCTTATCTCTATAGAGTTTTTAAATATGTGTACATATATATGCATGTGTGTAATTCATATATATGTGTAATTCAAATAATGGAGTGGGCCATTAATACTGACTAATACAGAGATGTTCAAATAAATCTGAATATTCTCACTAGATAATGTGATGTAGAAATGTGTTATAGAAAGTGATGCTTGTAGAACTAACCTTATTCTTTCTAATAATATTCATTCTTTGAAATCCTGTATGCTTTGAATGCCAGCTCAATAATTTTTATATGAATATGATCTTATTTACCCATAAGGAAATGCATCACAAAAGTATATAGCATTGGAGTTTCTTTATGGAATACAAGGCTCATCATACTTCCTTAACTTAAAGCTCAGAAATCAAGACTCTTACAAGTCACATACCTTGTATAATATCACACACAACTATTAGCACTAGGGGCAGATCTATGACCCAGATTTCTAACTTGTACTGTCATCTCCACTACAAAAAAGTATGAAGTGCTGAATTCATGTCTGAAAATCTTATACTTGAGAAGGGTGGGTCCATAGGAAAAATGTAAAATATGTAAAAGATTTTTCTAACATTGTTTTGCTTTCATTTTTTCTTTCTTTTTCTTTTTTTCTCTTTGAAAAACAATATTTTATTGACTCTCTCACCCCTCTAGATATGTTACTATGTAATTTGTATCTAGAAACTATAATAAATTTTTTCATTTTTCTAGGTCCAAGCAATTTTCTTGAACAGTATAACTAATTCGTAAGAATACATCAGCCAACTGTAAAATCTGCTATTTCAAACTGTAATTCAGAAACTTGCTAAATTGCAAAATTTATAAAAGTAAAAATGATAACAATAGCAAAAAAATCAATTGAAATCTCACATGTAAATAAATTACAGCAATATTATTAGGAAAATTATAATTAATGACATATCAAGAACTTTCAATATAAGATCCATTTTTCAGGGTGTTTATAAGTTAAACATAAAATGATTAGTTCTGACATGTATAGTTGTTTATAATAAGAAAACATGGAAATTTTCTATGGATGTACAAAATAGAAATTACCTCCAAAATGTAGTTTATTTTTTCACTTCATGAGATGGTTTCTTGAACATCTATAGTAAGCTATTATATATTTAGATCTAGATATTTTAGTGAATTAAATTTTAAACTAATGTTATTATTATTCTCTCAATTAGCTGTTCATTTTGATATTAATTTAAAATATAAGATCATAAAAACTTATATATACCACATCTTCCTAATCCAATCATCTGTTGATGGACATTTGGGTTGTTCCCACATCTTGGCTATTGTGAATAGTGCTGCAGTGAACATGAGGGTGCACGTGTCTTTTTTAAGGAAAGTTTTGTCTGGATATATGCCCAAGAGTAGGATTGCTGGGTCATATGGTAGTTCTATGTATAGTTTTCTAAGGTACCTCCATACTAATATGCGGCACAAATGAACCTTTGCACAGAAAAGAAAATCATGGTCTTGGAAACTTGTGGTTGCCTAGGGTGAAGGGGAGGGAATGGGATGGATTGGGAGCTTGGGGTTAATAGATGTGAACTGTTGCTTTTGGAATGGATTAGCAATGAGATCCTGCTGTGTAGCACTGAGAACTATGTCTAATCACTTATGATGGAGCATGATAATGGGAGAAAAAAGAATGTATATATGTATGTGTAAGTGGGTCACCATGACGTATAGTAGGAAAAAAAATTGTATTGGGGAAATAATAATAAAAATTTTTTAAAAATAAAATAAAATATAAGATCATACTAACTTATATTTGAAAAAAACACAGTGTAAAGTTACTATGTATGCAATAATCCTAGCTAATTTAAAAGTCTTCATAAACAATATCTATATAGCTTTGAGGTAAAAATCCACCTCTTAAAAATCTAACAAATGGTAAATAATTTAGATCTATAAAACAAGGCCTAACATCCCCAAATAAAAACAGAAACTCTCCCTTAAAAATGTGCAAAAAGCTCAAAAATCACCTTGAAAAAGAAAATAGAGGAATAGACTCATTTAAAAAAAGTGATCCAGTGCAACCACTGTGGAAAACAGTATGGAGATTCCTCAGAAAACTAAAAATAGAATTACCATCTGATTCAGCAATCCCACTCCTGGGCATCTATCCAGAGAAAACCATGACTTGAAAAGATATATGTACTCCAATGTTCACTGGAGCACTATATACAATAGCCGAGACATGGAAACAACCTAAATGTTCATTGACAGAGGAGCATATAAAGAAGATGTGGTACATATACATGATGGAATATTACTCAGCCATTAAAAGTAAAGAAATAACAACATTTTCAGCAACATGGATGGCCCTAGAAATTATCATGCTAAGTGAAGTTAGTCAGACAGTGAAACACCAACATCATATGCTACCACTTACATGTGGAATCTAAAAAAAGGACACAATGAACATCTTTGCAGAACAGATACTCACAGTCTTTGAAAAACTTATGGTTTCCAAAGGAGACAGGGTTGGGGGATGGGATGGGGGGTTGGAATGGAAATGCTATAAAATTGGGTTGTGATGATCACTGTACAACCATAAATGTAATAAAATTCATTGAGTAATTAAAAAACAAAAATATAAAAATAAAATATAAAAAAGTGATCCATATCACTGGTGTAAGGAAAATAAACACTGAAGCTACATCTCCATACTGTATGGAACCAACTATAATGAATGAATTTGAAAGACGGACAACACCAAGTATCAGTGAGAATGTAAAGCATGTATTATTGGTGAGAATATAAGTGGTATAGCTTTGTTGTGGAACTTCTTTTGTTGTTTTTACTAATTCCTAGACATATTTAGCCAAGAGAAATTAATTTAAATATATTCAGAGAAATATAGCCCTATTATTAATTTTAAAAAATCCAAATATCCATCAATAGGAAACAAATTATTATTATGTCATATATATTACACTATTCAACAGCAAAAAGTAATTTGATCAACACGAAAATTTGAGTGAATCTCACAGACATTAAATAAGCAACAAAAAACTGACATAGAAGTATTCATCATGTGTAATTTCATGTATATAAAGCTTAGGAACAGAAAACAAGTATAATCTAAGTGTGGTTTACATGAATGTATACCCTTGGTAAAAATCATTGAATTTTATGCTAAAGATCTGTGTGCTTAATATCTACTGAATTATTATCCATGGACACTAATAATTTTTAGGCCAAAATATTTGCATATTTAAACAAAGCTGAATATGTTTCTTTATTTCATGATTTTAACATTGAATGTTCCCTGAGAAACACCACAAATACTTTAGGCAAACTTTGTCAAAATTTTTGACTAGATAATTCTTAATTTTCACAGAATATTTCCACTGAACAATGGATATTTATTGGCAGATACTGATCTAGTCTAACCCCTTCATAAAAATGTGCATGTTGCAAAAATAAACTCAAAATAGATTAAAGACATAAACATAAAGTAGGATACTAAAAAACACTTAGAAGAAAACATAAGCAGAACACCCTTTGACATAAACTGCAGCAATATCTTTTTGGATTCACTTCCTGAAGTAATGAAAATAAAAATTAAAACATGAGACCTATTTAAAGTTAAAAGTTTTTGTACTTCAAAGGAAATCATTAAAAATGAAAAGACAACCCACAGAATGGGAGAAATTCTTTGCAAACAAAGCAACCAACGAGGGTCTAATCTCCAAAATTATAAACATTATACATATCTTTTTTTAAAAAAAATAAATTTTATTGTAGCACAGTTGACTTAGAAATTTGTGTTAGTTTCAGGTATACAGCAAAGTAAATCAGTTATACACATGCATATATTCATTCCTTTTCAGATTCTTTACATCAAAAAAATCAAACAACACAATTGAAAAAATGGGCAGAAGATCTAAGCAGACATTTCTACAAAGAAGACAGATGGCTAGTAGGCATATGAAAAGATGCTCAACATCACTAATTATTAGAGAAATGCAAATCAAAACTACTATGAGGTGTCACCTCATATCAATCAGAATGGCCATCACCCAAAAATCTACAAACCATAAATTGTGGAGAGGGTGTGGAGAAAAGGTAACCATTCTAAACTATTGGTGGGAATGTTTAAAGCTGGTACAACCACTATGCAGAAAAGTATGGAGGCTTCTTAAAAAACTAAGTATATAACTACTATATGATCTAGCAATACTAGTCCTGAGCAATTATCTTGAGAAATCCATAATTCAAAAAGATACATGCACCCCAGTATTCATTGTAGCACAATTTACAATAGCCAAGACATGGAAGCGACCATGTCCATCAACAAAGGATTGGCTAAATAAGATGCGGTACACATATATACAATATTCCATACACAACAGAATATTACTCAGCCTTAAAAAATGAAATAATGCCATTTGCAACAACATGGATGGACATAGAAATGATCATACTAAGTGAAGTAAGTCAGACAAAGATAAATGTAATATATCAGTTCTATGTGGAATCTAATAAAAATTATACAAAAGAACTTATTCATAAAACAGAAACCAACTTGAAGATTTTAAAAGTAAATGTACGGTTGTCAATGGGGAAATGTTGGGGGAAGGGATAAAATGGGGTGTTGGGATTAACATATACACACTACTGTTTATGGACTCGATGAGTAACAAGGATCTACTACATAGCAGAGGGAAATCTACTCAAGACTTTGTACTGACCTATATGGGAAAAAAAAATGAAAATGAATGGATGTATGTATAATTGAATCATTTGCTGTATCCCTGAAACTAACACAACATTACAAGTCAAATATACTCCAATAAAATTTAAAGAAACATGCATGATGAAGCCCAGAAAGTGAGGTTCTTTGAGGAACTGTTAAGTTACAATACAGAAAGTAATTAAGTAAATATTAGGTCTGAAATATCACTGAACTTGTGTAGCATTTTATAATACCCAAAATAACGTCCCATAGTTTTGGACCACTAAATTGACAGAAAACTCGTAAAATATATTATTAATTCCATTACACATATATTAGCATTAATTCCAATGTAGTATCAAATAAGTCAAATGGCTTATCAAGTTCTATTAGATCTAACAAATAGCAAAAGTTCCAGGAATTGAAATTATGCTCTCTTATTCATTCTATTACAATGAATAGCTTTTTTTCTCGGAAAAAGAGAAGTTTCTGTTCTGTAAGAAAAAAAAAATTGTAAACTAAAATGATTCGAGAAGGCTTCATTGCAAATTGGCAACACTTATTAGATGAGTTATATTTGGACAAGTAGAGAGCAGCATGCTTTATGCAGAGAGCGTAGAATAAAGAAAGGCTTGAAGGTAAGAATAGAATGGCAAAAGTGGAGGAAAGTGGGGCAGTCAAAGTAACAAGAATGTAAGGTGTGCATAGGCTCCATGGGAGATAAGTTCTGATAGACCAAGAGAAGCCCTGCTGAAAGATACCTAAAATAGTGCTAAAACATTGTTGTTTAAAAACATAGTTTTTAAATATGCATGGAACAGGTAGGAAGGCATCCTTTTTTTTAAACATTAATGTTGAATGCAAGATTAAAAATAATGCATTTAAAAATGAACATAGTAGTTAGACTAAGGATTACACTGAAAATTTAATTCCTTAGCTTGTACTTTATAAATTTTATCCTCACTATTTCTTGTGGGTAGAATTTGACCTATGCTCAAAAACCCCTTTATTAGTTTAAAAATACACTTATGCAGGATCCATTCATGTGGTATTGAGGAATAAGTAGTAGGAAATTTTTGTTCATTTAGAAGAAATACACTTCAGCTCTTTCTTTCTTTGGTATAATTAAAAAAAAAAAAAAAAGCAGCTGAATCTATATGCTCCAAATTTGGCAGGATTGCTGTTTTTACTGAGAAAAAGAAATTATGCTATATTTGAAGAAAATCTGTTAACTAATTTTGAAATTTGGAGGATTTAAATTTTGCATTAGAATATGTATAAGGAAAATGTTCTTATTTGCATTCAATGGCTACCTCAGCTAGGGCCAGTTGAGTGAAGAAGGCATTGGCTCAAAATTCTTTAGTTAAGATAATTTTTCTGGATTAGGCCCAAATCATGGTTGCCAAAGCAAAAATGAATTCTATATGTGTAAACATGCAGCATCAAAGGGAGCAATTATCAACTGAATGGACTAAAGATTCTCTTTTTTTCTTTATAAATTACTGTTAAAATATATTACATTTATACAGAATATTTCCACTCTAAAACTTTCAATGCGCTTCAGCTTCCCTGAGATAATATGTACATGATGCTACTGTTTGAAGGGGGGATTTATGGATGCATAAATGGAGTTTGGCTGTAGTTTTGATATGGGGCCAGAATTTTCCTTACCAATTTTTTTCAGGTGTTTTGGTATGATTTATTCTTCAGAAAAGATATATCAAAAGTCTCTTACTCACATTGCCAATTTGAGCTTGGCAATGCTCATTTTTATCCAGCACCTTAACAGCCAGTCACTTTGTGAAGAATCCAAGGCTTAAAAAAAAAAAAGAAAAAAGATAAAAAAAGGAGTTCCTGTTGTGGCTCAGCAGTAACCAACCTAACTCGTATCTCTGAGGATGCGGGTTCAATCCCTGTCCTTGCTCAGTGGGTTAAGGATCTAATGTTGCTATAAGCTGTGGTGTAGGTCACAGACATGGCTTGGATCATGTTGCTGTGGCTGTGGTGTAGGCCGACAGCTGCAGTTCTGATGATTTGACCTCTAGCCTGGAACCTCCATATGCCACAGCTGCAGCCCTAAAAAGCAAAAAAAAAAAAAAAAAAAAAGACAAATAAAAGAAAAATGGAAAGAAACCAAGGCTTATTAAGCATAAATAACTCAGTCAAGGTAATGAAGGTAGCAATTAATAAGACCAAGATGCAAAGATGCAATACCTCTTCTATCTGATCCTAAAGTTCAGGCTATTCTGACCACAGACTCACTGCATGAAAAAGAAGCATCATGTACCTTTGTATTTTTTAAACATTATAACTTATTTCAGTGTAAGAAAGATGTATAAAAATGAGCACCACAATTTATAATATTTTTAAACACTAAATTGGCTTATAACAAACATTAAATCCTGTAAACACGTAAATGAAGGACATGGTGAGGGCTGGTATACCCTAACAGGCCTAATGAAGTGGGTGAGACTTGTTCCATTATACAACATCTGAGAATTCTGAATAATAGAGGAATTTAATTATTAATATTTATGTTTTCCCAAAGATATCCTCTAATAGGTAATTACCATCTAAAATTCCTCCTGGATCCCTGCATAATATTATCATATGGCTAAAATCCCCCCCCCCCACCTTTTTTTGGACCACACCCAAGGCACAGGAAGTTCCCAGGTTAGTGGTCAAACAGGAGCTGCCAGTCTACACTGCAGCCACAGCAATGCCAGATCCAAGCCATGTCTGTGACCTACATCGCAGCTCAGGGCAAAGCCAGATCCTTAACCCAGTGAGCAAAGCCAGGGATTGAACCTGCATCCTCACAGATACTAGTCAGGTTGATTACTGCTGAGCCGCAATGGGAATTCCTAAAATTACCCCCTTTTTATGTATTCCTCTAACTCTGGCAAAAGTGGGTCCCATGCTAATAATGTTGTATAAGGCTTGCTGTGGCTTTTTTGGTTCCTCAAGTGACTTCACCCTAGAAACTGTATGTTTGTGTATATGTGAGTATGATACCTCCAAAGGATGAAATCTTCTTGAGGACAAGTCTATACCATCTTAAAAAAAACCTCTCTATTTTCAAGGACTAGCATAATTTGTGATATTTAGTCAACAGGAGCCCTCATAAATGTGTATAATGTATTAAATATGTATCACTAGACTTCTGACTTCTGCTCTAGGATACAGAGAGCAGGAAATCGGGTTGCTACTTAAGCAAAACATATGATGACTAACATCAAATATATGATTTATTGAGTCTATCAAAGCATTGAGGTCACATGCTCTTCATTTGGGCCAAGGTCTAAGGAGAGATGGGTGAGTGTTGGGGGTTAGGAGCCATGAACATGCACTTACCTGCAGGATACAACTATACATAAAAAAGTTCAGCTAGAATAGCTCACCAGTTGGTGAGTTAGTAAAGGCCACATGCAGGATGGCAGAGCTGTGTGAAACAAGATAATCACAAGGAGCATTTGAAGACTTTAATGTCTTGAGGGCTATCTGTGCAATAAAAATATTCAGTCTTAGCTAAAATTCTTTTTTTTTTTTTTGTCTTTTTGGCTTTTCTAGGGCCACTTCCTGCAGCATATGGAGGTTCCCGGTCTAGGGGTCCAATTGGAGATGTAGCCACTGGCCTATGCCAGAGCCACAGCAATGCAGCATCTGAGCCGTGTCTGCGACCTACACCATAGCTCATGGCAACGCCGGATCCTTAACCCACTGAGCGAGGCCAGGGATCGAACCCGCAACTTCATGGTTCCTAGTCGGATTCGTTAACCACTGCACCAAAACGGGAACTCCTTAGCTAAAATTCTAACTAGAATAACTTATTTAAGTGTAATAACTTCATTTAAGTTCTAGCAGAAGGAAACAATAAACCTATTTCCCGACATTAAAAATTATTTACCTCCATTTCTGCTGACCTACAGGAGTTGTCTATCTTTCAGTAAATATTATGAAATATATGAAAGGATGAGAAACACACTTCTAAGTGACAAGGCAATTATCAGAATGAAAATAAGAGATGACACAAATGTTGGAATTATCTGATAAGGAATTTTAAATAACAGTGATTAGTATGATAAAGTTCCTAATGGGAAGGTGGCAGCATATATTAGATAGGTAATCTCAGCAAATGTATGGACCCAATGTGTGAACCAAATTGGAATGTTAGGAAGAAAAAAAAAAACTTAGTCAAAAGAGTTTTCTATGCTTCCATCCACACACTTTATATAGATGATAAAATAACTAGTAAAGACAATAACTGATAAACATAAAATAGCCAAAAGGAAATAAAAAGATAATTAACTGAAGTAAAGAATATAGAACATCTAAGAGCAGAGGTACAATATTAAAGTTCTAAAATATGTATAATAAGAATCTTGGAAGGACAAGAAATAGAGAAAAGAGGTAAATGCTGAAGAAAAAGTGTATGTGAATTTTCAAATATTAATGACTGATACTAAACCATAAGCCCAAAAATCTCTGAAAGCACTAAGAAGGATAAATTTTAAAAGAAATGAAAGTCAAACTGCAGAAAAATCAATGATAAGCAAAAATTTTTGAAAACAGCCAGAAAGAAAAAAAGAAGCATTATGCTCACGGGATAAAAGATATGATTATAAACAACTTCTCATCAGAAACCATGCAGGCCAAAGACAATACGGCATGTTTTAAGTCTTGAGAAAAATAGCAATCATCTACTCACAGATCTATACTCAGCAAAAAATATAAATACAACTGAGGAAAGAAACAAAAACTTCTCATACAAGTAAAAACTGAGAGAATTCAGTAGTAGCAGACCTGATCTATAAGATTAGGAATTTAATTCAACAAACTGGTTACTCAGAACATAAAAAACTACTGATAAGTCAATCGGTGAAGCAATCCAAAGTTTAGCAATAATGCTGCTATCATTTCAAGGCTGAAGAGACAGCAGGATCAGGCAATAGCTCTGAATAAACAATAAAGAAGCTCTATTGTCCAGAAGAGATTAGAACTCTGATTCCAGAAGCATCTGGAATCTTAGAGAAGCCACAGACACATATAAAAACGCTTCCTGAAATAGCAACTCTCTCTGGAAATTCAATTGTCTAAATCAAGCTGGAAGAGAGTCAGCTTGGCAAGCTAGGGCAAATTAGCCTAAATACAAGACAGCAGTGTTCAGTCTCTCAAAGATACAAAATGAAGAATGAGAATTTGATCTGAGAGAAAAGAGACAAATGACCTATTCTGTTTACATTTAAAATCTTTTCTGCATCCATTTCACCACCGTACTCTAATGCCAAAACAAAACATCATGTCTCTGATTAATATTATGCAACTATATCTCATAAAACATAAATACACTTCCTCTCTCTCTCCAAAGTCTCATCAGTTCTTGCCTTAATTTCTATAGCCTGGGTTCTCCAGATCATATGAAGCCTTCCCCATCAAATCCACCTATGGCTTCTTGTGGTCTTGTGACACATGGACTAAACTGAAAATTTGAACATCATTCATACAATTCATACAAAATAACAGGATAAAGTTAGAGTGATGGAATAAAATTAGTTACTATATACAGGTTAATATAGTATATATATATATATATATATATATATATATGTAGTCTCTTTCTCTCTCTTTCTCTCCCCCGTCCCACACACACACACACACACACACACAACTAGTAATGCCTCATTTGCCTCATTCCAGTATGTTGCCTTAAGACTGTAATTATCACTTTTTTCTACCACCTATTTCATGCCTTTTTTTGCCCTAAGAAATTACTTTAGTTGATCACAATTTTCTTTAAAACTCATGTTGAGTTAAATTCATTCCTGAAAGGTCTATATATTTAGTTGTCCTGATTTTATTGAATTGATGTCCTTTTTACTTAATGTTTGATATTAGACATGACAGTAATCAGGAGAGTTCCAGTATCCTCTGGGTTCCACAAATAGACCCACAATTGCATTATAGCAACAAAATCCCCAGTTATCCCTGATAAATAAAATTAATCATCCCAGCAAGCACAGATCTTGTTTTTGGCTGATTGAGTACCAGTGAAATAGCATAAGCATCTAAGAAATGTACACTTCCAGTAAGAATTTATGGAATCACTCAAATACCAGTAAATGTTTCTAGCTATGTATAGAAGTCTTTTGTTAAAAATACTGTTGATTGAATATGCATAGTGACTCTCACTTTTAGAATATTAACCTTGATATTTCCTGACTTTGACTTCCTTATTGTTAAACCTGTCGTGTTGGTCTAGTGCAACCTTCATTTTGAAGTCAGTAGAAATAATTTGTGTAAACTACTGAATGTTTCTTTTTTTCAAAAAAAAAAAAAAAGACATTACGTATAGATTTAGAGGAACACTGCTACCTGTGAGAACTTTGGCTTATGGAAATTTAACTGGTCTCTCTTACTGACAGCTATCCTAATTAGGTTAGCTTTAATTGTTGGCATTAGCTGCAGCTCTTTTAATTATGTCTCCTTAAAAGTCACAAGGAGGAGTAGAGGAGCACGCTGGATTCCATCAGAAATGAGACAGGTGGAAGTTTCATTGTGGCTCAGTGAGTTTAGAACCTGCTGCTACTCTCTGAGGATGCAGGTTCAGTCCCTGCCATTGCTCATTGGGTTAAGGATCCAGTGTTGGTGCAAGCTGCAGCATAGGTCACAGATGTAGCTTGGATCCAGTGTTGAAAGAAAAAAAAAAAGAAAGAAAGAAAGGAACATGACAGTTAAATAATGGCTAAACAAATGCTATGATTAAACAGAAACTACCCAAACTGTCAAAGTATCATGATTTTTTGGTTCCTAAAATATAATGTTAATTTACAAAGAATAAAATTCAATATGATTCCATTTAGTGGCATCCTGAAACAGTCATTTTTAGTTTAAAAGAAAAGCAGAATTATAGAAAAGTTTATTGAGATTGATATACTTCCTCTAATTGCTAAGGAAAATGGATTTTTCATTATGTGAATTAAATTTTAAGTGCCTTATGGTGAGAGAGTTATAGTTAACAAATACAAAATCAAAGAAAATCTCTGTGATATAATTTCCTAATTCATGTGTAAACATTTTACATGAATTATCTTGAAAAGGGTATACTATAATTTATATATCCTAATTGATATATGATTTAGTTACTACAGGTCAACCTTAAAGTTGCTTTACTATTCCTCTTGAATATTCCTGCACATTTAGGGAACTCAAATGAGAATGAAAGAGTGGCCTTTAATTAAGAGATAAAAGGGTGCATTTCCTACAACAAAAGCATGTGGCAGGATTATTGACTCCATTTTGCCACTAGCTCAGCACATCGGCTGATGGTATTGATTGCTGAAAGACTAACAAATAATGGGACCATAAAAAAATGCAATTGTCTATTGCTATCATACCACTATCAAGAGGTACTATAAGCAGGCTAGTTGCCTTTAGGTCATTTGAAAATTACGACAATCAAATATATTCCATCAGTGATTTACCATGATTTAATATGGGTTTTGTTTCTGGAGCTTTTCTTACATTGTTCTGAAGTTTAAAAGAATATTTCATATTACAATGGTTGCAATTTGTGTGAAATATATAAGCTTCAAGTACCAACTACTTAGAATTTACCAGAAAGAATAAAAATATTAATTTGAAATATGACTTCTTGATTCTTAAGATCTATTGTTTTCCACTGCTAATTATAGATTATGGTAGGGGAAAAACTATAAAATAAAAACTACTTTCCACTTCTCTCAGATATTTATGAATTTCACTTTATTTAATAAATTTTATAAAGAACAGAATGGCGCTATAAAAATAGACAGCTTGCAAAATCAACATCATACTGAAATGTAAAAAAAAAAAAATTTACATGAAGTATAAAGAACCTAGACCTATTCCTGTATCAACACATATCTTATGTGAAGCTTTATTCACAAGCTTCAACTCTCCCATTATAAAAGAAGTGTCTTGAAAAGACTTCTGGGAAATTACATGTTATAGTCATTGATAAAAAGAAAATACCCTTTGTATTTAAACACATTTAGTTGGTATTCCTCGTTTGCCACTCATCAGGTTTTAATTACTTCTCTTTTACCTTGGGAGCGTTACATCTCCTAAGTCTCAGTTTATTATATCTGTAATAAGGAGATTTAGTCATTTTTTCATTATATTAATAACAAATAAAAATGCTTTGCACCTTCTAGGCATTAAATGAATAAGTTCTCCTTGTATGCTCTCTTCTCCTTCAGAGTTCTTTCTCGCTTATCCTATGATACCATCATTTAATTCTAATTAATACAAAACATACGAAATAAATCTAGTGTTACTTTTATCATTTACTTCAGTAATATTTGCATGGCTATAATCACCCTATTTGCTTGAGATATTCCAGACAAAAAGCTTGCAAATTATGCTATAGAAGTAAACCTCACATTAAAAAAAAATTCTGTGGTTCTGGGTTTCTAAAATTAGCGACTTCAAAAAAAAAAAATACACCACAAGCAGTATAATCTTGTCTAACAAAAAGATTCTTCATTAAATAACTACTTACTCTACTTCCTCAGAATATTATAAAATATATTAAGAACTTTTAAGTTTACCAATTACAGAGCTGTATGCTATCTACTAAGAAATTTATAGTTCGGTGAAAAGTTTAGTTTATGTTTATTCTCAAGCATGGTTAAACATGCTTGGAACTTATTTCATTTGCTCTTTCTTATTTAGTTAAAAAAAAAAAAAATTCCAACCCTTCTGTACCTCTGCATTCTGTGACTAATAATGCCTCTGGGAGGAAGTTTTGGGGATAGAGGATTCATACTTGGGGGATGAGAAAACAATGACATTTGTTCAACAGGAAGAGTTAAGAAAACAGAACAAATGGAGACCAAGAGGCAATATGAACCTCAGCCTAACTTCCTTCAGTATATATGTTAGTTTTAGAAATAAACATTTAAAGACTTATTCTGCAACGCCTTCAACAATGTATTTATTAGTTAGGAAATCTTTTTACTTTTTCAAGTGAATCAGTATTTATTCACTGCCTAAAATTAATCACCATTTCACACCCTATAAGGTTTATGACAAATTATTTAAATTACTACCCTTATTTTTATTTTTCCAATAACATGGGAATCACATGCAGTTTGTGTGGGCATGTGTGGCCATAAGTGGGCTTATGAAGAAGTATTAATATTATATTTGGGAGGAAATGAACAAATAGTTACACCTCAAACAGACATAAAATAGAAAGAGATACAGTTTCACAGATTTGTAGTCGTTCTATTAGAATAAATATTTGTTCCTTTCAACTTCATAATTGTTAATCTTTCCAATTGTGGCAAAATGATTTCTGTCTTAAGACTCAGAGTTTGGTCAAGGAGAAAAGAAAATAAATTTTCAGATTCCCTGCAGGTCTTGAAGAATTGCAAAGTTTTGGCCAACAACAAATGGAGAGACCATAAGATGTATTCACTCCTGTAAATATATCTATGTAAAAATACAACTGTATTAGTGTTATCCACCAGCTTGCAGTTCTCATAGGCTAGTGTTTCTATTTCCATTTGTCCTGAGCTTTCTTCCTACAGAGTCATTACTGATTAGATCCTAGTTGGGCACCATATGTGGTATGTGGCCTATAAGTCTAAAAATATACCGATGTAAGCAAAAGGGTGCATGTGCATAACATGTTAGGGTTTTGAAACACTTTTAAAGATGTACAAAGCATGTAAAACAACTGTCCCATTTTTTATTTAGATAAAAAGGTGAAGTTTCCAAAAGCAAAATTTGATCTAAATCTGTAACAAGGGAGGGAAAAAAAAAAAAAAACAACTTGGGAAACATAAGAGGTTTTTTTCAATCTATTCATGAGTTACACTCACTTTTAAGCAGGAAACAATTTAAATTACAAAGGTCCAAAATTAGTGAGAAAGCATTTTTCTAGCACATCCAAGCTACTACTGATTGTTAATAACAACTTTAGTTAGAACTTTCCATCTTATGAATAAATGAATAGAGGAAATTATCCTGATCCAAGGAGGTCTATCATACACAGGCAGGATTAATAAATAAGTATATGGAAATATCAAAAAAGAGTTACCAGGTATTGAATCAGACCAAAGCTTCATCTTGTAACTCTTTACATTCTAGTACAAGAGTCAGATATTTCTTATTTGGATAGTTAGGTTCCAAGAGCATTGTTATTTTACATACAAAGATATTGGTGATAAAGGTAATTTTGAAAGAACAGGAGCAATGATATTGCAGACCTGCTAATTTTTCTTTTAGCCCTAAAAGTTTCGTGTATCTCAGGGTGGTGTTTAGTCCAGTATTATTTTATTAATTTTATTGAGTAAAAACAAACATTTTGTAACCTATTTCTTTACTATAATACTGCTTGGGGGCCTGTACTATTAAGATCCCAAATGATAAGATACCATTATGAAAATGAACATTATAAATAGGAATATATTAACATCATAGTTAAAACTAAACAATATTGAACATTGGATTAGCATGGAATGTGTTCAATTCTAAGCCTAGGCTCTGCTCCTTTAAATTTTCTGTGTCATCTGTTTGTAAACTCTCCAGGCAATTGATTCTCTGGCCTCTGTTTGAAATGTGCCTTGTTTGGTTGCCCTGTAGAGATTTATTGAGCAAATCATTTTTGCTTTCTGCCACAGTGCTTCTAATACTGAAAATCCTGAATCTTTGCCATTTTCTCATTTCAGGGGGAACTAATTTTCTATGGGCTTACAGTTTAAATGCTAAGGAAGCAATAAACAAAGCCACCTTAATTGTAGCTTTTTTTTTTTTTTTTCCCCTCTATCTCATGCAGTTCTTTAATGAAAAACTCGGATTCATTCCCATGTCCTCTGTGGTAATATTCATTGCAAACATCATTACGGATGTGAGGTCTCTCCCTTAATTAAGAACTAAAAGGCTTCATTTCCTAAAACAAAAGCATGTGGCAGGTCTTATTGATCTGGTTTGTGTCGCCAGCTGAACACATTAGCAGGGGTTATTGATTACTCTAGTGGTAATGAGCTTGGGTTCCTTGTCAGGTGAAGTCCACATTCCTTGGGAACATTTTCTTGAAACAGGCTAATACGGAAGTACACATTCCTATGATATATGATTCGGTAAAATTTTAAAGCTTTATTGCCAATGAATCATTCTTTAAAAATATAACAGTAGTCATTAAAAAGGTTATTTTCCAGTCATTATCTTTTTATAATCTCTTCTGAATGCTAATGATGCCCTTATGAATAGAGGCTAAGCCAAAATAAGTGCAGCATTAAAGAAATGTGATCACATCTGGCTCATACTGCTTTTAATCACTTCTCAAGTAACCATCTTCATTATCTTCTGATGACCAATCTGGGCAACTTAACTAGTTCAACTTCATTATGATAAATCCTGATCTACATCCAATGTTTGAATAAGAATTGGTGAAAACCAGCTTCAAGGATTAATGACCAATAAGAAATGGTAATCTGGGTAGTAAACATATGTAATGTTTCTTAAGAAAAATAATAGAACTTTATTAGGGCAAATGCTTTAGATAAATGTTGCTAAAATATATCTTACCCCAAGATTTCTATTCAGGTAAAACACCTACTTATTAATTCCTTAGAGTGGAACTTTGCCAAATGGGATGAATGAAAGCAATGAGGAGCTTGTTATTCTTTTGATGAGAACATAAAGGTGATTATTGGACTTCTTAGATTATTGTAGATATATATGTGTCCAGCCAGAAGAAACTGAGTAATCTTTAAAAACAAACACTTAGAATGCCTTTGGGAAATCATTAGAGTATTTGAGCTTTGAGTATGCTATTTCCATTGTAGATAAATTCAAAATGCCTAGAGGAAGAAAATTCTGTCTTGCTAAGTGAAAGGAAGAGATCCTCATGAAAATATTGTGCAATGTTTTAATAAGAAGTATAGCCAATGAGGATTCTAAGAGATGATATTGGAAATTGGAATCTCGTGTTGATTTTGGATTTAAGAAAACTATTTCATTTCCAACCCTCAATCCTTTTATAGCCGGCTGAGAAGTTTCTGTTCAGTCATTAAATGTGTTACAAGGCCCTCTTGGCCCTCTTCTAGACAAAGAAATCATCTACCTTTCCCCTCTGACCATTTCTGCAACCCCTGATTGAAGTAACAGAATTGTGTCTGACCTTTGAATCAGTCCAATCTCCAATTTTCATCAGTCTGAAAAAGTTATCCACATACATTGATAGCTGATGTTGCTTCCCTCTCTGGTAGATCTTGTAGAATGTGAGCCCTAATGTAGTGATTATAAAGTTAATGGAGATGCAAACACAATGGACACAATAATGTGTTACTTGTAATTTTATCAAGTTCACCTTTGAAGTTGGAGAAGATTAATATTTGGTTTCCAAGTATCAGCAGGTTTCCAAAGCCAGGTTTATTAACATAGCCACAGAACTTCATTATCAAAATTTTATCCAGATAAAACATAGTTCCTTCAAAACTCTGTTTAACTGTTTCACTTATACAGCATTTTATACTGATTAGATGTCATGCTAAATGAAAAACTTTCACCTAGAATATTTTTTTCCAAATGACAGCATTTGTTAGGTTGTATCAATAAAACCATCTTGCACAGTATGACATATGGGTCCATCTCATACAAATAGTTCTATACTCTTCAACATCGGTGTGAAGAGCTATACACTACATATATATTTTTTTGTTATTTTCTAAGAGCATGAATGAGATGTCCCAATTCTTAAAAATAAAAATTGAAAACTTAAAGACTAATTCAATAAAGGTTAATACTTTGCTGCAACCCTGCCTCACTGCTGAGAAAGGAAAAGCAGAGATCTGGGAATTCTAGCTATTTATAAAATAAATAATCAAGAGTTTTATATATTATTGAAGACCAAGAACACATTGTCATCTCTCCTAAGCAAGGGACAGAACTTGTTTGGGATGCTAAAACAAGTTTTAGTGTCCACACCATAAGTGACATATGAATAGCTGACTTAGGGAAGGATAACAAATACAATTAAAGGATGGTAAAATAAGGCATAGAAGGAAGATGTGAATAGACTGCCCTTATTTAGCTCAGGAAATAAATGAGAGAGCTTTAATAAATGTATTATAGTCTCTAAAAGAAATCGCACGGTGTGATATAAGAGCTAATGTGTCATCAGCAAAGATAGAGCAAATGAAATAGTTATTTGGTCCTGCAAGATGTGCAGAGTAAAGTATAAATTTTCATCACAAAATCTGAATGCCTCCATGATCTTTCCCTACTCTCTTTTCCAGATGTGTTCATTTGCAAATACACACACACACACACACACACACACACACACACACACACGCACACACACCTCAAAACAACAGCAGACATTTTTTTTCACAGGCATGTTCTTTTTCTCAGTTCTGTACTGTTCTCTCTTCTTGACATGTCTGCTACTCTGTCTTTAATTGGCAAAATTTCTCCCCTGGCTAAGTGGGCCAAATTCAACAAAACTTCCCTGACTTCTGGAATAATAGAAATCTTTCAGTTCTCTGTTATCCTCGCTAGTCTTTTTGTACTTTATTACATTATATCTCACATTTTAGTTGGCATACAGCATCTGTCACCTTTTCAGGCCTGAATATTCTGCCAATACAGGTTTGAAACATATACTTCTGTTGCTCTCTAAATATCTGGAGCAATTTCTTCATGCAGAAAATATCTATTTTGTATAAAATTGAAATGATACCTTAGAATGCTCTTCCTATCTAAATGTGCTCTCACTTAAATGCTATAATAGGATTTCACTTTCTAAATATAAAAAGGGTTAGTTGTTAGGGACACTCTTATCTAAAATAGCTCACAATATATGCAGTAGTACTTTCTAACATATGGAAATTGGAAGTAGCTGTAATACACCACCCTTGCCCCCGTTTTTTTCTTATTCAGGCTCTGGATTTTATTTTTCTTTGTTATCAGGTCCTATAGTACTTCTGCCTAATCTCACCATCTTATTCCATCCATAGTATAGCTTTTCAGTAAAGACTAAGGGAGGTTATCTTACTTTTTAGTACTTAAATGTTCTGCATTATTTGGTATGCTATTTGCCAAGTCTCAGTCTCCTTATTTGCCTCATAGTTTGTGTGTGTGTGTGTGTGCGTGTGTGTGAGAGAGAGAGAGAGAGGGAAAGAGAGAGAGAGAGAGTGTTTGTTAGATGACTAAAGGGAGGAGATGTTAAGAATGGTATGGGCTTTGAAAAATGGTTAACCTCAATTTATATCTTTGTTCTGATCTACTAACCTATAGCCATGTACCTCTCCATGCCTCAGTTTATTTTTAAATGGGCACAATAGCACCTAACAGAAATATTAAAAGACATTATTTCTATCCATGAATCATACTACAAATGTCAATATTCTCCCTTTCCATAAAATACACACAAAACACGCGCGCGCGCGCGCACACACACACACACACTGATAAGCTCTTAATACTGATGAGTTGTCTGATATCTACAGACAATTGTTCTTTGTCTTCTAGAAATACCCCATTTAAATAGCACATAAATGATGTATTAAATAGAGTCTAATGCATATATGGATTTTTAACATTTTTTCATTTTTCTGAAGTTATATATTGGTTTTGGGAAGGTAGTCTCTACCAATGTAATACTCTGGAAAAGAACAGTTATAGAATAATATCATAAAAGCCTCTTTCTTCATCACTTTAAAAGAAGGATATAGTATGTATGACATAAATGACACATCCTCAAATCACCACACTTATCTAGGTTATACGTCTTCTTATCAGTCGGTGGTACCTCCCTCCACATCTTTCCCCACACGTTTGATTCTGTTCAAACTCGTCACACCAATCAACATTTTCATCATACTATAGCGAATCTTAAACTGCTCAAAATTCTCATGGAAGTCAGTAGTTAAATGGTGGACTTTTTCTTCTATGAATTCATATAGTCTTATAATATCAAGAGTACTGATTAAACAATAGACAAGCCTCTTCGGACCAGTGCAGATAACAAAGCTATTACAATGTCTGGCTGAGAGGGGGATATCGGCCTCTGTCCATCTTTGTGGAAAATGTCTACTCAGGTCACACAGAAGTGATAGTTTTGCACCCCCTCTATGAATCTTGAACAGGCCCGTTGTATGAAAACAAGAGAGTGAGGAGTGTATGTGCTACCCAGGCAGCCACAGGGAAAGAGAGGAAAATGACCCCTACATCTGTAACGAGGACTCTTCATTATTTCCTGCACATAATATAATTTAAGGTAAAGAATTTAAATTCTCTCACTAGCATCCTTTAGTCATGCCATTCTTTACAACAATTCTGCAAACAACTATTGTGCTTTGATTTGAAAGAATAAATATTTATACAGATTTGAAAAAAATGATATAGAGGGGAATTTCAGCCTATTCATTCTACTGACCAAGAAACAGGATAATACAGATTACCAAAACGAATGCTTATTTTGAAGTTTAAGGTCTAAGTATAAATGAAAGAATAAAATTTTTGTTTTTTCCTGATGATGGTACTTAAGAAGAAATAGCATGGTAACAGCAGAGGTGACATTTTTGTTTAAAAATATGTATCGATTTATCTCATATAAGCTTTAGTTATAATTTCTCTTTGGTGTTTTCTGTTTGATATTCTTAGGTCTTGAAGAAATTCTGATTTGATTCAAATGATTCAGTAAAATGTGATTTGATTCCCAATGTGTGTCATACATTAACTCATATATTGTTACGTTCACATAATATTAGTTAATAATCAAAATTCATGAATGACAGTAACATGCAACCAGATGATTTAATGTAGCAATATGCTAAGTGGAAAATACTAATAAATGTTTACAGTTATTGTTATGTCTTTCACACAATCATTTAAAGAATACATATAAATAAAGTAAAATATATAAGAAAAAATAAAAGATTGATGAAAACAGGATTCAAGATGGTAGTTACATTGGTGAACAAGGAGAATGGACTGGAGGGAGACACTGCATGATTTTATATAGTTATTGATCTTATATTTTAAGGTAAACACTGAGTGTTCCCAATGGCCAAAGCTAAAATAATTTGAGTATCAGAATCTATAATGTAGTATAGAACTATAATTCAAAATAGAAAATAAGTCCATATATACAGACCTAGATGCACAATTGAATAATTAGATAAATGAGAGAGAATACCTATATTATCCTATACAGAAGATTCCAAATAATTTATGTAGCTATTCTTCCATCCAGGAGGGAAGCACACCTCTCCCTACAACTTGAGTGTGGGATGTGCTTAGTGAACTTGCTGCCAACAAGAGTATTAAAGAGGGAGAAGGGGAAAAAGTAACTTTACCACGAAGAAATCTGGCCAGTACTAACTCAGCCAGGTGATTAAGATTAAGATAGTCAATTAAGATAGTCATGATGATAGTATATACCCTTGATATGATGAAAGGAAAATACGCTCACCTCTGTGGTTTTCCATTCAAAAACCAATGAGGTCAATCAAATCATTTCTGATCTGAATTATGTTATCTCTCAGTTCATTGTTACCAAAGGAATATTTCCTAAAATAATCAAGTTAAAGATTTCATAGAGGAAATGGCATTTGACTAAATTTTAAAGAATAATCACCATTATTTGTTAAATAAGTTCTATATTTCAGGTATATGCTATATGTTCGAACCCTTAGATTGATAAAATATGAATGCTGTTCTCAAATTGCTGACAGTGAAGTGGAGGTTAAAATGTAAAAAGATTAGAGCTATTTAGTATGTTTAACTAAATGATCATAGTAGAAATGTTGAGGCATGATTGCTGGTAGAAAAGAGAAGAGAATATATTCTAGGCAAGAATAATTCAAAGTAATTTAGACTAGGTGAAGTGTTATAAGTAGCTGAGATCTCTCCAAGGGAGTAAGAAATTGATGTAAATATTATGGGATCTAGGAAAACATTACTATTTCTAGAATTAGTTCTAGAAAACTTTTTAAAAAACAAATATCAAGAGAAAAGGTAGGTCTAATGTTTCCCAAAGAGATTTCATTGTTAGAATGAATTAATTCTTTAAAATTTAGAATAGATAAGCAATGAGGCCCTATGCTATAGTGCAGGGAACTATAGCCAGTCTCTTGGGATAGACCATGATGGAATATAAGAAAGGGAATGAGAAATAGTCCTTGATGGTTTTCCTCCTCAGAGTCCCATTGACTTCACACCTGAGTTAAGTTCTGCTCTCGACAGACTAATGCTCCTCTCTTTTTACACTGAAGCACCAGATGAGCCTGTATTTTTCCATCTTAAGTGTGCTTGGAATAATCTTTGATTTAATTTGTTTCACTACCTGGGGGAAGGATGAGGCAGGAGCATAGCGACAAGACTCTCTCTATGTGACTCTCTCATATGTTCTCATCATTTGAGTATGAGCAATCATCTGTCATTCAATGTGTCTCTGGTTTGTTGCTTATCTTCTTACATATGCAAACACTTCCTTACAAGTCACAGTAAATATATGAAGTAATGCAATATTTTACTAAGGACAAAGTAGAACATAAATAGCCTCTCTAGTAACTTGGTGCGTCAAAAAACTTGGTACATAAATAAGCCCCCTGTGTGGTACCTTAGAATAAAAGGATTCAAAGATTCTAAGTATTCAATGGTCAACATTTTTTGATTGATATGAAGAGACCTCAAAAAAACCCATAAAAACTCTAAAATTACTGCAATTAAGAATATCTTTAAAAAGGCTATTAAAATTTAGTATATATTTCTTCTCCCTCTTCCCACCCAACTGTGAATTGGCCTCCCTACTTGACTCTTACATGGACTTCCTTTTCCCTTTTACTCTGCTCCCTTCCTCCTCTACCTTTTCCAAACATTTTTCCCCCTTCCCCTAACCACCTCTTTCTAAACACTGCCCTGTCACTGGCCAATATTCCTCCTAATGTTTATCCTGGGTAGAGAAAATGGCCAACCTCATTAATCCTCTAATTTAGAAGTTAGATGAAAGTAAGTGTTGCAAAATCTACCTAAGAACTTATCAAACCCTCATAAGACAAGGTTTCACTAAAGAATTTAAGCTTGCTCTAAGAAATTTCAATCCAGAATTTTCTCATCCAGATGAATTAGTTATATCCTCATGAGGTGTAAAACTGCCAAAACTTGGTTAGAAAAATCAGCATGTATTGATTACTAAAATGACTTTAAATATATGCATGGTCATTTGAACATGGATGGATATGAAAACAGTATAAAATAGGTCAAGACCTCTTCAGCAGCTATTCTTAGGTATTTTCCATTTAAAATTGTCTGTTTAAAATTCAGATGTGTAAACAGAGAAAAGATAAATTCTTCCTCGATTTCAGAGTTCACTTAACTATCCTTTTCTGGGAATACTTTGGTTTTAATAAGGGTGAAGATATGACTACCTAATCTAGTTCTGTTATTGTTGTTGAGTGGTGGCCCACACAGGGTATTGTACTCAAGGCAGTGATCTTTATCTTATGATCTAAAGGATATCAATGTTCAATATCAATCCAATAAGAACTCAGACAGATGGATCAGAATTAAGTTTGAATGATTTAATTTCCCTGTAGTCTTGCTACCACCCAGATAGAATACCAGCTCAGCCTACATGTCCACTAGGGAAAGGAAAGATGCCTGAAGACCAGGGATGATCAGGGTAGAAACTTGAATATTCAAAATAAATCTAGATCTCATTCTCTGCCACTTCTACCTATCTCAGTACTTAAGTAAACAAGAGAAGAAGGTCCCTTTCTGGGAATAGTTTCATTTAATGATCAAATTGCCTTATTAAGGTGTGTGTACCAGGAGGAGATGAGAGAAGTAGGCTATCAGCTCTTTGAATAGTTTCTGCCAGAGAAGTCACAGATTGACAAACTGCTATCAGTCTGGAATACTGAACACACTATCCATATTAATTGCAATGGCCTTATCAGTATGGTAGGAAGAGAAGCAGGGTAAAAATCAACACTGGAAATGCCACAGATGGCACCAATGTTTATCAATAGCCAGATGTAGTCAATCTGTCTGAATTAATAGGAGGCTAGGCTCCATAGGATGTTTCCTTTCTGATATTGCAGCTTTTGGTGGGGATAACAAATTTGGCATGCATTTATAGCCTCTACATCAGAAACAGAGTCTGTTTTGTTTTGTTTTGGTTTGGTTTGGGTATTTTTTTAGCACCTCATCTATGATATGAACGTATTGCTATGTCTGGTGTGGTGAATTTATGCAGCAATCTGGTAGTTCACAATATAGACACTGTTAAGAGCCTGGTACAGGTTGGTCTTATCAGCGAACAGGTCCTTTCTGTGGGCATCTGTATGAGTCACCCATACAGTTCAATCAGCAACCACAATTTGATTCCATAATTCATGTCCCTGAAGATATATGTCTCTAATCTGCAAGAGTCCCACTGACTGGAGTGACCAGGGCCACTTTCAGATCATGAATTTAATACAACTCACATTTCTTCTCATACTGCATGCATGGATTTTTTTCTAGTTAGCAAATGTTAAATACTGAGTAGTATATTCATCTATAGATGTACACAATTCACAGTATTTTCTAGGGAAACCATAGTTGATATGCCAATTACACAAATTTTTCTACAAATATCAAAATTCAAATGTTTATTAATATATTCATATTTAAAACACTTATTTTTCAGTGTGACAGGTTAGTCATTGCCAATTAACTATCTGTTATGGTAAGGGCTCTGAGTTTATTTACTAGGCATAAGCAACTTATCCACTATCGACTTTGTAATTCTGAGTCCCTGAAAGTCATGGGCTGGATTGTCTTCATTTCGCAAGTGTCTAAACCAGTACTTAGAAATGAATAAGAAAAAAGAAATTCCAGTGTGTGGGGTTAAAAGTCTAAATGATCTATGCAAGCTAAGTTAATTACATAAATTGCCAATTCAAAAAAATATAGCTTCAAAAAGAAAAAGAAAACTAATATATTGTTTTAAGGAAGACTCTGTCCTGCAGAAATGGCAGATAACTCCTTGACAAAGATTTGTATTTTATTTATTTATTAATTATTTATTTATTTATTTACTTATCTTTTTATCTTTTCTAGGGCCGCTCCCGAAGCATATGGAGGTTCCTAGGCTAGGGGTCTGATCAGAGCTGTAGCCGCAGGCCTGCGCCAGAGCCACAGCAACTTGAGATAGGAGCCACGTCTGTGACCTACACCACAGCTCACAGCAATGCCGGATCCTTAACCCACTGAGCAAGGCCAGGGATCGAACCCACAATCTCATGGTTCCTACTTGGATTTGTTAACCACTGAGCCAAGACGGGAACTCCAAAGATTTGTATTTTAGTTCATTGATATCTTTTTTAGAATTCTAGAAGAATAAATGAGGTAAGTGAATAGAATGAGGCTAATTTTCTGAAATTAAAGCAGGATAAATATGTTGATTAGGCACTTGAGTAAAAATTCAGTGTAGGTCAAGTATTCAAATTAGAAGTTTTAAAAATTTTAATCAGAGCTATCTGTATATGAAATTCTAGTGAATAGAATCCAAAGCTGGGAAAAAAGGCCCATGGCATTTTTTCCTAACTATGCTACTACTTCTTATATATTTGTATTGTATACACATACTGTTTTTTATACATATAATTTGTTATAATACCACAGGGCTATTCAGGCATATCCTATATAGGAAACTAAGTAATTTTTGTAATTATATGTAACTTTGTCAATTTTAAAATTTATATGATCAGATTATATATTAGTTAATAATATGTTTAAATTTCATTTGTTAATTTCATAGATCTCATATTTATAGAGGAGAAAAAATCTCGACATTCTTATATAATTGCAATCTTAAAAGCATAAATAGCCTCTCAAAAGAATCCCTACTAAGACATTCATTCACTATACTTTTATTGTTTTTGTAAAACTATTCTTTCATTCTTCAAGCAAGGGCTAATTGAAAAACAACAAAGTAAAATCAACTTGGAGTGCACAAGGTTGTTTTTATTCACTATAGGCTATATAGGCTGTTTTACAGTCTCCCACTTTCCAAATCAGATCCAAGTCAGACAAAAAGAGAGCAATCATCAAATGAGAATGTTGAATCTTTTCATGGGGTCACCTTTCAAATAAAGCCTATTAGTATTCTGTGAAGATATGGAGAACTATGCATTCAAAATAGAAGGCATGTGAAGGGACTGAATTCTCAGAGGAGAAGAGTTATCTCCACATATATTCATCATCAAAATAGCCAGCTAACAGAAACTAGGGCTGCAGACATTACATGTCACCCTTGGCAGCTGTAGCTCTGAGTGGGTCCAAGAGGAATGGGATCCACACAGCCATCTGTTCCCAGATATTCCTGACATTTTAGAGTCAATTTGCTACTATCACAAGTCAATTAAGGACATTTGTTTTTAACAGGGCATACAAAAATAGGAGGCAAAATAATGTTGAACTGCCAACTTTTTGCTCTGGTGGCTCATACTGGGAATAAGAATGGATTTTAAAAAAGCAAATTGTGAATGTGCTTCTTTTTTTTTTTTTTTGGTAAAATTATGTGAACAACACTAACATCTCACAAATGATTACTCTCTCAAAGAAAGATGTAGATACAGATAGGTGAGAAGGCAGAGGACCTCTCATTGATTTTCACAGCTGTTTCAACATCAGGAATAGTGGTATATATCAAATCTGCGTTAACACTGACCATTAAGGAAATTATTTTCTTAGGTTCTATAAAGCTATGTTTATAATTAAAATATTTTTGGAGCACAGATGTATGGTTTGCTACTTTCACCTGGGGATCTCAAAATGCTTGCAACATGTTAACATTTTTAAAGGTTGGCTACCTCTGAATTCACATAAAAAGATAATTGGGCTGGAAAGAGTCATTACAAAAATCAGACATCTTCATTAGTATGTTAATTATAGCACTATATGTGAGATAATGGAATTGAAAAAACCCTTACTACTGAACAATCCAGATTTCGAAACTCATATTTGAGCCCTCCTTTCATGGAATCTGTGTACCCTTGCCTCAAGAGAAAGGTATTTTAGCATATGATAATGCAGATATTCATTAATCTTTTTAAACTGTGTTGCATCATAGGTTGTTGGTTATTGAAATGGCATTAGAAATGGAAGCAGTATGCTATAGATGGGTAGCAAATTCTTTTAAGAATGATTTGCCCATGGCATTTCCACATCTACCCCATTTCTCCAGCATTTTGTCTGTACCTCCTAATAGTATGTACCAATTTTAAATAATGTACAGGTGAAAGAGTATTCCTCACATTATAATTACTTTTAACCTTCACAATGTGGTTTTGGGGCAAAATGTGAGGCAATCACAGAAGTACGAACTAGAAATAGTAAATACTGTCATTAGATAGTAAAGGCTGTTATTGACTACATTTTAAAAATGGTATAACTAGTAGATATTCTAACTCATTTTTGATAAGTTGACATTATAGGATTTTAGATACACATTTAAGAGTAATGATGTTATGAGTAAGACTGCCAACGTTCAGCAACTGATGTCTCTGAATTTCGCACTAGTCCTTTTCACCTTAGAAAATGTGAATAGAGTGAAACTTGGCAGAAACTCACTAGAAGAAACAGATGAGTAATTTTCTGTAGAAGAAAGCCCACCTATGAGAAATGCAACAGAGTTTGGTTTTACCCATACTGTAATATTGTCTTGAGTTGGGACAGAAGAATGAACAACATGTGTACACGTGGTGTGAGATTCAGTGTAGGCAGGGAAAGAAATACACAAAAGAAAAGGTAAAAAGACTCAAAAAGCAATGCATAACTGTAAAAGAGGGTTACAAAGTGGGAACCCTTCTAACTTTTTTTTTTCCATTTTAGAAACAAATTGACACAAATAAAGTTGCCACAAATGTTTGGTTCTCTAATGCAAAATTTTGATACAGTTAACAGTTCATACAATGTTTATGATGATTCAAGTAAAACAATGATATCTAAGGACTTCCAGGAATAACTCATAATTTGTGCATATCATCAGGCCAAGTATTCAATTCCTGAAATAAAGAAATCCTTCTACATTTCTAAGTAGCACCTGGAAATGCAGAGGGACAATGCCTCTGTATTGCCCTGGGGAGACAGTGGAAGGTAGGGAGCCCTCGGAGTCTGAGAAGGACATGACAACTCCTCTTGTGCAGCCTTTCTTGCTTTCTGACTGTAATTTCCCTTGGAACCTGGCAAGGACGATTATTCCCTAAGGGAAATGCATTGACCTTAACAGGCAAGTGGGGCAAGCAACTATGGGTTTATTATTAGATGTGCTTTTCAGAAGTGAAGTTTTTTAAAAAAAGTTTCAGAAAGCGCTGTTTAAATTGCTATAGCTGCAGGGCACCTGTAGTTTATGTGCTAACCATGTATGTATGTTTTATGAAGCTATTTAATCTGCAATTCACTTTTTTTAAAAAAGGCAATCACCATAGCAACTGACATCAGAAAGTTTTGTGCTGGTTTCAATACAAAGAGTACTCAGCCAATAATGCCATATATATCCTATGGAGCCTGCTTAAGTTAGGGATGCCTAGTTTCGGGAAACTGAGAGTTAAATCCATATTTTAGTCATCTTTTTCTCATTAATTTAGGCAAATGATGAGAGTGGTGAAATACATGCAAAGTAAAAACTACAAAATGATACTACAACACAGCTATTGGCTGAAAGGGAGGCCCTTCCTCATAGTGAACTTAGCAATTATAAAAGAAAGTCTAACATAAGAGGTCAGAATTTTCCTTTCAATTGTAAGTTATTTTCTGTAAAGAAAACAATTATTTTCCTTTCATGAGTATATAAATGTGATTTTCACATCAAAAATTCACAGGAACTATGGAGACAAATTTTTTTCCAGTAGTGTAGTAAAGCTATGTCTAGAAGAAACCATTTTCATCTCAGATCAGCACAAAATAAACAGTGAAAAAGAATAAAAACACTTAATGAAATTTAAACAATAATCAAAAATCTGAGAATTATCTTCTGATGATATCAAGTACATGATATTGTTTTTTTCTGCCTATAATAAAATTGATAGATGCCATTTAAAAATGGATATTAAACGTGTTTTGCTATGAAATTTGATTAAAACAAGAACAATTCAACAAATATATACTCATATTTTGAAGCTTTACAAAGTGATTTTTAAAATTTTTATCTCAAAAGTATGTTTTAATGTTGGATTCTCCTTCTTACATCCTGATATTTAAATGCATTTCTGAAAAAATTCCAACAAATGATCAGTTTGTAAAATAATGACAATTAGGTCATAGTTAATAAATAATGTAATATATTCAATTACATAAATAATTTAATATCATTGAACATATTTTATTATATATTTGTGACTCTTCTAATTTCTACAAGGATGATTACTTAATGATTGCTGCCTTTAACAAGTGTGTATTTTAGGAGCTCCCGTCACGGATCAGTGGTTAACGAATCCGACTAGGAACCATAAGGTTGTGGGTTTGATCCCTGGCCTTGCTCAGTGGGTTAAGGATCCGGCGTTGCCATGAACTGTGGTGTAGGTCGCAAATGCGGCTTGGATCCCGCGTTGCTGTGGCTCTGGCGTAGATCGGTGGCTACAGCTCCAATTGGATCCCTAGCTTAGGAACCTCTATGTGCTGTGGGTGTGGCCCTAAAATGACAAAAAGACAAAAACAAAACAAAATAATATAAAATAAAAAGACTGTCTCCCTCAGCAAACTCCATCTCAGACCTACAGCAGATCTGCGTTTATTTTTCTGGTTACACACTTGGCTCTGAGATACTCATGGCCTCTCCTAAACCTCATGACTGAGTTTCTGATGTTTCATTTGTTTCTTCTGATCATAATTTGCAGCCTCACGTCCATACCCTGCTTCTGCCTAGTTGTAGAAGGAGTGATATTTTTTCCAATTATTATTCTTAGCCCTATTCTTTTATGTTTTCTTATGGGATCTTACTCTGTCACTTTTACTCTTTCTGGAGTAAGGAATCTTAGTCTATGATCCAATGACTTGTCATTGATGGAAAAAAAAAGCATAGTAGTCAGTAGATATAAAATGTATGTACATGTTTTTCATGTATAAATACTTACATGAATCTTTCTAGGGGAGGGTTTCACAGTTTTTATTAGTTTCCTTAAGAGGTCACTGAGCCTGTAAAAGTCTGACTCTCACTCCTTATATTTTCAATATATACATCCATTTATTCCTCTTATTCTGGGTTCAAAAAAACACTGCATCTTCTGGCTTCATTTACATCCTTCTTCCTACTGTATTGAACTCTGTTCTTAACCATTTATTATATTGCCTACATTAGAGGAGCTACTAATTTTACTAAAATTTCACTACTTTGTCTCCATTTGAAAAAGAAGGCCACATTTCTGACTCAGACCCCAAATATTACCATTTTGAGGTCATAGTTAACAAATTGTGTTAATGGAATACAGAGGGCAAGAGAGGAATCCAGAATACCTTTTGAGATATGAGAATCTGAATGAATGGGAAAATAGAGGAAGGAACATGGTTATCAGGACTGAAATGACTTATAAACTTGGGACTGGGGGGGAATACGCATTCCTCTGGCTAGGAGTCTAGACACAATCTCTTTGTACCAGGGCAAGGGAAAAGCCCTTGTAGTGATTATGAACGCTTTCGGATCTGCTTCAGAAAGTACAGAATGGTTGACAACTCTTACCCAGATACAATAGCAAGTGCATTATTGGGAGGAAATGTTTTAGGAACACTAATTTCAACTTAATAATCACACCAATATTTAAATTTCCCAAAACCAAAGGCCAGTCTCATTATTCATCTGTAGTGTAAATATCCTAAACCCTTAAAGACAAGTGGGTAGTAGATGCTAATTAATATCTTGATATTCTTAATGGGCTCCTCTCTGTGTATACCTGTCTTAACTGAGCTCATATTATTTTCTCAAATAATCTTCTACTGTTTTTTAATACGCACTCTTCCTCTATAAACTCTGAACTGGATTTGAGACCAGAAAACTAGTTAAATAAGTTTTTGTATTTAAAGATTTTCCCAGCACATTATTGAATACATAAAACTTAAGTACCTGTTAAATGAATGAGGTTAATGTCTTGGGGACAAATGTCAAATTTGAAAATAACTGTAAAGTCACTTTTTGGGGAGGATCAGGTTTATTGTGGTTAAGGCCATAATAAAAAGTCAGCTTTCGAGACTGTATCTCCTACTGATATCCACATGTGAAACTCAGTGGGGACACTAAATTTTGAGCATTAACCAGGTTAATCTGCAGAGCAAACACCTTAGTTCTCAAACCTAAGGCAGCTTTTCTACACTTCATGTCATCTCTCTCTATAAACTTTATAGTTCACATAAGGATTCTGTTCTTTCTGATTAAGAGCAGAAGGAAATTCTGTCAGTTAAATCAATATCTTACTAGTGGAAAAAAAATTGTAAATAACAGAAGCAATTTTCTGTGATTGGTGAAATGCCACAGCAAAGCAAGCATGATTTCTCTCCATGGCTAGGAAATTCAAGTTTCATCTTAGACGTTGCAGCCTTACCATTTCCAGGTTTATATGAAATTAAATATATATACATACATACATATATATATACATAGCATTTTATGTAATTATATTTTAGGTTCCGCAAGTAAAACTAACCATAATAATTACTGACATTTGACGCTTCTATCTGTATTAGATACATGAGCTACTATTTGTAAATATTTAGAACATTGCACTGCACAAGTTTTCAAAATAAATAAGTAAATGTCATTATATAATAAGTGCAGAGGCATAGTTTCTGGGCTGTTTCTTCATGGTGAATCTTAGATGTCTCTGTCCATTTGCATCGGTGAGCTACTTACCCGGCCATTCATGGGCAAGTGTTTAACAAACTACTCTCCAAGGGGGAAAAAAAAAGCCTAGTTTGTAACATTGGACAATACATGTGGTATAAATACTCCATCTATGAATGATTTTGAGCTATTTATGTGACATCATTGAATGGTATAGTTTGGAGGAAATGGGAACGATCAGCTTCCGTGAGCTAGTGTCAGTTGTATTACCTAGACAAACTGTGTATGTAATAGTTATGGTTTTTTATCTGAAATATAGTTAATTTACAAGACTGTGATAATTTCTGCTGTACAACAAAGTGAGTCATGCATATACACATATCCATTTCTCCCAAATCAAATATCTTAAAAAAACAGCAGCCTGGAATACCTTTATCATTGTGTATTTTCCAAGCATTTTATTCAAATCTGGATCTTCCATTGCATATCCTATACTTGTTCAACTGTACTCATTGGTTTTTATTTAGCTTCTGCAAACACTGTCTTCTTCTAGATGAATGAATTTATGTTGCACACACCATCACTGTTCCCCACAATATCTATGTATGCGTAAGATACACAATTATAACCTTTCTTGCTCGGACTTAAAAAGAGATCCACCATTCTTCTCAACACAGTATCTCGGGAAGCCACTTCCAGTTAATTATAGTTTGACAAAAAGTCACAACTGCTTTACCAATCTCTTTCCTTCTAGTTCTGATCATCCATTCTGATCATCAATATTCACAATGACTAACGTTTATGGAATCACATCCATGTGTAAAGTAGCACTCTAAATACTTTACATCTAATAATTCACTTAATCCTAATTCTATTTTTAAATCTACCAATAATTAAATTAAGAAACAGGGAGATTAGGGAGTTTCTGTTGTGAATCCGACTAGTAAACATGAGCTGTGGGTTCAGTCCTTGGCCTTGCTCCATGGGTTAAGGATCTGGGGTTGCCGGGAGCTGTCATGTAGCTCACAGGTGTGGCTCATATCTTGCATTGCTGTGGCTGTGGTATAGACCAGCAGCTACAGCTCTGATTCAACACCTAGCCTAGGAAATTCCATATGCCACAGGTGCAGCCCTAAAAAGAAAAAAAAAAAAAAGAGAGAGATTAAATAAATTCTTCCAGGTTTATATGCCTCAGAAATGTAGAGCCTGGAATCAAAGCCAGATATTTAGACTTTCTATTTTACTTTCAAATCAAGATTCTCATCTTCTTTAAAATATTTTTCTAGAATTCTAAAACATTCCCAATCCCCCAGTTCTTCTAAAGTCCCTGACTTCATTGTCTTTTATCAAACATGTCTATTAAGATTATTAAAAGACTATTTTTCTCATAACTCTGACAAAATTCAAACCATATTATACTTTTGTATTGTTGAGGACTATGAAATCATTTATCCTTAATATTCATTTAGATTTTGATTTATAAGCACCAAATTGAATTTTTCTTAAAATAATCATAGGAAAGCTGAATTGGATGCTACCTCTTTTTATGCCCCAAGTGATTAACTTACTCTCATATTCTTTAGAATAAATATAAATTAAGTTGGCATTGTCTAATGCATAATCGAGATGATTCTGTATCTTAAAATGCTATCTATACACATCATTCCTGTGTTTTTTTGACTTTGATTAGTCGTGTTTCCCATGGAAGACATAAATACACAGAGCAAGATGTTTATGTATAAATATACAAAATATGATTTTTCCCTGGATGAATATATGATATATACAGGAAAGAAAAATAGGAAAATTCAGAAAAAATAGGGAGCAGTAAAATGTGCTGTGTTATTGGCACAACAGTTTTAGGTAATCTTGAATAATTTTAGAGCATCTATTGCAATTCTTTATTACTATTCATGACTAAAATTTAAGAATGTTTTAAGCACAAAAGGCAGCTTAGAATATTTTTATTTGAGTATAATGTATACCAAAAGGGACAGTGGTAACTAGATCTCTCTTCTCCTTCAGTCTCATGTGAATTCTTTCCCACCTTTGGTCAAAGCCTATTTTCATCCCTGGGAGTTTTATTGTTACTGTTCATGGATACCACTGACAGTAGTTATGATAGCAATAATTGTTCTTAGAAAATGAATTTTTGGTAGGATTTTCCATTTTGGGGTTTTCCAGCTTTTTCCTTTTTAGAAAATAATCAGGGTCCTGATAGGTCCTACAGAATTATTTGGCAAAAGCTAGATGTCTAGCACCCAGACATCTGCCACATTACAGGATTCTCCTCCATCACAGAGACTGGCTTTAGACTCTTCAGTCTACTTCTAAGTGGTTACCACATAAGTGAGTCTTTTCACTGATTGAGCTCTTTCCTCCAAAGAGTGTAGAAAATTACTATTCTAAATATTATCAACTCAAACATTTTATTAAGAAGACACATAATTAATTAATTACTAGAGGAAAGAAGAAAATCAACTTTTACTCTATGCAGAGTATGTTAAAGAGTATAAATTTATCTTGGAGTCATGATGAATTTTGAAATAAAATATGTATCTTAACTAAATGTAGTTAGAAAACTATTTCTCTTTTATTCAGTTTATGAGAAGAAAACCATAACATACTACATAGAAAAATTCTGAGAAATAAAATACCTACTTTTTTTTATTCATCCTCCAAGTATACAGCAACATTTTTATATAAGTAATGCACTTTTTGTGCAAATATATGGTAGTAAATTATGTTGGCTTTTGTATTTCTAATATTTTTATTTTTCTTTACTTAAATATATATGCAGGAGTTCCCATCGTAGCTCAGTGGTAAAGAACCCCACTAGTATCCATGATGATGCAGTTTCAATCCCTAGCCTTGAGCAATGGGTTAAGGATCTGGCATTGCTGTGAACTACGGTATAGGTCTCAGACGCAGCTCAGATCTGGTGGTATTGTGGCTGTGGAGTAGATGGGCAGTTGCAACTCCAATTAGATCCCTAGCCTGGGAACTTCCATATGCCACACACATGGCCCTAAAACCAAAAAAGTTAAAATTAAAAATATGCATATATTCGCTTTTATTTATTTTTAATTTAATTGCCGAGGATTCGACATTCCTAGATTTTTTTTTTTTTTCCCTTCAAGCCTTCAAATATGTTGTTTTACTGAATTTGGCTTGCATGGTTCTGACAAGATTTCTGCTACTATTTTTGTTTGTGGTTCTTTACATGTAACACGTCTTTTTTCTTTAACTGCTTTCAATTTTCTCTTTATCACTCGTTTTAAGTAATTTGACTATTGTGTACCTCAATGTAATATTATTTATATCTTTTTTTGCTAAAGGCTTATTGAGATGTTAGACTTTTAAGCTTATATTTTTTCTTAAATTTTAAATATTTTAGATGTTTCCTAAAATAACTTTTCTATTCCTTATTTCCTTCCCCATTTTTCAAGTACTTCAATTATACATGTATACAATTCAGAGCTAACTCATACTGTATTCAAATTGGTTAAGTCATTATTCCTCTGTGTTACATTTTAAGTGGTTTCTACTATATTTTGAGGCTCATTAAACTTTTCTTTTTCTGTGTTTAATCTAACTTTTTGAATCCAAGCCAGCGTTTTTCTAAATTTCAGATTTTTTTAAATCTCTAGAATTCTCAATTTATCATTTTACAAATATCTTTCATATTTCCATTTAATATGCTCTATTTTTCCTTGTCTTCTTGAATACCTGGAATATAATTATGATAAATGTGTTATCTTTGAATACTTATTTTATCATCTGAATTATTTCTGGTTTAAAGTCAATTGATTGTTCTCTTTTTTACAAGTTGTAATTACCTGTTTCTTTGCAAGAGTAGTAATTATTTTTGTGTGCTAACTACTGAAAATTTTATGCTTTTGAATGCATTATTTTTAATATTTTTGTATTTTTTCCCTTGGATGCTGTTGAGTTACTTGAAAAGAGTTTGATCTTTTTGAGAGAATTAGAGGCTTAAAAGACCCTTAAAAGTCTAAAGATAGGACCACAGCAACATTAAGTTTAGGGCTAATTTGTATCCACAACTGTGACTATAGCCTCTGTATACTCTGATGATTTATGAGTTACAAGTCTTTCCCACTTTGATTGATAGGGTCAAGAATTCTTCCTGCCATTATCTGAGTCTCAAAGACTGATCTACTCATTCTTTCAGATGGTTCTTTATATACATGTACTTCTCACCACTCAACCAAAGACTTGAAGAGCACTCTTTAGAGATCTCCATGTTTTTTTTCTCTCTCCCTCTCTCTATCCTAACCTCTCCTTTCCTGTGCTCTTCTGTGCCATTCAAACACTAGATGATTTGTGTTTTCTAAACCAACTGCTTCCTCAAATCAGGAAGATGATAATGCTCTGACTGATGACTGACGGCAACCTGGAAATTCTCTCCAAATGCTAAACTGGGGCAATCATAAGATGTTTCTTATTTGTTTTCCTCTCTCAGAGACCACTATCCCATGCCACCTGTTCAAACTCTAAAGCAGTTTTTCTACATATCAGTCCATTTTTTTAAAAGTTGGTACATCAAGATTGACTGGAATCAGAAGTACTAGAATAGATGCTATAAAAGAGAGAATTATTTAGTTCTGTATATTCAAAGTTAATTAACTAGTGTACATAAATATATGTGTGTGTTTGTATATATATGTATATATAAACACATACATATTTATACATACACACACATATACAGAGAGAGAGGAATTACTATATGCCTGAATTAAAACATAGACACTGCTCTCAGAGTGCTAATCGTCTAAAGTCTGTCTAAAAGAGACAAGCAAAAAAAAAAAAAAAATGCAGTGAATGACCCATCAAAGAGTACAAGTCCTGCAAGGGACTAATAGGAGCCAAGAAATGGATTTGGCATTACACAGCAATGACAACACTTCCGGCAGCTTTAGCATCAACAACAAAAATCAGTGGCTTTTCCGAATAACAGTTTATGTCTTATTTTAGTCACAATCCTATATGAGGCATCTTCAAGATGTCGCTCTTCTGACTAGTTATCTGACAGTGTTAAAGTTCTCTAACCTGGCATCTCACCATTTCAGAATTCTTCATTTCTATCAGCATGAGTGAGAGGGAGAATTAACCAAAGATTTCTCAGGAAATAATAAGGGACAAACTTGAATTAGTATATTCAGATATATCGATTCGCTAAGTTCTTTCCCACATCTGGATCTAACTGCAAAGGAGCCTGAGAAACACCTTTGTATGTACCCAGGAAAAGGAATCAGGGTTGAGAATATTTAGTCAATGTCTGCCATGGGCCCATGTGGATGCATAATGAGTCCATCTTATTAGAATGGATATGGATACTGGAAAGAAGGAGGAAAGAGGCTGTTGGAAAAAAAATGATTCTGAAATCCACAGAGAAGTCTTTGGGACATATAGAATAAGAAGTATGGAACTATTTTAACAACTTGAAAAAATGGTTTTGTGAAAGATTTGGAAAAATTCATGTTACAAAAATATGTGACGATTAAATGGAGAACATGAGTGACGTGGGCAGAATTCTGGAAGTTTTGATTTATATGATAGTACAAAATGATGAGGTCATTAGCCAGAAGATTACCAACTAAAAATCATGAAAATTGAGATGCAAAGAAAATTTCAAAGGAAAGAGACATAGAGCTTAGTGACAAATAAGAAACATGGGATGAATAGAAGGGAAAATTACAAAATAAACCCAATGTTAACTTAAAGTCTCATGGAAAACAGAGCCCATATATACAGAAGAATCCCTAGACAAACTTAAATTAGAAGAGTATATCAAGTTTTTGGTGGTAAAAAGTAAAGATGTTATATAGCTTGCCTCAACAGCATATGCAAAGAAGAACAAGGAATAAAAAGACAAAAGCATGTCATGGGTGAAATGAATTTAATCTTCCTCATAAAAAAAAATAATGCCTTAGAATATTTGAAGATTCTATATCAGTAGTTTACAAGATTTTTTTTTTTTTTTGTCTTTTCTAGGGCCACACCTGCGGCATATGGAGATTCCCAGGATAGGAGTCTGACTGGAGCTGGAGCTGCAGGCCTACACCAGAGCCACAGCAACACGGGACCCAAGCCGCATATGCAACCTACACCACAGCTCACGGCAACGCCAGATCCTTAACCACTGATCAAGGCCAGGGATCCAACCTGCAACCTCCTGAGTTGTTTTGTTTTGTTTTGTTTTGGTGTACTCTTGCCATGCTTTTAGTTGCGTGAAACTATAAAATCATCTAAACTGCACAAAGTTAGTACTTAAAACCTGTACATGACTAACTAGTCACAGAAATATTTAAAGAGAAGTGGAAATGTCAAGACAATAAATTAGCTTTTACTTCAGTGAAAGTCTTGACAAAAGCAAGAATATAACTTTTATACGTGGGGGAAGAATTCCTGTTAGCTACCATTAACAATTTATCAGTGTCCTGTCCTTAAACCTGAGAGTGGTTTATCTGAATACAATATTTTCCTGTTATCCACCCCATCGACCAACACACACACACACACACACACACACACACACAAAGATGCATTTATAGAGAATCACATGAATCTTTACCTGAAAGTATTTGTTTTTGATTAACAATTCCTGTACTTGTAAATAATAGCTTCCATTGTACTGGATATGATCTCATGCTCATCTTCGTAAATGTGTTTTACATATGGTATTTCCTTTCCTTGAATCGACACAATTATGCCATATTTTACACTGAGTTGACTGACATTTTGATGAAGATTAGGAAAAGTGTTTTGCTGTTAGAACATTTAGCTTTGTTTTTTATAATATGAATTATAACAACTTTCACAGGCCAGGAGGAAGACATAAAGGAGACAGGAGAATATTGAAATGATTTCTATGTTTCCAAATAGAACATTTTTCTTCTGGTAGAAATAACTTAACTGGAAATGTATTATTTCCCCTCAAACAAGGTAAATAAATATTCCTTTTTGTTGTGGGAAAACAGAAGGTATAACATAGACCCAAAGTTTTTGGTGGAGAGAAAAGATAGAGGAATGAGGTTAATATTGGTCTTAATTCTCATTCAATTATTCATATCACTTTTGAGCAGTATGGCCAAGGTGGGAAGCAAAACAATAACAGTCAATAGTGAAGTCTTTGGTTCCATGGCCACCTGGCTTATTTTAAGAATTATCAATAAATCAGGTGGTTTTAGACCTGTCATGAGATATGTATGACAAAGAAAAAAAAGGAATATAAGAAAATTCATGATAACAATGTTTATTGCTTATTGTGGCACCGAGGGAATTAATACCCATACAATATTAATAGAATGTACTAAGTACAATACACTGGAAAAGAAATGTATATAAATTTTCTGAACTGGTAGAGATAAGAAAAGTATAACAGCAAACATGACAGTGGTAGTTAGAACAGTAGTTGCAACTTTCCATATTGACATTTACATTTTCTAAAAACTTCCTTTTAAATGTAATTCTCTTCGAAAAACCTTCATACAGAAATGATAAGATATCTGGGTCAAAATAAATGCAGGTAAAAATAAATGATTTCAATCCAAATGTCAGCACTTTGACCAAGGACAGGGCTGAAATTTATCCCCAGTCAAGATGAGAAAATTTTACCCATTCTTATAATGGGAAGATTAGTAGTCGAATAGAATCACATCTGGGTAATAAGTCTTATAATGAGTTATACATGTGCATTTACTGACATGCTCAAACACAGAACATATGCACACAAACACATGCAAAGTCACTCATTTGTATTGTCATCAAACAGTTACTGAGGCAACACTGTTTGGCATTGAGCTAAAATTTAAATTAGGGATATAAAGATAAGTAACATATAAACCCTGCATCTGAAGGCTCCTAACAATGGTATTGCCTTTTCTGTAGCCTAGTGTCTGAGCAGGGCCACCCTAGATTGTAGCTCCAAGACAACTAATTTCAAAGCCTTTACAGAACTTCCATAAAAACTGGTCTCCTATATCTATTGGGCAGCTTATCTCATGAATCTGAATGTGGTCCATGAAGAAATTCCTATCTAATCTACTTTTTCAAAGCACACATACTGAAGTCTTAAGAAAATTGTTTTCTGTAATGCATGTGATTCTCTACATTAGCATTATTATTCTGTGATTAGAAATATATAAAGATTCATAAAAAGCTATGTCTCCAGTCCAACAATGAGACTGTCTATTTATATCTTATGTGTATTTGAACTGTGTGAGTAAAAAAGGTATTTACTTATCATAAGATGTTCAAACATCAGTCATGATTATTATAATAATAGTTTAGGGTATATTAGAGATAACACATAAAAATAGTTATCTAAATTATGTTGGTTCTGGAGACTACTTATTACAGAGAAGGAGAGATCAGAGATTCTGTTTCTGTTATCATCTTTGGTTTACATACAAAGTAAATACTTCCAGCTCTTCTTAAAACAAGGCTTAATGCCAATGTTAGATATGATAGTAATAGCATAAAAGATCAAAGTTTGAAATAACAGAAAATCTTGGGAAAACATATTGCACACCTCAATCTAAGAAGAAACTACCTCCCTTTTAACCAGAAAATACATATGAATAACTTTAAAGCAGAAAAAGAAATTCTTCTAACAATTATTAGTCCACTAGAATTTTCTTTTTATTCTATAGGAAAGCACACAGTGTGTAGGACTTGTCAAGATGGAAGGAGATATTTCACAGAATATCAGTGAAACCAAAAATACCACTCTTGTATTTTTTGTGACACCTAATAGTTTTAGAAACAGTTGAGCTGAAAATGAATTTCTGTCATTTGAGTTAAAATTTGAGTAAATATATTCTAAACACTGATCTGAGTGTAGTAACAATTTTCCCAGTTCCTGATAGTTTCTTATAAAACACTTATAAGTTAGGTCCCTTAGTTTTTCAGTTTATGTTTGGTGCTAGGGGTTTCTATCTGACATTTATAATGAAAACATGCTTAGTTTAATTTTATCCTACTATAAAATATAGCTTATCTGATCATTATAATGAAAACTTGCTTAGTTTAATTTTATCCTACTATAAAATATAGCTTTTTGCAAGCACCAAGCAGTGGTTTTCTTATTTTTATTTTTCCCTAATACTTCTTTGTGAAAGTCTCTGACGAATCTAAACTCATGACAGAACTATTATAAATGGTGGCCAGTTTAAAATTGAGGACAACATCAAATGTTCTTCACATTAGACATTGTTCGATGAGATTTTCTAACGTGTTCAGAAGTGAAAGTAAAGAAAATAAGATTTGTACATTCTGCCCTTTCTGGCGCAGTAATAGGTGTTCCTGTAAAAAGATAACAGCAGGGACTCTTTCCTGTTGAGCAATATCAGTCAGAAAGTGAGATGTTGGGGAGGACTACATGGTACTCAGGATGATGAAATGCATCAGGGTTTAAGGGCAAAGTTAGGGAAAAAATACGAAATGAGAGTTGATCAATCACATGGAAGATGAAATGCCTCAGACTGATTGGCAGTAGGATTCTTGTCCAAATAGAGACGAAATAAAGGAATTGCGTCATGTCACTGAAGAGAAAAAAGGCTTTTGTTTCCCTTTGTTTTTGTTTTTCAGAATAACTGATGCATATAAGAGTAAACCACTGGATTAGCAAAGAAATGAATACTTTTACTTATTTACCTATGGCTAATGGAGCACAATTTTTTTTTACAATTAATTACATAATTAAAATTCACAGTTCAGAATGTAGTGGATAGATACAGGAATCATGGACAAGTAGAAGAAAACTGGTGTCGTTGGTATCTTGCATAATATGGCCAAGAATGCTTGCTTCCACATTATCATTTCCTTTATTTTCCCCGCAGTGATGAGAAGGTTTACCCTGGATGTAATCAATCAGAGCAAAAACTGCTTTTACCAACCTCCACCACATTTGCATGAGGCCACATGACTCTGTTCTGGCCAGTGAAATATTTTCAAGAAACAGGAAATATCACATTCTGGAAAAGGTACTTGATACATCTCTTACAGTCTTTGCTCACTACTTAATCTTGCTTTTTACACCCTACTGCTTGGATCACAGATGTGATGCAAGGTATCCTAAATGAGTGATGAGGACTGGATTACATTTTTCTAAAAAGCTGCATAAAGCCTGGATGCTTGAGGGCACCATAGATTCCAGTCTCCATCCTTACCCGGACAACTTACCTCTAGAATTTGTTTGTGAAAGAGAGAAAAATACATATTAGATCTTGTTTCAAACACTTTTTCCCATAATTTTAATTTAATATTTTTCTATCTAAAGTAGAATCAAGAACCTGGAAATGGTGATTTTTTTTCTTTTTTTTAAAGCTTTTAGCAGTCCTACAAATAGAGACGCTCAGGCTAGAACCAATTCATCTGACAACAGAGGTAGTGAGCAGTATATCTTCGCCTGCCAAGAGTCTGTCTGTCTGCAGCTTGATATCTAAGCTATTAGAGTCCAACTAATTTGGAATCTTGGAGGATGGAAAAAAGGTTCTTTGCACCTGGATTCGAAGGTGAAGTACTCATGAAAACAATGACAATGAAGAGGAATACTTAGCAGGAGATAACTATTGCCCCAGACTTCTTTTTTCAAGAAATTTTCACTAACATCTCTCTGTCACACAGAGGGAGATAAGAATAGAAGTAAAGATCAAGTTAAAGCTGCTATCTTACCACTGATACCAAAATGAAAAAAAGTATATATGTATGAGTATATATAATATACATAATATATATAAATATATAATAATGTAAAGCTTAAAACAAGTCTAGGCTAGATCTTGGCTGTGGTTATTTACATGTATGCCTTCTAAGATTTGGAGGAAATTATATTGCTAAAGAAGCCATAAGCTTGGTCAATAAAAGCCTGCATTTAGACCTCTAATGCAATTCTTGGAGCCTCAATTTTGCCCCAACAGAAAGGAGGCAGATTGTTAGGATATAGAAATGGATGCTCTTCAATGATAACTTCAGTTTTACTTATAGTGGTAAAAGACTTAGAGTCACTACCCAGAAAAGAGAGCCAGGAATATAGAAGACAATGAACAAGACTGTTTTTTTCCCATAGAGTAGGATTAGAAGCTTCAGGATGAACTCACAAAATAGATCGTACTCCAAAAAAACCCAGATATTTCCATTTATGCCCAATAAAATGTGATTTTTTTTTTTTTGTACACAAGGAATACCAGTTGCTCATCCTTCTTTCCAGGTGGAAGTTTTTATTGCAGTTATCTTTCTACCATCACACATCACATACTGAGGAGGATGCGTGTGGTGAAATGTAGATGTCTTGTTCTTTAGTTTAGAAGTCTCTGGAACAAGAGAAACCACATTTATATATAATAGAAAGTAAAATGCGGTATTCAAAAACTCTGAGCTTTGAGCTGGATGCAGAAACTAGATGAGACTTTACTGGCAAAAATTGTTTTCTCCTAAAGTTCTGAGCATACTCTATGTGTATCAAAAATGCTGCCCATGAAGATTGAGGTAACCAAAGAGCAGGCTTCTGAAAAAAAGTTATACTAGTATATATATTCCTCACATTTTCCATATGTTCTAGAAAGTTCATCTGTTTACACAACAGAATAGAAACTCATCTATTTACATGTTTCTATATGTGACTGTGTTGGTTAGGTGTCAGGTTTTATATTATGCAAAAAAATCTGCATAGTGGGCTTTTGTTTAGTTTATATGTTTAGTTAAAAAACCAATTATTGCTTGTCTTTTGAAACTTTTTCTCCTCCTTTCTTTTTTTATCCCTGATTCTTGGAATATAATCATAATAGTAGAGGCTCTGTCTTGGACCATGAGAATTAAGGCACACCCGAGAGATGATGGAAAATTAGGATGGACCTGGATCTCTGGGGACAGCATAGAATAGATCCAGCATTCCAGCTGGGATAGACAATCTCTAGACTTGTACACAAGAGGTAAATATACTCGTGTGTTATTGAGGCCACCTTTATTTTGAATGCTAAAAAATAATGGTCAAACATAATTTTAATACACATACTAAAAGTAATCACTTAATTCTGAACCTTAAATGATAGACTTTGTACAAATTGTAGATCCCCTTCCATATTCTGATGTCACTCAATCCTTGTATTTATTTTTAGACATTCTTGTCTTGATCAGATTTTCTACTCCAATTCTTTGTCTATGATTTTCATTGAGCCCAAACTATGTATTAAAATTAGAGGGACAGGCAGTGGATTCTGCCATCTTACCATATCAATAACTATCCCTTCCTTCTCAGACTCAACACTAATGCTTAATTTCAGCCTACATCATCAGGGACTCAGATGTGTCTGAGCAGTTGTCTCCTAATTTGTCATTCCCCAACATATTTCCTTCATTCTGTCACATATTTGAGAGATAATTCATTATATTTAATTTTAACATATACTCAATATTTTACTAATATTGCAGTATTTTACTAATCTTCCCCCATGGAGAACAAATAATTATCTATTTGAACAGAAAATTCTGTTCCTTACTTTTTTTGATCATTTGCTTTAAAATGAAGTAAGCATAATTCTTGAAAAATATGAGCTGTACATACTTCTGGAAAATAACTATTATTTTAGTTTGTCTCTGCAATATTAACTTCTTAGAATTTATGTTGTTGTATTTCCAGATTAAGAAATGTTTTGCATAGTTTGTTCAAAATATAGGTTAATATTCCTTAAGTGTACAAATGTAGTTGCAATAAGGCAAAAAAACTAACTTTTTTATTGAATTCATACTGTGATTAACTCTTTGTTAAATGGAAATTCATGTAAGTAAGGGAAATTTGAAAGCATGTACAAAATTTTTAATTTTTGCATAGAAATTTTTACCTCAACATTATTTTTTATCATTGGAAAATTGGAAAATAAAGAACAAATCACAAAGATTTAAATTCACTCACTGAAGCTTTTTTATTGTGGTAAGAAATGGAAATATCGAAGGCATCCAGTACTAAAGGGTTGTTAAATAATTTAGGGTGCATCTGTACACTGAAATATTCTAAAAATTTCGATTAATAATTAAATTTATGATGCTATACACTGTAAGCACACATTATTCAAGAAGATTTAAAATGTATAGCTAAGTAAAATAGTAGATCATGCAACTATGTATAGCATAACTCCAACTTTATAAAATATGAAGGTGTATATATGCAAAGATTAGAAATAATATATACTTAGAACTAACTTTGCAACAGATACTGAGTTTAAGTACTTTTTAAGCATTATCTTATTTATTTACAGTATTGATATTATCACCAATTTGAAGATAGACATAATGAGTGTCAAAGACTAGGTTTTGTGTATAATATTAAAATATTGCCCAGTTAGTAGCCAAGTCAATACTGAAACTAAAATTGGCTTAATAAGAAAGTCCATAGTTGTAACAACTTGCCTACATTATTCTTTTATCATTGGAAAATTGGAAAATAAAGAAAATATGCTCTGTGAGTATAGAAATATAAAATGTAAACCTCAAAGAATATACAGTAAAATGATTATTTGCGGAATAACTTACTCAAATGATCAGCATATATAAGTCCAAGATCCAGAATCATAGCCTTAAATACAATTTACTAGATCTCACATCCACTTCAAGACCCATTTCCCTTCAACAGTTAAGGATGGCAAGAAATACTAGATACAGATAACAAAAAATTGTAGCTGGGTGAGGGGAGGGAGGAACATTACACAGGTGAACTTGGATTATGTCTGACAAAATATTTACTCACACTGCTACACATAAATATGCCTGTAATGTTGTTTTGCAATCAGTTAAAAAGAAAAATTCCTCAAAAGAAAGTGGCCATAAATGATAACATAAATAGTTGATTTGGTTTAAAACAGTGGTGTTGATTAACCAGGTTCTCCCGTTTTACTTTTTTTGCAAGAAAGGTTTTGTCCACTCCTCCCCTAAGTTTAAGAAAAAAAATTTGTGAGAGGGCACCAGGTGTTCATCAAGACGTCAGTATGTTCCTGGCTCATTTCATTTACTATTCCACAGCAAATGAAAGCTTGGGCAGTCCAGCCCCATTTTGTAGAAATTAAATGGGAAGGGCTGACTTTAATTGCTTTGCAAGTCTGCTATTATTGAATGACTTGCATAGATGGGTTTGAAATTTATTGGCAAGCAGCTTGATTGTCAGAGCTTAATCTCCAGTTAACAGTTCCTCTGACTCTGTTCTGCATTCAGTGAACCTCACTCTGCCCAGATGAAATGCACAGAAACCCCTGTCTTTCAGCCTTTTGTAAGCAAAGAATGTCCCCAGTGACAAACCTATTTTGATATAATAGAAATGGCATTAAAAATCACTAAACTCATTTAACCCAGCACATTGTGTGCTTGTCTATTCAGAATGATTTTTCAGTCACTTTTTACTCTATCTGCTGCAAGAAAAGAGCACTGAAGCCCATATGTTCACAAAGTCACATGGCAGAGATGAGGCTGCTGAAAAAAAGTAAAAAGCAGTGAAATGTTTTGGAAAAAATCGTATGTACCTCTGGGAATAGTCCACAGAATGACATAACCAAAGATGAAAATCAGTACCCAGCACACTCCACTCCCACTTAACACTAGATCTATGTATTGTCAATGATTCTGATATTTTTCTTAAAAAAAAAGGGAATTTTAAAAAAAGTGAATAAAAAGTATACCTAGGAAATAATAGTGATCCAGAAAAGTGGTATAAATATAACCAAAATGATGAAAAACAACATCAGGAAAGTTCTCCACATAGTAAGAGCCATTAAATGTTAATTAAATGAATGGATTGGGAAGGAAAAGACCAGTAGTCACTGATGGTCTCTTGAGTAGCATTTCTCCATCAAACTGATACAGGTAATCAGTCATCTCATTTAAAATATCTCTTCCAAGGTTTCAAAGTAAGAATGAAATGTTATATTTTTTATACTCTAGCTACCTCATGTCATAAGCATTACAAATAATCCCTGAAATCTGCCACATGGAATATGTGGTGGGCTGCAGAATATTAGGATATCTGGTCCAATGTAAATTAAATCAGGGAAGCAAAAACACAAAAAATGTCTTTTAAAATATTACAATAAGAAAAAGTGATTGAGAGGAAGCTAGCTGGATCTTTGATTATTTAGTCCACTGCTCAAAATATTGTGCATACAACCGGTTACCTAATTAGAGCTTTTATTGTTGTTTTTCTTTTCTTTCTTTCTTTCCAAATAACCTTTCTTTATTTAACTCCTTGCTTGTTCACAATTCTTCTCATCCTGCCTTTTAATTTCATATATTAGCAATTCCTCTTCTCTCCTGCCCCCTGGTAACTACCACTCATACAGGCTGCTTGTTGCTAGTACTAACCATATAACTTTGAGGTTAAAAAAATTTAATTATTTAACTTTTAACAATATATCAAAACTCAAGACCAAAGATGAGTATCTCAAAGTAGGTAATTTTAGAGAGCTAACGTTGTTTTAGACCGTATTTTTAACCAAACGGCAATGACTTCTGACTTTTGATATCACTGAGGCCATTAGAAAAGAAGAAGAAAAGAGACAAAGAAGGGTAGGGAGATGAAGGAGGGAAAGAGAGGGAGAGAAAGAAAAGGCAGAAAGAGAGGGAGAGAAAGAAAAAAAAAGAAAGAGAGAAAGAAAGAAAAAGGAAGGAAGAAAGAAAAGGCAGGAAATGACTAGGGCGCATGGCTATTCACAGCAGTGTTATTTATAATATTAAAGATAATTAAAACCCAAACGTACATAAACAAGGTACTGGTTGAAGATGTTATATAAATCTAATACAATAATATGTGTTATAATAGAAATAAAGGTAATCTTTAATTTTTAAAAAAATTTTTGTAACAAGAAAACTCCATATACTTTTGAGTAAAATAAGCTATATTCAGAGGGCATTGGTACTATATTTTCTTATGTGATATTAAGGAGGAAGGAATATGAATATGTATACATATATTTAAATCAAACACTGAAAAATATGTTTACAGTATAGATGAGATTCGGTTAGGAGGGAGTTCCTATTGTGTGTCCACGGGTTAAGAACCTGACTAGTATCCATGAAGATGTAGGTTTGATCCCTGGCCTTGCTCAGTGGGTTAAGGTTCTAGCATTACCATGAACTGTAGCATAGGTCACAGATGGGGCTCAGGTCTGGTTTTAAAGTGGCCGTGCTGTAGGCCAGCAGCTGCAGCTCTGATTCAACCCCTAGCCTAGGAATTTCCATATGCTGCAAGTGCAGCCTAAAAAGAAAGGAAAAAAAAAAAAAAGATTGTATTAGGAAGAGGAAGCATGAATGAAAAATATGAATGTGCATTTTATATAGTTTTAATCTTCTGATTTTGTATTTTACATAATTAGAGAACAAAAAATTAATTTAAGAATTATAACATAGCCAACTTTGAAAACTAGAAAAAATATCATTAAATGAAACAGATATAACTGCATATCAAATTGAAGGCCAAATCTCACATATAATTAGCCTCAAATTTTTAAAGGATAATATTAAAAAATCTCTAAGTTTTTATACAATTTCTAAAGTTTACTTTTGATTTACAGTTATTAAAATATATTCCACAATGTTTTTATTGTACACCTTTAAGTTATAACTTAAGAACAGGAAAAAATTGCAAATATATTATAAACTGCATATAGTAATTTTATTTTATTATCATTATTATTTTTTTTTTGGCTTTTCTAGGGCCGCACCCACAGCATACGGAGGTTCCCAGGCTAGGGGTCTGATCAGAGCTATAGCCACCGGCCTATGCCACAGCCATAGCAACACCAGATCCGAGCTGTGTCTGTGACCTACACCACAGCTCACGGCAATGCCAGATCCTTAACCCACTGAGCAAGGCCAGGGATCAAACCCGCAACCTCATGATTCCTAGTCGGATTCATTAACTACTGCGCCACGTCGAGAACTCTTTAATTTTATTGTTAGTTGTATTGCTGATGTTTCTATTTAAAAGTATAAGAGGTATATTGAAGGACAGTGTAAATATTTATTATGTTAAATACTGTTAGGAAATGATTATTAGCAAAGATTGACTTCACGCACGGCATTATAAAATTTCTGCTGATGTTCTCCCTGGGAAATTAGTGGAAACTATGGACAGAAATTTCAAATCCCCTGAAAATGGTTCTAAAGGTAAACAACAAATGAAGGACTACCCACGTAAGAAAATCGACTTAAATTGGTAAGAAAGGCAATAATTAGTGGAGTTTAATATCTGGATATAGAGAAAGAGAAGAGTCACAGTATCACAGTCATCCCAGGATGACTGTGGCATATCTAAAGCTGTCCCTCCCCAAAACACAACATCCGAGACTTAAGTCATTTGGTGATGAGAAATAGACTTCACGCACATAATCCACTAAGAGCAAAACAAAACCAATAATAAGCCCCAGGGTTGGGGTACCAGACCAACTATTGCTACGGTATATTATATGAAATGTTTAGTTTCCAATAACAAAATTATGGGTTATGCAAAAAATAGGAAAGTATGATTCATACTATAGGAACAAAAGGAGGTAATAGAAACTACGTGCGAGAGAGAACAGACGTCATACTTAACAGAAAAGAGATTCCAAAGTAGCCATCATAAACTTGCTCATGAAACAGGAAAAGCATGATTAAAATGTAAAGTCAAGTGATGAATATGGTGGAGTAGAAGGATGAGGAATTCACCTTCCGTCAAGAATGCACCAAATATATAATTACATGTGGAACAAATCTCAGTGAAAGCTAACTGGAGTCTGGCAGAAAAACTTCTATACAACCAAGGCTGTAAGAAAATTACATATGGAATCAAATAGGAGGAAAAGGGAAGGAATCTAGTCCAGACATCTGCTTCTGGGAAGAGATTCAAAAGAGAAGGGAAATTACATGAGCAGAGATCCTCCTCAGGAAGTGAGCAGTTGGAACCACACATTAGGTAGCCTGAAGTCCAACACCAAAAAAACAGTCTCCTATCCTACAGGGAGCACCGGTAATATTAACAGGAGGGTTGAGGGAAGCTTGGACTCTGCTTGTGAGTGTGCACATACTTGCATACTCCCAAAACAAGGTGGAGAGGGTGGACTGAAACTCTATAGGTTGATGGTCGGTTTCCCATAAGTGGCCCAGCCTGGGCCAAGGAACCCCTTCAACCCTGCTTACTTCATGGTGCATATCTTCACTGTGACAAGGGCTGCTGTGGTATGATAGCAATGATGCATCAAATAGCAGATATCAATAAAGAGACAAAGTTATTTAAAAAAAGATTCAAATGTAAGTTGTGGAGTTGAAAAATTAACTGAAATAAAAATTGATAAGAGGGTCTCAACAGCAGTTTTGAATTGGAAGAAAAAACAATAATCAAAGTTGAATATATACCAATAAGTTATGCAAGTTAAAAAAGAAAAAAAAAATTAGAGACTCAGAAAAATGTGAGATAGCAATAAAAACACCAACATATGTGTAATAGGAAAAAAAGAGAAAGACAATAAAAATTCAAACAAATAATGTTTTGTAACTTTGAAATTTATAGAAATTTTTTTGGAAAAAAAAAACCTTACACACCTAAGGAGTTAAGAAAACTTCAAGTAAGAAAAATATGGAGACACACAACCAAATACAGTACAGTAAAAATGTTGAAAGTTAAAGATAATTTTTTTAAAGTCTTGAAAGTATAAGGAGAAAAGCAATGTATCACTTACAAGGGGGAATTCGGTAAGATTAACAGCTGACTTCTTAGCAGAAAATTAAAAATAAATGCCAGAAGGTAGGAGGATATTGAATTCAAAGTACTCAGAAGAAGAAAAAAATGGTCAGTTCTCTTATATTCAGCAAAGTTATCTATAAAAACTGAAGGAGGAAACAATTTTCTAGATAAATAAACACGATGAAAAAATTTTGCTGGCACACATGCCATATAAGACATACTAAAAGAATTTCTTCCATCTGAAGGAGAGTGATGCCAAACATTAATTCAGATCCACACAATGAAACAAAAGAAAGAGTAAAAATAATTATGTAATGGTTAGACACAAAAGTTTATACTTTTCTTTTTTGTTTAATTGATTTTGAAAACCAATTATATAAAATAATATACATATAGAATATATTTAAGCCTATACATATGGAGATAAGTGTATGTATTTTCCAATAACAGAACAAAGGAGGTGGGTGGGGGCAAAGCTGTAATGGGCAAAGGAAATGACCACATATGGTAAATAAATAATAGTAGTGATGTATTGTTCAATTTATATTGTTAATAGATCGGGATGAAAAACAAAAATAATTCCCCAAAAAGGGATGAGAAGTTAGAGCTGTATATAAGTAGCAAGAGAATAGACCTATATAGATATATTCCTCTTTATTGGTTAAATGGCTTACCTACACTTTACTTTGTTCTTCTAGGATTTTTTTTTCTTTCATTTTTTATGGCTGCACCTGTGTTATATGGAAGTTCCTGGCCAAGAGTCGAAATGGAGCTGCAGCTGGGGTCTATACCACATCCATGGCAACACTGGATCCAAGCCGCATCTGTGAATTACGCTACAGCTTTCAGCAATCCCAGATCCTTAACCCACTGAGCAAGGCCATGGATTGTACCTGCATCCTCAGAGACATTGTCAGGTCCTTAACCAATTGATCCACAATGGCAACTCTTTCTAGGGTTTTAGCTTGTTCCTAATATGTAACATATTTCTCTCTTTAGTCATTTTGCCTAAAATGCCTATTTCAACATGACTCCTTGGAGTGTAGACATCCAGCTGGTCCAGTACAATTTATTGAAAAGACAGTACTCTGCCCAGTGAATTGTCTTTGAACATCTGTTGAAAATAAATTTGCTATAAATGTACAGGTTTGATTTTGGACTGTTAGGTCCATTCCATCGATACCTGTCCTTATGTCAAGAGTACACTGTCTTGATCGGCGTCACTTGTAGCCTTTTCAAATCAGAAATATGAGTATTCCCACTTCATTTTTTCCTTTTCAGAATTGTTTTGACTGTTCTGGGTCTCTTAGTATTCTCTATTGATTTTAGAATCCAACTGGCAACTTTCACAAAGAAGTCAGCTGAAATTCTCAATGAAACTATGTTGAATCTGGTGATGAGCTTGCCATATTAACAAAGTTAAATCTTCTGATCCATGAACCTGAGATGTTAACATTTATTTTGCTTCTCATTAATTTCTTCCAACACGTTAATTTATTCCATTTACAGTATCAAGATGAATAAAATACTTAGGAATAAATTTAACAAAGAATTGCAAAACATACTCTGAAAACTACAAAATACTGTTGTTTTGACTTATAAATTTGGGGGAGACATGAACATTCGGTCTATAGCAATCCCTATAGTTTTACCTTTCACAGAATGTCACAAGTGTGCGTTCTTTTGTATGCATGTAATTATTCGGTTTGAATTTTTTAACTTAGTAAAATTCATTTAATATTTCTGCAAGTTGTTGCAAGGAAAAAATAGGTAACACCTTTTTATTGCAGAACCATATGCCATGAAGAACTATTGATATGAACAAAATTGTTCATTTGAGAGGTATCTGAGAGTGGAATAGGAGTGAAATTCTAAACTTCTAAAGGTCTGGATATTTTTACTGTATGAGAAAATTAAAAAAAAAAATCAAAGCCTCAAATCCCAAGACTGTTTTCCTAAACTATAATTGGCTAAGGCAAATGAAAAATAAATGAGCCTTAAAACAATCTCTGTTTTAGATGCACCCATAGTCAAAAGTTGAACTCACTTGCTTTTATCTTATTAATCCTCTTCTCCCTTCCTTTGCTGAGCTATTACTTGTGCCTCTAGACACTACTCTACCTTCTTGTTCCATCAGAAATCTCCAAAGCTCAAATGCCTCTTATGTTAAACCATCTTTGGAACAGTATTCTTTGACAACATTCAGGAGTATATCTGCTGCTGATGTGACCCCAGATCTCTACCTTTTGTTGACCTTAAGACAGAGACAGGATTACTATAAATTAAAAAAAAAAATTGAATGTGGAATGAAATATAGCCCTTCTGTCCGATCCTTTACCTCTTACTGAGTATTTAGAAAGACCGTTGTTCAAAAACACTACAAGATTCAAAATAAATTGATATTTTTGTCAGTTATTGCTCCTACTTCAGTCATTAAGCCTCAGAGGGAAAGGCTCTTTTTGAGGACACCTGATATACTATAAGCAGAATAATCATTGAAAAAAACAATCGTTCTTTATTAGCTGCGTATCTGTGGGGTTTAGAGTGACAGGTGAAGACGCTATATTAGCTTCTCAATGTTTTTTATTGTAGGAGAAGAATGCTGTACTTATGTTCCTGCTAACATCTAAGATTTTTAATATTATATATATATATAGGTTTTTTAGGGCTGCACCCATGGCATATGGAGGTTCCCAGAATAGGGTTCAAATCGGAGCTGTAGCCTCTGGCCTACACCACAGCCACAGCAACACCAGATCCAAGCCACATCTGTGACCCACACCACGGCCCATGGAAACACCAGATCCTTAACCCATTGAGCAAGGCCAGGGATCGAACCTGCATCCTCATGATACTAGTCAGATTAGTCTCCCCTGAGCCACAATAGGAACTCCTAAGATTATTAATAATATCCAAGAAATATATTACCCCCAAAACATGAAAATTAAATATTTGGATAATATTCCTATATGAGATTTCGACATCAGATAGCTTTTCAGATTGGGAATAAGATCTAAGTCTTGGTTTAACTGGTGCATCTTAGTGCCTGATTTGAAGCAGACTAAAACTTCTTATCGCAATTCTTTCCTAAGTATTTATCCACATTCAGTGTTCAAATGTGTAATCTTCAAAGCTGTAAATGCCATTGACCAACTATTGTCCAATTAATTATTCTAACATAGGCCTATGCAACAAAAGCAAATAAAATAAAACATAGCGGTTGAAATAACCACCACTGGAGCCCTGATGTATATTCATGATTCTTCAAACCATGTGTGGACTGGACTGATCACTGCCCCAGTTCAATTCCAGCTTGGGATAAGAATGACTAGAAATTGGATTTGAGAATTGAGGTGATACATTTGTTTGGTTTTTTTTGTTGGCCTCCCCACAGCATATGAAGTTCCCAGGCCAGGGATCGGATTTGATTCAAGCTGCAGTTGAGGATCGAACCCACACTACAGAGCCACCGCCAATCTCATGGTGCCACAGTGGGAATTCTAAGTTGATATGTTCTGATTTGTTGAAGAATGTAGATACCTATATCAACATGGCATCAAAAAGCATGTATGAGGACGATAAGACAGTATGCCAGTGAATAACAGCACTTTTTAAGGAAATTCTCACACAGTCTTATCAGATACAGTAGTCTACCTACTTGGACCACTTGTCAAGTACTTAACTATAATTTACTTATCGAAACTCATTTTAAGATGGTTCCTTTATTGTGTATACCAGTCTTAAATATTTTTTAAGAAGTCATAAACGTTGGCCAATCCTAGTCCCCCTCATTCCCCCACCTTAACCCACATGAGACCAAATTGAAAAGATCCACTTCTTTCTTCTCCTTTTGAGACACTGTCAAAAGTCAAGAGAGTGTACTAGCTTTCTGAAATAAGTTCTAATAAATTTAGCTCTACTTTATTAAAAGGTCTTTCAGTGATATTTTGGGTGAATTCAACACTTTTCAACTATAGGAATGCTTCAAGACAACATGGGCCAGGGGATCATGAAACATAATTACTACTACTACGTTTTTGGGTTCATAACATTCTGGACTTTAATTTTCTCATTCTAAAGTGAGGGGCAGTGCAGATATTTTATGCTTATTTTCATTATATTCAAGGAATTTATGACTAGAAACAAAGAATTTTTCCAGATCAGACACATAATATGGTGTTCGTATATATATATGTACATACACACATATTTATATATATGTGCGTGTGTGAATACTATATATATACGTATATTTTCTAGATTATCCTGTGTGCATATAGATCCAGTATGAATATTATGATGGCTGATGTCTCAAATTACATTTCCATTTCATATTTAAATGGGTTTTAGGGAGTTTCAGCCTTGGCACAGTGGGTTAATGATCTGGCTTGTCTCTGTGGCATTGCCAGTCAGATCCCCAGCCTGGCACACTGGGTTAAGGATCTGACATTGCTGCAGCTGTGGCATAGGCTGTAAATGCTGCTCAGATTCCATCCCTTGCCCAGGAACTTCCGTATGTCACAGGTATGGCTGAAAAAGGATAATAAAGAAATAATTAAAAAATAAATAGGTTTTTATGGTCCTCTGTTTAGTTTTTAACCATGATGCTTACAGGATTTATGTATCACTTTCTACATTCTTGGTATGAACAAAACAGAAGCTCATATAGTAAATAAATATACACAATTCAATTGCTTAACTGCTCCTTCTACAAAGGAAAAATCTTTTGCTTTAAAAACATTTTAAACACTTCAAAACAAACAAACAAACAAACAAACAAAATTTGACCTCATCTACAGACAATGATAATGGCTACTGTAACTTATACTGAATTTCTCCAAAGTCAAGTTTGCTTTGGGGCACCTGTTCTCTCAGTATTAGGAACTTCTTAAAAGCACAGATAAAATCTGTTTTGCTAGGGAGTTTCCATTGTGGCTCAGCGGTAAAGAACCCAACTAGTAACCATGAGGATGCAGGTTTAATCACTGGCCTTGCTCAGTGGGTTAAGGATCTGGCATTGCCGTGAGCTGTGGTATAGGTCACAGACACGACTTGGATCCTGCATTGCTGTGGCTGTGGTATAGGCTGGCAGCTGCAGTTCTAATTTGGCCCCTAGTCCAGAAATTTCCATATGCCACAGGTACAGCCCTAAAAAAAGGAAAAAAAAAATTCTGTTTCGCTAGAAGATTTTTCTGAAAATGCCTTTTAAGTATTTTTCCCTATAGATTCAGACTTCATTATTCTTTTCTCCAGGAAATAGGAAATTTGAATATGTCCTTTTTTTAATCACCTTGTGGTTGCGAATATATTTCGTGACTATGGAAATATTGATCAAAAAAATGTTCATTATTTTATCTTAATTGTAATTACTTAACCAGTTAACTAAGTAAGCAACTGTATGGATGATTTTGTCAGGTGACAAAGAAATGAATTTTAATGGGAGCCCACCTCAAAGAGGTAACCACCAAGTTGGGAAGAATAGGGATATAAATAAATTAATACAGTTTTTTAGAGAAATTATAATGATATAAATAGAAGTAGCAATGGAATACGACATTTTAAGAGATGATAGTCAAATTGGAAAGTAGGTAGAGAAATTTCACAATTGTGGATTACTTAGGTCAGTGAGGCTTCATAAGGAATGTGGTGAAATGATTAGACCATTTTGAATAAACATGGGAAAGTGCAAGCAGGGGATAATAGCAAACACAGAACCACGATTGTGGGTGTGGGGTAGGTAGCATTGGCAGCACTGGGTATGAGTTAAATTTACGGTAACTGATAATATGGGTGAAAGTAAGATATAAAAACTAACACATCAATTTGTTTTCATTAGTGTAACATAGTGACTTTGTTAAGTTCATAAAAAGTTATTTTTACATCGTTTATCATGGTTTTCTACAGGCTTATTTTAACATCAAATGTCATTCTTATTACAAAAGTAATATATATTTATTGTGAAAAGATCAAATAATACAAACATATACACAACAGAAAGCAGAACTTCCTATTTTACCTACTTGTCAAAGTTACTTGCTATTAACTCTTTGGAATATAGTATGTTAATATGATAGACATTTTCTTATATAGACTAGTTTATATATGTGAGTGTTTTTATTTGTTGTTTACATTAAATGCATTCTAAAATTACCTTTTTTCACCATACATTGGTATGAGTTGTTTCAGTTTTTACCATTAAACACACTCGTATTGGGAGTTCCTGTCATGACTCAGCAGGTTACAAACCCAGCTAGTATCCATGAGGATGCTGGTTTTCATCCCTGGCCTCACTCAGTGGGTTAAGGATCTGGCCTTCAACTGTGGTCTAGGTCGCAGATGCAGCTCGGACCCTGCATTGCTGTGGCAGTGGCATAGGCTAGCAGTTGCAGCTCTGATTCAACCCCTAGCCTGGGAACTTCCTTATGTCACAGGTACAGCCCTAAAAAGCAAAACAAACGAACAAACAAAAAACATATATTTACCAAATAGGCTCATAATGGTTCTGTATTTTCCCTTATCTATCTATCTATCTATCTATCTATCTATCTATCTATCTATCTGTCTATCTACATACATACACACATATACATATATATAGATACTTTTCTCTGCCATTTTTACTTAGGTGCAAGAGGATTGCCAGCATTTTAAAACAATTGTCTATTGCAAAGATTACTATTGTGAAATATTTCAATAATATTAGTAGTGCAATTTTGGGCATTTATCTTTGCATAACGGTGTGAATAGTTCTCTAAGATACATTTCTAGAAGTAAAATACCTATTTAAAGTTTGCATATATTTCAAAATTTGATTCCTGTAAATAATATGTAAGAGGACCTATTTCATCTTTCTGAGAAATACTATGTAGTGTTATTATCTTAAGTATACAGTGGTAGATTAATTGCTACTGCTTATTAGATGCCTATTATAAATATGTCCTATTTTAAATATTTAATCTGAGTTAACTCCTATAATAGTCATTAAAACCTCTAAAGTAGGTCATTGTTCTTCAGATGAGGAAAGAGAAGTAGAGAGATAGTAACAATTGCCAAAGTCACACAAACGGTACATGGCAAAACATGGATTCCAGCCCAGTCTGTCTCTACAAGCGTCCTCTTAACCACACTTCCACTATGTTGCTTACTTGCAACTTCAGTTTAAAGACAAATGAAAAGTACATCACAAAATTAAATAATAAATCTAAATTCACTTAGTTCAATAACCTGAAATTTGCTTCTCCAGGAAAATGTGCACTAGTTAAAATATAATTTACTACACTATTTTTTCAATGACTGCATACTATAAAAGTCAACACGATCTATCAAGACTATTAAAAAGAAACCTACCCTAAACATCATCAATAATAAATAAACATAAGAACAATCTTTAATATTTAGTTATCTTATAAATCTAACATAAAAAATTCCAAAATGCTAGAACTTTGTAAGTGCAGGTATACTACTTATGAATATATTAAATTATATTCTTATGGTTTGGGCCAGCTCAGCTACCTCAATTATTCATAGATCTATTTCTGTGATCATGCTTTGAGAAGTGTGATACCAACATGTCACCACAGATTCAAGCCCCAGGAAAATGTGCAAATGTGATTTTGAAAAATGCAAATGAGGCTCCATAATCTGTGCCCAATCACAAAGGAAGCCTGATTGTGTCTCTTTTATGCAATGCTTTTGCTTGTTTTTACTGTAACATTAGACAATATTTAAGAAGCTGAGAATTGGTACATAGGCTTTTGAGGAAGTGAACATGTTAAAGAGCAGAAGGTGACATAAAAAATAAGGCTGAGAAATTTGCCTGTCAAATAAGCATATGGCACACACACACACACACACACACACACACACACACACACACAGGATTTTCTGGTGGTGTTTTGAGAACTTCCTTATCCTTAACCCAATTTCATTAATTGTGAACACTTGCTGCATTCATTAAATGTATATATATGCATGAGAGAGAGAGATCATATATATAATATACATAATAATGGGTGGTGAATAATTAATAATATTTTGCTTTGCTTCTTAATTTTGAAGAATTTCTACATTGATTATATGTAGATATGACATTGTATAGTATATTCAATATATATAGTGAGGTGTATGCCTATATATTTACACATAAATACATATAAATGTGTAAAATTTAAGTTATGAAGTAGTATATTGTGGATGCTTGAAAATGGAATGTTGGTCTTTCATTTCTTTTTCTATCACTGTGCTCTTGGTATGAAACTTATACTTTTGTAGAAATGCAGCAGGAAAATACCAAGAAAATTTAAAACTTAAAATGACACTATTGATTTCTTTGAGTTTCACTCTGCATTTTGATATATTTTAGCATTTTCACACAGCAAATCTGTAAATTTAAAAATATTGTGAAAAGTGGGAGTTCCTGTCGTGGCTCAGTGGTTAACGAATCCAATTAGGAACCATGAGGTTGAGGGTTCTATCCCTGGCCTCGTTCAGTGGGTTAAGGATCCAGCGTTGCCATGAGCTGTGGTGTAGGCCGCAGATGTGGCTCAGATCCTGCGTTGCTGTGACTCTGGTGTAGGCCGGCGGCTATAGCTCCGATTCAACCCCTAGCCTGGGAACCTCCATATGCCTCAGAAGCGGCCCTAGAAATGGCAAAAAAAAAAAAAAAATGTATTGTGAAAAGTGGAAAATAAAAACATCGCAATGAGAGGATTTATGGTTGTTAATATTCTTGGCAAGATTCTCACTGAAGGGTATTGCACAACAGTGAGTATAAAAATTTGAGTCAAAAACTATAGCATAATTAGTAACAACCACTTGTTGGAAACAAGGCTTTGATGAGCCTCCTATGCACTTATTTATATTTTTTCATTAAATCGCATGTTTTTCTGCACCATGTAACTCTCATCTTATTTCTGACTTCTGTATAAAAAAAGGAACTTATCATAGAGTTAGAAAGATTATTGACTACTTTGCTCAGTAATATAACTTAAACAAAAAAATGTAAAGGCATTATTCTATGCTAATATTATATGGCTATGATTTTTTCTTAATTTTTTATTGTTATTTCCCCAATACAATTTTTTTTCTACTGTACAGCATGGTGACCCAATTACACATACATGTATACATTATATTTTCTCACATTTTCATGCTCCATCCTAAGTAACTAGACATAGTTCCCAGTGCTACACAGCAGGATCTCATTGCTAATCCATTTCAAAAGCAATAGTTCGCATCTATTAACCCCAAGCTCCCAAACCATCCCATCCCCTCCCCCTCCCCCTTGGCAACCACAAGTCTATTCTCAAAGTTCATGATTTTCTTTTCTGTAGAAAGTTTTGAAATTATGACTAAACTCATAAAGGCATTTATCATAATTATGTTTATGCATTTAATTACTCACTCTCCATTTTTAGGTAGCTTGTCCAATTGTCTAATATTTTACTCCAATGACTATATAGATAGCTGATAATATTATGCATTTTTTAGAAATTTTTATTCTGCTATAAATAAAAGTTGTTAAAAAGTTACAAGATAAGAACTGAAGGCAACATAATTTCCTGTCCCAATGTTAATTTTGAGATCAAGCAAAAAAGTATTAGCTGCTTTTCTAGAAAATATCTATACCAAGGAGATAAGACTGAACCAAAGAAACAGATTACTTATTAAGACTAATAGCTTGCTCATCAAGAACAATATCAAGACTTTCTTTTTGCTGTGTTTACCAAACCAAAATTATTTCATTATCACTTCTTTCCAATCCTAATCAGTTTCCCATCTCACAAGACCTGTTGTATTTTTCATCTTGTTCACCCATTTGAGGGGCTACCAAGGCTTTGTCACAGTGGGAGTCTTCCTTGTTGCAGGAGTTGTAGTAAGTTTAGCTATACCTGATCAATAGGCTTTTTTTTGGTGGCTTTTTTGGGGAGTCCCTTTATACCTTTTACTGAATTTCATTAATTGTAAACATTTGCTACATTAATTTTACAAATCTCTCTCTTTTGAATTTTATTGTCTGAACCACTTGAGGTAAATTCCAAATGCCATGTCCCTTTACTTCTTAGTGCTTTAGTGTATATTTTCTAAGAACCATGTGTCTCTTACACATGGCAGCACATTTTTGAAAATCAGGAAATTTAACATCATAATATTATATGCTTTAAAGTACACTCCATATTATAAATCTGCCTAAGACAAATTTAAACCTTTATCAATATTATAGACAATGTGGGAGTTCCCGTCATGGTGCAGTGGTTAACGAATCCAACTAGGAACCATGAGGTTGCAGGTTCGACCCCTGCCCTTGCTCAGTGGGTTAAGGATCTGGCGTTGCCGTGAGCTGTGGTGTAGGTCACAGAAGCGGCTCGGATCCTGCATTGCTGTGGCTCTGGTGTAGGCCGGTGGCTACAGCTCTGATTTGACCCCTAGCCTGGGAACCTCCATATGCCACAGGAGCGGCCCCAGAAATGGCAAAAAGACAAAAAAAAATATTATAGACAGTGTAACAAAGATCTGTTAAATTAGAAGGGTCTGAGATTTTATCCTACTTATGAGCTAGCAAGTTAACCTGCACTCTATGTGTATATATCTGTATCTATATACTGTGTGTGTGTATATATATATATAGATAGATCCATAGATAGATTATATGTGTGTGTGTGCATGAGTGTATGCATGTATGTAGGGTCTATATGTGTGTATATATGTGTGTTAAGAATATCTACCTCTGAGTCAGAGATTAACACATTGCAAAATCAGCAACTAAAACTACAATTTGCTTAAGTTCCAAAACCTGATCTCAACAGTATAATAGGATGTATCTGCACATGCGGTAAGTTTCATTATAGGAGAGTGACCTCAAAATTAGGAGAACTTCTGGTTATATCCTTTCCTGCCAAGAGAGAGAAGCTTTATCGTTATTCTGGAATCTATTTGGAGGAGAGGACCATATCTACTTCCTAAGTCAGTTAAAAATAGCTTTTTAAAGTGAATGTATGACATTTGTTTCTAAATTATTTCCAAGTTGATGCCCTGCCTTTCAGAAAAACCATGAATAACAGCAGTAGGGACTTGAGAGTTTCTATATCAAAGGAATGGAGGAATGATAATGTCATTAGAAGAGAGACTAAGAAGCTTGTCTTGAAAAGGCATTTTTTGCAGCACCTCTGTTTTTACTAAGATTGGGGTCTTATGGTATTTATAGAGATGACTTCTCCCTTTGACTTGCACCACCCTTGAATGAGAGAAAACTAAAGACTTAGTTGAAATTTAAGCAAAAGGAATTATTAAACTACTACAAAATTTATAGGCTTGAGTGAGAAATATAACAGCAAGTTATTTTAATCAGCTTGCTCAGTTCTCTAAATGTTTGTATAAATCAACTAAAATGAATAATGTGGCAGTTTATTATTAAAATTCATTTTTAAACATCTCAGTTGAAAAAAAAAATGAAGGCTTCAAATGTAAATAACGAGTTCATCCAAACTATAATTCATTGAATAAGCTCAATACTGATTCCTAGTAGCTGTAAGTTATTTTCCCTTAACAGGGAAAAAGAGTTCTTTTCATAATAAACATACTAGAGTTTCCCAGATTATTTCTAACTTTATATAAAGTTATATAAATATTTCTCTTCTTCATTAAAAGGGGGTAAAAAATATAAACACTAGGTTTTTTTAGAGTGTTGATTCAATGAGTGTTTAAACGCAGTTAGAATAGACATTTAGTAAATGAGAAAAGATATCCAAAACCAGAAGTAATTAAATATGAGGAGGTTAAATAAAGATATCAATAAGAAAAAGATATCAGAATTGTTTTAGAAAATTAGAAAATATAAAAAGAGATTTGATCTCTTAGAAATAAATGAATAAGCCAGAAAAAAAAAATCTGGGGGTTTTAAAGTAAGATAAACATTGGCATGAGCAGTGTCTTCCGTAGCCAGAGGAAGATCAACTCAAAGACTGAAATGGGAAGACAGTTTTTGGATTAGTAATATAGACAGAAAGGTATCTGAGGAAGGGAAAATGAATAGGGCAGTCCCAACAGTTGTTACAGAACTCAGGTTCAGCTGCTCACCCCTCAAAAGCCAATGCTTAGAGGCAAGTATTGGTAAGAAAGGAAAGCTTGGAGTTCCCGTCGTGGCGCAGTGGTTAACGAATCCGACTAGGAACCATGAGGTTGCGGGTTCGGTCCCTGCACTTGCTCAGTGGGTTAAGGATCCGGCGTTGCCGTGAGCTGTGGTGTAGGTTGCAGACGCGGCTCGGATCCCGCGTTGCTGTGGCTTTGGCGTAGGCCGGTGGCTACAGCTCCGATTGGACCACTAGCCTGGGAACCTCCATATGCCGCGGGAGCGGCCCCGGCCCAAGAAATAGCAACAACAACAAAAGACAGACAAAAAAAAAAAAAAAAAAAAAAAAAAAAAAAAAAAAAAAAAAAAAGAAAGGAAAGCTTGTTTTAATCAGAAAGACAATGACCTGGGGAAAAGGAGGGTTCATGTCCCAGAACCAGCTCCAAAGATTCTGCTCAGCCAAGACTGTTGAAAAGGGAGAAAGAATCTCAGTGAATCATTGAGGCAGGAGGTTAGGTTCTGTATCATTTTCCATTGCAGGCAGACTGGCTGACTCATTATGACAGCGGTCTGCCTACAGAACTGGTAAGGGGGAACCTGGAGGTAGAGAGCTAGTCATTCTTTAATTAATTCTTCATTCCTACTTCTTTTAATCTAGGAAAGTAATCAACAGGTTAGGCAAGGCATGCTATGCATTCAGTAGAGCATAAATTGGACTAAATCTTACCTAGTGATCTCATTTTTTAAACATTCAGGGTTAAGGGAAACAGAGCTAAGCAAGCAGGAAAGGGGCAATTTACATAGTGAAGTAGGGGAAAATTAGGTAGAAACGTGTGTGTGTGTGTGTGTGTGTGTGTGTGTGTGTGTGTGTGTGTGTGTGTGTGTACATATGCCTGGCAGTATGTAGTTTATATGGTCCATTCGTTTCCTAGGGCTACCAATAACAAACTACAAAAAAGTAGATGTCTTAAAACAACAGTATTTCATTGTCTCACAGTTTGGAGGCTAGAAGTCTAAAATTAAGATGTCAGCAAAGCCGTGCTCTCTCTGAAACCTGTATGGGAGAATGCTTCCTTGCTGCTTTATAGTTTCTGATGGTTTGCCAGCAATCCTTGGCTTGTAATTGCAGAATTTCAATCTACGCTTCCACTGATGCATGACATTTTCCCCTCTTATGCTTGTTTCTCTTCCACTCTGGTTATATGGACCACAGTCACATTGGGTTTAAGCACCCACACTACTCCAGTCTGATTTCATCTTAACTATTTATATTTTCCACAATCCTATTTCTAAATGACATCACATTTGAAGTACTAGGGATTAGGCCTTAACTATATCTTTTTCGAAGATACAGTTAAATCTATAACATATGGAAAAGTAGGTCCTGTGTTCTTCTAGTTACTACCATCAAAGCACACTCATGGAACTGTCTTGATATTTGTAATTAGATATATGGGTTTTGGGGAAATATTGATCAATTATCATTTTTTAATGAACTAATTAAATGTGTGATAATTTTGTTCTATGAAGTATCCCAAAATACATAATACTATATATACAATACTGCAATTATATTCAATGCAGTATTATGAGGTATGAAAAAATATAGAACATTAAGTAAAATTGTTAAATACACAATAGTATTACTGACATGGAATATTTTTAGTCATTAAATGAAGCAAAATAGTTATTGTCATAAAGATAATGTGTAATGGTATAATGTTTAATGAAAAAAAGATAAAAATTTATGTAAACTATATAATTTTACAGATAAAGCTTAACAATGAATGGAAGGAAACATGCCAAAATATTACCAGTACATGTTTGGGGCAGGTAATTGAGTACTTGATACTTTTTTATATTTTTCTCAACTTTAGTAATTTTAAATGAAAAATATAAGGCGTTGGTAAGAGAGAAAATATAAACTAAATCTTTGGTGGTTAAAATCGGTAGTTTTATTTATTTTGGTTTAGCCAGTGAATCAATTGATCTTGCCCACCTGGGTTTTTAAAACTTTTAGACTGAATCTGTATTTTGCAGGCCATCTTTTTTTACGCCTCTGATGAAAGATTATCATTTATGATAGAGCAAAAAATTGATCATGGCCTAATAGCCTTGAATTGGGTAGAAGAGTTTATTGAAGGACAATCACCTGGAACATTTCAGAAAATTAATGAATTTTTAAATAAAAAACTATCTGAGGAGTTCTCCTTGTGACTCAGTGGTTACGAACCTGACTATGAGGAGGTAGGTTCGATCCCTGGCCTTGCTCAGTGAGTTAAGCATCTGGCGTTTCTGTGAGCTGTGGTGTAGGTTGTAGACGTGGCTCAGATTTTGTGTTGCTGTGGCCGTGCCATAGGCTGGCCATTGAAGCTCTGATTTGACCCCTAGCCTGGGAATTTCCATATGCTGTAGGTGTGGCCCTAAAAAGCAAAAAAACAAAAACAAAACTATCTGAAGAATAATTACAACTAAATATGTCTATATGTGATTTTTACCAAAAGAATGAAAAAAATGAAGAGTTGTATTCCCCTTTGCAAAACATATATTCCCTATACTTCTATCAATCAAACCTCCTAGACAGATACATTAAAGTAGGGTTATTTGTGTGTGTGTGTGTATTTATACACACACACATAAAAGTATATATATTGAGAGATATTATCCTTTAACTGAAGTTAAACAGTAAATAAACAAACACCAAGCCCATATACAATCCAAGGATATCTGAATAGTTTATTGAATTAAACGATTGTTAAGGACACTCAATGAACATAAAACAAAGTGGTGCTAATAAGAAAAATAGCAGTCTTTTCTGTCACTCTTGCCTACTATGTAAATTTTTCCCCCAGGCACAATCTTTTTAATTCTCTAGATATATCTTCAGGCATGCACTCCCATTTTTATAAGTTTTTTGTTTACATATTTATTTCTTAATTTAGATCTTAGACATCAGTCATTCAGTTGCTATTATGTATGATAATTGAGGGTGCTGGCTTACTTTAATATACTCTACACACACACAATTTTACCTCCCCATACAACATGAGTTATGTCATACTGTCATATTTTGGTAAATTGATAATCAATATTTATAATATTATGACTATGCAAATAACATTCTCCTCTCAGTTGAAGAGTATATTATGATAATTTCTTTCTTGTACATTTTCCCCATAATTAATAGCTCTAGCTTTTAAAAATTTTGCTAGTTTTCCTTGAACAATTTATCAATTTTCCCCAAATGCTCCACTGTCCATAAATTTAAAAAAAACACTTAAGTATATCAGAAAATGTATAAGTCCATTATTTTGTAAGCCTTTCTACCTTAGCGACTGTCATATCACATAAAATAGATGAGTTGTCTCTAGGTCTGGTACTGACTGCATTCAGGAGGCTTCCTTTACTGGTATCCTAAAGCAATGACTTCTGATTGCTAGATCTAATCTTTATCTGAAGATTTTGCTTTCCTTTTTATTTTGTAAAAAATGAGAAATGGTGCATGCACAGTAACATTTTTTTTCTCCCAAGACTGTTTCTTCTCTAAGAGAAATGTTACCTCTCCCTAGATATTATTATCATAATATTTTAATGATACTCTATTCTCTTTCCCCACTGGGGAAATCCTATTGATCAGATTTTAAATCTTCTATTTTGATTCCCTAGTTCTGTTTTATTTTTGCCCATATTTTCCATTTCTTCATCTTTTTCTCTAATTTCTAAGTTCTAATCTACTTTATATTGTGATTTTTGTATAATAGCCGGGATGAATTTAGATATGAAAACAAGCAACTCAAGTTGCAGTGGTTTAACACAATAAAGATTTACTTAAAAAAAAAAATCTGGGATAGTCCTTGTTGAGCACTTTCCTCTGGTGTCTGCTATAAGCAGAACACTGGGGAGAAATTTCTTGTACTCTATGTCTCTGCTGACTTTCAGGCCCCTAAATATCAAGAAATACCCAGAGGGTAATGGCTCATAGTACATTACATGGCCAGGTTGGATGTTTCCTATATTATTTCTACCCTTGTCCAGAACATAGTCATATGTTTCCAGTCGAAGCAAGAGGATTTGTGTAACGTAGTTCATCTGAGTACCTAAAAAGATGAGAGCTGAATGTTGATAACAAAAATAATCTCTGCATGATAGTAATTGCTATCCATGTAGATATATGTTTCTTAACCAAACAAAATCTGGAAGTCAAACTTCCTTCACCAATCCTGATGCATTTACAACAGTACCTTTTATGAAACAGCATTTCTTTCTCTAAATCTCCTTAATACCATAGGACTTCCAGGCTCCATTCAAACATATTTCTAAAATAAATACTTGTTCTATGGATTCACAGGGGCTTTTTCAAATGTGCTCACAAAGAAGGTCTTCTCAGTTACCACACTGTACCTGATATAGTCTTCTGTTCCTATTCTCACTCCACTTACTGATGCCTATTTTCTAAGGCATTCTTAAGTTGCTTGTGCTAATATTTGGTTCGCTAGTTCTATATAACCACTAAAAGAACTGTTATACCAATTTACTAGGATGGCAATATTTGTAGGTACAAGCCAATGTAATTATCAACTACTAGTCAGATCCCATACCTGGTGTTTTCAATTATCATAGTAGATTTCTGACTATAGTGAGCAACAATTTTAAAAACCAAGCATTTTTGACTATTTAAATATGTCTTCTTACCCTATTCCACTCTGTTCATTTGCTTGCACCATAAACCAGCTCTGTACAATTTGGCGCTGATACTTTGCCCCTGGAAGTTAGTCCCCAAGTGATTGATTAGTTGAATAAAAATAGTCAATAATTGTCTATCAACTGGTAATTTGAAATTGAAGCAAAGAAAACTTAGCTTAAGTTATCAATTTTAGAATTGATAAATTTTGCAATTGATTTTTTTAATAGACATTTTTCTTCCCATGTACACTTGTACGTTAAGAAGTTCTTTACAAATTTGAAGAAAAAGAGAGTGAGTCATACACAATGTAAAGTCTGAGTGATTTGCTGGCTTTTTCATAGGGCTCAAGTGGAATCTAGTCCATTTGGAATTTCAGCCACATGACCATTCTTAAGGTTTATGAGATATCTTAAAATGCTTCCTCCCACTAACAAAGTCCTCTTTTGACTTGCCTGAGTTCTACTGGGTTCAAATATTTATGATCATAAGTATAATTCCCATTTCCAAAGATCTAAATTAAGGCAGTGGAAATTATACTTAATTTTCAAAATTATATAGTTTATGAGCTGAGAGGTGATAATAACAGCTCAGTCATTTTGAATCCAAAGTTCCTGCTCCTTCTCTCAAATCATACCACATTCAGAAATATTTGATTTTCACAACATTCTTAGGACATGTGATGAAGAAGGTACAGACAATCTATTATAATTAAATACAAGTGTATGTATGATATTTAGGAAAATTTGAATATCAGAAAATTAATATATACTTATTTTGATTAGACCATACAATAAAGAACTACAATGCCTGTAGGGAATATCTTCAACTGCATACTGAATTAGAAAATAATAATTTGTACTCCTCTGACAGTTGAGTACTTTAGAAGTTTGCCTAAGAATATTTGTCATCTTTGCTAAACTTTGAAACTAGAGACAGCTGATTTTTAAAGAATTTAACACATTAACAATGGAATGTCATAACACATATTTTTAAAACATGTCATAGACAAGAATAATTATTCTTTCTTCATGGGCTAATCCATTTTAAAATGACTACTATTTTAAGAAAATATGTAGATAAAGAAAAACAATCACAATTAATTATGAATATATAGAAAATGTTTTGTTCATGATGCACTAATTATTTTTTAGAAGATATCTTCTGAAAGATAGGAAATAATGAGGCTAATATAACATTGTCAAATGTCACAAAGCATTTTTAGCTGAAGTCAAAATTTTATACCCAAATTTGGGTGACAAGTATTCTTATGTTTGTTTTCCCAAGCTTATATGCAATTTTTTTTTTTTTTAATCCGAAGTGATGGCTAGCTAAAAATAATTTGATGGCATGGCTTCTGCTCTTTTTATTGGCCAAGGCAATATTGTGATCCTTTAAGAACAGACAAGAGGTAGAGATAGAAACAGGAAAAAAAAAAAAAAAAACCTCTAAAGACTTTGCAAGTTCTCTCTGGCACAGTGGTTTAAGTATCTGGTGTTGTCATTGCAGCAGCTTGGGTCACTGCTGTGGCGTGAGTTCTACCCCTGTCCTGGGAACTTCCATATGCCATGGGTGCAGCCAAAAAAATACAAGAGAGGGAGAAAGAGAAACTTTGGACACTGCCATCTGCTAAAGTGAAAAATTATCACACAGTTCTGGTATGAAATAGCTTATTTTCTAATATAAATTAATCTTTCTGCTTTAGGGAACCACAGGCAAAAGGTACAATTTTCTTAGAAGGCATCAAGCAACAACCGGTACTACTCTCTTAAGTGGAGTTTAGAATAGAGAACTGTAAGCTACAATGTGGATTTTAATAACCTAAAAGAATTTTTACAAAGTACCTGATGACCTAGCTCCCTCAGTTATGCCTAAAGAGATAACATGAATATTGATTTTACTATTTATTTATTTATTTACTTATTGCTTTTTAGGGCAGCTATTGCACATCGAAGTTCCTAGGCTAGGACTTGAATTGGAGATACAGCTGCTGGCCTACACCACAGCCACAGCAAATGGGAATCCAAGCCATGTCTGCAACCTACACCATAATTCACACCAATGCCAGATCCCTGACCCACTAAACAAGGCCAGGAATAGAACCCACATCCTCATAGATACTAGTCGGATTCATTTTCACTGTGCCACAGTGGGAACTCCTTGATTTTATTTTTAATAAATTCTCAACCTCTATACATTTGGGGGCATTTGAGATATGAGATCAAATTGAACCACAAAGCAACCAATTACTAGATTTAGTCACTTTTAAAATCCTAAGATTTTGCCTGGTAAATAGTACAAGTCATATTGCATTGAACTGAGATTGAGAAGAAAGTAAAATTTGGAGGAGGGGATCAGAAGTTCAGTTCTGGACAAAATAAATTTAAGTATAACTAGACTATTGCATAAGTAAGTATGGAGTTGGGGGAGAGGACTCGGCTGGGAACATAAATTGTAAGATATTACCCTCTGGTTTGACTGTGAATTATGAAATTGGATGACGTCCAAAGAAGTGAGAGCAGATAGAAAATATAAGGGAACCTGCAGTTCCCGTCGTGGCTCAGTGGAAATGAATCCAACAAGGAACGATGAGGTTGAGGGTTCAATCCCTGGCCTCAGTCAGTGGGTTAAGGATCTGGCATTGCCATGAGCTGTGGTGTAGGTCGAAGATGCAGCTCATATCTGGTGTTGCTGTGGCATAGGCTGGCAGCTGTAGCTCCGATTAGACCCCTAGCCCGGGAACCTCCATATGCCGCAGGTGCGGCCCTAAAAAGCAGGAAAAAAAAAAAAAAAGAAAAAGAAAGAAAGAAAATGTAAGTGAACAAAAGTTGGCCAACATTCATCTCTGATATGAAAAAAACTCCATAAAAAAGAAGTATTTTACGTTTCCGAAGAAAGTGAGGACAGTTATCACCAGAACTATATTCTTGAGTAGGCATAACCACATGAGATAGAATGAAGCCACCCAACATCCATTCATGTTAACAGGAGATAAGGCAGGGTAAAATACATGACAACAATGGTGTGGAAGTCAAAAAGTCTTAGTATGAGAATGACAGAGCCTGCATTGGTTAGGGGATATATGCATGCATACACACATATGCATATATATATACATATTTCATATACTTTTTTTTTTTTTTGCTATTTCTTGGGCCGCTCCTGCGGCATATGGAGGTTCCCAGGCTAGGGGTCGAATCGGAGCTGTAGCCACCGGCCTACGCCAGAGCCACAGCAACGCGGGACCCGAGCCGCGTCTGCAACCTACACCACAGCTCATGGCAACGCCGGATCGTTAACCCACTGAGCAAGGGCAGGGACCGAACCTGCAACCTCATGGTTCCTAGTCGGATTCGTTAACCACTTCGCCACGACGGGAACTCCTCATATACTTTTTTATTCGTTGCCTTATTCTCTTCCATCACTCCTGCTGAATAAATACTTTCCTGAATTTCATATTAATCATTTTGGCTTTCTCTCATAAGTTTCACCCTTTGTATATGTATCCTAAATAAAAATATTTATCTTGATGAGAGTGGGGCTGATCTTAAGCCTGATGATTTTTACAGAGTATCACACAAAATTGATGTAAATGTAGAACCAACTATTACTCAATACCTGAGTCTCTCTGAGTCTGTGTTTTTTTTTTTTTTCGTTAATACCTACCCTAGAATTTTGTTTTGAAAATGAAACAAGTTAATGAACATAGAAAAAATTGCAATGAAGGACAATATAAATTTTTATCATTACGTGTACTTATTTCATTAAAAGTGATTAAGAAGAGAAAAACAATATGTTGGTAAAGTATTTCATGAATGCTTAAAAAAACTGCCCACACTTTAACCCTGACTCCTTCGGCTTCCTTTGCATTTAACTTTAAAATCTCCTGGCTAGATTTTCACAGATCAATTAAGGTAATTTTCTTTAAAAATATCAAAACATGGTTTTATTAAAAAAAATCTGACATTGAAATATTTTCCACTCATTTTTCAATCTTCTTTCACATTATTCTGAGGGAGGTTTTTCAAAGCCAGGCTTCCTAGTCTTTGTATCAGATTCTTGTCACATAGTCACCTGAAGCTCTCCTCTTCAGTCTTCTGTCGTTCAATTTCACTAATTTATTTCGTAATTAAAAGAGTGGCCTAATTCCAGTTTGTTTCAAGACTATCAAACAGTGCAGGAAATATATTGACAATCTGACATACAAGATTGAGTAGATATTCAAGGATAAAAATATGAAATCAGTCATATACTACAGTGACTAAAGAAGTAAGCAAATGATCTAGTGAAGTCTATGTAGGTAAAAAAAAAGTGATCTGAATTTTGGATGTTTGCATTAGCTTGGTAAGCAAGTTTTCTTTCAATTTTGATTTCTATCTCAAATTATCAAATAAATGTCACTGGACAAATGAATAAGTACATATCCTTGCAGTTCTGAAATATCTTTAATTGTAGTTTTCTACTGCAAAAATATTATATCCATAATTTCTATAGACAACCTAAATACACTAAAATTTTCTTCATGCCATTCAATAATTTTCCGAATTTTTTTCTTTAAACTTTTTGGTAAAGAGCAAATATCAAACACTATCTCACTGATCAATTAAAATTTGACAGATATCAATTTAAAGAGCATTTATCCTAGTGTTTTTAATATATAAAAAAACAAAAGCAAAGCAAAATAAAACTAGGCAGTCATGAGAATGTCAAGTAAGACCCTAAGACACCCAAAGCTGTCTCTTTAGTCCTGTCTTTAAGACATGAGATGATGGCATTCACTAAAGTGCATTATCGGATTAATTATGCTGAAGGCATCAGTTAAATTAGATCTAGTCAAATAAAGCCAGACATGGAGTCATCCAATTTAGCTATTAAAAGGTTGTTAAGTACATTTACTAATGTTATTTTGTTTGAGGAGCCAGTCCTCCATTCAGATATTTTAAATCCAGAAGTGTTTTTCCATTCATCCCTCAAAATGACAGAAAGACCAATGGTAGTCAAAAATACAGAAGCTTACAAAAGCAAAAATATATAAACAGAAGCAACTGTCTGAAAATAAGGAACCACTAAATGTGATTACCATTTTTCCTATCTTCTCAGCATCCTGGATGAGAAAAATTCTGGCACAGCAGTGTATTGATGTCAGCTTGCTGAGCTTTATAATGTATTTTTCCATGTTAATGTATTTTATGTTTTTAACTATAGTGTATTTTAAATATGAGACTCAAAAAGGGGTCTTTTATAAATTAAATTATTAATTATAATCAAGTCATAAGGAAATATCCTATAATCAAAGGATAAATTAACAATATATAATAGGAAAATTTTTTTTTTTTTTTTTTTGGTCTTTTTGACTTCTCTAGGGCTGCTCCCACGCATATGGCGGTTCCCAGGCCAGGGGTCGAATTGGAGCTGCAGCCGCCAGCCTACACCAGAGCCACAGCAATGAGGGATCCGAGCTGCGTCTGCGACCTACACCACAGCTCACAGCAACACTGGATCCTTAACCCACTGAGCAAGGCCAGGGGTCGAACCTGAAACGTCATGGTTCCTATTCGGATTCGTTAACCACTGAACCACGACGGGAACTCCCTATAACAGGAAAATTTTATAGCAGTCTATTGACCTTCTAACAAATACAGCACACTATTTAGAAAGAAAAGGTGAAGTAGATAGGACAAAAGGCCAAGAAGATCACCTTAAAGAACTGAAGTATCACAGATATCAAAGAATAACTTCTATATGTAGCATTTCTAAAATCAAACCTTTAGATATAAAGATGATCAAAAATGGCAACTGAGGAGTTCCTGTTGTGGCTCAGTGGAAATGAACCCAACTAGTATCCATGAGGATGTGGGTACAATCCCCAGCCTCTCTTAGTAGGATAAGGATCCAATGTTGCCGTGAGCTGTGGTGTATGTAGGTCACAATGCAGATCAGAGCCGGCATTGCTGTGGCTGGACCCTCGGTCGGCAACTGCAGCTTCGATTAGACCCCTAGCCTGGGAACTTTTGTATGTCATACCTGCAGCCTTAAAAACCAAACAAAAACAAACAAATAAACAAAAAAAAAAAGGATGGGAACTGAATTAGCTCACCATTATCTTATCTGGAAAGGATTTTCTTTTTAAAAAAATACTATTTAAATTCACATTGATTGAAATATCTTTTGGTATAGATTGGCAGGTCTATGGATAGTTATGAGTAGCGACAGCCAGACTGGGGATAGCTAAGTCAACCTTAAGAATTGGAAAAGTCAAAAGAAGCCCTAAGGAGCCAGAGTTTGGATAAAGGTCAATAGCGAAGATAGATAGATGCCTAGTGTAATAGACACTAGGCAGGGTGATGATAACAGACTTAGAGAAATGTTTGAGTGTGAAGCAAACAGTATATCCAAATGGGGAAAAGATGAGAAACATGGGGATCTGGAAGAACAAAAAGTCAGTGCAAAGTAGCAGAGCAGTCGTTAAAATGTCTAAGGAGTAAGAAAGTATGTTACATTAAGCTAACACTTTTTTTCATCTTAGAACTGCTTAAGATGTTTTTTGAGTCCAAATGTCAGGAAACCTCCTAATTGAAGTGGTTTAAAAATAAGCCATGAGGCAGATTTATAAAATGTGCCATTTTAAAAGAATCTGGAAAAGAACGGATGTGTATATATGTATAAGTGAATCACTTTGTTGCACAGCAGAAATTATCACACCATTGTAAAGCAGCTATACTTCAATAAAACTTTAAAAAATAAAGAGTACAAATTATGGCTCTGCCATTTTTATTTTTGAGGACTTGAGAAATTATTTATCCTTTCTATAAGTTTTTTTTCCCCTCATTTTCCCAACAGGAATAATAATATTAAATACATCTTGGAAATTAAGCTATATACATAAAGCATAAAACCATTTACTGGCCCATAGTAAATGAAAGGAACTATTTTTACTGTTGTTGGTATTAACATTGCTTTATTATGTTTTCATTATTCTTTTTTTGTTTTTAAAGAAAGCTTTTGCAAAAAAAAAGGAAATTCTGCTTAAATAAAGAAGAGGTTCCAAAATGGAGAGGTAAAGATGGAAGTCTGAAGAACAAAGTACAATAAAGAAATCTCCTAAATATTTATTAGCAGTAGTGGTATTTGAGATAAACATGATGAAAAAAGGATTTCTCATGAGTGACTATGGTCAAGAGGTCAATGAGTAATCAAGACAAAGAAGAGCTGGGAAAGATTATTAGCACATATCTTCTCCCTTTTACTGTGCACATGTATATGTAAGATGTTCTTTCCCCATTTGCTACATCAGATTCACTACATATTTTTAATATTATGTTTATTGTATAACACTATTTCCCAAATTTTAATTTAGTTTCCTAATGCCTGTAAATTTATTTTTTTATTTAGCTTTGTGACTGTTTCACTGAGGAAAAAAAAAAAAAACATTGACAAAGACTTGAACATTAATACAAAATTTTCCATCAGGAAACTAATATATTTGGAAATACTAATGAGGATTCCTAGTGTCTGAGGAAAGTAGTGATTATTTTATAAACACCGATGATTTCACACAGCATAATAAGCAGAATATGTGCTTAATTATGAGATGAAACTTATTCTTGGCTCAGTGACTGGTCCTGTGCGGCAGGGAATCACACCACAGGAAAGGGAGTGAAAGATACATTCTAATTAAAGAGCTTAAATTTTATATTTAACATTTCTCAGGACAAAGTTATTACAGCACACCTGAAACTGCAAAACAATAATAATAATACCAATACAGTGAAAGATCCAGTGGAAATTAATGATACTTGCCTAGAGATGTGTCTGAAGGAGATCCCATGGTGGCTCAGGGGTAATGAACCCGACTAGTATCCATGAGAACACAGGTTGGATCCCTGGCCTTTCTCAGGGGGTTAAGGATCCGGCATTGCTGTGAGATGCGGTGTTAGCTCACAGATCTGGCAGCTCAGATCTGGCACTGCTGTGGCTGTGGCCATCAGCTGCAGCTCCGATTCAGCCCTTGGCCTGGGAACTTCCATATGCCTTGAGTGTGGCCCTAAAAAGCGGAAAAAAAAAAAAAAAAAAGAGAGAGAGAGAGAGATGTGTCTGAAGTTAAAGCCTAAAGTTACTTTGTAATTATTTTTTGAAATGGAGAAAATTTTTTGAGTGGAAGGACATCAAAACTACAAAGATAATTACAGATACCCAGTTTTGTCACAATCCCTGCTTTTCCTTATTTCTAATAATTATTAATTAGTAATATTCAACAATTTGTAAGGGTAGAAAACATTTTAATTAAACTACACAGAAAAGTTTATATTCAGAAATAATGTAATTACTAGTAGTCCTATGGTAAGAACTGTATATAGCTTTACAGTTTATTTAATCAAAAAAGCTTCCAAATGATTCAAACATGAAGGCTGTCATACAGATTTCAACCTCCTACTGCTTTCAGTCAGTCTCTGTTTTACTACATTCCAGTTTCTAAGCCATTTTATATATAATGTCTGTATGTCTATAGAATGTAGAGGATGTTTCTAAGAAAAGCCACAGCAGAGGAATCATTTCATTTCTCCCATTTTAATGGTCAGAAAGAAGATTGCAGTGCTGCAATAAACGTCAAAATTTCTTCTATGAGCCAGGACCCTAAGAGTGTATCACAGCTTGTCAAGGCCTCTGAAGGCAATTGCTTGTGCCAGTTTCCTATTATAATAGCAGCGAAGCCTCTGCAAGGTCTCATGATCAAAAACATTGATTTATTCTGGTCACAGACCTTCAGTCTCCCTTAAGCTTTTAATTAAATCCCACTTACATTCTTCTTCGCCATGTACCCCTTCTGTTATACATAAGATAAAGCCAGTGCCGAACCTAGTCACCCTCCTTGGCTACAAGGCTATGTCTCTGCTATAGGAAAGCAGAGGTGGGGAATCCTTGACCCCTACAGATTTACATCACAATCAATTGCTAAATGTATAAATTAAAATTACTTAAAGTGCAGAGTTCCTATCCATGGGTCAGGGGAAATGAATCTGACTAGTATCCATGAGGACACAGGTTCGATCCCCGGCCTCCCTCAGTGGGTTAAGAATCCAGCGTTGCCTAAGCTGTGGTGTAGGTCACAGACACAGCCGGGATACCGCATAGCTGTGGTTGAGGTGTAGGCCGGCTGCTATTGCTCCCACTCGACCCCTAGCCTGGGAACCTCTATATGCCATCGGTGTGGCCCTAAAAAGACCAAAAAAAAAAAAAAAAAAAAAGAAAAAAGAAAGAAATTACTTAAAATGTACAAATAGCTAGAACAAATCTTTGTTTATAATATGATTTTAACTCTGCTTATTTAGCTCTGTGTGGACTTATTTATACAGATCTTCAAAGGAGAATATACACATGTGTGTTAACTTTATCACATTCCTTTGACCCACAGATGTGCCTAAAATCTTGAATTCTAAGTAGACACACTTTCATTTAAATACAATGAATAAACATCTGCATTGTAGAAATGTGTCATGGTTGAATATGAAGTCAGAATATCTCTTGGTTTTGCCATTCACTATTACTGTAACTGAAGACTACTTATGTAACATATGTAAGCTTTTCTTATGTGTAAATGGAAAAAAATATGTAGCCTGTATTGTTGCTCAAAAATATGATAATTCTTACAATGTGCTTAGCATTCAGTGATGATCAGTATCAAAGATTACTATTATTATTATGACTATTCAATCTCGTGGACTTTTCCAGCAAATGTTTAGGTTCAGACTTTCTTTCATTAACTTATTTAGAGTTCATTTCTCTTTGTCATAATTTGACCATGATTTAATTCTATAATCAACAATAAATAGCATCCTTATCCAAATATAATAAGTATAATATGGATGCAATATGAACTATTGTATCTAATCAATTTTAAATCAAAATAGGTATTATTTGATTATCTGCATCTCTCTCCATTACCATGGAAACTTGGAGTATCTATGTATTTATCATTAAGGTGATAGATCTTATATTTAAATATGTTTGAATAAGCATAACTAACAGTTCATCATGAATAATACACTCAGCTGTTTATAATGTTAGTAAGAAAATATATTTTCAATAAATCTGTTGCCCAAAGATACCATGTAAGTTATGAAGACTGACTAGTTCATCTAGTAGCCTAAAAGGTTGATTCTTAGAAAGAGTCTTAACAAAAAAAAATTTTTTACCTGTAATGTGATTATCTCAAGGCTTTAATAATTAAACAGTAAATAATTCCATAAAAACTTTAGACATCTTAAACTAAATTATATTTCCAAAGATAAAAACTGATATATTTAAAGAGTGAAATATTTTAATGAGATCATAGGATATATACATTTCCTGACATGAACACTTTCCCAAAATATCCAACAACTAACTAGGAAATCTTGTTCACATGTTCAGTATCCTTCCTTCCTTTCCTTCCTTCCTTCCCTCTTTGTCTTTTTTAGGGCTGCATCTGTGGCATATGGAGGTTCCCAGGCTAGGGGTCCAATCGATGCTGCAGCTGCCAGCCTACATCACAGCTACAGCAACTTGGGATCCAAACCACATCTGTGACCTCACAGCAATGCCAGATCCTTAACCCACTGAGTGAGTCCAGGGATCGAACCCACAGCCTCATGAATGCTAATTGGGTTCATTACCACCAAGCCATGATGGGAACCCTCTCAGTATCATTTCTGATTTTGGCTTTATATGAGTCTTTATCATATTACAAATCCTAAATGCAATCAGAATGCTGCCCCTAAATTTAATTCTAAATTTGTTTCCTAAATTAACTCCTTTTCTAGATTACAGGCAGCATCTGTGAAGTGAAAAGTTGCAGGAGACTAAAAGCAATGTTAAGGCTATGCAGTCACAATTGGGAATCTGAACTCTCTTCTCAGCTCTATCAGTCTGTCAAACTCTGTCATAGAAGAGTGGGGCCACAGATTAGCCATGTGGCCAATTAGTACATCAGCTCTTGACCGTGATCCTTTCGGTGTTCCTACCAAAGGTGACCTGATAAAATAAAACCTTATAAAATGCAAAGATTTGCAACTGTTCCTTTGAAGTCAAAAGAGATGGATTCTTGTTCCAGATTCTTTCATTTAGTCCTTTATTCATCCATTAGATATTAATGGGTGTTGCATTTGAGACATGAGCCCATGACTTCTTATTTCAAGCACAAGACAAACATTCGTTTAGGATATTGCAGCCTACAAAGTACAACATCTAATAATTGTGTGGCTAGATATTCTAAGATTTAGTTTCCTTCATATAAAGTTTATACACTTCTTAAAAGTTAATTTGATATTTTGAAAAATATATGAAAAATCATCTTAAATATAAAGTTCTGTACACATGGAGAGTGTCCTTTTTCTGGGAAATCATTTATACAATGACATTTGGTATTGATAGACATAAAATACACTCTGATATAAAATCTCAAGCACCAAGAAAAGAAATGCCAAAGAAACAGTTAGAAAACAATTTGAAATAGAATTAATTCTATTCTTCTCAAGTTCATAATATGATATCCTCTGCTTTTTATATGAGTATAAAACTGACATTCTGCTAGGCTTCTTCAATTCGTTCTGCTAGGCAATTCCTTTGAAGTCAGATTATGTATTCCTTATTTGAAATCCCTGTGCTTGTATTAAGATGAAACATAGTTGCCTTTGAGAGTTAAAACACACACACACACACAATGCATATATACATGATGGGAGCACAGTGCTAGATATTTTATGGTTGTTAAAGCTCTTTTCTTCTCATAGGGAAGTCCACTGTAACTGTCACACAGAATCACAATGTACAACTATGAATTTTGTGATAGATATGGACAAAGGCTGAAATATCAATAGATGGTCCATTTCAAATTTAGTGAATTTATGTTATTTAAAGGTACAGCAGGAATGGTGATGTGAACACATGGCTCATTACACAGGAACTTCAGTCTAATCTGTCCATGAATAGGTTAAAAATCTCTCTTTTGCCTTTGCTTATCTTTATACCTTCTCTGCTAAAATAAAAAAATGCATAACAACACTATAAAAGCAATGATAAAATGAAAGTCATTACAAAGTGCATACCAAAGGCATCTAATTAAGTGTATGCACAAATTTTCCTAAGTAATAAAAATCTTAAAAAAATTCTTGTGTTACTTAGAAAATAAAAAAGCTGCCATATAATAACCTCGAATATAACAAATACTTAACATTTTTTCACATTACACTAAAACCCAATATATTTTTTAAAAAATAAGCTGAGTCATGAACACTAAGGGTGAAGTACAAATTGGTTCTTGTCACTCCAATTAGAGTTTTATATATTTAATAAGCTGTAATAAAATATCCCTATTACATTCATGCCTCTACCTTTCTTTGCTTTTACTCTATGTTCTTATGTATGAACTCTCCTTAAAATTAAACCACAAAGTAGGATTTAAGCTGTGACTATCATGCCTCCTATTTTCAAAATGTCTATATTAGTAGTATATATACCATGAATACACATTGAAAAGAACAATTATAAAGAATTATAACAACTCTCTGATTTGGAAAGGATTGTCTACTCTAATTTTAGAGTTAAACAATATAGTTTAATTTCACCAGGTTGTGAGAACCTATATAAGTGAAATCATACCATGTGTTCTTATTTTACCTTCTCAAACAGTATTTCACTATATTAATATATATCAAATTTTTTTTTATCCCATCCACTGCTTCCACTGGATATTAGGTTTGTTTCCATTTTAAGGCTATTATAATACTGCTTAAGGCACATTACATATGCTCATTGGAAGATGAGGTTTTAGAGGATAAACCTTAACAGTGGAATAGCTGGGTCATAGGTTATACATTTCATCTTGTTCAGATAATGTCCAAAATGTGTGTATTTGTGCACATTACAAAAGATGTATAAATTCTATGAATCCCTTATTTATTCATTCAGAAAATGTTGCTTTGTCATATGATACACTGATATTTATGACTTACATACTCTTATATTACTTAATACCATTTTTAAGTTTTGTACTAGTATTTATTGGTTTGAATTTTTTGTCTTCTCTAATATTTTCTAGTTTCAAAAAAAATATTTTCTAGTCTCAAGAAAACACTAATAATGCTGCCCTTTTCAATATTTTCTTATTAATGATGCCTTTTCTGTGCCTATTACTTCAACATGTATTGAATAGACAGAATGTAAGTAAGAAAATCTCCTCTTTCTAAAATACTCCATAGGTTTACCCACGAGATATATAGGAATGGAGAGCCTAAAGGTTATTGTTTTATTTCATTTTGCTTGAAGGAAGTAACGTATCATCTATAAAAAATACTACCCGCCCCCGCAAAAAAAAAAAACTCTTGTCCAGTTAAATCAGTGTTTAGATGTGGGCTATGATATTTTATAATCCATATATATTGTGACATGTTTTATTGTAAGAATTAAGAGAGGAATTCATCCCTTTAACTCTCAGTCCCAAAATCAGAATCAAAACTTTTTGATTTTTCATTTACTTAGCTATCAAATTTTAAAAGTATCAAAGAAACTATTTTTTAAATGGGAACAACTATAATAGTGTTTGCATTGGTGGCTGCAGTAGAATGAAGTCGAACTCACCTGAAGCCACATTACTGTGAAAGACAAACATCTTAATTTATGAAGGTCATTCTTAAGGAAATTTAACCATGGTGCATCAGTTGAGATCTACTACAGAAAAAATGAAAATCATGACAGATACATTAACAAAAAGGATTTACTACAAAAATGCTTAAACATGGATTAGCCTCATAAACAAACAGAGTGATGAGGCATCAGAGAGTAGCCACCATCCATAGAACTAGGAATGAACAATGGATTTTGGAGCAGGGGATGCACAGGGCTGGGTCCCCAAGACCTCTTTGAAGATGTCCGTGGCAAGCTGAACTCATACCTATGAGAATGGAGGAAAAAAGCCAACTGGAGCCAGGGCATGAATTTCTAAGGAGAGGGTACTGCTTAGCTTAGGCTGGTAAATTAAGGGGTAAAATGTGGCTGATTCAAACAAAAGCTGGAAATTGAAACCAACTGCTGTAACTGGAGTGAATAGCCACTGCCTTGATGCACAGTCATTGCTTCTGTGAAGCTTTCAGGAACAGGAAGCAAACAGAAATGAACAGGAATGTTATCCCTCCTCAAGCCTACAGATCTCCTTTCCCGGCAGTTCCTGAATGTCGGGGTCTAGCAGGGAGCCAGCCTGAAAGCGGGAAATGTGGTTTACCAAGTCCCTGCACTAGCATCACATAATGCCTCATAGAAGTGGGTTTGGAGTTAAAAGCCAATAGCTTAAAAACAGGCACGTGAGGAATTTCATAAAATCCCTAATCCCTTAACTAATAAAGTATAACAACCATCACCTGATGAATGCACTTCAATTTTCTGAAGGATAAAAAGACCGTGGTTTTTTTGTGTGCATTTGCTATTGACTCTGAGTATTGCTTCTCCTGAATGATTAAAAGACATTCTTCCCCTAAAAAGAAGCAATGAATTAGATATGGAATTCAATATATTTTTGAAAGACCTAAAAGAGAATATGTATTCATTTTACACACATACACGTAGTCCCTGAAAGAAAGCCATGTTTAATCAAAAAGATAGGTGTTTAAATAATGGAAAATAAGGAAAAAAGACAACATAGAAGCATTTAGTGTTTGAAATTAAAAAAAAATTCTTAAACTTGTGATATAGAGATTGTTTCTATATTAATTCTATCATGATTATACTGATATTATTTTATTACTAAAATAAATATAATTCAAATAGTAAAAGAATAATGATACATGCTGTATTGTTTAATGTATCATTGAAGTGCCAGTTTGTGTTTAAAACTAATAAATTTTATTTGCCAAGAGGTATTTTATTGTGAAGTATAAAACTGCACAAATTGAAAGTTTTATTCTTATATGGAACAATAACTATTTTTTTCTTTTTAGGGCCACATCTGCAAGCATATGAAAATTCCCAGGCTAGGAGCTAAATTGGAGCTGCAGCTGCCAGCCTATGTCACAGCCACAGCAATGCCACATACACTTCATCTGTGACCTACACTGCAGCTTGAGGCAATGCCAGATCCTTAACCTACTGAGAGAGGCCAGGGTTCGGACCCTCATCCTCATGGATATTAGTCAGGTCCTTAACACACTGAGCTACAGTGGGAACTCCCAGAAAAATTATTTTCAAAGAGTATGGGGATGAAAACAAAATGTAATACAATTTTGTCTTTAGGGCAGGCATGCAATTAGTAATAGGAACATTGCAATGCTCCTAGTTATTGGTAATATTCTATTTCTAAAGTTGGGTTATGGAAGTGTGAATTTTTATATTATTAAAATTATTCTCCACTACATTCATTCATGTCTGATATATATGCATACAAATTTTTAATTATTTTGGATGTATTTATTTAATTTTTGCAAATTAAACATGGTTTTTCAGGAAATGAGGATAGTTATGTAGATCACTGGGAATGAAAGTATTAAAACAGGGGCATGATTTAGTCAAGTTTAACACCAATGCTTCCTAAATAAATAAAGTAATTGCTGATACAGGATTTGCTTTTAGGGTTTACTGCTTCAGATTAACTGTTGGATGCAAGCATGCAGGATGGCATGGCCAATTTTGAGGAAGAGAATTACAGGAAACTTACAAGATAGTTCTGGGACTATCTAGAAAAGAGGAGTCCTAGTCATGGCTCATGATGCACAACTAAAGTAAAATAGATAGGCAATGGTTCTTGGTTGTATATTGCTAGGTTTTCTTCTTTCTCCTTGTGAAAAACACCTTAATTTCAAATGTAAGACTCAAATGCCATAAATCCTTTTTTTTACCAAGGAAACCACTTTGCTAATTTGACTCAAGCCACATCTATGCTGCTTGTTTTCCCTGAAGCTTTTCTTCCTCTCCTGGGTGACACAACTGATAGTCAGCAGCTAGCTGAGCAGATGTTATTCCCCAATTAGTACATGATTATTTTCTTTTGAGAGTAAATGTTCCCATGTGTGTACCCTCTATTTCTGATCAATGTCGCTGTTATGTAAACAACAGATTGAGTTGTTATTTTCTTAGAATATAGATTTTTAAGAGCTTTCCATATAAACATATCTTTTTCTAAAAATTGTTGGTAATTAAGACAAGCTCTACCTCACTCTTTCTCTAATGTTCTCATTCTGTCTAATACATCTGACTAGAAAAAAGTTATTTGGTCTTCTAAATGTTGTTTCAGAATGAATTTTGCTTAATTGCATCATCCAATCTCTGTATACTTTTCATTTTAATTATTTTACCTTGGGTATAAATATATTAATTTTCCAAATTCTCAGATGTTAACATATTTTATCTTGATTTTTATTGAGATAATAGAAGAACACTGGGCTAGGGCTGTATATTAAATTCAGTTCATATAATTTCCCATGTGATATTCGGTTTTTTTAAAAAACTTCCTTCAATCTTTAAGAAGACTAGAAATCTAAATTCAGGGATTTCAGCTGATGGTCTCCTAGTGCAGAAGCTTATTGAGACCTCCATGCTGAATCAATAATTTTCTCCTGCCTCTTCCTAGACAAATAACTCATCCTCCACTATAAAAAAAAAAGTACTATAAGAAAGAATAAAACTTAAATCCTCCTTACATACAAATGGAGGAGAGAGAAAACCGTGCATGTGTGGTATTTTATGACATTACATGAACTATATCATACAGAGACTGTGCAAAAATTACATATAAATTATTAAAGTACAGATTTAAAATGAATCTTTCTCACTTATTTTTCAAACAAGTAAGAAGAGAGGAAATAATGCTTTCATATGATCACACACTACTTATCAGAGCAATCAGTTCAATATAACCTAGATTTTAATTGATTATTTTATTTTTGTGTTCACTAAGTCAATAAAAATAACTTTAAATGTCTCTTGAGTTAAACCCTCTATACCAAAGTGAATTTTTTTTTTCTGGCAGTTTGCTTAAAGAGTAATTTCAGAATATAAACTGTAATCATGCTAAGCCTGAAATAAAACAATGTATTCCAATTTGTTACGTTTGCATCTGTGCGTGCATAGTTTCAGATGCAGACATGTATCAATTGTCAGGTGTTTCTGAGCCACTTCAACAGGTGGAGATGCTGAGTAGTTTCCCTGTGATGGGATTTTAAATGTGCTAGAAGAGAAACTGACTCCCCTCTTCACAAGTAAGACTTGTTTAGTTTTTGGTACTCTTAGGTCAATAGTTACCAATTTCTTTAGTTCTAAGCTTTGACTCCTTTGAAAATTTAACTATCCTTTCAAAAAATTATGATATTAAGAAAATAAGTAGTTAAGTATTGATAACATTATGTCTTAGGGGTATAAATACCTTTCTTAAAATGAGTTTTTGTAATTAGAGAATTGACTGACTTCAATCTTTAAATAATTATAAAAGAAGAGCAGAATTTGTCACTATGTACCCAGAGAGTGAAATTTAATATTTGACACAAATGGATTTCTTCACAGTTATTTGTTTGTGTGTATTTTGTTTATTTTACATTTTCACCATAAAAATAGAGGAATAAACTTGGTAGCCAACAAGCCAACTGGCCAGGGAAGCTTGCCTTCCCTTTGTCAGCCCCTCAGGCTGGAGTCCCACATACATGACTTGAATCATTCACTTCAATGGTTCAATTGTACATTGGTAGGATTTCTGCCAGTGAAATCCCCCTTTTCCTCTGAGTCCCCTCTCAGGCTCACAGGTTACTCTGGCAGTCAATCCCTTTTAACTTTGGTAGTTAGTCTACTTAAAGTCAATATAACTCCCAGTGGGACTGAATTTTATTCTACCATTTATCTGTCCCCATCTATTATTTGTTCCATTTTCCTTTGCATTCTTCGTTCTTTTTGAATGACTGGAGTATTTTCGGCATCCCATTAAGTCTCCACTCCTGGTATTTTCTTTGTTTTATTTTTAGCTGTTGCTCTAGGGTTTACAATATGCATCTTTAACTTACTACTGTCTATACTGACATATTACTTCACAGGTAGCTTAAGAACATACTGGAATATGCTTGCATATTTGTTTCCTCTTCTTTTATATGACATGATTATATATCTTCTGTATGTATTTTAAAAACATAAATTTTCTTGTTAATTTTTGTTTTACACTATAAATTATTGGTTTTGGTCATTAAAAAGAAACAAAAAAATTCAAAACACCTTGCATTTACACTTATCTGAAAATTTATTTTTTCCTGGTTCTTTATTTCTTTTATAGCTCACTTTTCTGATTAATATAATTCCCCTCCATATGGCAGTCTTTATATTTACTTGGGAATAAGTCAGCTGAGAATAAATTCTTCTAGTTTAGTAGATCAGAAATCAAACTGGTTTTGACTTTATTTATAAAGAGCATTTTCAGCGGATAATTTTAGGCTGAATTTTCCTCCTACACTTCCAAAATTCTGTTCCATTATCTTGAGTTTTGCATAGTTTTTGAAAGGTATGACACTTCTATTATTTGTTCCTCTGTGTGTATTTGTTTTTTTTTATTTTCCAGCTAGCTTCAAGTTTTTTTTCACTGATTTTAGCAATTTTATTAAGATATACTTCAGTATGCTGGTATTTATGACTATCCTACTTGGATTTAATTTAGTCAGCTATATCTGTGGATTTAGAGATTCATGAAATTTTGGGAAAAATTCATCCATTATTTTATCAAATATCCCTAATCTCTTGTGAGGGCAGCAATTACATGAATGTCAATCAATTTTATATTCCACAGCTCACAGAAGGTCTTTTAATTTTGGTGTTTTTGTTGTTGTTGTTGTTGTCTATGTTTTGCTCTGTCCTTTAGTTTGGATAGGTGCTATTATCTTCAAATGTTCAGGTTCATTCATCTTTCCTTCTTCAGCATTTAAACTTATCTTGATGTATCCTAGTGAAGTTAGGGTATTGTTGTGAGCACAAATTGCTTCCATTTAAGGAGCTAGACCTAGAGCCTGTAATTTTGTTTCCTAGGATGCTTCAGGTTGATTTGTGCACTATAGAAAGACAGACTTTGTGATTAATTTTAAACCTACCTGAACGTTTTATAAAGTATAATTTTCAAATCTTAAAGTCTTCCCTCCATAAATTGTTAGACATACTCAGATTTTGTATTTCACTATTCATTTTAAAATTCTGAAACATATTTCCACAGGAAAAAATGATTCTGCTTTTACTAGGAATAAACAAACAAAAATTCCCATTACTTATCATAAACTAATACAAAAGACTGAAATCATAACAAAGTAATTATAATTATAACAAATTAACTTGTATTTCACTTAGTCAATTGTGAGCGTGATTGTAAACTGACTGCCATACATTCAGACTTAGAAGAAAGCAAAACACATGAATACAAATTAACTTTCTACAACTACTCACATCCATCCCTTCTAATATTGGCAAAAAATCAAGATGACACCAAAATATAGCATATAAAATGAAAAAGCAAAGGTCAACATTAAAATTTTGCTTAATGGTCAATGTTTCAATATTCCATTTTACTTAGATATTACATTTTACTTATAGTAATCATCCATTAATCAACCCAATATTATATTATTTCAAATTTTTAGCTTTTAAATTATCTAAGCCTCTTGGAAACGATGTTCACATTTAAAAAATAAGGCACATAATTACTACTGTAAAATTCTGGTCAAAATTATGATTCAATGTAGTTAATTAGATATTTACTAGTTTCATACTCTTAAATGCTAAGGAAGTATAGCAATAGCTTTTTTTTTTTTCAATAAACAAATACAAGTTTTTTAAGTGATTCAGATTAATTAGACAAACAGTATAGTTTGCTTGGATTTGTCAAGTCAGTCCATGTTGGTTTTTGGTTGAATTATCCACATTGCTATATTTTCAGAATTTCTAATTTTCAATTGATAAAATCATAATATTTTTCAAATATAATCCCACTTGTCAATTTTTTAACACATTAACTAATATGTAAAGAATTTAAAGAATTAAGATACTAAGACAGATTCAAAGAGCATTTGAAGGCTTAGGTGTTTACAGAAAATTTCATGATGGCAAGTTAAGATTGCTAGATTAATTTCAAAACTGACTAATATCCTGCTGAGCAACAACCTTTGATATTTAGAGCTATCTTTTATACTAGACATCAATTATTTGCATTTCAATCTGACAAGTTACAATTCTGTAAGTCAACATGTAACTTCACTAAGTCTGGGAACCTCAATCAATAGTGAAGAGGGAGTCAAAGAAATGCCACTTCTCCGGAAAATTCTTTTGGGTCTCAGCTCCCATATAGTATTATCAGTACATCACCTAACTTTTGGCCTTATTTTTATCTCTAGAAGATTTTTCTAAAACATTTCTCAAAGTGTAGTGCTTTAAAGAAGATACACTGTTAACCAAAAAAGAAACATATCTGTTTCTGATAGAGTTTTGAAAACAAAGGGAAAAAATAGAAATGGCATGAATACTCCCCATCTCTTACTTTCATATCCATGTTCCAGGTAAGATCATTTAAGGACTGGACATGGCTGACAGCTAATATAGTGATAATATTTTCTACTTGATTATGGCTCTTTTTGGATGTTTCCTTTATACTCATATTAAGAGATTTGGGAACCTAGAGCTAGGTTTAAGAGTATGATTCAAATAAGAAAGTATTAGGGTTACTAGGGAAGACTCAGATGGGGGGCAGTTTTCTCCTAAGCTTCTGTCTACCAAAGCCTGATTCTCTCTGATCCATCCTCTTCAAAATTCATGCTCAGAAGTAGTTATTTTACTCAACGCAATAACTCACTTAGGAATATAGAAATGCTTTTCTTGGTAATTTATATAGAACATTAATATGTTTAAAATTCATAATAATTGTAAGCCAAATTATATTTACCATCTGAATCTTCTATTTGTCAATATGACTTTCACTTCTCTCTTAACTTTAGAATGTAACATTACTATTATTGTTATTTTGTCTTTTGTCTTTTTAGGGCTGCATTTGCGGCATCTGGAGGTTCCCAGGCTAGGGGTCTAATTGGAGCTAGAGCTGCCAACCTATGCCACAGCCACAGCAACACCAGATCCGAACTGTGTCTGTGACCTACACCACAGCTCACGGGCAACATCAGATCCTTAACCCACTGAGCAAGGCTAGGGATCAAACCTGCAACCTCATGGTTCCTAGTCGGATTCGGACTAGGAATATGCTAGCAATATAATCAATATAACCAATATAACATTATTATTTAAATTGTAATAATATATTCTTATAGTAACACTCTTTATGATTTAAGAACCAATCCTAAACACATTTTCAGATTATATTCTTCTTTGCGTGTGTGTGTGTGCTATTTTCTTGGGCGGCTCCCACGGCATATGGAGGTTCCCAGGGGTCGAATCAGAGCTGTAGCCACCGGCCTATGCCAGAGCCACAGCAATGGTGGATCCAAGCTGCATTTGCGACCTACACCACAGCTCACGGCAACACCGGATCCTTAACCCACTGAGCAAGGCCAGGGATCGAACCCGCAACCTCATGGTTCCTAGTCGGATTTGTTAACCACTGAGCCACGACGGGAACTCCCAGATTATATTCTTGCAAAAATTCTACAAAACAGATGACATAGGTATTACTAACCCAACTTAACTTATCAGAATTCAGTAGGAAGGGGACAATCTGGGCTTCAAATCCATAGATTCTGTTTCCAAGCTGGATTCATTGCCAGTTTTTAAAATGCATAAGGTACATCTATAATGCATTCAGATTTATTTTACAAAATATATTTAGAATCAATCTCAGAGTATTTAAGATTCATTTATGTTACATTTGATAATTCTATAATATTGTAGAAAATGAAACTCATATTCTCATGCAATTTCATTATTTCCATTGTATTTTCCAAATAAAATCTGAGAAATAGAGTTCTAAATAAATATTAATGGTGGACTGTATTTTAAGTTTGGGGCTGGGATTGGGATGTGTAGGAACTGCAGTTATTTATCATAAAATGGTATTGTAAGATACTGAAATTTTCAATATAAATTCTATTGGACAATTCTATTATAGTTTAGGTCTGCACAAATCAGAATTCCAATGAAAGAGGTAGAAAAATTACAACCAAATGGCTAGTTCTGACTCTGATGTATTAATTTGTAAATAAAACTTTATTGAAACACAACCATGCTCATCTGTTTACATACTGACTTGGTAATTTTCTCATTACAATGATGAGAAACGATGTGACTTGAAAAAGCAAACATATATACTATCTGGCCCTTTACTTAAATAACTTGTCAAAAGCTTTTTTGGGAGAAAACTCATTGCTGTTTTAATTTTGTACCTTCACTAATACATACTTAATATGAAGCAGGAGGTAAAACTTTCTCAAATTAAGAAAAAAAAGGTAATCTGTAATACAATTTATGCTTGCTGTGAATCTTGTCACACTCCTAGCTCCAAACCTTTCAGGATATGAATTCTCACCCTTCTGCTTGTCATAGGAGTACATGATTATAAAAATAGTATAAATCCTAGAATATGTTGACATTTTTGCACAATATAGCTGAAGAATTGTTACTTTAATGCTTAAGGAGGAAGTTCAGGTTGACACATCTGCATACGAACTATGTCACACTCTAATGTCCTCAGTCTGGGTTCTTTAGCCAGGGCAAAGTTGGCCTTTGCTTAATATTATAATAGGGAGCTCAAATCAGATAAGAAATATCATATGATCCATAGGTAAGCAATAATGAAATGACCTCTCTTAATATTATGATTATTTTCTCTACAAAATTGGTGTGATATGTTCTAGGCATACACAGATCAAACAAGAGCAAGCTCTGCAGGACAAAATCAGAACACTTTTCTTACATTTTACACTTTAGAGTTGCTCCAGGATTTAGATTATGCCTGTGATAGGAGCAATTGTGTATCAAGGATGTGTAATTGGACAATATTGAAAAACATTACTCAGAGCTAATTTATACATACATCTGCTTTTCAGAAAAAAGGGAAAAGTTGGAAATAATTATGAACATAGACATCAAGGTATAAGGACAAACCATGAAAACTGTAATGACAAAATCATGAAAGAAAAAATACAAGTTTCATAATCTCAAAACACTATTGAAAATAAGCGCCTCTAGAATTTTACAATGCAATTTCAAACAAGGGCTTATTTTTCATTTATCTCTTGCTAGGCTTCACAGAAAAAAATCTAATTAATGATAAACTGATATAATTTCTTCTTAGTATATTCATTCAGTATACTCTGGAAATGAATGATCTTGGTGCTAATAAACTATAACGATTTCTTTCTATCACTTTAATCTTACTGTTTTTGGTTTCTCAATTACCGGTGATGGAATTTGCCCAAGTTGACCTGTAATTAGAGCCAATTATCATTTCCACTTTATCATAGCATAAAAAGGCACAGCATATTTTTCATTTAAAGTAAAAGAAAAGCTGAGAAAATTTTGCATTCTTTACTGCAAGTTATAACAATATCCACCGTTAAAATGATGCCAATAGATGTCATGGTATAGAATGGCTGTAATTTGTCTCTGATAAGGAAATTCAGGTATTTTCTTTCCATAAAGCTAGCATAACCTATTCTCCATGATTCCTTTTTGATACATTGTGACCAAATCTAAATGACTAGTGAAGTGGAACTATAACCTCTAATGGATAGTTGTACCACTATATCTCTAGGTAGTCATTTTGAGGTTAACCTGAAGTTCATATAGTCATAATTTGTAACAAAGTAGAAAAAAAAAGTAAGGCATCCACAGTTTTCCTTAACTATTCCCTAATTATAAGCTACATTTGGACTGAATTAAATAGAGGTAAAAGAATAGAAGACATTATTGTTGTTGCAGAAACTTGGCTTCTGTGCTGAATGGAAATGCAGAGATGGAATTTTGGGTGAAGGAGAAAAAAATACCTTTTGTTGACTTGCCAGGCAAAGGAGACCACAGCAGGCTAATGCCTTAAAGACTGTGCCCTTCATTGGGAAGAAGTATGGGGAGTTTTATAATAAAAAGGAGAAAAACAGGGTTCCAGATAAGAATCAGGGTTGAGGGCCAACATGCATTCTTCTTTCCTTGGAGGAATCTTTAGTCATCAGGTTGATGTCATGAGATCTTAGCGTGATCCTAGTGGCATTCTGGGTTATTGTATCTAGATCTTTCCTAAAATAAAAATAACCTGTAAAAAGGGCTTATTGATCAGAGATTAGGAATATCTAGGAAAGTCCTCAAAAAAAAATCATGTGCTGATAATCTTTGACCAACAGGCAATTGGGTTCAGGGTGCCTAATCTGTAGCTCTTGGGTGATTTATTTAGGGTGCAATTAAACCAGGGAGAAGCACAAGGACTCTAAACTGATTTTAAACTAGTCATTTCAAAAATAGGCATAATAAATATAATTTTTTTCTTATGTGTATGAGGTACCTCCATCATTATTACTATAACATTTATTATATCACTTATTTGTTTTATCAATAATTTAAATCAAACTGCACAAATTCTACTTTCCTTTATGGAGTTCATCAAATAAACCATAATTGTGATTGTATACAGTTTTCTATTGGTCACTGTTCTGGAACATTATAGAAAAAAACATTCTAAATATTTTTAATGATATAGTTGTCAGCATTTAATATTTCTGAGTTATTATAAGGACAAAATTTTTCTACCAAAATATTAATTTTAAGTGGGCAAAGATAAAAGCCTATGAAATAAAGGAATACAGAAAGGCAAACAGTAAGACAGATGAAAATAAGAAAAGAAATATTTTTGCATTAAAGATATATTCCTAGGTAATTATTTTAGAGCAATCAAATCATATTTTATAAAAGATGGATATATATTTAAAGAAAGGTTGGGGCAAATTATTGTGAAAGATAAATCTATATGGATAATATAATTATAATCCATAATTTTAATTTTTGTAATTCTAATATTTTAAACTCAAACTAGAATTTAAGGCAAAACTAATATATGCAAAGGAAAAAAATTTTAATTTTGAACATACTGTGATGATATAAACTTCAGTGGCAAAAATCCCAAATGTAGTGTGAAATTATTTGTACTATTGTACTTACTTATTATTTATATAGAGTAAAAAGTGTATGCCATTTTATAAATTGACGGCACCAAATTTTCATAAATTAACATGCTAAATTCAAAATACATAACAATGCCAGTCCCTCAAATACCCCCTCATAATACTGTTAACAATAACCAATCTTCTAACCTGTAACACTATAGAATAATTTAGCTGTTTGTGAACTTTATAAATAACATCATAGTTGATCTTTTGTGTCAGATATATTTGTCTCAATATTTTTTTGTGCAAAATCCATCCATATTTTTGTGTTTGGTGTAGTTGATTCATTTTTACTTCATTATTATATTCCATTTTATTATTATTCCAAATGTGTGTATCCACTCAGCAGCTAATGAGGGTCTGATTATAGTTTTTAGTTATCTTAAATAGTGCTGCTATGCATATTCTTATTCATATCTTTTGGTAAAAACATATGTAGTATGTATGTTGACATAGAGTATGTATGTAAACATGGAATTGATGGGTCAAAGTTATTTATTTGTTCAATTCCAATAGAAAGAGTTCAGTAACAACTAAAACAATTTATATATCATACAGCAGTTTATACCTGTGAAATTGGTTTCACATCCCTATAAAACTTTCTATATTCAGTTTGAGGTTTTGTTTTTCCATTTAGCCATTCTCCAGTGTATACAGTGGTATCAAGTTATAGCTTTACTTTGAAACTCGCTTGAATACTAATGAATATGAGTATATATACCTATGTTTAGTGACAATTTAGATATCTTCTATGAAATGCCTTTTCAAATCTTAACTTATTTTTCTATTGGGTTTTCTGCTTTTTATATATCAATTTCTATGATATTAAATTTAGATATGATATTAAATTCAGCTAATTTGTATCAGCTATTTTTATATGCTAAGCAAAATTCTTTTTCCTACAAATAAGTGTATTTCAAACATTTCTCATTATGTGTTTTGACTTTCCTCTTTCATAATGGTGTTTTTTGATAAATACGTTATTTCATATATATGTGTGTATGAATATATGTGTGTGTGTATATACATAGTGCTTTTTGTGCCCTAGGTAAGAATTTATAACCTATTCCAATGATGAAGATATTTATGTTTCTTTCAGAAGGGTGATTGTTTCCATCTTTTTATTAATTATATATTCCATCTGGAACTGGCATATAAAAATGAAGGAAAATATATCCCATTATTTATCTATGCAAATATCTAATTAATTCAGCACCACTGTTTGCAAAGATCATTCTTTTCCCTTCTGCACTGAGCTATTATACATGTCATATATCAAATGATCATATAGATTTCTCTGTTTCTGGACTATCTGTTCTTTTCTGTTCCACAATTTGTCTATCCTTGTACCAAAAGAACACTCAAAGTCTCTGCTCTAATAAAGCTTATATTATAATGGGCAATACAATAATAAAATATGGAATAATTTAAGAGAGTGGTATATGCTATGAAGAAAAGATGCTAACGGGATAGCGAGTATGAGGGATTGGATGGTCAAGGAATATTTTACGGAGGAGGCCACATGTGTACGTCTGAATACAAGAAGGAGCGGTCCATGAGAAGTGTGGGGTCAGAATACTCTAGGCAGAGGGACTAGCTGAAGCAATAGTTCTGATACAGAGATAAATTTCATATTTTTAAATATATTTTATATTCAAATAGACTTTAAATTACTGAAGAAAAGTGCTTAAAAATTATTTGGGAGATGTGCATATAAACCAGACATATCAGGTGTAATAGGCCATGTTAAAGATGTCCACTTTTGGCTTAAAGGATGAATTGAGGAAAGATTTAAGCTATTGGTATGCACAATGTTCTATTTTTTTTTTTAAAGACTAGAACTCTAGTATTTTGATTGAGATTTCACTGAATCACTAGATTAATCTGGGGAGAATTTAAATTTTAACACTATTCTATGTTTGTAAATATGAACAAAGTATTTCATTCCTTTTATTTAGGTCTTCTTTTACCTGTTGCAACAAAGTTATATGCTTTATGTCATACAGATGTCACATGTCTTCTGTAGAAATTTCCTAAATGTTTCTTATTTTTACATTAATAAAATTATAATGTATTACAATTTTTATTTCTATTAACAGAAAATAAAATACATTCAGTAATATACTGGCTTTTTAGTTTGTAAATCTAGTGAATTCATTTAATAGTTTCAGATGTTCCACATAGATGATAAAGAGAAATTTATGCAAATAAGGAAGATTTTTTTCTTAAAACTTTGGATGTTTTTGTTTACTTTTCTTATCTTGTTGCAATGGCAGAAAACTTCTGTACATAACTGAACAGTAGTGGTTAGAGTAGACAGGTTTTATTTGTTCCTAAGAGGTAAGAATTCTGTTTTTATGATTATGCATGACATTAGCCCTAGGGGTTTTGTTTGTTTGTTTTATTAACAGTTCTTTCTCACATGTATCTTTTGTAAATATTTCCTCCCACTGTGTCTTGTCTTTTCATTCTCATCATATTGTTTTTATTCAGAGCAAAGGTGTTTTTTGCTCATTTATTTTTTTAATCATAATAAAGTCTAGCTTATCAAGTCCTTCTTTCATGGACTGTACCTTTAATGTTGTATCTAAAAAGTAATTGTCATACCAAAAGTCATCTAGATTTTCTTTTATGTTGTCTCCTGGAAGTCTTATAGTTTCGTATTTTACATTTAGGTCTCGCATCTGTTTGGAGTAAATATTGTCTGTGTCTACGTTCATTTTTTTTTTTTTTGACATGTCAATATCCACTTGTTCTAGCACCATTTGTTGAAAAGTATTATCTTTGTTCTGTGCATTGCCTTTGCTTCTCTGTCAAAGAACACTGGAAAATATAGGTCTATTTCTGGACTCTCTGGTATACTCCACTGATCTATTTCCCTTTACTTTCACAAATACCACACTGTCTTGATTACAGTTGCGTTGCAAGATGTCTTGAAATTGAGTATTATCAATACTCCAACTTGTTCTTCTCCTTCATTGCTGTGTTGGCTATTCTTGGTCTTTTGCTCCCTATAAATTTTAGAGCCAGTTAGTTAATATTAATGAGATAACTTTCTGGAGTTTATTGGGCTTCCATTGAATCTATAGATCAAGTTGTGAAGAACTGACAATTGACAATATTGAGTCTTCTTATCCATCAACATGGAATATCTCTCCATATTCTTAGTTCTTTTATTTTGTTCATTGGGATTTTATAGTTTCCTTTATATAGATATTGCACATGGTTTCTTTTATATAAATACATCTTAAATAAGTGTAAGATTTATACCTTAGTATTTCAGGCTTTTGAATGCCAATGTAAATTATATTTTGCATTTGATTTCTACTTCTTCATTGCTGGTACATGGGAAAGTATTTGACTTTTGTATATGGTATATAATATATTGGGAAGTAATTGGCTTTTGTAGACAGTCATCTCTTGGTGTCCCAGGACCCAGGGCAGATATCAAAATCCAGGATGCTTAATTCCCATAGTTTACTGTCTGCATCCAAGTTTCCACATTCACAGAATCAACCAACAATGGATATATAAGCAATATAAACATGTCTGGCCTGAGTTTCTTCACTTGTATAGTTAGAGATATAGAAAATTGATAATTCAACACACAAACACACACACACACAGAAAAACATACACATGCATGTTTAAATGTGGTATGTAAGAAGAACAATACAAAAATGATTAAATTAACTGTGTAAGTTATATGTACTCATGGCTTCTGTGGACTAAAATATCATGATTTTTAAAAAATTTCCTTATAATTTAATATTAGTACTGTCTTCACATATATAGGCTAAGGCATAAAAATAAGAACTCCGGTGTCCTTGTGCCAAACAGTAAAAACGCTAATTACCATAATATCAAAATCATTCTGCCTGATGAGGCCAGAAGTATGGGGGGAATAATTAAGAAGAATAAATGTGAGAAAAAATTTTATTTATTTATTTATTTATTTATTTATTTAGGTCCATACCCATGGCATATGGAAGTTCCCAGCCTAGGGGTTGAATCAGAGCTATAGCTCCTGGCCTACACCAAAGCCACAACAATGCTGGAGCCAAGCTGGGTCTGTGACCCACACCACAGCTCATGGCAATGCCAGATCCTCAACCTGCTGACCGAGGTCAGGGATCAAACCTGCATCCTTGTGGATCCTAGTCAGGTTCGTTACATGCTGAATCACAAAGGGAACTCCGAAAAATCTTCATCTTTTATAAATGTTTGATTAAAATAACATTATACATCTCAGAATTGAAAAAGAACAAGTAAAATGTAATATAACTAATGATACTATATTTTATAATCAAGCACTAAAATATAAAGTATAAATTCCATTAAAATTTATGAATATAATATATAATATTTTAAACAATGTGTCATATCTTCTAACATAAAAAATAATATTTAAAATGTGAGATAACAATAAATATGATCTTTGGAATATAAACCTGCATATATATGATTTTCCATTTCTAAAATTTACTCATTGATTTTATAGCCTGTATATCCACAAAATGCATAGAAATTATTTATCTTCACTACAAAATCTACTCATTAAATATGGTTAGACATGTCCTAAATTTTTATAGCAAACCTGATTTTACTTTTATTTCTTTGTCTTTATTCTGGGTATTATACTTTGCACCTTCAACCAGATAAATTTTAATCATAAGTGTTTTCCTTCATGTAAGTTATATATGAGCAACATATATACGCAGGTTTTGTTTTATAACCATGCAGTGTAGCAAAGAAGTCAACTTGCATACTAGGTTTTTTGACTTCCTCTTTATAGTGACCAGGTTTCCCATGTTCCACATGATTAAATCTACTAAAGCCCCAGATTCCCAACTTCCTCTGGGATGGGAATAACCAATCATCTGTAGGCACTGCAGATCTAGTACAATCATCTTCACATAAAATAAAAATCCAGAAAAATGGAATTAACACTCCAACTTTGAACTGGAAAATCTGAGACCTAAGGACATCAGTAAAATCAAAAGGCTCTCCTTGCTTTTCTTCCTATCTAATGGGAAAAGTTGACACTCTAAATATATAGGCAAATAATTACTTAGCTAAAATATACTTATCATTTTTTTCTGTTATGTTTAAACTTGTTACGTCACAATTATTGATTTGAGCCCAGAGAGTTAATTTATAAATGCATAATTATATTATTTTGCATGTTTGTAGCATCTTAAATTTGACAGGTTATTTGCCTCTCAGAATTGCTGAGGAACTAAATCAAATAATTGATATAAAATATTTGATTATATATTAAACATTTATCTTAGTTTTCTGATGTTACTCATATAATTTATTATTTTCTATCAGTGTTTCCTTTAAAGTCACCTAATTGAAGAACTATGATGTTCATGATGCAGTACTTGGTGCAAAAAATGATCATGTGCTTCATTAAAATTTTGAAAAATAATTACTGACACGTGATTAATTTTTTGTGGCTGTTGTAACAAGTTACCACAAACTTGGAGAATAAAAATAGCATAAATTATTTGTTGTCTGTACTACATATAATATAGTTCTACACATCAGAAAACTGGAATGAGTCTCACTGGACAGAAATCAATGTGTCAACATGGTGTATTGCTTTCTGCAGCTTTTTGGGGAAGAGTCATTTCCTCCCTCTCCTAGCTTCTTGAATATTAGTCATTCTTTGACTCATGGCCCCATTACTACATCTTCAAAACCCAATGATCCAGTCTCCTTCACATCACATCACCCTGACACTGCTTTCCTTGTCAAATCTCCTTCTCTGACTCTGAGTTGCATTTCTGGACTCCCTCTTCCACTTTTAAAGACCCTCAGATTATACTGGGTCCACCTAAATAATCCACAATATTTTTCCTAATTTAAAATCAGTTGTTTAGCAACCTTAATTCCATTTGCAACCTAATTCCACTTTGCTATTAACATAATATATTTACAAATCTAGGAAGTTAAAACGTGAACATCTTTGGACTGTCATAATTTTGCCCACCATACACATGCTAAATCTTGATATAAGTGTTAAGAATACCAAAATCTAAAGACTAGATTCTTCTGGCAAAATTTTAGAGACAGAGCAACTTTACCCCATTTTATTCTCTTGAAACTTAACCTTCAGAATAAACACACATAAATGGATAAAACCCCAAAGTGTGTGTGTGCTTGCCTGCCTCTGTGTGTGTAAAGATTATTTGCTAAATTGTTTAAATCTTGTATTATTTAAGGGATGATATTGATGCTAAAATATAATTCCTCAAGTCTATGGCTTAGTAAAATTTATTTAATAATAACTTTTGTAAACTAGAGAAGTATATCCATGTGTTTTGGGGTTTTGTTTTGCCTTTTTTTTTTTTTTAGGGCTGCACCCGCAGCATATGGAGGTTCCCAGGCTAGGGGTCCAGTCGGAGCTGCAGCCGCTGGCCTACCCCACAGCCATAGCAATGCATAATCCCAGTCACATCTGTGACCTACACCACAGCTCATGGCAACACTAGATCCTTAACCCACTGAGTGAGGCCAGGGATTGAACCTGTGTCTCATGGATACTAGTCAGATTCATTTCCATTGAGCCACAATGGGAACTCCTTTTGTTTTTGTTTTTAATTTTAAGGATGAAAGTGAGATATCTGGGAGAGGAGCCACATGGAAACTGGAAGAAATCATGTAATGACTGTGTTTACACCAAGTAATACTAAGTGCATGAAACAGCATTATTGCTGATGAAAGAAAATCTTCCTGTCAATTTTATTGAATATATTCTATGCTTCAAGTATGGGCTGACTTGAACGTAAGTTATTATGGAAAGAGTGAAAGCATCAATCTCTTTTGTGGCTGTAACACTATGATAGATGAGCAGAGCTAGATTCTAGGCCATATGCAAACAAGACAATTACAACTCAAGGAAAATACTGAAGGCCAGTATTGATCATAAATAGATGTATATTATTTAAGTAACCAAAATTGAATTATGTCAACATAATATTAATTTATCATGACTATGTTTCATTCAGGTTATTTACTACAGTATATTAAAGGTAAAATATGTGACTTTTATTATAGAAAAATTATTTGACAATGTTCAACAACTTTTTATAAAAAATCTTAAAAACTAGGAATATAAGGTGACTTATTTAAGCTAATAAAATTTACCTACAAAAATCATTATAGTGAAATTCTGGAATTAAAATTACTGGTTAAATGTAGTTAGTACTCCCTCAAAATAATGACTAAGTCATTTGTGTCATGTTATCCCCAAATTCATTTTATATTTCACTTGAACTGTAGACAGTTTAGTGGAAAAGCTAAAGATATATAGCCATTTAAAAACTTTCAATTTTAGTATAATTTTCTTTTTACATAGCAGTTGCAAAAAAAGTACAGAGAAATCTCATATAGTCTTTATCAAGTTTTGCTAAAGTTAATGTAAAATTATCATAGTACCTTTTTCAAAATGGGAAAACCAACAGAGTTGCACTTCAACAAAATTATATATTTTATTCATATTTCATCAGTTTTCCCACTGTCCTTTTTCTGTTCTGGGATCCAAGCTAGGATATCATATTGTGTTTAAGCATCTTATCCTCTGATTTGTGAGAGTTTCTAAGACTTTACTTGTTTTTCATGGTATGCACATATTTGCACAGTACTGGTCAGGTATGTTGTAGAGCACGAAATGTAGATTTGTATAAGTTTTCTGATGAGTAGACCAGGGTTGTGGATTTTTGGAGGAATACTCCTGGAGTCAAATGTTCCTCATATCAAGATAGCATGATTTGTTACTGGTGATTTTAATACAGATCATTTGGTTAAGGTAGTATCTGCTAGATTTCTCTACTGTAAAATTACTATTATATCCTTTCCATATCATGTTTTATAAAGACAAATTATTAAGTCCAATTCCAGCCTATACTCAATAAGAGGGAAATGGAACTCTACTTTCTGGAAGATTAAATATAAAATCATTTATGAAAACATATTTAAAAAAGTAATTAACAAATATTTTGGGAAAAATATTTAGAACATATAAAAACACCCACTTCTTAAAGTCTAGCCCAGTAATTTTGCATCATCAGTAGATCTTGCCTGTGAATATTCTAGCATATTAATAGTGATTTTCTATTTCCCTTTATAGTTTAAAATGTATCAATTGTAATCATCTGTAAAGAAGATTTGTCTTTTTGTTCTCATTTTCATTTAATATTTTATTTATAGCAGTGTGCGGTATGTATGTGTGAATTCTATTTAATTTGGATGTGTTAATATTACTCAGGCATTAAAAAGCAAGAAATAATGGCATTTGCAGCAACATGTATGGACCTAGAAATTATCATGCTAAGTGAACATAGTCAGACAGTGAAATACCAGCATCATATGCTATCACCTACATGTGGAATCTAAAAAAAGGATACAATGAACTTTCCAGAACAGATACCGACTCACAGACTTTAAAAAACTTATGGTTTCCCAATGAGACAGGCTGGGGAGTGGGGAGATGCACTGGGGGTTTGGGATGGAAATGCTGTAAAACTGGGTTGTAATGATCATTGTACAATTATAAATGTAATAAAATTGATTGAGTAATAAAAAATAAAATATAATATATATATAAAATCCAAATTATTGTTATTTCTGAACGTATATCAGGAAAATACATTTAATATTCATCTATATTTTTGCATGAATAAAGAGCTCATTCATTTTGATTGTTGAATAGTATAGAAGTTAATCCATTGTGGGAAATCTATTCATTAATCTATTATGGGAAATTATTATGCATACATCTAAGATGTCCCTTAAATGAAGGCATGGATTGTTGTGGCCAATATCTGGCCTTGTGGTATCTAACAAACACCACAAGGACAAAATATTTTTCCTAAGACTAGTCTACTTTATGTCTCCCTTTCTGTCTCTACCTTCCTAGATGCCTTGTAAGAATATTATTGAACTGGTTCTCAAACAGATGACAACTAGATTAATCATGGTACGTGCTAAAGCCATTTGATCTATGCTACTACATTCAAAACTGCAATTTTGCTGGCAACAAACCACTTTTAAGTATTTCTATCACAATGCTTAGAAAATTTCCTTCATAACATATTTTGGAATCTCAAATTATTACATTCATGCCATGTTTATTTTCTGTCTCACTTTACTAGACATATATGCTCTTTAAGGGCAAGGGACAGACTGTGCTAATAGCTGGAAGACATGACTTTTTTCTTCTTTCCTTTTCTTTCTTTATTTGGGAGGGTTGGGGTGGAGGTGATGCATCAAATGGCAGAAACAAGCAGGATGTTTATAGCCTTATTCCTTCATAACATATTTTGGAATCTCAAATTATTACATTCATGCCATGTTTATTTTCTGTCTCACTTTACTAGACATATATGCTCTTTAAGGGCAAGGGACAGACTGTGCTAATAGCTAGAAGACATGACTTTTTTCTTCTTTCCTTTTCTTTCTTTATTTGGGAGGGTTGGGGTGGAGGTGATGCATCAAATGGCAGAAACAAGCAGGATGTTTATAGCCTGACTTTGCAGTTAACTACTATAGCAGTTATAGTACTGCTTTGCTTTAAGTGAGTTGTATTCCCTTTGCCATTAATTGACAATGGGAGGTATCTAGAAGAAAACAGTTTCTAAAGCTTAACTCCTGCTCTAAAATATGATTTGTGGAAGCTCTTTTCAGTGGCTAATTTTCTGTAGAATTAGAATAGTCCTGTGCTTATGTCCTTTTAAGGAGTACACCAAGGAATTCAGAATCATTTAAAATGACAAATTATTCATCTCTCTTTTTTATTTTTTTTAATGGCCTCCCCTGCAGGACATGGAATTTTCCAGGCTAGGGGTTGAATCAGAGCTACAGCTGCGGACCTACAGAACAGCCCACAGCAACACAGGATCCTAGCAGCATCTGTGCCTATGCCACAGTTTGTGGCAATGCTGGATCCTTAACCCACTGTGCATGACCAGGGATTGAACCTGCATTCCCATGGACACTATGTCAGATTCTTAACCTGCTGAGGCACAACGGGAACTCCCACCTTTCTTTCAAATACAGGAACCATAGATTTTTTTCATGAAAATATTTTTATTGTTTACAAAGTAGAATAAAAGCATGAAATTCATGTGAAAATGTCTTTAAAACCCACTTTAGCAGTACTGATGTTGTCACTTATCAATTATTTGAACTACTTTTAGTCTCCTTAAATTATAGAAAATGATTTTATTCCTTTCATCATACTGGATTTGGGTTTCCCGGTGTAAGGGGCGATATTTTCACCTATAGGACAATATTTTTAATCTCACCATTATTATATGGAATAATTTGCACCCTTTCCTTTTCGCAGTGATAGGGATGTAGGGCCTTATCCTATACATTGGCTTGTGAAAAGAGAAGACACTCAGGCTACATTGTAAATATAGAACTTGGTCAATTTTAGAGAAAGGACACAGTTTTTGCATAGTTCATCTTCATTTTGTTCAGAATTTGACCTTATAATTAGTGTGGCAATATTGCCCAAGGGAAAAAAATCAACTTAGATAGGTGCATATCCAAAGAGACTATCCAGGATAGAATTGCCTAACATTACTTATGTCATCATTATGGACATGAGAATAACAACTCATTAAATTTCAAGTATCTGATTTAGTTGAGCTGCACATGAGTGTGACTTCTAGTCCTGTTTACAACCACCAGTCCTTTTTTTTTCCTAATTATACAATGAATCTAACATCAAATTACATGACTATAAAAAAATTGTGAGCACCAAAATTATTGCATGCATTATTTTCATCAATATTTACTATGACTAAAATGATTGCATTGACTCACAAGAGTTTATAAACTCACTGAGGAGAGGAGACTGGAATGTGAATGATAAATACCAGCAGACAATATTATATGCAACGTCTCAATAGTTTATGATTTAAGTGAATATTGATAAAAATAATAAATACTTCCAAAAGATATTTAGAGATTTGTTTCCATAAGACTATCTCAAAATATATTCCGTTATTATAGCTGATGCTATAATATTAGTAGTAAAAAAAAATTAATACTTTTTAAATCCCTGTTATTGTATTTAACATGAAAAAAATCTAGGAGCAGATCAACTTAATAAGCTTTAAGCCAAACCACAATCCAATTTCTCTGCTTCTAGAATTTTCTATGTCTGTTACTCCTATTCATCTAAATAGTGTTTAAAAATCTAGACTCCTGCAGTTCTCTTGATTTTTCATTTTTCTTTAGTGTTTATTTAAATATCAAGGACAAATTATTTCTCCTTCTTTCTATTCCACTGCCAAATTTATATACTCATTTTTTTTCTTATATGACTGTAGTAAGAATTCCCTAACTGGTATCCCCTGTATTACTTTCTGTCTCCCATTTACCATTTTAGTATGTAGTCTATCCTATATTGATATTACTAAATCATGACCCTGTTTCCATGATTCCTTTATTCTAAAATCATAAGTGAAAGAAATCAAAATAATTTACTTTAACTATACGATACTACCACAATCATATACCGAAGTGAAAGAAATCAAAATAATTTACTTTAACTATACGATACTACCACAATCATATACCGAAGTGAAAAAAATCAAAATAATTTACTTTAACTATATGATACTACCACAAATATACACCAAAGTACACTAAAGCATAATACCATATCTACATACATTTTTCTCCACCTGTGGTGCTTACCTGAACTTTGAGCTCTGATGTTCAGAGTTTCTATCAGGATTTCATTACATAGGCATGACTTATTGAATCATCCTACCTGGACAAAATTCCAGCACTCCTGCCCTCCCATAGGTCATGCTATTATGTGGCTCAAAGCTCGAAAACTCTTTAAATGGCCAGCTCCTATCCTGGGTAATCTTAACATAAACTTCGATGTGGTCCTAGGGGACCATTATTAATATCAAAGACACTCCAATCATTTGGGAAATTCCCAGTATTTAGAAGTTGCCTCCCAAGAACCAGGGCAAAACCCCACAAAATTCTTTATTTCAAAACATTAGCAAAACTAAACCATTTTCTCAGTCTTCTCTCCCATTTTAGCCCTAGAATCTGCTTTCTTATGCCCACATGTGAAAATTCTAACATTCTCCAAATTCATCACAAACACTACTTTTTTAGAAGCAATTCCTTGTTTAGTCCAACTTCATGTATTTTTAACTCTAGTAGCTCTTTTGTGAATTTATTATACTTATTGCACACAAATATTAAAATTATATCCTATACAAAATCATAAACTACCTTACTTGGTAAGCAGTAAGCTATTCATTTGTATCTTTTAATAATGTTCATTCAGCAAAAGATTCTTTGTATAATTCCTGTTCAGATATTTAATTTAATTACTCATTTTGTTTGGATCATTACTTTGTGGCAGGTCCTGAGATAAGCAAAGAGTCTGCAACAAATACCTATAAATAACAATGTTGGTTTCTTACCCCCAGATGCTTTCACGCCAGATGAAGAGGTGAATCTTGTTGGGAAAGGAAAGCAATTGGGCCACATCTAGAAAGAAATTTTTCAAACACAAGAAAATAGCTTAAAAAATAATTCTTGGAAATATGTTTTGTACACTTAAATGTTTGTGCATCTTTCTTATTTGAAACTTTGTCTCCTAAATTAACCCACTTGGAGAAATGGCAACAGGTACAAGAAATAGACACCTTTGATTAGGTTTCAGGTCTAAGCAGACTAAGTTCTGGATATTCACACCAACTAACAGTACCTGTAAAAAACTATATAGGATTTTAGGCCCAAAGTCTTAGCGAGTAAGTGATTCCTTTTTCAACAAATACTACAGTATCTTTCTAGGTGGTAAAAATAATATCTCTTTATTTGCCTCTGAAGGGCCTAGTAAAAGTGAAGTTAGTTGACTGTTTGCCATAGCTAGCATCTGGGAGGACATAGCTAGAAGGACAGTGGGGAGTTTAAAAATGGCTATTATTTTGTGAGCATATATTTTTGTTCATTTTATTAGATTATGTGGTAAACATGACTAATGGAACACTTTAGGTTTGTTCTTGGGGTGAATTAAAACATGTGTGAAATATACTTTCTTTGAAACAATCTAAAATATTTTGCCTCTATATGTCCTTATTTTGTACTCTGTGATAATTGCTTACAAATTAGTAGTACTAACAAGAACATAAACTTATGTTTTTTTCTATTCAAAAATTGGTATCTCTGGGATCATGAATACATTGCTTAAGCTTCCTGAGCCAATTTCTTATCTATAAGCATGACACGGTAGATTCTCTACAAAGCTTTCGCATCATTATAAAATGTGTCCCTGTACCTAAAAGGCACCGAGTGAGTTGTAAATATTTAGTATGTAATATCTTAGCTCTCCTCACCACAATGTCTGAACAAGTTAGATATTAAAATCTGCTTTTTAAAACATTCAAACAGATCATTGCTATGTCGACACAGATTTTAAGAATTTATAAACTTGAACACACCTAGATAATGAATTTAATTAGCATCTTGTTATCTTTTCTCAGAAGAATGTACTTTAAGTCTTCGCAGGACTAAGTACCATTAACACATAAAATGGGTCAAACTTAGATGAATCTTTACCTTAGGACTGAAAATAATATATCTTAAAATGTCTGCATTTGGACAAGCTGTGCATAGCAACTAATGGGGGTAGAATTCAGAGGGGAAAATGTAAGTTTAAAAATATCTTTCTATAAAAAAAGAAGAGAATAGAAAAATTCCCTAGGGATGCAGCAAGCAATAAAATTTGAGACTGATGGTAAGAAAGGCTATGGAAATCAGTGAATAACAAAATGTCCCTGATTAATAGCATCCATACGGCTTCTGTAGACCCATTTGACATTTTTCTGTGTAGAGCATCCAATTTGGAATCAGGTTGAAACCATAATCTATACAGTTGTGTGGTTCTTTTACTTTCTATTTTTTATTCAGTGGCATAGATGAATTCAGAAAGCTGGCATGAAATAGAGAAGAAAGCACTAAGTAAAAACTGTAAGTCATTTTCAAGAGTAGTGTCAAAAATTCAGCTGCAGAAAAAAAAGAGAAATAAAGACACGGTTTGGATTCATTTTTTAAAACGCTGAATTTTTCTATGAATATTTATTTTGACATCATATATCTCAAGCGTATGTCTGAAGAAAATTAAAGGAACAGTATTATTTATTTTGTCACTTCAATCACAATAAAATTGTTCTCATGTTATAATTTTATCAAGAAAATCATTTATGAATGTTTGTTATACAAGGAGAAAAATTCCAGCTTTCAAGTTTTATGTAGTGGGAAAAATTGATAGTTTGTATCTAGTCTCACTGATGTTTATGATTTAAACTTTGCCTAATATTCTACTTTCAAAAAATATGGAATAAAAGTAGCCTAATAATGTTATGCAATAACATCATATTGAGCCAATCCAAGCCACTGTTCCCATTAGCATTTATTTATTAAGAATCTGAGATCTTCATTCAAGTTCTAGTAGGCAGATGTTGTTACATTAAAGGAGCATTCTGTCAATTAGCACCACTTTGGCCTTTCTAAATATCTGCAGAGAATTAGAATTAGAAACAAGGTAGAAATTGATATATATTCCCACAGTTCATTGGAAGCATTCATTTTTAGTAACTGTGGAGAAGTTTTTCAATCTCATGTATTATTTTATTGATTTATTATTGATAAAGTCTTAAGCAATAATCAACTTTAATATAACTATTTAAATCATGCATACAGATATTTCATAAATAATAAAGCACTGTAACTCCCCTCACATGTATAGTATATCCTTAAGATATACTAACTGTACATGGTAAAACATTATAGAACTGATGAAAATTTGATGATTTACATAAGAAAATTTGGCAACTGAGAATTACCTTATGCAGTTTGCAAAATTAGCAATATACAGGAAATAAAAACGGTTAACTGTATTTTAATTTGAATAATATATGAGAGTTTGAAAATATTTGAGAATCATTAATATAACCTTTATTTCAGTCTATTATTTTTAAACATTTATAATCTGAAATCTAATTATATTTCTTCTATTTTATACAAATAGCAATTTATTCAAGATCATCTCTATTATATATATATTTTATTTTGTGAGAAAGTTAAAAAATATTGACTATATTATAAAATAATAAAGTATTGTTGAAGAATTAGGTTCACATATTCTTAACTTTAGCACAACTGAAAGATAGATACATGCCCAATATTAAAAATAAAATGTTACAGCCCTGATTTGGTCTATTATTATTTTTGAGTGTTTCTGCATGTTTTGGAGGGAAGAGGGGAGAAATTTAATTGGGAGGCTGAAAACTTTAGGGACTTGTATAAATTTTTAAAAAGTCTATGAAGGAATTTTGATAATTCTATAGTTCCTCTCTAAACAAGATTGAAAACCACATATAATTAATTTTGCAGTGCCTTATATATTTTTAAATTTTTGTTGGAGTTAATTTATTTATATGCTATATTAGCTTCAGGTTTAAAACAAAGTGAATCAGTTACACATATACATATATCTGTTCTTTTTTCCATATAGTTTTATTACAGAACATTGAGTAGACCACCCTGTGTATACAGTACATCCTTGTTAGTCATCTCTTCTATATACAGTAGTGTGTATGTGTCAATCTCATCCTCTTAATTTACCCCTCGCCATCACAGCTTCCCCTTTGCTAATCCTAAATTAGATTTTTAAATCTGTGACTTTGTTTCTGGTTTTTTGTGCTGGTAAGAGTCCAATAGCAAATCAGAAGATATTTCAGAATTAGCATAGTTATCTGCAAAGGGAAGAATTTATTTGCTCCAAAATTTCAAAGATCTGCTCATTATTAACTTACTGCTAGAAGTCCCGTACAGCACTGCTCTGTGTCATCACTAGACCTGCTGAGTCATGTGGCGGAGCAATTTGCCTAACAACCATTGCAGTCTTCTCTTTGTTTCACACAAAGAAAACAAAGCAAAACAGAAAGTTATTTTTTATGCCATTAAACTCTAACAAGAAGAAAGGGACACTTTACTTCCTGGGGGGGAATAATCTTGAAAATCAAGGGGAGAGCATGTTACTACTGCATGATGAAGACAAAGTTTGTGTTCAGAAGCCAAGATATCCTTTGAAGATCTGTTTAATATTTTCATATTAAGCTAAATGGAGATCACTATCCAATAGAGGCAAAACTAAAAATGTCCCAGGATCTTCAGTCATGAAGGTTGGTAGTCTCCTGAGATAAAGAACCAATAGGATATATATATATAGACAGATAGATAGATAGATAGAGAGAGAGAGAGAGAGATAGTTAGTTTTATGGGTATATGCTAATTTCCAAACACATCAAACTATATACATGAAGTATGTACAGCAGCTATTTATATGCCAATCATCCCTCAATAAAGTGGTTTAAAAAAATAAATGCTACTCCAAGTTCAAAGGCTGGAGAACCAGGAGCACTGATGATGGTCTAGGTCCCAGGACCAGAGCAGGAAAAGATTGATATTTTAGCTCAAGGAAGCAGGCAGAGATTTAGTATTCAACCTTCTTCCACCCTTTTGTCCTGTTCTTGTCAATATGTCAAACAACACCCAGCCACATTAGAGAGGACAACCTCCTTTACTCAAGCTGCCAATTTCTAACTCTTCCAGAAACAACTTCACAGACACATCCTGAAATAATGTTTAACCAGACATCCCAGCATCATTTGGTTCAGTCAAGTACATACATAAAATTTATTTTCAAAGAAAGGTCTGGGTCATTCCAGCTATCAAGGGAACACACAAAATGGGGTGCTTGCTGAAGCCCAAGAGGATATAGACTAGGGAGTAGAGGATACAAGTAATAACACAAAGCTATGACCATATATGGTAGGCAGAATTCTAAGATAGCCTCTTGGTCTTGCTCCCTGCTGCTCCCACTGAGTGTGCAGGAGACTGTGAATATGATGGATTTCAGCTCTACAGAGATCAAAATGGCAAATTATATCAGTGGCATCTATGAGTTGAGAGTGATCCTCTAGCCAATAGCCACCAAGAAAGTGGAGACCTCCATCACACAATCACCTGGACATGAATGCTGTCAACTCCAACATAAGTTTGAAACAAGACCCAGAGCTACAGAAAGGAGTGCATCTTGGCCAGCAACTTGATTTTAGTCTTGTGAGATGCTGAGCAGAGGATCCAGTCATGCTATGTATGTATGTGTTTATTATTTTCTACTGCCTCATTCCTATTATGTAACGAATGTTAATATTCTATTAAGCTGTCACATTATCAAATACAGAGTGAATCAGTTTCAGGAGGAGTAAACTTACATAATAGTGGTTAAAGTAACATGTGGGCCATATGTTTTCTTTGGGAAGAATGTTAACATGTATTTACTCAACAAGTTATAGTAAAATCCTGTTAGGTGGAGACAAGGTGTTTTTGTTTGTTTGTTTGCTTGTTTGTTTGTCTTTTTAGGGCTGCACCTGTGGCATATGGAAGTTCCCACTCTAGGGTCAAATTGGAGCTGCAGCTGCCAGCCTAGGCCATAGCCATAGCAACGCCAGATCCAAGCCGTGTCTGTGACTTACCTCATAGCTCACAGCAATGCCAGATCCTTAACCCACTGACTGGGGTCAGGGATCAAACCCTAGTCTGCATGGATACTAGTCAGGTCCATTATTGTTGAGCCACAGTGGGAAGTCCAAGACAAAGTGTTATATTCCTTCAATGGAACATAAATATGGCTGCTAAATGAGGTGAATAAATGACAAATTGAAAGATGGTAGACTGCAGTGGATGGTGTTAATCAATATTATTGGAGCTGGGAAGCACATTTCCCTCAATCTTCTTCCCTTTAAGGCTTGGGGGTAGAGTTGGCCACAAGAGGAACTTGAATAATGTGTGGAAGGGAGAAGTAAGGGATAGCCACTAATATCAAAAGGTTATGGTGATAAGACATGCAGTTGACAGATGCAGATTCCCCCAGCTGCTCCCAACTTATCTTTTCATCTATTCATCCAGCTTATCTTCTCAACTGTGTCCCTGCTGATAAACAGCATCCTGAGAACCACTAACCAGATGCTTGAGGGCAGATTGCAGAAGCTTTAACTTTATAGAGGTAAACACCCCCCATAGATTCACTTTGAGCTCCCACTTCAGTTTCACTTGGGTGATCTGACATGCTTTGCTTGTCAAATTTTCTTGCAAGCTCTGAGTTGATTTCTTGTGAACCAGTTATTCACACTTCCCATGATGCTATAACATCCTTTCCATACCTTCATACTCCTAGAAACTACCAAATTATTGTAAAATCTAATTACTATAAGAAATTTCTTATTCCCATAATTACGGTAGGAGTTCTGCTATTCTGACTGAACCATGACTGGTACAGAGTGTCATTAAAAGGGGCTTATTTAAATATTTTAACTATCTTATAATAGAAGAAACCATGGAATTCCAAATTAACCAGTGGCAGGAGTCAACAAAGGATTTTAAAGAGATAATATTCCATTTGAAATAGTACAAAATGCTGCCCTGCAGTATAAATACCCAAATTCATTACTCTAATTCTTCAGTAAAATGTTGCCTCCCTGTGTTTGTGGTCATTTGAGAGAATAAAAGCATTTTAGTGTTAGCTAGCACTGAAATATGCACAAAAGGAAAAAATGTACAGGACGAAATAAATACAGAGAATGCTGCGGAAATATTAGTCTCAAGCCAGCAGGAACTAGGAGAAACATTAACAACCCCCTGCTTTTCAAAGGTCAACCACAAATATCTCATGATAGCTTTACTATATTTTACTTTGTATTACAGTTATTTGTGAATATCCCATATCTTTTTTTTTTTTCAGGGCCACACCTGCGGCACATGAAGTTCCCAGGCTAGTGGTCAAATCGGAGCTGCGGCTGCCTGCCTCAGCCACAGCCACAGCAATGCTGGATCTGAACAGCATCTGCAACCTACACCACAGCTCACACCACCAGATCCCTAATTCACTGGGCGAGGCCAGGGATCAAACCCACATCTTCATGGATACCAGTCAGGTTTTTTTTGGCTGCTCCATGATGGGAACTCCCTCCCATATCTTTCTAACTAAACTACCAGCTTTTATATGCCTCAAAGAAAGAATACACCATACATTTCTTTCCAGTGGTTCTCACACCTCTACATCACACCTGGTATCTAAGACAGTATCTTGCACTGAGTAGCTCACTGTAGTGAACATACGTAGCCTTTAACGCTAACAAACTTCTGTGGACATCTACCCTCTCCTTGTCCATAGAATCCTTCTAAGGCTATCAACAAAACTTGATTCTCTCATTCTCATTATGTGTGTGTGTGTGTGTGTGTGTGTGTGTGTGTGTGTGTGTGTGTGTGTGTGTTTGAGAGAGAGAGAGGAGAGATTCAAGAAAATTTATTAATAGAAAATTTTATTTTTGGCCTTAGCAGTTGATTTAAGAAAGGGCATATGACCCAAGCAAGGCTAATCAAATTTTTCTACAGAAGTGATATTTGATCCTTTAATAACAAAATACTATTCTTTTCCACTAGAGGATTTAGATTCAGAATGAATGAGTTACTAGAAGAAAGAGAGACAAAGACAGAGACAGAGAGAACCAAAAAATGCTAAAACATAATTGGGAACACTTTGCCTTAGTCTATTCTACACTCAGTGTTCATATCCATGTGAGTTTATAAATCATCTTTTGTTTAAGTTCATTTATTTATATTTTCTAACTTGCATCAAGTTCTAAGTAATATTAACAGTGTTACTTAAAAGGGGGAAGTTACAAATAATGGATCTTAAAATGCATAATTGGCTGAAAGCATTTGGGTTGGTTTGCTAGCAGTTTTTATTTGCAAAATATTATATCAGCATTCACACTGTACATTCATAAAATATAAAGATTCATGGCCTGTTATAAAACTAGTCTTGAAGTCTTGGCTACCTCTTTCACCTGTAATTAAATGTTTAAAGAAGTTTCAAGTTTCTTTTAGACTAATCCATTGTAGAGAAGAGAAGAAAGCAATGTGATACTGCTTTTGAAAAAATGGCTGATGTTATGCCTACAATCAAAGAATTACATATAACTAAATTTTATTTTTTAAGATGCAGAAATACGAGTATAGGAGTTCCCGCTGTGGCTCAGTAGAAACAAATCTGACTAGGAACCATGAGGTTGTGGGTTTGATCCCTGGCCTCACTCAGTGGGTTAAATATCCGGCATTGCTATGAGCTGTGGCGTAGGTCCTAGACACAGCTTGGATCCTGCGTTGCTGTGGCTCTGGTATAGGCTGGCAGCTACAGCTCCAATTAGACCCCTAGTCTGGGAATCTCCATTTGCCATGGGTGCGGCCCTCAAAAGACAAAAAAAAAAAAAAAAAAAAAAAAAAAAGAAGAGAAAAGAAAGAATACGAGTATGCAGTTTTAGAAAATTTCAGCGTGAAGAAGGAAAACAGAGGGGCACAGGATGAACAAAGAAACAAGCAATGTTTAAGTCCCAAACTGGATTACATTATTGAAGTAGGGAAAATATTAGGTCCACATACTGCTTTAGCCTATGGTCAAATAAAATCTATTAGGCTGAGAGCTTAGGACATATACAGCACATAAAGATATGTTTCTAAGGGACAGAAATCTTATCACTGGTGTCCAAATTCATGATTTGTGACACCACTCAATTTGACTTTGGTTACAACTTCTGAAATAAGCAAAAGTAAAACTGGCTACAGGCTTTCTGTGGTTTTCAAGAGATATGTTACCAGAGGAGCATTGCATATGGGTGACTATTAATGTTCAGTCCTTAAATCATCCTCCAAACCCTCTTAATAGTACATTTAGACAATAGACAACACACTCAGTATAACTCCTTGAAGAGATATCCACCTCTCTGCTTAGCCCAGATCATTTTATGGAGCAGCATAGACAAGAAGATTCCCCAATTATACATAATTGAGAAATCGAATGCAAAGACTTTCACTATTTATGAAGGAAATCCTTACAGAACCTGGCCCAAAGAAAATAGGGTATGTTAAAAATATACATTAAAGGCCTTAGGTTACTTCCTTTCCTTTCTAATCTATTGTTTTTTCACCATACTTTACTGAATGAATATCAGTTAAATTAAATTTAAAGATCAGTTAAAGTTAAATTCTTCATGTAGTCAACAGATTGCAGAATATTGAAAGGGGATTGCCACGGAATTATTCCGTGTATCTTGGGTTTACCCTGTTATCATTTATTATCACCATAGAATGAAGTATTTGGGAATAGTTTGGTTTGATTCAGCTGTGGAGATGACAAGCTCCTTTTCTAGTTCATGTTGAGAGTTATATTATGGTAACTTGAGTGTGTTGGAAAGAGGGTATATGTGAGTGAAAAACAACAAAGGTGTGTGATATTCTGCATGTTAATCTTGACCATTAGAGCTGTCTTACATATCCTGAAGAAATACTATACATGAAGACTGAATTCAGGCTAAACCATGCAGAGCTGATATATGGTCAAAGGTTCCTAATTATAGCAGTCAAGCCCTTTATTACAGCTCCGTCTGAAGGCAGATCTTCCTTGGAAAACTTTGAGAGATAGGCAATAAATCTTACCTGCTAAAAGAATTTTTCACATTCGAATGCTTAAATGTATTGTTGCATGCACAAACTGCAAAATATTCCTAATACAGTAGAGCAGATATGGATACGACAATGCATACTGGCTCAATGAAAAGGGATCCAATGAGAGCAATTTATGATACAATTTCAGAATTACTTTGGTTCCTCTATCTTTGTAAAAGGTCTGCATGCACATTCTGCTTACTGACTCATCAAAAGCAATTGCTGTAATCAGAAAATGGATTACAGTATTTGGTCTGTTATCAGGGATATGCTCATCTTTTGGGAACTGATGACTGGTAACTGACGTATTTGCTTAGTTTCTGCAACTGAAAATCATGACCAGTATAAATATAAACAAAATTTAAGAATAGGTTTATTTCCATGGAGTGTACCAAATTCTACAAGGGCTCTTCACTCTTGCTATACTTGTAATAGAAGAATAAATTCACTGAATTCTAAATGAAGAAGTAGCTGAAGAAAATATTTCTCATTTCCATAGCACCCTCACTGTGAGATGACCTCAGATGTAAATAGAGAGCCTAGATACAGGATATCAGAGGGAAGCAGAAAAGTATACTGGCAACACTTAAAGAAGAAAGTTGGGAAGCTAAGCCCAGGATCAATGTCTGTGAAGATTTTAGACAAGGAGAACATGTATCTTTTCTCGGTGATGTACAGAATTCTGACTTACAGTAATTAATTAGCAGGTAGAGCTATGTTTTTATACAAAGTAAACTTTTACCCCTTATCTTGAAGAAATATTACCTGTCTTCATATTTCTTACATAAATATCTTCAGATAAATATAAAGAAACAATTTTGGTGATATATTTTAATTTGTAAATTTTAAGTAAGTTATTGAGTGTATGAGTTAACCGGATTTTATTTTTTGTTATATGTAATTACATAATTTTTAGCTACTCAGCTACTCATACCCTACTACTATCACTACTTTTTTATGAGTTCTCACTATTTACTATCTCAAAAATCCTAGGGTTTCAGTATTTTTACTATTCCTACCAGGTACATAAAACTGAAACCTAAGAAAGTATAAACATAATAGAAGAAAATTATCCATCTGATCTTTTTTGCATATCTTGTGAGCAGAGGCTCTGACAGGCTTTGTTTCAGACTATTTTTGCCTTGAAAAATAGAGATAGTATATCCCTCTGGATAAGAGAGCAGCTGTCTTTGCTGTTCAGTATAATAAATATGATATCTCCCTCTGGGGTACAGATCTAAATCTGCACTGTGTTCTATTTCTTACCTTTTTAGACCAGCACTCTCCATTCATCTTTCCACTGCCACCCTATGACAGACCTTTGTCCAATACAATTGCGGTGAATAATTCAGTAGTCAGTAATAATAGAATTTCATGTAAGTACCTTAGTTTGAAGAATATTTTACATAATTCCTTCTTATAAAAACTATATCAAAATTATTATTATAAGGCAAACAGCTTATAAATGGAGAGTCTGGCTTGAAATTAAATCTTATTTTCCACAAATAAGTAAAGAATTTTTTTCCACTAAAAGAATTATCACGCAGTGCATTGCATTCAACTCTCAAAGAACTATAATTCACCGGAGATAGATGTGAGTAACACTCTACATGGTGCCATATACAGGGGAACACTAGGGGGTTCAACATTGTTTCTGTCTATGTCAAGCATAGAAGATACTGTGAAAACAAAAGAAAACCAAGTATGACCAAGTAACTACTTATAAAATAACAAAGACTCATAAGGGAAAAGATTATGTGGTACGTTAGTGGAAAATACAAATTGGGATGAATTATGAGTATTTAGTCATGAAAGAACACAATAAGGAGGTAATATATGAGCAGAGATCTATAGGCAGGTAATAAGAAGCTTTGAAAAGGGCTTCTATAAAAGAATTTCAGTTAATTTGGATAACATATCCAAATTTCAGTGAAATATTCTATTAAAGGTTTAAGAGAAAAGGCAATGGGCAAATTTGCTGAAGAACAGAATAAAATAGAGATGCTACAGAGTAATTTGTTGAGGAGTAAAATAGTAAGATCATAAAGATCGATAAAACGCATTCATCATCTTACAAGGCAGAAAGATTTAAACAGGAAGAGCTGTTATCATGCAGTAACTGAAATGTCCTGGTTGCTGTGTAAAGAAGGGACTTGTGTGGGGGAAAAACTGTAATTGTAATGTATACATGTAAGGATAACCTGACCCCCTTGCTGTACAGTGGGAAAATAAAAAAAAAAAAAAAAAAAAAAAGAAGGGACTTGGGAATGAGATGCAAAGATAAAAAGTAAGAAGTTATTATCTGTTATTATTGTAAAATCAAATGATTAAGTGTGGTGAAAAGAAAACAAAGATCCAAGAGATCTGGGATTGGAAAGAGAGTCTAAGAAATTTAAAAAAAGATGAGAGTTTCCGTCATGGCGCAGAGGAAATGAATCTGACTAGGAACCATGAGGTTGCAGGTTTGATCCTTACCTTCACTCAGTGGGTTAAGGATCTGGCATTGCTGTGAGCTGTGGTGTAGGTCACAGAGGCGGCTTGGATCCTATGTTGCTGTGGTTGTGGTGTAGGCCAGCAGCTGTAGCTCCAATTTGACCCCTAGCCTGGGAACTTCCATATGCCACAGGTACGGCCCTAAAAAACAAAAATATAAAAAAATAAAATTAATTAATTAATTTAAAATATAGACATTGATGAAGGATTTGAACTGAGAAATGAAGTAGAAGAAGAAGTAAAGATTCTACACCCACATTTCTTGGTAGGAGCATTTGATTGATTAAATTATTAATGCAATTTTTTTTTTTTTTTGTCTTTTTGCTATTTCTTGGGTCACTCCTGCAGCATATGGAGGTTCCCAGGCTAGGGGTTTAATCGGAGCTATAGCCACCGGCCTACGCCAGAGCCACAGCAACGCGGGATCCGAGCCTGCATCTGCAACCTACACCACAGCTCGCGGCAACACCGGATCCTTAACCCACTGAACAAGGCCAGGGATTGAACCCGCAACCTCATGGTTCCTAGTTGGATTCGTTAACCAATGCACCACGACTGGAACTCCATTAATGCAATTCTTGTTATAATGCTGAAGTTCATTCGTTGCTTTCTTCAAAAACTGTTTTGGAGTTCCTGCTGTGGCACAGCAGGTTAAGGATCCAATGTTGTCTCTGTGGCTCAATGGATTAAGGATCTGAAATTGCTGCATCTGTGGTATAAGTCACAGCTGTGGCTCAAATTTGATCCCTGGCCCGGGAACTTCAATATGTCATGGGTAAGTCTGAAAAAAAATGTGTTGTTTTTACTTAACTATTATTCTTTAATCCCAAACACAAATACCATAAAGAAAAATCAAAATTTCATCTACAAGAATCTTAAAAACTCTCTTCCTACAAAATATGCATAAATGATAGTAAACACAAGATTTCAATAAATAATAATGTAAAAGTAAATAAAATTCCACAAAGAATATTTACTAATACTATAGTGGTAAGCTATGAAAGCAATACTATTTAAGAAGATATTGAAGGAGAAGTTTTTAAAATTACACTACATATTACTTACTAAAGACACTTTCCAATATTAGGAAAACTAAAAAGTCAAGTGACAAAATACCATGTATGTAAAGTATATACTGAATAGAAGCAAATAGAAAATGAGTCCAAACTCTGTAACTAGGCTGACAACAATTAAATTGTAATCTGTCCCTTTTGAATTGTTTAACTTTACACAAGTTACTAAAAAATGTGCATAATATTAGTACTAATTTGGAGATAAGTTTTTTGTTGTTGTTGTTGTTGTTGTTGCTATTTCTTGGGCCGCACCCGCGGCATATGGAGGTTCCCAGGCCAGGGGTCGAATCGGAGCTGTAGCCACGGGCCTACACCAGAGCCACAGCAACACGGGATCCGAGCCGCATCTGCAACCTACACCACAGCTCACAGCAACGCTGGATCGTTAACCCACTGAGCAAGGGCAGGGATCGAACCAGCAACCTCATGGTTCCTAGTCGGATTCGTTAACCACTGCACCACAACGGGAACTCCAGGAGATAAATTTATTAACACATACATGAATTATGTGTAAATAGGTACATGTATATATTGCAAGTATTTGGCCATTATTGTTAATATTACTATTTGACAAAACATCCTTTCACACAAAAAAGGTTTTAGGCACAAATCAAGTCTCCACATGGCAGTAACATTGAATTTACTAATAAACAATTATAATTTTAAACTTACATACACCTTGTAATAGTGCTTCACAATAACATACAAAATAAATATTGATAGAATTAAAATTTTAAATAGATAAACTGAACACCAAGATAAGGTACTTTAATCCATGTCTTTCAGTAATTAATATATAAAAAAAAGTATATGTGTGTGTATATACACATACAAAAAACAAAAAGAAAAAAGCAATAATTATACATTGACTAAGGAAACTCAGATATTAGCCTCCTTAGACAAGGATTTTAAATTAGCTATTTTAAAAATACTCAAAATGTAAAGTAAATTATATTTCAAGAAATAGAGATATATGAGAACAATATGCAACCAAAGATGGCATCAATAAAATAATAGAAATTTTAATAATAAATAACAAATTTCTGGAGGTGAAAAGTCCAATTAATGAAATAAAAAATTTACTAGTGTCACCCAACTTCAAGTTTGGACAAGCAGAAGAAAGAAGCAGTAAACTATGATATGAAATTGAAGTTCTTTTATCATAAGACTAAAAGTAAAAAGAATAAAGAAAAAGAAACAGAGCCTCAGAAAGCTGTGGGCATTTAGCAACTGCACCAATATATGAATAATTGGAGGTCCACATAATGGAAGAGAAAAGAGCAAGATGAACTCAGAGACCCACACTGAAACACATTATAATCAAACTTTCGAAAGCCAAACCCAAGGAGGAAATCTTGAAAAGAGTAAAAGAGAAGCAATTTGTCACATACACACAATCCTCAATAAGATTACAAACAGATTTCTCATCAGAAAATCTGGAGACTAGAAGTCAGTGGGCTAATATTCAGATAGAGCTTAAAGATATTGTGGATTTGGTTCCTGACCACTGCAATCAAGTGAATGTTGCAATAATCTGAGTCATGGATTTTTTGGTTTTCTGGTGCATGTAAAAGTTATATTTCTACTATACTGTAGTCTATTAAGTGTGCAATAGCATCATGCATTAAAAAATGTATATACTGTTCACTTCAGTAGCACATATACTAAAGCTGGAGCAATATAGAGAATATTAGCATGGATCTTGCATAAAAATAACAAATTTGTGAGGTGTTACATATTTAAAAAAAACTTTATTGCTTAAAAATATGTTATCAGCTGAGCCTTGAATAAGTTATAATCATTTTGCTGAGAAAAAGTTTGAAATATTGCAAGTATTATCAAAATGTGACACAGCTATAAAATGAGTCAATGGTGTTGGAAAAATGACACCAATAGACTTGTTTTATTCAAGGTTACCAAACTTTCAATTTGCAAGAAATAAAACACCTGCAAAGCAAAACAAAGTGAAGCAAAATAAAACAAGATAAGTCTGTATTTAAAGTGCTAAAAGGGAACAACTCGTATCCAAAATCCTATATTTGGCAAAACTGTCCTTTAAAAGTAAAAGAAAACTTAAGATATTTCCTGATAAACAAAGCTTAGGGTGTTCATTATCACTAAACTTGCCCTCCTAGAAATGTTCAAGAGAGTCCTAAGGGTGAAAAGAAAAGACAGTAAAAGAATTCAAAGTTGTATGAAGAACTCAATAAAGGTAAATACATAAACATTTATTAAAGCTGTTTTTTTACTCTAACGATGATTTTTAACTCTACTTCTTATTTTCTACATGATTTAACAGAGTAATGTATTAAAAATATTTAGTCTAAAAGCTAGTATTATTGTAACTTTGATTTGTAACTCCATACTTTGGTTTCTACATAAAAAAGATTAGTGCATTTAAAAGAATTATTATGTTTTTGGCCACACAATATATAAAGATGTAATTTTTGGACAACAGCGAAAGAGTGGAGATAAAGCTATAAAGCAGCAGAATTTTTATATGCTATTGAAGTTAAAGTAGTATAAATTCAAATTAGGATATCTTAACTTTAGGATATTAAATATAATCCCCATGGTAACAAAATATAGCTATAGAATACACAAAAGAAGGGACACAGAAATTAAACACTTCACAGCAAAAATCAGCTAAACACAAAATAATATACGAATGCAGGAAATGAGGGATAAAAACCTTTAAGGTATATAGAAAACAGAAAAAGGACAGAAATCAGTCCCTCCTTATGAGTAATTATTTAAATGTAAGAGGATTAAAATATCCAATTAAAAGATAAATTTGCAAAATGGATAAAATCACATAATACAACTCTATGTTGTCTACAAGACATTCACTAGAAATCCAAAGACATAAATGCCCTGAAATTGAAAGGATAGAAATAATTATTCCAATATTCATCTTGCTCCTTTCTCTTCCATTTTGTGGACCTCCAATTACTCATTGTAAATAGCAACTGAAAGATTACAGGGATGTCTGTACTAATAGCAGACCAAATGGGTTATAAATTAGAAAATTTTACAAGAGTCAAAGAACATTGTACATTAATACAATGCAGCAGAAAGATGTAACAATTATAAACATTTAGTACTAGTGATAAACCATCAAAATATATGAGGTCAAACGTGACAAATTTGAAGGAAAAAAATAGACAGTACTACAATAATAGATTCTTCAATACCTTACTCTCGTTAACGGATAGAGCAACCATACAAAGTAAGTAAGGAAATAGAGGACCTCGACAACACAACAAACCTAAGGGAGGACCTAATGCACACATGCAAAATACCACCTGGCAACAAAGTATGAACATTCTTCTTAATTGCATATGTGAGATTTTCAAGTATAGATAACAGGTTAGCGCACAATTTAAGTCTTCGTAGATGTAAAAAGTAGATATACAAAGTATCTTTTTCAAGCACAATAGAATGAAATTAGAAATTAATGGAAGTAAAACTGGAAAACCCACAAATTTTAGGAGAGTAAACAATTGACTCTTAACCAATGGATCAAAAAATAAATTACATAGGAAATTAGAAAATATTTAGAGATGAATTAAAATGAAAACACAATAAACTGAAATTTATGGAATGCAGCTAAAGCAATTCTAAGGAGGAAATTTACAGCTATCAATGGTAAAAGAAGATGTACAGAATGCTAAAAAGAACATGAAAAAATGTTCAAAATCTTTATTAGGAGAATACAAATCAAGACCACAATAAAATACCACTTCACATACACTAGGATAGCTATATTAAAAATATGGGCAATAACAAATGATGTCAAGGATGTAAAGAAGTTGGAACTCTCATACATTTTTGAGTGGAATGTATAAAAATGCAGCCACTTTGGAAAACAGCTGGTAGTTTCTCAAAAAGTTCTTGATAAGAACTTCCATTTCCAGGCTTAAAAATCAAGTGTTGAAAACTTATGATTATCCAAAACCCTGTACATAATTAATCATAGCAGCATTATTATAAGCCAAACAATGGGAACAACCAAGATGGCCATCAATTGATGAATGGATGAACAAAGTAGTATACCCATACAATGAGATATTATTTAGGCATAATGTGGAATTAAATACTAGTGCATACTATTCTTGGATGAAGCTGGAAACACTATGCTAAGTGAAAAAACTGGATAAATGAATACATACTGTATGATTCCATTTATATGAAATTTCAAGAACAGGTAACTATGTAGAGGCAGGAATAGTCTTTGCCAAGCTGTGGGGTTAAGGGTATAGGAAGTGACTGGTAACAGGTAAGTTTGTTTGGTAGAAGATGAAAATATCCTGGAAGTAGATACTAATGTGCTTTCACAACCTTGTCAATATAATAAATAATACTGAATTATGCCCTTCAAATATGTTCATTTTGTGGTGCATTAAATCTCAATAAAAAAAATTTATGGGAGAAAAAAGTGATATGCCAAGGAGAGTGATAAATGTCCTAAGAACATATGGTTATCAAATTTATTACTTACCTAGCACAAAATCTCATGATTGTTAGATGCTTCAGTGTGTTTTGAACATATTTGGTACTTCATTTTGTGAAATGATCATGGAGATTAAAACTACCTAGCTTCAGAGAACTATTATAATGGGGGCGTGGCTCTTGTATTAGTGTATCTGTAGATTATTCAAGAAAAGCGAAAGCTATGGTTATTAATATAAAGGCTCCAGATTGGTAGATACATTTTTTTTCCCACAATTTTTAAACCCTGATCTGCCCAATAACACATTTCTAAAGAATAGACTTGGGAGTACCCGTCATGGCTCAGTGGTTAATGAATCCAACTAGGAACCGTGAGGTTGCGGGTTCCATTCCTGGCCTTGCTCAGTGGGTTGGGGATTCGGCATTGCCCTGAGCTGTGGTGTAGGTTGCAGACATGGCTCGGATCCCGCGTTGCTGTGGCTCTGGCGTAGGCCGGTGGCTATGGCTCCGACTAGATCCCTAGCCCGGGAACCTCCACATGCTGCGGGAGCGGCCCAATAAATCACAAAAAGACAAAAAAAAAAAAAAAAAGAAAAAAGGAATAGACTTGAACTGAACTTTGTGGTATATGTTCTAAAATGGTGAATGATTAAATGCATCACATTTTTTTTCATAGAAATACTAACACTGGTTGCATTGTTTCTAGCATTAACATTCTTTTAAGGCAAATGTGATAGAAAAAAATTCATGTTACATACTGAAAGAAAATATACAGATTATTCCAAAAATATATAAGTATCATATTTGCAAATAAAATCTAAAATTTATGTAAAAATACATTACGACTAATTTGGATTTATCTCAAAAGTGCAGGATTCACATCAGCAGATTAGAGGGGAAAATATAATTAATTGAAACGGATACAAAATGATCTGCAAAAATAACAAAAATCATGATAAAAATAAACTTACCTTGAAATAGACATGAATTCTTTCCTAGGCTAAAATGTATAAACAAATATTCTATATCAAAATTCACACATATTGAAAAAAATATGTGTATATATATATATATTTTAGTCAGGAATTAAACATTGGTGTCTTACAACATAATTTCTATTCAACGTTAACCTGAAGGACCTAGATAGAGCAATAATAAAAAATATAAAAAAGAAAAAAATAATTTAGGCATTTAATAGAAAAATTCATTATTCAGATATTCTCTGATTCTCAGAACACAATCTATAAAGTATTAAATGAAGAGGAGGTTAATATCTGCTTTAATATACATATTAAAAAATCAAAGTTATATTTTATACTCTAGCAATAGAAGAGTAATGTTAAATTGTACATAATGGGAGTTCCTATAGTGGCTCAATGGTTAACAAACCTGACTAGTATCCAAGAGGACGCCGGCTGGTCTCGCTCAGTAGATTAAGGATCCGGCATTGCAGTGACCTGTGGTGTAGGTCACAGACACAACTCGGATCCGACATTGCTGTGGCTGTGGTGTAGGCCAGTAGCTACAGCTCTGATTGTACCCCTAGCCTAGGAACCTCCATGTTCCACAGGTACAGCCCTACAAAAACCAAAAAAAAAAAAAAAAAGACAAAAAATTAAATAAATTGTATATAATGTAAAAGCTATAAAGTTATTGGAATAAGTATAATAGCTACAGAGTTTAATAAATGGAGAATTATAGTAGAGTTATTTAGAAAGAGAGTTTTCTAAAGGTTTCAACTTTCTTTATATTAACTTATGAAGTCAGTGAAATTCCCTTCAGAGTCTTAAAATTGTTATTTCTGGTAGAACATCCCAGAACTTCCCAGAATAAAAGAACTTCCCTTCTTTTTTTTTTTAATGGAAGATCAAAGGACAGGGCAAGATGATTTTGTAGAAGCTAAAGGCTCCAGATTTTAGGACTTACAAAGCAATGGTGAGTAATACCATGTAGTTTTCTAACGCAGTAGAGCAAGTAACACCAATGAGGGAAAACAGACACCCAGGGCACAGCATATGCATAAATGCACATTGAAATGGCAGTGATCGCGTTACAAATCCATGGAGGTGGGAGAGCCTAGTCAAGGAATATTGCTAGAGCAACTGATTTTCCATAAAGAAAAAAATACCTAAGTAATTAGTTAATTTTCTTTCATCATGGAAGATAATTTCAGATGACTAAATATATCACTGTAAAAAACAAAATATTAACTTCTAAAAAAATATATGTGCAAAAATTCTTATTATCTTGGAATAAGAAAGAACTTCTGAAACATACCACTGAAATCAATAGTCTATTTGGCTCTGTGTGAACCATAGCTGCCATTTCTCTTCTGATATCAGCTCCTAATAATATTACCTTCTTGCTCGTCTTAGTCCTTTGATCTTCCTTTAAAATAAAAGCAGAAACTGATTGGGAAGTTTTACCAGAAATAAAAATTTTAAGAACCTGAAGGGAATTCCACTGACTTTATAAGTTAATAATATAAACAAAATTGACTTCTTTAGAAAGAACAACTATACTATAATTCTCCATTTACTTGGACTCTCTGTATAAATATTTTAGTTATACTTAAAGATAGTGATTCCTCCCTGCTCTATCACCTCTCTCATCCCACAGAATATAATGTGCTGTCTCATGCATTTACTTATAAAAGTCATCCTCAATTTTAAGCCTTCTTTAAGTGAATATTTACTGATCGGATTGTGAGCTATTTTTCAAAGCACAGTGGAATTACATTTATCTCATATCAAATTACCATCTCTTTTGACTCATATTTATCTCAAAGTCTCCATCTCTTAGTACATATTAGTCACCTAGTAAGCATTTTGCTAAATAACAATGTAATTAAATGAGAGAAGTCTCAACATCTGTATGACTACCTTTGTCATTTTACAACATTAGCTTATTCAAAATACAATTTCCACATCAAAATCTCTGTCTCAGACTATAGAACATTTATTTTTACATTTTGTTTTTAATAGGGATAGGTTTTTCCTTCACAAAATGATATATCAAATGGAATTTTTCATTATATTTGGTTCCATCTCTTCCAATAATCTAAGAATGGTGTATTAATTAATGCTATAGATTTACCTACGGTGTCACTTGTGTAATTTGATTTTAGCAGAAGGATATGGCATATATAAAATATAGTAGAAATTTCCCTAGGGAGACCTTAAAACTGACCTTTCATGAAAATAATTTAGAATTTCCTATTATGATCTTGCTCCTTGTAATTCCAAAAGTGTTAAGGCTTGTTTGTAGACTTAATACTAGTCATAAGAGAAGAAATATGCACATGAAGATAATTCATTTAAAAGTATAAGAGATTTTACCAATAAAATTCCATGTTCCCAAACTGTTTCTATCAGTGGTAGCAGCACTGGGACAAGTGGATGGCCACTGAATGTGACTATTTTGAACAAATTCAAAACATGTGATGACAAATTCTTGCAGAGTTTTTAAAGTTCAATTTGTTAATTTATTATTACAACTTAGATATCTCTTTCTCTAAGAATTTCACTCTCTCTTTCCATCCAAGATGGAAAAGTATTGCATAGTATTGTAATGATTTGGACCCAAGAGCCACTACCACCCAAGTTCACCAGTAAGCAAAAGACAGCTGCCACTGTGAGTTAAATATATTTTGTATCTTTCCAAGAGGGAATGCTAGAAAAGCACACTCAATACAAGGTCAGCAAAATGCTTCCAAGGTTCACAGTTCATTTGGGGAAATCAGCAGAAGGGCTGGCTGCAGCTGGAACATATGCTAATCACCTTGGCATCCGTTGCAATTTCTGCCATGAGGTATCCATTATTAAAAATGCATCAGCCTCAAGTAGTCACCTTCTTGCTCTTAGATTCAGAAGATCATGCTGGCAACTCAGAGGAGTTTGATGTCAAAGGTCATGAGACAGGTCAACTGGGAAGGTATGCTTTATGAGGGTCCTGCATCAATATAGGCAATACAGTCTAGACTACTTTGCTTTTATTACTTGTATTTATCAGAAGTCCCACATCACTTACACAATTTAGCATAAACTCATTTTTATCATGCTGTTTAAGTATCAATTCCCAGAGAGTACATTATCTGCTGTAGCCGGTATCTTGAATACAGATTGCTCACAGATTTTTTTAGTTGTTTTGTTGACTCTGCATGTTATGATATGCCCACAATGGCTACTATATAAGTGAATTAATAATTATTAAATATAAATACTATATTATATTATGTTAATATAAACCTTTCTACCTTCATATCTTGCAAATATTAGCCACATGTGTAAAAGACAAGGGATAGGAAATGCAATTTATATTTCTTCTCAGTTACAATAAGATAGCTTCCGAGAAATAGTTGTCAAATAGAGTAACTTATATTCTTTATGTTAAATAATCTCTGCTCTCCCTAATTTCTATCATTTACATTCCTAAATGGAAGAGTATTTTCCCAGTAAAATTAAACGTTTCAGTTTCTAATAAGATTGATGATTTTCTTGCAGGATAAGGCCACAGAGTAAGTATTAACTGTCCTAATAAATTATCAACACAATGCCCGTGAATTGATATTGTACCTTTTACTAATTTTTAATATTAACACAATATAGAAACATCCAATCAGGACTTTGAACATACTATAGTCTTGGTTCTTTTTATTTGTTTTATGGTTTTTTTTAAATTTAATTAAATTTAATTTAATTTAATTTTGCTTTTTAGGGCCAAACCTGTAGCATATGGAAGTTCCCAGGCTAGGGCTTGAATTGGAGCTGCAGCTGCCAGCCTATGCCACAGTCACAGAAACACCAGATCTGAGCCATGTCTGCAACCTACACCACAGCCCATGGCAACACCAGATACTTAACCCACTGAGCAAGGCCAGGGATCAAACCCACATCATCATGGATACTTGTCGGGTTTGTTACTGTTGAGACACAACAGGAACTCTGTTATCACAATTTTTATATGAAAATAATTACAAACATAACTAGAGAATAAAGACTTGTTAGTACCATGCCTAGTCTCAATTAAATATTTGATTAGTGATTGAAAAAGGAACATAGTCTTCCCAATCCTCTCAGTTGCCAAAGCATGCAGAGCCAGGGCAAACTGTTTGAAGGCATATGCTGACATCAACGGCAAAGCCACTGAAAAATTACAAGTTCTTCATTCTGAGTGGACGGCATTTCCATATTTTTTTGAATGTTTTATTTTGCTTTTGATACACCTTGACTCTCAAGGGCAGTGCATGTAATGCTTAAGCACAAATATTCAGAGCAATTTTGTTGAAATTTAGTTTATCATTTTTAGCACTGACAAAACTTTGTTGCAGATGGACAGTATTTCCTTATACGTTGAAGATGGCCTTAGTGTCATGAGATGTGAACCCAGCAACTCTGAGAGCCCAAGCAGTGGAGGCAGGGCCTATGGGAGGACTAGGCAATTGGTGATCCCTCAGAGGTCCTAGTTACATCTTCTCATTATCTTCTAGCTATAAATGACCAAATAGGTTACTGCTCCTCAGATCTATTGCAGGGGGGAAAAGGGCATGGAATTACATTCCCAAGAAATTACTGGAGCCTATAATGGGACTTCGTTGATGTTTGTCCCCATTTTGATAGTATAATTGAAAATTTGTTCTACATTTACCTGGATAGAAAGTCTAAGGTCAAAAGACACAGTGTGATTTAGAAACGGTTCTTCTAGCACCTGTGTCAATTATGTCATGGAGATTAAAGTTGGAACTGTAGGGGTCCTTGAGAACTGTGCTTTTTTTCCAGTAGGTACAGATAGGTGGCATATTCATTTTCAAGGATAAACAGGAACTCATAGGATATTTTTGGCCAGAAAAAAAGGCTCTTAGGTAAGAAGTTCAGGGTCTTCATTCTGGGAAATTATATTAAACATATGGTCTTTCTCACAGCATTTTGCTTTTCTGCTGTGTAAGCTTTTTCACTGAATATTGTGGGTATTTCCTAGCAGAATGGGAGGATAGTTAGGTCACTGAGTTCAATCTAACGACATCTCAAAAAGAATATGCCATATGTGAAAACTAAATAGAGGACAGTATTGTAAATTGAGTTTTTCATCTCTTAAATCATGTGGATTTGTGTATGTGTGTATTGAGATATGTATGCATGCAATTTAAAATACAATATATATTTTTAAATAACATATGCATTTCTATATAATAGTGTTGCATGATGCATTTAAATATCATTTGCTATAAATTTAAGTAGGCAATTCAAAACTTGTGATGTAAGCAGCATTATCATAGATAAATCTTCCTGATCTTCAATATGAGAAAAAGTGAGGAAGAAAAAAAAAATTGCTAGAAAAAGATTCAAGGCTTCTGGCAGATTTCAGTTTATGCTTTCGGTTTTTAGCTTTCTTATCTGATTGTGGTACCGTACTACACGTCATTTAGGGGTCTTTAACTAAATATTCCATGTTGGTTAAATGAAATGATATTTGTAGATTTTTAACATAAGCCATAAGAAAAAAGTTCAGTGAATGTTTGCTCTTCATATTCCTTTGTTTCATGTAGATCAAACGCTACTATGAACTTCCCTAAGAATTCACATTCTAACATGCTTAGTCATGGTTTAAGATTATTTCTATTGTACATTATGGATTTTACATAAAATAATTTGGGTTTTTTGGGGGGTGGGAGGAATGAAATGTGTTCAGAGATTGCTTCTCTTCAGACCTCCCAAAGAAAACCTGGGTTGTATCTTATAAATATAAAAGAACACAACAAATTAATATATGTGATATATACATAGGAGATAATGATTATCATATAAGTGGTGTAATTATATATGTCAATATGAGAATAGGAGATAATGAAAGATCTCTGAAGATGTATCCTTAAATCCTACAGAGAATCATATTATGTCATAATATACATCATTATCTGCAGAATTTAAAGCTGAGGTTACTGACAGTATTAATGAGTCTTCTTGGCCAACAGAAGAAAAATTTCCATACATGATTCAAATGACAAATACTGTTGTATGGAACATATTATTTTGTGCAACATTGTTTTGAGAACATGTAGATCTTTATAAAATATTTGCACAAAGTTCAAAGCATTTACTATTCCCCGAGTAGGTAACATTTATAGTGTTCTCAAATTTATTTTGATGTTTTATTGACATACACTTGTGTAACAGAGAAAAACACCGCCTTTAAAGTCTGAGTTGTATTCCCATGGTACCTCTGTTTATCTTCAATATCAGAGACCTTATTACCAAATATTGTAGTTTCCTATTTAGTCCATGATCTGCTACAATGAGCTATAACCTACCTCAGAGCATTCTTGCCTACCTTTTATCTGTCATTATATTCACAGCACCTGGCTCTACATATGATGCATAGTAAATATAAATATAAATATAAATTAATATAAATATAAACACTCAAATATAAATATAAATATAAATAAATATATTAAATATAAAAATAAATATTCATAGTAAATATAAATGTTACTAGTGAACAATCAATTAATGAGAGGCCATACCATTTTCTGAATCTCAGTTGCCTCAATTTGTACGATTGGTATACTGTTTTATTTAGCTTTTTAATTTTTTAATTTTTTTTGGATGAATCCACAGCATGTGGAAGTTCCTGGGTTCAGGGATCAAACCCACACCACAGCAGTGATCAGAGTTGCTACAGTGACAGTGCTGGATCCTTAACCCACTGCACCACATGGAAACTCCATGTAAGATTAGTATACTATTTTAAAACAAAATTTTAAATGATAAAACTGTCTAATATCAAAAATATATTTGATTCTTCTCTTTTGCTTTCAAAAATATATTAGTATCAACAATCATTTCCTAAGTTCAGTATATTCACATACTGGAACAACAACAACAAAAAAGAAAACCTCCTGACCACAAATATAAGCCTGTTTTTCCAATGACATTTAAATCCATCCAACATAATAGGCTCCTTAAATTCTGATTTAAGAGGATAGAATGCTTCATGTTTATACACTTAATGTTATTTTAATATAACTGTCATAGAGAAAGGAGCAAGCAGACTTACTGACTAGCCCTGGCATAATGTAATGAGACACATATAGCCAGTACAAGAGGCAGACGTCAAAAGGAATTTGTGTAATTTTGTGACTTGACAGAAAATCTAGTCAATAAAAGACTGGAGTAATCTAATCTAGGGAAATACAAGGTGTAGACCATAGATAGACTCCTCATCTTACCAAGTAACCATTGATTCCCATCTGAAAATACTCCATTACCCAAAACAAAACATCTGGATTGCCACTGATTTTTTTTTTTTTTTGTATTTTGTCTTTTTAGGGCCACACTCACAGCATATTTAATATTAACATTTAAATGCCTCCTAAGGGAATGCCCAGGGTAATGGAGAATATTAGGATATTTCTTTTTCCAAATGGTCTTCTATTTCTCACCTCTACCCACCTGTCTGAATAGAGACTTGTAGGCAAGCTTTCCCTGAAGATGGAATTCACTACAATGGATGTGAAAACATGAAGGATTAGAAGTAGGAAGAAGAAATTAAATTTATTCTGTCTACTTTTTACTTATGAAAGAGGCCAATCTTAGGAAGCTGCCAGTGGAATTACAAGTGCAGGAAGACTTCACTACAGAAGTGTCGTTTATTAAAAAGAATTGGACGGGAATGTTAGAAATGTAAATTTATTGTAGGAATTGTGTATTTATTTCTGTAAGTATTTATTTTAGAGATTATAGAAGTAACATGTGTGGGCAAGTTGAGGAAAAACGCAGCAGGATTTTACACCTTTTTAATTTTAATTTAATGTTTAATGTTAGTTTAACATTTTAGTGTTTCCTTTCAACATTCTTTTAATATTTTAAAATCATTGAGGCATGCGTCTCTTTCCTACTTAACATATATTAAAAACATTTATTTTGATATATACAATAGAATTTTAAATACTCTGTAGCATCCCAGAGTCATTTGGGAAGCACACATTTGAGAGGTCTCTATTCCCTATCTCAGTAAATTATCTTAGTGCTTCTCTATGTGTGGGAAGATGCAAGAATCTGGGTTCATTAAAATTCTTCCCGAATTACACATCTATCTAATGCCTGTTTTTTTTCCAAAGTGCAGAGTCCTTCATCCTGTGTTCAGTCCTGAATTCCCAACAGGGTGCAGTATTGTAGCAGCGTAGTTCAGTGACCACCAGTGGCTAATGAGTCAGTCCTTGTAGAAATGGAGGCGGGGGTAACATCCTTTGTTTTCACAAACTACCTATCATTTGTCATCTTTTTTCACTTCTGAGACACACTGCATATTTATTAATGACCTTCAAAATTTATTAATAAAGTATATTAGTGATCATGTCTTCATTTTATGATACCTCTGATTATACCTGATAAATCATGTAATTGTTTCCATTTGGGGGTCATTTTTTTAAATATTGTGCTTATTCTTTTTCTATATGTCCATGTTTCTACAAAAACAAATATAGCTGATAAAGAGGACTACATATTAAAAGAACTGGCTTTGAAAATAAACTTTGAGTTTACATTCTAGCTACACTATTTAGAAAACTGCACGTTTTTTGAACAAGATAGTCAACCTCCTCAGGCTTCATTTTTCTCATCTCTAAAATGGGAATAACATCAGTGTTTATCTCCTAGGACAGTTGCAATTTTTTAATAAAATTATATAAATAAATATTCCTAAAAGAGTCTATAGGATATTAAGTATTCAGTACAACTACCTATTATTTATACAATTAGCTGGTATATATGAACAACTTAGTATAAGAGTCAGAACATATTTTTAATATTTAAATGCACAGAAAGTTAAAACCTGAGGCAAAGTAAATCTGAGGCACAGTTCTTAAAACTGACTGAATGATATTCTCAAACTAGTGAAACATATGACAAGGCACAGACACAAATGCCAAATCTCATTGACTACATTAACTTTGAAAAATATCTGACAATAAAATGTCTGTAATTTTAGGCAAGTTAATATAATGCCATATTTTTTTTAAATTTTTTTTTTTTTTTGTGTGTGTGTGTGTCTTTTGTCTTTTTAGGGCTGCACTCACATCATATGGAGATACCCAGGCTGGGGGTCTAATTGGAGCTACAGCTGCCAGCCTAAACCACAGCCACAGCAATACCACATCTGAGCTGCGTCTGTGACCTACACCACAGACACGGCAATGCCGGATCCTTAAACCACTGAGCAAGACCAGTAATCGAACCTGCAACCTCAGGGGTCTTAGATTCATTTCCGCTGTGCCATGATGGGAACTCCTTATTTTTTAAACTTCTTTTGACCCTTAAATCTCTGCTATGTATTTAACATGAAAGTGGAAAGCATTTGAGTTTATTTTTGTCTCTGAAAATGCTAATATATTAATAGTCCTATAAGGGTTTTCTTTTTATTCCTATATTCAAATAAATATTTGTAATATTTACATAGTACTTGGCTACTAAGCCAAATCTCAGACACTTAGAGTATCTTCAATACTGAATACTCTGAAATCTTTTGATGATTATTATGGTGAAGGAATTGATTCGTAAGTATAAATTCAGTCTATCATTCTTTTAAGCCTAATGGAGGATGCACTAACAAGCAAAGATGGAGGGAGATAACTGTGTATCTGGGTAGAAGTGCTATGATAGTTACTGATTTTCTTAAATTAGAAATTAAAAATCCACAAATTAGCTATTTGACTTCAGGTAAATACTGCAATTTATTTTTCTTTTTATGGCTGCAAATGCGGCATATGCAATTTCCCACGCTAGGAGTCAAATCAGAGCTGCAACCACCAGCCTATACTACAGCCACAGTATCCCAGGTGCATCTGTGACCTACGGCCACAGCTTGACATGAGATCCTTAACCCCCTGAGCAAGACCAGGGTTCAAATTTGATCCTCATGGTGACTACAATGGGTTCTTAACCAGCTGAGCCACAGTGGCCACTCCAAATTTTGCAATTTCCTAATGTCATTCTCTTCTCTGAAAAGGAAACTATATTTGCAATCATTAGGATACTTGATTGTCATACTGGACTTATGGGAATGCATATAAAAATAATAAACCTGGAACTCCCATTGTGGCTCAGTGGGTTAAGAACCAGACTAGTATCCATGAGGATGCAGGTTCCATCCCTGGCCTCACTCAGTGGGTTAAGGACCCAGAGTTGCGATGAGCTGGCCCTTAGGTCACAGAGGTGGCTTGGAACTGGTGTTGCTCTGGCTGTGGCGTAGGCTGTTACCTGCAGCTCCCATTTGAACGCTAGCCTGGGTATGCTGCAGTTGCAACCATTAAAAAAATTAATTAAAAATAAAATAAAATAATAAACCATTATAAAAATTTTATAATCTTAAAAATTGCATTTTTAAGTAGAGCATCTTTCATGATATTTGGATGGTTTTACTAAAGTAAAACTATATTTTTAAAAACTTAGAAAAAATGTATATAAAAAGAACTTGGTTAAAGACCAAGAGAGAAAGGTCTGTTACTTTTTAGGAAACAACAAATATTGGAAATATATATGTCAAAAGGTAAACTGGGAGTTCCCGTCCTGGCGCAGTGGTTAACGAATCCGACTAGGAACCATGAGGTTGCGGGTTCGGTCCCTGCCCTTGCTCAGTGGGTTAACGATCCCGCGTTGCCGTGAGCTGTGGTGTAGGTTGCAGACGCGGCTCGGATCCCGCGTTGCTGTGGCTCTGGCGTAGGCCCGTGGCTACAGCTCCGATTCGACCCCTAGCCTGGGAACCTCCATATGCTGCGGGAGCAGTCCAAGAAATAGCAACAACAACAACAACAACAACAAAAAGGTAAGCTGAAGTAGCACTGCATCAGTACCAGTCAGGGTTCTGTCACCTTTTAATTACATATCGCTGGGCATATGACTTAACCCCTCTAATCTCCAGGTCTCTGTTCTGAAACATTCAATGACTGATTCTTTGTACATAACCTATTAATCTCTTCCCAGTATTTGGTTGTCCTTTCCCCAGTGAGAGTTTTGAGGCAAACATCTTTTCATTCATGCCCTCAACATGTCTGCTATGAATTTTTGTGTGAATCGGGTGCTTTTATGGGAAGAGGCAGGAGGATTAAATAGTATCTGAAGAAAAATAATGATTAGGAAAATATGTAAACATTTAATTACATTACCGTATTTAAAAGTTTAATGCTGTTGTGGTCAATGCACTACAGTAACAGACAATTAATAACACTACTTAGAAGAGTTATGGGTGGCTTCACAGAGGAAGGTGCACTTAAACTTGAACTTGAGTAATGAGCCAAAATGACATCATTTTCCTTTTAATTCTCCATTCAATCACAAGAAAACATTAACGACAAAATAAAAACTTAGATGAAGCTGGCTTCCTCGCCATTAACACAAATATGGAATTAAAATGCATAGAGATTAAAGAAAAAGAATTGCAAATTTAAATTTCAAAAGATGAATTTTGTGCTCCATAGAGGAGCCTTTTCTCTTAAGAATAAAGACATCTTTCTATATGTTATTATGTCTTCTTATTTAAAACAATTTCAGGTGGTCGTTGTATGTGATCAACTACAATGAAAATTTAGGTCAAAAACTTTAAGTGGAAATCGATTGAAGTAGATGCAAGGGAAAAAATAGAGTAATTTTTGTTAAAGTGGTGGCTTTTGCAATACAGACTTTTCTAGGACTTGTATACTCGCAATTCAAAACATCTAGAGGGATCTAAAATCAGATCTCACGTTGCCATTATAAAACAAGTATACTTGACTCATTGTCAACCCATATTAGAGAAACACTATTTTCTCAGAGAAAGGGAAGTATGTTTGTAGGGCAGTGGCTTATAAGATTTTCTTTCCTGGAACCCTGAGTAATGATGTAAGCCATTCTCACTGTCTCCTCGTCAGTTTTCCCACATTATTGAAAGGTAATATATATATCTGTTTCTGAGAGTCTATGACTTGGAAACCACTAAATACCGAATTACATGTTTTCATCACTTTCAATTGGTCAAGAAAAATGTGCTATCTAGTATGATCCCAGAAGTGGAATGTTCCAGTTATCAAATAGTCTATTCTCTACTAAATCCTTTCATTCTCCAAATCAGTCATTCAGATTCCTATCCCTTCCACAGATGCCTTAGTCTGTATTTCCAGATGTCAGTTGTTAATATCAGAAAATTGGGTTTTGCATCCTGTTTTCTTCATTCATTGGCTCTATGACTCAGGTAATTAACCTAATACCTGTGATTTTATTTGAAAAATGAAGATAGAAATAGCATTTGTCTACCTCATCAGATCAACATATAGAACATTATTAACTGTACAGATGCCTCTCTTATGCCTCCAACCAGTAATAATTATTTCCAGAAATAAGCAATATTCTGACCCCTTTCAGGGACAGATTCGTTTTCCCCGATTTTAAATTCCAATCAATTGGAAGTTTACAATGTTTACTTTTTGTGGTTGGCTCCTTTTACTAAAAATAATGACTGTGATATTCATCTGCTGCTGCGTATGATAGTAATTGTTTCATTCTTACTGTTGCATATGATATAATTTTCTTTAACTCAACCTAATGTTGATAAACATTTAGACTATTTTCAGTTTGGCACTACTATAATAAGGCCACTATGTATACTATGATATATGTCTTTTGATGTATACCTAGTAGAGCAATTACAGAGTTACAGAGTCGGTGTATGCCCAACTTTAGTAAATACTGACAAATAGTATTCCATAGTAAATATGTTATAGGCTTCAAGTCCCCTTCAAGGAAATTAAACCCAAAAGCCTCTAGCCATGTCTCATTGTAATGCCTCTTCCCCCACGTTGAGCAGCCTGGGCTGCTTGATCCCCACTAGGGAAGGAATATCAGCCATTCATCACCAGGTCTAGGTGTCACCAGTTCCCCAGGCAAATAAGGGTGGGATATGAAAACAATTGTAAAGTGAATCGGGCCCTCTTTTTACCAACGCATGCATGAGCTTCAGCTCTCAGCGGCGCTCTCTCTCTGAAAATGTTCTTTCACTTTAATAAATTTGTAAAATGCCAGACTGCCTGCCTCCATCCCTATGCAGCGAGACCACTGGCTCTATCTCCATGCCGCTGCAGCACTTCCCAGCCAGAATGGCTCCCCAGCCTCCCGACAGACTGCCCACACCTCCAAATCCTTGTTGCCTGTGGGCAAGAATTGAGAAAAATAACACAGAGAGACCAGAGAAATATACTAACTTATCCCTCCTACAGCAACGTATAAAAAGTCTGGAATTTTTTTTCACACTCTTGTTTTCTAGTCACATCTCATTATGGTCTTAATTTGCATTTCTCCAATAAACTTATTGGATTTTTGAATATCCTCTGTATATAATGACCTGTTCAATATTTTTGCCAATCTTTGAGGTGGCTGTCTGTTCCTCCTTATTAATTTTTGGGCATTCCATGCCTATTTCATATGTGAGTCCTCTTTCCGATATATGTATTTCAGCATCTTTTTCCATTACTTAACTGGCCATTTAATTCCCTTATTGGTATGCTCAGATGACTATGCCTTTAAGTTTTCAAAGTTTTACTTTGTTGTTAGTGCTTTCTGTATCCTGTCAAAGACATGTTACACTGCACGCATCCCACACAAGGTAATGAAGATGTTCTCTTACGGCACCGTCAAGAAATTGTTTTACTTCTTCTACGTCTACAATCCATGTGCAATTTATTTCTGTATATTTTGTATTATATTTGATTTTTCCATGTAGATATTCACTTAAGGTAAGATTGGTGTTTTTCATACTTCAACTGTTTCCAGTAATGAAGTTATCTTGTGCTGTAGTTTTATTTGAGGGAATAATTTCTTATCGATTGTCTTAGTTTTTAATTGTCCCATTTTCCATAATTATGATTCCTTTTTAGCTTCAGTAATATTTATTATCCCAAAGGTTATGACTTCATATTTCAATAAAGCTATGCCAGCTTCCCTATAAATGGTATTTTTACAGAATATCTTTCCCCAGTCTTCTATTATCAACTTTTTGTGGACTTGTACTTAAGATGTGACACTTGCATATAGTATGTATTGGTTATGTTGTTTCATTTTTTTTTTAATTTGGTTTACAGTCTTAGACTTGTAATTAAAGGATTTAGTCTTCAAAATAAATACAAAATCATAGTTGCTTTTTACATATGATTTTTCCCATTTATTTCAAATTTTGTTCCCTCAGGTCGTTCAGTTTGACTTCTATTGTTTTAGTTGAACAAGCAGCTATAAGACACTTTTGTTCACTTTTAAAGGTAATGCTCTTGTTTGTTTCTCTGAGTTTTAAAAGAGATTCTCTGTGATTTTGGTTTTCACTAGTTTTCCTATAATGGCTACTTGATTGGCTTCCCTATAAATATTAATCCTGTTTGTCTTTAGAAAGGCTTAAGGAACTGAGAAAATAATGGTAAAATTTTTGAAATGGGGAGGATTTTGATATTTACGGAACAAATCAAATGTTAATTTTGGATATGTTAATATTGAGACTCCTGTAGATCTGAACTCAAGGACTGTGTGTAAGGATTGGTCAGATAAAGATTAAAGTGGATCAAGAAAAGAGAAGCATGAAGACTTATACAATTGTACACCTTAGAGTTCAGAAAAGGGGGAAAAGCAAAAGAAAAGAAGAAGGAAAAAAAAAGACCTGCCACTGAAATTGGTGGTGAACCAGCAGGGTGTTAGACATGGTGGAGTATATTAGCAACCTACACAAAAGCAATTTAGTACAATAGTGGAGAAAAAAAAATCTAGCAAGCCAGAGATGATGGGAGAGTAGGTGTTATAAGGGTCAGTGTATGTGTATATATATATATACACATACACATTAAGAATATTTACATTAAGAATTTAGTAACAGGTGCCACTACATATGATTCCATCTGGATATGATCTAAGAGCAGAAGAGAGAAGTTTGAATTCAATAAAATAGAAGAAGTATTCTTTATTAGAAGTTGCTATGGGTTGCATTGTTCCCCCTCAAAAATAAGTGGACATTTTACATCCCCAGAAGTGTGAGATAATAAATTTGTGCTATTTTTAGGCAACCCACTTTATGCCACCTTATTATAGCAACCCTGGGAAATGAATACAGAAGCCAAAACAGTTTATCATTACAAAGAAAAAAGTTAAATGAATGAATCCTGATTGGTTAGGGTAGTTGGTAGAATAAAAATGAGATCACTTCTGACACTTTCTGATCATTCAGCAAATTAAAAAGCAACAGAACACAGCAAATAATAAGTAGAGGGAAGGAAATTTGAAGTTTTGAATAGAAAAAAGAAGATGAGATACAGTCAACTCAGAATGCGGATGATTGAATGCCAATTGAAGTAGGAAATGAAGTAAGACTGATGACAGAGATGAGAGCCCATATGTAACTTGTGGCTACATGTTTGAACTGGGTCATGTGAGCTTGGTTTTATCTTTTGTAGAGCCATGTTCATCAATTCTGTATCACAGGTGAAATTTTGTTAGGCATGAACAATAAGGAAGAGTGGAAGTAGGCCAATCTGGATGTATTCAAGAAATTGATTCCAGGGTCAGACCCTAGAATCTCATCTAGTCAGGAGGGTAATGAGCATAGAAGGACAATGGGAAACATAAATGAGGTAGAGTTCATTGATGCATGGATTCAGTTGGAATTAAAAATTATTAGAGAGGTTATTTAGAATATGTAAGCACAGGAGAAGTGGGTTAAGGATCCAGAGTTGTCACTGCAGCTTGGGTCGCTGCTTTTTCTATCCCTTGCCCAGGAATTTTCACGTGTCACAGACACGACCGAGGAAAAAAAAAAGTAAGCAGAAGCACAAAATCTGAAAAATATGATTTGAAGGTAGGATGCTTGACATTAGTATTGGGAGGTGATGCTGTAAATGTGAAACTAAAGAAATGTTCCCCAAATGTTTTTATTCGAGGCATACATACAACATGAAAATATATGCATGGCAAGCTGAGATCAACTGATAGGGTTCCTTTCATTGAGGGACAGCAGGATTCTGGGCTGCTTTTGTGACTGAGGCAATTAATACCTGAGATATACCTATATCCTAATGAGGACATAAGTACATGCCACAACAAGATGATAAACTCTAGCTTAGAGTATGACTGAGGGAGTACCAGACTGAGGTGAATTCTCTTGCTATGAGGTAAAGAAACTGAGAGGATAAGGTGTTGGATGGAAATATGGGAATTGGTTTTCTAAATAGTGATGACAGTGAAGACAGTAAGGCAAGTGTTAATATTCTTAGTTAAAAATGGGATTTTATCATGGATTTGATAGCTTAGAAAGTATGAGATGAATAGCTGATGGCACATGCTTCCAAGACCTGGTTTTTAAGAGGAATCACAGGAAGAACAGTACAGAATTGTAAGAAAAAAACAAGAAACACATCCACCTCAATTATAGTCCCTACGTTGATTAGTGGGTAGTGAAAAATTAATAGTTGCGACTTGATTACAAGACAGTTAAATCAAAATCAAGAGAATTTGGAAAGTTTCAGTGGTAGTAAAACTATATATGGTATTTTAAAATAAAAGTTGAGGTTATAGGTGATTTTGCCCAATAGAGCATTTGTTTTCATAATGACATCAGAGGCTTTTCCTGCTGGCGATAACTGATATATAGAGAAATGTAAAGCATAATATACTATTAAGAAAAACCTGATCATTCTAAAAATTGTTATCTGCTAAGGACTGGTCTTTAGGGCAGATTTTGTATGTGTATGTGAGGAGGTGAACTGCTGGGAGCCGTGCTGTAAGAAAGGAATCCGCCTGATGACAAAGTCCAGGAGACTCTGAAGAAGGCTCTGCAAAACAGCATATCCAGCAGGCCTCGAAACCCCCACCAGGCATTAGAGATCAGTGCCTGGAGATACATACCTTTGGCTTCTGTTTTTTTGTTTTTAATAATTGATCCATGCCTTGCTTACTGTGCCTTAACTCTGTGTTCTTTTTGCCTTAAGAAAGGAATTTATTATTCTCTATTTAAGCTTCAACCTATTTTTGTTTGTTAGCCTTTAGTTTATCTTTGGAGCTATGGCTCCATGCTGTCTACTTTCAAAATAATAGCTTCTGGGGAGGTCCCTGTTTTTTCATATGGTGATCTTAGATAATATTGGCATGCTTTATTTAGGCAGCACAATTATTTAGTTTTTACAGTATAGTATGTAGGCATTAGGAATTGATGATTATTACTTTATTGTATAAGTATAAAACTCTATCATAATGTTAGAAGTTAAAGTAAGATTGTTGCTAGGTAGTAAATAGACATTTGTGTTAAAGGACAATGAGGTGACATTTACAAGGTTGTTTGTGACCTGTATGTGCCTCTAGCTTTCTGCTTGTTTACTCTTTAATGGGTTTATGGTGTACTTTCCCCGATCCAGGTGCCTTTTTCTATCTTTACACTTAATCTGTAACCCTGGAACAGTTATGAGACATTGATCTTTTTTGCTGATGTAAGTTTTAAATTTTTTCCCTATATAAGCTGCTGCTGTTCACCAATAAATCTGAGACTGCTTGAGCACTACTCGAGAGTGTGTGTGTCTCCGTTATTCTTCCTACACCTGCCACCCCTCTTCTTCGGGAAAATCCCCTGACCCCCAGGGCGGGACCCCGGCAGGGAACATGGGGTCAAGGGATCTTTGACTTATAATTATGCTTTTTTTCTAACTAAGTGATAAAAATACAACACATTCAGTTACATTTGAATTTCATATAAACAACAAATAATCATTTTTTAGTACAAATAGATCCCGAATACTGCTTGAGCCATATTGATTTACTGGTTGCACCAAAGTTATGGGTTTATTTGTAGGTTACCAAGCAAAGAGAATGGGAAGCTCACACTCAAAAGACCCAAACTCACGCATGCGTCAAATTTAAATATTATTTGTTCTTTATATGAAATTCAAAGTTAGCTGGGCGTCTTGAATTTTACGTAGTGAATCTATCTATAGATAGCACAAACACATGCATCTTTGCTTGGTTCTTGATGAAAAGACTGATGAAATGGTCTCTTTCTCCACCTCCCCTCCCACCTCTACACTTCTTTCCAGATTTTCTTACTGTATTTAGGTTAATGGACTTTGTGACCAACCTATTTGTAGATGTTTTAAATATTTATCCTGGTTGGTTCTCTGAGCTTCCTGCATCCGTGGTTTAGTATTTGTTTTTAATGTTGGAAAATTCTTAACTATCATTATTTTAAACATTTTTTCTGTTTCATTCTCTCTTTCTGATAAACCAATTGTATTATATCTTTTGAAATTGTCCCACAGTTTTTGCATGTTCTTATTTTTTTTAATTCTTTTTTATTCTTGTATTTCAGTTTGGGAAATTTATATTGGAGTATTTTCCAGCTCACTGATTCTTTCTTCAGCCATGTCCAACAGACCAAGGAGAATATAATATACAATCATCATTTCTGCCACAGTGTGGGGTTTGGGGGATCTTTTTTTTTCTAATTCAACTTCAAAGATTTCATAGTCCAAATGTTATATAAGTTATCCAAAGCATTAAACAGGTAGAGAAAATTTCAAAGCCCTTCATTAAGCAAATATAATGCTGACACATAAAACTGCAGATCAATCTTTCTTATGAATATGTGATATAAAAATAATAAACTATTAATGAAAGGAAGCTAACAAGTTGATAATGGTGTACTCACATAAGCTACACACCTGAAGTGATCATCCCACACAGTACAGGTACACCTTCCTCCTTAGGCAGGAAAGTGACATTAAGTGGGTTCCTGGGAATTGATAGAATAGCATCGCTATTACTCAACTGATATCACCTGTGTTAACATGACTCTGTTACAGGAAATTCTCACTGGGGAAAATAGGATGGTAAATAAGTAACTTCGATGCTTTCTTCAGGACATTCTTACAAAGCAATTTGTCTAGCCAAACAGTTTGCTCATTGGGATAAAAGTATCTCCTACTGAAACAACAGACTGCTTACATGGACACAGCCCACTTAACCAGAAAACAATTTAAAAAATTTTTTAAACTGTTATTATTTTTATCAAACCCCTATTTAAAAGACTTGCCTGAAATGACTTGAGCCTAGACACCAAAAATTTATAAATATTCTTCTCCAACCTACTTCTGAAACACTATAACTTCAAGTTATGATCTCCCTTGATGCGATGAATTTAATGAATTCAGATTTCCTTCATCAATAGTCTCTGCTAGTCTTTACGGATCATTCAATTATCAATGCAACACCATTTCTTGCTGAAAATATAGTCACTATGATAAAAGCACATTTTTAATTTGAAGCTTTGAATACAGCTAATTACAAATACTCCTTCAGGTGAATTGGAACCTCAAAAAACTTAAAACTAATTTTTTTTTTGTCTTTTTAGGGCCCCACCCATGGCATACAGAGGTTTCCAGGCTAGGGGTTGAATTGGAGCTGTAGCAGCTGGCCTACACCACAGTCAGAGCAATGGCTAGATCTGAGCTGCGTCTGCAACCCACACCACAGCTCAGGACAATGCCAGATCCTTAACCCACTGAGCCAGACAGGGATCAAACCAGTGTCCTCATGGATGCTACTCAGATTCGTTTCCACTGAGCCATGATGGGAACTCCTTAAAACTAATTTTTGCATTCATTTGCGTGTGTATCATGTTTACACACCTTCTTATTTTAATGGGAACAACTTTTATTTTAACAGACAAAAGACTGAACAAGAAAGGTTTTTAAAAAGCTTACCTTTTCCTATTACTTACTTTATGTATTTTTCTTATAACTCTGTTAAAAACTATTTGTCCCATTGCCTAGTAGTTTAAAGCTAAATACAGTATTAATTTTAACTTTATGATTAAAAGAAAGTCATGGAGTTCCCATCGTGGCGCAGTGGTTAACGAATCCAACTAGGAACCATGAGGTTGCTGGTTCGATCCCTGCCCTTGCTCAGTGGGTTAATGATCCGGCGTTGCCGTGAGCTGTGGTGTAGGTCGCAGATGCAGCTCGGATCCAGCGTTGTTGTGTCTCTGGCGTAGGCTGGTGGCTACAGCTCTAATTCGACCCCTAGCCTGGGAACCTCCATATGCCCTAGGAGTGGCCCAAGAAATGGCGAAAAGACAAAAAAAAAAAAAAAAAAAAGTCACATTACTTCTCAGTGCCTCATAAGAAAAATTGTATCTATCACCAATGCGTATTTTGAAACTACTTTATAATCCTTTACCAAATTATATTATGAAGGTGTTTCCATAGAAACATTTAAACATATAAAATAGTGCAAAATATTTTATTTTCCTTCCTACAAATTTGAAACCCTCACTGAAAAATTCATTTGCTCCAGCTGTCATCATAAAGTTTTGCCTGTCAATTAAGGTGCTAATTGATATGCAGATCTGTTTACTTAGCGAGGCATCTCATGGCCTCTAGTGGTGCACTGTGTATGCGCACCATGAAAAGCAGACATGCATTCTTCCAACAAGTCACTGAACAACAGCTAGATAAGAGGACTGAGTTTCACAAAATCATTCATGATTTTGAACAACTAGTACCTTTTCTGCCCTCCTTCTATCCATACACCTATCAAGGAGTAGGAATTATCCCTTATCCAAGTTAGATTAATTTCTATAGTAACAAGAAATAAATGCAAGTGCAGAAAAACATGAGATGATTACATTTATGTAAAGGTCATGAGGGAAAACTATTTCAAATATGAAAAAAAAATGATTGTTTCAAGTTTCTCAGTAATAGAGGAACAGCAAGCTGTCTCCAACTTTCAGGTTCTTAGACTGTTCTAAAGTGACATCTTGACATTAAATAATAGTGCCATTAGTGATATCAACCTCTTACCAAATACTTTTTGTCTGTCAAAGAATGTTACTCAAATTATTTCTAATCCTCACAACAACCATGCAACACAGTCCATTTTAAGCTCAATAAACTAAGGGAGGATAGCTGTTTCCTTGACAAAGCTAGTAAGGAGAATAGGTAATATTCAAATTAATGCCAGTCTAATTTCAAAGCCATTTTCCTTTATAGAATGCTCTATTTCCTTTTTCACCAATGATGATGACACAGGGAAATCTTGTGGGAGAGTTGTCACTTTCCTTTTGTGTCTACATCTGTAAGTCTCTTAACCTAGTCCAAGTCACTGTTACTTCCTTCCTGCCATGCCAAAACACTTCCTTCAGTCACTTTGGGCCCCTTGTACTGATCATTGACCTCAATTTTATCTGTACCTCTCCTAATTCCTATTTCAGTACACAAATGAAACACTATTTATCCACGAAAATCCCTTCTCAACAGCCAAGAAACAAAGTCAGTTCCCCTTGTAACATATACGCATCGACTCTACTCTTGGCATTTGAATTATCACAAGTATGAGCAATAATTATGCATGGAATTATATTTTTTAAATCAGTATTAGAATTATATTTTTTAAATCAATATTCATCATTAGATTCTACGTTACATAAAGTTATGTATAATATTCAGAGATATGACCTTGGTCCCTTATATGATGCCTGATACATAGCAGGATCTCAATAAAAAATAAATAAGGCAATGGTATTTGAGATAACCACGTAAAGTTATTTCTTTGGTCTCTTTTCTAAGTTTCTGTTTCATGGAACAGTTGAGTAATATTCCAAATACAAATTTTAGTATTGAAAAGTTCTTTATTAAAGTTTGTTTAGTTATAGGTCAAACACTTGCAGCTCAGTTAAAATCTCTCTTTAAATGCCCACCTGCTCTGTGGCTAAACATCTTTAATGTCAAGAAATTCAATATGGCACATTGATATTTAAGACCAGATTACTGTAGCTAGGAATAATTCAGTTAAAATGTACATTTGGGTAGCAGACTAAACTTATATCTAACAGACTCTTTACTGAGTTTCTACTTTTCCAGCTAGAAAAAGAAGGTCCAAATAACAGCCCAAAATATTAAGAATGATGCCTGTTGACCTTCTACCTTGGCATAGACAATGCAGACCCTTAGACAATACATACCCTTGGATACAATCTGTATGGATCTTACTGACAGGTGGATGCAATTCCAAATGTGCTCCAGAGAAATTCTGGTTGCTAAAACATTCACTGCAGGAGATTGTCCAGCTCACTGGAATTCTATTATTTAGAGGATAATAATCTAGCCCAGAACAACAAAGCTCTATGATTTTGAAATGTCATCATTTCAAAACACCTATAGATTGGGGTCCTCTGAGAGTATTTATATAAAGTCTGAAGGAAACAAAACATAGAAAGCTAGTGGTAAAGTAGAGTAATTTTCCAGTTGTCATAATGCCATTTTTGTATTAAACATTGGAGACATACACACAAAAAGAAACCTTGCAGAGATCCACTTCATTTCTAGAGTCATAATTATGTTATGAAACTTTAATATTGCTTAGCCTTTTTTTTCATTCATCTTTCTGCTCTAGAGCATATGTGCTTAATGTGGAAACACATAAATAGCTATGACATTACATGAAGATAATCCCTCCTTGTATTTGTCAGTCTTTCCTGGTTCTCAAGTATGAGAAGCTAGATATATTAGGATCTCATATCATACTGATTTAAGATAGTGATAGTGAAGGTAATTTTTTTGTGAAAATATTTACAAAATCTAGGCTTCTTCACAATAATTATGCTTGCATTCCAAACTGATTTTCTTATTCAATTGAAATGATAGACCATCCCCTATATTTCCAAAGAAATAAAATTCCAAAATAATATTAAATTTTTGGTAAAGAGAAATGACTATATCTCCATGTATTTGCAGTCACAACTAATTACAGGTGGCAATATACATATTTTTCAAAACACTGGCTGATGTTATAGAATCACTCACCTTTACCCACAGATTCATATTGTTCCCCATGGTGCATTGCATTATTTGTTTTCCTGACGACAAACACTCAAGAAGCTGACATTAGATCACTTTCAATTAAGTGTGGGAGAGTGGCAGACAGAAACACAGGGGAAGCTGCATTTTGACTTAATGGCAATATAAAACACAATAGGTTTGCTCTGGAAATCACTGATGGTGCCAAATAAAATTTCAGATAGTATAGAATCAAAATTGTCATAAAATATTTAGGATATATTCCTAAATTAGAGTAGCATTATGTTTTATTTTTGCTTAGGGTTTCTTTCACTTTTACTCAGAATGGGAAAACAATGCTATTAATTCAAGTCCCTCTAAATACTCTTAACAAAATATTCTCAACTGTAACCAGCCAAATAACTCTTTGTTACTCTTTAACAAAATGGAAGGGAATGATTAATATAGACTTAAAATGCACTAAGAAACCACTATGATGGAGGTAAAAGAAAGTAATAATAATAATTCCAAGAGACAGAGTTAAGAGATCAAACATACTGAATAATTCCATTGAACATACTGCAGATTAGGTAATTTGACAAGCGAGTTTGTATATAATCATGTTTTATTGACTATCTTAGTGCTTAAACTGTAAAGTTTTCAGGGATTTGATTCTTTTGTGCCTGGCCATTTTTTTCAGAGATTTCAGATGCTAATATTCAACAGATTTTTTGGAACCTCTTTCAAAACAGTATCAGATAGGAGTTTAGTTAAATATCTGGTAGATAGGTAACTGTGTCAGCAAAACAAGCCATATTTACTATATAAAGCTATCCATAAATCAAATGAAACTGTGTGAGTTTTCATTTTCCAAAGTTTATTTCTCAAGGACAAGATAAATGAAGAGTAGAGGACAAAGTGGGAAGGCTAGTACCGGTCAGGGTGGTAGTTTAATGGATCTAGAGGAAAAAGATTTTTCCATTTCAGCCCATTTGGCCTAGCTTCCAACATAAATCTACAATTTTATATTTCAAAAATTACACTGGTATTAATTTCTTTACCCAGCTACTAAGGAGTAGCCTGAATGAGTATGTGCTGTATACACTATTGTAAGCTACAGTTTATCAGATTTCTCAACCCTTCACACTATACCCAAACCAATAAAAATATCAAATAGGCTTACTTGTTCTACTATTTTGTATATACCACAGGCTTCTTATCTTTGGGGAAAATTTTATTTCACTGTGAATGAGAACTAAAATCTGCGTACTTTGTTTTTCAAGTTACTGAGCATATGCTATATTTATCTTAAGTTAGATTTCAGAAAGCTCTGTATTAATCACATTGCTCCAACATGTGCTATAAGCATGTAACCCTCCCCTTTGCAGGAAAAGAAAAAACAAAAACAAAAGACTAAGCTGCTTCATTTACATATAAGAATTTGCTATATACTATGTAATACGTATGAAAAATATTTGAAGTAGAAGTAAAAGAAAATATTTTTTGTTTTTTTTGAACATGCATTTACCACGATGAAATCACACAGAATAATTCAATGATTATTGATAATAATGACAGCCAACCATTATACTGAGTTGCTAACATGTTTACCAATTTCTTTGTTCACTCTTACTTATAACTACTAAAACTTTTCTTCTTGATTTAATTTCCTCCTTATTGTAGTACATTTGTTTTATTTATTTAAATAATGAGCCATGATTAATTTTTTGTGTGTTTGAGCATGTTATCATTTTACCCTCAGTCTAAAATGATCTATTAGCAGGAGATAAACTTTTTTTTTTTTTTTGCTTTTTAGGGCCACTCTTGAAGCATATGGAGGTTCCCGGACTAGGGGTCGAATTAGAGCTACAGCTGCTGGCCTACACCACAGCAACACCAGATCCAAGCTGCGTCTGTGACCTATGCCATAGCTCATGGCAACACCGGATCCTTAACCACTGAGTGAGGCCAGGGATCAAACCCATGTCCTCATGGATACTAGTCGGGTTTGTTAACCTCTGAGCCACCACTAGAACTCCAGCAGGATATACTCTTGTTTGACAATTGTTTACTCTCAACATGTTGAAGATATCATTTTCCAGTTTTATGGACATCTTCGAGTCTGATGTGAGAAACATATTATTACTTTGGTTGTATTTTTTTTTTTTTTTTTTTTTTTGTCTTTTTGCCATTTCTTGGGCCGCTCCCATGGCATATGGAGGCTCCCAGGCTAGGGGTTGAATTGCAGCTATAGCCGCTGGCCTATGCCAGAGCCACAGCAGCACAGGATCCGAGCCACATCTGCGACCTACACCACAGCTCACGGGAACTCCTGGTTGTATTTTTTAATGACTGCTATTATAAAGATTTATTTATATTCTTTAGTTTGAAAACAATGTGTATGTAATTGTGCTTATTATACCAGTTATTTATTTGGTGGGCTCCTTTATAGTCAGCATTGGTACTTGTCTTCAAATCTAGGATAGTCCAGACTATTATCTCTTTTAATTTTGCCATATCCACATTATATGTAAGTAAGTTTAAAAATGGATAATTAGGAGTTCCTGTTGTGGTACAGTGGAAATGAATCAGACTAGGAACCACGAGGTTGCAGGTTTGATCCCTGGTCTCGTTCATTGAGTAAAGGATCTGGCGTGGCCGTGAGCTGTGGTGTAGGTCGCAGATGTGGCTCAGATCCTATGTGGCTGTGGCTGTGGCTGTGGTTGTGGCTGTGGTGCAGGCCAACAGCTGTAGCTCTGACTAGACGCCTAGCCTGGGAACCTCCATATGCTGTGGGTGTGGCCCTAAAAAAAGGATAATTAGACATTTGTCTAGAGACATTTGAATTTGGTGGTGATTTATGCATTTAAGTAGATCCAAAATCAAGCTCCAAAGTATATTTGCTGATGGAACAAAGTTGTAAATAAACTTGTATATGGTGATAGTTATAAGGGGCAGAAGACAACCCATCAGAGAAGACTTACTGAAAACTAAAAAGAAAGAACAATCAGAAGAACACCATAGAGTAATAGGAAAACACTAAAAACAAAAACAGTGATAAAGAATGCCATAGCAATCCACCACACATTATTATTCCATTGTATGTGGAATAAAAATGGCATTATATAGCAACAGCCTAGATCAGTAAGGAGCCCATGGATATACTGTCCTAACTTCTTTACATGTAGACCATGGGCTCTCCAAAATAGTAACGATGACATCAGAAGGGAAACTTAAGATCTGACATTAGCCTAAATGCAGTGAAAAATTATATGAAATTAATACAAATATCAGCTAGGTAACTGGTCAAGTACTATCAGTGTACTTGACCAAACAAACCCTTCAGAAGACAAGATTTTGAGGCTTGAAAAATAACATCAGAATGAAAACATAGAAATTTGTACAAAATGAATAGCTCCTTGCAGGGAGCCGAGAAGATACAAGGAGCCAAGGAAGGGAGCTTGCCTGAACAGTACAAAACTGAGGGCAGGCTCCTAATCAGAAAAAGGGGCCTGCCTGAACGGTGCAAGCCAAAGGTGGGCTTCTGGTCAGGATAGAAGCCTGTCTGTACGGTGAAAAACCAACCGAGGGCAGGCTGAAGCCTGCCTGTACGGTGCAATCCAAGGGCAGGCCTCAGGTTACACAGCTCTCATGTTGATGTTGATGGGGAAGAATTGGGGCTTTACCTGGGAAAACAATTTCCATGTTTGCGCCAGAGAACATGGATTGTTTCTCAGGTGACCTAGTCTTTCCTGTTGTTTTATTTGTTATTCAGTTTTCCTCAGTCTTTCCTGATTATTTGCTTATTATTCTTATTTCCCATTCTTATTTTCCTGTGGTGATTTGTGATTTAACAAAATTACAATAATAATATAATAAGAAGTTCATTCTGAAGGACTTTCCCCTATTTAAATCCAACTTAATTAAAACATAGTGTTTATCTACTAACTAGTTATACGGTAAACTTTAGAGTTAGGATTTTAATGAGGTCTATAGAAGTTAACATATATTATTCTTGATCAAAAGAAACCTCCCTGTGAGTTTTGTCCTTGATTTTAGAAACTTTTAGTGGTAGCTAGCTAAGTTGATTTGTATTTTCTCATGCTGTTTCCCTGCCAAGGACACTTTGAAGATAGATTCTAGTCTGAAGACAAGATTTTTTGTGTCTGTAACTTCTTCAGCTTGTGGGAATTGGCTGGCCATGAGATGGTTTGTGCTGAGTCTCCTCTTTCCCACATGATATGTTCTGCCTGTTTGTCCTTGAATTGCACTCATTAAATTTAGTTAAACTGAAAATTTTAGAACATGATGTATTGCTACTGTACCATGTGATCAAAAAACAAAGCCTAATAGTTAACCAATGTACTTTTAACACTGTGATGTAATCTGTAGTGTAAAACTGTCTCTATAATCAACCACTTATGCCAATAAAGTTTGAGCAGTCCAGCGCCCTGAAAGAAGGGACAAAGAGGCTGTCTCCATGTGCATCCGCTGATGCTCATCCCTCTCCTTTGGGAAAAAGTGAACACTCCCTGGCTACCCAAGCTGGCCGCCGGCAGCTACTCCCAGACATCAACCAAAACAGAGATCTTAGAAGCTTTGACTTATCTAGGTAACACTAATTTTATCAACTGGTAAGATCCTGTGAGGACATCTCCTTTGTTCTGGAGACATGTTATCCCATAGGAAGGACATACTTGAAGAAGAAAAAAAGAGTAATGACTATGAAATTTCAGGGTCTGATATAATGGACTTTGTTCCTGAGGTCTTAAGGAAGAACCAAGTACAGATCAAGTTTCACAAAGGAGATGAAATACTGTGTATTAAAATTCCCTGGGTCATGTTTTCACATTTTTCAAAAAATAGAAAATGGTAAGTAGAATATTACCAACTTATCAGTTTGAGGAACATTGAGAATTTTTCTGTGATTATAGTTATCATTCATTGTCTGTCTTGAAATATTTCATATCAGATTTAGTCAAACTATATACTATATATTGTGAGAAAAGTAGACTCTAGCTGAGTCTGATGAAGGTAGCTATGAAAACAGAGAATGGCTAATATAAGAATTAATAGTGAAATATTAAAAGTTTTCCCCTGAGTTTAGGAAAAAAAAATGATGTCTACTCTTATCATTTCTATTCAACATTGTACTGCAGTTTCCAACTGGCTCTATAAGGAGAGGGAAATAAATAAAAGACATACATATTGGAAAGGAAAACTAAACTAACTTTTCTCCCAGATGGTATATCTGTATATGAAGTAAATGCAAAAGCATCTATCAAAAACAATTACAAATAATAATTTAACACTTACTGGATATAATTCCACATATAAAACTAAATTTTCTTTCTATATACTAGCAACAATATTAAATAACAAAATTCAAATACCACTTACAGTAACATTACAAGTAAAAGTCATGAGAAAATATATGTCAAAATATATTCAAATTTCTATTCTGTAGCACATTGTTGAAATAATTAACAAATAACAGGATATATTTGACTATGCTCTTAGATTAGAAGACTCAAAATTAATATTAGAAGTTTCCCCAAATTTTCTAAATGTTTTATGTAATCCCAATCCAAGTCTCAGCATTTTGAGAATGATAAATTTATTCTCTATCAGGTATCATGATATATTACACAGGTAATAATAACTAAGAGAGTGTGGTTACTAATACAAGGAAAGAAAATAAACCATTCAGAATGAGTCCAAAAAAAGACCCATACACTTGATTTTTATCAAAGAAATCACTTAAAAAAATGATGGAGGCTTTTTTTCCTCTATAAATGGTACATACATTTACATGAAAACTGAACTGTGCCACTTAACACACATTCTAAAAAACTATCCAAAATGTAGAATCTAAAGCAAACAAACTTTCAGAACAACTCTCAAGTGAGTACCTTCATGACCCTGGGATAGGCAAGATTTTCTCACACTTAAAATGTACTAATAATAAAAGAAAAAAATAAGTGAAATTTATTTATTATAGTAAAATAAAAAAAGTTTAGCCATAGGAGTTTCCATTGTGGCTCAGTGGTAACAAACCTAACTAGTGTCTATGAGGTCACAGGTTTGATCCCTGGCTTCGCTCAGTGGGTTAAGGATCTGCATTGCTGCAGCTGTGATGTAGGCCTGCGGCTACAGCTCTGATTTGACCCTTAGCCTGGGAACTTCCGTATGCCGTGGGTGGGGCCTTAAAAAAGACAAAAAAATAGTTTAGCCATCAAAAAATAACACTGATAAAGCAAGTAGTCAAGCTACAGATGGGAGGAAGAAAATACATGGCATGGATGGATATTTGGATAGAGACATACATACGACAGTATATGTTACATATATGATAAAGAACACATATGTGGGATATACAAAATGAATAACAAAAGCCCAATAATAAATAATTTACTCAGACTTGTCAAAAGCTTTTTCTTCATCTATTGAGATGACCGTATGATTTTTATTCTTCAAGCTGTTAATGGGATGTATCACACTGATTTATTTGTGGATGTTAAAGAATCCTTGTGTCTCTGGGACAAATCCCACTTGATCATGGTGTATGATCCTTTTAATATTTTTAATGTATTACTGGATTTGGTTTGCTAATACTTTGTTATTTTTGAGGATTTTTGTGTCTATCTTCATCAGTGCTATTGGTGTGTAATTTTTTTTTTTTTTGTGGTATCTTTGTCTGGTTTTGGTGTATCAAGGTAATGGTGGCCTCATAGAATGAGCTTGGGAGTGTTCATTCCTCTGAAATTTTTTGGAATAGTTTCAGAAGGATATCTGTTAATCCTTCTCTAAATATTTGATAGGATTTGCCTGACCTTTTATTTTTGGGGGGTTTTTTAATCACATTTTAAATTTCAATACTTATGATTGGTATATTCATATATTCTATTTCAAACTAGTTCAGTCTTGGAAATTTATGCCTTTGTAACAATCTGCCCATTTCTTCTGGGTTATCAATTTTATTGGTATATAGTTGCTTGCCACAGTCTCTTATGATCCTTTGTATTTCTGTGGTGTCAAATGTAACTTCTTTTTCATTTTTAACTTTGTTGATTTGAACCCTGTCCATTTTTTTTCCCTGATGAGTCTGGCTAAAATTTTATCAATTTCATTGATCTTTTCAAAGAACTTGCTTTTAGTTTCATTGATCTTTTTTATTGTTTTTGTTTGTTTGTTTGTTTGTTTGTTTTGGCTCTAACTCATTTATTTCTGCTCTGATCTTCATGATTTCTTTCCTTCTACTAACTCTGGGTTTTCTTCTTTCTCTAGTTGCTTTAGGTATAAAGTTAGGTAGTTCATTTGAGATTTTTCTTGTTTCCTGAAGTAAGATTGTGTTGTTATAAATTTCTGTATTAGAACTGCTTTTGAATCCCATAGGTTTTGAATTGCTGTGTTTTCATTGTTCTATATTAAAAAACCAACTCAATCAAAAAATGGGCAAAAAATTTAAATAAACATCTCTCTAAAGAAGATAGACAGATTGCCAAAAAGCACATTAAAAGGTATTCAACATCACTAATTATTAGAGAAATGCAAATCAGAACCATAATGAGGTATAACCTCACATCAGTCAGAATGATCATAATCAAAAAAATCTACAAACAATAAATACTGGAAAGGGTGTGGAGAAAGGAAACACTCCTAACTGTTGGTAGACAAGTAAATTGGTGCAACCACTGTGGAGGAAAATATGGAGGTTCCTTGAAAAGATAAATACAGAACTAGCATATGATCTAGCAATCCCCCTCGTAGGTACATATCTGGATAAAAGCATAACTAGAAAAGATACATGTACCCAAAGTTCATTGTAGCACTATTTACAATAGCCAAGACATGAAAGCAACCTATATATTCACTGCCAGAGGAAAGAATAAAGAAGACGTAGTACATGTATACAATGGAATATTACCCAGTCATAAAAAGATGAAATGATGCCATTCATGGCAACATGGATGAACCTAGAGAGTATCACATTATGTGAAGTAAGTCTGAGAAAGACAAATATATAATATCACTTATATGCACAATCTAATTAAAATGGTACAAAAGAATTTATTTACAAACAGAAACAGATCCACATATTTTGAAATCAAACTTATTGTCATTAAAAGGGAACTGGGGGGGGTAAATTGGGAATTGGGGATTACCGTATACATACTACTATACATAAAATAGGTAACTATCAAGGACCTACTGTATAGCACAGAAAAATATACTCAATATTCTATAATAACCTATATGAGAAAAGTCATTAAAAGAATGACTATATGTACACATGTAACAGATGCACCTTGCTGTACACCTGAAACTAACACAACATTTTAAGTCAATTATACTCTAATAAAATTTAAAGAAAAATACTGTTAAAATGATCCAACTACCCAAGGCAATCTACAGCTTCAATGCAGTATCTATCATAATCGCTATGGCATTTTTCACACAAATAGAACAAATATTTCAAAATTTTTTATGGAATCACAAAAGATCCTGAATAACCAAAGTAATCCTGAGAAAGAAGAACAAAGCTGGAAGTATTGTGTTCTCTGATATCAAAGTATATTACATAGCTACCAAAACAGTATGGCACTGGCACAAAATTGACAATGGAATACATTGAGCACCTAGTTGTGAACCTACACTTTTACAATAAGAAGGCAAAAAATATACAATGGAGAAAAGATGTATCTTCAATAAATGGTTTTTAGAAATTGAGACAGCCACATGCAAAAGAATCAGACTGGACTACTCCCTCACACAACGTGCAAATATCAATTCAAAATGGACTAAGGGGAGTTCCCATCGTGGCTCAGTGGTTGACGAATCTGACTAGGAACCATGAGGTTGGGGGTTCCACCCCTGGCCTCGCTCAGTGGGTAGGGGATCCAGCGTTGCTGTGAGCTGTGGTGTAGGCTGCAGACGCAGCTCGGATCCTGCATTGCTGTGGCTCTGGTGTAGGCCGGCGGATACAGCTCCAATTTAACCCCTGGCCTGGGAACCTCCATGTGCCATGGAAGTGGCCTTAGAAATGGCAAAAAGTCAAAAAGACAAAAAAAAAAAAAAATGATTAAGGACTGAAATGTAATACTTGAAACTGTAATACTTTAAGAAGTAAACATATACAGTAAACCCTTTGATATTAATTTAAGTAATATTATTTTGGATATATCTACTTGGGCAATGGGAAAAAAAGCATAATATGAAGAAATGGGACTACATCAAACTAAAAAGCTGTAGCCCAGTAAAGGAAACCAGCAACAAAATGAAAAAGCCACAAACTGAATGGAAAGACATATTTGCAAATGATATATTGGATAATACTCATATAAAAAATATCCAAAGAACTCATATAATGCAAATTCAAAAAAAAAAAGCAAATAACCCAGTTAAAACTGCCAAGAGGACCTGAATAGGTATTTTTCCAATGAATACATAGAAATGGATAGCAGACTTGGGAAATAATGCTCACTATCACTAATCATTAGGGAAAAGCAAATCCAAACCACAATGAATTGTCACCTCTCATGTGTCAGAATTGCTATCAACAAAAAGACATCAAATAATAAGTGGAGAAAAGGGAACCCCTATGCACTGCTTGGGAATGTACACTGTTGCAGTCACTATGGAAAACAATATGGAGATTCCTCGAAATATTGCATTCAAATTATCCAACAATTCCAATTCTGGGCACATATCTGAATTGATGAAAATACTAATTTTAAAACATATGCATACCTACATTCATTGCAGCATCTTTAAAAATAGCCAATTATGGAAGCAGCCTAAGTAATCATCATTGGATAAATGATTAAAAAACATTTCTTGCTCAAATTGTTCCAGCTTCGGCTATTGAGGGTTCTTTCAGTTGGCTCTTGTGTCCCTTTGATATATCTCCATGAAAGTGCATATTCATTTTTGAAGTATTTTGTTACTCCAGCCTCATCTTGTATATTTTCTGTCCAAGTCTCGGAATCAGTTATGTTTTTCCTGAGAAATCCTGATTCCTTAATTGCAGAATGGTATTAAAAACCAAGGTCTAGATGTTAAATGTGCTTATTACTACTGAGATGTCATTGCTTCTAGGCCTTTTCTGATGATGCAGCAAGGAAATATGTGTGTCTATCCTAATCAGTATGCAGACACACAGATAAAATATTTTTATATGAATCCATATTTGATATATCCGAATGTGAGCCATTATTCACGGATCACTCTGTCTTCCTCCTTGTTTATCTGTATATTCTCACTCCAAGACTAAGAAGCTAGGCTCCTATTCCCCACCAGTTTCTTAATTGATCAGTTCTAGTTTACATGTAAATAAGTGTCAAAATTGTGAACCCATACCCTCTTGGGAAGTAAGGTATTTTATGTACCCAGCTAGAGAGCATTTTCTATACTGATTTCTTCTGCATTCATTTAATCACTATATTGAACACTTGAAATCAATATAATGTTGCAAATTAATTATACTTCAATAGAAATTTAAAAAATTAAAAATAAACTCATTGACCTCTGCATTTAATTTGTTGTATGTTATTGCATTTCAGTATATTTAAATATCTAAAAAGGTAACTCAGATTTTCTTTTTTTTTTTTTTTAAAAAAAGCACATTTTATGTCCCTGAGCTCTGGCTGCAAATTATGCTAAGAAAATGAAATTTTCATTACCTTGGTGAGGGAGAATAATAAAGTCAAAAATTCTCCAAACAGGAGATCCAGTTTCAGCTCAGTGGGTTAAGAATCCTACTAGTATCCATGAGGATGAGGGTTTGATCCCTGACCTCTCTCAGTGGGTTAAGGATCAGGTGATGCCACAAGCTGTGGTATAAGTTGCAGATGTGGCTCAGATCTGGCATTGCTGTAGCTATGGTGTAGGCTGGCAGCTGCAGCTCCAATTCAATACCTAGCCTGGCAACTTCTATATGTCGCAGGTACAGCCCTAAAAAAAAAAAAAAAAAATTATCTAAATAACATGAGTTTTCAAAGATTTTTATTAGCTAAAGTGCATGATAAACTTATCATTTACATACTATTGCAATAAGCAAAAAGAGAAATGAGGAAGAAACAAATCATTCTTTAAGATTTTTAATAGTCTATACAGAAAAAAAGTTAAGAGAATGAGAATATATTAAACAATTAGTAGTATGTTAGAACGGACAAGGAGAGTTTAATAGAATGATGTGGCACAAAAATATAATATCCAATAATGCCCATTCATTATAAATAAGAAGTTGCATGTCATTTGAAAAAGAATACCACTCACATTTGGCCCCAGAAGAAAAAGTTACATAGCAACAAATCTATCAAATATTTGTAAGAATGTTGCAGGGAGGTATAAAATGATAATTTAGGAGCTCCCACCATGCTCAGTGGTTAACAAACTCAACTAGTATCCATGAGGATGGGGTTTCGATCCCTGGCCTCGCTCAGTGGGTTAAGGATCTGGCATTGTTGTGAGCTGTGGTGTAGGTCGCAGACATGGCTAGGATCTTGCATTGCTGTGGCTATAGTGTAGGACAGCAGCTATAGTTCTGATTGGACACCTAGCCTGGGAATTTCCATATGCTGTGGGTGTGGCCCTAAAAACACAAAAGACAAAAATAAAATAAGATAAAACAATAAAATAAAATAGTAAAGTAAAATAAAGTAAAATGACAATTTAGAACTAAAATTTTCACTAATTTTTTGGTCATTAATAATTTATCATAAGTTTTGGTATGAGCAATGATCAATTTACGTTTTCTTCACTTCTAGAGAATTAGCAGTCCATATGTTTTAAAAATTTGCCTGCCTTTGCACCATTCTCCCTATTCTCTTCTTCTGAAAATGCTATTTGAGTATTGTTGGAGGATCTAAATTTTGATTTCTCGCCCAATACAGAGTGAATTAATTCCTGTCTTTTTATGTCTCTTCTGTATTTTCTATTAAAGTATATCAGCTCCCTGAGAACAAAGACATTTGTCTATTGTTGTTGTTGTTGTTTATCTCTTATTTATCCCAAGGGCCTGGAATAGTGGTTGGCACACTCCAGGTACTCAATGCATATTGAATGAAAAAATTCATAATTCATAATGCCTCTTGCTGTGTTCCCGGTGAATTTCCTAGTTATACTCTTATAAATGTAGAACAATAAATACAGATTTGTGGTTAAAAGCATGGACCAGAATACCTTGGAGAGAATTTAGCTTTCATCTCTCAGTTAAAAATATATCAAGTGTTTTTGGACACATATATGTTTTTTCATTTCTTTATTTGCAAAAAGGGGATAATAGAAGTTTGTTGTGATGAGTAAACAAAGTTAAAGTATAATGTGCTTAAAGCATTGCCTGGCACGTAGTTGGGCTGTGAATGTCTAATTCTAATTTGCTAATTCCCTGTTTCACTGTCTTAAGTCTGTGAATTAGACAATTTATGGCCTTATAATTTTAGGGATTGCATCTTATATTTCCAATATGTTATTTTTATTCTAAAGAACTACATGTTTTAAATATACTTAAAACTCTTGAGGTATACTATAATTCTAGAAATGTGCGTGTATTTTTTTTGCAAAGATTGATGAATTTGCCCAAAATAAAAACTCATAATCTGCACCCGAATCAAGAAAGACAATATTATCAGAATCCCCAAAATTCCCTTCTCTTCATTTCAAGCACTGCATAATACCGCATTACTCTTTAGGATACCTAGTGAAAATATTTCAAATACATCACAATGCATGTATCTATTACACTGTTTATAGTCCCTTAGGTAGTTTCCAGTTTTTATAGCCAACAGGTTTTATTTCATTAGCTTCTATTTTTTTAATCACTGAGGCTAATTCCTTCTTTACCTCTTTTAAAATGTAAACGTAACTATCTAAACTATCTTCGAATTGTTATATTGGTCTTATTTCTTATTTTCACCAATGGTTCTTTTGACTATTTAATTTAATAGTTTTCTCTTGCTCCTTGTAGTTCTTGTTTGTGAGCTTCTAAGTTAAAGATTTTTTTTTCTCATATGTATGTTATACCTGGGAAATGATTTCTAAGACCATTAGGCTATACGATATTAAAACCAAGTTTATATTAATTAGTGAATCCATTCTGATTTTTCAACAGACAGAGCTGTGTTGTCCTGTGCCTTTAAATACATGCAGACCCACCTATGCTCAACCATGTACTCATGACTGTGCTTCTGCCCTCAGTCACAAGCTAGTCGTCTTCAGCTACAAACTCAGGCAGGCCAGTTAGGTATTCTAACACCAATTATTGTGCTCTCTCCCTAGTCCTATATCTAAGATGTATATGCAGAATGCAATCTCAGTCTCTCATCATGTGAGGAATTAATTAATCTCATTTTATAAGCAGTGGGATCCTGTCCTGCCCTAAATATCCCACAAGTAACTCTATGTAGAGCATCTGTGCGTCTTCTTTTTCCACTCAATAAAGATATATATATATATTTTTAGCACAGGTATCTATTTACTACTATTTTTACACTTTAGAATATCTCTTTAGTTAGAGGAGGAAAGTTTCACTGATTATTATGTCTAAAATCTTAACCTAGAACACTTACCTTACTATTACAATTTTAAAACATTGTTTCTATTTTCCCAATCATGAAAATATCTTTATTCAGAACACAAAAATTTAAAAACAAATTTGCCATTTGCCATTTATACATCTATTTCATTACATCCTAATTTTTACTATAATTCCAAATTTTTATTTCAGCTTTGAGTAGAATAATTCATCCTCTTATTTAGTTAACTTGTATAAAAGTTTTCATTACATGTCAAGAATTAGAACACTGATTGAGGAAATATAGTGACAATAATAACATTTAAATCCAGGGTTTTCATTCTCAACTCTTTAACCTTTATATTTGTTACATGAAGTGAATGGAATGGTATCATTTCCCAGTTTTTTAAAATTCATTCACATTACTCATTTGTGAGTTCATTAGTTATGGAACAAATCTATCCTTCTTTTTAGGCCCCAGTATAATTTGCAAAGAATCCTGTGTGATACAATCTAATTTCCAATTAGAGAAAAAATTAAAATTGCCTAAGAGGTTTATAATTTCTTCTAAAATGATGAATACAATTCAAAGCATCAACATATATCTGTTGTACTCATTAGGAGCAGGAACATGAATTAAAATGATGGTCATATAATTTATCAATCCACATTCAATCAGATACACTGCACGTTTATCTCCAGGAATCTCAATTATAAATAATAAAGGATTTGTATACATACCATAATAATAGCATAATTAGACACAGATACTGAGTACCATGCATTTAAGTCCTAAATGACACAATGAATACTTATGTACCTTGTGTGTATGTATTCATTATTTAACTTGTGTAGCAATACATATAACCATTAATACACTACATTTTATGTATAAAAAGTATACATATACTCATTAGTGTATATATACACACATATATATGAGTATACATATAGATATATAAATATCCATATATTTATTATACTCATACAGCACATATATATTCACATACACTGAGTATTGATATAAAATCTTTATGCCTTTACATTTGACATCTGTCACTTCAACCACATTAACTTCCACTCTGGACACTATTCCATCCCTCATCCCTTTGCTTAGTTGTCACATACATTCCTAAAGGTAGAGTAAGAAAATCATCTGCTGACAAGTCTCTGTGACCATCCCTTCCTGGTTAAGAAATTCTTTAAAAATACTCTAGAAGCCCCCTATGCTTAAATATAACTGAGGTCTGGTATTTATGATACACATCAGAAAATTTCTGCCTCATCCCTTAGAGAAGCTCATTTTGAATAGCTTAGAACTGATGGCACTGCCTTGTATCACCCTTTGCTCTTCTTCTAGGGCAATGTTTCTCAAAGTTTTATGCCCACATTGAACACCTGGTGCCTTGTACAAAGCAGGCAAGAATATATGGTGGAGAAAAGATAGTCTCTTCAAAAGGTAAGAATGTTGGACAGCTACATGTAAATCAATGAAATTAGAATACTCCCTCACACCATATATGAAAATAAACTCAAAATGGTTTAAAGACATAGGTATAAGAAATGAACTAGAAGACTCCTATAGATAAGGTAAAACATTTTCCAGTATAAACCACAGCAATGTTTTTTATATCAGTTTCACAAGGCAAAAGAAATAAAAGCAAAAATAAATAAGACCTAACCAAACTTAAAAGTTTTTTCATAGCAAAGGACACTATCAACAAAACAAAAAGAAAACCTACAGAATTGGAGAAAATATTTGTAAATGATGATATTTACAAGGGGTTATTATCCAACATATACAAATACCTCGTACAACCCAATATCAAAAAGCAAACAATCCAATCAAAAAAAAAAAAAAAGGTAAGGATAACCTGACCCCCTCGCTGTACAGTGGGAAAATAAAAAAAAATTATTTAAAAAAAAAAAAGGACAGAAGACCTATAGACATTTCTCCAAATATATACAGATGGCTGACAAGCACATGAAAAGATGCTCCGACATTGATAATTATGAGAGAAGTGCTTGTCAAAACCACAATGAGGTATAATCTCACAGAATAGCCACCATTAAAAAGTCTACAAATAATAAATGATGGAGAGCATATAGAGAAAAGGCTACCTTCCTCCCTCATCAGTGGGAATGTCAGTTGGTATACCTAATTAAGTACATAGGCAGTGTAAAGCAAAATGCCCAAGGAGAGATGAATAATTGGAGCACAGCGGATTTTTAGGACAGTAGATGTATGCTGTATGGCTATAACGGTGGAAACATGCCATTATACATTGTTAAAACCCAGAGGATGCATTACAACTGAGGATGAACCCTAATGCATTCTATGGACTTTAGATGATAATGATATGCCAATGTTTCATCAATTATAATAAATGTACCACTCTAGTGGGGAGGTTGATGTCAGGAGAAAATTGTGCATGTGTCAGGGAAAGCAGGATTTGGGAATTTTCTGGGCTTTCCAGTTAGTTTTGCTGTAAGCCTGAAACTATTCTAAAAGATAAAGTTTATATACTTTTTAAAAAATAGTGGGAAACCCTATAACTTTGATCAAAGTTTATATTTTTAGGATTTAACTACCTAACTGATTTTGAATATCAGGAATATTAGAAGTTAGGAAGTTCCCTTGTGGCACAGTGGGTTAAGTATCCAGAGGTGCCATAGCTATGATCCAGCTTGCAACTGTGGCATCGATTCAATCCCTGGCCAGGAAACTTCCACATGCCACAAGCGCAGCAAAGTGAAATATTAGAAATTAGAAAATGTTCTATTTATTAGTTTAATTGAAGGTTTCTCAACCTGTGGTTCAGTGAAATAATTTTCGAAGCCAAAAATTATATGAGTTTCAAATATTGCTGTCATGATGTACTCTGCCATGTGTCATAGCTCATAGGCTGTTTATGATGAACAGTTTTCCGTAATGTCTGAAGGTTTCTATTTTCTATTTTACAATATTAACATTATTCTATTTTTAAAGCAGATTTCCAATTTCTCATGGTACCTCACCCAGTTGGTCTTAAGCAGCCTTTTCACATCTATATAAAGCTTTTCGAATTTAACAAAGTAGTCTTGAATGTGAGGAGACCTGACTTAAGACAGATTATTAAAAAAGAAAACACCTTGCTTTTCAGGGATTTGCTTTAAAACTTGGAAATATAACAAACTAATTTTAATGTCAATGCATTTCTCATCTCATAGAATCTCCTCAAATACATGAATTCATTTCATACTGGGACACCATACCTGATAATAGAATAGAGATAATAGAGTAAAGCTTAAGAGGGAGAGCACAAAATATCTAAATAAAGCTTTTCCTTGAAAATAGGCAATTTCCTTAAGACTTATTGGGAGTTACTGTGAGACAAAAGTTACTCTACTTCATAATACACACACAGATCCATTTGAATCCTTAGCATAAGGTTTATATATCTGCATAACTCTGTATAATATTTATTTTAGAAAAATAAATCTGAAATACTATGAAGACAGCATTTATAATTTTGTTTTGTGTGGCAACTCAAATGTGCATGCTCAATAAATGTTTGTTAAAAATAGCATTTCTGCAATCACAAAATATTTGCAGTGTTCATGAGGACAATTAGCCTGCTGTTATCTATTTACAAATATAAGATGCTTCAGTTGGATACTGAAGTTTATAGGCTTACCATTTAAAAATGATTTCTTATTCCCAAATAACCATAAAATCTAATCAATCATTTCCACAGTAAAAAGCTAATCGATACATAATAATTCCAGTGTATGTGTTTAACTATGCATATGTAAATAAGAATACATTTTAAATGAAAAGTGTCTATTCTGATCTCTGTCAGTGCTATGATTAAAACAGCTGATTTTCAAATTTCATATGCATTATTTCCCAGTTAATGTCATAATCAAGATGTAATTTTTGGTATAGCAACTGCTTGTAATAGTGAGATGTCATCTCTTTCTCCTTTTGCAGTTTATTTTTTTTATAATTGCTCAATTTTGCTGTAATATCAATAATACTTTCTCAGTAAACAACTCTGAATGGTTTGGTGACAACAAAAATGCTTTACAATTTATTTCGTGAACCCTCTTTGAAATGTTTCAATGCTTTCTCATTCAACCCTTTCTCATCCAGTAAGTGAAAACAGACAGGTACAGTGCCTAGTTATCTTTGCACACAAAATGCAGCTTTATTAGAAAAACTGTCCACTCATATTTTGATCGTCATATTTTTTTTTACTTAATCTAGCTCCTAAATAGAAACATTTATTGAACGTCTAATTGTGCTAGCCATATGCTAAGCATTGGTTATGTAAAGATGAAGCGAACCCATCCTTACTCCAAGAAGTCATAAAATGATGGAGTAAAAAGTAAAGTTGCAAGTCATACAGTAGAGCATGCAAAATGTATAAGTAAAAAAAGTGAATCACAAATAAGGTAATCAAATGCCTAATTCTGAGACTCCTCTTTAAGTTACTTGAATCAACTTACTAATAACAATATCTTAGAAACCAAAGCAAACTAATGATTATAAGCTCATATGTACTTAGACCTGTCACACCCACATAATTTTCATAATGACTCTTTTATATTCATTTCTCAAAGTTTTTTTTTGACTTCACTAAAATGAAAGTTTATGTGTATATTTGTATGCATGAGTGTGTGATTTAGTGAACTCTGGCCAAAGGGGCACATCTGTCTCCTCATACTTATAAACTTTAAGCTTTGGAAGAAAGTGAATATAACAAAATGATTTAAATCTGACTTTCAATTTTCCTGATTTCATTAATAAAATTCATGATCATAACTGAACTGGAGGCTTTTTTATTGATGTTCCATTTTGAAGACTAAGCAGAGTTTCCTAAATGTTTGAGGACTCAAGCCGTCTTAGTTTTTCTTCAATAAATGGAATTGAAATTATTACTCCAATTTTAAAAGTTAAAAAAATCACATTAAAATTCAGGGCAAGCTATAATTTTATAAGGTACCAATGACTAAAATCTCCTAGGTTTAAAAACTGTAGAATTCCTATAGGTAGCACATCTGATATATAACTTAATTAGTATCAATATAAAAAGACAGGTTTAATAACAGACACACATCATAATCATTTACTAAAAACAAGCATGGCTGTTTTTCATTCAGCCCCTCTACTTCATTACTATATGTTATACCTTAGATAGTGAGTTGAAAAGCACAGGAGAGCTATCATCCATAACTAGAACACTGAAAATTTATGGTCTTCAAATTCACATGGTTTTCCGATGCCTTTAGGTATGTTCCCAAATGTTCCTAATTAGTTTTCTCCTCTGCTCATCAGATTTTTCAATTTCAGGAGTTCCCACCATGGCTCAGTGGAAATGAATCTGTCTAGAATCCACTTGGACACGATTTCAATCCCTGGCCTTGCTCAGAGGGTTAAAGATCTGGAGTTGCCAAAAGTTGTGGTGTAGGTCCCAGACATGGCTCAAATCATGCATTGCTGTGGCTGTAGTGTAGGCCAGTAGCTACAGCTCCAATTCTACCCTTAGCCTGGGAACATCCATGTGCTGTGGGTGCAGCCCTAAAAACACAAAAGACAAAAATTTTTTTTCAATTTCAAAAATCTCTGCTTTTTGGTCTCCCTATCCCAGCACCATGCCCACTTAATTTTATCAAATGGCCTTGCTTCCAACCTTATAGAGAAAATAGTATCTATTACAAATATCCAGTGAGGTTGCTCCTTTTTTAAGGCAAATTATTAAAATGGCTCTATTTTCAAACACTGCCTGTATGACTTCCTGAACTTCATGTTTGAGGAGTTCAGCAGCTCTCAAGTCATGGTCTAGCTTTCTTGCTATCTATCCCCTGATATACTTTTCTGTCTATAAGAATTCTCCTATTTTCTGAGCCTCTTATAAAGCATGAAGTAAAGAGTCTTGAAGACTGAAAAAACAATCAGAATTCATCTTGTATGGTTAGTGCTTTAGTTCTCAAATGTAGTGTTTCTCTCTTGAATTAAGTTATATAATAACTTTCTTTTCAAAGAGGAAATGATAATAGATCAAAATGGATTGAGTGATGTCAAGTCACATACTACCCTGAAGTCAGCTATGAGTTTATTGTAAGAAGCACTTGTCCAGTTGTCAGGTAGTAGCCAATAGACTTTTCTGCTCCATTCACTAGAGACCACCAATGATCTATTTTTGTAATTTTTTGACACCTCAAGTTCCCTCTATAGCACAGTGGGTTAACAATCCAGTGTTGCTACAACTGCAACTGTGGCATCGGTCTTAGCTGTGCTCACATTCCATCCCTGGCCCAGGAACTTCCATATACCATGGAGAAGAGGAAAAAAAAAAAAAATGAATGGTCCAGTGCTATAAAATCTGTACTGTTTGTGCTATTGAGATCACTTGATATATTTAAAACAAAAGTAGAATATCTTACTTTGAACATGTGCAAAATCACAACAGCCTTCAAATATATGATATTACAAACAAAAGCCTTTCTTAATTCTCTTTCAGTGACTGCTTCTGTGAAAGTTCTATGACAATCACTAGCTTCCTCAAAAGGTTCCTGAGCATTAATTCAGGAGAGACAGAAAACTCTTTTTCTAGGAACAACATATGAGAGGGGTTTAGATTTCTGGCTCTCCTGACTAACTGTAACATCTGCCATCTAGAATGTCATCAAACATTTGAGTCCTGCTCCCCAGGAAACAGCTTATTCATTATAAAATAAAATAATAAAATAAAATAAAATAAAATAAAATAAAATAAAATAAAATGAGACAAACGAAATAAAAATACAAAAACTGTTACCAAGGGAAGATACAGAACTTCTATAACAAAATGTGTAAAATATCATCATTTTGGTTGTATGCTTTAACACATTTATGAGAAGATTTGAGCCAGGTAGCATATTTAAACCAAGAGATATTAGAAGGAAAAAAATTGAGTACATGGGCCTTATAAGTAAGATAGTTAAAGGTAGCTTTAGACAAGAAATGCATAAGGATCTATGGGAGAATAAAGAATAAACAAATGCATATTAAACTGTTACTATCTGTGCTAATGTTCCATGGATCTTGGGTGGAAGATGCCTCCAGTTACCACTGTTGTCTAAATAATTCAGAATTCTTAGATAGAAGCTCCTTCCAAAAAAAATATATATATATATCTACAGCTGAAAGAATCCAATAACATTCAGTGTTAGGTCTCTGGAAGGAATCAATTTGCTGATTCTATGAAAATGATATATTTCTTTTAATTGAGATACATAAATCCAAAGATTAATTTCTTAGGATATCACTGGTACACTAATTGTTAATGTTTGATAGGATCCTCCCTTTCAAAATTCAAGAATATTTTTTTCACTGATGTTTCTTACTAAACACAGTTTTTGTACTTTAGGGAGGAGTTTAGGAAAAACTGAGCATACCTCTAATTATTTAGACTAGATAGGTTACATGAATTTATTCCATTATTTTCCCATGCCTGATTGCAATTGCATCAAGCTAAGAATAGGAAATATCTCTAGATGTGTCAACCACATATTATATATCCATATATTACATATTAACTCATGAGGGAAAAGTTATGGATAGAGAAGTTGATCTTGTTATTTATTCAAGCCAATGTAAATCTCTTAGGTCAGAATTCAGCAAACTGCAGCTTGCATGCCAAATCTGACTTATGGTTTCACTCCCAAGTCTAACTGTTCATGAGTATTCTCTCTCAGCACTAGGAAATCCTTCAAGTTTGCTTTACTTTACAGTTTCTTTCCAATCAAAGTTTACGAATTATTGTCATTTAGTTTTACATTTAACTCACAATGTGGGTTTTTATTTCCTGATGCATTGGCTAAAATTTGTGATGAGAGCGATGAATTAACCTGGGAAGATTTGCCTATGGTAAGGGATATCACTCTGGTAAAGAGAAATCTATTACAGCATATCTTGCTTAATATTTTCTTGTTTCAGTCTTCACATACGAACTGTCAGCAAAAATGTTAAATCTAGGTAACCTAAAGGAGTTTCTAATAAAGCTATTTATGACCTGGATAACTTGAAAGCAGAGGCTAGAGAATTATGAATTTTCTCTCTATTAGATAATGAAAGAAAATTTTCAGAGCTTTAAATATTACAATAATGAATAGAAATATATGAGAAAATGCAAAATAATTTCATTGCAGGTAAGCTTATTTATTGAGAAACAGGTTATTTTCAGTAAGAAGTAGAGATTATACAGCATGAGGAAATCATCAATCTTAAAAAAAAAATAAATAAAAACAGGAGTTCCCGTCGTGGCGCAGTGGTTAACGAATCCGACTAGGAACCATGAGGTTGTGGGTTCGGTCCCTGCCCTTGCTCAGTGGGTTAATGATCCGGCATTGCCCTGAGCTGTGGTGTAGGTTGCAGATGCTGGCTCGGATCCCGCGTTGCTGTGGCTCTGGCGTAGGCCGGTGGCTACAGCTCCGATTAGACCCCTAGCCTGGGAAACTCCATATGCCTCAGGAGCGGCCCAAGAAATAGCAAAAAGACCAAATAAATAAATAAATATAAAAAAATAAAAACAAACAAAAACCCCAACAAAGAAACATACAAACAACAAAAATACTAAAACCAAGTTAGCAGATACATCTAACAGTTTGGTGATTGTACATGTTGCCTTATGCAAGATTGGTCAATAGTGAAACTATAGTAAGCTTCTTGGTTTCTAATGATTATCATGGCATTGAACTAGAAGAACCTCAGTGGCTTTTCTAGTACTCCCTTTTCATAGGTAAAAATAGTTACGATAATTAGAATGGGAAAAAGGAAGGAAGGAAGAAATCAGAGCTTTGATCCTTTAGGAGACATGTCACTAACACAGCCATAGAGTCTCCCACATGGGAGGTTCAAGGGGCCCCAGAATAGTGCACTATTTCCCAGAGAGGATCTTGGGCCATAACTTTGAGAAGGTTTTGGATTTGGATTTGTATGGAAACTGAGATTGTCAAATATTGGCTCTCACAAAATGCCACCAAAATAATTTGTCAAGAATGTACTTGTGAAATTATTTTTAGCACAGATAGGAAGAGAACTACCTAGATAATTAGTGTCTTAGGCAAGGTTCGGCAATTTGGAATATTTACATAGTTTTGGATTTTGCATATTCCTACATGAATGCTTAATTAGGATTAAGGTACCAGGTAAAGGTGGGATAAGAGGGACCCTCTCCATTCCCAGTTGATGAGCTCCGAAGTTAAAGAGTTCTTCCTCTTCTTGATTTGGATTGCCAAATGGTACCCTAAATTTTGATGTTGGGCTAAATACCCTAAATTTTGATGTTGGGCTAAGTGTCTCAAAACTCATTTTTTAAACATTTTTGTTTTGAAATACCATAAAAATGGTATAGCATCTCACTTGGGAATGAAGATGCACAGTGCAACCATTGCTTTGTTTTCAGATTCAGGACCCAAGGCAAAACAGACAAGAATCAAGCAGTAATATCCTTTAAAAAAACAGAACTGATAATTTCACAAGAACATTGTTGAGATACTGCTTCCCCCAAATTCTTGCCACATTAACAGGCAGCTATTAATGGTATGTACCTAGTCTGATTCAAAAAGATAATACCTGTCAACTTAAAAAAAATGCACAACTTGAAAATTGAGAGTTAAGTTTTATTTGGGGTGAAATTAGGACATAAGCCGGGGAGACCCAGGTAGAACTGAGAAAGGCTCTGAGGAAGTAAGGGCATAAGCTAGGATATAAGAGTTTTGCAGCAAAGGGAAGGTCGGAGGAACAGAAGATTTGCAGGTAACCAGATTCTATGGGAAGTTGTAAAGGTCTGGGGTTTCTGGAATCACTCCTTTGACGTGCACTTCAGCTGTGGGCCAGTCTTCTTTGTTTCTTTTCTGAGTTCCCTTAGGGCTCACGGGCCCACCCTTGGGAGTGGCTGTTCTCACAGATGACCTTGACTTCTTTTGTTTTGTCCACTAACTGCAGACCAGGAGATAGTATTTCAGATAGTTCTGAAACACTGCCCCAAAGAGGAAAGGGGGAATATCAAGATATAAGTCACAAAGGCGAAGAGGGAGATGCATGCAGCCATGCACACATTTTACAGAAGTTTGCTGCTGGTCTCATGAACGTTACCACTGGCATAGACATCAGTCATCATTGAAAGAGTTTAGTGTTTTTCTAGCTACAAGGAGATGCAAGAATTGGGCTCATAAAATCTTCTCCTAAAAATATCTAACTACCTGAAGGCCTGCTCTTCCAGTTCTCCCAGAGCACAGAGTACCTCACTCCTGGTCTCCACGCTGAGCTCCACTCAGGGGGTGCTGTGGATTTGCGCCTGCAGTGGCTCATGTTTTACTCCATGTAGAGGCTGATGGCAAGTGCCAAACTTTAATTCACATACCTAATGTGCTTTATTTTAATCCTGTTACCTGAGGATGGCTGGTCCAATTTTTTAAACCATTTATAATTTTACCCTTATCTTTTAAATTACTGGAATTCCTTCTGTGGCATAACAGAACTGGTGGCATCTTTGTAGTGCTAGGATGCACTTTCAATTCATAGCCCTGGCACAGTGGGTTAAAGGATCCAGGGTTATTTAGCATAGGTTGCAACTATGGCTCAGATTTGATCCCTTCCCTAGGAACTCCATATGCCTCAGGACAGCCAAAAAAGAAAAGAAAAGAAAGAAAAAATTATAAAATTACTGTATTCACAGTTGCAAAATTTGCATTAACTTTGCTATATCATTTCACAGTTACAGTAAATATCTGTTTATTTTGACTTTAAGACATTAACTAAACTTAGCATGCTTTATAACATGTGGCAAAATTTAAAGAATTTTCATATGCACTACAATCAATGATCCTTGGCATGAGCAAGGAAGGTAGATTATTGTGCTACAGTGTACAAAATAGAACCGTGAAATACAGAGGAAAAAGTGTAATATCTATAATCAGTGAGGTACTAAATAATGCAATATTGGGAACTGAAACTGACAACAATTCACTTATGACTTGAACACAGCCAGAACCCAGGTTGGGACTTGAACCTTCATATCCGGTAAGAGAGTATTTGACGCTATGAGGTCAAACTAGGACTGTCATGGTGCTTATTTAAATCAGCAGAAGGGCGGTAACATATGTTAAAATGTATTGAGTCTTCTCAGCTTCTGTATAAAGGAGGTCTCCTACTTTGGAATGGCATCTTTCCTTTAAAGGTCTGCCCTTGGTCCTAAGGGTCAGGTCATTGTCTTGCTGAACTTGAATGCAGGCCTCATTTTATCTTTCACTTATTGACCTCAAGTTGCTTTGTTCTGATGGCTTTCTTGAGTGATTCTTAATTTACAGTGATCTCCCAAGGTCCCCTAGGTTTCCCTCTATATCTATGGCCCCCTATGGGGACTTCTACAAATACCTGTGTAACTATCCTACTCCATCCCTATCAGAATGAATGTTGGAGTTTTTTGGTATTCTTTCATTAACTTATTCTTCATCTATATCTTAATTCTATAATTTCAAAATTAACATGTATGATAAATGAAGCACAGTTCATAGGTGGTTTTATAAATATACTTTTCTCAAGAAAAACCTGCACATGTAGGTAGTGAAATTTAAAATGTACTCTTTGACTATAAAGAAAGTGGGCAGATTTCTAGGTTTTCCCAGGACCTAAGATTTCAGTAGAAACTGCCAATAAAGAAATGAAAGAAGTTTTTTGCCCCCCCCCATGGATGTCGAGCTCTTTTTGTAGAACAAAAAAGCAGGCTAAAGTCCTCAATCATTATTATTATTCTAGAACTTGGAGGCAGCTACATGATTAAAATTTTATTTTAATTTGCAGACACTACTATAGAAAAGCATTTAGAGAACTCATTGAAATGCCTAACTCTTTCAGGTTGCTCCCATTAGCTAGACATATTCATTGTCAATGAAAATGAGGAAGAAGCAAAATTTGGGTTTTGACATGCAAATGAGTTCCCTAAACTGCTCACTTTGCTTCAGAATTTATGTATCTCAGCTGTCACAACACCATTTCTTCGAGCAAAGTAGGTGTGTTGCAGCATCTCTTAATATAGAGATTGTGAAGTTAAACAAGGTGTGTGATGTGGCTATTTGTACATGACATGCAAAACATTCACCCAGGCTATGGCTTGAATCTAAGGGATTCAGAAGGACATGTCTAATACAAAGGAATTATCTTGCTAAATCAGAACTAGAGTCCATCTGGCAAAGCAGTGAGTAACACACAGATTTTTAAAAACTTTCAGGTTTGCCTTTCCTCAAACAATATTGACTCTCAGGTTGTCAGATGTATGAGGCAACATGTATGGAGAAAAATAATTGTCAAATTTCAGATACAATAGTCTGGACTTCCTGGTGAGTTACTCTGGCTATTTCTCACAAATCTTTTTTTTTTTTTTTTTTTTTGTAGAGGGTTTTATTATATTCTTTTACTAGATGAGGAAATTAAAGTTTATAAAAAGCATAAAACTAACCAAGGTCTCAAAGTTACTCAGTAGCAGAGTGAGAATTCAAGTCATATTTCTATTTTCCATGGAAGAATTTCCCAATTTCCTCTTTAAAATTCCTCTTTATCTAGAATGTTCTTCCACATCATCTTAATTTGACTGAAATGTAATCTCTCTATGAAATAAATATCTACACATCCATATTTATATTGTTATATATCCTTTCCTGAGACTGTCCCTAACTTCTGCCAACTAAAAAAAAAAAAAAAAAAAAAAAAAAAAAAAGCACAACCTAAAGTTGAGAGTTACGTTTTATTCAGTGAACTAAACTGAGGACTTACGTCCAGGAGGCAGCATCTCAATTAACCCTGAGAAAACTGCTCTGAGGAGGTGATGGGGTAGCTAGGATATATGGAGTTTTTGCAAAAAAAGGGCAGGTAGAACAAAAGATTACTGTTAACAAAAGAAAATTAGATCTCTACAGTTAAGGAATTTAGCTCCTTTCTATGTATGGGAAGATACACTTGGGCCTGGGCTCACTGAAATCTTTCCTTTGATAAGCACCTCAGCTATCTGGGACCTCTGTCCAGTGTTTTCACACCCTGAGGGCTCACCTTCAGGAGTGGCTGCACTGCAGTCTGAGGGATGCTAAATGGCAGGTATTTTTTCCTTCCCAAGTTCCCTCCAGACTCACCATTTCAGAGAGGGCTGCAATTACTGATGACTGTGACAGCCTTTGTTTACTTTATGGGAGGCAATATTTTATTTGCTACTTGCTACAACTTGCTACAAATGAGTTGATGCTTTTCCTTGACGGTCTCATATTTTTTTTGTTTGTTTGTTTTTTAGGGCCACACCAGCATCATATGGAGGTTTCCAGGCTAGGGGTCGAATCCGAGCTACAGCTGCCAGCCTACAACCACAGGCACAGCAACAAGCCAAATTTGCAATCTACACCACAGCTCATGGCAACACCGGATTCCACATCCACCGAACGAGGCCAGGGATCAAACCCACATCCTCATGGATCGGTAGTAGATTTGGTTAGCCACTGAGCCATGAAGGGAACTCCCTATATTCTTAATATTATGTTTAACAAATCTCATAATAGTTAAGTTTATGTGCCTTTCTCTCTCACTAGATCATGTGCTCCTTGACAGCTAGAATAGTCAGTTTTATTCCTTAATCATGATTACACTTCAGTTGACTAATATGTCTGTCATGTAGGAGATACTCAATAAAAGTTTAATTTATGAATGAAATAACTAATGCCTCAATTATGTTGTAGGAAAAGCTGTACCACTTTATTAGCTCTGGTAAATCTCGATGTCTTGGTTTTAAAAATAAATGTAGAATTGTAGCCTAGCCATCATTCATGTGGTCTGATCATGTAACTTAAGACTTATATGGACTCATTGTCTCAAGGTATACCAGGACTCACTCAGGTACCCTCCAGATTGTTAGCTATACATGTCACTCATTCACGAACCCTTTGTCATACCTATTCCAATCTCTCCCATCCTTACCTGATACAATGCATGGAGTTGTGAACAAGAGATTGGCCCTTGCGCCTGCCTCCACAAGGATTAAATAATGAGCCACTGCAGTTGCCAACTCTCAACATTCCCTGAAAGTAGCTCCGGGTGGAGATCAGGAGTGAGGCACTCTGCTCAGGGAAAACTGAAGACCAGTTCTTCAGAGAGTTAGGCATTTTCAGAAGATTTTCTGAGCCCAGTTCTTGCATCTCCTCATATCTAGAAAAGCCCTAAAATCCTTCATGGTGACGTCTGCTCCTTGGGACTAGCAGTAACTTTCATGAGACTAGCAGCAAACTTGTGTAAAAATGTGTGCTTGGTTGCATGTACCTCCCGCATTCACCAAAATCACCTATATACTAACCTTCCCCCCACCTTTTTGGAATGGTATTTCAGAGCTATCTGAAATCCTTCCTCTCAGGTTATAGTCCTCATTTTGTCCCAAATAAAACTTAACTCTCAACTTTTAGGTTGTGCATATTTTTTAATGTCGACAGAGTTTAAAAATTTAAAGCTCAATATTCATGACATTATGCTATTTTAAAAATATTTATGTGAGGATGGATGTAGGGATGGTAGGTAAAATGAATCAGTTTGAACTCTGATTATGTTTCTACTACTCTGAGAAGAATGTTAGAGGACTTGACTGAGTGATAGTACCAACGTCATCGTTAGACAAATACATATTTGAAACTTAGTTTATCTTATGACTTAGGATAAACAAAATTAAACTCCTTGAGCCTCAATTTTCCTGTGTAAATAGGAAGAAAAACATCTGCAGCTCAGAGCTGTCTTGAAAATGAATGATATAATGCATGCGAAGCTCTCTACCACACAGACAATACTCAATGTTAAGGTTTTTCTCTTATTCTTTACTATTTTAAGAGGCCTCTTTCTTTAGAATGTCGCATTTACAATAGCCTTTGTGGTAGGCAAAGACACAATAAATATTGTCAATTTGTTTAAAACATTTCCCTCCAGTTCTACACACTATTGAGTTTTTGATATTCTCCTCCCTTTCATTTTTTTTTTCCCCAAAATTTCATATTAAAAGGGCTTACCATGTTTCTGGCTTGATCTGAGCCAGAGTGTGTGTGGGAGGCAAGAGAAAGTAAAGAGGCTTAGGTTCTGTTCTTCTTGCCACTGTCCCTGCAACATTTCTATCTGAACAGACCCTCATGATTTGTCTCATTTACATGCCGTTTTCTTACTGTGCTCTTCCGCCTTTCTTTGTCTATTTAGGCGCCTGCAACATCTCAAGTAGCCCAAACTTTTCCACAGCTTTCTCTCAACATATACCTTTCATTTGCAAACAACCAAAATTACTTTGATTTTCAAAAATGAAGTGGTGCCAGACAGAGGGCAATTTTCATTTATAAAATCCCAGATCTCAGAGGCACAAGACTATTTACTGGCTGAGCAGCCCTAGGTCATTCTTCAAGACCAGGTGAGCAGTAAGTTTCAAAATAGTTTAATTGAGTATTGTCTTAACTACATTGTATCAGAAAATTCTCACTTTTACATAAGACAAATATAAAGAATTTGAGAGGTTTTGGAGTTACCACTGTGGCACAGCAGGTTAAGGGTCTGGTGTTGTCTCTGTGGCAGCACAGGTTCAATCCCTGGCCTGGCACAATGAGTTAAAAGGATCTGGTTTTGCCACAGCTATGGTGTAGGGCACTGCTACAGCTTGGATTAAGTACCTGGTCTGGGAACTTCTATATGCTACGGGTACAGCAAAAAAAAAAAAAAAAAAAAAAAAAAAAAAAGAAGAAGAAGAAGAATTTGAGAGTTTTGCTATTGATTTTTAATTTTTATGATCTTTAATGTTATTATGTCTAGAAATTGAGAAGAGAACAAATAAAAAACTTAATAGGTGGGAGATGTAATGCAAAAAAAATGGGCAGAGAAATGTAATAAGTAATAAAAATATTTCTATTTGCATTTGTATGTTTTTAAACTTAGCAGTCTAGTTATTATTAGTACTTGATCATCACAGGAGATTAATCTTATCAAAAGCAGGGACTGCATCTTACTGAGCACAGTTAGCATATGTAGTGGAACACATGGGGAACAAGTTTCAAGGTCTAACATGTAATATAATGTACTCTTTCCTTCCTTTTCATAGTGTGTTCCTAATATCAAAATTTGGTTCATAATAGCTGTTCAAAATTATTACTGAAAGATTAATTCAGTGAACTGGAAGAACTTGTTATCATATTAAAAATTGACTTTGAGGAGTTCCCGTCGTGGCGCAGTGGTTAACGAATCCGACTAGGAACCATGAGGTTGCGGGTTCGATCCCTGCCCTTGCTCAGTGGGTTAACGATCCGGCGTTGCCGTGAGCTGTGGTGTAGGTTGCAGACGCGGCTCGGATCCCGCGTTGCTGTGGCTCTGGCGTAGGCCCGTGGCTACAGCTCCGATTCGACCCCTAGCCTGGGAACCTCCATATGCCGTGGGAGCGGCCCAAGAAATAGCAACAATAACAACCACAACAACAAAAAGACAAAAGACAAAAAAAAAAAAATTATAAAAAAAAAAAATTGACTTTGAACCACAAAATGTCTTCTTTTTTATATATGGGTTAGGGAATTTCACACACACACACATACACAAATAGCAGAAGCTATTTAAACCCTCTGCTAAAGAAAGATTGTGTTAATCAGGGGCAATTAGTTGAAGCTGTTTTGTTTTAGACAGAAGTAACAGATAATAGCAATGAACCTTAAAAATGTCAAGGTCTTTATGATTTTTCTTTTATTATTTCAGATATTTACTCTTATTTTATCTCATTCACTCCCTGTAACTTCAGCCATAACCAAGTAAAAGAAATTTACTTTCACCTGCTGTGTGCAAAACTTCTTTACCTAGACCATAACAAGTGCAGATATTGTGTACACACCAAGCACACACATCCTTCACATTGGCGCCACACTGACCCAGCACACTGACTGACCACTTCTCTTAGGAACAGTGGCCCTCCTAGAAGGATGGCTTACAGTGCTACCTATGAACCACAAAGAAGGCAAGTGGCCCTTTATGAAGCACAGTGACTTATTTATACAAGGACTAAACAGGCTCACTAAGCTACATGGGATGCAAAGCCTCAAAAAAAAAAAAAAAAAAAAAAATTAGAGTCTCTCCTAATCAAACACCTTCCAGATCTGGAAATAGAGTAAAAATGTACATTTGCCTGCAGCTGAAAACTTGTTTTAAGCTACTTTCTGATAATTAAAAAATTGTAAGTCAAGGGTAAACAACTCATTATATGCAGAAAAATGGCTTAGTTAAAACAAGTAGTGTTTAAGGTAAGTTTAGTTTAAAATAAAATATAGGACTTGATAGACACTAACCTAAATTTTTTCTTCACTTGGTTTAAAAAAAAGTTCCTCCTACAGATGTAAACAGTATAATTGAAATACTACACTAAGGCTATAACCTGCAAGACTAGAGCTAGGCCTTCTTTTGATTTGATGACCCAGAAAAATAGAACGCAATATTAAGTAACAGACATAGCAAGGAATCCTTTATCTAGTACTGAAGTAGACACTTAAGTATGATATAGCAACTAATTTAGCCTACTGGCTTAAAAGGCAAAGGCCTCAGTTCTTAGCTTTTCTTGCACAGTTAGTTCTTTAGTTGATATGAATCTACATTGGCCAATAGACCTGGATACAACTTTATGAAAAATTAAGGAGACATCACAGCATTTTGTTCACTCATTTGTTTCTTTATCTGGTCTGCATGTTTGCCTATTTGGTAGTAAAGTGGAGCAAACTTGAACTATCTGAGTCTAAGGTGTCATTTCAATCAATCATTGTTTAGAGACTAGATCTGTGAGTTGGCTTGACTCACTTGCTTTTGTTATCACCTTAGTTTATTTCCTAGGTGACTTTAGTAGGGCTAGTCCTCCAGTTGGTGAACCTGTTTCCTGACCTGTGAAATAGGTATATTACGTTTCTGCTTTTGCCACGATTTATGTGTATTGCAAAGATAATGTATATTAAAGCAGTTGGAAAACAAAAAATATAATGTATGCGTTGGCGTACCTATTTGTATATTAGTATACTGTATCCAGAGAGGATTACCTTGAAGTTTATTTAAGAACAAGCAAATATAAAAGACTTGGTCTAGTTTTCAAATAAAATGTAATCAAATTAAAGAGGAGGACACAAAACAATGTGATATATTAATTAAATTTCACTGATTCTTTATTCTGGCAGCTAAAAACTACTGTTGAACCCCTCTAGTGGATTTTTCATTTCACTTATCGCATAAATGCTGTATCTTCATCAGTATTCTCTATCTGATTATACATTGTCTTCATATCTCCACTTCTTTAGCTGTATTTGATCAAATTTACAGCACCTACCTTTTAAATCTGACAGCTAGTTCCTCTCATATGCAGTTTTTAATGTCCGTATGTTTATCTGGTCTATGGGTCACATGTTCCTGTTTATTTCCATGTCTCTTTAATTACAAACTGCACATTTTTATACTACCTTACAGTCTCTGCTTACTAACTCCCTTCCCCTCTCTCAGGACTTGCTTTTGTTATTGGTTGGTTGTTTACCTGTTTAGTTACTTGGTTAGGCTTTTTTAGTGAAGTGTATTTTACTCACATAGTGGAGCTATTGGACTCACTCATCAGAGACCTCAGCCTTGGGATGACAGTGGTTTCAGGAGAGTTCTCTGTGACTATCTCTCTTCTTGATCTCTTCCTTAAGCTGTCTGCTTCCTTTGGTATTGCATCCCACATGTGAGGCTCAACTAATTATCAGCCTAATACACTATTGTTTTTGACAATTTTTTGAAAAAATACTGTTATTGCTGGAACACAAATTATGCAGCCATCTGATCGAACAAAATTTGGGGAAAGGTAGTTTTTGAGGCAAGTTTGTGAAAACTTTATTTATGGCTGTCTCTCTAGTTCTCTGATGAACTAGCTAGACTATGGTTAGTGTATTGTTTTTAATTAAGAAGAACTTTGTTTTGAGAATGCTGTTAGTTTTCACATTCCTCACCCTCTGTTTCTAATAAAGTTAGTTTTCCTGGGGAAAGCATTGGAGGTCTACTTCATGTGGACTTCCTCTCTTCTTGAATTTTTTTTTTTAAGGAACAGGGGGCAGGCTGGTGGGAGGGCTGACCAGGTGGGTGTGAGACTGGTCCCAAAGTGTGGGTCCTGCATCAGGAAAGAGACTTTTTTTTCCCTGCTGTTTTAGGGCTGCAGCCACAGCACATGGAAGTTCTCAGGCTAGGAGTCGAATCGGAGCTGCCCCTGCTGGCCTACGCCACAGCCAAAGCAATGTAGGAGCCAAGCCACATCTGCAACCTATCCCACAGGTCACAGCAATGCTGGATCCTTAACCCACTGAGTGAGGCCAGAGACTGAACCCACATCCTCATGGATACCAGTCAGGTTCATTACTGCTGAGCCACAATGGGAACTCCAGGAAAGAGACTCTTGAGGCCCAATGCACCTGTAAGGTGAGGCTGCTTACCCCACTGTGACATGATACCTGTGGATCTCATGAGAGTACCTGAGCTCCCTCATCCTCCCTGAGTTCAGCATGGCTTTGCATGTGATCTCTGGAATAATTTTTGAAGTCGTACCTGGAGTAATACTTTGAGCTCTGGGCAGGGAAACAGCCTCTGGACTTCCTAATATTTGGTGAAACCTAAACTCTATGAGATAAAAATTATTAAGACTTCATTTTTCTCATCTGGCCTTACCTGGGGTTGAGCCTCATTCCTGTGGATAAGGGCTGGGTTGTAGAAGGAAGCTCTCAATTCTTAACTGTGTTCACCAGGAATTGAACCTCTTCAAATCGGAACTGGAAAGGATGAGAAATACCGGCGTTTGTTTCATCTGGGCATGCAGAGTAAGTGGTAGCTGAGGAGCCAGGACAGCAAGTCTCTTGGCCACACTTAAGGAGAGCTCGAGTGCAGTTTCTGATCATTCTGAGTTGTAGCAGGAGGAGAGGATCATGGCTTGAATGCCAAAGAATTTTATTCTCTTTACTAAGTTTAAGTAGATTTATTTGAAAAAATGTTTAGTTGCTGCATGTCCTTATGACAATTATGAGAAGACTTAAATGGTTGATTTTAAAAAATAATTTGTATTAGCTCTACTTATTTTGCCGGGGAGTGTATCTGTGGAACTCTTCATGCTGACATTGCAGAAATGAAACACCTAGTCTTAGTTTTCACTTTTTTTTTTGTCTTTTCTTGGGCCGCTCCCACGGCATATGGAGGTTCCCAGGCTAGGGGCCTAATCGGAGCTGCAGCCACCGGCCTACACCAGAGCCACAGCAACACGGGATCCGAGCCTCATCTGCAACCTACACCACAGTTCACGGCAACGCCGGATCCTTAACCCACTGAGCAAGGCCAGGGATTGAACCTGTAACCTCATGGTTCCTAGTTGGATTCGTTAACCACTGCGCCACGACGGGAACTCCTCACCATTTTTGAAATGAAGAAACAATACCTTCCTCATAGAGTGATGTTTAAGATTAAATGTGATAATATATGCTAAAGATTTTATAAACAAAAAAGCACATGCCTTAATATATTACTAATACTACTATTTATGGTAAAATGGCATCTGGAAAACATTTATAGAAGGCAAATACTCATTTTTTTTTTTGATAAATGTGAACGTTTGAGTCAGGCTTCAGAAAGAATGATGGCGAAAACACCAGTTAGGATCAGGAATATGAACATACAATCATATGTCCTTTTCCTATTTCTAACAAAAATAGAACAAAATTGATCCAGTACTTGCTTTCTGGATATTTGTGGAGATTAAAATAGGGACATTTGAATAAGTGTTGCCATGCAAAGCACTATTTTCTAGATTTTGGTAAAGGGATTTTCATAGAGGAAAATATCTATTTTGCACATTAAAACTGGATAAAATACATTGCAGAATTTCATTTATAGTCTCCTTAATTGAATTGGAGAGTAAGAAATTATCTTTATTAGATAGAGATACATATTAAAGTATTTATGGGTGCAGTCACATTATGCCTAGGATTTTCTTTAAAATGCCTTAACAACAACAAAGGTGTGATTGAGGAAGAAGAATGAATAAATAAAACAGTTCAGCAAATGTTGGGCAATGGTGGCAGAGAGATGGTGGATATGTAGAATTTTATTATAAAATTCTCCCTACTTCTGTATGTGCTGAGATTTTCCTAAAAATAATTTTATAGAACTCATAGAGGAGTTCCCATTGTGTCTGAGTGGGTTATGAACCTGACTAATATCCATGAGGGTTTGGATTCAATCCCTGACTTTGCTCAGTTGGTTAAGTATCTGGCATTGCCATGAGCCATGGTACAAGTTGCAGACACAGCTTGGATCCGATGTTGCTGTGGCTGTGATGTAGGCTGGCAGCTGGTGCTTCTATTTGTCCCCTAGCCTGGGAACTTCCGTATGCCATGGGTGCGGCCCTAAAATTTAAAAACAAAAAAAGTATAGAGTAATGCCTGGAAATTGAGGGATATGAGATAAATCTTTTAAATCTAGAGGCTGTGATCTATGTAGCAGACCCCTTCCAATCATGGAGACATTTTTTAATGGTGGGAAGTGTTCAAGATTCCTCCTTACTCGGTTCTATTATTCTCTGTTAGTATATAGGTCTTACTCATCAATATATGGATGCAAATTTGAAAGTGTCTTTATTTTTAAAATCCACATGTTTTAAAAAACCAGAGTCTTTTTTTTTTTTTTTTTTTTTTTTTAGTGCAGCACCTGTGGCACATGGAGCTTCCCAGGCTAGAGATCTAATCGGAGCTACAGCTGCTGGCCTACGTCACAGCCCACAGCAATGCCGGATCCTTAACCCACTAAGCGAGGCCAGGGATCAAACCCGCAACCTCATGGTTCCTAGTCGGTTTGCAAAAACTAGATTCTAGAGCACAATGTAACTGCTTACATTTAATTTAATTTTATTTTATTTTATTTTATTTTGTTATTCAGTTTTAGTTTATTTGTTCTTTGGCCTGAGTTATACATCACAGGAATTAGCTTGCAATAGTATACAGTCCTGAGATTTGCATATAATTTGTCGTCTATACCGAGACATTTTTCAGAGTAAAAGTAGATGCTATTAAGAATTACACAAGGATACAGGTGTAGGTTGGGCAAAATGGGTCAATGGGTCATATGTACAGTCTACACAGACTTGAAAGAAGATGGTATATGTAGTAGGAGACCTTCCTCCAAAAACTGAATAGACGTATTAAAGAGAACCAAAAATATAATTTGGTTCCAATCTCCCTCTTCTCTCTCTGGCTCTGTCTCTCTGGCTAAGCACATTAATAACTTTCAAAATCTGGTCCCAGGATGAATTTCTTGCTGAAAGTCTTGTAACTCACAAGAGAGCCAAGATCATAATTTGTGATTTATTATTATTATTATTATTTTAGGGCCTCACCCACAGCATTTGGAGGTTCCAAGGCTAGGGGTCAAATCAGAGCTGCAGCCGCCAGCCCACACCACAGCCGCAGCAACACCAGATCTGCGTCTGCGACCTACACTGTAGCTCACAGCAACACCAGATCCTTAACCCACTGAGTGAAGCCAGGGATGGAACCTGTGTCCTCTTGGATGCTAGTCAGATTTGTTTCTGCTAATCCATGATGGGAACTCCCTAATTTGTGAATTTTTATAACTGACACAAAGCTCTTTCCACTCAGTGAATAACAACAGCATCACAATCTATTTATGAGTCCAGTTTTACAACAGCAGTTACATATTTTAGCTAAGTGATAGCTAGAAAGAGATGCCAATTTTATGTGCTGATAATTGAAGTACATACATTCTAACTATGGAGAATATACTTTCAGAGTTTTATAATTTAAAAAAAATGGTAAGGAGATAAGATATAAAAAAGAAATTTCCATATCGACATCAGAAATTACTTCTGTTAGTGGACACATTAGGGAAATTAGGACAACATAAACATGCAGAAGAGAGCAGTTTATTTTTATGTGACCTCAAGGATATTTACTGGCCTTATTTCTCATAGTTGTATAATAAAGTGCTTAGAACCTTCTTACCTAGTGCATATGCTTTAGTGTAAGCAAATAGTTTTTTTCCATAATTATTAATATAGTAAGCTTAGAATTCTACTAATATTACTTCAAATATTTCTTTAACAGAGCTTTGTTTCAGGGATGGAGTCCACTTCATGCACTTCTGAGAAATTGTCCTGACAAAGCGCTGGAGGACAGGCCTGATAACCCCTTCCTCCCACAAAGAGAATTTGCCTGAAGGGCTTCTTTTCCAAAAGATCTATGGTATCTTCATTGGTACTGACAGTCTTCTCTTTATAACACTGAAAGATTGACAGAACCAGCCATCCTCACTGTAATCTGGAAATCAACAGAATGTTACCGAGCTCAAATAACTAAGAATAGAGAAGTGCTTTTCTACAAAAATCTGGTTCATCTCCACAATTTCAAGTATTAGACTCGAATCTAAATTACATCTCCTGTGAACATGCCACATTCATTCAATGTCTGACTTTTATATCCACAGTGCCTGGTACCCGACATGATGACAATAACTGAGAGTCTTAATTATACACCTGTTACCTGCGAAATGGGTTAAACTCCCACACACACAGGCACACACTTCTCCATGAAGAAGGTAATAATATTTTACCCTAATGATATGATCTGAAATAAAAGCTAAATTAGGCAAAGTACTTTTTTTTTTTTTTGCAAGCAAGTAGGATATTGAATACATTTAGTTACATTATATCTAAATGGCCAGAAAGTATATGCTGCTAAGGATTTCAAAAGCATCTATTAGGAGTTATCACTGTGGCTCAGTAGGTTAAGGACACAACATTGTCTCTATGAGAATGTCGGTTCAATTCCTGGCCTTGCTCAGTGGGTTAAAGGAACCAGCATTGCCATAAGCTGCAGCATAGGTCGCAGAGGAAGCTCAGATCCAGTGTTGCCATGTTGTGGCATAGGCCTTCAGCTGAAGCTCTAATTTGACACTTGGCCTGGGAAATTCCATATGCCACAGGTGCAGCCGTAAAAAAGAAAAAAAAAAATAGGATAAATTATCAAATCATTGTATCCACAATCTATACACCCCTAAACCATTAAAACACACACACAAAAATGGTTTCATTTATCAAATGATCAATTTTCATGTAAAAAAACTTAGTATCTTAGATTTTACATGATTTTTAAAGTTGGTAAATTATATTTTACTCACTGGTAGATCTGTAGTCTAGTATTTCTTAAGAGGAACAATGGGAGTGTTGTTCCTCTTAAGAGTCTTCTTGTACAGATCAAGAAGAGTATCATGGAACAAGGCAGGCTTGCTAGACTAGTGGAGGCCCGAGAATTACCTCAGGTCATTGGGTGGGGGATGGGATGAGGTCTGGGAGTGTTGTTGGGAGTGTTGTTCCTCTTAAGAGTCTTCTTGTACTGATCAAGAAGAGTATCATGGAACAAGGCAGGCTTGCTATACTAGTGGAGGCCCGAGAATTACCTCAGGTCATTGGGTGGGGGATGGGATGAGGTCTGCATTCAGATTCAGACCTAGGGCAGGAGTTTGAGGATCACCCTTCTGCTGATTTGAATACACACCTGATACTAAGGAGGAGCTACTACTCCCAGAAAGGAAGAGGTGGACTTTGCCAACCCCCACTCCCCTTGGATGATAAAACTGTGTCCCACCTGAGCCTATCCTTGGGGCAGAGCTTCCATGTCTGCCCACTTGCATCTCTCACAAGCATCCTATCTTAATAAATCTATTTCTTGCCTATTAAGAGAAGAGTATCAATGTTTTGTTTTACCCACCAAACTTCTAAATGATGAGCAAGAATTTCACAACCTGTCTCCTTAAGAGTTAATCAATATGTATTTTGAATCATGATTCATTTATTTATTCTAAATTTTTATCAAGGTCTACTTTGTATCAAGTACTATAGAAGTCACTGCATGCACCTAAAAAGACACGTGTATTTTACTATTTAAAATTTTCTTGCTTCTGCAAAAAAACCCCCACAAACCCCCCATAAACATATAAATTAAATTGAGCTTCTCCATCTTCCCTCCTTTAGACCTTGTTTCACAAAGCATCTCTTGCCTCCTTCATGCCTCCCACACAATATGATTTGGGTGTCTTCTAAATCTATGTCATCTTCCTTCTTTAAGCATTCTTATTTTTCTTAGAATAATAATTACTTCTTACAAAACGTTGAGTCAAACTTTGAATCTTAGGCTGGCTTTTCAGAATATAGTGACTGTTTCATGTTTCTGATCTCCAGTGAGGATATTGGAAGCTGAATGAGACTCTAAACCTCACTCTTTGAAGGTTAGTGACATCTGAATGAAAAATAAGATCCTTCCTACTCCCTTTCATTTTACAGCATTGGACACTCAAGGAGGTATGATAAAAGTAACTATAAGATAGATGGTTAGGTCTCAAATAGCTTGTAACTTAGGGTTATCCAATCAACTGAAATTTTTTAATTCTTAATGAGGTTAAAATCTTGGCTTATGAAAAGAGATCTTTCATTTTCTATTATTAATTGATGTTTCATAGTTACCAAGCCAATAAGTTCATTTATGCAGAAGAATATGAAAAAGTAGCTCATGGCATGTTGAACGTATCTGCCCTTTAGGAACTTCAATTAGCAAAATTAAATGTAATAGAAACTAAAGTTATTGCATACACACTGAGCACATTAAAACAACCCCCTCTTTCTATTGCTTTATGGATGGAACCAACATATTTCAAGATAGGTCTCTAGCAGTGGAAAATTAGAAAATTTATCCCGCTGGTCATGTGTTTAGAAATGTAGATGATATGAAAACGTGACTCTTACTTCTTGAAAATAATATTGTTAGGTTATTTCATTTTTAAATGCAGCATGTTTTAAGTTAACATAATCTGTAAGTTTATATAGGAAAAAATAATAGCTTGTAAAATATTTGTAATCCTTTAGAAGAGTTAGTCAATTGAGAAGAATTCAGGCTGTGGTTATGAAGCCCCATGAAGGCATGATGGCCAAACATAACAGTAATCTACAATGTACCAACAAAACCTTTTTGATCAGCATAAGTATAGGAATATTTTAAAAGTATAGATGTCTTGTTCTTGCCATAGAATAATTAATTCAAAATATTTATGGGATGATTTTGTACATTGCATTTTAAAAGTCATCAAAATGATTCTAATATCAGCCAACTGTTCTTTCATATGCAGATTCCATTTCAGTAGGAGTATAAACAATAAATTAAGTTTTGCAAATATTATTGTGTACAAATAGTGGTAGCTGAAGAAAGTATGCTGTTTAATTTTAATCGAGAAATAAGCAAAATTATAATAAGCTACCAAAGAAAGCTATTAAAAGACAAGGATAGTTGTGTATATTCCTATACTGCTAATTTATGTAGGTAGATAAATATTTGAAAATATTTTATTTTGTCATTAAACAGGTCCAAGTTTATATTCTCTCTGACACACACAAATACAACACACACTTTCAATGCATTTTTATAGACAAATGTCTAGAATAAGAAAATAGATAATAACATCTTAGCAAATGGTAGCTTAGAACACACAAAAATGGGGTGGTATATGGCAAATGCAATAGAAAAGAGAAATGAGATGTGGGACAAAGAACAAAAGAATAAACTAAAGCTTTGTCTATAGGATAGGGATTCCACAGTTGTCCAGTTACCCATAAGAAATAACAACAACAAAACTGTACAACAACAAAATGACTTCTCTGAAAATTTTGGAATAAAATAAGGCAGTTACTGTGGAAATCTCACTTTATAATAGTAACTGGAGGGTCATATCTGAATGGCATTTTCAAACAAAGAAAAACGAATGAATATAAAATATTCCAATCAATTTTTGAAAGCTACTGGACAATTACTCTAATAAAGACAAAATTGAGAAATAAAAACCATGATATACAGAATAAGAGAATGAGGTTAAGAATGTTCATGAAATGACAGTAAGTAGAAAGTCCCTATATGATGGCTATGCAGCAGTTCTCAAAAGCTACCAGACTGGACAGGAGCAGAAGGTTGGAAGATTCTAGAATGGATATTCCTCAGAAAGCAAATTAATAATGAAAAATTATTTGAGAGATATAACCATATGGATGATCAGGTTGAATGGATGCCATTTATAGAGCTATAGGAGATTAAGGAAAAACTTTATCAGTTAGCCATACCAGATTTTCTTTGAAAATGCAGCATGAGAGAGAGAGAGAATGAGGTTTACGGAAAAGGAGGTATAAAGGATTATAGAAGAAGTAAAACTACAATAGCCCCAACAATCATCAGTTGAATGATTTTTATATTATGAATATATAATATTTTGGGTGATTTAAACTTATTAACTAATTCATATAAAAGAGAGGGTTAAAATTACTAGCCCTTTATTACAGGTAAGGAAACTGATGCAGAATAAGTTTAAATAGTATGTCCCATATCACTTTGGTATAAAATATGATAGGTCATTTTTTCAAGAAATTAATGAAGACATAATCATACATTAATATTAATTAGTAATATGAATTTAAGAACAAAAGAGTTAAGAGTGTTTTCCTGCTAGGAATGGTGTGGTACTGTAGAGAGGAGAAAAAAACCTATGGAACGATTGAAGATAAGGAGCTGCTGCTTTGTGTTGTGAGCCTTCATTATTACCACTATTTGAATTTTTTAGTTATTCCCATGAAATACTTTGACAAAATTGTTAACTTGTTAAGATTTTTGTGAAATCATTAGCTATTCTAAACGTTTTAGAAAGCAAACTGTATCTCAAACACATAAAGTTGAGAAACATAATAAAATAAAAGAAAACTGAACTATACCACAAATAGCTAGAATTAAAATCAGACCAGTAAGGGAAACAATAAGCTGTTTTATTTAAGAAAGGCATTACTTGCACTTGCATAGCACTGAATTCGTTTATACCTATAAAACATTCTTTCCAGACAATCTTAGTTCTTGTCATGGCATTCCTATCTATACTTCAATCGCTGAACATAAAGTTGAACATTCTTTACGGGGATGAGAGAAGTGTTCTCAAGCTGTTTTCCCAATTTACCAATGAGAATAAAGCCTAGAGTAGTAGCTAAGAATCTTGACTCCAATTGCAGTGCTCTTGCTCTTATAGCCCAGTGTCTATGAGTGTAAATATGTGAAGGATGCTTAGGGTAGATGGGAGCCCTTATAATCATCAAGTAATCTAACAAGGAAACATGTGATGGTTCTGCCCTTTTGGAAGTGTTTAAATCTTCAGAACAGGAATGTGAACTTGTCCTGGAGAGTTGGGGCATTCATCTTCCACAGAAAGATGGATTTCCCCATGTATTCTCAGTGAAACTTTATGATCTATGACACCATGGCACAGTAAATAATCCATCTCAATACAGAGATATAATTGTCTGCTCCATTAGAACTCAGTGGAGGACCAGTGGCCAAGTACACCAGTACCTGGCATTCTCTGTTGTAAAAACTAGAAATATTATTGCAAAGCAGGAAATTTGGAAAGTCTAGAGTTTATGCAGTATATTCAACAAATGCTGTGCCTCTTTATATGCCAGAAATCAATAGGCAATGGGACCACAGTATTGAAAAAGACAAACTAGTTTCCATCTTTCATGAGCTTATATTCTACTGGACAGAGAAAAATAACAAATGAGGAGGAATTTCCAGTGTGGCTCAGTGGTAACAAGCCTGACTAGTATCCATGAGGATGTGGGTTTAATCCCTGGCCTTGCTCTGTGTGTTAAGGATTCTGTGTTGCCACGTGAGCTGTGGTCCAGATCACAGACGCAACTCAGATCCTGCATGGCTGTGGCTGTGTCATGGGCCAGCAGCTGTAGCTGTCATTCACCTCCCAGCCTGGGAAATTCCATATGCCCAGGTGCAGCCCTAAAAAGCCAAAAAACAAAAAACAAACAAACAAACAAAAAAACTCAGACAGCCATAAACACTAGGAAGAAAATAAGGCAAAGCAAAAATGTGATGTCATGGGATAACTAAGGGATTTCCTTAAATTGAGTGTGAGACTTATCTCTTTAATATTTGACCTGAGACTTGAATTAATAGAGAACTATACAAAGTCTCAAAAAATAAGCATCCAAAGCAAAAGAAACAGCAGGTGCAGGGGAATAATTTTAGCACATCTGAGGAATACAAAGAAGAGCAGTAAGACTAGAGGAGCTTCCCAACTGGACCAAGTCACAATGACATCATGCAAATGGCTTAGAGATCTATGTATAGAGGTATCAAAACTCTCATTTCCTAAGACAGCAGGACAAGGTGCATGAGCCCAAATTCACTCATCCTGAGCCATTTCTTTGCCTCAATGTACCTTTTTCTGCATCAAAATTGAGGAAAAATTGGAAAGCATGGGGTTATGAGCAAAACGAATCTAAAGTACAGATGAGTATAGAGAGTGGACAGGAGCCAATTTATATAAAGCTTTGTAGTCCATGGAAAAGAGTTTAGAATTTAGCTGGGAAGGCATTTATAAGGATTGACATGATTTAATTTGTGTTTTGATAAGATCTCTCCACCTGCTATATGGAGAGTGCACCAGGCAAGATACTAAAATTGAGGAACATTCCACATGTTAGGATGACCTTGGGGTTGTCCTTTGCTATCTCAGTACCTCTGCTACTTTATCAAATCATCAAAGATAATAGCATTTGTCCTTGGCTTTGCATCTCGGGTGTCTTGTGAAGGGAAGTTGGATGATGTTGGGGTCTGCCCTGAGAAAGATAACATATAAAAGGTAGATTGTTATTCTTGCTACTGACACCACATATTCCAGCCTGACAACTATCTCTCCCAGATCAGTGTGTGAACAAGAGCTGATTAGTATATTACTTCCCAGAAGGAGAGAGATAATAGGAGCAGGGAGTCACTGGGGATTGCTTTGACACTGATCAGTTCCCACTGGCCATGCTACTCAGAATGAACATGAATAGCACAGAGGTATGTATTCATCTATGACCTATGACCATTTTCTATCAATTAATCCTCTGAATAAATCACAAAGGCATCTTTCACCTCACTGCTATATTGCTATATTTAAGTAATTAAGGATAAGAAAAGATCCTTAAACTGTCCAGTTAACAGTCATGCCTGCAGATATTAAACAAGGCAAGCATCACAGATCTCTCCTAATTGACACAGAGCAACCTGTAGGTAGCAACAAACCTTATATAGGTCAGGTTTTGTAGAGGTAAAAAACCAAGAGCTATTATTTCTGTTTTGCTGCATAGGATCCAGTGGTTTTTTCTTGAATGAAGTTTTTACTCCATTTTCTCTAAATCTAAAAATTAAAAATTATAACATCACAGCTGTTGTTATAGAGACATCTAGCTGGAAAGAATTTGTCATTTATATATTGATTTTTAAAAGTTAAATGAAAGTATAATTTTCCCCTTCTTTCAAAATGCAAAATAGTTCCAGTAATTAGGTAGAGATTTTAGAATGATAATAAACCTAGAGCAAGAGAATATTGAGGAGATGCAATGGAAGTGCTCATGAGAGAGAGAGGAATGGATGAGGGGAGGGGATTAGATGCCATAAGATTTAAAAGAGAGGAAGGGTTAATTTTAGGAATGACATCCTAAGTGACTGAGCACAGATCCAAAACTCAATGAAAATGCTGACTTTTGATCAAAGCAAGGATACTTCATTATTATAGGTGGGAAGGCAAAAATATAATTTCATCAAGTGTGTATATGGATTACAGGGATGTAGAGTTTCCATATCTGCCTATCTTTATTTTCTCTTCGAATTCTGAAGCAAGTGCATCAGCTGTGACTCAGTCAAGAAAAGTGTTAGAGGATGTTTGCGAGGAAAAAGAAGTTGGAAATAAGTTCAAATACACAGACATAAGCAATCTTATTGAGTGCTGCAGTTTCAACTTTTCCTAAACTCTTTTCACTAGGTAATCATTGCTCACAGAACTGTGTTCCTTAATAAGAAACTTTTCAACATTAAGGGGATGACCCTTTGGTCATTCTCAGGAGAGTTCTGATTATTCGATAGTGAGTAATAAAAGTAATGCAATGAAAATAAGTAATGAAATAATGAAAATAAGCAATGAAAATTGCATTAGTTTAAAAATCAGAATATCATTCAAGTTTTTATCCCACTGTATATAGGCTATGTTGATACTTGCCAAGTCTCTTAGCTTCTTTTAAAGGGAATTTCTAACTGAATTATAATGTTTCAAAGCAAATATGTAGGCAGTTGCCTGGAGATGAGGGAAGAAGGGATTACCGAGGGCACACGGAAACTTTTAGTGGTAACAGATATGTTCATTTTTGTGATTGCAACGATGGCTTCCTGATAACACACATAAGATAAAACATAGCAAATCATAGACTTTATTTTATTTTTTTTTTTTTAATGGCTGTAACTTCAGCACATGGATGTTTCCAGGCTAGGGGTCGAATCAGAGCTGCAGCTGCTGGCCTGCGCCACAGCCACAGCAACGAGGGATCCAAGCTTTGTCTGTGACCTACACCACAGCTCACAGCAATGCTGGATCCTTTAACCTACTGAGTGAGGCCAGGGATCAAACCTGCTTCCTCATGGATACTAGTCAGGTTCTTAACCTGCTGAGCCATGACAGGAATTCCCCAAATCTTAAAATTTAAATGTATGCAGTATATTGTATTCAACTACACATCAGTACAATGGTAAAGAAATAGTCATTTGTAGGAAATGACCTACCTAGTTCATGTAATTTTTATAAATATCAAATAATAGTGCATATACAAATAACTCAAATTCTTTAATTCTTTAAAATTTAAGAGTTTTTGTGAAAGTAAAAAGTTTTATAATATGAAAAGTTGCTCAAATTTGAAAACCAACAAATACTTGTATCTGAAACTACACAAATGAGGAAGTTTGATGGTTTCCTCTAAGAGCACAAAGGAGTAGTTGAAGAAATGTAGGAGTTCACTGATACCCTAGCCCAATATGTCAGTTGGTACATGGACTACCGATGGATAAGGGTTCTGCATAGACTGTTATGAGGGAAATTTAATGAGAAGATGTTTATCTTCAGGCTTCTCTTTTCCTCGTTTCACCTACCTAGGCATCAAACTCATCAAATTTTTCATGCTGAAAAAGCCTTCTTAGTCATGCTTCTAAACCCAATTGAATCGAAGCTGGTTGACTTAACCACAATAATATATTTAGGCACTTAATGTATTATTCCTAAGTGAAAGACTTGTGGTTTAAAAGACAGTCTATAGAAATTCAGGTATTCGCTCAATTAATTATTCTGCAATTTATTTATCCCTCTTATAATAGGCACTTTAAACATAAAAATAAGTAATGTAAAATAACTATTTTTTATTTTCTGTTACTAACAGTCTTTTCTCTTATTCAGACATAACTAGTAATTCAAGAGTTGATGTTAGTCCTAATTACTGTGTGATTTTTTTCCCGCTCCCAACTTATTTTGCATTTAAAATTGGAACCATATTTCCTGACATCTAATTCACTGATGTTGTTCATTTTACATAAATAAAAAGATATGTCATGGTAGAAGCTCTCTTTTGTTAGTTTATAAAATATCTTACACACATTAGGAAACAATAAAAATATTTTTATTAAAATTAAAGTTGTACCTGTGGAAATATATTTAACCAAGGAAATTCTGTATGTTCTCCCGAGTCAGCTCCTTCATACCATCTAAATGATATTACTGCCCACCTTGCACTTATTGTCTTTTATATTCCCAGTGAGCTTGGTACATATGTGTATAATACTACTTGGCACATATTGTTATACTTGTTGGTTTATAGTGCTTAACCCCTTAATGCAGGTTGTATATCCTCAGTAGAATAGTTCTCATACTTAAAAAAAGATAACTTATAAAGAAGGAAGGAAGGAGGGGAAGGAGTAAGGGAGGAAAGAAGGAAGATTAAAAAAGGAAAGGAGAGGGGTTCCTGTTGTGGTGCAGTGGAAACGAATCTGACTAGTATCCATGAGGATGCTGGTTTGATCCCTGGCCTTGCTCAGTGGGCCAGGGATTTGGCATTGCCTTGAGCTGTGGTGCAGTTCACCTATGCAGCTTAGATCTGCATGGCTGTGGCTGTGGCCTATGTGGCCTAGCCTGGGAACTTCCATATGCCTCAAGTGTGCAGCCATTAAAAAAAAAAAAAGGAGGAAGGAAGGCATTATCTTAATCTTATAAATAGGGGTTATACCAGGGAATAAAAATTAAAAAAATAAAAAATCATAACCCACTGTGGTACAGGGAGTTAATGATCCAACTTCTCCCTGTGGAGGCTCCTGTAGATCCCTGGCCTGATGCAGTGGATTAAAGGATCAGGTGTTGCTGCAGCTATGGTGAAGTTCACAGCTCCAGCTGTGATTTGATCCCTGGCCTGAGAACTTCCAAATGCCACAGGGGCAGCCAACAAAGAGAAAAAGATAATAGAAAGTAAACATCACAGAGTTTACTTTAAGCACTTCAAACATAAAAAATGAGTATATATATATATATATATATATATATATATACACACACATATATGTAACATACATAAATATATACTATTTTTCTCGCTCTTAACTGAACTACAAAGAAGACAGTCTTGGTCTAAACATATATTCCTTATTTCAGTTTCCAATTACTTATTAAGCTGTATGATTCCACATGATAGAGTTTAAAAACATTTGTGTATCCCATGTACACACTGGCTTACTTCGAATTTGCAGAAGATCCTAATGCCGATAATAGCAACACTCAGTAACCCATGGTTGACTTTGATTTCTTGTCTCAGGAGATAGCAATTCAATTCAAGAGATGAAAACATGTGCCATCTAATATAAACTTAATTGCCTAGATATCAGATGAGAGTTATGAAATACTATTGTATACCTAATGTATAATTAACTGAAAAGACTAACTTTTAGCATCAGGAATTACTTAGTCACTTGTCAGAAACATGGCATATATTTCATCCTACACATACTTTTAAGTATTTTAAGTGCATTATGATCAATGAAATTGCATGCTTTCAGCATGTGTTATTATTTACTTTAGGGAAAAGTATATAAAGTTCAATTGCACACTGATCTTTCATACAAATATTACACTATCACATTTAGAAAGTAAATTTATATAGGAGAAAGCTAATAACAATCTTACTTGTCTTATATATATAAATTTTTAATGGTACTAATTAATATTTAGACAATTTTTCTCTGTCATATTTCATTACTATCATTAATATGGCATGGTCTTTCTATTTAGTCTTTGAGGAAATACTTAAAACGTTGATATTAGCAAAATGTATTTATATGTAGGAAATTTTTGTAGCTCCTTGCATCTATGCTAAGGAAAAATTGTATTTTCTAAAGACAGTTCACAAATATCCCACATTTTAAGTTCAAAATGAATTTTCAAGTAAAAATTTTAAATATAGTAACTTAACATGGAAATAATCTTTTCCTTATTAGTTTAGTTAACAGCACATACAAAAACACTTATTTTGAAAATTACAAAGTAAAAATAGCAAAATAGCATAAATTAATCACATCTTTTAATTTAAATAATTGCAGCTGTCCCTGCTAATCCTTGTGACCAATATCCATCTAAAGTGTTTTAGAAGTAGTTTTAAGTGATATACCAATTCATACAACTCTCAATTATATATACACACATCCACAGGCACTAGTAGTAATAAGGCCACAACTTGAAATAGATTGTTTTTGACTTTTCTTTTGTTAATGTGGTGTATGACATTGATTGATTTGCACATGTTGAACCATCCTTGTGCGCCTGGGATGAATCCCCCTTGGTCACGGTGTATGATCTTTTTTATAAATTGTTGGATTCAGTTGGCCGAAATTTTGTTGAGAACTTTTGCATCTATATTCATCAAGGGTATTGGCCTATAGGTTTCTTTTTTGGTGGTATCTTTGTCTGGTTTTGGAATTAGGGTGATGGTGGCATCATAGAATGTCTTTGTGAGTGTTCCTTCTTCTTCAAATTTTTGGAAAAGTTTAAGGAGGATGGGTATAACTTCCTCTTTGTATGTTTGGTAGAATTCACCTGTGAAGCCATCTGGTCCTGGACTTTTATTTGTAGGGAGTGTTTTTATGACATATTCCATTTCATTTCTAGTGATCAGTCTGTTCAGTTGATCTATTTCTTCTTGATTCAGTTTTGGCAGGCTGTAAATTTCTAGAAAATTGTCCGTTTCTTCTAGGTTGTCAAATTCGTTGGCATACAATTGTTCATAGTATTCTCTCATGGCTTTTTGTATTTCTGCAGTATCCGCTGAGATTTCTCCTTTTTCATTTCTTATTTTGTCTATTTGGGTTTTTTCTATCCTCTTCTTGGTGAGTCTGGCCAGAGGTTTGTCAATTTTGTTTTTATCTTTTCAAAGAACCAGCTCTTGGTTTTATTGATTTTTTTTCTATTGTATTTTGAATGTCTATTTTATTGATTTCCTCTTTGATCTTTATGATTTATTTCCTTCCACTGACTTTAGGATTTGTTTGTTCTTCTTTTTCTAATTCATTTAGGTGGTGGGTTAAGTTGTCAATTTTGGATTTTTCTTTCTTTTTGAGGAAGGCCTGTATTGCTGTGAACTTCCCTCTCAGCACTGCTTTTGTGGTATCTCATAGATTTTGAGTGGTTGTATCTTCATTATCATTTCTCTTGAGGTATTTTTTAATTTCCTTCTTGATTTCCTCATTGACCCACTGGTTTTTTAGTAGCATGTTGTTTAGTCTCCATGTAGTTACTTTTTTTTCTCATTTTTTTTCCTGCAGTTGATTTCTAATTTCATGCCATTCTGGTCAGAGAAGATCCTTAAAATAATTTCTTTACTCTTAAATTTGTTGAGGTTAGCTTTGTGTCCCAGTACGTAATCAATCCTTGAGAATGTTCCATGTGCACATGAAAAGAATGGATATTCTGAATTTTTTGGATGTAATGTCCTGAAAATGTCAATTAAGTCTAACTCTTCTATTGTATAATTTAGGATCTCTGTTGCCTTATTGAATTTCTGTCTAGAGGATCTGTCCATTGATGTGAGTGGGGGTTTAAACTCTCCTGCTATGATTGTATTCCCATCAACTTGTCCTTTTATGTCTGTTAGTATTTTTTTGTAGGTATCTGGGTGCTCCTATATTGGGGCATATATACTGACGATTATAATAGTCTCTTCTTGAATGGATACTTTCACCATTAACTTGTGTCCTTCTTTGTCTTTCTTTATGGCCTTAATTTTAAAGTCTGAAAATCTTTTGTCTGATATAGCTACTGCAACTCTACAAGATCATCTCAATAGATGCAGAAAAAGCATTTGACAATGTCCAACATCCCATCATGATAACAACTCTTACCAAGGTGGGTACAGAGGGAACACACCATAACATAATAAAAGCCATTTACGATAAACCCACACCAAAGATAATACTCAATGGAGAAAAGCTGAAGCCTTCTCACTAAAATCTGGAAGAAGACAAGGATGCCCACTGTCACCACTGTTATTCAACACAGTATTGATAGTCCTAGTCACAGCAATCAGACAAACGAAAGAAATAAAAGGTATCCAAATTGGAAGAGAAGAGGTTAAAAGGTCACAGTATGCAGATGACATGATACTATATATAGAAAACACTAGGGACTCAACCCAAATACTACTAACCCTAACCCTAACCCTAACCCCTAACCCTAACCCTAACCCTAACCCTAACTGATCAAAAAATTCAGCAAAGTGACAAGATATAAGATTAACATTCAGAAATTAGTCTCATTTCTGTATACTAACAATGAAGTATTAGAAAAGGAATACAGAAATACAATACCTTTTAAAATTGACCCCAAAAAATCAAATACCTGGGAATACACCTGACCGAGGAGGTGAAAGACTTAGATGCTGAGAACTATAAAACATTAATCAAGGAAATTAAAGAAGATGTAAAGAAATGGAAAGATATTCAATGCTCCTGGGTTGGAAAAATTAATATTGTAAAAATGGCCATACTAACCAAAGCAATCTGTAGATTCAATGCAATCCCTTTCAAATTACCCATGACAATTTTTCACAGAACTAGAACAAACAATCCAAAAATTTATATGGAACCAGAAAAGACCCAGAATTGCCAAAGCAATTCTGAGGAACAAAAATCAAGCAGGAGGCATAACTCTCCCAGACTTCCAAAAATATTACAAAGCCAGTCATGAAGATGGTGTGGTACTGGTACCAAAACAGACATAGAGACCAATGGAACAGACTAGAGAACCCAGAAATAAATCCAGATACCTATGGTCAATTAATCTTTGACAAAGGAGGCAAGAATATAAAATGGGAAAAAGACAGTCTTTTCAGCAAGTATTGCTGGGAAACCTGGATAGCTGCATGCAAAGCAATGAAACTAGAACACACCCTCACACCATGCACAAAAATAAACTCAAAATGGCTTAAAGACTTAAATGTAAGACAAGACACCAATAAACTCTTAGCAGAAAACATAAGCAAAACATTCTCTGACATCAACCTTACAAATGTTTTCTCAGGTCAGTTTCCCAAAGGAACAGAAATTAGAGCAAAAATAAACCAATGGGACCTAATCAAACTGACAAGCTTCTGCACAGCAAAGGAAACCAAAAAGAAAACAAAAAGACAACTTATGGAATAGGAGAAAATAGTTTCAAATGTTTTGTAAATTAATTTAACCACTTGGATTGAAGAAGGGATGCTATTAATTGGGTTCCTTCAAGTCCTCCCCCCAAAAAAACCTGAAGGAAATAGTTTTTAAAAACTACTGGAAAACATGGAAATTAATGTACAGAAACAAAACCAATGCTTCCCAGAAAGACTGGAGAAAAATATGTTGTTCTATTAGTGTTTTATAAATCTGATTATCTGAGAATGTTTGTGAAAAATGACATGATGAAGATGCATTTCACAAAACACAATTTTCAGAATTACTTCTAAATCTGGTTCCATACCAGAATATGGAATAAGTATTCTGAGGTTATGTCTTCAAAATTTGGATTGCAAGGGTTTGGGGAGAAATCAGAAGTCTTTCTCAGGCAGAGCCAAGTTTGAGAACCACCAGGCAACACATGCACATATTTATAATTAGCAAGTTCCAAATATGCAGGAAAAGTTTAGGCATCAATTGTTTCAGCCTGGAATTAAGAGATAAAATTGGACTTGCCTTCTTTAATAGTGATAGGTAGAGAGGGGCCTTGAGATCAAATGTAAACGCAAGTTACTACTCTTTGTTCATCCTAATTTCTCTAAACTATATGTTGTATTTCATAACACAAGATAATTTAAAGCCAACCAACTTCTTCCTGTCTTCTCTCCCATACCTTTATTTTTTAAATGAATTCTTCCACATAGTCTATAATGGTAGGGAAAGTGATTAGAACAGAACATATGACACACTAGAGGAGGTGAGCCTTTGTTTCTCAGCAAGAATAATTTATGAGTGGGAAAGAGATGGAGCTTCCTTTCCTTTTTACTACAGTACCAAGAATCTGTTTTTGCGAAGGAAAATGTGATAAATGCATAAGGAACAGATAAAATGAATGTCATGAGAAAGAACTTTTCTTCCATATAGTAACAAAGCAGATCATTCAACAGAAATACAGAGAAAAGTTACAACATGGAAACAAGGGAGGGAGAATCTTATTTTAATTGTTTTGTTGTTGCTTTGTATTTTATTTCTTTTTAAAGATATTTATTTAGACATTATCATTTTAAAACTTCTTATCATTGATGTACTTTGAGAGTCCCTATGTAAAGCAAAGTAATTTTTCAAATCTATTGGCTTCAAATGCATCTTTGAAGGACAGTTATTAAGATGAGGACCTAGAGAATGGAAGTAAAGCCAGAAGTGTTGACCTCTGGTTGAAAGCACCACCTACTGGGTAACAAAAACATCTACTGCTTTTAGCATCTCTGGCCGCATTAGTGTCAGCAGATGAAACCTGAATCAAGAGGAAAGTCTAACATAATTATAATTCTGTTCACAGGAGAAAATTCTTCCGTATGACTGTATTTATCTGTAGATAAATTTGAAAAAGAAATCTACTGCATCATCCAAAGAATTCTCTCTGGTATCCTGCCACAAAAACCAAGCCAACATCATAATTCCTAAAACTATATAGATTTAGAATACAAAACACTCCGGAAAACAGTTTTTTAAATTCATAGAACATTTTGTCAACAAATGTCATAATTCTTGAGCAATTTCAAAAATGACAGGAACATTATCAATGCATTTCCTAACTAGCTAGCAAGTATTTGCTCCTCAAACCACACTATTTTCTTTGTATAAACTTAGAGAAGGATATTTAAAGAGAAATTTTGTAGACGCATTTTGATAAAAATGAAGAAAACATTTTGCACAGTTCTCTGAGTCTTAAAAGCTTTTCTTTTTTACTATTTTTGGATGTTGGAAAGCACCAAGTTCCACCCAAATTTATCTGGCAAGTGAAGATGAATCATAAATGTGCTTAAATATGAACCTAGTGCAACTTAGCTCTGGTTTTGACAAGCATAATTTAAGGATTTTTGGTATAATCTAAAATATTATGAACAGATATTTCTTCATAACTCAGTATAACATTTTCGTTTCAAACAAGAAATTACTTCTGGAAATTTTATTATTTTATTAATAGAGAGCCCCCTCTCCTATGTCTATTCAAATAGATTGTGAAACTGTGAAAGAGGAAGTCCAATATCACTGAGCAAGACTATTAAAATCAGAAAGATGTAGAACAGTCATTCAGTACTTTGCACTCAGAAGTAATCTTTCCTTTAAAATATCTGAGCCCTAAGAGCCACTCTCTTGAATGCATAATGATCACAGTGCAGTATTGCATTATCAGAAATTTGTAATTTTTTTACAGCTTCCATTTTTTACTGATTGCTAATGTCCCTCTTTTTTAGCTGTACAATTACAAAAGTAAAAGAAAAATCATAAAAATAGGTTAACATACAAAATACAAATACTTATTTTCTCACCTGTATGTGTGTAGAATGCTTCCCTACAATTTAGATAACATTCACCCTAGTAAAAATACCTATGAGACAGGCTATGTGATTTTCCATTCTTCCCCCTTCTCAGTATTTCCTCTCCTGAAAGAGCCCTTCACTATTACATCAATCATTCAGAATCCCACTTGTGATTTAGGCAATATTTTAAAATATCAAATTTTCAAAGAAATTTTTAGTTAACTCCTCTTAATGTCTCCTTCCTGAAATATTCTCTTTAGTGAAATTACACTCTTTTAGTTTTCTCTCTCTTCTATCTCTTTTGCCAAGTTTTCCTCCTTAATCTCATTCTAAATAGTGAATTTCTTAAGACTTGACAAACTGGAAACTCCTTACCTATAAGATTTTATCCATCCTTATACTATTTATACAGTTTTTGTATTGATAACCCCCAAATGCATATTCCCAGTCTCTTCCTCTCATAAGGTGGTCCAGACACAAATACAAAGCAGCGTAATCAATGTTTGTGTTTTTCAAAATTTGCAGGCATACATTCAAAACTTCCAGTTTTTCTACAATCCTGCCCTCTCCCTCATTCTTCTCTGCCCAATTTGTTGTTTCATCAATCATCCTATCCGCATCGGTGGTCACCACTCTTGGGGAGGTGAGAGAGAAAGCCTTAGCATCATCCTTACAATCACCTTCTTTACAGCTACACATCACACCACCACCAAATCTCCATTAATACTATTTCCAAACTGTTCCAGACGTTTTTTCTGCTTCTTCGCTGTCTCCTTCTTAATCCACAGTCTCAGAATAGACACTCACTTAGTATTTGTTGAATAAATTTACATACAACTAAAGATAATGGATTAGTGAATTTCCTTCTAGTCATACTAAAGCTTTCCTCCCTTATACACATAATTATTTGCATTTCTTAAAAGATCTTTTGTGCTGAAAGACTGTTTTGCTTTCTTTCTTCATTCCTCTATTTTAAGCAGTTTTCAAATTCCTTAAGAATTTATTTCTCTCTAAATATCCAGCATTTGATTCTTACTCTGAGCACAAAATTGTAAATAGTTGTTGAAATAAAGTAAACTAATGGAAATAAATATCCCAAACAGAGGTAACCTAACTCCTGTACTCTCCTGCAAGACTATTTTCTGTTCCTTTCTCATCATTGCTGATTATTTAACCTCATTTACTGTCTTGACTTTTGTAAAATAAGTATACCCTTACTTTGCAGTTTCATCAGTTATTAATATAACTCTAAACAATATAATTTAGTTTTCTCTATTGTGATTTATTTATACTTAGGAACATATTGTGTGTATTCTTTGTTATCTTTAATTCTTCCAGCTTTGTATCAGAGATGTGGCCATTTTGTTTGGGTTGCATTATTTATTTCTATTTCTATATGAAATTCCACTGGAAGAATATACCACAGTGTACTTATTCATGCTTCACTCATGCTTTCTTTTTTGTAATGATCCATTGGGTTATTCTATTTTTAACATCCTTGGATGTGTTTATTTGACTATATGTACACACTCCTCTTTAGTTGTAGATGTCCACTTCTAATTTCATTAGATGAGCCAAGTTCTTTTCCAATGTACACTCTATCCGTAAATGTAAAGGAGATCTCCATCATCAATAATCCTTATTATTATCTTTTTCTATTTTTTGCCAATCTAGTTTGCATAGTAGCATCTCTGTGATTTTAACTTATATTCCTGATTTTCAATAATTAATATTGTTTTATCTATGTTCTAGTCATTTTATAAATACCTACAAAAGTTATTTGCCTATATATATTTTTTCTTTCAGGTTTTCTGAAAATTTCTTATTGATATATGGAAATTTTTAATTTATTCTGAAGTTTTTTAATATATTGTTAATATCTCTCTCTCATCTGTGTCTTGCCTCTTCTTTCTTTAAAATGTCTTTTGAACAACAAGGATTTTCAATTGGGTAAACATTTTGTGTGTCTTGCTTAAGAAATCTTCAGATCTGGCATTGCTGTGGTTTTAGTGTAGGCTGGCATCAACAGCGCTGATTAGGCCTCTCGCCTGGGAACCTCCATATGCCGTGGGTGCAGCCCTAAAAAGACAAAAGACAAAAAAAAAAAAAAAAAAAAGAAAGAAAGAAAGAAATCTTCCATTAACTCACAGTAAATAATATGACCTTTTATAATATGCATTCAAAAAAATCTCATGATCTGTGGTTTATATAAATATTTCTAATCTAACTGCAATTAATTTGGGGATAGAATGAGGTTGGAGTCCAATTTCCTATTTTTCTAGATGGATGTCATATTATCCTAAACAATTTATTTACAGATCTCTTGGTTTTTCATTGAGCAAATACAGACACGTATTTCATATATCAAATATGAAGCAAAAAATACTTGCTTAACTTAAACATGGATTGTGAAATATTGCTTTTAATCAGGAATATTATTATTGCTAGTGACTTAATAAAAACTGATATAACTTATTAATAGAAACAAATTGGAATGTTTTATGGAGAGATAATAAGAAGTCTGCTTAACATAGGGGTACTGTGGAATATCGAGCTTCTGGATAAACAGAAGAGACAGTGATGTGTAATCAGAAGATGAATGAATTATAATACATAAGACCTAGTCAGCTTTCACCCCATCACTTGTAGAGGAATCATGAGAAAATCACTCAAGTCTAATGAGCCTCAGTTTTTGTCTGCAAAGTTACTATGTCAGTACTAATCCTATCTACCACAATTACAGAATCTGAAGATTAAATGAGATAAAGGCGTGAAAGAAAATAAAGTACAAAACATTACTACTATTAATATGAGTACTAAGAGCTATAATTTATCATTTATCGGGGGTCTATTATAATGTACTACATGCAGTGTTAGGCATTTTTCACAAGATATTTATATAAACCATAAGCAATATACAAAGTATTCTTTGTTATCATTATTTTATAAATGAAGCATATAAGAGTAGATGATCTAACCAAAATTACCAAGGAGGGTAAAGATCTGAAACCAGGCCTATCTCTATACACAACTAACAACTTCATGCAAGAGTTAATCATATTTAATTGCAATGCAATATATAGGATGCAACTCATTATAGATATTGTGACTAAAATGTAGTTTACATGATTTTATGGTTTCAGATCTAAAATTATATACATTTTGCTTATAAAGCTTACATTAATACATCTACAATCTGAGTTGTATAGTTTGCTTGCTATTAATTCATATATTTGTTAATTCATTCAATAAGAACTTATTTTGAACATTATCGTATGCAATATCACAATAATTGAATAGGATCTAAAAGAGATTTAAAACTACATCTTTGATGTGTAAGACTGATCTGTCAAGAAATAAGATGCATGTGTGTCATTTTGATACAAAACTATAATAGAATATTCTTATAATTTGTTCATATTTAAAATTTGTTCTCAGCTAAAGCAGATATCTAATTATAAACACTAAATTAAATATAATATCTCCCTTACATGTAGTTACATGAAATGTATAATCGTTAAGAAAATATGTACAACACACATTTTTTAGATACACCCTTTAATTCCATATTTTAGAACTTAGTATAATATTCTAAAAATAGTAAATGATCAAGAAACACTAAGTTAACATAGCAGCTTTATGAATTTTCTATTGGTTAAAGTGTAAAATCAATTAAAGACATCTAAACTTTACTGCTGATTCAATCCAGGTTTCTTTCCTTTAAAAATGAAGCAAGGCAACTACAGAGTATGAATCTCAAGAGAGAACACTTTTTTTTTCTTCCTCCAAGGCACTGGGTAAACTTAGCTCTTTCCCTTGGGATGGATAGTGTTTATACTCCAATTTTAATGTTTATGAGTGGCCAGAAGTAAAACTCTGTTCTGTATGTGTTAAGCGACCCTGACACCTTACAAAACTGCTAGAAGAAGGCAAAAAGACAGAACACAGAAGAGAGAAATTGAGCCATAATGCAGCATAAAGTAGACTGGGAGACATTTTTTTTCCTCCTTTTTCCTGTTAAATAAAGTTACAAGAAGTAATTCAGGCCCGGAGAAATCTGTTATTGGGAGATCAGTGGTGTCAGTTCCTACTGTGTCATAAGTATAGGGAATATGTAAACTTAACAACAACAACAAAGAAAAAGATAGAAAGAGAAAGACAAAGACAAAGCCAAGGAAGAAGAAGAAACTGTGTGGTTCAGTCTGAGATAAACTGGAGTTATCCTTGTCTTACACAGCAGCTAGCAAGATGCTATAATAGGGTAAAACAGGATATTGCTTGTTTAAATTATGAACATGATTCTAATAAAATTGCAGTTTCCATGGTATTAACATTCCAATTTGCTTATTTTCTCAGTCACACATCTTATTAAGTTTTATATTAATTATTACTCTACAGACATCAGCTAATTTGTTCTTCAGATCAACCCACTAATATCAATCATGAGATTCACATCCTGATTGATAGTTAACGTCAGAGAGAATTTCCCTGAGCATAATCAGCCATCATTTCCTTCTGAATAGTAATATATTTACTAAATTTTAAAATTAAAAATGTTTATTACTATACAGCAAAATTCTCTATCTAAAACTGTGATAAGTGTTTATGAAAAGTTGTCTAATATAGCTTGCAAAAAGGAGAAATTGATTAGTCATGGCCAACAGTCTATTCTAGTTGATAGAAAGTTATACATTGACTATACAGAACCCTTATAGTATATTTACATATTCTATAAGGACAATAGTTATATTCATATGGGGCTAGTTTATTTAGGTACACAGTTGACAGCTGCCATTGTATTTAAAATTATGATCTGCTCACTCATGGTCACTACATCTAAAAAATACTATGATTATTGAGTTTCTAGAATATATTAAGTAGAGCATGTATACCTGTGTGGAGATGTAGTCTTTTGATCATTATAACAACTTTTTGAAGTGGGTATTATTATAACCTTTTTACAAATGCAATGTTAATAACAGATAACATAATCCTGGTAATAATTGGATAAATTATTTGATAATTATTCTTATAATTCTGAAAATCTGTTAACCATAGGCTTTAAATTGTCATTTGAAATTAGAAAATGTAAACATTTATGGTGTTATGATGTGATATACAGCATAATACATATATACCATTAGGGATAAAGGAAAAAAAAACCTTAACCGTCATTGCTGTCCCACTTTGAGAAGATCTGTATCTGTATTCATATAGCAAAGACCTTAGGCTTGGGGAGAGGATTTGTGGGAGTTTCTGGTGCCAACTGGGACTGAAGTTGATCAGGAAGGCAGGTGGGATGGGGCAGGCAAAATCTTAAAAATCACATAGGTAAACAAGTTAGTAATGAGGACCTTTGCTTGAAAATCCAGAAGGAATGTTATATTCATTATTTTATGGATCATAAATAAAACACCAGGATAGGAAAGTGGACCTCATAGTGGACTCTGTATTGAGATACATTGTCTAGATATTTTTGATTTCTGATGCTACTACAAAACCTAAATATTGGTGTGTTTACTATTCTTTGTTGACTACTTGGCTTGGCTTAGTATAATCAAGGAAGAAATGTGATAAGCCTAATATACAGGCTCCCCCATATCTACTCTATCATCCTGTTTGTTGTTCATAATGAGAGAAAGTGAAACTATTTCCCCTTTACTTCTGTAGAAATTTATATTTACCTGCAAGATGGTCTGTGGAAGAAAGAGACTACTATAATCTGAGATTTTTGTTATGGGGGACAATAGGAAAAAATGGCATAAGAAATAGTTGAATGTTCCATTACAAAGAGTGGAAATATATCAATAGGTGAGAGGATAAAAGCAAAGGACATTTAAATTGTTTTAAAGTCTATGTAAATAAGTAAATAGGAGTTCCCACTGTGGCTCAGCTGTAATAAACCTGACTAGGATCCATGAGAATGTGGGTTGGATCCGTGTCTTGCTCAGTGAGTTAAGGATCTGGCCATTGCCAGTGAGATGTGGTGTAGGTCACAGAGGCCACTTAAACATTTGTATGGAAATACAAAAGACCCCAAATAGCAAAAATAATCATGAGGGGAAAAAAAAAAAAAGAGTAGTTGGACTCATGCTCCGTGACTTCAGACTCTACTACAAAGTTACAGTAGTTAAAACAGCATTGTACTGGCACGAAAATAGACACAGATCAATGGAACAGGATATAGAGTCTATAAATAAACCTACATGCTTACGGTCAATTAATCTATGACAAAGGATGCAAGGACATACAGTGGAGAAAGACAATATCTTCAATAAGTGGTGTTAGGAAAACTGAATAGCTACATGTAAAAGAATGAAATTAGAATATTTTCTAACTACACACAAAAATAAACTCAAAATGAATTAAAGATTAAATGTAAGATATTATAAAACTCCTAGGGGAAACATAAGCAAAATACCATTTTTTTTTTCCTTTTTGGTCTTCTTTGGGCCTCACCCGTGGCATATGGAAGTTCCCTGGCTAGGGATAAAATCAGAGCAGTAGCTGCTGGCCCACATCACAACCACACCAGCGCCAGATCCAAGCCACGTCTGTGACCTATACTGCAGCTCACAGCAATACCAGATCCTTAATTCACTGAATGAAGGCAGGGATTGAACCCACATCCTCATGGATACTAGTCAGACTTGTAACAGCTGAGCCACAACATGAACTTCAAGGTAGAACACTTTTTGACATAAATTGCAACAATGTTTTTTGGATCCATCTCCTAAATTAAAACAAATAAAAGCAAAAAATAAACAAATAGGACCTAATTAAACTTAAAAGTTTTTGTGCAGCAAATGAAACTATCAATAAAATGAAAAGATAACCTACTGAATGGAATAAAATATTTTCAAATGTTATGGGATTAATATTCAACATATATAAATAGCTCACACAACTCAACATCAAAAAAAAAAAAATTTAAAAATAGGCAGAAGAACTGAGTAGACATTTCTCCAAAGAGGTCAGGCAGATAGCCCACAGGCACATGACAAGATGTATCGACTAAAAAAAAAAAATATGACCTGCAAGTTAAGAGTTAAGTTTTATTTGGGGTTAAATTGGGATGTAAGCCCAGGAGACAGCATCTCAGGTAGCTCCAAAAAAACCACTCTGAGGAGGCCAGGGAGGAAGCTAGGATATATGAGTTTTTGCAACAATGGGGAGGAAGTAGGAACAAAAGATTTACAGAAGATTTAGAGAAAACCATTTCTATGGGAAGATATAAAGGGTTAAAGTTCTGGGCTTACTGGAATCACTCCTTTGATGTGCTTTCCTGAGTTCCTTCAGGAATCACTGGCCCACTCTTCAGTGCCTGTTCTCAGAGGTGACCATGACATCTTTTGTTCTGCCCACTAACTACAGCTCTGAAATACTGCCCCAAAGCGGAAAGGGGGAATATCAAGATATAAGTAATAAAGGTGAAGGGAGAGGTGCATGCAGCCATGCACACATTTTACAGAAGTTTGCTGCTGGTCTCATGAAGGTTACTACTAGTCACAAACTATTTGAAGGCCCATTCTTCCAGTTTTCTCAGAGTACAGAGTGTCTCACTCCTGGTCTCCACCCTGAGCTCCACTCAGGTGGTGCTGCGAGTCAGCAACTGCAATGGCTCATGTTCTACTCTATGTAGAGGCTCATAGCAAGTGCCAAACTTCAGTTCACAGATGCTAAACATTTCTAATCATTAGGGAAATGCAAATCAAAACCACAATGAGATATCACCATCACACCTGTTAGACTGGTATTGTCAGGAAAAAAAATCAAATGATAAATGTTGGCAAGAATGTGGAGAAAAGGGTATACTCCTACACTGTTTTGGGGAATAAAATTTGATGCAGCTACTATGGAAAATAGTATGGATATTTTTCAAAAAACTAAAAAGAGAATTACCATATGTTCCAGCAATTCCAATCCTAGATCTACATCTAAAAGAAAAAAAAAAAAAAACAGTAATTCTAAAAGATAAGTGCATTCAAATATTCATAGCACATTCATAGTCAATATATGAAAGTGTCCATCAGGCAGTTGAATAGACAAAGAATATGTGCTATTTATATAAGGTAGAATACTACTAAGCCATAAAAAAGAAAGAAATGTTGCCATCTGCAGTAACATGGATGGACTTGAAGGGAATTATGCTAACTGAAATAAGTCAGACAGAGGGAGACAAACACTGTGTGATATTACTTATATGGACTTTAAAAAATTATAAAAAACTAGGAGTTCCCATTGTGGCGCAGTGGTTAACGAATCCGACTAGGAACCATGAGGTCGCGGGTTCGGTCCCTGCCCTTGCTCAGTGGGTTAGCGATCCTGCATTGCCGTGAGCTGTGGTGTAGTTTGCAGACGCGGCTCGGATCCCGCGTTGCTGTGACTCTGGCGTAGGCCAGTGGCTATAGCTCCAATTCGACCCCTAGCCTGGGAACCTCCATATGCTGCGGGAGCAGCCCAAAGAAATAGCAAAAAGACAAAAAAAAAAAAAAAAATTATAACAAACTGGTGACTGTAACAAAAAAGAAGCAGACTCATGGAGAACTAGTAGTTGCCAGTGGGCAGGGAGGGCAATACTGGGGTAAGAGAATGGGAGGGACAAACTATTGGATATAAGAAATGCCTCAAGATGCTTTATACAACACAGATCTCACCATTGGATACTTTGTGTTTTCCTTTTGCTACTACCAAGTAATCTATGACGTATTGTGAATATATGTTTCCCAACATCTTTTCATCTAATTGCTTGTGAATATAATGATGGAACCTATATGAATTAATTACTGGATTGCAAAATGGTGATTTATTTTGTCTTTATGTGTATGATTTTTTTGTTGGCATCCTTCTGTAAAAAGGAGTTTTTCACATAATTTTATATAAACATATATTAACACATTTTTCTCTATATGTACCAATCTATATGTAATTATATATTTGATCTAATATCTAAAGACATCAATGTTTTATTTTATTAATATGAAGGAAAATGTGAAAATATGACTGCAAACCAGTTACAGGTTTATTGTTCTTTTTTTTGAGGGGGGAGCTATTTAATTATTATTATTATTTTATATATAAACATATTCATTCTCTTTCAGATTCTTTTCCCATATAAATTATCACAAAATATTGGGTAGAGTTCCCTGTACTACATAGCAGGTCCCCATTGGCCAGTCATTCCATATACCACAATGTTGGGTTTGGAATATATACATTATTCACGTAGTTGACCTGAGTAAACTGGTGTAGGATGAGGACGTTGAAATTATAAAGTTGTAGCAAAAGAAAAGAAATTAAAGCCTACATCTATATCACTCTTCTGTTTACTATATGAAATAAAAGTATAATATTTTACATGTTATTTTATTATAGAATAAATGGTAGCAAGTGAGCCCTGAATCTCTGAACTCTGGTAGGAAGTCAAGGAGAATATTTTTAAACAGGGAGTAGAGCAATATTATACCAATGAACCTGTGATTTTATAAGGGGCATCTGAAATAAACAAATGTGTTGACACAAAATGTGCTAGGAACTCAGGCATGGGCGAACTTCTGGGGAAAAGGAAAAGGGTAGAAGATGTTAGAGACAAAGCAGAAAGAACTTAGTCTTTACTTCAATGTTACACCACTAATCCAGATGGGCTGGGAGAAGAGAGTTGACTCAGGCCCACACTCACATGTCCTTTCATTAGGATATCTCTATGGGTCATAATATTTATAAACTTTTGTAAGGTCTCAAATACCCCTGAAAATCTGATGCCTCCTATGGAAAACTTTGAAAAATTGGTCTCAAATTAAAATCCCTTAAGATGAATAGTGGCATTGCTCAAAGATAGGTGTTTAATATGATTGTCACTTGAGATAGACAGACTGTTCCAGGTTAGAGCTCTGGGCACTGTGTCCTCCTTGAGGAAACAGAGAATTAGAAAAATATAGCATTCGTGGAACCCAGCCAATGAAGCTGTTCATAAGGAAAATACTCTGGATCCATACAAGAAGTAGAGTGAAAAATAAAGAAATAGAGAACAAGTAAGTGGGCCAATATGGCTGTGGTTTGAGAGACAATTAAAGTTCAATGGATAAGCAGGTGGCATCTTAGTGCACCCCAGAGGACCTTAGATCACCTTGAGCCTGAGAACACACAACTGAGGCTACACAGTTGTACATAAGAGAGGCTAACTTGTTAGGATTTTTGTTTTCCTTTTTGCAAACCAAGGACGTATAATTAAAGAGTAAGTTACTAAGACAACAGAAGTTATAAGTCCTAAATATTTTCTTTACCTTAAAAAATTTTAGACTTTTAAAAAAGGTTTTTAGAAAAAGTTTAAACTTTTAACTTTAAAGCACACTCAGTTTAGCTTCCAAAATACACATGTGCATAGAATTCAAGTGAGTTGCCTCAAGGTCACACATTTAGTTCATGATAGATGAAAGATCATGACCCAGGGTAATTTTCTCATATTTATTACTTACGTTAATTAAAAATCTTGCCTGTATCTGTGTTTTTCTGTCTTTCATATGGTTTCCCTATAAGTAAATAGCTAACTAATTGAAAGCTATGTTGGCACTTTAATACACCAATATGGCTCAGGAATTTGGCACTGGCAGTGGAGAACAGAAGTTACCTTTCATTCAAAAATTGATTTAATAACTTTGCTTTGGCTATAACTTAATTTTGCTTGTATGCCTTGTGAGAGAAATACTCCTCAACTCCCATGCTATTCCCACTCATTTCTTTTTTAGTTTAGGATTTCTTATAAATCATGAATTTAAAAATTCATTTTAATGCACCTAATTCTTCATTTATTACTTAAAATAAGTATTTTAATTTTGTGCACACGTTAAGATAATGTTCTGTTTTAGGTGATTTAGAAAGGGAAGGGGAAACAGAGAAAAGAGTGGAGCCAGAGTGCCACCTAAGATGCTGACACACAACCTATGGTAGACCAGCTGGATTGCCAACTAAAGGCAATCACCCACCCACAGTATCAGTTGGTGAACAGAGCCTGACTGTCCCTGCTCTTGACTAAAGCTCCAAAGAGAATTATTTTAAAAGAAACTGCATTTGCTTTCACTAGGAAGAAGACATGGTAGGGAGAGAGACTTGCTACATTGTGTATTTATTGTGCAACAGCTTACCTGGATCTTGTGCCTTTCTAAAACAAAAAGGGAGTGTGCGCATGCATTTGTGTGTGTATGTGTGGGTGCCCTCTGTGTTCCATACGCTGTGGCTTTCTTTATGTCAATGGGTTGTATTTCAGATACACCATCTCTTCAATGAGAGCAATCTTGGTTTGGTTTCACATTAAGATGTACGTGAAAGTACTGCATTGAGGCATAGACCATTTGTGCCAAAATGTTGGATTTATTTCAGCTTTTTGAACATTGATTTCTGTGAATTATTCCCCAATTTAAAAAGGAGACCTTTTGCTTTTCCAGAAATGGGTATCACATGGAGAATTCTGTTTGCTAAAGTCTGCTATGCTTTTTTTTTTTTTTAAAAAAAGGTTACATTGCTTTGGTTGATACCAAGTTAAAATAATAGAATGAATAATGCATATACATACTTAAAATAGTAAACATTATATTTATTGTTGATAAATTTTAAAGCATGTTCTGGATCTTAGCTGTTACTGATCATTCAAAAGCAGGGTAACAGTTTGAATTTAAAGCCTCTAATTTGATTAATCTAAGAATGCTCAGGCATACCTCAAGCCATTTATAACTATAAATTAAAATGACCAATTCCATGCTAGATACTAGTACTTACTTATAATTTAGTGAAATATTAGGGTGACCAACCACCATGATTTTCCTGGGATAATGAGTTTTCCAGATATGTGACTTTCCATGTGATTAAAAAAACAAAACAAAACAAAACAAAACATGGAGGAGTTCCCTTTGTAGCTTCAGTGGTTAATGAACCTGACTAGGATCCACGAGGATGCAGGTTCGATCCCTGGCCTTGCTCAGTGGGTAAAGGATCTGGCATTGCCATGAGCTGTGGTGTAGGTCGCAGATGCAGCTCAGATCCCATGTTGCTGTGGGTGTGATGTAGGCCAGCCTCTGCAGCTCCAATTGGACCCCTAGCTTGGGAATCTCCATATGCCGCAGGTGCAGCCCTACAAAAAAGCAAAAAAGTGGAAAAAAAAAAAAGGATAGTTATGGATAAACAGGAGAGGTGGTTATTCTATATTAACTTCACTTATTATTAAATTGTTGAGTCATTGCCAAAAACAAAAGATAAAACACTATATTATTAATTTTATTTGTTATCCCTATGGAATATTTATTTGTAAATTTAGACCAATGGATCCGATTCTGTCCTTAATTCTCTGCATGACTTCTAAGCAACACTGGAAACTTTAAGAAGCACTGCTGTAATTGCATTGACTACATTTATACTCAGTGTTTCCAGCTTCAAGTCACATGTTCAGGTTTCAAGAGGAGCTCAGAGTTATTCACCAAACACACTTCTGGGAGATATAAATAAATATCAACAATTTGCCCCCATTTTATAAAAATAGTAAAGAAACTAACTTGAAATGTCAAAGCCTATCTATAATAGAGCCTGAACTTGAATGAAAATCTGGGTCATGCATCTAACCTCTGTGAAACGTGCTAAATAATCCTGAACACAACACACACAATATCATGAGTACCACCTCCAGATGCTGTCACCTGATTGTAATGTGGGGTCTGGATTCTTTCAATTTCTACACGGAACTTAACTGAATCTAACTTTGTCTATCTCATGTCTCATTTTCAGAAACTACTGTCAGATTAACATACCTGCATCAATTCAGAGTTTTGCAAAATTAGATGAAAATCAGATCAAAAATTAGTAAAATCTTCTACAGATTTTTGAAATCTAAAATCCTTAAACTGTTGTTTAAAAATATACCCCACTAGCCATTAAGCCTACTTATAGATTTGTTCATGTCTCTCTCTAGTCAATAGTGCCCTAACCTTACAAAGTGCATAGCAGAATCCTAATGACTGTCATGGAAAAGTGCTACCATCTTCATCAAGCATTTCTGATTACTTTCACCTTAATGTCCACTCTTGTGCCTGTGAACTCCAATATCCGAGAGATGTCTGAACATCTCTCTATTCTGGCGTGTCTCTCTTGAAAGCTCCATCAAAGAGAGACTTTCTTAGAAGTCTCTAAAGTTTATCTCCTTCCCTCTTCTTTACTTATAGGATATCATTCAAAATATTTAATACTGAAGAATATTAAGGATGCATTCAATAAGGTGTCTTATTTAGTAGTGCGTCCCCAAATGAGTACAAACCAGATATCAGCATATTTAAGCTCTAGGAGTTCCTGTTTTTACTCAGTGGGTTAAACACCGGACTAATGTCCATGAGGATGCAGATTTGATCCCTGGCCTCATTCAGTGGGTTAAAGGACCTGGTGTTGTGAGCTGTGGTGTAGGTCATCAGTGTAGCCTAGATCCTGTATTGCTATGGCTGTGGTGTAGGCTGGCAGCTGCAGCTCCAATTTGACCCCTGGCCTGGGAATTCTATGTGTTGTAGGCTCTATAACCAAACTAGATAATCATAGCACTATGACATTTGGCAAATCATTTAATAATCTCTGAGGTGCAAATTCCTTATGTGTAATATAAGTTATATTAGTACACTTCTTGATTTTTTGTGAGAAAAAATGCTATATAAATTAAAACCTTGCTAAATTGTAAAGTGCCCTACACATTGAAGCTTGATAGAGACATAACTTTGATTTTATTACTTAATTTTGTTCAGTAGAGTCACAATCATCAGAATATTAGGCCGAGAGAGGGAGGAAGAAAAACTCTAGATATGGAGAAATATAGTTGCTGTGTTTCTCAAATCACTTGCCAAACCTAGCCTGTACTCTTTTAAAGTAGAGAAAGTTGACTAATCAGTTATTTCTCCCAGGAAAAAATCAGAGGAGTAGGCAGTAGAACATCTGCTCCTGGGTTCTTAAACATTGAAACTCTTCTCTTTTTTTAATTAATTAATTTATTTAATTGTTATTTCCCAATACAATTTTTTTTCTACTGTACAGCATGGTGACCCAGTTACACATACATGTACACATTCTATTTTCCCACATTATCATGCTCCATCACAAGTGACTAGACATAGTTCTCAGTGCTACACAGCAGGATCTCATTGCTAATCCATTCCAAAGGCAATAGTCTGCATCTATTAACCCCAAGCTCCCCATCCACCCAACTCCTTCCCCCTCTCTCTCCCCTTTGGCAATCACAAAGGCTATTCTCCAAGTCCATGAGTTTCTTTTATGTAAAAATGTGCACTTGTGCCCTAGATTAGATTCCAGATGTAAGTGATATCATATGGTATTTTTCTTTCCCTTTCTGACTTGCTTCACTCAAGATGAGAGTCTCTAGTTCCATCCATGTTGCTGCAAATGGCAATATTTTGTTTTTCTTTAAGGCTGAGTAGTATTCTATTGTGTATATATATATATACACCACATTTTCCTAATCCAATCATCTGTTGATGGACATTTGGGTTGTTTCCATGTCTTGGCTATTGTGAATAGAGCTGCCATGAACATGTGGGTACATGTGTACTTTTTAAGGAAACTTTTGTCCAGATATATGCCTAAGAGTGGGATGGCAGGGTCACATGGTAGTTCTATGTATAGCTTTCTAAGGTACCTCCATACTGTTCTCCATCGTGGTTGTACCAGCTTACATTCCCACCAACAGTGCAGGAGGATTCTCTTTTCTCCACACCCCCTCCAGAATTTGTTATTTGTGGACTTATTAATGATGGCCATTTGACTGGTATGAAGTGCTATCTCGTGGTAGTTTTAATTTGCATTTCTCTAATAATCAGGGATGTTGAGCATTTTTTCATGTTCTTGTTAGCTATCTTTTTATCTTCCTTGGGGTCTTTTGCCCATTTTTCCATTGGGTTGTTGGCTTCTTTGCTGTTGAGCTGTATAAGTTGTTTGTATATTCTAGAGATGAAGCCCTTTGTCAGTTGCATCATTTGAAACTATTTTCTCCCATTCTGTAAGCTGTCTTTTGGTTTTCAAGCTTGTCAGTTTGATTAGGTCCCATTGGTTTATTTTTTGCTCTTATTTCTGTTGCTTTGGTAGACTAACCTGAGAAAATATTTGTAAGAGAATGTTTTGCCTTTGTTCTCTTCCAGGAGTTGGATGGTGTCTTGTCTTACATTTAAGTCTTTAAGCCATTTTGAGTTAATTTTTGTGCATGTTGTGAGGGCATGTTCTAGTTTCATTGATTTGCATGCAGCTGTCCAAGTTTCCCAGCAATGCTTGCTGAAAAGAATTTCTTTATCCCATTTTATGTTCTTGCCTCCTTTGTCAATGATTAATTGACCATAGGTGTCTGGATTTATTTCTGGGTTCTCTATTCTGTTCCACTGGTCTGTCTGTTTTGGTACCAGTACCCACTCTGTCTAGATGACTGTGGCTTTGTAACATTGCCTGAAGTCTGGGAGAGTTATGCCTCCTGTTTGGTTTTTATTTCTCAGTATTCTTTGGCAATTCTGGTTTTTTTCTGGTTCCATATAAAATTTGGGATTTTTTGTTCTAGTTCTGTGAAAAGTGTCATGGGTAATTTGATAGGGATTGCATTGAATCTGTAGATTGCTTTGGGTAGTATGGCCATTTTTACAATATTAATTTTTCCAACCCAGGAGCATTGAATATCTTTCCATTTCTTTACATCTTCTTTAATTTCCTGTCAAGGCTGCTGTCTTCAAAGAAGAGTCAGTACAGCCATTCTATTCTAATTAGACAAAATCCTCTGGACTCAAACCCTAGTGAATCTATTGCTGCTATCCATTCTTCTCCCACTGATCCCTACCAAACTCACAGCCAGTTCTTTCTACTGTATTTAAAAATGGCAATGAGATATTAATAGCAAATGCTGTTATAGAACTAAGAATTTATATGTTTACCTCAGGGAATATAAATTGAGAAACCAAATACCTGGGATTGTTTAAATGCCTTTTCTGTTGGTATCTATTGTTGTGATTCCAAACTTGAACTTTTGCTCTATTTTTTTTTTTTTTTTCATGGCCCGACCTGTGGCATATGAAAGTTCCTGGGCTAGGGGTCAAATTGGAGCTGCAGCTGCCAACTTATGCCACAGCCTTAGCAATGCAGTATCCAAGCCACATCTGTGACCTACACCATTGCTTGTGACAATTCTGGAGCCTTAACCCACTGAGGAAGGCCTTAACCCACTGAGGAAGGCCTTAACCCATCCTCATGGACACTATGTCCATTTCTTAACCTGCTGAGCCACAGTGCCTGAGAACTTCTGCTCCATTTCAAAAGCAAAGTTCTTCACTAAGGAAATATGAAGTTCATCACACAGTTTGGTTACCATTTGCTATTTAGCTTCATATTGCTTTATTAAGATTCTAACTTGGGAAAGAACTGACTGAACTTGACTCCTTAGCATGAAGTTGAAATATCCATGGGAAAAAATCTAAGCAAAATTTTTCATTTTAGAATGCCCTTTAATGGCCTGTAATAAAAGGACAAACAGCTGAATAGGAAGTTATTAGCTTGTTTGTTTGAGGTCTAAACTAAGGATAATGCAATTGCTAGGTTTTCTTCCCTACTGTAGATATTAGCCAGGCACATTTTTTTTTTTCATCAAAGCCAATCACTGTAGACAGTCAGTCTGACCAAAGAACATTAAAAAGATTTCTCTTCAACAATAAGGGCTTTTAAAAAATTTGTCTGCATTATATTAAATACTCTTTAAGTTCTCTTATTCAATTTGCCTGATAAAACTTCTGCAACACTAAATCACAAGCATACATTTCTCAAGAAACTAGAAGTTTACTGAGCAATATGAAACTGTAGATGAACTACAAGGCATATTTGGGAGTTGGGGTTCCTCTAGGCCTTTTCTGAACAAAACAAAGTGCTGAGTCAGGCACATTGCTGTTCTTGAGGAATGATTATCACAGGCATTCTATGGCATCAGAGGATTTTTTCTTTCTCTTATTACTAGTCAGTAAAATTTCATTATCCACTGTTATCAATTTTGATTTAGCAATAACCTTCCTGTTTCCTTTGTCATCTGAGCTTTCTAATGTAGAGGCTAGTAAAGCTGCAGACCTCAGCCAAGTTACAAGGATTGGGAAATGGAACTGCATTTTTATTTATTTTATGAAAAATAATCTAAATAGTTGTCTAAATGGCTGGGAACTAGCAACATAATAAGGTTATAAGCTTCGCAAAGCTTATTTGATTTACACTTTGCTTACGAACACTGTAAAGGGGTGATTATCAGTTAAAATATATTTATATAGCAGGCATGAAACAACATTATTAAAACTTGAAAATCTTATCTACTACAGTGTGTTTACAATTCATAAAATTATACAGTAATACAACTATACATCGATGAGAATCATGAATAGAAACCAGGAAGGGCACTTGAAATAATCCCATCCAGCCCCCTCATACTTTTGATGACAAAACTAAAGTCCACTATTATATAGCACAGGGTAATCTACTCAATACTATGTAATAACCTATATGTGGAAATAATCTGAAAAGGAATGGATATATATATATACACACACACACACACACATACATATCTCTATATATTTACTTTGCTATGCACTTGAAACTAATACAACTTTCTAAATCAACTATATACCAATAAAATTTATTTAAAAAGAAAAACCAACAAAACAAAACTAAACTCCAGAGAAAACAGACAACTTCTGGGGAACTACAATTAACAGGTCCATTAATAGGATCCACCTCCCTTTTGTCCACATGGACATCTTACTTACGATGTGTTTTTCATGAGAAGTGTATTAGGACCACATGTTTGTTTTCTTTCAAAATTCATAGGTTGAAATCCTATCCCACAATGCTATGGTTTTAGGAGTGGGATTTGGGGAGGAAGTTAGAATTAGGTGAAGTCCTGGGATTGGGGACCTCATGAATGGGAAGGATGCCCTTATAAATCACTTTATGGTGGGCCTAGAGATTGCTTCCTCTCTCTGCCTTCTGCCATGTGAGTGTGTAAAGAGAAGCTGACAATCTGCAACCTGGATGAGAGTGTTTACAAGAACCCCACCATACTGACATCTTGATCTTAGAGTTCCAGCCTCCAGAACTGAAAGAATTAAATGTCTGTTGTTTCTAAGCCACCCAGAGAAATGTACTTTGTTATACAGCAGCCTGAATGGCCTGAAATAGATGAAAACAAATTGACAAGAGTAAATATACAAAAATCAAAAATGAGTATTATTTTAAAAATTCATTTCTGAAAGCAAAGTCTATTGGAATACTTAATTCTGATACATTTGAATCTGTGGGTGCTTCATATTGAAGACCAAGGATTTAACGTGATCAGTGTTATCCATATTTGAACCATTCCAACTCTTTTTTAAATTAATTTTTTTTTTTTTTTTTTAAGGGCCACACTCGTGGCATATAGATGGTCCCAGATTAGAGGCTGAAATTGGAGCTGTAGGTGCTGGCCTACTCCACAACCATAGCAACACCAGCTCAGAGCCGTGTCTATAATATACAACCACAGCTCATGGCAATGCCAGAACCTTAACCCATTGAGTGAGACCAGGGATTGAATCTACATCCTCGTGGATACTCTGGATTTGTAACCCCCTGAGCCACAAGAGAAACTCCCTGAACCATTCCAGCTCTTTTCCCAAACTCCTTCATGTACACATGTGGATGTTATTTAAAACCCACAATTAAACATATCATTTAGAAAGGTGAGTTTTAATTCTATCTCAGCCATCCATTAGCTATGTTTCTATGATTAATTAAATCTAGTACTATCCATCAGAGTGAGGTGTTTAATGACCTCATAGACATATTACTCATAGACTTTAGATATTAAAGGGGTGAGAGAGTAATAGGTGGGGTTTAAAAAAAGTTAAATTGTGTTAGACAGTAATCTACACTTTGGGAGAGAGGTATACAGAAGGGAAGGAGGATAAAAAATGTTGAAAGGTTAGGTACTAAAATTTTAAAAAGGGTAACTTAAGACAGTGTCAGTTGGAAGATGGCATTTTTGTAAAAACACCATATGTAGAGATTTGAAAAAGCTAACCATTGGTATATCTATAACAAGAGTTCCCAGAAAAAGGAAATAGGAGGTTCACCTCCCCCAAGGAAGGAGTGTCTTTACATCTGTGAAATGGGAATAAAAATAATACTTTTCATATTTCGGAGACTCATTTGAAACAGCACAAGAAAACAATATAGAAGCTCTGGATATCTATAACCATAAGTGGTATTTTTAAATTATGATGATGATGAGGCATATTATTAGAAGGTAAAGAAAACTAAAATGTGACTATTTCTTAGACTCAGTAACCAGTGCTATGAACAGCTGATGATTTGAGTCTCTAAACACACTGTCCGGAGCAGATGATTTTATCTCAGGATTTCTTCTCTTTAAGGGATTTGATTTATTCAGTTTAAGAGACACAACCCTAAGCTCACAAATTAAAACAATTAATTAAGAGGCCAATAAGGAGCTCCTGCTGTGTTACAATAGGATTGGCAGTGCCTTGGGAGTCCTGGGATTTGGGTTTGATCCCTGGTCAGCCAGTGGGTTGAGGATCCAGCATTGTTGCAATTGTGGCTTAGGTTCTGACTGAGGCTTAGATCTGATTCCTGGCCTGAGAGCTCCATATGCCATAGGGTAGCCAAAAATGGAAAAAAAAAAAAAAAAAGCCAGCTAAAGACTAAAAATCCGACCTTCTTTTTTGTCTCTCAGTCACAGGACAGCTCCGTTCCCATACACACAGATGACTGGTTGCTATGACTCATAAAATGTTTTGAAGCTGTTTTCGTGATTTACTTACACGCCATTAGCACCTTTGAATAATAACCACCCCCTTAAAAAAAGGCTGAACCACATTTCTCACTTGGCAAACACATTCAGAGCTTCATTTTCACTTTACTTTTCATTAGCATACATCTGGTAATGTACATTGCAAAGGGTTTTTTCATTTGTTTGTTTTTGCTGTTGTTTTGTTTCTAAATATCCTTTGATTTCTCTACTCTATAATCTTAAGAAAGAAAGAAGACTAACTGAAAGTTACCAGAAATCTCTTTTGTTTACTTGTTCTCTATTCTTAGAATCTCTCAATCCCTAATCATTACTGCCAGACATATTTACCCATGTGAGCATATTACCTTTCTAATTCCCATAGAAAGAAAGATTTTTTTTTAAAGAGGCATTCCTTTGCTTTGATAAAAATTGACCTGGAAGCTTTCTCTCTCATTTCTAAGGATTAGTTATACAACAATGTTCCTGTAGTTCATGAACTTCAATGCTGTCATTATTAATTTACTCATCCTTTGGAGCAATATTAGGTGAGATACAATGGTAAGGTGTGAGGTAAGGCAACTCATTCAAGTTTTGACACCATAACTATTTTTTTTCTTCCTCTACATCGCTTTCTCTCTTTCTACTCTGTCCGTTTCTCCTTCTCATTCAAAGAACACAAATCTCATTCTCAAACTGATCTCAGTTTGAGTCCCAAATCTAACATTTATGAAATGTAAACTTGGACTTGTCATTAATCCTCTCTAAGCCCTGGATTCCTTTTCTCTCAGAAAGGAATGATACATACATACTTTGGGGGAGTATGTATTCAACTCTTCTACTCTTACTTATTTTTAGTCAGATTATCTACCTTTTTTACTAAAACACAAGAGTCCTTTGTATATTCTGGATTCAAGTCCATTATCCTTTTTCTTCTAGGGGGTGACTTTTCTGCCTCTTTACTTAATAGCAAGGGGAAATTGAAGGAAAAGATGGGGGTGATTAAACTATTCATCAAATTACATATTTAAAATTGTTGAAATGTATGAAATTATACTTTAAGAGAGAAAAAATTGTTTAAAGAAATTAGGGATGATATTTGGTAAGTTCTAAAATGAGGGACAATTTTAGCTATATTTAGTGGTAGTATTCAGTGATATTTTTAAAGGTATAAGCATATAGTTATAAATTACATGAAACTAAGCATTGATCCACAATGTGCGCGCTCTTTAATAAATAAATCCTGCACTAAAATATCAAGTAATGAAATGTGTTTTCTACCTTTTCCTTCTCCTGTTTTTAAGAATTATTTTTCAAGGACAGATCCCTGTCCTTTCTTAACCAGAGTTTTCCAGGATGAAAAATGCTAAAATGCTACTCCTGGTAGCATTTGTTTATGTGATGAAGTAGGTTTTTAAGCAATGTTGATTAATAATAACCCCAAAGCACAGAATATAAAGACTACCTTTCTATCATAGCCACTTCACTCAAGCTTTGTTACTCTTTATATTGCTCAAAATTTTCTTTAAATACGTCTGTCATTTTATTATAGTGATTTTACAAATGCATCTTGGACTTGAGTCCCAGATCCAAGAGTTTATACCCTGTGGACATGTACTCAACATCTCTCTCTGTTCCCTAGTTGGCGTTCCTCCCTTGTGGAGTTACTCTAAGTTTTAAATGTGTTAGTCAGTAAAAGGACTCTGAGCAAGGACTATAATATTCTAAATACTTAATAAGCACTCATCTACATATCTCAAGACAAATATCCTGATTATACATTCAAATCATACATATGCTTAGTTATCACCAAGCCTTTCTCTGCTGTACCACATTTTGCCCAATATCTCCCTCTAAGGAATATTTTGACACTTTCAGGACATAAACAGTGTTGTTTAATAATAGTTCTGTACAGATTAACTCATGTTATTTTACAACTCTGTGAGCAAGAATAAATTCCTTAGATAGATAAGGAAACTAAGCCTTAGACAATTTAAGGGAATTATCCAAGATTTCTGAAGCTATAACTGAATGAGTATAGACTCAAATTCAGGTCTCCTAATGTCAAACCAATATTTTTATTAGTCAATGCTGTTCTCTGACCTGAAGGCTGGAAATGAACAGTGTTTTCTTTCACTCACTATATTCATCTGAGTTCCATTCAGCGGGGGGGGAAATAAAATAAAAATCCATGCCAAAAATAAACCAACAAAAAAGGAGGGGGTGGAAGGAGGAGACAAAACAAATATGATAGGGTATATTTCTTGGCTGGCCACAGCATCAAATTGTACTCTGCCACTGTCCCATGGGGTAGCTTCAGAAGGGCACTGTGTACTACTTTGGAGATTAGGGAGACATTCTCTTTTCCCTTTCTCTTCAGTCATTATGTGCCTTATGGATCATCTATTTCCCTGAACTTCTAGTTTGGTTCACCAGATAATCCCAGGTATCTAAAGGGAAGGTGAGAGCAACTGAGCAGGCGAAGCAGTCTGTCTTTACTAGTGACACTACTGATGGCACTTCTTAAACTGTAAGACCATGACTTCAGCTACTTGGTTCCATGAGAGCAGTAACAGTGCCGGTCAAAGCTGGAGCTACTGTGGTCAGACGTCAAGGTAAATGTGTCAATCTTGGATGATACATAAACCAGATATGATACATCTGACTCAAGATTTGTTGCCACCATAGCATGTTTACTACCTTCTCTAAACTTTTGCCTCCTTCAGCAAGCTTTCTATTTTTTTTTTTTTACAATGGTCAGAGGATGAAATTCTTATATTGATAAACCAAAATGAAACACAGGCTCATGCCACTCCAGTAACCCTCTTAGTTTTTGTAATGTATCCTGTAATCCTCCTGTCATCGCATATAAAGTCAATTACAATCTAGCCTCAACCTACTATTTCAGTCATATCTCCTTGATATATCAGAAATCCACATTCCTATATGTCTCTTGGGTTCCACTCATACCAAATATATCATCAGATAATAAACAACCCAGAATCTCAGTGCTTTCCATTATGAAATATTTCTTTCTCATTCATGGTACTATCCGTTATCTGGGACTTAGCTGAACTGAGTTCAGCTGATTTTAGATGGAATTAGCTGGTTTTGGCTGGATTACATCCAAGTCTGCTCCACTTGTGTTTTCATTCTTTTTTTTTTTTTTTTTTTTTTGTCTTTTTTTTGTCTTTTTGTCTTTTGTTGTTGTTGCTATTTCTTGGGCCGCTCCCGTGGCATATGGAGGTTCCCAGGCTAGGGGTCGAATAGGAGCTGTAGCCACCGGCCTACGCCAGAGCCACAGCAATGCGGGATCCGAGCCGCGTCTGCAACCTACACCACAGCTCACGGCAACGCCGGATCGTTAACCCACTGAGCAAGGGCAGGGACCGAACCCGCAACCTCTTGGTTCCTAGTCGGATTCGTTAACCACTGCGCCACGACGGGAACTCCATGTGTTTTCATTCTTTAGCCTTGATACACAGAACAGCCACTATGCATGATTTTCTCATATACAGTGATGAAACACAAGAAGGGATGCAGAAAGTATGATACCATTAAAGCTACTGCCCCTAACAGGCTCACTACCACTTCCACACTCATGCCTTTGTCAAAGAAAGTTATATGATCAAGCCCCAAATCGGCGGGTCAAGTAGCAAACTCTCACCATGTTGCAGCATGCAAATACAGTAGAAGGAATAGATATTTTTGAAAAAGAATATAATCAAATCAATTCCCAAATATGCTATTTTCTTTCATGCCTGTGTTTTTAAAATCTTACCGCCCAGAACATCTTTGAATCAATAGATTCTATTGGAACATAAGGCTATCCCCATTATTAAATTTTCAACTTTGTTAAACATATAGCTATTTTTTGTCTTCAGCCACACTCACAGCATAATGGAAGTTCCCAGGCCAGGTATCGAATCTGAGATGCAGCTGCAACCTATGCCACAGCCTTGGAAACTAGATCCTTAACTCACTGCGCCAGGCTGAGGATTGAACCTAAACTGCCAGAGGCAATGTCGGTTCATTAACCTATTGTGCCTCAATGGGAATTCCAAACATATAGTTTTTGGACTTACATAAATCTCAGTTCATCATATCGCCTACCACTTACTAAATTGTGCAAATACTTATTTTTCTGAACAAAATTTATTCATCTGTAAAATGAACATAATAATTGTATCTGATTCAGGTTATTTTGAGGACTACACCTATGTATTACGCAGGTAAGGCTAATTGCTATAAAACAACAACAACAACACAGAAACAAAACTAATTTCTGTATCTTAACAATATACAAATTTATTACTCATTCATACAAAGTCCAAGGTAAATGTCTCTGATTGGAAGTTTCTTTCTCAAGCAGTAATTCATCAATCCAGTCTTCTTTCCTCTGTGATGTAACAATTTTTATCACATTATAATGAAAGTTTCTATAAAAGAGAATGAGAAGTAATACCAGAAATATATAAAACATGGATCCAGATAGAGTCTGCTCCCATTCCTATGCTCAAAAGTAGCCACATGACTCCACCTGGATGCAAGTGGGCCGAGGGATATATGGCCTGGCTAAGAAGTTGTATGGAATGGAAATAAGATTACTTGTTGTTTAACTAACCTTTCTGCCATAGGATGTAAAGTATATAACCCTTTATAAATATTACTGGCTCATAGTATTTTTCCCATGGATACTCTTCACAAAAGGTAGCCAAGTATACCATGGAAGAAATCTTGCAAAAAATGAATTAAATAAAACCTATTAGGAAGATCGTAGTATTAATTTATAAAGAATTAAATTAGAGAGTTTTGTTTGTTTATTGACATGTCACTGTTTGGATCAGTGGTATTTGAAAAGTATTCCAATGTAATTCTTTTCATTTTTGTGGTGCCATTCCATGTTCCTAAAAGTGCTTTTAATTTTTAATTAAAATGGACTAAAATTAGTGCTCTGAGAAATTCATAACACATTTTAATTCCCTTTTGATCCATTTCACAAACATTAAGATGTAATTAGAAGCATGATAGTTTGCACTTACAAAACCAAGCCTGAAAAATCATAGGTGCCCATCTTCAATGTATCTATGGAATAGCTACTTCCAATAATTAGAAGTGATTGTTAATAACTATAGATCTATGTTCATTGTTTTCAGAAAAAAAATATATATCATTAGATTTGAGTTTCCTGCAATGTTATAGCAAAATTTTCTCCCATTTTGACTTTGGTGGCATTTCTAACGTGTCATGTCTCCTTACTCTTAAATGCCCAAATGCCTTGCCTAAATGTTCACTGGTGGGCAATCATGGGTCTTCACATTACTACTGCTATTTATTGACTGCACTGGTGACTTTCCTCCCGAGATATTGAGAAACAGGAGTCCAGCAACCAATGCTTTAGAGAACGAAAACTTTGTGTGTTTTAGGCGTAGGTCAACCAACCCTAATCCAGGAAGTTTTCCTCTACCAAAATCTCCTGTAGTCACTGTAAATGTTAGCAGTTGATGTGTTCTTATGAAATAAATGCCTAGCTAGGAATCAGGATTGCATTCTATTATATATTCTCCTACTTCTGGTTCTGTAACTTGGCCACCTCTGTAACATGCAAGGCAATACAGGTACAAAATATTACTGACAGAATACTGTTGCTCATACAAATGAAGTACATTCATAAAAATGGTTGAAGGTTATTGTACTTACAGAGAAGAATGAATATAGAAGGGTTTGATAAGAAGGATAAAGACCAATGATAAGAAACAAGGGACTTTTCTGCATCTTACATCCAAACAGGTGCCTGTTTTATGCTCATTACTGTGTACTTTTGTGTTTTCCTATAGCCTACTGCCTAACTTAGCAGATACACACACAGACATATTCATACACATTCATATTAAAGTCTCTTAGTCAATGTGGAGCAAAAAAAAATGGGTTTGGCTAGATTGGACTCAGCATTATTAAATAGATTACAACAAACAATCATATTTTCCACATGGGAACACCTATGACTAAAGATGTAAAAACAGTTTTTCTCAGAATACATATTTTCTTAGATGACTGAGGATGACTGTTTACCAAGAAATGTGTTTTATTCAGAGATAGTGTGCTTAGAGAAATAAGCTGTACTCCCCAACTGAACTCAAACTCAACATCTAGGGACTGAGTAATTTTCCTTATCTAAAACAAGATTCAAGCCTGACTTTATAGTACATGAAAAGGTTGAGATGAAATGTATATTACTCAAAGGATACAGAGTAAGCATTTTTAGTTGAATGGAGGGTATAATATATTTTCCCTTTATATCTCTTGTACCACTCCAAAGTTCTGTCACCATTTATAAAACTAGTAAAGGACCCAGAAGAAAAGATGAGATTATCATCACACATAGACTTGAACCCTGGTCCAGGTAGAAGGTTGGTCATTTCTCAGAAGCCCTTGTGGAGGCGATATGGCAAGAAGCTTTCAATATTGTTCAAACACATCTTAAGCTTTTATTCGTCTGAATTATTTTTTTGTTGTTTACCCACTTACTCTCACATAAATGCCTTTGTACCTTTTTAAAACAATGAACCATCTTGTGGAAATGTGCTTGAAATGCAAATTGGCTGGTTAAAAATAACCCTTTGACATCCATTTCCCAACCAGTATTTCATATTGATTTTGATTTTTTTCTGGAGTTAAGGACCCTGCTTCTTGTTCAGTAGAAACTGTTGCTCCCCAGATTTGTGGTTGCCAAGAGGGAGAGGGAAGGCGTGGGATGGACTGTGAGTTTGGGTTTAGTAGATGCAAACTATTACATTTAGAATGGATAAGCAATGAGGTCCAGCTGTATAGCACAGAGAACTATATACAATAACTTGTGATAGAACATGAGGGAAGATAATATGAGAAAAAGAATGGATATATATGTATGACTGGGCCACTTTGCTGTACAGCAGAAATTGACAGAATATTGCAAATCAACTATATTTTAATTTAAAAAAAATTAAAAAGAAACTGTTGTTCCCAATGAAGGCTCCACACATACACACACAAATTAGAAAAGTTAAACTTTTTTCCCCAGGATTTCCTAATTAGCCTAGATCAGCTCTTTGAGTTAGGTTCTGGTTTGAACAATTGTTTTATTTTATTTGGAGAAGCCAAGGATACAGTGCCTTTCAGCTGAGGCATTTTCAGTCCAGAAAAAGTTATAAGCATGTTGCCATAACACAAACATTATGCGTAATACAAAAAATTATTGCAATTTCCAATGTAGACAATTTTACTTGTATTGTGGAAAATAATGCTCATATTTACAATGTCTAAATACTCATTTTTTTTCTCCAAAAGTCTTTGAGAAAGTTCAAGCAAATAAATAGATTTGAAGTAAGAAAAAAAATGTGTGAACTCTTCCCCCTTGTCCTTCTACTTCATTATTTTTACTTCTGACACAACAATTGTTCTAGGGAACAAATTGATTTTGTTACCCTACTGATTACAACCAAACCAGTGGCTACTCATCACTCAGTGGAAAGGTGTCTAAACAGTCTAGCACAGTATAAAAGGACCCCTGATATCTGTGACTTACCGTCTCTGCAGTTTCTTCTCTCAGTGCTTTTCTGATGATCAACCAATGCACAATAACCTGTAGTTTCCTAATTGTATCATGCTGCTCTACACATCATTGCCTGTAAACATGCTGAAAGTTTGGCTTGACAAACATCTGTCCTTCTTTCTAGAGCCAGTGCAAGCATCATTTCTAATATGAAGGCTTTTTAAAAGCACCAAAATCTATGCTATGATAGTTCTTCAGAAGCAGCACACGGAGTGTTCTTTCTACTGATTTAAAATTATTTATTAGATGCTGCCTCCTCTAGTGGTTAGCTGTGATCTCCTTGTGATAGATTTCAATGTATTTATCTGTATATTCTTCCCACTGCACAGTTCAGTTTAGCTGAATATCACACACGCACATGCACACACACACACACACACACAAACTGGAGACCCAGGAGAGCTAATGGTGTGATTCCACTCCATGGTCCATGTGCAGATGCCTACAGTGCAGGAGGTCTGATGGTGTAACTTTCACTCCGCATTCAGTTAACATCAGAAAGACTAAGAAGAGAACCAGTGGTGTAAGTTCCAGCCCAAGTCCAAGTCCAAAGGCAGGAAAAATACAATGTCCCAGACGGAAGATAGGTAGAGAGAGAAAATTCTCTCCACCAGGTTTTTGTTCTAATTCAGGCCTTTAACAGATTAGATGAGGCCTACCCATATTGGGGAGAACAATCTTCTTTACTCAGTCTACCACTTTAAATGTTAATCACATCCAGAAATAACCTAATAGACACACCCAGGGTATCTTACTCAGACTATCTGGACATTGTGCCCCGGTCAAGTTGACACTTAAAATTAACCATCACAAGTATGAATGTGTATGTCTCTGTGTGTGTGCACGCACATATACATGTACATATTTATGTGTGTGTATATGTTAAAATTTTTGTCACTCTAAAATTGTGCTCAAAAATTCCTGTATGCATATTTTGAGGGGAAAAAAAGGAAGAGAGGTAATTTTCAGATCTTTAGGCATTTAACTACATAGAAATAGGTAGAAAGTCAAGACTTGGTATCTGCAACAAAATGTAGCTATGACTTTTGTGATTATCACACCTTATGGCAGTCATGGGGATGTAAAAAAGAGAAAAGATTCTTGATGGTTTTCACCACCGCATCCTTCCCTAGCATATTCCTGGACTGCTATCTCTGGAGTTCAAAAATCTGTTAGCAGAATCTAGATAATAATGCTATGGGCAGTGGACAAAGAGGAAAGACATCTTTTTCTCCCTCAAAATTGTATTTGTTCTGATAAATTAGTACATCTAGAAATATAATTTTATGCACTACAGCTATCTCTTCTTAGACAAAGAAAATCACAAAGTTTTTCACTGAAATCTAACTAAAGCTGAATTTATAATAGAGGTAGGAACGTTTGTAAAAGAAAACCGGTTTTTCAATTTAATTTAATATTTATTTTATATGTGTTAGTTTCACTCCTTCCCCCACTTTCCCCTTTGGTAACCATAAATTTGCTTTAAAAATCTATGTGTCTATTTTTGTTTGGTAAATAAATTCACTTGTATCATATTTTTAGATTCCACATATAAGTCATATCATATGATATTTGTCTTTCTCTGTCTTACTTCACTTAATATGATAATCTCTAGGTCTATCCATGTTGCTGTAAATGGTATTATTCCATTCTTCTTTATGGCTGAGTACTATTCCACTGTATATATGTACCATTTCTTCTTTATCCATTCCTCTCTTGATGGACATTTAGGTTGCTTCCGTGTCTTGGCTATTGTAAATAGTGCTACAATGAGTATTGAAGTGCGTGTATGTTTTCTAGTTATGGTTTTCTCCAGATAAATGCGTAGGAGTGGGATTGCTGGAACATATGACTCATTAAAAGGATCATACACTATGACAAAGTGGGGTTTATTCTGGAGATGAAAAAGTTTTTCAATATTCACAAATCAATCAGTGTGTAATACCACATTAACAAATTGAAAAATAAAAACCTTAGGATTATCTCAACAGATGCAGAAAAAAATTTTTGACAAAATTTAGGAAATCTTAACATGGGCTTACCTAGATAGAGATACTCTTTTTCTCTCTTTGAAGAGTAGCAACAATACTACTTCGAAGAACAGTAAATAGGTAACACCTGATATATAGTGCTATTAGACTAGGTAACTATGATGCAATCACTTTACACATATTATCTAATTTATTACTAATTTATAATTTAGGTACTATGATTAATTCCATTTAGAAAAGAAATTGAGCTCAGGCAATCTACCTTAGGAGGGAAATGATAAAAAATGGGAGGGGCAAAATACCCAGTCTGTCTACAGATCCATTTAAATAGGAAAATGCATGTAGCTAAAGCATCAGTATGTGACAATAACTATAAGTTTCTTTTAAATTGGTGAAAATGGCTAAACTTTGGATGGAATGATTAAGGCACACTTCTCAAATGAGAACTAAATATAGTTAAATAATTTGTGTACAACACAGCATGGAGTCTTATAGTAGGTTCTGCTGTAATTACATAGTCGTTTTATCCTGGAGACTAACCTTTAATGTATATTGTTCAGTTTATATTTTATTCCATGCTAGGTACTCATCACTTTATTCAACATCGATCTTTTTCCTATATGGTCTAATCTGGTGTGGATTGGTCACATCTTGTTCCAGTGACCTTATTCTTGATTATCAGACCTTGTTTATAAATTTGTACAAAGCATAATCTTTAAGTTTAGTGTTATTATCAGATTTCCATGAAGGCCTTTCTTCCCTATGTCCTCTGTTATGGACTGGCCCTATCTTTGTGTAAAGATATAGCTGTCACTAAGATAAGTGCTATGCATCTGTATCTCATATTCTCTTTTGTGGTCACATTTTTTCCATAGAAATATAATTCTACATGAAATGAGAAGGGAAAAAAGAATCATTTTAGAGTGAAGTTTAGGGGAAAGACCATTTTTGCCTAGAGACTGAATTGAAATACGATCCTTCCAGAATAATTCTTGTTAGTAGTAGTTTATGAATTACTCAGGAAAATTTTTGCACAACTTTCTGTCCAATTGAGTATGCCTAAATTTGTTATTTGGTTGAAATATGATAGTTGACCTGTCTAAATATATCCATAAAATATTGTCCTTTGTCCTTTTATAGTACCTGAAATTCCAGGCTCAAAGAATGGATATTTAAAACACAAGATTACACCCTTTGCCCATAGGCGGTGTTTCTACTTAACCTAGAGGCAAAGAGAAAGGTAGTAGTTGTACCAAGGAATTCAAGTAACCATATAGTGTTGTTGAATGGTCATGAGGTCATCTTTCAGACTTGAGTACTCTCTGCTTAATAATGCAAAAAAGAATTTGGTGTGATTTCTAATTGTGTGATTAAAAAGGTGACTCCACACAAATATAGGTTAATTGATCTGCGACCGAGGAGTAAAATAATCCCACAGAGAAAAAATAATCTTTTCAATAAAGGGTTCTGATACAGATAAACATTTATATGCAAAAAACCCAGACACTGACCTTAAAACCTTTAAAGAAATTAAGTTGAAATGTATCACAAACCTAAATATAAAATGAAAAAATTATAAAACTTCTAGAAGATCACATAGAAAATCTATATTACCTAAAGTTTGATGATGACTCTGCTATAACACAAAAGGTACGATCCATGAGAAAAGAATAAGCTGAATGTTATTAAAATTAAAAACTTCTGCTGGGAAAAAATATTTGTGAAATAAATATGATAAAGGACTGTTATCCAAAATATACAAAGATCCCCCCATGCCAAAAAAAAAAAAAACCCCAAAAGAAACACTGATGGAAGAAGTCAAGGAGGAATAATATCCAACTCAAAGAACTCCCAATAATCCAATGTCCAAACCTGGAACAATCTGAGTAACAAAATAAATAAGTAGTACTGGCTTACAACACAAAATATAGGGATAAAAATCCATGAATCAATACTAATATAATAAAATGACTGAGTTAATAATTAAAATAGGGGGAAAGAAAAAAATCTCCCAGGCAGAAGAATTCCAACTAAATTATGATTTCTTTGACTCAGATACTCAACCTAAAGAGGAGAAGCATAGCAGTGGGCTATGCACATCATAGTGTGGAGAGCACATAGAAACTTCCTCCCAAAGAGCACACTATGGAGGTGGGGGGAGTCCTTGCAATGGAGGAACTTGACGAATATCACTTAGCCAGGTCAACAAGGTCAACATCAATGGTCATAAATTACATAAACAGGGTGATGAAATTAGCACTCTACCTCTGCATCTTCCCCAAATCCCATTACCCTAGTCTAATCAGAAAAAAAAATATATCAGAAAAATTCCAATAGAGACATATGCTACAACATACCTGGTCAATACTTCTCAAAACTGCTAAGGTTGTCAAAACAAGGAAAGTCTGAAAAACTGCCACAGCCAATAGGATCCTAAGGAGACATGACAATTAAATGTCATGTCATATGTTAAATGGAATCCTGAGATGGAAAAGGTCCATAAGGTAAGGAAATCTGAGTAAACTATGGAACTAGTAATAATCTGTCAATATGGGTTCATTCATTACAAAAAATGTACCATACTAATTTAACATGCCAAATGGGGGAAACGGAACACAGAGGGTGATGGATATACAGGAACTCTCTTTACTGTCTTCTCAATTTTTCTGAAAATATAAATCTGCTTAAAAAAAACACAAAATATACAAAGAACTCTTAAAACTCAACAATAAGAAAATGAATACCCAATTAAAAATGGGCAAATATCTTTAGATCTTTTCGAGAATGATGCATCCTCTTCAATTTTGTAAATATATGAGAAGGATTGTGTTAATTCTTAAAATGTTTGGTAAAATTCACCAGTAAAACCATCTAGTTCTGGGCTTTTCTTTGTTGTGTGTTTTGTGATTACTTGTTCAGTCATTTTACTTCTTACTGTGGAAGGAAAGAACTCTTTGGACTGTAAGTCAGTCAAAATTTGCTCTATTTAGCTATAAAATTTATATAGATGGTTAGCATAGATTAAAAAATGTAAGAGGGCCTCTTTTATGATAGGTTCATTTGGAAGGAAGGGGTTGAGATAGAAAAGTCACTACTTTCAGCAATCTAAGGTAGTGCTGTCAATAGAAATTTTGGTAATGAGAAAAATGCTTTATAGCTGCATTGTCCAATATCACAGTCATATTAAGCAATTGCAATATAGCTAATGTGACTATAGAACTAAAGTTTTAAATTTATTTTAACAAATTTCAATAGGCTCATATTGGATAGTACACATACAGGGAATAAGAAAAACCCTGACTATTAGTTGCCTAAAATGTTGTGGTGATTTATAGAATTTTATTTATGAAGTAATATTTTATATAAAATAGTTTTTCACTGAAAAATGACTTTTGAAATTTAGCTACAATGAACCCCTATATATATGGTTCATTTTTATAAAAGATTAAATGGTATTATCTGTCTTGTAGATTAATAACTGAAGATTATATTTACTTCGGTTTCGTCATTAAAGAATGTGATATATATCCACTTAAAGGGTTATGTATGAATTCTGATTCTGTGTTTCTTTTACAAGTTATTTTTTCCCAGAAATTCCTCCATCCTCCCATTCCTCCATCATATACTTCCCCCTTCCCTGTGCTGTTCAGAATTAACACCAATATAGTTCACATATCCCTCAGGTTATAGCCATTTTTTAAATGTGTGAGGGAGATGCGGCAACAAAAACAACAGCTTTCATTGTTCATTTGCATACATTATATAATAAATAGTGAAATAAGTTCCCGGCTGTCTGTTGAAATCATTTAAAAATGTACTTAGTTCTTTAAATGAGATCAGATTTTAAACGGCAAAATGACTCACGTCAAATCATTTATCAAAATTCACCTAGGCGAGGTAACATATTGCATCTGCAAGTTTCAAATTTATTGTCCCTTTTCTATTATATCAAAATGATGGACTTTTAATCATTTAACTATACTTGACTAGAGTTAAAAAAAAGAAGAAATAAAACCAGTTTTCTGCTTCTTTTTAATTACCATGATTTTTTTCCAGATATTCTTAGATGGAAAAGCTCTGGGTTCATAACACTGGATACAATTTTTTGTGATGTGTTATCCTTATGTAACAATTGTTTCAAAATACCCAGATTGAAAACACACACACACACACACACACACACACACACACACATTAGTAGAGAGGGAACCAGATTGGTAGTAGCAAACTATTAGAGTTGGGTGCTCCTTACACTATTCCACTTTGGATCTGTCTGCAAACTTCAGTAGTAAACATTTTCTTGAAAATGTACATTTTGAAAAGAAATTAGGTGCATATAGTAGTCAATCCATCTCTCAGAACTCAGGGTCTGCACTCAGATGGCTTTGGTCCATCCCCCCCTGCTCTGTTTTCCCACGGCATCAATCACCTTCTAACACATGGCATAACTCACATGCCACATCACTTCTCATCATAATCCCTGGGAATTATAGTCCGATTTAATGCCTATGCAATAATAAAACCGTTTCTTCCCCTCCTCTCCCCCCCAAAAGAAAACACACACAATTGAGAAGACAAAAAAATTAGGCTGTGATGATGGTTGTACAACTATAAACACAATAAAATTAATCAAATTATTTAAAAAGTGCTCATCAATTTAAGAAATGTGATAAATTATTTCTCGTCAACCTATACTAAAATTTTAGTTCTCCCCATTCTACTCTATTTCTTAGCAAACTATTGGAACAATAGCAAGCTCTGACACAAAGAGGACTTATTTCTAGCCTCCTCTGTGATTATTTCTGCTTCTAAGCCTAAGCTAGATAACTCTCACTCTACATTTCTTGATGTTGCCATTTTTTAACTAAGAGTCCGATTTCTCACCATGAGTCTGCACCACACTATAGACATTAATTTTGGGGCACTCTCATTACCCATATCACGAAGGGGATGCCAAGTAAAGCTGACAGGTAAATGCTGCTAATAATTAGCATTTGCTTTCTCTTTTGGCTTCTCCTTTATTTCTATTATACCCTGGGTGCCCAATTGCCATGACGTTGGATGTTGTTCCCAGATCCCTTAAGGCCTATGTGGGCTCACAATAAATGTGATTTTCTGAGTAACACAATTTTTCTACTTGCCTATATAGATGCTGTCATTGCCACAGGCTACTCTTGCATTTGCTGGACAAGACAGTTGAGAGACTCAACCAGTTGAAAGCAAAAGAATAATCATAGAAGCCTTGTAACATTGTTAATATCTCCTGTTCATTTTATGTTACTATCACAGTGGCTTCCTGGAAGCTAAATGTGCTTCCTGGAACATGTAACTCTCAAAAGTCCAATTCAGAAAGCTGCCTTAAAGATTCCTAATTGATTGAATCCTTTTTGCAGTCTTTCTGGATGAGGGGGCCATAGGTGAAAGGTCTGACATACCACCCAAACACATCATAGCATTCATGTTCCATTACCTCTCCTTCTATATAAAAGACAACTTCTAAATAGTTATGATGAAATCACACTGTCCACTCTGCTGGAAGGGCAGGAAACTATAACTATGTACAGGTAGGATTCTGACTTTGAGAACTGGCCTAGTGATCAAACACACAAACACACATACACGATAAAAACAAACCATCTTAAAACTGTCCCTTACACTTTGTCCCCAGATTTAGAGCCAACTCACTAAATTTTTGCTGGCACACGCTGTGAAATATTCAAATTGGTCAACTTCTCATCCATTGTATTATACCACTTTAGTTCAAATCACTGTCATCTCTTGTCTATTATTTTAGTAACTTCCTACTGAGCTTCTTGCTTCACTCTTATCCCCTTTCTCCAACCCTGGTATAATTTACTATATTTACTCTATAAGGTATCAAGAGTGATCCAAATCCTCAACGACTTCTCATTTCTCTCAGAATAAGAACTAAGTTTACATCGTGACCAATATGATCCTGAATAATCTTACACTCGGCACACTCTCTGGTCTTGTCTCTTCTCTTTCTGATTCTGTTAAGATTAATATGTTAACTTTATCTTACAAAACTTTCTCAAGTCTCTGGTTTGTCTCTTTTCCTGTGCAAACATACATGAGGAATGTAAGTGATGTGGAGTCTGGCTTTTATCATTTTAATGGACATTGGAGCTACAATTGATACACGCCATTTCCCTATATTATCTACTCTCTTTTCTGAAGTCCAATTAACACAAATTTTTACCCATTTCCTTCAAGCTACACTCAGGTGTATGGGTAGAGCCAAAACTTGGAAAACAGGATTTCATCAGGATGGTAGATGTGCCAAGACAGTTTAACAAAGTAAGAGGGGACTAAGAGAATAGAGAGCATATGCAAGGGAGGAGTTATAATAACTGAGTGTGGACCTTACAGATAAAGAGAAAAGTGAGAACTGAAGAAGTTGGGGCCAGCAAAGTGGTGACAAGATTTTGGATTTGGTATACTAGTGGGGGGTGGGGAATGTTGGGATCAGAGTACTAGAGGAATGTACCGGAAGATAAGAGAAATGATAAGTGAGCAGATTCATGAAATATAATTTATGGATGGACTGGTTACTGACAAGGACAAGTTCTAGGGAATGAGTAAGTCGCTGAAACGGGGTAGAAGAGAAAAATCACTGGAGGAAAAGACAAATCAAGGAACTCAAGCTCAGCAAGTATCTCTGATGTTCTGAAAGGATTACTTGGTGAGGTGATATAGGCCCTCATATTTTAGGGGCCCGAGGTGCTGGTCATAATGTCTTTCTCCATCCATAGTTGTTGCACCTATCAAGTTACTATCAAAATATATCATGGAAGAAACAAGAAATGCTCCAGCAAACTAGCCTGAGTATTAAACATACTTTATCTACCACCTACCCCACCCTGCTAATCAGGATCCACTGTCCCTGAAAGGATGGCGACTCCTCTTCTTGCCTGCTGGTTTCTTGGTAGCCATAAAATAACATTCAATGAGACTCATTCTGTGTCACCGGTGGAATGAATGGTCCCCTTATAAAAAGTAAGATGTTTTCCTGTGCAGAGAATACAGCTTCAGATACAAGAAGCATGAATTCTCTAAGTAGATCACACTGAAAGGACAGTAAATTGGACACACATTTCCACGGTTTTGTTCCAGATCTGATGTATATTATGTTAAGAAAATAAAACAATGGTCATTGATTTGAGGTGCATACTAAGTCCTGGGGAAAGGTACTCCATTACAGAGCTGGAACTCTGGCTGCAGGCTAAAAAGGTCATTCCATCACTTTTGAAGCCAGAACCCTCTCAGTGGTGTGCTATGTGATAAAGTAGCTGATTAGATCATCGTTTGCCCACTATCCTACCTCCTTTGCTATAAATTATGTTAGACATAGGATGTATCATCTTCACTCTTTTTCAAGAAATTATTTTTTCCCAGGAGTGGGGAGTTGACAACTTTAAACTGTCAGTCCCTTTAGGGACAACCTGAGTTACAAAAAGCTTCAAACTCAAGGTTGTACACTCCCAAAGATAATACACATCTAGTTAGTGATTGAAGCTGATAAATAAAGACCCCAGTCACTTCTGCTCAAAGTATGACCACACTTATTGAATCATTTTGTCTCCAGAATTCCACATAGGGTTGAAAAGGTTATCATAGGTTGAGTTCTGCATCTACCCATTTCTGCTTCCTTCCCCTCTATCCACCACTGCTGATTCTAAGGGTAATCCTTAGTAAACGTCCTACACACTAAGTGCTGCCTCAGATTCTGCTACCTAAAGAACCCAGCCTATGACAGCTGATGACAGGGTTATCTCCAAAATATATTACTTTAGTTTCGTAACTTTAGATCTAACAGAAGAGTTGCAAAGACAGTACAGACCCTGAGACCTGCTGCAGCAGAAGTAGTCATAGTTTTTCCTTTTTGTCTTATTTAAAGACTTTCCCCAGAAGTGATGCTTGCATGAACTCTGGAGATGCTGTTCCTTGAAAATGCAGCATGAAGAAATGCCATCCAGATATCCCCTGAGGAAGGAATCGACTACAGATTCTGGAAGCACTGTCAGTAAACATCTTTTAGCTGTCACACATTTTAGGAACTGCCTCAGATGCAGAAAGTCATCTTGCTTGAAGACATGACTTTCCTAGGCTGATCCACAATGAATGACTTTGTGTATGAAGGTGCAGTCACTTTAACCTAACCTGTCATGAGCTTCACAGAATATCAGCTTAGATTCTGGTCATACTTATATTGCAACTTGGCTTCTCCTTTTGCCAAGTATTGCTTTCTATTCATTCCTTCCTCAAGTGTTGATCTCAAGAGTACCACCTATTAAAAATTCTCTACCTTAAATTCCATCTCGAACCTGCTTCAAAGAGAACCCAGTCTGGAAGAGAACGTTAGTACTGCCCTCTGGAATTGTGGCCAGGGTGTTAAATACTGGGTCAAAGGAGAGTTCAATCATATCAGTAAACTCCCCCTCTATATTCTTTGTTTTCTCTAGCTCTCCCAACTCAACTGCCTGAAGTATAAGGTCCATGAGAATAGGGGCTGCTGCTGCCTGCCAACACAGGACCTAACTGCAGTAGATATTCAGTAAATATCATGTGGATTATGTACACGTCACTTGAATAAATCTCTGGAAATACAGATTAAAGTAATTTCTGAGGCATTTTAAGATTTTGATTGAAATAAAGGAACTCTAATAGTCCATAGTAGATTCTTTATTGAGATGACAATTTGGGTTCACTATTTTATTTTTTCACTCTGACACACTTGTCTTATAGTTGCAATTGTGTTGCTGTGCCCACAAGGAAGGTTAGAAGTGGGAGGATATTGTTCAGACTGAGGTCATGTTATTTCAGAATTAGATGTGGTTCACAAGACTAAAAGCTTCTCTGTTTGACACTTGGGCTGTAGTCTAACTAGTTCTGTCATTTCAAGCAGAATGTTTCCCTAATCTACTTATTCCCCAGTTCCATAACACAATAACCTGCGTGGGTTGAAACAAAATTATTTTTGTTCATTTTACACTCTTAGCATATTTTTTGTCTTAGATGAAATGTAAGGGGGCATTATTAAACTTTTATTTTTTTCTACCACAAAACAGATGCAACAATAGATGACACTACCTACAGAGGAATGATAATTAAATCACAGATGAATTTTTATTTTGAAAGGATAAAAGCATTCTTATGAACATTCAAACTTTCCACTTTTTAAGTTTAAATGTATTTATTTGTCCAGTGACTCATACACTTACATCTTCTAATTAGAGACCAGTGTGTCCTTCTGAGGAAAAGAAGTATCATTAAACATCAGCCTTATTTTAACAAAAATGGATGGTTGTTTCTAAGGTTGCCACCCCATCCATGTATTTTCTGACTGTTAAAAAACAAGCTGTCAGCAAAGTGACAAGACCATTTTAGATGGCTAACAGCATTCACCTTGCTAGGAGTTTTCAAAGCCTAAATCTACATAAATTGACAACAGGGACTGGCCAGTCTGCAGAAGAGTTAGAGACATACTACTTTCAACTTTAACCTCATAGGTAGCAAAGAGTAGTAAGTTGTTAAGAAAATAATTTTGGAATCAGGACTGGGGTGTTAGTGTCACAACTCTGGCACTTAAGAAATACGAATCTTGGTCAAGTTGTTTAACTTTTCTGTCAGTTTGCCACATGGTCAAATAGGACAGTGAGCCAGACTGAAAATAACAATCAAACATTTATGCAAGTTCCTGTTGTGGAGCTTCGACAAGGTCAAGTTGTTTAACCTTTCCTGTCAGTTTGCTAGGTGTCCATGTGGTCAAATAGGACAGTGAGCCACACTGAAAATAATAGTCAAACCTTTACGGGAGTGCCTGTTGCAGAACTGCCACAAGTTCCTGTGGAGAAGGTCGCAGATGCTGCCCTGATCTGGTGTTGTTGTGGTGCAGACCGGTGGCTGCAGCTTCAATTCGACCCCTGGCCTGGGAATTTCCATATGCTACAGGTGCAGCCCTAAAAAGAAAAATAAAAAACAATCAAGCCTTTATTCACACACAAGTACAGTGTAAAGAGGAGGAAAAAAAAAAAAAAAAAAAAAAAGCCAGCAAACAAACACTCTCTCGCTCCCCAGTGTTCCATTTCCTGCCATGGAAAGGCAACAGAAGAGGGGCAGATGGATCTGCGTAGATGGAGAAGTTGTATTACTGCTGAGGAGCCCTGAACAAAAGGATCCGTTATGGGTTTAAGAGGAGGGAGAGGTGGGAGGGCTAGGAGTCAGAGTGGAGAAAACTGTTTGAGCCCCTTATAAGAAGGCCTCCACAGAGGCACCTGACAGTGCCTGAGCTGAAGCTCCTGATACGGAATTTCCAAATGAAGATGACAGAGCTAAGATGCAAGTACACGCATGGGCATAGCTGACCCAGAGGGACTGAGTCTTTAACTGCAACTCCCTACAGAATACTGTAACTTGCTGGCTATGAATCCATTGGGTGTGAAGAGGACAGCTTTCCCCATGAGGCTTGCCAGGCACAGCCTTTGCAATTGCCTATATTGTCAGTCATGAATGGTTTTACATAGGATTTTTGCCTGCCGCTGGACTCCTTACTCACAAGTAGTTAAAATATGCTTCAGTAATTTTGTAAACTCAAAATTTAACAGCTTAACACAATTAACTGCTAATTTCTCTTTCTTGTTGATCAGGCAGCTCTTTTTTAAGTGAGAGCTTAGAAATCCAGACATTTTCTAGTTAATGACACTGTCATGATATGGTGGCCTGTGAGGCTGAATGAAAACAGATAACACAAAAAACCCTCAGGAACTTACAACCTGACGTAGAAATGGCATTTATCTCCTCTGATCACTTCTCACTGTCGGAACTCAGTCATATGCCTACAAACTATCTAGCAGGAATATTGGGTAACATAGACTCCTCTGCACTCAGAAACAAAAATCCTGCAGAATTTGATGAAAAAAAAATATTGTCTTTACAACACACTCTGCGATTGTTTCCTGACCTTTAAATGCCTATAGCACTACTTCACTATATTTTAAAGTATTAAGTGAGAAATTGCCTATAAAATGATTGGCATCACATCTGGAACATATTAAACTGTTAATAGATACTAGCTATCACTATTAATATTACCTGAGAAAATTTCAGATGTCCTTAGCAAATAATTATTGGGCAAACAACAAGAGATATACAAAAGCAGCTGTGATTATGAAAGATGCCATCAGTTCCTCTCAAGCTCCACTGAGGGGCTAACAGAGAGAGAGAGGAAAGAAGAAAGCAGATTAATAGTAGTAAAGGTAGCAGTAATCTACTTCCGAAGGTAGTATTAAATGATAGAATTAAACAATAGAATTAAAATATCCAATGAGTAGAAAATGAAACCTATCAGCCACAAGAAATAGTACAACAGAACATGAAAGTGTAATAGATGACATTTTCAGGACAAATATGTAACTTGGAAGAATAAAAAAAAATCAAGTTGGAAAACTATAAATTTAAGTTGAAAAATCATGTATCATTAACTAAGAGTTGAATTTGAGTCTAAACATTTAAGCCAACTGGATGTTGAGGCAAGGTATCTCTTTACTATCTGATATTAAGATGACAAGTCATTTTCTGCGTGATGGACAAGAAGTTTTATTCATGAACAGCATGTGGAAAATAAATCACAGAGTTCCTTTCCATTCCAAACATATTCAAATACAAAAGATAATGATTACAAAATAAGAAAGAATTTAAAGATTAGAGGAAAGACAATAGATATGACATTTAAAATATTAGCAATCCCTTGTTTTTAAAAAAGATATTCTTGAAAACAGACATCTACCATTGTCATTAGTAAATTTTTTCCATATCTACCAACCATGGCAGACAACAGTAATTTGTTTCATTACAGGGCATAACTACAAAGTACCAATTAAATATGTTTCCATACTTAATATTTGCTTTTTTGATAAAATATTAATATATATGAAATCATTTACTATGGTAAAAATCCTGTACATTATTCATATTTTTAAAGTAAAGACTGATCAGAATGATAGTGTTGATTATGATGACAATGATATTGAAGATGGCAATAGAAGACAAACCCACCTTTACTCCAGGAATCATCTGGTGATTCCCGTTTTATTTAAATAATGCAGAGGAGTTGATGTGGTCATCATTTTGAATAGCAAGGAAGTGTTCGCTAGAGCTGAATTTTTCTATGCACTGGCCCTGTCTTTCAGATTTCTCAAAGACAATCCAAAAGCACAGGTATTTTTTTCCAAACTCTTAAACTTAGTAAGTTTGATCACCAAACTAAATATGATATAATAATTCATTTTTTCTCAAGTTTATAATTTTTTTTTTTTGTCTTTTGTCTTTTTTTTTGTTGTTGTTGTTGTTGTTGTTGTTGTTGCTATTTCTTGGGCCGCTCCCGCGGCATATGGAGGTTCCCAGGCTAGGGGTCGAATCGGAGCTGTAGCCACCGGCCTACGCCAGAGCCACAGCAACGCGGGATCCGAGCCGCGTCTGCAATCTACACCACAGCTCACGGCAACGCCGGATCGTTAACCCACTGAGCAAGGGCAGGGATCGAACCCGCAACCTCATGGTTCCTAGTCGGATTCGTTAACCACTGCGCCACGACGGGAACTCCTCAAGTTTATAATTTTGCAGATATATTTAAGCAATGTAATAGGAATAAAGTAACACAAATGTATAAAACCAGCTTTAAGTATTTTTTCTAGGTTAGAAATTGTATTTTAGGGTTGAAAAGCTAAAAATTTGAAATTAGTAAGCACTAAAAAGTTTTATTTACCCAAGTTTCTTTATTCTTCATCTTCTTTAGTTATTGAAGTTCTCGCGTGAAATAAGGCATTTTTTATTAATTATTATGGTATAGACTTGATGACCACAAATCCTCTAAGCTTAATATACCTGAATATGTATATCATTACTTCAGTCTAATTTTTGAAGGATATATTCAGTGGATTTTTTTTTCATACATCACTGCAAATATGCCATCTCTTTGTTTTCTTTCTTTTCTGATCTCCATTGTTTCTGATAAGTCAGTATAATTATTATTCTTATCACCTGCCACATTGCATTTTTTTTTTTTTTTTTTTTTTGCTTTCTGAGTGTTTCTATGATTTTTCTCTCTAATTTTAGTGTCCAAAAGTTGTACTACGGTGTGACTAAATTTTATTCATTTTATGTTTATTCAGAGTAGGGTTCACTGAGTTTCTTGAATCTGTAATTTTTACTTTTTCATCAAATTTTGGAGATAATTCCCCTTTGAATCTCAATTATATTTTTATTTTTCTGCTGAAATTCCCTATCTGTATGCCAGTTAAAATTATGTTTCCCTTTCTTTTATTTTATTTAATTTATTTATATGTTTGCTTTTTAGGGCTGCCCCTATGACATATGGACCTTCTCAGGCTAGGGGTCGAATGGGAGCTGTAGCTACCAGCCTACACCACAGCCATGTGAGATCTGATCCACGTCTGTGAACTGCACCAGAGCTCACAGCAACACTGGATCATTAATCCACTGAGTGAGGCCAAGGATTGAACTTCATCCTCATGGATACTAGTCGGGTTTATAATCCAATGAACCACAATGGGAACTTCCTGTTTCTTCCTTTTTTAAACATCTACGTTACTTGCTTTGAAAGTTTTTCTGCTTAATACAACATAATCCTGTGTCTGTATGACTAGCAAATTTGACTGGATACAGGAAATTATAAATAATACATCATATAGATGTATTCTCTGGATTGTGTTATTGCCCTTGATTAATGTTTTTTCTTATTTGTACCCATGTATAGTAAAAGATTAACCTTGCCCAAAGAGAAGGTTTGCCCTTTGCCTTCAGTACCTAGGAGTTAACTTCTAAGTCTTTGGAATTGTCCTGTCTGATAAAAGTCTGTCAGCTTGATTTCTGGGGGAGCTGGAGAGTGAAATCAGCCCTGTGGCATGCCTTAGCACCAATAAAAGTGTTGACTGTCAATGCTTGGGCAAGTTCCCCTGACTGGCAATATTCTGTGCTTCTTGTTAAACATAATTTCTAGAAGAACTAGGAACCCTCTGCATGGCTTTCTTGGGAGAAGACAACAGGAAAGTTCATGCCTTTTTTTCTCTTGGACACTTACCTATGTGCTTCTTTCCACGACTACTTAATCTGCATCTTTTTAATCATCATTGCTTTTGTGAGATCTGCTGGTCAATCTACTGAATTATTGAACCTGAAAAGTGATATTGGAGAGCCCCAAACTTGAAACTGGTGTCAACAATGAGTGCTGGTCTTGGGGACTCCTTATTTGAAACCAGGCTAAATGCTAGATGATTACTATAAACGGATGTAAGCTTTGTTTCAAACTTTTTTATTTTTTATTTTTTTGGGGCACTTGATTTCAACCTTTTTTTTAAAAGGATGGTCTGTGAAAAGCCCAAGACATTTCCCAAGCCCTTCGAATTTAGCAAACTTCCTTATGATTTATTCCTTCAATGTATTTTCTTGGGGCTTACTTTGGACTTAGCACAGATATAGAATATGTCTAATATGGACATTGATTCTCATCATAAATGTCATAAAATCCTACATTAAGTAAAATTGAGATGCCAGAATTGCCTTCCTATAACTTATAATGTAGAATTAGAGATGTGCAAATATTTCATGGAAAAACATTCTCTTCACCAGGATATTGTAATACAACGTACTAAAGAGATGTCCGTCATCATTAAAATGCTTTGTAGTGGCCATCTTCTGGACTTTGGCAATGATAGTAGAAGGAACTGTAAGATCCTGATTTTAATGGAAATGATGGTTCCTGGAGTGGCAAAAGTTAGATCATAGCTCCTGAACACCAGGAACAAGTATACATAGGAACTATATTATATAGCGGAACTAGAATGATGACCATAATTATGTGATTTGTGGAACAGTTGATGATGCCTAAGTCACGGCTTTCTTAGGTTTGAAATAGCCATCTACAGTCTTACTTGATCTGAGATCAAGTTTAAAAAAATCCTTCTGGATCATAGGAACAAATCATTCACCTACTCCAAAATTAGGTCATGGAATTTAATCCATTTCCTAGAACTAAGACTGTCTTTAGATTCAGAGACCCCTAACAAAGAAGAGGCAGGTGTTCCTAAAAGGAAATCCCTAAAATATGATAACAAATATCTTACATAAATATTCTCCTAGGAGAACAAATATATAGCAGTTTTAACTATATTCACCGTGTTATATATTACATCTCCAGAACTTTTTTTTTGGTCTGTTCCAGGGCCACACCTGAGGCATATGGAGGTTCCCAGGGTAAGGGTCCAATTGGAGCTGTAGCCGTTGGCCTACGCCAGAGCCACAGCAACTCAGGATCGGAGCCATGTCTGCAACCCACACCACAGCTCACAGCAATGCTGGATCTTTAACCCACTGAGTGAGGCAACCTCATGGTTCCTAGTCAGATTCGTTAACTACTGAGCCACTATGGGAACTCCCAGAACTTATTCATCTTATAACTGGGGCTTTGCATGTTTTGACCATCTTTATCAAATCTCCTGCCTCTCTAATATCCACAAACATAATCTATTTTTTTCTACGATTTTGGGTTTTGTTTTTTTTAAGATTCTGCATATATGTGAGATCATACATGGGATGAGATTTGTCTTTCTTCATGTGACTTATTTCACTTGCGTCAACTCTTCAAGGTCCATCCATATTGTTGCAAAAGACAGGATTATTTTTCCTTTTTATGCCTGAATTAACATACAGTTGCATACCTAGACACTGCAACTACTTTATTCATTTATCTAATTGAGCACTTCTATGTCTTAGTTATTATAACAGTGCTGCATGAATGTGGAAATTCAGATAACTATTCTATGTAGTATTTTTATTTCCTTCAATTATATATCTAGAAGTAAAATTACTGCATTATATGATAGCTTTATTTTAAACCTTGAGGAACCTCTATACTGTTCTCCACAATGGTTATACCAGTGTACAATCCCGCCAGCAGTGCACAAGGCTTTCCTTTTGTTCCACATCTTCACTGACACTTGTTATTTCTTGCCTTTTTGATGACAGCCATTCTCTCAGGTATGAGGTGCATCTCGTTTGCATTTCCCTAATGATTAATAGTGTGATGTACATTTTCTCATACGTATTGACATTTGTGTTTTCTTTGAAAAAATATCTACATTTATTGTGCTTTGCCTTATTATGTTTCACAGATGCTGCATTTTTTAGAAAATGAAAATTTGTGACAACCATGCATCCAGCAAGTCTATGAGGGCCATTTTCCTAACAGCATTTGCTCACATCCCGTCTCTGTGTCACATTTTGGTAATTCTTGCAATATCTCACTCTTCTGTTATACTTTTATTTATGATTATAATTTTATTTAGTATTATATTTGTTATAGTGATTTGTGATCAATGATCTCTGATGTTACTATTGCAAAAGATTATGGCTCGCTGAAAGTTTAGATTATTTTTTAGCATTTTAAGAATAAAACATTTTAAAATTAAGGTATGTACATTGATTTTTAGACATATGCTATTTATTGCACACTCAATAGACTACAGTGTTCTGTAAACATAAAACTTAAATGCACTGGAAAACCAAAAATTCCTGTGACTCACTTTATTGCGATATTCACTTACAGCAGTATTCTGGAAACAAACCCAAAATATTGTGAAGGTGTGCCTATATTCAGTTCCTCTCTCAATTTTTAAATCAGCTTGCTTTGCTTTGTTTTTTTTTTGCTGTTGAATTGTAAGAGTTCCTGACATATTTTGGTTTATTTTGGTTATCAATCCTTATCAAATACATAACATGCAAATAACTTTCTCTCATTTGGTAGGTTGTTTTTTCATTTTTCCTTTCATTCATTTAGGTTGCTTTTACTATGCAGGAGCTTTTTAATTTTATGTAGTCCCACTTTATTTTTTATGTTACTGCTTGTGTGTTAGATGTCATATCTGAAAAATCATTGTTAAGATGCATATAAAAAGACTTTTTCCCTAGGTTTTCTTCTACTTATTTATATTTCCATCTTATATTTAAGTCTTTAATCCATTTGGAAGTAATTTTTGTGAGTGGTCTAAAACTAGGTGTCTAGTTTTATTATTTCACATATGTGAATGTTCAGTATTCTCCAGCACCATTTATTGAAGAGATGTCTTTTTTCCATTGAGTATTGCTGATTCTCTTGTAAAAGATTAGTTGACCATATACGCAGGGGTTTGTTTCTGGGCTTTTGATCCAGTTTTGTTGCTCTATGTGTTAGTTTCTGTGCCAGTACCAATACAGTTTTTATTTTATTACTATCTTTATAACAACTATAACTATATCTTTTCTGAAATCAAAAGTGCAATGCCTTCAGCTTTACTTCTCCAGATTTTTTTTTAAGGCTATTTGGGGTGTTTTGTGGTTCCTTATAAATTTTTTTTTGATTTTTTTTTTTTACTTCTGTAAAACATGCCATTGGAATCTTGATAGGGATTGCATTTAACCTAATGATGGCTTTGATTAGTATAAACATTTTAATTATATTAATTCTGCTAGTACATGAACACACAATATCTATTTATTTCTTTCTTCTTTGATTTATTCATCAATGTCTTATCATTTTCAGACATTCCTTGATTAATTCTTAAGTATTATTGTGTTTGATGTTTTAGTAAATGACATGACTTTATTTTTAAAAATATTTACTGTCAGTGTATAGAAACACTACTTATTTTGTATGGTTATTTTTATCTTGAAATTTTACTGAATGCTTATTAGATCTGTTTCTGTATGGAGTCTTTAAGATTTTTACATATGAAAGCATGTTGTCTGCAAATATAAACAGTTTAACTTATTTCCTTCCAATTTTGTTGCCTTTGATTTCTTTTTCTTGCCTGATTGTTCTGGCTAGGATTTCCACTACTATGTTAAACAGTAGCGGTGAGAGTGTGCACCCTTATCTTGTTACTGATCTTAGAGGAAACACTTTCAAACTTTCACCATTGAGTGTAATGTTAGTTCTGGTCTTGTCATAGTGGCCTTTATTGTGTTACCTCAGTACCTAATTTCTTAAGAGTTTTTATCAGAAATAGATGTTAATTTTAACATATGTTTGTTCCACATCTGTTGAGAGGATCATATGATTATTTTTCATCTTATTCGTGTATTATATCACATTTATCGACATGCATATGTTCAACCAATCCTGAACCTCAAGGATAAATATCACTTCATCATAGTGAATAATCCTCTTGTTGTTCTGCTAAACTTTGTTTTCCAGTATTTTCTTGAGAATTTTTGCATCTAGATTCATCAGAGATATTAGCTCGTAGTTTTCTGTTTTTCTTGTAATGTCTTCTTCTCATGTATTTTAGGGTAATGCTGGTTTTGTAAAGAGTTTGGGAATTTCTCTCCTCTTCAATTTTTTGGGGGGAGAGTGTGAGAATAATTGGTATTGATTCTCTTTTCAAAGTTTGGTAAAATTCTCCAGTGAAATCATCTGATCCCGGGCTTTTCTCCACTTGGAGATTTTGATTATTGATTCAATCTCCTTACTAGCAATAGGTCTGTTCAGATTTTGTTTCTTCCTGATTCAGTCTTGGTAGGTTGTATGGATTGTATGCTTCTAAGAATTTTTCTTTTCTTTTTCTTTTGGCCGTCCTGTTTGTGTGTGTGTGTGTGTGTGTGTGTGTGTGTATACATATATATACACACACACACATACACATATATAGTATCCTCTAATACTATATCATATCTAATTATCCTTTGTATTCCTGTGGTATCAACTATAATTTTCCCTCTTTCATTTATAGTTTTGTTAATCTGAATTCTTTTATCTTGATTTATCTAGTCTAAAGATCTGTCAATTTTGTTTATCTTTCCAAAGAACCAATTCTTTGTTTTGTTTGCCTTTTCTGTTGTTTTCCTATTCATTTATTTGCACTATTATCTTTATTATATCCTTCCTCTGATATTGTTGAGCTGCTTTGTTTTTTTTTTTTCTAGTTCTTTGAGACATAGGCTGCGTCTTTGAATTTTTTCTTGATACGCAATATAAGTTTTTATTGCTATGAACTTCTATTTTAGAACTGCTTTTGTTGCATTCCATATGTTTTGGTATGTTGTGTGTATGGGACATATGTCAAATAGGCTTTCTTCACTCTTTTTTATTTTTGCTTTTCTGACTGAATTCTTTCAAATGTCCTGTCTTCTAGGTCACTGAGTATTCTGCATGGTTGAGTCTGTTTTAGAAGCTCTCTATTGAATTTTTCAGTTCAGCATTATATTTTCAGTCCAATTTTTTTATGGTTTCTATTACTTTTTTGAGCTTCTCATTTTGTTCATACATTATTTTCCTAATTTTGTTTAGTTGTCTATTTGTGTGTTTTTCAGTTCAGAAAACTACTTTAAGAGGATTATCCTAAATTCTTTGCATGACAGTTCATACATACGCATTTCTTTCAGGTTATTTATTAGAGCTTTATTAGTTTCTTTGGTGGTATCATATTTACCTGATTTTTCATGATACTTTATTCTTTATGTCAGTATCTGTGTGTTTGTGTAAGTGGGCTCCTCTTCCAGATATTATGGATTTGATTCACCAGTCTGCTTGGCTTATTCTGGACATGTCAGCTGGTAACACATTTGGGGAATATAGTTTGCTATCAGAATCTATTTGGAGCAAGGCCACTGCCCATGTTTTAAGATCAGGAGTGCTTCAGGCTGAGAACAGCTGTATAGGACTTTTGGTTTGGTATCTTACACAGTGCGGCTATAGAATGGGTGACGTGGTTGCCTCAGCTCTCTAGTCAGACTTCCTACATGGTCGGTAAATATTACTATACTGAGAAGTAGGCAGGACTATAAATTAGCTTCCCTTCCCTGGTGAGGCCAGAGAATGGGCCCAAAAGGCCTGCACTGCACATTATTTGGGGATCCAAATCAGGACAAAGTGTGCATTGCATATTTTGAGCACATGAGGCCACTACTTTTTGTCTGTAGATGAAAAGAGCCTTGCACTGTGCTGTCTTCTCAAATTCCACCGTAGGCAGAGCAGTATGATGGGCAACACAGTTTCCTATGTGGCCTGGTTAGCTGTCTTAGTTGGGTGAGTTGAAAACTGTATTAATCAGTGAGCAGGGCTATGAATTAATTTCCCTACTCAGGCAGGGCCCCTTGTAGGCTCAAAGACTGACAATACTCTTATTTGGGGATAAAGCTAGGCAGAAGTATGTACCAAGTCTTCTGGCCTAACAGTCCTCTTTCCTAGCTCTGCAGAAGACCAGGTTTTATACTCAAATGCCATATAATTGGAGTTGCAGCACCATATAATTTGTGGCACAGACTCCTGCAGCTCTAATTATGCTTCCTGGTCAGGTTGGGCTAGAGTCTGTATTCAGTTTTGGACAGAGCTATAAATTACTATCCCTGCCCAACTGGGGCACAGAATATGCCCAGAGCCATCAAGCCTCTTTGTTTGGGAATCAAATAAGATAGACATTCACACCTAGTTCTCTGGACAGATGGTGCCACCATCCTGGCTCTGCAGACACATTGCTGCTTGTTGGTTTCTGTGCTCAGGTGCTGCATGATTGGGGTTGTGAAGATTTCTGGGAGCTCTGGTTACATTTTCTGGTTAGCAGGGTTGAAGGCCACATTTGTCAATGGACAAGGCTACAGGTTAGCTTTCCTGCTGGGAGGTTGGGGAGACTGCAGATCAGACTCTAAGGCCAAAAAGACCCTTATCTGAGGAGCTAATCAGGCAAACCTGTGTGGCAAACTCTCTGGGCATGCAGGATGGCCAGCTTGTCTCCATAGACAGATGGAACTGCTGGCTGGACACTCTACTTGAGTGCTGCTGGACCAAGCCATTTTCTAGGTGCTCAGGCCAGGCTTTCTAGTCAGGCAGGGCCAGAGCTACACTCAGCAGTGGGTATGGAGAAGAGACTTGGTCCCCAAGCCTGGCAAGTCTCCGTTTTGTTTTTAAGTTTATTTATTTATTTATTTAAATTCAAGCATAGTTGGTTTCCAATGTTTTGTTAGATTCTAATGTACAGAAAAGTGATTCAATTATAATACACACACACACATTCTTTTTCATATTCTGTCCCATTATTGGTTATTACAAGACGTTGAATGTAAGCCCTTGTGCTATAGAGTAGGTCCTTGTTGTTTATCTCTTCCATATATAGTAATACGTATAAGTTGATAACAAGCTCATAATTCATCCCCTGTCTTACCTCTTTGGTAACCATGAGTTTTTTTTCTATTTCTGTGAGTCTGTTTCTGTTTTATAAATAAGTTCATTTGTACCATTTTTAAAGACTCCACGTATAAGTGATGTCATAGGATATTTGTCTTTCTCTGTCTGACTGACTTCACTTAGTATGGTCTTCTCTAGGTCTACTCATGTTGCTGCAAATAATTTCATTATTTTCTCTGGATAAGTATTACTCCATTATATGTATATACACACAAAGATACAGTATTTTTTTTCTTTTTTTTTTCTTTTCCCACTGTACAGCAAGGGGGTCAGGTTATCCTTACATGTATATATTACAATTACAGTTTTTCCCCCACCCTTTCTTCTGTTGCAACATGAGTATCTAGACATAGTTCTCAATGCTAAATTATTACATAATAAATCCCTTTATTTAGTGGTCATCCTCATTCTAACATGGAACTTGCTAAGATAAAGAGTAATATAAGAGGTGTCCAGTGATGAGAACGAGGCTGTAAAACATCCAGGGGAGGAATGGTGCCTGCTTCAACTCAGAGTCCTCAGTACTGGCACATACCTCCTCAAGTTCTCATAAATTTGAAACACACACAATGCTAAAAGAACATACAATAAACTCCCATGTACCCATTACACAGCTCCAAGACTTATCCTTCTTGGTCCTTCCAGCCTTTCTGTGCTCCCACCCAGCTGATCCTTCAACCTCCTCTAAGATTATTTTCAAGCAAGTCCCGGATAGTGTATAATTCCACCCATTCAAATACGTCACCTTAAAAGATAAGTACTTTGAAAACACAATATCATTATACCCCAAAAAATAAACAATACCTCCTTAAATATCATCTAATGTAGGAGTTCCTGCTGCAGCACAGTGAATTAAAAATCTGAAGTTGCTGTGGAGGGATGAGTTCCATCCCCGGCCCAGTGCAGTGGGTTAAAGGATTCTGCATTGCTGCAGCTATGGTACAGGTTGCCACTGAGGCTTGGATTCAGTCTCTGGCCTGGGAATTTCCATATGCCATAGCTGTGGCTAACAACAACAACAACGATATATATATATATATATAAATTCAGTACTCAAATTTCCATGATTGTTTCCTAAAAAAAATTTTTTTTTAAGTTGGTATAACTTAGGATCTAAAGATCACAGTTGAGCGATATGTATATTAAGGGGTTTTTTTTTTGATGATTCAGACTATTTTTATTTGTCAGGTACTTCTTTTTCATAGGCTGTTATTTTTTCAATATAATTTTATTTTATATTGGAGCATGGTTGATTTAAAATGTTGTATTAGTTTCAGTTGCTCAGTGATATGTATGTGGCCGGTGGTGCAATGGATAACATGTCTGATTATGGATCAGAAGATTCCATGTGGTGCTGATTCAAGATGACCCATACTCTACCTCTACTGACCAAATATAAGTCACTGATTTCGCTCTGTAGACGATGAGCTCTGGCTGCTGGACTCTTTTTATGCATTGCTGGGCTACCTAGCTTTCAGTTATTCTGATCAGCCTTTCTGACTGGCCACGGCCAGAAGTAATACTCAACAATATGCAATGCTATTACTCAGTTCTTCTGCTTGGCCTGGGGTAAAACCAGGCTTCAGAATTAGCAAGACTCTTCATTTGTAGTCCCAACTCAGGCAGACCTGTTCCCAGTCAACCAGAAAGATTCCTTTAGCATTTCCTATTGGGCAAGTAATGGAATAGTTTGCCATTTGCTGTCTGGAAATGTGTCCATTTCTCACTGTTATTTCAAAGACTTGCTTGATTTAGTATTCTTTGTTGATTTTTTTTTCTTTCAGCACTTAAATATGTCATCCATATGTCTTTTGGCCTCCATGGTTTTTGATAAGGTATCAGCTATTAATCTTATTGAGCATCATTGTATGTGATGATTTGCTTTATTTTTTTTCATTTGTCTTACAGTGTTTCAAGTAATGCTTATCATTTTTATGTCATGAATCAGTTCCAAATTATGTACAACAGAGATGATTATCTTTCATTGGTCTTTCAGGTATCCTCCAAAAGTTAAAATAGAGAAACATAATATCCCCAAAAATAAGGTATGCTCTTCTCCAAAACCAGAGATTAGGGTCCCATACTGGGAATATGAACTGTCATCATCAAGACTGCCACCAAGCCAGAGAGGGTGTGGCGTATAAAAGGGCGAGTAAAACTGTCACAGAGGTGTTCCTGCCATTTTAAAGCTGCCCTTTTCTTGATTCAGCATTTTCTTGATTACTTTAAAGCTTTGATTATCATCCAGAGTGATGACAAAGTTGGTCCTGGAAGTGTCTGTTTATTTTTTGGTGCTTCATTGTAGGGATGGAAGCTTGAAGTGCCTGCTCTATCACTTTGATGATGTCATCCTATTTGTTAATTTCGATAAATATTTCAGCTCCAAACACACAGCTTAGAAGACTTACAACCAAGATGAGAAGCCCTTGATATTATATAATGGTTATTAACTACTTTCTGGCATCATTATATCATATGAAGTTACCTGACAGTAACTCAAAACCATGCAAAGAAATTAATACCTTTGGTAAAGGTAACTAAGTGGGCAAGATAAAAGCCACTATTATTGTGGGTTTTTTTGTTTGTTTGTCTTTTCTAGGGCCACACTCATTGCATATGGAGGTTCCCAGGCTAGGGGTCTAATCAGAGCCATAGCTGCCGCCTATACCATAGCCACAGCAACATGGGATCTAAGCCACGTCTGTCACCTACACCACAGCTCATGGCAACACCGAATCCTTAACCCGCTGAGTGAGGCCAGGGATCAAACCTGAAACCTCACTGTTCCTAGTCAGATTCATTAAATCCTGAGCCAGGACAGGAGCCCTGTATTTTTTGTTTATAACTCTACTTTTTATTTCTTACATGATTTAAAACATTAATTATAATAAGAATTCTGTTATCAAGTAAACAATGTATTAAGATATACATTGTGACAACAATAATATAAAGGGGGTTTTGAATAGTATATGAGCAAGTTCTGTATTACAGTGAATCTAACTTGGTATCAACTTCAACTATATTGTAATAAATCTAGAATATTAAGCATAATTCCAATAATATTCCTATAGAAAATATCTTAGATATGTATACATAAGGAAATGAGAACTCAAATAATTCACTACAAAAAAATCAAACAGAATCAAAATAAGGCAGTAATGGAGGGATAAAAGGATAAAAATGTAATGTATAAAGGAAACAAATATCAAAATTACAGATATTTTCTTTATTAATATTTACCTGAAATATAAATGAACTCACAAATCAAAAGACAAAGATTAGCAGAATGAAAATAAAACATGATTTAATGACATAATAGCTGTAAGATACTTTAGATCTGAGGACAAAAAAAGCTTGAAAGTAAAAGGACAGAAAAAAATAATCCATATACCAAAAGAGAGCTGAGCTTGCTAAACTAATATCACACAAAATAGATTTTAAATCAAAAACTGTTATGAGACTAAAAGGGCAATGCTTATTAATAAAAGTGTCAATTCATCAAGAAGCTATAATAATTATGAATATGAATGTATGTCAAATAGTGTCACAAAATATATGATTTAAACATTGACAGAATTGAGTTAGAAATAGACAGTTTTATGATAATAGAAACTGTGGTACTTTCAATAAACAGATAAAAATAAATAAAGAAATAAAGGAATTGGATAATACTATAAATCAACTAGGCCTATAGGACAGATATATAGAACATTATACCCAACAAGAGAAGAATATACACTATCCTCAAGTGCACATGAAATATTCTCCAGGAAAGACCATATGTTAGGACATGAAACACATCTCAATAAATCATAAAAAAGTATTTTTTATGGTCATGTGATGAAGCTGAAAATGAATTACAGAAAAAAAAACTGATAAATTCACAAATATGTGGGAATTGTGACACACTCAAACAATTAGTCAAGAAAAAAATCACAGGAAATTTTAAAAATTTCTAAATATGAATAAAAATGAAAACACAAAATACTCAAACATACTGAATTCAGACGTCACTGCCAAAATAGAAATTCTATAGCTCTAACACCTATATTCAAGAAGAATAAATAACTCAAATTAATAATCTAACTGAAGACCTTGAGGAACTAGAAAAAGAGGAGCTAATTAAATTCATATCTTGCAGAAGGAAATAGTAAATATCAGAACAGAGATAAATGCAATAGAGAATCAATGAAACAGCAAGTTGGTTCACCTAAAAGATCAACAAATTCCACAGATTTTTAGATACTTGGACAAAGAAGAAAAGAGAGAGGACACAAAATTAAAATCAAAATTAAAGTGTAGAAATTACTACAGAGCTTACATGAATAAAATAAAGATTGTAAGAAATAGTATGAACAATTCTACGTCAAAAATTAGATAACCTAGATTAACTGGAAAATTCCGTAGAAACACAAACTACCTGAAGCAGAAGAAATAGAAAAAATTTTAACACACTTATAACAAGTAATTGGCTCACTAATTAAAAAAAATGAACACAAGTTATTCTCAAACTCTTTTAAAAATGAGAGGAAAAAGCACTTCTCAATGTTTCCTATGATCCAGATTTTCCCTGATACCAAAGCCAGATAAAGACCTCATAAGAAAGGAAAATTACAGACCAATATCCTTTTAAAGTATGATGAAAAAATCTTCACTACAAGCTGTAAGCTGTGGCATTGGTTGCAGAGATGGCTCAGACCCCATATTGCTGTGGCTGTGGCTTAGGCCTGCAGCTGCAGTTCATATTTGACCTGTAGCCCAGGAACTTCCATATGTCTCAGGGGCAGACATAAAAAGAAAAAAAAAAAAGTCATTTGTGAAAAACTCCCAACTAATATCATACTCACAGGTGAACCACTAAAAACTTTTTCCAAAAGTCAGAAACTAGAAAAGAATCCCTCTTTCATCACCACTATTCAATTTTATAATAGATACTCTAGAGTAGAAATTGACAGAATATTGTAAATCAACTATAATAACGCATTTTAAAGATAGTTATTTTAACCAGAGTCTTTCAGCAAGAAAAACAAATTAAAATTATCTGAATTTAAAATTATCTCTATTCAAAGATGGCATGATCCTATACATAAAACATCCCAAACCATTTACAAGAAAGCTACTAGTATTCATAAACAAATTCAGCAAAGCTGTAGGGCAAGAGATCAACAACAACAAAAAAAAATCAGTTGTGTTTCTATACACCAGCAATGAACATTTCAAAAAGAAAATTAAGGAAACAATTTTATTTACAATGGTATTAAAATATTTAGTGTAACCATGAAGGTGAAAGACTTGTACAATTTGAACTACAACGTATTTCTGAAAGAAATTATAGAAAACCTAAATAAATGGAAAGACATCCCATTTTCATGGATTTAAATACTTAATATTATTAAGATGTTAGTACTACCAAAATAATCAAATGATTCAACATAATTCCTATGAAAATTCCAACAGACATTTTGCAGAAATGAAAAAGCCAATCCTCAAATACATACGGAATTGTAAGGGCCTGGAATAGCCAAAACAATACTGATAAATGAGAACAAAGTGAAAAGATTCTTATTTCCCAATTTAATAATTCACTATAGAGCTAAAATAACCAAATACTATGGTACTGGCATAAGAATAGACATAATCACCAATGGTATGTAATTAAGAATTGAGAAATAAACCACTGCACTTATGGTCAACTGTTTTCAACAAAGGTACCAAGATTATTCAACAGGAAAAGTATAGACTTTTCAACAAAATGCTAGGACAACTGAATTTCCACCTACATAAGAATGATATTGGACCCATACCCCATACCAAGTATAAAAATTACATCAAAGTGGGCCAACAACCTCTTAGAAGGAAAGATAGGATAAGTCTTCATGGCTTTGGATTTGACAACAGATTCTTAGATATGACACCAAAAGTAAAAACAACAAATGAAAAATAGATAATTCATCAAAATTAAAAAACTTTTGGGCATAAAAGTGCATTATCAAAAAGTTTAAAGACAGCATACAGAATGGGAGAAAATATCTGCATGTCATATATTTGATGAGGTCAATATCCATAATCAAAAAATAACTCCTGCAACTCTACAACATAAAAGACAATGAATCCATTTAAAAATGAGCAAAACTCTTAAACAGATATTTCTCTAAATAGATATGCAAATAGCCAAGAAGAACATTAAAAGATATTCAATATCATTAGTCATTAGGGAAATAAAAACATGATGATATAAAACTTCACCCACAGGAGATGGCAATAATTAAAAAAAAAAAAGAAAAATTCAAGTTTTGGCAAGGATGTAGATTAATTGAAACTTCAGTGCATTTCAGTTGGAAATGTAGCATAATGCAGCCAGTGTGGTAAAATCTGCAGGACTTCAATAAGTTAAGTACATTTACCATATGACCTAGAAATTCTAGGTTAGGCATCTACCCCCAAAATGGAAAGGAAGGATTCAACAGATTTTCCAGTGTTCACTGCAGTATTATTCACAATAGCCAAAAGGTGGATACAATCTAATATCCATTGTTAGACAAATGAATAAACAAAATGTGCATATCCATATATATGTGTAATACATATATATTACAGAATATTATTATCCAATCACAAAAATGAAGTTCTAAAGCAATGCTAGAATATGGGTGAATTTTGAAAACATTATGCTGGGAGAAATAATACACAAAAGGACAAGTATTGTATGATTCCAAATTTATAAAATATCTAAAATAGGTAAATTCATACAAACAAAACGGAGATTAAAGTTTATTACAGTATGGAGAAGAGAGAAAAGGAAAGTGATTGTTTAGTTGCTATAGAGTATCTGAGATGATGAAGTCCACCTCAGTTTGGAAGTCCTAGTGATAGTTGCATAACATTGTTCATGGAACTCATACCACTGAATTGTACACTTAACAAAGTAAATTTTATATTACATGTATTTTACCATAAGAAAATAAAAAAGTAATGACAAAGTTTCTACATATTGCACCACTTAAAATATTTTACCATCTAACCCTAAGTAAAGGGCACATTTTTGGTGGGACTCTAGATTGTAGTGAAAACATAACAATTCTTATGTCTGCGCTGCTTTGATTTACTGAATAATTAATAAGTTTGCATGTTTATAATGGTTTCAAGAGCAAGATAAGGATTTGCAGCTGTTCTACTTTGCAGAGAAAACTGCTTTGCCACTTGTTATTTATGACCCAGCTGATTAAATAGTCTTCTAAGTATTTGCAGCATATTAGATGCTCTAGAGATATTCAGGCAATCCCCAACCAGAGAATTACAGCACTTACTCTGCCAGTGCAGAGCAAAGTCATGCCCCCTTCTATAAAAAAAAAAGAAACAAAGTATTTCTAGTTGTGAAATAGGGCCCATTTTGCTTTGGGGATTAGTAACTACTGAGAATTTGACAGTGAAGTATAAGTAACCATGTAACTGGGGGCTACCCAACATAGATACCAGATCCACTTAACCACAAAGTTGCACTGAAGTACTCTATCCTTAAGTATATATATGAGGTAGAATCAAAATGTTCCCAATGTGACAGTCAATTGCATTATCAGGTGTTTAAATTAAATAGCATCTACTCCTACCACACTGACCCACTATTCCTTCAATCCACTCCTATACTTTTTAAAAAATTCCTATAGTTTCTTAAAAATATTTATATAAATAGTTGATGGAAGAATTTAAAATAGAGCTCAGTTCACATGTATTTGCAATAGCTGAAAGTGTAAGATGTGCAGTACAGTGAGAGTAGGAAGGTACAGCATTGCATTCTCATTCAATAAAGTAAGAAATACTGTTTGAAGACACTGGGCAATGTAAATCCTTTCAGGAGGCTGAAGTTTAAGTAAGTTATTTATTTATTTAATTCAAAAGTAGAGTAATTAGTATTCAGGTTGCACAATAATGGAAAGTAGTAATAGTTTGAATGAATGCACAAGATATATATTAAAAAAAAAAGAAAAAGAAAAAATTGAGGACAAAGGGACCAGTGGAAGTAGTATGCACATTGGAACTCTCAGAGTAAATAGAGACGTAAGGATATTTTAGTCTCATGTGGCTACTAAAAAAAGAGTACCAACTGCAGAAGGTTCTCATTAATTAAATGAGAACAGAGGGGGAAAAAAGTGTGTTAGGGGAAATAACAATAAAAAATAAATAAAAATTTTAAAAATTTTTTCAAAAAGAAATAAAGCTTTTGAATTACCTGAAAAACAAAGTAAAATAAAATAAAATAAAATAAAACAAAAAATTATATAAATAGCTGATGGAAGAAAAGACCTGTCTTATGAATATCAATCCCACTATATTTTTCTAGTCAAAACAGAACTTATGCAATAGATGTTTTCGACAGACTTAAGAAAAAAGTGGCCATGGTTGCATATATTATGAGCACTGGCTTATCAACACAACTTCCTATCATTTGGCAGATCTGGTAATTTCTACTGCTGAGTACCAACATGGCAACATTGGAGATTAATGATTAACCTCCAACATGACAACAATGAACAGGATAAAAATAATAGTCACCTGGTCGCCTAGTCAATTATAGTTTTTCTCTTCTTTAATGGAGATGACAGCAACTGGCAATTATTCTGGATATGGACTTGCCTTTCTCAGCTGTCAGACATAATTCTGCTAGATACCAGAATCTGTTTTCTTACAGAATGAATTACTCACTATCATGGTATAAAATGCTTCTTCGATCTCGACCAAGGAACTTATTTTACTACCATAAACTTAGATAATATGAATACACCAGCAGAATTCTCTAGTGTTACTACATTTCAAATCACAGAGAAATATCTGACCTGTGAGAATGGTGTAATAGAATACCAATTCTTCCTGACAGAAGGAAGCATCAGGGAGGCAAAAACTGGAAAGTTTGCAATGCTGTCTTTCAAAACATATTACTATGTTTCAAACAATGACCAATATATGATGCCAGTCCTTAAATTACACAGGCTCAGAAATTAGAGAGTGAAATCTAATTGGTTCTTTGTGTTACTGGACAATAACACAATTTCAAGCACATTTCTTCTCCCATTCTTAACTCTATTAATTAATGCACACTACTTGCCAGCATAGGTTTCCTTCTACCACGGTGCAAATAATACTTCTATTGAACTGGGATATGACTCTGATAAACATTCAATTCTATTTTTTAATACCATTGAAATAATTTGGAGTTCCCGTCGTGGCTCAGTGGTTAACGAATCTGACTAGGAACCATGAGGTTGTAGGGTTTGATCCCTGGCCTTGCTCAGTGGGTTAAGGATCCAGCGTTGCCATGAGCTGTGGTGTAGGTTGCAGACGAGGCTCAGATCCTGCTTCGCTGTGGCTCTGGCATAGGCCAGTGGCTACAGCTCTGATTGGACCCCTAGTCTGGGAATCTCCATATGCCATGGGAGCGGCCCTCAAATGGCAAAAAGACAAAAAAAAAAAAAAAAAAAAAAAAAAAACCATTGAAATAAGTAGCAAAGATGTTGTGCCTTTGAAGTATTAAGCCTGATTATCAAGTGAAGGTATGGGCATTGCTTCATAAGGGGATGAATTCTGGAATTCAGAGAGGGTGCCTTCTCATATTCCTACAGCTAGTACCAATGGAAATAATGGAGGTGGTGATTAATCAAAGAATATTATGAATCTGGACCTGGATGATGCTGATACTCCAGCAAGGAGATTTTTGATCATGTCCTAAAATAATGAACTAAAATCAGCTTATAAATTGGGTAGTAAATAAGAACAGTTATTAATAACAATCATGGACTCATTAACAATTTCAAACAAGATCTACAGTAACTAAGCATATTGTCTTCCATATTTTGTACAAACATTTGTACATAGTAACCATTTTTATCCTCCTCCTCTTTCCCTTACTATTTTATATAATAAAATAATAAGTCTAGCAAATCAAAGGAAGATTTTGACTGAAAAATGAGTAAAAGAAATAGTTTATATTAGGACGGAAAGAGATATTGACTTGTTATAGTCTCTCCTTTCTCAGGAAGAAGCTGAATGCGTCTTAGTTTGTACAGGGTATTATTTCATACCATTATAAAGAAAAACACTCTAGTTGACACTATTCTTTTATTTTTAAAAAATCTGGTGTGGGGGTGGGGGGGAGACATCTATCCAGAAAAAGCCATAATGCAAAAAGAGACATGCACCCAAATATCCATTGCAGCACTAATAGGCAAGATATGGAAGCAACCTAAATGTGCATCAACAGAAGAATGGCTATGAAAGATGTTGTACATATATACAATGGAATACTACTCAACCAAAGAAGGAATGAAATAATGACATTTGCAGTAACAGGGATGTACCTACTAAGTGAAGTTAGACAGCGAAAGACAGACATCACATAATATCGCTTACATGTGGAATCTAAAAAAAGATACAAATGAACTTATTTGCAGAACAGAAACAAGCTCACAAACTTAAAAACTTACAGTTACCAAAGGGAACAGATCTGGGTGGGGTGGGAGAGATGGAATAGGAGTCTGGGATTGGCAATATGCACATTGAGTTATATGGAATAATTGGACAATAGGGACATACCATATAGCACTGAAAACTCTACCCAATATTCTTTGATAATCTATGTGGGAAAAGAATCTGAAAGAGAATAGATATGTGTATGACTGCATCACCTTGCTGTACAGCAGAAATTATCACAACCTTGTAAATCAACTATACTTCAAAAAGCTTAAAAAAATAGGAAAAAAACTAAAACAAACAAACAAAAAATGCATTGTTTTAAATTAAATATTGATAATGGCTTGTGTAAGGATGCTGATAGCAGAAGGGGTAGATGATCCCAAACTGCCCATTTACCATTCAGTGCTCTTTTCTATATCACAGGGATTGGATGTTAAGAAACAGCATACTTCAAAAACCCTGCTAGCAGGATCTCAAATTTGATATTGCCAGTGAAAGTTATCCCCTACGATATTTGAAAGGCACAAAACAAGCAGAAACCGTTATTTCTGCTGTTAACATTGACAAGCATACATCATAAAAGAAATTTTTGCAAGTAGCTTTGAGTATCCTATGACAAATTACCCATTTTGGTGCTACAGACAGTTGAGTTTATCAAGTTATTTCTGCAATTTTTGCTTTTTCTAACTTCCTGAATGTTAGATGTTACTTTCTTTTCCTTTATTCCTCCTTTATCTTTACTACCTCTGTCCTTCTGAAGTTTCGTAAGCCTCTTGTGTTCTGAAGTAAATCCCAACTGCTTTAACAACTAGACAATCCCTTTCTACTTAACAAACTAGATCATATTCTTGATTGATTTTATACTGAAATGTGGCCTTCAGAAATTCTTAAAATAGTCATTTTTCTCCTTTAAATAAAAGAAACATATGGCCATACTTATCATTGTTATAAATAACCTCATGTTTAATGCATGGGTAAACATATAGGAAGTAAAAAATATATAAGTGCTTAGTAAACTTTTAAAGTTTTGTGTAGTTTGATTAAAATTATGCTTTCAAGGTTTGGAAATATGAACATTTGCCTGGGTATAATGATTCAACGCCTCGGACAAAGGACACACTTGGCATGTGCTTTAACCAGGTTACCTCTGGTGAGTTATGATGAAGCTTGATGTAGATCAGTGGGAGAAATTAGGAGTTTTAGAATTGTGTTATACTTCCAGTTGCCTGGGGAGAATACAGGATGCAAGGAGAGACAGGAGAAGCACAGGAGCTGGTCAAGAAGGCAAAAGAAAACTGGAGAAGCACTCTCATTGTGTTTTGGTAGGAAGGAAAGTGTGAAACAGAGCAAGCGGGTTTCAGATTGGCTAATTTGAATAATTTCATCAGACTTGAGGGCAGCGAGGCTATCCCTGGCTGTCCAGTACCTTGCCCTGAAGTGATTAGGGCAGAAGCATAGTGGCCTGGAACCCGAGAGTACTTAAGTGTGGACTTAATTGGCTTCTCAAGAAGGGGAACTTGACTGGTCTCTGGTCATGGCCTCAAAACTGGGTCAATACAGGATTTTAAAAAAATAAACTGTTACAACATGTTGTACTGGGCCTGAAGAAGAAAATATATATTTCATCTGTATGAGTGTGCATTCATACATACGGTTGCATTTGTGTGTATATATATGTATGAAAACATACACAGTCATGCATTCAAGCAATAATATTTAAAGTGAGCCATTAACACCAAAAATCTTCATAGATTTTTAGACTGTTCTTTGAAGAACCCCAGCCAAAATTAACTGACAAAGTGCTTTAGGATTAAATGACCACTAGGATTTCTTAATAATGACCATTCAGAATACACAGATAGCAGTTGGTGGGGTGCTAAAATGCATCCAATTTCTCCCTGATACTTTCTGGATATTCGCATGCTTTAGACCATACCCAGATTTCTAGAGGTAAAAGTTCAATCTATGAAGTCAATTTATACTGCAGTATATACAGATTGTACAGGGTATATCAATGAGGTTCTGTAGAAGAAACAATCAGTGAATTTGAAATCATAGAGAATATGCAAATTAAAGTATAGTAAACATAAAGAATCACTCTCAGCACTTAATTATCAAATTGTGTAAAAACTGTGATGAGAGAACTTATGAAAAGCAATTAGTGGAATAATAGAGAAAAACATCAGACACTACTCGGGATGTATTTATGACTAAAAAAATGATGTTTGCCCAAAGTTCAAATATAAGTGAGTATCCAATTTTATATGTCAATCTGACCAATAACAAAAAATATAGGTCATATATTTAAAATATGGACTATTTACCTTATATAGAAATCTTTAAGGGAGGATCAGATGAACAGAAATATTGAACATTTTAATAATGTAGGGGCTAATGAGCCTGGACCCTGGAATTCCTACAATATTTCTCTACCACAACCCTGCTGTTTCTTAAGCAAGGCCTCTGTTTTCTTGACAGGGTAACTTTGTTTTATTATCAGTATTATTATTACCCAATGGGTTCTACACTCTTTTGGTTCAGGTCTGTTTGAGAGCTTTTTACTACTAATATCACAAAGGCCAGCTCAAATATAATTCCTTCTGTAAAATTTTTCACAAGCTCCAAAAAACACATCACTTAAAAAGAGAAAAACTGAGAGATTAGCACAATTTTCCAGTAGTGATCTTATATATTTGAAGCATATCAATTGTTACATGGTCTTGTGTCTCCCTGAATAGACTTGACATCTTTAAAGACAGGGATAAGATGTTATTAATGGCATTGTTAATTATTATTTTCAAAGGATATAGATCATTGACTGGCATGTTATGTGTTCAGTAAAATTAAATTTATAGGAAAAATAATGTTTACGATTTTTATGGTGGGCCATAGTTTACTGACTTTGAGCTAACACTGATAAAGGGCAAATTCTGTTGTACTTTCTGGTCAGCTGTCTCATACAAAAAGATATCACAAATATTTGAAGAAATTGCTGCTGTGGCTCTTAGGGGAATTTATTACTAGGTTTAGCAAATGTGCTTGTACAGATCAATGGGCTGTTATGTTGACCTTTCACTGGTTGTTTGCTCTGACTCAGGCACTTACAATAAACTACTCTCACTATTTCAACTCTGCTCTTCAATTCTTTTTTTTTAAATGTTATGGAACCTTTGTCAATAGGTATGGTTAAAAACCTAGTTGATGTTTGTGTTTTTACTTCTTGGCTTTTTCCTTAGTGATGAAAAAGTGCTGTCTCAAAAATAGCAGAGATCCAAAAATGTCTCTAAAGAATATTGCTGTCATTTATAGAATATTTGTGTATTCTATGCAATATAACTGGGTATAATACGAAATCCAGAAACTCCAGGATGACATAAAATTGCACTATAAAAATGAATATCAAAAAACATAATTATAAGAAATATGAAAGCCTAATATGTTTCAACTTCTCAGAATTAAAGTATCTTTTGTGTATATGTCTATGGAACAGATTGACAAACAAAATATAAATAAGCAATTCTGTATTAATAATTATTTATCTAAATAGATGTATATCTTAATCTATATATTATTTTTATATACATATGTATATGTGTGTGTGTGTATATATACATGTATATATATATAACTTCACCCTTTACAATGAACCAGATGATTTAGTGTAATTATACAACTTGATAAAACTGACAGGTAAGTGAAGATATCCAATCACTGATAGCTGTGTTTCCAGGAATTGAAGAAATTTTTAATAAGAATTAGTTTTAATATGTATTGAGAAGTTTCTAACTACTAGTTCTCTCCTAAGTTCTTTTCAAACATTTTCTCATGTAATCTACATGACACTAATGAGTTTTATAAATAAAGAAACTGAAGCCTGGATCAGTTAAGTAACCTGCCTATTGTTATAAGAGTTTAGATAGTATAACTAAGATTTGAATGATATTCCTATTTGTCTAAAACTATGGCAACTTCTTCTACAGCTTTCTATAGTGTTTTCTAATATCACCAAACAGCAGAGTTTATGACTAAAGGAATAAAATGTGCATTACATACAAGGAACTAAAACTTTAGCAAATGCTAAGGGATAATTTCAGTGACTGATGTGACAGAAACCCAGGGATGTTACATATGGGATGGTTTTCAGATTAGGCAAACTAGTGCTGTGGTATGGTAATTGATAAGAAAGGAACGGCTTCTTTTACTTATGTGGAAGCTATTTATTGAATGACTGTTACGTGCTAGGTATTGTTCCAGCTGCTTGTAGGAGAGTGCTGAGTTTCAATGGTAAAAACTCTGCTCTTATTTGGTTAAAACTCTAATGAGGAGGGATAGACAAAAAGCAAATAAACCATTAAAGAAACAAGATAATTTCAGCAAAGGGGAGATACAGAGACAATAAAAACTGAGTGACAGAGTACAAGCATTGCTTCTTTAGATTAGCTGATAGGTAACACTTCACACAAATGTTGATGTGCTGAAGCTGAGTCTTAAATGACAAAACTATCCAGTTTGGGAAATGGCTGATGAAAAGTTTTCTAGGAAGAGAGCATGTGAATGGTAATAGCCCTAAGGTGGCAGAGAGTTTGTCTCAGTCGAGAAAAAGAAATAAGGCTAGTGTGTCTAAAGCGCGATGACAATGGTCACATGCATAATTACCAGGTCCTAATGTAAAATAAAAATCTGGGGCCCCTTGTTTAAAAATTTTTAAGGCTTTTCAGACAGCAACAGCAGATGATTAAACCAAGCTTGAAATCCTTCGGAGCACAGGACCCTGTAAAACTGCACAGATTAATATACTATGTAACTGAACAGGAAACTTCCACTTCAAGTGGTAAAAGGGAGAAGGGAATCAAGATGTGGTTGGAGAAGGAGGAACTAGATCACACCGAATCAAGGGAAGAGTTTGGATTTTAAGTGTGATGAGAAGACAATGAAAAACTAAACAGGAAGTGATGAGATCTGATTTATAATTTAAAATGTAAAAATGTGTTGTCTAGTCATGGTGCAGAATGGGACAGAGGGACCACAAGGAACAACAAAGGAAACAGTTGCTAGGCTGTGTCACTGGGTATGAAAAGACCAGATATTGGAGGGTCCAGTATCAAGTAAGAGAAAAGTATGTTTGCATTTTCTTATACTCTTCACAATGTAGTCATTACAGACATGATACGTATTTAATCTGAATTAACATTTTCTTCATGAGTTTTTTGTTGTTGTTGGGTTTTTTTTTTTTTTTTTTGGTCTTTTTTCCATTTCTTGGGCCGTTCCCCTGGCACATGGAGGTTCCCAGGCTAGGGGGGCGAATCGGAACTGTAGCCACTGGCCTACACCAGAGCCATAGCAACTTGGGATCGGAGCCGTGTCTGCCACCTACACCACAGCTCACGGCAACGCTGGAGCCTTAACCCACTTGATCCCTGCAAGGCCAGGGATCAAACCTGCAACCTCATGGTACCTAGTCGGATTCGTTAACCACTGCGCCACGACGGGAACTCCTCTTCACGAGTTCCTTAAGTGTAGAAAATCAACAAAGCAATAACTAAAGACTTCATAGCATTTACTAATTTCCATGATGTGAATATTCCATTTATGTCTAATTTCAATTTAACATTATGATGCCACGAAATGCAGAGTTAGAGACTGTGACACATTTTTGCTGTATTTTTATTTCAGTGCTATAATAGATGTAAATAAACTGAAGAATGTAGATAACAGTAAAATAAGCATGAAGTGATAAATTTTGAGTATTTATTACTCTTGTTTTTAAAATAATTTATTTAAATTAAGTTTATATAATTTCATGTTTAATGATGGCTGTTTATAACAAGTGGCTTCAAAATTCCTGAAAATTCAATAATCAGCTCTCATGAGTGGGTATAAACTGACTCCAGCACCCTATAGTATGAGGGACTTGAGTATATGGATTTCTAGTCTTTCTCTCAGGCAAGTCATATGTGAATTTGTTTTCTGATATTTTTTTGCTACCGAGGAGGTACATGGTTCTATGGGAACCATAGTCCACTGGGTCACATAACGTTAGTTATTATTCATCATGTCATTCTCAGAATATTCTGAAGACTGTCCACTAGGGATACAAAGATTGACACATCCCTATGCTACACAACTTGGTTTTCTTTCCTGAAGTGAGTGTGCATGTCAAGAAAAATCTATAGTCTCTCTTTCTTTTTTCCTCACTGTATTCATTTTATTTTTCTACTTTTTAATTTATACATTAATGTCAAGAAAGAATATCACTGCATCTGAGACAAAGAACAAAATTCCTTTTTACTATTCTTTAGCTTATTTCAAAAAGGAAGTATGTTTCACTACATTGTCGTACAATGGTTGAGACAAGAGACCCCTCCAGTCTATACAAAACAAAGACTACACTGACTTTAACAAACTCCAAGTGGTTAATTTTCACCTCTCTTTATATTTCATTCCAATATGTTCCTAATTATTAGTCTTAACTTTTAAATTTTTACAGTAAATATAGATACAGCCCTTGTTAAAAAAAAAAAACATATGGTATTTTCGACTCGTTTCCCACTGGTTCTGCAGGGGTTTTGATTTATATTTAATAGCAGCTTTGAGATGTAATTCACAAATGTAAAACACTGTAAGTCACATGCCATGAATCCACTCACTAAATTGTAAAATTAAGTGGTTTTTACTCTATATACAGAGTTATGTTATGATGGTTTCATCACCACAATAAAGTTTGAACATTTCCCACAAATGAAATCCCTGTATTGTTAGTAATTACATTTTTAAAAAATTTTTATTGAGATATAATTGATTTATAGCATTATAGTAGTTTCAGCTGATATAATGATTAGATATTTACATATATTTCAAAATGTTCATCACAATAAATCTAGTTAATATAACTCCCATACATAGCTACATGTTTTTCCTTCTGATGAGAATCTTTAAGATTTACTCTCTTAGCAACTTTCAAAAATGTAGTACAGTATTAGTAAATAGACTTTTGGTTACTATAGTTTTGTAATATAGTTTGAAATCAAGAAATGTGGTGTCTCCAGCTTTGTTTTTTTTTTTTATCAATATTGTTTGGCTATTTCATGTCTTTTGTTTCTGTACAAATTTTTAAATTATTTGTCCTATTTCAGTGAAAAATGACTTTGGGATTTTATTAAGGATTGCAGTGAATTTATCAATTAACTTGGACAGTATGGACATTTTAATAATAGCAAATCTTAATATCTATGAATATCTGTTTATGTTTTGTTCAATTTTATCACTATCTTATAGTTGCATTGTACATATCTTTCACTTCATTAGTTAAATATATTCTAGGTATTTATTCTTTTATGAAACTGTAAATGGAACTGTTTTCTTAATTTCTCTGATAGTTTTTTTAGTGTAGAAACACAATAGAGTTTTGTGTATTGATTTTGTATGCTACAACATTTGTGAATTTGATTTGTGAATTTGTTGATTAGTTCTAATTGGGTTTGTTTGTTTTTGGCACACTTGTGGCATATAGAAATTTCTGAGCCAGTGATTGAATCTGAGTTTGAGCCACATCTGTGACCTACACTGCAGCTGTGCAATGTCAGATTCTTTAACCCACTGTGCCAGGCTTGGGATTAAACCCACACTTCTGCAGTGACCTGAGCCACTGAAATCAGATTCTTAACTCCCTGAGACACAGGTGGAATTCCTCTAATAGTTTTTCCGTTAGTGTCTTCAGTGTTTTCTATATATACACCATATTATCTGAAAATAGAGACGGTTTTACTTCTTCCTTTCAAAATAGATGCCTTCTATTTATTTTACTAGCCTAATTGCTCAGGGTGGGACGTTCATTACTATGTGAAATAAAAGTGATTAGGAGTTTGTTCCTGATTAGAAGAAAATTTTTTGACTTTTTTATGTTAGCTTTGGGCTTGTCATATATGACCTCTATTATGTTAAAGTACATTCTTTCTATACCCACTTTGCTGAGAGTTTTTAATCATAAATGAATGTTGTTTTTGGTGGAATGATTTTATGGAACTATTGAGATTGTCATATAATTTTTATTCTTTATTTTGTTAATGTGGTATATCACATTGATTGATTTGTGGATATTGAACCATGCTTTTATCCCTGGAATAAATTCTGCTTGATCATAGCATATGACCCTTTTAATGAATTGTTGTATTCGATTTGCTACTATTTTTTTTTTTTTGAGAACTTTTGCATCTATGTTCATCAGAGATATTAGCCTGTAACTTTATTTTCTTGTGGGGTCTTTATCTGGTTTTGGTGTCAGGGTAACACTGGCCTTGTAAAATGAATTTGGGAGTATTTCCTCCTTTTCTATTTTTAAGTTTAAGATGATTGGTATTAATTCTTTAAATATTTGGTAGAATTCACCAGTGAAGCAGACTGTTCTAGAATTTCGTTTGTTGGGAGGTTTTTCATTAATGATTTAATCTTCTTACTAGTAATTGGTCTGTTCAGATTTTCTACGTCTTCAATGATTGAATCTTGGAATTTATCCATTTCTTTCTACATTGTCCAGTTGGTTGTCATAAAATTGTTCATATGATTCTCAGGATTTATATTTCCGTGGTATCAGTTGTAACATACTCTCCTTCATTTCTGATTTTGTTTGAGTTTTCTCTTTTTTCCTTGGTGAGCTCAGAGAAAGATCTGTCAGTTTTGCCTGTCTTTTCAAAAACCAACTCTGAATACCATTGATCTTTTTTATTGTCTTTTTGGTGTCTATTTCATATATTTCTGCTCTGATCTTTGTATTTGTTTCCTTCTAATATTTGGGGCTTTGTTCATTCTTTTTCTATTTCCTTGAAGAGTAACAGTAGTTTATTTGTGATTTTCTTGTTTCTTCAGGTAGACATTTATCTCTCTAATCTTCCCTTAGAACTACTTTTACTATATCCCATATGTTTTGGTATCTTGTATTTCCATTTTATTTCTCTCAAGGTGCTTTTTAATTTATTGCTTTCCTTGACCAAGTGGTCATATAGTATCATATTGTTTAATGTCCATGTATTTGTGAATTTACCACTTTTCTTTTGTAATTGATTTCTGATTTCATATTATGAGGTTTGGAAAAGATGCTTGATATGATTTCAGTCTTCTTAAATTTGTTGAGTTGTTTTGTGACCTAACATATATTCTAGAGAATGTTCTAGGTGTACTTGAGAAGAATGTATATTCTGTTGCTTTCAATAGAATGTTGTGTATATGCCTAAGTTCATCTGATCTAATGTTTCACTTAAGGTCAATGTTTTCTTATTGATTTTCTGTCTAGATCATTTATCCATTGGTAAAAATGGTGTATAAAAGTTGCTTATTATTACTGTTATTATCTGTTTCTTTCCATAGGTGTTGTTGGTATTGGTTTTGTATGTTTATATAACCCCCATGTTGGGTTCAGACATATTTACAAATGTTATATCCTCTTGTTTAATTGATCCCTTTCTCATTATGTAATTATCATCTTTGTCTCTTATAGCAGTCTTTGTCAAAGATTATTTTATCTCATGTTAAGTACAGAACCTCAGTTTTCTTTTGGTTTCCACTTGCATGGAATATCTTTTTCCATGCCTTCAATCTTTTATGTCCTTACATCTGAGATGAGTGTTCTGTAGGTAGCATATAGATGAATGTTGGGTTTTTACTCATTCAGAGACTATGCTTTTTGAATGGAGTATTTGGTCCATTTACATTTAAAGTAATTATTGATATGTATGTACTTTCTTATCTTTAATAGTTTTCTGACTATTTTATGTATATATGCTAAAGTAGATGTCTATCCTTTAGGTAATGCTTTAAGATAAGCAAATAATTCTCTTTGACAGAAAATCTTGGTGCTTTTCAGTTGGTTGCCTCTGCACTAGGCCCTGGGATGGGAGATACCATGTGGGTAAATCTTTTAAGAACTGTTTTTAAGTTAGCTATGGACTTTTGGGTCTTGTACATTAAAGCCCCATTGACTTTCAAAATATGATTTTGGGGTATCTTGTCTCTCAGGTATAGATCTTAAAATTTGGAGTGCATGGCATGGTGTTCAAATGCTTTTCTCCTCAGGGAGAATCTGAGGTGGGTGTTGCATTCCTTCCTCATTGTGGGTTGATGTACTGGGGGTAGAAATTCTGGCAATATTTGTCTCAGCCTCTTACCCATCTCAAAATGGATTTTCTCTCATTCACCTGATATATAGCATTCACTCAGATAGTTGGTTCTTTTTCCTCTCTCATATGTAGCTTTAGATTGGGCATATCTGTGGGAGGAGGTGAGTTCTGGATCTCCCTGTTTCACCCCCCTGAATCAGAAGCAGCAATCACTCTTATTATTTCCCCCAACATTAACCTCCCTAGCCCTATGCCACCATTAATCTACTTACTGTCTATAGATTTGGCTAACTTATATTTTTTATGTAAGTGAAGTTATATGACGTGATCTTTTGTGACTGGTATCTTTCACTTACATTGTTTGCAAAGTCCATCCATGTTGTAGCATGTATCAGGACTTTATTTTTTTTTAATTGTAAAATACTTTTCTATTACTTGGATATGCCATTTTATTTATCTATTCATTAGTTTGGGGATATTTGATTTTTGTCTATTATGAATAATGCTGATATGAACATTTTTAGATTAGCTTTTGTGTGAACACATTTTTTAAACTATCTCACGTTTATTCTTTGAAGTGGAAAATTGGTTCATATGTTAATTTTATTTAATATTTTGAGGAAGCAGATTGTTCACTAAAGTGGCTACACCATTTTAATTTTCTACCCGCAGTGTATAACTGTTCTGATTTTTTTCACATCCTTACCGATATTTGTTATTGTCCATCCTTTTTATTTTGGCCATCTTAATAGACATGAATTGATATTGCAGTTCTGATTTACATTTCACTAATGATTAATACTACTGAGCATATTTTCATGTGCTTATTGACCATCTGTATATCTTCTTTGGAAAAGTACTCAAATATTTTACCAATCTGAAAAATTGGATTATTTGTGTGTTAATTATTGAGTTGTTAGAGTTCTTCATATGTGCTTGATGCTGGTGCCTCATTAAATATATGATTTGAAATTAGAATGTATAAAGACTCTCATTTGTGGACTCTTTTCACATTTCTAATAATGTCTTTTGAACCATAAAGGTATTTAACTATGATATTAGTCCAAATTATTTTTTCCATGTAGTTTATGGTTTTTATGTCATAGCAAAGAAACCACTGCCAAATTTAAGGTCAAAGAGATTTATCTCTATGTTTTCTTTTTATATTTTTAGTGCTTACATTAGGTCTTTATTTTGTTTTCAGCTAATATTTCTTATGGTAGATGTTAGGGTTCCCATTTCATCCTTTTGTGTGTGGATATCCAATTTTTCTAGAACCATTTGTCAAAATGACAATACAAAAATCTACTTACTGTAAGTGTAAATTTCTATTTTTGGACTATCAATTCCATTTCATTGATCTATATATCTATTCTTATTCCATTACCACATTGTTTTGATTACTAAAGGCTTGTAGTAAGCTTTGACCTGGAAAATGTGAGCTTTTGATTCTTCTTTTTCAAGATATTTTGGGATCAATTTCCACTAAAAAAAATGACATGTGATTTTGATAAGATTTTATTGAATCTATAGATCAATTTGGGGAGACTTATATCTCAATAGCATTAAAAGTTTCAATCCTTGAACATAGAATGTTTTCCATTTATGCAGATCTTCTAAAATTTTCTTCCAACAATACTTCTGTAATTTTCAGAACACATTTCCTTAAAGTACTAGAATGTTAGGAAATATTATCTTGAAGGGGTATTGGAAACTTAAAATGCTATCTCTTCATATACTGTGATGATTATGCAGTGTCTGTACTTAATTCTGACATGGTATATTATCCTGATTGATTTTTATATATCAAAGTAATCTTGGATTCTTGGGATAAGGGACACAGAGTGTATATAATCTTTCATGTTGATCTATTCAGTTAATTATTTTTTATTGAGTTTTCTTTTTTTTTTTTTTTGCATCTATATTCAGTAGGGATATTGACCTAAAGGTTATTTCCTAGTGATATCTTTTTCTGATGTTAGTATAAGGGTGTACTGGCCTCACAGAATGAGTTAGGAAAAATTCCCACTATCTTCTACTTTTGGAGATGTTTGTAGAAATTGTTATTAATTCTTTTTAAAATGTTTTATAGAATTCATATTGAAGCCATCTTGTTGTGGGCTTATGCAACTATGTTCTCCTTCATGGAACATTCTTTTTTTTTTTTTTTTTTGGTCACTAATACAATTCCTTTGCTTGTTATGACCCTATTCATATTTTCTAGTTCTTCTCATCTCAGCTTTGACATTCCATAAGTACATGCTTTGTGCCAGACACAGTTCAATTTTTTTTTTTACACTAAATAATTTAACAGCACAGCAACCCTGGGATAATTACTCAGAGATGTTAAATAAGTCAGCAGAAAATTCAGAGCTACTGAGGGTTAGAATCAAGATTTAAACTGATACCTCTATGATTCAAAGCCAGGGCTATTAACCACTATGCTATTATGCATGCATATAAAACATACTCCCAAGAGATCATACCTAGTGAATAACATTTATCACATCCATTTTCCATAACAAAGCTATCATCACTACTCTAAAGTGAATAGAAAAACCAAAATGGGTGACAAGCCTAGAGGAGACAAATACCCAGGATGTAACAAATTCATGCTCTGGAATCTGCATTAACAGTTTTATGCACCAGAAATATTTCCAAGAGGAGACATTTTAAGTTGGAAGGACATTGGTGTATTTTATACATGAGAAACTGTGAGGGTACTACTTTCTTAGCTACACATATTGTATGTCATGTAACAGGTAGTTGTATTCCTAATAGAAGTAAGCTCAGAAAATGCCAATGGTGCATGAATTAAATTTTTACATGATTATATTATAGTCATGGGAATCCCACAATAAATATCAAGAGAAGACCCAAGTTTACCAACAAATGCTTAGGGTTAACACTTTCTTCAGTGTTCTGAGTCCTCTGTGCAGACAAACCATAGGGAAGCAATTAAAGCTATACTGGAAAGGGAATAGTGTGCTTTTCACACACAGCTGAGAGTTGAAGTTTCTCACATGCTGTGTTCCAAGGGAATACAACCTGTCTGAATGAGAAGTCTTTAGGACATGTTCTCTACACAGTCATTCCTGCATTTTGCATTTTTTGAATCACCTTTGCTTATCTGGGACAACCTTTCTCCAAAGCCTCTGAATCATAAATATGCTACATGATTTTCTAAAACATACTGCAATGTGATTCACATACCCAAGGGCAAGACTGGATATTAAATCAATGTCAGCCTTTGTGTTTTTTCATCAGGTTAGATTCTGTGATAGGACTATTTAGCTTGAAGATATTTTTGTACTTTGAAACTCTGACAAATAAAGAAGGTCAAGGAAAGAAGTAATACAGATTGCACCTGTATATGTATGTGTGTATATGAACATATTGTGTGTGTCTGTGTATAGAAGAAAAGAAATTAAAAATAAAAGAAACTGTATTAAGAAGCTGCCCTCTATTATTATTATTTTTTTTTTCTTTTTACAACCACACACGGCACATGGAAATTCCTAGGCTGGGGGTCAAATCAGAGCTACAACTGCCACCCTACACCACAGCCACAGCAATGTGAGGTCCAAGCCACATCTGTGACCTATACCACACCTCACAGCAACACCAGATCCTTAACCCACTGAGAAAGGCCAGGGATTGAATTTGCATCCTCATGGATACTAGTTGAGTTCATTAGTGCTGAGCCACAATGGGAAATCCAACTGCCTTCTATTAATTTTCTGTTATATTGTATATATTTTTACTGAATAAAGAAATGACACAACTAGACTATAAACTCCACAAATATATGATCTTGTCTCTCTCATTTGTTCTGTATTTCTAAAATATAAAAAAATACTATGAGTATAACGCTCAATCAGTATATTTTAATGAATAAAATAAATGAAAAATAATTTTAAATTTATTTACAATAGCCATAAGGCAAATATTCCCAATTTATAGAGAAGTTAATAGAGTCTATTTTTCTTTTTAGAAACTTGCTGCTAACGCTTTGTGCTGCTAGTAGAGGCAGATCTGTCTTTAAATGAACTCTTGTCTGTTAAATGAAAGAGTAAGCATAAAATTTATTTTGCAGGAAGTTAATGTTAATAGAATAATGAATCTGATCTTTCAGCCATGGTTAATGTTTGACCTTAAATTAATCCTATCTTTCAAATCTGAGCGATCCTTTATAAAACTTATACCCTGACTCTTCCGTTCAATCAGATGATACTTTTTCGGGGTCTCAAGTAGTACCTAGCTCGAATTAGGTAACTCATCAAGGACATAATTTCAAAATATTTTCATAACTTTAGCATTGCTAACATTCTATCTTTCATGAGCTATTCTTAGTTTTTATGTTAGAATCCAACCTGTACACAAAGTCCAACTCAGAATGAACATATGCATAGAACCTTTCCTAACCATTCAATTCTGAGTGCTATTTTTTTTCTATCAGTATTTAAAGCATTTAGCATACATTTGTAATTCATGATTAACTAAATATGTCATTTTCTTTAACTTTTTGTGTATTAAGGTTTTGCCTCTTGTGATGGTCATTTTTATGTGACAACTTGGGTAAGTCTACAATATCCAAGTATTTGATCAAGTATTATTCTAGATGTTTCTTTGAAGGTATTTTTAGATGAGAAGACATATATCACCTAAAGTCACATGAAAAGATGCTCAATATAGCTAATTATTAGAGAAATGCAAATCAAAACTAAAATGGGGTAACACCTCACACTGGTCAGAACGGCCATCATCAAAACATCTACAAATGACAAATGCTGGAGAGGGTATGGAGAAAAAGGAACCCACCTACAATGTTGACTGGAATATAATTTGGGTCAGCCACTATGGAGAACAGTATGGGGGTTCCTTAAACTACTAAAAAACGGGGCTACTATATGATCTTGCAATCCTACTTCTGGGCTTACATCTTGAGAAAACCATAATTCAAAAAGATGCATGTACCCCAATGTTAATAGCACTATTTACAATAGCCAAAACATAGATGCAACATAAGTGTCCATCAATAGATGAATGGATAAAGAAGATAGAGTACATCTGTTTAGTACACAGATACACAGACACACACACACACACACAATGGATTATTACTCAGCCCCCCAAAATAATGAAATAATGCCAGTTTCAACAATATGGATGGGCCCAGTGATTATCATTCTAAGTGAGGAAATCAGACAGAGAAAAACAAAAATATCACTTACATGTCACTTATATCACTTAGGTTACATGTGGAAACTAAAAAAAAGGTTACAAATAAACCTATTCACAAAACAGAGACTCTCAGACATAGAAAAAAATCTGGTTACCATAGGAGAGGAGAGAAGAGGAATAATACTTAGGAGGTAAGGATTAAAATATACACGCTGCTATATATAAAAGAGATAACCAACAAGAACTTTCTGTATAGCTCATGGAACTATACTTGATATTTTGTTAGAATGGAGGAGGATGTAAAAAATACATCTATGTATGTATATGTAATATGACTGTATATATAACTGAATCACTTTACTGTATACCTAAAACTAACATTGTAAATCAGTAAAAAAAATTTAAAAAACATTTAAAACACTAGACTTTGAATACAGCATATTATGATCAATCATGTGGCTGTGGATCATCCAGTGAGTTGAGCCATAGAAAAATGACTACTTCACTGAAAGAAAGAATTCTGCCAGCGGATGGCCTTCAGACTTGAACTGCAACTCTTCCCTGGGTCTCCAGCCTGGATTTTAGATTTAGCAGCCTCCACAATTACATGAGCCAATTATGTAAAATATCTCTCTCTCATGCTATTCTGTTTTTCTGCAGAACCCTGACTAACACCCTCCCTAACTAGTATTCTGAGCTTTTTGCAGAAAAGTCCTGGGTATCACATTCATTTTGTATATTTCTCCAGGACCTTCCCTTTCTTCCATCCTTTTTCCTCAAATATTTACAAAGCATATAGTATAAACTCAAATAAAGGTCAGGAGCACAGAACTGTGCATACATAGTCATTTAACATGTATATTTACTGAGTAAATATTATTTGTACATTCGCTCCATTAATGTACCTAACAACTGCTTATGTTACTGAATTGCTGGCCATGTGCCTGAAACTTATATTTTTAAGGTGACTAATTTAGGTCTAGAAAGTAAATCTGGTGCTATGAGAATAGGACTCAACCTGCAGGAATGAACCTTGTGTTTCTTGCTATCAATGAAATTGGTATTAGTATGCCATTGTTAAATATACATAATGGATTCAAAATAACATTCATGTAAATCGGACTGTATTTCAGCCCTGTTGCTATCTTGGGTTTGAAAGAATGTATATTAAGTGATGGTATTTTCAAGAAGTTTGATAAGTTAGATAGCGGTGGTATAGTAGAATATAAGGACAGAAAATGAATGTAAAATCTAGCCCCGGTATTTCTTTCAAAGGAAGCATCTTCTGATCATAAATTTGAACAAAAAATCATAAGGCCTGATGAATTGGAAACAAATTGCATTGTCATTGAGGTAATAGGCAGTCTAAATTATACCTCAGAGCCCAAAAAATATGTTAGACACTGAAACATAAAGTTAAAAAGAAAATTCTTTAATGACAAATAAAGTATAAGTACTAAATACCAATTATTGTTGTAACAGTCACTCCTTAAAGCTTTTACATGCCAATTAGATATGTCAGAAACCTTAAAGATTGTAGTTTGAAAGCAAGAAATCCCAAGCAACTGTATATCATCACTCTGTCTGGCTATATCTTCTATTTTATGATATAAATAAGAACTCATCTTGTCAGGAACAACACATGCCTTAAAACTGGAGAACAAAGGTCCTTCTCTACTGATCTTAGGATATACAAACACATCCAGTGGATTTGATTGACCCTCAAATGCCAATTCTCCGTGGGCATAGGTAGGGTTTGTGCCCAATGGCATGCTGGTAAATATTTAACAACTAGATCTTGAAATAAAGTAAGTCCTGATTTGTAGTGTCTCAATTGCCTTGGTGAAATAGTCCATCAAGGGCAATTTCAAACTCCCAGGATGAGGTGGCTGAATTTGAAATTGGAAAGAGATAGGCACACTCAGCTATCAAGAACTGCTGTGAGCTGGCATGAGGACACCACTGCTTGTGTCCACTGGCCCCTCAATGCTCCTACAGATGTGATTAGTGGGACTGTTCTATATGTATAACAAATGTTATCCAAGTAATTGATACAATGAACCTGAAAGAAAGGAAACTACTGCAAAGACGACTGAACACCTTCCTCAAAGTCTGTAAGATCCAGAGTATGAACATGCCATGTGTGACTAATGAAACCATATTTAATCAACACCTAAGGTCCTCAGTTGCAGACTCTGCATTCTTCCTACATTATCCTCCTTTTACTTCTTCAAGCTGCCAATTTATTTAGAATCCTAAGCACAATGAATGTTTTCCAATCCATTCCTCCTACTCCCTTGTCTTAGCTAAACCTCAATTTTAAAATGAAAGAAAAGCCTCCTTAACCATCTCCACCCATTTGCTTTCACTTGTTTCTTCTTTCAGTCTCCTTTTTGAGAAATTTCCCAGTGAACAAGTGCACGTATGGATTTTAGATGCAGAAATCCTGGATTCAAGTAGAATCTCTCCCTGTGTTTGACTCTATGCTCATAGGCAACCCTGAGTTCCTTCACACCTACATGACATACTATCTTCCTAACCAGGTTTTTATAAGCTTATTTAAAATAGTATAAATAAAAACTTTATTCAACTACTCTGACAGCCATTTTTCCTGGTTCTCTCTGTACTCTTAGCTTTTTAGTAAATTGTTGGAGACACATATAAATTGATTTGGAAAAGTGGAGAAAAATAGCTGTTTGGACTTTTCTGTGGTCCTGTTAATTGTCCCAAACATCACCCCCCGCCTTTTTTTGGCCTTTTTAAATAGCCATTTTTAATTGATTGAAATATCTTGATTATTTTCTATTGAGAATTTACAAACCATGGATAATATTTGTTTTTATACTAAAATCATTGCTTTCATACAATCAATATTTTTCTCTGCAATTTTTGTATTTATTTTTCTAGAAAGAATGATTTAAGAACTCCAAATATTTCATGGAGGTATGCAATGACTTTTTGTTTGTTTGCTTGTTCCCCTCCCCATAAAAAAGTTATCAATAATAAAATACTTAGCACTGAGGGGAGAGTCCATTAGACAATCATATGACATGCGAAAAAAATTTACAGAAGGATATCTATTACCTTTTCATATTAGTCACTATTCTATCAGCTTAAAATTTTAAATCTAAGGTCTATCAATAGGAGTTCCCATCGTGGCACAGTGGTTAACGAATCCAACTAGGAACCATGAGGTTGCAGGTTCGGTCCCTGGCCTTGCTCAGTGGGTTAGGGATCCGGCGTTGCCCTGAGCTGTGGTGTAGGTTGCAGACGCAGCTCAGATCTCACGTTACTGTGGCTCTGGCGTAGGCTGGCCGCTACAGCTCCGATTGGACCCCTAGTCTGGGAACCTCCATATGCTGCGGGAGCAGCCCTAGAAAAGGCAACAAGACAAAAATAAATAAATAAATAAATAAATAAAGTATATCAATAAAGAGCTGTTTAGCTTAGTATAAAAAGAAATACATTTCAAGACATTTTCTTTAATGCTCAGAATTTAGGAAATGTATTTACTTTAGTTGAAAATATTTATAGGTTTCATTTTATGCTATTAAAAAACCACGAGTGAAAAGTATATTATCTAGAGTCATTTTGTGAACAGATTAGTTAAACTGTGGATCAGGGCGTTTTCTGTTTCTATTTCTTAATATGCTTAATATCTTTGACCTCATTAAATATTTTAGAAATATACTAGCTAAAGTTTATCTAGATTCCTTAGGCTCATTGCTCCCTTTTTGGCTGTGCTTTATGTCGAATAGAAAATGACACAGAACCTAGACAGTGTTTAATGAGACTATGAAACCACCAGTTAATGACTACTTGTGAATGTATTCAATTATGTTTCAGAATAAATCCTTTCTTTGACTTGCAAGGTTTTCTTATAGCAAAAGAGAGAAATGAGGTAGATGGAACAACTGAGAGAATATGTCTTTAGGCAGATCAATTCGAAAGACAATCCCTCATAATTACCTTTCATTAAAATACGAACATGAGAAAAATAATTATGGAAAATATTAGAAAATGTGTTTCATTTATGTAAATATATAAACCCAATCAGACCACAACTGCAATGCTGAAAACAAATGTATTGAAATAGATATCTGATTTCACTGGGGTAACAGATGCTTGACTAATTCAAAACATCAACAAGGATGTGAAAACAGTAGGCAATAAAGTCACCCCATGATGTGTCAAGCCTTAAAATTTGTAAAAGATGCAGTTCACTGAATTGCTAGCTTAATTGTGTGAACTGCTCTTGCTTTAAAACTTGATTTTTAAAACTTTATTTCTCTATTGCATCACCACCTACAGCTTAAAGTACACTAATTATACTTTAAAACACTGCACATTGAAAATCTAACAATTCTAATAATAAAATATGAAATTAAAAAGATATCAGTAAATTATAGAATAGAATTGTATGACATGTGCTCCAAAGTACTTTTCTATTTTGGGGGGCTAGAGTCTTGTTTTTCGTTTTTGTTTTTTTTTACAGATCCGCTCTCATTGTTTTCATATTTCAGGGAATGCTAAGGCCAGTTACATACATGTGTTAATCTAGGTAATCTAATTGTTTCAAGACTAATAAAATTACTCTGAAGACCTGTGCTACATGTTGTATCCTGCCATTAGGCTTAAAACCGTAGATTATCAACCAAAAGAACTTTTTGTAATGGGAAGTCAAAGGGGGTAGAATATGAACTATAAGAAAGAAGAATCTAAAATATTCAGTATTAGTCCTCCAGAAAATATTCACTGTGTGTCTACAGACAGTTCAGAAACATTCCTACTCTTATATTTCAGTTTGTAAGTTAATGAGCATACAATTTGCTATATTCTACTTTTTTTTTTTTTTTTTTTTTTTTTCTGCCTACCAAGGTGCCTGTCAGTATTGTAGACTGGGGCTCCCTTTGCTCTGTGAATTTGTTCTCCAGTGTGAGGAAAACAACCATACAAAAAAAAGACATCAGCAAATCCATGATATATATATATATTACACATAAACACACACACACACATATATATACTATGAAAAAGAAATAGCTTTTTGCTGCTTTAAGCAACCTGAAATTTTGGCTGTTTGTTACTGTAGCATAATGTAGCCTGTATGTAGTCAGATAGTTACATACATGAAGAAAATGTGTTTGGGCCTTAAATACCAATGCAAGTATGTGAAAATATGAACAAAATCCAGTTTTATAAGCTTAAATGCAAACTACTACAGAAGGTGCTAATAGAGATAGGATGCTTTGAGATGACCTAGTAGAATTAAACTTGATTATTACTGTCAAAAATGTACATGTTAAGTTCATATAGTACATCTATATTTTATCAAATAATGAAGTAGAAAATTGACGGTGATTTTTATGTAACAGATAAAAATACTGTGTTTCATAACATTCCCAAATTAAATCACATGAGAAATATGACAAATGAAAACATCAGATTTTTGTGCAAGGGAGATAACAACAAAGCACACGAGGGAAGCCAAAATAACCTAAAAACGACATACTGTATGATACATCAAAGCAGTGAATTTTAAGTGGTTTGTGAAAACACCTTCTTCGGTTTTTTCCCAAAATAAGTTCCCTTGAGTCCTTTGTGTGAAAGTGCTTCTGACAAATTCCTTTTCCCCCTTAAAGATGCCAACAGATCCCCATGTACTTGGCTAAACATTTTCTTTGGCAACGACTGCTGGACAATTTCATTTCATTAGTTCTATAATGCAAATGTTGTGCAATAAGAATCCTAAAGCATGAGTCAGTTTTATCAAAATGATTGCTGCATGATTTTTCCCCAAAATACTCTTCTTGGAAATTACAGAAAAAACTATTTAACACAGTCAACCAAATTGGTACATATTTGCTGTGCATAAAACAATGCAGAGATTTTAACTATTCCTTATAAATTTTTTTTTTTTTTTTTGGTCTTTTTGTCTTTTTTGAGGGCTGCACCTGCGGCCTATGGAGGTTTCCAGGCTAGGGGTCCTATCAGAGCTGTAGCTGCCAGCCTATGCCAGAGCCACAAAAACACCAGATCTGAGCTGTGTCTGCAACCTACACCACAGCTCACAGCAACGCCGGATTCCTTAATCCACTGAGCGAGGCCAGGATGGAACCCGCAACCTTATGGTTCCTAGTCAGATTCATTTCTGCTGCACCACGATGGGAACTCCTATCCCTTATAAATTTTCAAGCTAAAAATAAAATGTATTTTATCAAATTATTTTTACCTTATTTAGAACTAAGCAAGATGTTCTAGATACATTCAGAACCACAATTTGACCACTGGGAAAAAAAAATCTAGATAAGAATATGACGTGCTATAGATCAAGTCCTTGAGCTTGGGACAATTTCTCTAAATGCAGAAACAAATTTTGCATGCAGTGAAAACATTCAAAGAGAGATAAGCCTGACTCATCTGTTGTTTTTCCTTAGGCTTAATCTGGCCATTCAGCTGATTAAAGGGATTTTGTTTTTGTTTTCTTCCCTTTGTTAGGGTAAATAACATTTTTAAAAAATTCAAATAACGTAACAGCTCTTGTTTTAGTAAATGGTATGGAAGTATGTAAGTCTTATTTTAAAGAAAATGCTATAAAACCTCTTGGGATTTTTACCTAAAAAAAAAAAAAGAGACCTATCACAGCATTGTCAAGTGACTCTGAAGTTCTCTGCAAGCAACATCTATTCACTTTTACTATACCATAGAGTTTAAATGTTTCTTCAAGTTATGCACATACATGGATAAAAACAGTATAGTTTACTTGGGGCAATTAAGATCAGAAAATTTTGTTCTAGTTGTATCTTAACTAGTGAAAACTGACCAGATGGAAAGAAGAATCACCTGTCTCTACCCCATATTACTCGTAGGTGAAAAAAAATACCTTTCTCCTCAATTTATCCTAGGATGAAATTTTTACAAACAAGAATAAGTTTTTCAGATGTAAAGAGTGAAGAACAGAGGAGGAGCTGTCTGGCCTCTTTTTGTATTTTATACTGCAATTTCCTTAATTTGGGGGATACTCATCGGGATTTCTGCTACCAAATTCATATCTGGCTGCTTATTGCTTGAAAATCAATACTCGAGGCAAGCATTGCCAGGAATGGAAAAATGTTACTTTTAATCAGGATGCTACCAGTCTGAAAAGAAGGCAGATATGTGTCCCAAATCCAACTCAGAAGATTCTGCTCAGCCATAAAAGTTTTTAAAGGAAAAAAGGGAAGTAATCTCAGGCAATCATTGATACTCACCACCATCTTCCACTTGTGCAGACTTCTCAACTCCTAACATTCTGTAGATACTATCTTCTGCACAGTTTTTTGTTTGTTTTTTGTTTTGTTTTGTTTTCAGGATTACTGAAGGAGACGCTAGGGAAGAGATCTTGTCATGTTAATTATTTATTCTTCATTTCTACTTCTTTGATCTAGAGAGGAACCAACGGATTAGACAAGATATTGTGTGATCATAAGATTGGAAAGGTGGGAGTTGAGCAGAGTATGGAGCTGCCTAGTTTAAGGTTAGTTACAATATAGCTCTATAAAAGTGACAAGACAAAAGGAGCCTCCAGCAGAAAGCTCTTTTCTGCCAAAAGCTGCTTACATTTCCATCTTGGATTAAAGCAACAACAGAATTACAATGGTGGTCACAGAGGCCAGCATCAAGTTTTCTCAGTAAGGACCTTGAGCTGAAGTAGCCTACAGAGTCCCCCATGCTTTCCTTTCTTTCTTAGCTAATATTTTCTTACAGAAATTTTCCACCTAGAGGAGAGGCAGCTAAACCTGGAGGAGAAACTGCTGTGGCAATTTTATCTTATGGATGCATTTGCCTTTGGCCAGGAATCTCTTACTTTTTAAAGCCCATTTTAGCCAATGAGTTTAGATAGAATGTATCCTTGCTTCACTTTAATTTCACCCCTTGTGTGAACCCCTTTTATTTACATACTACCAGTGTAGTATGCACCTCATTAACTAAGGTGGCTAGAGTAGATTATTCTTAAAAGTTCTTTCCTACCTCTAGCATGTAAAATATTTGTATTGTCTTTTGCCCCATGTCTTTACATTGTACTTAGAAAGCTTAGTGCTAGAATTCACAGCCACTGCTGTGCTGTACAGTGACTATTCGATTTTTATCTTCTTTTTGCTTCGTGTATTGTATTTGGAATCATCTCTCTTCTGGACTGAAATGTGGAAAAATTTTCACAAAAAAACAGACAGAACTTGTAACATGATCATCATTCTGCCTGCACTGTTTTCTCTCAGTCTAGGAAAAGCTTTGTCCCAAGCTGTTGCTACAACTTAAAACAAAAGAAAATGCATCAGAACTGCGCAAATCACAGAAACACACTGGTTCAGTGGGTATGCCATCCATTAAGAAAATCTTCCCAAGTGCTTTCAAAACACAGGGAACCCAAACAACCTTTGCAGTCATTTATCAAAGGTTACAAATCTATCATTTCAAGAAGAATGAAACTAAGCACTAAAGTTAGAGAAGTAAACCAATATGCAGCACTTTTCTCCCATTTATTCAACTTCCCCTTACATTCTTCTCAGGAAAAAAAAAATAGATACAGACTTAACCTGCTTGATACCAAGAATGAGTAGCATGCAAACAAATAATATGTAATCAATACTTGGAGCACAACATGTTTCTTATTAATTTGATAACTAGAAGAATTTCCAATTTTATGGAATGTGTATATAATATGTGAGGTTTACATAATTCAAAAAAATCCTTCACATTTACTCTCCTGTATTTTACTGATATATTTGGCTTTATAAGAGATCATAGAAAGTTTATGCAACCATCATTAAATGTTTTAATAATGCTAAAAATAATAGTATTATAATTGTGTGAATTTATTTAATAAACACACAAAATGTCTCAGACTCATTCCGAGCTGATCTGCATCTAGCACCTTTTATATTTTTTAAATTAATTTTTTATCCTTTTTTTTTAAAGATCTGTGTTTCTTGAATACATTCTGTGGTGATTATCTACATAGGACTTCAAAACTCAAGATATTTCATCAAGGTAATCTATTTTGGGTCTTTTTTTTTCTTCAAAACTATTTTAGTATTTCAATTATATACATTTAATCTGGTGACCAAATCCTATTATCTCCATATCTTTATATCCTCAAATTTATATGTCCTGTCAATCACTGTTCAATCTTCTTGCTGTATAAGACCAATGACATGCAAATTTTTGTGATTTACAACCCTTATCTTATTCCATTAATTTCTGCATCTTCAATTTCAGTTCCTGGCTGCCTCCCAACTCTGTCTAACTAAATTGTTTTAAGATGACTATCGGATATCTAGGTATTCATTATTTCTGGAAGCTGTCTCCTACCTTTCAACCTTTACATGATATATACAGCTGTCAAAATCCTGGACATAATCCCAGGCACTGAGTGTTCTACTAAGAAACATATTAAGGCTGTCACTGGGATATTTCTTAAGAAAAGAACTAAGAGATACTAAATAATGGTCACAATCTTAAACTCTAAGTTTTGTTACATTTATTAGTAAAAGGGAAGAGAGTCGTGTTTATGTTTTAAGGTCAATAAGAGTAAATTGGTTTTCCATGACCTATCAAAAGATACACCACTGAAGCTGTCACTCTTGTTCATCTAGAGTGCAATTTTACTGATATTCTCAATAAGCACAAAGAACTGAAAATTCAGAAGGGGTTCTGAATCTTCTAAAAATATAAAACATGTCGAAATGAACTGTCAAGTTCATTTATGTTCTTGAGGGTTTGTTTTTTTTTTTTTTCCCCCTTTTTTTGAAACATAGTAAGGGCAATGAGAGCCATATAAACATAGGATGACATGTTTATTCATGGTTTGGTTTTGTGCTTAATTTTGATAGTTATTTCAGATATCCTGCAATTCCTAATTCTCTCTCTCTTTTTTTTTTTTTTTTTAATTTTGCTTTTCAGGGCTGCACTTGTGGCCAGCCTATATCACAGCCACAGCAGTGTAGGTAGGTCATCTTCGTGGTGTGTCATCGAACTACACCACAGCTCACGGCAACGCCGGATACTTAACCCACTGAGCAAGGCCAGGGATCAAACCCGAATCCTCATGGATACTTGTCAGGTTCATTACTGCTGAGCCACAAAGGGAATTCCCTAATTCTCTTTTTTAAAAAAGAAATTATTTGGTATTTAATTGCCTCTTTGATCTTTGATTTTTGAAGTTGTTTGAAACCTCATGGGGATTAAGTAACTCCAATTTCCTAGCAGACATCCATTCACATTCTCAATCATTTTATTCACTGAAGAGATTTTTTTTTAATTAATCAAAAAAATTTGGAGTTCCCATCGTGGCTCAGTGGTTAACAAATTCGACTAGGAACCATGAGGTTGCAGGTTCGATCCCTGGCCTTACTCAGTGGGTTAAGGATCAGGCGTTGCCATGAGCTGTGGTGTAGGCTGCAGACGCTGCTTGGATCCTGTGTTGCTGTGGCTCTAGCACAGGCCTGTGGCAACAGCTCCGCTTTGCCCCCTAGCCTGGGAACCTCCATATGCTGCGGGAGTGGCCCAAGCAATGGCAAAAAGACAAAAAAAAAAAAAAAATTACCTGAGCTTTGGAAAACCATGAAACCCAAAATTATATTTTACATGTTTTAAGTTAAATTCTAATGATATTTTTAAAAACCTTAAATCATGTCCTCTAAAAATTAAAATCAGTTGTATTAAAAAGCGTCAACTACTAATATGGAGTTATCAATAATGAAGTCATGTTGATTTAAGACGTTTTTCCAGTCATTTTACAATACTTGTACATAAATCTTCACCCTTATTTTATCAGCATTTCCTCAAATACTTCCAGATTTATTTGAATGTAAGATCCATACAAATGTTAGTTCAATTCAAAAAAAGATTATAGTACTGTGAAGCTAAAGGGTTCCTAACAAACCTGGTATCTTAATCCCTTAAGTCGCAGATGAGGAAAGTGACTCTTAAAAATATGATTTCCTTAATATCCCAAAGTCACTTCAAATCAAAACTAGAATTAGGATCTATGTATTATCAACCTAATGATCTTCATACAACTACAACAAGGACAAGAGTTAGCATTTACAATAAAGACACTGCATATTTGAACACTCATCTGTAACAAATTGATTTTTTTTTTTTTTTTTGGTCACACCCATGGTATGCAAAAGTATCCAGGCCAGGGACCAAACCCATGCCACAGCAATGACCCAAGCCACTGCAGTGACAAAACCAGATCCCTAAATGCTAGGCCACCACTGAACGCCAATGTAACAAACTGATTTCTAAGGTGTATATTTATTCATCTTTATTATTATAGAGGCATGTTTATGATATATGACATACATGATACAGATATCACATATAATTTTAAAACATTTAGAAATCCATTTACAAATATATGTTATGTATAATTTTGTAATATTCAGTGATACTACTCTACATATTGGTACACAAACTTAGAGGTATTATCCGCTATATCTAATTTTCATATAAATAATTGATTTGTTCTAAAAAATATCTTTGATACTGATATTCTTATTCACGCAGGTCAAATTATCTTTAGAACTAATCCCCTGTAATAAAAAATGAATCCCAAACAGTGAATAATTGAATATAACATAATAATGCAAAAGATTCATCCAGTCATTTACCCATTCTTGCCATCGACAGATACTTTTAGGTGCCCATTTCCTGCCACAATTGCCAGATCATATAAAAACAATAAAAAGCAATGCTGATACCAGGATTATGGTGGGATTACTAAATATCAATCAAGCAACAAATGAAATAAACTGTGATAAATTCAATGAAGATAAGTAGAGTGTGCTAAAAGATAATATAATAGAGAGATCCGGTCTTGTCTTGGGATTAGAAATCCTTTTCCTGAGAGAGCACTTGTTAATCTGACACCTGAAGGATGGCGTAAGAGGGGCATTTGGTTGGTGGTGGAAGGGGTGGGTGCTGCAGCAGCAGGAATGACAGGATGGTGAATTCCAGACACACAAATCAAGACTGGAAAGGATACTGCACTTGAAGGGGGAGAAGCATGATGTGGTCTCACTTGAATGGGGCAGTGTCAGAGGAGGAGTGTGGGGTAGACAGAATCAAGGGATGTTTAGAAAGAATATATTACATATTTAAAGGAAATAATTTTGTTATTGATTACACACTGAGGGTAAATCAATGGAGAAGCTTAAGAATTACATCTAAGTTTTGACCTGTTAAATGGATGTTAGTAATATCAATTTTCTTTGCATCTGCCATGATTTTACCATTTCTTTGCATCTGCCAAGAGTACCATTTGCAGATTTGAAATTTTAAAAGTCCACTATTAATTTTTGAGATACATGAAGTATTTTCTCTAATAATCATTAATAAGTTATAATTATCTTCTAATTATCTCACAACAGTAGCAACTTTGCTCTGTGGATCATGCTTGAATAGATAAAAAGAAAGACAAGGAGTTCCCATCGTGGCACAGTGGTAAATGAATCCAACTAGGAACCATGAGGTTGCGCGTTTGATCCCTGCCCTTGCTCAGTGAGTTAAGGATCTGGCGTTGCCATGAGCTGTGGTGTAGGTGGCAGATGCGGCTCGGATCCCGCGTTGCTGTGGCTCTGGCGTAGGCCGGTGGCTACAGCTCCGACTTGACCCCTAGCCTGGGAACCTCCATATGCTGCAGGAGTGGCCCAATAAATGGCAAAAAGAAAAAAAAAAGAAAGACGAGATTAATAAAAGCTCTTAGCTGATGTTGCTCAGGAAATTCTTCAACCAAGACACACGAGAACCTAGTGAAGTATCCAACTGCATGTAATTATATGCAATTTATAAATGTATTATTTTCACCAATTACTTTTTACTGTGTGATAAATACACTTTCACTTATAACTGTTGGAATGGATGACTGAGCTTTTCAAAAGCAAAAGTTACTTTTAGCAATTCAGTGATTTGAAAGAACTAAATTTGACATTCACGTAGTTCTTGGCTGAAAAAAAATGTGATTCCTGAAGGACATTTGGCCAGTTCCACAGCCACTATATTTGCTTGCTTTCCATTTTCATCTTCATTAGATGGAAGGGTCAAGAAGGTCAAATGAGGGACAGTAACTGGTAGACAAAGTATATTAGAATCCTTTAAGAAAGATCACCAATAACTCTTCAGGTGAATTATTACATTTTGCCTTAGTTGTGATTCAGAGGTAGAATAAAAGCCTGATAAAATAACGAAAGGCCAAAGTAAAAATAAAAGAAATTGCTGGCAGTTATAAAGAGTGGAAAAGGAGAGCGAGAAGAATAGGGGAAAAAAGAGAGAGAGAAAAAGAGAGAGGGAAGATAATCTACAGAAATATAAGCTAGCCCTACAAAAACACTTTGGAGGAAAGTAAAGATAATAAAAATGTGAAAAGAAATGAAATTACCGTCTTATGTGTATGAACTGGGCATATATTCTAGCAGGCTCAATAATTTGTGCTTGTGGAACAATTTTAAATACTCTAAGCAGGAGTTCCCATCATGGCTCAGTGGTAACAAATCCGACTAGGATCCATGAGGATGCAGGTTCAATCCCTGGCCTCACTCAGTGGTTTAAGGTTCTGGCATTGCCATGAGCTGTGGTGTAGGTTGCAGATGTGGCTGAGATCCCGTGTTGCTGCAGCTGTGGCTTGGTTGGAAGCTTCAACTTTGACTGGACCCGTAGCCTGGGAATTTCCATATTCCACAGGTGCAGCCCTAAAAAGCAACAACAACAAAAAAACTTTAAGCATACTAGAATATTTAATAATATGCTTGAAGGATTTCCAAACTCAAAATTGCATTAAACAAGTCACCTATTCCAATCTTAATATTGCTACATCATAAAAATATCTTACAATGTCTATAAATACATCTGTACCTATCGTAGGTACATGTGTGTACCCTTCAATTATATGTTGATATGTTTGGGATGTTATTTATTGCTCCTATGGTGTTTTTAAATAACTACAAGGCAACTGTCTCATATGTTTCAGTTAACATTTAGTTCTGTTTGGGTGTAAGCTTGCTGTTAGGCCATATTCCTTCCCTTCTAGAGCAACTAAGACATCCTGCTACACATCAAAATGCATGACTTGCCCTAATGAACATTCTAATTGCAAGTATCAATGTGTTGTATGACTTCTCAGTTGGAGGAGGAAAATAAATGCTATACACTGATCAAATTCATAATGTGTTCATAGTATTTAAGGGATCCATGGCAATGCCTCATGAACAAATATTCTAGTTCATCTCAAAGCAGAAAATGTCTCATTTAATCCACTAATAACCCATTGCGGAATTACCATCTTCACGTCTTCACTATTTTTAGAAACTGGGAAAATGACGTTTAGGGAGGCTAAATAAAAGTCTATATCATGGAAGGTAAGATGAATCATGTAGAAGCAAGAGAGTGGAAAGCTAAGGTTTTATTGTGTGTGTTTTTCCCCCCTCCATAAAGAAATTGGTAAAACAAAGTAACAAATGCATGTGCGCACACACATACAGACTAGCCCAGAGAGTCAGAATTGAAACATGAACATATATAAAAGCAAATCTAACAAAGGGTAAATACATAATTTTCCCTTCCAGAAACACTGTAAAGTTTTACAGGAGAGGGAAATGCTTTTGCTCCTTCTCCTCACTTATAGAAATTAACAGGTTTAATTTCAACTGGAAACTTTGTTCTCCAACATACCAAGAAATAGTTTAATAATTTCCAAACATAATATGGAAGTCTTCTTATGTGTTGAAATATGAACACTTAACTGCCCCCTTGAATTACTAATAAAGTAGTTGGTCTCATATGGCTATCCTAGGAAGCATAAAATGAAATACATATTCATATATCCTCTATTTACTAATTTATAAGGCAGGCATTGAATATTTAATGTCTGTATGAATTAATAGAAAAGCTATAATGCCAACAAAATGGATAGGCTATGCTTGAACTACTCTTCATGCGCCTACCTCTCTCACAGCAATCTATCTGCAGGAGATGTGATAGATAATGACTGGGATTTTAAAAGGCCTTACATTTTCTTTAGCTCAAGAGCCTATAATAAAAAGCATCTGTCCAAATATCTAAGATTTCTATGACATAGCATTATCCAAAATGTTGGATTACTTGCTAGGGATTTGAGTGCGAAGAAGTGATACCATATTTTAAAATCAAATTCCACCTGATTTCAACCTAAAAGAAGTTCTAATAAAAAGTTCCAATACCTCTCACAGATTTCTAATGAGCACTTCTTTTCATTAAATCTCTAACTTAGCCTGCTGCAGTGACAAATGATATGGGCACGTTCATGAAGAGTTCAGCTGGCAAGAAGTAGGAAACAACCTTGGTTAAAGTTGCAAAGGACATCAAGCAGGAGAACAGAACCCATATGCTTGATATATGTTTTCTGTAAATACCAAAGATTTAAACCAAAATGGGAAGACTGCAGCTGAATATTTCACATTGCGCCTCTGAGTGAGGCATCTGTGTGCCTAAGGCTTCCACTCCAGACCACAGATTTATTTGCCATGTTCGAATCTCTAAAGATTCCTCTCCGTGATTCATTTCCCTCTCAACCGCTCTGCAGAAAACTAAATTCTCTTTCACTTGCTACAGAAAGTTTTTGTCAACAATAACACCACAGTGCAGAGATTATTGCTTTCAGCTGCATGGGCAGATGTAGGCACCCTCATGTCTAACTTGCTAATTGAATAGATCTATAAATTATCTATGAGTCACAAATAGGCTTCCTGCAAAAGAAGTAAATGGTGTGCTTGAATTAGCTTTCCTAGTTGCCTCAGTCGCTTACATTTTTAAACTTTTTTCACATCCTAGCACACTTTGTGTTGCTATTATTTCTGTTTTCTCAGTTGTTTTTTAAAAGAATAATTCTATTGCTTTCCTAATATTTTGTTAAAGTTGAAACTACTGTAGTTTGCTTTAAAATCAATGTTACAGCAATTATTTACCGAATAATAATATATGAGTCAGCTTCAATTCTCTTGGTCATTCTCTTATTGTTTGTTAGTATTTTAATACATATATATACACATATATATATATATATATATATATATATATATATATATATATATATAGAGAGAGAGAGAGAGAGAGAGAGAGAGAGAGAGAGAGAGTTCCCGTCGTGGCTCAGTGGTTAACAAATTTGACTAGGAACCATGAGGTTGCAGGTTCGATCCCTGGCCTTGCTCAGTGGGTTAGAGATCCGGCATTGCTGTGAGCTGTGCGGCTCGGATCCCTGCGTTGCTGCGGCTGTGGCATAGGCCGGTGGCTACAGCTCCAATTCAACCCCCAGCCTGGGAACCTCTATGCCGCAGGAGCGGCCCAAGAAATGACAAAAAGACAAATATATACATATGTGTGTGTGTGTGTGTGTGTGTGTGTGTGTATTCTTAAGATTTCTGTAAGGTGAATATCTTGCCCTCATGAAGATTCAACTCATATTTTTAACACACGGTTAATTCTCCTTTGATGTTTTGAGATCTTTTCTTCAATAAATTCCAGTCTTGTTTGATTCAAGAAGCTATTTTTGAATTCTGCCTATGGGAAAACTGAGGTATATAGATTGTTTGGGGCTATACTCTCAAACTTTTATAGGATTAGGTAGAAATTCTTACACTGGACATTAAATTTCCTTCAATGCCTTTATTGCCCAAAGGGCATAATTTGATTAGAGGTTTAAGAAAAAGGTGAGGAAGGGAGGAATGCTGATTTTTTTTTCACTTGTATTCTACCAAATTCCAATCTTGACTCTTGCATTGTAGAATTTTATAACCTAAAATCAAATGTCCTTAATTACTATGTCTTACTTAGGAGAAAAAAATCACTTATGTACAAAATTAAGAATTTTGAAGTAAGAAAAATCTAAATTTGACATACATATTAACTCAGTTATTGTAAAGCAAGTTCAAATGATTCACTTAACTTCTCTGGGCTTCACGTTTTGTGTCTATAAAAAAGACACATATAAATAATGGTCAGTGCCTAGATCAATTCCTGGGGCTTAATGTGCACTTCAGAAGTGTTTTCTCACAAATTTCCTTCTCAGAAACATTGTAAGAAAAAATTATGTACTGTAAATTAATGTATTTGGTATGTGAATGTAGCAGTACTCAAAACTGAATTAAGAGATGATATTGTGTTACAATATTTGACTGCTAAAGTAAAATGGGATTATTTTGATGGAGGAAGGCTTATGAGACCACTGGCCATTTTACATGCAATACCTCATGCAATTCTCTAATAATCCTTTAGTAAATAAAATATTATTGTTCACATTTTATAAGTAAAGAAACAGGGGCCACTTAACCAAAGTTGCTTAGTTACAAAAGAGCCAATTAGATTTAGATTTAAAAGGCAGGTCTATTTTCTAAAACATGCTTTTATCCGCCACACTGAGGTAGGCTATGGATCAAAAGTTGAGAAAACAAACACTCAAAGTTAATATTCTAGAGAAGGTATCCTCAAGGGTATATGACCCTAGAAGAGGTTTACATATTCTAGAGCACAATGTGATGCTATGCTGGGGAAATGGACTCAGGTAAAAAAAGCAAGAAAAAAAAATGGGAAGAAAGTAGGAACAATGATACAGAGAGCTTGAAGACACAACAAGCTAGTTCTGGGGAATATTGAACTTATTTAAAATAAAGGTACAAAAAAAAAAGGTGCTTCAATAAGAATAGTGTGTTTATACTGCTGTAACAATCATCATGTTCTAGAGGCTTAAATTAACAAGGTAGAGTTCTCATTTATACTTCATGTTGAATATTGGTTGGCTTGGTATTTTGCTCTATGCTATCTTCATTCAGTGGCCCAAGATGATATCAGATCACCAAGCTGAGAATTTCTGACTGTCTCAGTCTGTTCTGGTTGCTATAACAAAAGGCAGGGTGCTACAGACTGAATAGCTTAAAAGAACAGAAATTTATTTCTCATAGTTCTAGAGGCCGGGCAATCGTGATCAAGCTGATAGCACTGTCACATTCTGGTGAGGGCCCTCCTTCTGATTCACAACCAGCGCCTTCTTTTTGTGTCCTCACTTTATTGAAAGGTGAGGTGTCTCTGTGGGCCTCTTTTATAAAGCACTAATCCTATTCATGTAAGGTGCCACAACCTTTTGGGAATTAGAATTTCAACACTTGAATTTCAACGGGTCACAAATAGACCTTATCACTAGCTAGTGTTAGTTGTATTCAAAGCTCAAAGCCAGAAAAATGATTGTTAAGTATCAAGGATAAAAGTGAGATGAAGCCAAAAATGGGAAGATAATGATATCACAGGTCATGTAGATAAATAGGGTGGTTTTGACAAAAAGCTCAGGAATAAATAAATGAGTGTCTAAAAGGTGCCTCTTGCAGTAGGCCATATAAAGCTTACAGAAATTATGCAGTACGTGATGCTAGGTACAAAATCCATCTTGAGTCCTGAAGTAACCCTTCTCAGGGATGGGCAGGAAGATATTTGGAACATTTTACATGGGAGCCAGGGTGCCCAGAATGGTACCTTCAGCCCATTCTCTAGTAATATACCAGACACAAGAGAAATCTACAGAGTCCCATTTCTCCCATTTACAATAATCTTAATGTAGGTCATTGACTCTTGCCACCCATTGCTTTGAGGATGCTGTAAAAGACCAAACCAAGGTAAGCAGATAGCATATTATGTTCAGTTGTGTCCTCCAGAAAGCAAAGGCCAGGGTAGTGTTAGAAATACAAGGAATATCTGAAATACTGCCTATAAAACATAAAAGAGAGTGGGAAAAGGAGTAGGTGGGGTAAGTTTTCAGATTGAAATGATAGTCTGACATATGTGAATGGAGAAAGGGATGGAAAGAGGATTGATCTGGAAGTGTCTCACTCTGTGTTGTAGCTGAAAAAGTCTCTTTCAGCCCAAGAGGGAGCTCAAGTGCACAGATTACCTAGTGTGCAGTTTTGCATTAGGTAGAAATGGCCAGGCTTCAGGACTTTACTGAGTGCCGTCATTAGTTAAGGCTGATGAAGAACGTGGACTTAGCTCGAATTTTGCACTGGGTCTCAAAGTTGCTGAAGCTGGAGCTGCCAATTAAATTTACTCCCACATCTGATTGACAGGTCCTTTCTTTAAATGAGAGCCACCTGACAAATGTCCGTGGTGTCCAAACAGGCCTGCAGTGTTCTATAGAGCTGGACTAAGTTCTGAGCACTACAGGTTACAAAAAGCACATGCAAATGAAAGTGCCTACATAGAGCCGGAATCAGAGAAGACAATGAAATGACAAAACAGAGGATCTTTAATCAAAGTAAAAGAGAATTTTTAAATGTCTGAGAGTGCCAGAATTATAATAAGAATTATAGTGTGTGTGTGGGGGTGTTTATCATAGATTGTAAGATCCAATAACCTCGGTAACCATAATGTTGTCTGACAATGACAATTTTCAGAAGTAGTGAGGTTTTCATCCTCAGAAATAATCAAGCGGAGGTTAATTTCCTACCTGTCAGGAATGTAAAAGGGATGGCTGTACCGTGACAGGCCGGTGTAGATGCTTTCCACTCTTAAGACTCAATGTTTTTCTATGAGTTTTCTAGACTTAGCTATTGCCAGATTTGAAGAAAGCCTTTTTATTCTCCCCATATTATTATTATCTTTATGAGAACTGAACAGCTACAAAGCAGAGAAATCATTATGTAAGTTGTCACTGAACACCTGAAACTCAGTGTAATACATTATATACAGTTGTGAATTACATCTCATGAGATTAATGGAAAGAAAGAATTGATATCACTCTTTGTGCACCAAGTGCTTTTATGCAGGTGATCTCATTAGTCCTCAGGGCATCCCTTTAAAGTAAGTTGGAGGGCAGGTATTCTTCCTTATCCTCATTACAAAACCTGCAAAATGAACAGGGAGAGGATGGGACTGGCTCAGCGTTCTCTGTAATTCTAGAAATAGAAATCAGGATTTCTGTCCCAAAATATTATAAATGGGCATTTCTAAAGCTGTTCTTCAAGATATATAACTTAAAATGCAGACAAACACAATCTAATAAGGATGTGAGAAAGAAACCGTATTCACCTTGTGGCCCCTAACCCACACTCGGGATGAACTCCCATTACCCTCTTTATGAAGTGTAATTGCATGGAGGCTGGTGAGGCTGGTGTTGTGACGTGACTCCAGGGTTTTAATAGAAATCCTCATTAGATCCCAGAATGTAATGCTATAAAATCATAATCTCTCCTCTGAGTCAGGGTGGTAGAATAAATTAAATGGTGAGCCAAAGAAATAGCTTGCCATAAAATTCGACCTGGTAAAACACAGATGCCATTATTATAACTAATTAATGCAATCACCTATGGTGTATTAGGTATTGGTTTTTGCAACTAAATAATTTTTTTAAAAAACTACACAGATAGAAGACAGGAAACCTAGCTAGTGGTTAAAAGAAGAAGGAAAGAAAAAGAAAACAAGAGGGGGAAAACCCAATTAATTGGAAGTGGGAAGACCTAGATTTTCATTGTGGCTCGGCCACTAACACTCTCTGTGACCTTGAGCAGTCTATTTAATATCCCTGTATATAAGTTTCCCACTTATAAAATAAAGTGTGAATTAATAAATAATTCTGAGGCCCGTTTGGTTCTAAGATTCTGTTAATGATAACATGTATTTTTATACTTTTATATTTTAAGGAGTCGTATCCTGAACTACTCAACCTTGACTGACAGGCTACTGAGGATGACATTTACAATATCAATCCTTCCATGGTACAGTAATCCAGTTATTTTTGTTAACAGAGAGGATCGTTTAAGCTCAATGCAAAACAAAGATTACTTTCTATGGTGTGCTTTGATATAGCTTGTTCTTGTTTAGCATATATTATTTAAGTGACACAATCATTTGAAGATACTAATGAGAGAATACACATCAAGCAGAAAAGGGGCCAAGTGAAACAATCTGAGACTGGAGAATGCACTTGTTTCTCTTTCAAAGATACATTTCAGGAACTGAAAGTTAGAATCATAGCCAAGTTATAGTGAAATACCACAAAAATATAAATAATTTTTACATACATGATGGTAAATACCACAAAACTAAGCAATTGTTATGTATTATCATGGGGAACACAAGTCAGGAGAAACAGGTTTCAACCCCAGAACTGTCACTTACAATGAGGCACTCAGCAAATTTTGACTCATTCATTCATCCATGGTATAATATTATGGAGAACCTACTATGATCCAGGAACTCTTTGGGGTGGAACATGTGTGAACAACAGCAATTTTTTTTAAAAAAAATATTTTGCTTAATGTTTAGCAGTCAAGTGGGTCTTTCAAAAGGCAAATTGTCTTTGCCTTTCAAAATAAAGACAATTTATTTTTCTTTTTCTTCTTCTTTTTCTTTTTTTTTTTTTGTATTTTTAGGGACACACCTGTGGTAAATAGAGATTCCCAGGCTTGGGGTCCAGTAGGAGCTGCAGCCACCAGCCTATGCCATAGCCATGGAAATTATAGATCCGAACCGCTTCTGCAACGCCAGATCCTTAACCCACTGATTGAGGCCAGGGATCAAACCTGTGTCCTCATGGAGGCTAGTCAGATTCATTTCCACTGAGCCATGATGGGAACTCCCAAGATAAAGACAATTTATGACTTCCTCTCCGAAAAAGAGAGCTTGGAAGTAGTTGCTCCTGTTCTAACAGCAAGAATAAAGCTGAACAAATTTTAAAAGAATGGCTCTTCTTAGCTCCATTAGAGAATTGAGGATACAGGTCAAGCCACAACCATAGAAAATGGAAAAAGACATGGATACAGAGTCATTTTTACCTGGATCCCAAAAGCAGAAACCTACTGCTGGAGCCATTACCAGCAGGAACATTTAAACTGTGGTTGACAAAATGTTGGAGGCTCAGTGTAGACCAGCTTGAGCATCACTATAATGATGAATATATTGTTGTTAAAAGAAAGTAAGTGGGAAGGACTTAAGTATGATGGCAGCATAAGACATCACCTGGTTTTTCCCTCCTACTCAAATACAGAAATTTGGCTCTCAATGACAAACAAAAATACCTCTGTGGGAACTGTGGGATCTAGCACCATAGCCAAGATACCTGGAAGAATACTAGAACACTTACGTGTCAGGTAATAGATAACACAGACCTTGGTACTGGCTGTGGGCTCTGCAATAGCCTGTGACCAGTTCCAACACCTTTCAGCTGTGGTCTAGGAGCACCTGGAGAGCACTGGCTTGGGTAGTCACCCACATATGAGAAAGACTTTGTGGACATCTAAGGTTTCCAGAGAAGTTCCAGCACCCCCATTTGAGCAAAAATGTACAACTTTGAATGCATTAGAGTGATAAGAGGAAGAGTCTGACTTTGTCCATCTCATTCCCTCCCCAGAGCAGTTCAGTTTATGAGACTTTTTGGTCTATGATTTCTTTTGCAGGGAAAAGGAAAGCAGATGTAGCAGATCCCCAGCTGTATTGGATGCTGTGAAAGAGACTCATTTCTCTCTCATGCATCTAGAGTATTAAATCAGGATCTCCATGGGAGGAGGGAGAGACTGGCAGAAGAGCAGATAACATATGGTATTAAGGAGACATGATTTCTGCTGACTGTACTGTAGACTCCATCAGGGAACCCACCCCCAAGCCTCTGGGAAAGACTCACTCATGGATCCCTCCCTACTGGCCTCCAGACATCCCTAGAAACCTGCTTGCTTCACTCATACTTCCACCACTCTGTGGCCTGCTCCCTGTGCACATTCCCATGGCAGTGATAAAAGTGAGCTTTAAAAAATGTCCAGGGAGAAACCACAAACTTGAACTGTAGTACTAACTTCAGGAAAACAAAAGAAAGACTATGAGTAGCTGACAAGGTGCAATATGGGATCAAGAAAAGACATGCAAGCTTAAGAATTCTGCCACAAGAGGGAGCAAGAAACATTAAGCAAATGTATTCACACAAAGTCTAAGAAAGCCTCAGAATCACTAGCAGGACTGAAAGCAGCTGGTAAAGCCTAGAAGAGAGGCCCACAACTTCAAATTTAGAGACAGAATCGCAAAACTCCAAAGAACATAAAACATCAAGAAAACATGGCACTTTCAAAGAACCAATATAATCTTTTAGTAACCAAACCCAAATACACAAATATCTGTGATTTACCTAATAATTCAAAAATTATCATTGTAAGAAAACTCAATGAGACATAAGAAAATACAAAAAGACAATTTGATGAAATTGGAAAAACACACACAAACAAAATGAGAAATTTAACAAACAGGAGTCATAAAAAAAAGAGCCAAAGAAAAATTCTGGAGCTGAAGAATTCAACAAATGAAATGAAAAATGCAAAAGAGAGTAGCAACATCAAAATAGACCGAAGAGAAGAAAGAGTCTGAAAGTTAGAAAATGGAAATTTTGAAATTACCCAGTTAAAAGAGAACACATACAAATAAAAAAGAGTGAAGAAAGCCTAGGTGATCTATGAGATACCAAGAAAAGAACTAATATGTAAGGGGTTCCAGAAGGACAAGAGAGGAAGTAGGGGGCAGAATGTTTTTAAGTAATGACTAAGAACTTCCTGAACCTGGGAAGAGATTTGGACAGCCAAGTTCATAAAGCTAATAGACCATAAATTCATTCCAAATAATTTTCTCCAAAATGCAATATAACAAAACTGTCAAAAGAAAAAGAAAAAGAAAACAATTTGTAACCTACAAAGGAGCACCCATTAGACTATCAATGGCTTTATCAGCAGAAATTTTACAGACCAGAGAGAGTGGAATGATATATTCAAGGTGCTGAAAGAAAAACCCTGCCAACTAAGAATACTATATCTGGAATTGTTACCCTCAGTAATGAAGGAGAAATATTTTTTTTCAAACAAATAAAAGCTGAGGGAATTCATCACAACCAGACCCGCCTTACAAGGAATAGTGAAAGGAATTCTTCAAGCTGAACTGAAAGTACTCTAATTAGTGACATGAAAACATATGAAAATATACAAAACTCTAATAAAGGTAAATAAATAGTCAAATTCAAAAAATCCCATACTGTAATACAGTTGTTAAGTGTGTTAATGACTTAACTGTAGCATAAAAGCTAAAGGACAAGAGTATTAAATAATCTATAGCTACTATAATTTGTTAATGAATACACCATGTAAAAGAGGTAAACTGTGCATTAAAAATCCAAAAAGGGGAAATGAAAGGGGTAGAATTTTGTATGTCATTAAAATTTTTACCAGTGTAAAACAGTTACATCTGTAAGATATTTTATGTAAGCCCCATGGTCGTCATAAAGCAAACACCTCCAGAAGACTCACAGAAGATAAAGAAAATCAAGCATTTTACCATGGAAAAACATTTATTCACAAAGAGAGGCAGCAGGAAGCAGAGAAGAACAAGAAAACTGTAAAACGTCTAGAAACAATTTAAGAGATGGTCCTAGTAAGGAGATAGAATTAATAATCTAAAACTTCCCAACAACAACAAGTCCTAGGAGTTTCCACTGTGGTGCACCTGGTTAAGGATCTGACATTGCCACAGCTGTAGCATAGGGTGCAGCTGTGGCTGGAATTTGATTTCTGCCCTGGAAACTTCCATATGCCATGAGTGAGGGAAAAAAAAAGTCCCAGACCAGATGGTTTAACCCATGAATTGTAACAATTATTTACAGAAGAATTAACGCCAAATATTCTCAGACTCCTCCAAAAAGCTGAAGAGGAGGGAATACTGCTAAACTCACTTTACAAGGCCAGCATTACCCTGATACCAAAGCCAGACAAGGACACTATAAGAAACAAATATAGGATAACACCCCTGATGAATATAGATGCAACAATTCTCACCAAAGTATTAGCAAACTGAAATAAACAGTACATTGAAAGAGTCATACACCGTGATCAAGTAGAATTTATCTCTGGGATACAAGGGTGATTTTACATATGCAAGTCAAGAAATATGACACAACAAATAAATAGAATGAAAGATAAAGTGTGCTTATTGCAATAGATGCAGGAAAAGCATTTCAAAATGCAGCATGCTTTCACTATAAAAACTCACAATAAATTTAGCATAGAAGAAAAATACCATGATAAAGAGCATGCATAACAAGCCCACAACAAATCTCATAATCAATGATAAAAGGCTGACAGCTTTTCACCTAAGGTCAGGAACAAGATAAATGTGCTGATTCTCATCGCTCTTATTAAATATAGAAATGGAAGTCCTAGCCAAAGCAATCATCGAAGATAAAGAAATAAAGGGCATCCAAGTCAAAAAGAAGTAAATTTATGGTTTTTGCAGATGATATGCTCTTCTACATAAAGTTCCTAAAGACTTAACCAAAAAAGTATTAAAACTAGTCAACAAATTTAGTAAAAGATACAAATCGATATGCAGAAATTAGTTGTAATTCCATACACTAACAATCAAAAGCTAAAACAGAAATAATTCCATTCACAATGCCATCATAAACAATAAATCAATAGGAATAAATTTAACTAAGAAAGTGGAAATATCTATGCCAAAAATCCCATAAGACATTGATATTAAAAATTGAAGGAGGACACCAAATAAAAAGATAGTCCATGTTAAAGGACCAGAAAAATAAAAGTATAATGTCCAAATTCCTTCAGGCCATGTGTAGAGTCAATGCAACCCCCATCAAAATTGCAGTGGGATTTTTCACAAAACTAAAATAAATAATCCTAAAATGTGTATGGAAGAATAGAAGACCCTGAATAGCCAAAGAAATCCTGATAAGGAAGAACAAAGCTGGAAGCACTACATTGCCTGATTTCAAACTGTAGTAAAAAAGCTATAATTATCCAAACAGAATGAAGGGTGAAAGGAAGGGAGAAACCAAAATATTTCTCCTCCTCCATCAATCCTCACCTTTGACAAAGTACCAGTGGCTATATCTGTCTATGGTTGAATTCCTGCAAGTAGGCTCAACCATGGTTTATCGTTTCTGGCGTGTGCCTTTGGCTCCCAGACTGTGAGAGCACAGTCTCTTTCCTTGGTCACTCCAGCCCTAGTAATAAAAACATCTTTATGAATTTGCTAATCTCAGAGTTACTTCATATTTCCTGATTGTTCCTACAGCTTTTCTAATAGTTTCATAATTGATCCTCTGTATTACATTTCTTCTATTCAATTACCTGGTATGGATCTTATTCTCCTGGCTGGATACTGAAATGTTATACTGCTGTTGCTAGTAATGCTATATGTGAAATTAAAATATAGACCAAACTTCTGCATTCAGTTATATCCAAGGTCACTATAATTTTATAAATGTCTCATTATAAAACTCAAGTAATAGCTCCATTTCAAAGAGAGAGTAGACAAGCAAAAATGACTCTGTTATTTAGGATGCTCTCAGCTACAACAGAAAACTAAATTCAAGCGACTTAAACAATATAATCCAACAGTTTTTACAAATGAAAGTACAGAGGTAGTGGTGGTGCCAGATATGATCATATTAGGGCCTCAATTTCACTCCTGTGTTTCAGCTTCCCACTCCTCTATGCGAACTTTTCATCTGAAGATGGTGTCTGAGGTCTGTCTTCGGTTATAATTGCAACCTGTTGGTCAGTGGCAGCAGCTGGACCTCAATGTTTCTTTTTTCTATTCCTTAAACATTTAATTCATCATCACCCAGAATGTTTCATAATCATTATGTTTATACTGTTTGTGCTAACACTGAACAAATATCTACACTCAGAATGCCTGACCTGATTGGCTTGGTTCTGGATCATCAGCCCCAGTATCTCAGATGATAGATATTTGCTCACATACACATGGCCAGACTTAGAGAGTATACACAGAATATATCCTGTCCAACTCACATAGCTGTAATGCTTCCAGAAAGTAATAGCTCCTTAGAGAGAAAGCACATTTTTATAAAAGAAGGAAGAGAACAAATGAATGCCATGTAAATATTCGACAACTGTCCACAAGAGTGTTTAGAATTTCAATTTTTCTTTTTCAATAGAACTTTTTTTTCTTTATGTCACTCTGACCTTTACACAGATCTGAAATTAAGTTAGTCTAAACAGAGTAAACACGGCCATTCTCTGCTATTTCATAGAGTTCTAATGGAATCTTCAGAAAGTCAGTGTTTACAGAGGTAATGGGTAAATGTAATGGAAATCTGGATAAGAGTTATGCCCTTAAATTTAGCTTTTTGCTTGTTTTAGTTCTGTACTCATATAATTGAGTGGGACTGGGAACATGAACACACACACACACGCACATACACACACACCCCATGCCTGAATAATGATAAATTTATGACATCAAACTTCAACGGATCCTTTAGTGCTGCCCAGAAATCATATCATCTTCTAAATCAACCACTTACTCTCCTGGATGACTGTTTCCAACTTTCCATTTCTGATGTAAATCCTAATGCCTCCTATTTTCATTTTCATTCTAATATTACTTCCCATCTCATTGAGAATAAAGCAAACATTAAAAATGTTCACCCCATATCTATCTATCAACCTACCTTTCTTTCTTACAATGGGTGTGCTGTGTGCACATGAACGGCTATTCTTCCACTCTGTACTGGCTCTCCTTGTGATTGTCTACCCAAGGACTTTGCAGCAGTTTCTCACTTTCTCCTTTGCTTCAAGTTTATCTAAATCATTACTATCAGCACATATTAGTATGCTGGAGCATATATGATGCATATGCATGAAATCTATAAATGTTATTTCTCTCATTAAAAATTAACTTTGTAATGACTGCTAGTCTCCCCTTTTTTCTGTCAAATGTTTTATTTTCACCTTTGGAACAAAATTCCTTGATAAAATTGTTCACATTGCTTGACTAAAATTCTCTCTATATATATACACACACACTTTTGAATCCATACCATAAGACTTTTGCCCTAAATTTTAACCAAAATTTCCCTATTAAGTCCATGATCATTTTCCAGCCTCATCTTACTTGGCCTATCAGTAGACAACTGGCTAGTGAAACACCCCTCCTTTTTTATGTTGCAGTATTTATTGGTACTCCTTTTTTTTTATTTTTAAATGTGCTTTATGTTTTAGGACAGTTTTAGATTTATAGGGAAATTGGAAAGACAGTACAGTAAGTTTCCCTATACTTCATACCCGGTTTCCCCTATTGATAATATCCTACATTAGTATGGTACACTTGTTAAAATTAATGAACCAATAGTGATATATTACAATAAAGGTAACACTCTACTGACATTTTCTTTTCTTTTCTTTTTTTGTTTTTTTGCCATTTCTTGGGCCGCTCCCGTAGCATATGGAGGTTCCCAGGCTAGGGGTCGAATGAGAGCTGTAGCTGCCAGCCTACACCAGAGCCACAGCAAAGCGGGATCTGAGCCGCCTCTGCAACCTATACCACAGCTCACGGCAACACGGGATCCTTAATCCACTGAGCAAGGCCAGGGATCGAACCCACAACCTCATGGTTCCTAGTCAGATTCATTAACCACTGAGCCACGATGGGAACTCCAGTCTATTGACATTTTCTTAGTCTCCTCCACACCTCTCTTTTTAAAGCATGCACTTTCCTTGAATTTCAAGACAACACACTGTCTTGGTATTCATTTGACCTCTCTGGCTATCATCATGGTGATAGACAAATAATGGTCCTCCCAAAGATATCCATCTCCTAATTCCCAGAGCCTGGGAATATTTTCCTTATATTATAGATATGATTATGTTAAGGTCCTTGAAATAGATATGTAATCTTGGATTATCCAGGTGGCTCAGTATAATCACAAGGGTCCTTATAAGATGAGGAGACAGAAGGGTCGATCAGAGAAGGAGAAATAATGGCAGAAATGGTCAGAGTGATGGGATTGATGGTGTTCAATATAGCAGAGAGGACCATGAGCAAGAGGCCTATGGAATCTGGAAAAGGCAAAGAACTAGACACTCCCCCAGATGCTCTGGGAGAAATGCGATGCTGATGACACTTTAATTTTAACCCAGTGAAGCCTATTTTCAGATTCTGACTTTCGGAAAACTAAGAAATTTAATTTGTTGCTTCAACTACTGAATTTATGGTATCTTGTTACAGACACAATAGGAAACTTATGCAGATATACCCCTCCCCCCTTTTGGGGGGGGTCTCTCTTCTTTTCTTCATGTTGTAACATTCCAAAAATCAGTTCCTAATTTCTTTTCCCTTCTCTTATGTCTCTTCTCTTTTTCCCTCCTCTCTGTTCCCCTTCACTTTCTATTTCTTCCCTTTCTTTCTTTCCCCTCCCTTCTCCTCTCTTCCTTATCTTCATTCACCCTCTTGGATATTTTCTTCAGGTTCATGGCTTCAAAAAAATATCTAAATGTTAATGACTCTTGAACTTTTATTTCCAGGCATGTCCCTCCTATTCTCCAGACTTCACTAGTTAACATCTCTACATAGAGCTGGTGAGTATCTTGAAAATCACCAATTCAAATTTTTTTTAAAAAAACAAAATTCTTCCACTCCATACAGAAGCAAAGAAAAAAAAAGTTCCCTATTCCATTAATGAAAATTCTATTCATTCCATTCTTTAGTCCTAAAACTTTGCAGTCATTGTCTTTTTTTCCCTCTCTCTCAAACTCCACATCCAACTTATTAGGAAATCTTGTTCCTTCTATCTTTAAAATGTTCTATGAGAGTTCCCGTTGTGGCTCAGTGGATTAAGAACCCATCTAGCATCCATGAGGATGCATGTTCAATCCCTGGCCTTGCTCAATAGGTTAAGGATCTGGCATTGCAGCAAGCTGCAGCATAGGTTGAGGATGCAGCTCAGATCCCACATTGCTGTGGCTGTGGCGTAGGCCAAAAGCTGCAGCTCTGATTTGACCCCTAGCCTGGGAACTTCCATATGCCACTGCCCTAAAAAGAAAAAGAAATGTTCTACTACTTTTCACTGCCTACACTGTTATCTTCACCCAATTACCATCATCTCTTACCTGCATTATTGCACAAGCCTCTACATTAATCTTGCTTTTAATGCTCTTCCTCATTACAGTCTAATTTCAACATAGTTAACAGAGTAATCCTATGAAAACAGACTTCCAAATGGATTTTCCTTGCTCAAAGTAAAAGCTAATGTCCTCATAGCAATGTACACATCTATATATCTAACCTTCCGATTGCTTCTCAAATGTCATCTTCTACTAATATATTTGCTTTTATTGATTACTAGAAAAATAACACTCTTGGTGTTCTGTGCTCAATGGAGGAATGGTGCTGCATAAGAATAGTCTGATTAGAATCCTCTTCTGAAAATATTTAGGTGACTCCCCCCCTTCCTGCCATTAGGTCTTGGTTCAAATACCTATTTTCTCAGTGAGGCCTCTTCTTACCCACCCTAGTTTAAGTCATAATGCTTCTAATCTGTCTACTTGTCATAGTTTATTTCTCTCAATACATCTTATCACCATCTCACATACTATATAGATTATTTGCATTGTTTCTCATGTATTGCTCTCCATTAAGACAAAAGCTCCACTAGGCTAGAAATTTGTTTGTTTCATTTGTTTCTGTATCTTCAGAATCAAGAACAGTGGACCAGAACATAGGAGGGGCTTGGTGAATAATATTACTCATATTTAAACAAATATTTTCTTCTTCATTTAGCTCTAAGAGAACAAATAGAATGAGAATAAGATCAGGGGTTATGTCCCCTTCCAGATCAATTGTATATCTTTCAGCAATGAATGTATTTGTTCATTCATTTTTCATTCAAGAAGCATTTATTCCTTGATTACTAGGATCAAGTTATTCTCATAGATATCATGAGAGATACAGCAAAGAAAAAGACTCAGTTTGGATTTTCAAAGATTCATCACTGGTGGGGAGTTAAAAATTACAAACTGAAGACAAAACCAGAAAGACATAGTAAGTAACACAATAAAAGTGAAAGTGAGTAAGCTTTACATGTAGAGAATAATTTATTTAAAATAATTTAATAGAAGTAATGTTGAACATTTCTCTTCTATGAGCCTCCATTCAGTCAACCTCTAAATCAGGGGTTATGTTTACTTTCCACTTCCTCCCAAGGACAGGCTCTTGAATAATAAATTAATTACTATGAGCTCCGGAAAAATTAGGTGGCTCGTGACCTTAACATAGACAAGATGTGACAATTCATTTATATTTAGCCATGATGCAAGTTAATATTATTCCTATGTTCCTTGTTAGAGAAAGGCAAGATATGTCAAACACTATCAAATACAAAAATATTGCTATATGGGTCTAAGAGCACTTTTTTTCTCCAAATGGAGTAAATCATTTCCACATAATATTTTCTGTTGTTCTCTCAAGATGGATAGAGGCTGCTGGCATCATGGATTTATCTTTTCTTAGACTCACTGGGGCCAAAAATAATACTGCTAACTTAGGCCATCCCTCTTGTAAATATTCATCATCGTGCCACAAGTTAGATCCAAGGACAGAGAGTAGATGGACCAGGACCAATCCATCACTTTTACTCAAAGCAGCATATATCCTGTGGACTGCAAGTAGCAGCATTTTATTTAGATATGGAGGTGGGCATTAATGTTACTGAAATGCTCACTATTATTGGGAGCATAATTTAATGTGGTTTATGTAGATTTCCTTTATAGTTTTATGCCCCAAACTTCCAAATATCACATAAAATATATGGATAATAGGAGAGCATGCATTCATTAAGTTAATAGTGAGAGTCTATAATTGCCAGTAAAAGCAAATCAGTTAGATTAAATGGTTACAATATAGTCATATAGAAAATTAATTCCAACAGTGATAATCATTATTATCTGAAATCCATCATTAGGAGAGAAGCATGCGGGAATATTAAAAAAATTTTCTTTAAAAACCTCTGCACATGCTCAAACTCATGGTCTTCCCTATTTTCACCTCCATTACCCTAGTCCACTGTGAATGTGGTTCATCTTTCAGTGAGAGAGAAGTAACTGTCATATTTCCCATTATTAGGTAGATGCACAAAGTAGGGGAAAATTACCTTCTGTTAGGCTATGTAGTAGAAACTGCGTCAGGTTAAAAATCTGCTCAGGCATCTATTCTATTTGTTTCAGTTACTAACTGTGTGATCTCAGGAAAATCATTAAATTTGATAGAGATTTTATTTCCTTCACTGGAAATTGGGCTAAAAATATGTGCCCTACCCATCTTAAAAGATTATAAAATTCAACATAATAGTATATTTGAAATTTTTTATTTTACAACCATAAAACTATTGGGATGTAAAACACTTTTTATTGCATCACGCTAAGCTTTGGTATTAATTGCCATTACTTTTTAGATTAATGCAATGTAGTTTAAACCATGCTATCAAAATCAACTTATCAAATAACTCTGATTCAGGATCATAACTGAGAACCCTCAATATATCAAACATTTATAGCCTAATAGTTACTGCACTTACCTCTTCCTCATCTTGACTCTTTATTAAGAATTATACTTTAATTTTGACTTTTAATCCCTGAATTTCTATTCTTTCTCTAATCTTCATCCTGGTGATTTCATTCATGCTTACAACTTCACTGTCAATTTTTGTGGGCTGACTGACTATTATGCACAGGGCAACATTATAATTACCAATATTTAACTTGGATGAAGTCAAATTATTTTCCTCAAACTTTACACTTATTTTTGATTTTGGGGGCTCGACATTATGAAGTCTCTGTTTGTTTGTTGGCATCTCTTTGTTCCTCACCTCTTCTACCTAATCAATCTCTTACACACCTTGTTCAGATCCTATTTTCACTGTGGCTTACTCTGGCAAGCACTCTGGGAATATCTTCATCAGTAAAATATATTACCCAATTCTATATACATGGCTTTACTTGCCTGTCTTTTGGACTTTTAGCTGAAGAGACCTTTAAATCTCCTGATTATACCACAAGGCTTGGTACAAATTATCTGCTCAGTAGATGCCTGATGAATTAATGCACAAATGATTCAATCATTTTCTTTTAGATTCCTTATTTAACTGACATTCATCCTTCTGTATTGCTTTTTGTTTTGTTTTGTTTTGATTGGCTTTTTTTTCTGCAGTTAAATTTTAAGTGAGCTTAAACCTAGTGCCAGATGGATAAAGTGTGTTTTGCTCATGTTGGGGGAAGCAGAATGCATTTATTTCAAATGATTTTGTCAAATTCAGATAGTGTTCTTTGAATCAAATTCAAGTTTTCTGAAACACACCCCTAGTTCTATTCACATGTCCATGCATTAAATCTTCATTTTCAAATAATTTCTGTTAGGATATCAATTACACAAAATAAAATACACACAACTTAGGGGAACAGTTTGATGAGTTCTGACAAGGTGATACACCCATTTCACCAACTTAAAAATGAAGACAGAGAACATTTCTAACACCCCAGTTTGCTTCCTGTGACTTTGCTCTCAGTCCTATCCCATTCTTGGTACTAACCAACGAGTTAACTATGAACCATCACTTCTGACTTAGGTCCAAGTGGAAAATGTTAGAAGAAGGGGCTCCTGAAATGTCCCTCCAGCACTTTCTATTGAGAAAGTGTAATACTGTGCTTACTTTAAAGGTAAAATATTTAATGATATTCCATTTTTTATTATAGTGCATAAGACGAAGGGTGTGTTCAGAGTTGAGAGACAATAAGTTGATAAATGACACATGAAATGTGTCTGTTTAATTTATAAAAAGCTATCAAAATTGGTTTGAATGTGGTTGTGGGGGTCTAATCAAGATGGCAGAATGAAAAGACGTGGTGCTCACCCGCTCCCACAAATACATCTACATGCAGAACAGTTTTCCCAGAATACCTACTGAGCACTGGCAGAAGATCCCAGACAACCAAAATCACAAGAAAGGTTACCATGTAACCAGTTAGGACAAAGAAAATAAATGAATAAATAAAAACAGGAATGGAAATGGGACCTGCACCCCAGCAGGGAGCTGTAAAAGAGGAAAGGGTCCCTCACTCTGGGAAGCCCCTTCACTGACTAGGAGAACAGCCACAATAGGAGTTCCCACCGAGGCTCAGTGGAAACGAATCCAACTAGTATCCATAAGGATACAGGTTCAATCCCTGGCCTCGCTCAGTGGGTCAGGGATCCCACGTTACCATGAGCTGTGGTGTAGTTCACAGGTGCAACTTGGATCCAACATTGCTGGGGTGTAGGCCAGCAGCTGTAGATCCGATTCCATCCCTAGCCTGGGAACTTCCATATGTTAAAGGTGTGGCCCTAAAAAGACAAAAGAAGGAAAGCAAGCAAGCAAGCAAAGCAAAGCAAAGCAAAGCAACTTTAAGGCTCAGAGGCGAGGGCAGCAATCAGCTTATGGCAGGCAGAGCAGAGAGGGAGCAGCACACACTGTCCTCTGTACCACCTCCATGCATCCCCAGCCTGAGTCTCCAGTCTGTTGGTATGTTCAGGGGCTAGATGCTGAAATTGGGCATCTATGGGCAGAGCTGGGAGAGCGGTGGGGTTGGCTACAAGGAGACAGCTTGAAGGGGATGGAGAGTGGCACAGGCTGTATCTGGACGTGTACACTGACAGAACCCAGGCCCACCATAGAAGCACCATTGTTAATACACATGTAAAGGGAAGGACAGCACCCTCTCCCCCCAGCAGGCTCTGGGAGCTCACAAGTGCTGGTGAGTTTCACACATGCTGAGACAGGGCTGAAACCAGAGCTGATCCCCAGGGGCCACTTGACTTAGGAAGCAGGACTGAAATCTGAGCCCTCTCTCTGCAGCTGTGTGATCTGAGGATTTAAGCTGCCACCAACAGGGCCTTTGTAAAATCAGTGACTTCCAGATATCCATGTGAATTAAGAGTGTTCTTGTGGCTGGAGCAGGTCTGGCAATAGCAGTTGTGGGCTTTGCAAGTGCACACACACCAAGGCTGGACTGTTTTCATATCTCTCATGGCGGGTCCAGGTGTACAACCTAGTACCTGTGTCATCCTAGTACCTAACTTCAGTGGGTCTGTGCCTATAAATAGGGGCTTTTACTCCAACTGGGGAGCAGGCCTTGCCCCTGATAGGTCTGTGACAATCACAGAACAAAGAGGGGGCCCTGTTCAATAATTAGTGTAGGATCTGGTCACCACACCACCAGTCACATACTCTGTCAAGGGAATAACAACTAGCACACACTGAGTAAAGATGCAGCAGGCATCCATGCTAAAAACAGCCTTTGCACCAAAAATATTAGACTCAGGCAGGCTATACAGGGATGCTCCCACATAAAATCTGCCCTCCAAGACCACAATAGATAACTGTTTCTTCTAAACTTACAGAGTTAGAGAAATATAAGTAGAATGAAGAAGCAGAGGAACCACTCCCAAATAAAAGATCAAGAGAATTCCCCTAAAAGAACAATGTTCCAGTATAATAGGCTCCAAGTTCAAAAAGGAGGTAATAAGAATACAGAAAGAAGAAAGGCTATCGATAGAAATGCAAGTTACTGTGAAAAAGGACTAGAATCTATAAAGAGGAGGCAATCAAAACTGGAAAACTCATTTGCTGAGATGAAAGCCAAGCTAAAAGCAATAAATGGCAAACTGGATAATGCAGAAGAATGAATATATGATCTGGAAGATAGAATGGAAATCACCCAATCAGAACAGCAGACAGAAAGACACGAAAAAAATGAAAGCAGTATATAAGGCCTTTGGGATAATATAAAGCACACCAATCTATTCATAACAGGAATCTCAGAAGGAGAAGAAAGATAAAAGGGTATCAAAATTGTATTTGAATAAATTATGACTGCAAACTTTCCAAACCTAAAGAAGAAAGCAGATATCCAGGTATAGTAAGCACAGAGAGTCCCATACAAGATAAACCTAAACAGACCTACATCAAGACACATTATCATTAAAATAGAAAAAGTTAAAGATAAAGAGAAGATTCCACAGGCAGTAAGAGTTAATTTGTGGCAGAGATGGAGGCTATGTGCTAGTTCAACAGCATGGGGTCCATACTATCAAGGCTGATCCAGCTACTGCCGCTGCCAGCAACAGAGAGAAATACTGAGCCCCAGACATGACACGATTCCCAAGAAGACCTATTATCTACCTGAAGACATTTTTAATATGATCTCTTCCAACCTGGAGAATGTAGCAACTCATCCTTACCCTAAAAGAAATTGCTACTGCAAAATGAGTTTGCCTTCCACCAATGGTACTGACATATGATATATGGTAATTTATATGTTGATATCTTATCCGATGTGATACTGCCCCAGCTTAAAAGACAATGTATGGCAAAGGAAGAGCATTTTAATAGCTGCAAGTGCCTTATCATATACAAGAAACACCAGGACCAACACAACAGTGCAATACTCTATTAAGGCTCAGTCAGGATGTCAGCTTGGAGACAGCAACACGGTAGGGTCAGGATATTCTCCTTCAGGGTATGGTAAATATGCCAAACCAACAGCTAATATATGGTGCTATTTCTCCAACAGGGAGAATTCACTAATTTGTGAATTCAGAGGTAAAATTTGATTTGGCCTTTTCTTGTAGTTTCTATTGGTAATGTAATAAGGACTCTGACTCCATTTTTTAATGTTTGACACTTAATGAAAGCTACTTTGTTCAGAAATGCTAGAAGGCTATGCCCAATTCCTGGACTGTCTCTCAGCCAGTGACTGAACAAAATGGGGTATAGAGGTTCAGCCTAAATAAGACAACTCTGTAGTACCATTCATTCTTCAGAATTTTCCATTGGGTCAGGTTAAGACTTGACCTAAGCCGAATCCATTATCTTTGCCTAACTTCTTTCTCTGCCTTATTCTGATTCCTTCACTCCCTTTCATGTTTCATATTACGAATACACAATCAGGAGTTCCCACTGTGGCTCAGCGGGCTAGGAACCCAACACAGCGTCTGTGAGGATGCAGGTTTGATCCTGGCCTCACTCAGTGAGTTAAGAATCCAGCATAGGTTGCAGATGTTCCTTGGATCGGGTGTTGCTGTTGCTATGGCTGTAGCATAGGCCAGCAGCTGCAGCTCCAATTCGACCCCTAGTCTGGGAACTTCCATATGCTGTAGGTGTGGCCTTTAAAAAAAAAAAAGAATATACAATCAATGATCTATTGCACAAGAATCTCTTCACAGGCTCTGCCTCTTGAGGACTTGACATAAAAGAGTTCATAAACAAATGGTCCTAGAAAATCGACACGAGAAAAAGGACTGTAAACTTTGTTCACTCTCTGGCCATCTAACAATGACAACCCTGTTACTTGTGAAAGGAGAAGTCCGGATGATACCTGGCATGCTGATGAAGTACAATTGCTAAAACTTCCTCCCTTAGTGAATTGGAAGAGAGTGTGAGTGAAAAGGGATGCACAATTTGGTACAATAGCTCAGCCATTTAAGAAGTGGAGGGAGGAAGATAATGGCTATTTCTGAGCATAATCTATGCTTTTAATAGAGTACATTACTGGCTTAAATGAAATAATGCTCAATAGGAGGCAAATTATGCACTCCAAATGGCTTCTTTGAGAGCATTTGAAGAGACTCTCATCTCCTTATGCCAGATGACAGACAGAGCTGGAGACTGGGCACATAGTTAAATGCAAGAATGGCTGAACTTAGGAGGCTAATTTTCCAGTCAACATGAAACCTTCAATGCCGAAGTTAGGCAGCTGCTATTATAACTGAACAGTCTGGATAAATTCAAGATTCCTGAAGTCACCATCTGGGTTTTCAGAAGTTGTCCATTTTCTGTGTCAGGTGATAGTAGCCCCTGGTTTGACTGAAGTCTGGGCAGGTGCCTTATAAGACAATGCTTTCCTCCCTCAGGATCTGCAACTATCTCGTCTACTGGCCACCAGACAATCAAATAGAATCAAATCTAAGCATGACCCAACTGGGAAGCAATGGGACTGATAAGGGATTTGAATGCTTATATTCCAAATGTTCTGCAAGGTTTGGCTAACATGCACTGGCAAGACCTGGGAGAGTTTGCTTGGGAGTAAGTCACTGAGGGTCTAAATGAAGAAGGACAAAATATAAAGCTGAGCTAGAGAGGGGTTTTTTTGGTCTTATTAGGGCCACGCCCATGGCATATGGAGGTTCCCAGGCTAGGGATCTAAATGGAGCTGGAGCCACCAGCCTACACCACAGCCATAGCAACGCGGGATCTGAGCCATGTCTGCGACCTACACCACAACCCAGAGCAACACTGGATCCCTAACCCCCCGAGCAAGGCCAGGGATCGAACCCACAACCTCATGGTTCCTAGTCAGATTCATCTCCACTGCGCCATGATGGGAACTCCCAGAGAGAGGTTTTGTCAATAATAGAGAATTCTCCCTTGATACAAGATCTAATACCTTGTTCAGCACCATGGGAGATAGCTTTCATGTCCCTCTGGGATAACTGATTGGAAAAGACAATGAACCTTGTTAAACCAGTATGGAAACCAACATTTCCATAGTAAAACATGAAATATGGGAACAAGGGCTCACAGAAATAGGCATGCTACAATGAACTCACTATATAAAACCAAGGTAGCAGGGACCTTGGGTGCTCTTCAAGAGGGCAGTGATAAAGTGATAAGGAATGTGCTGATAAGGGTGGGTGCCAGCACTTTTGAGAAATCCAGTCATGGCTGTGCTCCATAGCTAACTTAACTAAGGTATAATCTCTTCTCCTTTTGAATTGCAATAGCATTTGATTATGTGGTGCTAATGAGAACTTAACTAAAGTAAACATGTCATGTTATTATCTGTTTCTTTTTTTCTTCACCACCTTCCCATTCCCTTCAGTTTGATTCTGAGCACTTAGCACTATGCCTGTTGCATAGTAACTATTAAACACATCCTGGTTAAACTTTTAAACTTGAAGCCAGTTTATATCACCTGAAACACCAAACATAGTGTCTTGAAAACAGGAGGCACTCAATTAATCATTGTTAGAATAAACAGAAGTTACACTCCCAAATTAATTGCCCTAACAATACCATTATCATAACATTGGTGCTGTACATAAATGTGTAAAACAGTTTCTATTAAGTTAGAGAATAAAATTAAACTCTTTTGTGTTATAGTCAGAGCCTTCCAACATCTGTTCTTAACTTTTGCATCTGTTCCCAGACATTATATCTAGGCTCATTTTTTACTTTGGCTCTAAATTAACCTTGTGCTTGAACCAAAGCAACTTTTTTACTCTACCCCCAAATATTCCCTGCACTTTTCTCTGTCTTAAATCTTGCGTATGCTTTTATTTTACCTTCATAACCAACTAGCCTGAAAACAATAATTAGGGGTAAAAAATTAACAAAATATTTATTTTATGCCTTGCAGAAAGTAAATTCATCCCAACAGCTTCCAGCATATGTGTGTGTATATGTGTTGCAAAGAGTGAGGGATGAAGGCAGGGGTCAATAATTCCTACAGCATTTTACAGGTATCATCTTTTCCCTTCCTTTTATTCCCAGTGGCTCTCTTGAACCTGAGCTGTCTAATTGCTCCCCCTACCTTACTGTTCTGTCATTGGCTAAAATATCCAAGTGCCACTATAAGAATTGATATGCCCTATTTCCACCATCTGTACTTTTGTTTCCTTGGCATTTTTTTGTCCAAATAAAACTCTTGTGATTCTAAGAGTCAACATGGAAACAGTCTCTTACAAAATTCATAATCTACCAAATAGAATTCAACAAACTATAAAAGAAAAGCATTATTCTTGGAACAGTAAGAGATAATAATTTCTCCTGGATGTCCACATAATGAAGACATCATGTGATATAAGAAAATTGCCCTGAAAAATCATCCTTAAAAATAAGCAATGGGTTTGCTAGAGAGACTAATTTCAATAAAGCTTAATATATTTGACTCATAATATCACACCAAAGTATAGTTCAGAGCTAGTAGCTCTGTGGGGGCCCAACCCAGTCACCAGCTCTCTATTAACCTAATTATACTTAGTCTCATACTTTTTTCAGGCTCTGATTATCTTCCTTCTTATGTTATAGTAGCTTCTATTACTTGACATCTACCTGGATGTCTGCAATTTCTAGTAACACTTTGGTTGCATTTTGATCTTTCAAATCACTTCTCTATCAGATGTGATTCTAATCATCCATCACAGTTCAGCCTAAGTTCAATTTCTTCAGGGATTTTTTTTTTTGTTTTTAACTTGTAAATAGCACTGACAAAGGGTTTCTTCTTAACCAGGTCAGACCTCTCTGAATCCTCTCCTCAATGAAGCCTCAACTTTTTGGCTTCCTCATTCATCTTTCCATTGCCCAATTTTAGCAAGAATCTCGTCAAGTTGGTTTAGCCAGAATTCCCCATCCTCCATATTTGCTAACCCTTGCTATCTGATCCAATTCCTTTACCCCTCACCACCCTGCAGGTGATGTCTGACTACTCTGGCCTGCCTTCAGCGAGGGCCCCTCAACAAAGAAATGCCTCTTTGTCATTTTTCATCCATGGATCTCCATCTGTCTCCTTGGCTATAACTCCCCACTTTTTTGTGTATTCAAAATTGAGCCCAGTTCTATACTGAGGTTTGTTTCCCCCTTTTGAGAGTCCTGAATAAGATCTATTTTTTTTTACCACTTTACTATCCAGCTTTGGTTTTCTTTAACAGTATTACCAACTAGAGTTTTGAAATCTGACAGGAGTGATCATCTTTTATCATATTCTAAAATTCATTTTCCTATTTCAAGTGCATCCTTTCAAGTGCTCCCTTTCAAGTGCATCATTCTTGAAAGTAGACTGTAAGCCTTCAGAGAAGTCAACATTAATTGAAAATTTTCTTATTGATTGGTTGGGAAAGGTTCTGTATTTCCTCTAAAACCAATATAAATCTCAGGAAGATTGCCTGATAATTACCATGCCTATGGTTATTCAAACAACCTTGTAAAGGCTTTGAAGAACTCCCTTCTTCTGCCAACATGATGGTTGTTATTAACAATAATAGTAGTATTAATAACACCTGCATTTAACAATGGCAAAGTAAATATCAGTGCTATTCCAAGGTATACTAATAACTATGTATATTATCTCCTTTAATATCCCAATAACTCTATCACTTTGATATTCTTATGCCATTTATAGTCCACTGCTTTACAACTGCAAACTATGGAGTGGGGTAGAGAGGGAGAATATCAAAATCTATTAGCCTATTTGACTACATGTTCATCTTTTATTTTCTATTTGACTAGCATAAAACTATAATAACCTAATTATTTGTCTACTTTCACGTATATTCTGTATTTTGTCTGAAGGAGAAATAAACCAATGTTCATAACAAAAACCATCAAAACTATTTTTTTCTTCCTTCCTTCCTCCATCCTTCCCTCCTTTCCTACTTCCTCTCTTCCTTCTTTCCTTTCCTGCTTTTGGAGGAAAAAGACTTGCCATCCCATTACTCACAAGTATCCTACTTGAGTAAAATCTAAAGGCTGTATGATTTTTCAGGATTATATTGAATCACAGGCAGTTGAAACTTTTTTTCCTGTTCTATTTGGCATAAGACACTACAGAGGTACTTTTAAACCTAATAAGGTAACAAAAGTTCATGAGAATTTTAATTATTTTTTCAGAGGCCCCATCCAAAAAATTATTTTCCACTTTCTTGGCAAGTTAGTTTGTACATAGCCAATTTTAGATATTAAGCATCAGCCAGTTTAGTATGAGAGGAGATTGAGACGCTTACATGCAATAAAAATATTTTTACCAGATGTGCCCTGATTGACCAAAAAAGTAACATTCCATTTGGGAAAAAATGTGATAGACTGTACTCAAAGTTTTGGAATCCTCACCAACACTTATTTTAGAAAAAATGTGTTGCTACCAGTGGTTATTTTTTAATGTACAAGTCTAGAGTTATGAAATTATTGCCTGTAATTTCCAAAACCAATATATAGTTATATCGCATGGGGAAATAATCCATAAATTAAAATTAGAGACACATTTAAAATTCATGGAAAATTATCTGATAATAGTAGGAGAATTAAGTCTTAGCCTCATGCTGTATTGATTTGAAAATTTATTTAACATGCAAACAAATAAAAATGAGAAATTGAAATGTGAAGTCTTTTATAATCAGAAAAACATAATATTACCGTTCTTTTCTATCTACAATTTAATTTATTCTATTTAAACCTTTAAAATGAAAGAATAAATAATTCAGCATGGTATTAATCATCAGTGATTTTTCAAGTACGTTGACTTAGAGACAGAATCTGAGAAAACATATGGCTCAAAAGGCAAATCACACATTAAATGCAATTTCCTTCTTTTTTAAATTTAATAACCATTGATGGAGTAAGTGTAAGATTAAAAAAAAACACCTTAGAGTAATGTCTGGCTTCTAATCAGAGTTTTGCCTCTCTCAGTCTTGTTTCTCTATAATCAGGTCATAGACCTCCAAAATTCAATTACTCCAAACATCAAAGGAGGAGTTACCTGCCATGTACAAAAAGGTTTGACACTGGGCAGGATAACTGATATGAAACATTTTAATACCTTTGTAAGAAAAATGGTATAAACCATGATAGAAATATTAACACTTATCAAATCCTTTTTAAATACAAAAGAAAAAAACATCAGTCTGCTTATTTACATATGCTCAGCCAGTCCTCACAACAAATACATGTGGTAATTACAAGGACTATTATTTTCGCTTAACAAATGAGAAAACAGAATCCTGGAGAAGTTAAGTAACTTGCCTAACATGACACGGAAATGTGAACATCTGAAATCTAAATCCAGATAATCTGCCTTTAAAAAGTCTGTTCTCTTCAATTATGTAAAACTGTCCCTTCACAGGTACAATATGAAATTATCTCCAAGCAAATTTTGTTTTAAATAAAATATAAAATGTCTTAAGTTAAAAATTCTGAAGTTATTTTTTTTATCTCCAAACAAATATTATTATTTTATATGCCCAACAGTTGGAGCAAATGTCAGTAGTCTATTTGTCAGAGCCCAGTTATCATGCTACAAGAAGATCGGGCAAAGTCATCTGACTGTACCTGCTGCTTTGTAAGAGTTATCTTTACAGTTAATTTAGCCCTAATACGTTAAGTGGAGTAAGTAATAACCCATCCATTGTACAATTAAACATGCACATACATTCAATTAAATTCAGAACGATCCAAATTGTGGCTCGATCCTTGCAATCACAATCCTTGGATGTAGCAAATTTAAACCAAGCCCGTGGACTTATCATTCATTATTATACAAACACTTTCAGAGGATAAAAATTGACAACAATTTCTAACTCATTTTTAAAGCTTCTATGTCTTGAATATTAAAATCACATAGGTGCAGTCTGTAAGGAAATATTATGTCAATCTCATTTGTAAATATAGATACAAAAAGTCTAAATAGTTATTAGAAAGCCACATCAAATAACATGGAAAAAAATGTATGCATTATTTTCAAGTTGAGCTTGTCCTAAGAAAACAAATATAATTTATCTTAGAAGAATACTTGTGTCTATACTTTGTGTTACAAATAGATACAAAGAAACATAATTAATGCAGAAAATTATTTTATCTAATCATCACCAATTCATTATAAAAACTCTCAGCACACTAAGAATAAACCCTACATTCTTAATCTTAAAAAGGGCATCTAATTAAAACTTGCAGCAAACATTATTCTAAATAAGAATAAAAAATAAGAATTAAGAAATTAAATTTCCTGTGACTGTTGTAAAAAGTGACTGGGTTACTTAAAATTACAGATATGTGTTCTCTCATAGTCCTAGAGGCCATAAATCTGAAACCATTATTACTGGACTGAAATCATGGTTTCAGCAGGACTGTGCTCCTTTGGAGGCTTTAGGGAAGAATCTATCCCTTACCTCCTCTAGATTCCTAAGGCTGTTGGCATTACTTGACCTGTGGCAGCATCTCTCTTATCTCTGTCTCATTGTTCACATTGCCTTCTCCTTATCTGTGTGTCAAACCTCTCTCTGCCTCTTTCTTAAAAAGACATTTGTAGTTGTATTTATGGCCCACGTTGATAATATAGGATTACCTCCCCATCTCAAAATCCTTTACTTAACACATCTGCAAACAACTTTTTTTTTTTGCCATATAACATTCATGGGGGCCCTGGATTAGAACATAAAGGTTTTGTGGACCATTTTTCAGTCAACCACAGGAAAGATAGAATTATCTTAGATAAGAAAAATATTTATTCCTAAATATCTTACTTTAGTATTTGAAACTGTTACTAGTTCTTTTATTATTATGCTATAGGTTTTAACTGTTTGACTCCAACTACCACCCTTCTATTATACTTTGTTTTGGGTATTTTAGTAAGTAATGCAAGACCAGGTAAATAAATATATTTCATATGGATGTTAATGGAATAAATAAAACTGTACTTGTTACAGCTGATATGACTATTTACATGAAAAACACTTATTATGAAGATATATTTATAAAATATATTTTATTAAGAAAATATGCAAAAAGCAATGACCTCTTTCTAGACAAGGATGAAACAATTTAAAAACATGGCAATAATCACAACAATATAATCATTAACATGCCCGATAAGCCCCACCAGTCTCCAAAGAAAGGTTACACTGCCTGACAGAACACTGTCCCCTTTACGTCTATAAAAATCTTCTATACTGTACAACAATTTGGAGCTCCCTTCTGCTAGATGGAAAGCTGCCTGATTCATCAATCGATGAATAAAGCCAATAAGATCTTTAAGTTATTCCATCAGATTTTGTATTGTAACAGATTTGGTATCAGTGGTGCAACCAAAAGAAACTTCTGACAGCTTGAGGCACACGGAGAAATAATAGGATTGGGCCTGAGAACCTTTTTGAGTTTTCTGTTTTTCTCACGTTTTCTGAAGGCCATGAGTAAAATCCTCTCAGTTCTGAGCTCTACTCTGCATCAAGTTCCCAATTTAATTGGCATTCCAGTCAGTTTCCTATTTGTCTGGAGTTCATAGTTATACACTGGGACCTACTGGTAGTTCAGAGCACACTTCCCCACTTGACTTGGTTCTGCTTCCAGATTTGGGGTTGGGAACCGCTTATGGCAGTTTACTTGGAATCAGCCTTCATTCCCCATTCTTTGGGGTGTGCCAGTTTAATCATTTCCCTAATCCCCATTTCTACGTTGTAAACTGCTGGTAGTGGACACAGGGCCTTATCTTTGTCAGGCCATGGTAACATCTCTTGATTATTGCTGATGTGTTAAGGTGCACATGTTTGTGTCATTTTGTTAGGTAAAGCCTATTGCTAGTGGAAATCTTGAAAATGAATTAAAAAAAAAAACAACTGAAAACAACAAAACAAAACAAAAAAACCCTACCAAAATTGACAAGCAAGGATCAAGTGCGTAAAAGGTGTTAGAGCACTCACTATTCAACTCAAAGATTTCTGTGTTAGGATAAGTTTGCCATGGAATGAGTTAGAGTGACATTAGATCCCCCACCATCCTCAGAGAAAATTTCTGTACAATGAGTTACACTGTAAAACTCTACAAATTATCCGACTCAGCAGCACAACCCCCTTAGGTATTTAGTTTGGCTTTCAGCCCCAAAGATTTAGCTAATTAATTAATTAATAATTAAAGGTGATCCTTAAACTCCGAAGAGTCAAGTATGCCACCTTCTATCACACTCGCTTATTTTATGTCTAAAAATTATTTTCCAGAAGCTGCAAATGTCCACAAAAATGGCAAAATCTTACTAAAAATGTGGCTGTGGTGTGGGCAGGCAGCTGTAGCTCCGATTTGACCCCTAGCCTGGGAACCTCCATTTGCCATGGGTGGGGCCTCAAAAAGCAAAAAAAAAAAAAAAAAAAAAAAAAAGACCTAAAACTATAATGGCCATCATGGGGAATGTTCCAATTTGAAAGACTGTTCATTTAAGAAGTGCATTTAAAAGCAACGTTTCCCAAATCAATCAAACAAAATGGAATACTTATTTTAACTGATATGCAGAAGCTTCCAAAAGGGCTAAAATTTCCAAAACAGCCTCACTGAAATATTAATTATAAAAAGGTTAATAAAAAAGTAGAGTCATCTAAAACAAAATACTATGACTGGTACAACCCCTACTGTTCCTTTCTGTCCTCCTTTATTTTCTTATTCATTCTAGTAATTCTCTGCCTGAACTGTCTTCCTAGTCTGAAGAGACTACAAGTCTGTATACAGAAGTCTTCCAAGTTAGTGGCCTTCCAGAAGCCCCCACAGCTACCCTCAACAGTGAGCTCCATGTGAGCCCCTCCCTGAATTGAGACAACTTGGAAGGATTTCCTAGTAAACAGCTATGTTATTCTTTTAAACAGCCAAGAAAAACTAAAACTAACATTAACGGAAAATCTTGTCAAATTCTGGTGAATATCAGAGCTATGTTCTCTACTTTAAACCCACCTTGAATCCTGTAAATGGGAAGTTTTCCCTCTCCCTCTCCTGGAAGTCCCTGTCCTCCACACTTGAGAAGTTACCTTTATCATTTCCGTCATCACATTCATTGCAATTAATTCTTAGGGATCTCTGTTGTATTTTATTTCAAAACTCTAAGCTTATTTACAGAGCACACCTACCTTAATTTCCACTTAACATACGCATTACCTTGCACAATGCTGTACAGTGAATGAACCTCATTAAATATTAGTCGAATGAATAAAAGTAAGAGATTGTGACATCAGCATCATGGTGAAGTGAGATACTCCCTTTGTCTCTCCCCTTCAAGTACAACTAGTAAAACATCCACAACTCAAAAAAAGTGCCTCTGCCCAACATACCAGGACATCAGAAACTCTACATATTTGTACATATAAAGGTATGTGAACTGGGGCAGAGGGGAGGATGAAATGGGTGAAAAAAATCAACTGTATGTAATGAACAAACACTAATTTTTTTGGTGGTAAGCACACCATAGTATATATAGAAATAAAAATAATATTGTACACATGAAATATATAATATTTAAAACCAATGTTACCTCAATAAAAATAAATTTGAGAGAAAAGAAATACTAAAGATTCAATACATTTAAGAGTACTGCTAGCACAGAATCTTGTACCTATTACACAAAAGAACCTGTTTAATGTAATTTAAAGAATCAAATTATTGTTAACCCTACTCTAATTTGATATTCCAAAGAAAAAATGATAGAGGAAATAATTTAGACAATTTAATTTGGGCAGCACATATTTATTGGGCACATCTTATGTCCAAAGCACTGTTAACCTCTAGATATTCAATAGTAAAACAGATAATCCCTGCCTTCAAACTGAGAGATCATTAAGTTGTGTTTCAAAGACTGACGGAACATGATTCCTTCTATTAGATCATTACCCACCAAAGTAGAACTGCTCCCTATAAGGCACTTTTGAGTTGTTTGCCTGAAATATTTGAAAGAAGACTTCACAGAGGATCTCCCTAAGCTACCTTGAGAGCTTATTTCATACTGGAGCACATCTCAGTTAGGATGCTTTGAGATGCTGAGTCTAATCTTTTCTATACAAATCCTTCTGAAGAGATTACGATCTAAAGTAGGAGCAATGAAATGCAGCTATGCTACATTATTATAGCAATCTCTCAGTACTTTACTGTTGGTTGTATGTATTAATTTAACTATCTTGAGAAATGTTAACATTCAACAAACCAAATATAAGCTCTACAAAGTCAGAAGTTTTATCTGTTTGGTTCAATGTCATGCCTAGAAAAGTATCTAACTTGATAAATATTTATCTATTGAAGGAATGAAATAAACACACATACAAATATGTGTGTATATTATGTATGTTAAGACCACATGATTATGTATATTAAGACCACATGACTTTTTTTTTTTTTTTCATTTTTGCCCACCCCATGGCACATGGAGTTCTCCAGCCAGGGATCAGATCCCAGCAGCAGTTGTGACCTGTACTGCAGTTTGCAGCAATGCTGGAACCTTAACCCAATGTGCCAGATCAGGGGATATAATCTGTGTCCCAGGACTGCAGAGATGCTACCCATCCCATTGCACCACAGTGGGAACTTCAAGACCATATAAATGTTAGCATACCAATGAGTAACAAAGAAATTCAGAAGGACTTCTGAGATCTGGAAGTGAGTCCCTGCAGGTTCATTGGAGAGATTGGAATTGAGCTGATTCTATAAGAGCACGTAAGATCAAAATTTTTAAATAGTGGAAAGGCATTTCAACTAGAAAGAAGAGTAAGAGCAATGATGAAAAGGAAGGGAAAGGAAAGGATTGTTCAGGAATGGCAAAATTAATTAGTCTGCAGAGGTAAAGACTTTATCAAAGTAATCCTGAGAAAATAACATTGAGAAACAAGATGCCTGATCCAGTGCTCCTGAAACCAGCATTCATTTACTTACTTATTTCCCAAATATTTACTGAGAAAGTGCACTGTGCCTGGAACCACTTTGAAATGTGGACCACGGGCAAATTTTTATAATTTAAAGGGTTTCAACCCTCTAAGAACAGATGGCTGGCCATAGAAGCAAATCAGTTTTTCAGCCCTAATGACGTCTTAGTACCGTCACAATTCCACAAATGACCCAAATTAAGCAATGTTTTCTAGTTTACTACTTTTATTAAATACTTGTTTATCATGTGCCTTTAGTGTCAAGAATCTAATATAGCTGTTCATTGCCTATTATGTCTAAATCCCTCTTCTTATTCAAGCATTTTGATCTAGTATCACCTAATATGAATTCTCCCTCCAACAAGATTAATTTTAAGTTATTTCCATAGAAGCCAAAGAACACAAATCAGGTCATAAAACTGTAAGTACTAAAAACAGGGTTCTCCTAGGAAATCTAGGGCACTGAGTCCTTAGATGATAGGACCATGCAAACCAGGCATTCGTTTCTCAGCTCAGCATGCTCTGAGCTAGGAAGCAGTTGGCTCCATTTAAATAAGTTAAAAATAGACTAACCAGCAGTTAAAATTTTTCAACACAGCAAAAAGCAGTGAGGACAAGGTTTATTCTTTGATCTCCAAAGGTTTGCTTCATTGAGTCTGATAATGGTGCATGACGTGAAGAATGTGAACTATACTCTAGTCTCACATTACCTGGGTTTTACTTAGTCATCAGTGTAATTTATCTAAGGGCAGCCTGCTGCTAAAAAAAGAGCTCAGCTTGAAGCCTTCTAGCTTACACAGCAGGAGTCTTCTAGAAATTTTGCCACTGGTAAGGAAACTCTTATTTATGGAATCAGGGATCCTTGTTACCATTTTGACTGCATTGAGCTGCAGGCAGGAAACTTTCATTTTATTTTTCTGTTGCCAGATTGATCCTATTTGCAGTAGACTGGAATATATGAAGAATTAAGCTTTGCCCCTAAATCCAGAAATCAAATTAAATTAGATTCTGACAATAAAAAGTCATTTAAAACAGAGTATCTGTTTCATTGATTTAAAAGTAGTAGGTGCTTTTTTTATGGTTTGCTTTGCTGTACAAAAGCCTGTCAGTGTGATGAGATCCCATTGGTTTATTTTTGCTTTTATTTCTGTTGCCTTGGGATACTGATCTGAGAAAAGATTTGTAAGGGTGATGTCAGAGAATGTTTTGCCTATGTTCTTTTTTAGGAGGTGTCTTTAAGCTATTTTGTTTATTTTTATGCAGGATGTGAGGTGTGAGGGTGTGTTCCAGTTTCAATGATTTACATGCAGTTGTCCAGTTTACCCAGCATAGTTTGCTGAAAACACTTTTTCCCATTTTATGTTCTTGCCTCCGTCGTCAAAGATTAATTGACCATAAGTGTCTGGGTTTATTTCTGGGTCCTCTATTCTGTTCCATTGGTCTGTATGTCTGTTTTGGTACCAGTACCACACTGTCTTGATGACTGTGGCTTTGTAATATTGCCTGAAGTCTAGGAGAGTTATGCCTCCTGCTTGGTTTTTGTTCCTCAGGTTTGCTTTGGTAATTCTGGGCCCTTTTGTGGTTCCCTATAAATTTTTGGATTGTTTGTTCAGTTCTGTGAAAAATGTCATGGGTAATTTGATAGGGATTGCATTGAATCTGTAGATTGCCCTGGATAGTATGGCCATTTTTACAATATTAATTTTTCCAACCCAGGAGCATGGAACATCTTTCCATTTCTTTGAATCCTCTTTAATTTCCTTGATTAATGTTTTATTGTTCTCAGCATCTAAGTCTTTCACCTCCTTGGTCAGATTTATTCCCAGGTATTTAATTTGGGGGTGCGATTTTAAAAGGTATTGTATTTTTATATTCCTTTTCTAATATTTCATTGTTAATATATAGAAATGTGACCAATTTCTGATTGTCAATCTTGTATCCTGCCACTCAGCTGAATTTGCCCATCAGTTCAAGTAGTTTTTTGGTTGAGTCCTTAGGGTTTTCTATGTATAGTATCATGTTATCTGCATACAGTGACAATTTAACCTCTTCTCTTCCAATTTGGATAACTTTTATTTCTTTTGTCTGCTCTGGCTAGGACTTCCAAAACTATGTTGAATAAAAGTTGTGAGAGTGGGCATGTTTGTCTTGTTCCAGATTTTGGTGGAAGGCTTTCAGCTTTTCTCCATTGAGTATTATATTTGCTGTGGGTTTGTCAAAAATGGCTTTTATTATATTAAGGTGTGTTCCCTATATACCCACTTTGGTAAGAGTTTTTATCATGAATGGATGTTGGGTTCTGTCAAATACTTTTTCTGCAGCTATTGAGATGATCATGTGGTTTTTGACTTTTCTTTTATGAATGTGGTGTATGATGTTGACTGATTTGTGTATGCTGAACCATCCTTGTGAATCTGGGATGAATTCCCCTTCATCGTGGTGTATGATCTTTTTCATATGTTGTTGGTTTCAGTTGGCTAAAATTTTGTTGAGAATTTTTGCGTCTGTATTCATCAAAGATATTGGCCTATAATTTTATTTCATGGTAGTATCTTTGTCTGGCTTTAGTATTAAGGTGATGGTGGCTTCATAGACTGTCTTGATATCCTGCTGTATAGCACTGAGAACTCTATCTAGTCACTTATGCTGGAGCATGATGGCAGATAATGTAAGAAAAAGAATGTACATATGTGTGTGTGATTGGGTCACTTTGCTGTACAGTAAACCATCTATAATGGAAAAAATAAAAATCATTTAAAAATAAAAATAAAAAAATAAAAGTAGTAGGTGCTTTTCTGGGGTGGGGGGAATTTATGAGTAATAGTTATAACTAAACCCTATTACAAGGGGTTCTGTAAGGCGTATAGTTTGTGAGGATGCCCATAATGGAACAGGGGAAGCTTGGTAGTCACATTTAAATAGGTTTCACACTAGATAATTTTTCTTACTAAGTTGAAAAACAAGAATATATAAACACAGATTATGAATAAGAAAACTTATTTTAACTGTAAATAAATGAACTGTTAAGCAAATTGGAATATCAAATAGTAGCGTCTCTGTTTAAATATTCCACAACTGACACTAATGTGGGTTATTCTCATATATTTGTTGTAAGGGCTCCATGTTTTCACTAAGTCCTACTTGAAAAGGATGGAGAAGAAATAGACTGAGCTACACCTACTCCATGAATTATGCACAAAGAAGAGCTGCTTTGACCAGAGAAGAACAGAAAGTAAAGGCAGAGGATGTATTAGTAACAGTTATACCAGAGATGTAAAAATAAAGAAACTGAACTTAGAATGGGACCAATCCATTGGTCCTAAGCTTACCATTTCCCCCTTTGTCCATATACCCATACATTCATTTATTCATCAAGTAGGTTTTAAATATTAAATAAAAGTTGTGAGCCAAGCACTACCTCTAACAAAGAAGCTCACAATTTAGTAAAAAACAAAATCACCTACACAGATAAATCACAATGTAACTCGGGAAGTGCTGTCCAAGCTTTAACAGAAACCTAGTATTGTGGAGTTAGAGTCTCTCTGTGGATGGGGTGTTTTAGCTGGGTCTTAAAGAATGAGTAGGAGTTTTCCAGGGATCCTCAGGAACGGCACACGTGCAAAGTACACCTTGGAGTATGGAATGTTGCAAACTGGTTTTCTATATCCTTAATACTTGAAGGACAGCTTGGCTTGATATAAAAGTCCTGGCTCATCTGTTCTTTTTAAAAATTTCTTGAAAACATTGCTTTTCTGTTGCTTACTTTGTGCATTTTTTTTTAAAAAAGTAAGTCATTTTCCCTTGTAAGTTATTTGATGTTATTATCTGAAGGTCCTAAGAAACTTTTCAGTCTTTTAATTTGAATAGTTTTATTAGGATATGTCTCAGAATTGATTGTTCTGTTCAATATTACAAGGTACCTACGAGCCCTATCAAGGTATATTTTCAGATCTTTTATTTCCACAAAATTTCCTGGATTATACCTTAATATTTTCCATTGTTCTACATAGTTAGTCTAGTTTTGATTTTCTCTTTAGGCTCTCTAGTATTCATATGTTAAATATTCCTTTCATGTACTCCATTTACTCCTTTACTCATTTCTTGAATTATTTTCATTCTCATGGTTACTTTTCAACTTTTCTTTAATCGTCTTTATTAAATACATGCAAATATCCTCCTCCTTGGATATCTTGAAATATAATATTTATTTCTGAAATGATCCAATCTTTTCGTCTTATATTTATTTCCTGTTTAATCAGTTACCATTAAATTACTTCCTATTTTTGTCTACTACTGTTTTAATTTTTGAATTTCTGTTTCTGGGTATACTTTCATATCCAAAAGGCTTCAATGAAAAGATGCAATTCCATTTGAAGAATTGTATTACTATCTTCTTCTGATATCTTGAGAAAAAAATTTCAACTGTAACACTGTGATTCACATTTTCTGTTCTCTTCTTATGGTAGCTTTGTTAGACATTCATTTGCTTTTTATTCCTTATATTTAGAGATTTGTGGAAAAGATTTCTAGATTACAAGTGTCTTCTTCTGATTAAAGGAATGAATTCTTTTTAATTGAAAAAAATTTGGTGAGAGGAAGGGAGTGAGGAATATGTTCTTTTTATTTTATCTTTTCAGATTCTTAACTAGCCTTCTTATTCCTTTCTTTCCCTATAATGCTTTGTCCCCAAGGTTAATTTCATAGTCTTTGATTACTCGATTATAATCCAGAACTCATACTTTCTCAAAGATGATATTTCCACTCTTCCTCAATTTTAAACCCTTTCCTACTATGTATAAGTTGTACTCATTAGTTTATACTTACTATTTGATTTTCTTCTACTAGCATTGATTATGTATGCATTTCCTCTTATTTCTTAATGCCCATAACTCTTTTTCATGGAATCTCCACTTTGAAGTTTGGTTGAGAGTGATGTTGGAAATTAATCCCTTATAGGTAGTTTCATTTGCAAATATTTTCTCCCATTCTATGAGTTGTCTTTTCATTTGGTTTCCTTTGCTGTGCAAACACTTTTAGGTTTAATTAGGCCTGCTTTGTTATTTTTGTTTTTATTTTCATTATAGTAGGAGGTTATCAAAAAAGATACTGTTGTAATTTATATTAAAGAGTGATCTGCCTATGTTTTCCACCAAGAGGTTTATAGTATCTGGTCTTACATTTAGGCCTTTGATCCATTTTGAGTATATTTTTGTGTATGGCTTAGAGAATGTTCTAATTTCATTATTTTACATGTAGCTGTACAGTTTTATCCACACTACTTATTGAAGAGAATGTGTTTTCTCCATTGCATATTCTTGTCTCCCTTGTCATAGATTAACTGACCACAGGTGTGTGGGTTGATTTCTGGCTTTTCTATCCTATTTCATTGACCTATGTATCTATTTTCATACCAGCAACATACCATTTTGATAACTACAGTTTTATAGTATAGTCTGAAGTCAGGAAGTGTGATGCCTCTGGCTTTGTTTTTCTTTCAGGATTGCTTTGGTTATTCTGGGTCTTTTGTGTTTCCCTATAAATTTCCTTTTTGTTTTTTTTTCCTTCTAGTTCTGTGAAAAATGCCATTGGTAATTTAAAGAGGTATTTATTTCCCAACTTGCATGTAATTTAAAGGTTCGATTCCTAGAACTACCTAAATTGTGGTCCATGTGTTTTTATTTGTTCTTCCTGCAGGTTTGGATGGATATTTGTAAGGAATTTAAAATCAGAGAGCTGCCATTATTCTCAATACTCCTCCTCAAGTATTTTAAAGGACATTTGTTTATATAAAAATTTAAAAAATGACATTCTTAAATGGAGATATTCTGGCTTGGGAGAACTGAAATACTGTGAATAATGTTATAAAAAGTTCTTGAACTTTTGTAACATTGCATCTGACAATATTTTACAGGATCGAAGTCTAAGACTAGAAGTAAAGAGGAAATTCCTTTCACTTTAGTTTGAAGAAACAGATGAGACTCTGGACAAAGACTGCAAGCAAAGGAAGTAAGTACATTATACTAGTTTGCAACCCTGAATTATGATGATAGGCTGGATTAACAGGGGAAGAATAATAGTAGGAAATCTCTTGAGGATATCTGCACTTAGGAATGCTAGAATATATTAATAGAGCATCTTAAATAGCCAGTGTGATAAATGATAAGCAGGAGAGATCTGTAAAACATATAAACATTATTAAGAACAGGAAGTGGCCAAATATGAAAAAAATGGTTTTATATGCCTTTTAGAAATTATAGTTCAGATTATACTTATTTGTGGATTAAAATGAAATGTTTGAAGCCTAGATAATTTGTGAACACTTCATAAACATATTAATCTATTATTGACCTCAGTTGCAAATCATTGAACCTAACTTGAATTTGTGGAAGTAAAAACTGAGGAAAGTATGATGTTCAGAAGGGTAATTTTAGGCCTGGTTTTTGTTATGACCTAAGGCTAGATAGTTCATATAGATCAAATAGTCAGATCTAGAATAGATACTAAGATGATCATTGCATACTTATTATAAAATGTTTAGCAAAATAATTACACATGATAAGAACTCAAAAATTGAGTAATTTTTATAATTAATATCATTTTTTAAAATAATTTTAAAAATTTTCCCACTGTACAGCAAGGGGGTCAGGTTATCCTTACATGTATACATTACAATTACATTTTTCCCCCACCCTTTCTTATTTATATAGGGTTAATAACATATGTGTAATATACACTTTTCTGAATTTAAAATCTAAAAGTGATTAGCCGAATAAAAATAACTCATTGTGTGTGTATATGAATGCTGTGTGAGGATAGATTATACATTTATGTATATGTCTCATATTGTGTGTATATTCTATGTTACCTGTTAAAACCATTCCAGTTATTCAAAAATTAGTATAGTCAAACATATAACTTTTTGCTTTACTAAAATAAATCTATTTTATTTGGAACAGTGTGGGAGAAGTTCAAGCCTAAGGATGCTCTCAAAAACTACTGTGGTTTTGATGATAAGCAGTTAAATTGAGGTAACTTCATGAGAGTAACAAGTTTTAATATATGATAACTACTTTATGAAAGACAGGATGGGAAAGAGACAGTTAAATGCTCCTCTATGATCATAAAAATGTCAGATCTTAGCCTCAAATCAAGTCAAGAGTCCTGGATTTAACTGAATCAGACTGTGGAGAAATATATGCCCCAGGGAATTGTTGAAAGCAATAGAGCATCCAGTCAGTAACTGGTATGATAATGGACAATGACAGTACAAGATAGTCCTGCTGAGACCACTGTCATCCCAGGGTGACTGTGAACATGTTTAAGGCTATATACCCTCCAAGGAACAACATCAGATGCCTCACATGGCCGGGCACATATATTTCCCTAAAATGTTCCAACCAGTGACAAATGTACAGAAAACAATAGCTACTACTTGGAAGAATCAAAAGGAAATAGAAGACTTGAACAATATTATAAACAAACTAGACCTGGTAAACATCTAGAGAACACTCCACCAACAACAGTATAGTCCATATTCTTTTCAGGAACACATGGAACATTTCCCAGAGAAGAGCATATGCTAAGCCATAAAACAAATCATACTATATTAAAATAACTGAATTATACAAAGCATATTTTCCAAAAACAATTGAGGGAAATTAGGAGTCAATAACAGAAAGAAATTGGGAAATTTACAAATATGTGAAAATTGAACATCATATTCCTAAATAATGAATGGGTCAAAAAGGGAATTATAGGGAAAATAGAAAATACTTTTTTTTTTTTTTTGGTCTTTTTGCTATTTCTTGGGCCGCTCCCACGGCATATGGAGGTTCCCAGGCTAGGGGTCGAATCGGAGTTGTAGCCACCGGCCTACGCCAGAGCCACAGCAACGCGGGACCCGAGCCGCGTCTGCAACCTACACCACAGCAATGCCGGATCGTTAACCCACTGAGCAAGGGCAGGGACCGAACCCGCAACCTCATGGTTCCTAGTCGGATTCGTTAACCACTGAGCCACGACGGGAACTCCGAAAATACTTTGAGACAAGTTAATGACAACATATTTTACCAAAGCTTACTGGATGCAGCTAAAGCACTAATTAGAAAATTATAGCTGTAAATGCTTAAAATTTAAAAATAGAAAATCTCATATCAAACAATTCAACATTTCATCTTAAAACACTGGACAAGAAGAACAAAGTCAACTCAAAGTAAGAAGAAGAAAGTGAATAATAAAAATCAGATTAGAAATTAATAAAATAGAGAACAGAAAGAGAATATAAACAAAACTAAGAATTGGTTCAAGATACACTAAATTTACAAATTTTTTGCTAGACTGAAAAAGAAAAGACTCAAATACTAAAATCAGGAATGGACCAGAGGGTATTACTACTGACCTTCCAAAAATAAAAAAGAATTTGTAGAGAATACTATTAACAATTTTATGCCAATAAATTAGATAATATAGATAAAAATAACAAATTTGCATAAATACATAAACTACCAACACTGGCTCACGGAGAAATAGAAATTACAAATAGACTTATAACACGTAAAGGGATTGAATTAATAATTAGGGAAAAAACTACCCACAAAGAAAGCCAAAGCCCAGGCTCAGACTACTTTATTTGTGTATTCTGCCAAATAATTCTACCATTTAAACAATTAATACCATTTCTTCACTCTTAGAAAAATAAAGAAGAGAAAGAAACACCTCTCAATTCTTTCTCCAAGGTCAGTATCACTCTGATCCAAAACCAAATTAAGACATCATGAGAGAAGAAAACTGCAGATTAATATAACTTTTAAATATAGAAGCAAAATTCCTTAACAAAAATAAGCACTTCAAATTCCATAATATTTAAAAAAATAGGCACCACAACCAAGTGGAATTTTGGCCAGGAATGCAAGTGTTAGTTTAACATTTGAAAATCAACTGATATAAAACAACATATCAATAGGCTAAATAATTTTTAAATTATTGCAATAGATACAGATAAAGCATTTAACAAAATCCAATATTGCTTCATGTTGAAAATACTCAACCACTTATAAATACAGAGGACTATCCTCAACCAAATTAAGTCACCTACTTACAAAAAAAAAAAAAATAGATAGCATGATACTTAATGGCAAAAAAAAAAGAAAAAAGAAAAAATCATGCTTTTCCCTTAAAATCAGGACTAAAACAAGGATGTTCTCTTTCATCATTTCTATTCACCATTATATTGAACATTCTAGCAAAGGCATTAGAGCAAGAATGGTTAATAAATGTCATCCAGATTGAAATAGAAATAGTAAACTATTTTTCCAAAAGACATGATTTTGCAAATAAAAACTGAGAAAATCCACCACAAAACTATGAAAGCCAGTAAACAATTTCAGCAAGGTTGAATCCTGCTAGATTGCCACAAAAAATAATTTATGTTTCTACATACTAGCAGGGAACAATTCAAATGTGAAATTATGAAAACCATTCAATCTATAATAATGAAATATTTAGTAATAAATTTAATAAAATAATTTCAAGACAAATACTCTGAAAATAATAATAATTGATATAATTAATGACAATATAATGGAAACACATTCCATGTTCATAGATCGGATGATAATATTAAGATGGTAATAGTCCTCATATCTATTTCCAGCTTCAGTGTAACATCTGTCAAAATGTCAGTTTCCTATTTTGTAGACTTAACAAGATGATCTTAAAATCCATATAGAAAGTCAAACGACTCAGAATTTCCAAAATAATCTTGAGAAAGAACAAGGCTATAGCATTCACATCTCCTTATTTCAAAAACTTCCTATAGGAGTTCCCCCTATGGTTCGTCAGGTTAAGGATGTGGCATTGTTTCTGTGGCTTATATATCTCTGGCCTAGGAAACTTCCAACTAGGTGCAGCCAGAAAAGGAAACAAACAAACAAACAAACTTTACAAAGCTAACTATAGCTCACATATATCAACACATGAGATACTGGCCAAAGGATAGGCCTATGGTTCAATGGAACAGATTTGAGAGTCCCAAATAAACCCTTTCAAACAGTCGATTGATTTTTGGCAAGGGTGCCAAACAACTCAAATGAATAAGAATAATCTTTCCAACAAATAGTGCTGGTCAAATTTGTTATTCACATGCAAAAAAATGAAGCTGAATCTGCATGTCACACCATGAGCAAAGATTAACCCAATGGATCAAAATCCTAAATGTAAGAGGTAACACAATAAAACTCAAGAAAAAAAAAAAGATTTTTTTCTGGCCTTGGACAAGAAATTGGTTTCTTAATTTTAACATCAAAAGCACAGGCAACAAATGAAAAATATACAAATTATACTTCATCAACATTAAAAAATATGTGTGCTCCAAAGGACATTATTCAAGAAAGTAAAAAGACAGGCCACAGAATGGATGTACTTATTTATAAATTTATATCTATATGAGGCTTGTATCTAGTATACATAAGAATACAACTTAATAATGTCACAAACTATCCAATGAAAATGGTCAAAGATATATATAAATGGCCAATAAGTATATGAAAAAATGGTCAGCCATATTATCCATTAGGGAATTGCAAATACGATTCTCAATGAGGGAGTTCCCATCCTGGGGCAGCAGAGAGGAATCCCATTAGTATTCATGAGGATGCGGTTTGATCCCTGACCTTGCTCAGTGGGTCAGGGATCTGGCATCGCCATGAGCCTATGTGTAGGTTGCAGATACAGCTCAGATCTCCCGGGGCTGTGGCTATGGCTCTGATTCGACCCCTAGCCGAGGAACTTCCACATGCCTCCAGTGTGACCCTAAAAAGAAAAAAAAAATTCTCAATGAGATATTACTTCATTATCCACAATAGGAGGGCTAGAATTAAAATGAAAGGTAATGTCAGAGTTCCCATAGTGGCTCAGTGGGTTAAGAACCCGACATAGTGTCTGTAAGGATGTGGGTTCAATCTCTGGCCTCACTCAGTGAGTTAAGGACATTGCGTTGCCACAAGCCATAGCACAGGTGGCAGATGTGACGCAGAGCCCGTGTTGCAGTGGCTGTAGTAGAGGCCTGCAGCAGTAGCTCCGATACAACCCGTGGCTATATGCTATATGCTGCAGGTGCAGCCTAAAAAAGAAAAAAAAAAAAAAAAAAAAAAAAACAAACAGGTAATGTCAAATACAGAAAAGGATGTAGAGAAATTAGAGCCCTCATATGCTGGTAATATGAATGGTTTTTTGGTAAATGATCTGATAGTTCCTCAAAAGTTTAAACATAGTTATCCTACTCCCAAGAGAAATAGAAACATATTCATTTACACAAATACTTCTACTGAATGCTCATAGCAACATTCACAAAAAGCCAAAATGTAGCAACAATCTAAATGCTATTTACTGATGAATAGATAAACAAAATATAGCCTATATATAAGATACAAATTATTTTTTAAATAAAAGGAATGAAGTTCTGGTACAAGCCACAACACTCATGAAAATATCATGAGTGAAAGAAGTCTGTAAAAATGACCATGTATCATATGATTCAATTCAATTCAATATGAAATACCCAGGATAGGCAAATCTAGAGATACAGAGAGCAGACTGGTGGTTGACTAGAGCTGACTATAGGGAATGGGGAGAAATGGTAGATGATGGCTAAAAGGTATGGTGTTTTCTTAGGGGATGATGAAATGTTCTAAAATTGATTGTGGCAATGGTTGCATGTTTCTGATTCTACTAAAAACCATTGAATTGTTCTCTTTAAATAGGTGAATTTTATGGTATATGAATTATATCTCAACAAAGCTATTAACAGAAAAAGGTAAATTATCTCCTTTAGGCATTATATTCCTTTTGTTCTTCTGAAACTAAGGAATAGACCCTCAGTGTACTCCAAAATACAGAAAGTTCAAAATAAATATAAGCAGGAATGTTGATCATTTTCTTCTCTGCACACACACACAAAAAAAATGGAAAAAACAATCAATCAGATTTCACAGGGAGCCCAGAAACAGTAGCTAAATTGAGCTCCCCAAAGCCTGGAAAGCTTTCTGGAGACATATAAATACTGTGAGCTTCCTCGAAGTTTGTTCAGAATACCAAGATGGCTTGAGAATCTAGCTTATCTTGTTAGGCTATTTGTGATGGAATTTACTTCAGGACTCAGCATCTCCTTGTCCATTTTCCATGTGTCTCTTTTCATTTGGTTTTAATTGCAATTAATTATTTCTCGTTCTCTGGATCTCTTTTCCAAATTCTAGACAGAAAAAAAAATCTGATTGAATTCCAATTTAGGCACAAATTTTTGTTAGCGTAATGATTCAAATGTAATTTTCATGAGTTAGCATGAAGCTCTGTATTTCTGTGTTTTGTGTAAAGACATGACCCCTCAGGAGAAATTAGCACAAATATACATATAACATGACCATGTAAAATAGTGTATATCAGTTGACTCAAAACTGCTTCAGGAAACAGAAGTTAAGAAAAAAATCATGTAATAATATTTCAGCTGAACCAACTGTTTTCCTCTTTATCAAAAGAATCTTTATCAACTAGTTTAGCATTCAGAGAAATATGTTCGTTCAGTTAAATAAGTACTAAGTCTGTAATTGTTTGGAACTAGCCTGATTCTGGATATAACATATAAATAGGATAGAGTCTCTTTTTCAAAGTTTAAAACTAGATAAAGAAGTATCCATTACAAATACAAATAATTTGTATTGGATTACAAATAATTATTTTTTTTTACAAATAATTCCTCCAGCTGACTTGTGAAGTGAAACTCTTCCATAGTCTTTGGTCTATCACTAGCGATTTATTTATTTATTTATTTATTTATTTATTGCTGCATATGGAAGTTTCCAGGCTGTAGTTGCCAGCCTACACCACAGCCACAGCAATGTGGAATCTCAGCCGTGACTGTGACCTACACCACAGCTCATGGCAATGCCAGATCCTTAACCCACTGAGCAAGGCCAGGATCAAACCTGCATCCTCCTGGATACTAGTTGGGTTCATTACAGCTGAGCCACAACTGGAACTCCCAAGCTTTTTAAAATAGTCATTTAAGCTCAATGTCATCATTTCTACCAGTAACACAATATTTTGCTATCAAAGAAAATATTCTCAATGCTATTATTTTAGATGCAAAGATAGAAATTATTCAAAGTCATTAATATGACCATTAGTGTCCCTGGCTCTTGTTTTCAATGTACTGCAATTCAACTTCTGTTTTGAATACAAGCCTAAAATGTCCATATTGCATCACTGAAACAGCAGATGTCAATTTGATAAAAACACTTTTTAATCCATCAAAGAGCTATGCCTAGGGTAACCATAAAGTCAAACATGACTGCCTTAATTGCTTGGAGATGAGGCTTTCAAGGTCCTTTAAAGATATGAGGCCATGTCATAAACTATCTTTAAAATGATCTGCCCTCCAATTTTCTAATTTCTAAGTGAAATTGCTTAGCACCTTGAGGGGTTGGGGAATAACCATTAAAATAGGCATTCAAAAGAGAATTTACTTTGAAAGGAGGGGCTGTGATGAGAGTACAAGGAAATGAAAAGATCAATGTTAACTACCAACTGATATGGCTTCACACATATGCTCCTTGTGAGCCAGAAGTTGTTCAGAGTTATAGCAATTATAGGACAAGGGCTCATCTTTAGGATTATGAAGCGATAGCTTCATATCTTCTTATACATGCTGTCAGCCTCCTCAACATTCAGTACTTTGTGTGACAGCACTCCATCAACTTGCAGAAAAAGGAGCCAAATAGCAGTGATTACTTGGATTCTCACACTGACCAGAGCTAACTGAGTTTTTATTACCAGTTCTTTAACCTTAAGTGCCTGAATTATTTTGAAAATAGATTGAATTAAGTAAAGTTAAAAAGCTGGCATGATAGAAGAAAAAAATGAATGGTGTGTGATCAGTAAAAGTAATTCATTATTTCTTTACAATAGCACTGTCAAGGAGCAGATTAAAGTGTATTTTAACTCATCAAAATAGCCATTGAGCATTTGTTATATACTTGATGGGAGAAAATAATTTTTAAAAATAGTAGCTAAAAGAGAACATACTGATAGAAGTGCAGAGTGCAGCTGGAAAGGCTATTAGTGAGAGAAAAGAAAAATAGAAAGTTAAAAAAATTTACCTGGTACCATTTAGCCTACAGTGTTAGCAAGTGGACAAGCATAAGAAGGCATTGATTATAGCACATTATGTCAATTCATGTATTAAAATAATTGTCATTGAAATATTTTTAAAAGTTAAATCTTGATAAAGGATGGTGATACAATTTGAAAAGAGCTTTATAGGAACATCACATTTTTATATGAAATAAACTTTAATTTCCACGCAATTCACAAACATAGAATGCCTCTAATGCTACAAAGCTAATGAGATGCTACTGTGTGTCTCTGAGTGTGCACTCACATATTACTTATACAGTTAAGTTTTACTTAGACACAGACAAAAAATTATGCTCTATTTTTGAACAGATTTATTCAGTGTAGTTTACCATGAAAGGGATGGCTAGTATGGTTCCTTGAAATAAATGATAGCATATGCATAGTGAAATAAATGATAGTATATGAGCAGTCAAAAATACTTCTCACATCTTCAGCTGAACTATTGTCTTCTTAGAAGTAAATGCAAATCAAAATATCCTGCTTTACTCAGCAAGGCATGCTCTTTACCTTAAAATGCTGACCCTTTTTTCAAGGTTGTATATAGCTAGGGTCATTGTCACATTATGTAGGCAAGTATAAAGCAAATCGTGAGAGTCAATGGAGAGTTTACAAGGCTTCAAAATATCATCCTTATCACCAATGACAAAATGAGTTCTCTTTCATACTAATTCTTTGGGGTTTAAAATGGCTTGGTCTAATAAGATATTCTTTTTTAGAATGAAAATACTCAAGGGACTGAAACATTTCATAAGTTGTTATCAGTATTCTCATTAATGATGTTTAAGTGACAGCTAGTGGAGGTGCCTGAGGGAAGACAGGGCCTGGAAGGCTGGGCACCACAGATGAGCAAACGGAGTCACAGTCTGGGCCCAATACTGTCCTTAACAGTTCCCTACTCTGAATAATACTAAGTTTCTCCTCCTTATTTCATTTGACTGGTTTAGGTCAACAGCCTCACTTTCTTGGCCATTAACTTTCAGGCTTCTAAGAGACCAACTATAACATATTTGAGTGTACCAATATAAAGATAACTTGAAAACAACTGGCTTTTCTTTCTTTTTCTTTCTCTTTTTTTCTTTTTCTTTTTTCTTTTTTTGTTTTGTTTTGTCTTTTTGTCTTTTCTAGGGCCAGACCCACAGCATATGGAGGTTCCCAGGCTACAGGTCTAATCAGAGCTGTAGCCACCGGCCTACGCCATAGCCACAGCAATGCAGGATCTGAGCCTCGTCTGTGACCTACACCACAGCTCACAGCAACACCGGATCCTTAACCCACTAAGCAAGGCCAGGGATTGAACCCACAACCTCATGGTTCCTAGTCAGATTCGTTAACCACTGAGCCACAGCGGGAAATCTGAACTGGTTTTTCTCTTAACATTTTTTAGTATATTCAGCATCCTGTAAGCTTGGTTTATATAGGAGTTTGGAGCTGAAAAAAAAAATCTTAAAAATAAAGTGACCTTTCTTCCTCCCTAGCCCTACTCTAAGAATAAATCAGCTTAAGATTTCAACTCTTTAACTATTTCTTCTTATATTTACCTACAAGTTTCAGATCAGTCCACTCTTAGACCAGGCAAGCATGGATCTAGTTCCAGGAAAATGGCCTAACATCAGATCATTCCCATTGGGCAATGCAAATATTTCTTTCTCAGGATCTTATGAGATTAAACTGTCATGATGGTGCTGACTTGCTGATTTGGGGTGACTCTCGTTTATGTCAGACATAGAACAAGTTCAGACTCTTGGCCTAGACCCTCACATATAGGCCTGTGAAGTGGCTCTCACACATTCATGTTCCAATCATCTTACCACTTCAGGTCAACTGTACCCAAATGTGGGGTATATGGTTATGGCGGTGGTGGCAGGATTTCTCTACCCTATGGGCTCCTTTGCCATCAGCACACCATGGTCAGTCAGTCTTAGAGGAATTGGTTGTACCATTTCCAAGGGTTCTTAAGACTGTTCCTACATAATACTAGTAGGCTCTTCTTATCCATTTTCTCTAAATGCCTGCAATGACAGAGCAGCTATCATGCTTCAGGGACAGTCTTCAGCAGTGCTCGACAAGAGACAAGATACTCCTCCTATGAATGGGATTACTCTTCTTCCTCCATTTAACTCCCCTCATTTAACTTCTGCTGTGTTGCTGGATATAACGTAGGGGTGTGACCAACATCAAAAGAGATCACATCCTAGGAATGTGGGCAGTAGAATCTAAAGCATTCCAGAAAAGATATGGTTGGGTGATATTATACATTTACACTATAAAATTCTGAATTATAAATTTAACAAAAACAGAAGACTAATCTTCATTCACTTGTTCCTGTGTACTCTAGATAAGACATGCATCTGTGATCACTAGCAATGTAACACACCAGCAGCTTTTCAGAGTCATTAGAAACCAGCATTCACAGAAGTAACAGTGCAACCATCATGAAATAAGTGGAATTAGGGGACTGTAGAGCAAGTTCTATTGTCTATTGTTTCAGTACACAGGTTCTGAAGAAACATTATATCATGAGAAATAACAATATTGTTATCTTTTTTCTCATAAGGGTAGGGAGATACAAAATTAGCCACGAATGGTACTTTTAACAATAAAGACCACAATGCTAAGATTCTTAGACAAATAGAAGGAGATGATGGCTGGACATTTTGACACTTATAAACATGTAAATATCTCTTCTCTACATCTGTAATAAATCAAACAGAGATATATAAGATGGGCCCATGTACTCTGTCATATGTTTTAAATCAAAATGTTTACGTAAAAAAGGACACCGTTAAAGAATTATCCTGTGTCCCAGAGGAGGACCTATTTATTACTTAAAGTGCTGCTATCCCTTGATTTCACAATTTAAGGCGTTATCTAATGACCTCCTTTGAAGATCAGAAATCATTTTTTCAATTCTTAAACATCATGGCCTATCCTCATGCAGAAATACTTCCCTTAACTCCATACTAGCAACTTCATAATTTTTTAAAATATTTCATGTGTATATTTTTATGATTTTGAGGATATTGTTTCATGATTATATTTTATTTTACAACATTTGCTTTCCCTAGAATTTGCTCATTTATAAAATGACGATAATAAAATTGCTAAATTAATAAGGTTGTTGTGATGTTTAGCAAATTAATATACACAAAACACAGCAATTACCTGGTGCAAGTTAGCACTACACTAGTATTTTCTACTTTTATATTAATACTTAGTTTGCTCAGCATTTTTTCTTTCTCCAAATTCCCTGAATATGGTCAGATGATCAAGAAATTATAGAATTCCCCTCCCCAACAGACACTCTGCCACCTTTAACTGCAACCTTCTTAAAAGTGTTCCATCTTCCTGGGAGATGCTTCCAGTCTTCCTTTCTACTGGAGACTTGCTAGACTACACAGTCATCATCCTGATACTTCCTTTTGAGCCTCTTAAATACTGTAATCTTTATCTGTTGATTCACATAATTTTTGTTTCTTTATTTACATTCTCTTTTTGGAGGACCATATCTCCATAAACTCCACAAAAATGTGCCTAGGAGGTAAAAATTACAAGTTTCATGTATCTGAAAATATCTTCATTCTACACTGCGCTGGAATGGTTTGTCTCCATGTGAAATTTTAAGTTGGGAAATAGTTCTGTGTCATTATGATTCCCAATCCTTTGATGAGGTTTTTGATGATGGATTGATAGGTAAATGATAGATAAATAGATAGGAAGAAAAATAGATGGATGGATAGATAGATAGAAAGAAAAACAAATAGATACCTCCTGTAGGTATAGACTGTCCCCTCAAAACAAGTCTTTGAGAGTTCAAAAATTCTGCCTCATTTTGCATCAGTTCTTATTAATTTCTTTGGGGCCTCAGTGAGTAGACCCTTCAATCTGGAATACCATGCTGCATATATTCAGGGAAAGTTGACTGCAAGTTTTTTAAATTAAAGTATAATTGACTTAAAATATTATATTAATTTTAGCTGAACGAAGTGTGATTTGAATTTTGTATTCATTACATAATATTCACCATGGTAAATCTAGTTACCATTTGTCGCCATACAAAGTTATTACAAAATTCCTGGCTATATTCCCTATCCTATGCAACACATCCCCATGACTTATTTATTTTATAACTGTTCCTCACTGGGTTTGTTCTTTGTATCTATGAGTCTGTTTTGTTTTTTTAGTTTCCACATATAAGTAAAATCATATGGCACTTATTTTTCTCTGACTTATTTTACTTAGGATAATACCTTCTAGATCCATCCATGTTGCCATAAATGGTAAGATTTCATTCCTATTTATTTATTTATTTATTTATTGCTTTTTAGGACTGCACCCATGGCATACGGAGGTTCCCAGGCTAGGGGTGGAATCAGAGCTGTAGCTTCTGGCCACGCCACAGCCATAGCAATGCAGGATCCGAGTCACCTCTGCCACCTACACCACAGCTCACAGCAACACCAGATCCTTAACCCACTGAGCAAGGCCAGGGATTAAACCTGCGTCCTCATGGATGCTAGTCAGATTCCTTAACTGCTGAGCCATGACAGGAACTCTCATTACTTTTTATAGCTGAGTATCATCCTATTATGCACACACACACACACACACACACACACACTTTTACCACTAACTCTTTCACAATTAATTCTTTAATGGTGTCCTTTTTCACATAACAATTTGATTTAAAATGTAGGACAAAATATAAGATATCACTGCTTGATATATTTTTTCTAATCTATTTCATGTAGCATACAGGTTAATTACTTTTATTTCTATAGATAGGAGCTTTCCTCTCAGAACAAATCAAAGGTTCACCTTACCCAGGCAGGTAATGAAGGTGTGTGATATACATATATATCACAACTTTATTCATTCATCTATGGCCAATTAGGTTGCTTCCTTATCTTGGCTATTGTACATAATGTTGCAATGAACATTAGAATGCATATATCTTTCTGAAATAGTTTTTGTTTTCTTCAGTTAAATACCCAGAAAATAGAGCATCCTATACTTATTTGCCATGATGTTGCATCTTTTTTTGATATTATATTTTCTATTAATGTGGTATTTTTTGAAGCTTTTTTCCTAAATCATCCATAGCTTTTAGAGTTTTTTCCTTTTGTTTTGCTTACCTGCAGTTGATTCTTTTTTTTTTTTTTTTTTTTTTTTTGTCTTTTTTCAGGGCCGCACCCACAGCATATGGAGGTTCCCAGGCTACGGGTCCAATCGGAGCTGTAGCCACCACTGGCCTGCACCACAGCCTCAGCGATGCGGGATTCAAGCCTCATCTGAGGCCAGCACCACCGCTCCCGACAACACCAGATGCTTAACCCACTGAGAGACACCAGGGATCGAACCTGCATCCTCATGGATGCTAGTCAGGTTCGTTAACCGCTGAGCCATGATGGGAACTCCTGCAGTTGATTCTTGAACAATGCAGATTTAAACCTCTGGGTTCACTTATATGAAGCTATCTTTCAATAGTAAACACTACAGTGCTACAAGGTCCATGGCTGGTTGAGTCTGAAGATGTAGAGGAACTGTGGATACATAGGGCCAACTGCAAATTATATGCAGATTAATCAGGGATTAATTAATTAATTAATCAGGGCTAGCATGTTACTCAGGGCTTAACTGCATGTACATACCTGTCTGTGACTGTCTTTAAATTTAGATGATTTCCTCAAACATTGAAGAATGAGAAACTAGAAACTGATTGGGTTATATGTGTTGTGAGAAAAACTAGAGAGTGAATGGGTTTTACTTTCTTGGTGAACACTAAGTTGTTTCATTTTATGATACACAAGTACCAAAATATATCAACTTTCTGCTGTTGTTTTGTCTTGGGTCAAATGGTTCTTCATAATAGGCAGTATAAGTCTGTTTTTCTGAATTGTAGAACCTGACAGAGACAAGGAGGATGGGGCCTCAGATTTTAAAAATGTGGCATTTACCTAATCTTCCTGTTTTAACATCCTTACTTATCCCCAGCCCATTTTATCTTGGCTCGGTATTTTCAAGTCTAGATCTCCCTAGTTTTATTTTATTTTATTTTTCTTATTTTATTTTAAAATTATTTCTCCAATACAATTTTTTTTCTACTGTATAGCATGGTGACCCAGTTACACATACATATATACATTCTATTTTCTCACATTATCATGCTCCATCATAAGTGACTAGGCATAGTTCCCAGTGCTACACAGCAGGATCTCATTGCTAATCCATTCCAAAGGCAAGAGTTTGCATCTATTAACCCCAAGCTTCCCATCCACCCCACTCCGGGACAACAAGTCTATTCTCCAAGTCCCCTCTCCCTCTTGGCAACAACAAGTCTATTCTCCAAGTCCATGATTTTCTTTTCTGTGGAAAGGTTCATTTGTGCCGTATATTAGATTCCAGATATAAGTGATACCATATGGTATAGATCTCCCTAGTTTTTTTTGTTTTGTTGCCATTTCTAGGGCCGCTTCTGCGGCATATGGAGATTCCCAGGCTAGGGGTCGAATCGGAGCTGTAGCCTCCGGCCTATGCCAGAGCCACAGCAACGCTGGATCTGCAACCTACACCACAGCTCACGGCAATGCCGGATCCTTAACCCACTGAGCAAGGCCAGGGATCGAACTCACAACCTCATGGTTCCTAGTCAGATTCGTTAACCACTGAGCCACAACGGGAACTCCTCCCTAGTTTTAATTTTCAGTAGAGTAGACTATTTTTTCATGCCTAACCAGAAGAGGGATAGTTACTTTGTTGTGTGGGGCAAAGAAGGGAATGTTGAACAAAAAAGGATCTAAGTGCTTTTAAACAGTTCAAAATATTCTTTATATTTTTGTTTCCACCTCTTATCCCTGCCTTCATTGATCTGGTGTTTCCACTTAGTGAGACTCTATTGTTTTATCACATAAATTAGCTTGCTTTGTTGGTTTCTAATTCTGCTAGCTGATATATTTCAGCATTTTCTCCTGTGCTTAGTTAGCCACTATTCATCATTTCTCAAAATTTGAATGTCATATCCCATCTTATAGTATCTCAACTTTTCCCTTAGGTGTCTATGACATTTTTTTCAGATAAAAATATTACATTCCATAGAGAGAGGTTTTAGATAGAGCATAGATATTCATTTTAGACTTAACCTAAAGAAATTCGCAACTAGACAAACAGACTAGTCATAACATAGTCACATCCCTGAGCTAGGGGAGCCATGAAGAAATAATTGAGATATTGGAGACGAGAACTGCTGAGGAGATTAAGTCTCCCCCCAAAAGGTACGGCTCGAGTTTGTATGGAGAGTGAGTGGTAGACCTTGGACACACATTCTAGGCCAAGGAAATTGGGGGAACAAGGCAAAATTTTACAAAGGTATATGATGTGTTCATTACGGCTAGAACAGGGGATATATATACCTTTTTCCAGGCAAGTTTCCACATATTAGAGTGAACTCTGATGTGTCTTTGGCCTTTCACTAAATCTGCATGCTACAAACCAAATGCTAATTTACACATGTTGTATAAGCTTAATATGCTATTTGAAAACAAAAACAAATATAGATCAGTCAAAATATTGACACATTTAAGATATATTGGATATAACATTAAGATATAACATTTAGTAATAAAAAGAAACACAGTTCTAGATAGTAATATATGTGGAAAGGAATATTTATAAATGAGGCTTGACTTGATCCCATGAGCAATGAGAAGTCCTTAAAAAGTCATATTTAAAGCTAATGACTTTAAGAATATCAGAAGCATAAGAAAATTTGATTTATAGAATGTTATGTCGACCGGAAGGACTTGGGAACTAAAAATCAGTTTTTTTGACCTATTAATAGAATATGTTTTATCCTATTGATATCAATTAACTTCACTTTGTTTTTATATTAAGTTTGTCCCTGATTTTAACAAGAACATAAAACTTGTTGGCCTTACATCCGATCACCATTCTCCCCTGGAAACCTGACTTATGCCACAAGGTGGAATAGTCTTTGAGTCAGTCTCTGTCAATTCCTCACCCAGACTAATTTTTAGTTCTCTCAGCCACTTCCCCCAAACCATACACTTAAATAGCATTATTCACTTGACCTGTTTGGAAAAAAAAAAAATGTTTAGAAATTGTTAGAAATTGCCATTCTGGAATTTGACATGAAGTAATGAGCACACCAAGCAAACAATTTTCAGAACATCCACTCTGCCAGTACAATCTATTTTAGACAAACAATGGAAGGCTTAAAATAGCCGAAGTGTCATGGTGCCCATTTTGAAATGAATAAAATGTTTTAGGTGACAAAGGGACATGTTTTCTCTCCTTTGCAAGGTCACAAGGGAGATTGAACAAGTTTCTGTGATGTGCTACTGTAAAAAGGGGGAAAAAATAGCATGACCATGACTTCATGGGTATGAAAGTCATATTTGTACTTTCTAGAGGCTTTTGGTTGTTATTTTATTAACTAATGATAAATTTTCCTCACAACTTAGCAATAGTTCCACATAATTATTCCTCCCTTTAAAAATGTATCTCTTTTTATAAGGTTATTACTTTCTATATTTCAGTAAAAAATAAATCTAAAGACTATATTTGTGTAAAAGTGTACCCTATCTAGCTGTAACGTTATAAAGGATGACATTTTAAAACCAATAGTGTGGGGCATAGAATTAATTAAACTGTACCATATAAATTTCCAAAACCTCATTATATTTTATATCCACACTATGAAAATTATCTCTTGCCTATAGAAACTTAAAATATAAGAGCTGAAAGAAATTGTACAGATTTTTATATTGTCACAGTACAGGCATAAATCAACAGTACACTTAAAGGATATACATGAACAGAATGTAATAAAGGGACTTTTCATAGTTTTGTTGGATTGAGAAATACACAATAGATGATGAAGGCTTATTAACAATGAGAAGACACTACCACCAGCATCGCTATTGGCCTGATGGAACAAGAGGCTGAAGCTGAACTTCTCAAGAGTAGGAGCAAAAGAAGACAGGCTGACCAACATGGGTCATGGCCATCAAGGCGTAGAGCCATTGATCCAACTATGGCCAAACCATGGAGATGCCTGAGAAAGCAAACAAGAGGCCAAGAGGCATATTATATATTGGTCAACAACCCCCCCCCCCTTTAAATGTATTTGCAATTACTATTAATCCTTTCCTAGAATGTAAGGGAAAGAGAAGTTCATATACTGTAGTCTGTAGAGGTTAGTTAACCTCTCTACTCACAGAGCTGAAGAGAGTAACTTATAAAACTTCTGGGTACATCATTGCTTTTGTCACTCAACATTCATTTGCCATGCAGTACTTTTTACAAATCATTTAGAAGAAACTTTCATTCTCCCAATGAAGAAACTATACATCGTTACAGATAGATGGGCAATGGTCAGAGATCTATACAATGGACAGAGATCTATACAATGGACAGAGACTTGTGTTCTTTAGATAACTTGGGAGTGGGAAAAAATAGCATTTTGAGGGGATTCTGGCAAAATTAAGAGTGGGAAAAAATAGCATTTTGAGGGGGAAACATAGCATTTTGAGTGGGTTCTGGCAAAATTAAGATAGGAAAGATACATGTGTATGGATTTATATACCCATTCCCATAAGGACTAATTACCATCTGTTCATGATGGAAACAATTCAGTGTGATCAACCAGCTGCCAGGTAGTGGACATGAGCATGCCATGCCAAGCTGTTACCTGTCAACAGTTGCCATGAACAGATCATCCTGGAGAGGAAAGCCCATGTGATTAAGTCCATGCATAGCTTCTGTCCCTGCTGCTATCTGTGGATTATACACAGGACAATAATGGAGCAACTGTGGAAATAGGCTCCCTCATCTTCACAGAATGGGTCATCTCACCCATCTGATTTTTGATAAAAATCTCTCTCCAGGAACCCTCCATTGAAAATGTACATGAGCATAGACTGTCACACAGTGCCTATCCTCTAAATACCGCTCCCGAAGACACCCTTGTTACCAATCTTTATCTTGTTCTTTCCAAGTCCTTGGCAAATTAACCAATCCATTAACCACCCTTCATGAAACTAAACAGGTTAGAGTTGCTACTTCAGAGCATTTCTTATTCTAGACAATGAAGACAACTAGATTTGCTGCCTGAAGTTCTCACTGGTAAGTTTCCTTTCCACAATATTTGTCAGGTCCACTTTTAAGTCAGATTATACTGTAGCACAGTTTATTCCCATTCATGCCAAATACTGTGTAAATCCATCTGTATGCCAAGCCTAGACTTATTTAACTGGGTCTTCCGTTAACTAGACACAGGTAATTCTACATGAAGCTATAGTTTTAGATTCAGAGAAAGACAGTAAAATGTTTTGAGCAGGAACCCTTGGAATATGAGCCACATTTGCATGCAATGTACTTGTGATCTCAAGACCTCCTTGGGTGCATTCACAATATACAATTTTCATTTAATAATAGAACGCTTGCTCATATGTCCAACTTTCTGATTGAATGGATCAGATAACACATATTTCATAATGGATATCTTGAGTTTCGTAGTCACTTAGAGTCCTATGGTCAGGCATTCTCTCTCTCTCTGGGCCTAATAGCAAATTCTAAATAAGAACTATTTTACTAAAGGTGAAAATTTTGTCAGCAGAGTATAGAATGGCTTTATTTCAACATTTGAGAGTCTTCCCTGTGATTTTTTTATTGGGATTTCTAAGGCCCTCAGACAGTATCTCTATACTACTACCACAGAATGTTCAAGTACAGTTTAGTCTATTTAGTCATATGACCCAGGAGGCTAAACTGCTTTTACCATAGCCTGGATGCAATGCAGAGCCCTTTCTCGTTCTGGGAAGCTATTACATTATAGATTATCTGGTAAATGGATTAGAGAATCACACTTTTTAGCCTCTAAAATCTAAAGAATGTCACCAAGTATTCTTTCAACTTAATAAGTGGTTCAAAGGATAGCAACTTATTTTTCACTTTAAAAAGTGATCTCCTGACATGCTCATAAAGTTGAACCCCTAGCATTTTCAAAGATGTGGCAAATCCCTGAACTTCTCATAATTTCTCATACTCTTGTGTCTAAGGTATCTAGAATGTTTTCAATGTCATACTTTTCCGGTATAATTAGCACAATAGTATCAATGTACTGAACAAAGGTGCTATTCCAACAGACTATATTGTGACAGACAACATGAGAGCTTACATAATCCTGAGCTAAGATAGTGAATGCTATATCTTTTCCACCAAAGATAAAGGCAAACTTCTTTTGATTTCTTTACGGACTGCCTTGAAAACAAATAATTTCTTAGATCAATGGCTACACACTATTTTTTGATGACAATATGGAATAGTAGCTATGAGTAGATGTCACTATTTGAATAAATTTACAATTACCTAATCATTTTATAAGACTTATTTGGCTTTCTCAATAACCCCAGAAATGAATTACCTGGGGGTGTATAAACGGGTACCCCCAACATGGCTTTGACACTGATGATGGAATTATTCTCTTCAGATCCTTTAGGAATGCATTTTTGCCTGTGATTTCTATTTGGCTGAAGTAAGAGACAGGCTATAGCAGGTAACAATACCAAGGATCCTTTCTAGTGTGGTATTCCACTAATATGTTAGGGAGCCAACTGAGGATCCTACATGTTCATAGATGTATCTAGTCCCACTCTACATTCTAGAAAAGGATGGGTCAATCCATGGATCCACTTGACTCACTTTGATATTGACTTGGACCAATACTTCATCTATTCCATGACTACCATAATCACAGAGGTGATTAGACACTCCAAACAACTTTGTATACATAAAAATCAATTAAAGACAAGCCCTATGTTTATGCATGCCTTTCTGGAATATATTAGCTTGATCTTTTCAATCCCTATTTTTCTCCATTTTTGATTTAAATAATCAAGCACTTTGAAGAAATGCCTTAGTGTTGCATCAACCTTCTTATACTTAGGCTGGTCTTTACTTCAGAAAAGTCAACAGTGACTCTTGCTTTCTATAAAATCATGCCTCCTTCATTGATTCATTCAACTTATAGTTATTGAGCACTTGTTAAGAGCTAAGAACATGACAAGACCTCAAAGACAGAAATACAGCAGGACATTCATCCTAACCTACTTGAATGGAACTTACTTTCTAAGTCAGAAATGTACATATATTTACAGTATAAAAATGAAAATAAAGGAAAAGTAAAGCAGAGATAATATATGTAAAGAAGATATTGCTTGATCTGAGGGTTATCAAAGACTTTCTAGGAAGCAGATATTTGAGCTAAAATCTGAAGGTTACATACAGTGCATTAAGAAAGTGAAGGGAAGTGGAAGGGAAGTAGTGAGTTCAAAATTCCAACAGATGGAAAAGTACACACATAATCTTAATGAAGGCAGATCTAGTGGAGGGTTCTGTTCTGAAAATTATATATCAATGATCAGACACACACATTTTATGAATATTATTTCCTTTAAAATGAAAGTTTATATACACCAAATATATAGCAGATCATAGCAGAAAGTGAAAATCAATTCCTAGAGAATTTCTCCTAATTCTCTCAATGTTGACACACTCAGATTTCAGCAGGTAAAAAAAAAATAGGTCCTCTGTAATCCAAGGAGCTGGATTTATTCAACTCTTTCTTGCAAACAAATCAGAACTGATAATTATTTTAAATCATGACATAATTATAAAATAAGATTATATACCTGGAGAAAAGGGTCCTATAGATCTATATATATGCAAGGATACATACAGATTCAAGACGAGTGTCAATATATTGGAGTAGCCTTGTATAAAAATGGAAGAGGGAATGAAACAAAAGAAGGCAGGCCTTGAAGAACTAGTGAAGATGTATGTTATAAAATGATGAGGTATTTACATTGTTTTATATGTGACCCTATACTATAAAGAAAATGTAGCACTAAAAGGAGGTCAGTTTTGTTTATAGATGGCAACGGCTAAAATAAAGATGGAGATGGAGAAGAAATTCAAAACATACAAGTCCTTAAAATTTATGTTAATTACCTTGGCCTTTATTCTAAGAACCCTGAAAAGATAGCCCAGAGCTTTAGGGAAAAGTACTGGCATGATCGTATTTACGTTTTAGTGGATGCCAGGAGAAGAGTTAGAAGGCTATAGTTCAGATGAGGGATGGCTGTAGAGTTGAAAAGAGTGATGACTATGGAGATAGAGAAATGGCAAAAGGATTCTAAAAATACTTTCAAAGTTTTTTTTTGCCCTTCCCTCTAATCATCAACTTTCTGCAGACAGAATATTTAGACATTAATATTAACAAGGAACATAGTGGTAATACATTTAATAGAACGTAGCCCAGGAATCACCTCCTAATTTTAAGAACTATGGCTGGAGGCATTGAGAACATCAACTTTTTAATGAAACTTCTAAGCTTCACTAGCATGGTGTAAATTGAGCACCTTGGCATTGCTATATTCTAGTGCCACATTTTTAACAGCTAGGTAGGAAAAGAACAGGAGAAGTCACTTTCAATGTAAATGATTATTACTTAATTTACAAAGAAATTAGTGCTAAGAAATCTTTAGAAGTTAATAGAATATCATTATCTGGCTAAGTTACACAGCATAAAACCTGTAATGCAGAAAGCCATGCATTTTTCATGTAAGTACTTGGTTCCCTTATGCTGTTAACAATGGTGAAGCAAAACCCAGAAACCTTGAAGTAACCACTTTATAAGATTAAATAACTCCAATGAATTTCTAAAGCAGGCGACTTTTTTTCCACACACTAAATTGTAGGAAGTTATATAAACCAGTGCCGTTGAATTATCTGGTTCTTCTATCTGAGAAATGACTCAGAGCTTGTTTTATAAACCTGTGTGGACTTTCTATCTAATCCAGATCTTCTCCTTTATTTTAAAATACAATCAGGCACACCAACAGGCAAGATATAGCATGAAAAAAAAAATACTCTCAATCGTCATCAATAAAAACCCTTTCAACTAATGTTGGCAATGAAAATCTCCACGTAAAGAAAAGGCGAAGTAAGAATACCTGTTGCTAAGTTTCAAACTGGGGATTATGATGGTCAGTATTATTGGTCAATTTGGTGAGGCTACAAAAATCCATTTGTCTCTGTGAAAGGTCATTTTGTAGATGTGATTAAAGCCCATAATCAATTGATTTCCTAGATAATCTGGGTAGACTTGATTCTATCAGTTGAAAGAAACTAAGAACAGAACTGAGGCTGACAGAAGGAAAAAATTCCATCCCTGCAAAGTTTCATCTCATACTGAGAGCTCCAGCCTACCTTATTTGAAAATCATCCTACCAATTTCAGTCTTGCCTTGCTAGCCTTCACAAGCATGTAACCGATGTTTTGCAATACATATCTTAGTATGTATCTCTTACTTGTTCTATGTCTAACCTATATCTGATTGAACTAGCGATATTCTGAAAGTATAAGCTATTATCCTTTTGGTTTGAGAGGAAGAAGAGAACTGTATGCCTCAGAATACTCTGGACCATGAAAGGAAGTGCACCTTCTCTTTATTTAGTATTTCAGGAAGGAAAGTTTCTGGATGGCAGGAGTGGGAAGAGAATTTCAGAATTACTGTAGAGTTAATCAAACTAAGATCTTTCCCTAGTTTCTGATAGCTGTTGTAGCTCATCCTAAACGTTAAAAATACCAATCTCTAATATTATTTTCTAGTATAACTGGATAAATAACTTCTTCCTTTGGTGTTTTTAGGTGGTGGGTGGGGGGAAAGACAAAGAGGGACCCTGTGTATAAAAAGAAAACACTGATTTAAATAAAGAATTAGAATCTATATGGGAAGACATACAGAAAGAAGCATAAAGCATGCATGCTAGTTTGCAGGTTTAGTTCATTCATCTAGAACACATGGTCTCCTTCAAGGCAGATAGCCCATTGTTACCAATTTTCCTTTTGTCATGAATAAGTTCATCTTTCCCCTTTTATTCAATAAAATCTATAGCATCTTATTTCTTCAACGACCAAGCCCAAGTTATAGTATAAGATAGGAACTCCCTTTCTGAATTCTTTAAGACCTGTGCTCTCAATTGCAGGATTTTGTCATTGGTAGCACAGCTTTCTTGAATGAATGGCACATAGAATATCTAGCTCCAAGTGGAGGCTTCTCCAAGACAATCTTGCCTCAATAAAACACAGAAATGGCAATAATTATCCATGAATAATATAAAGTGTTTGAGAAAGTCTGGAGTAAAGTAGCTGTATAATGTAACAGAGAGCACTTCTATGCATGTTTAGAAAAAAAAAGTCTCTGGCTGTTCTTTATTTCCAACAGGTTACATTTCCTGTAGCTTTCCAACTTCCCCAGTCCATGATAAGTAAAGAACCTTAAAATGTCCCACTCAACTTTTAGATGTACCTGTTGTCTACATAGGCTAAAGCAGAAGTTTAATTTCCACACCTGTAACTTTCCATTTGATAGTAGCACTAATATCTACCACTTAAACAAAGAATGGATTAGTGTACTTTATTTTGTGTTCTGCTGGGTACAGAGTGCTCCAGGACCTTCCTCTTGGTTCTTCTTCCTATAAGATCATAATATCTATAATAAGGTATTATCACATTGGTAATGGAAGAAGGCAAGTGGGGATTCTGTACAATGTTGAGATATTAGTTCCAATTTTACATACAGAAACTGCAATAAGAAACATGTTATTGGATAAAGACCCCTCGTGAACTACTGTGCAAGGATTTGGAAACCTTTGTTTCAGCTGGTCCTATAACTTTCCATAATACTAAAATTCTTCAGTGGCATTCTGGGTCCCACAGGATAACAAACTACATTAGAAAAATCCCTGAAATGTTTGGGTTTTACCTTTTCTCTAGAGCATATTTGCCTCGTAAATGGTGAGAATTCCTTGTGAAGTGGACTATCAGTATTCACTCACAAATTTGTAATGTTCTTACTGATACCTTATGCAGTAATCCTCAATATCCTCTGCTTTGAAGAGAATCTTGGCATGGGATTTTGGTGCAAAGCAAGTCTTTATCATAATGTGTCAAAGCAATATGATTTCATTTAGAAGGCAGGTATTACTCAAATCAGACAAAATTTCCATGGGTTTCCTATTGTGATTCCTGAGATTCCACTAATTAGCACAACCACTAGTCTCTAAGGTGAAACTATTCTGATTTCTATGTTGGATCTGCTGTTTTTGCAGGTAAATATGCTGCTGTACATTTGCTAAGTATATGGCCCTCCCTAGTCTCTGACACAGCAGAATCCTCTCATTCCTAACTAAATGAAATCTATAGTGTATCTAAACCAGAATTTACAACTTACAGAACAAAAAATCATCAAGACATTTTCAAAGACTCTTGAGATTCTTTTACCACTGTATTTCTCAAAATAAAAAGAGAATGCCTTCCAACTACTCTTAGGGAAAAATTAGGGGATATATAGATTAATCACTAATAAAACACATTTTTTAAGTATCCCTATCTCCAAATGTTGCTGTATGTATCTACATCTCAAAGTCTGATCCTTCAACCACAGGACAAGAATTGTCTAAAATACACATTAAAAATGCATATTTCTGAACTTCATGCTAGTTTTAATTAACTAGATTTTCTATAAGTTCATCCTGAGAATATATATTAACAATCAAAAATAATCTGAGGGACACTGAAATTCAACAATTTCTGAAAATTTTACCAAGGCATTTATGATATTCAACTTCACGTTACATGACTCTCTTTTAAATCTAAACTACAGTCAGACACCTGAACAAACAGGTAGAATCATCCCCTGAACATACTGGTAAATTCCTTTGATCTAAAATTAAGTTCTTACATCCCCGGGGAAAATTTATTCAGTATCCATTCCTAAATACGTCCCAGTACCTGCTAATATAAGTTAGAAAAGTCTTGCAATTATTCTAGTGTATAAAAATTCTCTCCAAGAGTTTGAATTTGTAATTAGAATTATGGGCTTGTTGAGTCCCACTAATTCAGGAGAAAAGAGCACTTAAGGGCTGGAACATGAGAAGAATGCACTGTCTTCTGTAAGAAACTTGGAAAGATACAGTTATACAGCATCTTCAAGTGAGGAGGTAAGGATTTAATATGAAAAGAGAAAAGGTATTTGCTTCATCTAGTAATGGATGCTCATACTGGTAAGAAAGTCAGGGAACTGAAATTCCTTGAAATCTTTATTCTCATTTTAATCCTCAGGTCTCTACTCACTTATGATAAGTGCAATAACTTTTTTACTTAAAATATCTGATGAGTTTATGAATCTAATTCTGCCAAACCCCAAATTTTGCAAGACAAAAATCAACATAAGTTGCTAAAACTGAAATAATTCTTTATGGTGCAAGGAATGCTTCTGATTAGCCCTCTAACGGACTGAAAAGAAATTGTGAAAGAAATATTTTCACTATCTCTTAATGGGACAGAGTTGAACTTTGACATTGAAAAGTCCATGGTGTACACTGTAACAGGAGGACACAGCAATTTCCAATGGGTCCCAGAGGAAGGCAGTGAAGCAACAGCTGCATCCTGCAAGGCATAATGTGATTCTCTGTACATGTAAGACAACCTCTGAGACCCTCATAAATACTTGATATTCTGCATGAGCAGATGGGGAAAAGAACCAGTGGGAATTTGAATTTTTATAGTCACTATAGCTTCATTTATACCTCAGGCCTGCTTTACATGACCTCTAAAATTATTTGAATCCAAAATATCTAAGAAAAAAGGCATTGACATATTTGTTCATGAGTGTATTTGCAATAACAGTTGGCTTAAGAGAAGCTGGCAGTAGGGTGTTAAATATGTGCCATTAATTACCAAAGTTAACAGGCTCAAATCTCTTGATTTTATAATCTAAATACACATTATATTGTCATCAAGATTAAATTTCTTAAATTTCTTGATTCAAAAAGGATTTTTTTAAAAAAAATATTCTAAATTAAATATTGAGTAACCTTTAGTCAACAATTACCATCAGCTTTCTTCTCAGGTAACCATTAAAATAAAAAGATGAATTTATTTTGGGTGGCATTTTCATTTAAGGAATTCTCTTCAGCTTTTGATAGGAGAGTCTTTGCCTTCTCCGGCCCCCATCCTGCCATTTCTCTTTTTATTCATCGTGTTCTTTTTTTGATATTAAACTCTCTCTACCTGTATTTATAAACTTTTTCACCTTCTTTCCCTTTTCCTGGCCTTTTTTTTAAACTGTACACAAATATACCCATGTCCTTTCCAAATATTTGTGCCAAAATATTCACATTTTCTAACTACCTACAGGGTTTGCTCATAAAACTGGGTAAAAGTACTTAGTGAAAGCCTATACTATAGTCTTACATCACTTATACACTAGGCGATAGAAAATGATTAATAATAACGGGATCAGTGTTCAACAAATTATTCTTCTTTATCATTATATTTTCACATAAGTATTTCTTGAATGAATAAATGATAAAGAAATGGAAATCCTCTAAATTCTTGGTAGGTTTATATCTCCATACTTGTACAAGTAATTAAACTGTATTAAAGGGATCGGGATCTTGGGATTATCAGATACAATTTAGAATAGATTTACAAGGAGATCCTGCTGAGTAGCATTGAGAACTATGTCTAGATACTCATACTGCAACAGAACAAAGGGTGGGGGAAAAATGTATACATGTAAGAATAATTTGATCCCCATACTGTACAGCAGGAAAAAATTTAAAAAAATAAAAAATTAAAAAAATAAACACTTCGAAGTGAATTTTTTAAATGATGTTTGTTTAATAATCCTCTGAAGAGGACCAAGCATCAATTTATTTAAGTGACTCTTGGAAATCTATGAGTGTTTGGTTGGCATCCTGTCATTTCTTTCCTTTTTTTTTTTTTTAAGTTTTTTTGAAGTACAGTCGATTTACAAGGTTGTGATCATTTCTACTTACAGCAAGGTGATTCAGTCGTACATATACACATATCCATTCTCTTTCAGATGCTTTTTCCAAATAAATTATCACAGAATATTGGGTAGTTGTCTCTGTGCTATATATCATGCATACTGGCCAGTCATTCCACATACCTCATTGCGCAGATGTCAATCCTAAACCCCAGTCCACTCCCCCACAACCTGTCCCCTTCGGTAACCATAAGTTTTTCAAAGTCTGTGAGTCCATTTCTGTTCCACAAATTTGTATCCTTTTATCTTTTTTTTTTTTTAGATCCCACATGTAAGTGATATCATATGATGCTTATCTTTCACTGTCTAATTTCTTCAAAGTGAAATCTTGTTATGACTAGTTTCTCCTCCCCGCGGGAAGCAAATGGCTTTGTCTGAATTGTGTATGAAGAGATATCACTGGCTCATCCTACCAGCTTGCCAGGCATGTTAAACGAAGACAATTCTAGCACCCGCCTCAACGGGTTGTTGCAAGCATTGAAGGAGATATTATTGTTTTTCTAATTTCCTTATTTTTATTATTAATTTTTCCCTTATAGTTGATTTACAGTGTGCTGTCAATTTCTAATATAAAGCAAAGTGACCCAGTCATTTATAAATATATACGTTTTTTTCTTACATTATCCTCCATCGCGTTCCATCACAAATGACTAGGTACAGTTCCTCTGTGCTATACAGTAGGATCTCATGGCTTATCCATTCAGTCTCTGCCACACAGTAAGTGTGAAAGACATGTAATGACTTTTCTATAACTGGCCAAAGTATAAAAATTATTTTCTCATTTGAAAACTGAAGCTTAAGAGAGGTTAGAGACTTAGAGAAGCTTGCTTATGGGCAAACAACTATTAAGGTCAGAGATGGAATTTAAAACCAGATATATCCAAACCAACAGCCAAAGTTCTTAACCAAGATAAATCTGTTCCCAATTTACCCATTTTCAATATTCCCTTTCCTGGTCCTACCTGCCCTTCTAATGGTTGGATACCTCTCAAGTGACATGAAGGGAGGCTGAGAGAAAAAAAAAAGTCAATTGATAGAGCTCATTTGTTCCCAGTTAAATATTCCCTCCTCACAATGTCAGGCAAGTGTGTGCATCTCAGTATGTCATTTTTCCTCATTTTTGTGAGCAGAGTTGGAGGGAAAAGCATAACTAGAGCTGTCCTTAAAGGGTATAGTATGTGGGTAGCATTTGGCATATGGGGAGTATGTAAACATATCTTCATTCAAAATGAACAATCATAGCATAAAATATTACGAGTAGGATAATGTTCAGTAATTCTGTTTAATAAGAACATGATGGACCTTGAATGTAAAGTGAAGTATTAGAACTTTATAAGGTAAGCAAAAGGAAATGAATAAAATTTTTGGTAGGAGAGAAAGAAACTTTCTTTTGGCAGAAGAAAACTTGTTAAATGAAAATAGAATTGAAATGTTCCTAAACTGTTTTCAATCTATACTCTGCTTACATAAAAATGCTCTCTGCCAAGAGGCTCAACATTAGTAAAATATATATGAGATTCAAAAAGTAATATTCACAACTCAGGATTGATATTTGGGAGAACTAAGGTGAGAAGCTATCCAGAGGGTGACCTCAGCATGCTCCATAATGATGTGATTAGATTTTTTTTCTTAGCAACATCTTTATGAAAAAATTCTATACATTCAGAAAAAGCACAGAGTATGTGATTTTGACCTTAAATTTTATCCAAATTGATGAGCTATAATCATTTTTCATCAAAAATGAAAATGCTTCCTTATCTAGAAAGATAAAACCATTTTATAGCAAAGAGATTCAATGTTTTATGAATTTTATGCTATTTGTCCACAGATGCACTTGCTGAATTTTCTCCAGCAGATAGTAAGTAGGGCAGATTCTACCTTCGTAGTACTTTTTTTCTCAGTGTTTTTTGCATTTAACAAATATCTGTGCTTAAAGGAAGGGAATAAGGCAGAGAAAAGAGATATAAGTCTGGCCTATTACTCTTTTTTGCTTTTGCTTTTCAGGGCCACACCTGCAGTATATGGGAAGTTCTCTGGCTAGGGGTCGAACTGGAGCTGCACCTGCTAGCCTATACCACTGCCACAGCAATGTGGGATCCAAGCCACATCTGTAACCTATGCCGCAGCTTGTGGCAATGCTGGATCCTTAACCCACTGAGCAAGGCCAGGGATCAAACCTGCATCCTCAAAGAGATTATGTTGGTTTCTTAACCCGGTGAGATGCACCTGGAACTCCTGGCTTATTATTAAAAGCCAGTATTGGCAACTGCAAAAGTACTCCTGACATTCTTTATTTGTTACACACAGATGGACTGCACATCAAATACAGGGAGGAGCAGAGCCAAGGATTATGAGTCAAAACATGAGTTGTCAGTTGATAAATTCTCCTGAGTACCCAGTCTGCACAAGTCTCCTTTATATCTATGGAAATCTGCAGATTAGCAAATGAGTCACAGGAGGGTGTAGTGCAATGGAAGGGGAATGGTAAAGACAAAAATGCCAGCTGAAAAAATCAATGGCCAAAAGCTTGAAACATATGACCTATTCCCAGGTTTATGTCTTCATGCTGCTCCCTTTTACTCTGCTTTCGTTCACGCTGCAGGTAACATGTGAAATTTCTTCAATATGTATACATGCCCTCTCTCACTTCCGAAACTCGGCATGTGCTTATGACTATAAATAATTTGTCTCTTATTCACACTCTGTTGCCAGGCTGAATGAATCTGTCCTTAAGAAACCTCTCCTCGCCCTTCTCTTGATTTCATTAATTGCTTCTCCCCCATCTTCCCATTATCTCCAAACTGAACTCTAGCAAAGCTCTGGCCATGAAGATGAAAACAATAACCCTTTCCCATTACCATTACTCAATAACCCAAGTTCATTGAGTTTGGGATTAAAACATTTTCTAGCTTAGTTGCTAGCATAGAGTCTGGCATGGCATATAAACTTAAAAAATTCTCTATATTGAATTTGGAACTAATACTGAATTGCCAGTTAAAATTCTCAAGCCTGAGTGCCACTAAGTAGTTAGTTTAAAAAGAGAAGAAAATCATGCATGCATTCCAAATCTACAATATTAGAATCATATCTCTTTAACAAATTCATGACAAGCATTATACTAGACAACAAATGGGAACATGTTTTGTTAACTGTAAAATAACATTAATTAATGTTAGCTTCAAATTGAATGGAGGAAGTTATTTAGCTGAATCCGTGTGTTTTACTGTTTACTATTATCAACAACAGAAACTTAAGGGACAACCTGATTAGCTGTTAAGGATATTATTTAAGAATAATCTATAAAATAAGAGAAAGGGAATAGACATATTGTTCATTCATGGACTATGAAATTAGGTAAAATAATGAACTCACAAATGAAGGAAGAGGGATAAAATTAGAGATCTTAAAGTGATTTTTTGGTAAGAAACCTATACTACAAGAACAGACTCAAAGAACCCTTAAGAAAAACTCAAAAAGTAAACAACAGAAAAACATATCTGTTATGAGTGCCATGTCCATGAGGTTTCAATGATTTAAGTGAGAAAAGGCTGCTAAGTTTGATCAGGAGAAATTCATAGCATAATAAATTGCATCTTTAGTAAAATCTATTCAAGAGCTGCCATTTTACATTGACAAAGCATTTAATTTACTTCTGTTACCAAGCAATCTGGCAGTCTCTTTCCCTGGACTGATTTGAACTAGAGTCCCTAAGAAACAAGATCACTAAATAATACCTTAAAAAATGACAATTACTTATAGTACAGTACAATTTTCATGCTTCTTGGTTTTGGCCATTTTCCATCTCATCTCTTAGGTTCAATTACAAGATGATCAAATTGTATATACTTTTATTTTTCCCAGTCCATCTGACCACATAAGAAAAAAGTCACAACTATGCAATTAATTCCCCTAATTAATAAACTCTATTTCCCCTTCAGCCTCTTAAGGCATGCTCCATGCTGTTCTTCTATCTCAAGCCTTCCCTCCAACCTCCTTGAACGGACCCTTGATGGTTCGGGCAGCAGGCCAGGATTTTCACAGCTTTTACAAACACATTAAAAACACATTACAATCCCTTCTGCAAATCTGTCCATGTATACCACTGTGCCACAGTTGCATCTCTGCTTAACTTCTTAACCATACTCTTATTGTTTCTCAATTTAACTGTGAAGTTCACTTCTGTAGTAGCCTCTCAGGGTTCATATTTTCAAGCTCCATGCTGTACCACGTGACAATGATCCAGAAGCCAAGAAAGATCCATACTCACACACACAACCACCATGTCTTTATCCTCTAGCAATTCCATTAATTATCTCTTCGCTGCATTTGTTCTGAACATTTCTTTTCTTATTTCCAAAGTTACAATGGACTTTTTATAGTTTTCCTCATGGAAATCTGTAATCTGTAATTTCCTCCCACCCAAACCTAGCCCTCCACTAATTATTTTGATATTGGTAAATAAAATTTCTCCCCTGTAAATTCTGTTGCCTGCAACCGTCTTCTTATTACTCTCCATCTCATTAGCTTTCCATTTCCAAGCTTAGTTGAAAGCAGAATGTTATTCTCTTGCCTGGCTTTTATTTTCTCATTCTCTCCTTCCCTTTAATACAATTACAGAGGTAAATATCACTGATCCACTGAAAGCTGTCTTATAGTGAATCCCAAAGGACTAATAACGCATGCATCATAGATCAAAGTGGTAAATATTTTCTACCTTGGTGTTAAACCCACTCCTAAAGACTATTGTTTCAAATGGAATTGCTGTTATTGGCATAGGAATATTTGAGTGCACATTTCTTGGAGAATTTTTTTTTGCTTATAAGCTCTCTATATTTATGTCTAATTTCTGAAGGTCAATGTTGGCATAGCTGAAATTCACATAAGACTGCCCTCAGCCTTGAAACCATGTATATTCATTGCTAACATCAGTTGAGATATATTAAGTATAGGCTGTTATATTTTCCCTGGGCTTTATTACTATGTTGGTCCTTTCATCCTTTCAATTCATAGGAGGACAGAAAACAGGGACGTTATGCAGGTTTACATATACAAATACTCACAAATGCTATAATTGAACAGAGGCAAAGTATAGAGGATAATAAATTGAAAAAATTATATTATCTGGCACTTATTAGGTAACATGCCCTGTGCACAGCACTTGAAAAAACACTATTCCTCATAGTCCCATAAGATCAGTATTACTATCATCCTCTTTACTCAGGTGAAAAGCAGGTTTTTGAGACTCTAAGCATCTTATTCAAATTTACACTGCTAATAGGGGACCCAAACAAGATGGAAACTCATGTCTTCTGACTCTAGATAGTAACAGAAGAGAACAAACATGGCTTCCAATTGGCTCTATTATTTTATTTCATTTTATTTTAATTACTCAATGAATTTTATTACATTTATAGTTGTATAACAATCATCACAACCCAATTTTATAGGATTTCCATCCCAAATCACCTGCACTATTATTTTAGCTCTAACCTTTGTGCTCAGTTCCCTGTGCTTACTCATCTGGCTCTCCACTGTTATGAAAGAATGTTGCCTCTAGTCTGAAACATACATGATGGCCCATTCTCAAGGCTCTGCCTCCCAGGCTTGACCTTTAGAGGTATAACGTTTTCATTCATAAATAGGTTAAAATTTGCACAATGGAGAATAATATTTGCCTTTTTGGAGGTTTATAAAAACATTGTGACCAGACCTAGGTAGATGTTTACAAGAGCAAAGGAAGCTTCCACCAAGAAGTTTGCAACAACTAGCCTTGTTCTCTCCCTTTTTAGTATAAAAGAAGCCTAAATTCAAACTTGGTAGTTCTAAGATAGTTCTTTGAGACACTAGTCCTCCATCATCTGTCAGCCTTCTGAGTAAAGTCACGATTCCTTTCAACACCTCATCTCTCAATTTATTGGCCTGTTGTGCGGTGAGTAGTGCAAACTTGGACCCAGTAACAGAATCTAAATTCTTACCTAAAGACATCTAATAAAGCTTCATAAAAATTATATTTTAAACAGCCCTTAAAGGATAAATAGAATTATGACACACAGAGATGGTCAAAAAGTCTTTCCAAAATTAAGGAGCAAAATGAGTGTCTCATTAAAGGAGAAGTTCCTTTCCAAACATATGCATCATAAAAATTTAAAGAGAAGCTCTATTCCATCTTTCAGGATCAGCATAATTCAGTAAAAACTAAAATCAGAGAATATAAAAATGATCAACATTCCTGCATAAGGGAAATATATAAGCCATTGTTTTTATTGAGAATGTGGAACTAAAAAGAATCTTATAAACTGAAGTTCAATGTATTGTGCTAAGCACAGTTTTGAGCACAACATAAGCACAAAGTAAATAGTGTGCTGTTGATTCCTCGGCAACTTAGCATATCAGCAACCATGAAGGAAACAAGATAGATTTTTATTATTTATTATTATATTTTTATTACTCATTATATTTTTATTATTTATTATTATATTTTTGTCAGCAAAAAATAATGGAAATGAGTAGGAACACAAAACTCATATGTGTTTAAAATATGTTTAAATATAGCATTTTATGATGTACAAATTTTAAAAATGGTGAGAAATATGAAGTCATTATTGCAATTATCCTCATTTCTAAAGGGAAAAGTAAAGCTGAGAAATGACCTATCACAGTGAATCAGTGACGGATTGGGATGCAAGATCTTGTCATCTGATGCCAAAAAGAAAGCAGTAATAGCAACAGCACCATAAAGTGTGTCGAAGTGCCTGCCTCTTATAGGTACACACACGTCCTTTTGAGTTCAGCCTGTCTATAATCCATTAGGGTCTATGCAGCTTGGACCCTGATACAATACTCACTATTATATATAAGCTGATCCTTTAGAACAGAAATATTCTGATGGTGCCCTCTTTTGCCCTTTTCTCTTTCTGATAACTTAGGAACCAGTCACTTCATACAGAGCATGGGAGTTTTGGCATCACCAGGTATGTATGCAGTGCCAGCTCATATTCTCATATAGCCTGAAGTATGAAACTCATTCTTAGTAAAGGAGAGTTGAGAATCTCAGTAAGGAAAGGCTTGCCACTGTTCCCTCCTCTTATCATGTGTCTTTTTTTTTCTTTTTAAGAAATAGAATTAGCCAGATGCTGTGTTCTGTAGGGTCAAATACTATGAAGGAAAGGTTAGAAAAATGAGATTTCATATAAAAACAAATCTTTGGAAAAGCAAACTGAGACTAGCGTCGAATCTTGGACTCCTGGATGTCACATTTGGTTCACTTCACTGTACTTTGCCCTTTTAATTTGCATTTGCATCTCAGGACACTCTACAGTCGATCAGGATAGATAGCAACTAGCCTTTTTGAAACATCTGGATATTCAATTCTTAGTGCCCAGGACACCTTTAAGAGATTTTTGCATTACAGGCACACAATTCCCAAGCCAGAGAATAAAGCATTTCCTGCCTTAAACTCTGTGCTAAAGGTTTTGACTTCAGAGGTTTGCAAAAGGTAGCTTAAATAATACTTACTACAGTTAAGTTCTCATAAGTGTCTGAAAGCCCCATGTCCACCTAGGGGAAGGCTTCTTTTTATAGAACTTTTCAGTTATTTGTTCCATTCAAATTGAGCCTATTTGATTAAATCAATGCCTTTTACAATGACTGTAATTCAGCAGGTTTCTCCTTTGTTATTTAAACCTGGAGCCTCCAAATCTGTTAATCATTTTAATTTGCGAGCTAGGATAGAATACAGGATGAGTGGTTTTAGAGCTTCTGATATGTAATGATAATCTAATGTAGGCTGGGGGAAATCATTTTAATTTCCTCTTTTCAAACATTAGTCCACTGTCCTATAAACTATGCTATAGGGTACAATCCTCTGCTGGCATGGAATGAATGAGACGACCTTAATGGAGCTCTTTCACATCTAATGTCTATGGCTCTTTAATTCAGTTATCCTTTAGGCATGGAAGAGCTTTCCATCATTACTCCAATGTCTAACTACCACTGTCGCTTCAAAAAAGCCTCTCAAGGTATGTTCTACTTTTCTGTCTTACTTGAGCTTCTGCTTCATGTCACTGGCTGCCACTGTTGCTATAGCTTTTCATCCCTGCCAGAATCACTTCCTGGTGTTCCTCCAGAATGTTATTGAGAAACTTGATAAAATGTCTCTTTCCATGACAGATGTGAAAGCATTTGTCCCCCATTTTATGACAGGTACATTTCTAACACCAGTCATTTCTGCATATTTATTTAGGTTAATATTCCAGAGATAGGAACCAAGTAGTTTATATGTATAATTTATACATAATCTTCTGCTTCTCCTGTTATTTGAAATTCAAGTTTACTGCCTTATGAATGTTTATAATCTTGAATAAGCAGAGCTCTAGGCAAAACATACCCTGATGCTGTCTTCTCTGAATCAACAGTGGAGATTTGCCAGACAAGTGACTTTAGATAAAATGGAAAAGATTTAAAGGAACAAGGAAAAGATAAATATACTCAGACAGCACACCTCTGACTAGTGGCGCACAGGTGGTGTTAAATACCTAAGATTTTATGTGTAGTATTTGTAAACTGTACACATGCTATGCACTTGGCTGAGTTAAAAATATATCAACAATAAAAACTAGCAATCCTTTCCATGACAACTGGTTTCAGATAGAATTCTGCATGGGTGTGAACTTTAGCTTTTTTTTTTTTTTTTTTTTTTTTTGGTCTTTTTAAGGCCAGACCCATGGCATTTTGAGATTCTCAGGCTAGGGGTCGAATTGGAGCAGTAGCTGCTGGCCTATATCACAGCCACAGCAACACCAGATCCAAGTCACATCTGCAAACTACACCACAGCTCACAGCAACACCAGATCCTTAATCCACTGAGTGAGGCCAGGGATTGAACCTGCGTCCTCATGGATGTTAGTCGGATTCGTTTCTGCTGAACCACGACAGGAACTTCTGGCTGTGAACTTTAAACAGGACTGTTTTTAAATAGAGGGAGGATGGATTTATTGCCAAACTCTTTAAAATTTTGTGCAGTCAGAGCAGGTTGATAGAGGCAAGCTTACTGAACCATTCTTGAGGATGCGTGTCTTTCAGGGACATGCAATCAGTAGGTGGTGATTTTCTTTCCAATCCGTCATCTTATCAATGTTCTGTACAAATAGAAGTTATGGCCAATAATTCAGTAAGCAACCTGTGTCTGAGTTCCTTCACCAATTGAGGTGTCTAGAGCTGAATGATGCCATTAATTCCATGCATTAGCTAGTCCACACCCCAGAGCTCAAGATTGCTCTCTAGAGGCAAATCTACCCCAAACAGAAATTTCAGTTTTCTCTTAGATAATCATATTATGTAAAGAGTACAGACAGAAGGAGAAAGACTAGCTGGCAGAGTAGAAGGATGTGAGCTCACCTCCTCTTAAGAAAACAACAAAATCACAACTAACTGCTGAACAACTATCAACAAGAGACTGGAAACTACCAAAAAAAAGATATTCTACACCCAAAGGCAAAGAAGAAGCCACAAGGAGATGGCAGGATGGGCACTTTCAAGATATAAGCAAAACCCATACTTGCCTGCTGGCAACCCACAGACTGGGAAATAACTGTATCATAGAGGCTCTCCCAAAGAAGTGAGAGTTCCGAACCCCACCTCAGATTATCATGCCTGGGGGTGTGGCATTGGGAAGAGGAGGCCCTGGAACATTTGTCTTTGAAGGGCAGTGGGGCTTGTGCATAGGAGCCAACAGGACTGGGGGAAACTCAGAGTCCAGTCTTGGAGCATACACACAGGTTTCATGTGCACTGGGTCCCAGTGCAGAGCAGAGACTCCATAAGAAAGGTACAATATTCTATGTAAGAACTCTTTATTGTAGTACACACTGTGAGAATACAAATGTAGGCATTTTTTTTTATAGATTCAGGTATAGATGGAGGCACAGAAAAAGAGGTCTCTAAATTAGGTTTATTAGTTTTGACTCCCTCTTCTCCCTCTTACAAATTCTGTGACTCTGGTTAATTAATCTTGATAAGTTTCAGTTTCCTCATGGTGAAATGGGAATCGTCTTAGGCTGGCCTCATAAGATTTTCCCTAGTAATAGGATCAGGAATGTGGGGAATTTTTGGCAAAGAGTGAAATACAATAAAAGTATTAATTATTATGACATAGTACACACACAAAAAAATTGAAGAGTTTAATCTAACAAAGGATACTCATATTTTTTTTTAGTTTAAGGGGTTTGAATAAATGAACTGTTATTTAAGGAGATTGCTATCTTTTAAGATAACCCTGTAGGTTTTACATTGTCAGGGCATTCATTTGCACTGAAAAAAAAAAAAAAAAGATTCAAGTTTTATACCTAAAAGGCAACATCTATTTTTTAAAGTCAATAGGATGCCTGATAACAAATAAGGCCTAAAGAAATAATAAGAAAATACTAGATTAAAACCACATGACAAATTAATTCATAATGATGATACAAAGAAAATCTTGAAAGTGTTTACAATATAAATTGCTGAATTTCTAGTTGTGACCAGAAACAGAGATTGATATGTAATGTAAAAAATGAAAAAGATAAAAGTATCATAAGAATTATTGATAATCATAAGAAACATACATGAAGGTAAATGATGAGGTAAATGGTAATTAGAATATTAAAAACAAATGAAGAGGTAAATATGTGGCCATACACACACCCCAAAACACCGAAGTGAAATCCCAATGAGTGAGAGGTAGATATAAAGTGAAAAGAAAAAAAAATAATAAAACCTAAAAAAAATCAGGATGAAAAAGTGAGTATAAATAAAGAAACCACAATATCAGAACCTCAGAGTGAGAACTCAGGGTAACACAGACATAGAAGCATTGAAGACATTTTTTATTTATTTTTTATTTTTATTTTTGTCTTTGAGGGCCACACCCATGGCATTTGGAAGTTCCCATGCTAGGGGTCAAATCAGAGCTGTAGCCTCTGGCCTCTACCACAGCCATAGCAATCTCAGATCTGAGCTGTCTCTACGACCTATACCACAGCTCTTGGCAACGCTTGATCCTTAATCCACCAAGCAAGGCCAGGGATCAAACCTGCATCCTCACAGTTACTAGTCAGATTCATTTCCGCTGAGCCACGATGAGAACTCCCTTAAAGAAATTTTTTAAATTGCAATTACTAAGAGATCACTATATTTATGAATTGTAAATATGAAAAAATTAGTATGGATGGATCCTGACGATAAAGTTATGTGTCAGAGAAACAAACAAAAAAATATCCTATTAATATACTGCTTTGGGGGTATGTAGTTTTCCTTTCAAAACCCTAAAAATGAGCATAGGAAAGCATTAAATCCAGAATTTAACACAATAACAATCTCAGAAAGCATGTCTGAAATTACCTCAATTCTTAAATTTATTGGGTTTTGAATGATGCAACTGTACCATTTGATCATAATTTAAGACAATGAGACCAAGACGACACTTTTGTGTTCAACTTATTGGATTATTTATTAATGATTTCTACTCTTTCTGGGTGATGTTAACCTTGCAGATCTTGTTAAATTGACAAGATAGCTCTAGATTTACATTCTTTTAGATTAAAACTTGAATTTTGTTTATGGTTTGTCAAAAAATCCTAATTGAGGACACAGGCATACATTCTTCTATGTCATTTATATTTCCCCTGTTTCTTTGTGTTACAAGATATTTTAAAACTGAACCAGAAATGAACATTACTCGCTGCTCCCCAAACACCGAGATCCTTTCCCAAGCCATCTCCTATATTGCCTAGTCGAATATAGGACAGGATCTGATTCATTATGAAAGTTTCAAAATCCTAATAATTTTTACTATACGTAATAAAAACAAGTGGGTTCATTACATCAGGGGTGGAAAGTCAGATCTCCATGTTTGTGCTCTTCCCTCTTCTCATGTAACTGAAGGAGAAATCAGCAATATAACTGAAAACCATCTTTTTCCTGAGCCTTAAAATTTTTCCCAATATGAAGTTCCAGGCACACCTTACTAATAAGGTAGAATCAGCACTATGAGTGAAAGCTAGTGTGACACCTCTAATGAGAATAAAATGCTGGGTTGTAACTGAATTTTAGATCAAGAGATCATAGGCATCTGGGTAAGAGAGATCATTTAAAGAGGAAATTGGTATGATGGGTTAAAGACAAATTGGAGACTGGAGAGATCATTTCTCCAAGCATAAGCAGTGATATAACTACGATGCAGCCTGAACAGGCTGTGAAATGTAGAGAACTGGTTTTACACAGCTAGAACGGGATGCTTTGGATCACTACAAGTGTTCTTTTACGTACTGAGCCATTTCATATACACAGCAACTGTATACACTGAATACTATTATCATCTACCTTTCCCAGAAAAAAGAAAACTGAGGCCCATCGAGGTTAAATAACTCACCCAAGTTAAACTGGATAATCAAAGGCAGAAACTGGGATTTGAACTGGATAATCTGCTTCAGAGCCAATGTCCTTAACTATAAGCTTTAGACCTTCTGCCTCCTACATAAGTCTATTAGAAGAATCAAATAAGAACATCTGAGTGAAAGTGAATTTTAAGGCATCGGCAGGTGTAAAGAGTTTATATTAGTAATGGACTCCTGAAACATGCGGCGTGGTTGAGGATTGGGCTTGCACATAAGAGCCCTTGCCAGCATGTGAATGCTGTGACCAATCCCTTAGTAAGTGTGGCAAGTATTAGAATAATTTATTTCACTTGAGTCTTATTTGAATTTTAGCATTTTATCATATTAGCCTCAAGGAACTGAACAGAGGAGTTCATGCAAAACCCCAGTGACGTTCTTTTTATATTTTACTACAGATAGTCTGCTCTTCCCAGAAATTCCTTGAAGGTAGAAACTGTAACTTTTACCACATGCTATGTCCTGCAGGGCTATCTCAGGGCTTTGAAGATAGAGTAGGTAGTCTATAAATATTTGTTAAATAAATAAATGAGTTAATTATAACTCTATTTACATTGGGCTTTTACTCAAATAAAATATCAACTTTATTTTTGGAGTGTCTTGGTTGCCAGGGACATTTTTATATACACAGAAGCCTCCCAGCTCCCCTCATCCCACTTCCCACCAGCATTTTCCTGTAGTAACTGCCATCACAATCTTGAGTATAGAGAAAGCAGAGTTTAACTCAAATGTTCTTTAATAGCAGCATCTCTACTGAGTGGAAGGGAAATTGATTATGATGGTTGTCAGAATGCAAGAAAATAAGTTAAAATCTAGACATGGACTAAATGGTATCTCTGACTTTAAAGAATCAAGTTCCACTTATCAGTAACTTAAGAGCACTCCAAATGCATAGAACAGATAGAAACACAATGCAGAAGTACAAGACCCATTTGCAGAAAATCAAAGCTCATCCATACATTTTTCTTTTCTTTCTTCTTTTGGTAGTATGTGTTAAAAGAATTCACAGCATCCCTTTATCTGGGTTAATAACAGTATAAACCTGAATGTTTTACAGTGGGAATTGAAAATTCCTGATAAGTACAAACAAAAGCAGAGTATTCATTTTTGGTAAGTTTTTCATTATTGACAGCTTTACAACTCCTTTCATGGCAATGCCAATTGATTTGGAGCCATCATTAAAAGAATTCCATATGCCTGAACTTGAACTATAAAGTTGGGCAACAGGTGGTGAAGCATTTACAAAAACAAGCTCGGCCTACATTGGAACAAAAATGGATACTATCATTATTAAATTACAAGCAGAATCATAATTAAAAGTAACTATTGAGAGAAATCCTGGTGAATAAGCAATATGTTTGTGAGCCAGCACATCTCAACGCCTAACACCTAACAGTAGCTCTTGAGGTTCTCCTGAGAAAGTTTAAATCTGGAGTGGCAATTGTATCTTTCCTTAATATGTTTACTCCTTTGTTCTAAAAAGCAGGACTACAGAGCTTAAACTAGCACTTTATTTGAGATGTTGCTCCAAAATAAATCTCTCCTGACATGGATTTATAGGTTGGACTGAAGTATATTTTAACCTCACGGTTTGGTTATTTCTATGCTATTTTAAATGTTTCTAAAAATTCTAAGTGTCAAACCACATAAATTTCACATGTCCCTTAAAGCCATTTAGACATTTTTCTCATTACTGATGATGAGTAAAAATCATTTTTTGGAGGCAGCAGTACATGGGCTTCACTATCTCATTTACCCTCGATATGAGTTTGTTTCATTCCCATTTTTATAGGCAATAATGCAGCTGTGCAAGGCATTTGCCAATTGTTAACTCTCTTTGTGTGTGTGTGCATAGGAACTGATTGTGATTTAACACTCCACCACTCAGGCAAACCATTCCTCTTACCCACAAATCCTCACAGAGAACAAATACCAGACCTTTGTGAATGTTTATGAATGCCAATATTCCCCAAGACTTGCCTCCTCGCTTGTCCGACTATTTCCTGAGCACGTGGTAATAAAAAAAGAAGCTGGAAGAGACCATCCCATTACCCAGTCTATCCTCCAACACACGGCATGATAGTCACATGTTAATAGACAAAGAATGTGACACAGGTTCTGTGTTACTCCTCTAACTTCCCCACCTTTTCACTCAAGGGAAAATTTACAAATGCAAATGAGTACAGTTATTACAAAAGTAGCTCCATTATACTCCTGTTTCTTGTTTAAGGGAACTCAAAGATGTATTATATTTTGGCAATGTCATCCTTGGAGACTTTGCAGTTCCCCAGGAGCTGACATGAGGAACAGGCAGAGTTGGGAAGTTGGGCAAGTAAGGATAAGGTATAGAGGCCAAGAGCTGCATTCAGCAGATGCCAGCAAGAGGCTTAGTGACATCAACACAGAGGCCAGAAATGCTTCACAGAACTTTGGTTACCACCAAGACAGGGAACTAGCCAGGCTGAAAGATTCTCAACACCCTCCCCCCCCCAAAAAAAAAATTCCAGGGAAATTATATCAAAAAAAAAAAAAAAGGATGACGAATCCCAATAAGTTTTTAAATAAATTATTTATTTTTAAAGTCTTATTTTATTGGCTTTTTTTTTTTATTTATTTATTTTTAATTTTAAGGGCCGCACCTGCGGCATATGGAAGTTCACAGTCTAGGGGTTGAATCACAGCCGCAGCTGCTGGCCTACGCCACAGCCACAGCAATACAGGATCCAGAATCTGAGCTGCATCTGCAATTTACACCACAGCTGATGGCCACACAGGATCCCCAACCCACTGAGTGAGGCCAGGGATTGTACGAATACTAGTCGAATTCGTTTCCGTGGTCTCACCGTCAGAAACCCTTGGCTTATTTTTACTTAAAACAAATTTAGTTAAATAGTTTTAAATAAACAAAAATAAAACAAAAAAAACACTGACAAGTACTGGGGAGACCGAGGGCTACAGTGAACTGTCTGTCATGGATGTGAAGAAGGCATGGGAGGAAAGAGGCTGCAGGAAAGGGCAAAAAGTGGATGACAGGGCAATTAGAGGATTAGTTGGGAAAAAGCTTCGAAAATTCTTCATCCTGCCCTCCACTCTCATGTTACCCTGAGACAGTTTTATTTCCTTCATTGCAGGCTTCAGCTGTGCCAGGATGTATCTTCCAGCGCAGGGTCTTTGGGGGTAAGGGCAGCGTAAAACCCTGCGGAGGTGAGGAGCGAGAGCAAGCAGATCCAAACTGACCAGTTCTCCCTGGATGTTCACTCCTTCCTCCACACTCCCTTTTCTGCTTGCATAGATTGCCTTCTCCAGTGCAGCATGTGTTTAGGATTAAAGATCTAAAACCTCAGTGGATGGTTTTTCTCATGGGGTGACAGCAAATGGAAGTGATCAAAATTGGTTTTGTGCTCTATGGAGCTCTCTGCCCGACCCTTAAATTCGCCAGGACTGACAAACAGGGCCTGCCCTTGGGTCCTTCTTCAGTGCTGATAACTAGACATAGCAGCTGATGTGCCTAAGGCTAGGGGAACAGGAGTTTACAAGCTCAAACAGCAACACTCTAGACTTCTGTGGATTACCTTAGTTCAAAAGAAAAGGGTAACATATACAGAATTAGAACAAAGGACCAATGATTTAGGGTATGTCCAACAGATGTCCAAAGGAATCTAAGGGAAGATACTGGCATTATAAGAAAGATCATAAATAAATTGTAGTATTATGTAAAAATACACCAACTGAAATGAAGAAGGAACACATTAATTGATATCAGGAACACATAGCATAAGTATGAGGAGGAATCCAGCTTGGGGGAAAACGACAGGGAGTTAAAAGAACAGATACAAACTCCGGCCCGGAAGACACCAGAAAAAGATTAAGATATGAAATATACATAAAAATATATATATATAAAATCAGAGCTATAAGGTATGGAAGACAGAGTTTAAACTGTCAGAACACACACTAGACGTCCCATAGGAGAGAAAATTAAAAATGGATATGAGAAAATACATTTTAAAATGAATAAAAAGCTGGTATTAAAGATAAAAAGACCTGAGTTGAAACTGTCAGATAGGAGAACAAAGGAAACATTTAAACATATTTAGACAAATTTAGACATATTATGGAACATTTTTACAATATCAAAGAAGAGGGAAAAAATTAAATGCTTCTAGGAGAAAAAGGAGGTTATCTCTTAAAAGAATAGGACTCAGAGTCGCATCAGAATTGTTCCCAGTGATGCAAGATGTAAGAAGGAAATAGAGATCTTTTGGACTGAAGGAAGATAATTTTTCACTAAATTTTCTATCATGTGTATAACTGTAACAGAAATATTTTCAACCATATCTCAACCATGTCTTAAATCATTCATCATATGTGGTAAAATACTTTTGAGAGGAAATAATAAAATAGTGAGACAGGAAATGCTACTAGAGATATGTGAATTAAGGGTATTCAGTTATTTAGATGAAGTTTGTTGGTGTTAATAATAAAGGTATGATCAGAGAAAGAAAAAATATTATATCTATATCATATATATGAAATAAAATTAATTGATGATTGGTAATTAATTGATAATAAGGTAGTGACAGTAAATTAACATGAAGAGTGATCTTCAATTAATAACAACAACCTAAGATATAAAAATAAGAGCACTAATATCTAAGGCAGAAAATGACCTCTATCAAAAAGAAAAGAAGGGGAACATAGGAAACAAAAGAGGTTGCAAATAGAATATATACAATGTCAAGAAATAATTGGGTAGTTCATGCTGTGAAACCAATCCAACTAGTATCCATGAGGATGCGGATTCAATCCCTGGCCTTGCTGAGTAGGTTAAAGATCTGGCATTGCTGTGAGCTGTGGTAGGTTGCAGACATAGCTCAGATCCGGCATTGCTGTGGCTGTGGTGCAGGCCAGCAGCTGCAGCTTCGATTTGACCCCTAGCCTGGGAATTTCCATATGCCATGGGTTTGGCCCGAAAAAGCAATAATAATAATAATGATAATAATAAATTTACTTTATATAAATCGTTAAATCAATCAAGATTTAGATATAATTTTTAGAAAGTAAAAATTTAGTTCAAATAATGAGTCAAAGATTAAGTAAAAAGACTACCAGAAAGATCAAAAACAAAAAGACAAAAATTGACATATCAAAGATACACCAGAGTATCTTGTGGCATAGTGGGTTAAGGACTCAATGTTGCCTCTGTGAGGATGCGAGTTCGATCCCTGGTCTTGCTCAGTGGGTTATGGATCTGGTATTGCCATAAGCTGTGGCACAGGCTGCAGCTGCAGCTCTGATTCGACCCCTGGCCTGGGAACTTTCCTATGCTGCAGGTGCAGCCTTAAAAATAACAGAATACATGAAAGAAAGCTGCAATCAAAATATTAATAACTGACACAAATAGATTTTTAAGGCAAAAGAAATCAAAAGAGACAGAAGATTTGTTATAGATTATAAAAAAGAGCAATGAACAAGATATAACTACCATATATATGTGTATATATATATGTGTGTGGATATATATATATGTGTATATATATATACACCACTCAACAAAATTTCTGTAAGGAATATATTTCATCTCTATTTTACATATGAGGAAATTGAAGTTTAGAAATGCTGAAAAACGTAAACCAGCTGTAATGAAAAAAAATCATTAAAATAAAATTTGAAAAAGAAATGCTGAATAAGTTGCCCCAATGATAGACCAGTGTATACAAAAGCTGGTATTATGAAGCTCTCATATCTGATCAAATATCAAGCCTGGCTGAATCCTGCCAGGCCAGTCTTTCCAAAACGCAACAAAACAATACACCTCCAATATGTACATGTACCTCCAATCTATCCTCTGAATCAATACTGACCAAGCTGGGGAAGAATCCCATCATTCTCAGGGAGAAAGAGTCTTACAGACTTGATACAGGTGGACAAGAGAGACATACTACAGGGCCAATACTAAAAAAGGTGAGTTACAGGTTCCTTATACTGAGACTCCAAAGCCTTGCTTTATAAGCTTTGTGACTTTAGATGCGTTAACTCTCCTAAGCCTAAACCTCTTCAACTGTAGAAAAATACAATTGTTTTTTAAGTAAATCCTCATAGGATTGTTTGGAGATTGAAGGAAGTAATACATTTTAGCCCAGTGCCTGACTCAAAGTATAAAAACAAAAATAAAGCATGTAATTATTACTTGGCAAGAGTTATTGGTAGAATTGACAATGCTTAAGCAGAAGACTTCAGCAGATAGTTGGTTATCTTCCCAACAAATTTTCTGAAAGAGGCTGGGGATGTTTAGTTTCTTTTCCTTTTTTTTTTTTCTTTTTTGGCCACCCCTTGGCATATGGAGTTAAGGAGTTCCCAGACCAGGGATCAGATTCTAGCCGCAGTTGCTTCCTATGCTTCACCTGCAGCTGAGTGAGCAGAATGAATGCACTGGCATCTCTGTGTTGCCAGACCCCCAGGTATAGGACCTGGACCTGGTCCTGTTCCTTCTGGTGATCATTTCTTGGATGGATCCTTAACTCACTGTGCTGGGTCAGCCATTAAACCAATGTCCCAGCACTACAGAAACAGCAGGATCCCACTGTGCCACACCTGGAATTTCTTTTAACTCTCTTTTAGTAGTATGGGCGAAAGTCCTGCATTTCAGCATAGGTGAAGTGTGTTATTGACATGACTGACATTGCAGCAGGTACAATGGTGTGACAGCCAGAGATTATTAGTCAACTGTGAAGCAAACGTCCATCAGTGGTTGAGCAAATATGGTATAGCCTCACAATGAAATGTTACTCAAAAAGACACTGAAACAATTGACTTATGTGCAACAACATGGAGGAATTTCAAAACTTGTGTACTGAGCAAATGAAGCCGGAGAGAGAAGACAGTGAAACATATGATTCTATTTACATGAAGTTCTAGAACAAACGTAACTCACATATAGCACTAAAAGTCCAATCAATTGGTTACCTGGGGCAGAGATTTCAAGGCAATTGATTATGAAGGGTCAGAAGAGAACTACTGAGGCCATGATCACAGGGATGTATATGTCTGGTAAACTTATCAAACATTTATACTGAAACATTTATACTGAAAATAGTGATATTTTATTGTATATAAATTATATACCAATAAAGTAGATTTTAAAAAATAAGTGACCACTTGAAGAATCCTGTTTCACTAATGCCTTTTATTTCTCTATATCAGTTAACTAATAAAATTCAATTCAATACAATAAATACCCAGGAGGGCACTAGGTCATACTTCTTATATGCAAACACTGTAAAAAAACTTTCAAGGTATATATCATTTTTCTTATCCTGCAAATGAAGTAGTAGAGGCTTAGCAATATTGGTTACCTATTTGAAACCACACAACTTCTATGGGTTAGAGGCAAATCCATGAGATGCCAAATTCTATACTTTTCCACTCTGCTTTATTGTCTCACATTTTTATAGCATAATAAAGAGCTAAGAAACCCTTTCCATCATCAGTTTACATACTGAACTTGCATATGCTTTAAAAAAAAGAAAATTAAGTCTAATAATATCCTAAAATGCTTATAATTATTTTGCTTCTCAATCTTGTCATTTAAGTTATCCTCTATGTAATAATAATAACTCTACCATAAATTGATAGAACTCTATTCTCACTCTGAGTTGTTCATTAATAAATTCACAATACAGCTGTTAGGAAATTATGTTTGATCAGCTATTTCCAAGATTCTTTAATACACTAAAGAAAGTACAAAGTTAATAGAAGTAAAATGGATTTTCTAAGGAGATTTGAAGATAGTTGAAGTCATTGATTTAGAAAGACAATTGTGTGTTAAAATGCTCCAGAGAAGGTTAGGAATGGTTGCCTTTATATGCATGTCAAGAAGGCAAGCAACCAGAAGATAAATGATATTAAAAGGAAAATACAGATCAATAAACTTGGAATTAAAAAAAAATCAAGAAGCCAATTTAAAAATGGATTTCAGAGTAAACAGGAATCAAGTGATTTATATAAACTAGGGTAATATGTATGTATTTGTTCTTAGTTCCAGTGAAGAAGCAAGTAACAGCATGGGTATTTTAGCTCACATATAAAATGAAACAAACCAGAGCGAGAGAAAGAGAATCCTGTTTCAGTACAGATAACCTTGGTAAGTAAAAGTGTCAGAATGTTAATACTCACTTGTTCTTTGATGCACAAGTGTTACCAAGTCCACTGATCACTGCATGACAGACCAATAGATGGAGAGTTGAGGTGTTGGGACAAGGAATAATGACTTTATTCAGAAAGCCAGCAGACTAAGAGGATGGCAGACTAGTGTCCCAAAGAACCATCTTACCCAAGTTAGAATTCAGGCTTCTTTTATACTAAAAAGGGAGGGGGCGTGGCTATTGTTGCAAAATGTTTTGGTGCAGGACTCTTTTATTCTTCTAGCTCTCTGCATAGGTCTGGGCACAATTTTCCTATAAATCTCCAACAAGACAATGGTTATTTTCTGTTCTGCAACTTTTTATCTCTGAATGAAAAAGAGTTATTCCTTTAAAAATCAGAGTTTTGGCTGGAGTTCCCCTTGTAGCTCAGGGGGTTAAGAATCTGACTCGTATCCATGAAGATGTAGGTTTGATCCCTAACCTTGTTCAGTGAGTTAAGAATCCAGCATTGCCGTGAGCTGTTAAGTAGGTCACAGACATGGCTCAGATCCAGCATTTCTGTGGCTGTGGCATAGGCCGGCAGCTGCAGCTCAGATTCAACTAACACAGGAACTGCCATATCCTGCAGGTGCAGCCCTAAAAAGCAAAATGAATAAAACAAAAACATGTCAGAATGGGCTATTCTATCATATATATTTTAGGCTATAGGCAACATTATTCTACACGGGTGCAAAGCCATCATGACTAAGCAGAGGCACCAGAATACCAGGGTTAGAGTAAAGGAAAAAATCCAATAAGGAGTCAGATTTGTTCTTCTCTGTTACACTTCTTTCCTTCCTTTCTTTCTCTCTCTCTCTTTCTTTCTTTTCCTGCACCGATGACATGCAAAAGTTCTCAGGTCAAGGATCAAACCCCTGCCACATCAGTGACTGGAACAACAGTGACAATGCTGGATCCTTAATCCACTGAGCCACCTGGGAATTCCACACAGATAATACTTTATTTTTCAGTTACCATGCCACTAAAGGGCCAAGCCTATATACTCATTAGGAATTATGAGTTCCTTATTTTATATGGGATCTCAAGCTCATATAAGAAATTACATTTATATTAAGGTGACATTAAATTTGCACTTAATTCCCCTTGTATATATGCTATGGTCTGGATGTTTGTGCCACCCTATCCTCTAACTCTTGTACTGAAACCTGATCCCCAGTGTGATGGTACTTGAGATGATTAAGTCATGAGGGTGAGCTCTTATAAAAGAGGCCCTAGAGAGAGATCCCTCATCCCTATATCCATATGAGGATATAGCAAATAGTTGTTTATCTGTGAACAAGAAGGTGGTCCTAAGCAGACAATGAATATACCAGCATCTTTAACTTAGACTTTGCAGCCTCCAGAATTATGAGAAATACATTTCTGTTGTTTACAAACCATGCAGTCTGTATGTTTTTGTTTTAGCAGCTTGGATAAACTAGAGTAATGTTCTTTTGAACATGGGACAGTCTATCAGTCTAAATATAAATAGCAATTCCTTATATTCTTCTTAGATAACCCCAATTTATTTGGCTTTTTTTCTTGTCCTCAAAAAATGATTCGTTTAGTGTATGGTGAAGTGATATATATTTTGTTTGTATTTTAGTGACATATACGTGATAAACATACTCTTGTTGATGTGGAAAAATATCTAAGATCACAAGATCTCTTTTTTGCTACAGAAAATAGTTTACCGCAAATTGAGGGGTTGCTTGACCTCTGAGAAAACAAAGTCCTTTTCCCCCTCTCATCCTTGTATTCTATTCTGCAAAAAAACAGTCATGCTAATACTATTGTTCAGATTCTAAAATACTCTTTGGAAAAATTTTTTTTCAGGTATGAAAACTCATTGAAATAATTTGGCCTAAACTGTATTACCCAATCCTCTAGCACCTCTTCTGTTGGTCCCAGAAAGTTTGACTTTTCTTTCAACATATATTGTAAAGCCTGAGACTCAAGTTTGCATACTGGGCTAGTTTTTCTTATTTCTCTGGTATAGAGTTCCATACTTCTATTTGTGACCACAATCTCTAAAACCTTAATGCAGTCTGATGTGGTCTTTTTGAGCCTTTATTATGTAACTTTCTTTTCATTGATCTTGCCAGGGAGAGGACTATTTGAGTTGAATTAAGCATCAAGTGTTTCTGAATTCCATCGTCTGATGCTATGAGAAAATAACATTTTAATTCAACAACATAATTCTCAATTCTCAGCATCCTCAACAAAGTATTAAGTGGTAGTACTAAAGCCAATGGGAAACATGATGGAATTGGGATTTTTCTTAGAATAGAAGTAATATCTTTGATTGTTTATGAATCCCTTAGAAAGGGATTCTTTCAGATTAAACTTCTACTGAGAAACCAAAATAAATAAGTAAATAAATAAATAAATAAATAGATATCAGGATACTTAAGTGAGAATAAATCAGAAACCCTGATGTCGGCAAAATTTCCAGTCCACTGGAAGAGAAAAAAATTTTGTCTATAATTCTTGAATTTCTTCTCAATTCTAAGAATGTAAAATATTTAAAATAGCAGAGCAAGGGACAATTGATTAAGTGACATATTTGGGGGAAAGGGGTAGGTCTCGTTAGAGACCCATATTTTCCTCACTCAACCTTACCAAAGCTTTGGAGAAAAAAATGCTGTCTTCTAACCCTAGTCATTAATGAACTTCAAAGTGGGTTCCTAAATAACACTGAATTATATAACCTGTAGTTGGGATACATAGAAGACTACTGACTGCCTCACACCTGAGGAAGCTGGAGTGCTGATGCTGAGCAGATTACGACTCTCACATAGAGATCTACAGTGCACTAGAAAGGTGGACATAGATGATTTCAGCAATGCGATAGGCCTATCTTCCAGGGTTTGTTGGGTAAAATGCCTCAGTGTTTCTCAAGAATGAGCAATAGCCTATATAAGAGACAAAGTCACTGTTAGATCATCAAGGGGGCGGTCTAAAGGGTATAGCAATTTCAGCCCAAGGAATCTGGGATTTTATCATTGGCTTCCCATGAAAGCAGGCAGGAGTCAGGCGTAGTGAAGTTCTGGAGGTGAGGTTTCAGCAGGAACCTTCCTTGGTGCCCAAAAACATCAAACTAGGGTACGAAGTTACTAGTTCAAATAAGAACTGTGTTAATGCCTTAGCTCTCCTCTCTCTTCCCTACCTTAACACTGGCCAGGTACAAAATAACCAACAGATGAGATGATACAGAGGAATGGATCAATGAACTGAAAGGCAGCATAGGGAAATCACCCAGTTGGACAGAAAAAAAAGAAAAAATAATTTAAAAAAAAAAGGACAGTTTAAGAGACTTCTGGGATAGCATTAAGTATATTAACATTCACATTATAGGGGTGCTAGAAGGATAATAACAGGAGAAAATTCAGAAAACTTACATGAAGCCATAAGAGCCAAAAATTTTACCTAACCTGGGAAAGGATAAAGACAACCATGTCAAGGAAACACAGAGAGTCCCAAAGAAGATCAGCTCACAGAAGTCAAAACCAGGACATACTATAATTAAAATGGCAAAATTAAAGATAAAGAGATAATTTTAGAGATTAAGCCCTTGTCAGTTGCATCATTTGAAACTATTTTCCCCCATTCTGTAAGTTGTCTTTTTGTTTTCTTTTTGTTCCTTTGCTATGAAAAACCTTGTCAGTTGGATTAGGTCCCATCAGTTTATTTTTGCTTTTATTTCTGTTGCTTTAGGAGACTGACCTGAGAAAACATTTGCAAGGTTGATGTCAGAGAATGTTCTGCCTATGTTCTCTTCCAGGAGTTTGATGGTGTATTGTCTTATGTATAAGACTTTAAGCCATTTTGAGTTTATCTTTGTGCATGGTGTGAGAGTGTGTTCTAGTTTCACCGATTTGCATGCGACAGCTTATACAACTCAACAGCAAAAATGCCAACAACCCAATGGAAAAATGGGCAAAAGACCTGAATAGACATTTCTCCAAGGAAGATATACAGATGGCCAACAAGCACATGAAAAAATGCTCAACATCCCTGATTATTACAGAAATGCAAATCGAAACTACCACGAGATACCACCTCACACTAGTCAGAATGGCCATCATTAATAAGTCCACAAATAGCAAATGCTGCAGGGGGTGTGCAGAAAAAGGAACCCTCCTGCCCTGTTGGTGGGAATGTGACCTGGTATAACCACTATTGAGATACCTTAGAAAACTATACATAGAACTACCATATTACCCAGCAATCCCACTCTTGGGCATATATCCAGACAAAACTTTCCTTGAAAAAGACACATGCACCCACATGTTCAATGCAGCTCTATTCACAATAGCCAAGATATGGAAACAACCCAAATGGCCATTGACAGATGATTGGATTAGGAAGGTATGGTATATATACACAATGGAATACTACTCAGCCATAAAAAGAACAAAATATTGCCATTTTCAGCAACATGGATGAAACTAAAGACTCTCATACTGAGTGAAGTAAGTCAGAAAGAGAAAGACAAATACCATATGATATCACGTCTATCTGGAATCTAATATATGGCACAAATGAACCTTTCCACAGAAAAAATGATGGACTTGGAGAATAGACTTGTGCTTGCCAAGGGGGAGTGGAAGGAAGTGGGATGGATGGGGTGCTTGGGGTTAACAGATGCAGACTATTGCCTTTGGAAGGATTAGCAATGAGATCCTGCTGTGTAGCACTGGGAACTATGTCTAGTCACTTATGATGGAGCATGATAATGTGAGAAAAAAGAATGTATACATGTATGTGTAATTGGTTCACAATGCTGTACAGTGGAAAACTGACAGAACACTGTAAACCAAATATAATGGAAAAATCATTATATAAAAAATAAAAATAAAATCATAACAATTATAAAAAAAGAGATAATATAAAAAGTAGCAAGCAAATAACAACTAGTTACATATTAACTGCAAAAATACACACACTTTTGGAGGCTAAATGATATGCTACTAAACACCCACTGGGTCACTGAAGAAATCAAAAAGGAATTCAAAAAATTCTTGGAGACAAATGAAAAAACACAACAACTCAAAATTTGTCAGACATAGATCTAAGAGAAAATTTTATAGCAACACAAACCTATCACAGAAAACAGCAAAAATCTCAAATAAACGACCTAATCTTACACCTAAAGGAACTAGGAAAAAAGGAACAAACAAAACCCAAAGTTAGTAGAAGGAAATTAATCAAAAAGATCATGATAGAAATTAATGAGAGACTAAAAAAATCAATAGAAAAGAGCAATGAAACTAAGAATTGTTTATTGAAAAAAAAACAAACAAAATTGATAAATCTACAGGTAGGCTCACCAAGAAAGGAAAAAAGAAAGGGTCTAAATAAGTCAAAATGAAAAAATGAGAACTTAACAACTGACACCAGAGAAATACAAAGGAACATAAAAGATTACTACCAATTTATTACCACCAATTATATGCCAAGAAAAGGAGAATGTGAAAGAAATGAATAAATTTCTAGAAACATTCAATCTCCCAAGACTGAATCAGGAGGAAACACAACACATGGACAGACAAGTTGCCAGTAATGAAACTGAATCAGGAAACAGATACTCTGAGCAAACAAAAGTCCAGGAAGAGACAGCTTCACATAAGAAATCAACCAAACATTTAAAGAATGAATGCCTGTCCTTCTCTATTCCAAAAAAAACAGTAAAACAAAAAACAAAAAAAAAAAAAAGGAAAAAGAAGAGAAGCTTCCAAACTCATCTGTGAGGCTTGCATAACCCAGATACCAAAACCAAAGAAACAACAAAAGAAAGGAGGGGGGGAAAGAGAAAGAAAGAGAGAAAAAGAGAAAGGAGGGAAGAAAGGAAGAAGAGAAAAAGAAAAAAAAAAGAAAATTACAGGCCAATATCACTGATAAGCATAAATGCAAAAATTCTCAATAAAATATTACCAAACCAAATTCAACAATACATTAAAAGAATTACACACTATGATCAAGGGATGAAAGAAAGGATGGCTCAATGTCCACAATCAATCGATGTGATATACCACATTAACAAATCAAAAAAATCATACAAATCATATGATCATTTCAATAGATGAAGAAAAAGCTTTTGACAAAATTCAACATCCATTTTATATTTACAATATATATAACCCATTATGTATTTATAATGGAATATTACATAACAAAGAATGAAATTTTGCCACCTGCAATAACATGGATGGATTTGGAGCATATTATCCTAAGTGAATTAAGTCAGACAGAGAAAGATAGATACAGTATGATTTCACTTTTGTGAGATCTAAAAACAATGCAAATGAACAAATATAACAAAACAGACACAAAGTCATCACTACAGGGAAAAAAAAACAGGTGGTTGCCAGATGAAAGGGATAGTGGGAGCAGATAGAACAGGTGAGGGAAATCAAGACTTACAAACTTCCAGTTACAGAGTGAGTCATGGGTATGAAATGTACAGTATGAAGAATATAGTCTATAATAATGTAATATCTTTGTATAGTGACAGATGGTAGCTAGTCTTATGGTGGTGATCATTCTGTAACACTTAGAAATATTAAATCACTAAGTTGAGCACCATGAACCCCACAGTTTTGTAGGTAAATTATACCTCAAAAAACAAACCAACCAACAAACATAGAAAATAAACAAAACATGGGTGAATGGTGGGGGTTTGGGAAATTGGATGAAACTGGTCAAAAGATACAAACTTCCAATTATATGATAAATAAGTACTAGGGACATAAGGTACACATGATTAATATAATTAAACTGTTGTGCATTATATATGAAGGATATATATTTATTTTCTATCCATATGAGATGCTTAATGTTCACTCTCTAAACAAAAGAAGCCAATTAACTCACCCTCCTTATCTACTTTATATGGGGCTTTTGAGTGTGGGATCTGTGTGGCTGCACAGAGCATCATGCCCAGAAGTGTTTCCTATTTGCTTAATATTCTATAAGTCATCTTGAAGTTCAAAATAATTTTACCTTTGAACTTGTGCTTTGTGAGTGATATCCAGTGGGGCAATGGACACATGCATGTAAGCAGAAGAGATAAATGCAATATGTATGCCTACCATTCCTAGCAACCCCATTCACATATAATGTTTGTGATGTCCTGTGAGCACAAAAGTCAACTGGACTCATAACGGATGGAGGGCAGCAAGACTCAAGGTAAGTACAAGACAAGTGTGTTTTGAAGCCACCCCCTTCCATGGTGTATTGGTAGAATGTACACATACCAAGAAGTTAAAAATAAAGATGGTTATTTTCTGCAATGGTTCCATTGCTCTGATAACAAAATACCTGTGCATTGGCATTTCTGTCATGGCTCAGCAGTAATGAATCTGACTTGTATCCATGAGGACAAGGGTTCAATTCCTGGCCTAGCTCAGTGGGTTAAGGATCCAGCATTACTGTGAAGTGTGGTGTATGCTGGCTCAGAGCCCGTGTTGCTGTGGCTGTGGTACAGGCTGGCAGCTATAGCTCTGATTTGACCTCTAGCCTGAAAAATTCCATATTGCTGTGGGTGCAGTCCTAAAAAGAAAACAAAAACAAAAACCAAAAAAACCTGTGCATTAATGAGCTGCAAAAAGAGTTCTGAAATTCTGGTGATCCATACATAGTTGACCCTTGAACAATGGGGGTTACAGATACCAACCCTAAGCGTAGTTGAAAATCCAACCCAGACATAACTTATAGTCTGCTCTCCACCCATATACATAGTCCCTTCATGTCTGCAGTTCTTCTTCCAATGATCCATCAACTGCAGATCCTATGGTACCATAGTATTCACTATCAAAAAATATCTGAGTGTAAGTAGACCAACGGAGATCAAATCCATTTTGTTCAAGGGTTAACTGCATATGTTAAATACTCATCTTTGCATTGCACCATATAGTATAACAATGAACGGTAGAACTCATACTCATAACTTAATATTTTAATTTTTCTTTACTTGGAATGGCAAAGGAAAAACCATGACAAAGAAGAAAGGAAAGAGGTTTGTAATTTATACTGTAGTTCTTTTCCTGCAATTTGAACACAAGGCCCACATTTTCATTTTGTAATGGGCCTACACATTTTGTAGCTGTCTCTATTCAGGTAGTTCCTGAGGCATTAGCTGGATCTCTTTCAAGTTCCCAGTTCTTAGAAAACAGACCTTTTCTTGTTTCCAGCTCCTTCAGGGATACTCTGCTTCCAAAGCATCACCTGCCACAACAAGGACTTTTGGGTGACTTCTGAGGTTATCCTCCTATAATATTCCATCCTCTACCAGGGCCAGGCCCTGAGTTATCACTTTACCTCCTGGAGATAATCATAACCCATCTCTAGCTCTTAGGATACAGATGATCACAACTAAACCCTGTGATTTGATTTTGGAATGAAAGATAGATTCCCAGAGGAAAAGTGAGTTACCACATGCCAGAAGAAGAAGAATTGTATTGTAGCAATATCAGCCATATCTCTTAAATCATGAAATGAATGCCACAAGGAAAATGATATGTGTCTTGTTCAAAAGAGTAAGAACAACAGACACATAAAACTAGACTCAACAGATGTCTGACAAAGAAATATGTGCAACACAGAAGCCCTGTTCTATAACTTCTGAAAGCACTGCTGCTGGAGGTCAAATTGAAAAAAAAGTCCAGAGAGAAACAAGGGACCACACTGGTAAGAGATTTTAGTGTGGAACTAGAACTATGCAAAGATTATACCATTATAACTTGCTTTTGTTAATCCTGAACCCTCCTTCGGTGAGATCTTAAAAACGAACTATGCACACCATTGCAAAGGTATTAGTATGCAATAATAAGGGGATCTCCAAGGGCTTCCAGATCCCTTTCCTGAGCCCAGACTGGTTGCTGCACAGGACATCTGTGTCTAAGTAAGTGGATTCACAGTGGGTTGGCAGCAGCCATGGACATGGTAAAGCAATGAGAGAAGAATTCTGTACCAAACAATCTGAGGAGAAGTTCCTAAAGATCTTTGAGGTAATTAGGTGGGATAGTCTCAGAATTAGCTTGGAGTCACTTTGAAGAGAATCAGTAATTAAGCCAATTGAGCTCACTGTCAATGTGTTTTGAGTTATATCTACCCAAAGCATAAAAGCCTGGCACAGAGTAGCAGCTAATTAAATGTCCGTGACCTACTTGTTTCTAGAACAGTGAACTGTGCTATTTCTTTATATATTAAGAAATAAGGTATCTTTATACTTTTCTTTATACCCAAGAGGTGGCAAAGTTGGTGTTACTGACAGAGTGATATTTTGTATTACAGTTTGAATCAAAAAAATACCCAGAGAAACAAACCATACTTTGCACAGACAAGAGGCATGTTCTACACATAATTTAAATATTTCTGTATTGAAAGTATTTTCACATTCATTATCTTGTATATTCTTCACAACAAATACGAAAAATTAGGTAGAACTGGCATTAATAGCCTCACTTTGTAGTTCAAGAAAAAGAGGTCTAAAGATAATGTGGGAGTTCCCATCATGGCTCAGCACTAATGAACCTGACTAGTATCCATGATGACACAAGTTCAATCCCCGGCATCGCTTAGTGGTTTAAGAATCTGGTGTTGTCAGGAGCTGCACTATAGGTCACAGATGCAGCTCAGATCCCGTGTGGCCATGGCTGTGGCACAGGGCAGCGGCTATAGCTCTGATTTGACCCCTAGCCTGGGAACTTCCTTATGCTGTGGGTGTAGCCCTAAAAAGACAAAAAAAATAATAATAATAAATAAAAATAACATATTACAGGTAGCCAGAAAACTTTGGGATGGAAAAATCTGTATATAATACTTCTTCCAGCTCTATGAAATAGATTTCCAATTTAGATCAAGAATTCCTCATGGAAATATAGTAGAATAAAATAGGATAGCAGAGGACAATCATAAACCTCATTCCAAGTACTATCTTTGGTTGCAAAAAGGATCCTATTGGGTTATGAATGCATTTAAAATATCAGATACAGAAAAAAAGGTAAAAAAATAATGAAAGGAATGTCAGTATGTTTGAAAGATGGAATTAACAACAGTTTTTAAAAAAGGCTTTTAAACATACTACAACATTTGCCTTAGGTTGCATTCCTTAGAAGGAGAGTCTGAAAGTTATTTTTTGAGGGAGTTAGGAAGTTTGCAAGGTATTTATCGAGGGAGTAAGGAAAGTAAGTTATCGGAAAAGCCAAGCAGAGAGTAACTTTAGGAGAAATCGAGTGTCAGTTTGATGCCAGATAGACCTTAGGAGTGTGAAATGTACCACAAAGGTTGACTCTCTAAGAGGCAAGGCAGCAGACTCATTATAACATCTCATGCCTCTCCAGGCGAGATGACTCTCAGAAGGTGGTGCAGGTCTGCTATGTTAGCAGTCAGCATCTCCACCTGGAGGATGAGTGAGTTAGCAGTAAAAAGAACTTGGAGGATCCACAACAGCTTAGATATTTCATACATTTTCAACCTGTGAAAAATTCATTTAATGAAAGCCACAGTTGAGACTCCTACTTTTCTATTAAGACAATGGCATTTCTGTGCTGAATTCTCAAGTGTCAGAGAAGTGTATTACAATGTAAGAATGAGTACTGCACAGAATCCATTAGAAAAATAAGGATGTAATTTTAAAATGTTTTAAGGACATTTTAATAATCATCTCCTTCTTAATTTGTGTTTTTTCTTGAAACTCAGTTAACTTCATTTCAGCATAAAAATATAAAATACAAGATTCAAAGCACAGAAAGTTTAAACATGGTTGGTGTAATCAAGTGAAATCATCTTTATTATTCAGTTTCTGGGAAATATTTGGATAGTATTTTCAGAGTATATGCTGAAGACTATATTTATAATCCAGGCTTAAAAAGTAACTAGAGACACAATTTTAAAAATTTATGAAGAGTTAGGTATTTAAGAGTTATTATTCAGAAAGCATAAATATTCATTCTAAGAACAAATCAAAAAGTAATGACCAAGGAACATGTTGTTATTCTATTTTATTCCCTACCTAAACTAAATATAAAATAAACTAGAAATATCATATAAATATTTACATAGAAATCATTATTAAGCATATAAAAAACCAAATTCATATCTTACTTTACATATTTCTTGACTAAATTCAAAGACCATAAATATAGAGTCTCATACCCATTTTTTGCTTTTAAATATCTGACAATTAAAGGAAGTATGGGCTGGGCTTATTAAATTCCAAAATGAATTCTGATTTATTTTAGAAGTAGGGAAAATAAAACGATAATTTCTACTTAAACAGATGGAAAGAATTTCAGAGATGAAGAAAACTGAAGATAACTGATATTGAAGTTTTCACTCTTCATGAACACATTCAACTAAAATCATTGGCAATATGCAGTATGCTAGGCATTTTGATGGGCTTAGGTATTTGTGAGCAGCAAAATAAACAAAAAACTCTGCCCTCAAAGAACTTACATTGGTCTATGTGGAAAACAAAACAAACAAACAAACAAAAAAACTAAGTTAAGTAAATAAAATATGTTAGTGATAAAAGTACAAAGAAAAATAAAACAAAATAAAGGAGTATAACATGTGGGGGGAAGAAAGGTACATTTAAAGTAGGATGGCTAGAAAAGACTTTCCTGAAAAGGTGACATGAGTAAATAAAATTTTAGACAAGTCCTGCATCTCTGTGGAGGGAGAGCTTTCCAAGCACAAGCAATAACAAAACCAAAGACCCTGAGGCTGGATCATGCCTGGCATGTTCTGAGAGCAGGAAGAAGCTGGTGTGGCTGAGTTGAGTGGGTAGGAGAGGAGGCCTGAACAGAAGGGCATTGACAGACATTACAAGGGCTCTGTCTTTCCTGTAAATAACAATAGGAGCTATTGGAGAGTTTTGAATAGGAGATTAGTAAAATATGACCTATGGTTCAACATGACTAATCTGGCTGCTAAGTGGAAAACAGTGGCAAAACTGTAAGAGCAACCAGTTAGAAGTTCTATCAATAATCTAGTCAAGAAAGTGGATTAGAGCAGTGGAGACGATAAGCAGAGGTCTGATTCTGAATATAGATTTTAAAAAGTGTCAACAGAATTTGCTAATTTTATTGGAGTATGAGATAAAGAAAGATTCCAGGTTTTGGCTTGGGTAACCAAAAAATTGGAAGTGCCATTTATTGTCATGGAGAAGATAGGAGGAGCCGGTTGAGTGGGTGGGGAGAATAACCGTTCTGTTTTGGACATGGTAAATCTGAGCTAGACATTAGAAATTCAGATAGAGTTGTCAAAAAAGTAGGTGGCTATTTAAATCTGGAATTCAGAATTCCATTCAGTAACACTCTTTCTGTTGAATTCCATTCAACAACAGTTTTTCCTTTGGGCCATCTATAAAATCCCATTCCTTAATAGTAATCTTTAATTTTAGAAAATCATTTGCTCAGGAATCTATACCATTATAGTCTGGGAGTATTGCTTTTGGTGCTACAACTGATTAAAAACATAGAAAAAGTGCAACTTTGGTAGGATCAGCTCATGTCAAGGGTCTTACACACTATCTCAATTGTGAGATAAAACAGACTAGCACTAGTGATAAGACAGTGTAAATTTAAAGGCCTTATTTCTCACATATGTGAGAATAATCTTTTCTTTGTATGTAGAAAGATATGCACAATATATTGCTGATTAAAACAGGTTACACAATACTATTTTGGTATGATTTATTTTATTAAAATACATATTATGTCCTCTTTTTCAGATTCCACATATCGGTGAAAGCATTTGATGTTGGTGTCTCATTGTCTGACTGACTTCACTCAGCATGATAATTTCTAGGTCACAATGAACTTCTTTGCAGAATAGATAGTGACTCACAGACTTAGAAAAACTTATGGTTTCCAAAGGAGAAAGTTTGGGGGTGGGGAGGTGCGCTGGGGTTGTGGGATGGAAATCCTATAAAATTGGATTGTGATGATCATTGTACAACTATAAATGTAATAAATCAATTGAGTAATTAAAAATACATATTATGAATGTGTGTTTAATAAGAAGATGAGTTAATCTTTTCCTATTATGTTAGAATTATGTCAGTTTTAGGAATTCTCTCAAGGCTGCGAGAGCAAATGTTATTTGACTGCCTTTTCAAAGAGACCAGCTGAACAATGTCATCAGACACATCCCTACAATACTTGCTGTAAGACTGTCACCTACCATCACCTCACTACCCCTACTTTCCTATATAAATAAAAAGTTAGAAATCTGAGTCACTTCAACCTTCTAATGAGCTATGAGAAGGGCTCCAAGAGATTTACTCATCGAGTACACAGAACCCTGCCAGGAAGAATGACTGGCAGGTCATTATCAAGGTGAAGCCTGCTTTTGACTTTGAACTTGCTGCTCTGTCCTCTGAAAAAGAGAAAAGCAGCAAGCAGCCACTCAGCCTGCTGGATCAGTTCAGTTGTGGTGCTCCTAGAAGCTGACCTGACACTCACAGCTGGGCCTGGGTGTTCTCTGTTGAACTTAAATAAAATCACAGACATCAAGATCACACCGGGCTACTCTGTAATGGTGATGGAGCAAGAGAATAAGCATAAGAGCACTTCATAATCACATGAATACAGCGAAAACATGAACATTGTCCAAACCATAAAATGACCAAGCATCACCCTCCCTCGATTAATATGAAGCACAGCTGCAGCTTTATCAATTACAGCACTAGCATTCTGGTCTCTCTTCCCTCTGGATAAGATTTATTAAGATATCCAATCTTAGAATTACCTATGTTTGCTAACAGCGTATAATACAGAGAAAAGCCTTACTTCTTAAACCCCCATAAAATACTGGCCCAACTGTATTACAAATAAGCCCTTTGTAATACATTTCTTTCTTAGATGCTTACGATTTTCTATGATGTGCATTCTCCTTTGCTATCATGAACAATAGGCCAATTTGCTCAATTACAGGTGTAGCCCTGGTATCTTTGTCTGAAGAACACTGATAACTCTAAGTGCATTTGAATTTAAAAAAAAAAAAAAAAAAGAAGTCTGAGGACAGAAGGTAAAGAAAGACAAAACAATGAGGTGTCCTTTAGTTTCCTAGAGTAGATGGATGAGGCAGCCTGGATCTATCTGCTTTCCCAATATCTGACCCAAATGGGATTATAATGGAGCCAAAGGAACCATAAGTAAAGACAGTAAACTGTAACAAAAGAGTAGGTTTGGGTAGGTCAATGCAATATACCTCTCAACTCAGGGAACTGGGTGGTGGGAAGATTCCTTAAAAACTGACATAAAAACCCCATGAGGGATCCCAAAGCTATATTCCTAGACAAAGAGAGGGCATCAAAAAAAAAAAAAAAAAAAAAAAAAAAGGCAAAATGTGAACGAAAGAGCAAGTAGAAGACTTTTTCTATATTCTTCCATGATTTTTTCCTAGTCCATAACATTCTAGAGGAAGAACAGGAGTCAAAAGATGCAGAAAAGTAAGGTGGCACAAGTGAGTGAAAGGCTAGATCTCACCTCTGTCCAAATATAGGTACCTTGTGGCAAAATCCAAGCATAAGCTTTTAGGACAGGAAAAGCAGCATTCAAATCGTTAAGAGACTGAGGTCTTTCCAACTGACCACACTGGACTGGATTTCACATAGGTAATTAGAAAGCAGAAAGATCTTTCCAAAATAACACTAAAGACTGGAAAGGGATATTCAACATAGCATAGGTGAAAAGTAAATATATGGGTAGTGAAAAACAAAACAGTTAAATTTCTATCTCACTCATTTCACATGACATAATAAATTAGCCATAGTGAGTGGAAAAAAACCTCTAAATTGATACAAATAAGAGTTTAGTGGTTTGCATTTCCTTTCCTTTTGGCCCATCTGTACTTGTAACATTTCCTAGAATAAACAATTATTCATTTTTAATAAATAATAATACTAAGTAATTTTTTTAAAACAAGAATTTCTAGCAAAACAATGAATTACAATACAGTAGTAACTAAGAGATTTTCCTTTCTGAGGATGGTTGGGCAACAGGCATTAAAATCTAAAATAGTTGACATAGTGAGCTTTTCTGTGCAACTGCCTCAGGCAAACCCTGTCTTCCACTTACTTGTTCTAGTGCCTTGGCCAAGGCACCTAATCTCACTGTGCCTCAGTTTTCTTTCCTGACTGTGTTTATAATAGTAACTCACTCAAAGTGTTAATGATGACTAAGTGAGTGATACATTCCTAGTAAACACATTGTTGGAGTTCTCTTGTGGTTCAGTGGGTTAAGGATCCAGTGCTGTCACTGCAGCAGATTGGGTTACTGCTGCAGGGTAGGTTTGATCCCTTGTTGGGGAATTTCTGCAAGCCATGGGTGCAAACAAACAAGCAAATAAACAAAAAAGACAGTATTGGCACAGAGAGAATACTCAATGCTTATTATCTATATTTTTCAAAAATACATCAGTAAGGTAAATAACGTCATAAAATTGTAGGATGACTAATTCTAAATTAAGTTTTTAACTGGAAGCTGCTGAGATTTCTCTCATTGACTGAGGAGACATGAAAATGTTTAATGTATCTAATTATATAGCTTTCCAGAGGATTTTTGAAACCTATTCATATTTAAAGAGATTAGCAAATGGTTAAAGAGCTGAAAAACTTAATCCATCCCAAAATGATATGAAAAATAAGTATTTCTATGTGAAAGATACTGTCAATATAATGAGAAAACAAGACACAGATCAGGAGAAAATATTTGCAAAGATGCATCTATAAAGAAATGTTGGAGTTCCTGTCATGGCTCCGTGGAAGCGAATCTGACTAGTATCCATGAGGATGCAGGTTTGATCCATGGCCTCACTCAGTGGGTTAAGGATCCAGCATTGCCGTGAGCTGTGCTGTAGTTCACTGACATGGCTCGGATCTGGCATTGCTGTGACTGTGGCATAGGCCAGACGCTATACCTCCTATTTGACTCCTATCCTGGGAAGCTCCATATGCCACAGGTGCAGCCCTAAAAATAAAGACAAAAATAAATAAATAAACACATAAAAAGAAATGTTACCCAAATATGTAAAGGACTCTAAGAACTCAACAAAAAGAAAGCAAACTACTTTTGCCCAGTTAAGGGCAAAAGACTCGAACAGATACTTCAGGTCCATATAAAGAAGATGTACACATGAAAAATAAACATATGAAAATATGTTCTACTTCATACATCATGAGGGAAATACAAATTATAACAATGAGTTACCACTACACACCTATTAGAATAGCCATTATCCAGAACAGTAACACCACCAGATACTGGAGAGGATGTTGCTACAGGAACTCTCATTCATTGCTGGTGGAAACGTAAAATGATACAGCCACAAGGGATGACAGTTTGGTAGTTTTTTAATGAAACCAAACACACTATTACCATAAGGTCTAGCAATCATGCTCTTTGGTATTTATTCAAATGAACTGAAAACTTTGATCCACACAAAAATATGTATGCATATATTTATAAAACTTTATTCATAATTGCCAAAACTTAGAAGCAACCAAGATGTCCTGCAGTAGGTGGATGGATAAACTGCGATACATTTAGACGATTTCAGCACCAAAAAAAAAAAAAAAAAAAATCTGGAAATTCCAGATGTGGCGCAATGGAGTCAGAGGTGTCTTGGGAGCTCTAGGACGCAGACCCTATTCCTGGCCCAGTACTGTGGGTTAAGGGTCCAGCCTTGCTGCAGCTGTGGCTTAGATTACAACTGCAGCTTGGGAATACCATATGCTGTGGGATGGCCAAAAAAGAAAAAAAAAAAAAAATGAAGGAACCTTAAATGCCTTTTGTTATGTGAAAGAAACCAGTGTGAAAAGGCTATATACTTTGTGATTCTAAATATATGACCTTCTGGAGACAAAATTATGGAGACAGCAAAAATATGAGAAGTTGCCAGGAGTTAGGGAGAAGAGAGGGATGAAGAATTGGAACACAGAGGACTTTTAGGGCTGTGAAACTATTCCATATGACACTGTAATGGTGGATATGTGTCACTGTACATTTAAAATATATAGAATATACAATAACCAAGAGTGAATTTTAATGTAAACTATGGACACTGAGTGATAGTACTGTTGTCAATGTACATTCACTGATTGTAACAAATATACCACATACCACTTTGGAGGGAGATGTTGATGGTGGAGGACGCTGTGCATGTGTGATTATAAGCAGGATATGGGAACTCTCAGTATTTTCTGCTTAATTTTGCTGTGAACTTAAAGCTGCTCTAAAAAGTAAAGTCTATTGAATAGTGAAAAAACAAGTAGTACTTCTACAATTACTCTTGGAAAAGCCATAGAAGTATCATTATGTTGAAGTAAGTTTATTTTGTATTTGCTTTAAATTTCACATCGCTTGATAAGAGAAAACTTTTACCTTACATGTTTTTTTTGCCTCAACAATTCTAACATAATAACTTGAACAGAGATGATCCTTTTAACTTTTTAATGAAGAAAAATATTCATTCTGAAAACTACACCTATCTTAAATAAATAGTCTAATGGATTTTCTGAAGCTGAACATACCTGTGTAATCAGCATCCAACACAGCATCACAGAACCATTCCCTATGCCATCTTCCAGTTGTAAACATCCTCAAAATAACAACTATCCTGGCTTCTAATAGCGTCACACTGCTTTGCCTTGTCATTTACTTCCTATGAGTAGCATATTCCACTGGGTACTCTTTTACGTCTGGCTCCTTTTTTCAACATTATATTTGTATGATTCAGCTCTATTGTGACATGGAATTTGTAATCTCATCACTGTCATATTGCTGTATGTCACTTTATCAATTTGTTCGACTGTTGATGGACACGTGGGTGGTTCTTAGAACTTTTGCTGGCAGAAGATACAAGACAATTGGGTAAGAACTGAAGAACTTTATCACACATAGCACAGAAAAGAGCATGAGCATCACGTATGCACTGCTTCCCGTTGCTCCACAAGTCCCACAGGAGTGAATTAGGAAGGCCCAGGTGAACCCTGAACAGGCAGCTAATTTGTATTACAGCTGAAGAATCCCAAGTTTGGGAACCCAAAAAAGTGGCAAGCCTGTCTGACCTTTGCCCCAGAGGAAGGAGACACTATTTTTATCATACCAGAAAGTACTTTTTTTAAAAAATGAAAACCTGCCCTCAGATTTGGAAGTAGCCACTATATTTATTTTCTAAGATTATTCACTCTCCAAACATTCTAGAAAAAATAATCTGGAACAAAGGCTGTCAGTGTCTCTTCTCCCAAGATGTGCATAAATATGAGACTCACAAAGAAATGTCCCCCATCAGTAATTTCTTCTTTATTTCCTCCTAGAACCATGACAATAGGCAACGTTCTTTTCATGACCATTGACAGGCGTTTGTGAAGTGTATACTAGTCAGTGTTACAATTGTAACTTTGGCCTTGACTTTAAATCCCATAGACTCATTTTCTCTCTCTCTTAATGCAACTGACCATAAAATCAGAGAATCCAGGAGGGTGTTCTGTACATGACTATGGTCTCCAGGTTAGGAGAAGGGACTTTTTCCATCCCCATCTCTAGAAATAATTATTACTTTGATTTCAGACAGTGTTTAATTGTTATGGAGATAATGGGACACAGCTATTTCAAAAGATAGTATGTCAAAAAGAAATATGTTGATTTAAAAACAAATCAAATAAAATTGACAGTAAAAATGGAGCTTCCTGAGAGAATCAGTGTATATAACATATTCCCATTGATATATGGTCTTTGGGTAAAGAAAAGTCTTTTTAAAAAAAGAAAAAATTTCAGGAGTTCCCATTGTGGCTCAGTGGAAACAAACCCAACTAGTTATCATGAGGATGCAGTTTCGATCCCTGGCCTCAATCAGTGGATTAAGGATCTGGGGTTGCCATGAGCAGGTCACAGACACAGCTCGGATCTAGTGTTGCTATGGCTGTTATGGAGGCCAGCAGCTGTAGCTCCAATTCAACCTCTAGCCTGGGAACTTCAATATGATGCAGATGCAGCCCTAAATAAAGAAATAAAAAATGTTTTTATTTAAAAATCAGAAATAAAATGTGTAGCATCTGTCAAAATAACCAAACTTATAAAGGGAATTTGCTTCAGCCATTTCCACTACCTAAAACTCTGCTTTGCTGAAAATTAGAAAACATGTGGAGGGTAACTAGATTAGACCTTGAAATTCATTTGACCTAAAGTGGTTTTTTAATGACTAATTGGTCATAGAAGAAAAAACATTAACATTCCTTAAATGTTCCTCATCAGAATTTTAAAAGTCAAAATAAGTCCCTTATTTTCCTGACCCTAATGAAATAATGTCAGTAGGTGAACTATCTGGCAGTACCTTAAGGAGAGCAATGACCATGAAGTATTTTCAGATTCTCACGGAAAGTGAAAGCCATTACGATTTGATGAAAAGAAAAAATGATGTTACATGTGTTTGGTCTAGGAAGAGCACCAGTAGCCAAGGCTAAATATTTTTGCTTTTTAATTTTCAATTAGTCAATGTGAAAATAAGGAAATTCATAACTTTATGAAAGCACTTTATATTTACTGATTGAGCTGACTGCCATCATTTCATAGTCTAGGGTATGAATCCTAAATGAGAAAATGTTATACCATGCTAGGAGCACTATATTTAGCAAAATTCTGTATTTGGATTATTTCAGAAAACCTGTCATGATTGATGAATCATTCGTGGTCTTGTAAGGAAACAGAATGCATATTATTTCTTCATGAGACCTAATGAAGGTACTACTTAGAGAGCTGTGGACAGAATAAGGGGACTTATATTGTCCCATTATACCGTGTGCAGAGTGCAGAGACAACCAGAGACAAGCAAAGACAAAATTATAGTGCTAAAAAGTCAGGGATGAAATAATGTTAGCATATCCCATGTGAGAGCTGACTGTGAATCAGGCCTGCATGATGGAACTGTGGAGGGGAACTGAGGCGATGCTTTCAAAAATGGAGCCCTTGAAGAAAGAAGGGACCAGAGATGATATATCTTAATCTTTCTTCCTTCATTCTGATCTCCTGCCAGTAACTTCCATTGGCCAATCCAGGTATGAACTGAAAACAGCTTTCAGAACAAAAACAAAACCTTGCTTTTAGAATTTGCCAATGCCCATGGTGTAATTTCTCCCACCATGGCTGATTTTAGTCTCCCAATGTGATGTCATTGAGCTGGAGGTGGAAACAGAGTCACATTACTGGCTCTTGCAATGATGGTGAGCCCACCTCCAGCCCACCTCCAGTGATTCAAAGCCAGCCACCAAGGAGTTCAGGGGATGCGGTAGGCAGGAGACTTAAAGCAAGACAAAGACCAGTGGAGACGTAATTTCAGGGTGAGTCATAGGAGAGGTAATCACATAGAGAATATGGACAAGGTACATGACTTGCTCAAAATTCTTCATTATTGACGCAGCCCAGACTCAAACCTAATTTTGAAACAGTGTATGATGTTCCCTCCTACATTGTCCTACCTCTTTAATTTAATGCCTGGTTAGGAGAAACTATTCTATTTTATATGCAAGCACCAATTTCACAAGAAAAACTTTTGACCCATGACTAAACTGAAGCAAAGATTCAGAGATGTAAAGCTATTTAGTTGGGAGTTTAGCTTCTGGATGAGTTTGCAAAGAGAAAAATACATTTTAGGCTTAGAAGCTAAGCCTTTCCATCTTTAACTTTTAAGATGGTGTGAGGTAGCTGGGATAGATTTCAGTAGGATCCAATGATAGACAGCCGAGGGAAGAAGATATTGGTTTCTTCTTCCAGAAAGGTTGTTCAGAGACTGATGGGGAAAAACTCAGTCCTTCATAAGATGCCACTTTGACAGGATTTTTGAAGATGATATTCAAGCATCCAAGTGGTAGAAATTGTAATTAAGTATCTTTTTAAGAACTTTTAAAACTAAGATTTTAAAGATTTTGAATCATCTAGCTGCCAATGATATTTTTAATTTTTTCTATGAACTGATAATCACAAATAGAAATCTTCCTTTTATTTATAGGCTACTGGACATCAGCCATTTTTTTATTTGTAATATACATTGGGAGGTTAATATGGGACATTTTCTGTCTCTCTTTTGACTGAGAATGCAAAATTCAGCAAAGAATCCAATTTGTGACACATCCTCCCAAATTCCAAAGAGAGGGTTGGAAAAAAAAGATAGTATCTTAAATTGTTTTTCAGACCCACAGGCCAATATCTAATCAGGAATATAAATGGGTTGAGTTTGAAGAAGTTGGAAGAGTGGATTGCTTTAGGAGGTGTTGTAAATTTCCCCTCTTCTGCCAGAGGGACTTTCTCCTCATCTCAGCCTGGGTTAGAGAGTTTTAAAAGAGCTTGATAAAGGATTTTTCTGTGACTCTGCAGGTATCTTTGTAGGATATTTCAAGGAAGTAATGTTTGACAGATGCCTTTGAGGAATCTAAAGTGGAGAAGATGAAATCGATCAGCCTGAGGCATGAAAGGGAGAGAAATGGGATGGCAATAGGGTTGAACTTAGTTTCTACCAACAGTGGGGCAACAAATGCATGAATCTCACTCATGGGTCAGAGTGGGTGCTGGATAAAACTTACTTCAGCCCTCTTAAGTACTGTCCAGGGCATGGATGAAGGAATGATGTGACATCGATGAAGGAATGATGTGACATCGATGGAGAAGATGGATTGCCAGTTGCCCAATGATTCAGGGAAGAAATTTAAGTGACCAGATGGAAAATATAATAGAAATATCACCTGCAACTTGGAAAAGACACTCTAAAGCCCTAAAAACATAGCCAATAGAGTGAGTGAACACTGAATATCCACAAATCCCAGAAAGACCTGGTACATAAAATAATGATTGTTCCTCAATTATCTCTAATTTACTCAAGCTTCAAAGTATTCAAATACTGGGTGGTCAGAAGCCATGGCTAGTAGGCGAAGAACCACAATATGAGAACATAGAAAAACTAGCCATTCCCCTTTTCCATTACAATTTTTCCAAGCATAAAGTTGGAAGTGGGATAGGAAATTTGAAGTTTTTTATCGTTATTTGAGAAAAAAAAAATCTCTAAAATATTGTTATGAGAAGTGACTCAGATCTTTTAAATATCAGAATAACAACAACAACAACAAAAATCAGTTGTTCCTCAGTATCCACAGGAGATTGGTTCCAGGACCTCCACCCCCATGGATACCAAAATCCACAGATGCTCAAGTCCCTTGACTAAAATGACACAGTATAAGTAGGCTACAGCTCTGTATCTACAGGTTCCACACCATGGATATGGAGAGCTGACTATATAGAGTCATAGAAAGCACAAATCAGAAAAAAAAAAACGAGATAAATATGACAGTATTACTACTAAGAAATTTAGAAACAATGTTTATTACACATATTGTTTGGATATAAAAATAACTCACAAATTTATAGGAAAATGAGAATCAGCTAAATAGGAAAAAATGGGCAAATCCCATCAATAGACATTTCACTGAAGAAAAAATATGAAGACACAGTAAATATTCGGAAGCTGTTCAATCCCACTAGGAGGCAGGAAAATACATAGTAAAACCTGAATAAAATTCTGTCTTATGTAGCTCAGTGGAAATAAATCTGACTAGCATCCATGAGGATGTAGGTTCAATCCCTGGCCTCACTCATGGGTTATGGATCTGGCGTTGATGTGAGCTGTGTGAATGTCACAGATGCGGCTCAGATGTGGCATAGCTGTGACTGTGGTGTAGGCCAGAGGCTACAACTCCAATTCGACTCCTAGCCTCAGAACCTCCATATGTTGCGGGACCGGCCCTAAAATGACTAAAATAAAATAAAATGCTATCTTACATATAATGGATATACAAAAAAAAAAAAAAAGCTTGGCAAATCAAATGCTAATAAGAATGCAGAGCAAGAGAAACATTTATTGTCAGTAGGACAGAAACTGGAACAATTTGGATAATTACTTGAACTTATTTAGAAAAGTTGATGTCATAGCATAATACTATTTCAATTCAAGTAATCTGTAAATGAGAATCACAGAATTCCCTTCCCTGAATGGCTTCAAGTTAGGGTGGCATATGAAAATTTTACTTGTTTAGTTAATGTCTGTAAGTGGCAGACTCAGTGGTGACGGCTGGTGAGTTCCAGTTTGTCCTCTTCACTTCTCAACCAGCCAAACTTTCCTTCTCCATTAGCCCTGCTGGATGTGTATTCCTGAGAACTCAGAGGAGGTATCTACAAAAATCTTCTATTGATTTCTACATCAAACTCTTTAACAATTCCATTCCAGAACCTGAGTATGCCTCCCTTCCCATAAGCTTTGGCTTTTTCAAGTTTGGAAAAGTTTGTGGTTAGTTTCTTTTCTCTGATCCTATTCAGATCTTTACTTTGCCAGCACTCTATAATCTTATGATTAATTCTTATTCTAAACTCCTTATTCCATAATACTTACAGTACTTCTGCTACTGTGACCAAACACTGACCTATGTAAAACGTCTGATTCTGCGAATCCATTTTTTTTTTTATTTAATGGCCACACCCACAACATATGGAAGTTCCCTGGCCAGAGAATGAATCCTAACCGCAGCTGTGACCTACACTGCAGCTCTAGGAATGCCCAACCTTTTAACCCACTGCACCAGGCTGGAGATAGAAACTTCACAGCAACACGTGCTACTGAAGTCAGATCCTCAGCCCATGGCACCACAGCAGGAACTCCTGAAAATCTATTCTTAAGTATATATTCTGAAGTATTTATTTTCCTTGTACACAAGGAAACATAAAAAGAATGTTTTTGTGTTTGGAATTTTATTGTAATGTATCTATACTAATAATATTGAATTCAACCCAAGTACCCATCAAATATAAAATGGATAAATAATGTGTTGATATAATTACTTACAAAGAAAATGAACAAATTATAGCTTCCACATAAACATGGTCAAATCTCAGGAAACAAAATATTGACATAAAAAGTCATGTAAGACTAATTATATAATGTTTCAGGTTATAAAAAACAAATTATTTTTCAGATGTAAACAATATTTTTTTGCTCTACTTAAATATTTGGTAAAATACTGAGGAAAAAAGAAGGGAATGATAATCACTAAATTCAGGTTAGCAGTTAATCCTGGAGAAGAAAGCTTGGAATGGAAATTGGAAGGTAAGTATTAATGGGTTAAATTATGTCCCAAATTCATATGTTGAATTTGGTCCTGACTCAAGTTGTGACTTTATTTGGTGTTAGAATCTTTAAAGATAAATCAAGTTAGGAGTTTCCATCATGGCTCGTGGTTAACGAATCCGAATAGGAACCATGAGGTTGCGGGTTTGATCCCTGGCCTTGCTCAGTGGGTTACAGATCTAGCATTGCCATGAGCTGTGGTGTAGGTTGCAGATGCGGCTCCGATCCCGAATTGCTGTGGCTCTGGTGTAGGTCAGTGGCTACAGCTCCGATTAGACTCCTAGCCTGGGAACCTACATATGCTGTGGGAGCGGCCCTAGAAAAGACAAAAAAAAAAAAAAAAAAAAAGATAATCAAGTTAAAGTGAAATCATTAATGTGGGTCCTAATTCAATATGACTGACAGCTTTTTAAAAAGGGAAATCTAGCCACAGAGACATTTGCGGGGGGAAGACAAAGTGAAGGCAGGCAGAAGGCCTGGAATCCATTCTTCCCTCAGAAAAGACCAACACTGCTGGCCCCCTTCACCTGAGACTTCCAGCCCCCAGGACTGTGAGACAATAGATTTCTATTGTTTAAGCCACTCCTATTGGCTCTGTTTCTCTGGGGAACACTGCCTAATATAAGAAGTGTCTTGAGGCTTCACTTTTATCCAAGTCATGGGGGAAAACCAGCCTCATGAAACATGTTTGGACAAGCAATGGTGGAAAGGGATACAACAGTCCTAGGAGTGTAACCCATCATGTTCTACATGTTTAATGCACTGATTGCACAGCATCATGCACCGAATCACAATAAAAGCCTATGACATAGGCATTATCAGCCCCATTTAAAAGACACAGAAAAGGAAACTTTTAGAGTTTTAACTAATTTACTCTTAAATCCCATGGTTAGTAAATACCATATCTGGAATTTACAATTTAAGTGGGTCTGTCTGAGGAATAAGCGTACAAAAACAAGCTGAACTTAATGGACTATTACTAGGAAAAAAAACTGCCCTTTCCTGAAAAACATATGCACACATTTCTTTTCTTTCTTCCTTTATAAGAGCTATATTCCTTTTTCTCTCCTTAGTGCTTTTAGCACCTTGAAATGATAGTGACCCAGGACAGAAGGTCATGAATTTGGGTAGCAGTGATTTCCAAACTTGGCTAATCATTAAAAATACCTGGGGAGAATTTTCTTAAAGAATAGGAAATACTAGGTTTGCAAAATGCTGTTGGCCAGTTTCTGAAATTCTGTCAGTATTTTTCCAGTTTTATTGAGATATAATTGACATATAACATTGTGTAAGTTTAAGGTGCATGATGTGTTCATTTAATATACTTGTATATTAGAAAAGTATTACCACCATAGCATTAGCTAACACCTCCTTTCTATCTCATAATATTTATTTTTTGCAGTGAGAATTTTACCCATATTTTAAAACTTCATTTTCACCTTACCAAACTTCCTAACAGCAATAAATATATACAGCTTCTCTGAAGTCTTATAGAATTTATGTAACCAGTTTTACACATATCAAATTCTCTTGTGCATAATAGTTATCTATTTAATGTTTCCCTCATATAGTAGGTTAATATTAAAATTAGCCTTCATATTTGGCTAAAACTTTTTTTCCCCAAAATAACAAGCATAGAATTGTACATGCACTGAGTTCACAAAAGTAAATTTAGATATAAATAAATAAATAATTTACAAGCTAGAAAAAAACAGCATGGTGATGTTTAGAATATTAAGATGCAGATAAATCTTACAATGTAGACATAGAGAAGGGAAAAAAAATCACAAAAAGCATGTATGGCTTTTAAACAGTGTTACAATGTCTATAAAAGAATTAGGATGTTATATAATTCTACAGAATCATTACTGATGTTTCTTGAGTATTTTGTAAATATTAAATATCCATAAATCAAGGAGATGATTTTAATCTGAAACTAGTAATAGTTATAATTTATTGAGTGCATTCTAAATGCAATAGACAATGGTCTATGTGCTTTATATTATCTGTTTTATCTAATTCTCACAGCTCTGCAAGATGAGTTTTTTATTTATATCTTATAGATGGAGAGACAGAGGGCAAAGCAATACTTTACACCCATAGAACAATTTCATAGATCTGCACATCATCCTTGGTATAGTCATGTAAGGACCACTGGCCTAGGCTAGGATACAGATTTCAGTACGGCATACTTCAAATCGGTTATGTCTAGGCATCAGTACTACTGCAGTCCCCCTTTTCTACAGGTCACACATTCCAAGATCCCCAGTGGATTCCTGAATTCAGGGACAGCACCAAACCCTGAAATACTGTCTTTTCCCCTACATATGTACCAAAGGTAAGGTTTAATGATAAATTAGGCCCAGTAAGAAATTAGCAATTATCACTAATAATAAAATGGAACATTATAATAATATACTGTAATAAAAGTTAGGTGATTGTGGTCTCTCTCAAAATGCCTTACTGTATCTTATTCACCCTTCTTCTTATGATGATGTGAGAAGATAAAATGCCTACATGATGAGGTAAAGTGAGGTGAATGACTAGATATTGTGAGTTGACATTTGGCTACTGTTGACCTGAGGATACATCAAAGGGATCATCTGCTCTGGGGGATCCAGAGTCATGGAGCCATGATGATGTTGACAGTTGGATGAGGCACAATGGGTTGGGAACCCCAGACGGCACTGAGCAGGATGGTATGAGATTTCATCATATTCTTCAGAAAACATGTGGAAAAAGAAACCACAGATAAGAAGGAACAACTGTAGCCACTAAAAGGCCAGAACACTAGACTTTAATTAGGTACCAGACTGGAGCTTAATCCATTATTTCAAAAATTCACTCCCTATACTGGTATTTTTGGATCACCTTCTCTATACCAAATACTGTGCCAACCTATCTATAGACAGAGTTATAGCGGACACATGAGCACCAATTACTTCAGTGTATTCATTACTTTCAGGAACTGACTTAATCATTAGTAATCTTATATATTCATCTGTGAAATTGGATACATTTTAAGTCATCTCACATGATTATTGTGATAAATAACTTATAAAAACAATTTAAAACCACTTTAAAAATATTAAGTATTAGGGAAAAAAAAACTCGTAAAATATCCCCACAGTACTGAGTCTGTACTAAAACTAGATGCATCTGCTTAAAAGGCATTTTTTTTTTCATAATTACAGCTCTGGCTTTTAATTTAAAATAAACCTGTTAACTTAAAATAAATCTGACATTAAAACAGTTTCATATCAGAATAAATGTGTGTTTTCCCCCAAAGAAAGCTTGATAAAATCCATTTAATTGTGTAATCTTAACTTCCCATTATTGGGTAACTGAAATTAGCAATGATAGGTGTTTAAATAAGCAAATTCCAATTACTATTAACATAAGCAATTCATTATTCCAAATGCAATCAATGTAGCTATTAAAGTACTGTAAACAGAATCATTACCAATGTGAATTATATTACTACACCATACACAGTCCATCAGAAACACTCTTTTTTGGTGCATTTTACCTACTACACTTTGTATATTTTTGTACCACATCTGCTATGTATGTGTATGTAAATTTTCTATTTGTGAACATTCACCCCTGTCACTTATTTCAAGTTTGTAAACAAAAGCTAGAAGAACATTAAAAACTTATAAATAATACATGCCAGCAGAAACTGACCTTTATTTTATTTTTTAAGTTCACACCAGTGGCATATGGAGGCCCCCAGGCTAGAGGTCCCTGCAACGCCGGATCTTTAACCCACTGAGCAAGGCCAAGGATCAAACACCCATCCTCATGAATAACGGTTGGGCTCCTTACCACTGAGCCACAACAGAGACTATTGGCTAATGTAGCTGGTCATGGCTTTCAGGTCAAATTTTAAGTTCTATGTCATTTCTGTGACTTTTTTTTTCCCCTTATGAGAGACACGGCCTCATCATAATGTTATCAGTCATGTGGCTGGACACATTTTTAAGTGGAGTGTGGATTAATCATGGTTTAAAGTAAGACTTTTCAGATATTCTGAATCTGCCAGTATCATACAAGATGGTAGGGGTAGTGATGTGTCTGTGTTTGCGTGTGTGTAGAGGTAGAATATAGGGAGGAAATAAATGTTAACGTGCTCCTTAGAGCAATAAACATCACACTGATCAGACTAAAAATTCCCTTACTAAACTCACCACCACACACATGGCTTTACTAAAGGGCACTGGGATGAACCAGCCAACCAAAAAACTTGAAAGAGTGGGCATTAACATTTCTACTTTACAAAACAGGAAAATGATTAGTAAATTGTTTAAATATGACTTTCTCCAAAGCTAGTTCGTCCAGATAGTAACAAAATATGAAGGTCTACAAGATATATATACTATTGACTACTAAAGTTAAACAGCTTAATCTAAATGCTGACTGCAGTTCTCATTGTACTTCAGTGGGTTAAGAATCCAAAATAGTGACTATGAGGATGTGGGTTTGAACCTTGGCCTCTGTTAGTAGGTTAAAGATCTGGCATTGCCGCAAGCTGTGACATAGGTTGCAGATGCTGCTCAGATCCAGCGTTGCTATGGCTGTGGCATAAGCCACAGCTGCAGCTGCTATTTAACCTCTAGTCTGGGAATTTCTATATGTTGTAGGTGCAGCTGTAAAAAGAAAAATAAATAAATAAATTCTGAGTGGGTAATATTGAAACAAATTATATTAAATAATTTTCCAATAAGTAATAAGGTGAGCAAGATAATCCTCTTTTCTTTCTGAACTCTTGATGGTTAGATGAGAGAGAAATTGCTTAATTTTGTCTATCATTTTTAAATCACTTTGTGAGTGCAATATGCCTCTTATTTGCATAAAATTATTTTACACAATGATAAAGCAAAGTTGTATTCTGAGAAGGAGTGTTTTATGTCAACGAAAATTCAAACTTGGTATAACAACAAAATTTAGCATCATAACTGATGGGCTTACTCTCCACTATATTATTTCATCTTTTAGGAAAACAATCCTCTAATCTTCCTGTCTCCTTCCACTGCTACCACCCAGAGGTTGGAACCTACTCTAGAAAGGAGAGGAAAGCTCAAGCCCATACCCTTGAAACAAAAAAGATTATAGACTGGACCTTGCAATAGAGAAACTGGTTGAAAGATGAACAAAGATAATGCAACTGGACTAATTCTCACTTGATTTAAAGTTTTGTTTCACTTTTCTTTAGTTTGCTAACTCTTTAAGTAAATTCTCTTAAATGGTCAATCGTGCTATCAACCATCATGCGGGGGGGGGAACAGAGTAGTGTTCCATACATTACAAGGTACAAAGTAGCACCAAAGAAGCAGAAGTTGCCTAAAGTTTATAGTTGGCAAAAAGACTCATAAGATGAATAAGGACAATGGCCTATAGACCCACTGGTCAGAAAGCTGAGGTAACAACCAGAACGCATAAGCGTTCTTCATGGATTCCTAAAGGAACCTTTAGAAGAAACTGTAAAATAGTGACTTCTTATAGTCAAACATGAGACTTTTGCCTTAATTATTTGTGCCTAATTTTAGAACCATTAGCTGGGGATGACTGTTACTTGCAGGTATGAGACGCAACATAGCCATGTAGTGTAAGATGCAATTTCAAAGTTTCCTTGTCCTAAAACACATATAGTAACAGGGATGCTACCCATTGGAATTTGAAGCAGTCATTACTGAAATTTCATTCCAAAACTTTAATTAAGGCATGTCATGGTTCCTGTCGATGTCCTAAGGCTGATATATTGCACAGGTATGATTTAACGAAGAGGCCAATATGTTTGGTTTACCAAGTTTGGAACCTAAGTTTGAAACCATCAAGATTTAACATAAAAGTTGTCATCATATGCATCTAAGTCTTATCTCTTCTAACATGCTTTATGGACTATTAGTATTCACAGTATTTTCAAATTATTTTAAATTGCCATATTCAATAATTTGGATTACATTAGGTTTTGACCGTAGCAGCTGAGCCTTACTATTTCCATTAAGGTTTCATTTATTTTTAATTAAAAACTTAGAGTGAGAAAATAACCAAATAAAACCAAAATGGTACTATCCTTTGCTGGAATCAGGTCTGCTAAATGAGGACTCATCATCTAGTCTTCCTTAATGGGAACAAGGATTAAGTGGGAATCAGAGATGATCCAGTGTCTATTTGCCCTCATCACAAATTGTGTGCTAGATCATCTTTAAGATAAACAGTAATTACAGGGAGAGGGTTCTGGTACCAAGATTTAAGTGAATCTCAGTTTCCCTCATCACTTCAGCTCTGAATGTAAATAAATGAGTTCATAGGAACTTAAAATTGCTTGAAAGCAGGGTTAATTTTCTCTTGTGTTTATAAATGTTTTGCACAGTAATGACAGCCTGTTACAGGGCTCAACAAAATTAGTGGGAGGACATGAACTTTAAAAGTGTGAGATTACATTCTCTTCCCAAGGACACAAGATGCAAGCTGCCAAAAACACTCAATGAAAGCACAAAATATCTTAGGTACTAAAATGAAAATAAATAAACAAGCAAACAAAAAAAGAGAAGTAATGGAGGCTCTTTACGGACATCATTAATCATGAAAACTGTTTTCTAAAGTGCTTATTATCACCCTTGTTACAAAAAGTGGAAATGAAGCTTGCTGAGCTAAAGAAATTTGATTAACCAATCTTACATATTAAATAACAAAATGGAGCTTTAAACCTTGATCCCTCTACTTTAGGACCCATTCATTTCCAATGCCCCACAGTGCCTCAAATCTGAGGGTGTCTATCTGTTCCAAATATCCTCCATCCCAGTCTGTGAGCCATCACTTTGTTATATCTTTTAGTATTCTTGAGTTTTGTTCTGTTTTGTATTTTGAGATTCAATGAAAACAGAAATCAGTATTGTATCCTTGCTATGTGCAGACTGGATTGCACATACAAAAGGAAACTTCAGGTAATGGGTATTTTTTTTTCCATAAATTGAAATAATTAGTATTAAGAACGAGATGCAGTGAGAGGACTCACTTGGCTTATTAATTCAGTTAATATAACCCAAAGAGAAGGGAACAAGCTGGTTTTATTTTATGGCACACCTGGCTTCCTTCTGCACAGAAGAAGGATGGTTGAGAAGCCAGAGAAGAAATTCTACACCTCAAAGGACAGCAGATTTTCCTTTAAGAGAGGCAATTACATTACCTTTCCTGCTCTATTCCTCCACTTTGTTGTTCACCAGGACTGAAACAATAGATTCATCTGCCCTAAAGGTAGACATTATTAGTTGCTCACTTGTATCAAGGAACATTTGCCTCATTAACAGAAGGCTCCCCCATGCTGTGGTTAGTCACGGTTGTACATTAAGCAGAAAATTTCATTAAATCAGCACTTCAATGTTCTCTTTTTACCTTTAGATTTGGAATGTATGAAATGAGCTTATTCAACTCCCTCACCTTTGAATAATTTACACAATTGATTAGTTCATTAAATGCCATCCAAGCCATGTGTTTATCTTTTCTTTGTAAATATACCCAAGTCTGCAGTAAGAATCACATGCCTAAAATTATAAAACTGTACATGTGTCATGGGTGTGGAAGGGGGGATGGAGCACCATCATTACTGGTACTTGAAAGATAAGAGGGGGTCTCCTAGGTAGTTTTAACTTTCCCAAGGTATATTCATGTCAGAGAAACAATGAATGCCTTAAGCAATGTTTATCTAACCTTTCTGTTCTCTTATTTTTGAAGAATCATTATCTTATCCATAAAAGATAAAATGACCTTGGACTATTTTAGAAATAATTCAAGTATAGAATTTTCATAGGAATAATTCATAGAATTTTCATAGAAATAATTCAAGTATAGAATTTATATAGGATTCCAAGTATCTGAAAAATAGTGTATATCCAGAATTTATAAGGTGTTATACCTATTTCACATAAAGAACTTAGTCCTAGTAAACACTGGAAGAAAAAAAAAACCAAAACTGATCATTTATAGCTTCATATCTATTATACTTCTCTAGTATTTTTACCTCTTAATTTTGCATCCCTTTTCACAGATTTTATACCTTAAAAATGGAAATAAATGACAACCCTTAATTCAAATTTGTTACCAGTGTCAATTTCTAGAATCAGTTTTCTTAAAATAGGTTGACTATTTGTTTTGAAAAAAAAAAAAACTTTGGGAATGGCTTTTGGTGGTTCTCTAAATCCTAAAAACCTTAAGTATACAGAGATCCCAAAATCAAAATATTTCTCTTTGATTACTTGAGTTTACATCATGGAAATCTCAGAATGAGGTTACATTAGAAAAATTATATCCTCAGATACTAAATCTTTGGCTTACATTTAATTTTTCTATAACTGTGGAAATCTAATTTATTTTCTACAGGACTTTCATCACTCCCCTAGGGAGCTGTGGCCTATCTGATAACAGAAACATTGATTTGGGGAAAGTTCAGTTATCTGAGTATCTGTGGAAACAATTTTTTAAATCTTGCTCAAAATTCAATCTATAGCCAAGTAGTATACATTTAGACTGTTTAATATCTACTTTGTACCAAATCTTCTATTTTCTACATTAATTCCACAATTTAAGGACGCCTTGCATTCCTAGGCTTTGTTTATCTGGATCTGCTTATTCAAGTATTTTCATCTAAGGCACTTATCTTTGCCATGCATCCATTTTTTATGGCAGCAAAGTATATCATTCAGAGGTTAGAGAACATACGGACATCAGAACAATACATGTTAGGAGTAGTAATGATTTGAGCATGAAGATTGGCTGAGCCCTGCAAAAGTTTAAACCCTGTTAATGAGTTAATAAATGGGATGAGCCTTGTGCATAGAAAGCATCGTACATGTGTCTGCTCTGATGATGCAGTGACTGCTAAATTCTGGCCATGTGGGATGGGGGCCAAGGTGTTTCACTTTACTCACTGGACATCTAGATACAACTGTAAAATATTTCAAGTGTTTTCCCAGGGAAAGCTATGAGAAAATTTCCCAAATGCTGAGAATATGCAAACTTGGTTCAAGTGATCAAAGTTTATTTTGTCTAAGATCTCCAAACATTGATTTGGGGAAAGTTCAGTTATCTGAGTATCTGTGGAAACAATTTTTTAAATCTTGCTCATTAAAATTAAAAATAGCAAAAAAAAAAAAAAAAAGCAAAATTTTAGCCACTGTTAAGTAAAGGGATTTGGTTGGCATGGTCCCAAATGATCTGGTTAAGTGTAAATATTGCTATTTGATGAATCTGAATTACTAAACCTCTGGTTATACCATGCTGTTTTAAACCATCATAACTAACAGTCTAAATACATGACCCATGCCTATGGTTAAGCCTAAAGACTTCACTCTAAATAAGAGTAGTCAGTACAAAATGTACAAATGTCATAAGTAACCTCAGCATTACAGAACCCGCTGTTTATTTGTAAGCTCTTGACAACTAACAGGTAACATGTGAGATTGCACATGTGCATTACAGTAATGGTCCCAGATCTTTCACTAAGTGACTGTTTGTTACCTTATCTGTGGGCTTTAGTGTTCTCATCTAGAAACTGAGAAATACTGAATAGAATATAATTCATCTAGTCAACGAACATTTATTTGGTGGCTATTATGTGTCAAACAGCATGCTAACGTCTGAGGTAGAAGATAATAATGTTTAGAATCTTGTGCAAACACAGATATGCAAACCAAATAGTTTAATTCAATAAAATGACAGCTATAAATCAGGCAAGGTAAAAGGTCTATAAAAGCAATGTGGAGATGCTGAGGAAAGTATTTCAGCATTTACTGGGGATGATTTGTCAGACTAACAGAAAAATTAAAGGAAAGAAAGGAAGAAGGGAGGAAAGGGTGAAGAAATGGAGGGAAGAAGAGGAGAAGAGTTTTTATCCTCCAGAGAGAATGTGATGTACAGAATACACTGAAAGCACAGAAGGCCTGGTTATACCTGCGAAAATTACAATGGAAAAAGATGAATGATGAGGAGTACCAGAAAGTAATGCTGTGTAAGTAAGAAGGGATAAAAGGGGCTGTTTACCTTCTAATATATTTAATGTTTATGTAATTAATTCAGACAAAAGAAGTCTTTGAATAATTTTGAGGAAGAAGTAACAAGATCAGATTTGCAAACGCTAAGAGTTTCCATGATAGATATAGGAAATATACTAGAGAGTAATGAGATTCAAAGCTTAGAGAAACTAGAGAGAAGACCATTACAAAGATTCAAATGATAGGTGACAAAGAGCAAACTGGTAAGAGCCAATATTTTTTAGTACTTGCTATTTAATATTTTGCAGGTTTTAAAGTAACTCATTTATTCAATAAAACAATTGCAAAAGATAGTCACTAATTTATCTATCATCTCTATTTCATAGATGAGAAAACTGAGGTAAAAAGGTTAGCAGCATGGTGGGGCTAGGCTATGAGCCTAGGCATTTTGGCTGCTAAATCTATACTCCTTTTTTTTTTTTTTTTTTTTTTTTTTGATCTTTTACCTTTCCTAGGGCTGCTCCTGGAGGTTCCCAGCCTAGGGGTCTAATCAGAGCTGTAGCCACTGACCTACACCACAGCTCATGGCAACACTGGATCCTTAACCCACCGAGCAAGGTGAGGGATTGAACCCGCAACCTCATGCTTCCTAGTCGGATTCGTTAACCACTGAGCCATGATGGGAACTCCTAAATTTATACTCTTAATGTCTACGTTTTACTACCTTAAAAACAATACTATAATGATAAAGGGCAGTATTAAAAAGAAGGGAAATACTATAGTTCATTAGGTACACTTTGGGAATACATTCAGGAGATTATGGTAAATGATTCCCAGATTTCTGGCTTGAAGTAGAGTATTCAAAGGTATTTGTATCACAGTGGAAGCCACACTTGGTAGATGACAATGAGACCACATACTTGAGATGTACTGGGGAAATGTTTATCAAGCACCTACCAGTTTCAGGAGACTCTACTAATTCTCTAGAGGTGTGAATCTGAAATAAAATCTTAAATGGTAGAATGGTCAGTCTAAGCATACCCCTAACCTCCACTCCAAGGCTCCATTTAAAGTTCCATTCAGAAATATTATGCAAAAAAACAATGATTCTACTTACAGTTTTACCAGCCTCACAAACCTAAGTCTCATTCCTACTAAGAGGATGAGGTTGAACTTATGATCTTAATATTGGGTCAACTTTATACCACCTTTCTCCCTTCCCTTTTTATTTTTCTTTTTCCTTTTCACAGCCACACCTGGAACATTTGAAAATTCCTGGTCTAGGGGTCGAATGGGAGCTGCAGCTGCAGGCCTACACCACAGTCACAGCAACACCAGATCCTTAACCCACTGTGTGGGTTCTTAACCTGCTGAGCCACAATGAACTCTTCCCTTCCCTTTTGGTCTACCTATTCCAGAACTGTATAACAGACCAAACTTAGCACTGGTTTTACTTGTATCTAAACAAAGACACAAAACTCACTAACCTGGAGTCCTCTGATCATTCTTTCAGAGTGTTCTTTCTCAGAAGAAAAGGGTCTAGAATTTACAACTTCATCTACAAAAGAGACTTTTTAAAGAGAACTGATAATTTTTTTCTCCCTCTCAACAATCTGCTTGTATAATAAATGCTTTTAACAAAGGTCTCTTTAATACGGCACACAGTTCTCATCACCTGCTTTAGCAATAATGGCAGTCTTGTCATGTTACTAGTATACATACAAATATTATTTTCCATCATAGTCTATCCCAAGAGATTAGATATAGTTCCCTATGCTATACAGTTGGACCTTATTTTTTATTCATTCTAAATGTAAGAGTTTGCATCTTCTAACCCCAAACTCCCAGTCTTTCGCACTCCCTTTCCCCTCCCCCTTGGCAACCACAAGTCTGTTCTCCATGTCTGTTTCTATTTGCAGATAGGTTCATTTGGGCCATATTTTAGATTCCATATATAAGTGATATCATATGGTATTTGCCTTTTTCTTTTTGACTTACTTCACTTGGTATGAGAATCTCTGATAGCATCTAAGTTGCTGCAAGTGGCACTATTTCACTTTTTATGGCTAAGAAGTATTCCATTGTGTATACATGTAACACATCTTCCTTATCCAGTCATCTGTCAATTTATGATGAATCATTTACAATGTTTCCATGTCTTGGCTATTGTGAATAGTGCTGCCTTGAAAATAGAATTATGGTTTTAGAATTATGGTTTTATCTGAATATACACCCAGGAGTGGGATTGCTGAATCGTATGGTAGTTCTATATTTAGTTTTCTGAGGAACCTCCATACTCTTTTCCATAGTGATTGTACCAGTTTACATTCCCACCAACAGTATAGGAGGGTTCTCTTCTCTCCCCTTCCTCTCCAGCTTTTCTTATATGTATACGTGTTAGCTATTCTGACTGGTATGAGGTGATACCACATTGTAGTTTTGATTTGCATTTCTCTAATAATTAATGATGTTGCGCATCTTTTCATGTGCTTCCAATCATGACTGTTACAAGCTTAAAGATCTTTCTGGGTTTCTAGTATGTATAGATAGGATCCTGGCTCTTTCACATGGGTTTTACAAAAGTGCCATAATTCACTCCTTTCCTCCCTCTTCCTCCTTCTCTTGCACCTTACCAGAGTCAACAGATGACCCCACTCCACCAAACACATGTTCCTATTCACAACTACATACATATATATCTTGGTTTATCTTGAATAGATACCCTCATTTCATAAATATCTTAAGTATTTTCATCTTGAATAGATCTCCTCACTTCAGAAATCTCAAGTACTTTTAGAGATACATAAATAATACATTCTCTGAAGTGCAGGTAGAGTTGGTCATTTCCACTGTGACCCCACAAAACCTCTCTAAGATTCTCCACAGATCTAGCTCTATTAATGTTATAATTAAAGGTTTATAGGACAAGTAAAGTTAAAATTATACCATCAACAACAGTAGCTATAGACAATCCTTTACCATTGAAGACTGCCCATCTCTTTCAGAAGCCAGTCACATTTCTCCTTCTGCCATCTCTTGAATTTTCAAGGGCTTTGTCATTATTCAATATTTTGTATCTCTTATTTCTCCAACAAAGCCTTTGTCATTGCCTCTAAATTTCTCTTCTGGTGACAAGCTTAAATTTCTGCTCCCACATAGGAATAAATCTTACCATAATTTTGCCAATTCCAGTTGCAGATATTGAAGTCTGCCCCTGAACACCATAGTAGCAGGAGCCCTATTACCATTTAAACCACCTCCTAGACCTCCTGAACATTTGCTATCATATGCACTCTGGGTTCCCAATCAGTTTTGGTATATAAGGTAGAATTTCATTTTGAACTCCCAATTGATAACATTTTTCTTCCGGGCAATAATACAGAGAATACAGAAAATACAGAGAATACAGAAATCCTGATACACTGTGGTTACCAATCAGACTAAGTAAATATCATTCTCCACACCTGTAGCTCTATCAGCACCCATGGTATTTTTTTCTACCCCTTGGGTGTTTTTAAATCAATTCCTGGTCTTTCCTTTTTTGCTTCATTTATATCCAGCTGAATCCCCACATCTGACATAAGTTATGCCTCTTATGGGCAGGAATAAAATAGAATCCATTTTAAAAATCTATTCAGTATTTTAAAATAATGATTGTGGAAATGTGGTTATTTAGGAAGAATAGAGTTTGCAGAGGCTTTTGTTATTCCTCTATAAACACCCATGCAATAAATGTACATAAAAAACAGACTGAGGGAATATGGTGTTACTTCTTCTAGTCCCTTCACTTTGGCAAATTGTGAAGAAGAACAATAAGGAAAACAAGCTTTTAGATCAAACCTCTCACATTTAAAAACTCTTATTTCTTCCATTTTGGTAATTTCTGTAATGCTTCCACCAAGAACTCCAACAGAGCTTGCCCTTCTTACTACAAGGTTACTAACATGATAAGCCATTTTCACTGTATTACTTTCCTCATCCCATCCAATTTAATGCCTTTAATTTAACAACTCCTTCTTTTTCAAGAGTCCATTTTTCCTCCTTGCCTAATACCAAATACCTAAGGTTCTCCTTTGAGAAAAAAAAAAAACAGGAAGTGGACTCAGAAAGGTCTTATAGACTCACCAGCTATGGTTCCCAAATGTTAAATGCCACAGTGACATTCAAAAATTCATCTTGAGTCCCACATAGGAAAAAAAAAAAAAAGTCATACCGCTCAGAGTTCAGAAAAGCACATTATCTATTGAGTGAGGATATGAAATCTGTCTGGTTCCTAGAAGTGTTTTTAAATCTCAGTCAAAGAGTAAAGTACTCGATTTATACAAGTGAAAAAATGATATCAAAAAAGAATTCTGAAGAAAGCAGAATCATCGGTCTCTGCATATAACCACAATTAAGTTTACAAATATAGTTAATTATCAAAATCTGTCTTTGGTACATAGTTATTATGGATTATAGGATTATAGAACTAGGGAGAAATGCAGAAGTAACAGTGTCCCTATCCAGTTATGAGATTATAAAATAATAGAGAACTGCTACTCTAATTTTAAAATTACTCTGCCATACTCTATATTATGTCTTTTCAGAAAAAGAGCCACTGTATTAAGTAACACCTTGATTACATGCCAATTACTCCCAAGGGAGAACCCTAAAAGACAGAGCTGTATCATAGGTTTTTGTGTTGCTGATGTATAGCATATACTGTAGTCTATTAAATACTCAGTAAGTTTTCTAAGTTCTTAGTAAGAACAAATGATAATAATCTTGAACACAAAGGCTCTAAACTTATAGGAATCATTCTTCCCTTGAAATATAAACCTTCTCTTCTTTAGTATTCCTCTCTCCTCAGCTTTCCCCACAAATCCACGTTCTTTGAGGGTAGTGATATTCTGCCGCAGTTTGTACCACCATAGACATCCATCCACTAATTGATGCAGTGACTACTCACTAAGCCCCTACCATATGTCATATGGGTGATAAGCAACCCTACTCCTCCACACACAATATTGAAAATCTGCTACATGAGGTCAAAATACAGATAGCTCATCCTCAGTTTTACATAGCACACAGTTCTCTTGTTTAAACCACTGTATAACCTTTTCTGCCATGGATTTCTCAAGCATGTATGTATTACTGGCACACATGTTACAGCAGAAATACAATTGGGAAAAACTGTCCTAGAGACCTTGAATGACCTGAATAAGTAACTTTTAACTGATTGATCTGCTATGCTCAGAATATCAAGAAAAAAATATAAACAGTTCCCGATTTTATAAATTCTCTCTCCTCCTCCACACTCACCACACACACTTTCACATTAATAACAAACTCACTTTCCCCACTTTACCTTTTTTGAAACAGAGCAAATAACAGGTGGAGTCACAATCCCCCATTGGGTCTTACGATATTTAGTTTGTGCCAATACAGAGCCAAAATTCATTCCTTGAGAAGTCTTTTTCCCCCACAGTTCAACTCTTAAATCCTGTAAATGTTATCGCAGCTGTAACCCTATCTCAAATGGGAAGCAGGTTTTGCCTGAAAGATTTATCCTTGTCATATAAGATGGCTTTATAGCCATGCATACCATTTATTGAGCTGACACTGAGGTTGTAATTTTTCTTTGGGGAAAAAAATTAAAATGCTTTTTAAGGAGTGTGATGAATGAAGGTGATGCTTATGTACAATTGCATTCACTGTTAAGGAGCTAATTGAGAAGAGATTTCTGACAGGTAAATCCAAATTGGATGGCCCTGACCCATGGTACTCCATTCCTGATATTTTTATTCCTGCTTTGGGGGCTCCTGATTTCATGGTGGCTCCATATAAAAACTTATTATCAAAAGCACTCCAAGTAAAGCCATACTTCTCCCACAGGGGATTACACTTTTACAGAAATCAAAGTCTCAAGCTGAAGGAATCAACTGCCGAGGTAGGATTTCAAGCATGCCAAATGTATCAATTAGCCTCTTAAAGGAGCTTTGTTAAAGAAACCTTTTCTTCTACTTATGTTGTAGAAGTTGGTGAAAACAGAAATAAAAAGAGTAACATTTTGAGTGCCTTGAAAGCTAAGACCTTTTAATGTAGTACCCAGGGCATAGGCTGACCTCAGCTATTAAAAATAACAGTGCAGAAATAGACAATAGCAATTTGGGGCTTCCATATACATTTTTGAACATTCTTTCCTATGTTCTACCTAGAAACGCTTTGTCTGCTCTGATAATTCTTTAACTGAATCCTAAACCGGGATCTGGCATGTACTTAAATTGGCTGAACTCTAATCCAACCATTGGTTCGAAAATCCTTTGGAGTGATTCTTTTTTGATCCTTTCCTTACTTCGAAGTTTCTACTAAATTCTCATTTATTCTAGAGTACCCATAGTTCAGGAGGAGCAAATAAAAATTAGTATTCACCTTAAGGAGTTTAAGTTTAGTTTCATGATATAGTACGGCTAGAAAGGCTGCTACTTATATGCTAATCTAGAAATCTGGTAACGCAAATGAAGAAACTTACTTCTGGAGAGATTAAGCGGCTGACATAAATTCCAATGCCCACTTATTGGAGAATTAGTTTGTGCTACTTTAAGAGATTATTTGCATGAATAAGACTGAGTTCTAGTTTGGATCTTGCCACCTTTCCTGCTCAGATGCTCCACTATTGTCTAAACTAATGGCACAATTCACCCATTCGCAACACAAAGTCTCAACACACTGGTGGGTTATGATTATTTGTGAAAATGGAGTAAACTATATTTAATACACCTTGCAGACACCCAAGCTAGATATCAAAATCTGGTTATCCCATGGATTATTATATATGTGAATGAGAGTAAGATATAATAAAGCTTAGGAATGACTGAATTGAGTACCTCTTCATCTCCCACAGTGCTTAGTGGAATGTTATTAATAGCAAGAAGATTGTAGACAAGAGTACGAATAACCGTAAGAATAAAGAGTTCTTAGATGAAATCAAGCCCAGGAATGCACAAACCCTACCTTAACTCAGCTACCCTTTTTATTTTTTTTTTAATTTCATGCAAGAAGTTAATGCGTGAGAAACATGATAAAGGTGAAAAAAATCATTATTTTATCTGTGTTTATACACCATTATTAAATTTTCAAGGTTAGAGAGGTTGCCTAGGCCTGTTGATACCTCCTTTTATCTCTTAAACCTAAACTTGAATTTAGAGATTTAACCCCCCTCTGACTGTTTCAATGACTAGAGAGACAAAAGGAGTGTCAGAACTGACTTAACCACTTATCATTTATGCAGAATTCATATTTTTTTTACTCCTCTTAATGAGTGAAAAGCTAGAAGATAACTGACTCTCTTCCTATGCAAATAAAAGACTCGACCCTGACTGTATGAAAGGAAGAAGGGAGAGTATATATTCATAGTATATTAAGATAGTTACCATGCAGTAGTTAATATGGGCAACAGCACCATGGAATTAAACCAATTGGAATTGACTTCTCCATGGGAATTATCAAGTGGGTTGAGAGCATTTGGGCGAAGCAGAAAAAACTAATACCCTTAATTTTCTATAAACTGTTCTTATTTCCTGAAAGCATAAATCATATTCCCACTCCTTAATCTCTTAGTATTAATGGAAAAAATTAACATTTATCTAAAATAAGTTAACATATTTAATTATCTATTTACTATGAAGTGGACCATTCAATGCAAACTTTACTTGAAATATAATATTACTTCTGTATAAAATTTCCTTGTCATGTAGATGTGTATACCATACATACTTAGTATACATATTTAGATCTCAATTTACAAGAACCAGAACTAGAAATTTGAAATTTCCAACTCTAACATCATTTCTCCCTTACAGGAGAGTTTTTTCCAGGCAATAAACTGAGGTCAACCAGTGTCTGTGGTTTTTATTTCTAGCACAGGTCAAACAGTGGCCTAAAATTCCCTATAATGCAAAATATATTATGAAAGAGTTTAGGGTCCAATCATTTACATTTCAACAAGAAGTATGTTTTACTCTGATATGTTGGCAGTGGTTCAGTGCAAATGACCCGCTTTTACACATTGACGTTTTGGAAGGCTTTAGAGCAATTGGCTTGAAATTTGGAACACTTATCTCTGAGTTTCATGCCTCTGGTGTATGAAGGCATGCTTTTGTGGAATATTGTCCGGTTATTTCTATTGAATTCCCACCTTCATAAAGTTCTAAGAAATAAGAACACTGCCTAACTATCAAGCACAAATTCTGCTTTAAACAAAATTCACTTTATTTTTAGCCTATTACATAGGATCAGATTTGGAATGGAAACATTCATGTTTATGCATTGCCCTCATTAAATCATTTTAATCAACAAACAACACTTTTAAAGTAGCACATTCTATTAAAATAGTGCAATGTTGGAAAGAGAGCACATTAATGTGAAATCCACATGAAAACCAAGTACTATGATTGTTTATTAAACCCTTTCAATTACATGTCCTATTTTTATATTCCTTTAATTATACTGGATGTCACAGATTGGTCTAGATGCATTTTAAACTTCTCCCTACATTGAAAGTGTTTCAAACACTTTGGCGCAAATGAGTTGACACAGAAGCAGCTGAATCCTAATTCTACCACCTACTATTTGCATAACCTTGGGAAATTTTAAAACTTTCTCATTTGAAGAAAAATGGGATTAAAAACATAATTTATACCTCACAAAGTTGTTATAAAAGTTGCATGTGGATAATGTATGTAAAATAGTTACAATTTTTCATCCTATGTCATAAATGCTCAATGAAATTTCAGAGTAAGGGTGTAATAGTAGATAGCAAAGAGGTGACTTTGCCAGTACTTTTAATTCCATGAAGTATATGTGATTCAGCCCTTAGGATATTATTTTATCATTCTAAGGTATCATATCATCAAAAGGCAGCATGAGTGGTACAGAATGTGCCCTGGGCATTTAAGAAAGAGAGAAATCAATAAAGACTAGAATCTGAGCCTAGCTTCTCAACTTAGCAATTGCATGCTTTCAGGAGAAATCAGTCTCAGTTTTCTAAGTTTCTCATCTCTAAATTGAGTGTAATTATCTGTATCTTCCTTACAGTATTAATAGGAGGTAAGTGTGTTTTCAACTGGAAAGTTATACCAAAAGTTAATAGTACTATCTTTAAGGATATCTCAGAAGATGGGAGATTTAAACAACTCTGAGAAATGGAAAGAGGGATTAAGGAGTTTTCCCTACTATGCAATGCCTGCTCTGGTGCATCACTATTTACCTTCACTAGTACATATAAAAATTATATTTTGAGTGCTAAAATTTTGGAAAACAGGGTAAACCTTAGCTTACTAGTCCCAACAGCTTTGATGTTAGTTGGATATGTATAAATCTCCATGAATGTTATCAGATGGATGACTTAATTAAGTCTTAATTAAATTAAGTTTTATAAATTACAATGCAGATCTTTCATCCATGAATTAAAATATATTATATAAAAGCTCCAAATTAGATTTGGGGTTTATTGTAATAAAGAATCACACTTGGCTAATGAGAATATATGACATTTATATTTGAATATCATATTAGTTTTCATGCAACTCTTACACAATTATCAAATTCTGTGCAGTGATTTATAATTTAATTGAACATACTTTAAAAAGGCAATCAAAGCAATACCTGATGTGTAGGTAACTTTAAAATGTTACCCTATTTAGCTAAAAGTGACACTTGCTTATATTTTATTCCAACTGCTGTAGTATTCAATTTAAATGTGGTGTGACAGTCTGCATGAAGATGATTCTGAGCTCAAGTTCAATTTGTTCACATTCTCGTATGTGCCACCCATCTTTGATTAGGGATACACCTGTCTCTCCATAATTTCTTGCATTCATGGAAAAAAAGAAATGACTATTCCCTTTCCCTCAATCATTAACTTGAGTATTATGCACAGAGTACATCTCCTATAAGAAGAAAAATGGACCCTGTAAGAATGAAACAGAATCAATATTAACTAGCCAGTAGATGTTTCAGTTACACTCTGAAATCGCATTCACTTTTCTAGAGCATCATGCTGTTCCTCTGAGCTCCAAAATATTTTAATAGAATGGAACTCTGTTATGATGATTAATTTTATATGCCAACTTGTCTGTGTAGGTTGCTATTATTAAACATTATTTCTGGGTATGTCTTCAGTGAGTTTCTAGATTAGATCAGCATTTGAATCAGTGGACTCAGTAAAATACATTGCCCCCTTCACATAGGAGTGGGCATCATCCTATCCATTGAGGGCCTACATGGAACAAAAGGTGGAGAAAGGATGAAATTGCTGCCTCTTTTCTTGTCTGCCTACTTAAGCCGACACTGGTCTTCTCCTGCCCTTGGACAGGGAATTATAACACTGACTCCGTTGGTTCTCAAGCCTTTGGGCTTGGACTAAATTGCATCACTGGTTTTTGTGGATTTCCAGCTTGCCAATGGCAAATCATGGGATTTCTCAGCCTCCATAATCACTTGAGCCAATCATTTTGTCATGGTATCTATCTATCTATGTAATCTACTGAATCTATCTATAGTATTAGTCAAAATTATCCAGAGAAATAGGATCTCTCTCTCTCTTTCTCACTCTCTCTCTCTTCCCCTCTCCTCTTTCTCTTTCTTGGAGATAGGTAGATGATAGTAAAGTGGAATCATTAGGCAACCTATAGCTCTATGTACGTTTTGTCCAAAGAACGCCCACTTATCTGAAGAATCCTTACTAATATATCCATTCCCAAAACTAATTTGTAAAAGTCACCAACTTAGAATGTCAATTATGTTTTTTTATGAAATACATCATTTTATTTCATGTCACATACGAACTGAATTCTTTCCGATTTCAAGGATTTGCTCTTAGCCTTCATTTTGAACAAGTAAGTTTTCTCCTCTGTGTGTTTCTATCCACGAATTCTTGCTTTTACTCCAACATAGCATTCTTCATCATTTCAGGCCTCAGGAGTTCCTAGGCTCTCTGTATTCAAAGAATGTCTAATGCAGCCTTGGGCCAAATCTTCAGTTGGAGCCTAAAACAGATTTCTAGACTATAGACCACAGAATACTTATACACAATGGGAATGAAGAACAAAATTTAAAAAAAAAAGAAAACACTTTCAGGTCCATATTCCAATATTCTCCCATAGAGCAGCATGAAAATGTAACATATGTAATGGCTAAGAGCATGTACACAAGTATTAAATCACCCAAATTAATACCAAGGGATTGTCAACATTCTAAAATTTTCTGTGGTGTAAACATTGTAGAAATTTGGAAACCATAAGCAAGAGTATGCTTAACGATTTGTAAAAAGCACCAAAAATATCCTAAAAGACAAAAACTAGGTGAAAATTGAAGGCATTTTCTTTTCAAAGAGAACAGTATGCAATGCCAAAGAGTGACTTCTGTAAATCTAAAACAAACATTTTTGATTTTCTTTCTCTCCACCCTGAACCCTTTTTCTTTTTGTTACCCATTTCCAGCCCTGATTGGGCTACAAATGGTTAGCGGCTATTCCAGTCCTTAATACTAGATTAAATTTAACATCTGACTTATAATCAAGGTAAGTTACAACCTTAGGTCCCTTATTTTTTTTTAATTAACCTAAATTTTATGTACCATGAAATGCACAGATGTTGATTGAAAATTTGATGAGTTTTGATAAATGTATGATCCTGTATAAATACAATCTGTCAAGATATAAAATATTTCCCTATCAAATCGATCATGTTTTTATGCTTGTTTATCTGAAAATTTTTAAGTGATGACCATTGTATGTACTTGATTATAATGTCTTCTTTAAAGAATATATTTTTCTCTATATTGGCTGATTTTATGTATGAAAATTACTTGACCTCAAGATCACTTTCATTTCTTCCCTTTCCTTAGGCACTTTTTGAGATCGCCATTTTATCTTGAACACAAAATGAGATTAAGAGAAGTAGTAGGTATTTTGGGGGGAGCTTTTGCTTTTGTTTATTTACTCATATAAACCATGAATGTTGAGAAAAAAAATCTTCACAGCAATAGTTCTAAGTATAATCATGGTAAAAATGTAAATCTATGTACCCCAATTTAAGAAATCCGGGCATTCCTGTTGTTGCTCAGCAGGTTAAGAATCTGACTAATATCCATAAGAATGTGGGTTCCATCCCTGGCCTCACTCAGTGGGTTAAGGATCTGGCACTGCTGCAAGCTGCAGCCTAGGTTACAAATGAGGCTTGGGTGCTGTATTGCCATGGCTCTGGCATAGGCCGGAAGCTGCAGCTCTGATTCGAACCCTAGCCTGGGAATTTCCATATGCTATGGAATACACAATAGGAATGAAGAGCAAAAAAAATAAATAAATAATAAAAAAACCCTTTCAAGTCCATATTCCAAAATTGGACTAATTAGCAGCCCTCCCCCTCCCAAAAAAATAGAAATCTGAAAATTGTTTCTTTTCCAATAGACATCTGTTACTAAGTAAATGACCAAAGGAATAAAGCACCTGGTGGGAGCTTAGAACCTAAAACTAAATGATCTCTAGGTACCATTTCAGCCCTCAAATATTTTGATGTAGCAATCAATATACAGAACTTACTGTATACCAGGCAATAAACGGATGGTGTTACATTTACAATTTCATCTAACTCTAACAATGACTCTGTGCAGAATTAATACCATCTACATTTCATAGATGAAGAAAGATAAAGAGAATAACCAATGTCATGATAAAATTAAGTGGCCAACATGGAATTAAGTCTAGGTGTATTTGACTCCAAAGCTTGCTTTTTTTTTAATCTTATAATGAATTTTTATGCCCCTCTCATACGTTTTCTATTTTGTCTGTTTGTTTGCTTTTTAGGGCCACACCCATGGCATATGCAGGTTCCCAGCCTAGGCGTTGAATCAGAGCTGTAGCTGCCAGCCTACACCACAGCCACAGCAACAAGGGATCCAAGCCACATCAGCAACCTATACCACAACTCATGGCAATGCCAGATCCTTAACCCACTGAGCAAGGCCAGGGATTGAACCTGTGTCCTCATGGATAATCATCAGATTAATTTCCACTGAGCCACAACAGGAACTCCCCTTCTCTGTTTTTAAACTTAGTTGTTATTCTCTTTTAATTTTGGTTCTCTAAAAAGAGCTGTGCATCCTGATGACATGAGATAACTATTAAAATAATTCATATAGATGTCCCTTCTATCGATGGGTGATTTATATTAATGAAACTGGGGTCCATTCCCTAAGCATGGAGCTCTTTTTCCTTTGATCCTCTCTTTGACATCACTAGTCTAGACAACATAGACTGGTGGGAATACATTTTGCTCTGTTTTTGTCAGTGGTGCAGTAGAAACACAGGCAACCTTTATAAGGTCTTTGGTCTTACATCATCTAGGAACAAACTACTAGAGTTCAAGATAGGTCTTTCTCAAACTGATGAAAGAGGAACATAGACTATCAAGCACACAACTGCAGTGCTAAATTCCTATCGCTATAACTGTTACTGTTCTTAGATACCAAATTTCTTGGAACAAAGACAAATATAACATTTACAATACTTCCTACTACTGTGGTAGATATATTCTCAATGAAGAGGTTGCAAAGATTTTAAGTAGTCATTTGTTATACCATTTTATGGTGCTAATATAAAATGAAAAAAACTATTTTCCATGACAAAACGCTAGTAAGTCTCTGCTAATGAGGTTTCTGTCATATTAATGATAACAAACGCCAATATGATATAAAACTATTATGAATAAAATTGTTTATGTGGCAGTCTTCATAATGTAGGGAAGATATTAAATACAAAGTAAAAATATTGGGAGTGTGTGTGCATAAGAGAAAGAGAGAGCAATGTGCTAAGTTATTTCAAACACATCAAAAGTATAGAATCAAAAGCAATTGAGAAGGAAGAAAATTGACCATGTTAAACATACAACGAAAAAAAAGGAGGTCCAATGGAAAAGGATTATTTTATATTACCATAAAATGCATCAAAGTAAAAATTTATAAAATATATTTCTTTGTAGAATGAAAGTAAAATAAAGAATACACAAAGTACTTAACCAGAAAAGTATGTTGTCCTTATTAATATTACTCACAAGAAGGAATATCATTCATAAGAAGTTCTTATGAGATAATGTTTCATGTCTTTCAACATATCAGTTTTTTATCATGATGAAAACAATTCATTTTCCTTACTATGAATGCATTTGCATCTATTTAATTATTTAGAGAATCTGAAAGCTGGAAGGTCCCAGATGGCCTTTATTCATGTTGTACATTCTCTCTTTGATCCACCATCTACTTTAATATTGCTGTAACAACCTTATCTATCAAGAGAAAATATTTACTTTGTACCTGTCAATAAATTACATGTGATAAATTATCTGAGAGAATCATCTATCAAAAAGTGTTTCTTGAAAACTGATGGATAACATAACCCCTTAAGAGGAATGTATTGATTCTGAAAAATAGAACCTAATGATTTGTCAATATGATAAAAGTGGGGAATTATATCTTGCCATGAATAAATCAGAATTGGGTAATATTATAGCAGGAAGAGACTCTGGAGATAATCTGACCATCCCAAGATCAACCAGCAGCCTCCTCCACATGTGGTATACAGCCTTTGCAGATCATCTGCAGTCCTGCTCCCTAGCATAGCCTCTCCATTTAAAGGAGTACATTTCCAGTAGATTCTTAGGATATGGTGTAAGAGAATATAGTGGGAGTCTTCAAACATTCAGAAACACTTTTACCCCTTCCTGAGTTGAGTTTTACTTTCAATAGGCATAGAATATTGTTACATGAATTATTTTCTCTCAGAATTTCCAGATTTTTTTCTTCTTTTTCCTATTGCTGCTGTTGAGAAGTTTTTAACTTTGAGATCCTTCTTTAAGATATTTTATTTTTTAAGTTTTTAGGGTCATCTGGTTATTAATTTATCCTCGGTGTTTAGAAATTTTATAATTATGGAACTTAGCGCAATATATGTTAACATGTCTGTGTCTGTGTGTACATTTATTTTCTTCAGATTGAAGGGGTCTAAATAATTCCCTGACCAGTCCTGAGACTGATATCCTTCAGTGTGTCAAACAATCTTATATTTATTGATAATCTTATATCTTCCATTTCCTCTGATGTCTCATTCTATAACTATAAGTCACTGAGCGACCTGTACTAGTTCTCTAAAACATTATCTTGTCTTATTGATTCTCTATTTTTAATCTATAATCTAGGGATTTTCTTCATGGTAGCACCATACTTCACCTTCTTCTTTCACAGACCCTGTTTTCTCCAAGTACGGAGCCTTTCACATTTTTCTGGATTTCAGGACTCCATAGAACAGATAAATACAGGCCAATTTTAGAAAAAAATGAGTGGATCAGAAAAAGAATGTTAGTATAGCGCTTATTTGAAAGAATGTTGGGGAATGGCTATAGGGAAATATGGAATAAGAAAAGAGCAGAATTAGCAAAGCAAAGAAATGAGAAAATATAAACATACCTTTTTTTGGAGAACTAGAGATAAAATTGATAAAAATTGGAAAAGTAGCATAAAGTCAGAATGTGGAGGGGTCTCTAGCTATTTAGAAACATGGCTTATCCCCACGTTTTAGGTTATAATCATTCATATCTAACACATCATTGTAACCCAAAGCACACACATCAAGGACATTCTGAGGTACAGGTCTTTTGAAATCTGAGGAAGTGAGGCAGTGTTGCATAGCATACAGTTAAGATGAACTTGAAGTCAAAAGGACTTGGTAGCACTCTCATTGTCACTCGCTCATTTATAAAACAAATATAAGAAGTCCATAGGGCAGAATTATTTAGGGATTTTAAGTTGATTGGATGATCTAATTATCACTAGATATTTTTTGTCCTGGAGGAGGGGGGAAGGGAATCAGAAACTGAAAGAGAAACTCTGGAGGCTATTAAATTTGCATCTAACTAATGTTGATACAAAATGTTAATGTTGTCTTATTTCAATCTCATTTTTATCATTTATTCACACATACAGAATTTAAATTCCTTTGGATTATAACAGCAGACAGAGAGGTTCCTCAGCCTGTTTAGCAACATCTCCTGACCAAGGAAATCCCTTTAGAATTCTCCTCTTACCCTGGAGTGCCTTTTACTATCATCCACTTCTGGACAGTGGTCCCTTAGGAGGGTCACCTGCTCTAAGGGACTGCCCTTCCACTGGCTTGCAATCTATCAGAGATCCATCATAATAACATGGGAAAGCAAAAGAGCATACCCCCAAACACAATGAAAATCAAAATAATAAAATATCACAAAAAGAATACGAGACTTCTCCAGCAACCAAACATAAAACCATGGAATACTGCAATCTAAACAATTAAAATATTCAAATTAGCTGTTATGAAGACATTCAACAAGTTATAAAAGAACTCAGAAAGATAATCTAATAGATTCAAGAATAAAATCAATGAACAGAATGAATTCTGTAACAAAAAAGGTTTTGAAATCAATAAAAAAGAAAATAAGCAGAAAATATGGAGCTGAAGGACTCAATGAATGAGATGAAGAATACAATAGAGAGAATCATTAGCAAGGGAGATAAGATGAAAGAAGGAATAAATGACGGGAAGATAGGGATATAGATATAATTAAGCAAGAAGAGGAGAGTGAACCAAAATTTTTATACAGTGAAAAAGCCCTACAAGACCTCCCAGATTCATTCAGAAAGGTAAATATTAGAATAATTAGTATTCCAAAGGAGAAGAGAAGGAGGGGGGTAGAAAGTTTATTTAAAGAAGTAATAGCAGGATCTCATTGCTAATCCATTCCAATGGCAACAGTCTGCATCTAATAACCCTAAGCACCCCATCCATGCTACTCCCTCCCCCTCCCCCTTGGCAACCAGAAATCTATTCTCCAAATCCATGATTTTCTTTTCTGTGGAAAGGTTCATTTGTGCCATATATTAGATAGACGTGATATCATAAGCTATTTGTCTTTCACTCAGGATGAAAATCTCTAGTTCCATCCATGTTGGTGCAAACGGCCTTATTTTGTTCTTTTTTATGGCTGAGTAGTATTCCATTGTGTATACATACCATGTCTTTCTAATCCAATCATCTGCCGATGGACATTTGGGTTGTTTCCATGTCTTGGCTATTGTGAATAGTGCTGCCATGAACATGCAGGTGCATGTGTCTTTTTCAAGGAAAGTTTTGTCCAGATATATGCCTAAGAGTTGGGTTGCTGGGTCATATGGTATTTGCATGTATAATTTTCTAAGGTATCTCCATACTGTTCTCCATAGTGGTTGTACCAGCTTTCATTCCCACCAACAGTGCAGGAGGGTTCCCTTTTCTCCACACCTCCTCCAGGAAACCAAAAAGAAAACAAAAAGACAACTTACGGAATGGGAGAAAATAGTGTCAAATGATGCAACTGACAAAGGCTTAATCTCTAAAATATACAAACAACTTAATACAACTCAACAGCAAAAAAGCCAACAACCCAACTGAAAAATGGGCAAAAGACCTGAATAGACGTTTCTCCAAGGAAGATATACAGATGGCCAATGCTCAACATCCCTGATTATTATAGAAATGCAAATCAAAATTACCATGAGATACCACTTCACACCAGTCAGAATGACCATCATTAATAAGTCCACAAATAGCAAATGCTGGAGGGGGTGTGGATTTTTTTTTTCTTTTTTCTTTCTTTTTTTTTTTTTTTTGGTTACGACACCAAAAGCACAAAAATCAAAAGCAAAAATCATCAAGTAGAACTATAGAAAGCCTAAATGCTTCTTCACAGCAAAAAAAAAACAAAAAAACAAAAAAACAAAAAAACAAAAAAACAAAAAAACAAAAAAACCCAAAGCCAAAAAACCAATTAGCAAATGCAAAGGCAACTTACTGAATGGGAGAAAATTTTGCAACCCATAAGTTAGATGAGGGGTTAATATCTAAAATATATAAAGAACTCATATGACTCAATAACAATACAATCTGATTAAAAAATGGGTAGAGGAACTAAACAGACATTTTTTTCCAAAGAAGACACCTAGATTCCCTATAGGAAAATGAAAAATATGAAAATTCACTAATAATCACGAAAATCCAAATCAAAACTACAGTGAGATGCTGCTTCGTCCCTCCTAGCATGGTTATCGTTAAGGAGACAGGAGATAAATGTTGGCTAGGACACTGAGGAAAGAAAACCACTGTACACTGTTGATGGAAATGTAAATTGATTTAGCCATTATGGAAAACAATGCGGAGGTTCCTCAAACAATTTAAAAAAGATCTACCATGTGATCCACCAATACCACTTCTGGGTTAAATCCAGAGGAAATGAAAACAAGATATAAAAGTTTATTGCAGTATTATCCACAATACACAAGGTATAAAAACAACCTAACTGCCCATCAGTGGATGAATGAATAAAGAAGACATGGTATGATTATTTATCAATGACAAAAAAGGACACATCCTTGCATTTGTGACAACACAGATGAATTTTGTGGACATTATGCTAAGTCAGATAGTGAAAGATGAATACTGTATGATATCACTCATGAGTGGAATCTAAAAAAGACCAACTCTTCAAATGGTGGTTACCAAGGTATGGGGTGAGTAAGATAGGTATTGTTTAGGGGTACAAGCTTACAATGAATAGTAACTAAGTCTGAGAGATCTAATGCACAATATGGTGAATATAGCCAACAATAGTGTATTCTAATCAGCAAACCTGCTATGAGCTAGAACTTAATTATTCCAACCCCTAAAAAGAAATGATGCTAATTACTGCTATAATGGAAATCACATTAAAATATAGAAATGTATCAAATTAACATGCTTGACATGCTGCATGCCTTAAATTTATGACTATTATATGTCAAATATATTTTGATTAAAAAAAAGACTCAGACTTAAGTATGGTACTGAAAATTATAACTTACAAGTTTTTAAGTCAAGATTTGAACTTTATTCATTTGTCTATAGGATTGGAATCACTTTTTTTTTTAAAGGAAAAAGTTGGATGGGATTTTGTAGTAAAATAAAATGTTGATGTGTGAATAGGTGAGTGTGCCATCATGAAGCTGATACTAAATTAGTGAGTTCCAATATAGATGCTGGTATCTACCATCATGGCTGGGATCCATTTGAGGGAAGCTCCCAAATTCATGAGGGGTTAGAGTGAACATGAGGGAGATAAGTTTGGGGATAAGCATATTTTGGAAATGTGGGCTTTTTTCATTTCATTGACCATATAAATTCATAATATCCACTATGAACTGTATCTTCTAGCTCCCACCAAAAATAATTATTTCTAACTTCAAACTTAGAAATGTACTTGTTTGAAAATCTCACAGCTCTGTCTCCATATAAAAAGACAAGTTTTACAAAGACTCAAGGTTAGTAATTGCAACTGTGCAAATATTTCTATTTTATTTATTAATTTATTAATTAATTAATTTTTTTTTCTTTTTGCCTGTAGAACAGATGGAATTGAGTCGGGGGTAGAGCAGGAGTTCCCTTTTGGACATGCTTCGCTTGTGATGTCTTTTCAATACCCAAGTGGACATGCCTCATGGGCAGATACAGACATCTTCTTTCAAGGGAGATGACTTGGTTATAAGTAAATCTTTGGGAATTTTTAACATGCAGATGAAATTTAAAGTCATACATGTGAATGAGATCCCCTTGGTTATAAGTAAATCTTTGGGAATTTTTAACATGCAGATGAAATTTAAAGTCATACATGTGAATGAGATCCCCTCACATGTAAGTGTAGTTGGAACAAAATATGAAAGAGCTGACTCTAGCTTTAAAAAGTCAGGGATGTGAGGAGATGAAAGCAAGAGTAATTGAAAAAAGAGTAGCGAAGTGGACATGGAGAAACCCAAACTAAGTGTTTCAAGCAGGGAGTGATCAGCTGTATCAAGGGCTGTAAATAGATCAAGGAAAAAGTGAATTTGACAACAGTAACAGTGGTAAAACTCATAATACCAATAGCTCCTTTTTGTGTTGTGTATTATAGTTCGCAAATCATTTAAAAAGAGTTTTCTTCATTTTATTTTCAGAGCAAGCCTAGGTTTCAGACATTGTGAACCTTTTACTTTTTAGTTGAGGAAGTTGACAGAAAAGTAAATCTACTTTCCAAAAATTATTTTGCTCCCAAATGACAGAGTCCAGGCTTAAACATGTTTATATTGTTTTAAATATGGTGAGATAACATCTTTTCTAGTATATTTTATGACATATGGTGGGCACTCAATAGGTTATTCTTTAGACTTTCTTTTATCTTTTTTCTTTTTTTGGGGTCTTTTTGTCTTTTCTAGGGCCACACCCCCAGTATACAGAGGTTCCCAGGCTAAGGGTCCAATCGGAGCTGTAGTCACTGGCCTACGCCAGAGCCACAGCATCGGGGGATCTGAGCTGCATCTGCAACCTACACCACAGCTCAGGGCAATGCCGAATCCTTAACCCACTAAGCAAGGCCAGGGATCAAACCTGCATCCTCATGGATACTAGCCGGGGTTCCTTACTACTGAGCCACAATGGGAACTCCGGCTGTGCAAATACTTTAAACATTGGGACTGAAGTTGAACATAAAAATTGTTACTAGATATACCATATACTTCTTGCCTGAGTTAACGTTTAAGACTTTATCAATTTCTCGACAATGTTTTTGCATTTTTGTTAAAAGCTAATTAGCCTTTATATTGTTTGAATACTTTTTTTAGATTCACCAGTCTGAAAGAAATGTTACCACATTACAGCCATGTGAGTGTACGTGTGTGGGTGTGTACCTGTGTGGTTTAAATTAGGCACTCAGGCATTCCTCTCTGCTGAGCTTGTCTGACAAAACATCTGCCACAGTAAATGACAAATACGTCTTTCTTTGAAAGCACATCCAAATGGATACCAGTGGCATCTATTTATAAGCTGGCTGTCTTGTTATGTCAGGAGTACATTGTCAAGCCCACAGTAGAGCTTGCTAAGGGCAGACCATTGAAGCTTTGTAGCTTTTGAAATGTTTTTGTCTTATCAGATCACAGTTGTAATATCCCACTTAACTAAGTAATTGTCAACTTGGAGACTGCAAAATATCTTGTGGAAATGGCTACATTATTCATTCATCAGGGGACCAAAATAATTAAGTCATCCATCAATGCTGATGCTTGCTTGAATGTGTGCTGTTTTCTTCATGTCCTGACCTTGGTAAGTCTGGTGCTCAGATAAAGCCTTTGCTGGATATATGAGCGGCCCTAACTACCTTAAGGCTTGAACAGCCCAAAATGCTCAAAGTGAGAAGAACACTGTGTTTATACTGTTTTTCAAACATTTTGACTTTCTCCTGCAGTGTGTGACTTTGGTACAACCACTCGAGCTAAATTAGTTAATACTTCTTGTGGGTTCCCTAACCCTGCACCTAATACAGTCATTAGTACAGTGTATTGCAAATGTTTGCTCATCTCTTCTACTCTGACATGATACCTTTAAAGTACTAGATTAGAGCTTACTTAGTTTTGTTCCCTTGAACAAGCCTACTTTCATGTAAAAATTGATCAATAAGTAGTGGGTATGTTAATTAAATAATTGTACTAATGCTTTGTCATATTTGGCATAGATGTTAGAATAATAATATTCTTTAAAAGATACAAGAGGAGTTACCGTCATGGCTCAGTGGTTAATGAATCTGACTAGGAACCGTGAGGTTGCGGGTTCGATCCCTGGCCTTGCTTAGTGGGTTAAGGATTCGGCATTGCCCTGAGCTGTGGTGTAGGTTGCAGATGCAGCTCAGATCCCCCGATGCTGTGGCTCTGGCGTAGGCCAGTGACTACAGCTCCGATTGGACCCTTAGCCTGGGAACCTCTGTATACTGGGGGTGTGGCCCTAGAAAAGACAAAAAGACCCCCAAAAAAGAAAAAAGATAAAAGAAAGTCTAAAGAATAACCTATTGAGTGCCCACCATATGTCATAAAATATACTAGAAAAGATGTTATCTCACCATATTTAAAACAATATAAACATGTTTAAGCCTGGACTCTGTCATTTGGGAGCAAAATAATTTTTGGAAAGTAAATTTACTTTTCTGTCAACTTCCTCAACTAAAAAGTAAAAGGTTCACAATGTCTGAAACCTAGGCTTGCTCTGAAAATAAAATGAGGAAAACTCTTTTTAAATGATTTGCGAACTATAATACACAACACAAAAAGGAGCTATTGGTATTATGAGTTTTACCACTGTTACTGTTGTCAAATTCACTTTTTCCTCTTCCTTGATCTATTTACAGCCCTTGATACAGCTGATCACTCCCTCCTTGAAACACTTAGTTTGGGTTTCTCCATGTCCACTTCGCTACTCTTTTTTCAATTACTCTTGCTTTCATCTCCTCACATCCCTGACTTTTTAAAGCTAGAGTCAGCTCTTTCATATTTTGTTCCAACTACACTTACATGTGAGGGGATCTCATTCACATGTATGACTTTAAATTTCATCTGCATGTTAAAAATTCCCAAAGATTTACTTATAACCAAGGGGATCTCATTCACATGTATGACTTTAAATTTCATCTGCATGTTAAAAATTCCCAAAGATTTACTTATAACCAAGTCATCTCCCTTGAAAGAAGATGTCTGTATCTGCCCATGAGGCATGTCCACTTGGGTACTGAAAAGACATCACAAGCGAAGCATGTCCAAAAGGGAACTCCTGCTCTACCCCCGACTCAATTCCATCTGTTCTACCTATAGTCTTCTCTACCTAAGGTTATGGAAAACCTCACTCTTCCAGATATGGAACTCTCAAGCTTGGGAATCATTATCTCTCTCACACTCCCATGTCCAATATATCAGAAAAGCACATTGATTCTGTCATCAAAATATAGACTATATCTGACCACTTCTAGCACCCTTCCTGCCACATCCTCATCCAAGCCACCATCACATGTTGCCCAGATTACAACAGCTTTCTTAGTGATCCTTATGCTTCAATCCTTTCCCTACTACTTGCATGCTCAAAGCTGTCTTATAAATACTACAACTGAAATGGCCTGCTCTCCCTATTTGATCTGTATCCTCCCCATAACCATTACCACTATTATCTCTCTGATCTCATCCCCAAGTCAATCCCAAATTCTTCCTCTCCTTCAGCCACACTGTTTCTCCAATGCACCATCCATTCTACAGCCTCAAGAACTTTGCAACTTCTGTTCCTTTTGCTTGGATGTTCTCCAGCTAAGATAACCCCATGTCTTTATGCCAATGCAGGCTTCCCTGACTATTCTATTTTAAAGTTTGGGGTTAGTAGAAGCAAACTGTTGCCTTTGGAGTGGATAAGCAATGAGATCCTGCTATGTAGCACAGGGAACTATATCTAGTCACTTTTGATGGAACATGATGGAGGATAATGTGAGAAAAAGAATGTGTATGTGTGTGTGTATATATATATATGCAAATGTATACATGTATGACTGGGTCACTTTGCTGTACAGCAGAAATTGACAGAGCATTCTAAATCACCTATAATATAAAAAATAAAAATCTTAAAAAAATTAAAAGGCAAAAACATTTTAAAAATAAAAAATAAATAGAATCACAACCACCAATATTCTATCACTCTTCCTTGCTTTATTGTATTCTAAAATATTTATCATGTCCTAAAATTTTTTACTTAAATATTGTTTGTTCCACTCCGCCACACACACACACACACACACACACACACACACACAATACAAGCTCCAAGTATGTATGTCTGTTTTATTAGGGCCTGGCATAGAGAACACACTCAAGAAGTGCTTATTAAGTGGATGAATGAATTATAATGAAAAAATATTCTGAAAGTAAATACTAATCACTCAGTAGTAGTATTTATTTTTTGTAATGTCTTGCTTAACACTTATTTAAAAAGTCTTCTCTTTGAGATTGATTCATGCCTACTTGTCTCCTCATCCTCTTTTGATAAACTGTTGAGCAACAACTTTTTATTTAGTTGAAAAAATTATATAATGTATTTTGCAAGATCATGACAAAATAAAAACAAATGTTAATTAGGTACAAACATTAGCTACTTTCAGGGGAAAAGCAGTATTCATGGGTATAATTACTCTAAATTTATTATAAATTGTTAACAGATAACCATACTGAGAACATAAAACTAGACATAAAATTTATGAAAATGGTAATATAGGTCATAAAAAGTTTATAAAGGCTGTTATACCTAACAGCAGGTGAACATGTAAATAGCATATGTAAATCACAATGTTTTTTTATCATTCTTCTTGAGTGAGTGATAAATTTGCATAGATCTTTTTTATCAGTAATTCTCTAATACGTATAAGTAGTACTAATAATTATATTTTCCCTCAATAATAATCTATATTTTAACAAACTATATTTTAACAACTTTTAGATTTATAGAAAAATCATTACCATAATAAATAGTGTCCCCCTGTACCTCAAACCCCATTTCTCCTATTATTTACATTATTATGGTACATTTGTTACAATTAATGAACCAATATTGATACCTTATTATTTTTTTTGGCTGTGTTTTCCAAAGTATCTGTATAATTTTGAATCTCATCAGCAATAAATGAGAGTTTCTTTTGCCCTATATTCTCAACAGTACTTGGCATTGTTGATGTATTGGATTTTAGTCATTCTAGTGGGTGTGTGTAATGTCCCGTTTAATTTACATTTCCCTAATGACAGTAATGTTGATTATTTTTTCATATACATATTTGCCACCTCTATGTCTTCTATATTTTGACAAGGGGCTCAAAAACGCAATCATGCAATTGTTATCCATGCTCCAAAAGAACTGAAATGGCCAAAGGAACCATCAGATGCAGCACTGAGGTAACCAGCTCTTGGTCTCATCAATTAATAGATTTGTTTTGTTTTTATACAGTTTTCTAGGATTTTTTGAGTATTTTGTGTATATATCCTCTATTATTGTGTTTCCCAATCTAACTCTTGTGTTTTAATTCACTTCGCATTGTCTTTCACAGAAAGAAGGATTTAATTTTGGTAAAGTCCAATTTTTCAAATTTTACTTTCATTGATCCTGCTTTGGAGCTGTATTTAAAACCTCATCCTCAAATACATGGACATGTAGTTATTTCTATCTAGAAGGTTTATAGTTTTGAATTTTACTTTTAGATCTATGATTCATTTTGATTTAATGTTGGGAATAGTTATTAAATCTATACCGGAAGTTTTTTAGTTTGTTTATTTTTCATATGCTATCCAATTGTTTGAGCACCATTTCTTCAAAGACTATATTTTCTCCATGGATTCCCTTCACTCCTTTGTCAAATATTAATTCAGTATATTTTTGTGAGTCTTTTTCTGGGTTCTCTATGTTGTTGTCTTAATATATGCGCCTATTCTCTTTTCAATACCATAACTGCCTTGATTTCTGTGGTTTTATAGTAAGCCTTAAAATCACACGGCATGACTCTTCCAACTCTTCTCTCTCTTCAGTATGGTTATTCCACATCAATTGTCTTTTCATATAAACTTTGGAATCAGTTTATTTTACACATATAGACAGCTTTCTGTAATTTGGGGGAGACTGCATTGAATTTCTAGATCAAGTTAGAAAGACGACATATTTACAGTCTTTCAATCCATGAATATGAACTATTTCTCCTTTAGATTTTTGCTTTTTTATTAGTGATTAGTACTATTCTAAACATAGATCCTACGCATATTTTATAAGATTTATTGTGATTGGGCTTGTTTAAAGGAAGTTATTTTATGTTTAAAATTTAGCTTATAAATATAAATTTACAAAAGATCTCCATTCATATTTAGGCGAAACTTACATTTAAATTATACTATTTTGTGGAGTTCCCATCGTGGCTCAGTGGTTAACGAATCCGACTAGGAACCATGAGGTTGTGGGTTCGATCCCTGCCCCTGCTCTCAGTGGGTTAACGATCCGGCGATGCCGTGAACTGTGGTGTAGGTTGCAGGCGCGGCTCAGATCTGGCGTTACTGTGGCTCTGGCGTAGGCCAGCGGCTATAGCTTCGATTCGACCCCTAGCCTGGGAACCTCCACATGCCACGGGAGCGGCCCAAGAAATGGCAAAAAGACAAAAAATAAAAATAAATAAAATATACTATTTGGTTTATAATTATATAAATGTATATTTCAATTAACCATATATTTAGTTCTTTAGAGTAGTACATAGCCCAGTACATCAAGTATATTGACTGTAGTTCAAGTAACATTTGAATAGGAGTGAAAACATTTGGTAGAGAGAAGTGGAGGTGCTATGACTGGGTCAGCCACATACTACGGTATCCCTGCCCCCACTAGTTCCCAGTCATCATGGGGATTATATGAGATCTCTGAAACCATTTTGCAAACTTTGTATCCATGATATGTAAGGATGAATAAGCAATACAGCCTCCAACCTGCGAACAATTTTAGCATTTGCAACTCTTGCTTATTTAGTGAAGGATGTCATTATAATAAAGTTTAGAGATCACTGAATGTTACATGTTAAATTCAAGTAAATCCAGTCTACTTTCCTCTGCTCTAAAGCAGCTTCCCAAATTTTCTTATTAATTTTTCCCAGACATAATAAAGTGTATTTATAGACAGGATAAAAAGATGTATTTATAGACACTCAGTGAAAAGAACAGCTGGTATACCCTTAAAATAGTGCCGTCTATGCATTACTCCTCAGGAATATTTTAAAACTATCATTAGAGGGGAGAAAAGAAAACTTTCTCCATAGAATCCTATTTAAATATTGCAGCATATTTGTAGTAGTATATATCATAAATATATATTGAAATTCTATGTAACAAATAGGAGAGTTACAAATGAGATCTAAAGGGGAACAAATCTTCTGAACTGCAGTACATTCACTTTAGAATTATAATGATCAACAATGATCCATAACAGATCATTACCCCAAACTGTAATAAATCCTCTGCTCTCATATCATAAGCACTTAAGAAGGACTTGGGGCCACAATGGCAAGGTTTATATTTCACCCTGTCTCTATATCATCTAAGATATACATCTATGGGCCTGTAATATGCTTAATGCATATTTCTATGCATGGCTGCAACTAAAATATATTGCCAGAGAGCTCAAAAATCCAATAAGAATTGTTCCGCACACTTCAAAATAATTGAAATGGCTGAAGAAATCATCAAATGCAGATATAATATTAGTGATACCAGATAACTTTTCACTTTTAACCACCTGAAGAGAGGCAGTCCATAGCATCTGCATCCATTAAAAGTGGATTCTGATGTGTGTCATTTATGTGTAATATGTTGAGTTACTTCTGAGCCCCATGACTCATGTATATAGATATTATTTCTTGGCAAAGAGGTCAGAAAGCATCAGGAGATGAATTTTGATCTACTTTTAAACACACATATAAAAAGTGGAATTCTTGGTGTTTCTGCTGTGGTGCAGCAGAAACGAATCTGACTAGGAACCATGAGGTTGCGGGTTTGATCCCTGGCTTCACTCAGTGGGTTAAGGATCCAGCATTGCTGTGAGCTGTGGTGTAGGTTACAGATGCGGCTTGGATCTGGCATTGCTGTGGCTGTGGTGTAGGCCTGCTGCTGCAGCTCTGTTCCAACCCCTAGCCTGGGAACCTCCTTATGCCGCAGGTGCAGCCCTAAAAAGACAAAAAGCAAAAAAAAGGAAAAAAGAAGTGGAATTCTTATTCCTCTTATTTACTAAGAAATTTTATGTTATAAACCTTATTACATTTATAAATATATAAATTGAATGCAACCCAACACATTTAGATTAATTTATCTGGTCAATATTTTACAGCTTACATATTTAGAGCCAGGATGGGGACACAAGTCAGACTGACTCAAAAATGAATTCTTTTAACCACTTTGCCATATTACATTTATTTAACTCTGGGCCAGGCCTTGTTTATGGTGATAGGGAAATAAAAAATGAGACCTTCTTTTACTTGATGAGTCCACAACCTAAAAAGGAAACAAGGAAGCAGCATATAACACTATAATAAGTTAAGCATAAAGATGGAGTTTTAAACCTCATCGTGTATAAGAAGTCACTGCACAGGGGAGCTAATGTGCAGGCAGCTATTTCGAAGACCTGCAAGCATTTTACACAGAAAAGACTTATAGAAGTCTCTAGCATCCTAAATATGACCACCAAGGTAGGCCGGCCTGCTTGTGACAGTTACCAGAGATTTTATATGTTGGTTGCAATAAAAAGGGTATAAAATAAAGATGAGGAATGTGAGGTACATATTCTACTAAAATAAATAATCATTCTTAGTTTTGAGAAGTATATGGCCTAATACAGGTGGTTTGGAATCAAGATTGTGACTCATTGACCAGGATCAGTTGTAGAAAGCAACCCCAAGTCACTCAGATATTGCAGAAATCACAATCTTTTACAGTTCTTCGTTTTCATCAAAAGGAGGTCTTTCCCTTATTGGCCATGTCCAGGTCTACACTATTCAGATCCTTGTCAAATAATGTTATCTGTAGTCTCTATCCGGATTATGAAGTGTTCTTTGGAATGCTTTAAGCTGCAGTATTATTTTTCTCTATCATCCACTTGGTGAGCAGAGGAATGACAGCACTTGCAACATGGCATGGCTAAAAGGGAGATGAATAACGGGAATATTTATTGGCAGTATTAGACATTCCTCTTAACCATAACATGAGAACTCAAAGATTTAGCCAAGAAAAGGGATCCTGTCACCTGCCAGAAGACTCCTTTACTATGGTACATTTTCTGTTGTTGTTGTTATTTTCTCTTCCAATTCTGTGCTAAGCTTTCTAATTTTTTTTGCTTTTCTCCCAGATCATTTTGATGATGTGAAAGATTCTGGACAAATCTCTAGGGATGTAAGAACAGAAATTTTCACTTAGGACTTCACAGGTACTGTATCTGCAGGCTAGAAGATTGTTATTGCTTTAACATACTGCAACTTGACTTTTTTTTTTTGCCTGCCTGTAACAGTATATTTCTGTGGTTCCTGCGTTATTATCTGTCCAGCTGATTTTCTTTTAACAATAGCATTGAGAACTTGAGCACACAACAGGCTTCTTTAAAATCAGGCATAAAAGGCTGTAATCCAATGAAGAGTCTTTTTGAAAGGTGAAAATATCTAAATTTATCCCAAATTCTCTAATTTGGGAATTAAATTTAATTTAATTTTACTATAAATTAGTAAATTTATGTTTTTGCTATAATTTTCAGCTTGTCAAATATAAATAGAGCATTACCTGTATATGGAACACATTTTTTTCTTGCTATACTGTAAACCTGATAGCACTTTCTAAAGTCCTGTTGCACCAAGTTTTATACTATAAGCAAGGAGTCATTCCAGGAGTTAGTTTCAGCTGTTGAATACAGGAGTTAAACCTCAACATGCTGAGTAATAGCTGAATGTGCAGGACTTATTCTTTAGTTATTGGTTTAAGATGTGGAAAAAATACGTGGGTACTTCAGTGAAATACTGAGACATAATTATCCAAGTGTATCGCTGACATCCTTGCATGAATGAACACATATTGATTACCAGGATCAGGGTGAATAGAATAGGGTTTGTAAAGAAGGGTGAGCTTAGATGAACCACGGTGAAATAAATTGTGTCAGGTGGAGAGGCAAAGAAAATAATACTGTACATGAAGGGATGCGGAAGGAGGGAATGACAATTTATTTAATGGCCTGAAGATACTGAACAAAGAATACTATAGGCTATTAAATGTCATTGTTAATATTGTTTTTAGCAAGCAAAACATAAGATACAGATAATTAACCTCTCTAAACTAGTTACAACATGCTAAGCCATGGGTTGACACACTGTTCCTATAAAAAGGCAAGATAGTACATAGTTCAGGCTTTGTGGTGTGTATAGCCTCTGTGCAACTCAACTCCAGCACTGTAATGCAAAGGCAGCCATAGTCAATATCTAAACAAACAGGCACGGCAATATTCCAAGAAAAGTCTTTTTACAGAAAAAGTCACTTGGCTAGCCTTGGACCACAGGCCATTTTGTTCAATAGTGAAGGGCTTCTTGGGTTCTCTCAACAGAATTCTATAAATATAATCCCATTACTTTCCCCCTTGTATAACCTCCTCCCTCTGAATGTAGATGGCATCTTATGCAATATGATGAATATGATGAAATATCATTATCATTAAGTCACAGTATATGACTAAAGGGGGAGCATTAGTGTGTGCTAATTCAAACACATGAACCCTTCGCAGTTAAAGAGTTTCTTCCATTTAGTGGAAGAGAAAGTCAAAGAGATTTGGAATATCAAAGGGGTTCCACACAAGGAGGTTTTTCCATTGCTGAGATAGAGAAGGCCTGTGACTAGGAACTTGAAGCGCTCTTAAATTCTTAGAACAGCTTTCAACTGAGAGCTGACAAGGAAACAGGAATTTCTGTCCTAAAGTCACAAGGAACTGAATACAGCCTCTAACCAGAATGAGCCTAGAAGAAGATTCTTCAGGACCCCCAGGTAAGAGCCACGCCCGGCCAACACCTTGATTCCTTGTTATCCCAACATAGAAGACTCAATTGAAAAAATATGAACTTTTGACTTGCAGAAATAAAAGATAATAAATGAGTATGGTTGAAAGCTCTTAACTTAGTGGTGTTTTTTTACACAGAAATGGAAAATTCACATATTTAACCTCCCTCTGGATATGGTACTAACATAGTTAAGGAAGAAGTCTAGAGGAGTCATTGTAACCTTGAGTGACCCTTTACTTGATGTACCTCAAATATTTGCAACAGTTTTGAGCCCACACAATTTCCAGGAGCTTCCAGAGATCTATCTGGAAGCAGTGAAACATTCTGACAACATGACAACAGGTTTAGGAAGATAATGAAGAGGTAACTAAGTTTTCCTCCTCTGGAAAATCCAAAAATAGGCCATGAGAACTATATCTAATAGTTCATTAGTTTAGGACTTCATTTCCACAGTAAATATTCCCTCATCAGGTTTAAGGGGCTGCATTACTGGGGACATCATCCTAATGAGATAGTTGAGGTGAGTGGATGTTAAGAGGCTTAAGAATGCCATCTGTGGAAACATATTTTTGACATGTTTGAGGAAGATAAAATGACCAAAAAAATCATGGGAAATGCGTTAGACATGGTAACCTCCATATTTACAAAGAAATCTGTTTTCTAAGGTAAAAGTTGAGAGCTGAAGGACAGTATTGAACAAAGATGGACCGAGTCCCTCAGAGGGTCCTATAGGGGCAGAGTCATAGGAAGTGTTCTTAATTTTGGTTGCCATCCATTCTCATGGGTGAAGCTGGACAGTTTTTTTTCTTTTTTTTCCCCAGTGCTCCACGGTTTTCATTATCTAGTGTCCCCAACAACAAGAGTTCTCTCTTTGGCTTTTTAATTGCCATGAGTTTGGTCTGGATTGTATGTCTCCTTTGTTTATAGAATCTCTTCTGAAAGCTTAGCTAAAAGCTGTAATTCCTGAAGGGTGGTGATTTACCATTCTATTTTTTTCCTCTTTTTTTTTAAATTTTCTAAGTTAGCCATCTCTGGTTTTAACCCAGTTACAAATATACTGGACAGAGGAGTTGATATCAGAGTTTCAGGCCCAAGTTCTGACACTTCAAAGGTCATAAGAAATTCCTAAAGTCTAAAAGTCAGCCATGTTTTAGATGGGCACAAGATTGAATCAAAGTTCATTCAACTTCAGCCAGAAACCCTTGAGGGATGGCAACCAAGATCACTTTTCTTACCCTCTGGGCTTTGGTGTGTTCTAAAAATATGTTTTAATTATTTTAATTTTTTTTTTCATTCTTCCTGAAAGTGGGCCCTTTTGGCTTCTCAGTTGCTGTAAGTCAGGTACCCTAGGGATAAGTTCTTAGGATTGTCTTAAATTTTCTAATAATCATATCATTCCTACATTGTGGAAAATGTTTAATGATATTCCAAAATTCTGAGAACTTTGTTTCAGAGAAGGTATCAACAAACTACAGCTCATGAGCCAAATCAGGTGTGCCACGTGCTTTTGTCCTCTTGCAGGAAACTTATGTCCTTTTGTTTATGTATCATTCAAAGCTACTTTAACACTCTAGAGATGAGTAGTTGTAACAGAGACCATAGAAATCAAAAAACAAAGTATTTACCATCTGACCCTACAGGTATAAAGAGAATAGGCTCTGGAGTTAGACTTACGGGATTCAAATCCTGGTTCTACTACTTATAATATTTTTTCACTCTAGGTTTTCTGTAACTTACCTATTTCTCTATGTTGCCCTCCCCATGCACAATTATGAAATTCTAACTCAAAAGTAGTTTATTAGTCTTACCCATTCCTCATGGCATTAAAAGTGATAGTCCCATATGAATATAGCAATCAGGTGTACTCTATTCAACAAACACTTAAAGGGTCGTAGCTTTAAGATACCATTTTTAAAAATAAATTTTATTGGAGTATAGTTGACTTAAAAGTTGTGTTAGTTTCAGGTGTACAGCAAAGTAAATCAGTTATTCATATGATATCATTTTGCTCAGTTCTATAAAGATATAGAGACACTAACATGGATCTCCAGGAGTTGAGTCTAGTAGAAAATGCAGAAACATAAAGACAGAGGATGACAGCTATAAATGCTGTAAGTACAAACAATATGTTCTGATAAGACGTTCAGCCAGGATAAGGTGAAATACCTTCCCTACTGACGTCTGCGTTTTCTGTTATTCAGTATGATGTTCAAACTATAGTTGCCTTGGACATAATGATACCAGAAATTTTTCCAGTTTATCTACACAACGAAGATATCAAAGTTGACTCGAATTTTTATAAGAAGAATATTTTTCCTACATGTGCTAAATGAATCCTGGTTCTGAGCCAAAGATGGATACTGCAAGAATAGAATATATAGCTTCCATTCTATTCAATGGAAAAGTAACAAAGTTAATATATTGCAACTGTGACTTACCCTCCTGAAGATACATCAGACCAAAATGCACAAACCATGGCTGGTTCTCAGAACAGCACCTATAAATTAACAATAAGAAAGTTCCCAATTAGACTATAGATGATATACTTTGTAATTCCTTACATTTTTCCAGATTTTTATGTTTAACATGAAGAAATCAATCATGGTATCCCCATCTAGAGCCAAACTAAAATGTAATTCAGTAGGAAAAAGTTAATCTTTTTGGTTAGCACAAATGCTATAAATTCGCTGTCTAATATCATAATTCATTTTAAGTTAAAAGGGAGAAAAATCATTCGCATGGCAAAATTAAATTTTACCTCAAATGACAATATAGCAATGTATCAAAATACTCAGAATCCAAGTTTATCTTTACGTTGAAAACAGTGATATCAATATGTCCTGGCTATAGTGTCATCTGTATTAGTAAACTAAAATCATCTGTAATTAGACCAAGAAGTTTAGAAACACTGAAAATAATCATCAAGGTAAGTAATCTCAGTGTGGGATAACTGAAACACCATAATTTAGTAGAGGAAAATTGAAACAATTGCATTAGATGTTACTAGGGACAATAGGAATGTAAAAATAGAGATTGAGAAAAACAGAGTGAGAAAGCAACAGAGATGAACAGAAAAACTAAGAGAGAAGCACATATTACAAGGCTTCTTCCTGGGAAGGAGAATCTTGGTTGAAAATACTGCCATGTTGTTGGCTTGGCTATTTCTAACCTGATCATTTTCTTTCTTTCTTTTTTCACAGACCCATTTGAGAATTTGACTATCTCTTCAGAAATATGCACTGTTTCAGAGAGGTTATAGTCCTCCTAAATTCCCTTTATGGGCCTGAGGTTAAGAGGACAGGTTATAAAAGCTGAAAATTCCTTACGCCCTTTTAGTTGACAGTGCCTACTATTTTTGCACCCACTCGCAGGCACTCTCAGTACACCAGCAAAATCAGGTTTCTACAGACCAGACCATGAATGTTAATTTATCAATATAAATATTTATATTTTATGGGATCCTTCCTAGGCTGGCACCAGGCCTTTTTCACACTGCCTTTTGTTTTGCTATGAATCTCATATATGAACACTGAATCTTTTTTTTTTTTTTTTTTTTTTTTTTGTCATTTTGCCATTTCTTGGGCAGCTCCCGTGGCATATGGAGGTTCCCAGGCTAGGGGTCGAATCAGAGCTATAGCCGCTGGCCTACACCAGAGCCACAGCAACTCAGGATCCAAGCCGCATCTGCAACCCACACCACAGCTCATGGCAATGCTGGATCGATCCTTAACCCACTGAGCAAGGCCAGGGATCAAACCTGCAACCTCATGGTTCCTAGTTGAATTCGTTAACCACTGAGCCATGATGGGAACTCCTGAACACTGAATCTTTAAAAGCAACAACAAAAAAGAAAAACACAAAATTTGTTATCTACTGGTACTACTTATGCATGAATTACTCTTGACTAGAGAATGCACAAGGTGTCCACATTTTTATTTTTTATTTTTATTTTTTGTCTTTTTGCCTTTTCTAGGGCCACTCCCACAGCATATGGAGGTTCCCAGCCGAGAGGTCAAATCGGAGCTGTAGCCACCAGCCTATGCCAGAGCCACAGCAACGTGGGATCCCAGCCGCATCTCCAACCTACACCTCAGCTTAAGGCAACGCCGGATGCTTAACCCACTGAGCAAGGGCAGGCATCGAACTTGCAACCTCATGGTTCCTAGTCAGATTCGTTAACCACTGAGCCACGACGGGAACTCCTATCCATATTTTTAATAAGACTACTTTTTACTAAAAGTTCAAGGAAAAATATCATGCAGTATCACTTATCTCAGTGAAATTTCTGAGTTTATTTTTCTCATATATTTCCCCTTCCACATCACCTCTAGAAAGAATTTTCCATTTCAAAAGAATTTTTAGTGAATTCTTATTGAAATCCTGGTGTTCTCACTACCAAGTTAAATAATTAATCATAAGGGTTGTCCATGTTGTCTACTTTTTAATTCATCAGCAATTATGTATAGAAAGATGCTGTCATATTATTGTAGATACTATCTCGAGAATTTATTAGATAAATTATGTATAATACGTAATAACTAGATGATATCAATGTGGAATCAATACCACAATTTCAACTACATATTGGTACATAAACACACTCATATGCATGATCATTGTAGGACTATACATACTACAATGAACAGTTCAATATTTTTTAAAGCAAAGCAGAATAACTCCCTGTAATTACCCTAATGGAAAAGTGACCAGGGTAAAATGTGAATGTATTCATTTAGTCTGTCATAACAAGTAGTGCTAGTCAGGTTTAATTCTTCTGTTGGTACTTATATCACTGTAATATATATATATATATGTACACACACATATACATATATATATATATATATAAAATATATTTTCATTCCAATTTGCTATCTAGAATAGGTAAAAAACAGGACTATCAGGTCATCAGCTATTCCAGTGAGAAATGACGGGGCCCTAGTATAACTCTCAGAAGGTCTTTTTCTTGTTTCAACAACACACAACATTGAGTTTGTGCTGATGATAAGAGAACCCGAAGAGATACGGGTAAAACCAGCATGGTACTTGGAAGGGACTGAAGTTCATTCCCATTCCAGAAAGACTGCAAATCAAGAATAAAGTGGTAGCCTGGTCAAGATTTCATGTGAAGCAACAAGAAAGTCCATTTTGGTTCTGATTAGAAATTGATGCATAAAATTTAAGATTTCTCAAGATTTCTCCATTTCCATGTACAATTTACATATGTAATATTTGGCACATATACTACACGGTTTGTATCTAAATGAAACTTCTTAGAATAACTTTGTCTGGGTCCTTGCATGTAGAATAGAGGACACTATTTTAATGGAATCTGTGAATAGTTCCAAGTAGCATTTGTATATCTAACAAAGAGGGATCATTTTAAGAAATATGTATCACTTAACTGACCACACACCTCTCTTTCATCACAAAAAACAATGTCGAATGATATCACCGTGTTATTTCTCCCCAAGCATTTCACACTCAATTGATCAGTTTCTCTCAGTCTAGCTCCCAATTTGGGATTCTTTGTTGCCATTGCTGGTAAACACTACTTACTCTCAAGTCTCAAATACAAACCTGAAGCTATCTATTCTCCCACTCCACACATGAGTTTGAGGCATTTATCAAGTCCTTCTTATTTCAACTTCCAAATACACCTAAATCAACCTTCATCATTCCCAAACTTACTGTCACTGCCTTAGTGCATGCATTCATCAGACCTCACCTGAATTAGTGCATAGCCCCTTAAGTTCTCCCTATCTCATTCCTGCATAAAGATCTGTGAACAGAACCTTGATGGCTCATGGAAGCAGTCCATTAGGATCAAGTTCAAAATGCAGGGACAGCAAAAAAGCTAATCCCCATTTCACATTTGCTTTCTTCATTTTTACTACTTCTCCCCCAAACCCTTTATATTTGTAATTTGCTGATCTTTATGCCCAGAATTATTTTTGTTTTTTAACCAACTCTATACATCTGTCAACATTTCTAAATTATGGATCCCATGATGTCAAGGACCAATTTCTCTCCCTCTTGGTAGTTTTCCTATCAGAACCACAACCTTTTTTTGAATAAATAAATGAATAAATGAACTTCAGTACAGTATCATTCAAAAAGCCTTCTCCATTGGATATAAACACTTCTTCCTTGTGTTACAACCTGAGCATATCTTTACTGTAACCTACAAGATTGCACTTTCATGTTTGTCTATTTCACTGGCCAAATTTTGACACCAAAGTGGATGTGCTCATTAAAATTTCTAAAAACAAAAAGTGAAAAAGGATGACTACTAGGATTTACTATTACAGTATCAGTACAGAAGCCACAGAAAAAATCCTCTCATTTGTTCTTCAGAATAAATATTTAACATCTGAAAATTTAACTGTTCAGCCTACACTTATAACCCTGCTGAGAGTGATCTCTTCACATGAAAAGTGCTTCTGTTGCAATACAGAAAGTCTTCAGATGCTGCTCATAAAGGAGTCCTGGTGAGTTTAAGCAACGATTCTTAAGCACTGTTACACAAAGAATCACCTAAGATCATGGTTTAATTGATCAGAATGGACTGGCTTCGGTTTCTTCTAAGACCTCCTCAAGTGATTCTAGTGTGTACCAGGGGTTGATAACTGCTGACAGACTAAGGCATAATTGTAACAAAATACGACATGTCCAAGATATTCACTTTCTAATTCTTGAATTTTGTGATTCCAGGGGTTCTTGACTAGCAAAGAGAGAAACAGAATTTTCCTGCAATGGCTGATGGATCAGCCTAAAAATGACTGTAAAAGAATAGCATTCATTCATTGTGCTGAGCAACTTATAAATATTATCTCACCAGGCCTCAAAATAACAATGTGGTTATATATTATTATCCTTATTTTGCAGATGAGAAAAATGAATTTCAGTAAAATTAAGCACATTTTTCATGCAATACATAAATAAGTCAGGAGCATAGTGTGATTCATCTGACTATGAAGTCATGTTGGCAACTATTCTATTTCTCTTCCTAGAAATACAATGTGAATTATTTCACCCAGGGAGTAAAAGAGGGCAATGCTATTTTTCCTTCTGTTTAAAGGCTCAGTGTGTTAAAGGAAGAATATAGCTTCCTCCACCGTAAAATCTGGTAATATCCAGACAGTCAGTGATGAATGATGTGACATTCCTTCTTCCCATCAGTTTCTGCATTAGCGAATCTATATGTGAGGTTTCCTGGACTTCCTGCTTCCTGTATGAGCTCTCACCTCCTGCAGAGGTGAACTGGAGACAAATTCAAAGATTAATGATCTCTCTACTTTCCTTCTGATCATATTATAGTGGCTAATTTGCAAGACCCTCCGTGGCATCTTTAGTGCCTGTATAGTTTGAAATGGGCACCAGATCTCAAATGAAGACAGTGATGGGGGGTGGGTTCACTTGGAATTGTTTTCCGTTATCTAATTTATCCACCTGAATTCATCCACCTGAATAGCACCACCGGAATCCTATGAATAAGCCATAATCAACACCAAAGAACAGGATTTCTTTATCAAAACTATTGCCTCCAGGAGGAGTGGCAATACTTCCTGATCTTTTGATGGACTTTGTGCAGTATTTGCTTGAAATCTTGGTTCCATTTGGAAAATTCCCCTTACTTGATGATTAAATATACTCAAATTAAATATAATGGAGCTATTTCTTACTTTTTCATGGTCCTTGAAAATGCCAGAAGGACTGACTTTTTAAGGGCCATTACCTCATTCAACACTTGGGATTATTATAGTCTGTATTTACCAATTGTTCAAAGTGATCAAAAAGATAAGGTTCAACTCTCATAAATGCAAAAATATTAAGCATGTAGCCAAAAAACCAGCACAGTATTAGAAAAGCTAGTTAAAAGGTAAATCAATCAGACAAGTTCTCTGAGCACTAACATATAAGGGGCTTGAAAACATCACGAGTAACTCAAATTACAAAAAGAGGGGTACAAGAATAGAGTAAAATGTATGCCTGGAAAGAATACTTTGGTAAGAACTTGAAATGGAAGGTAAGACCAATAAGAGACCTTCCAGCAAAACAACCCGAGTCAGCAAAACTCCCTTCTAAAAAAAAAAAAAGGTTTTACTGAAATGATATGGCTTTCATTTCCCTTAATTACAGAGAAAAGGTAGAGTACTATCACCAAAAACATCTTCAACCTCTATTCAATAAACAGTTCTCATCCTGTACCTTAAGAAAAGTTGAACAAATATTTGATGATTTTGTGTTCAAAGTGGGAGGGGAAACAAGGACAAATCACTAGCCTGCTCACAACAACCATAAGTCTCTTCCTGTCCTCCTTGCAATCATGGAATGCCAAGAATATGGCAAATGCCTAGGCTTCTGTTGCTAGAAAGTGAGGAAGTTATGTACGTTATCAAGGTCACACAAATTAAAAGCACTTCATCCAAGTAGGAATAAGAGCTGATAGACCATTTTCCTGTCCTGACTCTATTAGATCTGTTGATTACTCATACTTCGTAGGCACAATTTTTATCCAGAGTGTGTGATTATTTTCATATCATTCCTAAAAGAAAGTTAAAACATAGGAAGAAGGGGAAATGCAAATTTTAGTTGCTACACCCTAGATTAAACCATATCATTCATTGCAACAATCTCCTGAAGCTATCTCTGTTTTTATTCCATGTGATAGTCTCATCTCCATATGGTGACCAGAATAATCTGAACATAAATTATCTTCATCTGAAGATATCTCCGTCTTGCTCTGAATTTTTTTTAAATCTACAGCTTTCAATCTTGAATTCAATGAAAATAGTTACTTTTAGAATATATATGTTCCATGTAGTTTGCTCAACCTACTCCAGCTAGCGTCCACCTTCAAAACTCTTCAGGAAATAGGAGTCTTCACTGTGGCAAAGGGAGTTAAGAATTTGACTTCAGGGGCTTGGGTGGCTGCTGAGGTGGGAGTTGGATCTAGGTGGGCTGGGGCAGTGGGTTATAGTATCTGTCGTTGCCTCAGCTGTGGCTGGGACTGAATCCCTGGCTTGGGAACTTCCATATGCCATGGATGCAGCCATAAAACAAAACAAAACCTCTTCAGACAATAAACTGACACCAGTCTGTGTATTTGGGTATACCCTACAATTGCACATCCCTGTGTGCTTCCAGCATATGTGAAATTCTTCAAAGGACTTTGACTGAATTCCCCTGAGTTTCTACATCTCAGCAAAGCATCCACCCTGAGAATGTGTTTTCAGTCTCTTGGACAAGCAGTGCTGATCTCCATGAACCATCCTACTTGCTTGCAAAAGAAGCACAACAGCCTAAGATCTTTCTCTCTAGTATTTTGAGCCACTCTTCCAGGGCTCACCCATTTTTGCTCTCTGCTTATGGACTGAAAGAGCATTGGTGGCAAAGCTCAAAAGAATGGCTTGGTCATCTCCTAATAAAGGGCACCAAGCAGCTCTGTTTAAAAGATGAAAGTACTCACTGCCTGTTGTCTTATGGTTTTAGAAATCAGCCAATAGAAAACTTCTATTCAACATCATTCAGTGGTAACGATATGACTGTAGAGAGTCTTATTTACTTAAATTTCTATATGCAGCATGGTTTATAGTTGGCCAGAAAAGGCAGTCTATCCAACTGACATGTTAACCACTGCAATCTCAGAAATATAAATAAAATATTAAATATTTTTCTTTGAATTACAATCAATTTGGCCACAGAGAGTAAGACTTGAGTTCAGCTTCTGGGTCTTCCATTTACATGTTACGTGACCCTAAGCAAATTCTTTATTGTTGCTAAGACTGTTTTTCTCAAAGGTGAATTAAAGATCTGATACAACTTCAGAAGGTACTATGAAGATGAAACACTATCAACCTTACAAAGTTTCTAGCTCTTGCATATTAATAATAATAAAAAATCTAATTTTTGAATGTCTATTATGAACAAGATGTAGAACTCAGGATTTTATATATTAGTAAAAAAAATTCAGAAATTTACATAATGGTAAGGCATTTAAATCTTTACTTTTATATGCACACAGAAATGATCACACTCTGAAGTAGAAGAGATTCATGTTTAAAACCACATAGGACGGCTTCACTGAAATTTTCCCTTTATCTTGTATTTGGGACCACATTTCTAATCTGACAGGTAAGAATTAATTTTCTGTTCAAAAGAAAGCCCATGGTGAAAAAGCTTAAAAGCAATACTTTCCAGCCATCACTAAGTTGATCCTATAAACAAGCTTATTAAAAAAAAAAAAAAAAAAAAAAAAGTTCTGGAGTTCCCATCATGGCTCAGTGGTTAACGAATCCGACTAGGAACCATGAGGTTGCAGGTTTGATCCCTGGCCTTGCTCAGTGGGTTAAGGATCCAGTGTTGCCATGAGCTGTGGTGTAGGTCACAAACGCGGCTCAGATCCCACGTTGCTGTGGCTGTGTTGTAGGCTGGCAGCTACAGCTCTGATTGAAGCCCTAGCCTGGGAATCTCTATGTGCTGTGGGTGCGGCCCTAGAAAAGACAAAAACAAACAAACAAAAAAATTTCTTATATCCATTTTACAAATCATGTAAATTTTAAGCTCAGGTGACCTCTCTTTGAAGACTTGTACCTATTAGACAGAGGATACAGGATGTAAGCTCATGCCTTCTGATTCTAAATCTCCATTCTGCAATTTTTTTGTGTGAAGACTAGGCCTAGCGTAGGCTGTCTCTTCCTTTCATTATTATCTATTTCAACAATGAAATTTTGTCAAGCTATCTAAAAAGTTCTGTATTTTGGCTTTTTGTGACAGTGATCTACTCATTGAATAAAGTGCAGAATCAAGGAAATTGTTGACTGTAACTCAGTCCTTATTCTTTCTTACCAGAAGCACAGGGCTGCCATCTACCAGTAATAAGGAAATTTGCAGTCTTCCAAATTGTAACAACACAGCAGCAGAAGAAATGCTTTTCACTATTTTGCTTTTGGATTAACTTTTTAGAAATGTATTGAAAAGCTGAAATTATCAACATACACCCAATGTTCAGAATCTCAAAAGAATTATCCCTAGAGGATACTACATAAATCAGGCTCTAGAAATTAATAATAAAGCCTGTTTTCTGCATGATTTTGAAAGTTACCTCAGAAAGTTCATATATGAAGGGAAAACTAAAAACAGAAGCAAGTTTTGAAATAAATACGCAAAGAGTGACCGCACTAAGTAGAATCTGGTCTAGGTGAGCTAGGTGGTAAATACCCTGAGTAAAATATCCCCTAAAATGGCATAAGTGGATCTTCAAATTGGTTCATATATTCCTAATATTAATAGGTACTATAATAGGTATACAATAGGTGTTTATTGTGTTATACGTGCCAGGTTCCATTTAACATTTTTTATATAATAATTCTTTTACTACATGAAAATACTATGAGGTAGTTAAAATTATTCCCATCTTAGTGATGGTTAATATTATGTATCAACTTGGCTAGACCACACAGTGCCCAGATATCTACTTAAACACTATTTCTGTATGTCTGTGAAGGTGTTTCTGGAAGAGATTAGAATTTGAATTGATGAACCGAGTTAAGCACACAGTCCTCCTGGACATTCATGAGCATCATCCAATCCATGTAGGGCCTGAATGGAACAAAATGGCAGAAGAATGTTGAATTTATTCTCTGCCCAACTGGTTGAGCTGACACATAGGTCTTCTCCTTCCCTTGGTGCTCCTGGTTCCCAGATATTCACACTCAGACTAAAATCTACACCATCAGTCTCCAGCTTGCAAGCCTTCAAAGAAAACCACTCACTTTCCTGGGTCTGCAACTTATAGACAGCAGGTCATAGGGCTCCTCAGCCCCCATAATCATGTGTGCAAGTTCTTTATAATAAATCTCTTTCTGGAGACTGAGAGAGAAAGACAGAGTCAGAGGGAGGTGGAGAGACAGAGAGAAACATGTAAATAGTAACATAGAGATACCCTATTGTTTGTTGTTCTGGAGAACTCTAATATCTCTGCTTTACATAAAGGAAATTTATATTAAGTAATTCACAAAACAAATATTCAAATCCAGGCATCTGGATGGATTCCATGTTTTTATACTCTGTATACACTGCCTTTCTACCCTTAGATGTTGAAGATGTGAACAGAAGGAAGTGACCAGAGAGATGAGATCTAGGCTATACCCTCCAAGAAGTAGGCTGTGAACTAGAACAATGTTTGGAAAATATTCAGTCACAGGAAAACTGAAGTCTATTCCTATTTCTAAATCAGCCTCTAATTTTTGGAAAATCAATTTACTTCTCTTGGCCTTAGTCTTTCATTAGAAAAATGAAATAGAAGAGTAAATAATAATTAAACAATCTTCTAAGTCTAGGATGGTGATCTCAGGATTGTGTCTTAGACGATGTCAAGGGAAGATGAAGGTGGTATAAATTCCTCGAAACTGGTACATTTCATCATGGAGGATTATTCTCCTGGATTTGGCCCTCTGAAATATGCTTTATGGATTTTAAGATTTTGCACCTCCAAAACTATAAAATAAATTTCCTTTGGAAATTGTCTAATCACCCTCCCATTTATAAGCCAGGGGAGTTTCTACCAGATGTGGAAAGACACAAGACAACAAAATATATAAATCAAAAGCCCTCATGTACTCATTGCAAATGGAATTGTAAAATTCTTGTTTTCTCCTGTATGTCCTAGAGCACCATAAGACAAACAAATGAGAGGATATGGTGCTATGAAGGGAAGTGCATAAAATCCAGCAGTAATAGATGAAGACTCTTCTCATATGGTATTAAGTCCACATTTTTTGTTTGTTTCTGGTTTTGTTTTTGCTCTATATATATCACACAAAAAGAATTCAAGTAAATAATGAAAATAAAATGTTGTTATAATGACAATCTCTTCCATAGATAAATCATCTTAGTTTTCACTTCCAAAGAGAAATGTTATTACTTAGTATCCCCATAGCTTTCTCTTAAAAACAACAAAGAGCAAAGATTTACATCTTTAACTTACAAATAAATTCTCTATTTGGAAAAAATTCAATAAAATCAGGGTCCCAGGAGCAAGGAAATAAATTATCAATCCATCTTGTCACAGAGATGGGTACAGTCCCGATAAACCACTTGATCAACTTTTTGGTGCCAAGTCTGAAGCTCCAAGGTTAATTTATTTTGCATCAGCATTTTCAAGAGTGAGCCCAAGGAGTTCCCTTGTGGCACAGCATGTTAAGGATCTGGCATTGTCACTGTAGTGACATAGGGGTCACTGCTATGGTGTGGCTTCAATCCCTGGCCCAAGATCTTCTGTATGCTGTATTCACAGCCAAAAAAAAAAAAAAAAAAAAGAATAAGCCCAAATCTTGAGAAATGAGAGGTTAAAAAAATCCAATAAAACATTATTAAAAGTCTGTAGAGTAGGAAAAAAATTCACTGGGCTATCAAAGTGTTTATGAAACAGGCTTAAATCACTTAAATCTAAGTTAGAATGCAAACATAACTTCTGATCTTAATTTGTTCTTCCACATGGGCAGTGCAAATAGCAAAATTTGAGTTGAAAGGGCACGTTAAATATCTTTCAATACTTACGTATATTTGTCAATATAAAATATATTAATTTACATGTATTTTATATAAGCATATACAAATAGGAACTAACAGTCAAAAGGCAAATATCAATAGGAATAACCAAAGTAATACTAGAGTTCAAATAAAAATATCCGTATTTTTGAAAGTAAATAATACTTGCAAGATCGGTTAAGTCTTGTCACAATTCTGTTTCAGGAAGTTAAGTTCCTTTGTGCCATTCTATAAAGTTTGATATTTAAACTAAACTGATCTTTTTTTTTTTTTTGCTTTTTTGGGCTGCATCTGTGGCATATGGAAGTTCCCTGGCTAGGGGTCAAATCAGAGCTACAGCTGCCAGCCACAGCCATAGCCACAGCAATGCTAGATCCAAGCCACATCTGCTACCTACACCACAACTCATGGCAACACCCAATCCATTACCCACAGAACGAAGCCAGGGATCGAACCTGCATCCTCGTGGATACTAGTTGGGCTTGCTACCCCTGAGCCACACAGGAACTTCCTAAACTAAACTGATCTTGAACCATAAGGGACTGGCTCTCCAGGCTGTATGACAATTGCAGCACATTCAATAACAAAAGTCCTCCTGTTGACGATAATAAAGGGTGATTTTGGAGAAGTACTGCATTGCCCCTGCAAGATCAAAACCACAAGTGAATGATTTAAAGGAGATACGTTTGTTCCTCTTCTCAAGCAGTCATCGCTCTCCTCTTTCCTATAGGAACTGCTGAAGATGCTTGCAGTGGGGGAAATGAAACAGAAGCAGACCTAATGGCCTTGACTGGTGTTTCTGTCATGTGCCTGGCATGAAAACATCAAGATAAGGTAAAAACAAGAATAAAACACAAAGACTGACTGGTATCCTTTATGCACCAGGTTAGTTAATAGCTAACTTATTTATACTATAAGTACCAAAAGAGCTGTAGACATATGATTATACATTATGAGGGAGAGACGAATGTTAATGCTGGCGTGTCAAGGAAGGGCCTTAAAAGGAATGGACATGGGGGAGTGCTTAACAGGTAAGTAGGATTTGGGGTGGCAGCAAAATCCTGGTGCTAAAATATTCCAGAGGGAATGTCAGAGAAGAAAGAAATTCGGTGACATATCACAGGATGAGAAATAGTATAGTATTTGAGGATACGAGGTGAATGGTGGGGTGAAGAATGCTAAAACTTCATTTGTAGAGATTGTAGAGGGCCAAACTAATGAGTCAAAAATATTTCTTATAGACCACAAGAGGTTCACCAAATGTCTGTGCTCCAGTGTTTCTCAGCTTTATATGGATCTGGAAAATACCTTTCCCCTTAATTTTTTATTGTAATTTATTCTTTCAGAAAGGATTTATTGAGGAAATATTCTGGATATAATGCAAAGATAGGAAAAGATATATACCATTAAATTCCTGTTCTCAAGGAGCTTCCTTAATGTCCACAGGCAAAAAACAAGATTATGGGAATGATAAGATTGGCACAAGCCAAAATAGTTTACAAGTAAATCTTCCCTTGCAGCTCAGCAGGTTAAGGATCCAGCTGAGGCTCTGGTTACAGATGTGGTGCAGGGTCAGTCCCTGGCCTGGGAACTTTCATCTGCAAAAGGCACAGTCAAAAATGAAAATAAAAAATCAGAGACAAAGGCAAATCAATCCAGTTTGGTTCTTGTGATTTCTAACTCTCAACTCCTTTGACACTAGTAAGTACAAGAGGCAGCAGAAGAGCAGAAGTTATAAAATACTGGGTAAATCCAATCAAGTTTTTACAAAATAACTTCCTAATACAACTCACTTCTTTTTTTTTTTTTTTTTTTTTTTTTTGTCTTTTGTCTTTTTAGGGCCACACCCACAGCATGTGGAGTTTCCCAGGCTAGGGGTCTAATCAGAGTTATAGCTGCCAGCCTACACCAGAGCCACAGCAAGGCCAGATCCAAGCTGCATCTGCAACCTACACCACAGCTCACGGCAACACCGGATCCTCAACCCACTGAGCGAGGCCAGGGATGGAATCTGCAACCTCACGGTTCCTAGTCAGATTTGTTTCCACTGTGCCATGATGGGAACTCCGACAAACTCCCTTCCTTTTTTAAAAAAAAGTTTTTAGTATAGTTGATTTGCAATGTTTGGTCAATTTCTGCTGTACCACAACAAACTCACTTCTATTTCGTGGGTACAGATACTTCTAAGTTTGATGAACACTCTCATTATTCTCAGTTACTCTGATCTGTCCACATCAGTCTCTGACAGAAATAAAGCTGTGGATGAGCATTTTCCATTTTAGAACAATTATTTGGATGCCAAATGTAAATTAAACTGTTTTACCCCTCTTCCTTAATCACTGTCCATTTTTCATGGATCTCAGCCCCTCAGCTACTGCCTGGAGGAGAATGTCTATTGTCTTCTTCTACCTCCTTGTCTTCTTCCTACCCTTTCTTCTTTAGGCTTTAAATTGTTTTATTTATTTTAACCTGAGTCTGTAGCATGTCCAGCTTTTTTTAAGTATATTCTCCAGATCCACTCTTTCTTGTATTCCAACCCTTCCATCCCTCATTTTTTTCTTTTTTGTCCATTAGTATAAGAGGGAAGTTGCCCTTTATATTTTTTAAAGTGACCTATATGTTTTGTTCCTTTTAAAGACAGACATGCAGCCTCAGAGATCAACTACATTTTCACGTGCAGCCCGCGAAAGAAAGGCTGAGGGGAAATTGATGTGCTAGTCTAATTCCAAGACACTCAAAGGTCCTAGAGACCAGACCTCTATATTAGGATCAATGAACACAAAGAGTGAGAGGTAAGATCAGTGAATATTCTGAAGCTCTTAGAAGTTGCTAAGTCAGAGCCTAGTAATTAGCTGAACTGCATGATGAGCTGGCCCAAGATGTGAGCCTGGGCAAAGGCCAGACTATAAATTACCATTAAAATTTTTTTTTTTTTTTTTGTCTTTTTGCTACTTCTTGGGCCGCTCCCGTGGCATATGGAGGCTCCCAGGCTAGGGGTCGAATCGGAGCTGTAGCCACCGGCCTACGCCAGAGCCACAGCAACGCGGGATCCAAGCCACGTCTGCAACCCACACCACAGCTCACGGGAATGCTAGATCCTTAACCCACTGAGCAAGGGCAGGGACTGAACCCGCAACCTCATGGTTCCTAGTCGGATTTGTTAACCACTGCGCCACGATGGGAACTCCCTAAAATGTATTTCAAAAGAACATACTAAAAATGAATGGTATCAATTGTATGTATGTAATATCTTATGCTTCAGTGCATGTTATACTTCTTCTCTGAGGTGTGCAATACTGGTTGTTTTGTACATTAACTATTTTGTTAACTACAGATTTAATAAAATGTAGACAAAAAGTCTGTCTTATGAGAAATTCAAGAAAATTGTTTTTCAATAAAATCAAGACAATTTCTCTCAAAATTATTCCTGTGCAATTATTTCTTTGAAATATGTAGCCAGATAAGCACTATATAGTCAGAATGGAGTCAGAATGGATTATTAAGTGTTTGATCCAGGAAGGTCCAGCATGTCTGAACTAAACTTTCAAAGAATAGTACACATAGATTTCTATGAAAATGTGTGTCAAAACAAAGGGTGGCAAATTATAAACACTTAGCAACATTTTGGGGGGCCATGTGGTCATTCATTATAACGTTCTTTTGGTTTTCTTGTAGCTTTGACTTTTTAAAATAAAATGTAAGAGAAAAGAGAAAGGAAGAATGAAAGAAGGAAGGAAGGAAACACGGAATGAGGGAAAATAAGGGAGGCTGTGGCCCTGTAGGGCACCTCTGCAGCCTCTGAAGTCCATGCAATCTGTTGAACCCCTGCCCCAGCAAACTTCAAGCTAGTCAATGGTAGTTGGCTCCGGCACCTGTTCCAGAAGGTCATTAACAAGCACCCTTCAAAGTAGGGAAGATGGTTAAGAAGTTCAACTAGGAAACCAGATTACAAAATGTGAAAAGCAAAGACGTATTATGTCACTCACAGCGGCTAGAAGAAAACAATGATAATGTGATGGAACTTTTCATTATAAACAAAACTTGCAAAGTTGCATCATCTTCCAGAGTGATGGCAGTAATCTGTATTTTTCACATACACAATATGAAAAAAATGAGAGTCATGTTACAAAGCTCATAGTAAAGTTACATTCAATAGCCATGGCAGATCACTGTATCAGTATGGACTTATATGCCTTTCAGACCTAGAGATCTTTGGACATTCTGGTGGATAATTTATTTACAGAATTTATAATCTGCAGAGTACTCCAGTACATACTGCAGAACAGAGAAACTGTAACATGTTTTCCTCTAGTGTAGTGTAACCAAATGGCTATATTAATTGTGGGCTGACCAAACCAACAGTAAAAGAAAACTAGCAAAATAAAACGTATGGATTTTGTCTATCTGTTTTTGCTATTTAGGGCCATACTCACAACATATGGAAGTTCCTAGGCTAGGGGTCTAATTGCAGGCATACACCACAGCCACAACACAGGATTCAAGCCATGTCTGCAACCTACACCACAGGTCACGGCAACACAGGATCCTTTACCTACTGAGTGAAGCTAGCGATCAAACCCACATCCTCATGGGGTTTGTAACCTGCTCAGCTACAACGGAAACTCCAAAGGGATGGTTTTAATGCTCAGATGTGGCCATAAAGAGGGGAAAAAAAGGATTTATTTATTTATTGCTTTGAAATTGCTTGGCTGTGCTTATTTTTAAGTGATGCATGATACAGACATGAAGTGTCAAGATGTATGAAACAAACTGCAAATGGTTGGGAATAACAAACACTAAGCAAGTAAATATGTCAACATATTTATGTTTTAAAATCTAAAATTTATATTTATATTTTTAAGGCTAGAATTTTATATCTAGAATTTATTTTAAAATATTTAAGTTTAAATCTGGTTGGTAGATATAAAATTTTTCAATTTACTACATTATTCCTTACACTATTTTATGTTTGAACAATTATATGCTAATAATTTTATTTTTTTTATATGCTAATAATTTTAAAAACAAAAAATGTTTTTTGTTTTTGTCTTTAGGGCCACACCTACAGCATATGGAGGTTCCCAAACTAGGGGGGTCGAATGGGAGCTATAGCCTCTGGCCTACACCACAGCCACAGAGACACCAGATCCAAGTCTCATCTATGACCTACACCAGAGCTCACAGCAACGCCAGATCCTTAACCCAGAGTGAGGGCAGAGATGGAATCTGCATCCTCATGGGTACTAGTCAGATTCATCTCTGCTGAGCCACAGCACGAACTCCCCAAAAAATGTTTTTAGGGCAATAACTTGTCATCCATATATTTTATGAATTTATAAAAACTGACTTAGATTAGCTTGTGATTCAACATATCCCTACTTGGGGATTTTGTTTTTGTTTTTGTTTTTTCTATTTTCAGCAGGGCTTTCAATGATTCATGTCCCCTAAATCACTTTCAGAACAGATTTGTTAATCTCTGATTTGATCAAGAGCCGAAGTATTTTTGTTATTTGTTTCTGCAGCCTTTTGGATTATTCCATTCCCTGGTGGTTCTTAAAAGCAGCTCTTCTTAAAAAGCTTCCCCCCTGCTGCTCCTTAAACTGATTTTTATGTGACTCCAAATTAAATCCATTATTTCTAGTCTATCAATTTTCCAACTTGAATCAGCACCCTTTAAGATTCCCATCTGCTATCCATGTGAAGCAAGTGTTGAAATCTGCCTTTTTGTCCTCTCTATCCTGGGCTCCTCAGGTGCCTTGGAAGCTCCATTCAGAATTTGCAGGTACTGATCTCTGCCTGCCAGAGATGTACAGGCTATTCAGTGCAGAGTCCAACACCAGGCCTCCTTCCACTTCCACGATTTACTATCAGAGTTAAAAATGTACAAATTTCAAGCCATGTGTAAAAGTCAGCTCCCAAGAGAAATACAAAAGGTACCTAGGATATAGATACCACAGAGTACAGTGAAAGGACACAAGGGTGTCCTTTCCATGAGGCAAAAGCTGGAGAACTGGAATCGGCCCATCTATTTACGGCCTGAATGTACTGTGCAACTTTGGCCAAGCCATTACATATTACTTCCTTCAACCATAAAATAAGAGAAATGGATTGAACTGAATATGTGGTTCATTTCAACTTTATTTTTAAATAATTTTATTCTTTCATGTTGATAAAAGTAACTTATGTACCACTTGTAGAAAATTTTGAAATTATTTAAGCATGTAGAAAATAATAAGAAATGGAGAGATTCTTACAAAGGTACAATCGACGAAGACTGAACCAGGAAGAAATTGAAGATATAAACAGACTGATCACAAATACCAAAATTAAATATGTGATTAAAATCCATCCAAAAACCAAAAGTACAGGATCCAATGGCTACACAAGTGAATTCTATCAAACATTACAACGAATATTACTTTTATCGCATGAGTCGACCACTTTTAAATTACTGGCGTATATCCTAACTTTGTGTGCACTCATGTATGTTTCTACATGTGTGCGTGAAGATACAAACTAAGATTTATTACAAAATTGGAACAAACAATTGTATTCTATTTTATTGAAATTACAGTCTAAGATCATGTTTGTCATTACATATCATTTGGAAACTTGTCTTTTAATAGCCATATTATATAACATGGATGTGTCATAATGCATACTTTTCAGCTTTAGTAACTCTTTGCTATAGAAATTGCTTCATTAATACAAAGGTTGCTTCCTACATCATCAACTAGAGATTTCATCAAAGTAAATTTAATACCAGCTTTAGGGTTCCTTGTTTCTTAGAGCAAAACGAAGAAACAAAGATTCTTTTCTGGAAGTGCCTTTGTCTTGAAGCTATAATACCTGGTAATCCTCACTAGAACTTGGAAAGCAGTGAAATAGAATTTTATGTGGTTTTAAATAGCTTTTCTATTTTTTAAACAAATAATCATACTCTTTTTAGTAAAGCTACTACCTTAGTAGTTTTTGTTTGGTTGGTTAGTTGGTTTTTATAGAGTGACTATATATCTGTTGCTACTGGGAAACAATTCTCCCTTGTTGTTTATATTTCTGAACATTTTATGACAAGGCCAGCCTAACTAGCAGACTTTGTTCTAAACAATGCATTTAAAAGTGTTGGAATGATGAGCAGTCCTGAAAGATGGAGACAGTGTCCTCCTTCAGGCCAGGGAGCGTAACATTTTAGTTTGTTCATTTCCAGGTTGTTTCTTTTTAACTATCTAATATAGTAAAGGTAATATCTCCCTCAAGGCCAAAGTTCAGTAGATTTGCTTGCAGCTCTTTAAAATAAGAGATCTAGGTTTCCTAAGCTTGACATTCTTCAGGTTTTGAAGAGCATCTACCTGGGCCCATCTACTGTTCTGTCAAGGGACTTGGGAGATAAGAAGAACTGAAGTGAATGTGAATTTCATGCTGATCCTGTCATGAGTAATACAGTTCTTTTTCTCTGACCTAGGATTTCTCCTGTCTTCCTTCAGTATCCGGAAAATTGTGGCAAGTTAATTTATTGACTAGGAAGTACGGTAAAATCCAAAGCCCTTCAGCTCCTAACTGCTGCCTTGGATTTTACGAAAGAAAAGAATTTTCATGAGGAAGAGTAAGCTTCAAGGATAAAGGAAATTACAGCCTTTTGAAACAACATTTGTAAAGAACACATCACTGGACTAGAAAAATGTAGTCATTTTGTACTGACTTCTGGGCATTACAGTCTTGCTGTTAAATATTATATTAAATTACCAAGGAGGAGTGATTGTTCACAACACTCTCATAATCTGTGTACACTAGAAAAAGTTTTCTCTTCATCTTATACTGCCTGTACAGTTATTACAGAGGTTTTATAAAGTTTTTTTTTTTAAAAGCAAACTGGGTAGGAAACACCCAGTTAACTTTCAACAAATAATTAACAAATTTAAAATTTTAAAAATACATATACAATTCTCTCAAAATTGTCAAGAGGTGCTTTTTTGTTTGTTTGTTTTAATGTAAAGGATTAAGGCTTTCCTTGAAAGACATCTTCGACCATATTAAATTATCAACATCCTTCTTTAAAGGTGATTCTTAATATAAAGAATCTGTGTTCCCTGAATTTAATCTATTTCTTTTATGTATATTCCCATAGGCTGTTCATTTTCTCCAGTATTTATGCTATTCAAATAGTTTTAAGTAATTATTAAATTCTTCATAAGTCATTACATATTTAGCTTAAATGGAATTAGGTTATTTCTGCTCTTCCTAGTAATCTAAAAATAAACTCTCTCAAAATAATTTTACATCCTCACCATAATCTTAACTATGGAATATTTTCCTTGGGATTAGCATATGTGGGATTTTATTCCCATGCCTCACAATCCTGGGCCAGAACATTGGTATCAGTTAAGCAAGTAGTCTTATGGGTTCAATGTACCAAACTATTTAGAGCTTGACTGAATTTTACAGCCCTTCTATCCTGACACCTTCAATGAAAGGTAATGAAGTTAAATCTCTTGAGTTCAAATGACTTGTCCAACTCACAAATAGACTAATTCAGGGATTCTCCACTATGGAATGCCAATGATTGAAGAAAAGGAATAGTCCAATATTAAAAGCCATATTCTTGAGAGAACTCATGAAATGTTAGCTCCATGAAAGCCCATAAAAAAGTGGAAAGTGAATAACAAGTACCATGATCATCACAATTGGAATTCAAACACATGTTAATGACTTATAGATCATTTTTCAGCAAAAATAAATCCCAAGGACCAGAAAAACAGGTGATAAGGCACAATTTATGAAATGGCCAGATTATATAGAAATTACATTTTCATTCTGAGAAAATATCTTTCAACTAAAATTATCACAATAAAAGAGAGATTTATTCTTAAATAGGCAAAAAAATAATTGTTTATATTTTTTTTTCAAGACAACAGACTTTTAAAAATACATGTGCAGAATCATGGAGTCAGACCACAAATCCCCAGTTGAGAGACATCAGATGAGTGTGATCTACACATGTAAAAACATAAAGGGCAATAATAGGTCACATCCAGTGAAGCGAACAACTGTACAGAATACAAAGAAAGAGCTTTCCATTGTTGCTGGGGTTGGGAAGATAGAAAGGTTTAATTGAGAATCTGATTTCTAAGCTAAATTTTGAAAGACTGAGACAGTATTGACAGACCAGCAGCATGTTTGAGTAGGGAAAGGAAGTATCAAAATAAGTATATAATGGCATAAAGTCATGGAATAAGAGCATGTTTGGTGAACTTGTCATGCTTCTGTTTGGTTAATGATAGGTGCTGAGAAGTAAAATATGAGTAAATAAATAAGGCAAGAATAAGGCAAAATGGAGACCAAAGACATTCAATTAAAAGGTAGAAAACAGATATAAATGATTTATTGAGGAATGGAATCAAAACCAATAATTGTCCTGCTCTACCCAGGAATAAGTTGTTTCCAGGACACAAATAGAGATGGTTGGACATTTGAATTAGAACGTAAACAAACCATAATTCGAAAAGATGCATGCACCACAACGTTCACTGCAGCACTATTTACAGTAGCCAAGACATGGAAGCCACTTAAATATCCATCAAAAGAGGAATGGATAAAGAAGATGTGGTACATATATACCATGGACTATTACTCAGCCATAAAAAGAATGAAATAATGCCATTTGCCATAACACAGATGGACCTAGAGATTAACATACCAAGTGCAGGAAGTCAGACAGGAAAAGACAAATACCATGATATCATTTACCTGTGGAACTTTAAAAAGGGTACAAATATACTCATTTACAAAACAGAAACAGACTCACAGACTGTGAAAACAAATGTTTATTTACCAAAGGGGAAGGGTGAGGCTGGGAGGGATGGACTGGGGCTTTGGAAACGCCAAGATGATCAATGAGGACCTGCTGTGTAGAACACAGAAATCTACTCAATGTTTTGTGATAACATTTATGGGAATGGATATGTGCATATGTATAGCTGAATCACTTTGCTGTACAGCAGACATTAACAAAACACTGTAAATTAACTATGCTTCAATAAAATTAAATTTTTAAAAATACCATGTTCTATTCCAAGAACATGATGGAAGACAGTATGAGAAAAAGAATATATATATATATATGATTGTATATAAGAATAAGAATATATATATATACATATATATATATATATATAAAACTGGGTCACTATGCTGTATAACAGAAATTGATACAACTCTGTAAATCAACTATACTTAAAAAAAAATTAAAAAAAAACAAAAGAAAATAAAACTCTACGCCTTAGTTTCCCCCACCACAATACAGCGGTAATAATAGTGTCTTTTAGTATTTGAGTACTCTAAAATACTAAACACAATAGGCCTACATTATAGGAGTATAAAGCCAATAAAATTTTTTTTTTCACTCACATAGTAGTCTAAGACAGGGATCAAGACTGTGGACCACAGTTCTCATTAGGATGATTGAGAAAGCTTGTTCCTTCCAATGCATAGCTCTGCCAAGCCCCAAGAGCCTTATCCTTCACTTACAAACCGGCAAAAGGAAGAGTGATGGAGGAGCATGCACTCCAGCTTCCTCAAGGCTTTGGCCCAGAAATAGCATGTATCCCTTCCTCTCACTTTCCACTGGCAGAAGTTTGTTGCAAGGCCACACCAGTTTTTACATCTAGCTGGAAAACGACGTGTATACAGTTGTTCAGAGAATTAAACAATGTAATATATATTAAGGGCTTTGGAGAATGCCTGACACAGGAAAAGTGCTTGACAAATAATAGGTATTATTACTATTATCATCTGTGACTTCGGTGTTCTAAGGTCCTAAAGGTCTTAAAGACCTGTCTCCCTACTAATGCACACTGGAGGGTATCAGTTTGAAATCTCAGCGGCAGGAATGAGACTAAACAGAGATGATAAAATGATGTGCCTTTGCTGCATGAATTCTAAAAATAATTTTTAAAAACGATAAATTTAATATTCATGTATTCGTATGCTAAAAGTAACTTCGGCATCTTCTAAAATAAAATCTTGCTAGTAATTGAAAGAATTTATGCAAGTTATCCTCTCCTTAAGGCAGTGACACTTCCCCCTTGGAACCTATGCAGCAAGATACAGTCTTGGATTTAAGACATTTCTTCAGAAAGCTGTATGTGACTGCTTTCTCCTGGCTCTGCAAGAGTAATTGATACCGATCACGCTCTCTTAATAGTGAACTAAAGTGGTTTGGGGATGACACTGCTGGGCTTTCCACCCTTTCTCAATGACCATCAATAGAGTTGAAGCCAACTTCTCTCAAACTTTTTCATTAATGAATTGATGTTCCCATTTTGAGTGTATTCCTGCAAACTCATCATCAAACTTCTGCCTGACAATTTTAAAAGTTAATGGACTCCAAATTACTATTCAGCAAGGTGTATACATTTACAAATCACCACATAGTCACCACTATGGCTTATATTTGATTAATAAAATTATATCCCAAATAAACAAAACATATAAGCATGCTACTTATATTACTTGTTAGCTGAAGCTAGTAATTATCTCCCCAACGGGCAGCTCCCCACTTTTATTTTAATAATTTTCTTTCCTTTGTAAGAGGAAAATAGTCCTTTACAAAATTCCCATGTAGTATATAACACCTACAAAGCTAAACCTACATAACCCATTTCAACCCTTTTCTCTGAATGGATCTTTTTTTCTGAGTTCTTGATTTTATGGCATAAATTTTTAAACAGTGCTCAGGATAGACAATGCTATTTTCCAAGATCCACAGAGCAGATACTAAGCTAGAAGTTCATCTTGCCTCACTGAATAAATGTTTCTTTCATATTAAAAATGCCTTTATTAACTAATAATTTAACTTTTTTTGAGTTCTTTGGCTAGTTTGACTTTTTCTTGATGTTTTACTTTCTGACTATTCAAATTTCAGCCAAAGAATATTCTAGAAATTTGGAAATCCAGAAGATGAGTCATAATTTTCATAAACTGAAAGAGTTAACTGAACACTTACAACAAATCAGATACTCTGCCAGATCCAGAAATACTGCATGAGGGTAGCTAGGAAAGACCGCTCCTCAGCAGTTTACAGAAAAGTCAGACGGGAATAGTATTTAAGCTGCAAACTGAAGCATGACAGTTAACTAACGTGTTGTGTTTTTCAAAGGAAGGTCTCCACACATGTACTGAGAGTGTGTGTGTTTATTTTTCCAAAGCAGATGTAGACTGTCCCTGGGAATATAGCCCACACTGCCTTAATATTTTATAAGCCCTTTAGGTGTATTTAAAAGTTCATTCTAAAACCATGGCAATGATTACTGTTAGTTTTCCAGTCTTTTCTAAGTTGTTCTCAGAGGCTATCAAAGAGAATATTAAGGCATTCCCATTGTGGTTTAGCGGGTTAAGAACCTGAGTAGTATCCATGGGGATGAGGGTTCAATCCCTGGCCTCACTAAGTGGGTGAAGGATCCTGTGTTGCCACGAGCTGCAGTGTAGGTCACAGATACGGCTTGGATCTGGCATTGCTGTGGCTGTGGCATAGGCTGGAGCTATAGCTCCAATTTGACCCCTCGCCTGAGAATTTCCACATACCATGGGTGCAGCCCTAAAAAAAAAAAAAAAAAAAGAGAGAGAGAGAGAGAGAACATTTAGAGAGCAATCAGAATACAGTTTTAATATTCACTTTCAAAGGGAAGACAAGGAAAGGTCTAGAGAAAGTTCCCCTCACAGTACATTTCTGCAGGAAAGGAACAGCAATTACTCAATCAAGAACATGCAACTGTGCCTCAATTCTTTTCCTATATCTCTCTTAGGGAAAAAGAGCCCCAATCTGCAAGAAAAAGGATGATTTTAAACCAGTAAGACTGATATAAATGCCCTTTCCCCCCACAGATTGGTTGTAAAAGTTTAAATATAAGATGACATAAAAGAACATGCTTTAAGATGTGTGAAATGTTATAGAAATTGAACTTAATCCCATTAAAACCTTCCACAAAGATGAGAATTTATGAATTCAGAGAGAATGTTGCAATAAATCAAAGAACTTACCTATCCTGAAAGGCTGCATTTCTAGAGAGAGAAAAACTGAAAATCGCATATTCTCATCTGCTTCATGCACTCTTCAAGTAATGCTGGAAAGGGAGCATTACTCTTATAAGGCCTCATTTCTTTTTCTTTAGAGTGATTTACCACAGTTTTCAGAGCTATAATTAATTGGGAAAAATTTAAGTATGTTTAAAGTAAGCATACCCAAAATAATTACAGAGAAGGATACAATTCATAAGAGTTTAACTGGATGAATTTTCATAAAGTAAAAACAATCAAACAAACCAGAAGAATGTAGCCAACTCCCAGATCAGAAACATGAAAATACTAGTAATCCAAAAGTCCAATTTGGATCCCTTTAGGAGCAGGGCACAGCCTCCCCCTTTCGGGATCACCATTATCCAGATTTCTAATGCCATGGATGGTTTCACCATGTTTGAACTTTATACATATGGCATCATATGTATATAACCTTCTAGCTGGTCTCCACTGTCCTGGATAGTTGTACTTAGTTAAATTCCATTGTTTTAGAGTAACTCATTGTGAGTGTATACCACAATTTATGTTGCTTTCTGCTTTTGAAGAACATTTGTGTTCTAGATTAGGGCTAATACTGTTGTTATTAACTTTCTTGTAGATAGGACGTGTCCTTTGGTAAACACATATACTCCACTTTCTTTGAGTATACACCGAAGACTGGAATTGCTGAATTACTGGATATGCCTTTTGTGTACAAAACATGCTCCAAAGAGATGATTTTCTCCTACCAATGGCATATGAGAGTTCCTGTTGCTCTCCATCCTTATCAATATTTGGTTCTGTCGTTTTTCAGCCATTCTAGTGGGTTTTGAATAGAATCAGTTAGTGGTTTTAATTTGCATTTCCTTTATGATTAGCAATGTAGAGCATAGCTAATCAAAGAGTGGTAGAGCAAGCAGCAACATCTACATCATTTGGGAGCTTGTTAGAAATGTAGAATCTTAGGTCTCGCCCCAATCTATTAAAGTGGGATATGTGTTTTAAATATGTCCCCAGTTGGTTCATATGCATCTTAATGGGCTTAAAAGACACTGATGTAGAGCATCTTTTTATACAGTCATTGGCATATTAAATAGCATGTTCTAATAAATGCTTTGTAAGCCCACTTTCTATATAAGGATCTAGAGAGCTGGAGAGACCATCACTCCCAAATTTACAGCAAGAAAGAGCTAGACAAAAATTAAAGTTCACAGTGTTTCTTGAAACCATCCAGTAATGAGATATCAGGATAAATAATCTATCCCAAATCTGAAGAATGACAGGTTACTGCAAGACTTGTTTACCTGGGGCCAAGAAAACCAAACACTGAAAAATAATTCCTCTGAAACAGTTGATGAATTCCCGAGGCCCAGTGTGGGCAGGCAGGAGAGTGTGAAGCACTTACTAAACCTGTTAGGAACCTGAGGACAGTGGTACAGAGAAATGATTGTAGCAGGCATCTTTATCTCATTACGACAAATACTTTCAGTCATTCACCATTAAGTGTGATGTCTGCTCTTGGATTTTTGTATATACTCTACATTAGATGAAGGAAATTCTCTTTCTACTCTTCTTTTTTCCTTCATTAATGACAAATGTTCTCAACTGCGTTCAGTGTATAGCTAGACAATCATACATAAGAATTATTTTATGTTAATGTGGTGAGCCACAGTACAGATATTCCTAAGTTAAATAATGATTACATTCCTGAACTAAAGCCATGAAATTCTGTTATCATTTTTATATATCACAGAATTTGATTTATTAGTATTTTGTTAAACAATTTTACACAAGTGTTAATAAGAAACACTGGTATATATTTTTTTCTCATAATAACCTTATCACGATTAGGTATGAAGGTTATGATAGTCTCATAAAACAAGGTGAAAGTGTCTTTCATTATCTTTACCTTTGAGAATCTTTACATTCCTTAAGTCTTTGGAAGAGTTTATTATTTAAGTTGCCTGGGATCTGAGTTTTCTTATTGGAATGGTTCTAAAAATAAATTCAAAGTATTTAATAAACTCAACGTATTTAATTAATAAATAGGAAAGATTTTCTCTTTCCTCTTGTGTCAGTGCTAGTAAATTTTTTCAATGAGTTTTTCTGTATAAACAAAAATGTCAAAACACTATAAAGATATTCATAACTTTCTCTTATTATCTATTTAATATCTGTATTTTCTGCTGAATGTTTCCCTTTTGATTCCTGATAGTGATCATCTTTCTGTTGTCCCATTTTTTTTCCATCGGTTTTGGCAAATATTATTCAATTTTATTAATCTTTTTAAATACCAAATTTAGGGATTTTTTTAGGCTGTCTATCATCATTATAAGTTCCTTTACTTTCTGTTCCTAATGTTCTTATTTTCAGCTTTAGCAATTTGGTTTTAATTCACTATTATTTTTTTATCTTTAGGAGATGGAATTTCACATAATTAATTCAGTCTCTCTTTTTATATTTTATATATTAAAAAATGTTTTCTCTAAGTACTCCTGTTACTACATTTCCCTCATTTTGAAATATCCAGTCCTCATTAGCCATTGTTAAGATTTTTTTTTCTCCTTTTAATTTTAATTTCATTACATACCTGGAGTTAATTCAAAGTGTATCACTTAATTTCAAAAGAGAGATTTTCTAGTTTATTTCTATGGTCATTCCATTTTAGTCAGAGAAGAAACTAAATTTCGTTAAGAATTATTTTATGATTTAACACACGGTTAATTTTGGTAAATTTTACATTTTATTTTAAAATAAAATTTGCTCTTATGTTCAGTGTTATTCAGGTCAAGATTATTAATTGTTTTGAGCTCTTATAGATACATTTTATATCTGAACATTCAAACACAGCAGTCACTGGTCATATACGGCTATTGAAAATTTGAAATGTGGCTTTTTCAACTATGAAACTAAAATTTTGTTTTATATGACTTAATTTACATATAAGTTTAACAAACACATAAATATATAACGTTCCACATTGTTTCTACCCTGTGTGTAATTTCATCTATATTCTTTGGCTTAATAATTATGATTTAATACTCCTGTCAGCTGACCTCAGTATTAAGATCACTGATGTTTCTACCCTCATAATCTATTTACTTTATTTTTTCTTCACTCTTCAGTCACTGGCCTTTTCTCTTGGCATGGCTTATAACTTAAACATTTCTAGATAATGCTTTATAAAATCATTTACAAGTTAAAGATTTTGTTATCATATATGCTAGATAATTTACCTTTATTTTTTCTTATTTCTATAGATGGAGGAGTTAATCACCTTAACCAAAAAGAAACTGAGTTGAAGTTAGGCTCACAATGAAGTGTTTTTAAAGATTAGTAAACCTCTAGTTTTCCCATGTTCCTAAAGCCAAGCCTAAAAGATTTTTAACTGAGACCTTTGTATCTTTACCATGGCCTCTTCTCATGACCTGTATTTACTTTTTTCTCAGCCTTGGGAGATGGAAGAAAACTCTGCTCTGTTTCCTCATATGTTCTCGGCTTGGCTTTCTAGCCTCCCTTACACATAACAGCTTCTTATTTCAGGAACTGGTTTGAGAAGATTAAGAGCCATGTGTACGAGGAAACTCAACTCTAGTTATCATCACTCCAGTGTTGAGAAGTGTCAAAAGCTTGGCTGAATTATTCTCCCAGAGTGGACTTCTCCAGATAAACCTATGTATTTCTTAGTTATAACTCATTATTAAATGCTTAAAAGTAAAAAGCTCTTGTATATTATCAGCTCACTACTCTGAGGCTGTCTTCACAGAACTCCTATTCCATCTAGTTCCTGAATGATTTCCCAAATCTCACATCTTCCATCATATGATTTTTCATTTATCATGGTCTTATAATAGTTCTCAGCAGGAATGCTGAAATATCAAAATTCACTTCACCCTATCCAGAAATAAACATACCACTTGCTGCTTCTTTCTCTAGATTATTATCTTATACACAATTTGAGATGAAATTATACTGTCATTGTCTCAACTTTATCCCAGAATTTTGGGGCTACTTAATAACATTCACTACAAGTGACTGCAAAAATATTTTATTTCAGAGGTGATACAGTAGAAAATTAAACTAGAACATAGAAACTGCTTATTTTTAAAAATCTGTATATTGTTTCTTCTAATTATAAATCTATAACAGATGATCAAAATTCAAAAGCCCCTATAATATGAATGAAATAAATGGCAATTTATTAGGCCTCCATGTATTATTCTCCCAAAAGCAATATTATCACCAAGAAAAATAATAGCAGTTGACAGATCCACCCATAATACTCTGAAGACCTCCTCAAAGATATCTGTTCTTGAATATTTATTTCTATATAGGTTGTCAATAATTCAGTTATCTGATATTTTTAACTTAAACTGATTACTTTCTTTACATCTATATTTCTCAGAATATCTATAATTTTATTCATTGTTATTTTTTTATTATGCACCTGATTCTTAAGAATGTTGAAATCATATTCATATTTTTATCTCCTGATACACTGTCTAGCACATAGTAAGTTCTTTATAAATGTTTAATTTTATTTTCCTTATTTGTTTTTTAGAGCCACATCCATAGCATATAGAAGTTCCTAGGCTTAGGGGTTGAATGAGAACTGCAGCTGCCAGCCTACACCACAGCCACAGCAACACCAGATGTGAGCCATGTCTGTGACCTATACCACAGCTCATAGCAATGCTAGATACTTAGCCTACTGAGCAGAGCTCAGGATTGAACCCAGATCCTCAAGGATACTAGCTGGGTGCATTACTGATAAGCAACAACAGGAACTCAATAAATGTTTATTTTCTATTTGCTGCCATCCTTGGTCATATGTGTTTTATTTGTATTGGGGTATTTTTTTTTCTCTTAGATGTCTATATGTTTATATTTCCTGATTAGCAGATAAATAGTGCTGATTCTTTTCTGAGAAGAATGACTTTGGATATATGCTTTTCAAATAAACTAAGGCTTATATTCTTATATAAGGGAATCCTAGGATATTAATAACCACTAATGCAGCCACAGCCTGCTAAACTGGCTGATCTGGTGAGGGAATATTAAGAAAGACTTAGAGACTCAAGATCTGGAATCAGATACTTAAATACCAAGAATTAATTTCTCATAAATTGCTTTACCTAAAATGATTACTGCTTGATATGAATAAAATTCATATTAAATCATATTCAAATGCCTTTAGTGTCAAAGACATAAAAACTTACTCCAGCCTATATAAATAAATATCTGTGAGATTCAGCTCCAGCAAAGAGAGTCTCAGAAAACAAGCCACAGTTAGTGGAAACAGGAGAAACCACAAACTTGAACTATAGTATTAGCTTGAGAAGACAAGATTTTTAAGAGTGAACCTATTGAATTGAAAGAAGACATAGAACATAGTTAAGGAGATCTTTACCACTTCAAATGCCAGAGCAGAAGTGCACACCTATAAACACACATTAAAAAATCAAGGAAATATGGTATCATAAAAAGAAAATGATAATTCTCCAGCAATCAACTCAAAGGCATGGAAAACCGAGACCTAACTGATAAAGAATTCCAAATAGCTCTTATGAAGAAATTCAATGAGCCACAAGAGGATGAGGCAGGGGGAGGAATAAATTAGGAGTTTGGGATTGACATATATACACTGCTACATATAAAACAGATAAATAACAAGGACCTACTGTGTAGCACGGGGAACTATACTGAATATTTTGTAGTAATCTGTAGGGGAGAAGAATCCCATACATATATATGTGTGTGTGTGTATACATATATATATGTGTGTGTGTGTATATATGCATATATACATGTGTGTATACATATATATATATGTGTGTGTGTATATATATGCATATATACATGTGTGTATATATATACGTATATATACATACAACTGAATCACTTTGCTGTACACCTGAAACTAACACAACATTGTAAATCAACTATACTTTAATAAGAAGAAATAGAGAGAGAAAATCATTTCAACGAACTCAGGAATAAAATTAACGAACAGGAGTTCTTTATCAAAGAGATTAAATTATAAAAAAAGAACAAAATAGAAATGCTAGAGCTAAAGGATTCAATGAATGAGATGAAGAATGTCATAGAAAATACCAGCAACAAGGAAGATCAGCTGAAAAAAAAGAATAAATGACTTGAAGATAGGGATATAGAAATAATCCTTTTAGAGGAGAGAGAAATAACATTTTTCAAAAATGAAGAAACTCTATGAGAGGTATTAAATTCTATTATATATAATACAACAATTGGTATAACAGAAGAAGAAAGGAATGAGGAGGCAGAGACTATTTAAGGAAATAATAGCTAGAAATTATCAAACCTGGGGAGGAAATTGGAATATACAAGTCCATGAAGCTAACAGAACAGCATATTACCTCGATACAAAAAAACATCTCCAAGACACATTATAATGAAACTTCCAAAATCAATGGTAACGAAAGAGTCTTAAAGGTAACCAGGGAAAAAATAGAAAGTAACATACAAAAGAAACCCCATGAGGCTATAAGAAACTCTACAAGCTAATTCCACTTCTTGGTATTTATCCAAGAAAGCAAAAATGCTAACTAGAAGAGATACATGATTCTCCCATGTTCATATCAGCACTATATACAACAGCCAAGATATGGGAACAATCTAAGTGTTCATTCATAAAGGAATATATTAAGAAGATATGGTATATATGGATATCTATAAGAGACTGCCATTCAGTCACAAAGAAACCAAAATATTGCCATTTGTGATAACAGGAATGAACACTAAGGCATCATGCTAAGTGAAATAAGTCAGATAGAGAAACATAAATACCATTTGCTCTTACTTGTATGTTGTATCTAAGAAACAAAACAAACAAAAAATCTCATAGACACAGAGAATAGACTGATGAGTGTAAGTAAGAAGGGATGGTAGAGAGTGGGAGAAATGAGTAAAGGTGGTCAAAAAGTACAAACTTCTGGTTATAAAATAAGTAAGTCTTGGGGATGTACTGTATAGCATGGTGCCTGTATGAAATATGGTATTTCATATTTGAAAGTTGATAAGAGATTAATGTCTTGAATTTCATCATCATATACACATAAAAATTGTGTTGCTATGTACTATAATGAATGGCAACTAGACTTAATTGTGAATCACTTTCCACTGTATACAGATATATCAAATCATTTCTATGTAAGCCTGAAAATAATATAGTGTTATATGTCAATTATACCTCAATAAAAATTTTTAATAATATAAAAAGGGAAGAACAGAAAACATAGAGGCTTCATAGGCTAACAAAGATAAGTTGCTATCAGCATAAATTGCCTGTTTTATATATTAAATGTTTTACATTAGCCTCATGTTAACCACAAACAAAAATCTAGAGTAGATTCATAAAATGTAAAATAAAGGAAGATTAGTGCATACTAGCATGGAAAACTATGAATTTGCAAAAATAAGCAGAAACAAAAGATAAAAGAAAAAATGGAGACATAAAACTACCAGAAGGACAACAATTAGATGGCAAGATGTCATTAAGAAGTCTTTACAAGACAATAATCAGTCTAAATGTAAATGTATTGAATTTAATAACCAAAAGGCATAGAGTGGCTTGATGGATAAAAAAACAAGACCAAACTATATGCTGCCTGCAAGATTCAAGAGATCTATTTTGGCTCTAAAGACACAAATTGGCTCAAAGTGAATTTATGAAAGAAGATATCCCATGCAAATAAAATCAGAAAAAGTGTGGGTACTTTACCTATATACACTTTAACCCAATCAAAAAAAGGTAACAAGAAACAAAAAAGTTAATTTTGTAATGATAAAAGGGTCAATACAGCAAAAATATACAAAAACCCTAATTATATAAACACCCAATATTTAGGAACACCCAAATATATTAAGCAAATACTAATAGATTGAAGTGAGAAAATAATAAAATAATAGTAGAGCATTTTAATATCCCACTGGCAGGAATGAATAGATCATCCAGACTAAGAAAAAGAAAAAGAAACCATTGGGATTGAAACATTGGAATTGAACTATACTTTAAACCAAGTGGATTTAAGAGACATACATAGAACATGCCAAACAAAAGCAGCAGAAAACACATTTTACCAAGTGCACATGGATTGTTCTCCAAAATAGATATTATACCAGGACACGAAACAAGTCTTAGCAAATTTAAGATTTGAAATCATAGCAGCTCTCTCTTATGACCACATTAAGTATGAAATTAGAAATCAACAATGAGAGGAAAGCTGGAAAATCTAAAAAATGTGGAAATTACACAACACAATCAATAACCAATAGACCAAAGAATAAATCAAAAGGTAAATAAATGATCAAAATCAATGAAAATGTACATGCAACATATCAAGTCTAATGGGGTGCTGCAAAAGTACTTCTAAGGAAAGTTTGTAGATATAAATGCATATATTAAAAAATTAGAAGGATTTCAAATAAACAACCTAATTTTATACCTCATGATACTAGAAAAAGAAAAAAAATTTAACCCAACATCAATGGAAAAGGGAAATAATACAGATCAGAACAGAAATAAATGAAATAAATACTTGAACAACTATATGAAGGATCAACAAAACTGAGCTGAGTTTTTTGAAAAGATAAATGGAAATTAGTTTAGCCTCAGCCAAACAAAGATAATTAGAAATAAATTAGAAATGAAGAAGCTCCTGTTGAGGCTTCAGTGGGTTATAAACACGACTAGCATCTGTGAAGATGTGGGTCCGACCTCTAGTCTCACTCAGTGGGTTAAGGATCTGACATTGCCACAATCTGTGGTATAGGTCACAGACACAGCTCAGATCCCATATTCCTGTGGCTGTGGCATAGGCTGGCACCTGCACCTCTGATCAACACCTAGCCTGGGAACTTCCATATACTGGTATGGTTGTAAAAAGAAAAAAAAAAAAAGAAAAGAAAAAAGAAAAATTAAAAAAATTAAATAGATAAATTAGAAATGAAAGAGAAGTCATTCCAACTGGTACTATAGAAATTTATAAGATCAAAAGAGGCTACTATAAACTAATTATATACCAACAAATTAGATAACTTAGACTTAATGGATAAATACCCAGAAACACTACCTACCAAGACTTATCAGAAAAAAGTAGAAAATCAGAACAGACTAATTACAATAAGGAGATTAAATCACTAATCAAAAACTTCACAACACAGAAAACCCCAGGACCAGATGGCTCACTGGCAAACTCTACCAAACGTTTAAATAACACTTAATGCCACTCTTTCTCAAACTCTTCCAAAAAAAATTGAAGTGGAGTAAGCATTTCCCAACTCATTTTATCAGGTCATAATTACCCTGATATGAAAGCCAGATAAATGCCACTATAAGAAAACAACCATAGACCAATATCCATGATAAACATTGATGTAAAAATTCTCAACGAAATATTACCAAACCTAATTTAAATACACATTAATAGAATTATTCATCATGACCAAGTGGGATTTATCCCTGGGATGCAAGGATGATTCACACCTGCAAACGAAGAAATGTAAAACATCATGCTAAGAGAATAAAAGATAAAACTCACATGCCATCAACAGAGATGCAGAAAAAGCATTCGACAAAACACAAATTACTTTAATGATAGAAACCCTCAATAGTGTGGGTAACAGAAATGGAGAAAAAGCATTAGACAAAATACAAAATACTTTCATGATAGAAACCCTCAACAGATTGTGTATAGAAAGAATGCATCTCACGTCATAAAGATTATGTAAGACAAACTCACATCTAACATTATACTCAATGGTGAAAAATTAAAAGCTTTTCTTCTAAGATTAGGAACACAACAAAGATGTCCAGTCTCTCCATTCTTATTCAATTTAGTACTAGAAGTCTTAGCAAGAGCAAGTAAACAAGACTAAGAAATGAAGGCGTCTGGATCAGAAAGGAAGAATTATTTAAAACTGTAACTATTTTAGATGAAATGATTTTGTATAGAAGAAATCCAAAAAGAATCTATCAAGAAATTTTAGAACTAATCAATAAACTCACTTAAGTTTTAGAATATAAAATTAGCATACAGGTATTAGTTACATTTATGTATACTAATACTTTCCATAGAGTGTATTCATCTGCAAAGGAAAGAAAAAAAAAACTACCCCATTCTCAATAGCAAGTAATAAAATACCTAGGAATAAATTTAAATAAGGAATTGAAAGATCTGTACAATTAAAATTTCAAGACCTTTGAAGAAATTGAAGTGAACAAGCAGAAAAAGCAAGTAGAAATATATGATCATGAACTGGAAGAATTAATATTGTTAATATGTCCATACTACTCAAAGTCATTGAGGCAATGCAATTTCTATCAAAATTCCAATGCATTCTTCACATTAATAGAATCAACCATCCTAAAAATTGAATTAACCCACAAAAGACCCTAAATAAACAATCCTAAAAAAGAACAAAGCCATAGATAATCACTCTTCCTGACTCCAAACTATACTATAGTGCCATAGTAATCAAAAAGTATGGCACTAGCATAAAAACAGCCACATATACCAAAGAAACAGAATAGAGAGTCTAGGTTTAAATACCCATGTTTATAAGTCAATTAATATTCAACAAGAGAGCCATAACATCCAATAGGAAAAGGGTAGTCTGTTTAAAAAATATTTGGAAAATTTCATAAACACATACATGACAATGAGTCTGGATCCCTATCTTATACTACTCAGAAAAATTAACTCCAAGTGGGTAAAATATTTAAAATATCAGATAACATAAAAACCTAGGAAAAACAAAGGGAAGAAACTCCTCAGACATTGGTCTTAGCAATGATTTTTTTGGATATGAAATCAAAACCACAAACAAAAAAATAAAAAATCGACAATTGGGACCATATCAAACATAAATATTGCTGAACAGCAAAGGAAATAATTTACAAAATGAAAGGGCAATATAGAGAATGGAAGGAAAATCTGCAAACCCTATAACAATAAAGGATTAATATCCAAAATACAGAAAGAATTTATACAACTCCATTATTTAAAAAATAAATAAACAAAAAACAAACCACAACCCAATTAAATAGGCATAGGAACTAAATATTTTTCCAAAGAAGATATCTAAATGACCAATAAGTACATGAAATTTGCTCAAAATTACTAATAATTAGTGAAATGCAATCAAAATCACAATAAAATATCACGTCACACCTGTTAGAATGGCTATCTCTAAGGTGTCAAGAGGTAACAAATACTGGAGAGGATATGGTTGGAATGTAATTTTGTTCAGTCATTATGGAAAACAATATGGAGCTTCCTCAAAAAATTAAAAATAGAGCTTCCATATGATTCAGCAATTCCAATTCTAGTATATACCCAAAGAGAATGAAAACAGGATATCAAAGAGATAATATGAACTCTCTTTGTTGCAATATTACATACAAAAGCCAAGACACATGGAAACAACCAAAGTCCTATCAAAAACTGAATGGATAAAAATGCCACAGACACACACACACACACACACACACACACACACACACACAGACAGGAATATTAGTCAGCCATGAGAAATAGGGTATCCTGCCATTTGTGACCACATGGATGTACCTTGGGGAATTAAGCCAAGTGATGGAGTCAGAGAAAGAAATACTGTATGATATGACTTATCTGGAATATTAACAAGTCAAACTTGTAAAAGCAGAAAAGTAAAACAGTGGTTATCAGAGAATGGAGGCTGAGAAGATAGGATAGATATTTAAAGGTACAAACCTGCAACAGTAAATAAGTCCTAGAGTTCTTATACAGTGTTACAATCAGAAAAAACACTAGAAGGTAAATATTCCAAACACTTTGAAATGAACAAAGTTCTCATTGTGGCTCAGCAGGTTAAGGAGTCTACTTTTTCTCTGTAAGGTTGCAGATTTGATCCCTGGCCTCGCTTAGTGGGTTAAGGATCCTGCATTGCCACAAGCTGCTGCATAGGTTGCAGATGCAGCTCTGATCTGGTGTTGCACTTTGACTCCTGGCCTGGGAACATCCATATGCCACATACTAAAATATATAAATATATCAAAATAACATGATATACACCTTAAATTTACACAATGTTACATTTCAAATATATTTTCATAAAATTAAAAAAGACAGTATTTTAAGAAGAACATGAGCCAGATAACAACAAAGGCAAAGGTAATACATACATTATTATATATATTATTTGGTTAAGCATATTTTATTTGATAGGAATTTTATTCTTTATTTTACTCCAAATATTCTTGTGCATGTTCAAAGAGTGAACTTACAGCTCTTAAAACACTATCTCCTTCGACAGAAAAACTTTCCAAATAGTTGAGTGATGACAATGTTATATATTTTGGTGTAATTGGGTATTTGAAATAAAGTTTTAATATTTATAATAATTGTTCAGTATTTTCATCTAATTCATGGAATAAAGTTATTGAATTTTAATTATTTTGATAATTCAAAAAAGATATTCAGTAGAATCGTGAATTCAGTAAAAAAGTTCAACAGTGAAGACAATTGTTTAAATATCATAATAGAAATATAAATATTCACAGAATACAGCAAAGCCAATTGTTGTTACTAAATGAAGACACCTATGGAGCACAAATGTACCTGAAATGCCTTGTAAGATATGCATCATTTATTATATATTGATTTCAAATAATCTGTAACAGTCTATCCTATGTTGAAATTAATAAATATAGACAATATTACAAATATAACTATAAAATTTTCATGGTCCTCACGATGAGGATGAATACAAATATTTTAAAAATTATTTCTGGTAACTTCATAAACTGAATTTTAAAATTATGAGGAGTTCCCGTTATGGCTCAGTGGTTAAACGAATGTGACTAAGAACCACAAGGTTGTGGGTTCAATCCCTGGCCTAGCTCAGTGGATAGAGGATCCGGCGTTGCCATGGGCTGTGGTGTGGGTCACAGACATGGCTTGGATCCAGCGTTGCTGTGGCTCTAGCATAGGCTGGCGGCTGAAACTTGGATTAGACCCCTAGCCTGGGAAGCTCCATGTGCTGCAGGTGTGGCCCTAGAAAAGACAAAAAGACAAAAATAAAAATTAAAAAAAAAATTAAAATTTTGAACTTTCATATAACCACTTTTATTTTCTGTTTTTATCATTTATTTATATATTTTTTCTACTGTAAAGCATGATGACCCAGTTACACATACATGTATACATTCTTTTTTCTCACTTTGTGTGTTCCATCATAAGTGACTAGACTGAGTTCCCAGTGCTACACAGCAGGATCCCATCGCTAATCCATCCCAAAGGCAACATTCTGCATCTATTTACCCCAAGCTCCTTGTCCCTCCCATTCCCTCCCCTTCCCCCTTAGAAACCACAAGTCTATTCTCCAAGCCGATGATTTTCTTTTCTGTGGAAAGGTTCATTTGTGCCTTATATTAGATTCCAGATATAAGTGATATCATATGGCATTTGTCTTTCTCTTTCTGACTTACTTCACTCAGTATGAGAGTCTCTAGTTCCATCTATGTTGCTGCAAATGGCATTATTTCATTCTTTTTTGTGGCTGAGTAGTATTCCATTGTGTGTATATATCACATCTTCCTAATCCAATCATCCATAAGTGGACATTTGGGTTGATTTCACATCTTGGCTATTGGGAATAGTGCTGCACTGAACATGCAGGTGCATGTGTCTCTTTTAAGTAGAGTTTTGTCCGGATATATGCCCAAGAGAGGGATTGCTGGATCATATGTTAGTTCTATGTGTAGTTTTCTAAGGTACCTCCGTACTGTTCTCCACAGTGGTTGTATCAGCTTACATTCCCACCAACAGGGCAGGAGGGTTCCCTTTTCTTCAAACCCCCTCCAGCATTTGTTATTTGTGGACTTAGTAATGATGGCCATTCTGACTGGTGTGAAGTGGTATCTTGTGGTAGTTTTGATTTGCATTTCTCTAATAATCAGGGATGTAGAGCATTGTTTCAAGTGCTTGTTGGCCATGTGTACATTCTCCTCAGAGAAATGTCTTTTCAGGTCCTTTGCCTGTTTTTCAATTGTGTTGTTTGCTTTTTTGTTGTTGAGTTGTATAAGTTGTTTGCATATTTTAGAGATTAGGCCCTTGTCAGTTGCATCATTTGAAACTATTTTCTGCCATTCTGTAAGCGGTCTTTTGTTTTCTATTTGGTTTCTTTGCTGTGCGAAAGCTCATAGTTTGATTAGGTCCCATTGGTTTATTTTTGTTTTTATTTCTGTTGCTTTGGGAGACTGACCTGAGAAAATATTCATAGTGTTGATGTCAGAGAATGTTTTGCCTTTGTTCTCTCCCAGGAGTTTGATGGTGTCTGGTCTAATTATTTAAGTCTTTCAGCCATTTTGAGTTTATTTTCGTGCATGGTATGAGGGCGTGTTCTAGTTTCATTGATTTGCATGCAGCTGTCCAGGTTTCCCAGCAATATTTGCTGAAAAGACTTTCTTTTTCCCATTTTATGTTCTTGCCTCCTTTGTCAAAGATTCATTGACCATAGGTGTCTGGGTTTATTTCTGGGTCCTCTATTCTGTTCCATTAGTCCTTATGTCTGTTTTGGTTCCAGTTCCACACTGTCTTGATGACTGTGGTTTTGTAATATTGCCTGAAGTCTGGGGGAGAGATGCCTCCTGCTTGGTTTTTGTTCTTCAGAATTGCTTTGACAATTCTTGATCTTTTATGGTTCCATATAAATTTTTGGATTGTTTGTCGTAGTTCTGCAAAAAATGTCATGGGTAATTTGACAGGGATTGCATTGAATCTGTAGATCGGTTTGGGTAGTGTGGCCATTTTTTCAAAATTTTTCCAACCCAGGAGCATGGAATATCTTTCCATTTCTTTACATCTTCTTTAATTTTCCTTGAATAATGTTTTATAGTTCTTGGCATATAAGTCCTTTACCTCCTTGGTCAGGTCTTTTCCAGGTATTTGATTTTTGGGGGTGCAATTTTATTATTTTTATTTTTTATTTATTTATTTTTTTGTCTTTTTGCTGTTTCTTTGGGCCACTCCCTTGGCACATGGAGGCTTCCAGGCCAGAGGTCGAATTGGAGCTGTAGCCACTGGCCTACACCAGAGCCACAGCAACGCAGGATCCGAGCCGCGTCTGCAACCCACACCACAGCTCCCGGCAACGCCGGATCATTAACCCACTGAGCAAGGGCAGGGACCGAACCTGCAACCTCATGGTTCCTAGTTGGATTCGTTAACCACTGCGCCACGACGGGAACTCCCCTGGGGGTGCAATTTTAAAAGGTATTGTATTTCTGTATTCCTTTTCTAATATTTCATTGTTGGTATACAGAAATGCGACTGATTTCTGAATGTTAATCTTATATCCTTATACTTTGCTGAATTTGTTGATCAGCTCAAGTAGTTTTTGGGTTGAGTCCTTAGGGTTTTCTACATATAGTATCATGCCATCTGCATACAGTGACAATTTTACTTCTCTTCCTATCTGGATGTCTTTTATTTCTTTTGTCTGATTGCTGTGGCTAGGACTTCCAATACTATGTTGAATAACAGTGATGAGAGTGCACATCCCTGTCTTGTTCCAGATTCTAGTGGGAAGGCTTTCAGTTTTTCTCCATTGAGTATTATATTTGCTGTGGGTTTGTCATAAATGGCTTTATTATGTTAAGGAATGCTCCCTCTATACCCACTTTGGTAAGAGTTTTTATCATGAAGGGATGCTGGTCTTTGTCAAATGCTTATAACCACTTTTAAAAATTAGTAAATTGTCCTACAAATAATGTTGGATTTGGAAAGATATCAATTCCTTGATATATTTGTGGCCTTCTTTTAAAATCAAAGGGGAAATATTCAACAAATGGATATCATTGATTGAACCTTAGAAAGTTACATAATCTCTTTGGAGTTCTCATTCTTTCAGTATATTATAAACATAATAACACTTGTTTCACAAGGTTTCTCTAAACCTAACATCGTAACTCACAAAACTGGCAACGATCCAAAATCTTGACAGTACACTGTGGGTGAAAAAAGAGGAAACCTAATCTCATGCAATGCTATGAGATTGCAAAATGACACAACCACTATGGAGAGGAGTTGGCAAAATTTAATGATACTATATATGCATCTATCTTTCAACTCAGTATTCCCAATACCAAGAATATATGCTGAAGATGAACCTCCAAAAACAGAAAAATACATATATGTACAAAATTAGTCGCTGAAACATATTATATCATTGCAAAAGATTGGAAACTAATATTCCAGCATGGAAGATTCACTGAACAAAATACATTACATACATGACATTTAATACCATACATTTTTTTAAAAAAAGAATGATTTCTATGAACATACATAGAGGAACTTCTACCAGATATCATAAAGTTAAAAAAAAAAGTATAAACTAACATATATAGTATGCTATGTTTTATTTTAAAAAGAGGGATGGGATAAGAAAGCATACATAAATATGCTTATCATTCCAAAAAATTCATATAGGAAATATAAATTTAAAAAAAACAATGAAATTAGTTACCTTGAGGTGGGTGGCAGAAACAGTCGAGTCAATATGGGAGAGACATTTCTCTAATTATGCCTTGCATAATTATGGCTTTTGGGAGCATGAAAATACTACACATTTTTAAAAAGTCTATAATAATGGTAAAAGAAGGGGACATAAAATGATAACAAATAAATACAGTTATTTTCAAAGGAATATTATAAAAACACTGAAGAACAACTACAGCTAAAGTGAGCAACTTACAAACACGTGATTTGAGTTCAGGGGGGTGGTATGGGTTGGTGAGGGAGGGGGCCTTTAAAAACAAGTGCTGAACTCTTTTTAGACCATTTCATTTTTTTTTTTTTTAGTTGTATGAGTAAAGCAATTCTGAAATTATTTTAGATGTGTTGTAATGTTGAAAAAATTATATGTGCAGATGTTGGGAGCCAGAGTTTTCAATGTTAAAGGAGGAAGATAAAATTATGGAAAATGTAAATATATTAGACTTAGAACTACAGTGTGAACTCAGGATTTCCAAAGTATGTTTTTATGTGCATAAGTATATGTGTGTGTATATATACACATAGGTACACATATACACCGTATGTTTATCTAGATACAGTTATATGAATATATAGACATATACACACATGCATGTATTTCCTACTTCTAACCACTGAAAGGACCTAGAAGCAAATGTATACAAGTGAAAATAAGGATGCCTAGCATTCAGAGATATTGGGTTCTGATAACATTTCCCACTAAAAGGAAGTTTGTCCCAGGACTGTGCTGTCACAAATAAGAAGCTTTAAAGAAATCATGGGGAAAAGTCACAAGGTCACAGGGCTAGCTTAAAGAGGGCCCACTGGTCAAATCAGAGAAAAGCTGAATACCAAGATAGTTATGTATAATAATGAATTAGAAGCAATAAAAAAACAGAAACCCATCAATATCTATCAACCATTAATAGGTAAAGAATACATACATATCTAAACACATACATAAATACATTTATAAATGGGAGAGGCTGTTGCTTATAATAAAATGGCATATGTCAGCTAGTGGATATGAAACAGTTACTAAAATTGGAATATTATCATTTGCAACCATATAGTAAAGTTGTGTTAAGTAAGGAAGCAACAGATGATAAGCTTTGGGGGGAAATTTAGGTGAGCAGAGAGTATTTTCATGCCTTGAGTCTTTCTCACAAATTGCTTATCAGTTGTAAGGGAAAAAATAGTAAATTAAACAGTAGAGAAATCAGACATGACCTTGTCTGTGTATTAAAAATCTGTATCATCAATGAGGACGAATGGACATCAAGTGCTTTCAGATGTCATTTTCTGAGACGGTCACCAGCACAACAGCCATAAGTATATAATTGGGTACCTAGTATTGAGGAACCATCAGGAAAGCACAGATTGAGGAACCTTCTACTAAATGAAAGTAGGAGATAACTATACCCTTTAAACATCAATGTAATAAAACACAAAGAAAGGCTGTGGTCATATTATAAATTTTCTCAAAGATTTAATAGACAAGGCAATATCATACTTCTATCCTGTAGTGGTGAAAAAAATACCATAAAGGAAATTATTTTTTCAAGTGGAAAATTGAATTATAGACTGCAAAGTGGGTAGAACTATTGGATCACTATTAAATTATTAGCTAATGGTTGTTCTGTAGTCATAAAATAACATCTATAATCTTAGGAAATATACAGAAAAATCTAGTAGTAAGGGCCACATTTTACTTATTCATTGGGGTAAAATATTAAGAATAATTGAATCTGTATAAAAGCGATAAAACTGTTCTCCATCCTGTACTTATTATTGAATCCTTACTGCAAGGCTGAAATACTTCCTAAGAAAAATGCTAAAAATACTAACTTATGTTTTAAAAGCAGGAACATTACTGAGTATATGAAAAATATAGTGAGTCCTTAAAGAACATTAAATCGATTAGTTAAGGCCCCCTATTACCCTCTTTTCACAATTGAAGACTTTAATCTTAGGGAGACATTGAGTGGAAAATGGCAAATATCAAAAACCAAATAGTTTTCTTAACTTTATGTAGTACTATTTAACTTTCCTTTTTTTAAAGACAACTCTACTGTTTTAAACTATTTGCTTCGGTCTCATAACACACACACACACACACCTCGTTTGTACCCTTATTAAATTCTGTTATGTGAAAATCTGCAGTTCAGAATAAAAGGACCCTGAAAGGACAAGAGCTGCAGCTAGTCCATCATCTCTCTATTGCCTTTTCCTTTGACTGCCTCACTATGAATTGTTTGTTTCGTTGACACTTGTGAGTAAGCCAAGGATATTTCTTGTGAAATTCACTCACTGCTATGTTTATAAATACCAGAGACACGATGACACCCCCAGACGTGGATGAAAAGCACACTCTTAGTAGAGATTTCAGAATATCCTTGCAGAGGTCAAGAGTATTCTGTTTTAAAATCAATATAATTGAAAATCAAGGTCTTTCTGCTTATTATTATACGACTTTGATAGAAGCCAATCTTTATATAAAAATGTAGCATTTTTAGATAAAGTTATAAGCTGATTTCATTATTCCAAGATGCAATGAAACAGTGGTTAAGAAGAGTTTAAACCTCAAGAAAAGTATATTCTTTTCAGAAAGCTGTCTTCTAAATAAGTAATACATCCAAACACCAGGCTTCAAATAATTTTCAGTATTTCTCCTAAATGCAAACAATGGGGAATGACTGTGAAGAAATCACTGTTTAGATGAGTCAAATCCTGAATCACAATGTTCTGGAATTAGTCAACTTCCTCTAGACTTTACACCCAGAATATATAAAAAGAAAATGTAGTTGGGGACCGTTTGCTTATTTTGTTGTTGTTATCATCAAGATGATATACTTCCTAATATCACCTTGTTAGTATCTGTATCTCCCTGATATGTTAAAGAAAATTAATCTGTCCATGTTGAACCTGATGGAAAAATCTAAGAATTTAGTTACCAACATCTTCTCTTACCAAAAAATGCCAAACAAATGAGTACCTTAAGCCTGAAACTATGGAGAATGTCAAACTATTATCTGGATAGTCCCTCCATTAAAGGTCATTTTTAGAATTTGGAATCATTTGTTGCTGGCTTGTGCATTTTCTTTGGACTATTTGAAACTGAGTAATATAGTTATAGTGTCAGTGTACACAAATTTTTCTCTTTAATTCTCAAATTCTTTTATTGTATATTAAAGGAATGAGCAGTATCTAATCCAAGCATTTTACACAATATATCAGGACTGTCGCTAAAATCTCCAGATTTAATTCCCAATCTCTGAATTTTCCCTATAATTAGCTCTTCCTTTCGATTTCAGTTTTCAAATGCTTTCCTTTATGATCCTATCGCCTCATGCTTGAAGTTAGTAATTGATAGTACTTATAGTAGCAAGTTAGTAATTGATTCATATTTCTGTCTCCTCATTTCATCTCTTTTGTATATAATTCAAAGAACAATAAATCTGACAACCACTTTCACTAAGTATAATATAAAATAACAATGATATAAATAAATCTTCAGTATGTTTGTGATTTTTGAAAACTAAGGTTCAGGCATGGTATCAGGGAACTGGGTATGGGAGAGAGGTATGTGAACCAGGTTGAACTATAATACTTGGTAACATGTTAAAACTTTCAGCCACAAATAGAGACCCACTCTCTTCCTGCTTTATTTTCCATTTCTTCACCAAAACCAATTGGCTGTTTCGCAAACGTCATTGTATAGTGTGGAATTTGTGATTTCACCTCTTTCTTTTGCATTATATTTACTCATATATTCTTGGTGTTTCTTATTTCATACCTTATATACAGTTTTTCTGAGACTTTTTCCTTAAGTTTCATATAAATTGTTGGTCATTTAAATATTCTCAGTGAGAGAGTCTTTTATTTCTAAAACGTATCTTCTGATGAATAATTACTGCTATAATAACACTAATTTTGCCATTTTTATTACATATTGTCCACTTATAGTACTTTGTTATTGATTCTGTTATTTTCTTACCCTCCAGGCAGTTACATTTTAACCATAAAGTTCAGCAACTGAAAAGAACCAACCTCTAAGACTGCATAGAAGTCAAAGATATTGAACCCATTTTTGGCAACAGTATCTGCAGGTTACACATTTGTCAGGGAGAGGGAAATTTCTCCCTCTACCTTCTTGAGTTCTTGAGGTTGAACTAATAATAAAATTGACACAAGACAGAGTAACATAAGAAACATAATTTTTGTACAAGGAGGTCTCATATGAATGGGACCGAAGAAGCAGCCAAAGCAGGCAGCTTTTACACTTTTTTAGACAAAGAAACAAAAAATTTGAGAGGAATTCACATGGCAAAGAAACTTAGGCTTGGGTGCCTAATTAGTAAAGTTTTGAAGCAAATTTTGGGCTTAGGTAACACATTAGTAAAGACATAACAAGCTCCATTTATACAACCTTCTCTGCCCAGAATTCCCTGTCTCTGGTGTTGGTTTTCTATCAGTACAGGGAGGACACCATTCACATGGGAGATTTATTTCCTGCATTTAGAAAGACAGAGAGGAAGGTCAAGCTGTCCTTCTTGCACTGATTTAATTCAAAATAATCAATATGCCATTGAGGCATATATGGGGGTGGCCTGACCCGAGCCCTAACACATTCAAATAAGCAGTACTCTAACACTAGAGGCCTTGAAAAATAATATGTCTCTTTGCAGTTGGTTTCTTTAAAGGGGAATTACTGTGAGTTTACAAACAATCCCTTGGACAGCTATATAAATTTCCTTTTAGACACCTCTCCTTCATAGAAACTGCCACAGAGAGAAAACTGCTAAAAATTCTAAATAATAAGAATTATTAATATAAGAATTATTATAATTATTGTCATTAATAATAAGTATGTTCTTTCTCCATAGGCTCTGTATCCCATTTCCCATACATAGATACATCAGTATCACAGAGCAAGTATTTTTGATTTTTTTTAATAATGAATTTTATTTTTTCCATTATAACTGGTTTACAGTGTTCTGTCAATTTTCTACTGCACAGCAAAGTGACCCAGTCACACATACATGTATACATTATTTTTCTCACATTATCATGCTCTATCACAAGTGACCAGATATAGCTCCCAGTGCTACACAGCAGGACCCCATTTCTTATCCATTCCAAAGGCAATAGTTTGCCTCTATTAACCCCAAACTCCCAGTCCCTCGCACTCCCTCCCCCTCCTTCTTGGCAACCACAAGTCTGTTCTCTATGCCCATGATTTTCTTTTCTGTGGAAAGGATCATTTATGCCATATATTAGATTCCAGATAAAAGTGATATCATATGGTATTTGTCTTTCTCTTTCTGAATTACTTCACTCAGTATGAGAGTCTCTAGTTCCATCCATGTTGTTGAAATGGCATTATTTAGTTCTTTTGTACGTCTGAGTAGTATTCCATTGAATATATATACCACATATTCTTAATTCAACAATCTGTCGATGGACATCTCGGTTGTTTCCATGTCTTGGCTATTGTGAATGGTGCTACAATGAACACACAGGTGCATGTGTCTTTTTAAGGAGAGTTCTGTCCAGATATATGCCCAAGAGTGGATTTGCTGGGTCATATGGTGGTTCTATGCACAGTTTTCTAAGGTACATCCATTACTGTTCTCCATAGTGGTTGTACCAGCTTACATTCCCACCAACGGAGCAGGAGGGTTCCCTTTTCTCCACAACCCCTCCAGCATTTGTTATTTGTGGACTTAGTAATGATGGCCATTCTGACTGGTGTGAAGTGGTATCTTGTGGTAGTTTTGATTTGCATTTCTCTAATAATCAGGGATGTAGAGCATTGTTTCAAGTGTTTGTTGGCCATCTGTATATCTTCCTTGGAGAAATGTCTATTCAGGTCTTTTGCCCATTTATCCATTGGGTTGTTGGCTTTTTTTGCTGTTGAGGTGCGAAAGCTCTTTGTATATTTTAGAGATTAAGCCCTTGTCAGTTGCATCATTTGAAACTATTTTCTCCCATACAATCAGTTGTCTTTTTGGGTTTTTTATGGTTTCCCTTGTTGTGCAAAAGCTCATAGTTTGATTAGGTCCCATTGGTTTATTTTTGTTTTTATTTCTGTTGCTTTGGGAGACTGACCTGAGAAAATATTCATAGTGTTGATGTCAGAGAATGTTTTGCCTTTGTTCTCTCCCAGGAGTTTGATGGTGTCTGGTCTAATTATTTAAGTCTTTCAGCCATTTTGAGTTTATTTTCGTGCATGGTATGAGGGTGTGTTCTAGTTTCATTGATTTGCATGCAGCTGTCCAGGTTTCCCAGAAACATTTGCTGAAAAGACTTTCTTTTTCCCATTTTATGTTCTCGCCTCCTTTGTCAAAGATTCATTGACCATAGGTGTCTGGGTTTATTTCTGGGTCCTCTATTCTTTTCCATTGGTCTGTATGTCTGTTTTGGTACCAGTTCCACACTGTCTTGATGACTGCGGTTTTGTAATATTGCCTGAAGTCTGGGGGAGAGATGCCTCCTGCTTGGTTTTTGTTCTTCAGAATTGCTTTGACAATTCTTGATCTTTTATGGTTCCATATAAATTTTTGGATTGTTTGTCGTAGTTCTGCGAAAAATGTCATGGGTAATTTGACAGGGATTACATTGAATCTGTAGATTGCTTTGGATAGTATGGCCATTTTTACAATATTAATTTTTCCAATCCAGGAGCATGGAACCTTTCCATTTCTTTACATCTTCTTTAATTTCCTTGAATAATGTTTTATAGTTCTTGGCATATAAGTCCTTTACCTCCTTGGTCAGGTCTTTTCCAGGTATTTGACTTTGGGGGGTGCAATTTTAAAAGGTATTGTGGACTTCCCGTCATGGTGCAGTGGTTAACGAATCCGACTAGGAACCATGAGGTGGCGGGTTCAATCCCTGGCCTTGCTCAGTGGGTTAAGGATCTGGCGTTGCCGTGAGCTGTGGTCGCAGACGCAGCTCAGAACCCGAAATGCTGTGGCTCTGGCGTAGGCCAGCGGCTATAGCTCTGATTCGATCCTTAGCCTGGGAACCTCCATATGCCTTGGGTGTGGCCCTAAAAAGATGGAAAAAAAAAAGGTATTGTATTTCTGTATTCCTTTTCTAATACTTCATTGTGAGTATACAGAAATGCAACTGATTTCTGAATGTTAATCTTATATCCTGCTACTTTGCTGAATTTGTTGATCAGCTCAAGCAGGTTTTGGGTTGAGTCCTTAGGGTTTTCTATATATAGTATCATATTATCTGAATACAGTGACAAATTTTACCTCTTCTCTTCCAATTTGGATACCTTTTATTTCTTTTGTTTGTCTGATTGCTGATCACACAGCAATATCTTTGAATCACATTGTTCTTCTGCCCAATTTTTCTTTTCCCACTAGGCTATCCAAACATACTAAACTCCTAAAATATTCTCACAATCACATCTTATAGAGACTTCCATGGAAATCTAGTTTATTATGAAAAACTGAGTCACAGTTTCTAAATATTTGCTGCCTCTCTTGAATGGAAGATTATATTTTTTTTGACCTTATTGCACACAGGATTAGTCATGTGATTTCCTATAGCCAATGAAATATTTGTAAATGTGCTATATGTCATTTTAGGGCAGCAGATTTAAGAGCCATCATGAGGAATGGTTTGCTATGCTCAATATTTATTCTGTCACACTGTGAGTAATGTTTCCCCAATGGACATTTAGCATGAGTGATAAATAAACCTTGTCATTTGTAAATTACCAAGATTTGGGGGTCAGTATTTTAGGCAGCATAACCAAGGACCCCTTGATCATTCATTCATCTTTCATCTTTTCTTCTACATGGTGTGTTGCATGCATTACTACTCCTGGGATATTTAGAAAGCAAATTGCTCCACAAAACATAAGACTGTGGAAAGTACTATGTTAGAAATATAAGAAAATTAAATAAAATAATTCTAATGGTGAAAATTAGGAGAGTTTCATGGAGGCAGGGCTTAAATCAGGTAACTAATCTATTAGAGGACTTTGAGGACTACTTTGCACAAGTAATCTAGGAAGAAGTATGCACATCTTTGCAAAGGTGATAATTGTTACCACTACTAATTAGAGTTTTATCGATTTGACACATGCCCAAAATTTAGTATTAACTTATACCACACCATTGGTTATGCATATTAGAATTTACAGTTGGATTAGGTTTTAAAGAAAAGAATGAAAATACCAAAAGGACACTGCAGCCAAACTGTAAATGCATGACACATATAGCAAGTGAATTCATATTGTATTTCAGCTTAAAGGAGTAATTAGAACAAAGTGATGAACTAGGAGGGTATATTAGTTTTCTCTCCCTGCTGTAACAATTTATCAAGAATTTAATGCCTTAAAACAACACAATTTTATCATCTTACCGTTTTGCAGGTCCAGAAATCCACATGGATCTTAATGGGCTAATCTCAAGGTATTATTAGTAGGGCTGCACTCTGTTCTGGAGGTTCTAGGGGAGAACTCATTTGATTACCATATCTAACTCTCAAGTTCCTCTGTTTTCCCTGAAACCATGGTCATTTCCTCAATTTTCTAAGCCAGAAACATCAGGCGGAATCCTTCTCTTTTTGCCATCTTACCAACTCTCCTGAGTCTCTCTTCAACTTTTTTTTTTTTTTTTTAGGGCCACACCCATGACATATGGAGGTTCCCAGGCTAGGGGTCAAATTCAGAGCTACAGCTGCCAGCCTATGCCACAGCCACAGCAACATGGGCTCTGAGCTGTATCTGCAACCTACACCACAGCTCATGGCAATGCCAGATCCTTAACCCACTTAGCAAGGCCAGGGGTTGAACCTGAATCCTCCTGGATACTAGTCAGATTCGTTTTCACTAGGTCATGATGGGAACTCCCCTCTTCAACTTTTAAGGATGTTTGTGATTACACTGGGCCCACTGGCATATTCCAGGATACTCTCTCCTTTAAGGTCAGCTGGCTGGCATCCTTAATTCCATCTGCAACATTAAATTCCCCTTGCCATGTAACCTTATATATTCACAGGACCTGGGGATTTGGATGTAGGCCTTTTTGGGGAGGGTGGGCATTAGTCTCCATACCACAGGAGGTAAATCAGTTTTCCAGTCAATATTGAGATTGAGGTATACTCATCCTTCAGGTGATGTATGGTCCGATATCAAAAAGAACTGCAGCACTAACTTCTCCCCTGGTTTTCAAGGTGGGCTGATCAAATGCCCATCAAAGAATTCTGTTCTACTGTCCTTCAAATATTAAGAACTTTAACACAAACTTTGTGTGATTCTGAATGACTCCAAATGTTTCATTATTTATGGAAATCTTGTTTCTGAAAACATCTACATGACTAAGTGTCTTCTCTCCACAGGGCTGAGGACTTCATGAAGAAAAATTTATGGTAACTGCCACCCTCAGACTGCTGTAATCAATTGGAAATCTAAAGTTTCCTTTTCAACCCCTCCCTCGGCTTTAGAAGAAAACTGTAGGTCTACATAATGAATGTAACTAACATCACAGGATGAGAGCAATTTGAAGAAACTCCCCAAAGTTATCAGATGATATTAAAATGTTACTTATTTTTAAAAATATTTATAATACCAAAATAGTATTGACCAGCGTTAATTGCAGTTTTCACAAAGAATCTAGGAACAGGGAGGAGAATTAGCATGTAAATTACTTTGCTGTATTTACATCAGGTGAAGTGGCTTAACAAAATCAAGACAAATGACTGTGCCTTAAATCTATCCCAGATTTATTGCAATGTGTTCTATTTCATTATCAATATATTTTATTACCTACTAGAATTGTTCAGTATTAATATCCCCACCACCTACCATGAACAATTTTTTATGCTTATGAGGCTCTTTTGGATTAGGTTTTGATTAAAGTGGGCAGATTACAGAAGGGCTTGCAAAGTAAGAGAATGATTCATAGAGTAGGAGGTATCACCAGCAAAAATCATACAAAAGGATTGAAAAGAGTGATGTGATCAAAGATAGTCTCTTAAAATGTCTTGGTGGAAGGTTTCAAATCAACCTCTTTTTATCACTGACATTAAAAAAAAAAAAGGAAAAAAAAAACTCACCTCTTTAGAAACTAGCTTTCATACCAAGATCAATGAAACATGGCTAGTTGGACTCAATTCAATTAATTGCTGACTAAATTTGAAATATGTCCTGTGTATCAGCACAAATTCCTCCCTTGACCATTATAAATACATACTCCCTCGTTGCCTGCACTGGCATCTTTAGAACTCAGTCAGTCTACATTGTGTTATACCTTTATAGATAATTACATCTTTCTTGAGGTATCATGTGCACTATATTTTATAGTACTCCAGGTGAAGTCTTACTACTTCATATATAACAAGGCCATCTCTTTGATTTATATTATATTTCTCTAGAATTCAGCTGGCCTTTTTCAATATAGAATTATAGTGAATTTCGAGCCACAGGGAATAGTTGTATAATAATTCCCCAATTCATTTGCAACTGATTGCTGTGGAATCCTTTATTTTTTCCTACTAAGGTTTTTCAGAGTTTGTTTCTATATGTGGTATGAACTAAATTTTAGTTGCATCTTAGCAAATACATTGAGAAAAAGTCTCTTTTTCTTAACTCTTTGTTTCTTTTTTTAAACATTAAATCCCCTGTCCACAATCATTATCAAACCAAAGTGTACTGCTTTCCACGCAGTTGCACATATTGACTAGAAATTAGTGAAATGTTCTAGAAATTAGTGAAATGTTCTATCAAGTGATCTACTCCTTAATAACTTGATAACAAAGTTGGTACAAAAGCAACTGAAAAAGGGCTTTTGATTTTTTTTTTAAAAAAGCAAGTAGATGAACACCTGAAAGAACAATAGAAAAAAAAAAATGCCTTTTTTTCCTCCCTTTATTCCTTGTTTTTTCACCATCCCAAGCTTGCAGAAAATATTGGTCCATTACTTTCCCCTGATCAATATTAATTTCTCTCCCAATCCTCACCTTTAGTTGGCCTCATCATTCTTTTAGACTGGAAAGCAGAAAACCAATATGTTTGAAAAACATATAGAAAAAATATATTTTAACTGTATCTGTATTTATATGGATAATAAAAACCAATGGAGCTATTTTCTAGTTTGAGGAACACAAAAAAAATCAGAAGAGAATTACAGATTTATATATATTCTATTAAAAAATAAGCTCTTGTTCCCTCTTTTCCTTTATCTCAATAGAGCTATATTGGATATGTTAATAAAATTGCTGCATTTGAGTTTTGGAGTTCCTGTAGTCTGGAGAAAGAGCTAAGAAGAGGACTTTTAGGAAGAGGCCAGTGGAGCCCAGATTTTAAAAGGCTATGTACAGAGGAATGGAGGCAGCTTTGCTAGACTGGCCTTATCCCACCTTAGTGAACACTAAGTGAACACTGTGATCTCAACGATCAGAGAGCTGCCAACAGCCACGGATCACCTAGAGATTGTTCAGGGATTTCCATGAGGACTATTTACATCACCTGGGGAGAGCTCCTTTATTAACTGCCTTCCTTGTTTCTTGTCCTGTGAATACCCCTCAGGGAGGGCAATCAATTCATCATGGTTTCCTTTGTCCAGGAAGAGAAAAGTCTATCTGTGACCTATAGCTTTGCTTGACCCCAACCAATTGCCCTTATTGCAAACAACGTTCTCCTTCATCAACCATTAAGTTATCTCCAACAGAAAGATTAGATCCATAAACATCTAACCTTATACTTGAGTCGGACTGAATGGAATCAGTTTGAGATATCCCCTCAAATTCACACGGTCGTTAAAACACAATATGAAACATGAATCAATACCTCTGCTTTATTAATGAAATATTATATGGAAGGTATCATTCTTTAAATAAGGAATCGGTTGTGAACACGGATGTCAAACAGGATGTTATTCTTCCTCACAGGAAGAAGTGAGATGTCCTTTCTATCACTCGTGACAACACATTGCCAAATGAGAAAACAAGCAAGAATTCAGAGGATTAACTTTTTATAGCATTGCCAAATCAGTCATAGTAACAATTACTCTCAAAAAAAAAAAAAAAAAACTCTTTCATGTTAAAGTTCTAACGTAACTTCTTTAAACCTCGCTATGCAGAGATATTAAGGGTAGGTTCAATTAGGATCTTGAAAAATATGTCTGTCAAAGATTATCATTCAGCTGAAAACTATGTTAAAAGTATTATGTTTAGGGTGAGGAGGTACTACAGCATGATGGCCAAACCACAGGATATAGCCTGAACTCACACTCTTAGTTCGAAGTTCTGTTCTTTCATATGCACTGCTAGCATACTGATAGGAATGCTTATAATAACAAAATTACCAGTATTATTTTGTGCCAGGCATCACAGTGGCTGAGTTGTAAATATTACCTATAATCCATAAACATGTTTTGTTCATGTTATTTTCTTTATCTGCTATGTCTTGCCAATTTTACTGTCTCATACACATTTTCCACTATTTAAACATTAAGGGTAAATCAAATATCATTACCTCTGGAATTTTGTAAATCTGTATCCTCACTTTGCAATATCTTCTTCCACCTTCAGACCCAGGTATAATCGATTAATTCCTCCTTCTAATATGTTACCATAATACACTTTACACAATTCTACCACTTCATTTATTCATGTGCTCATATGAAATATGAACTTCACAATATACCTTTCACGAGTTTGTCTCCTATTGTTGCAGTCAGATACTAGAGCCTGAAAAATAGTTCTTATTGAAGGTAGGAGTACATGCTTGTAAACTCCATCTAGTAAACAAATGAGAAAAATGGATTCTTGAACTGAATAAAATGTCTCATGATGGTTCAAAGTTGAAAAGGAGAAAAACAAGCACATCATTCAGCAATTGCATGGAAGAAAACAATTCTGACAAGAGGGGCAGAGGCAGCAGGAAGAATCAGGTAATGTTTTCAGAGAGGGCAGAGATGCTTTTTAATTAAAATAATTATTTAACAAAGGGATGTGTGCAATTTTTCTGCAACTAAATATAAAATTATGAGAAGTAAGAAGAAAAGTGAAACACTGAGTCAACCATCTGTCAACAAAAGGAGGTTGGCAGGTCTCTACATTAGAAGAATCAGAGATAAAAATCAGAATGGCATTTTTTATGTAATGGCAGTTGATTTGAATGCTTAGCAAATAACTTTTGATTTTTATGTAGAGTGCTTTTATTCTTATTAAATCATATATGTGTAAGCCAAAGTACTTATGATAATAGAATAATAGAAATAAATAATTCCATAATATTTTTCCATGATGGAGAAAAAATTATTTTTTAAACAAAGGCACAATTTTGTTTAAGTAGACATAGAAGAGTTATCAAAACAAATTCATTGGCCCCATGGAATTTACGATCTGTTGGATGGAGAGAGGCAATGATCAAATAAATGCATAAAAATAGAGCATATTAATTAATAGCAAGTGCTAGGAATAAAAATGAAACAGGTGAGGAGAAAGGGTACTGGAGTGTGATTTTATACAGGCTAATCAGGGAAGACTACATTGATAGTGACCTTTGAGTAGAAATCTGAAGATAGGATAAAGCCAGCCTTGAGGATTCTTGGGGAAGGGAATCAGTCAAAGAGAATAGCAAATGCAGAGCCCCAAGATTTGCCAAACAATTTGGCTATAAAGACCATGCTCTAATTAGCTCTCTGCCCTTACTTGTATGGCTATTAAGAGGATAAAGTGTGTTACCACATAAGGGCATTTATCACAGTGCTTTCAAAAAATCTAATTATTATCAGAAAAAATGTAATTGCTTATGTGGACCAAGCAGAGTGTAGTTACGCAGACCTTTTAACTCCTCAGTAATATAATAATGGCACTCTTTTTTAGCTTTAAAATTGTGGTAAAACTATAGAATAGTGACTTATTAATAACCACCTGAAAAGAATATTAAAAATAGTTACTGCTCAGCTGTGAAAATATTGACAATATAAAAGAAATTTTCTTCCCAGATTACATGATTTAGAATTAAAAATGAGTTAAAGAGCAGAAGAAGTACCAATGGAATTTCCTGAATAGTCATTAGTGAATATTTTTTTTAGGCTTACTGCAAGCACATTTTATCCAGCTGTGTTTTACCATGAATCTTTCAATAAAATGTAAATAAAAACTCTATCCCATGAAACATTCCATTATTTGTAGAATCTACCCATTCTGGAACTGCACATGCCCATCAATGTCCTCAATACATTCCCAGAGCCAAGTGGCAGATGTGCCACACTGCTGGAGAATGCCTTGTCTGCCCCTGTGACTACACATCCTGACTAAATCTGCAACACCCCATCAGTTACAAAATGCTCTGTTGGCATACCCTCTTCTGGAAATGGCCAAACAGTTGCTCCTGAATTCACACTTACAGGAAGGTCAGGCAGCCTTTTTGACTGTGATGGCATAACTCATGGGTACATTCATATGAGCTCGAAGGTACAATATTTTCATCAACATCACAGACAACTCATTTTTCTTGTTAGAGGAAATAAGACTTGTAATCATCACTAGCATCCATGAATTGACTGTCTCTGGTCAACACTTTCATTTAAAAGATCTTCATCAGCTTCTAACCTACTGAATTCAACATAACATGAATCACTTCAATATTTTCTCCCAATATACCTATCTGAGCAATGCCTTCTCTATCCCTGAAGCCATTCCCTCCTGAGGATCTCAAAGAGGTCTATAAGATGAGCCGCTTACTCTGACTTGCAATATCCTATTTTCCATTAGGTTCTTTTTAAGAGCCATACCAACCTACGTTCTCTCTCAAGGTTTTCCTCTCTCTGAGAATCAGAGGAAGATAAAAGAGATCTCAGAAATCTTGCCAACTTTTTACAATCTCTATCCCTTGTTATTAGAGCCTCTTCTCCTGAAAGCCCAAGTACTAATTTTGCCTATATTATTCTTCAGTGAATTCTCTAGATAACAATGTGGGTAGAACTTGTAATAAATTGTCACATTTAATTCGCACATCCAAAGAAAAAAACCCTGTAGAACGACTAATTATTATCTGCTTTTAAATGTAAAACTGAGGTTCAAACAGGTTTAGGTAATTAATTGATTCTAAAAACCCTTGTTCATGCTAGTACAGTCACACTTTTTTCCTTATGTTAGAAAATAAGAAAATGATTATGAATAAAAGCATTCAAGAGGCCAGAGGTGGGTCTTGTCTAATGCTAGGACTATTCTAGTGCAAGTCAGAGCCGATTCCACTTTTTCTCAAATGGTTCAGTTTTTGTTTTTACATAATCTGCTTCAAATTATCTGCCATTTTCTTTTTCTCTTCTGTTCACACGCATTTTTGTGATAGGTATAATTACCAACAATATAACATCTCCCTCTTTCAGTTTTTGTAAGCTGTTTACAAAATGCCACATAACTACAGCTACAGTTTGATCCTGAACTTGTTGGTGGAGGGAGACCAAAACAACCCCAAGTCCTTATTTTTGATTATTTGAATTAATTTGCATTTTGACTGCTGAGAAAGATGGTTAGCACTGCCATTGTATATTTAATGTCTCTGACAATAGCAAAATATTATTGCTAGCAATTTTGGATTTTACATGGTGATAATATTTATCTTTTGGTAAGTATCTGAAAATGTCCTGATGAATATGCTCTGCAGGTAAAATACGCTAAAGTAAAAATGTAAGCATATAAACTCACAAAGTGTCTCAGACTGTCAGACCTAATGCTTTCTTCTAAGAAAATGAAAGTATTTTGAAATTCCCCTTTACTGTTTGAAATGTAGAGTATAGCTAATATAAAATTCAGACATGTATAAAAATCAATGTAATGTATTATTAGTTAAATAAGATAAATTAAAAAATTAATGTCTTCTGTCAGTTTCCCCAGAAGTAGAGTTAGTTCTCAGTTGCATCTTCACATGCTAGAAAGGGGGAAGGCGCTCACTAAGACCTCTTTAATAAAAGCATTCACCTCCTTCATGAGGGCTCCATCCTCAGAACTGCTGGGGCTCAGGGTCAGCTACCCCCAAAATATGTTTCAATGGCATTTTGATTATTTTAAATTAAAGTTACTTAAGAAATGGCCAGTGTGACAGAGGAAGTCTGACCCTTCTCTCTGTCTCCAGGAAAGCAGGAAATAAATCTTATGTAAAAGGTGTGCTCCCTGTATCTGGAAGGAGAAAGCACACTATTGTCAAAAATAGGGAATTTGGGGCTAAGAAGCCTGTAGAAATAAACCTTCTTACTTCTTTAATTTACTACTGAGCCCAAACTCAGTTTATATTCTTCAACAAAGTAAATTCTTCACAAACCAAACCTAAGTTTCTTTGTCCTATCAGTTTCTCACAGATTTGTTCTTCTTTGTATAACAGATAAAAGTGACCTGCTTTGGCCACTTTTTAGGTCCCATTTCAATAAGACCTCCATGCACATGAATTAAACTGTTTTTCTCCTTTTAATGTGTCCTGAGCCAATTTTATTATTGGCCCATCCACAAGAACTCCAGAAATTTCCCCCTCCCCAGCAGATCCTAAGCACCACCCCAAAGCCCCAGCCTCTACCATCGCATGGCTTTAGAATTTCAACATATAAATTAGGGGTGGCGGTGTATAGACCATACATAGCAGAGGTTGAGGAATCTCCCATTCTGACCAAAGAACTTCTTTGAAGGAGCATTTTTGAGCAGTTAGCAGCTAGACTGTAGGTGTACAGTCCAGGTAAAGGAAATATGGGCAGGGCAGCCACTGCTGCAGGAAGAAAAATATAACAAAATGGCACAGACTTTAATACATAAATTCTTAAGTGCAACTACCCTTGAAAAAAGCAAATAAAACATTGAGATGTTTGAACCTGTTCATGGAATTATAATGATATAAAAGCTACTGTTACAGACTAATATTGGTGGATGGTATAGGGATTCAAATACCACAAATAATGCTGCTTTAAGAAACATGATTTTCCAAAATGTAGCTAAATTTTGGGAGCATTTGAATTAAAAAAGGCAATCTTTCTTCAAATGACACAGTGGTTACATTTTTTAAAAAATTCAAAAAAAAATTCAGTGTACATAAAAATTGTGCAAAAAAATTGCTGAAAAATAAAGATGAATTTGGTTACATGATTGGATAATGATAAGAAGGTTTTCACTTTTAAAATATCTAAAGGGATGTTTGAAACTTGTGGAGAAGATTGAAATATGCTTCATTTTGGGATTGTCTATACACTGATGGTTAGCTTTCTTGACTTACCCACTAGTATTTCTTCTCCATCACCAGGACTGGCAAATGTCCCTGCCAGAAGTTTCCAAATTCTTTGTCCCTCAAAATTCCTAAAATATTTCCAGGGTACCATACAACCTCACTGACAACTATTGGTATAGGTGAATTAATCTTAAGTAAGTGAATTGGGGATATGGGCAGTTTCCATTATAAAATACTCCACATTCCACAGTTAAATTCCAAGGACACTCTAGAAAAACTCTCTCCCTCTTATTTACTCGCATCCGTGCACTCGTGCGCACAGACACACACACACAGACACACACACTCTGAAGAGATAATACTTAGAAAAAGCATGGAACTAGTGCAATAATATAAAAGCAGACAAAATACTACATATACCTAATAAGTAGATGCATGCTATTTTATCAACCTAAGGTAAAATATAAAGTTCTGTCTATTGCTCTCATGCTTATATTTACGTGCGTATTTAAAACATAATTGTTCTTCATGGTTCTAAACATTCCAGACAGGACAAGAACATTGCCAATTAGAACATAATGGCCTTCTAATGTTATGAAAAGAAATACAGAAATTACAATAATTAATAGAGAGGAGAAAGGTCAAAGTAGAGAGAGAAATTTATCTTTTATAACACCATATCTGCAACCTGAGTTACAAGAATCAGTCTTCCTTGGACTTGGGACTGTAATCATTTTGATTGGTATTTCACTTAATAGTAAGAGTACAAAAACAACTTATATTGCACATCTGTACTATATTTAAAAGTATCTATTAGAATCATCAGGATCCTAGGGTTAAAATAGAGTCTGCCTTTCCCTCATTGGTGCATCTGGGTAATCTTATAACTTAAGGAATATAATTTGAACAATTCTGAAATCCCCTACCTTTGGGTCTGTTTTGGAATAAAAATGGAGAGCAAAAAGGACAGGCATAGAAAGAAAACAAGATTGCAAATGATTGAAGAAAAATATATTGGAATATGTCCATCACGCCTTGTTGCCTTCACAGACTGCTTATACTTGCCCTACTATCTGAACATGCTGAAAAAGCCCTTTAGCTACTGCATAAATTATTTTTCCTGGGGAAGACACATTACAGGAACAGGGGGACCTTAGCAGGAAGAAATATCCAGAGAAAACTAGATTTATGGGGAAATAATTGTTACTAATAATTATAGTAATTACTATTCAGAGAAAACGATATCATTTTTTATTAAAATCACCTCCTTCTCTTATGCTCTGAACTTCATCATTTCCTCTATCTTCGTGGAATACATTTCCACAATTCTATCCAGCTCCCACAGCTATTTAATGTGTTGCTGCCCTCCGTCTTCCTTTTTAATCCATCCTTCATAATCATTCCAGGTTGATCCTGAAATTACTCTCTTTAATTACTCCAGGGGAAAAGTTATAATATATGCATTATATTGTTTAAAAATCATCTGGTGGGTTTTCAAAGTTCCTAACAGTCTGTCCCACCCAACATTTTGATCCATACTTTTTACCATTCTCTGAAATGTTTTCTGCCCATCATTCTTTTTTGTTGTTGTTGTTGTTGTTATTGTTGCTATTTCTTGGGCCGCTCCCGCGGCATATGGAGGTTCCCAGGCTAAGGGTTGAATCGGAGCTGTAGCCACCGGCCTACGCCAGAGCCACAGCAAAGCGGGATCCGAGTCGCGTCTGCAACCTACACCACAGCTCACGGCAACGCCGGATCGTTAACCCACTGAGCAAGGGCAGGGACCGAACCCGCAACCTCATGGTTCCTAGTCGGATTGGTTAACCACTGCGCCACGACGGGAACTCCCCTGCCCATCATTCTATTCAAGACTGTGAACTTAATGCAGTTCCCAAATTCTAATGAGATGACTTCAAGTGCACTGGAGGAATATTCTGGATCCTCTACTTAGGAACCTAAAGTCTTGGCTAATGATTTATTTCCCTATTTTATTCCTGAATTACCATGTCATCATGTCATTTTGCTGTCCCTTTTCTTTTAAACACAGAGACCTGAATAACTTGCATGTTATTTGTCTTCTGAAGACTTTACTTTTTGTCATTGCTGTTGAAGATCAATATAATTCACATATTCAACTAAAATATTGATGCTCATTGTGGTTATGGGTGGGAAATTATTCAAGTGTCAAGATTTCAAGCTGAATGTCATAAGGAGATGGGTATTCAAAAGGAGGAGGTATTCCAGGACAAATAATTGAAAGTTAAAAGCAAAAATTGTAGAGTCAATCCTAATTTTCCCATTTTTTTCCTGGTAACGATTTTCTACAATTCAAGTAATGTGGTGTTACTATGTCACAATAGTGTTAAATTTGCGGAAATACTGTGAAAAGGCCTAAGAAGAAAGCTTTCTTTCTTTTTTTCTGAACTCCTTTCTATATAAATCTTAGGCATGTGATCTTAACTTGGAGCTAGTCCAGAGGATATGAAAAGCCCCAGTTTCCATAATGTCCTAAGGAGCTTCATTAAATTACCTAAATTTCTTGAGCTAGATTGGTTTTTTTTTTTAGGTTTATCCAGGACTGAAAAGAGACATTATCACTGTAAAAATAGTCCTGTAACTGGTTACGTATTTTATATCTACTGAATCATATTATGTTTATTCATTCTGCTTTCCACTATCTGGAATATTCCTGGGGCCTCTAAATATCAATTAACAGCCCTCCAAGTTATCTCAGTGCTAGTTTGGTCTTGTTTTTTTTGTTGTTGTTTGTTTTGTTTTGTTTTGGTGTTTTTCCCTATAGTTTTCTACTAAGTGAAAGCAAAAACCTGAATGTATGGAATGGAAACCAATCAAAGTAAAAGGAGTTTTAGATCACATCTGATATCAAAAGATAGAGAACCAAATCCCACAGAATGCTGGCTTCTCTAATTGATTTTCTTCCTGTCACTTTGAAAAATCTATCCAATCTCATTAGAATTTGTCCTGTCTTTGTCTCTGGTTCCTGAAAGATAATCTCTAAATCCTTAGGATTTCCCTAGTGAGCTGAGTATCTTTGTTATTCATGATTAACCCATGGACCACACTTGAGTTTACACTGACGAGATAATTCAGGATGAGAGTTACTAGTTATGCCAGAAAGATGTACCATGTGATTATAGGATTTAGACTTTGAGCCACTGGATATAGTCCCAACCTCTCAAGAGCTAGAGGTTAAGATCAGTCACATGGCCAAAGATTCAATCAATTATGCCTACATATTTTGAAAAGTATTTTTGCATCTATGTTCATCAATGATATTGGTCTGAAATTTTCTTTTTTGTGTTATCTTTACCTGACTTTGGTTTCAGCATAGCCTCTTTGAATGAGCTTGGGAGTGTATCTTCCTCTGCAATTTTTGGGAAGAGTTTCAGAATATTAGGTGTGAACTCTTCTCTGCATGTTTGATAGAATTCACAGAATCCAAATATACATTAAAAGGATCATACCATGATCAAGTAAGATTTATCCCAGGGATGCAAGGATACTTCAATATCTGCAAATCTATCATTTTGACACACCACATAAACAAACTTAAGAATAAAAACCATATGATCATCTCGATAGATGCAGAAAAGGACTTTGACAAAATATAACACCCATTTCTGATAAAACTCTCCAGAGAGTGGAGATAGGGGGAGCATACCTCAACATAATGAAAACATATATGAAAAACCCACACGTAACATCATCCTCAGTGCTGAAAATTTGAAAACATGCCCACTAAGATCAGGAACAACAAAAGGATGTCCACTTTCACCAGTATTTATCAAAAACAGTTTTGGAAATCCTAGCCACAGAAATCAGAGAAGAAAAGGAAATAGAAGGAATACAAATTGGAAAAAAAAGAAGTAAAACTATCACTGTTCGCAGATGACATAATACTATACTTAGAAAATCCTAAAGATAGCACCAGAAAACTGTAAGAACTCATCAGTGAATTTGGAAAAATTGAAGGCTACAAAATAAATAAAGGGAAATAAATTGTATTTCTATATACTAATAATGAAAGATCAGAAAGGGAAATTGAAGAAACTATCCCATTTATAATTGCATCAAAAATAATAAAATACCTAGGAATAAAGCTACCTAGAGAGACAAAAGGCCTATACTCTGAAAACTATATAAAACTTTGATGAAAGAAAGCAAACATGACACAAACAGATGGAAAGACATATCATGCTCTTGGATTTGGAAGAATCAATACTGTCAAAATGACTATACTACCCAAGGTAATCTACAGATTCAATGCAATCCCTGTCAAATAATTGCCAAAGACATTCTGCACAGAACTAGAACAGAATATTTTTAAATTTATATGGAAACATAAGAGACCCCAATTAGTCAAAGCAATATTGAAAAGAAAAAATGAAAATGGGGAAATTAAGCTTCCTAACTTTAGACAATACTACAAAGCTATAGTCATCAAAACCATATGGTACCAGTACAAAACAAACAAACAAACAAACAGAAATATAGATGAATGGAACAGGATAGAAAGCCCAGATATAAACCAAAGTACCTATGGTCAACTAATCTATGATGAAGGAGGACAGAACATACAGTGGAAGAAAGATAGCCTCTTCAATAAATTGTTTTCAGAAAACTGGAAAGCAACATGCAAAAGAATGAAAATAGAACACTATCTAACACCATACACAAAAATAAACTCAAAATGGATTTAAAGACCTAAATATAAGGCCAAACACTATAAAACTCATAGAGAAAAACATAGGCAGAACACTCTGACATAAATCACAGCAACATCTTGTTTGATCCACCTCATAGAATAATGACAATAAAGACAGAAATAAACCAATGGGACCTAATCAAACTCAAAAGCTTTTGCACAGCAAAGGAAACCATTAAAAACAAGAAAATACAACCCAGAGAATGGGAAAAAGCTTGCCAATGATGCAGGGCCTAATCTTCTAAATATACAAACAACTTATACAACTCTACAGCCAAAAAAAAAAAAAAAATTAACAACCCAATTAAAATTGGGCAGAAGACATGAATAGACATTCCTCCAAAGATATACAGATGGCCAAAAGGCACATGAAAAAATACTGAATATCACTAATTAGAGAAATGCAAATCAAGACTACTATGAGGTACCACCTCACACCAATCAGAATGGCCATCATTAACATGTTAACAAATAAATACTGGAGAGGGTGTTAAGAAAAGGGTGCCCTCCTACACTGTTGGTGGGAGTGTAAATTGGTACAACCACTGTGGAAAACTGTATGGAGGTACTCAAAAAACTAAGTATGCAACTACCATATGGCACAGAAATCTCACTCTTGAGCATATATCTGGACAAAACTTTCCTTGAAAAGGACACATGCACCTACATGTTCATGGCAGCTCTATTCACAATAGCCAAGGTATGGAAACAACACAAATGTCCATAGACTGACTATTGGATTAGGAAGATGTGGTATATATACACAACGGAATACTACTCAGCCATAAAAAAGAACAAAATAATGCCATTTGCAGCAAAATGGATGGAACTAGAGACTGTCATACTAAGTGAAATAAGTCAGAAAGATAAATACCCTGTGATATTACTTATACTTGGAATCTAACATACAGCACAAATAAACCTTTCCACAGAAAAGAAACTCATAGACTTGGAGAACAGACTTGCGGTTGGCAAGAGGGAGGGGGTGGGAATAGGATGGACTGGGAGTTTGGACTTAATAGATATAATGATGCATTTGGAATGGATAAGCAATGAGATCCTGCTGTACAGCACAGGAAACTATCTAGTCACTTGTGATGGCACAAGATGGAGGATAATGTAAGAAAAAGAATATATGTATAAATATATGTTTGCGTGTGTGTGTATAAACTGGTCATCTTGCTGTACACTAAATTGACAGAACATTCTAAATCAACTATTATAGTTGAAAAAAATAAAAATCTTAAAAAAAAGACAAACTAATGCCATTTGCAGTAACATGGATGGATCTAGCCACTCTCATACTAAGTGAAGTAGGCCAGAAAGAAAAAGACAAATATCATATGATATCACTTATTTGCGGAATCTAAAATATGGAAGAGATTATCCTATCTAAAAACAAACAAGAAACAGAAACAGATCATGGACAAGAAGAGAAGACTTGGGGTTCCCATTGGGAAAAGGGGAGAGAGTGAGATGGATGGGTATTTGGGTTGGGGGGGAATTGGATGCAAAATGCTATATTTGGAATGGATGGGCACTGGGATCCTACTGTACACCACCGGGAACTGTGTGTGATTGGGTCACTTTGTTGTACAACAGAACTTGATGAAACATTGTAAATAAACTACACTTCAACAATAATAATTTTAAAAGGAAAAAAAAATACACTTACACAATGAAGCCCCAATAAAAACTCTCACCACTGAGCTCAGGGGAGATTTCTAGTTGGTGAACACACTGATGTGCCATAAGGGTGATACATCCTCATTCCATGGGGAGAGGGAACAGAAGCTTTGGAACCTGAGCCTTTGCAGACCTTGCCCTATGCGTCTCTTCACTTGACTGGTCCTGATTTGTATCTTTTATAATGAAACTGCCATTGTAATTATAATCATTTCAAGACATCTGAGTTTTTCTAGTGAATTTTTGAATCTGAGGGGGTGGTAACTCTCAATTTGTAGCCATTTGGTAAAATGTGTAAGAGCAGACCCCTACAATGCAACTGATGTCTGAAGGGAGGGAAGTTTTACGGAAAACTGAACCCTTAACTCATGGGTCTATGCTAACTCTAAGTGATTAGTGTCAGGATTGAATTGCATTATATTAGTTGGTGTCAGAATACTAATTCTTATCTTTGGAGATCTACTTTTTCTGCTTGTATATTGCATTTTAACTCTTCCATAGCTTTGGTTTACATGAAGCTATGAAGACTTTTGTTTTGTTTTGTTTTTGGCAGCCCTACATCACATGGAGTTCCCCAGCCAGGGATCAGACAAGACACAGTTGCAACCTATGCCACAGCTGCAGCAATGCCAGATACTTTACCATACTGTGCCACTCCAGGGACTGAACCTGCATTCTGGCACTGCAAAAACACCAAAGATCCCGTTGTACCACAGCGGGAACTCCTATGTGAAGTTTTGACTTGATAGGCAGCCTTGTAATATTTTAGCCTTTTCTGGTAAGAATACACAGTGGGGAAAACACAGTCTCTTTAATAAGTGGTGCTGGGAAAACCGAAAGCTACATGTAAAAGAATGAAATTAGCATATTCTCTTACACCACACACAAAAATAAACTCAAAATGGATTAAAGACCTAGACATAAGGCCAGATACTATAAAACTCTTGAGGAAAATATAGGAAGAATGACATAAATCACAGCAATATCTTTTTTGATCTACCTCATAGAGTAGTGAATATAATAACAAAAATAAGTTTTTAATTAAACTTAAAAACTTCTGCACAGCAAAGGAAACTGTAAACCAAATGAAGACAACCGACAGAATGGAAGAAAAATACTTGCAAATTAAATGACCAGCAAGGGATTAATCTCCAAAATATACAAAGATTTCATATAGCTTTATATAAAAAAATAACCCAATCAAAAAAGGAACAGAAGATCTATAGAGACATTTCTCCAAAGACGACAAGACAGATGGTCAAAAAAGCCCATGAAAAGAGGCTCAACATCACTAATTATTAAAGAAATGCAAATCAAAACTGCAATGAGGTACCGCCACACACTAGTCAGAGTGGCCATAATTAAAAAATCTACAAGTAACATGCCATAGAGGATGTGGAGGAAAGGGAACTCTCCCACACTATTGGTGGGAATTTAAATTTGTACAATCGCCAGGTACAACAGTAAGGAGTTTCCTTAAAAATCTAAATATAGAACTATTATATGATCCAGTAATCCCACTGGGCATATATCTGGACATATATCTGGAGAAAACCATAATTCAAAAAGGCACACACATCCCAATGAACACTGCAGCACTATTTATAAGAGCCAAGACATGGAAGCAACTTAAAGTTCACCAGCAAAGGATTAGATAAAGAAGATGTGGTACATATACAATGGGATATTACTCAACCATAAAAAAGAAAGAAATAATACCATTTGCAGCAACATGAATGGACCTAGAGATTATCATACTAAGTGAAATACATCAGACAGAGAAAGACAAATACCATATGAGAGCACCAACATACGGACTCTAACAAAAAATGCTACAAAAGAACTTACACACAGAACAGAAACAGACTCAAATTTCAAAATGAAAATTTATGGTTACCAAAGGAAAAATGGTAGGGGAGGGATAAATCAGAAGGTTGGGATTAGCATATACACACTATTATATACAAAATAGATAAGTAACAAGGACCTACCATATAGTAGAGGGAATTCTACCCAATATTCTGTGATACTCCATATGGGAAAAGAATCTGAAAAAAGAATGAATATGTGTATATGCATAACTGATTCACTTTGCTGTATACCTAAAACTAACACAACATCATGTGAACTCTACCCCAATGAAATTATTAAAAAAATTTCTTTTGAGGCTCAAACATTACCAGAGACTATTGCATGTCCACTGGAAGTGGAGTCAAACAGTGGTGACCACTGGCAACATTTTGCTAAATATTGACTAAGTGCATTTAGACTAGGTAAGTAATTATGTTCCTGGTTAAGGCACCTTTTCAGTGATGAAAGGAGTTCCTTCATACCTCTCTCCCCACTTAACATTTTAACATCTAATGCAAAGAATTCCCCTGCACACAGAGTAGGTCAAGTTCTACCATTTATAATTCTGAAAATAAAAACAAATAAAAATCACTTTTTCAGCCCACCAAAACCCCACAATATAGTCGAAAATCATTATTTTGTGATAATTATAGATAATTATTAATTGTGATAATTATTAATCATCTTCTATATCAATATCAATTTATTAATGTTATTGGCAGAAGGTGTTCTCCCATCTCCCTGCTTCTCTTTTACAGGCATATTTCTGACTTAAGTAAATCCTCACTTTACTTTCTGAATTTCTATCTTGTTTCTGAATTTCTTCTGTGAGGAAACAAGAATTTTCCTCAGGAATATGACAATAATGCATTTCTGTTTGCTGTTGTTATTTTCTAGGTTTCCTAGTATTGACTCTGTGACATAACTGGGAATGTTTTATGCTCATCCTCAGAACCTAACACAGTGCATGTGCATAAGAGATGGTTAATAAATCACTGTTGATAAATTATTAATAGAATAAAGATATTTATTTTAAAATGTGTCTGTGATGAGGGGTTGGGAGATGATTATGAAGAATCTGGAAAACTAAGAAAAATTGTATCAATGTGTGAAATGCAAACCATATAATAATAGAACTATTGTGATATACTGGAAAGGACCCTTATCCACAAGACAGACCAAGATTCAATTTCTGGGTCATTTGCAATGATTTTTATATTTATTATAAAATTATTCTCTGATCTTCAATTACTTTAGTATAAATAAGAGAGCTGGGGGAAATGTATATCAAATTGTGCCCAATTATTTAATTCCCTATAGAATCAAAATTTTATGTTTTCTGTGTGATAATTTCAGTTGTCTAAGTTAACACTGAAGACTATCAGTCTTCTGGGAGCAGGGTGAAGGACAGCATTAAGGAAGGAATTTTTTAAAAGAAATAAATATTTATTAAGCACCTGGTTTATGTTACATATTGTTTAGAGCATTCTTAGCCATATTATTTCATCTTCTTAAATATTCTCTCAAAACTGGTATAAGTAATCAAGCGTATATATTAATTTATATAAAGTTCTTCAGGCTTGGCAGGATCTAACAAAACAGCTTGAGGATCCAGAATGTATTGGTCAGTTAGCACTGTTCTTCCCTGGGCTGCTTTCATTTTCAGAAGGGTATTTCCCTTCAAAGTGACACGATCACTGTGGCAGACCCTGCCTAACATTTTGACAGCTCACAATATGAGAAAAATAACAGCTTAAACCAAGATTCTAGGGATATCAAAGGCTCAAGTTGGACTCCATGTTCATCCTTGAACTACCTACAGATGCCCAATATATGGAATGCGTTGATGTAAGCTCAGTTTACCTGCTGCACCTCTAACAACATAAAACACATAAAAGAAAGTAGGAGAAACATGCAGAAAATTCAGGGTACAATTTCTCAAATTAGACTTAATTTACATGAGGCAGCAGAATCATGGATTTATTCATTCAACAAGCATTTATTAACCACTGTCCATGAGCTGAACACTGTTAGACACTAAGGAGATAGTCTAAAAAAATCAATGTCTTTAGGTTTCATGCAGATTAGACTGATAGGATGGAAGACAACTTATCCTGAGAACAGATTTCTATGCCTATTCATCCAGAATCTCAAAGAGAAGGCAAATGCATTGAAGTGAAACTCACATTCTATGCCACCTTTTCCATCATGTAAGTCCTTTCTTTTTCATTTTTTTTCCTTTGGTCTTTTTAGGGCTGCACCTGTGGCATATATTGAGATTCCCAGGCTAGGGGTCGAATCAGAGCTTAGCCACGGGCCTACACCACAGCCACAGCAATGCCAGATCCGAGCCACGTCTGCAACCTATACCACAGCTCACAGCAACACCCATCCTTAACCCACTGAGCGAGGACGGGGACTGAACCTGCATCTCATGGATACTAGTCAGATTCATTTCTGCTGAGCCACGACGGGAACTCCTCCATCATGTATTTTCAAATTCATAGGCAACACAGGGCAAAGCAGCTGGGAAGCTATGCTGAAAGTGGTGCTTAAGATATGTACAACTGAGAGGTAGACAGAATTTGAAATGCAGAATAAGGCTAAACAGAGTTAGAAGGTTTAACTTTCTAGTTTTATTGAGAAGATGTTGCAAGCAATAATTGACTGAAAGCTCTTCGAAATTCCATACAGTAGCTATAATATTTATTCTATTTAAACAAATAGTCCAAATTGCTTTTCCTTAGTTTTTGTCTTTAATATTACTTATTCTCTCTAAATTACTTATGACCATTTATGTTATTTTTTTCTTTTATTTTTTGCCATCTACATTCATATAGCTTATAGTCAACAGTGACATGGATTTACAACTGAACTACCCTCACTATCCTCACTTCTTTTCCAGGAACTCTTACCCAGAAAGTTAATAAGTACAAATAACTCTATTGTTCTTTAAAGAAACTTCCCAGGAAACAAATTAATGAATATCAAATTATTCAATTTTTCAACAGACAGCATCAAAAACTATCTACGCTCCAGGATTCCAAGACAATTTACACTCTTGATCCCCAATTCCTACTTTGCTGTGCCCATTAAACCTCAACTATTATATCTTAATTCTTACCACATCCCAATGAAGCCCCCCCCAAAGATCCACCTAAAACTAGACTCTAAAACCTTGTAACTGTACTTGCCCTCCCTACTTAGAGATGCTACTAACATGCTGCCATGGTAGTCATCTCTCTTACCAGCTCTGCTTGAAGAGATGATTTTGCTGACATTTTCATGGAGTCAAAATTCAATAGAGAATTGAATAGAGAGAGTCTAAGCAGTGCAATTCTAACAAGGAGTGCCGGCACGCACTTGCTGAATGAAGAGATGAATGAATTACTGTTCATTCACATTCAGAACAGATCACACTTTATAGTTTTATACTTAAACTATAAAAAAATTCCATAGTAAATTTTCAAGAATTACATTAATAATGTTCTTAAGGCTATCTCACTTCCACATTACTTCTGTTGTCTTCTTAAAGACTATTTCAGAGAATTCTGAAGGGAGAGGTATGTACAACCTGGAAAAAATGTGCAAATCATTTGCAGACAAAGAATAAAACTAAAATGACCAATTTGACTATTCATTGATACCTGATGAGAAACTGTATCTAGGATTACAAATTTATATTCTTTATGAAGTGCTTTCTCATGAAGTGTAGATAGTTACTCCTCAAAAGCCCATGAAAAGATTTTGTGCAATCTCTTTTTTCTCATCATCTATAAGTGCAAAAACCCTTGCTGAAATTTATGAAGGATAGAGAGATATTAGAAATACAATCTGGAGTTCCTGCTGTGGCTCAGCAGGTTAGAAACACGACTAATACCCATGAGGATGCAGGTTTGATCCCTGGCCTCTTGGTGGGTTAAGGCTCTGGTGTTGCCACAAGCTGGGGCATAAGTGGCAGATGTTGCTCAGATCTGGTGTTGCTGTGGTTTTTATTGGACCCCTAACCTGGGAACTTCCATATGCTGCCGGTTCAGCCCTAAAAAGATTAAAAAAAGAGAGAGAGAGAGAGAAAAGAAAGAAAAACAATCTAATATCCAAGGAATATTTATTTTAAGCATTTTGGCCCATTTAAGTAACTGCAAGTAGTGGCTTGTCTTACTACCTCTTTAAGGGAACTGCTTCCCTAAAATATAGGCTAAAAATGTCAATTTTTCATGATTACATTAATCTAAGTGCCAGGATTAGAACTCAAGATTCAAAGTCAGCCTAGAGTTGATTAGACAAGAGAGGAATAATAGCATTGACTACTTTGTCTTACAGAGAGAAATAATGCAAATAGGTACAGCTTCAGGGAAGCAAACAATATACTTTTGGCCTGTCAGAGTCCTCCTGTCTCCGGGGGGCTCTTTGTATAAAGAGAAGGTGAATTCAATGCATGGTTAGTAAAGTGGCAATCCCTAGTTTGCAGCTTCAGTTTTTGCATTTGAGAGAGAGGTCTTTTTCTCGCAGACAGTGAAGGGAAACCCTCAACTGCATCCTAAGGCAAGATATTTCCATAGACAGGAATAGTTCAGATGGAAATTAAGGACAAAAGGTAGCCTGGTGATTTGGGGTTTGCTCCTACAGGGCAGTTAGACAAAATACTGTGAAATGCTTTTGTAGACAACAAAGCCCTATAAAAATGCTAACCCATTAATCATGAGTGATTTTAATTACTATGATATTGATTAGTATAGCAACTATGCAAAATCTAAGCCAGACACTGTGCCTTCCTGAGCTTGCTTTTTTTTTTTTTCTCTTCAGTTTCATGAACAGCTGGCTTAACCAAAGTCTATTTTAAGACCCAAAAAAAGAGCACACATGAATAAAGTAAAGTTGAAGGTTGTAGAGGTTTACAATGAGAAGTTATTGAAGACAATAGAATTCTGGATTCTCTTAGAGAACTTGGATTCTTCAAAGAAAGCTCTGCAAAGTATTATGCCTCTAGGGAATATTTCGGTCAGTTTCTATAGTAAATGCATAAATGGTTCTATTTGGTTTTATGCCCTTGATTGAATATATGTAGTTATATTAAAATACATATAGTTGATCTACTTTCCAAAGTATATATGTACATTCTGTGCTTTGGGGCCTCGTCTCTCTGATTCTGTGGGAACACTGTCTCCCTACAAAGAATTTCAGTTTGCACTGAATAGCAGTAAAAGAAAATCCCTTGATTTAAAGTAAGATAATTTTATTATCTTATTTTATTCTTATCTTTATTCTTATGAAAAGTCAGATTCACATATTTAGGCACAGTACAACCAGATGTGCAGAAAATAGCACAGCTAAACATAGCTTATTTTCTTTTCTATAACTGTTCTAGCTGTCTTCGCAAGCTCTTACTTGCTATGTAGTGATACATTTAAATTTTAATTTTAAAACTTCAAACTTCATTTAACATTCTTAATTTCTTTGGCTTTCAAACAACCTCTTAATTGATTTAAGAGTTTGGGTAAATGCTCGGGCTTTCAAATTTAAAGTCTCTGCCCATGTACCCGGCAATATAATTTCTGAACAACTAGGGTAGCAATTTTAACAGACCTTATAGAGAAGAAGGTGGGCAAATAGCAGGAAGGCCAAAAAAGACCCAAGGTTCTTACATGTAGATACTTGTTCTGTTTTCCCAAGCAGCGTATTTAACCAGCCAGATCTGTTATTTTTTGGTCCTCGAACTAATGTCCCTTGAGATGTTTCATGTCTTAATTAGTGTTGAGCTGGTACCTAATGATGAATTCCCAAATTTTCTCCTTCTGGTCACGAAATCTCTGTGCATTGCAACCACCTTTTTCTCACGCCAGGCTTGTTAGTTTAATCAGTCATGTCCTTATACCTGTTTTCCTCAGGAACATGCAGAAACTGAAGGGCTTTCTGCATTCTTCAGTGGGCTATGGGGAGCCAGGAGCACTGCCTCAGGCTCAGCAATCTACAATCTCCTCCATAGTCACACACACACCACACGGGGCTGGCAGGTGAGGAGCTTCTCCTAGAGAGCAGTAGCCTCTCAGGGACTACACCCCAGAAAAGCAGCTTCTCATGTAGGAGCCTGTAGTGCAGCAGGAGTGGAAAACAGGAACATGGAAGAAAGACTTACCTAACTTCTCTCTGTCTTCTTTACCTTTTCCCTGAAAGATGGTACATTCAAAGCAACAAGCTTAACAATATATAAAAAAACACCCTAAATACTTTTCAGTTGTATCTGAAAAAACATGTATAAAAAAACCTAAAATAGTTCTCTCATCTTAACTAGCATTTATATGCCAGGCACTGTGATAAAATATCTCATTTAATACTCCTATCGAACTTATAAATAGGTATCAAGACTTGATCGATTTTAATGAGTGGTTTCAAGGCTCAGAGAATTTCAATAACTTCTCTAGTGACACACAGCCAATATGTGGCAAAACTGGTATTCACATCCAAGTGCGGATGACTTTGGATTCATACTTTTAAGTCTTATGATCAAATGTAAGAAGGGAAGAACTGACTCACTCATATAACTAGTCCCATGAAAAACAAATGTCCAGGAAAACATAATAAAGCCAAGCAAACTTGAAAACTGAAAACCGGAGAGTCCCTCAGTTGTAGGATGATATATTGTCTGTTTTGGGAATTCGTAATGCACGTGTTGGCAACGATAGTAGGGAAGATGTACCAGCAAATACAGGAAATTAATGCTCTTCTTAGGTTCCTAAATCAAGGATGCCCATGGTAGATGTAAATAAATTGCTAGATTCTTAATTCAAATTTCATTATTAACTCCCTTTGTACTAGAAATATCTAGAGTGGGTTTTGTTTCTCATAGTAAACTTCAGCAAAATATATAGAACTGGAAGTGGTTCCAAGAAAGACCCTTCAGATGGACATTTTATATTGCTTATGTGACCTGGGTAAAAGGGAGTGATTACCTCATCAACACGGAAAATGGATTGCAGGTGGCCCATGACATGTGGTCATTCGTAGCATGCAGTTTCTTATCACTGAGTGAGATTTGGAGTTCAAGTGGCTGCTGTAAATGCTCACTACAATTGCAATGAGGAATTTAGGGACTGTGAGGTGAGCTGGGTTCTTCTGATTGAAGTGGAAAACATAAAGAAAGAAAATTATAGTACAGGCTCTTAGATATTTGGCTTTACATCTTTCTTTCTCTATTTTGTTTCCCAAGCTCAACTGCTCCCATAGGTTTAGACATTTTTGAGTTTCTTATAATTAATGGTCATGAACAGATACAATAATGAATCAGACCCAGAAATCAATTCAAGGAGTTATGGAAATACAAAGCAATTTGAAGCCAGGTCTACCAGGTCTGTTATGTGAAAGTCAGGCTCTGATTGAGAAAGAGGCTCTCAGAATCATCATGGACACATTTGATACAATAAATATGAGCTTTGTAAACCTCCAAATACTATTACTGTTCCCTTGCCTATAGAAGTAGCTGCCTTTTACCTTTTGGGGAAGAAAACCATGATTTCTTGAAGACATTGAAATGAGCTTAGTACATCAGCCAGAGTCTAGTCAAAAAATCATGGCAATTATTTGAAGAAATTTTTATATGGAAAATTGTAAACTAGGTATAAAGTTTTTTAGCCAGGTAACAGAAAAGATAAAATGAGAACTCTGAGGTCTCATAAAGATACAGGATATATAAAGGATGAAGGACATTATAAAGCATATATAAAGGATAGAGGATATATAAAGTATGCAGGATACAGTCACTGTCCTTATATCTGAGGGAACAAAAGAATTGGTTGGAATTATTAAGACTCAGAAACTCATAGGAAGGCACCTGAGAATCTGGAACCCAGGCCTCTGAAGAGGGGGCACTGGTCAGCTGGAGTTTGTATATCAAGGTGGGTGCAAGATAAAACTGGTTGCCCTAGTGCTTGGAAAAAATGCACACAGGATTCAGTAACTGCTACTGGAAAGAACTGCTACTGCTAATGCGAAGAATCATTAATGAGGTTACCCTGACAACAGCCAGGAACAAAAAGCAAACTCCCAAGGAAGAACCAGGAAAAAGCAAGAAGCTTATTCTGCCTCTAGACTTGCAGGCTCCTAGTACCTTTTATTGCAGATTCTAACACCCTAACACTTGACCAAGTAGATAAGCGCTTGCAGAGACCCAGTCCCAGCATCACTAAGAGTATACAAGGGTGCTGGCACATCACCTTAGGCAGTTACTTCAAGAGCCTTTGTCAATTATCCTCATGCCCTGCTCCTGTCACCCCTCATGGCTTTGAAATCCATAACCATAGTCATATCCTAATGTGCCTTAGGAGGGCAAAGGCAAGCTCTAACTTGAGAGGAGATGCTTTTACAAATCGGAAATGTTTATAGATTAGCTGCAATATTTTCCTAGTATACATAGTCAGAAACCTATGGAATATGTGTGGAAATGGATTATATGGCTTCTGATAGGAAATAGTGAACACACTGGAGTAGCTGAATTTATCATTTTAAGGATGATATTTTGGATTCAATTTAATCTTCACCACTTAGAAGCTTTGTGAACTTAAACAAGATGCTTAACTGCTCTTTGCCTAATTTTGCTCATCTATAAAATGGGAATAATAATTTTATTTACCTTGTGTGATTATTGTGAAGATTAATATATGTATCTGCTTAGATAAGTATCAAGAACATATTAAGTATAAGAGTGTTAAAAATAATCAGGAAGCTATGAGAAACTGTAATAGTTTGTCTGAATATTTCAATGAAACTTGGATCTAGGACTCAACTGAATTAAAGAGAGTTGAGATATTAGAAATCCCTTATATAGCATAATGGAAGAAATTCAATGACTCAGGAAGACAGGAAGTCTGGAGTACACTTTTCACCTGTGATCTTTCATCCACCTCCTTTTTTCGTTTAAATTTTATTATAGCTGATTTACAATGCTGTGATAATTTCTGCCATACAAGAGAATGATTCACTTATGCATATACACACATCAATTATTTTTCATATATTTTTCCCATATAGGTTATCATAGAATATTGCATCCACTCCCTTTTCATGTCACCTTGGAGGTCCACCAAATAAATATTAGGTCTCCCAAAGGGATATGTGGCCTTTTACCAAGATAGGTGAACATTTTACACCAAGGAAAAAAAACAACCTGAGCTTTTTAAGGACTATCATACCATGGTTCCCAGCCAGCAATAATATTTGAAGTCTCCTATGTCACTAAAATTTACCAGTCGTAATAAGCATGTATATGGACTGTGTGATAAATGGAGTCTGGCTTGAGTTCAGCTCCAACAACAAGTTTATAAAGCCAGGTCTCTATTTCTACCATTTTTGATTATATAATTGGAACAGACAAACTTAGCAGCTAACAAAAGCCCCATGTTAGTTCTCTCACTTGAAGACAAGGATTATTTTGCTTGTTAAAAACGATGAAGTCCTTGAGTTTCCCCTCTATACCAAATAAAAAACCAAATTTAATCTTCTAACACGGGTGCACCACATATATTAGTGCTACCAAAAGATTTGAAGGATGTCAAGTTGATGAGTTCTATCATGTCTCCATTTAAGTAGCAGGAGATTTATCAGTGTTGTGAAGAGAAGATGGGTTTGTCTTTGAGAATGACAGTGAATTATTTTAAACTTGATCAGATGGTTAATGCAACCGGGGTTGGTGTTCCCCTTGTGGTCCCTTTATTCCAGCTAATCAACATTCTTCTGACAACTGGTAAGCAGTTTCCAATGTGCAAATTTTTTTTTCTTCCTCTGTCTCAACAAGCAGATGTAGTTTGCTATAAGGTCAGCAGTACACCTCTGGTTCTCTGCATAAATTGGCTTCAAAAATCTTTATTATATCACTATCCTACAGGATATTATGCTGGTTCACTGCATGGATAACACTGTGTTGACTGAATCTGGTCAGCAGAAATATTCTATATATACATCCATATATATGCTAGAGAATAGGATATAAATCCCACCAAAACTCAGAGTGTCCCTTCCATGTTAGGCAGTGGTCTGGGGATGCTGAAATAACCTTCCAAAGTAAAAAATGAAGCAAAACGAAAACAAAACAAAAAAAAAATTAAAACCCCACAAAAAACAAACAATTAACTTCGTTTTCCACAAATATAGCTTCCTCGGTATGAGGTGGCAGGGATGTTGGCGCTGGTGGAATCGACACTGTGTGAACCCAGCAAATCCAATGATGTCACTTTATTCAGTTCTTCTCATACTTGCCAAATTTTAACAATCACCAAAATCTTATACTAAATCTCTTCCTGCTTGAAAAACAAAGGTTTCTGTTACTGCATTGCCATGATGGGTACTAAATAGTTTCATATTGCTGCTGTAACAAATTAGCCAAATTCAGCAGCTTAAGATAATACCTACTTAGAGTCTCAGATTTCTGGAGGACATAAATTTGAAATATGTCTCACAGGGCTAAACTTTCGAGGTGTCAGCAGGTTGCATTCCTTTCCAGAGGATCTAGAAAAAAAACTTACTTTGTTGCTTTTTCCAATTTCTAGAGGCAGCCCACATTCCTTATCTAGTGTCCTCATTCCATGTTTGCGGCCAGCAATAATCAGTCCAGTATTTGTCACATTGTTTCACTCATTTTAAATTACCTGCCTCTTTCATTTCCTTGTGATTTTACTGGGTTCACCTAGATAGTCCACGATAATCCCATTTTGAGGTCATTTGATAAGTTATTTAATTCCGTCTGTGATCTTCATGCCTCTCTGCCATGTACAGTACATTTACAGACTCTGAGGATTAGCACTTGAACATCTTTGGAAGACTATATTCTGTCTGCTTCTCCTCCTCCCTTTCCTTTCCCCCTGACCTCAGGTTTCCATGAGAGAGAATTTCCATTTGGTAATCCCTTTACCCGCTGACTCTTCGGAGTGTAACAGTGCCCTTTACTGAACTTGGAAGATACAAATGAGTGCATATGCCTCACCTCCTGTCTTTTCCTAGGGCACTGCTAGGAGGCAGTGAGCCTACACTGCACTGTCTTTGCAAGATGGTACCTGGGAAAGGCATGACGTTATCTCTATCACAGGCTAGGTGGATAATCCTGGTGTGTTTCATCTGGGGTCAGGTGTTAACCAGTCTGTATCAGTGTATCTAAAGAATACTGCCTAAAAGTCATTAGTAGTAGTTAAGTGTTTTATTTTTAACTATCTGTCTCCAGTATCTACATCTCAACTAGTTCTGAACTCTGACAAAGAAAGCAGGAGTGCAATATGCCAAAAGAAAATAATAGTGCCTGCTACATGAGTGTTCGTAAGCAGTAGAGGACATATATTTTAAAATATTATCTAGAAATTGACAAAGCTAAAAAGAATGCACGCAGAAAATTAACTGCCAAATGCCTTTTGAGAGAGTATGTAGCACTTTACGGAGGTAAAGATAATGAACTGACTGACACGGCCTTTACATGAAGTGCACATAATCTTTTGGGTCCTGCTCCCACTTTCAATGTGTGGAAGTGTGGGGTTCCCATACGCCAACAAGCAAGGTTCAAGACAGCAGTGGGGTATCCTACAGAATCCACTGAATCCTGACACTTTTTACATTATCACCAGATTCCACAGATTGAATTCAGTCCCACAAGTCCCACCCTCAACCTCCATCCAACCCAACTTCAGTTACCAGCTGCAAGTCCAGGTTATCACCTATACTTCTGACTAAATGGAATAAATCAGATAATCCAGGCCCAACAGACTCAGAAAAACCTGTTTGCCTTCCCTTTAACTGCCTAAAAGACTTTAGATAGGAGTTCCCCTCGTGGCGCAGTGGTTAACTAATCCGACTAGGAACCATGAGGTTGCGGCTTCGATCCCTGTCCTTGCTCAGTGGGTTAAGGATCCAGTGTTGCCATGAGCTGTAGTGTAGGTCGCAGACGCGGCTTGGCTCCCACGTTGCTGTGGCTCTGGCGTAGGCTGGCGGCTACAGCTCTGATTCAACCCCTGGCCTGGGAACCTCCATATGCCATGGAAGCGGCCCAAGAAATGGCGAAAAGACAAAAAAAAAAAAAAAAAAAAAAGAATATTAAAAAAAAAAAAGACTTTAGATAGAGGGCCAGGAAGAAAGCAAATGGAAAAGATAAGTTTTCATAGTACAAAGACTTATCTGCACGGCAGGGCAAACATTTGTTTACCAAATACCTGCTTTTTTCATCTTCCTGTGAATTTTCTTCCTTCCCTTTGAAGCCACAAGTTCCCACCTTCTTCTACACTCAGGATGGCATATGAGCCTCAACTGCCTGACTGCTTTTGGATTTCATGTCTCTGGGGCTCACATACATATGAAATTTGTTTTTATCCTGTTAATGTCTCTTGTCAATTTAATTATTGGACCAGCCAAAAAACCTGGAAGGGAAGAAGGGAAAATTTCTCCACACTTACAAACTGACAACCAGCAAGGTTGTTTTGTTTGTTTGTTTGTTTGTTCTTAATAGACGTTTACATTAATGTCAAAAGAGAAGAGAGCAATGTTTCATTAACTTCTCATTTTTGATACCAAATTAGATATGGCATAGTGATAGATTCTTTGCCCATCCCCTCAGGAAACCAAAAGATAAAGTTTCATGATTATGATGAGCCAAAGTAGCAAATGAAGAGCTAAGATGTTCTTTCCCAGGTCACCATGTTTTCACTCTTGTCATTATAACAAAATCATGACTCACTAACTTACTCCTCATTTCTGAATAGAGAATGCAAATGCTATTTCTAATATTTAGTTCACAGCTGAAAAGCTGAAATTTCCACCAACATTGTAAAATATGAGATCTCTCATTCTCCTTCAAATTAGTATACATTTATTATATAACTTCTATAGTAGCATTTTTCATATAGCCTAGTACTAAGGCTGTCCCTGTGATAGAATAAACAAAGCCAGCTACTCGCTAAATTATAAAATAGGGAGCTTGGAGTTCCCATTGCGGCACAGCGGAAACGAATCTGACTAGTATCCATGAGGATGCAGGTTTGACCCCTGGACTTGCTCAGTGGGTTAAGGATCCAGTGTTGCCCTGAGCTGTGGTGTGGATCACAGGTACTGCTCAGATCCCAAGTTGCTGTGGCTATGGTGTAGGCTGGCAGCTGTAGCTCTGATTTGACTTTAGCCTGGGAGGTTCTATAAGCTGCGGGTGTGGCCCTAAAAAGCAAAAAACAAAAACAAACTAAAATAGGAAGCTTATTTGATAGGAATGGTATGTGGATTTAAGTTCATTAACCCTTTTTAGAAAGGTTTGGAACATTGCCTTATCCCATGGGATTCTAAATTATTGTACAACAGGAGAATATTGAGAGTGATTTCGGATAATACCAACCTAAAGGAGACACTTAAAACAAGAAAGATTCCATAGTTTTATGATAAGTATTAATTAAATAAATACTCTAGCTTCAAATTCTGTGTACTTCCATTCCTAATGATTAGAATCATTAGTTCAGAAGCTGGATAAACATCAAGTTTCTTTAATATGTAACATTCATTCTTTCAAGAAATGTATTATACTGAGCTACTATCATTGATGCCAAGGTCTCTCCTGGGTACTAGGTGTATAGTAAAGAACTTAACAAAAATTCCCTCCAAAGTTAATAACGTCTCTAAACAAAGCAGCGAAAATATTGTTTTATATTTTTTTAAGTCCATCTCATCGTCTTAATAATGTCTCCAGCTCTTCAGTCCATTTTGTTCCCAAAACTCGGGCCTCTGTACACTGACACCAAATTGAATCTCAGAGACCGAGTTTTGGCTGAAGAAGAGAATATCTTTATTGTTTTGCCAGGCAAAGGGGGACACAGTGGACTAACGTCTTTAAAACCTATGTGTACCCCCTGAGAGGATGTGGTGATTATAACAATGGTTCAAAAGTGGGGTTGCTAATTAGGGCATGGGTATTCCTCTAATCTGGCCTCAATGGTTCTCCTGAAGAGTTTCTATGGTTCTGAGATTTTCAAACTGTGACTTGCTCTCTGGAATGCAGAAAGCTTCATCAAGGAGTTAACACCATCCATTTGCTGGGGGGTTTAGTTCTGCAGAAAATTTAAAGATATTGTTATATGTATCCCTTGAGGAAGAACCAGGACTTTTCCCCAAGGCTATTCTACTGTTTCTTGACTGCTCTTCCCATGGCCAAAACCCATAAATATCATCTCTGAGTGATGGGTTAAATCCTACATTATATGAGCCAAATTTAGAGAAAGTACCTATATTAGTTTTTTTGTTTGTTTGTTTTTGTTTTGTTTACTGCTGTGTAAAATATTCCTACAAGTTTAGCAGCTTGAAAAAACATACATTTATTATCTGACCATTTCCATGGGTCAGAAGGTAAGTACTGGTTAGCTGGGTCCTCTGTGCAAGGTCTCAAAAGTCTGAAATCAAGATAGCAGCCAGAGCTGCACTATCTCATGAGGCTTAGGGTTCTCTTCAAAGCTCTTTCAACTTGTTGGTAGAATTCAGTTCCTTGTGGTTGGAGGACTGAGGTCTTCATTTTCTTGGAGCTGTCAATCAGGGACCATTCTCAGCTTGTAAGATTGCCTTCAGGTCTTAGCCATGAGCACTCTCACAACAAGGCAGCTTACTTCTTCAAAACCAATACAGTAATATCATTCAAGTCTGCTAAGATAGAATCTTACATAATGTAACATAATCATAATCATATTCAAGAGGGGGTCAGAAAGGGTATCTATACCATGGGGGTCAGGAATATTGGTGACCACCTTAGGCTGCTGCTGGCCATAATAACTTTAAAATTTCCTATTTTAGAAGTAGTCTTGTTCTTCAAGGGTTCTTGCTTATGGACAAATAATATGGAACACGTATGGATTAAATAATACAGAAATCATTTAGCTCAATGCAGAGAAAATCCTGTCCATCTCTCAAAGAATTTTTCCTTCTAGGAAAACACATCTGCTTACTTTCTCTCCTAACAATGACAGCAAACTCTTTTATAAAAGTCCATCTATGAAACGTCATTTAGGATTATGGTTAAACTACCAAAATCAAACTGCATCAAAGAAGATGAATTATAACCCTAAAACACGATTTTCAAGTCAAAGGCTTTTGTGTTTTTCTAGCTTTTTCCCTAATACTATGATTCAAGTTGTCTTTTAGACCGAAATATGCTACTAAATTTACTGTTTATCTTTCTTACTTCAGAATTGCAAAATATACCAAGTACAGAAGATTCTATAAATTCTTCAAGTATTCTCATATTAAATATTCAGTATAGAAAAACAAAATTTAAATGCTCATAAAAACACGACTGGTGCTTGACAACAGACCTAAATCACACAAAAACCTGTTAAAATTCAAAATGTATAAAATCATTATATACCTAATAGAGGTTTTGTTTTGTTTGTTTTTAAATTTCAAATATATACATTGAGTGTTGAAGGACATTCAGAGAAAATTATATTCTGAGCATAAAAAAACTAAGTATAAGTCATATAGACAAACTGAACCATGACAAAATAATCTATTTGTTAAACTGAGTAGTTTCTTTGCACAGCATGATGTCATCAATAAAAGAACTTTGAATATAACTTTGAAATATATATTGTAATGTAAAATAAAGAACAAGAACATGGTTTATTTTGTGAAGTAAATAATTCTAATTTACGTCTTCTATTTTTCTCCTTCATTCACTGTGGAAGTAAAGAGGAACACAGGGATAGGGGAGGTTTTAGCAGGTACAGACCCAGGAGAAAACAACTATAGTCACAACCCTAAAGTTAAGGTAATTCAAAGTAGCATAGAAGACGTCTTATCAGATATTAGATGGATTTTTTAAAAAGGCAGAATTTTCCTTTTTTTGAAAAAAAAATTGCTCATGCAGATATGTAACTATGTAAAAAAGATTTTCGTTAAAAAATCTTACACATGAGTTAGTATTGCAGCTTCTGATACATTCTAGTATGCATACAACTGAGATAAATGAAGAAGAAAAGTTTTATCATTGGATATATTTGTAATTATTTTGACTGTCGTTAAAAAAAAAATAATAAGCCAAGGAAACAGGGCTATAAAGCAGATGATTTAATGTAATTGCAAAGTGTTTCTCTGCATGACAGAATCAGGGCTGCAGTCTCTCTAACCTTTCTCATCAGCTAAATAAATATATACTTCCCCACTCCTGAATTGGAAATTATGAAAATGTTTAATTTTGAATTTATAAACAAGGAAGTTAATTCAGTAACCTAAGGGCTTCCTTTATCAAATGTTTAACTCAACTAAAGCTCTTGTACGTCATTTTTTAGGCTTGTCCTGTTGAGTTTACATATTATTACCACTGTCAAAGTTCTTTGTTCCTTTTCCTACTAGTCAATTTTAGAGTCTTTTAGCTTTCTTCTGTATCTAGGTCGAAACCATTGGTCATAACCACTGACACAGAGTGATATGGGCAATTGCTACTTAGGTATTTACTCATTCACTCACTTATCCATATATAAGTATCCATTTGTTCAATATTAGGAAAGTATCTATATAAGTTAGGAGTCTACTAGAGAAACAGAACTAGTAGTAGATAGTAAGATAGATATATTTAATATATAATATTAAATTAAGTATTAAATGTAATATCAAACATTAATATATAATATTAAATAATGTATAATATTAAAATGACAAATAAATTCATTGCCGGGAATTAGCTTCCATGATTACAAGGCCTAACTAGGCAAGTCTGAAATATGAAGACACACCATCAGAAAGGACAGGTTGGAACCTGGCGAGGAGCTGAGGCCACAAACCACAGGTACAATTTCTTCTTCTACAAGGAAACCTAAGTTCTGCTCTTAAGACCTATCAGCTGATTGGACTAGGCCGTCTGCTCACATTAATGAAGATACCTCCTTTTCTTAAAGTCAACTGATTGACGATGTCAATCACATCTACGAAACACTGTCTTGACACCACACAGATTAGTGTCTGTGGATAACTGAGGACTGCAGCTTAGCCAAGCCGACACTTAAAACTGACTATCACAGTATCAGATACCTGTGCAGTACAATGATAAGCACAGTGGGAACTGCTGCAATGATGAAGCTGTGCTCAACTAAGAATGTACTTCCCCAGTGGGAATCCTATGATATATAACATTCTGAATAATCTGTAAACTGGCCACATAATGAAAACTGATTTAATATAATGGACATAACTCATGCATCAAGATGTTCTTCATGTGACCTTCACTAACCTACCTTAACTACCACTTCTGATATCTACAATGACCCCCGGAGGATTCATATAAGGAGTAGTTTGGGGGTTCAACTAAAAATACTAAGCTGTCATACTGAACTCTTCAATCAGTACTCATATTCCTCATCTAGTAGTTAAGCTCCTTGAATAAAGAAAATATATACTGCAAGGGTCCTCCCTCCATCTCCTACCATGCTTTTGGGAACAAGATAAGTTTGCTAAAGTGCAGTAAAATGCTCAGTCCACTATTGATTTAAAGCACTTTTGGTAACACTTAAAATTGTTGGAAACTCTTAAATACAGTTATGTTGTTCAGAAAATAGGAATTAAACAATAGTTAAATTAAGCCCCACTCTGTGTTCCCATCTAGTAACTGCCTTGACCTTCTTACATAAACCCTTCTTCCTGAGGATGAGCTAACACATACCAAGGCCTGTAACGGACTACAATGAGACTCCTAAACTTGACATCCTAGTGTCTCTTTCTGAGAATGCCATTACTAATCCAAAGAGCTCAACTAATGGAGTTTAAAGTAACAGAGTCTTTTATAGAGTAATAAAACCTTTTAAGATGTACTTCAGGGGCTTCTAATCCTCCCAGTAACATAGTAAATATAATGAACATAAAAATTATCTTTGCAGCTGTTGTGTGTGTCAGTAGCAATAATAAACTCTCAGCACTGCAGAAGACCAAAATAGCATCTGGTATTTTGATTTGCCCAATTTAATCACATAGAGTTGCAACATTTACTACTTTACAAGTTTTGTTTGTTGATTTACAAGATTTTTATAAGATTATGTGAAATTTTGTAGAACACACAGTTAGCATGGCCCCACTTCCTCACCCCATAGGCTTACATATGTTACCCAAAGCACTCTTATATGTAGCTCAAGGAGAGATTATACAGTTCAGAGCTCTGAGTAAAGGAAAGAAATCAGATGTGGTTTTTTAAAATGTGTAAAGGTATGATAATCTCTATCATAGTATTAATAAGTGAATTAAGTAGAATTTTCCTAGCCTTTAACTTTCAAACTATAGGTATTATCTTGACAATGCTTACAGAAATTTGCCAATAAGATCACCAATGATAGATACATTTTATCTACAAAACAGATCTTGAATCAGACTTTAAGATATAATCCTTTGTTATATTTCTTAAACTTTTTTTTTATTTTGGTTTTGGGGTTTTTTTTTCAACATAAACAATAACAAATCAATCTACCAAGATTGAAACCTAATACACATCTGGAAATAAGAAAAACTGATTGCTGTAGTCCAGATTCCTTATATATAGACTTTTGTGGCTTCCTCTACATTGCTGCTTTACAATGCTGGGAACTCTGAGACAGAAGCATCTTCCACATCAAGAACTTTAATAGAGTTTATTAATCATTAAAAACTGATCTCATTACACTCATATGTTTAATATCTAAAATATAGAGGCTTAAAAGTAAATGTTTATTTTTTTCTTTAAATTTTCATTCACATTATATGCATTTTATATTAAAAAACCGACTTTGACCAAAGATTTTTGTTTTGTGTGCTAGCACTATGCAATGCATAAGAGGTTCAAAATCAGATAAGACATGGTTCCTGTTCCAAAAGAGAATGAAAAGACTGACTCCTTTGAATGGAGGTGAATGAAAGGATGGAACCCTTCCTTTTCAACATTCTCTCTGAACATGAATTCCCATTAGCATGTGTTTAAGATTACTGACCAGATATAAAGTTCTATAGTAAATATTTATAGGAAAAACACAGAATTTATCATTTAAATCCAGAAGAGACATTGAAGAAGTTAAATATAAAGTGACAAAAGAGTTAAAGAACTTACTTTCTCCTAGCTATCAGAGAGGCAGTTACCATATTCAGTACCTACACTTGCCCCCCTCAACCAATCAAAAGCTAAAATATGAAAACATGTTTACCTCTTGGATTTCATTTGTTTCTTATTGACATCCTAGCTTTGAAGATAATGTTCTACAGAGATGGGTTGATGCTTGGTGTGTGCCAACTGCAGTTTTGATAGTGCTCGTGTTATATGTCCAAGAGATAGAGAAGTGTTCTCTCTGCACGATGTAGCCAGGATTACTATTGTTGCTCCTTGTCAAGATTTACTGATCTGGAATATTCTTGTTAAGAAGAAAGAGAAGAATTTGATACCTAAAGTAAGTTAGTTTCTGGATCTCCAGGAGATACTGTACATGTCTATTCTTTTCACGTACAAGAATTGATCATTTTCTCTGGAAAAGCAGCAGCTAAAAAGCAACTTACAATAGCATCTAAGGTGTTTGCAGGGCAGGGAGAAATAACACCTGGCTAAAGAGAGGATGCCACTTTTCTTGAGGCCATAGCAGGAGGATGTAGACCTGAAACACAGCAGGGGGGACTTGGGTTTCCGTGTGAGGGGAAGTTTGCTGATAGAGATGGCAGACTCTGTCCTTCCTGCTTGTCCATCTGTTATGAATAATTAATGTGTAGCCCTGCTTAGTGGATGGCAAAGGAATAAGATCATAATGTTTGTCTCAGTGCAGTGTGGTTAGTGTGAATCCCTCAGCACAATACATGCCAAGTGATTCCTCATTTTTACTATGAGTTCGCAAAATATCCAGTTAATAAGCCACCTCAAAACATATATCTAGCAAAGTAAGAACTTTAAGAGGCTTGGTAGAAATATATATGAGCTCAACATACTTGGCCACTTGCAGAATTCAGTAAGTTCTGTAAGAAAGAGACAAGCTGCCTGCCTGATTTAAAGGAGGGAAACAAATAACTTTAAGAAAATACTTTTTGCCTGCAGCAAAAAATCCAAGACTACTGACCATCTGATAATCATAAATTTCACAGGACTAAAAAGGTAAAATTATTTGTCTCCTGGTAAAGTTAGTGCATGTAAAAACCAGAGGGCAAGAAATGGGATAAAAACCGGATTCAAGGAGTCCTGAAAAAATGGGTCTGGCCTGTCAGGCAACTCTCAAATATTTTATTGCCCAGAAGTAATTTGCTCCAACATCTCAGATGTAGCCTGAGAGGGGCTGATTTGTTATGCTTCAGCATCTTAGTCTGAGAGACAGGGTAGAGCCCTGAGGCCTGCAATTAAAAGATAAATGCTGTAAGAGCAGATGCAGTTTCAATGGCCCTCCCTCTATTATATATCTGGCTTTGTTTCTAGCCCAACCTATAACCAGAAATGGAATTAGCCAGTTAGCAACTACAGTATATCCAAGGAAAAATATAAAGCCTTTAATTGATCAGTTAAGATATCTATACTTAGACTGTCATAATTCTACCAATATAAAATAGGCTTTCAATGTGGTGGAAGTCCTAAAAAGAAAAATATGTCTCTGGCTTCACTGAGGCAAGGTCATAGCGGACAAAGGCATATGCTTATTCTCCTGGGAGACAGGACTTGGAGCAAGACATGCAAGACCAGGGACCAAGTTCACTTGTTGGGCAATTTGTCCTTGTTATTTTTATCCAGCCAAATTTGGAATACGATATAGAGCACTTCTATCTTGCAGTCAATTTTCAAAGATATATCCGCAGTAAACCACTTCTCCCATCGTTCATGCTCTTAGGTGCATATTTAATATATAAATATTCCATGCTCATATTTAATATCTGAGATGTCTGGGTGACTAGCTTTAACTCAGAGAATGCAGTGGAAGTGATGGTGTAAGAGTTCTGAGCCTAAGCTCTAACAGCGATTGGAAGAGTCCTCCAGAGAGCTCTGAGCCACTATAATCCCATCTACCCCACCAGAGAGATCAAAGAGAAAGACTATGGGCAGAATAGAGAGATCAGGTAAATAGAGAGGGGCATGCTTATATGGAAAAGGAGAGAGAGCAACTGTCCTAGAATACTGTGTAACCTCCAGATGACTTCATTCCCAGCCCCCATCCAACTGCAACCACAAGAGAGAAAACATGTGAGACCAGCAGAACCATGAAAGATAATAAAGTGATTGTTTTAAGCCACTAAGTGTTAGGGTGGTTTTAGAAGCAGTAATAGATACCTAGAACAGAAGTTGTCTCTTTCATTTGGGGGAAAAAAAAAAAAAAAACTCTCTAAATAAGTGTTGTTACTGTGGTTTGCCTTTTTACCATTACTGTGGTACATGAAGGCCTTTGAATTAGTTTATATTAATCATTTAGGCATAGACTATAGATGGTGTGAAACCACAAATAGACAAGACTGATTTAAATGAAATGCTTACCACCCATTGATCCTGCATCTGGAGCTCAGTGCAGCATGCAGGCATGAGTTGGGGTTGTGGGGAAGATCATTAGCACAATTTTTTTGTGTGTTATGAGAAATGGTTACAGTATGAAGAATAAGCCCATTTGAAATAATTTGTAGGAAGAAAAAGAGTACATACTGAGGCGTGCAAGGAAAGAGGATATTTGTGTGCTTACTTTTTCCAGCATTACTTCCTTACTTTTTCTGGTAGAAGAATCTTCTTCATAGAAGCCTACTCTATATGGTTTGGGTGGTACAGATGCCATCCTAACACCACCACAGGATGCTGAGCTTCTAAGGGAGACTATTCATATAGAAGTTGCTTATGTAGGAATTCCCATCATGGCTCAGTGGAAACAAATCTGACTAGTATCCATGAGGAGGCAGGTTCAATACCTGGCCTCACTCAGTGGCTCAGGGACCAGGTATTGCTGTGAGCTGTGGTATAGGTCGCAGAGGCAGTTGGATTGCGCATTGCTGTGGCTGTGGTGTAGGCTGGCAGCTGTAGCTCTGATATGACCCCTAGCCTGGAAACTTCTATATGCCTCAGGTGTGGCCCTAAAGGGCAAAAACTTTTTTAAAGAAAGAAGTTGCTTATCTAGGGGAATGGGAGTCTGAGACTGCTTCCAGCCTGCTTACCCACCATGTAGAAAGAATGTGAGGGAGAAGCCAGACCAGATAGAGGAATGTATGCCTTGAAGAGAGATGGAAGAAGAGGAAGGGAGGGTGATGAAAGTGGGAGAGAGAGAAGGAAGGAAGGGAGAGAGGGAGGGAGGGGAGAAGGAAGGAGAAGGAAGGAAAGAATCAAAGAAAGAAAGATGGAAAAAGAAAAGGAAATAAGGGGTGGTAATGGAGAGCAAAATATTGAATATGGTTACTTAAGCACCCAAGCAAGTAATGCTTAGTCTCTCCAGGAATGTGAGCCAATAAATTTCCCTCCTCTACCTTTATTACTCTTATTATAATCATTGCTGTTATTATTTGTTTTTGAGTAGTTTTTCTGTCATTTGCCATGAAAAGAGGATGACTAATGTCATTCTCACAAACTTTTACTGTAACTTTCCTGCAGAATCAACTATAATCACTACACTAGACAAGTGAAGTACAAATAATCCGAACCTTCTCCTCTTCCTGGGAGAGGCATTACAGAGGGCCATATCCTGTGATCTGGCCCTAGGTCATAATGACCCCTATAAGCCCTTTCTAGAATGTTGCATAATATTTTCCCCCTGGAATATGTCTCAGAGAAGGTCTGACTTTTGGGGCCGTGTTCCATCATAACCCTAATTCAAGCAGGCATGTGAAGCAAGGAGAGAGGTGTCAGTCCAAGCATAGGGCCATGTTTGGTTTAAAAACAGGGAGTCATGTGAGGTAACCTAGACTGCAGACTGAGAGTAAAAATTATGGGGTCCAGAAAAGAAGAAAAAGTAGGAAAAGTTTTTCCCAAAGCCTAGGGAGTTAGAGCTAAGTCAAAGACTTGTGGCCTGAAGTGACAATAAGATGCTGAGCAGAGTGCTAAAAACTGTATAGAAAATAAAAAAAGGATAAAACACCATAACATGAAGAGAGGCTGTAAGAGGCCTACCCAAAGGAATCTTGCTGGAGAGATGCCTGTTGCTCCTTTGGAGTGTGTGTGTGTGTGTGTGTGTGCACGTGTGTACATGTGTGTGCACACAGGTTGAAGGATGATGTCATAAAGATCATTGCAATGAAAAGTAGAACTTCAAATGCCTTATTAAAATCTGAACTGGTTGACTCTACCTTTTTTTTTTTTTTTTTTTTTTTTTTTTGGCCACGCTTGTGCCATGTGGAAGATCCCTGGCCAGGGACAGAACCTATGCCATGCCAGCAACCTGAGCCACAGCAGTGACAATACTGATCATTAACCTGCTGAGCCACAAGAGAACTCTGACTTTACTTTTTAAACAAGTATTTTCCGAAGTATGCTCCAAGGAACACTATTCTCACATCATGCACCATAACTATAATGCATAAGACTGGGAAACAACATATATATACAGGCTTCCCTTAGATCCTGGATAGGCATAATGACATTAAAGATGGTGAGTAGTTCTACACTGAAGAGACCACTTAACATTTGTTAAGCTGAGATGACTCAGCTCATTCAGCAGATATAAAACTTTCAGAGAATCAGTTCATTAGCATTTACTCTGGGAAAAGTTTGATCTATTGAATGCTTCCCACAAAATCGCCATGCTTTTTAGCATAGCATCAAGGTTCTACAACTTATTCCAAATTATCTTTACAGATTTTTTCACATCCTCTACACCTGCAGAAAGATACTGGTCCAGCCACACGGACCTAAGTGGGACAGATCCTAAATGGAACATGCTCTTTTATGTCACTTTGCCTTTCCTATGGCCAATAATAGCTTTTACCCACACTTCAAATGAGCTCAAAATTCCGCTTTCCTTTGTGAAGTCTCTTCCGAGTCCCCATTCAACTAACTTTTCAAAGCAGTGCTGGGATTTCTTTGAAGCGCTAATTTGACCTCATGTTGGCATTACTTGGCATTTACAAAAATCTTTGTAGGCAGGATTATAATTGATTTATCTCCTTATACCCTGATGCCTAACAGAGTAGTATGAATAGATGAGGAAATCCATAAGTATGTTCAAGTAAACTCAATATAACGTCATATTTAGGTATTTACTAAAAAGGGAGAATAGCACAGTGATGATGTAAGAAAGAAATCATATGTGGTAATGACACAATGATATGTACTATGTATCCAGGCATAGAAGCATTTTACTGTTTCATATGAGATAAAAATACAATGTCATGACTCCTCAAGGTTAATCAAGTTGGCTCACTTCTGCTCCCTGGAGATAATCTGACATCATCTCTTCAGATCTCACTTTTTCAAACCAGAAAAGCTGAAAATGACACTTTCTATGTGTTTAAATATTAGAAATTCTCCAGTGCAATCTCTGACTCTCAAATTCTTCAATCCATAATGTTCTTCTGGGAATAATGAGGCACCCAGGCCTCTTAATGGAACTTGCCCCTTTCACCAATATTAAAAAAAAAACCTTCCGTCAAAATTAATGGGGAACCTTATAGTGATTTGTACGCAAAAATCCAATGGGAATTTTTGTATCTGTGCCTGAGGAGACATGCTATCATCGCAAGATGGCACAGGAAAAAAATCCTCAGGCTTATGGAGGCAGGCAGTCCTAAACTGAATTCATGCCCCACTAGTTATGAGCGGTGTAAGAAATACTAGGGTAGTTACTCGACTCTGTAAACTTACTTTCATGATTCACAGAATGAGAACAATAACATCTGTTATTATTACACAAGTTAAATGTGACATTATATGTGATGTGCTTTACATCTAGAATACCTTATACCAGATATTGTCCACATATAGAAATTTGATTTTTTGGTCCTGTACCTGAAACATACAGATTCTAGGTGGATGTGGAAGAATCAGACATTTGTTCACTCTGTAAATAATATTTTCTTGAGAATGTCAGTCACTGTGAATTAGAAAATGAACATTTTTTACCTACTCTTACGGTGCAGACAAATATATAATCAGATAATTACCAAATTATCAAATACAGTTAGGATGTAATGAAAATAGAAGTAACGACAGAGCTAGTTTGAGTAATATAAGGACGCAAAGAACTGCTAACTGTTGGGATCATAAACATCACTGCTCTTTTCTACTTACCTCTTGAACTAATTAAGAAACACAACAAGGTAGAAAATAAACAGACATGAAAATATATCCCTTTTGGTATCGATAAAAATGTGTAGTTGAGGGGAGCTTGCTAACTGAATTCTACATTTAGACAGAATCACCCAGGCAGAAAAGTTGCGGTCACGTCTAAGAGAGGGACCTTAATGCTCTGCTTTTGAAATGGTCCAGAGCAGTGACGATCACAAGCTTGCACCTGAGAGGCAGAATCCCAGAGAAGGAAGAAAAACGGGGACTTTCAAGACAACATTCTTTCAAACTTTACCAAGCAAGAATTCTTATCTTCCTGGGGTGGGATGAGCAGAGAAAGAGAGAGAGAGAGAGAGAGAGAGAGAGAGAGAGAGAGAGAGAGAGAGAGAGAGAGAGAGAGAGAGAGAGAGAGAGAGAGAGAGAGAAAAGGCTGGAATAACTTAGAGTTCTCTCAGCATTAGAGTAGAAGAGAATTTCCTTTGTAAAGTACCTAATCTATTTTAGATAGGGTGACTAGGCATCTGTGCCTGACAGCACTTTCCTGGTTCACACCTGTTTTCCCAGTGCAATTATTAATTGTGTTCCTTCCCACTCTCAAAAGGGTTCAGGTTTGTTTCAAAAAATAATATGTTTGACAAATTATGTGATCACAATTTCAGAAGAGCAGGATAACTTTTCTGGAGGTAGAAATTGAGGCATGGTCTCTGGGAAAGAATAAGAGTTACGGAAGCCAAGAGAGAAGGGTTCAGGTTATGAGAAAGAAGAAATGGGGAGGAAAGGGGAGAGGGAATTCAACCTCAGGAAGGCATAGAGAAAATATCTAGAGCAAGAAACTGTGTGGCTGGTGCCAAAATTACAAAGGTGTACATGCTGTTGGAGCATTAAATGTAAGGCAGAAATGGCAAGAGACCGAATTCAGGCACAACTGCTGAGGAGAATAGGCATGGGATCCTTTGCTACATTATGGGTTTTAACAGCACAGATTAAAATAGCATTAATCCATTTTCGGTTATGTTGAATAACTGAAAATAGATTAGTATAACTTCTCTGTCTGGTTTATAAGGGCCTCCACACTAAAGATGGATATATTATAATGGATTTCTCCTATAATTCTATTATTACATATATACCTTGTTTTCTAGACAAGCAAAAGAAATATTCTTTTCTCTTAAAACATACTGTCAAATACTTAGCCCTATTTGAAGGATTTTTTTCCCCTAGAACAATTTAAAAATTCATAGTGTATTTAAACATGAGATACTCAATTGAAGAGTTTATTCAATATTTTGGAAAATTGTTTTCTCATTGGAAAAAAGACCAAGATACTCGAGCACATGTATTTACATTTTAAAACAAATTCTCATGTGTTTAGATAATTTCAGATACTTATATTTGGCAAGGTTGTGGATTGAATCATAAAATTCAGTGATATATTTTCTATGCTTGGTTATACAAGAAATTTTCAAGAAATTCAGAAAAATAAAATATATATATATATATATATATATATATATATATATATATAAACCTTATTCTGGACAAAATTATGTCTTTTCAATCGAATTTCGCACTTGTCAAAGAGTAAATTCCACCATAAAAATGTTTACTAGCTTATCAGCTCTAAATGAGAGGATGCTTATCTTCACATATTTCTACATTATCACAATTTATGTCACGAGTCACTACCAGTTTACTAGATATTTTAGGTATGTTATCATTCTGTTGTTCAGAACAATCCTATTAGATACATATCCTAAGCTTAAGAATGAGGAATCCGAGTCACAGAGGTGGACTAGAATTAACTAAAATCCTATCACTGATAATTGACAGAGCTTGATTTTAAATTCAAATCTGCTACCAAATACAATGATCAGTTTTTTTTAGATTATTATAATATAGTTGACTTACAAAGTTGCATTAATTTCAGATGTACAGCAAAATGAATCAGCTATACATATACATATATTGATTCCTCTTTAGATTCTTTTCCCATATAAGTTAACATACAGTACTGAGTGAGTTTCCCTGTGCTATACACTAGGTCCCCATTGCCTGTCTATCCTACACATAGTAGTGTGTATATATCAATCGCACCAATGATCTTTTAAATACACACACTGGCTTCTTTGCATTACCAAGCTATTTTAGACTCAAATGGAGAATATGGTATTTTAATTAATCATAATCTAAGGTTTAGTTATTATTAAATTATTCAATTTTTAGGACTATCAGAGCAGAGGAAATCAGGTGATGACAATGATATTTGCATTAAAATCAGTTGTACACATGTAAGAGTAAACTACACCTTCTTGTTCCCAGCAAATCCCCTTCTTCCCATAATTTTAAAGCTCTTGTACAGAAACAAACAAAACGAGGACAGTGTTTCCACTGCCTATTTTCTCTTCTCCTAAAGTATTGTTTTTCGTCTACTGTTGTCTGTAGTTAGTTTCATTGCTAAATCCCTATTTAGAGTAGTGAAAAATGATACCTCTTTGCTACTCTCTCCTTCCCAATTTCACCTCATCTTAGCTAATAAATCTTTTGATTGAGGGGAAAAAAAAATCACATCAGATTTTAATTGTTCCATAGCACTTCTGAGCTGCTCCAGACTTTTAAGCTAATCCATTTATATTTTATCACTTTTTATCTTTAAAAATTTTACCTAATTATTTATCCATATGAAAAGTTTCCAAACTAAGCTCCAAGAGAAAAGTTTTTATGAGCCAGACAGGAAATATTTCTACAACTTTTGACACAAACAACTTCTATACATTATCAAGTACAGTAACAATTTAGAAAGCATGTATTCTTCATTCTAAGAGCTGAGGCTTAGACAAGAACAAATAAATATAAGAGCCTGTAACCATGGAACTGTAGAAAAGGAATCTTAAGATTTTACGCTTTTGCAAACTGTGAGTGATTGTACCTAAGTATACTATATTGAAATGTTAGAGAGAGGATAGAAAACAATTTACGAAGGACTAGGAGTAGTTGATCAAGGTGATTTGGTTGAATTCATTTGTTCATGAATAGTAGAGTCCCTGGGATTCAGAGGAATAGACTTCACAGGAGATTTTTCAGTATCTCCCATTTTTAAACCAAAATCTATCATATTTAACTTGTATCCTCCCTGGTATATTTTAACATCTTCTTTTGGTCCTTCACCGTGTCTTTCATTCAAAATACTCTGAAAAAGCAAATCTAAATAATTCTTCCAAAGACTTTTTCGTTTGTATTTCAAAAGTGAATTTTTAGCTTCTTGTAGAAGGGCAATTTGGCACAATTATTTTTTTTTCTAGGTTTCATTCTGAAACGTTTTGTAACTATCCCTAACATTTAGGGGATGAAAACATGGACACAGGACTCAGTTAGAATCCCAGTGATGATTAAGAGATTGACTCCTACTCTTAGCATGTAAATTCCAACATGACCCTTAAAAACTATAACATAATCTATGTTATGGCCATGCAGAAGCAAATCCAATATAGGGACCATGGCTAATAATAACATCTACCTAGGCATTTCTCTGCATTGCATATGTAATAAATACCTGTCAAAGGCATCACACTCTTTAAAAGTTTATTTTCTATTATTTATGCATCAGTTTTGTTTCTTGTATCCCTTGTACTTCAGTAGCCATGAAATTACATACAAGGAAACAGAACCAAGAAAATAAGAGCCAACTTCTGGATTTTGGGTAAGGAGTAAAGCATATAGAAAATTGAATGGAAAAAGACAAGGACTGCTGCAGAATCCCAGAAAATAATTCTTTGTTGGGGACAGTGGAGAGCTGTGAAAGAAGCGATCTTTGAAGAGACTAAGGCTAAGAAAGAAATCTGAACCCCACATATCATTTGAGACCCCCTCTTGCAAAGTCCCAGTGTGACAAGGGATGACTGAGGTTCCTAATTTTATGAGGAGCTAAAAGAAAAGTTGGGTGTTATGCCTCATGTCAGTATCTCAGTAAGGCAGAAAGTCACCATAGATGACTTGTGATGTGTTGGGGCAGTTTCTCTACTTCTTGGTATCAAATTAAAAAAAAAAAAAAGATATGCTCATGAATCCCTTGAAATGGAATACAATTTTGAAGATATTTACACAGAAATACTATGTTTACTGTGAACCTAGGAAAAAGGTGGGCGGGCTATGAAGATACTGAATGAGGACTAAGGTACCATCCCCCATGGAGACACAGCAATGTATATAAGCATCTCCAGAGTGTATATGCATGCTGAAAACATAAGAAAAATTCTCTATTACTGCAGTTTTGGGGGTTCTTTTTTGTTTGTTTACTACCCACATAATGGAGATCATAAGCAAGTTACAGAAAAATAAAAAACCTTTATCTGTTCTGTTTTATATCTGAATTTCTGCTTAAAATTGATATGTACCATAGATTACTCATCAACTATTGCATTATTCATCACTATCTTCTGTTCACTAAATTTGAATTTAATAAGCATAGATTATACTCATTGAGCATTTACTATTACCTAGTCACTCATTTAAACATTTTAAATTCATTATCTAATGCAATCACTACAAAAATATAAGATAGGTTTTATTCTAATTGCCAGTTTACTGAAGAAATAATTAGGATTAGAAAGAGTGTATGAGGAGTTCCCGTCATGGGTCAGTGGTTAATGAATCCAACTAGGAACTAGGTTGAGGGTTCGATCCCTGGCCTTGCTCAGTGGGTTAAGGATCTGGCGTTGCGGTGAGCTGTGGTGTAGGTCATAGAAGTGGCTTGGATCCAGTGTTGCTGTGGCTCTGGCATAGGCCGGAGGCTATTGCTCTGATTATACCCCTAGCTTGGGAACCTCCATATGCCATGGGTGCAGCCCTAGAAAATACAAAAAGACAAAAAAAAAAAGTATGAGACAAGATTAGTAAATTGCCTAAGGTTATAAAAGGAATAAAAACAGAGCTAGAGCTCAAACCTACCTTTGTTTGCATCTAAAATAACACATGCAACTAGTATACATGCTAATTTAAAGCAGAGAAGAGACATTCCCTAGAAATTTTCTATAGATATGACACTGTCTTATTTCTTCAAATGCAACTAATTAAATCTTCTCAAAAGAAAACGTTTTGAAGCTTAACCACTTCGTTGTCTTCTGCATTTATATGTCAGCCACACGGTACATCCTTATCATTAACATCATGATTACAGACAAGCCACCACATTCTTTTTTTCTTTTCCTTTCATTTTTGGCCGCCCCTCGGCACATGCAGCTCTGGGCCAGGGATCAGATCCAAGCCACAGACAGGACCTAAGCTGCAGCTATAGTGATGCTGGATCCTTAGCCCACTGTGCTGGGCCAGGATCAAACCCACGTCCCAGCTCTCCCAAGATGTTCCAGATCCTGTTCCACTGCAGCAGGAGTTCCTCCAGCTCATTTATTTTTATGCAGTTATATTTACTCTCCAGAATAATTAAAATGGAGTTAACTTTTTACATCCATATGTGGTTTCTCCCTGAATGTTCTTCAGTGTCCACTACAATATTAGAAATTTAAGCTGTTGCCCCAAGTAATTTTAATAATCATGCTCTTTTTTCCATCACAAAAAGCAGTTGGGTTTTGAAAAAAAATCATTCTTATTAAAGACACCTTTATATGATGACTGTTTTAGCTCAATTGTCTGAGTAGCAACTCAGGGAATATTCTTAATGTGAATTGAATTGGGTAAGAGAGAACTTCAAATCTGATTGGCTGAGAGAAAAGTGATTTGTAAAACTGATGACAGGCGAAGGAGGGAAAAATTTGGAGAAAGTTGGAGTTTTCTCTCTAAAGCATATTAAGTACACATTACTGTAGAGACGTTCAACAAGCTGGGAGGAATTCAGCTGTTGTTCTCTGAAAAGAGGTCAAACCTAGAGTAAATACAGCAAAAACAAAAAGGGCAGATGGTCGGAGTCCAAAGTAAAGAGAAATTTTTTCTGACACTCAAGTGTTATGACAAGAAGATGTGGAAACTCCAGGGTCACTAAAATAACTGCCCGATTTTCTGTCTCTTGTTACCTGTCATCTCTCCCACCAATAGTCTTGATCCATTTTTCAGCCAACATTTTTAAAACCTAATTCCTCTATTTCATATACCTGAAGAAATAGCCCTGGCTGCCAATACTAGTATCAACTCTTTTTTTTTTTTTTTTTTTGTCTTTTCAGGGCTGCACCTGCAGCATATGGAGGTTCCCAGGCTAGGGGTCAAATTGGAGCTGTAGTCGCTGGCCTATGCCACAGCCACGCCAGATCCAAGCCACATCTGCAACCTACACCACAACTCATGGCAATGCCAGATCCTTAACCCACTGAGCAAGGCCAGGAATGGAACCTGTGTCCTCATGGATGTTAGTCAGATTCATTTCTGCTGGGCCACGATGGGAACTCCTCAACTCTTAATAATGAATCGAAAAGCAAAAATTATATGCACGCCAGGATATTAGAAATAAATTAGACAGAAATCCTACAACTTTTGAAATCCACCTAATCAGACTTAAAGTACCTTTCCCCTGTAATTAGAGAATAGCCTAGAGAATAGCCACATTTAAATTTTCTTGTTAAGATGTGGTTCCTTGAGAAGCAATACATCTAATACTAATCTAAGTGATAGATTATGCCTTTTTTTTTTCTGCCTCTCACACTATTGAACTTACTGTTCTTACTGAGATATCTGGATGTGTTAGGCTTTAATGCCCAGAGTAAAGTATCATTTGTTATATTGCTAAATTTGAGAAACTACTGCAAAATGAGATTATTCCCATCACTGTAGTTTTTAGTTTCTGTTCCTAATAAATAAATACAGGTCAGCTTTACCATGAATTAGCAAAATGGCCATTAATGATAGTGTTCAATTAATGCTAAAAATTTCCATTTGTCTCATACCTAAGTAGTTCCTTCTTACATATTAATAATATTAAGTATCTTTGTAATAGTTGCTATAGAAAATCAAAGGGAGGTGTTAGCTATTATTAGTTGAAATCATAACACTAAAGAAACTCAGAGATTCAAATTAAAGCTTTCCTTCCACTATACCCCGAAAGGGGGGGAAAATCTAAAACTCTAAAGAATGAATGGCAGAGAACAGAACTGAGGTGAAGAAAAGGTTAATAAAGTTTTCTTAAATTTTGTCTAAGTTCTCCATTTAAAGAGAGATTAGAAGCTTAACTTATTGTGAGTCTCAGAAATGCCTAATTATTCAAATGGAACAAAGAAACAGTGCTTTAGAAACAGAAACCTGATGGAGCAGTCCCCCAGAAGGAAACTAAGGATGCATATGTTTTTCTTTCATATCCTGACAGAAGCTCTATGAAAAATATGGCTACATCTTATCTGAGATGGAAAAGAGAAGATACACTGTAACCATTTTCACAGAAAGTTGGGCCTTCTAGATTAGCATTCTCATGGATACAGGCAGTCTACAACTTCTGTGTTTTTCTTTCAAGTTCACTACCTTTGAAAACTGAGTATTCCACCTTCTCCTAATTAAGACTGAGAGCTCTAGATGAGAACTTCTAGAGGTATAACCATCAAAAAGGTTCAAAGCCCAAGAAGTGAAGAGAGAATTTGCTCCCTCTGTCTGAATAAAAAATAGCTTAAAAACTATTTCCAAAATGTTAAGGAAATATCCTGGGACATTATCCCTTGGTGGGTCTCTAATCTGATGACAGTCTACTCTGAGTCTTCTTTTCATCACTGTTCATGCTATTCCTCCCACCCTGGAGTTCCATTAGTAACCCTCTGGTGTCACCCAAAACTAGGTTCAGGGTACTCCCCTTTGGAAAGTACCAATTCAACTATTCTAACTTCAAAGTTCTATCTTTCCTGTTTCTGCACTCACTTCTGCCCTTTTTAGTATTTTGTTTATATTTTTCTTCATGTAAATCATCCCTAGCTAGACCAGAAATACTTTAAGAACAAATGAATGCAGCAGTGTCATGATCATTATGACCTCCACAGCTTGACTAAGGTCAAAGAGGAATATGCAGGTACCTAAACCAGCTATGCACTAAGCTCTCAATTCCTCTGTTACCAGCTATACAATTCTGAACAAACATCAAAATGTTACTTGCTTCAGTGTCTTATTTATAAGGACTTAATAGGATCTCATGTGTAACATACTTACTACATGCCCAGCACACAATAACAGTCTAATGAATGTCACAGAGCATACAAGTTATTCAGTTATTAAGGAAAGCATAGATGTGCCAATTTGCACAACTCCAAGGAGGATAATTTACCTTGCCGTCTGTGTAAATACCAGCATGGAGCTCTACCTTTATTCTGCGCATCAAGTAAGCATATCATATTCACTATTTTTTTTCTTTTAGTGCTTTTTGTCTGGCCCTGTGCTAAGCTTTAAGAATCTGATAGTGGGAAAGATGCAACCTCAATGCCCTTCTATAAATCACCATCTATTATAAAGTAAGTCATTTTATTACCACGTAGCCATTAAGCTCCTCCAACATTTAGGGTAGGAGTTGAGTTCTTCATTCAGCAATAACTTTGTGATATTTCTTTGCTGCCAACTACCAAGTTCAAAGTTTTGATAGAAGGTGTCAGACAGACATGATCTGCCAGCATGTGTCATTCCTCCCTACTGATTAATATATAAAGAAAAATGAACATGTAAAGCCATGGAATTCTCTAAGTCCAAATGTGAATACACCTCCAAAAAATAGAGCAGTTTGATTTTTTTTCAAAACTCTCTTTCAGCTGTGCCTTACAAGTTGTGAACCATACTTCTCATAGCTAAACTTTGAAAATTCATTCTAAATGAATTAAAAAAAAAACTTTTCATTTCTCTAACCTATAGCACCTCCCTTGTTAATCTTTTATTTCCAAATAATAGCTTTCTTCAAACTGAGATAGGCACCTCAGGTGTGGTAACCAGTAATGGATTACTAGTAGAAGATTCTTTCAGATGAATGCAATTGGCCACTGGACACAAAATATCTCTGCACATTCATGCAAACAAGTAATCATGAACCCATCCCTGCGAAACTATTCTCAAGATTTTAGTTATATCCAAACCTCAATCATTTGACCCACTGGATATTTAATGGTCTTGTTTTTTCTTTAACCATCAAATCTAGACATTGTTTAAGGTCACCAATAATCTGAGTTGCTTATTCCAATGATTATATCTCAGTGTCATTTTACTTGACCCATTGGCAACATTTGACACCATTGGTCTCTCTTTTCTTTTGTCAACTTGAGGGTAAGGAAAGAGTCTTGCCCTAATGTATTTAATTCTGGCTATTAGAATGTCATTCTCTGAAGTGGTTCTATGGACAAGGGGCAGATGGAGTCTCCCTCTATGTGGCTGGAGGGTGTGGTCGGAAGGAGGAACTTGAATAAGACGACCATCTCTCTGTTCCTGGAGGAGGACTGGATGGCTGTCGTGAAGCTGTCAGCATAGTTACCCTCAGCCATGTGAGGGCACAATTGCTGACCCTGGATTACAAGATCCCTTATTTTCGGCCTTATTGTTCAAATTCACCTTGCTAAAGTTATAAATGCTTCTCTAAGCACAGATATCAGAAGGTACAGGAAACCTCATAAATATCTTGGCCATTTACATTTGTGTTCTTACATGCACATGGCTCTGAAATTGATCCTAGAATTTCACTTCATACCAAACCACCTCGACAGTGTCAATACGTTCTGGCTCTCCTCTCTTGGCCACTCTGTGCTCTTATTTGTCCCTGATCTCAGCCTATTTTTGTTTGTTTCTTTTAAAAGCGTTTCTGGCCTTGCCAGTAAAGACCTTGGGGAATATCATGGAAAGGCACACTTGAAGCAGTGGGAATGGCTGAGTTTGGTGACAAGGTGGGTTGGTAAAAAAGGGGTCTTCTAACATTACCTGGTCCCTTCAGCGGACTGGGAGTTGGAGATTGGGAGTAATCGATGGTCTGTTATCTTCTTCCAGACAAAAGGTTTCAAGGGCGCAAACTTAAAGTTTTCTTGCACAGAAAAAAGGCTCCAATGAGCAGCATGCAGGGTGCAACGCTACCCCGTGAGGGTAATGGGATGGCTCCATCGTTCCACAGAGATATTTACTGGATAACTGCTCTGGGCTGCTTCTGTGTAGCTTTGAAAGTTTTGTTTTGTTGTGTTGTTTTTAACACTTGTCTTTGAGAAACTTGATTTCTGGTGTGAAGCTAAGGTCATTAGAAATACTGAAAGCATGTGTAGTATGAATACTTGACTACTGAACACTGACAGTAAAAGTTTGTGGGATTAAAAAATGAGAGAGAGAGGAGAGGATGAGTCAACTGGTCAGGAAGGCTGGAATCCCAGGGAAATCAGGCCACCTGAGAATTAGCCCTGGGACTGCCATTTATTTATTCTGCTTTGTTCTCTTCATCTGTATGAAGATGCCCGCCCTCCTAAAGCTGTCATGGAGCTAATTGCAGTAACACAGAGCTAGACCCTTGCGTGTGTGGGAAAGTAAGAACCAGGTGATGGGGTAGCGATGGCTGTGATCTCTGTGATTCCCTTAGTGATGCATATGTCCTGTAGCAAATATGGTGTTATAAAGAGGTGATTTGCTCTTTCTTATTGCAGGTCCAGGGGGCCTTAGAGGTCCTTGGGGACTCATGAGTCCCATGGGAGGCATGGAGGAGAGAGAGAAGACTTCCCACCAAGAGGGCCCTGTGGTTTCAGGGAAACCTATCTGGAGGAAACGTCCAACACCGATCTGGAGACTGGCACTGCCCAGTCTTTCCGTACTTCTTCTCCTGGCAAACGGACAGCCTATTAGTGAAGTCTGCTTACTTCTTGCCCCATTCCCATTCTGGAGAGGCCCGATGGATTTTTTTTCTCCAGAGGAGTGTAAAGATGACCTGATTGCTTTGTTGTGGGGTGGGTGGCCTAATCTGTCCTTCATCAGCTGCTTCTATGGCTTCAGAAGGAGTCATAGTTCACCAGACCCAGGCCCAATGTACATGGTTGTACAGACATTTTGCTAAAGCAAATGTTGGTCCTATGCCATGTTGCTGCCTGAGGCTTTGGCTCAGAAGCCATTTTCTGTGGACAGTTCCACTTGGTATTTGTTCTTGGATCCAGTGTTTGTGGGGAGTGGAGTGCAGTGTATTCTTGCGTAGGTGGCATGCTTGCTTATTCAACTTTCCTAGCTCAATAAGTAATTCCTGTTATGATATACCTTTATGTAGGGGTGTGGAAACCAAAACTTCACCTTAGGTGTTGACCATGGCAGAGATGGCCTTGGTGGCATACAGGGAGGAGGAAGGGTTTCATGGACCACAGTGGTCCCAGTGGAATGGTCAGAGGTGGCTTCTGTGGTGGCCAGGGCATGAACCACAGTAACTCTTGTGGTGGAAGATGAGTTGGCCCTGGACCTGCCAAACCCCAACCCCTAGGACCTTTGATGGAACATCAGATAGGAGGAAGATGGGAAGAGGCTCACATGGAGGATCTGGATCTGGTCTCTGAGATGCACTGCCACAGAGCTTCATGTAGTTGAAGCTGCAGATGTCATAGAGAAACACAAGGATGTCCACGGCCTTCAAGCCCCAGTGCTACGTGTCTGGCCACTCCTAGGGTGGGAAGCCAGCATTTACCAGAGACACCTTGCCACTCTCCCATTTCCAGACCTTCCGCAAGGGCCTCGAAGCTAAACCCGTAGGCTTAATTAGTCTTACGTTCAGGCTTGGCCATCCTCATCCTTATCTGCACACTCTCTTCCCCAGAGATTTCTGGGCTTTTGTCCTCATTGTGACGGGGGTATAAATTTTCAAACTATGCTTGACGTTGGTCAGCTGCCAGCCCTCCTTCACTCTGGGTCTCCTCTCCCCTCACCCCCATCATCTTCCTCCTCCTCTTTCAGTTCCCTACAACTCTACTCCAGTCAGGTCCTTCCCCTGCCCAGATGCCCTCGATGGTTGTTGCTCATGCCTCCAAGTCTAATTCTCAATCATTATTTCTTATGAGGAATAGAAAACAAACAACAACAACGACAATACTTTTATTCTATCAGTTTCCTAAATTTGACATTCTCTTGATTTTTTTCTTTATCTGAGTAGCTCTTTTTTGTTTGTTTGTTTTAATCAGGCCATTGCTTATTCTTTCTCATCTCCCTTAGCTTTTAAGGCCAGAATCCTCCAGGTCTCAGTACTTTGACAACTTCCCTTCTCTCTCTGCACTCATCTCTTCTAATCTTATGCTTTTGAACACCATCTAATGATGCTACTTCTAAAATATATAAATTCAGGTGAGAATTCTCCTTATCTGCAAACTTATATATAAAAATATACAAGTAAAAATGATGTTGGTGTCTTCGTTGGAGGGTGATTCAATAGACGTATCAAACTTAACACATTTAAAATCATATCCCTGTTAGTTGGTTCAAGATGACAGTATAGGAAGATCCTGGGCTCTCCTCCTCCCACGGACACATAAAAGTTCCAGGGACATACAGAATAATCATTGTGCCCTGGAATCAGTGCGTCACCTTGCTGTCTGCACACCAAGCCAGGCAGGAAGTCTTGCCCTAGCCCAGTGCTCCACTGAGGCCTCGCTATGCCAAACCCAGTAAGTGAACACAGCTCACACAAGGGATGTATGTGGAACACCTAGCACTGGAGACAAGGAGAGCTTGTGGGTTTGGACCACGTGGGATGGAAATAATCAGAGAGAAAGTTCACCACCCTCCAGAGCACTGAACACAACCCCTGTCTTCTTGTGACTACTCCTTTAGACTGGGAGAAATAGTTGCTTTGCCTAATACACAGAAGCAAAAAGAATGTCAAGAAAAATAAGGCAATAGAGGAGCACATTCCAAATGAAGAAACAAACCCAAGGAAAAAATCTTTAATGAAACAGAGATAAGTAATTATTCTGATAAGGATTTCAAAGTAATGGTCATAAAGAGGCTCACCAAACTTGGGAGAGGAATGAATAAACACAGTAAGAACTTTATATTATGTACAAAATAAATAAGCTACAGGGGTATATTGTACAGCATTTGGAATATAGCCAATATTTTATAATAAATTTAAATGATGTACAATCTATAAAAATATTGAATTACCATGTTTTTGTTGTTGTTTCTCAGGGTCGTACTCACGGCATATGGAAGTTCCCAGGCTACTCAAATCAGAGCCACAGCTGCTGGCCAACACCACAGCCACAGCCATGCAGGATCTGAGCCATGTCTGCAACCTACACACCATAGCTCATGGCAATGCCAGATCCTTGACCCCTGACTGAGGCCAGGGATTGAACCTGTGTCCTCACGGATACTAGTCAGATTCATTTCTGCTGCACCACAATGGGAACTCCTGTTGCATATCTTAAACTAATACACATTATAAACCAACTATATACTTTAATACACAAAGTAATAATTTTAAAAACATATCTGAAGGGAGCAAATTGATAGTAAGAAAATAATAGTAAGGGTTTTCAACTCCCCACCTAAATCAATGGATAGAATATCATCAAGAGAGAAATTCAACAAGAAAGCAGCAGTCTAAAATAAAACATCAGAACGAATGGATTTGATAAATTTTTATAGAACATTCCATCCAAATGAAGCTGAATACACATTCTTCTCAACTGCACAAGAAATTTCTCAAAGATGCACCATATGTTGTGACCCAAAGCAAGTCTCAGTAAATTTAAGGAGATTGAAATCATATGAACCAGCTTCTCTAATCACAATGGAAGAAAACTAGAAATCAGCAACAAGAAGAAAACTAGAGAAATCACAACTATGTGAATACTGAACAACATGCTATGAACAACATGCTACTGAACAACTACTGGGTCAATGAAGAAATCAAAGGAGAAATAAAAAATTACCTGAATACAACTGAAAATGTGATATACCAAAATGTTAGAAACAGAGGAAGTATATTCTCTAAGAAGGAAGTTTATAGCAATACATGCCTATCTGAATAAATAAGAAAAATCTCAAATAACAATATAACCTTACACTTAAAAGAACTTAAAAAGTCTCTCTGCACCCTCTTCCTCTCCTCTTCCCACCAGAATGTAATCTCTTTGAAGGCAGAAATTTTAATCTGTTGTCCAGGACTGAATCTCAGTGCTGGGTATAGAGTAGGTTCTCATTTAATATTTGTTGAATGAATGAATATAAATCAAGAGGTATAAAATAATTAAACATCTCTACTTTTCCCTCCTGTAGACATACTGAGCTCTTTTATCTTTCTTCTCTACACCCTATAAGCAATTATTTATTTTACGAAACTTTTTTTTTTTTTTACTAATCATTAGCACCTTATTAGGAATTCTAGTCCCACAATTTCCATTTCCATGACATTTTTCTCTAAAGTGCCCAGTATTACCTATTCATTTCAAGGGTGTATGCCATCTTAAATAGATACGAGATAATATAAGAATTATGATGCCTTTTTTTTAATGTGCTCCTGGTATTACTGTCCTACCTAGGCCCTCTTTGAATCATCTCCTCTGCCTGTCCCCTGTGCACTTGCTAACACTGGTAACTTGTAAGGTATAACTGAGAGAAAAATGCGGTGAATGCGTCATATTTAAATCAAGGTTTGTAGGCTCAGCTTTTGTCATCTTTGGGATAAGAGTGACCAGACTTACAACAAACTATTATCCACTTGGCTGATTTAGTCTTCTCTTTTAGCCACATAAAAATGCCACCTGCTCTTCACTTGATTGAAGATGAAATAATATGAGCATCTACCAAAGAAGACAGAAAAATATCACAGCATTTGTGATTCATGTGTTTATATTAATTCTCATTCTCTCTCCTTCCCTTTTTCCATCTCTCTCCATCATATCTCTTTCACAGCAGACTATGTTTACCCCAATATTGAGCCCATTACATTATTGTATTTTTGCTTTCATCCTGGACTATTTGTTCTCAAAATATATCCATCTATTCAACGTGCTCTTCTGTGAAAAGATTATTGATAGCTAAGCCTACATCAGAGATTTTCAGTGAGGTACAGCATATTCCCTCAACAGTCTAAAGGAAAGATTTATAATGTCATTGTAGAATATCATTCAGAGACCGTGGCCCATTAAGTTGCAATTGATGCTTAACTAATGTGCTTTCTCTTGAAGTGCCTATCTTTCCACAGCATCATATAGCAATATGCCAAGGAGATGGAGACATGATGGGTGAGAGTTCAGCTTAAAATTGCTTTACAGGAGAAAGGCTAACTAGAGTTCAGAGGGAATTTTATATTCATGTACAATCCTGAGGCAGGAGACTGTCTTAAACAGATTAAAAATGCTTATCTACCTAGACTAAATCTGATATTTTCACTGATATTTTTAACTAAATTAAAGAAACAGAAGAGAAATTATTCTCTGGATTTATAAACGTAAATAAGTTACCTATTAATAGAAAATAGTCATCATCACATATTTAGTTTTCAGATTGAGGGAAAAAAAAACTTTGCAGTTCTTGTTCCTTTTTTACATACCTATGTTCTCAGCGATAACACTATTGATAGCTCCAGTTGTAATTATTCTCATAAACAAGAAAAATCAAATTTCCACAAAAAGTTGCTGCATATTCCCATAGTGATGCTTAGAAAATACTGAAAATGCAAACACCTTAAAAACGCAACTGCTTCTCTGCCCCAGGCTACTTATTCCTCTTTCTTTGGAGGAAAGAATATGGCATAGCAATTAACAACCAGAACCCAGGTAAGGAACTACCTGAATTTGAGTTCCAACTCTGACACTAGCCAGTTCCTTAACTTTGGGTAACCTCCCTGGTTCTTAGCTTTTTTCTTCTAAGAAATGGGGATAATAAGAGCATATATGCCTCAGAGGTTTATTGTAAGAATTAAACATGAGCTCATAGAAAGCTCTATATGGAAATTAACTATTTTGTTATCATTTCTTTGTTTTCTATCATGGTTAATAGCAAGATTCATCTTTCAAATTACCTACACTAAAAATTGGAAGGCCTTACATTTAATACCTTTCCTTTAAAAAAAATTGTTACTAGAGTTCCTGCTGTAGCACAATAGGATTGGCAGTGCCTTGGGAGCTCTGGGTTGCAGGTTTGATCTGTTCCCAGGCCCAGGAGAGTGGGTTAAAGATCTGGTGTTGCCCCAGATACTGAATAGAGTTCCCTGTGCTATATACTAGGCCCTTGTTATTTACCTATTTTATATACAGTAGTTCATTATTATTATTAGTTATTTCCCCGATAAAATTTTTTTTCCTACTGTACAGCATAGTAACCCAGTTACACATACATGTACACATTCTATTTTTGACCATTATCACCCTTCATCATAAGTGACTAGACATAGTTCTCAGTACTACACAAGAGGATCGCATTGCTAATCCATTCCAAAAGCAATAGTTTGTATCCATTAACTCCAAGCTCCCAATCCACCCCACTCCCTCCCCCTCCCCCTTGGCAACCAGAAGTCTGTTCTCCAAGTCCATGATTTTCTTTTCTGTGGAAAGGTTCATTTGTGCCCTAGATTAGATTCCAGATATAAATGATATCACATGGGATTTGTCTTTCTCTTTCTGAATTACTTCACTCAGGATGAGTCTCTAGTTCCATCCATGTTGCTGCAAATGGCATTATTTCATTCTTTTTTATGTGTGAGTAGTATTCCATTGTGTATATATATCGCATCTTCCTAATCCAATCATCTGTCAATGGACATTTGGATTGTTCACATGTCTTGGCTATTGTGAATAGAGCTGCCATGAACATGTGGGTGCATGTATCTTTTTTATGGAAAGTTTTGTCTGGGTACACGCCCAAGAGTGAGATTGCTGGGTCATATGGTTGTTCTATGTATAGATTTCTAAGGTACCTCCATACTGATCTCCATAGTGGTTGTAACAGCTTTCATTCCCAGAAAAAGTGCAGGAGGATTCCCTTTTCTCCACACCCCCTCCAGCATTTATTATTTGTGGACTTCTTAATGATGGCCATTCTGACCGGTGTGAGGTGGTATCTTGTGGTAGTTTTGATTTGCATTTCTCCAATAAACAGGGATGTTGAGCATTTTTTCACATGCTTGTTGGCCATGTATAACATCTTCCTTGGAGAAATATCTATTCAGGTCTTTTGCCCATTTTTCAATTGGGTTGTTGGCATTTTTGCTGTTGAGTTGTATAAGTTGCTTGCATCTTCTAGAGATTAAGTCCTTGTCAGTTGCATCATTTGAAACTATTTTCTCCCTTTCTGTAAGTAGTCTTTTTGTTTTCTTTTAGGTTTCCTTTGCTCTGTAAAAGCTTGTCAGTTTCATTAGGTCTCATTGGTTTATTTTTGCTATTTTTTTTAACTTTTTTTTCCCACTGTACAGCAAGGAGATCAAGTTATCCTTACATGTATACATTTTTTCCCCACCCTTTGTTCTGCTGCAATATGAGTATCTAGACATAGTTGTCAATACTACTCAGCAGGATCTCCTTGTAAATCTATTCTAAGTTGTGCCTGATAACCCCAAGCTTCCGTTCCCTCCCACTCCCTCCCTCTCCCATCAGGCAGCCACAAGTCTATTCTCCAAGTCTATGATTTTCTTTTCTGTGGAGATGTTCATTTGTGCTGGGTATTAGATTCCAGTTATAAGTGATATCATATGGTATTTGTCTTTGTCTTTCTGGCTCATTTCACTCAGTAGGAGATTCTCTAGTTCCAACCATGTTGCTGTAAATGGCATTATGTCATTCTTTTTTATGGCTGAGTCATATTCCATTGTGTATATATACACCCCATCTTCCGAATCCAATCATCTGTTCATGGACATTTGGGTTGTTTCCATGTCCTGGCTATTGTGAATAGTGCTGCAATGAACATGCGGGTGCAAGTGTCTCTTTTAAGTAGAGTTTTGTCCGGATATATGCCCAAGAGTGGGATTGCGGGGTCATATGGAAGTTCTATGTATAGATTTCTAAGGTATCTCCAAACTGTTCTCCATAGTGGCTGTACCAGTTTACATTCCCACCAACAGTGCAGGAGGGTTCCCTTTTCTCCACAGCCCCTCCAGCACTTGTTATTTGTGGATTTATTAATGAGGGCCATTCTGACTGGTGTGAGGTGGTATCTCATGGTAGTTTTGATTTGCATTTCTCTTATAATCAGCGATGTTGAGCAAGCATTTTCTCATGTGTTTCTTGGCCATCAGTATATCTTCTTTGGAGAAATGTCTATTCAGGTCTTTTGCCCATTTTTCCATTGATTGATTGGCTTTTTTGCTGTTGGGTTGTATAAGTTGTTTATATATTCTAGAGATTAAACCCTTGTCCATTGCATCATTTGAAACTATTTTCTCCCATTCTGTAAGTTGTCTTTTTGTTTTCTTTTGGGTTTCCTTTGCTGTGCAACAGCTTTTCAGTTTGATTAGGTCCCATGAGTTTATTTTTGCTCTAATTTCTATTGCTTTGGGAGACTGACCTGAGAAAATATTCATGATGTTGATGTCAGAGAGTGTTTTGCCTATGTTCTCTTCTAGGAGTTTGATGGTGTCCTGTCGTATATTTAAGTCTTTCAGCCAATTTTTGAGTTTATTTTTCTGCATGGTGTGAGGGTGTGTTCTAGTTTCATTGCTTTGCATGCAGCTGTCCAGGTTTCCCAGCAATGCTTGCTGAATAGACTTTCTTTTTCCCATTTTATGTTCTGGCCTCCCTTGTCAAAGATTAATTGACCATAGGTGTCAGGGTTTACTTCGGGTTCTCTATTCTGTTCCATTGGTCTGTCTGTCTGTTTTGATACCAGTACCACACTGTTTTGATGACTGTGGCTTTGTAGTATTTTTTGAAGTCTGGGAGAGTTATGCCTCCTGCTTGGTTTTTGTTTCTCAGGATTGCTTTGGCGATTCTGGGTCTTTTGTGGTTCCATATAAATGTTTGGATTGTTTGTTCTAGTTCTGTGAAAAATGTCATGGGTAATTTGATAGGGATTGCATTGAATCTGTAGATTGCTTTGGGTAGGATGGCCATTTTTACAATATTGATTTTTCCAATCCAGGAACATGGAATATCTTTCCATTTCTTTACATCCCCTTTGATTTCTTTGATTATAGTTTTATAGTTCTCAGCATATAGGTCCTTTACCTCTTTGGTCAGGTGTATTCCAAGGTATTTGATTTTGTGAGGTGCAATTTTAAAAGGTATCATATTTTTGTATTCCTTTTCTAATATTTCATTGCTGGTATACAGAAATGCAACTGACTTCTGAATGTTAATCTTACATAGCCTGCTACTTTGCTGAATTTATTAATCAGTTCAAGTAGTTTTTGGGTCGAGTCCTTAGGGTTTTCTATGTATAGTATCATGTCATCTGCATACAGTGACAGTTTTATCTCTTCTTTTCCTATATGGATGCCTTTTATTTCTTTTGTTTGTCTAATTGCTGTGGCTAGGACTTCCAAAACTATGTTGAATAGTAGTGGTGAGAGTGGGCATCCCTGTCTTGTTCCAGATTTGAGTGAGAAGACTTTCAGTTTTTCCCCATTGAGTATTATATTTGTGTGGTATTTTTGCTTTTATGTCTGTTGCTTTGGGAGACTGACATGAGAAAATATTCATAAGGTTGATGTCAGAGAATGTTTTGCCTATGTTCTCTTCCAGGAGTTTGATGGTGTCTTGTCATATTTAAGTCTTTAAGCCATTTAGGCATTTTTTAATATATATACAGTAGTTTACCTCAGATCCAAACTCCAAATTTATCCCTCCACTACCACCCTTTCCCCTTTGGTAACCTTATGTTTGTTTTCTATGTCTGTGAGTTTACATTTTGTAAGTAAGTTCAATTTGTATCATTTATTTATTTATTTATTTTCTATTTAGGGCTGCACCTATGGCATATGTAGGTTCCCAGGCTAGGGGTCAAATCAAGCTACAGTTGCTGGCTTACACCACAGCCACAGCAACGTCAGATCTGAGGCACATCTGCAGACTACAACACAGCTCAGGGCAACACCTGATCCTTAACCCACTGAACGAGGCCAGGTATCAAATCTGTGTCCTCATGGATGCTAGTCAGATTTGTTTCCACTAAGCCACGACTGGAACTCCTGTATCACATTTTAGATTCCACATAAAAGTGATATCATATGATGTCTTTCTCTGCCTTAGTATGATAATCTTTAGGTCCATCCATGTTGCTGTTAATGGCATTATTTCATTCTTTTTTATGAATATTCCATTGTATAAATATACCACACCTTCTTTATCTATTCATCTGTCAATGGATGTTTAGATTGCTTCCATATCTTAGCTGTTGTAAGTAGTGCTGCAATGAGCATTGGGGTGTATTCTGTTTTGTTTTGTTTTTCCTAGTCTCTGATTTACTTATTCAATTTTTTATTTTTTAATTTTTTAAAGTATAATTGATTTATAGTGTTCCTTAAGTTTCTGTTGTACAGCAGAGACCCAGTTATACACACAAACACATATATGTATATATTCTTTTTATTTTTTCATGTTATCTTCCATTATGTTTTAACCCAAGAGATTGGACATGGTTCACTGTGCCATACATCAGGACCCCATCGCTTATCCATCCCAAAGTAACAGTTTGCATTTACCAACCCCATCCCTCTCCCTCCCATTTCCTTGGTTGAAACCACAAGTCTGATCTCCATGTCCACGATATGTGTGTTTAGTATATAAGATTATTTTAGATTCCACATATAGGTGATATCATATGGTATTTGTCTTCTCTTTTATGGCTAAATAGTATTCCACTGTGTATATGTACCACATCTTTTTTTTTTTTTTTAAGGGCTGCACCCACAGCATATGGAGATTCTCAGGATAGGGGTCCAATCAGAGCCACAGCAACAGCAACACAGGATCCAAATCAAGTCTGCAACCTACACCACAGCTCATGGCTACACCAGATCCTTAACTCACTGGGCAAGGCCAGGGATGAAAACTGCGTCCTCATGGATCCTAGTCAGTTTTTTAACTGCTGAGCCACGAAGGGAACTCCCTGTGCCACATCTTCTTAATCTATTCATCTGCTTATGGACATTTAGGTTGTTTCCATTTCATGGCTATTGTGAGTAGTGCTGCTATGAACATAGAGTTATGTGTATCTTTTTGAATGAATGTTTCGTTGGGATATATGTTCTGGAGTGGGATTGCTGGGATCATATGGTAATTCTATATTTAGTTTTCTGAAGAACCTCCATACTGTTTTCCATGTGGTTGTACCAATGTACATTCTGAACAACGGTGAAAGAGGGTACACTTTTTCCACATCCTCTCCAGCACTTGTTATTTGTTGACTTGTTAATGATGGCCATTCTGACTGATGTGAAGTGGTACCTGATTGTAGTTTTGTTTTGCATTTCTCTAATAATTAGTGATATTGATCACTTTTTCATGTGCCTGTTGGTCATCTGTATGTCTTCTTTGTAGGAATGTCTATTTAGATCTTCTGTCCATTTTTTGATTGGTTGTTTTTTTGTTGTTGAGTTGTATGTGTTGTTTATTTTGGAGATTAGGCTCTTGTCTGTTACATGATTTGCAAAGATATTCCCCCATTCTGTGGGTTGTCTTTTCATTATTTTAATGGTTTCCTTTGCTGTGCAAAATCCTTTGAGCTTAATTAAGTCCCATTGATTTTTTTTGTTTTTATTGACCTTATTTTAGGAGGTGGATCCAATAAGATGTTGCTGCAATATATTTCAAAGAGCATTCTGCCTATTTTTTTTCCCTCTGGGAGTTTTATAGCATCTGGTCTTATATTTATGTCTTTAATCCATTTTGAATTTATTTTTATGTGTGGTGTTAGAGAGTGTTCTAATTTCATTCTTTTACGTGTAACTGTTCAGTTTTCCTAACACCACATACTGAAGAAACTATCTTTCTTCCACTGTATGTTCTTGCCTTCTTTGTCATAGATTAGTTGACCATAGGTGCTTGGGTTTATTTTGGGGCTTTATATCCTATTCTATTGATCTATATTTCTGGTTTTGTGCCAATGCCACTTTTTGATGACTGTAGCTTTGTAGTACAGTCTGAAGTCAGGGAGCCTGATTCCTCCAGTTCAGTTTTTCTTTTCAATATTGCTTTAGCTATTTGAGGTCTTTTCTATTTCCAGACAAATTTTAAAATATTTTGTTCTAGTTCTATGAAGAATGTCATTGGTAATTTGATAGGGATTGCATTCAATCTGTAGATTGCCTTGGGTAGTATAGTCTGTGGCTTTTTAATACAGTCTGAAGTAAGGGAGCCTGCTTTGAATCAGAGATTTCTCTGGATATATCCCCAGGAGGAGGATTGCTGGATCACATGGTAACTCTATTTTTAGTTTTTTAAGGAACCCCCATACTGCTTTGCATAGAGGCTGTACAAATTTACATTCCCACCAATCACACCCTCTCCAGCATTTGTTATTTGTAGAATTTTAATCATGTCCATTTTGATACAAAGTACTATTGTTACTACAATAAGAGTTCTTATATCTATAACTCTCATATTCATTCTATCATTTATCAGTTCTTACATAAATTGTATTTTTTTGAATTATTGAACTTAGCTGTTCTATCTCCCCAGTCTATCGATAATATGATCTTCTGACTTCTTTTGCTAAAAATTTAGTTAAGATGCAGTTGTATCTTCCCCTAAAACCTTCAATACCTCCCATTACCTAGAGAAAAATCCCCACGATTTTAGAATTGTGTTCTAGTTTTCCAAAGTCTAGTCATAAGCTACCCTTCCAAGTTGTATGTTCTGTTACAAACTTTACCATCTCCAAACCTGTCTGTTAAAAAACATTTTCATACCTCTGTATCCTTCTTCATACAGTTTCCTCAACCTTCCCTACATCTCTGCCTAACAAGACTTTTATTTATTTATTTATTTATTTATTTTTATCTGTGCCCAAAGCATTTAGAAGTTTCTAGGCCAGAGATCAAACCTGCACCCTAACATGACCCAAGCCACAGCAGTGACAATGCCAGATCCTTAAGACACTGAGCTATGAGGGAATTACAAAATCCTATTAATTCCTTAAGCCATGTCTCAAATTTTCTTTAGGAGAGAAGTCTGATCCAGACTAATTAATGTATCACTTATCTTTCTCCATGATTTACCATTCTTAAAGTAGCTACCCCATTTTACCTTGCAAACATTAGTAATTTATATGTCTGTCTCCATATTATAAGCTCCTTCAGAAGAAAAAATGTATTCTTTTCCAGTTTTTACCTTTAGTAGCAACTTTCACAATTTTTATTGTGAGGACAATAAAAGTTTTTTAAATAGGACAAAGGAATTTAATTGTATTAATTTCATTCATTTATCAAGCATTCTCATAAACAATGGAAACAATCCATGGAACCAGACAGAGTTCTTGCTCTTAAAGAGCTGATAGTAAATTAAACTCAATTTTTGTGATGCTTAATAAAAAGCAATTCAAATGTATATTATTCTTAGTTTCCAAGATTATTTTATGCAGATAAGTCTGACAGTTGAAAAAGGCTAAGGTAACCCATGAGAAAGAAAAAATCCATATCTGACCTAGCATAGAAAAAAAATCCAGTTATATTAAGGATAGTATTACAGACTGAACATTGCATACCCTTCAAATTCATATGTTGAATTCCTGATCTCTAATGTGATTTTAGTAGAAGGTCTGGTATTTGGAGATAATTAGGTTTGAATGAGATCATGAAGTAGAGCCTCCATGACAAGATTAGTGCCTTTATAAAATGATAAAGGGACACCAGAGATTCTTCTCTCAGCCATGTGAAGACACAGGAAGAAGGTGGCCATCTGCAAGTCAGGAAGAGAAGCTCACAAAGAACTATATCTCTAAGTCCCTTGATCCTGGACTTGCCAGCCTCCAGAACTTTGAAACATGTCTACTGTTTAGGCAGCCAAGTCTATGTTATTTTGTTATGGTAGCCCAAGCTAAACGAGAGAGGTTTATGTTTCTCCGTACTAGTTCCTGAGGACTCCCTTAATCTTCAATTGACTTACCTCCAAGTTCTAGAAAGAACTGAAGCATTTATGGAGAATCTCAATCAGAAACAACTTTCCAGAGCTGTATGACTCTAGATTTCCAGAACAGATCAACCTCACCATTGGCTGTGTTCACTTTCTCTTTTTTTTTCTTTCTTTCCTTTTTTCTTTTTTGGCCATGCCACAGCATATGGAAATTCCCTGGGCCAGGGATGGAATCTGTGCCACAGCAGCAACCCAAGCCCTGCACTGACAACACCGGATCCTTATCCTGAAGTGCCACAAGGGAATTCCTTGACTGTGTCCTTATAGGACCTGAACATAACATTTTTCATTTAGTCATTGGAAAAATACTGGAAAACACACAACAAAGAATTTACCCATTATAATCATACCATTGCTTTTTGTTTCAGTTTAAAGTAAATTTCTCTCCATCTTCCACCACCAATCAGAAGTAAATTCATAAGGGCTACATTTTTCCTAAGTTTATATTTTAAAAGTAATTACTTAATATATGTATCTTCTTACCTAAGCCTGAGAATGTATAGTTTATCTCATATCCACAGCACTTAGCACAGTGCCTCATAGGTATTAATCACTATCAACTCTTCAGTTTTATTAAGTGCTTCAAACTGTGCTAATATTTTAAACAGATAGTTTCAATTTTATAAAAATACTGAAAGATCAATGCCACTGTAAGCCCTTTTTTCACAAGACGTAACTGAAGATTAGGGAAGTTAAAGAACTTGTTTTAGCACTAATGAGTACTGAGTGCTGAATGTAAATGGTGAATCTACTCATGAAACCATGTGCCAAACCACTATATTATAGTGTTTTCTCAACTAGTTTTTAGGTGGATGAGTGCATAAATACATATAAAGATGATGTGAGGAAATAAAATAAAATTCTGTTTAGTTCAGTAAGTCTACTAAACTTACAGAGAGAACTAGTTTGGAAAGCCCAATGAAAATAAAAGAGGACAATTTTTAATAATCTGTGCTAAAGTTGGTAAGCTATGGAAAAAATATAGACCATGAAAAAGTCTTTTCCTTTTACCTTTATATGACTTTACCTGTTTGCCTTCCTAATTATATACTACTTGGGCTAATACTTAAAGGATCCTGATCCCTGGAATAACATTTTTGGGATTTTTTGTTTGTTTTTGAGCCCCTCATGATAGAAAAATAGAAGGGCAAATTCAGTCCTTACTAAACAGTCTAAAATTAAATATTTTCAGCATACAATCCTTAACATGGTATGTTCACTTGTGGATAACAAATATTTAGTTACTGGCCTTCAAAAGTGATTAGGACATGCTTTTGTGTTCTATATATATTGATCAAATGCCTCTCCCATCTGAAACCAGACAGTACATATTCCCTTTACCACACACTGGCACTTAATTATTCCTGATCTCAGCTTTGCTAATTACTAGCAAATGCTCTTGAGATACTAATGTCCATTCAGCTTCTCTATGAAATGGGAAGAAGAGGATCTTTAGATGAACTTGGCTTTTCCCTTGATACTGGTATTAATTCTTTAAGTACTTCCATAAAACCCCACCACTTGAGAATATGGCTGAAAAAACAATAGAGAACTTCTACGGTCTACTTCTAATGTTAGTAATTCTGAACTCCACGACACATTGCCTTGAGAGAATAGTTTATTTTGGTATGTGCATGTCTTCGTTCTTCAGTTACCCTATGTGTTCCCTTAAGGTCAGAGATCTCATTTCACATACTTTACTAAATCCATGTTAAATGATCAATAAACATTTGCTGAACCAATGAATGAACTGGCTCAATTTCACAACTACCAGATATAACGTACTTCTGAAGGACAGGAACACAGACTTATCTATCTCAGGGGCAACTGGTTCTCTACAATGAGGGAGCGTCAGTAATGAATACTCTCCTAGCAGATGTCCTCTGAACTCTAAGTTCTTCTTAGGAAATTTACTGCTTCATTACAAAGACTATTTGTGCATAATTTTTCCTTCTGTGGCAGGCTACATTTTTTTTTTCATTCTTCTGGTTGTATTCAGTAAAATTTTCCCTAGTTCCTACTCCTCCTTGGCTATATTCATTCATGTGAGATGGTAAGGTTGAACTACCCAAACACAGCTACTCACTTGTATGGCCCATTGGACACTGGTGCCTGTTCCTTCATTGCAGTTTGATCTCTGTTTCACTGTGAATGTTGCAGAAAGCAAAGAGTGTTGTTGAAAGCAAGGACAAGGACTTGGAAAGAAAAGTCTCTTCTTTAGAATAGCAGATAAGACAAAGGATGGTGAGACAGAGGGAGAAATAGTGCCAAGAGAGAAGGAATTTGCCTGAGGCAAATTAATTAATTAAAATAAACATGGGATTTTGCTACTGAACATACCAAATATTAAGCTGAATATTTTTCAAATTAATTACACATATTTAAACAATGTATTGTTTTTTGTGGTATGTGTTTGTGTGTGAGTGTGTGTGTGTATTTTAATGGGTCAACTTGCCTTTCTTTTTTTTTTTATTTATTTATTTATTTTTTTTTGTCCTTTTGCTATTTCTTTGGGCCGCTCCCGCGGCATATGGAGGTTCCCAGGCTAGGAGTCGAATCAGAGCTGTAGCCACTGGCCTACGCCAGAGCCACAGCAATGCAGGATCCGAGCCGCGTCTGCAACCTACACCACAGCTCATGGCAACGCCGGATCGTTAACCCATTGAGCAAGGGCAGGGACCGAACCCACAACCTCATGGTTCCTAGTCGGATTCGTTAACCACTGCGCCACGACGGGAACTCCTTGCCTTACTTTCTTAAATTGGAATGAACACTTTGCACCTCTTTTGGAGCACCACTGATGACCAGGTATATCATGATTTTTTTCTATATTATTACTTCTACTCACTGCTTTTCCTTTGCCAGTAAAAATTATATATACTTCCCCTGTGATGGTTACTCCTTTACAAAGTGGTGGGTGTAGGAGTGAATTGGGATTCTCTGGGTACTAAAATTAACTAAACCAACCACATTTCTTGTGTGTGTGTCTTCCTGTAACCCATTACTTCCTACACCTTGAACTTCAAAAGATAATAACAAAGTTGGGTGTGTGAAGTATGTATGTTATTTGTGCTCACTAGCTACTAATTGTATAATCTGTACTTTATTCTTTTTGGATCCTCAATTATTTCTTTTGCTCTTTAACTTACTAAGGAATATGTATATTTTTATAAAGCTGACTGTAGTTCACTAAAACACAAAATCTGATCATAAAAAGATAAATATAAATAAAAGATTTTTCACTCTATAAAGGAATTTACCAAAAGATTCCTTCCTTCAGTATATTTCAAATACTGAATTTATACCAGTATTCTAAACTCTTGTCCTCAGGAAGACATAAAAGTATATTTAAAGTGCACTTAACAATATATCTAGCAACCCAGGAATAACAAGAGAAGAAAAAAAATCATGAGAACATGTACTATTTTCTTTGGCTCTATTTGATTAATTTGAGATATTGATAATGTCATTGAATTTTTATATTCTTACTGAAAACTATAGGTGACTCATTCTTCATTTATTCAGCAATTCTCCTTAAAAAATGAGTTCCTACTGTAACTTAATTTTTAAATGGCTTACAGTTCAAGTAAGAGGCAGTGGAAATAAATAGAATTGCTTTCATCATAAATGACAGCAAAGAAACAAAACACAAACAAATACAACAACAGAGAATAAAAGTGTTACAGGACACTGCTAGTAAATGGCAGTGTGGCCTCTTGACCAGCCAAGAGCTCTAGCTTTGTTGTAGTCATTTAAAAATCTTTGTTCAGAATGTTCTTGCCTCTAGTCCTGTTTCATTATCTTTGAAATTTTTATATTTACTTTAGAGTGTTGGACATCTAATCAAGCTAATCTATGTAAATCATTTAACATATTACCTGGAACAAAGTACATTCTCAATAACAATTAACTTTTGTATGGTACAATTATTAGTAGTATTTTATCATTATGATTACTATTATTATTTGCTTTATCTTGAATAATCCAGACTTTTCTCCTATTCCTTTGGCAGGTAAGAACCAGCCTTCTTACTCTCATTCCTTAGTCTTCCTAACACAGTGGTCAGCATTTTCAGTTAGGTAATTCTTCATGTTATAAGTGGAGCCATTTACCACAACTCACCAAATTTCTTCTTCACATACAAGAAGAAGCCACCCTGGAATATCCTCTGTCCATTGAAATGTGCACTCAGGCGGTGACACAGAAATCAGTAAGTACAGCAGGAGCTAATGATCTAGTTCCATTAACAATTGCTCATTTGGGTGGTAAGTGACCTGAGACGAAGAGAAAATGCAATTTTGCCTGCCAATACAGTAAAAAATGGTTGCCATTACAGTTCCATAGCAATTGTAATCAATGATACTTTTTATTGGCTCAATTGAACTACATTGTAGCCAATTAAATCCCTGTTTAGATGACATGAAGGAAAAATAAAGGGTCTAGTATCTTTCATAGATTGTACAAAATTAACTCCTGTACAATAGCTTTAGCTTTAATGCCTTTTCATGGCAAGAAGTCACCTTGTTCACCTGGCAAATTAACCTCCTTAACCAAACAGTTTTGATCTCTACATTAACAACAACATTGTTTAAAGTTTTCACATTTTCAAAGAAGAGAATGATTATCTTTCTGCCTATTTGGAATTTAAGGTTTTCATTGTTCCTTTCTTAAATATATGGTGAACTTTTATTTTATATGGAAGTTGTTTACTTTAACTGAGACATTTTAACCGACTGTACTATGGACAAGTTATTGAAAGTTTTAAGGCTGTTACACCCTTTTATTATCCAGAAAGCTATGTTATTAGATAGTCATGCAATATTTTGTCTAGTATTATTGTTTGGATCCAACCACACCAAATTATGATTTTCTTTGCATAAGAATCATTATGGAATACAAGTGTGAGTATATAGAATAAAACTTTTGGTTTAAGTTTAAGATCTGCCTGATGTTCACCATGTTTTCAAATCAAAACACGATTTTGCTTCTAAGAAGACATGTATCCTGTAATTGCCTCAACCTAGTTAATTTGGTGTAACAATGGTGATGTTTCCTACACTTATCAGAAAGCTTTCATAACAGAAAAAGGCATATGTCACTAAATTATTCAGTTAGTTAGATGCCCTTCTCATCCTAAACTTACTGTGAAGAGAAACTGAAATGATAGAATTCTGTTTCTTCTATGCCCTTTACCAATTTTTCAAAATTATTTTTGTTTCAAGCATTACCGAGCACTAGTTTGTGACAGACACCATGCAGACAGCTGAGTATACAAAGATGAATCGGACACTATCATTTCCTTTTAAATTTTTACACTCTTATCTTTCCACATACAGATAAGCCGATTTTGCCTCTACTTGACTGGATATTGCCAAAAGGGAGTGGGGTAGTGTTATCTGGCAGGAGGTGAATGGAGCCCCTTAGAATAGCTGTAGAATTCTGTCATTAACATGGACACCGCAGCTATTTAGTTCAGCAGAATGTATGTTTGCTTTGAAGGAAAATAGTTGAATTCTTTTATCAAAAGACCTGTTAGAACTTTGACCAGCAGGGCCCTATTTAATTACAGACATGGGAAAATGTACTGGTCTAGGGAAGAATCTAAAAAAGGGTTGAGGTAAGAAAAAAATTAATAAAAACTTCTGTTTTATAAGGAGATTTATAGTTCTAACAACTTTTTTTTTTTTTTTTAAGTGCCTTACATGTGGCATATGGGAGTTCCCAGGCTAGTGGCTGAATGGGAGCTGCAGCTGCCGGCCTAAACCACAGCAACAGCAACATGGGATCCTAGCCACGTTTGTGACCTGCACCATGGCTCATGGCAACGCCAGATCCATAACCCACTGAGTGGGGCCAGGGATCGAACCCATATCCTCAGTGGATATTAGTCATATTCATTACCACTGAGCCTCAATGGGAACTCTGAGATTTAGAGATTTATAGTTCTAAATAACTTTTATTACTTCTCTCAAATGATAAGCACCAGGAAAAACCCATGATACTTTTTATTTTTACAGCTTGTTTGGTTTATTTTATTTATTTATTTAACTTGCAAAAATTGACGTGACACACAAAACATCAATCATACTCCATACTTTAAAGAAATTAAAGCCAAAAACTGAAGCAAAAATCCTTCCTCTCAAAAGACACCAGGATCTAGGAATTCCACTCCAAAGAATTCTTATATCCACAAAACACATGTACAAAAGGTTCATCACACTTTTACTCATTACAGATACTCTAAAAGCACTTTGAGAGCTCTTGAACACTAAAATAGGTAAATACATAGAGAGTTTAAGTATTCCAGGCAGAGAAAACATGAGAAATATGAGAGAATACCTTCAAGGCTCTAAATTTTTTTTAATAACTAGAATTAATTATTGGAGAGAGAACACAAAGCGAAGTAGCCTAAAGAGTTGGGAAAGACATGAGTAGAGAATCATAAAAATCACATTAAGGGTTTAGACATTTTACTGAGAGAGTCACTGACAAATTTTAAGAACAGAAGTACTATGAGCATATATAGATGCGTAGTTTAGAAGCATATTATGGCTGCATAGAATAAAATAAATTGATATAGGAGATGCTATTGTAGGTGCAAGAGTATTTACATAATTGACTGCTCCATAGTATTCATCAATTTACTTACATTTAATTTCTTAGAGAAGCTTTCCTTAACTTTTCCTTAGCTTCTCTAAAATAGGTACCATTCTTTTACCCAATTTGGCTCTGTATCTTTCTTATACTCTTGATATTTAAAATGTATCATCATTTATAGAAATTACAGTATTTATTTTTTTACTTTATCTGCAAATATAAGATTCATAAAAGCTGAAATTTTATTGATCTTTTCCTTGTTGAACCACCACACACAAGAACAATGTTAGTATATAGTAGGTATTCAATAAATATTTTTATATTAGTTAATAAGTGATCTCCAGAAGTACTGCATTATATTCTACATATAGCTGAGCTTTTATAAATGAGACTTTTGTACTATTCACCCATCCACTGCACAACTGCTTGCACAGTTAATTCACACTGACCTAGTAAATATAATAATAAATATAATATAGGCAATGAACATATATACATATATGTTTTATGGTATTTCATAATATACATTAATATGTTATATGCTTATGTTAATAAATATGATTATTAATATACATTAATATAGGTAAGTGACTAGAGAGAGGTGAAAAGAGTTTTCAACAATCTGAAAACAAGCTCATTTAAACAACAAGCTCTAGGAGTTTCCATTGTGGTGCAGCGGAAACAAATCAAACTAGGAACCATGAGATTACAGGTTCAATCTCTGGCCTCGCTCAGTGGGTTAAGGATTTGGCATTGCCATGAGCTGTATAGAGTTTGTTGCAGATGCGTCTCGGATCCTGTGTTGCTGTGGCGTAGGCCAGCAGCTGTAGCTCTGATTGGACCCTTGCCTGGTAACCTCCATATGCCATGGGGTGCAGCCCTAAAAGGAAAAAAAAAAAAAAGCTCAAACAATAATTTCTCAATTTCTTTGCTAACAATATCATTTCCAAGTAACGGGAAATTATCAGGAAATTTTCGTGCTCTTCTGATTCTCACCTGACCATCAAAGAAAAAATGACTGTCAAAGTTAAAGCCAATTCAAAATTGACAAACATTGAACAAAAATAACCATTTTATTTTAGAAATTGTGATAGGGAGGGAAAGGTTGGATAAAACCATGTGTTCTCAGTATTTTGGATAGCAGATTCTATGGCTTCACATAAAAAGAGATAAGATTTTTTTATTATGAGCTTCTGAAGCGAAGATGTATTTCATTAGAAAGCACTCGTAAAAGCAACCAGGACTATGTAATTAATAATACACTGCAAGTTTTAGCAAGGAGGAGTTGGGAAATATGAATAAAGCACATTTCCTTCATCCAGTCAATAAATACTTAAGTTACTGCGATATGGCAGACACTATGTTTAGTGCTATTGAGAGAATTACTTCTCTTGCAGAGCTTATGATCTAATGGCGAATAGAGAGAAGAACATAGACAGTAAAAACAGAATCACAAGTATTGTGTGTTCAGGGAAGTGCATGATAACACAGTACATGTAAGTGAACCCTCTAACTTGGACTTGAAGGGTAAATGAAGTTCATACTATGGCTGGAGGAACGAGTAAGAGTTGGTTAGGGAATGGCTGAGGAAAGAGAGTTCTAAGAGGAGGCAACAATATAAGTTCATACCCAGAAAATAATGTTTTCAAGTGACCTTCCCAAAGATCTCAGATTGTTGTGTTGTTTTTCTTTAATATATGGAAAGAAAGACATAAAAAAGTGTGTGGTATAATTACAAATTTGATAGTAGGGTAAAAGGTAAAATGAATGATTTGATTACAAAATTTTAAGAGTGGCCATTAGGGAATTGTTTTTACTTATAATCAGGGTATTTCAAAGAATAGAGAGACCTAAGGATGAGGACAGTTTATTGAATACTAACAAGTAACACAGAAAAAGTTAAACTTTTTGTTTCTATCTCAAAGAGAGAGGTCTTCAGAGTGGAAAGGGAAGAATCATCTTCCTTTGGCTAGGGGAAAAGAAACACAAGATGAGTGAAAATACATTAGGGGGACTTCCAGACTTAATAAATGTATTTGGATCTCCTGGCCCATTCTACATTCTTGTCAGTGTTGCTAAGATTCAACAGAGCAAGAGTTACGGCATGTAACCTTTCTAACCTTCAGCTAGAAAGACACTCTATTCAGCAAAATTAATCAGACTGCCCTTGACAATGATTGCATATTTCTGTCTTTTGGAACATTAACTAGGACTCCTGGTAGAGATAGAGGGGTGGAGGGTGGGGGATCTCAATGGGTAGGGGAAAAGGGATTTACCGAACTTGAACATTTCTTTGAGAAGATGCAGACACTTATTTTATTTTTTACATTGATCAAATATTGAAAATTTTATTGTTTAGCAGAGCAAATAGATCTTTGACACTATTTCCAATGTATGTAGTCAATTTCATGTATTTTTGAAAGTTTTTAGGTAAGAGTACCACGTAACGATTATGTGTTCAATGTCTTGAACCAGAATGTTCAAATTCAAAATCCAACTCCTCCACTTTCTGTGTGACTTTGGACAAGGCTCTTCACATACAGTGAACCCATTTCTTGAACTGGAAAAACGGATTTGCTGATAATAACTTGTTAAGAACCATGAAGAATCTTAGATTTCATCCTGCTTAGAAGATAACAAGTTAAAGACTGAATTTTCATAGATGCTGGCAGGAGACATGACCTCTTGAGTCACAAAAGACTCTATTATTTATGGCATAGCAGACAGTAGGACTTTCATGTTCCAATAAGTGTTTCTTGGGCTCCCAATACCATAGGAGCTGAGTAGCAATGGGTCCAGGTCAATGCTATTTACACAGAATTCTATGTTGCAACAAAGGAAACCTAAGTTTAGGAAATCTCCCAATTATATGAAGAATTTACCAGGAAACTTGACAAATTTCGCTCAAATACAGACATTACATTTACTATTCTTGACAGTAAACAAATCTCCCCTCTGCCTGTGAAGGAGAGATTATCTCTATCTCCAAAGGCTGTTTTATACTAACATGCATGGGAAAAGATTGCCTGGAATAAAAGCTCTCATCAAACATGCAGAGATGTGAGAGAACCACAGAGAACTAGCTCCCAGCAATAATAATATATATATCCCTTATTTTTATTTAAAAGATTAAATGAGTTAATGGGTTGAGAGCATCTAGAACAGTGCCTAACAGACTACTGAATATAAGTAACAGCTGTATTTTGATAATGTGGGTTTGTTTAGCTATTACTTTGAGACATTGGGAAAGGCAGGGCACTCTTAAATATTATCCAAACTGTAAATGCTATTAGATTCCTGACTTACATGTATACCTCGGATACATTGTAGGTTTAGTTTTAGACAACCACAATAAATCAAATAACACAATTTTTTTGGTTTCTCAGTACAGAAGTCATATTTACACCATACTGTAGTCCATTAAGTGTACAATAGCAATATGTCTAAACATGTAATTACCTTAATTTAAAAAATCTTTATTGCTGAAAAATACTAACAATGATCTGAGCCTTCAGTGAGTCATCATTTTTGCTGGTAGAAGGTCTTGCCTTAATGTCTATGGCTGCTGACTCACCAGAGTGGTACCTGCTGAAGGGTGGGGGGGTTGTGGTAATTTCTTAAAATAAGGCAACAATGAAATCTGCTGAATTGACTGACTTTTGCTTTCACGAACAATTTCTCTGTAACATCCAATGATGTTTGATAGCATTTTAGCCACAGTAGAACTTCCAAATGAGAGTCAACCCTTTCAAACACTGCTACTGCTTTATCAACAAAGTTTATATCATACTCTAAGTTCTTTGTTGTCGTTTCAATGGTCTTCAGAGTATCTTCACCAGGATTAGATTCCATCTCAAGAAACCACTATCTTTTTTCATGAAGCAATTCATCTGTTAAAGTTTTATCATGAGATTGCAGCAATTCAGTCACATCTTCAGGATCTACAATAAAGTCTAGATTTCTTGCTCTTTCTACCACATCTGCAGTTATTTCCTCCACTGAAATCTCAAACCCCTTAAAGTCATCCATGAGGGCTGGAATCAACTTCTTTCCAACTTCTGCTAGTGTTGATATTTTGACCTCTTCCTATGAATTATGAATGTTCTTAATGGTGTCTAAATTTGTGAATCCTTTCCAGAGGTTTTCAATTTACTTTTTCCCTATCCATCAGAGGAACCACTATCTATGACAGCTACAACCTTATCAAATGTATTTCTTTAATAATAAGACTTGAAAGTTGAAATGATTCTTTGATCTACTGGCTGCAGAAGGGATGTTGTGCTAGCAGGCATGAAAACAACATGAATCTCATTGTCTATCTCCATCAGAGTACTTGGATGGTAGTCATTGCCAACAAGCAGAAATATTTTGATAGGAATCTTCTTTTCTGATCAGTAGTTCTCAACAGTGGACTTAAAACATTCAGTAAACTATGCTGTAAACAAATGTCCTGAAATCCAGGCTTTGCTGCTTCATTTGGAGAACACAGGCAGATTCTTAAGGACTCTAAAATTTTATTTTATTTTATTTTATTGGATGCTCACGCAGCATGTGGAAGTTCATGGGCCAGGGATAGAACTCAAACCACAGCAATAACCCAAGTCACCACAGTGACAACACAGGATCCTTAATCTGCTGCACCACAAGGGAACTCCAGCTCTAGGATTTTTGGAATGGTAAATGAAGACTGGCTTAAATTTAAAGGCACCAGCTGTATAGGTCACTAATGAGAGAGTCAGCCTGTCCTTTAATCATTGAAGGCGGGCATTGACTTCTCCTCCGTAGCTATGAATGTCTAACATGGCATTTCCTTCCAATACAAGGTTGTTTTGTCTACATTAAAAATCCCTTGTTTAGTGTAGCCACCTTCATTAATTATCTTAGCTAGATCTCTTGGATCACTTTCTGCAGCTTCTACACCAGTATATTCTGCTTCACCTTGCACTTTTATGTTGTGGAGACAGCTCCTTTCCGTAAACCTTTTGAACAAACCTCTGCTAGCCTCAAATTTTTCTTCTGCAGCTTCCTCACCTCTCTCAGCCTTCATAAAATTGAAGACAGTTAGGGATTTTTTCTGGGTTAGGCTTGTCTTGTGGGTGGTTTCATCTTCTATCCAGACCATCAAAACTTTCTCCATAAGACTCTTTCATTCAGCATTTGCATGTTCACTGGAGTGACACTTTTTAATTTTCTTCAATAACATTTCCTTTGGATTCATAACTTGGTTAACTGTTTGATGCAAGAGGCATTTCATTCTATCTCAACTTTCAATATCTTTCTCATCAAGCTTCATCATTTTCAGCTCTTGATTTAAAGTGAAGGGTGTGCAACTCTTCCTTTCATGTGAACACTTAAAGGCCATTGTAAGGTATAAAGTGGCCTAATGTCAACATTGTTGTTTCTCAGGGAAAGGGGACAGTCGTGGTGAGGGAAAGGGACAAGGGAACAACCATACCACTGGTAATGGAGCTGTGAGAGTACACAAAACATTTATCAATTAAATTCATTTGGAGGTTCATTGAGCCCCCCCAAACAGTGACAATGGTAACATCAAATATCACTGACCACAGATCACCAGAGTACATTTTTAAATAACAAAAAAGTTTAAAACATTTTGAGAATTACCAAAATGTCACACAGTAATAAAGTGAGCAAATGCAGTTGGACAAATGGCATGGACAGACTTGCTCAACACAATGTTGCCACAAAACTTCAATTTGTAAAATACGAAATATCTGCAAAGTGAAATAAAGGGAAGCACAATAAAGGGAGGTATGGCTATACAATATTCTCACTGGAATATGACTCCTATAAAAGAAGCTGCTCAGATTCAGTTTCCTTAAGAGAATCTCTGAAATTGGCCTTTAATATGTAACTGTAAACTTACTAAGAATTAATGGAAAATATATGTAGTATTTTTAGACTAGATCTTGTCTTAAGCATTTTACATATAGTAAAACATCTCATTCTGAAGATAAATACTCGTTTTCCTCATTTTCTAGGTGATGAAGCTAAGTCACAAAGACGATGAAAGACTTCCCCGTGGTCACACCACTGTTGATGTTAACTGTGGTGTCTGTCAAGTTTACACACCAGATGGTTATTCCTTTTTACTTCTTTCATTTGCAGCATGACCTACTCTTTTGAGCAAAGATTCCCCAACCCACTGAGTGAGGCCAGGGATCAAACTCGCATTCCCATGGACACTAGTCGGATTCACTTCAGCTGTGCCATGATGGAAACTCTGCACAACCCACTCTTAAGGAGTGTGAAGTTATATTTCCACTTCCTTAAAAGGTGGGAATTGTAAATAACCTAATTCACATAGATTTGGATTTTTTTTTTTTTTTACATGTAAGATTTGTCCATTCTCCTTCATCTATTTGTTCATTTGATCATTTTTATCAGTCTGTTCTCATTGTTATTTTATATGTTTTTTTGTAAACCCAATACTATTTTATTGTTTTGCTCACATCATTTCAGTTTCGGTCATTGGGAGTTCTTTGAATTAGCTGCCATATCACTATACTTTGGCATACCTACATCACTGTAGTTTTTTTTTTTTTTTTTTTTTTTTTTTTTTTGCTTTTTAGGGCCACAACCACTGCATATAGGAGTTCCCAGGCTAAGGGTCGGATCAGAGCTGTAGCCACTGGCCTACTCCACAGCCACAGTAACCCGAGATCTGAGCTGTGTCTGCAACCTACACTACAGCTCACGTCAATGCCAGATCCCTGGCCCACTGGGCAAGTCCAGGGATCAAACTGCATCCTCATGAATACTAGTCAAGTTCACTTCCACTGAGCCATGATGGGAACTCCCCAGAATTTTTAAAGCACTTTTTTACTTTGTAGTACTGTAGGATATTTCAAGCTTATCATAAACTCCTCCTCCCCAGTCATTTCTCCAAGAAGCCCTTGTTTTCTTTATTGGAGAATGGCATTAGAAAACAAGATTTGGGTGTTAGGTGTGCAAGTTGATACTGGGGCATCAATGTTTCTAGACTCTCTTAGCTGACAGAGCAAGGAGTCACTGTTTCTATACTAACCCATAAATACATACATTTCTAAATATTTCTATATCTAATCATCTTTACCTGTTTTATGCTAAACATGAATTAATACTGATGTCGCCAATGCTAATCAATTATCGCACTGATCATTCTAGCCTTCTCTTGTCTATAACCTCCCACTCTGTCAGTGGGAAGCCTAGCTTCTATCACCTGTCATCAAATCACTTATTCATCTCCAGTACACACATATCGTGGTTTTAGAATCATGAGTCTATACTCCAGGGAAACAACTTTATCAACTAATGGACATGTTTATTTCCTTTTGCCTATAGTTTTACAGACTCCACATATTTTCAAAGTGTGTTAGGTTAGCACCTTATCTTTCCACATCCTTTGGTGAGTTTTTTCCATATATTTGTAAAATGTTTAGATTTTTGTCATCTTCTGCATTTCATCGTGGGATAACTTTCTAAAATTTGCATACATGAAATTTACTCTTATACACTATGACTTCTAAAAGATGCCTGTTTGTATTCATATATTATATGATCATTTAGAAGAGTTTTGCTACTCTTAAGAAATCCCATGTGGTTCACCTATTCAGCCCCATGATCCTGAATCATTAGTAATCAATGATCTGTTCTTAGTCATTATAGTTATGCCTTTTTTAGCATATCATGTAATTGGAATCATACAGTATGTAGGTTTTTAAGATTGAATTTTTTTCACTTAACAATATGCCTTAAAGATTTATCCATGTCTCCGTGTTTTCATAGCTTTTTCTGTTTATATCAGATTTTTCATTGTATAGATTACTATAGTTTGCTTTTTCATTCACCTATTGAAGGACATCTCAGTGGATCGCAAGTTAGTGTTTATGAACAAAGTTTCTATAAATAATCAAATTCAAGTTTTTGTATGGACATGATTTTTCAAATCAGTTGGTTAAATAACCAATAGCATGACTGCTGAATCACATGGTAATTACTATAATTTGTATCCTCACTAGCATTTGGTATCTCCAATATGTTGGCTATTAGCCATTCTTTTTAAGTTTTTATTTTATTTATTTATTTAATTTCCCCAATACATTATTTTTTTCTACTGTACAGCATGGTGACCCAGTTACACATACAAGTATACATTCTTTTTCCTCACATTATCGTGCTCCATCATAAATGACTAGACATAGATGCACAGAGGTATCTCGTTGCTGTAAGTTGCAGTTCTTTAATGACAAATTGTACTGAGCATTTTCTCAAATGCTTATATATCATCTAAATATCTTCTGTGGTGAAGGATCTTCAGATCTTTTGCACAGAGTTTGAACTGAGTTTTAAGAATTCATCGTATATTTGTGGTAGAAGTATTAATGAAATGTGTGTTTCGCAGTATTTTCTCTCAGTTGTGGTTGTCTTTTCATTCCCTAACAGTATCTTTGGCAGGACAAAAAATTTTTAATTTGTTAAAATTGAACTTATCAGTTGTTTTCCATGGATCATGCTATGGGTGTTGTATTTTAAAAGTGAACACTGAACACTAAGGATCCTCCAAATGCTCAGTTCAGTACATGGGTCAACCAGAGGCCATGTACTTTTGATGACCTCCTCCAACAAGCCGAGAGTTCAGAAAGCTTTGATCTGCTGCCTCTCCTATGCACAGTTTCCTCTATTATTAACACCTTGCATTAGTGTGGTACATTTACTACAATTGGTGAATCAATATCAATATCTAATTAACTAAAGTCTATAGTTTACCTTAGGGCTAACTTAGTGAACAACAGCTATACATTAGTGTACAACACTCTATGTTGAACAATTCTACAGGTTTTTATAAATGTATAATCTCTTGTATACTCCGTTATGTCATCATACAAAACACTTGTTTTTCCCTAAAAGCCTCTGTGTTCCAAGTATTCATACCTCTCTCTTTATTCTTTTACTTTTATCCAATTTAAGTTTATATTTAAAATGTTCTTCTGGTAGCAAAAATACTTGAGTCTTTTTCTTTTAAAATTCACTTGGCACTCTATCCTTTTTAATTAAGAGTTTAACAAGAATCTTTTTCAAAAATATCACCTATATTTCTAGCTGATATGTTCACTTTTTAATTGAATGAATGCACAATATAATAATAACTGTTAAAATAACTGTTCTAAGTGCCTTACCTCCTAATTCCATCATCTGTTATTATTGTATCAGTTGACATTGATTTTCCCTTATATTTTTTTCCCTCATGATAGGTTTTATTTTTTTCACCTATTTTCATGCTCAGTAATTTTTATTGGAAGTGAGACTGTGAATTTTACTGTGTTAAATGTTGAATATTCTTGTAATTGCATACATATTCTTGAGTTTTATTCTTAGACATAGTTAAATTATGTGGAAACAGTTTGAATTTCCTAGATCTTGCTTTTAAACTTTAAAAGTTTAAATCAGTGTTTAGTCTAGGACTAATTTTCTCAACTACCAAGGCAAAAAAATATCTTAAATACCCCACCTGCGTTGTTGTTTTTTGGGTTTTTTTTTGTTTGTTTGTTTGTTTGTTAAGGCTACACCCATGGCATATGGAAGTTCCCAGACTAGGGGTAGAATCGGAGCCAGAGTTGCTGGCCTACAACACAGCCACCAGCCTACACCACAGCAACTCAGGATCCTAGCCGTGTCTGCAACATACACCACAGCTTGTGGCAACAACAGTCCCCAACCCACTGAAGGAGGACAGGGATGGAACCCACAGCCTCATGGATACTAGTTGGATTGGTTGGCTCTGTGCCACAATGGAAACTAACCCCACCTGCCTCTTTTAAATTATAAGGTTTTTCACCCTCACTCGTAGAAACAGAGCTAGCCCAGCTTTCAATGGTTTCTCCATATGCCTGCACTGATCGGTTCTCAATTTAAGAAATTACTATGGCCCACTGCATATCTCTGGGAAATCTTCCCTTTACAGCTGGTTTCACTTTGGTACTCTGCTTTGAGCACTCCAACCACTTTGACCGCCTTGGTCTCTTATCTTTTCAACTGAAGGAAACCACTCATCTCTGCCATGGCTTAGAAACTCCCCAAGTAGTCAGTTGGACACTTAAAAATCTTAATCACTGCTTTCTCATCTCTTAGGAAACACTCTCCTTCACTGCCTTACCTATACTATCTTTACATTTGTTATTTTATATATTTTGCTTGGTCTTTTAGATGTTTTGAGAGGGACCTTATCTGGACCCTATTATTCCATCTTGGTTGGGAATAGAAGTAATATGATTTTTTTTTTAATTTAGAAATCTCCATAACTCTGCAAACCAATATTTTCCCAATGATTAAAGCATGATGTTTCAAAGTCATGCATGGGTAAAATATCCATTCAAAATATAAGATAGATTAATTGGTCTTTATGCAGAGAATATGAAATATTATTTAAGCTGGGTTTAGATTCCACATTCAAATAAAAATAAAAATCTCTGACAAGATTATCAAAATGTTTCTTCTCCCACTACATATGCATATGCATGGGTGACTAGGTTTTCTCTGTACATTTCAATTAAAACAGAGTATAGCAATGGATTTAATTGGTAAATGTGTAAAATGTTATTACAAAAGTATAAAATGATGCTCAACTTCTTGCTTCTTTCCAGTCATTTTGGAAAAAAGTTAATTTTTACTAAAAGTATGTTATTTCAGTTAACATGTAAGGAGTTCGGCTTCATTTTAAATATATTAATAAATATACATGATTTTTAGAATTTCTCACTTTGAGTCTTTTAATATGGAGAATATAAATACATTTGATCAAGGTAAACAAAAGCTCTTTGAAATCCTTAAAAGTTTTAAGCATGAAAAGAATCCTGAAATCTCAGAATTTCAGAATTGCTAACCGTTTTTCTGAAGCTGTTAAAAGAGAAGCAGGCAGCTTATCTTCTGTTGGCCTATTTCCTCCCATCAACCAGTTCGTGCAAGGTGTTTGTGTGTGTAATAGAACAGGGTAGGGAATCTAGTCATACAGGTAATTATTCACATGTCTATAGGGCCAAGAAAGGCAAAATTTAGTGATACAGCTTATAAAAATAGATCTAGCCAAGGTACATTATTTTTTGAGTCCAAACACTTTGAAATTTGACTATCACAAGATCACTTTGGGTTGTCTAAGGGTGAGGGAAAAACAAAACAAAAACACTGTTAAGGAGATGAGAACTCTGAAATTTATTCACAAGCTCCTTTTTACCTCTGTTCCTTTGTTTAATGATGTTAAACTATCACAAACAGAAATGCCTTCGGAACTCTACTCCATTGATTTGGGAAGTATTTAGTTAGTGTCTTTCATGGTTGCAGGCCAGGCAATGTCCCTGAATTCAAGGAGCTCAAAATCCTACAGACTTTCATAAACTGATATAAAAGTAACGAAATAGTATTATGCATGGAATTATGGTATAGAACAGCAGAACAGTTTAAAATTTATATTACTCGTAAAAAACATGCCAGTAATAAGCCCTCATTTAAATTAGTCTTTGGGTATGACTACTATAAGAAGAAATCCTGACTTTTAATGACTTTAAAGAGTTACACACAAAGTACTGAAAATTGGCCTATTGAGATCTGACCTCTTTTAGTTTTTAAGAAAAGTGAAAATCCAGGAAACATTCCCACCATTCCCATTTAAATATTGTTCTCCGTTTCTGAAAATGTTTCCTAAAATGTTTTATTCCTAGTCAACAATGATATTTAAATCATATCTGAAAAATTTAAGAAAAATTAAAAATTATTTAAAAAGCAAAATATTATTTTTGCTTTAGATCACAAGGCAGTTTAGAATATTTATTCTACTATTTAGCTAATCAGGAAGAAAAGCAAGCAAACCTGTCAGCAAAGCCAAAAGAATGAGCTCTACATTTTATTGTTTTGTCAGTTTCTCTGAATTTAAAATAGGAAGAAAGTCATTGTGCTTTTAGAGTTATCTGTAGCTCACACAAATGATTTATCCCTTTCCTCCTTAAAAAATACCATATATCAGGTAATTCCCACGGGGACCTTAACAATATAAAGAAGTGTTTATTTTCATTTTTCATCTCTTCACCTTGAAAGTTAAAAATCTGTTCCATCAGAGTCTCTAGACTAATAGCATTGTGAGTGGTATTCACCTTTCACTTTATTTTTATATATTAGTGACAAAAGCAAAAAATTACTCAATCATTTGATATTATATAGATGCTACTGATTTCATTTGCACTAGACATATATGTGATTATAATGATTATTTAGCATGGGTGCTAAAGATTTCACACTTTACCTAATATCATTTGGAAAACTAACATCATTCTTTAATATCTATTGCATGTTCTCAGTATTCTATACTTTATACACATAGCCAAGCCCCTGTTTCTTAATAGCGTTGTCCTAAAATGAGAGTCTATATACACAATCTGATGAAACACTGCCTATACACTTATTTATCTTATTTTGGTATAATAGTGTACATTTGTTTGCTTCTATTAGAGTTAAAAAAAAATCATAGAAACCTGAGTTCTGCAAAAGAACAAAACTATCCTGAAAGTTTATTTTAAATAAGATATTTTAATTCACATAAAAAAGTGATTCAATAATATGAAATGAGAAAAGTATTCTAGACCTCTGAGAGAGATGAAAAAGATACATGACCAGAATTTATAGAGGCTACCGGGATTGAAATTTTTTATTGTAGAATTATAAAATGCTAAACTAGGAAGGAGTTTTAGAGAGTACACATTCCAATTCTTGCCATTCATAAATGGTATGATTAAAATTCATAAAAAGTAGCAGACTTGTTCAGTAACATACAGCTAGTCTTTGGCAGGGTAAACACTAGTTCTATGCAAATTTTTTGCTACTTAGTAAATTAACTAGGCAATTCAGATTAGAAAAATATTAATTTCACTATATTTAACTAAAAAAAATAATAAAGAGAGTAGGCAGCATTTAGAGAAGTTTTCTTAAAACTGTGGATGAGGCATGGGGGAGGGTACAATGTAAAATTACATGTGTGACTGAGGCAGAGTCTAATAGTCAGAAGTGGGCCAAATTGAAAAAAAGCCATTGCTAAAGCCAAATTAAAAAGTCACACTGTCACTTTAACATACTGAAATCAGCCTTTTTTCCTCATTGACAAGTAGTTTTAATCAAAATTATTAAAATGCTATGTTGCATGTGGTACTCAATAACCTGATATCATTTTTTAAAAGACAATGGATTAAAAAAGGAAAATGAGTAAAAGCCTCATGGTCACTGAATGGAAGCCATTCTCCACACCTGTATTAAAGGTGGTCAATGAGACATTAATTTTACAATGAGGGTTAGTGTAAGAGGAAAAGCAGAGAACTTTCCTTCCTCTTTTTATGGATTTTAAATAGTCATTCTCACCAGAAAAAGTGAAGGATTTCCAAGAAAAATAACCACAGCGATAAGAGATTCCTTCAAGGAGGGTCAGTCCTCTCTATGGTATTGGGTATGGGGTCAAATATGGTATTAGGTCAAATACCATTTATACTCTCTTAACTCTCAAAGAGTTATCTCTGGTCCAGAATGCTTCCTTGAAAAGTAAATCTAACTGCAACTGGATATCTAACATTGCAAATTCAACATGTCAAAAACTGAACTCCTCATTTCCATACCCTCCCACAAACCCCTCACAGTCTTCCCACATCACAGTAAATGTCTAGTCTTTTCTTCCAATTTTTCCAGTGTTACTAGAGTCATCTTTAACTTTTCTCTTATTCTTACATTTTATGTCAAACTTATCAGAATAATCTAACAATTATTTCTTCAAAATTCAATTCGAATCCACTTATTTCTTCCCACCCCCTCTCCAAAACTATGTCCCTGGGCTAAGCCTCCATCCACTCTTGCTGAGATTACTGAAGTAGTCTAATTATTCATTCTGTCTTTGCAATCACTGTTCTCTAATCTATCTTTTTTTTAAACAGCAGCTAAAATACTCCATTTAGAAAGACAACTTGATCATGGTACTTCTTACCTCTAAACTCCACAAAGCCTTCTCATTTTTTTTTTTTTTTTTTTTTTTTTTGCTTTTTTAGGGCCACACTCATGTCATATAGAAATTCCCAGCTAGGGGTCTAATTAGAGCTGCAGCTGCTAGCTTACACCACAGCCACAGCAATGAGGATCTGAGGCACCTCTGCGACCTATACCACAGCTCACAGCAATGTTGGAGCTTTACCCCACTGATCAGGGGCCAAGGATCGAACCTCCATCCTCACGGATACTAGTTGGGTTCTTAACCCACTGAGCCACGACAGTGAAATGGTAGAACACCATTAGCATGTTCTTAGCAGGAACCAAGGTGTATCCCTACTGGTTTAGCAGAGAATCTAAATCAAGAATGTGATGCCTAGAGAAGTCTAAGGAAAAACTGGTTGAAGTAAAAGGAATTGATGAAAAAAGAAAGATTAGTTGTCAGATAAGATACACTCTCTCCCTCCCCTCTAGCAGGGCAAGGGTGCAAGAAATTCTCAGGGGAAGATAGCCTGGCTCCTGCAATCTTTAAGGAGCCTTGGTCAAAAAGGTTGTCTGCTATGGTGAAAGGACTGTAGCAATAAAAGCCTACTGGGCAACTAAAGAAGGGATATGAGAGGCAGTCATAGTAAAGCATTTGCCAGAGGAAAGCACCAGGCAAGGCAGGAATTCTGAAACTCATGAGTTCCCCCATGAGAGTCAATATTTGAGGTCGGCCATGACAGTGAAGAGTTACAGCTGGAGTATAAAAATATGACTCATTTAAACCTTTATCTAACCTTTATCTCTCTTCATACAACCTTTTTTGACCCTATGTTGTTGCTAGAGGACAGGAAGAAAAACATGGAGGATATCAGGGAAGACTTAAAAAAGAGATCACATCCTCATTTCCATGGAAAAGTTCCTGAGCTGCAAGCAAAAATAAAGCTAAAAGGAGAAAAAGCACTGTGAATTGAACATAAAAATGAAATTCCAAAAAATTTAATTGAATTTTACTACTGAACATGTGAAATTTCATCACATTTTCCAAAACAATGAGATGATTATTATATAATATTATTAAATGAGACTATTATTATAACTAAGAGTGACTCAAAACACAAAAATGTAAGTTATTATATGGATTAATAAGTGAGAATATGGTTATAGGAAGAAACAGAGCTACTTCTTCTATTTCATTGAGTTTAATACAGTCAATATTAATTAATAACATTGGTAATGATGTGGAGGAGCAAGAAGAAAGTGAAAGCCCCAGGGCAATAAAAATTGAAAAATAAATGGAAAGGAACTTGAACATACCTGTACAAGGAAGTTTAGCTGTAATCTAAACATTGCACGCACGCTAACCAGAATAGAAGATGCGCAAAATACCACATTAGCATTTAAGAAGTCTAAATATAATTATAATACAAATTAACTGTTCTCACAAGGCAGTTAAAATGAAAGAAAAGTATAATTATAGTTTAAGGAAATAATGTATGAGATATCATAAAGATACACATGGTTAATTGCTAGATGACTTGTACAGACAATGAGTAGTTTTTTAGAGGGTACTATAAATTAGGCCCTTGTAGATAAGGAATATTATAAGGATGTGATATTTTAAATGTATAATTAGGAATAAATTGATTTTAATAGATGGCAGACAGAGAAATCACATCTCAAGTACTCTAACATAAATCAACTATACTTCAATTTTTCAAAAAAGGGTAAAAGGATAAAGTGGAAAATGTCATTAAAGTATGATGAAATCTTTTCTGGTTCCAGCAGAACTAGCAAATTAGTCTGAAAAGTTGTAAGACTCCTTCAAAAAGATAAATAAATAAAACTAAACACTGAATAAATTACCAAAAAAAAATATTAAGCACATCATCAAACATTCCAGAAATTTGGGAAAATCACACAGGCCAAAAATTTTAGCCACCACGAGGTTAACTCAGTGTATTAAACCAACTGGATACCAGAGGTGTTCCTGAATGGGAACATGTACTACTGGGAAAATAGAATTTGGGAGACTGGTAGTACCAGAAATGCTGGGGTTTAGGCCATGCACTAAATCTAAGACCTACACATAAGGTGTGATTCCTTAATGGACTATGGTCTCAGGGGAAGTGTGAAAAAGAAAAAAAAATAAATGATCAGCTAGCAAAGTGAGACCAGAGGACACAGTAGTTAATTAATGATTGGGTTATTATTTAAACAATGTTGAATGATAGTGAGCATCCTTGTATTTTTCCCTCTTTTAGATAAAATATTCTATTTTACTACTAACTTGGTATTTGTTGAAAAAGCTTTTTTTATCCTTTGTGAGGGGAAGTACTAGACTCTGTAATATAACTTTTCATCTTGGATCTTTTTTCTTCTGCGTGGGTTACATAAATTCATCTCTCAGATCCACATAAGGATAACCAAATGGTTACAAATTTTCAGAGGAGACATTATGATTATGATTATGATTATTAATTATTCTCCCTCCCGGGGCTTTATAATGACCCAATCATTATAGCTTTTACTCTAGTTTGCCTATGAGGCAATTCCAGGTAAATCTTCCTGTCATATAATTCAAAATACCCATAGGATGAAAACAAACCAACTTCCTGGTTTGAACAAGCACTCTTCTGAAATAAACATTCTTGGTACCAACATCAGAAAGAAAGAACACAGATTTTTAAAAAGAGGTATAGACAATAGCTTTGCGTGACTGTTTCATTCAGAATTTAGGATGTCTGGAATTAACTATTCAAGAGCAACAAAATTTTACGTAAAAGCAACTAACATCTAAATACATATCAGGTAATTTCGGAGCTAAAATAAGTATTATCATATAAATACATACACATATATACTGTAAGTATATATATAGTAATTCTTTTGTTATTATTAAAACTAGAATGTAATATATAATGCCTAATTTTTCTCATTTTGGAAATTTTAAAAATATGTGTAACATAGAATGTTACTTTATTAATTGAATTACAGTTGATTTATACTATTATATCAGTGCAGGTATACAACAGTGATTCAATATTTTTATATATTACACTGCATTGAAAATTATTACACAATAAAAACTATTTCCCTATGCTGCACAATGTATCTTTGTGATCTGATCTTGTTTTAAGATTTTAATTTTTTCCATTATAGTTGATTTATAGTATTATGCCAATTTCTACTATACAGCAAAGTGATTCAGGCTTTTGTGTGTGTATATATACATGCGCCAGTTTCTACTGTACAGCAAAGTGATTCAGGCTTTTTTACATATATATATATACATACATATATATTCTTTTTCTTACATTATCCTCCATCATGTTCTAAAGCACAGTCTCTACCTGATTGCTTCTCTTCCTTTCCTATCCAATTCCATGTGTATATTTCCAACAACCTTGTTGTACAAGAGTCTTTCTGCCAGTCTCCAATTAGGCTTAAATGAGAACTGTTCCACATGTAGATGCATTTTTGATGTGTTCATGGTGGGAGGTGAATTCAACATCCTCTTACTCCAACATCTTGATCTCATTTCTCTCATTCAATATTTTTTAGAAGCCTCTGCCAGTCCAGAAAGGCCAGTAAATATGTTAAAGATTAAAAATTTGAAAAGAAAATTATAGCATTATATTTATGTATTGAATATAGGTATACACAAACTATAAGTATATATATAAATATATACATATGCACACAGAGAGAGAAATAGAATCTACCATCTCATTATTATAATTAATGAAAGAGGATAAAATAATTTAGCAGGGTAGCTAGGAAAAAGCAATATACAAAAAATGCACTTTCATACAAAGGCAACAAATATTAAACAGCATAATTTCAGAACATAAAAGCATTTATATTCCATATGTGTGTATATATTTATTAATGAATCTAGTAAAAGATGAGCACCAAATTTATTATGAAAAATTTAAACTTTATTGAAAGACATTAAGTTGATTTAGAGACATATTCTCATCATTAAAAGGAAGACACAGCATTAGAAAATTCTCAATTATCTCCACAGTTTCCTATAGGGTTAATGCTATTACAGAAAACAATTTTTAAATTTCTCTTTGTAAAAATTGATGAGTTGATTTAAACTTTATACATAAGAGCTAAAGGCCAAAAATATTGCAATGTATAATATCACAAGGAAAGGCTATAAGCTTTCAAACTTTTTCATAAATCTATAGAAATCAGGTTAGAGACAAAGAAACACAAGGATAAGTAAGCACACAGAAAAGGGAGAGAGAGAGATATGGACAGTGCAACCACACAGCCAAGTGTATATGGCAATGTGCTTTCTGAAAAAGTTGCCTGAGAGGTAGGAAAAGTTTTGTTTATAAATAGTATTTGGAAAATATTTTCATACAGGAAAAGAATGAAATTCTTTCCTTACTTTACACTATTCACAAAAATTAATTTCATGTTAGATTTTATGGAATTAATGTATGTATAAAAAACAAAACAAAATTTGAACGGAGAGTAGGGAAATATCTATATGGCCTGACTTAAGAATGTCTTTTAAAATACACATATAAGTTCAACCACATTAAGAAATTTAAATCTTAAAAGTTGAAAGTCACTCCATAAACTAAAAGATATTTACAAAGATAATTGGCATTAAGCATTTGGACTACATAAAATCTAGAATATCAATTCAAAAGAAAATTTAGGAAAAAAAAGTAATGGGAAATTAATAGAAGAAAAAATATGGATGTCCAAATAACATTTTAAAAATAAGTTTAATTTCATTTAGTTAATAAAATTAAAAAATAAAAGCACTATGAGGTAGCTTACAACCTCTAAATTGGCAAAAATATCTGATAATACAAACTCTACAAGCATATGGAGCAAACGGCTCTCATTCACTAGAGATTCACTAGGAATGTAACTGGCACTAAAAAAAAAAGAAGAAGAAAGTAACTGGGAAAAAACACTAGTGGTAATAATGTAACTGGCCAAATGTAACTATAAATTTGGCATTTGCAAACGGATGTGCTATGGCTATGGGCATCTCCATAGATGAGTTTCAAAAATATAATTTGGAATGAAAAAACAAGTCACAGAAGAATGCATACAGAAGTAATATACAACTAATTATCTCTCTCCCTCAAGGTAGATGTGAATACTCAATGACGTGATACATGAAAACTACATAGAATACATACACAGATGCCTGCCACATAGTATGTATTTAATATACGTTAGTTATTGTTGCTGCTGCTATTAACTGCTATTCTAACCCTTCACGAAGTTAATTAATGCAACTCAAACATTTAATTAATTAAGGGAAATAAAACCTTAAAATAATCAAGTCAAATATTTGTTGATATTAAATTATGTTTTTTGTTTTGTTTTGTTTTCGTTTTTTTGCCATTTCTTGGGCTGCTCCTGCGGCATATGGAGGTTCCCAGGCTAGGGGTCTAATCGGAGCTGTAGCTGCTGGCCTGCACCAGAGCCACAGCAACGCAGGATCCGAGCCGGGTCTACGACCTACACCACAGCTCAAGGCAACGCCGGATCGTCAACCCACTGAGCAAGGGCAGGGATCGAACCCGCAACCGCATAGTTCCCAGTCGGTTTCGTTAACCACTGCACCACGACGGGAACTCCTTAAATTATGTTTTAAAGAGTTGATGCCAAGTCAAACACTTTGAACTTATGGACATGGGTATAAATAAACAAATGAGATTTTTTTATACATATAAGGAGCTTGACCTATGTGTCATAGCTACTCAACTTCTATGTGGGATGCTAGGTTCCAGTTGAAATCATGGGAAACACTAAAGTAGCATTTTAATAGCCTATATATTGCACCTTGCACAACCTGTTAGATGATCATTATGATTATTGCCATGTTAAATATACAGAAAATAAGGCATGGAAAAATAACTTACCTAAAGTTCTACAGTTAATGAGTGACATCTAAAATAAATTCTGTCCTTGACCATGCTTCACACTCTCATTATTAATTACTAAATTTATTTATTTTATTTTTTTTGTCTTTTTGCTATTTCTTGGGCCGCTCCCGCGGCATATGGAGGTTCCCAGGCTAGGGGTCCAATCGGAGCTGTAGCCACCGGCCTACGCCAGAGCCACAGCAACGCGGGATCCGAGCCGCGTCTGCAACCTACACCACAGCTCACGGCAACGCCGGATCGTTAACCCACTGAGCAAGGGCAGGGACCGAACCCGCAACCTCATGGCTCCTAGTCGGATTCGTTAACCACTGCGCCACGACGGGAACTCCAATTACTAAATTTAAAAGCAACCTCAGAGTTCCTGTTGTGGTAACAAACCCAACTAGTATCCATGAGGATGCAAGTTCAATCCCTGGCTCCGCTCCAGTGGGTTAAGAATCTGGCGTTGCTATGAATTGCAGTGTGAGTTGCAGATGCAGTGCAGATCTGACTTGGCTGTGGCAGTGACTGACAGCTGCAGCTCCAATTCAACCCCTAGCCTGGGAACTTCCATTTGCTGCAGGTGTGCCCCCCCCCCAAAAAAAAGACCTCAAAATGCAGATCACCTAAACAGATGTTTCTTTTATTCTTCCTCTGAATGGTATTTTAGTAAAATGTGTATTTTTATTACATACATAGTTTGGCATTTTATATTTAAGTGCACTTTGAGTTACTTTTCGTATAATATGTGAGGTTGAGATCAATGTTCTTTTTTTTTTTTTTTTCTTATTGAAATTGCTAGAATACATAGTACTATGTTGAATACCTCTAGTGGGATGGTGAGAGTAGATATCCTTGCTTTTTCCTGGTAGTAGGAAGCGAGCACCTTAAGCATGATGCTTACTATAGAGGATTTTCCTTTGTTTGTAGATGCATTATCAAGTTAATATTCCTTTTTCCTAAATATTTGTACTTTTTTGTACTGTCTTCACCTAGTTTGCCTTTTTTCCTACTGTCTCTGCCAAGTTTGGTTATCAGGCTTATACTGGCAATAAGTAATCCCTTTAAGTGTGTAAAGTTGAGGTTAGTTCTTCTTTACACGTTTGGCAAAAATTTCCAGGGAGGGTATCTCAGCCTGGAGATACACCTGTGTGTATGCTGGGGAGGACGGTAGTTTGAAACAGCACATTTAATTTCTTTGGTTGTTAGAGGGCTATTCAGGTTATATTCTTCGTCTTGGTTGAGTTTTAGTGATGTGTTGTTTTTGACAAAAGGGTCTGGTTCTTCAACATGTTGGAATTTATCAGTGTAAAACTGTTCACAACATTCCCTTAGCCTTTTAATATATGCAGGGTCTGTAATGATATCTTATGTTTTACTTCTGATATTGACATGTGTGTCCTCTTTGTATTTTTAAGTTTTGCTACAGGTTGATCTATTTTATTGATTTGTTTCCCAAGAAAAAGTTTTGGTTTCACTGATTTTATCTACTTGCCATGTTTAATATAATTGGCTTCTTTTATTTTTATTATTTCCTCTTTTTCCTTGCTTTAGATGTATTTGCTGTTTTGTCTAGTTTCTTGTAATAGGAACTTAAGACTTTTCCATTTTTCTAATAGAAGCATTTAGTGTTATATATTTCCCTATCAACACTGCATTAGATGCAGCCCACAAATGTTGGTATATAGTATTTTCACCTTCTTTTGTTATCTATCTATATATATATTTTTTTCCTTTGGGAGTTGCTCCTTGTTGCTGACTCTTTAGAAGTAAACAGTTTTATTTCTAAGTGTTTGAGGATTCTTTCGTTGTTTTTATGTTATTTCTAGTTTGATTCCATTATCATTGAACATCACATTCTAAACAATTTCTGATGTGTTAAACATGTTGAGGTTTGTTCTGTGACCCAAAATATGTTGTCTTAGTAAATGTTCCAATGAGCACTTTAATACAATTATTGTGCTACTGTTTGTTGGATTGTTCTGTAAATATCAATTAGATGCTGCTGATTGATAGTGTTGTTCAATTATTTGCTATCTTTGCTGGCTTTATGTCTATTAGTTTTATGAAATGGTGTGTTAAAGTGCCAACCAAAATTATACATTGTATGTTTCTTCTTCTCAACTCTATCAGTTTTTATGTATTTTGCAGCTCTGTTGTTTCATGTGCACACACTTTGCATCACTGCTTTTTGGCAGGATTGATTCTTTTTTTTTTTTTTTCTTTTCTTTTTAGGGCCTCACCTATAGCATATGGGAGTTCCCAGGCTAGGGGTTAAATTGGAGCTGCAGCTGCTGGCCTACACCACAGCCACTGCAACCACAGGTCCAAGCCACATCTGCTACCTACACTGCAGCTTGTGGCAACAGTGCATCCTTAACCCAGGGACTGAACCCACATCCTCATGGATACTAGTCAGGATCTCAACCCACTGTGCCAAAACAGGAACTTCTGATTTTTTAATCATAATGTAGTTTCTGTAAAGAATAACTACCTAATGATCCTTTTATCATAATGTAATTTTCTTTGTTCTGAACTCTACAATATCTGAAAAATCTACTATTACCATATTAGATTTATTTCTATTCTTTACTTTTATTCTCCTTATATAGTATTTGTGGGGAGTTTCCTATGGATAGTATGTAGTTACTTCATGTATTCTCATCAAATCCACATATCTGTATCATTCAGTTGGTGACTTTTGGCTACATTTAAAGTTATTATTGATGTTTAGGGCTTAAGGCTGCCATTTTATTATTTTCTGTTTGTTTTTCTGTTTTTCCTACCCTCTTTTTTCCCTTTATTGACTTCCTGTAGTTTACCTAAAACTTCTGTAGCATTTTACCTTGTTTTTTAAAAACTATTTTCAATTACATTGTGTTACTTAGTTTTTTTAGTGGTTGCTCTAGGTCTCCAACATATATACATAACTTATCAGAGCCTATTGCTGCTAATATTTTGCCATTAGTGAAGCAATATAACTTTCCTTCTATTTAGGTTTCTGTACTCTCTTCGCTATTTCAACATAATTGTTTTGAAACCCAGCAAAATAGGTATACTGGAAATAGCAAATAATTCAGGATGGACAAGCTACGGTGAACATGAGCAAGTTGAGAGACACAAGGGAAAGTCAGCTTTTATTAGGTTTTAAGAGAAAATTGAGGAGAATTGTTTTGAACAAAAGTTCACTGGAGAAGAATGAGAGTTTGATGTTGCTGACAGTTCCTTACTGGCTGCAAGCTGTGGTTCTGTGCACTGAAGATGGGGCAGGGAGAGATTTTTCTTTTCTTTTTTTTTTAACAAACAAGACATAAAATCCCCATGAGAAAAAATGTCCTCCCTTGTACCAGAAGAAAAGTAACATTTTTATCATTATGGAGTAAAAAGCTGAGATTAAAAGAATTTTACAGAAAAATCCCATACAAACAGAGGTAATTATTAAGGTAATTTTTTCTGCTTCCTGCTGGTTATGCAGGCTGCAATGAGTGGTACTAGCATGACAGCTCTCCCTTCATGGCCTCTGACTCCATTCTAAATGAGGTTTTCCTATATTTATTTTCACATCAGTATGCTTTCTGTATACATGAACCACCCAAACAGATGTTATCATTTTTGCTTTAACCACCATACATGATTAAAACATTTGTGAAGAGAAGAATAGCCTATTATATTCATCCCAATTTCAACATGTTCTACTGTTTTCTTTTGTTCTAAAAAATTAAAGATACTATTTTGCATTCTATTTTCTACTATTTTCATTATACTTGCAAAACATCTTTTATATATTCTCTCTCTTTTTTTGGGGGGGGCACACCCATGGCATATGGAGGTTCCCAGGCTAGAGGTCAAATCAGAGCTGTAACTGCTGGCATATGCCACAGTCACAGCCACTTGGGATCCAAGCCACATCTGTGACCACAGCTCACAGCAATGTCGGATCCTTAACCCACTGAGCAAGTCCAGGGATCGAACCTGCGTCCTCAGGAATGCTAGTCAGATTCATTTCCACTGAGCCATGATGGGAACTCCCCTTTATATATTCCTAAGGAGTAAGTCTGCCTACTTGTTGCCAACACATAAGAATATGCTGGTGGAAACTTTGCTTAGTTTTTCCTTTTCCAGTAGGACAATTTTTCATTGAAAAAATCACCTTGAAAATAGTTAAGGCAAATATGAATGTTGAGACCCTAACTCCCAAGTGTGAAGATTATTAGTAGGTGGGGCCATTGAAAATGCTTAAATAATGAGTGCTGAGCTTCATGAGTGATACTAGTGCTCATGAAAGAGATCCCACGGAAATATCTAGACACGTCCACCACATGAGGATATGAGAAGTCTGCAGCCTGGAAGAGGGCCTTCATCTGACCCTGCTGGCACTATGATCTTGGACTTCAGCCTCCAGAATTGTGAACAATAAATTTTTTGTTCCTTATAAAATTCCTGTCTCTGCCCAGTGGTTTAGAGCACTTTAAACAGATTAAGACATCTCTTAAGTACATACGTACTCATGCAACAAACACCATGTATCTATGTATACGGCTCATTACCTTCTCTGTCTTTCTTAGCAATAGCATAACCTCCAGGACGTCTTCCACATAAGATCATCCAGTGTTCCAGAATATCTTATCTTTCCCATAACACCATCAAGTGTACCATGAAATCCAATTTCACTATTTCTATAAATCCAAAATTATCCAAAGTCCTATTACTTTAAATAAGAATACTTATAAACCACCTGAATGAATAATTATTCAATCCAAGGTACATCTGTAGGATAGTATGTGCTATACCAATGAAAATTAAGAATTATGAAAATGGATGAGTAAAAATATTATAATATAAAATGAAGAATTTAGGATACAAATACACATATGTAAACACATACACACAAAAATCATGTTAAATGTATAGAGAAAACACTAAATAAAAAATTGTCAATTGGTGGTAGGTTGAACCATGAGGAAGTTCTCTTCAAAATTTCTGGGCTTAAAATTTTACTCTGGTGATTAAAAACTACATTTTTAATGGGAAAGGAACTACAAAGAAAGACCTGGATTACAAATTTTGGTTTCTAAAAATGCAAACCTATTTATGGCAATAGGAAATTCAGATAGGGACAAGGGAAAAAATGATCATCATATGCTCAAATTCAAGCCCATTTCTGTATGTCATGTGAATTGCATAATGACCTCAAAAACTATGATTTCCTTTTCTTGGTTTTTAAATAGTTCACTGATTTTAGCAAAACATTAACAGTAAAATAATAATTTATCACTCTATTCTCCTGCCTCCATCTACCCTTTCTCCCTCCCCCTTGTGCACCTCACATTTTTCATCCTGGATTTCTGCTGGAGAGCCCTTTTCTTATTTATTTATCATTCAGGATTCCCATGTCCTCTTCTGAAAAGGCATTAGTCAGTCTATGTGCAGCCTTTGGAGACTGAATTCCTATAGCTCATGAGGAAATTTTCCACTCAAAAATCTATCTCTGCTTCAAATAAATTATTTTCTAGCAAATAAATGAATAAAGGACCCTCCATTTTCTTACATACATAATTATTATGTGTATAGATTTTGTAATAATCAAGAGAAATGCAAAAAAGAGGTTCTTCATGAAAAACTATGGACTACTATCTAAAAACATTACTCTGAGACATTGAGAAGACGGCTCTTTCTCTGAATCACACTGGTAAAGACCAGTAATTATTCTCTGTCTTATTGCATAAAACTCTATAATGAAGACTTTCTATACTTCCAGAAATAAGTCTTCAGAAGTATATTAATATTTTAATAGCCACATTTAATATATTATCCCTCTGAGCATTTCTGAGTCAAGAAAATGAAGAAATTAAAGATTGTTCCTTTTGTGTGTGTGTATGGAATTTGGAACTCAAGGTACTTAATAGTTAAAATTATGAAAATCACATTTATGAGAGCACTTATAACCCAATGAAAGACAAACTGCCCCCGGATCAAATTAGCCTGAGTACGTATACTGGTAATTTTAACTTATTATACATAACTAATATCATACAGAACTCACTGTTGTTTGTGTGTGTATGTTTGTTTTTGTCACGTTCTGCTTTGTTTTTAACTACACATAGTAATAGCAAAACTGGATCATATAATCTGTCAGACTTCTGAGCTAAGAGTTAGCACTGACTGTCCTTTTTCTATGTCTATCCCTCATTACCACCTGCTCAGTCACCATTAATAATCTAGTAAATGCTCTTAGAAACCACTATTGGTTATCATTCTATTGCTGACTCAATGAAACAAAAAGGTAAATTAAAATTTAATTAAGTACTGTGGATAGAAGAGGAAAGCAAGAGGGTCTTAACCTGCATCTCCTAAACAAATTTTTCATAAGAAATGAAAAATTAAAGGTCTATCCATGAATCACTTATAATGGATATAGGGTAAACAACAAAAAGAGGAGGAAAAGACATTGTAATCTAAATATCTTTGTGTATTTCTCTAATTATACTATGAGGCATAATTAGGTCCTTGCCATACATACATTCATAATATCAGCTAATGGCTAGCCTAATGAAACAACAACTTGATGAATTATGAATTTGTTTCGACTTTATAAGGTTTCTCTACTTCTTGATATGTGAGGTCTTTAAAAATTAATTATCCCAATAGTTGATTGATACAATAGTGACATGAGCACCTAAAATTTAGTTTTAAATTTATTTTAAAATATTAAAATAGTTACTATATAACAGGTAAGGGGGCTGGCACATAATATGTTAGAGTAAATAATGTTTATAGTTCCCCTTTCTGAAGCCCTTCAAGATAAAGAAAAATAAGCAAATACAGGGGAAAAAAGTAATGAAACTATAGAATATTCTCAAGCCTATTGCTCCAAGTCCATGATTAAATATCATTTACAATAATAATTGTACTAACTGTGGCAAATAGTATTAAAGTGAAACTGCTGGAAAGTTGTATACATCAATGTTCATTGGGATTATGGGATAATGGGAAGAAATTAATAGGAAAAAAATTGATCTTCCTCAAAAACCAAACAACAAAAGAAAACAAAATACTGTTCGGGAAAATGAGCACTCAAAATAATAGGTGAACCCAAGGACATGTAGAAAAATGCTTTACTTGGTTGGGGCTCTGCAGAGAAATGTCTGAATGAGCCTAAAGGTTTTCCATTCTGATATAGATTCTACCTGAAAGAGGAAAGGCCTAGAGATGAGTCTCAAGGAGATGAGAGATTTAAAACAAGAGCCTGGGAAACTAAAATGAGGTGCTAATTCATGACCAGAATAATGAAAGCCAAGGGTCTTCATGTCACTTGACTTCTGAGATGTGCAATTCCACCAAAACAGAGGCGAGTCCAAGGAAAAACAATCATTATCATCATTACCAAGCATTGCATACCAGCCGAACCTGGTGATAGAGGGAAAAAGAGAATTAAGAGTGTTTACTTATGCTGATTTTCTAACTGCCCATGGGATGTAAATAGTGTCAATGGAATTAGAATGTTATTAATGTCATAAAATTATTGGCCAGTATAAATAAAGCCAAACTGTGTGCCTTCCAATTTACCTGGGATAAGAGTTGAGAGGGTAAAAAAATAAAAACAAAAGTCAAAAGTCAGCAAATGGCAAAATAAGGAAAATAAGATAAAAATTACAAAATGTTATAAAAAAAGAAATTCAGATATGTGAATAGCATTTAGAATGTATTTGTATTAACATTTACATAAATCTTGTACCCTATAGATTAAGCACTAATATACATGCTGTGTTACAACAGTGGATAAAACAAACCAAGTCCTTCACTGCACCAATGGACAGATCACCCAGACAGAAAATCAACACAGACACATAGGCCTTAAAAGACATATTAGACTAGATGAACATAACTAATATTTATGGAATATTCCATCCCAAGGCAGCAGAACATACACTCTTCTCAAAGGCACATGGAACATTCTGCAGAATAGATCACAACTTGGGCCATAGATCAAGCCTTCGTAAAATTATTTATTTATTTATTTATTTTTGTCTTTTTAGGGCCATACCCAGGGCTAGTGACTGAATAGGAGCTGTAGCCACCAGCCTATACTACAGCCACAGCAATGTGGGATCTGAGCTACATCTGCAACCTACACCACAGCTCACAGCAAAACCAGATCCTTTAACCCACTGAGTGAGGCCAGGGATCAAACCCAAGTCCTCATGGATACTAGTCGGGTTTATTACCACTGAGCCAACATGGAAAATCCAAGCCCCAGTAAATTTTAAAAAATTGAAATTATTTCAAACATTTTCTCTGAACACAATGCTATGAAAATAGAAATCAACTACAAAAAAAAAATGAAAAATACAAACTCCTGAAAACTAAATGACATCCTACTAAACAACCAAGAGATCACAGAAGAAGTCAAAAGATACTTAGAGGCAAATGAAAATGAAGATACAATGATCCAAAACCTATGGGAAACAGCAAAAGCAGTTCTGAGAGGGAAATTTTATAGCAATACAATCTTATCTCAGGAAAGAAGAAAAACTCAAATAAACAACCTAACTTTACATCTAAAACATCTAGAGAAGGAAGACGAGAAAAAGCCTAAAATTAGTAAAAGGAAAAACATCATACAGATTAGAGCAGAAACTGACATAGAGATAAAGAAAAGAATAATGAAGATCAATGAAGCCAAAAGTTGGTTCTTTGAAAAGATCAACAAAATTGATAAACAAGCCAGACTCATCAAGAAAAAAAAAAAGGAGAGGGTTCACATCAATTAAAAAAAAATTGTAAAAGGAGAAGTTACACCTGATACCACAGAAATACACAGGATCATGACAGACTACTATAAGTAACTGTATGCCATTCAAATGGACAACCTAGAAGAAATGGACAGATTCTTACAAAGGTGCAACCTACCCAGACTGAACAAAGAAGAAATAGAAAATAGGCAGAGACCAATCACAAGCACTAAATTGAAAATGTGATTTAAAAATTCCTAAAAATAAAATTCCAGGAACTGAAGGCTTCACAGGTGATTTCTATCAAACTTTCAAAGGAAAGTTAACAACTACTTTTCTGAAACTCTTCCAAAAAACTGCAAAGGAAGAAACACTCCCAAGCACATTCTATGAAGCCACCCAGATACCAAAACCAGACAAATATACCACAAAAAAAGAAAACTACAGTCTAATATCACTCATGAACATAGATGCAAAAATCCTCAACAAAATTTTAGCAAGTTGGATCCAAATATATGTTAAAAAGATCATACACCATGATCTACTGGGATTTATCCCAGGGATGCAAGAATTCTTTAATATCTACAAATCAATCATTGTGATACACCAAATCAACAAACTAAAAGTTAAAAACCATAGGATTGTCTCAACAGATGAGGAAAAAGCCTTTGGCAAAATTCAACACCCGTTTCTGATAAAAACTCTCCAAAAAGTGGGCATAGAGAGAACACACCTCAACATAATAAAAGCCATATATGACAAACCCACAGCTAATATCTTTCTCAATGGTGAAAAACTGAAAGCATTTCCGCTAAGATCAGAAACAAAACAAGGATGTCAACTTCTATTCAATGAATTTGGAAGTCTGAGCCATGGCAATCAGAGAAGAATATAAATAAAAGGAATCCAAAGTAAAACCATCACTGTTTGCAGATGACATAACACTGTATCAAGAAAATTCTAAAGACACTACAAGAAAACTGTTAGAGCTCATCAATGAATTTGGTAATGGTTCAGGATTGCAGATATTGATTGCATTCTATATACTAATAATGAAAATCAGAGAAATTAGGGAAACCATACCATTTAGTATAGCATCAAAAAGAATAAAATACCTAGGAATTAACCCATGTAGAGACAAAAGACCTGTACTCTGAAAAGTATAAGATGCTGATGAAAGCAATTAAAGATGACACAAACAGATGAAAAGATATACCATCCTCTTGGGTTGGAAGAATCAATATTATCAAAATGACTGTACTACCCGTGGCAATCTACAAATTCAATGCCAATTCCTATCAAATTACCAGTGACACTCTTCACAGAACTACAACAAAATAGTTTAATATTTGTCTGGAAATAAAAAAGACCTCAAATAGCTAAAGCAATATTGAACTGGAGAAATCAGGCTCCCTGACTTCAGACTATACTACAAAGCTAATGTCATCGAAACAGTATGGTATTAGCACAAAAACAGAAAAATAGATCAATGTAACAGGATAGAAAGCCCAGAAATAAACCCATGCATCTATGGTCAATGAATCTATGACAAAGGCAACAAGAACATACAGTGAAGGAAAGACAGTCTCTTCAATAAGTGGTGCTGGGAAAATTTAATAACTACATGTAAAAGAATAAAATTAGAACATTCTCTAACACTGTAAACAAAAATAAACTCAAAATGGATTAAAGACTTAAATGTAAGGCCAGATACTATAAAATTCCTTGAGAAAAACATAGGCAGAACACTCTTTGACATAAATCACAGCAACTTCTTGTTTTTCCAGCTTCTAAAATAAAGTCAATAAAAACAAAAATAAACCAGTGGGACCTAATTAAACTCAAAAACTTCTACCCAGCAAGGGAAACCATTAAAAAAATGAAAAGACAACCCAAATAATGGGAGAAAATCTTTGCAAACCATGAAGTGACAAGAACATAATCTCTAAAATATACAAACAACTCATACAACTCAACAACAACAAAAAACAATCCAATCGAAAAATGGGCAGAAGACCTAAATAGACATTTCTCCAAAAAAGACATAAGAGATGGCCAATGGGCACATGAAAAAATGCTCAACATCACTAATTATTAGAGAAATGCAAATCAAAACTACAATGAGGTACCACTTCACACCAGTCAGAATCGCCATCATTAACAAGTCAACAAATAACAAGTGCTGAAGAGGATGTAAAGAAAAACATACCCTCCTTCACTGTTGGTGGAAATGTAAATTTGTGCAACCACTATGGAAAATAGTACAGCGGTTCCTCAGAAAATTAAATATAGAACTACTATATAATCCAGAAACTCCACTCCTGTCCATCTATCCAGACAAAGCTACAATTCAAAAAGCTACATGTAACCTCATATTCATAGCAACACTGTTCATGATAGCCAAGCCATGGAAACAACCTAAATGTCCATTGACAAATGAATGTATTAAGATGTGGTACTTATATACAATGGAATACTACTCAGCCATAAAAAAGAATGAAATAATGCCATTTGCAGCAGTGCAGATGGAATTAGAGATTCTCATACTAAGTCAGAAAGAGAAAGAAAAATACCATTTGTCGTCACTTATATGTAGAATCTAAAATACGGTACAAATGATCCTATCTACAAAACAGAAACAGATCACAGACTTGAGTTTGCCCCGGGGGTGGGGGCAGGGGTGGAGAGACAGAAGGGGATGGACAGGGAGTTTGGGATTGGTAGATGCAAACTATTACATTTAGAACAGAAGGGTAGTGGAGTCCTATTGCACAGCACAGAGCAGAGTCTCTTGGGTTAGATGAAAGATAGTGTGAAAAAAAAGAATGTACATATACATATCTCATACACATATGGCTGGGTTGCTTTGTTGTACAGTGGAAATTGATGGAACATTGTAAATCAACTATAACTTAAAATTTTTATAAAAAGAATATCAATATGTATAACTGAATCACTTTGCTAAATAGCAGAAATTAATACAACATTGTAAATGAACATTTTTATTTATTAATGTGAATTTTTTTAAATGTTACGGCAAGAGTCCCCTGGTGGCTCAGAAGGTTAAGGACCCAGCACTGTCACAGCTGTAGCTTGGATTTAACCCCTGGCCTGGGAACTGCTGCATGTGACCAGAGCAGACAAAAGAAGTGTTATTGTAAAATAAGTAAATCTGAAATTCATGTATTAGTAAAAGAAAATTAATAAAATTTATAAATTCAAGAAAAATTCATTGAATAAGAAAATCTATAAGATAAATCAAAAGTCATTTTAATAAAGAAAAATGGAAAGGCATAAATATGTCAAATTAGGACATATGATAAAAATCACAGATAGTGAGGATTTTTAATTATTTTAAATGTTTATTAACTTTATGCTTTTATGACTAAAAAAACACATAACTTGCCAGTTGCTTTCTTTGGCAGCTGAAGCAAAGTAGTGTGTAGAAATAGAAGCAGAGATTATTGATACACCTAATCTCAGGATTTTCTCTCAACCACTTGAGACATGCATCAAGCACACCATAGATGTTAAGCAATGTCTTGATTCAACTCAAAATTCAAGGAAATAATATTCACAAAGAGTTCTTAAGTACCACTTTGTCTCATCACATTATCAACAAAGGCTAAAATGCTGTTCAAAAAAAATGTTGGTAATGGCTATCACTGATGATGGGTGATTAAGTTGTTAATACATTGTCTTAACGTACTAGATAAGTTTTTATGATCTTCATATTCAAAACCAAAACCTTTTCTTTTTATTGAAAAATCTTAGAACATTCCTTTGAATGCAAACAAGTCAAAATAGAAAGGAGTTATTATATGTAGGCATTGCTGACATCTTCTTATTGTGGCTTATATTTGCTACTCTTCAGAACAATATGGAAACTTTTGGATTTATTGGCATTTACAGTAAGAGTTACCAACATATGATGTTACAAAAGTTACCCAGAATTTTTGCAAAACTCCATTTTAGGAAGGAAAATTTCTGAATTAAACTGATGAAAGTTCTTTTAAAAGTAGGACTTCATGGGAGAGTTAACAACACTGTATATTATCTAATTGAATTGGTATTATTAAACAATTTTTACATTAAACAATATTAAATTCATTTGGTATCAGCCAATGAATTATTGCCATGATGAAGGAAAATCACTGAGCTTGTTCCCATACAGAACCAGTTTTACCCTTTTAACTTATTTAACCAGCAAATTGAATTAAATGAAAGTTTAGTCAAACAACTAGTTTGTGTACATGTATGTGTTCTTATTGAAGAATGGATTCTAGCATTAAAAAAGGGAAAACAAACTAACATCTGTTTAGTATCCAATAACCAACTAACATTATTATAGGTCCTTCTCACATATTTTATCTCATTTTGTCCTAACACAGCTGTTAAGTATTATAATTCCCACTTCATACATGACGAAATTGTGGCTCAGAGAGTTTAAGTAATTTGGCCAAAGCTATAAAGCCAGCAAGGAGCAGAGTCTGAATTCTAATCTAATGTTACTTTGTTACTGATTAGCAAAGAACATTTTCTTTCCATTAGGCTACTACATTAATAGACTGAGCTAACTTAATTTGATTTAATTGTTCAATGACTTAGAGACTCCTCAAATATTTTACAAATGATTGAGCTATTTATAGACATACCTAAAACAAATCAGAAGCACAAATTAGAAGATGTCCAATCCTCCTGGCAAAATGAAAAGATTAACTTTGCTTTGCAGAAGAGTGAGACTTTGTAGAAAACAGAATGGCTAAAGCAAAATCTGTTTGTGTCATCTGTTTGTAAGTTAGTGACTCATAAAAGGGGTACAGTAAAATAATGGTATGAGTATCAATCTACCTCGACTACTGGTTACTTGTCCTATCAGTCTAACTCTACTATACCTTTGTCTCAGCATGAAGGACTTACTTCACTCTCAATAACAAGAATGTTGGACTGAAGAACCACTGAAAACTAGGTATAGATCTATAATCCATGTTTATCACAGAAAAAGATCTTCAGCTCTCCTGGCCTAGAATCTCATACATACTTCCAGTTACCTTTACTCTAGTGCTTAATGAACTGAGGGCTGTCAAAGAGTAAATGAATCTTTAATATTTGTTTTCTGACACATGGCCATAAGCATTAGTTTATCCCTCTGATTATGACTTTAGAGATTTGAGAATCACTATCACTTGTATTTTTACTGATTTCAGAAAAGTAAATCAATTCATCCTGCCAAGAAATTAAAATCATTTCAAATTACGACACTTAGTGAAAAGTTTTTCTCTTTTCACTAATCTGGAAAGCAGAATAAATGATAAATGGGTAATTCTAAGTAAATTATGGGCTTCAAATTCTTAAGACTGGAACACAAAGAATACATCAGTAATTTTCTACTATACAAAATGTATATTCTTTTACTGAGTTACCGGTTTTCATGATACAAGCATACCAATTAAGGATTTTTTGAAATCTCGGGATCATGAATTAAGAAACTTACCGTTCGCATTTATACTGTATGCTACCTACACTTGTCCCATTTGATCCTCATCCATTACTCTGTAGTTTTTAGCTTTTTCACTTTAAAATTAAGCTAATAGCAATTCCAACTTCAAGTGTTTTTCAATATTTCAATTTTCTTTGAATGTTTCAGTTCCATCTCAAAGCCATTTACTCAAAAAATTTTACTTGAGCAGTCATAGGTTAAGTTGCAGTTAATCTTAAAACAGAAATTCTTTTTAGATTGAAGTTGAATTGAGAGAGCTACTATTCACAGACAGCTCCTGTACAGCAAGCACGTTTGTTCTCCTCAACAATTAACCATTTTAGAAGTGCCAATGTTTAAAGGAAGAATCCAGGTATCGTTAGTTCAACATCAGACTCAAATTTTCACCTTCAAGGATATACCTATGAATACAACCAGTTTTCCTGAAGGAGTTAAAAGTCATTAGCTAATAAATAACACATGCAGAATGACTGGGGAAATTACTTTTAAAACATTGAGTATTAAATAACCATTAATCATAAATCACAAATCTGAGGTGTGAAAGTATGTGCGACCGTGAAAGAATCTCCGAGTTCAGCAGTTCCTGGAACAAATCATCGAAAACACGGAACCAGCCTTCTCATCACCAAAAAGCTAGGAGCTTAAAAAACCCTCCTGTAACTGCTGAATGCATCAAAGGCAGTTGAACAATAAAAAGAGGCATAAAGGGTGACTAGAAAGTTACACATGAAAGTTTTATATATGAAGAGAGTGTGCATAGACACATCAAAAGGAACTCAATGGCTGAGACTGATATTTTCTAGGCACTAAGAATCTTCTCACATGGTTTGGTTTGACAGTGATTAAGTTACCTTCAGTTAAGACAGTCATAACTAGATTATAAAAATACAATCAATTCAGATTTTGCATTTAAATCTGAACTTTGAAGAGTTTCAGAAAAAATAATATACAATTTTCACCTACATGGGTTGAGTAATTCAAGCAAAAGAGTCTGCTCATGAGAGCATTATTCTGGAAAAAAATATTCTAGGACCTAAAACACATCTAGGAGGGTCTACTTTGAAAATCATGTACGCAGTTTTGAAGGAAGGAAAGGAAGATAAGCTTTCACAAAGAAAAATGATTAAGTCAATAGTCTAGATAAAGAGAAGGCTAGAGACAGAAAAAAATCCTAAGGAAGGCGGAAGCATGTCTGGGAGCTAAACTGAAAGAAGAGTTATTGAAGGAGATTAAAAGCACCAAGTCTTACATAATGTGTGGGTGGGAATTTTAAGACCTTAGACTAATAAACGGTGGCAGAGCTGTTCTGGGATTTCCTTTTATCAGGATATTGCACCACCTGGCTTGGCCAAGATAGACTTTTGGGTCAGAGAGAGAGAATGAGAGAGAGAGAGAGAGAGAGAGAGAGATTTAAATTCGCTGCAATTATTATCACATAGCCTAAGATGACAAAGTAATAAAACACCATGACTCAAGAAAAGTGAAAGTAATATAGATTGGATTAAAGTAAATAAAAAGACATATTTAAAATGAGATGAGGGAGTTTCTGACTGGCTCAGTGGAAACAAATCTTAGTGGCATCCATGAGGACACAGATTCGATCGCTGGCCTCACTCACTTGGTTGAGGATCCAGTGTTGCTGTGAGCTGTGGTGTAGATTGCAGACGCGGCTTAGAACTAGCATTGCTGTGTCTGTGGTATAGGCCAGTGGTTACAGCTCCAATTTGACCCCTAGCCTGGAAACCTCCATATGCTGCGGGTGCAGCCCTAAAACACACATGAAAAAAATAAATAAATAAATAAAATGTGACTATATTTTTTTTCACCTAAAAGTGAGTTTCTCCAGTTTCTCAGAGAGGAAGAAATGTTTGAATACTCAAGAAATTTATTGTATATTTGTATGTCATCTTGCCAGGAAATTACTACTAATTTTTCTGACCACATAATGTGGTTCAGTCAAAAAAAAATTATCGTTATCTTTTAAAAAGTTCAGAATTAAACAAATACTCCAGACAGTTTGATATTTATTCATTGAACAACATTCAGCAAATATTTTGGGGCCCCTGCTACGTGCTCCTAGGCATAAGGCAATGAGCAAAAAAAAAAGATTCCTTCATAAAGTTTTTATTGTAGTGAAGAAAGAAAGTCCATGAATGAATAAGCACAATGTTTTTACGATAGATGAGAAGGGGTGAAGTGAAGAAAATTAAAGTAGGAAAAAGGCTAAGAAGTGCTGAGGAAGGGTCAATTTTAATTAGAAAAATCAAGGAAGTTCTCACAGATACTGTGACATTGTCAAAAATACCTGACGAATATGGAGGCATTCACCAAGATGATTTTTGGTGACAAAGTGATTGGTTAAAGTAAGAGCAAAGACCCAGAGGCAGGAATATTCTGGTACTTTACAGGAACAAAAAGGTGTACTTTTTGCATTAATGTGGTCTGACAGGCAATGAAAGGATACATTTTGTACAGAATGGGTACAACTGATATCTGAAGAGTGGTGCACAGCATAGAAGAATAAGTAACTGTCCATCTGACAAGATGCAACCTCAGATAAGTTTCTTTCTTTTTAAAATTGTTTTGATACAAAGGACTTGCAATACAAAGTTGTTTGCTCTTGTTGTTGCTTTCCTGTTTTTAACTGCAGCAAATGAGGGCATAAAGTGAAAAGGAAGAATGTCAAAGCTTTCTATACTCAGAATTTCCCATACATCTTCTCACTTCTGACAAATAGAACAGGTGTCTGGAAAACTTTTAGAACAAAGACAGTTTTATACTTCAAATTGATTTTTAAAAATCCAGCAATTTTTAGCAAAATATAACCCTCAGAGAGAAGGCTAATTTCTGGCCCACTTTACTTTTATTGTTTTCATGACCTAGAAACACAAGAATGACCATGTTCATGAGCTCAATTCTCCAAATATTTGATCTATGATATTTTGGTATGTTTTACTTCAAACTGTACCACATCTGAAACATTATCACCAATTCTTAATAAGCATAAATTTTGCCTCACATCTCAGTTCATAAAATTTTTGTTCTTCGTGTTGAGAAATTTTGAGGGAGATACACTAATAATTTTCAACATAGAAAATATTCATTTAGCATCAGATACAGATCATCCTGGAGAAGAGAAAGAGTGACTGTTTTTATATCTGTCCTTTCATCCCCTCCCCGCAAACCAAAAAAAAATATGTAGTGGATTTAGCTTTTTGGAAATTAGAAATCAGAGAAAATATATTAAATTGGTTTCTAATTTAAAATTATCTTCTTAAAACTTCTCTTCCCAAGTGTTCCAATATAATTTGCAATGTAATTACAAATAGTATAAATCATGTATGAAATCCGTCCTAAGATTTCCATGAGTCCAATTCTCTTCCTACAGATAAAAGTACAATTCTCGCTTTTCTATAGACTGTAGGACAAATAATATATTGACCAGCTGTACTGCAATTGATTTTTAAGCATTTGACTTAAAGGCACAAACATTTTTTTAAAATAGCTTAGAGTACTTTAATTCATTAAAATGGTAATTCATTAAAATGGTTTCTTTAACTCAAGAATCATCACAATCCAATTTTATAGCATTGAAAAAAGTTTCTTCATTTAAATCATCTAAAAAGAAATCCAATGTCCAAAGTACTTTTTTGACTACACTTACCCAAGAACATGTATCAAAGATTAATGAAATTTATAAAATTGACTACTTTGGCCATACTGTGAACATCCAGAGAGAACCAGAGGAAATATCATCTCTTTATGAATCTTAAGTCACTCTACTACAAGTGAGCACTGGCAATGGATGAAAAGGAGGAACATTTAGTTTTAAAATTAGAGATTTCTCTTTTCATTTTAGAGATCACTGGGGAGAAAAAAGGAAGAAATTTGGTTCCTAGGGCAATTAATAAGTGTTTTAGCACTAAACTCCACACCCTCATCTAGTTTGTGAACAGTTGTTCCTAACTTTTCAAGATATCCTGAAATCTCTGCAGCTGCACCACCAATGAACAAGAAGGATTTACTAGGCTTGGGATCACAGCATGTACGTAGTATTTTGATCTTAGATTCCAGGAAGGTATTTGCCTCTGTTAAAAAATAACCTTGGAGTTCCCATCATGGCTCAATGATAACGAACCTGACTAGTATCCATGATGATGTGGGTTTGATCCCTGGCCTCACTCAGTGGGTTAAGGGTCCAGTGTTGCTCTGAGCTGTGATGTACGTCGCAGATATGGCTAGGATCTGGCATTGCTATGTCTGTGGTGTAGGCTGACAGCTACAGCTCTGATTCAACCTCTAGCCTGGGAATGGCCATATGCCCTAGGTGTGGCCCTAAAAAGACAAACAAACAACACAGTCCCAGAAGAAAATACATCTCTTCAGGGTAACACTTGCTCAAAAGTGCCCATACCTAATATATAATTGGCTCCTGAAAAGCTCTGTGTAGGTTAACTGACCTTTCTCTTACAGGAAAAAGAGAACTGGGGGAACAAGACAATGAACATTATTAATATGAAAGTCTTATAAATACATTGCATCTTCATAAAATTAAAACAAAAACATTATTAAGAGACCATTTATATTACAATACTTAATTAGTACCAACTGGTAATGAAAAATTAATTTTCATTTGTCACTGACCTTCATTTTTATAAAGAGCAAAATGATCTTATTAATTGGTTTTATTCAGTTATACATACTATGATCGTAAGAGTCCAAAAATAATGAAAACCATTTGATACATAGTAGATGCCCCATAAATATTGGTTAAATGAATAAAATTAATGAATGAGTCTCCATTCAAATGCAAAATGCTTTTTTAAATGTATAACTTGGAGATTCTAACTACTCCCTGTGAGCATATATTGAAAAGAAGCACAGATCAGTAGATCCCTTGCTACAAGCCTCAGCCCCCTCACTCCTAATAGATGCAGGAGTGTAGTTCTAAAGGGCATCTTGACTTTCCCTCAGCTTCCTTTATCTCTCCAGAGGTTGTATTTCCAAATTCTTTACTCATACTCTGCTTTTTATCTCCCTTGTCTAATCCAATTTATCGGTTTCTTCTTTTTCTCAAATTCCAGCATTACAACTCAAAATTATGCTGATATTCAACTATTAACATTATGAAGAAAGCATATAGATGTAAAACCACATACAGTATATTAAAATTTTACCTAAAGTTAACTGCAATTAGAGAGGACTTAATCTTGGCTATGATGTAGGAATTAAAATCTCAGTAGTTTTTCTAAAGACACTTTGAAAATTCAGTCTGTCTTCCCACAACCTGACTGCCTCATTTAGGCCACTGCTTTTAACAGGTGTGTTCTCAGGGAACACAAACTAATTGCAATTTGACCAGGCATAATTAAAATGGCAATTACTCCCTCCCTTCCCCTAATATATAATGTATTTTTAATTGATTTTGGATTATCAGTGCCACTCATGTTCCCTTGAGTAGATAATATGGAGATAAGTTTATATGGTAACATGGGAAAGGAAGTATGATATTTAATATTTAGACTCAAGCTGAATTGTTTGCAGAAAGTTGAATTCTCCCTTTTTTTGGTCTTTTGTTTTCGGGCCACCCCTGTGGCATACAGAGGTTCCCAGGTTAGGGGTCGAATCGGAGCTGCAGTTGCCGGCCTACATCATAGCTACAGTGGGATCTGAGTGGCATCCGCGACTTACACCACAGCTCACAGAAACACTGGATCTTTAGCCATTGAGTGAGGCCATGGTTCGAACCTGCGTCCTCATAAATACTAGTCAGATTTGTTTCCTCTGAGGCATGACAGGAACTCCTGAATTTTCCTTGTTTGTTCACCAAGTCACAGATTTGCTTTTACCCCTATCAGAAAGCAACTCCCAATTCTAAAATAAAGCAGTTTGACTACCACTTGGCTTAAAAAATGGCTGAAGACTTAGACATGGTGACATCTACGTAGCTCTCAGATCACTTGCTCCAGAGGAAGACAGCTGCCACACCTGCAGGAGACTCAAATAACCCTTTGGAGATGTCCTCATGGCAAAAAAGTACAGCCTCCTGCAAACCACCAGCATTAACTTGCCACGTATGTGAGCGAGTCGCTCTGGAATTGTATCCTCCAGCCCTCCTCAGTCTTTCAGATGACTGCAGCCCTAACTAGCATCTTGACTAAAAATCGTATAAGAAACCCTAAGCACAAACCACCAAATTAATCTCCTCTCTCAAATCCCTGAGCAGCAGAAACATTTATGTGAGAGATAAATGTTTTCGATTAAGCTGCTCAGGTTTGGGGTAACATAGCCATGGATATCGAATAAAGATCTTGTTGAAGTTAGAATAACCATTTTACTATCCGCCCTTAGATATCCCCTCGCACTTGGCCTGCCTGCTTCACTGTACTGATGTGGGAAATATATGTAAGTAAGCATATCCCCGAGGATAGGGGAACGACATTTGCTTTGCATTCGTCCCCACTGTGTTGACCATTTCCAAGAGAGCAGCTTCAGACCAATTTGTAACTCTGCAATTTTTATGCTGTTGTAATCCTCCCATCAATGTCCTTCAGAATCCCTTATTCCAAAAACCCATAAAAAAGATGCACGAGCAATTCTTCCATTTATAAATTATGTCAGAAGCATATTCCCAAAAATATTGGGAAGATACCAAGAAAAGTTATGCAGGACTTTATTCCTGGGAAGAAATGCCATAGGAAAAAAGGACAGCTCATTGGATGAGAGGAAAATCCTTTCGGTGCAATCTAATAAATCCCCATATTCTTTTAGACAGGGACACTGGGTCATCACATTTTCTTCTTGAGAGAGCTCCTTCGTGCGGCCCTGAAGAAATAAATCAGTTAACTCAATGGGTACTTAATCTCTTTCTAAGGCCAGGAGAAGGAGGAGGAGATTAGGATTCATGGAAACTTCACTGAAAAGATCTTGACCATGTAAGTGTGTAATTACCTGAGAATGGTGTCATTTAGCTATTGTCAGATGAAAATACCTAAGCTAACTAATATAAGGTGGTAATTTTTTTTTTAAAAAGCCTTCCTAATTTCAAAGGCTAAATATTTTCTTCATTAAATCTTTTATTTCAGGAATTATTCAAGTAATAACTATATTAGATAAAAGAATCTCAGTATACAAGTTTTCTTCAGCCACTAATTAACTGCCACTCCACCAAACTTAGCAGAGGAAAGCTGGATTCACCTCTTTCCTCATGAACTGAAGTCCAGTTTCGAATCCATGGAAATGAATAATAAAGAAAGTAATAGAATTTGGGCCCTTCCAGAAGGAATATATACATTTACTAGTACATGCCTAGGTAATGAGGGTGGCAAGCAGGTGCTAAGCTCGCAGGGAAGCTCAGAGCAATAACAAACAGCATGAAAGGAGGTGAGGGAGACCTGAAAGAGATGGCATTTTCTCGGCTCTTTTTTTTCAGAGGTTAAACTGACGGATGTGGGACATGTGGTCATTTTCACAGCAGGCGGCACTTGCCAGTTATTCCTGTTACTGACTCCATGAATCAACTTAATGAGAGCAGGAAGAGTTTAGAATTTCATTAAATGCCACTGCACAGTGCTTCTGAACATGCCCTATTACCCACTGAAACCGTGCTGAGACTTCTGCTCCTTCCTTTTCCATCCCCAAAGAGAATAAAAATACCACCCTCCTCTTGCCCCAATTTAATCCTGCTTCTATTTACTGTTTTACTCATCAGTCATCCTAATATCCATAATCTTTTTATGCTTCTCTCATCCCCTAATGAAACTATTACCCAAACATCAAGAGCCTCAAAAAGACAAAGAATTTTACTACTGTGCATGTGTTGAGGTTTCATTCAATAGCATTGTCATTTTTTTTTTTTTTTGCGGGGTGCAGGGGCTGGGGGGACATTTTTCCTTATTAGCAAATCAGCAATGTTTTAACCTACTTTCCATCACTAACACTGCTTTGCTTTTGAAAAATGCTAATATCCAATGAAATTAAACCAAGCCAGCCTGTCTTTTAAGATCTTTTTTTCTTTCACTCATGAAATGCATAATAGTAAAGCGGATTGCCTGGCTGACTCCATTATTAGATAACCCCAAAATGTCAAAGGTACTGTTTAAATTAGGTGAGCAAAGCAGAATTACTCATCTCGCACAGGGAAATTGTGAACCATTATAAAATCAGTGAAAAGAAGCAAAGAAGCTTATAGGAATTTCACAGTTTGAAATTAATAATCCGGTTTTAGCTCCTGTATTTTTTTTTCCCCACTTCATTTCCATTTGGGTACTGGGAGCCAATACATTCACAACGAACAATTAAACTCTCTTGACACTATGAACCTTTCTACAGTCGGGTCATGACACTGTGGGCAATTAGATGCCCCAATGTAGGTCATTCAAAATATCATCAGCTTCCTACTGTTTTCTTTCAAGAGACAGTGAGTGCGCAGAGCTGATCACCAGTGGTACTGGTTGAGTTTTTGTTCATCTATTTTTGACTGTTTTTACATCCTACTCAGGTACAGTTCATTCTTATTAAGCTGCACATTGAAAACGAAAGTTGGTTCTGTTTTTTCTATTCACTTGTGACTGGGGCAGAACTCAGTAAACAGATCTGAAACCTAGAATATCACCACTCCTGCTACACTCTGACCACGATTGAGGGAATTTTTCAAAGATAAATTGTTCTAATCAGATACTGCTTGTTCAAAGGAGTAACGGTTTCATCAAACATAGTCTATTCCAGGTGGATGCCTGCACTGTAGTTGGCCCAGCTAACAATAGAAAGCAAATTAGAAAACTAAGCCTTAAGAGTTTAGTAGCTTATGTAAGTGCAATTTTATACCTGAAATAGTTTCCTAAGCAATAGAAATTGTTAAGGTGGGAAAGAAAAAGTTAGCTAGATAAAAAGCTTTAAAAACATGACTCCAAAGTAACCATAAATTTTCCATTCTATAGTCATTTACCTTTTGGCAGTGCTCCCAAATAGTGAATATACTTTTAGAGTGCCAAATTGAAGGGATATTGTGATGTGAATTTTGGCATTTTATATTCTCTAGGTATGAAGAAACTGATTTTCTGGGGACATTAAGAGCGGGGCCTGGGAGAGCTCCAATCCAAATATCCTCAGGTCTGGGAAGTGTTTCCAAACATCCCTACTCAGCATTAGTTTCCCCCTTCTCTGGGCCTCCTTAACACTTTTCTCGAGCCTCCTTAAAAGTATTGTGAATGCTATAGGACTAATAATATATGTCTTTGCTTTGACCACTAGATAGATGCTCAACTCTTTAAGTACAAGAACTGGTATTAATCAATTTTGTATTTCCAGAGCCAGATTCAGTATCTACCACTCATTAAATTCAGTAGCTATATATATATATATATATATGTATGTGTGTGTGTGTGTGTGTGTGTGTGCGTGACCTATCATGAATTCATAAATAATCTAAGAGAAAATATCAAAACCAACTTTATTTTTTTCTTGTTCCACAAAACGAGTATTAATTTAAACGTGATTCTAGGACATAGATTTTTCTCAAATTATTATCTTAAGATAGCTAGCTTTATCAAAGAATGAACTTAAGTGGCAACTTAGCTTTATCAAAGAATGAACTTCGAAAGAAATCAAAACATCTGGCCACAATGAAGATAAACTTTTATATCTAAAGCATTCATTCTGCTGAAACTACAAATTATTTGGCACATGGATATATCCTTTATCAATATTAGAAACTTTACTTTTATTTGACAAATAAGAATAATTACTAATATATTTCTTAGTTCTCATTCATAATCACAGGGTTATGAATTAGGTTATAAGAAACTAAATTAATTTATACATCTTTTTTAACACATATATTGCAAATGATTCAAGGTTCATGGAAGTGATTAGAAAATTGTGAGGTACACACCACTGGGCCCTCAAAATAGAATGTAGGAACTAAATTTTAAGTCCTTGAAACTAGACATGGATGATAAAGTTTCAGGTACCAAATCCCGGGAATAATCAGCTATGAGAGTTGATCTATCACTTCATTTCACATGTATTGCTATAGATCTTTCACTGAATATACAGCATATTGACCTGAGTTATTGCAGTTGTGAACCCTTGTTTTTCATGAAAGAAATGGCTTACACTCTAGAAACCATTGAAACATCTCTGGGGAAATCATACAAGATCCGAGCTGTGAGGGAAAATATATATGATGCAAAGAAAAATAAATATTGTTAATGATAGGTCAGGTAAGGTTGGTAATAAGTTAGAGATTATCAGTATACAATAAGGAATATATGGCATTTTTTAATTACATATGAAAAAAATCTATCTCACGATATTTTGTCAATCACTGAATTTGCAATCAAGAGCAGTATGTCTCTTTGCTCTGTTAAAATGAAAGCTGGTGGAATTTTTTTTAAAGAAACAAAAAAATGTTGAGGTTTCTTTTTTGAGGACCTAAGCCAGAATAGAAAGTATCTAATATAAATCCTTAAAGTACATCTATCCAAAATTTCTAATTTTCACAAATAAAAAAGTCATATGTCAAAAGAAAAAGTTTAAAGATGCAGAAAAAATTTAGAAAGCTGTTTTCTGAGCGTTTTAAGTTTGAAAAATCTCTCACCATGCATGCAGCAGTATACAAGCTCAAGTTTTACTTTTTGGCTTCTTGATAATTTAAAGTTCTAGGAAAAAAGTCTAGCTTTGGGGGGTAACCTGACTGTGCTCCTACAGCACCAATTTAAAAACAATCTAGGAGTTCCCTGATGGCTCAGCAAGTTAAGGATCCAGGGTTCTCACTGCTATGGTTCAGGTCGCTGCTGGGGCACAGGTTCAGTTGCTGGCCCAGGAACTTCTGCATGCTGCAGGCATGGCCAAAAAAAAAAATGTTTTTAAAAAGCTTTGCATCCAATTTTGCTACCATATCCCTCAGAGGGTCAAGGGCAATCTCCTAACCGGCGCGAAGAAATCATGTTGTCTAACTGTGGCTGAGTACTGCTTTGCTTCTTTGGTTTATTTGTTAGAAAAGAATGATCTCTGATAGCTGAATGTTGCAAATCTGCGCTCAAACTGACCAATCTGTGCTCCCTCTCTCATCTTTTGTTTGAGTGCTATATATAAAGAATATATAAAATATATGTGTAAATAATTACAAAGTTAACAGCTAACAAGGAAACAAAATTTAATAATTTTGGAAACCACTAAGTGCCATTTTCTGATTGAAGCCCTTCCCTCGTCACAGAAGAAACTATGATCTTTAATTTTATGTTTCTCATTTATTATGTTAATAATCATACTAGTGTATTGTGTATGTATGTGCGTATGTATGATTAATATATCATTTTGCGCATTTATACATTATAAATTTTATCCTATTCTCTATATTCCTTTGTTAACTAGCTTTATTCTATATATTATGTTCCTGAGGTACATAAATTTTTTTTCTTTTTTGGTCGCCCTGCAGCAAGTGGAGTTCCCGGGCCAGGGATGAGGTACGTCATTTTTAATGCATACAGCAGTACATTTATTTGTACTCCTGGGTCATATTTCATTGTACGACGTACCAACATTTTTTCTTCCAATCTCCTGTCGGTGGATATTTTCCCCTTATGGTGTATTTTTCCTTCCCAATCAAGGTTATCATGAACTTTCTTTTCCATATCTGGGTGCATAGGGGCAAAAATTTCTATTAATCATGTGCTCATGAATGAATTACGGTATCCTACGCTAAGCTTATTTTCAACTTAGTAGATGACAGCAAATTGTTGTCTGAAGTGGTGTGCAAGGAAAAGCTGCCAAATGTTTCTGCCAACGTTATTAGAGTCGGACTTTATTTTTCCAGAAAGTTATGTATAAAATGATGTTTCCTTGTGATTTCCTCAAATACTAGTTAGGCTAAAAATATTTATATGTGTTCACTGGACATTTGAGAGTGGAATTCTCATTCATAACTTTGGTTTATTTTCATTGAGGCTGTTGGTCTCATAATTAGTAGAAAAAATATATATAAATATATACATAAGTATAATAAATGCCATATGAATAAGTACATGTATTATAAGACTATCATTTGTTAGTTATAGGAATTGGAAAACTTCAAACTTTGGCTTGTCCTACTATGTACTTAATACTGCCTTTTGATGAACAGATGTTATTGTTTTTAGTAATATAATGTGTCACACCTTCGATTTATAGTTTGTGCTCTTTTAGTGTGATTGAAAATACTCTTATTTCTTGTAAAGAAATTCTTCTGTTTTTTCTAAAATTTACGTAGTCTTGATATTTATATTTAAGTCTTTCATCTCCCTGGAATAAATGTCTTCTGGTATGATTCAAAATAGTCAATTGCCCAAATGACATTTATCAAAGAGGTATCCTTCTCTTAGATATCTTATCATATCTAGGTTTGATTTAGGCTTCTGGGATTTCTATTCTGATCCATTATGTCAAATACCCATCCTTACGATAATACCTTATTGTCCTAGTTCACCTCTAAAATAAGTCTAGAATTTTGGTAGGCATTTTCCTAACCTTATTAAATTTCGTTAGGTGTCACTTGGTCTTCTGCAAACATTTAAGAATTTGCATTATCATAATTCTCAAAATATAATTAAAATATCCTTTGGTGGACACTTTATGCTTGACTTGGCTTGTGCTTCTCTTCCTATCTTCCCTTAAGAAATGCTTTTAAACTCCAACCAACTGCAATTTCTTATCTATGAGCTGTGCTATCTGATGACATTCTTTTTATCTTAAACTATTTTAGTCTTTTTCTGATTAGAGAACATCTAAAGTTGATTATTGAAGCCTTCCTCTTACAGCTAAGAACTTGTTTTAGCATTCTCAAGTCTGTCATGTTGAATTTGTTTAACTTTGTATCTGTGTTATCTGTGCCATAGCAGAGGCCATGCCTGGACCTAAGTATATCCTGATGAGTGTTTTCAATTACTAACTATTGAGCCAAATACATCAAAAGAGGTCAAGGGCTTTCAAAAACATGCAAATCCTGGGATTGCTAAGGAAAAACAACCTCAAATTAGGAGTGCTGATTACATTGCCAGCCTTGAACTTCAAATTCTCCTGGAAACATTCCCATTGCTGATTATGGTATATAGATTGGCTTTGTTTCAGGACTGGAAAAAACCCATGAAATTGTTGTTACTTAGTAAAGGGCTTTATTTCTCTATGTTTTAGGCTGTGTTTGAGGTTCTGTATCACAAAATCTCATATACTTGAGAATATCATGAAGCCTATGAAGTCTCCTAAGATTCTTTGAGCCATTCTTTTCTCTACCTTTACTATGTTATACTAAAGACCCCCCAGGGATGTTACAACTACCCACAGGAAGAGGCAGGGCAGTAAGAACTGGAGAAATAAAACAATGGCAGTATTCTAGCAACGTGTCATATGTCAAACATGTGCATAATTTATTTAATGACAGGAAATAGAAAATAAAGCATTAATTAATTTTCATGGCTCAATTCAAAGCCTTTTTGTTTTTGCATGCTTATGATGTAAAGAGGGTTCAAATCTGAAAATTACTCTTATCCATTGCGGAGACAGAACATAAAACAGAGTAAGACAGCTGAGAGACAGAAAGTGTTCTTTTTATCATTTATGAAGTTTTAATGGAGAGTTTTTGTCTTGACCATTGCTTGTTGATTTTATTGATCTTTCTGAAATAATGATTAGTATTTCTATCAGTTTTATTATATTTCCTTTCACTTTCACTCTTTCTACCATTTATGTTCTATTTGCTACTATAGTTCTATTTTCTTGAGATAGATGTTTAGTTTACAGATTTTTAAACATTTTTTTTTTTTTTTTGCTATGTCTTGGGCCGCTCCCGTGGCATATGGAGGTTCCCAGGCTAGGGGTCTAATCGGAGCTGTAGCCACCGGCCTACGCCAGAGCCACAGCAACGCGGGATCCGAGCCGCATCTGCAACCTACACTACAGCTCACGGCAACGCCGGATCGTCAACCCACTGAGCAAGGGCAGGGACCGAACCCGCAACCTCATGGTTCCTAGTCGGATTCGTTAACCACTGTGCCACGACGGGAACTCCTAAACATTCTTTTTCCTAAAATATACATGTAAATTCCAACTTATACACATTTTAGCTATATGCTACAGGTTGAATTGTTGAATATATTCAATTCAGAACTGTTTTCTAAACCTAATTTTCATTTCTTCTTTGATATTATTTATATGTATATTTACTCATTTCTAAACATATGGGGATTTAAAAATTCTTTGTTATTGACTGCTAGCTTAAGTCCACTATGGCTAGAAAATGTACTCTTATAATTTAAATCTTCTGCATTTTATTGATACTTGCTTTCCAACCCAGGATGTAATCAATTTTTGCAAAACTTCTATGTGTACTCAAAGTAATGGGTGGTCTGCAATTGCGGGGTACAAAATTCTATGTAGGTCAATTACGTCAAGTTGTTAAATGTGATGATGGGCAAATTTCCTGTATTCTTATAGCTTTCGTGTCTGCATTTTTCAGTCAGTTCCTGAGAGAGGTGGTTAAATTCACCCACAATAATTATAGATTTTTCTATCGTTCTTTTAATTCTGTCAATTTTTACTTTATATATTTTGAGGGTATGTAATTAGATAAATAAAACTTTTGAAATATTATCCCTTCCTGATGGATTTAGTGATGATGATGATGTATTCCTCTTTATCGCTAGTAATGCTTTTTGCCTTAAAGTCTACTTTTTTTCTGATATTGATACGATAACGCTAGCTTTCTTTTGATTAGTCCTTGCATGGCATAACCTTTTTATTCTTTTACTTCCAAACTGTGATTATTTTAAATGCATTTCTTAAATTCAACATAGTTTTTTCTTTTACATTTAAGGAAATTGACAGAAACTACTTGGGTGAAATGAAGTTTTCAAATATATTCATCTACTTATTATTCAAATAACATTAGGGACTATTTATATAGCATGCACTACATTCCTAAAATATAATCAACTGTTTTCCGGATTTGTTTTTACAACTTTAAATTTTATTTAGTCCTCAGTTTTTTATTTTAGTAAAACAAATTTGCTTCACTAGCTCATTTTACAACTTGATAGCTCTTAATGTTTAGCCTATACTGATCTATGTAGAACATTAAATTCAGCACTGGGTCTATATAGTATAGAGAGGACAGTGATTTGTAGAGTTAATATAGCAGAGTAGTTAAGTGCACAGATTCTGGAGTCAAATTCTGTTTTTCCACTTAATTTGCCATTGGACAAATGATTTGGCCTCTTTAGGTTTCAATTTCCTTATCCATAAAATGAGATAGGTAGTAATGACACCTACCTCACAGAGTTGTTGTAAGGATTAAACAAGCTAATATGTAAGAAAATGCTTAGAACATTACCTGACATGTAATAAGCACTTCTGTACATACTTGAGTAAAGCAACAACATGTTATTATTAGCTATTAGGTCCAATAATATTATGATGAGTACTTAGCTACAAAAAAATCTTGTTTTATTAGATTTCCAAGGATAACTAAAAGGCTCTGCCTCGGCTTTTCTTTCTGGGTTAATTCTACATCATGCCTATGCGTATGGAGCGTCTGCTAACACATTTGGATGTCTCTGTGCTTTTGTCCTCATGGCATCAATAGCCCATCTCTTACATCTAGGAATTCTTCTTAAACCTTCAAAATCCAACTCAGTATCAAATTATCCAAAATCCTCTCCTTAAATTCCCAAACTTGTGTGTCCAATATGATGGTCATTAGCCATGTGCTGTTTATTATTAAGCACTTGAAACGTGGCTAATCCATATCAAGATGGACTGGAAGTATAAAATGCATTCAGGATTTCAAGGCTTAGTTCAAAAGAAAACAAACAAGAAAAGAATGCAAAGTATCATGTTAATTGTTTTTATATTGGATTAAGTGAAATGCATCATTAAAAATATTTTCATCCATTTTTACCTTTTAACATGACTACTAGAAAATTTGATATTGATAGATCCATTTCCTTATAACCATATATTATTATGTAATTTTCTTTTACTTTGATATTCCCTTATCAGATTATTCATTCCCCAAGGGCAAGGCCTACATTTAATTCATTTTCAGATCTCTGGTATATTGCTGACGGTATGACCCATATTAAGTGCTCAATAAATACTTGTTGAATAAAGTAAGAGGATAAAATATTTTAAATGTTTCAGTGAAAGATAGTGAAAAAGTTAATCTCATAAGGATGATATGGCTGAAAAAGCAGAACAATTATATATAACAAGTGATTCTATTTGAAAAACAATAGTTCCCCAATTATAAATAAAGGTAGAAGCTAGGATTGAATTATCCAGAGCCTTAGTGGAGCCAATGAGGCATGATTGTCCAAAATATCTGGCCCATGTAATCAGAAACACAGAAAGGATGTATGTCTTTGCCCACTCTATTCAAAACCATAAGGAGACATTTGGGAAAAGTCAGTGGCCACCCACTCTACTATCACTTCTCATTTCCTCCACTGGGGATATATAATATCTTTATGAATTTGTAAACTCTTAGAATAACATTTGATCTTTTGTTTAAGATAAACAGTCTATGTGCTTTTAATCTTTTCTAAAGCATCCTATTTTCCAAACCTTGTGATCAGTATCAATGTAATTGAATTTAACAAGCCTTCTCATATCTATGAGGCACTGTGCTAAATGCTATGGAGGGCACACAATGAAGACATGTGTCTGGCTTCAACAAGTTAATAACATATAGTGAGAAATAGAGACATAAACTAACCTTAACCCAAAGCAGAAAAAAAAAAAAGAATAATAGCTTTGCAATTCTAATCAAGTATGCAAGACAGAGAAAAGATAAAGAATGGGGCAGAGGTCTTATGCCCTACAATTTGAGGACTTCATGAAAAATAGAGACATGTTTTAGGAAGATCCATTTGTCCTCCATAGATTTTCTCTCAATGAAGCATAGAAAACAGAGCCCCATTAAGGATACAACAGGAAAAAATTAGTACTCTTACACATAAGCATTTGTCTCATTTTATGGACAGGCTTCTATTCAAATGTATCAAACATATTTCATGTGACAGACATTGTATTAGGCACAGGGATATGAAAAAGAATAGGACATGGACCCTACCTTGAAGATATGAATCCAGACCTATAGTAAATGAGCCTACAAAAAGCTAGAGTATCATATAAAAAGTATGTTAACAGATGGATTTCTAATAATAAGTTTTATAGCTAAATTCCTCTCTATGAGTCCTGGACAACCTAAGGTCATCTAATGAATAAATTAAATATTCGAGGTTTTCTATTCAATGGCTTTTCTTTGACATCTATTTGTCTGGCCTTCACCCTCTGTCTTTCAACCCTGCAAAGACAAGAACTATAGCTACAATTTTTTTTTTTTTTAAATCAAAGCTCCATGCCTTTGTTTTATACCCGCCCATTGACCATTCAACCTGACATTATTTAGGCTCTTAAAACAAAACAAAAAAATGAATTCTCACTGGAATCTTTTCAGTATGGAGAAACACGATTCTTGATAATAGGAAACTTGTATCTGAGACCCTTCCTTTCTCAAAGCAGTATTTTAGATCCTCAGAATATACGTTGATATTGTTCTCTGGTGACCTCTCTGCCTTCTTCCATTAAAGGGATTCTGACTTCCTGTGAAGAGGCTATTCTTTTATTCAGAAGTCTTAGAAAACAGAACCATTCAAAACATGTTTAAGTTCCAATAGATAGCTGCTGATTATAAGACACTGTGTTTAAAAATAAACTCTTACCTAAGGCTTTCTGAAAATGAGTTTTACTTTTGATAAAATAACTAAAACGGCTTTGAGTTCCTCTGAACAGACTGTAGGGCAATTGTCAAAATGACAACTCTTTTAACCTTACTGATCTCAGATTGAAAGTTTCCACCAACTGCAGTAGCAAAGAAACATTTTTAAAACACAGACTGCACACTAAAGAGGAGTAAGTGATAGAAAACACAGCCTATGCAGTAATAGCCTCTACGTCTTCTTGACCTCTTCTTTTATTTTAGCAACATCTGGGTACTAAAATTCCAAGTCTGCAAAGAAGCAGGGTCAGGGGAGGTAGTGGGGAACAGTTCCTATTGAAGTAAACTTTCAATAGTTTGCCTGTTTTTGAAAGATATGCAAGCCCTGGCCTTGCCTTGTTCATGTATGCCAGGGGAATCTGCAAAACAGATTACCCTGCAGAATAATTCTAGCCCTTACTCAACTATTCCCTACAATCCAGGATATATCATTATATATCTAAGAATTCAGTTTATGATTTGTCCCGGTAAAATCTGTGTAATAGTTATACAGTTGTTCAAAATAGCTTCCACTAAGGAGCACAGTTACTAAGGGGCTATGAAGACAGAGACTATAGTGGATCTATTTGTCGTTCCCAGAAACTCATGCCAGGTGCTTTGCTCGAGGCCAAGAAGAAAGTAAGCAGCAGATCAGGGGCCATCAATCAGATCTCTTACCTCTGATCCACTCTGACTTCACAACAGCTTCCATAGCAGCACAGAGGCTACCTTTGCATCCCACACACAAACACATGTACACACTCATGCAAATATGTTCACACACACACACATAACATACACATGATCATTAAGCAAGGCACTGCGGTTTAAAAGATGATGGGATGACTGGAGTGCTGCCCCTGAATGGTTCAGGAATTTTCAGTTTAGTAGAGAAAAAAGGCAATAAGGAGACCCAACATAATCTAATACAAGTTCTGTAAAACAGTCATTTCCAAAAATGCTGTTAAGAACCAGGAAAATGCAAGAGCAGCTCTGCTATTATCATGTTGTACGCACTGTTTTGTATGCTAGGGACTATGATGTTGTGGTTTCTCCACCATAACCTTGAAAAAGGGGCATCATGCCTTATTCATGTATTCTTTCAATGAGGTTATGTGTGACATCTACCTTGCTAAGTGCTTAGCATGAGTGAAGCAATGTCCCTATAATTGAGGAACACACATCCTAATAGGGAAGAGAGACATAAAAAGGTTCTCATTTCAGTACCATGCTTGAATATAAAATAGTCTTAACATAAGAAACAGAATAGCATAGCATTAACACTTATGGAGCCTATATTATGGGTCAGATACTACTCTAATAGGCTACTTCCATTCATGTAATGCTCATAACTCCTAAGGTAACTATAATTACCATCCACATTGTACCAATGAAAGCATTGGTGCAGAGAGAACTCAAATATGTTTCATGATGTCAAAGCATTAATAAATAGAAGACACACGATTTTAAAAAAACAGCCACAAAAACATGCTTTGAACCATCAAAATGCACTGCTTTTTATAGTATATTAACACCAGCCCTAAGCTTTCTTGCGGCACAGTTTTCTCACCCATAAGATAAGGGTAAAAACCGGTTTCCCTCCAGTAGGGATTTTCTAAGTATTAATTAAAATTGTAGATATGAAGTTCTTGGATCTGTGTATGGTATATAGGGAATGCAGTGTATTCTTAATAGCAAATATTTATTGAATAGATGAATTATCATCTTAGAAAATCTGTGAAAGAAGTATATATTATCATCTCACAAGGACTATTTATCTCTAAGCAGTGGAGCTGCACCAGATATTCTTGTAAGATTTCATCTAACCCAATGAGGTTTGCTGAGTTTGGGGAGCTCTGGGGGTCATCTAATAACCTAGCCAGGAGCACTCATTTTGAATGCCCCTGGGCTCTACCCTGTGCAGATTACATCAAGATTAAGTGCCTTGTCTCTGCATCTGGAAAATACTATAGGTGCCCTAGCCATTATTTATAGCTTCAGAAAGTTTCCAATGTGATTGTCTGTGACAAATATGTCAATTTCACTGCTGTGATTATGCAGGCACCTAGCAGAGAGGGGTGTGCAATGCGTAATAGCAGTGCCTTTAAACTCTCTTGGGGATGCATTTAGAATAGTGAATTCTGTCATCTTGCAATGCTTTTCTCACATCAGCTCTACTTCCTGTGCATGAATTCCAGGCAGCACTGGACATTTTATTCAGAAACAACACATATGGACAAAAATCCCATTAGTTTTCAAGATGGTGAATAAACACCCAAAATATATTTTGATCAAAAGTTCTTCCTTGAAAAGAGTTAAGTGCGCGTGACAGTTTGAAATCAGTTTCTCATTCCCCAATCTTAGAAGGATGATTTGGTATATCTAATTTAAAAATGATGCAAATAAACTTATTTTCAAAGCAGAAACAGACTCAAAACAAACTTACAGCTACCAAAGGGGAAATGAAGGGGGGGATAAATTAGGAGTTTGGGGTTAACATATACATGCTACTATCTATAAAATAGATAACCTAAAGGGACCTACTGTACAGCACAAAAAACTACTCAATATCCTGTAATAACCTATACAGGGAAAAGAGTCTGAAAAAGAATTAATGTATGTATATGTATAACTGAATCACGTTGCTGTGCACTTGAAACTAACATGATATTGTAAAGCAACTATACTTCAATTAAAAAATTAAAATTAGAAAAGAAAGATGAATTACTATATTTAGATGACCTGCTTCTAACACAAAGTAAAAATCTTTCCCCTTCTCCTAAACTATAGCTTCTTTTGTGTTTCCTAGCACCTTTCTTTTCAATGGCTATGTTCAAGTTGTCAGAGATAAGACAGGAGGAGGATTTCCTATAAATGGAACCAACATTAGCATTGGAAGTAGCACCAGCAGCTGCAGAAGGAGATTGATGGCCCTGAAACTCTTATCTGGATGTCAAGATTAAGGCCTTGAAATGAAGGGCTTCATATGAACATTTGTTATCAGTAGCATTTCACATCATCTTTGCTGAAACCAAATGTTCTCCTATAGTCAGGATGTTTTATCATTCTATTTACAATAATCTCTACTACTAATCTCAATTTGGAGACTATTTACTTGCTGACTTAAATTGGAACAAAAATTAAATCGACCTGATCCAATTCTTTTTAAATTTCTCATTGCAGTGAAGAAATCGTATCTATCAACTATCTGATTCTGAAATTTGTTGTGCACCCAGCAATAGAACACAGATATCTTGACCCCAGCCACTACTTTTTCCAAAAATTACATTGCCTCCTCAATTAAAAAAACTTAAAAATAAGATCTTGGTAATTTAGAGGGAAAAAAACTCAGAACGTAACAAAAGGTAATTGTGACATAAATCACTGCCTTGTAACATGCTAATTAAATTAGTGGGATTAGTTCAAGATGGATAGTGACATGAAAACACTTCAAGAAACTGGATTTCCCATTGTGGCTCAGCAGTTAGTGAACCAGACTAGCATCCATGAGGCTATGGATTCGATCCCTGGCCTCGCTCAGTGGGTTAAGGATCCCGTGTTGCCCTGAGCTGTGGTGTAGGTCGCAGATGTGGCTCAGAATCCCCATTGCTGTGGCTGTGGTGTAGGCCAGCATCCTCAGTTCTGATTGGACCCCTAGCCTGGGAACCTCCATATGCCACACAGGCGTGACCCTAAAAAGACAAAAGGCAAAGAAAAAAAAATACTTTAAGAAACCATAGTTGCAGATTAAAAACAACAATATGGATTTTAAAGGACTGAAGTGTTATTTTTAAAAAATAGGGGGAAATTATACCAACGTAAAAACCTTCAGCCAAGAATCACTGGGAACATCTGAAACACCCTGCTTTCTGTTAAGGAAGATTCTATTATCTATTGGCTTTGTAGGTAATAAGAAATATTTGACTTACTCTGCTTACCTTTAGGGAAGTGAGAAGAAGATACCCAGAAAAAAATTGAAAACATGTCAGGGTAAATATAAGTCAAACAGGGAGCCAGAACTCCCTTTTTGGAGAGCTATAATCTGACAGTAACTGTGAAAACCATAACCTCCCAAAATAATGTATGCCTCCACTAAAAGCATACTATTTTCAGAGAACAGAAGATCTGATGAATTTGTGTAATAACCACAGATACTTTTTTAAAAAAATCACAAAACATTTATTTCTTATGACTTAGATGAAGGTATTAACCAGAAAGAAGAGGTACGAAATTTTATGGATGAAAGCGCTATTGAAGTACTATATTATTTTCATTTTTATATACGGTATTAATATATATTGACAAAGGATACACATCTCAAGTGTACAGTTCAGTGGACTCATGTATATATCTATGTAATCTACACTTAGATTAGGATATAGGTGCATATTTCCAGCACCTCAGCAGGCTCCTTTGTCCTCAATGCCAATAGTGCCACCCCAGGGAAACACCATTCTCATTTATATCGCCATTGATTAGTTTTTGTATGTTCCCAAACTTCATATAAATTGAATAAAATATAATTTTTGTGCAAGCTCCTTTTACTCTATATTACATCTATCAGATCTGCAAGTTCTGTTACATGTATTAGGAGTTTCGATTTCTTTGTGGCATTCCATTGCATTAATATACTACAATTTACCTAGCCACTCTCTGATGAACCTTAGCCACTCTCTGATGAATCTTTATATAAAAATTTCTAATTTTGAGCTATTAGCAATGAAACTGTCATGAAACAATCTTACGCATGACTTTTGATATACGGTACACTCATTTCAGGGTGTGTCTAAGAGAAAAACTTCCGTTACTTCAAATATACTTTTATTCCTGCTTCAACTCTATGGATTCACAAAAGGTTTGCAAGACCATTGAATTGTAAGGTCATAAAACTAAATGAAAACAAAACTCATGTGGATAACGATTCCCAGGCTAAGAGAGTATTTGGGGAAAGCGGGTTGAAGTTCCCTGTTGAGGTCATACCTCTGGAAGCTGGCCAGAAAAGGAAATGAATTTGCATCTGGAAAAATTAAACACTAAATCAAGCCACTCTAACAATATACACTAAAAGTTTCAAATAACTGTGAATGGTGGAGGAAAAAGAGTAACTGAGTTTGTAAAAGAATAAAAGAAGATCCCTGAAGGGATATGTACATCATTAACATGCTTTAGAGAAGCTATCTCTACCCCCACTGGGTGGTTCAAAGCCTGGTGATCTTCAGGTTATTAGTATGTTCATCTTCCGTATTCAATTTTGCAGAAAATGTTGTAGGACACATAATGAAAAAAATAACTGAGAAGTATGTTGCAAGGAGATATTGATTGAGGTCATAAGGTGGGCAGAGAGGAAAAGAATTACAGAAACTAGTCTGGGATTCATTTCTTTGCAAATAATGGAGTAACACTTCTGGGGGATGGGGGAAGGCAGGTGTTCCGGTTGAATTTCTTTGCAAATAAGCTAATAATTCAACATAGGATAACAGACAAATAATAATTGCTAGTGGAAGAATGCTTCTCTATGGAGTATTCTTAGAAGAATGATCCTGATTTAAGGTTTCTTATGGTAAAGAAACCAAGATTCTATGAAATTATGACACACTCTTGAAAAAGTCTTGAAAGCTGGATATAAAATAGAGATGTTTCATAATTTAAATGCTTACACTGTGTAAGGTGACACGCATACCTCACTTGGAGAACTTTTCTATTACTGTGGGCCAGAGTGTGCTGCAATAGGAATAAAAGACCCAGGGTGCCACGTGGGATAGCCAAGGCCTCTCCCTGCTTTGCCAAGGCTACTGAGAGCTGGTGTCCTTGAACTGAGCAATAACTCAGACTTATTTGAGTGTGATAGGACAATCAGAAATTCTGTGTCAGCTCACAGTCAATGAACCATTAGTTTCACAATTAACCTTCATAAAATACAGGATGAAAAGAACTTCATCCTGGAATGTAAAAAAAATAAAAAAGGTAGTTCCTCATACAAAACTGTAGCCGTTTTTGAGATCATATTTTCTTTAATGATATCTACCTATTCGTCTATCCCCTATCTATCATCTACAGTAAATTTATAAAGAGTTTAAGCACATGTCCACAAATGGAAACCTAAAATATTAATTAAGAAGTCAGAGAAAATATGTAAATATTGATTATAATATAAGGCTTTTTTCTTGTTATCTTTTCATCTCAAGATGATTAACTAGGAGGGACTGATTAATGAAAATGGAAAGTTTAGTGCTAAGGCCTGGCAGCTACATAAAAGAATAAAGTAACCAGGAGTTCCCATCATGGCTCAGTGGTTAACAAATCTGACTAGGAACCATGAAGTTGTGGGTTCGATCCCTGGCCTTGCTCAGTGGGTTAAGGATCCAGCGTTGCTGTGAGCTGTGGTGTAGGTCGCAGACACAGCTTGGATCCTGTGTCTATGGCTGTGGTGTAGGCTGGTGGCTTCAGCTCCAATTAGACCCTATTCTGGGAACCTCCATATGCTGCAGGTGTGGTCCCAGAAAAGACAAAAAGGCAAAAAAAAAAAAAAAAAAAGAAAAAAAGAAAAGAAAAAAAAAAAGAATAAAGTAACCAGTACATTGTTTTTCCTCTTTTAGTGGAGAGGTTTTGCTGAGTTGCAAACCATTCATTGAATCAATAAACATGTATTAGCAGCATCTTCTATGCACCAGTTACAGTGCTTGATTTTGGAGCAAAAACAAAATGAATGACACATGCCTTACTTCTATTAAAGAGAGATTCTATCATCACAGTAAAGGAGGTATATAAATCACATATTATAATATGGTGCCGCAAATGCTGTGAACAAAAATCCCCAAGAGGTAACAGTTATACACCAGAGGAGGATCAAATGCAGAAGTGGGGTGGGTGAATGGGGAGGTGTAAACAGTGAAATAGTTTTATGCATTTATTTATTATAAAGTATCATTTCTATCTTAGAAGCAACACTTTTTCTTTGAAAAAAAATTATCTATGTCAATAGGCTCTATACAGCAATAACAAAATGTAATGAAGGTATTTGTTGGGGCCCACTGCCTAGGAGTTCTTCATAATCACTTACCTACGGAAAAGACAAATAGAATTGAATGAAAGCATCTGCTTGTTATCAACTATAAGAATCACATTAGTACTTAGTTGAAATATTTCACAGAATCAAAACACAAAAATGGAACAGACTGTAGCACTCTGATTTTTCTCATCTGCCTTAATGAATGTACCACACGGAGCTTTTTCAATCAGAATTGCTGGCAGAGAAGAAACTCTAACCTTGGCACAAGAGGGAGCCTAATGTTTTTATAAAACACATATTTTTAAGAATAAGGAAGATAAAATGTAATCTGGTAAAATATACATAACCGTAGTTGACTAACACTAAAAATCAGATTGTTCTCTCTCCCATTTTCTCTCCTGATATCACGATGTGCTCATTCTCCTCTGTGGATTCCTAATTTTGCTGGCATCTATGTATAAAAGGAATAATAAGACAGGTGTTTCTAGTCTTTAAACCTGTAACATTCATATATGGAAAATAACAATTTTCTGAATTCTCTCTGGTTTACCACAATCTGCGCTTTCTGGATCTCTGTATTCACTAATAGATAGCTTCAGATGGAAGTCATAACTATCCCCACCACAAAAATCACCAGTTGCTTTATCCAACTCTGAAAAACTGGTGGATTCAGTGAAAATAAAATCTTGATGTCTAACTAAAGCTGATTATTTGAAAGGCTCTCTGGCTGACTAGCTCATTTTATAAATGCAGAGGTACTAAAATTCAAGGGCTCATTTTAGACTAGAAAACCTAATGATTCAGCTTTTATCTCTTCAGTGATGGTTGTCAACTCCAAAATAGAGAGGATTTGTGAAAAAGAAAAAAAGAAATCTACTTAGTATCTATCTGTGGCAGGCACTGTATTAAACTGTGTGTGTGTGTATAGTCTCATTTAATCTTTAAAAATAACCAATGAAGTATTACTTCCCATTTCATAGATGAAGAGGCTGAAAAGAAGACAAGTTAACTTTTTCATTTTGCAACTATTAAAAATGATAGAGCTCAGATTTAAACTTAGGGCCATGGAGTTCCTGTCGTGGCTCAGTGGTTAGCAAACGCAACTAGCATCCACAAGGACGCAGGTTCCATCCCTGGCCTCACTCAGTGGGTTAAGCATCCAGCATTGTCATGAGCTATGGTGTAGGACGCAGACGTGGCTTGGATCCTGCACTGCTGTGGTGCAGGCTAGCAGCTACATCTCCGACTGGACCCCTTTGCCTGGGACCCTCCATATGCCATGGATGTAGCCCTGAAAAGACAAAAAGACCAAGATAAATAAATAAACTTCGCCCCAAATCTTACCCCTTAGGTGAGCAATAGATGTCTATTCAAAGCATCTTGTTAGTAATACAGGGAGCTAATTGAGTAATATGGACATATATCTACAAACATATTTCTGATGCTAGGAAATGATAGATTAGACAGATAGATAGACAGACAGATACAGATAATAGACAAATCAGAATGTTAAGGTTGTTAGGGTAGCATCATTTCTATATAATTATATGTATAATATACTTAATATATATAAATATATCTTATGTTTATGCTTACCAATTAAGTCTTTGACATACATTCTAAATTCTACATAAAAATAACTACAGGAAAGAGCCTTTTGATGATGATAAGACATTCTCAAAGGAAAATACAAGTAATACCATTCTCCAGCAAGTAACTGCAAATAATCTTAAAAACTTAAGACTACTATTTTAAATTTCTGAAAATGAGTTTTTCTATGTAATTTTTCCATAGCATTTAATGTCCATAAATCTTGGGGGAGTGTATTATTTCAAATGAAAATATCAACATTCTCACAAATTTGCAAACCAGCAGCATGCATAAAATAAGAAGTGGAAAACAATGGCCAGAATATGATATTCTAAAACTAACTGTAGAAAGACATAATCAATTTTTTTTCTAGTCACCCAAATCACCTCAAGATAAATGATGCAGTATAATTAAGTAGAGAAAAGTTTACTTTGCTCAGATCCATTGGGAGCAGTAAATCTTTTAACACTTACTGAATTTGTGCTAATTAGTTATCCATGAAAGGCACTGTTGTTATTAAAAATGATTGTAGAGTTTTAGTAAAGGAAAGAAAAAGAACTATTCAGGTAAATTGAAGAATTTTTCAGTTAAGAATCAAAGGAAAAGGAAATGGCACTTGTTTTTACACCTTTATCAAAATAGGCACAAAAGGCATTAAAGATACATCAGCATCTAGGTGAACTGACAAGTGGAAACAGGAAAATTTGAGCATATGCTAGTATCATGTGGTATGAAAAAGGTTTAAAGAAGTGTAATTTAACTATTTTGGTACTTGGAATGGGGAAAAAGACAATTCTACATTTTTCTAGCATTCGGGTCATACAGAGAATTGTTTTAAGTTATTTTGGCCTTTTTGAACCTCCCTTTCTTCTTTGGTAAAGAGTCAGAATAAAATTTGATCTTGCAGGGTTTTTGCCAAGATCACATGAAATAAGGAATGTTAAAACACTCTGAAAGCTATACAGAGCTATAAAAACATAGGGTATTTTTATTACTTTCTAGAGTGAAAATTATTCAGAGCTAATAAGAAGTATGTAGTAGTGTGAAAACAAGAAGCAGCCAGAGGGGTTGAGTAATCCATTTAGGAAAATCCACATTTTAAAGGAGTTCTAGCCAATCTCACTGGTCATATTAAATCAATGATGCAGTCACTGGCAGTAGGATACAGCGTCCCTGCCCTATTTTTCCTCATTCATCATTCAATGGGCTGGACCACTTTGAAAAACGAAGAGAGAAGCAGATGGGGAAGCTGGTTAGATGCTGTCATATCTGGTTTTGAATCTACGTAGGTTCTGCTTCAGCCTAAAAAAAGGAAGATCAAGGTTTCTTAATCCTCCAAACCCAAAAATAGGCATGGCCTGCTGTAGAGAGGAGAATTACATTGAAAGAGGTTTTTATTCAGTATTAGCTTATGGATCCCAGTCTCTAAGGCATCATCTTAAGAGGCAAGTCCCTCTCATAGCTAAACAATTATAAGGACAATAATATTGATTACATTTTACAAGAATGATATTTTGCCCTTAGCTGTAGATGTCATGCTTTGAGGAGCCCACTATGTCCTTGCCTATCCCTAACTGAGTTCCATACTGAATAGCATCATTGCTTTAGCTTTTCTATTCACATCCAAATGAATGGTGACATGCAACCTCAAGATAGCAAAGGACAAAGACAAACATCAATGAAATACAGTGAGGTAGGACTGGAATTTATAAAGAACCAAACTAATAGTCTTTTTTCTTAATTTTTAATTTTTTTTTTTTTTTTTTTTTTTTTAGAAATTTTCCATCAACCTGCTTCCATTTTAAGAGTTTGTGGAAGAACAGCTTAAGACTGCTCAGTGGTTGTTTCTCCCCAGTCAGTGGTTTGGGCAGGGGGAGCTTCAGGCAAGTCTTCAGTGGCAGGCTGAGCACTCCCGTCTTCAGAGGGACCTGCTGGATGGGCACAGAGGGCACCTGCATGCCTTCAGATCAGTCTCCCACTTCAGGTTAAAGAGCAGTGAATTCAGGAGCGGGAGCCATCCATTTACCCTGAAATTACGCCTTGGTCACAGCCTTCCCAGCTGCTGCCTTCTCTTCGTTTGCAATCTCTTCAGGATCTCTGCAGAAGGAGAAGTCAGGCATGACCTCCCATGAGTGTTCACTGGAGGTGGTGCCACACATGCACAGAACTTCCCAGGCGAGCATCCGCCACATCAGACCCTCAAAGTGAGCTCCCTTGCTGTTGCACAGGATGGTGATGTCCACATGACACAGAGGAGAGTCTGTGTTACACATGGCCGTGGGAGGCAGGTGAACATAAGAGGTCTCTAGGAGAGGCTGGTGGTCATCCCTGGGAACAGTAACCACCAGAAGTCTTGGCTCCCGGAAGGCTGCCTGGATCTGGTTAGTGAAGGTTCCAGGAGTGAAGCAGCCAGCAACAGGGGTGGCTCCGGTGGTAGCAGAAAACTTGAGCGTAGATTTCAGGCCAGTATTCCCAGAGGATGTTTCAATAGGAGCCATGGCACAAGTTGCCAACAGAAGCTTCTGCCAGGTTCACTCCAGATTTTTGATGTGGATACATACCATCACTTTTCCTTTTGTAGATATACTGTTCCACTTGGAAGCCAAAGTTGCTGCCACTTAAGTAGGTTCCTGCTGGAAGGGATTTGAGGACATCCTCCTCCTTCATTGTGAAAGTTTCCCTTCAACTTAAGAAGGGAATGCAGAACAGCTCTGTATGGACCACTGTCTGAGTAGTGTGGAAAAGCTGATAGTATTTTTATATCCTTACTATGTGCCTGGCACTGAGGAGTAACTTGACTAACATTTCTCCTTTAGTCTTTAAAATAGTCCTATAAGAATATTTTTTTAATTATTTCAAAGCTTTCAGATAAGAAGGATTAAGTTTAGAAAGGTTAAGATGTTGAAGTAATGATTGCTGCAGTCAGCAATCAACTCCAAAATCATGGCCCATAATCCTGCCCCTATCACAGTGCTTCAGAGACTCTGTGAAATTTCTGTACTCAGTTTTGCTTTTGTTTTGTTGTAATTGTGTTACCAGCAAGGAAATACTGTCATCATCAAAAAAAAAAAAAAATTCATTAGAGAAATTCAACTGGAAAACAGATATAAAAGTAGATAATCTGAGAGTGAAGTCATAAAGAAGAGGCCTTCATTAATAACCTCTAACACCCCTGCATTGGCCACTGTAGCTTTTTTTCCAAAGCTCTGTCCCTTTCTAGGACTCAGAAAATCACTCAACAAGCTAACTTGTATCATTTCTCTAAAAACTGCTCTTAGTAAGGGCAGATGGAGGTAAAGGGGTGACCTGGAATAAGATTACTAAAAGGGAAAGGGAAGAAACAGAAAGGAGATAAGAATGGAATCAAAAAGTTAATTTGCTTATTTCACAATTCAGCCTACGATCAGTCCTGGATTTAAGACACTCCATGTCATTTATGCTAACGATTTGAATGCAAATTTATTTTGACCAGCATACTCTCAGATTATGAATCATACATTTGCCTAGTCACATCTTACATTAAAGAAATGTCTGGCTTATAATTGATTCATTTGTCCTTAAAGAAGACAGATGAATAAATGCATTTTAAAGGCAACATTAATGAGTAAAACAGCATTTTAATTAATGTGCCTTTAATTAAACAAAATAAATTTTCTTCACAAGGTCCTGATTTCTTTTTTCTACCCCCTCTAGGAGAAAGAGCAGCATTAAATGTTTCAGCCCATTAAGTTTTAAAGTTTTAAGTGACTGAAAAGTTGGATTCCTGAATCTACATTACAATTCATTCACAATGGAAAACTAATAGCTCATAAATGAAGCTTCTGTTAAAAGTAAATTGTATCAAACATGTTCCTGAAATGAGCATTTTTGAAAATGGAATTAATTTTTACTTCTGTCTTCTGCCCCAGGTGTGCATAGACCAACAAAGGAATACAGCAGCTGCAATGGACCAGAGCAACTAGAGAACCAAAGGTATGAACATCTGCAGCTGCAGCTTCTCATTAGCCATCTATTTTTTCCTTCTATTCCAAGGTATAAATCTTATAAATTATTGTTGGATTTATTCGCATGCAAACAACATAGCCTAAGCAAATGTGACATCAGGCCCACAAAATATGGGTAAGAAGATTCTCCTTTTTTTTTTGGTGTGGGGGACACACACATGGCATATGGAAGTTCCTGGGCCAGGCACCGAACTCATGTAACAGCAGTGACCTGAGCCACTGCAGTGTCAATGCTGGATCCTTAACCCGTTATGCCACAGAACTCTGAAAATTCTCTTTTTAAAAAATAGACAATTGACAAATAATAGCTTCAAAAAAGTTGTCTTCTGTGAAACGTGGACAGAGTGAAGTCTCATTATCTCAGCTGGGGAATCATCTACTGTAAGAATTAAGAATATTGTAACAATATAGGAAAGCAGACGTAAATTTGGTGTCCCCGGAATACATTAAGAAATAATGGTGGTCTTCTTCAGGCTCACGGTTCAGATTCTGTCAAGCAGTGTCCAATCTTCAAAGAACAAGAAATCTCCATGAAAATTCTAATCTCTGGCATGCCAAGCCAATGTATTCTAATTAGAATCCTTTGTTTTCCACCTCAGTCAGTAGTTTTCGAACTTTACCATACATAAAACATACCCCAGGATGCTATTCAAAGTGTAGAATCCCAATCCCATTCTAAGCTCAATAGCCCTGGGAGACAGTTTAGAACCAAATCCATTTATCCTATGTGATTCCAAAGCCAGTGGTCTGACGACCATGAAGAAACCCAGACCTCTGAAGATGTTATTTTCCTCATACATTTTTGTAGAAAACTTGTTCAATACAAGAGAAACAAAATTCTGAAAAGAAAACATCATTCATAGTCCCATCACTCAACATACCTACTATTACATCAGGACAACAACTTCTAGGTGTACATGTATAGTTATCCACAGTTTTCTTCATGCTGTATTATAGTTAATACATTACATTTCAAAAACTTTCCTTAAGTCATTAAAAACTGCTTGTGCATAAAACTCTGTGATGAATGTATTTTTTTCTGAATATTTCAAGACATCATTCTATGGTCTTCTAACACAGTGCTGGTGATGAAAAGTCTAACGACAGATTTCTGGTTACCCATAGGTACTTTTTTAAAACTGAAAGCTTAGATGACTATCTCTTCATGTTTGGTATTTCTCCCCTCCCTTGTCTTTTTGCCTTTTCTAGAGCCACACCCGCAGCATATGGAGGTTCCCAGGCTAGGGGTCGAATCAGAGCTGTAGATGCCAGCCTACACCACAGCCCCAGCAATGCCAGATCTGAGCCGCGTCTGAGACCTACACCACAGCTCACAGCAACTCTGGATCCTTAACCCAATGTGCAAGGCCAGGGATCGAACCCGCAAACTCATGGTTCCTAGTCAGATTCCGTTCCCGCTGCACCAGAACATGAGCTCTATGTTTGGTATTCTTAAATTTTACCATCCTGTGTTATATAAAAGTTAACCTAAAAAATTATAGGGGTTAACACAAATTTGATTTTCCCAATCATTTTGTATATTTTTCACTGTTCATTTAATAATGGATCTTAGAGGATTCTAGATGAAGGGGACCAAAGATGACAAAGTAGAAAGACCTTGAGCTCGCTACCTCTCATGGTTTACAAAAATTACAATTTACAGACCAAGTATTGATTAGAAAAAAAATCAAACAAACAAACAAAGACTAGCAGGAAGGAGCTTCTCCAATTAAAAATATAAAGAAGGAACCACTACAAGATGAGTAGGAGGGATAGAAACACAGTATAGTCAAGATTCACACTTCTAGGTGGCCAGCCCACAAATGGGAGCATAATCACAACTGCAGAGATTCCCCCCAAGGACAGAGGGGCCCAAGCCCCACATCCAGTTCCCCAGCCCAGTTTCTGCACTAGGAACATAAGGCCCCAGAAGTTGTCCTTGAAAGCCAGTGGGGCTTGCTTTGGGGAGAATCAAGAGGCTATAGAAAACAGAGACTCCACTCTTAAGAGGACACAAACAAAACTGCACATGCTCTAGGACATAGGGCAAAAGCAGCAATTTAAAAGGATCCTGGGTCTTTCCACTTTCTGACCTTGGATAACCTGTCAGAGAGAAAGGAAGCAACTGAGATTCATTTTGGAAACACAGACACTGGCAGCAGCCAATTTTGGGAGCTCACTCTACCATGAGGACACTAGTGCTGGAAAGCACCATTTTGGAGTCCCGCCTCTAGCTAAGTAGCACCAGTGTGCATCATTTCTAGAATTCCCAGGCCCAGAAGCTAGCCAACAGAGAAACAGCTCCATCTAGAAGCAGGCCAGTTCCTATAGGTTGTCCTGAGCCTCCTAGCTGCCATGAGCCTCGTAGCTGCCTCCCAGCCTCCCAGCTGCTCCAGCCCCTTCCACCAGCCACAGAATCCCAGGGCCCTGTGGTCAGAGACCCCATAATCCAGCATCACCCACCAATGGGCCAGAACTAGCTCCAAGGACCCAATGGGGCTCACAGCTACTCACCGGGACCAGAACCCACCCACCAGCATGCTGACACCAGCTCCAGGATCCTGAGCCACTCAGCTGAAAACCCCAGTGCTCTGCCAACTGGTTGGCTAGAACTACCCCTAGGCACAGCCTCACTCACCAGTGGATAAACAATATCTCTGGAACCACCTGGGCTCCAGTCCCACCCACCACCACATAATACCAACTCCAATAAACTTTGGGCTTCTCCCTCAGCAACCCCACAATCTGGTTCCAACCATCAGGTTGACAAAAGTTCCAGAACACCCCAGGCCCACAGCAAGCCACATTAAGAACAAGCTCCATATACCACTGGGCTGACACCAATCCCCAAACCCACACAGTCCCACAAAGACCTGTGTCAGGATCCTACTTGTCACCAGTGAGTGAGAACCAGACCTGGAATCTCCTGAGTCCCAGCTCCAAATACCAGCAGGCCAGCACCAGCCCCAGGATACCTGGCCCCTAAAGCCAGCTGCCTTTTGAACTGGCCCAGCCCACAAGAGGCTAGCACCAAAACTGGGATTCCCTGGGTCATGCAGCCAGTAGCACAAGAACTCTGGCATACCACCAGTGGCCAAGAGTCTCCACACTAGGCAGGGCCTAACAACAAGACAGCCAAGGAGCCAGTCATGCCTACCTACCAGTGTGTCCATAAGAGTCAGGCCTGCCACAACAAAAGGACTCATGCAGCCTATATAGAGGGTGCCCCTAGACATAGTTCTGTAACCAGAAAGAATGTGCTGCTGGACCTCATAGGACATCTCCTATATGAGGCCTCTTGTCCAAGACGGGGAAACATAACTGACTTATCTAATACCATAGAAATAAAAACAGCTAGGCAAAATGAAGTGACAAGAAATATGCTCCAAATAAAGGAAGATAAAATCCAGAAGAACTAAGTGGAGATAAAAAATCTACCCAATAAAGAGTTCAAGGTAATGATCAAAAATTTGTTCAATTAATTCAGGAGAAGAATGAATGAACATAGAGAGAAGTTTAACAAGAGTTAGAAAAACATAAAAAAAAGAAACAAATAGAGCTGAAGAATGTGTAACTAAAATAAAAAAACACACTAGAAGGAATTAACAGTAGATTAGATCATACAAAGGAATGGATCAGTTAAAGGAAGGCAGAGTAGTAGCAAAAATTACTGAAACTGAACCAAAAAAAAAAAAATTTAAGCAGGGACAATTTAAGAGACATCTAGGACAATATCAAGTGTACTAACATTTGCATTATAGGGACCCCAGAAGAAAAAGAGAGGAGATAAAGGAGCAGAGAACATATTTGAAGTAAAAAATAAGAAATATTTCCATGGTTAAGGCAAATATATAACAAAAGTAGTAAATGAACCACTTATAAAGCTAATAGGAAGGATAAAAGCCAAAAGTTGTAAAATCATCTATATCCATAATAAGTAGTAGAGTGATACACAAAACCAAAAGATATAAAATATGATGTCAAAAACATTAAGTGTCACGGGGGAAGTAAAAGGAAAAGTGGTTAAAATGTGTTCTAATTTAAGAGATCATCAAATTTAAAATAATATATATAGAGAGTTTGCCATATATAAATGTCATGGTAACCACAAAGCAAAAATCTACTATAGATACACACCAAAAAGGAGAAAGGAATCCAAAATAACACTACAGGTAATATAAAAAAATCACAAGGGAGGAGAGCAAAAGAAGAAGAAAGGAATAAAAAAAAGAACTACAAAAACATCTGAGCACAAGGCAGAGAATGGCAATAAGTGCATACTTATCAATAATAACCATAAATCTGGAAGGACTAAGTGCTTCAGTCAAGTATGTCTGACAGGGGCTAATATTCAAAATATGCAAAGAATTGATGTAACTCAATATCAAAAAAAAAAAAAAAAAAAACTAGGCAGATGACCTGAACAGACATTCTTCCAAAGAAGACATGGAAATAGCCAACAAGCATATGAAAAGATGCTCAACTTCATTCATCATCAGGGAAATGCAAACTCAAACCACAAGTATGGTATTACCCCACACCTGATAGAATATTATAAAAAACAACATATAACATGTGTTGGCAAGAATGTGGAGAAATGGATACCCTTCAGCACTGTTGGTAGGAACACAAATTGGTACAGCTACTATGAAAAACATGTGGAGTTTCCTCAAAAATTTAAAAATAAAACTACCATGAAATCTAGGATTTTCATTCCTGGGTATTTATCTGAAGAAAACAAAAACACTAATTTGAATGATATATGCACCCTTACGTTCACTGCAGCATTATTTACAATAGCCAAAGTGTGTAAGCAACCTAAGTGCCCATTAATAGATGAATGGATTTATACACACACACACACACATATATACATACACATCCACACATACAAGGTAATAGTACTCAGTCATAAAAAAGAATGAAATCTTGTTATTTGTGACAGCATGGATGGACCTGGAGGGTAACATGCTATGTGAAATAAGTCAGACAGAGGAAGACAAACACTGAATGATTTCACTTATATGTGGAATCTAAAAAACAAAACAAACATAACAAAACAGAAACAGAATCACAGATACAGAGAACAAGCAGATGATTGCCAGAGGGAAAGAGGTTGGAAGGAAGATAGAACTAGGTGAGGGATACTAAGAGTTACAAGCTTCCAGTTATAAATGAGTTATAGGCATGAACTATACAGTGTGGGGAATATAGTCAGTTATTATGTACTATCTTTGTATGGTGACAGATCTTGACTTGTGATCATTTTGAAACATAAAGAAATACTAAATCACTATGTTGTGCACCAGGAATTAACATAGATTGTAGGTCAATTACACTTCAAAAACAAACAGACTCATAAAGACTAGACTTGTGTTTACGAGTTGAGTGAGTGGATGGAGGAGGGAACTGGATGAAGGTAGTCAACATATATAAATGTGCAGTTATAAGATAAATAAGCACTATGGATATAATGTACAAGAAGATAAATATATGCAGACATAGAACCATATACTGGTTAGTGATTTGGAGTATACAGAATATCCTGGAAAATGGTATACATTTTCTCAGGATATCGCTTGCAAACTGGTACCACAGCTGCACTTTCACCAGAATTCTATAAACCAGTAGTTTGAATGGTATAGAATGTGATTAAACCAATGGACCCCATGTTCACGTTCTCATTCCTGTCCTCTAAAAGAGGATAACACGATGGCGGATCAACCATTCCATAAATCCTCAAATAGTATTGCTGGCTCTACCTCCACAGGTATAAAAGGTAAATTCATAAGCAAAATATATGTAATTTCTAGACAAGATCTATTTTTGCCCTTTCTAGGATAGAAGGAGTTCAATGATACCCACATGAAATCAAAGTGACTATTTGGTCTTTTGGAGTAATGGTACCATATTGGACACTCAAAATTGGTCTTTTTGTGGGAAATTTAGTCTAAGCCCTGATTTACAATGGTGAGTGGGAGCCCATATTTTGAGGTACATGCAGAGCTTTCATCCTTGCCCTGATTACAATGTCATTCATTTACAATCTGTGTCAACACCGGGGTAGCCAATGATAGATACTGGCTGGCGTCAATGGACTAAATCGTTTTGTCTATATTTTTAGACCTCTTTTCTTGGTAGATATTCTCTGATGAATGTTAACAGCAATATATATACATATCTTCCCACTTAATTCTCTGTTCAGTAGGTCAATCTTTATGTCTCTTCATCAGACTTTCATAGCTCTAATCTTCTAATTTTTTCACTCCTCTATGCCTCTGATAAACCAGCCAAGCCACTGCCCATTTTCTATAAGTTGTTCCACATGGCCACTTTTTCCCACACCAAATGGCTGGCCAGTTGTCCAGCACTAAAAAAGATCACTGAATCTGGTCACGCAATTATGGAGTCTCAAAGGGAAGAGACTGCTATGTTCCTCACCAAGGAATTCATGGCCAAATACTATGCCATGGAAGGTTCGATAGGTCAGTATTCTGGTCTCAGCTCTCTCTCTGGCTTGTTGCTATATGCCTGGAGTGAATATTCTTCCTTTGTATCATTTTCTAGCCACACTGCTCTACTGTTTCCAGTGATTTTAGATGGAGCTATTGATTGCAAATAGCGGTGAGACTGCTGTTTTGCATTCCACTTTTTATCACTGCCAGAGCCTCCACCAATGGGCCTTCTGTTCTGAGTATCATGAGTATTTCTCTGCTCCCCAGGTTTGTTGATCTAAGAACTGCTGCCTTACCTATCCCAGTGGAAATTCAGATATAGAAATTTCCAGGACCACACATAGGTCTGGTTTACTGATGACTATTCCTGGTTAACTTCTACCAGGATAGAATAGGATACAGCTCTCAGCCACATTAGCCCCTGAGCACTAAGGGATATTTCCCTTGATTTATCTGTTTGTTTCAAAAGCATCTGTTATTTAGCAGAGAATTTCACAGCTGTGCTTTGAGGCTATGCAGTGGTCAACTGCTGTGAACAGGCTCTGACTTGATCACAGGAACATGCCTGCACAGATGAGGCCTAGAGGTGACTGATAAAGCTAGTTTTGCTTCATTGCCATGCTAAGATCTTCACCCAAGGTAGGGATTTGTACTCTATTAAGCACAATTTGTGCCATGTGCAAAGTAACATGGAAGACTGTTTATACCCTCATTGCCCACAGCTACCCATGGAAATCTCCACTCTTTTCCTAGAGCCCTAATGACGTGTCTGATGCTTACTTCTTAAAATTTCTTCATTCTCCTTTCTCATTCCTTGATCAATGTATAATGTTTCTGCTTTCTGCTCTGCTATACCAAACTTGGTTTCATTTGATTAGCACTTGCAACTTTGGGCAAAAACCCACTGAGGGGGCACTGACACCACTGGGTATCAGCAATACAGCTGCCATCCAACCTGAGAAGGATAGCAAAGGATAGTTAGCACAATGGGCATACTTCATGCAATGTGATGGCTATACAGGCCAGGCCATCCCAATAAATGAGCTGTTCTATATCTACTGACTCATGGGTCTGCAGCCAATAGCCTGGCTGCTTGGTCAGGCCACTGGCAAGTCTCAGAACATCAATCTCCCGTGTTAGGATTAGATATTTGTATAAAAACTATCTGTTCTCCTAATAAGCTTTTTGTTACCTGTGTTAATGCTTACTAGGAAGGCTCTTGCGCTGACAAAGATGGAAGACATAACCAACGGCCAGACCGCATTTGTCAGAAAAATGCTAATTGAATTGGCCTTTAACTCAGGACAAGTAGACATGCACCCCATTGCCTCCTGCATCCATGAGAAAGCACCCTATGGAAATTCAAACACCATCCTAGATTGTCCTATACACATAGCCTGCCACTACTGTCCAAAAGAAAACAGCGTGCAAGGTCTGTCCTATATGCCAGAGCAGGGCCAAAGCTAAAAATACTGACCAAGGACAAATCGCTCTGGTTAATGGTCCAGGGAGGCCTTGACAAATAGATTACATAGGATCTGTCATCCCACTTAGAGGGTTCTGTCACCAGCAAAGTCCACTGGGGTGCTTGGGAAAAATAAGATGGAATCTAGGTGATGAGGTCTAACCTCTTCTATTGTGCTTAAGTCTAGTTTCACTAGCCTGTAGGGGGCCATAAGCAGAGGCCTTTCACCTAATACATGGTATTAGAGTTCCCAGCACAGACCCAACTTGGCAGGCTGTGTGGAAAAGAGCTGCTCACAGCACTTGGACAAAGACAACGATGATGGTCCTTGTGCAGAGCTGCTGATTCCAGAACTTCAATCTGGAGCCTTGAGCAACATAACTACATCTGACCCACAGATGAGAACCCTATAAAGCAGCCTCACCACTGGCCTATTTGGGAGAGTATGTACTTTAGAACACGAGCTCACACCTCTCCATTCTTTGATCAAAGAATAAAACTTTCTTCTGTATCTGAACTGAACTTGGTTTCATTCTGCTGATGTGAGTGACACAGGGGGAAGACACTTGTTGGGACTTGACTCAGAGATTCAATAACAGTTCCACTAGATCTTGACTACAGATGACCATTTATCTGGGTTTGGACTTGCTATCCTTATGAATTCCACTTACTTGGACCATAGTGTCCACGTCACACAAGATCATATTTGTATCTTGTTCAGGTTTTCTGAGAACATTGTAACTAAAAATAGCCCCTGAATTGTGACTCATGTTCCCCATTGGTGGGTCCAACAGGCACACAATAGATTCTTCATGTTCCATATTATTCCCAAGCTGTAGAGGTGATTGTGTTAAGACACAATTAAAAGAAGGCTTAGCTGGCTGACGTGAGTGGTAAAGATAATTCTAGCCTAAACTACAAATTTCAAGCCATCAGTCTGGTGTTTCAATGCAGCAATTCCCTAAAAGGCTACTTCTCATTCTTGCCATATGTTTTACCAGGCTGTCTGACCTCGTCCTTCAATTGCACAATCTTGCTTTAATATTATTGACAGCATGGTCTCTGTAGGGAACCCTGCAAGGACCCTCCATCCACTTCTACCACTCCCTGAAGACTCAAATCAATGGGAGATTAGAAGGGCTATTAAACAATGAGGAATGAGAATCAGTAACCACCTTCTTCATTTACCACCTAGGTGCAGAGGATGGATTTTTGCCAAGAAGGACTTTGAAAATAATGCTCATCCATTTGAGGTCTTAATAAAGCATTTTCCTTAAGGTGGCCCTGCTGTCTTGTCCCATGTAGTCCCACGGGATTAATATAAATGTATAGAATAGAACCATTTATTGAACGGAGGATCCAAGCCAGAATATTTGGGTATCTCACCCCAGAAAATGGATTAAGAATGTTATCCTTGCCTTTGGTATAGGAAAGATGCCTACATTACAGTCAATGGGAAGGCCTCCTTGACTGAGAGGATATGAGCTCCTTCAAACCTAAAAGACTGGGTAGAGAAGAGGGAAAAGAAGAAGATATAACATCTCTTCCTTCTCTCTCCTACAGAATACCCTGTGTGACTTCTGTCTTGCTGTATTTGTTGATAAATCTGTTCCAGGCAATTGTCACTGCCCCAAATGTGACAAGCTATTGGATATGTCACTCACTCGATCTCACAAATAAACATTTGAAAGCTGTACCACCGACTACCAGGAAAAGACGTTTCTCTAACCATATAGCTTCTGATAACTCATGTGCTCAAACCTTATTCGTCTGAACTGATGCTTTGCCAAAAATGGACTCTGACACTGTAAAAGCAAAATGCTATCAGAGGTTGCACCTGGCACATCTGAGCAAAGGAGCATAGATCTGCCGTCAAGGCTATTTAGGTCTGGATAGTGGCAGTCTTCTCCCTTCTCCCCACACCTTCACTCTAGTCCTACCCAGACCCTTAAATTCCACTCAAGAATTCTGTCTACAAGGAAGGACTCTTAATTGGTTGATCCCTGTACTAATCAATGAAGAGTCATTCCCTCTCAGCACTGCGTGTGTGTGTATGTGTGTATACACTCTTGGGATTTTATTTTGTTTTCAAACCAGGCCTCACCTCTCTTCTTCCTGCCAATGTAATGTCTGTGCGGGCATTAATAAATCTGTTCCAGGCAATTGTCACTGCCCCGAATGTGACAAGCTATTGGATATGTCACTCACTCGATCTCACAAATAAACATTTGAAAGCTGTACCACCGACTACCAGAATATGCCACAATGTGCTGACTCAGGTGGGAGCTTCAAATCCAGGCAAAGCCCAGTTACTAGAGGGAATTGACAGGTGGCCTTCTGAGGTCTCTGTTCACAGGTAGGCTCATTTGGCTAACCCTACCATCAGGGTCACTTAATTAGAAAGTATTCTGCATGCACTGTCCCTGGCCCTCACTGAGGTCATTAATGTTACTACTTATGCTTTGTAGGCAAAAAACAAAACAAAACAACTCAATTCTGTGACCCAAGTAATGTTAGGTAACTACATAGCCCTCAACTTACTGCTAGCCAGCCAAGGACAGTTCTGTGTGATTTACAATACCTCATTTTCCACCTGGATCAATACAACTGGCAAAGTAGAACTACTGATTATGAGTCTTAAAAAAAAAAAAAATCCTCCTGACTCTCTGAAGTAAGCCCTGATGGTCTATAGGACATCTTTTCATGCCTTGTGAGTTACCGGGGTCTATGGCTCTGTTCACATCTTTAGGTAGGCCTAATTATCCTGCCCCAAGTGATTTTGATCATGGCCCTGGTCCACTAGGAGTAATCAAGTTACTGTCACAGCTCCTTAAAGTCTGACCTATTTGTGCCCATTGTGTGATAACCTATGCTTTTCACTCTAGCCCAGAGAGATCAATGGGTAGAGACTGGCTCCAGCTGAAAATGCGTAATCTTATAGGCCCTATTTTCATGTTTTTCACAAAGAGCACTGAAAAACTGTACATGACCTAAGGGAAAAATCTAGAATATTAGCTGATGTTTACAGGCTCCAAACATATTTCATTTGGGAGTAGAGGGAAACTTATGCTAGGTCATTACTTCTTCAACTAGATTATTATAAAACAAACTCAAAATATTCAAGTTCCAAGAAAACTTTCACACTGTAATTCTGACCTGAGGCTGGTTGACTTTGTCAACAATCTCTGTCTTTATCTCTGTGGCTTCTTGTCCTATTTGCTATACTTGAAGCTTCTCTTCTACCCCTATGTTGAGAGTTGTCTCTGACTTAAACTTCTGACAAAGTTATGCCTCTTGCATAAGAGTGTGAGAAACTCCAGGGATCTGGTCTTCAGTGAAAATGATGAAAATTATTTTAAAAACCTATTATTTGAAATCTCTGAAAATGATTAAAAAAAAAAAGGCAAGTAAAAAAAAAAAAAAACTCTACTAAAACATTAAAAATTATGAGAATGTGGTAGTTGAACCATGACCTGTACCCTCTTTTCCCAGCCTGCTTAGCACTATGGAATCTCCACTGTAGACTGGTGCAGCCAAGAAGCCTGTATCCCGTACTTATTGGAGACTGGAATTTTTATTACTACATAGTATCTCCTTAAATCTATTTAAGGATTTAGGCTTAACATTTAACTTTTTGCTTATCTTCATATAACTCCTCATACCTTATTATTTATAAGCATTTATCTAGTACATCTTTTCTATCATTCTTTTTGATTTTTAAAAATATTTTCTCTTAGGTATATTATAGTAAACAGCATATGTCTTTAAGATGAGAAAATATTCAAGAGATCACCCAGAAGAATGGCTCCCCCCAGATCTGTATACTGTGCTCTGGTTGCTCAAGTAATCTAATCCCTCTGGCTAACATTTTCTAAAATTTCTTAAAATTTTCTGGCCTGGTACCCTGTCTTATTTCTGATCCCATTATAATTTTATTGTAGGAGAATATAAATGCAGGCAGATAAAAATGTATTTACCCTAGATATATCTATATAGATATACAGATATGTAAAGACCTAGTTTCTTTCTTGTTTCCATATGATTTGGAAGAGAAGGTAGAAAAGGGTATGCTTATTCTGTCTCTTGAATACTCTCTCAGCTTTCCCTTTAAATATTATGAACTTACATTCACAGAGAGTGATTCATACAAACTCATTAATTAATAGCTAATAGCAGCAAGAAAACCAAGGCACCAAGTGTTTCATTTCTATCCAGGAGCCCTTTTCACAAGAGTGTGTCTTCAAAACACACATTTTAAAAATTTATAGCACAAAAAGAATTAAGTGAAAACATAATAGTGGTATGAAAGCACTTCTAAATGACTTTTATAAGTAATGCTCAGAATTGAAATGTAGCAATTATTACAGAAGCTCTCCACTTACAAAACTGAAAACAGCCCCTCTTTAATAAAACCAATGTATCAGAAAATCAATATATAGCCTATTGATGTGCTCATTAGAAGTGGAGAGTAAGTTACAAACCTTGATCAACAACTGTTCAATGCAGGATTTCAAGTGGACATCACTGGCCCAGCTCCAGCACACCAATCTATAGGTGTTCTGCCTCTAAATCATCCACAGTGCTCAGACCTTTATTTCTTCCTGAATTAGCTAACCTTTCCTCAGCATTTCATATTATTTTTAATCAAAATTTTCTCTTCTATTTATCTCTAACCTGTTTATTGACCCCAAGTTTATAGGCAAGACACACATATGGCTGAAATTGAAAGCCATGGGAGGCTGCAAAGTTAAATCGTTTTTATTGAGGAGCTCAGAAGATTAACCACATGACCGAGTGATTTATAATAGCATTTATAAGCCAAGGAGTTTCATACCATTGGATACATTTCACGAATACCTTCCAAAGTGAACTCACAAAGGCTGCCTTTTTCTACTAATCATTTTTACTAGTGTTGTTATTGTTAATGGACAAATAAAAGAAAAATTATATTGAGATTAACATGCCAGATTTTGACTCTAAACTTTTTATATCCCAGTGAATGAACACATATTATAAAAATAGATCCAGCTTCAAAGTATAAACAGGGTACACAGTGAATAAATAAATAACTAGAGTAATTTTCCTAAGAAAGATCTAGGATGGGAGTAAAGAGAAAATGACCTTGTGAGACTGGAAAATGTCTTACAAAAGAAGGATGAATATTTTCTCAGGTCAGTCTCCCAAAGCAATCGAAATAAGAGCAAAAATAAACCCATGGGACCTAATCAAACTGAAAAGCTTTTGCACAGCAAAGGAAACCCAAAAGAAAAGATAACTTACAGAATGGGATAAAATGCTTTCAAATGATGCAACGGACAAGGGCATAATCTCTAGAATATATAAGCAACTTATACAACTCAACCACAAAAAAGCCAACAACCCAATGGAAAAATGGGCAAAAGACCTGAATAAACATTTCGCCAAGGACGAGAGACAGATGGCCAACAAGCACATGAAAAATGCTCAACATTACTGATTATTAGAGAAATGAAAATCAAAACCACCATGAGATACCACCTCACACCAGTCAGAATGGACCTCAATAATAAGTCCACAAATAACAAATGTTGGAGGGGGTGTGAAGAAAAGGGAACCCTCCTGCACTGTGGGTGGGAATGTAAGCTGTACAACCACTATGGAGAACAGTATGGAGGTACCTTAGAAAACTCCACATAGAACTACCATGTGACCCAGAAATTCCACTCTTAGGCATATATCCGGACAAAACTTTCCTTAAAAAAGACGTGTGTGCACTGCAACACTATTCACAATAGCCAAGACATGGAAAAAACCCAAATGGCCATCAACAGATGATTGGATTCGGAAGATGTAGTATATATACACAATAGAATACTACTCAGCCATAAAAAAGAGTGAAATAATGCCATTTGCAGCAACGTGGATGGAACTAGAGACTTTCATATTGAGTGAAATAAGTCAGAATGAGAAAGACAAATAACCATATGATATCACTTATACCTGGTATCTATTCTACAGCACAAATGAACCTTTCCACAGAAAAGAAAATCATGGACTTGGAGAAGAGACTTGTGGTTGCAGAGGGGAAGCAGGAGGGAATGGGATGGATAGGGAGCTTGGGGTTAATGGATGCAAACTATTGCTTTTGGAATGGATTAGCAATGAGATCCTGTTGTGTAGTACTGGGAACTATGTCTAGTCACTTATGATGGAGCATGATAATGTGAGAAAACAGAACGTATACATGTATGTGTAACTGGGTCACCATGCTGTACATTAGAAAAAAAATTGTATTGGGGAAATAATTTAAAAAATTAAATTAAATTTAAAATAAAATAAAAAAGGCAAAGTGTCAAGAAAAATATTTGGAAAAAACAAAATAGTATAAAATTAATATAGTCCAGAATAAAATATTTTGAGTTGAGCCTTTTCTCATATTCTACTGATATCTAAAATACCTATATAGAGAAAAAAGAATATACTTTTTCATAAAGTAATATTATAAGTGGTCCTTACTTCCCCATGTCCATTCACAAAAACATGAAACTAATAATAAAGCCAAAGTTACTTTACATATACATATAAAGTAAAAAAGATAAAACCAATGCAAAGTTATTTTCTTTTAAATACTAAAAATGCTGACTTAAGTTTAAAATATACTAATGGAATACAAAGTTCAATCCCCCCCTCTTCCACCCTTCCCAGAAATACATACTCTCCAGTGCAGGGATTGCAAGGTTTGTGCATATTATAGTGCAGGGACAAAACTTCAAGAAATGAAGATCTTGTAGTGTGCAGTGTTTAGAACAAAGTGATTATATTCCCAAGGACAGAGTTCAAGGAAGCCCACTTACTCCTATGAGACATCCTTCTGGGTTCTACAAAGGCTAAAATAGATTTCTATTTTTAATACTGTGAAATATAAAAGGGAAAGGAATAAGAAAAGGCTTTGAACAAAAAAAAAGCATACAGGGAGCTAGGAGGATAGCTCCTAATCCCTCGTTGCTTTCATCCTATCTCCCTAGAGAATGGGAACAATATCAGGTATGTCTCCTTGTAAATGGGTGAACTTGAGACAATGGCATTTGCTTCCCCTCCAGTGACTTCTGAAGGCTGACAATATATTATTCAGTGGGAGGTAGCATAGAAACTTAGTACTGCTCAGGTGGCCACTGAGCCAAGCAGAGGAACAATAACTTAGAGAAGAGGTGAAAGGGTGTATTGTTGCCATGATCCAAATGGTCACAGTTATCCTTCAATCCTTCTTTAATCAAGAGGGTCAAGGTAAAACTGCTAAAAGGAAACATGCATAAAGGTCCATGCCAAAACCATACCCAACATATCCAAGAAGAGTAGTAGGATCTCTTCTACTCACGGGCCACTGCATGGACAGCCTTCATTCCCAACCTGCTGCTCTACCTACAAGCAACGATGAGAAAGAATAACACCCATGAGTATACAGCATCACCATGGAGATATGAAGGGAAGGAAGTGCAAAAAGGGGAGAGGTAGAAATCAAAAGAGTGATTGAAATAATAATTATATCAAACATTTTTACTGACTATTCACCCAAGAGAAATATAACTTTTAATAAGTGGATTAATTGTGGATGTTATTGAGATGGATGAAGATTTCATCAAGAATAGGGGGAAAATTAAGATTCTCACTCTCAGTAAATCTGGGGATTCAGACACTAGAACCAAACTTTATAACTGAACATATCTGCACTGAGAGTCATCATGCAAACAAGACACACATGGTAAAAAAGTACACAGTTGATTGACCTATAATCAAAGTCTCTACTGAGAAATAAAGATCTGATATTGGGCTAAGGGAATTCTGTCTTAGTCTGCCACATTGCTTGCTTCTGAAACTTATTCTTGCTCCCATTGTTGTTGTGTATTTTGGTGTAAGTTGGGTCAGTTGGTTAAGTCTGCTTTCAAGCTCTGTCCTAAAGGGGGCAGAACTAATCAGCTCAGTCTGAGTCACATGTCCACCCCATTGAAGAAAGAGAGCAGGATACTATGGTTGATTGGTTCAAGTAGAACCATTTGAGATGGGAAGAGAACACTCCCCCAAAGAAAAGATACTAGAGGAAAAAAAAAAAAAATGTATGCTTACCACCTAAGTAAAAGAACAAGGCGGCAAAGGTGGAGGAATACATGAAAGAGAAAAGCATTAAGTGGAAAAATCCTGAACTAATAATACCTACTGAGCTTCTTCACAGCCAAAGCAAGAAAGAAAAAATAATAATTGTTTTTGACAACTAAAAAGAGGAGACAGAAACATTAAAAAAAAGAAAAAGAAACAACTAGTAATCTATAGTACTTTTCTCAGAAGTCTTATGTAATGATCCTTTTAAAAAAGGAAAAATAAGTGTTGGAGAGGACAAGGGGAAATTAAACAATTAAAATTATGGGATGCCTTATCTCAGAGAATTGATTAAAAGAAAATCATCTACTATTTAACTTTCTGACAATCTAACACAAAATGTATTCAGAATTAAAGGCCTTTGTGTGATCTCTGTTCTAGTGGTTCCTCAAACCTAGCCACATACCAGAATCACCAGGAATGCTTACTAAAAGCAAAGATTTCAATAGTCTAAATTGAAACCTGAGAAGCTGTACTTAATGATGACTCCAGCCATTCTGATTTTGGTAACCATGCTCGGGAAACATTGCTTTCTATTATCCAGTAGTCTCAAATACTGATTCTCTTAGTCAAGTGTCAGAGAGGACTTTGGACCTTTTCCCATAAGTCCACCCATTTCCCTTGCCCTACTCTCCTTCATCTCTTAAGATGGGAAGGAAGGACAAGTTGACCTCATCAGCTGTTTCTCCATGGCTTCTATGTTACCTGGCTTCCAGATAGGCTTAGTTGATGGGAAGAAGTGATGAGGTATTAAATGGCAGAGGAAGTAGGAGAGGTCAAGGTATTCCTACCACCATCCCTGCCTCACACCACCCCCACTTGGGGCTGCATTTAAAATTTCGGCCCTGTGATTTCCACAGTTTCAACTCTCCTAGGCATCTCCTCCATGGTTCTAGCTCCAGATAGACAGACCCTGCTTGTGGGCACTGATTTCTAGGCTCTGGAAACCCTATTTCTTTTTTTTCTCAGGCTTTGGAGGGCCCTGGAAGTGGAAGTCATTTTCAGCTGCCCATGACCTCTAGGTTGCCTCACAGTTAACTTACTCACTTCTCAGATCTTCCACCATTGATGTAACCAATTCTCTGCTTTAAATTTGTTCACTTGATTTTGACCAGACTATATCTAGTATTGTGTGGTTCAATGAAAATTGAAAAAAATTATCTATTTCAGATACTAGCCACATTTGGGATAAAGGTATTTCAGATGATAGTTCAACAGGCAAAGATGCCTATAAACACATACAATTTTGACTTTCATCTTTCACCATTTAGAAGGCCACCACAGTGTTGCATTGGAGTGGAGGTGAGTTTCACTATGCCCTAGAGAAATAAGAGGCTGTTCTCAGAAAGCAGCTTATTTAGGGGAGTTCCCGTCGTGGCACAGTGGTTAACGAATCCGACTAGGAACCATGAGGTTGCAGGTTGGATCCCTGGCCTTGTTCAGTGGGTTAAGGATCCGGCGTTGCCGTGAGCTGTGGTGTAGGTTGCAGATGTGGCTTGGATCCCCTGTTGCTGTGGCTCTGGCATAGGCTGGCAGCTGCAGCTTCTATTAGACACCTAGCCTGGGAACCTCCATATGCCACAGGAGTGGCCCTAGAAATGGCAAAAATACAAAAAAAAAAAAAAAAAAAAAAGAAGTAGCTTATTTAGTGTTATGTTTTCACATACATAATTGAAACCCATATTTTACACAGTAATACATGGATAAGTTGTTTTTGGTTTAAAACTCTCACAGTGTAAGTTACCAATCATTTCACTAAAAAAGAAGATTTATTTTTTGTTTGTTTGTTTGTTTGTTTTGTCTTTTTGCTATTTCTTTGGGCCACTCCCGCGGCATATGGAGGTTCCCAGGATAGGGGTCGAATCGGAGCTGGAGCCACTGGCCTACACCAGAGCCACAGCAACGTGGGATCCAAGCCGCGTCTGCAACCTACACCACAGCTCACAGCAACGCCGGATCGTTAACCCACTGAGCAAGGGCAGGGACCGAACCTGCAACCTCATTGTTCCTAGTCGGATTCGTTAACCACTGCGCCACGACGGGAACTCCTGAAAAAGATTTATATGCTTCCTCTGGAATAGAAAATTTAGGATCTTCAGAATATACTCAGAGACACATTAAACAATATATATTAACTGTATATATTTCATTTTGGCATAATTTATATAACTGCTGTTAATCGAGGAGTAATTATCCAGTAGACTCAGGTATATCCTAATTGGTCTCCTGGAATGTAAGAGAAAGCAAACTACATTGAAGCATTACTGATAACAAAACACTTTTATTTATTATGAACACAGGTATTTGATTAGAAGCTTTTTTTCTCTTGCAAGGAGAAACAGAATATAAAGACCTACTTCTGTGGAAATTCTAAGAGGCTATCTCTTTCACGTACCTCCAAACATTCTTGTGGTTGTCATCACTGATTATTACAGAAGGCTATGTTACATATTTAGCTATTTGCACAAAAGCATTGACAAATTATACATTGCATCAATAGCTAGAAACCTCTAAACTTAGAAGTTTTCACTAATTAGCAGAATAACTAGGTAAAATAAGAATCTACTGAAGCTTTTTTGGAATGAAAGTCTATAGTAGCTTATTCTACACATAATTAATCTCTGTCTTCTCTGCTAGACTGAAAGTTCCATAAAGGCAGAAATATTTGCTACCTTGTTCACCTTGCTAAAAGAAAATGAGAGGTATATTAAAAAATTTAAGAGTTTCTATGAATAAAAATATATTCAAATCAGGCAGTCCCAAACCGAAATGTTTCAGAGTACTCAATTAACATCTAGAGAGAGATTTATAGGGAAGAGGGAAGCAAAATAAGGAAATTATTGATTGGCTATAGCTTAAAACCTAGTTGGTTGTTTGTGACTGGTTGTCCTCAGCATTCAATGTCATAACCTTGAGGCCTTTACAGGCTTAGATTTGGTTTGCTTATGTAGGCTGCTGCAACATTAGAACCTCCTCTCTACAATGGCCTTCTGATTTAATTAAACAATCTCTATCCACAGCACATGGGACAGTACTTTGCACAGAGTTAAGTGCTAAGAGAATATTTGTAGTGCTGAAATAAATTGAACAGTACTGAACTGAATTAAGAGATTTGAGTTTCTAATTCACAATTTGTAGAGAAATCATTTTAGGCCATCATGAAAGCACCTAATACAAACATGTTCTTTCCTTCTTCCTTGTTCTGGTTCTGGAGAAAGAGAGACTAGGAGACTCCAACTCTCCACCCAAAGTCAGAAGACCAAACATGAAGCCTGCGCATGTGGCTTACTCAGCAGTGACTAAGACAGGTCTAAGGTACCTTCATTTTGACTATCTCAGCTGGACTGCTGTAACAAAATACCATAAAACCAGACATTTATTTCTCATAGTTCTGGAGGCTTGGAAGTCCAAAATCAAAGCATCAGCAGGAGTTCCCGTCGAGGTGCAGTGGTTAACGAGTCCGACTAGGAACCATGAGGTTGGGGGTTCGGTCCCTGCCCTTGCTCAGTGGGTTAACGATCCGGCGTTGCCGTGAGCTGTGGTGTGGGTTGCAGACGCGGCTCGGATCCCGCGTTGCTGTGGCTCTGGCGTAGGCTAGTGGCTACAGCTCCGATTTGACCTCTAGCCTAGGAACCTCCATGTGCTGCAAGAGCGGCCCAAGAAATAGAAAAAAAAAAAAGCATCAGCAGATTCACCGTCTAGGGAGGGCCTGCTTTCTGGTTCACAAACAGCCATTTGTGTCCTCACATTATGGAACAGCCTCTTTATCACAGTACTAATCCCATTCATGAAGGCCTTGACCTAAACACCTCCCAAATGATGCACCCACGCCACCCCACCCTTTTTTTTTTTTTTTTTTTTGCTTTTTAGGGCCACACCCACAGCATAGGGCTAGGGGCAGAATCTCAGCTATAGCTGGCCACCAGCCTATGCCACAGCAATGCAAGATCTGAGCTGTGTCTGCGACCCACACCACAGCTCAAGGCAATGCCTGATCCTTAACCCACTGAGCAAGGCCAGGGATTGAACCCAAATCCTCATGGATACTAGTCAGATTCCTGCTGAGCCATGACGGGAACTCCCAATGTCTCACCTCATTGTCCCAATGTCTCAGTCCATCATGTTGAGGGTTAGAATTTCAACATGAATTATGGGGAAACCTAAACATTCAATTTATAGCACTGACCGAAAAGAACCAACATTTCCTAAAAGGACCCCTCTCTAAAATACCAAACTCTGTTTTAGTGAGAAAATAAATGATGAATAGGAAAAAGTGAAACATTAAAAACATCTATATGCCTGACAGCTATACATACATAAATATTTTTTAGATTAAAAGTACAGGAAATTATAGCACAGTAGGTTAAGGATCCAATATTGTCAGTGCAGCAGCTCAGTAGCTGCTGTACCACGGGTTCGATCCCTGGTAGGGAAACGTCCACTTGCCATTGGTGTAGGAAAAAAAAAAAGTACAACAAACTATTGAGATGTTTTGCAGGTATAGATAAGGCCCATAAGAGAAAATCATGTGCAGATGTAGGACTGCTCTGTCATTCTAGTGTCAAAGCTGAGACTATGTACTCCAGAATTCCCTTCCCTAAATAGAAAGTGGTTAGAAGTCAGCAATGGTCAATAGAGGAAGCTGCAACTGATTTTAGAGGCAAAACATAGGTATCATTCTCCAAAGGATCTAATATTGTAATGGACAGACACAGAGGTGTCCAGCTGGATCCAGCCTGACCTCCCTTTTTTCCAATTTGTGTCTAGCTTTGTCTTTCCAACCACTGGCCAGGTTGACCAACAATGTCCTGAGCCACCACTAACTGTGCACCACAGAGCTAACTACACAGGAGCAGGAGCTATCCGAAGATCTATACCACTCTGTGTCCATGCAGCAGGTTGCTTATCCTAAAAGCTCCTACCAGTCCATTCATTCCAGGGCTTTCAGGGGTGGATTAGTAACTTCTCTCTCATCTTCTAGCTCCTCCACTAGAAGTTTACTCCCTCAGCTCCTCCTTCAATTATATCATAGCTATCTTATCATATATCTTTTGCAGTAGTTCTACTTTCCTAAACAGACCTTAACTGATCAATGGATTTCTGATGCCAGACACTATATTATTAGACTATATCTCTCGTCCAATTTCATCAAATTAGAAATCAATAGCTTTTGGTAACAGTATTTTACCTTACTTGTAAAAGATTTTTAGAATAAAATCCGCTATCCTTTCACACAAAGACTGGCTACATTTATATTCAGATACTAAATACATTCTGGAAAACTTTTGTAATATCATATACTAGTAATACAAAAGTAAATTGAGACCCAGAGAATTCCTGATTATTTATATAATATAAAATGTTATTATTTTATACTTTTCATTTATATGTTTGAATATTTGCCTTTGTGGTTCATATATGTACAAATGTGTTTTAATATATTAAATATATATAATATTACATATATCATAAATAATATAACTGATATCAGGAAAATCTTTTTCCTTTTTCCAATATATTACTTCAGAAAAACATGTCCAAAATCATTAAGAACTGCTTAAATAAATTTATAACTTTAAAAAAGCATAAATACTAATTCACAACATGAATTCCCATTCCTGTTATTGCATTCACTCATTATATACAGATATACCTTACTGATTAGACAAAGATTTTTCTCAAGAACATAGTTTCTTTCAAGACTTGTATCCTTTCAGTATTAGTATCAACAGTGAATAACAGAGTAATAACACATAGTTGGTACAATGTATCTTGAGTAAATGAATGAATGCAACTCTTGGTTACCCTCTGTCGTCTATCAGGTAACTTCTATGTACAATGGCTGCATAACGAATCATTCCAAAACACAATGGCTACCTTAACAGCTAACATAATCAACTACCGAAAGTAGTTTCTGAGTATCTTTCACTGTTTTTGTGTTTCAGGGATTGACGAGCAGCTCAGCTAGTCGGCTCTGGTTTGGGAGACTCTCAGGATGCTACAGTCAGATAGTGGCTGAGGCTGGGGTCATCTGAAAGCTTTCTTCATTCCTTTGTCTGGCATAGGGTCTGGGGACACTCAAAGAGCTGGGGCTGTAATACCTGAGGCTCCTTGAGCGTCTTCCCTCTGTATCTCTGTAGTTCCTCCATGTGATCTCTCTAACATGGTGGCTTCAGTACAACCAGATATTCTTAATGTTGGCTCAGGACTCTCAAGGTATGTGCCTTTTTATGGAAGGGGTGTCAAAGGACTTGGATACAGGTTTTAAAATTACCACATACCTTATGCATTTTCATTCAGCCAAATATCAGTCCTTCAGTGTTGATAATTAATATTTAATAAAAAGCAAGGATCTATATTTTCTTACTGAAAGCTTTCCAATACAATTACAAGCTAAGAAAATGATTATCAATGGATTTAATTTGTATCTGGGCTCAACTTTCCCTTGTAAATCACCAACATCCCTCTGAATGCCAATTCTTAACCTTCTCCTTTGGAGGTCTTATTGTATTCAGGGGCATTGAATAGTGGGATGTCTACAGAAGGGAGTTCAGATGAAGCTCAGTCAAGTTTTGAGATAAAGACACGCATCATTTCTGCTGGGTGGTTCATGAGCAATAAGCAGGTTTCTGTTAACAGAATGTCTTCACCAGAAAGCAGGTAACCTCAGGAGCTTATTCCAATGGTTAGGAATGATTTTCAATTGCTAAGTCCACTCAGCATGCTTTCCTAAATCTGGAAACATATAGCATTGTGTAGTCTCTCCAAACTTACTTCCTAATGTCTACGGGTTCTGTGTCTTCTCTGTTTAGATCCAACCAATTTTCCATTTCTTATATATGACCTCCCAACTAAGCCCAGAACTGAAATCCCCAAAGAGTGAAATAATCTGAATCTTTTAACATTCTCTTTTCTGTCCATTTTTATAGCATAAAATGTATGCTTTATTTACATCAGTGACTTTATTTTTGATAATTGAGAGCTTTTTCATTCGTTAAACAAATACATATCAATTGTCATCTGTACACAAGGCATTCGTCTACATATTTGGAAGTATCAATGAACAAATAAATATTCCTGTCCTGGTAATTCTACAATTAACATAACAAATAAGTAAATTATATAGTGATAAATGATGGGGATAAAATGTAAAATACAGCAGGGTAAGCTGAACAGGAGTAGGGGAGGGGCAGGTTACATATTAAAAGCTTTGCTTTTAAAACTGATTTCTTTGATATATGCTTCAAGATAAAGATACTTCAGAAGTTAAAAAATATACTAAACTTTTTTCTCATTCCTGCAACTCCTACAACTAATTTTTTTCAAGGTGGTGTATTTTCTCTGCCTGCTGAAGGAAGGCAGGGGTACTCTGCAAAGAGGTATGGAAAAGAAGGGCACACAGATGATTATTTCAGCATGTTCTCTCACTATACCAATATTATAGTCCCCAGATACCAAAGACAAGGATTTTCTTACAAGTGTTAAATTGCTTACTTATGCTCATCAACACATTATTTTTAAATAACTCTCTTCAAGAAAGATAGGAAATGCCTATCAACCCTTTAGAAATGAAACCCTAGTTTGTTAATAAAGTAAGTACATGTATATATTAACATAATCCAAAAACTTGAAATTGCAACAATGTGTCATATAATACCATCAACACAAACCGTAGTCTATAAGAAAGATCTGAAACCTGCCCCTGAGCTTCTGTCATAAAACCATTCTGAAAAATAAGCAAAATAAAATTAAAGCACAGAAAAACCTTGAGCAATATAAGAAATCACAGGATTCATTTTGAAATGTAGCACTTTCTTTACAGATTACTATAAACTACAGTTTTGTGGCATAAAAGTTATTGAAATAAGAAATATTTTTCCTCACTTTATATCCTGCCCTATTTCATACTTTGTAAGTCTTTGCTTCAGACGTGGTGTGATAGAAAAGCATAAAGAATATGAAGGCAAAGATTCTTGCCATGTTTTAAAACATTCCTAGTCTTTTGATAAGATAAATCTGTGTGTGTGTGTGTGTGTGTGTAAAAGGAGGAGAGGGGAAGGCTTTTGGAGGGAAGGAAAATGTTAAAAGATTCAGATTATTTCACCCCAGCCCAGACAGGATTGCAGGTGGTGATGCAAGAGTAACAATATAGAGCCATATTTTGACAAAACACTGACCAAGCCACAGGTGACAGAGGGAATGGCTGTATCATATACACTGGAGTCAGGTTTAAGGGGAAGAGTCTCAATATCATCAAATGTTTTATGTTACATATGTATAGTGTGTCAAATACATTTTTTAAATGTTAAGAAACATAGTTCCCATACCAGTAAATAGGGAACATACATCAACTCATTAATGAGTGTATCATCAGAACGGCAAAGTTGGTTCAAAGAATGGTAAAGTAACGAGCCATACCATACAGTCAAAGAAAAAAGAAATAGAGAATTCTAGAATAAGGTTTTTAAATTACAAAACCAGTTAATGGTGTTACAGAACAATAATAAACAATCTTTACGGAAGAGAAATATCTTTTCAAGACAGAAACACTTTCATTTTATCAAATTTATTTCATAAAATCTATTTTTATACAGTTGTAGACATTCTCAAGAGTAAATACTATTGAGCAAATACAAATAATTCCATCTAGAGAATCAGAAAACCCTTTTTATATAAAGAACTAGCATGACAATGAAAGTAATATAGTCATTTGTCTCACCTCCAAATTTGGTATATTTTTTATTGGTAGAAGCTGTAGACACATCTAAACTAAGGGAATATCAACAAAATTAGATATAATGGGGCTAACTCAGCAGAAAATAGTTAAATATTTAAAGATGCCTCAAAAGGTTTTCAGCTGGAAACCTCAGCACAGTCCTAGGAGGAGGAAACCCAAATGAGTACAGTCAATTTTTCCACTGGCTAGGCAAGATGAAGATTCTAGTATGGACTTCACAAAGAGTAATTATAAATAATGTGTTACCTTCTTACGACTTATGTCTTAAAATTTGTTCTCAGTAACAAATAACAATTAGATCATAAGATGCCAAAGGCTCACAAGAACACAAGAATCCAGAAGAAAACCATTCCTATCTTTCTTAAAAAATAACTATACTTATTATAGGTTGTAGATGTTGTAGTAACAATGTAGACTGAATGACAATAAATTGGAGAAGGCATGATTGACAAAAGCAGGCAGTCCAGGAGTTCCCTGGTGGCCTAACAGTTAAAGATCTAGTATCATCACTGCTGAAGCTCACATTCGATCCCTGTTCCAGAAACCTTTGCATGCCATGGAAACACACACACACACACACACACACACACACAGTTGGTACAACCCACAAAAGATTTTGAAAAGTTTGCCTCTTTGATTTTGCCTTAAGATTCTATATAGGCTGGCCCTATGAGCATGAAGGGCATCAGACTGTCATATATTTTCCACATTTCCACTGACCAGATCAGCTTCATGCCTCTCTATCCTAAGCTGAAGTCAAGGTAGACTAGAAGAGTGTAGTTACACATAGTATCCTGGTAATGATAATACAGCAAACTGGTTCTCTGTATTCCTGATATTTGATTGAGTTGTGTTAATGGGCACTCTAAGAATTCCATTCTCTTCCCTCTCACTCAAATATAAAACCTCCAACAAATCACTTATCCCTCTGGGCCAGAATTTTCCCATCAGTGGAGCCAAGGGTCAGTCTTTGAACTCCTTCCAGGTTTCAAAGTCTATGCTTCAATATGCCTGACTGAGAAGCCCTTTAAGAGAGCAGGGCTGTTGCTGAAACAGCCTCTGTCCACAGGTGACAGATAGAAACATGGAGACAGAGTTTTTGGTGAAAGACAAAATAATAGATTTTGTTGCTTTGGCAGGCCAAGGAGGCCACAGCAGGCTAATGCCTTAAAGACTGTGGCCCCCTTCCCCCCCCCCCCCCCCCCCCCGCCTAGGAAGAACTGCAGGGAGTTTTATGGTAAAGAGAGAAAAATAGGTTTTCAGACAGGAATCAGGATTGGGGCAAACATGCATTCTTCTTTCTTTGGGGGAATCTGAGTCATCAAAGCTGGCATCAGGAGATTTCCACATGATCATAGTGGTGGTCTTCTCGGTTATTGCCTAGAATAACAGTACTTGCTGAAAGGGTATACTGATCAGAGATTAGAACAAACTAGCAAAGTTCCTGAAAAACATCATGTGCTAAAAATCTTTAACCCACAGGCAATTGTGCTCAGGATGCCTAATCATTAGCTTATGGGTGATTGAGTTTAAGGTGCAATTAAGCCAGGGAGAAGCACAAGGAAGGACTCTAACCTGTTCAATTTTAAAGTACTCATTTCTAAAAGAAGCATAAGGAATATAACATCTAGGTGTATAAGACGCCTACGTCATCATGTGTATCACTTGAGATGGAACAAGGACCCTGCACTAGGGCTGTACCATTGTTTCTTGACTGTTCCTTGCTTGTCTTTGCATCCCCTTCATTCCCAGGTCAGCAACTGTCTGAACCTACCCCTTGGAACTCAGGGAAGACCATGGAGGCTGAATGAGGCACATTTCTTAAAAATAAGAAATAGGAGACACAGAAGGCTTTTGTGCCAGGAGCCACACAGGGCCTTGCTTGGTTACAGGGCTACCAAGGATATAAAACTACAACTGCTGAAGAACTAGCCAAAACCTAGAACAAGACAGAGAAAAGTCTATTTTAAAAATAATTACCTACCATGTTCATGGATTGGAAAAATCAATATTGTAAAAATGGCCATACTACCCAAAGCAATCTACAGATTCAATGCAATCCCTATCAAATTACCCATGACATTTTTCATAGAACTAGAACAAACAATCCAAACATTTATATGGAACAACAAAAGACCCAGAATTGCCAAAGCAATCCTAAGAACAAAAACCAAGCAGGAGGCATGACTCTCCCAGACTTCAAAAAATATTACAAAGCCACAGTCATCAAAACAGTGTGGTACTGGTATCAAAACAGACAGACAGACCAATGGAACAGAATAGAGAACCTGAAGTAAAACCTGACACCTATGGTCAGTTAATCTTTGACAAGGGAGGCAAGAACATAAAATGGGAAAAAGAAAGTCTATTCAGCAAGTATTGCTGGGAAACCTGGACAGCTGCATTCAAAGCAATGAAATTAGAACACACCCTCACACCATGCACCAAAATAAACTCAAAATGGCTGAAAGACTTAAATATAAGACAGGATACCATCAAACTCCTAGAAGAGAACATAGGCAAAACACTCTGACATCAACCTTACAAATGTTTTCTCAGGTCAGTCTCCCAAAGCAATAGAAATAAGAGCAAAAATAAACCAATGAGACCTAATCAAACTGAAAAGCTTTTGCACAGCAAAGGAAACCCAAAAGAAAACAAAAAGACATCTTACAGAATGGGAGAAAATAGTTTCAAATGATGCAATTGACAAGGGCTTAATCTCTAGAATATATAAGCAACTTATACAACTCAACAGCAAAAAAGCCAATCAACCAATGGAAAAATGGGCAAAATACCTGAATAGACTGTTCTCCAAGGAAGATATCCAGATGGCCAGCAAACACATGAGAAAATGCTTGCTCAACATCGCTGATTATAAGAGAAATGCAAATCAAAACCACCATGAGATACCACCTCACACCAGTCAGAATGGCCCTCATTAATAAGTCCACAAATAACAAGTGCAGGAGGAGGTGTGAAGAAAAGGGAACCCTCCTGCACTGTTGGTGGGAATGTAAACTGGTACAGCCACTATGGAGAACAGTTTGGAGATACCTTAGAAATCTATACATAGAACTTCCATATGACCCCGCAATCCCACTCTTGGGCATATATCCAGACAAAGCTCTACTTAAAAGAGACACATGCACCCGCATGTTCATTGCAGCACTATTCACAATAGCCAGGACATGGAAACAACCCAAATGTCCATCGACAGATGATTGGATTTGGAAGATGTGGTGTATATATACACAATGGAATACTACTCAGCCATAAAAAAGAATGACATAATGCCATTTGCAGCAACATGGCTGGAACTAGAGAATCTCATACTGAGTGAAATGAGCCAGAAAGACAAAGACAAATACCATATGATATCACTTATAACTGGAATCTAATATCCAGCACAAATGAACATCTCCACAGAAAAGAAAATCATGGACTTGGAGAATAGATTTGTGGCTGCCTGATGAGAGAGGGAGGGAACGGGAGGGATCGGGAGCTTAGGGTTATCAGACACAACTTGGAATAGATTTACAAGGAGATCCTGCTGAGTAGTATTGAGAACTATGTCTAGATACTCATATTGCAACAGAACAAAGGGTGGGGGGAAAAATGCATACATGTAAGGATAACTTGATCCCCTTGCTGTACAGTGGGAAAAAAATAAATTATAAAAAATAAAAAAATAAAAATAATTACCTAGTTACCAGGGTAGATTAAATATTAATTATATATAAAGTGAAATTTGATCCAAGTGTTCAAAAATAGGCCTTTGAAGAAAACAGATTGGTTCCAAAAAGGAAAGTCACGTCAACCTTACAAAACTCACTTGGATTCACAGGGAAAAGTGTTTTAAAAACTAAATACATATATCTCCCATATTAAAACTTATTTAAAGGAAAATATATTAACTAAACAAAAAGGAAAAAAAAAAAGGAATGAAATGGCACAGGTCTATTTTGCCCAGAGACATCTGGATGCAACTCAGGAAATTCTGAATCAACACAAACAAATGGGTAAACAAGGGGAATTAGATTTTTTCAGTCCAACCTGACTTTAAATCCTCTTTCGGGCAAGTCCCTTGTGTCATGCACACATCGCAGTACTGTAGGTACCTTGTTTACAGGCATAGACTCCTGTAAGGAGCGCATATTTTTTTTTTTCCTTTTATTTCATTTGCAGTACATACAAATTCTCTTCCCACTGGGATTGGGAGGCAAGAGGTGAGACAGCTGGTCACCTTTCAACATTCCTGACTGTAAAGGATCTTCTGTAAACATCAAAAGAAAAGCCTTTGCAGCACTCAGCAAAAATAAATAAATAAATAAATAAACAATGAAGCTCAGACTTATTCTGCAACCCCTGGAGAGTTTCTAAGAACGAGGTGATCTCAGTCATCAAAGAAACCACAGGTATGTGGGGCCATGCCTCAGGAGGGCAGACCTTCCCTGAAGGAACATGAGTTAAATGATAGCTTTCCATAGACACAGGAGCTTGGAAAAAACTCTGCCAGTACAGAAATATATTAACTCTCAGAGGTATATTTTCAATGCAGAATGCAAGCAATTTAGCTACTGACTCCCGCTGACATTAACAGTGACTATGCAGTTAAATCTTAATCTGGCACTTTGGACCTAAACTCTACCTTTTCTTGTGAAGAAAGGGAGGATTTTGTTGCTGATACTGGGGGAGGGGCATTGGATAAAACAAACCACTTGGTTTATGGCATTAGCCATCAACACACTTTACTAATACTCATTTCCAAACTTTGACAGTTGTTTGTGAATTTCTGCTGAGGCCAAACTATGTAAAAGATAAACTTTTTTTAGACCAATGAGCAAAACACTTATTTCCTTAGAATCACAGAAATTAAGATATTTATCCTAATATTTCCTAATATTTAATCCACTAATTGTGTTGATTGGATCTATATTAATACTCCCTTCAGTGCATTAATCCTTTATGAGTTTTAGCTTCTTTCTATTGTATATGGAATGGATGGTCAATGGGGACCTGCTATATAGCACAGGCAACTCTACCCAGTATTTCTGCAATAATCCATATGAGAAAATAACCTAATAATAAGAATGGATGTGTGTACATGTATAAATGAATCACTTTGTTGTATAGCAGAAATTATCACAACATTTTAAATCAACTACACTTCAATAAAACTTTTAAAAACAAACAAAAAAGTTTTGGCTTCTTACAAGTCTACTAAGAGAAGTAAACTCTCTTCCCAGAAAGAGGCACATAGATTCAAATTTGTTAACACAATATTTATAGGGGTCACAAATTCCCAAAAACCCACTCATGGATAAAAAGTCCCAATTTAAGTATTTTCAATCTAATAGAGCAATGCAAATAGTATAATATCACTCTCTGTGTTTGCAACATAAAAATAATAAATGAGATTGGAGGTTTTAAATGAATTAGTGGTAGATAAGGCTATTGTATCTTCCATTACAATTGTTTTTCTTCATTTTATTAAGAGGACATCTCAATGTTACCATGTTGCCCATGGTAAGGCATATGGTATATTCAAATAGAGGAAATCAAATTGATTAGTCTGCCAGTAGATTCAGAAAAGACAATAGCAACCAGAGTTAGCAATTACTCATTTTATCCAATTAATTTACCAAAGATATTTGTTTAGTAAACATAATATTTGGTGAGGCCAAATCATATGCTCTGCCAGCTCGCTGCCAAAAATCTTTCTCAAGAGTCTAATCCTTTATGAAGTGGTAAATATGCTGTGATGCCTTTCAGCATCTCTAGCAACAAGCCGTTTCCCAAAATGACAATGGCAATAAGTTATTCACATTCCAGAATGTATCATATGTCATGTCAAAGACAAGGTCTTAATACCTGGTTCACATTGCTTTTGACTGAAATCTTACCATGTTTAGGAAACTCAGTGGAGTTAGAAATCAAAGCAGAAAACTTTCTTTCTGCTCATCAGCATCTTTAAGACTGATCTGGTTGGTAGGTGGTGAAGAAATGGGCAGGACCAGTAGAAATATAAATATACATCTAAAACTGTAGAGACACAATCACAACCTACTACTATTGTACAGACTATTACACAAAGGTTAAGTAACAAAGGCTCTGGAAATGGAACAGAAAAAATGAATACCATCCTAAACAAGAATCAAGAACTTTGACAGAGGCAAGGGACATCACTTAGAGTAAGGTAGTTTTGAAAGCATTTCATTTGAAATGTTACCTCAAAGTTAGAAAAGTTGTTAAGTGCTTGGGCAACACACTTATTTGAACTGAACTGGCAAAATAATTGAAGATGTCACCAGAAATTAGGACATTTCAAATTTATCTAGCCTGTAACTGAACAGGAATGATCCTGCCCAGGTATCATCCTTTGGACGCTAATTTTGAGCATTGAGCATGACGCTCTTGACAGAGAAGGCTGACTAGGTTTACTAGGATAAACACTTTTACTGAAATCAGAGGGAGCTTTAATTTGAGACTTTAAATAGCTAAATGATTAGCAAATCAGACCTTACCATACATTATATATTTTTTATATATACATATACATATATATCAGCTTATTTTAATATATGTGAATAGTAATATACACTTAAAGATAGTTATAAAGACACAGACATTTGTTTTGTCATAGCTGTGAATTCACTTTCATTACTCTGTTAATACCACCCTTAACTAAATACGACTTGGGAACATTTTGTTTTGTATGTTTCCAAACTCAAAGGAGTCAGGTTCCTGAATTGGAAAGATTCTAATAAAAGGGACACTGAGAATGCTCTTCCTCTCTCCTTTTTTCTGAACTCCTAGAACACTTTAAAAACACTTCCATATAGGATTCATCCCACTTCTACTGCTTTCTCTGAATGTGTTACTTCCTTTGCCCCTGCAACCAACCAGGGAGGTTGGGAGTCCTGTCCAAAAGCCTAAGGAAGGGCCCCAGAGAAGAGATTCTGTGTGATAGGATCCAGCTTCCTACGACGTTACCACACTTCATTGCTCCTTTGGATGGTCAGGGCTGAATCCACAGTGACCAATAACTGCTATATAAACGAGTACATAGAGCAAAGCCTTCCAAATATAGGCAGCTAGATGTTCTCAGGTAAAGCAAGGAAATACTTTTTCATTTCCAAACTATATGTGTATTACGTTCTTTGCAGAAAAGTGTTAATTCTTAGCTCTGTAAAAAAAATCTTAACATCAGTCCAAGTGATACTGACACAAAGAGGATGCGTTAATAATGTCATTCAGGACAGCAGATGAGTAAAGAAAAATAACAGGCAATTTCCCAAATATTATTATAAAACATGCACAACGATTTTTGCAAAGGTAATTGATTCCTTTTTAAACTAATGGCCATAAAATGTTTCATGCTACGTCAGATTTATATTATAGAAGATGAAGCAATGTGCTTATTACTGCTTAGAAAACAATGTACAGTTCATTCATGCTCTGGTCTTCATTCAACAGAGGTAAGACATATGGGAATATGACATACTAAATTACCAAATTCACTCATCAGAATATAAATTGCCTCATAAATGCCCACACTGATCTTTTGATTGGCAGATAGTACCGTGCAAGCTGGTCAGAACTGGTGAGCATCAAATGTTAGGAAATGAATGATATCTGATGAAGCCTAGATTCTTTAATTTTATTAAATTTCCATTGGCAGAGACTATAACTTATCCATCTCCTAAGAAACCTATTCCTGTCCTTTACCCCTTACATATTTGTTTAATAGTTTTCCTCTCAAGGAAGTTTAACCAAAATAACCATTTTTGCAACATATTTCCAATGAAAGTAATGTTACTTTAGCTGAAGAAGCAGTGAAGCCAGCTATCCATTGTACAATAACCAAGAAAGCTATTAAAGTGATCACTTATAATAATAATAACAATAAAACATCTGCCATGCAAGTCAAGATTTACTTAGCTGTACATAAATTAGAGTTCCAGAACAATTTGAAATGAGAAAGAAAGGGACAATCCGTAATCCACTGATCATAAACAGAAACAAAATGTTAAGTTTTAGCCTTGACCCAAATTTGCTATCTAATTTATTTACTATCTTTTCCCACTAGAATTAGAGGATTCAGCTTTATTAAAACCTAATTAGAATTTTTATCCTCCTCTGACCTATGTTTTTATGCTTGTTTCCTAGTGGACTATTGACCGAAGCTAATTGGCAAGAATTTCTATGAAACACAAATCCTTTACAAACCCTAGCATCCATAAAAATCAACTGAGGTTATCTGTTAAGTGCCTCTTAAGAATATGGTCTACTGAGCATCACTTTCAGAGATTCCAATTTGGTTGTTCAAAGTACAGTTCTGGAAAATGTTTAAAGCAGTCCCTTCTAAATAGGTGGTCCATATCAAACACATTCAGAAACATTGTATGAAGAGCAGCTCTTAAGTACTGGCTGTGTGTAAACAGAGACTTAATGCAAGTAAATGCCAAGAGTCACTTTTCAGGCTTTCCTAACTTAGATTGTCTCCAAATCTCCATAAATTCCTCAATGCTGAGAGAATAAAGAAGAATAAATTCAAACTAGGGGGAATAATCCATACAAAATTCAACTTATTTACCATGGAAGACACTTTTTTTGAATTTGCTCTATTAGATGTGGGGCCCATAAGATGGCTATTTGACTGATGTCACCATGAAAACCTACTCTGCAAAAGCAGATGCAGTCATTGTACATCATGTTACCTTTAGGAAACTTCCCATTATTTTGTACTCACCTCCAATAATTAAGATGATATAGTTTGGAAAAAAGTAGAGCCAAAGGCTATAAAAAAAAAATCTATGATTAGAATTTCTCCACAATGTTTACTACCCATTTTCTGTCTGATAGATTATAAGAAGCAGTCAAAGAAAAATAAATGTTCCATTTAAATTAGCATAAAAGAGCAGGCAATAATAGCCTTAAAAGACCGAAAATAAAAAGCAGTAACAATCCAAGCAGACCTCCAAATAACAAGAACTATAAACAATATTTGTTTACTGAATCTTATTATATATGATCTTATCTGAGTTTCACAATAATTCTGTAAGGATAGGAATATCTGTATTTATCCTAAGAGAAACTAAAGCTCACAGCAATTGGGAGCTGTGCATTATATTATAATTATATTATATCATAATGTTATATAATTATTAGAATTATAACAGAACATAATTAGTAAGAACAATAAATTGCATCTAGATTTCCCAGTTTCATATTTTATAGCAACCCATTTCAAGGTCTTAAAATTTCTAAATATCCAAAGCAATAATTCTTACTTTCAATGGTATAACTCACCAGTAAGAATGTATTTCATAAATAATTTGTGAATAATTTACTTTTTAAATGTTTTATGGACGATTCAATGTGATTCTATTTTAATGGTAGTCTCAATTTCATACATGGATATGTTTTCTTTATTGGCGGAAGAAAAGATGGATATGCAATTACAGAGAAAGGAAATGCAGACAGCTCAGATCAAACCTACCCTAGAGAGCCTTCCAGAAGGCAGAACAGGTACCCTGATATAGCTTCATACGTCCACTTAACGTTTAGAATGAGTACTTACACTAACAATAAAATTATTCAAAGCTGTACCTTTTGACATAAAGAATAAATAACTAAAATCATCGCCATCATCCTAAAGAGGAAAAAGACTTTCCTCCTCATTGCAGGTTACCACCTAGCTTCAAAACTTGGGCAGGACTCTGCCAGTATTTTTGCTTTCCCAAAGTTTCTCCCCAGGTTTCCAACAGAAAAGCAGAGCACCTAGTGTTTGCCACATGTTAGGTGTTCAATAAATACTGATTGCATTCTTGACTGAAAGATTTCATTGACTTCCCAAGGGATAGGAAGAGTACAATGAGGAGAAGATTGATGTTTTTAAACCTTTCATTTACAAACATGAGGACACTGAGGCTTGAGGAAACTGGATAAGGTCACACAGCTTGAAAGGATGGAATTGCGATCTGATCCCAAGTGACCAGACACCACAATCCACATTCTTAACTACTGCATTGTATTTTCTTTCTGTTGTTTATTTACTCTTCTGTTCTCCGAATTGTTTAAGCTGGCGTAATCCTCCCTGAAGAGAAAATATGAGGGATAGCTTTGAAGGGTTTCAAACAGTTTTCAAAGAGCAAAGCCAAGTCACAGAATGACAGAATGGTAAAATAATCTAAGAAATCATCCAATCCAGACACATCAGAATCCATTTTGGAGCCATAATATAAAAGAGCAATAGCCTCTGTAAATTAAGCTGCTTATTCAATAGAGCAAGTCAGTGACCACACAGAAACTCAGAACTAAGGTCACCTGTCAATTAGTTAAAAATCACTATCCTCAGGTCTCCATGGGCCTTGATTTATACACTAGTAATAGTGGATCAAATATGGAATTCATGTATATATCAATAATAGATACCCTAAAGTTTCAACTTAATCTTTAGTTGCTCCTATTGGCTATGGTGTTGGAGATTTTTTACAATACAGAATCTAGACCCTACCCCCCCCATATGTAATAATAAAGACACACCCTCTACCCTGAACAACCATATATTAAACAAATGTAGGGGTCTGAAGAATTTAACACACTACACTTTGATGAAAATGCAGCATCTTTGTTTCCCACTAACTAACCATAGCTTCCTCCTGAGCCTTTTACACATGGAATAGCGAGAACACAGAGGGAGAACACCACTTTAAGTTTGCTGAAAAATAACATTTCATGTGTATTCAGTTTAAATAATCTCCCCTGTTCAGTCCTTTGGGTAAACTATTAGTCTTTCAGCTTTCTTCCCTCTCTCTTACCCTTCTCCAAAATGGTGTAAGATGGAATCTGGGACTGTAAAGTACTCTGCGTCATTATAAATGCAGGGGGAAAGTGGCCATTTAGTCCATGCTGTGTATTCTGAAACTTTGACAGTCTCAGTAACAGAGGGGCTGGTCTCTTCTCTTTCGAGGACTGGCCTTTTAAGGCTGTGCCTCTGTCAGTCACCACCTGAAGCTGAGGGTCTGAAATGCACTGGACCTTTAGCCCTGGACCTATGCAATGTGAACTGCAGATTCTCCAAGCTCTCTCCTGCATGACCTCTCCAGGTCCCAAAGAAATGTCTGAATTTAGCATTAACCACAGAGCCACACAGTGGAAGCAGAGACCTGATGGAGCTCACTATTCTCAACTGCCTAACCTCAGCTGACACTGTGTTCTCATCTTGTACCTGTCGGAAGACATATCCTGCTGATCCTCTCCTGGAAACCTAAGTCTCTCCCATACTCTGCCCGGGGACATATCCTCAGCTTTCATTCCAATGTGGAGAAAGCAGAGCCACTAATTCCTGATACTCTCCCCATATCTCACTGCCCTTCACGCCACAATCCCCTAGGAGGACTTCTCACCCATGCCTATGAGGGAGAAGTTTCTAAGATATATCTCCAATTTTCTCCACCTCTAAGGTATTGCTGAATTTATTTTATTTCATTTATGTTATGTTTTGCTTTTCAGGGGTGCACTTTGTGGCATATGGAAGTTCCCAGGCTAGAGTTCGAACCAGAGCTGCAGCTACTGGCCTACTCCACAGCTACAGCAACTTGGGATCCAAGCCATATCTGTGACCCACACCACAGCTCATAGCAGCGCCGAATTCTCAACCCACTGAGCGAGGCCAGATACTCGTTTCTACTGTGCCACAAGGAAAGTTGTTCTTGTTGTTGTTTTTGTTGTTGCTGAATTTTATGATGGCGTCTCTCAGGGGTATTTCTTAATATATCCTCTTTTCTCCCCCAATTCAGCTGATTTTCATGAATATGATCTCGAGGATATGAAATACCACTCTGGATGTTGCAAACAAAACATAGACTTTATTTAGCATTCTTGATAATACAGTCACCACCAAGCACCAAGTTAAGCATTTACCTCTGGCTAAAGAGACGAAGATCAGAAAAAAAGAAATGGAAAAAAAACTACATTGATGTCTTTCAGAAATAATATTGCTTTCATCATAAGGAATCGACTTAAATTTCAGGCTACAGGAGTCAAAGTGAGGAGAAATCATGATTAGTTTGTACTTCATGAAGCTTTATCTAAAAAGCCATGAACTGGCCCAATAGCTAAGTTTCCAATGTTTGCAAAAGTCTGTAAATGTCAAGACCAGCTGGACATTTTCCTGGCCTTGTGATCACATTTGCCCCTTCACTAAGAGGATAAAATCCTTCACCTGAAGTGTTGCTGAATCTCCCAGACCTGAAACAATTAGGTCCCAGAAATTAATAACTGCTAGATAGTATATTTGACTCCCTTCCCTTCAGGTCTTCACATGAAATGTAAAATTTCCACTCTTATTCTGCACAAAAGATAAAGATATGCAAGTGCGTAAGTATCTTTATGAAAGCTCATTACCTGGACTTTGTTTGCTGTTAGCAGGTTTCAGACAGAAATTTTGCAGTTTAAATGAATCAGAACATGAAGAATTTCCATCATCTCAGTAAAAAAAAGGTCACGTTTTGTATTATTTCAAAGAATCATCACTGAAGCCCCCTTTCCTTAAATAAAGTGAATTTAATTTTACAAACGCAGTTTTTCAGGTAAAAAATTATGTGAGTTTTTTCTGCATTAAAGTCTTTTTAGCAGAAAGGATACACTTAATAAAAATTTTACATTGAAACTGTCAAATATTTGAGCTCAAGGTTACAATTTCCAGTAGTGAAGGCTAGTGCAGATCTGTTGATTTAACATATATGACCTGATGTACGTGCTCAGCATTGAAAAGAGTAACATCATGTGCCTGTTGGCCATCTGTACATCTTCCTTGGAAAAATGTCTATTCAGGTCTTTTGCACATTTTTTAATTGGGTTGTTGGCTTTTTTGCTGTTGAGTTGTAGGAGTTGCTTCTATATATATGAGAGATTAAGCCCTTGTCAGTTGCATCATTTGAAACTATTTTCTCCCATACAGTAAATTGTCTTTTTGTTTTCTTTTGGGTTTATTTGCTGTGCAAAAGCTGATCAGTTTGATTAGGTCCCACTGGTTTATTTTTGCTTTTATTTCTGTTGCTTTGGGAGACTGACCTGAGAAAATATTCATAGTGTTGATGTCGGAGAATGTTTTGCCTATGTTCTCTTCCAGGAGTTTGATGGTGTCTGGTCTTATATTTAAGTCTTTCAGCCATTCTGAGTTTATTTTTATGCATGGCATGAGTGTGTCTTCTAGTTTCACTGATTTGCATGCAGCTGTCCAGGTTTCCCATTAATACTTGCTGAAAAGACTGTCTTTTTCCTGATTTATGTTCTCACCTCCTTTGTCACAGATTAATTGATCATAGGTGTCTGGGTTTATTTCTGGGTTCTCTATTCTGTTCCAGTGGTCGGTATGTCTGTTTTGAAACCAGTACCACACGGTCTGGATGACTGTGGCTTTGTAATATTCCCTGAAATCTGGGAGAGAGATGTCTCCTGCTTGGTTTTTGATCCTCATAATTGCTCTGGCAATTCTGGATCTTTTATGATTCCATATAAAGTTTTGGATTTTTGTTCTAGTTTTGTAAAAAATATCATGGGTACTTTGATAGGGATTGCATTGACTCTGTAGATCGGTTTGGGTAGTATGGCCCTTTTTACAGTATTAATTTTTCCAACCCAGGAGCATGGAATATCTCTCCATTTCTTTGAATGCTCTTTAATTTACTTGATTAATATTTTATAGTTCTTGGCATATAAGTCCTTTACCTCCTTGGTCAGGTGTATTCCCAGGTATTTGATTTTTTGGGGTACAATTTTAAAAGATGTTGTATTTTTGGAAAAATGCTCAACATCACTGATTATTAGAGAAATGCAAATCAAAACTACCACAAGATACCATCTCATACCAGTTAGAATGGCCCTCATTAATAAGTCCACAAATAACAAGTGCTAGAGGGGCTGTGGAGAAAAGGGAACCCTCCTGCACTGTTAGGGGGAATGTAAGCTGGTACAACCACTATGGAGAACAGTATGGAGGTACCTTAGAAATCTATACATAGAACTACCATGTGACCCAGCAATCCTACTCTTGGGCATATATCCGGACAAAACTTTCCTTAAAAAACACACATGCACCTGCATGTTAAGTGCAGCTCTATTCACAATAGCCAAGACATGAAAACAACCCAAATGTCCATTGACAGACGATTGGATTAGGAAGATGTGGTATATATACACAATGGAATACTACTCGGCCATAAAAAAGAACAAAATAATGCCATTTGCAGCAACATGGATGGAACTAGAGACTCTCATACTAAGTGAAGTAAGTCAGAAAGAGAAGGACAAATACCACATGATATCACTTATATCTGGTATCTATTCTACAGCACAAATGAACCTTTCCACAGAAAAGAAAATCATGGACTTAGAGAACTTCCATAGCCATAGGCAGGGCCAAAAAAAGCAAGAATTACTTGAAAAAACTTGTGGCTGCCAAGTGGGAGGCGGAGGAAGTGGGATGGATGGAGGAGCTTGGGGTTAATAGATGCAAACTATTGCCTTTGGAATGGATTAGCAAAGGAATCCTGCTGTGTAGCACTGAGAACTATGTCTAGTCACTTATGCAGGAGCATGATAATGTGAGAAAATAGAATGTGTACATGTATGTGTAACTGGGTCACCATGCTGTACAGTAGAAAAAAAAATTTTCTTGGGGAATAATTTTAAAAAAAAAGAGTAACAGACCAATTTCAGAATAAATGATCTCTCATCTATTTGTAATAAACGGTTTTAAAATATTATTGTCTTTTAATTATAACAGCAGTATTTGCTTATGGTTAAAATTCAGAACTTACAGAAAATCATGTAAAATAGAGAATTCAAGTCCCACTATGTAATATAACCATTTTTTCATACTCCGAGATATATCCTTAGAGACTATATACATTATGTTTTTAGACAGACATAGCTTTTAAATTAAATAAGACTACACTAAGTTTATTAGCTTGGGAGCATTTGCAGCTCACTTCTCACCTCCAGACTCCACCAAAACTAAGAGAGAAAAGCTTTTTTTTTTAATCATAGATAATAAACTTCTACGGTCTTTTCTAGACTTTGATGATACAGAAACAGAGAAATTAGAAGCAAAGTTGGAAAAACAGGAGTTTTGTACAAGTCAAGAAGGCTCTAATATAAATCTAAGGACAAAAGGAGCTGAGAAACTAGTCACCATTCAGGACAGTAACTAGGTACCATTCACTTGGACGATACCAAGAGTGGTGAGGTATACAGATGGGACATAGAAGGACTTTGTTGTGCATTGAGAATGTCTTCCACATAATAATTAAATTCTGTTTTCTACTGGACTTCTATACTTTGAATGAACCGACTCAAAATAGAATTGGGCCCCATCAGATTATTTGACGTTTTTCCACTAAACAATATGGTATCTTGTCTACAAGCATAATCCTTATCTTTTTTTTTTTAAAGTTACATAGCATTCCACTATGTATATATCAAAAAATTATTTGGAGTTCCCCGATTGCCTAGCAGATACGGATTCAGCACTGTCATTGTTATGACACAGTTTCAAACTCTGACTGGGGAACTTCCACAGCCACAGGCAGGGCCAAAAAAAGCAAGAATTACTTCAACACCACTCTTTTGACATAACTTTGTTTCCTTTAATTTTTGAGGTTTTTTAGGGCTGCACTTGCAGCATCTGTAAGTTCCTAGGCTAGAGGTCAAATTGGAGCTGCAGCTGTGGCCTATGCCACAGCCACAGCCAAGCCAGATCTGAGCCACATCTGTGATGTACATACTGCACCACAGCTTCCAGCAATGCCAGATCTTCAACCCACTGAGCAAGGCCAAGGATTGAACCCACATCCTCATGAATACTAGTCGAGTTTGTAACCCACCAAGACACAATGGGAAATCCTGTTCAAATTTTTAAAAGTATGTACAATGAACACTTTTATGCATAAAGCTCTAATTTCCCAATGATTCTATCAGAGTTATTTCTTAGACATACAATTTGTAGGTCAAAGGTATTTATTTGATCTTTTGATACATGCTGGCTAATCCCCCTCCAAAAAGATTCTTGATTCTGATAAACCATGAGTGAAAGACTGAAGTTTCCCACACACACCGAGTACTGAATATCCTCAATTTTGTTTCTGATTTGCTTGTAGGAGTATAAAATAACAGATGTGATAGATATTTTTAAATTCCATGGCTTGATAATGACACAAGGTATCTTATAAGTTTATTAAACAAGAAATATCATTGACACCAGGATGCACTAGAGGCCAGTAATTCTCATTGCAAATCCAGGAATTATCCTCCTTATTGTTTGCTTAAATTGTTTAAGTGGAAACCTGGTTAAAATAACGTAGTTAAAAGAATGTACTACAGAGCACAATAAAATTTAATAGAATGCTAACCCTTCCAGATGAATAGCTCTATTAAGAAGATGCTTTTTTATACACTAAATCAATTTTACCAGAATAATAAAAACCACCTAAATGAATGTCTATGAAGAAAAAAAATACCATTGTAATCAGTATCAAAATACATTCCCTTGAAGGTCAAATTACCATCCATATTTTGAAATGAAGCTGTTTTTTTGTAAGTGGCATAAAATAAATACTTCCCATCTATCTCTTTAGCAAATGCCTTTATTTTATAGTTATTTAAAGTCTATTTTTTTTAGCATGGCCATCACATAAAAGTAAATACTTTTCTAATAAGTTTCTTGATAAAAACAATTAATCTAATCTTTCCTTTTCTAGAAGTTTCAAGCCTTCATCCAGCTTTGGCAAGGTTAGAGACACCACATTTTGATAATATTGCCTACAGATACTGACACATTCTCTAGGATATCATTATTTTACAAAGTGAATAGAAGACATGATTCTGCTATTTTAAAAGCCTTATTATTTGTTTTACTTTTTTTTTAAGAGGAAATGATCATTGTATCATACCAATTTTCAAAGTTATAATAATGTAAGATTATTAAATGTTGATGTTACCCAAGATTCCATTCTTGATCCCCTTTCTCTTCTCTACAATGACGTTTTTGAAATTCCACCCAAGACAAACTCAGTATGTCCAAAATTATCATCATCATTCCCCCCCGACACACACACACACAAACATGCTCATCTCCCAAAATTATTTTCTTGAACAGCTGCCCTGTTACAAACTATGAAGTCATCCTAGGCATTTTTTCTAACTCCCAACATCAAATCAGTCACCAAGTCCTATTGATTCTACTCCATAAATATCCCTTTAATCCATCTTTCTCCTCATTCCCATTGACACACCCTTAACTCAGATGTGATGACTATAAAAGCATTCTAAGTTTCTTTTTTTTTCCTGGTCCTAATCTACTAATCTAAACTCTAGCACTTCCCTAATCAGTTCTCCTTTAAGGCTATCAGAAGAATCATTCTAAAATCCAGATCTGATTTATTGCCAACCTTCTAAAAAGCCTAACCATAGATTTTTGAAACTCCTTAGCTTGACACCCAAGTGTCTATCTATTCTGATGCCTGCTTACTCTGCAGTTTCATCTTCCACCACTCACCCACAAATATCCTATGTGTCAGCAAAGCAGAATGACCTCACTCTTTTCCTGTCCATGTCTCTGCTCACATTATTCCCTCTTCCTAGACTACTGTCCCTACCTCTTGCTTTGCTAATGTGTATCCTTCAACACTTGGTTAAAAATACACCTTTCCCAAACAAGTCTTAACTAAAGCATGGAACTGATTGGGTACCCTTATCTATGATTTCAACAGGAACCTTTGCACACTCTTTTTCCTCTGTTAAAGGGAAATTTTCTTGATAAAAAGTCGTCTTTTTTCCCCCTACACGTCTCCAGCACCTAGCACAATGTCCAGTCAAAATAAGCCCTCAAAAAATAAAGCTATAAAATGAGGAGCTCCTGTCTTACATGTATTTAAGCAGACGCTGAATTTCCATCTATCCAAGATGACTTAGAAAGCTAAACAGAATCAAAACTTTTTAGAGAAGTTCGCCTCATGGCTCAGTGGTTAGTGAACCTGACTAGCATCCATGAGGATGTGGGTTCGATCCCTGGCCTCGCTCAATGGTTGAAGGATCCGGTGTTGGCCTGACCTGTGGTGTAGGTTGCAGATGCGGCTCAGTGTTGCTGTGGCTCTGGTGTAGGCTGGGGGCTACAGCTCCAATTGGACCTGTAGCCTGGGAACCTCCATATGCTGCAGGTGCAGTCCTTAAAAAAAAAAAAAAAAAAAAAAAAAAAAAAAAAAAAAAAAAAAACCTTTTTAGAACAGTTACATTCTACTGTATATATAATTCAATTAACAAAATTACTGAAACAGTGTAAATGTAGTTATTGTCAGTGCTAAGCAGTACTTTTCTCCTACCCAAACTATTAACTCCTTGAGATCTTTCTAAAGCAAATATAGACCAAATGAAAATACTATGCTTTACAGAAATACATCTCTTGGAAGACAATTCTCCACGGGCATTGCTCTTGTTTCTACACCCATGAGAGCAGTGGCACTGACACTTTGCCCCCAAACCTTCTTTCCAAAGACTTTTATATAGTAAACTGGCTTGGGAGATAAAGAAGGTGTATCCCTCTGGAGCAAAGAGTATTTCAGTTTGCTGCCCAGTATAATGAAGATAATACACCACCCCTTTAGAATAAAAGGCAGGTTTGCTTGCAGTTTGCTATAAAATATCCAACGTCAATAAATTTGAGGTTGTGATAGAACACACCACATATGCAACATTGTTCTGGTCCCTTTCCTACCACCTCCAATGGGATAGGGCAACAAGAGGAAATCAATCAAGGATGTATCTCATGCCACTTGCTGTACACGGGAAAGAAAATCCTCTTACACCAGATGTCCTGTTACTTCTTTCAGCATCCATGAAACTGTAGTAGCTAACTTGTTAGACTGCTAAGTAGGATGCATTCTCAAGCCTATAATCGTCCTTCAGAGTCACTTTAAGATAAACTCCACCCTTCAAACCAGACTGACATTCCAAAGTACATCCTGTACAAAAAATCCTGGAGCAGTTTTCATCCACAGATTACCACGGAGAACATGAGTTTACCAGGAGCATGTTTGGCTCTAACCCCCTAAACATGCCAACACAGAAAATAACTATGATCAAGTATTCTTTTTATCAAGAGTAGTGGTCCTGCTCTCCTGCTCCTTGTAAATTAAGTACCATGATTTTGACCAATGACCCAGCTCAAGTTATTCACATTCAGTTTGGGTTTGCTGACTGCACAAGGCCTTCCTATCTTCTGTCTTCTCAAGAATGTGTACAAGCAGCAGCCTGTGCTCTTGTTGGAGGGTAAGACTAATTAGGTCTACAAACTGTCAATCATATTCAGCATGTGCTCTTCAAAACCTCCATCCCTGACCTGATGAAATGACTTGGAGCATAACTGTGGCTCACTGATGCCAAAGCACGAATCAGCTATTTGCTACAGTGCATAACAATGCTTTATCATTAGACAGTACTAAATAAATCTTTATTTAAAATAATTTGTGGCTGCCTGATGGGAGGGGGAGGGAGTGGGAGGGATTGGGAGCTTGGGCTTATCAGACACAACTTAGAATAGATTTACAAGGAGATCCTGCTGAATAGCATTGAGAACTTTGTCTAGATACTCATGTTGCAACAGAAGGCTGGGGGAAAAATGTAATTGTAATGTATACATGTAAGGATAACCTGACCCCCTTGCTGTACAGTGGGAAAAAAAAAAAAAAACAGGCAACTTAAAGTTATTTTATTTCACTAAGGAAAACATAAGCTTCATTAAAACAAGAACTCTTTTTTGCAAGCCATGTATTTTCAAAAGAAAGTGAATGGTTATTGATTAACGGATACGCAAGCAGCCTAGACAATGGTTACCAAACCTAGGTACACAATAGAATCACTCAGGATGCTACACTTATTAATCAGAATACCTGGAAGCAGGGCAGAGTAAATCCTAGTTTGGAAATGTTCCTCCAGCCAAATGTGAGAATTATTAAGAATCTGAATTTTTGGCTAGATGATTGTCATCATAAAACCTTTGGGTAATAATCATTATTAGAATACAGTTTTAATCAGAAGATTTGCTAAACACAACAAAAGATACTTCACATTACTAGTAACTTAAATTTTTCCAAAGCAAAAATTATATTTTAGAGCTATGATTTTCATGTATTAATGCCTCTTTTTAATATAAACAAAATTTGAGTGGACCCTAACAGTTGTGGTTTTATTGGACACTAACTGAATTATAGATAATAATTAAGTTCTTATTAATTTAGCAGTAAATTTTTAAAGTTTTACTTGGATCAACAATATCTTCACATAATTGAAAAAAAATGTATGTGTATACGAGTGAATGTGAAAGAAAAGCATATCAACCCCATCTGTGGATTTTACCTGGTCCACCTAGAAATTTTGACTACTTTGAATATTCCTTCTTGCTCCTTCCCAGGTATTCAGAAACAACATGCTGTAGATGCTTTTCAGGAGGGTACAGTCCAAGTTTGAAGACTGAGTCTTTTTCAGTTTAAAAACATCAGGACATTGGTTAAAAAGTCATTAGATAACAGTATTTATTACTTTTCTTACTACAATATTTAACTGCTCAAACTTTTCAAATAGCACCTTTTGATTTGTCCTTATCACAGCCCTCCCAGATAGATACTATTTACCCTGATTTTCTAAATGTGGACACTGAGATCCAGAGAGGTCAAGTGATTTGTTTCATGCTTTCAGAAGAGACAGCTAAAAATTCCAAATCCCCTGACTGGCAGTTTCTCATCAGATCCATGAGATTGCACTGCCCCTCCAAGGCAGCAGAAGGTATACAGGGAAGAAGATTAGAGACAGAATGGTGAAACCTTGCCTTTGACAGCCAAGGGTGTGCACTTGATGAATATTTCAAGGTAGTGGTATAGATCTCTTACTGACATGATCAAATGAGACTGTGTATTTAAGAGTTAACAGGAAATAAAGAAATCTAGAAAAGTAAGATTAAATCACATTCAGAAGAAAACAGCATTTGGGAGAAGAGACTCAAAGATCAAAACTGTCAGAAGCTTGCTATAAGGCTATGAAAAAGAAGCTTAAAAAATTATACTAGATTATACTTTCAAGACCACCAAACTAAGCCACCTATTATAGGCTGAATTGTGAACTGTGGCCCCCACCCCACAATACATATGCAAAGCTTTAATCCCTATTCCTTCAAAATGTGACTATATTTTCACATAGGGCCTTTAAGATGGGATTAAGTTAAAATGAGGCCATTAAAGCGGGCCTTAATCCAGCCCGACTGCCACCCTTATAAAAAGAGGAAATTTGGTCACAGAGACATGACATGCACAGTGAAACGACTATGTGAAGTGACACCATGAAGCACACTTATCAGCATCAGCAAAAAACAGAGTGAGGCCTCAGAGGGACCAACCCTGCCAATATCTCAATTTTGGAGTTACAGCTTCCAGAACTGTGAGACAATACTGTTATTTAAACCACCTCCTCTGTGGTATTTGTCATGGTAGCCCCAGCAGACTGTGACACCACCCATTTTGTAGATTGATCCAGAGAGGTGAAGAAAATGTGCCTTAAGCCCCATGACAGTACACTTGTTCTTTGCTGCACATCTGGGGTCCTTTCCTAAGCCACACCCACTTGTAACAGATGCTGTCAGTGTCTCATGCCTACTCTCCCAGGATTCACCTCTACTCAGGAGTGCTGACACCTAAGATTCTGGAAGAAGGTTTTGTTTCTGAATGCTGGTGCATTCAGAGTGCCAATCAGAACTCTGGAAAGGTCCTCAACAAGTGATGGACAGGGATTTGATGGATAAATACCCCAGCTTCCTCGCTCCTTAGCTGGGATAACTTAGGCTTCTTTCTACCCCAGCCCAAGAGTTCTCCAGTGGGGATAAGCTCTGATGGTCCACATTAGTAAGTGGCTTGATAATGTACCTCTTTGGGGGGATCCCTCCCACCCTCTTACTTTTTCACTTCTCTATCAGTGATTCCTAGGGTTATCTCCCAAATAAGCTACTTTCACTCAGATCCTTGCTTGAGAGCTTCTTTTGGAGGAATCCAACCAAAATAGTCCATCCTTGTGCCTCTGGCCTAAATCATCATCCTTCTTTATAGACCTGAGACCAGGCAGTAGGTGATTCCAGAAAGACCTGAACATCTCTGAAAATCTCTACTGAACAGACAAAATTCTCCTTTAATAGAAAAATCATCCTCCTAACTTTGAAACAGTTACAGTATTTAATTTCTTTTCAAATGATACATATCCAAAAATCTCCACGTGGACCTTTTCCTCTAGTTCAATAACTATGCCCGTGTTTACTCCTTCAAAAGAATCCATTCTTTCTCGACTCTGAGCCCTCTTCTATTTTATGGTAAAGTCACTCAAACTCCTGTGGCAAAAATATCTAGTAATCATATTGCCAAGTCAAGGAGACACATCTCAATTTTTATCTTATACAGATTTAAGGCACTAATATTTTCATTCTTTTCGATTTTAGTATTTATGACATCCTTTCTTACCCAAATGTCAGAAAAGTATTCTCTTGTGTTGTCCTAGTACTTTAAGGTTTGATTTTTACATTTAGATCCTTACTCTAGTTGGACTTTATTTTGTTTATGGTACAGAGGCCTTTATCTGTGTGAAAAAGTTAAACACTGGCCTCTCCAGCCTTTCTACCCCAGTGTCTTTGTTTCTTCTCTCATCCAACTCCCCTCCCACATTTCTAATCACTCAGTCATGTCTACTTTGTGTTTTCTTCCACTCAGGTGTCAGCATCTTCAAGAAGCTGATTATAAACATTGAAGATGATTGTAAACCTTCCAGGAAATGTTTGAAATTTAGCCTTTTTATCCTCCAATTGAGCACACTGCCTTATACTTAATAGGCACTCAATAGATGTTCCCAAAACTCATCTTGAAAAATTATTCTTGGGAGTTCCCATCGTGGCGCAGTGGTTAACAAATCCGACTAGGAACCATGAGGTTGCGGGTTCGGTCCCTGCCCTTGCTCAGTGGGTTAACGATCCGGCGTTGCCGTGAGCTGTGGTGTGGGTTGCAGATGCGGCTTGGATCCTGCGTTGCTGTGGCTCTGGCGTAGGCCAGTGGCTACAGCTCCGATTCGACCCCTAGCCTGGGAATCCATATGCCGTAAGAGCGGCCCAAGAAATGGCAAAAAGACAAAAAAAAAAAAAAAAGAAAGAAAAATTATTCTGAGAGACTGACCTGAGAAAATATTCATAAGGTTGATGTCGGAGAATGTTTTGCCTACATTCTCTTCCAGGAGATTGATGGTACCTGGTCTTATATTTGAGTCTTTCAGACATTTGGAGTTTATTTTCACGCATGGTGTGAGGATGTGTTCTAGTTTCATTGATTTGCAGGCAGCGGTCAGGTTTCCCAGCAAGACCTGCTGAAAAGACTGTCTTTTTCCATTTTATGTTCTTGCCTCCTTTGTCAAAGATTAATTGACCATAGGTGTCTGGGTTTATTTCTGGGTTCTGTATTCTGTTCCATTGGTCTGTATGTCTGTTTTGGTACCAGTATCACACTTCTTGATGACTGTGGCTTTGTAATATTGCTTGAAGTTTGGAAGAGTTATGCCTCCTGCTTGGTTTTTGTTTCTTAGGATTGCTTTGGGAATTCTGTTTTTTTGGTGGTTCCATATAAATTTTTGGATTGTTTGTTCTAGCTCTGTGAAAAATGTCATGGGTAATTTGAATCTGTAGATCGGTTTGGGTAGGGATTGCATTGAACCTGTAGATTGGTTTGGGTAGTATGGCCATTTTTACAATATTAATTTTTCCGATCCAGGAACATGGAATATCTTTCCATTTCTTTACATCTCCCAAAGCAATAGAAATAAAAGCAAAAATAAACCAGTGGGACCTAATCAAACTGACAAGTTTTCCCACAGCAAAGGAAACCAAAAAGAAAAGACAACTTACAGAATGGGAGAAAATGCTTTCAAATGATGCAACGGACAAGGGCTTAATCTCTAGAATATATAAGCAACTTATACAACTCAACCGCAAAAAAGCCAACAACCTAATGGAAAAATGGGCAAAAGACCTGAATAGACATTTCTCCAAGGAAGATGTACACATGGCCAACAAGCACATGAAAAATGCTCAACATTACTGATTATTAGAGAAATGAAAATCAAAACTACCACAAGATACCACCTCACACCAGTCAGAATGGCCATCATCACTAAGTCCAAAATAACAAATGTTGGAGGGGGTATGGAGAAAAGGCAACCCTCCTGCACTGTTAGGGGGAATGTAAGCTGGTACAACCACTATGGAGAACAGTATGGAGGTACCTTAGAAAACTACACATAGAACTAACATATGATCCAGCAATCCCTCTCTTGGGCATATATCTGGACAAAACTTTCCTTAAAAAAGACACATGCACCTGCATGTTAAGTGCAGCTCTATTCACAATAGCCAAGACATGAAAACAACCCAAGTGGCCATTGACAGACGATTGGATTAGGAAGATGTGGTATATATACACAATGGAATACTATTCAGCCATAAAAAAGAGTGAAATAATGCCATTTGCAGCAACATGGATGGAACTAGAGACTTTCATACTAAGTGAAGTAAGTCAGGAAGAGAAAGACAAATACCACATGATATCACTCATATCTGGTTATCTATTCTACAGCACAAATGAAGCTTTCCACAGAAAAGAAAATCATGGACTTAGAGAATAGACCTGTGGTTGCAAAGAGGTGGGGGGAGTGGGAGGGATTGGGAGCTTGGGGTTAACAGATGCAAACTATTGCTTTTAGAATGGATTAACAATGAGATCCTACTGTGTAGCACTGAGAACTATGTCTAGATACTTACAACACAGCAACACAATGGAAGAAAAATTTATGTATACATGTATGTGTAACTGGGTTCCCATGCTGTACAGTGGGGAAAAAAAAAAAGTGTGTTAGAGGAAAAGTAAAAAAAAAAAAAAAAAAGATTAAAAAAATTAAAAAATTAAAGAAAAATTATTCTGAGATAAGTCATTACAAATGAAAGTCATATAATCATCCTTATTTTCCCCACAAGACCAAAATGCCTATTTTTTATTCATAATTGGTTTGAATCAATTAATTATTTAAAAAATAAAATATACTCAATAATATAAAGCTTTTTCACCATAGCTGCCTTTTGTGTATTTAACTATCCACTCATTCAATACACATTTACAAAGAAAATATAATCTTTAAGGAAACTTTGAGCATTGGGAAAAATTCAGTCTCCTGGTCCAACCGAGCAACAAAAACGACTTCCTGCAGTAATTCTGTATTTATTTCCCATTTCTTTTATTTTCTTTATTATAGCACAGTTGATTTACAATGTTGCATGAATTTCTGCTGTACAGCAAAGTGACCCAGGCATATATTATTTTTCTCATGTTATCTTTCATTACATTCTGTCCTAAAAGATTGGGTATGGCTCCCTGTGCTATATAGTAGGATCTCATTGCTTATCCATCCTAAAAGTAGTAGTTTGCATCTACTTACTCCAAACTCCCAGTCCCTTCTCCCTCTTGTCAACAAGTCTATTCTATATGTCTATGAATCTGTTTCTGTTTTGCAAATAGGTTCATTTGTGCCATATTTTAGATTCCACATATAAATGATGTCATATGGTATTTGTCTTTATCTTTTTCACTTCACTTAGTGTAGGAATCTCTAGTTGCATCCATGTTTCTGCAAATGCCATTATTTTATTCTTTTTTATGGTTGAGTAATATTTCATCATATATACATACCACATCTTTATCCATTCCTCTGTTATGGACATTTAGGTTGTTTCCATGCATTGGTCTATTGTAAATAATGCTACAATGTATATAGGGTTGCATGCATCTCTTTGAATTGTAGTTTTGTCTGGATATATGCCCAGAAGAGGGATTGCTGAATCATATAGTAGTTCTGTATTTAGTTTTCTAATGAAATTTCATACTTTTTCCAAAGTGGTTGTACTAATTTTTTTTTTCCCCAAACAACATCCAAAGTGATCCTTTAAAAAAATTGATCATGTCTCTTCTAAGTTAAAAAAATATATATATCTATTACCTGTCCAGGAGTTCCCATTGTAGCTCAAGTAGGTTAAGAACATGACACTGTCTTCCTGAAGATGTGGGTTTGGTCCTTGGCCTCTCAGTGGACTGAGGATATGGCGTTGCCATGAACTGCAACAATAGGTTCCAGATAGGGCTCAGATCTGGTGTTGCCATGGCTGTGGCATAGGCCTGCAGCTATAGATAGCTCCAATTAGACCCCTAGCCCAGGAACTTTGATATGCTGTAGTGCAACCATAAAAAATAAATAAACCATGTTCAGTGACTTTGTATTTTGTTGGAAGCAAAGCCCAATATATTCCTAGAATTTACACCTCCCTTCTTTAAATATCCAGCTATCCCAAGACACTGATGATCTGAGGGGTATGGAGCAGTTCTGTGGAGACACAGACAGTTCTGTGCAGACACAGAAATGTGGGCACTGGACTGAAGTAGACACCAAGGTCCATCTGAGGAAAAGCACAGTCCACCCCACCCACTCCCTTCCTGAGCCATGTGCACAGTTACCCTTGTTGATATCTCTGGTTTATCCTTCAACCTTCTTATATATGTTTGGATTACTGTGGGCCCACCCTATTTTGCTATACATGTTTTCTAAATATTATCTTTCATTCCTGTACGACCCTATGAAGAAACTGAGGCTCTGAAGAGTTAAATATCTCAAATCACCCAATTCTTTAAGTGTCAGATCTTTTACTCTATGTCTGACTTAACACTATTTTGCTCTGACCAAGATTAGAGATAGACTCTAAATTATAGCTCAGATTTCTCGGATAAGTCATGAAAAGAGGTTCATACACCCACAAATGATTCACAACAAAGTAAACAAAGATTTATGTTCACCCAGACTAATCTGTGTTAATTTTACAAAGTTCTAAGCATGAGTAGCCATGACTTAAAATAGAACAAATAAATCTTTTTCCTTTTCTGATTTCACGAAAGCACTACATTTCAAATTGGTCTGTCAGTGTGTTAATCCCATTTTAGCAATTGGTCACAAGTCTGTATGTGTTAAAATATGAGTGTTTTAATAAAAAGCAAGATAATAGAAAATTTAACAATGTTAATTTTATACATGTTTCTTCTGGATCATATTTTCATAATCATGGATTTCCCTATGAGGGGAGATTATGAATAAGACTTTTTATTGAAGTGACCTACTTATAATTGCACCTAATACCTACTTTATTACCAAGATATATTGATACTTTAATGTAACCCTTAAAGCATCTTTTCAACTGCTCTGCTATCACCCTGAATTGAATTTTCATTATCTCATATGAAATTCAACAGGCTTAGTGTTACTGTAGAAGCCAGGCATTGCTTTGGGTCTCAAGCATTGTTCAAAGAATCATATATGTTAACATATTTCACATGAGCAAACATGAATATTTTTCCCATGTATGCAGCTATAACTAATAACATGTTTAAATCATTATTTAATTTATAAAATATTGACACTGTATTTTTAATGTACATGGGGCTATAAATAGTTTCTCTAAATAAAATGTACACATCTAAAAACCTTGGAGTGGCTAATGAATATCATTCTAGTTAGTTTTCAAGTGTGCGCTTTACAATTTTGCCATCCCAATTCCAAAACTTGGAACAACCCAAAAGTTTACCAGCTGTAGAATAAATAATGATATAATTGTATAATGGAATGCTATTAAAAAATGAAAACAAACTCCATGCACAACCTAGATGAATATCGCAAATATAATGATGAGTGAAAGCTATCAGTCAGAAACTCATTCTGCAAGATTCCAGCTCTAGGTGTTTAGATGGTGGTTACCTTGATGGAGGAAGAAGAACTAGGAGATTGAATGCAGAGGTCTTCTGAAGTACTGATAATGTTCTAATTCTTGTTATGAGTGCCAGTTACCCAGATGTGTCCCCTTTGACAAGTTTTGCTCTTATTATTGTGTATTTTTTAGGTGTTTTAAGTTTCAATTAAAAGATAACTGACGGACCTAAACTTGAGCAAATACTTCTCTAATATTATTTTTAATATCAGAAGCATAATTAATCATTCAAATAAGGACATATTTGAGAGTAGATGACAATGCTATTCATAATTATAATAAGGTTTTCCTAAGGCAAATTAGGACACATGGTTACCATATTAAATACCCTGAATGGTTCTTTCTTTTCTTTAGTCTTGACATCGTTCTTGAGAACACAATTTGTCAACTTGTTTCTCACTCCTTTTAAGCTTTTTGAGGTCTTAGGTGAGATCATAGCTTATCTCAATGCCCCAGAATAACTAGAAGAGTGAAACTGATAGTATTAGTATAGAAATTTAAAACAACAACCTTCGTCCCATAAAGCAAAAAGACTTTGATACTCAAGAATACTCAAAATCAAGTCCTCAAAAACCGCTAATTGTGATTTCTAAAAATGTTGAAAATAACGCAAAGACCAGAGTTAAGAGAGAAAGCAAAATAACATCATAAAGCCCATTGAGAAAAAGAGGCCCATAACAAAAGGAAAATGGTGGTCGCATTGTGAGACTATAAAACCTCTTCCAAAGGAAAAATACAGCTATTTCTTTGCTGTATTTTTATAATTTTCTTTATAATTTTCAAAGACTAAACAAGCCTACAAAATTTTCTTTATAATTTTCTTTATAATATTCCACAACTAAACAAGCCTACAAAATCAAAATTTTCTTAAAAGACCATTAGTTCTCAAGGGTGTATAAGGGTGAGAATCATTTTGCTAAAAAACTATATTCACTATTACCACTTGACCACTAATCAATCAAAAGGTAGCAGGTTATACAATGTCACTGGAGAGAACAGTTTTTGTACCAATTTCTGCTATTAATTTCTCTGGTATTTTTAATACCCGAGGAGAAATAATAGTTGAGAGAGACATTAAAAGCATTACTTTTTAGTGGCCTCATGGGTTAATTCTACAAAATTAAAGAAACAGACGAAAATGTGTATAATTGTCTATTTTCTGGCTAATAGGGGAGTAGGAAGTTTTCAAGAGAAGATGGCAGCATTTTAATTTACCATGGCACACAAACTAACACATTACAGAGAGAAGGCTGCATCGGCACAGGCTCTGGCTGGCAGCCTCCACGCCATCGAGGCTCCTACCAAGGCATCACAATAAAGATAAAGCCCTGGAGAGGGCTTCCTTCTCCATGTTCTCTCCTTCTGCCTCAACAATCTCACCCTGCTCAACCTCAACACTGAGTCTGGTCAAGCACAACCTTAAAAAAAATAATGGTTCAATTGATCTTAATAATCGACAGGATACCTTCCACAGGTCCTCTGAAATCCTGCTACGCTGAACTCTTTCTCACTCCTGACCTTTATCAGCATCACTTCACATTGATTTTCACCATTTTCTGATGTAATTGGAATGAGAGTGAGTCCAGCAGGAACAAAAGTCCATCTACCAGAAAAGCTTTTCAAATATCTATTTATGGCTCAAATGTGCAAAGGCCAGTTTGAATCTAATTATGAGGAATCAGGAAAATCCCTTTACTTTTGCCCACTTCTCCGAATAGATACAAACACACCTCAGGGGAAACCTCCAACAGACCTTATCTGTTCTCACAAACTTTTATATCTGTTGATCCTGGGCTCAGTTATATCAGAATATTTTACTTTTGGAGACATCGCTTATCAATTCCTTTCAGCACGTGCAAAGTGAGCACCTGAGCTGTGCCCCAAGGCAATATTAAACATTCCCTTTCCTACTAAATGATTTTCTGTCAGCTAGTACGTTTGGCACCCTTGGGAAAGGCAGAGATTCATTTATAATGTTGCACCGTCATAAATTTAATCCACCAAATCAATAGCATTCAGATTTTTAAAAAAGATAACCACAGTGCTATCAGTAAAGAAAAAAAAATCTCTATTCTTTATGGTCAGATCATTTCCACAAATCTAATTATTCTGCTATTGAAAAATCACAGCATTATAATCCCAACTGGATGTGTTAACATATTAGAATGCAAAGCCTCAGAAAATGTCAATCAGAAAGCTTCCAAGAGTGATTCATCACCACTTTCAGGATGTGACGTTGAAAATAGTTTATCTCAATACACCAGAAGTGAAGAAAGCAGATAAGTGGCTCTAAACTGGCTGCAACGATGATCAGATAACATGGTACATTCACTCTTCTCTGTCATGAATCACAGAGTTTTATACTCTTCACTTAATATCCTCCTGCGTTTTACAGCCTAATGCAGTAATGTCAAACATTTTAATTCGCCAAAGGACAAATGAATCATAAATGTTACAACCAGACACAGGTCTCACTGTTTATTGGCATGCTGAGGTGGCAGAGACATGACACCTTCATTTAAAACTAGAATTGGATTTCTGACTGATGTAGTTTTTGACAGAGAACTCATACATTTCTGTGCTGCAAATGAAAAATAGTTTCTGTCACAAGAGGGTGGGAAATGCCACTTGCAGAGGCATATCTTTAAAGGCTATTTCATCATCCCCAAAAATTCTAGGCCCGTTGGGTTCTCAATCTTAGTACCACCAATTCGGTTATGTTATGGTACATTTGAGTACACTGACGAAGAGTGAGGAAAAAAAAATAGTTTTCATCTATCGGTAAAGAAAGTTCTTTCAGTGTCTCTGGTCTATAGTTCTCCACCGACTTCTTTTCCACTTACACAAGACATTTCAACATTTCTTTTAGGATAGGCTTAATATCGATGAACTTTCAGTTTTTGCTTATCTGAGAGTTCTTTATCTCTCCTATTCTTTTTTGTTTGTATTATAGTTGATTTACAGTGTTGTGTCAATTTCTGCTGTATAGCACAGTGATCCAGTCATACATACATACACATTCTTTTTATCGCGTTTCAAATGATAATCTTTCTGGGTAGAGTATCCCTTTTGGCACTTTGAATACATCATGCCACTCCCTTCTTGTATGCAAAGTTTCTGCAGAGAAATCAGCTGGTAGCCTGTGGAGATTTCTTTGTATAGGGCTCTTTGTTTTTCTCTTGCTGCCTTTGGAATTCTCTCTTTATTTTAACTTTTGCCATTTTAATTATGATATGCTGAGATTTGTGGTCTCTGCAGCTGCACTTGGAGTTTGGGTGGAGGAAATGAATTGTGCCATTAGAAGAGTTTAGGCAGGAGAACATATTACAAATTAAACTAAGGGAATTTCTGTGCAGCCTTCTCTAGGTGAAGGGTGACAGTAGTCTACTAGATTCATAATTTATGCCCTTATTTGCAGTCAGATAGCTGTGTTTCCTGCTCAATGAACTGGGAATAACACTATCATCTATTTCAGAATATATTATAAGAATTAAATAAGAAAATGTTTAAAAGTGTTTAAAAAAATCCAGCACATTTTGTCATATGAGAAATGGAAGTAGCTATCACTGCTATCAATAAAAGCATTAACCAGCTCAGTTCTCATGTATCCCATTTCTTATTTCTACAACATCTGTTGTTTGTTTCTCAAAATGTTATTTTAAGAGAACAAGTGCCAGCAGCAAACACACAGCACTAAGACTCTGCCTAGAAACTTCGATTTCCATTGCAAGCACGAACAGAAAACTATGCTTAAAGCACAATTAAGAAAACTTTTCAAAGTTCAAAGAATCTTCCAAATAATGTAAAAAAAAATTTATAGATAAAATGAATCTAATCAAGTTTATATGCTTTGATAGCAGAGATAAAAGTGGAGCTTGAGGCTAGTGTCTCTGATTCCACACCCACAGTTAACCTAAACTAAGTGGACTCATTTAGCCCATGTACAACGATAAACAGTCTTGTGAAGAGGATAAAGGAAGCACCCTAATTTTTAATATTACAAATAATGTAACTGAAGTTTAAAAGAAAAAGAGAGAGAAAAGATAGGTGGAGTTTATATAAAACTTGAAAGTACAGCTACAGATGAATGATTTTTTTATAAGTAACAAGTCAGATTTAGCTCCAAAAGCAAGAGAAACTAAGCAAAAAAACAAACGGACCTATATCAAATGAAAACACTTTACACAGCAAAGGAAATGATCATCACAATGAAAAGGCCATCTACTGAATAGGAAAAAAATGTTTGCAAATCATACAGCTGATAATGGATTATTAAGCAAAATACATAAAGTAATCATACAACTCAAAAATAACAAAATAAATGACCTGGTTTTAAAACAGGCAGAGGACCTGAAGAGACATTTTTCTAAAGAAGACATACAGATAGTGAATAGTCACACAAAAACATGTTCATAACTAATTACTGGAGAAATGGATATCAAAACCACAGTGAAGTATCAGCTCACACCTGTCAGAATGGTTATTATTTAAAAGATAAGAAATAACAAATGGTGGAGAGGATGTCAAGAAAAAGGAAACTTGGTACATAGTTAGTGGGACTGTGAGTTGATATAACCACTATGAAAAAAGAATGGCAGTTCCTCAGAACCTTAAGAGTAGAACTACCATATGACCCAGTTACTCCACTTCTGAGTATCTGAAGAACACTAAAACACTTACTTCAAGAGAAACATGCACTCCCATGCTCACTGCAGCATTTTTTGCAATATCCAAGATATGGAAACAATCTACTAGTCCTAAATGGAAGGATGGATAAGGATAAAGGATAAAGCAGATATGTGTGTGTATAATGGAATACTACTACTCAGCCATATAAGGAAGCAAATTCTGAATGGACAATATGGATGGAAATTGAAGGCATTATGTTAAGTGAATTAAATCTGATGGGAGACAGAAAAATATCATACGATTTCACTCATATGTGGAATTAAAAAAAGAGATGAACAAGCAAAATAAAAACAAACTTATATAGACACAGAAATCGGATTAGTGGTAACAGAGAGGAAGGAGGGTGGAGGGTAAGAGGAATGAATGAAGACATCAACTGTATGGTGATGGATGGTAGCTACACAGGTGATGATTACCTGTCGAATTATAATACTGTAAACTTAAAATTTATATGACAATAATTTTTAAAAAGAAGTCAGGGTTACCAAGATAGCTGCAATTATTGATTTCATCATTTACCGTTCACTTTTATATATGTGATATGAGAACCCATACACTCCAGGCTCGATGCTGAGCATCACGGAGGGGCGGGGGGGGAGTGAGAGACACCACTCTTGTGCCTTAGAAGCTCATATTCTTTGGTAGAATAGAACTATTTAAACAGCTGCATAAAGGATAAAGTTTGGAGTTAAAGATGTAGTACTGGAAAAATCCACTCTGTATGCAGGAATCATGGAAAGCTTCCTAATAGGAGGTAAGGTGTGAAAGGTGAATGAGGGTTACTAGGAATACTGAGTGGAAAAGAGAGAAACATAGATGATTAGGCTCCAAACAGGTGCAAGAGAATAGTATGCCAAGAACAGCGAATGATTTGGGATACCTGTAATGTATTGGGTATGAAAGAAAAGAGAAGGCATTGGTAAAAGCAGAAAGAGGTGAAGCTGGAAAGAAAGTTGGGACTTAGATCACAACAATCCCCAGTGGAATATACAAACAAGCACATACCTAGGGAAAGAAAAGCTAGAAGAGACTGAAAATCATCAAACCAAATATTACCCTCAATAAGGGGCTCAGCTTCACTAAAGACATAAAAACCTCTCTAACCAGAAAACACTGAATAGCACACTATTATTTGCCCAACATTTAGATAAAAGAGAGGATGTGTGTTAATGAAAACATATCAAGGAAAATTGAATTTGAGAGTAAAGATTGCTAAACTAAGTACTATTTAGGTTTCTGTCAAACACACAGACTTGGGTAGAGGCACATCTCCTAATCTCCCCACCTCATGCACATAATCAAACTCATAACCAGATTCATTAGCCAAACCATGCAGCACATTATGAAGAAACACTGATTTTAACAGAAATAATGTAAAATTCAAGTTATCACTGACAGTTACACAAAATAAATAATTCTACAGAGAAAAATTAAATTTTTTATCCCAAGCACACAATTTTAGAGAAAGTTTTCTTTTTTCTGCCATGACAAATTTAAAATACCTTTTCTGCCTTGCTTGCAGCTCTGACATATAAAGCACTTGGAAGTCGTTATGTTCCTCCTTAAAACAATAAAAATGTTGGAAAACTGAAAATCAAAGACTATGTGAATCTATTGGAGAACTAAGATCAAGGGATCAAAAGACCAAAAACAAAATTTAGAGAAACAGGTATACAGAGAAAGATACAGCAAAAGAAATACACTTACCTCAAATAGGAGCCACTGGAGCATAATGTAATGGGAATATATGTTTAATAATTCTGACAAGTTCCAGGAAACTGAGTGTGGAACAGCATGAGAATAAAAATCTTCATGGGGTATAGTCTCAGAGGCATCCCCACATTTTTGTGGGCATTACCATTGGGAAACCATCAGGTTCTCATCATTAAGATCCAAGAACAAATCCTCCGGGTCATGGCAGGGGGATGAAAAGAATATCTGTGCTAAGACATGACAAGAGCTTTCTTCATTACAAAAACATGCTCACCATGGAAAAATATTGTGCCAGAACACAATTTTGAAATCTCAGTGCAGTTTATGTAAGGGAATTCCTTCCTACCAGAGACCTCTCCAAACTCTTGTCCTCTTTAAGAGGGAAATACATAGGCAACAATATACTGGCTTTCAAAGGAAAGGATTAGAAACACTAAACCCAAGAAAGAAAGTAGTAGATAAGAAGTTGTACAGGGAGAAGTTGTAGAGAACAAATAGTGGCTACCAATGGGGAGAAGGAAGGAGAAGAGGCAAGACAGAAGTATGGGATTAAGAGACACAAACTACAGTTTATAAAATAATTAAGCAACAAGGATATACTGTATATATCCTTATACACATAGGGAAATATAGCGATTATTTTGTAATAACTTTAAATGGAGTACAATCTATAAAAATACAGAATTACTATGTAGTGCATATGAAATTAATACAACACTTTAACTATGCTTCAATATAAATTAGTAAGTAAATAAATATAAATAAATAAATTTTTAAAAGTTCAGACCATCCAAGGGCTGTGGGACAGGTTCAAAATGTGTACTCTGTGATTAACTACAGTGCCAGCAGGAGAAGACAGAGCAAAGCAGAAGAAACAGCTAAAGTAAAAATGGCCAAGTAGGTTTCAAAATTAATGATGGACAGCAGAACACAAATACAGGAAGCTCAGAGATTAAGAAGCAGAATAAATGCCAAAAACCTACACCTACGCATGTCATGGCAGAAAATCTCACCCCACTCTCCAAAACGGAGAATGCGTAGGGTGGGAAAGATCTTGAAAGAAATATAGGTAAAAATTATACAGATTTCTCAACATTAATGATTCAATTAAGAAGAAAAAGTGTGAAATATATAAAATGTTGAGAGAAAAGCTCCATCCAGATAGAATTCTAAATCTGGCAATATCATCATTCAGAAGTAAGGAAAAATGAAGTATTCTGGGGACAAGCACTGGTTTAAAATGTCTATTGTAAACTCATGCAGCCTCTAGAAAGAAAGGGAAGGAAACAGATTCTCCCTTAGATCCTATAGGGGGAATATGGCCTTGACCACACCATACTTGTAGGAACACTAATCTCAAGAACAGTAAGAGAATAAATTTGTATGATTAAGTCACTCAGTTTGCGGTGATTTGTTATAGCAGCAATAGGAAACTAAAGTCAGAAGACAAAGACTGGGAGAAAAATTTTGCCAACACATGTCTGATAAAAGACTTATATCTAAAATATACAAAGAGTTAAAACTTCACATTAACAAAAATGTAATTAAAATAATGGACAAAAGATCTAAATAGATACATCTCACGAAAGACGACAAATACACATTTTTTAAAAATATATTTTAAAAAGCTGACCACACTAGTTATTAAGCAATTACAAATTAAAACAATAAGTTGGCACTACATATCCCAGGAGAACGGCTGAAATCCAAAAATCTGACAGTATCAATTACTAGAAAGGATGCAGAGCAACAAAAACTCTCATTCACTGCTGGTGGGAACACCAAATGGTGGTAATTTTGGAAGAGAGTCTATCAGTTTTTCACATAGCTAAATATAACCTTACATACAATCTAGTAATTGCACTCCTAGGTCATTACGCAAATGATTGGAAACATATGTCCAAACAAAAATCTGCATATGGATGTTCATAAGAGCTTTATTCATAATAAAGGGGGAGCAACCAAGATGTCCTTCAATAGGGAATGTTGTAAACAAAAGGTAGTGCACCCACACAATGGAATTCAGCAGTAACAAGAAATAAGCTAATGAGCTAGGAAGACAAAAATAAACCCTAAATGTACATTACTGAGTTAAAGAAGCCAGTCTGAAGAGGCTACATACTCTATGATTCTAATTATCTGACATTCAGGAAGAAACGAAAAAATACAGAGGTGGTTAACCTATCATTCGTTGCCAAGGGCTTGAGGAAGGGTGGCTGAATACATAAAGCACAGGGCATGTTTTTAGGGCAGTGAAACTGTTCTGTATAATATGGTGATGGTAGATAAATGACATTATGCATTTGTCAAAAACCATAGAACTTTACAGAACAAAGAGTAATCTTTAATGTATGCATATTTTTAAAAAATCATTTAGGGAGTTCCCGCCATGGCCTAGTGGTTAGCGAATCCGACTAGGAATCATGAGATTTGCAGATTCGATCCCTGGCCTCGCTCAGTGGGTTGGGGATCCCACGGTGCCGTGAGCTGTGGTGTAGGTTGCAGATGCAGCTCAGATCCTGCATTGCTGTGGCTCTGGCATAGGCAGGCTACAGCTCCAATTACACCCCTAGCCTGGGAATCTCCATATGCTGCGGGAGCGGGCCTAGAAAAGACAAAAAGACTGGGAAAAAAATCATTTAGGAGGCCAAGTGATCTCAGGATGGCACGTAGAATGTGACATAACAACATAACTGTATCACAAAAAGATGAAGCAACTGCACTAAAGGGGGTGAAGGAAAAATATGCTGATCTACGTAATTTTCAAAATTAATGGAGTCCCTATGAATGAAGGCAAAGTGAGCAGTACATAGACACTATACTCTGGTCAGTAAAGTTTTTTTTTTTTTCCCATGAGTGAGGGTTAAAAATTCTGAAACAGGAGTTCCTGTCGTGGAGCAGTGGTTAACGAATCCGACTAGGAACCATGAGGTTGCGGGTTCGGTCCCTGCCCTTGCTCAGTGGGTTAACGATCCAGCGTTGCCGTGAGCTGTGGTGTAGGTTGCAGGCGGCTCGGATCCCGCGTTGCTGTGGCTCTGGCGAAGGCCAGTGGCTACAGCTCCAATTTGACCCCTAGCCTGGGAACCTCCATATGCCGTGGGAGCGGCCCAAAGAAATAGCAAAAAGACAAATAAATAAAGAAATAAAGTTAAAAAAAAAATTCTGAAACAGCTGTAAATGTATACTGAAATGGATGTAAGTGATTAGATGATAGATGGTGGGAGCCATGGTGAAGTAGGAGATCACAGGTAAGTAAAGGCAGGAAGCATGAATTATTCATGCAATACTGGATTAGAATTGGAGACATCAGTATGAACTCATAATTAGTTTAATATAGATACAGAGAGAACGTATAGAAATATTTATAGATAAATGTATACACGTACACATTTCCATGTTTTCTCAGCTAATAGAATCTAGAAGTAAAGACATCCCAGTAAAGACTGCATACCCCCTGAATGATTGCCTTTTATATTATTCTTCAATAAAAGAAATCAGAGATTCTTAGGGAACTAGATGACTCTAAAACTGGAACAGGAATAAACTAGATGATCTGGGAGCATCTTTTTGTGACTGAAAGTAAGAGAGTTCAGAAACCAAAATTATGTAGGTGGAGAGATCAAGGAGCCAATTGATAGAGTTCCCAATGTCCAAAGCTGAACAAATTGATCAAGAAAATAAATGACGAAGTATTGGATTACAGTACGAAGTATAAAACAAGTATCTTACACCCCAGCTTCATAACAAGTAAAATATCCAATAAAACAAAACTGAAATATTTTACAAATCACCTAACCATTACTCCTTAGAACTATTAAGGACATCAAAACAAGGAAAATCTAAGAAATTGCTGGAGTCTGGAAAAGTCATTTATGATGTGATATCCTTGATGTGAATGTGTCTACACACATACACACACTTCAAATGATCACCATTATGTTTAATCATAAAATGAGTTAAAACCCCTATTCAATTCTGGAAGAACAGAAATGTTTCAAATCAGGGAGTTCCAAATAGTGTTTGAACTAGCTTTCAAACCCTGGACTGAGAAATTCCAAAGTACATGTTGTTTCATTCCACTCAGCCATAAAGTTAAAACTGTTCCACTGGGGGGGGGGTGTTTTGTTGTTATTTTAGGGGCACACCCTTGGCATATGGAGGTTCCTGGGCTGGGGGTGAAATTGGAGCTGTAGCTGCCAGCCTACGCCACAGCCACTAGGGATCAGAACTGTGTCTGCGACCTACACCACAGCTCCCAGCAATGCCGGAGCCCCAACCCACTGAGGGAGGCCAGGGATCAAACTAGTACCCTCATGGATACTAGTTGGGTTTGTTAACTGCTGAGCCACGAAGGGAACTCCCCCATCATCTTTTTGTATTAACTATCGAAATGAATAACCAATTATTTAATTTTCACTATATTGGTGGAAAACAAGGGTATCAGTGCTTTTGCAAAGATATTTGTTCCAATTTCTGTGGACGTACTCTGCAGTTAAAGTCCAAACATTTTGGTTATAACCACCTTTATGACATATAGTTTTAAATGATTCACTATATGCATTTCAGAATACCTATCCATTCCCTGAAATAATACTCTTCACAAAGTAGCACGCATGTAGTACTCTTATGATCATCTTTATTAAGTAGGTTATAAAACACTTCTCTACTAAATGTATATCACAATCATAACCTTTAAAAATCACTGTTTTGAATGTAGAAAGCAGAAATTAGTCACAGGATTTCCCGTCGTGGCTCAGTGGTTAACGAATCTGACTAGGAACCATGAGGTTGTGGGTTCGATCCCTGGCCTTGCTCAGTGGGTTAACGATCCAGCGTGTGGCTGTGAGCTGTGGTGTAGGTTGCAGACGCAGCTTGGATCTGGTGTTGCTGTGGCTGTGGCATAGGCCGGTGGCTACAGCTCCAATTAAACCCCTAGCCTGGGAACCTCCATGTGCTGCAGGTGCAGGCCTAGAAAATTAAAAAAAACAAAATGAAAAAAAAAGAAAAGAAAAAAAAAAGTCACAAAAACATCTCACACGTGTTTTGTTTTTCTAAAAATTTTATTGAAGTGTAGTTAACTTATGAAGTTGTATTAGTTACAGTTGCACAAGAAAGTAAATCAATTATACATATACATATTCCTTTTTGGATTCTTTTCCCATATACATTATTACACAGTTTGAATAGATTACCCTATAGGTCATTGTTAAAATATGTATTTTATATGTAGGAGTGTGTATATGCCAATCCCAATCCCCCTAATTTATCCTACCCCCAAACACCTTTCCCTTTTGGTGAATAAAAGTTTGACTTTGGTCTGTGAGTCTGTTTCTGTTTTGTAAGTTCTTTTGTATTATTTTTATTAGATTTCAACTATTAGTGATTCCATATATTTCTCTTTGAATTACATCACTTATTATGATAATTTCTAGGTCTATCCATATTGCTGCAAATGGCATTATTTCACTCTTTCTTACGACTGAGTAATATTCCATTGTATACATGTACCACATCTTTAACCATTCCTCCATTGAAGGACATTTAGGTTGCTTCCATGTCTTGGCTATTGTAAACAGCACTGCAATGAACTCCGGGGTGCATGATCTTTTTGAAGTATGGTTTTCTCTGGATAGATTCCCAGGAGTGGGATTGCTGCATCATATGGTAGGTCAATATTGAGTTTTTTAAGGAATCTCCATACTAAAAACCATACTGGTTGCATCAACAGTGTAGGAGGTTTCCTTTTCCTTCACAACTTCTCTAGTATTTAAGGGTTGTAGACTTTTTGATGATGGCCATTCTGGTGTTAGATGATACCTCATTGAAGTTTTGATTGGCATTTCTCTAATAGTAAGTGATATCAAGCATCTCTTCAGGTGCTTTTTGGCCATCAGTCTGTCTTCTTTAGAGAAGTCTGTTTAGAACTTATGACCATTTTTAATTGGGTTATTTGGTTTTTTGATATAATATTACATGTATTTTAAATACTCTACAACATAAATGTTTGTCCTCACATTAAGGTATTTTTTAATCCCATTAAAGTAAGGACATCTTTCTGTTTACTTCTTGCATTAACAAAATGTTTGGAAATCTTAAGTAACAAGATTTCATTTTCATTTCATTTTCCTAAACAGCTCTATGTTCCATTCTTCCCCAGATAATATTTAATGTTATTGAAGAGAAGTCAGACAATGAACTTAGTTTCTTTGCAAATAAAGTGTATTTATACTTGTGAAATGTGAAATGTTCTTATCTTGCAGTTTGAATATTTTACTACATGTCTTTTGCTTATTTTTTTGATTAGCTTTTCCTTTAATTATATGTATTCCTATTAATTATTAAGTACTTATTTTTAGGTTGCTTATTATTTTATTATTTTATTCATTTTTCGGGCTTTATTTATATTTAGAAAATGTTTGATTGTTTTGCATATCAATAGCAGTCAAAGTAAGACGAAAGCGGAAAAGGAGGAAAATGAAATGAAAATTAAAAGGAGAATTTGGAGTTAGAATAAGTAAAAGTTAAGGTTCCAGCTCTGTTACATATTAGTAATGTGGTTTAGAACAAATTGTATAACCTATAAACCTTACTTGACATGTTTATAAAATGCTGATTATAATCCCTACCCAATAATTTAAGTGGATTAAATAGGAAACCAGGAGTTCCCGTCATAGCGCAATGGTTAACAAATCCGACTAGGAACCCTGAGGTTGCGCATTCAATCCCTGGCCTCGTTCAGTGGGTTAAGGATCCGGTGTTGCCGTGAGCTGTGGTGTAGGTCACAGACGTGGCTCAGATCTGGCATTGCTGTGACTGTGGCGTAGGCCGGAGGCTACAGCTCCGATTAGACCCCAAGCCTGGGAAACTCCATATGCCACAGTTGTACCCCTCAAAGACAAAAGACAAAAAAAATAAAATGGGAAACCAGATGAGATTGCACTGAGCACATTGGAGGTCTGAATGACCAACCAGTAGTCAAAAGAAGGAAGAAAGACATTTTAAACTATTATAAGCAAAGAATTTTATATTGGGAAATTTAGTACTGTTAAATTTCTACAAAATCTTTGGGGGAAAATAAGTTAAAAATATTGTCAAAAAAATCCAAGTTTTATTTCGTTAAGGCCATCCCTCATTTTGTTCCCTGAAATTTTGTTTTCATATATGACCATATCTTACTCTCATACTTCAATTACCATTAGTAATTTTTTAAAGAATGTCTGCTTTATTATGGTATAATAGTAATTTTCTTTCTCATGAAACACAAATTAAAGTGTTCTTCAAGCTGCACATATACTGTATGGATTCAGGTCCCATTGTCATTCTCACTTGTCTGTACCAACAAGAAGCAAGGCTTTTTTTTTTAATTATTATTATTTTTTTAATAAAAGGCTTTTTTCATTGAACACAACAGGAGCGAAAATACATTCTCATATCTGGTGCTGTTATTTTACAATGCCGCAGTCTGGATGCACTGTCATTTAACAGCACCCACTAAATTGATCTCTATTTTTTATAATTCAAAAAATATATACTAAGAAGGTTTGAAGCCATGAAAAATTATAGTTGGTAATGACCAATTTTAACTTGTTTTATAATCCATCAAAACGGGAGTATTACCTTAGGGTACAATTTATTTTTCCTTATCATAAAATTCTACCACAGTTAGAACAGTCCTATAAATAAAAAAATGAGTCTCTTACAGAGGTAATGAAAGGAAACCCATTCAATCTTCCTTGTGATGTTTCATTCTGGCTTTTTTGACAGCTGAAGACACCAAAGTGCAATCAAATGCCTTTAGCACAGTAATGAAAAAAATGAAAGCATTAAGCAAATTTGTCCACATAAAATAATTGACAATGGTATAGAGAGATTCAGTTCAGTAGTTTATAAAATACAAGAATCTGATCTAAATTAATTTGGAATTACAAAGCATGAGAAACATATGCTATTTGGGAAATTAAGGAAATGGATTCATGTGTTTCTATTTGTATTTATATCATCTACATTCATTGCTTTTAAAATAAATAAAAGCACAAAGCATGTTATGATTTTTAAAGAATACTCTTAGTCTTCCTTCTATGATATTTTGTAAAAATTTAAAATAGTCCTGCTCTCTGAGCACAAAACACTTCACATATAAGAAGGCCAAAACAGAAATGAAAAATAAAGACACAGAATATTAACTATGCCAGAGGTTCAAATTAGACTTTCCTGAATGTCCATTAACTACATTTCAACTCAAAGCTTTATTTGTGAAAAAGGGAAAAGTGATTTAAATGGAATAAAATTTATTTAAAAAAATTTTTCCTTGATGATGATTTTTTAAATATTTACTGATGGAACTCAGAATGAGGATTTATATAACAATGTAAATAATATATTCAATAACTAAAAGTGTGCCAGTGAAAGTCACTCTTTTAAGCTTAGAACTGTCAATAAGATGGTAACAATTCAAGTATGCACCCTGGAATTTTAGGCACATGAATATACATAGAATGTTTCTATATAGGAAGGATTAAGAAAACTAATTCCTCTACTTATCTAAAATTATACTCACTCTAAAAGCAGAAGAAGAATTCTCCCCTATAGCCTCCAGAAGAAAAACCATCCTGCTGACACCCTGAGTTTTAGGACTATGACTTTGGGAACTGTAAGGAAATGTAAACTGCCCAACCAGAAAAAGCACAAGATACATGCCCCCGCCCCCTACCAGTGGTTCTGCAGGAGCCCCACACTATTGCACTGACTCCATAACAGCTGAGAGGCCTGTAGTGCCCATGCCTTACAAGACATGTAAACTGCCCAAATGGGAAAAGCACAAGTTCTTTGGCCTGGCAGGGGCTTGCACTAGCAGTGCCCAACCTGCACCCAAAGACCCAAGAGAGGGCCACCAATGCATGCTCCCCACTGGAACTGCCAGTTGCCTGGATGGAGAAAAGCACAAGCAAAAGGGCCCCTCGCAGTGGCCCTGAGACAGCCCACATCAGTGGTACTGTTTCTACACCAAGGGAGCTGTGGGAGGTCCATTAATCTACATTCCAATCTGTAGCAGCTACAGAGAGTACTCCTACAAGCAGCCAGATGGAGGGAGGGACCTTCAGAGTACATGACTTACAGCTACAGAGACAGCCTTTTAGTAACAGTTAGGGAGAAGCCTCTGGGGCTATAGAGAGAGACACCTGGAGTTGCCAACCAAGGGGAGTGATTGCAAACCATGGAGCCTACCCCTACAGTTACAGAGAGCAGTCACTAGAGCCTTTGCAGCAAAGGGAGAGGCTGTAAGAGCAGCTGCTGAAATTGCCTACTACAGAAGAAAGTCCTTAAAGCTACCTCGTAGCAGGATGGATTGCAGGAGACACTGCTGCCCCCACCTACAACAAAAGCAATCCAATGAACTACGAATTATTGCCACCTGCCTCAGAGACCACATCCCTAGCAGCCACCCAGCTCCAGGATAGGGAGTGTGATACCAATACTCCCAAAATGTGCTCTGGGTACACATGAACCACTACCACCTCTGAGAACTCCAGGACTGGGCACCAGCTGCTCCATCTACATACCTACTGTCAAGGGGATGATAAACAAAAAGGTAGACCATCATGAGATGACTAAGAAATAACTTTCAGACAAAAGACCAAGTCAAAAACACACACAAAAAAAAACAACTAAATGATGAGGAGATAGACAATCTATTTGAAAAATAATTCAGAGTGATGATAGTAAGGATGATCCAAGATCCTGGAAAAAGAATGGAGACATATGCTGAAAACTCAAATGTTTAAAAGAGCTAGAGGACTTAAAGAGAAAAATGAATAGGAAAGTGTCTGAAATGAAAAATACTCTAGAAGGAACCAATAGCAGATTAATGAGGCAGAAGAAGATATGTGAGGGGGAAGTGGGAGACAGAGTGGTAGAAATCACTGCCACAGAAAAGAATAAAGAAAAAAGAATGACAAGAACTGAGTAGAGTCTAATGGACCCTGGGACAACATTAAATGTACCAATATGCACATGATAGGGGTTCCAGAAGAAGAGAGACAGAAAGGGTCAGAGAAAATGTCTGAAGAGGTTACAGCCAAAAACTTCCAAAATACGGGAAAGGAAACACTAACTCAGGTTGAGGAAACACAGAGAACTTCATAAAATGAACACAAGGAAAAACACAGTGAGACACATACTAATCAAAATGACGAAAATTAAATACAAAGAAAAAAATTTAAGCCAAAAGGGAAAAGCAAACAAACAACATACAAGGGAACCCCTATATGGATAACAGATGAATTTTTCACAAGAAACTTTACAAGTCAGAAGGGCATGGCAAGATATGTTTGAGGAAATGAAGAGGACAAACCTAGAGCCAAGAATACCCTACCCAGCAAAACTCTCATTCAGATATGATGGAGAGATCAAAAGCTTTTCAAACAAGCAAAAGCTAAGAGAATTCAGCACCTCCAAACAAGCTCTACATCAACTACTAATGGAACTTTTCTCAGGAGAAAAGGAAATGCCACAAGTAGAAATAAGAATATTAAAAATGAAAAAGTTCAGTGGTAAAGGCAAAGATAATATGAAAGCAGGAATTTACCCATGGACAAATATGATATCAAAACTAGTAAGCATGAGAAAAAAGGAAGACAAACGCAGAGCAATGAAAATTCTTTGAAATTAAGAGACCAGCAAACAGAAACAATAATGCACACATATAGATAGCTATACTAAAATACAATAGAAACCACAAATCAGACAACAATAAGAGTAACACACATAAAAAAGAAAAAGCAAGCCAGACACACCACTGAAGATAGTCAGTGAATCACAAAAGACAAAAGACAAACAGAAGAAAAAAGACCCTAAAGAGCAATCCAAAACAAAATGACAATATGTATATACTTATCCATACTTACATTGAATGTAAATGGATTAAATGCTCCAACTAAAAGACACAGACTGGCTGAACGGATACAAAAAGAAAATCCGTTTGTGTGTGTGTGTGTGTGTGTGTACACACACAAGAGACCCACACTTCAGATCTAAAGACAAATACAGACTTAAATTGCGGGGATGGGAGTTCCCATAGTGGCACAGCAGAAATGAATCTGACTAGGAACCACAAGGTTGTGGGTTTGATCCCTGGCCTGCTCAGTGGGTTATGGATCTCGTGTTGCCATGAGCTGTGGTATAGGATGAAGATGCAGCTCAGATCCTGCATTGCTGTGGCTATGGCCAGTGGCTGTAGCTCCAATTCGACCCCTAGCCTGGGAACCTCCATATGCTGCAGTGCGGCCCTAACGAAAGCAAAAAAAAATTTTTTTTAATTAAAAGTAAAGTGAGGGGATGGAAGTAAATAGTACAAGCAAATGGAAATTTAGAAGAGCAGGAGCAGCAATATTCATATCAGACAAGATAGATTTTAAAATAAAAAAAGATCACAAGAGACAAAGAAGGACATAACATAATGATTAAAGGATCAACACAAGAAGAAGATATAACAGTTGTAGATATATATGCATACAATGTGGTATACCACACTATATAATGCAACTGCTAACAGACATAAAAGGAGAAATTGACAGTAATGCAATGATAGTAGGGGACTCTAATACCCCACTCACAGCAATGGACAGATCATCCAGACAAAACCAACAGGGAAATATGGGCCTTAAATGATACACTAGACCAAAGAGACATAACTTATATCTACCAAACTTTTCACCCAAAAGCAGCAAAATATAGTTTCTTCTTCAAGTTCACATGGAACATTCTCCAGTATAGATCACATCTTGGGCCAAAGAAGAAGCATTTGTAAATTTTTAAAAAGTGAAATTACTTCAAGCATTTTCTCAGACCACAATGCTATGAGACTAGAATACAACTACAAGAAGGAAAAAAAACAGCAAAACAAACAAAAACCTCCTAGAAGCTAAACAATATGCTAATAAACAAACAATGGATCATTTAAGAAATCAAAGAGGAAATTAAAAGATACTTAGAGAAAAATGACAATAAAGAAACAACAATCCAAAATCTCTGGGACACAGCAAAAACAGTTCTGAGAGGTAAGTTTATAGCAACTCAATCTTATCTCAGGAAAGAATAAAAACTCAAAATAACCTAACTTTACATCTTAAACATTTAGAAAAGGAAGAACAGACAAAGTCCAAAATTAGTAAATCATAAAGATTAGAGAAGAAATTAATAACATAGAAAACAATAGAGAAGATCAATGAAATCAGAAGTTGGTTCTCTGAAAAGACCAACAAAATTGATAAGCCTCTAGCCAGACTAAGAAAAAAAGGGAGAGGATTTGAATAAATAAAATTAGAAATGCAAAAGGAGAAGTTACAACTGACATCACAGAAATACAAAGGGTCATGAGAGACTACTATGAACAACTGTATGCCAATAAAATGGGCAACCTAGAAGAAAGGTACAGATTCTCACAAAGATATAACGTACAAATAGAAAGCATGAATACACCAATCACAAGCACTGAAAATGAAAATGTGAGGTAAAAACTTTCCAAAAACAAAAGCCCAAGACCTGATGCTTCACAGCAGAATTCTATCAAATATTCAGAGAAGATAACACCTCTTCTTCTGAAATTCTTACAAAAAATTACAGAGGAAGGAACACTCCCAAATTAAGCCACCATCACTGCTATACCAAAGCCAGACAATACCATAAAAAAAAGCCAATATCACTGATAAAAACAGATGTAAAAATTCTCAACAAATTATTAGCAAGCCACATCCAAATATATACTAAAAAGATCATACGCTGTGATAAAGTAGGATTTATCCCAGGGATGCAAGGATTCTTCAATATCCACAAATTTATCAATATGATACACAACATCAACAAACTGAAAAATAAAAATTGTATGATCATCTCAATAGATGCAGAAACAGCTTTTGACAAAATCCAACACCGATTTCTGATAAAAACTCTCAGGAAAGTCGGCATAGAGGGGAACAACATCAATATAATAAAAGCCATTTATGACAAACCCACAGCTAACATCATTATCCATGGGTGAAAACTGAAAGCATTTCCACCAGGATCAGGAACATGACAAGGATGTCTGCTTTCAACAATGTTATTCTACATAATTTTAAAAGTCATAGCCATGGCAATCAGAGAGAAAAAGAAATACAAGGAATTAAAATTGGAAAAGAAGAACTATCACTGTTCGTAGATGACATGATACTACACCTAGAATATCCTGAAGATACTACCAGAAAACTGTCAGAGCTCATCAATACACAGAAATTGGTTGCATTTAAATATACTAAAACAAAAGATCAGAAATAGAAATTAGGGAAACCACATCAATTACCATCACATCAAAAAGAAAAAAAAAAAAAAGTCTTGGAATAATCCTACCTGAAGAGACAAAAGACCTGTACTCTGAAAACTATAAGATAATGATGAAAAAAATCAAAGATGACATAAATACATGGAAAGATATACCATGCTGTTGGATTGGAAGCATCAATACAGTCAAAATGACAATAATACCTAAGGCAATTTACAGATTCATTGTAAGCCCGATCTAATTAGCAATGACATTCTTTACAGAACTAGAACAAAATATTTTAAAATTTGTATGGAAATACAGAATACCTCAAATACCTAAAGCAGTATTGGAAACAAAAAAAATAAATAAATAAAAAATGGAACTGCAAGAATCAGACTCCCTGGCTTCAGACTATACTACAAAGCTACAATCATCAAAACAGTATAGTACTGGCATAAAAACAGAAATATAAATCAATGGAACAAGATAGAAAGCCTAGAAATAAACCCAAGAACCTATGGTCAAATAATCTTAAAGGAGGCAAGAACATACAATGGAGGAAAGATGGTCTCTTCAACAAGTGGTGCTGGGAAAACTGGACAGCCACATGTAAGAGAATGAAATTAGAACATTTTCTTAACACCATACACAAAAGTAAACTCAAAATGCATAAAAGAATTAAATTTAAGGCCAGACACTGTAAAACTCCTATAGGTAAACATAGGCAGAATGCTCTTTGATATAAATCACAGCAGCATATTGTTTGATCAAACTCCTAGAATAATGACAATAAAGACACAAAAAAACCCAATTGGACCTATTTAACTCAAAAGCTTTCTGAACAGCAAAGGAAGCCATTAAAAAAAACAAAAGTAAAACCCACAGAATGGGAGAAAATCTTTGCCAGTGATTCAACAAAGGTTTCATCTCCAAATGTATCAACAACTCATATAACTCAACAACAACAACAAAAACAACCCAATCGAAAAGTGGGCAGACCTAAACGGACATTTCTCCCAAGAAGACATACGGATGGCCAGCAGGCACATGAAAAAATGCTCAACATCACTAATTATTAGAGAAATGCAAATCAAAACTACAGGGCACCACCTCATTCCAGTTAGAGGGGCATTAACAAGTTGACAAAAAACAAAGGTTGAAGAAGATGTGGAGAAAAAGTTACCATCATTCACTGTTGGTGGGAATATAAATTGGTACAATGCTTATGGAAAACAGTATAGAAATACCTCAGAAAAATAAACATACAACCAAAATATGATCCTGAAGTCCCACTCCTGGGCATATATCTGAAAAAAAAACTTTCATTGAAAAAGATACCTGCACCCCTATGTTCTTTACAGCACTATTCACAATAGTCAAGACATGGAAAAAACCTAAATGTTCATCAACAGATGAACAGATTAAGAAGATGTGGTACATATACACAATGGAATACTATGCAGCCATAGAAAGGACAAAATAATGCCATTTGCAGCAACAGGGATAGAACTAGAGATTCCCATAGTAAGTGAAGTAAGTCAAAAAGAGAAGGACAAACACCATTTGATATCACTTACATGTAGGCAGACTTACATTTGCCAGGGAGCACTGGGGAGAGATGGTGGCTGACACAGAGTTTGGGGTTGGGAGATGCATACTGATACATTTAGAATGGATGGGTGATGGGGTCCTGCTGTATACCACAGAAACTGTATCTAGCATCTTAGTAAGAACCTGATGGAAAATGAAAAAATAAAAAAGGGTGTGTATCGGTGGCTGGGTCACTTCGCTGTACAGCAAAAATTTAAGGAACATTGTGAATCAACTATACTTTAATAAACTTTAAAAAATAAATGTTTCTCCCAGTCAAAACAATGAAAGCAGAATAAATTTCTTAACCAAGTGATAAAACACTAGCGTGACCTGCTGATTTCAATAAGATAAAAGAAAAAGACATTAAGTATTGAATGTGATACTTGAAAATCTGTCTTCTTTAAACAGTATGTAAAAAGCTGAAATTATGTTGATTTGTAACAGAAAACACCCGGTTATTTTCATTGTTGACTGCTGAGAAAAATATAAGGGGGCAATAGAAAAGTGAATTCTTTTTATTTTAACCCATCCAACTGCAATGCAGTTTTACATAGCTTTTATTTATTGGCATGATATGTCAATCTCAAATATATATGAGGAGTATTTAAGCTTTCATTATGTCAACATCTTTCAAGACTTTCTATATTTGAAATCTTTTACCTTGTCATTTGTATGATTCATTTACATCAGTAGTATGCTGATTAATTTCATTTTATGGCCCAGGGGTATAACAGATGGTCTTTATGGTTTTATTTATTTGTTTTCTTTTTAATTTCTTTTGAAATTTATCTAACAAAACAATATTGAAAGCACTTAGCATTAAGCCCACCAAAAAGTTTAAATAGCTTTTCACTTTGGAGTGTATAAGACATCTATAAAGTATGAGGGAAAGTGAGCTAACGTTGACTGATTTCGAAATGTCTAAGACTTAGAGATTTTATACTCGTAATTTATTCATCAAGAGTACAGCAAAGTTGGAGTTCCTGTCATGGCTCAGAGGAAATGAATCTGGTAAACATGAGGATACAGGTTCGATCCATGGCCTTGCTCAGTGGGCTAAGGATCTGGCATTGCTGTGAGCTGTGGTGTAGATTGCAGACATGGCTCAGATGTGGCATTGCTGTGGCTGTGGTGTAGGCTGGTGGCTACAGCTCCATTTAGACCCCTAGCCTGGGAACTTCCATATGCCATGGGCGTGGCTCTTAAAAAAAAAAAAAACAAACAAAGAGTACATCAAAGTTTTTTATATTATCCTGAATTTACAGATAACACTGACTATAAGAGAGGTTAATAAACTTTCCCAAGTTCACACATAAGGTGAGGTAGGAACCAAGTCAAATGCCCACATTTACCTAGCTTGGAAAATTTAAACACTTAATGTAACAAATACTTCACCAATAAAAGAAGAAAAAATGTGATGGTTTTTCATTTAAATGCATACTTAAATATTTAGTAAAAAAAAAACAAACTTTTATTTTTAAAAATAATTAGAAATGGAGCTCCCATCATGGCGCAGCAGAAACAAATCTGACTAGGAACCATGAGGTTCCAGGTTCGATCCCTGGCCTTGCTTAGTGGGTTAAGGATCCAGAGTTGCCATGAGCTGTGGTGTAGGTTGCAGACGTGGCTCAGATCTGGCCTTGCTGTGCCTGTGATGTAGGCCGGCAGTTACAACTCTGATTCAACCCCTAGCCTGGGAACCTCCATATGCTGTGGGTGGGTGGCCCTAAAAAAGCAAAATAATGATAATGAAATAAAAATAAATTTTAAAATGCTTTAAAAAATTAGAAATAACTACAAATAGAGTGAAATTTCTGAAACCTGAAGAAATACATTTACTATAAGCCTATAACAAATGCCATATCAAATAGTGAACTACAGACTCCCTTAGGTTTTAGTTTTTTATTGAGGTATAATTGACATACAATATTATAATATTTTCAGGTATAAAACATAGTCATTCAACATTTGTATACACTGTGAAATGATCACCACAGTAAGTCTGGTTACCATTCGTCACCAAAGTTAACTCAATATAATGGACTATATTTAATATGCTATATTTTACATTCCCATGACTTAGTTATTTTCTAACTGGAAGTCTATACTTCTTGATTCCACTTTATCCACTTTTGGGCCTCCAACCCCATCCCTTTGGCAACCACAAATCTGTTCTGTGTACCTGTGAGTCTGAGTTTTCTTTATTTTGTCTGTTTTATTTTTCATATTCCACATATAGGTGAAATCAGATGAAATTTGTTTTTCTCTATTGAAACTTAGCACTCAAAATATATTAATGTCATCACAAATGTTAAGATTTTATCCTTTTTATGGCTCTGTAGTATTCACGTTACCACATACCACATCTTCTTTATCCATTCATCTAATGATGGATACATAGGTTGTTTACACATCCTGGCTCTTCTAAATAATACTAAAATGAACATAGTGGTCCATATAATTTTTCATATTACTTGTTTTGCTCTCCTTGGATATATACGCAGTAGTGGAAGTGCTGTATTATATGGTGGTTCAAGCTTTAATTTTTTGAAAAAAGTCCATACTGTTTTCCTGAGTGACTGCCCCAATTTGGGGTCCCATTAATTGTAAATAATATGACTGTCTAAATGAAAAAAAAGGGGGGGTTATAGACAAATTATGAGAATTAGTAGAAGAAATCACTCTTTACTAGGTATATAAATAAGAATCAAAACGAAGCATTTTTGCTGTGGGTGTGCCCCCCCCCAAAAAACTCAGCATTTTCAAATACTAGTAAAAATGTAATGTAGTGATTAAATATATCATTTACTGTGCTGATTTATGTACATAGATAAATAAATTACCTAAGTAATTTTAGTCAGATAAATTTCTCAATACCTTACAGAGATAATCATATATACAGCATTTCACTGAAGTACATAAAAGAGTAAATGACTAGAAAATACATTATAAGACACATATAGATTGAAAGTGAGGGGATGGCAAAAGATATTTCATGCCATTGGACAAGACAGGAAAGCAAGAAATTCAATACTCAGACAAGATAGACTTTAAAATGAAGTCCACAAAGAAAGACAAAGAAGGACACCATTTAATGGTTAAAGGATCCATTCAAGAAGAGGATATTATAATCGTCAATATATATGCACCTAATAGAAGAGCACCCAGATATCTACAACAAATACTAACAGACATAAAAGGAGAAATTGATGGGGATACAGTGAATAGTAGGAGACTTTAAAACCCCACTCACATCAATGGACAGATCCTCTAGACAGAAAATCAATAAAGCAACAGAGATTCTAAAGGACACAACAGAAAAGTTAGACTTAATTGACATTTTCAAGGCATTATATCCAAAAAAATCAAAATATACATTCTTCTCAAGTGCACATGGAACAATGCTCAACATCACTGATTATTAATGAAATGCAAATCGAAACTACCATGAGATAGCACCTCACACCAGTCAGAATGGTGATCATTAATAAGTCCACAAAGGGAGTTCCCATTGTAGCACAGCACAAATGAATCTGACTAGGAACATTTGAAGGTGAGGTTTAGATCCCTGGCTCCTGCTCAGTGGGTTAAGGATCTGGCATTGCCATGAGCTATGGTGTAGGTCACAGACATGCCTCGGATCTGGCATTGCTGTGGCTGTGGCATAGGTCAGCAGCTACAGCTCCAATTTGACCCCTAGCCTGGGAATCACCATATGCCCTGGTGTGGCCCTATAAGGACAAAAGACAAAAAAAAAAAAAAAAAAAAAAAAGTAAGTCCACAAATAACAAATGCTGGAGGGGGTGTGGAGAAAAGGGAATACTCCTGCCTTGTTGGTGAGAATGTAAGCTGGTACAACCACTATGGAGATCAGTTTGGAGGTACCTTAGAAATCCATACATTGAACTACCATCTGACCCAGCAATCCCACTCTTGGGCATATATCTGGAAAAAACTTTCCTTAAAAAAGACACATGCACCCACATGTTCACTGCAGTACTATTCACAATAGCCAAGACATGGAAACAACCCAAATGTCCATTGATAGATAATTGGATTAGGAAGATATGGCATATATACACAATGGAATATTACTCAGCCATAAAAAAGAACAAAATAATGCCATTTGCAGCAACATGGATGGAACTAGAGACTCTCATCCTGAGTGAAATAAGTCAGAAAAAGAAAGACAAATACAATATGATATCACTTACATCTGGAATTTAATATATGGCACAAAGGAAACTTTCCACAGAAAAGAAAATCATGGACTTGGAGAATAAACTTCTGGTTGTCAAGGGGCAAGGGAAGGGAGTGGAAGGGACTGGGAGCTTGGGGTAAATAGATGCAGACTGTTGCCTTCGGGATCGATTAACAATGGGGTCCTGCTGTGTAGCACTGGGAACTCTGTCTAGTCACTTATGGTGGAACATGCAATGTGAGAAAAAAGAAAGTTTATATGTAAGTGTAACTGGGTCACCATTCTTCACAGTGGAAGAAAAAAATATATATATAAATGAATTATAAAAAAAGAAAATATATCATAGATAAGAAAATTTAATTTTATAAAAATGTCAATTTTTGCCAAATTAATCAAAGGAATTCTAATCAAAACCCAATCAGTTTCTTGCAGAACAGTTAAACTGATTTGCAAATTCATATGGAATCACAATGTACCAAGAATAATGAGACATTCTAGAGAAAAAAGCAAAATGAGTTGAGGCAGGGCTTGGCTTAGAAGATATAAAATGTTACTTAAAAACTATAAAAGAGAGGGAGAAGCAAGATCATGGGTATGGGGTTGTGGAGTTTACCTCTTCCTACAAATACATCAGTTATACATCCATAAATAGAACAACTCTTACAGGACCATCTACTGAACACTAGCAGAAAATCTCAACCATTAGAAAGGACAAAAGGGATCTCCATGTTATAGGATTTAAAAAAAAAAAAAAAAAGAGGTTTAGAGGACAATCCTGAGGATAGGACAGTTGTTGGCTTTGTGAGACAGCCTGAAGGAGTGGGATGACAGAGCACCATAACCAAGAATATTTAGAGAGGTGGCCTGGCTGCTACAAAGGCTAAACGACATTGTTAGATGGAGTGTGAGGGATGGGGTCAACATTACAACCGCCTTCCCCACATAGGTCCCTGTCTCTGCAAGGTCTAGGGGAAGCTCCCACATGTACTGGACTGCCTGAGCTGAACCGTGCCTCTATTAAATCACCACCCCCATCCCACCTGGAACAGGTTTTTGTGTGCCATGATCTTAGCCATGCCCCATCTCCCCACACACATTCATCACCACTCCACCCACTGTGTACCTGTTGCCTCCAAAGCAATCACCCATCAGCTGGCCCTCTGTACACCTGCTGCCTTGGGAGAAATCACCAGCAGGTTACTCACACATAGAGGTAGTGATGAAACCACAGTTAAGTCCCAGGACCCTGCCACTGCAGGGTAAGAGCTGAAACCTCTCCTCCCAGATATGTGATTTATACCAGATTTACACCTCCACTGCTGACCTCGTAAAGTAAGCACTGGTGTAACATCTGAATGACATGTGTTCCTGCAGGTGAAAAGGGGTCTTGCATTAATAACTATGGGCTTTGTGGGTGGGTTCACATCAGGTTTAGACCAAGCCAGAGTCTGAGCTGATGCCACAACTCCCACCATAGGCTCTAAAGCATAAGTACTACGGCCCTGGGTCCTCACCTTAGTGGATCAGCACTGGTGCCCAGATGAAAACAACACCTAAGACACAACAATAACCAACATACCTATGGTTAAGGTGGGGCCAATAGCAGTACCAACAACAATGTACTTTGTAGGACCCCACAACAGGTGAAAAGTGACACAAAAGAGCACACTCACAGGTAAACAGCTCTAGTGCAGGAATACTTAATGGTTCCTTTCCCACTGGGTGTGCTAAAATCCCTCTAACCTCATACCACAGATCAGAAACACAGCTCAGAAATAGATCTGGAGGCTTCTACTCCCCCAACTAGGGAGAAAACCTTACCCCCTTACAGGGTTGTGACAACCACAATGCAAAGAGGAGGCCCTGCTCAATATCCAGTGCAGGGACTGGTCACAGCAACCTCAGTCTCATCTCCTATCGAGAGGATCATAGTCAGCATACACTGAGGAAAGGCATGGCAGGTAATCAAACTAAAAATATCCCTCACACCAAAAAAAATATGAAACCTATACAGGCTGCCTAAAGTCATACTGAGCTGACAGCCACCTCTAAAAAGATTCCTTAACAAGGTCCTGACCACCAGAGGGACAAGACCCAGCTCCACCCACCAGTGGGAATATACTAGTCACTCTAATGAGAAAGCCTTCATAGGCCCCTAAACCAATTTAACCCAGCAGAGGGCATACACCAGAAGCAAGAGGAACTAAAACCCTGCAGCCTGCAAGAACGATGTCACAAACATAGTAATATAGAAAAAATAAGATGACAGAGAAATGTTTCAGACAAAGGAAACAAGTTAAAAAACCCCACAAAAACACCTAAGTTAGGAGATAGGCAATCAACTTGAAAAAGAATTCAGAGTAATGAGAGTAAGGATGATCCAAGATATTAGAAAAAGAATAGATGCACAGATTAAGAAGTTAAAAGAAATATTTAACAAAGAGCTGAAAGATTTTAAAAGCAAGCAAAGATGAATAATATAACACCTGAAATGATAAGTACATTAGAAGGAATCAACAAGAGAATGCTGGAGGCAGAAGAATGAACTAGTGAGGTGGAAGACAAGAGTAGATGAAATCACTGCCACGGAAAAGAAAAAAGAATGAAAAGAAATGAGGACAATCTAGGAGACATCTTGGACAACATCAAATACACTAACATTTGAATCATAGGTGTCTCAGAAGGAGAAGTGGGAGAGAAATGACCTAAGAAAACATTTGAAGAGATTATAACTGAAAACTTCCCTAATATGGGAAAGCAAAGATTCAGTCAAGTAGAAGCATTGAGAGTCCCATACAGGATAAACCCAAGAAAAAACATGTCAAGACATATTAATCAAACTGACAAGTTAATTACAAATAAAAAAAAAGTAAAAGCCACAAGGGAAAAGCAACAAATAACATACAAGGAAATCCCCATTAGGTTATCAACTGATTTTTTTCAGCAAAACCTCTATAGGCCAGAGGGTTGGGCAATATATATTTAAAGTGAAAAAAGAAAAAAAGCTTCAGTCAAGAATACTTTACCCAGCAAGTCTCTCATTCAGATTCTATGGAGAAATCAAAAACATTACATACAGTCAAAAGCTAAGAACATTCTGCACCATGAAACCAGCTCTTCAACAAATGCTTAAGGAACTTTTCTAGATTTGGGAGGAAAAAAGGCAACAACTAGGAATAAAAAATTACAAATGGGAAAGCTCACCAGTAAAGGCAAGCATTAAAAAAAAAAAAAGGTAGAAAATCCTCCACAGACAAATATGATATTAAAACCAGCAATCATGAGGAGAGGTTGAATGAAGAATATTGAAAAGCATTTGAAATTAAAAGTCCTTCAAATTAAAACAATTATTTATATATACATATATGTGTGTGTGTGTATATATATATAATTTCATTTAAAATAAATTTAATTTCAAATGTATATATATAGAATATATACATATATACATAGAATGTTATGGCAAAATCTCATGGGAACAACAAAACAAAAAATCACAATAGACATAATAATAAAAAAGAAAAAGCAATTCAAACACAGCACCTAAGATAGTTATCATAAGAAAAAAGAACAAAACAGTAAGAAATAGAAAAACCCAACAATAACAAATCCAAAACAATTAAGAAAATGTTAATAAGAACATACACATCAATCATTACCTTGAATGTAAATGGATTAAATGTGCCAACAAAAAGACAAAGACTGGATGAATGAATAAAAAAACAAGACCTGTTTACAGGAGACACACTTCAGACCTAGAGACACATACAAACTGAAAGTGAGGGGATGGAAGGAGATACTCAATGCAAATGGAAATCAAAAGAAAGCTGGAGTAGCAACACACGAATCAGACAAAACAGACTTTAAAATGAAGAATGTTATAAGAGACTAAAAAGGACACTACATAATGATAAAGGGATCAATCCAAAAAACAAAAACAAAAAACAAAACATATCAATTGTAAATACAGATGCACCCAACATAGGAGCATCTCATTATATAATGCCATAAAAGGAGAAATCAACACACTAATAGTGGGGGACTTCACCACCCTACTTTCAGCAATGGACATAGTAGTCAGACAGAAAATCAATAAAGAAACTAGGCATTAAATGACACCAAAGACCAGATAGGCTTAATTGATATTACAGAACATTTCATCCAAAAGCAGCAAAATACACTTTCTTCTCAAGTGCACATGAAACGTTCTCCAGGATAGGTCACATTTGGGGCCACAAATCAAATTTCAGTAAATTTAAGAAAATTGAAATCATATCAAGCATTTTTTCTAACCATGTTATGAGACTAGAAATCAACCACAAGAAAAAGAAACTGAAAAAAAAAAAAAAACCAACCCAGAAATACATGGAAGCTAAACAATTTGCTATTAAACAGCCAACAGATCACTGAAGAAATCAAAAAGGAAATCAAACAATAGAGAAATGATTTTAAAAAAGATACAATGGTCCAAAACCAAAAGGATGCAGCAAAAGCAGTTCCCAGAAGGAAGTTTATAATAATACAATCTCATCTTAGGAAATAAGAAAAATCCAAAATCAACAACCTAAACTTACAACTAAAGCAACTGGAGAAAGAACAAACAAAACCCAGAGTTAGAAGAAGGAAAGAAATCATAAAGATCAGAGCAAATTTGAGAGAGGGAGAAAGACAACAATAAAAAAGGTCAAAAACTAAAAGCTGGTGCTTTGAAAAGATTAGTAAAATTGATAAACCTTTAGCCAGACTCGTCAAGGGAAAGGGCTCAAATCAATAAAATTAGAAATGAAAAAGGAGAAATTACAAATGACAAGACAGAAATACAAAGGATCATAACAGACTACAAGCAACTATACACCAATAAAATGGACAATCTAAAAGAAATGGACAAATTCTTAGAACAGTACAATCTTCCAGTACTGAACCTGGAATAGAAAATATTAATAGACCAATCAGAGGTCCTAAAATTGAAACTATGATATGAAAGCCTCCAAAAATCAAAAGTCCAGGGCCAGATGGCTTCACAGGTGAATTTTATCCAACATTTAAACAGTTAATACCTATCCTTCTGAAATTCTTCCAAAAGATTGCAGAGGAAGTAATATTCTTAATTCATTCTATAAAGCCAACATCAACCTGATACCAAAATCAGGCAAAGTGAGCACCAAAAAAAGAAAATTACATGGATGAATATAGACACAAAAATTATCAACAAAATATTAGCAAACCAAATCCAACAATACATTAAAAGGATTATACACCATGATCAAGTGGTATTTATTACAGGGATGCAAGAATTTTTCCATATACACAAATCAACCAGTGTTACATACCACAAACTGAAGAATAAAAACATGGTAAGTTTAATAGATGCAGAAAAAGCCTTTGACAAAATTCAATACCCAGTTTTCATAAAAACTCTCCAGAAAGTGGGCATAGAGAACCTACCTCAACATAATAAAGGACATATATAACAAACCCACAACTGCCATCATTCTCAACTGTGAAAAGTTGAAAGCTTTTCTACTAAGATCAAGAACAAGACAAGGATATCCACTCTTGCAAATTTTACTCAACATAATTTTGGAAGTCTTAGCCACAGCATCAAAGAAGAAAAAGAAATAAAAGGAATCCAAATTGAAAAAGAAGTAGTAAAACTGTTATTGTTTGCACAAGACATGGTACTATATATAGAAAATTCTAAAGACACTACCATAAAATACTAGAGCTCTTCAATGAATCTGACAAAGTTCCAGAATACTAAATTAATATACAAAAATACCTTGCATTCCTATACACTAATAATGAAAGATCAGAAAGAGAAATTAAGGAGACAACCACATTTACATTGTATCAAAAAGAATACTAGGAATAGACCCACCTAAGATACAATAAATCTAAACTCTGAAAACTTTTAAGACACTAATGAAGGAAACAGAAGATTTCACAAACAGATGGAAAGATATACCATGGTCTTGGGTTGGAAGAATCAACATTGTCAAAATGGCTATACTACATGAGGCAATCTATAGATTCAGCACAATCCGTATCAAGTTACAAATGACTTTGTTCACAGAACTAGAGCAAAAATTTTTAATTTTTTAGGAAAAACAAGACTTCAAATAGCCAAAGCAATATTGAGAAAGAAAAATGAAGCTGGAGGAATCAGGGTCCCAGACTTCAGTCTTTACTACAAAGCTACAGAAATCAACACAATATGGAACTGGCACAAAAACAGACATATAGATCAGTGGAACAGGATAGAAAGCACAGAAATAAAGCCACACAACTATGGCCCATTAATCTATGACAAAAAAGGTAAGAATATACAATGGAGAAAAGACAGCCTCTTCAATAAGTGGTGCAAAAGAGGCAAGAATATACAATGGAGAAAAGAGAGTCTCTTCTATAAGTGGTTCTGGCAAACCAGGACAGCCACATGTAAAAGAATGAAATTAGAACATTCTCTAACACCATACACAAAAATAAACTCAAAACTGACTAAAGACCTAAAGATAATACTGGATACTATAGAACTCTTAGAAAACACACACAGAACACTCTTTGACATACATTGCAGCAACACCTTTTTGACCCACCTGCTACAGTAATGAAAATAAAAACGAAAATAAACAAATGGGACTAATTAAGCTTAAAACTTCTGCACAGCAAAGGAAATTATAAACAAAAGGAAAAGACAACCCACAGAATTGGAGAAAATCTTTGCAAACAGTGACCAACAAGAGATAAATTTCCAAAATATACAAACATCTCATAGAGAATTATACCAAAAAAAACAAGCACTCCAATTAATAAATGGTCATAAGATTTAAACATACATTTCTCCAAAGAAGACAGATGGCCAAAAAGCACATGAAAAGATGCTCAACATCACTAATTATGAGAGAAATTTAAATCAAAACTACAAAGAAGTATCACTTCATACCAGTCAGAATGGCCATCATTAAAAATCTACAAATGGTGTTCCCATTGTGGTTCAGTCGGTTAAGACCCCAACATAGTATCCCTGAAGATGTGAGCTCAATCCCTGGCTTCTCTCAGTGGGTTTAAGGATCTGGCATTGCTGTAAGCTGTGACATAGGTCACAAATGTGGCTGGGGCATGGCATTGCTATGGCTGTGGAGCAGGCTCCAGCCACAGCTCTGATTCAACCCTGAACCTGAGAGCTTCCATATGCTGAAGGTACAGCCATAAAAAAGGAAAAAGAAGAAAGTCTACAAATAATAAATGCCTGTGAGGGTATGGAGGAAAGTGAAAACTCCTTCAATGTTTGTGGGAGTGTAAGTTGGTACAACCACTATGGAGAAGAGCATCGAGGTTTGATCCTGCAATCCCACTCCTGGGCATATATCCTGAGAAATCCATAATTGGAAAAGATCCATGTACCAAAATGTTAATTGCAGCACTATTTACAATAGCCAAGACATGGAAGCATCCTTAATGTCCATCAACAGAGGACTGGATAAAGAAAATGTGGTAGTACAATGGAATATTACTAGGCCATAAAAATGAATGAAATGATGCCATTTGCAGCAATATGGATGGAACTAGAAATTATCATACTAAGTGAAGACAGACAAAGACAAATGTCATATAAGATCACTAATATGTGGAATCTAATAAAAACGATACAAAAGAATTTTCAAAACAGAATCCCACTCAAAGGTTTTTGAAACCAAATTTATGGTTACCAAAGGGGAAACATGGGGCAGCGGAGAGGAATACATTAGGGTGTTGTCATTGACATATACACACTACAATACATAAAATAGATAGGTTAACAAGGACCTACCATATAGCACAGCATAATCTATTCAATTCTGTGTAGTAACCTATATGGGAAAATAATCTTTAGAGGAATGTATATATGGATATATGTACATGTATAACTGATTTACTTTGTTGTACAACTGAAACTAACACAACTTTGTAAGTTGACTATACTCTCATTAAAAAGCTCCCTTAGAAAACACCCATTATATGAAGTAGATAAAATTATACTAAGATAAATAAACCTGAGGTTTTAGAACAACAACAAAACCCCAGACTATTAAGATGGTGGTTATCAGGGGCTGGGAGTGGGGGAATTGGTGAGGTGTTTTTTAAGGGAACAGACTTGGAATAAGGGGATAGCTAAGTCCTGGGCAGCCAATGTATAGCATACTAATTAGTGCTAATAATACTATATTACAACTTCAAAGTTGCTAAGAGATTAGATATTCATTGTTGTTACCACAAAAAGAAATGATAATTATGTGCCATGATAGAGATATTAGCTCTCTATCTACTATGGTGGTAATCAAATTACAATATATAAATGTATGAAACTAACATATTACATACCTTAAACTTGGACAATGTTACATGTATACCTTAATAAAAAGTTACAAATTATTTAAAAGAACTAATAATTCAAGCCATTTTACACTGATGTGATAAACACACTGAACGGACTAGTGCAGGAGTCGTAAACTACAGCCTTTGTGCAAAATAGAGCCTGATGGCTGTCTTTGAATAAAGACTTTTGAAACACAACCATACTCATTTATTGGTTGTTCTACCTGCTAAATGGCAAAGCTGAATAGTCAGTCATAAAAGGGCTTAAAAGGCTGCAAAATCCTACAACTTTTCCTATTTATTAATGGAAAAATTTTGCTGACCCCTACATTAGAAAACCTAGAAAAACGCTATGTATATACAAAAACATGATGGTGCTAAGTGGGAAAAATGGTATTGCAGTAAGTAGGGAAAAAAATAGATTTTTCAATGATTAACTTTCAGACCTTTTTCCCCATAGGTCACATGTTAAACACAAATATCTAATTTAAAGACCTACAATTTTTAATAGAAGGAAATCTTCATGAAACCAGAATAAGAAAGAATTCCAAACAAGGCTTAAAAATCAAAAACCATAAATGAATAGATTTTGTTGAAATTTTTGATTATATTAAAATTAGTTATCATGAAAATGACAAGAGCCTTTGCACATGCTGTCCATGGAAGCTGGAATTGTCTTCTCTCCCAAATATCTAAATGGGTAATTTCTATTTCATATCAAGTTCCCTCTGAAGAAAACACCAAGACATATATTTCAGAGAAACTAGTATACTTGGGACGCAGTCTCAAGAAGAACAAGTGGATGAATTCTTTGAATAGGAAAGTGAAGAAAATCAATTCAGGTTGTGTAAGCCCTTGGCCTCTTGGGAGTGGGTGGGGTGAGTGAGGCTCTGCGAGACTGTGGATCAAAGAAGCTGGGACATTATCCACCTATTATCTTATCCATCATTATATCATTACCTGAAGATTACTTCTGGGACATTATGTCCCTAGTACCTCTGGATAACCCTCCTGTAGACCAAGCACACTCCTGTGGTCAGAGAATACCCACATGTGCGAGTCCCGATTGCTTCAGTAAGAAGCCAGCAGATGTACTTGAGTGTTAAGCGCTGAGGGAATATGCATGAAGCAACCTCACCTGGGTCTCTGTACAAATACCAGCTCATCATAGTAGCTTTGCCTGACTACCCCATATGAAACAGCATCCAGTTTCACAGTCACTACCTTCCTAATCTATCTGTTTAGCATCTTCCCCATTTCTCATTAGAAGGCAGGTTTCACAAAGACAGAGGTTGTTTCATAAACTGCTGTTATTCAGCACTTGTAATAATGCTTGACACATGCAGGTGTTCAATTATTTTTTGAGAATAAACGCATGAATTAGATTCCACTTCATAAACATAAGAATGAAAAAGGTAAAATCTGAGAATACCAAGTATTGTAAAGAGATCATATAAAGGAAATTCTTGGGAGTTTCCGTCATGACTCAGTGGTTAAGGAATCTGACTGGGAACCATGAGGTTGCAGGTTCGATCCCTGGCCTCGCTCAGTGGGTGAAGGATCCAGCGTTGCCATGAGCTGTGGTGTAGGTCACAGACGTGGCTTGGATCCCGCATTGCTGTGGCTCTGGCGTAGGCCAGTGGCTATAGCTCCAATTCAACCCCTGGCCTGGGAACCTCCATATGCCACAGGAGCGGCCCAAGAAACAGCAAAAAGACAAAAAAAAAAAAAAAAAAGGAAATTCTTATACAATGATGGTGAAAACATATACTGCTGTAAAATTTCAAGGCTAATTTGGTAATACTAAGTACTGTAAGTACACTTGCTCTAAGACCCAATTACACTATGACATAATAAAAACCCCACCGTGGTTTATAACTTACAGTAACTTCCATCCATGTGTAGAAGACAATATAAGAATACTCATAGCAGAGAAACATCATTAGCCTATTATATGTTCAAATTCCTTTCACAAAAAATGAGCACTCTAGATAGAGCCTCAAATTTACAGATTCTGCTTTCTTTTCCACCTAACTGAAATAGGTATCAATATAAGAATGATGACTTAAATTTTTAAATGACTTCAGCATTCATAACGTACTGTTTCACCTGATCTTCAGGACAATCTAGTCACCGTTAATGCTAAGGACAGAGTGGCAGACAAAACCTAGCTCATACTGTCAGGGTGTTTATACTACAAGGGATCTAATATAGGGAAGATACTAGAATTCCATTGTACAGGTAAGGAAATAATGCAATCTCAGAAAGATGAAATGCAGTGTCCAATGATAGGACCAATATATGGCATAGTCAGAATTTAAACACACTTTCACTCTAAACCTATCCACACTCTTCTCATAATTGTAAACTAGCCATATTTTTAATGACAAAATAAATCCCTCAAAGTAATTAAAATTAAATGTAATGAAATTATTTAGAAATGCTGGTGGTTTCTATATAACTAAGGCCGCCTCAGAATAAGAAACATCTTTTACAGCTTATGAGAAACCTTAGAGGTACTTGTGAAAAATAAAGAAATAGAAAGCCAATTTTTCCATTTATAAAACTAAGAACACATATGAAAGTATTCCATACCCTAAAATATATTTTTTCTGGCAATATTTATGCAATATAATTTCCTTTTTTTCCTTTAAGTGATTTTTTTCAAACAATTGCCATTTTTTTAAAAAAATTGAAGTTTAATTAAAAATAATTCCACTAGTAAAGAAAATAGGTGAAACCGTTTCTTCTTTTAATCTGTTTAATTCTAAATGTGAGGAAAAGTGTTATTTTGTTGTAAAGGTCACTCAAGGATTAAAGGCTGGAGCTGAAATTCAAAGATTTCTTCCAAGTCTGACTCTAAATTGTAATTACGTCTTTCTGAAGGCCTTGTACAAGGTCTTTCCTACAATCGTTAGTCCAAGATATCACCGCTGGAAATACTGCCTTGCATTTAATGCCACACAATGTAGTTGCTTTATTAGTACTCTTCAAGAAGGATCACTTGGCATTTCTAGAAGGTTTTGAGTTTTATCGTCCTCTAGATGTCACATGCAGTATGTTGAAGCTACTTACTTCCACTGAAATAGAGAAGCAAGAGTGGAGGGTAAATGGTGAAGTAGAAAAATAAAATGATTCTTTGGATGTCAAAAAACTTATTTGGAGTTGGGTCCATAATCTTCCCCCAACTAGTGCTGTGGCTTTGCTTAACCTTACCTAAATTTACAGTCCTCTATTTTCTCACTTGTAAATTAATATAATAATACCTACCCTACTTTCAAGAGAGGTTTGCTACTAGAAGAGCTAATATATACAAATTTATTTTTAATTCATATAAAGCTCCCACTAAACACTGAAATTGTATTTATAATAAAACGGAAAGTTTAACTCAAATGACTTCTTGTAAATTTTAAATAAGTTAATGTGTGTGAAAATTCTGTCATTCATTTATGAAAAAACATTCATTTTATCAATAAATACAACTGAGAATCTGTAATAGGTCAGGTCTTATATTAGATACTCAAAATATATAAACAGTAAAGAATGGTTTCTTAAATGCAAAGTCGGCCATGGGAGAGATACAAAGAAGCAGATAATCAAAACAGTTTGCTAAATGCACTGTGGCTTTAGAAGCACTTACAACCGCAAGACTTCTTATAAGAGGCAATATTTGAGATGGATGTTTAGAAAAGAAGAGGTTTGGCAGGCATAGAAATAAAGAAAACTAGGTCACTTTCAGAGAAGTATATATGCAAAAAGGTATGTGGTAAGAGAGATGTTGAGAGATGTGGTATCTTCTAAAGAAAGCACAGTAGTTTAGTGGAGGAAAAAGGAAAACGCAGTATAAAGGAATAAGCAGACTAGTTTGTGAATCATCTTATATGTCACGCAAAGAATTTGGAACTTTATCTTGAAGTGATGCATTGTTACTGAACAATTATAAAGAAAGAAATGAATATTAGATTTGTATTTTCAGTAATTGTGCTCTCTACATAGCAGAAAGCTGCACAGGAAAAAAATCTGGAATTTTAAACTGGAGTAGTCTTTATTGCTACTCCAATAAACGAAGTACAACATAATGAAGTTCTAAAGCAAGATATTAGCATTGAAAGTAAAGAGAAGTAAGATTGTAGAACAATCATGAAGGAAAATCAATAGGTACTAATTGGATTGAGGAAAGGGACGAGTCGAGGATGGTATAAAATCAACAATAAAAACATAAATGAGTACGCTTGAACCTAGCTTAAAAAAAAAAATCAACCATGTTTAATTTACTCATTATTTAAATCCTAAATGCAACTTGGGAGTTCCCACTGTGGCGCAACATGTTAAAGATCCAGCATTATCTCTGTGGTTGCACAGGTTCAATCCTGGGTCTGGTGCAGTGTGATAAGGATCCAGTGATGCCACAGCTATGATGTAGGTCGCAACTGCCACTTTGATTCAATCCCTGACCCAGGGATTGCCATGGGTGTAGCCAAAAAACAAAACAAAAAAGGAAATACAACTAAAAATATTGTAATAACTATGCACTTGGGTTCCAGTGATAACTTCTACTTCTTTGTCACTAGAGATTAGTTTATCCATATTCATGAAAATCTTCCTGCCTTGATCCTACTATATCCAGCTTAGTTGTTACTTTTATTGTCCTAGTCTACCTCATTCCTAACCTTTTTATACTATCTTGTGACTTCTAAAGATTTATTCACTAGAATTTTTTAACCTTCTATTACAAATATCTAAATATGGTTAAAAACACAGGTGTTCTTTTTTGCAAAGAAATATTTCTGAAAAATATCAATTCTGCCACACTATTCAAGAAATGACACCTCTGCTACCCATGTAATCAGATTTGTTCTCTACCTCTCTGACATATAGTACCTCCTTGGAAGGGGTTTTATTTTGTATCCTGAGTCATGGCAGAAAAATAATTTCCAGTTTAAGCTGACCTTTAAAAATCTCTGCCACAGAATAAGCATTCTAAGCATCACAATTTAGCCAGTGATGTGATTTCAAATGTTCTCCACAGATGCATCCTCTTGGACTATTAAAACAGATTCACACAGTAAGTCAAGGTAGCAGTATTATTAATATTATTTTACTATGATTACTTTCTGACACAGAAATACTTTACCTAATCAACAATACTAAGTATGTTTACTATTCCATTGTTAACTTTTTTCAATACAGCTTAGTGGCTTGATAAAATGATGAGCACACAGTGTATGATAAATATGTAATATAAATAAATTGATGTCAATGTTGCAAAGACATTTTTATTCACGCAATTCACTATGTGTCCACATGACAAAACACAGACCTAACTTTAAAATCTCAGGAACATTTGACAGTCCTGAGTTCTTACCGATAGATAATAACTCTGCTTGTCTTAAGCAGTGTTCAGAGAATCAAAGGCTGGCCTGGCAAATAATAAAGAACAAAGACAGCTCTGGGGTGAGGCAGCAGCAAGAATAACATCGTTCTGTAATTCCTGCACTGTGTACCACTGTCCTTCTTCGACACAGTCACTGCCACTGGATACCACTCAAGTACTCCACACTGCTATTGCAGGCTATCCCCAAATTTTATTTACTCCCTCCTCACTGTTTCACTCACTCAATTTTTAAGGGGAAAGGAAATAAGGAAAATCCTCTGGGAAGAGTTTGATTGGTTGAATACAGTTCCCTTCCAGGATTTCTCCTCTCAGGCTCTCTTGTGGGAAGGTGAGGCATTGCAATATCCCACCACTATCCACAGTAGAAATTACTCCAAAAACAAGAAGGGGATAGTATTTTAGGGTGTAAGGAGATAGTATGCTAGGAGATAGTAGTTATAGGCTGTCCTATAATATGTACAGAGCACAGGTGAAGTTATAGGAAATTCACAGGATTTTAAACCATCACTAGAGCTTCTTACTTTATTATACCGCTTCGCCCAGTGGTTTATATTAAGGTATGTATGTTTTCTCAAGTGGGTTCCTTCAGGCCAGGGAAGATACATAGATTCTTTAAAAAGTGATTTTAATTATATTAACTAGTATTAATTAATAATAAATATGAGGGAATAAGACTCAACCATAAAGAATGGAATTCTGCCATTTGCAGCAAAATGGATGGACTTAGGGAACATTAAGCTTTGTGAAGTAAATCAGACAGAAAAAGACATACTCTACGATATTATTTACATGTGGAATTTGAAAAATAATCCAAATGAATGTACATACAAAACAGAAAAAGACTCACAGATATAGAAAACAAACTAGTGGTTACCAAAAGAGAGAAGGAAGTTGGAAAGGGCAAATTAGGGGTATGAGATTAAGAGATACAAAGTACTATGTATAAAATAGATGAGCAACGGTATGTATTGCATAGCACACAGAATTATAGCCCTTAGTTTGCAATAACTTGTAGTGGAATATAATCTGTAAGAAAACTAATTACTGTATTATGTACCCAAAACTAATATAGTACTGTAAGTCAACTATACATCGATAATTTTTTTTAAATCCTCTTTTTCCTATGTCTGATAACATAATATGTTCCCCAATTCATGTCAGAATTCACATATATGTGACTAAGATTTTTTTTGACATTTCCTAATTATTTTTTAAAATCCCACAATGGTAACTCCTAATCAAATGGTGCTTAATGAAATTAAACAATGGTTTTATTTTATTTATTCCAAATAATTTATATTCCAAGATTTCTTAGGATCAAAAACTTCCAGAATCTCAATATTCAAACCCCATGTTAGAATTTAACCTAATCATCATTTGCTCCTTAACACCAAAAACCTGAGGCTTTAGTCCTTTGGGTCAAACAATGTTCCTATCAGGGCCTTTAGTTGTGTTTTTGTTTTTAATAGAAATGCATCATGTTTACCTCTCTAGTAACCCTTCTTATAAACTACTTTGTATTTCAGTCTGTATAAAAATAAAAAGTAGGACTTAAACCCTACTTGAGAGCTCAAAGTTCAGTCAAAAACTCAATTATATAAATTGGAAAACAAATGCCAGTGAAAAGAAAGCTAACCACTCAATGTTCCTTAACTCAGGTAGGGGCTAAGGATTGGGGGGAGCTGTAAATAAGGAGAGAAAGAAAGCTTTGCTGTAGCATTTGGTGGAAGATAAATAGGTTTCACATTCAGTCCTGCCTTAATAAGGACCATCATCTACCTTCCATCCTAAATATATATGTAGCCATTATGTGAACCATTGATCTACAAGTATGCTTTATACTCTCTAGGTGGCCTCACTTCACAAAGGCCCCATTCCTCTCATTTGTGTGGATATAGATTTGTACTGCTGAGCAAACAAAACAAGGCAGAAAGCAAACAATCAATGAACCCTGGGGGGAGGGTTTAAAACACCAACAACTGATGATGCCTAAGCATTGGAGGGTTGGAGGGTTTATTTCTATGAATGCACACTTCAATTTAAAAAAAGACCTTTGGAAAAGTGGTTTTAGAGGGAATCTAAGATAGGGCACTTTTTTGTTTTTTTTTTAATTTTGTTCAGTTTTAATACTGGTTTCTTTGGAGTCTATGGATATATCTTGGGAGCAGCTTCCAGGAATGAGAGCAAAGGGGGTTAGACTCAGGGGTCCCGGTCATCTTACTTTTAATCATGTCATTTCTTATATTTGCAGAACACATTGTTCTTCCACTTAAATGAGGAATGGATTCCTCTTCTAAGAAACTGTTTTTAAAAACCACTGATCTAGTTCCAATGAATACTTCATTTTACCACTGAGCAAGAAGAGATCAAATGGGTTAAGTTAGTAGACCAAGGACCATAGCTGGTATTAATAGAGCTGGGATTAAAATCTTATTCTCCTCTCCCAGCCTGTGTGTCTACCATCAGGTCAAGTTGATTTTTTATTCAATTCATTAGGTTCCGGTCATTCCATTCCTGACAGTCAACCAAAGTATTCCTAGCATACAAAGTTTGGAAAGGAATGTTGAACTCTGAGTAATTTAAAATAATCAAAAAAAAAATTAAAAAGTGCTAACTAGAATTATTCAAAATTTGTAAAAGATACATAGACTTGTATGAATCTCCTCTGTTAAAATAAGCAGCCAGTGACTTTGGTTACACTTTAGGGAGACCTCTACCAAGAAAGAATATTATCTAAGAATAATGGCTAAGTAAAAGGAAAGTGTTTTGATGGAGTAAAGAGCATACTAAGATAGACAATCATGTTAAGTGCATTGATGGAAGGAAACTATCAGCAACTGATTGATGTAAGTGTGTGCAGATGATATCGACAGACACTTCGGAATATAAGACATGATTCATGTAATGGACTATCTTATCATTGTAAGAATGCTAGTGGATGAGGGAATAGTAAGCTCTCAAAATGCTTTGTTTGTCTACAGGTTAATACCTGAGGTCTTGCTGCGTAAGAAAAAGCTTAAGTGAGATTTTGTAAACAGTTATGTCCTTGCTATACCCATAAGGACCATAAGCCATTTGCCAATGGAGAGGGCAGTTTATGCCTCTGCCCTCCCTAAATGGCATGTATATTTTACTATAAGCTCTTGCCAGTCTGGTTTGTCTTAATAACTGATTCACCTCTGAGCACAAGCAACCATATAACTCAATTTTGGCCCCCAGGCTTCATCCTTCATCCTGTTTTCAGGTCACATTTGCTTTATTTAAAGCAGCTGTGTTGAATCAGCTCAAACTCAAAGCATTCAATGAAATTCTTAAGCATGTGACGACAGCTTCACATAAATATCTCTGACTCGAAGCTTTAATATAAAGTGTCATACAGACACAAACAGATTTAATCAGGAAAATGTTCAGAAGCACTGCTCAAGTAGGTAACAGTTGTCTGTGCTCCGAATTAACACTGTAGGGCCTTCTGAAAAAGGTCAAATCTAGCAAAGCCATAGAGTTTTAACATGGATCTTCTTTTTCTAAGGTCAATTATTACAAGCTAAAAAAATAGTCCTGGCTAATATTTTCAAAATTAGGAAACTGGGAGTTCCCTTGTAGTGCAGTGGGTTAAGGATCTGGTGTTGTCATTGCATCAGCTCAGGGTGCTACGGTCATGTGGGTTCAAGCCCTAGCCTGGGTACTTCCACATGCCTCAGGCACAGCCAAAAAAAATTACATTAAAAATAAATAAGCAAATAAATAAATGTAAAAATAAGGAACCTAACTTTGAGCCTCCCATTTTTCTTTGATTGTAACTATGCAAAATCCAACTACCAATCTAAAAAATAACTGGGGGAAGAAAAAGAACACATCTGCTGGTCTTTGAGAATATTCTAGTAGTGTAATATATTGCAATTGTTTGAATTATTAACATCTTCTTGTCCTGAGAATATAAATTGAAAAGCATTGTCATGAAACGAAGTTGAAAAAAACATAACACTGAAGAGCTACATAACACTGACTTTTTTAGACAAAGCAGTGGGGATTATTACCCCTCTGATCACTGGGGCATCAGCATTAGCAACATGACGGTGACACAGCCAAAAAGCAAACTCTAACAGAGTAGAAGGCAGACTCCGAGTACCAGGCTAACAAGTAATTTAGTAGGAGCCAAGAAGAAGAACAGCATCCAGGGACAGTGATAAATTTGAAATATGTCTAAAAGACAGAGATAAGAGGGGACTTTGTGGTCTTTGCACTTTGTTATTGATCTGCTTGCTAGGCTATTTAATGTGTCTGGTAATAATACATTATTTCCCAGCTTCAGACTTAAAAAGTGATAGTAAAAATTAATAAAGACTATTTTTCTCCTTTCTTGTGCGTTTTTACTATACTGCATTTGTCATGGGAATAGTAAGAAGTTACACACATTAAATAGGCCTCTTATGAGCTATGATGATTAGTAATTTGAGCATCAGCAAAAGGGTATAGATAATCCCAACAATTTAGCAGTGAGTTTTAATACACTCTCTTGAATTCTAAGCATCCTCGGCTGCATGAATTTGTGGAATGAAGATAGGCTTTGGAGTCAGACAGACCAAGCTTAGGCAAGTTATTTAACATCACTGGACTCATCTTAAGATGCAAATAAGATGGAATTCAAAGAGTCACTGGGAACATTGTAGAGAAAGTTCTCAACAAGTACCTGATGCTCACAAAATGATAGCTATCATTATTAATTAGAGAAGCAGATCATCAAGAGCAAATATGTACAGATTATTGTCCTAAATCCTAGCTGTGCGTTAAGAATCACTTGTGGAACTATTTTATTTTATTTTATTTTATTTTCCCATTGTACAGCAAGGGGGTCAGGTTATCCTTAGATGTATACATGGAGTTACAATTTTTTCCCCCACCCTTTCTTCTGTTGCAACATGAGTATCTAGACATAGTTCTCAATGTGGGACTTTTAAACCGAAGACACCAAACTCCATCTCAAAAGATATTTATTCAGTAGGCATAGCGTAGCTGTCTCTATTTTTAAAGAACTCCATGGGTGATCACTATGTTCAGCCAGACCTCACAGTTACCCTTATAAAAAGATTTTCCAAAGTCAAAGAAGAACTCAAAACTTTACAAGTGAAGAAGACTTGAATAAAGAACTCTTCTGCCTTCTTGCTGCCATCCACCACTGTATATATACACCACATAGAAAAGGGTGCAGATATACAAATACATGCTGACTATGATTCCACAACTGATGTACAGTTCCATCAGGCAAAGGAGATTTTTCTAAGTGGAAGATAAATGTGTGAGCCAACTCTCAGCCAACTGAACCAGTTTATATCCATTTAACTCTGAGCACTGCTAGCTCTGTTTGGACTGCAATCCAAGATACAAAAACAGGAGCCTGAACTCAGACCATCTGGTCTGTGCTTTTTGCCTTGGATTCAAGAATCATAAAATACGATAGGCTTAAATTACTCGTGCATCCCCATACAACATGGCCTCTTTCCACCAGCCCCACCCTTGCATTATGTTTCAGAACAGCATCTGGAGCCTAACCAAGTTCACAACCATGAGCGCAGTAAATAGAAGCCAAAGTTGAAATTAATCCAAATGTGCATCAATATTAAGCTAAATTCCACCATGTCTCTCAGACTGCAACAACGGAAGATATCAGAGCTGAGTGCAGGATGGTGGATCAAGCACAGAACTCAGAGCAACTGAGATCAACCCTAGGATTTAAATCCAAATCAAGAGGTATACAAACAGATTAGACGAACATTTAGGTTTTTCTTCTGTGTATTCTTTTTCCACATGAAATGAAAACATTTCAATGCATTAAATATTACTCTCTTTGGAAGCTGTTAGGAACTGCATTTGATTAAAACACTACCATAGGGAGTTCCCATCGTGGCTCAGTGGTTAACGAATCTGACTAGGAACCATGAGGTTGCGGGTTCGATCCCAGGCCTTGCTCAGTGGGTTAAGGATCTGGAGTTGCCGTGTGGTGTAGACTGCAGATGCGGCTCGGGTCCCGCGTTGCTGTGGCTCTGGTGTAGGCCAGCAGCTACAACTCTGATTTGACCCCTAGCCTAGGAACCTCCATAAGCCACAGGAGCAGCCCAAGAAACAGCAAAAAGACAAAAAAAAAAAAAAATACTACCATAAACATGTCAAAACCTACCTGTAGAGCTTCATAAGTGTTCTCCATTCAGTCATTAATAATAAGAAATATGGCAACAATCACTTTTACAGTGCTTACTATACATGTGGCAGACACTGCTCTATGTGATATTCACATAAACTCATTTCATCTTAAAAACTACCCTACGAAATAGGCAACTTTTTACATCCCTATGTGGCATGCCACCCAGATTTTCCTCCAAGAAGAAAGGACATATTCCCTTCAGCTGCTAGGACTGGCAGTGGAAGTTGGCCCTTTGCTATCAGGTGTCTTTGGAGATTGCCTTGCCTGAAGAATACTGCCTCACCCAACATCATGCCCCCCTCCACAGGGAGCCTTGACCTAATGATTAATTACAATATGAAAGTCAAGTCCTGATCTTCTTGCCCCAGGATGGGAAAAATTCAAAGCTATTCCAGTTCAGAGCTCTCTGTGGGTCTTGCTGAAAACTTCTTCGGAATTACATCACAGCTCAATCTCTTCCTCTGCCCAAACCTGCTTCCCATCATTCCTATCCCTATCCCCAAAGCACGCCCTAATACGTGCCCTGAACACTAATCTCTCACTCAGAGTCTGCTTCCCATGGGATGCAAGCTACACACCACTTACATGATCTGATCATCTTGACAACCTCTCAGAAATAGGTGTCCACGTGACATATGTTAGTGGTGCTGCTGTACTTATCACTCAGCATTTCTCATTGTCACCTCCCCTCTCTACCTCTCACTCCATTTTGAGCATCATACTTCATCTTCTTTCTATTGCCTCTTTTCTATCAGTCTCACATTCAGAAATCTTAAGATGTGGCTGTTTACTTAGTTACCATCTAACAAGGTTTTCCTCTGTAAGACACACTGCATCTTCAAAGAGTCTGGTTAACAGGAATACAAACATGACGACAGAATTTATTCCTAACTCTTTCTACTAATTCAGCTTGGTGAAGAACTTTAATTTTTCTAAAAATTCTTTTTATTAGAGTATAGGCGATTTACAGTGTTCTGTCAATTTCTGCTGTACAATCAGCATAGTGATCCAGTCATGCATGTATAAATACATGCTTTTTCTCATACTATCTTCCATTATGGTCTGTTCCAAGAGGCTGGATATCGTTTCCCATGCTGTACAGTAGGACCTCATTGCATATCCATTCTAAATGTCATAGTTGGCATCTACCAACCCCAAATTCTCCATCTACCCCACTTCCTCCACCCTCCCCATTGGCAAGTGCAAGTCTGTTCTCCATGTCCCTGAAGGACTTTAGATGTAACTGGAATTTTCTTGGATTCACTAATATGCCAATTTTGAGACTGTAATATGTCATTTTCATTGCTTCTTACCAAACTTCTGAATTCCAAAGAGTTGTGAAAATATATTTAATTCTGCATCATCTCTTTCATTGACTCCTGTTGTTTCCCCGCCTTCTGATGAGTCTTTTTTGGTAAACTACTTCCCACTCATACACCAATCATGTGGTACTGGTTGGGTCATCATGTTACTCCATCACTACAGATGATCACTCAGGGGTGAGAATTTCATCTAACATTATTCCAGCTCAAAGAATTATCCATCAGCGCTCAAATTCTTCTATTCATGAAGCATGCTGGATCTGTGTAAGGAGAGCGCCTATGAAAATGAGGAAAAGTACCAAATATAATGACTACCTGATTCCAGTAGTTTCTAAGGCCCAACTGTGGCTCTTTCTCAAAAATAAAATGAAATAAATTTTAACCTTGCTTTCACTAATGCTCCCATTTCCTCCCTTAAGGATTAATCCCAAGCTCCTTGCCATGAAATACAAAGGCCTTCCCAATATTACCTAAAGTATCTATCTCACTTCCTCTTGCCACCTGCTTGAGATTCACCCTCTCCTCCAGGACACTTGGTTCTAGCAAGACCATCAAGTGTTTAAATTGTGAGTCAGGATTTAGCACAAACTATGCCTTCTCTGAGAAACACTCCCCAGTTCCTCCTGTCAGAATTAGTCTCTGATCCCTCTTGTTCTGATGAGCCTAGTATCGTTCATTTGTGAACTGAAGACTGTTGAATCTGAACAGAAGAAAAACCACAAGGGAAAGACATCCTGTACATCCTCTTTCACAGGCACTATGTATTAACTTAGAAAGATACACTGATATACTTGCAAAAGTATCAATAGAAAAAGTACTTGGATAAATTAACACCAAAAATTATATTGATACACTGATATACTTGCAAAAGTATCAATAGAAAAAGTACTTGGATAAATTAACACCAAAAATTACATTGATACACTGATATACTTGCAAAAGTATCAATAGAAAAAGTACTTGGATAAATTAACACCAAAAATTACATTTAGGGCAATGCCAAAGTGGTGCTTCATATGTGCCATGAATCTCTACTCTTTATCAGGGCAGTCACCTGGGACAATTGCTTACTGATACCGTATTTCCTCCCACTTAGTGTTGTTCTATTTTTTTATGCTATTGCACAGCCCTGAATACTCTGTTCTATTTTTTTGTCCTTTTTCTTTTTGAATTATGGTTTGGGATATTTCCCTTGACCTACCTTCAAGATCCCTGATTCTTTACCATTGGCCAGCCTATTGATGAGCCCATCGAAGGCATCTCCATCTCTGTTATTGTGATTTTTATTTGTAGTATTTCCTTTAGATTCTTCTTAGAGTTTTCATCTGTTCTATTCTTGTTTGCTTTCTACTTTTTCCAATCAGAACCTCTGACTTCCAACGCCTATGTCATATCTTTGTCTGGTTCTGATGATTGTCTCTTCAGATTGTATTTTATACTGTCTTTTGGCATACCTTATAATTTGTTTTTATTGCTGAAAGCTATACACATTGTACTGAGTAATAGGAACTGATATAAATAGGGTTTTATGTGCAGGTTTATGTTGATTTTTCCAGGAAGCAGGATGTGTTTAAGGGTTTATGATAACTTTGCTAGGAAGTGAGATGTGTTTAATGTTTGCCATAGATGAAGGTGCTAGAGATTTCAGATCCTCTAGTGTCTTTGTTTTTATCTCCCCTCTTGACTTTGGATTTCTTAAGTCCTTCTCCATAAGGAGAGTACATATGTTTCAGCTCTTGTAGCTATTGCCCATGGTTATTATACTGGGACACTTCTGGCGTGGTGCTAACTTTCTGATCTTATGATTAAATATCAGTCCTTTTGTGAGTCACGTGGACATGGGACTATGACCGTCGCAATGTTTTTCCAGTGATGCAGCTTTATTCTTTGCCTACTCCTTTCCTCTCTGGCTTCTCAAAGCTCTTTCCTTGACTCTCTAATTCTTTTTTTTTTTTTTTAATAATTTTTTTTTTATTTTCCCACTGTACAGCAAGGGGGTCAGGTTATCCTTACATGTATACATTACAATTACATTTTCCCCCACCCTTTCTTCTGTTGCAACATGAGTATCTAGACAAAGTTCTCAATGCTATTCAGCAGGATCTCCTTGTAAGTCTATTCTAAGTTGTGTCTGATAAGCCCAAGCTCCCAATCCCTCCCACTCCCTCCCCCTCCCATCAGGCAACCACAAGTCTCTTTTCCAAGTCCATGATTTTCTTTTCTGAGGAGATGTTCATTTGTGCTGGATATTAGATTCCAGTTATAAGTGATATCAAATGGTATTTGTCTTTGTCTTTCTGGCTCATTTCACTCAGGATGAGATTAACAGTTTGGAGATACCTTAGAAATCTATACATAGAACTTCCATATGACCCCGCAATCCCACTCTTGGGCATATATCCGGACAAAACTCTACTTAAAAGAGACACGTGCACCCGTATGTTCATTGCAGCACTATTCACAATAGCCAGGACATGGAAACAACCCAAATGTCCATCGGCAGATGATTGGATTCGGAAGATGTGGTATATATACACAATGGAATACTACTCAGCCATAAAAAAGAATGACATAATGCCATTTGCAACAGCATGGATGGAACTAGAGACTCTCTAATTCTTATTGACTGTTTTTACTTTCCTTTCTTAGTGGAGAAAGGAAGACTAAATCTCTGGCAAAATCATTTTCCCTGGAGAATGGGTCTTTCTCTTTAAAAAGGCCCTGAGTTTATTTCACAAGGTTTATTCTTCTTTACCCCCTGCCAAAGCTAGTGGGGCTCTTTCTTCATCTTCAATTGCTGAACCTGGTGGTGTTCCTGGACGTAAGGCCCAGGCAAATGTGGACGCTATTTGCTATGAATATTGACAATAAAAGTTTGCTAGAAAAAACTTTCTATCAGGAGCTGAATAAATCTCTAAAGAGACTCCTAGTTCCAAAGGAAGAATCTAAGAGGATTTTGAAATAAACTTTCCATTTAAAAGGCTCCGGAAATGTTAAAGATTATGGGAAGTTAGATGTGGTAAGCTATAATTTAGCAGCTATAATTTAGTTTTCCTTAAATATCAAATTGTATTCTAAGTCACATAACTTAATGCAACATTATTTTGCTACCATTTGTGCTCATATTTTAAGATTATGTTCCATTATACATTTTTAATTTTTTAAAATTTTTATGCAGTATTTTTAACGTGAGGAAATTTGTTTTTCACATTTTTTAAGAAACTTTGGTGCACATCTGTTATTTATAGTAAGACACTGCCATCCGGTGGTACTAATTCCAAACTGCAGGCAAAAGGTCCTATGGGGTCTTGCATTTAACAACCATTTCCTGTATACTTTCTGCCTCGTCTCCTACAAACACTGTGCTAAGAACTACCGCTGTAAAAATAAAAGTTTCTGATGCTGAGTAATTCACACTCTAAAAGTTATACATATTAAATCATGACTCTACAATAAAAGTTTGCAATATAACCTGTCCATTAGTACGTTCAATTGATATTGACTAGCACCTACTACTAATGTCCAGCCTTTGCTCTAGACACTGGAAATGCATCATTAAAGGAGACAAGCAAAGCCCTGCCTTCACGAAGTTTACGTTCCAGTGTAGAAGTTAGAAAATGAACAGAACATACAGTGTGTCGCATGGTAATAGATGCTATAGCAAAAAATAAACGAGGAAGGGGTAAACAGTATTAGAAATAAAAGTGGAAAAATTAGATAAACTAAACATGAAGGATATGCTGATATTTTTCTGACATCTGAGCAAAGACCTTAAGGACATGAGGAAGTGAATTCTATAGCTATCTGGAAGCAGGCACAGGGAAAAACAAGGGCGAAGGCCCTAGAGAATGAGCCTTCCTGGCATGTCTGGGGGTCATTATGGAAGCCCATTTGGCTGTAGTGGAGTGAGCAAGTGGGAAAGAGAAAGATAGCCATAAGGTGACAGGGAAGGCAGAATGTATAAAGCCATGAAGGCCACTTAAGGACTGGACTTCAAGTGAGATGTAAAACCATTGGGAAGTTTTGATATGATCTTTCTCATATTTTTAAAATAACTCCTTAAGCTACTGTGATGACAATAAAATACAAGATGTAAAAGGCCATCAGCAGAAAAACCTTTAGGAAAGTGATACTCAAAATGCTACTTTGCATCTTCAGACCATAGTAGTGGTATGGATGAAAAGAAAAGACTCATCCGATAGAGATACAGGTATAGATATAGATATAACCATATTCCTACACTCTCACAGTATTTGCCAGTGGATTAACTGTGGAATATACAACAAAGAAAAATGTCCAAGAGAACACCAGTTTCCAGTCCTGAGAAATTGGAGCTGCATTGACTACAATGGGGAATAAAGGGATAATGGGGGGGAAGAATTCAGGATTTCAATGTGAGGCATATCACATGTGAATGTCCAAACAGAAATGTCAAGTACGCAGTTAGATATATGATTCTGGAATTCAGGAGGAAGGTCTGAGCTAAGTGTATACCTATTTACATACCATTAGTATATACCTGCTATTTAAAGCCTAAGATTGGACGAGGTCACCAAGCGAATGACTGATCTCTACTGTATTCATATAGACTAGCGAAGTGATCCAAGGACTGAGCTCAGGGACACTCTGAAGTTCAGGGGCCTAAGCAGGGGGTGGCAAACTATATCTCGTGTGCTAAATCTAGCTTGCAGCTTATTTTTGTACAGTACCCGAGGTAAGAATAGTTTTTTACATATTTTATGGGTTAAAAAAAGAGAAGGAGAAAATGTAGAGAGACCACACTTGGCCCACAAAGCCTACCCTATTTTCTTTTTTTTTTTTTATTTTTTTTTTTATTTTTATTTTCCCACTGTACAGCAAGGGGGTCAGGTTATCCTTAGATGTATACATTGCAGTTACAGTTTTTTCCCCCACCCTTTCTTCTGTTGCGACATGAGTATCTAGACATAGTTCTCAATGCTATTCAGCAGGATCTCCTTGTAAATCTATTCTAGGTTGTGTCTGACACAGCCTACCCTATTTTCAATGTGACCACTGACAGAAGTTAAGTTTGCTGACCACTGGTCCAGAAGGTGTGAGAAAGTTTGCTAAGTGAGATTGAATGAAAACCAGGGGATACTGATGATAGATCAAGAAAGACAGGAACCTGCATTGGCTATTGAGTGTAGCAATGTAAAGGGCACTAGAGACCTTGGCAAGAGCAGTGCTCAAGGAGTCACAGGAATCAAAGCCTGGCTGGGACAAGATGGGTGGGAAACAGCAAAAAGGGCTATTCTTCCAAAGAGTTTTTCTATAAAGAAGGTCTGAGAAACGAGGCAGTGACTGGAGGGGCAAGTGGACTGTATATATATGAGATATATATATACATATTTATATATTTATGTTTATATAAATTTTTTTGTCTTTGTCCTTTTTTTTTTAGGGGCGCACCTGCAGCATACGGAGGTTCCCAGGCTAGGGGTCTAACTGGAGCCTCACACACCGGCCTACGCCAGAGCCACAGCAATGCCAGATCCGAGCCGCGTCTGCAGCTTGCACCACAGCTCACAGCAACGCCGGATCCTCAACCCACTGAGCAAGGCCAGGGATCGAACCCACAACCTCACAGTCCCTAGTCAGATTCATGGCCACCATGCCATGACGGGAACTCCTAAATAAATATTTTAAGGTTAAAGAAATGACAACTTGTTTTTATGCCTGTGAGGAAGACCAAATCAACGGAAATGTTGACACTATAGTGATGAGAGAAAACAATTTCTGTAGGGACTCTGCTGAGCAGGTGAGAGATAATATGATCTAGTGATAGAGGATTGAGACAGGAGCATGAGCAGTGCCACCACAGTAGGAAGGAGAAAGGGAGAATACAAACTATTGGTAAGAACACTGCCGAACTACTGCCAAGTGGGAAAATAATGTGGTCGAAGCTTATAAAAAAGACATTCTGGTGGATTCTACTTTCTTAGTGTTAGAAAGGTCATCGGCTTCTAGAATGAGGATGAGAGAAGGGATGCTGGAAACCTTAAGAGCAGATGAAAATATTATTTTCCCAAGAGTGGGAGAGTGAATGACTAAGAGATATAATTTTTTTTTTTCCTTCCAGCACGAAAGGTCGATTAAAAATAACTGGTCATGAGTTGACAGTCAGTCATCATGGTTCACTGAAGGAAGAAGTCGGTAGGCAGAGAGCTTGATTTAACCAGGTTTGGAGTTTCATCAAGTGCATGTAATCAATTGAATGTGGTGAAAGAGGATGACTGCAATAATGGACAAGGGAATGTAGCTGAGTAAGAAAGACACATGGACAGGGTGGAATATACAAAAATTCATTGAATTGTACACATATACTTTATGCCTATTTCTCTATGCATGTTACACTTCAGTACCTAAGTTTATGGAAATCTATTTTGTAAAAAAGGAAAGGACTAAAACAGGATAAAATATAACTACAGAAGAGAAAGCATAGAAGATAGGCATGCTATTTAGGAGATTATTAAAAACAGACCAAGTGAAGAATACAGGGGAAATGCAAAGGAGGAATACATTCTAAGGGAGTAACTGAAAACACAACACTAGATTCAGAGAAGACTATAACGAGAATATCTCAGTTCATTCTAGAAATGATAATGTTTAATACAGTCAGCAAAAGTATTCATATCACTATGAATGGTAACCAATCAGATTTCTTATGTTCCTAGAAATAACACAAAGAATCAGAATTCAACATAATCATAGTAAGACAGAGTCAAGTTGTAAAACAAACAGAACACGCTCAGTTAAGCTAAGTATATCTGAGAAGAAAATCCAAGCGCACAGATGAAAGGGAAGGCAAGTGTTTATATGACTATATGGAAAAAAATGGTCCTTAGGCCCAAATTAGATGACAGTTGAATCTTACACCTCAAATGTAAGGATGTCCTTGCATCAAGTAACAAATAACTCTAAGAAAATTTACATAAAACCCAAAGGAAACCTGCATCCCCTGATTCAGTGCTGTCTGTTGATCAGTATGCGGTGGCAGAATGGGGAGGACAGCTAAGTTCTATTTGCAGCACACGCAACAGTCCACAGAAAAGGGGGTGCCCCTTCTTCTCAGTACCACACCAAACAACATGGAGGCACCACTTGTGAGTTCAGAGTTGGCTACATGACTGCAAGACAAGGGTCATAAGAAAAAGCTAAAGAAACTGATTTATTCTTTCAGGAGATTTTTTTTTAAGTATTACTGCATGTTTGTTATTAAATGCTAGACAGGCTCTTCTCAGCCTATATTTATTTATTTTTTATTTTGTTCCTTCTAAAGATAAGAAGTGAATTTGAGCTTCAGGTTGCAGAAGTGAATTTAAGTATCTGAATAGAAAGACGAGAGCGGCAACACACGAATAGACCAAGAGCTGCCGCTCCCAGTTTCTCTCTACTTCAGCTTTTAATAGGTAGAGTTTCCTATGCCTAGCAATGAAAATGGAGAGACTGTTGTGTCACTTGCAAGCCAGAAAGCAGTTCCTTCCTCACTAGTCAGCTTCACAGTCTGTTCCAGAAACAGTGGCTGCAGCTGCTAGCCACAGGGAGGTTTACAATGTGAGGCCTCATTTCCTTGCCTGTAAGGCAGTGCTGAGCTTCTCCTGCCAGCACAGACTTCCTCCTGCTGCTGTTTCTCAGCTTTGGGCACCATTACATTGCTTCACACTCTGCTTCCACGTGGATTTGGAGCTTTTCTTCTTCCTGCTTCCTATGGCTTGTTGGGTCTTCACACTTACTCTTGGACACTTAGGGCATAAACAGCACCATAGCAAAGCATGTGATGCAGCAGCCTAGAGCCCAGCACCTGCTGTATGCAAAACTTCATCCTGCCCAGAAATGTGAAGAATATCATGGGTTTGTAAATCTTTCCCAGGATTAACCCAATAAAGCTTGCAAAAGACACAAAAACTCCTCCTGAAAACCAGGAAAACTGTAAGCCAAATTTCATGAAGTCAAAGATGTCTCCAGGTCTCTCGCTAGAAGGAAGTTGGAAATCATATTACACAGGCAGTGGCCCCACTTCCATGCACTTTCTGTTGCTCCTCGTTTGAGTCATCGTGAACAATAGGTTTGTTGAACTGTTCCTTTATATCTAACAATCTTACTGTGAAAGAGACTAAAAAGGGATCCATGGAACATGATCATTTTTTAATTTCTTGACCTAATTCCCAAAGGTCAGGAATGCTCTACTGCAATATATCCCTGATTAAGCACCAATTTATATAATATCTAACTCCCAAATAGTTCTAAAAGAGTTCTGGAAGCGATCTTCTACTCTAACTTACAAATTATTTCCTAAGTTTTACCTCTCTCCACTTCTGCAACCATCCCTCTAATCCATTCCCCCTGGCTTTTCACATTAAACAGGTTCACATTTTAAAAACCATTGTTGAATGCACATGTTTTGTCAGAGTCCATGCCAGCACTTCCCCAAGCATTGTTTGCTTTTATCTTTAAAACAATCCTATTTAAAAAGCAGCATATGCTATTACAATTACTATTTTTTACAGATGACAAAATATTAGCCCTTCCTTGAAAATGCTTAAATGGTTTTCCAGGATTTCCCACTGTGGCTCAGCGGGTCAAGAACGCAACATAGTGTCCATGAAGATACAGGTTCAATCCTCGGCCTTTCTCAGTAGCTTAAGGATCTGGACTTGCCGCAAGCTGCAGTGTAGGTCACAGATGCTGCTCCGATCTGGCCTTGCTGTGGTGTAGGCTGGCACTTGCAGCTCCAATTAAAACCCTAGCCTGGGAACAAGGGCACCACAGAGGAGGGCATTGTGACTCTGGCACCCCTGGGAACACACACACCCTGCTGCTGCCACTGCCACACATTCCAGGCAGTACCCATACGCCTGACCTCTGTCACTTCCCAGGATCCTGCAACTAGGAGCACCCTGTATAGCACCTCGTATGTGGGCTATGTGAGGCAGGTTGCTTCATGCATGGTCTACAGGTGGCAGGGGCAAGCCACCACAGTTATCACTGACTCTAGAAATGGTCATGGGCTACTCCCAATAGGGGTCCCTGAAAAGGAACCACCTGCGGTTCCAATCACCTCAGAAGAGGGCACTGCAATCAAACACAAGCTGTTGTTGCTCTCACTCCCCTGGGAACTCACGCACCCTGCTGCTGCTACTGCCAAATGCTCTGGTACCTTGAAGGTCTGCCTAGAGCTTATTACCACTTCCCAGGGCCTAGCGACTAGGAGTAGCCTGTGCCACCTTCCTGCAGGTGCTTGCTGCTGTTGAGAGCCCAATGACCAGGCACTGACTGCCGGCCCTACCCATTGCCTCCTTCTCCTTGAAAACACACAGAGCATCGTGGGAATAACAGCCTGCTCACACCGAAGAAAGTGACAGCAAATGTTCAAACTCCCATACCAAAAATAAATAGTAACCCCCCCAAAGAAAATACAAAGGGGTATTCTTGCATAGAAGTAGCCTTACAAGACTACAGTTTGGCTTCCCCAAACTCACAGAAAAAGAAAAACACAAGCAAGATGAAGCAGCTCAAAAACCATTCCCAGTTAAAGGAACAGGAGAAATCACTGAAAGCAGTCAACAATGAACCAGACCTCTGCAGTCTGACAGACATTAAGTTCAAAAGGGAGAGAGTGAAAATAAGGAAATAAGAAAGGATATGAACAGTAATGCAGATTCCTTTAGAAAGAAACTAGAAAATATAAGAAGGAGCCAAGAAAACCAGAAAATTCATTTGTAGAGATACAAACTGAGCTAAAGGCAATAAATAGCAAAATGAATAATTCAGAGGCATGAATTAGTGACGTGGAAGATAGAATAATGGAAACCACCCAATCAGGACAGCAGACAGAAAACCAAATAAAAAACCATGAAAGCAATATAAGAGACCTATGGGATAATATAAAGTGGGCCAATCTATGCATAATAGGAATTCCAGAAGGAAAAGAAAGAGAAAAGGGGATTGAAAATATATTTGAAAAAAATTATGGCTGAAAACTTTCCAAATCTAAAGGATACTGATATCAAGATATCGAAGCTCAGAGGGCCCCAAACAAGTTGAACCCAAACAGGCCCATGCCAAGACATACTATAATAAAAATGGCCAAAGATAAAGAGAAGATTCTAAAGACAGCAAGAGAAAAGTAAAGCATTAATGATAAGAGAACCCCCATAAGGCTATCAGCTCATTTCTCTACAAAAACACTACAGGCCAGAAGGGAGTGGAAAGATATATTTAAAGTGCTGAAAGGAAAAAAATTGCAACCTAGAATACTCAATCCAGAAAGAGTATCATTTAAAATAAAAGGGGAAATAAAAAATTTCTCCAAGAAACAAAAGCTAAAAGAGTATAGCAACACAAAACCCATTCTAAAATAAATACTGAAAGGGCTTCTCTAAATTTAAAAAAAAAAAAAGAGAGAGAGAGAGAGAAAAGAAAAAAAGATGAATTAGGATGGAGGAAACCACAATTGGAAAGCAGTCACTTAAATAAGCCAGCATATAGATCTAAACATGAAGAAGTTTAAAAAAAAAAAAAAAGACATCAAAATCATACAATGTGGAAAAGGAAAGTAAGAAAATATAGATTCTTTTTTTATTTTAATGATGTGCTTGAGCCTATATGACTATCAGGCTAAAGCAAGCAGATATTGGAAGGGGTTAACACGCTTAAAAAACAGGGCAACCACAAATCAAAACTGAACATTACATTCACAAAAACTGAAAAGAAAAGCACTCAAGCATAAAATAAATAGAAACCATCCAACCAAAAAAAGGAAAAAAAGAGAAACATAGAATGAACTGGAAAATAAGGTTTAAAATGGCAATACATACATATCTATCAATAATCACCTTAAAAGTCAATGGACTGAATGCTCCAATCAAAAGGCTCAGAGTGGCAGACTGGATAAAAAAATCAAAAACCTTCAATCTGCTGTCTACAAGAAACTCACCTTAGGGCAAAGGACACATTTAGATTGAAAGTGAGGGGACAAGAAAATGTATTTCATGCCAACGGACAAGACAGGAAAGCAGGAGTTGCAATACTCATATCAGACAAAATAGAATTTAAAACGAAGGCCATGAAGAAAGACAAAGAAGGACCCCATTTAATGGTTAAAGGATCCATTCAAGAAGAGGATATTACAATCATCAATATATATAACTAATATAGAAGCACCCAGATACCTACAATAAATACTAACAGACATAAGATGAGAAATTGATGGGAATACAGTAATAGCAGGAGACTTTAAAACACCACTCACATCAATGGACAGATCCTCTAGACAGAAAATCAATAAGACAATGGAGATCCAAAGGACACAATAGAAAAGTTAGACTTAATCGACATTTTTCAGGGCATTACATCCAAAAAAATCAAAATATACATTCTTCTCAAGTGCACATGGAACATTCTCAAGAACTGATCACATACTGGGGCACAAAGCTAACCTCAACAAATTTAAGAGTATAGAAATTATTTCAAGTATCTTCTCTGACCACAATGGCATGAAACTAGAAATCAACCACAGGAAAAGAAGTGAGGAAAAACCTACCACACGGAGACTAAACAACATGCTACTAAAAAACCAGTGTGTGAATGAGGAAATCAAGAAGGAAATTAAAAAATACCTCAAGACAAATGATAATGAAGACACATCCACTCCAAATCTATGGGATGCCGCAAAAGCAGTGCTCAGAGGAAAGTTCACAGCAATACAGGCCTTCCTCAAAAAAGAAGAAAAATTCAAATTGACAACTTAACCCACCACCTAAATGAATTAGAAAAAGAACAAACAAAACCTACAATCAGCAGAAGGAAGGAAATCATAAAGATCAGAGAGAAAATCAAAAAAAGAGATTCAAAACAACAGAAAAAAAAATCAATAAAACCAAGAGCTGGTTCTTTAAAAAGGTAAACAAAATAGACAAATCTCTGGCTAGACTCACCAAGAAGAGGAAAGAAAAAACCCAAATAAACAAAATAAGGAATAAAAAAGGAGAAGTCACAACAGATGCCACAGAAATACAAAAAACCATAAGAGAATACTATGAACAACTGTATGCTAACAAATTTGACAACTTAGAAGAAATGGACAACTTTATAGAGACTTACACCCTGCCAAAACTGAATCAAGAAGAAATAGATCAACTGAATATAATGATCACTAGAAATGAAATTGAATATGTCATAAAAACTCTACAAGTAAAAGTCCAGGACCAAATGGCTTCGTAGGCAAATTCTACAAACATAAAGAAGAACTTACATCTATCCTCCTTAAACTTTTTCAAGAGGTTGAAGAAGAAGGAACACTCTCAAAAATATTCTATGATGCCACCATTACCCTAATTCCAAAACCAGATAAAGATACCACCAAAAGAGCAAACTATCAGTCAGTATCTTTGATGAATTTAGACACAAAAATTCTCAACAAAATTTTAGCCAACCAAATCCAACAACATATAAAAAAGATCACACCCAACGACTAAGTGGGATTCATCTCAGGCGCACAAGGAAGGTTCAACATATGCAAATCAATCAATGTCATACACCACATTAACAAAAGAAACATCAAAAACCACATGATCATCTCAACAGACCCAGAGAAAGCATCTGACAAAGTCCAACATCCATTCATGATAAAAATTCTTACCAAAGTGGGTATGCAAGGAACATACCTTAACATAATCAAAGCCATTTATGACAAACCCACAGCAAATATAATACTCAGTGGAAAAAAGCTGAAAGCTTCCCACTAAAATCTGGAACATGACAAGGATGCCCACTCTCACCACTGCTATTCAACATAGTATTCGAAGTCCTAGCCACAGCAATCAAACAAAAGAAATAAAAGGCATCCAAATAGGAAGAGAAGAGGTAAAACTGTCACTGTATGCAGATGACATGATACTATACATAGAAAACCCTAAGGACTCAACCCCAAAACTACTTGAACTGATCAACAAATTCAGCAAAGTGGCAGGATATAAGATTAACATTCAGAAATCAGTTGCATTTCTGTATACTAACAATGAAATATTAGAAAAAGAATACAAAAATACAATGCTTTTTATAATTGCACCCAAAAAAAATCAAATACCTTGGAATACACCTGACCAAGGAGGTGAAAGACATAGATGCTGAGAACTATAAAACATTAATCAAGGAAATTAAAGAAGATGTAAATAAATGGAAACATAATCCATGCTCCTGCGTCAGAAAAATTAATATTGTAAAAATGGCCACACTACCCAATGCAATCTACAGATTCAATGCAATCCCCATCAAATTACCCATGACATTTTTCACAGAACTAGAACAAGCAATACAAAAATTTATATGGAACCACAAAAGACCCAGAATTGACAAAGCAATTCTAAGGAACACAAACCACACAGGAGGCATAACAGCTCCCAGATTTCAGGCAATATTACAAAACCTCAGTCATCAAGACAGTGTGGTATGTCTGGTATCCTTGGTATGTGGTACCAAAAACAGACATACGGATCAATGGAATAGAATAGAGAACCCAGAAATAATCCCAGACACCTATGGTCTATTAATCTTTGACAAAGGAGGCCAAGAGCATAAAACAGGAAAAAGTCTTTTCAGCAATCATTACTGGGAAACCTGGACAGCTGTATACAAATCAATGAAACTAGAACACACCCTCACACCATGCACCAAAATAAACTCAAAATGGCTCAAAGACTTAAATATAAGACAAGACACCCTCAAACTCCTGGAAGAGAACATAGGCAAAACATTCTCTGACATCTACCTTACAAATGTTTTCTCAGATCAGTCTCCCAAAACAACAGAAATGAAAGCAGAAATAAACCCATGGGAACTAACCAAACTGACAAGCTTTTGCACAGCAAAGGAAACCAAAAAGAAACCAAAAGACAGCTTACAGAATGGGAGAAAATAGTTTCAAATGATGCAACTGACATCATTTGAACCTAAAATATACAATTTATACAACTCAACAGCAAAAAAGCCAACAATCCAATGGAAAAAATGAGCAAAAGACCTGAAGAGACATTTTTCCAAGGATATACAGATGGCTAACAAGCACATGAAAAAATTCTCAACATCCCTGATTATTACAGAAATGCAAATCAAAACTGCCATGAGATACCACTTCACACCAGTCAGAATGGCCGTCATTAAGAAGTCCACAAATAACAAATGCTGGAGGGAGTGTGGAGAAAAGGGAACCTTCCTGCACTGTTGGTGGGAATGAAAGCTGGTACAACCACTATGGAGAACAGTATGGAGGTACCTTAGAAATCTATACATAGAACTACCATCTGACCCAGCAATCCCACTCTTGGGCATATATCCAGACAAAACTTTCCTTAAAAAAGACACATGCACCCACATCATCATTGCAGCACTATTCACAATTGCCAAGACATGGAAACAACCCAAATGTCCTTTAACAGACGATTGGATTAGGAAGATGTGGTATATATACACAATGGAATACTACTCGGCCATAAAAAAGAACGAAATAATGCCATTTGCAGCAACATGGATGGAACTAGAGACTCTCATCCAGAATGAAGTCAAAAAGACAAATACCATATGATATCACTTATATCTGGAACCTAAATAGGGCATAAATGAACCTTTCCACAGAAAAGAAAATCATGGACTTGCAGAATAGACTTGTGGTTGCCAAAGGGGAAGGGGAGGGAGTGGGATGGCTTGGGTTAATAAATGCAAATTATTGCCTTTGGAATGGGTTAGCAATGATATCCTGCTGTGTAGCACTGGGAACTATGTCTAGTCACTTATGATGGAGTATGATAATAGGAGAAAAAAGAATGCATACATGTATGTGTAACTGGGTCCCCATACTGTACAGTAGGAAAAAAAAACTGTATTGGGGAAATAACGTTTAAAAATAAAATAAAAACAGTTGAAAAGTGAGAATCTGAATTGAATCATTCAAGTGACTTCCTCAAGGTCAGTATCTAGTACATATTAGAACAAGTTGAGTACTGATTAGAACTAGTTACCTAATGCAGAGTCTAACAGTAGCTTATTCTCAGACTGTATTTTATGCATTCATTTATGAATTTATTGAACAAATATTCATTGAGCAGTCAACACTTTCCAAACTGGTCCAGGCACCACAGATACCATAATAATAAATAAAAAGGCAAACAACTGCTTTCAAATAATTTTTAATTTATTGAGAATACAGACATTAGACAATAAGTAATACAGATAATGTTTAATTAAAATTTTGATGAATTATTCAAAGGGCATATACAATGTGTAATTAGAGGAAATACTTTGGGAATATGAGAAGGCTTCCTTGAGGACCTGTCTTAGGAGAATGATTAGGAATACTCAAGAGAAAAATGTGGATAGAAGGTGGAGGGGAGAAGTCACGAAGTAAGAAAAAATAATTTACAATAATGAGACAGAACAGTTTGTCTGAAGAGCCAGGCTACTAAGGGTCTTGGTAAGGAAGAAAACCACAAAGAAGCTAGTGGGGCTGAAACCCCATGAACAAGAAGCAATGTTGGAAGAAACACAGCTAGAAAGGTGGGCAGTGCTCCTAGTGACTCAGGTTAAGGATTTGGGACATTATCCTAAGTATTCTGGGGATTCTAATGAATGGTTATTACCAGGGTAATAACAGGAATATATATATATATGTATATAAATATATATTAGAATATAGATTAGAGATTAGAATCACTGCTATACAACAAAGTGATTCAGATATGCATATACACATATCCATTTTTTTTTCAGATTCTTCTCCAATATAGGTTATCACAAAATATTGAGCAGAGTTCCCTGTGCTATACACACACTAACCATCCATTTCATATATAATAGTGTGCATATGCCAATCCCAAATCCTCAATCCATCTCTCCCCGCAACTGTTGCCTTTAGTAACCAGGTTTGTTTTTGAAGTCTGTGAGTCTGTTTCTGTTTTGTAAATAAGTTCACTTTTTTAGCTTCCACATTTAAGTGATATACGTTGGTCCGACTTACTTCACTTAGTATGATAATCTCTAGTTCCATCCATGTTGCTACAAATGGCATTATTTCATTCTTTTCTATGGCTGAGCAATATTCCATTGTCTATATGACTATTTTAGATACATCACATAAATAGAATCATAAAGTATTTGTCCTTCTGTGATTGGCTTATTTCAATTAGCATGACATCCTCAAGATGCATCCATGTCATCACTGGATAAGTGTCTACTCCAGTCCCTTTTCCCACTTTTTTAATCACAAGATTTTCTTTTCTATTGAGTTATATGAATTTATAGTATATTTTTGGATATCAGTAGTGTGCAAATATTTCTCCCATTTTATAGACTGCCTTTTCACTCTGAACTGTTTCCTTTTCTATACAAAATTATTTTAGTTTGACGTAGTCCCATTTGTCTATTTTTGCTTTTGTTGACTGAGCTTTTGGTGTCATAGCCAAAAAATCACTGCCAGGACCAATATCATGAAGGTTTTTCCCTAGGTTTTTTTCTAGGAGTTTAATAGCTTTAATCCATTTTGAGTTGATTTTTGTGTATAAGAAAATCATCCAATTTCATTCCTTCATGTTTCCCAACACTATCTGTTGAAGAGGATATTCTTCCCCTATTGTGTATTCTTGGCACCCTTGTCAAAGATCAGTTGACCATATATGTGTGGGTTTTTTCCTGGCCTCTCCATTCTGTTCCATTGGTCTATATGTCTGTCTTAATGCCATACTGTTTTAATTAGTATAAATTTGAATATATTTGAAATGAGGAAGTGTGATGCCTCCAGCATTTTTTTCTTTCTTATGATTATTTTGACTGTTGGTGGTACTTCGTGATTCCATGTGAATTTTAGATTTGTTTTTAGGAGAAAAACTTACCTCTTCTCTTAAACAAGCAAGAGACCATTTAGATTCAAAAATTTATGAGGCAAGACCAATTATAAGAATCCAAAATACCAGGAAGCATGCAAGAGTTGAAGGAAGAAGCAATTCCTTTGACTAGAGGAATGGTTGTAGGAATGGAGAGAGGTGAAGATGCAGGGAACTATTTGGAATAAAGAATGGATATTGCTTAACTTATAATTAAGGTGTTAAGAAAATATTAACATGCCAGTTCTGGCTATCACACCTGGAAGAATGATGATACCATGTATTCGAGGTAAAATTGGGGAATTAAGTTTTGTTTCGGAAATACTGAATTTGAGCTACTTATGAGATGTATACATATGGAAATGTCAGCTCAATATAAAGATATGCAATTCAAAATAAAGTTCTGAACTGGAAGTGCACATTTAGCATATAGATAGCATTTCAAACATGGATGTAGAAAAGATTTCCCAAGAAAGTAAATGTAGTTAAAAAGATTGAGCCCTGAGAAAGTCCAGAATTTGACACTAAATTAGAAACAGAGTCTAGGAATGATGATTTAAAGAGACATGTAGGAAACTAGAAAAGTATGGTATCATAAGAGTCAGAAAGAAATTCCTGTCTTGGCTCAGTGGGCTAAGAACCCAACATAATGTCCATGAGTATGCGGGTTTGATCCCTGTCCTTGTTCAGTGGGATAAGGATCTGGCATCGCTGTAAGCTGCAGCATAGGTCACAGATGCAGCTGGGATACTGTGTTGCTGTGGCTGTGGCATCAATGAGCAGCTGCAGCTCCATTTGGACCCCTAGCCTGGGAACTTCCATTTGCCACAGGTGTGGCCTTAAAAGAAAAAAAGAGAGAAAGAAAGTCAGAGGAAGAGTGTTTACAGTCTTTCAATAGGGAAAACATGCACAAATATATCCAACAGTGCTATTCCAGTGAGATGAGCCCCTTAGGGTTGTTATCAAACAGCATTTCAGTGGTGTGGTGGAGGCAGATTGCAATGGACTCAAAAGTTCATGTTTATCACTTGGTTATCCCCCTTTTTCTTTTAGTTAAATGTCTGAGTCTATCTTACAATTCATCAAATAACTCCATTTGATTTAACTCTTTAAGCTCAATTGAAATATTTGTAAATTATACTTCGAGATTAATTTTTATTTTTACAAATAATTGAACTGATTGAAATTAACACTGGGTCAACAGTGGGGCCATCTCCTGTATTTTCACTAAAAGCACAGTAATAAAATATAGTCTAAAAGCACTAATTTAGATCTGTGCCTAATATAGCAATTTCCTGCTTTAATGTGATCCGCCATATAGAGGATCCTCTATATAGAGGACTCACTTGTGACTGTGACGCATACACATGGCAAAATCAGACTTTCCTCCAAAACCATTCTTTCTCTAAAGTAGTTCTGCTTGTGTCAGGGCAGAACTATGAAAAATTCTAAATAAGTCACTCCTGAACATTCAGAAAATACACTCAAATCTTTCTGAAAGATGTCTTTTAAAAGTTTTGTCGAATTTTCTTTGTGAATAAAAGATGAATTTTTTCCTTTATAAATATCAGAAATAGGTTGCAATTTAGGAAATGCATTTATAGTATCCTTTATCACACAGCAAAAAGCTGACATGTGCAGCGTTTGACTCCCTCTCCAGTCCATTATCCACAAAAGACAGGATTGTTGAATTATGGTCCCTTTTTTAGCCATAAACTCTTAGTTTTCAATTTTGGCACAATTAGAAATGTTATAAAAGATTTTTATGATCTCCCCCCCAACCCCATCTCAGAGCTAATTATTGCATTCTTTGTATACGCAGAAAAATATTCAAGTATTAGTCATTTCCCTTGTTACTTGCTTCTTGCTCAGACTGTCATTATAATAAATTGTGGCTGCACTCGCAATTAGACTATTTACATTCATTTCCCATAATGCGGCTAACGAATAGTCGAACTAAACTATTTAATTGGGTGGCAGTATAAGGGTGGATTATTATTCTTAAAGAAGCTGGGTCCTGCATCTGATATGACGTGTTCATGGTCAGGTCAGGATGAAGCAAAAAATTCCTTTGGAGCAACAATTAGAGATGCAGAGAGAGTTACTAAATCAGATTTTAGGTAACCTAAAATGCCAAAGATATATAAATACCAAAGGATTTGGGGCTACTGAAGATGTCCCATATTTATAGTCTGGGTGAGCTTGTGTAACAATGGAAGGCAGAGATTTAAATTATGGATCTCTTTCAATTGACCAGGACTGAAATTTAGGTACCTAGATGTGGGTACCAGCAATCAGAAAAGAAAGGAAGGGACAGAGCTGAGAAGTATTTAAAGAATTTGGCAATTGGATTTTGCTAGGAATAGTAGTTCAATCCGGCTCCCAGGGCAGGGTCTGAAGAATGATGACATTATTAACTAAAAGAGAAGTCAGAAAGGAGGGAATATTAGGGGAAGGGGATGGTAAACTTGCTTTTTCAAGTGTTGTGTTTGCAGCCACAATAAGACTCATATTAGGGATACCAAACAGGCACTTAGGGGAGCTGAAGAGGACAGAAATAATAGGAACAGCTGAGAAAATGTCCATCTTGATTTTAAGTATACAAAGAATAAACTATAAAGCAGGAAAATGTATTTGTGCCCAGCTACCTCTCTTCTTCAAGCCTTTCAGTGAGTGCCTGAATTAGGGTCACTCTGTTCTCTAATCCATTTAAAATGTGTTTATTCAAAAAGCATTTATTGATCACTTGTTATATACCAAGAATAAGAATGGTGAAGAATAAACATATTTGAGATATATTTCAGAGGTAGAACCAACAGAAATTTGTTACAGATTAGACTATAGGAAAGGCTTTCTTAAAAAAACCCAGGCTTCTTAATGCCTAGATAAAAATAAGTTCAGAAGGTGACAGGAAAAATACAAAAAGAAATTAGCATTTGAGATTTGAATCCTCTGGGACAAACTGACCAGAGAGAGCAGCTGTTATATCTGGCAGTTTTATGCTTATTCTGGAGGCTATAGAATTTCAATAAATCAAAATAAAATGATTCCACTCCAGACTACCACTCATTTATCCATTCAACAAATATTTCATAACCATTTGTGTCAGGCACTGTGCTAGGCAGTAGATATGGAGTGGTAGATAGAGATGGGATCTCTCCTTACTGTTGTTTACAGTATGGTATTTTCCCCTGTGACAGATCAAACTCTCTCTCTCAAGAGTACTTCCTGGAGTTCCCTGGTGGCCTAGCAGTTAAGGATCCTGAGTTGCCCCTGCAGTGGCTCAGGTCACTGCTGTGGCATACGTTTGATCCCTAGATGGGGAACTTCTGAATGCTGTGGGTATGGCCAAAAAAAAGGAAGAGAGAAAGAAAAAGAGTACTTCCAGACCCAGATAGTCACTGGACAAGCTGTTTATTCCTTTTACCTGTTTTCAGCACCATTACTCTTACCATAATTTAGATATTTAAATATGTCAACACGCTGTCAGTTAATAATCATTCAAGTCCTCCTGAGGCTGAGGATTCAAAATACCCACTTAAAACAAAACACTTGAGATGGATGAGTATACTCTGCTCAGTGTGTTTCTTAGAACTGGAAAAACACTAGTTTTATACTGCTGATTTGTATGAAGATTTTTTTCTAAATAGCACTTCATACACAGGTAGCTGAAATGTTTCTATTAAAACACTGATCTGTCAAAGTATCAAGAAGCTAAAGACTTTGCACAACACATTGTTTCACTGGAGACAGATGTGTTCCCTTCCAAAATTGCTAAGAATACCAAAACTATATTCAGACTTCAGGACCTTCTTTTAAGGGGGCTTTTTCCCTTCCGGAAAACTTATTTATGTTATCAGATATAATTGAAGGTAAGGGTCCACTGACATTTTGAGCAATGACTTCCCTATCTGTTTTTAGATTTGACCCCAAAATAACCAAAGAAACAGTAATCTTTGCGTACCTACAGGCAAAAGATCATCCTGTTCAGGGAAAAAGACCACTGAGTAAATGGCTTTATCTTTTAATTGATTAAATTCCCAACTGTTTTTATGTGATATACCCTTTATAAAGGTTAGAACTTCCATCTGCCTATCCTTTCATCTGAGACTCAGGAAAGTCTCAGCTGCAGATGTAGCAGTCCCAGGGCAAAGTGAGGGCAAGCTTAAAGCTGCTTCCTTTCCAGGCAAAGGAGACAGCACTTTCTCTAAAAAAGCATTTTTTTTTCCAGCCAGTCTTTTATAAGCAGCTCACTGGTTCCATAAAAGGGCAACATCCTCTATAGGCTGGGCTTTCCTGGAGGTGACCTTGTAAGACCATCCCTTCTCTAATTTGTATGCCTCCTGAGACCAATCAAGCTCCCTATTCCTTTCCTTCATTTTAAGTTGCAACAAAATTGAAAGATGAGAAAATAATGCTTAGGTGACATATGAATCATGCTGCTGAAATACTTCTTTACCAATTGATTTTCAAACTTTAGAAATTAATTTGCTCCCCAACTCGGAAATTACAGAAAGTACAGCTTCTAAATTCCAACAGGAGAGAAATGTTTCTTGGTCTAGAATTGTGAAATGACTAAGCCAGACAGTGTGGCTTACAGATGTGGCTTAGATTTCCTCTTTGCTAAGGAGAAGAATGAGATGGCAATTGACACTGAATACACAGCATGATTATCTCAAATACGGGGGGTAAACATAAGAATTACATACTGAAAAAAATATCAGAATGGTATTCATCCATTATAAGATATTTGAAAATTAGAGACTGGATATTTATACACTGCAGTGGGCAACAAAATAATAGACTACAGTAGTAGTAGCATAATAAATGTTAGTGAAAGAGAAAAAGAGAAGGCAAGGGAAAGGAGTTTTAAATTGATTGCCATTCAGTGGAAATAAAAGACACCACGAGATAAAAGGCCACAGATAATTGCGCAATAACCGCTATAAAGAACAGCTATCCCTGGCAAGACTCAAGATTACTAGAAGCTAATATTCTAACAATATGGACTTACATTATATTCCTACGGTGGTACATATACTTTAGTCAGAAATAAGCGATGTGCAGTTGCACAGTTCCTCTTGTGGCTCAGTGGGTTAGGAACCTGACAGTGTCCGTGGGGATGCAGGTTCTATCCCTGGTGTCGCTTAGTGGGTTAAGGATCCAGTGTTGCTGTGAACTGCAGCGTACGTCACAGATATGGCCCAGATCCAGTGTTGCTGTGGCATAGGCCACAGCTGAAGCTCCAATTGGACCACTAGCCTGGGAACCTCCGTGTACCACAGGGCAACCATAAAAAGAAAAAAAAAAAAAAAAAGTCCAGTTGTTTACACCATTAAGTTACAACAGTTTTCTTTGTTTTCAGAAATGTCTAACAATAAAAATGACCCCAGATTCTGGAAGGATCGACAACGTCTTAGCAGCCAAGTAAATATTAGGAGGATGTGCTTTTGAATAACCTGCACAAAATGGTATCTCATTCAATAGTCTTGAGAGTCTCACGAAAGTAATGTTGGTGATTTGAGAAAAACAAAATTTAGAGGAACTATATGAGATTCAATTTATTTAGAGTCAGTTAAATGAATAAGGTATTTCTGAACATCAATGGACCAGATGAAGTTAAACAGCATGAAGACACTGAGATCCATTAAGAAAAATGTGACTTTTCCAAACACAGATAAGCTGAAAATTTAGACTAAAAAGAAAATGGAAGTAGGTTTTGAGGAATTTCTACACTTGGAAGAGTGCAAAGGATACAACAGTACTTGTTATCAAGCACTTTATGAAGGTGGCTAAAAGCGGAGAGACAGGCCACTGAATTTAGAAGGATTAATAAATTGAAACAATAACAAAAAATGTGCCCTGAATGTAGAATACAGCTCTTCATTTATAGTAAGGGGGAGAAGTGAGAGGCACAGAAATAGTCATAAAAAGAATAAAAATAGATCTCAAAGATTAAGTAATTCTAAAAAGGGAAGAATATGTGTACACACACTGCTAGGGCCGACATTTACTAAGCATTTACACAGCTTGCCAAGCTTTTTCTTGTACCTTTTAGCAGATAATTTCTCACTTAGTTCTAGTAACAACTGCGTTATAAAGATACTCTAAGTAAATCTTACACACAATAAATAAGGTTTAAAGAAGGCAAATCTCCTAAGGTCGTGTAGGGAGGGAGGAAACCACAGTTTCTAATTTAGGTCTATCTAACCTCAACGTCAGTATTCTTTATCATCAAGCTTTGTTTCACCCTCTCTACAATGATAATGGGTTGCCAGATGTGAAGCAGTGGAAAACTTTGTCACCATTGAGAATTTTGTATAATTGTGAGACTACAGGGGCTTTAAGGGTCATCAACACAAATGCTAAAGGCTAATGTCAGGGGAAGGACAAGAAAGAAACTTTGCAAAGGGGAAGACAGAAGAGGCAAGAGTGGACCCACCCCCCTTGCAAAAAAAAAAAAAAAAAATGCTCTAGGCAGAGGAATGATATTCCAAAGATAGTATTTAAACAGTACAACACAACAATGACCTAGAAATAGGCTTAAAGTAAATACGGTGGTATGGTTGCCAGAAGGTATAGGACAAATAAGCATCACTGGAGAAGCAAACAAGAAAAAGGGGAAAGAGAAAACTTATCAACTTCAAAGAGTCCCTTCACAATAAAAGAGGGGAATCCAAAAATCCAAGAAGCAAGGGGGTGGAAGCAGGTGTGGGGAGAGTAGTGAGGCTGAGTGGGATGCTGATAAAATTGTGATCTCATGACTAAGGGAGACCTGAGGAGCCACCGATGACCAGCTCCATGACCTTGTGCCAATGACTCTCTCTCTCTTTGCTTCTGTTTCTTCATAGATGAAATGACAATAAACAATAACAGAATCCTACAGAGTTTAACCTTTGCCTCTGATCTCAGAGCTCTTATTACTCATAACCACTAACATTCTAAGAAAGATGAAACAATGTAAGAACCTATACCCTTGGCCTTTTGATTTTCTCAGTGTCCCATTATTCGAATTATAGTCCTCTTGCAGCCTGTTTCAGCATGATGATGGTAATAAAGTTTATTATGCTATTGGGTCCATTTTAGTACATATATAACATTTTCTAAAATAAAACACTGAAACATATATATTTCTATAGAATCCAATAAATCAGCAATACTCTCTGGAAGAAGTTGCCCTGGCACAGATTTCTCCCCTCTAAGAGAAACAAAACCTACTTTTTATCTTACAGTTTTCTAGAAAGGGTGCTTTTATAAATGTCCTTGTTAATGTGTTTGCTCTCAGTAGATACCACTGTATGAATCATAATGAAAGAAAAATGCTGGGGGTGCCAAAAACCTGAAACCAACTGTCCACTGCTGAGATGCTAAGTAGGCAGGATTGCTAATTCATTGTGCTGCCTTTGTCTTTACAGAGGTCACCATTACAGGACAATCTGGAAAAAAAAAAAAAAAAGTGATACCTACCAGTGAGTAGTGATTATTCAGCGTCATAGCGTGAAGGATCACATACACCATGTGAACATGAGCCAAAGGTGCTGATTATAGTGTGGTGTAAAAATAAAATGGGTCAGAGCCAAAAATATCTCAGCAACCTAAAGAATAAGATTGTGCAGCGCTTTGTTCTTTTAGTTCTTTCAAGAGGGAAAAGTTCTTTTATTCATTCATTCGCTGAGTCAGTCCAATCATCACTTCTGGAGGGGCCTTGACACTGTTCTGAGTGCTGGAAATAGTGTACTGATTACACTGACATGGTGACTAATATTGCCGAGGGAAAAAGTTTATTTTTTAGACATAAAGACGGACATAAAACAATGTGTTGCTGTGATTTGAAGGAGCCCAATTAATAATAATGCTTTTCCAAGCCTTTGTTCTAAGTAATAGAGAAAGAGATTAAGGATTGAGACAGACAGAGGTTAAAATGCCAGGTCTTACTCCTGACATCCCTGAAATATGGAAACAAAGGACTTCCTAATACTGAACCCTAGACTTAGGGATGCATCTACCCAGGCATAGGTACAACAGGACAATCAGAGGCTTTCCTGCTGTCCTTCCTAGAGGACCTACCCCTGAAAAACTTGTGGCATGGGGCAACAGAACAGAATCATGACGTTCACAATGTAAAGAAAAATTGATTGCAAAAGCAACTGTGTCAAATACATCCATGCCAGCATAGTGGGAGAGTTCCCACTACAGTTCACCCTCCCAGTCAGCATGGTATGTGGATTATAAACATGGTGCAATGCAGCCCCTCTCTCTGTACTCAGTTCTCTGAATGTAACTTTGCAGCTCCACTTTTCAAGACCTTGTCTCTGTTCCTTGAATCTTGGCTGGACTTGAGATTTACTTTAACCAAAGAAATGTGGCAGAAAGGATGGGGTACCTTCTCCAAGAGGCTCTGCATGTTTCCACTTTCTCTTATAAGAACCTTGACACTGCACGAGAATGAATATGAGAATGAGCCAAAGTTAGCCTTCTCGGGATGTGAAGTAATGCAAAGTAAAGCGTAATTTGCCTTAATACCACCATTCTGGTCCATCCAGTCCAAGGCTGCTCACAAGCTAATGGCTAACACATGAAAAACTCAGGAGGGCTCAGCTTAGCTTGGGGCAGATAAGCAGAACAGCTAAGCCAATTTCACAAGGCCAGCCTTAATTTGCTATCACTGTAAGGTGTTTTGTTATACAACAATATTTAATTGATTCCTCGCTATTGTCCTATTTATTTTCTTTGCTTAATTATAGTGTGGTAGCTCTAAGATGACACATGTGTACATGCTCACCTGCCAGAGACATAAACAGGAATGTCCATACCATAACTGCTTTAAAATAAAAAAAAAAAGAAACTACGTCAAAATTAAAGTGGCAGTATTTAAAAAGTTGTAGATGTATTTGGAATACTATTCATCATTAGAAATGAAGAACTTGGAGTTCCCGTCGTGGCACAGTGGTTAACGAATCCGACTAGGAACCGTGAGGTTGCGGGTTCGGTCCCTGCCCTTGCTCAGTGGGTTAACGATCCAGCGTTGCTGTGAGCTGTGGTGTAGGTTGCAGACGCGGCTCAGATCCCGCGTTGCTGTGGCTCTGGATTAGGCCAGTGTCTGCAGCTCCAATTCAGCCCCTAGCCTGGGAACCTCCATATGCCGCGGGAGCGGCCCTAGAAATAGCAAAAAGACAAAAAAAAAAAAAAAAAAAAAAAGAAATGAAGAACTACAGATAACAGCTATCACCATGGAAAAGTTCAAGGAAATATTGTTGAGTGAGGGGAGAAGTCACAAAAATTAAAAAAGTGGAAATCCTTTTATATAAGAACAAAAACAGGTAAAACTTAAGGATACTCATTAAAGATTATTTATGTGTGGTAAAACTATTTTTAAAAAGACAAAGGGATGATTAACACAAATTTCAGAGTAGTAATTACTTCTGATGTGAGGGGATGGAGAAGACATTGGGTGGAACGGACCAAGGTCGTCAAAGATCCTGAAAATGTTCTATGGCAATAATAGGGTTTATTTTACAGTTTTCATTAATTCTGTATCTTGGAGATAGATCCTTCTTATGCACATCTTACAATAAACAGTTTTTGAAATAAGGTGCATTAAAGGAAGACAAAATGAAATCTTTCCTCCTCTTACTTTAATAGTCCACATGAAATATTGTAGCTTGGCATTGCATATTACTGGTGGAAATGGAAAATGTAGTTAAAGATATGCAGCTCTACCACTTACTAGCTGTGTGTCTTTAAACAAGCTACATTGCCTCTCTATTCCTTGTTTTGTGCATTAATAAATGTGGGGAATTTTAGTAACGAGTTAATAAATGCAGAGCTCTTAGAATAATGACTAGTACACTCTAGTCATTCACTAACAGGTAGATAATCCTATTAAGAAATGAATCAGGAGTTCCTGTCGTGGCGCAGTGGTTAACAAATCCGACTAGGAACCATGAGGTTGCGAGTTCGATCCCTGCCCTTGCTCAGTGGGTTAACGATCCGGCGTTGCCGTGAGCTGTGGTGTAGGTTGCAGACGCAGCTCAGATCCTGCGTTGCTGTGGCTGTGGCATAGGCCGGCGGCTACAGCTCCGATTAGACCCCTAGCCCGGGAACCTCCATATGCCACGGGAGCGGCCCAAGAAAAGGCAAAAAGACCAAAAAAAAAAAAAAAAGAAAGAAAGAAATGGATCATTTGGCGTAAGTTCAAGCACCACATTTTAAAAATACTGAGAACCTGAGACATGGACAAGTAATGATGACGAGTGTCTTTACAGACCACGTCATTTGAGACAGAGTTGAGAAATTGGACTTATTCATTCTAAATCTAAGATCAGGAATAAATTACATTTTTTATGTGATTCTAAGGAGTCTAACTATGAACGAGAATCTGATTCCAAATGCAGAAGTTTCAAAAAAGAGGAATTACTGATAGCTAATGGTGGCGAGATCTACTTTACGAAATAATAAGCTTCTTACTACAGGAAGAATTCAAGATACAACTAGATAAACATTAAATAGTGGTATAGGGACGGACACCTGTCCATATCCAGTGGGGTCCAATACAGTGTCCAGAGGTCTAAAATGAGACTCAATCTTCGACAGACTCATAAATAAAACAGCCAGCCCTCCATCAGTGGAATAGAGTACAGGTCTAGTCAATTAGGAAATGCAATGGATCAAAACTAGGGACTGAGAATCAAGACAGAAGCCCCAAACAATCAGTATCATTTGGAAAAGGAAAAGAAGTACCAAGAATGTGTTTCTAAGGGCTGTAGAGGTACTAACAGCTCTAAAGACATTAAGCGTTAATCAGATTTTCCATGAAGGAAATTTCTGTAGTCCTTGCAAGGTCCAGGGGATCTATTTAAGCATAAACTCCACACCCAAATGTTCATAGCAACACATTTACAATAGCCAAAATATGGACGAAAACTGTGTGTCCATCAAGAGATGAATGGATAAAGATCTAACATATAGATGTACATATGTGTGTGTGTATATATATATACACAAATGTTACTCACCAATAAAAAGAATGAAATTATGCCATTGCAACAACATGAATGGACCTAAAAGGTATTATTTTTTAGTAAAATCAATCAGAGAAAGAGAAATACTGCTGTAGAGTATCACTTTTATTTGGAGTCTAACAAATGAATCTAACAAAACAGAAACAGACTCACAGCTATAGATAACAAACTAGTGGACACCAGTGGGGAGAGGGGAGGAGCAAGGGATAAGATAGGGGAAGTGGATTAAGAGGTACAAACTACTATGCATAAAATAAGTTACAAGGATATATTGTAAAGCAAAGGGAAATACAGCTATTATTTTATATTATCTTTAAATGGATAATACATAAAATAGATCACTCTGCTATACACCTGAAATTAATATATAACTGTAACTCACCTATACCTAAATTTTTAAAATTCCTAAAACGTTTATATAACTAATCTTCTCTATGCCTAAAGAATAGGCAGTGTTTATGAATCCCTTTATATACAACCCCAAATTTGAGTTTATCCTATGTGTAATAACTCTATTTCTCTAACATTTTATAAAGTTTTCTAGTATCTTGAACTTCTGTTTATAAATCTATTATTTGTATCAGGTATAAATTGTTTTCCTAAGATTTAAAAAGCACAACCATTTTCAATTGTCTTAGTTATTTCCATAAAGTTGTATTAAATAAATATATATTGATTACCAAGTTTGTCTCAAACACATAAAATTAGGCTTTAGGGATTGAGGACATAATCTCTGCCCTATTAAATCTTATAGTCTGATGGATAATACAAGCAAGACTAATAACCTAAAGATGTGATGAATATAATCAATTCATGCTACTGAAATATGCTGCAAAGAGTTCTAACCGGGGTTTAGAAAAGTAACACAACTTCCCGTAACTACGTGGTGAAATGGGCATTGTGATTTCAGTCTCATGTTAGAGATATAACTCTTTAACTAATATTCATGTTTATTATATAAATTTGTAAAATGCAGAAATGAGAAACTGCATGCTAATATTCTTTGTAATTTTTCAACTCTGTATTATTTTTTGCAGTTAACGAAGGTTCATGACACAACAACCACTTTGTTTCATTGTTTGAAATGATACACAGCAAAATGTGCCCCTTTCCTTTGTCTTCCAGCCTCTCTGTTCCCTGTTCAGAAGCACTTGCTGTACTCATTTTCTTTTATTTATTTATTTTTTTATTTTTATTTTTTTGGTCTTTTTAGGGCTGCACCCATGGCATATGGAGGTTCCCAAGCTAGGGGTCAAATTGGCTCTGTAGCCACTTGTCTATGCAACAGCCACAGCCACACCAGATCCGAGCCGCATCTGCGACCTACATCATATCCTTCAATCCACTGAGTGAGGCCAGGGCTTGAACCTGCCTCCTCATGGATGCTAGTCATATTCGTTTCTGCTGAGCCACAAGGGGAACTCCCTGTACTCATTTTCTTAAATACTCTCCCAGAAATAGTCCCATGCACTTCAAAATATTACTTCCATAAATTTTTTTTATCAATATACACTTCCATATATATACATATATATATATATATATATATATTGATATGTCTAGTAATACCCCACATCACTTTGTTTTTGTTTGTCTCTTTAGGGCCACACCTGCAGCATATGGAAGTTCTCAGGCTAGGGGTTGAATCAGAGCTGCAGTTGCCAGCCTAAGCCACAGCCACAGCCACAGCCACAGGGGATCTGATCTGTGTCTGCAACCTACACCACAGTTCATGGGCAATGCCAGATCCTTCACCCACTGAGCAGATCCAGGGATGGAACCTGCATCCTCATGGATACTGGTCGGGTTTGTTGCCACTGAGCCACGACAGGAACTCCATGCTGTTTTTATTATAATAAAAAATCTTGGAATTTTCACCATATAGGTAGGCAATAGATAGCTATTAATAGAAATAGAGATATAATTGCTATACATGGAATGTTTTTTCTCACCACCAAATTCATATGTGGAAACCTTATTCTCCCCTGTGATAGTACTAGGAGGTTGTGCCTTTGGGAGGTGATGAGGTCAAGAGGGTGGGCCCTCAGGAATGGGATTAGTTAGTGCCTTTTTAAGAGAGGTCCCAGAGAGCTCTGTGGCCCCCTTCAGCCATGTGAGATTATTGTGAGAAGACATCTGCCAGTGAACAAGGAAGCAGGCTATCACCAGATACCAAATCTGCTGGCACCTTGATTTTAAATTTTCCAGCCTTCAGAACAAAAAGAAATAAATTTCTATTGTATATAAGCCACCCAGTCCATAGTACTTTGTAACAGCAGCCCAAACTAACTAAAAAATAATTATTTTGATAACACAGAATTCAATCTTTTTTACAAATCCCCATAGATGAACATTCTGCAATCAAAATCCTGAATATGGGAGTTCCCGTTGTGGTTCAGTGGTAACAAACCCAACTACTATCCATGAGGACACAGGGTTTGATTCCTGGCATTGCTCAGTGAGTAAAGAATCCGGCGTTGCTCAGAGTTGTGGTGAAGGTTGCAGACATGGCTCAGATTACAGGTTGCTGTGGCTATAGGGTGGGCTGGCAGTTGTAGCTCCAATTTGACCCCTCGCCTAGGAACATCCTTATGCTACAGGTGCAGCCTTAAAAAGAAAAAAAAAATCATTAATATGCATATAGATAAGTCTATGGAAGCAAAATCGCCAATTCAGAGGGTAAAGGCACATTTTGGAAATAAATGCTAAATTGTTATAGAAATGCTTGCAATTGGTTAACACTCCCACCAGCAATGCATGAGATTCCCTTATTCTTCATACCCTTCCTAACTCGGCTTGTCTTCAGAACTTACACTATTGACCAAATAAATTGATGAAAAACATTACCTTATATTTATAATAATACAGGTGAAGTTGAGCATGTTTTCATTTATTTAAAATATAATTTCTCAGTGGAACTTTAGATTGTTTCCATGTCTTGGCTATTGTGAATAGTGCTGCAGTGGACGTAGGGGTGCATGTATCTTTTTCAATCAAAGTTTTGTCTGGATGTATGCCCAGGAGTGGGACTGCTGGTTCATATGGCAGTTCTACATTTAGTTTTCTGAGGTTAACTCCATACTGTTTTCCATAGTAGTTGTACCAATTTACATTCCCACCAACAGTAAATAAAGGTACCCTTTTCTCCACACCCTTCCCAGCATTTGTTATTTGTTGACTTGTTAATGATGACCATTCCGATCAACGATCAACGTGAGGTGGTACCTCGTAGTACTTTTGATTTGCATTTCTTTAGTAATTAGTGATGTTGAGCATTTTTTCAAGCACCTGTTGGCCATCTGTATATCTTCTTTGGAGAAATGTCTGCTCAGGTCTTCTGCCCATTTTTCAATTGGGTTTTTGGGATTCTTTTTGGTATTGAGCTGTGTAAATTGTTGGTATATTTTAGAGATTAAGCCCTTGTCGGTAGCATTGTTTGAAACTATTTCTTCCCATTCCATAGGTTGTCTTTTTTTTTTTTTTTTTAATGGTTTCCTTTGCTGTGCAAAAGCTTGTAAGTTTGATTAGGTCCCATTAGTTTATTTTGTTTCTATTTCTGTTGCCTTGAGAGACTGACCTAAGAAAACATTTGTATGGTTAATGTTAGAGAATGTTTTGCCTATGTTCTCTTCCAGGCGTTTGATGGTGTCTTGTCTTATGTTTAAGTCTTTAAGCCATTTTGAGTTTATTTTTGTGGATGGTGTGAGGGTATATTCTAGTTTCACTGATTTGCATGCAGCTGTCCAGTTTTCCCAGCACCATTTGCTGAAGAGATGTCCATAGACAAATGAATGGACTAAGAAGAAGTGGTGTATATATACAATGGAATACTACTCAACCATAAAAAAGAACAAAACATGGCCACTTGCAGCAACATGGACAGAACTAGAGAATTTCATACTAAGTGAAGTAAGCCAGAAAGAGAAAGACAAATACCATATGATATCATTTACATCTGGAATCTAATATATGGCACAAATGAACCTGTCTACAGAAAAGAAACAAACTCATGGACATGGAGAACAGACTTGTGGTTACCAAGGAGGAGGGGGAGGGAGTGGGATAGACTGGGAGTTTGGGGTTAGGAGATGCAAGCTATTGCATTTGGAGTGGATAAGAAATGAGATACTGCTGCATAGCACAGGCAACTATATCCAGTCACTTGTGATGGAACGTAATGGAGGATAATGTGAGAAAAAGAATGTGCATATATATGTATGACTGGGTCACTTTGATGTACAACAAATTGACAGAACACTGTAAATCAACTATAATAAAGAAAAAAATAAAATCATTAAAACCCAAATAGTTTTTAAAAGAAAATATTTACATAACTTATTTATATTGACTAAAATTCCATGCCATTTGAATACTATGCTCAAGTTCTCATCTCTCTTGATTAGAATGAGCTTGAAATACATTAAGCGAATTAACTTTTTTCTGTAATATTTAGTGGAAATTTTCTTTTCCAGACTTTCTCTCATTTTATCTTTGATAATGGTAGTTTACATAATGAGGAATTTTTAATTTTTAAATATTCACTGCTACTGATTTTTTTCTGGGCTCTGACTTCCATCCCTTACCTATAAAGATTTCCAGTTATTAGAATATTAAAAAACAGTTCTCCCATGTTTTTTGGAATACTTTAGTGATTCTTTAATACATAAGTCTTTGATCCATCTGATAGTTTATGCAGAAGGTGAGGATTAGGAATCTAATTATATTTTGGTCAAGAGGACAATTATTAAATAATCTATTTATTCTTGTACTATTGTATAAATACTAAAATCCAATATGTATTTTGGTATATTTATTTATATTTAAAACTTTACTCCTCTGACTTGTTTATTCTTATGCTATTAAAGGATCTTTAATTTGCATATCTTTATGAGTTAATATCTGAAATGTTAGTTTTCTCTAATTATTATTTCTTTTTCTAAAGTTTCTGTCTATCCTACCACATGAACTTTAGAATTCTCATACTCAGTTCAAGAAAATAAATTTTGTTGCTATTTAAATGCTATTTTATTAAATTTAAGGATCCATGATGGGCTATTCACATGAATTTAATTAGTTTGAAATTACTGGAAGAAAACAGACAATTTTACAATATGAAGATATCTATCATATAAAATATGTCTCTCCACTAAATCACGTATGCTCTCATGTCCTTCAGTATTATTTTGAACTACACAAAGCTTCAAGGATATTTTTAAGGTGTTTCATATGTTGTTTATTACTTAATGATGAGAATGTTTCTATTATTCTAAAATAATTATTGCTAAATATATTTCTACATAATTATTTGATATCTTATTTTAATAGACTCATTTCTACTAGTTTATTGTTAACCTCTTTGTTTTTAAGAAGGCTTTTATATATAAACATAAATCTTTGTGTATTTTTCTTTTCAATATCATAGTTTTAAATTTGTTTCATAACTCAATGCATTGGCTATGACTTTTTGAGCAAGAGTAAAAAAATTGAAATGAAAGAAATTATTATGTTTTAATTTTCAAAGGAATTGTTTCTAATGATTCAATATAAAGGACATAATACATAAATATAGACAGTATTATGTTGTATAAATACTCTTCCATCGCTAGAATGCTAACTTTAATTCACAAAAAAGGCATTCGTGGTTTTTTATTTTGGGACATCTAATAAAAAGAGGTTTTTTTTCTTTCCTTTTACATATTGATATTATAAAATAAAAAGTAACTATGAAATAGAGGATTTATAAACACGTTATATTCATCTTGCTTGTCACAATCAACAGATCAATCCCTCTACAGATATTATGTGTTCAGTAAACATCCAACAGCAGTTGTCAAGAAGAATGTTAGAAATGGACTGGGAGTTTGGGGTTAATAGATGCAGACTATTGCCTTTGGAATGGATTAGCAGTAAGATCCTGCTGTGTAGCACTGGGAACTATGTCTAGTCACTTATGAAGGGAGCATGATAATGTAAGAAAAAAGAAATCTATGTATGTTTGTGTAACTGGGTCACCATGCTGTACAGTAGAAAAAAAAAATGTATTGGGGAAATAACAATTGAATATGATAAAAAAAATAAAAAATAAATTGGTCAAACAGGCATTTATAAAGTAAAGAAAAAAATATTTTCAAATAATTCCACATTACCTCCCCTCTTTCACTTCTTTGATGCTCCTAAACAGCTAGGCAAAAACTGTCAAAAAATTGTGATTGGCATGTTATTGTTCTTGTCCACTGTTTTAATCAGTAAATTCCTTATCCGTTGAAACTTTGTATATCGTATCATAGTGGCAGGAATAATCAGAAAAGCTCTGGAAAAGGACTACCTGTGTTCTAAGTCCTAGTTTTCTCACTTTCTAGATGTCATATTAGTTCATCAATTAACAAATGAACACTTTTTCACATTCTGACATCTATGAAATTGGTTTGCTTTGAAATAAATGGCATAAGTCATAACTTAATTGCAGTGTTTATTTTGGTTGTAATATAAAATAATGATGCATCATACAAGGAATGGCACAGAGGAGTCAATAAATAAAAATATGTTGACCTTGTATATGTTATTTTAGTTCCATTGCCTATAAAATACAATTAATACAACAGTGGTTATCAACTTATGGTAAAAAATTAAGTGTTATTACATATGAAGATATTTACAACTGTGGGAGGCATTTAGGAAATTTGCAAAAAATACTATCTTTTGGTTATTGTGTGAAAGATTAAAGGTGTGTCCCAAGTGCCAAGTATATCCTTGAGACACTGCATTAAATGCCAAGCAAGATTGAGCTACTTTTCTCTATTTTTCTACATTCAGTTCACATAGAAGCATCAATGACATCATCATCCCCATAGAAGTAGATAGCAAGATACTTCTTAAAAAATAATGAATGTAGTAAAATTATACTAAAACTGAATTTTTTTCTGACTCCAATAGTTATGCTCTTTCATATCTTTTTAAAAATTGCTTAAAATATGTAATAATTAGAACAAAAAGAATAAAATTCCTATTATCTCTCATAATGCCATTCAAGCTCATTAGAACAGGAAAAAATTTAATGCCTAGAAGTTGTAAACATAACTAAAATTTTCATTGCATCTTGCTTTGATACCATGTTCATAGCCGAAAAAAAATTTTTTTTGGGGGGGGGGTCTTTTTAAGGCTGCACCTGTGGCATATGGAAGTTCCCAGGCTAGGGGTCAAACTGGAACTGTAGCTGATGACCTATGCCACAGCTACAGCAATGCAGGATCCAAGCAGCTCACAGCAAGCCCAGATCCTCAAACCACTGACTGAGGCCAGGGATCAAACCCATATCCCCAGGGATACTAGTCTGATTTGTTACTGCTAAGCCATAAGGGGAATTCCAATACCTGAAATTTTAATCCAATTACAATAATCTATGATCAATTCCCAATTAAATCCAAATAATTTCATTTTTAAAAACTTCAAAATGAGTTTAAATCTTAGGAGTATTTCAAAATATATGTGTATATCATATTTCAGTAAATAACTGAGTAGTAAACTGCAAAAAAAGACAAACAGAAAACTAAGGGCCATTTCCTTTGATTTTGACAGAATCAATTTGGCTGTTCACAGAAGTAGATCACAGAAGAATGTCAGCTATTTATTATAAATCTTGATAAAATGTGGTATCCTATTTAACATAACAAGTTTACCTAAAATGTATTTGTCTGTTGACTCATGTGAACTCAGTTGCTGGGATCAATGTAATAAGAAGTGCTAAGAGGTTGTGTTCCTGAATCTGAAATATTCACCATCAATTTTTTAATCTGCTATTTAGTAACCAAGCTTTTATATCATGATGGCCAGACTGAATATGTAATTCGCAGGATAATGAAATGTCAAGGAGAAATGCAGCCAATGATTTGCTTATTTAAATATACCATTTCATTAAAGAGTGAGTCTTGTTTATAAATTTCTAATAGTGACTATCCTAATCTTCTGTCAGCATCTTAATAGCCTTATATTTGTTACCAAAAAATGCATCTTCTTCTAATAAATCACTCTTCAAGAGTGCTAGCATCTAATTACCTATTTAAATTTGTTACATCAGCTTATAATGAAGATAAAGCCTATTAGAGCAAGCAGTTCATTGCAAGTTCAAACACTGAGGACCATAATTCAGTAAGTCAGCAAGCAGAACTGATGCTCAAAAATATATAAGGCTATACAGTTCATGCCAATATATGGCATTCTGATGACACCTCTGAACTTTCCTATTCATGTTCCAAATCCTGAGCAGAGACTTTAGATCTTTTCTAATTTCTGCTTTTATCCCCCTTCTGCCAACAGGAATTCATTATCTACCCACTAAGTAAAAGCAAATGATTGCACAAAATAAACAAGGAGATAATTAATTAGTATAATAAGCACTAAGTGATTGCCTTAACAAGCTAAAATAGCAAGGGGAGCCATTCTGCCCCTTACTCATAATTGAAGATGTCTTTCTACAGACAGGAGAGAAACACACTTGCTATAACATGAGCACAGTTGGGCATATATACAGGAAGAAACTGAACCCTACTACTGGGACTGATGACCCATACGACTGAGATTTCCCTCACCGAGGAGGAACTCTCAGCGATATTTTGTTTGTTACTACTTTTCATTCCTAAGTAACAGCATGAAAATGTCATAGCCTGGGATGAAGAAAGATTCCAGGCACTGAAATGAATTTGGGAAAACTGGATTCAAATGAATCAGCCTCTGACACTCATCTTAACCATGTCCCTGATCCAAGATTTCACTATCTTTCTCTATAAACCAACAGATTGCAAATTAAAATTATCATATCTCTTTCAATGCTAACAAATGTTTAAAATTCTACTCTGGCTTTCTGAAGAAATAAGTGGTGGAAATAAAAAGATCAAGAGGGAGAGGACAGCAGAGATTAAATCCGGATAAGTCCTTGTCGCAAAAAAGGGAAGGAGTTTCAATTTGAGTTTGTGACAATTTCAGAAGAACTAAAGGGAAAAGAAATCCTAGCAGACTCAAGAAGTACTACCTTCAAAACCAAAGAATGCTGAGTCGGTTTGGGAAAAGGGAAAGTCATTAACACTGAGCCACTGCTACTTTTTTTTTTCTTTTGTTGGGGGGAGGGGGGTTGTCTTTTTTAGGGCTGCACCTGCGGCATATGGAGTTTCCCAGGCTAGGGGTCTAATTGGAGCTGTAGCTGCCGGCCTATACCAGAGCCACAGTAACGCAAGATCCGAGCCGTATCTGCAACCTATACCACAGCCCACAGCAATGCTGGATCCTTAACCCACTGAGCGAGGCCAGGAATCAAACCCACAACCTCACAGTTCCTAGTCGGGTTCGTTTCCACCACACCTCCATGGGAACTCTTGCTATTTTTATATTCTGGAAAAACAGGTAACTCATGGCTATATTCTCAAAATAATTTCTAGCTGTTAGGAGTGGATTATCCTTTTATTCCTTCATAGTTTACTTAGCTAACCCTGTAGGATAAGAAGAAACTCTAATTCTGCTTCTCCTCCAAATATCATTAATGGTTATAGCATCTTACACTATGTTTACAATCATATTAACTCAAAGAAACATTTTCTCTACTACAGATTAGAGTTTTGCCATAGTGAGTGTTCATACATAGTATACGTTCAGACTTCAATTCAGGAGAGCCACCGAATTGAAACAAGAGTATATGCAAAAACTATTTAACTGTCTATTTAGCATGACATGAGAATAAGAATTCATGAAAAGAATGCAATGAAATTGGCAGCTTTAATAAACAATTAGGGAAATCTATGGATTTGAGAATGCTCTCTGTTTTTTAGAATTATCTGCAGAACATTTCAGGAATAACTTCTAACAGGTATAACTTCTGCACTACTCTTTGCTCTTTGAGACTGTCTGAAGTCTCTAAAAGTATTTGATAAAAGGTTATCTTGTATCTGTGGCAGTAATAGGACAAATACTGAACATCTAAATTGAGAACGTGACAAATATTGTGACACAATTGTACAATCACAGTGACATGCACAATAAAGTATTAGAAATAAAACAAAACACTCTGACAAGGATGTCAAGTACAGACACTTTCATATCAAAAGAGACAACAAAATACAATTACAGTACGGGAAGAAAAAATTTTAAAGGTGAGGAGAAAACAGAAAGGTCTTAGAATAAAACCCCAAGATTTCAGAGTGAACTGAAAAGAAAGCCAGACTAATGTCTCTTTGGTTGCAACATTGACAGTGACGTAACTGACACACTCTTGGGGGAAAAAAAGATAATTAGTTTCATCAAGCAGAGGAGAAAAATGTCATTGGGAAAGCAGTGACAGAGGTCATGGTAGATGCCCAGCCCCTGAAGAAGAGCAAAGACATGCTCTAGCTGTGACAGGAAAAGCACTGTGACCATGTGTGCCTTGGAGCAAAGCACGTAACATGGGCTCAAAGAACACCATAACCTAATGTGTTTCTAGTCATTTTCAGCTGAGAAACTGGGTTTGCATATATTAATTTATGTCCAGTGCATATTGCTGGGAATGAAGTATCACAGTAGTTCTCAACTGAAGTCCATTTCTAGACAGTAATAATAATGCCCACATTTTGGTCACAGCTTTGTGTGACCAATCTATATAGAAGTAACAAAATCATTTTCAGTAAAAAAAAAAAAAAAAAAGGCTATTCTTAGCAGTTGACATATTGAAGGCCAAAAAATCAGGCTCTGGATTCATGAGTCTAAATGCATTCTGTAATGTGAGACTAAAATTAGAATCTGGTTCTGCACTTACATAAATTACATACATTTCTTTCCCCTGAAAAAAAACTGTCCATTTATAATGTGTGTAGTTCCCATCAAGGAAGGTAGGAGTAAGGGGCCAAGGTTATGGGATGCCGTTAACTAAGTTTACATTCTTAACTGGACTAATAATTGTATAGAGAGGGATCATGCAAAGTAAACACAACAGTTTTCATGGTTATTAGAGAATCATTGAGAATGTTTTTCCAGCTAGAAAATACTGCGTCTTACACTCCATTACCTTCCCTACTAATATATCAAGTTTGATTCCCCAATCTATTTTGGCTAAACCAGTTTGAACTGGAGGGTTCTAGGTTGGAGAAAATTACAAATACAATGATGTAGCAAAGTATTCATGGGATATTAAAGGAATAAAATTGAAAATAATTAAAATCGCTGGAGAACCAGAACAAAATGCTTTCACTTACAAGATAATCATGATAATCAGAAAGGCAGCCAAAATCATGGGACCTGAGTTTCTCTTCACCACTGTTCCATTTAGATTCTAATCCATAAATACTCCGGCTCCTTCTCTACATTATATATATGCTGCCTTTTTGCTCCTGAGTAATTAGAAAACCTCATTCCATCATCAGAAAGACTCCCACCTTCCTTGGAACTAAGCAGGAAAGCCTGTGGTTGAAAGATGAAAACATTTCTTTGGTCTCCCCCTCAGGTCACCCTCCCCTTTCCACCTCTCTCTCCATAGGGTACCGGCTGCATCTCAGTTTCCCCCTCGGGTCCCCAGTTTAACCTGGATCCTCCAATTCCTTCAAGTGGATGACCCATATGGCAAACAGGTGGCTTTTCCATTACAATTATTAATCAGCTTTCATAAAATCCCTTTTTTGTTTCATTATGCTAGAAACCACTTGGGATAAGGTTCAGAAGAGACATAGGAATAAGGGAGGCAGACAGCTTCGTGCTTACGCTACCCACCCCTCATTCAGCAAGACTGTGCTGGGATCTGAACGCAGTCTCCCTGGATTCAAACGCAGGCTCCATGTTACATCATTTCTGTGACTGTAATTTGTCTGTTCCTCATTATTTAGTATTTCTTGGCCTCGATACCCTCATCTGTAAAATGGAGATGGCTACTACTTCAATGGAGTTAATATGAGGATTAAATCAGAAATTATATGCCAAATGCCCAGTGCTGTGCCCAGCACACAAATGGTCTTGATTAAAATTAGCATACAGGTATTACACGCATTTTCTTATTGTCTTGGAGTTTGAACTGAGGCTTAAAAGGCTAAGAACACTACCACAGGTGCTCAGTACTCCATATCCCAGGTATGAGGGTACTAGACCTTCACAGAGCTTAACTGTGGAACGGGCTCTGCTGATATTAACAGTCCATGGCCAACCCCCAGGCTGCACAAGGGAAGAGAAAGGAGAGTTCAGGCAGTTAAGGAGAACGGTGGGGAGGACTCTTTAGAGTGAGTGGAGAGCTGTGGAAGGAAGGAGGAGAGTCATCTACACCAAGCCTAGTAAGAGGCCCTTCAGACAAATACTTAGAGAGCTTGACACACTTTCCTGGAGATGATGGGACCATCAGTTTGTACACAAATTGCACCTGACTTATGGCTACAGAAGGCAAGTTGGTTACAACTGTCAGAAAAAGAAGAGAGGGCCACAGAAAAACAACGTGCTTACTAACTGATGGCAGAGACCAAAGTGCCGAATAGGGACCCCTCAGAGTGGAGAGGACAGTGATCTGTCTTGAACAGTGCACCAACCCGGGATGAAGTGAGCTCAGCCAAAGGAGGCAGAGGGGGAGGCTGAGAATGCAGATTCTGAAGCAAAGGGGCAGGCAGTGCTGTTCTGAGAAGCCCTCAAAAGTGCACCATGCAAGAAAAACCCAGCAAGTGTGCATCTACCACACTGAAAGCTCGGCTGCCAAGTTATGATTGCATCCACCGACTGACACTTTTTCTGTCCTTTACCTCTCCTCCCCAACCACCCTACTATTCCTCAGCCTAGAAGAAAACCATATGCTCTGTTCTGGCATGCCAGGGGAGTCCCACGTTATGCTGGCCACGCAGGTGTAATTCTTAAAATGCCTTTTTCCTCACAAAAGAGTCGCAGAACAAATGCTATGCTTTACACGCACCTTTCTTTGGAGGAGACAGAAAAATCTTAGTGATTGAGGGCTGAAGAGGAAAGTAACATGGGAAAACTGTGGGCCGTTCTCCTGGTCTTTGCTTCCTGGCCCTTTCCTACCACAGGACTCCAGCAAGGAATCAAGCCCACTAGTGCAGGAGAGAGAGGTTTTCATTAGGTCAGAGTCTAGAGTTTTAATATAAAATTAGCCTGAGATTTTTTGTTGGTGAAAGCAAACAGAAATCTATTGGACCTGGTTCAGATTTTATCCATGGGAGGTTAGAAGAAGTGCATTGAATAGATTTGCAGAGTGAGTATCAAGAGAAAGTAATGGCTTTCTACTAATAACTTCATATCCAGGGCCTTCAATAAATAATTTTATATTACATACATTTTCCTGTATTTAACAAATATTTACTGAGTAACCACTGCATGCCACTAGGCATATAGGTGTGTACCAGGTCCCTGAAATCATGGAGCCTATATTAATTGATCGAAGATAAAAAATAATAATACATGTAGGAGTAAATAGTACAATATAAAAAATAACAAATACTGATCATTGTTTTATATAGAATTAAAATCGTTGGTTATGAGAGGGAATCAGTGGGTGTTTCCTTACCTGCAATACCAGGGAAAAGCTTTTGAAGAGATTGTAATTTGCTGCAGCTCAAATATAAAAGGGAGAAAGTTCTGTGAAAATCCAGATCATTCTAGCAAAGAGACAGACATCCTTAGGATGAAACAAGGTTCAAATTTTTAAGGACATAAAAGAAGTCTAAAAGAAGCCAGCAATCCCATTCCCAGGCAAATATCTATAAAAAGACAAAAACTCTAATTCGAAAAGACACATACAGCCCATGTTCATAGCAGGACTATTTACAACAGCCAAGACACGGAAACAACCAAAATGCCCATCAACATATGATTGGTTTAAAAGTCTGTGGATATATATATATATATATATATCTTTATATATCTGCCAAAAAGTGTGGGAGGTTAAGATATGAAATTAAAAATGAATAACTGAAATAAGAGTAAGAAGACAAAGATAAGGAAATTTCCCAGAAAGCTGAATAAAAGACAAAGGCAAAAATAAAGATATATATATATATATATATATATATATATACAGAATATTACTTAGATACAAAAAATAATGAAATATTGCTATTTGTAGCCACATGATGGACCTAGAGAAAATCATACTAAATGAAGTAAGAGAAACACAAATATTAAATATCACATATATATATAATCTTAAAAATATTACAAATGAATATATATACAAAACAGAAACAGACTCACAGACATTGAAATCTTATGGCTACCAAAGAGGGAAGACAAAGAATGGGAATAAATCAGGAGTATGGGATTAACAGATACAAACTACTATACATAAAATAAGCAACAGGACTTACTATATGACATAGGAACTATATTCAATATCGTTTCATAACCTGTAACAAAAAATAATCTGAAAAAATATATAACACATATGTATATATAATATATAACTGTATGATTCTCCTGTATACTTGAAACTAACACAATATTATAAATCAACTATTCTTCAATTTAAAAAAAATCATAGCCAATAGTTAGACGACAGAGGTCCCTAATAAAGCAAACAGTTCATAGGAATAAATTCACAGTTACAATCCTCAGAAAAACAAGATATGGTAGTATCTATGAACCAAGAAAAGGATGCTATAAAACACATGCACAAAAAGTGTTGGAAAATAAGATATGAAATTAAAAATGAATAACTTAAATAAGAGTAAGAAGACAAAGATACAGAAATTTCCCAGAAAGCTGAATAAAAGACAAAGGCAAAAATAGAAAGAAAAAACAAAAAAAAAAAAAAGCTTAATATATAACAGGTACCGGTCTAAGTGCTTGACTCAGTAATTTATTAAATCCTTACAATCTTATGTGAGGCTATTATTATCATCATCTTCACTACCACGCAAAGGATCAGAATATCCAAATACAGTATTTATGGCAGGTAAAGATAATGACTACAAAAGACAAAAGGAACATTGTGTGTAAGAGTGAATTTTACATACTTTATATGCGAATAGAATTTAAATATTTCAGAAAGGCCAGATCTTGAACATTTTAAATCCTCTCTCCCCCTTTTTTCACAGCTAGTAAAGGCTGTGCTTCAACCAAGTGAAAAATCAGAAAGAAGAAGATATGGGATACTAGAGATGGGGGTTTTACCATAATTGAGGTCAAAGAGGCTTTGATATGCTGGTCACAGGTACTCTCAGAGTAACCACCATGTACCAAGTATCAGGGCACCCAGAAGATTAGAAAGCTCACAAAAGTATCTTCAAAAATTTTAAACTGGAAACTCTTAAATCATGTAAATACACTGAGATTTAGACACTTAACTGAGGGTTTGGGGTACAATTAATGATAATAGAAATTATTTTATATGAAAACAAGACAACTCTAAATTTAAAAGGAGAAAAATAATCCAAGGGAGCATCATGGCTCAGCTGTGATTGGTGCTTACATAGTAAAATACTAGAAACAAATACTAGAAACATGGAACGATCTGATTGAAACTGCAGTGTAACAACCCTGGGAGAATGGGAATGGAAAGGATTCCTTTGTGTATAACACAGGCCGAAAAAAAGGAAGTGACTGTATCCTCATCTTCTGTAGTGGAGAATAAAAATCAGCCTCATTGAAAAATCAAAATGTCAATAAAAGCATGTTACCTACGGATATAAAATAGCCCTGGAGTTCCCTTGAGGCATAGAGAGTTACAGACCCAGCATTGCCACTACGGTTGGCTCAGGTTGCTGCTGTGCATGGGTTTAATCCGTGGGCTGGGGTACTTCAATATGCCAAATATTTGAGGTAAAATATATATATTTTTTAAATAGAAAAAATAGCCCTGAGTATTTTAAGGAAAAAAAACAAAAAAACCCATACAGCCAAAAGAAAGCGTTTTTGTCAATAGGGGGAGCAGCTGTAGGCAAAGCGAAAAGGAAGGGAGGGAATGAAGAAGGGGAAAGGGTGGGAAGGAGTGAACATGAGATTGAGGCTAGTTAAAGAAGCTGGTTATTTGTGTAGTTCATTTTTTTAGTACACAATTTATTACATTATTAAATCAATATTTCAATATATTATTTATACATTAATTTATTGAAATACTGATTTGATAATGTATTGAATTGCATTAGATTTTAAAATGAAATGTCCTACATTAACCACAAAATCCAAAATTCAGTATTTAAATTTCTTTCTATTTTTCTGATGCCATTAAACATTAGTTATCCTCATGTAAAAATCGTTGCTCAGCAAACTCCATCCTTGAAAGTTAATTCTTATCGTTCGTTGTTTCTCTACCCATCTGCTACATGTCAATTCAGGTTAATAAGACTTATGCGACTAAAATCTTCCCCAGAAAACAATTCCCCAGAAAACAATTCCCCCAGCAGGTGCTCCCCCTGAAGAGGATGGCTTCGGCTCCTATAGAAGGGAATCCGCCTCTCCCTCATGGTGTGTACCTCCGTGAGAGAGATTCCTTCTCCCGAATGTTCCAATCCCAGAGGCCACTCAACTGAATAGCCCTTGCATCCCAAGCAGAAGGTAAACACTGGAAAAGTGAAAAACATCGTTTGGGAACAGCAAAACCTCCAAATGGATATTTTAAAATCTAGTGAACGATTATCTACAATATCTACCCTGATTGTGTAGCACACACGCCATGAAAGAGCAAAGAGCATCAAGAGCAGCAGTGCCAAAGAATGCGCTCCTCAAAGCAAACAGTACGTAAGCTAATTATCACTCTCAAAGCAGTTTCTACGAGTTACTCTTCTTGTAAGCTGAACAAAAACAAGCTACAACCCTCAAGTTCACCTTGAAATAGGCTCAAACCCCAAGTGCGCTCCAGTAAAAATTAGGAAGGCAGCAGAGACCAAAGTGGAAACACAGATAAATTTTCAAGAATTCTGCTTTGTCTTTAGGGTATTAGGATCAAAGAGGAGAAATCCACAGACTGTAACACCATTTGTTTGCAGCATAAATACCATCAGTGTGGCTCAGTCACATCTACAGCACTCCATCTGCCAGCTGTGAGAAGGAAAAGGAAAGCAATTAAGCATACTATTAATCAAGGCTTGAAGTGGCAGGTTCAAGCACCACATGATTCATGATATGTGAAGAAAGACCTTCATAATGTGTTTTCTTCCTTTAAGTGAAGAACCTGTAGAGAAACTCAGCATTATTTTTTAAAAGTTTTAGTTAAGAATGGGCTAGAATGGCTGGCCATCCGATTAAAGAATTATATACCAGATTTATTGGATTGGAATTGCCTTTGCCATTAATTTTGTTTGCCTGGAACAAAACATAGGCTCTACTTCCAATTATAATGCAAAGGTCTATGGGCGATATACTTTAAGACTCCTCAATCGCTATTAGAAAGCTTATCCTTTCACAAGAGCAGGTGTGAAGAGGGGAAAGAGAGGACATAGAAACATTGAGGGCCGAAGGACAAATCTCAGAAAAAAAGACGAGGATGCAGAAAAAGGATTTCATGGTGCTAAACACAGGTAACACTACAGTGCACAAAGCCCTGTACTTTCTGACCCCTTCCTACTTCTCATCCTGCTCTACAGTCCTGTTACTAGCAGTGGTCCACCATTCTGGCTTTTGTTTTAGCTCCTCAAAGTTTCCAATTCCTAATCCTTTTAGGACCCGTCCTTACCCTGTTCTTTTGTCGAGAATGCTATGCCATACCTGTGTCCCTTTTACCTGGCCATCTTCCAATGAGCCTCTAATCCTTAAAGGTGGCCTTCTTAAGGAACTCTTTTCTGATGCGCTCAAAGTCCCTTCTTTGTAATCCTATAATTCTCTGTATGTCTACTTCAGAGAATTTGTGAAAACTTTAATAAAATTACAATTAAGTTATAATTAATTATATTTCACAGCATTTAAATATAAAAAAATAAATATTTTCCTTTTTTTTTTTTTAAGTATCCATGTCCTGCAATGGGTTAGCTATTTCATCCCCAAGTGAGGATAATTTTATTGCCTGCTTTTTCCCAGTGACTATCCCAATGCCTAACATGTAGTGTTTAGTCCATAAAAAAAAAATCTTCAATATTTTTTTAAGTTTCAACTCTTTGAATTCCTTAAACTTGAGAGAAGACCGCATGAGAAATTAAAACCTCAGTCCAAAATTTCAAGGGACAAAAACAAACCTTCTTGAAATATTAACTATTGTGTTAAGCAGTAATATATGTTTTGAGAATCTATACTATGGACAGCATATTTCTAGATACATGAATGATCTAGACTTTCTCACCTCTGGGTTCTTCCAATAAAATATGGGAGTTAAATGAACAAATTTAATTAGGACATAAGACCTCCAACAAGGAAAACTCACACATGAATGTAAGCTTATGCAACTGTCTTAGACTTTGATGATGAAGAGTACAAATTCTGAAGCCAGATGACCTGCTTCAGAATCCACTCCCAACACTTTCCAGCCAATTAGTTTGGCCATGTTATTTTACTTCTCTGTATCTCCTCTTCATTATTAGTAAAATGACTATAAGAAAAGCACCTTCTTTATAGAGTTGTGTTTTTTTTCTTACATGTCCAAAGTGCTTAAAGACTAAAATAAATATATTTTAATCATGTTTACATAAATATATTTATATAAATATATACTGTGCTTACCACATTATACATAACATATATCACTGTATAATTTAATACAATGTAATATATTATCTTTACATATTTATATGATTTATATAATTAAAGTTTATTGAGTGCCCTATAGAACTCTATCCCCAAAAGCTAAATAAATGCTAAAGTGGAAGGATTTGCCAAAATCTAGGGTAGTTAATAAGAGGAAAGAGAATTTGGAAAAAAAAAAAAAAATTGAAGTTGGATGTTGACACAACTTAGCATAATGTAAGAGCATATTTTTAAGGGGGGCGGGGGGGGGGGGAAGAAGCCTGAAAACTGAAGTGGCTAGGTGAGTTTAATGCAAAGAGGAGGGTTTATTCTATCTGAATATGCAAACCAAAGACTAAAACTAGTAAAATGAGCAATAGGAGTGGAAGGCCTCAGGGCAGATGCTGAAGAGTTTGATTCAAGAGCGAATTAAGGCTGCAATGGTTTCTTGTGTAGGCAGCAATCTGATTAAAATAATTTAGGGAAACAATAGTCGCTGCTTTAATTAGAATAAATTAGAAAGGAAGAGAAACTGTCCAGCTATGATTTGATCAGTAGCAGGACACCAAAAGAAGATGATGAAAATTGAGAAGATATGTTTCTGGAAAGAGAAACAACAGAATTGTATTGTAGATTCCTAATGTCTAACAACAGAAAAGACAGAGCTGAACAGAAAGGATTAGGGTATATTGTTATATCTGTAATGTAAATATGTACTTTATTAATATTTAATGCCATTTAGAATTCAATACTCTGATATTTTGTTGAAAGAAAAGTTTCCTCCAACCAATGTGACTCAGTAACAGGACTCACCCCCTCATCCTTTTTTTTTAGCCAAATTGCTAGAAGAGCCAGCAATAACTGGTGACAAATTAGACCTATCAGACATATCCACTACTTTGAAGACATTAGCCATTAGGAGCTCAGCTGACTCACCAAATTCCTTTTACATAGCTTACCAAACAGCTGTCAGGTTTCAATTGATTTTGTGTCACTTGGAAAGCAAGAACTTAGAAGTTAAAAGAACCATATCACAAGGTTGACACCTTAATCTTACTCACTTCTGGTTCGGTGACTGACATTATTAAAAGATTAATGAGCACTTGTTCAATGATATTTTTATGCCTTACGAACACTGTGTTCACTATCAATTCTAGTTTATCATCTGTTCATTTGCTCATTTTCAATTATCAAATGACCTATATCGTAAAAACTCTACATGCTTTGAATATCTTATCTATAAGATAAACAAGAATCTATTCTTCCAGCGATAAATCATATCTAGACACTGTTCAGGAGAAAAAAGGAAAAAAGTAACTTGCACCAAGTATCAAGTACAATCATTGAGTGCCATGATCTGCGCATGTTGCCTCAGATTTTATCCCATTTGATTTTTTATTGAATCTTGTGAGGTAAAAGCAGCTACTCTCTTTTTTTCAGGTGAAGAAACAAAGGCTCAGGAAGGCTGAGGAACACACAAGGTCACGTGGCTAAACATGAAGTCTGCTTTGCAAGCCTTGGATGCTTTCCAATCATACTGCCTCTCTCTCCTCTTCTGCTGGGTCTACTTCCAACATCCCTGGTCCACAGAGCACAGTTACACATCACAATACCACATCCACTACTAATCTACAGCCAACTAGGGAAGACAACCAGGCAACCAAGAATACTTAATCAAAGGGGCAATAAATAGCCTGGAAGGCAGAGACAGATTGCTCTCTTGATCTTAACTGAAATGGAACTTGCTCTTTTCATAGATTACATGGCATCTTTACTAGTATTTGCAAAGCAGTGGCTCAGTACTTGCGTGTGTGCAGATAAAGATGGCATAGTCCATGATGCTAAAGGCTTACAATTTAAAACATAAGGCAATCTTCTAAACGGTAGGCCCATACAATAACGAATGATAAAACTGCTATTCAGGGGATTAGAATTGCTTTCTGTAAGAGATGCTTTGAGGAGTTCCCACTGTGGCATGACAGAATTGGTGGTTTGATCCCTGGACTGGCATAGCAGATTAAAGGATCCGGCATTGCTGCAGCTGTGGCATAGGTCACAACTGCAGCTCAGATCTGATTCCTGGCCCAGGAACTCCATATGCCATGGGAAAGCCAAAAAAGAAGAAAAAAAAAAAAAAATGAGGTGCTTTGATAAGAAAGTAGAATTCATTAAAATAGCAATACAAGTAAGGGATTTCTTAATAAGTGGAGCCTTTATGAGTACAAATAGGAGAATTCCAGAAGACATAATTTTGGAGCAAATTCGTTTCTTCTATAGATAATTATGCTCTTCTTTATAAAACAGCTCCTAGCTTGCTATTGGGTCTTAGTAGAGATTGAAAGTCTATCTGTTTACCATCAGTCTGCCATGCAATCTGAGTTTCCTATCACAAACTAGGGTCTGATAGACCAAACCATGGGTTTGGGCATGTTTGGCATGATCTATAATCAGAAGAAAAGAGTATAAAAGAATCTGGGTTCACACAGGTCTGAAAGAGACAAATTGTATGAGCAGGTAGCTCAGACTCCTTCAATAAGGACTTATCCTGTGCACCCGCATGTTCATTGCAGCACTATTCACAATAGCCAAGACATGGAAACAACCCAAATGTCCATCGACAGATGATTGGATTCGGAAGATGTGGTATATATACACAATGGAATACTACTCAGCCATAAAAAAGAATGACATAATGCCATTTGCAGCAATGTGGATGGAACTAGAGAATCTCATACTGAGTGAAATGAGCCAGAAAGACAAAGACAAATACCATATGATATCACTTATAACTGGAATCTAATATCCAGCACAAATGAACATCTCCTTAGAAAAGAAAATCATGGACTTGGAGAAGAGACTTGTGGCTGCCTGATGGGAGGGGGAGGGAGTGGGAGGGATCGGGAGCTTGGGTTTATCAGACACAACTTAGAATAGATTTACAAGGAGATCCTGCTGAATAGCATTGAGAACTTTGTCTAGATACTCATGTTGCAACAGAAGAAAGGCTGGGGGGAAAATGTAATTGTAATGTATACATGTAAGGATAACCTGACCCCCTTGCTGTACAGTGGGGAAAAAAAAAAAAAAATAAGGACTTATCTTGCATTTCCTCCTCTCCTTCAATCTAAACCTAGAGCCTCATAGGGAGTTCCCAAAAAGGAAGAAATAAAGCGGATGGATGCAGCAATAGATAGCCCAAGTATGACAATGAATGATGACAGTAAAGTATTCCCCTTCAACAAAGTTTCATATAGTGCATTTATTTTTCCACTTTGCCTAAATTGAAAGATATCTGACACATAGGCAAGTGCTGATGGTTTAGCTGGATAGTTATAAGTGACAAAAAGTCTAGAAAGACTTGTGCGGATGACCCTCTCAGAATGGGCAAAAACTATAAAATATTTTTGACCCATGTGAATGTTCAAAGGAGGCTTTCAACAGTCCAATGGACAAAACTACACACATGTCACTCAGTCCTTATCTGTAGCCACTTCATTACAGGGTAAACAAGCCCAGATACAAAGTATCCTTGGTAGCTGGGATAGAGCAATGTTTGAGTTTAAAACTTGGACTTTCTCTTACAAAATCTGACCTAGAAGATATTACTGCTGAATGTACAACGTGCCAATAGAAGAGATCAACCCTGAGACCCCTTCCCAGTGTAGAGGAGAATCAACAAGCCTATTAGTGGCAATTAGTTATATGATATCAAACCTTTTTCATTATAAGGAATCAGGGATTCATCTTCACTGAAATAGACACATATATTCCAGATATGGATTAACCTTTTCTGCACATAAAGCTTTTGCCAGTACCACTATTCACAGACTATCTACTCTGATACTCTACATAATGTTGATGCTGATTATCCACTGTGGTAATATTCCAAATAACATTGCTTCTGATCAAGTAAATCATTCAAGGCAAAGAAAGTACATAAATGAACACATGTCCATGGAATCTCTGGTCTTTTCTCTTTGCTTGTTATGCATATTATAACATGTTTACATGTTGACATTTTTTTCTTCTGCCTTTCTTTCCGCCATTATTCCATGTACAAGTTGTTGGAAGCCAGCTTTAAAATGTAATCGAGCAATGAACAAGACATCCTAAAAGTTGCCCTCAGCTTGAGTAAACATTAGACAGGCTTGTTCCAGACTACAGCCAACCCTCCTCCGCAGCTTTCAATTTCTTGAAGCATTTACATTAGAAAGTTTGTTACTGTTAATCCTTTCCCTGTCCTTTGGACATGTAAATCTTTTTTAAAACTTCTTGCTAGTTTTGCAAGCAAGGAATTGAGTTTCTAAAGGACTAAGGAGACATGCTTTTGAAATTTAATCAACAAAGATAGGGCTTATCTTCCAATTTCTTTTTTTTTTTTTTTTTCTTTTTACTGCCCCACCTGCAGTATATGGAAGTTTTGAGGCCATGGGTTGAACTGGAGTTGCAGCTGCTGCTTATGCCACAGCCATAGCAACACGGAATCCAAGCCACATCTGTGACCAATGCCACAGCTTGATCCTTAACTCACTGATGGAGCCATGCCAGGGATCAGTCCCACATCCTCACAGACACTATCTCAGGTCCTTAAGCCACTGGGCCATAAAGAGAACTCCTATCTTCCAGTTTCTACAGAAGGATAGAAGCCTAACTTCTTTAACACTCACTTGCACTACTGCAGTAGTCTCCTACTTGTTTCCACTCTCTCTCCTTCAAATTCATCCTCCTCTCTGCCACCTGAATATTCTATTTAAAGAAGAATATGGCATGTTATTACCTTTCTACTACCCTTAAATTTTCCTCATAACCTAAGATTATACTTCTCAAACTCAGACATGCCTATTAGTACACACAGAGAGATGTACCAAGAGAAACTCAAAGCATAAAAACATGGCACATCTTTCCAGACCATCAACTTTATTCAAATATTTTTGGAAATAATTCAACTAGCAAGTAATTTTTAAATTATTACTATATTAATAAGTAGATATGTAATGAAGTAGAATGCAAAATTTACATGAAATTTTAAGCTAAGTGATAAAGTATCAGTGCAGTATTATTACAGTAGTCTCCGTTGTTAGGTGTACTTTGATGAGAAAGATTACAAAGCACTGATGGACAGAATAAAAGCCAAACTCCATAGTATCACAATGGTTGCTCTCTGCAACTTGTCTTCCACCTATGGGCTCATCTTATCTCTCAGAACATTGTCCCTTTTAGCTTACTTCTAAAATATTAGAATTGCTTTGTCTTCCACAAAGGGCACATAATTAGATAGTTTCATGGTGTCATTGCTCATTATTTCCCTCACCCAGATTGTTCACCTTGTGCCCTCACATACCAAGAGTCTTCTTTCAAATTCATTTTCTATTCATCCTTTAAGATGAAATGTATCCATCGTCTTCAGATTTCCTTGACCCAAGAGGAAAAAATTAAGCTAAGATCCTTCGTTTTTGCCCCCTTCTACAACTACACTTGCCATCTTGTATTAAAATCATCTGCCTACATGTTTATCAACCTACTGATAAATTTTTGAGGGGAAGGAACCACATGTCATTAATGTGTTATTCAACTATGCATCCCTAATATCTTCCGTTATGTCTGTCACATAGTTAATACCTTCAACAATACTACTTGAACAATAGTAAAGAAACCAAGCACTGCATTAGTGCTTCCATCCACCGTTTAAACCTGGATTTGAAATATCTTCATATTTTTAATGAAGAATCCAAGGCTCTCATAGTCCAGGACCTTGTCTTAAACCCTCTATTCCCAATGCGGTGGTGGGGGGGAGGGGTAATACCACCTCCAATGAGATAAAAATTAGTTCTTGAGGCGAGAAAAATAGTTTAGTGATTACAATAGCTCCCTACCTGATAAAATCTTCATCTGTCATATGCTATTTTAAGTATCACACAAGCACCAATGACACTGAGTTCGTGAAACATGCACAAAATATATACAACGGCTATAAAATTATGAGTAGATGACTATGATTAGAAGACTTTAAAAACAATTTTGCTTAATCATTTTTTTTATTTTGGCCACTCCCAAGGCACACAGAAATTCCCCAGTCAGAGACTGAACCAAGCCACAGCAGTGAGAACACTGTATCCTTAACCTCCTACCCCAGCAGGGAACTTCTAATTCAGCTGAATCTAAAGCCATATCATGACTGCATGTACACATCTAACAGCTGCCACTGGCTGCCTTGTGGATGTTATTTGATCCTCAGTGCTTTTATGAGCAACTTGGGCTTTGAAAATCAAGTCAATAACAATACATATCTTATTATTTAATTTTTTATACATTTTTTTTTGTCTTTTTGTTGTTGTTGTTGTTGTTGTTATTGCTATTTCTTGGGCCGCTCCCGCAGCATGTGGAGGTTCCCAGGCTAGGGGTCGAATCGGAGCTGTAGCCACCGGCCTACGCCACAGCCACAGCAACGCGGGATCCGAGCCGCGTCTGCAACCTACACCACAGCTCACGGCAACGCCGGATCGTTAACCCACTGAGCAAGGGCAGGGACCGAACCCGCAACCTCATGGTTCCTAGTCGGATTCGTTAACCACTGCGCCACGACGGGAACTCCTATTATTTAATTTTTTAAAAGATAGTCAACCAAACATTGTCTGGTACTGAAAAAAGGAAAATGTTAACAATATTTGAATATCTAACAGCTAGTTAAAATTAAAATCATTAAAAGACTTACCCCAGTGTTTAAGAGAAAAAAAAAAAAAGGAGTATTTCTCACACCATGAAAAGTTAAAAAGTTACAAAATTATTTTTTATTCTTTTGCTTTTTATAGAGAAGTTTAACTGTTTTGAATGATTTTTCCAAAATTTGATTATGTTGCTACTATAAATATATATTTACATAAATGGCTAATACATACAACTTGAAATATTACAATTTATATAAGTAAATACATGAAAAATTTCTCAAAAATAGAAAGTTAGCTGTTTACAGCTTTTCAATTTTTAAATTTTCTTTTAACTTAAAATTGTTATTTAGGCATTCTTAACCTTATATTGAATAAAGAGTAAGCCTTTTTCTTATTTTTATGTATGAAACATGGATATAAATGTACATATAGAGATACACAGTATTCTGGGACTATTAAGATTTCATAAAGGAGTAATTCAAAAAACATGTCAAAAAAAGACTTCTTAGTAGGGCACTAATGAAGAACAAGATTGAGAAACATTGTCTTAAACCACATAGTCAGGCAGTGTAGAAGCTAGAATTCAATCCTGTTTTGTAGCTGCAAATTCAATTTAAAAAAAAAAAAAAATTCATCCCAGCTGGCTCCTGGCAATTAGAAATCTGATGGAAAAGTCATTCTACCACAAGAGCATGTTGATTTTTCCACCTCAGCCTGGGGCCTCCAGTGCCCTCTTAATGGCCTATGATTCTCTGCTCAGCAGAAAAGCATTTTCTCCCCATATATCCCGGGAAATGCTCAAGACCAAATACATTGCAAATCACAACAGAGCTAGAGCTTGACTTGAAATTTTGTAATGTGCCCTTCTGCCGACTGTGCCAAACACAAGCAGACTAAAAAGACAGTTTAAATGAGTCCCTACTAAAAGGGGGATCACCTGCAGGAGGGCTAATTCACCCCTCTAATTAATATCTAGGCTTGGCAGGTTGCCCACTGGACAGGCATCACAAGACATTCACCACCTAAACAGGTAAACTTGGTTGTACCTCCCTTGTAAAACCAAACACACAAAATCACTTATTCTTTATAAAGGCCAGTAATGTGCCCTTTTATCTTCTCCACTTACAAAAAGTTTTAATATATAGAGCTCTCTAATAGCTTTTCAAAGAGAAACTGACAAGTCATAGACCCTACTTAGTCATTCTACCATGACTCATGAAAAACCATAGAAATCCAACATAGAAGGATTTACCCCTTTGTTAATTAAAGCTAAAATTACTAAACAATTAGATATCATTTAATGAACACAATGCAAATAACCCATAAAACATAAAATTACAGTCTGTGAGCATTCCAGAAAGCTGAAACCTAGAACCAAGAGTGAAAAATGAGTGAATCCAGGCCAAGGGCTGGCATAGAAGATTTGACCAATCTGGTCAACCATGATAAAGTTACCATCATGTTTTAATTGCAGTTATCCTGGAAAGTAGTGGTTTGCAATGAGTGATTTGAAACAGAATCCCCAGGAAACTGGACAGTAAAGACACACTTTTAAATTAAGGATGTTTGCATTTGCTAATGAAGTAAGGAAGCAGAGTTTGAAGAAGGCAATTAAGATCTGAATATATACAACCTTCGCTATAGTTAAGATTAATTAGGAAAAAGAAGTGATTTCCAACTGAGGACTTCCTTGATAAGAATACAGAAGTGGTAGAAATATTAAGTGTTTGAAGACATTTCACAGCATCCTTCAGTTCCGGTTTTACCCTTTACACAAATTCAATAGAAATTTGGCTTTCAGATACTCTTCTAGGTGCAGGGGCTAATATAAATGTTCACATTAATAAACTATCATAAGGAGTTATCTTCATGGCTCAACGGTTAACGAACCTGACTAGGATCCATGAGGATGCAGGTTCGATCCCTGCCTGGCCTCTCTTGGTGGGTTGGGGATCCGGTGAGCTAGATGTATGCCATGAGCTGTGGTGCAGGTCACAGTTGCAGCTCGGGTCCCACGTTGCTATAGCTGTGGCACAGGCCAGCAGCTGTAGCTCCAATTAGACGCCTAGCCTGGGAACTTCCATATGCCCCAGATGCAGCCCAAAAAAGCAAAAAAATAAAAAATAATCATAATTACGCATATGAAACCACCACCCAGTTCAAGAAATTTAGAGCATCAACAGCATCACCAAAGCTCTAAGCAGGCTTTTCTCCATTTACAAGTCTCACTCTCCTCAAAAATAATTACTATTTGAATTTATGTTGATCAAATTCTAGCTTCTTTATAGTTAAATAAGTTAATGCATGTTTCTAACACTATGGATGAGTATTTTTACAATATGTATTATGCCTGTTGTTTTTCCTCAAATTCTTCTAAAAACGTATGTCAGTGGGATTCATCCACATTGCTGTGGGCATCTGCAGTATATTACTTTAATTTCTGTATAGTATTTGACTGTATGAAATAGCACAGTTCATTTAATAATTCTACTGTTTAAGAACATGTGGGAGTTCCTGTTGTAGCTCAGTGGTTAACGAATCCGACTAGGAACCATGAGGTTTTGGGTCCGATTCCTGGCCTCACTCAATGGGTTAAGGATCTGGTGTTGCCATGAGCTGTGGTGTAGGTTGCAGATGTAACTTGGATCTGGCGTTTCTGCGGCTCTGGTAGAGGCCAGCAGCTACATCTCCGATTAGACCCCTAGCCTGGGAACCTCCATGTGCCACAGGTGCAGCCCTAAAAAGACAAAAAGACAAATATATATGTGCATTTTTTTAACTTGGCTGATTATGAGTAATTCATCTATCCTAGTGCATATTTTTAATGCATACAATCATGTGTTTTGGCTGGTTAGACATCTCCAAGTGGAACTTCTGAGTTAGAGATATGTCTACATTTAATTTTAGTAGATAACATCAAACTATTTTCCAAAGTAGTTGTCCTAATTAATATCAACACTGTTCATGAAAATTCCTTTTGATCCACATCTTTTCCAACATTATTATCAATCTTTTCCATTTTAGCATTCTAATAGGTACACACTGGTATTATTCTATAATTTTAATTTACATTCCCCTAATAATTACTAGAACTGAATACAGTTTTGCTTGACTGCTTCAATATCCTCCTTGTGATGGCTGCTCAGTCTTTTATACATTTTCTCTACTGACTGATCGGTTTTCTTCTCTTTGATTAGTAGGAATTCTGGATAAGAGTCCTTTGATAGTTATGTATGTGGCAAATACTTTCTCCCAGTACATGGTTTGCATTTCCACTGAATGATTACTTTTAGTAAATAGAGGTTCTCCACTTTCCTGTAGGCAAATTTATCAATCTTCTAATTCATCAGTCTTCTTATTTCATGGTTAGTGCATAATGTGTCCTGTTTAGGAATTATTTTCCTACTGCAAGATAATGGAGATATTCTTCATTCATCTTCTAAAATCTTTGTTTTGCCTTTAATAATTGGAATTGATTTTTGTCTATAGTGGGAGATGAGAATTGAGTTTCATTTTCTTCCAGGTGGCTATCCATTATCCCTGCACTTTTACTGAAAAGACAAGCCGTTTCATATTGCTCTATATTCCAACCTTTATCATAAATCAGATATCCACATGGAATGAGTCAAATTCTAAGGATCAGACTCAGAGGATCTAGTCTAATCTGATCTCTTTTGATCAGAATGAAAAGAGGATCTCTTTTCTGTTCTATTGTTCTCTTTTTCCTCTCATTCTGAGCATACCAAGCTGTCTTAATTTTTCTTTTTACTCTTTTGATTTCTATTAGAATAAGCTTCCCACCTTTTTCCTTTTTCAAATGGTGTCTTGGCTTTATGTAATAGCTGTGATATATAAAATCTCTATCTAGATAGATGGATATAATTATTATTAAAATAATTTCAACATGCTCCATTACAAATTAGTCCTAGGAATTTGATGAATGAGGTCATTCTGGAGAAAACTGATACTGCGTAAGTTTTTCTAATTGATGAAAATTGATATATCTTTAATTTTATTTGATTTTTCTCAATAAGGTTCTAAACTACAAAGATAATGGAGAAAAAAATCCTACAATCATGCTAGTAGTAAGAACAATTTAGCTATAAAAAAGCTTCAGATTTATTATGAACAATACTGCATGTACAAAGAAAAGGGAATTTTAAGTTCTTATGAAATATATTTTGACACATAGTTTTACTTAAGTTGTTATTCAGGTGGGAAAATAAGCCATTCATGAATTTTCAAGGCTCTGAAATAACCACTTATACACTGATTAGAAAGTTTATTGTAGGTATATTATAGCCCATTGAAATAGGAATTAAAATTAAGAACTTAGGAGAAAGTCAAAATTTTTTAAATAATAATATAAAGCATTGAAACCAACTAAGCATGTTAAGTACAAATAATTACTTAAAACATAATTTAAAAAATAAAAGACAAGATCCTGAGAATAATTTTTGAAATATAAGATTCTTGCGATAAACAATAATCATTTCAATAATGAATGTCTAATAATCTCTCTTCGATGAAGGATGTAGGAAGAAAAAGGGAAAGAAATGGTGAGGAAAGGGAGAAGAAATTTCTTCTCCTGAATATAAGACAATTATATTTAATTTAATTTAATTTCAGTAACTTATAATTACTGTACCCAGGGATGGTGTACACGGTGTAAAGGACAGTGAGCTGACAGCGGTTAACCACTAATTTTAAGGGAAAAGCAGGAGTAAGAAAGTTCTCCAGGACGTGATTAGTGGAAGGATATGAAATGAGAAATCGAAAAAATACTCTAAGGATATAGATGATTTTTATCACTATGAAACAATGTATCACAACCCTAACTAATACTTAGAACCACTTTTATGTGCCAGGTATTATTCTAAGTAGGGTAACTGTTAATGGGTGTTTAGGCAATGAACTGAACAATTCAATATACTGACACCATTTACTTTGAAGCCTATATAAATGATGCTCCTGGAACTGCTTAGCGTTAACTCTGAGTGCCAAACACAGTGGCCTTCACTTAAGCACTTCATATAGTAACATATGTAACCCTTGGAAGAACCTTAAGAAGTAGTGCTATTATTATCATCTCATTTTATGGATAAGGAAACAGAGCTGGAGAGAGATTAAGTACCTTGCCCAAGATCCCACAGCTGGAAGGGATAGGACCAGATTTCAATCCAGCTCCAGAGCACCACACTACTACATGGAAAAAAAAGTTTTGTTGAATTAAACTAATCTGTACAGAATTACACAATGCTCTACAGGCAGAGAGGAAAAGAAGTTCAGAGCAGGGTGATAGGAACAACTCTGGAAAATGGTGTTGTAAAGCTGTCTTAAAGGAATGAACAGAATTAGAATAGATGAGGTCGTGTGGGGAGGGCTCTCCTAACGGCCCCAACTCATCACACAAAACAAAAGCTCAACCGTTGTCTTTAACACAAATGCATGTCCCTACTTCTATGCACTCAAAATAACATTATTTAACTCTATATTCAGCAGTCTCTGGCTTTTCTTTTCAGAAAGTTTATTGCATGAATATATTCTTCAAAAAATATACATGTGGAGTTCCCTGGTGGCTCAAAGGGTTAAGGATCTGGCTTTGTCACTGCTGTGGCAAAGGGTTTGATCCTGGCCATACATATATATATGATGTTCAACCCTTGTTTTCCTTGCTTTAACTTCTATACATTAACAACTATAATTCTTCCTAAATTGTGTATTTAAAAAATATCATGATGTATATAACCTTTGAGGAATAGTTTCACTTAATATATTGCTATGATCTATCCATTTTGCTGTTATCAATTTGTTTTTGACTGCTCCATAATACTATATTGTGTGATATAATTTACTTACCAATTATTCTATTAATGGATACCTGGATTGTTCAAAGGTTTTGTTAATGAAGTTAGTGCTGTTTTGAAAATTATTGTACAAAATCCTTGTACTCTTATGATCTACTTTTGGATAAATTATCATGAGTATCTTCTTGTGTCATAGGTTTGTGAATGGTTAACTTTAGGAGTTAATGCCAAATTGCTTTACAAAATAGTTGCATAAGTATGTACATCTCTTAGTAATGGATTAGGAAGTTTTTGCATTGGCATCCACATCAATATTTGATATTTTCATATTTTTAATATTTTGTCACTTGAATGAGTACAAAGTAGAGTCTTAGCAAGAACAATATATTTTTCTATCTACTGCATAAAAATTATACTTTACTACACGTTGGTTTCAACTGAAGAGCTTTTTCTGCCACCAGATGAGGGCACATATTTGATATAAATAGTAACATTTAAAAGCAGTAGGAATTTATAACTTTTTGTCTATGAGTATGTAAAATGTCAGTAACAGTTTCATTGAATTTCAGTCATTTTTATACATAAATAATTATAATTAGTCTTAGTTCTATGATGTAAATGAAAATTTTAATTTAGAATTTTCTACTTCATGAATCAAAATGATCATTGAAGTGACTGATTATATACATACATATCTTAATCACATAGCTTTACATGCCTCAAAGATTTCAATTAAACTTTGAAAATCTAAGTTATTTTTGAGATGATAGCATTTTGTCAACTGGATTCAAAACTGTATATTAAGCATGACATTAATTATAAAATAAAATATGCATATATACAGGTGTATATACTTATATGACATGTATTTAAATACTATTGAAAAAATATTGAAATTCACTGATTATGCTGTGACATAGAGCTCCTTGTTACAGAAATCATGTGATCTGATCACAGAAAGCTGTCAGAAAATAAAATTAAATACAGTATATAAAATATAATTATGATAATTTGCTTTCTTAACTGGGACATCTGCCTCCTGCCTTTGGAGAGCTGAGTCCTGGTTCTCAGACATTCCAATTCCATCTTGGACTGGGACTTTAACACCATTGGCTCCCCATTCCTGGGCCCTCAGATTCAGACTGGGATTTTGGGGGGAAATTAATTTTATTACAGCATAGTTGATTTGCAATGTTGGGTTACTATGCTGTACAGCAGAAATTTGCACAACATTGTAAATGAGATTGGGATTTACACCATTGGTTTCCCTGGTACTCAAGCCTTTGGATTTACTCTACCCAGCAAAATCATCATTCCGAATACAAGAGATAAAGAACTTCTCAGATGAGCAAAAACTAAAAGATTTCATCAAAATTAAACCTACCCTGTATTCAGTTCACAATTGTGACTACAAACCTATCTCCAGCTATATCCTCCATCATACTTCTCACTCCAGTTTCCATAATGCTGTCTTGAACATTTGTGAATAAATTTTTGCATGGACATGTTTTCTTTTCTCTTGGATATATACCTAGGTGTAGAATTGTTGGATCATATAGTAACTACCAAATTGTTTTCCAGAGCAGATATACCATTACATATAATTTTGACTTGTAAAATCCTAACACTTTTAACTGTCCATTTTTTTTTGATATTGTTATCCAGCACGTGTGTAGTGCTATCACTGTAGTTTTTATTTGCATTCCCTATTGACTACTTATATTGACCATTTTTAGGTGTCTTATGTATTTTCTTTGGAGAAATATCTATTCAAATACTTTTCAACTTTTCAGTTGAGTTACATGTCTGGATATTCTACATACTAGAAGTCTAGATATTCTAGAATTAGTCTGTTCTCAGAAATATGACTTGCAAATATTTTCTCGCATTCAGTGGATTGTCTTTTCACTTCTGCATAGTGTCTATTGAAGCACAAACAATATTAATTTTGATAATGTCCAGTTTATTTTCTCTTTTATAGCTTGTGCTTATAGTGTCATCTCTAAAGGACTACCACTTAATCTAAGGTCATAAAGATTTATGCCAAGTTTTTCTCTTAAGTTTTATGGTTTGGGTTGTTACATTTAAATCTTTGATATACTTTAATTTTCATATATGGTGTGAGTTAGGGTTCTGGCTTACATGTAGATAGCCACAGACTCTCAAGCCCATTCCATCTGTATGTGAATCCTGAGGCCAGTACCACATTGTCTTAATTGCTATAGATTTGTAGAGAGTTTTGAAATCTGAAGATATTAGTCCTCCAACTTTAATCTTCCTTTTCAAAATTATTTTGACTCTTTTAGGTTTCTTGCCTTTTTTTGTGACTACTGGAATAAGCTTATCCATTTTTGCAAAAACAGTAGTTGAAATTTTGATAAGGATTGCACTGAACCTGTAGATCATTTTGGGGAGTGTTATCAACTTAACAGTATTAAGTCTTCCAATTCATGAATACAAGATGTCTTTCCAATTATTTAGGCTTCAGACATATAACCAGGAGTGGAATTGCTGGGTCTTATGGTACTTCCATGTTTAGTTTTTTGAGAAGCCTTCTACAGTTTCCCACAGTGACAGCACCAACGACAGTGTACAAAGTTCCCCCTTTCTCTACCTCCTAGCCAAAATTTGTCATTTGTGTTCTTTTTGATGATAACCATTCCAAGAGGTGAGAGATGATCCCTCATTGTGGTTCTGTTTGCATTGCCCTGATTATTAGCAATGCTGAACATCTATTCCTGTGCCTGAGGACCATCTACATTTCCTCTTTGGGAAACCGTCTATTCAGTTCTTCTGCCCATTTTTAAATCCATTTGTTTGTTTTTTTCGATGTTAAGTTGTATGAGCTATATTTATATATGTTGAAGTATAAGCCCCTTATCGGTCCTATCATTTGTAAATATTTCCCCCAGTTAATAGGTTCTTTTCATTTTGTCAATGGTTCCCCCTTTGCTGTGCAAAAGCTTTTAAGTTGACTGGGTCCCATTCGTTTATTTTTGCTTTTATTTCCTTTACTTTAAAAGACAGAACCAAAAAACACTGCTGCAATTTATGCCAAAGAGTGCTGTGCCTATATGTACCTTTAGAGGTTTTATGGCATCACGTCTTACATTTAGGTCTTTAACCCATTTTGCATTGATTCTGTCTATGGTGTTAGAGGATGGTTTAATTTCATTCTTTTACATGTAGCTTCCAGTCTCCCCAGCAACACTTAACAAAGAGACTGTCTTTTCTCCATTGTATATTCTTGCATACTTTGTCATAGGTTAAATGACCATAAGCATAAGGGTTTATTTCTATGTCCTTCATTGTTTATGATGAGAGAGGAATGGTTATCTTATTGAGGATCCTTTATATATTTAAGGAGTCATTTGTCTCTTGCTGTTTCCAGAATTCTTTATTAAACAAGCTTCTGAAAGTTTATTAAGGTGCATCTACATGTGAATATCTGAGTTTATCCTACCTACAATTCGTTTTTCATCACATTTTGGAAGATTGTCTCCCTATTACTTCAAACACTCCTCTTTTCTCACTCTCTCCTCTACTTTAGGATTACCATTACGCATATGTGGGTATTCTTGATGGTACCCTACAGGTCTCTGTGGATCTATTACTCCTTTTTCTTCATTCCTTTTTTACCTATGTTTCTCCAGCTACAAAGCCTCAATTGATCTATAATCAAGTCAAATATGCTGTTTATAAGCTCAGATCTGAGGTTGAGCCCTTCTAGTAAATGTTTAATTTCAAATATTATACTTTCCAAATTCTAGAATTTATATTTAGTCTTTAAAAAAGACTATCACATCACTGATACACTTGTGAGAAATTCTCATACATTGGTTCTCTTGATATTATTTTCTTCAGTTCTTTGACTATATTTTAAATAGCAAAATTAATGTCTTTTCCAGTAAATTCACATTTAGTCTTCCTCAGTGATAGTTCCACAAGGACTACATGAAAATTGACTTCATCAAACCCTTTTAGGGACCATAGCTTTTTGGTTCTTTTTGGTTTTTGTTGTTGCTTAAAGAGGATATTTTAAGTAACATAATGTGGCCAATTTGCGTATCAATTTTCAAAAAGCCCCAGGGTTATTGTTGGCGTCGTTTATGTTGTTACTACTGCTGGTGGTTGGTTGTTTAGTGACTTTCCTGAACTAAATTTGTAGAGTCTGTCGTCTTTGCAGTATGAGGCAAGTAAAGTCTCTGTTCAATTAGTGTAGTAGTCAACTAATAATTGGACATAGATGTCTTTAAGTGCCTGTAACCACTAAGATTCCAGCTTTTCCCGAAGGGCACTATATGTCTCTTGGGGCATGTTTTTAACACCCAGCCTCGCAATTTACAACTTTGCCTTAGCCTTTACTTCCTGCTTGTGCAGATCCTCAAGGTTAGCCAGAGTAAAGGGTCTTATCAGGTCTTCGCCAAGCATTCACATAGCCTCATCTATGAACTATGCATATCAGAGAACTGTATTTTCAGGATTATGTTAGAACTTTTCAAATCTCCTCTGGGTATATCCAGAAACTTTTTCTTTTTGATCAGCTTGTCATTTGCCCCACCTGTTATCACAACCTCAAGAAACTGCTTCTGATTTTTTTTTTCAACAAATGCTTCCCTGGAGAAAATGCTATTTATATAGGATAAACTCTGAATCAGATCAAATAAAGACAAGTCTTCTAAGTGGTATTTTCCAGGGAACTCTCATATAGTTCAAATGATGACAGCTGAGAACGGGGCTTTGAAGGATCTCCAACCCCATATGCACTCTCTAATGGCTGCTAGACTGCTGTTTTTCAATGAGACCATAAGGGCTCTTGGTTTTCAAGGCTACCATGGAGACTCCTTGGATGTGAACAGGATAAGTTACAACATTACAAAGGTCATGGCTCTTATCAGGATTGAAATTTTTTTTCTTTAATAAATACAAGAATTTTATTTACAAAGTTCTGGAAATGTTAATTTTTCCCATTTCCCCCCAGAGTTCTCACTACCTTTTTGAAAAAGAGAATTTTCAAGAGTTTTTATACCATCATCCCATTGATGTCATCTATTTTCTATAGCAATACTACATTATGATACTCCGTAGCATAATATACTCATCTTAAACTTTTAGAAAAACTTTTCATCAAATACTTATAGAAAGTACACAGAAATATGAGCTGGATAATGGTACAATTAAGCAGATTCATAGTTAGATAATATAACCAGTGAGTTGATTAATAAATTGATTTAATATTGGAAGGAGAAAGTCTAGTCACTCAGATTTGTGTTTGATAACATTCAGCTGCTTCTGAACAATTTGAATAAATATACAAACATATACGATTTTTTTTTTTTTTTTTTGGTCTCTTTTGGGCCACACCAGAGGCATATGGAAGCTCTTAAGCTAGGGGTCTAATCAGAGCTGCAGCTGCTGGCCTATACCACAGCCACAGCAATGCCAGATCTGAGCCACATCTGCAATCTACACTACAGCACATAGCAATGCTGGATCCTTAACCCACTAAAAAGGCCAGGGATAGAACCCACATCCTCATGTATACTGTCCATGTTCTTAACCCGCTGAGCCACAGCAGGAATTCCAAATATACTTGATATTTGAATATATTTCACGTTTAAAGTATACATTTGATTTTTAAACCAAAGTTTCAAAAGTAATTTTAGGTGAAGTATTCTTTCAAAAAATATTTTTGATAGATTGAAACAGTGAGTAACAAGATCCAATTTAAAGTCCTGTATTTGTCTCTTAAAAATTAATTGGCTTTTGCATATTAGAGGAAGAAATTTGATATCAGTAGTAATAGGAAAGGAAGAAGAAATAAAAAAATAGTTTTAGTTGACCACTGAAATACTATGTGCTAACAACTGGGCAGGCTTATGAAGTGTACACAAACATATACACACAACTGCACTCACAAGTCTTATTAATTAATTCAGAAGTTCTATTTTGAGTATATAATATATGTGAACTACTCTATTAGATACTGAAGATGCAAAAAGATGTATTAGAAAAGTATAGATTTTGTCCTCACTTATCACTAAAAGAGATAAATGAAAACAAATAACAAAACAATGCATTAAGTATTATTTCACAGATAAGCACAAAGTGGTAAGGCAACACTCCTACTGAATGATTAACTCTGTTTGAAAGGAAAAGCTTGGCGAGTAAGAACACTTTAACACGCACAGAAGAGTTTAAAGAGGATTCCAGAGACTAGCTATAGCTTGGTATATGTTGAATATTTACTATGTGTTTTCCTCCAGTTTGGAGATGGAGTAAAAAAATAATAAAACAGGAATTTCTTGGCTTTGGAGATCATTCTAGTGAAACACACACCACTGGCAGAAAGAAATCCCTAATCTCCTTCAAGTGAAAATTTGCTGAAGGATCTTAGCCAGTTATTAAGTTGGCAAAAGCATTTCTGTGGATGACTTCTCTCAGTTTCACAGAGGTGAAAAAGAAAACTTCAATTCCTGCTATAACAAGTTCTACGGAAATATGCTTGAATATTATTCACTGAATTAAAAATGAACAAAAAAGATTACAGTCATATGCAACTACTCATAAAACTCTAATACAAAGTCAGCACAGTCATCAGACTTTTAATTAAAGCTTGAAAAGTAGTTCTACCTCTGTAATGTGCTGGATTTCTCTGAACTTATTACACAGGCATTTTTTTTTTCCACTACATTGCTATGGCAACTCTGAGCACTAAACAAGATTTATAATATCACAGATTGGATGACAGATAATGGTGAAAGCTAAAGATAATAAATAATTATTGGTACCATCTGGACTCTTTGAAAAATGTCCTTTAAAAGAGTGCATTTCAGAATCCTACAAAAATAGAATTTATGCAAAGAAAATAAAAATGTTAAGTTTAAATTAGATGGGAGCAAAGATACTAATTAAGAATTCACAAGAGATATATATTTTATTTAGTATCAATTGACACAAAATTATTTATAAAACAGAATGTTTTTTCAGACAAGCATCAACACTGATGAAATAGAATAAATTCTCTGCTAATCTCTTCATGTCAAAGATAGTAAATACTACCTAATCTGAGGCATGGGGCCACTGTGATAAGTTCTTCACTTTTCAGCTGAGAAGTCTTGTTACTAATGACATCAATATACATTATATTCAGTGTGAAAAAGATATATAGTGATTGCACATGCATATGGTCTATTTATTCTACTCAGGTCTTTGCCTTAGTGGGAAGTGAGCTAATAATATAAAAACATTAGTGGATGATTTGGTAAAGACATTAGATTTTGATAATCATTCTAAACCTGCAACAGCAGGTTTTTTTTTCTTGATGCCTGGCTCTTCCCTGCGGAGGGTGGGAAGAGAGCCCAGAATATCTACATACATGTTTATCTGTTTCTAGTAGAAGCAACTTACAAGAACAGAAGGGAATTCTAAGTTTTAAGGGAGGTAGCTGCAGCAAATGCACTTAAGTATTTGCCAAATGCTTACAAAATACAATACACTTTTTCTTTTTACAACCAGACCTGTGGAATATCGAAGTTCCCTGGCTAGGGGTAACATATGAGCTTAGGCCACACAGCCACACCAGATCCAAGCCACTTCTTCAACCTAGGTGGCAGCTTGTAGCAATGCCAGATCCTTAACCCATTGAGCAAGGCCAGGGATCAAACCTGAATCTTCATGGACACTATGTCGGTTTCTTAACACACTGAAGCATAAATGGAATCCCACAATACACACTTTACACACAGCATTCTACATGCACCCTATTTTAATTCACAGCAGTTGTCCTCTAAGTGTTCTCTCCACTTTCCAGATAAGAAAACTGAGTTAAATGCTTGCCCAAAGTGTAATCTCTCTGAACTATTTCCATAATATCACTCAATTAATGGAAACTTAGAGAAATAATTAAATGGACCCCTACAAAGAGGATCTAGAGTAGGCTGAAAGCTAGAGAGATGCAAATGATATCAACATGGAACAGGCCATGTTATACTGTGTGGGAAATGCTAAGATTCCGGAAGATTTTTTTTTTTGAAATGTCTGGCACTCTCCCAGTGGCAAGACCTTGAAGTAGGAGGACCATGCTGAACAGCTGCCATTATCAGAGTTGACACATTCATTACCTAATTTTATATATTTATATATATATATTTTATATATATATATATTTTACTTCTCAGAGAAGCTGCTGCAATTTGGTAAAAACTTTCATTCAACACCTGAAATGGAACTAAGTTTACCTTTTATTTATGAGAAATCAACTTTGCTATTTTGCTAGCCATTGACCATTGCTGTTATTATGTATTTACAATCCGCAACCAATTTGCTCATTGGCAACATACCAAAACATTTGTCATTCACATCTCACTTCAGATCACTGAGCATTAGGTTTTGCTTATCACCAATGAAAAAGTAATGCCGAAGAAATTAACAGAACTGCCTGTCAGTTTGAAAGCTATGACAGGTGTATTTCCCCTGGAGTTGATAAACTCAAGGCACCTTTCTCTGAGACAAGTCATATTTTGATTTTCTCTAACTTATTCATATGCAGACAACTCCCAAACATATGTGTGTGTGTGTCTCAGACTGAATTATCACCAAAAGTTTAGACAACTGCTTTCTGAGTGTTCTATTTATCTAGTCTAGATCTACCTCTCATTTACCTAAATCTAATCCATTTATTTCTGTCTAATGTTTTCTAAGAAGGACAACCTTAATGTCTAACAACCAAAGTTTTTTGCATTCTTTCTATCCTATGCCATTCAAACCCCCCCTACCCCTAGTGACTGACATCAGGAAGGACACAAGTATAAAATTTATCCTAGACTACATCTCTCCCTCTCTCTTAACTGTGCAACCCTAACCCTCTGCTCAATTTGTGACCGTCCCTTATTCTACCCCCAAAATATCTCTTCGGTCTATTTATGTCTCTCCATCTCCATTACTGACCTAGCTTGCCATGAGCATCTCTTGGCTTTTGAACAACTTCCTAACAGTCCTTCCCACTGCAAGCAAGGTTCTTACATGGTCATATAATTAAATTCTTCTCATGCTTAACTTCTTATAGCTTTCTAATATTAACATAAAAATATCTTCTAACATATACCTCATTCTCTCGCAAGTAACTCAAAGATATTACAGCCTTTGGAACACCTTTCAATCCACCTGAGCTCTTTTCAATTCCTGGGATATCACCTATTAGGTCATTATGCATAATATCCCACCCAGGAAAGTTCTGTGGCACAGCAGGCTAAGGATCTAGATTGTCACTTCAGGGGTTTGAGTTACTGCTGTGGCACAGGTTCGATCCCTGGCCCAGGAACTTCCATGTTATGGGTGTAGCAAAAATAATAATAATAAAAATATATATATACACACACACATGCACACACATATATATGTCCATAGACAGACAGACATCGATAGATAGATAGATCCCATCCCACAATTTTCTGGGCTAGCCGTCCCTTCCTATCTCAATCCACGGACCACTTTCCCTAAGCTGCATTCTCTTCTCACCATCATCAGCTTTTCTTAGGTATCCCTAAAAAAGCATCTAGCCCTTCCCTTATTTTAGCAATTATGACATTATATTGTAATTCTCTAGACACTAAATTCCAGAAGGGGAAGGATAATGACTGGATTAATCACTGTTCTGTGCCCTGTTTCTAACATAGTGTCTGGCACTCAATTCATGCCTAATATTTTCTGAATAATTGAATAAATAGGTATGACTTACAAAGCAAGGCCTAAAGAAATCTGATCATATCATACCCTTTTTGACATCTGGCTCTTCTTCTCTATAGAATTAAGCCTAAACAGCTTATCATGATCTGCCATACCCTTTCAATTTAATTCCATCTTTTCACTATCATCTCCTGTCATTTGCTCCAGTTTTATAAACAGAGTGTTTTGTTTGTAGTTCCCTGAACAATATTTCCTCTTGGTTTTAAAGTTCTGCTCCTGTAACCCCTAGTATAGAGATATCTTTTCTTACCTTCTTACTTTCTGAATCTACTCAATTTTCAATGTGTCATTGCTTCTCTGGAGTTTTTTTCCAACATTCTTAGAGAAAGTTATAATCTTGTCTCTACTCTCAAAATACTGCATACACACTTCTGATGAAACATTTCCTCATTCTCTCCCGTGATTATGTTTGCTTATGCATCTTATTTAACAGAGTCCTAGAGAAGGAATACAATCCTCTCTGAAAAGTCACTGCCTCCAAAGTCCATAAGAACACGGTGAATCCTCAGTTACTTTTTGTTAATTTAATAACACCCCATATACATTCACTGTTCTTTTGTAAACTTGCCCTTGAATCTTCAATTTCAAAAGACAATATTCTTAATATATTTATTCTCAAGATTTGAAGTTATCCAATGGGCGCATTAGGTTATTACATGCACATTAAGGAATCATCAGCTCAAAAGTAGAAGTCTGATAGAACGATACTCTACAAACACCATTAAAATATTCTTTACTCATCTACTGCACGCATATAACATTACACTTAGGTTTAGTACATTTTATTATCAGTCTAGTTCCTAATATTAAATCTATTCTCAAATAACTACTTTTCAAATACATGAGAATTGTCTTTGGCATTGCTCTTTTATAGATTAGCAAGATAGATGTGTTTTTTCCTCCTGGTTTAATTTAGCAAGATTCAAAGAAAATACATTTTTTATTATTTTTGCATTAGTACCAATTATTATGACATATGTTGCCAAAAAGTGATAACTAGGGTAGGAAACATACCTTTGAATATGTCTGCTCTGTAAACATATATGTAATTTCCTTCACTTTTTTTGTCTTTTCCTGTACATATCAGAAAATATGTTACATAATTTCATTAATACATACCCTTACCAATATTAATGAATTGTTCAAAACTGCTTTTGAACTTCTAGTTCTGCCATAAGAGAGTAGTGGGCACATGTACCTCGTGCTACAACAGCTATAAAACAAGATAAAATATATAAACCAACTGTCTTTAGACACTGGACAGTAGGCAGCTCAAGACTGCGATATTTGAAATAAGGGAAATGCACATGTGGTCCCCACCATGGCCACGACCACCATCACCATGTTCATTTTGCTTGCTGCCACTTGTAAAGCACTGAAGTCTCACTAAGCTGAAGAGGCAGAGGTAAGTGTTGGAGTGATGAAATTACTGTAAATTTGTGTCACACGGCTCTAAAGAAGACAGAGCTTGGATAAGCGGCAGAATTTTATGTGAGGCTTCACCACTTGATCAAGAGCAAAACTGAACTACACATGAATGCATGTAGCAAGACTCTGTAAGACTGAATAGAGAGAGACTACTCCAAAGATGGAAGTGAAATAGAAATTCCAGAAGCCCCATACCAGTAGGATATGTCAGAATTCCAGCCAAAGTGAAAAGACCTCTCTGAGTACCCCCGGGCATTTATTTGACCAGAAAGGTCACACCTTAGGGCTAAGGAACACTCTCTAGAGCCGTTGTTTTCACAATGTAGTTGGAATATTATGGATCACAGGACACAAGGAGTCCATAAAGTCAAAATAATTTTCACAATACTAAGATGTTATTGCCTTTTCCTCTACATTGACATCTGCACTGATGGAGGAGAATTAAACCTGGGGAAAACTTCTCACAACCTAACATCATCCACAGCAGCTAAGTCTCTGAATATCATTTATTGTATTCTTCACTGCCACATACTCACGGTCTAAAATTATTGTTATTATTACTGCTACTATTATATGTGTATTTTTTAGTTCTACTTGAGAGTGTCACTGAAAAGTGGTAAAATTTTAAATTTTAGTAAATTTCGATGTTGCATTTTATTAATACCCTTTGTATGTACACAAAGGACTTCTCTTTGCCAAAATTCACTACCCGTTCTTGATAAAAACTCTACAGAGAGTGGGCATAGAGGGCAATTACCTCAATATAATAAAAGCCATTTATGAGAAACCCACAGCTAACATTCTCAATGGTGAAAAACTGAAAGCATTTCCACTAAGATCAGGAACAAGACAAGGCCGTCTTCTTTTACCAATGTTATTCAACATCGTCTTGGAAGTCCTAGCCATTGCAATCAGAGAAGAAAACTAAATACAAGGAATCCAAATTGGAAAATAAGAAGTAAAATTATCACTGCAGATGACATGATTCTATACCTAGAAAATCTAAAAGACACTATCAGAAAACTATTAGAGCTCATCAATGAATTTGGTAAAGTCACTGGATACAAAATTAATACACAGAAATGGATTGCATTTTTATATACTAACAATGAAAGGTCAGAAAGAGAAATTAGGGAAAAAATCCCATCTACCATTGCATCAAAAATAATAAAATAGCTAAGAATAAACTCACCTAAATAGACAAAAGACCTGTACTCTGAAAATGATAAGACACTGATGAAAGAAATCAAGGAAGACACAAATGGAAAAATTTACCACACTCTTGGATTGGAAGAATGAATATAGTCAAAATGACAATAGTACCCAAGGCAATCTACAGAGTCAATGAAATCCCTATCAAATTACCAATGACATTAATCACAGAACTAGAACAAAATATTTTAAAACTTGTATGGAAACACAAAAGCCAAATTAATATTGAAAAAGAAAAAACAGAACTGGAGGAAGCAAGCTCCCTGACTTAAGACACTATTACAAAGCTACAGTCATCAAAAAGGTATGGTACTGTCACCAAAAAAAAAAAAAAAAAAAAAAAGACATATATATCAATGGAACAGGATAGAAAGCCCAGAAATAAACCCAAACATATATGATCAATAAATCTGTGACAAAGGAAGCAAGAACATACAGTGGAGGAAAGCTAGTCTCTTCAATAAGTGATGCTGGGAAGACTGGACAACTGCATGTAAGAGAATAAAATTAGAACACTGTCTAACACCATGCACAAAAATAAACTCGAAATGGATTAAAGACCTAAATGTAAGGCCAGACACCATAAAACTCCTAGAGGAAAACATAGGCAGAATGCTCTTTGACATAAATCACAGCAACTTCTTGTTTGATCCACCTCCTAGAATAAAGACCATAAAGACACAGATAAGCAAATGAGACATAATTAAACTCAAAAGCTTCTGCATAGCAAAGAAAGCCATTAAAAAAACAAAAAGACAACCAACAGAATAGGAGAAAATTTTTGCAAACGACTCAACCAACAAAGGATTAATCTCCAAAACATACAAACAATTCATAACAAAAAAAAAAAAAAACTAAAAAATGGACAGAAGACCTGAATAGACCTTTCACCAAAGAAGACATACAGATTGCCAGCAGGCACATGAAAAAATGCTCAACACTATTATTAGAGACATGCAAATCCAAATTACAATGAGGTACCACCTCACACCGGTAAGAGTGGCCATCATTAACAAGTTAACAAATAACGATTGCTGGAATGGATGTGGAGAAAATGGAACCCTCCTACACCATTGGTGGGAATGTAAATTGTTAAAAACCACTATAGAAAACAATATGGAGGTAACTCACAAAACTAAATATAGAACTATCATATGATCCAGGAATCCCACTGCTGTGCATATATCCAGACAAAAATTTCATTGAAAAAGGTGCAGGCACCCATATGTTCATTGCAACACTATTCACAATAGCCAAGACATGGAAATAACCTAAATGCCCAACACAAATGAATGGATTAGTAAGATATGGTACATATATACAATGGAATACCACTCAGTCAGTCACAAAAAAAGTACAAAACAATGCCATTTTTAGCAACATGGATGGAACTAGAGACTCTCATACTGAGCGAAGTAAGTCAGAAAGAGAAAGACATCACGTGATATCACGAATATGTGGAGTCTAAAATATGGCACAAATGACCTCTTTACAAAACAGAAACATCATGCACATATAGGACAGACTTATGTTTGCTGGGGGAAGAGGGAGAGAGTGGGATGGATTGGGAATCTGGGGTTAGTGGATGAAAACTCTGCATTTGAAGTGGATGGGCAATGAGATCCTGCTATATAGCACAGGAAACTGTATACCTAATCACTTGTAATAGAACATGATGGAGGATAATGTGAGAAAAAATGTATAATATATATATGTGTGTTTGTGTGTGTATGACTGGGTCACTTTGCTGTACAATAGAAATTGACAGAAAGTGTCAAATCATAATAAAAAATTAAAAAACAAAGCATATTTATTACATGTTTCATTGATTTCTACTCATCCTTATCATTTTCTTTTACTTGTTTTGGGTTAAATTAGGTCTTTGTTTCCCTCACTTTAATTATTCCCTCATTTAGGTGGAAACATAAATCCTTGGATTTTGTGTTTTCTAAAATAAGCAGTGAAACTTTAAATTTTCCCCTAAGCACTTCTCTGAATGTGTGCTACAAATTTTGATAGGCTGCATGCTCCAGATCAACAGATACATAATAAAAAAGATTAGAAATGTGTAATTCAATATTTAATATTGTGGTATTTAATATCCAAATATTTGAAGCTTTCTGGATATCTTATTACTATTTTTAAATAGTTACCTCTTTTTGAACTTCCATAATGGAATCCTGCAGTATAATCTCATTTTTGCTTCTTTGTTCAACAATACCTTCAACATGATTTTGTGATTAGTAACCAAAAGTTGATTGCATTGTTGATTAGTATTTTATTGAAAAATACACACTTTATTTACTCTCCTGGTGATAGACTTTTGGGTTTATTCCAGTTTTACATTCTAGTAGTTTTTGGTGCCTAGATGTATGCATTTCTTTGGAGTCTATACCCAATTGTTAGATTTTTTGGTCACAGAATACACACTTGCTTATTTGGGGTAGATAATACCGAACAGTTTTCCAAAGTGATATTAGAAATTCACACTGTCATCAAAGAATGAAAGTTTTAGTTGCTTCCCATCTTGCCCCTTTGGCTAGTTGGAGGACTGCTGGGTCTACCAGGAGGGCAGTGGGAAGCCTGGACTCTGCTCCTCAAGAGCCACTTGCCTTCAAGTGGGGAAGAGAGGGGTCTGCTCCAGTAGCTGCCTGGTTTCCCCAGCCCTAGCCCAGCAAATGCACCAGCCTCAGCTTACTCCGAGTCATAGCATATGGCACTCTCCTCATGATAACCACCAGTTTGTTTTCTTTACCTGTGAGTTCATTTCTGTTTTGCTATATACATTTGGGTATGTCTGGGGTTTTTTAAATTCCATATATAAGTGATATTATACAGTACTTATTTTTCTCTAACCTAAGTATAATATTCTCTAGGTAAATCCACATTGTTGCAAATGGCAGTATTGTGTTCTTTTTATGGCTGAATAGTATTCCATTATGTGTGTGTATGTATTACATCTTTTTTATCCATTCATCTGTTGATGAGCACTTGGGTTGCTTCCATATCCTAATTATTGCAAATAGTGGTGCTATAAACACTGGGGCATGTATCTTTATGAATTAGTGTCTTCATCTTTTCCAAATGTATACCCAGGAGTGGAATTTCTGGGTCATGTGGTAGTTCTATTTTCAGTTTTTTGAGGAACTTCCACACTGTTTGCCATAGTTGTTGCACCAATTTATGTTCCCATCAATAGTGCACAAGGGTTCCCTTTTCTCCACATCCTTGCCAGCATTTGCCATTTACAGACTTTTTGATGACAGCCATTCTGACAGGTGTGAGATGATATCTCATTGCCTTGATTTGTAAATCCATCATATTTTAGATAATCCCTTTCTGTTAAAATGTGATAGCTCTTCTCTAGAGTTGTATACCACCAAGTTGAGTCTAGTGACATTTGTAAAATAGCAAATTATCATGTACTGACAAAATCATCTAAATGTGAAATTTTCCATACCGCACTAATCATATGACTAATACATGTTATGCCCTCCTACAGCCAAATCCTCCTGAGAAAATGTTGTAACAATAGTAGAATCACTTCTCTAACCTTTATGCCTACCACAGATAATGTCCTATCAGGTTTTATCTTTCTCATTATCAGCTGTAAATGGAAGGAACTAGGTGATCAATGTACTACTGTTCACTTCAGTAACCAGAGTAATTCACAGTGTTCCCCAAAAGACAATCATAATGACTTAATACGTCCTTTTTTTACAAATTTTATTTAAAGCTTTATCATGGAAATTTGGCCCATAATATTCCATGAAAAAAATCATTACTCTCTCCAGGACTCTGTCAATTTCTCATGTAAATATGGATTTTTATTAATGTTCATTATAAATTTACATAAGCATGAGGAAACTAAAATTTTTTTGCAATTTTAAAGGGAGAAAAAGGAAAAGCAAATATCTTACTCAAAACAACCTAAGTGGTACCATGAGGAAAAAGTTATTTTCTAAAACTACGCACTTATTCTCCAGCTTTCATATTCATGCTCTGAGAACAGGTAATCAGTAAGTGCTAATTATGACAATGATGCTGCACATCAGAGAAAATGCATTGAAGATTTATATATATATATATATATATATAAAAATGTGTTTTTGTGTGTGTAAGTGAACTTGTTCAAGAATGTTTTATCAGATGCATGGTCCAAGTAGCAAGGTCAGATCTGGATAAAATATTTGATTTATTCATAAATACAGTTCCTTTGAAAAATTCTATTAAAATAAGCTATCATGATTCAAAGTGTCTGTAGGAAGAACACAATTTCAGATGAAAACATCCTACCCCCCACCCCCACCCACCACAAACTACAATGGAAACAAACATTTTTCACTGATAGGTTAAATCCAAGTCATGTTTATTTTCTGAAAGAAACAGCTTATTTAGTAAATACTTGCCAGCAGAGTCCCAATCAGCTGATAAGTGATGGAGTGGAAAATAAAAATTATTTTTTGAATCTAAATGCATTAAATCACACAACCTTTCCAAAATGCCTGACTTAGAAGTAGAATGAAATCAGTTTAATGAAATGAAGAAAGGAAACCATATTTGTTTATGATGGAATTCCTTTCTCCCAGTCCACTCCTAAGTTCAGAGGGAAAAGTCAATGCCAGTTTCACATAATTTGATACTTACAGTGATGATAAAAGACGACATTGCTTGTGACTGCCTACTATGTTCCTAGCACTTTATCTCACATTAACACCTAGGGTAGAAGAACTAACTCTATTTCTGCTGATAGGGACAATGCTAGCTGTCATACTCTCTTAACTCCCACTCCACTGCTAAGGGGTCATGTCCTAGTTTACTTGGTATCTAACAAAGCCACACCATTACCTCCATCCCCAGGCCCACCTCCTACCCTGTGGCTTCTCTTAAAGATTCATGGAAGGCAAAATGTGCAATCTCAACCACCTGTCAGTCATCACCTAAACAAGAGCTTCTTAATTTCACCAAAAGGGTACTTATTCTGATAATCAAACTATTCTTACTGGTTAAAGATAAGATCTGGGATGCAAGCAATAGGAAACTTCTAATGTGGACACCAAAATATAATTTTCATGCAATTTTAATGGGTCACAAAGTATTATTTTTTTTCTTTTAAAGTTTTCTCCAACCTGAAAAAATGCAAAGGTGAATCTTACTCTCAGGACATGTAAAAACAGGTTGCATGCTGACATTGGCCATTAGGCTTCCAGAGAACAGATTGAAGGTAGCAAGTGATAAGGCAGGAGAGCCACTGAAAAAGAGTATTATAGAAATCCATGCTATGGAAGATGGCAGCTTGAACTAATGTTTTGATATAATGATGGAGACAAGCAAATGAAAGTTAAATATATTTCAGGTAAAAGAGATAAGACCTGGTGATTAGTAACTTTAAATAGGACATAATTCTATGTTGGTTTTTTTTCCCAGTGAAGATGCTTCACATTCAGAAAGGAGATAAAGTCTCTTAGGATACCAGAGAATTTCATTAAAGATAAATATATATAAATGTGTGTTTTACTATGTGTGTGTGCATGTGTTTTGTTTGCAAATTACCCATGATACTGCTGATTTTGAAACTAGGGTCCAAACACTGTTTGTTGTGGCAAAATGTAAAAACCTAACCCTTTAGAGTTAAAGGGATTGGTTTGGCTTGGGCAAGCTCTCAAAGAGGACAGGGTATGTGAACTGGATTCTGAAAGCAGTTAAAGAAGGACAAGGAAAGACCTTACAATTCGAGGAAATAACCTAAGTAAATATGTAGAGTTATAAAAATTTGCTGTATTGGGGAATTTTCAAAGAGCCCTGCAAGAGAAAATGCTATGAAAGAATGAGATATGAAAGATAATATTGAACTTGAGTATAAAGTGCTTTTTTAGGCCATGCTAAGGAGTTTGTGTAATTTTGTTAGTTTAAATCAATTTTAAAGTATGGAAAATGCACTAAATATGAATAAGAAAAAGTCTTCTTTCCCTAAATATCTGCTCTGGTGAGCTAAAAATTCATACAGCTCATAGCCTGCCTGAAGGCAATAATAAAATAGAACAAAAATACAGTAAGACCTCATTACAGCCACTCTAGCAGTTAGAACCTTATTTCATGGAACAAAAATGCAATATTAAAGCCTCCCCAGGACAATTTAAAATGCTGCTCTTTAATTTGTGTAATGTTTTCTATTTTAAAAATTCAATCAGCTGATCGATTCATGATATTGATTGTCATAATTTATAATATCAACATATTGGTTCTTCATAAAACATCCCAACACCAATATCCCCATAAATAAATATTCTGTGATTAAAATATATAATGCGCTCTAAAACATAAGGAACTCTGTTTTGTTTCTGTATATTTTGCTAGATATCTTCCATTGCTGAGTGTTCTTCTTTTTTCTCTGGCACCAAGTTAAACAAGATGATATACTAGCCGTTATCTTAAGCTTTTGCTCACACATAGTATATTATTAAGTTCTACTGATTTTATTGCTAAACATGTATGCCTCAAATTTTTCTTTTATACCTCTCCCATTGCTTCTGGTCTCCTTCAGATCCTTCTCTAATGAAAAAAATGCAAAAGCCTCCCAATTATTTCCCCCTTCATTCCTGCTTCCCTCAAATAATTTCTGCAAAAATAATCTTCTGAAACACAAATCAGAGCATATAATTCCTTTGCTTAAAACCTTTTAATACTTTCAGTTCACTTAAAGAATAAAATCATAAAGCAGGACTAAAAGAGATGGCTTTAATGAAACTGAATTGATCCTCATTCTCAAAAATTTTATATCTTAATTGAGGAAAGCAGAGGAAAATAAACAGGTAAAATATCCATGGTAATGAATACTAAGGTGAAGAGAAAACTATGTGATTTTAAGAGAACTGCAAGGTACAATTCAAGTGGGTCTTTTAGACTGTGTGACAGAAGACTGCTTCCCTGAGGAGGTGACATTTAAGGTGAATTCTGAATTATAACAGAGAATCAGCCATGTACAATGTGGGAGATGGGGATTCCAGAGAAAGCCACAGAGAGTTCAAATTTCCCTAAGCAGTAATGGTCTTGGTGTGCTTGAATAAAAGAGAGAGGGCCCATGTGGCTAGAGCACAGGAAGCAATGAGAACAGATTTATAGCATGATGGGAGAAGCAGGCAGGCACCGTATCATGTAAAGTCTTTCCAAACAGAAATAGGAATTTGGCTTTTATTCCTACACAGTGTGAAGTTGCATAGTATTACGATATAGTTTGTATTTTTTAAAAAATCCTCTGAATGTGGTGGCTTAGATAGAGGTGGAGAGGGGAGGATAAAAAGACATAGGATGCTTTGGAGCTACAGTCAATTGGAATAGTGAGAATGGGTGTGGAACACGAGAATAAGGAAAAGCTCAAGTACAATTCTAGATTTTTGCTTATCTCTTTTAGATAAAATATGATGCCATTCACCCAGGAAAGAAGTTTTTGATGAGTGGAGAAAAAAAACTTCACTTTGAACTTGTTGACTGTAAGATACCTATTAGATTACCAAATAGATATTTCAAAGAGGCAGTTGTAGACATAAATTTGGGATGCTATGAAGTCATTTAGAAAGAGATAAAAGATGGGACTAGATATAAAGAAATTGAAATCCATGGGATTTATACAATTTCTGAGACAAGAGAAAAGATCTCAGATTGAGCACTGGAACACTGCAGTAATTAGAAGTTGAGAACAGGATAAACTTTCCAGATCCTATAGCAGTATCATGTGCCCAATGACTACTAAATTAAATTGCTCCTTCTCAACAAATCTGAATAGCATTCACGAGGACACAGGTTCGATCCCTGGCCTCGCTCAGGGGGTTAAGGATCCAGCATTGCTGTGAGCTGTGGTGTTGGTCACAGATGCAGCTCAGATCTGGCATTGCTGTGGCTGAGGCATAGGCTGGCGGCCACAGCTCCAATAAGACCCCTAGCCTGGGAACCTCCATATGCCGCAAGTGCAGCCCTAAAAAGCAAAAAATAGTAATAAACAAATAAATTGTTCCTTCTCCATATCAGAGTAAGAACAAATTTTGAGGTAACTTTGACTACTATACAAAACTTCTATCAAAAATAATGGTACAGGAGTCCCTGTTGTGACGCAGTGGTTAACGAATCCGACTGGGAACCATGAGGTTGCGGGTTCGGTCCCTGGCCTTGCTCAGTGGGTTAACAATCCGGCATTGCCGTGAGCTGTGGTGTAGGTCACAGACGCGGCTCGGATCCTGCATTGCTGTGGCTCTGGCGTAGGCTGGCAGCTACAGCTCTGATTAGACCCCTAGCCTGGGAACCTCCATATGCCGCGGGAGCGGCCCAAGAAATGGCAAAAAGACAAAAAAATAAAATAAAAATAATGGTACAGCCACTGTAGGGAACACTATGGAGCGTCCTTAAAAAAACTAAAAATAGAGTTACCAGAGATCCTGCAATCCCACTCCTGGGCATATACCTAGACAAAACTCTAACTCAAAAGATTCATGCACCCTTATGTTTATAGCAGCACTATTTACAATAGCCAAGACATGGAAACAATTTAAATGTCCATCAAATGAATAAAGAAGATGTGTTATACAAATCATGTTATTTACCCAAGAAGAGGTTTTTTGATAAGTGGAGGGAAAGGGAATATAACTCAGTCATGAAAAAGAATGAAACAATGCCATTCATGTGTCATGAATGTAACTAGATATTCTCATACTAAGTAAGCTAGAAAGATAAATACCATAAGATATCACTTACATGAAGAATCTAAAATATGGCACAAATTAACCTATCTACAAAATAGTCCATAGAGAATGGACTTGTGGTTCCCAAGACTGAGAGAGCAAGTGGGATGGACTGGGAATTTGGGGTTAGTAGATGCGAATTGTTACATTTAGGATGTATATATGAGGTCTTACTGTACAGCACAGGGAACTATATCCAATCTCCTGGGATAGACCATGATGAAAAATATTACAAAATTATACATATATACACACACATACACGCACACATATACATACAAATGGAAGATATGTACATATGGCTGAGTCACTGTTGTATAGCAGCAGCAATGCAAATCATTCATACTTTAATAATTTTTTAAAAATTTAAAAATAGAACTACCATCTGACTGTATGACCCAGGAATTCTACTCTTGGGCATACGGCTTGAGAAAACCATAATTTGAAAATATACATGTACCCCAATATTCATTGCAACACTATTTACAATAAGCAAGACACAGAAACAACATAAGTGTCCAACAACAGAGTAATAGATAAAGAAGATGTGGTGTATATATATATATATATATACACACACACACACAATGGAATATTATTCAGTCATAAAAAGGAATGAAATAATGCCATTTGTAGAGATTATACTAAGTCAGACAGAGAAAAGACAAATATATGATATCACTTATATGTGGAATCTAAAAAAATGACACAGATAACCCTTGCATAACATTGTGCATGGACTTTACTCACAATGCCTAGATACTGACCAAGAAAGTCGCTTTGTGCATCCAGTCATCATTTTGGCAATTTCTGTCCTGAATGTTAGTATGTTCAGGTTCTCTGCTGTTACACTTGGACCCCAGAGAGTCTACTCGTAGCAATGGCAACTAACCATCAGAAACAACTTTGACCTTACATATTCCTGTACTTTGGATAAAGAACTATGACCATGCCATAGTGGTTATACCAGCTTACATTTCCACCAACAGGGCAGGAGGGTTCCCTTTTCTCCATACCCCCTCCAGCATTTGTTATTTGTGGACTTATTAAGGATAGCCATTCTGACTGGTGTGAGGTGGTATCTCATGGTAGTTTTGATTTGCATATCTCTAATAATCAGGGATGTTGAGCATTTTTTCATGTGCTTGTTGGCCATCTGGATATCTTTAGAATGTCTATTCAGGTAATTTGCCCAGTTTTCAATTGGGTTGTTGGCTTTTTTGCTGTTTTATTTTGTTGTTGTTGTTGTTGTTTTTGTTATATAAGTTTTCTGTATATTTTAGAGATTAAGCCCTTGTCAGTTGCATCATTTGAAACTATTTTCTCCCATTCTGTAAGTTGCCTTTTTGTTTTCTTTTTGGTTTCCTTTGCTGTGCAAAACTTGTCATTTTGATTAGGTCCCATTGGTTTATTTTTGCTTTTATTCCTGTTGCTTTGAGAGACTGACCTGAGAAAACATTTAAGGTTGATATCAGAGAATGTTTTGCCTATGTTCTCTTCCAGGAGTTTGAGGCTATCTTGTCTTATATTTAAGTCTTTCAGCCATTTTGAGTTTATTTTCATGCATGGTGTGAGGGTGTGTTTTAGTTTCATTCATTTGCATGCAGCTGTCCAGGTTTCCCAGCAATGCTTGCTGAAAATACAGTCTTTTTTCCACTTTATGTTCTTGCCTCCTTGGTCAAAGATTCATTGACCATAGGTGTCAGGATTTATTTCTGGGTTCTCTATTCTATTCCATTGGTCTGTCTGTTTTGATACCACTATCTTGATGACTGCGGCATTGTAATATTTCCTGAAGTCTGGGAGAGTTATGCCTCCTGCTTGGTTTTTGTTCCTCAGAATTGCTTTGGCAATTCTGGGTCTTTTGTGGTTCCATATAAATTTTTGGATTGTTTGTCCTAGTTCTGTGAAAAATGTCATGGGTATTTGATAGGGATTGCATTGTATCTGTAGATCGGTTTGGGTAGTATGGCCATTTTTACAATATTAATTTTTCTAACCCAGGAGCATGGAATATCTTTGCATTTCTTTAAATATTCTTCACTTTCCTTGATTAATGTTTTATAGTTCTCAGCATATAAGTCTTTTACCTCCTTGGTCAGGTATATGAACAGTATGGAGGTACCTTAGAAAACTATACATAGAACGACCATATGATCCAGCAATCCCACCCTTGGGCATATATCCAGACAAAACTTTCCTTGGAAAAGACACATGCACCTGCATGTTCATGGCAGCACTATTCACAATAGCCAAGACATGGAAACAACCTAAATGTCCACTGACAGATGATTGGATTAGGAAGATGTGGTATATATACACAATGGAATACTACTCAAAAAATGACAAAATAGTGCCATTTGCAGCAACATGGATGGAACTAGAGACTCTCATACTGAGTGAAATAAGTCAGAAAGAAAAAGCCAAATACCATATGATATCACTTATACCTGGAATCTGATATAGGGCAGAAATGAACCTCTCCAAAGAAAAAAAACTCATGGACATGGAGAATAGACTTGTGGTTGCCAAGGGGGAGGCGGAGGGAGTGGGATGGATGGGGTGCTTGGTGTTTAATAGATGGATACTATTGCCTTTGAAATGGATTAGCCATGAGATCCTGCTGTGTAGCACTGGGAACTATGTCTGGTCATTTATGATGGAGCATGATAACATGTGAAAAAACAGAATGTATACATGTATGTGTACCTGGGTCACCATGCTGTACAGTAGAAAACTAACAGAACACTCTAAACCAGCTATAATGGAAAAAAATAAAATTATATAAAAAAGAACTATAACCATGCCTATTGCCCAAAAAGCTTATAAATTCTTTTCAAAATAATAAAACATTCAATCATGCAGATAAAGGACAATATGAACCATGAAATTGATCCTAGCAATGAATAAAAGCAGCGTAATCTAGGAGAGTATAATGCACCCCAAAATATAGAGATACATTTAGAATATTTTATACATTCTTGATCTTTTGAATCAATTTCTAGACAATAGTAAGTTTCATGATGTTCCCTTTAGCTTTCTATGTTTTGTTCCAAACAAGGTTAAGTGGAACTTTTTTTTAACATAGTAATACCTCTCCTTCCCACAAAAAAAGTAATTTAATATTCAGTTGTCTTTTCTGTCAACTATAAAATTAAGAATAGACTTCAATTGGCAAGAAAGAAAAAAAGGTGGTATGTGTTCAAATCACAAAGAAATTTTCTTGACACTGAAAGGCAACCAAAAAGACCAAGTAGAAATAATCAGTGGTGACATAAAAATGATGGAGTAATATGTGGAAGACAGAAAGAAAGACAATGAACATGGCTCTATCAAAAAAAAATTAGAATTTAGAAAGAGGGAATTCTAATAGTTTAGTTTTTAGAAAGAAAAGCATTTAGACAGTTAACGAAAGGAGAGAATTGTGGATCTGAAGATAAAAATAAATTTCTAAGATTCACATGACTCATATCTCTATAATCTGTTCTCTCAAAATTCTAAGTTCCAAGGTCAATACACACTAATGTGCAGTACCCAGCATTGCCCTCCTTTATGCTCCACCAATACGTATTTCAAGATTCTATGACTCTCTCCACCTTTTCTAAACTGTTTCTTCCAAGAGATCATTTTTGTAATGAAACAGATTGCTTTCCTGAATATAAACTGAATATCAAATAAAAACATGCATATGCTCTAACTATGCCCCATCACGTGAACATGTGCACATGTGCGACTGTAAACATGCACATGCTCACATGTGACAGATTTGGAAACATACATTCATTAACAGTCCTTTCAAGTTTCTAACCAGCTATTGACTTAACACTTACAGAGCACTGTGTCTTCAGGTATACCTTCCTTTTTAAAAAAAAAGAAAAAAAGCCCTGGAGTTTCCATGGTAGCTCTGTGGTATCGAACACAACTAGTATCCATGAGGTTGCGGGTTTGATCCCTGGACCCCACTCATTGGGTTAAGGATCCGGTGGTGCCATGAGCTGGGTGTAGGTTGCAGAGGCAGTTCAAATCTGGTGTTGCTGTGACTGTGGTGTAGGCTGGCAGCTACAGCCCCAATAAAACCCCAAGCCTGGGAACCTCCATGTGCTTCAGGTGCAGCCCTAAAAAGACAAAAAAAAAAAACCACCTGATAGTTACTAAAGTATGTAAAGCTTTCAAGTTTTCTTTCAGATATACATATAAACAATGGAAAGAGAATATATGCGTGTGTGTGTGTGTTTGTAATTGAATCACTTTGCTGCACATCAGAAACTAAAACACTTTAAATCAACTATACTTCAATAAAATAAATATCAGTAATAAAATACATCCAAGAATATCAAGCTATTTCTGAAAAAAGTATAGATAATAAATTTCGGGATCTGTTATCAGTCTGTGTTTAGTCAAAGCAGCAGCAGAACAACACACGTACATGTATGCACATGCACAAACACATATGTTCATCTCCAGGATATGACCGTATACCACTGCATAACCAGTCTCTGTGATGCTGCTGCGACTTTGTCTAGTGATGATGGCTGAAGTTCACAGATAAGGCTGTAGGGAAGAAAAGACGTAAGGGAAGTAAGAACAATGCGAAGCTGTGAGGAGATCCTAGAATCCATAAAAATAGATAGGAATGTCAAAGCCCCAATATGGAAGTTGAGTGGATCTTCAGGAGAAGCTAACACTCTGCAGCATGTTGCTAGCCATACATCTGGCCTAGGAGTCAGAGGAGGGGAAGGAGGAGGTCCAGCAGGAGCTGAGGGAGCTGCTGCCCATGCCAACAAGATGAGCCGTCAGATAAACATCAATGTGGCTTATAGCTGATGCTTCTCTCGCACCTACCTGTCCAACTTCCCACAAAATGTCTCCAGTGGCCCAACCTAGCAGAGGTGGGAGTTATGGGAAATACAGTTCCACCTGAGCAAGGGTGATAAAATACAAACCCACCGTAGTATTTACTCATCATTATTATTAAATAAAAATATACAGTCCTTGTAAAAAATATATATACTTGCCTATTTTATATTCTTGCCAATTCTTCACAAAAGGAATAAAAATTATTCCATGGATCTTGAATGCCATATATTCCAAAAGTTGTCCCTAAGTGAAATATGAATTTCCCCAAGTCATAGAACAGCAAAAAGGAGCGACAGACGTGGAGGAGACCATGTGCATCACATACATAGTCAGTTTTACTCTCTCTGTTGTATAGGTAAGGAGACAGACCCAGTGATGGTAAGTGAGGCGAAGAGAGATGCATAGCCATTCTCAGTGAGGAACCAGAATTAGAAGGCTTATCTTCCTCCTAACAGCCCAGTGTTTGCAAACATACTTCATACATTATCTATAATTAACAAATCACCAATTCAAAAACAACCATATTGTTAATATCTAATACTATTATTCACACCCCAGTTTTCTTTTCCCCTCATTTGGGGCAAAGTAGCATTAAAGTTTACAACTGCCTTTACACAATCTTTCCATATCTGATACAACTTTTTAACTTCCTTTGTAACAATTTTTTCCTAAGGTTTCAAAACTTTTTATCTTAAGTGTGTTTAACTCCTCCAGCTATGTGAATTTATCAATTAAATTGACATATGTTTCTCTTTTGAAATCCCTATTGAGGATGATTTAGTGTCAACAAAAGCAGCATGCTTTCTTGTTTGTTTATAGAGTATCTACCTTCTGATTTGGATAGAATTTCTGCTATGTATTGCTTTAGGCACAAAATTACATTGCAAAGGGAAGCACACCTTAATTAAATCTGATCTAAAGCCATTCCCCTGTACAAGCCATTTCAGCACTGACAGTATTTTCTGCTGTAAAAGCTGCATCACCATCCTTGTTCAATGTAGTCTTGTCTGAAGTACTACCTAAGCATGGCAATTAGTGCAGAGAGTCATAAATGTGTGAACAAATACAGTAACACCCAGGAGAGAAAATAAATCCTACTTGCAAAACAAACATAACAAATATGTTCTTATTATAATGACATAAGAAAATTCTTATGTTTCCTGTTGTATGTTCAAATCCATTCTTCTTCTTGTCCACCAATATTTAAAAATTAGTTGATATGCTGTGATCGCAAAGGTGAAATGAGAAGATCAGGAGCTGCACAGCTGTTTACGGTTTTGGTTTATAGCTCTGGGACATCCCATTCTGGAGACATTCCGTTCCAGTTCATTTTAACAGTAATTAGAAGTACCCCCATAACGAGGAGCTTGCTGTTGGAAGCAACTTCATTAGTTTGGGTGATTTTATTGGTTTCCTTTAGGGTAAGAAACTAGCACTAATAGTTGTAATTTAATAGGAAAATTACTGAAGCAAGAAAGATTCCACTGAATCTTAAATGAGGCATGAGACAGAAGTTTCCTTTCCAAATAATGAAATATAAGAGAACACAGTTTACCTAAAAGATTCTTATATGAATGCGTATTTATTAGCATGAAAGGGACATTTTGATTAAATGCTTAAATATTGATTAAATAAAACATAAGTACCCATACTGAAAACCATAGGTAAAGTTGGTATAAATGTGTCCACTAAAGGCCTTTTTCTTCACACTTTATTTAAATTGAGGTAAAGTCATCACAGTTGGCCTCTGGAAAAATGTCTTCCTTCAGGTAAAGAGGTTAATTCACTTTTCTACCCTTGCTCTTTTCTCTAGTTTTCATTCCATTACTCCCTTCTCTTTTTTTCCCCTCACACATCAGCTCCCTAAGTAGCAACATATTCTTTGTCACTGAAAGGATCAATGGGTCAGTATACTCACCTCTGGTACACACGTGATTATCTCTAAAATACTTTTGTCATCATTTAGGGGGAATCTTTCCTCTGCTTTCAATGCAGCAAGGGTCAGCATTACTTTCAGTATTTAAGAGATGACAAAACAGATCTAGGGAAGGACTTACCCAAGCTTACAAGGAAAATTAGAGGCAAATTAGTAATCCGAGATAGAACTTTCTATCTTTTTTCTTAGAGATTATTTCGTGACACCACCATCATTTGAAAACGATGCTCTTTTATTCTAACAGAGAGCATGTTTTAAATTTCCAAATGTGTGGATTTCATAATGTCTGGGCACCAAAACATAGAAGCAAATGCAGGGGAAATTTTATATTTTGGCTTTAAGCTTGTCCTCCCGGTACAAAATGCTAACCTTCTATCAAAGGTGTGCCTCAGGATCTACAAGTTTGAACTCTGTGGGCAAAGACTACGTCATGCTCATCTCTGATTTAAATATGTAGTGTAGTGCCCAACTGTGGCTAGTTTTCAATAAATATTGGGACAAATACAAGAATCAATAAAGTTCATCAAACCTACTAACTTTCAGTAGCCAAGTTTCTCTCACTTTGTCAAAAAGTAAGGTGTCTGAATATTCACTTCCTTTTACATTTTAGATTCTAAATCATTCCTCACTCCAGTCCAATTTCCATCTTCCCTTTTATCCTACAGGGCTGAAGAATAGCATATTCTCCCACAACTACCTTTTTTTCCAACTCTTGTAGGTGGATTTCTCACTTTGGACTTTCTCAGGTCTTAGATTATTAGGCGTCATTAATATTGAGTGAAAATCCAAAAGCACCGTTCTAGATTGAATGATTTAGATTTTTAAAAGAAAAATGTAGGAAAAGGGTAGTTATTTGGTGGAACTAATCCCCTACCTGTTGGTTAGAGTATTGTTTCCTTAGAGATTTTGAAGTTACATTAAAATTTAAAGAGAAGGAAGAGAAAGAAGGAATCGGGACCCTGCAGGGAATATATTTTGTAACAAGACCAACCCCTTAGATCATGTTTTCTGTATCTTTAACTGTTTTGATGTCATGTTGTAATTCCCTTTTCAATTATCACAAGTCCTTAGTACAGACTTTCAAATATTTTTAAACAGCTTATTACAGTAGTCTCAGTATACTCAAAGAGGGAAGACTATAAATGGGAAAGACAGAATTTCCTCTCCCCCATCTTCACACTGACACAGGTGGAGAGAAACCATTATTCTTAAAGTTGGTCTAAGAAGCAAGTGCTAAACAGTGTTAAACAAGTGGTTAAACAAGTGTTAAAGTGCAACAGTGAACTGGAAATGCTAGTCCTCATCAGAACTGGATGAGTATCTCCAGTGAGTACAAATGAAAAAGTGAAAACAACAGAAAGCACTAAATATCCCTTTTAAAAAGGTAACTTTTTATGTTTCTAGACCTATGGAAATGACCACATGAAAAAATAAAATTCTCAGACTGAGGACAGATGAACAAGGAGAATTCATTTATAGCTGAGTGTCCATCCTGAATGTTAGCAAAATGGAATATTATACCTGCAATAGTAACAGTAGAAATAAGCTCATCTTAACATGTAATTTAAGGCAGTCTACAATAAATACAAGAAAATAGGCAATTAAGTGTAATAAGTTGCTGATAATAAGTCCACGTGGTTATTAAATAATAAATATAATTCTATTCTTAACTGCTGGTGGTAAATATAATTCATTATTGTAAGAGAAATTCCAGAGCATGAACCTAAAATAAGTTCTAAACAAATTCAGACACTGTTACATCATACAGTTCCCACACAGAGGTCTTTGGGCCAGAGGGGATCTGAGAAGGCTGGAGTTCCAGCAGACTGTTGTTGTGAGAACCTATTTCAATTTCAGCTTGCAAACAATGAAAATAGCTATGGTTGTTTTAATTTATATCCAGAAAATATGTTATTTGAAATCACTGACATGAAGGGAAAGTGCTGGGGCAGATGTCAGGGAAGCCTTTCAGGATTAAACAAGAAGGGTCTAATTTTGCTTTATCCATAAATAAATGCACAAGGGGAAACATTAACATTGAGCTGTTTTCTTAGACAAAGCTTGAGTTTAACTAAACCAAAGTTCCCTGTCCTGGATCCTATGTAACAGCTGCCACTGTCATCCTTATCATCAACACTACAGACATTTTTCAGAGTACCACATACTGCATGAAGTATCTGACCTGTATTAGCTCATTAAACTCCAAAATAACCATATGAAATATACATTATTCCTTTTCTTTTATCAAGGAAATTTGTCTCAAAATAACTTGTCTAATATCACACAGTGAGTAAATGAGAAAGTGAAAGTTTAAGCTTAGGTATATAGTCTGATGTCAATGCATCAGCATTAAAATGACACACTTTGCAGACATATACGATACAAGCATTGTATGGATTTGGGTTATAACCAGGATATACCATGACCAAGTCAACAAATAAAACTTTGACTAAATCCGAGTCACACTTCAGTGGGAGGAGGTGAGAGTTAACGTACTCTCTTAGTTTTCAGACTATTAAATGGAAAATGAAGCTCAGAGGATGGCAGTTGTCTTTCATTGATTAAATAATTTGTTGTGATGATTTACACAGGTGTCATCATATGCTTTAGCGCACAACAGAAGCCAAGTTGATATTATATTGAACAGTTCATGCTAATGGCTAGCTCAGAAATAGGAAATTCTCAGCCCATTCATTGATAAAAGGTGCCAGAATAAATTGAAAAGGAACAAAACTTTAATATAATACAGATAAAATTGAGAAATTATGCCCAAACAATATATAATAAGGATTCTATGAGGCAGGATTTTGTTACATGACTAGTAAAGCAATAAAGAAATAAAGATAACTGTTTTAAGAAACAGATCTTTGATCCTTGCTCAAAAAAAAAAAAAAAGGAAATGAAAGAATGTTGCCTGTCTTTTTTGGGCAGATCCTTCAAATCTTGTAAGTATACAAAATAATTCATGTCCAACGCAAGAAAAAGCTAGTTTCAGCAGTAAAATTTGAACAAATTTACTCCAGCAGCAAATAGTCAACATATTTACTCCAAAAATAAAATGAATGGATTACAAGTCAAAATAAGCACATATATTCATGATTCTGTTGTTGACCATTTGTCTATTTTAACATTGCTTTATCAGTCAAACTCTTGTTACCATAGGTATAACTGTTACTTGAACTTCCAAGCCGGTTTTTCCTCATTTACATTCAAACCAACATTATTTCCTAGTTTAACCCTCACACGCTCTTCCTGGGGCTTCTCTTAAATCTAATTGTTCCTTTTAGGACCACTCATCAACAACTTTAACCTTCCCATGTCTCTTTGCTCCCTGTTTCATCTACATATTTTTCTCAGTGCCATATTTTTCTTGGCAACCAGCATCAATTCCAGTATCATTTATATTGGTATCAAATAATTCTTTTTCTATATCATGTTTCCAATTTTCTATGGGTTTTTTCGACCATTTTAAGGTGCATTTTTTTTCTTTTCATTACACTTCTTCCCACAAATGAGTAATTATAAACAAATAATAATAGCAAAATGGCTCTGACAATTTCTACAACCTCAGCTTTGGGGTTCACCATTTATAACTTTCTGCATTAGTCAAAACTTATTCACTGGCAAGTCAGGGAATCTCAAGTCAAATTATCTTAATATAAAATATATTTTAGTATTAGCTGAGACATCCAGGGGTAGAATTAGCCTCAGGTAAATTTTTAGCTAGAGATTAAAAGATATCATAAGTCTTTCTCTCTCTCCCTTTTACTGCCCTCTGAAAGAGATCCAGAAGCTAGCTATTCAATGCCTACACATCAGGCAAAAAAAGAAAATAATCACATTGAAATGAGTAGGGAACAGTTTGTGTCATAAATTCCACCCAGAACACCACCAGAGGAAGCAATTCTCAACATCAGCTTCTCCCTGGGGAGCAAAGCTTTTGCACCCCACATCTATCATCCAAACTTTTAACACTCTCACCTGAGGGACAAGCCCCCAAAAAACTTAGCTCTTAAAAACAAAAGGGCTTGTGTCCATGAGACCACATGTCAATAGAAAAGAAGCAGTTTTTAGTGGGTGTGTGAGTGCTCACCATGGCTGTCCCTCAGTGCTCAGCTAACCCATCTCCCAAGCATCCACTGAAAGAGGTGCTGACTGAAAACAAATGAATAAAGTGAGAGATTTGAGTTCAGCTTTGGTAATTTAGTGAGGACTATAGCCCAAGAGACAGACTTTCACATACTTCTGAGGAACTGCTCCAAAAAGATTTGGTGGGGAGGATTTTCAGTTAGGTATATGATTTTGGTGAAGGGGTAGTACTTGCAATCAAGCACTCATCTCAGTAGAAGATTGCTACTAGTCTCCATTAATGATGTTAGTGCTTTTTGAGGCATGAAAAGATACAAGAAACTGGGTCCATAAAATTTTCTCCTGAAAATATCTATCTGAAAAGCCTGTTCTGCAAGTCATCCCAGAAGATAGATTACCTCATTGCTGATCTCCACCCTGAAGTCCTTTTGGGGGTGTTAAAAGTCAGTGGCTAGTCACCTCATTCTTACAAGATCAGACAGTGAGGGACTCTGTTGTTGTTAGAGCTTTCTCTGAATACTTTAAAAGTCACTGCTGGAGTGTCAGGTGTCTATGTTAGCAGGCAACAAGGGGCTGAATGTGATTTTCCCCAGAAACCAGAGGAGCTAGGGAGCACTTCAGTCCCCTCCTTCCTCCAACCTGATCCAAGTCACCAGTGTCTTCCTGGAAGGAGCCTTTACATAAGTCTGTGCCCTAGCTTTTACGGCTACAGCCTGAGAGATGGGCCCCAGATTGCCTGACTCTAACAGCCAACAGGCCTTCCATTCCTGTGTACCACAGAAACTTACCAAAATAAATAAACAAATAAGCAAGCAAGCAAGCAGTTATTAGCTTGCTATACCAACAGGGCTAAACACAGAGAATGCAAAAATACCCATCCCTCAGTTTTTCCTTAGAAGAGGTTTATCTGCATACTTTAAAAGCTGCTGCCTGAGGGCCAAGCTTCTCATCAGTCTTCATCAAGGTACAAACTGTGGTCCTCCCTTTTGGGATAATGACAGATCTTAGCATATCTTCAACTACAGGGAGTAACTAAAATCAAAAGAGGCAGCTTGGAAAACTACAAAATTTGAAGAGACCAAATAAAAAAAAAAAAAAAAAAGAAAGAAAAGAAAAAGCACAGACTGATAAAGTTCATCTCCTACACAAGACTATTCTGTTTATCTAATGCACAGAAACCAACACGGATGGCCAAGGAAAATAAAAACACAGAGGAATGTGTTCCAAACAGAAGAACAAAATTAGTCTCCAGAAACTGATTTTAATGAAACAGAGATAAGCAATTTATGTGTTAGAGAGTTCAAAATAAGGCTCAGAATGATACTCAGGGGAGCAATGCATGAACGAAGTGAAAATTTCAACAAAGAGAATATATAAAATGTACCATAAAGAAATCATAGAGCTTAAAAATACAATGGCTAAACCAAAAAATTCAATAGAGGTTTCAACAATAGACTAGATAACATGGAAAAAAAGATCACAGAATTAAAAAAGAGTGCAGTGTAATCTATCCAATCACAGAAGCAAAAAGAAAAAAGAACAAAAAAGAATGAAGACAGCTTAGATGACTCATGGGACACCATCAGATGAATCTATATACATGCTATAAAAGACTTAGAAGCAGACGATAGAGAAGGGGGCAAAAAGCATATTCAAAGATACAATGGCTGAAGACCTCCCTAACCTGAGTAAAGAAACAGAAATCCATATTCAAGAAGTCCAAAAAGCCCCAAATAAAAGGAATCCAAAGAGAAATGTTATAACTAAATGGTCAAAAAGTTGTTTTTTTAATTTGCTTTTTAGGGCCAAAGTGGGGCATATGGAAGTTCCCAGGCTAGAAGTCTAATCAGAACTTCAGCTGAGGGCCTATACCACAGCCACAGCAACATGGGATCCAAGGTGTGTCTGCAAGCTATACCATGGCTCAGGACAACTCTGGATCCTTAAACCACTTAGCAAGGCATGGATCAAACCCACATCCTCAAGGATCTAGTCAGACTCATTCCTGCTGAGCCATAACGGAACTTCTCAATTGTCAAAAAATTAAAGAAACATTATAATTAAATTGTCAAAAGAGACAAGGAAAAAAATCCTAAAAGCAGCAGGAAAAAAGCAAATACAAAGGTAAGAAATAGCAAGTGCTGACAAAGATGTGAGGAAAAGAAAAACCTTGTACACACTTGGCAGGAATGTAAACTGGTACAGCCGCTATGGTAAATAGTATAGAGGTTCCTCAAAAAAGTAAAAATACAAGTACTGTATCATTCCGCCATTCTACTTACGGATACCTAGCCAAAGGAAACAAAAATAATTATCTCAAAGAGGTATCTCTACATCCATGTTCATTGCAATATTATTCACGATAACCAAATATGAAAAAAACAAAGTGCCCATCAATGGAAGAATGGATTAAGAAAATATAGACACTGGAATAGTATTTAGTTAAAAAGAAGGAAATTCTGTCTTTTGCAACAACATGGATGAACCTGGAGGGCACTATGCAAAATGAAATAACGCACACAGAGAAAGACAAAAACTAGATGGCATCACTTACATGTGCAACATAAAAAAAATAAAACATATAGAATATTTAGAAGTGGTTGTAAGGGGCTATACTGATTCACTCTGCTGTATTCCTGAAACTAACACAACATTGTAAGTCAACTATATTCCAATAAAATTAAAAAAAAAATACAAGGGAGAGGTGAAGTGGGGAAGAAATGAAGCCCGGACAAAACAAGGAATTATTCTCCCACTTTACCACACTATGTTGTCATTTAATCTATTCTCATATTTTGCTACTTCCTTAACCATTTTTTTTAAAACATGGACTTTTCCCCTCTCATCTCTACTGACAAATTTCTGATCTGCATTTGTTAGTAGTATTTTTTTTTTTTTTTTGGCTGCACCCATAACATGGAAATTCCCAAGGATCAAACTCATGCCGTAGCAGCAACCCAAGCTGTTTCAGTGACAACACTGGGTCCTTAAGCCGCTGCACCACAAGAACACTCCTGATTAGCAGTACTTTTAATATAAGCATAGAAATAACGATCAAAAGAGAAAGAATTATTACACATTACTTGTGATCCTATTTTAATATCCAAAGCAATCAATTTTATAAATATTTCAACTATTTTCAGATATTACAGAATTAACAATGAAAGCAAATTCTCAACTTCAGGAGTTCCCATCATGGCTCAGTGGTTAACGAATCTGAATAGGAACCATGAGGTTGTGGTTTCAATCCCTGGCCTTGCTCAGTGGGTGAAGGATCCGGTGTTGCCATGAGCTGTGGTGTGGGTCGCAGATGCAGCTCAGATCCCACGTTGCTGTGGCTCCAACATAGGCTGGCGGCTACAGCTCTGATTCTACCCCTAGCCTGGGAACGTCCACATGCCACAAGGGCGGCCCTAGAAAAGACAAAAAAAAAAAAAAACCTCAAATTTAGAATAATCTTTCCAAGAGCCTTATTCCTCTCATATTTATCAGGAAAACATAGTCTTCCAAAACTAAAGCTCTTGTTATAAATCCATTTTAGCAGCAGTTGAATAAATTGCACGCCCTCATACAACAAGTGAACCACCCATTTGCTGTGCCTCATCCCTGGTGCCAAGTTTCCATAACAAGGCCTAATACAGTGGTACCAATATATCAGGAACTTAGCATATGCAGAAGATAAAGATAATGATGGCAATAATGATGAAAATAAAAATAGTCATGTCTGCCTTATTGTCCCTTAGCTACAGCTTCATTTTAAATGCTAAATAACATTGTCTTGCCTTACTGGAAAAATATACAGCCATGCATTTCCAACCAGAGAACTTTGACAGAATAATCATCACTAGTACATTTTTTTTTCAATGTTGTCATAAAGCTAAGAGATATCAATTAGGTCTCATACTTCAATAATGTTTCCACAAATCACATTTACAGCCAACCCCACATTCAGTGTGATACGAAGAAATACCATTCAGAACGACAAGTTTTGACACCATATTATGGCATTGCAGAAACTTTGGGGGAAATTAATTTTTACTTGTACTGTGAAAAATTCAAGCAAAAGTCTAAAAACCATTTGGCCAATTACTAACTCTTAGGGCAATGAAGCTTTTGCAGAAAGCTTGAGTGTAAATTACTGATATGATCAAAGCTTTAATGAAATTGCTGCATGGCAGAAACTACTGGACTATTAAGAGAAAACTACAAAAATAAATGAGTGCCTAGCTCTGGATCTACCAAAAAAAAAAAAGAGAGAGAGAGAGAATCTTCTGGTTTTCTTTGATTGTCTATTAATTTCTCATGATAGAGCCCCATGTGGCATTGCTCTGACAAATTTCACTGAAGCATGTTTTCTCTTCTGCAAATTAGCAAAGCAAAGTCCTGCATGTGATCTTCCTAATGGGATTTTGTATCCCACTGTTCTTTATTATTATTTTAAGATGAGTAGGTGTTTTTCTCATTCTCAAGAGTAATGATTGGACTAGTTGGAGTTCTTTTATGGATAGCGCAGTATATAACCCAATAGGTGTCAGGAAGAATTCATGCTGTGTTGCAGCTCCACAAGTATCCATCCACCGTTAATACTTATGTTGTGATGTTGTAAAACTCACAGTGAAATCTAAATGGTACAGTAAACCAAGAATTTAGTGAAAGGCTTAACGTTCTATTCTTCCTGCGTAAAACCATTACCGACTTGAGTATCATATAACTCTTTAAAACAGGCATTCTTAAGAGCTCATTCACAGGCCCAGCTCAATCAGTCACTTCCTTTCCTATACTTTAAGAAATATAGTTTGAAATGCTGATGAAAGATGCAAAACACAGTGAACATAGACTATAAACCCATAAACTTAAATCTGATCACAAAAAGATCTAGGCTCCTGCTGGCTCTACTTTCAAAATAGACACAGAATTTCATCACTTTCCACTACTGGTCCAGATATAGCCCAAGTGCAAGCCACCATCATCAATTACTTGGATTATTTCAAGAGCCACTTAACTGACTGCATGCTTCTGTCCTGCTTCCCTCCACAGTCTGTTTTCAACAAAGCAACCAGAGTGATGTATTTAAAATTTAAATCACAGCATGTCTTTCCTTTACCCAAAATCATATGACAGTTCACTATTTCATTGGGATAAAAAGGTAGAGTGCTTATGATGATCTGCAAGGCCCTACATAATCTAGCCCTCCTTACCCCTTTCCTGTGACTTTTATCACTCGCCCCTTCAGTCAACTCAAGCCTAGCAAACAGTCCACTTTGCTGTTTCCCAAACAAGCAGGCATGCTTCTGCCTCATGGCTCAGCATTTCTTTTTCTCTGTACCTAGGAGTTTTACACACAGCTAATTCTCTCACATTTTCCAGGTCTTTGCTCAAGTATTATCCTTCCAATAATGACTGTAATCCTGTGCTCCCTCTTATAAATTTCCACTGCCCTTTGTTCACATTTTCTCTCTTCTGTGCTTTCATTTTCTCCAGGGTCATAATATATTTTTTACTTATTTAGTTTATTATCCCTATCTCCTCCACTGCCCCACTAGAATGTAGGTTCCACAAAAGAAGGGGTTTTTTAATTTATCTGTTTTATTTACAGATGTATCCACAGTAAATGAATATACTCAGCAATAGGAAATCTATATTCACTGTGGCTCTGCCTATATACAGATAAAAGTAGCCCAAATCAAGTTCAACACTCAACCTAGTTATCAATGCCAACAAAGCCCCCAGCAATCTGGAATATCATGATGAGAAGATTGACCTGATAGCTGCCTTCATGGAAACATATTCAATGCATTTATACAGTGGTAGGGAAATGTACTGAATTACTAATTTTCACTTATTACTGAGAAAGACAAAAAAAAAAGTATAAGATATTTTACTGTTCCTAAAAAGTCAAAGTTTCTTCTTTAGAGAGTTTAATTGGCTTTTTTTATTGCACAGCTAGAAATAGGAGTTGCCAGCCACCCAGGAAAAAGAAATCTTTTCTATTTTTTGAGAATTAGAATCTTATTCAGAGGAAGGGGAAAGAGCCTGATTCCAAGAGCTGAAAGGAAAGGGAGATTTAACCCTAAGAAAAAAAGGGTGATAGGGGGACATGTGCACACTTACATGAACAGTGGAGACTTAGATCCTTCTTGCATTTGGTTACCTACATTTGGTAAGAGATAGTGGATGTGGCTAGGAATGAAGCAACGAAGACCTGAAAATGAATGAAGTTGTACACAGCCCAACTATATCAGGCAACAGAGAGGACTTCCTTAAGGGATGTCTTTAAACACACTCAAGCCTTCAGTGCCCAGATGATGACAAATGATAAGCCCAATAGTGGCATCAAGCAACAGAAGAAGCAAAGTAACAACAAACACCACGAAGCAATAAGAAGTTTCTAATTTGTTACATAAATACTCTGCTAGCTGCCTCCCAACACCAGATTGTTATGAAACCTAGATAGTGAGAAAACATCTCCAAAACTAAAATTGAGATTTAATTTTTTACCACGTTAGCAACTAGGGCCTCAGGGCCCAATTTAAATTAATTTAGAATAAATAAGCTAATATTTACTTCTCCTGCCCTCAAAGATTATAGAGATTTTATGCTTGTTACTTATTGAGGCTACAATCAAGATTACTACAAATATTCCTACAGATTGTGGCTGTACTGCAAACTAATCATAACTCCTAGAATTTGAGCTTATCAGTTTTAAAATTATAGCCAAGACCATGCTGAAAAAATAATTCAGGCAGATGAGAAGTGACAGACATTACTTTCAACTTTGAGAATAACAAGAAGAAACAACAACTACAGGTGGACCCTGCTGAGATTCCGTTTAAAGAGAGATTTTCATGAATGTTTACCAACACCCACAGGTAGATATAAATTGAGGGCAGAGTGTTCAAAAAGAAAAGGGAGCAAACACATCACTGGAGATGATTTTTAAGGTCCTTTTTTCAGGTTCTGAATTTCTAAGCAAGAACATTTTCCTGGAGAGAGAAGTAGCAAATGTTATGGATATGGAAACACTATACTGTCTCAAGCATGAATATAAATGAAGTCTAATGTTTGAATACAATGTGCTGCAAAAATACCTTTAGCCTCCAGTATAAACAGTGAATTCCTGGAAAATGGTGGTATCTTCCAGAAAGCCAGTTCCACAAAAAGAAATTTTTGAGTCTTGGAAAGGGCCCATTACTAAGGTGCTTAAATCAGCAACTCTTAACCAAGGCCAGGTGGCTGCTACCTTTAGAAGGAGATCACTATAGCGACCCAGCTTCTAAGGTTATCACAGCTCTCAGTGTGTCTGGCTGAATTCTCTGAGCACTTTAGATCCAGCTTTGGCCGGAATGAAAACCATAGAGTAGTACAGATCAGCTCCCTGAATATTCATCCAAATGAAAATGAAAATGTGACTGCATTTAACTGATGCTAAAAATGATTCAGAGACCACTGGCCACAACATCATTTAGCTCAGAATCCTTTAGCCAGAGAAAGAAGGGATGTGCAAGAGCCATGGCTCTGATCTTGCCAACTCCAGCAGATGGCAACTGAGCAAGGCAGTGAAAAGCCATGGCTGCTCTGAATATCCTTCTGTTGGTCCCCTAAGAGCTCACTACAGAAGGAAGAGGAAAATCTGGTGCCCTGACAAGTAAGACTGCCCTTAATCTGCTATCAACAGCCTGGGAAACACACACACACACACACACACACACACACACACACACACACACACGCAGCTCTGTGATTCAGATGAAACCTGAACACAAAGTGAGGGTAAAAAGGGCACAACTCAGGTGCGAAGGTAAAATATTTCAAAGATAATTATTATCATTGCATGATCAGGAAGCTAAAGTACTTCTTTGGCTTTTCATACTCATAAAGTGAAAGCTAAACAAGTACTGTAAAGCTCAAATATACTTGGTGGATATTAATAAACCAGAGAAGGATGAGTGGAAAGATCCAAACTGGTCCTGCAAGAAATCAGACTTTCTGGTGCATCGTTCACTTCTAAATATGACACAGGAACTAGAAAAGGAAGAGGTCAAAAGACCCACCCAATTTAAAAATTCCCTCTCCTTCAATTCAAGGATCCATGGCAAGACACTCCATGTCAGATCCCAGGAGGATAAGAAATGAAATCCCCAAATAAAAATAGGGGCTTAAGAGCTTGGTCAAGGAAGATAAAGAGGACATAGCTGTAAACCGAATCTAAATTAGTTTTCTTAATAGGTTTTAAGTCTAAGATTTCTAACATTATGAAGAAGATTTCTCCAAATGCAATCAGCTTATCTAACTTTATTCTTACAGGTAATCACACATACTCAAATTTTAAAATGCTTGGAGAAAATATAACTTATCTGAGACACTGCTTTACTTAGGAGAATAACTGCTTAAGGAAAGCAGATGCACAGCTATCTAAGCCACACTTAGAAACATTTCAGGGGGGAACTGTTTTTAAAGCACAAAAATTTACTTGGGGAACATTCAGAGGATAATTTACTTAGACAATAATTTGTGTCTTTTTCTCCCCACGGTAACAGTCAAAATGAGAGAGAACAGACCTTCCTCATTCTAAATAAGTGGACAGACCAGATGTCCACAATCTAGACTGCATAACTCAAGGACCTTGATAAATATTATGTGACAGAATCAAGCACATCAAGGAAAACATCCCCCAGTTCCTACCATCAGATCTTGTTTGAGTCTTGGTGGTTCATCAGAAGATATTGGTATAAAAAGTGATTCAAAGATACGGGGTAGGGGTGGGTAATGACTCAAATTTCAAGGAAAAGGCTGAGCTTCTCTAAGACAATGAGAAAATACTAGATTTCCAGGGGATAATGAAGATCTAAATACAGAGGTGGGAGATCACTTGTGGGGTAATGGTGAGGGTTTGCCTCTAAACACAGACCTGGAACATAAGAATCCTTGATAAAAAATTTATAATCACTGGAGAAGGTCCTTTGGAAGGAAAACTTTATGTCCACCCTGAGGAAAGTAGACAACCAGGCTGGACAACAGTATTGTGTACTATCTATGAAGAGGTACAAACTACTATGTATAAAATAAGTAAGATACAAGGATATAATATACAGCACAGGGATACAGATAATATTTTATAATACCTTTAAATAGAATATGATCTATAAAAACATAGAATCACTATGTTGTATTACCTGAAACAAATATAGTACAGCAAATCAACTAAACTTAATTTTTAAAAAATAAAATATTTTATTTCCTATGTGACCACTGCAGACAAAGGACTGGGGATGTTCCTCACTTTCTCAACAGCCACACTCTAGCACAGCATCAGAAAAAAAGAGCAAGATCCTTTAAAGGAGTGGGACAGAATTCCCCACTACCCTGGAGTGAAGACTCAAAAGCAGATTTCATTTGTTTAAGATCCAAGAAAGCAAGATGAAATTTCTAATCCCAAATTTTAAGGAACAGATTCCATCCATGACAACATTTATTGGTTCTCACTTTTTAAGTAAGAGTCCAACTTATCTGATGTTTTTGTTTGACAATTATGTAAGAGAAATTATTCTAATTATAGTTGTCCAAAGACGTAATAATCTTACTGATCTCATTTTTTTTAAACTGTGCTCAAACAAATGGTTTTGAGCAGCTCCTAAATGCTGGACACTGTGTTCTGCACCAGAAATAAAGATGTGAGCAAACGTACCTGGCACCTGTCGTTCAGCATCTGTCTCAGTAATTTCCCATTACATGAAACTTCCTGGTTCAAATTTCTCAGATCTTTTTCATTCCTACATTTTCATATATTCATATATTTTCCTAACTTCCATTCTCTAAATTAGATCAGTTAAGTTGGATAGGGAATTTCAGTCCCTAAACTCTAATATGAATACATAACGAAAGTAATAGCAACTTTTCTTGCCTCCTGTATTCAACCAACATTTACAAAGAACTTATTGTGTGCCAGGCATTGTCTAGGAACAGGAGATTAATCAGTGAACAATGCAAAATGCCTTTTCTGCATGGAGCTAATGATGTAGTGGGACAGAACATATAATTTAAAAGTAAATAAATAAAATATTAGATGATGGTAACTACTTGGGAGAAGAACAAAGAAAGAGATTGCAATTTTAGAGGGCAGAAAGTGAGGAGGCAGCTCAGAGAAAGCCTCTTTGGAGGTGACATGTAAGTGATAATCTTTAAAAAAAAAAGTGTGAGAGAGAGAGGCATAGTATTTCTAAAAATGTGCTACCCATGATAGTAAATGTTATGCATACTATATCTCATTTTCTTGTTACCCTACCTTGCTCTTTTTGATAAAAATATTCATTTGTGAATTTACTGAGAGCATAACATGTGGACTGCTTTAAGTATCAGGATATATCAACAACAACGAAAATGTTTTGCCTGCATGGGGCTGACAATCTAGAAAGCTGAAAAAGTTCAAGTACCTTAACCAAAGTTGCACAATAAATATTCAAATATTTCTCACAATATGACTACTCTTCCTTCTATAGGATCATGCTTCTTTTATTCTTGACACAGATAATAAAAAGGGCTAAGATGTGGCAACCCTTGCAGACATCATAATAAAATTTCTTGTTTTCTAAAAAGGAATTTACTGGTTGAGCCATTAGATGCTTAATTAAGTACAAAAAACCAAAAATGGAAATTGAATCAAATCTTTCATTTATGACAAGAAATTCAAACTCTACAAATCAATCATTTATTCATTTACCAAATGTTAACTGAGTATCTACCACATACCAAGAAATTTACTAAATGCTAGACATTTAGTCAAAAGTTTCTGCCCTAAGGAAGCTTTCATTCAAGTGGGAAGTGACAGACAGTAAGTAAAATAAATAAGCTCTACTGTATGTCTGAAGTTAGTAAAGGTTATGAAGAAAAAACTAAAGCAAAGAAGAGAGATGGGTGGTACAAGGGGAGAGGCTGCAATTTTAAATAATCAAGTAAGACCTTTTGGAGAAAATGATGTTTTAGCAAAGACTGACCATGTGAATATCTGGCATGCCAGATGTAGAGGAGAAGACAAATACAAAGGTCACATCATGCCTGACAAGTTCAAAGGAAACTGAGGGAGCCAGCAGGAACAGAAGAAGCAAGGAGTGAGCAGAAGGCAGCATGGGCAAAAACAGGGAGCAAGACTACCATAGGCTGTTGTAAGAAAAGCAGCAAATGAGCTGAGAGAGATGGGCATTATTGGAGGGTTTCAGACAACCTCCCAGCAAAGGAGTGTCTTAATATGCATTGGATTTGAATAGGACTATTCTGATTGCAGAATTAAAAACAATATATACAGAGTCAAAGGTGGAAGCAGGGAAAGCTAAAGAATGCAATAATCCAAGTGAGAGATGATGGAAGCTTGGACTAAAGTTGTAGCGTTTGGAGTATGAGAAATGATCAAGATCTGATATATTTTGATGGTAGAACTAAGAGGCTTTGAGACAAATCATGTGAAAAGTATGACTGAAAAAGAATCCCTCGGAATATCTTCTACTTATGTAAAGGCTATATGGATAACTGCAATCCCTTCTTCCTAATATGTATTACAATTTTCAACTTGGTATAGCCATTCTGCAAGAGAGCTGAATAAGCTTCTATCAAGACAGACTAATAATGAGGCTGCAGTTATCACAAGGAAAAACATGGACTTTCCTCCTTTTGTCTGAATCTGCTGATAAGGCCCGATGCAGACCCTCCACAACTTTCTCCTCTTTGCCTGTGATTGATTAGCTAAGATTAGAACTGTTTATCCCACAGAAATTATCTAACCCCATAGAAAACATTCCTTGTTCAAATAATAGAATGAGACTTCCATTTTTGCAAAACAACCCCAATTGTAAATCATCCCACTTGTGTATCTCTCCCTAGGAAAGTTTAATGCTTTTACACTCTGACCTGGGGTGCTTCCTTTATTATAACACCTTGAATAAAACCAGTCTCCTTCCTTGTCCAGTTTTTGTTCTCCCAAATTTGGTGACATGACTTCTACTGGACTGGAAGGCCACTTCTGGACCCTGTCTTCACCACCCAGGTACTGAGGCCTCGGCCTGTTGTGTTCCTTCCCTGACTGGCAATTCTGGAGTCCCACGCTGAGTACAGATGCTGATCCCTGTGTGCTAGGTATCTGTCCGTGACAGTAAAGATTTGATTTTGACTTTTTTGTTTGAGCACTCTTTTGGTTTGCTTTCTTGCCAGTTTTTGTTGAACCATGGGAAATTCTCAACCTTCTTCTCATCCCATTCCCAAAATCTGCTAATTATATGTTTATCATTACAATAGCAATTCAGCTCTTTACTTACAAAAATGGTTGAATTTTACTAAGGATCACTTAGAACTCCAGTGACCTCCTTGGGACAGCTGGGAACACTCTCAAAGTGGCCATCCATGAGGTGCCCTTGAATCCCAGGGCTCCAACATCGCTTCTCACCAAAGATCAGCTTTTGTTGTTTGAAACAAGGAGATTAAAAAATAAGAGAATGTCCTTAAAATATCTCAAACTGTATGAACCCACAAGGATTGTTTACCTCACCACCAATTCATTCCACATGCTCTCCTTTTACCCTCAACAAAACCTCAGGACCCCTCTCCTCACCCAGAACCCACGATGTTCACCATCCCAACCTCTTCTACTACCCGATATTCATCCTTACTCCCTGAATCATCTTTTCCTTTTCCCTCCCTGCCTCCATTAAACTACCTCATTCCCTAATTCCTCACCTCAACCGGTGGCTCTTCCCCACTTTACTGACTTGCGTGCCTACCTGAACAAGTACTCATTAAGTTTTACAGGCTTAGATTAACAGGCTATTGTTAAAATTTTTTTTGAACCCTACAGAAGAGAGAAAAATTCATTCATCAATTCAAAGGCTACTTAACAAATGACTCAGTCCCCATATCCACTATCCCCATCCTCCAAGTAAATAAGTCTTTTGGCAAAGGATACCAGCTAGTCCAAATGTAAAAGCAATCAACAAAAGAGTCATCCCATGGTTTTCTAATTTTGAACCCTCACAGTTTCAGCTTCTATCCAACCCCATACCATTCATTTACTGTCATTGCCTAATGTTCTTTATTTTTGGTTTCTCTGGAGTATGTGCTACACACACCTCAAGAGTTAACTAAGGCTGCCACTTACTTGTTTTGGACCCTAAATGCCAACCTAAAAATTTTAAACTTATCTTAAAATGTAAGATGTAGATGACTTTCTCTGCTCATGTGACTTGGACAGCTTGCTTGTTAACATTCAAGGGATTCCATATCCCTGCCCACAAGGGACATAAGGTCACTAAGTACAAAGCAATTAGGCGGCCCTCAAGTGCATACCTAGGACCTGATATCTCTTCTGAAGGGAATATTTATCTAAATGAACTAACACTATTAACAATTTGCCTATCCCTGAAACCAAAAGACAATTCCAAGGACTTATAGGCTTAGTTGGCTATTGCTGGAATTAGATTCCTGACTTTTTCACTACTACCTTTGTTTTATATGCCATGATTAAGAGTTCATCTCCAGGAGCTCCCATTGTGGCTCAGTGGAAAGGAACATGACTAGCATCCACGAGGACACAGGACCAATCCCTGGCCTCACTCAGTAGGTTAAGGATCAGGCATTGCTGTGAGCTGTGGTGTAGGTCGCAAATGCGGCTTGGATCCTGCACTGCTGTGGCTGTGGCGTGGGCCAGCAGCTACAGCTCTGACCCCTAAACTGAGAACCTCCATATGCTGAAGGTTTAAAAAAAAAAAAAAAAAAAAAAAAAAAAAAAAAAGAGTTCTCCAAACCTCTTAATTGGGACTCTTCTATGTCTGAATTTCAAAACCTCACTTCCACAACTCTCTACGCTCTTCCCCTACTAATGGTTTCCCCAACTATTCATTGTCCTTTTGATTTTTATGCACAAAGAAAAGCATACTTTAAGGGCTGTTCACTCCAAAATACAGTGGAAGTCAAAGGTCTACTGGATTATTTCAACCTCACTTCAGACACTATGGCTAGGGCATTTCCCCTTCCTTGTTAAAAATCTGTCGCTGCTGCAAAATTTAGACCACTGCTTAGTTCTGAGTCATTCACTCAATCTCCATGTAATTCAGACTCTGCTGCTTAGTGAGAACACCCAACGTTTTCTGCCTCTAATTCATGGCCTAGGAGTACGTACCGCCTTCCCCCTCTTGCATCACTATCCACCACTCCCTAAACCTCCATGCAGCTAGACTTCTTTCCCTCTATAGGAGGAGAAATCTCATAATTGTACCATCATCACACAGTCTATAACTCCTCTTCATCTAAATGTCACTGAAACTCTTCTAGAAAACTCTGTTGTCATCTTCTTTGCATATGGTATTTACCTCAGGCACACAAATGGAAAATTCCCAAAAGGATATACCATCACAGATTTTCAAAAACCCATCGTTCAAACCCCTACCTGAGGTTAACCAAGCCAAGTTCAGTTCATAGCCCTCATCGGTCTTGCACAGTAGCACAAGACAGGAGGGCTAACATTCACAAAAGGAGTAGATATGCTTTTGATGTTGTACATGATTTTGGTATGGTATGGAAACAAGAAGTGTTCATGACACTTAGAAGGACACCCATCAAAAATGGAACTCAAGGATTTCCCCTTGTGGCTCAGTGGAAATGAACCTGACTAGTATCAATGAGGATGCAGGTTCGATCCCTGGCCTTGCTCAGTAGGTTAAGGATCCAGCATTGCTGTGGGGTATGGCTCAGGTCACAGACGTGGCTCAGATCTGGTGTTGCTGTGGCTGTGGTTTAGGCCAGCAGCTGTAGCTCTGATTCAACTCCTATCCTGGGAGCTTCCATATACTACAGGTGCAGCCCCCAAAAAAAGGCTTTAAAAAAAAGGAACGCTTATTAGAAACCTTACTGCTGGCCAAAAAATTAAGTGTACTCCAAAATGAAGCCTGAGAAATCCCCTGGCTGACATATACTCTAAGATACATACTTCACAAGAAAATTTTTTCTAAACCACCTGCATCCTTCCCCTTGATCATTCTTCTTTAGAGGCAGAAAGTTCTACCCCCTTGCTGTACAGTGGGAAAATAAAAAATAAAAAAAAAAAAAAAGAAAGTTCTACCCAAAGAGCCTATTGGACAACTGCTAGTACATGAAGCTAAAAGTCTACTGGAAACAAACTGAATATTTTATCTACTCAAATGAGCTTTGGAGACACCCAAATGACCACTTGTCTCCCCTTGCCTGAAATTCAGTCCACCATCTCAGCAAAGCCCACACCAAGGAAAATCTTGAAGATTTCTGACACAAATATTGGTGTGGACTCTTCAACCCTCTGTTGTGCAGGTAATTTCAATTTTCCCATCTGCTAGGAAAACAATCCTGGTAAAATGGTGAAGTCAAAGTAAAGGATGAGAATCAGATCCCTACTGTCCCTTTTTCATTGGCAAATGAATTATATTCAATTCCCAAAGTCCCATAGGTATGAATGTGTTCTAAATATAGTCTGATTGTTTTCAGGTGGTTAGAATGGTTTCCCTACAGATTATTGCCACAGATACGGTTAAGTGGCTACTAGAAAGAAACTTCCCCACCAGGGGAATACACTTGTTCTTCTCTAGCAAAATAGAAGGTTATTCTCAGGTAAGGTTATTCAAGGTATTCAAAGAGTACTTCCACTCTCACAAAAATTACACTATCCTTACTACCCTCAAACATTTAGAAAGATATAATGGACCCATAGTACTCTAAAACTCAAAGTTTCAAACTCTGAGGAACTAAACCTGTCTTGGCCCAAAGTCCCACCTTTAGCCCTAAGGATCCTTCAATCTTCCCACACCTAGCCAACTTTATCTGTCTCCTTATGAAATAATTACCAGCAAGCCAATGAGGATCCCTTACTCCTCTTGGACTTTGGGAGACTCTGAACTAATCCAGTGTGATATCTTTAAATACTTCCAAAGTATCATTAAATGCACTCATATTTATCTCTATCAGTCAAGTCTGCCTTTCCCTGGACATACCATCAGAGCCCTGACATTACCTTCAGGTCAGAGACATAGTCTTCTGAAGGATACCACTAAAAAATCAATCTTGGAGTTCCTGTCATGGCTCAGTGGTTAACGAGTCCAACTAGGAACCATGGGGTTGCGGGTTTGATCCCTGGCCTTGCTCAGTGGGTTAAGGATCCAGCATTGCCATGAGCTGTGGTGTAGGTTGCAGATGCGGCTTGGATCCCACGTTGCTGTGGCTCTGGTGTAGGCCGGCAGCTACAGCTCTGATTAGACCCCAAGCCTAGGAACCTCCATGCGCCAAGGGAGCGGCCCAAGGAATGGCAAAAAGACAAAAAAAAATCAATCTTGAACCCAGGTAGAAGAGTCATTATGCTCTCTTCCTAAGCACCAACAACAATGAAAAACCACTAGGTGTGCAACCTTGGATTCATGTTTTATAATTTAAAAAATACAGGTTGTATTATAAATGGAAATCCACACCCATAAACAACCTTAAACTGAGACTCTTTCAAGAGCTTCCAGAAGAAGTTGATAATAGGAGGTACACTGATTTCCCAGGAATTGGGATCAAACAAACGCCATCACGGAGTAGGCAGCTTCTACCACAGGCACTGGAACAGGATCTTGCAGATCCATGTATCTCTCTTCAGTCTGAAAGACGACTTTTTTTTTTTTTTTTTTTTTTTTACAGTTTTGGTTGTTTTACAATGTTTATTCAATTTCTGTTATACAGTATACTGACCCAATCATACACAATTCCCTGTGCTGTACAGTAGGATTCCATTGCCTATCCATTCCAAATATAACAGTTTGTATCCACCAATTCCAAACTCCCCATCCATCCCACTCCCTCCCCCATGGCAACCACAAGTCTGCTCTCCATGTCCATGATCTGTTTCTGTTTTGTAGGTAGGGTCATCTGTGCCTTATTTTAGATTCCACATATAAGTAATATCACATGGTATTTATTTTTCTCTTTCTGACAGAGCTCACTTAATATGAGAACCTCTAGTACCATTCATGTTGCCTCAAATGACATTATTTTGTCTTTTTTTATGGCTGAGTAGTATTCCATTGTATATATGTACCACAACTTCTTAATCCATTAATCTTTACATTTTTTTAATAATTTTTTTTATTTTCCCACTGTACAGCAAGGGGGTCAGGTTATTCTTACATGTATACATTTTTCCCCCACCCTTTCTTCTGCTGCAACATGAGTATCTAGACAAAGTTGTCAATGCTATTCAGCAGGATCTCCTTGTAAATCTATTCTAAGTTGTGTCTGATAAGCCCAAGCTCCCCATCCCTCCCACTCCCTCCCCCTCCCATCAGGCAGCCACAAGTCTCTTCTCCAAGTCCATGATTTTCTTTTCTGAAGAGATGTTCATTTGTGCTAGATATTAGATTCCAGTTATAAGTGATATCATATGGTATTTGACTTTCTGGCTCATTTCACTCAATATGAGATTCTCTAGTTCCATCCATGTTGCTGCAAATGGCATTATGTCATTCCTTTTTATGGCTGAGTAGTATTCCATTGTGTATATATACCACATCTTCCGAATCCAATCATCTGTCGATGGACATTTGGGTTGTTTCCATGTCCTGGCTATTGTGAATAGTGCTGCAATGAACATGTGGGTGCATGTGTCTTGAAAGAGGACTTTTTTGGCTGTATCTGCATCCGAGCCAGGGACTGAACCCAGGACACAGCTGTAACCAGAGCCACAGCAGTGACAACACTGGATCTTTAACCCACTGAGATACCAGGGAACTTCATCCCTGTATCTCTCTTTTCCTCAACCTTTAATTTTTTTTTGAAGATATAGTTCACCATAAAAATGAATGCTTTTAAAGTGACATCCTGTTCAGTGTGTGTGTGTATAACATCTTCTTTATCCATTCATCTATTGATGGACAATTGACATTGCTTCCGTATCTTGGCTATTGTAAATAGTGCTTCTATGAACAGTGAAGTACATATATCATTTCTAATCAGTGCTTTTGTTTTCTTTTGATAAATACCTAGGAGGTTAATTGTAGAAGTTCTATTAATTTTTGAACACTCTCCATATTGTTTTCCAGAGTGGCTACAACAATTTACATTCTGAAAAACAGTACATAAGCATTACCTTGTTTTTGTTTCCCTTGCCTGGGGACACATATCCAAAAAAAAAATCACTAAGACAAATGTCAAAGAGAGAACTTTATATTTTCTTCTACAAGTTTTGTTTTAGGTCTTACATTTCCGTTTTTAAACCATTTTTAACTTATTTTTCTTCATGGTATGACAGTGTAATCCAGTTTGGAAGTAGCTGTTCCCTTTTCTCATCACTGTTTATTGAAAATGCTGTCTTTCCCCCATTGTATATTCTTAGCTCCACTGTCATAGATTAATTACCTATAATAAGTGTAGATTCATATATAGGCTCTTCACTGTTCCATTTATTTATGTGTCTCTTCTGGTGCCAGTGTCATACTGTTTAGATTACTGTAGCTTTGTACTATGTTTTGAAATCAGGGAACATGATACTTCCAGCTCTGTTCTTTATCAAGATGATTTTGGATACTTGTTGTCTTTTGCATTTCCATAAAAATTGTAGAATTATTTTCTCTAGTTCTTTGAAGAATGCCATTTGAATGGGATTCATGGGATTCATACATATTTGAATCCCAGGTTCTTGTCAGAAAATATAACCCTAAGTTATCTGCTGTTTAACCCTTGTCAAGAGCCTGACTACCAGACATTCTATTTATGCATCATGTTCTGAAGAACAGGCAGTCTACCTATTCCTTCAGCTCTTTTAAATACTAATGTTTAAGACCTAAGAATGTGTAGCACATTCTGATGCAGCAGCCCCTTAATGAACTACTGTAACAAGTGGAACTTTTTCTTCATATCTTTGGACTATTTAAATAAACAGCTCACACAGAGATAATCCTGCATATGTCAGGGAAAAGAAGATTTATGCTTCTCTAATAAATTGGTTAGCTTTGATTTATGGATATTCTAAATCTCATAAATGATTTTATTTCCATCTTTTCTTTGCCTGGTAAATCTTCAGGACAACTTTGTATCTCACTTCTAACAACCGCACAGAAACATATATGGATTTGTGCTAATCTAAGCCTAGCGTTCATTGTGTTCCTCTTGATTTATATCCCTTTGACCAGGGATTATCTTTCGCTGTAAGTTACAAAAGCCCTTTAAAAGTAGAGTTGTTATTATTAAAGTCTTTCCTCAGTTGAATGACACATAGGATAGCAATTAAAGAAGCATCCCCAAATATAATTAAGATCTATGGAAATATTCAAAAACACAACTAATAAATTATCATTACTCATGTCTGTTTTCAGCTTTACCCTTTCATTAGCAGAGCACTCAGTTCACTCTGATAATATTACATTGTTTTAACGTCAATGTTCTTGTGCAATTTATATTTCAACACATTGAGAATAAAGGTTTCATCTTGAACAGTGCTAAAAATATTGTTTTCCTGGTGACATAACTAATGAGCCACCAAAAAAGCATGTCTATAACCAGGAAGGATATTAAATAACAACTGACAGAATCACATGATAAATTGCCATATTTTGACATCTAAGGGATTATTTTCAATTATTTTTCTTGGACAATTAAGCTTATTCAAACTCCATAATGGGTTATGTCAGTCATCATCATACATAAAACTCTTTAATGGTGTACAGTAAGCTTTTGCTCCTGAATAAATATCTTAGACTTATAATTACACCTCATTAAACCCTGGCACCATAATTTGAAAATCCTATTCATAATATTTAGTCTAAAACTATACTAAATAAATAAAGTGTATTATCTCCAAAGAATTTGTGAACTTGTTGTCTACGGGACAATGTTTAAAATTGTGTTAAAATTAGGTAGGATGTCAAGCATTAGTACAAGAAATTGGTAAAATGACAATATATTTTCCTTTTTTCTACCAGAGTAAGGGTACTAGATCGATAAACTCTTAATATACCTTAATATACATTTGTTAACTATAACAGTTCAAAGTTAACCAATGTTTTACTCAATGCCTGGTATAATCATTGAAGAGAAAAAATTCAGAAAAGTATAAAATGCTAAACATTTTAAGTGTCTGAGATTTTACTATACTTACAAACTAACAAGTTCACTGATACTGGCCTCCTTGATCAGAGGCAAGGACTTTACTGCTGACAGTGTAAGCAGCAGTCAGAGTATCAGCATTTTCTAAACTCCCTGATCCCCATTTTCCACAGGTTGACATAAAGGCAGGCAGATGTGCTGTACATGTGTTAGGTTGCATTACAGGAGAGGAAGCCAAGCTTAGGGAACCTGCACCTTATATAGGAAAACCTGCTTGATCTTTACCCCAGAGAGAAACAGCTTTATTACACTGGATAGAAAGTAAAGCCACTCTTTTCTCAAGAGGGACATACTATCTCTTTTTTTAAAGAGATACAAACATCCTTAAAAAGATAGTTCATGATGGAGGCTAACGTGAGAAAAAGAATATATATGTATGACTGGGTCACTTTGCTGTACAGTAGAAATTGACAGAACACTGTAAATCAACTATAAAGGAAAAAATAAAAATCATTAAACATTAAAAAAAAAAAAAGAGTTCAGAACAAGGACAATGCCTCAGTTCACAAGACATACAAAAGTGTGAGAGATCCATGGTGAGTTGCTTCCCAATATATGGCATATGAAAAGTCCCAGTAACAGGAGTTTCCATTGTGGCTCAGCAGAAACAAATCTGACTAGCATCCATGAGGATGCAGGTTTCGACCCCTGGCCTTGCTCAGTAGGTTCAGGATTTGGCATTGCCATGACCTGTAGTGTAGGTCACAGAGGCAGCTTGGATCTGGCGTTGCTTGGCTGTGGTATAGGCCAGCAGCTGTAGCTCCGATTCAACCCTTAGCCTGGGAACCTCCATATGCCGCAGGTGTGGCCCTAAAAAAGAAAAGTCCCAAAGGGTGGGGGAAAAAATGTAATTGTAATGTATACATGTAAGGATAACCTGACCCCCTTGCTGTACAGTGGGAAAATAAAAAAAATTATTTAAAAAAAAAGTCCCAGTAACAGCCTTTAATAAAATGTGTCTCCAAAGTTCCTGATAGAATGAGTGTAATTTTTAAAGTTAGAAGCTTTCACCATAATTTTTGTGTTTCTCTGAGATAGGAATACCAAATTTTCCTGTTGGTTTTTTTTTAACTCCCCAACAAGCTGGATATTTTCTTATCCTAATAAAATTATATTTATGCTTAGAAACTCTGAATGCTGAAAGCTGGTAAAGCTCTTAAAAATACAGTTTCCTGATTCAGTTTCCTAGAATCCTTAGAGATTCTGGTGCAGCAGGTCTGTAATGGGACATGAGAATTTGGATTTTTGAAATGTTTTCAAGGTCAATACACATATGAAAAGGTGTTCAACTTTATTATCAGACAACACTAGTTAAAACCAAAATGCAAGGAGCCCCGGCTGTGGCTCAGTGGGTTAAGGGTCCAACATTGTCTCTGTGAGGATGATAGTTCAATCCCTGGCCTTGCTCCATAGGTTAAGGATCTGGCATTGCCATAAGCTGCAGTGTATGTAGGTCATAGATGCAGCTCAGATCTGGTATTGCCTTGGCTGTGGTGTAGATCGCAGCTACAGTTCCAATTCAACCCCTAGGCTGGGAAGATTCAATCCCTAGGCCAGGAATTTCCATATGCTGCAGGTAAAGCCATTAAAAAAAATAAAATAAAAAAAGCAATACTGTATACCCACCAGATTGTGCTTTTATAAAAAAGCTAAAAAACCACAACTGACAAGTACAAACAGGAACAACCACTTCAGAGAAATGGCAAGATCTTTTCCTTAACACTGAACATGGCAGTTTCATGACATGGTAACATTCCTTCTAGGTATATAGCCACAGAAATGTGAACCAATGTTTGCCAGAACAGGACAATATTAATAACCAAAAACTAGAAACTAAAATATCTAGCAACAGTAGAATAGGAAGATAAATCTTGGTATCATTCAATAAAAATATATATGGCAATGAGAATGACTAAAATAAAACAAAACACAAAAACATAAATGAATCTCACAAACATAATGTTGAGTGAAGTAAGCAGGTTATTTAAAGGCTACCTACTGCGTGATTCCATTCACATTGTGTTCAACAATATTTGCCAAATATTATGACTGAAAGGAGATGGCTACTTATAATGCATTAAGATTCCTTACGAACCATTAAAAAAAAAACCTCAAATACCTTAATATAAGTGTGTAGTTATGCAACATACAAAACAAGACATACAAATGGATAATGTGCCCATGAATAGATATTCAACTTCCATAAGGCAAATGTAAATAAATATCTAGGAGATTATGTTTCACTCAATGAAATTAGGAAGATTAAAATATTTAACAAAAACTAGAATTATTTTATGTAAACAAGTTTTTTAGTTGGTATATACCTACATTAGCATTTTTCTAGATGGAAATTTAAAATGTGTATCACATCATCAAATATGCATACCTGTTAATCCACTAAATGCAGAGATTTTCGGTTGGATCATTGTTAGCAGCATATGAATGACTGACAGATGGCTCGAGCTAATAAATGAATGTTGAATGAATGAAAGAACTCAACTAAGGATAGGACAAGATGAAAAATTATATTGAACAAAAGTAGTTTCTGTAGATTTATTCATACAAGAAATGGATATAACCTATACATCTATAATGATCTATATGGAATTAATGGGATATTAAATATAAGAAGTTCCCCTACGCTACTGACATTAGAAATAGTCAATAATAAGGTATAGAGTCAAAAAGCAAGCAACATAAATTTATTTAAAAAATATATGTATATATTTATATATGTATGTGTACAGAGAGATGTGTTTGGAAGAATAGTAAAAATGTTAATGGTGTTTTCTGAATTATGAAGTTTAGGGGCATTTGTACATTCTCTTTTATATAATTTGAATTGTTTTATCATGGACATGTATCATTTTCAAAGTAGTTATTTTCACAAAGTAAAACCAAATTATATTAAAATTGTATTTACAAGTACCTCCCAAGGCATCTCTCATTGCCACTGAGTCTTCACATTGACAAAGATTTACTGAGTGTAGAAATTCTAACAGCCCTAATAAAAAATAATGCTTAACATTAACATCCATCTATTTTATTTTAGAGCTTAATTTACCATCTGTTATACTCAAAACCTTCATCTCTTTACAATTCAATGCATGTTCGGGTAACCAGAAATCTAAGTATGTATCCAAAATACACCATAAATAAAATATCCAAACATAAAACATTTCCTCAAATAGAATGCAAACACCAACAAGATATCTTGTCAGATTAGGTCTTTTTTGACTTTAATCTGAAAATACACAAATTAAGTCTTCTCTACTTTAAAATGGGAAGGAGCCATTTTTAATTGCTGAGGAAATTTGCACCCAGCCCATATATATTGCTTCCATGGTACTTAAACTGAGTGATAAAAGAAGTAGACCTCTTTTGAACACAGAGAAGGCATCAGGTAAGTCATCAGTGATTCATCCAACAAATACAGAATACCAAATGTATCCTAAGCTCTGCATTAGATGCTATGAAAGACAAAAAAAATCTTAAGATTAAAATCTTTGTTCTTGAGGAGCTCTCAATTAAATTAGAGGAAACTCTTGGAAAGGTAAGGGATAGGAACAATTCCAGACAACCAATAATCAAGTGGTAGACAAATAGTGTATATGTGTGTCTGTATGGATATGTCTAAGAAAAGCAGATGCATGTCCCCTGGGATCTCAGATCTAGAGATGCAAAAGCAAAATGAAGAGGATGAGGACAATGACTGACTGAGTTTGCACAAATCAAAGCAAGTATATCGTGTGTGTGCGCACGCATGTGCATGCATGCATGCAAACAAGCAAAGTCTTTGTAACAAGAAAGCAAACAGCTCCCATGACAGCTGGGAAGGGGAGAAGAGCCCCTCCCCCCATTGTCCTATAGGGGTTTTTATCCCTTAAAGATGGGAGGGTACCAATGTGGGGTCCAGAAAGATGCGGTTTTCTCCCATTGGCCTTGCCCAATTACCTATATCAGTCCTTGTCCAATAGGGGTCTTAGGAGTGGAAATGTGCCATCAAGTCTCATGGTTTCTTTGCCCTTTTCTTCCAGTAAACTTAGTCATGGGGGTTAGAGATTAATGTCCATCTGGGCATAGGTACACTCCCTATGGTAAACACGGCTTGTGGGGATGTTATTTCCTGGAGCCCTTGAGCCACAAATGTTAATCAATGGCCATATCAAAGAATGCATCAAAGCCCATGTTCCTACACTGACGACCTGAGTGATTATTCTGCCTCAATCCCCCCCTCTAGAGTGAGGACTCTAACTGCGGGGTTAAAGGGGCGATGACCACTCTGACTGCTTCCTGCTGAAAAGGGACATCGTAAGGGAAATGCAGTTAGGTCTCCACTCATGGGATAGTTGAGTGGGCTTCGATACATTACATTGGGTACCCCTTCTATCACCATTTGAAGGTTGGGATAGCTTTTAATGAAGCAAGTAATACAAGCAATTATACAGGGTCTTAATAAAAGGATCAAGATCACAATGATGACTATGGTGAGCAAATATTTCCACCAGTGGGATGGGTTCAACCAGGTCCAGAGGGCAGCTCCAAAAGCTGGAGCTGGATTGGACATCTTATCAATCTGCTGCTTCTGAAGATCTCTCAGGGAATCACCTAAATTGATCAAGTCCCATATCCTATGCACTGTTACGTAAGGTAAGAACACAGTCCCTCACTTACTACTCACAATGTGAATACCCAAGACTGCACTGTTAATATACTATAAAACTATATAATCTCTTCAGAAGCTATATCCATTAGCATTCTCCAGAGAGGTAACTTTAATAAGATTAACATTAACGTATGTTAATAAATTTATGTATTTCTCTCTTTAATTTTCTTCTATTTCCCCAACACAATTTTTTTTCCACTGTACAGCATGGTGACCCAGTTACACATACTTGTATACATACTTTTTTCTCCCATTGTCATGCTCTAAGTATCTAGACATAGTTCTCAGTGCTTCACAGCAGGATCTCAGTGTTAATCCATTCCAAAAGCAATAGTTTGCATCCATTAACCCCAAACTCCCCTATCCATCCCACTCCCTCCCCCTTGGCAACTACAAGTCTATTCTCCAAGTCCATGATTTTCTTTTCTGTGGAAAGGTTCATTTGTGCTATATATTAGACTCCAGATATGAGTTATATCATATGGCATTTGTCTTTTTCTTTCTGGCTTACTTCACTCAATATGAAAGTCTCTAGTTCCATCCATGTTGCTGCAAATGGCATTATTTATTTTTTATGGCTGAGTAGTATTCCATTGTGTATATATACCACATCTTCCTAATCCAATCATCTGTCGATGGACATTTGGATTGTTTCCATGTCTTGGCTATTGTGAATAGAGCTGCAATGAACATGCACATGCATGTGTCTTTTTTAAGGAAAGTTTTGTCTGGCTATATGCCCAAGAGTGGGATTGCTAGGTCATATGGTAGCTGTATGTATAGTTTTCTAAAGTACCTCCATACTGTTCTCCATAGTGGTTGTACATTCCCACCAAAAATACTTTTTAAAACTGCACCCCCAAAAAATCAAATACCTGGGAAATTCATAATTTTTTAAGAAATATATTATAAAGAATTGACTCAGGCTTTTATAGAGGCTGAGAAATCTCACAATATACTACCTGCAACCTGGAGACCCAGGAAAGCCAATAGTGTAATTCAGTCCAAGTCTGAAGGCTTGAGAACCAGGAGAGCTGATGGTATAGATTCTAAGATGTGTATAAAGGCCTGAGAACTAGGAGTACTGAGGGAAGATTAATGTCCTAGCTGAAGTAATCAGGCATTTTGTTATATCCAGGCCCTCAGTGGGTTAGAGGATGCCCATTGACAAGAGGGATGCAAACTACTTTACTGTCTACCGTTTGAACCCTGAGGTTATTATGCTGAGAGAAACAAGTCAGAGAAAAGACCAACACTGCACAGTATCACTTATATGTGGAATCTAAAAAAGCCAGACTCATAAAAACAGAGTAGAATGGTGGTTTTCAGGAGCTGGGGTGGTGGGAAATGGTACAAATTCCTAGTTAGAAAATGAGTATATTCTAGTGATTTAGTATATTAGTGTACAGAATAGTGATTATAATTAATAATGCTGTATTTTAGACTTGAAATTGCTGAGAATTATCCTTAAAATGTCCTTACTATGAAAAAGAAATGGTAATTATGTGATGTGATGGTAGCATTAGGTAAGGCTTTGATGGTAACCATAAGTCAAAGGCTAATTTCATCGAGAAATACCCTCACAGACACACCCAGAAATAATGTTCACCCAATATCCGGGCATTCTGTTCTCTAGTCAAACCGACATACAAAATTAGCCATGAAAAGTCCATCCTTGTCAACTTAGTACCTGTATACATCTCTTTAAACCATACTTAACCTCTGAATAAAAATGACCAAATATATACGTACACATACCAATGTATTCATAACAAAATAAGAAATAAGAACTTCCTCAAGGGGTGTTACCATTGTGGCTCAGCAGGTTAAGAATCCAACTAGTGGAGTTCTGATTGTGGCTCAGTGGTAACAAATAAGACTAGTAGACATGAGGATATGGGTTCAATCCCTGACCCACTCAGAGGGTTAAGGATCCAATGTTGCCATGAGTTGCAATATAGGTTGCAGACATGGCTCAGATGTGGCAATGCTGTGGCGGTGGTATAGGCCAGCACCTACAGCTCTGATTTGACCCCTAGCCTGAGAACTTTCATATGCCACAGATGCAGCCATAAAAACGGGAAAAAAAATTCCTCAAAAACCCACCCATCGACCTTCGTTCATTGGTTCCAATCATGTAACTGTAATCAGATGTCAACATAGCTCAGGAAGATAAATGCAGAGTCTGACCTGGAAAGGTACAGCTTATACTCTTAAACTTTAAAGACTTGAAAAATATGTAGCAATAATGTATAACAATGTATATGTCTTTATAGTGCCAGAATCACTGAATACAGTGAGCAATCTGCTCCAATGTTATTTTGCACCCTCCTTGGTTTAACACCTTAGAATTTTATATATATATACATATATGTATTTTGTCTTTTGTGGGCCACACCCACGGCATATGGAGGTTCCCAGGCTAGGGGGTCTAATAGGAGCTGTAGCTGCCAGCCTACGCCAGAGCCACAGCAATGCCAGATCCGAGCTGCATCTGCGACCTACATCACAGCTCATGGCAACGCCGGATCCTTAACCCACTGAGCGAGGCCAGGGATCGAACCCGCAACCTCATGGTTCCTAGTCGGATTCGTTTCTACTGTGGCACGACATGAATTCCCAATTATATATGTTTACAAAATTTGTTTGTTGATGCAATTTTTGTGCACATCATATCTGTATATACCCTGCATACTTGTATATATTCATCTTTCCAGGGATTTCAGACTTAAATGTATTACTCTAAGAAGTTGAGTATCTCTAAATGTTTACTTGATTGATGGAAATAGAGTCTCAGCAGGGAGGCACTTTCAATGAAGCTGAGTCATCACTCCCTGAGTTAATATGTAAAAAGAAGAAATAAAAGGTTTAGGAAGATCGCAGTGTTAGAGTAGTATCAGTATGCACAACCTGAAAACACACACATCACACCATCTCCCACAGAAGGACCACAGGACACTCCTTTAACTAGGTAGTTCCTTAGTGAGGAAAGCTTTGCATCAGTCAGAAAGCTCTGTGGCACCTCTTCTCTAAAAGCTGGAAGGATGGTGGGATATGCTGTCATTGTACCCAGATTCCTAATGGTAATGGGAATAGTGTAATCTCAGAATGTAAAAGGCCAAGTGTCAGTACTTTTACTCCAGTGGTAAGATAGGCAAACTAGTGTAATGAGAAACAGAACACAGACAAGGAAACAGACATATATACAGATATGTTTAATACTCAAAAGTGAATGACGGTCCCATTTGAATGGACTACAAATTTATCCTAATTAGTCAGTTTGTTTGAACAAATGATAATTATATATAGACTTTCACTTTTTTTACATACAAAAAGTAGTTCACTTTTAGTCCATTGAGATATTAAAATTTGATACTTTTAAATTCAAGCAATTATAGAATTGGAACTAGTAATTTACTAAGAAGTCTGGCTGCAGACTTCCTTTCAGAACAAATACAGAGATAACTGGAAAAATGTGGGACATGAAAAATACTTTATTAACAGTATATTATCAGTGATGTTTTAAGCTAGCTATGGCTTTCAAAATTCTTGTTTTTTGTTTTTAACTGCTTTACTTTAGCTTCATTAATGCTAATTTCATTTTCAGAGTAGCCAACAGGCCAGCCAGTTGGTAAAGTAGCCAGCAGCTACTGAAGGTAACTATGGATCTCACAAATGGATGATTATATGTAAATACTATAAACAGACCCAACAGATTTACCATTTGGATCAAAGGACAATGAAAAGTAAACGGGAGAGATGAGATTAAGACGGCAGAAGAGAAGGACTGGAGCTCAACTTCTCCCCTAAAAACAACAAAATTCACAGCTAAAGGCTGAGAGATCTTCACTTGAATGGAGCAGAAACCTTAAAAAAGGGTATCCTACTCCAGAAGAAAAAGAGGAGGCTACATCAAGAGGTATGAGGGGCGATTTTACAATATAAACAACCCCATTACCTCCCGGGTGGGAAGCCTCACAGACTGGAAACTAACTGGTTCACAGATACTCACCTACAGGAGTGAGAACTCTGAGCCCCACATCAAACTCTCAGGTGTGGGGATCTGGCACTGGGAAAAGGAGCCTCTGGAGCATCTGGCATCGAAGCCAGTGGGGCTTGTGCGCAGGAGCTCCACAGGACTGGGGGAAACGGAGACCCCATTCTTAAAAGGCAGACACAGACTTTCACGTGCAGTGGGTCCCAGGGCAAAGCAAAGTCTCCATAGCAATCTGGGTCAAACCTGACTGCAGTTCTTGCAGGACATCCTGGGAAAACAGGGGTGAATGTGGCTTGTTGTGAGGGAAGGACATTGGAAGCAAAGCTCTCAGGAATATTCAGCAGCTATACCTTTATCTGGAGGGGACCATTTTGGGAAAACCTGGCCCCACCCTTCAGTCTGAGCTGTGAAGCCCCAGGGCAAACAACAATCCAGGTGGGATCACAGCCCCTGCCCCTCAGTAAACAGGCTCCCTTAAAGACCCCTCAGGCACACAGCTGCCTCTAATCCCATCCAGAGACTAAACCCCACCCACCAGAGGGATTAGAATCGGCTCCACCTACCAGGGGGCAGGCATCAGCCCCTCCCATCAGGAAGCCTACAGCAAGCCCCCCATACCGACTTCAGCCACAGGGGGGCAGACACCAGAAGTAAGAGAGGCTAGACAGCTTGTTCAATAAGTGGTGCTGGGAAAACTAGACAGCCACATGGAAAAGAATAAAATTAGAACACTCCCTAACACCATACACAAAAATAAACTACACTATCAAACTCTTAGAGGAAAACATAGGCCAAACACTCTCTGACATAAATGACAGCAACATCTTCTCAGATCCACCTCTCAGAGTATTGACAATAAAAACAAAAATAAACAAATGGGACCTAATCAAGCTTAAAAGTTTATGCACAGCAAAGGAAACTAAACAAAACGAAAAGACAACCCACAGAATGGGAGAAAATCTTTGCAAGTGAATTGAGTAACAAGGGATTAATCTCCAAAATTTACAAACACTTTCTGCAGCTCCATACCAAAAAAACAAACCACCCCATCAAAAAATGGGCAGAAGATCTAAACAGGCAGTTCTCCAAAGAAGACATACAATGGCCAAAAAACACATGAAAAGATGTTCAACATCACTCATTATTAGAGAAATGCACACCAAAACCACTATGAGGTACCACCCTACACCAGCCAGAATGGCCATCATCAAAAAGTCTGTAGACAACAAGTGCTGGAGAGGGTGTGGAGAAAAAGGAACACTACTACACTGTTGGTGGGATTGTCAACTGGTGCAACCACTGTGGAAAGCGGTTGAGATGGGATTGTCAACTGGTGCAACCACTGTGGAGATTCCTCAGAAAACTAAACATAGAACCACCATTTGATCCAGCAATCCCACTCCTGGGCATCTATCCAGAGAAAACCATGACTCGCAAAAACACATGTACTCCTATGTTCACTGCAGCACTATCTGCAATAGCCAAGACATGGAAACAACTTAAATGTCCATTGACAGAGGAGTGGATCCAGAAGATGTGGTATATATACACAATGGAATATTACTCAGCCATTAAAAGGAATGAAATACCAGCATTTTTAGCAACATGGATGGACCTAGAAATTATCATGCTAAGTGAAGTCAGCCATACAATGAGACACCAACATCAAATGCTTTCACTGACATATGGAATCTGAAAAAAGGACAGACGGAACTTCTTTGCAGAACAGATGCTGACTCACAGACATTGAAAAACTTACGGTCTCCGGAGGAGACAGTTTGGGGGGTGGGGGGATGTGCTTGGGTTATGGGATGGAAATCCTGTGAAATAGGATTGTTATGATCATTATACAACTACAGATGTGATAAATTCATTTGAGTAATAAAAAAAATTTTTTTTAAAGTAAATGGAGTGACTAGGTAAAGAGGCAATTATTTTGGACCAATTTAAGATGGCTTCGTGGATTAAAAAGGCTAAGTAACCATATAGGACAGCAGTAACCCTACAGAGAGTTGTCAGTTTCAGGTCGCTCTCTCTAGTTGTTTGAGCATCTGTTTCTTTTACCATTTAGGGCTAACAAATGCATGTCTGTTTATAGACTATCTATTTGGCAGGTCAATCAGCCAGCAAGAAATTATTGAAGAGGCTAATATTCTCTAAAGTGGGTCTGAGTATGTTGTGAGCAGTGTATTAGGTGATAGAAAACCAAATTCCTGATCTAGAGGCCATGGGCCAGACTGTCACTGTATCTCACATACACAGTATAGCACGCCCTCTCAAAGAGGCAGAATAAATTAGCTAAAGTATATTTGATCATCTGAAAAGTATCAAATGAATACATTAATAAGTAAAAAATTTTAAGAAATATTCTCTTTAATTCATCAATCATTAACTATTAATATCAAAAGGATAGAGGAAGGGATACAGAGTCCAACTAAAATGCATTCTGTCATAATTCACAGTAGTGCAGATTCATCCTGAAGTCTATTCCAGTCACAGGCTCCAACCTCCCAGCACTGCAAACTCAGCCCTGAGCTGTCTCCCTCTCTCTGGCCAGATAGCATTGCTGAAAGAAAAGGATTTCACTGCCCTTGCAACGCTATCCTCTCCTGCTTCCTTGGCAGCAACAGGGAGGCCAAAAGAAATTATCCAAAGACCAAGAGCCCAAGCCTAGAGACTCATAACCTAGGCTTCTAAAGTGGTTAGAAAGCAAGGGTTTCTGGTGGACGAAGCGAGTGAGGAGTGCTAAGGGGGAAAAACATGAGAGTATATACACCTTGTCAAGTTCAGGGAAAGGACTATATGTCCTTTGAATTATAAGGGGAGACTTCTGCAAAGAGCTGGAAATTTAGTGCTGTACTCAGCTGATTTAGTTATAGGGAATCTAAGGTATCCCATTAGTTGAAGCTTTATTAAGGGGAGGTTTTCAGGGATAGAAATGTCTCTGAAATATGAGAAACCTTTCTTGCTGCTGTAGGTGAACTTATCTTCCAGTCATCATCTTCCCAGCTCAGCTTTAACGTCTGGAGTACTGTTACCCCAGACACAACAGTTATTTAATCTCATTTCATTTTTCAATGTCAGGGCACATTAATATTTTATAAATAGAAACAAAGACTATAAGCTAAATTTTTCTCATAAAAGTGAACAGACATTTTTTAAAGTGACATCATTAATTTTATTGTTACAATTTTATTATCTTTTAAAGGATCTAACAGTGAAAATCTGAGGGTCTTCTTTCCCCTCAGATTCTCCAGTGACTTTTCCAATGGAAACAAAAATTTTAATTTATTAGACAACAGAAAAAACACTAAACGCAGTGCTGCAAGGCTATTTAACTAGAAAGAAACTAAGAAATAAGAATGTATTTCTATAAATAAAAATAAAATTTTAAGAGCTATCACTAAAAATTTCTCAGAGAAAATGCATACTGGCACAAGGTTTTACTTACTCCTTTATAATTTACCTAAAATGCTGACATTTAAGTGGATTTTTGATAGCCAAACATCAATAAAATAATTTTTAAGAGGAACATCAAATAATAATTCCAATAGACTTAACTTCCATGACTACATCCAGATTTTTTTCTCTTTCACATAGTAGACAACTTAGAGTGTTTCAACTGAGAAAACACCCATGGGGACAAATACATCTCTGTTGTTTATTACTTTATAGGTCCCAGGTCTGAGGGGAGTAGAGACAGCTTGGATCAATGGCACACACAGTTCAGATTGGGTACAGCATAGTTCCATTTCACTGGATACTCCTAACTCAGGGAGTTTTCTCCCACCTGTTATTGGAAATATTCTATCAATCAAACTCCTTCATCACTGAATTCTTCCCCAAAGCACAGTAACAACATGACTACCCACCAAAAAAAAAAATAATACACATCCCCAGGTGCTTTTAAACATCTGGCACTGCAGCTTCTCACGTGTTAGTAGAATAAAAGAAAAAAAAAATCCTAGCAATGATTTAGGACAGATGTCCCCAGATTGGTTCTCTAATCCCTGTATTTCCATGGCAGATCCTTAGTGTCCACTGAAACGGGTAAAAACATTGTCCCTTGAAGCTGGAACACTGTGACAATAGACCCTCTATCTCTGCTTCAACTATTCACTATTCTTTCTCCCTTTTACTTTGGAGTTCGTTTTAATGAATCATTGAAGAGTAAAATTAAAAGGTTCTACTCTTTTACAAGTTTAAAAATCTTTTATGCTCAGACTGATTATATCTCATGAGGGAGATTTTTTTCCCTTTCTTTTTCTGGTATCCTAATTGAAGAAAATGTGTTATACTGCATTTGGCAAACAAGGGAGCAAAGGCAAGTGAGCTTGAGTACGTGTGAATCATTTATTTCCTAAGAGTTATTAAATCTTTTCCCAAATAAATTAAAATTTCAGGAGGGCTGGAAGCTCTTCACATGCTGTCATTCTTCGGAGTACTCCAACACTCAAGACAGTGATGCCCAGTAAAAACTGCTCCGTTTTTATTTTCTTCATTCCCCTTCAATATTCAAACCATCTTAAATTAAGAATGATGTCTATTTTTTGATAAATATGTTCAGATACCTGTGACCATAAGTGATGTCTACTTAGTGGGCAATTTAAAGCACCTTTTGAACAGGATCCAGACAGTCAATTGTCTTTTGTGCACAGAGTGAAAATCGATGCTCTATGTCTATCACAGCTCGTCACAACTCTGATTGAATCTCTTCAACCTCCTTATCAGACATACAACACAGGGATAAGTTTATCTTTATACACCTTATATGTGTCACCAAAAATAGCTTCAGGGACACTATAACCTAATGAACTAAGAATGTCCAATAAATGATTAGGCTGCGCTTGACAAGGAACGCTCACCTTCGGTTCTTTAAAACATACAGTACAGTATTTCTAGGGAAAATCTAGTTTCCCCTTAACTAACACCCATGATATGTTAACACTTGCCAGATGGAAAGTCCTCAGCTTTTATTTCTAATTTTACTGACATTTTTATACAAAGCATCCATGAAGATCATTTTAATCATGATCATGGTTTTCTAAGGAATTAACATTAAGTCATTTCGTTGTTCCTGCATATTTAAAATTCAAAGTGTCCAAAGTTTCTAATTTTGAAGCCATATCTGCTACTAGTATAGTACAGAGTGTCTCATATCTAAATATTTTGAAACTGTAAGTACCTCAATACCAATTGTTTTCAGAAGAAAACAGCTTCATGGTCCTAGACTGAGTTTATGGAAAGTAAATGGTATGACTTATTAAATTACCGAGCTAAGAATAAAAAAGAAGCTTTTTGTAATTCCATATACGTGGGAACAATCAAGGAAAATCATTTTATCAAAACTCATATAATTCATAAAATTCTTTTGACAGTTCAGGGGCTATGTACATTAATTCAAGTTAGTTTTATAAGTCTATGATATTGATGTGCATTGTTACATTATGTTAACCCTGAAAGCCTATCACTTTATTTTTCAAACATAATATAATAGCATAGAGAAATAGCACCTGAATTTATGTACATAATTCATGAAGATGTGAAGGTGAAGTTATCAGCTTGCCAACACTAGGGTACATACATGACAGCTGTTTTCCATGAATGGAAATTGATGTGGGATGAGCCACACACACTTTCTCATTTGTTCCTAACTAAAGTCATACATTTGCAGGTCAAGTAGTCAAGGAACATGGGGCAATCTCTGGATACATGTATAAATGAAGCAAACTGGTCCATACAAAGATGAAAGTTACTGCTTCAACTTCATCATTGTGATGTTTTAACCAACCTAGCAAACCAGTTTGAATCAAGGATGCAAATGCTTACATAATATAAATGAAATACAATCATTTTTATTGCCAATTTTAAGGATCTCTGACCACCTAGAAAAAATTAGCCAGACATAGAAGACCCATCTTGAATTGATGTCTTTTATTTCTTGCCTCATCTCAACCACTTCTTCATTCATTAACAAATATTTATAGAAGGTGTTTGCTAAGCAAGCATTACAGTAGATTCAGTGGACACAAAAATAAGTAATAATTATGGCCCTTGAGAAGCATTCAGTTTACTGGAGAAAAAAACAGGCCATAACTAACAATAACAGTGCAAGATAATGAAGTGCTTTCTGTTCAAATTGCTACAGGGACTTAATAAAAGGCATCTTAATCAGATTGGGGAAAAAGCTGGATCCTTGAGGAAGAAATTGAGCCTTGATTGATGCCTAGGAATTAGCCAGGTAGGAGAGGTGTCGAAAATTCCAGGCATCCAGGTATGTATGTAGACCCTCAGCCTCCTCTAATCCTTCAAGCTCAAACTGTGCCCCTCATGTGTGCTTCCTGGACACTTTTCAATTCTCATGATCACACTACAGTTGTCTTTTACTCTCTATTTACCTCCACTGATCATTCTATACTATAGCTTCTCTTTATTTGCTTTCAAGTTTCTGTAGTCTGCAACCTACATAAAGGGAAAGACGGCATTTGTCATTTTAATAGGTGTAGTAATCCCCAGTATCTTGAATTGTTGTGGCATAAAACAAGAGCTAAGTAAATCATTGTTGAATTAAAGTTGAGGGAAGGGACAGTTTGTGCAAAAGCACTAATGTGTGAAACAACTTGACAGGAAGTTGGTTAGTCTAGAGGAATATATAATGGATAACAGGATAGAGATAGTTCTAATTCTAACTCTTGACAACAGCTGTGACCATTTTGCAGCATAGAATAATGGATTCAATTACAGCTTTGAAGCTAAACTGCTTAGACTGTATCCTAACTCCACCATTTCTTAACTACTTTATATTGGGAAAGAATCTTCTCTCTCTATGCTTCATTTTCTTCATCTGTAAAGGAACTACATCAGGATTTTGTGATGTTAAAGTGAATGAATCTGCATACACTTAGAATAGTATCCTTCGTGTGGTATGCACTCAGTAAATGTTAGCTAACATTTCTAGGCAAAGAAATTTTCTCTTAGAACTATGCAGAGATAATCATTTTAAGCAGCAGTGAAATATGACCACCTTGGACTCTGTATCAGTCAGGAGTCACTGCAGAAAATAGAAACTAACACTTTTCACCCTCGTTGATTGATAGCTGTCTGAAAAAAAAAAAAATGTCTCCAGGCTGTTTTTCTCAAAGGCAGGGACACATTAATCTTTAATTCTACATCTTTCACATAATCTGGCACATAGTAGTTCCTCAATAATGTTTAATTAATGAATAAATGCCTTTGGAATGAAGAAAACCTTTTATCCAAACCTTTTTATTCTAAGTTCTTTCTAAAACCAGTCCTCTGAGTATAAGTTAGGATCACTGCCGCATCTTCTTGCGCCAAAAGAGCAAATGCCATGCAAAAACGAAGTAGATAGAAAATATAATTCAGACACAAATCCATGCAGAGTTGGAAAAGGTTAGGGACATAGTTCAGAGTAGTACCATGGTTTGTGAGCCACATTCCTTTTGCCAGTGAATTCAAAACAAGGAAGCAGAAACCATCCGTGGACTCATCCAAAACCACTGCAGTGATCGCCTCCACTCCAGTAAGTCTCCATCCATAGTTTTACTCTTTGGGTTCCAGGTGTGTAATTATCAACTTGTTCATTTATTCAGGACACACACCTGCCAACAGCTCTCTCCATAATAATCCAAATAGCTTTTTTCAACCTTGCTGGTTGTCCAAAATCAATGATATGTTGCTACATGTTGCTAAGTCTCTCAGGACAACAGACAGATTGTAGAGCAGCAATGGATAAATATCTCATTCCCAACCCAACATGGTATTCCAAACACGGCAAGCCTGAATTTGCCACCCTGTGATCATAATCTTGGCAACTGCCTTTGGCTTTCTACCCCATCAGCTCTACGATTACTCGCTGTAGGACATACTAACAGATGAGACCATTTCAGAAGGACATCTCTTGAGTCTTTCAAGTACTAAACCTTATTATATTGCCTACAGAAAGATCTTAATAGCACTTCAAAGCAATTTATGTTAAAAAAAAAGTTTATCTATATTAAAATCCACCTGAAGTGTCTGTTTCTAGTACCTGTACATGAAGTTGAGAAGAAGAATGTGCTGTGAATAGGAAGCCATTAGAACAACAGGTTTGAGGTAGAAGGGAGTTAAAACAATCGTGGTAGAGATCAATCTTCTCAAATCCCTTCTGAAGAAAATTTCATTTCCTAGTTTACAGCAGAGAATTTAAAATATAATGTTGTGTTGAGCGAAGTGCCTGCACTGTCCGTGGAGGTGTCCTACTCAGATCTCCTTCAAGAGGTGAAACTGACTGACAGATTCCAACTGCTACACTCTTAGATCCATCCCAGCTTTCATACCAGGCCATGCTTTCTCAGGCTTGTTCCCAAGCTATGACTGAGCACATTGAGGGCCAGAACAGAATACTGGTGCCCAATGCAGGATAAAATTCTGCCTCAAAAGCTTCTCAAAGACCTGGCTGGAACTTTCTCAGAACTGAGCTTCAGTCAGACTCTTCCTACCCAGCCCTTCCTTCCCTCTATGCTTTTTCAGGTGTCCAGCCTGTATTTCAGTCTGAAGGTTCTCATTGCCTACTCTTGCTACATCCTCCCTTATCTTTCACAGGCATTCACTCGAATAAATGAATCTCTTGCATGTCTAATCTCATTGCAGGTGTCTAGTTCTCCTAAGACTTGAATTGTCAAGGTGTGATATTACAAGCAAAGAATTAGGCCTAGTTCCTGCTCAAGGAGGCTTGCAGTGGAATGCATACATTAAGTTGTTCATGTTTTAGCTCTGTTGTTAATGATTTCAGTCTCCTGCTGTATTCTTTGAAGATTCCAATTATCAAAGCATTCAGCGCAGAAGATGCTCAATTCTCCACTTTATTTTTCTCAACAGGCAGAATGTGTTTAGTGTTTGTTTTCAAGGTCTTTTATCATACATTTTTTCCTTACTCCCAAGAGATTTTTGACCTCAGACCATGAACTTGTCATTAAGTATCTGGGTACATTCAAGATGTCAGATCCAGCAAGGCAATGAGAGAGTTCCAGGCACTGCTAAGGACCACACTACAGAGAGCAAGTAGCTCACGTTCCCACAGGCTATTATTTGGGGCCATGGTCAAGGACACACCGCACACTTACGGCCAGAATGGAGCATAGATTTGGCAACTTCCTTAATGCTACTCTCTTGAATATTTTATAGACCTTTTGCACTAAACGCTGTGGGTCTAACAATAATATCACAAATCACACTTTAGTAGGAAATATCATTCTTTTCTCAGTGTGAACATTCACACTATTGATTTACATACCATTAATTTACAATGAGAGCACATTTTTTCTTTTTTATTTTGTCTCTATGATTATTGTCCTTTGTTCCCTCCAGTTATGTTCGATTTCTATACAAGTATTACTCTGCCTTGATACTAACCGATGAGAACAAACTATCTACCACTTGAAAACATGCTTATGGTGCATTCATTGGTAGAAATTCTCAGCTTTCTTTGTGGGCTTTTTTTTTTTTTTTTTTTTGGCCACACCCACACCATGTGGACATTCCCTGGCCAGGGATTCAAACCACACCATAGCAGTGACCTGAGCTACTGCGGTGACAATGCTGAATCTTTAATCCCCTGCACACAAGGGAACTCCCGGTGTTCAGAGTTTATCCCAGACTTTTAGTTTCTGATGCTTCTACTAATTCTTTTACTTCTTAAAAATCCCCTGGGTTCTATTCCTTCACATCTTATCACTATTGACTGGCTATTCATAAATGCCTAGTGCTATGTCAGTCACCTCAAAAACAACTTAAAAAGGCATGGACCCCGATACAGAGAATTAAATTATTTTCAGTATAACACTCTGAGTGTAAAACACATGAGTGTGAGAAGTTTACCTGGCCTTTCCAGATCAGTCAAATTTGTCCCTGTTCTGAACTCCAGTCATCTTTCATCTTATCACACATTTGGATCTAGGCTTGTGATTTCTGAATCTTTAACCACCAAAAATCATTTACAACTTATCTCCCTACTAAATTGTGAATCTCTTTAGAAGGTATTACTTGTGTATTACTGTATAACCTCCCCTATATCTTGCACATATTAAGCCTCAATAAGGTGGCCCCTGTAGTATGCCTAGGCAGGAATAAACCCTGTTAGGTCTCTATCTGAATTCACACCATCTTTCCCAATGTGGACTAAATGAAGTGGTCAGACTTAGAAGAAGTTTCCCATGGACTTCCTTTGAGGGGCAGTATTCCTTAGGGCTAAAATGAGGCAAGACTGTTATCAAACCAAGCTTGGGTCCACTTGCCAGTTTACCGACACCAGGCTGTAGTGAAAGATGAACAGCATTTATTTCAGTTTGGGTTTTTGAGCTTCCCTTTCTCCCTGCTCTGTGCCCTTCTTTCCTATGCCACAACCTGATGTCAACAGATTGGTTTTACTGCACAAAGGCGAGCAGACCCAAGTTTGGCTCAATAATAAGGAGAAGCCTCAAAAGGACACCCCCTACAACAACAACAACAAATATTGACTTTAAAAATGCCTACACCACAGCCATGGTAACACTGGATCCAAGCTGATGTGTAACTTATGCAGTGGCTTGTGGCAATTCTGGACCCTTAACCCACTGAGCGAGGCCAGGGATCTAACTCACATCCTCAGGGAGATTATGTCATGTTTTTAACCCACTGAACCACAATGGGAAGTCCCATATTTTACTTTTCAACTCTTTTACTCTCATAGCAGAGACCACACTCAATAGACCATCACTGCCTGGTTCTGCATAAGCTATTCAGACAATCAGCAATTTGTCCAGGTTTTCTCTGTTTAGAATTCCTTTTCTTGAAAACGCCAATTCCATTGTTCTGGTGACTCCTTTTAAATATTTATTTTTGACTCAAAATTTCCAAAGACTCTAAGATCAAAGATCATGAAATTGAGAGGATATACACAGCGAGGTACACTGGTATATAGGACTGGTCAAATCAGAACCCACAGCAGCTGATTTTCAAACTACAGTTAAGATGTTCTTATCACAAGAACATCGCAAGGATATTCTTATCACAAGACACTTCTTATCACAACTGTAGTTGTCTGAAAGTTCTTCATGAGATTGTAACATTTTCCACTTTGATGATAATTTTTTAAACTAACAAATATATTCTAAGTATGCATTAACCACAATGGTAGCCCTTCATCAGGATTATTTAAATTTAAATGCAGATTTATTTGCTAAATAAAACTAAAGTTCAGTTCCTCAGTCACATTAGTCATATTCTAAATGCCCATTAGCCATGTATGGCTAGTGGCTACCATGTCCGAGAGGGCAGATATAGGACATTTCCATTGTTGCAGGAAGTTCCATTGGACAGTACTGTTCCCTATCATTTTAATAACACTTTAATACCCAAGTATGTACACAGTTTTGGCTTCTATGCTTACAGGTATGTAGCATTATGTAGTGCTACTCTAAGTACTGCAACCCAATAGAAAAAAAAAAAACTGAAGCAGATGAATTGTGAAAAAAAAAATGTATTAATGGCAAATGAGGAACAAACAATACTGAGAGCTCTATAGGAATATTGTTTCTGTTTTGTTTAGTTTTGTTTTGTTTATTTAGGGCCGCACCAGAGGCATATTGAAATTCCCAGGCTAGGGGTCGAATTGGAGCTGCCTACACCACAGCCACAGCAACACCAGTTACGAGCCAGGTCTGTAATCTATGCAACAGCTCATGGCAACACCGGATTTTCAATCCATTGAGTGAGGCCAGGGATTGAACCTGCATCCTCATGGATACCAGTCAGGTTCGTTACCGCTGAGCCATGACGGGAACTCCCAGGAATGGTGTTTTAATAAAGTGCTGGGGGAATGATGATACTCACATGTGGAATTCAGAAGGACCCTCTCCAGAATATTTTAGTTTGCCATTTACATTCAGAAAAATCAACCTAATACAACATATTTTTTTAATCTTATTAGTTGATATTTGTATTTTATTTGGATTTGTTATGGTTTTGGTTTTCAAACATGAGCCATAGGCTTAAGTTTATAGCTACTTTCTGTTTATGCATAATTAAATGACATCAATATAATAGTATTTAAGTCAACACTGATGGTACTCAAAATTTACTTTTTGTTTAAGGGAAGTCTGTCCATTACCTAAGTGTAAGAAACACTGAGCTTACATACAAAGGATATTAATAGCTGAGAGAAACCTTTGAAGTATGCATGATTAGCACGCCATACCAATTGGTCGCTAGCAGCTGTGTGTTACTTTGAATTTTTCTTCAAGGCTTTATGTATTTGCATCCTAAGTTTATTCAACTTGACTTTGTCGAGTCTGTATCTTTATCTGTACTCAAGATTCTATTTTCAGTACTATAAATGATTAGACCCACAGTCTATTTAGGAAAGAATTCATTTCACACCCCAGTAAAAGGTTTTAAAAAATATTTCAAACAGCATAGAGCCTGCAGTCTCCTTCTCTTGGAGAGTTTGGAAGGGACAAATGGAAGAGGCACCAGGGTCCTTAATGGACATCTCTAGTCTCCAACTGATTCTCCTTGGACCTGATCTAGTTACATGTTCAGTGTTCAGTCCCAGCACATTCAACTACTCTGCTTTATTTTGTGCATCCTCTAGGCTAAGATTTGTTGGTCTTCTTCACTATCAAGCATGTGCAGCAGAGGACAGAATAAGGCATCACGGCAGACTTCACAATTTTCCACAGAAATTCAGAGGTTATTTTTAAGTTTTTGCATATCTTTACTCATAAAACAAGTCATACTTTATGGGGTTGGTTACTAGGAATATCACTCTGCAATTTTCTAAGTCGAGCAAGGAAGCTTAATGCTTTTGTATTATATTCCTGTTTTTGGACTCTAAAGCATACAATGAAACTCACAGAAGAGCAGAATGTGAAATTCCATAAGCCGAGTTCAAAGAATAGGATGTAATATTCACCGAAAAAAAGTTTCTATTTTTTAAGAATGAATCTGGCCATGAAAACAACATAACATATCCCTCTCTCTCACACACAGTTATATATATGCATCTTATATGATAAAACAAAATAATGCAGACATGTATATATTACATACATATGTTTAAATCTTTGAGTTTTCTGAGCAATTATTACACTGTCATATTAATTAGAAGTTGCATAATGAACTTTGCCATTCATTAGTTTTTTATCATCGTGGGTTCAATTAAATAAAATCCTGAATATTTGTGCGTAACCTCACATAGGTTTTAATTATGACTTAATGTAAAGATCCCAACTCCTTCTGCCTTTCTGCTTTTGTAGTAATTAAATCTTGATAAAGGTTTCATTGCAGAGTGAAATTCTTTGACTTTGTAATCACTGACCTACAGAGTATTAACAGGATGTTTGCTTAAAGATATTTCACAAACTAAACTGTGGGAAGAGCTTATGCCATTGCTATGCCATCTCCTAGACGGACTATCCGCAGTGAAAATTTAAGATTAAATTATTCTGATTATGGTGAAATACTCCCAAATAACAAAGCCTGTGGGGCTTTTTTCCACAGTGAGTTTGGAAGACTCATTGCAAACCCCTCCTCCTCATCTCCCAACCACTGGCCCCCAGTCTCAACACTCTATGGGTTTGTGTATTTTGAGCTACTACTAGGTTACTCAAAGGCAAAAAGCTAAGAATATCATCTGTGGTTTCAGGGGTGGTAGCAACTAAGTATACATATGCTCATATAAAATGCTTCTATAGCTAATATTTTTAAAGATAACCACTGATACAAACAGATATGAAGTAGTATTTGTCAATATGGAGGTAAGGAGTTTTCCAGGCACCCTGCTAAATAGCCTACAGATCATTTTGGATACAGTTATTTACCAAGTAATGTGGCCCTCAAAGTTTCCTTTATTCTTCCTAGTCAACCTACACACTTAATTTTTCCTGTCACATTGACTTCCTTTCATCTGCTAAGCTAAAAGAACTTAGCTCTCTCCCTTCATAAACATTAAAAATACATCTCCTCCACTTCACATAGCCCCTCAGTCTCATGGTTTGCGGAATCAAGGTGCACTTAGAGATAGGTAAAAATATGTGGTTTTCTTGGGGGGGGGGTCCCTTTTTTCGGCCTTTTCTAGGGCTGCACCTGCAACATATGGAGGTTCCCAGGCTAGGGGTCTAATTGGAGCTGAGCTGTAGCCGCCAGCCTACACCACAGCCACTGCAAGGCGGGATCCGAGCCATGTCTGTGAACTACACCACAGCTCATGGCAACGCCAGATCCTTAACCCACTAAGCAAGGCCAGGGATGGAACCCACAACCTCATGGTTCCTGGTTGGATTTGTTAACCACTGAGCCACAACGGCAACTCCCTTTTTTTGTTGTTTTGTTTTGTTTTGTTTTTTAATAAAATTTTCGTGATCTCTACGAACAACATCCTGAATATTAGAGTATTTTCATACTGATTAGAAACAAATACATGAGGCAATATGTATTAATGGTAATACTGGAGAGTCTGATTTGGCAAGAAAATATAAGAACCCAGAAGTGACAAACTCTAATGTCAACTCTGGGAAAAACTAATCTCAAATTCTCACATTTTTCCCATTTAAAACTGGAATGGGGTTATTGCAAGGCAGCCCATAAAAAACCACAGTAAATAATTTGGTAAGTATAACATGCAAATAATAAGAAAAAAATCCGAAAGGACTTGATTTCATTTTCTCAAATTTTTAAGATTTTCTTGTTACGGCATTCTCTTGAATTCTCAAATTTTTTTACACAAAAATTTAAGGTTAATGTGTTAAATGAGAAAAGTAAGTTCCCAAGGTGCAAACTACACATGACACAAATCACCGCATTTGGCTTTTAAAGGTTGTTCAACAGCATCACCTCAGAGCCACATCACGCAAGTAAAAAGACAGCCTAGGCTAGAGGAATGCTTCTGAAATAAAACTGTACTGTTTTAAGAAAGGAAAAGGTGGAAATGAAGGAGCACCTACACCTTCTGAGTGCCTTTCACAGGCCAGGTGCTCTGCAATCCTCACCACAGCAGCCCACGTTCGCACTAGTTTTAGCACTGCCCATAGGAGTGGTGACTGAGGTCATGTATCCAGGTCACAGACATCACACGGGTTAGCAAGGAGCCCTGAAAGGATTCAAACTGAGCCTATCTGACTTCAGACGATGAGGCTTTTAGAGTGCCCTAGTGGCCTAGCGGTTAAGGACTTGGCTCAGGTTCAATCTCTGGCCTGGGAACTTCCACACACTGCGTGTGCAGGGAAAAAAACAAAACAAAACAAAACAGAGAATGAGGCTTTCTACTACACTAAGCTGCTCCATAGAAGCCAATGTAGAACCAAGCCTCAGAAAAAGGCCTCAGATTTTTGGTGGAAAGATGACAAGGAAAGAGAAAAGATTCATCCCTGATGGACACATAAGAAGTGAAAGTGGCTAATTTTTTTTCTGGGTACAGTTCAAGCTAGGATAAAACCAGAGCATCAGGATTGGGGCAGTCTCGTATTCATTTCCTGGCAGCTTCTTCAATAATGTCTCTTCCTCTCCAACAGCTCATATTTGTTTCTTTTTCTTTGCTTCTCTCCTACCTTGCTCACCATAGCTTCTTTCCTAACATGGTTCAAAATTCCACAGACCCCCCCTCTATACAAGGGTCAGAAGAAGCAGCCAAGAGGTCATGGATTATAGCACAGACACTAGAATCCAGCTGCCGAAGTTCCATCCCAGCTCAGGCCCATTCTAACCAGGTGACATGGGGGAAATTATTCAGTCTCTCACTGTTTCAGTTGCTTCATTCACGAAATGAAGCTGGTAGTTCTCTGACGGCCTAGAGGATTGAGACCCCTGCATTCTCACCACTGTGTGGCATAGGTTTGATCCCAGGCTCAGGAACTCCCATATACTGCCTGTGTGGCAAAAAAGAAAAAATAAAAACACACACACACAAAAAAGAAAGAAGGCTGTTAATAATAGAACCTAGCTATTACTGTAAGACTTAAGAGTTCATACATTGCTTAGCATGGCATCTGGAACAAGGTAGGAACTTAATTAAGTGTAGCCACTAATAGTTAGACCTAAAATCAAAACCAGAGCCAACTGCATGCATACTACAGCCCATTAATCCCCAAACACATCTGTCATACTCCAGATTAGGCTTGGTACATAGGATCTAATAGGAACTCTTTTCTCAAAGGCAGCAGTGAAATGTCACTGGAAGTAAATGAAAGAAATCGCATTAATTTCTTCTATCTCCTGATTAAATGGCCAATAGCTTGGGAAACAGGCAGGTGTAGTTGGGGTTCTTTCCTCCTAATAATCAATACATGTAAAAGCCGGTTGTGTATCTAGAAAGAGAAACAAATAGAACAGTCTTTCTTCTTTGTTGTTCTCTGAATATGTGTCTAATAGTATCACAAATTCATTTCAATCCAAGGATAAATCCCCTTATCCTTCCATCTGGAAAGCTTAGGACTAGAGGTGAGGGAGAGTGCCTATGGATGGGAAACCAACCAAATTTATTCGGAGCCATTTACATAGCTATGGGTCATCATCAGCAAAAGCAATGATTACGACAGGAGAGGAGTAGGGTCTAGATTAACTCAACAGAAGCTTTTTTTCCTCATGTAACACTCAAAGGCATGCAGTCCAGGGTTGGCGAAACTGCAGTGCCAGTCATTGAATTAAAAACCACAGAAGACTGAATGAGGTAAAAGGGCAAAGGGCAGAAGTTTAAAAAAACAAGCAAGCAAAATACAGCCCCTTAAAATAGCCTTCGCAAAAGCTCCACCCAGTTACTTGCATTTATATTTTCTTGGCCAAAAATATTAGGTTCTGTCATATAATTAATGCTCATAATCAATTATGCGTACATACAAAAGTAAATACAATACATGAACCAATCTAATATAGCAACCACTAGATATAAGAGAAGCCAGAAGATAGGGTTGTTTATCTGGACCTATTGCCATGCTGAACAAAACCAAAGTATTGCTAATAAGAATGAATGGCTAAATAAACACTAAGTAAGTAACTAACTGTCTCTCATGTTCACCAAAGACGAAGTCTATAAAGTGAATGTTTTTCCTAATCAGAATTTTTCTAAAAAAGCCAGGACATCATGACAAGAGAACAATGAAGAAATTTATTTTCTCAGTGGAAAGGAGTAACACCCCCTCACTTAAGCAGAGATGTACCCAGAGGCAGGGTAAAAATAAATGAATTAATAAACACAAATATAGGCCTGCAAAAGCAGAGTTCTATTATACCAATGACTCAATGCCAGCTTCCTATCCTCCCCATCTCTGCTTGCCAATGATGACCTAGATACCTGTCAATGTTACCTTCCTATCTGACTTCCAAAGAAAAGATTCAAAAGATGCCCAAGGAGAGAGTGATGGTACTCAAGGAGAATTACCTGCAGTTATTTTTTAGCAACAACAACATAAAAGAAAATGCAGATTCTACTAAGCTAGAGAGAGAGAATGCAATTACACACAACAGTTTAAGGGAAAGGCAAATGGGCAACAACAAAAATAAGCCACAAGAGACTAAGAAATGTTAATAGATGGAAAAAATACACTAGCAAAATGTTTAAAAATAAACGTGAAAATTAATATTAGTACCAGAAAAATATGGGTTGTAAAACAGCTAGGACAAAGAGGACCTGGCATAATTATAAGTGTAATTAATAAGAATGCATTTAATAACATAGGTTCAAAATATATAAAGCTCTGTTAACAGAAAAGCATGACAATATTGACAAGTACACCTTCAAAGTGGGAAATTTCCACATATTTTCTCACTAATTAATACAATAAGCTGACCAAAAAAAATAAGCAACACAACTAGTAAACTGGATCCATGGATAATATGAAGAACTCTGTTTCCAACAGTGGTCATTTCAGTGGTCTCCTTAGCACACTGAAATATTTCTGAACATGACCCTGGGTTGAGCCATCAAACTCATCTCAACAAACATCAAAGAATTAGTATAAATAGTCTGTGTTCTCTCATAGACACAACTAAGTTAGAAATTAATTTAAAAAGAAATGACTTTTAAAATATATAGAAAAATTAATGCATTTCTTAAAACACAGAAATTAAAAATGAAATCACAATATAAACTAGTAAACACAAAATAAATGGTGCCAAATTTTAAACATATCCCTTATATAGTGGTATACAGCCAAACCAGTACTTAAAGTAACAATTACAATGTTAAATGCATCTATTAGAAAATGTAAGTGGAAGATGGAAATTTAGAGAGCCAAATACTAACCCTCAGTTATTTTAAAAAAAGAGAAAACAGGGAGTTCCCGTCGTGGCGCAGTGGTTGATGAATCCGACTAGGAACCATGAGGTTGCGGGTTCGATCCTTGCCCTTGCTCAGTGGGTTAACGATCTGGCGTTGCCGTGAGCTGTGGTGTAGATCACAGACGCGGCTCGGATCCTGCGTTGCTGTGGCTCTGGCATAGGCTGGCAGCCACAGCTCCAATTCAACCCCTAGCCTGGGAACCTCCATATGCCATGGGAGCGACCCAAGAAATGGCAAAAAAGACAAAAAAGACAAAAAAAAAAAAGAGAAAACAGAAAAACTTAAGGAAATAAGAGATAAGAGGATTAATTTTTTAAAGAAACATTTGCAAAATTTGAGAGACTAATGTTAATATTCAATATTTGAGAATACATAAAATACTCAACCTGGCAAAACTGATCAGGAAAAATAAGATGGAAGGTAAATTTTAAAAAAAAAAATAAAGGAAATAGGGGACATCTTACAAATAGAGTAGGTATCTAAACAAATTGTAATACTATGCACAACTTAATGCTATTCAAATTAAACATCCAAATCAAATTCACTACTTCCTAGAAAAATGACATTTATAAATTTGAATGTATCAAAACTTTCAACAGAAAAGAAAATCATGGACTTTGAAGAACAGACTTGTGGTTGCCAAGTGGGAGGGGGAGGAGGAGGAGGGAGTGGGATGGACTGGGAGCTTGGGTTTAACAGATGCAGACCACTGCCTTTGGAATGGATAAGCAATGAGATCCTGCTGTGTAGCACTGGGAACTATGTCTAGTCATTTATGTCTAGATAATGTGAGAAAAAAGTAAACATGTAGGTATAACTGGGTCACCATGCTGTACAGTAGAAAAAAATACATAATAATAATGCACTAGGGAAATAAAATAAATTTTAAAAACTTTAAAAGGTCTCTATTTTAAAATATAAATTGATAGTTCAGGGAGTTCCCATCATGGCTCAGTGGTTAACGAACCTGACTAGTATCCATAAGGACCTGGGTTTGATCCCTGGCCTCGCTCAGTGGATTAAGGATCTGGCGTTGCCATGAGCCGAGGTGTAGGTTGCAAATGCGGCTTGGTTTCCACATTGCTGTGGATGTGGCATAAGGGGAGCAGCTATAGTTCCAATTTGATACCCAGCCCAGGAATCTCCACATACCATGAGTGCAGCCCTAAAAAGACGAAAGACAAAAAATAGATAGTTCAAAATCCACACACACACCCACACACACATCACACTAAGCCCATAAAGTTTTACAGATTCCACTAAATATTAAAAAAAAATAATTCCAATTACACAGAAACTCTGATGATAGAAAATGAAAAAAACATTCCTTTTAGGAAAATTAACATTTTTAACAAAATCTTAGTTGCAAACTCTAATGAGATAAAATTAAAATCCAGTATGATAAACACAGAAGCACTAAAAGCCTCCTTGAAATTAGTGGACATGAATTTAAAGCGAAATCACCCCTCATGATTTTGTGTTTCCCTGGGCACAGTTTCACAATGCAGGTGCAAAGCATGGAGAGAATCAAATTTAACCAGGTTGGTGGTCTTGCCGAACGCATTAGAAGAAGCAAGAGGAGACAAGGAATTGAGAACATATAAAAGGGAGTCATTATAAGGACAGGTCAAAGAATCTATTCTGAACGAGGAAGGAAGAAAGGACATCCTAGATGAAGAGAGGTTAAAAAGGCTTAGGATCAATGAACTGTAGTCCCTGCTGGAAATGAAAAATTAATTTTATCAGTAATCCTCAGGGTGGGAAAGGCAATATAATTATCACATTCACGCATGATGAACCTGAGACTCAGATATGTTAATGGACTTTTCTAAAGCACGTATACACTGTGAGTCATTAGCAAAGTTTTCACTCCAACCCGAATTCTCTGGCTCGAGATCTCTTTCCTGGCCACATACTACATTATTCTGCTTGCAGATCTTCCTGGTCCTCCTAGTTATTGCTATATCTCAGGGGCAATTCTTCTCTAGGGTCAATTTAGGATTCCCTTGTCAGATATTATTAAGGCTCAGACTGTGTTGTTATTTTACCACTGTTTCAAATTCTCATTTTCCAAAGTAAATATACACTTTCAGGAGAGATGAATTCCATCTTTTTAAAAGATAAAATTAGTTCTAGTTTAGTCCCAAAGGATAAAGAGTGGAAATTGCAGCCCAACATTCTCAAAATCCTTTTATGGTCTATTACAATTTAATTTTCCTTCAGCTGTTCTCCTCCTTCTGTGACCCATACACAAAGTTCCTTTGCTCCTATCTGGAATGTTAAATTTTGAACACACTGTTTACTACTCACAATTTTGTTGTTTCTCAGTTCTGTATAACCGTTTGAATAAAAAGTGCCAAGAATTTTCTTCCCTAGGTGCCTATAAATCGCCTCATAATGTCTATTTGTTTGGCAACCTTCCTCCCCCTTGCTAATCTTACCAAGAATTCATTCAAGGTCATCAAACTTGAGATATGTATTTATAATCATTATGCAATAAGATCATCAGAAAGGAGGACTTGTTTGGACATTTTTTGTGCAAACTGACATTTATTCTTCTGCCAGTATCAATAAATAAGAACAGGTGCAATTTACGTGTGTGTCATCATTCAGAAAATGGACAAAAATGACTGGAGCATTGTCTCTTAAGTAAACCAGTGATCATCTAGTATCTGGGTCATAAAATGTATAATGGTTACGCTGATTTATATGTTGTACGCCCGATTCTTTGTATCATCAGTTTCCTAAGTGTAACCTATCAACTGAAAGGCACACTTTGAGTCTCAACAACAACAATGCGTTAACAGCTTTGAGGGCATTTATCACATCTGTAAAAATCAAAAGTAAATTCCTCCTAAAATTGTGTTTCTAAGATATTATTGTAGGAATAGAAAGTTCCCTAAAAAAATAAAAACATTTTATAATTGAAATGCAGAATTCTGAATGTCCTCACTTTCCAATTTGATGTTCTAAGGACAATCTGTGTTTAGAAAACACAGTTGTTATCTTGATAGTTCCTCCTTTTTTTAATCACTCCTAAAAGGGCTTATTCTTATTTTCATTTCTCCTTCCCTATTCCACTATATAATTTTTTTCTTACACTTATTTATTTTTGATTTCTTGGCTGTTTACCCTACTTGATTTCCTATACAATATTAAATTCTTGCCGGTTCTGTAAAACTCATTTCATATTGCTTTAAAGTGTGATTTTTCTCAAACCCCAGACAGAGTAAATATGAAACACTGGGCCATGTGGATATTCCAGTCACTGCATTTGTTTGGTTAAGACAACTTAATTGCTTGCAGAGGCAGCTCCACTTTCGTCTAGGAAAACAAGTTCAATAATTGTTGTAAGGTGAGAGCAAAAAAGAAATAATCCATCATCTGTCTGCCAGTGGCTCTTCATAGCACCTCTCATCACCAAGGAGTCAATGCTGGGGGGGGAGGGTTGTCAAAGAAGAGTGAGAATGGAGAATTGACAACTCATGTTCCTATGAAATTACCGCTGAACCAGAGGTAGAAAAATAATATCAAGCAAACATTTCAAATAAGAGACAGCTGCACACAAGGGACAGCTCTGAGAGCTTTTGCCACAATAAAATGTATAAAAAGAGAGGATGGTGTTTCTTAGAATTCTGAGCTTCAAGAGGTATCAAATCAAAGAGATCTCATAAACTGTGACTAATCCAGAAGCAGGAGGCTGACATCACCCAAGAGTTACAGAAATTTTTTTAATATATCTATTTTTTTGAAAATTCATTATACCCCTTATCTAACTCAGAAATGTATAGGGGGTATTTCAGACAAGACCAAGGTTCCGGGGTGAGAAGCAGCTTAGTGAAATCCCAATCCAAGTGCACAGAGCTGCCTCAGTTGAGGCAGCAAAGAATGGATGTTGGGGAGAGAACACCAAGGTCCACTACAACTCTACATCTTAAGATCATCGGCAGATGTACAGGAGTATGGGGAAGTAAAAGGAACCATAAATCTTAGAGAAACAGAATGTCCACTCTGGGCCTATGTTTGGATGGCCTCTGCAGATTTATTTCCACTGAAGGGCATGTTCAAAAGAGACCACAGTTCTCAGATGGGTAATAGTGGCAAGAACTCTGCTATGCAGGCCAGGCGACAACAGCATATGCCTTCAGAGATGAATGCTGGCCATCCCTAAAGATATTGTTTTATTTCTACCATCTGGTGGGATCTTTCTACTCTAAAGCCTGGAACATTAGAGTCCCCTTTTGAGGGTAAGGTACATGAAAAATTAATCAAGGAGAATGCAGAACTTCTCTAGCTAAATTGAGCTGATATTAGATAGCAGTTTGTATAGCTGTTCTCTGGACACTGGACAAACATCCTTGAAAAGATGAGAATAAAGGGCATCCAATGACTCAGTTTTCAAACATGCAGAAACACAAAATACCATGGAGAATTGTCTCCCTACAATGCCTTTCACTAATGGCTGATCAAGAGATTGGTATTTCTCCTGAAAATATTCATAGACCAAACCAAGAACCCCCACCCACACTTTCTACTCAGAAAGAGGTTGTCTCAAAAATATATATTTCAAATGGAGTTTTCAGGGTCTGATGCAATTTTTATCCTCTCATGCTCTTACCTACCATTTTGCAATAACGGAGTGACTCTTATTTCATAGAAAATGATCCATAGCATTTACTGAGTCTTCTTAAATTCCAGGCATCTTGCCAAACATGCTACATGCCTTATGTCATTTAAAGCTTGCAATGAGTTTATAAATGAAATTTTATTATCCCTATATTATAGGTAAAAAAAAAAAATAATAAGACTTCCAGTCAAGATCACATGGTAAATTCTCTGTGAGACACACGCACACTTAGGCACACATACTCAAGCACCAAACATGCAGTCAACCAACTCCCACTGATATTCCAGAAAGAGCTGATAAAATTTTTTAAAAAAATTATAAAGATAGAGGTAACCATTCTCAAATACAAAATTAATACCTCTATATACCTGAGAAGTAACAAAAATACAAAGAAGTAGGTAAGGGCTCCTGGGCTCCACATCTGAAAGGAGGCCATGGAATTTAAGTCCTGAAGCAGACTGGAACACAAGTACTGCCACCATGGTGGGGCTGCAGAGCCAAAATCATTGTTTAAAATAGGGGTCCAGTACAAAGCTACCCTACCAGTGAAATAGGACCATAAAAAGCTGACCATTGTCACAGAACACACTTAGATAAAAGCTACATTTTGATAGAAATATAAGGGGAAAAAAATGCCTTCCTTCCACCATCTGGGCTTAGCTGCCCAGTGGTTCAGTGACTGTTCTATTATACACTCAGTACCAACATGGGCCAGGAGCTTGGAACATGCAAAACACAGTTCTAAAACTGCAAATCCCAGATGGATGACTGGTGAAAAATCAATAAAAATCTGAATATGAGAGAGAAAAAAAGAGTTACAAATAGGAAACTAAGACAAGGTGATGGACTTAAACTCAGCCATATCCAAAAACATGCTAAATTTTAATGTGACAACTACTCCAATTAGAAAGCAGAGATTTTCAGAATGGATTCTTTTAAAACCCCAACTGCCTACTATTTATGGGAAATAGTCTTTAAGTTAAAGATATATATGTATTAAAAGAAAAAATGGAAATATATGTACTATAAAAACACGAATCAAAAGAAAACTGGTATGATTCAATTAATACCAGTCAAAGGAGACTTCAAAACAAAGAGTACTCCCCAAGACAAGGAAAGACATTTCATAATAATAAAACGGCCACACCTTTTTTCCAGAAGACAGAAATTCTTAACAGATAAGAACTTCAAATAGAGCATCAAAGTAAGTGAAACAAAAATTAATGAAATTTTAAAAAGAAAAAGAAACATAATCATGATTGGAGACTTTAAATATTCTTCTATCAACCAATATAAATGTCAAGAAAATTTTGAATAACACCATCAACAAACTCGTCCTAATCAAATAATAATACAACACATTCAGCATCTGCAGGATACACAATCTTCCCAAGAGTACAATGACTATTCACCAAGATAGACTATATGATAAGCATAAAACAAGGCTCAAAAATTCTCCAAGTATTGAAATCATGAAATATCTCTGACCACAAAGGAGTTTTAATTAGAACTCAACCACAATGAAGTATCTAGAAAATCTCCAAATACTTGCAAATTAAGCATATACTTCTTAATAAATTGGAGGTTAACAAATCACAAATTAAGTTAGAAAATATTTTGAACTTGATAATCTTGACAATCCAGGGAAAGAACGTAATGGTTCAATATTCTCCTAAACATAAATGTGAAAATACTTAACAAAAGCATTAGGAAATCACCATAAAAGTATAAAAGTATATTTAAAAGATAATACAATAGGAAGAGGGGATTAATTCCAATAATACAAAAGGAAGAACTACATAGTCTCCATAAATGCAATAAAAGGATGAGTCAAAATCCAACAATACTTCAGAAAACTAGAAATGAAAGGAAGTATCTTCAACTTTATGGAAGACTTATACAAAAAATCTACAGCAAACCTCATAGTATTTAAACATTTAATACATGGAGTTTCCATCATGGCTCAGTGGTAACGAACCCAACTAGTGACAATGGGGACGCAGGTTTGATCCCTTGCCTTGCTCAGTGGGTTAAGGATCTGGCATTGACTTGAGCTGCAGTACAGGTGGCAGATGCAGCTAGAATCCCACGTTGGTGTGGCTGTGGCTTAGGCTGGCAGCTATAACTCCAAGCTAGGGGTAGAATTGGAACTTCCATAGGCCATGGGTGTGTCCCTAAAATGATAATAAAAATATGTATGTATGTGTGTATATATGTATTTTAAATATGCACCTTTTTAATGTATATTTAAAATACTTTGTCACTAAGGTCACAAAAAAGGGAAAGTATGTCTGATACAAAAAAGAAATAATTTTAAATAAAAGTCATGAAAATGCAAAGGAAAAACTAAAACTGCCACTATTTGCAAATAAAACAAATATATACCTAAAAAACTCGAAGAATTCTATTAACCTACTAAATGTCAAACATGAATTCTACCAAGTCTTAGGTACATTTTTCTTTATACTAACAACAAACACTGGAGGTTGAAACATTTTTAAATCAATACATTTTGTAGCAGCAGGAAAAAAATCCAAAATGTCTAGGAGTAAATTTAACACATGACACAGAAGACCACTACATAGAAAACTATGGAACATTACAAAATATTCTGAGAGAAACTATGGGAATCCTAAATAAAATATATACCACAGCAATAGGTTAGAAGACTCATTATTATAAATATATTCTTTGTCCTAATATTGTCCTAATATTGACAAATTCAATACCATTTCAGTCAAAATCCCAAAAGGTTTACATAAAAACTGGCAAGCCAATACTAAAATTTATATAGAAATGCAAAGGACAGAATAAACAAAATAATCTTGAAAAAGAAGGACAAAGTTGAAGGAAATATATTGCTTTTTTCTAATAGTTACTATAAATCTAAGGTAACTAAGAATGGTGCCACACAGGCATAAATATAAAACAACAGGACAGAAAAGAATCCAGAAGTAGGTGGGAGAGGAAGGTAAGGATTTTTAAATCAAATCTAAAAGAGCACTAAACATAAAAGAAAAATCACAAACTACACTGGAAAAATTTTAAACTTCTGATCAACAGACATTGTTAAAAATGAAGAAAAGCCAGATTGGGAGAAAATATCCATGCTATCTATATCTGGCAACCTAATTTTTACAATTCAATAGTAAAAAGACTGACAAACCAATTAAAAATGGGCAAAAGAATCTGAACACATATTTTAAAAAACTGAGCATACAAACAAAAGATGACGGATAACACATACACTCTACTGTATACAAAATAGATGATTAACAAGGAGCTACTATATAGCACAGGGGGTCTATTCAATGTTCTGTAATGTTTCCTATATGGGAAAAAGGAATGGACCTATGTATAACTGATTCACTCTGCTGTAAACCTAAAGCTAACACGACATTGTAAATCAGCAATAAATCAATAAAAATTTTTAAAAGATATTCAAATGAAATATTTCATATCACAGGTTATGAGTGAAATTTATATTAAAACCATGAGATACTACCACACATCCACTAGAATAGTTACCATTAAAATGACTATAACAAAAGGATGTGGACCAATTATATCTACTGGCTGTAATGATACAACCATGTAGGAAAACTGTTTAGCAAGCTTTTAGATAAAAAGCTAACTACAACTATGATCTAGTAATTCCACTCTTCATTATTTACCCAAAAAATGAAAACTTCGGTCCATAAACATTATTTGCTACTGTACTCATAATAGCAAAAGGGGGCGGGGTGATATCAATAGGAGTACAGTGTCCTGAAATCAGGAAGTAGTAAACAACTGTATCAAATTCTAATGTTCCAAGAGTTTCCACTGTGCCCCAGTGGATTAAGAATCCAGGGTCGCTGCAGCTGTGGCATAGGTAGCAGCTATAGCTTGGATTCGATTCCTGGCCAAAGAAATTCCACAGGCCATGGGTGTGGCCGAAAAATGGAAAAAAATTCTAGTGTTTCAAGTAATATGAAAACTCAATTGACCACTGGATTCATTTAAGTAACTAAAATGTAAACGATATTAAAAAAATAACTTAATTATATTTAATTTTAAAAAGCAAATATTTTAATTAAGAATAGAATTGCATCCTAATCTATTTTCCACTTTTCTGCCTTCTAACTTCATTTCAATACACTTGTGGTGAACAAAAAGGGTAAATATAATGTTCTTCCTAAAAGTAGCTAATCTACTCTTCTGCAGTTTCCATAATAACCAATCCATTTCCTTAATTACATTATTTTAATATCCTTAACAGTCAATGTCTGCACCAAAAAAATACCAGTTTTCAAAAATCAGTAATTTTTACATTTCTCTCCTGCAGTAATAAATATATACTCCCAAGTGACTCCCAAGTGGGAATTTCAAGATATAAAGCATAAGGGAGATTTTTTTTTCTTTCATTACAGATATATGCTTACTTATATTTGAAAGTACTATGTTCAGATGATAAAAATCCAAATGAAAATCTTTGTTCACGTACAGATAGAGTATGCTGATAAGCTGGCAACCTGCATGAGCACATAAACATGCCAGAATTTTGTTTTAAATGGACACTTAGTTCTCTAGCCTTCCTACGAGCAAGAGTGAACAATATGAGACTTGAGAGAGAATTGGTTGAGACCAGTCTGTGGAAGGCTTGCAATGTCATCACAGAAACTTGAACTAAAGAGTGAGTGGTTAAACTGGATGACCTTTGAATACCTCCAACTTTGAATGTTTATAGCTCTGTAGTTCTAAGATTATTTCTCCCTGGAATCATTATTCACATGAGAAAGATGGTATTTCGGTTCCAGCAAAATTTCACTAAGCACGGAAGGAAACCATTCATCAAATTGCCCCATTTAGAACAGTCTCTAAAGTATTTGAAAGTGAAAAGTTGCAAGTGTTGCCCTCACTACCTAAAAAACAGGACTAGAAGGGTAAATAAGAAAGTAGATGACTTCAGAATAATTTTTGTGGTTGTATTTGTCTCACGTGTTTCATCCACGTGTGTTGTAAAGGAATTGGTCAGTATACTACAATGTTGATTTCTTCCACACTTCTTAGTCATCTGCAATCCAGGACCTGGCTCCTACCCTCAAGATACTGATGCTTCTGTAAGCTCAAGACACATCTGAATACAGAGGATCTATGTTGACCAGGGAAGCCCTGAGGTCCAGTTGTACTACAAAAACATTAAAGAGCAGCCCTTGACTAGGAGCCAGAAGAACTCTGTCCTGATAAATATATGTTGCAATAGAAAGGAATATTATCTAAACCTCAGTTTATTTGAACACTTTTTCACACCTTTTCTTATATGTCTCTACCTCCTTCAGGTCTTTGAGTCCCTTGAGGACAAGAATCATGCTTATTTCATCACTTTCCCTCATATCCTAGAGCAACATATGCCCGGCGCTCTGCCTGGAAATGAAGTAGTGAACATAATAGACATTTAGCTCCTGTGAAAAATACTGCCTGCCACATCAGTAAACAAAGGATATTGCAGCCATCAAGCCACCCCGTCACAGCCTCCCCAGTGAATCTTGAAGGAACTCAGGATGAGCCTACCATTGCAGCCTCTGACAGTGTACCCTGAGGTAACTCAGGATGAGAAGTCACAAAATACTGGTCCCAGGTAGCTGAAGTACATATCAAAGCAATGATTTCACTGACCCTAGACTCTTGCATCTTCCCATACATAGAAAAGTGCTAAATTACTTGAGAACGACATGTTTTCCTTAATTAACAGTAATCTTTTGATGTTCCAACTACCTGTTTCTTGCAGAAATTCCAATATAACCTCACTCCCCGACCTCGTCTCTTCAGAGCACTCTGATCTGAGAAGCTGCTGCACAGGCTTAAAGTCCCCAGAATGTCCCTCCAAAAAAAAAATAAGTCTCAACTTTAGGCTGTGCTTTTTTTTTTTTTTTTTTAGTCAACACTCCCAACAAGTTAAAAATAACAACACACATGATTAAGGTTCTTCAGTTAGTAACAGTCTATTACCAAAGCACTGAGATTCACCAGGCTCAGTGAAACTTAGCCCTGAAAATTAACCTAGCATCTGAAATTGAGTTAACAGACTCTTTCAAATCTGCATTTCTCTGTCCAGAGCTCTATAAATGCTTTTACTAAATTTTATTGAAATTACTTATTTGTGGTTTTTTTATCTATTCTTGAAAGACATGGGCTGTTTTTAGTTTTTGTATCACCCAGCATGAGACCTGACACTTTGTAGATGCTCAAAAATACTTTCTTAGCATATGTTTGTTGTTTGTTTCCCAAGAGAATCGGCATCTTTTTTACAGAACATCCAAGTGATGATACTAAGTAGACATTTGGAAACCCAGCATAAAAGAACCTAATGATCCCAAAGTCAAGTAAAAATTTAAATCACACAATTTGAAAAAAAGCTATCTGGGAGTTCCCTTCATGGCACAGCAGAAACAAATCCGACTAGGAACCATGAAGTTGCAGGTTCAATCCCTGGCCTCACTCAGTGGGTTAAGGATCCAGCATTGCCATGAGCTGTGATGTAGGTCAGACACGGCTTGGATCTGGTGTTGCTGTGGCGTAGGCTGGTGGCTGCAGCCCTGATTCCACGCCTAGCCTGGGAACCTCCATACGCCACAGGTGCAGCCCTGAAAAGACCAAAAGACAAAAAAAAAAATGAAAAAACGTTTTTGTGAAATCTTTCTACGGTTATTTTCAGATTCTACATTATATAGCACCTATGGAGTTCCTGCCCTTGATGACTTTAACTTAGTTTGTTGTTGCTTGTTTGATAGTTCAATATCCAGCCTTCTCTGTGTCCTACTGGGACATATGCTTCTGCACTTATTTCACAAAAACTGCCTCCTATGCAAACTTTTTCTTCACATGTAATAAAATCTCTCCTATTCAGCTAGTATAGATCTAACTCATTCTTACCAATGGTTGCATTATATTTCATGGTATATTATTCATTAGAATAGATGACTAGACTTCAATGACAAAAACAAAACAAAAATCCATAGAGTTTCTCTCTTATATAATAGTTCATGCCAGCCGCTCCCTGTCCACACATGGGCTGCTTTATTTCATACAGCTGCTCAGGGCCCCAGGTTGATGGCAGTTCTCCTATCCTCAACGTCTCATTTCCAAGGCTGCTCTAGTCATTGCTAATCCCATCCTGGAGTGAGGAAACAAGCACGAAGGAATATGTGTGGGAAGTGTATGGTTCAGCCTGGGAATTGGCATTATGGCACTTCTAGTCACAGCCCAATGACAAGAACAGATTTACAAGGCCACACCTGGCTGCCAGGAGGCCTTGGAGGTTCCAGGCCAGGGAGCCACCTCCCAGCTATGACTTGATTTCTACGGAAGGAAAGAAAAAACGGTGGTGGACAACTAACAATTACACCCCAATATGGATTTACCAAAATGTCTTCAGCCTTTCCCCCAATGGGGGGTCTTTTATTTATTTATCCTTACTTACTGGTGGTTTTATTTACAAGGTTTGCAACGAATGGAAGTACGATTTCATAAATGTGGTCAGGTTGCTTTCCCAAATGTGTTGTAATATTCTGCATTTCTACTAGTGAGAGGTGCCTCCCATCACATCTGCTCCAGTCATAGTTGTAATCACTCTCTAATCCTTTGCAGTCTATTGAGTGGCTATAGTCAAAATAATAGCTCATTGACCACTAGAAGACCTTAACCTCTATTATATACTGATTATTTGTATGACTTTTCTCCGAATTAGCTTTTTATATCCTCTGCCTATTTTTCCATAGTTATTTGTCTTCGTTATCAATTTTATACTGCTGACTTTATATTTTTAAAAATACAGAGATTTGATATCTTTGGAAATATGCATTGTTAGATTTATCTCTTCCCCCAATCTTCTATTTCCTAAAAATCGTAGACCTTAATATATTCCAAAGAGTAATGTTTAAAATGCATCCGAATGTTTCCAAGATCCCTTATAAATCTGAGTATGCAATCCTGTGCTTAACCTGTTCTTTAAGAATAATGAATAATCGATATTGCATGCTGATATTTTATTTCAACAGTTTTAAAACATCTCCTCAAAAGTTAGGAATCAACAACTCTTTTGTTAAGTATAACAATCCCTTACCTGCTAAGCTCCCACTCTGCAAACTGACATACTGTAGCAAAGCTAATTCCTTTGGAGAGCAAAGTGATCATCTAGTAAATAGAACATGGGCCCCTGGTTCAAGTACAGCATCATTTGAGATTGATATGCAAGGCACTTGACGGGTGTAATTTGATCCCCAGTGATATGTAATCAGCATTACAAAACTTCTCACACATCACCAGGATGAATCTGGATAATCTTCCATTCTGCATTCAGAAAAACCCCTAAGCGGAGTATATCTGCAAGACTGAATAATTATGTCTACCCTTTTTCACAAAGCTCAGAGAAGTGTGCAAGCAATAATTAGGTCCTAGAATGTTTATAAGGAATGAAGAAAATATTTTTTATACACAATCTGCAGAATGTGAACAATTCAATAGTTAAATGAATGAGCTAGTTGAAGACAGAATCCCCAAAGTGCTGATATCAGAATAATACTCCAGACACTAGACCCCTCCTCTCCTGGTTATTTAAGAGGCAGGTTTCCTCAGGTACTGGTTCAGCAAATGCAAGCAGCATAAAGACGCCTACACTGGGGCTAGTCAGCAGATAAATAGGGTAATTTCACTTTGCTGAGCTACCAGACTTTACTCTTCATAAGCCTCAGCTGTACCACACAAAGGAAGATAGAAAAATAAATAAAAGTCTTCATTTTCATAGGATTTAAGATACTTTATTTTGAACATATGATGAAATTCATCAAATTTTAAATAATATTAATTGGGTTTAAAATAATCTGATCAAAGTATGACAGTCACTTCACTTTTGTTTAAGGCATTTAAAAAGGGCAGAATTCAAATATATTTTTTTTTAATCTATATGGATAGTAGAATAATACATTTATTGACACATTTGATTATAATAAAATTTTAACATTTTGTGTAATTAATGTATTATTATAGTAAAGTTAAATGTATCAATAGTATAGATATCTGTGTTAAATTTGCAAATTTTACATAACAGATACACCCTGAACAAATGTTTATTTAGCTTTTGCTATTTTAGAATTTGTCTTTTGCTTCAATGTATACTTTGGGGACTGATGAAAGAAATCATTTATTAAATCTGTTAAAGGTTTTAAAAATGGTGTTCATTCCACTGGATAGAAGTTAACAGTTTATTTTTAGCTGCACAGTACATTCTTGATATAATAATACTTAACCTACTGATAACCATTTCAGAATTAATACATAGATGGCATTGTATAACTTGCAAACCATTTTCCGTATATGCCATTTCACTTAATGATCACAATAATCTCATGAGTTTCATTTCAATATTATTACCCTTTCATTAAAAAAGTGACAATTTAGACAAATTAAGCAATCTTTTCCAAGGTCACAAATTTAGTGCCATGGCAGGGATTGGAAAGCAGTTCTGCTGACAAATCTTATCCCCTCATAGCATCTTGTTAGCTGTTATGAATTTATTTCCAAATAGAATTTTGGTTAAGTCTAATGGGATCTTTAAGACTGTGCTGACTGATATCACTTTAATTTTTTTTTTTATTTTTGCTTTTTAGGGCTGCACCAGCGGTATATGGAAATTCCAAGGCTTCAGGTCAAATTGGAGCTGCAGCTGCTAGTCTACACCACAGCCACAACCTCACCAGACCTGAGCTACATCTGCAAGCTATACCACAGCTCACTGCAATGCCAGATCCTTAACCCACTGAGCAAGGCCAGGGATCGAACCTGCCTCCTCATGGATACTAGTCAGATTCTTTTCTGCTGCACCACGCTAATTCCCTCACTTTAAATTTAAACCTCAAAGATTCTCAGTACTACCTGGCAATCCACCTCTTTTCATTAGAAAGTCTGCTTTTCTACCCTCTGAGACAACTTCATCTTTTCCCCTCTCTCCTCAAACCTTTACCCACTATACCGTCACTTTCCCCTTCACACTTGACTCATACGTCCCTGGGGGGGAAAAAAAAAAAATCAAATTCACCAAGCTACCATGTCTGTTCCCTCACTCAGCCTCCACTTCTGTTTCAGGGGAAGAAAACCCTCCACTCCTATCAGAAAAGAACCTCTCCACTGGCTTTCTACATTTCACATCCTTTTACTTTCTTAAAAAACTGCCATTTTCAATTACCTCAATTTTCCAACGTAAAAAAGAAGAAAACCAAGAACGCTTCCCGTGCCTTCAATTCTCATTTCCCTTTATACTCCTACCCAGGGTAAAACTTATGAACTGGTGCCTATACCCACTGTCTCCACTTTATAACCACCCATTCATTTCTCAGGCTACTAGTCCTTCTATTTCATGTAAAAGTTTCTTCAAGTCACATACAATCTCCTTATTACCAATCCAGTGGTCACAAGTCTGCGTTCCCTCCTTGAGACGCATCATCTCTTGGTGCTAAACACTTCATTCTCTCTCCTACATTTCTGGTCATTCCTTCTTAGTTTTCTTGCTAGTTCCTCCTCTGCTGCCAATCTCCAATCTCTGGAATGTTCCACTTCTCTATTTTCTTGCCCTAGGCAATCTCATCTGCCTCTCCCTATTAGCTTTATCATTTAGATACTGAAAACCCCCAAATATTGGCAACTCTGCCCTCACCCCTGCTTTCCATGCTCATTCACAAAGATGTTCACTTGACACCTATCAGACGTCTGCAACTTGAAAGTCCAAGGACTAAATTCTTGACTTTTCTTCTGCAAACCCAACTCTATCATATTCTCCACTTCAATAAATAGCACCACCAATAACCCAGGTACTCAAGTTAAAAACAAAAACAAAAAAAACTACACATTAGTCATTCCAGAATCTTCTCTTTCCCTCAAACTCCCAACCTACCCAGTCAGCAAATCCTGTAAACTCTGTACTAAAACATATCCTAAATGACTTACTTTTCTCCATCTTCACAACTTCTGTCATAGCAGTAATTCTCACCTGAACAACTAACTACAAGACAACTAGTCTTCCTGTCTTCATTGTAAATTTTCCCCAGCTAGCCCTCTCATAGTAAATATTCCCAGCTAGCAAAAGTGATACTTTAACAAGATAAATATGACCATGTCACCACAAACTGAAAACACTGACTTTTTCCCACTGCACTAAAAATGAAATCCAAGTTTCTTATTAATTATTAAAACTCTACATAACCACAACATAATTTTATTAACTTCACCTCTTAACCATTCTCTCCCTTGCTCATTATTCTCCGTCCTCACTCATCTTATTTCAACTCCTCAAATATACCAAGCTTATTTCCACCTCAAGAGCTTTACATCTGATTTTTCCTCTCCCTGGAATTCTGTTTCTCTGCATAGTGACACCTCTAATAATTTCAGATCTGTTAGTATGCAACTTTTTCAAAGAGGACTTGAAGATCCCTTTACCAAATATTGTCACCTCTTAGTACTGAAATTATTTTATCAATTTTTAGAGTTTTGGTTTGACGCTTTCTTGACTACTTATGTATTTCTCTAAGACTAACATAACATGAGTGACAAGAATAATATTGTCTATCTACTTCAAATCTGCATTTCTGGTGCCTAAAATACTCTGAATATACTAGTTGTGCAGTAACAATTTTGGTGATGAACTAGCTTCAAGTTAATGAGTATTTGATCACATGCATAAGAGGAAATGCTAGAAATAATACAGTCCAAGGCACAAGTTTACAATTTCTAGTCTTCATTTAAAACTCCTTACTTATGGATGTAGTAAGTCCTTTAGAAATACACAGCTCATTTATGCCACCTCCTGTTACCTTAGCCCAAGACTCTGTTGCATGATTCCTAGACTGCATCAATAGCCTTATTATGTTCCTCCTACTTCTGCTTTTTTCTCTTTACAATAAGTTCAACAAATATATTGAAATTAATTTTAATATATGCCTATTCAATTCAAAACCTTCAATATCTCTCCTGTGTACAAAATAATGTCCTATTTCTCCATAGTCTAGTACCTAAACCTCCAAGATCACACCTCATTATGCTGATATCATGTTAATCTCTACAATTTTCACTTTGCTCATTCTGTTTATTGACCCACACGCCCTGCTCTTACCCAAATCTTAGTGAACCTCAAAGTCATATTTCACCTCCTCACTTGTTCCAGCCACCACTGATTTCCCATTGCCTTGAATGGGATCAATATCTCTATGATATTACAGCAGTATCTGTATGACTTTGGATACTAAATTATTTACTGCTTTGCATTATTACTCAAGTGTTATGCAACATTTTTTCAATCATTCATTCACTGAGCATCAACTATTGCCAGATATATGCTGGATGCTAGAGCTATATAAATATTAGTGGTCCTAAAGAAATCACTCACAACTTACTAGAAGAGAATAATGCATGTGTTATATTCTTTTAATATGTTCTAATATATGTATTCAATACTATAAATTCCCCTCTAAGCACTGTTTTCTCTGCATCCCACAATTTGATACGTTTTGTGTTAATTTAGTTCAATGTTTAAATTTCTTTTGAGATTTCTTCTTTGATATATGTATTATTTGGAAGCGTGTTTAATTTCCACGTAGTTTGATATTTTCCAGTTAAGTTTCTGTCCTGATTTAATTCCATTGTGGTTTGGAGAGTAGAAATTTTACAATATCTATTCTTTTAAATTTGTTAAAGTATGTTTTGTGGGCTAAATTGTGATCCATCTTGGTGAATACTGTGTGAGCTTGAGAAGAATGTGTATTCTGCTGCAGTTGGATGAAGTACTCTATAGGTACCCATTATATCTAGTTGATTGATGGTGTTGTTGAATTTGACTATGTCCTTACTGATTTCCTGCCTGCTGGATGTGTCCATTTCTGAAATGGGGGTGCTAAAGTCTCCAATTGATATAGTGGATTCATCAATTTCTCTTCAAAGTTCTATCAGTCTTCGCCTGACGTCGTTTGGCATTCTGTTGATAGGTACATGCATGTTAAGGATTGTTTTGTCTTCTTGAAGAACTGATCCCTTTATCATTATGTAATGCTCTTATCTCTGATAATGGCCCGAATTTGAAATCTGCTGTGGCCAAAATTAACATAGCAATGCCTGCTTTCTTTTGATTACTATTAGCATAGTACAAGTTTCCCTGTTATTCTAAAGAAAAAAAAAAAAAGCATTCCTATGGAATCTTTCCTAAGCCAAAGTGACGAATACCCTCTGCTTTCCAAAAGTTCACATTACACCACTTTATGTTTACCAAAAACCATTAATACCTGCTTTTTTGCCAATAGAAAGAAATCCAAAGACGATATTCACTTTTAGAAAACAAACAAACAACAACAACAACAAAAAAAACCAAAATGACTATACTAATGTCGGTCTTTGGTAAATGAGAAATGAAAGGCAAACTTTTGGGAAGCAAGAAATAACTATGTTTTGCCATTTATTTACTTTTACTCTATGTCTGTATTCTTATTTAAAGTGGGTTTCAATATATAGCTGAGTCTTTTTTGTAATCCACTCTGACAACTTCTGTGTTTGGTACATTTAGACCACTGACCCTCAAAGCCATTACTGGTAAGTGATATGAGCATCTTGGTGGCATGAGTCATTCCATTTTTCTCTCCCCCCTTTGATTTACAACTAATTGAACATCAATAACAGTAAAACTGGTTCCGTACTTTACACAAGAATACCCAGGACTTTTCTACGTACCAGTGAATCCAATGACTGGCTAGAAGCAACTACAAATCCAAGGGGCTTAGTAAACCTACCCTACTCCCATTTGCCACATTTGGGGAAAGGAGAAGCTGGAGAGTGCAAAACTGTAGGGGTATCCACAAAAGATAATTTGTGGAGCTCTAACTTGCCTGACAAAAGAACCTAGCATGCCCAAGTGAGATAGAGACAAGTTTGGAGGTGGAGGAGAGAGAGGAACTTGCTATGGGAGCTCTCCTTTGTACACAGTGTAGCTTGGATCTGATTCTTGGCCCAGGAGTTCCATATGCCTCAGGGCAGCCAAAAAAGAAATTAAAAATACTTATTTAAAAAAATTTCAACAAGCTACAGGAAAACTCAGAAAGGCAATTCAGTGAACTCAAATAAAGTTAATGAGTAGAAGGAGTTCTTCAAGAGACTGAAGTTACAAAAAAAAAAAAAAAAGCCAAACATATTCCACAGCAGAATAATTAATTGAATGAGATGAAGAAAAGAGAAGACAGAATCAGTAACAGATCAGATCAGAGGGAAAAAAGAGTAAGTGACTGAGAGGATAGGAATTAGAAATGATCAAGTTATAAGAGGATACAGGACTAAGTTTTAGGGGGGGGTTGTTTTTTTGGTTTTTTAAGTGAGAAAACACCGTAAGAGATGTTGGACTTGATCAGAAGGGTAAACAAAAAGATAACTGCAGGAGAAGAGAGAGAGAAGGGGGGGACGTTTATTTAAGGAAATAATAGTTGAGAAATTCCCAAACCTGGGGAAGGAACTTGACATATAAGTCCATGGAGCTATAGAACACCTTATTACGTCAATGTGTATAGACCTTCTCCAAGACAAATTAAAATGAGACAAATTAAAATGAAACAATCAAAAGTCAATGATTAAGAAAAAAACAGTCTTAAAGGCAGCTGGGGGAAAAAAGAAAGTACACTGCAAAAGAGCCCCCATCAAACTATCAGCAGATTTCTTAGCAGAAATTCTACAGGCCAAGAGAGAGTGCAACAACATACTCAAATTGTTGAAAGATAAAAATTGCCAGCCAATGGAGAGTATGGAGAAAAAGGAGACCTTGTCCATTGTTGGTAGGAATATAAATTGGTACAGCCACTATGGAAAACAGTACAAAAATTCTCTAAAAAACTAAAAATAAAACTAACATAGGATCCAGCACTTCTACTCCCAGGTTTATATGCAGAAAAACTGAAAACTCTAAAAGATACATGTACCCCAATGTTCACAGCAGCACTACTTACAATAGCCAAGAGAGGCAAACAACCCACTAAGTGCTCATCAACAGATGATCTGCTTAAGAAGCTGTGATATAAATAAAATGGAATTAGTTTAGGCATAAAAAAGAATGAAATAGGAGTTCCCGTAGTGGCTCAGTGGTTAACGAATCTGACTAGGAACCATGAGGTTGCAGGTTCGATCCCTGGCCTTGATCAGTGAGTTAAGGATTCAATGTGGCCATGAGCTGTGGTGTAGTTCACAGACGCAGCTTGGATCCTATGTTACTATGGCTCTGGCGTAGGCCGGTAGCTGCAGGTCTGACTGGACCCCTAGTCTGGGAACCTACATATTCTGCGGGAACAGACCTGGAAAAGGCAAAAAGACACCCCCCCCCCCAAAAAAAAGAATGAAATATTTCCATCTGCAGCAACATGGATGAACATGGAGAATATTAGTGAAATGCTTCAGATCGAGAACACTGTGACAGAAATGAATACCTTTGATGGTCTAATTGGTAGACTAGATACAGCTGAGGAAAGAATCTCTGTGCTCAAGGATGTTTCAGTAGAAACCAAAGCCTTGAGCAGACACCAATCAAGATTCCTACCCAACACAAGCCCCAGGAGCACATGTGGGCCACTGCACCTGCACCACCACCCCCATAAAGGGGATAACAGCTAGCACAGGCTAAGGAAAGAGGCAACAAACATCCAGAATAAAAGTAACCCTCATGCAAAAAGTATTAAACCTACAACCCTTAAGCAGGGACAGTCCTTTCAAGACTATAGTAGATATAATCAGCAAGATTAACATTTGTAATAGAGAGAGAGATAAAAAAATATTCAGACAAGTCAAAACTAACAGAATACACTACTAAATCAATCCTAAAAGAAATATTGAAAGGTCTTCTCTAAATAAAAAAGAAGCAGGACAATATAGGAAAAGAGGAAATTACAATTGGAAAGTAAATCGCTTAAATAAACTACTATACAGATCAAAATTTAAAAAAACTATCTGTGAAGGCAATGATAAATACAAGGAAAAGAAAAAGGATAAACATGAAGATGTAAAAGAGGCTATCAAAATCATAAAATGTGAGGAAACAATAAAAAAATGTAGATTTTCTTTAAGAATGTGTTTGTGCCTACATGACTATCAATCTAAAGCAAGCAGATATAGAAAGGGATTAACATACTTGAAAAGCAAGATAACCACAAATCCAGAACAAGCAATAAATTCACCAAAACCAATAAGAAGAAAACACAAACATAAAAGCAAACCATCAAACCTCAAAAAGAAAAATGAAAAGAACAAACACAGAATCAACCAGAAAACGAGGTTTAAAATGGCAATAAATAGGAGTTCCCATTGTGACTTAGTAGGCTAAGACCTCAACAGTGTCTGTGAGGATGCGGGTTTGATCCCTGGCCTTGCTCAGTGAGTTCAGGGTCTGGTGTTGCTGCAAGCTGTGGTGTAGGTAACAGATGTGGCTTTCATCCAGCATTGCTTTAGCTATGGTGCAGGCCAGCAGCCACAGCTCCAAGTAGACCCTTAGGCCAGGAACTTACATATGTCACAGATGAGACCCTAAAAAAATAAATGAATAAATAAATAAATAAAAATAAAAAATTAAATGGCAATAAATATATATTCAAAATTAAGTATCTTAATGTCAATGTACTAAAGGCACTAATCAAAAGACTTAAGTGTGGCAGACTGGTCAAAGTAACCACAATATTCTACCTATGAAATCCCACAAAGATCCCACAATAGTGTACCTATAAAAGACCCACTTTAGGGTAAAGTACACACACAGATTAAAAGCAAGGGGATGGAAAAAGGTATGTCATGCAAGTGGAAATGACAAGAAAGTAGAGGGTCACAATATTCATATCAGACAAAACAGACTTTTTTTTAAAAAAAGGTGAAAAGGAGTTCCCATTGTGGCATAGTGGAAACGAATCCGACTAGTATCCAGGAGGATGCAGGTTTGATCCCTGGCCTCACTCAGTGGGTCAGGGATCCGGCATTTCCATGAGCTGTGGATCCTACATTGCTGTGGCTGTAGCTGTGGCTCCAATTCAACTCCTGACCTGGGAACTTCCACATGCCACAGGTGCCGCCCTAAAACAAAACAAAACGAAGGTCAGAAAGAAAAATAAAAGACATTACATAATGATAAAAGGGTCAATACAAGAGAATTTTATATTCATCACCATATATTTGCTTTATGTATATAAATATATAAAGCAAATACTAAAAGACAAACGATTAATTTCATGGCAATACAATTAACGGTGGGAGATTAGTACCCTACTCACATCAACGGACAGATATTCTAGACAGAAAATCACTAAGGCAACAGGGATCTTAAATGACACAAGAGAACAGTTAGTCTTAATTGATATTTTCAGGACATTACATCCAAAATATACATATATATTTTTTTTTTCTTTCTTCAAGTGCACATCGATCATTCTCTAGTACTGACCACATATTGTGGCACAAAACAAACTTCTACAAATTTAAGAATGCAGACATTTTGCATTTTCTCTGACTACAATGGTATAAAAATTAGAAGTCAACCACAGAAAAAGAAATGAGGGAAAAAAAAAACAACTACATGGAGACTAAACAACATGCTACTAAAAAAACAATAGGTCAATGAAGAAATCAAACAGAAAATTTGAAAATATCTTAAAAATGACAATCTTAAGACAAATGACAATGAAAACACAACCATACAAAGCCTATGGAATGCCACAAACACAGTTCTTAGAGAATGTTCACAGTGATATAGGCCTCCTTCCAAAAAAAAAAAAAGAATAAGAAAATTCTCAAATAAACAACCTAACCTACCATCTAAAAGAATTAGGGAAAGGACAAATAAAACGTAAAGTCAAAAGAAGGTAGGAAATAAAGAAGGTAGGAAATAATAAACAGAGAGGAAATGAATACAGATTTTAAAACAATAGAAAAAAAAAAAAAACATCAATAAAGCCAAGGGCTGGTTCTCTGAATGAGTAAACAAAATTCACAAATCTCTGGCCACACTTAACAAAAAGAAAAAGAGAACAAAGAAAACCAAAAGTAGAACAAACAAAACCTAAAATTTGCAGAAGGAAGGAAATCATAAAGATCAGAGAGGAAATCAATAAAATAGAGATTCAAAAAACAATGGGAAAAAAATAAATAAATCAGTAAAACCAAGAGCTGCTTCTTTGAAAAGGCAAAAAAAAAAAAAAAATTTGACAAACCTCTGGCCGGACTCACCAAGAAGAGGAGAGAAAAAACCCAAATAAAGAAATAAAAAAGTCACAATGGATACTGTGAAATACAAAAAACCATAAGAGAATACTATGAACAACTGCATGCCAACAAATTTGACAACCTAGAAGAAATTGACAACTTTCTAGAGACTTACACCCTGCCAAAACTGAATCAAGAAGAAAAGGACCAACTGAACAGACCGATACTAGAAATGAAATTGAGTATGTCATAAAAACACCCCCGTCAAATAAAAGTGCAGGGCCAGATGCCTTCACAGGCAAATAATACCAAACATACAAAGAGGAACTTATACCCACCCTCCTTAAACTTTTTCAAAAGGTTGAAGAAAACTCCCAAAGACATTCTGTGACACTACCATCACCCTAATACCAAAACCAGATAAAAATACCACCAAATAAGAAAACTATCAACCAATATACTTGATGAATATAGACTCAAAAATTCTCAAATTTTTAGCCAACCGAATCCAACAACATATAAAAAAGATCACACCCAACGACTAAGTGGGATTCATCCCAGGTGCACAAGGAAGGTTCAACATATGCAAATCAATCAATGTCATACACCACATTAACAAAAGAAACATCAAAAACCACATATCTCAGTACATGCAAAAAAAGCATTTGACAAAGTCCAAAATCCATTCATGATAAAAACTCTCACCAAAGTGGGTATGCAAGGAACATACCTTAACATAATCAAAGCCATTTATGACAAACCCACAGCAAATATAATACTCAGTGGAAAAAAGCTGAAAGCTTCCCACTAAAATCTGGAACATGACAAGGATGCCCACTCTCACCACTGCTATTCAACATAGTATTCGAAGTCCTAGCCACAGCAATCAAACAAAATAAAAAGCATCCAAATAGGAAGAGAAGAGGTAAAACTGTCACTGTATGCAGATCATGATACTACATATAGAAAACCCTAAGGACTCAACCCCAAAACTACTTGAACTGATCAACAAATTCAGCAAAGTAGCAGGTTAGAAGATTAACATTCAGAAATCAGTTGCATTTCTGTATACTAACAATGAAATATTACAAAAGGAATGCAAAAATACAACACTTAAAATTGCACCCAAAAAAAAAAAAAAAAATCAAATATCTGGGAATACACCTGACCAAGGAGGTGAAAGACATAGATGCTGAGAACTATAAAACATTAATCAAGGAAATTAAATAAAGAGCATTCAAAGAAATGGAAAGATATTCTACATTCACAGGTTGGGAAAATCAATATTGTAAAAACAGCCATACTACCCAACATTTTTCACAGAACTGCAACAAACAATCCAAAAATTTATATGGAATCACAAAAGACTCAGAACTGTCAAAGCAATTCTGAGGAACAAAAACCAAGCAGGAGGTGTAACTCTCCCAGACTTCAGGCAATATTACAAAGTCACAGTCAGCAAGACAGTGTGGTACGAGTAACAAAATAGACATACAGACCAATGGAGCATAATAGAGAACCCAGAAATAAACCCAGACACCTATGGTCAATTAATCTTTGACAAGGAAGGCAAGAAGATAAAATGGGAAAAAGACAGTCTTTTCAGCAAGTATTGCTAGGAAACCAGACAGCTGCATGCAAATCAATGAAACTAGAACCACCTTCACACCATGCACAAAAATAAACTCAAAATGGCTGAAAGACCTAAATGTAAGACAAGACACCATCAAACTAGAAGAGAACATAGGCAAAACATTTTCTGATATCAACCTTACAAATGTTTTCTCAGGTCAGTCTCCTAAAGCAACAGAAATAAAAGCAGAAATAATAAAAGCAGAAATAAACCAGTGGGACCCAATCAAACTGACAAGTTTTTGCACAACAAAGGAAACCATTTAAAAAAAAAAAAAGACAATTTACAGAATGGGAGAATAGTTTCAAATGATGCAACTGGCAAGGGCTTAATCTCTAAAATATAAAAACAACTTATACACCTCAACACCAAAAAAGCCAATGACCCAATTGAAAAATGGGCAAAAAACCTGAATAGACATTTCTCCAAGGAAGATAAAAAGATGGCCAACAAGCACATAAAACAATGCTCAACTTCCTTGATTATTAGAGAAATGCAAATCAAAACTACTATGAGGTACCACCTCACACCAGTCAGAATGGCCATCATTAATAAGTTCACAAATAATAAATGCTAGAGAGAATGTGGAGAAAAGGGAACCCTCCTGCACTGTTGGTGGGAATGTAAATTTGTACAACCACTGTGGATAACAGTATGGAAGTACCTCAGAAAACTATACATACAAATACCACATGACCTAGCAATCCCACTCTTGGGCATATATCCAGACAAAACTTTTCTTAAAAAAGACACATGCACCAACATGATCATTGCAACACTATTCACAATAGCCAAGACATGGAAACAACTTAAATATCCATCCACAGATGATTGGATTAAGAAGATGAGGTATATATACACAATGGAATACTACTCAGCCATAACAAAGAACAAAATAAGGCCATTTGCAACAACATGGATGGAACTAGAGACTCCCATCCTGAGTGAAGGAAGTCAGAAAGAAAAAGACAAATACCATATGATATCACATATCTGGAATCTAACATAAGGTACAAATGAACCTTTCCACAGAAAAGAAACTCATGGACTTGGAGAACAGATTTGTGGTTGCCAAGGGGGAAGGGGAGGGGGTGGGATGGACTAGGAATTTGGGGTTAATAGATGCAAACTATTGCCTTTGGAATGGATAAGCAATGAGATCCTGCTGTGTAGCACTGGGAACTGTATCTAGTCACTTATGATGGAATATGATGGAGGATAAGGTGAGAAAAAGAATGTGTGTGTGTGTGTGTATATATATATATATATATACGTATATATATATATATATACGTATATATATATATATATATATATGCGTGTGACTGGGTCACTTTGCTGTACAGTAGAAAATTGACAGCACTGTAAACCAACTATAATGGAAAAAAATAAAAATTATTGAAAAAAAAGGAGAGAGAATAAAAAAAGCAAAGTAAGAATTTAGAAGGTGAAATTTGGTATTTCTCAGCTGATAAAAGAGAAATGCCAAAAAAAAAAAAGAGAGAGAGAGAGGCACAATTATATGCCAACAAATTTGACAACTTAGAAAAAATAAGACAACTTTCTAGAAATATAGAATCCTCCAAAGCTTAATCAAGAAGAAAAAGATAATTTGAACAGACTGATCACTAGAAGTGAAAAATAATCTGTATTTGTAATTTAAAAAATAATTTTTAAAAAAATATTCCCTACAAACAAAAATCCAGGACAGATGTCTTCACAGGCTAATTCTACCAAACATACAAAGAACTTTCACCAATCTTTCTCCAACTCTTCCAAAATACTGAAGAGGAGCGAACGTCCCAAAATCATTCTACGACAACTCCATCCCCCTGATACTAAAACCAAAGATACCACACCAAAAGAGAAAATTACAAGCCAGTATCTTTGGTAAATATTAACGCAAAAATTTTCAACCAAATACTAGCAAACTGAATCCATCAACACTTTAAAAAAAAGATCATACAGCAAGATCAAGTGGAGTTCATACCAAGTGCACAAAGATGGTTCAACATATGTAAACAAATCAATGTGATACACCACATCAAGAAAAGACAAAAACCGTTTGAAAACCTCAACAAATAAAAATCTTTTGACAAAATTCAATATCCACTCATTATAAAAAAAAAATTTTACCGAAGTGGCTATAAGTGGAATATACCTCAACATAATAAAAGCTAGTTATGACAAACCTCCAGCCAAACCTCCACCCAATGGTGAAAAGCTGAAAACCTTCCCACTAAAATCTGGAACATGACAAGGATGCCCACTCTCATTTTTATTTAACATGGTATTGGAAGTCCTAGCCACAGCAATCAAACAAAAGAAATAAAAGGTATCCAAACTGCAAGAGAAGAGGTAAAACCATCACTGTATGCAGATGACATAATACTATATATAGAAAACCCTAAGGACTCCACACAGAAACTACTTGGACTGATCAAAGAATTCAGCAAAGTAGCAGGATACAAGATTAATATAAGGAAATCAGTTGCATTTCTGTATACTAACAAAGAAATATTAGAAAAGGAATAAAAAAATACAATACCTTTTAAAATTGCACCCAAAAAAATTAAATACCTGGGAATACACCTGACTAAGGAGGTGAAAGACTTAGATGCTAAGAAATATAAAACATTATCAAGGAATCAAGGAAATTAAAGAGAATGCAAAGAAATGGAAAGATGTTCCATGCTCCTGCGCTGGAAGAATCAATATCGTAAAAAAGGCCATTTGCAAAAGCAAAAGAACTTTTGCTTTTCCTGTTTGTTGTTGTTGTTTTTCCCTCCTTTTTAGGGCCGCACCCACGGCATATCCAAGTTTTCAGGCTAGGGGTCCAATCGGAGCTGTAGCCTCTGGCCTAGGCCACAGCCACGCAACACCAGATCCTTAACCCACTGAGCAAGGATCAAACCTGCGTCCTCATGAATACTAGTCAGATTCATTTCCGCTGAGCCACAACAGGAACTCCCCTAAAGAACTTCCTTTTAACACTTTTTGCAAGGCAGGGCTATCAGCAACAAATTTCCTGTTTTTCTGAAACAGTTTTCATTTCTCCTTCACTTTTTTTTAATTTTTTATTGTACAGTAGAAAAAAAATTGTATTGTGGAAATAACAATCTCCTTCACTTTTGAAGGATGATTTCACAGTGCACACAATTCTAGGTTGGTGGTTATTTTCTCTCAACACTTAAAATACTTCACTCTTCTTCTTTTTGCTTGCATGGTCTCTGAGAAAAAGTTAGATATAATTTTTACCTTGGTTACTCTATAGGTAAGGCTTTGATGGTTTCTACTGAAATATCCTTGAGCACAAAGATTCTTTCCTCAGTTTTATCTAGTTAACCAATTAGACCATCAAAGGTATTCATTTCTGTTACAGTATTCTCAATCTGTAGCATTTCTTTTTATTTTTTACTCGGAATTCTCTCTTCTTACATTGTTCACCTGTTCTTGCATGTTGTCTACTTTAGTCATAGGAGCCCTTAGCATAGTAATCATTGCTGTTTTAAATTCTTGGTCTGATCATTCCAACATTCCTGCCATGTCTGGTTCTGATGCTTGCTCTGTCTCTTCAAATTATGTTTTTTGCCTTTTGCCATCCATGGTGTACTGGGTAAAAGAAACGATTGTAAATATGCCTTTTGCAATGCGGGCCCAGGTATGGGAGGCAAAGCATTCTATTGTCCTACAATTAGGTCTCAGTCCTCTAGTGAGCCTGTTCCTCTACACTGCGAAATTCACAAGTGTTTTTGTCATTTTGTTTCCCTCCCCCTCGGAGGTAGAACAGGATGTCCTTAGCGAGCAGGACTTGGACATTTCCCTTCTCTTAGTTCAGTTAAGCTCTGGTAATACCCGAGCAGGTTAGGCTCTAGGTAACTAAGTTTCCTCTAAGTGGTATGGCATATTCCAAAATGATTTCTTTTTTCCTCCCTCTGCTAGAAGCAGGAGGGGATTCTTCTAATTCTTACTGTGAAAACCTAGATGTTTCACCAAAATATAAGGGCCTCCCAAATACTGGGCCCCCATGGACTCTTTAACTCTCAGACTTCTCAACAGGGAACCTTCAGCAATCTGTCAATTACAGTGCCAGGCTTGCCGGCCCTGCACTGGTTTGATGGAGGTTTCTGCTCAGGTAAGCTGAGCAGACTCCCTGCATACTCCTGTGTCTCCAGTCCTGCTGGCCACAGTTTGCCCTGTGGCCTCACATCTCTTATAGATCAAATATGAGCTGTTAAATTTTTTTAGTCAGCCTTTTTACTTGTTCTTAGGGCAGAATAATGACTCCAAGCTCCTAACAAGCACAACTGGAAACCAAAAGTCTGTTCTTTTAATCTTTACAAAGATCCTGGGAGGTAGTTTACTGTCATTTCCATTTTAAATGGAATAAAGACATGTGGTAAATGAAATTTGCCTAATGTCACTCAACACATAATAGACATATTCATACATAAAGAGCTGGTGCTGAATAACCTAAAGCCCATTTTAACCCTTTCTCTAGCAAATTTTTACAGGTATTAATATCATTTTTATATTATCTTAAAGAGAAGCATTGAAAGGTTTTATGTGCAAATACGACAAAACTTCAGAAACATAAAATATCCTTCTGTAGAATAAAAATCTCATACACAGAACATGAAACAACCACCATGTATTCCATCTGGTAATCAGGGTAATGCTCGCTGAAACAGCACCCTGAAGAAATTTGATATTTTATCTGAATTAACATCTATCTGCTGACCAGCAGTTCCACAAGTCGTTAAGTCTTTTCTGAAGTCTCCCTTCAATTCTTCTCAATAGTACAGGATTCTAGGATTCCAGAATATTGGCAGCTTGACTTGTATAAACAGCCTGACCCTTCTAATTGAGTGATGGGATTTTCTCTGCCCTAGGCTGGAAGAGGATCTGGTAACTAAAATTAGAGAGGCTCAGAGCAAGGATACTGAAGTGGGTGTGCCCTTGATGGAGTGAAGGAAAAGACACCTAGATAAACGGAGTTCTCTAAATTCATAAAGCTATGAAATGCCAAGGAAAGTGCATGGCAAAGGTGTGTCCTAGTACCTTTAGGCATAGGAAACTGGCAGCCAACCGCCCAATTTCCCACCAGTCCAGGAAACCAGAGACCACTGTATTCCAAAATCCACTGCAGTGGCACTGCTTGTTATCCCGACTTTTCAAAATTAGCAATAGAAGCTGATAGTTAGTGAAATAAAACTTCAAAGTGCTAAGAGAAAATAACTCTCCAGCTGGAACCGTATGCCAAAATAGTTATTTCTTTTTCCTTTTTCTTAGGGCCGCACCTGTGGCAAATGGAAATTCCCAGGCTAGGGGTCAAATCAGAGCTATAGCTACTGGCCTACACCACAGCCAGGGATACGAGCCCCATCTGTGACCTACACCACAGCTTTCAACAACACCCAATCCTTAACCCACTGAGCAAGGCCAAGGATCAAACCCCTATCTTCACGGACTGTGTCGCGTTCTTAACCTGCTAAGCCAAAACAGGAACACTGAAACAATTTTTTAGAATGAAGGAAAAAATGAAGACCTTTTCACACGAACAAGACTAAATGAATTCACCAACAACAGACCTCAGTAGATAGGTCTGCTCTTCAGGCAGAAAGGAAATAATTCTAAATAAGGTATCTCGAATACAATAAAGTACAAAAATTTGATAAATATATGGGTAAATCCAAACTAACGTGGCCATGTACAAATAGTAATAATGTCTAACTTGTGAGATTGGGAAAGAGAATCAACCTCAAAGACTTAACATTTTGGACACAAGCCACACATATTGGGAGAGCAGTGATCTAAGTTATTATTCTAAGTGTTTGAAACCTTTGCTTGGGAAGAGGGTAAAGATCTTGGTTTACTTCAGCATTTGCCAATGAATAAATAACTCAATATGCAAAGACTAACTTCCAAACAAGTGAAGCAGGGAGCTGTAATGAGCTGCATATATAAAAAGTGAAAAAAAGAAAGTGAGAAGAAAAAAATTCTAAAAAATGAAGAAATAAGACAAAACAAGATTTTAGGGAAGAAAATCCAAATATATCAGTAATAGCAACATGTTTAATTAAGAGACAAAGATCACCTACATTTAAAGAACTGCTAGCTATATCTATTTCAAGAGACACAAAAGACTTAAAACTTTTTAAGTAAAAGATGGAAAATATATGCAAGTTACAGTTTTTACCAGAATAAGTCTGTGTCAGATATAATAAACTTTAAAGCAAAAATAGTTCAACAAAAAGTTCCATGCATAACTGAAAGGTGTGATACACAAAGAAAATATAAAACTATAAAATATTTCTGGAGTTCCCATTGTGGCTCAGTGGTAATGAACCTGACTAGTATCCATGAAGATACAGGTTTGATCCCTGGCCCCACTCAGTGGGTTAAAGATCCTGTGTTGCCGTTAGCTGTGGCATAGGCTGCACACATGGCTCAGACATTGCGTGGCTGTGGCTCTGGTATAGGTCATCAGCTGCAGCTCCAATTCAACCCCTAGCCTGGGGACTTCCATACGCTCCATGTGTGACCCTAAAAAGACAAAAAAGAATAAAAAAAGTATTTCTGAGTAATAGTGAACATATTAAATACCATTATTAGATTCTCGACTAATTTTTACCTGAGTAACTATTATCTTTTCTAATAATTTCAGTTTTTTCCCAGGAGAAAATAATGATAGAATAAAATTCCTTTACTTATTTACTTACTTATTTACTTATTTTGGTCTTTTTGCTATTTCTTCGGCCGCTCCCATGGCATATGGAGGTTCCCAGGCTAGGGGTCTAACTGGAGCTGTAGCCACCGGCCTACACCAGAGCCACAGCAACACGGGATCTGAGCCGAGTCTGCAACCTACACCACAGCTCACGGCAACGCCGGATCGTTAACCCACTGAGCAAGGGCAGGGACCGAACCCACAACCTTATGGTTCCTAGTCGGATTCGTTAACCACTGCACCACGACGGGAACTCCTCCTTTATTTTTTATTAACATGTCTAGCCCCTGGTGACAAAAACCATCAAAGAGTTTTTGCATAAAAATATACAAGAGAAACAGAAAGATGTATGAAAGACAAAGTTATCAACGTTCACATATTGGTAACAGGAGAATGTTCAAGACTATAGCATAGCTGTGCACTACCCAGCTGCAGACACTCACCTGGGCTACCAAGATGCTCCATCATTTGACTGCTCCACCTCTCTTGTCCAAGGCAGTCAATTGAAATAAGATGTACACAGTACAGGACTCAAATGTAAATAGGCCAGAATACTTGCACACAATCCACATTATGATACAACAACTATAAAGCTTAGAGTTCCCGTCGTGGCTCAGCGGAACCGAACCTGACTAGCATCCATGAGGACGCAGGTTTGATCCCTGGCCTCAATCAGTGGGTTAAGGATCTGACATTGCCATGAGCGGCAGTGTGGGTTGCAGATGTGGCTCGGATCCCACCTTGCTGCGGCTGTGGTATAGGCCAGCGGCTACAGTTCCAATTCAACCCCTAGTCTGGAAAGCTCCACATGCTGCAGGTGTGGCCCTGAGAGGAAAAAAAGAATTATAAAAGTTTAGTTTATTCAAAAATCCTCTATACACAGGCTCAAAAATTCCCAATTATTTCTCAGAAAACACATACACTCAACTCCAGTTCCAAAACATCTGCCTTACAGCTCGAAAGATGCAACTCTAACACTGTCTTCCAAGGTCCTTTTGTTGTTCTCTTCTGGATTGCCATACACTTTTCTCAAAGGGTGTGTGTATATACGTTTTTCTCCCATTATAAAATGTGCCTTTTACTGGCAGACATCATCCCTTAATTGTTTGTATTTGAAGTATCCAGCACAAACTGCTTGAAAACTTCTGTTTTATAAATTCAATAGTGAATTAATTTCAAATTTATATAGGATCTCATCTCTAAGGCAGGAAACCTTTTTTAGCCTATAAAATAGAGTTAACATTACAGTAACATATAAAAAATGCTTAGCATGGTATCAGGTATTCAGTAAGCACTCAATAAATTCTGACTGTAAAAATTCTGATGTTATTTACAGAGCGACAAGTAGGATAAGACAGAATTTTTTTTTTTAATGGCCATACCCAAGGCATGTGCAAGTTCCCAGGGCAGGGACTGAATCTGAGCCACAGATGAAATCTACACAGCAGTTGCAGCAACACCAGATCTTTTAACCCATTGCACCAAGTCAGGGATGGAACCTGCACCACCACAAAGACAAGCCAGATCATTAACCCACTGCACCATAGCAGAAGCTCCAAAAATTAAGTTGGTCTGTGAACTACTGAAACAAGGGATTTATACCATCACATTAAAGTCAAAAGAGTTAATAGAAAAAGAAACAATATAAAATCCCTTACTACTCCATAGTTAGAAGGTATGATGCATTATCCAATTAAATCTTGTTTGTCCAAACCCCAGAAATTGGATGCTTTTTATGTCATGCTACCTGTGCTGGAAATAACTACATGTAGACTTAATTACATTTGAAGAGGAAATGACGATAAAAGTCTCTATAAATGTGTATACCCACCATTAGATAAAGCAAAATTAAGAGTATTTCCATCCTCAGAATTCCTGTTCTGGCACAGCAGAAACAAATACAACTAATATTCTTGAGGATACAGCTTTGATCCCTGGCCTGGCTCAGTGGGCTAAGGATCTGGCACTGTGGTGAATGTGGTGTAGGCCAGCAGCTGTAGCTCCAACTCAACCCCTAGCTTGGGAACTTCCAGATGCCAAGGATGTGGCCCTAGAAAAAGAAAAAAAAAAAAAGTATTTCCATCCTTTACCATATCCATCAGAAAATCCTCAAGCCTTTCTCATTAAAAAAAACCTCAAACTTTCTCTATTTTTCTGCAGAGATGTATTTAATGCCATTGAATCAGATAATGATTTCTGAAGATTATTTTTAGTTATGGATTATCAAACTCTCAAATTGGTAAGTGAATTGTCAAACATTTAACCTGCAAACAAAAATACTCTATACATTAAAATCTACAACCTTCCTAGCACATTAACTTTTTACTAGAAAATTACCTATGGCATAATTTAGTGGAAATCAGGTTTTAGGATCAAGCCAAGTTGAATTCAAATCTAAGTATCTTAAACATTAAAAGGGGGATAATATTTTCTACCTCTTATCAACTTTAAAAATGGAATAAAACGTATAAAGCAGCTAGGACACTGCTTCTGATCTAAAATACTTTGATAATTTGTTATCTTTCCTTCTTTCAATAAAACAGTAACACAAACTTTTCCCATAGAATTGTATGAATTTTCTTTTTTTTTTTTCCTGGTAACAAAATATCTGGGCGTCTTTGAGATTTCACTTTAGCATCTCGACTTCCAGAAACAAAGAGATCCTCATCTTAGAGGAGAATTTTTAATGACTGGCACAAGGAAAAGTTCTCTCTCTTCAGTTTTATTTTTGGCTCTTTGCAATCACTTTCTCTTAACAAAGAATTTCTTTCTCAGACACCGATATGCTTGACTCTCATTCAAGGTTTTTGCTCTGACCTGATGTAATTTAATTTACTACAATTCCACTATCAGCATTATTAGACAGGAACACTTCATTTTTTAACATTTATGTAGCCATTTTTAAACATTTAAATGCTTTAACAATCTTCCTTTAAGTAATGATTTTCCAGAATAGCCTTTTGTAATAGTTAAGCTATATTTGAAAGAATGTGGAGAAACTGGAAACCGTCCAAAGAGCAGGGAAAATGATTAAAGAGATAGAAAATAAATTATTTCAGAAAAAAGTTAGAGTTGGAGTTAAAAAGAGAAAGCGAAGGTGTGATGTAACTGGTCTAATTCTCCAAAAACTTCATACGCATCAAAGTTGGTGATTCTGGAAAACTGTAGTAGAAAAGCCAGCACACTTGCTTCCAAAGCACAAGAGGAAATCTTCAAGGTCTACCTCGATTCCAGCTCCTGATCTCTCCGGCCCTTTTCTGATTGCTCCAAACTTACTCACCAGAAACAGAAAATCTCTTACATTCTATGAGCTAACTCTAATCAACTGGTGACAGCTGGTATTTTGAGGATTATGACTGTATTTCTATAATGAGTAGGGCCCCCTTAGAAATTTGGGGGCTTATCTTCATACCCAGTTAAGACTCATCAAGATTCTAGGATTGGGAGTTCCCTTTGTGGCGCCACAGATTACAAACCCGACTAGTACCCATGAGGATGCAGGTTCAACCCCTGGCCTTGCTCAGTGGGCTAAGGATCTAGTGTTGACTTGAGCTGTGGTGTAGGTCACAGCTGTGGCTCAGACCTGGTGTTGCTGTGGCCGTAGTGTAGGCCGGCAGCTACAGCTCCGATTCAACCCCCTAGCCTGGGAACTTCCCTATGCCACAAGTGTGGCCCTAAAACACCAAAATATATGTATTCTAGAATCTGTAAGAATCCTGTGATAATCAGTACCTAGATCATCCAAAGAACAAGCTATCTTATGTTCCCACTCTAATGCCTGTCCTCATTTTGGGAACATGGGGAAATATAGAGCTAATCAGTACCTACATTAGCTATTTCACATTTGCCCTGTGCTCTCTGTTACCATGTCTGTGACCCAAGAGTCTACATAAATGGGCTTCATGACTTATAGCTTTCAGTTGGTTTCATTCACTGGGAGGTACTGACAGATCAGAGGGCAAAGGGAGAATGAGATGGGATTATCACCTCCTTAACCCACTCCCTGCTACATAGCATGAGTTAGCTGAGCCTCCACCACACCCCCTGTTCCTTTCAACAGACGCTTCCCACATAGCTATCTCTCCACATTCTGGTAACCACTTCATCTCCTTGGTAACAGCTCCCTCAGTCACTAGATCTAGGACCCTGCACTCTCCCCTGTTGGTTTCTCTAACCCTGGTCACAACTTTGTAAGCACTCCCTTTGTTAAACTCTGCTTAAATAGCCTAGTTTGAATGTGCAACCCATTTTAAGAATCATTTTCTTAAATGACTTAAAAAAAAATCTCAAATGACACAGTAACCAATAAGAATAAATCCGTACTTATATATAGGCAATGAATATGGCTGCTTCTGAAATTTTTCATTAAGCTCCATAATTGAGAATTATGTTTTATATACTTATCTAGGTGGTATGAAAAAATATTAATAACCTAAAAGTAAATGTCAACAAGTTGTCTGGTATTAAGCTGAAAATATCAGCCCCATTTTATTTTGTATATCTCCAGATTATTCTGTTTATAAAGTTAAAACCAATATTGATTAGTACAGTTCTGTGACTTAGTCTTTCAGAAGCATCTGCTCAAAAATAGCTTGGATTTCCAATGTATGAACCATGTCCTGGATGTCTTAGAAAAATTCTCCTGTGTTTTCCTTGACTGTCATACTCACAATATTTCTGACACCAAGAGTGTGTTTTTTTCCCCCACCTCAACCAATATTCCAGCAACAGCTATGTGTCCTACTCAATTTGCTTCTGATGCTATCTACCTGGAGTTAGTACCAGATCCCCCAACTGAAGAGCTCAGTCACCCAAAGCTCCTCCCATTCCAATGCCATGCCCCAGTCCCAGGTTGTCACCTGCACTTCCGATTGACCAGCTATAAATCACAGTTCTCATGGCCCCCTTCCTTGAGTTTGATCATTTACCGAAATGGCTCACATAACTGGGGGAAATACTTACATTTACTGGTTTATTATAAAATAAAGAATATTGTAAAGAATGTGGAAGAACAGCCAGATGAAGAGATGTAAGACAAAGCCCAGAAGGGTCCTGAGCACAGGAGAGTCCGTCCCCATGGAGTGGGGGTACACCATCCTCCCAGAACACAGGTATGATCACCAAACTGGAAGCGCTCCAAATAGCATGCTGTTGAGATTTTTATGGAGGCTTCATCACGTAGGCCGATTGATTGAGCATTAACTCCATCTCTAGCCATTCTCCCCCTCCCTGAGGCTGAAAGTTCCAGGCTTCTAATATGGCTTGATCTTTCTGATGACAAGTCCCCATCTAGGGGCCCACCAACCATAACCTCATTAGAACAAAAGACACCCCTATCACCCAGAAAATTTCAAGAGATTAAGGAACTCTTTGTCAGGAGCCAGAGTCAAAGACCAAACATTAGGAATAAAACATGTTCTTAGTGGCATTATCACATAGGAAATTACGGGGATTTTTAGAGCTCTGTGCCAGAAACTGAGGGGCTGAGACAAATATTTTCTATTTCACACTGGAATACTTCCTTAATTTTCTTCCAGGATTAAGTTCCCAAGTTTTTCCAAAAATCAAAGTCGGCTAGACTTTTAATATTACCAGGTAATGTATTACCAGGAAGTGTATGAACAATCTGGAATTCAGAACAGAATTAAGCCAAAGAATCACTTTTCCTGGTGCCCCTTCCTCAAAAAGTTCACAGTCTAGTACATGAGGTAGAAATATAAATCATCAAATATAAGACAATAAACTGTAATTCAATATCATTTAATGAATATTTAAAAGGAAAAATGCCAAGTATTGACCATTTTCAAAAAATAGTAAAAATGGCTCAAAATGCTCATGATTTAAGACCATCACAAATTGTAATTCAGTGTAATAAGTTCTTAAAAAGATACAAACAGAAAAACAACCAATTCTGGATGGAACAGTTGAGAAAGATCATGAAGGAGATGAAGAGCTGCCTAGGTAAAGTCCAAGAAAAATAAAATCATACAGAGTGTGTAGAGACAACAAAAGGAAACTGGCTTGAGTAGAGCATAAGATAGGGATGAGAGAGGCAGAAGTACAAGTTGGCATTTAAGGTCTAGACCCTGAAGGAGTAAATGCAATAGATAAAGGATGAATTATCCACTGGGCTACTGCAGGAGTTTCTAAGAAAAGTAGCAGTGACATGAATTTGAATGAAATATAAATAAAGCAACCAGTAAATAGATGGATTTTTCCCTTCCTTAGGACACAATCCGTTTCTATTCACTCCTACCTGACTGCTTCTCTGCTGTCTTATGCAGAAACAAAGGGCCAGCACAGGTATAGATGAATGGTTCTGACTTCACTGTAACAACAGTATTGAGACCCTAGTATTTCTGAAGCACTATGCTAAGCACTAAGGGAAATACAAAGGAACAAGATACCTCTTGCCCCTCCTTTTACAAAAAGAAGCAAAGGAGAGGTGTGCTGGGAAATAACTTGACCCAGGCATCCAAGCTATGTGAAGACAGCCTTAGTAATATTCCAACTACTAGGATATACAAATAACATCACCTTGCTTCCCTAACTGCTTTGAAAATATCTATATATTATAATAATACTTGTCAAGAAAGTGTACCATCATATCACCTATGACAGTGATAAATTAAGACGACTCAAACCTTTACAAACTGCTGCTATTCATCACCAGTGCTTCCCAATGCAAAGCCTAACTGGAAAGCAGTACAAAGATGCCTGAGAAACGGAGGTCTGCAGTGGTCATATCAAAACAGGGAAATGGCAGGGAACAGACCTGAAATCAAACAGGCCAATGTCCCACACACTCTGTAAACTTTCACTATTGCCATTGCTAAGATGACTCCATCTTCTCATCCTTCTTTCTCCTTGTTTGTCTGCCTTTGTCCAAGAAAGGTCAAAGTTTGTGTCCTTAGCTACTCATTTGTGAGGAACCACTGGGTACCTTAGGATTGTATTTCACCTAGAGAAAGGTTACTGCAGGAAAAGTGGTATGATCATTTTTAAAAAATAGATCTAGGATAGTTCAGACAGTTTCATACTTCAGAATCTCCAAAAAGTATACTTAATAGCATCATCGAACAGTTTCATGAATATTCGGTACTAAAAGCAATGGCAATCACTGTCTAATAGATTCATGACATTAAATGTCTCCTTTTATTAATTATGTCTATAGCCACCTTTCAGGTAGAGTCGACCACTCCCTCCTCTGAAACTTAGCTGTGCAGCCTAACAATACCATAATCCCTAGAATTCCCTGAGCACTTTAGAGTACCAGGTATTGGTCTAGACACTTACGAATCATTTAATGCTCCCAATCACCCCATGAAGTAGGTACTAGTAAAACACACAGTTTAGAGATAAATGAAGTGAGAGGAGCTTAGATTAATTTTCAGGGTTCCATGGCTTGGCAGACTAATACTGCAACCTGGGACTTAAAAAGACTAGAGTCCCCCTATTTAACCTTTATACTGGCTGGTAAAATGCTGTACATCAGTAATTTCTTTGCTTGTCTCACTTCTCTCATAGAATACAAGTTAAAAGGAGGAGTTATTTTCCACAAGTGTGTCAAATAAAAAAAAAAAGATCAATATGCTTATGCTTTAATTTTTGTACAAAAGTGAGCAAGGTAAAAAAAAAAAACACCAAAAAAATGCCTCTCACCAGATATACAGAACCAAAATATTACAAATGCCTTAACCTCACAACAGATTTATCCTTGAACTCAATTTTGCCTTTAATAACTCTCAAGTCAACTAATTTTGAAACATTTATTACCAAAATGCATTTATCTATGCATTCTAAACTCAAGCTCTGCAAATCAATACAACTCAAATTGCCTTTTAAAAAGAGATTGTAAGACTTTTTTTTTTTTAATACTTCAAAAGCAAAATCAAGATTACAAACTGAGTTCAAACTATAGAACAACACTAAGGAATATCAAAGGGTTTTCCCAAAATAAGCCAATTTATGCTTGGAAATTAGGAAAATAAGAAAGATGAACATTGTTAATTAAGTCAAACTGAAAGTGTAAGAGAACATATGCATCTAAATAGGCTTAGTTTTTCCTAATGATCCTTTGGAATTCTCCCCTTTTAATTTATCTATGGGAACACTATTAAATTACTTTTTGAACTTCCCCCAAGAAGTAACTTCAAAAAAAGTTATTCTAATATTCACCTCACTATCCATCACTACCCTTAGTCTCTGAGGATCCATGACTATTATCTGGTTCACCACTGTATTCCCAGCAGCCCAAAGAACACATGTGGCTAACATTCAATGCTTATAGTATGCAAAATTAGAATCAATGCATCCACATCTGAGAAAGATTGAGATGTGCTTCCTTCATAATCAAAAGAGTATAATTTGATGAAAAACCAATTATCGTTCACTCCTATCCTTTCATGTCAACTATCACCTGAGGTCAGTACCTTCTTAATACCTCCCTAACAATTTGAAAAATAATTTCTTCCTTGTTGTACTACAATGGCCATGCCACGTGTTCTGCACAGCAAAGAAAACTATAAACAAAAACCGACAGAGAAAATCTTTGGATATTAATCCCTTGTTGGTTGTTTCATTTGCAAAGTGCACGAATATCTCATACAGCTTTATATATTAAAAAAAAAAAAAAACCCAAGTAAAAAAATGGTCGGGGAGTTCCCGTCGTGGCGCAGTGGTTAACGAATCCGACTAGGAACCATGAGGTTGCGGGTTCAGTCCTTGCCCTTGCTCAGTGGGTTAACGATCCGGCGTTGCCGTGAGCTGTGGTGTAGGTTGCAGATGCGGCTCGGATCCCGCGTTGCTGTGGCTCTGGTGTAGGCCGGTGGCTACAGCTCCGATTCGACCCCTAGCCTGGGAACCTCCATATGCCGTGGGAGCGGCCCAAGAAATAGCAACAACAACAACAACAACAAAAGACAAAAGACAAAAAAAAAAAATGGTCGGAAGATTTGAACAGACATTTCTGCAAAGACAGATGATCAAAAAGCACATGAAAAGATGCTCAACATCACTAATAAGAAAAACAAATCTCTAATAAGAAATGCAAATCAAAACTGCAATGAGGTATCACCTCACACCAGTGAGAATGTCCATCATCGCAAAGTCTGCAAGTGGAATTTCTGTCGTGGTGCAGCAGAAAGGAATCTGACTAGGAACCATGAGGTTGCGGGTTTGATCCCTGGCCTTCCTCAGAGGGTTAAGGATCGGGTGTTGCCATGAGCCGTGGTGTAGGTTGCAGACGTGGCTCGGGTCTGGCTTTGTGGCTGTGGCATAGGCTGGAGGCTACATCTCCAATTCGACCCCTAGCCTGGGAACCTTCATATGCCACAGGTGTGGCCCTAAAAAGAAAAAAAAAAAGTCTACAAAGAATAAATGCTGGAGAGGTGTGGAGAAAAGGGAACCCTCCTACACTGTTGGTGGGAATGTACGTTGTTCCAACCACTATGGAGAACAGTATGAAGTTTCTTTAAAAACTAAATATGTAACTACTACATGATCCAGCAATCCCACTTCTGAGCAAATATCTGAAGAAAACCATAATTCAAAAAGATACATGCAGGAATTCCCATTGTGGTTCAGTGGTAACAAACCCAAATTGTAACCATGAGGATGAGGATTCGATCCCTGGCCCTGCTCAACAGATTGAGGATCCAGTGTTGCCATAAGCTTTGGTATAGGACACAGATGTGGCTCAGATCTGGCATTGCTGTGGCTGTGGTGTAGGCCAACAGCTACAACTCTGATTTGACCCCTAGCCTGAGAACTTCCATATGCCATGGGTGTGGCCCAGACAAAAATAAACATACATGCACCCAAATGTTCATTGCAGCACTATTCACAACAGCCAAGACACTGAAGCAACCTAAATGTCCATCAACAGAAGACTGGATAAAAAAAAAGGTACATATATATACAATGGAATATTGCTCAGCCATAGAAAACAACAAAATAATGCCATTTGCAGCAACATGGGTGGATCTAGAAATTATCATACTAAGTGAAGTAAGTCAAAGACAAAACATCATATGAAATTACTAATATGTGGAATTTAAAATGATACAAAACGGGAGTTCCCGTCGTGGCGCAGTGGTTAACGAATCCGACTAGGAACCATGAGGTTGCGGGTTCGGTCCCTGCCCTTGCTCAGTGGGTTAAGGATCCGGCGTTGCCGTGAGCTGTGGTGTAGGTTGCAGACGCGGCTCGGATCCCGCGTTGCTGTGGCTCTGGCGTAGGCCGGCGGCTACAGCTCCGATTAGACCCCTAGCCTGGGAACCCCCATATGCCGCGGAAGCGGCCCAAAGAAATAGCAAAAAGACAAAAAAAATAAAAATAAAAAAAAAAAATAAAATGATACAAAAGAACTTACAAAACAGATGCAAAGATTTAGAAACCAAACGTATGGCCACCAAAGGGGAAGTGTGGGGGGAGGGATAAATTAGGAGGCTTGGATCAACATATACACACTGTTACATATAAAACAGATATGTAACAAGGCCCTACTGTATAGCAAAGGGAAATATACTCAATATTCTGAAATAACCTATACGGGATAAGAATCTGAAAAAGAAAATGGATGTAAGCATATGTATAACTGATTCACTTTGCTGTACACCTGAAACTAACCCAATATTATAAGTCAACTATAGCCCCATAATTTTTTTTTTTTTTTGTCTTTTGTCCTTTTAGGGCCACACCCACAGCATGTAGAGAGGTTCCCAGGCCAGGGGTCCAATCGGAGCTGTAGCTGCTGGCCTAAGCAGCTCATGGCAACGCCGGATCCTTAACCCACTGAACAAGGCCAGGGATTGAACCCACATCCTCATGGTTCCTAGTCGGATTTATTTCCGCTGCGCCATGACAGGAACTCCAGCCTCATAAAATTTTTAAAAAAGAAAAGTGTGTAGGGAGCTTACAAAAAATTAAAGAGCTAGAAATAATCCTAGATCTACTAATTAGCACTTTATATGACAGTGATAACAAGTGACAATCTCAAGCAAAAGGATTTGGAAACAGTACTTTAACGAGGGTGAACATCCTTCTCTGTTCACCTGGTACAGTTCACATATCACCTGTTATCCTGGCTTGGTTATTTGCTGTGCCCCTTTCAAAACTCTCAAAAGTAAATCAATTTAATGACTTATTATATGATTGTTCCAATTTTAATTTCATAATAATTCAGAACACCCCAAATCTCCTTAACTGGTTCTACTCTCATTCTATTTTTCTAAAATGTTTTCCTTATTTTTCAGACTGCCTTTCTCTCCCACTCTATATATTTTGTCATTACTAAAGTAATGAGCGATGAAATAAATACTATTTATTATTAAAACAAAGTGCCAAAACTTACACTTTGGGTAAATACAGTTAGACTCTTCCTGTTTAAGCCTGCATAAATGAAGATCATAAAGATAACAGAATTTTTATGAGTTCTGAAACAAATGAAAACACTCATTAGAAAATACAGCATCAATTTAAGGCCAAAAGAATGGAAAGCTCATGACTTAAATAGATTTCTAGCTTCTCCTAAAGGTTTTTTTTTTCCAGTATTACAATTTTAAGGCCAATTTTGCTACAAAATTAAAGAAACTTCAGCACAGTTGATTCATTCATTTCAACTATATCAGCCATCCATGCAAATCACTCCAAAGTCAATGAGGCCATGAAATCAGTATTGATCATAAAGACAACTGAAATTAATAAATCAAGCTCCTAAGATTATATGCATGACCTTGCTTCAGAGGAGAAATGAATCTGTATTTCTAATGTGTCTTCACAAAAGATGTTTCATAGGTCTTTGGTAAAGAAGAATTTTTTTGAACCTGTTCATTGGCAGAGAATGCATGTCATTCCATGCATTCTCATTTAATCATTCTTGCATAAAGTCTCATTTTCTAAGGCCCTAACAAGGGCCAAGCATTGTGTTACACACTGAAGACAGCAAAGACATCATCTAGTGGAGGAGACAGACAGGTAAAGATCATACATTATGTTAAAGAGAACCACGCTCCAAATGTGATGCAATCATGGAAGAAGTGCTTAGCAACTGTATCAGGGGTAAGATGAGATCTCACAACAGAAAAGAAAGGAAAAAAAAAAAAAAGCATTTATCACTGGCAGTTTCCCAGGTTTATGCCATGCCACAAGTATATACCATGCTGTAAGGTATATCTATACCCTGTGCCTTTGCATGAGGCAAGTCCTCTGACTGCTGTGTCCTCACTCACTGCCTACTTGATGAACTCCCGTATCTTCTGTAAGATCCAGCTTATGTCTTTCTTGACCACCAATCCTGAGAAATTCCTCTCCTGAAATTTTTGCGTTTTTTTCTGTGTGCTTTAGGGAGGGTTTTTGTTACATTTGCCTATGACTCTCTGGTATCTTGCACAGTGCATTCAAGAAACATTCATTGAATGAATAAATTAAAATTTGATTTAGATCTTCATAAGCACCACAAAATAATTAAGTTTAAAAATTATATATAATACTGGCATTTGACTCAACAATTACACTTCTAGTTATTTGCTCAAATAAAAACATATGTCCACATAAAGACACGTACATGAATTGCACTTTATCCGTGATAGAAGAAAAATTGGGCATAACCCAAATGTCTGTCAAGAAATACTACTCTGCAACAAGAAGGAATTAACTATTGATTCTTATAGCATCATGGATGCATATCAAAAATTTTAAGCTGAGTAAAAGAAGTCAGACACAAAATACACATTGTATACTGTATGATGCAATTTATATTAAACTTTAAGAAAGACAAGTCTAATCTATGGCAATAGAAATCAGATTAATGGTTACCTACAGCTGGGGGTAAAGGGTAGTACTGACTAAGACAGGACACAAGGGCACCTTCAAAATGAATAATATATTCTACATCTTGATTGTGGTGGTGGCTAAATGGCTGTTTATATTTGTCAAACAGAATCAAACTCTACACATAAAATGTATATACTTTTTTCAGTCACGCCCATGGCATATGGAAGTTCCTGGGCCAGGGATCACTCAGGGTTCCAGGGCAACCTATGCCACAGCTGTGGCAACACCAGATTCTTAACCCACTGTTCCACAGCAAAAACTCCCTATATACATTTTATTGTATATAAATTATACCTCCATAAAGTTCATTTATAAAACTTTAATTTGCATTTCACATGCATCTCATGTCAGAGGTAGATCAGATTTTGGGCATCAGAAGCTTACAGATTTTGGGTAGCCTCCTTAATACAAAATTAGGTTAACATCTACCAATTATTTAGAATGATAAATGAAACCACATATTTCAGGTATTAAAAAAGTGACAAACTACTAGTATTACAAAATAAGACAAAAGATACCATATTTACTAATTAACTGATGCCTTCTGGAGTACATTTTTTCCTACATTTTTAAGCTTCATACTTTCATTACTTTTGTAATGTAATTCTGTAATGTTTCCCATAGGAAGAATGAAAAGATCATTCAGTCTTTCCTCTAGCCTGGTTGACTAAAATTTGGTTTTATTGATGGTTTATGAAAGTTTCTTTTAGCATAAACACTCATTATTGGTAATGTCATGTGACCTTTTAAGAAACTCAAATTTAGGGACTATCTCTACCATGTCTCTTTTATATACAAGCTGTTACAGCTATGCTTGCTGTTTTTAGTAATACTTCCTGTTTTTTGCCTTTATTAATTCTAATAAATTCTACTTTATGAAGTTCTCGTTTAAAATTTTTTAAGTGTAGTACATTTATAACTAAATACAGGTTTCCTCACTATCTGGAAATAGAGTGTTCCTATGAAAACTTTAATAGGCCAAAATAGTATAAAGCAAAAAAGGAATTATCTTTTTCATAGAAGCAAAAATCATCTTTGGATTTATTTCAGTTAGTGAAAACAGGTATTAACGTAAGTTCTTCATGAAAGCAAAGGGGTATAAAGTGAACTGCCAAGAAATAGAGGATACCTGTATTCTATTATCAAACACTATTACTAAAAACAGAATCATTTTGACCAGGCATCAATGAGAACTGAATCCTATACTTAAGATTATCACACATTCTGATGTTTGGGAAAATTCTCCCCAAGTTAGCATCTAGTTTCTACTTTTCAAATGCTAGGTCTTCTCTGTTGCCCACACACTCCTGTGACCAAATACAGCAAGGAATTTTCACATCACCCTGGGATCTCCAGCACTAGATTTTCCTGAACTAATGCTGGTAAGATGGCTCATGGGGCAATGGTAGACTGAAAACCAGCAATCTACATCTAGCAGTAATTGATCTATACCAAAAAGTGACTGCAAACCATATAAACATCCTATCAAATCCAAACTAAAAGTGTCTGCAATTCCATTTCCTCTTAGATTCTCAAAATGCCCACAGCCACTCCAGCATCACAAACATGAGGGTAGAAAGGGAGGAAATCAGAGAGAAAAGAGACAGCAATTAGATTTTAACTGATTGCTCTGAGAAAGTATAACTTCTGCAAATTTTCAAAAATATATGACCATATGAGTACATCGCTAAATCTGATTCACTAGCTGCACAGCAAATCCTCTCCCAGTATTTATCCATTCATTGATTCAACAAAAATTCGTTTTACCAACATTCTAATTCACAAAAATTTCCCTTTAACACCCATGGTTTGGAAAAATATAACTAGCAAAGATTAAGTGTACACTTTATTTTTCTAACAAAGAAACTGCAAGAATTCTTTCTGGCCCTACTGATGAACTTGGTAAACCTTAGTGAAATTCAGCATGAAGCTATAAATTCTAAATTAATGATGTAGGTCAAAATGTTTCAGGCAGGGACTGAAGAGGACTGAAAAATGAGTTTCTTGGTTGGTTTCAATCATGATGGTTACATTCTATCTGCCAAACATCTGAACATTTCACATGCATCTTATGTCAGACTCATAACAGCTTCATGGAAACACTAAAGAACTAAGTACTGGCTGTGCAGCAAGGGAAATACCTTGTGTGAGATTTGAAGTCTAGAGACAATGTTCTTCAAACAACTTAAAGAAGGAAATGACCTGCTTTCTAAAAAGATTTTTCCAGTAAGCACTCTCAAGAGGTTGGACAGTCTATGTATGTAATATAGAGATGTACAGACATTTATGAAAACACTTTTTCATTGTTTCTGGGGAAATTATCTGAGATTGTAAAATGGCTAATAGGAAGTTGGTATGCTGATTGATCAGTTTGAGGCGACGACAATGTGTGAACTGGAGCAGTATTTGCACTAAATCATGTTTTTCTCAACACCCTAGGATTACGTAGAGAGCTGCACCTTGCTTGCTACATTTGGTGGCTACATTTTGGTGGCTTCCAAATATTTTTCCTTGAAGTTAAAGGTTTAAAGTAATTTTTGTAATTTTAGCAAGCAAATTTTATTTACATTCTACCTCAAATAATGTAGGTTAGCCTTCAAAAATACAGTGTTTATTTTACATCAAGTGATATTACAAAATGTAGATGGCTCATATCTGATTAATTTTAAAGATTGGGCAAGTATAAAGTAGGGAAATCAGCAAATCTTTCTTGCTCCAGAAGAAATACCATTTCTGGTGCTTCCCCATCCACCCAAGTGATTGACTAGGACCACCATTTGTGGATTCTGCCTGCATCAGCACCTTTCAATTCTACCAGCCACAGGTTCAAACCTGTCTAAGCATTCGGGGGAGGAGGGGGGAGATAGGTCTTTTACTAGATATTCAAGGTCTTTTATTAGATACTCACAACATGACAAGTGGAGAGGTATGCAATAATTCTCAGTCCTATGTTAAACCCATAGAACACCTAGAATAATATCACATAATATAACCCTACAGCTCACCCTCCTTGAGCAAGGTATCACTCACTCCTGAGACAGCTAGACTTCTGCTCTCCTCTAGTCTCCAAAACCAGCTCTACATATATCTCCATCCTCAGTCCCCACTCCCATTCCTCAAGCCACAGGCCCTGAACCTTTCTGGTAAGTGGATGCTAGTGAATCCCTGGACTGTTCACACACTGCGCTCTTTCTTCCCTAAGATTAGGTCCCTATTGCTAGAATATTCCACCAGCCTTACAGACATGTCAGGACACACCTGAATCCTGAGTGGAGCATAGCTTAGCTTTAAAGGATTAACCATATGGCATTATGATTTGAAGCTGAGATAGAAAAAGCTATCCAACAAATAATTCTTACAAACAGGTTAATGAAAAGAGATTAATTGTGTGCGTTTAAAATAAACTGAATTTATGTATGAAGAACTTAAAAATCTTATTCTCTAAACACCAAAAGGAATAATTTTTTTTTAAAGTACCTGTTGAAATAATGGATATTCACACTTTGAGAGCCTCACTTACCTGTTACCTCTTTCAGAAAACTGAATGACACCCCCAGAGCCCACAAAGAAGGAACTTACCTTCCTTTTCAATGAGCTGTCATCTTAACTCAATGCTGAATTCGATACTTTACGAAAAGAATAAAACTCACAGAAGCTATTCTTGTTTCATTGTATGTCACAAAACAATGTTGCTGAATAACAGAATTCTACTATTGGTTCAAAATTTGGTTATATTTCCCTTTACAGCAGGAAAAAAACATAATGACACAAAAGTACTTAAGTTTTTTCTATGAAAATTCTAGGACTTCTCCTTATTTTCATATAGGAATGAAGATTTCTATGAACTACTCATCTTTATTTCCATTTTTAAATTGAGTTTTGTGGCTATTGCCATCTCAGGATGAAGACTACTTCTAGAGGTTCAAAAAGTAAATGGAAAAGGGCACAGAGTTGTGTAAAAATATGCCTTTTTTATTCTTTTTTGATGGAGGTTATTGAAATTGATTCAAAGTTAATCAACTGTACAATAACATCACTAATTTTCCAAAGTTTATAAAATTAGGGGAAAATTAAAATTAATGAACCCCAAGAAAAGTAGTGAGTTTGCATATATAGAACATATACCATCTGCAAGACATCAGAAATACAGCTTATTAAATTTTTGACACATATTAAAAAACAAATGACATTATCCTGAATTAACAAATGATAAAAATGACTTTTTTTAATTTGAAGTAAACTTTTCATGTTATATGACTAGTAAATACCAGAGTGAGAGTTTGGTAGAGTTTTGCTTAATTCAGGACACAGGCTGTTTCTACCTCACTATGCTGCCTTCAAGAAAATTAACTCCTGGGAGGTAATCAAAAGGTTTTCAAGGTTAACTGTTGTTACGTTTTGATTTATTTTACAGGTTATAAACCCCATAGTGTGTAAAAGCCTTTTTAGACCCCACAGTGCCAAGGTTAATAGATAGTTGTTTCTCTGCGGATTTCAGTTGCATTAATGTGTTGACTTCAGCAGGTTCACTAAACATCCTCAAGTTCCCATGTTAACATTTGCTAACTAATGTGTTCAATTCAAAAGTCCCAACAAGGGTCCTCTGGTACAATGTTCTCACTGATCATTTCTCCTAAAAATAACATAATGAGATCTCATGGCATTGATACACAGTACTAAGGCAAAGGAAAATAGAATCTGCTTTTTGATTTTCAAGACACCAACTAAAGGAACTCAATGAGTCTATTTTATTCAACTATCCATTCTTCCATTCATTCCTTCATTGATTCAACAAAATTTACTACCCCCTGCATGCCTGGTACTGTTTTTGCTATGCATATAAGAAATGAGACAACCAAAGTTTCTCTTCTCATTGAACTTATATTTTAGATCACAGGATGGGGAAGAATAAAGTTTATTTATTCACTGGCTCCCCCCTGATAAGGTAAGTATGTTGGCTACAACCCTCCATCTAAGTCTACTGCTCCTTCCGGTGACCCTCTCCACAAAACTAGTTTCTCCTGATACTAGATTTTAGAAATGATAACTTGTCCTAACTGAGGCTAGTATAGTATCCTTTGTGGGTTATTTTAATCCTGCCCAGACTTCTACTAAACTCCTCTCATGACCCTGTTTGAGTGTGCCATGTATTTCTCTTAGAGCCTTTGATTCTTGTATTTTTCTAAATCCTTCCTTCTCAACTGTCTGCTAACACTTCTAAGAATTTATGCAAGGAAGAGAGATATAGGCTAATTATAAATATGACATCTTCAGAATAAAAGCTAAAGAGCATGAGGGTGATGAGAAAAGGAGAGTGGTTAATCAAATGAAGACTGAAAAAAAGTCAAAAAAATAAGGGAGTTATGGCACCTAGACTGGCCCCATCCCAGGAGACTTCCCTGAAATAGTCACATAATCAATCTGTTGTCAATCAATCTTTGACTGTGTGTTTGTGTGAAAGTGTGTGTGTGTGTGGAGGGGGGTGTCCCTGACTCCTCTTAGGGTTAGTCCTGTCTTTTCAGAAAAGCTCCAATGTTTTCTTTAACAACCGTCATAAAGCTCCCTAAACCTGACAAGGATATTGTCTGCTCTTCCATTTCATCCTGTCAGTCCACCTTAGGTCACACCCCAGTCAAAATAGAAGAAGTATCTGTACAGAAGAATTCCCAATAAATATATACAGAATAACAGAAATAGAAAATTCATCATTTTCCAGACCAAGAATAGTATTTAATTTAGGCAAGTGTTGTCAATGGATACAAAAAGGCATTGGTAAAAGTGTTATTAAGGAACAAGATATTCAAAAATTCTAATGCATTATACTACGGATTATTTTAAATTTTCAAAGGGAAAAATATACAAATGAGACTTCTAGGAGTCACTATCTTACTGAGTAATCAAACTTATCACTATCAAGAGCAATCTGATAGTATATGCTTTAGAACTGGATGTGTCATGAGATAAAGATCATTACCTATCAAGAACTCTTACCAAAATGTTTAACTCATATAATGTCAAAACTCTGGACCTAACTTCCAGTTTCCAAGCGAGGCAGAGAATAGAGGAACAAGTTTATCAACAATGTGAAGAAAATTATCAGAAAAAAGGCACAAGAAGATGACAAGACAGCTGTTCAGTGTTCTTGAAAATGTCATTGTATGAGTTCCTACTGTGATGCAAGTGGGTTAATGATCCAGCTTGTCTCTGTGGCAGTGGTGGCTTGATCCTGTGGCCAGCACAGAGGATTAAGGCCCTGGCATTGCCACAGCTGTGGCTCAGATTCGATCCATGGCTCAGGAACTTCTCCATGCCATAGGTGTGGCAAAAAAAAAAAAAAAAAATAGCCAATGCAGTTTTGAGAAAGAACAAAGCTGGAGGCATCCCACTTCTGGACTTCAAACTATATTACAAAATAACCATCATCAAAACAGTATGGTATGGGCATTAAAAATAGACACACACATCAATGGAAGAGATTAGAGAGCCCAGAAAAAAATCTGTGCCTATAGAGCCAATTAATTTATGACAAAGGAGCCAAGAATATTCAATGGAGAGAGGACAGTTTCTTCAATAACTGGCTTTGGGGAAACTAGACATCCATATTCAAAACAATGAAATGGATCCCTATTTTATATCATGCCAAAAATCAATCCAAAGTGAATTAAAGACCTGAACATAAGATCTGAAACCTTCAAACTCCTACAGGAAAACAAAGGGAATAAAGTCCTGACAATGGTCTTGGCAATGATTTTTTGGATTTAACACCAAAAGCAAAGGCAACAAAGGCAAAAATAAACCAAGCAGGACTACATCAAACTAAAAATCTTCTGAACAACAAAGGAAACCATCAACAAAATAAAAGGGAAATTTACTGAATGGAAGAAAGTATTTTCAAACCACATATCCAATAAGAGGTTAATATCCAAAATATCCAAGGAATTCAGTCAACTAAACAGCCAGGAAAAAAAATTTAGTGAGAAAAGAACCTGAATATACATCTTTCCAAAGAAGACATACAGATGGTCAGAAAGTACATGAAAAGATCTTCAACATCACTAATCATCAGGGTAATGTAAATCAGAATCACAGTATCACCACACCCATTAAATTGTCTATTATAAAAAAATAGAAGATAACGAGTGCTGTTGAGGATGTGGAGAAAAGGGAACTCTTATACATTGTTAGTGAGAATGTAAACTGGCACAGCCATTATGGGAAACAGTATGGACAGTCCTTAAGAAATTAAAAACAAAAATACCACATAATTCAGCAATCCTACTTCTGGATATATACCCAAAAGAAACAAAATCATTATCTCAAGTATCACCCATATTCCCACATTCACTGCAGCATTATCCATAATGCCAAGATATGAAAACAAGATAAAAGTCCATCAATGAGCACTTTTATCTATACAGGGATAAAGAAGACATGTATAGATATATACATACATATATAGAGATAGATACACCAAACACACACAAGAGAATACTGTTCAGCCTTTAAAAAAAAGGAAAAAACCCTGTCATTTGCAACCACATGGATGAATCTTGAGAACATTATGCTAAGTGAAATAAGCCAAAGAAAGACGAATTCTGCATGGCATCACTCTCATGTTAAATCTAAAAACAAAGTCATAGAAACCAAGAGTAGAAGAGTGGTAGACAGGGATTAGGGGGCAGAGGACATAGAAGAAAGTGGTAAAAGGATACAAACTTTCAGCTATAAAATGAACAAAGTCTTAGGATCTAATGTATAACATGGTGACTCTAGTTGGTACCATCTTGTTGCATAGTTGAAATTTGCCAAGAAAGTAGAATTTAAATGTTCTCCCCCCAAAAAAGGTAAATATGTGAGGTGATGGATGTTAGTTAACTCAATGGGGTGGGCACGGATTCTTTCACAATGTCTATGTGTATAAAATCATGTTATATACACTTTTAACATTGTACAATTTTATTTGTCAATTATACCTCAGTAATGCTGAAAAAAAGTCAATGTCACGTTTAAAACATAGGCAGATTATTCTAGATTAAAAGAGTTTAAAAAAAAAAAAAAAATCTGGAGTTCCCGTCATAGCTTAGCAGAAACAAATCTGACTAGCATCCATGAGGACGCAGGTTTGATCTCTGGCCTCACTCAGTGGGTTAAGGATCTGGTATTACCATGAGCTGTGGTATAGGTTTCAGACACTGCTCACATCTGGCATGGCTGTGGCTGCGGGGCAGGCCAGCAGCTACAGCTCTGATTCGACCCCTAGCCTGGGGACCTCCATATACCATGACTGCGGCCCTAAAAAGACCAAAAAAAAAAAAAAAAAAAAAAAACTAACACACAAAATAAAATGTGTATACATCAACTGGATCCTGGATTTTTTTTTTTTAAAGTAGCTATGAAAGACATATGAGGATATTTGGAGAAATTTAAATTTTGACTGTGTGATATTAGAATTATTATTTTCTTAGGTCCTGTTACATGATCTGTAGCAAATTGTCATTATTCTTAGAAGATACATAGTGAAGTATTTTAGGTTGAAATGTCATAAAGTCTGCAATTTACTTTCAAATGGTTTGGGGGTAAATATACAGAGAGAAAAAGGGAAAAGTGAAAAAAGTTACAATTTTTAAATCTAGATGAATGATATGTGGATATTTACTGTTCTTTCTATGCTGTTTTTGAAACTTTTCATAACAGATAGTTGGAGAAAATTTAAGAGAGTAAGAATAATAGTCAAACAATAAGAACGTGTTAAGCACTGGTAATCATCGGACATGGTCGAAGGAAAGACACTTTCCTTGTGTATTTTCAGGAACACTAGTCACATGATGACAGGAAAACAAAGAATTCCATGTTTATGGAAACATTAATTTCTCTTTTAGAAACTCACAACTGCACATCCAGGATAACTGCTTATGCATTAATTTATTAATGCTTCATGAAAGCTATATGAAATAACTCACTTACAGTCTGGAAACAAAAGTACATAAAGGACAAGCTATTTACTCAAAGTCAAAGATCACTCAGCTCTTAGAGTTGAGACTTGAACCTGAACTAAAGCAGCCTGATTCCTGAGCCACAATGACTAACCACTGCATCAAAGGCTCAGAGAAATTCTATACTAAAGAATGTGCTTAACTTATGCAATATCCAGTATTTCTCACACATATTAGTTACTGCATCATTTTCTGTTTAACACTTATTACCCTCCTTACATCTCTGGAAAAAAAAAATGTTTTATATCTTGCCTTCAAAGATCACAGAGTTGTATCTGGAAGACAACACACATGTAGCAGCACACCAAAAAACAGCATCAATTAATAGACTCTGATGTGGGACAATCTGCAGACATTTATTTTATAAACGGAAGATCAATCAAGGTATCTTGGATATCTTAGAACCACATTATAGCTAAGAAAAAAGTAAGAAGTGATCTAAGGAACATGATGTAAAAACTGACTTTTGAGTTACAATATGAGAAAAGCTGCCTCAGAATTTAAGTCTATACAGCTATTGCTTACTGTTTTTCCTTCAGCTAAACCAAGTACAGTTAATGCATTATTTTTAGGAAAGGTTAATTTAAATACATCAAGATGATAATAAAGACCATTAGATACCCTTCATTAACCAAGCAGAAAGTTTCTTATCACCCCTACCGTCTATTTTATAGGTATGATTGCCAAAATAAAGATAAAATAAACTTTTCAGACTTAAAGTATAAACAAAAATGATAAAATGTCAGATTTATAAAGAACTTGCCTGTTCACAACACTCACACATGTATTGGATCATTACACTGTAACATCCTCAGACCCACAATAACCATGAGCAGCCATGCTAGAAAATTATCCTCAGCAGCAGAGAACCTCGTAATAGTATGAACGCCTGCATCGCCATGGCATTTTAAAAGCAGCGCATTCTAGAAAACTTTTAGAAAGAACTCTACTATAATTTGATACCACTGTGCCTTTAACAAAGACTTCTTACTAAGATCATTAAACATTCCACAACTGCATACCTCCTTTTTGATTGGCAATACAGTAGTGGGGTTGTGAGCTGTGATGCTGTGTTTTCCATTATATATTGTTTTCAAGAACTAGTTCTAAATTATCTATCAGGTCTCTCTCCTTATTTTGATACCATTCTCCTTCCAGGCCGTAGTGTAAGCCACTTTCCTTCATATAATACTTTTAACTTTTCCTACAAATAAAGTTTCTGACACCAGGGATACCCAGGTAAGAGTAATATGACTTTCCCATTTAATATAAATCTTTTGATTTGCCACGAATGGATTATTCTTCAGCATTGCTACCTAACTTCAAGGGACAATGCTGTTTATCATTTGGTCTTGAAAGCAGCTGACCACACCTGGATATTACAGTGCTTTGAATTCAGAAATCATGAAATATAAATGTGCTTCTATCAGCAGTGAGCAGACATCAAATGAATCATGTTGGTTAGACACCGAAGTGGTTTACACCTCCTTTACAATCCTGATATGTTAGTTAAAAATAAAAGACCATTAATGTCAGAGGTAGAGATATTGCTGGCAATCAGACTTCAAACAGAATCAACTCAGGCGACATCGTTAAGGATTTCTAGGAGTTCCCGTGGTGGCGCAGTGGTTAACGAATCCGACTAGGAACCATGAGGTTGCGGGTTCGATCCCTGCCATTGCTCAGTGGGTTAACGATCCGGCGTTGCCGTGAGCTGTGGTGTAGGTTGCAGACGCGGCTCGGATCCCGCGTTGCTGTGGCTCTGGCGTAGGCCGGTGGCTACAGCTCCAATTCGACCCCTAGCCTGGGAACCTCCATATGCCGCGGGAGCGGCCCAAGAAATAGCAAAAAAGACCAAAAAAAAAAAAAAAAGGATTTCTAATATTTAATGTTTGTATTTTTCTTCCAAGGGTTTTAAAAGAATCTCAGCTCATCTGTGGTACACACCACAGCAAAATATAAGACAGTGGCTTGGCAAATGCTTATCACTCAAATATTCCCCTGGATAGTAAATGGAACTCAAACTTCATGAAACTGTCACATGACAGGATTTAGGTGTGTTTGTGTACCTTCCTTATGTTTTCCATAATAGGGCATGTGGAATCCCAGTTGTCCAGAAGCAAAGTTATGACATGGGCATTATTTTCTCTAGTAGCAACGCATTAAGCCTGGCAACTTTTGGTCAAAGGCAACATGTAGATAAGAAATCATTAGGTTTATGTGCTTATCCAGACCACAGATTGGCTCTTAATGCAGTGCTACAAGAGAGTTCTAAAAAGAATTTCATATATTCATTCATCCTTTCATTAATTTTGAAAAAGTACCTCCTGCTGGCTTACGTTCTAAAAAGTTTCAAAGTGCCTGCCATCATAGGCCTTACCCTACGAATTATAAGGGAGGCAGGCAATCACTAGCAGACAAATTTTCAGTAATAGCAGCATCATTTTAATAAGCTTGTGGAATCTGACAAAGCTGCTATGTAGGACTATGCCAGTTCAATGTATAAATGCATTTATTCTTTCAAAAATACTGAGGGTCTATCATGTGCCAGATAACTACTCTAGACAGGAAAAAAAAAAAAAAAACTAAATTAAATGGATGTAAATATCTACCCTTCTTTACATTCAGCCAGGGTAGGGGGGTTAACAAGCATAAAGAAATAATTTTTTAGGAGTTCCCGTCGTGGCGCAGTGGTTAACGAATCCGACTAGGAACCATGAGGTTGCGGGTTCGGTCCCTGGCCTTGCTCAGTGGGTTAAGGATCCGGCGTTGCCGTGGGCTGTGGTGTAGGTTGCAGATGCGGCTCGGATCTCGCGTTGCTGTGGCTCTGGTGTAGGCCGGTGGCTACAGCTCTGATTCAACCCCTAGCCTGGGAACCTCCATATGCCGCGGGAGCAGCCCAAGAAATAGCAACAGTAACAACAACAACAACAACAAAAAGACAAAAAAAAAAAAAAAGAAAGAATTTTTTAGATAATGCTAAGTATAAAGGAGAAAAATGAAAGATGAAGGAAGAAAAGGCATACGGAGTATCGATAATTTCAGACAATTTTAGACAGAGTGGATAGGGAGGCCTGTCTGGAAACATGCATGGAAGCACATGTAAATATATTTTAATGTAAACATTTTTTTCTCCTTTTTACCACTGCACCTGCTGCATGTGGAAGTTCCCAGGCTAGGGGCTGAATTGGAGCTGCAACTGCAGGCCTACACCACAGCCACTACAACACTGGATCCAAGCCACATCTGCAATACTGGATCCTTAACCTACTGAGCAAGGCCAGGGATCAGACACCATGCCAGGTTCTTAGGCCACTGAGCCACAACAGGAACTCCTTGGTGTAAACAATTTAATGTCCTCAAAGAGAATGGGTTTCTCACAGGAGAACATGGGAGGTGTACACTGGGAACACCAGAGGTTAGCCTAGCCTACATCTCACATCAGGAAAAGGATGCCCATAACAAGCCATCTCCAAATAGCCACAGAAGATGAAAGATCTGAGCCTTACAAAAGTCCTAGGAGAAAATATTCTAAAACCTCACTAACTGGAACTTTTAGAAAACTTTTAGTATTATGCTATGCAAACTAATCCTGAAATGATATTCTGTACACACCTTTTTTTTTTTGTCTTTTTGCCTTTTCTAGGGCCGCTTCCCATGGCATATGCCAGAGCCACAGCAATGCAGGATCCGAGCCACGTCTGCAACCTACACCACAGCTCACGGCAACGCTGGATCCTTAACCCACTGAGCAAGGCCAGGGATCAAACCCACAACCTCATGGTTCCTAGTCAGATTCATTAACCACTGTGCCACAACGGCAACTCCCCTGTACACTACTTTTAACAACTTTTTCTATCACTGAGATAATTGAAATGTTCTCTTTTGAGCCACCTTCTCATTACTCTCAAGTTGCTTCTCTTACAAAACCATCCATCATTCAGGATGCTTTACATGGTTCACAGAAGCCCTCTGGCATTTTTATTTCTGAAGCAGTAGAGTGAGCCTTGTCCTGGACTGATATTGTAAGTGTTTAAACAGAATAGTAGGACCCTCTAGGATCTTAAAAAAAAAAAAAAAAAAAAAAAGCCCCACACATATATCCTGTAGAATAGCACAACAGGTATTAAGAGAATCTATATAATATAAAGATATGCAACCTTATTATAGAGACAACAGATGTTGGGGAGAGCAGGATTGTTCTGACTGCACATTGAACTCCAACCTGACCAAATGATCTCCTGAAGTATCAAGGGCACACTCTGCTGTCTCATTGTTCAGTATTACAAATCACTTCCTGAATTACTCCTGTACTTGGGAAACTCCTGACTTACTAGAGTACCTCATATCAGGTTTTTGATAGTATTTCAGATTTGATGTATGATGTGGCTTCTTTAACCATTAAGTTCTGGGAAGAATTGTCTCTGGCCTACAGATGCAGTTGCTCTTTCTACTCCTTTCGATGATCATTTTTCTTAATTCAAACCAACCACAGCCCATTGCCCAACATTCATTCATTCAACAATATCTGAGTTTATAGGGGCCAGGCAATGTTCGAAGTGCTAGGAATTAATGAGGAACAAGACAAATGAGGAGGCTGCTCTCACGGAGCTGACATTCTAATGGGGTGAGAAACTCACTAAGCAAATGAACTTAAGTGAACGAATGATTTTAAGTAGTTATAATTTTCATAATGAAAATCACAGCAAATGTGGAAAGAAATTACTGACAGGTGTTTCCACAGAGCTCCTCTAAATCTGATCTGAGTCTTACTTTGTCTATCATCCCCCCAAATTCCCTTGTTATCCTTCTATAATCATACCTTCCCTCACCCCTAATCCCTGGGGCTAGCACTGTCCCTACAGCTTCAGGTTTTGGAAAATGTCATATAAATGGAATTAAATAGTATCTAACCTTCTGGGATTGAATTCTTTCATTCAGTATGTCTGAGGTTCACAAAAGGTATTTTTGCGTGTTCCACTAGCTCAATCCTTTTTATTGCGGAATAGGGTTCCGCTATATGAATGTGCCATAGTCTGTTTACACATTTTCAGGTTGAAAGACATCTGGGTTATTTCCGACTCTGGAGGTTATGAAGAAAGCTACTATAAATATTTGTCCACAAATTTTTGTGTGAACATAGTTTTCATTTTTCTAGCATTTAAATACCCCGGAATAAGACTACTGGGTCATGTGGTAAATGTAGGTTTATTTTGTAAGAAATTGCCAAATTTTCCAGAGTGACTGTACCATTTTACATTCCCAAAATCTATATGAAAGTTCCAGGTGTGTTGCATCTTTATCAGCACTTTCTACTGCCATTATATTTAGTTCTTTATCAGCACTTGATACTGCCACTGTATCTAATTTTAGCCATTGTAATGGGTGCATAGTGGTGTCTCATGATTTTAATTTGCACTTTCCTATTAGCTAATGCTGAACATCTGTACTTGTTTGCTATATATATAAAATCCTCTTTGGTAAAGTATCTGTTAAGCCTTTCACCATTTTTAAATTTTCTTACAGTTGACATTTAAATTTTTTTTTTTTTTTTTTTGCTCTTTAGGACCATACGTGCGGCATATGAAAGTTTTCAGACTAGGGGTTGAACCAGAGCTGCAACTGCCAGCCTACACCACAGCCACAGCAGCAGAGGATCTGAGCTGCATCTGCGACCTACACCATAGCTTATGGCAATGCTGGATCCTTAACCCACTGACTGAGGCCAGGGATCAAACCTGCATCCTCACGAAGGTTTGGGTTGGGTTGTTACCACTGTACCACAACGGGAATGCTCAAAGTTATTTATATATTGGAATCAAAATCTGAGTCCTGGAGGTTCTGGTTCAAGATGGTGACATAGGGAGATCCTGAACTCACCTCTTCCCATAGACACTTCAGTGTAAAGCTACTTATGCAACAATTTCTTCTGGGGAGGGGGTGAACCCAACCTAAATGGTCATTGAGCAATGACTGCATATCAGGTGAAGAAGGAAAAAAAGAACACATCCAAGTGGGTAGAAGAGACACAATCTCATCATAAACCCCATCCCAGCACAGTGACCCACAATCTGAAGACAACTCAAAACCTGGAGGTTCTGGCTGATTAGCAAAGCATTTGAACTCCACATCAGGCACCCCAACTTACAATACCTACACCTGAGAGATAAGTTCCCAAAACATCTGCCTTTGAAAGTCAACGGGGCTTTAACACAAGACCCACAAGACTGTAGGATCTGAGAAACAGTTCTTAAAGGGCTCTTGCACTCCGACACACCAGACCCAGGGCAGAGGCAGCTGGTTGCAAGCAGACTTTAAGAAGCTCACTTGCTAACATCAGAGCATCAGCCTGAGGGACAGACACCAAATTTAACATGCACATCCAGGAGTTTGCTGGAACACTCTTTGGAAATTAAGACTGGTGGGTGCCATTTTCATACTCTCCCTCTGCCTGGCTTGGCTGTGGGCACCATCTCTCTATTTTCTTTGTAATCGTAGACCTTTTATTGTTCTCTTTGTCTTTTTCCTGTCAATGTGACCTTTACACGTCCCTTCTGCCTTGCTACAGCCGGCAGGCCACATCACACTCCGCCACACTGCCACTCTCCAAAGCACCTGGAGAGTCTCCAGGAGGGGAGCTTTTACACACATCTGGTGCCCTGATATGTGTGGCTGCCATCCAGGCAACGCCCCTTGATTGCCTGGCTCTGGGAGCCAGGGCAGGAGTGCGGTGGGACGGGGGGCAGATTTCATTCCTGAGCCTCATGGGACTGTAAAAATTGCAGGGACAGTTCTCAGCAGATTATCACTGCCAGGCAACTGCACAGATAGCAGATGGAAATACTCCTTCAGTCTTTCAGTGAAAGAGGCCTATTTGCCTGTGCAAGACCTTTGGCCTGAAGGAAAGGCTTCTGGCCTGACATGCATCTAGTGGCTTGTGGAATTGCTCTCAGGGAACAGAGGCCAGTGGACACAATCTCTGCATTCTGCCTCACTCCAGCTGTTATCTCCCAAAAAGGAGTTACACCCTTGTCTGGCATCTCAATTTCTGCACCTGCCATCAGGGTACACTGTTACATGGTCTGGCTGGGGTGGCCAGTGAGGCTTATGCTCACAGGCCCCCGCAGGACTGTAACCTACTGAGAAAGAGCTCTTAAAGAGCAACCACCCCCAGGGCGCAGCAAGAGGCAAAAGAGCCAGGAGCTCTTTCTTTCTAGGAAAGAAGCCTTTTAGCTCGTCATCATAGCTGCAGCCTGAGGGGCAAGCTCCTAATTAAACATACATCTATGGACCAACTGTAATCCTTTGCAGAGACCTCAAAGGGCAGGAATTACCGGCACTCTCTCCCTCTGCTGCACAACAGAATCCCAGTATCTCCCAGAGGGGAGCTTGTACACACATCTGGGGCCCTGGTTCTAATGACTGGGACTCTGACTGTTGTGGCTGCTGCCCAGGGGACACCCCTTGATCCCTGACTCTGGGGACCATGGGAGCTTACATTCCTGGATCCCACAGGACTGTAACAATCACGGAGGCAGTTCTCAGCAGGCCCCCACACCCAGGGCAGTGCACAGACTGACTGAAACACACATCTACTCTTTCTGTGAAAGAGGCCTATTTGCTTGTCCTGAAGCTTTGGCCTGAGGGGCAGACTTCAGGTATGACCCCCTAAGTAGGGGCCTCCAGAGCTTCTCTCAGGGAACACAGGGTGCTCGGTGCCAACTTTGCATGCTCCCTCTGCCTCACCCCAGCTCACCAGTGTCTCCCAGAAAAGGGCTTATACACTCATCTGGGCCCCTACAGACTACAAATATTGCCATACTTTTTGGCTTTTGTCTGAGGGTCTAGCTCCCAACTAACCTAAGTCTAGGTGCCAAGTTCCTCGCCTTTGGGACATGGAGAGTTCCAAGCACACTCTTAACTACTAGGAGCTATTAAAACTATCATAGGCTGGGGAGTTCCCGTCGTGGCACAGTGGTTAACAAATCCAACTAGGAACCATGAGGTTGTGGGTTTGATCCCTGGTCTTGCTCAGTCGGTTAAGGATCCAGCATTGCCGTGTGCTGTGATGTAGGTTGCAGACGTGGCTCAGATCCCATGTTGCTGTGGCTCTGGTGTAGGCCTGCGGCTACAGCTCCAATTAGACCCTAGCCTGGGAACCTCCATGTGCCGTGAGAACGGCCCAAGAAATGGCAAAAAGACAAAAAAAAAAAAAAAAAATTATCATAGGCTGCATGGGCCATCATGAAGGACTGAGAGACAACCAAGGCCTAGGGCAGAGATCAGTGACAAGGTTCATCTATGCAAGGACTGAGAGAGGTGGCTGTTACATCTACTGTTTAGAAAACAACACAGAGTCAAGCAGAATAAAGCAACAAGAGTATTTTCCAAATGAAAGAAAATGATGAAACCTCAATGAAATAGAGCTAAGTAGTTTACCTGATAGAGTTCAAACTGACAATCAGAGGTTATAACAGATACCACAAAAATAAAGAGGATCATAAGAGATTATGATCAATTATACATCCAGAGTTGGAAAACCTAGAGGAAAGGGATAAATTCCCAGAAACATAAACCTATCGAGATTGAATCATGAAGAAATAGAAAGTCTGAACAGACCAATTACTTGTAAGAAGATTGAATCAGTAATCAAAACCTCCCAAAAAGCAAAATTTCAGGAGCAGACAGCTTCATTGGTGATCTACCAAAAACATTTGAAGAATTCATACCAATTCTTCTCAAATTCTTCCAAAAAAGGGAAGAGAGCACACTCCCAATTTCATTTTACCCCGATACAAAACCAGACAAGGATAATATAAGAAAAGAATATTAGAGGTCAGGAGTTCCCGTCGTGGCGCAGTGGTTAACGAATCCAACTAGGAACCAGGAGGTTGCGGGTTCGATCCCTGCCCTTGCTCAGTGGGTTAACGATCCAGCGTTGCCATGAGCTGTGGTGTAGGTTGCAGACGCGGCTCGGATCCCGCGTTGCTGTGGCTCTGGCGTAGGCCGGTGGCTACAGCTCCGATTCAACCCCTAGCCTGGGAACCTCCATATGCCGCGGAGCAGCCCAAGAAATAGCAACAATAACAACAACAACAAAAGACAAAAAAAAAAAAAAAAAAAAAAAAAAGAATATTAGAGGTCAATATCCCTGATGAACACAGATTCAAAAATCCTCAACAAAATATTCACAAACCAAATTCAACAATACATTGAAAAGATCATAGGAAGTTCCCCTCGGGCAAAGCAAGTTAAGGATCCGAGGTGGGCGTTGCTGTTGCTGCAGCTGTGGTACAAGTCACAAGGGAGAAGGTTCAATCCCTGGCCCAGGAAGTTCCACATGCAGTGAGTGCAACCAAAAAACAAACAAGGTTATACTCCATGATTAAGTGCGATTTACTCCAGGGATGGTTCAACTTCTACACATCCATCACTGTGATACACCACATTAACAAAATGAAGGATGAAAATCATATGATCATCTCAGTAGATGCAAAAAAGCATTTGACAAAATTAAGAACCGTTTATGATAAAAACTCTCACATCTGTTGAGAATGAGTTGTGAGTATAGAGAGAATGTAGTAACAATAACAATGAAACTGTAAGAACAATCATTATAGGAAATGTGAAAAGAGGAAAAAAAATTTTTTGAATCCTATGTATTCTTATCACTCAGGACAAAAACAATGCTGTGTTGTACTTCTATCTAGGCCTTTCATTTCCATGATTGTATTTTTTGCATTGAGCTATTAAAATAGATTATGCAAAATTATGTCAGCTTTTTAGTATCTGAATTTGTCTCATGATAAAGGAAGTACATGTTTGCAGCTACAAAACACAAAACTGGAAAAAAATTTTATGAAAACTTGGAAACTGATTTCAGCGATGAAAATTTTCAGTTATTTCCTTATGATATCTAACATGCTTAACATGCATGTGCGTTTTTAAATCTATTAGATATCATACTATATACACTGACTTTAAGCAGAGTTACTAGAGGAATAATCAAAAATCTTTGTTAGATCATTATATGAAGAGCTTCGTAAAAGGTAATTACCGCCATTGGGTATTTTCTTATTCTTTACTGATTAAAATCTACATAAGACAGGGAAACAATAAGAAAACATTGCTCAAGTTGCTTGGAAAATTACATCAACTGTGTAATTTTCTCAAGGCATCTCTACTGTTAAGAGTTGTGATAGCTACTAGTGTTGACCATAAACTATTTTCTCTTCTCTGCTTCCACGTATTTTGTAGCTTTTGTCACTGATTCTGATCCATGAGTTGTGAACAGAAGTGTACCCATTGCTCCTGAGGACAATTCATTTAGTTGCCCAGTTAACAAACCTCCACTGGTCTCTCCCCACCCCACCACACTGGTTTACAATGATCCAGGTGATAGTGCCTGGGTTTGGGCCCCAAAAATACTGGGATAGACATGGTAGTATGAGTAAGAAATGAACTTTTTCCTCAAGCCGCTGAGATTTTGGCTTTATCTGCTACAGCAGCATAACCTAGCTAGCCCATGCTAACCAATACAGACATTGGTACTTACACATGGAGAATTGCCATTAAAAATAATCTAAAACAGAGAGTTCCTGTTGTGGCTCAGCAGGTTACCAACCCAACTAGTGTCCATGAGGATGCAGGTTCCCAATTCCTGGCCTAACTCAGTGGGTTAAGGTTTTGGCATTGCCGTGAGCTGTGGTATAGGTCGCAGACACAGCTCGGATCCCACGCTGCTATGGCTGTGGCACGGGCTGGCAGCTGCAGCTTGATCTGACCCCTAGCCCAGGAACTTCCATATGCTGCAGGTGCAACCCTAAAAAGAAAAAAAATCTAAAACAGTTGGCATTGGCTTTGGGCTAGGAGCATGTTGTAGGAGAGACTGGAAGAATGACACCCCACATCAAGCAACTGCAAAATATTTGGTAAAATGACCATCTGCAATCAGTAGTGTGCTAGAGTTTTCTGCATCCCATAGTGTCTAGGAGATAAGTGAGTCTCTCTTCCCAACTTCGGTTTTATAATGCCATGTTGGTAACTTAAATCTGCCATAGTGGGAGAATTTATACCACTGAAATTGAGAAGCAGTACAAATCATAGCGCCTTTTTTTTTCCTGGAGAGCTGGCTATTAAACATGTACCACCACAACACTGAATGCAATGATTTATAAGACAGATCTCACATCTAATGACCTTGTATTTCTCCTGGGAGATTAGCAATGTGTCCCAGTTACTATTTGTTGCACTTTGCAAAGTTTTAAAAGGGTAGGCCTCAGAAAAGAATTGGTCCAATTATACGCAAGAATAACAGATAATACAAAGAATCTACACATTCAGGGGCTCTTAGAGTTTCTCAATCTCAAAATATGAAAAATTAAACCTCAATCTAATAGCAAGAATTAAGTCAAGAGTATGTACTTACCCTGCTTGTTTAAATCACTGAATGGACTGAGATGAAACCCAGTAAATCCTTTCAATTTGTCAAAATTGTTTAAGGAGAAAAAAACCTCTTCCTTTATGTATATACACAGAGTATGCCTATTGGCAAATGGAGGTGACTGGAATCAAATAAACAAGAAGTCTACGCTTTTAAAACACCTGTAAGTAAAATAAATCAGAAGCCTGTAAAGGAAGAGTAAGGGAATAGTGGGTTGGGGGAGAAGAAATTATTAACCTTCTATGCAAAGGAAGCAGACTGAAAAGCTGCCCGACTGAAGGGAAGGCACATTCTCTAATTCTCATTTTTAGACAAAGAGGATGGTGAGAAAGGAAGAGCCTCAGAGAGGTTAGAGCTAAGATCTAGAGAACCACACACTGAGAAACCAGAATTAGAACTGAGGAGAATAAGGTAGCAGGTCTTTGCAACTTCTGCCTAATAACAGACAGTCAGAACTGCTATGAGGAGTTCTCTTGTGCTGCAGCCGTGTGGGTTACTGCTGTGGCAGGGCTTCAGTCCTTGGCTTGGGAACTTCTGCAAGCCTTAAGCACTGCCAAAAAAAAAAAAAAAAAAAAAAAAAAAAAAAAAAAAAAAAAACCTGCTATGAATCAATGACTTCTGAGTCTTCCTTTCTTTCCATTACCAAATAAGTGTTTATTCTGGTTATCCTACTCAACCATTGTATATTTAGTTTGGAAAACAGCCAATTTTTTTTAGCTCACAAATCTATTAATTAAGAGGAGCCACATCTGGACCTAATGAAGAAATTAGCGTGGAAGAATTTCCACAATTTAGAAACCACCATGAATCATCAGAAAATCCTAGATGCTGACTAGGATGTTAAGTTACATAGTGACTAGGTGTTATGACTACATAAAACTGTTTTCAGATATGTTAAATGGTTATAATCAAGGACAAACAAAAATGCTGGCAACAATGTAGAGAAACTGGAACCCTTACATATTGCTTGTGGAAATGTAAAATGGGGCAGGCAATGTATACAACAGTTTGGCGTTTCCTCAAAAAGATAAAAAAATACAATTACAGGTTGGTTCAAGAACTCTACTCCTAGATATATGCCACAAATAATCAAAAAAATGTGTTCGAACAAAAACTTGTCCATGGATATTCATAGCAGCATTGTTGACATTGGCCCAATGGTAGAAACAATTCAGGCATCAATAGATGAGTGGAAAAGAGCGTGGATCTATGAAGTTCCATATTATTCTGCCATATATACCTAAAGAGAGTAAAATGATGCATCCATTGCGGAAAACAGCATGGTGTTTCATTAAAAACTAAAATATAGAAAGTTCCCATCATGGCTCAGTGGTTAAGGAACCCGACTAGCACCCATGAGGACATGGGTTGGATCCCTAGGCTTGCTCAGTGGGTTAAGGATCTGGCTTGCTCATGAACTGTGATGCAGACCACAGTCAAGGTTCAGATTCCAAGTTGCTGTGGCGTAGGCTGGCATCCACAGTTACCATTCGACCCCTAGCCTGGGAACTTCCATATGCCATGGGTACGGCCTTAAAAAGACAAAAAAAAAAAAAACTAAAATATAAATTAACGGATGATCCACCAACTATCCAAAACATTTGAGAGCACAGGGTGAAAGATATTTGTACACTTGTTATTCAGAGCAGCATTACTCACACTGGCTAAAAGGATAAGCAACCCAAGGGGTCCATGGACAAGTGAATCAATAAAATTTGATATATACACAAAAGGGTATTATTTGATATTATTTGGCTTCAAAAACTAAGGAAATTCAGACACATGCTACAACATCTATGAACCCTAAAGTCATCGTGCTGGTCACAAAAGGACACAAACCTTATATAATCCCACTTCTATGAGCCATATCCAGAGAACTGAAATTCAGAAACAGAAGGTAGAATATAGCTGACAAGTGTCAAAGGGAGTTACTGTTTAATGACACAGTTTCCCTGGGAAAAAAATGAAAAAGTGTGAGAGATGGATGGCGAGGATTCTGTACAACAAGGTAAATGTAGATAATGTCATAGAACAATATTACTTTAAACAGTTTAAATAGTAAAGGTTATATTTGATAGATTTAATCACCACGGAAAACTTGAAGGAAGTGCTGATACTGTTACAATATCCAAGAACACTGAAAACATCCTAAGCGGAAGAAGCCATACAGAAAAAGCTACTTAGACCATACTCACCTAGTGTTCTTTAAATCCATCAAGGTGGGAGTTCCCGCACACAAATCCAACTCGTCTCTATGAGGATTCGGGATAGACCCCTGGCCTCACTCAGTGAGTTAGCAATCCCACCTTGCCGTGAGCTGTGGTGCCAATCACAAACGCGGCTCAGACCTCACGTTGCTGTGGTGTAGGCCAGCAGCTGTAGCTCCTATCCAACCCCTAGCCTAGTAACTTCCATATGCCACAGGTGTGGCCCTCCCAAAAAAAAAAAAAAAACCCTCAAGGTTATGGAAATGAGGGAAAGTCTCAAGAACGCGTCCAGGCAAAGAAAACGGATCAGAATGGAAAAAGACATTGTCATGCTTTGGGTCAGGTGGGGAAAGTGGAAGGTAGCCCATGAATTGGGTTAGAAGTTGAAAACCACAATGATTTCTCATATGAGGGTCTATGTGGGTGTTCCCTTTAGGGGTAAAACATAATGGAAATTGTCCTTTAATTTGGCACAGGCGGTAAATTAATGACGCTTAGGGAATCTAACTTACACATACTGCTACTACAGATTTTCTGTATGTTTGAAATTACTAGAAAGTAAAAAACTTTTCAAAACAAACACATTAGAAAAGTAGTTAAGACATCAAATTTCATTTTCGGAGCCATGCCCTAACCAGATTCAGTTCACTCAAAAATGGTTTTAACCGTTCTTGTAGGAAAGCACATACTATTAAAAGGTACTGAGAGAAGCTATTAGCAGTCACTAGGTCCTTGGGGTTGTGAAAGACCTGGGATACTGGAGAAACAGTGGGATTTTTGAATCACAATTTCCCCTATCAAACCACTAAAAGGTAGGAGTCATAATACATGAATTTAGTAAAGTTAGCATGATACGAAAGCAATACACAACAATCAGTAATTCACTAAAAATCAATACACTAAGAACGAGAAGTATCAAAAAGAAAAATTAAGAAAATAATCCCATTTACAACTGCATCAAAAAGAACAAAATACCTGGGTATAAACTGAACCAATTATGTGAAAAACCTGCACAATAATAATTACAAGATACTAATAAAGAAATTGAAGCAAAACATACATGGTAACATATTCTGTGATCAGGTATCAGAACAATATTGTTAAAACGTTCATCCAGCCACAGCAGTACACACATTCAATTCACTCTCTTACACAATTAAAACGCCATTTTTCATGGAAACAAAGCAAACAATCCTATCATTGGTGTGGAACCAAAAAGGACCCCAAATTGGATGGCTTGAGCCGAAGAAAGGAGAGCACAGCTGAAGTCAATTCTCTTCCTGACTTCAAACTACACAAGGAAGAAGCTGAGGAACCAGAATTGGCACAGCAGCACACACTTGCACCAGAGGAACAGGACTGAGACCCCAGAAATAAACCCAGGTGTACGTGGTCAGTTAATTTACGACACAGCTGCCAAGGGCATACACTGGGAAACTCCACCAATCAATGATACCAAGCATATTAGGTACCACACACCAAAGAAAGGCAACTGTCTACACCACACACAAAACTACCTGAAATCCACCAATTTCCGCATGAAGCCCTTCCTCTGAAAATGGAACCCCACACACACCCCACCCCTGCCCAGCAGTCAGCCACATCCAGGAAGCCTCTCCCCAGGTTTTCTTTACCTTTTACTCCCGCGGTGGCACCTCACAGCAGGTCCTGAAGCAGCCGGGCTCCTGTCTGCCTGGACAGGCCTGTGCTGTCCAGAAGCTGAAGCTCCGAAAAGTACTAAGGAGACGAACCTCCTTCTGCGTCCACTCTGCCAGGTGTCAATCAGACGCCAAAGCCCTGGCAAATCCCAGATCCAGTTCAGCCACAAGCGTGATGCCAGCGAGCTTTGTCGGAGCCCACAGGTTATTAAGAAACACTTAAGAAGACTACATAGAAGCCACCACGGGTGGGGCGCGGTTGAGTGTCCCACCACCCTCGCCTGGGCCTGGGCTCCAGGGCAGCTGGGCTCCGGGGCAGCTCCGCCCAAAACTGCAGCTCAGTCCCAGCAAGGAAAGTAAAGCTGAGCTGGGAGGTTGATCCCGCGAGACCTGGATTTATTCAGGAGGTGGGGTGGGGAGGGGTGGGGTGGGGCGGGGCGGGGCAGGGCGGGGGCGTGAGGGCAGGGCTCTGGATAATACTTTTTAATTTTCTTCCATGGGGAAAAAGATAGTATATGTTCCATGCAGAAAAGAATAAGCCCCGTATGTGTGGCCAAATAGGTAGAATATGATTGTGTGAAGTGATGTTCATTATGTTACTAGTCTCCCATTCCAATCACAAGAAGGCTTGTAAAGTAAGCTCCTTCCTGGCTTCCTTCTTGTTGAGGAAGGTTATGAAGCTTGATCTGGCAAATGAGTTGTGGATAACACAAATCACTTGTGGGCCAGAATACTTACAGCCAAGGCATACCCTTTGGAAGGTCATTTTTCCCCTCTTCCATGATGACGGGCAGTTTCCCAAATAAGGCCTGTTCTGTCTGCCTAGATCCTGGAATACAGTCATGCAAAGATCCCCCCTTGCCCATCCAAGATGGACAGTGTGGCACGAGTAAGAAGGAAAACGTTGTCATTTTAAGCCACTAAAAATTAGGGATTTTATCTATGACAGCAAGCATAAATTAACATTTCCTTACTCATACATTTTCACTTAAATTTCCTCCCATAGTATCCTATTTGTAAAACTTTAGCTACTTAGATGTCTATTAGAGTGTTATATCAAATAAGGGAAGAAATTTCATCTGAACTTTGAAGCAACAGGTATCACACAAGAAATGTTTCCTAGTGTTAGGAAATGTGAGGAAGAGAAGATATTCCATTGAGTGAAATCCAAGAGGGCCAAGAGATGATATTAAGATGTTTCCTTGCAATGCTTCTTTAAGCAAGCAGACCCTATAGGGCATTCCTGGGGCAGGCCTGTCCCCTTATCCTCTGCTATAGCTCTTCCCTGAAGTACCTAGATAATAGTACCTGATGCATATTTCCTGAGCTGTTTTACAGATGCTAAAACCATCTTCAAACAGAAGAAACTAACTGCTTGATGACCATGAGCATGGAGCCCCCAGACCTACTGGCGCCTAGGGATTGATAATGTTAACACCTGTGACACCGACTACCCTGTTACCTCACCATCAACCAATCAGAGAATTGGGCACCAGCTGATCGCTTAGCCTGCAACCTCCCCCCGCCCCAACCAGGTTTTTAAAATGTTTAACAACTTTGGGTTCTGGAAGTTCAGGCTTTTGGGGGCTCACGGGTCACTTGTCTCCTTGTATAGCCTGAAATGAATCTTTCTCTGCTCCGAACTCTGACTTTTCAGTTTGTATGGCTTCGGTGTCTGTCAGGGACATGAACTTGCATTAACAGTTTTTTAGAGCATCCGTTTTTATTTGCATCTTGTTTTATTGTCTCAACTGCTCTCAACCTGTGACTGCCCTATGCCAAGTACTATATACTGGAGAGTAAGCATTTTTTAATTATTTGTTATCTGGAGTAGATCATTTTAAAAGATCTACTCTGTCGGTAGGCATTTAAGTTGTTTCCATGTCTTGGCTATTATGAATAGCACTACTATGAATATAGGGGTGCATTTTCTTTTCCATGTATGGTTTTCTCCAGGTATATTTCCTAGAGTGGGAATGCTGGATCAAAAGTTAATTCTATTTTTAGTTTTCTGAGGAACCTCCATACTCTGAGGACTCCAACTTAGAATCCCACCAATAGTGTAGGAGGGTTCCCTTTTCTCCACACCCTCTTCAACATTTGTTATTTGTAGACTTTTTTTTTTTTCTGTTGTTTGTTTTTTTTGTCTTTTTCGGGCTGCACCTGTAGCGTATGGAAATTCCCAGGCTAGGGGTTGAATCAGAGCTGTAGCCACTGGCCTGCACCACAACCACAGCAACATGGGATCCAAGGGGCATCTGTGACCGACACCACAGCTGATAGCAATGCCAGATCCTTAACCCACTGAGCAGGGCCAGGGATCAACCCCAAGTCCTCATGGATACTAGTTGGATTCCTTACTGCTGAGCAACAACGGGAACTCCTGCAGGCTTTTTAAAAAATTTTTCACCACACCTGCAGCATGTGGAAGTTCCGAGGCCAGGGATCAAACCTGCACCGCAGCAGTTAGAATGCTGGAAACTTAACCCACTGAACCAGCAGGGAGTTCCTGTCATTTGTAGATTTTTTTAATGAGGGCTATTCTGACTGGTGTGAGGAGGTAACTTGTAGTATTGATTTGCATTTCTCTAATAATTGGTGATGTTAAGCATCTTTTCATGTGCCTACTGGCCATCCTTATGTCTTTGGAGAAATGTCTGTTTAGGACTTCTCCCCATTTTTCTTTTTTTTTTGTGTGTGTAGTTTTGTTGTTGTTGTTGTTAGAGTACAGTTGATTTACAGTGTTGTGTTTCTGCCCATTTTTCAACTGGGTTGTTTGGCTTTTAGTTCTTGAGTTGTGTGATTTGTTTGCCTTCCTTTTGGAATTTGAGCCCTTGTTGGTTGCATTGTTTGCAAATATTTTCTCCCATTCTGTAGATTATCTTTTCTGTTTGTTTTTATGGCTTCCTTTGCTGCATAGAAGCTTGTAAGTTTGATTAGGTCCCATTTTTTGTTTGTTATTATTTCTGTTACCTTGGGAGACTGACCTAATAAAACATTTGTATGATGTATGTCAGAGAATGTTTTGCTTATTTTCTCTTCTAGGGGTTTATGGTTTAAGTCTTTCAGACATTTTGAGTTTGTTTTTGTGCATGGTGTGAATATGTGTTCTAATTACTAAGCAAGACATGGAAAAAACCTAAATGTCCATAGACAGATGAATGGATTAAGATGTGGTATTATGTACAGTGGAATACTACTCAGCAATAAAAAAGAATGAAATTATGCCATTCATGGCAACACAGATGCAATTTAAGATTATCATACTTAGTAAGTTAGAAGAGAAAGACAAATACCATATTATATCACTTATATGTGGAATCTAAAATATGCCACAAATGGTCCTATCTAAAACGCAGAAACAGACTCACAGACACAGAGAACAGACTTGTAGTTGCCAAGTGGGAAGTGGGGGAGAGAATGGGATAGACTGGGACTTTAGGGTTGGTAGATGCAAACTATTACATTTAAAATGGATAAACAATGAGGTCCGGAGTTCCCGTCGTGGCGCAGTGGTTAACGAATCCGACTAGGAACCATGAGGTTGCGGGTTCGGTCCCTGCCCTTGCTCAGTGGGTTGACGATCCGGCGTTGCCGTGAGCTGTGGTGTAGGTTGCAGACGCAGTTCGGATCCTGCGTTGCTGTGGCTCTGGCGTAGGCCGGTGGCTACAGCTCCGATTCAACCCCTAGCCTGGGAACCTCCATATGCCGCGGGAGCGGCCCAAGAAATAGCAACAACAACAACAAAAGACAAAAAGACAAAAAAAAAAAAATTTTTTAATTTAAAAAATTAAAAAAAAACAATGAGGTCCTACTGTAGAGCACAGGGAACTATAACTAATCTCTTGGGATAGACCATGATGGAAAATAATATAAAAAAGAATGTACATAACACAGTCACTTTGCTCTACCACAGAATAAATCAACTACACTTTAAAAAAATTTTTAAGTATAAAATTTTTAAATTTGGCTAAATCAAATTTTTAAAATCTGCATTTTAAGAAAAAATAATATAAGATGTACTCTTTCTAAATTTCTGTGTTTCCTTTGTTTTGTAATATTTACATATAAGCCATGCATGTTATTTCTTTTCCTCTTGTCTTACTCAAGAAGAAATCGTTAACTATAGAAAAGATGTGCAAATGCCACTCTATTGGTCTACTTTTAATTTGTGCTTTTTTTGGTCAAATTGCCTTCTCAAATATTAATACTGGACATATTAATATTGCCAAAATGTATTCAATTTCCAAGATATAACATGCCTTCATCCACAGCAGTTTATTTTACTAAACAAAAGAATTTCACGTAATCCCATAGTTTGATGTTCCAATACTCTGAAGCAATGCAGCTCATGAAAAGTTATAATCTCCACAATGCTCTGTTTCCAATCAATTAATATTCCCAAATGCAGTCTTTTACTTGTGAACACTATACTTATAAGAATATGAGACCATTGCTAGTTTCCCCTATATCGTACTGTGTTATCTTCTTGAAGTTGTAGTCTTTTAAAAATGTAGAAAGTGGTGCATAGGAATTCAGGAACAGTGAATCAGAGAACTGATGGTCCCAAATAGCATACCTTGTGAAGAGAAGGACCACTGCTTAGCTTTCTGTTGGGCACTGATCCAGGATCTCTGTCCAGATATCAAAGTGAGAAAGAAGTATCTTCTCATGTTCTTCCAGATAGGTAGGGCTGCTATGAGGCAAAGCCTGTAACAGGTAAAATTCTTTTTTCTATCCAGTTTTATGATTGACACTGTTGGTTGTAGATTCAACAGCCATTTCCCCATTTTTCATGGCAAAAAGAACCTTGATTGCAAGTGCATGCATGCATGTGTGACAATGTGCTTATCCCTAGGCTAATAATTGGTTTCCCTATTCTATCTGCTTTTGCAAGTGAAGGAGCTAGGGAGTGCCCATGTGACCCAGTTCCAAGCAATGATGTAAAGGGAAGTCTACTGAAGTCTTGGGGGAGGGGAGTGGATTTTCCTACCTAATAAAAGAAAAACAAGCAAGAAAACAGTTTATTTTTCTCCCTTCCCCCTTCCTTCCTGTTTGAGAAAGGTTGTATTGGAATGAAATGTCTGGAGCTATGGTAGCTGTTCTGGTAACAGTGAGATTTAAACCTGAGGACAAAATGCCAACATGTTGAGAATAGCAGTAGGAATAAATGAAAGACCTGATTTCTTTCTTTCTTTTTTTTTTTTTTTTTTGTCTTTTTACCATTTCTAGGGCCGCTCCCATGGCATATGGAGGTTCCCAGGCTAGGGGTCTAATTGGAGCTATAGCCACTGGCCTACACCAGAGCCATAGCAATGCGGGATCCACGCTGTGGCTGCAACTTACACCACAGCTCACAGCAGTACCAGATCCTTAACCCACTGAGCAAGGCCAGGGATCGAACCCACCCTCCTGGTTCCTAGTCAGATTCGTTAACGACTGAGCCACGACGGGAACTCCCTGATTTCTTGATATTGATGTTGGGCAGTTAGAAGCATACAGAGGACAACTAACTTCAGGCAATTCCTTTTTTTTTTTTTTTTTTTTTTTCTTTTAAATAGCTGCACCTGCAGCATATAGCAGTTCCTGGGCCAGGAATTGAATCTGAGCTACAGCTGAGGCTGTGCCGGCCTGAGGATGGAACCCGCACCTTTGCAGCAACCAGAGATGCTGCAGTCACATTCTTAACCTGCCGTGCCACAGGGGGAACTATTTCAGCCAATTTTTAAACAATAAATGCCTTTATGTTTTAGGCACTGTTAGAGTACTCTCTTATTTGTAACTGAATCCAAGTTTATAGAAGCACAGTTATCCTCTTAGAGTAACTGTCTCACAGATTTTGGAAATTTCTTTTTGTGAGTCTTGGCTTTCAATCTTGCTCTGGAATAGGTCTATCTCTTTCACATGCCGGGACTTAAATAATCAAATTGTCTTTCATGTGGCTAGAACCTTACAAACAGATTTAACATGCCTTAATGCAATTGATCTTCAATTCAAATCAATTCAACAAATATTTATTGTCTACCTAATAAGTTCAAGGCCCAGGGCAAAGTGCTTGATGAATACAAAGATGAGGAACAGTTTCTGCTTCCGTAGAGCCCACAAGCTGGTTGAACTGATACTCATGTACACCTCTCTCAAAGATATGATGACTGTGCTATGTGTAATTTGAAATACAAGCCATTTGCTTTCAAAGTGAGAAGAAGGAATCAGTGGATTCTCCGCGGGGAATGAGAGGGAAATCATTGAGTTTATGGCACAAAATGACATGACCTCCAGACATTAGCTACAACCTCGTCCTCTTTAAGCTACTACTGAAAGCTTTTATTTATATAACAGCTGTAGTGAATAGTGTAAGAAAGATAAAAGAGATGATTTACAGAGTGCACATCTGAATCCAAACTCTATCAGCTTCTGGTTTTGTGATTTGGCACAAGTTATGTTACCTTCATAAAAGTGTTCATCTGTAACAAGGAGCTTTTGTTAGAGCCAATATTTTACCAATTGTTACCTGGTTTAAACTAACAAAGCACTTAGTACAGAGTTTATCTTATGATGATTTTTAAAAATTAATTTTTGTATTGCCATTATTGTCACTATTATTATCATTTAGTAATACCAAAATGGGCATAAGTTTCTGTTCAGCCAAGAGAAGGACACTTTTTTTAAAAAAGAGTTTAAAATGTGAGGTTGGAGACAACAGATGAGGAATGAAAGTGCAAAACCAACAAACAAAAAAAACCGATAAAATAAACCAGGCAGAAGTACATCTTACCTTGTTCCCAATTCAGTTGAAGTTTGGTTTTGCTTATATATTCTTTTTTTTTTTTTTAATTAGAGAAGAGTTGATTTACAGTGTTGTGTCAATTTCTGCTACACAGAATAGTGATCCAGTCATACATAATATGCAATCTATTATGGCTCAATGGTTAACGAATCCGACTGGGAACCATGGGGTTGTGGGTTTGATCCCTGGCCCTGCTTGGTGGGTTGAGGATCCGGCGTTGCCATGAGCTGTGGTGTGGGTCGCAGACACGGCTCGGATCCCGTGTTGCTGTGGCTCTGGTGTAGGCTGACGGCTACGGCTCTGATTCTACCCCTGGCCTGGGAACCTCCATGTGCCCCGGGAACGGCCAAGAAATGGCGAAAAGACAAAAAAATAATGATAATAAAGAAATTAATTAAATAAATTAAATTAAATATGGCACAAATGATTCTATCTACAAAACAGAAACAGATCACAGATGTGGAGAGCAGACTTGTGGAGGAGGCAGTGGGGAGGAAGTGGGATGGATAGGGAGTTTGGGGTTGGTAGCTGCAAATTATTATCTTTAGGATGGATTAGCAATGAGACCCTACTGCATAGCACAGGAACATATATCCAATCTCTTGGGGTAGAAGATGATGGAAGATAGCATGATTATACATTCTTTTTTTTTTTTCTTTTGGTCTTTTTTTGCCATTTCTTGGGCCACTCCCATGGCATATGGAGGTTCCCAGGCTAGGGGTCTAATCGGAGGTGTAGCCACCGCAAGCCATAGCAACACGGGATCTGAGCTGCATCTGTGACCTACACCACAGCTCATCGCAACGCTGGATCCTCAACCCACTGAGCAAGGCCAAGGATCAAACCCACAACCTCATGGTTCCTAGTCGGATTCACTGAGCCACGATGGGAACTCCAGCATGCTTATACATTCTTTACATGACTGGGCAAGAAAGAATTTATTCAACCAATAAGAAGTGGCATCTTATAGTACCACCAACACAGATGGCTCTAGATACTTCCTCAAAGTCCAACATGTAACTCCCATTCCTGCTATGATTTCTAGGAAACTAGAAACTTCCAGTTGCCATAGTTTAAGTTTCTGCCATTGGAATGTTATTCATAAAACCACAAAAGAAGTGATCTAGGTCTAACCAATACTGTCTGAATGGATATACTAAACACTAATCTAAAATTAATCAATTAGCTTATGACTAAATGCTTCTAGTGATGGAGTATTTGCTATCTGACGATGATGATAAGTTCTAAACTTTTAGAACTATGTGTTTTCATAGATTTATTATTATTATTTAGGTGTGGTAAGGCCATCAGATCAGGAGATGATTACCACTGAAATGAGAGGTGATTACTCACAGTTCCCAATAAGAGAGGGCATGACACCTCCATGCAGGGGTACATGGGGAAGCACCAGGGTCAGTCAGGGGGAGAAGGAGAAACTGTGAAGAGCCTCTATTGTGGTTTGCACAATAAGAAACAAACAAGGAATCTATCTGAATAATTTCAGTAGTCTAGGAAGCATAGGGGCTCCCCCCTCCCCCCCCCACCCCCACCCCCACCCCCCATTGTCCAGTACCTGATCCTGGGTTGATTAGGGCTGGTGGACAGTGAGAGTTGAATAAAGAATGTGGTTGGGGGGGGTTGTTTTCTCTGGATTGGTTGGTTTGCATTTGAAAAGCAAACTCAGAGGCAAGTGGTTTACTATCTCTAGGAATTGGTGAACCTAGGAGAGACGAGCCCTCCAGGGTCGGCAACTCCCCAGATGTCAGAGCATCACAATACAGAAAAGATGTGCTTAATATAACACATGTAAAGTAAAAAGAAATAGAGCCTGAGTTTGGTTCATGGCAGATCTTTCCAGTTCTCAAGAGTAAAATGCTTGAGATGTGGGTCACAGAACACTCTGTTCAGGACAATCTGGTGCTCCTTTTCTAGCTCTTTTCTATGTTTCAGATGGATAAGTAAGGTATTTTAACTCATGTAGTATGTCATTAAAATATCCTCACTCCATTTTGAAAAATTAGTTCAAATATGCCCATCTAAAATGTTCAGTTCTCAACTGTTGTGAATAAACTTCCTTATTGTACTTAAGTAATCCCCGTAGCTCATAGTATTTTGTTTTCACTGATTTAAACAAATTATTACATATGCCCCTGAATTTTTTTTTTTAAGTTTTATCACTGCACCTGTAGCACATGGAAGTTCCTGGGCCAGGAACTGATTCTGAGCCACAGCTTTGACCTGCATCACAACTTCTACAATGCCAGATCCTTTAATCCACTGCCCCAGGCCAGGGATCAAACCTGCACCTCTGCAGCAACCCAAGTCACTACAGTCAAGTTCCTAACCCACTGCACCATGGCAAGAACCCCTCCCAGGAATTTTTTTAACTGAAATTCAAGCAGAAGATCATCCTAGGCCTGGTGCTATTTAATGTTTTCTTCCTCCTCCATCCGGGAAAGTGCTCTTCATTACATCCACAGATTCACAGCCACCAGGGGTGGGAGAGAGGGGTGAGTTGCTCACCCTGAGAAGATAAAATTAGATTTCCAAGTGACCCTGGCAACAGGAGGAGTCAGAAATAAAAATAATGACTTTCAACTAGTGCAATAGTGCATTTTGAAATGAAAAACACAGTGCAAAATTTCAAGATGTGAAACAGCTGACATTATGGAGCTACAAAGAGAGAGTCACAGACATAGCTGACCTCAAACTAAACAGGTTTCAGGAATGATGCTGTTATCAGTGGGAAAAAATGAACTGTCCTCTGTGGGATGCATAAACAGGAGAAGCAATAACATGAAGAATTCATGTGGCATGTCTGGTTTATAGAAGGAAATTAATTCAAGGGAGATGTGTAGCATTCAAAAGAAAGCAGCTACAATTTTTTAAAAGTTAAAAAAAAAAAAAGAATAGTTTAACCTTGGAAACAGAAAGCTATTTGGGATTCTCAAATGTCAGCTTCATGTACATAAACCCAGAAAAAGCAATTGCGCACATGGTGTGAACATGTGCTTATGCAAAAATATCTTTCAGTTGCCATAGTTTAAAAGTCTACCATTGGAATGTTATTCATAAAACTACACAAGTAGTAAGTCTAACCAGTACTGTCAGAATGGATATACTAGGTACTAATTTAAAATTCATCAGTTAATCTGGCATTAAATGCTTCTAGTGATGGAGTATTTTCTGTCTAATGATGAGGGTGGTGCTGAGGATGAACCCTATTATTTTCTGACCATATGCCATGGGCTACAAATTATGCCAAGAGATTTTTTAAATATGATAACATTCATTCCTGTTTTTCAGTGGACAAATTGGAGTCTAGCATGCTTAAGGCAACTGCCTAACATTGTACAAGTCAAGGGACAGGTACAGGAATATCTCATTTAAGTGTGCTTTACTGTGTTTCCCAGATATTGTGTTTTTTACAAATTGAAGGTTTGTGCAATCCTCTATTGAGTAAGTCTATTGTCACCATTTTTCTGACAGCATTTGCTCACTTTGTGTCTCTGCGTCACATTTTAGTAATTCAATATTTTAAGGATTTTCATTATTATTATATTTGTTGTGATCTGTGATAAGTGAGCTTTGATGCTACTTACTATAGTTGTTTTGGCACTTTTTTACAATAAAGTTTTTTCAATTCAAAGAAGTTCTTTTTTTAATAAAGCATTTTTTATGTAAGATGTATACTTTTTTTTTTAGACATAATGCTATTGTACACTTAAACTATAGCAGAGTGTGAACATAACTTTTATATACATGGGGAAACCAAAACATTCACATGACGTGCTGTATTGCAATATTCACTGTATTGCAGTGGTCTGGAACTGAACCCACAGTATCTTCCAGGTGTGCCTGAAATTAAAAGTGCACTTTGACTTTAGCATCGCTGCTGTTGACTACAAGACTAGGGAGCTTACCATTAAATAAATAAGAAACCCAGGCTCCGAGAAGTTAAGCAATATTCCAAGGTCACATGCTGGTACAGCCCAAGGCTGGGCTCTGCACAGGAGTGTATCTGGTTCTGGAGCTTCAGCACTGTCACCACCATGCCACAGTGACCTCTTGCTGACATCCAGGAACAATCTTGACAATTCACCATGCTCTCCCTCAAGCTTCTACTGCACAGAACTGTTATAAGTTGAAGAGCATGGAAGTCTCCCAACAGATAGCTGTTGAGTAAATATGACTGCATTTATGTACTAGCAAGCTGTGTTATAAAAGAATTACAATGTGATGCAAAAATCAAGTTCCCTGAAGAAAAACAAATCTACCTAAAGAAATAGCTACTGTTTTGCCACAATTTGGTCTCCAGAAAAGATAGCAGAATCCAAGTCCTTTCTAGTTATCTGTGTAACCTTGCAGGGGTTTCCTCTAAACCTGGCGGCTCCATCATGGTCAACTCATTTAATGTGTGGTGTTTGTTATGACAAGGAGATGGCAAGGATTCAAAGCCCCGTCCACTAGGAAATGGACAGAGATAGCAAAGTCACTGCATCTTTACCGGAAAATTGCACTCAACAGTAAATTTCACTCACTATTAAACAGGATTCTGACCAGGGTCTGAGTCACGACGACCTTGAATACCTATCAGCCATTTGTTTCACCTTTGAACATAGATAGTCTCAACCAAGTTCACCATGTTTAAACATTTGGTAAAATACTCCCTTCAAGATGAAATGGGAGAGTCAAGGAGGCCTAAAGGAAGATGAAGTGGACTGTGAAATTCTCAAATATAATTATAAACTTAATAGTGTGTGCATTCAGTTCTGATTGGTGTATAATCACTTAACTAATAGAAAGAAACTAATTTGCCATTACAGCTGTTTTGAAATCACATTTAAAGGCAGAATCGTAGTGCACTGGGAATTGCAGCCACACAACCACCGACTAGATTTTGGCTTATAAAAAAAAAATCTTTCTTTCTCATTTCTCCATTAATAGTTGCCACAAACAGTAACTAAAAATGGAATTAGCACTGAAGTCTTACAGCAGCAATGACTAAATGAATTGGCGTGCTATTGCAAGCCTGTTTCAGAGATCGGGGGCTGGGAGACCATTTACTAAGTCTCAATGAAGACTATTTTGTAAAATTCCTTTTTACTAGGACTGAAATGCTGAAAACCTTAATCAAAAATAGTCCAAAGAATTGATAATGCTGACAAATTTCTTCAAACTCATTTCATTTTTGACAAGAATGGGACTCCTCATACTCTTTCCAGAGCAAAAATCAGCTCATAACCTTGACTAATGAAGGGAATGTGACAAGCAGTATAAACACTGTATCGGATACTCATTATTTTGTGTAGATTAATACATGTAGATATACTAGAAATAAGTGTATTACTATTATACATAGTAACAATTCTTAACTATGTGGATAAGGTAATATCTTTATATAAATTTATAGTGTGAAGCAGCGTTATTCAACTTAACACCACTGCCACTTTGGGCTAGATAATTCTTTGTTCTGAGGGTCCGTCCTGTGCACTGCAGGATTTTTGGCAGTATCTCCAACTTCTACCTATGAGATGCCTATAGGATACCTATCGTATACATACCTCTGCCACAGCAATTGTGACAACCCAAAATGACCCCAACCTTGTCAAATGTCCCTTAGGAGGAGAACCAATTCCTGATTTGAGACCCAGTGGCATAAAACTATACTGGAAGTATATATGAGTTAAAAAGGCAGCAGTAGCACCTTACAAAATCTGAGGACAAATTTCAGGAACAATAATTAATTTGAAGTGATTTTAATAATGACTATAAAATAGTTTAATTCCTCAGGAGAAAATAAACGATCAGTTATTGTTAGAACTTGATAATCCCAGGAATCTATTTATAGGCCAAGGCTAAAAACTTAAAAAAAAAAAAAATGCAAGGTTAAATAGTCTGAGAGTACGCTAGTCCAGCAGTTAAGGGACAGCCCAGAACATAGTGAGCTGAGAATGGTGCTTACCCAGTGATATTTGATTGAAAACAAGCTGACCTGGCCCCGCTGAATCCAGGTCCCCTCATCTCCCTATCCAACAACTAATTGATGACTGAAGCCAACATTTTTCTATTTTAAACTTTAAGCAAGAAAAAATGTTAATCACATCATTTCTTCATTTTTAAAAAAAACATTATCAATTCCCTTAAACCAGGCAAAGTTGTGCTGCTGACTCCAGAAGATAAAGCTATTTTTTTCTACCCTGACTTAACAATAGGCTTTTATGACCTTGAACTATTTTTTCTTCTCTAACTTCTCCTCCCAAACTTTTTTTTTTTTTTTGTCTTTTGTCTTGTTGTTGTTGTTGTTGTTGTTGCTATTTCTTGGGCTGCTCCCGCGGAATATGGAGGTTCCCCGGCTAGGGGTTGAATTGGAGCTGTAGCCACCGGCCTACGCCAGAGCCACAGCAACGCGGAATCCGAGCCACGTCTGCAACCTACACCACAGCTCACAGCAACGCCGGATCGTCAACCCACTGAGCAAGGGCAGGGACCAAACCCGCAACCTCATGGTTCCTAGTCGGATTCCTTAACCACTGCGCCACGATGGGAACTCCCCAAACTTTTAAAAATAGAGTAAGAGCAGCAGCATGGGCCTTTCTCCTTAAAAATGATCATATATGTTGATTTGAAGACTGTCTAGATATTACCTCTGAGATATTTTGAGTTGTTCAGTGATAAACACAGAAATAAACTGGAAACTGAAATGATGAAATTATTCCAGTCTGTCGACAGGAGAAATTTACAATGAATCACTAAGATGTGGCCAATTTTGTTGGTGTAAATGATGTCAGTCTAGTATCTTCTGGTCAACCGAACAAAGATGTGTGGCAGAGAAAATCCACTGCCCTGGAAGTCAACAAAGCAGGTTATAGTCCTCATTCTGCCACTGGCTGCCTGCAGGAGCAGCTCTCAGTTCCTGGCCTTCACTTCCTCTTAGGTATAGTTAAGTGGCAAAACCAATGACCTCTAAAGTGGATTCCCCCCGTAAAAGTCCATGATTCTTTGTACTTTTCTTCTTGCATATGTTCAGTCATACTATTTTGATTGCCATGGCAGGGTGGCAGGGGGAAGATGAATGGAATGAAACTGCATCTCACACATCTTGGAATCTTTTAAAAGATGAAACCAGGAGTTCCCTGGTAGCTCAGCATGTTAATAATCAGGCATTGTCACTGCTGTGGCTCAGGTCACTGCTGTGATGCTAGTTCAGTCCTTGGCCAGGGAAGTTCCACATGCCATGGGTGCAGCCAAAAATAAAAAATAAAATGATAAATTCAATGACACAGAGAATAATGTCAGAATATAGCTATTCTTTTACTGGAGAGGCTTCTGAGTGTAGCAGAAATTCAGAGAAAGGAGATACCAACAGGGGCTGGAGTCATTTCCCTGGCTCCTCAGAATCCATGTTCAAGTGGGCCATGAGGAGATTGGAAGGTTCTGTGAGAGTTTGGGGTCTTAGAGTCCATTGGTTTAACTACTTGGGAGGAAAGTGAGTCTCCAAGCCATGGGTTGACTTACTCAAAATCTCCTGTTTTCAGCAGCAACAGAGCTAGAATTAAGATCTCTATTTCTCTGCTTCCCTTGTTTTCTGAATTTTATTTCAGATTAAAAGGCTAATATCATTTATGAAATTCTTGACCCAACTGCTCAGGAGCATCTATGTCCTCATTATCACTACCTAGGAAGAGGCAAAATATCTCTTTTGAAAGAAAACATATTGAAAAATTAATGCAGTGGGCTATTCCAGTAAGCCTGAAGACTTAGTCATCCCTCACACAATGCCCAAGACACTGATTTTCTTTGTGGAACTGAGCAGAAAATAATCCTCATGTTCTGCTTTCTGCATATGCTCCAGAGATGCAACGATGAAGAAATAGAAAATCAAATCAAGCAAAAAAAGTATTTGCATACCATAAGAAGTAAATTGAATTTATAGTTTCCCACCTGGCTGTACTTCAGCATCACTTGTTGAAACCAAAGACCCACAAAACAAGGATTGCCTGGTATTGGATCTAAGAATTTGTCATTTTAAAGCTTGAAAAATGATTTTGGTGAATGCCCCATGTTAGAAATCACTGGGTTTTTTTAAAGAGTCCTTCAGATCCAAGAGTCCCTGATTCTCTGATTCTCTGTACCTAAGTGGACTTGGGTAAGAGTTTACTGCAGTATTGAGCCTGAGCTGAAATAGGTAGTGATAGAGAACCTCACCTGCCCAGAATCCCACTTGGGTTCTAGGCACTTTTAAGAAGCATTCAGAGGAGTTCCCTGGTGGCTTACCTAGTTAAGGATCTGGCATTTTTCTTTGCTGTGGCTCAGTTTGCTGCTATGGCGCAGGTTTGATCCCTGGCCCTGGAACTTCTGTATGCTGCAAGTGCAGCTGAGGAAAAAAAGCATTCAGATCAGTGGAGACTTATACTGAGAAGACCCTCTGAATAGAACACTGCCTATTAGGGTACTTGTGCCTGCTGAGTTCCCCAAACAATGTCTCTCCTTCAGAACCTTTAGGGAAAAAAATCATTTGAATGGTGAAGGCACTAGGTCATCTGAAAGAGTTAGTATGCATACTAAGTGCCATAGTCTCTGAAATTAGAGCTTCTGATGTACCCATTACCTAGTGTTGAAAGTAGAACTGGTCCTACCTTGTGATACCTGTGTAACGATTAGCCATATGACACTACGGTATTTGCTCAAGTAGGTATTCAATAAATGGCACCAATCTTTAATAGTAGTGGCAATATCCAGTGAGGTATGACATGTGGAAAGCCAGGAACAGCATGCATAACAGGTGGTACCAACTCGAGGCAGAAAACTCAAATAAGGCAGAGAGGCACTTTATCCACTGACTTTTCAGTTTAACTGAAAACCAAATAAAATAACATTCTTAACATGGAATACAGCAGGGAATACCGTGCTCTCTTCCCCTTGGTCCCTACCCCACCCCCCGTCTTTTCTCTTCTTCTGCCTTCCTGTCTTGTTCTCTCTTTCTCCCTCTTCACATACACACATATACCATACACTCTCCCATACAGAAATAAATAACAGCACCTATATAGCACAACAGTGAAACTAGTGCAGTAGGGTAGCTGGCAAAAAAAAACAAAGCATTCTGCCACCAGCATAACTGGGCAGGAGGTACTCAGAGGATGCAGGACAGCAGGATCCCCAAATAATGCTGCTTAATAAGCAAAAGTATGGGTGACCACAAGCAGGTAAAAGCAAAGGAAATGTAACATAAAAAAGAAAGCACAGCTTTGAGCAGAAAAAAAAAAAAATTGGGAGATGTCCATAACACCTCTGCAGCCAATCTGGCATGCAAAAGTCATAAAGAGAGAGCTTTTTTGCTCCAAAATAATCAACATCCTTTGTGGGTGAAAAGGCAGGACTCCAAGAAAGCATGAGCTCTCTCCATAACTGCTAAGTCAAAGATGGGTAGGATGGGAAGGACTGCTGACCACACACCCACTGCCAGGCACAATCAAACATATCCTCATTTGAGGGGGATGCTGCACTAAAATCTGTCCAGGATTATTATCATACACCAAAATCTGCAAGCAATATGATTGTGAGGCACTTGAGCCAGCTGTCACCCCAGGGAAGATTTTACAATGGAGGAAGTTTGTTTTGAAAGCTACTCATTGTCATTTTTGCATCTATGTAACTTCTGATTCCCTCTCCTCTCCTTTCCTCTTCTCTCCTTTCCACCCCAAAAGCAAGCATTTTTTGGCCATGGCTGTGGCCTGCGGAAGTTCATGGGCCAGGGATCGAACCCTCGCCACAGCTGCAACCTGAGCCATAGCAGTGACAATGTTAGGTCCTTAACCTTCTGAGCCACCAGGGAACTCCCCCCAGAGTAAGATTTTATTGAATGTCCATTATTTGTTAAGATGCTCAGGTAAAGGGATTAGGGCAGCAAAGATGAATAAATCTCGGATGCTATCTTCAGTACATCCACAGTGCCCAAACAGATGATGATAGTGCAATGTGAGAAGGACCTAGGAGACTGAGGATAAGGTAGGAACCCAGGAGAATAATCTGCCAAGGGAATCAACAAGGCATCATTAGATGTTAAAGGGTCAGTAGTATTTGTGACTGACAGATTGCAAAAGGCAATGCAGGCAGAAGTCCTATGTGAGAGATATGTTTGGGAGATTGACTATGTTCCAAGGGGGATTTCGTACAGGAGAATGGCACGCTGTGAAGCAAGAAAAGTCCTTTTGGGGATTCCCATAGCCCTAAATGTCCATACACACTCATGGACATGACCAGTGCTTTCATCCATTCCTTCTTGCTGAGTGCCCAGCCCAGGCCCAAGGTGGCATAGAGGATGAGGCTGTGGCTGGCATAGCTCTTTCTTGTCACCTCACTCAGGGCTTCCCTGCACCTTCCCATTTCTGGCTCCAGAAGGATCCCCCTCCCTAGATTCCCCTCACTCTAGGGAAACGTTCCCTACAGCATTAGAGAAGCTAAAGGTCTACCCTTCTTGATGAGTTTTTGCATTTTAGGAGACAACTTGTCTTGACCCAAATAGAAAAACTGGGGTGTGAAATTATTTTGAGCAAAAGATTCTTTTGCCATTTTTAACTTATTCTTGGGTATCTCTCCTCATTTCCCCCACTTACTCTGTTTCCAAACCAGAAGAGCAGAGACTCCCTGCTTTCTGACGCTCAACTTCTGATCTTCGATTTAGCTCTCCTAGAAGCCACATCAATTCTTATAGGAGTCCTAGAGATTCCTGCCTCACCCCGCTACATATTCACACAACAGATGAGGTTCATATGTGGAACACATTTCCAAATGCGGCTTGCGTCGTCCACCTGAGCACTGTGAGTTTACTGGGGCGCTCCCTGTAACTCCATTCTTTACTCTCTCACATGAGAAAACATATTTTGATGAAAGCAAGCCTCGCATTGTTACATGGACAATCGTTAATTCACTCTAATTTGTAAAAGAAGGAAATTGTCCACAAATGTCTTCACTGCTAGATCATATCATAGGGGGTGTATCCCTAAAGCATCCTACTCTCTGGTGTGACTACTACCAAGTGGAGAATCACTGGCTAAGCTTTCATCTAAGAAACATAAACAGACATTTCTCAGTGGTGCACTTTATGTCAATAATTCATATGCAGTGTTCAAAAGTATGCACTTCATGCTTAGGGAAAAACATTACAAATGGCTTGATCCGACTCATTAAGTCACTATGGGGAATTTGGAGAGTCCTACTAAATAAAGCAATCACCGTTCATTCTCTTATGCAATGGTCTTACCATTGGAAATACACAGTGCCAGAGTTTTCCACATCAGCTCATGTTAGCATCCTTTTAATAAGGAAAAATATGTTTGCTGTATTTGGCATATAAGCTAAGATTTTAGGAATGCTGTAATTAAAATTGCTGTTTTTTTTTTTTAAAGACAAAATCAAGGAGTTCCCTGGTGGCCTAGTGGTTAAAGATCTGGTGTTGTCGCTGCTCTGGCTAAGGTCACTGTTGTGTTGTGAGTTCAGTCCCTGGCTCAGGAACTTCCACGTGCCTTGGAGTTTGGGGTTAGTAGATGCAAATTATTACATTTAAAATGGGTATGAAATGAGATCCTACTGTATAGCACAGGGAATTGTGTCCAATCTCTTGGGATAGACCATGATGGAAGATAACATGAGAAAAAGAATGTGTATATATGTATGAGTGGGTCACTATGCTGCACAGAAGAAATTGGCAATACATTGTAAATCAGCTATACTTAAAATTTTTTAAGATAATTAATTAACTGATTAATTAAAATTTTTAAAAAGACAAAATTGTGCTTGTATGCTACTATCTCCTTTGAACAAAGCTGCAAAGAGGATCTCAAGCAACGGCTCATGTTCTGCATTAGTCAGCTCGCTGTGAAGCTAACAACCCAAAACCTCAGTCACTTGCAACAGCACACATTTAGTTCCCACTACGTGTCTACATTTGTGGACCAGCTACAGCTGCAGCTCTGCTCCCCATGTCCTTCCATTTGAGCACCTCAGATAAAGGCAGAGCTCTACATGGGAGATGCTCATTTTTATGGCAGAGGCTAAGAATAAGAGGCAATCACATTTGTAAGCTTCTGTTCAAACATAGCATATGTCTCATTGGCTCATATCCCTAATGAACTAGTCTCAAAAAAAAAAAAAAAAAATCACATGGACTAGCCCAAAATCGATGGAGCAGAAAAATATTCTCTTTCTAGGACAATGGAGGGGAAGACATAGTGAAAGCAATAATACAACTTATTGCCGACCACCTTGCATGGATATTTACTTTCCTTCCCTTCTTACCCAAAATAATTCACCTGCTTCCAAGAAATATACTTGGAAAATCTCAGCCCCTGATGGCATCAGCTGCTAAGCTGAAGATCTCACAGTCCAGTCGGTCTAAAACAGGCACAAAATAACACACACACACATAAAGTAGTGGAAGGGAACAGAATAAATGCATTACACACTGCCATTCCTAAAGGAAAAGAGGAAAATTGAGGACTTAGCAATCATGGGTAAACAACAATGCAGAGATTCTGCTGGACAAACTCTAGGTATCCTGTCTTAGTTTAGGGAATGTTCCTTGAGTAAGCCCTGGTCCTGCTTCCTGCAGGTAGCATCCTGATCCATCATTCTCTGTGGCTCTTGACTCCACCCTCCAAGACATCTTTCCATTAACCTTGTTGGAAGCATTAGAGGAGAGCACTGGAGTTTATACCATCATAGGGGTATGAGCACCTTTCTCTGCCTGCTTCTTGACCAAACAGTCTTGACACGTTACCATCGTTTTTTGTTTTTTTGTTTTTTTCTTTTTAGGGCTGCACGTGTGGATATGGGAGATCCCAGGCTAGGGGTGGAACCAGGGCTGCAGCTGCCAGGCTATGCCACAGCTCACGGCAATGCCAGATCCTTCAACCCACTGAGTGAGGCCAGGGATCAAACCTACATCCTCATGGAATACTAGTCAGGTTCATAACCCACTGAGCCACAATGGTAACTCCCTCACCATCTCTTTTAATTTGGCAGTAAAATTCTTTCAAAAATCTTGTTAGCTATGTTAGCTATTCATGTATTGGAGTCAATCAATCAAATCAATGAATGTCATACACCACATTAACAAAAGAAAAGTCAAAAACGATATGATCATCTCAATAGATGCAGAAAAAGCATTTGACAAAGTCCAACATCCATTTATGATAAAAACTCTCACCAAAGTGGGTATAGAGGGAACATTCCTGAACATAATCAAAGCCGTTTATGACAAACCCACAGCAAATACAATACTCAATGGAGAAAAATTGAAAGCCTTCTCACTAAAATCTGGAACATGACAAGGATGCCCACTCTCACCACTGCTATTCAACATAGTATTGGAAGTCCTAGCCACAGCAATTAGACAAAAGAAATAAAAGGCATCCAAATAGGAAGAGAAGAGATAAAACTGTTACCGTATGAAGATGGCATGATACTATATATAGAAAACCCTAAGGACTCAACCCAAAAACCACTTGAACTGATCAACAAATTCAGCAAAGTATCAGGATATAAGGTTAACATTCAGAAATCAGTCGCATTTCTGTATACTAACAATGAAATATTAGAAAAGGAATACAGAAATACAATACCTTTTAAAATTGCACCCCAAAAAAATCAAATACCTGGGAATACACCTGACCAAGGAGGTAAAGGACTTATATGCCGAGAACTATAAAACATTAATCAAGGAAATTATAGAAGATGTAAAGATATGGAAAGATATTCCATGTTCCTAGATTGGAAAAATTAATATTGTAAAAATGGCCATAACTATCCAAAGCAATCTACAGATTCAATGCAATCCCTATCAAATTACCCATGACATTTTTCACAGAACTAGAATTGGATTCCATTTCCATGTGCAACAGCCTCCACCACAGAGGGCATAAGTTTTCCTCCAGACTAGCTCTTACAGAATCCTGTCTCTGGGAATTGCGGCCACTCCCGTAATTTCATCTCAGCCTGGGTCTTAATCAGTGGTTTTGGCTCAAAGTATTTCTCAATTTCTTTTACCAGTTAAAGATGAAAAACAGTCCCATTTTTTTCCACCCTGACGTCTGATAATTTGAGGCTATTTTCTCTTTCATCCTATCCTGTGAACAAGCTAGTTATTTTCTGGATTCATTTCATTTGTTAAACATCCTATCAAATGCAGCTAACAAAACTAACTCACTCTAGGACTATTCCGTTTAAATACCTTTCCAGCCAAAGCTATAAGTTCATCAGGTAGGCTATTGGTTCTGCGGGAAAAAAACTTAGATTACACTGATCATCACTCATGTCAGTTTCCCTCAACCACTTTTTTTTTTTACCACCTGCAGCTTTATCTGGAAGCAGTTGCCACCTATTTTTATTTTCATACACCAGCACCCCATTCCTCATATCAATTTTTATATTATTTAGCTTGCTGCACAAAAAGCAACCCCAAAACTACAGTAGCTAGCAAAACAAACACATTTCTTGCTGACTTTATATGTCAGCAAGTGCCACTCTGCTCTGAATACTTTGGCTCTGTTTCATGCACGTTATTTTCACATTCAGGGACCCAGGCTGGCAGGGCAGCCACTATGCATTATACAGGCATTCTTGAGGCAGAAATGAGGAGCAAAAGGTATTAAATCACATTTAAAGCCTTTTCTTGAAAGTGGTATAGGGACTTCTCACATTCCATTGACCAGGCTCAGCATGATGAAGTGGGAAGTCTTTTCTCCTGTTGGGAAGAGGGAAGAGTAAATTTTTTTCAAATAACAATCTCATCCACCAGACTTATAAACCCTCAGAGTTAGGGATACACTAGACCAACTCCAGGAAATTAGTGCAATGACTAGAATTTTCATGAGATCAATTATGTACTCACCATTCTAGAAAAGAAAGAAAGAGAGAGAGAAAGAGAGAGAAAAAGAAACCAAAGAACTATTTGGCTTTGTGCTGTGAAACATAACGCAAAAATACAGTACCACCAAAGTGATCAATATGCGTAATTGCTTCTATAAAACATCACAGGAGAAGCATAAAGTTTCTTAATTTTTTACTCTGTTTATTTTATGGAAATAAAAAGTTTGTGACGGTGAAACACATTTTATGTATAGTTGCACTGGCAATTGGGATTTGCTGAATTCTTCCAGTTTACATCTGAGGCAGTCAAGAACTTTGCATCACAATCAACAGGACCATTAAGGGGGAAAATATCTGCCCAGAATCAGGGTGCTTCTGATTATTCACAAACAAATCACTAATGTTAGTAAATGCATTTACTTCCATTTGAAGGACAGCCCTGCTGTGCTGAAGACCTCAGAAAGATCAGAGAATGAAGAGTGCCCTCTAGAGGTAAATTAAAGGTTTTTCACGTGGAAACCGAAGCAAGTGAGAATTTCATTTTCTTCATTTGGCTTCTTGATCTGGACCCTGAAAATTTTAAAGTAGAATTTTAAGAATATATCAATAGCATTTCCCCTGTGTCTGAAACTTGTTTATTGTAGACTGAGAAGTATGAGTAAATTCAGTACTCCTCACATAGTAATAAAAATGTTATTTAATCTGTTACTTTCTTGTCCTTAAACTGTCACAAATGTATATTCAATTTTACTTTTAAGAAGAAAGAAAATTTTTACCCTGGAGATGGAGCTGGGGCAATCTGCAATTTAGATTTTGTTTTTATTGATTACAGGCCAGTGTAATCACCAAGAAGAAATATCTAACAAGTTTCTAACTCTCGATATTTCCAAAATGATTACACATTTTATTAATCAAGGTCAAAGTCACCTCATTTTATTGGTGTCAATGAAAACCTGATGTTATGTGTTAATTAAGAATCACCATGGCAATGAAAGAGATATTTTAAAGGCTGTTGCTGCTGCCTGCTGCTGCTGCTACTATTTATGTGTGAGCTCCAAGTGCCCTCTGTTGGACAAAATGCGGTTGGTGAAAAAGCTGTTTTGGTTCTATTCTGGTCCAGCCCTCTCCCCCAGAGTTCCTATTCAAGCTAAAATTCCACTAAAAAGACATAAGCATGCAAACCATGTAGAGATATGGGATCTAGCCTTATATTAAATCTTGGAAGAAAAAATTCATTAAGGCTTTGTCTCTGTATGAATAATTTTCCAACACCATGCTTTTCTCTACTACTCAAATCTCATTTCAAATATGAGTACCCCTTTGAGAAATTAGAAACCATCAGAAAACAAGTCATGGTCAATATTTTAAAACCTGACTTTTCTTTTCAGCACTTAGACGTGTATCTCTCTCATCGTTTCCCCCAACAAACCTAGAATGCACCTTATATTGGGTTTTCATTCCCTGGAGAGATGTAGTTGTTCTGCCTGCTCAAATGCTCCTCAAGTTTCCAAAAACGCAGTCTGTCCACCATGCAGTTGAAAACGTCAGTGTTGGCAGTTACCAGCTCAAGTTTTAGAATTGAATGTAGCTATATAGTCTTGAGAGAAGCAGGGGTAGCTATTTTATTTTATATATTTCTGGAATTCAGGAGTCTAAAAGAGCTCTCGTATTGGCAGGAGCTATCATTAATCCCCATTAATTCCAACTGTCAGAATGGGATCCTGCCCTTTTAAAGCCTATTCCATTATTGCTTTTTAAAAATTTCTCCTTCTCCTGTGGTCTCTCTAAGCTGTGAAAGCCCTAAATTTATTTCCTGAGGTTCTGGGGGGGAAAAAAGTCTTTAAATAAAAATGAAAGAAATATAATCTGTGTTCTTTGAACTCAGGAGCAAAGCATTTTTGTCTACAAATGTCTTTCTCTCAAAAATTATGAGTTTTAACATGAGATCATAGCCTAGCTCCTAATATGCCAAAAGAAATATTATTTGCAAAAAGAGACATTAAAACGAACCTCTTCCAGCAGGTTTTTTTAACGATTTCATTTAGCTGCTAAAATACTAATAACATAATCCAAAATATGATTACTATTTTAGATGTTGCTTTTCTATAATAAAAGTGTCATGGGCTAAATTGTTTTCCCCACAAATTCATATGTTGAAGGTCTGACCTCCTCCCTCGTGCCTCAGAATGTAACTGTATTTGGAGATAAGGTCTTTACATTGAAATGAGGTCATTAGGGTGGATTCCAATCCAGTGTGACTGGTGTTCTTATAAGAAGAGGCGAGCAGAACACAGGAGTACACAGAATGAAGACCCAGTGAAAAACAAGGCGGCTATCTCCAAGTCAAGGAGAGAGGCCTTGGAAGAAACCAATCCTCGCCAACGCCTTGCGTTTGGACTTCTAACCTCCAGAACTGTGAGAAAATAAATTTCTACTGTTTAAGCCTCCCAGTCTGTTACTTTGTATGGCAGCCCTAGCAAACGTACACAGGAAGTCAGGATGGCATTAGTTCTGACTCCATAAGGTTGGGACAGGGACACCAGAGTTTGTCTTAGTCTTTCCCTCAAGATTTTTGCCTCATGGTTGATAGACAGCTAATACAGTTCCAAGCCTCATGGCTACATCCAAGTCAGGAAAAGAGGGTAGCAAATACTCTTTTTTCTACCAAAAAGTAAAAGATGTGACCATCATTTTCTTATATGGACTCTATTAGTGCAAGTTATCAAAAAAAAAAAAAAAAAAAAAAAAAAAAAAAAAAACAAAACCTCAGAGAAGCTCAAACTCAAAAATTATTGGCTCAAGAAGAGAAAACCCAGGGGTAGTGAAAATGTTAGGCATGGCCCAACTCACCAATCAAATGATATTATCTGGAGTGAGTCCCTCTATCTATTGACTTTTCTTTCACTGTGTCACCTTTACTCGCCCCGGCTCCTCAGGGCTATTCCTGGATATTCTAGGCTTTTTCCTCATGGCAACAAAATGGTTGCTGCAGCTCTAGCCTCACATTCTTTCAAGATCTAGCTTAGCAAGAAAAAGTTCCTATCTGCCATTTTCCCTGGGCAAGAACACTTACATGCTTCTTCCTTTGACATAAGCTCCTTGGCGTAAGCATGTAAAATATTTCTAATACACCCCTCTCTCAGCCCAAGCACTAAGACGTCTGTATTCAATTAATAATAGGGATGATCATCAACATCATAAAGAGTAAAGTGCTCCTCTTTGTTCAGCACTTACTAGGTGCCAGGCTGGGTTCATTGTCTCCTTGAATCATTACCCAACCCAATGCAATAAGAATGATTATCCAACTTCAAAAAATCTTATTGAATATTTACATCTTTTTAAATAACTAAGCTTAAATAACTTGGCACCCATCAATGAAATCGAAAATAGAGCCAGGAATTTCACATGTTTCTGTCTAATTCTAGAGTCTTCATCCTCTTAACCAGTGAGCTCCACTTGAACCCCTATTTTTTCACAAAGCGTGAACTGCTGTGGCCTTGATCTCCATGTCAAGATCCTCCCTGCCATCTCGTCTGCCCACCGTCACCCAATTTCCGCTTGCTAGAATTATGCCTCTTGTCTATTCTTCAATTCATGAAAGGCTAATTTCTCACAAATAAATACTTCCCCTCCCGCTTCCCCAACCACTCCCTCTTAGGAAGGAAAAGCTTTCCCATATCCTGCAAAGAGAATCATCTGAATTCTGTGTAGTCACTACCGGTCACAAGCTTATCCAGCTTTTTTAATTTCTCTGGTCTTTTTATCATGCAGTTTTACTTTCCTTGAAGCATATTTAAGAGTCAGTGCTTTAAATATGCTGGTGATGCAAAACACTTGAAAATAAATAGACAACATTTCTATCAATAGATAAGGATCAAATGAGGGCCTATTTTACATTGCCTGCTTTTCACCAAAGACCTATTTTCAGTGAAGAGGGCCTGTGAGGTTGACAGCACTTCTCTGCTTAAATCAGAAGCACGCCGGCTGGCACTCTCGGCAGCAAGCAAGCAGAGAAAGGATGGCACCCCATGCGATTACAAAAAAACCCTGAAAGATGTGTACACTGGCTCTTTAGAAATCACAAATCAAAAGACTATACATTCACATGTGACAGATGCTTTCCTCAAGGCCACATCAGCTTGGAGGCACAACTTGGAAATGAGATAACATTACAATACAGTATAGCCTCATCTGAAGATTTGCAGGAGTTGTTTCTGTTCTCAATCTGCACCCCCAACTTCCCTCTGAAGGAGAGGCACCCTTCCTCTGACATCCTTAATAACCCTGCTACCCCAGTGCATGCACCCCTTTGCATCATAACTCTCATTCATGAGGATGGACAACCCGCTTGATTGTGTGTTCCGTGAAGGCAGTGTCCACATCTTATTCATTGCTGTGTGAGCCATGCCTAGCACAGTGCCAGGCAGGTAGCACTTAGGACATGTCTGTGGTTTGAAGAGAAATGCTCCATGAAGACAGGGGTCCACAGTGTCCTCTGTGGCTCCTGTCCTTCAGCTGCTGAGATGGCACCCAATTAACTCCACAGGAAGCTCACCTCCAGGTGACAAAGGCCCCTGCCCAGGGAGGCCGAAAAGTTCATGGGTCTCCAGAACGTTCTCCAGAAGATCACACGCCAGTCTTAGCCAGAAGGAATTTGATGCCAGGCTCTGAGACTCATTGGCTGAGGTAACTGACTTCCCAGGGTTGGGTGTAAACTCTAAGTTGCTGCTTTAGGATTGTGCTTCTTTTTGGTTTGTGTTCTAGTTCTCTGCCTGAGCTACAGCTCCAATTCAACCCCTAGCATGGGAACCTCCAAATGCTGCTGATGCAGCCCCTCCTTGCCCCCACACACACACAAAAAAAAAAGCACAGGGAGTTTCCATCATGGCCTAGTGGGTTAAGAATCCAACTGCAGCAGCTTGGGTCACTGTGGAGGTATAGGTTCGACCCCTGGCCTAGTGCAGTATATTAAAGTATCTGGCATTGTTGCAGCTGTGGCTCAGTTTCAATCTCTGGCCCAGGAAATGCCATGTGCCATGGGTGCGGCTATTAAAAAAAAAATTTTTTTTTTAAGTAGGCATGAACAGAAGGTGGGCAATTCAAGAAAATTATCAACTGTGGCAGAGCATCTTAAACCTGGATGGTAGGAGTTGTCCAAACTTGGCAGTGGTGTTTCTGACATGGTGAGCTCCCTCCTTTGGGGTGGGGACGACTTGTTCACTAGTGTTTGGATGCTGCTTGGCACAGAGATGGTCCTCAGTAAATAGCTCCTGAATACGTGAAGGGAGATTTGAGCACTTCCTGTGATAAAGATTTATTAGGCTCAAAAAAACCATTATTCACTCATTGCTTCTGAGGAAATCTGTGTGCCTGCATTCTTGAGAATTCTGAAACTAAGTTCTAAAAGACCACATGATGATGGCCCAGGCTTTATCTCTGATCGTGAACTCGTTCTAGATGCACAACTATTGAAAGAAAGAAGGGAAGGAAGGGAGGAAAGAAGGAAGGAAGGAAAGGAGGGGGGGGAGGGAGGAAAGGAGAGAGAGAATGAAGGAAAGAAAGAAAGAATAGAGGGAGGAACGAGGGAGGGAGGATGGAAGAAAAGGAAAGAGAGAGGGAGGGAGGAAGGGAGAGAGAGAAAGAAAGGAAGGGAGGGAGGAAGGAAAGAAGGAAGGAAGGAAGGAAGGAAGGAAAGAAGAAAAGAAGGAAGGAAGGAAGGAAGGAAGGAAGGAAGGAAGGAAGGAAGAAAGAAAGAAAGAAAGAAAGGAAAAAAAAGGAAAAAGTGAGGCATGTGCCTCAGGTTCATGTTATCAGAATAAGCAGAGGCTGAGTAAAGTGGTTAAGAGACTCTGAAATCAGACCTCCCTTACTGAAACTAAGTCAAACATTTAGTAGCTCCATGACTTTGAACAAAGTAGTTAGCCTCTCTGTACCTCAGTTCTTTCTAATAGACATAGTAAAAACCATAGTGCCTGTGACATGAGGTGGTATAAGGATGACTGCATGAGTTGATATAAGTAAAGCATTTAGGATGTTGCCTGCAAACAGCAATGATCAAATACGCAAATATCTCTTCTATAACCACTATTCTAAATCTTTTTTTTTTTTGATACGCAAGAGATAGATTTATTGAGACAGGATGCTTGTGAGAGATGCAAGTGGACAGGCATGGAGGCTCTACCCCAAGGATCTGGTGGGCTACAGTTTAATCCTCCAAGGGGAGTCTAAATCTTCTTTAATAAATAACTATATCTTCCATGACCCCATGGATTGTGTAATACATGTTCAGATCAAGTTGTTTATATAGACAGGGGCCTTACAAAATAAATTTTGCCTGGGACCTCTCACACCCTGAGGTGACCTTGCTTCCATTCACAAGCCATTGACCAGAATTAACCTTGTGGCCTCACCCAACTGCCAGGGGGCTAAAAGTTCATTCTGGTTGCCCCAATAGAGAGAACAAAATACGAGAGACACTAGTAATATTTGACACAGAAAAAAAGGATGGAGCCAAGTCTAGGGGTCCTGAGAACAATTATAAGTTGCTCCCTGGGCTGTGGTTTCCTTCTCTATCCCACAGCTGTTTCTAAAGCCTCATCAAATGTTAAACCCTTGCCTTGGCTGTGCTGCACCACAGTCTAGCGTGGTGCTGAAACATAAATACAACAGAAGTCAGAGTTCCCAGGACTGCAGGAAGCAATCAGCAGATACATCAGCCATAGCCTTAGGCAGAGTGGAGATGAGGATTCCCAAAGCCAGGTATGGCTTTGGAACTGAAGAGATGAAGAAATGATTGAACTGATAGAAAGGGAACTGATACAGGAATTCCTAGTGAATCTCTCACAGACACTAGAGGGAAGAAGGAACCCTTTGAGAGAGGTCTGAGGTCCTGAATGGGGTCCTGAATGGGGATCGAGAGTCATCATAAATTGCAGAGCCTCTGCATCTGAAATTTGCCTTTGCATCAAAGTACATGAAATTTGTCTGCAGAGCTCTCCTCTCCAGAGCTCTGCTCTGTGGTTCAATTCCCCAGAGCTGGATCTGACATCTGGACTCTTTATAAAGCTAACTCCACTAAAGCTATAGTAGGCACCCTAAATATCAAGTTGTGTATCTTCTCCTGTGATATTTATATTTTTTTAAAGATTTTTAGTTAACGGTGGCCTTTGAACAGTGATCATTAGGAATTTTGACAGCTGGCAAGCATGCTATTTTGGAGTGAGTGGGCTTCTCGTTCCTCCTCAAACCTCAACAATCGTGTACTTCTGCATCAGGATATTACTGCTCCATGCAGTCATCCCAAGATGATGGGCAACTTAGCTATTGATCCTGCCCCGTAATATCCTGTCTGTTCAGCTTCCTTCACATCCTTGTGTTAGAGTCTAACAGATTACTGACGCTCTGGAAATACAGAGGACCATGCCTCAATGACCCTGATGGCTTGGAGAAATTTAGGGAATCACAATAGTTTAATGGAAAGTAACCCCTTGAATGGAAAGGAGAAGGGTGGGGGGAGCAGTGGCAGAGAGCACAAGACTGAAGACCAAAGGAACTAGTGCGCCCATGTCATGGAGCAAGGTTGCTGGGGCAACGTTGCCTCCTAAGGATTGAGATCCACATAGGATGAAAAATTTGGGAAAAAGAGATTCCAGTCTGTAAAAGTGAAATGTGTGTAACAAGGGAACAAAAATTAAATGAGGGAGGGCACATGAAATTGATTGGTGGCAGTGCCCACAGCTTTAAAATTTGCTATTTAACTCCTGGTCCAAAGTCCTATGACCAGCTAGAATTTAAGTATCCCTCTGAGAGAGAAAATCAATGGAGGGAAAAAAAAAAAAAAACCTGCTTCACTACGACAAAACCAAAGTGTGAAATTAAACTTTCAAAAGCTTCACATCAGGCATGGTATCCAACAGGAAGTGGGCTTGAGACCAACACAGCAGAGAGACTGGTGGATAAGAAGAGTTAAAATTTCAGGGGATCACTGAAGGCAGCAGAGCAAGTGTTTATTCATTTGCTCAAAAATATTTATTACATATCTGTTAGGCAGTATGCTAGATGGAAAAAATATCTAAATATATAACCTCTCTCTCAAGAGCTTACTGTATGGAGGGGATGGGAGACAGCTAGGTAAACTCTAATTATCATACAGTATAAGAACTAGAACAGGGAAATCACAAACCTCACCATGTGTGTGGCTAAGTAAAAGGGGAGCTAGGACAGGCTTAAAAGTTTGGATTGTTATGCCCAGAACAAGTAATAATTGAGCTGAGATAGGGAAGAAATGTGGCATTAACTGGTTAAATGTGGACAAACTTGTTCTAGTCAGCGAGGACAGTATGTGCAAAGGTCCTGAGATAACCAAATACCCAGTGTGTCTACAAATGAATTGGTGTGGATAGAAAAATATAAGCGGGGGTGGGGGGTGCATAAGATAAAATGGAGCAGTAAGCAGATGTCAGACTATAAAGAGCATCAAAAACCATAAGTTGGACTTTATCATGAGAGCAGTGAGGAGTCATAGAGAAATGTTGAGTAACCTTACATAAACAATTTCTCCAGCTCCTTTGCAGAAATGCAGGAGTGCTTAGCATGGTTCAGAGAATGAACTGTTTACTTTGGCAGATGGAGGAAACTTCCCTCCCACCACTACTCAAAATCTTGATTCTCTCTCTGCCACCAGCTATTACCCCATGTTATTTGATAAAATTATGTCTACAAAAGGCAAAACACTTAACTGATGCTCTCATCTATCCAGCATCCCTCATCAAGTCTTCAATACTATCTTAGAAGCAATGTTGCTGCAGTAACTTCATTGGAATACCAGAGAGGAAATTATATTCTAACTGTATTTGACATCTAGTAGGATGTCAAAGCTAATTTATAACAGAACAGTATTGACTGTCATTTCCTCCACATAAAATCTGTGGACCAGGAACAAAAAAAACACCACCTCGACAGAATCCTAATAATGTCTCAAAATAAGAAATTAGGTCAGAGATTTTGTAGAGTTTCAGGGTCTTGGCTGGGTAGTTTTAAGGTGGTCTTGCAAGTGGAAAACTAGTTGAGATTGGTCAGTATATCATTATCATCAACATCCTTATTAAAATAGCTTTGGATTGGTAGACACACTGAGGTAGTGGTCTTGACACATATATTGATGAGCAAGCTATTAGTCCTGATACGTAACAGTTCTTTTTCTTTGATTGATTTTCCATTCTTCCATGAACAAGCATTTCTTTTATTAGTATAGTTGATTTACAATGTTGAGTTAATTTCTGCTGAATAGCAATATATATATATAAATACATACATATATATATATATATAAATACATACATATATATATATATATATATATATATATATATATATATATATATATATATATAACTTTTACTTTTTAGGGCTGCATTTGCAGCCTAAAAAGGAAAATCCCAGGCTAGGAGTCAAATCAGAGCTGCAGCTGCCAACCTCCACCAACAGCTCATGGCAACAACACTGGATCCTTAACCCACTGAGCAAGGCCAGGAATTGAACCTGCATCTTCATGGTTAATAGTTGGGTTCATAACCTGCTGAGCCATGAAGGGAACTCCCTAGACATTCTTTTTTTATATTCTTTTCCATTATGGTATATCACAGGATATTGAATATAGTTTCCTGTGCTATACAGTAGGACCTCATTCCTTATCCATTCTAAGTGTAATAGTTTGCATCTTCTAACGCCCAACTTCCAGTCAATCTTTCCCTTATCCCACCCCCTTGGCTACCACAAGTCTGTTCTCTATGTCTGTGAGTCCATTTCTATTTTGTAGATAGATTCATTTTTGTCATATTTTACAACCACATGTAAGTGATATTATATGACATTTGTCTTTCTCTTTCTGACTTACTTCACTTAGTACGATAATTTTTAGTTGCATCCATGTTGCTGCTAATAGCGTTCTTTTGTTCTTTTTTAAGGCTGAGTAATATTCCATTATATATGTGTACCACATCTTCTTTATCCATTCATCTGTTGATGGACATTTAGGTTGTTTCCATGCTTTGGCTACCATGAATAATGCTGCTATGAACATATGGGTTCAAGTATGTTTTTGAATTACAGTTTTACATGGATATAAGCCCAGGAATGAGGTTGCTGGATCATATAGCCCTTCTATTTTTAGGGGGTTTTTTTTGGCATCTCCATACTGTTTTCCATAGTGGTTATATCAGTTTACATTCCCACCAACAATGCAGGAGTGTTCCCTTTTCTCCACACCCTCTTCAGTATTGGTTATTTGTAGACATTTTCATGATGGCCATTCTGACTGGTGGGGTGTGATATGTTATTCATGAGAAGGCATTTCTTGAAGTAGATAATTAAGTTGCTTTACCTGGTCCCAGTCCTAATTAACATAAGGGCAAGAAACAATGTCTCGTCCCAATACTGCTCAACATGGAGACAAGAAATATTGCTGGTTTCATTTCTAAATAGTCACATAATTTCTTTTGAATGTGTTCCCATTTAATGAGTGAGATTCAGGCTAATAAATGGATAGAAGGGACAGTTATTCAAGGTAATACAATGTCTATCCTGTCATTGTTAGCTACTGTGAATGATTTCTAAATGAAAATTGATAAAATTTAAGAAGTATAAATAAGGGGAGAGCACAAAAGCATGATCTTTTTAGTAAAGTCCAATGTATTGCAAATACTCAGCTGGACACAGATTACGATGAGAAAAAAATGTGAAAAAATAGATATTATCATTACTCTTCAGTGAACTATCTAAAGTATGAAAAAAATCACAACATTTAACTTTTACGAACACATCATGTCCCTTCATCCAAATGTCATATACTTTTTTGTGGTCTTGCCTCAGCCTCATCACCAGCAGTACTTAATGTCATAATACATAAAGTTCCTTCAAATATATCTGCTTTTTCAGAACTTTGAACATGCTATTCTTTCTATCTAGTGTCTCACTCTTCTTTTGGTGTTTCCACATCCACCTGGATCATTTCCATCTATCTTTTCAACAGTGAACAGCATCACACATTTAAGAAAGCATCCATAACACCTCTCAGTTATGCTAAGTGTCACTCCCCTTTGACCTTGTAGAACCCTTATCTGTCTCCTTTAGCAGATTTCACACTGCATTATATTCGATCTCCAACATACCTCTCACACCTACTAAGCCATGAGCCAAGACTGCACTTTCTTCATCCCACTATTCCTCCAAGCTTTGCAATATGGTTTATGCTTATTTTATCTAATTATTTCTATTGACTATAGTTGGACACTGTAAACCTCCTATATAAAAGGATATTGACCAGAATGGGTTTAAGCGAATCGCCATGTTACAGTAAGTACGTTTTGCATGTGTGTCTTATATTTTGAAATTTTTTCAGAATTATTTCTTTGAGAAGGATTATGAAACTTTCTGAATTGTCATAAACCAAATGGAAAATCATTGACTCTGGATAATACTAAAGTTTACTTCTTATGGTTATCATGACTTAGCCTATAAGGCTCTTTGTCAACCCAAAACAGTCAATTCTAATTAGGGCAAATTCAGATATTCTGGCTACCCAAGCAAAGGAAATGACAATATCCAATTTGGAGGATAAATCTCTCAAGCTGCAGGAAATATTACCAATGCTAAGCAATCAATACAATGGCAGTAAAAATAAATACACATTGAGAACCACAAACCAGGCCTTGAGAAACGGACAATTGCTAGGTAAGACTGCCCATTAACTAATCATAAAAGAGCTTATATGAATCTCTCAATAATATTGTAGAGAATTTAGTCCATTAGATGTAGCTAGACAGCTACTTTCAGTTCTATTAATTATATATGAAATATTTTTTTGAAAAAAATTTTGGCCACACCTGCAACATGTAGAAGTTCCTGGGCCAGGGATTGAATTGCACCAAGCCAGAGCAGTGACGATGCCAGATCCTTAACCCGCTACACCACAAGAGAATTACTGAAAAATCATGAAATAGTTCTACGTGATAGCAAACACATACTACACAACTATAAAACAACCCACATTTTAATGTTCAGTGGTCTAAGGTTTTACCTTTAAAAGTTCTATAATGTCTGGTGGGGAGAAGCACTTTACAGCCAAAGATGATCTACCAGCCTTTACTTTCTTTGGCCCTAATCAGCTCTGGATGCTGGTGCCCTTCATTCATAGGCTGTTCTGTCTGATTCATCAAGAAGACATGTGCAGAGAAAGAAGTACCATCTGGAATCTAGCATGAGTCTGCGTGGAGAAGAGTTGGGCTTCCTTCTCACTGGCCACATGTTCAGTCCATTGCTCATGTTCCACCTCAGATCCTGGATAACAATGCAGTTTTCTGCTGAAACAAAAATTCTTCCTGGAACTCCAGCCCCCTTGCAGTAGTCTTTACAATTCATATCCCATCACCAGGATTTGGAATCTGCCTGGTATTTTCTAGGATGCTGCCTACAATCTGAAGGTTCACCTGAAACCTCACTCTATGAAACACCATTGGCTATTGTCTTAGTCTGCTTGGGCTGCTGTAACAAGATGCCACAGACTGGCTGCCTGAAACAGCAAAAACGTCTTTTTCACAGTGCAAGGGACTGGGGAGTTCAAGATCAGCATGCCAGGCTTTTTAGTTTCTGGCAAGAGCACTGTTACTGACTTGCTGATGGCCACCTTCTCGGTGCATCTTCGCACAGAAGAGGATGAATGAGAGCAGACTCTCTGTGCTTCCTCCTACAAGGACACTAATCCTATCAGATCAGGACCCCATCCTTATGGCTCCATTTAGCCTTAATTACCTCCTTATAGGCTTTATCTCCAAGCACAGTCATATTGGAAGTTAGGACTTCAACACATGAATTTCAGGGGAACATAATTCAGCCCATAGCAGATATAAACACTAATCTAAATCTAAATCAAACCTAAGTTATCCAAGTACATTCAACCACAACAATAACAAAGCAAGAATGTTTGTTACTTATCAAACACTTGCTTTCACCTAATTAATTCCAATTTTTAGGATAATATTCAAAGGTCAAGTATTACTTTTCCCTACTTTGCAGAGGAAATTGAAGGCTTGAGGTGTGAAACACTCTAAGGCCACACAGCTACAAAATCGCAGATTTGGAACTCAAATCTATGTCTGTAGAAACTTAAAGCCCAAATGTGATCTATTTGTCTTCTTAGTAGGAAACTATAATTCAGATAATTTGTCAGCCTTCTGTCCCAGCCTCTCCTCTTTCCCCATCTTCCTGAACTGTGGATATTCTTAAAGTTTGCCTCATAGACATACCTGAGTTTTGACAATTATGGAGCTGTCGGCAAGTTGATCAAAATATATAAAATTAACACTTATGATCAGAAAGTGGGTGGAGCACTAGATTAGGACATATATCTACATATTCCTGAAAATGTTAATTTAAAACCATCAGATTTAGATGGTAATTTGGGTACTGTAATCAAATTTTGCCACATTCTGCCTTTTTATTCATGCTCTTCTTATTTACATTTCTGTATCACTCTTTGTGATATACCAGCTTTTATCCATCTTCCTCTATTCTTGGCTTCCCCAGCATAACATCCAAATATTCTTTAATTCAAACCTACAGTTTGCTCTTGAACAACACAGGCTCAAACTGTGCAGACCCCTTTATACGCAGATTTTTTTTTCAGCAGTAAATACTACAGTACCACATGAACTGGGATTGGGTGAATCTGGGTTGCCAAACTGTGGATACGGAGGAACCACAGATACAGAGGAACCACATATATAAAGGGCGGACTCTAAGTTATACATGGATTTTTGAGTGCATGGAGGGTCAACTCCCCCAGCCACCTTCCCCCACTCACACACTGTTCAAGTTCAACTGTACTTATTGATCCCCTACTACACATCAGGTGCTCTTGGGATTCATCCGAGAACAAAACAAACAAATACCCCCACTATGGGACTAACATGCTAGCCTAGGGAAACAGAAACGAATAGTCACAGTAAATAAGTAAAATCTGGGACGTGTAGAAATTGTGATATGAACTATGGAAAAAGAAAAAGCAGCCCAAGGTGAAGGAGATCAAGAGTATGAGAGGAGAGGGTCAAGGTGAAGCTCTTTGAGGAGATGTTTGATTCAAGACATAAGGAGATGACACACATCTGAGGGAAGAGCATTTCAAACACAGGAAACAATACTCACAAAGAATTTGAGGTGAAACCAGGCCTGGGCATGTTTGAGGAAGAGCAAAGAGTGGCGGGAGTAAACTGAGTCAGAGCGTTAATAGAGGAGCAGATGATGAAAGACCTCTGTCCATTGTTAAGAGTTTTCATTTTTTACACCAAGTACAATGGAAAATTACTGCAGGATTCTGAGCAGAGGAATGACAATGACCAGAGTCATAATTTTTTTTCTTTTTAGGGCTGTGCCTGAGGCATGCAGAAGTTCCTGGGCTAGGGATTAAATCAGAGCTGCGCTGCTGGCCTATGCCACAGCCATGGCAACACCAAATTCAAGCCACATCTGTAATCTATGCCACAACTTGCAGCAATACCAGATCATTAACCCACTGACCAAGGCCAGGGATTGAATCCTCATCCTCAAGAAGACTGTGTCCAGTTCTTAACTGGATGAACCACAACAGGAACTCCTTAATTTTTTTTAAACTGCCCAAGATCATAATAATGTTTATTAAAAGCAGGGCTGGAAATGAGTCCTGTGATTGCACACTCCCAGTCCAGTGTTGGGTTGACCATGATGCCACGTGGCGGTGTACCAGACAAAAAGCCAGACTCCTATTTTTAAAGGATCATCCTAGCTGCCATATGAAGGACAGACTGTAGGGGAGCAAGGACAGAAGCAGGCAGGCCAGTTAGGAGGCCATGGCAATTATGCCAGGCAGGGGTGGGCGAAGCTCCGTGGTGGCGTTGGCGGCAGTGATGGTAATGATGGTTGCGGAGGCGGTGGTGGTGGAAGTGGTCGTGATGGAGAGAAGTGGTTAGTTCTGGATATGTGTTGAAAGCAAGAGAAGCCTCATCTACGGACCCAGCCCTGCCAGTTCTCGAGACAAAGGAGAAGCCTATCAACAAGCTTAGCCCTCAGTACAGGAGGTGGGCTACATAAAACAATGCCTAACATGGTAAGCACTCATTACCTCCAGTCATACTGAACACAACGAGTAAGATAGGAAACTAAAGCACAGAAATATTAAATGATTTTAGTTAGTAGGCAGAAAAACTGGGATTTGAACCCAGAACATCTGACACTGGAACCTTCACACATAGCCACTCCTCATACAGCCTGGCTGATTAAGACACATTACACAGACTTGAGATCCAGTAACTCAGAGACCAATAGCTGGAGCTGATGCACCAAGGGTGAATCAAAATAACCTCTGAAGTGCAGTAATCCCTAACTCACTACTGAGGTAGAAAACTCATAATAAATCACTGACAACTAATGAACTTGATTCTGAAATGAATGAATCTCTGGGCACAAGGTGATTCTGTACTGGGATGATAGCTAAATAGATGCATGGCAGTTTTATACACTCCCCCATTCCTTTTTTTTTTTTTTTTTCTTTTTAGGGCCGCACCCACAGCATATGGATGTCCCAGGTTGAATCAGAGCTGCAGCCACCAGCCTACGCCACAACAATGCAGGATCTGAGCTGTGTCTGCAACCTATATCACAGCTCACAACAACACAGGATTCCCCAACACTGAGCAAGGCCAGGGATGGAACTCGCATCCTCATGCATACTAGTTGGTTTCGTTTCCACTGTGCCATAGCGGGAACTCCCCACCCTCCCACCCCATCCCCATTTCTTAAGCCGTGTATGGCACATGATTCCTTAATCATCAGGGACAACATCATGAACCCTCACTAAAGCCCACTAGTACGCTGTTGGTGGGATTGTAAATTGGTGCAACCACTGTGGAAAACAGATGGAGATTCCTCAGAAAACTAAACATAGAACTACCATTTGATCCAGCAATCCCACTCCTGGGCATCTATCCAGAGAAAACCATGACTTGCAAAGACACATGTACTCCAATGTTCATTGCAGCACTATTTACAATAGCCAAGACATGGAAACAACCTAAATGTCCATGGACAGAGGAGTGGATCCAGAAGATGTGGTACATATACACAGTGGAATATTATTCGGCCATTAAAAAGAATGAAATACCAGCATTTTTAGCAACATGGATGGACCTAGAAATTATCATGCTAAGTGAAGTCAGCCATACAATGAGACACCAACATCCAATGCTTTCACTGACATGTGGAATCTGAAAAAAGGACAGACGGAACTTCTTTGCAGAACAGATGCTGACTCACAGACATTGAAAAACTTATGGTCTCCGGAGGAGACAGTTTGGGGGGTGGGGGGATGTGCCTGGGCTGTGGGATGGAAATCCTGTGAAATCATATTTTCATGATCATTATACAACTACAAATGTGATAAATTCATTTGAGTAATAAAAAAAAATGGGGGGAAAAAAAAGAAAAAGATAAATAAATAAAGCCCTGGGCTCCAAGAAGCAGAGCTGCCTTTGTCATTTGGTTTGGGGGAAGGTTTTGGTATGATTCTTTTTTAAAAGAATATATTGACATCTGAAATGAGAAAAAGAGATTAAGCAGCTGGCAGAATATGAACAGTGTTTTTAAAGCTTAGCCTCGGGAGAGATAAAGGAATTGATTAAGAATATATCTGGATCAGGAGTTCCCGTTGTGGCTCAACTGTTAACAAACCTGACTAGCATCCATGAGGACATGGGTTCAATCCCTGGCCTTGCTCAGTGGATTGAGGATCTGGCATTGCCATGAGCTGTGGTGTAGGTCGCAGATGTGGCTCAGATCCCGTGTTGCTGTGGCTGTGGCGTAGGCCTGCAGCTACAGCTCAAATTGGACCCCTAGCCTGGGAACCTCCATATGCCATGGGTTCGGCCCTGAAAAGACCCAAAAAAAAAAAGTATAGCTGGGTCTTTGGGGCTGCATTTCTGCCTCTGAGGAAGAGAACACGGAGATGAAAGAGAAGGAGCTGACAGAAGTGCTGCTATCCTACAACTGGCACTTCCCTGGGAGGAGACAAAGCCATGCGTGAGTTTAGAAAATCACGGGTCAGCGCCCTTCCCAACTCCAAGCTAAGGATGTGCGTATAGGTTCCCAAGCTTCCCTTTCACAAACACCCAAAGTGCACTGTGCCCGCAATGCTGACAGCTGACAGGAGAAATCGCAACATGCAGGTGACATTACAGTGACTGTCTTGTTGGAGGGAGGACCCCAAAAGTCATGTCTTGGGAAACAAACTGAAGTCCACACAGACAGTGTCATTTTGCATCTGGGGTTTGGCAGCCTAGGAGAACAGAAAAAGATCAGAATTTGAACTAGAGGGGTCTAACTCCCCCTTAAAGCACCTTTCAAATCTTCTAAAATTTGGGGTTGGGAATCATATTTTTACGTGAATTTTTAAAAATCTAATCATGATGCAGTTCACTGTTAAAATAGGCAGAATTCTGAGATGGTTGCCAAAATATCCCCACCCCCTGCTGTATACAAACTTTCTCCCAGAGATTCCTTCAAATATTAATCTAGTGCTTCTGTGGAGATACAGTAAAAGCCCCAAATCAGTTGACCTTAAGACAGGGGAATTATCTTCAGTGGGACTTCAGTGGGCCTGACCTAATCAGTTGAGCCCCTAAAACGAACTTGTCTCCTCCCAGTGAGAGAGACTCAAAGTATAAGAAGGTTCCGTGCAACAGAGACTCTTCATTGCTCACTTTGAATGAGGAGGAGACAAGTAGCAAGGGATGTGGATGGCACCTAGGAGCTGCAAGCAGTCCCCAGTTGACAGCCAATAGAGAAATCCAGACCTCAGTCCTCCAACCACAAAGAATGACATCTTCCAACAACCTGAATTCTCCCTCAGAAAGAAATGCCACCTGGCCAGCACTCTGATTTCAACTGGAGACCCAGAGCAAAGACATTGCCCTGTACCGCCAGAATTTTGACCCACAGAAAAAGAAATAAATGAAATAATTTTATAAATGAAAATGATTTTATAAATGAAATAATCCTTTCAACTGCTGAGCTATGTCCATTTGTTACACAGAGATAGAAAACTAATACGATTGCTAAAAGCACATTTTGGAAAATAAATCACTAGTAGAGCTATTTAAGATGTGATTCATTGAAAAAAAAAAACCCTTCCTTCACCTAGATATTTTCCTTCATTTTTATCATCTATCAGAAGTTCTTATTTCATATTTTGACATTTCTTAAAGCAAGCTGTGTCTTATTTATGTGGCTGTTAAGTGCTAATCATAAGACCTAAGTTTCACTATGAAGTTTAGTCAGAATCAACTAGCAAAGAAATTCTAAAAAAATTCTAAAAATGATTTTAATAAATACATTACAATTTAATTAGTGTGAAGCCATCTGTGAATAAATTAGTTTACCTCTCAATAGTTTATCTTTAATTGATCCTGTTTATTCAAACTATTGCCCCATTTTTCTTCCTTCCTAATGAAAGCAGTTCATACCATTTAAATTGTAAAAAGTAATGACTAAATCATATTTTCAACAATCTTTATATTTTTACATATAATCCTCTCATACATTGACACAAAAATGAAATATTTTAAAAGGCTCTTCAAAACTCAAAGAAAAATGCTGTATAAAAATATAACCTCATGGGCTCATAAATGTAAAAGGAATTCTAATGTCAGATTAGAGAATTTTAGTCAGAATCGAGGGCCTTTTAAAATTCAAAACATTTCAACTATAAAATCTTGGCATTCATAGAAAAGCTTATACAATGAAGATATACTAAAAATATTATTTAATATACTCAAAAAATTTAAGTAAAATTTTTACTAATAAAGACTTTAAAATATTGAAAGGGAGAAAATACTCTCCTTTCATATTTAATACAAAATATTATTGAAACAGGAGTTCCCGTTGTGGTGCAGTGGAAACGAATCCGACCAGTATCCATGAGAATGCAGGTTCAATCCCTGACCTTGTTCAGTGGGTCAGAGATTCAGCATTGCCATTAGCTGTGGCATAGATTGCCAGTGTGTCTCGGATCCCTCGTCACTGTGGCTGTGGTACAGGCCGACAGCTACAGCTCAGTTCAACCCCTTAGCCTGGGAACTTCCATATGCCACAGGTGTGACTCTAGAAAAAGCAAAAAAAAAAAAAAAAAAGTATTAAAATAATACTCATATAAATAAAATCTGTATGTCCCCATGTCTATTGTTATACAGGTAGAGACAAAAACAAAAGTATTCTACTGAGAGGCCCAGAGCTTTGAGGAGGGGAGGGGTGAATTCCTGTTGCTAAGAGACAGAAACCTCAAAGGCAGAGACCAGATTTCTGGCATTTGCTATAAGCTAATGAACTCCTCAGACTCTAACCTGCCAGCAATGCAGCAGGATGTTCGAGGAGTTTAACTGCCAAGGAAAACCCAGACCTGGCCAAGAAGGTCCTGTGATGACTCAACTCCTAAAGCAATTCTCCGTCTTTCATAAACTTGCCAACAAGCAAAGCTAAGCAGTGAAGCCCTGATGAAATTAGGTGGACTCAACCACTGACTGTGACAGAATATCACTGAAGCAATAAAAAGTTATTTCTAGGTCATTTAGCCAAAAAATCTTGCCTCAAGCCAGAGGTTACACTGGCCTGAGACGCAGCTAGGTGAAGTGCACTACATGAGCTCTGCCCCTCAGACTCTCTTCATGGAGAGTTTACCCCAAGGCCGGCAAACCACTAGCTTTACAGCTCCTATTGTATGAGAATGCCTGCAAAGCCTCTGAAGAGGTTCTGAGGAGGAGTCAGCTGCCATCAGCTCATTACTTGTAAGCAGTGGCTGTTGCTGCTGCTGCTGAAAGGAGCTCTCTGTTACTGCGGGTCCAGGCACAGCCACTTCTTCTGGGGGAGGAGGAGCCTCTGTACTGAAGCTGCTGAACAACTTTCCATTTCCTTCCAATATTAAATTTGTCATTTAGTCTCAATGGCATGGTCAAAAAGAGCTACATTTTTCACAGAACTAGAACAAACAATCCAAAATTTTATGTTGAACCACAAAAGACCCTGAATTGCCAAAGCAATTCTGAGGAACAAAAACCAAGCACGAGGCATAACTCTCCCAGACTTCAGACAATATTACAAAGTCACAGCAATCAAGGCAGAATGGTACTGGTACCAAAACAGACATACAGACCAATGGAACAGAATAGAGAACCCAGAAATAAACCCAGACACCTATGGTCAATTAATCTTTGACAAAGGAGGCAAGAACATAAAATGGGAAAAAGAAAGTCTATTCAGCAAGTATTGCTGGGAAACCTGGACTGCTGCATGCAAATCAGTTAAACTAGAACATACCCTCACACCATGCATCAAAATAAACTCAAAATGGCTTAAAGACCTAAATGTAAGACAAGACACCATCAAACTCCTGGAAGAGAACATAAGCAAAACATTCTCCGACATCAACCTTACAAATGTTTTCTCAGGTCAGTCTCCCAAAACAACAGAAACAGAAGCAGAAATAAACCAATGGGACCTAATCAAACTGACAAGCTTTTGCACAGCAAAGGAAACCCAAAAGAAAACAAAAAGACAATTTACAGAATGGGAGAAAATACTTTAAATGATGCAATTGACAAGGGCTTAATCTCTAAAATATACAAACAACTTATAACCTCAACAGCAAAAAAGCCAATGACCCAATTGAAAAATGGGCAAAAGACCTGAATAGACATTTCTCCAAGGAAGAGATACAGATGGCCGACAAGAACATGAAAAAATGCTCAACATCCCTGATTATTAGAGAAAAGCAAATCAAAACTACTATGAGAAACACCTCACACCAGTCAGAATGGCTATCATTGATAAGTCCACAAATAACAAATGCTAGAGAGAATGTGGAGAAAAGAGAACCCTCCTGCACTGTTGGTGGGAATGTAAATTTATATAACCACTACGGAGAACACTATGGAGATACCTCAGAAAACTATACGTAGAACCACCATATGACCCAGCAATCCCACTCATGGGCATATATCTGGACAAAACTTTTCTTAAAAAGACACATGCACCCGCATGTTCATGGCAGCACTATTCACAATAGCCAAGACACAGAAACCCAAATGTCCATCGACAGATGAATGGATTAGGAAGATGTGGTATATATACACAATGGAATACTACTCAGTCATAAAAAAGAACAAAATAAGGCCATTTGCAGCAATATGGATGGAAATAGATACTCTCATGCTGAGTGAAGTAAGTCAGAAATAGAAAGACAAATACCATATGATATCACTTATATCTGGAATCTAATATATGGCACGAATGAACCTTTCCACAGGAAAGAAAATCATGGACTTGGAAAAGAGACTTGTGGTTGTCAAGGGGGAGAGAGAGGATTAGGATGGATTGGGAGCTTGGGGTTAATAGATGCGGACTATTGCCTTTGGAACGGATTGGCAATGAGATCCTGCTGTGTAGCACTGGGAACTATGTCTAGTCACTTATGATGGAGCATGATAATGTGAGAAAAAAGTATGTATAAATGGGTCACCATGCTGTACAGTAGAAAAAAAATAATGTATTGGGGAAATAAAAAAATACATAAAATATGATGCCAGAAAAAATAGAAGAGGAACTAGATGAGCCCTTTAGAAAGGGCTTAGGTGTGGGCTTTTGCTATGGTTCTTGGTCTTGAAATGTGGGATGATTTATAATGTGATTTGGGATATTTCCAGAGCAGTGAGAGTGAAATGAAGGTTTGCTGCAGGGGTCAGGACCCACAGTTTGCTAGGCACCCCAGGCATGGCAAGGGCTGGGCAGTGGCAGCTATTGTTTTCGGCGGTCCTGTAGGGTCCCAGTGAGTTTTTTCCTTATCCTTCTTCTCCTGTCAAGATGCCCAAAGAAACCTGTGTTTCCTGCTTTCTATAGCTACAATGATTGAGTTATTCAGAGGCTGAAGTGTAGCCCAAGCAGCTCTAGTCAGAGTCATTCCCTGGAATCAACTGTAAAGCATATCTTGTTAAATCCTTGCTCAGAACTTGACCTATGACCTTGTCAACACACTCTAGTGGTAGATATCTCTTAGTTCCTAGAGGAGGTCAAGCTCTTTTCTAACTCAAGGATGTTTTCTTTGCCTCAAATTCTTTTGGATTCTTCTTGCTAAATTTTTTTTTTGGTAACTTTTAAAAAGTATAATTTCAAACTTTAAAACAATTTTCCAATAGTAATGATAAGGATGGAGTAAGATAATTACACAGGTAGGGTCCAGGTAGAGGTCCACAGGTAGAGAAGGAAACCTAGGGAATGTTGCTGAAACATCCGTTTGCCTCTATACACTGATGCCAAATAGAAAAGTGGAGACACAGTTGGAGGAAACAGAAAAAGTAGCTTTCATTGCCAGGAAAAGAGGGGAACACAGCAGGATAGTGCCTCAAGGACTGTGCCTCCAGCCCCACAAAGGGGTGAGGAGTCTTATAGTGTTTGAGGAGCAAAGGATGATCAGCTCATGGACATTTTCCTGATTGGTGGAGTAGTGAGGTGACTGAGAGTCAGCATCATCAACCTTCTGGTTCCAACCTGTCTGGGGTTACATGCTGTTGGGCAGCATCCTGTTGATTTCTTCCACCTGATGGGGGCTTCAGCACCTGCAGAGCAGCTCCAAGGATGTGGCTCTGAATATTATCTATACTCTTTGCAGAAGAACTAACTAAAGTTCCTTGACTTTGCTGAATGGCTAAATTATCATTATTCTGTCGTGCTTGACTGCTTTCCTTTTGCTCTGTATTTTCTCCCTTCTCTGATGAAATTGGTTCTTTTGATACCATCACAGTTTCCTCAGTCCCTGACTCACTGTAACAAAGCTTTGGAATGGCAGACGTTTTGCAGATTTATTAAATGAAGGTACATTTTCAGAGAGGGAGAGAGGTTAGGCCCGACTCACTCTGCAATAGTCTTTATACCCTACGATGTGACCTGAGTGGAGACCCAATTTGATCTTCTGATTGGTCTTGGGCCAGACAGCTTATTTGCATGGGGAACAGGTTCTATAGAGGTGGCATGAGGAATGGACGTGACATTCCTTCTCTAGCAGGGAGTGAGCAGCCCAGGCTGGTCAAGGTGGGGGAAGAGGCATTGCAATGAGACATGGCCAGAGGCTTTTAGGTTTAATCTCCTTGAAGGGGACTTGAAGCCTATAACACTTTGACTAAAGTTTTTCTGTAGATAAAAACGCATGTGGAGGACATGCATGGGGTTTCACTCTGGGAAGGCCTCACAGGGCCATGCTCAGTTACAGGAATTTTGGAAGACCACTGTGAGTTAATAAATCACTCAAGAAAGCCATCAGAATGAAGCAGACTTGCTTAACTATAAAACCATAAATAAAAGCAGAAGATATTCCTCAGGTCATTAAGTGGGAGATAAAATGAGGCCTGCACTCAAGTTCAGCAAGATAATGATCCTTAGGACCAAGGACAGAAATTTAAGGGAAAAATACCATTCCAGAGCAGGAGACCTGCATATGGAAATCTGAGGTGATTCAACATATTTTAGCATATGTTACCACCCTTCTGCTGATTTGAATGAGTACCTTGACAGTCCTACTTTGACTTCATAAGGTCTAATACTCTCTTATTGGAAATGAAGGCGGAACTAACTGGGTAAGCCTGACATCTAGTCAAAGAAAGGAAATCCCACTTTCCTTGGATTATAAAACTGTAGCCCACCTAATCCTTAGGGTGGTACTTTTTTGCCTGCCCGCTTGTGTCCCTCACAAGTGTCCTATCTTAATAAATCTATTTCTTGCCTATCACTTTGTCTCTCACTGAATTCCTTCTGTGCTGAGACACTAAGAACCTGAACCTCAGCAAGTCCAGACACCAGGTGAGTGATTTTCATTTAAAAAACCGTGGGTTCAAGTCTCAGTCTGGCTTTTGACTGGGTTTGGGTCCCAGTCTGGATTCTGGCTAGGTTCAACTCTTCAGTGTTTTCTGTTTCAGTAAAATGAATTCTTACATACCAATTATCCAGAGTCATTAATTGCCACATTTTGTCCCATTTGCTTTTTCATTCTCCCTATATGTATTTTTGTATGTATATATCATGTATTTAAACTAGGTGAGCCTAAGTTGGAGACACTATGCATCCTCCTTCTAAATACTATTACATGCCTTCACTAAGAATAAGGACACTCTTATTCAGAACTAGAATGTAATTGACAAAATCATGAAACAATATGAATAGGCGCTACTATCTAATCCATTTTGCATATTCAAATTTCATCAATTGTCCCAATGATAGCCTTTACTGCCATTTGTTTTCCAGTCCAATAACTCCTATAATGCTTCATTGTTACCAAGTTCATACTCATACTGTGCTTACTGCCACCATACAAAAGGGACAAATCAAGGAATGAGTTGTTGGGGCAAGGAATGGTGACGTTACTCAGAAAGCCAGCAGAATCAGAAGATGGTAGACTAGTATCTCAAAGAACTATCTTGCCCAAATGGTTGGGTTTTTGGTTTTTTGTTTGTTTTTTGTTTTTCTTTGTAGGGCCACACTTGAAGCATATGGAGATTTTCAGGCTAGGGGTCCAATTGGATCTACAGCTGCTGGCCTACACCATAGCTCACAGCAACACCAGATCCTTAACCCACTGAGGGAGGCCAAGGATCAAACCTGCAACTTCAATGTTCCTAATCAGATTCGTTTCTGCTTCAACACGACAGGAACTCCCTTGCCCAGATTTTAGATGCTGTGTTTTCTTTTATAGAACAAAGAAGGGGAGGTGAAGAAGAAAGTAATAAAGGCAATAAGTTGTTGCAAATATTTCTTGATTCCAACCAGACTCCCAAGATAATGTGTTAATTTCTTCTTTCCTACAAACTTTTACAGGTGGGCCTGGTCAGGATGTTTCCTGTGAGCTAAACAAAGTTACTTTAGCTTAACCTCAGTCATGGGAGGCTGGGTTCCCTGAGATTGGCCATTATATATACATTAAGCTCTAGGCAACATACCTTTATAGTGATTAACTGGTAGCAAAAGCAATAGGATACAAAGGTTAAAATAAAAGACACAGATTTAATGTGGAATCAGATTTGTTCTTCCCTATTACATAACCTGAAAGGCCAAGATTATAACAGCCCTTACTTGCATAGTAGCAATATCTCAGGTCCCCTACCCTTGAAATACACTTCACCAGGAAGCATCGTATTTGCAGGCTCCTGTCAATGTCTGCTTCTGGCTTTAGTTTAAGTCTGTACTGCCATTATCCTTCTAACTATGCACCCCCTGGCCTCAAGGCTCCGCTGCCAACAATTAGGTAATTACTGAATCATCTCAGACCTGCTGCTGCAATCATAACCCATACAGCTAATAAGAGCTGATAAGTAATAGAGGTTCTTGAGTTTGTCTTACAGATCAACAGATAAGGGAACAGCTTGTTAAAACTGCCCTGCTTGCAAATTGCCTTCCCTGCCTCATGCAGCAGTTGTCTTACAGGAACTTAGAGTCAGTTCCTGCCCAGCTTGAGCTGGCTGGGGCCAGTTGGGACCATCCGTCCTAAAACTGACCCTGCGTGGGTGTCTGGTGAATGGCCTATTGATGTCAGAGGACTGGAAAACTCCATCCTCAGATCACGTCAGCACCTTGATTTTGAATACACAGAAACATGTCATCTGATGCACCTGCTCAAAACACTGACTACCTCACCCTTTCCCTGCCTCCAATCACTTCTCCAGATGCCTAAGACCACCTTGCTTATCCCATAAATATTCCAAGCCCCTCAGCTTTGGGGAGGCTGATCTGAGAACTGTGCTCCCCTTTCCTCACTTGGCTGCCTTGTGAGTAAACACTTTCTCAGCTGTAAACCTCTGTGTCTCAGCCTTTGGCTTGTTTCATGTTGGCAAATGGATCTGGTTTGGTAATACTACCCCACACTGGACTATAAAGGAAGCAGTTCTCAAATTGGCTGTACATTACAATCACCTGGGGTACTTTTAAAAATTCTGGTGCTCCAGGCCAATTAAATCAGGTTTTCTGGAGAGATTCAAGTAGTCACTGCTCTCTCTAATCTTTTATAAGCATTGATACAGATAAGATTGATTCTCTTTATAGAACCTAATCTGGGTTCTGCATCTGAACTTTACTGAAGACAGGAATAAGGGAGGGGAATTGGCAATATTTAAAATTTTAAAAATCGCCTTACCTTTGGCTATTTTATGTGACTCTGTTGCGGGAAGGGGAATCCCTTCCTGGGTCCGAGAATGAGCTCTTGTCTAACACTCGGAAATGAATTGTCCAATGTCAAGTTCGTCTGCTCTGTGGTATCTCCCTTGGTCTTTGCCCACCTACAACAAGGATTTGGAGGTGCAGGCCAAGAAGTGCTGTAGCAGAACTGGGACGGAGCTAATGGGCTTCCTTGCAAGCCTGGAGGCAGGCGGCACGCGATCTCTTCAGGCAGAAGCAATCAGCTCAGGACCTGGTGGTTCTAGGTCGAAGGGAATTTCCCCTCGAACCCACATCCTAGTGTAAGAGCTCTGACCTGGACTTTTCTAACGAGCCGTAGGGCTCTGGCTCTGTCACTCTGTGCCAAAAAACGCTCCTGCCTGTTGCCTCGGAGGTCACAGTCAAGAGTCAGGTCGCAGTGTACAGAAAGTTTTATTTACGCCCTCAGGGAGCATGGGCGAGGGACTGGTGCTGGCTGCAATTGGATCCTTCCTTATGTTCATATATGGCAGACCTGTTTGGGGACCCCTATTCTCTTTCCCCAGGCCCACTAATTTCCTGTCCCAACCCCCCTGCACCTGTGTGTGCCTAAGGGGGCGCGTTTGGATCCTCCGATTGGTTTTGAGGATGCCTTGCATGGGGAAATGTTATAGGGAGATGCTCTGAAGAGCATTCCTCTGGAATCTGCATGTGTCTTCATTGTTTGATTGCAGGCCTCCTGTTTCAGGTAACAATAAATGATCTGTTTTGAATCACCCGGGCCAGAGTCCCTATCTTACCCTACCTAATACAAGGAGACACACATGCTGACAAAGCCAAAGCCTTTGTTGGGAAGGGGAACGGGGGTGGAGAGCAGCAGGGTTAGGCAACGCAGGAGAACTGCTCTGACACCTGGCTCACAGTCTCAGGTTTTAGGAGAATGGGGTTAGTTTCTGAGTTGTCTCTGGCCAGTCATCTTTCTCTGCCTGTACTTGGTCTGGCCAGAAGTCTTTCTTGGGGCTCCGGTACCTCTCAGCCAGGATGGATTCTAGCACCAAGGATCCTGGGAGGTTGGTCAACTCCTCCCTCCTATTGGCCCCTCCTAGATTCTCCATATTAGTCTTCAGGGCAGCACCACGTTCCTTATCAGGGCCTCCTACTCTGAGACAATTCATGCAAGCCATACAGTGTTGATCAAGGCAGGTGGTTTCAGTCAATAGTCCCCTAACAAATCCAGGCTTCCTGTATCTTTCTCATGGGGCTTTTGCAGGGAGCCTCCTTGTGGCAAAAACAAAACAAAATAAAAACAAAAACAAATTTCCAATCAGCATTGGAAGTGCCCACAAGAATATCTTGAGTCCATTCAAGAGGACACTCATAAAGGAAGGAGTTTCTTCTTTAACCAGCCCTGAGGGCTACCTCTTCATCCTCATTTCCTACTCTAGAGAATTTACAGTAGGAAAATCCACCCTCTTCAGGACAAATCCACTTGGTACCCATATTAGTGGGTCTAGCTATGACCCCTCGGGGCAATGTCACCACAACTACATCCAACCACAGCTCCAGCGACACACACATAGAAGCAAAGATGATTTCCTTAAACACTTTCCCAGTCAAAAGGACAGTGCTCTCCATTTTTAACATTGCTCCATCATATGCAGTATTTTCAGTAAAGATTGAGCATCCTCAAACTAATTGAGTTCTGTTTCATTGTCCTTCCTTGCCTACATCATCCCTGCAGTATTTTTGGCCTAAATTCCTGACATCTCTAAAATCCCAGTCAAATATAAACAAACATAAAATTACATAAACAAATAATAAATAAAAATAAACACATCTATACCCACATGCCCATATGTCCACACACAATGAACATACATTGCAATTAAAATATACATTTAGGAAAGAATATCTCTCCAAAAGAAATATATGAAGAATTCTGCCTGCAATATAACGACAACATTTTACATTATCCTAAAGAGTAACTTAATCCTTAGAATAGTTTATTTTGCCATTTTCCAAACATTTCTATTTTCTCATTATGTTCTCTTGTATTTGTACACATACCAGGTGGTTTTTCCAGAAGAAAGACTATTCAGCAGCAAACATACACCTGGGTCAGAGCCTCTTGCAAGAGATAAATAGATAAATGATCTGCAACTGTAACATGACAGTTCTTTTTCAGCTATTATTATTCCCTACAACATTGTGAAGATCATAGAACAAACTCCACCCTGCTGAAGTTCAGGACAGGATATGCCCTTCTTCCCCAAAGTAGTATCTGCCAATAGAAAGCTTTTCCCAAGCACAGAGCCTAGAGTGAGAGTCTGGCTCTAAGATGAGGAAAGCAGAAGTTGACTTCTGCCTGCATGTCCACAACTTGCTCCAGAAACCAAAGTCTTTTCTCTCAGTAACTGCTGAGTCTTCCAGCCAAGAATTTTCAGTCTTCTTTTGGACTTGAATCAGAAAAGCTGTTATAGATACATCCAGATTCTTAACCCTGAATCACTCTCGTCCAATTTTGTGAGTTTCTTTCTCTCTTTTCTTTTTATGGCTGCACCTGCAGCCTATGAAAGTTCCTGGGCAAGAGGTCAAATTGGAGCTGCAGGTGAGGCCTACACCACTGCCATGGCAACACCAGATCTGAGCCTCATCTGCCACTTAAGCAGCAGCTTACAGCAATGCTGTATCCTTAACCCATTGAGCAAGGCCAGAGAGTGAACTGGCATCCTCACAGAGACAATGTCAGTTCCTTAACCATCTGAGCCACAATGGGAACTCCCAATTTAATTAATTTCTTATAAGAACACTTTTTGGCGGGGGGGGGGGCTTTTTAGGGCCGCGCTGACCGTATACAGAGGTTCTCAGGCTAGGGGTCGAATTGGAGCTATAGCTGCCGGTCTACACCACAGCCATAGCAACATGGGATCCGAGCTGTGTGTGCAAACTACACCACAGCTCACAGCAACACCAGATCGTTAACTCACTGAGCAAGACCCAGGATCAAATTAGTATCCTCATGGATACTAGTCAGGCTCATTTACCACCAAGCCACAATGGGAACTTCTAAGAAACTAAACTTTTAATAAGATTGTTACAAACCAGTTTTTTCTAATTCATTTTTCAATTATTTAAAATATTACTCTCATTGTATATAAAACTTTTACACATAATTAGTTCTGTTTATGGATTTTCTATTCTCATTGATCTGTCTTCCTCCTCCTCTGCCAACATCAAGCAATTTTAATTTTAATTTGTATAGTTTGTCTTTACTCATTTCCTTTCTTTTTAAAAAAAAAATTTAGCTCTTCTCTAATATTTATTTATTAAAATTAACTTTAGAGCCACTTTGGAAAGTTGAAATTTCGGTGGGAATTCCATTCTATTTGTAGATTAATCTGAGAAGGATTTACTTTTTTACCATATTATGATTTTGCACCCAAGAACATCCACTTAACCAAGGCTTTCCATCAAGGATTTTTTTATTTTCCTCCACTTATGTTGTAGTTCTCTTTAACAGAGACTTGAATATTTTATTTTGGCAGCACCTGTGGCATGCTGAAGTTCCGCATGCCAGGGGACCCACACCACATCAAACCTGTGCCATAGCAGTGACAGGCGCCAAGCAGCAGCATGCCAGGTCGTTAATGCTTTGAGCCACCAATGAAGTCCAGACTTGAACATTTTTTATCACTTTTATTCCTAAGTATTTTCTAATGAGATTTACTCTAAAAAAAAAGAGTAAAGACTTGTGCCACTCTATCTTAATTTCCACAAATGACCTTATCCTCTTCAGCTGCAAAATCTCTTACACAACAGTCTTTAAGGAGTCTACACTCAGTTGGGAAAAAAGACTGTAATACACAAAAATACTTAAATAGTTGGGTAAATGAAGTGGTGCTACGGATTTTTTCTTCCATAGTTTCTGAATTTTTTCTATCTTATCAGTATATATTAAAAATATATTCAAAATATGAATGAGGAACCTGAAAAAGACAAAAAAAAACAAAACAAACGTCTCATTCTTTCCATTCATAACTTCAGCTGCAGGTATAACAGCAGGCATTTACATTCTCTAAGACATTTTGGTGTGTTAGTCACCTCAACAAATTTATAATGTTTTTGAATTTTTTTCCTACACTTTTCACTTCTACCTTTCATGGCATCTAGTACAGTATTACAAAAATAGTCAGTGCCAGGTAAATCCTTCCTCAGTGAGTTATCAGAGAAATTGAATGACTCAGGGAAAAGATAGAGGGAAAGTGCTAAAAAATGTGATATGTCGGGAGTTCCTGTTGTGGTTCAGTGGTTAATGAATCCGACTAGGAACCGTGAGGTTGTGGGTTCGATTCCTGGCCTTGCTCAGTGGGTTGAGGATCCAGTGTTGCCGTGAGCTGTGGTGTAGGTCACAGATGCAGCTTGGATCTGACGTTGCTGTGGCTATGGCCTAGGCCAGCGGCCACAGCTCTGATTGGACCTCTAGCCTGAAAACCTCCATATGCCTCGGAAGCAGCCCCAGAAAAAGCAAAAAAAAAAAAAAAAAAAAAAAGTGATATGGCATTTCAAAATAAAGTATGCACTGCCTTTTTTCCTACCTCCTTACTTTTTAAAAAAATGTTCTTTTTTTTAAAGAGCAGTTTTAGGTACCCAATAAAATTGGGAGCAAGATACAGAGATTTCACATATACCCTTGCTCCCATTGATGTATAATTTCCCCATTATCAACATCCCCAACCAGAGTGGTACCTTTTCTACAATTAATAAACCTACACTGACAGGTCATTATCACCCAGAGTACACAGGGTGTTGTACATCAGTGTTGTACATTGTATAAGTTTGGACAAATGTATAATGACATGCATCTACCATTATAATATCATAGAGCATCCTCTCAGTGCCCTACAATTCCTCTGTGTTGTGCCTTTTTGTCCTTCCCTTCCCTGTCCTCAACCTCTGGTAAGCACTGATCTTTCTCCTGCATCCATAGTTTTGTCTTTTCCAGTAAATGTCATGTAGCTGGACTCAGACAGTATGTCGCCTTTTCAGATGGGCTTCTTTTGCTTAGTAATATACATTTAAATTTCCTCTGTGTCTTTTCATGGCTTGATGGCTCATTTCTATTCTATTGTCTGGATGTACCACACTTTATTTATCCATTCACTTACTGAATGACATCTTGGTCACTTCCAAGTTTAAGCAATTACAATTAAGCTGTTACAAATATCCGTGTGCAAGGTTTTGTGTGATTCTCTCCACTTTTTAAATCTTTCTCCTCTCTATTCTAGTACCACTATCTTAATTCAAATCCTCATTACTTAATTGCTTGAATAAAAAGATTTCATGCTAACTAATGAAACTGCCTTCACTCTTGCCTCACTCTTGTACCTCCTCCAAATTTCTGTTTAATGGATTAAAAACACTTTAAAAATTCTATTTAGGAGCTCCTATAATGGCTCAGTGGAAATGAACCTGACTAGTATCCATGAGAACGCAGGTTCAATCCCTGGACTTGCTCGGTGGGTTAAAGATTCAGCATTGCCGTGAGCTGTGTGTAGGTCATAGAACGCGGCTTGGACCTGGTGTTGCTGTGGCTGTAAGTGTAGGCCAGCAGCTATAGCTCCGATTCTGCCCCTAGCCTGGGAACTTCCATATCAAGCCACTCCCTTCTGCTCTGCAAAAGTTCTTTAGATAAATCAGCTGATAGCCTTGGCAGGGGTAGGGGAGTGGGGGTTGGGGGGGCGGCGGGTGTTCCCTTGTATATGACTCTTTTTCTGTTGCCAACTTTAAAATTGACTTTTTAACTTTTGCCATTTTAATTATGTGTCTTGGTGTGGGTCTGTTTGGATTCATCTTATTTGGGACCTCTGTTTTTCCTGTACCTGACTATCCCTTTCTTTCTTTAAGTTTAGAAAACTATAATTTTTTCAAATACATTTTTGATCCTATTCTCCCTCTCTTCCGTTTTTGGAACCCCAGTCATGTGTAAACTGGCACATTTCTATGTTATCCCATTGATCTTGTATGTTGCATTCACCTTTTTTATTTGTCTTCTGTCTGCTGTTCTGGTTGGGTAATTTCTATTATTCTATCTTCCAGATCATTTATACATTCTTCTGCATAATTTAGTTAGCTATTTATTTCTTCTACAGTGCTTTTTTTTTCCTCAGAAATTGAATTATCTATTTTTGATTGGGTCTTCTTTATAGCTTATAGTTCCTTGTTAAAATGGTCTGTGTTTAGATCAATTCTCCTTCTTAATAGGGTTAGGATTTTTATCACCAACTTTTTGAACTCTATGTCTAGTAAACTTTGTTTTATTATTTTTTTCAGAGGTTTTCTCTTGCTCTTTCAATTGGGAGTAATTCCTCTGCCTTTTCATTTTATTTAACATTGTCTGTCCCTATGAATGTGGATGAAGCAGAGATCTATTGTGGTCTTGAAGGGGTGTTTTTATGTGGGAGCATCCTTATGTAGGCTGCATGTGCCAAGTCTTCAGTGCAAGGGCTGGATTTGATGTGGATGCCAACCATGTCTTTCTTCATGGTGTGTTGGCCACTATCACCTTGATGGGGCTGTGGCTGGTTTTGGAGGCGCCAAAGCCTATACAAGGTGTGAGATGCGGCTTCCTTCTGATCTGTGGCAGAGGTCTCCCTATCAGGATGGGGTCTGTTCCCAAGGTGCTGAAGAAGAAGCCCTGAGGTTTGGGCTCAAGCAGTCTCTGTTCTCCTAAAGTATATGCTTTTCCTTCTCCCCACACTGAAGCCTTTGCTTCAAAGGAGGGGTGTACTAAAGTAATTGAGGCTCATATGCATACAGAGGTCCGATGCACTGCCCATGTAGGCATCTGGGGCTCCACTGAGACACAGTTCGAGTTTGTGTCTTTTCCCCAGTTGTGGTCACCCTAGATGTAGCACAAAGTTGTGGTGTGGAGTCGGCAATGCTGGAGCATTCAGTCTGCTGAAACTGGAGGTCAGGGCAGTTGCAGCACTTCAGGAATTGAAGTGGCTGTGTTGCTATGAGAAGTTGGGGTGCTTGTGGGGCACTTTTTGAGTTAAGTGCCAACAGTGACCATGGCTGCCCTACCTGGACTACACCACGGGCCCCCAGGCTACCTCTGCATCCATTGTTCAAGTCTCTTCCTAGGTCCTGGCCACCCTAGATCCAGTGCCAAGCTATGGTGTGGAGTGAGTGGGACTGAGGTGTTCACTCAGCTTAAACTGGGGAGTGTTGCAATGAGGCAGTGGATCAGACCTCTCTCCACCCTGTCTGGGGGAAAGCCAGCAACTGAGTGGAGGATAGGCAGCCTTTCTATTTGTCCCAGCACTTCTCCAAGCAGCAAAAGAGGGCTAGTCTTCTCCACGTAGGACCCCAGGACTGAGTCCCCCAGTCTGTGGCTCAGCCTACTCCTTTCCCAGGGTGAGTGTCCCCCCATGCAGTCTCTTTCATCTTAATCCCCTCTGAGGGGTGCAGGTTAAGACCTGATTTTTTTTTTTCTCATCCATCCTGATTTCATGGGAAACTTTCTTGCAACCTTGCTTATAGGAGTTCTTCTGTCAGTTTCCAGTTATTTTTCCTTGAGAATTGTTTCACATGTAAAAATATTTTTTCAATTTAATTTTTAATTTTATATTGGAATATAGTTGATTTACAATGTTATGTTAGTTTCAGGTGTAGAGTGAAGTGATCCAGTTATACATATACATATATCCATTCTTTTGCAGATTCATTTCCCATATAGGTTATTACAGAACATTAAGTAGAGTTCCCTGTGCTATACAATACGTCCTTGTGGATTATCTATTTTGTATATAGCAGTGTGTGTATGTTAATCCCAAATTTCTGAATTATCCGGCCCCCCCCCGCAACTTTTCCCTTTGGTAACCATAAGGTTTTTGTTTTTCCAAAGTCTGTGAGCCTGTTTATGTTTTGTAAATGAGTTCATTTGTATCATTTTTAATTTTTTATTTAGGTATTTTTTATGGCTGTACCCACAGTATATGGAAGTTCCCAGCACAAGGATTAAACCTGAGCTGCAGCTGTAACCTATGCTGCAGCTGCAGCTGCAGCAACATTGGATCCTTTCACCCACTGACCCAGGCCAGAGAGTGAACCCACACCTCCACAGTGACCCCAGCTGCTGAGCTGGACTCTTAACCCATTGCACCAAAGCAGGAATTCCTATGCGATTTTTTTTTTTTTTAGATTCCACATATAAGTGGTATCATATGTTATTTGTCTTTCTCTGTCTGACTTACTACTTCACTTAGTATGATAATCTCTAAGTCCATCCATGTTGTTGCAAATGGCATTGTTTCATTCTTTTTATGACTGAGTAACATTCCACTGTATATATGTACCATATCTTCTTAATTTAGTCCTTAAAATGGATTAAAGACCTAAATGTAAGACTGGATACAATAAAACTCTCAGGGGAAAACATAGGCAGAACACTCTTTGACATAAAACATAGCAGTATGTTTTTTGACCCACCTCCTAGAGTAATGAAAATAAAAACAAAAATAAACAAATAAGACCTAATTGAAAGCTTTTGCACAGCCAAGGAAACTGTAAACCAAATGAAAAGACAACTCACAGGATGGGAGAAAACATCTACGAATGAAGCAACTGACAAGAAATTAATCTCCAAAATATACAACTAGCCCATGCAGCTCAATATTAAAAAAATGGGCAAAAAATATAAATAGACATTTATCCAAAGAAGACAGACAGATGGCCAAAAACACTTGAAAAGATGCTCAACATCATTAATTATTAGAGAAATGAGAATCAAAACTACAATGAGGTATCACCTCACACCAGTCAGAATGGCCAACAAGGGAGGTTGTACTAGTAAAAAATGTAAACTCTTATTAGAGTTCCTGCTGTAGTGCAGAGAGTTAAGGATCCTGCATTGCTGTGACTGTGGCATAGGTTACAGCTGCAGCTCAGATCTATCCCTGGTCCAGGAATTTAATATGTCACAAGTCCAGCTAAAATTATATATATATGCAATTGAAGAAAAGGTAAATACCAATGTGAATCACTTCTTGGTTCTTTCTCTGAGTCCAGTAAAGGTGAGCACCTAAAAAAAAAAAAAAAAAAGATAAAAGTGAACTTATTTTCAGAATAGAAACAGACTCACAGACTTTGAAAAACTTACGTTTACCAAAGAAGACAGGTAGGGGAGATGGAGGGGGTGGACTGGAGGTTTGGGATGGAAATATTCTAATAAAATTAGGTTTTGATGATGGTTGTATAATAAAATTCATTGAATTATTATTTTTTTAAAAGGTGAACACTGAAGAGCCAACTACTAAGTAATTAGCACCAACGGGTAGCAACTCTTCCATTAAAATAGTTTAACTTTGATGAAAATTTTGGACTGAGAAACTGTAGATTCAATTTTCTCTATGATTACTCTTCCCTGTTCCCAAGAAAAATCAAGTTAGCCATACTTTACCTAGAATTACATGTAAACTCAAAGTGCCATTAAGAAGCAGTCAGTATTCCAGAACACCACAAGATGGGGATGTTACTCCATTTAAAACGTCCTTTTTCCTTGACACTTCATTTTCTTCAGAGAGCTTAATTTGTACTTTCTTTGTCCAAAATTAAGAAGTCAAGATCATCTATGGTTCTAAATGAAGTTAAAGTCAAAACCATCTATACAAAAAAACTGTAACAATGACTTCCAGTTAAGAGGTGTCAGTGGAGTATGAGTTACGTTGTCCCTGCACTAGGAATTTCCACCTGTCTTTTGCATGCAGCTTCACTGTGGTATGTGTGTGTGTGTGTGTGTGTGTGTGTGTGTGTGAGATCGTCCAGGTGTTTATTATCCTTTCCCTCTACTGCCCTGTTATTCTACCTGTATGCCTTCTATTTGGTGTTTCTGTGTGTCAATGTAATTGTCTCTGGCATTAAATTGTGTCTAGCTTATGATTACAACCCTAGTATCAAATAAATGTCTGCATTTTCTTTTTTTTTTTTTTTTTTTAAGGCCACCCTTGAGGCATATGGAAGTTCCCAGTCTAGGGGTCGAATTGGAGCTACCGCTGCCAGCTTGTACCACAGCCACAGCAACACAGGATCTGAGGTACACCTGCGATCTATACCACAGGTCATGTCAACACCGGATCCTTAACCCATTGAGTGAGGCCAGGAATCGAACCCGTTTCCTCATGGGTACTAGTCAAGTTCGTTACCCGCTGAGCCACAATGGGAATTTCCCATGTGATTTTTCTTATGAACATGTGGGTCTGCCATCCTTTCCGTTTTTATTCTTCCTTATCTCTTCTGTTTTCCATTTAAAAAAAAAAAATCTGGAGTTCCCTTTGTGGCTCAGCAGTTAACTAACCCAACTAGGATCCATGAGGACATGGGTTTGATCCCTGGCCTTGCTCAGTGGGTTAAGGATCTGGCGTTGCTGTGAGCTGTGGTGTAGGTTGCAGATGCAGCTCAGATCCTGCATTGCTGTGGCAGTGGTGTAGGCCGGCAGCTACAGTTCTGATTCCACCCCTAGCCTAGGAACCTCCATATGCTGTGAGTGCAGCCCTAAAAAAAAACCCAAAAACAAAAAAACATCTTAATACATCAGAGTATCCAGGTAGTTCAAAAGCACTCTCAGAAATATTTCTTTCTTTTCCCTATCTTTGTCTCTCTTTTCCTGCTCCTATTTCCCTCACTAATATTTACTAATACTTGATATTTTTTAAAATTAGCTGTTATTTATTTATTTGTCTTTTTAGGGACACACCCATGGAATATGGAGGTTCCCAAATAGGGGTCTAATCAGAGCTGTAGCCGCCTGCTTTCCCCACAGCCAACGCCAGATCTGAGCCGCGTCTGTGACCCACACCACAGCTCACGGCAATGCCAGATCATCAACCCTCTGATGGAGGCCAGAGATGGAACCCTCAACCTCATGGTTCCTAGTCAGATTCGTTTCGGCTGTGCCATGACAGGAACTCCCCCCAAATTAGCTATTATTATTGAAGTGTCTTAAGAAATGGGAAAACCCCTTACTTTTTTTTTATGTTCCCCTAGTGTTAGGTGTGTGTTTATCGATTTTTTTGTTGTTTTTGTTCCTCTGGATGCCTTGCAATGGATACAAGAGGGGTCTCTTATTCAATTGAATTACATGCTTTGTAGACCCTGACTTAAGTAAAAGGGAAAAAATCTCATTTTGATCTACTAAACCAGTCAGAAATCACTGGTTTCAGGGAGAATTTAAACTGGTTTTCTCTGTAAAATTTTTTTTGCAAGAGGCTCAGTTACCTATTTTACCAAAATTTTATGTTTTTATCTAATGTGGAACTAAATTGCATAATTCCACTATCAAGTTCAAGAAATAATTAAATGTTTTCTTTTAAAAAATGAACCATGCTCCCTCTCACCACTCAAAGTTCTAGCTAACACAATAAAACAAGAAACAGAAATAAAAGCACACAGATTGGGTAGGAAGAAATAAAACTGGAGGCATTCCCGGTGTAGCACAGCAGAAATGAATCTGACTAGTATCCATGAGAATGGGGGTTTGATCCCTGGCTTCGCTCAGTGGGTTAATGATCCAGCATTGCCATGAGCTGTGGTGTTGGTCATAGACGCAGCTTGGATTCCCCCATGCTGTGGCTGTGGTGTAGGCCAGCACGAGTAGCTCTGATTTGACCCCTAGACTGGGAACTTCCATATGCCGTGGGTGTGGCCCTAAAAAGGAGAAAAAATAAATAAATAAAACTGACTTTGCTCACGGATGACATGATTGTTTATGTACAAAATCTGAAAGAATCAACAAAAAATTATTGTAACTAATAAATGATTTTAGAAAGCTGTAGTACACAAGGTTAATATACAGAAATAAATTGCTTTCCCATATACCAGCGATGCGACGAGTAGTTGAAATTTGAAGTCAGAAACACAATACCACTTACATTAGCACCAAAAAATAAAATACTTAGGTATAAACCCAATAAAACATGTACAAGATCTATATGAGGAAAACTGCAAAACTCTAATAAAAGAAATCAAAAAGATCTAACGAAACAGGTATTCTGTGTTTAAGGATAGGAAGACTCAATATCATCAACATGTCCCTTCTTCCCAATGTGATCTGTAGATTCACTGAAATCTCAATCAGTATCCCAGCCAGTTATTTTGTGGATATTGACAAACTGATTCTATAGTTTACGTGAAGAGGCCCAAGACCCAGAATAGTCAGTCCAATACTGAAGCTGAAGAATAGAAAGAGAACTAACACCACATGACTTACTGTAAAGATATAGTAATTAAAAGACTGTGATGTTGGCAAAAGAATAGAGAAACAGATTGATGGAAAAGAACAGGGAGCCCAGATGTACCCACACAAATATAGTCAACTGATCTTTGACAAAGAAGCAAAGACAATTCTCAGGACAGTCTTTTCAACAAATGGTGCTGGACCTACTGCACATCCACATGCAAAGAAATAAATCTAGGCAGAGACTTTGCAGCCTTTAAAAAGGAACTTCCTTGGGAGTTCCCGTCGTGGCGCAGTGGTTAACGAATCCTACTGGGAACGATGAGGTTGAGGGTTCGATCCCTGGCCTTGCTCAGTGGGTTGAGGATCCAGCGTTGCCGTGAGCTGTGGTGTAGGTTGAAGATCCCATGTTGCTGTGGCTCTGGTGTAGGTCGGTGGCTACAGCTCCAATTTGACCCCTAGCCTGGGAATCTCCATATGCCGCAGGAGTGGCCCTAGAAAAAGCAGAAAGACCAAAAAAAAAAAAAAAAAAAAAGAATTCCCTTATGATGCTTTTTAATGGCTATTATTGAGAGTAGCTTTGCAAAATTAACTGAAGATCTAGTACAATATTTCAAAGAAAACTCTGCATAAGTTGCATACATCTAGGTAGTCATCTGAGGTACTTTGATTTCTAAATTTTAAGAGATTTTATCACTAAACTTTTTCATTACCCACAGGGTCCAAGATTCTGTTGTTGGATGTGGAAAACTCTAATGAACATGATCTTAATATTAAAGATACAGTTATGACCCTAAATTCCTTAGCAATAGTTGAGTCTTATATAACATATCCTATGCTAATTAGCCTTATGTATATACCCTTTAAAAATTTTGTCACATAAATGACTGAATAAAAAAATGAAATGACTGAATGAAATACATGAATTTATATGGGGATTTTATAACAACTCATAATTTAGTACTTTCTATTGATTTCTCATTTTCAATTACAGCCAATAAAGTGTTTGGTATTCATTATTCCTCCTCTTTGACTTTACTGAGCAAAAAGATAATTAAAAGCCTCATCTACGAATTCTTTAATTCCCGGGCTAAAAATTTTAATAAGAGTCAGAAGCTATAAATCTCAGTTCACATTTTAGTGAGAAACTCAGACAAATGGAGAGCTGTTGTCATAGATGTTTTAAGAATATAAATCTCATGATATTTGAATCAAAACGGAGTAGGAAGGTCCTGAACTCACATCCTCCATGGACATACCAAAATTCAACTACTTATAGATCAACTACCTGAGAAAGATTTGAATACTAGAATAAGTTTTCTACAGCTAGTGATATAAAGAAAATGCCACATCAAGATGGAAGAGGGGCAGAGATGATGTCTCATTAGACACACACCCCCAGGATGGCAACCCACAAGCAAGAGGGATATTACAACTGTGGAGGTACCTCCTGAGGAATAAGGAGCCTGCACTCCACAATGGGTGCCCCAGCGTTGGAGACCTGCACAGGAAAGACGAGCCTGGGTCCATGAATCACAGCTTGAAGAAGATCATCTTCAACCAAGTTTTATATCATGGCTAGATTAGAGAAACACATGTATTATGAGTCTCTAACATTCTGAGGTTAGATGCATTAGCTAGAGTTATCCAGATCAACAGTGATTGGAAATGTGGTGCTGCTCTGACAAAAATCTCAAATGCTTATAATTAAATTAGTGATCAGGAAGCAGTCATCAGGGAAATAACTAGCAGAGGCTAGTAAGATGGAATAGTGGTAAAAACATTTTTCAAGTTATTTCCCCTGGAGGACATTTGGCAATGACTGGAGACTAAAACATCATGAAAAATTTAGTTATTTTTTAAGACCAACTCAATTGTTATGACTTCACTCACACTACTGTATGACACATATCAGAATTAGTCTTGTATTTGCACTTTGTCAGAATGTCATAATTCTTTTTTAAAAAATTTGTCTCCTGCTATAAATCTCTCAAATGCAGTCTTACCATGTATCCCATATATTGCTTAGAATATGTCTTATACACAGAAAGCATACAGTTTGTGTTTGAGTACACAATTGTTGAATGAATGTACTGTTCTCCAAAGTACTGATTCCATGGTCCTTGACCTCATAGCCCAGTATTGAGACACATATCACAAAAATCACTTCCCAATATAACAAGTCTTATAGACTCTGAGGACAGTTTTTACATTATTATTTACAGCAACTGCTACCCTTTGGGCATTCTTTCATATCCAACTTCTAATTGCATGAGACTAGTTACTGTGTTAAGTTGCCAGCAGCCTTAAATAAGTAAAACAGAGTACATTTATAAGCAGTGTAGTCAGTCTTAAGAGTTTGAATAATAGTCTTTTAGAGAGGTTAAGGGTTGGAACACAAACTAAATTTTAGTACTTGAGTGGCAACGAGGGTACCAAAACCAGAAGCCACTATGGCTGTCCACAAGAAGTAATGACCAGAGGCAAGGGCATGTGTGTGCATCAGGAAAGGCTAAATAAGAAAGGAGATAGAATTATCTACCTTGCTATTTCGGACCAATAAAGACTAGCCTAATTTGGATTGTTAAAAACTCCTTAGCCCATCTGGTTGGCACTAACATTAGGATGTTAATGGACTGAAATTCTGCTTCTCAATTGAAGATACAAATCTGGACTTCTGAAGCAGGGTGACTGGAGACAGATTTGGAGTCACAAACATGCAGGTAATGGAAATGGGTGAAGTCACTCAGGAGCAGTAACGACCAAGAACAAAGAAAAGCTTAAAATGTAGAGAATACACAGAGGAGAAGCCACTGGAGGAATTAGTAAGCTAAATCACAGTGATCCCCTTACATAATCCATATCACATTATGTTGGCTGTTTCATACAAGCTTACAATTAAATCAAATGGCTTTGTTTTTTCAAATACATTATTTTTCCACCTTGATTTCAAGATCCTTAAGGACATGAACCACTCTTCTCCTTCTTTATATTTTCCCAAACTCACATCCTCAGTAGTCTTAATCATATAGCAAGTTGCAATGAACTTCTGATTTGCTGAATTTAAACTTAGCAAAGAATTCTACTTCCTTCACCCATGTACCCCCCCAAAGCCCTAATCTCTCATAAACTCCTGCAGGTAACCCTGCTCACACAACATTCTTGGCTACTAGGAGCATGGGTTTAGAGAAACAATGTAATGTAAGTTGGTTTTCTGGGGAATCTAGCAAAGCTCATCAATGGAAAAACCTGGTAAGACCAGACAATGTGACCATATGGCTAATTTCTTAATGGAGAAATAGAAAGCAAGTCAGCCTCTGGGAGGGCATTGAAGGAATAAGAATTGGAGACTAAGAATTTATGACTTTGGGGCAGATGTACCCAAACAGCTTCTGGTGTCATCCACCAAATGGTCCCAACTACCGATTGAATGCATTCAACTTGGAACTGACTTTCTAACATTCCACAGGTGACAAGGAGAAAAGGAGAAATTACAGGGACCATCTACCAATGAACAGCACATACTAGTAAGCCTGGGACTAGGAGACTGAAATGCATTTCAGTACAAAATAAACCTCCAAGCAGGCCACATATCCCTTTAATTTTTTTCTTATCATCTAACCACCCTCTCTTGTATTTGAACCTAACTATTCTCTTCTCCATATCATCTTATTTGGGGGCTTAATTTTTTTCCCTTTTTGGTCTCTATGGGTCTGAGTATATCCATGCTCATGTGCCTCTGGCAGTAGTGTTTTCCAACAACTTTGGGCTAGCAAGACTTTCATGTTAGGACTATACTGTGCCAACTCTTTAATTCTCTTTGAGATTAGCTCATGAACTAAAGAGAAAGGTTTGCATAAACAGTTTTCCCAAAGTGGGGGGGGGGGGTTAAATTGCTGGGAGTGAGAAAAGATCCTGAGCATGGCTAACCAGGAATCAGAAATTAGATGGTCCCAATTTCAAATGCTTGTTAGACTGTGGATAAACAGAGCTGAGACACCACAGAGTAATGAAAATGGAAGACTAACTCCATAAAAGGGTAAAAGGAAAAGGCAACTGCTGCCGTAAGTGCTCTGAAAAATAGATAAGTAAATTCAGACACCTGTGGCAGGTGGTGGAGGAAGGGTGCAGGGAATAAATGTTGAAGAGTGGAAAAGGTTAAAAGGTTAGCCTAGGTTAGATAAAATAAATGTATTCTTTGGCATCAATTACCTGGGTTTAAATTCTTACCTGTAGGCAAGTGATCTACAGCAATTAAGAGTTTGAACTGATCATCATTATTTCTAACTAGTTCATAATTTGAAGGTTATATGATATCAATATCCTGCTTAGAACACATGGTATTTAGTGATTGGCAGCTTTCACAAATAAGTTTAAGGAGAAGGGTCTAAAACAGAACTTTTAGTCTACCGATACTGGCAGCTTTAGGAAAAGAGTGAATAGCTATAAACCAAAGAAAGAAGAGCAGTCTTTCACAGGATAGAAAGTCACAAGATTCACACTCAAGGTCACAAACAGTGAACCTTTTACTAGATATTAAAGTTTAAAAGCACAAACCTTAACATAATGTAATTTTACCACTAGGTGGCAATGGTATCGCTGAATTTCACGGACAAGGTTAATTTTAAAAACAGTAAGCAAATAAAGACAAAGTCAAAGGAGCTTTATGTACTACATATTTTCATTTTAAAAAATGAAAAATTCTTTTATACAATTTAACTTATAGCAGAATGTGTAGTTATCTAATTCAATATGTATGTTAATTTCTGAGGCTTTTTTCTTCTGTCTACTGAGGCAATTCATGCAACAAACACAATTTTTAAACAGTTCTCAAGATAATCCTTTTTTAAAAATTTAGACATGTATCATGAAGAAAACAGAAATCATGGAAAGCTACAAATATTTCTGAAGTTTTAGAATTTTAAGAAAGCCACTATAAAATGCAAAGTATTTCATGAAAAAGTTAAACTTTTAAAAAATAACTGATAAGAGAAATATATATATATATTTAATTTAGGGCCAAAACAAAATAATATGTACTTTGTTTTTAAATTAGAAATGAAATTAATATTCATATAGGTAAATTCTTTTCAATGTCTTGAATAAACCTATACTGTTAAGCAAATTTATCAAAATTCTGATAAATGAATTCTAGAATAATACCCTTTTACAAGTGTCAAAACAATAAATGATGAAATTCCTTAAAGTCTGGCATCTTCCATGATTATTTCGGCTTTCTTCATGAAACAGGTCATAATTTATGGCTTATTAAAAATAAGAATTTTATTATTTATTCTCACTTTTTTTCATATCAAAGAAGCTATGACAAACTTTCAAATTATAGACATTTTCAAGTACATAGTAAAAAAAAAACTTACAAGATATTCCCTTACATATAGCTCACGTCACCACAGATAACATTATAAAACCTGTACTATAATTAGATGAATAAATAATAAACCTATACTGTTATCCAATTAATAATATAAGACCCAATTAAAATAAGTCTATTTATTCCCTTTGTATAAATAACCTAAAGTTCCCCAAATTTTCAACTCCGTTTTCTACAAATAGATCAGAATATCTTAAATATCAGCTTTTCAATAGTTTCCTAATTTAGCAATCACTTCCTATATTTACTTCACTTCCAGAAAAATCTCCCCTTCCCAAACAATTGTAAGAAAAGTATGATTTCTAAGTTATTTTATTAATTCATAGATCAGTTTCCTCTTCATTTTGAACTTCATTTTGAATTATTACAGAGCATCCTGAAATCTAACAATATAGATATTTCTCATTCTATCAGTGTACAAAACAGATAACCACTTAAGATGCTTAGCACAAGAAAAGATTACTATGGCAGCCCTCACAAATCAAGCAAAAGGTTTCAGGAAGTGCTCCATCTGTTCATTGTCACCTGTAACTTCTGCTTGAAACTTTAGGGAATGACACTGTAATGGAAGGGATAACTGTAGATCTACAAAAGTGAATACATATGTACGTGAATTTATACCTATAGAGAATTAGCTTCTGATTATCTGCACAAATAAAGGGGACAAGAGACAGATGCTGCAAAACACATAATTCTCGAACCACTTCAGATACATTTTTGTATTTGTATTTCACAGGACTGTGTCTGGGGATTCAGAACACAAATAAAAAGCCGTATTGCAAAGAGGTTAAGAGTTACGAACACAATTACCAAAACAATGGTAATGTTGTTATACCATTATTGACTTGAGTTTGTCATCTTCTGTTTATTTCTGATGGTGGCTCGAAGTTTACGAACCACCAGTCTATCTGGCAAAATCATATCACCTTGTTGTTCTAGATAATCCAATAAATTTTCAGTCCACTGGAGAGCGGCTGCGTGATTAATATGTTTCTCTGGAATCAGTTCTGTTTCCTCCTCCTCATTTTCACTGGATTCATCTGTTTGGCCTTGTGCTCTTCTGATGATTTCACTGTCAGTTAAGACTTCATAGCCTGGTTCAGTACTGTCCACGTCAAGCCATTTTTCAATGTTCTCAGTAGTCACATTTTCCAATCCTTTGGTGTGCTGTAAAATGGTAGCCACAGCAGCCACTGAGATATCTTCTTCATCAAAGTCCAGGCCTACTTTCTCCTCTATGGCAGGGAGAATCTTCTTCCATGCTCTGCTAATGGTAACTGGCTTTACTAAATTCCACGCCACTGCTATTTCATAAAGTGCATCTAGCAGAGTGAGCTTCTTCCAGAATGATTTCAGGTCATTGCCTTCTTCCAAGTTGTTTTGGAGAAGACCTGCACGATAGTTTCTCTTCAGTGTAGCTATGACTCCTTGATCTGAGGGCTGAATCAATGAAGCCACATTAGGTGGTAAATATTTTGCAAATATTTGGCCATCATCTGATCTCAGGACGTTTTCATTTGGATGTGTTGGTGAATTATCCAACAAGAGCACAGCCTTCTCCTGTAAGCCTTTGGATCTTAAGTGCTCCCGAACTTGTGGCACAAAGATCTTATCAAACCATTGTCGGAAAATTGAAAGATCCATCCATGCACCTTTTTGGCTAAAATAAGAGACTGGCAGGTTTGAAGTGTCAGTTGACTTGAAAGAGCGAGGTTTCTTTGCTTTCCCTACAACACAAAGTTTAAGTTTGTGTAAACCTGTTGCATTGGCACAACACATGACAGTGACTCTTTCTTCAACTGACTTGTGCCCAGGGACTGTGCATTTACCTTTGATTACTGAAGTTCTGGAAGGCAGGCATTTCCAAAACAATCCAGTTTCATCTGCATTGTAGATTTGTTCTGGTTGCAAATTCTCTTGTTCAATAAAGTCTCGAAAGTTGTTACAAAAATCTTCCACAGCAGTCTCATCTCCGCTTAATCTTTCATTTCTAATATTAATCTCTCTAATGCTGTGTCGCTGCTTAAAACGCGTTAACCAACCGGCAGAAGGGTTAAAATCACCATCCATTCCCAAAGCATAAAAGAAGAACTCTGCCCTTTTTGCACAAATTGGCCCAGACACAGGATTCCCTTTTGCTCTTTGCTGGTTGAACCATTCTAGCATTGCTCTGTCCAGTTCCTCATACATGGATGGCTTCATAGATTTCCTCTTGGCCAGAAGACTTGTGGAATCAGAACTGCTTGCATAAGTTATAATCTTTTCTTTATTTTTTCTTATATCCCGTACTGTTGTCTCACCAATTCCATAAATCACTGCCAACTGCTTGGAAGAACCCCCATCTTCAAGTTTCTTTATTATATCAAGCTTATCTTTAATAGTCAACACCACACGCTTCCTCTTCCCTGACATGGTGAAGCTCTGGCACTCAGGTACTCGGCCCACACTTACACGGAAGCAATCCACAAAATCCTGCCTTTTCTCACAGACTCACTTTAAAACAGTCTTACACACTCGTTCTTTCAACCTCACCAGGAACCTGGTGGCCCAGACCTCGTCCCCTCTGGGCTTGGCTGGTAAACAGATGGCAGAGGACGATCAGAGGGGAGAAGTTTGAGGGAACAGGCCTTTAACTTTAAATGGGCAGTAGAAGAGGCCCCAAGTCACCGCGGATAATACGGATTACAAACATTTGTTTTATTCCCACAGTGGCCGCAAGAAAGACTATAGCCCCACAAGCCTCCTTCAGGCCCGGTACCAGGTAAACGACCGTCACTAACCCCTGCCACACCCCAAAGTTACGGTGGAGAGCGGAAGAGCCAGGGAGTCGGGACTGGCCCCCTTCCCCAGGGGGACGGCTACGTTTGATTCCTCCCCCAGCCGCCAGCCCCTTCCACTGCAAGCCCCACCTCCCCGCGCTGGGTTTACTGGGCCTGCATAGTCCCCCCGGTCCCACACAGCCCGCCAAGCCCCTCTCCCCACCTCAGTAGGAACCAGGACCCTGCACCGCTCCCTGCCTAACGCGCGGCGACCGCTCCTCCCCCAGCACACGCTCCCGGAAGACGCCCCCTCCCGCCTCCAGGCCCTGCCCCTAGCCCCTCCCAGAGGCGGGACTTCCCCCCGGTCCCCGGAAGGAGGAGGGGCGTCGCTAGTCTGAACTGGACACCTGGGCGGAGGCAGGGGCGGAGGCAGAGGCGGAGGAGGATTGAAAGGTGAGGGCGCGGGGACGACGCGGGGCCAGCTCGGGGCGGGGACTAGCTCTCGCTTGGGCTGCTAATGGTTTATTATAGGGGCAGGGGAAGCCACGCCTCCCCGCGGGCAGGGAGAGAAAATTCCCGCCGGCTCTCTCTGGATGGGCGGGGCGGCTCCTCTGCGCGCTTCGCTACATTCGCGTGCCGCCCGGGCTGAGCTTCAGTGGGTGGGGTGCCAGTTCCTGGCGCGAAGGGGAAGTGGGCAGGACTGATGCGCGGAGCCCGGGTGGTGATTTCGCGGGTTTCTGGCCTTTCCAGATTCTTGTTTGTTTTCTGCGGGGGGCCTCACTCCTCTAAGATCTAGGGGTTTGTGACGTCCCGCGAACGTCATCGCGAAGCTCTCTCTGAGGGTCCCGTTTCCTAGCTACAGTGCCCCTTCCTCGTGAGCGCGAGGGGCGGACTGGCCGGAGTGCTGCGCCAGGTGTCTGTGTCCCGTCGAGGAACCAGGTTTGTAATCGTGAAAAAGACTCTGGTGTTAAACTCCCAGGAGGATCTTTTCCTTCCCCGGCCACTCATCCCTGCTGAATTTAGCGAACCATCCTCAGTATTACAGATTTTGATATTTCTCTGTGCGAAATTGTGGAGTAGTAAACCTTGGTTCTAAATAGAGGTCATTGGCTTTCCTCTCTTTATATGTTTCTTCATATTTTCCTATTTCTGTCTTGTGCTACCCTGGTTTCCAGCCAGTGGAAGAACTATGATACATTATTCACGGCAATGTGATAACATTTAAAAAAATCATATTATGTAGCCTTAAAATCATGTGTTGTGCTGGCTTGTTTTCTTGTCCCTAGTAGTTTCATCAGATTGTGAGCTCCTTGAGAGTAAAGACCGTGTTGTTGATGTTTTTTCTAGTAACGCCACAGCTCCAAGCGTGCGCTGGCACGTAGTATCCATTCAGTGACTATTTCCTTGGTTTGTTAAGGTTTCTTCTCCAAACTGGCATATAAAAGGAAACACTAAGGAGGGGAAATGTTTTACAAATAGAATGCATCCCTTCTAGTGGAATTTCAAGAAATGGCTGAGGGTTCCACTGCCCTTAATTTTTTAAGTGTAAACCACCACCTACATTGTTTATAGAGCAAGTCCAAGAATTAATCTTTTCTTGGGGATGAATTAACCTCCAAGTATAGAATAACGGATAGTTCTTCTGATATTTCTTCTAGAATAAAGTGTATTAAGGTGGCACCAAAGTACCCTTTTTAGTTGTAGAGTTACTGTGTTAGAGAAAGAACACAAGCCCTATGGATTATCACCTTTACATCCTTCGGCAGACAAAGTCTTACGTGATTTTAACCCCCCGAAGCACAAAGGTGTGATAGTATTGATCTTCATTCACTTATTTAATGCTTTCTGTTTGGAGTGTCTGTTTTTCTCTTTGCCTAAAGGTAAGTTATCATTAAAGAAGCTTGATTAAACTCTCATTTCAATATATTGAGTGTATACTCAGCATATAAAAAATTGCATCCATTTGCATGGATAATTTTCTGAGTGAATTCTAATGATCAAAAGGTGTCTTACCCATCAACCTAGCTTTGCCTTCTCATTTCCTCAGGTTCAGTTCACTCACCTTTCCCTCCGTTATCCTTCTTACCTCCCCATCTCACCTAGTAAAAGTATCCACAATTTAAAAAGAGGAGCTACATGTTCAAGTTATCTTCTTTTTCAGTAACAGAATTTTTGATATTCTGATATTATTGATATTATCAGCAATGTTGAAAAAAGAGAGACCCTGGAAATTTGGCAGTTGGCCAAATGAAACAATTTGTTTAAATAAAATTTGCCCCCTAATATATTCAATACTGGAGTTCCCATTGTGGCTCAGCATGTTAAGGACTCATGTTGTCTCTGTGAGGATGCATGTTCAACCCCTGTCCTCACTCAGTGGGTTAAGGATCTGGCATTGCTGCAGGCTGGCGTCATATCCGGAGTCACTGGATATGACTCTGATCCAGTGTTGCCATGGCTGTGGCATAGGCCTGCAGGTGCAGCTCCAATTCAGCCCCTAACCTGGGAACTTACATATGCTGCAGGTGCAGCTGTAAAAAGAAAAATTCAGTACTGCAATTTTCCAAAATAAATTTTTTCTCATCAGACTGCCTTTCTTCGAAATCTTTACAACTCAGTGGAAATCCCTTAATTTTTGTGATCAGTATCATCAGTAAGATGGTAGAGGGAAGTTTGCAAATTTTCATCTTTTCTTTTCTTGACTATTGGATAAATAATTTCCAGAAGTTTCTGGCTTAACTCATATGCACTAGAATTCAGTTACATAATTTAAAAAGCATGCTCTTAAACTCTTATTTAAATGATTTTAATGGTTATTTTCTGTAACTAAAATTTAGCATGAATGAGAGATAAAATAATGACTTTTTAAAGACATAATTTTTCCTACCTTGTACAAATATAATATTGGCAGCCGTCATTGTGTAGCACTGGACCGGGAATCAGGAGACCTGGTTTCTAATACCTGCTCTGTTGCTAAGGAGCTGTGTGATCTTTGGTAAGTCATTTAAACTCTATGTCCTTGGCTTTGATTTTTGTAACAATAGATCCTTCCTTCTAGAATCATTATCAGAATGTTAAAATATATTTGAAAATGCACTGAAAATTACACAAAGGATTTTTTTAATAGCTTAGCTGTGTAGTCATAGGTATTTGTATAGTGTGACATTCTTAATCATTTCTACTGTTGTCATAAGGCTCACCTCTTGTTATGATTAGTAACTATCTTTGCATATGGTAGAGTTTTGTAAGATAATCATCTAGTGTGTATGAAACTGCTCTTGAATATTAATAAAATCATCTTTCACATTACTGTTCCTGCTGTCCATACTATAGTTATCTACTAAAGCCATGTTGTCATTAGTTTTTACAAACTTTTTTTCATTATTCCTCCTAATTCAGACAGATTTATAAAAAGCCTTACCTTCTTATTATGGTGTAAAGCATGTACACAGCTTATGCAAATTTAGAACTGTATGTGCTTAAAAAATACTTCTTTGTACTGCATGGCTTCAAAATATAACCTGCCTAGTTTATCTGGTGCTTAATAAAAAGCAAAAAACAGTAATCTGTTTAAAATGTGGAAAGGAGGTGGCTCGGTGGTGAAGAATCTGACTAGGAACCATGAGGTTGCGGGTTTGATCCCTGGCCTTGCTCAGTGGGTTAAGAATCCGGCATTGCCGTGAGCTGTGGTGTAGGTTGCAGAGGCGGCTTGGATCCTGTGTTGCTGTGGCTCGTGCGGCCCTAGAAAAGGCAAAAAAACCAAAAACAAAACAAAACAAAAACTAAAAAACCTGGAAAGGAAACTGGGTGGACTTATTATGAAAGCAGTATGGTATACAAAAAAAAAAACCAAAAAAACAAAAAAACCCAACTTTGAAGAATAATACAGAGATCTTAAAAAAGAATAATTTGACCACACACAGTTTTATTCTTTGCTGGTTTTAATATAAAACTTCTGTAAGATGCAACCTAAGTATAACGTCAAATAGAATATTTGGTTTATGGGCTAGGATTTGTTAGATTGCTATTACAATGCTGAATATATCTAGTAGTAATTATTGTCATAAGGTTGCTTACATTATAATTTCTGGTGTGAGGAGTTTCTGTTGTGGCTCAGCAGTAACAAACCCTACTAGAATCCATAAGGATGCGGGTTAGATACCTGGCCCTGTTCAGTGGGTTAGGGATCCCATGTTGCCGTGAACTGCGTTGTAGGTTGCACACGTGGCTCAGATCCTGTGTTGCTGTGATTGTGAGCAGGCCTGTAGCTGTAGCTCCGATTTGACCCCTAGCCTGGGAATTTCCATATGCCGCATGTGTGGCCCTGTTGTTCTGACTTTACATGAGTTGTTACCATTATAGAAGTCATCACACTGCCTTATAAATATAACAGAATTTGTATAATCAGTTGGGTTGTATCTGCTCTCCACCACAAAAAAAGTAATCATCTTAGGAAGCGGTAAACTTGGTTCAATAATACTGCCATTGCGCCATTGCTCAAAAATTTTTTTGGATTCTATTATTGGAAATACCATCAGAGTTTGCAGCACATTTAAAAACTATCTTTAAAGGTAGTTAATCTTCATCTTTTAAAATTGGATTTCATTTCTGAAATGAAATGCTAGCAGTGCCATATAATGAAGGCAAGTGAATAAAGTTGATATTTAAACCTCCCTTTGGGAATAAAAATGAAGTATAATTCTCATATTTTTGATACTATGGTTTATAGAAAATTTCCAGAATATTCTGTACCATGGTGGAAATATTGGAACAGTCAGCCTCATAAGGTTATTTCTTTAAAGCTGATAGCACTCAATTGAGTACATAAGTTTTTCTGTGCATGTTATGAGATCAGTCTCATTACATTGTGATCATATTTCTATTTTCCTTAGGAACCACGAAGTACATATGTTTTATGGTTCTTCTAGTTATCTTGTCTCTTATTCTTCCTTTACTGTATACTTGTGATAATTTTGGTGGAGTTCACCCTTTTCTGAATCAGAAACTTGGAGCATTTGTTTTCCTTCCCAATGCCATGCTTTCCTTCACCATGAAACTTTTGTTTTTCCACCTGACTGTGCTATTGGATTGTTAGTAAGTTTTCTATTGAAGAATATTGTATCTTTAACTTTGAGTGATTTAAAGCCATTGCCATTTTACTAAAGTATATAGAGGCTGCAATCTTATTGGCTATCTCGGTTTCACACTGTTATCTTTTTTTATGTCAATTAATACTTTATAACTTTCTTCATATAAATTATTAATCCTTTATGTTATAATTCATGTCATTTTTCTATTCAGAATCCTTCTTTACTTATGGGAGGAATCATTTTGTAATCCTTTCCTGTTTTTATTTACCTCTTTTTTTCCATCATAAAGCCTTTTTTCACATTTTTTTTGGTCACAGTTACTAAACATACTGTGTTCATTTTCTGTGCCAAAATTTTGACTTTACCACTTTTTCTTGCCTAAAACCTTTTTTCTTTCAATCTTTCTGTTCAAATATAACCAGTTCTCCAGAGGTCTGTCAGATCATATCTGTCCAATAAAATCTTCAGTGAAATGCTTGCTGTTGTGATCTTCCTGCACTTTTATCACAGTTTTTTTAAGTTTTTTTTTTAATCATTCATTTGGTCCTAAATGAATACTACCTTGCATTTTTCACAATTGTATGTTTCTGTATTTAATTTTTAACCATGGGTAGTAATTGTCTAAAGAACAGGACCATGATTTTTGTGTGAACCTCTTTTAGCACAACATACAGCATAATTCAGAATAGATGTTCATATGATTTCATAGTTGTTCAATAAATTATTTTTTAAATAGGTGTTCTGCCATCTTCACTCAGATATTTCATGTGATTTTTATGTTTGTGAACCATTTAATAACACCAAATAAATATAGTTTGTACCATAAATGTATTCATTATTGTAATCTGGTTGTCATTATTATATTCCTAATGACTTTATTTTGTAGAAGCTTAAGTGAAAATGGTGCATGTTAGAAGATGTGAAACAAGGAAAAGTTCTAAAACTCAAGAGTGTGAACAGAAATCTCGGGTTGATTGGAGGCGGACTAAAAGAAGTAGCCTCTCACAATTATGTGATAGTGATGACGAGCTTGAGAGTGATGACGAGTTTGATAGTGATGAAAGTGTTGACAATAATGCAAGTATTGACAGTGATGAAGAACTTGATAATAGCAAGGGGCTTGATAGTATTAAGAAGCCAGAAAATGAAAGGGAGCTTAAATTAATTAAAGTTGAAAGTGAAGGGAACAACAGTGAGCATCTCATTAACACTAGCAACACTTCAGTATATGAGGAAGAAAAGAACAAAACCAAACATGAAAGTATTAACTTATCAGATCACAGAGAGCATTCAAGTCAAGAGGAGGATGATCTCAACATACACACTGGACAAATAACAGAGGAGGATTTAGAAGAAGAACACATCAAGCGAGGGAAGAGAAAAAGGATCTCCTCGGTGATGTATGACAGTGATGAGAGTGATGACAGTGATATCCTAGTTAGAAAAGTGGGCATTAAGCGTCCACGTAGAGTGGTTGAAGATGAATGTTCTTCAGTGGAGATGGAGCAAAAAAACCCTGAAAAAGCATTAGCCGCAAAAAAACAAGAACAGCTCCAGAAATTGAAAGAACTCTCAAAACAACGATCTCGTCAGAGACGCACTAGTAGTAGAGATTTTGAGGTGTGTTATGTTTTATTGGTTTTGTTACTGTTTTAAAATTTTTATTTAAATTATCTAATTTTTATAAAAACCAAAGTGCTGTGTCTGTTCTATTTCGCAATAATTCTAGAATTTATTTTTTAATCAAGTATCTTTGCATATGTTTGATTGTATCTAATAATATTTTATTATGAGCTTGTTCTTTTACCCTTTTTTAAAATTGAAAGACTATTTGTTTTGTATGGTCTTTCCAGTTTTTAACTTTTACTTGTAATCTTAATGTCCATTTTAAACATTTAAAAACACTTACCAGAGCATATTATCTTCTTTCTAATTTTAGAAATTCAACATTTAACCTTAAAATATGAAATTAATTTATATGATAATTTTTTGTTTCAGATTTAATCTTTTAATTTCACATCCATATTAAGAATTATAAAGGTATAGTTTTCTAAAAGATCTATTTTAATTTAATTAGGACTCTGAAAAGGAATCTTGCTCAAGCAGTGATGAAAATGAGGAGGAGGAGGAGGAGGAGAATTATGAAGATGGAGATGATTATATCATTGATGACTTTGTAGTGAAAGATGAGGAGGGTGATGAAGAGAACAAAAGCCAACAAGGAGAAAAACTGACCACATCACAACTGAAATTAGTAAAACAGAATTCTCTTTGTAAGTTAAATATCAAGAGAATGTTTAATGATGATATATTACAAATATCAAATCAGCCTTTTACTATCATATTCTCTAAATCATTGATTAGGAACTTTGCTTTTGTTTTCAGGTTACATTATCTATCTAACAATAGTTTATTCTAGTGGTTGTAGAAACCCTTTGCACTCTTAAAAATTATTGAGGACCCCAAAGACTTTTTGTTTCTGTAGGTTATAGCTGTCAAGATTTACCATTGTAGAAATAAAAAGAAATTTAAAATATGTTTATTAATTAACTGATTTAAAATAAGTCATAATGTGATAAACTCATTACATGTTAACATAGATAACATTTTTTATGAAAAATAACTATTTTCTCAAAAAATGAGAAGAGTGACATTGCTTTAAATTTTAAAAAATATATTTAATGTCTAGCTTAATAGAGGGCAGCTGAGTTCTGTCTGCTTTTGCATTCAGTCTGTTGTGATATTTTGGTTAAAATAGATAAAAACAATTTTGTTTCACAGATAGGCAGCTGGAAAAAGGGAGGAGTATTTATAAAGCATTTTCAAAATAATTGTGGATATTCTCATTGGACACCACACCAAAATTCAACAAGTGATAGTTTCTTAAAGGTTAGTCACAGTATGGAATCTGAAAGTGTATAAATGAACTTTTAGTACATAAGTTACATTCCATTGATCTGTCTTAAACAATTTTTTTTTTTTTTTGTCTCTTTGTCTTTTTAAGGCCACACCCACAGCATATGGAGGTTCCCTGGCTAGGGGTCCAATTGAAGCTGTAGCTGCTGCCTATGCCAGAGCCACAGCAACGCCAGATCCAAGCCAGGTGTCTGCGACCTACACCACACCTCACGGTAACGCCATATCCTTGATCCACTGAGCGAGGCCAGGGATCGAACCCGCAAGCTCATGGTTCTTAGTCGGATTCGTTTCTGTTGTGCCACTATGGGAACTCCTGTCTTATAGTTTGAATGGATCTTTTATCTGTGTGATTTTATAACATCATAGCATCAGTCATTTGGAAAATGCTGGTTCACTGAGTTACTCAGATCTTCCAAATTTTGATGCATTTCATTATACAGTATTTTAGAAATCACATTCATTAATATCACCACCAATCTCATCAGAAAATTCTCTAGGTATTGGGAAGTTGTCAAGCACCCAGTAACAATACAGGTTTTTCAAAATTCGAATTTCTACTCAAAAATCTGGTTTTTATGTTCGACAACAGATACTGAGAGTTGTTCTTGAAATAACAGATTCCCTCTTTTCATTTTTGACAGAATATTTGACAAATGCCTAAATAACCATAGTTGGTCAATAATACTTTCAAGTAAACAAAGTGTTTCAAGTAAACATGACAAATGAGGCTTTTTCAGTTCCCAGCTCAGTTTTTCCTCACAGTACAATAGATCATAACTTGATATGCAGCCCAAGTGCTTTACCCGTAATTCCCATTTTCATCTCAGTGAGTACTTATGTATAAAGATGTATACTCACGATTCAAGATTTAATGAAACTGATAATTTTTATTCATCGAGGACATTCCTTAGGGAAAGTAGCGCTTTTCATTGAATATATAGCAATGATGACTATAATGATTAATAGTAGTTTGGTGCTATGGCTACAATTCTTGTTAAGGGGCCAGCTGCCTTATCTATAGTTACTTTTTCATCATCAGTGAAAATGTCAACATGATGAACCAGCATTTAATTATCTTAGTGTTATTACTTTAATCTTATTGATCCTCTTAAGTGGACTTGGAGCCTTCCAGGGGTCTACAGACCACACTTTGAGAACCACTGGTGTTATCCAGCCTTTTGAAATGTCATTCGGTGAAACCTGTCAGGAAATTAGAATCTTTTATATTTTCATATAGTTAAAAAAAATTAAATAATAGGACTCTGAAAATTTAGGAGGTATTTAAATACACATTCTTTTTCCGATCCCTATAATTGTATATGAATTTAAAGCCTGTTTTTATGGTGTTTTACACCTCCAGTAGAAACAGGATGTTGGATGAAATGGAATAATGCATTTTTCCAAAAAGATTTAAAAGGAATATTTACTAAAGTTAAATGTAGTATGGTTCAATTTAGATACCATGGTTTATGTAAGAAGTGGATTGAATTATGAATCAAATTTCAAGTAATTTATATCAGTTTCAGAGATGCCAATGATAGGCTTCTATATATTGAAAGTTAGTGACTGTTATCTTTATATTAATAGGCACTGGTTCACCTGACATCTAGACATTTGAATATCAGAGAAACTCAATTAGGAAGTACTCCGTCATTCTGGATATTAATATCTAGAATGTGATAGAACATTTACTGAGAGATACCTACCCATGACCACTCCTGGCTAATTAATGAAGATAAAAGTCCTGCACATGTGAACTATTTTAACTTTCTTCTGTATCCTGCAGTTACATGCTTACTTTTGTCTTTTTAAGGGCAGTTTTAGATTTACTGAAAAGTGGAGTGGAAAGTACAGAGAGTTCTGTGTAACCCTTTAGCACGATTTCCCTTTCACTGACTTCTTGAGTTAGTTTGATACCTCTGGTGCAGTTGATGGAGCCATTATTGGTATTGTTAACTGTACCTCATAGTTTACATCAGGGATCACTCTTTGTGTTATACATTCTGTGGGTTTGAGAAATGTATAGTGATGCAGCAGGTATCCACCATTATAGTATCATACAGACCAGCTTCACTGTCCTCACAATGCCTTGTTCTCCACCTGTTCATCCTTTCTTCCCACCCTGGAACCCCCAGCAACCACTGATCTTCTTAACACCTCCAAAGTTTTGCCTTTGCTAGAATGTTTTACGGTTGGAATCATAACAGCATGTAGCCTTTTCAGACTGGCATTTTTCACTTAATAATGCATTTAAGTTTCCTCCATGTCTTAATGTGCATGATAGCTCATTTCTTTTTATCACTGAATAATATTCCATTGTATGGATGTACCACAGTTTGTTTATCCATTCACCTGTTGAGGGACATGTTGTTTGCTTCCAAGTTTTGGCAATTATGAATAAAGCTGCTATAAATCTTTGTGTGCAGATTTATCTGTGGACATAAGTTTTCAACTAATTTGGGTAAATATCAAGGAGCTCTGTTCTCTCTTTTACTACTGAGCATCTCCACCTCAGAAGATGTACCTCACTTTTTATGTAACAGACATTTTATCCTATGTGTTCTTAATTACAACTTCTCCTTACAAGCTCCCTTTTCTAAACTTGTAACCATAGTAATGCCTTTCCTCCTTTGAGTTGCCATGTTCTGTTAGCCACTATTCTAAATCTTATCTTTGTGTTCAAGTTTCCCAGTAACTCTGCAAAGCATTATATTCGTACTATTATATCCATCAATCCATTAACATTGCTTTCACTAAGATTAGTGATAACTTTCTAGTTGCCAAAATGCTCTTCAGTTCTTATGTTAACCTGATATTGCTATGCTTTGCCACTAACCATTGACCACTCTCACTTTCAAAGTTCTCTTTTTAGCTTCTTGCCTTCCCCTTTATAATATTGCTTTCCTCTTTTTCTGTTTGCGTGTAAATATTGATGTTTCTAAAGGTTCTATCCTCAGACTACCTTCATTTTGTTTGTGCTTCAGGGAGTCTCTTCCCCATAATTTCAGCCCAGTCTATAGGCAGAAGTCCTCAAACTTTTGTTTCCAGCACAAATTTCTCTAAAGCCTAAGGCCCAATTTTTTATCTTCTGGTGGAACATTTTCATTAGGGTGTCTTTCAGACAGCTCAGACTCAATATGTGCAAACTAAATGATTGAGAGATGGCAGAAGGGAATTTTGGAGTGGTGGTAGAACTTGTTCTTGATTGTTGTGGTGGCCATACAACTTTGTGTTTTGTTCATAGAATTGTGCACCACTAAGCATGAATTTTATGGCATGTGAAAAAGTAAAGCTCAATAAAGAACACCAAATGGGCACCCCCACTTCCAAAAAATAACCTCAGTGGTTAATCAGCTTCACTTCTCTTTGTATTCCTAATACACATTAGACTTGGTAACACATTATAGGAACTTGTTAGTTGGATGGATGGATGATTAAGGCAAGTATATTGACTGAAGGCTCCTGGGTCTTATAGTTCAAGATACAAAAATGTTAGGTATTTATTAAAACATCAGAGGAAAAAATACCACTACATATTTTAGAGTGGTAATTTGTGACTTGCTTAATATTTTAATACTTATCAATGATTATGCCATTTATGAATATAATGAATAAAATTAAGTATAGGCAGTTTTTGACATGCCAAGGGATTATGTCCTAAAAGTTACTATAAGTTAATTCTTACATTTCATAATCAAAATATATTTTCTTGTTAAAGCAGTAATCTGTGTGATGAATAATGAACACTATTCTTGGCCTGGGTTAGGTCGTAGTTAGACTAGTATTTCCAGATTCATTCTCCCCCTAGCCTCTACAAGAACACTAACAGCTACTCATATTCAACTTGTAATCAAAATTTGGGAGAGACATTTCATAACTCATAACATAGTTCATAATATAATTCAGTAGTCAGTTGAGACTCAATCAGTGACATATGCAGTTTTACCTTTTTGAAGAAAATAGTTCTACTGTAGGAAGATGTTTTGTCACTTCCTCACTATGTGCTGTTTGGCTCTGAGAGATACATTTGTAACACCTCAAAATAGAGTAGTTTCCCTCCTGCTACATGGCAGGAGCACTTAAAAGACAATCATAGTCTTTCCCCTTCTCATCAGTTCCTATTAGTATTTATTCATATTAATTTGAGACTCCCAACTCCCAAAAAAGATACCAAAAAAAGTAGAGGGATAGACTAGCAGTTGTTCCTCATACCCCAGGTGTATATAGTCCACATGTTACTAATATTATACACAGGTAGAGAGAGAGGAATACCTTCAGATTTGTAGATACTAAAGATATTATTTTCCAGTACTCTGTCATATGTTCAGAGTAGTAGAGAATCAAGTGGTAATAATAAATTATAAGAGTACATCTCTGTCTACTAGTGCCTTGCTAGAAAAATACTTGATAGAATACTGGAAATTAGACTGAACATTAACTTAGTCTCCACCTAGCAATTAAAGAGATCAGTCTATCAGCACACAGAGAATGACCAAGAACAGTCTCACAACCATTTATGTTAAATATTAAATCCTTTCCTCTTGAGAAGTTTTCCTCTTGTTCTAGGATAAATAAAAAGTACTAGTGGAGTCATATGGCACAAGGGAAAGGTAACATTGCCCTGAAGACTCAGGGGAAGAAAATGCCTGTGAAAAATGTTTCATTAAAGGAAACAGAAGAAAATTGTGTAAAGCATTTGCTTTGCAATCTATGAAAAAGAAACAAAATCATAAAGAGAAAACAGGAAGCTAGTTAAGGAGAAACTACTGGAAAGTGAAAAATATAAGTGAAACTACTGGAAAGTGAAAAATATAAAGTAAGAAATAAAATCTATATTGAAAGCAGTAAACAGAAGAATTAACAGTACAGACAGAAGATCTTGTCAATGATATATAGGTCAAGCCCAAGAAATTGCTAGCATAGAGAAGAAAAAACATTTCTGAAGGAGAAAATTACACATAAGGGAATAGAAATGAAGACCCCATTTTATAAATTCCTTGGGGGAAAAGGAAGAACAAATGGAAATCTAAGAAAGAAAATTATATAACCTTAGTGAGATATGTAAAAGAAGATTTGAATGTCCTAAGAGACATAGCATGTTTTGGGATTTAAAGACATGTGCAGATGTGAATTCAAAGTGTGATGGGAGAAAATATTCTTGAGTTGCCAAATACACTTAATTATGTGGGTTAAAGAGGCTCACATCCCAAGTTGATGAAAAAATTTTCAAATAGACATATGAAGGAAATATTTTTCTAATTATAGGAGTACAGAAAAAGTCTTCTAATCATTCTTTTTAGAACCATAAAAATGGTTTAACATTAGTTACCGTGTTAATGTGTTACATGTGTCAAAGAAAAATAGTAATTTCAATAGATTCTAAAAGGGCATTTGATAAAATTCAGTACCCATATCTAGTTTTTTAAACAATCTTAAAAATAGTAATGTAAGCATATGTCCTTTACATAACAAAGACTATTTTAAGCCAAGACCCAACATCATAATGAAGCACTAGAGCTTTTCTCTTTAAAATCAAGAACAAGACAAAAATATTTCCTTGTTCTAGATGTTTTCAACAGTGCAGCAGACATGAAAGTAGAACAAGAAATAAAATCATTGAAAAGAAAAAGACATTTGTTATTGAACATAATATTGTTTATGCACAAGCTATCAGTATCTGACTTATTTAACCAAAGATACAGATATAAGAGAAAGGATATGAATGTATTGAGAGCAGGAGTAGATGCATCCTCTGTTTCCATATTTTTCTTAAGTTCTTTTTCCTCTATTTGGGACAGGGGAGCACCTATTACAATAGAAAAAAGGGGCCCCTTTCTTGCTCTGCCTCTGCCCTCTTACACTGGGCTTGCACCTCTACTCCAGAAGAAAGTACAGCAACAATCCATGTGCTTCTACCTGAGAGAATATTTATAAACATCCTCTTGGTTCTTAAATAATACTTAACACTAGCAAGACCACACCTTCAGGGTTGGGGGGCAGTGGAGCAGGGGAAAGCAGTCACTTCCCAGGAATTTACGAACAGTATATCTCTCTCCAGCTCTGTAATGTTCCAGGAAGCTCATTTTCCTTAGAAAAAGATCTCAGGAAAAGTGACCAGATTAACAATATGTAAAATTCAACAGTTTACTTGTATACTGTCAATAATTATTTAGAAGATACAATGAGATAAACTTCCATTTACACTAGTAAATAAAATAGTTACTAGACCTAATAAAGCATGGCTTTATACGTACAAGAATAAATTTCACTGTGAAATAGAACACATGAATAAAAGAGATAATCATGTTTCTGGAAAGTAATAAATAGTACAAGAAGTTCTATCTCCTGAAATTAATTTTTTGATTCAGCCTTGCAAACACAATCTTGAAGTTCACTTGGAAGAACAAATACATGAGAATAAATAAAATTTGAAAGCAAAAAGTAAAGTGGAAGGACTTGCTCCACCAGATATAAAATGTTATCAAAAATAGCAATAAGTAAAGCAGAATAGCACTGACATGAGAATGACAGATCAGTAGGAAGGGTAGTGCTAAAACAAAAATCTTAGCATATATGTGAACTGTACGATAAAGAATGAAGGAAAATCAACAGAATGACTATAAACTACCCAATGATTTGGTGTGGGGGAATTGATTAACTCCTTTGGAAAAATCAAGTTATGCATAAACATGAATATTTTGGTTTTCTTTTGTATCCTTTTGCAATTTTTTAATGATAATGAAGGACAGTTAGAAACAATATTTCTAAAGTATTCTGTTGAAGCCCATCCACTCTAGGGATTAAAGCAATGAGAAAAGCTCTGAAGGAGGTCTGAGCTCTCTCTAATCCTGACTCTGCCTCTATCTAGTTGTATATGGAAACCTGGGATAAATTATTTGATCATTGTGAATGTCATTTTTAACCTTAAAATGAGGGATTTGAATTTAACTTTCTCCAGTTCCCCATCCAACTCTAAAATTCTATGTTCTGAAGTATAAGAGTATCAAATCTAACATCTGTCTATGTAAGGGATTGTAGCATGAAATCTGGGGTCAGACTGTCTGGATTCCAGCCTTGTTTCCAACAATTTACTAGCTCTGTTATCTTAGGGAAGTTTTTCATCCTCTCTGTATCTGTTTCCTCAATGAGAAATAAACCGAGGGTAATGATAGTACCTCGTAGGCTTGTTGTGAGAAATAACAGCAGTGCATGCAAGTGCTTAAAATGATGCCTGGCCTATACTTGCTTTGTAATTTTTTTTTTTAAATTTGCAATGCTAGGAGCATCCACTTCCACCACCACTTGCCCATCCACTCAAGCACAGTGAAATCAAGGGCATCTTGACTCTTTTGAAGGAGATGCTGACACACAACAGTAGGAGAAGGATTCTTTGCTTGGGAAAATCCTAAAGAAGCAGTGTTAGGGTCTTCGAAATAGAGCAGCAGTTCCCAAAACCTTACAGTGTGTGAGTAACACTGGACATTCAAGGCTGATAAATATAGTGGAATAAAAAAATTTTTCTTTCAATTTGTTTGATAGCTAAAAGGTGCAGAGGGCATGAATTTGATTTTTTTTCTCGATGCATCCTTAAATATTCACAGAACAGTTTTTCCTTAATTCAGTTTAGGAAGTGCTAGACAGAGTTTAAATGCATTTTAACACTCACAAATTAAATATGTACCTACACTATAATTTTATATCCAGAGGTTGGTGAAAGCCTAGTCAAGTTAAAGTCCATTGAATTATTATTTTGTTTTCCAATTATATTCATAAATAGCTGTGGCCAGGTTTGTTTTTGTTTTTGTTTTTTTGTAATTTTCAGTTGATCATAGGCCTTCTACAATCTAAGGGCCCCAGTGCAAATTATCTGCTGTTGTCAAGTAGTTTTATTACAGCTTTATTTTTTGATCACTTTTGTACCTCAGTAGGGTGTTTTCTTAAAAATAAATGCATACTAAAAATTTCCCCTAGAGTCTAAAATAAGGTTTATATAGCCCTTTTAGTAACTAAAATATAAATTAAAAGATTTTTTTCTCTGTGTTAAATTTCATCTTTATTTTTACTTCAACTGAAAAAGTCAGAATTCTCTCATGGATGCTACTAATAGGTTTTATTTTGCTTTAATCCCTTGCCAAGCATCTTCTATTTTTCCTGAAATACTCAGGCAGTCCTTAATGTGTCTTCGCAAGTGCCCTGAGCAGTGGCAAATGCTCTGTGATGACCATTTGGATCAGGGAAGTGGTCATATTTTATAGGGGATAGTTCCACAGTCATAGTAAATCTTGACTCAAGAGCAGTGGGAATTAGTAGGGACCTTTTCTCTTATCATTGCCTGGGCCACCACAACAGATGATTTCAGGGACCAAGTTGGGTTCATGGGAAAGTAGGCTTATATATTTGATATGAAAAAGAGAAGACGTAACTCTTCTAAGCAGATGTGGAAAATCCTACATTTGTGGCAGCAGAAAGGGAACTGAGTTTTCATAGCCATTGGGGTTCTGGCTAGGGTAGCAATTTCCTGAACAATGTCATGTATAACATATGTTAGAGTTAAGGAATAAGAGAGGAGCTTCATTCACATATTCAATAATCTAGAGTTTTTCTCTCTTGCTCTCTCTAATTATCAAGTTGATAATTACACTTCGGTGCACAGGGAATGATACTGATTTTTTTCGCCCACAACATTTCTCTTAATATTCCCTGAACAGTTTTCCCTTAATAAGTTTGGAAAGTGAAGATTATTTGAAGTAACAACCAGAAACTTTGAGTTAGAAGCCAGTAAATCTGGAAAATGGAGATTTTTCTCAGTTACTAGGCAAGTCACCAAGCCAGCTATAAAATTAGGCTAATTAAACAATTTCTCGTATTTATAAGATTCATTTCTTAGCCTTGCATAAAGGAACCCATTGTATTCAAGGACTTGTTTTATATGCTAGATTCTAATATTTATTTTAAACTAATTTCAGATTCTTTTAGTGACCACTATACTCACTTTGAAAGAGTTGTGAAGGCTCTTCTGATCAATGCGCTAGATGATTCTTTCCTGGAAACATTATATGGTAAGTTAATAATATGAATGGAACGATCAGGGCTTTTCCCCCCAATTTTTAAACAACCTCATCATTTCAGATGTATATACGTGTGTATGCGTGTATGTACATTAAAATAAGGAGACCAATCTTAAGGCCCTCCAGTTGTTCCCTCTAGAATCAAGTACACCAAAAGTGCATTCACATAAAAAATGTTTTAGTGTTTATTATTTGTAATATGGGAAAGTACAAAAGAAATGGTTTCCCTATCCTTCAAGAGTTCACAGTGAACTTAAAGATATAGGACATGTACTAAAAAAAAATAATGGTAATTCAACACCCATGTGTTGTCTCAGCCTCTCTAAGCTCCTTGAATTTCATCGAAAGTGATATGCTTTTTATGCTTTTGTGCCTTGCTCATGCTGTTCCTCCTTGGAATATTATCTCTTCTATCCTGGATGTTCCAAGTGAGTATGAAATTCTTTCCACTATGAAAGCTATCTGTGACCCACTCAAGAAATATCTGTCACTCCCTCTTTTGTGTTATCATTATCCTGAGTATGGTGCTGCAGATGTGTGTGCACTTTTCAAACTGTACTGAAAATATGTTTTTGCCTTCCTCCCTTACAAGAGTGTAAGAAGAACCATACTTCCTACATACACATCCCTTACATCTAGCATAGAATCTGGCTCTTAATAAGGACTATAAATATGTTGTGTTGAATATCTACCTAAATGCCAAAGTAAGATTTCGTTCACAATTTATTTGAACAGATATTGAGTACCTACCAAGGGCCAGGCATTATTTGAGGGCTAGGGATTTGGCATTAACTATGACCTGGAAGATTCTTGCCATCATGTTGCTTAAAGTCCAATGGGAGAGACAGACAATTCATGAGCAAACGAATATATAACATGATATGATTTCAACTAGGGATTCATTCTTGAAAAAATATAAAATATGATAAGGAGATGAAGAAGGATAAAAGCAAAATCTCTGTTAGTTGGATTGATCAAGGAAGTTCTCTCAGGTGGTGTCTTTTGAATAGGAACCTGAATGAAGTGAGGGAGGAAATAATGCCTGGATCTAGCAGAGAACACAGCAAGTGTAAAGACCCTTAGGAAGGAGTACGTTTAATGTGTTCAGGGAATGGTCAGAAGGCCTGTGTGGCTCCTTTTTTTCTCTAGTGCTGGAATGCTTTTCTTTCCTAACTTCATTTTTTTCCCCCCAATTTAAATTGTTTCTAACCAGCCAACCAGGTATCTTCCTAAAACTATGGGAAGAAATCTTTGTCCAGTTGTTTAAATATTTTATAAAGGCAAAGTGATTGTTGTTTCCCCCCCCCCCCGAACAGATGGCACCAGGCAAAAATCATATGCAAAAGATATGTTGACATCGCTTGATTATTTGGATAACCGCTTTGTTCAGCCTCGTCTAGAGAGTTTAGTCTCTAGAAGTCGTTGGAAAGAGCAATATAAGGTATATGGTTTAATTTGTTTTTGAATCTCTGGTGGGGAATGGGGTGGGGGTGGCAGTGGGAGACCTCTCATGATGTCAGTGTCCAGTCAGACTGAATAATCTTTTAAATTATTAGCATTTTCTTATGTTAAATAACCAGCTTGTCGTTTCTCACCTTCTCTAAAGGCTGTTGTTGTTTTAATCATTCACACTTGTTCTATCTATCCAACAATTAAGTAATTCTAAATGATGATGACTTTAGAGTATCTCTAGGACTTAGTCCATCTGTTAAAATGAGGTGTCTCACAGGATGTTAATTATTTCAGAAAAGAGAGTTCCTTTGTTAAAGAAAGTTGAGAAACCAGTAGGTTTAGCTTACCCAGGGGTCTTTTCAAGGAGCATTAATGTGTGAATTTGTACTGTAAATCTTCAAGAGGGCAATACAGAATGTAATGTAATACCTTCTGAGTTTGTGTTTTACTATGAAGCTCCTTTTCATAAAACGCCTATCATGACCTTCTAGGATATTGGTTTATATAATCTAATTAGGGCCTACAAAGTCTTTGACATCCTTCTCCACCTTAAGATTTTGTAATTCCACCATTTGAGGGGAAGGATCTTTTTAATTCCTAAGATTTACTTGCGAGTTCCCATTGTGCCTTGGGGGTTAAGGACCTAACATTATCTCTATGAGGATTTGGGTTTAATCCCTGGCCTTGCTCAGTGGGTTAAGGATCTGGTGTTGCCATGGCTATGGCCTAGGTAACTTGAATTTCTAGTATCTTGCCATTTTTCCTCTTGCTCATTATTAGAACATAGAAGGCTAGAAGTAGAAAGGGGGGAAAAAACCTTGAAAATCATTCTTCTAGTTTTCTATCTTCTAATAATGAGCAAGAGGAAAAATGGCAAGATAGTAGAAATTCAAGTTCTTATAGTCCTTCTAGCACTTAAATCATTAGCTATTCTAATTCATTTATGTCAGGAGATTTCACTTCATCCAGGGCCTTGAATTACCTGATGAGAAATTAGCCACAGATGGTTTAGGTTTAAGGGACAGTTATGGGATTACAAAAAAAAAAAAAGTTAAAAGACTTCAGTTTGGAGGATAGCTTGAGTTTTGGGCCACCATATATATCTTTTTGACTTTAGGTGATTTTTTTAACTTCTATAAATTCCAGTTTCTTCCTCAGATACAGAAAATATTTACCAATTTTAAAGGGAAATATTTATTTACTTTTAAGGTAAAGTATGTAGCCCAGTTCTTAAAATATGGTATGGTATATGTCTTAGAAAAATAGCATATTGATCACTTAATTTTGCCAAGTAATCTGTATGCAAATTAAAGTATCTTATCTGATCTTCAGGGTAAGCCCTCAAAGAAGATATTATTATTTCCTCCATTTAATTTTTTAATATAAAAAAATTTTTATTTTCTTTTTTTACAGCCGAATCTGTGGTGTATGGAAGTTCCCAGGCTAGGGGTCTAATCGAAGCTGCATCTGCAGCCTACACCACAGCTCACAGCAACGCCAGATCAGATACTTAACCCACTGAGCGAGGTCAGGGATCAAACCTGCATCTTCATGGATACTGGTCTGGTTCGTTAACTGCTGAGCCATAGCAGAACTCCCTGTTTCCTCCATTTTAGAGATGAGAAAATTGTGACTCAGAAAAAGTGAGTAATGGAAGGTTACACAGCTGGTAATAAGCCATGCCAATGTATAAACCTAGAAACCTTAGGTTTCTAGGGTTCCTCTGACTTCAGAGCCCATCTACTGTGCTATATTATGCTTTACCATGCCATGGTAGGTTATGTTGAATTTGGATATCCCAGTGTTGAAATAATAATTGTAAGATACAAGAAAATAAGTTGCCTAAAAAATTTAGAGACATGGATGATTTAGTCAGGATAAGCTAAGTTATGCTGCCAAAGAATAAATAATATGACAAAATAAACCAGCAATGAAAATTTGAATAGCTTAATCCAACAAAATTTTATTTCATTTACATTATATGTCCAGTGTGAGTCAACGGGAGTGCTCTGTTTATTGTAGTCACTCAGGGAACCAAGCTGATAGAGCTTTCATCTCAGCATGTGCTTCTATGAGTACGACAGATGCAGGAAGGGAAGATGGCTAGTCACCTAATCACTCTGAATGTCAGCCTGTAAGTGACACGTGTCATGAAGTACTAGGAATATGAGAAATAGTAAAGGGTAGACAAAGGATAATGTTGCTGATGATTATACATTGTAAAAAGAAACTATACTGGGTACTTAATTACTGTCAAGCTTATCCCTAGTAATATGTTCATTGTGTGCAGTTGAAATATTGTAGTTAACTAATCCATACCACTAATTAGAACAGTAGTATGTAGCACAGCATAAGCATAAGTAAAAGTACTCAAGTACAGGAGTTCCCACTGTGGGTTATGGATCTGACTGCTGAGGCTCAGGTGGCTGCAGAGGTGTGGGTTCAATCAACCCCCAGCCCGGCTCAGTGGATTAAGGATCCTGTATTGCTGTAGCTGTGGCCCAGGTCACAGCTGTGGTTCAGAGTCAGTCCTTGGTCTGGGAATTTCAACAGCCGTGCATGAAGCCCAAAAAAAAAAAAAAAAAAAAAAAAAAAAGGACTCAAGTACAGCTAATTTCACAGTTTAATAAAGCTTATTTATGAATGCCAAATATTGTTTCAATTTGTTTACTTATTGCTAACTCAGCTATTAGACTGACCATATCAATACTGGCCACCTAACAACCTGTTCAAACTTGTTTATTTTCATCAAACTTTAGTAAGTAACCAGAGGAGAGAATTATTTCTGAAATATTTTGTGGAAAATACAATTCATATAATGGAGACTGAATGTGTTGTTTTTCTCAAATTTTTACTAATTCATCTTTTTATTATCCTGAATTTTTTCTGTTAATTCTTTCCCATTTTAACTAATTATTAAATCTAGAGATGGGAAAAGAAGTTAAAACCTGTGAAGAGCACTGCTACTCAGAATTTTGACGAATATGAAACTAATTTTTTTTCCCTAATCAGGTTTCTTTCCATTTAATAGCCTAAATTATAAATTAATTTTTAAAATTTAAAATGTCTTATCAAACACCTACTGTGTGCTCAGTACTAAAGTAAGAAATACCAATGTTTTGCTCTTGGCATCTTGTCCTATTATTATGATTCACAGTCTTCGTTTTAATTTGTTTGGTCTCTTTTTATGCTTTATGTTGTTTTTCTTATCCTTGAAAGCTTCATAAGGTTTTGAAATTACTTTCAGGAGCGGGTAGAAAATTATTCTAATGTAACTATTCATTCAAAGAATCCTGAGGACTGTTCTTGCCAAGCTTGTGGATTGCATCGCCGCTGTAGCTATTCAGTGCATTTATCAGGAAAGTTGTATAACACCAGGACCATGGAAACAGATGATTTCATGTCACAGGATAAACAGGTATGTTTTCACACTCATTTTAGTTCTCAGCATTTAGAATTTTTCACTAAGTAAGCCTGCACAAATAACCCTAAGTTATTTCCACAGATGGAAGAAAAGCATTAGGAGAAAAGAGTGCAAGGAAAGAATATGCAGTTTTTCAATGTGAAAAATATGCAATATACAGCAGATTCACTCCTGATTCAGTCAGTTAGTGAAATCAGTGCATATAGTCTAAGTACACATCACCCAAATTTGGGGGAGATGAGAGGGTATAAGATGAGGATGAAAAGAAAGGTAACTGGGCCAGGGGAAGCAGAAGTGTCTTTTGAGTCCTAAGGTGAATTTGACCTTTGGAAATTTAATGGAAGATAATCTAGCAAATTGACAGTCCACAAACAAATAAAGATGCTTGTTCATCCCAATATGATATCTGAAGGAAAACTGTACTTCAACCTAGACTATATCAGAAGTGTGTCAGGAGTTCTCGTTGTGGCTCAGTGGTTAACAAATCCGACTAAGAACCATGAGGTTGTGTGTTCGATTCCTGGCCTTGCTCAGTGGGTTCAGGATCCGGTGTTGCTGTGAGCTGTGGTGTTGGTCGCAGACGCGGCTTAGTTCTGGTGTGGCTGTGGTGTAGGCTGGTGGCTACAGCTCTGATTGGACCCCTAGCCTGGGAACCTCCATGTGCCACGGGTGTGACCCTCAAAAAGACAAAAAAAAAAAAAAAAAAAAAAAAAAGATAAAGAATTCAAAAGCAACTGAACAAATACTGAAGCCAAATACTAGATGAGGCAAAACTAGCCTTGCTGTATAAGGCATACCAGGACCATGACATAAATCTCACACAAGGTACCATCTGCCCAATTCATGAACCTCAAGCCAAAAGGCATCATAAATGCAGATCAGAACCAGGGAAACCCAGAAATCCTCAGCAAAGGCAAATCTACCATCACTTTATAAGGCTGCCTACTCAACTTAGAAGAATGGAATTCCCAATATAAACAAGTCCAAAGAATATGGGTTCATCATAAAAAATATGTAAACACACATATACAGTTCTCATAAGAAAAATCAGTTAATTTAAAGACGACTGGGATTTCTTTTGGGTGGGGGGAGGCCCTGCATCCATGGCACGAGGAAACTTCTTCTCATCCTTCCTCTTTCCTTGAGACCTTTTTTCTTTCTTCTCCGTACTTTAATTTCCTTAAGGAGATGGCTGCACCTCACTAGATAAATGGAGGCCTAGAGAAATACCTCAAAAAGCTACCTACAGTGAGCTGGATATTAAAAATGTGCATAATGCACGTTTCATTATCTTTCCTTGCCTTAGTTTGTTAAGCAGTGTTGATTTGCATTTCTACATGCTGTATCTAATAAATGACAAATTAGATTTTTGCTGTTTCTTCTTCTTTAGGAAAATTTGGTGGCAGTTTTCAGCTTTGTTTCCAGTTGTATCTTTGGATATGTAGGGTTCCTTAGTTCACTCTGGTAACTGAGATGACTCAATTACCTTCAGATTTATCAGTTCATAGAACTATGCTAACCCCGCACAGTGGATTAGTAATTATTTATATGTCACTTTACTGCTTTGAGATAATAATTGCGGAACTTGTCATTTCTCTCTCTTGGGCAATTTTTAAATTCCATCTTGTTAGAATAGTGTCCTAAATGTTTAGAAATGCAGTTAGTTAATTAAAAGTACTCGCCAAAGAAGTTCCTGTCGTGGCTCAGTGGCTAATGAATCCGACTAGGAACCGTGAGGTTGCGGGTTTGATCCCTGGCCTTGCTCAGTGGGTTAAGGATCCAGCGTTGCCGTGAGCTGTGGCGTAGGTCGCAGACGCGGCTCAGATCTGATGTTGCTGTGGCTGTGGTGTAGGCCCTCAGCTGAAGTTCTGATTAGACCCCTAGCCTGGGAACCTCCATATGCCATGGGTGCAGCCCTAGAAAAGGCAAAAACACACACACACACACACACACAAAGTACTTGCTGAATAGATTTCTGGACACTTAAGGACACTACTAAAAGCATGGATTAATTTTACTTATTTGTAGTACCTCAGATAAATAGAATCCTATAGTATAAGATGTGTTATACTGTATACATTATTTCATAAGGTATAGTGGACTGTAATCATCCACTAAAACGGGTGGGGTGAAAAGAGAGGTCCATTTGCAGTTTATATAGCTACTCTATACATTTACTGTTTACATTTATTGTTTTCTATGAAGCCTTACTAACCAATGGTTTAACCTCTTTCAGATAAAATGTAATCACATTTGGGGGGAAAAATAATGTGAGAATACTCTAAAGGTAATTTTGAGTCTGTTGACCTGCGTAAGTGTAAGATAGATGACAAGAGGGTAGGAAATAGAAATGGAAAGAAATTATAACTATTTTCAATGAATATTTTTGTTTCATACAAGTAAAACGTTGAATTGGAGATTTTAAAACACTTCTCCCTACCTCTTGTCTTAAACATTCTATACAGATAAATTCCTCTAGTTTTGTGGAAATATGCGATACGGTGTGGTAGAAATTAAAAAATCAAATTATTCTCTTACCATATTTAATTCAGAACAGCCATAGGAGACTTCTCCCAAGTAATCTACTTTAATGGCAGAAACGGAGAGACTACCCCATTTGTCAATTTCCTCTTGTTATTCCACGAGAATAAGATTGATTATATTATAAAGCCTGGAGCCCTTTCTGATGCTTTTTCTACAATGGGTGAAATAATGTAGGTAGTACAGTTGTATTTAATTTGGTCAGTGCAGTGTGTAACAAAATATACATTCAAAACATTCTGAAAGAGGGTGGATGGTTGACTTCACAAGAAGAGTATTTTAACCACAGAATTCTACCAACGCATGTAAACATAGAAATCAAAATTTTTATGGTTTATTGCTCATAATAGAGTATTAATGTATTATAATCACATCAGATTCATTCATTAAGGAAGCAAATATGAATAACACAAAAGTTTTTTTTCCCAAAAAATATTTTGGGAAAAAGTATTTAGTTAAAAAGCTGTCAATTTTTAGTATTATTATGAAAGTTCATTTCAGTTTACATGTTGCTTATAAACTAGAAACATACCTTAATCCAGGCACTTTTACCTCAGTAACTGTGTGCATATGATAGTTTGCATTCTCTTCCTGCTATCAGGTGTGTTCTTTTGCCTTTCATTTTTCTTCTCCTTCCCAAATTTGGCCCTTTTCTTTTTTTAAGGACTTAGTTCAAGCATCACCTAGTGGAGGACCCTTCTCTTCTCTGGATTGGGTGAATTGTTCCCCCTCTGTACCTTGATCACATCTTATGCATAGCATTTGGCACATTGTTGGGGTTTTTTTTGTTTTGTTTATTTTTACTTTTTGTCTTTTTGCCTTTTCTAGGGCCGCTCCTGTGGCATATGAAGGTTCCCAGGCTAGGGGTCTAATTGGAGCTGTAGCCACTGCGCTACACCATAGCAACGCGAGATCTGAGCCTCGTCTTCGACCTACATCACAGCTCACGGCAATGTGGCATATTGTTTTGTAATCATTTGTTTTCAACCTAATATAGGTGATACATATTTCACTTATGTAACTCCAATGCTTGGCTCAATACTTGAAACATAGAAGGTGCTCAGTTTTTGCTACCTGGGTTATAAACAAGAGAGGGTAAAGGAATCATTGTATTAAAATGTTTTTTTATTTTTTAAATATTTTGTCTTTTTAGGGCCACACCCTCAGCATATGGAAGTTCCCAAGCTAGGTGTCAAATCCGGGATGCAGCTGCCGGCCTAAGCCATAGCCACAGTGACTCGGGATCTGAGTGGCGTCTTTGACCTACACTGCAGCTCACAGCACTGCTGGATCCTTAACCCACTGAGTGAGGCCAGGGATCAAACCCATGTTCTCATGGATATTAGTCGTGTTCATTACTGTTGAGCTACAACAGGAGCTAAATTTTTTTTTTAATAATGCATTTATTGGCGTTCCCGTCGTGGCTCAGCAGAAATGAATCTGACTAGCATCGATGAGGACGCAGGTTCAATCCCTGGCCTTGCTCAGTGGGTTAAGGATCTGACATTGCCGTGAGCTGTGGTGTAGGTTGCAGGTGCAGCTCGGATCTGGCATTGCCGTGGCTGTGGTGTAGGCCAGCAGCTACAGCTCCGATTCAATCCCTAACCTGGGAACTTCCATATGCTAAGGGTTTGGCCCTAAAAAAAAAAAAAAAAAATGCATTTATTAGATTCTACTTTTGATGAAAATCTTAAAACCAGAAAAGCTGTACATTCATCACTACATATTTACTTCATATATCAGGTGGTGTTTATTTCTCGATTTAGGTGTTTACTGTTGGCAGAATTTGTGCTAATCGTACCAGAATTTATCATACACTGAAACATTTTAAATTCAAGCTGTACCAGGAATGTTGCTCCATTGCAAAGACAGAAGAAGTGGAGGATGAACAGGTTAAAGAAACAGTGGAGAGAATTTTCAATCAATCAAAAGAAAGAGGCTGGATTGAAGAGGTAAGGTAACTATGGAAGAGCCATTTTATTCAGTAGATTCTGGAGCCTAATTTTGATCAGCAAAAGGATACACATGATTAGAAGACAGTGAAATGTAGATGAGAACCTCTCCTTCTCTCCCTGTCTTTGTATTTTCTCTTCTTCCCCCCATTCCTTTCATGCTTATCATTGTCCCACTCTGAATAGGTGCCCTGATGTTCTAAGCATTCACTCAGCTCATCAAGAAATTTTAATCAGCAATAATACTGCCCTTTAATGAAGGACCTCTGTCCTTTCACCTTTATATATGTGGTTTTCCTTACATATATATTAAGTCCCCTTATTTACTTTGACAAAGTATAGGACTCACCTCTGCTTGTCTGCTTCCTATCTTCAGACCAGTTCTTGTGACCTGAGAGTGAAGAAGCACCTGGTGCCAATCTGAGGAAAGGATCTCGGCTGCCAGTTCTAATGCCACCCACATCCTCTTCTTGAGGACATGGGACTGAGCAGTGAGCACTGTAACTGAAGATCAAGGGGAATGCAGAGGTTTCAGGCCACGGCACTGATTTTGATTCCCCCATATCCTATTAATCACTAAATTTGATATCAGGGATAGAGTGGGGGTTTTGAAGAGTGCACTGGATTCCTGAAGATCTGCTGGCAGCTCATAAGCTCTGGTCTGCTCACAGAGCTTTTAGAATCGTTATGGTACATGGAAAGAATGCTAATATGATTGCCATCTTCTAAAACAAGTCTAGTTCCATGAATGTACAAGAGAGAACAGATAGTAGATTTTCAGGAAACTCAGATCAACAGTATATTTAATCTTAAAGGAAAAAAAGAGACCTATTGCCTGGGTTATTTATATTATAAGGAAATTTATAAAAGAGGAAAATTTAAAAAAAAGAAGAGAATTTAGAGAATAGATTTATGAGCAAAGGGAAAGAAAACCAGAACAACAAAACAGGAACTTCTAAGGACATGTTCCACAGAGGTCTCCTGGGCTGGAGGATGACATCAAGATGGGTTTCCCTTTTGACAGTTATCCTCCCACCACAAACCACCACCCAGTGATCTCCGCCCCCCCCGCCCCCCGCACCCAATCTGGGCCCTTAAGTCGCCTTGCTCTCATTTTACTCTCTTCAGTTTTTTCCCTTTTACTTTGCTTCTACTTCTCTCACTCCAGATTCTTTCTTTCCTCCCTATCCTTCTCTGTGCTTTTTCATTTGCCTTGGGGAAGAGCCATCACTTACCCAGTAAGTCGCGTCTTCATTTTCCTCGATGACATGAAATTCTTAAGTGCTTTTATTGATGCATTGAAATGTTGCCAACTCTCTAGTGGAGTTGGAAGACCTACTGGGATATCACATTTTTAAAAAAGTAGTAGGTATAGCAAAATCACTGTGTGTATTATATATATATATTTAATATATATATATATAATATATGGGGAATAACATTAAACTTCTTGCAAAAAAAAATTAAAAGCATCTCCAAATCATGTACCTTAGAGAAAGCTTAATGAGGTCAGGGTTTGTAACAACAGAAGTGACCTTAAGAAATCCAAGAATAACACTTAGCAGTAGGCATTGAAGGTATTTCAAGATGGTGCCTGTTTAAAGCAATATGCACATTTTTTTTTCCAATAAAATACCGAAGAGCTTCATTTTCTTTTTGAGATCTCTCCTACCTTTGAAATATTTGTCTGTAGACTTTCTCGAAAGATTTCCTAGAAATTAAAGAAGTTTATTAGTCAATATGAATCTGTATCGCAGCTTTGTGCACTGCAATTAAATTTCCAAATTTATCAAGTGCCCTGATATTTCTCAGCATCAGTCTGCCTCCCCTCTCAGTGTGTGTGTATCTTTGAGTGATGGCACTGCTTATGTTCTTGAGATGCATGCCTTCTTCTCAGCCACAGTTGCTCTCACCCTTTAGGTTGCCTGGGCTCAGTGCTACTTGAGTGGCCATAGCCATGGCTCTTCCTGCTCTTAGGCCCCAGTTATTATGTGAACCCTTTCCTTCACCTTACACAAACTATTTGTTCCTGTCTTTCCTCTCCCAGCTTGTGTTTCACACCTTGCTTTTACCCTTACTTGCCTCTTCTTCCTCCAAACATCTTTCTTCCATTATCTCAGGATATCTCAGCATTTCTTCCCAAAGATCTGCCAACTAGGTTGACTTAATTCTTATTCTTTCTCCTAACAGTTGAACTAGGAGATCTGTTTTTAACCTAGTGCTATTAAAAAGGAGAAATTCAAGTGTAAGAAAAGAAACAATGATAAAAATTTATAATAAAACCAAAACATATAATAAATATAATAGTAATATAGACCTTGTTCTAAATGAGAGCTAAAGAACATGGCATCATATGCCACTGGCAAGTTCTAACAAATGTTTTTTCTTTAAGAAGACACTGCATATGATGATGGGGTCCCCAGGGCAGTTGAAGACAGGATTGTTGGGATGAGGTGGTGAATACATGAACACCAGGAAGTGAAGAAAGTATGTCCATAGACGTATCAACTGTCAGTCCCCGTCACTACCAACACTGGAGTTTTCAGGATCCTCTCTCACCTTCCTGGAAGTAGAACCAGAGCTCATAAGTAGAGTTAAGAAACCATTAGGTCAGTTTATCTCCTTAGCTGAGGGAAGTGCTGTGAACTCCATCAACCTTGAAATCTCCAAATCGTCCTGACTCCTCCCTTCTCTTGTTCCTACCCTAGTCTTTGCTGCCCATCCTCATTGTTGTCACTCAAATGTCGGCCCTCATTACTTAAGTTATTACAGCAGACTCATACCTAGTTGCCAAGCCATCCTAAAATGATTGTTTCTCTTATTTGTTTTCTAAAATACACCTCAGACCATGTGCATCTCCTGCCCTGACACCTTTGGCAGCTTTCCATCACCTGTCACATTATTGCTAAACTCTATAACCTAGCATTTCATACTTTTATTCTCTGACCACAACCTCTTTGGTTCAGTCTTATCTCTTTCAATTCCCCTAGAAAACCTCAGATTGTAGTGTAATCCTGTACTTCCTTGTCTTGTCGCTGTTGCATGGACTTTTGTCTCAGAGAAAACTCTCCACCAGACCTCTCTACCAATCATTTTCCCAAGGACAGCTTAAATGCCACTCTTTCTCAGTCACCTCAGCTAACCATTACCTCTCTCTGAACCCTCATAACAGGGTCTATACTACTTTATGGCGCTTGTTATTGGCTGTCATTGGTGTACTACTGCTGAACTCTGTTCTCCTTAGGGGCAGGGAGAGCAATTTTTTATACAACGGTCATGAGCAGAGTATTTGATAAATGTTGTATGTTCAACAAAGTGTTGTCGAGGAAGTTATTGAGGTTGTTACACCTCTTCTATGAATATGATAATAGAAAAATAATTATAAGGAAGTTATGAAATTAATAATGATGTTCATTTTGATCTTTCCAATGCTTCATATGAATTTGAAATGCTTATTTGAAATTGAGTCCTTGTTTTTAATAAAAAGATTTTTTTCATGATTACTATGAGATAAACTTGTTCCTGTTTGTGTCCATAAATTGAAAAGGCCTAGTTTAATCATCAATCCTTTGAGTAAAATAACTAGCTTTTTTATTGTGTACACAGAAATATGGTCAACTTCAAGAATATCTCAATTGTGCGGATTACTTCCAAGATGAGAAGTTTGACTGAATTGTAACACATTTCCTTCAGAGAAGATTTTGTAAATTCCTATAAATGTGAAGATCATGAGTCTTGTTTCTCTGTATCATGTGACATATTTATGTATATTATGTATATCTTCATGACAAAATATCTTGTGTACAACATATTTTCATCTTAATTTCCAGGAAAAGCACGCTAATAAAACTTTTATCTGCTGTACATAGAAAACATATGCTCAATAATTTTTAAGTAAGCATATTTTAAAGTTACATAACCATGCCTTTATAACACGTGACTATCAAGGAGCTGTTCATGTCCTGTCAGTTTAGTAGAAAAGCACTGTATTTAAAAAATGTATTTAGAGTAACATCTATGTGTAATTATTGATGAATCCCTGCCCTGGTCTGTTTATTATCTATTTGCAGTATTAAATGATCTTCATTAATATATTTTTTATTGCCACTGTTATCTACATCAGTGGACTGTAGAAGAAGAATCAGTGTTTCATTTAGCTCAATTCTCTTGTCTCATAATCAGACTGAGTCTACCTATCCTAAGCAGAAATCTGCTTTTTTTTTTAAACTCTTCCAAAGTTTCCTTTACAAATAGATTTTAGGCCTCCATAATCTTTCACAATTCACGTTCAGGAATAATTTCGTATATGTATTCTTCATGCTTCATAATGTTCTTTCTCTTTCTATCCCATTCTATCTACATGTTTATGGTTAAGATGTATTTCATTTATTTTTATCCATAACTTTTCCCATATAATTATTTATGTTAGAAGATCTCAGACAAATTCAACCAAAAATAGTTTAAAACCATATTTTGGCATCTGCATTGCTTTGCACATCTAAAATTTCCCATAATAAAATAAAATGGATTCAGAATGAACAAATGGACCCTGTCTATTCTCTATGTTTAATTCTTTTTTTTTTTTTTTTTTTTTGCCTTTTTAGGGCTGCACCTGTGGCATATGGAAGTTCCCAGGCTAGGGGTTGATTTGTAGCCTCAGCTGTCAGCCTAGACCACAGCCACAGCAAGTGGGATCTGAAATGCATCTGCAACCTACACCACAACTCATGGAAACACTGGGTGCTTAACCCACACTGAGCAAGGCCAGGGATTGAACCCGTGTCCTCATGGGAACTCTATGTTTAATTCTTAAAAGTGGCGTTCTAGTAGGAGCTATTTTCCTGTGGAATTTTAGATACTTGTTTCTTGCTTCAGGTTGGTTGAACATGGCTTCATCTATTATGTGATTAATGGCATGCATGGACTTCAGTATAAAGTGCGTATATTAAAAACTACATTTTATTAAGTCTTTACATAGAGATTACTCAATAGTTTCTGCAATGAATTTTCCAAAATTATCCCTTTTATGGTTGTAAACAAAACAGGTAGAAAAATACAAAGCCATGAGAATGTTGATACTGATATCTCATGTGAGGAGTGCATAACTTATTTATTTATTTTTTATTATTATTATTATTTTTTTTTTGCTTTTTAGGGCCACACCCACTGCATATGGAAGTTCCCAAGCTAGGAGTCGAATCGGAGCTATAGCTGCCGGCCTACACCACAGCCACAGCAACTCAGGATCCAAGCTGCGTCTTACACCACAGCTCATGGAAATGGCGGATCCTTAACCCACTGAGGGAGGCCAGGGATTGAACCTGCTTCCTCATGGATACTAGTAGGGTTTGTTAACCGATGAACCGCGAAGGGAACTCCATATACCTTTTTTAAAAGTGTGGAATAGGAAGTTCCTTATGGCACAGCAGGTTAAGGATCCGGCATTGCCGAAGCTGTGGTGCGGGTTTGATCCCTGGCCCGGGAACTTCCATATGCCACAGACAGCCAACAAAAAAGTGTGGAATAGAAATTTCAGTCACATATATCTATTCTTATTTCCCTTGCATATGGAAATAAACCTTAACTATATGAAGCCATGGTTGAGAGTTGAAGAGGAAGTGACAGTGTCCAAAAAGAAGCAGGGCAGAGTTTAGAGGAAAAGTGATAGGTAGAAAGGTAAGAGAGTATGAATGATTTGTGTAAAAAGATGGCCAAGGAAAAGGAAAGAATGATCGTTAAAGTATCTTGGATGACCCTGGAAGTATCCCTTCTTCTCATATGTGCACTACAGACAAACTTGAGACAGCTGAAGAGTGAGAGTTCCAACTGGAAATTTTAAAAAATTTATCTATTCTTTTTAATCACATGCAGTTAATTCATAAAAATTAAGGCTCTAATGATTTTAGGGACTTGCGATGGCAGCTGACCGAGTTCCTAGGTCAGGCCTCTTGTTGGTTTGAAGCATTTTTCCTGTTAGAACAGCATTCTGACTGTTGATCAGGAAACACTAGTAGGTAGTTTTGCTCATGTCTGAGGTCACAGCAACCTAGCAAGCTTCTTCAGTGGATGTTTGGAGAGTACAAGAGGCTTTTGTGTACATGATAACACCAAAAGAATGGCAAAGAGACAGGCTATCAGGAAGTGAGAATTTGCATGGATCACAGGGCCAGAGGCACATAGTGTAGAAGAAAATAGAAATGTTGAAAAATTGGAATTAACTTTTGCGGGTATTATGATATACTGTATTATTTTATCATCATCATCAAGAGCATTGATTTTACATAACAAGAGTAGTTTGTAATTTATAAATCTGACATGTCGATAAACTTTTTAGATCTGAGCATTTATTACTGTAGTGTTAAATGCTTTGTGTCAGGTAACCATGGATGGCAGAGATGATGAGGAAGACAAATAGACAAATAAAAAGGAATGCTTGAAAAAATTCATAGGGCTATACAGAAGCATTAGGGTTATAAGAGGGAACAGTTCCATAAAAAAGAGAAAGACAAGGAAAAAAGTAATGTTTATTTTATTGGCAGCTGGATGTAATTGACTATTTTCTCACTTGTCTGCTCCCATATTCAGATGAGTAGTTCTATTCACTACTCATTTCTTGGAGGTATTATAGGACTTAGACTCCAGCATGTTGATTGAAGTGTAATTACAGCCCTTGAGCTATTTTGGGGATAGTCTGGTTTCCCTGTAACTCTTTTCACACTTGATACTGAGGCAGCAAGCCCAGTGGTTAAGAGAGCATAGGTTTGAAATCAGTCTTGAGTTCAAGTCCTAATCTGTTACTTCCTAGTTAGTTTAATGTAAATAGTTTTGATTTTGATGAGCCTCAGTTTCTTCATTTCTGGGTGGAGTTAGTAATACCTCTCCCTCAGGATTTGGGTAGATTAAGGGAGAAATCAGGGAAGTACTGTGCCTGAAACTGAGTGTAAATAAATAGTAACTGATGTGAATGGAAATGAGGATGTGGATGATGACGTCAGCTTGAAATCAAATGGCCATAAGTTTAAATGTGTATAAAAGACATTGTAGAGGAGTGTCCTACACCATTAGAATATAGAATGAAAATTTATCAAATTCTTGCTTGACCAAGTTCTTAAGGTATGTCCCTATCTAGCATAGAAATCAAAGTTTATATAAGAGTTGCAGATTTGACTAAGGACTCTGTTATTAATCAAAACCCATGCTATTGCAGGACTGTACAGTGAATGGTAAGTTTTAGATTTAATTTTTTCTCTTTTGTCAAGTATTACTGCTGGATATAAAGTGTCAGGAGTGGTAGAAAGAAAGTAATGTCTAATGGATGCACCTTTAAAAAAATGTAATATGATCGAAACTCATTCACTTTTTAATGAGGGAATTCTTTTTAATAGAGGGAATTCTCTATTCAAATTTGCATACCCAACAACAATATATTTCTGCCTTTCTTCTTGAGTGGTGAGGAACTTAGCCTTGGAAGAGACAGATAAAATATGTTCCAATGAAAAGTAGCAAAGTTATATGCCATCAGAATGCACTTGTTCCTGGTTCCAAACTAACATTCCAGGATTTGTGAAAATGAAATGGACCAATGTAGGCCAGCCTAAAGAGAACTAAACTATAGATAAATCCAGTCTTAAAATGTTTGCTTTGATTTTGCCCATTCATTTCTCTTCAACTCAGTTTGAAGTAGGACCGTGTTATTGAAATGGCAGAGTTGGTTTAGATTAAAAAAGCCCCATTGCTTGAGACCTCAAATTGAAATGACTTCCAAGTTAGGATACATAGAACATTTATGGTCCTGATTATAATAACAGTGTGCTCATCTTAATTTATTCTCCGTAACTGACAACAAACAGAATTCAGTATACTTTTGGAGACCTTAAAGGTAGGATTGTCTGAAGAGGGGACAACATTCAGTGTCTGAGATTTGGTTTGTGTTATTAAACTTCTTGAAACTACTGCTAACGGAATGATTTTCCTCATTATAGATGTAAATCGGACAGCTGTGGAGACCTCAGATCTTGCATTTTTGGTTCGTCGTAGGCAAACTTGTATTTTCAAGGAAATCTTTTTTTTTCCCCTTCTAGAACTGGTATTGGTAATTTCACCATGGTAGAGTATTTTATTTTTATTGCTACTGATTCGCTCGTAATCCCCCTATTGACTTATCAGAGACGCACACCACAGGCGGGCAGGTAGACTGACACTCTCCTGCCCTTTAGGAGCTGAGGGTGCGAGTTCCTCTCCCCTCCCCCACCCTCCCCCCCTCCCCGACCCGCGCGCACACACCCTGTGTCTCCCTGACACGAATGAGCGTTTCCTCCGTGCTCACCCAACTCTCGCTAAGGTGCTCAGGGGTGTCATCGACAACATATTGAAAAATGAAAATGACATCCTCGGGGGCAAGGGCGGGGAGAACGGAGGTCTGCATGGGAAAATACATTCCCTGGGCGGGAATTTCTTCAACGTTTCGAGCTCGTGAAGTCGTCGGGTAGAGGCTGGGGAATTTCCCCAGCCTTCCCCCCTCCCCCACCCCCGAGCCCAGTCGGAGGCCGAGCTGCGCGCGCCGCGGAGATGCGCAGGCTTTGGGATTCACCTCTTCAGCCGCTGGGAGGCCCTCTGCGTTCCCCTTTCCCCGGCGCCGGCCGCCTGGCTCGCCCGTGCAGTGGCACCCGCCTTCCACCAGGGAGCCTCGGGCCAGCTCTCCCCCCGCCCTCCGCCCCCCCACCCCCCTCTGCAGCTCGCTGGCTCTCTCTTTCTCCCTCTGTCTCACTCTCTTTCTCTCCCTCTCCTATCGGAGCACAATGAAAGCCTGTGTATCGCCGTGACTCCGGGCAGCGGAGCCAGTGTCAGCCAAGCGGCGAACAACAGACGGGAAAGAGAAAGGAAAAGACCAGCTACTTTCTTTTCCATCTCTAAAGCGGAGCAATCCAAGAGGTAGAACCACATTGCTTATTGAGAGTCCAGACCCTCAGATCCACTGGCCGGGGATGGAATGTACAAAAGTGGACAGAAAAGTGGCTGGACATGACTCGGTGCAATTTGCTGGAAGTTTGTAAGTTTGACCATCGTTTGTAAATTACTCTCGGAAGAGTTTGTCTCTCTTGATACTGTATTAGAATCGAGCCGGGGGTGAGGAATAGAAACGTAAGCGGGAAAGGAAAAAAAAAATGTGTTGAAGGATTCTCTTCTCAGTGGCTAGTGACTTCAGACTGCTTTCATTTAAGGCTGGGAAACCTTAGAGGGAATGAGGATTTTTACCGGTGATTGGATTAGCTGAAGAAAAAAGCATGGTCCAAAAGTCCAATTACTGACATTAACAATTGAAAAGCCGTCTCCCTCTTTGGGGAGAAGACAACATCCTACAGTACCCCCCCCCCCCAAGAGGAGAAAACACCGGAGCGAAGGGAAAGGGAGGAAAAATTAAAAGCCAAAAGACAGTCTCTCTTGATTTTTGTACGTTTTGAGCATTGACTTCAAAAAGCGTCTGAAACAGCACTTTAAAAAAAAAAAAAAAAACCTGAGGAAAAGTAAATGCTGTGGGTTACATAGACCATGGTAGAAATGTGTTTCTCTGCAGAAACAACCCCATAAAGAATCTTCGGAAACAACTAGGTGAGGGGGGGGCCAGCTCTCTATTAACACCTCTCTCATTTCCCTTTGCTGTCTGTTTCTGTCTCTCGCTTGACCATCCCTGAATTCTTGCTCTACCCTCGCCCCCCCCATCTTGTGTTTACAAAGTACCTAGTGGCTCTTGTCAGCTTGGTGGGGGGAAAGCCCCCACTAACTCTGGCCAACTTCTCCAGAGCTGTCAAGTGCAATTAGAGTAAGTTGATCAGGGTTTGTTTCCCACTTAGCCTCTGCCATTGGTTTCCATTCTTTCTCCTCACCCTCTTTTTACTAACTCCCCTCCCCCATACCTTCTCCACGTCCCCCCTCCAAACCTCTGAAGACCTCTATTCATGTGGCCCTGAACACTGAGCGCGCACATTGTCAAAAGCAGATTTGCCTGCAATAACCAGCCATTGCCTCCTTCCCCCTCACCATCCCAGAGGCAGCAATCATTGTGTCCAGTAAGATGGGGGACACAGCGCCCCCGCAGGCCCCCACAGGAGGGTTAGGGGGGGCCCCTGGGGCGGGGCTCCTTGGAGGGGGCTCGGTCACCCCTAGGGTGCACAGTGCCATAGTGGAGCGCCTTCGGGCTCGGATCGCCGTCTGCCGCCAGCACCACCTGAGCTGTGAAGGACGCTACGAGCGGGGTAGAGCTGAGAGCTCAGACCGGGAAAGAGAGAGCACCTTGCAGCTCCTGAGCCTTGTCCAGCACGGCCAGGGGGCGAGGAAGGCTGGCAAACACACCAAGGCCACTACCACTGCCGCCACCACTACAGCCCCTCCACCGCCACCTGCTGCCCCTCCTACAGCCTCCCAAGCGGCAGCGACAGCGGCCCCACCGCCGCCGCCAGACTATCACCATCACCACCAGCAGCACCTGCTGAACAGTAGCAATAATGGTGGCGGTGGTGGGATCGACGGGGAGCAGCAGCCATCAGCTTCCACCCCTGGGGACCAGAGGAACTCGGCCCTGATTGCGGTAAGGCACCTGGTTTTCTCCTGATTCTGGCTGTGGTCGTGTAGCCTTGGGTGAAGATGGAGCTGGCCCTGGCCTGAGGTAGCATGGATGGCAGTGCAGAGGGCCAAGATGTCACCTGACTACCTCAGAGGCCGTTGGGTGTCTGGTTTGTGTGGTGTTGTTCCTCTTACTTGTCAAGTTCAGCTGGTGCTCATTCATGGGTTTTCCTCCGCTTGTAGAGCATCCTTAAGTGGTAAGAAACTTGGGTTTTCCTGAAGCTCTCTGGGATCCACAGCTTGTAGAAGAGTTGACTACAAGCGGCAAGATTGGAGCCGCTGAGAAAGGAAGGCCTTGTCCCAAGGAGCCCAAGCAGCCATCCTTAGCCTGAAAGCATTGAGCAGTCCAGCTGCCCTTATCTAAGACTTTTCTTTCTTGTCCCACTTTCCCCCTCTCTCTCTGAAGTGGCCCGTTCTCTTTGGGTTAAGAGAACAGACGTTGTCACCGCTCACAGAGCAAGTTCCCAGAGTGTCCTCTCACTCAAAAACAAAAATTTGGGGAGCTCCCTGGTGGCTCAGTGGGTTAAGGATCCAGCACTGTCACTGCTGTGGCACGGGTTCAATCCCTGGTCCAGGAACTTCTGCATGCCATGGAGGCAGCCAAAAAATAAACGAACCAGAATTTGGGGAAATATCCCAAAGACTGATGAGGGAACGTTCTTAAGAGGCCTCCTCCCTGGTTTCCTGTCTACTCCCCCACTGTCCTCATCTAGCTTCTTTCCACAGGCGCTCCAATCAGGTGGTGCTGATTCCCGCCTTCATTAAAGTGGGCAGGCGCAGAGGGGCTATTTCCATGCCATCATCCTAGAAAGTACCTTGTCTTCAGCCACTCCTGGTGACAGGACCTCAAACCTGAAAGTTGTGATTAGGTTTCTGGCTGGAAGTTCTTCCTCAGACACACAGACACACCCTGTCCCAGAGGGAGTAGCCCTTGAATCATTGGTTCTTGGTGCCAGTCCTGGTCAGGTGACTGCTTGCTGTGTGCCAGCTTTCCCCCCAAAGCTGCTGAGCCCATGGAAGGTGGAGCCCTGCAGCCCTGCAAGCTTCTTCCATTTCTGAGTTCTGCAGGCCTTCGGAAGTCCTGTGTCCCCTCACAGCACAGCTTCAGTTTGCCCAAGGCAGCTCTAATGAAAGTCAGCAACAGGAAATGGCCATGCAAGCCTAAACGTCCTCAAAAAGCCCAAAGGAAAGGAAGGCATTGGGTCAAATTCCTCCTCCGAGGGAGCTGGAGAAAAAGCTCTGGGAAGAGGACACCCTCCAGCCAGGCCCCTAGGATGCTTCTTTGTGGCTCCTCCTTTCCCTGGCCTGGGTCTGTGGTGGTGAAGGGGCCAGAAACTCTAGGGGCTAGATTGGTGCTCTTCTCTTCCACCACACACACATGATGCTTGGGGTACCTAGAACTGCAACTTCCTGGCAGCAGCTCCAAGTGAAAAATAACTGCTAACAGTTAAATAACTGCTAACAGTTAAACTGCGCAGTGTTTGCTCTTTCATCCTTGGATACAATTAGCCCGTGGGGTTATTTTAGTGCTTCAAGGCCTAATTTCCTTCCCCTGCCCTACCACCTGCTCTATCCCCACCTCTCCCTGGACTTCCCTGGGACAGCAATGGGAGTTTGTTTTGTGAAAGAGAGATGCTGAGGTGAGGAGGGAGTGGGGGGTAAAGAATCGGTCGAATGGAGAGAAGAATGAGGTTTGTATGTGTGTGTGTCACTGGCATCTGCAGCCAAAAGCATCTAAATGCCTTGATTGTCCCCAGTAAATTTATAATCTGTCTGCAAGTCTCCCAATAATACGGCTTTGTGTGCCTCGCAGTCTCCTGGTAAGTGTTTCTGGGGGTGATACAGGGAACCAGGCGCCCAGCCCTTCTCAGTGGAGAAGACAGATCTGTGTCCAGGGTGCCAAGCCTGGCTGTGGCCTTCACACTCCTGCCTCTGCAAGGAAGGTGGCGTCTGCTTCTGGCCTTGTTCTTTTGGTTTTTGCTTTTCTCCCACTTGGAAGTAACACGAGGCTGCCTCTTTTCCTTGGAGGTTTTGGGATGCGAAATGAAACCAACTTCAGTGGTTATTGTAACTTTACGATGGCAATAGCCACGCCGGGAGGAAGTGAGAGCACAGTCCCTGGCCTTTCCTGACCGGAGGCTTACTTCTGCAGAAGCCAGAGGTGGCTGCCCTGTCACTCCTGTTCTAACAGGGAATCCGTTTTCTCTCTCCTAACTCCCAACCATCTCCTGAAACATCCCCTCGGAGGCGCTCCCTCCTGGAACGCGGCAGGGGGCAGGTGAGGAGGAACGGGGCAGTGCCAGTTCGGAGTAACAAGTCCAGTTTATTTCGAATGGTGGCTTTTCCTTGCAAATGTGTGCCATTGCAAGGGTTGATCCACCCCCGCCCCCTTCTGGTTATTGGAAATTCCCTTTTCCATTTTAGCTTCTCAGTCCAGCGCTTTGTTGCTCAGCGAGGTACTCAGAGATGGTGCTGTGAGTACTGTATTAACCTGATAACATTGTGTCCAGAGGGAGGCCTGGGCGTTTGCGCGACTGATTCACTAAGCCCTCTCACTTTGCTTGGGCTCCTCTTATGTGCAGAAACACCATCCATTTAAAGCGGCCTTTGAGCAGAATGGGTGTCAGAATTCTTTCTTAATACTGCGTCCATCACCAGATTTATCTTTGGGTGGGTTTGTGGAAGGTATCCCCTTCATACTTAATTTGTATGCTGTAAGTGGTCATAAATGTCCGTTCGAGAAAGGCAGGGAATATTGATCATCTAAAATCGAATTTGCACTGTGCCCTCAGATGAAAGCTCTGTGTCCTGCATACCTGCTAGTACAATGCCTTACATCAGTAATGTGTGAATGAGTGTGGAAGGAGAACTGTTCTGTGGGATAGCTTTGACTTTGAGGGGTGTGATACTGCAAGAAAGCTAATAATGTCTGAGCTTTTCAATAGCCTAAGCTTCAAGAACAATACAAGAATAACCTCCAAGCCAGTTCTAATTCTGTCCACATTGAGAGCCTAAGTCTGCAGCCCTTACTCAGCCAGTTTCTTCATTTAGCTCAAGTACAAGTTCGGGGAAGCCCCATTACTGCAGAGACGGCAGGAACGGGGCTTTTCACAGGGCCTGGATTGTAAAGCTTTAAGCAAATCTGCATTTCTAACCACTTGGAGCAGGCTTTAGGCACTAAATCATTTTCTGGTGAAGTATGTTTGAATCTTTGAATGAACTGTGAAACTGAATAATTGCTGGTCCATGGAACAGAAGGGTTTAGAGCTTCCGTGGTGCATTATTAATCTTTCCCTTTTGCCTGAGACAAGCTCTTTTTCTGTTGCTTAGACTGTGTTGCTAGGATGGATAGATAAGTGGTTCCAAGTCATCTTTGGCTTCAGAGATTATCTTTTCTCTAATGTAGTGTGGAGGAAAGAAAACAGATCAGACAAGGAGTCTGCACTCTCAGTTCTGTGCCTGCTTGATCCCTAACCAGCTGGGTGACCTAGGACAAGTTACTTAGCAGTCATCTGTAAAGCAGAACAATAATGCGGCCTGAGCTTGTTGAGAAAGCAAATAAATGTGTGTTTCTGAATAGGCTTTGGAAAAAAAAAAAATTAAGCACTGCAGAAATGCACGGCATTATTAGTAGTATTACTAATAATAAACTACTAAACAACGAATCCTACTACCAGTTTGTCCAGAGATTAAAAGTATACTTAAGCTTTCAGTTGTCTGTTTTAAATGGTGAAATAGCTTTTATGGTAAGTAGAGGGATTGGTAATTTCAAATTCAATGCTGTCAAGATAAGGCTGAGATATCAGTGTACTTAGGTGTTTCTGAAGGTCCCAGGAATCCGAGTTAAAATGTGCAACGTTGTGAAAGCGTTTAGGGTGTTTTACAGGCCCCTGCCTGGACCTGAGCAGCTTTGGAGAGGTGTGTCTGCTGGAGTGTGTCAGGAATATTAGAAAAGTAGTTTGCACAAATGGCATGGGAAAGTTAAATATTTTGTCAACAATAGTCTAAAATGTTAATTGTTAGCTTAAGAAAGTCAAACAAGTTAAATCATTGCCAGAGTTCCCTGGTTATTTTTAACTGATAATAATCAAGTTTCCAATTGACAATTCAAAATTTGAGGGCTGAACGGGGGGTGTGGTGGGGGTGGCTGAGAACAGAAACAATTCATTGGTCAGATCTGAGTGTCTGAAGCTGTCTGTGTGATAAATATCCTCCCTGAGATAGTGATAGGAGTGTTTACATTATTTATATATGCAGCCATCATTTTCTTAAGAACTGACCTATTTTTGTTCTGTTTTCCAGAACAAAGTAATAAAGGGAGAGTTCTTATCTACACAGGACCATTCTACTGCTTCTTTCCAGTAAATATAATTATAAGATCTCACAAAGGCAAAAGAGTTCAAGTGGAGAGAGAAGTTGGTACAATCCTTTATCAAAAATGGACAGAAAGCTTGTTTTGACGGCAAAGCAATGTTATTACGTCATCTAAGATGTCTTGCTTGTTTGGGGCAAATGCTTGTTTATAGATGGTGTCTGCTTTCTTTGAAATAATATCATTGCTAGGTGGTGTTTATCAAATTTTTCTAAATCTTAAAGTTTTTAATACCCTGTGGCTCCCTTGTGCCGGTAAACCTTTTGTTAAGTACCAAGACAAACATGGGTTTTCAAATGTTCTTAGACGTAACAATTAAATGGGACTGAAGGAGTAGCCCTGATTACCTGTTTTTGTTGTGTGTGTTTGTTTTTAGCACTGCTATTTAATTTCAAAAAGCCTAGAAGGAAATTTGAAAAAAAAAAACAAAACAAACAAACAAAAAAACCCCTATGCAAGTCTGCTATGCATGGCAGCTAAACCATTCTGAGTGGATTCTACTGCTTCCTTGAGCTTTATTAATTCAGGCTCTTTTATATGGTTGTAGGCAGGATCATGTTTAATGAAAATAATTCTGAATCCTTTTTTCTGCATTTTCATGATAACTTTCCCACACTTTTAACAGGTTCTGTGGGAAAATAGAGATAAACACAGCTAGAGACATAGCCCTTTCTTATCGTCTAGTTGGCAAGTCGAGACCACGTTGATATAGTAACAGCAAGAGTGCTAACGAGGTAGACTGGACCAAAACTGATAGAGAAAATCAGAGGGAGAGAGGAATAAATATTTATTGAGCCTGAGAATGTCAAGACAAGTTTATTATTTATTTTAGGTAATGCTTAGAGGGAGGAGAAAAAAAGATGAGTAAGCAACATTTGGCTATTTTCCAAATAAGGAAACTGAGGTTTAGCGATTTAGTAAATGGAAGAATTTCATGCGTAGACTTCCCAGTTTGACCCGTGTTTGACCCCTACTTCACACCTACTAGCTGTATGAGCTTGGGGAACTAATCGTTTTCTTTGGAGGCATCAGTGTCTTCATCTGTAAAATAAAGTTAATATTCTTTAACCAAACAGTCAGCCGCGGGGCTGACACCTAGTAGGTGCTCAAAACTTGAGTGCTGTTAATAGTTGGTAAGAAAGAGTCAAACCCAGGCCAGGCAGTGCTTTCTGGAGAATGTAGGTCACCTGCAGGCCTGAAGGAGGGGAGAGAATGTGGAAATCGGACTGGGGTAGCTGAGTCCAGGTGTCGGTGAACCTTGGGTTTTGGGGGACGGAGCCTGGCTGACACTGTGCTTGGGTGTGAGCAATGAGGGGCCCAGGTGAGGTTGATCGACTTCCTGGAGGGTCTGGAGCTTTGACAGGACTATATCTGAAGCCCTGGGAAATGGTAGAGCAGAGAAGGCTCAGAGGAGTCAGCGTCTATGAAGCAATAATAATCCTTCATATACTTGAAGACAAGTATTACATTTCCCTCCAGCAGCCTCTTCTCATTGCGCACTGCCTAAGTGTTCTGTATTACCTATCCTCAAGTCCCTTGAGCTGCTTAATGCCTCGCTATTTACACACTTCTCCCATTCACTGTGAGTTATATACAGCATGACATGGCCTTTGGCATCGAAAGGAGATGGTTTTAAAAGCACGCTAGCTCAACACAGAAGAGAAACTAAAAGAAGCAGAACTGACTACATACCTCTCCTCTCGGCTGGCTGGGCCTTCCAGTGCAAATCAGAATTGCCCCGTGGGTAAAAGGGTATTCTCTCGATGTGTAAATTGATCTTCCCAACAAATGAGTTTGCTTGTTTACTACCTCGGAAAGGGTCTTTTCATGAAAAACAAAAAATGGTGAGCAGAAATTTATGAGAAGCTGTGATTCCAGATGGTCTTTGAGATTTATTGACTTTCTCCTTGGCTCTTTAATTGCAGGTGTATTACAGATCTTTTACTTGCCCCAAGGTCAGTCAGATACCAGTTTCCCTGACTTGGTCCATGTTCACAGGGCGCAGGAAAAGCTCCCCATGGAGTAAATGGCTGAGGGGAAAGGCCAACAACTCCTTCCCTCCCTGATTCCAGGCAGGATGCTGGGATACTGACTGTGGCTAGTGGACTCTTCACCTATGGCTGCCAGCTCCAACCCTTTGCTACATATATCTAAGGGACAGGTATGAAAGCATTAGAGCTGTTCTGTTTCTCTGGAGAGAGTTTACGTATTCTCCATCAGGCTTAAGGAAGGCTAGAGAGTCGTCGGGCCCTGCCACAACCAATTGCCAAAGGAATGGCTATGAAATGGGCAAATAATAGTATTTTACATGCACTGCGCTCTCCTTGAGTCTTCACGGTTTTAGCAAAGGTTCTGAAATTTCTTTTTTGTCTTTTGTCTTTTTAGGGCTGCACCTGTGGCATATGGAGTTTCCCAGGATAGGGGTCCAATCGGAGCTGTAGCCGCAGGCCTACACCACAGCCACAGCAACTCAGGATCTGAGCCACATCTGCGACCTACACCACAGCTCACGGCAACGCCGGATCCTTAACCCACTGAGCAAGGCCAGGGATCGAACCTGAAACCTCATGGATGCTAGTCGGGTTTGTTAACCGCTGAGCCACGATGGAAACTCCAGGTTCTGAAATTTCATATCAAGATTGTGGACATGGGTGCTTTTTAGAGTTTGGGAAAATTATCCCTTAATTCAATAAACAAAATCATTGTGCAGCTATTCTATGCCATGAGAATGAATGTATCCATGACAAGCCATTTGACATAGCCTTTTCCCTTCTTAGAATTTACAGTCTGAGAGGGGTGGGGGTGCAGTTGGAAAGAGAGGTGTGAAAGTTTGCCTAAGAGGCAAGGCAGTGTCCCACTTAAGAGCCTATGTGAGATTCCTCAGTTTCAAATCACAGCTCTACCACTTACTACTGTATCTTCTTGGTTAAGTTAATTAAACTCTTCAACCTCAGTTTCCTTACCTGAAAAATGGAATGATAGTGATACAACTGAATGCCTCGGGTTGTTGAGTAAATGAGGTAACTTCCTGGCACCTAGCAGAGGCTCAGTAAATTCTAGCTGTCATTATTAGTGTGAGAAGTGACATACCCAAGTCAGAGTCATGGTTTTTCCAGCTCAAGATTCTGTCTCCGGAGGGTGTCAGGCATATTTTGTGGAAGAGCCTTAGCTTTTCTCTTTAAATATTTATTTAAAATGGTTAGTGACGTATACTATATTTTCCAGTTTCCCTAAATAGTTTGTTTTGGAGATGCCATTTGGAATAGATTTAGATTTCTCTGCAGCAGAGTAAATAGTATCCTTCTTCACAACAAGATCAATTAATAGCTGCTCCCTTCCTGGGATTCTAGGAATCTTAATCTAGAATGTTTCTAGGGTGAGTGTTTATTTGACTCCTTACTTCTAGTATAGAGGCTGGGTTTCCATTTAGTCGCCTGGGGAGTGTGAGGTGTGGGCTGTATGGGAAAATGAGAAATTTAGACTTCAGGAGAAATTTCAGTAGACATACTTATATTGAGAATTTGGAATAATTAGAACTGAATAGCCCAAATTTACCAATTCAACTGAACTGTAAACTCAGACTGATAAATGATTCTTAAGTGAATCTGGTCCCAGAGTCACCAAGAGTTAGCCTTTCCCTGCTGAGGAGACTGAAAGGTATGCTTTTGAAAGCCAGGTCCCTAGCTGGAGTTGCCCGGGAGTCCCTTCACTTGCTGCAGGTGACACGAATTTGCCCTCTTCCCAACCCTGACCCAGAGCATGTTGAAAATTTTAAGCCTTGATGTGGTTCTTAGCTTGGAGTCTCTTTTTTGCTCAGTACCTCCTCAAGTCAGACTTTCCATAAGAAACATGAAAGCAAGTTTCTGTGATAATAATTCTTCCTCAAAAGCACCATGTTTCTACTAAGAAGTGACGGAATCAGAAGGAGAATAGTCTTATTCTTGGAGGATGATGTTTGGACCAGGACAGATTGATAGCTCCTAACTCAAATCAAAGAATGTAGTCAAAACTTTTTTGTTAGTTTCTTTATTCCCCATCATTTAAACTGTCACCTCCTTCCTCCCCTTGAAGGAAAACATTAAGAAAGGTAGGCTCAAACTCGTGTTGGGCTTGTTTCACTTTATATCGTTTTTAACTGTGTTTTTGCTTCCTGAGTCATGGCAGGTTCATTAACATGGAATCATTAACATCATTGTTTTAAAAGTTCTCTTTTGTCAAAAATGTGAGTTTTTCCAGCACATTAATAACTCTCATCCATGTGAAGCCCAACTCCTTGAATTTCTCACCGTGCAACAGGCTTCTTTTCAGGTAGCTCTGAAGGATTTGAACAGAAAGTTTAATTACATGTCTTTTTCTTTCTTTCTTTCTTTTTCCCAGAAAATGTACTTAAGGCAAAAGTTTGCTTCAGCAGCTAATAACTTACCAGGGGTTTGTTGAATACACAGTATAATCTCTTAGAGTCATGGTAACCAGGGTGCAAAGAAGAGGCTTAATTGAATACAATGTGTACTGTACTGTGTCTTTGGAATGACAATCGCCATACTTCAGTGTACACTGCTCATTTCTGGAAGTCTCTGGAGTCTAAATTATGTAAAACTGAAAACATTCTCTGGCTAAGCAGCTGAGAAACTAATTTTTTGATGTTGCTGTTGTCCACCTAAGTGGGCCAATACGTGCTAAACTGCTAAGGCTTGCACATTTAATGGCCACACTGCACCATGTAATTTCAGACAGCAAAAAGTATGTGCTGCTGGTATGATCCCCTTTGGTTGTCTCAGAGAAGTGTGGAAAAAGAGCAAAGTACAGACACCTGCGTAAACACGAAAGAGCAGCGGTCCTCCTGACAGAAACCCCGGGCAGAGGCTATAGTTCAGAAAAGTTTGCACCCAAGTCCTGTAGCCATTGCCCCAAAGAGAGCTTCCTTTTCTCACTTATATTCTTTGCATGTGGATCTGTTTGCAGGCTTAGTCCCCGGGAGAGAGATTCTGAGCTGTCTTTGTGCTAAATTAAACATTAGTTTTCTCCTTGGGAACCTGATCTTCCACAGACCAGGCAACTATATCTTTCTGAGAGAGATCTGAGCTCCCTCAGGAAGAGATCAGCTCGGGAGCCTCCTTACCTCTGCTTTTTGCTTCCCTGGCATGGGTGTGTGTTGCATGGGAATTGCCTTTTCTAACCAGGTCCCTTAAAGCAAGGACTTGTACTCTCGTACTCAGTAGAGTGTGGGAGGACCCAGGCCAGCTTGGCTTGGCATGTAATACGTGGAAATGGTCAGAGCAGCACCCAGATGATAGAGGATTTCAGCTGCCCACGGGAATGAGTTTCCTTGGCTCACGGCATCCCAAATTTTGAACCCAAGGCAATGAAAGGGAGTAGTAGGCAAAATAGCCATCTCATTTAGCCCTCTCACCTCTCCATCCTGCCCATCCCCAAGAGAGCTAGTTGGTATTGATCTAAAAATAGACATTATTCTATCAATTTGTACATCTTATGAGCCCTTAGGGAGAAAACAGACCAAACCCCTTTCTCATAGGTGAAGAAATATTAAAGCCCATTTAAAAGAAAATATTTTGAGTTCCCATAGCAGTAGAGGTAGAACTAGAACCCAAGTTTTCTGACACCAATCCCAGGTTATAAAACGTAGTCCTTTCAATTAATCTATGAAAAGAACAGTTAAGGGCAATGCAGGACTTATTTTAAAGGTTTTTTTTAAAAAAAAAAATACGAGAGTATAGTTGGTTTACAATGTTGTGTCAATTTCTGCTGTATAGCAAATCGACTCAGTCATACATATATATTCTATTTTAAATCTTGATCGCAGAAGGAACGTGGAGTTTAGAGCCTAGGGTAAGTTGTTTTTTAAATGATCACCATGATTCTGTCAAGCCCACTTGCCCCTTTGCAATGTGACTTTACTACTCCTCGAATTGAAAAATGGATGCTGTTTCTCCCCTTGAACCTTGAAGAGTCCTGTGACTTGTTTTAACCAAGAGTCTGTGACAGAAATGGTGTTGTGCTACTTCTGAGGATGGGCTTTAAGAAGCTCTCTTAGACTTAAAATCTGTTAAGGGTAAGTCTTAAGTGTTCTTTCCATTAAACACACAAACAAGTAAGTAAGTAAATAAAAACAAAGAGGGCAGGGCAGAAGAAAACTTGGTGACGTGATGGATATGTTTTTGGCCTTGACAGTGGTGATGGTTTCCTGGGTATGTATTTATCCCCAAACTCATTGAGTTGTGTACATTAAATATGTAGAGCTCTTTTATGTCAATCATATCTTAATAAAATGGTTTTTTAAAAAGTCTTCTTGGGACACTGAGACCAACATATATTGAAGCTGGTCTAGCCAGCTATAGGATGAGTGACAGGCTGAGAACCAAGGTGCTCCTGCCTTCAATCAGCACCAACTGCCAACACGAGAGTGAGGCCACCTTGGACCAACCAGTCTTCCAACTCAGTGCAGCCAAACGAGTGAGTGAGCCCACATGAAATCAGCAGAGGAACTGCCTAGTCAACCCAGAGGACCATGGGAAATATTGCAGAATTATTTTAAGCGCCGAAGTTTTGGGGGTGGTTTGTAACTTAGCAGAGGTTAACTGAAACAGAGCCAGAAAACCTTAGCACGGAAGACAGTCCTGCCTCTTCTGGTGTGTTACCCCAAGGACTGGTTACATAACATCTTTGAAGACATTTTATGCTTATGTACTATATGAGATAATACATCAAAGGACCTAGGGTGTTGTCTGGCACATGGTACCCTTAACAGACATTAGCGTCCTTGCTTTGTCTTTTGTTCCTTCTCTCTGTATTATAATTCACTTCATGGGCATCAACATTCTTGTAGCTTTCCCTAGCTCACTCTTCCTCTGAACAGCAATTTATTTTGTCGCTCCTGGTTGATGGCCTGGTGGTGTCCTTCCTCCTAACTCCCGAATTTCCAGTATTCTCGTTCTGCTCCAGGGAACACATCTGCCTTCGATAGTCTACCCTTAAAATAGAAAAGGGTTAACCTCATAAAGATGTCACTCCCCTTGTACTGCTATGCTGCCCTTGGGAGGGTCAAACAGCTAGCAAATATATATGGGCAATGTAATTGCCTTTGATCTCCTAGGTCACAGAAGACTCTCCTAGCCAGTGTGGCATCCAGGTGGGACATAAGCAGATTCTGTCTTGAAGAGCAGAGTTTCTCCGTCTGTTGATAGCTATTTTTGTTTTTGCTAGCAAATGACTCTAAGGGCCTCATTTTTTCCCATCTTAGGCTTTGCAACAAATAATAAGCAAAGACAGTGATATAATGATAACTATATTGTACTTCTTATCTTCTTAGTGATAATGGAAAGAATTAGGTGTTGAAGGTCCCAGTGCTCCCACTGCTACCAGCTAGTAGCAATTTAGTCAAGTCCTTTTACTTCCCTGGTAGTTACTTTCCGTCTTGGAAGGAGAGTGAGGGAGGGGCGCTTGGTCTGTGGTTGGCTCACCTCTGAAGTCCTGTTTGCACTAATACACTTGGAGTAAGTTCCCTGATATGTTACTTTTGTTTTTCAACCTTCAATATATATTCAATATTCAATATATATTGAAGGTTGAAAATATAATATTCAATATATATTGAAGGTTGAAAATATATCTGTTAGGAAGAGTAGAAAGAAGGAGAGATGACAAGGGTGAGAATGTTTTATTTTGTTTTTTTTTGAAGGAAGCACTAGTAAGAGGGTCTGAAGTAATCTCAGGAAAAGGGCTGTGGCAGAGGGCAAATGCACAGCCTTATTAACTGCTTAGCATCCTTCCTAGAGGTAATGAACAAAATCTCTCCATATCTGACCCTTTTGGATGGGGTTTAAGGGTTCCAGTATGAGAAGCACTGTTGTAGAGTTTGATTTATTGCGTTTACTTTGGGGGGGAAGCACTGATTTTTTTTTTCCCCCTAGGTCCTCCCAACTACATTTGGCAGCATTTCTGTGGGTAAAGAAGTTTTCCAATCTAATCCCCCTGTGAAATAATTACATGAAATATAAAATGTAAAACGAAAAGGAAAATATTCTCACAGAGCCTTCCTTCCTCTGGAATTGACTGGTGTTTTAGCTATATCCATCGTGCTCTCCATCTGTTTGTCTCTCGTTTGTATGTATATAAAACAATTGAAACATGCAAATGAAGGGATGGGATTTTATATTGTCACCACTTCATTTTTTAAACATGTTTCTGCTTTAAAGGGGAACTGCAAAAGAGAGTCACTGAGAAATTGGCCTGGAGGAGGAGTATTCAACCCACAGCCTCTCCTCTGCCCCTTATCACTAAAACTCTAAACAGAGAGTATAATCACCTATTTCCCAAGGGCAGCCCTAAGCCCTTAAAACTCAGATCTGTTTAAGGATTTACTAGAACTGGAAAAGAGAAATGCACAGGATCTGCTCCAAACCAACAAAGGAAAATTTACCCGACCAAATATTCAATCTAGAGAATTTCTTTGATAGCACACTCTCCTCCCTCCCTATCTCTTGATTTTGTTAGGACACAGCTCTTCAAATTGCATCTTCACGACTCCTAGAATCTTGGGAGTCTGTGGATCTGAGGCTCCAGGCCAGCCCAGGGCATTTTCTTTCACAAAACAAGATATAACTAGCAGGAAGCCCAAAAGGGCATTTGGTGGTAGTTGTCGTTTATTTTGTTTCAAAGGGTAGACACACTCAGCTTCATTGTCTGTTGGCTCAGAGCCAGAAGGATGGTGGCATTTTTCCTAGTAACTTATGAAGTCTGTAGCTTTTCTTCTGAGATTTTTTTTTTTTTTTTAGGTGGAAATGCTTGATGTTATGCTATGAACCATGGCTTTTCTTTTTAAAAACACTATGATAAAGGAAGTCTAGTTGCATTTCTTTTCCAATAGATTGGGTTTTACTTTTGCTTAGAAAATTACATGCACACCCATGCACACAATTTACCATGGTTATTTTTTAGTATATATAGTGTACTATTATTAGTATATAGAGATACAAATTGATTATATGGGTGATTTACAGAGAAAATAGAAGTAAGGTGATACATTAAAGAGGATGATGGGGAAGACAGTTTTTAAGGAGATTGCTCAGGAAGACAGGAGTCTGCTAAACTGCAGAGAGTAGGAAAGAGAATGTTGTATCCCACTGGTCAGTGTGGAGGGACAGGAGACCTCTATTCTGGTCCACGCTTCACCGGTAACTAAAAGGGTGGCCTTGGGGCCAGTCAGTCCTCCTTTGCTTTTTGGAGTTCCCATCAGCAACCCTAAAGGTTTGGATTGCTCAGCATTTTGCTTGGCTGGATTATGCTTGACACCCAGTATTTGGCTCTGGTATCATCTCCTTGGAGACCCCTCCCTGGCTCCCCTAACTCTTGTTGACACACGTGCTTGATGTCCCTCTCTCCTCTTTCCCTGTCACCTTATCCCTTGGTAGAGGTTTTATTGTCTTCATAACTTCCATCACCGTCTGCGTTTATGTTGATTCCTCATTCATTTGTGCCTTTCCTATGTTTCCCCACTGGAACATAAGCCCCATGAGACCAGAGACCTTGTCAGTCTTGTTCACCACGCGCATCCCCAGCCCCTAGCAGTTCCTGGAACATTTTGGACCCACAATGAATATTCGTTGAGTGAATGACTAGATCAGTGGCTTTTAAACTAGAGATGTCTCACAAGTTTTTCAGGGATGGATGTAAGAAAGAGAGACGGAGATACATGTGGTGGGCCTCCAAGTTCCCCACCTCCTGTTTAATTATGTGTATGTTATGTATATGTGTTATATCTGTGTCGATATATATCAAGAGGTCTTTTTTGGCTGTATGTGAGGCGTACAGAAGTTGCCAGGTCAGGAATCAAACCCACATCACAGCAGCAACTGGAGCCACGGCAGTGGCAATGCCGGATGCTGAACCTACTGACCCACACGGGAACTCACTATATATCACTAAGTTTCTAATGACACTAAAATATATAACGTTATATATAAAAACAGTAGTTTTTAATCACACTAAGGCATATATGTATGTATTGTGGATATCTATAGATATGGATATGGGATATGGATATGCCTTAGTGTGATTAAAAACATGACTCCATGTGCTACAACCATTTGAAACATACAGGGGCATGATGACCTTTTAAGATTGTTCCCAGATTGGAATTTCTGTCGTGGCTTAGCGAAAACAATCTGACTAGCATCCATGAGGATGCAGGTGCGATTCGTGGCCCCGCTCAGTGGGTTAAGGATCTGGCATTGCCATGAGCTGTGGTGTAGGTCGCAGATGCAGCTTGGGTCTGGCGTTGCTGTGACTGTGGTGTAGGCCGGCAGCTACAGCTCCGATTTGACCCCTAGCTTGGGAACTTCCATATGCCTCAGGTATGGCCCTAAAAAGACAAAAAAAAAAAAGGAGCCCTAGAAATCAGACTCTCAGGGTATTAAAAAAAAAAAAAGATTGTTTCCAGATTGAAATTCTAAAGCCCAATATCTCATGAATAGAAAATATTGGTGCAAGGAGGAGGATAATGGCATAGAAGTTACATACATTGAGTGCCTTGCTGTATGCTGGATCCTATGTCAGGCCTTTGGGCCACCTAGGAGAGGCAAAGTTCTTGTTGGATGATGTCTATATTTTAATGAGAAAGGGTACACGGACAGAGAGTCAACAAACAAATGAAAGAATGAGATCAATTTAACTAGTGATACAATAATGTACAGTTCTTTGTTCCTTAAGGTGGCTGATTGGAGAATGATTTGGGTTCATTAAAATGAAGTAAACACTCTGAGAAGTGACACATGATAACCCTAAACAAACGGTTACCTTCAGAGCTAGAAGATGGTCTCCTTTGCCAGTGCTGCTCTGAGCCTGGACGGCTGCCTGCACAGTGGTCCAGGCTGTGTGCTGCTTTGGTTAGTCTGTGCAAGATGCTGGTTCTGATGCTTCTAAGGAGGAGGGTGGCCATGTCAGCATCTTCTGTTCCTTGAAGCTATTGTGATCATTTTGTTAGAAGTCATTGAGGCTTGAGAATGAAAGAGGAATGGCTGAAAGGCTTCTTTTGAGGAAAAGAAGAATATCATCTCTCTTTAGCCATAGAAACAGGAAAGAAAGGGTCAGGAGATGAGCACCTGGGCCAGAAGGAAGTGGAGGCATAGCAGGCTCTCTCAGGAGGCAGGCAGAAGTGGTAACTGGTTTGCAATAGTCATCATATCATCATCCTACAGGTATACAACCATTATTGTCCACACAGAAACCCTGTGTTGTAAATAAGGTGAGTGTAGCTTTTTTATACTATACAGAGCAGCTGAGAAATACTACTAATGTCTTTATTTTTGAATGGCAAATTTTCAGTTTATCGAATGTGTACACACAAGTTAACTCTGTTTATTCTCTGGGGTATTATTATACTCATTTTAGAGACTGGTAAGAGGCTTGAATTGGCCTATGCTAACTCTGCTAGTGTGTTGAGCCACTGTCCTGACCTCTGGGTTCTGCAAGGCACACAGCTGACAGAGTGGAGTAGCTGGGCCCCAAATGCACCACCGAATTTGCATCTAAGATGAGGACATAGAGTGTCTTGAGCTCCCAGAAGCACACCCACACATATTTTGAAGCAATGACTCTCCAAGAAAGAATGGAAATCATGAATGGAATGAGGATGTCAGACACCCAGGGCACATCAAATCTAGAAAAGGGAGGCTGGAAAAAGACAGTCTTGTGTTTGTTTGTTTTTTTTTTAATTTTAAATTTTTAAAAAATTCATTAATTTGTAAGAATACAAGGCAAAGTGAGAAAACATTTTGAATTTATGAAAGCCTGCACTTTGCTACCTTTATTTCTTATGAGTCTAGTGAGTCAACCCGCAGGTCTGGGGAGAGAGGGCTCCAAGGTTGTTATGAAAAGAAACTTGATCCTGAATCAAAGAAGCAGATTCATCTCTGAAACCAAGATTGGTCTAAGTTTTTCTCCTTGCTGTTGCTTATTTTGGAATCAGATCTTAGATGGAGCTTAAGGGAGAGACCTGCTACTCTGCTGAAAAGTGATTTTGAATGCATTCAGATCCAGATTGAATGTATTTTTTTATGCTGATGGTGGGTGTTTTCTCATTACCTGGAAAAAAATATAGGGCTTCATAGTTGTTAAGATTTTTACTTCAAGGTGGAGAATTGCCTTATTTATCTTTGTATTTCCATTGTCACAACAGTGTCAGACATCACATAAGCAAGTATTTGGTAAATGTTGAACTAAACTGTGGGGAGCATGCATTTTTAAAGGACCTCAACCCTTTATATTTCTATGGCTAAATGTTCTCTGCACCAGCTGTGAAACACTGATCTTTGAGGTATTCCTTTGGTCCAATATTTTTTAATCAGATTGATTAAATGTTTAACATGTCAGGTACTCTTCTAAGTGTTTTTGGAGTATCAACCCAAGTTTCCTCGTAATCACGTTATCAAGTGGGTTGGTATGATCTTATTTCCATTTGACAGATGAGGAAGTTGAGGTGTGAGATCTGCCAGGTCACTCAGTCAGATATGGTGGAGTTGGGTTTGAGCAGAGTGGATGATGCCACTGTCTGTGTGTCTAGTCATGGTTTCTGACTACCTCTAGAAGGTAATTACACATGCGATCTCAGACTGCAGCTCACACATGAGCCAAGCCTGAGTTTGAAAGCCATGTGCAGCAAGACATTTGAAAGTTAATAACAATTAAGACCAACTCATCCTCCAAAGTGCAGAGAGAATTCAGAATGAATGCCTACAGGTCACAGATTACTCTTTGAAACAGTTGCCATTCCCATATTTTTTAAGAGTTAGAAAGTGCTTGAACATGTAGGATCTGTGAGTGACAAATATGTTTCAACTTGCATCCCAGGGAAGGTTGGAAGTTGTCACCTGGTGGGCTATATTGAGGATTCTAAGGCAATATCTAAGCTCTGTGGGAAAGCAGGCCATGGTAGTTCATTATTGATATCTACTGTGGGCAGAGAGAAGGCAGCAAGGCTGATAAGTCATTGGAGTGGCTTCTTCAAGATTCAGGAATCCAAACCTGGCGGATCTTGAATATAGATTCTTGGTGAAATGTTAACTTTACATGTAAGAATGTATCAAGGGGCAGATTATACTGTGAGTAGGCCTTGGATCCATTTAAAGAATAAACTTAGTTTTACCAAAGTTCATTGTAATGTCTTGAAGACAAATGAGTTCCTTGAAGACATTATAACCTCTGCTCTCTCTCAGAGAGGTCAGATAAAATGACAGAGGCTTTTTTTTTTTTTTCAGTATTTTGTAAGATGCAGAGGAAACTCAGCTGCAACCAGATTACTTCCTGGTTGCAACCAGATTACTCTCCCTGACTTGCAACCAAATTGCTCTTTAAGCCCTTCTGATGTGGAGATTCTGGAGATACCATTACTCATAATCAGTATTTCTTTTTTTTGGCTGCTGCAATGACAATGCTGGGTCCTTAACCCACGGTGCCACAAGGGAACTCCGCATGATCATTATTCTGAAGGAATTTCATTTTTAGTAGAAGCAGAGACAGAAACAATGAAGAAATGGGTGAATAATGCTCTATTTTTTAAAATTTTTTGTCTTTTTGCTATTTCTTGGGCCGCTCCCGCGGCATATGGAGGTTCCCAGGCTAGGGGTCGAATCGGAGCTGTAGCCACCGGCCTACGCCAGAGCCACAGCAACGCAGGATCCGAGCCCCATCTGCAACCTACACCACAGCTCACGGCAACGCCAGATCGTTAACCCACTGAGCAAGGGCAGGGACCGAACCCCGCAACCTCATGGTTCCTAGTCGGATTCGTTAATCACTGCGCCACGACGGGAACTCCGAATAATGCTCTAAACATAAGTGAAATCATCAGAACTTTTTGGGGAGAATCAAATCCTGCTATAGTTGCTTTTTTTTTTTTTTTTTGGTCTTTTTGGGGCCACACCCATGGCATATGGAAGTTCCCAGGCTAGGGGTCAAATCGGAGCTACAGCTGCCAGCCTATGCCACAGCCACGGCAAGATAGGATCTGAGCCACGTCTGTGACTGACACCACAGCTCACGGCAACCCCATGGTTGCTAGTCAGATTCGTTTCCACTGAGCCACTATGGGAACTCCCTATAGTTGCTTTTAAAACATTTTTAGCAAATTTGTATTGAGCTATTATGTTCAACCCACATTAGGCGCCAGGAATGGAGTGGTTCTGGGGTCGCTTAGAAAGTATTTTCATTTCATCAATAGCCTCCTTTGACCCTAGAAGATAAAGGATGTAACCTTTTGAGTTTGTGAACTTACTGAATTGAAAGCAGAATTTTGAGTGATGACGTGCACACATTTTCCACGTTGGACCTGTTCCATAGCTTTGTCAGATTCTCAAGGATTCCAGGGATCAAAGAACCTGAAGCTGAGGCTTGTGGTGGGAAGAAGAATCCAGGAAAGCCAGGGTAGCATGATTCTTCACTCTGTGCACAGCAGCCAGTTCTAGGTGAGCTGAATGTTTTCTTTCTTTGTGTATCATTCATTCTAGCTTCAGGAATCTGAACAAGAAGCACACGTAGCTTTCTTCATGCCTAGCGTACTTCCTTTACCTTGGACTTTTGTTATCTATTTTGTCATCTATCTAAACATTTTCTTCTTTCCATAAGGCAAGCACTCCTTCGGTAGCAGCTGAACTCTCGGTCCTCGTTTGCAGTGTCTGAGAGTCCCATCCTGCAATGTTTTCCTTTGTTTTTAAGTGACCTTCCACCATTTTGAGCCTTCCTTCTCTCCCACATTGACTTCTAACTCCAAATTTATGTCTCTGTGTCATTGTGGGGAACTTCTTGGTGAAAAGAATAAAGCTGAATTGGAGCTCCATCTCGGGGATTTTCATAGTAACACTGACTCTTTATTATTAGCTCTGCACTCCAGGCTGCTAGAGTTCGTATTTTGGCAGTGGACCATCAAACACCCTATTTTTAAGAGCCTTCAACTTAGTTGTAAACATGTGCTATGACTGGGAGCTCATTTTCTTTACTCATATTTACCAAAAGAGGTTTAACTGTTGAAAAGTTGTTATAAAAAAAAAAAAAAAAGCTCAGTCTTTGGGACTGTTTTTCTACTCGTCTAACTCAAAACTGTGTGCAATCTAAAAAAAGGAACATTTGGCATTTAGTTGCTTAATTTGATGGTCCAGTCATATTGGTAATTTGAGGGGAGGAAGAAATGGAACTGCTCGGTCATTTTACTTTGACATATGCCCATCAGACTTGCGTGGAGGGAATGATGGTTGCTACACGTGTTTACATGATTGACCAGAAGGAGCTCACAGAAAGGCAGTCCAGTACACTGAGTAAATTGCTTATGGCCTTAACATTGTCTATATTTAGAATAAAAGCTTTCTAGACACATATTTCCTGCACACTCTGATTTCTGGAGACTTTACTGGTCCTGTTAGGAGAACATGAATAATTTCCCAAACTCTTAGGGCTCTGCACATCCATGGATGGATCATTGATATCTGGGGACCCTTAAAAAGTGATGTCGAGAAATTTGGTGAAGAAAAGAGTATCACAAATATGTCTGTTTCTTTTGTCTCTGGAAGGAATTTCTGCAAGTATAACAAAACACATATTAATCTTTCAAGGAGATTGTGACTCGTGGCCCTTAAAAGCAGGAGATTCAGGAATTTAAATGTTCAAAAGGAGAGGGTGAACTTTGACATCTTCTTCTTGTGATTTAAGATTCTGAAAGGAATGCTAGGCAAATCCTTGTACTCCATCCCAGGAGGAATACCAGCTTTCCACAAGGGTCTCGCCTCTCCTGAAACCTCTTGCAACACAGGTGGGCAACTGCGTTTTCGAGACTGGCTGTGTTCATGAGGTGGAGAGAATAAAAAGATCCGGGAATGTGTGTGTTTCGGGGGCAGAAGCCTGGTGGGCGGCCATGTGCTGTGGAAGCACTTGGGTCTGGAAACCTGGTTAGCTGATGGATGTGACGTTTCTGCACAGATCCCATGGGAAGGCACCTTTCCTCAGTGTTGTTCTTACCCCTCAGGCCGCTCTTAGATGTTTCCTCCCTACATCCCAGGCCGATCAGCCCCTACACGGACAGCACTTGGATCCCCAGCATCTGAAGACATTGGCTTCCTTGGTCCTTGTCATGTAATAATCATCATATTGTCATGCTTTCTGTTTCATTTCTATTATTTACTTATTTATTTTCGCTTCTTTTTTTTGGGGGGGGGGGAGTTCCCAGGCTAGGGGTCAAATCGGAGCCACCAGCCTACACCACAGCCACAGCAACGCCAGATCGGAGCCACAGTCTGTGACCTACACCATAGCTCATGGCAATGCCTGATCCTTAACCTACTGAGCGAGGTCAGGGATCGAACCCACATCCTCATGGATATTAGCTGGGTTCGTAACCTGCTGAGCCATGACGGGAACTCCTTTTTTTCGTTTTTTAAAGTTATTTAAGTAAAGTTAATTTACAAGGTTGTGATCATTTCTGCTGTACAACAGAGTGATTCAATTATACATGTACACACATCCATTCTCTTTCAGATTCTTTTCCCACAAAGACCATCACAGAATATCAAGTAGAGTTCTCCGTGCTATATAGCAGGTCCCTGTTGGCAGTCATTCCATATACCACAGTGTGATTATGCCAATCCCAAACCCCCAACCCATCCCTCCCCACCCACCTGTCCCCTTTGGTAACCATAAGTTTGTTTTCAAAGTCTGTGATTCTGTTTCTGTAAACTCTTAGAATTCTCTAAAATTTTTTAGCATGGATTTTTGTTCAAAAGTTAGATTCCATGTTAATATGATACAAAGATTAGTTCATGGCATCAGTTATTTATTGATGTATAACAAATCACCCCAGAACTCAGCAGCTGGAAGCAGTAAACATCTCCTATATCACATGGTTGCAAGGGTCAGGTATTGGTGAGTGCTAGCTGAGGTCTCCTGCGAAGTTGCAGTCACCTTAGTGGCTAAGGCCACAGTCACCTCAAGGCTTGACCAAGATGGAAGATCTTTTTCTAAGTTCACTCACGTGGTTGTTGGCAGTACTCAATTCCTTGCTGAATTTTGGCCAGAAGCCTTAGTTCCTCACCTCCTTGGCGTCTCCATGGGCTCCCTGTGTGTTCTCAGGTCACACAGCTGGGGCCCCTCAGAGACAGTGATCCAAAAGGGAGAAAACCAACACAGCCTCATCTCAGAAGTGACACATCTTTGCTTCTGCCCTATTCTGTGGGCCAAATAGACCAACCCGGATACAATGTGGGAGGGGACTGCACAGGATGTGAATACCTGATGGTGGGTATTGTTGGGAGCTATCTCGGTGGCTGTTTAATATATTGATGAGTAAACACTGGCCCATAGCCCAGGTTATCATGTCCTGTGCCATGATACTATGGAAGGTTGTACCACTGACTATTCTAGAATGAGAGCATTCATTCATTTCCCTTGCACTTACTGAGTGCCAGCTATACACCAGACACTGTTCTAGGTACTTAGGCTACCTCAGGGAATAAAACAAAGGTCCTCACCCTCAGAAGTAGTACATTCTGTTTTATATTCTGCTTTTCATGTAGTAAATTCCACGAGGATTAGTGGGCCCATGTCCATACCTAGACTTCAAACCATTGTTGCAGGCTGACTTGCATTTGACCAGCTTAAGAAGAAACAGGGGTAGTGACTATTTCCTTTATCTGCCAGAATGAGGCTAGAGTTTTTGAAAGCTATAGTAACAATATACTGTCTCAAGGGATTACATTCTTTTATTAACTCCCTGCCTTGAGTGATGATTTCTTTGTCTTTGACAGCTATGTGGGGAAGTAAAGTACATTACTTAAGAATTAAGGTTTGGGAGTCAGACCCTCCCGGATTTGAGTCATACACTTTCTGTTTTCTTACTGTGTAACCTTAGGTATGTTATGTGATTCATCTGCACCTCAGTTTTGTCATCTGTAAAGTGGTGCTAATAATGGCACCTTTCTTGGAGTTGTACACCATAAATGACTGAAAGCACTCATCGTAAGATTTGGTACTTAGATATCCCTCAGTTTTATCTGCCTTTTCTTTATTCTGACTGCTTCTGTGTACTTACTGCACGCGGAGTCGTTACAAAAGGCACCATCAGAAATGACCCCCCAGTTCTACCCAGTCTAAACCATCCAAAACAATTAGCTGCTGCTAGTGTGTATTAAGTGAGAAAAATAACTTAATCTGGACTTTATAACTTGTGTTAAAGCCTTTGGGAGTTCTCATTGTGGCACAGGGGAAAAAAATCCGACTAGTATCCATGAAGTTGCAGGTTCAATCCCTGGCCTCACTTGGTGGGTTGGGGATGCAGCATTGCTGTGAGCTGTGGTGTAGGTCGAAGATGCATCTTGGATACCATGTTGCTGTGGCTGTGCTGTAGGCCAGCAGCTGTAGCTCGGATTTGACCTCTAGCCTGGGAACTTCCATGTGCCGAAGGTGCAGCCCTGGAAAGACAAAAAAAAAAATTTTTTTTTTTAAATCATCTGTCAGCAAAGGGGGCCTGGAGAAGAAAGACTCATGGGCTTGGAGGAGGCGGGGTGTTCTCTCAGTAGGTCTTGGGCACCTGAGCTAGGAAGCCCCTGATTTTTCTCGGTGGAGCAGTGAGCAGGCAGCTGCTTCCTGTCACAGAGATGCCTACCTTCCCACAGCCCGGAAGCCTGTGGGCCTGCTCTCAGTTCTCCTCTCCCTTTCCTTCCTGGAGTGATACCATTAGAGAAAGTGGGAAGGGACCCTTGTAACTGCCAGCCCCAGAAAGAATATACATATTGAGCAGTTAGTGTATTTTGGTGGAGATACCTGGTAATTTGGAACTCTTCGCATTTGACATACCCCCTGCCCCTCCCCACCCCCCGCCAATTTCCCCTTGCCTTCATTGGGCAGGAAATGTATGTACGGGGGATACATAATCCCTTCAACCATTGGAAGACATGGACAAATGTGACCGGTTTCCAGGCAGTCATGGGCTCTGGATTAGTTTAAAAAGAAAGGAATTCTGAAGGCACACGGGGGTGGAGAGGGCTGGTGAGCAAGGAACAGATGCTCTGAAGTCAGGCAGTCCTGAGTTCGAATCCTGGCCCTGACAATCGTTGGCTCTATGACTTCAGGGAATGCTATTTCTTAACCTATCCAGCCTATTCATGTAGAAAACGAAAATAATACCAACCTGTGAGAGTATGCAAATCACCTAGCACTTTGAACAAGAAAAAGCAAACAAGTAGGGAAAGGAAGGTCCCAGGAAACATTTTTTTCCTTAAACTCTACCAGTTTTCTTCCTTTCTTCTTCTTCTTCTTTTTAAATGAAATGGGTCTTTTCTTTCTCTTTCTTTCCTTTTTTTCCCCTTGTCTTTTTAGGGCCGTACCCACGGCATATGGGAAGTTCCCAAGCTAAGGATTGAATCACAGCCACAGCTGCCAGTCTACACCACAGCCACAGCAATGCCAGATCCAAGCTGTGTCTGCAACCTGCACCACAGCTCACAGCAACATCGGATACTTAACCCACTGAGCAAGGCCAGGGACCAAACCCATATTCTCATGGATACTGCTTGGGTTCGTAACCCACTGAGCCATAATGGGAACTTCCCTTTCCATCTTTTTATAAATTAAATTAAATTTTTTTGGTCCCACCTGCAGCATGTGGAAGTAGGCCAAACATGCCAAGCTAGGGACTTAACCTGTGCCACAGCAGCAAACCAAGCCGCTGCAGTGACAACACTGCATTCTAACCTGCTGCACCACAAGAGAACTCCTCTACCAGTTTTCTAAGTTAATAAATGTAGAATATCACATTGTCCTGTTTTAAAAAATATTGTTTTAATTTTTTTAATTAAAAATTTTATAATTGATTTACAGTGCTATGCTAATTTCTGCTGTACAGCATAGTGACCCAGTTCCACACATATATACATTCTTTTTTTCACGTTATCTTCCATCATGTTCCATCCCAAGAGACTGGATATAGTTCCCTGTGCTACACAGTAGGACCTCATTACTTATCCATTCTAAATGTGATAGGTTGCATCCACCAACCCCAAACTCCCCATCTAGAAGATATTTACAGCGTCCAGGGCTTTGGTTCTCAAGATGACTGTATATAGCAGCCACTGGAAAGTGTGTTGAATTACTAGGCTCATCAGCAGAAATTCAGAAGCTCTGAAGTGGGATCTTTATAGAAGGTTCTTGAGCCACATTTGGAGATGCAGGCTTTGGATGAATTTCAAGTCTTGGAAAGTTTTGAAATCACCTTGGCTCAAACATTTCAGGCTTTGTGGAGGTCAGGTGGGAAGCACCCTCTTTTAGCTTTGAAGACATTGAACCGTCGAGGGTCTAGAGCAATGGGTGCTTCCCTGTGCCTTCTGGGTACATTGAAGACACCAAACCTGAGATTTGCAAAGGTGTACCTTCCATTCTAGGGAAGATCTGTCAGCTTCCTGTGTGACCTGGATGGAACAATTTACTACTTTCCACAGGCACCGTTTAAGAATGCAAGCAGGAACAGGACACCCAGGAATATCTGTGGAATGCAGGCCTGAAGCTGAAGGACAAGTAAAACCAGAGGGCTTGGGAAGATAACGAATGCCAAGAGGCTGAGCGCTTAACCCTGAAATGTGACTGCCCACTGGGTGGGGAGGGGGGCACTTGGAGCTCCAACAGCAGAGGAGTCATCTGACTCTGACCTCCTCTGTCTTTTGGGTCATGTTCTCAACTCTATCTTCAGGACTCCCTTGTTGGGTCACCACCGTGGCCCAGGTCAGTACCCTCTCTACTCTCAGTAGCTGCAACCGCCAACTAACCCATCTTCCTTTTAGTCCACGCTGAGTACAGCAGTGCAAGTTGCCTTCTTACTACACAGGATTATGCTCACCATATCCTTGCTTAAAACTCTTTAGTGGCCTCCTGCTGCACTTAAAATAAAATTTAGGAGTTCCGGTCGTGGATCAGCAGAAACGAATCTGACTAGCATCCGTGAGGATGCAGGTTTGACCCCTGGCCTCACTCAGTGGGTTCAGGATCCGGTGTTGCTGTGAGTTGTGGTGTAGGTTGCTGACGTGGCTCGGATCTGGCATTCCTCTGCCTGTAGCATAGGCTGGCAGCTATAGCTCTGATTTGACCTTAGCCTGAGAACCTCCGTATGCCATGGATGTGGCCCTAAAAAGACACACACACAAAAATTGAACTCTGTACCCAAGCTCGTAAGTCCTGCACAGGCTGCTCCCTACTGCATTTCACCAGTCGCCCTCGCCCTTGCTTGTGATGCTCCAGGCATGTGTAGAGCACTTATCTCTCCAAATGAGTCAAGGTTTTTCCTTCCATAGAGCCCGTGGTCATGTGATTTTTCTAACACATCACCTGGTTGGCTCCCACATAATTTTTGAATGTCAACTGAAATGATAGTCTAACTAAACTTCCCTTTTGAAGAGGTTTCTCTGCTGTTATTCTGTATTTTTGCCCCTTCTCTGTTTTCTTTACAACGCTTATTACAATTTGCCCTGTCTTTTAACAATTTACTTACTGTTTTCCCCTATTTTGGCCCATCCTCCTCTTTGGAATAGTAGCTCCATGTTGCTATCTTCTTCAGCAGTGTATCTGTCATACCCTCCTTGGTGTTTGGTTGCTTGTTGAATGAGGGAACAGGTACTCTGACTTGCTAGGGTATGAGAAGGATTAGCGGGAATAGCTGTTTCTGTTTCCCAAAGTCATCCTTCTAGAATATTCCATGAGAGGAAGTGCAGGAGTGTGCAATAAGTGACTCACTCACCCAAACTGAAATTCAAGTTACCATAGATCCTCTCATTCTCTTTTTCAGAGAAGTCACAGGCCTGCCCATTGCCCAAGTGAGAGCAAGGCTAGGTCTGGGTAATAGACCATGGGTGCATCACAGTGTACTGGTGCTTTTGGCTACCTTCATGGCTCAGTCTAACTGCTGATCTGACCATTGGGAATTCTGAAGTTGGGTTACATAACACTGAAGCTTGAATCCACAGGACCAGGGTGTCTACAGCCTCCTCACAGCCAGCCCCTAAGTGCATGCTGACACTCAGGGTAAGAAGAACAGCCCAGTGAAGGGTGATAAGGAGGCTTTGGATCAGATGTCCCCGGGGACGTGCCAGATTGCTCCCTTCTGGGTACCAGGAAGGAGGAGAGTGGGTCATTCTGACCTGTCGTCGGTGAGTAAATGCTGTATGAGGACAAACCAAGAACGCTAAAACACTGTGATTCCAAAGAGACAAAATCTTTAAAGGCTGTATGAAAGAAATACAAGCCTGGAAGCCAGTCACAATCCTAGGACACAAGAACTGGTTTAAATTTTAGAGTTTAGAAAGGCTAGCATTAGAATAAATAAAAGGTAGTTCTGTGTTACATAATAATAAGATTACTTAATATAATATATACTTAATCTAATAATCCCAAGAGGTAGTAGGCCGAATGAAAATAGAACTGTAAGATACATGAGATGAAACGTAAATATATTTTGTAGGTGACCAGAATGTGTTATTTAGGGAGTGTTTGGGGATATCATTTCTAGTCTTTGAGGTTTAGAACAAGGACAGTCATGTTCTCCCACAAAACATTCCTGGGTACCATTTAGTCCCTTATCCTTTCAATAAATATTTATTTAGCATCTTCTATACACATGGTGCTATTCTCTGGCCATGATCAGACATTACCAGCTGTCCCTTGGGAGCAGAATTTGTGTGGTCAAGAAGCTCTTTTTTAGAATCTTCATTAGAACTGAGGGAGATGGCCCAGTTGCAGGAATTAGATTAGTGAACCTACACTATGTATCTCAGAAGCGTCCTAGCCCCTGCTGTGTACCTTGGTAGAACCTTTGGAGTTGGTACCTGTTGTTCTGAGTAGAATAGATCTTTGGTCTTGCGTGTTTTAAGAACATAATTCCTGGCTGCTGTGACAGCCACTTCCAGCTCAGATTGCTGACTTCATTTGTCCTCTGGCCTATAGTCTGGACTCTAGCAGGCTGGGATAGAGCCTTGCCTGCCCCTGCCCCTGCCCCTCCTATGGCAACTTCCCCTGTGGACCATTTGGTGCCTCCTGTTTGCTCTGGGTGCACAGTGAGTCCACATTATCTTCTAAACAGAATAATGGAACAGGGCTTGACACCAGGCAGGAATTTGGGAGGCATCTTGGAAAAGGGAGAGGACAGTTGAAATATTTTCCCTGTGTTCAAGGTTATCTCAGCAGAAGAAGCTGAAACAAAGAGGAGGCTGGGACAATGCAGCTGTGCAGAACGCTTATTCTACCTCTTAGATACGGCCCTGGTCACCAACCCACGGGAAGGATGCTGTTATTGTCTGGGAGTGGGTGAGGTCTCGTGAAAAAAATCTGTGGTATGAGGAAATGTTAAACAAACTGGTCTTGTTCTTATTAGGAAAGAGGAGGATATCAAGATGACTTGAAAATGATTCCAAACTACCACTCAGAATTAAAGGTGTTGATTTTGGAAAACCGGAAAAGACTGCCCAGGTCATGGCCCAGCAGGCCACACATGTCTGACCAGCAGCTGTTGGACCTGGCTGGCAGTGCATGGGCTACAGGGCCACCTTTGCCTCTTTACCTCTTTGTGACATTCGTTATCATCTGTCAACCTCATCAGCCAGGGCTCAAGCTAAGTGATATGATTTCTGCAGAGCTAGTCCTAGAAAACCTGAGAAATTTTCCCTAGGTGAAAAAGTTCTGCTTCAGTTGCTTCAGCTTTTATCTTTCCTTTTTCATATCCCACCCCTGCCTGCATAGACCCCAATGTGGAAAGAAAACAAAGGAAAACCTAGAAGGACCGAGTGAATTACTGTGTGCTGCTAATCAAACTACTTCAGAGCATGTTTTCACAGAATTCAGGCATCAGAAGCCCCTGCAATGCTTGATAAAATGCGGGTTCTAGGGTCGTGTGTCACACCTGAAAAATCCACATGTCTAGCATACGACCTAAATATCTTCATTTTCAGTAACATTATGAGATCTGCAGGAGGCCAGTTATCTTTGTCTTTTATTCATGAATATAACCCAAATACCTGGATCACGTCCTCAAAAGCATCTAAAATATTATGAGGGTCTGTAAATATGTATTGAATGAATGAGCAAATGAATCAAAGCCTGGTAGGATTGCTCTTCTGTTAAATAATAGCAGAAACCAGTTCCAGGAGAGAGGCGTCTTCAGCGGCAGGAAGACAGACCAGAAAAGAGGAAGGAGAGAAGTCAGTTTGAAGAATGGGGCAACTTCTGGAAGGCTAGGCTTAGGTGGGGCACAAAAATGGAGACTTTGTGTGTCTGGAACATTTGATGGGACTTGACAGAGGAGAAAAGAGGCTTGAGAAGGGGAAATGCAGTGAGACAGTGATGAGCACAACGTGCTTCAACTTTAACAGGCTCCCCAGGCACCCGGAGGGCTTGTTGCACCTCTGGCTGCTGCTTCTCTCCACCCTGAGTTTCTGATTCAGTAGCTCCAGGGTGGGGCGTGAGGATTTGCATTTTTTTTTTTTTTTTTTTTTTTTCATTTTTGGCCACCCTGCTTCACGTGGAGCATGGAGCTCCTGGGCCAGGGATCAAGTTGGAGCAGCAGTCTCATCTAATCCACAGCTGCAGCAATGCAGGATCCCCAACCCACTGTGCCATGCCTGGTATTGAACCCTCGTCCCAGCACCCCAAGACACCTCCAATCCCATTGCACAGCAGGAGCTCCAGGATTTGCATTTCTAACAGCTTCTCAGGGGATGCGGATGCTGTAGGGAACTTGGTGAACCAAGTTAGTTTCAGGAGGCTGAAACTCATCGCCACACCTTGCCACTTGTGGAACCTTTACTGTTTATCTAACCTCCATATGTATCTCAGTTCCCTTCACATGTAAAGTAGGGACATGATCGGAGTTCCCCTTGGGGCTCAAGAGATGATGAACCAGAGTAGTAGCCATGAGGATGAGAATTCCATCCTTGGCCTTGCTCAGCGGGTTAAGGACTCCGTGTTGCTGTGGCTCGGATCTGGTGTTGCTGTTGCTGTGGTGTAGGCCAGCGGCTGCAGCTCCCATTCGGCCCCTAGCCTGGGAACGTCCATAAGCCGCAGGTACGGCACTCCCCCACCCCCCAAAAAATAAATAGGGACATGATGATTAAATGTTGCAAAGCTTACTGAGCTGATGCATGTTAAATATTTAGCAGAGTGCCCCTCCGAGCATTCACTGTCTTAAAAATCACTATTTGATCAGGTGCCACTGCTGTACTTTTTTGGAGAAAAGAGGAATATAGCTGTTACTCTAATTAAACAGGAAATATAACTTCATAGAACTTTAATAAGACGAGGGGCTGGTTCAGATTCCAATACACTATAGCGATCTTTTTCTCTGTCACAATATAGTACCTAACCAGTTGAAATTAATTCCTGATAAGAAAGCACTCAAAGGCTAATTTTCACACCAGGTAAATGTAAATGGCCTTACCGGAGATGGATGGTGTTGATAGTTATCCAACAGTATGAATGTATTTAATGCCACAGAGCTGTACACTTAAAAATGATTAAAGTGTTGGAGTTCCCGATGTGGCTCAACAGTTAATGAACCCGTCTAGCATCCTTGAGGACGCAGGTTTGATCCCTGGCCTCGCTCAGTGGGTTGAAGATCTGGCGTTGTCGTGAGCTGCGGTGTAGGTCGCAGTCGCAACTTGGATCCCACGTTGCTGTGGCTGTGGCGTAGGCCAAAGTTACAGCTCTGATTGGATCCCTAGCCTGGGAACCTCCATATGCCACAGGTGCAGCCCTTAAAAGACCAAAAGACCAAAAAAAAAAAAAAAAAAAAAAGATTAAAGTGTTGAATTTTATGTTAGGTATATTTTACCCCAAAGAAAGAAAGATAGATGTCCTGAGTCTTACTTCCTCCTCCCTCTCTGGCAATCTCCTATAGGGAAATTCATTTTGCAATATAGTTTAGCAACTATTGTTCAGATTAGCCTACTTAGTTTGAAAAGTGACTAAGTTTTGAAATACATATTGTACATCTTCTGTGGTAAGCTCTCTAGGCCTACCATTGTCAATGTAGCCTCTGATTAATTAGTTTTAAAGATGAATCTGTGATATTTTAAGGTTCCTAATATTGAATTGCAATCACTTCTCATATACAAAAGCCCACCTTTCTGGATTCTCACTGGATGATTGAAAAAGAGAATGCCCTTAAGGACTTGGCCTGAGACAGCCCATCTTTTGCTTTGAATTTTTCTTTTGTGAGATGATGAACTTGTTGGAGAAATAGGGGCCATTCACTCATTCTGGTTACACAGGCCTTTATCTGGTGTCTGTAACCTCCTTTTTTATGGTTACATACTACAGTGGCAAAAAAAGATATCTTTGTTCTTAAAATCAAATACTACCGCAATGGAAAAAAAAGGGGGCCTCTTGATAAAAAGCATAAGACAGATCTGGGGAAAATCATTTAGAAAAGCAAATACAGGCAACTTTCAATGGACCCAACTCTGAGCAAAGCTCACCATCGTAAAGATAGTCCCCCTTTTGTTAGCAGGTTGGATCCCAAAAGCTTGTAAGCACACGGTGTAAAATGTGGCATGCCTTTTCCTGTGGCACCATTTATACATGCACGACTATATTTTGAACTTCAGCATGGAACTTGGAAAATCAGCAAGGGAGGTCTTTGCTGGCCTCAGCTGTGAGAATCCAGTCCAGGCTCTAGAATCCCTAGCCATCTGGAGCACCACCCCTGGAGTGATTTCCCTTTGTGGCCACTGCTGGCATCCCCATGGGAGGCATGTTGCAAGTTGTGCATTCATATCTCAGCAATGTCCAACATGCAAGGTGGGAACTATTCCAGAAATCACAATTGTGATTTTATAAGACACTGTGCAGAGATATCTTGAATAATAAAGATTTCTAATGATTCTATAACATGGACTTAGAGTGTGTTTTTTGGACTATCTAGCTTCTTCTCTTTCTTCCCATTCTTCAGCTTTGTTGCATAGATGGTTCTGCTGCATGCCTGGAATGGTCTCCCGTGATTTCTCAAACTCCTAGTCAATGGAAATAAACATAGTGAAACATAGTAAAGTGGTGAAGAGCTGTTCAGACCTGGATGTTACTGTGAACTCTTGAACAAATTACCTTAACCTCTCTGACCTACAGTGTCCTTATGTTTAAAATGGGATAATAACTCATAAAAAGTTACCATGGGAATTAAATGAGGTGAAAGATGGAAAGTGCTTAGCTTAGTGCCTAGGCATAGCTGGGACTCCATTATGTTGGCCGTTATTATTGTTACATGCTTCTTAGACTATCTGTTGCTGCTTTTCTGGCATATGGTTAATGCACTCATCTGCATTTGCATAAATGATGTAAAAATATGTGTTATAAGCATTCTGTGCATTTGCATAGCAGGTTATAGCTTATAAAGCAACTTCTCATTTGATCCTTAGAATAACCCTATGGAATCAGAAGAGCTGAAAATATCACTTTTTGCACATGAGGAAACAGGCTTAGAGAGATGTAGTAACTTGGTTTAGACTGACTGAGGCAGAGTAATAGTCAAACCAGAGTCAAGACTCGTCAGTCCAGTGCTCTCTGTTATTTATGAGAAAGCGTTTTATAATCCTTAATACCATAGTATTATCAACATAAGGACTGGGAAGAAAAGGCTTACATGATTCTTGCTCTAATGATTTGGTCTTTTTGGAAACTATATCCAAGAAGCCATATTTATTTTTCTTCCATGTACCGAAATGTTTCCATTTGTGTGTGACAATGTGGTAACTTGAAAGGTGATCCCAGGGATTTCACGCTTCTGACAGTTTCAGGTCACATTGGGGTGAAATTTGACATACTCTAGTCACCTCCAAGGTAATAATGTTGTTGAGATGGTGGAAACCCTGAAGAATTCTTAAGCAAAATGAATCTAAAAGGTTGTTTCGATATTTGTTTCTCTTCTAAGTGACTTTGACTTTCCACCGACTGATTTTTAGATTACTTAGTTTAAAAAACACCTTTAAGGAGTTCCCGTCGTGGCGCAGCAGAAACAAATCCAACTAGGAATCATGAGGTTTCCGGTTTGATCCCTGGCCTCTCTTAGTGGATTAAAGATCTGGTGTTGCCGTGAGCTGTGGTGTAGGCTGGCAGCTACATCGCCGATTCGACACCTCGTCTGGGAACCTCCATATGCCGTGAGCATGGCTCTAAAAAGCAAAAACAAACAAACAAAAAACACCTTTAAACTTCTGGCACAACAATTATAATTTTGGCTGCTTTCTCTGGAAGAGTCTCCCTTTCCTATCAGTTCTCTATGGATCTGTAATAGAATTTCCCTTCTGACATAATCACAGCATAAACTGTTATAACTTCTTGGCTCCACTTGTGACTCTAGTTTTTAAAAAGAGGAAGAAGCAAGTATTCTCCCTGTCTGTTATCATGTACATTTTGGAAGTTACGAATCTTGAAAGTCATCCATCTGGGAGGTGGAATATCATAACAGTGAAGGCCATGGGCACCAGATTCCAAGCTCTACCATTTATTAACTGAGCAAATTGAGGGAAATCATTTCTTTCTAAGGCACTAATTCCCCCAATCCGTCTTTCCAATGGTGATGTAATAGAACCTCCCTAACAGGACTGGTGTGAGGATGAAGTGAGAAAGTGTAGTCGTGGTGCTCAGTAGTGGTTAGATGCCATCATTACCGTCATCACCATCATCATTGCTGTCATCCGTGTCATCAGTGTTATCACTGTCATCATCATCACCCTTGTCATCCTTACCATCCGTGATGGTCTCAGTAACCTTGATGCTGGCTTGTATGCATCTCTCTGTACAGATCCCACAGTTGTAGGTAAGAATGAATCATTTGTAATTATGAGCAGAATAATGTTTGGTACACATAAAGCATGCAGTTTCTGCAGTCTTTCTACCAAACCACATCAGTAGGGTTAAACTGAAGGGCAGTTTTGAAACTTTGGCCTCTTGAGCATGAAGGCCTTGTCAAGCACTTCACAGTAAAATACAATAATAGCATTGCAGATCTTAGTATGATGTCAGACACAATGGATTACTTACATCAGTGGGAGTTCATTCTCTCCAAAACCCAAAAACATTCATCCAGAAATTTCAGGACATACTGATGAAGACATTGCCAGCTAACCCCACCAAGGACACTTGAATCTCTTTTTTCTTTCCCTTCAGCTCTTTATTTTGCCAAACTTAACCAGTGAATTATTTTTGTTCTATTTTATTTCTTTATGTTGCAGCACTTTTACATTTGGACAGAAGTTTGTAGAGCAGGAAGTATATAGCATATGTGTTGTTCGCTGTGTCTAAATGAAGGATTCATTGATTCAACCAATATTTGTTGAATAGCCATTGTATTCAAGACACCAGGTTAGACACATGATTCTTGACCTCAAGGACTTTAGAGTCTAATAGAGAAATAGATTAACAACAAGTAAGCATAACAAAAAATACTATAATAGCAAGTAATTTTTAACCATGGAGTCCAATTTCCTTCAGATTTAATTAAGCTAAGGTGTAAAGGAGAAGGAATTAGTCATGGAAATAATTATGGAAAGTGCTTTCTGGGTTGTTAAAGCAACTCTGATCCATACCTCTGTTCTTGTAGCTCAATACTTTATGTCTACAATAAATTTCCTTTTTTTTTTTTGGTCTTTTTAGGACCACACCCATGGCATATGGAGATTTCTAGGTTAGGGGTTGAATTGGAGCTGTAGCTGCTGGCCTATGCCACAGCCACAGCAACTCAGGATCTGCGACTATACCACAGCTCATAGCAATGCTGGATCCTTAAACCACTGAGCGAAGCCAGGGATCAAACCTGCATCCTCATGGATACCAGTCATATTTGTTTCCCCTGAGTCACAGCAGGAAGTCCTACAATAAGTTTCTTAATGATAAAAATTACATCATTAGATTGTGGGGTTTGGGGAATGGTGGGATAATAGAGAATAAAACATAATCAAGTATATAGTAAGTGAAAAGTTGAGGCCAGAATTTAATGTAACACCATAATTATTTAAATTGTCCATAGTGTAGATATGGGGGTATTTAAATGTCTTGAATGATACAGCAGTCACCCATATGTATGTTCAAAAGGCTTCAGTTACATTTTAGAATCCTGCTATTGTTTAGCGACTCGCTGGATTTTTTTTTTTTTTTTTTTTTTTGTCCTGTTCTTGGTTTAGGATATCATTGAAATATCTTGGTATAATTACTTCCATACCTTGTCATTAGTGTTTTATATTCTTTATTACATGGACGAACCCCTTCCCCCAAATTGTAGCTGTGCTGAAACAGAACCTCCTCTGAAATTTTTATTCTAATTCTGAGGTTGGGGGATCCCAAATGTAGTCTGTGGCCCTGGCTAAGATTTGTGTCTAGAATTATAAAATCCTCCGCAAGCACATGCAGGGCTTCACTTTGGATCAGAGTGGAACAAGCAGAGTGCAAAACCACATGAAGCCAGGACTCTTCCTTGCCTTCCCCACCCCCTAGCACAGTGATAGCCACCCATGAGTCCCAGACTATTTATTCTCTTGGGGTTTGGTATTAGTTCTGCTCCTGAACTGTCAGGAGCCGTCCAAGGACCTAAAATCAAATTAATACACAGAGAGATTACTCTTGTAGGAGATTTGTGGGAGCCCAGACGGTTTTTTGTGAGAAGAGATGGTCACCCCCAAGGATGTTATTTGAATCTGAAAAGAGGCGGTCATAAAGGAAGTGGCGCTGCTTTAATCTGCAATAGGGAGCTGCCACCCAGCTCTGGAACTCAGCGGCCTTCCCATCTGAGCAGAATGAGCATTCCGCTGGAGAAAGCAGCTGAGGTTTGAAAACACTTCCAGTTTTGCAGTTTCAGGAATGTGGTCGAGCTGCAGCTTTAAGATGGCATTTCCCCCCTACCCCACCCCCCTCTGCTGTCGAGAAAGAGAGAGAGAGAGAGAGAAAACGACTGGGCTAAAGTGAATGGGAGTTTTGTATGAAGGTTGCTGGCCAGCTAGAGCCACTTGGTAATCAGGGCAGCAAGGCACATTAATCCTTAAGGAATATACTTTACATAAAGCTTCTGTCTTTTCTTTGAAAGCGAAAGTATAAGTTGAACTTCCGTATGCTCCTGTAGTTACCCTGCCTTTGATCTCATTTTAAGTTCGGCGCTGAAGGCAACTTGATCTCTGTCGCTATCTCCTTTCATAGATGATAATTAGCACGGTTCTAGGAGACTGGCTGCAATGATATCCTTTGCTCTTAGAAAAAGGGAGCGGGAGTAGGGATTGGAGCGATTGTTTGCTGTGTTGGTGACTGTGATGTTGCCATGGGAAAGCTCAAGACTTCAGGAGTTTGTGTTTTGTTGGGCGAGGTGCCAAGCTGTTGTGACTTATTACAGCCCTGTGAGTGAGCCCCACAGAACAGTATCCTGTGTAGCAATTCAAAGGGCAGGATCGCTTTAATCAGGGAAAGATAGAGCTCTGAGTAGTCACATTTTGCTTTCTTTCAACTTGGAAATGACAAACAATTCCAACATTTTGGTTGTCTTGGGGTTTGGTCCTTTAACTTTGGAGGAGAAACAAGTCAATTCTTTGTGCTCACCCCACCTCAAAGGCAAAACAAAAATGCTTCTGCTTTACATTTAAAGACCCCTTGTATAGAATGGTGGGCTCTCAAATAACTGCTCCACCTGCAAAGGCTGGTTCATCCTGACTCAGCCTCAAGAAAAGCAAACCTTCACAGGCAGAGTTGATTTGGTGTGAAAAAAAAAAAAAAAAAGATCTGGAAAGTGACTTCTAAATTCAGTCTCCAGACAAGGCTTTGCCTCACTCATCTGGGAGATTTGGCCATTTGCACCCCAGAGGACCTGGCCCAGCCTAGATGTTTAGTCATGGTCTAGCCACACTAAAGGCAAGGAGTTTTTGTTGGGGTTGTATGAAAAGTTAATATTATAGATCCCCAGAAAGGCAAAATCTGGAGCTTTGTGAATTACATTGGCCTCTCTGGTCACAAAGGGCCAGTTAAGGCCCCCTTTTTGCGTGGTCAACACAGCCCTAATTCTTTAGGAAGGTGCCAAGTCTCCATTTCATTTTGTGCTGTGTAGATGTTGCCTAGAATTTCCCTTGGTGCCAAGTCTTTTGAAGCCTTTTGATCCATTCCAGGGAACTCTTGGAAGAGGAAAGAACTTCACAATTTCCATTTTTAGCCTAAAACAGATGTCAACACGTTAGCTCTTCTTCATTTGGTATGGTGGGCCTAGGCCTATACAGTGATCACAGAGATGCAACTGAAGTGCTCCATATTTTCTGTGTGTGTTCATCCAGAGACTTGTAAGAAACATATATGTTGCAGATAAATGAAGCAGCTGCTTTGAAACCTAACAGAAAGGAAGGTGCTTTTTCATGTATTAAAATACTAGAGTATAAATTTCACATGAAACCTTTTAAATGTTCATTTTATTATTATTATTTTTTTAAGATCTGAAAGGCTTTAATCAGTGGATGAATAAAGAATGTGATTTTTAGCACAAGATAATTTCCTTTTCAAGCTCTCTTTTTTTCTTCTTTTTTTCAATGTCTGTTTTCTAGGAGTAGTTCACTTTATCTTTTAGAAACACTTTTCAGAGTGTTTATACTGTGTTTGTTGCTTTGTAGTTTTATTTGGTTGCCAGATTGGCTATTTATTTTCACCCAGTTTGACCTTAGAGGGACATGTGTTACATAGAGACAGATGTTTTCATCTGCCTTAATTTTTGATTACTGTATTTCCAGTTAACTATTAAAATAGTTAATCATACACGTTGGGAAAGTTTTTTTGAATATAGAAAAAAATTCCCTTTGTGTACTAGATGACTCAAATAGTAAATTACAGATACCTAGGTTGGGGAATGAGGAAATTGATGCGATTCCCCCCGCCCCGAGGGTTTTCTGTATAGAACAGTTTCACATGGGTTTTGTTATAGGACATATTCAGTCTCCTTATCATCATCATTATCATCATCATCTCATAATTGTCTTTTAAATAGATCTTATTTTAAGAAAAGTTTTAGGTTCACGTGTGAGATCTAAAACTGAGGGGAAGGTACAAAGATTTCCCATTTACATACTTTCTGCCCCCACATGTGAATAGACTGCCCCAGGATCAACATCCCCCACCAGGTGGTATATATGTTACAGTTGATGACCTTACATTGACATGTCATTATCACCCAAGGTCCATAGTTTACATTAGGGTTCACTCCTGGTGTTGTACATTTTGTGGGATTTGACAAATGTAGAGTGACACATGCCCTCCTTTTTGGTATCGTACAGATGTTTCACTGCCCAAAAAATCTGTACTCCACCTGTTCATCCCTTCCTCCTTACCAACCCCTGGCAACCATTGATCTTTTGACTGTCTTCATGGTTTTGCCATTCCCTTACTGTTTTTTTTTTTTTTCTTTTTAGGGCCACACCTGCGGCATGTGGAAGTCCCAGACTAGGGGTCAAATTGGAGCTGCAGCTGTTGGCCTACCCCACAGCTACAGCAACGCCGGATCCAAGCTGCATTGGTGACCTATGCCACAGCTTGCAACGCCAGATCCTTAATTCACTGAGGGAGGCCAGGGATCAGACCTGCATCCTCATGGGTACTAGTCAGTTTCTTAACCTGCTGAGCCACCACGGGAATTCTCCCTTATTGTTTTAAAATGCAATCTCTTTCATTTAAAAATATTCTGAAAGTTACTTAATATTTTGATAGTTACTTAAAAATTTGACAGTTACTTAAAAATGCATAAAAGTGTTTTTTTTAAATCTCAGAACTATTTTTGCATTAATAATTTGTTGCAAAGAGACTAATTCCTTCACCATAAGTGAGAATTCCTTGACCTAATAAAATTTCGGAATGCTATTCTCAGTCAAGGGAATTGCAGCTTTCTGGGGTTTTTGAATTTTCAGAAAGTGATTGAGTCAGTGACTCCTTAAATAGAAGCATAAATAGCAGAACACATAAGAGCATAACATGGCACAGATGCATTTAGCTTTTTCTTTTTCAATGATCCTTCCCCCTGATTGACCTTGGTATAGTATCACTGTGATCTGGGCTGTTTTTCTGGAGAAGGTTTTGTGATTATCCGCTCAGGTTGCCAGAGCATCTCTGACTATTCCAAGAAGAGTTATATGAATATATTAATTACTCACAGGTCTATAAAAGGTTATTAAGAGAATTGGAGCTTGAGTTCCTACTGTGACACAATGGGTTAAGGATCTGGCTTCGTCTCTGCAGTGGCTCAGGTGGCCACTGAGGCATGGGTTTGATCCCTGGCCCGGTGCAGTGGGTTAAGGATCCAGCATTGCTGCAGCTGTGGCATAGGTCGCAGTTGCAGCTCAGATTTGATCCTTGGCCTGCGAACTTCCATATGCTATGTGTGTGTCTAAAAATAGAGAGAAAAAAAGAAAAAAGAAAAAGAATATTGGGGCCAGAAGCATGAACAACTTTTGGAAGCAGATGGCATGAAAAAGTGATCTTCTAGATGAAAAACAAACCTTGGTCTTTCTCTCAGGAGACAGAACTGCATGGATGGGATGGGGGCATCTCCCTCTTCCTTTCTAAATTCCCCTCAGTCCACTTCCCCCTTTGTGTTCTAACTATTACAGTACTTCCGGACTGCCCTCTTACTCCCTTAACATATCCTCTGTCCTTTTGCCAGTTAAATATCTAAAATGCAACTCTTTGTATCAAGTCCCTGCTAACAATCTTTAAATGGTACCCACTTCCCACAGAAAATATTCCAAATTTCTTCACTGACCCTAAATTTTGTGGCTCCCAGTGTTAGGAGAATTCTAGGCTTGTTACCTACTGAAGACATAAGTCAGCCTGACGCCTCATCCTGAGGGGAGAGAGCGTGAACCTGGCCTCAGCAGGAGACCTAGTGACCCTGCCTCAGGATTGGGACCTGGGGACCAAGGGAAGTCAAAGCTGACTTGAAAGAAGTAGGGCCCAAGCAGCCTTCACAGATTCAAAAGACTAGAAGGGGCAGATCCTGTGAGCATCGAAGGCACTGGGTTGGGAAAGGAGGTGCACACGTGGATGGAGTTTGAGGGCCATTCTGGGGTCTGGCACCCATTTTCTTGCACATAGTAATTGTGCACTAAGTTGTTCATGGGACCAGCTGACCCACAATAGCCATTCTATTTTTTTTTTTTTTTAACCTAGTTAGGCACCTGGGTCGGAGATCAAGTAGGATATAGACGTTATCAACTCTTGAGCCAAGAGTGATCCCAGGAATCAGAGAAGTATCCTGTTCTTGTGTGGGTACCAAGGGCATCTTGGGCCAACTGCCTTTTCTGCAGCCCATCCATGTCCCAACAGGGCTCATCTTTTTGGATCTGTTCTTGCAGGACACACAGTTTATCTTTTGTACTCAGTCTGTCTTCTTCAAAGGCCTATTACATAGTCATCATCATTAAGCCCTACTCCTGTCATGGCAGTCACTCCGAAGAGGAAAAGAAAACCCATCCCCTTATTTCCTTTATTTAAAAATTCTTAGATGCACCAAAAGGAACTATTAGAAGGATTGTCTCCATAGTTTTTTTTATTAGTATATACTTAGAACTCATGGAAAACTAGCTCCTACTAGCTCCTACGCCATGGACCATTTCCTAAGGAGAAATTGCCACTTTTCTATAGAGATAACTATAATTCTAGCAAGGTTAGCAAAGGATAGCATCAATTGTTCTTTGAGATCACTTGTACTTTGACATTGAAGCAGTTTCTACATTGGTAAATTATGTGATATTTCTATAAGATGAAATAATATACTTCTGCTTGAGGAAATAATTCAGGAACCCTGAGTAGAAAGTCTCCTCTCTCCTAGAGTATGTGTAAATCATATTATCTGCTCCACTGTTTCAAGGAGAGTATAGAAAACATCGTCTACACAATGTCAAAACTGCACGGATGGTCAGTGTTGACCAGAAGTCTGGTAAAAATGGGTCCTTGAATTCATTATAAATTGGCAGAGTCCTTTTAGAAAACATTTTGGCAGTTTCTTTCAAGAGCCACAATAATATCGGTACCCTTTGACTCAGTAATTTCATTTCTGGGAATCTCTCAGAGGAAAGAATCCAAAATATGGAAAAAGTGATATGCATGAAAATAATCATTGTAGAGTTATTTAAAATAATAATAATAATAATAAAACCCTTAGAAACATCCATATGTACAATAGGAACATAATTAAGTGAATTTTACCTGTGTAAAAATATGAATATGGAAAAACTTAGACAGTAATACATATAAATTCTAATGAAAGTATTAAGATGATACATATCCATAATCCATATATATTTTTTAGTTGCAAGCAATAGACATGAACTCTGGCTAATTTAGTCAATAAAATAATTGTTCGAGGGACATGGGGTTGTTTGTAGAATCCAGGAAAAGTCTGAATAAGCAAACCTTGGGGAGGGAAGGAATGAGGACAGCTCTGAGGCTTCAAGTAGCAGGAACTGAAAAATCCTGTCTCCAGGGTACCACCTTGGGGAGAAACAACTCTACCTGGTTTCTGTCCAAGAGTTATTCTTCCCAGCCTCCAGAGTTGATCTGTCTTGGATCATGTGCCCACTTTGTGACCAGGGGAAGAGGGCACCATGATTGACAGTCCAATCCCGATCAAATGCAGAAGGAGCGGAAGGATGGGTGGCTCTCCTTGGGAAATAGGGGGGAATGTGGTATACAGAGAAGAGGGAAGAATGGATGCTAAGCAGGCCAAAGCAACAGATGTACAGTACATAGTGGGGTTTTTTTCCTCTTCTCTTTATAATCCAAACTTTTTTTATACTTTTGAAATCAAATGATTTAAATCTCTATGTCTTAGACAGTCATTGTTGATAGAGGTGGAGACATTTCCCATTATACTATTGCACAACCTATGTTGAAAATCCTGACTGTATGAAGCAACATGGCATGAAAACACATCCGTATCTTCAACACTAAACTAATAGAAGTTATCTGGGAGTTCCTGTCGTGGCACAGTGGTTAACGAATCCGACTAGGAACCATGTAGTTGTGGGTTCGATCCCTGGCCTTGCTCAGTGGGTTAAGGATCCGGCGTTGCCGTGAGCTGTGGTGTAGATTGCAGACGCGGCTCGGATCCCGCATTGCTGTGGCTTTGGCGTAGGCTGGCGGCTACAGCTTCGATTCGACCCCTAGCCTGGGAACCTCCATATGCTGTGGGAGCGGCCCAAGAAATGGCAAAAAGACAAAAAGACAAAAAAAAAAAAAAAAAAAAGAAGTTATCTTATCCTAATAAGTGGAAATCCTTGACAGGGCTTTGATGAGGATTAAATGAAGTAGTACATGAGAAAGTATTTTGCACAGTGACTAGCACACACCCAACAAAGTGCATATTAAACCCAAATAAAGGTAAAAGATATGAAGAATGAGGTTGCAATAGCTCTTCAGTGTTTGTGTTGTAGGCAGGAAGCAATTACTAAGTTACCTATAGTGGGTGATTGTGACTGTAAAATGTGTCAATTATGATCCAATTTAGATTTTCTTTGCCAGCACTATTAATTTTTTTAAGTAAAAGTGTCAGCACCTGAATGTATTATCTGAGTATGAGTCCAAGAAGCACAATCCATAAAGTGGCTGATTAATTTTCCCAGTTTTGTGTTTACTAGGACATCTTCGACCATGGTATACGCACTTTACTTTAGAACAGGTAAAAGACGCAGCATGTAAGATGATAGGAATTTGTTGGCATATATAAGCTCTAATGAAAAGCTCTGAGAAATATTTGGTCATATCAATTATGGGTCATACACAGGATATCAAGATAGTCATTCTGCTTTTAACACATGTCCGTGTGGACTGGGATTAGTTTGACCTCAAGGTCTCTAAGTTGAATGACTTTGCTCTGGAGTCTAACTACTGACCTAGTCAACAGGAGGGTACTCACAAACAGGGCTGGAACTAGAATAAGGGCATTGAGGTGCATAGGTGCAAAATTTAAGGATGCATTCACTCTAGGTCTTGCATTCACTGAGCGTGAGTGTCTTCATGAATTCTATGCCTCGCTCTAGTCCTAGCCCTGGTGACAGGAAAGCTGGCACATACGCGGATTCAGAATTCTTAATTTCTAGGAAAAAAAAGGAATCTATTTTTGACTGATCTCTCTCTTTCTATGTTTGTCTTTCTGTCTTTCTCTTTCTCTCAATTTTTGCACAATAGATATAGGGTCCTACCAATACCCGGGACCCTTGGTCAGTTGGTATTAAAATCTTTTGTACCAAAGGATTCATTCAAAACCATGAGGCTAGTTATAATGTAAAATATTTAACATTTATTCAGTGCTTCCTATGAGCCAGGAGTGGGGCTAAGCCTATTACATTTCATCCTCCATACAATCCTCTGAGGGATCTTTTCCCGTTGTAAAGATCACCTCAGCTGAGGCATAGCAGTTTTGGTAATGTGACCAGGATCTCAGAGTCAATAGCAGATCCAGGGCCTAATTTGTGAGTCTGCTGCAAAGGCCTCCACCATGGTCAAAGGACACTACCAGCCTGACCTTCTACCCGGTTGCCTCCAGTCCTCCACCCTCTCCTACTCACCCCCAAAAGCTCTGGGGTCATGAATCCTCTCTTCTGATGTCATCTGGTACAGGAATCCTCCCTTTCTTCCAACAGCTTATCTTCCTTTCACTGACTTCCCTTCCAGTTCTTTCCACTGTGCACACTGAAAACCCCGTTCCATTGTGTAAAAAACTTCTCCACACCCTCAGTCTCCACACAGTGTGCTGTCTTTACCTCCAGGCTTCAGTGAAACCTGGTTCTCCCCTAAGAACATCTCCCTCCTTCTCTTCCTCTCAGGTAAAAGATGGAGAAGCTCGATATACCTCAAAACCGTTAGGACGTGGTGTCAGCATTATCTCAGTTCCAAACTGCCTCTTTCGATTTCTCCCTCCTTCTTTGAAATTTGCACCATTCAGCTTTATTGCCTTTAACATGTTTTGTCATAGCTGTCTGCCTATATTCAGGTCACTTCCATGCTTTGACAGCCCGCCGAGGTTTCTCTTCTTCCCAAGTCCTGTCATCATGCCAGCAGATGTCACATTCCTGAAGGAAACACTTCAAACACTTCAGCTCTTAGTTTCATGACCTCCAATTTCATTAGTGTTCACCTCAGCTCCACTGAGAGCTGGGTTCCCATGGTCTTACCCTTGACCTTATCATCACCTCAGACTGTCCTACCACTGTTTCTTACTCTCCCCACCTCCTCCTGACTTTTGTTCAGCATTTTACCCATGCTAAATCTCAAGGTTGGCAGTGGAATTAACTCCCTCACCAACACTTTCAATTCCTTGACTGACTTCTTTATCCCTTCTTTATCTCATTGTTCTGGTCTTGATTCCTCAGAAGTTGGATCTGAGGAATTGAGTGCAGGCAGTCTACCCTGGAGGTGATTCTGGGAAGTAAGTGTGAAGACATGGGAAAGTGAGGCAAAAGGAAGGAAGCCACTGCAGGCTGTGTTGAGAAGCAGGTTGCTGCTGTGGGCAACTATGGCATCAACTGAACCATGGACCACTAGGCAAATGTGTGGAATGTGTCTCAGAGCTGCCTTCCTATCAGAGGCAAGGCTGGTAAAGTATTAATCCACCAACATCCAGGGGTCATGGGCAGAGGGTTGCTTCCCAGGGAATTTCTTCCCTAGAACTTCTTGCTTCCCCCTTGTCTGAGGGCCCAGCCTGCTCTTACACAGCTGGAGAAAGGCCCAAGGCAGAGTCTCAGCTGCTTGCATCTTAAGAAGCTAGGAGCATGCACAGGCACAGTGGGTGCCAAGAATATATGGGTGGTGCACGGGCAGCATCTACTATGTTCATCTGTTATGCAGAACTCTCAATCCTAAACGCTGCCTTTTGAATATTAGCCATACGTTGTGCCATTCTGAATATATGTTTTCTGATCTTGGCAGGACCCATAAACAACATTCTGTGATCTTTTGTTGCCTCTCTTTCATTTCCCTTGGGATTTATGATTTGAATTAGACAGATTGAGTTCACATTCTGGCTTTACCACTTTTTCAACTTGGGCAGATGTCAAACCTCTCCTAACCACACTTTCCTCTTCTGTAGAATCAGAATCTAGATGCTGGCTTGATTTTTTGTTACAAATTGTTTGATGGAATAATAGGTACATATAGGTGTATAATAAAACAAGCATTTATTGCATATATAACATGTAACAAGTTTTATATAATACAGGTATAAATAAATGTATAGCTCAATAACCTCACATAATGACTAATACATAACAGGAACTCAGCTCTTTATCTGCTTAGTTATCTCCTCTTATATAATCTCAACATTTTTAGCAAATGGCCTTGCCTCATAAAGCTCACAGAGAAAACAGACCGTCAGCTCTTAACTCCACATCTTTTTAACTGTTTTTTTTTTTTTTTTTTTCTGTCCTACCAGCAGAGAATACATACCCCTGTGTTTGTACATTCTTTGAATCTCAGAGGGAGAAATACTCTTCCTGTTCAAGGCTAACTTTTATCTCAGCCCACTTCTCCTCCTCCAGAACTTTATACCATCAGTTATCAGCATTCTCCTCCCAAACTCTCAGGCCTTCCCATCTTCATACTTTTTCTTCAGAGAACTTTATTTAAATAATTATAATCACTTGGCTTATATATACATTTCATTTTTACTTTAACTCAATTGGAATATGTTTTTTATTTTATTTTATTTCATTTCATTAAAAAAAAAATTTTTATAGCCACACCTGTGGCATCTGGAAGTTCCTGGCTTAGGGGTTGAATCTGAGCCGGAGCTGCAGGCTTATGCCATAGCCATGGCAACACCAGATCCAAGGTGCCTCTGTGACCTACACTGCAGCTTGTGGTGAGGCCAGATTCTTAACCCACTGAGTGAGGCCAGGGATCAAACCCACATCCTCATGATACTATGTCAGGATTTTAACCTGTTGAGTGACAGTGGGAACTCCTGGAATATGTTTATTAACTGAAGCAATACAAGATGTCCTTACATCACATAGATGCCAAGATGGATAACAGTGTTGTAGAAAGTCATGTTGCTTTCAACATGATCACACAGATCTGAGGAAAAAAATCCTATATTATTTGTATTTCTTTGGCATAGTAAATTTATATTCATATATTTTATATATTTATATATTATATTTATATTTCTGGGAAATTAGGAGAAGCAATGAGAAGATGAGGAAGATGGGTTATATAGGTGATAGGTAAAATGTAGGAGTTAGGGCAGGGAGCAGAATTATAGTCTATAAAAATCAAGGAAATGAAAATCTATACCTGCGCTTAAGAAATTTTAGCATATGGGCTATGTCTGTACTCCCCCCTTACACAAAACATCATTGGCATACCAAAATTATTTCTTATAAAGTTTTTAGACTTTAGGATTGTGAAGAAAAAATAGAGGCTGACAGATGATAAAGTTTGTGGGATTCTCTTTCTATAGTAAGTAAACATACTGAAAAAAAATCTGTTCCTGTTATAGGTGCCAATTTACCATTAGTATTCTGTTTATTCTGCAAACACTTACTAAGTGCGTCCTCTGCAGACTTTCTCATTCATGCTCTGCTGTGCTGTACATAGATTGTGAAAGGCAAGAACAGTAAGAGGAAGTTAATCAGCCTGTGCCATGTATAGAGTGAATAGCTGGTCAGTTTGAACCTGTTCTTTTGATATCCTTGATGCTGCAGGCAAGGCCGTATCACTGTTTCTCATTTTATGGAAACTAATGAAACAGTTTCTGATAAGTTGGACTCCTGTTTTGACCAGACTTTCATTGGCGATCAGCTTTACAGTTTTATGGAGAGATTGTTTATTGTTTTTAAAAGAAAGTGGTTAACAGAGAAGAGAAATATTTCAAGTGGCATTCATAGTAGAATATAGTACAGAGTCAGATAAAGCTGAAGAGAAATCTTGAATTATATTCAATAATTTTATTTTGGTTATTTTAGTGACATTGTTATTTTACTTTGAAACTATTGCATGTAGTATAAGATAATTACTTATGCTAATATGCTTGGGAACCCTCTTTTCAACCCCAAATCAAATAGGAAAATCTTGTAGTGTCAAATTGGAATTCATGATTTTTTTTTTTTTTCAAAACCACACTTCTGTCCACTGAAAAGGGGAAGAGTGAGCCTAGGTTGAATGTCTAGATTGTGGTGTCCTAATACCATTTCTCACTAAAAGGTATCAGAGCTTTTGGGGAAAATGGGTCATTCCAGAAATGAGACCAAGAATGTATAAGACGTGTATGGGACAGTGTTACTAGTAAGTGAGTAAGACATCGAAGAATGAGGAAGTCATTAAATGGACACAGGTGCCACTGTGAAGAGACATGGCTGAAGATATGACAGTTAGATGATCAAGAATAATTATGATTTGATGCCTAGCCCGGGAACTTCCATATGCTGTGGGTGCAGCCTTGAAAAAAAGAAGAATAATTATTATTACAATTATTTGAAACATGCTGAATATGTAAAAACTCATATGTTTGAAACACAACAAAAATCATTATTTTCCAAATGATTCATCTGAAGACTGGCAGTTAAAGGAACAACCTAACACTCATCTTCTCTTTCCTTTAATAACCATATTCCCAAGTGTCCAGACTCTTTAGTTGAGGAGAAAGTTCTTTATTTATTATTATCATTATTTTTAAATAATGATTTTATTTTTTCCATTATAGCTGGTTTACAGTGTTCTGTCAATTTTCTGCTGTACAGCAAGGTGACCCACGCATACATGTATACATTTTTTCCCCTCACATTAACATGCTCTATCATAAGTGACTAGATACTGTTCCCAGTGCTATGCAGCAGGATCTCATTGCTTATCCATTCCAAAGGCAATAGTTTGCATCTTTTAACCCCAAACAGGAGAAAGTTCTTTATGGAAGAATTTTAGCTAGTAGCTATATAGAGAGGGAAGAATTCAAAAACTACCATTTTGCAACCCCTTATGAAATAATTGATTCGGGCCAAGTCATCTGTGAATTAAACCATTAGATGAGATCTTGATAGAGAATCTTCCAGTGGCTGGATCAGGCTGCCACCACCTGAATTCACTGGTCAGTCGCAGCTTCACAGACAGTAGGGCAACCTAGCCTTGTGGCCTCCTGGCATGATAATAGATTTTATGTATGTATACAGCACAACTATGAAATAGTCTTGTCAGAGAAGAAAGTTGAACTAATCAAGTATTTAAAGTTAAATTCTAATTCATTGGCAATGTGGAGATAGGGGAGTAAGTTAAATGATTCTTGAGGAAGTCAACAGATACATTTAGAATGTGGGATGTTTTGCAAGAAAATTTATCTGATTTCTTCAGTAAGTCAAAAATAGACAATGAAATTAAGCTTGGGATTGAAGAGGGAGAGCAGCTCTGTACTGTAAAACTATAAGAGATGAGCTAATTCAATGTGATGTGCAGAGCTTGTTTAGATCCTGATTCTAGGAAACCAGTGAATGCCAAACAATTCTGAAACAATCTGGTAAATTTGAATATGGCTGTGTTTTAGAGGGCACCAGAGGGATTGTTAATTTTTTAAGTTTAGTAGTGACAATGTGATTCTATAAAGAAAATACATTTTTTTAGATACATGCTAAGTAGGGGTGAAATTATGTTGGGGCTTGCTTTAAAATACTTCCATAACTGGAAGTTCTTATCGTGGTGCAGTGGAAACGAATCTAACTAGTATCCATGAGGGTTTGGGTTCCATCTGTAGCCTCATTCAGTGGGTGGGGGATCTGGCATCGCCATGAGCTATGGTGTAGGTTGCAGACGCAGCTCAGATCCCACGTTGCTGTGGCTGTGGTTAAGTCTGGCCAGCTACAGCTCTGATTGGACCCCTAGCCTGGGAACTTCCATGTGCCGTGAGTGCAGCCCTAAAAAACCCCCCAAAACCCAACTTCTGTAACAGCATCAACAGAGAGCATAAATCCAAGGGTGACAAAATCTTGATAATTGTTGAATCTGAGAGATGGGTATGTGGGGGTTATTTTACCATTGTCTTTATTTCGTGTGTTTGAAACTTTTCATGTGAAACTTTTAAAAGAGGAAATGGATAGAAATACAGCTCTACTTTTCTGTTTCAATTAAAGTCTCAAATATTTAAAATGTTAAATGGAAAAAATAGTGTTCTAATAAAGCCTTTGAAGCCTCACTCTAGAAACAGTTTTCACTTCCTCCATCTCCCCATTGTGGTGAGCGGCCTGGCTCAGCTTCAGCCTTTCCCAGGCTGCAGTGGTCATTGAGATCAATCATGCTCTTAAGGCTAAACAAAGCTCATAGAGGCTGCTGTGTGCCCAGGTGGGTGGACAAGACTCATTGCTTTTAGTTTTATAGAAAAACTTGAAAGAGTTGGCCAGTTACCACAATTGGGATTCAATTCCTGTGAGGATTCTCCTAGGGACTGTGTGAGCAAACGAAGCATTTATCCTCTTTTCTCTCAGTTTTCCCATCTGTCCAGTGGATGTAATACTGCTTTTGCTTTATTGTCCAAGAGTCAATTCAAACCTCTTGAATAGTATCTTGGCCAGGAACCCAAAGAGTCTGTCCGCTAAGATGCAGTACAATTAACAAGAACTATTCTGCGTTTTTTAAACTTTACATAGAGTTTGACAGTGGGTACTCTAAAGTTCTTATCCCTTCTTACTCTTATTCTCATCTGTACTTCATCCTTGAACTTTTGACCTGGCAGGTAGGCACTTGAGGGTGGTACTTTGTAACTTGCTGGCCATGACCCATTGGTTGGTCAGGAAACCAAATTAATGAGTTGTAACCAACATTTTAACAAGTGAAATGGAGTAGAAATTAGCGAGCTGCATATGGTAGGAAGATTGTTTTCTAAAATTTGTTGCAACTGTGTGTGTGTTTGCTCTGGGTGTGATCAAAAATGTATTTCTTGCTGTGGGTTACAGTCAAAATGGTTTGAAAGCTACTGTTTTAGGGAGTACAAAGCCTGCAAAGAAGAATGTTACAGATGAGTGATTAGCAGTTTACTTGAGTACTTGTATTGAAGCTACTGCTTTATTTTTTATTTTTAACACCACCACAGACACTCTTGGTAAGTGTATGCTTGTGTGTATGTGTGTCTGTGTGTTTCAGCAGCAGAACAGTGGTGATTTGATTGAACCACATTGTAGTTTAATATTCAATTGGGATTTTACCAAATAACATGACTGCATATTTAATTACTATTGTGCTGCCAGGTCAAGTAATAATGTAGACTTCTGAGGATCTTAGGATGAAATATACTCCAGATGATAGGCATTTAGCTCTCACACTTGTATTCTAGAGAATTCTTGGGCTTCGAGTAGTGTATCTTAGTGTGTATTGACTTTTTTTTACAACTCATCTCACTTGGACATGCAGGAAGCAGTTTTGAATGTACTTGGTGTGAATCTGGGCTTACAAATTAGTTTGAAGAATGTCAGTTCATTTTTATGTTTCTATATATAGTAAAACATTTTAATCCTGACTGTCTGTTTTTATTGAAAGTTTATTCACCTGTGGTTTTTCTATTACTCTTCACAACTCTCTTAAAATATCAGTGTTTTCAGAAAACCTCTGACCATTGCAAAAATGAATTCGTAATAGAAATTAAATCTGCATATTTCAAAATTAAATCCAAACTAAATAAGATTTTCATTTACCTGGTGTTACCTCAGTTTTGGTGGATTTTAGCTGGTCAAGCTTATTTGAAAATGTGTTTGTACATCTCAGAGAAATTCCTAAACGTGTCCTTATATTATAGAGGCTGCTGTCATTAAACTAAATGGGATCTTCTTGGTCAAAGGGAACAAAATGAATGCATCTTCAAATACCTCGCTTCCTAATGAATGTCCTTAGTTGTTAAGCACATGGAACCTTGAGATCAGACAGCTTGGGTTTCTAAATCCCATGCTACCATTTGTTAATTGGCTTTGTGATAGCAATTTTCAGCCTCCCTCAGCTTCATTTTTCTCATTTGTTAAATGGAGATAATAAGACTGTGTACCTTATAGTGTTGAGAAATGAAGGCAGTGTGCATAAAGCATGGTCCCTAGCATATTCTAAGATTTTTTTGTTCGTTTTTTTCAGTTTTGGCTGCCCCACAGCATATGGCGCTCCCGGGCCAGGGTTCAGATCAGAGCTGCAGTCGAGACCGAAGCCACAGCTTCGGCCATGCCAGATCTTTAACCCACTATGCCTGGCTGGGGATGGAACCTTGGTCCCAGCGCTCTCAAGATGATGGCAGTCCTAGTATGCTACAGCAGAAGCTCTAAGTTTTTAAGAAATTCTGTCTCTGCTTATTCTGGAGGAGATTCTGTTCTTAATATATGAGAACTATATGAAGTTACATTTCTTTATAGTGGAACATTTGATTACTATACTTCTGAATAAACGGTAAGCATCTTAGGAATGGTGATCTCTGCCTTGTGTTTCCTTTAGAATTCCTGAAGTTTTTCCCTTTATAAATTCATGCAGAAGAGGTTTACAGCAAGAGGTTGATCACTTAGCTGCAACTAATGAAAATGTGAAAAATTTCACAAAATGGTTGTTTCTTTTTCTTTCGCCCCAAGTGTACCTTGTGGTTTTAGTGTTAGGGCGACCACATCTTTAGAATTAATTGATGTGTGTTAAAGAAAAAAATCAGTAAATGTTTTCTTATAATGGGTTACCTTTGATACGAGAACATTCTTGTCCCAGAGGGGAGAAACTTCAGTCTCAGCTCTTTGTGATATGTTTCTGGAGCTGGCATTGTTTTCAAAAGGAAAATATTTGAGCTTGGCATTTGTATAAGTTTCCCTTATGATGTAGTTATTTCTAGAGGACAGAAGTGCTTTGGGGAAAAGGATAATTAAGAATGAACATATCAGGCTTTTGAAGAACTGTTTAAAAATGAAAGCTAAGCTAATGTTGAAAATAATACTTAAAATTCCCTAGTCTCCCTCCAGAGCACTTTCTGAACTTTGGGCATTCAGCATTTATTTTCTAGCTACAACTGGATAGTCAGCGCTTGCCTGAACAGTCAAGGTTATATAAAGGGCTAAGGAAGTATTAGCCAATCTGTTTAGACTGCTAGATTCTGTTGTTCAGACCATTTAAAATTCACTGGCTCTTTCTATAGTTTGCTTCTCTGCTACATATATAAAATCTTCGCTGAAACATTGACCAGTCTATTCAGATGTGACTCTGTTTCACTTTAACTTCCTCTGATTGGACTGACACATGAGAATGGCATGCTATCAAAATGATTATTGTTCTGTATACTTTACATGGGCTGTTAAGCTGTGTCTGATTTTTTCAGCCTGACATTTTTGAGAGTTCCTACGGCTTGAGTTTTCAAGGTTGGAGTTTTGCTGTTGTTACTATTGCTCTTTCCTTTTAGTTTGCAGCACTTCAGACTTTTTAGTAAAGCAATTTGACATTTTTATAGTTATTATCCTAATGTGCACACTCTTAGTGAACTGGGCAGAAACTTTGATTATGGATGCTTTAATGGTAAAAATGTGTAGAGGTGGGACATGACAACGGTAAAATCATGTCCACTTGCATTAGAGATTCTTTTTAAGGAACATGGTTCTCATGATTTCAAAGCTGTTGTTTAAAAAACATGTCCATATTCTAGGTTATGGATAACCTTTTCAAACATATTCCAAGTGATGCCTTTTTATTTAATTCCCTTTTGAAGGGCAGTATAGTGTTTGAAAAAATCAACTGAAAGTAGGAAATTTACAATGATCAACTCATATGTCAGATATACTTTCTCTAACTTGAATTAACTCAGGGATGTTGGGGCTGTCTTCTGTGAAATTTGGCTCGGCTTTGCTCCCTATTTCTCCATTTGTTTTTATATCGCAGTCCTGTAAATTCTCATTGTGCTGTTAAAAGAGCAGACTTACTCATGGATTTGCTTACCATCATGATAGCCATATATCAATGCACTGAAAGGAATAGAGGAATAGAAAAAGAGTAGATTGTTACTGCAAAGAGACAGGCTAGTCTTTTATTTTTTTTAATTGAAGTGAAGTTAATTTCAATGTTGTGTTAGCTTCAGGTGTACAGCAAAGTGATTCAGTTGTACATTTTATATATGTATTCTCTCTTTGTGTGTGTATATATGCATATATGCTTTTTTAGATTGTTTTCCATTACAGGTTATTATAAGACATTGATATAATTCCCTGTATTATAGAGTAGGTTCTTGTTGTTTATCTATTTTTTACATAGTAGTGTGTATGTTAATCCCAAACTCCTAATTTATTCCCCCCCCCATCTCCACTATGCCCTCTGGTAACCATAAGTTTATTTTCTATGTCAGTGAGTCAATTTCTGTTTCGCAAATAAGTTTGTTTATATCATTTTGTTATATAGGTTATATAGCTATAAAGGTTATCATATGATATTTATCCTTCTCTGGACACTTCTCTAGGTCCACCCATGTTGCTGCAACATGGATTGTTTATGGCATTATTTCATTCTCTTTTATGGCTGAATAATATTCCATTGTATATATGTGCCAGACCTTCTTTATCCATTCATCTGTCAGTGGATACTTAGGTAGCTTCCGTGTCTTGGCCATTGTAAACAGTGCTGCAGTGAACATTGGGATGCATGTATCCTTTTGAATTAGAGTTTTCTCTGAATATAGGCCTAGGAGTAGGATTGCTAGATAATATGGTAACTCTATTTTTAATTTTTTAAGGAACCTCCAGGCTGTTCACAACAGTGGCCAAAGCAATTTATATTCCCACCAACAGTGTAGGAGGGTTCCCTTTTCTCCTCCTCTCCAGCATTTATTATTTGTAGATCTTTTAATGATGGTCATTCTGACTAGTGTGAGGTGATACCTCATTGTAGTTTTGATTTGCATTTCTCCAATAATTAGTAACATTGAACTTTTTTTTTTTTTTTTTTTGGCTTTTTAGGGCCACATTTGTGGCATATGGAAGTTCCCAGGCTAGGGGTTGAATCAGAGCTACAGCTGCTGGCCTACACCACAGCCACAATAATGTGGGATCCAAGCCACATCTGTTGACCTACATGGCAATGCCGGGTCCCCGACTCACTGATGAGAACCTGCATCCTCTTGGATGCTAGTCGGATTCTTTTCTGCTCGCCACAATGAGCACTACCAACATTGAACATCTTTTCTTGTATTTTTTGGCCATCTATATGTCTTCTTTGGAGAAATGTCTATTTAGATCTTCTGCCCATTTTTTGATTAGGTTTTTTATATTAAGCTGTATGAGCTGTTTGTATATTTTGGAAGTTAATCTCTGTTGGTAGTATTGTTTGCAAATATTTTCTCCCAGTCCTTAAGCTGTCTTTTCATTTTGTTTATAGTTTCCTTTGCTATGAAAAAGATTTTAAGTTTCATAGGTCTCATTTGTTTATTTTTGTTTTTATTTCCGTTACTCTAGGAGATGGATCCAAAAAAAATATTGCTGCAATTTATGTCAAAGAGTGTTCTGCCTATGTTTTCCTCTAGTTTTATAGTATCTGGTCTTACATTTAGGTTTTTTTATCCATTTTGAGTTTATTTTTGTGTTTGGTGTTAGAAAATGTTCTAATTTCATTTTTTACATGTAGCTGTCCTGTTTTCCCAGAACCAGTTATAGAAGAGATTTTTTTCTTCCTTTGTGTATTCTTGCCGCCTTTGCCATAGATTAATTGCCTATAAATGGATGGGTTTATTTTTGGATTTTTTTTATCCTGTTCCATTGATCTATATGTCTGTTTTTGATGCCAGTACCTGACTGTTTTGATTATTGTAGCTTTGTAGTATTGTCTGAAGCCAGGGAGCATGATTACTCAGTTCTATTCTTCTATTTTCAAGATTGTTTTGAGTATTTGTGGTCTTTTGTATTTCCATATAAATATAAAAACTTTTTGTTCCAGTTCTATGAAAAATACTATTAGTAATTTGATAGGGATTACATTGAATCTGTAGATTGCCTTGGGTAGTGTGGTTATTGTGACAATATTGATTCTTCTAATCCAAGAACATGGTTTATCTTTACATCTGTTTATGTTGTCTTCAACTTCTTTCATCAACATTTTATACTTTTCAGAGTACAGGTCTTTTGCTTCCTTAGGTAGGTTTATTCAAGGGTATTTTACTCTTTTTGATGTGATGATAAAATTATTTAGTAATAATTTAATAACAAATTATTTAATTAATAATTTAATTTCTCTTTCTGATATCCCATTGTTAGCATATAGAAATTCAGCAGAGAGTTCCCATCGTGGCTCAGTGGTTAATGAATCCGACTAGGAACCATGAGGTTGCAGGTTCAGTCCCTGGCCTTGCTCAGTGGGTTAAGGATCCGGTGTTGCCACGAGCTGTGGTGTAGGCTGCTGGCTACAGCTCTGATTGGACCCCTAGCCTGGGAACCTCCACGTGCCACGGGAGCAGCCCTAGAAAAGGCAAAAAAAAAAAAAAAAAAAAAAAAAAAATTTAGCAGATTTCTGTGTATTCGGCAACTTTACCAAAATTGATAAGCTGTTGACCTCTGATAGTTTTCTGGTAATATCTTTAGGATTTTCTGTGTAATAGCATCATCTGCAAACAGTGGGTTTTACTTCTTTTCCAATTTGGATTCCTTTTATTTCTTTATTTTTTCTTCTCTGATTGCCATGGCTAGGACTTCCAAAACTATGTTGAATAAAAGTGGCAAGAGTGGGCATCCTTGTTTTGTTTCTGATCTTAGAGGAAATGCTTTCAGCTTTTCACCATTGAGAATAATGCCAGTTTGTTATATATGCCCTTTATTATGTTGAGGTAGCTTCCCTCTATGCTCACTTTCTGAAAACTTTTTATCATAGATAGAAGTTTAATTTTAGCAAAACTTTTTCTGCATTTATTGAGATGATCATATGATTTTTGTTCTTCAACTTGTTTATGTGCTGTATCATATTGATTGATATTTGGATATTGAAAAATCCTTCCATCCCTGGGATAAGTCCCACTTGATCATGGTGTATGATCCTTTTAATGTATTGTTGGAATCAGTTTGCTAATATTTTATTAAGTATTTTTGCATCTATGCGCATCAGTAATATTCATCAGTAATTTTCTTTGTTTGTGGTATCTTTGCCTGGTTTTGGTATCAGGGTGATGGTAACCTCACAGAATGGATTCGGAAGTGTTCCTTCCTCTGCAATTTTTTGGGATGGTTTCAGAAGGATAGTTGTTAGGACAGGCTAGTCTTAAAGTGTTGCTTGGAATGACTAACTCAGCTAAGTGAGTTTTTGGCAAAAGATATAAAAGGAAATTTGTACAAAGGAGAGGCATTGTGGAGTACAACAGTGGAAGGAGCTCAGCCTTTAGAGTCAAATAGGCCTAGGTTTACATAATGACTGCTCTATTTAATAATTATAGGTTTGGGCAAAATGAATTAACGACTGCTGGTTTCAGTTTTCCTATCTACAAAATAGGATAATAACATCCACTCTATAGTATTGTTGTTGGGTTTAAATGAGGAAAATTATCTATAGCATTTAGTCCAAGTGCCCAATACACAGTGGGCATTTAATAGATGAAACTTTATTTCCTTCCCTCCATAGAATTCACTCCTTTTCATGAAGTCTGCCTACTTCTGCTACCCAAGGGGTTACTGTTAAGGCTGCTTATAGAACTAAAATTTTATTTTTCTGTGAGAAAGCCAATTTTTAAATATTGGACCAATTCCATTATGTGCTGCCTTACTCAATGTTAAGTACGATCAGCTGGAAGGAACCAACTTAACTGAGTTCTACCCAAGGATGACAGCAGTGGTTCTGTGCAGAATGGTGCATGGCAGTAACATACAGGAGATAATTGGTTACAGGCATTCACTGAGTGGTGAGACAACCTAATATTCAGGTATTCCTAAAGAGTCCTAAGAATTGTGCTTTCCCTAATATATCAGTATTAATGTGAAGAGTAACGTGCTTCAAAAGATGTGCTGGTGGCATATAAATCCATGGCAGGAGAGAGTCAACCATCTCAGAGTCTACCCTCTGGTGTTACAGGGGCTCCTGGACAAAGGTGAAGATCCTAATAGCAAGTGATTAACCTTCACGATGACAGACTCTTTCATACCTTTCAAAGCAACTGTAGTTAGCAGTAGTATATTCTGAATAAAAAGATGGTATGTGCACATAGACACCCTGCCTTTGTGTGCATATACAAATAACACCTTTGAACACACACAAGAGGCAGAAGCCACGTGTAAATTAATACGTGATTACAAAAAAGATCCAAAGAGGCCTTCAGTAAAGTAATAGCAATAAAAGGGAAAATAAAACTGTAAAAGGAAAGGGAAAAATAACATACTAAAAGTAGAGTTTCTTTTTTAATGGCCACGTCTGCAGCATATAGGAGTTTCCAGGCTAGGAGTCGAAGCAGAGCTGCAGCTGCAGGCCTATGCTGTAGCCATAGCAATCCCAGATCCTTAACCACTGACTCAGGCCAAGTATCGAACCTGACTCCTCACAGACACTAGTCTGTCATTATAAAGGATAATGGTCACCACCGAGCCACAATGGGAACTCCCCAAAGTAGAGTTTTAAGTCACATGAACCAAAGATTTCAGTTATCTAGAAGTTATTTTCCTGAAACCTCAGCAACATGGAATATAGCCAAGAACAAGGCAGTAAAGCAACACGATGCCTCTTAGGAACCAGTATAAATATCACACAGTTCTCAGAAAAACTGATTCTATTTTCCAAGCCTTTAATTACCTAAGGAATTTTTTTCCCCCAAGTTTTCCTGCCTTCAGAAATTAGACGAATTCACCTACAAAAAGTTTTCTGTGACATAATGATTTCAGCAAAAACTAATAAGTCTGATAAGATGGAAGGAGTTGGAAAAATTATAACAAGCAAAATAAAACAAAACAAAAACACCCAGTAGCCACAGACTGTGGCACATAGCATGTGGAATGAGCATTAAGGGCTTTGCCAGTTTACAGCATAGTGTAATAATTATTGTTAGTAATGACGGCTCTGAGTTATTTAGACACAGTTTAGATCATGGTCAAGATACTCTTTAAGAAAGGAAACAGTATATAAGACTGTTACATTTCACAAAGATATCCTTTTTAATTTGTGAAAGTAAGAAAACATGGCGCTTCAAGGATAAATGTCAAATAGCTAAAATTTTACTTATGTGAAACAATGTTGTGAGGCTTTGTGAGGATTTACAATGCATTTATGGACTATGGAGGTAAAGTGTGCTTCAGGCAGTATGGTGCACGTTAGAATCTTGGAATCTTGATTGTCTCATCAGTCACCTTGGCCTCTGTGCTTCGGTCAGGCTAGCCTGGCAATTGACTGTCCATGGGGATGGACTGTGCTTATACTTGGTCTCATAGAAAAGCAGAATGGAAGCAACACAGTGGCAGTAACACTAACATTAGTAGTGGTAGCAGCAGCATCAATTACTATTTAATGAGCCGCATTCTCCCCACTGTCTCTTTCAAGCCACCAGGGTACCATTTTGTGCAACAGAGTGGTAAATCACATGGTTCTCGACTGGGTTGAAAGAGTAACTGCATCTCCCCCGGAGTTCAACACATTACCTGAGAGTGAGGAAAGCTTTGGGGAGAATAAAGGCCATTTAGGGCCCCCAAGGTGTAAGACATTGCCAAAAGTACCACCATTTCCCCATTATTCTGTAGGACGAAATGGATCTCAGCCGTCAAGAAGAGGTGGTCCAGTGGCACTTGATGTTCATTCTCTCCTACAGGGAAAAAACCAATACACTATCAGTTTCAGAAAATTGTGGGTGGTTAGAAAATCTTTTGCCCTGATTCCAGTTATTAATTTAGTTGGGATTTATGCCCAGTCTCCTTCCAAATATTTTAAGTAGTTTTGCATGAAGGACACTAGATAATAAAAAAAAATAAAAAAAAAAACATTCAAAATGATCAAAGAAAGGAAGTTTTGTCCCTTTGAATATGTGATGTGTGCAACCAGTTCACTGAGAGGGTTTAAACACATCAAATAAATACATAATGCCAAACAACAAACATGCTTTTAAAAACAAATCTAGCCGTGTTACCCTGTCCTACCTGTACTTCATATTGCACAAATTCTCTCAAAAGGAATGCAGGTAAGCTAGGTTTATGAATTTCTGTTACTTTAAAGAAATACCTAGTATGGAGTTCCCATCATGGCTCAGCAGGTTAGAAACCTGACTAGTAGCCATGAGGATGCGGGCTCAATCTATGGCCTCAATCAGTGGGTTAAGGATCCAGCGTTGCTGTGAGGTGTGGTGTAGGTCACAAATGTGGCTCAGATCCGTGTTGCTGTTGCTGTGGCTGTGGCGTAGGCGGGCGGCTGCAGCTCCAATTTGACCCCTAGCCTGGGAACCTCCATCTGTCCCAGGTGTGGCTCTGAAAAGAAAAAGAAAAAGAAGGAAGGAAGGAAGGAAGGAAGGAAGGAAGGAAGAAAGAAAGAAAGAAAGAAAGAAAAAGAAAGAAAGAAAGAAAGAAAGAAAGAAAGAAAGAAAGAAAGAAAGAAAGAAAGAAAGGGACCAAGTGTAAGCACAGTCTGCTTTTAAGTAAAGTTTGATGATTTTAAGTGTCAAAGGGAATCACAAAGAGTTACATTTATGGATATATTAAAAACCAGGACACAGTATTTCAAATCTGTCAGCAGCTAAAACTCATTTATTCGTCCTTCATTCATCCGTTTGTTTTATGGAATTTCACAAACATTTATAAAGTGCCTACTAAGATTCTAAGCAATGTAACTGTAAGGATCTTTTCCTTGACGTGAGGAGTCTGTATTTTCCAGTTAATTTTATAATCTGTCTAATCATATAAAGTTTTGGTTATTCTTGAAGCCTAATTGACTCACTTAAATCAAAGTGACATTATTCAGGTGAGATGAGACTCTGCATAGAGTTAAAAACATTAATTAAAAAAAAAAAATGCGGTTTCATTCCCAGTCATGGTTTTTGAAAGCCAAGTTTCAGGTAGAACTAAGTGCTTTGATATCAATCCAAGTCTTTTTCTATCCTTCTGCCATTTCGTGACTAAAGTACTAAAACTGAACGTGGGTCTCAAAGATGGTTAGAAAATGAAGCAGGCTTTATCCATATCATGCTGCTTTCCCCATAACTCTGTCCCTACTTAAGTGCACTGCCACGGCCAGGTAGTTGGAGAAATATGAAGTTAATTATCAAAAAACATATATCAAGAATTTGACACAGGCTGGCTTGGCTTATTAGGAAAGTTGTATTTTTAACTTAAAAAATGTGATTCTTTGTTTAGTCATTATCATTCCAGAATGACCTTCATTTGCATGTATAGTGTAAAAACCTTTTGAGTTTTGCCAAACTTTCTGGAAATCATTAAAATGAATTTAAATTCATAATGCTCAAGTGTTTGTATGCCACATATTTACCAGCCTCATGGCTTAATTTAAATTCACACTGGAGGCTAATGAGGAGTCAGACTTGATATTACATGAATAATCACGGTATTACCATTTGCTGCCTAGCAGTTTGATTATCATTGTGCAGGCCAGGTGGAAAATGTGCTTGTCTCTTTGATACCTTGTTCTAGATGGTAGCCAATTAACATAATCTGCTGAGCAGTAGATATCCAACCTCAAGTAACAGTATACAGATCGTGTTCAAAGATAGTGCACATTTGCTCTGAACTCTGAATTCTTTTTCTGCCATTAACTATTTCCATATATTAAACAAGAATAAAATATTTCCTGTGGTTTTCAGGTGCTTTCCACAATGTGTCATTCAGATTTATAGCACTTGATGTAAATATTTCAGTGACATAGTAAAAAATGTATCAGGATACGGTTCCACTTTGTCTCAGAGTTCACATGGGGCCCTTTTGGGATTCAGTGTCTCAGTTCTGCAAATTTGCAAGCAAAGGGCATTTAATGATCTAGCTGATAAAGCCATCCTTCCATGCATTCTCCTGTGAGTTAATACGAAAATGAAGGACTAGCGTTTTTCCTTAGCTTTTTAGCTATTTAATCTCCTAACATGGAATTAAATGATAAAATGTTTCAGAAGAAGAGTGTTATGATGGGGAGAACATGGAAAGATAACATCAGAGTTTGATTCTTCCCTTTGCTAAGGTGACTGAGTATTTAATGGCTTTGTAGTTTAGTTACCGTAAAGTCATCCACTTACACTAGATTGTCTACTAGGACTGTTCTAGCTCCATAGGTTTTGATTCTAAATTAGCATTGAGAACTTTGTCTAGATACTCATGTTGCAACAGAACAAAGGGTGGGGGAAAAATGTAATTGTAATGTATACAAGTAAGGATAACTTGATCCCCTTGCTGTACAGTGGGAAAATAAAAAAAATAAAAAATAAAAAAATAAAATAAATTAAATATTATATTTTAAATTTCTACACTCTCTTAAAAATGTTTTAAACTAAAAAAGGACAAAACCAAAAATGTGTCTCCATATGCTTTTATGTGAAATTAAATTTTCTTGGTGTATTTTGCTTTAGGTTGCCACCTCTAAAAGATCTCAGGTAAGGCCTTGGCCACCAGACACTGAACTTTGTTTTGCTTTAAAAAAAAAAGGTATCCCATCCAAGGACAGAAGTAGACATATGCATTCACATAATCCCCTTGTATCCTCCAGAGGGTTTTCATCAGATGAATTTCCCCCCAAGGGCCTCTTAGCTACCAACAGCTTCTCCATAGGACATATATATTTCTGACTGTGGTCATTTGTTAAAGAGAATTTTAGCAGATGTTATTAATCAAATAAATTTAAGAGAGGTATTGCTTTTCACTTTCTCTCATGGTGTAACACTCTTATAATAACAGGTTGTCTGAGGTCCCCTTATGAAACTCTCTGATGACAGTAATCTTTATTTTGGTAAACTCAGTGAGTGCCTTTTCTTCTGCTGATCTGTTAAGTGCTAGCTACCAGTTTCGTTGCACAGTATCTCCATCAATTCATTTTCATCCCTGGAGCAGTCAGGGATGCCCTCAGGAATACATTGTTCTCCTTTTTTTTTTTTGACTCTAGGATACACGACTTTACATGACTGCAAAACATGGGGGCCACGTTGAGATCATTGGCTGATATTCTGACTGTGTAAAGATGCATTTAAATTGCTAACTTCCACATTGAAATGGTTGAATAGGTTTCTGTTTCAGAGGTTGATTAATAAGCTTATATGAATCAAAAGTTATTTACCACCCTCACCACATACTTATTTTTCTCAAGACTAGCTCATATGTATACTCATTTTGACACCCTGGAGAGTTAGCCTAGTCATTTATTCAACAAATATTAATTAATGGCTTACTTTGTGACAAATCTGTAATGAGTGATAAAAAGGAATGATATTAACTACAATTTGCTGAATGCCCACTACATGCCAGATTATAGGCCCTTTTTATAAATATCCTCAGTTTGAGAAATTAAATCTCTTCTTCCCCTAGGGGTATTCACATTCTAAATGAGGAGACAAGTATAAAAGCAAATATTTGTGATATGTACTACAAGAGGAATGTGAGCAGAGGTGGTTTGGTATATTTGGTTAAGCAGAGAATTGGGTGTCAGAATGTTGGTTTGCGTGGTTTAAATCTAGCTGTATGACTTTGAACAAGTTCCTTTTTTGGGGGGGAGGGCATATCTGTTGCATATGGAAGTTCCCAGGCTGGGGGTTGAAATGGAGCTGCAGCTGCTGGCCTACACCACAGCCACAGCAACACTAAATATGAGCCACATCTTCGACCCACACCACAGCTCACACCATTGCTGGATTGTTGACCCACTGAGTGAGGCCAGGGATTGAACCTGCATCCTCAGGGATACTAGTCAGGTTTGTAACCTGCTGAGCCACAATAGGAACTCCTGGACAACTCCTTAACCTCTCTCTGTCGTTCAACATCTTTACCTATAAAATGAAGAAAAAACTAGGGCCAAGAGATATGGTTGCACAGACTGTGCACTGCACAACTCCATGCAGCCTTACTTGACACCATTCAGTAGTTGATGAGGGGCACACCATAGGCTAGTGATGATAACTAACAGAGAAAATATTTTTTAAAGTACTTAGACAATGCCTGGCACATTATAGGTTCTGAGTAAATGTTTATTATCACTATAAAATGCTGAATTAGAAGAAGTGAAGAGATTGATTCTTCATCAGGAACAAGTATTCATGAAGATTTTTTAAGAAAGATAGGACATTGATTCAAACTCATACCGTTCTGTCATTAATTCTACTACTGTGAGGAATAATATTTCTAGGAAACTCAGGCTGCATTGTTTGCAGAATTCTAGTCCTACATATTTGAACTCAGAAATTATTTTCAAGCTTAACTAAATGGTGTCCTGGTACATTAGCACATGGGGCTGACGTTTTCTCTCAAAGCCCAGAATAACTCATGCGCTATAATAGAAGCATGCAGATTCACACTGATTGACTGTTATAGTTTCAAATCTCTCCTTTGGAAAATGGCTTATCAATTCAGTGTTGAGGACCAAAGAGAAGAAACCATTATTCTTCTGGAAAGTGAAGTCATGAAAAGAAGTAGGAGCAACAACAGGAGGCTAAAATAGTGATGTTTGATATGGAATATGTGGAGTTCAAGAGATTAGCAGTTGAAATAGCCAGGTGGAAATGTTTATTGGCTGTTAAAATATGGGTCCAGGCCTTTGGAGAGGACTCAAGTCCAGGGGCAATGATTTCAAAGCTACATGCATGTCTTTGAAGATGAAGTTTGTAGGGGTGGAAGGGCTTGCTAAGTAGATAAGTGAAATTGGTATCTCTTAGGAAATGCCTACATTTTGAGGATGTGGGTGGAGCAATGATTTTTCTTTAGACTAGCAGGCAAGGGTGAAAGGAGTCTTGAGAACAGAAGTGATATCCAGTGGTATCAAATGCTGCAGAGATATGTATGAGGATAATGATGGAAAGAAAAGTTTGATAATTAGAAGAATAGGTGTGAACATCTAGAGAGCCAAGTGATAAGTGCTTTCAGTGAAGTTTTGAAAATGGAAGACAGTTATAGATGGGGCAGGAAAGGAAGTGGGGATAGCAGTTGTGAAGAACCCTTTCAGAAACTGTAATGGTGTAAAGAAGAAATAGTCCTTAGGAAAGGAGTTAGAGATCAGAGTATCATTATTTTTAGGTCAGCGTAATGAACAGTACAGTCAGAGGCAGAGATAAATAAGTAAGTGGAGAAGAAGAGACTGAAATATATAGAAAGCAGGAGTAAATCACTGGTGCATAACAGCTCAATGGAGAAAGTTTGGTGACTTGCAAAAGCAACTGGATTTTGGAATGTAGAGGGAGGATGTTGGTTGGTCTAGTAGGTTCATGAGTCATCGTGTTCCTCTTCTGCCTTCTTAAGTGCTGGCTTCAATAACATTTCTCACCTTTTTAATGGTTTCTCCAGCTAGAAACTTAAACTCAGTAGGTTTTAGATCTTTGAGGGCAACGGGATTCCTTCCTTTGGGTCAATTTTCAATTTTGAAGAAGACGATTATAGCTATTTTGTTTTTATTGATATGAGAGCATCTTGATATTCCTTTTCTATTAGCCCCGTAAGGCCCTGGTAGACATCATAGAAAGTAGTACTGAACTCACCAATCTACAAAAGAATGTGCTGGAAAATAAGCACCTCTACTTAATTTCTGGTTAAAAAAAACCCTGATGTGACATTAAAATAGATAAGGAGGCTGTGATTGCCATTTTGGTATTGGATGTTAAGGCCACAGTGAGTACAAAGTCTGAGAATTCTTCAGGGAATGAAGAAGAAACCCTACACCTTGACAGTTACCATCTCTTTAGTTTATGGCTTATTTAGTTTTCAATATTGTAAGTGATTAAAAGTTAAAGTTTGTGGATTACACAATCTTTTGTTTGCCGTTGTTGATGGATTGGTTCCTGCTTTCCTGAGTTTTTAGTGGAAACAATTATATCATATAAGAAACTATCTCACTTGTTTCTATTCTCTGGCATCATATATGGAAAAATACAGCAGTTCGTTGAATTGTCTGCTAGAAATGGGCCTTTAAAGGAGACTATAAGAGGAAGAAATTTTGCAAGTGTATACTTTGGGTTGAAATGAAAAGGAGAGGGAGTAGGTTGTGGGGGGAGGTGACTGAGTGCACATTCCAGTTTTTGAAGGTAACTTACTAATTCATGAAGGAAGTTGTGGTTACCTCTGAAATGGAGTATAAAAATTTTTAATCCATTTAGATTTGAATTGTAAAATTCCAAATGATCCCTGATTATAGGAAGATACTATCTGACCTTGGCTATATTGTCTAAGCAGAATTTTCTGCCTGATTTGAACCAAGAAACCTCACTTTTTCCTGTGCAATTGAAGTGAATACTTGAGGCAAAAAGTATATCTTCTAATGTAACATTAAGAAGTACTTCAGACAGAACAAGCATTTCAAATTAAAAAAAAAAAAAAAAAGATCAGGAAAAATTGCTACAAACTTCTACTCTGCTTCAGTTTTGAAGACCTGACCAGGCCAGGCCTGCTGTATGAGGGTGGACATCAATATACTTTGTCTTAGCCAGTAGCTATGTCCTTGAAAAGTTGTACTGAAAACCAATTTTCAGATTGAAAAATAATTTAAATTCATTCACATGGCTCGAAGTAAAAGAATTCTGTTGTGAATCTTGTGAATTCTCTCTCGCGCAGTGGAGAGCACCTTCATAATGGTCAGTCCTCACCTCAAATACAGACACACAGACATTGCTTTGTTTTAAATTCCCATTCGTTTTGTTGTTACGGTAGTTTGTTCAGTAGATCAGAAGCTCTTAAATGGGGAATCCATCCTACTTTCACTGCAAAATGTAATGATACCTCCTCAAATGTGAAAGGCAGATTTTATATTTTTGATGACCAGGGTTGCTAATTCAGCTGCTAAACCTGGGTCAAAGCCATTGCTCCTTTTCTACAACCAATGCCTCCTGCCGCCCTGTGAGCCCCATGGAACCTTGAGTTCATACCACCGGGGGCTGCCCTAGCGAGCCCTTCGCAGCTCCGGCATGAGAGCCCCATCCTTGTCTGTTTTCCCTCCCCAGCCAAATTCATCCAGACCCCCTGGGAATATGAACCCCTGGCAGCAACACCGGCACCCTCATGGGCAAATGCTCAGTGTCCCATCTACCACGTGCCTTCCCCCTCCCCCACGCTATGGCTGTCCTGTTGCTTGATACTCTACTGGAATGACCTTCACATAGCTACTTGTTGGAACTGTGGCTCCCACAATATCCTACTGGGTTGTTAAATATTTTGAATATTACCCCTGGTGACAACCATGTTGAGTGTTGAGTTTTGCAATACATTTTAAAACAATTCATAGTTTGAAAATCTGCAAATGGTAAATATACACATTTTCCTTTTTTTCTTTTTTTGTCTTTTTAGGACGGTACCTGCGGCATAGGGAAGTTTCCAGGCTAGGGGTTGAATCAGAACTATAGCTGCCGGTCTACACCACAGCCACAGCGCTGCGGGATCTGAGCTGTGTCTGCTTCCTACACCACAGATGGCAACACTAGATCCTTAACCCACTGAGCTGGGCCAAGGATCAAACCTGCATTCTCATGGATGTTAGTCGGGTTCATTACCACTAAGCCACAATAGGAACTCTGACATTTTCCTTTCAATACCGCTATTTCTTAAATGATGCACTCACATGCTACATTTGGATGACCACTGTAACCTTTAGTTCCTTATCTGAGAGTTAAACTGATATACTGAGTTCCTATAATATATCCTGGTAGATATTGGGGTACAGAAGTGAAGATCAAGTACCTACCCCTGAGAGCTCACAGTTGAGAGTGGGAAATATATGTGCTATGTGAAAGAAGTGTATCCCACAAAATATTTTTATTTTATTTTATTGGGGTGTAGTTGTTTTACAATGTTGTATTAGCTTCAGGTTTACAGCAAAGTGAATCAATATACATATACATAGATCCATGCTTTTGTCCCATGTGATTAGAGAATATTAAGTAGACCTCCCTGTACTATACAGTAGATCCTTGTTAGTCATTTATTTTATACATAGTCGTGTGTGTGTGTTAATACCATTCCCCCGAAGTATTCCTCCCCCCACCCCACCATTTCCCCTTTGGACATCTAATTTTGTTTTTGAAATCTGTGAGTTTGTCCCGTAGAATCATATTATGTAGATAAATTAAACCGAGTTACAAATTAAATTACACCAGAAAAAAAGGACTTCTAGCCGCCACTCATCACTGTGACCCAATAGAAAGTTCCCATTCAATTTGTAAATAGAGCATACCCTGGGCATGGTATGATGGTCTTTAAGTAGCAGAAGAGCTCAATGTGAGGCAGCGAGGCCATCGTTATGAGGAAGGTTCAAGCCCAGACCTACTTGACTGTCTGTCAGGCATACCGCTGATGTACCAAGTTCCCTTCCAACTACGAGCTTCCATGATTCCATGAAATCATCTCTGACCTCCTAGGAAGGAGTTGAAAAATAGAGGACACACAAATGGAACAAACCAACCGGAATAGTGAAAACAAGAAAAAAAGGAATGAATCTTGACATTGTATAGGTCAGGAGAAAGACAATAGCGGCTTCAAGATCCAAGGGTTTTCACTTGGCAGAAAACAAATGACTGTGAGGAGAGGTGGGGAAATTTCTGCAATTCACTGCCTTCCTTTAAAGTCTTCTTTTAAAAAGAAATTTAAATAATTTTAGATTATTGCCCCTTTCCATGAGAAATGCAAGACCAGTGGGGCATGCATACCAATTTTTTTGTTTTCTTTTTTCCTCCACCTACCAACTACACAGTGTCTGCTTTCCTAAATTAGTTTGAAAGCCCACAGCCGGTATCTGAACTGGATGAAATAGCGCAACGGTTCACACCTAGAATGAAAGAATGATTGTTCATAAGTCTGTTAATGGCTCTGTGGGGCTCTATCTCTATATGAATCTATTTATACATCCATTTTATACACGACAGATTCATTTAGACTTGAACTGATCCCAGGGTAAAGCAGCACGAATGAAATATTATTTTTGATAAAGCCCTCACTCAAATAAGACAAATGAACTCTTGTAGTTAACCATTTTCTATGGTTTTTTCCTGAGATGTAGAAAAACCCCATGATAAAGTGCCTAGTTCCCCCAGGGACACAGACATGCTGTCGGTTAGGACATACTCTCTTGTCTGTGTGGGGAGGTATAGGAGACCACTGCTCCTCCCTCAGCTCCACAGTCATTCCTCCTGCCAGTTCCAGATTGTTCAAACCTGTAGGTTAGCAAAGACATGGATGAGCCATAGGAATGGCACATCTATAAAAGGAAAAAGCACTTTTATGCAAACCAGGTCAAGGGACCGGAGGATGTCTGGTTGACTGAGAACCAGGGAGGAACTAGATTCAATATCTTAGATGTTGGCTAAGCCCTGAGAAATTTGTCATTTGTCCTCTTCTTTCTCCTCTCTTTGTGTGTCTTCCCTTAAATATTGCATAGTGCTTTGTAGTTTGCAAAGGACTTTGACACACAACATCTCCCTTCTTTTTTCGGTGTACTGAATGCAGGAATGAACAAAAGGTCATTATTAAGAAGGTCTGTGAGTTTAGGCACTGAACACTGCAAGTGACCATCTCAGCAATGGGGAGACTTTTCTGATACTGCTTCTCTCCTTATAATGAAAATATCATCCGTAATTAACTTAGTAATAGATCTGCTCCCTCTGTGCCCTCTGTGGGATGGCTTTGGATTAGCCTAGGGTTTTAAAACCTTCCTCCTTTGCCCAAGGCCACATATTCAACTGTGTAATGGCCAGGTCTACTTGGTTGACCCATGGTCATGTCAGTTTCAATGTCCTCAACTACAGTTTCCCCTTGAAGCTGTTCTTTCTGCTGTACTCTTCATAGCAGTAAATGATAGTCTTTCATCTCAGCCAGAAATATGAGAGTTCTCATGGATTCCACCCTCTCACTCACTTTTCAGTTTCTAGAAATGACCCAATTTCTCTATTGTCTGCTGCCTTACTATCTCACCTCATCCTCTCTTCTCCATTCTCCTCACTGCTGCATTGTTAGCTTCTCCAGATCTCTCATTTTCTCACTTTTACTGTAATAAAAATATCCCAAGCAATTGCCCTGCTTTCAGGCTAATCCCTTCCAATATGAAGCTGCCAGAGTGGTTTTTTCAAAAATATTCTTATGTTTATCATAAATTCAAATTCATTAGCAAAGCACACAAAGGGCTTTCTGATGTGATGTTGCTGAACAAAACTGTTGGCAGCCCTAGAAAGGCAACGTGTGCTTGACGTTGCTGTGCTGTTCCCTCCACCTGGAAAGCCCTTCCAGTTTCTGTTTAAAAATCTCCTGTTCACATTCACTGCTCAAAGAACTATGGGTCATTGTATTAGGAAAGACTTCTCCATCCACCGCCTCCCCAGCTTGCCAGCTTGAGTTTGTTCCTCTTTCACCCTCTCATAACTCTCAATCCATCATAATGTTTTACATATCTCATTATAGCATTTAACGAGTTGAACTCTAGTGACTGTTTTGCTGGTCTGTCCACCTCCCTCCCTGTAAGCTCCTCAGGGCAGAGATGAGTCCTGATGGGCTTTAGCACAGGGACCTGCAACAGAAGAAGCATTTGGTAAATGTTGAACAGAATCTGTTTCACTTTTTCCCGAGCACAAAGCATGCATGAAAGAGATTAATTTACTCCACATGGGAAGTTGCTGCGCAGGCTTACCAAAAGGTCAGGTCTATATAAAGTGGTGTTACTTTTTGTTCCCCTTTCCTTTAGTAAGACCTTAAGAAAAAAAGTGCAGTTTAAAAGCTGGGACCTATGGAACTGATCTCTGAAATGAAAAAATGATTGCAAAATCAGATTCACACAGCACCTAAGCTATTCCCTCAGCTATTCCTTAAGTGCTTCTCAAAGTGTGGTCCCCAGAACAGCAGCAGTGGCATCATGGGGGATTCTTTACACACGCAGAGTATTGGACCCCACCCCAGACTGTCTGAATTGGAGGCTCTGGGGATGGGGTTTAGCGCCCGTTTTAACAAACCCTCTTGATGATCCTAATGGTGACCCCAGTTTGAGAACTACTTCCCTGAGGGTTAAAAAAATTTAAAGAACACCCACAAAAGGATATTAGCATTTATGGAGCACTGTTATGTGCCAGGCCATATTAACATTGTTATAATATTTTTCACAATACCAGGTTAGCACATCAAGATTTAATTCTGCTAAGATACCTTTTGTTCTATTTAAAATTAGTTTAGGGAGTTCCCGTTGTGGCTCAGAGGTTAACGAACCCCACTAGTATCCGTGAGGACACAGGTTCGATTCCTGGCCTTGCTCAGGAGGTTAAAGATCCCGCGTTGCTGTGGTTGTGGTGTAGGCTGGCAGCTGTAGCTCCTATTCGACCCCTAGCCCAGGAACCTCTATATGCCGCAGGAGCAGCCTTAAAAAGACCAAAATAACTAACTAACTAAATAAAAATTAGTTTAGGTACAGCTGTCTTGATTTTGCTATAGTATCTAGTCAGGCAAAATGCTGCGTTCTCTGCAATGCTGTCTCTCACTGTTCCCCAGGAGTGATTCCTCGTTTCTTTACACTGATTTGTGGCCCTGAAGTGACACTCAAAACATATTGCCTTGAATCATAGATATCTACTCAGCTTGCTTATCTCTCAAACTGTGAATTTTTACAAAGTATAGACCCTGTTTTGTGTGCGGAGGCCTGCACTCTGCTTTAGATAGTACCTTCCACGGATGAGCTAAACATTAGATGGATATCAATTGGATGGATGAATGGATCTTACAATATTTATCACAGCGCTGTACAGATTGAGGCTTGTACTACACAGAACAGGGATTAAAAGCTTTTTGGGTTTTTTGTCTGAGAAGCAATATCATCTGCTTATGTGGAAGAGAAGGGGAGAAATAATTGTGGAAATGGAGAATTAGCCTTTTTTTTCCCCCCTCTTCTTTTTGGTAGCTACTTCTCAAGCCACTTCTTTGCCTGATTGGTGGTTTAGAGACATAAACATATAAGTGTGTGGACTTATTTAACTCCATGAATCTCAGAAGCTAGTGTTTACAATCTATCTCAAGTATAAAATCTTGTTTGGTTGGAACTAAGGGCATCAATCCAGGTTGTCATGATGATAACACATCACTCTCGGCTTTTGAGTGCTCTGTTCCAAGACAGACAAGGATATTTCTTTCCTTAAAAATAGCCCTCTGTGACTTTGTTGTTTGGCATTTTAGGAATAAGCTAAAAAAAATAAAAATAAAGAATAAAGTGGGGTACTTGACAAGTGAAAGAAATTGTTCCTATTGTCCTCTCCCCCTAGGCAAAGAGGCCATCATTTTGGGGTGAGAAGTGGCCAGAGAGGATGCTGACAGTTCAGAGTTATCAGTGATCAAGAGGCAACAGAGGGAACGTGCACAGCCTTCCTTGAGAGAGAATGAATCTGTTTGCAGGGAGAAGATGAAACAAAAGTCTCTTACACTGTGTCCATCCCCCACTATTGCTTTCTCTAGAAATGAAGAATGGGCCAGAAGACTGGTTATTTATATTTCATATTTTTTGCCTTGAGATTCTGCACTTATTTCTATGGACAAGACATATGACAGCATCTAAGTGAAAACGGCGATGTCCTTGCTCTCCTCCTTGCTATGATCATTTTGAATCCTTATCATGTTCAACATGCTAGTCTTTTTCCAGTCCTTGTAATAAAGTCCCCTTTCTGAAGGAATGTAAATTTCTGGAGGTTGAGAATAGGGTCTTCGGTGGGCTAAAAGGTTTAGTGCTTGCCTTGAGTGAGAAACTAATGATAGTGCTAATTATAATCCTATTTAGGTCAAGTGGACATAGAGATGAGCAAAAACTGAAAAGAAAGTATTTGTATTGATCTGTAGCCTAAGGAAACATTTTTGTAAAAATGCTACTATTCGTATAGCAGAAATGTTTAAATTTGTGAAAATTCATAGGTTGGGCAAAACACAGTTGTTCTGACTCCTCCAGTGTCCCATATGGAGAATTATATTTACAGCAGCACTCATAGTGAGCTTCTCTTTAAGGTGTTGCAAGGTTTGAATTCTACCATGAGGCAAAAACATTCCTTAGTTTCTGGATAAAGAGGAAAATGTAGAAGTTAGGATGTGTTGAAGAACTAGTTCATCAGTGACGTTTTTAGCTATTCTTCTCCTGCTATCTGGGCATAAGCATTACTCTCTTCAGTATTGTTTGTGATGGTTGAAAGGGGGAAATAACCTAGATGTCCATCCATAGGGAACCAACTATATTATGATGCACTTATACGATGGAATATTATGCAGCCATTAAAATTTAGGGCACACATACATTACCTTAACATGGAATTAACTCAACAAGTTATTAACTGAAAAAGTAGGCTCCAAAATGTTTGTAATATGAACCCATTTATGTGACATCACACATGTCTAATGTGTACATACATATTTGTGAGGAGGTTAATGATAGCAGTTCACCAAAATATTCATCATAATGATCTCTAGGTGGTTGGATGCAGGTGATATTTAGCCTCTCCCTAAACCTTTTTGAATTGTTTGAATATTTACAAAAGAATATCTTTTTAAGGTATTAAAAATGTAAAAAAAGAAAAAATACAGGCTGTATGAGTGTATAGCTGTATGGCTCTATGCAGCTTCTGTTTCAAATTAGGTTTTAGTTTTTACAATGCAGTTCCACGTGCTACCCTTTCCACTTAGGAATATATTTAATTGATGAGGGCCTAATTTAATATTTTAAAAAAATTCACAATAGGTATAACTGTGATTCATAAAGAATAAAGAAAAATAGAAGAAATGCAGTAAAAAATTTTTGGTTAATATCAGAGAAGTAATAAATATCATAAAAGGAAAGTTGTAGTTGAGATAGAGAGAGATGAGTAAAGATATCCATAAGGAAGAAGATGAGAAATGCTTTGAAAGAGAACTAAAAATAAATGAAAATGTCAAAATTGGCAAAACTACCAAAAGAGACAGGACAATAGAATGATACTACCTTATAATGAGCATGAACTACAAGTTATAGTAATTTAAACCAAGGATTTGGCCCCCACAATAGTCCTAAAAATTTTGGAGATGAAAGAGTTTTTTTGTTTGTTTGTTTGTTTTTGTCTTTGTGTCTCTTCCAGGGCCGCACCTGTGGCATATGGAGGTTCCCAGGCTAGAGATCCAACTGGAGCTGTAGCCGCTAGCCTACACCACAGCCACAGCAATGCCAGATCCGCGCCGCATCTGTGACCTATATCACAACTCACGGCAATGCCGGATCCTTAATCCCGATGAGCGAGGCCAGGGATTGAACCTGCAATCTTGTGGTTCCTAGTCGGATTCCTTGGCCATTGAGTCATGACGGAAAATCCTGGAGATGAAATTTTTTAATTCTCATTTTGTATTTGAGAAATGAGGTCCCAGGAAAGGCAAGCATCTTGCCTTACGTCACGAATTTGATGCTGTGACTGGAGACATCCTCCCTCTTGACCAGGCATCCTGAAAGTTATTTTATTTAAATATCAAAATAATTCTGGGGAGTATTACCCCATTATACAGATAAGAAAACTGAGTCTCATAGTCACAAAGCAGCTTGTCCTAACCCACATAGCTATCACATAGAATAATCTGGACTCAAACTTATATTTCCTGACCCTAAGCCCAGTTTTTGCTTATTTGTTTTTCTTTTTTCTTTTAGCACAATGGAAAATAACTTGCAATAGAAAAGAAACATATAAATAAAATAAACAGAGGGACAGAGATGAAAGCTACCAAAAAGAAAAATACTTTCCAGAATTAACAATCATTTGTTTAAACGTGTGAAAGTCAATTACTTTCATTTGCGTGAAATTACTATTTTAGGCTAGCGTAATTTTTCCCAAGTCAAATATTGATGAAACCCAGTAAATTCCGTCCCTTTTAATCTCAGTTGAACTTTTTTTTTGTAACTATTCAAGAGGTAAATAAGCTATTCTTCCAAAACCTTTACAATTTTATGGGAAAATAGGAAAAATCATGCAAGAGGGACAAGATTATTGCCTTGATTTATAAACAGTGCAGAATTCAGATTGTTTCTCATTGCTGTCAAAAACAGTACCATACTTTCACTGCAACTTGATGCCAGTTCTGATTGTGACTTTCCTCTTGTTTCCATGGTAACAAACTTTACTGGGATCAGTACTACATAAAAACTTTTTTCATTGAAACGGACAAGGAAAAAAACCCTGACTCTGTGTGCTTGATACCCATAGTAGGGGCTGAGTAAACATTTACTGAATGAAAAAGTAAAGTAAAAATACTTTGAACCATACAATTGCATGCTAATCAGATGTGGTGCTAAAATTTGCGTATGCAAACATCTTCACAGGACAGAACAAACTTTAGCAAGACAGTAAGGTGTAGGGTTGTTTTTGCTTCACTTTAGACCCAGATTGCAGCACAAAGAGAGCTAAGTCGAAGGCTTAAATGGCTTAATTGTGCAGCAAGTTAGAAGTTAAAGGGTCAGAGTAATGTTAAGTAAATGAAGCTGTTTTGGAGAAAACCTGTAATGCTGCATTCCAGGTCTCCAAAGGCACAGTGCCATTTTTGTGTGTGTTAAATCAGTTTAAGGCCAAATACTGGTGTTTGCTGACTTCCAGAGCTTCCTTATGTTTCTAGTCTTCGCAAAGCCACCTAACCAAGCACTCGATACCTAAATCTGGTGGGCTGCTTTTGAGATTTTGCTTGGAAGGTGGCTAAATACATGTTGGTATTTTTTTGGCTTTTAGCATATAATCTGGTCTGTCTTCTAAAAACTTTAAGTTCGGGCAGTTGACCACTTACATTTCAAAAGCCGCCTGAAAATTCCAGGTAAGGTGGGTGTCTTTGGTGAGATCCCTGAAGCCTTTTAACATTAAAGAGAAAGGTAGGATCTAGGTATGTGGACCAAGAGGTTTTAACATATATATCAATCAACTCAATAAATATTTATTGAGTTCCTGCTGTGTGCCAGGTACTATAGTAGGCACACGGTAAACAAACAAATAAACAAAAACCCTACTCTCATAGAACTTACATTCTAGTGGGGCAAACCAAAAGTAAATAAACAAAAGTAAAATAAATAGAATGTTAGGTGGTAACAAGCATGTGGAATAAACTAAGGCAAAGACAGGGGCCAGTTTTAAATAGAAAGGTCATAGAAGCCTCCCTGTGTAGGTGGCATTTGAGCAAGGACCCGAGAAGGTATAGAAGCATGCCAAGCACAGGAAGATGGAAGAGCATCAGGCAGACTGAACTAAAGGAGCAAATGTTCTGAAGCAAGCACATCCCAGGTCCATTCTGGGAATAGCAAGGTGGTCCGTATGGCCAGAGCAGTAAGTTAGAGAGAGAGAAATGGAGTCGATGTCAAAGATGTATTGGAGTCCAGAAGAGGAAGTGGGAGGCAGATGGCATAGGATCTTGTTGTCCTTTGTAAGATCTTTGGCTTTTGTTCTAAATGAGATGGGAACTCCTTAGAGAGTTTTAAAAACAGAGAAGTGGCATAGTCTGACCTAGGTTTTAAATGAATTATTTTTGGCTCTTGTGTTTAAAAAAAAACAAAAAACAAAAAAAACTGAAGGGAGAAAGGGGAGAAAAAGATTATATAGGAGGCTGTTGTATTAATTCAAATAAGAAATGATGGTACCTTGGAACAGACTGGTAATGGAAGAAGTGGTATGGTTTGTGGGCTTCTGAATATCTGGTAGCAATAACGGCATTCTTTTTTTTTTTTTTTTTTTTTTTTTCCTTTTTAGGGCTGCACCCATGGCATATGGAAGGAAGTTCCCAGGCCAGGGATCGAATCAGAGCCGGCCTATACCACAGCCACAGTAACTCAGGATCCAAGCCACATCTGTGACTTACACCTCAGCTTGCAGCAACCCCTGATCCTTAACCCACTGAGAGAGGCCAGGGATCGAACCCTCATCTTCATGGATACCAGTAGGGTTCGTTTCTGCTGAGCCACAATGGGAACTTCCGTGACTGCATTCTTTTTTTTTTTTTTTTTTTTTTTTTTTTTTTTTTTTTTTTTTTTTTTTTTTTGTCTTTTGTCTTTTTTTGTCTTTTGTTGTTGTTGTTGTTGCTATTTCTTGGGCCGCTCCCGCGGCATATGGAGATTCCCAGGCTAGGGGTTGAATCGGAGCTGTAGCCACCGGCCTACGCCAGAGCCACAGCAACGCAGGATCCGAGCCGCGTCTGCAACCTACACCACAGCTCACGGCAACGCCGGGTCGTTAACCCACTGAGCAAGGCCAGGGATCGAACCCGCAACCTCATGGTTCCTAGTCGGATTCGTTAACCACTGCGCCACGACGGGAACTCCCGTGACTGCATTCTTAATGGATTGGATGTGAGGTAGGAGGGGGGACGCAACAACCATGCCAGGTTTTCTCACTGGAGCAAGTAGATGCATGGAGTTGCTCTTGACTAAGAAGGAGGAAACTGTTTTCTTCTCAGAGGTTTTGGCAGAATCATCAGAAGGTCAACTTTGGACATGTCTTAAACATCAAAGAGGAGATATCATATGGATACATGAGTCTGGAGTTCAGAGGAGATGCCTGGTTTGGAGACATAAATTTGATAGTTATCAATGACTAGAATCATAGGCATTATTTAAAGCCATACGGCTCAATAAGAGGTCTGTGGGCTAAGCTCTGGGACTTCCAACATTTAGAGATCAAGGAGATAGAGAGGAACTCCCAAGAGTGACAAATGAAGGAGGAGGACAGACTGGGGACCCAGTGAACGTATTTCAAGGAAACAAAGAAAAGCAAAAAGTGCTTTTTGATGGGCTGCATATATTTACGAGGACATTGCCAAAGTGAGAAGAAGGAAATGGAAGGAGATGTTTAACCTTGGTTCCTTTAGTAACAGCCACCTTAATGCCTTCTCAGGAGTAGGTCATCCAGCAGCCATTTAGGCTGCCCAGTGATGATTCTTGTGACTGACTGTCCTAGAAATCTCACCATGTTCACAGAATCACAGATACTTTGGACAGGTCTTGAAGGGAAACTCATTTTAATCCACCTGACACAAATTTCCTCCCGTGAATTCATCCAGTGATTTTTCTTAATCATCTTTAGTAACAAGTGACTTTACATTTCCAAAGACAGTTTGCGCCTCTTTGAATTCCTCTAATTAACAGCTGCAATACAAATGGCCAAATCGCTAATATGGTACATGAATGAAGTAGATGATAATGCCAACATTATAGTCACTTACACCTGTTTGAGGATGTTTCTGAGTCTTCAGATATTTAGTCCAGTCCACCTATGCATTCATTCAAGCCATCCAGCATTTGCTTGATTTAGATACTTATATTTGTCCAAAATCAGGTTTTTGATTTTCAAACCTCTGTTTCTTGGCAGCTGCAAGGGAGAAAATATGTTTACCTACCCTTTAAAGATGTATGCTTATGTTTTGGTAGAAGGGGAAATTTCAGGCAATTAAATAAAAATCAGATACCATCATAGCGGAACCTTCAAAGTAAACTGAAATCCTAGAGAGCAGAGATTGCAGCCATCCTGCTGGTGCTCGAGGTATGTGCCTGTCAGTAAGAGAAACCATCTCCATGCTTCCGAGTCATGATGAAACCACATGTCATATGGTTTCAACAGGTGCCATATGTTGATGCCTCTCCCTATAGGAGAAACTGCTGAGTGGTTCCAAACAGTGCAGAAAAATAACAGACGGGCTGAATGAACAGGCATAGTCAGGTTCTAAGAAGTGTTTAAAGCCCCAGTTTTGGCTGTTCTACTAGTGAGGGTACCGCCCACCATGCTTGAGCCATAGCCCTTCTGTACATAGACTCAACGCCCATTTCCAGCCTCAGGTGCAACCAGCTGAAACCAGCCACTGGAGGAATTGAGCCCCTGCAGGGAGGGCAGAACAGGTGGTGATTTCCTTATTTCACTGCTTGCCCGTGTTACCCCTATCCTGAGCTTCCCTTCTCCCTCTGGGCAGCACAGGGCAGTTAATGATGCACCTAGAAGGGGAAGCACAAAGCAGCACCACGTGCGGTAAGCAGTAGGTAATTACATTTCAGTTGTTTAATTAAGTTTCACTTTCTGGTTGCCTTGGGGGAACTGTAGGGAAGGATTTTTGTTGTTGTTGCTGCTGTTTCCCCTGATGCCTCTGTTCTTTTGTCCCCTAGCTGGAAACTGAGCAGTTCCATATTGTGCTGAAATGGATATGCAGCATTTGTGTTGGCTGCATGAAGCATCTATAATCATATATTTCCTCCCTTTTGTCTATGTGTGCCACAATCTAATATGTGGGACAGGAATTTCATTTAATGGAGACATAATTTTTCCATTGTCTACGGCTTATTGAAACCAGCTCATTCTCCATTAGAAAGCTTTTCGGTACTGATTCCATTATTGTTTTTCACCCTTTTCTTTAAATACTGTATAGTCTCCATCAAAGTCCAAGTAGCTGATAAATTTACTATACCTGCAAGGAAATCTTCTGCCTTTTTTCTCCTAGGTTTTGCACATATACAAATTGTGCGTTAGGAATGCTATCTATCATGCCTTTCCTTGGAAGGCTGCACAGCCATTCTTCCATTCTTTTAAAAATTACCTGTGGAATTGTTCCCGTTGTGGCTCATCTGGTTAAGAACCCGACTAGTATCCATGAGGATTCGGTCGGTTTCTGCCCGTGCTTCAGCATTGCTGCAAGCTGTGGCATAGGTTACAGATGCAGCTCAGATCTGGTGTTGCTGTGGCTGTGGCGTAGGCCGGCAGCTGTAGCTCCAATTCGATCCCTAGCCTGGGAACTTCCATATGCTGCAAGTCTGGCCCTAAAAAGGAAAAAAAAGTTACCTGTGGACCTGCTCTATGACAGAATATATTTGTACAGCAGAAATTGACAGAACATTGTAAATCAACTATACTTTAATAAAATACAAGAAAAAGAAAAAAGAATATGTGATATGCTCAATGGAAGATTTATTTTTCTATAAGGGTATGGTTTTGTAAAGACTTAGATATTTCTAAATTTATATGCCTTGAATATTCCGTCACAGAGGGCCCCCTATTACATGAGTAATATATTTGCTGAGGTGTGTCCTTGGAACACACCCAGCCACAGAAGAGGAAAAGCCTGTCACAGCACAGAAAACTTAGACATGCATCCAGCCGCCTAGGTATTGACTATTAATATATCAATTAGCTTTTAGCTTCTATTCTGGAAGTCACTTAAGCACTTGAAACTTGTAGATTGTTTTGAGATACAGTTCATTAGAAAGAGATGTGGTCAATTTCACATTAGAAGGCGATGTGGTCAATTTCACTTTACCAGGGAAGCTCAGAATGACACCAAAATACTGATTTTGAAAGACGGTCATCCTCTCAAAGTCCAGCTCAGGACTGACTCAGGAGGGCCACCGTCTTCCCTGCTGAGTCATCTGCTCCTTTTCCTTTTGAGCAGGATTTCCACGATGCAGACTTCAGTGAGGTGCGGCTGCCTCAGAAGCCATATTCCAGTTATTTACACCACTTGCAGGAGTAGTTCATGGGAAAAATATCTCTGTTGTTTTTCCATCACATTTTCTGCCCCTGCCAGTGCTCCCCTTCTCTTCTAAGCACAGAGGCCAGGAGAGGGCCTCCACTTTTCTATTCATTTGCATGAACTAAAATGCTTTGCACTGAGCGTGTCCTGTCTGGCAGTTTCCTGGCCTCTTCTGTGGCCTGTCCCTCTGTGGCAGTCTTTATCAAGATCCTAATGAAAGTCAGCTTACGCTATTTGTTTTGTGTCCTAAAGAGTAAATAACATGGCTTGTTTACATAGCAATTTTAATTCCTTAAAGTTAATGTTATAGCCTCAATTTGGCTAAATCCTGGCAATCAGCTAACTTTTTGCAAGTCTGAGGGTCTTACTGTTCAGAGCTTCTCTCCTGTAGAAGCTTCTATTGTTTATGGCTGAAGAAGGCATCTTTACCATATTAAATCTACCAATGATTCGTGCTACTTTCAACCTTTTCATTTCAGACACATCTTAAGAAATAGTCTGGTATCACAACTCTTTATTGTCACAGCAACAGTTTCTAATACTTCATTTGCAGACCCTTCTTTATTAGCTTAAAAGATACAACTTGAAACTTCAGTGAAGTAGAGTCCATGAGGAGAGATTCTAAAATGGATAAAATAAAGCCGGGGGAAATTAAAACGGGCTTGCCCAGTGTGACTAAGAGGGTCAGGAATAGAACCTGACTCCTAATAGAACACATTTTTGTGTGGGTGGCACAAAAGAACGGGACATGTTAACAATCAGAAAGAACTCAAGTTCAGCCATAAAGCATATTTGTACACACTGTTGCATATTGTGTTGGAATGACTTATTTTTGCCTTGGTCTGTTCCAATGCACATTCCTGCCAGAGGTAGGTATTGGTTTGGAGAACTTTTTTTTTTTCTCCTGCAGCATGCAAGAGTCAGAATTTCCAGACACTGAGCTGAGCAGGGGGTTTGGGTCTAGGAGGTATGAACTGGTGGGGTCCACACCTTGTAACCCGTTCTGCAACAGCTGGCAACATCTTGGTGTGTGAGAGGGCTTTGCAAACCCAGCCGTTTTCCTAGGGTGGATAGTCCCTGAGCCAAATGTGGGCAAATCTGGGACGTCAGCCCAGGCAGGAGACACTCAGGCACATGACGCCACAGCTCAGGTTATAGGATGGAGGAAAGTAATCTGGCTCTTAGGTGAATTATAATCATAATCAACATTTACTTCACAGGGCTTTCTATACACTGTCTCAGTTTTTTCTCCCCACCGCCCCAAGAAGGAGGTGTGTTAGCACACTGTTCCAGATCTTTTATGAGGGTGCAGACAGGCTCAGGGAGATTGCAACAGGTTCAGTGTTACACAACCAATAAATAAGGATCGCAGAGAGTACAATCAGGTCTCTTGCCTCTGAGTTGGGTGCTTTTATAATGAGACCAACCACTTTGATGACTCAGCGTGTTCTTGTGGCCACAACAGCTTCCCCCCACACCTGCAGAGCCAAAGTACTGACTGAAGGAGCTTCCCCTGTGCTCAGGGGTGTGTGAAATGTCAGGACTCCTTTCCCCTCTCAGGACTATCTTAACTGTCTCTTGGGGTGAAGGCAGGTTGCATTGTGGGGTCATCGGCTTCTGTGGTCTCATCCTTCACAGTGGACATCAGACTTCCTTTTTAGGTGCTCTCTGTGATTCATTAATAGTTTGATTTTTTTTTTTTTTTTGCAAGATGCGCGGACATTTTTTTTGATTGAGAAACATTTTAGAAATGCCAAACATATTACTGTGATGAAATAACAGTGACTAATATTGCTGTTAAGTTGTTGGAGTTATAATGGCTTCAGCCTTTTTTGATTCTCTGTGTTTGTTTTGATCTATCTTGCCTTTCAAATGGCCTATTGCCTCTGAAACATTAGAAAACAATGTTGTTCTCTTACAGATCTAGTTTCTACTTTTAGCAGCCATAGGAAGTATAATCAAAGTATACCTGAATTAGATGTGATATTTTAGAGAACCTGTTATTTTTACTGATTTGTAATAAAAATTATTAAATCATAATTGATTAAAGACATGATGGTAAAACTAATCTTAGGGTGAATAACATAAGCTTGAGAAATAAATTGTTTATGTAGATATGACAATATCATGGTATGCTCAACCCAAATATACAATCTAGAATAGGAATAATTAAATTTTTATTTAAAAAATTGTTATTTTATGGCTGCACCAACTGCATATGAAAGTTCTCAAGCCAGGGATTGAATATGAGCCACAGCTGAGACCTACACCACAGCTGCCGCCATGCTGATCTGCACCGGGCTAGGGATCAAACCTGCACTTCTGCAGCAACCTGAGCCACTGTGGTCTGAACCTTAACCCACTGCACCACAGAGGGATTCCCACAGAATAGGAATTCTTAAACTTTTAACTCCTGGGGAAGCAGTTTACCACTAGACAATCATGTAACGATTACTGTCATGCCTTGCCATGAAGACATCTATAGAGATGCAAAGTAAATGCAAATTATTTGGTTTCTGATGGATGGTAGAATAGAAAAGAAGCCAGAAAGTACAGGAAGGTGACATAGTAAACTGTAAAAATATAGCGCTTGCAACCAGTTGATCTAAAAGCTTGCTGTTTCTTGGATGGCAGATGAAACAGAGCATTAAAACAAGGATTTTTTTCCCCCAAAGGATTAAATTTAAAAAACAAACACAAATGGTAACTGGAGGAGGGAAAACAAGAGGAAGCAAAATGAGCGGAGTCAAAATCCTGGGGGAAGATTTTTCATTTTGATTTCTGTGAATTCTGTTTATGTTAACATATCATACTCCTTGAGGGTTAAGTTTAAGCTTTTCTCTGAGAACATTATAAATTACCTTAAAGTCAGCCCCTTTAGGAAAGAACTGAATTTGTGACTGAGCTTTTTGTTTAATTATCACACCCTTTATATAATTTTCATCTACTTCAGTCTCATTTTCATACGTTTAGTGACACTTATTTCCAATCAGTGGTCAGAATGTCACAGGATGCTAGGGAGTGTACAGATTTCCGGGTGCCACCTCCAGATATTCTGCTCCAGAATATCCCACCTTTTGGGTGGGACCCAGCCAGATGCAAGGACTTCACATCACCTTTTGAAAGCACTAACATAGAAACTTATGAACCAGGAAGGAAATGGCTCTTTGAGTCAGAGAATGCCATTGAGTTTTATGAACTCTGACCCTATCAAATATACATTTTAAAATTTAAATTCTTGTCCATGGTGATGTATTGGAAATATGACATATTACATGTTGGTGAAAAAGAATCATAAAATTGCTGTGAGTAGACAACTTGGCTGCTGCTAATCAAACTTTTTAGGACATCAAGCTGAAAGAATGACCTAATTCAGCTCTTTGATTTATAGATGAGCCCTATGAGGTTCAGGGAGTTGAAGTAACTTCCACAGTGTCATGTAGTTTGCTAGTGACCGTGCAAGATTATTTTGCTCCTTCCATTTGTGATGTCACATTTCTCTTAAAAGTCTCTGAAAATGATCCAGTATTATAAAAAGACTGAGGCTAAGCCAAGAATCCCATTAGCCGATACCTTTGGCTTATACAGAAAAATAAGATTAGAGATTTAGATAAACATATATACAAACAGTCAACAAAGCAATTCCATGGTTACAACTATATACGTCTTGTCCTTCCTCTAAATAAATGTCATGAACCAGGGGATGGAGTAATGATATTACGTTGTTGCAGACATGAAAGTTGAAAACAAAATTATGAGGCCCTAGCATACGCTAAATTGGTTTTACCTTCTGAAGGATATTAAATTTTACTTGAATTTTTCAAAACTGCCCTCTCCCCTCAAAGCTCTCTGAGAATAAGTAGTGTATTTGATCTGCCTTCCCTATCAAATAAATCAGGATTTTTTTTGGGGGGGTGGGGGTGGGGAGGGAGGACTGCAAATAATCCAACACTGACTGTGACAATGTTTAAGACAAATAGAGATTTTTCTGTTCACAATTCCCTCTTTCTGGAGATGGGGCCTGGTTGGTATTCATTTAGTCACTCAGAAATATCAAGCCTCAGGGCCAGTATCTCTGTGATTCTCTCCTTTCTCTCACAGTCTTACACTTGGGGTATTGCATTGGCATTCAAAATAGGGTGAAGGGATGGGCAAGAGTGGATGTGGCGAGAGTATCTGCCACGGCCTGGGTTCTTGAAGGACCTCCTTTAGTTCAGCATTGCCTGAGTACCGACTGGTTCCTCTTCTTTCTCTTCTAACCATCACCCTTCTAGACTCCGCTGCTTTGCCTCCTACATACACATCACGCAGAGGGAACATACACCCCACAGTCAGTTGGAATCTGGGTTTCAGAAGAGTCCTTTGATTGACAGGCCTGTAGGAATATGCACAGGTGCTTCTAGGACCATAGGAAGTCTTGTTGAATAAGCTTTCTCTGTGGATGACCAGCCCATCCTCTCTGCTTCTTTAAAAGAATGATTGAATCTAAACATGACACACTGATGTTCAGGAAAAAAAAACGAGAGAGGGAACTCAGTATCTTGAAAGCATATCCTAAGGCTTTTCTTCAGGTAACCTTTATATTGAACCATAAAAAGATTAAAGACACCTTCTGCTGGACTCAGGCCCTGTCATTCATGTTGAGATTGTTTGGGGAAAAGAGGTGCTGACACCCTTACTAAGAGGAGTCAAGGTCTTCCAAGCAGGAAACTGGTTTGATGACAATATGCTGAGTTGTCAGTTTAGCTGGTGGCTGCTGTCGGCCTCAGCAACTGGCTCTCTTTTGACTTCTGACTTTTGTGTGTGTGTCGGGGAAATCTTATGAGTCACAGTTAGCCTTTGCAGCCTGATTAAGCTTGTAGGAGCCTCTGGATTGGTGCATAAAATGGATTTTGCCAACAGTTGTCTTCAGCATCCCCACAGGAGAAAGGCGAGTTGGTTCCGAAATGGAAACTCTAGACAAACAACTGAAGGGAAGGACACCTCTGTGTGTAAATGCTTCCAGATGCAGAGAGATTTTCATCTCATTCTCGGCAGTTTTCCTTTTCAAGGGTTAGTGAGAAGGAAGCATTGGAGCAAACCGCCTTGGAATCCTTCACCCCGGTTTCCCATCCAAGTGATGCCAACTGACAGTGGCAAGGGGAAAACCGTGTCTAAAAAAATAAATCTTAATCAACTCCCTGTAGCCTATCAACACATGCTTTTCGGAAGAAGAAAAAGAAGAAACGTCTGAGGAGAACAAGGCCGAGTTGGTGGAACATCTTGAAGGGGGCTGGTCTCCTCTTAGAAAATTAAAACGACGTGCAAGTAGCTCGGAAGAGCCTGTGGTTGCTAAGTAAAAGAACATCAAGGAGCAACTTCAAGATACACGTTTAAAACAAGTGTCCAATGATTTGGAACATAAGTTTGTTTGGATTGGTTTCACCCTTTGAAAGGGTTCTGAACAGAGTTATAAATTTTGTTTTTTAACTAATTGGGCCAATAACCAAAAAGAATGCCATTTGGCTTATAAAATACTCTTTGCTCCCACCTAGCAAGTCCTCCTCTTCTTGCTTCCTACCAGTCATCCTCCCCTTCTTCTCCAGCTTCCTGTACAAAAGGTAGAGTATGACATCTGCCTGAAGCAAAAATGCAAGCATTTCAACCCAATAAGTAAAGAAAAAGGAACAAAAGTCTGGGTATACCATGTTGCTCTTATTCTCCCTGGCTGACTCCCATTACCCCTTTCTTGTTATTGTCATCATGTCTTTTAAGCATCAGGCCCATGGGCTCTGCTCCCGCGTGATTTAGAATCTGCTGATAGTGGCTGGAATAAAGCACAGAGAATCTTTTAAACTGAAGGTCTAAGCTCACTGCATTTGACCACCGTATTCTTGGGCTTAGATGTTTACTCAGTAAATGATGCTCTTCAGTGGTGGCGCCTGGGCCATTGCCCAGCCATGTGGAGCAGGGCGAGTGAATGTGACTTCCCCCTTTGGAGGAGGTGTCTGCAAATCAGAACAAATGGGACCCTGGTGAGAATGTTCACCTCCCAGCTCCTCTGTGCCAGGGCGGTGGATAACAACAGGATGTGGGTTTGAAACACGTGTAAGCTTCTTCAAGCTGCCTCTTTCAGTTTCATTCTTTTTTTTTTTTTTTTTTAAGGCACTAGAAAATATAATTCACCTATTTAAAGCAAACATTTTTTTCCCTTGCTACCTATATGTGTTGTGTCATAGTTTTATCCCATATCAGGACCTGATTCCATTCCCATTTCTACAAGCCACTCAGGTAACAATCTGTATGTTATGCAAATAAAAACATGGCATGTTTACAGCACAGGCAGATTATGATGTACACTCAAGAAGTTTCACTTTCTGTAAATGTGGGACTAGATTGTATTCATCATCTGCTAAGGGAGTTCTACTGCTATACCTCTGGTCTTGGTTGATGGTTTTAATAAACAGGACCAGAAGATGTCCAAAGCCACAAGCATATGGTTGTAAAAATTGAAGACATTTAACTCCGAATTAATTTCTTTTAAAAGAAGTTGTGAGATTTGAGCAAGCCATACATTAGGATCAAGTACACACATCCGTATACACTTTTATCAGACTGGAAAAAATCAGAGACTGGAGAAAATGAGAAGGTATTGACTCCATTCTTTGTATTTTCTGTTGTGATTCCAGTCCTCACCTTCCCTTCAGTCTCCCCTTTGCTCCTCATCTCCATCCATTCTTTCTTTTCTGTTATTAGCTGTCTTTCCTGTCCCATCTGTCTTTCCATTTCTTTTTACCTTGCATTCTCCTTTTCCCATCACCCTTAGGATACCGAGTTAAGAGAGAATACAGAGGATGGTCAGGAGTGGTGAGCAGAGAAATTTTCTAGAGTTTTTTTTTTTTTTTTTATCTCAAGTTTTGAGTTGTCTTTGCACTTGAAGTAGGCACATGGTAGCCACTTCTGGTCCTATTATCTTGAAAATTCGAAGTCTCTTTTCTGGTTTTTCTGTCTAATGAAGACTTGGTTGGCTTGTGGGCTCTGTAATTATGCTCACTGAACAAATACCTTGAAAGGGAAACAATTCCAAGTCATGTATCAAAGATTCAATCTGACATGTATTTACTAAATGCCTGACATGCCTATGCATTTTGTTTCTTCATTGTAACAAGAGAGAATGAATTCATATTCTGTGCTGGCACTGTGCTCTGTGTGGAAAATGCAAAATGAAATAAATCACAAAATTCTTAACTTCAAGAATTTATAGGGTAATGGAGGAGAAAAGAGTATAAAAAGATTAGTTTCAGGGTGACAGGAGAGTGATCTAATAACACAAAATTGTAACTTTAAAAAGACAATGCAAACCAGTTACCTCTTGCTTAATGGAGTAGATGGGCTACAGGAAATTTGGCAATAAGACAAGTTTATATAAATTGAAATATTTTCCTACAACTCCTCTATAGAATTGGAAATGTTTTCCCGCAGAAAATCTCGATGCAAAACTCGAGATCACAGTAAATACTATATTGTGCCTATATCTGGCCTCCTGAAAAAGGCCATCGCCGTTTTCATTTGCAGTCTCCATTCTGCCACTCGCTCTTTCTACTTGTACTTTTCTGTCTCTGAGATTGTCACTCTATTGGGACCAGAAGTATTCCTTTCTTTCTTTCTGGAATCTCCTCTCTTTTCACATTAAGCCCTGGAGCTCAGTTTCCCTTCTTCCTTTCCATTGAGAGCTTTATTGCAGCTACAAGAGTCAAACAAATGTATTCCAGCCTAGACAGGCTCTGTGGTTTTGGATGTGTAAGATGAGTGACTTCCTAGCTTCATCCTTCTAGCTCAAGAATTGACTTGGGGAGAGGAACACCAATATCCATTCATTTAATAAATATGTATTGACTGCCTACTCTGTAGTCAGAACGCAGTCTCTAACCTCAAGAGCTTACCATGCAGCATAGGAAGACAAGCATTAAATACTTATTTGCTAATAACTGTGACAAGGACTACAGGGGGCAAGTAGAAGTTTCTTTAAACAGGTGTACGGGGAACAGAGTTTGTCTGGAAAACGTAAAAAGATCAGGAAAGGCTTCCCTGAGGAGGTGATATTTAAACAGAGATCTGAAGGCTAAGTAGAAGATTGCTCCAGGCAAAGGGAAGAATAAAGGTTTGTGGGAGGGAGGCAGGAAGAAACACAGTAGTTTTGAGGAACTGAGAGGTCAGTGGGGCCAGAGGAAAGAGAGCAAAAGGCAGAGTGAAACAGGGAGGAATAGGATTAAGGTCACAGGCTCTGGAATCAAATTTCCTGCGTTAGAATCCTGGCCTCCCAGATCTAATCCTTTTGGTTCTAAATAACAGAGAGCCTGCCTAGTTGCGGTTAATATATCAAGAACAATAGGCAGTCCAGGGTTAGTGCAAGACTTCTCTGAGTTCAGCACAGGCGTCCTTAGCTGAAGGCTTTGCTGGAAGTGGCCCTGGGGCAGGATGGTCCCTTGGAGGCAAGAGGGAGGGGAAAGGTGCGCAATGCCAGACTCTTTTGCCAGAAAAGTTAGAAGCTTCTCAGAAATCCTCCAGTGGACTTCTGCCTCCGTGTCATGGGCCTGAGCACAACCCAGATAGTAAGGACAGCAGGGAAAGTGAGAATGAAGATTCACCAGCTGGGATCAGGGAGGCGGTGCTGTGAGGAAGGATTGGGGATGTGTGTTGGTTCCCTCAGGAAACAGCGCCTGGCATAAGCGCTCTCTACCTTTACCATCTTCTGGCAAGTAAGTCGCCTTCTCCAGTTTCTCATCTGAAAAATGGGGACCACAAGAATCTCCACCTGGAGGGGTTGTTCTGGGGTTAATCAAAGGAATGTCTGTACTCCAACCAGCCTGAGCTCTGATGATCTGCTTGACAGATATGCAGCAATCGGGTCCTGAGGAGCTTCGTAAGCCGTGTTGATAATTCTGGGCTGATCTTTAGCACCACGAGAAGATATGAGAAGATTTTAAGCAGGGAGATGGCATGAACATGTTTGTGTTCTCAAAAGAGCCTTCAGTTTCTCTTCTAACAGATATAACCCATCATGTGACATTGCCAATTGTCAGCCCAATGCTTGGCTTACCTGTCTGCTCTTCCATAACTTTTCATACTTTTTGTGGCCATCAAAGTTGTTTTAAGATGTGTGAAATTAGAATCAAATGCAGGTGTTTGACTTTGTTGTTGTTGTTAAACTTTTTAACCCTGGGGCAATTTAATGCCAGAATATCAACAGACTTTTATCAGGATTTCCAATCTATTTGGCTGATAGTGCACCTACAGGATAGGAAACAAATATTGTAAAGATTTTACTTTGCTTACTTGAACTACTGCCCTACTCTTAAGGACCACAGCAAGCTTACATGATTTAAAAAAAAAAAAAAAAAAAAAGAGCTCCAGCATTCCTTTCACACTCCCACTCGCCCCCGAGGTTCTTCCACTTCCTTCCTATGGCTTTTTTTAGAACCGAGTGTGTTTTTCTCACGTCCGGCAACAAAGGATGTTTTGTGCCGCTACTGAGGTTTGTGTGTGTGACTGACTTTAGAACTCTTTCTAGAAAGTGCTATTACTATTTGCATAGATTAAGTAGAACTTTATCTTGAGCAAAAGGCTCAAATGGCTATTTTTGTTTTTGTATGTGGATTTGCCATTATTTAACCTCAAATAAGTTTACCGTCTGTGTTTTTAAATAACCTTAAGAGGACCTATCAAAATTCCTTCAGAAGACCCACATAAGTGGGACTAAAACAAAAAAGTTTAGATGATTCTTTCAGCATATTGCATTTATTATTATTGCCTTGTTAAAGAATTGGAAGGTCCCTGGCGATTCAGCCAGTTAAGGATCTGGCAGTGTCCTTGCCGTGGCGCAGGTTCCATCCCTGCCTCCAGAATTTCCACATGCCATAGGTATGGCCAAAGGGGGAAAAAAAGAGTTTATCATCTCTTCCTTAAATATATTTGGAAGTGCCACAGTCGGGGGGAAGGATGTGTTTAAGGGAAGGTTGGTGGCTCTCACTTTTTCACAGAGAAATATGCTTCTAACAGTCACAGTGTCCCATGCTTGAGCTATAAGATGCCTTGACATTAGGTGTTTTCATCTCATTGCAATTCTCTGAGCAATGAGACAAGGTGAATTAGACAAAACTCAGATGGCTGAGAATTGTAGCATAAACCCTGTGAGAGAATTTACCTTTCCATTGTCAGACAATATAAATCATTTGAAACATCTGCTGGAACATCTTTACCTTTTCTTGAGGAGAAATGGGGTTTACATCCCAGGTTTTATTTCTCAACCAAGAGAAAGATAGCAAATGAGCCTCTGAAGATTTTAGGCACATTTTGGTGGCCGGTCTCTGTTTGCATGCTGCCAGCAGACATCCCAGCGATCGATTTTATAAAGAGGCAGCTCTCTATTTAGTACAGAAATAACAACCTTAGCTGCTTCATAAACAAGATCATATTGGAAATAAGCATCTGCTTTTAGTAAATGACAAACCCCAGGCATAGTCTAGATAGGAAGATTTCCAATTCTTGTGGATTTTGTGATTTCTCTTCTGTTGGAGTTAAGGAAGGGGAGCTTGGATTCCAAGATCAATTTAATGTCTAAATTCCTTGGCATTCGTCGTGTTAGATCAGCACATCTCGGGTGGCTTTCAATAGTTATTTTAGCATTGATTTACCTCTGGTAGGGCAAATCAAAGGAAGATTGAGGAAATCAAAGTCAGTTTTCCTTGGCGTTTTCTCAGCAATAAAGGAAAGCTGTGGTGTTGATGGGCTGTTTTTTTTTTTTTTTTTTTTTTCCTTCTCATCTTTGCCTTCGATGCAAAATCACTCTTTGTATGAGTTTCTTTCCCATGTTGAACATCTATTATAGGCAGAGCCTTGGGTTTTTCTGTGGTTGGGAGATTATGCAAAATAATTCGAAGGCACGCCAGTAGACTTTGAGGAACTAAGTACTCATTTGAAGAGACAAGAGAGTAGAGTGGGAGTTTTGAGAGTGGGCGTGTGGGTTTGTAAGAACCCAGGCTTTCGTGTCACACCTGGGCTTGTCACACCTATGCCTTCTACCTGGGCAACCTTGTGCAGAGGACTTCCTGTAGTTCTTCACCTGGAAAATGGCAATAACGAAGGTGCTTGCCTTGAGGTTGCTGTGAAAAGGGAAGCAAGGTACACTTGACTAAGAACATGAAAACCAGACTGCTTGTGTTTAAATCTCAGCTTCCCTGTTTGTAGCTGATAGGGCCTTGGGCAAATCTCATACCCCTGGTCTGTGCCTTGGCTGCCTCAGCTGAAGATGGAGATGGTGCTAATACCCACCTCATAGGACTGCTGAGCATCTTAAAGGAACGAGTCAAGGTAAAGTGCTGAGAACAGGGCCCTAAGGGTTTGCTCTCATCTTTGTGGGGATGAGACATAATACACGTGAAATGCTTGATATATATGTAGGCGGTAACTATTAACTAGTACATTATTTAAAGAACTCAATGTGTAGTAGTACATTTTCAATAAATTTTGGTTGACTTCATTCATCATCCATTGCGCGTGCATGCGTGCGCGTGTGTGTTTGTATTGAGAGAGAAGCATATATTCCCCACCAACACCAAAAACATAATTTTATGGGTCAAAGTACAAACAATGGAATGGAAATTAGCCAGGCCATACATCCAGGAGACTTCTTGCTATACTACCTGGTGCTTAAATGGTTTGTTTTGGCCTCATTTGTAGGCCTATTTTTTTCCACTGATGCTTCTCTGACATTTTCAACTGAGAAGGGAACCTGTAATGCCTCATAAATCTGAGGGATAATCGCTACTGATTGTTCCTATCACCATAGAAAGTTAAAGTATACTTGGCTTTTGGACTTGACTAGAAATTTAATAATAATAATAATAATAAATATAATAGTGTAGGCATTTTCCAATTTATAATCCAAAAACTCAATTTTAGGGCAAGAATTCAGATCTCATAATAGCCCATAAAAATAATATTATAGGAGTTCCTGTCGTGGCGCAGTGGTTAACGAATCCAACTAGGAACCATGAGGTTGCGGGTTCCATCCCTGCCCTTGCTCAGTGGGTTACCTATCTGGCGTTGCCGTGAGCTGTGGTGTAGGTTGCAGATGCTGCTCGGATCCCGCGTTGCTGTGGCTCTGGCGTAGGCTAGTGGCTATAGCTCTGATTAGACCCCTAGCCTGGGAACCTCCATATGCCACGGGAGCGGTCCAAGAATAGCAAAAAGACAAAAAAAAAAAAAATATTATAAATGATCATTAAAAGTTAGGCCCATCTATTTAATTATCTAAGTATCTTGAAAAAAAATAGTGCTATACATTGCTGAGAACTGTCTATGTCATGGTGTGTGTTCTGATTTCTAGGTAGAGAGATACCAGAAACATCTCCCTGTGAAAATCCCAGAGATGATGGGGTGAAAGGATTGCTTCCTATCTGTCCCATGCCACCTTTAGTCTACTAAAGAGACATAGGAGTTGGGGAGATACGGTTTTCATTGTGCAACTTCAACCTTGGTTTTCTGGGCAGAAGAGAAAGAGGGATTTAGGAGGTGAAAATCACCATTTGTTGTGTATATGTCTTTTTTTAAAGATTACTTTATTGTTAGAACCTTTGGCATGTTTCATTGTCCCCTACGCTCCCTTCACCTCGTTTCACCTCTCCACAAATCAACCAGGGCCACGGTCCTAGAGGATAACTCCAGTTGTTTCCATCAGAATTCCTGCATGTGCCCCCAGTACAAAATTGAGAGAACTTTCAGATGGAGACATCCTTGAGAACCCCCTTTTAAAAAGACAGTATTAAAGAAAAGAGTTTGTATTGTCATCATCACCATTAATTCCAAAGTAAGTCGGATTTGATTGTTTTGTCAGGCCGAAAAACATCCCTCACTAATGAGTCTGTACACAAATATAGACTGGTAGAAAAATCAAATACCATGCCATTTAAGATGTGTCCATCACTTAATGCTTCACAGACAATGATAGGAGCTTTCTTCGTGATCCAAAGCTGTCAATACGATATCAGTTTTTTCATTCATTCAACAAACATTGACCGAACTTTCAATATGTGCCAAGCACTCTGACAGATATTAGGTGTACAGCAATTAAAAACAAATAATACACCTGCTGAGGCTAGGCTGAAGATAAACACACCAACAGGTGACGAAATAGTGTGTCATAGGGTGATAAGTGCCACAGAAGGGATTTATTTCAAATAGGATAGTCCTGCAGGATGAAGTCAGGGCGTGAGCCATGTGACCATCTGGGAGAGAGAACAGCAAGTACAAAGGCTCTGAGCCAGGAGCATCTTTGTTGACTAAGATGTTCCAGCTGGTTCAGAGTAAGCTAAAGGAACTTGGTGGGAGATGAGATCAGAGAAGTAGCGGGAATGCTTTGTAGGGCTTCGTAGACCATTAGAAAGATTTGCTTTTATTCTAAGTAAGATAGGATATGTTTTAAAGATAGAGCCAATAGGAGTGCCAGTGCTTTGGATGTGGGCTATCAGAGAAAGAGCAAAACCAAGGATAATTCAAAATGTGTGGCCTGTATAACTAGAATTGCCATTTATTGAGCTGGGGAATATTATTAGAACATCATGTTTGGAAACAGGGGAAGAAAGTGGGTGAGGAGAATTCAAAATTTTATTTTGACCTGTTAAGTTTGACATGCCTGTTTGACAACCAGGGGATGATACCATATAGGCAAGGGATAGGTCAGCTGGAATTCAGGAGTGAGGTCTGGCCCTGCAGGTACACATTTGGGTATTTATGGCCACAAGGCTAAAAACACCAGAGAAGTGTAGGTGAAGAAAAGAAGAGGTGTTTAGATTGAATGTAAGATTCTCCAGTACTTGGAGGTCAGAGAGCTGAAGTGGAACCAGCAAAGGAAACAAGAAGAGTGTCCAGTGAAGAAGAAGACATAGGAGAAATCGATGCCCCCACAAGGGAATGGAGAAAAAAGTGAAGGGAAGAGTGTTTGTCCATGCCAAATGCTACCAATAAATTAGGTAGGCTGAAGACTGATGATTGAGTATAAAATTTGGTGAAGGCCATTGGTAACTTTCAGTCACTGCTGTGCTGGTAGACTAGCTCTTCTGATTTGCAGTGTGGACCAATCTCCATGTTATAAATACTTCCATCATAGCCAATTTCAAGCTACCAATAGTTTAAGAGGAAGTTTGCAAAGTTCTTAAACATTTAACAGTTGGTTCCAGCCAGCTTGTATGCACCCTTCCATGGCAGGAGCCATTTTGGTGGAGTGAGTGGGAATGGAAGTGGATTCATAAGAGAATAATTGGAGACAGTGAGTATAGACAACATTTTTGAGGTATGCTACTATAAATAGATGAGGTGGTAACTGGATCAAGAGGTTTTTGGGTTTTGTTTTGTTTTTAATAGGAGCTATAGCAGCATGTTTGTATGCACACGGGAATGATCCAATCCTAAGGGGGAAGTTGGTGAAGGGGACAGCAGTGAGACTTGCTGGAGTGAAGGTCTTGAGTGGGAGAGAAGAGAAGAGTTCAATGCCCAGGGAGGGAGTGGCTTGGTCTTAGCTAAGAACAGGGTAGTTCCCTCATAGTAACAGTGGAGAATAGAGTGGCACTATCCAACAGAAATACTGTATAATTTAACCAAAATACATATGTAATTTAAAAATTCTAGTAGCCACATTAAAAAAAAACCCATAAAATTAATTGCAGTGATTTGATTTAACCCTCTATGTGCAAATTATTAAAACATGTACTGAGGGAGTTCCCATCGTGGCGCAGTGGTTAACGAATCTGACTAGGAACCATGAGGTTGCGGGTTCGGTCCCTGCCCTTGCTCAGTGGGTTAACAATCTGGCGTTGCCGTGAGCTGTGGTGTAGGTTGCAGACACGGCTCGGATCCCGAGTTGCTGTGGCTCTGGCGTAGGCCGGTGGCTATAGCTCTGATTGGACCCCTAGCCTGGGAACCTCTATATGCTGAGGCAGCGGCCCAAGAAATAGCAAAAAGACAAAAAAAAAAAAAAAGTACTGAATATAAAAATTACTAAGGAGGTGTATTACATTCATTTTTTATAAGAAAAAATTCAAAATCCAGTGCATTTTACACAAAAAGCACATCTCAGTTTGGACTCATTACAGTTCAAGCACTTGATAGCCACAGGTGGCCAGGCTATAGAGAAGGCAGGTATCAACAGTCAGTTTAGTGCTTAGTTGTACTGGTGGGAGGTTATGTAAGTTCTCGTCCATTTGCTTCTATTTTCCCAGTGGAATAGGATTCAAGTTAATGCAACACCTGAGACTGAGAATTGAGCAGAAGGTGCTGGAGGTTTGAAGAGAGAGGAAAGGGTGTGAAATAGTCTGGGAGGACAATGACAGTGAGAATGGAACCAGAAAAGTGTACTAGAATCGGGGCAGCACTGACAGCCCACTTGAGGTTAGTGGTGCAGAATTTAAAGAAGACCCACCATCCGCAGTGTGTGGTTTTCTTCAGCCACCTTCTGTTCCTCAGAGGCAGAGTCAGGGCCCTCTACAGCTTGCATAGAGGTGGATTTAACTGGACTGAAATGAATTGGAAAACAGATGCCAGGGAATTCCCATTGTGGTTCAGTGGGTTAAGAGCCTGACTGGTATCCATGAGGATGTGGGTTAGATCCCTGGCCTTGCTCAGTGGGTTAAGGATCCCATGCCTCTGTTGCCTAGGCCTGCAGCTGCAGCTCCAATTCGATCCCTAGCCTGGGAACCTCCATATGCCACCAGTGTGGCCCTAAAAAGAAAAGAAAAAAGCAGATGCCAGGCTGTCAGTCCGGTAGTTTCCCCATAGGAAATTTGCCCTTTTCCGTTTCTGATCTAGGCTTCGTGTGCGGGAGTAGGGGTAGGAGTAGGACATGTTAGGCAAGAATGTGTGGGAAGGGTTTAAAAGCATAGTGACATTTTTTTTTCTGGCCACTGATCTACTATCTCAGAATTCTTAGCTCACTCTCCAAACTCTTTCTCTCGGGTCACTTCACTGAGCTGTGTGTGCCCCTTCTCTCTTTCCTTAGAAGTCATCAGACTGTTCTTAAGTTTTATTATTTTTGCATGGGCTGAATCTGATATGTACTTGTCAGGACTAAATGTGTGTGTTGAGCTGACTATGTTTGTTGGAGCTGAGGAAGATGGTAATGAGGGCTCTGGGTTCCCCTGTTTGTAACCTGAAGCTGCCAGTCAGCAGAACCAATCAGAGGTTTCCAGCCGCACACTGAGTTCCTTATGTAAGGCGGATCACACGCAATTTTTGTCTTTGCAGAATTCCTTTCTGTATAATTATTCTTTTGATCATGCTACACATGAAAAGAAAAGCAACCGGGGGTATGAATCATGTCCTTGTTTCACTTGGAATTAAGAACTGAGGCAGGCTGAGGAGTCTGGGAGAACTGCTGGTCTGAGGGAGGTGGCTCTCCCTTCTTAATTGACAGACTGGGTGCACGTCCTCAACTGTGTCCTCAGAGGAGACCTCCAAACTTCCACCTTCCATCCATCGGTTGTCCTGCGTAGCTCCATTTCTGGGTGTGAGGCTGCAGTTAAGTGCAGTCTGAACTTGCTCCACTGTGCGTGTGGGAACTCTTCATTGTTCCTCAGCAAACAAATTAGGTAACTGGACTCCACTGGGACTTTTACTGAAACGTCGCAGGAATTTTCTCACTGGTTTGATGCAAAGGGGATTGAGCGCTTAATCTGACCTGTGCCTTTGACGCTTTCAGCATTACTGGTCTACAAGGGGAGTTTGTGGATACATTCAGGAGGTAGCTCTTAGGCCCTCTGTTCTCTGATACCTTGCTTGACACCCCAGAATCAATCAGCTGATCCCTGGTGCTCTCATTACATTTTGCGCGTATTTTAACCAGGCCCCTGAATGTGACATCCCTTACAGAACTTCAGTTTTTGCATATGATGTTGCTTCGGTCCTCCTCACCTGTAAATCCCTCCTTATCCTTCGAAATCCAATAAACGTTTGTCGAATGGATGAATGATATGCTTTGTAGAGGAGAGGACTTTTCCTGAATTGATCACTTTTTCTTAGGAGTCCCTACATAGTCAGGTAATGTTACATGGGGGGGGGAGCATTTACCCAGTTTTTAAGATGTATTTAGCTCTTGGTCACTTTCACAAGTCTATAAATTTCTCCAGCATAAGACCGTGTCTTTTACGTACCTTTGTATCTTTAGTGCCTAGCACAGTCAAGCATGTGATACGCCCTCGTATTTTTGTTGAATGTGAAATGCTTTATCTGAATATTTAAATAGCCTGAATTGGACCACGCTTTTATAACCCATACAAAGTCATATTGAATGAAATCAACCAACTTGATGCATTTCAGTTGAAACCTCAAAATGAGGATACTGGTTTTAGCCCCAAACAGAAGTTTATTTAAAGGATGTAACCTTTTGCCCCGCACACCCAGGAATTAAACTAAAAAGAAATCTGAAAATCCATTTATAGGTAATTTCAATTTGAGGCTTATAGGTATGTAAAAAAGGTTTATTTAAGGTTTAATAGCCAAGTTTCATGTGGGTTCTTGTTTGGGAAAGAAAACTTTCACATGGCATTAATATACCGAAAGTTGTGATTTGCAAAAACATTCTCACATCCTGTCTGGGGTGAAATTTTAATTTGTCCAATGAACTTTCCACTGAAAGAGAAAATGGCAAAACTGACAAACTAATCTAGCTATACACGTTTTGTTTTGGAAACTTGCTATTCCCAAATGTTCCCTGGATTTATTTTTGAAAATTCTGTGGAAAATTCAATGAAAAATTGGTCTTTTGAGAAATACCTTGAATGATAGATTTTATATGTCGAAGGAGTATTGGATTTCTTGTTGATAGCAGTTTCATGGACTTTGATTTATTTTTTTCTGGTACTATGTATTGATTCTACAATTCAGTATGTGTGTGTTTTAATCTGACATCTGACCTTTTAAGATATACTCTGTTCCTTATGTTTCAGTTGGGTAGAACTGATGTATCAGTTTTAAAAATGTTTTGGGTATATCTTATCTCATTTGATTGACTGTATCTTCCAGATAATAGGTGTTTCTTATTGCATGGATGGATGGGTGGTTGAACGGTGTGTGTATGCACTGACAGTCCAGCTGTTGGGTACAAGTCGCAGCTTTGCTACATACTAACTCTCTGACCTATGGCAAATTAATGATCTAAATCGCTATTTCTTCATATGTGCATAATCATAGTTCTACACTGGGTTGTGGAGATTACAATAAATTATGCATGTAAAGAACTTTGTATCACAGTTGGCACATGGCGAGTGCTCAGAAATATTAGCTCTTGTTATTACTGCTATTAACATAACAATAAATGGCTTTAGCCGCATAACCCATTTATTTAAAAAATTTAAGGGTGAATCATTACAACATGTAGGAATTATGAATGTATTGATTGTAGTAGCTTTGGGGATGCCAGTAATTTCTAATCATTGTAGGTCAAATTTTTCTATCCATACGAATATGAAGGGTAAAATAACCGGAAGCTTCTTTATCTACTTTTAGAATTACGAGCATAACTTAGATATGAAAACATTCTTAATGCTTCTCCATGATACAACAGCTGGTTGTATTATGTACCATGTCTTATTAAAGCATCATCATTTTGTACAGTTTAAAATGTTTGTAAGTTCTAGGTAGGATTCTTAAAACAGATGTCTTTCCCTCTAGGATTTATATTTGAGATTCTCAAAAATAGTGATAATATTTTAAAAGATCTTTTAATAGGGTTTCGATCATTAGGCAGTACAGCCCCCAAGTTTTAACTAATCTTCACTCAGACTTCTCTAGAGGAAGGAACAAGATTTTCAGGAGAAAGAATAAGGCACTGAGATCTGCCCCAAGTCAGTTTCCCAAAGAGAAGTCCATCCATGCAGAAGGAGGGCTCTGGGACCCCTAAAGGATTTGGGTCATGCTCAGAGAAGCCTGGCTGTTCAGAAGGCACTTTAAGTTTTCCTCCTAATTTTAACATCTGGGTTTGCCTTCCTGGCGGCGTGGGGTAGACATGAGTCTAAGGCTGCTGAGAAAGGGATGTGGGCTTCTCAGGTGATGCTCTGGCAAGGCCAGAGCTGCGCGGCTGGTGTCCCGCTTGTAGTGTGGACACGCGCAGATTGTTTTGAACTTGAGCAATACCTCCTGTTTTCTTTCCACTCTATTTCTGTTTGTGCAGAGCTGGCCTTTTCTGGCAGGAAGTGCCAGCCATTTAAGGAGTGCAAGCAATTCCCGACAGCCAGCCCCTTTCCCCCCACCACCCCCCACCTCCTGGCTGCTTTGCCTCCATCCCATTGGCCTGGAGGCTGGCTGGGGTTTATCCCTGCGAAGGTTCGCATTTTTAAAATGTCTTCTTTTGTCAGCTTGAGATTTTCCAGAATTTAAAAGCGGAAAGGAAGAGAGGAATACAAGGAAGCTATTAAAGATATATTAAATAAACTCTACTGGGAGCAAGTGTGTGTTTAAGAGAGAATCTGTAACTTTTGCAAGGGAAGTTTTGGTGATTGCTTATTATTTTAACAGAGAGAGAGGGAGAGGGAGGGAGGGAGGGAGTGTGTGTGTGTGTATATGTGTGTGTGTGTTTGTGTGTTTTCTCCCTGAACTGGAGAAGCAGATGTTTAAAGGAGAAGGGCAGGAAGCAGCTCTGACAAATGAAAGGATTTTTGATTGAATTCATGAGCTAAAGTTTCCTGCCAGTAATTCATTCAACCCTAGGCTACATAAAAGAAAACCCCACATAATTGAATTTTAATCGCCTAACTTTTAACATACAACCAGAACAGGCAAGTGGAGCTGCCACAGGTAAAACTGAAATAATGCTGTAAGCTGATCTTAGATGATTATTTATTGGTAGTTTAAAAAAATTATGATACCCCTTGCTTCATACCGCTCCTCCTTTGTGTGTGTGTGTACCAGAGGCTATTCCTTATTGTCGTATAAGTTAAACTCCTTCGTGCAGATTTTTTTCTTTAAGCTGTTTTGTGAGCAGGTGCAGATGGCTTTCATGAAGTGAGCCAATTGAAATGTTCTGTTACAGCCTGTAGAAACCGAGGTTTTAAAAACTGAAACAACTGTGTTCTGTGTTGTATCCATAATTCAGCTGGAAAATGTTTTCCCCATTTTATGATGAAATCTACCACTTCTGTTTCTTTCTTTTAATGAATTTGGTTTGTCCGCAGCCTTGAGGAAATCTTGTCACTAAAATCCACCCTCAATGCTCCTCCAGTATTTTTCAGCCTGATGATTTCACAACCAGGGCCGTTGCAAAATACGGGTAAATGGGCTTTTTTAAAATCCCTGGAGATTTTTAAGAACTTTTTTTTCCTATCTTTTTTTCTTCACAGAGTACTCAAGTAAACAGCTTCAGGAAGACTGAAAACATTGAGACTTTTATACCTTTTCATAAATATAATATGAAGTAAGCTACTTTTCTTCGTGAAGTCTTATAATTTTAGAACAAGCAATAGAAAGTTGGGGAGTGCATACATCCTAAAAACTCTTGGTCTGGTGCTTGCGTTGTTATTGAGTTCTCCTCAAAACAAAGAGCAAACTAACTCCTTCGGGGCACAGAAGTTTCTGTGGCCAGGGTGGTGATGAGCTGCAGCTTTCTGCTCAATCACACTCATATGGGCACCAATAGCAAGGCCATAAACCAAGGAGTCATAGCCAAAAGCCAGAAGGAGCTGCACTCTGAAGTGAACAACAAAACCCAAACATCTATGTTGTAACTGAAGCCAAACATGTCCAAAAATAGACCTAATGAACTACTTTAAACCAGCATGATACCTACATAATTTCTAAAATGATTAAACAAAGCAAACTAGAGCTTCAGAAAATTCCACAAACTTAACCTGAAACAAACCAAGTGCCCATTGGTTTGGCTCTGTGTACTGGTGTTGTTTATGGGATCCCAGCAGGAAATGAAGGGTTTGGATCTTGCTCTTATGTTGACCTTTACAACGACGACTGTCCCAAGAACTCTGACTCAGGCAGCAAACATTAAGGGGCAATACCTGTTTTATTGTCAGACAGAGATCCAGACCCCAAAGGACAGTGTTTCCCACCCTTAGCGCTATTGAGAGTGTCATCAGCATTGTTTCAAAAAGGCTTCCCAATAGATACTGGAAAGAAAAGCCATACATTTATCTCCTCAGAAGGATCGTCTAGTAGCTAGTTAACTCCTCATTTCATCGTTGGTGTCTCTACTAAAGCAACCCTTAAGTTGGAAAGACCATGTGTACTGTTATCCTGAGGCAGACCTAAGGAAAACATGGTAAATTATAGAAGACACACACCCTTATTAAAACTTTTTATAAAAACTTTACTTCACACCAATTTATGGCATTGGTGATAAAATGATTCCAGAATCTTGTGACCAGGCATACAGTATTTATCTTCATGTTCTGAAAACAGTGGCAGAAATATTTCAACCCATTTGAGTCTAATAGTGTTTCTAGTTCACTGTGTAGGGAGATGCTGTTTGATCCAGGCTGCCTACGTAGCCCACAGTGAATTATTATATATTAGAGTGTTATTTCAGGAGAATTAGACATCTTAATTATAACTTTTTTTTTAGTTTGTGTGTATATAGCTTATGCCTCTGAAGCGAAATTTATAGTTATTCTGTGCTTCGATGAGACTTTTCATTTTTATACATTATACCAGTACCTTTCTCTTGGCAGTTTTTATTTGGGAGGAAGACTCATTTGTACATCAGAGCATTATTTGGAACAATGGGTTTTGCCGAGATTATAATGTGGTAATAGCATTTAAAATTGAGCTGTGCCAAAGCATTGCAAAAAATAATAATAAGTCCACTAAATATATAACACTGACACAGACAGTTCATCAGCTTTTTTTTTTTTTAATACTGTGAAAAACAAACCAAATTTTCTATTTTTTTGTTTTTGGCTGTAAGGAAAACATGGGGAAAGAATAAGCACAGTATAAAATTGAACAGCTAATCGAGTTTTCCAAATGGTTTGTTTTAATGGTGATTTAGCATTCTAAGGCACAGACTGTTAGCTTTTGTTTGGCTTTGGTCTTTAATGTAGATTATAAATCACGCTGCTGTATAGCAACAAAGAAACAAGTTATTGGTTAATATTTCCTCATACGATGTCACTGATGATGATGCCTATGAAGCTGATCGTAACAAGCAACACTCCCGTAATCGCAGTTGATCACACAACCACTCTGTTCAGAATCAATCGTTTTCCTATTTTGCCAAAGAGAAAAGTGCAGCTTAGAAATGTTCAGAAGACATGAGCAGGTGGACGGTGGCAGGGTCAGGGAGTGAGGACTATAATATTGGAAAACTTACTGGTATACCTGCATCCTTGACCATCATTCTGCTCTATGACATGCCCACCATTGTGCTCTAAGTTGCAGATGCCATTATTCCATTTTCTTAGGATAAAAAAAAAAAAAAAAAAAAACAGACTCCGAGTGGAAACTCTACATGGACAGCTTGTCAATGGTAGCCCTAGAATTTTGAAACCAGGGCTTGTGACTTTTGTTTTTTTCTTGTGCCTTGAATTCAAAAACATAAAAGAAGCTCAGGGTGCATCGCTTCACACTTAATAATGTGTAAACTCTTAACCATGAAAAAGTATAATCACATTATATACAGACTGTTTTTTAGGAAAACTAAAACTTTGAAAGTTCTTGATTCTGTCCCAGGAATCTACTTCTGAAATGGACCTGAACATCAAAGAGTTTGCCTCACTCTGTTCTGGGCTCTGAAGAGAGCTGTCCCAGAAAAATGATAGTGCTGGCAATGACATCTGCCCACAGGCATCATCAGCTCTTCCCATCCATCTCTTCCACCACTATCACCCAGTAGAAGAAAGAAAATTCACCCCGGTGAGCTGCCCTTTAGAGCCTTTTCTGTCTCCTTCCAGTGTATTCAATCCTCCAAACCTAACGCTCTCTGCCAGCCATTTAGAGAAGAGATCTGCGTTTACTTTCTGGCAGTCAGAAGGATGGGGCCGGCTGTACCATATCAGTGTGCTCAAGTGTGGGAGCTTGAGTATTTAATAAATCAGTTCTGACATTCTTAAAGATGTTCGCATGACTTCTATCTTTTGTGGCCGTTATGTCAACTTGCCTCGCTCCTGGCTGGCCAGTCTCTGCTACTTATGTCGAGTCCTGGTGTCACGCACTGTTTCTGAATGCAACTTGGACCACAATACCTCTTCATCCTCTCCTTTCTCCATAGACTCCCAAGGCCAAAGTTGCTGCGTATTCCTTTGGATAATGCCCCTTCAACGAATCACTAGTTAAATTCCTTCCTGCTGAGTTCCATTTCTCCAAGAAGCTTCCATCAGCTGTATTCCATCAGTGACTCAATAATGTTCTACCCCATTTTGTGAACAAACTCTTTCTCTGACTCTGTTCATACCAGACACTTGAATAAGTCATATTTCTTGACTTCCCTCTCCTAGTAATTTCTGGCTCATGAGTAGACAAATACTATGTGGTCTTCCTTAGGTGTGGAATCTGAAAAATCAAACCTGGAGGAACAGAGACTAGATTGGTGGTTGCCAGAGGCAGGGGAGTTGGGAGAAATAAGTGACGGTGGTCAAAAGATACACGGTTCCAGTTATAAGTTGAATGTTCTGGGGAATCTTCATGTACTGCATGGTTATCCTAGTTAACCATACTGTAATGAATATTCAGAGTTGCTAAGAAAGTAAATCCTCACTCTTCTCACCACTCACACATCAACAGATGGTAACTATGTGAGGTGAGGGTGTGTTAGCTAACCTTACTGTGGTAATCTTTTTGCAGTATAAACGTCCAGTGGATCATTCCATTATATACCTTAAACATAGACATCATTGTATGTCAATTCTATATTAAAGCTGGGAAAAAAAATTAGCAAGCACACCTCAGCATATATCTAAAATGGAAGTTTTTGTTTACGGTAATAATAGCTACCTGTCGTGATACCTAACATTGGAAAAAAAGAGTTATTGATCCAGGAGCTGAACTTAAACTTCTCTAGGTGGGAGTTTGAAACAGTTGACAACCATAGCAGTCATGGAAATGCCACTGCAGAGACAGCCAGGCCTGGACTCACAAGGGAGATTTCATTCAAAACTGGTCTCCTCTAAGTTATTTCCAGAGGTTAGCCACTTACAGAAAAAATTAATCTCTCACTCGGAAGTAAAGAATGTGCTATTTGACTTGAAACATAACAGAAATGTTCCTTGGCGCAGTTTTGTTTTTTTGTCTGATGAGCTCAGTGTTGCTCTTCTCCTTTATACAGACCTATCGCTGGTTTCATATGTGAGGTGTCCTAGCGTGAAATGCTTAAATCAAACTTGATAATAGCGTGAGTAACGGTTTTCTTGTCTCCTCCATAGTAATGAAACGACGACAGCCCTGTACTAATGGCTTGTCCTCAGAGCTGGGTCTTTCAGGTCTAACTCTCTTTAGAGCGCAGCTGGCATAGAGGAGGCGAAAGCTCCTCTGGTTCCTATAACCACTTAAGTACTAATTTGGTGGCATGGAAAGCATTAAGCTGTGTCCATACAAGCAGAACAAAGCAGCAGAATATCGAGCAATTTTCTAAATTTTATCAATGTTAGTAAGTCGACTCGATTGATGTTTCTAGTTAAAACAGATGTTTGAGTTGTCAGGATGCATCCAAACAAAGTGTTGGTTGAAATAAACATTAGCTTAGCCATTTCCTTTCATTGCAGAAGTGTTCTAAACCATGGGCAGGTGTACACTGTGGAAATCCGTGAGCCTCAAAGAAACTGGGCAGGCTGTAAAAGATTATGTTGGTTTCCAAACGGGTTATATGTGTAGCCAGACTCAAGATGTGATTATTGCGTCAGTGAATGAAGGAATGAATTGTTAAGTTTTGTAACCATTTTGGCCTATCCTGGATCACTGAGTTAAATTCCATCTCCTTGCTATGAGTGAATTCTGTACCCAGCCTTCCTCGTTTACTTAGCTCTTCTTTCCTGTGTTTAGATTCTCCACACTGCATGCAAGTCATGACTGAAACAGTCCTTTTCATTTGGCCCTGGTAGTCCACATATTTTTATTAAAATTATCTCATTTGGGGGTTTCCGCTGTATGCCCTTATTGCTGTTTCTGATACAGATGTTGGATCTATAGTTGCCCACAACACAACTGGCAAGCTGTGGAACCTTTCAAGCTATGTAAACAGAGCCGCTGTTGATAGAAAAAAAAAAAAAGTATTTATTAGATGTTTACTATGTGCCGAACAGTTTACTAAACAGTATGGAAAACACTTTCATCCATGGAGAGAAGACGATCTAATTGGAGAAAGAAAACCACCTCACAGGAAACCATTATAAAGCAGAAATGAAGTGTAGTATGCGGTCCAGGCTCTCACAGCTGAGGCGCATAAGGTGTTAATTGTGTGGGAGAGACAGTGAACCTCCAAGGAGTTAAGGAAGGTGGAGATCAACCTGGCTGAGGCCATCTAGGAAGACTCTCAAAACAAACCAACAAGATTTCTAAGCCCCTTCTGTGTTCAGAGTATTGTGAGGGCTCCAGAGAAGTGTGATCACAGAGATGGGACTTACGCTGGATCTGAGAGAATGAGAAAAATACTGACTGGCCGAGAAGAGAAGGTAAAGTGAAAGACAGAGCCTGGGGGAGGGGCGGGGAGGAGGGTGATCCACAGCTCCGCTAATCAGCTTAACATTGCAGTTCTTCCTTTGAAACTCCTTAGACGGATGCAGATATGCCAGCTTAGATTTTTAAATCCATTTTGGCTCAAGCTTGGTCTGCAAGATATTAGCATCCAGTTCAGAGGTTTCTATGTGAGAGAGAGAGAGAGAGGAAAAAAAGCACAGAGTGCTGTTCTTGGGGATTTGGAAAGACGATCTAGCAGAAATGATAGACAGAATGCACTGGTATCTTCTGCTTGCAAAGAAAGGCACTGTGGAAAACAGAGGTCGCAGCCAAATTCTATCGTGTGTGGTAAATGCAGAGAACTCAGCATACCTTAGAAGATGTGGGTGAGACGCTGGTAACCAAGCTCCGAATGTTATTGGTAGGGTTGGTTCTCTTTGGGTTTGTAAAAACTCTCAAGGGGCCCCATTTGTTAGGCACTTCTTTCTGTTTTGAAATTCAGTGGGGTGTTACTTGTTTTTTGTTTTTCTTTTAAGGCCACACCCGCACCATATGGAAGTTCCCACGCTAGGGGTCGAATCAGAACTGCACCTGCCAGCCTATGTATGCCATAACCACAGCAACTCGGGATCCGAACAGCATCTGTGACCTACACCACAGGTCACAGTAGTGCTGGATCCTTAATGCATTGAGCGGGGCCAGCGATTGAACCCCCATCTCATATTAGTTAGGATACTAGTCAAGTTTGCTACCGCTGAGCCCTAACGGGAACCAGCAAAATACAGTGTTTTAAAGTGAGTGAGCATTCATTATGCTTTCTAAATTCCATATACACCTGTTCATACACCACATCCCTGGCTTTGGAGACCAAGAACCAGTCATTTCTGGTTCAGAGATGCAGTGATACCTGCACACATCTTTTTTTTTCCAGGCAAAAGAGAAATGGGAGAAAAATGTTTTGGTTTTTTTTTTTTTTTTTTTTTTTGTCATTTCTTGGGCCGCTTCCGCAGCACATGGAGGTTCCCAGGCTAGGGGTCGAATCGGTGCTTTAGCTGCCGGCCTACGCCAGAGCCACAGCAACGTGGGATCCGAGCCGCATCTGCGACCTACACCACAGCTCACGGCAATGCCGGATCTTTAACCCACTGAGCAAGGCCAGGGACCGAACCCGCAACCTCATGGTTCCTAGTCGGATTCATTAACCACTTCGCCACGACAGGAACTCCAGAAAAATGTTTATTTTAAAGATAACAGGCTTGCTGGTTTTAAAATCATAGTCATTAGCATTGAGATCAATTGTATTTTCTGCCCTCTGTTTAAAGCACTTTCGGGGTCTTTGGTTTTAGGGTAATGTAGTATCTGAAGTATTTTACTCTGTCAAAAAAGCAATTGCAAAAGATTCTTTGGTTGTTGGGGAGAGTTTGGAAGAAAGGAGACTATTTTTGCTCTACCATCATTTTGTTACTTTTCTAGCCTTGTGTCATGTGTCCAGAGAGAAAGGGCTTAAAGTAGAAGGTGCCCATAGCACCCACGTTCTGACAGTACACAGCCCCATTCCTCATGAAACAAAGGAGTTTTGCTTTTGCCATCAATTCAAAGGGCTTTTTTTGTGTGGAGACTCCCGCTGTTTCCCTTCAGATCCCAGAGCTGTGGCAGAGAAAGGGCGCTCACCTCCCAAAACCATGACAGAAAAGAACATTCATCTCTGGCACAAGCAATGCAGTGCATCTGTTCTAGGAGAGTGTGGGCCAGATGTGCTGCCTTGTCTAAAACAGATTTTACTGCTGTTTACATTCTCTTTCCAGCTCTAATCTGCAGCTTTCTGGCGTGTCCATGATACGGTAGCAAGGGGGTATCACTGGGTTGTTAAATGCTGGAAATGATGTGAAACCTTTCACAGTAAACATGGGTTTGGGAGAAAGGCTTGTTTTCAAATTAATTTGGATTTCTTTAAACTATCATATTATGAGGAAATATCTTAACCCCTTGGAGCACAGACATTTAGAAGAATAAATGATCGCCTGGGCTGAACCTCCTTTTATAAATAAGAAGTTAACCCTGAGAGAAGTGATTACTTGCCCCAAGGTCAAATAGCAGTTTACTGGCGGAATGGAGTCAAAAATCTAAGTATCCTGACTTTCCGTCTAAAGGAGTGATGCAGATTCCTTCAGATCAGGAGAGAGCAAGTTTTCTTTTGTAAAGGGCCTGAGAGCAAATATTTTAGGCTTTGTGGGGCCAGGTGGTTACTTTAGAATTACTCAACTCTGTCCCTATGCTTGAAAATAGCCATAGGCAATATGCCAACAAGACTGTGTCTGTGTTCCAATAAAACTTTATTTATAAAACCAGTCAGAGGGCCAAATGTGGCCCTCAGGCCATGATTTGCTAACCTTTGCTCTAGCTCTTAAGGAAGAAAATAAGCATGAATGTCCCCTTGGGAGCTTCTTTATGAGGCACGTCCAAATTTGATTTGTCACAGAAAATGTTGATTTTTTAAAAGTCCAGAGGGTGCTATTAGTTAGATAAAATTGCTCCGACTCAGGAAAAACTGACTCTTTTTATGGCTTTCCTAAGAAAAGGTTGTTTATGAGAATTACAAAGTGTTGAAGGAGTCATTCTTCAGGATTGTCCTTATGTCACTATTGTTCCACTTAAATGTGGAAGATTAATGTTTTTTATATGCATTTCAGAAGTTAAACACATGCACAATGGAGGCCTTCTGGTATCATTGTTGGATTTTGTTAACTTGAGTAGTCTTAAAAATCTAAGGGTACATCTCTTTTTCAGAGACAAGATTTCAAAGAATTTTCCAATTTGAGTTAAGAAATGAAAATGAAATGAATATTTTTTTTAGAAGATCCTTATATTTTAATGTCAAATTTCTCCTAGGGAAGCCAGAAAGACAAAGACACAGACCTTTAGGAGGCAAAGCAGAGGGGTTCCCTACATCCATAACAATAGCTGGCCTCGAAGTTCCTGTCGTGGCTCAGTGGAAATGAATCTGACTAGCATCCTTGAGGATGCAGGTTCGATCCCTGACTTTTCTCAGTGGGTTAAGCGTCCAGCGTTGCCATGAGCTGCAGTGTATGTTGCAGATGTGGCTCGGATCCCATGTTGCTGTGGCTGTGGTGTAGGCCAAATCTCCGATTCTCCCGGTAGCCTGGGAACCTCCATACGCAGTGGGTGTGGCCCTGAAAAGACAAAGCCAAAAAAAAAAAAAAAAAAAAAATAGCTGGCCTGATTTATGCTAGGTGAAATAAGTCAGACAAATAAAGACAAATATCACTTATATGTGAAACCTAAAAAATAATAAACTAGTGAATATAACAAAAAAGAAGCAAACTCACAGATATAGAGAACACACTAGTGGTTACCAGTGGGGAGAGGGAAGGGAGGAGGGGCAAGTTAGGGGTTGGGAATTAAGAGGTTCAAATTATTGGTATAAAATAAGCTACTAGAGGAGAGTGTCCGTCGTGGCTCAGCAGAAACGAATCTGACTGGCATCCATGAGGATGCAGGTTCGATCCCTGGCCTCGCTCAGTGGGTTAAGGATCCAGCATTGCTGTGAGCTGTGGTGTAGGTCACAGATGGGACTCGGAACCTGCATTGTGTAGGCTAGCGGCTATAGCCCCGGTGTGACCCCTAGCCTGGTAACCTCCATACGCTGTGACTGCTGCCCTAAAAAAGACAAAAAAAAAAAAAAAAAAAAGGAAAATAAGCTACAAGAATATATTGCACAACATGAAGGATATAGATAATATTTGATAATAACTAAGTGGAGTATAACCTTTAAAAATTATAAATTGCTATATTATATACCTGCAACTTACGTAATATTATTGTACATCAACTAGACTGCATTTTAAAAGAAATCAATAGCTGGGATGTATGAAAACCATCTTTCCATTGAAACTGCTTGGTGGGGCCAGTGTTATCCTGGAATTAGTTGAACACACCTTTACTAAGGCAAACTTACGGAGTTCTTCTATTCCAAATGTGGGAAGTGATGCTTTAGGGACTATGTTGTTTTTTCCGGGTCTCAGTCTAGAGGCAAGACTTAAATGGTGGATGGAAAGACACACAGAAAAGGATGGAGGCAGTGTTGATTGAGGTACCGAGGTATGGGGAGAGGGGCTGGTCCACCTGCCACGTTTCATCTGAGCAGGTGCCGCTGGCTCCGTACTCTCTTCCTGCCTCCCAGAATTGCTCTTGTCCCACTTACTTCTCCTTACTCTGCTGTGCAGCTCTTTGCTTTCCTCTTTTCCTGCCGCCCAACACTAATGCAGCAGAAGAATAGGGTGATCTGTCAGGATTGATCTGGGAGAAGAATTTAGTTCGTTTTTATTTCCTTCTTCGGTAGCATAAAGAATGGAGGAAAGCACTTACATATCTAATTTTTCCCACGATAAGTGTTGCGTTTTATAATAGTTTTATCTGTGTATAAGGATTATTTGGGGAGTAATTAAAGGGAAAATTATCTATGTAAAAGTTCCTTTTATTAGGAATTAACTATCGTAACGCCTCAGTCATTTCCTGTGGTCATGTTAGTTTCTAAAACAAATTTGGGATAATAAATAACTCTAATATTCAAACTTGCTCTTCCTTTGGCGGTGGATATTACTTTTTTTCTCGTCTCAGTTTCCTTTAAAAGTTCACGGAAATGTTCTCATTGCATAAGTGATAGCATTAAAACATTGGCCTTGGAGTTCCCGCTGTGGTACGATGGGATCAGCAGCGTCTTGGGAGCGTTGTGACACAGGTTCCATCCCTGGCCTGGCACAGTGGATTAAGGATCTGGTGCTGCCACAGCTGTGGCTTAGGTTGCAACTGCGGCTTGGATTTCTGATCCCTGGCTTGGGACCTCCACATGCCACAGGGTGGCCAAAAAAGGGGAAAAAATTGTCTTCACAAGCAAATAATTAAAAGGCACATAATAAGATACTAGTTTCATTTCATTTTGTTTTGTTTTATGAATGCTTTCACTTCAAAGTTTAAATAAGACTTACTTCTTTCTTTATCAATCTCTAGGTTTTATTAGAAGGAGTAAAGAGGGGGCATGTTGACCAATGTGTAGTTCCAATTCTCTAATAACATGACCCAGCTTTCTGGCCTCTACATCTGTGGACCCAGGCCCTCCTGTTAGAAATTCCCTTCCCTTCCTTTCTACCCACCTGCATCCTGCCCAGACATCAAGCCCCTCTCTTGTGACTATAGCCTTTTAGGAATCTCTCCTTGGATAATTGCCCACCAGAATGATCCTTACTTTTTTGGAATTTCTGTAGCACTTTCAGTTTGTGCCAAACAGTTCCTCGCTTAATTATATGTTATCTTGGATCACTCTCTAGTGGTTTAAAGCATAGCGTGAAGCACATAATCTGTGCTGACGTTTGAAGAAAAGGCACATGGCTCACGGGGAGCCAGAGGTGTGATCCTGAGGGAAGGGCGCAAGCACCCATGGGGAGGAATTATCTTGGCTCTTGAACTCACAAGCACAGTGCCTAGAATGTCAGGATACCACATGTTGCTGCATCAACCAGAGGCAAACTCATCTTCGCCTGCTTCAGGGAGGCTGATTAGAATGCCAGTTTATTCATTTGCAGCATGAAAACTAGCATAACTAGACAAGTCTTCAGGTGAATGCATCATCTGCCTCTGAGTAAGTCAAGAGAGTGCAGTTATAGCCCTCAGAATGAGCATGGAACCGATATAGGAATGGCTGGTTGAATTATTTGAAGGATTCCAACAAGGAGGCTGGGGGTATACTTTTACCCTAAGGGGGTATACCTGCGTGTAGAAAAGGGTAGGTGGTGTCCTTTGGTATATCCAAAACCTGGACACTAGGCAGTGCTTCCATGAATGATTACTCTGTGATTTTCTCAAAGATCTTGTATATGACTGACCAGCCTTCTTTCCTACTGGCAATTTTTTTCTTAAGATCTTAAATAGAGCTGGTTAGTTTCCAGTGGAGTCTTATATTCTTTTTTTTTTTTTTTTTTAAATCTCTGCTCTGATCCATTGTATGTGGGGAAGCCTCTCTCTCTCTCTCTCTTTTTTTTTTTTTTTTCTTCTCTTTTTACAGCCACACCTGTAGCATATGGGAGTTCCCAGGCTAAGGGTTAAGTCAGAGCAGCTGGCAGCAGCTGCCAGCCTGTGCCACAGCTACAGCAATGTGGGATATGAGCTGAGTCTGTGACCTACACCACAGCTTATGGCAACCCTCTCAGCGAGGCCGGAGATCGAACCTGCCATCCTCTTGGATACTAGCTGGGTTCATAACCTGCTGAGCTACAACAGGAACGCCCTCATTTCTGTAATTTCCAATTCTTAAGGTACATCTCATTGTTGCCCTTTCTTTACTTCCTATAGTAAGTACCACTAAATATTGAATGATTGATTATCTCCCAGCTCTAGCACAAAATTCTTTATTTTGACTGCACAAATATTAATTTATTCTGCTTTTAGGAAATAAGCTTGTTTAGGATCTACTGTGTTCCAGCATTTTTGAAGTTAAGAAGGATACAGAGATGAGTAAAACACAGTGCTTTTCCTTAGGAACTTCATATTTAAAAGACAGGTGTGTAAAACAAGTACAGTATAGTGTTTTGCGTGCTCCGATGAGAACAAGAGTGGGACATTAAAGAGCAAATAATCGATTTTACTTGTGGGAATCAGGAGAGTTTTCATTGAGAGTGTTTTCATTTCATTAATTAAAATCCCTTACATATGCAATTTTCGATTATAGATTGTCCCATATTTCAATTCAGATTATTATTAAAATCTTGACCTCTTTCTTATTCATATCCATTCACTTGTCATTAAATACACATGCCTAGTCTAAGTTTGGAATGAAAGTCACAAGACACATCTTTCACTATTTCCTGATTTACTAAACATGGAAATGTAGCTCAGGACCTGAGCATTTGGTGATCTCATATAACCATGAGAACATTAAATAAGGAAGGAAGTGCAGAAGTGAATATGATGATCCCTTCCAAAGCCCCTATCTGGGTAGAGAGGTAGGGTTTTAATTAGACAAGCAAGTGTCACATCTATTCTACAGTCATCACAACCTATTAAGCTTAGTATCAACTTGTTTCCTGACAGCGCTTCTCAAAGATATACCTGAATAAAAGTAGAGAACCTGGGGGCTCTGTGGAACTGAGACGGGCCAAAACAGAATCCACACAATCTGATGTTGGCAGTCTTAAAAATCAGAAAATCCAAGAGGGAGTAGTCCCTCTATTCTTTTTAGTAAATAATTTAGCATCTCTGTGTATGCGTTTACCCATTTGAAGAAAGAGAGCTAGTATAATCTGGTATTAATCTCTGCATATAAAATGACATAAAATAAATGAGATGCATTCCGGTTCTTCCAATATTTTAGCTACTTCAGTTTCCTAAATTGAAAAGAAATACTCATAAATAATTGAAACAACTGTATGTATAAATCTTTCAAAGAGCATTAAGTGAAATAATGCATTTAAACTGAGACTCAACATGTAAAAATACGTATAAACATATATATTTGAAAGAACAAAATTTATAAATCTTTGAAAGAATATTTTAATGCATTTTGATGTATTTTTGTAAACTGGAATTTTTGGCACAAATGTGATCATATCCATCTTCTAAAAAGCACAAATTTTCTTTCTGAAAATGGGACCAAAGGATAGTCATGTTGTAGAAAATCACTCATTAGTTGGACTGAATTTCATTAAAAATATTTTTTAAAGCTGTTTCAATTTTCATATTATCCCATTGAGAGTAAAAATTTTGAAAACTTGCCAACTACTGATATAACTCACATTTGTATCCTAAATATAATACTTTCTGACTTAAGAGGTTTCTCTAGGATACCAAAATAGAGCAAATTAATGTGTTTTCTAGATTTACCTGCCTTTGATATCTATATGTGATTTTACAAGATAAAATATTATATGAAAGTATACACCAAGTGGCTATATTTCTTTGCAGCCCAATGATTCTATAGTTTTCCCCCAAATTGAATAAATACTCAAAATAACTTAAAACTTCTGGATTACCAGATTCTTCTTTTTTTCCTGGTGTAATGGAATAAAATACTTATTCAGGTGTTTATTCATTATGGGTTTGAATAAAACACTTGTAAATTTTTAAGTGAGTTAATCAATTCCTATGTATTGATGTCTTGTGTTCAAGGCACCATGGCAGGTGCTGTGGAGGTAATGCAAATAGAAGCCTATATTCTACGCCTGGCTGCTTACAGTCTAGGTGGAAAGACTAGACCTGTAGTGGGAAATGCTTTCTGACATGATGCACAAGGCATTGTGGGATAAAGGAGCATCTAAGAGAGCACGGATCCAGAGGGATGCCTAGGTTTGCAGAAGGCCTCCTGGAGGAACAGGTGGGACCCCTGTAGGGTCTTCCCAACTGCTTCTAAAAGAAAAATTAATTAGGAAGCACTCTGAGGAATAATTGCTCTTTTAAGGAAACAGTTACAATGCGTGTCTTAAGTATGTAACAACCTTTTCAATCTTGAATTTTTTTCTTTTTGCCATTCAGAGATTTCTTGGTGCTTTGGGGTCGGATTTGTGTTTTTCCCCTCTCTTTACTTATCTGAGAAATTCTGGCACTAGCCAGGTTTGGGCTGTTTTTGTTCAGACATTCTTAAGTTATTTGGTCAGAAGTAAAGTCTTTGTTGCAGTTTTCTGCTTAGAAACTGCTTTTTCTTTGTCTTTGTTTAAATCCCAAACTCAGTAAAAAGCTCTTTATTTTTATAGAGTGTTCTGCAAAGCAGTATCTTGGGAGGCAAGAGGAGAGAAGGCACTTTTTCCTCCCTAAGTGGAAGTAGCCATCTTTTCAGAAAATATTTAGGACATGTAAAACATATCCAAGACAACCTTGCAAGAGAATGCATGCACATGGTTACATAAAAGAGAGCCCAGTGCTTTCCATGCCCATATCAGCAGGCCTCAAAACTGCTTGTGAACGACGGGAAAAACCATGGCCATGTGCCAGCCAGAAGCAACATCACCGGAATGGAATTCATAGTTACACTGTTAAGACTTATAAATACAGTGAGGGTCCGGGAGCCAGGACCTTCAGGCAAATCAGGCTTGTCTGGTCTGGTCTGGTCCGGCTGACTGAGCAAGTGAGCCTTCTCTTTGCATGAGGCCTTCCTCAGCGTCAGTGACTAAACTTGTTTGTCCCCAAAGCTAAAATGTCCCAAGGGACGGAGGGACAGTAGTCATCCATTTTGTTGCCAGACACTGTCCTAGTTGGGGCAGGAAGTCATCCTAAAAGTCAGGAGGTACGTGGTTGGTCTGGGGACAGTGTTTGGAAGTTAGGAATGTGGAACCACTTTTGAGTGTGAATTTATGTCCCTTCAGAGAAACTATGCTTGATCCTAGGAACTGGGTACTGTCACAAATGATACAACTAGATAAATCAAAGAACTGGATCTGTAAAGACTTGTAGGAAAACAAGACTGTAGCCCGCCATTGGCTGAGAGGGGTGGGTGAAATTAGCTGACACCACTGGGAGTCAGCCAGGCAGCCAAGGTGACAGGAAACCAACAGTGACCAGTGACCAAGACTAGGCTGTCCAGAAGCTGAGCAAGGATTTCTCCCCTCCCACTGACCAAGAAAGAAAAAGTGGAGATTTGAGTTGGTAATAATTTCATTCCAGGGACCAAGGCAAAGCCAGAGAGTGTTAGGACAACAACAGCAATACCGATAACAGTAATAGTAAGTGCTTATTTTCTGCCAATTCTCATTTAAACTCATGATAGCCATGTGAGGAAACTGCTGTTATTATCTCCATTTTACCCACGAGGAAACAAAATCTTAGAGGGGAAAAAAGCATGCCAAAGGTCACATAACTGGATAGTGAGAATTTGGGTTGTACCCAACTTCAGACCTTAACTGAACACACACTGTACTGCTCATTCATTCATTTATTCACTTATTCACATCTTTATTAGGTACCTATAATGTGCCAGGCACTAGAGAAGAGCCCCTCCCCATGCTACATGAAGCTTGTAGTCATATGTTCATGAAATAATGCTATGAATATATAACTGTGATCCGTGACAGGTAATAGGAAAGGTGATACGGGATTTTCCTTTGTGGCTCAGCAGGGTTAAGAACCCAACATGGTGTCTGTGAGTAGACGGGTTCCATCCCTGGCCGCTCAATGTGTTAAGGATCTGCCATTGCCAAAAGCTTTGGCATAGCTTGCAGATGCAGCTCAGATCCCAAGTGGCTGGAGCTGCAGTGTAGGGTGGCAACTGCAACTCCAATTCGACCCCCAGCCTGGGAACTTCCATATGCCACAGGTGTGGCCATAAAGAGAGAGAGGAAAAAAAAAAAAAAAAGGTGATAGGGAATGAGAATATCTCAGAACTAGGATGTGCTATCTTTGTGATTAAGGGAACCATGGACCACGATAAATAATTTAGGGAAAGCGATGCATTGTAAGAAAATGTGATGTTATTTGGGCAAGTCAAGGAGTGCTTTCCTGAGAAAGAGACACATGCTTTTATATCTGAAGGATTAAAGGCTGGAAACTAGGCAGAGAGAAGAACATGCTGAGTAGGAGGCTGCCAGGTACCAGGGCCCCGAGGCTGAAGAGAACTTGACAAATTATTGAGTCTATGATTCCTAGTTGACACATCATGTCAGCTACCAGCGTGTCACTTTCATGGTGCTTTATATTGTCCAGTTGACCCTAAAATTTCTGTTTCCCAAATGAATTGATGTGACGATACGCTCACTGTTCTTTCTGCATTTTTTGTTTCCTGCTAATTTTATCTGACATGGCTGTCAAGGTTTTAGGGAAGCCAAGGGCCACATCAGTGGTTGTATCCCAGTTTCTAAGATTACATGCAACTGAGTACTTAATAAATGCATTTTTATGATAAAGAGAAAGAGGGAATAGTGAATGTCAATTCAGAGAATAAGAGAATATAGGTACTTTGAACTGATATGCTCAATTAGGAATTGATGCTGCCTATGAAATAAATCTCATCTTTATATGTTATTTGAGCTAGGAAACAGATCCATTTTTAGTTTTTAACTAAGCAAAGCTTTTTAAGAGTTCTTGAAACTAAATGGGAAATTTTCCAAATTAATGCTCAGCAGTTTGGCATGTGGGGGGAGGAATCTTTCCTCTAAAGCACCTTTTCCAGGGAACAGATTAGTATTAATTAGGGGACGTTTTACTAATGGAATATTTTCCCTACCATTGCTGTCACTGTCCTCCATCCCTGAGGATGGTGTTATTGACAGTGTTCTTATGTATGATAGACTGTGGGCAGACAGACCATTTCACAAAACTCCATTTGTCACACACCCCGAGACAACTGTCCTTGGTTTAAAAGCCTGAAGCTGTTTGTCAGGTCTGGCATTGTTTGGGACCCTACCTGCTAAAATCATAATTGGCCCAGACAGAGCCTTTTCTTGAATTTCACCTCTAGTCTTTCCCTGTAACAGAAAATAGTTCTTTTTTTGGTTTTAGGGCCACATTTTCAGCATATGGAGGTTCCCAGGCTGGGGGTCTAATCAGAGCTACAGCTGCCAGCCTACGCCAGAGCCACAGCAATGCCGGATCTGAGCCACGTCTTCAATCTACACCACAGCTCATGGCAACGCCGGATCCTTAACCCACTGAGTAAGGGTTAACTCAGGGATCAAACCAGCAACCTCATGGTTCCTAGTCAGATTCATTTCCGCTGTGCCACAATGGGAACTCCACAAAATAACTCCTAAACAACTCTTCACACAATTAGGTAGGGCTCCTCAGATTGGCATCCATCCTTTTATCATCTCTGGTGGGTAACATGGTGGAGAACACTGGATTTGAAACTTTTAAAAACATGCACCCTATCCTCTTTGTCTTTGTATTTCCAAGGCTTAGAATAATGATTGCCTGGTAATAGACAATTTAGTAAGTATTTGTTATATAACTAGTTGACAGAGTGGAATGACACTCATGTCCACTGCCATTAGTGAAAAGTGGGTTCCAGACCATGACTTTGATAATTGCCTCAAGTTTTCTTGCCACTTTTAGAAATTAATGATCATAGATTTAAAACTATGAATATTGTAGTTTCCATTGTGGCTCAGTAGGTTAAGAACCTGACATAGTGTCCATGAGGATTCAGGTTTGATCCCTGGGCTCACTCAGTGGGTTCAAGATCCGGTGTTGCTGTGAGCTGTGGTGTAGGTCACAGACACATCTTGGATCTGATGTTGCTGTGGCTGTGGTGTAGGCCGGTAGCTGTAGCTCCGATTAGAACTCTACTCTGGGAACCTCTGTATGCTGTGGAGGCAGCCCTACAAAGAAAAAAATAAAATTAGATTAAAAAAATAAACCCATGATTATCTGTATCAGTTATCTCCTCTGAATAATGGATTTCCTCAACACTTAGAAGCTTAAAACAACTAACCTTTGTCATCTCACAGTTTTGGATAGTCAGGAATCTGGGAGCAGCTTAGCTGGATGGTTCTGGCTCAGGGTGTCTCATGAGGTTGCAGCTGGCCGCTCGGGGCTGCAGTCGTCTGAAAACTCGAGTGGGGCTGGAGGATCTGCTTCTATGCCTACTCATGTAGCTGTGGGCAGGAGATACCTCAGCATGGGCCTTTGTGTAGAAAGCTGGATTGTCTTCAGGACACAGCAGGTGGTTTCCTCCACAGGGAGTGATCCATGGGAGATCATTTTTATGACCTAACGTCCCAAGTTACATCCTATCACTTCCACTTTGTTCTGTTTCTTCAAAGAGAAGTGAGTCACTCAGTCAAACCTACATTCAAGGGGAGGGCAGTTAGGTTGTACTTTGGTAGGGGGAAGTATTGGAGAATTTGTGGACATTTGAAACCACTGAAATATCTCAACATTGAAATCCTTCCAATATATTAACATAAATTACATTTTTTTAAGTGGTACAATATATCACAATGTTCCATTTGTCAATAAGAAGTGCTTTTAGACAAAGTGCTTTTCCTGGAAATCAGCAAACAGTTTTGAAATATAAGAAATGCCAAATTTAAAAACAAACAACAGCAATAAAAATCTTATCATGAGAATAAGAATCACCAGTTCTTGAAGTATCCAACTAATAACTTTTTTTTTATTCCTCTGAAGTGGATTTCAAAAAATAAAAATTAAAAAAAAATAAGAGCATTTACTTTGTACCAAACATAATTTTACTGTCTGCAAAGCACTTTACATGTATCATCTCTAGTCCTCAGTACAACCTTATGGGTGTAAGAAGTATTTCCATCACCATATTACTGATCAAGAAACTAAGGCTTATATAGTTGAAATAAATACTATGTCACATGCAGTTGGAAGGGGACAGGCATGTGTGCAAAGTTGAAAAAGACACAGTCTATCCCAAAGAAGTGGACGGGGAGGACAGATGATAGATGCCTACACAAAACTTGATATAATACCAAGGTCACTGAAATGAGTTTTCTAATAGAACTACAGAGCTAGTGCTATGGGAACACAAGGAGAAGTTAATTGAAATTGGAAAATGAGACTTCTTGCAAGTGCCACTTGAACTGGCCCTCAAAAGATGAAAGCACATCTAAATAGATGGAATCATGGTAGTAAAGATATAGAGGTAGGAAAGTATGGGTCTTCTGGGAGAATGGTCATGAGATGGGAGGAAGGATGGAATTTAAGACTGGAAGGACAGGAGTTGCCACTGGTGGCTCAGTGGGTTAAGAACCCAACATAGTGTCCATGAGGTTGTGGGTTCGATCCCTGGCCTTGCTCAGTGGGTTAAGGATCCCAGTTGCCACAGCTGCAGTGTAGGTCACAGATGTGGCTTGGATCCCACGTTACTGTGGCTGTGGTGTAGGGCAGCAGCTATAGCTTGCATTGGATCCCTAGCCTGGGAACTTCCATGTGCTGCAGTTGCAGCCCTAAAAAAATAAATAAATGAATAAATAAATAATAAAACACATATGTAACTCTTTCCTATATTGTGAATAAAATATTGGAGCATATTGAAGAGTACATGTAAGTTGTCAAAAAATACTTTAGGAAACTGAATGAGACCAAAAAATTTACCATTCTTGTCTTTTACTCTTTTATTCCTATCTGTAAACCAAACTACCTATTGAAAATATATATTAAGTTCCTGGGAGGAAAAAAATCCAAAACTGTTGTACCTAAACCAATCACCATAAGGAAACAGTTCAGGAGATCCGCTAGTGGCTCAGTGGAAATGAATCTGACTAGTATCCATGAGGATGCAGGTTCACTAGTAACCCCTGACCTCACTCAGTAGGTTAAGGATCGGACGTTGTGGCAAGCTGCGGCATAGGTCGCAGATGTGGTTCAGATTCTGTATTGCTGTGGCTGTGGCATAGGCCTACAACTGCAGCTCTGATTCCACCCCTAGCCTAGGAACTTCCATATGCCACTGGTACAGCCCTAAAAAGCAAAAAATAAAATTAAATAAAAAATAAAATAAAAAATAAACCCATGACTATCCATAGTGAGAATGCTCAAAATATTTTCATAATATCTGTATCAGTTATCTCCTCTGAATAATGGATTTCCTCAACACTTAGCAGCTTGAAACAACTAACCTTTGTCATCTCACAGTTTTGGATAGTCAGGAATCTGGGAGCAGCTTAGCTGGATGGTTCTGGCTCAGGGTGTCTCATGAGGTTGCAGCTGGCCGCTCGGGGCTGCAGTCGTCTGAAAACTCGAGTGGGGCTGGAGGATCTGCTTCTATGCCTACTCATGTAGCTGTGGGCAGGAGATACCTCAGCATGGGCCTTTGTGTAGAAAGCTGGATTGTCTTCAGGACACAGCAGGTGGTTTCCTCCACAGGGAGTGATCCATGGGAGATCATTTTTATGACCTAACGTCCCAAGTTACATCCTATCACTTCCACTTTGTTCTGTTTCTTCAAAGAGAAGTGAGTCACTCAGTCAAACCTACATTCAAGGGGAGGGCAGTTAGGTTGTACTTTGGTAGGGGGAGTATCAGTGCTCAGTGTTGACCTAACTGCCAAAGAATCTCTATTACACAGTTTACTTCTAGCCCTACGTGTACACCCTGAGCTGTGGTATAGGTCTCAGATGTGGCTCAGATCCCGCAATGCTGTGGCTGTGGCATAGGCCAGCGGCTACAGCTCCAATTCGACCCCTAACCTGGGAACCTCCATATGCTGCAGGTGCAGCCCTAAAAAAGAAAGAAAGAAAGAAAGGGTTCAGAAGACCAGTACTATTGAGAACAGCTTCAAAAAGAGGAAGATTCCTCAGCGGACCTGCCCTCTAACATTTGTAGGGCTCAGGGCAAGATAAATGCAGGCCTACATACCATATGTCTCAATATTAAAAAGTTATAAATCAGGCTAACAAACAGTTAAATATTCTCTGTCTTCTTACTCTCTTACTTTGACAAATATACATTTATAATGACAAAATGAAAAAATATATGGAAAGCTATGGTTCTATGGCTGAAAGTCAACAAAATATCTAATGACTGGATTTAGTTATTGTAAACATTTGGATATTCTGTTGTTGGGTTGGTTATGTTTCCATGAATAATAAAATTAAGTTATTTACAATTAATAAATTATTAATGAATCCATAAAATTTACTTTATTGCCATCATTACTGCAAGATCTCTAGTCTTATTTTCACAACAAAGATTTTCAGGTAACTTTTTTTTTTTGTCTTTTTGCTATTTCTTTGGGCCACTCCCGCGGCATATGGAGGTTCCCACGCTAGGGGTCGAATCGGAGCTGTAGCCACCGGCCTACGCCAGAGCCACAGCAACGCGGGATCCGAGCCGCGTCTGCAACCTACACCACAGCTCAGGGCAACGCCGGATCGTTAACCCACTGAGCAAGGGCAGGGACCAAACCCGCAACCTCATGGTTCCTAGTCAGATTCGTTAACCACTGTGCCACGACGGGAACTCCTCAGGTAACTTTTTTCACTGAGTTTTGAAATCTAAACTTTAGATTTAAAAGTATTAAAAGTGAAATGTAATTTTATTCAAAGTGTACACAGTTTGACTATATTTTCATCACAAGTGTAAATTAAACATATACATGACAAGATAAAAATTTTTGTTTTCAAAACATAATTTTTTCTCAAATCTTCAGTTTCTATAAAACAAAAGGTAAAATTTGACATATAATTAATATAATTAATGAACGGAAAATTTAAATCGAAATGGTTTAAATGAAGCTGGAATTTTGGGGGGGATTTAAATTTAATTACATTTAATTAAATCTTTATAAAGATGAAACTATTAGCAATTTAATGCTCAGTGTTGATCCAATTGCCAACACATTGCTATCACACAGTTTACTTCTAGCCCTACATGTATTTAACCTCAGGAATAATAGGACTTGTTTAGTATTACAGAATGATCTTCTGTTACAATGTGCAAGTGTTGGGAATATCATGCTATTAGGTGGATACTTTTGGAACCAAGAATTAGAACACAAAAAGAAGCCACAAAATGGAAACTTGGAACCATTTGGTAGTGGTACCTCATTATCTTGCATTCATGCTAAGAAGAGAGACTTGACAAGTTGGTTAATTTAACCTTTTTCTTACCTACGTGCTTCTGCTGCCCAACTCTCCCTGTTCCCCAGAGAAGCGTCCTCTGAGCTTGGCAGCATCACGGTCCAGAAGCACCCTTCACACCCTCAGGAGGAAGCCACTTTGGGTTGGAAACACAAAGCAGGAGATGTGGAGAGGCATCCCCCTGGAGCCAGAATACCGCTCCTCCCAAGAGCGGATATTTAGGGCGACTTGCGGTCCTGGGCAGCCTTGCGCGTCAAATTCCAAGTGACCACGTGTCTGCTGAAACTTTCTTTTGTATGTGTTTGTGGCACCCATGACTCCCCAAAGGGCAAAGCCCAGGCTCCAAGGCCAGTGCTGTTCGTGAGCATCACCTGTGAGTGATTCAGGGTCCTCCAGTCTGCAGCAGCGGGGTTACATGTGGGGTTGAGATGCTGGGTGGGGGTGGGTGTTGGAGGGAGAGGCTGTCAGCGTGAAGACCTTCCTTGTGAACATTTCCTTGTTGAGAAATAGTCTGGTTTTAATAAAGCCTCCAGACTCCACCAGGAGAAAATGAAAGCTTACAAGGGTCTCAATGAATACATGACAAAGTAGAGGCGGAAAGGAAACTGGGAGGAAATGAGGTGCAACACAAGGGAGTGATGTGTTGGAAAGGGGGAATGAAAACCAGTCAAGAATGGAAACACCTGAAAAGCCGTTCTGGAAACTTCACTCACTCCTTGTGTACAGGAGGCCTGCTCCTCTGAGTACTGACCTTGCTCACCTTTGCAGAGAGGGCACCACGGAGCTGTTTTCTATTAACGCTGAAGTACTCTGAGACTTTGGAAATCTTCAAGGGCAAGCTCAGGATCAGAGAACAATAAAAACTAACTAACTAACTATCTAAATAAATATTTAAATAAATAGCCAGCTTGCCTGAGCTGCCACTCAGATCTTCCCTGTACCGTGCAGAAGCAAAGAGCTAAACAGTGATTTTGGTTTTGTGGTTAAAGTCAACTACTAGGCAGCTTCTTAAGTGGTTCATGACTGCCCATGTTTTATCCTTATAATTGAAACAATATTTCCCGCTTTTCTGAGAGTAATACTTTTAAAGGTGGGGTCTCTAACCTCGGGGACAGCCTGGTTCCCACAGGGTTACACTGTTCTCAGAATGACAGGGGACACAGAATAGATGGGTCACACTGAAGGTTGCAGGATGGGGACTTTGCTTGTGAGGCTACCTCGGCCACTAGGGAAGGCAAGGCCCTGGACTGCCTCTGAGTCTTGATGGATTTGGAATGACTTTATGGTTTTTAATTTTTTAAATTTATGTATTTATATTTGGTGGCCCTGTGGCATTTGGAATTCCTGGGCCAGGGATCAGATCCAAGCTGCAGTTGTGACCCAAGCCACATCTGCAGCAAAGCTGGATCCTTAACCCACTGTGTGGGGCTGGGGATCGAACTTGCATCCCAGGGTTCTCAAGATACCGCTGGTCCCGTTGCATCACAGCAGGAACTCCTGGAAAGAATTTAAATTTAATGATTAATCAATGGGAATAAGATAGGCGGGGACTTGGGAACATGTTCTTCTCTGTGGGTAACAACAGGAATGACAAGGTCAATTGCAGTTAAGTCTACACAGTCAGAAACTTATGAACTCTCTCACCCAGACTCCCAGAGTTGATGTCACTGGCTTGCTGGATGGCTGCATCATAAACAACGTTGTGGTGAGATCATTATTTATTAATGATCATAGCGATAATAACACTATGCTGCAAACGTATTTTAGGGCAATACATCTCATTAAGTGCTCAATAAATACTTGTTGAATAAATACCTATCCATCAGTTGGCTCAACAGATGTTTGCTGAGTACCTGTTATGAGAAAGGTGCTGGGTCCCCATGCAAAAATGAATTTGTCACAGTTGGAACCTTCCAAGAGACTGCAATTTTGCCAATATTATGCCAATGAGTGGATGACCCAAAACGTTTTCGTTTTTACATAGAGGATTTTGAATGTGATTTTTGGAAAAAGCCAGTAGAGAACTCAGAGAGTGTACTTGAAACTTGTAATTTATTTTTTAACTTATATATCCCCAGTAACTGTGTTGATTATAATATAACCAGAAACCAAACATCAAAAATCCTATCTCACACATGCTCCAGGATGCCAAAAGTATCACTTTGCATTTAGAAGAGTATTTTCCACGGCATTTAAAAAAGAGTTACAATAAGGAAAAAGAATATGTATGACTTCAGATGGCAGGAAAGGGGGTCCTACTTAGCTTTCAACTTATGCAACTTCCTCACTGATGACTGAGAGAAAAATAAAGAAGCAAGAAATAGTCAATAAAGAGTAAGGCAGGAAGTGTGTGGTGACCGGAGTCCCAGGAGGGTTAAGCATGCTGGTGCCACTAAGGAAACAAATCTCTAAGGCAGTTAAAGTCTTCCTGCTTGTCACATGCTCCCAAACAGAGCACAGTGCAGTGGTTTAAATGTGTAGGTTTAAAGGAGTGCAAAGAAATAGAGAAATAAGGACATGAAAGCTTTATAGTATAGAGTGAATGAGGCTCACTTATCTGTCCCCAGGCAGTGCTTTTCACTATCTGGGTGGCTGGGGGATTTGGAGTCTCTGCCGGCTCTCAGACGACATTACACACACATCATCTCATTTAATACAACACCATGAAGTGTTATTAAACCCGTTCTACTGAGGGATGAGAATACTCAACTGAGACCTAGAGAATGTGTTTGTCCAGGGTTCCAAAGGTAAGAAGGGGCAGAGCAACATTTGAAACCAAAGTTGATCTGACTCCAGGGCTCATGCTGCAAAGCACAGAGCTATGCTCTCATGCTCTACATTCTCCCCTAAGGGCATTTATACATGAGAGGTTGGTTCAAATATGAAGCAGAATACATTAAATGTCAAATGAACGGTGTAAACCATCAGTGCTGGCGAGATGGGGTGGTAGAGGTGATGAGGTGGCAAAGGGAGCCTTCTTGAACAAGGTGGAATTTACATCTGGTTTCTGAAGAGGGGGAATGCACTTAGATTGAGAGGGGAAGGATTGTGTAGGAACAATAAGATGTCCTATTTTACCATCCAGCTCCTCTTGACTGGCACTAATGAACATGAAAGGTTTCAACAAAAATACATGGAGTGCTTACTGTGTGAAGGGCATTATTTGTTTTGTTCCTTTAAAGCATTTTAGCATACTTTAAAAGAGGAACTGGTTAATCTCCAGCATCTAGATCCATTAGACCCTGAGCCAGATGGCTCCATGGGGCCTTTGGGAATGGCCAGTGCAACAGTCTCTACTTTTGCACATATTCATGAAAAGAATGGCCCCTGGGGAATTTCATAGACCTGCAATCTGGAGATAATGTAATTCTGATCATAACTCAGGGGCCCCCAGATATGGGGTTGCCAGATTTAGCAAATAAAAATACAAGAGCCTCAGTTAAATTTGAATTTCAGATAAACAACAAATGATCTCCTTAGTACAAGTATGTCCCAAATATTGAATGGGGCATACTTATACTAAAAGAGGTATTTGTTGTTTATCTGAAATTCAGATTTAACCAGGCCCCTGCATTGTATCTGGCAACCATAGTAAGATAGGAATTAGAGGGAAAATTCTGAGATTTGAATTTTTGGTCATATATAAATACTCCTCTGTTTGAAAACATTAACTAAAAAAGAAAAGAAAAAATATCATTATTGCTGTACACCCTGTGAAACATGTTGTGTTCCATTTTAACATGAAATTAATGGAGCAGGAAAAGAGTTACGTCACAAGATTATTTTGCAGAAATAATATAAAATCTCTGTGTTTTTATACCTTACATATCCATTCAAGAAATTCTGATCTTAATAGTCAGGGTTGATCCAAGTAAGTCACTTGTTCTATATCAAGATAAAAATATATTTCATGCCATGTACCCTGAGGATGAGAAAGGACAGGTTGAAAACTGGATTTCCAAGCAATGCTCCCCACTAAAGATGACAGTTAAGATGGGCTCACTGAGGAGGCACATGCCTTCAGATTGAATTGTAAGACTGATGATTGTTTTTGGAGTTGGAGTCAAACATCAGCCTTTACACCAAGTTCAAGTCAATGCTACAGCTGCCTTCTGTCACTGACACCACTGTGGAAAAATTCAAAGGCACTGTTACAAATTTTTCTAGTGCATTTTTTCAATACATAGCTTTTGGAGGGGCCACACCCGTGGCATATAGAAGTTCCCAGGGCCAGGTACGGAATCTGAGCCATAGTTGCAACCTATACCACAGCAGAGACAGCACCAGATCTGAACCCACTGCACTACAGCAGGAACTCCCTGGTTTATTTTTCAAAGCAACTTGAAATTAATGCAAGCACTCCCAAAGCAGAAAACAAATATATGTACCTATTTAATGTCTACCTTGCCAATAATTATTAAATAAGAAAAAGGATTCTGAAGAGAAATAGTGTACTTTGAGAGAGTGTAAAGCATGCAAGGTAAAATGGAGTCTTGAAGAGGGAGAGACTTTACATCACATTTAGAAATAAATCCTTTCAGGTCACAATCCCTTAGATTACCAGCATCTGCTAAGCCTAGATAGTTTATAGTCACTAAAATTGTTCTAATCTTCCTATGGAAGGCTTACGAAGGAGGGACTGAATTACACTGGGTTAATACTTCTAAGAATGAACAGTCAAGAAAACGATGCATAAATTAATGTACCGGCTACACAGTAAAATCTAATGTTTGTAGCGTATCTGAACCAGGCTGTGGTTATCAAAGATAACCTCCATTAGGGTGACATGTTCTCAGCTCTATAATCACCTGGAAAGTTGCCAGCCATTATTTGCCTTCACCCACTCCTGCAATCATCTTTGACTTGTCATATTCTTGCCTTCAAAGAGAGGGGGACTTAAAGGTTGAGTCTGTAAAGTAGAGAGGAAACCATAAAAGCAAAAGCACAGATGTGTCATTAAGGGAAGATGCTAGCGTATGCTGTCAATGAACAGTTTCTGAAGCATCAACTCTAAATCTGATGTCTCTGAGAGTCTGTCTACCTCCCATTGAGTAGGAACAGTGCAAGGCAGCATTTAGTGCTGTGAACTGTACCATCCACACCTTCGAGTAACAGTTGACATGTCTCATGATTTTTTTTTAGATAGACAATGCATTCCAACTTGTATAAGACAGTAAATGCAAAGAAAGGACCACTCTCACTCTCCATCAAGGAATTTCCTGGGATCAAGGGAAATATTTTAATGATGTAGAGGTATAAATTGACAAATTATAAAATAGCTGAGCAAATCCTTTTTATACTTTGATAGGAACAGCAATAAAACATGTAATAAGGACTGAATGAGGTGATTATGTTGGATGCATTCATACATCCATTTAAATAGAATGTCTGGACCTTAATTCCCTGTGGCCTTGCTCTCAAATTCCCTGGTCTCTAGCAATTTTCAGCATCTCTTTAAACACACCACTTGATGCTTTTGTGTGTCCTCCTGCCTCTGGCGGGATTTCCCCTTTGCCCTTTGTCTCCTTGGTAAACCTCTGCTTATCTTTCAAAATTTAATTCAAAAGTCACCTGCTGACCACTGCTCCCCAGTATCCCACCCAGAGTGGGGTGCCCCTCCATTGTGTTGCTCCAGCCCTGTATCTCTCCCATCCATGAGAAGGCTCTTAACATTGATTCCCATCTGTTGTTTCTTTGCTTTCCTATCCCAGTGGGAGCCACACTTCTTGAGACCAGGGACTATGTCTTTTTCTACTTTGTATTCTCAAAACAGAGGATGATCTGTGACACACATAGGTGATCAGTAGGCTTTTGTTCAATGACAATAACCTGGAATATGCCACTGGTCTGGACACACTGTGGGAGTATAAGACAAAGAGGATATCAGAGACCCGACGTGCTCACATAGAACAGCCAAATGACAAAGCTCTAAATGTAATGATACCAGAAATGAGAGTTGTAGCAATTAAGAGAAGGGTGGGGGTGGGGTGGGGTGAGGAGTAAAGTCCTGAGGGAAGGATTGGGGAAGGCTGCACAGAGAAGGTAAGATTTGAAGTGGGCTTTTTTTTTTTTTTCTTCTTTTTTTTAGTGCCACATGTGTGGCACACGGAAATTCCCAGGCTAGGGGTTGAATTGGAGCTGCAGCTGCCAGCCTACACCACACCCATGGCAACACCAGATCAGAGCCACATCCGTGACCTATACCACAGCTTATGGCAACCCTGGATCCTGAACCCATTGAGCAAAGCCAGGGATCGAACCCACACCCTCATGTACACTATATAGTGTTCTTAACCTGCTGAGCCACAGTGAGAATTCCAAGGTGGGCTTGGATAGAGGCAGTAAAATCAGAGAAAGCAGTGGCCTCCTCTTCCTGGGACGTACACCAGGCTCATAGGTTAGGACAGAAAAGTGAGGACATAGATGATGAAAAGAGGGCCAAGTATGAGTGTAGGGTTTACACTGAGAGTAGGTGAAAATCTCCTCATCTTTCATTTTCGGAAACAGTGGGAATCCTCTTCAGCATCCAATGTTAAATCCTCACCCTCTGGTCCAGGAGGCAGGCCTGAAAGGGACTCAGTTCTCACTGACAACTTGTGTAGCCCCTGTGTGTGGAGTTCCTACGGACTGGGGACACATGGTTAGGCAAAGATGCAAAATTGTTTTTAGCTAATTGAGTCTATAACTCTGCCTCAAACTATGCAGTACTTGTCTCAGCCTTAAATTTTTCTATTCCTCTCTTACAATTTTATGAACTCTATTTGGGGGGTGCTTTTCACCTAAAACTCAAAGCTACCAAGGCATTCTTGTTGCCTGTGTTGTCCTAAACCATGGCTCTTCACTTTCTGGACTTGGAAATGTCATTTGATTATGAGGATAAGAAGTCCAAGGGCAGGAAGAAATGGGTTACAGAGAGAGGATGGCCGGCAGCAGCAGGTGACGGGTGCAGCTGGGCTGTGTGCACGGCAGGTGTGGAGGTGGAAGAGCGGGAGGGAGCCACCTGTCCAGGTGGTGGCAGATTCAGAGGGCTGGTGGCTGAGCTGCTCACTGGGGCGGTCTGCCCTTGACTCTCTGCACTGCACCGAGAAAGCCACTGCCCGGTCCTCCTGTGGATGTCCTCATCCCAGAAGACGGGATAACAATATGTATTCCTCAGAGGAATTAACTTACCAATGTCTCATTGAGAAACAGCTCACAGAGGTGGTAGTAAGACCTTTAAAAACATGACACAAAGCAGACAAGTCAAAATAACAGGAAGTGGAAGAGAGAGCCCTCCGTGACCCTCAAGGTTCTGTGTCATGTGCTGGTGTCAGGGAGGTCATAAGGCCTCCATAAAGATTTGTGACTCAGGAGGATGGTCACACTGGGGACTCAGTCACTGTGAAACCTGTAACCCCCAGCATCTCAAGGGGTGCAGACCCCTCCTAGAGCATTTATTTCTGCATTGGAATCACCCCATCTTCAGTCCACCCCCTTTTCAACTTTGTACAAACAGAAATGGCCAATTCACTTTACTGCACAAATGACTCATGATTTCATGAGCCACTGGCAGCAATTCCTTAAGCAGCTTCCTTAGCTCCTCGTACAAAAAAGGAGCACACAGAGACACATCTCCTACAGGCTGGGTCTTTTATCTCTGTGAAGGGAAGACAGGGAGGGAACAACTAGACCCCAGCTCAGCTACCCAAGATCAACTCAAGAATGACGTTCGTATCATCATGATGCATCAAAAGGTGTAGGATGCTTTCTGAATCCTCAGCTTCCACTTCCTAATGGGACCTGAGTTCAAAATCTTATTTCTTACGAAAGGTTAAAGCACCTGTATTTTTGCACAAATGGGTGTGATTAAGAATTTAAGGAGGAAAGGGCAACTTTTTTTGGTTTTCAACACACATTAGCTATTTGACAACTCCTGAAATATAGCTGCATTTAGAGGGTAGTGTGGGTAGCCAACCACTGCTATTCAAGACAGAAATTTTGGCCAAGGACTTAGAAGCAAGTGTACAGCCTGTTCCACATGACTATGAGCATTTCTCATCTGGAAGATAACTACATCAACAATTCCTGGAGTTCTCTTGGTTATTTAAACCTTCTGCCTTGGAACTGAGTTCATGGCTTACCACCATCAGCAACTGTTTCCTATTCTGTTGCATGGTTTTACAGAAGAAGTGGGAATCCATGGAGGAAAATGGGAACAAGTGATTCCGGAGAGTTTACATCCCTTATCACATTTAATCCTCATAAGAACCCTAAGAAGTTGGTGCTTTTTCCCCTCCATTTTATAGACCTTAAAAAAAAAAAAAAAAAAAAAAAAAAACCCTGAAGCTCAGAAAGTTCAGCAACTTGTCTAGGATCTAGATGGCTAGAAATGGAAGTGCTAGAATTAGAATCCAGTATTTCTTGACTCGGAAATCTGTTTCATTCACATCACTTTACCAGAATAATCTGGTCATGGCCTCAAAAGACCTGTTAGAAACGTGTCTTTTCCTGGTTCTAAGGATGAATTCACTTTTTGTTACCCAACTGTTTAGTCCACTAATGGATCATTTTATGTAGATATTCTGAGCATCAATAATCAGTCATATGAGGAGGAAATACCTGCACTACACATGCGCACACCCACTCCCACACACCCAAAATCTACATTTTTTTTTTTTTAACTATTGTCTCTTTGTTGCAAGACCAGGAATGAAAATAATTAGAATTTGCTGCTGGGCCTCTGTGTCTACTTTAACCTGATCTATTTTGTCTAGCATTTCTTTGCAAAGCTCTCAAATGCATTGTTAGCCTATCTGATCCTGTTGTCTGGAGACCACAGAGTGCTTCACATCTTACCCGGGGAACGGATCACTGAGGAAGGGAGAGCATTCTTTACTGACTTTTCCTAGTTTAGACCCATTGAATTTTGTTTCAGCTGCCATTTTAAGGGCGAAGAAAAAGCACTGCATCTGTAAAGAGCTCTGTCACTTTTCTCCGTGTGATGACTAATGGTGGGGAACTTAAAACCTTATCCTTGGTATCTTTTGGAGTGCAGACAATTCAACACTCTCTTGGGATGAGTAAATATCAGCCTGTTCCCAGGAAGATTAACTAGTAAGATGATGGAGGAAAAACTGCTACTTTTTAGGGGGCTATCCATAAACTGCCATCTCTACTTAAGACAGACTCTGGTATGATTCATTTCCATGGTGCTATAATTTCTAGAAAGAAAAGGTATTTTATACACTTTTCAGTGTAACAATAGTTGCTTTCCAAGATGTTAATTTTGGTTTCAAAGTTAATGTCTGTCAATGTAATACATTTACTGGCCTTTGAAAGACCATAAAATAGTGTAGAATTAGAAGACCCGGCTTCCATATACTTTAGGCAAATCCTCCATTGCTTTACCTGTTGTGGACGTAACCGCACTTATCCAGCTTCCCTCATAGCCTTACATTTAACGGGGGAAAATGAAGCATATTTAATGACTTTGACTTTGAAAGTTCTAGGGATCCCAGCTGGAAGCAAAGCATAAGCTTTGTGGACAGAGCAGAGAGCCCAAAATCTGAAATCTAGCTTTGCTACTTATCACCTGTCTGGGCACTCTCTGTATCTTGTTTCCTACACTCTCTGTATTTTGTTTAACTCATCTGTAAAATGCCCCCCAAATAATCCCTACCACATAGGATACCTGCAAGGAGCAAAGAGACCCTGATTATAACATAAGGCAACTGAGGGCCCTGTCAGTAGAGTCTTTCCCAAGTGCATCCATCCACACATATTCACCAAGTTGCCGCAAGCAGTGTGCACATTGCTTAAATTACCATGCTATCTCAACTCGGAGAAGACTTTCTTTTTAACTGAGAGCCCTTTCTGCTTCTTTATTTCAGGAGGAACAGTCATATTGCTGACTCTCTCTGGTTTATGGGCTGATGACTCATGCATGAGTTATCTCAGCCTCTTGTTCCTTCTCTCTTCCTCTCTTCTGCCATCTCTATCATGGGACCATTTTCTTTCTGCTAGCACTTCTCAGGGAGGTTGTGAAAGAGTGGTGAGCGACAGTGAATTAACCCCTTGTTAGCAGCCCAGTCTTCAGAGGGAAGCCTCACCCACTGCTGCTGACTGATAAGATGATGACAATCTCTGCTTCAAACGTCTCCTCCACAACTTTGGCTTCCAAATTGCCTCTTGCCTCCTTCTGCTCTAATTGCCCCTTCCTTGTTGGAGCCTCTTCCCAAGGCTAAATCCTTAAATGTTAGTGTTCCCTGGGGATCTCCCCTTGGACTTTTTATTCTGCTTGCTCTCTTGGCTGATCACACAGCGCACGTGTGCCTGTGTTGCCACCTATCTGATACTGACTCTGAAATCCATTATCTTTCACATGGAATCTCTTTCTTAACCTCCAGGTCCAGATGTACCTTGGCCATCACTGCCTTTGTCCCACAGGCACATTGAACATGTTATGTCCAAAAATGAACTTGTTTGCCCCTCCATTCACACACACACACATACACACTTCCAGGTTAGAACTCCAAACTCTTTCTACTCTCTCCACTAAGTGCCCTATGAACCACTGGGTTCCATGCATGATAAACTTACAACTTTTTCCCACGTGTTTGTCATACAAGAGATGTGTGATTTCTTCCTCAAAGGCCCTGTCCATGCTTCTCATCTTCCCTTTTTCTTACAATTTCCCTCTTAGATCTCAGCAAGTTAGCCTTTAAGAAAGACAAAGTATTTTTAGATCCCTCTTGTGAGTAATTATTTATTCCATCTTCTGTGCATTCATAGCCTTTATTCATAACTTTGTTATGATATCTTTTTGTTTATCTTTCACAAGTACAACTTTAAATTGGATGATAATATTCTTTTAAAATCTCAAAGACCCTGTCACATTGGACAGTGCCTTACAAGGAATTCAATAAAGAAGTATTTGAATGCACTTACGACTGTTATTAAGACGCAGGGAGCATTGTTTATCATTCTATTTCCATGGTGAAATATTTGATGGTTGATTATCATTTATTAAATAATTCACTTTGCACTCCACACACAAATTACAGAAAGAGGCTTCACAGGTGGTTTTAGTATCACATCAAGATATCAAGAGTTTAGAGTTAAGATTTCAGAATATTTCTGTACCCTTATGGTTTTCAACAAGTTTGAGATCTCTCTAAAGTTTAACTTTAATTTACCTAAATTGTTTAAAAAAGTAATCATTATGCTTAAGCCAATCTGACCCTCTAATTTCTGATTATTAGATCCAAAGATGAGGAATCTGAATGTAAAGATGTTCTAATAAATGGGCAGAATGAAGTCAGTGTAACATGTGGTTTGAGGAAGCAGTGCATATATGAATCATAGGAAAAGAAGAGACAAAAGAATTTCAAAACAATGAAGCCAGGAGTTCCTGTCTTGACTCAGCAGTAACGAACTTGACTAGTATCCATGAGGACATGGGTTCGGTCCCTGGCCTCGCTCAGTGGGTTTGAGGATCTGGCATTGCTGTGGCTGTGGTGACCAGTGGCTGTAGTTCCAATTCAGCTCCTAGCCTGGGAACTTCCACATGCAGCAGCTGCGGCCCTAAAAATACAAAAAAAAAGAAAGAAAAAAAAAAGAAAAAGAAGAAGCCAATTATATTGACATGCTGCAGTGTACAAGATAGTGTTAGGAGTTGAATGATATGCTGGTTTTATAACAGTATTCTGGTTTGTCGTATTGTCTAACATGGTGCCTGGAGATAAAAAAGCAAGGAAAATAATTATAATAATGGACATTTATTGGGCACTTACTGTAGAGGCTGTGCTAAGTACATTTATCACTTAATCCTCCCAATATCCCTTTGACTCAGTTCCTTTCACTACTGCTGATACAGGTGAGTAAATTGAGTCTTAAAAAGGCTGAATGGCTTGTAGGTGGACACAACAAACACCCTGTTTTAGAGCTATTTCATTATAAGTCTAAATGGTCGGTCTGTGTTAAGTGAATGAATGCCTTTTAATCGTCTTGACGCTGTATTAATTTATAAATAATTGATAAATCATTTGATAAATTTGTATAAATTGTTTTGATGCATCTAAAACAATAAGGCATTTGGTACATGCTTTAGTCAGCATTGAGAATCATCAAAGTTAGGTGTAGTTAACTATTGGTTGTCTAAATCTGACCCATCAGTTTGCTTTAAAATCTGCTTTTCTAGTAAAGTCTTGAACATTTACTATAAAGTATGCTTGTTGGTGTTTCTTGGAGCTAGAAATATAAGAAGAATTATTTCTTTCAAACTGGACAGTTATCAGGAATTGATATATTCTTAAAATACTGTGGTTCTGTTACATAATGTGGAGGGTAATTTAAAAACTAATAGTAAGTTTTGTGGGTACTGTTGAAGTGTAAATGTACTCAAAATAATCACAAGTAAAAGAGCCTTCAGATTTTATAATGCTTTTTCCCAGGTTAATCACTCTCAGAATATTTACCCATCACAGTCTGCTATATAGGCTGCCAGTAAAGAATGCAAATTATTTTTTTCTTGATACTTGATCTCAATAGTTAGATTTGTGAATAGTAAATGAAGATGCCCTTAGTATAAGGTTTGTGGGGCATGGAAAAAGTTTTTCTTGCCCCCAAAGATTTTGCCCACAGGAGTTCTTTTGCAATGCACCAGGTTAAGGATCCTGTGTTGTCACTGCAGTGGCTTGGGTCGCTGCTGTGGTGCAGATTCAATCCCTGGCCTGGGAACTTCCACATGCCATGGGCACAGCCAAAAAAAAAAAAAAATCTGGCCCCTAAGGAGAAAAAAGTTATAGATTTTAAAGGTTTTCAAGTCTTTGGTTGCTATTAACAAGTAAATACCCCTGAGAGAGATAAGCCCTTATGTCTTTATCACACCCTTAAGTAGTCAAACTGGGCAGCTGCAACAATGCAGATTCCCAGGCCCAATTCTGATGTCTTAGATCTGGCCGAGAGTCAAGAATCTGCATTTTAACAAGCACTTTGATGATTTGGATTTAGACGATCTTCTGGACAACACTGAAAACCTTGACTTGATGAATTCACAAACTGGGGATGTAAAAGCAAGAGTAAAAGAGATAAACTGAAAAGTTACCAAACTCAAAATTCATCTCACTGAAAATATCCTCTCAATCGAGCCCTGCCTTAATTCTCTGGTTTATCTGAGAATTTATTGCTTCAGTATCACTGGGTGAAATAAAAGCTCCTTAACTGATTTTAAAAACTCAGAAAAAAAGGGGGCAATGGCTTTATTTCCAAATGGTTCTTTTTAATAGCTCCAGAAATCATTGTTGAAATGCTAAAATTTTAGAGCAGAATGTACAAAACGTTCTTGAATTATACTTTATTCTTGGGTGCCAGGCACACCGGGTTTGTATCACAAAATACAAAAATAATAAAAAGCAGGTGCCCTGTCAAGTTTCTTTTGTCATTGGGATTCTAAGAGTTGATGCATTTTGCAAAGAATTTTGACAGAATAACCACAATTTAGTGCCCTCAGTATACATCGAATGAGATGGAGATTGGGGTGGAATATGGAATTTAAGAATATATAGTCAATGACAATTTAGGCTAATAATACTTTTTCATGTTTTGTGGGAAATAAAACTTTCTTTTTTTTTTTTTTTTATTTCCCTGCTGTAAAATGTGGCCAATTGTTTAGAAGAGCTTGTTCCATGTGATGGAGACTCTGAGTTTGGAAGCTTAGACAAAAACCTTGCAAAAGTGCGAGTATGGAGAAAACAGGAAGACAGCTTCCTCTCTGAACATACACTGTTTCCTGGGGAGGAAGTGGGGGCTTTAAAAAAAAATTGTTCTTTGTTGACTTTGTAATGGAGAGGCATCTATTTAGTGATGACTATATATGTTTACACAACTAGGACATTGACCTAAAAAAAAAACAAAAACAAAAAAAACAAAAACAAAAACAAGAAAACAGAAACCCACATCCTCAAAGTACCTTCCCCATTTGATAATGGCAAGGTTCCAAGCCTTTGGATTAGCTGGATTGGAACTTGTTGTTTTTTATGATCATCATTGATTTACTCACAGCCAAGCAGATACCGCCTGGGCAGTTTTTAAGGAACAGCAGTTAAACACCACACTGTAAAGTGGATTTCAGCACTGCTTGTATTTTGAAAACAGTGGCGCAGCCTGAGGCAGCCTCACCATTAGAGGTGATGGGTATTACCCAGTGTGCCAGGACCAGCCCTCAAAAAAGGCCTGCTTTGTGTGCATAGGTAAAAAGAGGCAGCCTCAGGCAGTGATGTTGATGGGCATCATCTGCGATCACTTTGATCTATGGGATACTCACTGGCTGAAACTCGTTTATGACCATCCTTATTGCTTTAAGGATGAAGCAGTATCATTAAGGTGACCACAATTTAGCATTCAGTTGAAGGAATTGTGGGCATAAACCAAAAACCATTAGAACCTAGAGTCGCTGAGTCTAAGACAGTTCTGCACCTTGACTTCTAAATGGCAACTTTAACATTATATTGAATGTTTGGGCAGATTTTGCCCTATAACCTTAAAGGGCCTTAAAAGATGGGCCAGCAAGTAATTGGAATGACATCCTTTGTAGCACAGCATTACACAGCAGAAAGAGCATATGACAAAAAGCCATGCTCAGAGTACCCCAAAGCCATAGATTTCCAGATTACAATAGAGAAATCTAACTGGAGCAGTTACGAGAAAACAAGCCCTTTTATTGAGAGCAGAGTAAATCTCTTTTATGAAAACAAAAAGGGGAAGTGATTTAACATCATTCCTTAAGTTACTTTGAAAGAATGGTGAGGTGCAGATGTACTGTTTTTTCAGGAAATTGGATAATATCTTTCCCTTGTCTTTTTCACCCTCCTAACTCCGTGGTCCATCATTTTTGACTTTCTGTTATCCACCAAGCTTACTAGTTTAAAAGACCCTGCTAAAACCATATATCCTCCTCATGTCCCTTTTTAAACCTCCATTATTTCCAGAAATTTCCAAAGTATTTGTTTTACTGAAGTATAGTTAATTTGCAAGGTTGTGATAATTTCTCCTGTACAACAAGGTGATTCAGTCATACATACACACATATACATTCTCTCTTAGATTCTTTTCCCACATAGATCATCACAAATATTGGGTAGCCTTCTCTCTGCTGTGCAGCAGGTCCCTGTTGGCCAATCCTTACATATACCTCAGTGTGCATATGCCAATCCCAAACCCCCAGTCCATCCCTCCCATCCTCCTTCCTGTCCCCTTTGGTAACCATACATTTTCAACCAATATAATGGTGTTGCAGAATTGTCCCCCAATCCACACCCAAGACGGTCTTTATTTTCTCACACAGTTAGCTATATTTATGTGTGGTATGTGCAGGCAAAAATCAAAGAAAAAAGAACCTGCATTCTTTTTATTTTTGTCTAAAGAGGGCAACCTGAAACAGATTACTCGATGATGCTTGGCCTTCTGGCAATTTCATTAGCCCTGCAACAATAAAAACTTTTCAACAGAACTATTTACTCTTGTATTTATACTACTCGTCAATCACCATAATTATCCTTTTGGCTTGAAGTAAGCTAATTTTTAATGACATATGAGCTAAATTATTTTTTATGTTCACAAACCTTTTTGAAAAGATTAAGGAGCTATTTTTAGGTAACTGATTAAAAAAACCTTTATTGCTTAACTTGCTCAATTGTGAAAATTTATTCCACCAAAACACAAATTAGGCTGGCATACAGAACCAGAAAGCTCCTATAAGGTACTATTATTGCCTAAGATATCGATTTTTCTTTAAGCATATAGATATACCTTGTTTCTCCTTAAATGTGTAAACATCTTCTGTTGAGGACTTACTCGGAAATCCCAAGCAAAAGACTTGAGGATCAAAAACAAAATGCAACTTTGTTTTTTTTTTAAGGACCAAGACCTCAGTGTTCAGCTGTTTTTTGCTCTCTGCTGGAAAATGGGGAGTCTTTTAAAAGGAGTAACAAGGTGAGGATGGAAGGAGGGAGGCAGGTCTTTGACCTTTGGGGGAAAGGAAGGACAAGGGTTCTGATAGCAAGGGGACCTTCAGCCTGTACGTTGGAAGAGTCCGATGCATCCCCTCAGAAGTGATGGCATTTGGGCTGCTGCAAGGAAAAGCATCCATCTGATTGAGGAAATTCAGCCTGAGAGCTGTAGTGCCTTCCCTAGGCTCTGGTCTAAGAAACAGGACTTGTATCTCTGCGTTTGTTACCATGTCTTCCCTAGCCTGGTACTTGGATATGTGGTGTAAGTCAATTAAAATTGGGGAAATTGAGGGAATTCCTGTTGTGGCTTAGTGGTAACAAACCTGACTAGTATGAGGATGAGGGTTTGAACCCTGGCCTGCCTCAGTGGGTTAAGTATCCTATGTTGCCAGGTGGCATAGGTCACAGACCGTGGCTTGGATTCAGTGTTGCTGTGGCTATGGTATAGGCCAGCAGCTGCAGCTTGGATTCGACCCCTAGCCTGGAAACCTCTATATGCCCCATGTGTGGCCCTAAAAAAAAAAAAAAAAAAAAAAAAAAATTGGGGAAATTGAATTAAATTTCACTTGAGCTTCTTGAAAGGAGTGACCACGTCTTATGTATGTTTGTACCCCAAATGCAGTGCCTGAAAAACACTACACACTAAATATATGTTTAATGATGAACTAATCATGGAATCCCTGGGAGTTCTTGCTCGGTCTTCTAGAAATGATTAAATGAAAGATAGTGGTAGATCTGTTGGTAAATAATTGTTACCAACAAAACAATAAATGGCACCAGTTAGGTCACTACAGTTGCTCAAAGGACAGTCCTCAGATTGGAGCATTCAGTTGCCTGGCAACCATATGGTGATGCATGTCACCATGTTGACATCATGCTGTAAAATTCACACATTACATAAAAAGAAATCACACCAAGAAAGTACAGGCTACCACAAATAGTAGAGTGAAAAACACATTGCTCAAGTTTATTGCTTGTAACAGATTTTAGGGATTTGAGCTTCTGATTCTTAAGAACTTCATTGATGCCAATTTTGAGAGACCCTCCAACCAATGTAAGAAGAATGAAGGATAAAAAGAAATGAAATGGAATGGGACAGTGATGAGAGGGGGAAGTAACTGACTTGAGTGCAGTTCACATCACTCCTAAAACATGTCAAGCCTCTAAGGCCCAAACTTAGCAGGAAGCCAGGAGACCTGGTTTCTTGGTCTTTCTCTGTTACTAAGTAAATTAAACAGATTTCATCACCTGTAACATGGAGGCATTGAACTATTTCTGATATGAATTGTGGTTTAAAAAAAATCCAAAACACATTTAGGGCTTTGCTGAGGCCTCTTAGTACATATTGCTTTTGTCTTTATAAATATAGCAATAGAATTATAGAACCATAATTCAGTGACTTCTTTATTATCCTGAATATAATTAACTCGATATTACAGCAAGTCTATGTCAGTAATGTTGCTTTTTAAATTAATTTTTATTTTTATTGAAATATAGTTGATTTAGGTGTGGTGTTCGTTTCGGATGTACAGCAAAGTGATTCAGTTATACAGATACAAATAGCCATTCTTTTCCAGATTCTTTTCCCATTTGATTATCAGAGAATACTGAGTAGAGTTCCCTGTGCGATACAGCAAGCCCTTGTTGGTTATCTATTTTATATATAGTAACGTGTATAAATTAATCTCAAACTCCTAATTCATCTCTCCTTCCATTTCCCCTTGATAACCATAGTTGTCTTCTATGTCTGTGAGTCCATTTCTGTTTTGTAGATAAGTTCATTTGTATCATTTTTTAAAAATTCTACATATAAGTGATATCATATACTTGTCTTTCTCTGACTTACTTCACTTAGTATGATAATCTAAGTCCATCCATGTTGCTGCAAATGGCATTATTTCATTCTCTTATGGTTGAGTAATATGGCAAATGAGCAATTTCTTAACAATGTCCCCTTCCAAAGGAGAGCTCCTCTGCAGTCTCCTCTGTTTCTAACGACACTTTGACCTATTTCAGTTATAGAGGCTGCCTGGAGCACTGTCTTTTACCTAGTCTGTTCGTATGTCTGTCATCCACACTAGACTTTGAGTTACCTGAGAGCAAATACCATGACTTACTGATCTTTTATTAGAGTCCTTGCATAGTGCAAGGACAGGCACATAGTAGGTGCTCAACAAATACGGAAGGAATATTTAATCAACTTAGTTGGGCAATAGCGTATTTGATGTATGTGTCAGATACCTTCTATTTGCCCCTCCAGATCCATGCCCCCCCTTTTCTGCCCTGCACTGACCAGAAGGTTCTTGCTCTTTTCAAGATAGCCTGCTCTAGAAGACTTGCTCTTACTTGGTTCCAGAAACTTCTTCCTCTTCCAGTCCTTTGGTCTAGGGATGCTGACCATCTCTGCTGTTAGCCTGGGGTTCTTGCTCTAGCCCTTGGGATTCCCTTACACCTCACCTACACCTGGACGATTAATCCTTAACCCTTCTGCAAATTATCCTAATTGGAATGTACCATCTATTTGCCATCAGGACCCTCACTAATACAGTAGACATGACAGGAAAAAGATTTCAGTTAAAAAATGTTTTTTCGCTCATATTATTGAGAATGACTGCACTGAATTTTTTGGTAAATATTTCAACAAATAAATCCTTGTGTAAGCTAAGTTTTTTTTTTTTTTTTTTTTTTTTTTTTTTTTTTTTTTTTGTCTTTTTGCTATTTCTTTGGGCCGCTCCCGCAGCATATGGAGGTTCCCAGGCTAGGGGTCGAATTGGAGCTGTAGCCACCGGCCTACGCCAGAGCCACAGCAACGCGGGATCCGAGCCGCGTCTGCAACCTACACCACAGCTCACGGCAACGCCGGATCATTAACCCACTGAGCAAGGGCAGGGACCGAACACGCAACCTCATGGTTCCTAGTCGGATTCGTTAACCACTGCGCCACGACGGGAACTCCTAAGTTAAGTATTTTTATGCACAGCTGACCCTCACTGATTGACTCATCCCTTAAGTATGCAGTTCCAGGTTCATTTCAGTGTCTACATCACAAATGCATTTTGCATTTGAGTTAGTAATTATTTATGTTTACATTTGATAGATGGTGTTTAAATATATTTCTCTGTGTCTTATGATCTCTTGCATTGGAATACAGTGCCTCAAGAGAAAGGGTGCCATCTTTTTCTTTTTTTATGATGCCTCACAGCTAGCAGTTCAATGGGTGACAGATAACTGGAAAAATAGCCTGATATTTATGAATTATTGTGATTATGAATACAGCCTGATAAGTGTAGAACTGTATGTGACCAGAAACATTTTGCACACTCTTAGGCTACTTTGATTGGTTTTTGGTTGTTGTTTGTTTTGTTTTGATTGGATTTGTTACATTGCTTTCCAGAGCCAATATTTCTTAAGAAAGTATATATACAATTAGTATATTCATGGCAAAATAATTTGTATATATACAATTATATACAAAATAATTAGTATATATACAATTAGTATATTCATGGCAAAATAATTTGAAGAATCATTAAAATGCCCATCCTTTAAAGTGTGTTAAACACATCAGTTCAGGCAACAATCCAGATATGCCAAACCCTTATCCCTGATGCGTAAGTACCACTAAGTCAGAGATATTTTCTATCTTGTATACCACTGAATCCCAGGGCCTGAAACAGAGACTGGCATTTAGTAAGTGTTCCTTATATTTGTCGATTAAATGAAAATGTTGGAATTTGGTTATATTATTGTTGTCTTTCATGTTATTGTGTTATATTGTTGTCTTTTGTGTTATTGCAGTTCCCATACTGTTATTCATAAATGATCAAAAAAGCAATTTAGGTTCATCTTCTCAACAGATATTTATTGCATTTTTACCTGTTCCTTTGAACAGAGTGTTTCCTTTAGGAGCTCACATTCTACAGCTGAAAAATACCCTTTTGAACACAACAGAGTCATTGGTAAATCCCACATAGTGGCCTGTCTTTTAATCAAAACACCTTTGCTCAGAGCAAGGCTGTACCTCCATTCTCTCAACCTCTGATTTTTGCCAGCTTTGCAGAAATATATTGAAGCAATTAGCACTTTCCTAAAGAGCCCCTGATTCTATTCTGGGATTCTATGGCTGACCATGTTGTGCCTTTTCAAGTGGACTTGATTACTCCAATAAAACTGTTGGAAGGCTATTTTTATTTTTCTTGCATGATTTTTTTTTCTACCTCATCCACAATGGATGAAAACAGAATCTTCCTTTTGTCTGTGGGTTCACATGAGGTTTTTCAGGGTGTCATGGTTCCATTAGAGACTTTCCCAAGTGCTTTTATTAGGGTTTATATGACTCTGGTTGATCTCTACAGGCTTTTAAATTCATAGACATTTTGATTTATTCACAAACACCTTTTACTTATTGGACTATAAATAGGTCTTTGATGTGAGTCATTCTTCTGGAGTAGTCCTGGTGGCCTCAGAACTTGGAACACATTGAATAGAACTCCAGACTTAAAGTAGTTGTCTGTTACTCCAAATAGACTTCTAGAGGATGCAGAGTTTATGAGGGAATTGTACTTTGCAAGGTATTGTGATAATTGGGGAGTATACATTCCCTTTAGGGAATTAAATATCCTCCTTCTCTTCCTCTCCTTCCACCTTCCTCTTCCTTCTCCTCCCTCCTACTGTGTCTCCTTATTTTTCTTGAGCACCTAAAGATCTACTTCCCTTTATAAAGATTCACATTTACGTGGTAGAGAGAAATGCTTTATAGATCCATCAAATAGGTATGGGTAATTATTGTAAATAGTCATATACAATGATTTAAATACACATTGCTCTGAAGGATTGGTTCATGAAAATCCAGTTGACCCTTGAAAAATGTAGGGTTTAATCCACATATAACTTAAACTGGCCCTCTGTATCCATGGTTCCTCTACATCCTCAGATTCAACCAATTACGGACTGTGTAACTGTATTACTGAAACTGAAAAATATCAGTGTATAAGTGGACTGGTGCAGTTCAAACCCACACTGTTTGAGAGTCAACTGTAATTCTTTACAATATATTTTCAGATCTCATGCCATAAATAAATGATACCTTTCTTTGTTATTAAGAAAATGACAAAAAGCAGTCTTTTAAAAAAAAAAAAGTCATTGTAATCTTATGAAATATTGCTTCCCAATCATAAAAGCAAAGAAGTTCAGAAGTAAAACCTATCATCTTGGCTGCTTTTGTTACAGGAAATTGTCTTTCCTATTTTCCCCTCCATGGTCACCTCATTGTTCCTGTTATGTGAAAAGAGATGGTGCCATTGCCCTCTGATTGCCTTATACATCAGTGCTTTCTCTCCTGAAACAGCCATTTTCAGTCAAATGCTTAATGCTGTTTCAACATGTCTTCACCCCATCCCCCCCAACCTCCACCCCACTTTGCACTGCTGCAGATGTTACCTTGTCAGAGCCCAGAAGTTCCCAAGATGTGCACAGGAAGACATGGCAGCATGAGGCACAACCATGACCTAAAGGAAATAACAAATTGCACGAGTGTGGCTGTGAGGAACATACTGACTTGGGACATCTTTCTCTGATGAAATCTGTCAGGCTCTTAGTTTTCCAAATGTGGGAACTTTTGTACTTGTTTTCCTCTTAGGCACAGGATAATTCCCAAGAGAGATTCCATTCATTCCTCATAGAGAAACAGAAGAAAAAGAATGAAGCTGAACTAGTAGTTTGTTAGGAGAATTGTGTTTACTCTGTGATCTGATTCGAGAAATGGACTTGGAATCTTAGCAAGTCCTAGCTAGAGCGTCTCCATTTCGCAGCTGGGGCATATAGAGCTCAGCCATGGATTCTTCTGACTGGGGAAAATTCAGTTACCTAGAACACGAAGCAAGCGAATGAGATGTACCTAGAGACTGACTGTTCCCAGTGTCATTAATAGGGGTCATGTTTACATTTTTACTGTTGTTAATGAGTCCAAGCTAATACTGCTCACTGCACCACAGGCCAGTAAATTGAGGCAGGGAATAGTTGTTGGGGCAAAGAATAGTAACTTTACTTGGAAAACCAGCAGACTGAGAAGGTGGTGGACGAGCGTCTTAAAGAACCTCTTACGCAGGTTAGAATTCAGGCTTTCTTTTATACTAAAAAAGAAGGGGTGTGTTTGATTGTTGTAAACTTGGTGTCAGAACCCTTTGTTCTTGTAGCTGTCCATATAGGTCTGGTCACAGTGTTCTTGTAAATCTCCAACAACACAAATATTATTCTCAGTTCTGCAACTTTTTATCTCTATATGAATGGAAAAGTATTATGCCTTTAAAAGTCAGAGACTTGAGAATGGACTCTCCTGTATATTTCAGGCTAAGGGCAACATTCTTAATTTGTAGCAAAAGCAATAGAATACAAAAGTTACAGAAACAGATCCAATATGGAATCAGATTTGTTTTTCCCTATTGCATTGTGACTAATCTCTCATCTATTTTAATACTTTCTTCAAATCAGTGATTACAATATAACTGAATTCCTCAGATATTAGTAAGTACTTTTATTTCTTAATTTACCCACGTTGGTTCCTGGCCACTGTCGCCTTCTTCCTCCCTTAAGAGATAGTTTCAGTAATTTTTTTTTTATGCTAATAAGTGATGCTCTTGAGGATGAAACTAGAAGCTGAACCATGCTTAATGAAATCGTTGGTCTTAATTTTGGCATTAGTCCAAATTGATGAAACATACAGGGACTTTTGCCTTCATTATTTTATTCATCTTTTATAGAAAATGTGGAGACTTCTGGATGGGTTTGGCTTTCTGCCAATTAGTGTCACCACTGTTTTCCTGTGATGCATATTCGCGTGAGTCAACAGAAACCTTTTTGACTAAGCAGAGTTAGATTTAGCAAGCCCGTATGCATCAGGGTATTCAATGTGGGGGAAATTATAACAACAGGGCAGTGAGACCTCAGACAGAAGAAGCCTTGACCAATAGGTTCCCCAAACAGAGAAGTCACCATAGCCCCACACCACCTCACATCTCCCCAGAACAAGTTCTCTGTGATGGACACAGAAGTGCTCAGTTTTGTCATCCCTTGCTCATAGCCTCAGAAGAATCTGACACCTGGATCTTAGAGAGGGTGCAGCCTCTTTGAGGAAAGAGGCCCCAGCCCAGTGCCTCATATCTCTCTTCATCCAGCCTTGAAACCAAGCCTTCCTGTGAAGACCCCTGGTGGTTTTTAATGTATCATTCCAGTGAGGAGGCATAGGACTTAACAGCAGATCAAAGGGAAAAGGCTAAAAAGTATTTCATAATGTGATATAGTGGGGGTAGCAAAATCTTGGGCTTCATTAATAGAAAGAAATTACCCAAAATGACGAATGTGTATCAGTCGGACTCGGCTTTGGTTGTGAGTGATGAAAAACACAAAATCACGGTACTTTAAACCGATAAGTGTTTATTTCTCTTTCATAAAAGTCCCAAGGTACGGTCCAGGAAAGAGGGACACTTTAGAGGAACTATATACCCCCTTGTTCTCAGCCCTGGCATGTGGCTTCCATGTGGGGAACAAGAGGGCTCCTCGGGGCTCAGTCAGGAAGAAGGAGGAGGTGGCAGCAGCAGCAGGGGCTACCCCCTCTTTAAGGACTCTTCTCCGAAGTCGCATGCAATACTTCCATGTAAGTCTTAGTCTCGTGGTCACCCCTCACCCACCGCAGGAGTGGCAGGAACATGTCGCTTTTATTTGAGGTAGCTGTGTAGCCAACTAAAAATCAAAGATGGTAAAACTGATGAACACGCAAAGGATGGACAGTATTCTCCCTTCTAGAACTTTGTCAGCGTTCTGCCCACTTCCCAGAAAACTAGTGGTCTCTCCAGGGGGACGTGAAAGACACCCCCCCCCCAACCCTTGTCTTGTTCACAGCACACCTAGGGTGTGCTTTTCACTTCCAGGAGCCTTTCACACTATTATATATATATATTTGTGAACCAATAAATTCAGAGGGAAATTCCCAGGATGGTGTGAGGACTCCATGTACCACAGTGTTGGTTAAACAAATCGATTGGACCATGTCTGACGAAGAACAGGTGAAAGAGCTGGTGCTATTTCACCAGGAATGTACTCCTTTCTCAGAACAAACACGGGGAAGATGTGATGCCTGACCTAGACCATTTGAAGAGCTGTTCGGTGTGTTCCCGGTGGATAGGATTAGATTGTGCCCCAGTCAGTGAGTCTGATTAGCGGCACCAAATAAAGGAGTATTTTCTGGTCCTCAGAGGCATCTGCAGGTTGACTGAGCTGTGCCCGGAGGGTGGGAGGAGGGCGTGGGAGGGTCCAAGTGAATTTGCTATTGTCAAAGGGATTGAAGGTGTGACTATTGGGTCCACGGATAGCCTTGTAACATGTCATCCTGGCTCTAGTCTTCCAGTCCCCCTAGTCTGTGCTCCGCATTGCCACTGGTGATCTTTTTGTTTGGTTGGTTTAGGTTTTGTTTGTCTTTTTAGGGCCACACTGATGGCATATGGAAGTTCCTAGACTAGCAGTGGAATAGGAGCTGCAGCTACCAGCCTACACTACAGCCACAGCTATGCCAGATCCCAGCCTTGTCTGCAACCTACACCACAGCTCACAGCAATGCCAGAGCCTTAACCCACTGAGTGAGGCCAGGGATCAAACCTGCATCCTCATAGATACTAGTCGAGTTCTTAACCCACTGAGCCACAACAGGAACACCACCACTGGTGTCTTCTATATTCAAAATAGATCAGGTAACTTCCAAGATCCATCCCTCTCTGTGGCCCCGCCATCACTTTCTGCTGCCCAGCTCCCCCTCCCCTGACCTGGTCGTGGCTTACTCCCACCGAGTCTCCAGACAGAATTTCCACTCCCCCCTCATGTGTCAGAGTTTTCTCCCTTCTGGAACTTTGCCCAGGTTGTTCCCTCTTCCACAACCCTCTCCTTCACACGCACGCTCACACTTCACCTGGCTACCTCCTACACATCCTGCATCATCACTTCCTCTCTGAAGTCTCCACTCCCACCTCCTCGGAAGGGGGTTTCCAATAACCTCTGCGGCCTCTGTTAGCACAGCATGTACTGCAGTTACTGCAATTGTTTGTTTCAGGATCTGTCTTGGCAGCTAAACTGTAAGCGCCCTGTAAGTAGAGGTGGGCATCCTGGATACAACATGCAACCCGCTCATCGTAGGTGACTGAAAATAACATGGAACCTTAGAGAAGATCCTCAAGCAAAGGCTGAGGGGAAATACAGGTTAAGGTTGAGGAAGAAGCAGTCGAGGTAGGAGTCGGGAGGAAGGGACCACAAACAGTGTCTTTTGCTCCAGCCCCCCGACATTCTCTGTGGGGTTGTGGGGTTGAGAGGCGTGTGAGAGAATTACTTCTCTTGGGTTCCTTGGGCCACCTCCCGGCCCCCAAGGAGGCAGAGCAACTGTTACCGTGGAATTTGAAATACTAGCTATGTTAATGGAGGTCAGAATTACTGAGACTGGATTTACAGCTCCCCAAATTGACCCGGATTTATTTTCTATTATTCAAAATTAGTTATGTTGAAGGAGGAGCAAGGGGCTTCTTGGTGTATAGATGATCACTAATGTGTCTCTGGACTTAAATCTTGTTTGGCTTTTATCTGTTCTGGAGGATGTGACTTGGGGTCCTGACCACAGCAGCAGCAGAATTTGCATGTGGGCAGCTCTGGCCTCCCAGACCTTAGTGACCTGGGCTGGCCACCCATCTCTGCCTTGTCCTGGAGTGATTTTTTTACAGGCTCTGAATAAACGCCTGCCCTTAAATACCTCCTGCCATTTGCTTCTTAGCGCTTAACATTCCACATTTAGAGAAGAGGCCTCACACTCAAGGGCCACAAGAATGACATGTTGATTTAAATTCACATGGAGATGTATCGGCTCCTTCTGTGATGTACTGGACCATTGGGCTCCAGGGAATATGGATGGGGAGTGAAAAAAAATGGGGCGTTTGAGACCAGAGGGGCCAGGAATTCTAAGTAGGCGGAGCAGGTTAAAAGACAGACTACATTTAATTTAGAATTTTGTTTAGCCTTATTTATCTCAAGCATAACAGACAGAGGTAATTTTTCGTTTGAGGCTGATGGGAAAGGAGTAATTCAGGCCCAAGAGTGGACCTCCTGCTTGGAGTTTTATCCACTAAAACTACAGTGGGATTTTCCACCTGGCAATGCCCTTTACTGAGTGGGACATGCAGCCCTACCTCTGTGGGACCACTGGTGGCTCAGTGATCATCCCTGCCTGCTCTTCATCTGCCCAGGTCTCCTTTTCTTGGTACACACAGACCATCAGAAAGTTGATGAATAGAGAAGCAAGTACCATTTCCCCAAGAGAAGGAGTCTTATGCTCATGCAGCCCAGAATAGTAGTCACCTTGAAAAAGATTTTTTAAGTCTAGTCCTGCGCCGAAGCTGACTGGAGATAACTTTTCCTAGAATGGAAAACACCCAACCGGCATGAACTATTTATTTTCTTGATTGCTGCAAGAAAGCACATGAACAACAATCTTATTGTCTCCTCCATTTTTGTTTTAAAAGGCATGCAGCTGCTAAGAATGTTGTGTGTACAAAGCATTAATTAACAACAGCCCCTTTTTATTTATATTTACCCTCTAAAAATTTAATTGTTAATTGCTTTTGTGCAGTGCTCAGTTTGTTCCTCTTTCTGTAGATTTGCGTGCAGTGAAATTAAACATTTTAAAATGTGTAGATGATCGGAGAGGTTTAATTCTCTTGATATATACAGTGACAGTGTTTCAATTCTATAAACAAAACCCACTGGTACAATTAATCATTAACCTACTTGCGGTAGGGATTAAGGGAGAGAACGAGTGTTAACTCTTTTGTGACTTACGGTAAATCAGCAGGAAAGATGATGGAGCGTGTAATTTTTGTTGTCTAAAAATTAACAGCAGTTTGGTAATCAGAGTATAACGTTCCAAAAAAAAAAAAAAAAAGAAACTTTTAACACCCCATTTTCAAATATACAAATCGGCACTTGCCTTTTTACCGTGTCATCTGGAATTGTCCTCCACGCTGTGAATATATGCATCCCTGTGACTCCTGCAAGTTGCCTCTCATTTCCACTGATTCCAGTAAATCCTGCCTCTCTTTTGCTCTCCTTTCTGCCTGTGTGTTTGGTAGCAGAGATTAGGTGGGGTTTTTTTTGGGGGGGGGGTTGTTTATTTTTATTTTTTGGTGAAACAGATACCTAGAAGGCAGAGAAAATTCATATTCATTTTTGGAGTTTGTGAGCTGATGGAAGAATCCCATTGATCTTCCTCTGCACTTCACCCCTGGAGGAACTGGGCATGCCATCAGCCCTGGTCCTTCCTGTAAGTTTATCTTCTGAGCTTTTCCTCCTTGGCCACTTACCGTCTTTGGGTGCTTTTGGAGAATATCCTTACCTCTGCACTGGAGCTCCCCAGCAATATCAAGTAGAGAATTGAGGTATTTCTGTAAATATAGCTAAAATCTAAGTGAGCCCTATGGAATATCCTGTAGATTTAAATATACAATCATATTTTTCTCAGGAATGTAGCAGCCTTTCATAGGTCTTTACAGAGTCTTTCTCTCTCTCTCTCCATATATAAATATATACATATGAGGAAAATATGTATATATATATATGAGAAAACTATGTATATATAAAATATAAATATATAAAAAATATATATTTATAATGCATAAATGATCAGTAGCATGACTTGTAGTTCTATCAGAGGTCAGGTCAGTAGGAGAAAAAAAGCCTACAGATGAGGGAGAATATGACGTCAAAAGACTTTATATAGCTTGGATGCCTATAGCGTTGAGGATATTTGGCCCTTCCGATTTCATTTTGCCCAAGTAAAAACAATCAGGGGAAAAAAAAAATCAGGGTCTGAATGTTTTTTAATCTCTTGTTTCCCAAGCAAGCATATTTATCACAGAATTATAGATCTTCTCATTAGGAACTTTTAAGCATTTTTAATTTTAACTAAATACAAACCCCACCTATTTGATGATGTTCCTTTAAATGTCAGAGAAGCTGGAGAGGTTGAGGGGCAGGGAGGGATCAGAAAGGATTTTAATGCTTTCCCTTCGGTGTCTTTTCTTCCTGAGAATAAAGGGAGGGAAAGGAGCCAATGGACTCAGCCCTATAGCAACATTTTTCCCCAAGGAATTTTGTATTTAGTTCTTGTGCCTTTTGGCTAATAAAGAGAGATACATTTAGCTCATCTGAACAAAAGAAAGCAACATTTCAAAATGTGATTCTTTCCCTTGCAGATTTTCTAGATTTTATCTTATCTAACTCTGGGCTGTAAACTAAAGAGGACAAATTATCAAAGGCAAGAAATTTATTCTCTCCTTGCCGTAAACTGCTTTGTATTGAGGTGGCTTGTTTTTCTGCTCAGACGAAATGAAACAGAGGAAATTATCTAGTGGATTTAAACTGAAGAGAGGGCCCCACTCCATAATTTAAGCACCTAACTACTCCCTCTCCCAAATACTCTACAGATTTCCTTAAACTTTCACCTCGACTTTGACTATTCAGATGTAAGCTTCCCCGATGTATACATAGCATTTCCAGTTCAAACTGGATTGACCCCTTATTAAAATAACTAAACTATCTGGTTAACTCATAGCTCCTCCCCCGTACCCTACCCCCTTCTGTTCTCCCACCCAATTCAGTTGACTGCTTATTTGCATGAAATTACTGGACTGACCACCTAGAGAGGCTGTCACAGAGGCTTGGTCTTTCTTTTAGTTCTGGGACTATGAGTTTTTGTTTCTTATTTTGAGGCCACTTCTAGATGTTTACCCTTTGATGGATAGAGACCAGACATACGTGCTTTGTCTCATTTGGTTCCATTTGGACAAAGACAAAGCATAGGAGGTATAAAATCGGTGCTTGGGATCCAGATAACAGTCCCTCTGGGGACTGTCCCCTCTGCAGACATAGCTACAGTGAGAATTAGAAAGGAACAAGGAAAAGACCACAGCGTGGAATTTGTCAGCTCCTTTTGTTGTGTCTCTTCAGATGCAGGTCCAAGTAGTATATGCAAAGATCTGATGTGGGTCTGATTAAAAGTCAAGGATGTGTTCTTCACATTTTATAAGAAAAAGGATAAAGACCAATGAAAAAAATAAAGATCTTGCTTTTCAAAGGGAATTTTCTATTTTATTACAAAGCAGAGTGCTTCATTTGAAATTGGTGAATACATGCTGCTTTGCATATGTTCCAGAAAATACAGTTTGTCCTTTTGAACCTCACAGGATTAGCTGTTGTATTACTGTTTCCGGAGCTAAAGATGTTATATAAATAGGGTAGCTCACAAACATCTATCAGCATGTCTTTAACACAGTGTTCTGTCAAGTGAATGCTGCAGTCTGATCAAATTGATGGTGTCTTTCTAGCTGGGGAGACACAATACCACATAATTTCATTCTCCCGACATCATGTTTTAATCAATGGAAGATGGCAAGTGCCAGAGTATGAACAAAGTGGTTTCTGAACCACTTACCCGGTTTTAATGGTACATCTAAGACATGATTCCTGGAGTTCATAGTACTGTAAATTATTCTAAGGCATATGCTCCACCAGAATTTTTATCTTAAAATAATTCAGTTCTGATGCCCACAAGGGCAGGGTCAGATGGCCTGCAGAAAGAAAGCCAGCTAAATTTCCATGATTCATGGTCACTAGGCAATGTCTAGTTGCAGTTGATCATTCATACTGGCATCTGTCTCAAGAATAGGTCATCCCAGTTATGGATAACCTGACTGCCCTTAATAAGACTAAAGGATAGTCTTATTCTGCCTCCAGGTAATTTGAAAGCTGCGAGTGTCTAGAAGGGGTCCTTCTAAGGAATGCTAGCTTGGAGACAACATTCTTCCTAATCTTTTGAAAACAATTATCTTTAAACAGTTTAGCTGTGCTAGCAAGACTGGGGATGGAAGACGAGATGTAATTATAAAATCATGAAATGCCTTATCATAGATTTAACCTCCATTTTTTACATTCCCACAATTAGAAGCATCTTTAGAGCTGTTTGAACCTTAACCGTATCTGTGTCCAGGTGACATTAACTCCTGATCTAGGGCTCTTTGCCTAATGGTTTCCTTCTTCTTTGGAGACACTTAGAAAGAAATCTGTCGCAATGACACTCCTTGTAATGAAGAACCACAGAGGAGGATTGTAAGGACCTTGGAGGGTGTGGCACATTTTGTATATAACTTTTCTCAAACAGTAAGAGCAAATCCCACCCTTCAGAGAAACCATGTGGTTCCCTGACTGCCCATCTTTTACTGGCCCAGGTTCCCAGCCCTGTTCCTTCATACTAGGAGTATGATGTTCAGTTTTTGGTATCCCTTTTAGAAGGGAGATAGCCAAACTAATACTGGTTTAGAATACATGCCAGGCAAGTTGGAGAGAGAGTAGGGACTTCAAAATCAAGTGAGGCTGAACCTTCTGCAAAGCCCTTGGAGAAGGTTCAGCCTCACTTGATTTTGAAGTCCCTACTCTCTTGCTTTGTCCCTTGGCTTTGCAGAAGATTCAGCCTCACTTAATTTTGAAGTCCCTATCCCCCTCCCTTGGACTCTTTTTACTCATGGGCTGGGCAACTGCAAAAGTCCAAACTTTGCATAGTTATCTGGATTTGTGTGAAAATGGCTTATATGTCACCCAGTCAAATAACAATCCATGCAGAGATTTCTGCCACAACATCCCCACCTGTGGCCTTCCAGCTAGGCTGACAGACTTCTGACACTCTCACTGACAGAATTCGTATTCCCTGAGGCAGTTTATTTCCTCTGAGTTCTGCTTCTAATAACTCCATGAATTGGTGTTAGATAAGAACTTGAGTCTAAACCCAATTGGTTGAACCCTTATTTCACATGCTAGAATTTTGGAATACTGCTAGAGACAAGATTAAGATGGCAGAGTAGAAGGACTTAAGCTCACTTTCTCTCACAAAAACACCAAAATTACAACCAACCACTGAACAACCACATGCTAGCGTTTCAGCTAATTAAGGATAACTCTTATGGTTCCCCTAAGGTACATCTTCTATTAAATGTCCTCAGTCCTTCTTCTATCACAGTAGTTCACGTTCTCTCTCCAACTTTCCTGGCATGTCTTCTAAACCAGTATCAGTTTGGCTATCTCCCTTCTAAAAGGGATACCGAAAACTGAACATCATACTCCTAATGGGGTCTGACAAGAGTAGAGTCAAGGAGAACTAACTCTGTATATTCAACGACGGCACGAGTTGTTTTGACAGCCACGTTACATGATTGAGCAGTGTTAACTAAAACTCTCCATACCCCATTGTCTCTTTCAGAATAGGCCTTCAGCAAAATCTTGATTACTTGAATTAAATTAAATTCTTTTTACACATTCACCCTCTGCTAGACTACTTCTCTCCAATCCTGTTCATTTTGTACAATTAATATTTTATGTCCAAATACAGGAAGTTAGTGTTTATCATGCTAAACACCATCCTTTTAGAGCTAGCTCATGGTTCTAACTTGTTGGGATTTGTTGTTGTTGTTGTTGTTGTTGTTGTGCCTGTGATATACAAAATTTCCTGGGTCAGGGATCAAACCCACACCACAACAGTGACAATGCCAGATCCTTAATCCACTAGGCCACCAGGGAATTCCTGTTGAGATATTTTTGCTCTGGATTCCGTACTCAAAATATTTTGTATTGCTCTCAGCTGCGTGTCATTGATAAATTGACTAAGCGTGTTTTCACAAATTTAGCCAAGTCATCAATGTAGATTATTAAATAAGACAGGGAAGAGGTCACAGTTCTGTGGCATGCCATAGGGACCTTATGGGTTGTCATTCTTCTATGAGTCAGCTCTCTATATAGACGTTTATAATTATGAAACACTCTAAAAGAGTTTGCCAATAGGATCATAGATTCTATAGTCATGCAGAAATGGATTTCAAAATCCAACCCTTTCCCTCACTAATGGTGTGGCCTTGAACAAGTTCACTAAAATTTCTCCTCAACCGATAGCTCATCTATAATACTACTTCTTTCCTAGGTTTTGAGGACCAATTAAATGTGGTAATGCCCATGAATGATGGACCAATGCCTGGCACATATTTGCTACCCGTCAATAACTCCCCAGCTCCCTCCCTCACAAAAATTGTCTATATCTTGTATATTCTGATAGCCCAGACTCTAGGTTCACTATTGATGGTAAGAATTCAGTAATCTTTTAAAATAACATCATCTATGTGGCTTTTTAATATCCTCTTAACAATTTCCTCAGTATGAAATCGTTTCCTTTAAAAAGGGGGAGTAAAAAAAATAAGAATTAAAAATTTTTTCCTTTCTTTATGTCATCTAGTAACATGCTCCATTAATCTCAGTCATAGAACTTCCAAGTATGCTTTGGCTCTGAACTTTAAAAATTCTCTAGTCATCTTTAATATTTTGTAATGATAATAGACCATAAAAATGTAAATATTCTAGTTCCATCTTTTAATGCTATTCCCTCTGGTAATGTACTCTTTTCTGAATGAAGATTTTGCTTCCTACAAATGTTTCTGGATAATTCAACAAAGACGCTTATAATCCTGTCTACAACAAACAAGGTCATACTCGATCTGGAGTTGTAATCGCCTACACTGTGCATCTAGAGAATGGATGTGATGAAACATGACATGAATTAGGAAATCTGTCACGAGAAAAACGTATGCTGTCACAAATTAACCAGTTTTGCCACGATTTCAAGGCCGTAGATTTTCAATTACCTGAAATTAGTCATAGTGGTAGGAGACCACTTTTCTTTCTAGTCTAGCCCACAACGGCATTAAAGCCTGTTTCAGATACTTCAAATGGAGAATTTACAACATCCATTTAATATTATTTCTATAAGCTTACAGTCCCCTAAGAGTAACTCTTAGTAATCAGAAACACTAAGATCAAATATAAGGATTTACCAAGTAGTAAATTAAGAAGTGCAAAACTTGTGCTATACAAATCGTCCACTAGTTTAAAAATAAATACATTTCAATAAGAAATCTAGATTAGGCCCTATTGGCTTTAATTGTACAATGGAAATCCATTTATATGCATTACCAGACTCTCATCGAATCATACCTCAGGGCACCCGTAGGGAAATCACCTTTTCTATTAAACTAGATGTGTCAGGAGAGAAATGGGTGTAGAGGTGGTTGTTTCCATGCGTGGAACCAGATGTAGGAAAAATATCTAGTCCCTAGCACCGAACTGGAATCTTCTCTTGGCTAATATGATGTGACTGAATTCCAGGAATGTTAGTTCCATTAAAAGAGGAATGGCTCTTTGGGCATTTGAAATCTTCTGCTTCTTTGTTTGTAGGATCCTTTGTTTTAAATGAACTAATGCGCAGCACTTTTGATGCAGCTCCGATTAGCCCTGTAGAATGCTGCCTCATAACTTTTTCCTGTGACACTTCCTTTCAGTGATGCTTCACATGGGCTTTTTTCCCCTCTGCCCACACTCTGTGTTCACCACCAAATTTCCACTGTCAGTTCTTGCCCACACACAATTTCACTCGCATGTATACTCCTTGAATCTAAGAGCAGCTCAAACTGCCGCTCACATATTCATTACACATTATGGAGAAAAGCTGACTTCCTCAAAAAGGGCATAAAGTTCACGGAAGGGACTTGCTATCTTCTAGGGCATTTTCCTCTATGGGGTCTCCTTGGTCCTGTTTCTTGCACTTGCCGCAAGTACATCTGTTCTCTTTTTGCTGATGGGACCCCCTCCCCCCCAAGCCATTTTCCCCTGTTGACTGGTTTTCCCATCAGAAGTTCTTAATTATGAGTCAATAAAATGATACTCTACAGTCACACCCCCAGGGAAGGGAAGGATTGCCCAAGTCTCTAGATTATTCAGGAAAGGAAGGAGGCAGGGGAGAGATTTGTTTGCTTTCTATTTTCTCTTCAAGCAAAAGTACATTTTAAAAGCTGAATTAGAAGGGTAATGGGAACTGCTTAAATCAGACTCTCATATCTGTGTTTAAAAGCTCCCGACTCAGGAAAGCTTGAGAAAAAAAGAAAAGTAAGGTTTCAAACATGTGCTTGTTTCTAAGCACAAACTTGGCAACTTCTCACATTGCTTTCACTAAACCTAAGAGTTCTCAGACAAGTGAGGTCTGTGTTCATCACTTTCCAGCAAAGATGAAATAGCAGGGTGCTATAGCGATGACTCTGGTTACTAGGACTTCACTGCCAAGTCAGAAACTCGGAGGGATAACTCCATTTAACCAGAGGCCAAGGGTACCTTGGCCACATGAATGCCAGGCCAAATGCCAGCCGAATTAATCAGTATGCCCAGTGCAGGAGTCAGGAGCAAAGCCTCTTCTGGAGAGCTCAGTCCATGGACCGGTGTGAAAAGCAGCGGAGCAGAGAGGACAGTCCTAAGTGGCCCAATCCCAGACGTGACGCCGACACTTAAAAATTCCTAGTTCCTTTGTCTAAATGATACCAGAAGTTCAAGCATTTACTTCCAAGGCACCAAGGGACAGTAATCACTTGCGATTTCTTAAGTGAAGCTAAGTTAATACCCTCACTCTTTCATTCAATCATTCATCCATTTAAAATGAAGATATTTCTAGGACACCTAGTAAGTGTCAGGAAAATCCCAAAGCATTTCTTTTAGCTTAGGTAATGGGTTAAGTTAAAGTTCTGAATTGAAAGTTCCCATTGTGGCTCAGTGGATTATGAACTTGACTGGTATCCATGAGGATGCAGGTTTGATCTTTGGCCTCGCTCAGTGGGTTAAGGATCTGGCGTTGCTGTGAGCTGTGGTGTAGGTCACAGACATGGCTCAGATCTGGCATTGCCATGGCTGAGGCATAGGCTGGCAGCTGCAGCCCCGATTCAGCTCCTAGCCTGGAAACTTCCATATGCCACAGGTGTGGCCCTAAGAAGCAAAAATAAATAAATAAATAAAAATTCTGAATCACTGTCACTTTGTTGTACAGCAGCAATTATCACAACTTTGTAAATCAATTATATTTCAATAAAACTTTTAAAAATGAAAAAAGTAAAAACAAAAAATTAGAGTTCTGAGAAAAATAGGAACCCAGAATCTATATTTGAACAGTAATAACTAAAATAACAGTGGCTTTTTAAGTTAACCACCTACTATGCACCACACTTGGTATATCTTGTTTCTCTATCACACTGTACTTCTAAGGAAGGTATGGAAAGGCAGGCAAAGGGGTGCTCAGGAGCAGCTTGATTCACAGAGATGAGAAAAGCCCCTCGGAGGGTCACTGGCAGTGGAATTAGGTTAAAGGAATGTAACTCGGCACTGGGAGAGTTGGAGGAGTTGATGGTAGTCCAGTGGCAGAGGCCAGGCCTCTCGGTGCTAATCAGGTTGGTTTTATCTGTTAGGTTGAGCTAAGATTTGAAAGTCAGTGAAACCTGTTTCTTTAAATCCAGTAGCATTTATCAAGTCACATCCCACTTGTGATGTTTTGTGCTTATAGTAACCTTGGTAAAATGTCTCTTGCCCCATGAGGATCCGTGAACTGCAGTTGTTAAGGGGTAAATGCCCGAAACTATTGGGTTCTGATTGCCACCCTGACTCTCGCCACCTGTGTCACCTTGGGAAGTGATTTCAAGCTCTTTGCATCAGTTTCTCATCTGTAAAATGAGGATGGTAACAGTTCCTACAGAGTAGAGTTGTGAAAATGAAATGATGCGTGGTGAGTTACCTAACATGGTAGCCAACTTTACACAGTAATTATTTTGTCAGCCCCTTCTGCCATCCCCATACCACTTTTTAAATACAGTTTTGTGCATCTGTTCTTTCCAGGGACTCAAAACGTATTCTGTTTCTCCCATGTTTTGATAGGCAGTGTGTAAAAGCTAATATATGATTCATTTAAGAGCAAAACCTCGTTATGCTACATTGCGGTATAATTTCCTCTACCGTGCTGCTTATTAAAGTAAGAAAGTACGCTATGCCAGCTTCCAGAAGGGAGTCATTTTTGTGTTCTCCAGCTCTAATGTGCATGTGGATCCTGAGTCTTGTTGAAATGCAGATTCTGAGCCAGTAGTTCTGGGGCAGAACCCGAGATTCTGCATTTCCAGGCAGTTTCCCCGGCGATGCCTGGGCTGCTTTTTGGTCTGTAGCCCACACTTTGATCTAGACCCCAAACCAGTAGCAGTAATGGGATGAACAGGGCCAGGGAATTGGTGTGAACATTCCTCTGGTCATGGGCAATTTCCTTGACAGCAGTTTTTCTGTGGAAGACCCAGGACTCAGCCCCCACAGACATGTCCAAGCCTCATTGAAAGGCACTGCCTTCCTACCCTGGCACCTGTGAAAACATGCTGGAAACAGGCTATAAAAAGAGAGAGACCTATAGCCAAACACCTGGTCAGCCCACAGCTGTTCAACCAAGAGAGCACACCCTGGTTTCAACACTTCGCTGCTCCTTTACTAGAAGGCTGGGTCTCCCAAGGCCCCATTATTTCTGAAAACCACATATAACAGATGTCCTAGGGCTGGTGGACTGTGAGAGGGAGCGTCACAGTCTTTACTGGAGCTTTGTCACTGCAGTCAGTAGCTCCCTGAGAGCAGCTCAGCCTCTGTGGACCATTCCTCACCCCTACATCAAACAGATTTTTGAAATCAGGGCACTCAGAGTCTTTGTCTGGTGGATTTGGGTGCCAGTTGGATCCATAAAACACAGAGTGGACTCTGTGTTGCCACACCTTCCTGTGACAGTTCTTCTGAGGGGAAAAAAGTCACAATGCCCTCCCAAATGATGGTGTGCCAAAGAGCAAATCCTAGAAACACTCTTCTTTTTTCTTTTTTTGAATGTTTAAAAATCCTGGAAATGTTTGTCAAATGTAAAAGTAATGACTGTATTCAGAGTCCCTTGGACTCCATCTGGAATGCAAACTTTAATACAGACACCAAATTATAAAGTGTTGAAATCTTCTTTACCATCGTTCATGCATTTTTCCCTAACGTCGCTTGCGGGGTGTTGCTTGCCCTGGCCCAGTGACAGGTGATACAGCACTGCCCTGGAAGCACAGTCTGCCGCCAAAGGCTCTCGCTGCTCTGCACAGTGCAGATGCAAACTTCTGATCTCCATGCATTTCAGGTTGTTTTTCCACAGTCTGTCCAGAAAGCAAACTTCCAGACTTATTTCTGAATCCCAACCCAGTTCTGGCAAGATGCTCGGTATGGTCATTTCAATGAGTTAAAATATCAGTGAGAGTTCCCGTTGTGGCTCAGTGGGTTAAGAACCCAACATAGTGTCCTTGAGGATGTAGCTTCAATCCCTGGCCTCACTCAGTGGGTTAAGGATCCAGCATTGCCACAAATTGTGGCATAGGTCACAGATGAGGCTCAGATCTGGAGTTGCTATGGCTGTGGCATAGGCCCTTGGCCCGGAAACTTCCATATACCACACAGGCAGCTGTAAAAAAAAAAAAAAAAAAGGAAATAAAAGGAAGAAAAATAGCAGTGAAAGATATAACAGGGATTTACGAAAAGCATACTTATTAGGTTCAAGAAATAGAGAAAAAAAATGATGTAAAAAATGTAGAGTTGGGGGAGGGGTGCAGAAGCTGTCATTTCTACAATGGCTCTAAAAATAAAGTCTGTTAAAAAAAAATGCAGAGCTCATGACCTTGGGAAATATAAGCATATATGCTAAATACAAAAGCTCTAGAAAGGATGTTCAGGAAGAAAGGGCTTCTGGGAAAATTTCCTATTGCTGCACCATAATTAACTGGTATAATGAAAAAAATATCTGTTCCTCTGGTAGAAGGTGAGGAGGTCCCCAGCCCATTCCTTCTCCAGCAGGAGAGATTGTCCTGGAATGGGCTTAAGAGTAAGGCCTGGGTTTGAATCCTAGGTCTGCCATCCCACTAGCTATGTGGCTTTAGGCAAGCTACTTAACAACTTAAAGGAAGGTTTTCTTGCTTATTACAATAGTTGCACAAAATGTACCAGCTGGTGTTTGTATAGGTCTAGCAGAAAAGTAGAATCTTTATGTTTTTGTAACATACCTAAGACTGTGAGCAGCATCATGATTTGGAGGGTGGACAACTCCCAAATATCTCCTAATAGAAGGAGCACTGTCAGGGATAAGATGAGGTCATAGGTAAGCAGCTTCTGCTTTATCCAGGACCCCAGTGCTCAACCACCAGGTTTGTCATTTTTCTGGAGGTGCATCTGCCTTCTTCTTAGGCAAAATTTTAGCATAGAGAGTGGAAGCACCATTTACGATAACTGTATAATAAATTACCCTGAAACCTGGGGGCTTAAAATGATGACATTTATTTTACCCTGGAACTTGTAATTTGGGTAGGGCTCAGTCAGGGGCTGGCTTCATTTGACTTAAGCTGGAATGGGCTGCAAGCTGGGGAGCTGAAGGCTTATCTGAAGATTCCCTCACTCATATGTTTGGCGGTCGATGCTGGCTGTTGGAGCTGTCAGCCAGAACACCTACATGTGCCTGCTGCCTGTGAATTGGGCTTCCTCACAACATGGTGGCCAGGTTCCCAGTGTGAGCACCCAGGAAGAGGGAACCAAGCAGAAGGAAGCTGTGTGTTCTTCATAACCCAGCCATGGAAGCCACAGGGCAGTGGTCCAGAGCACTTACAGGCTCAGGACTTGATTTGAGAGGAGGGAACATAGGAACCCCCCTCTCCCCCCAACCTCTCAGAGGAGGAGTGTCAAAATCACATTGTCAGAAGAACCCATGAAACGCAGGTATTGCTAAGTTGTTTAGAAAAATAAAAGATGTCACATACCTGCAGCAGCCCCTCTTTTCCTTCTTAAAGTACTACTTCCCACACCAGATCTTCTCCCAGAAACTTCTCAGGCATTTCTGCCTGCTTTATTCTTCCCCGATGGGTGTTATTATCCCCAAAAGGGATCCAGAACTTCATTCTTCAAACTTAGTAGATTCTTAGCGTTAGATGAGACTTTGGAGATTTTGTAATTCTCTGTGGTCACACGAATTGCCTTTCCCTATTTTCTTATTCTGACTGATAGTCTTATCTGTAGCCCCTTATGCTGGAAAGCCATGTCAGGATTTCGTTTAGCCATGGATGGCCGCCTGAACCAAGGTGGCCATTCTCTGAGAACACTGGTGAGTTGGCAGTGAGAAGAGAATGGGGAACGACACAGAGATGTCCTTAGAGACTCTACGAGGCATAAAAGAGAGAGAGAAATGGAGAGAAAAGCAGCATCTCAGATCCTGATGGCTTTGTGAGATTCCTTCTATGCCATGTATGCTAAGATGGTCTGGGATGGGGGTGACCGTTACTGGCTTTGGGGATTTTACCATTGTTGTGCAGCCAAAACAGCTGGAAATATCACTCAGCCTCTGGAGCCCTGGACCAGGAATGTGACTTGTCCACAGCCACAAACTGGGTTAGTGAGGGAGCCTGCATTTGAGTCTTAGATATCTGATTCCATGACTGCTGTTAGGTACTTCCCTGTATGTAGGCTTGGGTGGAAAGAAGCAGACGCCCTGAGACCATTAAGAGTTTGGGGGAGGAAGTTAAAGAAATAAGAAAGGAGATTAGAGGGTAAAGAACTAAAAAAAGGGAAGACTGGGGACCCTGAAGTCAGATGACTTGATCCTGGGTATTGTTGCCATTCTCTGGCTTCTGGGACATCTCTATTCACATCCTTCCTTTGGGACCACTGAGCCGTGTCTCTTTAGATCGAAGGGTGGATACTATATACTAGACAGAGTTATAGCGAGCCCAAGTGAACCAGACTTTTCATTGAAAGGTGTTTAGAAGGTAAGGTCATTGTCACAAGACATAGCCCTATGTTGCTGGGCAGAAATGCAAAGTCAGGCAAAATAATACAGACTTGACAGACCGTCCCCCAGACCCAAGCACCCAGGGACAAAAGCAGAAGGAGCCCCTTCTCCGGACGCTGTCTAATCCATTTCAGGCAGGTGTGCAGCCAGCAGCACCACAAGGATGACCATCTCATTGAGCGACGATTATGAAAATTGGATTCTTTTTTCTCAGAAGAGGGTCAAAATTAGAATTCCACAGAGCATTATCTTCTCTCCGCAATGGCTGTGTCATTGTTATTAGAGACTGTGTTGCCTAGAAATCCTCCTGCTCCTTTTGTTCCTCCTCACATCTAATCCGTGTGCACATTAGCAGCAACACTGGGTCTCAGGCAGAGCCAGAGCAGTATGGGAGACAATTAACACCTACCTCTTGGAACACTGGTGACAATGAATAGGATATGGTGCCTCAGCTGCGGATGTTTTTATGTTTGCCATGATCGAGCGTGATTAAAGCTGGCTTTGGTGACATTCTCTGATTCCTTGTGCTGTGGGTAGTTTTAGGAGACTGGTTGCCCAATTCCATGTCTCACCTCACAGGGAACCTCTCCTGCAGCCATTTATTTCCTGCTTTATGCCAGGGAGGAACTGATGTTTCTCTGTGACTGGTGAAATAGCATCGTGGAGGCCATCCCTTGAAGCTGGCTTGCGTGGAAGTCGGGGGTGGGGTGGGGGTGGGGGTGGGCATTTAACTCTTCAGATCGAATGTATTTGCATCAGCCCTGGCTCTGCCTCCTGGTCAAAGTCAGGGGTGATTTCGGAGAGGTGGCCCCTCACGCAGCCAGATGTCATCCACCCGCTCTCTCCCCACGGGCATTAAGAACTGATGAGGAAGCAGGGCCTCATCTGGGCAGCCGACCTCTGTTGACCACAGTCAAGGTCCGTGTCTTTCATCCCTCCCTATAAAGCCATCCGAGAGAGTTGTACAGACCTACGGATGTCTTTTGTTGTTTTTCTAATCACTTTTAGTGTGTTTTCCCACAGTTTTTGTAAATGTGCTGTTTCAGCCTGACCATGTCAGCAAAAAAAAAAAAAAGGGAAAAAATTTCCCATAAAGGGATGCTATTTTAATGGTTCAATTTATTATTTTTTAGGTTAGAGAGCTAGAGAATGTAAAAATGTAGCTCTCATCAGGATTTAAATTGTATCCCAGATGGAGGATCTTATTTAAACATACGCACACACAACCAAGGTCTCAGGATATTCAAACTTTCCCACTTCCTCAAAAATTCCCTCCAAAATACCACTGTCTGTATTCTAACATGAAAAAAATGAGTTATTCCCAAGCTCTGTTTTCTCTGGTAGAGATGTTCATTTTTCCTTTACCCCTCTTTCTATCTTTATTGGCTATTCCTTTGATTAAATGTAGGCTTGGAGTTGCTAATAATTTCAGGATAAATGTTTAGATCAGACAAAGGTATTTGAAAACAATAGAAACAGACTCAGTGTCCTTGCAGCTTCACCGTGAAGGAAGGTATACTTCTAGGTGTGTTTTATGGCCTAGAAAGGCTCAGCTGAAAGTAAAAACCCATCCCCCACAGCACTGTCAGAGTTTTAGTATTAAACACTGACGTTCCTTGTAATTTTGGCAGTGGGCTGTCATTTGGATAGTTGTCTGCAAATGCTCCTAATGTTATTTTGGATAAAAACTGTCTCATTACCATGGAAGTTGTGAAAAGAATTGAACTCACCCATCACCTGCATTCCCTCCCCTCTCCGTGTGTCACCCCTGTCCTGTTGTGATGCAGTGCAGTTCCCAGGGGACCGTAGTGCCCCTGAAAATTGACAGTCACATTCTATTAGAACATATTTTTCCCATTTAATAACATGGTCTAGGTAATGATTCATAATCCTCAAAGGGCCTCCTGCCAGTGACAACTGAACTCAAGAAATTGAGAATCCCATGCAATTTGGCAGTGGCTACACTTTTATGGTTCAATCAGGAGTTAAAATGACAGTATATCTGGAGAGACTTTGGTAAAACGGCATTTGCCTGATATATTTCCATGTCTGCTTTACATGTGTAACTCTTGCTTCTTCAGACCACTGACCTGCAGTAGGACCATTAAGGGTATACTTGTTCCCCATGACACAGTAAGTCCTCTAAGGGCAGCAAGGTTTGCTCCTTTTCAGCTCCGAATTTTTAGTGCCCAGGATAGTGCTTGGCATATAGTGGGCTCCATCATTATCTCTCCTGCCTGGTGGCACAGCACTCAGGAAAACGGTTTGAGCTTTTGAGTTCCTATCCATCAGCATCGCTACATTCAAACTCCCCAAGGCCCCTTGGAACCCTGGTGGCAGAGCTTTTTCCTTCCCACCACCCAGTGGCCTTCATGAGGAGCCCTTGATGCCCCTCCCCCACCCATCATCTCATACAGCTCAGTTACAGCTAGGTGGCCTCACTTTTTCATTCATCTCATAGATCTCTCAGAGGTCCAGAGGCGGCTCTGAGCCTTTGAGAGTCAAGATTTTGTGTCCCACCCAAAAGGATTCTTTCCTGTGGACCATCAGTAGCATCCTGCAACAGACCCTTAGCTCTTTCCTACCTCAAGATGAGCTCCCTGCCTTTCACCCTAAGATATTTCTTTTCTCAGAATCTTTGTTAAGTGTAATAATGTGCGTAAGCCATCTAATATCATAGCTAGTATCAGGTAAGCTCCAGTCATTGAAAGCTTCATTTTTATAGCGAGTTAAACTTTAAAATCTATCTTTCCGTAACTATGAATTATAACAAATCTTAAGTTCCCGATATTACAGATATGGAGACAACATCATGGGGTTAAGTAGGTGTAGGCTTGCTGGGGAATTTAACCTTGCTTCAAGTCCTGGCTTTGACATTGACTTCCTCCATGTCTCAACATCTCAGAACCTCATCTTCATCTGTAAACTTTGGGTCATGATACTTCACACAGTAGGGATAAGGATTAAAGGAGATCAAGCCTGTGATTCTGTGTTCTAAGGCATCATGCAAATTTAGGCATCTTCTTTCTCCAGCATACATGCAAATGTACGTTAAGTGAACCTATATTTTGCGTTCACAATAGGTGAGTTATAGAACTGAGATTTCGGAAAACAATGGTATGAGCATAAGAAGCTGACTTTCCATTTTCTCGGTGTGCTGAGGGCAAATTGCACTAAAGTGGGGGAAGATGATGCAAAGCCCAGGGCTTCGTTCCCCTGACCATCCAGTGTATGACAAGATCTGTGGATCCTCTCAGGGTTTTTGCAGCCAGGGGCTACCCTAGCAGTTTGCTTTGCACACCATTAAAAACAAAGAAACAAACAAGCAATTCAACTAGAGCCAGGGAAATTTTTGTTGGCATTCATTTGAGATATGTTTTTAAATTGCAGAACAAAGTTTAATCTGGTTTCCATTTCCCTTGATGAGGAATAGCATCTCTACTGCAAGAAAACCTGACACTCCTTTATTCTTGCAAGGATGGTAAAATTTTCTGGGTCACAAAACAAGCAGTAGAGGGAAGAAATGAAGGGGCATGCAAGACACTTAAATATTCCTCTGTGGTTGTTATTAGAAGGCTTGGATTAAGAAGTTGCCAGCCTCAGGAGTTGAGACCATTCTTCCCTCTAATTTTCCTTTGTTGCTTTGTTCCATGTTGCTTGTACAATCCGTGCAGGGCCAGAGCTGTTTCGCCCCACATTTCGCAAAGTGCTTAGAAGAGCTGAATGGCAATTATAAAACAATGCCTTAGGGTTTGTGGGCTCCAAGAATATTACTCTAGCCCAAGGCCAAATCCAGAAGGCGTTCCTTAAAACAAATCCACTGTCTGAGGGAAACAGGAACAAGAGAGTTGAATTAGCCTGGTGCCACGTGAGGCATTTAATTCAGGTTATCATTTGAGTGTGTTTTGGGTACCGCACAGGTGTAGGGCACAGTCCCTCTTCTCAAGGGTATTATTGTTCCACTCAGGAGATCAGATATAGGGTGCTTAAATAATACAGAGAAAGAATTGCCTTCTCCATGTGAACTGTAGAATTTCAGAGGAGAGAAATCACTGCAAACTAACAGGTCCTGGGGAAGTCTTCCGGTAGGATGGACAGTTGGTACCAGCCTTCCAGGACAAAAGAGGCAGACATCCGCCCCACCCTGAATTGTCGTCCCCCCCCCCCGCCTTTTTCTTTTTGCTTTTTAGAACTGCACCCTTGGCATTTGGAAGTTCCCAGGCTAGGGGTCGAATTTGAGCTGCTGCTGCTGGCCTACACCACAGTCACAGCAGCGCCAGATCTGAGCCTCTTCTGTGACCTGCTACACCACACAGCTCACGGCAATGCTGGATCTCTGACCCATGAGCGAGGCCAGGCACCGACCCAGCAACCTCATAGATACTAGTCTGGTTCATTGCCGCTGTGCCACAACGGGAACAACACATGTAGCCTTTTTGATCCTCTGTGACCTCACAATGACTGAGTGAGCTGGGCAGGTTTCATTCCACAGAAAGAAGGAAAAGAGAGGTCAGGGTGACCCTTCCAGGGTGTGCAAGGCCTGGATGGGAGGCTGGGTCGCCTCAAGCTCCTGCCTTGATGATTCTGGTGCTCCCATTCCCTAGGTCACTGCTGCTTGGATGTGTTCATTACCATTTTACTCCACTTACTGCCTAAGCCCATGGGTGATGCGTCACCCATGTTTCCTCTGTCCCTTTGTCCTAAAGAGAGGAAGGTGATAAAACGGCCAGGTTTCTAAAACAAAAAGTGCAAAAACATGATAAAGAGACGACTTCTATGTCTTCGGCCCCTCTCCGGGGAGGTGAATCTAATCAGAGTGGTGTTGGATGGAGTGAGGCGGGAGCTGGAGAGAGTGAGGAGATGAGGGTTTTCGAGCAGAGGAGAAGAGGAGAAAGAAAGCCTTTGTCCTTACCTTCTGGGCCTCCCTGCAGCCATTGGCATCGCTGATGGTCCCCTTTCTGCTTTCTGAAATTCTTCCTCCCTGTTGTTTCCGTGGCGTTCAGGGGGCTTGCTCACCTCCTCTTCTTCATGTGCCTCCTCACCAAACCCTCTTCTTCCCGTCACCTCTTAGATGCAGGTGGCCCAGAAAGTTTAGTCTCAGCTCTGTGTCTCCTCCCTTTTTCCTCCCCCAGAGCCTCCCTCTCTGTGCAGGAGGCTCCCAAGGTCTTAGTCACTTCAGGCCAGACGGGCTTTCTGCCCTGAGCCCTAGTCCTTTACCTCCAGGGCTGCCCAGCTCCCTTAAACTCAACCTCTTACAGATGTAATTTTGTCCACTGCAACCCTCCGGTCTCTTGTTTCCAAGGCCATTTTCATTAGCATGCTATTTCTTCTCTCTGGCTTCCTGAGTGTCAACAGTTCACATATAAAAACCATTCTTCACGCGCACGTCCTTTCCTTGGGTGGGAAACATTTTCTCCAAGATGGTTTGCGGCTGATAACTGCATTCTGTGTCCAAGGGCTCTGGAACCCATCTTCCCACAGCCCTCTGGATTCCAGAGCCTCTCTGCAAAGGGGACGAGGTGTGGTGGGTTTGCTTAATGCGAGGAGCGGGCAAGAGCTGGCTTGTAAATGCCGAAAAGTATTGTGCTGGCGTGAACAGAGGGGAAAGGATGTTAGGAAGGAAACAGAATCTTATCATCTATGGCAAATGGCAAAAAGGATGCCCGCCCCCCATTCCCACTTTGGTCCCTGTTCAGCCTGTGGTGTTCTATGTACAGAGAGGCTGGAAAACACATGAAAGGGAATTACTCGTGTTTTTCCGTCCGTACACATGTGCTTTGGCTGGTGTCAAATTCTTGTTGCAAGAGTCTCTCATTCCATAATGTATACACAGAAAGATATTCCCACCACTTGAAAAAAGGCTTGTTATTAAAACCAGCTGAGTCAATTTATAGGGCGTTGGAGCAGGACAAGTGAAATGCAAACCCACATTCTCTGGAATTGTAAATGCTTTTAACACATACACTGCTTCATGTGAAGTGTATTCCACTACCAGTGTTGGGCTTTTTAATGTCGTTGTCATGGGTAACATTCGAGGATAAAAATGCATGGCTTGAGTGGGGAAGTTTTCCCCTACATTTTGTCTAACAGACACAGGGCTTCCTTTTTCAGGCAACAGAGCAGGAGCAGACCAGTTGGAGGAAAGAAGCTGTCCTCTTGTTCCTATAACTTATATACTTCTTGAAAAAGGAACCGCCTTATTTTGCTTCAGGGATGGGCACAAAAGTCACCCAAGTAGAGACCCTCAGAGTGCCACCAACTGGGCCTCTGTGTCCTTCATCAGGTGATGCATACGCCTGCATTAAGGTGTATCATCGCCTTTTGCTTTGCGGATGAGACACAAGTTACCTCCATGACGGTTCATTAAAAACACTGTTCAGAAACACTGTTCAGATTTGGAGACAATAGTCTGCTGTGAAGTCTTAATAGTTCATTTGTAGGAGTTCCCATTGTGGTTCAGTGGGTTAAGAACCCAACATAGTTTCTATGAGGATGCAGGTTCCATCCCTGGCCTCGATCAGTGGGTTAAGCATCTGGTGTTGCCAAAAGCTGTGGTGTGGGTCACAGATGTGGCTTGGATCTGGTATTGCTGTGGCTGTGGTGTAGGCTGGCACCTGTAACTCTGATTCAACCCCTAGCCTGAGAACTTCCGTATGTTATGGGGTGTCCCTAAAAATTTTTTTTAAAAAATTCATTTTTTCATTCAACAGATGTTTACTGAGTACCAATTATGTGACAAGCACAAGTCTAGACTGTTGGGATACATTGTGTACAAGAAGGACAAAGGTCTCTGCCCTGTTTACCAGATATATTGTGCTTTACCAGTTCAACGCTTACTTCCCCAGTATGTCTCTCTACTAGGCACTGGGGGAAGTTCTTGTTGGAATACAAAAGATGTGGAAGGCAAGGTCTTGCCATGAAAGAAACAGCCATCTAGCTGAAGTTGTCAGATTCAGGGGTTAGTTTATCTGTTCTTTTTCTTCTTCCAGTCAGAGAGGAAGACGGAGGATGCAGGCAAGGGCCTTCTGTCCACAGAGGCCCCCCTTGCCCCCAGAGATTCACAGCTTCCCATTCCTGCCTTAGTTTCCTGATTGTCTTTACAGAACCTGCATCTCTTGGCATCTGCCCTTCATTATTTGTTTTCTGCCGTCACCTGTCCCCAGCTCTGATTTGACTCTTTGTACCAGGCTTTGGAGCACTGTGGAATCTCTCACTGGAATAAGACTTTGGACAGCACTTACTTTCTGCTTTATTAACCTCCTGCTTGCATTGACCATGGGAAGAGACGCTGTTGGAGTTCCCATTGTGGCACAGCGGAAATGAATCCGACTAGGAACCATGAGGTTGCGGGTTCGATCCCTGGCCTCACTCAGTGGGTTAAAGATCTGGCGTTGTTGTGAGCTGTGGTGTAGGGTGCAGATGCAGCTCAGATCCCACGTTGCTGTGGCTCTGGCGCAGGCCAGCAGCAACAGTACCAATTAGACCCCTAGCCTGGGAACCTCCATATGCCATAGGCACAGCCCTAAAAAGACAAAAGACAAAAAAAAAAAAAAAAAAAAAAAAAAGAAGAAGAAGAAGAAGAGATGCTGTCCTTTATGTGGCATCGATTTATATATATGGTTATTAATTCATTTAAAAAGCATTTCTTGAACGCCTGTCCCACACAGGCCTGTTACAAGGCACCGGGCACAGGGATACTCTTAAGGATTGCAGAATTGAGTAGGAGGGTCAGAAAAAAAGGAGCCAGCAATTAAATACAATATGTTGGGGAGACAGAAGATCTCCCCTGACTGGGCAGAGTCATGAGGCATAAGGGGAAATTAGGCAGAGGAGCAAGAGCTGGGTCAAGGCAAAGATACATAAACACGTATGTGATGAGGTGATATAGCACCGTCAGATAGATAAAAATAACAGATAGTGAATATTGTGTCCTTCCCCTCAGAGTACACATAATCCGACAGCTCACTTTGCTCTTCCTCCAGTGGTCTGTACCTCCCTCTCCAATCTGGCCCCCCATCAATGCCCTCGGGGAGGTGAGAAAGGGGATGAGAAGAGAAAGGTGAGAAAAGGGTAGACAGGTGGCCAAGAGAGCTGAAGGCATTTGCACCCATTCAAAAGTAGAGAAAGAAATAAAAAGTACACACAGAAGCTATACTCATCCCTCACCCTGACTCTCCACAGCTTTCAGCCCTTCTTTTTAGCCAAGAAGTCTTTCTGTCGTTCACCATCTGGTAATTCCTGCATCTGCCATCCAGTCTCTCACTGTGTGGAAAGGCAGCTTCTGCTCATCTTGCTTACCTTCCTGTCAAAGCACAGAGTTCCAGGTATTGGCTTTAAAAATATGCACAACCTGGAGTTCCCATCATGGTGCAGCGAAGACAAATCCGACTAGGAACCATGAAGTTTTGGGTTTGATGCCTGGCCTCACTCAGTGGGTTAAGGATCCGGCGTTGCCGTGAGCTGTGGTGTAGGTCACAGCTCAGATCTGGCATCGCTGTGGCTGTGGCATAGGCTGGCAGCTGTAGCTCCAATTAGACCCCTGGCCAAGAACCTCCATATGCTGCGGGTGCAGCCCTAAAAAGACAGAAGACAAAACACAAAACAAAAACAAACAAACAAAAAAATGCACAACCTAAAAGCTGAGAGTGAAGTCTTATTTGGGGCAAAATGAGGACTATAGCCCGGGAAGCAGCATTTCTGAGAGCTCTGAAATATGGCTCCAAAGAGACACAGGGACTGGTCAGTATACAGGTGACTATGGTGAAGGGGGAGGTCCAAGCAACCAAGCACACATTTTCCAGAAGTTTGCTGCTAGTCTTGTGAAGGTTACCACTAGTCACGCGGAGCAGATGTCACCATGAAGGATTTTAGTGCTTTTCTAGATAGAAGAATTGGGCTCATAAAATCTTTTCCAAAAGTGTCTCTCTGAAGACCTGTTGTACCAGTTTTCCCAGAGCACAGAGTGCCTCCCGCCTGATCTCTACCTTTCAGGGGGTGTTGAGGGTCAGCAGCGGCAGAAGCTCAGGATTCAATCTGTATAGAGGCAGATGGCAAGTGCCAATCTCCAGTTCACACAGGCATCCTGGAGGCTTTGGAACTAGCTTCAGTTTTCCAAAAAGCTTCATCAAAAAGCAAACTGTATCTGTGATAAAACTGAGTAAACTCATTAAGAGGCCAATTTTCTGTGCCTTTCACTGGAATGATAAAAATGATTACACTGGCACTCTGGTAAAGATGAGAAGCATTGATTAACCATTATCTGTGTCTCTGATTAATTTTTAAATGGGAAAACATTAATTATTACTTAATGCAATTGGGGAGGAAAAATCCTTCACCACATGATATAAGCAGAGGAGAGGGAAATGGTAAAAGGCTAGGATTCCCTTGTTTGCTAACAGCCTGGAAAACACTAGCCAGGGAGACAATGGATGCACAATTTTGGCACAAGGCCAGAGGGTTGCACCTGCTGTACCCTGACCCCAGAGGAAGGGACTGCGTCGTGCTGAGGTGCATATACAATTTCTCCAACTGGGTCCTTCTGAAACACACATCTGGAAGGTACTTTCATTGCAGACGACACTTTGTAGAATATACAACAAAATACTTGAGACCAGAGGCCCTGCCACATGCTAGATAACATGGGAGTGATAAAGTTTTTCTTTATCTCCCGTTCCTTTTTCTTCCTTGGTTGATGGCTACAAACCCGACACCAGTTCCAGTGGGTGTGGTTTCCACACAAGTAGGCAGTTCTCCTGCACTGCCTGCATGTCAGTCAACTCCATTCTGACACTACCTGGTGAGAGCATTAAGAACTCAGTCCTACAAGGCTGTCCCTTCCAACTTCTGACCCAGGTTATCACCTGGGCTTCTGAGTGGCTATAGATTGGAGGCTCCAAAGACCCATTCCTTGGATTCAATTGATTTGCTAAAGGGTCTCCCAGAACTCAGAGAAATATTTTATTTAGGAGATTATCAGTTTAGTATGAAAGGATATAACTCAGGAATAGCCAGATGGAAGCAAACCATAGGGAAAAGTAAGGGGATGGGGCACAAAGCTTCTGTGCCCTCTCCAGGCACGCCACCCTTCCCAAATTTCCTGGTATTCATCAGCCTGGAAGCTCTCCCAAACAGGGTCCTTTGGTTTTTTATGGAGGCTTCACTACAAAGTCATAATTGATTAAATCATTGGCCACAGGTGATAGGACTAGGTCTCAACCCCTCTCCCCTCCCAGGGTTATTTGGGGGTGGGACTTAACGTTCTAACTCTCTGCTGAAGCTGCCTTGGCTCTGCCAGCCAGCAACCATCCCCCATCCTTAGGTGTGGTCCAAAGGTTGACTGATTAACATAACAAAAGATGCTTTTTCATTGCTCTTGTCACTTAGGAAATTCCAAGAGTTTTAGGAGCTGGGTGCCAGAAACAGGAACAAAGACCACCTATACATTTCTTATTATAAATCACGGTACCACAATGGCATAACAGAAATAAAGGCGAGCATGGGAGTTGGATTTCCAGAAAAGCAGGCATGGACTCAGCATTGCTAACGCATTTAGATTCGCTCCCAAGGGTGTGCGTAGATGGCTTCCTACAGGTGGCCTCAGCAAGATCCTTTAGGAGGGTGTAGCTCAAACACCTGCCTCCTGGGCTGTCCATCCCCAGGGCCTGAGAAAGTGCTGGAAAGCCTTTGGAGAGACTGCTGGATGGAGCAGGTTTGCTGCCTGCTGACCTGGACAGGGGGGAAGAAAATGGCTCTTTGTTTCAGGTGTGCTTTTTCGTTCCTGTTTCAGATAAGCACTGGCACACTCTCTTTAAAAATCCAGGTGTGTTACTATTGATGGACATTTGGAAACTGCCTCTGAGGTTAATACCAAGAAACCTGCTCTCTCTTTGGAGAGTTGTGAACTCGTTCAGGCCTTCAGAAGATGGTTTGCAATTCCCAGACTAGCAGTCAGTGAACAACGGGATTGAAGGACTCAGAGAAATATTAACCCAAACTCCTTTTCATAGAAAGAAGAGGCCCAGAAAGGCAGAGTGACCTGCCAAATGTCACATCGGTAATTTGGCAGCTTAATAATCATAAATTAACTCGACATGAAACTGATGATAAAGCTCAACCCTGAATAGCAAAACTAATGTACCCTAAATACCATTGCTCTGTTGCTGATTCTTAGAAAATAACAGAAGTGGGATTACTAGGAAGGTTTCTCATTCCCCCCCCCCCCCCCACACACACACCCCTCAATCAGCACTGCTTTGCGGTGGCTGTCCTTGTAGCTGATCTCCACAAAGTGCATTTTAGATACTTCATTTCCTTCCCTGATTGTCTTCCCCAGAAGAATCCTGCAATCCCAGGGTACTGTGTCACCTTGATCAGCAGGACCTCTCTGGTCCCTTGGCTCACGTGGGACAGTCAGTAGTTCTGGGACCAGCAGAAGGGGAAAGAATCTAAGATATTAGCCAGGGCTAGTGTTTCTCAAAGTGTGCTCCAAGGACTCTCCAACTCCACAGTGCATATTACAAATACAGATTCTGAAGTGGACTCCAAAATTATTAAATCAAAAAGAGGACAGGAATATGAATTTTAATAAAATCTTTAGAAGATTTTAAAGCACACTAAAGCTTGGAATCACTGCCCTAGGCATCTCGGGTACATCTGGCCTGACCATTCTCATACCTGTGAGTGAGACGATGTGGGTCACTGAGTAAGATGATAGACGGATGGCTACATAGATAGATAGATAGATCATAGATAGATTTTTATTATATTTAGGTAATATCCATCCACTCATTAAGCCAGTTTTTGGGGAGGGTTTTTTGTTTGTTTGTTTTTTCTTTTTTTCCTTTCTTAGGGCCACACCCACAGCATATGGAAATTCCTAGGCCAGGGGTCTAATCAGAGCTACAGCTGCCAGCCTGTCATAGCCAGCGCAACGCCAGATCTGAGCTGCATATGCGACCTACACCTCAGCTCATGGCCAGATCCTTAACCCACTGAGAAGGGCCAGGGATCAAACTGCAACTTCGTGGATACTAGTCAGGTTGGCTACTGCTAAGCCGCAATGGGAACTCCTATGGAGGGGCTTTCTATTACTAGTCACCCTAATGGAATTAACAAATGGAGCATCTACCATATTCTGTAGTAATTTTTTCATAGATTAACTCCTTCAATCCTTACAACCTTATGGGTTACTACTATTATGTTCATTCAACAGGACAAACCAAAGCAGAGAGAAATTTTTTTAAGTTGTCTGAGGTTACAGAGCTTATGAATGGTAGAGGCAGAATTGGCACCCAGGTAGTTATCTAAGAACCCATGATCTTAACCACTTTGTTGAGTAGCCTCCTTACACATAGAGATACATAGATTCAGCCACTGATGCAGCCCTTCTGCAGCTAACCCTAGAAGCTCATAGTCTAGTTGGGAATCCAGACTTATTTACATTTTGGTTTATTAACTGCCATCTTAGTGGTATGAACAGAATGCTATGAGGGTAGGGAGGAAATTATTAACTGCCAAAAGTGTCAAGAAAGTCTTCAAGAGAAATCCATATCTTCATGAGAATAGGGATCCTGTCGGTTTAGTTTCCCTTAGCACACTTCTTTTTCTTTTTTTCTTTTCTTTTCTTTTCTTTTCTTTTCTTTTCTTTTCTTTCTTTCTTTTTTTTGTTGCAATTATTAGATGCTAAAAATCAAATGAGTGAATGAATTCGTGAATGAGCTGATTCATTTCAGCTGGCATTGAAGGATAAGGAGGAAATTTTGTGACAGATAAAAGGAAGAAGAATGCACATAACCTGGAGGGGTACAAGGCTAAAAATAGCTCGTTCTGGGAACAGAGATTCCATGTGACTAGAGCAAAGCATGCCAGGGAGGGATGGCGGTGGAGTGAAGGCAGGAGGGAAGAAGAAGAGGCTGGAAGTGAAAAGTCTTAGGTGCCATGCCAAAGAATTTAGATTATCCTCTGGGCGGCCGTCTTTAGGCAGGGGAGCGTCGTGATCAGCTTCTTTAATGGAAAGACACCTCGGGAGGCCATTGTGAAGGCAGTGAAGAGAGTGTACTAGGAGGAAGGCCAGCTAGAAGGGGTGAAGCAGTGAGGGCTAGAGCTTAGGAAGGTCTGAGCCAATACACAGGAGCCAGGGGGAGTCAGTGAGGCCCGGTCAGGAGATGCTCGCCTGAGGCCGAAGAGGCAGAGTCAGGGACCAAGCGAATATAGACCATCCAGTTACAACTCATGAGTCTAACCTACATGCTGATGCCATTGACTGAAATGAGGAATCTCAGGAGGAACGTTGGAGGTGAAGGGAGGTAAAAGAGTTCCTTTTTAAACAGGTTAGGTTTGTGCCTTTTGTCGGCCTTCCCAGTCTTCCCAGCGAAGACAGATTCCCAGACGGCGTGCATCAAGATGGTGGAGGAGTGCGGTTGCCAATGGAAACATGGATTTGGCGCCATCAGTCTCAGGGTGGGAGGTGAAGCCATAGGAGGCGAGAACGTCCCTCGGGAAGAATGTATGAAGGGGGAAGAGAAGAGGACTAAGAAAGTATTCATTAAGCATGGCTTTTAGGAAACAAGCAGTAGGGCAGACGATGCAGAAAAAGATAATTTCAAATCATGCGGGTCTAATGGGAGAGTTATTTTGTATTTATTCAGATGAATTTTAGGAAAAGGAAACTCTTCTCCAAAACGCTATAGACAGGCTGAAACCTAGAACATAGCACCTTTGTATTGATGTGTTGGGTACCAACTCATCCTCAGCTGTAAAAAAAAAATATATATATATGTATACACACACACACACACACACACACACATATGTATGTGTGTGTATACATATACATATATATACATATATATATATGTGTATATATATATACATATATATATACACATATATATATAATCCCCCCTCCCGCAAGTGAATGCCAAAGCATTCACGAATGCAGAGTTCTCCAAGAAAGCTTAAGCTATTGTTATTTGACCTGGAGGCTTCCCTGGTGGCCAGTTAGGAAAGTTTCCAAAGATCAGCAGTTAGCTGTCGCCTCAGGCCCTCCTCCTTCTAACTTTCTTGGGCAGACAGTCACCTACTGGGCTGAGTCCCCCCCACTCCCAGAGCAGAGCCAAAAGCAAGATGAAAAAACCTACCAAGTAAAATAACCACTTTCTTTTAAAATTAATTATAAAAACACTGTAACACTTAATCCATCCTTTAACTGAACTTAATTGGCTATTTGCTATAGAACTGACTCACTGGATTCAGTTGGGAGTTTTTAAGCTTCTGTTGTGTGTATGTGTGGTTTGGTTTTTGTTTTGTTTTTTTGTTTTTTGGTTTTTTTTTTGTCTTTTTAGGGTGGCACCCACGGCACATGGAAGTTCCCAGGCCAGGGGTGGAATCTGAGATGTAGCTGCGGGCTTACTCCACAGCCACAGCAACTCAGGATCCAAGCTGTGCCTGTTACCTACACCACAGCTCACGGCAACACCGGATACTTACTTCACAGGGCGGGGCCAGGGAATGAACCCAAGTCCTCATGGATACTAGTTGGGTTCCTTACCACTGAGCCACAATGGGAACTCCTTAAGCTAGTGTGTTTTTTGCAACCTTAGTAGAAGTTTCCCTGGGGCTGCCCATAGCCTGAAAGTTCTTCACTGTTTGGTGTGTGTGTGTATGTGTGTGTGTGTGAGAGAGAGAGAGAGAGAGAGAGAGAGAGAGAGAGAGAGATGGGTGATGGTGTTCAATGAGAATTGTAGGGAAATAGCATGTTACCCAGGAGAGTCCCTGTGTCCACTGATCAGTCATGAACATGGCTGGCATCCTTGTGGTCTATGCCATGCATGATACCTGCACAAATATCCTGCCTCAGGCAGAGCAATTCATAAAATCATAAATACTGATGCCAAATACATATGTGCGAGGGAAATATTCAGCTCAATTGATGTCAAAGAAATATAAATAAAAACAACAATACAGTACTATTTTCCTCCTTTCAAATTTGTAACAATGTTTTTTAAATTATAATACTCTGGGTTGCCCAGGGCAATCAGAAAATGAGACTCTTATACTTTGCTGTGAGAATGTAATGATGTACAACCTTAGAGGACAGTTGATCGATATATCTCAAAAACCATAAAAATGTTCAGTCTTTGACCCAGCAATTCTTCTTTTTAGAATTTATCCTAAAGAAACAGAATCGTATATTTAAAATAGGTGAATTTGAATATAAGAATTATACCTCAATAAAGCTCTTTTTAAAAAAAGATATGCAAAGTACATATTTATGACATCATTGTTTATAACAGCGAAAACTGCAAAAAGTCAAAATGCCTATCATCTACCATACCCACTTAATAAACTACTAAAGTAGTATTGGCTCTAGTATGTCTGTAGACAGGATTTTTTTTGTTTGTTTGTTTGTTTTGGTTTTTTGGGCTGTACCCATGGCACATGGAAGTTCCCAGACTAGGGATTGAACTGGAGCTGTAGCTGCTGGTCTACACCACAGCTCACAGCAACGCCAGATCTTGAAACCACTGAGCAAGGCCAGGGATGGAACTCGAAGCCTGGTGGATACTAGTCAGGTTGGTTACCAAGGAACCACAACAGGAACTCCTACAGCCATGATTTTGAAGTTCTGTTATAATAGGACCATGGTTCTCCCAGTGTGTTTCCCAGACCAGCAACAGCAATATCTCCTGGAAACTTGTTAGAAATACAAATTATGGATCTCTAGCCTACAGGTATTACATTAGAAACCGGAATTGGGACTCAGCCCTCTGTCTTAACAAGCCTTCCAGGTGATTCTGATGTTCACTAAAGTTTGATAACTCCTTAGGGGGAAAAAAAAAATCCTGCTAAGTTGTAATGTGAAAACAAGCAGAAACAGGCTACATGACAATATATAATGATGTGAGGCCAATTTATTTGAAAAATATCTAGGTATATGCATGCCTAACTAAAATACTGGTAAATATCTTTAATTTTAATTTTAAAAAAGTACAGTATTTTTTGTACAGATAGTAAATGTATAGATCGATTTGGTTCTCTTCTTGATAACTTTCTGTATTTTTACACATTTTCTATAAAAAAGTATGTATGATTTTTAAAGTAAGAAAGGTTATTTTAACAAAGTTCTTGCCCTTGGAGGTTTTGGGTGCTAGACATTTAGGGAAATATATTACCCAAGTTAAGTGAAGAGGAAAGTAGAAAGGGTGGGTAGGTTTTCCCCCTAATCAGTTCTGTGGGGAGTCTTACTGTTTTTAAACTAGAATTTGACATTTTTGGTACTCACTTTAGTTATGAAAGTGCCACGCTAGCTGTCTTAAAGCATCATACTTCAAAGATTAGACTTCTTTTGAGACCATGATGGGGTGGTTTTCTTCTTTTTCTATGTTGGGAGATAGGTGGCAGCTGCTGCTGATGATGCTGCTTCTTCCTCTTTCTCTTCCTCTTCTTCTTCTCCTTGTCCTTCTTCTTCCTCCTCTTCCCCTTCTTCTTCTTGTTCTTTTTCTTCTTCTTCCCCTTCCCCCCTCCTCTTCTTCTTTCTCTTCTTCCTCTTTCTTCTTTTTTTCTGTATCATGCCCAGGAATTTGTTGCACATTGGCTTGTGCAATTCTCTTGCTTTGGACGAGGTCCCTTTGGGGCTTTGTCACAATCTGTATCACTCTTTAAAAAAAATCAAAAGCATCTTATGTTCTTAGGAAATTCACATCAAGAGCTGAATAGCAAGAGTCTTGTTGGCCCAACCACTGGATCTATCAGGTGGCGTAAGCCTTTTGTTATGGGACAGCGTGACAGAGGGGAAAGGACAGGCCAGTTTCCTTATAACTAGTTCTATGGCCTGGGGCGAGTCTCCCGTGTTCTCTGGGTCTCCTTTTCTTCACCTTTAAACTGAAGGAGTTGACAAGATGATCTGTGAAGTCCCTCCCAGCTCTGAATTTCTGTGCTTTTGTGACTAGATTCACAGAGATAGAGTGACCCATAACCAGAAGGCAGTGTAATGCTCTTTGATCTGTCTCATGCAGTTTGGCTTTGTGAAAATGCTGGTGGTGTTTTCAAAAGCTGGAATAGCCTTTCATGGGCTTTTCTCTTGCTCTGGTGCTGACAATCTATTTTGAGGTAATACCTGAGCAATATTATCAATGAGAAATGGTGTCTAGCTTTCAGGACCTTTCCATTACAGCACAGAGGAGTTCAACAGCCTACACATAGAAATGGTCCTTCCTATAAATACAGAGGGAGAAGGTGGCCATATGGCACAGGTCACTGGAATCAGAACTATTTATCAGAGAAGACACAGTAGTTCTTTAGATCAATTAGGAGACGCAGAGTCTAGTCCTAGCTGTGACCTTGGCTAAAGCATGCTCTCTGCTTCTCTCAGCTTCCGCTTCCTTGTCTGAAATATTTCTGCTTGATCTCTAGTATTACTTCATTTCTGAAAAAAGAAAAGTGAGTTTCTGATAGAAAAAAATGAACATCGTGGTCCTAAAGACCGTTGTCCTACCTGAGGAAGTCCCCCAGGGAGTAGCTGTTCTAAAAAACAAAACTGTGGAGTTGCAAGAAAGGGCCCAGCCAGTCCCGCTGAGGATGTGAATCATTTCTATAGCATCTAGCTTTTTCTTGACAGGCAACAGGAGATGAACACATATGTTGTCTGGGGCTGGCACTTGCCACCTTTTGCTTGGGGTGAGAGAAGTGTGTACTTAAACTGCCAAGACAGCCCCAGGTCTGGGGAAGAGCTTTCTGCTCATCCTTTGAACTACAGAACATGTACTGTGCGTGCTGCACTGTCAAGGAAGCCCATGAAGCTTGCTTGGCATAGGAGTGAAGTGAGTAATGAACTTTTGGCTCCAGCCTGCATTCTAAAGCTCGGGTTTTGCAAAAGTTGCAAATCCCCAGAGGAAATGCTGGAGCACAGAAGGCCTGCATATCACGGATTACACTAATCCAGGCAGGAAGTGATAATGACATAGTTATACAAGCAGTGTTTTTCACGGCTAATTGGGAAGGATGGTCATTTAATTAAACTGTGCCAGACCTTGGGTTTTCGAGACCTGGACAGCCTAAGAGCCCTTCTTAGACGCTCGTGCTCAGGATGCTTAAGTCCAACTCTAAATTCTAAGAGGGTAGGGCCTTCAACTTTTTATTAACTTCTAATACCTAATAGCTAGTATAGTTCCTGGAACATGGCAGGTGCTGGACCTGGACAAGAAGACTTTTGAGTATCTTATTATCTCCACAAAGTGCTTTGTTTTAAATCAAGTAGAGATGCCAAGACTTGACGCAATAAGCCTCCTGTGGATGCAAAAACAATCAGACCTGATTCTGCATGTTTGAAGGAAGAGGATGTGCTGATGACACATATACACGTAAAATAAAAAAATTAAAAATAAAAATTTAGATCGATAAAATAAAGAGAATGCCTCCATGACATTATGTACATAGCATTCAACTTGATTTTTCTTCTCTGTAACGAGACAGGGCTGGGGGTTCTGGGATATATTGTCGGGATTAAAGTGCTTCTTCAACTTTTTTTGAACAAAGGCTTTTAAGAGCTTGCAGTGAATATGATGGCTGCCTAGTGTAGGAGAAGGGAGTGATGTATCAAGGGTCAGAAAAACTGGATTTCAGCCTCATGGTGCTGACACCAACCTGTAGTAAGATCCAACTTTCCTCATTTGCAAAAGAAAGGGTGTATATTGCAATGGTTTTATTTCCTCAACCAAAAATTATCGCATTTTTTATAATGTGGGGGATGTGAGGCAAACTGGATTATATCCTTTGGTAGCTAAAATATGGGAAGTTTGTGGACACATCGATGCTATCCAAACAGTGGAATGAAATACAATTGAACAGTAAAATAGGGGGAATAGTACCCGTTGAATAAACTTCAGGACATATGGATGCTGAACATGAAACAAAGCAGTCTTAAGTAAGTTATAACATAGACCTTCTGATTATGTTTTTATTGCCTTGAAATCTTCTTCAGAAGGGAAGTCAAAAATTTCAGTAACTTGAAGATGTCTGGAAGGTCAGCTTCCCATCAGCTTTTCTGCGTCTGAAGTGACCCTCTAGTTGGTCCTCTAACCTGCTCCCGTTCCCATCTGGTGGATTCCAAGACTCCTTTGTCTGTCTCAAAGAGTCAAAAAAAAAATGAGCCCATTAAGAGACTGTAAAAGATCCGGGCTGTTCTGCTCAAGGAATCATAGGACGCGGGAAACGAGATTTATGAGATGAGGTAATAGAAATACAAATAGCAATACATTTTAAAGGAACTTTTTCCTCAAATGCCCATTTCCTTTGTGATTGATTTGTGTGGGGGAGGCTGAGGAGATTGAATTCGCCCCACCTTCCCCACCACATTCCTCCTGTTTCAGGTTCAAAATGTTCCCCATCACAGTACACGGGCATCTTCTCAGAGGTTGGCCCCCTGGGACACTCCCCACGCTCAGCTCTGCAGTTTCCAGAGGCTTCCTCCAGTGACATTCCTACTTGCCATTAACTCCTGAGAAATTTTATTAAAATGGAAGAAGATTTATCCCCCCCCAGCTGAAATTGGGGTCACTGATACTCAAGGAAAGGTGCAGTGCCTCGAGGGTGATCCTGCAGCCGTTTGTCAAACCTCCTGGAGTAATTTATAGGCAAGTGTGCACCCAGGGTCACTCCCAGAGGGAGCAGGGCAAACTGCACAGTGCGCTTACCCCCCCCCCCCAATTTGCGTTTGTAATAAATAATAGATGCTGGATGAGCAAGTCCCTACTGGGTGGCAGGCACGGAGCCACACAGATTCTATGCATGTTTTACACTTAATCCCCAGGGCAAAGCTGTAAATTAGGGATTATTAGACCTCATTTTAGAAATGGGCAACCTGGGGAGTTACCTTCATGGTGCAGCTGAACTGAATCCCACTGGAATCCACGAGGATGTGGGTTTGATCCCTGGCCTCGCTAAGTGCATTAGGGATCTGGCGCTGCCCTAAGCTGATGCAGCTTGGATCCCGTATTCCTGTGGCTGTGGTGTAGGCTGGCACCTATAGCTCCGATTTGACCCCTAGCCTGGGAACCTCCATATGCGTTTTTAGGTTCGGCCCTAAAAAGCAAAAAAAAAAAAGGAAAGAAAATGAAAGAAATGGGCAAACCGGAGCCTTACTCAACTTACCAATGGCCATGGCCATAAGTATTACAGTTGGGTTCAAAATCAGGGTTTTCTGATTCAGGAGTCCTTACTATCAACCAGGCTCAAATGACGAGAATACCTTTAAAGGGAAAACAGAGGTATAAGGTGACCTGAAGTGTACATCCCAGAAGAAACAGCCAGGGCTCCTTGCCTTGATGTAAATAGCTCTGGGGGGATGTTGTTATCATCAACATCCCAGGGCTTTTTGTAGGCTCAGAAGACAATCATTTCTGCCTGGGTTTCCCCTAACTAACAACAAGGGCTTTTTCTCCCCCCGCCCCACCTTTTTTGACTACCCTGTGGCATATGGAATCCCCAGGCCAGGGATCAAATTTGAGCTGCAGTTGCAGCCTAAGCTGCAGCTTTGGCAACACCAGATTCTTAACTCACTGTGCTGGGCCAGGGATCCAACATGCATCCCAGCACACCCATAGTGCTGATCCCATAGCGCCACAACAGAAACTCGCAATAAGTGCTTACCGATCTCTTTCTATAGTGAAAAAGCAAGAAGGACACAAAACTTATTAAGACATGCACTGTTTCCTAATTCAAGACCATAAACACTACAGCATAGGGCATGCAACTAACTATGATAAATTCAGACTATGATTATTATTTGACATAAAGTGGATTGGGTGTACTGAGTAGAGGCCGTGGGGCAGTAGCTTGTTAAAATATGGTCTCAGGACCAGTAGTGTCCAGTCACCATCACTGGGAAATTTATTAGCAATGCAGATTCTCAGCTGCCAACCCTAGGGGTGGGGCCCGCCAACCGAGGATTGGTTCCCTGAAGTTTGGGAAACACTGGTCAAGGGGCTGGGCTGGTAATTGGATTTGGCTCGACAGGAGCTGGGGTAGGTGACCGACAGCACATGAGCCTGGATAAGTCATTTAGGGCTGCTGATGTAAAGGCATTGAACTTCTTGCTACGGAGACTTCAGCAAGCAGATGAAGTGTGGGCGGCCAACCTTTGGGTGAAGTTTGCACTTTAAGACGATCACTGCTTGGCAGGAAGATTCAAGGAGCTGGGAGTTCCCTTTGTGGCCCAGTGGGTTGTGAACCCACTATTATCCATGAGGACGTGGGTTCAATCCCTGGCCTCACTCAGTGGGTTAAGGATCCGGTGTTTCTGTGAGCTGTGGTATGGGTTGCAAACATGACTTGGATCTGGCGTGGCTGTGGCTATGGCATAGGCTGGCAGCTGCAAGTCCGATTCAACCCCTAGCCTGGAAACTTCCATATGCTGCAGACGTGGCCCCCAAAAGAAAAATGATTCAAGGGGCCATCCACTCTGAACCCAAACTGACCACAGATTTCTCCTCTTTCTCAAGCCTCTGCTGTTCTTTCCATTCAAGTTCCTATGACAACCCTTCTGATACAATTTGTATTTATAAAAATCACACTTGTTTTCATGAGTCTCAGGAATTCCTTATGAATCAATATTTTTCACATCTGTGGATCATAAGGAAGAACAGCCGCCCTTTGCCCACTAGTCAACAGGAAACAGAAGGAGAGCTGTGCTCTCGTGTTCATTAGAAAGGCTCAAAGGCACAACTTTTGGAATTTTGACATTTTTCCTCTGTCATTTGCTCTTTGCCCCAAAGAAGACTTTATTCTCCTAACACAGCAAATTTTATTTCCTTTCCCAAAAGGTAAGGCTGAGAAAAGGATGCCTTACCCACATCCCCTTACCAAATTCTGTCTTTACCTGGGCCTTGGAATAAAACTTGTTCTGAATAAGAATTTTAATAAGAGCTGGAGGATCACTGGGGAGCAATGCCCCTGGCTGATTTTCTATGTGGTAATCTCCCCCCTGAGATCTCGAAACTTGTGAAAGCGTTGCTGTGAGATTGAAAACTAGACTTCATACATAAATTAGGACTTGCCACTTGCAGCCTCCATCTGGCCAAAAGAAATCTGCTCTGATTTCAAGACTAGCCTTGTTGACCTGTTATCAGACTTTTCAGAGGCATTAGGAGTGGAGATTCCTGCCAGCTCAGGACTCTTTCCCTAGCAGCCCCTTCATGGACTGACCTTTGAGCATCCACAATCGCCCTGGACTTCTCCTGTGCCACACAGAAAAAAGCTAGACAGATGGTCAACCTGGGTAGCATCTTACTTTCAGAGCCTGTCTCCTCCGTGTGTGGGCCTGGTCACCCCAGGACCAACAAAACAAAGCTAGAGAGGGACAACTGGGTGGTCCATCGTGTTAGGGAAACCAACACATGTCAACAGACTATGAGAATTAAGATGCTTTCCTTTGTAAATAAATATAAATGTTCACCAAACCTTGGAGTCTCTAGGAGTCTGTAGCACATCTTACCCGTGTAATTCATTTTAGCAGTAATCATATCCTCTCAGACAGATGCATTTTGTGTTTAGCCTTGCCTATTCCACAGGACTTGGAATACCTTGAGAACAGGAAATGTGATTTCTATTTCTTTTGAATACTAAAACCACAGCCCTGGAAACACAATAGATAATTCTCCTTGAACTGAATTAAAACAAAATGGAATACAAGAATTAGGGACCACCTCATGAAGTTTGAAACAGGGAACTTGGGGGTTAAAAATGAAAGGAAAGAAAAAACAAAGTGCACCCTTAAATTATCAGGCAGTAGGTTTACAGAAATTATTACTCACAGAGGTGATAATACAGAGGTTCGAAACTTTGTGCATCACGTGCTAGCTTTATAGCATGCGCTCTCTCTCTCTACATTCATTTCAAAAAGACACATTCATGTAACAATATATCATAGGTTTGGATAAGTAAAAGAACTGCTTACTAGCAAGGGTCAAATTTTGTATAGCAAGAGATAAATTAAAAGGTAGTTACCTTGAACGATTTTCGAGCCTCCTGCATAAGCGTGTCACTCTTGTCAGTCAACTGACCAGAGGTGGTGGGAGAGCTAAGGTTTAGCTCAGCAGAAGGCTGGTGAGATATTGCCAAAGTCCCATTACAGTTCCTGATGAAAACTGGTCCATAGACCACCAGCGATTAGCCACAGGCTGATAACACAAAGCTTTCATGTAATTTCATGAACAAAACACCATGATGCTGTGTCAAGATGTTTGGGGCAAAAGTCCTTAACTGTGGGCATTGATGTATCGAGCAGGACAGCCCCTCTCTGTACCAGGGACCGCACCCCGTCAGAAGTAAAGCTGGTGCAGTATAGGTCTGACCCATCCCTACCTGCGTCTTCCCTTCCACAGTTTTGAAACTTCGTTGCCGTCTCCAGATGCCAGCTGTAAGAGACATACAAAACAATGTTTTTTATCAGTCTCTTCTTGTAGTGTCTGGCTTTCTGGCACTTTCTTCTTGTGCTGAATCGTGACCGTGCTGCCAGGAAAGCCATTGGAACCCTCTCCCCAATGACTGCCTTTGCTAATCCTGCCTGCCCAATTGAGACAAAGCTGGGGACTTCACCACCACTGTAATTACGGAGTCCACCCACCACTGCAAGCGAGACACAGGGCCAAGAGAACATCGAGTTTAGGATTCCGTTGTGTTTTGTTTTTATTGCCTCATAATACTAAAGTTCCAGCTTGGAAATGAAACATTATATAACGAGACCTGGGTTGGCTTTCAATGGTGATTTGTTTTGTAGATAGAGTTGTTGTTATCGTTGTTATTGAATCTTGGCGCTTCTGGATGAACAGTGACCATTCTTACCTCTTCTGGTCAAACTCTTTAGGTGGTTTTCAGAAATTGGCTAATATGTCCTCAGATCACCCCTGTGAGGAAGTGAAGTGTCCTTGTTTTTCTAGCTGGAAAAAATGAAACATAAAAAGCTGCTTAGGCAATTGCCTTGGCCTGTCAGGGATGGAAGCCTGAGTTGCCACTGGGGAACTTGTGGCCTCTGGGAGGGCGCTCCTGCCTTCCCGTTGGAAGGCAGGAATGCGCACGCGCTGTCCAGGGCAGCAACATGGTGGGAGGATCGAGCCTCCTCCCACTCAAGGAGACAGTGGCTCTGAAACTACCCCTAGAGATGCCTCTTTCCTGGCTGACAGTTATGGCAAGTGACCTTCAGCTCCACTACGGAAAGTCCAAGTGACTAATTTAATGAACCTTTGGTGTGTGGGGGATGGAGAGGGAGGAGGCTGCCTGGGCCCAGGGCCAAGGTGAGCCATCTTCAGTCCACACAGGGGGTGGAGGGAGAGATGAGAGCGGAAGGGGTCAGAAGAGAACAGGCTTCTCTGCGTGGTCAGGGAAGAGAGTCTGACCATGTGGACAGATGGAGGCCCTGGGTTAGGGAGGCGAAGCATGTCAGCAAAGCAGGAGCGCTTCCTGTCTGCAGACAGGCAAAGGGCCAGTGCTTCGATGAGCTGGAAATAGGAAGCCACGGGAGGCGGTCAGCAGAATCCTTTTGCTCTGTGGGTTCTACCTAGTGAAGTGAAAAAGCTCGTTATGTCAGTGATCTGGGGAGCTTGTTTATGGCTGTGTTTTCTTTTATGTTTCCTCCTGTAATACTTGATGGTACTCAATCCACAGAGGCCACGCTGCCATTCCGTCTCAGGCATCCATCAGCCAGGAGCCATTGTTCAGGCTGTCATCGTTTCGCGCAGCCGTGTGGCTGGGTGTGTTTAGATCATGAGTTAGCTCGCTTGCCTCTGCTTCTTGAATGTACACTTCCAAGGAAGCAGGAGGGGCCAGGGCAGGGACAGTTCCTTCCTCCGCCTTTGCTCTAAAGAAGTGATGGCTCTTCCCGTTGGCATTCTTACAACACAAAGCTCTGCTCTAAGTGACACGGAGGTCATGACTGCACATGGGACCAGGGCATTCTGGTAAGCCAGAGATTTCCCTCATAGATTTTCTTAGTTGTTACAGCCCTGTCAGGTGGGTGGTATTGTTTGGAGGAAAATGAGGCTTGGAGAAATGCATGAGGTCTCATAATAGACCATCTGACCCTGCCCTAAAGGACCATTTGAAGGAGCATTACCAGCAAGAAGGCAGGTGGAACTAAGATTGCTCTGAGCTTTGTCTGCAACCCCAGGACCATTGTCTTTGCAGGAATCCAATCTGACGGTCCTTTTTGACTCAACTTGTCCACTATCCCCCGTTGGAGTTTCTAAGGGAGCCCAAGATACGACATCCCTCTCTCCCACCTGAATCCCAAACAAATTGAGGAATATCGCCATTACTAATTTAAAAGGACTATGATTGGAGTTCCCGTTGTGGCTTGGTGGGCTGAGAACCCGACATAGTGTCTGTGAGGATGTGAGTTTGATCCCTGGCCTTACTCAGTGGGTTAAGGATCCGGGGTTGCCGTGAGCTACGGTGTAGGCTGGCAGCTGCAGCTCTGATTGACCCCTAGCCTGGGAGCTTCCATATGCCGCAGGTGCAGCTTTAAAAAGAAAAAAAGCAAACAAACAAGGACTATGGTGGGAGACAGTCTGCTGACTGGACTCCGAGGTTAGGCAGACACCTCTCCCAGGCTTGGGCACCAAGGAGAGCCTGCTGGGTGAGACTGACCTCGTGGAGAAACAAAGAACACTTCTCTGCACAGCCCCTCCTAGGAGAAAGAGAATCAGGGTCACCATGCTCCTTGCACAATGAATCGAGGGCCAGAAGGCCAGTGTTCCAGCTCCTGGCATGTCCCAGACGCCTGGCAGTAGCCGTCAAGAAGTGATGAAGGGTTCTTTCCCCTGATGCTTCCTCCAGGATGTCTTACCTGGAGCCTGCACGGTAGGCTAAGGTGCCCTCCATGTCCCCTCACACCCCTCCCTGCATGTGACTGTCTTGTCGCCTGTAATCCTGAATTCTGACTTACTGGTCACATGTCTCTCTGCCCCCAAGGACTGTGGATTCTAAGCAAATGTCCTGGGGCTCTTCATCTTTTTAACCACAGTGACTGGCATCTAGCAGCTATTGGTGAGATTTTGTTGAACGGAACTGAAACGGGGTACCGAATCTCTTTACCCACCAATACTGAAAAGACTTTGTTGTTGGGTGGTCTCAGAAACTTCTGAAAAGTTTTTCAAAGTGTTCATTTGCAAAGTCGAGATAAGCACTGATAAGATGGAGCTCTAGAAGTTCTAAGGGAAAACGAAAACTGTCATGTGGAGATAAAAGCCGCAGAGGCAATTGGCAGCCGATTCTATTTATCAACATGAACCTGTGCAGTGGAGTGGGGAGGAAGTTTGTGTGAGTGACCCTGTTTAGTGTAAGTATATTCACTGGTGATTAATTGCAAACATGTTGCTGGTGAGGGATCAATCAATCCAAGATTTAAAGGGAGCCTCCAATTACATTCCCCGTGGTGAAGTACAGTTGACCCTTGAACAGCATGGGTTTGAATTGAGTGAATCCACTTACTTACAGATTTTTTTTAGTATTGTCGTGAGTACTGTTGTGGGTACTACACGGCCTGAGGTTGGTTGGATGTGTGAATGTGGTACCAGGAATGTGAAGGAACGGTGTGTACAGAGGAACAGAGTATGTGAGAGCTGACTCTAATTACACTTGGGTTTTCTACTAAACAGAGGGTCGGCACCCCAACCTCCGCTACTGAACAGCAGTAGCATCTGGGAATTTAGAGATGCATATTCTTAGACCCTGCCACCCCAGCCCTTCCAAATAATCAGGATTTCTGTGAACAGCGTCCAGGAATCTGGGTTTTAACAAGCCCTCCAGGTGATTCTTGGGCTGCTAAAGTTCAAGAGGTGTTGTTACAATGGGCCTCCTCCAGAGTGGAAAGAACAGATTTGCACGTCAAAGGGACTAATACCAAGAATTCACATAACAAGGCAATCTTCTAAACACTCCCAAGTGTGTTATCTCCGTTATTCCTTACACCAATTCAAGAAAAAGGTTAGTATTTTTCACTTGATTTTGTTTTTGGCTGTGCCTATGGCACATAGAAGTTCCCCAGCCAGGGCTCAAACCTGAGCCACAGCAGTGACCTGAGCTGCTACAGTGACAACGCTAGATCCTTAACCCACTGCACCACAAAGGTACTCCAGATTTTTTAGGTGAGCAAACTGAGATACAAGGCCAGGACTAGGGTGAGATAAAGGAGGCACTCTCCTCCTGGGGAGAGAAATTTAAGAGGGTGCCCCCAAACCTAGTAATCAAGATTCATAATATTTTAATGTAATATTTTTAAAAATCAAAATGAATGACAGTAAATTAATGATCATCCAAAAATCAGAGGGCGATCCAGCAGGCAAAATGGTATATAGTTACTTGTCAGGTGATATAATAAGAAGCAGAGAAAAAGACTTGAACCCAGCATTTGACTCCAGGCACTGTGTGCTCAGTGGAGATGCTGTGGACCCCTGTCAACTAACACTGCCCTGCCATGATGGAGAAGGAAAGGTCCAGGGGCCTACGAGCAAGCAGCTTTTGGGTCACAGGGGTGCCTAAGGGTCCTGAACTCATTGGAACCTCAAGCAAAAACAACAACAAACAAAAAACTATCTAAAAATGGAAGCAAGAATGTCACATAAGGCCTACATTTCATAGGGTGGCCATCTATGAACTTAAGCAGGAAAAAGGATGATGATTTCCAAAGCTTCCTCCCAATTTTTCTTCCGGCTGGTTCCTGCTGGGAGAATCAGTGGGTAGAATTACCCTGCTTGCTGGCTGTAGGAATGTGATAATTAGAATCACTTAATATAACTGCATTGCCCTCCTTGGTCCATCCACCTTTGGAGAGAGAGAGATCGAGCGTTTCTCTTGCTTCCAATCTGTGAGATTCTGGCAGACAGGGAAGCCGCTTGTCTTGAGGGCTTGTCATTGAGAGCTGGTCACCTAGAATGCCCCACCATGTTTGAGCTGCATTGTTAAACTCCATTGGTATTCTCTCAGCAAAGGGCCTCTTCTTCTTTTATGCTCCAAATGCTCCAAATCAGCATTCTGCAAACATGATATTTCCTAACCTGAAAACATTGCACGTTGCTGCTGCACCCGTCATGATTCTTCCTTGCTTTATATAAATTGACTCAAAAGGATATTTCTGGTAAATGTGCTCATATGTCAGGAGACTGAAACATAGTTAGTTACACATTTTACGTGATACATTAAGAAGATCAGAGAGCTCATGGCTAGTTCCCAGGATGGCTCCCACTTTCCTTGTCTTTAGTGGGTAGAGAGGAGAGGATGTTTTATAAACACCTAGAATTCTTGCCACCCATGTGCTCTTTAAGGTAAGTGGGAGGTACAAGATTTTAAACTTAGACATTTGGACAGAATTTCTAGTAAATGGTCAGTTTCTCTGTCCACTATGTCTTTTGGTATCTGTAGTATTGTAGTATTGGGGGATAAGTTGCTTCTCAGATTTGTAATTTCAACCCGATGGAATTTCGTTTCCTGAATGTTATAGAGCAAGTGCTGAATGAGTTTACAGTTCTTTCTTTCTTTTTTTTCTTTTTGCTTTTTAGGGCTGCACCCCATGGCATATGGAGGTCCCCAGGCTAGGGGTCTAATCAGAGCTACAGCTGCTGGCCTAAACCATAGCCACAGCAACGCCAGATCCGAGCCACGTCTGTGACCTACACCACAGCTTCTGGCAATGCTGGATCCTTAACCCACTGAGTGAGGCCAGGGAGCAAACCCGTAGCCTCATGGATCCTAGTCAGATCCATTTCTGCTGCGCCACGATGGGAACTCCCACATTTCTTTTGCTATTGATAGCAATACATGTTTACTCTTTTTCACTTTTTGAGTGCAAACATTTTCCTTCAGTAACTCACTTATCCTAGAAATATGTATTGAGCACCTATTAGCTAAAATCATGAGGGACAATTATATGGTAAGTGAGCTATAGTCTCTGCTTTTGGGGAATTTATAGATGACTAAGAGTCAGAAAATATAACTGTTAACTATACTGCAAGATAGGAACAGATGAAGAAGAAATAGCCTAAATACTTTGGACATTCAGAGATGAGAGAGACACCCCTGGGAAGAATCTAGGAGAAGGCAGCCTTTCAGCTCAGCCCAGTGGATCAGAAGGATTTGATAAGTGAAAGAGGGCTCTGAGTGAGGACAGCAGGAGCAAAAGCAAGGGGATGAGGAGGGAAGGATTGAGCATGGCCTAGAAAAACAAGTGTCCTGTTAGCCTGGAAAGAAGTAGAAATTAGATGAAGGGTTTTGAACTATATTCACTAGGCACCAGGGAACCAGGGCAGGTTTGCTTTTCCAGCAGTGCTGGAATGTAAGTAGAGCTATGCTTTTGAGCAATGCCTTTCAGGCCTTAGCATGCATTCAGATCACCAAGGGATTTTGTTAAAATGCAGATTTACACTCAGGAGGTCTAAGCAGGGTCTTGAGAGTCTGCATTTCTAAGAAACTCCCAGGGGATGCCCTTGCTGCTGGACTACAGAGCATGCATCTAGTAAGGAGGCTTTAGAAATCTCTTGCAATGAGAGATCAGATGAATTGGGGTGAAGGAAGGCTGCAGATTGGGAGACAGGGCTTCTTACAGTGGCCCCACAGGAGGTAGAGTGGGTCTGAACTAGGGCAGAGGACCATACGGTGGAAGTGAAATGCGTAGGGCTTGACAGCTCCCTTAGGTGGAGTGAGGAGAGTGGGTTTGGTCATGTATGACTAAGCTCCCCAGGCTGTGGGTACAGGTGCTGTGAGCACGCCCCTCCCCTAACACTTTGGGCCCTAGTCATTTGAAACCACTTACCGTTCTTTGGAGTTGCCAGTCTGTCTGGGCTTGTGTCATGTTGCTGATTCTGAAAGGAATGCTAGTGTCTCTCTCCAGCCCTTCACCAGACAAACTCCTACAGAACCCATGGACTCAAGTCAGGTGTTACCTCTTCCTGGAAGTCTTCCTAGTACCCTCACTCCCCTCTCCCTTAGCCTGCCTTAGGTAGCCCTCCTGTGAGCTCCCATGACATCTTGTTTGAGGTCTCATATGAAAGCACTGGGGTAGTGGGGTGACACCTGTCAGTGACTGTGTGCTTCTTAAGCACAAGAATTATCTTTTTCAGCTTTGTGACCCCAGCATCTCAATAAGGTAGAGACGCAACAGTGTTGGACAAATGACTGAATGAATCTTGAGGAAGGGCATAGCTTTACTGGCCTGGTGGCAGTGGCTTTTGTTTTTGTCATTTGGGGTGAGGACAGAAGTTGTTTCGACCTTGAATTGAATTGAGTTTGGTAATTTTGAGATGCAGAATATCCAGGCGACAATGGGCAACAAGTAGTTCGACATTTCAGAATGCAACTTAGAAGAACTTCGGGTCTGACTGCAATGACTTGGGAATCATATGCATGGAGGTGACAGTTAAGAGCACAGAAGTGGATCAAATAAAGACGGAGGGAGGGGAGGGACAAAGGGAGAGGGGCAGCCTGCAGAGGAATAGAGCCGCAAAGAGAAGACCAAGAGCAGACAGGGACAGATGGAGGTGGATGGAAGACAGCAACTTCATGCTTTACTTGTGACACCTTTCTTTTCATGATACCCAGTGGGGGACACAGGCTTGGGTCCCATGTCACAGTGTAAGGGCGATGTTGGTCCTGAAAGACTTCAGGGGCCTGTAGGAGGGAGACCCTGCAGGGAATGAGGCTCAGATGTGAGGTCAGGATCCAAACACCGACTTCACATCCTGGTTATACAGGCCTGTTTCAGGCCTTCCTACCCTCCTACCTGGGCAGAATGTCATTCATCAAAATGTAGGTGAACTTAAAGCTTCGTCCCAACCCCTCTGCCGTTTGCTTTGCAAATTGCTCGATGAGATCATCTAGTCAACACACACATACATGCACACTTTACTATGGTTTGCCTTCTATCAGGTAGCCTTGTGTGCATTTAAGAATAAGACTTTTCAGGCTAGAAGGCCATTTTCTCCAAGAATAACCCCCAATATTTCACCAAGTGCTCTGTTCAGAGAGAACTATCCAAATGCAGGCTGGTGGGTGCCCTGCAAATCAGCCTATGGGTCGGTACCTACAAGGCCTTCAGAAAGAATGATCAAATCCAGGCTTTTTTCTTCTTGTTGCCCAAAGCAGCATTTTAACAGACTTCTATTGTATTTTCTCCATTCAGTTCGCGTAGAGGGTGACATTTTGCCCTCAAATTCATATGCATAGTTGCTCTTAGAGACTTTCAGAGCTGCATTCCTGACAAAATCAGACCCTCTGTTTTATCTGAAACAACCCCCCAAAGAAAATCATCAGCTCTGAATGAACAGAACAATTCTTTATATCCGCGGGAGACAGGCAGACAAAACGCAATAAAACTGAAGAAAGAAAGAGACATGGCAATGATTTGTTTTTCATAATTACTTATTCAGAGTAGAAAGGAACAGGGGAAGAAGGTTCCTTTTAACATGTCTTGACGTGACGGATGAGGTGTGCTCGTCATGTGGGTGCAGAACAGATGAATGCAGGGCAGTCTTGTTAAAGCGATGTTTCACGTTGGGCGGAGATGTATTTCTATCTGCAGTGCTGGAGATAAACACCCGGTATTTTATTCCGCATTTTCATTTCGTTTAAAATCCCTCGCTGTTCTCTCAGACTGGCAGGTGCTGGGACTCGCCTGCCTCAGACCTTTCTTTTCTATATCCCATCGCAAAAACAGTTCCCCTTGCAAGACACAAAATAGGAGCACCCTAAATGCATGTTTTCCTCCTAACGGTACCCCCAAACTGTGATAGATTTGCAAATCATACTGCAGCGCAAAAAGACCTACAACGTCTCTGAGTTTATTTTCCCTTCCCTGTAACTGAGTCACACCGTTTTCTTTGGTGCAAACCTAGTTCTAGCCAGAAATCAACGGAGAGAAAGAAAAAAGGAAAGTTTGCACTAAATTGGCTTTGTTTCCTCTTCTGTGCAAAGGGTAAGCAAACTTTTTCTATCTGAAACACACAGCCTTTTCTCATGGAAGAGTGGAATCTGGAAGTTTCTGACTTGAGCTGTAGAAGTAATAAGTTGGATCGGTGATAAAAAAAGAAAGAAGCTAAATGTATAGTTTTCTACACTTCTGATTGAAGGGAGGGTGTTAATGCATTCTTTAATTATTTTTGAAGGTTATCATGAATCCAAGGATAAGAAATTTAGAAATAGGAAGTACAGGAAATATTAAAATGAGGTTTATGCCATCAATTTTTAAGCCTCCATGGAACATGCATGTGAGGACTTAACTTGTATCCTAAGCCATGTAAATATATAAATAAATAATCTGGGATTTGAAGGTACTCAGGAGATTATAATATACATCACTCATAAGAAAGGAGGCATTGGCAAAAATATTAGCTATATAGCATGTACATTATCCTTTTCTTCTGTCCTGAATACAATTATTTACTTATTCTTTGAAGTTTTTAAAAAAGTTTATTTTTTTTTCATTTTGTTCTTGTGATGAGGGAGTTTGGCACTAACTCATAAGTGTGCATTCTATAAATGGTTTTTGAATAAATAAAGAAGGCATGGGATATGACCCCTACCCTGAATTAACTCAATGGCTGAACTCAAGTCTTGTGGTCCCCAGGAAGGGGTGGGACCTTTTGTTTTGAGCAAAGAATGTGCCAAAACAGGATAATCTGGCTCCATTTTTCTTAGAGCTTCTACATGAAAAAGGGCTGCTAGCAGCATCTTTTAACCTGTAAAGACTCAGGAAAAATAAGCAACCGAAAGCATCTCAAATATTGAACTATTTCATACAAACCCGAATGAACTGGTGAGGGTGGGAAGCCTTCAGCTCTGGATGCTGGATTGTGCACCTCTGTGGAATCTGAGGAGTCCCTGTGGTGTGACGAGGTGTGTGGGAAATCTAGCGGCAGCTGTTTACTGAGAACCCACCTCACGGCAAGTGCTTGTTTGAGGTGCTTTGCACGTGCGTCTCACCTCACCCTCAAAATTGTTCTGTGCTGTGGTACTTGCCCATCACATAGTTGAGGCTACCTAGGCTCAGACAGGTTAGATGATGAAATCACGTAGCTGGCGGTGATAACCACTTGGGTTTGGACTCAGCCCTGTCCAACTCCAAATTCCTAAGTTTGGCCCCTTTCTGCCTCCCAGATACACTGCTAATAGCAATATGCTGTATTCAATTCTTCAGAGTAATTTTAACTATGAGCCAGGGGTACGCACATATAGCCAGACTGGTCTAGAGCACAGTTTCCCATTTTCTCTCATCAAAACCTACCCAATCCCGTCGCCTGAGGGTCCTAAGAAATAACATTCCCTGGAAGAAATCTGTCTGGCTTCCGTCAAATCATGAAGCCTCTGCTACCAATAACTTAAAAGTTATAGCTAATGGTGCTTCTCTGTAAGACAGGACCCTAACACAGCGATTTGAACATGCAAACCTTTCTTTCTTTTGGCGGTGACAGAAGTCATGCATATTTTATGTGATCCTACTGCATGTCACCATGTTGCATGTGACAGACTGCTCGGATTGCAGTCCTTCACATCTATGTATACATGTACCATTTTTTAAAAATTATTTATTATTATTTTTTGTCTTTTTGCCTTTTGAGGGCCGCTCCCTTGGCATATGGAGGTTCCCAGGCTAGGGGTCGAATCGGAGCTGTAGCCGCGGGCCTTCGCCAGAGCCACAGCAATGCGGGATCCGAGCCACGTAAATGTACCATTTTTAAAGCCCTTACACATCGTGGTTTTATTAGGACAGTCCCTTTTATAGACTAGGAGACCAAGTCTTAGCTGGTTTAACGTGACAGGTTCCACAGCTAATTCATGGAAGAGACGAGACCAGAACTCACATCTTTTAACGCCAGGCCCAGCGTTCCTTCCACGATGCCAGGCTGTCAAAAATTCCCAGCCTTATCATGTGCTTCTCATCTTTTCCCCTAAAAATCACAAGACAGCACAATGTTATCTGGCCTATCACTGTAAATATTTTAGCATTTAAATGAGGGGGAGGAGTAAGAGAGAAAAAATGTTTCTGTAGAGATTTTTTGCAGAGGTGGGAAGGTTCTTGGTCTCCATCCAGAGATCATGAGCGTGAGCGTTTAATGAGACTATTGTCCACAGGCCTGTGCAGGGTTTAGCAATGAGGTGATCGCTGCTTGGCTGTTCTCGGGCTCCCTCAAGGTCTCCAGAGAGAGAACAGGAAGCAGAGTTAGTACTGACAGAAGCTGCCTTCTGGTCCTGGCCTCGGGGGAAGCAGGCCACCTCCCTGAGCCTCAGTGTTACCATCTTTAAAGTGAAGCTAACAATGCCTGTTTTGCCCAGCTCACTGAGTTGTTTTCCAGGATCCCCTAAAGTCATGCCGTAAAAACTCCTGGAAAACTACTCACGTTTCACCCCGTACAAACGTACGGGATTCTTTTTAATGTCATTAGCGGATCACAGAGATTCCACAGCACGGAGAAAACAAGGGAATTAAAAGAATGTGATACACTACAAATTTGTGATGAAGCCTTTGCTCTAAATTACATTTTTTCCCTTCTTGAATGAAAATTGATTGGAAATATTATTTCCAATATTGGAAAATAATATTTATTCCACAGGTCTTGTTTAAGGATGCAATAAAGGAGTTCTTGTTGTGGTTCATTGGGTTAAGAACCCTCTGTATTCTCCATGAGGATGCAGGTTTGATTCCTGGCCTTGCTCAGTAGATAAAGGATCTGTCATTGCTGCAAGCTTCGGCGTAGGTCGTAGATGCGGCTCAGACCTGGTGCTGGCTGTGGCTGTGGCATAGGCTGGCAGCTGCAGCTTTGATTTAGCCCCTGTCCTGGGAGCTGGAAACATGCTGCAGCTGCAGCCACAAACAAGAAAGAAAGAAAAAAAAAAAAAAAAAGAATAAAATGAAACATCCATGAAGGACTGAGAGTAATACTGGGTATCCGTCTGGCTCTTTTTCCTAAACTTCCAGTGATGAAACCTACCTCCTCAGAGAGCCTGGCAGATGATCCCCAGTAGGACAGCAAGTATTCTTATTATTTGTTACTATTTCTGTCATTCTCAGCTTACTCCACTTCCTCTAATTCCGCAATAAAAATAGAGCTATTCATCAGATAGCGAGCCCAGGGCTCCCTCTTTTCTAAGGTCAGCGACATGGGGAGTTGTGACACAAATGTTTGGGTGATTATTTAGTGATAAAAGCTAGGACCCAGAGCTGTTTAATTCCTCCACATATTCACATATGGCTGAACAGAACCCACTGCCACCACTTTACCAGTCCCAACCCACTTCCCCAATCTCCCTGCTCTCACAGATCCCTCCTCCTGGAACTTTCTGGAAGATTTGCCCATGACTAAGCATGTCAACTAGCACTGGAGTTTAGACACTGATTCTCTTTTTTTTTTTTCCTCCATGAGCCTTTCCGCCCATGTTATGAGAATTCCTCTCTAGATGGATATATTTGGTTTAGGTCCCACGAGGGCTCAATTGATGTTGCTCAGCAGTGTGCTTCCCATTGCTAATGGCTTTATCTGGTTCCTAAAAGGCGCCCTCCATTGGGCATCAGGATTGGGAAGAGAACTGCAAGCTCGGAGGGGAAAGCCCATTGCTCCTTTCTTTATACCTCAGATTTCCTGCCATGACATTACTAGACCCTCCCAAGCCCATCATTTCGACTGCTGTCCTTTTCCTTTAGTCTCTGCAGCCCTCCTCAGAGAGAACTTCAGGGTGATACTTAGTATAGTCGTGCTAACGTCTTCAAACACTGCAGTTAGGTGTTTGAAATAAAATGTGTAATTATGGTAGTGGAAAGCTACATCTGATTCCAAACAAACCTCGTGTTCCCCTGGCTATAATTAGAGAGCAAGGTTGGCAGCACACATTTTCCCAGGAAAGCCGGTTCAAGTGAGGCTTCTGTTCTCTCAGAGGGGCTCCTGGAGGTGCAGATGGTGACAAAATGATCGGACATTGGTCCCCCTTCCCAATTCTGAACAGATTGTCCATCATCATTCCTAGAGTCTAAAAGTACCAAGTATGTATAAGGAATTCATGTTTGGAGTTGTGGATGTTCATAGTCTTCCAGTGCATTTGTCTGAACAAATTAGAACAAGGAAGGAACATTATAGACACCCACGGACATCCTTGGACCAAAGTGTGCAGAAGTAAAAACTTTCTCTTAAACGCTTCCAGAGCCAACATGGGAAATTCTTACAGCTTCGGAAAAAAACTAGAGACTGTTTTGAATCATCTCACAGGTCTTTGCAGCTTAAAATCAATAATAACAGGAGCAGGAGCTAGGTGACCAAGGTCTCAGAGGTTTTCCAGTTTCCTATTTGGGGACCATCCTAGTGAATCTTCTCAAGACCTGGATTTCCCTACTGTCTTTGGAGGGTTTTTTGTAATTAGGCATATTTAGCTGTACCATGTTATACTGCTACAGGAAGAATCCCATTTGTCAGCAGTTTTAAACTTTGCCGAATAAAGGCTTATTGGCAAACAGCAGTGAACACTCTGATAATGACCCAACTTTAGAAAACACACACCCTGCTGTGTTGTATTCAAGCCCCAGTTCTATTGAAATAAAAAAGAGAGACAATGCCTGCTTTCAGACACTAGAGATCCTTTGTATTCCAATAAAAGTCTAAATTAATGTTTTAAAAGGTTATTGCTATTTTTTCCCACTTAGCTGGCATCATTTATAAGTCTTATTTAGACAAGGCCCTACGTTATTTTACTATTTCTTTTTGCATAAAAGCTAGTATTTGATTGCGTTAGATCATCAGCTTCTGGTTTGCATTAGACAAACCTGAAATACCCTATTATTAAGATTAAACAAAAAAAAAAATAGTTGTTTTCTTATTCTGAAACCTATTATTTTGAGGCTACTCTGACCAGAGGAAAAGAAATCAGCTTAGCAAAACCTGACAGAGAGATGCTTAAAAAGGAGTAGCGTAACCTCATCAGTGCTGCGTTTGGGTTGCTTTTGTATGTGCGGTCCCTTCCTAGAACTGACAACAGGAAAGAGGAAGACATGCGTTCCTTGACCTTTGCAATACGTTCTTTATCAAGAAAGGAGTTTCAAAGTGAAAAATACACGGCCAAAATATACTGTTTGCCTATGTGAGGTGAGGTGCTCTAAAAATCTACAGTAAAATGGCATTTGGACCTAAGGGTTGTAAGGCCTTCTCTCTGTATGTGATTTACACTTTCCCTGGTGTTTACTCAACATAAGTATCAGACTGAGACATTAGCATGTGAGGGGCAGCCACCACAGTAGCCTAACAGGAAAATGAGGTCCAGATAACATGCACCAATCAGGACTTGCCTAACTCTCTCACCTACTCATGTGGGAACTCTGTACCCCTCCAGCTTCTTCCTAATAGGTCAGAAATTCTCTAGGGGCAACTCATATAGTTTCTTCATCCTAACTTATTCTTACTGGTCCACTGGACCTCAATTAGAAGCCATCTCTAGGAATTCCTGTTCTGACTCAGAGGGTCAAGAACCCAACTAGTATCCATGAGGACTCAAGTTTGATCCCTGGCCTGTACTCAGTGAATTAAGGATCCAGTATGGCTGTGGCTATGATGTAGGCCAGCATCTGCGGCTCTGATTTGACCCCCAGCCTGGGAACTTCCATATATCATGGGTGCGTCCCTAAAAGGACAAAAAAAAAAAAAAAAAAAAAGCCATCTCTCTAGGACACTGACTGGAGCCAACCAAAGAGGAGTTATGTGCCCTCCCATGAGCTTGCAAACTATTATAACTGTAATTGCATCATGTTGTAATTCCGTGTTGGTGTGTGTGTTGGTTTCCCACACTGGACCATGAGCAGCATGAGGTGAGGGCCCATAACTTTTCCTTGTTATATTTGCTGCATCTCTCCCACTGCATGCCACAGATTTGTTGTATAATAAAAGTGGATTAAATTGATATCTCCTCAGACTAGCTTTCTTTTACTTTTTTTTTTTTTTTTTTTTTTTTTTTTTTTGGCCACACCTGTGGCATGTGAAAGTTCCCCGGCCAGGGACTGAATCCACAGCTGCTGCAATGCCAGATCCTTTAATCTACTGCACCCTTCTGAGAATCGAACCTGTGCCTCCACAGAGACCCAAGCCACTGCAGTCAGATTCTTAACCCACTGCACCACAATGGGAATTCCCAGGCTAGTTTCTCTATTGTCCCCTTACCTTTGCCAGTTTCCTCGGGTTTTGCCACAGATTCCTGTGATGATGGCTGGCTCCTGCCATTGCCCACCAAGGCAGCCTTATTGGTGATGTCAGCCAGAGCATCAGCACTGCCACCACGGTGCCCACTGTCGTTGGCATCACAGCTGCCTATGCTTCATGTTGATGGTGCACAGATCTTGATTCAGATGCTGCATCATTTTGTTCACTTATTTTGCTCCCTGTGTATTTATCCTTTGGACAGTCTAGGCATGACCCTCAGGAGGTGGTAAGGAAGATAACCTGAGGAGCAGAAGTCTGCCATGCTCAGAATCACCTCTTTCTCACTTATAGTGGTTCAAACTCGTGTACTTTGGTTTTCATCTCTGAGAATGAGTTTTTCCTCAGGATACTCTTTGGATCCTCATCTAAATGGATCTTAGTGGGATTTCCCTTCCCTTGGTCTGTTTGATATACCCATGTATGTCCAATTCTGAGGGGGAGCACAATGGAAGCCCTAGATGGAGCCTTTCCTGCTCTTAAGAACTCCCTGTACATCAGCAAGCCGTTGCTCCCTTGCATTTCAGGAGAAGTGTCAACGGTCCTCATAGGGTTGCCAGATAAAACACAAAGCATTCAATTAAAATTTAGTATCTGAAATACATTATTTAGTATAAGTATGCCCCAAATATTGCCTGGGACATACTTATACTAAAGAAGTGCTGCACTTCAGTCCAAAACAGAACACCTCACCAGAAATGATAATGATATTATCATGTCATCCTTTATCCCCACATACCTGAGCTTATTTTAATACTTTGAATGCTGAATATAAGAAAAATAAAAATTGTCAACAGTGTGGTGAAATCAGGCCAGATGTTGTATGAGACATACTGAAAAGTAATGATGTTTAAGTGAAATGCAAATTTAATTGAGTGTCCTGTATTTTTGTTTGCTACAACCTGAGTCCTGCATCAGAAGCATCAAACAGCCACTGAAGGACAATGAGAGTAATGTTCCCAGTATGTCCCTAAAGTGACAGCCCATAGGGTGGCTCATGATGGAACAAATGGAACCATCCAGTGTCTCAGACCTCCTAAGCCCACATGCTCACCCTAATCCAGACTGCCTGCTAGGTTCTAAAGGAAGGACACATTCCCTAATCAGCAAGTTCTAGGCTCTAGATATGTCTGACTTGTGTATCTTGAGTAGTGAAAGGTCTTTTGGGAAGAGAGAGAAGGAAGTCTAGAGGCTACCTCTGGGCTACTTTGGCTGAATCAGATTGCAGTTGAAAAGTCCTGTTGCACAAAAAAGTTCTGGTATAAAGTCACAAAAACTCAGGGAGTAGCTTCTGAGACTTTGCTCAAAGAAAATCCAAGATCCACATGTCTTGTAGAACTTCTGTTGGCCATTCTGCCTGGGGATTGGCTGATATTCACCATAGCCTGTTCATGTTGGGCAGAAATGTGGTGCTTCAGCCCCAAACTAAGTACCTCATAAGAAGCCATAATGGTGTTTTCATGTCATCCTTTATTCCTCGTCTACCCGGGCTTATTTTAAGCCTTTGAGGATTGAATAACTAACAAGAAAAATAAAAATTGTCAATAGGATGATGAAATCAGGTCAAGGCAAGAATGTGAAAATGAATTAACATTAACAGGATAGCTTCTTAATTTTTTTCCCTTCAGTCCTGGCTTTTGTGCTTGCCACAAGCCTAATGGAGTCCCAGATGAACCATGCCAATGCCTGGGCACTTGTAACAAAACAAGAGGAGATAAAGAGGGATGAAATCATCCATGGAAGTAGGAAGCAATTAACCACATAAAGAAAGTGAAACATCATCAGTGATAAGCCTTGGCAGCAATTTACTCAGGTTTGGGAACTTTTTGTTCAGAATGTTTTCAATAAGTTTTCTTAGTTTTCTGCACCTTCCTTAATTCAATAGCTTTTTTTAAAGAAAAGACAAAATTATGCAGTCATTACTGCCCACATACAGGTCTTTATTGTATCACAGAGATTAGATGTGGGTGGAAAAGTGGAAATAGGCAACACAGATGGAATTTCAAAGGTCCTTAATGTTTGCTTTTGCTTCAGTATTTTGTATTATAGATCTTCCTAGAGTTATGATGGGGTTATTACATCCTAAAAAACCCATCATAAGTCAAAAATATCTTAAGTTGAAAATGTAATACATCTAAGCTACTGAACATCCTAGCTTACCTTAAATGTACTCAAAACACTATAGCCTATAGTCGAGCTAAATTACCTAATGCAAAACCTATTTTGTAATAAAATGCTGCATATTTCATGTACTTTATTGGATATTGTAATGAATGTGAAAAATTGTTTTAGGGATGTGGAATGGTTGTAGGGGTCCAGAATGGTTTTAAGTGTGTGGATGGTTTACCCTCGCGATGGGCTGGCTGACTGGAAGCTGTGGCCACCTGCAGCCACCCAGCATCACCAGAGTGTCATTCTGCATTCGGCTAGCGTGGGGACAGAATAAAATTCACAACTCTAGGTATGGTTTCTACTGAATGTATATCACTTTCACACCATTGTAAAGTCAAAAAATTTTGTTAAGCCATCACAGTATGGGAATCTCTGGATTTCGGTCCTTGCTGTCATCTGGTACTGTCCTGACACACAGAACTTCTGTACTTGTTCATATAAACAATAGTCACTGCTGACCAAAATGATGAGTAGGGAGAGGGGAAAGGGAGCCCCCAAAGTCTGATTTCCTGCTGTCAAATTACCTTTCTCTAGGGATCGAAAGAGTCTTGTGATTCTTGATAAAGAATTTAGTATGGCTGGAGATTTATTATTCTCTCTTACAGAGCAAGAGAAGGGAATAGTTATATAGCTGATATTTTGGGTAGTAATTGTTCATACCAACATCTTTTTTTTTTACTGAGGTATCATGGATGTGCAGTAGTATTGCATAAATTACAGGGGTACTGTGTAGTGATTTACAGTTTTCAAAGGTTATACTCCATTTATAGTTATTATAAAATATTAGTTATATTTGGAGTTCCCTCATGGTCAGCAGGTTAAGGATTTGGCATTGTCACTGCTGTGGCTCTGGTTATAGATGTGGTGCGGGTTCAATCCCTGCCCCGGGAACTTCCACATGCTGTGGCTGTGGTCCAAAAAAATATTGGCTATATTCCCCTTGTTTTATAATATGTCCTGGTAGCTTATTTCATACTTAATAGTTTGTACATCTTAATCTCCTCCCTCTGCATTGTCCCTTCTCCTTCCCTCTCCCCACTAGTAACCACTAGTTTGTTCTCTGTATCTATGAGTCTGTTTCTTTTTTTTTACATTCGCTAGTTTATTGTATTTTTATATTCCACATATAAGTGATATCATGCAGTATTTGTCTTTCTCTGCTTGACTGATTTAATTTAACATATGTCCTCCATTTGTATTGTTGCAATGGCAAAATTTAACTCTTCTTTATGGCTATAAAAATAACAGTAATAGTATTTATATACACACACACACAAATATAACATCTTCTTTATCCATTCATCTGTTGGTGGACACTTAGGTTGCTTCCATATCTTGGCAATTGTAAATAATGCTACCATGACCATCAGGGTACAGGTATCTTTTCAAATTAGTGTTTTGCGGGTTTTGGGATATATACGCAGGAGTGGAATTGCTGGGTCATGTGGAAGTTTCTAGTTTTAGTTTTTGAGAAACTTCTATACCATTTTCCACAGTGGTTGCACCAATTTATATTCCCACCAATAACACCATTGTCTTTTAACTCAAGTGGTAGGTGATAGGCCTAATATATCTGGTTTGTGTACAGCTTTGTGTTAGTAGAGCTAATTTGGCTGATGGTACATTATGAATAGATATGGAAAATAAGTTTTATAAGAACATGGTTCTGGTGTATTTCCCTTTTAAGGAAGTGTAAGCCTCAAATGAATTGTCCTAGACAACAAAATTTGCAAGGCAGGAGTTCCTGCTGTGGCACAGCAGGATTGGCAATGTCTCTACAGCACTAGGAAACAGGTTCAATCCCTGGCCCAGCACAGGGGATAAAGGATCTGGCATTGCTGTAGGTTGAAATTGCAGCTCAGATCTGATCCCTGGCCCAGGAACTCCATATGCTACTGGATGGCCAAGAAAGAAAAAAAAAAAAAAAAAAAAAAAAAGTTGCAGGAGAATTAAGTAACTATTTTCAAGAATAAAGTGTAGCCAACTATGCTTCACTTTCTTGGAAGACAGAAAAAAATATAATTTAAATTTTAGAATGGGTTGTGAAATCTTCCAGCATTTTATGTAAAGGACAGAAATCTTCCTCAAGTGTTTGAGAAGGGTTGGGAGGGGTCTCAGTAGTCTAGAACAATGGAAGGTTTTCAGGAAAAGTCACAAAATCTGGGGGTTATAGAAACCCACCAGTCTCTAAGTAGGAAGCTAGCTTCTGGGTCGTTCTGTATGGTTCACAGCTTCTTCCAGCTCACACGATCCCAAGTGAGAATGCATTATCAAACCCAGCAACCTTATTCACAACTCCCTCAGCCTTCTCACCCTCTCCTAAGCACTGACTGACCACTGGGGGTAAGGAAAACAGGAAGACTGAAATAAGATCTCCCATTAGCAGCCATTAGGAGCTCAACATTCAAAGCTCAGCAGCCACTGAAATAGATTTTTCATAAATTTCCTGAGGAGCCTTGTGGAACCCAAGATAAAGAGCAGTTATTTTCTCTCTCTTTTACAGATGGCATAAATAACTCCCTTTGGCCACAAAGCTTTAGGAATGAAACAAAGATCTCCTAGTCCAGGGACAGTAGCAGGAGCTCAGGTGGCTGCCTAGAAATTAGCACTTGAAGAGGGTGAGGAAGGAGAGGCTTCAGGGATAGAGCGAACTGATATGGCTATCAGCAGGGAATACAGTAAAGTCTATTTTTCTTCATTTTTTTCATATTCCATTTTGCTTCACTTCACCCTTTTTTGATGTTCCATTTTCTATTACAGTAGAAGGATCTTAAGTCATACAAAAAGAAGAATCCTGTGTTTTTATTTGCCTGGATATAGTAAGGCTCTTTTAGTCCTAATAACTCCAAGTTGTTCCTTTTTTTTTTTTTTTTTTTTTTGCTTTTAAGAGCCTTACCCATTGCATATGGAAGTTCCCAGACTAGGGGTCAAATCAGAGCTACAGCTGCTGGCCTATACCACAGCCACAGCCACAGCCATGTGGGATCCAAACCGAGTCTGTGACCTACACCACAGCTCAGCAGCTCGCGACAACGCCCAATCCCTGGCCCACTGAGCAAGACCAAGGATTGAACCCTCATCCTCATGGATACTAATGGGATTCATCTCCGCTGTGCCACAACAGGAACTCCTACCATGGCCATTTCTTAGTCATTCTGTTTAAAATAGGAATGACAGAGGCCAAAGAGCAGTTATAACACTGTGCCTTGATGAATATTGTAGGGAAAAGTATGGGAGGGGAAATGATTTCATGGAAAGAGACTGCTTTTTGATATGCTGAAGATTAAAAGGGTATTAAACAGTAAAAGAACCAAGTGTTACGGGCCAATATATCTGATAATTTTCAAGTTTAACCTAATTCTAATTTTCTAATTTTCTCATAATAAAACACATTACCTAGGTAATTAACATTAACCATAAACACCCACACAGTTTCCTCTCTCTTTCTCTCTCCTTCCCCTCCCTCCATCTTTCTCTGTCTGTCTGTCTGTCTGTCTCCTCTCTCTCTCTCTCTCTCTCTCTCACACACACACACACACAGTGTGTGTCATGTGTTAAAATGGAGACTGAATGGTCAGTGCGTTTGTGGACAGTACAATGCTTGTTATTCTTCTTCTATCTGAAAGGCAAGAAACAAAGAAATTCCACAGCTTAGATCATGTGAGGAAACTCTCTCTGGCTCCTAGTAAATTTGTCGTCCAGTTCTCAAAATGCACAGGCTAAAGTAAACTTAGACTCTTATCCAAAGTCTTTGCTGAGAAAACAAAGGAATTAGGTTTTCCCTAAAGATTTTCCTAAACCAGTCAGATTCCCATCTTTTGATCCAGGCATATTAAAGACACTAAGAGAAACTTCATCTTGGGAATTACTATTTTAAACAAAGGCCCAAAACAGTGGTGTCTATTTTTAAAGCCGCCTCATTCCTCTCCGGTAACCAAGCACAAGGTAATTTGAATTCTGTTTCCAGTTAAGACGGCTAACTCGATTCTACTCTGCAATTCAGGGGTCTGTCTTTTATACTTGATTTCTATGATGTTAGGTATATACAACATTTCCTTGCCTTTTAACCCGGTTTCCGCTTACAATTTTCTGTGTATCTGAGATCTATACTGTGACTTGCCTGAACCCATGGAAAACTGACGACATTGAAAGAGAATTGTTATAGTTAAGCTTCCCGATGGCACTTTTCAAAAACAGCAGTGGAAAAAAAAAAAAAAACACAAAAAACAACCCAAGGCCCTCGTCAGATGTGATTTTTGGCAGACACTTCACTCAGGCTGCTCAAGGTGTCCCCAGAAATTATAAACCCTCAAAGGTGTGTTCAGGGTACAGTAAATAAATCAAGATAAATTATTTTAATGTTCAACCTATTGATTCAGTTCTCTGCTCTGCAAGTTTTTAGTAACATGGATTTCGATCTAAGTGAAAGGTCAGCTTTGAAGTAAGTGTAAAGATATTTACAGGAAACGAGGCAGAAAGTGAGCTTTCAGCCGTTTTCAAATGTCTCTGTTACTCAGGAGAAAATGAACTGTGTCATCAGTCAAAAGAACAGCAGATGCTTACCTTCATATATTAAAGTGGAATAAATACCGTACCAGCAGTATGCTATTAACTCTGAAATTTGAAATTCACTAAAGTATGTTTTCCCCAACTTTGCCTGTGAATGCAGGAAATAAACAACTGTGAATTAAGATTCCAAGTAAATAGGTAGCAGTTGTAGTTCGGGGGGAGATGGGGAAGACTGCCAAGATGAAATCATCGTGGTGGATTTTTTTTTTTTCCAGTCTGGGATGCTAACTAGACATTTGTGATAACTCCGTAATCAACAACATCTTTAAATATTTAATTTCTTGTCAGTTGTTATCTAAATTGACTTCAACTCATGTTTATGTAAGTGTGTATGTATTACATACAGACATATGACTAGATCTGTCAGAGGGAAGTGGCAAATTGAAGCAATCATGTGGCTCATTCTGCAGGGAAAAAAGAGAAAGAGGAGAAGCCTGGTGGGGAGGAAAAAGGACAGTTTAGGAAACTGTAAATTAACATGTACATTTAGGTATAGTTTCCTGAAATGATAGGTCTAACTACAGACCTTGGAGTTCTTCCTACTCTGGTCCATCAGATTGATTTCTAGATGTTTAGATGGTCACATATAAGTGAGTTCACTGGCACCTTCGTGTAGGACTACTTGGCTCCATGTTGGTCCTCACTTAACTGGGTCAGTGACCGAAGTTTAGTTCAACAGTAGTTTAGTTCAACAGTAATTTAGTTCAATAAATATCTACGAGGTACTTATGGTGTTTCAGGCCCTTAGAGCAGGGGCCACAGTTCATTTCATTATAAATTGTAAGACATTTTGTTGCTGTTAAAATGATCCCCTGGTCTGATGCCCAAAGCAATAACAGAAAAGTAAAATGCGATACAAGACCTCTGGCTTACACATTCCATTGCCTGATACGAGGATCTCCTGAGCAGTGAACCAGAAGAATCCCTCCTCCAGAGGTAGGAAGGAACAAGCCATTCTCATTAGGAATCGCATAAATTATAAGAAAAGCTGACCTTTAAGTAGTCAGTTACTTTTTACCTCCAGCACAAAAGTACCATAAAATCATCACCACAGTTTACAAAAATTAAAAAGACCTGGGTTAGAACCTCACTTCTGCCACCTAGTAGATAAGTGAAATTGAGAAAATTTAAATGTCTAAGGATCCATTTTCTCCTCTAAGATGTAATAATAAGATTGAACTCATAGGCTGGATGTGTAGTTGAAAGGAACTAATGTGTATCTAGTTTGGGTACAATACCTGGCATTGGGTAAAGGTTCAATAAATACCAGCTGTTATTACCATTCTCCACCCCCATCTTCTGCTGTCATTAGGCAACCTGAGAGGCTGCAGGCACTGTGGATTTAATGCCTTGTACATGCCTGAAGCTCAGTTTTTAGAAGGCACCCTTGCTGCTTCTTGCAATGATGTTGTGGCCAATGAGGAAATAGCAGACGGTGGTATTTGTGTCTTTCCATGGTAACCATTTCTATTTACCCCTCTTAGCTGGAGGAAATTAAGGCAATATCAGCTGAATTAGTTGGAACATGCCATTCACTTCTCAACCACAATGTGGTAAGTAAGAATGGAGAAGATCACTATAAAATTTCTTTGTATCAAGTAGTTGGAAATGTCAGATAGAATTTGGAGGAAAGAAGGATAAATTAATTTATATACAGCAAAACTTTGTTGACTAATTTTTTAATTTCAATATACTATTTGGGTAAGAAAGTGGCTGATTTTAAATATATAAGACGCATGATTTTCTCAGCAAAGAAGTCATTCCAGAATCTTGAAGACACTTGGAACCTTTAACTTGCTAAGGAAGAAAGATAATATACCAGTAAATAAATAAACAAAAACCGAAGTATTTATAGTTGGTAATAAGGGCTGTAAAAGAAATAAAGAGGTTCCGTGTCCGACCACTTGCTAACTCTGTGATCCTGTTAAGTCACAGATCCATAGACTAATAGAACCTGAAGGCATCTTAGAGATCATTACAAAGTCTTTATGAACTATAAAGCACTAAACTAATATAAAGAGTGATTATCAGCCATATTTAATTATAGGCCATTCTTACCTAGTAAGATAAGCATCCATTCAAGTTTTACTAGGTATTTGTATTCCTCATTGGAAGTACAATATGTTTCTTAAAAACATAAAGTCCATTTCATTAAATATTACATATTTTAGTATTTCCACTATTTTAAACTAGTTCTCTACCACGTGGACTGACCAAGAGATGGCTGAATATTAGCATTGTCTTTAAGAGGGAAGAGAATCAAGGTGTGTGATGACTATATTGCCTGCCGCACATACGCCTGGAGACATGACATGGTCCAGGAAGTACCTATCCAGAACTTGTGAAATTTTAAAATAAAAAACAGGAGTTCCTGTCATGGCGCAGCGGAAATGAATCCAACTAGAAACCATGAGGTTGCAGGTTCAATCTCTGGCCTCGATTGGTGGGTTAAGGATCTGGCATTGCCATGAGCTGTGGTGTAGGTCGCAGACACAGCTTGGATCTGATGTTGCTGTGGCTGTGGTGTAGGCTGGCAGCTATAGCTCCGATTGGACCCCTAGCCTGGGAACCTCCATATGCTGTGGGTGCGGTCCTAAAAAGCAAATAAATAAATAAATAAATAATATTAAAGACAAATTTAAAAAATAACAATACATGTATTTAGTTACTTTTTCCCAGATGGCATTCAACAAAAATTGACATTAGAATATAGACTTCTAGAAAACTGAGACAACAGATTATTTACATCATGTTAATAGAACCATTCTTTGTAATGGTTCTCTTGTAATTTTTTCATATGTTCTGTATTGAACTTAAAAGTGTTTCGGTTTAATAGGAAACATTTCATTAAACATCAAATAAATTCATATCCTCACTCATTTTCATTTAAAATTCTGAACATAGTCTCATAGTTGCAGAGCTTAACTAATGTCTGTGAAGTGCTTTAAGTACCTTGGATAAAAGTTATTAAAAAGTATCTTCATCCCGGAGTAGAAGACCTTTCACACAATAGGACCTCAGGAAACACTTGTAGAAGAAATGAATGAATTGATAAGTTACTATTACAACACTTGTAGAAGAAATGAATGAATTGATAAGTTACTATTACAAATATCTGTATATTTGTTTTTCCTAATTTCCTACGCAGAGGATAACTTTTTGGAGATACTTTCCTATAAGATATATGTACACACTATTCACTGTATTCTACTCCTTTGCCAAACACAAGATCCTGGCTGATCAGTAAATTTTCAGGTGCACAATTCATTGTTTTTTTAGTATATTTTAAAAATGGTGTGAACAAATTCATTTAAAGTGTACAATTCACTGTCTTTTAGTATATTTTAAAAATGGTATGACCATCACCATTATCTAATTCCAGAATATTTTTTGTTATGCTTCACAGCAATCCTGTTCCCATTTAAAAATCACTTATCATTGCCCCCTCTCTCTGGATTCTAGGACTATTAATTTATTTCCTGTCTCTATGAATTTGCCTATATGGGGTATCTCATACAAATGGAATTGTAATTATGTAATCTCTCTTGAAGAGTGCTCAAGGTACACTTAAGAAGAATATCTATTCTACTTTTGTCGCATGGAGTGCTTGCTCTCTCTCTCTCTCTCTGTATATATATATATATATATATATATATATATATATATATATATGTATATATCAGTTAGATTTCATTGGTTTATAAGGTTGTTCAAGTCTTCTATTTTCTTGTTGATGTTCTGTCTAGTTATTCTGTCCATTATTGAAAGCAGGGTGTTGAAGTCTCAAACTATTACTGTTGACTGTCTATCCCTTCTGACTGTTTTTTGAGGCTGTATTGAGGTGTATATATGTTTATAATTGTTTTGTCTTCTAGAGAGATTAAGCTCTTTAACATTCTTTGCCTTTATTTATGCTACTCCCTTTCCCAGGAATGTCAGACATACTTTTCATCCCTACTCTGCTGAAATTTTACTCATCCTCTTAGACACATCCTTAATACTGTCTATTCTGAACTACTTCTCATTCTTTCTCCTAAGTCTGCTCACTCCTCCTTTTGTATATCCATATCTTTGTTATAGAAATCATGTTTTCGTCTTTCTATTTGTAATTAAAAAGACTGTTTCATCTTTGTATCCATTCCATACGTAGCATGGTAGGTATTTAATAAATATTTATAACATCACCGATTATCTAGGAGCGATCCTAGATAATCGGTGTAAGACAGTGGGTAGAAGTTACAAGGAAGCGCAATGTAGAGTTAAGATTTTTTTCCCTTTTAGAGAAATCTCAAGCCTTAAATGTAGGAATGGCAGATGATCTAACTATAGCAAATTATTCTTGAATGCAACTAAAATCCAAGTGAGAGATCTTACTTCATCTTTCATGTCCCTGGATTGGATCCTTTCTTCAAGATTAAAACAGCAAGCCATGGTGCATATCATGGCTTGGCAAACTTAGAGCATTTTGGAATCTTCTTACTTTTCCCCCCTCTAACTTCTTGCCAACTGGAAGATTGTGATGAGGCATGAGGTAGAGAAAGCTGTTGAGTGGGGAAGGGGAAAAAATGTCACATATCCCTCTTGGGTTTCTGAACCATGTTATGATTTCACTTAAAAAAAAAAAATGACATTCTTTTGGAAGACGTCTTGAAGAAGGTTCTGTGGCTTAGTGATGGAGGTGGCTCCTCTGGTTTAGCCTTCGGCACAAGAATTCCTGTGTGGAGAAGTGGCAGCCAATGTCCTATTTGGAGTTCAAGTGCCCCCGCCCCACAGAGATAGCCACACACAGAGTAAATGCTGGGAAAATAATGTTGAAATCAGGTGATAAAACTGTGATGTTCCATAGGCTTAAATCCTCGATAACCATAGGACATTTTATCTGCTCATCATTTTGCTCAGTTATGCTCTTAGAATCACTGTAAACTGTCTGGGACAATGAGCTTGAGATAATCATTTTGCATACCTCAGCTGCAAGAAGGTTAACTTTTCCATTACATCTAGTAGTTCTTAGCCTTGGGTAAACATTAGGACCATCTGGGGAATTCTACAGATTGCTGGTTGCTGGACCCGTCCCCAGAGACCTTGGTTTAGTTTATCTAAAATGGCAACACAAGTGTTAGGATTTTCAAAAGATAATTCCAATACACAACCACAGACATGAACTAATGCTCTAGAACAGTGTTTCTCAAAGCGTGTACCAGCAGCATCAGCATCACCTGGAAACTTGTTAGAAAAGCAAATTCTGAGAGGCCAACCCAGACACACTAAATCAGAAGCTCTAGGCTAGGGCCCAGTAACATTCTGTGTTTTAAAAAGCCCTACAGGTGATTTTGATGTCTCTAAAGTTTGGGAACCCCTGGTCTAAAATGAAGAGACTTCTTTTTACTAATTTTAAAATGTTCTTTTAAAAAAAGTTATTGATGGGAGTTCCCTGGTGGCCTAGCAGTTAAGGATCTGGCATTGTCACTGCTGTGGTTTGGGTCACTGCTCTGGTTTGATCCCTGGCCTGGGAACTTTCACATGCTGCGGGTGCAGAAAAAAAAAGATTAGTGGGAATTTAATCAATTCAGTGTGTGTGTGGGTAGGAGTCCATTTCGTAGGCTGGTATTAAGTAATATAAATCTCTAATTTTAATTTAGTGGTTGTCATATCTATTTTTTCCCAAGTATGATGATTGATAAATTTTGATTAAATACTATCTAGAGTACTCGTACCATGTAGATGGTTACTCCGGATAAGTTATAGCACATCACCCTACCAAAAAAATTAAAATGCCCCTCGATGGACAGACTGAAATGTAGAATGTTAGCCTGTAACATACTAGAAGGTGTCTCCATGTTTTAAATAGCAGTTTTGGACTTCACACCTTCTCAGTAGGCTTTTTGTTGATGTCATGTCAGTAGAATTCTGGTTTGCCTTGAGCTCAACAATTAATTTTTGGTTTGTGCTTCTTTCACTGTTAAAGAGTAAAGATCAGTTGAATGCTACTTTGCTCTCAGTTGAAGACATTTCCTTAACTCCACACCTGAGTTATGTACTTGTTTATTCCTTGTGTCCTGGTTAGATGCCTCAAAAGGTATGGGGGGAAAGAAAAGAAGTTCCTGTCATGGCTCAGTGGAAATGAACCCAACTAGTATCCATGAGGACACAGGTTTGATCCCTGGCCTCAATCAGTGGGTTAAGGATCCGGCATTGCCATGAGCTATGGTGTAGGTCACGGACGTGGCTCGGATCCTGCATTGCTGTGGCTGTGGTGTAGGCTGGCAGCTACAGCTTCAATTCAACCCCTAGCCTGGGAACCTCTATATGCCACAGGTGTGGCCCTAAAAAGACCAAAAAAAAAAAAAAAAGAAAGAAAGAAAAGGTATTGGAGAGGCCTGGGAGCTCCAGGCCCAGAGGCCAGATGAGGGGGATACGAAGTGTCGTTTTAAGTTCGGGCAGCTCTAACACCTCTGTGAGTGGGACGATCGTATGTGGGTCATGCATGAGGGTCATGTGGCAGCACTTTAGAGTTAGTGTTTGTGATGGTTCTAATATACAAATGATGAAGCAAACTAGGATTTTGCTCCTCCAGATATGGTCTGTGGGCCAGTAGCACTGGTATCACCTGGAAGCTCTTTGGAAACACAAAATCTTGGAGTTCTCTTGTGGTGCAGTGAGTTAAGGATCCAGCATGGGGCATGGTCACTGCTGTGGCTCAGGTTGCGGCTGTAGTGTGGGTTTGATCCCTGGCCAGGGAACTTCCACATGCTGCGGGTTCAACCAAAAAAAAAAAAGGAAAGAAAGAAAAAGAAAGACAGAATCTCAGGCCCTGCCCCAGAATCTGCAGGTTCACAAGATCTCCAGGTGACCTGTATGCTCCGTAAAGTTTGAGAAGTGCTGAGCTAAAGATTATTTTACCGAAGGATATCTGTTTTCTTCTCCTTGGTCTACTGGAGTGGAACGTGCTACTTATAAAGCAAGCAGCCTGTATTTCTCTCCATTCTGACGTTTCCAATGGAAACAATAGGGTCACTAGGATGGGAAATCAGCAGGAATAGCAGACCAAGAAAGGAAGTTTAGGTTGAACAAAGGTTTGGTTCATTTTTATAGCCCCTAGAGGAAGAACAATACTGTACAGAAGCTGTTAATGATGGGCTGGATTCGAAGGCAGGAATCTGTGCCAAAACTCGAATGTGTTTTTACTCTAAACTTCCCTCCAGATGTCCAGTTATATTGTAGAATTTCCAGCTGGTAGGAACCCCACAGAAATGGCTGGTCACTAAACTATCCTTAAATATAAAATAGATCCCTATTAACTTTATTTTCAATTTCTTCTGCTCTTAATAATTTCATTAACTTCCATTAGGCAGCAAATTATTTGGTGCTGATTGAAAATGTCTAGTTGACCTTGATGGAGAGATTTTTTAGTGGAGATTGTGCTCTGTTTAACAGCGCAGGCAGGTAACTATGGCAACTCTCCTTTCCAGTTATGAACATGTCATACAAACCCTAAGTGAAAACAGCTTCAACCTATCAGTTCTCTTTAATAAGTCATCCAATAATAGTGGACCATTCAGCCCAAAGAAAAGGCTTTCTCTCAACTGAGCAGTAATTGAAGTGGCACCAAGCAGGGAGAGCTACAATCTTTAACGTGTTGGCCAACCTGTTAGCATGATTCCCTGTGTTCAGCAAATGACGCATCCACTTTAAACAGATGAAGAGGTACCCATCCAGCTGCTCAGGTAGTTTTGCCCACCTGTACCCTGTTCCTTTCAGGCTGAACTATACAAAAGATTTCAAGAAGCAGTGGGTGTGACTTCCTTAATTTGCAGATGGAAAAAACTGAGTCAGCAAGAGATTGGGGGACTGTGTATTCTATGGCAGCCTGCAGGAACCATGCCTGAAATTACTGCACTGACCTTGCTGCTCCAGCCTTTTTCTTTTAAACACTGTGTGCTTCCCCACATTTGCACCCACATGCACAGTCATCAGGCTTTGTTGCCTGTTTAGAGACCCCAATGGCTCCCCATTGTCTGTAGTGTGACGTCCACATGGCATTCATGGCATGGTCTGCCCCCTGCCCACCTCTGGTGTAGGGCCCATGCACCCCATCATCCAGAATCACTGATCCTCAAATATGACCAACACTTATTCCTTTATAACTGTGCCAGTGGCCATCATTTACTCAGTGCTGCATCCCTTAGTCTTCCATATTGGAATCCTTCAGGCTCAACTCAAATTCTCTCTCTCCTGGCAAATTCTTCCTAATCATTCTAACCTGAATCATATGCTTCAAGGAACATTTGGTTTGTGCCTCTGTTGTAGTGTGGATTCTGAGCTGACTCGCACTGCAGGGAGACAGTATACCTCAAAGGGCAGGGGCCATGTCTGTCTTGTGCCGTTTACACACACATCCTTAGGGGTCAGCCACAGTGTGCAGCACATGAGAAGTGCTCCATCAGTATGTGCGGAATGATTGAATATGTAAATTAGGTTTCTTTTGTATCCCAGCCCATCTGACATGACTGCCTTTCTCTCCACTTTTCAAGAACATCCCTGACTTCAAGGTCCAACTCAAGCACAGTATACTTTGGGACAGCGTCTCTAACTGTCCAAGTTTAAGATCACATCTCTACCTGTGATCCAGGACTTGTTTTCTCTGCTACTCTTTACCAGTTGTCATTTTCTCCCACAAAACTTTACCTTACTGTTTCCATGAGGCTTATCTTTTTGTTCTTCTTTCCTCCCTCCCTCCTTTCTTTCGTTCTTTCTTTCTTTCTCTCTCTTTAGGGCCATACCCATGGGGCATATGGAAGTTCCCAGGCTAGGGGTTGAATCTGAACTACAGCTTCCAGCCTACACCACAGCCATGGCAACGTGGGATCCGAGCTACATCTGCAGCCTATGCCACAGCTCCTGGCAATGCCAGATCCTTTAACCAACTGAGCAAGACCAGGGATCCTCATCCTCATGGATACTAGTCGGGTTCGTTACCTCTGAGCCGCGATGGGAACTCCCATAAGGCTTACCTTTTTGACTAGACTCTTAGTTTCTGGCAACTATGAATGGAGTCCCAGGCCCTCAGCCCTCCCAGCATAACACCCTGGATGTGGCTGCTTATTCCATAGTTATCACTCATGGGTCAGGATATCGGCAGCAGTACTACTATCAGAGGCAAGGCTTCTCCCGGGCCTCCCTGAAGTCTGAGTTCCTGCTCTGCCTGTAAATCAGAAGTCGCATAGGCTAGAGACTAGCATGGGCCTCCTTCCCACTCTAACCCTGCCCACCACTGCCATTACAGTCAGAACCTGTGCCCTTTGCTTCCCAGCAGGTAAGCATCCTTTAAAGAATGCTTTGATCCCTTTTCTTCTTCAGCCTCACGGCCAGACTCACATCACCGCCTGGCCTGACATAGTACCAAAAAAGCCATTCTGGAGCATGACAAGGAAAGGGGAGAGGAGATGATGAAGGGCTTCATTTTATGTTTGTCTCACTGAAGGACCTTTACTCATTGCCTTTCGCTTCACCATTAGTAACATGTCAAGGGCTGCTGGAGGTCATAAATAACACAAACGGCTCGTGACCCAGAGAACAGGCAGATAGTACTGATTCATTTAGGGTTTCATACTGCATCTGCCAGCCCAGCACACACACTGGAACCCGCCTCCCCATCTGCAGCCCAGACCCGGGGACACAGGGCCCACAGCTGGGAGGGCACGCTTGTGTAACATGGGCTTTGTTCCAGTTGGAGTTAGAACCTGCCTCTACCAGCAGCCACCTGTCATGTTGGAGGTGTCCCCTCGTAGCTCTCCTGCCCCTTCTGCTGACAACTCCTGGCGGCTGAGGTTGGGAGACAGGAAAGTGTTTCCACACCAGCTCTGTGCCGCGTGGCTCAGGGACCTCTCAGGTCAGCCTCTTCGAAGCGAAGTGCTTCTGCTTCAAGGACCACAGACAGTTTCTGTTCAGTGTCTGCCTCCTCTCCTCTCTGTTCGTTGGCTTCCCTGCCCCCACCCCCAGGAACCTGTATAAATCATGAACTTTTCAGGGCATTCAAGGGCAACTCATTAACCATCCCCTTAGGAAGAGCCAGCAATGTCATTTCTTCCTAAGTGGTGGCTTAATGGCCACAAGCAGATAATGCTTTATCAAGAGGCAATAATAAAATAATAAAAGGTGGCTCATGCGCTATGTAATAAATGGTCCAAATTAGGGGATAAGTGCCAATTAATGTGGCCATTGCCCATTCTCACCAATGGATTACCTACGGGGAAAGAAAGGAGCAAAAGAAGCCCCAGATTGGGAGTTATTTTGAGAAAGCTACATTTGAGCTTAATATATAAGCAGCTTCTTTTAGCAAACCATGGAAGATTTAACATTAGATTTCTGGATCCGATCCACATTTACTCTTCTAATTATTTCTGTGATCTGTGACCCTTCTCTTCTGCCCATCTCATGCCCTTTCATTGTAGGCACGTATGCATGGTCTCACACACACACACACGTTTTGGATTTTAAATAAGCAAAAGCATGGTGATGGGGGGAAGAACCCATGTCTATAGACTTATATCCTTTTTAATGGGCTTTCCTGTGGATTTTTTCGGTAATTATTTAAAACAACCATTCGAGGTAGGTAAGGCAGGTGTTACCACGAACATTTTACTGATGAAGAACTCAGGACGGATTTGCTAAAAGATAATAAGGGAGCCTGGAATTAGACTCTTGTTCCATTCTCCGCCCCACGTGGTTCTCCCACCTACCCCACTGGAGTCAAACTTCAGAGCACACAGCGTGGTTGTAATCATCATGCTATCCATCCCACTTGCCAGCTGAGCTGGGAGCGCTCAGGGCAAGGATGGGCCTATTTATACCTGTCTCCCAGCTCCTAGCACAGTGCTTGGCACAGGGGCAGTGGTATGCGGCAGGAAGGGAGAGAGATAAATGCCCTGCTGGAACGCTCATAGGAGCAGCACCTGGTAGGGCTGGGTGGGGAATCCGTGGCAGAGTTGGGACAGTCCTTTCTAGATCATGTGGCCTCCTGGGGTTACTCCTTATCCCTACCTGTGAAGCCTGTGTCACACTGTCTCTCTTCCCCATCAGTGGATGCTGTTCCTCAGCTTAGCTCACCCTCTGAGTCACAAAGGCTATAGTGGCTTCTTCTTCCCTGTTTTTGCCACCCCAGCCCCTAGTGATTCCAGAGAAAACCCTGAGTGACTGTTATAAGCTCTGTCTTAGGGCTGGTGCTAAAAACGTTACATATCTGAATCCAGTCTTCACAGAAGTCCCCTCGAATATTTGGGGACATGCAGGCAACCACAAAACCAGATGGATGTGGATTATTAACCATGGGGCACCCGGTAAATTGCCAGCCTCTTCATTCAACAGGCGTCACTGAGTTCTAACGAGGGGCCAGATACCGCGGGAAGTGCTGGGGTCGCAGTCAACAAAAGGCCAAGCCTCCTGACCTGGAGGAACTCAGCTAAGTGTAGGGATGGGCAGTTGTGTGATTACCAGGAAAAAAAAAATAAGAGTTTAAAATGTCTCACAGACACACTTTGCCCATGTAAATTCTAATGACATCTTTTGGAGATCTGGTGCTTCTTGCCTTCAGGGGGCTGCCTGGGAGCTGGCTCAACACGTCCATGGTACAGAGGGATGAGCAATGGGAAAGGAAATGCTTACAACAGTAAGGGAGGTGATAGATGGTGAGGGAGACAAAGAGGGGCGTCTCACCACCTTGGACCTCAGCTCTTCTTTGATTGTCCTGTGCACAGATGTATCCAAGAGGAGAAGCCTAGACCTCCAGCATGGAAGGGTCTCAAATGGGTGCATTCAGCTGGCCTGTGGCTCAGCTCTGGGCCCTGAAATGGTCCCTGACATCATTCAGATGCTCATGAAGCCCATCAGGCAAGTGGCTATTAGACCTGTCTTACTTCAGCACCAGCACCATTAAGGGCATTCACTCTGCAGAAGGCAGGTTTGCAGCTTACATTTCCTCTGCCCCAGCCATGCTTGTGGCTCACATTTCACTTACACGGGGCTTTCTGAGTACGAGACCGGGCATGTAAAGAATGGGATAATTGATCTTTTCCCTCCTGGCTGGAATCTGTGGTTACATTCCCTCTAAACCGCACAGAATTCCGATTTGCTGCCTTGGATTTTACAGGGTCCTCTGTGAGAAATAAAAGCCTACAGGTGTGATGGTTTATTGCAGCCGTGGAGATAGAATTTCTTATGACTAAATGGCTTATATTTTCTCAAAAACAAAAAACAAAAATCAAACCTAACACCACACACACACACACACACACACACACACACACACACACACACACACGCGCGCGCACACACACACACACACACACACACACACACACACCCCAGCCTGAAAGATTTGCCTTCCTCTGACCTCCACTTCTTATCCAAGTCTTTTCTTTGTCTGATTTTCTTTCCCTCCCTTTGTGGCTACTCCCAAGACCCATGTACAATAGGGCACTTAAGCAGACCTGGGGGTTTTCTGCAACTTGCAGAAAGGCAGAAGAGTTTGTAACAGCACCCATGGGGGGGGGAAAAGTTTTCTTCCCTTTTAGTAAGGAATCATGCCTTAGAAATTCAGGGAGATTATCCTCAAGTCAGGGGGCCAAGCATGGCTATATCTACATGTCTGGAGAAATGTCTGGTGGATCTGTGTTACTGCCTTAGGGCAACACTGCCAGGTCAGTTCTCAGGGCAGTTAAAGCCACTGCAGACAGGAATCCAGAATGGGCATAAGACTTGGAGGGCCTTGGTTTCCCAGCTCCTCCTTTGCAGTCTTCTTTACATTGCCAAAAGAATGCCTTGCCCGTGGTGATGTGAAGGCCTCCAGGACACTCACTCATTAATCACAACAATTACATGTTAATCCTGGATGAGTTCATTATGATGAACAAGGAACAGTTTGAGAAGCTGAAATTTAGATTTGAAGTAATAAAAAAATAATCTGCTCCTTTGGAACATGTTTATTGAGGGTTTATGCATGCTGCACTCAAGTCCATGTCTGTTAAATGCTTTTTGCTATCAGCCAATAACATACACCAGACAAATCCAAGTCTTTCCTTCCTGGTAACAAGGAATGATGTCCACATGTGTTAATGGCCTCCTCAGGAGCAGGCGGTTCAATTCATAATTGAACAAGTACTGATCATCTCTTCTGCACGGTCATGTAGATTCCTGCCCCTGGAAGTCTGCTTATTTCTTTTTTCTTTTTAATTTTATGGCCACCCCTGCAGCATATGGAAGTTCTCGGGCCAGAGATTGGATCCAAGCCACAGTTGCAACATGCTGGCTCCTTTAACCCACTGTGCCAGCTGGGGATCGAACCTGTGCCTCTGCAGCAACCCGAGCTGCTGCAGTCAGATTCTTAACCCACTGCAATATGCCGGGCACTCTGGAAGTCTGCTTCTTCCCAAGATCTGAGACCACTGAGGCTCCTTTTATTGTCACTTGAGGTAGGTCCCCTGTGATCTGGGAGCCTCTTGGGAAGCCAGGCTTTCCAGGGCAAAAGAGGATGTGGCTTCTCTCTGCAGTGGTTGCAGAGGAGTGGGGGCTCCAAATAGATGGTTTCCTGCTCTCTCTCCTTCCAGAAATGGGCCTGAGACCTGGCCTAGCACCTAAATTATCCTACCCTTGCTCCCACCCCTGGTGTTCTTCAGATGAGTGTTTATTCATCAGTGATGAATCTAGCTACCTGCCTGAGGGATTTCTCTTTGCGTCATTTTCCGGTCTTGTAGGTTTAACATCATAGCACTGGCCCTAGAATAACTGAGGAAAGCAAGACATTATCCTTTGAGCCATTTGGAGGAAAGAACTAAGTAAGCATTGGGATCTTTGTGATTTGTTTAACATCACCCTTCAGTTTCTCCTTTCACTTCTGAGGATCCTGATCTTCTAGGTCAGTGTTTTCCAAACCTCACAGATCATCATAATCACCCAGGAACCCTTTTAAAACTCTGGATTCTCGGGCCCACTTGGCTGGGATTGTAATTCAGAAGGTCAGAGAGAGGAGGGAAAGGAGGAAGACAAGAAAAACAAGGAAGAGATAGGAGGAGGCAAAAGTGGCTGAGAAGGGGTCACCCGGGCGTCTTGCTCCACAGCCCTACACAAGCCTGATTTAGTTTTTATTATTCTTTTCAAAGAGTGAATGATATAATTATCTAAAAGCAATGAGATGCAGGGTGGAAACAAAGTGCTTAAGGGACTGGAAGGCAGGCTTACTGAGAAGAAAGGAAGAGTATGACGTCAACAGTGTGTGATGACTTCAAACCTGGGCCCCGGGCCCACACCCGAGCACCTGAGAGGGTCTCTGCTGGAGCCCTTGTGGGCAGCAGCTGATCCCACAACTTCCCTGTCACTTCCCAAAGAAGCAGATCACTCCTGGTCCTCCTGGTCTGTGCTAGACATCGGCCACCATCTCAGCCTCTATTGGCTCTGCACAGCTATTGCCTCGCTTGAGGGTGTGACTTTTCCAACAACTATGTATTGAGCACTTACTGTTTCCTAGGCACTGTTGTAGGCCTGAGGGCCTCAGGAAGGACAAATTTAAGGCCTGAGTCCTTTCCTGGAACTTATATTCTGCTAGGAAGATAGGGATTAAAAACTCCTACTCAAAATCATTACAAATTATAATAAGTGGTTTAAAGGAAACAAGGTATGTTGGGGGGAAGAAAAGAGCAAGTAGAGGAAATACGGTAGCTTCAGGAAAGACAGAGCCTGGTAGTGGATGGAGCCTGGCCTGGTTCTATTTTTTTTAAATCAATGTATATTTGATTTACCGTTCTGTGCCAGTTTCTACTGTGCAGCAAAGTGACCCACTCATACATATACATACATGTTCCCTTTCTTATATTATGTTCCATCCTATTCCATCCCAAAAGACTGGATAGAGTTCCCCATGCTGTACAGTAGGACCTCATTGCTTATCCATTCTGATATAATAGTTTGCATCTGTTAACGCCAAACTTCTCATCTGTCCCACTCTCTCTGGCCTGGCTTCTAGATGAAGCTCTGATTGCTTCGGGCTACGTGAGAATTTCTTGCCCATATAAGTTTCCTATGGCTGCTGTAACAAATTACCACAAATGTGGGGGCTTAAATTTTAAAACCCCAAATGTATTATTGCATTGTGGTTCTGTAGGGCAGACGTTCGAGATGGGTCTCACTGGGCTAAAAATCAGTGTGTTGGCAGGGCTATGTCCCTGGAGGGTCTGGAAGGGAAGCTGTTCCCGCTGCTGCAGGCTGCCTACATGCCTTGGCTTGAAGCTCCCTCTCACCTTCAGGGCCAGCAAGCAGCATCCTCACATCTTGCTCTGACTCTCCTGCCGCCCACTTTCACCTAGAAGGACTGTTGTCATTACCTTGAACCTACCTGGACAATCCAGGCTCTTCTCCCCTGTGCAAGATCCTCCATCAGTCACACCCTTGAAGTCTCTTTTACCATATGGTAATCTGTTCAAAGGTCCTAGGGATGAGGGTGTGGACATCTAGGGTGGGGGCTGCTGTTGTCCTGTCTGCCACAATGCCTTTCTTCCTCTTTATAACAAGAATACTGCCTTTCTTCTTCCTTGGAACAAGCATACTATTACTTTCCCAACCCACCTCTTAGGGTTATTATAAAAATCAACTATAGTAATGGGCATAGAAGTGTTTTTACAAGCTGTAAGAGTCAGTAGAGTTATAAGCAGTTCTGTAATTATTTTATTATGTAGAAATTGTGGGAGGATTCATAGAAAAAGCAAAAACATGGAATGAAACAATGAGGAGAAAGGTGCTAAAAGGAAAAATGAAAGGAGAATGTGTTTAACTTGGAGGAAACAAACCAAAAAGATAACTTTTTTGTTGCTTTGATTATGTAGAAATAGTAGAGAAGGATGCTGATCAGAAATACTCTTTCCACTAATGAGCGAGCAAGAGGGAGATTTTCTTGCATCACTTCTTGACTTGTTTCGTTCCTTCAAGACTTAAATCAAGTAGTCTTAATTGTAATCAATTGTATTAACACTACTTGATAAGAAAATAATAATTAAAAAAAAGACTTAGGAGTTCCCGTCATGGCGCAGTGGTTAACAAATCCGACTAGGAACCATGAGGTTGTGGTTTTGGTCCCTGGCCTTGCTCAATGGGTTAAGGATCCGACATTGCCGTGAGCTGTGGTGTAGGTCACAGACGTGGCTCAGATCCCAGCGTTGCTGTGGCTCTGGCATAGGCCGGTGGCTACGGCTCCGGTTAGACCCCTAGTCTGGGAACCTCCATGTGCCGTGGGAGCGGCCCAAGAAATGGCAAAAAGGCAAAACAAAAAAAACAAAAAAAGCAAACCAAAAAAACCTCTTAAATCACACCAGAAGATTGCTCCAACTGTGTTATTGAGAATCTATCTTTTGGTTTGATCCCTGGTTTGGGAACTTCCACATGCCATGGGCGTGGCCAAAAAAGAGAGAGGGGGAGAATCTATCTTTCCTTTCTTTCTTTCTTTTTTCCTTCTTTTTCTTTTTCTTTTCTTTCTTTCTGTCTGTTTTTTTAGGACTGTACCTGCAACATATGGAAGTTCCCAGGCTAGGGGTGGAATCAGAGCTACAGCTGCCAGACTGTGCCACAGCCACAGCAGTGCCAGATCTGAGCTGAATCTGCGACCCACCCCACAGGTCACCACAACACTGGATCCTTAACATACTGAGCAGGGCCAGAGGTTGAAACCACGTCCTCAGGGACACTAGTTGGAATTGTTACCACTAAGCCACAAGGGGAACTCCATGCTGTTTACTTTTAGCCACTTGCATGTCTTTTTCAGTTTAACAAACATTTGTTGAGAAATTACTATATGCTGGGTGTGGTTCTAGGCTCTAAGGATTTAAAGATGAAAAAGACAGTCTTTGCCCAAAGGGAGCTTAAAGCTTAACCTGCTCTCCTAATGCCTGGGTCGCTCACTGCCTTGGGTTAGAGTCATCTGTGTGCAAGTTACCTTCTCTCCTAGAAAAGAACTCCCTGAACACAGCTTTGCTTCTGCTGTGGCATAGACCCAATGACTTAAAATTGTAGGTTTAACAGATGCTGGTTGAATTAAACAGAGGACATTTTCTTAGCCATCAAAGTGATTTCTTGCCAGAATGAAGTAGGTGATAGACGTCTTTGATCTGTCTCTACTTAAGAAGAAAAGTGTCCCTAGGATGGTTTGGAGTCACCTGTTAAAAGGCAGGGCCCTGGACCAAATTATTTCCTAGGTCCTTTCCAGACTTATTATTATACTTCTTATTGTTCCTTGGTTGCATGAGTTTATTCATTTCCAGTTAACTGATTGTTTTAAGTATTTACTCATTGTGGTGTGGTGCGCTTTCAAGGATGTACAGGACGTCTTAGTTCTAAGATGCTACTAGTCTACCTAAGCCCAAGATGATGCATTGTCGAGACAGTGCTGGCAGATGTTTAGGATCGCTTATTTGCCCATACCATTTTTGGTGCAGTCCTCCAGAACTCCTTCTCTGCCCAAAAGCTTATTGAGAGTGCTTGGGCAGCATGATAGGGACTGAGCCCATCAAGAAGTCCAAGGCCATGTCACTTTTGGAAAGTAATGCAATTATGGAGGGAAAAGGCTAGTCCCGAGTCCTTGCCTTGTCAACTTGCAGGGGTTTTGTTTATTTGCACATTTATTTGCTCATCAGAGTCTCTTCCTTTGGGATGTTTTCCTCTTACATCTCCACTTACCTGAATTCCATCCGTCTTAAACTGGCTGCTTAAGCCCATAAAAAAGGTTGGATTTTTGGAGTTCCCATCGTGGCTCAGTGGTTAATAAACCCGACTAGCATCCATAAAGATGGAGGTTCGATCCCTGGCTTGGCTCAGTGGGTTAAGGATCCGATGTTGCCGTGAGCTGTGGTGTAGGTCACAGACATGGCTCAGATCCCACTTTGCTGTGGCTCTGGCGCAGGCCAGCAGCTGCAGCTCCATTTCGATCCCTAGCCTGGGAACCTCCATACGCCATGGGTGCCGCCCTAAAGAGACCAAAAAAAAAAGAGAAAAAGTTGGATTTTAACCTTCCAGGCCAATTTGATTCATTCAGATACCTAAACTCATGACCCTCCATTTAATTCACCATTTGTTATTACTACTTATTAATTGCTTACTTACTAACTGCTTTGTCTTTATTCTTTAAAAAAAGATGTAGCTTAGCTTTGATTGTGTTATTGTTACTTTAATGCACTCTGTATTTTGTTTCTCTGTATCTTATGTCTCCCAAAGTCCCGTGCACTTAGTAGGTAGTACTCAAAGCAGCCATTATTTAGCGATGCTCTTGATGACTGCGCATTAAAATCCTCATTCTCTTTGCCACAAACATGAATCAGCACGCTATTCCACTTAAGGGAGCACCTTCAAGCGGGAGGAGTCGTTGGTTGGGGAAAAGAACTCTGGAAATCTATTTCATTTTTTCCACCTTCTTCCTCCCCACCCTGCAGAGATGGGCTCTCGGCTCCGTATGTCCCAGTGGCTGAACACCAGAAAGCTCAGCAGTTGAGCATAAAACCTGTCTCTAAATTACACACCCAGCCAGGACCTCCTACTTGCCATGTTGTCAGACCAGAGTAGAACATGAACACAGACAAGACACAGTGTGCTCCAGGCTGACACTGTTCGGGTCACAGTACATGACAGGGGAGGCCGATTGACTCAGATACTCAGTGTCACAATGTGGTCCTTTTGCAGTTTTGGTTAGAATATGAGCTGTGTCTTTGTCCTCTCTGGCCTGTCATCCCAGAGGTGAAACATATAGTCCCTTTTATGAACCCAGCCAGTGGGAAGGGATGCGTACACATCTAAGTGACTAGCGAGAGTCTGACTAAGAATAAAAAGCACATAGAATTTCAGGCAGAAGTGTGTTATTCGCTCTTACAGCAGTGTAAAGGGAGACAAAAAAGAGCTGCCTTGCCTCCGACTGAGAAAGCATATGTTATTTACGGGAGCTTGGTGCCACTTTGCTGCCCGTGTTGCTGTAACAGAATCCCATTGGGTACCTGGCTCAGATTTGTCAGGATGGGAGAGTAAGTTTACCAGCCTTCAGGGGACCCCTGAGCCCCAGGGTCTGACCCCCATGGTTATGCTGAAGTGGCTCTGTAAGTTCCTCAAAGCCAGTTTCTACAGGACCCTAGGGTGCTCCTGGGGAAGGAAGGATAGAGATTGGGATGGACCAAGAGTTTGGGGTTGGTAGATACAAACTATGACATTTAGAATCGATAAGCAATGAGGTCCTACTGTATAGCATGGGGAACTCTATCCAATCTCTTGCCACAGAACATGACAGAAGATAATATGAGAAAAAGAAGTGTGTGTGTGTGTGTGTGTGTGTGGATGACTGGGTCTCTTTGCTGTACAGCAGAAATTGGCTGGTACAACATTGTAAATCAACCATACTTTAATTTTTAAAAATGTAAAAAAGAAAAGACAAGAAAATGGTGCTCCAATAGACTCGGAATCCGAACCCTTGGCCCCTCTCTGCTCTCAATGGCCCAATTTGAGACCCTGGGACTCCTCTCACTGAGGTGTCCCCTCCCATAATGGGGCCACAGAGCAGTCCTTCCTGACCATCCTCTGTGACATGGCACACTCTCCTCTCCTGCTCTTCTTCATATTTCGTCAGAGCACTTATTACTTCCTGACCTTTTATGTTGGTTCAGCCTCTGTCAGTCTCTCCCACTAGACCCCAGTGAGTCTTTGAAGTCTTTGAAGACTGTGGTTTGCTTGTTCACAACCAGATCTCGCATACGTGGTTCAGAGGCCCCGTGTTCATAGAATGATCATCCTGACCAGACCCTGTAGGAGGTAGCAAGTGAGGCATATGTTGGCCAATTTTTAAAAAATAAATTCTATCGGGGTGTAGTTGATTTGCAATGTTGTATTAGATTCAGGTTTACAACAAAGTGAATCAGGAGTTCCTGTCATGGCTCAGCAAGTTATGAACCCAGCTAGTATCCATGAGAATGCCAGTTAGATCCCTGGCCTCACCTAGTGGGTTAAGGATCTGGTGTTGCTGCAAGCTTCAGTGTAGGTCACAGATGTGGCTCAGATCTGGCATTGCTGTGGCGTGGCTGTGGCGTAGGCCAGCAGCTGCCGCTCCAATTTGACCCCTGGTCAGGGAACTTCCATATGCCACAGTTGAGCGCCCCCCCAAAAAAGGAATAGTGAATCGGTTTTATATATGTGTGTGTGTGTGTGTGTGTGTGTGTGTGTGTGTGTGTGTGTGTAGATCCATGCTTTTGTCCCATATAGGTTATTATAGAACATCAAGTAGACCTCCCTGTGCCACACAGTAGGTCCTTGTTAATTATCTATTTTATATATAACAGTGTGCATGCGTTAATCCTGTCCTCCTAAGTCATCAGTCTCCCCTGCCCCAGAGTTTCCCCTTTAGTAACCCTAAGGTTAATTTCAAAATGGTTTCTTTCTATTTTATAAATAATTTCTTTTTGTATCACTTTATCAGAGTCCACATATAAGAGATATCATACGATATTGGTCTTACTCTGTCTGACTTAATTCACCTAATATGATAATCTCTAGGTCCATCCATGTGGCTGCAAATGACATTATTTCACTCCTTGTTATGGGCTAAACAATATTCCATCGTATATATGCACCACATCTTCTTTATCGAATTTAAGTTAATTTAATTTTCTGAGCCAAGATTACATGCAGGATGAATGGAGTAAAATCAAGTTCACTTCCCACCTGAAGCATTTAGCATGCCTCCGCTCTTTGCTTCACCCCCTCTTCTCTCTGTGTGAAACTCCCCGTGTGGCCCCAGCCAGCATGGGAACCCGCCCATCCTCTCCCACTTCTGCTTTTCCTGATTCAGAACCTCAGCAGAAGCATAACTCCGACAACCTGGGTTTCCGGTGATGCTTGCTGCTGGCTCTCCCTGCTTTGCTGGAGACCATGGCCACACAGTTTTTAATCCCAGCCAGCTCACCTCCTCCCGCCCTCACCCTCCCCACTCCTGTTTACTTCTCTGCCTGTTGAGATGGGAGTTATTGGCTGTGTTTCACATTCCAGCTCTACTTAATCCTAGCCATGGGAGCTCAGCGCGTGGGGCCTGAGCCCCTTCTGCTGACAAGGACACCTGAGTGGGGCCCTCATATCTGCCATTTACCCAGCTCTCAGGGGAGTCCAATAAGGAGAGAGACCTTTCAGTAGTCACAATTTCCTTTTATGGTGGGGGCCTCTCTGCTTAGTGAAGCTTTAGATGCTACTTCTTTATTTCCAAAAATATTTCAGGCTTTCCCATCCACGCAGCCTGCAACAGAAATCAATGCAAGTGTAGGGAGGGCCCGAGTCTCTGAGATCACAGCTGCAGAAGCCACAACACTGAGAGAGTGGGATTTGCAAAATCAGGGCTACTTGGGGCTGACTTGTGTGAATTCATTTAAAACCGAGGTTCTGAGTGGGGAGGGAGGAGACCGTGAGAAGGAGCAGGAGTGGAGCAGATTAGGATAAAACGATGACTCTGAGAGACAGACATTAAAGTCAGCTGCCTCTGCGTGGATTCCTCGCCAGGAGCCGTCCTAGTACATTTCTCAGCCTGGAATATCTTTCACCCCGGGGCAGAGTCTGGGCCATCAAAAGAATGGTCTGGATTTCCCTCAGAAGGTATGATTCCTTGATTATTTTTTTCGAAACTCTGCCACTCTGGTGATGGCATGCCAATTCCCTGGAGCAGGACTTCCCCTGATGTTTCGTTTTTATTTTTAATTTTTCCAGGAGTTGTCTCTAACCACACCTTCTGTGTGTGACTCCAAATACTCTCCCCCCATGAATAAATGAAGCATTATGTCCTCAGCTATACCACTGCCTTCATCTGCTTCCAGTGGTTTCGAGGCATCAGTAGGGCTTAAAAATGTATAGCCCTCCATCCGCCTTTCAGGAGCCACAGAGATGGGGAGAGAGGGGAGGCTGTGTTTACTAGGGCCAAACTCCCTGGATTTAAGCCTCCATTTTTTTTCCCCTTTTTTTTTCCATCGTTCATGACCACTTCCAATGCAAACCCATAGAAGAACGCATTCTCTTTATTCAAACAACAGGAATGGGGAAGCATTAGGAGCAGAGTAAAAGCTGTTCAGTGCGCCTGGATGACTCAGTCTAAAATAGTATTATAGCTTGGCAGCAAACCCACTTCAGGGAAGCTGGTGGGAGACGAAAATAAAAGTTAAATTGAGGGGGTAAATCATTTTATCAGGCTTAGGATTTTTTATTTGATGTAATGAGATTCTCGATGTAAAATGAGCTAATATGTCTGCCCAAGGGCATGGATGTTTGAAGAAAGAATTTGAAAATACAGACTAAAAGTACCTAGCGGTGTGAAATAAAACAATGCAAGGCAGTGAAATTCTCCTCGTATAAATTTTGGCACAGTACGTTTCCTTTTGAACAGCATGATTAAATGTGAATATCCCTTGCTTGTCATTAAGAAGGTTTAAAAAAAAAAAAAAAAACCCTGCAAAGTTTTTTTTCCTTTCAAAGACTTTTCTGTTGCCTTCTGTTTTCCTTCTCTCCTACCTCATTCTCATTTATGCTTTAGAAAACCCAGGCTTGGTTTTTTTTTTTTTTGCACTGCACAGTGCAAACTGACTTCAGACTGTTCATAAACGATAAAGCCAAACATCTTTCTGCATTGTCGCCTGTTGCCCTCTGACTTGGCATGACTCAAAAGCAGAGCGGGCCCTGGGTGCAGCGGGCAGAGCTTCTGCTGACAAACCCACGGGGGAAATCACAGCATTTCTCCTCAGCAGCTGACTCAGTGGCTTTTACACTTTCCCCCTTGGCTTCCCCTTTTCCACTCCTTTCAGAGGACACTTTCCTTTCGGCCAGGGGCGTTCCTTATTCTGCAGAGAGGGATGAGCAGTGAAGCCTTGGGAATACATTGCCAGCTATTCCTCCAAACAAAGTCCATCATGGAAGGAAAGGATGGCTAAAGCATGGGTGTCAAACACAGGGAGGGTGAAGCGGGGGCAAGAATGAAGGTGAGAGGCCTCCCCTCTTTCCTACGAAGCAGGAGCACAGAGGGGAGAGAAGTGTGAGAGAAGGGTCTCTTTGTGGTTCTACACCCGGCTTCCATATCCTGCTGGTACATTCTAGACGGTATACGATCCCAGCACAGATATTGCTGGTGCCATTTGATGTAGGACAAGGAGTACACCAAAGGGTCAGTCTTCTTAGTCCAGCTGTCCCCAGAAGAGTGGAGGGAATGTACACAGGTTTGGGGGCAGAACGGCGCAATCACCCCAGGACGGTAGAGCAGCAGGCCCGAGGCCATTCTGTTGAGATGGACACTGCTTCAGGTCACCCTGCAAACCACAAGGAAGGCTGCTGAGTTCTGAGCAGAAACGAGAGCTCAGGCTCCCATTTGCTTTTTTTTTTTTCAAAAAATTATGAGTTCCCTGGTGACTCAGTGGGTTGAGGATCTGGCGTTGTCACTGCTGTGGCTTGGGTCGAGGCTGTGGGGTGCGTTTGATCCCTGGCCCAGGAACTTCCACATGCCGTGGGCACGGTGAAAAAAATAATTATTTATTTTCACCATTTAGTTAATCTTTTCCAACTGACATGTTTCTCCCTAGCCTTCCAAGTGGCATAGGGATCTGCTTGTTTAACAAGTGGCATATAAGTACTCAGGTAAGAACCTGGTGATGGGTGGTTGTTGCTATAGCAACTTTTTTTTAGGGGGAAAAAAAAACTAACCTTGAAAATGGACACATAAGAAATCATAAGAAATAAATTTTCTCCCTCAGAGAAGAATGACACTAGAATGCCAAAGGCTTTCTCAGCCCCATGAAAAGATTTGTCTGAACCATTTCCATGTGTTGAATTGGGCATAGTAAGCTGTGGGCTCCGAATTCCCAGAAAAAAAAAATGTTTTGGTGTGAAAATCAAATAGCTCCATTCTTTTTCAAAGCATTTCTTTAATTATGGAGGAGATGGCCAACATGCGGGGCAGTGTCACTGTCAAGCACCTGGAGGTCACGCGTATGCCACATCTTCCTTAAAAACCTCACATTCAGATCTTTTCATGGAGCCCAGCAATAAAGATGCGCTATTTCCTTTTCAGAGCTGTGGGCTTGGCAACTTGATGTCAGCTTTTTCAGCTCGCACAGCAGGGAAATTCAGGTGAATTCCAAACTGTGATTAGAGAGATCTGAGTGGCATTAAAAGGAGTCAAACAATAGAAGAGCGCACTCCACAGCCACACGCACGCAGACCGACTGCGCGCAAAGATAAATTGCATCTGCGTATGACCATGTTCGTTCTTGCCATGAAGCAGTGAATTGGCTAGGAATAAGGAAAGGTCAACAGGAGAGAGAGAAAAAAAAAAAATCTCTCTTTCTGCTGCCAAAAGTTATAAAGAGAAAGAAAAAGCCACCTGTGACACTAGATATCCTGGAGGAAAAAAGAATGTAACTAGATGATATTGAAAGTTTAAAAATATGATGAGGAGTCAAAGCAAGAAAGGAAATGGTGTGTGCTTTGCGAGGTGAACCCATGATGGAGAATAGTCTGAATTGATGCATAGATGGATCAAGGGTTGCTGGATTGTTCTCTTCCTCCTATTTTCTGACTGTTTTCTTTGATGGAGAAAATGATAGGCTTGAAAATACATGATGATAGGCACCCAGAGATCAAACTTCATTAGATCCTTCTTATTCAGTGGCATGAAACTATCTGGGCAAAAGCAATTCCCATATGTGACCTTAATTTAACAAGCGATTAGACCCAGTCTTGATGCTTTGAACTCTCGTTGGTTATCAAGATCAAGTAGACACCATTTTAAAGAGGCTTTTAGTATTCCCTAGATTTCCTGAAAATCTGTGCTGTTGAAATTTTCACTGAAGCCACTCACTGTCATCCACCCCCTTTTAAAGTCTTCCTTTGGGTAGTTTTTCTTGTTGTTGTTCCTCAAACAGGATTTTCCTACATGCCCTTATTGCTTTGGATAGGAAGCCCATCCAAAAGAATACCTGGCTGCAGCACTGCTGTTTTCTCAACGTTACCTATGTTTCTCAGGCCCTGGCTTCCCTCTTTTCTTGTTGACTTCAAATGTATATGGAACTTCATTATTACATGCAATCAATTTAACTGCTCTAGGAAAAACAGGCAAACTCTATGCCTTCTATCTAGTATATGAACAAGGAAACTCAGTGTCCTTACTTCCCTTACTCATACCAAGAAAAGGGGAAAATACAGAGGAAAGCGAATGAGATAAAGTGAAGAAACTGGGCAAGATGACAAAATCATCCGTTCAAAAATGTTTGACTGTGTAGCTACAAAATACAAAGTACTGGAGGGCGTGGGATGGATGGGAAGTTTGGGGTTAGTAGATGCAAACTATTACATTTAGAATGGATAAGCAATGAGGTCCTACCGTACAGCACAGGGAACTATACCCAGCCTCTTCAGATAGACCATGATGGAAGATAATACAAGAAGTATATTATCATGCATATATCGTGCATATATATGTATGACTAGGTCACTTTGCTGTACAGCAGAAATTGGCACCACATTGTAAATTGACTATTCTCTAACTTAAAAAATACCAACTATTGTACCAACTGCTGTGAAGAATCTAAAAAAAAAAAGATAAGGCAGTTAACTTCCTTTAGCTGCTATCTTCCAGTTAAGATTTTAGGAAAAATAATCTACCCACTTTGCTTCCTTCTATGACTTCTCATTCTGTCCTTAACATGTCTTGTGGCCTCTTCCCCCAACCATCATCAACTGCCAGAAGCTGTGGACACAGCTCTGCTTTTGTCCCAGGTGACCTCTGCACCTGTGGGAGAGGATGCTCCCCCTGCCCTGAAGCTCTCATCTTCTTTCCTTCAGCTGTTCATCTCCACTTTATCCCTCTTCTGCTCTCCCCTTCAAGTTTGATGTTCCCAGGAGTGCCATTCCCGTCCCTCTTCTTTTCTCTCTAATTAGACTTACAACCACTAGCCCTTTGACTAATGCTTAGACGTGTTTCTTCCCAAGCTCTGTACACAGCCAAAAGCTCTCTCCTTCTCTACAGACCCAAATATCTAGCCCGTAAGGAGACAGCTCCACTCACGTGACCTACAAAATCTACAATCCAACATGTACCGACTTGAATCTGCCCTTTGCCTCCCTGCCCCCATCATGAGTCAAACTCCTCTTCCTACAGTCTTTTCCTCAGCCAATGACTCCATCACCTACTGAGTCACTACGCCAAGAATCTGGATTTGGCCCTAATTCCTCTCTGTCTCCCACAATCTCACGTGGTGGTAATCACAAAGTTCATTTGGTTTCTGGTCCCTCGGCTCTTTCCCATCACCTCCATTTCCACCGCCACCCGCCCACCCCGACTCAAACCCGGTTCTCACGATCCCTTCCCAAGTGCTGGGACATTCTCCTTGGTCCTCTGGCTTTGTCTCCAATCCACTCACACGTATTTGTTTTTTTCTAAAATACATTACAGATCATGTTGCTCCCCTGCTTCAAGCCCCTTGATGCCTACCCGCGGTCTTCCTAATTAAACCCACTTCTCAGCATGGTGTCTAAGCTGAGGGGACCATCTCCCGCATCTTAGCCTGACCTCTTACCCACCCTGCAGGCCTGCCTCATTTCAGCCTTACCTGTTATGGACAGTTCCCTGAGGACCTCACTGTCTCTCTAGCGCTTCCCTGGAGTCATTCCCCGGGATGAAATGGAAGTTTCCTCCAGTCCAACGTCTTTCATAAAAAGCATGGATTTTCATAAGCAGGCAAATCTGGCTCAGTTATTCACTGTGCAACCTTGGTCAAGTTGCTTAAACTTTTGTAGCCTTGTTTTTCTCATCTATAAAATGAGATTCCGTATGTCTCCTCTCAAGATTGTTGTAAGAATTTAGTCGTAGTAGCAATAATAATAATATTAAGAACTGGTATTATTGGCCATTTTCTATGTGTCAGGGCTGTTTTAAGCACTAGAGATGAATTTATTTAATCCTGACATCAGCTTAATGATATAATTATTATATGTATTCCACAAATGAGAAAAATCAAGGTACAGACGTTAGGTAACTTGCCCATGGTCGCAGTGATGGTAAGTAGGGAAGCTGGGATTCAATGAGATGATACATGGAAAGTGCTTCACTCAGTGAACACTGTTCGTGCCTCCCCTTTTCAGCTCCATGCTGAACACTTATCCAAGTTTTGTTGAGAGACCCAGAAGACTAGAGGAGAATAATGGCTGATATTTATTAAGCCTTAATTATCTGCCATATTTTGAATAGCTTTTATTGACATCTCATTGGAGACCCACTACAATGACTGATTTGGAACTATTATTTCCATTATACAGAGAAGGGAAATTGAGGCTCAGAGAGATGAAGTAACTGTCCAAGCTATCTCATAGAAAACAGCCAAAACATAAATCCAGGTCTCTGACGTCAAAGCTTGGGCTCTTACCATCTACAATATATTGCATGAGAAGACATTAGAAGACACAAGACAGTATTTGCAGTCTTGCAGGGGGCACTAAAAAAAAGGTACAATAACAGCTGTAAGCCAAAAGCCTTAAATACACAGGGAAAGCAAACCATGGACAGCATGGCTTACTGGGTCGCAAAGTAATAGAGCAGTGATCACAGTTAGGCTCTGAGAAGGAGTGAGTTTTAAGCTGGGATTTAAGGCCAGTGAAAGAAATACACTGGTTGAATAGAAAGACCCTCTGTGAGATTGGAGCGGCGTATATGAAGACATGACAAATGCAGAGAGCCAGTCATGGATAAGGGAGTATTTTATCCTGTAGCATCTAAGTAGTGAATACAAGATATTAATCGTGAGCGAGGTACAGCAGAGAAATGTATGTTTTGGGGTAGGGGCTCAAGTCCCAGAGGCATCAATCCTGCTGACATCCTGGATTAAAAGCAATTTACAAGGTTGCAGTTGGTGAGCTTTCTCAGTTTAAATCTGTCCTGCGTTGTATCTAAAAGGCAAGGGAAATAAACAGCAGCAATATTTTTGAGGATTAGGAGCTTTCTGAGTTAAGACTGCGCTTTTAATATTTTAAGCAGACTCAAGCAATATAGTAAACACTTTTCTTTGCAGAGTGGTGCAAAACGAGCTCTTTTACTTGTCTGATCATCCATCCATGGACATTCATAATGGGGTGGACAGTTTTTTTTTTTTCAATCAGGGAGCAGTCAGGAGTTAACCTAAGTCTCAGGTTAGTATATACTGCTCTCATCTTTAGTCAAATGATGAATATGGATTTATCATGAAACGAATTCACAGAAAGCAACTGTAGCATATTCCTGCTTAAAAAAAAGTTTCAAGGAGAATGTAACCTGTCCTGGGAAACAGAGGTTCACATCAGCGGGCAAAAGGCTTTCTGCTCAGCCTAAGGCTTTGACACAGAGGATTCCTGTTGATTCACAATGTTGACTTGTTTCAAGTTTTATTTTCCAATCTAGGTGGGTTTATTTTCCGTCTTCAAAGAATATGGCCACACATGAAGAATTGGAATCTGTCAGGTGGAGAATTCATCTCAGTCATATAATTACTGGGCTGAGCAAGTTAGATCAAAGTGAGGGCATTGTATTGCTATAGGGACATTGCTTCAAAGAGCAGTTAAACTGCAAACAATATAAAGGCTTTATTGTCCCCCATTTAATGTCATTTAAATCATCAAGAATCATTTCCCATAAATGTATGGCAAATAGTGGGATTTTAATTCCTGCCTGAAACAGGCTGCATTCAGACCTTCATGGAAAGTAAAGGAAGTATTCTTTCTGCCATTATAAATTTTCATTTCCGGGCATGAAAGGCTGAAATTGCCTGAAGTGTAGATTTTGGTTTTGTTTTTTTCAATTATAACCAAATATCTCTGTAAACCTCTTCATGTTTCATAGAGCCAGTTAAGCAATTTCCCCTTAGATGTGTCTTTGATGTAAAAATAAACATAGGCTGGAGTGAAAACCGAGGCCTCTCTAAAGGAGTATTTCTCTCTATGGTTCATAGTTACTCAAGCTAACGTTATACCAGGGAAAACGTACATCAACACCTTGCACTGAACCTAGCTACAGTTGCTATAAGAGAAATAGTTCATCAAAAGTTTCAAAAGAATGATGACATCCATGCCAAAAACATCAAAGGAGCTGTTGGGTGCTTTCAGGTACTCTGCCAAACTACTTTCTAAATGCTACTTAACATTCCTTTGTAATGGAGTTAAAGATGAGCCTGAAATTGCAGGGACCTCTTAAAAGGTCTGCTCATCCCTCTCGCTTCTGTCTCCAGGTGATGGCATCCAAACCACTTAACGTGTCGCGGACCTGGGTTGTCTCAACATGATTCAGATGGAAGTTTTCTTTTTAGGATGTTCTTGTGCGCTGAGGGGAGAATCGGTGGAGATATGATCTCTGGACCTCCCCTGGGTGTGCCGTGTAGAGCTGTGTGAAGATAATGGGAACACTGTTAGAACACTGCTGTCATGGAACAGCCTCCCTCATTCTTCATTCATAACGCTCTCCTTTCATCAAGGCTGTGGAAGAGCTGGGTTAATGACCACACGTGGAAAGTTGAAAGAGAAACCAAAATAAATGTGTGCATTTAGCCTCTGCTCTGCTTTTCAATTTTAATCCATCAAGAAAAATGTGCATCCACCTTATGAAAACTCTAATTGGGACATAATTATTGGCTTTATTATGTCTTTGTTTCAGTTGGTAATTGTTTGTTGTAAGTAATAGAGGCCCCCTTAAAGTATCAAAAGTAAAAAAAAAAAAAAAAAGATGTAGGTGTGTGTGTTGGGGGGGGGATTTATTGGAAAGTGATGGGGTATCTCAATAACAGGAAATATCATTGAGTCTCCCAAAGGGCTGGAACCAAGAGTTGAAAAGCTTCAGGAATCTCTGTCTCTTGTCTCTCACCCCTCCTCCCTAACTCCCTCCCTCTCTCAGTGTGGTTTCTCACCCTGGCTTCACACTGGGCATCAATTTCATACTCCCGTGTCTGTAGACTTGCTTTCTCTGTCTCTTACTGTACATGGCTGAGAATGATTCCAATACAGGCAGCCCTCATTTCATTCTCCTTCACTTCAAGGCACAGAGACTGCTGAGAAAGTCTTGTTTCAATTTTTTTTTTTTTTTTTTTTTTTTTGTCTTTTGTCTTTTTGTCTTTTGTTGTTGTTGTTGCTATTTCTTGGGCCGCTCCCGCAGCATATGGAGGTTCCCAGGCTAGGGGTTGAATCGGAGCTGTAGCCACCGGCCTACGCCAGAGCCACAGCAACGCGGGATCCGAGCCGCGTCTGCAACCTACACCACAGCTCACGGCAACGCCGGATCGTTAACCCACTGAGCAAGGGCAGGGACCGAACCCGCAACCTCATGGTTCCTAGTTGGATTCGTTAACCACTGCGCCACGACGGGAACTCCTTGTTTCAATTTCTGATCGCTAGAAAAGAGTTCAATTGTTTTGGCTTGAGTCAAATGTCCACCTTGATCCCATCTGCTGGAGCTTGGGGAAAGGGGATGTGCTGCTATCAGAAGCCCTCTGGCAGATTCTTGGAGAAGAATGGGGCAGACGTATTGAATAAGGTGGTCACTTCCATCTTAATTCTATAGATAATATAAGTTCCATGTAGAAGAATTAGAAAACACAAACCTGTGAGCAAAGTGGGAACAAAGTCATCATCCCACCACCAGAAAGTACTTCAGAATCTTGACCTTTTTCCTTCTAGACATTTTTATTTGCTTTAAATAATCTCTTTGACCTCCTATTAATTTGGATTACACTAGAGATGAGGAATAGTGGTCAACACGGCAGACATGGCTCAAGCCTCCCTCTCTAGAACTTACTATAACCTGGGACACAGACTTAAAAATGGGAAGCAAAAGAATACAAATATTTGGAAATTGGAATAAACACTGTAAAGGAAACAATCAAGAGATTGAGATGGAAGACAACCATGAGAGTGTATTTTAGGTATGTGGTCATTGAAAACCTCTCTTGGGGTCATGCTGAAGGAAAAGAAGCCCCAGCTATGATGAGAGTGGAAGAGGCAGAGGAGGTGGAGCATTCCAGTTCCAAGGAACAGTATATGCAGAAGTCCTGAAGCTGAAATCACCTTTTGTGCTTGTAGGAATTATAAACAAACAAGGAGTTCCCATTGTGGCTCAGCTGGTTACAAACCCGACTAGTATCCATAAGGATGCGGGTTTGATCCCTGGCCTTACTCAGTGGGTTAAGGAACTGGTGTTGCCATGAGCTGTGGCGTAGGTTGCAGACATGGCTCGAATCCCGAGTTGCTATGGCTGTGGCATAGGCCTGTAGCTGCAGCTCTGATTCTACCCCTAGCCTGGGGACTTGCATATGCTGCAGTGGCAACACTGGAAAAAAAAAAAAAAAACAGCAAACAAAAAGGAATGTGCTAGTCTGTCTGGAAATAAAGGTAACCTTGCAACATGGTAGTTGCTCTGCCGAGGTGTTCGTGGGATTATAACCATAGAGGGAGCAGATTTTGCCTGGAACAATAAGGAATGAATCCCTCTCCCTTCCAAGGAAGTGCCCCCCACATATGCAAATAATATGTTTTATGACATTCTGCTGTACTGCTAGTGATGGTATAAATCAAACTTGTTCAGCAACAGGAGAATGTTGTGATTAAATTAGAAAGTTCAAGGTAGAAGTATTTCCCATATTGTCTACTACCTCAAACAGTGTCATTCAGATCCACTCAGTGTGACTATTCTGCTGTCTCCTTGGCCATCCTGACTACTTGCTACAATCGTCATAAAGCTGGGGCCTGTAGGGCCAGCTTATAGAGATGGACCCTTGGCATTGAACAGAAAAATGAAAAGAAGAGTCTATAAAAACCTTAAATACCTAACCGCTTTCTGCATGAAACAATTTGATCATGACTCACTTTTTGCCCAACATATTATCGAAGCGAATCCAAAATAAATGCTATGTCTAAAATGTTGACAGTTCTCTGGAAGTCGCTAAATGTCCTCCTCCCTAGAATGTACAATGTATTAAGTACCATGAATCAAGCGGCTTCTCTCTCCCCCTTAGCTGGAGGGCCTCGTCTGGAAATTTTCATTCTGAGGGGTCCAGCTCAAGGTCAGTCCATCTCCTCTGTGAGGCCTTCCCCTCCCGATTTCCCTCATGTTCTTTCTTCTGGTTTTAGCACTTTCTGTCTAATATTGTCTTTGATAAGTGATTGGGATCCTTAAATTTCTCACTTGAGTGTGATTCCAAGAAGTCAGTGGAAGAGTTTCTCATGTGTTCACTTTAGGCCCAGTCCAGTACTATCCCAATGAGGCTCACACTGACTGTGGATGGTTTGACTTACTGGGCAGTCAGTGGTCTAGGAACATTAGATGAGTCAGTTTATGGGATGTCTATGGTTCTCTGCCATTGGCCATGAACCACACCCCCTTCATAAACCATAGGGCTGATTTTTAGCAACTCTCTGGCCAACTGTAGAGCTACTGGGCCCTGGGGCAGGCCTGAGATACACTGGAGCGGGAAGTAGATCATGGGTGTTGTAAAAGCTTGCTCTTCTTTCCTTATGCTGGTGGGAACCAAACTTATTCCAAAACGTTGTGAATGTGAATATCAGGAAAACCCAGATGGCAGAGAGATGGTCTGAATGCCATTCTAGGGTTGTCGATTTATTATTTGGGGGCTTGAACGGTATTACTAAAGAGTTTTCATCTTTTTGTAAAATAATGAAAAAACCAGCTGCTCCAAATTCTGCAGCAGCATTTCACCCTCATTTTCAGTAGCTCATCTGACTTACACAGGTACTAAGGGTCCTTATTCTTCCGAGCCTCGTGCTCTCCAACCACATTCTTCCTTCTTCCCCAGGCTCCCTCTGCTTTATGTACAGTGAGGCACCCAGGATTGTTCAACTACTTTCCGACTCTCCTCACCCCAGTCTATTCCCCACACAGCCACTGCCCATCCCAGTGTGTTCTCCTCATAGCCAAAAGAGGGATCTCCCACTTACACTCAAGCCCCAGCCATGTTACTTTTTGTTTGTTTGACTGATTGATTGTTGCTTTTTAGGGCTGCATCTAAGGCATATGGAAGTTCCCAAGCTAGAGGTGGAATCAGAGCTGCAGCTGCCAGCCTAGACCACAGCCTCAGCAATGAGGGATCTGAGCTGTGTCTGTGACCCATGCCTCAGCTCTCAGCAACGTCAGATCCTTAACCCACAGAATGAGGCCGGGGATCAAACCCTCATCCTCATGGATACTAGTTGGGTTTGTAACCCGCTGAGCCACGATGGGAATTCCTGTTTGTTTTTTATCAGTTCTAATATTTATTGAGTAGTATGTCCTAAGACCAATTTCTAGGCTCTTTACATGTTTAGACCACTGAGTCCTCACAGCAAACCTAAGACATTGACACTCTCACAGAATATAACTTTGGTGCCAAATGAATATCCGTTGAATGAATGAGTAAACAAATGCCATTTTACAGATGCAGAGAAACCAGTTTTGTTTTCTTCCATTTGCCTTTGTCTAGCACATGCTTTGCACCTGCAGAAAGCATCACCCAGGCTCAGGCTCAAATTCTGCCTCTCCTACTGAGAAAGAACCACCAGTGACAGAGCCCTGCTCCGAGCTGGGAGCAACTGCTCTTGCTTTACTTACATGGTGCCTGATCCCCCTGAGATCCCAACCTACCATGAGGAAAGTGACTGCTTGAAGATCAGTGAATAGGAAGAGAGCATCCTTTCCATTCTGTGTTTACTAACAGCTCAATTCCATGCTCCTTCGAGATCCTACAGCCTCTCATTCACCTCAATAAAACAGGATGTCTAAAATATTGTATGGAGGGAGCTCCCTTCACGGCTCAGTGGTTAATGAACCCGACTAGGATCCATGAAGATGTGGATTTGATCCCTGGCCTCTCTCAGTGGGTTAAGGATCCAGCGTTGCAGTGAGCTGTAGTGTAGGTTTCAGATGCAGCTCGGATCCTGAGTTGCTGTGGCTGTGGTGTAGGCCAGCAGCTGTAGCTTTGATTCGACCCCTAGCCTGGGAACTTCCATATGCCACGAGTGTACCCCTAAAAGGCAAAAAATAAAATTAAATGAAAAAAAAATATTGTATGGGAGTTTCCCCTTGTGGCTCAGCAGGTTAAGAACCCAGTGTGTTGTCTTCATGAGGATGTGGGTTTGATCCCTTGCCTCTCTCAGTGGATTAAGGATCTGGCATGGCCACAAGCTGTGGTGTAGGTTGCAGATGTGGCTAAGATCTGGCATTGCCATGGTTGTGGCATAGACCTGAGCTGCAGCTCTGATTTGCCCCCTGGCCCAGGAACTTCCATATGCCACAGGTGTGGCCCCAAAAAGAAAAATGTAAAAGAAAAAAAAATATTATATGAGATCACTTATATGTGGAATATAAAAAAACATACAAATGAACTTATTTACAAAATAGATTCACAGGCATAGAAAACAAACTTGTGGTTACCAGAAGAGAAAGGAGGGAGGGATAAATTAGGAGTTTGGGACCAGCAGATACACACTACTATACATAAAACAGATCAACAACAAGGACCTACTTATAGCACAGGGAACTCTACTCAATATCTTGTAATAACCCTTAATGGAAAAGAATCCAGAGAATAGTGTGTGTGTGTGTGTGTGTGTGTGTGTGTGTGTGTGTGTGTGTGCACGCGCGCGCATGTGTGTATAACTGAGTCACTTTGCTGTACACCTGAAACTAACACAACATTGTAAACCAACTACACTTCAATTAAAATAAAACATGACAGAGTTCCCCTTATGGTTCAGTGGAAACAAACTCGACTAGTATCCATGAGGATGCAGGTTTGATTGCTGGCCTCGCTCAGTGGATTAGCGAGGATTACCAATCCCGTATTGCCATGAGCTGTGGTGTAGGTTTGCAAAAGAGGCGTTGCTGTGGCTGGGGTGTAGACTGGCAGCTATCAGCTCCCGATTCAGCCCCTAGCCTGGGAACTTCCATATGCTGCACCTGCAGCCCTAAAAAGCAAAATAAATAAAATAAAATAAATAAATAAATAAATAAATAAAACATGGCGACTACCTCTTAGAGGCTTGTAGCTCGGGTTCTCGTCCCTTTTCCCTCACTGAATGTTTTGCTAGTTGATGATAAACTCAGAAGGTTCTCCAACAGGAAGGAGTAGATATGTGTAAACTGAGAAAAGGCTGCCATGAAATGCCCTCCCTCAGGCCTGTAATGAGGAGTGTGTTTCCAAGGCAAAGTCCAGCTCATCCAGTTCCTCTTCCACAGGCAGCCGTGACAGCAAGCAGGGGGCAGGGAAGCATTCAAGAAGTTTTGAATGTGAGACCTTTTGGCATTTAATGTCTTTAGGAGGACAGTGTGTTGCCTTTGTTTTCTTTACAAAGATCCTGAATTTGTGGTGATCTTGCTTCTATCTAAAACTTCATCTTTGGTTTCATTAAAAAAAAAAAAAAAACTTTTTTGTGGTCCTAAATCGTCACATTTCTCAGAGTCCAGACATTATGGAACAAAATTATGGAAGAACTTTTCCAGATAGATCTAATAAGCCTTCCCTGACACCTTCACACACACACACACACACACACACACACACACACACACACACACACAGTGCATTATTCTGAAGGAGTAAACGTGGAAGTTTCTGAGAAATCCTATAGGAAGTATACCCAACTTCCTCACAGCTGCAGTGGCTTCATTCACCTAGGGCATGGAGTCAGGAGGGGCTTAGTATCGCATCCTGGCTTTGGCAGCCCTTCAGGAGGCTCAGCACCACCTGGAGTCCATCACAGAGCTTGGCACACGCCTTCACACTTGGTTTATGAGGATGGCAACGTGGTTCCGGTTTGCAGGGCTTCTCGTTCCTTGGCTTCAGGGGTCAGAAGAAAGTGATCACTCTAGTGGAACCATTAAATTACTTGTGAATTGGATATGAAAATATTTGCCACAGCCTTCTCCTGACCATTGTTTTTCTGCTCAGTAGTTAGAAGGGTCCAGCTTCCCAAGGACTGAGATCATCTAGCCAGCTACTATTTGAACATCTAGAATACGCCCAGCATTGTGGCAAGTACTGAAAGGAACTAGTCAAGTATAAGATGCAGAGCCCATGTTCAAAGGGCTTAAAAATCTAGTTGGGCAAATCTAATTGCTATATGGACAGAAAACAACAATACTTTGCAATACAGGGAAGCAATACAGAGAAGCTCAGAACTCTGCAAGGGCCAAATATGAAGTAGGAGCTTTTTGATATCTTCAGTGAAAGCCATAAAACCCCACCTCATTTGTTTGGGGGCAGGAGAGCCGGGAAAGGATTATTCTTACCTTCAAGTACTGTGATGAACCTGGCATTTACTGTTTCAGGATCTCAGACATTGTCACTTCAAGAATCAAAGCAAGAGTCATAAATGATTGGGGAGGTGTTGATCTTTTTCTCATTTTATCTATCCTCAACCATTTCTCTAATCATCCATGAGTAAAGTGGCCTGCGGAAAGTTTATAGATGATCTTTTGAGCATCTAAGCAGTGGTAAATTTGGTTCCCATGTTTATGTCTTATTGAGAAAGACAGAAATCTTGAGGGAGAAAAAATGTGACCTATGGAGTGAATTGTTACCTTTGTGTGGCATATTCCCTGTTTCTAGGGCAGCACTGGAGACAAAGAATGCATTTATTTTGTGCAAAGGGTTGGGGGCAGGGAAAGAAACAGAAAGCAGTGGATTGTGCAATAATGGTGTTCTCAGATCCCTCCAGGAAGTTTATGTTTCGAGTCCTTTGGAAGAGGACAGCACAGCTGTTTAAAAAGGAGAGTTTACCAGGGGACTCCAGCCCCGATGCCACTGTGTGTCAGCTTTTCCTTGTCCATAGGTTTCTTGGCACCTCCATCCGTGGCCCTTGGGGCGGGCAGGCCACTGTGTCTGGGTCCTGCTCAGGCCTACGCCTTCCCCCAGTGGAGACTGCAGGCCTCGCTCGCATAGAGTCGAGGTGTTCAAATAGCAGAGTCAGAACAAGGCCGAGAGGGAAAAGAAGCAGTCTGCTGGATCTCAGCGAAGGAAAGTATAGCGATTCCTGTGTCATTTGCAAACCAGGCTAGACTTGCTGTGCTGAAATCTTTCCCCAAAGAAGTCTTTTCCTTGGACGGCTAGAGAAGGGGATATTAGATGCATAATCTCACAGATTAAATGTGATAATTGGGGGTGCAGGTTTGTTGAACAAAACAAAAAGTGCTTCTCAGTCCAGCCAGGTGATGGGAAAAGTGTAACTATTGAGAAGTAGCACTCATTTGAAGCCCTTATGTTTTCCCACTGGCTTAGCTGTTTCCATATTTTCTCTCCTGCCAGGGATCTTTGGATAAGGTATAGTTCAGAATCCTCTCTGCATACTCAGTGAATCTTTTTTTTTTTTCCTCATTTTTTTAGGGCCATACCTGCAGCATATGGAGGTTCCCAGGCCAGGGGTCGAATCGGAGCTGCAGCTGCCAGCCTATGCCACAGCCACAGCAACACGAGATCTGAACCATGTCTGCAACCAACACCGCAGCTCACGGGAACACCGGATCCTTAAACCACTGAGCAAGGTCCCGGTCGAACCTGAGTCCTCTTGGATACTAGTCGGGTTTGTTACTGCTGAGCCCCAACCGGAATCCCTCTGTGAATCTTTTTGACTGACCAAGTGACCCTTTGTCCCCTCCCTTTCTTTTTTTTTTTTTAAATCTTATTTTGTTTTTGGCCACCCCCAAGGCACACAGAAATTCCCAGACCAGGGATTGAATCCATACCACAGCAGTAACCAGAGCCACAGCAGTGACAACATTGGATCCTTAACCTGCTGAGCCACCGGGGAACTCTTCTTTCCTTTCTTATACTGGAGCTTCGAGGGTGATGCCCTGAGCTTTCACCATCAACTTCCAACCAATGACATCATCACTGTCTCCACACCATCCATCCCTATGAGACCCGAATGCTGTTAACCTCGCCCTGTGCCTGCCGTACATCCTCATTCTGCTCTGCTTTTGTCTTGGCTCTCCGTGTCCACTGTGTCAAGGACAGTGTAGGCATGTGGCAAATTGAAAGCAAGCAGTGTGGTTAGTGATTAAGGAGGACTTTGGAACCAGACAGACCAGGGTTGGCAGCCTGCCTCTGTATCCTTCACTATGTAATCTGAATGTTAGGAGCTGCTGTTTCTTCCCTTAGAAAATGAGGATCAGAATACATGTTCAGAGAGTTGTGACAAGATTAAGTGGGACTGTACACAACTATTGTTTTAAGAGCACTTGTCTTAAAATAAGCATTCAAGGAGTTCCCCCTGTGGCACAGTGTTAGGAATCTGACTGCAGCAGTTCGGCTTGCTCTAGAGGCGTCCATTTGATCCCTACCCCTGGAACTTCCACTTGCTGTGTGTGCGGCCATCTAAAAAACAAAAACAAACAAACAAAAAGCATTCCATACATCTTAGTTCTGAGGTGAGAGCTTTTGGTGGGCCTTAGGCACTCTTCCTTTTTTTCCTCTTTTTCGGCCACACCTTTGGCATCCGGAAGTTCCCCAGACAGTGTTTAAACTTGTGTCACAGCAGTGACAACCCTGGATCCTTAATCCACTGAGCCACTAGGGAACTCCTAGGCACTTTTGCTTTTGAAAGTCCCTTCTTCCTTATAGAATTTTAAAAATTCGGCTTTATGACCATGCACGTCAGGATAAATACCATGGGAGTTCCCGTTGTGGCTCAGTGGTAAAGAACCCAATGAGTATCCATAAGGATGCAGGTTCAGTCCCTGGCCCTGCTCAGTGGGTTAAGGATCTGGCATTGCTGTGAGTTGTGGTGTAGGCTGCAGATGTGGCACAGATCTGGTGCGGCTGTGGCTGTGGTATAGGCCAGCAGCTGCAGCTCCGATTCAGCCCCTAGCCCGGGAACTTGTAGATGCTGTGGATGCGGCCCTAAAAAGAAAAAAAAAGATAAGTATTATAGATATTATAATATATAATGATAATATATAATATAATATATATCATACATACATTTATTAATATATAATGTATGTTATATATTAAAACATCTCCTCAATCTTAAAGTTCAGTTTTTCCTCCATCTCAAATTGCAACATTTTCATGGGCCCCTAAGACTCTTGTGGGCCCTGGGCACTGGCCACCCCAGCCTAATAAGTAAGTCAGGCCTGTCTGAGAAATTTGTTTTGGAGAGCCTTTCCTCTACCCTTTCAGTGGTAGTAACTGCTTTCTGGAAGTTGTTTGGCCCCTCTGGCCTTCAGGATATACACTTCCCTTACACCTTGGCTCTCCTCCATCCCACCTTCCTCAGCCCCCTGGAAGGTCTGTCCTGGGAGCTCACAACTTCCCTGGTCCAGCCGCCATCCATCTCAATTGAAAGCCATGTCTTCATTCCTCTGTTGATTCTCTTTCCCTTAGGACTGTTCTTGGCCTGGTAAGGTGGCATCACATTTTTTTAACAAACTATTCCTCCTAGTGAGGTATTCATGACATGACTCTAGGTTCCTTCTCTACTCCTTTTAAAACATTTCCTTTTTGTCACAGAACTTTTAGAGACTCTGTACCATGCTTCAGAGCCATCTATCTGGTGGAGAAACTTTAGCAAAGAAAATACTTTAAAGTCAAGATTGAGAGTTCCTGCTGCAGCGCAGCAGGATCGGCAGCATCTGGGCAGCGCCAGGATGCAGGTTTGATCCCTGGCCTGGCATAGTCAGTTAAAGGATCTGGTAGCGTAGGCTGCAACTGTGACTCGGATCTGATCCCTGGCCTGGGAACTCTGTATGCCACAGGGAGGCCAAAAAAGAAAAAAACAAAGCAAAGACCGAACTTTGAGAATTATTGAGATACGTTGTGCCAGTAGCTTGGTGCCTCCTACCTCTGTGCAGTCATTGGGCATTGGGGGCATAACTTTGATAAGAAGCTTCTACACAGCAGGACACGGACTATCCCCAAATTTCTCTTGGTAAAGTATCATGCCGGATGAAATCCTAATGGAACCTCTTTTATCCATGGGGATGTCTATCACACCTCGCTGAGGGCGCTTCTCTTCCCCATCTTAAATCATCCATCTAGCTAGGCTTGGTGGTGACCTTACATCATGGTACATATGCCTGAAAAACAATCTTCACTGCCTCAGTGTCTATTTTCTGGGTTTAGGCAGGAAAATGTTCTCGGAGATAATCCTATTTATAAAGGAGGGAACTGTGGTCCACAGAAGAGAAATAAATTCCTAAAATAGCAAAGCAAGTTAATGCCAAAATCAGGACTAGATCCTGGGCCAGCCTCCTCAATACCTGCTTGTGGGCACCACTGACCCGCTGGGGGGGAGCCATAGCGACCATTTACTGCCCAGCACAGGTTCTGTGGTGGGAGTGTTTTGTTTGATTCCTGGCTTAATTGCTTAGTGCTTGCGTGACCTTGAAGAGTTAGCCTCCAAATCTCAATTTTCTCATCCATAAAAGAGAAGGGCGAAGGTAGAAATCGTCTCAACCTCATAGAGCTGTTGTTGTGAAGCTTCTTAGTGTTGTTTTTTGAGACTTAAAAGAGATGTTGTTATTGGCATCATCATCATTGTTATTACTGCCACTGCTACCACCACAGGTAATGCTACACCTGCCCCTCGAGTCCTAATGGCTCAGAGAAAGTGCTGGAGCTGCTGCCCAGCATGGGTCCTGAACTGCCCAGGGAGTGGCCTGAGCAGTGGGAGAATCTGGCAGAACAGGTTTTTTTCAAAGCAGTGGAAAATAAAGGCAATACCTAAACCTGGGGAAAAAAAAAAAAAAAGTTTTCCTTTGTTTGTTCTTTACTAGTTGTGAATAAAAGCTTTCAAAATGTAACTTATGCTGAAATAAAGCAGAGTGGCCACTCCTGAGGTGACACGGTTGACCTTCTTTGGTCTGTGATTTTCCTGACCCCCTGAGGACAGATGAGGACCCCTTTCAGTTTGTGCCAAATGAAGTGACGGCTGACAGTGCTGTGTGATGACGTTGACCGAAGCCAGGGAATACACAGGATTGGGAGTCAGGAAAACATGAAGAGACAGTGAAGTTGGGGGGAACAAAAGCTTCACAGCCAGGTACAAAGTGTACCCTACTCCTTGTTACAAACTGCCTATTACCAAATCTTAATCTCCTGGGACTCGGTTCGGGGCCTTGGTTGAAAGTGATAGAAGCCCAACTCCTATGAGCTTAAGCAAAACAGGGGGTGTTATGACGACTCTTCCACAGGGTATCAAGGAAAGAGGCAGAGCCGGCCTAAGATTGAAATCAGGCCCGCAAACACTATCAAAATCGGTTTTTCTCTCTCTGTCATTCTATCTCTTTCCACAGACTCACTTTCCTTATGGCTTCGGTTGGCTTAATGGGACAGCACCTCACAAGTTTTATCAGTGGCTCTGCAGCCACCCAAAGAGAGCCTGGTCTCATTTCCTCCAGTTCCAAAATTCTCATGGAAGGAATGATTGGCACAGGTTGGATCAAATTCCTTTTCTGATTACCCGTTAGCAATGGTAAAAGGTAAACACTGGTGGTACCAACATGGTACATTCACCATAACTATACACACTCGTGAGGGAGCAAAGCTACAGCTAATGTATTACAGAAATAGGTGTTGATGAACTACCTGACAAGAAACATTGCTCACCTTCAGCCCTCGACTGCATCCTGGTCGCTCCCAGATTCCTCATCATCTGACCAGAGATCCAGGGTGCCTCTGTGCTCCCTGCCCCCTTCCACTTTGTGCTAGATGGACCTTAATCCTGAACAGGCAGACTCCAGTATCCTGTCTATAGTGGTAATGACACAGGCTTTAGAGCAAGGCAGACCATGAGATAAAGCCCAGGTCTACCACTTACGAGCTGCGTGATAGCAGGCAAGTTATCCTCCCTGATCTATTTTATAATACATATCTAATGGGGTTTTTGTGAAGACTGAGGAAAATAAAGTAACCATATTTAAAATACTTGACAAGTAACACGTACTCAGTTACATTCATTTTCATCTAATTCGGTTACCTAGAAACCTTCAGGAAGATGGAGGGGTGGTGGTGAGAGGAAAGGGAGGACCGGAGAAGTGATAGAAGTTCGTATCTAGCAAGTATCCTTCTGCCTCGGGTAATTTACAGTTATCCTGGGTGAACATTAAGTAATGGAAGTGGGTCCGCTGCACTGGGAAAGCCACACTTTGCTGGATGGAGCCTCTCACTTTAGAGGCAAAGCAACAAGGGTCTCAAGATCAATGCTGCATGTTTTATGTTTCTTAGTAATTTAGTGATGTGACTCTGTGGTCCTAAATCTCTCTCTGTAATGTTGAAAGTTAACAGAATACAATCTAATCACTGAGTGACTGAGGGAAGTACTTTAACATTTTGTTGTCACTGGTGCTGTGTAGAGAGGTGCTCCTTTTTGAGAATGTAGTAAGCCGTATTTTTTTCATCAACTGTACTCTTATTGAATTCTTACTTCGTTAAGGCCTGTGCTGAACGTTTACAGGTCTCATGTCTTGCTATGAGTTAAATGCTGCCATCCCCATTTTCCTGGTGAGGAAATTGAGGTTCAGGTAAGACAAGCCCCAGGATCACTTAGCACTCAGTGACAGATTGGAATCTGAGCCGGGCTTAGCCGTCTCCAGATCCTGAGTTCTTTGTTAACCACTCTGTGGTACTGCCTCTCTACACCTTGGTTTTGGCTAAAAGATTTAGAGACAAGCCACACAAAGAATGAATCTCCAGGAAAATCCAGACTTAAGACTGTCTCAGTTGATAAATTATAATTTCATGGTTTCTCCACGCCCACCATGTTGCTACACGGGCCTGAATGCAGAGGCACAGAATCACAGAAAGAAGAAATAGTCAAACAACAGAGAGACTATCTCCCTGGACACAATATTCTAATGACTCACTTAGAGGATAATAGTGACGAAGGGGTTGAACCTGTGAAAAAAGAAACTGGAAATTGGGTCACACCTTTAGACGCTGCGGTATTTCCCATCTTGGTCAAGATTATGCTCAGTCCAACGGCCCGCTGCTCTGTGGGTTGGGTGTGCATGTGGACTGGTTTGGCCTGCTCCAGAAAACGCCACCACTGTGATGATTAATCATAGGTATTATCAATAATGCTTGATGACATATGAAGGATCCATTGACCAATGTGCCAATCATGGGAACCTCTGTGTCTTCTCATCCCTCGTTGACCTGCTCCTCCAGAACCATTTCGCCCCGTTTGTTCTGCTGTCAGTTTCACTGTATTCCAGACCGTGCTTCACCCGTACCTTTTGCTTTTCAAGTTCATCCTATGTGTAAATGAAAGAAACATTCCACTATTCTGTCTCTTCTGACTCAATGCCTATCTGGATTAATACCTCACATTTTGCTTTTTTTATTTCCCGTTTGTCTTTCAGCTCCAGGGTTCTTTGAAAAGAAAACAGATCGTTAACCTGCCTCCTGCCAACAACAAGAGGCCCAATGGCTTTGTCGACAACTCATTCCTTGATATCAAGAGAATCCGTGTCGGGGAAAACCTGGCTGCGGGACAAGGGGCCCTCCAAGTGAATAATGGACAAAGTCAGATTATGTCGGGGACCTTGCCCATGAGCCAAGCGCCCCTGAGAAAGACTGCCACTCTGCCACCACACACACATTCTCCTGGAAACGGAATGTTCAACATGGGCTTGAAGGAAGTGAAGAAGGAACCGGGAGAGACCCTCTCTTGTAGCAAGCACGCCGATGGCCAGGTGAGCCAGGAGAATATATTTCCTAACAGGTACGGAGATGATCCTGGGGAGCAGCTGATGGATCCGGAGCTGCAGGAACTGTTCAATGAACTGACCAACATATCTGTGCCGCCCATGAGTGACCTTGAGCTGGAGAACATGATCAATGCCACCATAAAGCAGGATGACCCGTTTAACATTGACCTGAATCAGCAAAGTCAGAGGAGCACCCCCAGGCCGTCCTTGCCAATGGAGAAGACCGTGATCAAAAGTGAATACTCCCCAGGCCTGACCCAGGGCCCCTCGGGCTCTCCCCAGTTGAGGCCCTCATCAACTGGCCCGGCGTTCTCCATGGCCAACTCGGGGGCCCTCTCCGCTTCATCCCCGATCCCTTCGGTCCCACAGAGCCAGGCTCAGCCTCAGACAGCCTCAGGAGCAAGCCGGGCCCTGCCCAGCTGGCAGGAAGTATCCCACGCCCAACAGCTCAAACAGATTGCTGCCAATCGTCAGCAGCATGTCCGGATGCAGCAGCACCAGCAGACCAGCTGGCCAGTCTTGCCCTCTTCAGCGGGGCCATCCCCAGGTCCATTTGGGCAGGAGAAAATCCCCAGCCCTTCTTTTGGCCAGCAGCCGTTTAGCCCACAGAGCTCTCCTATGCCAGGGGTTGCAGGTGGCAGCGGTGGCCAGTCCAAAGTCATGGCCAACTACCTGTACAAGGCCAGCCCCTCGGCCCAGGGAGGGCACTTGGACGTGCTTCTGCAGCAGAAGCCTCAGGATCTCAGTCGGAATTTTATGAATACCCCGCACACAGCTGTGGAACCCCGGCTTGGCAACACCAAGCCTTTGTTTCATTTTAACTCAGATCAGGCCAACCAGCAGATGCCTTCTGTTTTGCCCTCCCAGAGCAAACCTTCACTCCTGCACTACCCCCAGCAGCCGCCACAGCCACAGAGCTCAATTACAGCTCAGCAGCAGCAGCAGCAACAGCAGCAACAGCAGCAGCAGCAGCAGCAACAGCCACAGCCTCAGCAACAGCCGCAGCCGCAGCAACAGCCACAGCCACCAGCCCAGCCCCAACAACCACTGTCAAGCCAGCCTTTGCTAAGGTCGCCCTTACCACTTCAGCAAAAGATCCTCCTGCAGAAGATGCAGAATCAGCCCATCACAGGACTGGGGTACCAGGTCTCCCAACAACACAGACAGGTAAGGGCTGTGTTCCTCCTAACACAGGGTACTTAGACACCATTTAGAGCCATCATTACCCTTTGGTCACCATTATGTTTGTGTTGTGACAGAATCAAGACCACAAGGACAGAAGTGGTCCCAACAGATTCCTCTGAAGACCTTGTGAAGGTTCTTGAGGCATCTGGAGGCAAGAGCTAGTATTTCCTTGTAGGGCGTGACTGTCATTGGGGTCTGTTGTGATCAAAGACTCTGGCTTGTTAAGACTGTTGCCTTATAGGAGTTCCCTGGTGGCTCAGTGGGTTAAGGATCTGATGTTATCCCTACTCTGGCTCAGGATGCTGCTATGGTGGGGCTCTGATCCCTGGCTCAGGAACTTCTATATACCTTGGCTAATATTACTTGCTAATATTAGTTAGCAGTAATATTCTGATATGCCCATGCCCAGTGTTTATTCCTTCAGTCAATAAATCAGTCATTAAGGTGACACGCATGCCCTGAAGACATACCATGTGCATGATGTTGTGATTATGCCGAGTGTTGAAATAAGGCCAGACATGATATTAGGAGTGTTTAATGACTAGTCTCTACCCACAACAACCGAATGTCTAAATGCCCAACCCATCATAATAGAGCCTGCTGTGACTCCCTGCTGGTGCAGGAGGGTTGAGTAACAACCTCAAATAAGACATATTCTCTGTCTGCAAGTACAGTCTGGAGAGGAAGACAGGTTTTAAAAACTATCATTTGAATACTGAGTGGAAAGGATAATGAGGTGGAGCACAAAGGTTGGATATTTACCGAGCAAGGGGAAATCAAGGAGGGCTTCTGGAGAACTGTCTGAATTAAGTGTTAAAGGATGAAATTGTCATGACTACAAACAGAAACAAAAAAAAATCTGTGGTTACCTTATATCCTGTGGTTAATACACAGCAGAGGTTTTACTCTGCCCCAAACAGGAATCATATGAAGAGATCGTTCTGTGTCTTCAGAGCATATACTGGTAAATAAGCACTGATTCCCCAGGGAACTTAAAAGGAAAAATTCTTCCGGGAATGAGCAAAGGCAGGAAGGAAGGCAGGAAGGAAGGAAGGCTGATTATGGCTTTGTGCATGTAATTTGACAGGTCTGTGTTAGTGCTCGAGCACAAAGACGTCACATTACATGTCAAAACAATATGTCAGGCTGTGTGACAGCACAGAGCCTAATTCCAATCACATTCCTACAGTAGTTTGTGTGGCTACTGCCCAGAAAAGAAGACCACAAGCACCACAGTCTGTGGCCAGGCTAACCTTTGCCCTAGATGTATGCCAGGAGAAAACAAGACTCAACTAGGATTCAAGAGTGGTGTCCCAAGTAAAGCTTTCCAGAACTTATCCACTTAAGTGTGTTTTGTTAAATGGTAGATTATGGAGAATGGACCTGGTGTAGTTGTGTGTATATTTTTCCAAGTTTCATCTTCGATAGGGGTAATTTGGGGATCTTTTAAAAACAAACTAGAAAGTTCCCATTGTGGCTCAGCGGTTAATGAATCTGACTAGCATACATGAGGATTCAGGTTCAATCCCTGGCCTTGCTCGGTGGATTAAGGATCCCATGTTGCCATGAGCTATGGTGTAGGTCACAGGTGCAGCTCAGATCTGGCATTGCTGAGGCTGTGGTGTAGGCTAGCAGCTGCAGTTCCAATTCGACCTCTAGTCTGGGAACATCCATATGTCATGGGCACAGCCCTAAAAAGCAAAGCAAAACAAAACAAAAAACTAATGTGGAACTATTTTCTAATGTTATGTGTAGCCATTTTGCTGTGGATGAATCTGGGTTTTAATTCTTACCCTGACATTGTAGCTGTGTGACCTCCAGCAAATCGGTGGACCTCTGTAAGCCTCAGTTTCCTCACCTATAAGCTAGGATGATATATGTGTGTGTGTGTGTATATATATATATATACATATATATATATATATGATTTTTTGAGAATGAAATATTTCTCAGGCCAAGTCTAGAATCAAGTTGGCTATTATTGTGATTATCATGGAAAGGGTTATATATCAGAATATTTTTAACAAGCATTGCTTTTCTGTAGGAGGCCCATTAGAGTAAGTCTCAAATTTTAACATAAACAGTATTAAAGGAATAAAAGAAAACTATCCTTAACTTTGTCCATTAGTATGGTGAGTGGATAGGGATTTACCTTTCTTGGGCTCAGACTTTTGACCATCAAAATGGAAATAACAAATAGTGAGATATTAATAAGTTAGCATTTATTGAGTATTGACTCTATAACTGGCATGACTTCTGTCTCCCTTACTTGTGGTATCTCATTTTGCCCACATAAAGTCGTTACTAATATTATCACTGTAGAAGCGAGGCAGTTGAAGCACAGGGAAGTTGAATAACTTCTCCCAAGTTTCGCAGATAATCAGCTGCAGAGCCAGGATTCTGATGGTCTGCTTTGAAGGTTGTGCTTTCAGCCACTTGGCTGTACAAGTGGGATTCTCTGGAAAGGAATGACTGTTTGTAGATCATTGTGAAATTCTCAAAAGGAATATTCCTTATAATATAGAGCCAATTTGCATAATCTACATAGTAAATAAAGTTTGGGGTATAGAGAAAGTCTTAAATCTCTAATTACCTTCAGAGCTATTAAAGAATCAAAAAATGCCTGTGTGACCCTTGACCTTCCTGAGGATGAGCATTAGGAAGCTAACCAAAATAAACAGTTTACAGCAGGAAATATAGCTCTTTGGTGCCCCGTCAGCCCTTCTTTGGGAGCCTTCCTGCCACCTCCAACATCCTCTGTCTTGTTTCCGGGTCAGCTGCTCAGATCAACAACTGGACACCATACTTCTGACCTCCATGGGTGCAAATGGCCAAACGGACAAACATTTTCCAGTACCTTAGATAATTTCTTACTTTTCCCAGTGCATAAGACACTTATGATGCCAAGATAATTTTCATCTTTTCAAGAAGGCATTTAAAAACCGGTACAAATGATGGTGGCATTTCAAGCTAAAGGCTTCTCACACAGGTAGGCAATGGCTACCCATTCAAGGCTTTATCCCAACCTTGTACATGGAACCATATCATCCCTTTCAGCTCAACAGTTCCAAGAAGTATGACTCTGAAGTGTCCTGTGTCTGAGTTTCAAGGAAGGGTAACCGGGCTGTGTAGTCTAATATGTGTTGCCCTCTTGAAAGCGTTCTCCTTTGGAGGTGGGGTGGGGGATTGGACCCATTCTCATAATGGTGCTATTGTTCAATGCAGTCACAGAGTTTTTCTCTAGGGACCATTTTCAGAACTTTCAGCACATTGAGTGGATTATTATCAATGAGGTAATATTCATCTTGTCAGCGCTATTTTTGAAAACAATCGAGCTGAGTAATGCTGCTTTGGGTCAAAAAAACAATAACTATACTGTGATAGAACTACTTTTCAAATTTAGTTTGTGAACTTTCTCTGAAGGTAAAAAGGGAAATAAACGAGTTTCTTCCTACGATGGTACTTTGGAGAAACAATTTTCATTTGGATGTACATATTTCTAGGCTTTTCCATTCGTATTATCTCATTCAGTATATGGCTAAGTATTCTCAACTCAGAGAGAGTAGTTTCAACTCTGCCATTCATAGTAGACCGTACAAATGTGTGTTCTCATTTCACATTAGCCAGACCTCTGTTACAACCAAATTCATGGGCGGGGAGGCATTGGAAATTAAGCAATTCCTAAGTGTATCCTGAACGAAGATAGTAGTCATGAATTTTTTTTCTGCCTGTCATACTCACTTTGTGTCAAACACGGGAAGATTTGTTAGGGGATATGCTAATTGGGAGACTCTAGCCCTGGAAATGGTGGAAATCTTGGCTTTCTGTTACAAAATGGTAGGTTGCATGTGCTGATTAGTTGCTTATAATTTCGCCAGCAGACCGTGCAAAGATGGCCTTCTCTTCACCTTTCAGAACTCCGAACCCAGACGGGTCTGCATGCTCGGGCGAAGAGTGAAATTGGGGGATTTGCATGTCCCACTCCCTTTATTGGGCACCCACCCATCTCTGTTCTCCTCTGTGGGAATGGCACCCAAGAGGTAGATGCAGCCTAGTCGAATTGTTGGAGGCATCCTTTTTGCTCCATGCCCGGAGTGGTTTTGAGTAATCCCTTCTCTTCCGAGCTTGGGAGAACATATGGTATTTGGTGTTTCACAAAATGTCTTCAGCAACTCTGTCTTGCTAATGTTTGGGGCTTGGCAGGTGGAAATACCTCCTGGCTATAATTTTCTTCTTTTTCCGATTTGAAGGTTATGGGAGAGGGCAGGAGAGGGATGTAATGCATGTAGTTCTGATTTATCATCAAGTCACTGAATACTTGTGTAAGGTTTGACAGACTCGTTGGGTTGACCAAGGCTCGTGAGAATTCAATCCAAAGCCCTAACCTCTTGAACAAGAAAGTGGTCTTTTTCAGAGCTATATCATCAGACACTTAAAGGTGTGATTTTTTTCCTAACATTTGGTCCATGAAACTCGAGTGGATTCTGTATTTCGTTTAGAATTCTCCCATCTCTAAAAATTCAGAGAGGAAAGGCAGCCAGTGAAGGGATGGTTTGTTACGACCAAAACATAAATTTGTACATTTCCTCCCTTCGTTTAAAGCCAAGCTCCTCAGTCATATATTAGGAACCTCACCCCACTCTCTACCTGGCCAAGTTTATCCTTTAGTACTCTCTATATATCAACCCTTGGCAATGTTCTCCTCCCTTTGTCTTTAAGTTAATGTTGTATCTAGCTAATCTTAGAGACAAACACTCACAAAAGTGTTTCGCAGTTGGCCTAGCTGAGGGTGGAGAAGAGGAACCACTGTAGCTCTCACATCCTGACAATACTTCTAAATCCTTATAATTGCCCAGAGAAAGTGCTAGAGAAGAGATGGGACCTTCAGTCAACTGAGAATGCCTTTTCTAATGGGAAAATAACATGAATTCAGAGCTTGGCAAAAATATAATTACCAAACCACTCCTTTGCTGGGAGCTATAGTTTGGCCAAAGGGTCAGCCAGCTAGGATAGTGCCAGGGTTTGGTTTTAGGGGAGAGAATCAGGTGAGAGGAGTGGGGATATGAAGGGCCAAAAACAAAACTAAGCCAAACGTCCTAAAAAGCTGGGAAACAAAATCAGTATACTCAGAACTCAGGGGTGAATCTAAAAGGTGGTAACAAATCTGTGATTTCAAAGATGACCTGAAATCTGGGATGAATTTAGGATGGAGACCCGGGAGATGCTATGTGGTCATGATAAATCACCCTTGACCTTTAGCAATTTCCATTATGACTTACCTCAGTAGGTTAAGCTGGCAAAAGGGAAAGGGGCTGGTCTAGATATACTAAGGGTTGTCCGCAGTAGGCCGGGATCATTATTTTTATGTTTTCATTTAATCTTTGACATGTCATCCTTTATCTTTGAAGTTTACAAAGGAAGCGAAAATTTGCTTCTGATACCCCATGAAGTCCAGAGTGAATTTCCAGAGACATATGTTAATATAATTTGCGCTGCAGACTCCTAACTAGAGAAACTAGCAGGAGGGATCTTGCTTGTGTTTTACAGTGTTTATTCGTTCATTTGTTTTTGACATGAATACCAACTCTGTGCCGTCTATAAATAACCCACATGGTAGATATTATCAGCCCCTTTTTTTTGGCCATGCCAACAGCATGTAGAAGTTCCTAGGCCAGGGATCGAACCCACACCACAGCTATAACCAGGGCCACAGCAGTGACAATGCCAGATCCTTAACCCACTAAGCCATGAGAAAATTCCTATCAGCTCTTTTTAAACAGATGAGGACACTGAGTCTTAGCGAGATTAAATAACTTGCTCAGAGTTACAGTCTGATTTTAAGCCCAGTGCTAAGTACTGCCATGCTGCCTAAGGTAAGGAAATGGGTGCAAGGGTCTGAGTTGTGCTAACAGGAACCTTTTTTGTGATATCTCTTTGAAATTTCACAGTTGTCTGCATTCCCAGTTTTTGTTTGTTTGTTTGTTTGTTTGTTTACTACCCCGGGCTAAATTTAAACCAGTTCTGATGCAGTTGCCATATCTCAATCCACAGATCTCTGTGTCTTTTGGTCTGCCCAACCTGGAGCCAGGAACTAATGATTCCAGGCTAGATTGGGTACTGATTCATTCTAAACTCTAGCAATAGCTTTATTCATTCATTCAAAAATTATTTGTTGGGGGACTTCCTGCTGTGGCTCAGCAGTAACGAACCAAACTAGTATCCATGAGGATGCAGATTCAATCCCTGGCCCCGCTCTGTGGTTTAAGGATCCGGCGTTGCGGTGAGCTGTGGTGTAGGTCACAGACGCTGCTCGGATCCTGCATTGATGTGGCTGTGGCATAGGCTGGCAACTGCAGCTGTGATTTGACCCCTAGCCAGAGAACTTCCATATGCTGTAGGTGTGGCCCTATAAAGAAAAAAATTTGTTGAAATTCCCTTATGGTACAGCAGGTTAGATATCTGGCGTTGTCACTGCAGCAGCCAGGGTCACTGCTGTGGTGCAGGTTCCATTTCTGATCTGGGAACTTGCACATACCAGAGGTGTGGCCAGAAAAAAAAAAAAATTGTTGAGTTCCTGCTCTATGTTAGGCAAGTTCTGCGTACTAATACTACAATTGAGAACAACAATGACGTTGCGATGTAGTAAGGGAAAACATGAAGAATTGTTAAGATTTTTAAAATTAAATAATTAGATAGCGTTTTCAAATTGAGCTATTTTCATCATATTGCAGGCTTATTCTTGCCTATATTGCTAGGTTGATTTGCTGCCGGGCTTCCTGGTACCTCTGATCCCTGATAAAAATGAAAAAAACTCAAGGGAGTGATATATAATTTAGTTTATTTTTTTAAATATATGATTTAGTTTTTAAAGCAAAAAGCCCAAAGACTTTGTTAGATTTTTTTGAGTGATAAAAAAATTCACTCACTCTCTTTAACATGGTCCATCAAGATTTGAGAACCTGTTTCAAAGGCACTGTTAGAGTTTCACAATACAACGAAACCATAATTTTTGTATTCATTTCTTCATATGATGAACATTTGTTGAGGACCTACAGTGTGCCAGGAACTGAAGACTGAAAGGGTAAGTGATGCAAAGAACCCTGTTTGCACCCATCTAAAAGATCAAGAGGTCCTATCCCCGATGAGCTTTTTTTTTTTTTTTTAAGATTTTTGTTTTTTCTATTATAATTGATTTACAACGTCCTGTCAATTTCTGCTGTACAGCAGAGTGACCCAGTCATACATATACATTCTTTTCCTCACATTATCCTCCAGATAAGCTTTTGATCAGGAGGAGACATGTGTCCTTACACTATTGGATTTCCATTAGGTATACGTACGACACTGTCCTGATCCTTAAATACACTTTATGTAGTAACTGACTCTAAATCACGTGAGCCTGTCTCCCAAGTCTTCAAGTGCAACTTTGAACATGATATTTTAACCTTTTACAGAATAGAACTCTATTTGTTGGATATTCCAGTTTCATCTCTATTTCATTTTATCATCCTCATCTGCAGGAGTTCAGAACACAATAAACTGAACTGGTGTAAAGCAACAATTAACTCCCATGTCCCTCCGTAAAGAAAGAAACACAATACCATGAAGAACACGTTAGCCTTGGAATCATAAAACGTAAGGTTTAAAACCACAGTTAGGGGAATGGCTTCTATTATTCTCATTCCAAGGTCTTTGTCCATGTGTTGTATCCATCAACAAGAGCTGTGCATTTAAAGCATTAGTGGGTAATTTAGCCTGTTGAATACCAAGTTTCCAACTAGGGAAAAAAGGGGTATGAGGTTAAGAAATAGATTTGATCCTGGAGATGGAAATGCAAGAGGGTTAATGGAAAATCTGACAGATATTTAACTGTAATGTGCATTAATGTAAGTGACTCAAACAATCCCCTTTGCACCCATTCTAATTAGTTTTGCCTTTTCTAATCAGATGTCAGTTGTTATCAGTTCGGTGAGGGTGGGGGGAGTGGAGTTTTTTTGTGAAAACATAGGAAAGCAAAAGCCCATTTAGCCAGTGCGCTAATCAGTAAGTGTTCACATTAATGGTTAATTTTTTTTTTTTTAATGGTTAGTTAAAGTCAGGCACAAAGACTTGAGATTCAGAAGGTATTTACCTTAAGTTCTAGCTTTGAAACAAAAGACCACACAAATATTTAGACTTTGAGGCTCAGAGAGATGTAATGTGAGTGAATCATCTTACTCTTTCACGTTGTGTTTCAAGCAAGGAAGACAAACACACACACACACACACACACACACACACACACACACACACACACAGAGCCCGGACAACTCTCTGGATGCTAATTAGAGAAGTCTGGATGAATATTTGCATTTTATGCAATGACTCTGAACAATAAAGTAGCACCTTATTCTCCAAGCAATAAATTGAGTCAAGCAGAAGAGAGGGAGGCCAATGACCACTCTCTTAGGCATCCTACAAAATCAAGTTTCAGGGTCCCGAGGATAAAAGAATGGGGATGGTTGACCTGTTTCCCTTTCTTTCTGCTGCGAATTCCCTCCACCCTGAATCACTGGCATTTTCCACAGTTTGCTTTGCCCAGGAGCTTAAGTTCAGCTCCACCTTTAGGAAACAAGAACTTCATAAACAAGGAGCTTTTCTGGCCTTGCATCTTGCAGCCCACATGTCTGTGTGGGTGAGCACACGGGTGCACGGGCTTCATGTTCTGGTCTTTGGCTCGTGGCTTGACTTTGTGTCTCTGAGTCTTTGTCCCGAAGCCCTTTCCCTTTGGCTGGACCCTCTACCCTTTCCCCACAAACCAATTTGGAACTCGCCTCTTTTCCCTGAACTCCCTTGAGAGCCGTTTTATGGCAGACCTGGAAAGGGGGGCCAAGGACATTTAGCCACTGGAGTTGTTATTGGCAACACGGGTGAAGAGACTTTTCCTGGAAAAGGATGCATACTGGGGACAGCCTCGAGGCTGATGAGCTGGCAGGCCTGTCTCTGTCCCACAAGCCTCTGGCACAGGTGGATGAATTCTGAATGGACACACCCTCGGGCACAACACTGGTCTGCCTCCCTCCCGTCTAGCCAACCTGCCACCAGCCTGAGCATTTTCAGATAGGAGCTTAAACCTTGTCTGTCACCTGCCTGAACCCCTTAAATGATCTTCATTTTCTCCGAATGAAGTCCAACTCCTTAGGTAGCTTTGAAAGTCCTGTGTGACCTGGCTCCTGCCCAACTCACCGGATTGGTTGGCTTCTATTCCCAGCTTGCTTCTTCCCTTACTCCCACCCATTCACCCATCTGTGCCCCTCCAGCGTCCTCCATCAGAAGTGTCCTCTGGTTCCAGAAAAGTACCACACTTTCACCTTCAGGTCTTCAGATATGCCATTCCTTCTTTCGTGAATGTTCTTCTGCTCCACTCCACCTCGCTAACCTAACCCTAAGCTCTCTCAATCTCAGCTAAACCATCTCTTCCAGAAGGTTTCCCAGTCTGGATTAGCTCCCATTCTTTCGTCTCTGCTAGTTGCCTCTACTTCCCCTCTTGGAGCAGTGAACACCCCTCGTCCAGCTTTGTTCTTATGTGTCTTTCTTACCTAAACCACGTGCTACTGAAGGCAGGGACTCCGTCCGTCTTGTTCACCTTTCCACTCCAATCCCTACCACGTCTGCTCTGCGGAGGCACCCACCACGTATTTGCTGAAGAAATGAACAAAGGAACCGTACCAACGACCCTTCATCCTTTCTCGTGGGGATTTAACAGAAACTAAACACCACCCCTTCTCCTCAGAAGGTAGGAGAAGCAGGAGCTAGTGCTTCCATCTTTTTCTCCACACGAAGTCTGCTTTTAAAACATTTGCCCTTGGACCTGACAGCATTTCAGAGAATTCACTTGCAGCTGCCCTGTGGATTAAAGTGCCTCCGCTGAGTGCCCCCCACTGAAAGGGGACGTAGCAGAGGCACTTTTGATGGAGGCTGAACTGACCTGTATCCTGAGGAATCATATAGGTCAGAGTCAAATCAAAAAATTTTATCAGCGATGTTCCACGTCATTTTTTTCTTTCATGAAACAGGTACAGTTATTTACCAATAATGACCAGACAATCCCTGCTCATAAGTAATTGATAGAAACAAGTGATTATAAGAGTGTTACAAGGTTTCTGCTAGAAGTTACTCTGAGGTTTTCTGAGAACACATAGAGGAAGCACCTAGAGTAAACTGGGGAACCAGAGAAGGCTTCCTGGAGGAGGTGTTAAGTGCCTACCTTAGGAAGGAAGGAAGAGTAGGAGCTAGTGAGGTGGGAGGGAAAAAGCCTTCCAGGCCAAGGCTAGGTTCTTTGGAAAGATTCTGAGTAGTTCTGAATGCCTAGACTGCAGATTGTAAGGTCAAGAGAGGAGAGATGGAACTAGGGTGGTGAGCAGGGGCCAGATCATGAGGAGATTTACACACCATTGTAAGGAGGTTAGAAATCCATCCTGAAGGCAATAGAAGGTTATGGAGAAAATTGTACAAATCGTTTTCAAACAGAGGCATACCTTATGCCTCCCACAGGGTAGTTGCATAGTGTAAACACATTGACCATTAAAGGATCAGATTTCTCTTCGGAAAAGTTACAGCACAGAGAAAACACTGGAGGTGCCCAGACCAGGGGCAGGGAGACCTGCACCAGATCTATGTGCCCAGAAAATTTCAGAGACTTTGAACACGTGGTTGCCTTGGGCCCAGCAGCCCCTCCCTCTGCCAGGCTTGGACGGTCCCCACCCACTCTCCTGTCCTCTGTCCCATTCTGACCCTGGTCCCTCACACTTAGCTTCTTGATAGCCAACTCTGGACTTCCACTCTTGCTCCAGGAGACTTGTTCCGGTAGTTTGATCTCATGTCTTCACTCTCTCCTCTCTGTCTTCAGGCATGCTCAAGCCCCTAGCATCCTTCCAAAATAACTTCCCATCAGCCCTCCTGCCCCTGTGAACCCATCTCCCAGTTACCAGGCTCAGGACCTTTGTGTCAGTGTAATTCTTCTCTTTCCACCTTGGGCCACCTTCCCAGGTGCTGCTCTGGAGACCACAGATGACCATCTATACGTCTTCCTCTTCTCCAAGTCCACTGCCCACCTGCTCACATGCAGTGCTCACTGCATGTTACTGAAATGCTCCTTTGTCTCTCCCAGTAAGGGGCTGGACAGTGTGTCTAAGAGATCCTGCCTTGCTCCACACTCTTTAGGGCTGAGGCCAGTGGCTGGGGTTCCAATTATCTCTGTGGCTTTGCTGGGTCTCCCCCCAGCATTGTAGATCTAGTCCCTCCCTGAGGTTCCACTTCATAGGACCAGCTCTCCTCCCTGTGATTGTCTTTTGCCCACTTAAGACCCTTCCTCCCCCGGCTGCAGCACTTGCCTGCTTAGATAGGTTTGAGGTGTTCTGGAACCCCAGCCCCTGGCCCTCTTCATCCCCTTCTCTTACTGCCCATGTTGCTTAATCACTCCTCCTCAACCTGGGAAACAGGCAAAATCTGTTTCTTCCTCCTCTAGGGCATATAACATAGTGCACATGCTTTCAGTATAGTTCTTACATTGTATTGTACTCTCATTTAGGTATCTGCTTGGTCCAGTGAATTCTGAATTCCTGGAGAGTTGGGACCCTGGAATTTCCCTTCCCCCTCTGAACTCATGAAGCACTTTGCATCTCTCATTGCATGCATTGCTTTCAATGTTTAGTTGTTGTTAAGTCTCTACTTTCACCCCTTCACTAAATGGCAAGCTCCTTGAGACCAGAGTCTGTTTGTCATTCGTCTTTGTACCTCTAAGTGTTGACCAGAAAGTCCCCAACATATGGACACAGAGACAGAAAGAGGGAAGGAAAGAAGAAAGGAAGGAAGGGAAATAAGTTATGGGTGTGTGTGTGTGTGTGTGTGTGTCTGTGTGTGTGTGTGTTATAGGCTATATGGTCTTGAAATCAAAGGAAAAGAAATAGATTCACACAGAGAAATATACTCAATATTTTGTGAAAAACCTATAAGGGAAAAGAATCTGAAAAAAAAGTGATATACATATCACTTTGCTGTACACCTGAAACTAACACAACATTGTAAATCAATTATACTTCAGCAAAAAAGGGATATAGGTTTGATAATTTCTGATATCAATCTGAGTATAAGATGTACACTATTGAGAATTTATACATTGCTTATTTCTAAAAATGTGGTAAACATCTTAAGGACCATATAGCGTTGGACAAGTTACTTAAATTCCCTAAAACTAAGCTGCGTTATCTGTAAACTGAAAATAAAAACACCTATTTTGCAGGACTCTTAAACACATTCCATGAAATAACCCATAAGATATACAACAAATACAAGGCCTGCACCTGGCAGGCAATTTATAAGTGCTGGCCTGCTTCTCTTTGCAAAATAAGGACCCTCAGAACCAAATCCATTAAAACAATCCAAATTAAATATTAGTCGCCACTTGCAATGGGTAATTTCCAAAACTGGACTCTCATTTAACTCAGAGTTTTCAGGTAACTAAGGGAAAAAGAAATTGTGGGGACATAGAGCTATTTTTTTTTTAATATAAAAGAAAGTGTGCAGGTTCATCAGTAGAAGCAAAATTTTTCCTGGAAATGAATTCAAAGGTACATCTATCACTGAGGGAATTAGGTAACGTGAGGGACGTCTTCCATTGGAAATTTTGCAAAGACACTATGACACTATTTACCTTGATGTTTCTGTTATTAATTTGCATTCTCAGATCAAATCTGAGGCCAAAATACTAGATTTTAATTCAGTGAATACTTTTCCCCAGGAAGCTGAGACAGTGTGGTACGGATATAGTGTTTTCTGAAACTCTGTCCAATGGTTTTCACACCCTGTTTTAGCAAGGATACTGCTTTCATCCCCTTCCTGCTTCAGGGGACTGCTGGCCTACACCACAGCCACAGCAACACCTCCTCAGAACACAGGTTCCTTCAGGGCAGAGATTACACACCAAAGAGTTCTAGCTTATCCCAAGAGCAGAGTTTAGAGACCATATAGGAATGCATAATTAAAATTCCCATTAGACGGGCTCACTCAAGTATCAGTTGTCTAGAATAAGTCTCTGGCAAACTCCTGCATTGTATAAAGTGGATTAGACCTGTGGAATGTCTACCTCAGCATCAGATTTCAGGGAGACCTTTTCAAAACCATTTAAGCTATAATCTTCTCCCTCCATATAAAACAGAACTATAAACTTCAGCTGTGACCCCTCTGCTCTCCAGACCAAGCTCATTAAAATTTGCCATGAGGGAGTTTCCTTTGTGGCTCAGTGGTTAACGATCCTAACTAGGATCCATGAGGATGCAGGTTCGATCCCTGGCCTTGCTCAGTGGACTAAGGATCTGGCATTGCCGTGAGCTGTGGTGTAGGTTGCAGACATGGCTCAGATCTGTCATTGCTGTGGCTGTGGTGTACACTGGCAGCTGCAGCTCCTATTCGACCCCTAGCCTGGGCACTTCCATAGGCTGCAGGTGTGGCCCTAAAAAACAAAACAAACAAACAAAAAAATTGCCCTGAAAAAATTCAGCAATTGGTAAAGTTTGTCATCCAACAAATATTTAAGCACCTTCTGTATAGAGAAAGTCATGCTAGCTGCCATAAGAAATATAATAAACTGATAGGCTGTGTGATAGGAACGTCATGGGAATGAGAAATACAGCATGTGAGTTCTGGAAACAAGTTTGTTGCTGAGTATTTTTTTTTGCCTTGAGTAATCAGGCCTTGTTTACGTCCTTTGTTACAATTTCACTCTATTATTCTGAATTTTATGAGTATAAAATGCAATTACTGTCCTCATTTTAAAAACTTTTTATTTTTATCAAAATAACACATGCACATAATTTAAAAAGATAAGCAGCGCTAAAATGCAAAATTCATTCTCTGGCACCCCTTCCCTCACCCTTAGTCTCTAGAGGAAACTATTGTTATCATTTTGAGTTGCTGCTTCTGGTATTTACTATCATGTTTCTAAGTTTATCCATACCGACTACTTCTTGATTTATTAATTTTAGTCAGTATTTCCTACTTCTTTCTTGTTTGCTTTTTATGATCGTACCCGCGGCATATGGAGGTTCCCAGCCCTAGGGGCTGAATCAGAGCTGTAGCCGCCGGCCTACACCACAGCCACAGCAACGCCAGATCCGAGCCGCGTCTGTGACCTACAGTACAGCTCACGGCAACGCTGGATCCTTAACCCACTAATCGAGGCCAGGAATCGAGCCTGCATTTTTACTGAGACTATGTCAGGTTCTTAACCCACTGAACCACAACGGGAACTCCCTCTCCTACTTCTTAGTATAATGGATGGTGATTTTTATTCCATTTCCAACCCTTCCTCCCCCTCCCCTTTGCCACCTTATGATCATGTCAAGATTTTGCTTAAGGCCCTATCTGTGTTTTCAGCCTCATGAGGAAATGATGTTTCCAGCTAAGACAATCAGTATTTATAATTCCTCTCCAGGAGTGAAGTGTCCAACTTTTCTTTCATGTGTGAAGTTGCTTTGAATCTCTGGCTCAGTCTTGTCATACCATCCAAGAGCTCTGCAAAGCACCCCAGTGCATTTTCTTCCCTCTAACTCCTGTCAGGTCACTCTTTGCTCCGTTTCTTTTCCCAGATATGTCTCCCCAGAAGCCGCCTGTGCCCACAGCAGTCTAAGCCTGCTGACACAGCATCGTCATAGGCCCTCCCACCACCTCTCCTTTCTGTCTTTCCTTTGTCAGATCCCCTGTTTCTGCATCCCTTATGTTTCTCTGTTGGTGTATTTATTGACTAACTCCTTTTGGTGGACTCTGTATGCCCATAGCTTCCTGACAAAGGATGTGTGGAAGGTAAGATCTTGAACCTTTCAGGAAACTCATAACCCATTTGAAGAAATGAGAACAAAAAATTCAAAGCATGAAGACAGAAAATTGTTGAACATAGATAATGCCCTCATATGTGTACTTGGTGCTCCGGGGTGTGCAAAGTAGGAATGAGAAAGGTACTCTCTGTACTGATCACCTGCTATGTGCCAAATGCTTTTTGCATGACATTCCTAAGAAGCAGGAATAATTCTCTCCTCTTGATATATGAAGAAGCTGAGAGCAGAGTCACTTCGTAATTTACCCACTCATGCAGCTATCAGGTGGCAGAACTGGAATTCAGATCACGTTTTTCTACTTCTAGCCATGCTTCACACACCGTGTTTGCTAGTCAAAAGGTATGAATGTGGAATCCTTGCCCTAAGCAACCATGTCTTTAGTCCAATATCAGACAACTTTCTGGCCCAATATACTGACTGTCCTTTACCTTTTGCATGTGTATGTGTCTGTGGGGGTGGGTGTGTATGTGTAATTTAACTCTGGTTAGTAGAACATCTATTGTTATGGTCCCATGTACATCATGTTTCATTATAATATTTTTCTGTGAAATTCTGGAACAGAGCTGTTTCCAAAGGAGATCTTACTTCTTTATCTACCTCTATTATTAGGCACTTACAGTTTGATCTGGTTACAACTGAAAATATGTTAGCGGTTTTGCCCTTCTCCCTGGTGAATTTTGATTTCTATGCCAGTCAGTTCATTTGCTGACATTAACCACACTTAGCTTCTGCCTAATGGATGGCCAGGATTATTGGTGGGGAACTAACCGAGTAGAAGGAATGATACCGTATATTGTACCAGCAGGTTACTCCAAGCTCTCATTCTCTGGAAATCTGTACTGATAGCCCTGTCAGAAACCAAACAGAACAGGGAGTTCCCTTGTGGCACAGCAAACTAAGGATCCATCATTGTCACAGCAGCGATTTGAGTCACTGTTATTGCGTGGGTTCAATCCCTATCCCAGGAAATTTCACAAGCCATAGGCACAACCAAGAAAGAAAGAAAAAGAAAGGAAGAAGAAAGGAAGGAAGGAAGGAGGAAGGAAGGAAGGAAGGACAGGGAAGGGGAAGGGAAGGGAAAGGAAAGGAAAGAAAACAGTAAATATGAGGGATAGAAACATAGGAAAGGATTTTTCAAGTGAATGAAAGGAGAATCATTATTATATATTATTACTGTTTATTTTATTTTGTCTTTTTTTTGGGCTGCACCCATGGCATATGGAGGTTCCCAGGCTAGGGGTCAAACAGAGCTGCAGCTGCCACCCTATGCCACAGCCACAGCAACACCAAATCCAAGCTGCATCTGCAACCTACACCACAGCTCAAGGCAATGCAGGATCCTTAACCCACTGAGCAAGGCCAGGGATCGAACACGTGTCCTCATGGGTACTAGTCAGATTCATTTCCGCTGAAAATGAATCTAAAACCTAAAGCCCAGCTGTGGGAGCCCCTCACGATGGGAACTCCTGTTTGTTTGTTTGTTTTTATTTTTACTATTATTAACGTGCAAGCAAACAAATGCATTGCACATTCATGGATGCATCTCATTCATGCCGGTGCAGTGAAGGCCCTCTGACAGTTTTCTCACCTGCAAGGCTTGACACTTCAGATACAGCTCTCTTTAAACAAGGGAGACAGATGGCACAGTGACCCTCTGGGACTGGAGCAATGGGGGGGATCCTCCATACTCCAAGCATACTCCTAGCTGGCAGCGTCTTGGTTGCTGTTCCAGCATCACTGTTCTCAGAGGCAGAAAAAACGAACCCTTTCATTCCATCAGAAATCAGAAGCAGGTAACTGTTCTCAGAACAGTCTCCACTTTGGATGGTTGGGTTCCAAAAGTTCATTTTTAATGTGGTTGTTTGGCACTCCTGGTGCATTTTTTCCATAGGAGCAATTTAAAGCGAGTTTATGAAGTCCGCAGGCTAGCCTGTATAACATCTGTGTGACTCATCTGGACGTTGAGCTCTTAGGGTCCTAACCATGATTTCTGCAGCATTACCTTAAGACAAACAGCATTGGTTCAGTGTGCGTTGGTGGACTCAGGAAGACAGTCTATTCGAAGCAGAGAACTGCAGGACAAGAGAGACGTGGGCGCCTCGGGTGTGTGCAGAGCACTTTGCTGTGGAAACCTCCAGGAAGGAGGGGCTCCCTCAGCCGGGCTTTAGGTTTTGAACAGGGAGACAAGGGGCATTTTCCCAGCAAGGGAAGGCCTACAGATCCAGGGAGGAGAGAAAGTGAGATGAGCCAGAGCATCTGCAGGGAAGGGGCACAGCTCTTCATGTCTAGGGGTCCTTGTAGACACTAATAGCAGGGGTACTACCTAACTGCCTAAGAGTGCTCATCCACACAGGTTTTGTGGACTGGATTTTGTCACAGATAAACCAGTTTTAAGCCATCAGTTCTATGTCCATAGTCCCTAAGGAGAGCTGCGGGCAGTGAAGGAGACACCAGGCCCACTAGGCTGTGCTCTGGGCTCCACACCACCTCTGGGAGGCAGGGCACAGTAGATGAGCCTGTGTTTTGTACACCATGAATAAAATCCACCAAACTCTTTGCTTCTGAAAAAGCAGTTCTCTTACAACCATAACGATTCCTAAAATAAAATTTTGACTGAACTTGTGTGATGAAGTTGAAATTGCCTACATAGTCAAAACCAGAGAGGAAGCCAGAGGGTCAGAAAGATGGGGTAGAAAGTAGGAAAGAGAGACCCCAAGGGAGAAATGAAAGGAAATTTGGGCCAAAAAATGCATTTCTGACCATCTCTTCCGCTGTATAAAGATACTTTATAAGGCAATTTGAACTCTGACAAATTGCCTATTTCTGTTTGCAAATCCAGACCAAGCCAACCATTCTCACAAAGTTCTCCGTTTGCTTTTCCTCCTCATGTTTCACTGAATCTTGAGGGGGATGAGGGTGGGGGCTCTGTTGTAAAATTCTTTCACTTTTCTCTGAACACTTCAAATGAGGTCAAATCTAAATGGATGTGAATTCAGCATGGACCCCAAGGCTCAAAGGTCAGGCTCCGCTTGGCCGGTTTTGAAATGCAAAGCGCTGCCAGCATTCACGTTTCTAGAGCAGCCCGAGGGCTGCTGAAGATCCAGATCTGCACAGCTCACACTTTCCTCATACCTAGAGGCACAGAGTCACCTGGGGGCCGAGTGAGGTGGAGAAAATGGGAGAGCCCTCCTCGGCCCACTGCGGGGGCATGCGTTCCCCAGGGAGCCAGAGGCAAACGGGTGAGAACCTCACCAAGTTGTTCCTTGGGAGATTGAGGGCAGCCCCGACTTCCATGGGAATGGGATTCCCTGCCAAACTCAGATGCCGAGGCTTCCCTCTGGGACCACGGCCCACCCCAAACGGAGGAAGTCACTGTGAGAAGCTAAGCAGGCGGCTCTAATGGGCTGTATTCGTGTGTGTTGGGGGGGGGCAGCCCTCCATCACTGCTTGCATTTGACTGCACATGGAATTTAAAATTTCACAGAAGATGGAGTTTCCGTTGTGGCTCAATGGGTTAAGAACCTGGCTCAGTGTCCTTGAGGATGTGGGTTTGATCCCTGGCCTTGCTCAGTGGGTTAAGGATCTGGTATTGTTGCCTCAAGCTGTGGAATAGTTCTCAGACGTGGCTCAGATCTGATGTTGCTGTGGCTGTGGTGTAGGCCGGCAGCTGCAGCTCAATTCAACCCCTGGCCCAGGAACTTCATATGCTGCAGATGCAGCCCTAAAAAGCAAAAATTGAAAAAAATTCACAGAAAAGAAAACAGTACTGAGAATAAGAGGGAAGCTGGTTTCTCTCTCCAAAGCCGGTCTTTCTGCTCAATCAGACATTACAAGATGCACGCCATTCATGCCTCCAGGTTTCACAGGCTTGTCTTTCACCCTTGAGTGTCTCTGAGACTCAGCCTGGATGGTATTTCAAATGACTGTGAGAATCACATCTCACAACAATAGGGTCAGAATACCTTTCAGTTGTCATTCTTTTAATACTAAGAATTTTTTTCGGAGTTCCCTTCGTGGCTCAGTGGTGAACAAACCCGACTACCATCCATGAGAACATGGGTTCGATCCCTGGCCTCGCTCAGTGGGTTAAGGATCTGGCATTGCTGTGGCTGTGGTGTAGGTCGCAGATGTGGCTCAGATCTGTGTTGCTGTGGCTGTGGCGTAGGCTGGCAGCTACAGCTCCGATTCGACCTCTAGCCTGGGAACCTCCATGTGCTGCAGGTGTGGCCCTAAAAAGACAAGAAAAAAAAAAAAAAGATTTTTTTTTTTCACCTATGCATTGCCCTGAGGTAGGAAAGAGGAGAATTTATTAACAAGTTGATTCTAAAAGTGGAGATACGGCACATCCAAAGCAGGACCCACCAAGGTTCACTTCAGTATACAGCTTTAGGGAAGCGTGAGAAAATTGCACAGCAAGGGCAGATACCTCCTATGTATTATTACAGGATCACCATGAAAGGTACTCTCTGAATACCGCTTAGTAAGAGTAGAAACATTTTTCACACAGCCATTGTCGCAGATGACACATGAAACGGTCCCTTAGCCACAAACCCCAGCAGCTTTTCCGGTAACCTGAAAAGACAAAGAAAAAGAGAACTTGGGGCAATTCCTACTCATCAGTCAGGTTTCCCCTTCAATGTCACTTCCTTTAGGAAGCTGGTCAGACAGGTCCACCTCCACCCAACTTCCCCTAGCTAGTTTGTCTCTCCCTTTCTGTCATGCCTTCCAGAATTATCTGTCTTGTTCACTAAAGAACCGTCCCCTTTAATTCCCCTGCAGCCAGCACCCGCTCCCCCCCCAGCACTCTGTAGGCACTTAAACATGTGCTCCGTGATTGTTGGAGTATCCGAGGGCCTGTGATACAAAAGTGAAGGCAGAAACCTTCACTTCTGGGGGAGACATCAGACAATTTACCAAATGTTGTCATACCTGTAAGTGCAGCCTCTCTGAAAGAAAACAAAGGAGAGGTTGAACTTGTGAGCACCCTAGTGATAAAACAGACAGCTGTATTATTAGCTTCTTCTCTGATTTATTAACTTCGCTAACCAGAAATAGTGGCTAGAATCCTATTTCCTTACATTTCAAGTTTGCAGCCAGGAGAGCACATGATCAATAATAATAGGGCATGGATTTCATTTGGGGGAGGTTGTCTCAAGAAGAAAATACGACATATTATCCATCTATACTTGGGAAAATCTCTTTATCGGCTCTATGGTGTCTAACATTGAATTTCTAAACTTCAGAACTGAAAGCAAAGACACAATTGGCTTTGTAGTCAAGCTTTAAAGAGTGAAAGAGTCCGTGCTCGAGTTTCTGCTTACATTTCTTTGTTGCCTACGCCTTTTGTCACTCTGTCATTTAATTCATTTTTTTTTTCCAGAGGAACAATCAAAAGCAAAATATGTTACACCCACTCCTTGGCCTCCTGTATCCATACAGCATTGTTTATTGCGCACTCTGGGTACACTTGGCATAACCGACCACAGAAAGGAAGTGAAGGCGCTTCCCTAAGGGTTTGCTGATTCAATTAGAGAGAGCCATTTACGAAGACAACTTAAAATCTCAGACACGGAAATCTAACTTTTATCCCAGTGTCAAAAATGACTTGAAATCTTTTTTCTATTAGGGTGCTTGTCAGTACTCTTTGCATTCTTCTCACAGCATCCAGTATCTCCGTGCTTGAGACAGACAGGAAGATGGAGCCCAGGGGTAGTTGCAAACCTGAATGACTTGGGGTGGCCTTGACACCACCATCGTAATCTACACAAAAAGGGGCCTGACCCTGAATCTTTCCTTCACATTGATCTCTGCAAGAATACAGTCTGTTGAAGAAGTGAATCTTTTGGGGGCATTTGCCTTGGCTAGTTTTGTGGTGGGTTTTTATGTTTTGGGTTTTTTTGTTTGTTTGGTTGGTTGGTTGGTTGGTTGCGTCTGCGGCATGCAGAAGTTCCAGGCTAGGGATCAAACCTGCGCCACAGCCGTGACAAGCCTTAACCTCTAGGCCACCAGGGAACTCTTGGGGTTATTTCAGAGAAATTACGTTATCGGCCATAACTTTTATGCCACCAAGAAAAAGTGCAAATGAGATCTTTGTAAACAGAACCCAATATTATAGTCATTTCTGGGTAGCTCTTTGAATGTGGTGGGTACAGCAGGTGCTTTTCTTCATAGGCTGCTATGCTTTGAAAATATGAGCTTGTCCAAGGCGACATGGCTTGGAGGCCATTGATTAGCCAGGTGGCCTCTGGGTAACCACTCTGTCTTGTTTTCCCTGAATCACAGTGAAATAGGTAATCTGACCCGATGTGTGGTCCCCAGACTTTCAAGATCACATTTGTAATAGGGATGCTGACCTAGATTTGCCATACTTCCTTTGTGTAAAGACATTAAACAACTACCACTTATGAGAACCATCACCTCATGACAGAAAATGCATTTTAGCATTAAAAAAATTGAAAAAGCTATCACCCCCAAGTAAGTGGCAATCCTTTAAATTTAGCTGTTTGAGAGATTCACAGCAGGAGCCTTAATTTTTTTGGTCCCAAAACTTCTTTGAAAATGGGTGCAGGTCTCTAGAACATCCTTGGACTAGATGATCTGTGTGGCTCCTTCTAATTCTACATGTTAAGCCCAATCCTGGAATTTAAGAGTTGAGTAAATAAGTGAAAAGCCAAGCTGAGATGCATCACCTACTTTGCTGGAGCAGAGGTGTTCATGTTTTCCAGAGCCCAGTCAACTAGAAGGTGGAAGGCACTGCCAACCACAGTGTCCTGCTTCCACCCCAAACTGTCTATCTGCTTCATGCCATTAAATTGTCATTGTTTGCAGCTGCAATGACTCCTTTAATTAGAAGTGAATCTAGCGACAAGGAAATCAAATAAAAAGAAATGGAGGAGATGTCAAAGTGACAGGAGAGTATAAAAGCCAAACAAAAGCCTTTTTTGCAAGGCTAAGTTGATGATTTTGCCCAAAACACAAAAGTAAAGGAAGGGATTTCCAGCACAAAGAGTGTAATACAATTCGGTTAAATTATTCAGCATTGTTACAGTATTAATGCTGCAGCCTGAGTTTCATTGTATAAATTAAATACACAGTCTGTTCCCTAAGCTTGTACTTGGTTTCCATTATAGTTCTTTTTAAGGCCTCACAGATTGGAAATATAAATATGGAAATTTATGGTTATCAATATTTTGAGCCAAATTCTAAGAGAAGGGGTTTGGACTGAGGTCTAAAAGTACTTAACTGAAATGGAGCCACCAAGAGACAAGTTTAGTCTTGGAGCACATGTGAGAAGGTGACAAATGGAGTTTATCACATTGGAAGGTTTGGATTTGCCTTCTTGTTTCCTTTGGCAGTTCGGGGCAAGAGGCCAGCTTCTGCTCTCATTGCTTTAAAGGCACAGTCACTCCGGCGTGAGATGGGATCCCCGCTTCCGTTCATTTCGTAGTAAATCAGTTCTTAGGAGGAGGTCAGTTTTTAGAAAATGGCCCTTTCCTTGGGAGAAATTCTTTGGAGTTGAGGAGATTCAACCCCCTTCCTTTTCTTCCTTGCTGAATATCACCCTGGCTGAGGAGGCAAAAATAGTTTAATTTATTTCAACTCTATAAATGCCCAAATTTAGGTTCAGTATTTCTGAGGTGGTATGAATCTTAGAGATGTCTCTAATAGTCATTACTCCCTTTTCACGTTTGCAAGAGATATTCAGTAGCTTCTCCAGATTCATTCACTCTTCAGATCCCTGATTAGAACTATGATCTGATTTTTAGATCAATACTGGACCCCCAAGATCAAGTACATCTCCCACGCATCTCTAGAATTGGGGTGTTAGCAAGGATACAGATGATTCTATGTAAGAAGCATGCAAAGGGCCCTCGACCTATATGCTCTCAAAATACACACTGATGCTAGGTTTGCACTCTATAGAAATGTGGCCTGACTTATAAAATCTTTATTCAGCAAATAGGCCAGACCAAATCACTGCAAAGTGGAAATTGTGAATATCAGTGAGGAATCAAAGAAATTCCTCACCAGAATTGGAATTGGAATTGACTTGGAATTTTCAGTTTTTACAAAAAGCCAAGATTAAATTAATTAAGTATATTTCAGTGTCGTCCCACTCCCCACCCACCCCCGATCATGTATTATACCAAACTTGCTTTCCTTTATTTTTTCAATACAATATACATTTTAAGGATCTGTGGTGTATTTGGTCCAACTGCCAAGATAAATGAAGGGAGGACTCCTCCCTAAGGGTCTGCTGATGCAATTAGAGAAAGCTGCCTTGCAGGGTAATTTTTCTATGGCTGTGACTGGTCTGATCAACTGTGCAGGAAGACAACCAATCTTCAAAATGGCCAGTGGTGAAATGTCATGTTGACCTCCTTCAATCTATCTCTCTGTATTAGGCACATGCAGGATGGACTTGGGTGGAGAAAGAAAACGGGGTCTTTGGGGAAATACAGATGGAAGAGATGGGGCTTGGTGACTGGAGAATTAAAATGATGGGGTAATAGCCAGCACACCCAAATACCCATGTCTTTATGCCCATTGGTACACACAAAGTCCCATGCGATCAGAAATGGCAGCCCACAGACGACCACCTTCCCCTCCCCCTACCTTCTCACCTGAAAATTCTAATCTTGTACAAAGTTACTTCTGGTTCTCATCTACACCTCAGGGATTTGGGAGTCTAAAATAAGTCTTTTAGATGCTCTCTTGAGTAAGTAGGAGTAACTCTTCAATACCAGCTGCTGCCACACTTCAGACCCCAATGGTGTCCACCCCTCGACTGTGAGTCCCGAAGTGATTCTAAGGTTATTGCAACATCTCCTTCTCTTCCTACATGCCTCTTTCCTTTCCCAGGTCTCACCCAGCCAGGAGAGCTGGCTCAGGACACTTCCAGGTACCATTTGTCTTACTGGCTAAAGCACTCCTCTCTCTGGTCCTATTGCTGAATCGCTGTTTATGCCAGACTCTAAATTTCTTCATAGAGTTTTTTCCCCCTCAGGAGGTTACAGTCCCTCTCGAAAACTTCGTTTCCATTGGAGTTCCCCTCGTGGCACAGTGGTTAATGGATCCTACTAGAAACCATGAGGTTGCGGGTTCGATCCCTGGCCTTGCTCAGTGGGTTAAAGATCCAGCATTGCTGTGAGCTGTGGTGTAGGCTGGCCCCTACAGCTCCGATTCGACCCCTAGCCTGGGAACCTTCATATGCTGCAGGAGCGGCCCAAGAAATGGCAAAAAGACAAAAAAAAAACAAAAACAAAAACTTGGTTTCCATCATATACTTACCATTCTGCAAATATACCTGAATAATGAACATAAATTAGGGATACAGTTCACCCCTCTATGTACCTTTTCTACCTAGGAGGCTCCTTAACCTTCATGTAAATGCCTGGAGAGAGGATGCACCTATTTCCTCCTGGCAGGTGTATTCAGGTCTCAGCTACTTAAGAGATGCTGAGGTAACAACAAATTAATCATTGAAGACAGAGGTGAACAATAAAGAAAAGTCAAGGACTACTGTAGTCTGGGTCCCTGAGGCTGAAATGAGATTTATCTGTTGTCTACACTGAACATATAGCTGTGTCGTTTCCTGTGGTTGCAAAATGAATTTGAAAATTTGAATTAACCAGGAACCACTGATCTAAACAATTTCTCCCTCATTTATAGTGTACTTATGTCTTCTAAAGTCACAGTAGTGTTTATCTGGAATTTCCTTTGCTTGTTCCAATGAAAAATAGAAATATTTCAAATAGGTAGTCACTTTAGGTTAACAAAAAGAAGACAGAGATACAAAGAAACAGAGAGAGAGGAAGTGGGAGAGAGAGAGGAGGAAGAGGAAAGAAAGAAAGAAAGAAAGAAAGAAAGAAAGAAAGAAAGAAAGAAAGAAAGAAAGAAAGAGAGAGAGAGAGAGAGAGAGAGAAAGGAAGGAAGGAAGGAAGGAAGGAAGGAAGGAAGGAAGGAAGAAAGAAAGAAAGAAAGAAAGAAAGAAAGAAAGAAAGAAAGAAAGAAAGAAAGAAAGAAAGAAAGGAGGGAAGGAAGGAAGGAAGGAAGGAAGGAAGGAAAGAGAAAGAGAAGGGGACAGAAAGAGGGAGAATCGTCTTTTGGATCTATAATTCTCAACCTGAAGTGTACATTCTTTAAAATGCCCATGCCCACCTTGGACCAATTAAGAAGTTAGAATTTCTTCAGTTCAAGCCTGGGTATCTCCCTCTTCTCTCTCTCTTTCTTCCTCTCTTTCTATTTAAAGCTCCCCCGGGAAATTCTACTATGCATCAGAGTTGAGAACTACTATTCTAGGGGAAGTCCCAGGAAAGGGGACCTTCACAGACTTGCTTTAGCTCCATCTTTGAAAAGTCAGGCTTTCTTATGTAATAGTGAAGGGAATCAAATGAGGTCAATGATTGTAGTAGAGTCATTGAAGGAAAATTATCATTTTCCCAATGACTGTGTGGAAATTCTTATGAAAACAACTAATGTCATTGAAAATCAAAAATTTCCTAAGTGAAATGCTATATGCATTATGATGATGCCTCAGGATGCTCCAATCATTAGGAAGTAACACTTTTGTTGACATGTGACTACATTAAGAAGAAGACTTGGTGAGTCAGAAATGTCGGTGGGTGAGAAGTTTTTTTAAAAACTGACTTTAGGAGTTCCCATGGTGGCTCAGCGGGTAGTGTCCATAAGGATGCAGGTTCGATCCCTGGCCTCTCTCAATGGGTTAAGGATCCAGTGTTACCATGAGGTATACTGTAGGTCATAGATGCAGCTCGGATCCCATGTTGCTGGGGCTATGGTATAGGCCAGCAGCTGCAGCTTCAGTTCGACCCCTAGTCTGGGAACTTCCACATGCCGCAGCTGCGGCCCTAAAAAGAAAAAAAAAAATTTTTTTAAACAAAACAAAAAACCTGACTTTGGCAGATATTTTCTTCCTAAAACTGCATCTTTCCTAGGAGAGAATTTTCAGTTTCTTTGGCCCTATTTATAAGCATATTTGATTCCGTCATCTCCCTCAGGCCAACAAAGCAGGAAAAAATGTTAAAATTCTGTACAGAGGTCAGCACGACTTTAAATCAGCAACTTGAAAAACCACAAACTTGCAAAATATGGCATTTGAAGTTGTTCTTCGGGAATGTATAAGTAATATGGGTTTGAAATGAAAACTAAAACAAGACAGGTAGTCCTGGATGTGCATTTTCCTGTCTCTGTTCCAGCATTCACCTGAATATAAAATATCACATTCAAAGCATTCAGTTGACCCCAGCAAACAATCATTTCCTCTTCTTCCTTTGATTCTCATAACACATCTTTGAGGCAACTTTGAGATTCTAAATCCCTCTTACCGATGACAGATTTTAAAAGATGATTTAAAAACAAAATCCAAAAGGGATATAATTTCCAGAAGTGTTTCATGGGTTGGATTTTTATGTATCCCACACAAAGTAAGGTGATCATGTGACAACTTGGGGGTTTTAGAGGGTTGTTGCTGACGTAATAAAATTGCTTTCTAGAATAGAAACATTACTGTTCTAGGGCCCCACTGCTGGATGCAAGAAACACATTTGCTTTGATAAAAATGGCCTCTTGTTATTTCTTGAAATGCATGCCCATAGTGTGGAATAAGGCATTTCAAAGGCACTCCGTGTCTGGAAGAGCTGTTTTTTGTTGTTGTTGTTGTTGTTGTTTTTTAAATAGTGTCAGGTTCTTCTGGACAGGTGGCCACTGCGACTAGAGATGCCATGGCCAGGGCAAAATGTGTGTAAAGGGAAGCTTACCAGCAGAGGAAAGAGTTCTGAAGGGCAAGCCTTGTGGGACTGTTTGGGAAGGCAACTTAGATGTTTGCGGTGGGCTGCATGGAACTCTCGGGAAGTCTGGTTGTGTGTTCTGTCAAGTCTGTCCCCTGCTCAGAGTCCTCCACTGGTTTCCCATCTCACTAGGGGGAAATGCCAAAGTCCTCATGGTCTTTACAGGGTCTGACTACAAAAATCACGTGTGTAGGAGCGCACACTTGTGCGCACGTGCACACACACACACACACTCATACACTCACACCCCCCTCTGACTGCATGCGCCTCCCCAGCTCTCCCTTTCCCTCTCCTTTCTCTCTCTCAGCCCCACCTGCCTTCTCAGAATGCACTAAGTTCACACCCATCTTAGCATCCATCCTTCTAAGACCTCTGGGCTTCCCACCAGGTTTCTTTTTCTCTATGGCTCTGATCACCTTTGGATACATTGTTCAACTGACTTGTGTTTTTGTTTCTGCCTCTCTGCCCTCTCTAGAGGTTAAACCCTGTGAAAGCAGGGGCTTTTTTTAGTTTCGTTCATGGTTGTCCACCCAGTACCTCACACAGTGTCTAGCACGTAGTAAATGCTCAATCAGTATCTACTGAACACATAGAAGACTTTTCATCCTCCTCCTTATCTGGTATAATCCATGCCTAGAAGTCTGGTTCCATGATTTGGGGGAATCTGATCTCACTTTCTGTCCACTCTAAGGAAACATCATTAGATATTCATGGGGAAAGAGCACATAGGAAGTGTCTAAAGACAGTGGCTCAGGACTGGGTGTCCTACGGCTCGTGCAGTCCTGCAGCATGGTGCTCTCCTCCTGTCTCTGTTCCTTCCCTTTCCTTCTCCATGAGCCACAGTGGAGTCGAGGCTACTCGGTCGGGGACTGCAAAGCAGTGGACAGGGAATCTTTTTGGGATAAAGACCTTGATTCTTTCCTCCTTCAGGAGCCACTGTCCATCCCTTGACAAAGACAGGGTGTATCCTTGTACCCTCATGATGGCAGCGTGTGCCAGCCCTGGTAAGTCACTCAGCACGTGATTGCACAGTTTACGCACTCATTGTCACTGTTAGTGAAAGGGTCCTGCAGCGTTCGTGTCCCATCAGCAAGGTCCAGGCAGTGCTTGGAAGAGTCAGACTGGGACATAGGCCAAGGAAGATAGCCGCCCTCCTCGCCATAGCGTTCATTCCTGAAGAACCATTGGTCTTGATGCTAATTGAATTGCATAGCTTCCTGGCAGGGGTAACTAGTGATTGCTAGTTATAGACACACTCCTTCGAGAAAGTTTTCAATCTTTTCTTGGAAGAGGATGGGGAGGGAAGGAGACCACAGCAGGCCTACGAGGCTGAGGAGGTCAAAGGCCTACTTGACCAGTTTCCATATTGTGTCTGGACCAAGCACAAAAGCAAGAAGAAGCCTGGGAAGTTCCTACACCCCAACAGCACCAGCTCTGCTCTTCATGTCTCCCAATACAGGACAGTGTAGAGAGTGGTTAACAGCATCGGACAGACTTGGGTTCAAATCCTGACTTGGCCGGTCCTTAGCTGCGCGATGTCATCAAAGTACCTAAACTTGCTGTGCTTTAGCATCTGGAAAATGAGAGCAATGCCCATCATACATGAATATGATAAGGATTAAATAATTTTACGTTCAGCAATGCCTGGAGTGTAAAAGTTCACAATAAAAGGCCGTTTCTCAGAACCAGACAAGACCTGAATCATCTTCTATGAATATTGGAGAGATTTATGGAATGAATCATGGTTCTTCTTGCTGGATCTCTGTGTTGTCATCCCAGAGGACTTTAGAAAACTAACAGCTAAGCTAAAGTTCTTTGCTTTGTCTTCTTTTTGTGTGCGTGCATGTGAGAGAGGAAGAGGGAGAGAGAGAAAATAAAAAAGAGAGTGACAGAGAGCCACAGAGAGAATGCTGCATACCAAGTATGACACAGGAGATTAAAAGCAACAACAACAATATGCACACTTGTCCCTGCTGTGTCACAAGAGCTAATATCAATTGTGAAAGTGGATGTATTAGAAGAACTCTATTTCTTTATCTCAGCTTTGGAATATTTGATAAAACCAGGGTACTTTTCTTAGTTACTCTTCTTGGACCTTTTTATTTAAAAAAAAAAACACAACTGTGTATAAGCATTTTTAAATCTGTTAGACATGTATTCAGAACATTTTCCAAATCATGACAAAAAGATCACTTTTGTTCAGATGCTTTAGGTTCTGGAAATCAGCTATTTCCTGTCTAGTTTTACCCAAAAACATTCCTTCTTTCCTTTTAGGAATATAGTCCCTTGTTGAGATGTTGGCTTCCTGGTTTAGGGCATGAATTCTAATCATTTCTAAACTTTCAACGTTTATTCTACACTTAGCATTCAAGCAAAAAGACAGACAGCAATGGTGTTTATAAAATATGAAACTCCTGGATGAAAAGTGAAAAAAAAAATCAGTTGTTTCCAAGCTTATAATAGCAATAATGAAAATCAACTGATGATTTATTCTGTGTCAGACACTGTTCAAGCACTTTACATTGTTAATTCATTGAATCCTCACAACAATTTTTTTGAGAAGATACTATTATTATCCTCTGCATCTTACTACACAATGAGGTATGTGATTAGTTAACTTGCATAGGCTCATGCAGTTGGTAAGGATACCCCACAGTCTGAATATATTGCCATCTACAAATATTCCAGTGAATTTTATTATTTGAGGAAAAGAAAACTGAGGCTTGGAGAGACCCAGAGATTTGTCCAAAGTATACAGCTGGGAAGGGTAGAGAAAGAACTTGAACTTAGGGATGTCTGAATCCAGAGCTTGTGTATACACACACACACACACACACATATACACATATATATACTTTACTACTGTTTTTCAGCATTCAGACAAACCATCAAGATAGTTTACATAAACATTTCATCAGCCGTTCCTTATCGTGGAATTTGCAAGAACTCTAGAAGTTCTCTTATCTAACTATCCACCTAAAGTGCACATCATTTTCTAGAGTGGACTTGATGGATAGTCACCCAGCTTCTGCTTCCATCCATCCATCCTCCAGGAACACAGATGGTCCATTACTCAATCACCTGGCTGGTTGGGTGTTTTCTTAAATTGAGCTGATATTCTGTGACCTAATTTTATAAGTCATATTATTTGTAAAATAAATATTGCAATTCTTAGGAACCTTGTACTATAAGGTTCTAACCTGGTACTATACCGAATCATGTGTCTGTAGGAAAGTAGAATAAGAAGGTGCCATACAGTGGTGTCCCAGAGCTGGCCAATCAAGAACCTTGGAACCCTTAGGTAAAAGATGTTCTGGCCACCCTTGGCTTGTTGTACAGACATGAACTCATCTCATTTCTAAGCACACAGGAAGCATTTGAACTGAACTGAAACTTTGGGTTGAACTCTAGTCCAGCAGACGTATTAACAGTCAAAAGGAAAATTCAGGACTGGATTTGGGTGTGGAATTTAGAAACCTTTGTTGAAATTAGAACAGTTGTAATCACATGAATTCAAATCAAATATAAAATTACAAGGAGATTCTCACATGGGAAGAACCTGATATATTCACAGGTTTTTCTGTACGTGTGTGTTTTTCTGGATGAGCATTTACTGGGTAACTCTTTAAGAAAGAGTGTAGCCCTATAAAAAGCCAGAGGTTTTAGAGTGAGGCAGCCTTGGGCACAGATCCCAGCTTTGTCATTTTCAAGCTAGGTAACTCGAGTCATTAATAACCTCTCCAAGACTTGGTTTTCTCATCTATAAATAGGAGTAATAGGATGCGTTATAGGTAATAATGGGACCACTGTGATGGTTAAGTGGCGTAATGTGGATAAAGTATGTAGAATACTCACTGGCACATAGTAAGCGCTCAGCCCATGGTGGTTATTATTACAGTAGCTATTCATTCATTCATTCATGGACTCAAACAATAAAATTTATTGAGTTCTCACATAGTAGAACCATACATCCAAGCTTTACGCCCTAGGCACTGAAGGTCTAGGGCTGAAAAGATAGAGAGGGGCCCCGACTTCCCAGAATTCATAGTCTAGCAGGGAAAACAGGTACTAAACAAGCAATAAAAATGAAGCTTGAACTTTAAGGAAGGAGAAGCACAGGGAAGTACAGGGATGCATAACTCTGTCCAGGGGTGGGAATGGGGTCCTTGGAGAAGATTAGGAGCCTTGAGGGAAGAGTCAGCAGCAGACAGATAGAGGTAGAGATGGCTGGACAGCTTGTCCCAGGCAGGGGAATAACACACACAAAGCCAGGAAATGAGAGAGCAGGAAAGAGCCAGGAAGGAAAGACCAGTGAAGTTCCAGAGAGATGGACAGGAGGGTAGACTCGACTGGGGCCAAGTTATGAAGGCCCTTGTATGCTTCTCATTAACCAGCTTGTTGGGTTTTATACTGATGTCAATGGGAAGCCACTGAAAAGCTTTTATTGAGATGGGAGGAGGGACAGTTGCCAACATAATCATATTGGCTTTAGTGTAACAGAGAAGGCGACAGTTGGTCCGTATGTTGGAGACAGTGTGGTGTCATGGCAGGAGAGGTTGAAGGGGGTGCCTAAGAGAAGCACACAGGTAAAGAAGGCCTAGGAAAGAACAAAAATCTTAGGTACGAAATTCTAGATGAGAGTTTGGTGGGGGTGGGGAGGGGATCAAGCATTTTATCGAGGGGTTTGGGGGGAGGAGGGCTGGGAGGAATGTGAGGACCCATGTCCTCCTCCCGCTGGGATCTCCCCACCTTTACAGTCACTGAAAGCTCTAGGTGAGATTTTAAAATGGGGAGTGACCCATCTCGTTGCTATAGCATTTGAGACCCGTCTTAAAAATGGGCACCCTTTGGGGAAGGTGAGCTGGTGGTGGTGAGGGGTGCTTACCCTCCCAGATGCCCCAAGAAGTAACATTAGTAGCCGTACTGTTCACGTGCTCCCAGCTTCTGTTCACTGGTACCCCCTTTCCCATCTTCCCATCCCTCCGCATTTCAGAATCCCTTTGAGAGAAAACTCTGCCACCCTTCCTGTAGCCCCAGACCCCACATTCCGTGCATTTCAAATTATCACCATGTGTTCTACCCTCCTCCGTTTCTTCCAAGGCTATTTCCAGCTGGATGCCTGTGTAAGCTTAGAGCTTTACAGAGCACTTCCTCTGCCCCTCCTCCAGCTGTGAACTTTTTACCTGTGCTCCGCTGCAGTGTCTCCATGCTTATTGAGAAGTTAAAACAGTACAGGAAATACTACATCACCCCACTGGCATTACCAGTTAAATCGCCGAGTGTCTGGGCCTTATGAGGTGGAGCCATTTATTATAAATGCCACATCACAGTTGTAGCAACTTTCTGGTTCTTTTTGACTCATTCCTGGTAACACAAACCAAGGCCAAAAGTACCCTGCTCCAACCCCTCCTGAACTTTCATTGACTTTATCTTAACTGATGAAATGCGGGGAAAGACTATCAAAGCAATCGAATTTTTAATGTGATTACTAAGATAGCCACTTGTTCTTTTAAATCAACTTTTTTTCCTTTAGATCAGGCCAAAAGTGGAACTTCTCTCTCGCAGTGTGCTGGCTTCTCATTTTGTTTTGGGACTTCTATTCAGTGAAGTGTCGCATGAAACACAGCTTTCACGTTAACCATCTGATTCACCTTACTTGGAACATGGCAGGTTTTCAGTAAACATGTCTCATGCTGCTTTGAAGAGCCCTTTCTTCTCAGAGGTTCAATAACCGGTCAGGTCCCACTTTGGATTTGTTGTTTTCTGTTAGAGTTATTGTGATTCTGGGCAGTCAGGTAGTCAGTCAGAAAGTGTGCCCTATGTGCTGTCCTGCTCTAAGTAACAGGTACACCAGGGAACATGCCATGCACAGGCTTTTTTGCTCATTGTGAAAGAAGTACTAGAAAAATGAGAGGGAAATGAGGTTGTCTCCTTTTATTACGGACTATCTATCTATGGGATATATTTATATTTATATTAAGTAGGATTAATTTGAGATACTGCCTCCTAACGAAATCTTAAGAAATGAGGCAAAAAGGAAGAGCAGGAGGGACAAAGGAAAAACAGAGAAAGAAGGAAGAAAGGGAAGTTTTGTTTGAGATGGAAATTACTTACCTGAAGATAGTGCTTTTGAAATTCTGACTTACTCATTCGGAAAGAAAGTCACCTGTCTCATAGGACCTCTGTCTTTATTCAGCCCTGACATCTAGATGTCAGGGTGGAACATGATGGAAGACAGTAGGAGAAAAAGGCTGTATACATATGTATGACTGGGTCACTATTGCTGTACAACAGAAATTGACACAACATTGTGATTCAACTACACTCTGACAAAAATGAAACCTAAAAGAATGGGCTGGCGGTGGACACCGCTATTCCAAGGAAACAAGTTTCATTTCAGGGTTTTCTTTCTTTCTTTCTTTTTTAAATCTCTAATTGAACAACTGCTGCCCTTAGCAGAGAACTGTATTCGTCTTTTCAAACTTGCTTTCCGCGTTGATCGTTTACGCTTCTGATGACATTGTTCAGAAAAAGGATCCATATTACACGGGTCTCCAGCCTCCAGCTCGCAGGCTCCCTTCAGATGCACACTCTGTTGTGTGAACTTTTGTCCTTCACCCAACTGTTGGCCATCTCTCATCCAAAAAAACACTAAAGGGTTAGAAGAGTCCAGGCAGACAACTTCTTGTCATCAGAAGAATAGCTGTCAATCTGCTTAAAACAAATTTGGACGGTTTCTAAATGAATCCCTTATGTGAGCATTTTCTTGGGGATTCGACAACCAAGTTCCTCAAGGAGAAATTATTGAGGAAATAGTGATTGTTCCAAAATCGCCAGATACACAGGGCACAGATGTCTGTTCATTGAATTTCGTTCATCCATGCATATGTATATATTTCAGATCCAGAATAACTTAGGAATCAAGATTACTGATTCCAAGTCCAACTTCTCAAGAGACCCAGGAATCATTCTACCTCTTGTGTTCTCCATCTCTCCCTCCATGACACTGAAGAAGGTTACTTTCCACTGGTCTCATGAAAACCAGATAATGATATTCCGGAAACAGATTTGGAATATCCACTCTCTGAGCTACTGCCTTGTCACAGTTTTGAAAGGAATAACTTAGACCCAGCCATAAGACTACCATCAGTAAACTAAACCTTAGCAATCATTGTAAAACAGGTGATTTTATTTCCAAAGGGCCCTAATTTTCTCCCAGGGAGTAGTAGTATTGAACCTGGCACTTCAGTCTTTAAAAGGAGAGCCTTAGCTTGAAAGAATTGCAGTACATTTATACCCATGAAAGAAGTGCAATGCCATGTAATTTTTATATAAATTCCCATTTTCTCATTTAGATCCAGCCCCCCACCCCCACCTCCTGTACCTGTGTTACTATTTCCCATTGAAATGTCATAGAGTGGTTATTTGGGTGATTTTGTGCTGTGTAATAAATGAAGTACTGAAATTTTCTAAAAAAAAAAAAAAAATCAAGATATATGGTCTGAAAAGTCCAGATCCACTTACAGAGACACAGAGACAAAAATTTGTAACTGAAGGAAGACACACAAGATAACAAAGAAGAGGTTCCAAGTGGTTTGAATTCTCTTAGGGATGTCACAGCGTCACTGGTTCACTAACATGGCTATAAATTGTTCTAGCTTCCTCCAGAAGTTTCAGCTTCAAGTTTTGTCCACTTACAACCATGCCGGAAAACTCCTCCATTCACTTAGTCATTGCATTTACTAAAAGGAGCATTACTATAATGGAATCATTTTATAGAACTCTTAAACTTCAGCACATAAAGCTCCTGCCTCACTTCCCCACTTCAGCTCCTGGCTTTAGCCATGGTGGCTACACCACACAAAGCCCCTTCCTTCCTCCCTCCTCGTCTGCTGTTCCTTCTGCCAGAAGTACCCTTTCCCTTCCCTCCTGGCTTTGCTCAGCCCACTGGTCCCAGCTCATTGATCAGCTCCTTTAGCAGAGTTCAGTGTTGGGCTCCCATAGCACCTTTTAGTGTATTTCTACTCTAGCACTCAACCTGTTGATAATCCTGACTTTCCCATGGGATTGTCAGAAGGCCAAGGGCAAGGACTACTTTCCGTCCATCTATGAGTCCTTGGTGACTAGGAGACTGTCCCATGGTCACCTCCTAGTAAAGGTTTTGGGAATACATGAGAGAGGGTAGTCTTAGCCACTTCTGTGTTTGTTACATAATATGGTCTTCTTTTTGCTTGTCTTTTTCCGATAATTAACTATAACCCCTACACAGAGACTGTGGAAATAGGGGATTGGAAAAATCTGAATCAAAGTCTGCAAAGGGACAAGCAGTATCCAGATTGATATATTTTTTTTAAACATTAGTTCTTACAACTGTGCAGCCCTCCTCTTAAAACCAGGGCTGTTATCAGACATAAGTTTAAAGTGATTTAAGAAATGTCATCATCTCTTTCAGTCATAGTTTTGCAGTCACTATGTTTGGCAAGTGAATGTCTGTGACAAAGAGAGGGAAGTCAAGAGCCTCAGTTCCCCACTTGCTCACTTTCTTTAGGGAAATTGCCCCAATTCTCTTTACCTTAGCTTCCTCCCATGAAATGAGACAGAGGCGTCTACTTCACAGAGTTGTAGAGATAAACACCCAAAGCTCCGTTATGTAAAGGCCTTCACAAGGGCTTGGGGAGTGGGTCCCATCCAAGATGGGACTGTTGGACTTTGACTCTGTGGAATAGGAGATATTCTGGCAGGCAGGTGAGCAGAGTTCCAATGGCTCCTACAACAGAAATAGAGAGTCACGTTCTACTTCAACCAAATGCCTCCAAGAGGCCATCTCACCCTGGCTGGAAACTGCTTGGACTTCTATGGCCCCATCATTGTTTTCTGCTCTGGGGCTAAGATGAAATATTCTAGTCTGAGCTGACTGCAATGTTGGCCAGCTTGCCCAGGAGCAATAACATTCCCCAGTCCTCCCCACATCATCCTAAGCCTGGAAGTAATCAGAAAAGAAAAAACTGTAATTTGGGACCCAAATCTACCCATTGAAGTCACACAGACTCCACCTCAGATACTGAAAACCTTACTGTCTCTGCCACAGATTTAAGATATCATTTTTCTGGCTGCACCTGAGGCATGGGGACGTTCTCTGGCCAGGGATCAAACCTGTGTCACAGCACTGAGCCAAGCCACAGCCATGGCAATGCCAGATCCTTAACCCACTTACCCACCAGGAAACTCCTTAAGATATAATTTTTAATGAATTTTCAGAAATGACTCCTGGCCCTGCTAATTAAAAGAGATTATGAAAGGGCTGCTAGAAGTAAGGATAATTTGCAGTGAAAAGTGTTAACTGCCTGGTATTAAAAGAGAGAGCTGGAAAATTAGACACAGGGCAGTATCACCGTCCAGTATGATAATGGATGTTCCTAAAAGATCACTCTGAGTCATGTTTTTTTAAAAAAATGATTAAGTCATGTTCAATATTCTTTGTTTCCAAAGGCAGGGAATCGGAAATACACTCTAAGGAAGATTTCTGTTGAAAAGTTTTGATTTCAGTGGTCTGCAGAATTTACTTATGTAGAACACCTTATTCTCTGCCAAAGCCAAATAAATGAAGTGTTGCTGTATTTGGAGAATAATGAAAGTGGAACATTTGTTGTAATAATGTTAAATTTTTTAATACTTGTTAAAGAATAACTAGAAAGCTTGGCTTTTCCCCAAAAAAGTTTATTGAGGAGCAAATCCAACTATACTGTGAGCTTCCTGAAGAGCAGGGACATTTAATTTTGTTTACCAAGTCTAGATCCACTCAAAGTCGATCTGGTTTTGGATGGAGAGGTGGGTAGATGCTGGGGAGCATGATAACCACGGATGTGTAACTGATTATGATGCCTAAGTTCAAACATAGCCAAGTCTCACTTCTGCTACTATCCATCCCAGTGATTTGGGCAAACCTTTTTCATCTCTGGGCTTCATTTTCCTCATCTGTAAAATGAGGAGATTGGATCATATCATGTAATAAAGTCCCTCCCAATTCCAACAGCCTAGGATTTAATAGAAAAACAAATGAGTTCTTTTATGCATCGGTCACATAATTGAAAGTCTCAGCTAAGTGACACAGATCGATACAGAAAACAGCAAATTTTATTTCAAGGACATTGGTATTCCTGGAATACAGTTAGCATCTTTTTGGCTTTGTCTAAAGCACATACTATGCAGTCAAAATGGCTTGTCCACATTTTTTTTTTTTTTTTTTTTGAATGAAAAGATTTGTGCCTCCCGCATGTAGGGCTTGGCGCACTGTGAATGGTAGCCTACACATACGCAAATGAGAACTGGGAAGATAATTAAATCTGAGGTGGAAATAGAGTCGACTTGTGAATGAACAAAGGAAGTGTGTTTCTCTGGAAGCCAAGATGTCAAAGATACATTTTATTGGTACTGTACACTTTCAGCTTTCATGTAAATCAGTATTCAGCTGCTTCAAATGTTCTAACTCTGCATTTCTGAAGAATCCATTGTGTATATGAACTGTGGCTAAGGCAGGAGGAGGTGTCCGGCATTTTTAAATTCCAAACTTAAAGATTCACAAATGTGTGTGATGCTCTACGCAAAGAATCAAATGGTCAAAGGGTACCTGATTTTTGAGCTAAGAGTGAATACGAACTGGATTCATTTCTAAGACTTAGCTTCCAAACCTGAGCTGCTATTTTGTTTCTCAGAAAATAACCATGGAACTAAAAGGAGGAAAACTCAAAGGATTCTAAAATCCTTCCTTACTGCATGCCTTTCCAATGGCTCAGTTTTGGCAAACTAGCTCCAGGCTCTACCACTCTCCAAGCTCCCACTGTCCTTCCTTATGACTCACACTCACACTTGGGGGCTAAGAGGCTGCTCTGTGGCTACAGGGATAAGCATCAGAATAGATGAATGCCAAAAGGAAACCCAAAGGTCATTGGATCCAAACCCTCTTCTGTCACATAGATGGAAACTGAGGTCCAGGGAGGTGACATTCTTCCCAAAAGTAACACAGCAGGTCACAGGAGTATCCCAATTTCTAATCCCTTGCTCTTTTCACAGCCACATTGATCCCTAACAAATATGTAATAGAGCAAAAAGAGAACCAGACCCTTAAAAAAAAAAAGCAGGGTTATAACACTACGACTTTTTTTCAGAGGAACCATCTTTTCACCTTTCACATGGTTGCTTTTGTCTTGTCAGCTTCTTGTAGAAAGATGACTTACTGCTTGGAAATTCAACTTGGCATTTTCTTTAGACCAAGTGATCTTTTAAATGTAGCCAACATTTCTTTTGGAGTATGACTCCATTTCACATAACACATCCTAAGATTGATGTTTACTAAGTTGGTTGTTTAAATCATGTTCGGAGCTTGGTTACATGGGCTGTTTCTTTGTCTCTGTCTCTCCCTCTCTCTCCTTTTTCTTTGTGCTTGACACAAAAGGATGGGGCCCCCAGGATCATCTGGAAATGGATCAGTGTATTCATGTGTGAGCTTTACAAAGCACTGGAGCAAAGGTGTCATTAAATGTTAGAAGTCATTCAATCACACCCATCTCTTCATACACAGTAAAGAAGGCTCTGTGTGGTAACTATCCATAAAGCTTTGTGTATTCATTCACTTCTTGTTTCTTGTAGGGGCTGGCTCCCCTCCACCACCACCGCTTTTTTTTTTTTTTTTTTTTTTTTTTTCCTTCTAGAAGAGCAAAACCTCCCTTAGAGGAGGTTTGAGATTAGCTTTGTTTTTTTCTGAATTTGCCTTTAATACTCAGCTCTTGTTTGGTGCTGAAAGTCACTAAAGTAATAGGTTTTTAAAGAGAGCTTCTGGGTTTAATTCTGATTATGTTTCCTTTCAAATGACTGAGGTTTTCCTAGTATCCATGATGCTGCCATGGGCTTGGCAAGAAAAAACAATGACTCTTACCTCCCCAGAGGGAATTAATTGTGTATCCTTAAGTATGTTTCTAGCAGCCTTTTCTAGGTATTAAATGTAGAAGTCGATTAAGACTTCAGTGTATTAGTATCCTGTTTGTCTTGAAATGTAAATGGAATTTATGAGCGTTTTGAAGCAGATGCCATCTGCTGGATAGTTAAGATACTGTAACCAAAAACAATGTGAAGAGAAAACAAATGGAACAGTATACCTTAATGAAGAGAAAGATTGCTAATTTAAGTCAATAGTATTTCCCAAGCCCCAGGTAAAGTGCCCAATGTCCCTGATTTATTGTTTGCAGTCCAAATGTTTCCATTTATTTTCTTCCTAATCTGAATATAGATACCCCTTCCTGTTCTTGCACAGTGCTAGATCCCCTGGACTTTTCACCTAGTTTTCCAATCATAAGAACAAACGTGAAATAAGTGCTCACCTTCAGGAAAAGGATAACTTTGCAATAATGCATTTGGGAGTGCCCGAAATTAAAGCCAGAGATAATATAAGAGAAAAGGAAAAGAGAGAGAGAGATGAAATAGTGTTATGTAAGAATAAAAGGTGGTATATCAAATTAAAACCACATATAAGACATAAATATAGGCTAAACAGCTAATTCTTCCTCCAAGGGACCGTGAAAAGATCAGTCTCTACCTAACACCCCCTCGTGGCCCACACCATCCCCTCATTAGATGAGTCCATGGTAAAGCAGACACTCAATCCAACCTCTCTTAGAAATTGTAAATTACAGTCCCTTTCTGTGGAACTCCTGTTGATGCTGGCTTCCAGCCTGGGCTCCTCCTCTGATTATCTGAGCCAGTTGTTTCACCTTTTAGGGACTCAGTGTCCTCTTTTATTAAATATTACTTAATGAATTTTACTGTCCGAGTGAGCTCTTTTTAAAATTGAGATGCAAATTAGTACTATATCCAGAAACAGCAGCCCCTCAAAATATCCCCATCTAGAGCTATAACTTCGAATCAGGACAAGTCAGAGTCCAGGAAAAGTGGAAAAAGCTCCTAGGAAGTAAGACATTTCCGAACTTCAGTCTGCATCTGGCTGGAAGCCCTCTGTGGAGTTTTCAAGGAGAGACCCCTACATGGCTCTAAGATGGTTCTTTTTTCTCCCTCCTAATAGAGCATAAAGCAGTAAAAGCGATGCCATACCTCTCTCACATGAAGCGCTCTCAATACGAGGGCGCCCACGTGGTCGGCTTCAGGTCTGAGCCACAGATCCACATATATGGCTAAAGGGAGGGAAGGAGCAGACAAAATACCAAAGCGATGAAGAGAGAAAGAAAAGATGTTCTGCGAACATCTTCATTGTTTGCCCACATGACTGCCTGGTATGTTAATGTCTCGCATCAGCCTCTGCTAATGAGGATGCTGCCCTTACTTCCCTTGCAGTTTATAAATGGAGTGGCATTATGTAATCACCCTAATGAGGTAATAGAAACATAAGTACACAGGAAAATTTGATAGGGTTTCTCCTAATTCGCCCTCTGCTGTGTCGGTCACCCCCCATCCCATTAACCCTCCCTCTCCCCTCCGCCCTCCCCCCCTCCAACTGGCTGAATCTCTGGTCCCAGAGGACATATTGTTGGCTATTATTTATAAGAAGTCTCTCTCCTCTTGGCAGGATATAGAACAGCTGCTGGTCTATTCTCTGCCACAGAGACCAACTTCCCTCTTTTGCCCTGGATGATTGGAAGAAAGTCGGGGAGAAAAGCAATTTATAGTTGTGTTACAGCACCTCTATTTTCTTTTATGTTTATTTATATTGCTTCCATTTCTGCCTGGGATTTCTGAGATAATCAGGATCACTCTGCTACAGAATTCTCATTTGGGGAGGCTCTGGTGGCAGTTGATGGCATTTTTCTTCATTGAGTCAGACATTTTAGAACTCTGGGCTAGAGGAAACTGAGCATTTCTACTGCGAGAGTTTGAGAATCAATGTGGTGGGGTTTTGTTCTTGTTTTTGTTTTTTTCTGAGAAACTGATGGCTGTGTTTGATGTTACATGAACCATAAATGACTCTGAATTCCTCAAGGGAAGGCACCTTGTCTTTGTCAACTTGCCGCCCACGGGGTATAGCACAGTACCTGCTTGGTAAATGTTTGCTGAATGAACTGAGTGGGGTTCGGGTTTGTCCGTCCTTTGATGTCCACGTCTCCGACAGACCAGCCCCTAAGCCTCAGCCCGGACTTCCAGGCCAGACAAGCCCATGACCCAACGTGGGCCTTTTCCTGAGATCTTTTGTCCCGCATTATTTTTGGCTCTGGGACTCATCCTGGTCAAAGAAGCACAAGAGCTCAAGATTTCAAAATCTAGGCTAGGTCCTGAATCTTCAGAGAGACCTGAGCCTCTCTGGAAGTGGAATACAGGGAGAATTTCTTTGTTCTTTTAGGAGTCGAAGGAAATCCCAGAGTAGGAAACTGGCCTGGGTCCCGAGATCCAGACAGGCCAGACGCGGACAGTCCTTGGTGAACAGAAAGGAGTCACGGTCCAGCATTATGGGTTTTCCTCCTGACCAAAGGTTTGGGACTGAGCTGGGTTGGCTGCTGGTCAAGGCCATGTTTAGGGAAGTCTGGAGAAGCAGAGTGGAGTAGTTAAATCCACTCTGGTGAACAGAAAAGTATCACAGTCCAGCATTATGGTTTCTCCTCCTGACCAAAGGTTTAGGACTGAGCTGGGTTGGCTGCCGGTCAAGGCCATGTTTAGGGAAGTCTGGAGAAGCAGAGTGGAGTAGTTAAATCTGAGGTGATGGGGTGTGTCCAAGGGGAGATTGACTTCTGATTCCCTTATTTATCTCTAAGTGGAAACAGCTTAGTCAGTATTAATAATAGCAAGCTTCCTCTGCAGACCAGTCAGCCCCCTTCCTGGAGGAGACTAGGAAAGCTGGAAATTGTTACGTGGCAGGTGCTCTTGGTAAGGGTTTGTGAGGCACCTTTAGATTTCCCAGCCTGTGTTCCTAAGTGTGTCAGAAGCATCCCGAAGGACCTGAAGGATCTCTTTATTGCCTCTGCTACCCCGCAGCCCACCCAGTGCGTACCTAACGAATGTTCCTGACAGACATACGGAGATTATGATTAAAAAGGATATACTAGGTGCTAAAGCCACTGAGGTGTCCGCCTTTCTGATAATTTTCAACATTTTGCAGGCAACATAGAAAGAATAATAATAGCTGTGGTTTATTGAGTGACAGGCACAGTGCTTGTCACTTCAAAGACATTATTTTGTCTCGTAATCTGGTTTCTAAAGGGAATCATTGGAGACAGAAAATGTCACAGTTCTCACTTTTGCCCAACTGTGAGCCAAGGCCTTCAGAACCGGGAGAGGAAGCTGGTTAGGTTGGCTCAGAGAGTAGCTAATGCCTTCTCTGGAGAAAGAATAAGTCTGATACACAGAGAGATCCAGGTAAATTTTTGCTTTTTTTTTTTTTTGGCCCTTCACTATATCCCTGGTTATCCTGATTGCTCCTGGGTAGTTGCTTGTTAACTCGGATTTTAATTGGCAGGCTTTCAGGCATCGTAGGAGATGGGGAGCCAAGAGCGCCTTCATAGAAGATGGTTGTATGAAGCTTTTGGTGGTCAAGGCCATGTTTAGTAAAGACTGGGCAGAAGCGGATTAAATCTGAGGCACTAAGGTGTGGCAAAGAGGAGATGGGCTTCTGATTCCCTTATTTGTTTCCATGTGAAAATAGCTTAGTAAATATTAATAACAGCTAACTATTATCAAGGTGCACACCACAGTAAATGATGTACTGTTTAGGTCAGACTGCCTGAGTTCAAACTCCACACTGGAGCTATAACTTTGAGGACCTCTCTGTACGTCATTTTCATTGTCTGCACAATATATAGAATATCTACTTTTTTCTTGCTAAGGATTAAATGAGAAGATGAATGTCAAGGGCTTAACATAGTATCTGGTATTTAAGAAATATTGACCACTATTATTATTATTACTAAATAATCAATATATATCTCTTAGTTCCATAAAATATGGGGGCTAGTTAAGAGAAAGGACCTTGTATATTTCTTGTATCTAGCACAATGCTTGGCACATTTGTAGACTCTGAATAAATACTGGATCTTTGGTAGACTGGATGGGTAGATGGATGGACAAAATAATTTGAGTTTAGGAGTTCCCATTGTGGCTCAGCAGGTTAAGAACCCCACATAGTTTCTGTGAGGACGTGGGTTCAATCCCTGGCCTCACTCAAAGGGTTAAAGATCCGGTGTTGCCAGCCTCAGATCCAGCATTGCTGTGGCTATGGCATAAGCCAGCAGCTGCAGCTATGATTTCAGCCCCTACCCCAGGAACTTCCATATGCTGCAGTTGTGGCCTTAGAAAAAGAGAGGGAAAAAAAATAGAAATTGAGTTTATACAGATAAAAGGCACTATAAGAAACCTCATTTGTTCCAGATCCCTTCCCAAAAAGTTACACCTCTCGTGTTACCCAAAGGAAGCCACCATGACACTAAACCAGCCTGCAGCATCCAGCAGGTAGTTCTTAAGCTCAACTGGACATTCAGGCTCACAGGACTACTATACACTGCATTTGACATCAGCCTACTCAGAAGGCTATAAGCTGGGAATTGTAGTTGCCAGAAGAGCAGCAGTAGGCAACCTTTTTCCATAAAGAGCCCTGCCAGCACAGGTGCAAGGTGATAGGATCCATATTGGGTGGGTGAAGGAACTGCCTTTGTTTAAAAAGCCTTATATCCACCAGCAGTCAATAACTCTTGTAACAGTTCCAAAGGTCATAGCTTGCAGGGTGCTCTCAAGGGACATTCTAGTTACAAGAATTGCTACACTCAGAGAAGTCCAAAGCCTGGCATTCCCATCAGGTATTTACAGTTCGTTTGTACTTACCCCCAAGTCCAGTTGCAGTCTACCAATGAGGGGTCATTTTTTATCCTATGCAATGTTGCCTAGTAACATAGTTGACACATACCATCTTTATCTGTTTCTAGGGAAACCAAGCTAGGAAGTTAACCAAAGGTCAGATTCTCATGCAAAAAGGGAAAGAGTTTTTGTTAACTCTTTGTCCACACCATCTAAATAGTTACTTACAACATAGACTGAGAAACCTATCCAGTGTCCCTATGAAAAACTTGTTCTTATATCTCATACCTACAACAAATATATCCCAAAGTAAAATTATATGGGCATGGTCTCATGCACTGTTTTGCACCCTGCTTCAACAACCAAGAGTCAGATATAGTGATTCCTAATACTATGCCTGCCTTTCTTCTTTTCTTCTCCTATTTTTTTTTTTTTTAATTTTTATGTCAGCACTTGTGGCATATGCAAGTTTCCAGGCTAAGGGTCAAATCAGAGATGCAGCTGCAGACCTACACCACAGCCACAGCAATACCAGATCTGAGCCACATCTGTGACCTACACCATAACTTGTGGCAATGCCAGATCGGATCCTTAACCCACTGAGCAGGGAGGCTAGGGATCGAACCCGCATCCTCTTGGACATTAAGTTGGATTCTTAACTGCCTGAGCCACAACAGGAACTCTTATGCCTGTCTTTGTATTGTCCCCCCCCCCCCAGTCAACAGTGTCATCCTTCGACCCCCAAGCATGGGTAGTTCACTATAGACACACTCACTATAGACACACTCACTTCTACAAATACACAAGAGGTTTCCTTTTCCCCGGACCTGTATCAGCTTAAAAGATTATCCTAGAAGTCACACCACTCAGGATCTTTTGAGTTTTGCCCTTCCTTACAAATTGTTGGGAGGAAAAAATGAGATTAAAGAGGTATAAAGTGTTAAAAGGACAATCAAACTAGTTTTACTGTTTAGAGAGAGGGAGTGAATTCCAGATTCAGGTGGATGGCATGAGATCTGCCTAAGTGGGAAGCACAGAGAAGTCCTGACTTCCCTGATTTAAATTATTGGTGATAATACCCATCTTTACTGAAGTAGTTAGGGAGATTTTTTTGAACAATGGGAGCCATTAAACGCTCAAATCACCTCATCTTTTAAGCAGCCATGAGATGGTAGAGAGTTTGGTTAGGACCAATTTATCTTAGTAAAAGGATTAAGTATTCAATTTATTTCCCTCCCCCAGTGATAATAGTTTCTATTTATTAAATTATTGACATGTTCCAGGGACCATGCAAAGTGCTTTGCTTATTCTCTCTTATTTAATCATCAAATACTAATTCTGTTTCTCAGCAGAAACCAGAACTCAGCGAGATAACAAGACTTGCCCAAAGTCAAACTCTATGTTAGAACCAGGGGTGAGGTCATGTTTAGCATTAGTCCAGATCTCATATTCTGTGTTCTGTGATATCTTCCTAGAGATGATTTACCAGTTATGCATTACTTCCATTAAACCAATCTGTAAATGCAGAAGGAACAGAGTTTGCACTATTTGTTTGTTTTTCTTTTTTGGCCAAGCCACTGACATATAGAAGTTCCTGGTCCAGAGACAGAATCTGAGCTGCAGCTGCAACCTACACCACAGCTGCAGCAACACCCGATCCTTTCCCACTGTCCCAGGCCTGGGATCAAACCCTCACTGCCTCAGAGATAACACTGAATCCTTAACCTGCTGTGCCACAGCAGGAACTCCCAAGTTCACATTTTTTTAAAATTATTTTTACCTCCTTTCATCAGAAAAAGAAAAAGTAAAAGGACTTTATTGAAATAGGAAAGAGAGGTTAGATGAAAATATATCTGAGACAAAGGGAAGTTCTCATTTTACTTGAATTTCTTTTCTCTCCTCTATCTTGTTACCTATTCTAAAATATCCCCAAAAAGCATAAAGTACAAAGGGGACTATAGAAAAATAGAGCATAGCTTGCACATTCTTAAGTCACCACAGCTGGTCCTGTCAGAGTCCTTTCAAAGGAATGGTAATTACAACTCATTATCTACCTTGAAGACGTGCTAAATACCCTAAGAACTGTTCCAAATCGATAAAATTCTATTTGAGATATTAGAAGCATCACTGGTTTATTATAGTGGAAAATTTAATAGCTTTCCCCCAAAATTTAAGCTACATGTTTTGTCTACTTATAATGTACTTGAACATGTATTCCTGCCAAAAAGAAAAATTAAGCTAAATTCTTCCACTTACGGCTAGCACGTTCCTACTTTGTTCTGATTAATTCGCAGATCTGTGCAGGAAAGAATTTGCAATTGGCAAGAAAAATTCTAAACTGGACGATTTAATTGTCAAATAAATTTTAAACCTTGCAAGGGGTGTGAGGAGAAATGTAGACATGTTGGTATTTTGAACTCATAAAGGCGAGTTTTCTTGCAGACCATGCCAACTTAAGAGAAAGAAAAAAAGAAAAATGAAAGATTTTTGTTATGTGAGATGAAATAACTTTTTCTTTAGGGAACGTGAAGAAATCCACCCAATCCTATAATTTTTTGATGAAGGTAAATGTAATAAAATTTTATAATTTACTTTATTTCCCTCAATCCCTCTTAAGACATTCTCTTAGAAATAGTTACATGAATAAAATGACCTCCATGTATAAAAAAAATTATTTTCAGATTATTTCCTTCCTGTCTGAATAAAATTAGAGTACAAAAGATTAGTTTTATAGGAAATAGAGGGTGGATTTTATCAGAATGGTTCATCCTCCTAAACTTTATTTTTGGAGACATCAAAGGAAAACAGAGAACATTTATTTATTTCTTTAATCATATAGCTTTATATGGTACTTTCTGATTCTTAAACAATCGTATTTCTCAATCCAAATTTCTTTGTTTTCTATTAACTTGCTCACACATTAAATAAAAGTTAGGTAAGATGGATCTGATCTGGAGGGCTGGGGTAACTGGAGTGGGAACTGATTGTACAAATAGAACCTGGAGAACGAAAGTAGCACAGAGTCGGTAGAAACACAGAGAGGTCCCAGCCTCCCAAAACTATCCCAGCCACCACTTCCATCTTCTTCAGTCAATGGGAAAAGTTGAAGAAGGATGGGTACAAGTTCTTCTTTGTATGTTTGGTAGAATCCACCTGTGAAGCCATCTAGTCTTGGACTTTTGTTTATAGGGAGTGTTTTTATTACCTATTTGATTTCATTTTTATTGATCAGTCTGTCCAAATGATCTGTTTCTTCTTGGTTCAGTTTTGGTGGGCTGTATATTTCTAGAAATTTGTCCATTTCTTCTAGGTTGTCGAATTTGTCAGCATATAATTGTTCATAGTATTTTTTAGGGTTTTGTTTTTTGTTTTTTTGTGCGCATGTGTGTGTATTTCTGCAGTATCTGCTGAGATTCCTCCTTTTTCATTTCTTAATTTTGTTTATTTGGGTTCTCTCTCTCTTTTGGTGAGTCTGGCCAGAGGTTTGTCAATTTTATTTGCCCTTTCAAAGAATCAGTTCTTGGTTTGATTGATTTTTTTTAATCTCTATTTTATTGATTTCCTCTCTGATCTTTATGATTTCCTTCCTTCTGCTGGCTTTAGGTATTGCTTGTTCTTCTTTTTCCAGTTCTTTTAGGTTGTTGATTTGAGATTTTTCTTCTTTTTTGAGGAAGGCCTGTATTGCTATGAATTTCCCTCTAGGAACTGCTTTTGCTGCATACCATTGATTTTGTATGGTTGTGTTTTCACTAGCCACTATTTCCATGTATCTACTATAGACCATGAAAACTAACACTATTCCTCATTTATGCCGTAACATGACTTCTTTTAACCAATTTTTTTCCTCATATTTGATAGAGATCATTAGAAGGAATGAATGGAAGAAGAGGTCATCAATATCTATTGAAAGCTTACTGGGATGGGCATTTTTTTTTTAAATGCCAAAGGATTTTATTTTATTTTATTTTATTTATTTTTTATTTTTTTTAATTTTCCCACTGTACAGCAAGGGGATCAAGTTACATACATTACATTTTTTCCCCACCCTTTGTTCTGTTGCAACATGGGTATCTAGACATAGTTCTCAATACTACTCATCAGGATCTCCTTGTAAATCTATTCTAAGTTGTGTCTGATAACCCCAAGCTCCCAATCCCTCTCACTCCCTCCCTCTCCCATCAGGCAGCCACAAGTCTATTTTCCAAGTCCATGATTTTCTTTTCTGAGGAGATGTTCATTTGTGCTGGATATTAGATTCCAGTTATAAGTGATATCATATGGTATTTGTCTTTGTCTTGGGGGCTCATTTCACTCAGTATGAGATTCTCTAGTTTCATCCATGTTGCTGCAAATGGCATATGTCATTCTTTTTTATGGCTGAGTCATATTCTATTGTGTATATATACCACATCTTCCTAATCCAATCATCTGTTGATGGACATTTGGATTGTTTCCATGTCCTGGCTATTGTGAATAGTGCTGCAATGAACATGTGGGTGCATGTGTCTCTTTTAAGTAGAGTTTTGTCCAGATATATGCCCAAGAGTGGGATTGAGGGGTCATATGGAAGTTCTATGTATAGATTTCTAAGGTATCTCCAAACTATTCTCCATAGTGGCTATACCAGTTTACATTCCCACCAACAGTGCAGGAGGGTTCCCTTTTCTCCACAGCCCCTCCAGCACTTGTTATTTGTGGACTTATTAATGATGGCCATTCTGACTGGTGTGAGGTGGTATCTCATGGTTGTTTTGATTTGCATTTCTCTTATGATCAGTGATGTTGAGCATTTTCTCATGTGTTTGCTGGCCATCTGTATATCTTCCTTGGAGAACATTCTATTCGGGTCTTTTGCCCATTTTTCCATTGATTGATTGGCTTTTTTCCTGTTGGGTTGTGGGATGGGCATTTTATCATTTTATTTATCAATTATATAGTGAATTCCCAAAGAATACCTGTAAAATAAGTTTAAATAATCCCATTTAAAGGCCAAAAACAGAGTCTCAGAGAAAGAGGTTATTTGCCCACAGTTATTTGATTTGATTTGATTTGTCTTTTGAGGGCTGCACCCATGGCATATGGAGGGTCCCAGGCTAGGGGTCAAATCAGAGCCATAGCTGTGGACCACAGCAACATGGAATCCAAGCTGAGCCTTTGACCTACACCACAGGTGTGTAGCACTGGATCCTTAACCCACTGAGCAAGGCCAGGGATTAAACCCACATCCTCATGGATACTCATTGGGTTTGTTAACCACTGAGTCACAAGAGGAACTCTTGCCCAAGGTTTCTTATTATAAGATGCTAGAACCAGGATTTTAGATAAAACTGCTTAGAGTTTGGGTTGGGAAGTGAATTGGTTAAGTAGCCAGAAATTGAAAGGAAATTTTGAACAAGGGCATTTGGGGGCAAAGCATTCGTTTATTTGTCCACCTATTTGATTAGCTAGTAAGTGCCAGCTCTATGCCAAGCACCAGAGGAAACAGGAGTGAATGATAACTATGTGGACTGTATACTCCTGCCACTTAGTTGAGAACCGAATATCCAGGAGCAACACTGTAAATTAGGAGAAAGAGATGTGAAAAAGGAGGTAGAGGGTACCAAAGGCAAACTTTGGTATAACTATTGAGACCTTCCATTGAAACAGTTCTTCTTCCTGTTTTAAGTTTCCAACCTCAGTTTGAGCTGAGCTCCTTCTCAGGAGTAAAACCGAACAAATTTATTGTTGGAGAGAAGGGGTTATGATTCTGGGAACTAAATATTTAAAGAGAACTTTAGTCTAGGCCTCTGAAATAGAGCCTGTATAATCATCCTGGTTGATCTCAAGGGCATAGATGCAGGAATGATGATCCCAATTCTGATTCCCCACTCTATCTTCCCCTAAAGAGTCTCTGGCACTTAGAAGATACTTTACAAATAATTGTGGGAGGGAAAGAAGGAGGAAGGAATAGGGTAGGAGAGAGCAGGTTTTCCTGGACCTGTGTTCAGATTTCTGCCTGTCCTCCCCAGCAACTTCTGATGTAAATAGAGTTTGCCTATGCAAATTCAGGGGCTGTGATTGTCCTGTGCATTAAAAATATTCTGAGAAGCTCATGGTTACACTATGATGTAAGTCCATTTATTAGAAACGAGTCTTTTAATTTGAAGGTAAGCTGTCTCTTAGAAAATTTGAGGTGAAAAAGGAATGCGTGAGGCGGACAAAGGTAATCTACCATTCATAGTTTTGAAACTAGAACATTTTGCTGACAAAGAGAAATGTATTTTTAAGCCTGAGTTCTTAAGAAAAAAACACTTCCATCCTAGCGCTCTAGCTAGGCTATTTCTGCCAGTGCCCCAGCTATGAACACAACACATTCTTGCAATTCATCACTTCCCTTGGCTCAAGCCAGCCTTTAAAATGGTTGGCGACATCTGCTTTTCATTAGCTCTGCCTCTGCCTCACCTGGGCTGATCAGACTCCTCTCTCCTGCCCCCTGCCTGCTCCCTTTCCTCCTCCTCCTTCCCCAGCTCCAGACTCTCATTCCTGCCAGCTTCTCTTACCAAGCAGTGCTGCCTACTGGCATGGCAGGAAGCAAGTGGAGAAGGAGAAGAAGAGGAAGAGGAAGAAGAAGAAGAAGAAGAAGAAGAAGAAGAAGGAAATAGATCAGTTCTTTCTAAAGTAAACTCTGTGGTTTAACAGCCTTTCATTCAGAAATAAGACCTAAGAAAAGAAAAAGGCAAGGGCAAAACCAAAAACAATAATAGAAATGGAAAAAAAAACCAGAAGTTTGCTGACTGGGAGAAAAATAGAGGGGGAGGTGGGTCTAGCAAAAGATTAAGAGGGAAAATTCCCATCATTACGTCACTTTGGCATCCAAATGTTTCTTTAGGTCACCAATGTCTATCTTAATTTATCTTCCAGGGTGTACAGGGGAGTTTTACCCATTTGGAGGGTATTTTCTCTTTATTATATGAGTGAAAAAATATTCCTTCCTTTGGGTGTATTCTGGTTCCTTCTGTGATCTAGAGCCTAAATTAAGAATCAGCCTGAATCAAAGATTTTTTCGATCAGCCCAAAAGAGTCTTTCCAATACACACTAAATTCTTTTCTCATTTTCTCTCTTGTGTGATAGTTTCTGATTAGCACTTTCAGTCCTTGGCTTACTTTCCAAAGTAATCAAGAAGTTAATTCTTTCAGTCTACCTCTGGAGTATAATTGAACAACTCTGATCCTAATCTATTCCTACCGTAAGACTTAAGAGTGCTAGTTGGTAGACATCTTTTTGAAACTGGTTATTAATGGCAAGAAAGGAATGTTCGAAGAGTAAAATTGTTGATGGGGTTTTAAGAGGGTTCTAGGAATCTGAGGTTGGAAGTGACCACAGAGATTCCCTAATCCACGCCCTTTATCTCACAGATGAAAAAACTGAGGCTAACAGATACCCTCCCCACTGTCATACTGGGAGGGGGTAGTGGGATAAGGGTTCTCTCACCCTGGGGTCCTCAGCCCCGGTCCTGTTCTCTTTTCCCTGGTATGCAAGCACCACGAGTCCCTTTGTGCCAACATCAGCAACAGAGTTCTGCAATCAGTCAGTCTAGAATGGCTTTTTGTTCTAGATCCAACTGTTAACATGGACCTTAATGAACAAAACTGACTTGGCTCAATATTGGTGACCCGTGACATCCGCAGGACCCATAGAAAACCTCCAGAGACAGACTCAACCCCAGGGAAATTTAGAAAAAGTTTCCCCTTCCTGGGGGCATCTCCACACAAGGCTCACCCCCATCCCTCACCCTCCACCCTGGGCACAAGACCTAGCAAAATGCAGGCTGGATATATTTCAGTCCACACTTGATCCATCAACCAGATGCTCTTAAGTGGGCAAAACTTCCATGACCATGTGTGTAGTGTCCTGACCAAAGGGTGTTCATGGATGAAGAGAATCCCAGGTGTAACCAACCCCCTGATTCACAGAAAGTCATTCTGATGTTCTCATCTGAAACAAGAGCCCTCTCATTAGAGTGGACGAATGGGGGAAAAAAACATCCTCAAGGACTTGGACAGCATTTTTTTCCTTAATATCTCTCATTTCCAAAGAACTGAGCCAGATTCAGCTGTGAGCAAAACTGTAAAGTCAGACATACATGCCCAAAGACCCCTTTTTCTCTTGATTCACATTTTTTTCAGCAGCCAGGTGCTTGTACACCTCCTTGGCTACCTGCCCTGTCACCTCTTCCTGACTTGCAATCAAGATCTTCTTTAAGATGTTAGCTGACAGTGGCCTTGTGCATTCATTTAAAAAATTATTTATTAAGAACTCACTATGTGCCAAGTTTAAGATTTTAACCTTCTCAGGGTATTTATGTTTTAATAGAAATTTCCAAGCCCAGCATAATGCCTAGTACATAATATACATTCAATAAATATATGAGAAAGGGCGGAGGGAAGAAAATGGGAGGCATCTTATATTCAAAGAATGGTGAAATGCAAGAATCACATCAGGCAGTGCACAGGAAAGGAAAAATTGGGGGCAAGGAACCTTTATAACCACCCTGTGTGTCATGGCAGGCAGGCCTTATGTTCTGTTCTGTATTTTCCGGATTACTTGGAACCTCATAGCAACCACATGGAAAACTGTGGCAAAGACCCATGTTCTATCTCCAAATTCTTCTAGACATGCCTCCCTTTTGTCCAGCCAGATACCCCAGCACTTCTGAGCTCCTAGGCTTTTTTGGACTCTGTCCTGGACCCAGAGCTGGGTTTCTGTTATATGTCCCTTGATTAGCAACACAGTCTTGAAATTATACTTTGACTTTAGTCTACCAGTATGGTGCAAGGCAAGATGGAATTTCTGGGATTTCTCTTTGGTTCTGAGTACTTTGCCCCCAGAACCCCAGCTATGACCAACATATGCTCATCTCTGTCTGCTTATTTTAAGTCTATAAAAGGGGGGTTGGGCAGGAGTTCTTGCTGTGGCAACAGGATTGGCGGTGTCTTGGGAGCGCTGTGATACAGGTTCGATCCCTGGTCCGACACAGTGGGTTAAGGATCTTGCATTGCCACAGCTGCAGCTTAGGTCACAACTGTGGCTCGGATCTTATCCCTGGCCCAGCAGCAGCCAAAAAAGGAAAGGAAAGGGGGGAATCCCATACTCACTAAAATCACTTACAGAATCACTTACAGAATCCTTTTCTTGAAGGCTTCCATTGGAAGTCTTCTCCCGATTTTCTTCCTATTAGAGATATTTACTATGTGTCTTTCTACCCTGTAACTGCGAGTTCCTAGAAAGAAAACACTCTGCCTTAGTCACCTCTGTAACACCACTATTGCTTAGCACAGTGCCTTGTACTTAATAATCGCCCCTAAAATATATTTTCTTTGTTGAATTATTCAACCAGATAGTCTATTGCACATTTAGCTTTAGTTGTTGTTTTAACCAGAGGAAATTAACAGGGATTTCTCACTGATTCTCGTCTTCCTCTGATGGGAAAATTTTTATGTTAAAGGCAAATTACTTTGCCATCTGTGTGCAGCATACGTTCTGGAATCCTTTCCCTTTATATGGGGAAACCAGGTTTCCCACCGATGACCATTAAAGTACATTTGGCAGCCCATGCAGCTCTTTCACCATAACCCAGATGGCAGAGTTTTCTTGCATTTCCACTTGAGGATTTTTATAAGGCTTCTTTATGTTGCTCCTTCTTTTCAAGTACTGTTCTGTTCCTGGACAGAGGGTTTGAACCTTCTGCTTGGACCTCCCTGTCTGAACTCTCTAGTTATTGCACAGAATCTGTGAGAGGAAGTCTGTTTTGCTAGTTAAAACCCAAATCCACTTGCTAATATGTCTGATCCTTTGTGTTTCTGCTTGTAAAATGCTATCAATATTTGCTCTTGCTCCTTCTGCCTGAGGTTGACATGGGAGTGGAGGAATAAGTTAGCTGAGCTAAGAAAAGATGGTGTTTTGTGTATATTCCCCAGGGGACCTAGTCCTAAATTAAAGGTTGTACATGGGTTATGGAATGTTAAGAATTGGCTGGTAATCAGCATAATATTAGCAAGGGTGTGATTCTGCTCTGTAAACTGGGTAAATGAGAGGGAGGACAGGTTTCACAGAGACACAAGCCTGACTTAAATCTACAAAGGTAGCGTGGGAGCCAATGGTAAAGGATTTTGATTTTTAGGTTAAAGGTTTGGAATTTATCCAGAAGGGAACCACAGTGGGATTTTGAACAGGGAGCAACATATGTGATTGGATGTGAGTTTTAGAAGGGTCATTCTGACTCCAGTGTGGAAGACCCGTGGGGATGCAAAGTCCGCTTAGAAGGGTGATGCAGTCCGTGTAGAGAGGAGGAGGGCAGTTCCTGTCGTGGCTCAGCAGTAACAAACCCGACCAGTGTCTACGATGATTTGGGTTCCATCCCTGGCTTCACTCAGTGGGTTCAAATATCTGGTGTTGCCGTGATCTGTGGTGTAGGTCACAGATGTGGCTCAGATCCCATGTTGCCGTGGCTGGGGCATGGGCAGCTGTAGCTCCGATTCAACCCCTAGCCTGGGAACTTCCATATGCCACAGGTGCGGCCCAAAAAGAAAAAAAAAAAAGAAAGAAAGAAAGAAAGGAGATCCCAGATCACAGAGGCGATGGAGACTGAGAGGAAGAAGGACAGACCTGAAGGACATTTCAGAAGAGAGAACAGAGCCTCTGCTTCTGCTCCTTCCTTATGAGCCCTGCTGCCTTGGCTTCCTCTCCGATTCTCACACATCAGTCACATTCTTGCTTCATGCGTGTCTGTCCTGACCGACTAGACAGCTCTTCCCCCAGGTTACCACGGCGCACTTCCTTAGATCCTTCAGGTCTTTTCTTGAATATCCCCTTCTCAATGAGCCTTACCCTGATCGACCTATTTATTTTAAGTAGCACTGATCCATTTTATTTCTTTTGTTTAATTTTTATTGAAGTATAGTTGATTTACAGTGTTGTGTTAGTTTCAGATGGACAGCAAAGTGATTGAAGTATACACGCGTGCACACACACACACACACACACACACACACACACACATTCTTTTTCAGATTCTTTTCCATTATAGGATATTACAGGATGTTGAGAACAGTTCCCTGTGCTATCCAGTAGGTCCTTGTTGTTTTCTCTTTTATACATAGTTGTGTGTATGTATTAATCCCAAACTCCCAGTCAATCTCTCCCCCCACCTTTCCCCCTAGGTAACCATAAGTTTATCTTCTATGTCTGTGAGTCTATTTCTGTTTTGTAAATAAGTTTATTTGTGTCACATTTTAGATTCCACATGTAAGTGATATCACATGATATTTGTATTTCTCTGTCTGATTTGCTTTACTTAGTATGATACTCTCTAGGTCCATCCATGTTGCTGCGTTTCTTTGTTGCATCCATGTTGTTCATTCCTTTTCGTAGTTGAATAATGTTCTATTATACACATGTACCTTTTTCTTTATCCATTTCATCTGTCAGTGGACATTTCGGTTGCTCCCATGTCTTGCCTCATGAGTGTCCTCACTGACCAGACAGCTCTTGCCCCAGAGTACCATGGCTCACTGCCTCAGGTCCTTCAGGTCCTTGCTTGAATAGCTCCTTCTAAATGAGCCTTACTCTGTCCAACCTGTTTAAAAATCCTTACTCTCATCAAAAGTCAAATATTAGGAATTCCTGTTGTGGCTCAGCAGATTACAACCGACTAGTATCCTTGAGGATGCAAGTTCGATCCCTGGCCTTGCTCAGTGGGTTAAGGATCCAGCACTGCCGTGTGGTATAGGTCACAGACACGGCTCAGATTCCACGTTTCTGTGGCTGTGGTGTAAGCTGGCAGCTATAGCTCCAATTCGACCCCTAGCTGTGGAAGCAGCCCTAAAAAGACCCCCCCCACCCAGAAAAAGTCAAATACTAGAATATTCATAGCAGCGATATTTGCAATGGCCAATAAATAGAGCATCTAAATGCTCATGAACAATTGAAAGGTTAAAGTGTGATATAATCCCATGCTAAAATGCACTATACAGTATCAGAATGAATGATTAACTTTAAGCATATGCAGCAACATGGATGAATCTTGTAAACATAATGCCTAATTAAAAGACTGCGTTGGAGTTCCCGTCATGGCTCAGTGGTTAATGAATCTAACTAGGAACCATGAAGTTGTGGGTTCCATCCCTGGCCTTGCTCAGTGGGTTAAGGATCTGGTGTTGCCGTGAGCTGTGGTGTAGGTCGCAGACGCAGCTCAAATCTGGCGTTGCTGTGGCTCTGGGGTAGGCCGGTGACTACAGCCCCGATTCAACCCCTAGCCTGTGAATCCATATGCCACAGGAACGGCCCAAGAAATAGCAAAAAGACAAAACAAAACAAACCAAAACAAAACTGCATAATATACAATTCCATCTGTAAAAAAGTACACAAACAATTAACACTGGACACTGTTATTTGAAGTCAGGGTAATGATTACCTTTGGCAGCAGAGGTGGTTACTCGACGAGCACAAGAGTCTGCTGGGCTGCTGGTAATGTTCCGTTTTCTGTTCTGCACGCTGGGTCCACAGGGTCAGTTCTGTGTGTGAAAATTCAGCAAGTGGCTCATTAATGATATTGTACTTTTTCTATATGTATATTATCCTTCAATAAAATTTTCAAAAATGCAACTCTTCCTCTGATACTTCTCACCTTCCTTCCTGCATTTTTCCTCAGTACTTCCCGCTTTCTAATATATGCTGTAGTTATAATGTTCATTACATTCTTTCCCCATTAGAATATAAGTTCTGTGAAATCAGGGACTTAGCTGCCTTTTGCTCACTGCTATATCTGTACCACTTTGAAGTCTTGAAGTGTGCCTGGTACCTAATAGGGAACAGAATGAATGGATGAACTGCTGAATCAGAAAACATTATGAGAACAGGCCAGACTCAGAGATCCAGGTGGAACCCTGGTTGAAGTCCAGTGTTGCTTTGGTAGTTTCTCCTTCCTGAGAGTGGTGGATGGGCTGCTAGCCTTGAGGTTGTGACAGTCTCTTTCCCACGTTTGTGTCAAAGCTACTTCTCAAGTCCAGCTAATTCTGGACCTTTAATTAAGCTTTGTTCTTACCCTAGATAATTTATCTCATTTGCCCCATGTCAGAAACCTTCCCACCTTCAAAACCAAGCTCAAATGTCTTCTCCTCAGAGAGCTTTTCTTAACAACCTCAACCTCAAATCCTCTAGCTCCTCATTTTTACCCTCCCTGTGGTACTCTTCTGGACTTGTTTTCAGTCATTCATTCACGCATCCATCCATTCATTCCACAGATATTTATCGAGCACCAATTAAATCCCAGGTACTCTTTTAAGTGCTGGAAATACAAGGTTGAACAAAAAAAAAAAGTCTTTGGCGAGGCTGTAGTCCAGTAGGATAGATAGATAATAAACTAATAAATACACACATAAAATTATTTGGGGTGCTTTGAAAAAAATTCAGCGAGGTGAGAGTGATGGGGTGCTATTTTAGTTAAGTGACGAAGAAGACCTCTATATCAGCAACACTGGAGGAGAGGCCCAGATGAAGTAAGGAAGTGAATTGTGGGGGAAAACATTCCAGGCAGAGAAGACAGCAAACGCAGATGCCCTACAGTAAGAGCAAGCTTCTGTATGAGTCTTGTACATGTATTCCTTGGGATAGGGCTTGTGTGCCTAGCGCGTTCTTTGGATGCAGAAAGTTCTGAGTGATTGGATATATTCAAGATTTTGTCATTTTTTTATTTTTTTAAATGTTTTTGAAGTGTAGCTGAGGTACAATGGTGCGATAATTTCTGCTCTACAGCAAAGTCATTCAGTCATACACACATCCATTCTCTTTCACATTCTTTTGCCATATAGATTATCACAGATTATCACAGAATACTAGGTAGAGGTCTCTGTGCTATACAGCAGGTCCCCATTGGCCCATCATTCCATATACCACAGTGTGTTGATTTTGTCATTTATTAATCCATTTCACACTTTCACTTAAATAAGCATTCCTAGAATGAGTTAAAGAGAATATATACCAAATGGATTATGCAAAATCTGTTACCCCACACGTACACATGGCTCTGTGGCCAAAGAAGTATAAGAAACAATGAAGATTCATAATATGTACCAACATAATATAGCTGTTGCTAAGTCTCACAGTAAAACAAAACAAAACAAAACACCTATCTAATTCATTATTTTCTAATGTGTGTTTTCCGCATGGAACACATATTAATAATGCACAAAACATTAGAATTCCATAGAATTCAGTTTGGAATATGTTGTCTCAGATTCCTTCCTTTTTATGTTAGGTACATATTTATTAAAATTCCTAATATTTACATGACTGCTTCATAATTTTACAGATAAAATATGAACACCAGCATATTGCAATATTATTCTAATTATGATAGAAGGAACATATATTTTCTTTACTGTGTTAATATAGTGCATTTTGTCACTGGCCCACCCTGACTAATTTTAATCTATATCTAATGATCTTCTTCACACTGTTAACAGCACTGTGTCTTGGGATATTTGGTCACTATCAGGATCGGGAGTTAAAATATCAAGAGACAGGTTGTGAGCCTTGAAATAAACAAGTAACAGTCAAGAAAATAGAAACAAGGCTCTGAGTGCCCAGTGAGAAAAAAAGTCCTAGATGGTAATGCATCCAAACTCCATGGATGAACCGCCTTTGAATACAACTCCCTGTAGAAGAAAACATCCAGAGAATGGCTGCCTCTGACCAGCTGTGTGTTGCTGCTCTCTCCGGTTTTGCATGTCCTCTGGGAATTGCCCTAGATGACTGGTGGCAGCCTTAAAACTCAGAACTTGTAGTATCAATCTACATTTCTTTGCTCCCTGATTGCGGACCTCTTTAAGTATTTATTGGTTTTCCATGGTCACCAGCCAGCTACAGACACATGCTTCAGTAACGAGGCTGAATTTGCAAGCAGTTATCAAGTAAAGTTGTAGCCATCTTGCCCCTGTGTGCAAGTGTGTTTGTCTCATCATGCCTGCGTGTGTATATGAAAGAGAGAGGGCGAAAGAGAACACCTGGACTTTTGGACAAGGTTAGCCAAAGATCTCATAGCCACCAGTCATTTTTAAAAGGAGAAAGGAGCATTTATTCTTATTTTATGGTGGGTGTGGCTTTTAGCTTTACAGGTTTAAAGGCAGCAGGGAAACTGCAAAGCCGAAGGTTTTTCTGAGGCATTCGTTGCTGTGAAGAAAAACAAGCCAAAGTTTTCCTTGTGGGCAGACACATCCCAGAATGCATCTGGGGATTGGGCAGAAAGTGAGCCTGGCAGGAGCCCAGGGCCATTGGCTCACAAGTACAGCTCAGGAACAACCTAGGCCGTGTTCTCAGACTCAGATCAGATTTCCAAGATGGATCAGGTTCAAAACTATCCACTCCATTTTCACTTATCTAAGATGGTGCTCCGTGTCTAGGGTTACAGACCTCTGAACAGGGGAATGGAAGCTAGAGGGAGAAAAGCCTTTGGCGCTTGTAACTGTCACAGAAGGTGTTTCACCTTGGTTCACCAGGCAGCAGCACACCTGAGTGTTAGAAACAGACTACTCCTCCTAGAGAATTCAGGACAGTAAGCATTATTTGGAGCTAACGATTTTCAGGGTTTTTTTTTTTTTTTTTAATCGTAAGCGTCTTGACGCTAGTTATTTTTACACAATGGAACTGCTTGATTAAATCTCCAATTTTAAATAGTTGTATGATTCAACATATTTTCAAATCCTTTTTTTTAACCAAGAATTCATTTTTTATATAATTTTATATAATTTTTAAAGGTTACTTTCCATTTACCATTATTACAAAATATTGGCTATCGTCAACTCTTTGAGATCTAATCTCCCTAACCATGAGCTTATCATTTAGTATTACCTAAGGTCACCGTGCACCCCTATTTGCAATCCTGTTGTGTACACTGAACATCTTGTCTTCTATACCTAACACTTTCCTACCCTCCCCTCCAATCGTGTGATTGTGGTGGTGACCGGGCCACTCCCAGGAGCTGTGAGTCAGATGGTTATTGTATGTTCTTTTTCACCATATTCCTGTACAGCGTGGTGCTAAAAAGATTCAGGATGAAAGAGTGACAAGTCAATCTTAATTGTGAGAGGAAATAAAGCCCTCTAGAGTAAAGCGAAAGGGCTGGTGTGTCCACTCAAGACACACCATGTTGTTTTGATGGCCCCATACTGTAGACAGGATTATCTTAAACCCAGCTTTTGTGATTATCTGTGTTTGAAATCACTCTAGGGGCTTAAGCCACTCATGAGATGAGGGATTTTTTTGTCACCTGCCTGCTTGACAATAGAACCGCATGTGCAGCACCTCAAAGAAATCGCTGTATTTTCCTCAAAATTCCATGTAGTTGGATATCACATTGTGGTAAAGTAAAAAAAAGGACCATACCCATTCATTACTTGTTTTCACATGTTCCATTTTCTGAAAGCCCATTGCATGCCAGGCACACTTTTAGACTTTCTCATGTTTAATCCCTGTAGTCACACTAAAAAGTATATATTGTCATTCTTAGTTCACAGATGCGGAACCCACAGACCAGAAGATTATGTATTTTGCCCAAGTCACATAGCTGAAGCTCAGGTCATCTGATTCCAAGTTTGTCTGTCTCCCTCTCATCTCTGTGTGTGAGACAGTGTTTGAATTTCAGGGAATGGAAATCTCCTCAACCTCCCTTGAATAAAAGATTTTCTGGATGGATACAGTGGAGTCTTAGAGAACCCAATGTTGGGAGGATACTAAGATTCAAGAAAAAAGAAAGTTACAGTAGCCATCTCTGTATTTCTCACTGAGATCTCATCGTCTCTCTTCATTCTTCCCTCAAGGAGGATCTTAGTTTCTTTTGCCCAATAACTTCAGCTGCAAGAGCTTTGGGCTACCAGAATGCTAGCTCTTACTCCATGTGACCTTACAGGTCCAGGAGCCAACAACTGACAGACTCAACCTGCCTGTCTTCCATAGAATCCACACTCTAAAAAAAACAGGAATTTGATTGACCTAGGCAGAGCAAACTGTTCCAAAAGAGAGTGTTACAAGAAAATAATGGGCATGCCTAAAACACATACTACTTTATTTAGATATTCCATTTCAAAATTTATAATCTGAATTACTTATATTTGGCTTCTAATAGCTTTCCTCTGGTCTAGTTTTGTTTATTTTTCGCCTGCCTCCCACTGATGATGGTCAGCCTACCTTTTCCTGACTTCTTTTGCACTCATCTTGATTGCCTCCTTACAGGCTGGCACACAGTCCTAAGATTCCAGTATTTTTTCTTTGTAGTAGTTATGCAAATGCGTTTCCTTCTTTGGTGGTTAAATTTGGACTCCACTTCCTCTAGGTAGCTTTCCATATGGTACCTTTCCATACACAATGATGATAAGAGGCTGTTCTTAATTTCATTCCTTTTCCCTGTGAGGAGAGCTCGGGTCATTCAAAAAAGCAGAGGATCCTTTTGAACTTCTAAACTGAACCTCCCGTACATGCCTATAGAGTCCCTTTGTGATGCAGGGCGTATATTGAAAGCCACGTAGTTAGAATGACCAGGGTCTTGGGCAAACTAACTGGCCCTATATGATCGAACCAAAGACTTTGATCCCCTGACATGTCAACTAGACAAATATCTGACCTTAAGTTCATGATGGTTGATCTGAGGCCAGTGCTGAGAAATAGCACCAATTTTTTCCTTAGCCTATGTCTTTAAAATTTCCCATTATGCCTAAACTATTACGAATATTAAACAAAGTACTGAAAAATAATTTGGGCATAAGGAATTCCAGACAGACCTTGAAATGTTTCAGGATTTTTCTTATTACTTTTCTATTACCACAAAGCTTTTTTGCATTAAGTGGGAAGGATGTTTATAGTAAGCTGACAGAATTGCTTTTAATTAAAGGGTTTAATAAATAACAAATGTTCTTATCAAAGTTTTCAACCAGAAGAAATTACATACAAACAGACACACACAACATCAAAGTATTTGACCAACTGCCCTAGCTGGCTGCCTGTGTTGGTTCAGAAGCAACAAAAGAACAAGGAGATGGAGGTCAGAGTCTGTGCTTCTTGGATCCAGTGTGTTAGTCATCAGATACAAAGAATCTAAAACTCTGGCTTTACAAGTGTTCATTATGTTATTATACATCCTTATGAGACCTGTTCCCCTTAGGTCACTTAAAGGACTAGAGTGTTTGGGATGTTGAACCGTTTAACTGAAATTATGACAATTAAAACCTTATAAAATGCATCAAATAAAATGGATTCAATGCTTCTACTTAGTCTAGTTTAATAAAAAATAGTTATAAGGAACATTGCTCTTTCTCAAAAGAGATTAAAATTCAGGGATTGGCCAACAGTAGGGGAGGATAAGAAAAAAAGGGAAGAAAAGATTTGCGTTAAAACCCTTTCTAAAGTGTTTTTATTTTCATGCTTAACAAATGAAGCCTTCTTCATCTTTGCTTCTGGGAATGGTTTCAAGCCTAAGAAACACAGTTGGAAATGGGCCATGATACAGCCCATCCCCAGTTAGCCATTCCAACTGGATCCAAATAGAGTATCTCCTTTCCAAGAGTTCTCCCGAAAAAGCTCATGATAAGAGATGAAACCTAGCAATGCAACCTGGAAGGCTGCACATTTATCCTCTGCCACCAAGTTTTCTAAGAAGCAGCCCAGGGTACACCTTTTTCTTCTTCAATGAGCTCTTTCCCCAGAGCCCAGCCTTGCCCCCAACAGTTTCTCCACTCATGCAACAGCTTAAAAAAATCATCCTCAAAATCATGCTCCTGGAATCCTTTTCATTCAATACTTATTAAAGAGCATTTTTTGGAGTTCCTGTCGTGGCTCAGCAGGTTAAGAACCAACTGGTATCCCTGAGGATGTGGGTTCAATCCCTGGCCTCGCTCAGTGGGTTAAGGAGCCATTGTTGCTGCAAGCAACATAGGTAGCATAGGTAGGTGGCAGACATGGTTCTGATCCTGTGTTGCTTTGGCTGTGATGTAAGACAACAGCTGCAGCTCCGATTTGACCCCTAGTCTAGGAACTTCCATATGCCACAGGCGCAGCCCTGAAAAGCAAGGGGAAAAAAAAAAAAAAAAAGGCATTTCTTGAGCATATACAATGTACCCCAGATCAAGGCTGTGTATGTATAATCCTTGCCTTCAAGGAACTCGCAGTCTTTGATGGACTCATAGACTTGCAGCTATTATCTAAGTACAGATTAATTTATTTATTAAGCATTTTTATGGTACTCTGCCAAGCTTTTTAATAGACAATCTGGTGGTGGGTACAAGTAAAGCATTGTTCTTTATTGCCTGGAATTTACATCTAGAGAACTAAGACATGGAGAAAGAACTACAATAGAAAGTGGTATAATGGTAGGCATTGTATAAGTAGTGGCAGATGCAATTGTCTCCAGGGCAGGTAATGGTTTAGAAGCCACCTTGGATACAAGGTAACGGTGAGAAGTGTCAGGAAAAAGAATTTGAATGAATTCTGAGCAGCAGCCACCTTGGGAGCTTACACCAGTATATTCCTTGCCATCAAAAAAAACTTTTTAATCATGGACTTGGAGAAAAGACTTGTGGCTGCCTGATGGGAGGGGGAGGGAGTGGGAGGGATCAGGAGCTTGGGCTTATCAGACACAACTTAGAATAGATTTACAAGGAGATCCTGCTGCATAGCATTGAGAACTTTGTCTAGATACTCATGTTGCAACAGAACAAAGGGTGGGGGGAAAAATGTAATTGTAATGTATACATGTAAGGATAACCTGATCCCCTTGCTCTACAGTGGGAAAATAAAAAAATTAAAAAAACAACAACAAACAAACAAACAAAAAAAACTTTTAAACAACATATTTTTTTACTTTGAAAGTAAAATAAGCTTGTAGGGAGTTTTCCCCCATTTAAAAAAATTAAGTTATAATTTACATACTGTAAATTTCACTTTTTTAGTGCACAGTTTTCCAAGTTTTAACAAATGCATAGCTATTTAACCATAACCACAATCTAAAATTCCCCTGTGTTCCTTTGTAATCAGCTCCCTCCCCCATCTTCAGTCCTGGCAACCACTGGTTTCTTTTCTAACCTTATCACCTTATTGTCTAGAATGTTGCATAAATGAAATCAGATATCATGATCCTTTTGCATCTGGCTTTTCCCATTTAGCATGGTGCATTTGAGATTCACCCACAGAGTTGTATGTATCAATAGTTCATTCCTCTTCAGTGCTGAGTTTATTGTATGGTGCGAATGTATCACGGTTTGCTTATCCATTCAGCAGATAGGGGACATTGTGCTCATTTCCCATTTAGTTTATTTCTTTTGAGTACATATGTAGAAGTGGGCTTGTTGGGTCCAATGTACGTTTATAAGAGTCTACCAAACTGTTCTCCAAAGTGGCTGCACCATTTTGCTTTCCTGCCCTCAGTGTTTGAATCTTCTAGTTGGTCCATACTCTTGCCAGGACTTATTCCAGTCATTCTTAATTTGAGGAAATTTAAGACCTCGGATTCACTTTCAGCTAGAGAGATAACATGCCCCCATCTTGGCCCACTGATATGCAAAGAGCTAGGAAATATCACATAAAAATCAAGCAACTAGCATTCATTAAATACTTTACCTATACCCAGAGTATGTTGTACTCACATACCGCTCACACACCTTGGGCGTGTCCACAATGCACAAAACTGGATCCTTTTATCCAGTGAATCTTTTATTCTATATTTTTCCAAGCTGTATTCTGAGAAAAACTCTAAGAACTATGTGGTTATGTCAAGGAACCCTCTTTTCTGGAAATTAAAAATTCACCATAGCGTATCATGAGACATTTTGCAATAAAGAAATCATTTTATCTATTTATTTTTTTTATGGCTGCACCCCAGGCATAAGGAAGTTGGAAGTTCCTGGGCCAGGGATCGAACCTGCGCCACTCGGGCCACTGAAGTTGGATTCTTATTCTACTGCAACACTGCAGGAACTCCTGTTCTTTAGTTTGTTTTCATCATAGTTTCCCATAGATGTAGAGATGTTAATTGTGTTTCCCATTTGGGTGAACAATTGTCACAAGAAACATTCATTAAATAATTCTATTATTTTGTCATGGATTTGTAATGTCCTTACTCCCATGTGACAATTTCCCTGTATTCTTGAGTCTCTTTCTAGGCTGTCTATTCTATTTGTTGATCTTTTCATTTCTTCCAAAGCTTATTCACGGTGTTTAAATGACAATGGCTTCTAAGTCATCACATACCTGGTAGAGCAATTCCCCCTACCTTATCTTTCTTTTTTTTTTTTTTCAGAAATATAGTACTTATTTTTGAACTTGTATCCTTCCACATGAATTTTAGTGTCTGTAAAAACAAAAGTTAACAGCAGAACTGTTTTTCCAAACAAAATAGTTTGTAACCTGCCAACCAACGAAATGAATAAAAATAAATGCTTTATTTGACACAGGATGGAGTCTCTGGATGTGACCTCTAAGCCCTTCTTTCAGCCTCTGAAATCTTTCATTCACCAAAAATCAACATGTCAACTGAACATAGAAAGTGAGAGCTTTAATACAGTGAATGACGGATGGTGGGAATTTCCAGCCCACAGAGAGACCAGGTCAGACAGAAGATGGCAGAATAGATTGGGGGATACAGGCTGACCCATTTTTTAGAGTTTTCCCTCTTACTGTCCTTGACAAATGTCCAACAATTGGGAAACTACGTTATCTAGGTAATCCTCTATAAAGTTTGTTCTCAGGAAAGAATAGCTTTGCCTTAATTATGACTCATTTTAGAAAATGGAAAAAATATGGTCTCCCATGTAGGTGAAGAATCCCTCTGAGATGGCAAACAAATAAAAATCTGGATATGGTCCTTGGAAGACAGACTGGTAGAATTTTTACATTGTGAAAATCTCTCAGATCCCAGTCCATCACTATCAGGGGAATATTACTGCACAAACAAGATGAGCATCAGTTAAAAGGTAATTTCCTAAAACAGTCTCATGTGGAACAAATTGAAAATCCACAATCCTTTAAGAAAGATCTTTTTTTCTTTTCATTACTTGATCTGTAAAAAATTGTTTCACTCTTTACTTCCCTTGCAGATGTTGCAAATTTCAGAAACAGGCAGGGACTTTTGGACTGAAATGAAAAATTAATCCACTTAAACATGTAAAATTCAGTTCAAAATGTTTAGAATATAGTAAGTGGGGCCTGGAAAGAGTATACCTCTGCCTTGGAGGATTTCCTGTCTATGGGATTCAGATGCCATAAATCTGGCAAGGAGCAGGCACTGCTCTGAATGTGATGAATAACTTTTTTTTTTTTTTTTTTTTTTTTTTTTGCTGCACCTGTGGCATGTGAAATTTCCTGGGCCAAGGATCGAACCTGCACCACCACCACCATAGTTGCAAAGGAGTAACATTTTATACATTCTAAACATGTGTCATTTTACTCTGCCTTTTTTTAGAACAAAAAATTCCTTATTTTTTCTGATCCTGTTTTCATAAGAGTTTGCTGGCTTTTAATTTTCTTTTCTAGAAGTAAAAATTAGTCAAATACCTGCTCATTCATTTATTCATTCTATAAATATTTATTGAGTGCCTATTATGAACCACTTTGTTGACTACTGAGTATATAGGAGTAAATAAATTCTCATGGAGTTTAAAGTGTATAGGAAATGAGAGACAATTAAGTCAAACGGGGGAAAAGCATGAATGTCACGATCAGAGAGATTTAGGGGACACTGTCAAGGGACCTGACCTAACCTTGGGGTCAAGAAGGTCTCCCTGAAGAAATGGTGTTTAAACTGACTCTTGAAGAATAAATGGGAATTAGGCGAGGACAACTGATAAAATGTTTATAAGAGAGAAAGGCAGAGTCTTTCAGGCAGAGAGAGTAGCATGTGCGGAAATGCTGCAGTAAGTGGAGCATAAATGTTTTGAGGGAGTAGAAGAGGAGTAAAAATTATTTATTTTATACTTTCAAGATCCAGAGAAATGTGGACGGTTACCCCTACGTTCAATGAAATAACATAGAGATGTGGACGGCTAGACAGGACTGGTGCCTGGTTTCTATGTGAGTCCATCACACAAAGTGCAGCAGAAAGAATCAGAATGTGCTCTGCTCCCCTTACCTCTGTATCTTCCTCTTTCACCTGATGAACTCCCAGCCTTCCTCTGAGACCTGGCACATGGTCCCCTCCAGAAGGATTCCTCCCTGCATCCTCCCTCCTCCGGTCTGAGGCAGCCGCCGCTCCCCTGTGGTCACACTGTGTTCTCTTCTTAGAACACTCTTCACACTGTGTTTTCCAGCTTCGCCTCCTGTTCAGTTTTGAGTTCCTGAGATAAGGGACAGGCATAAGGGTGAGAGTAAGAGGGGGCTTTGCAGTCAGAGTCTTGAGTGGAAACCGTAGCTCAACCACATGCTGCATATCCTTGAGAACTTACTTCTGAAGCACAGCTTCCTTATCTGCAGAAATCTGTAGAATGGGAGAATAACAGTATCTACCTCTTAGAGTAGTTTTGAGTATTAGAGAAGAAGGTTTGTGAAGTGCATGGCACAGTGCCCAGCTATATATAATAACACTCAATAAAAGTGTGGTGAATGGGAGTTCCTGTCGTGGCGCAGTGGTTAACGAATCCGACTAGGAACCTTGAGGTTGCGGATTCGATCCCTGCCCTTGCTCAGTGGGTTAACGAGCCGGCACTGCCGTGAGCTGTGGTGTAGGTTGCAGACGCGGCTCGGATCCCACATTGCTGTGGCTCTGGCATAGGCCTGCAGCTGCAGCTCCAATTGGACCCCTAGCCTGGGAACCTCCATATGCTGCGGGAGCAGCCCAAGAAATAGCAAAAAGACAAAAAAAAAAGTGTGGTGAATGAATGAATGGATGAGAAAATGTGGGGTTTGTTCACAGCATTGATGGTTCAGAGCTCCCTTTAGACTGTAGCCAATTCAGTGATCTAAAGTCCCATGAGCTCAATCTCAGACATTGTCACCATAGCCAGAAACTCCAGAAGCACAAGTACCTTTTAAACAGGAACTGATTGCCACAGCCTCAGCTGCTACCTAAAGAGTCCACCTTCTCATTTTACCCTCCGTAAGTTCTGAATTCAGTCTCGCAGCCTCCCATCCGTCCTACAGGTAGAAAAGAAAACATCTCTCATTGTCTGCTCATTTCTCCATTCACTGATGAAACATTATCAAGTACCTACTGTGTGTTAGGGACTGGGATGGATGTTAGTGTTGTAATAAGATTTTTTTTTTTTTTTTGGTCTTTTTGCTATTTCTTTGGGCCGCTCCCGCAGCATATGGAGGTTCCCAGGCTAGGGGTCCAATTGGAGCTGTAGCCACCGGCCTACGCCAGAGCCACAGCAACGCGGGATCCGAGCCGCGTCTGCAACCTACACCACAGCTCACGGCAACGCTGGATCATTAACCCCATAAGCAAGGGCAGGGACCGAACCCGCAACCTCAAGGTTCCTAGTCGGATTCGTTAACCACTGCGCCACGACGGGAACTCCTGTAATAAGAAATTTGATGAAATATTTTCCTCATTCATTGGTTGATTAGCCAGGATACAAAACAAATGCATTGTATGTGATAACTTTTCTCCCCTGTGGTCAGTCAGGGACCTTCTCTGCCCTACATTGTGTGGTACCCATTGTGCTCCCTCACCAACCCTCCTCTCCCTCTCTCTCTACTAGATACAAATATAAAGATATGTTCATCTATCCGGTTCCACTGTAGGCATGTGCTCGAAGCATGCAGGTGCCAAAAGGAATGTGTTTTTTGTTTATCAATATTAAAATGAAGCTTTGTAGGTGAATTGGGCAAAGAATGAAGGCGTACAGCCTCCTGCCTTGCTTGTACGTTACTAACTGTATGAATCACTCTGCAGCAAAGTGAGCATTGGGAGAAGCTGATGCTTTTAGTGGTGTTGCTAAAAGGATGAGATAGATAAAATGATGTCCCAGGAGCCGGGGCAAATGTAACTATTGTCTCTCTCGTGTGATGCAGATGACTTCAATGTACCCAAACTTTTGATATTGACATTTTACTGTTGTTTCATGAGCCTACCACATGCTTTTACTCAAAAGGAGAACCCATTTATCTTTCATTCAGCATTTTTTTATATTTAAATTTTTTTTATTAAAGTATAGTTGATTTACAATGGCCTGTCCATTTCTGCTGTACAGCAAAGTGACCCAGTCATACCTATATATGCATTCTTTTTCTCATCTTATCTTCCACCATGTTCTATCACAAGTGACTGAATATAGTTCCCTGCGCTGTACAGCAGGACCTCATTGCTTATCCGTTCTAAATGTAGCAGTTTGCATCTACTAACCCCAAACTCCCAGTCCATCCTTCTCCCTCTCCCATCTCCTTGGCAACCACAAGTCCTTCCTCCATGTCTGTGAGTCTGTTTCTGTTCTTTAGGTAGGTTCGTTTTACCATATTTTAGATTCCACATATGGTATTTGTCTTTCTCTTTCTGGTATACTTCGCTTAGTATGAGACTCTCTAGTTGCATTCATTTTTCTAAATGGAAGTATAATTGATTTATAATAGTTTGTATCTGTTAGTCCCATACTCCTAATTTGTCCCTCCTCCTTCCTCCTCCCCCTTGGTAACCATAAGTTTGTTTTCTCTATCTGTGAGTCTTTCTGTTTTCAGCAAACACTTACTGAGAGCCTGTATGTACACAGCTGGCTAAAGTATGATTCCTCTGCTTTAGACCTGTTTGGTCTAATTGGAAATGAGGAAACTAATAAATGAACACATCAGAGCATTACAGTACCAGACAGTGGTTAAGAGCACAAGTCTAGGACTGAGCACTGCGTTTGAAATTGGAAGCAAGTTCATTACTAGTCTAACTGGGGGTAGTTACTCAACCTCTCTGAGCCCCAGTATCCCCATCTATAAATTAAGGATAGCCTCAGCATTACCTTGGGAAAATGTGTTGAAGAGTCAATGAGATTATCGAAGTACAATGCTTCTCAGGATGTCCAGAACATTGGAAGCCCCAACAGATATTAGCTGGGGTTTGTTTGTTCTTTGTTTTTAGGGTAGTTGTTATCAGAGGCTATAACGGAGTCTTGAGCAGAGTCTCTGGGAACAGTGAGAGGATGTGACCAATTTGACTTAGGCAGAGCTTTCCCAAGGTGGAATCAGAGCTGAGTATTAAGGGCTGAGTGGGACATGAGCAGAGGGAGAGGCAGAGGAAGGGCATCCTGGGCCTCTAGAATAACAAGTTCAGAGTCACAGAGTCACAGGAATACTTAAATAATTCAGAGAATTATTCAGGAAATTCTCTAAATGAAAGAGTTAAGAGGAGCCAAAAACCATCCTTAGACCCAAGCTGAGTGAATAATATGGCTGCCATACAAAATGGTTGGAATGATTGGAAGCCAGAGGAAGTCTCCTAATTATTCCTTTTATCTCTTCCTCCACCAAACTACGCCACAAGTAGATGACTTTTAGCAACATGTACATGTAACTACACACCCAGCAGATGTAAAAATTACAGTGTAACAGTGGAAGAAAAATAGGGAAATTCTGTGATGATAATAATAGCTAACATTTGTTTGCATTTTATGGATTACCAAGGACTTTCACACACATGTTCTGTTTTACACTTTATGATGTCCCCAAGATTTGGCATTACTAAGATTTCCAGTTCATAGAGAGGGAAACTGAGGCTCAGCAGCTCATGCGAGATGACACAATTAGGAAGTCATGGAGTTGGACCGTGAACCCATCTAACTCCAAGGCCCTGGACCCTGGCAGAAATGACCTTCTCTACTATTGCAACTCTCACTGTCAATCTAAAACTTTTCTCCTGAATAAGAACTCTTGTCTATTAAAAAAATAGATTCCCCCCCCCCACTGTTTCAGTTCTCTAAAACATTGCCGAAATCCCCCTTAACCAGCTTATCCCTAGTCTTTGCTTCAGCTATTCTCTGCCTTTGCTTTCTGGATTTTCCATTTTTATGATCATCCGATAACTTCGTTTTCTCCAACCTTGGACAACAGAGAGTGTTTGCAGTTTAATTATTCTGTCACTTTGCTACAGGAGACTTATCCATTTTAAAGATGTTTCCAGCCTTACTCAGCAAAACCGCCTCTTGTTCACCACCTCTTGGTAGAGGCTTCTCATCTTAATCACTTGACACTTTCCCCTCCTTCCCTACTTTCTCCCTGTGCTCCCCTGCCCTCTGCCTAGTGTTTTCTGTTTGCTCTAAGCCTGAAAGGTTTGCTGTGTGAACGTTTTGTGAGGAAAAACCTACCAGGTGGAAAGATCTGGCAATAAACGACCACCCCTTGTGTTCCAGGGCCTCTTGTGAGAACTCAGGGAGTCTGCCTGCCTCTCGCTGATGGCCCCAAAGATCCCGCTCCCACAGACGGGACATCCCATGGAGCAGTGTGGTCCTGCCACGTTCTAGCACATGATCCCACATTCCACATCAGTCTGCTCACTAGCTGGGTGGTCCAGGCCCCATTCTGGGAAGCCTTGCCAACGGCTGATGTCTGGCTACTGGGCAGCTGGCGAAGCTTCCACATGTGTGGGAACTGTGCTGGAAAGACAAGGAGACAAGGCTAGGCTCAGCAAGTGGGTGCATGAGGAATTCATGTAAGGGAAAGAGGCCTCGAAGCTACACAGCAACAAGGCACGCAAACAGTGACTCCATCCTATGGCAACAGTGCCATCTGTGGCTTATCCCCTTGTGCATCTGCCCATCCCAACTGCAGATCAGGAGAAGAAGCCATTTGGTTGAACTTCCCAAGTTGAGAGTCAGAGCTTTCCATCAGCAGTAAAATTAGCTCAGGGTCCTGCCCGGGGGGTTTACTCAACCCACACTCTGCAGAGGTGCTTTGTCCTGTGTTGCCCAGTTCTCCAGGTCTTCACGATCCTCAGCTTGCTTCCTCACTGAATGGTGGTTCAGCTCTACCCACCCCAGCCCCAGCGAGCCGCTGAAATCCTTGCCTTCTTTGAATGCAATATCTTTTGCATCCTTTTCTTATAATGCAGCAATTGCCTGGTTCCATCCAAACATAAAGATGCCATCATCACTTATTTTTAAGGTTCTGCTTGATGCCTTATGGACTAATCTATCTGCCTGTCCCTTCCTTCCTCATTGTCCTAATGCCGCCCAACATTATTAAACTCCTTTATCGTGGGCTGATTGCTTCTTCAAACGTTCTGTCACGTGATCCTTATGAGACCCCTGACAGCCTCATTCTGGGCCGAATTATGGGTATGTTATTAGCTTCATTTTACACCTGAGCAAATAAGCTCAGAGAAGTGAACTCGTCTGTGTGAGGTCACATAACTAGTAAATGGCACAGCTGGCACTCAAACCTGTGTTTCTGACTCTTGAGTCTGGTGCTCTTTTTTCTGCAGACAGACAGGGACAGGGAGAGTGAACTAAATCCAGCGGCTGTCACATATGCTTCTAGGGCCAAGTGACCCTTTTCAAATCAGCTCCCCAGTGTCCTTCTCTACCCTCCCCACCGGGCGAAAGACTAATCCTTCTAAAAGCCCTCTGCTCTCTGTGTGCTACCTTAATCCCCAAGATCCCATCTGTTGTGTCTCTGGACACAAATACACATGGCCCATTTAACTGCAGTGATTCGGGGCAGAATAAGAAAGGCAGGAACCTGGGACAGAATTTCCCTGATTGTAAGAGGTCAGGCATTGGAGTTTGGGGACAGATTCAGGAATAGGGACCGGTGATGGAGATCACTGTGGCACATGGAACACAGCAACAGATAGCTGGTGGGAATATAGTGATTTGATCAGCACAACAAAATTCAACATGGTGTCTTCAGAGTGCCCTGACCACGAATGAATCATGGGGATAGAGAAACAGGAGCAGTGATAGAAATCCAGGCAAACAGACAGGGTGAGCCAGAGCAGATGATTAGAAGCACAGTCACAAGGCCGGGGATGGTGAAAGAAAGACAGTACCCATCACCCTAGAGCATCTGGGCTACTGAGACCACAACTTTGTTACAGACATGACAGTGGCCCTCTAACCAGAACCAACTTCAAGGTGTGAACTTGGCCTTAGCAACAAAGAGACTTTGCTCAGAATCAGACACTTTCTTCAGGGCCACGCCTAACACCCAGCTTCAAAGAGAAAAGAGATGCTGAGCCTGGGAACAGGCAGGACCTTGTATTCCGGTTTGGGACCCTTTTCTACATTAACTAGTATAGACAAGGTTATGCTTCAGTAACATATAATATCAAAGTCTTACTGGCTAAAACAAAAGTTTTGGAGTTTCAGTGTGGCTCAGCTGGTAAAAGGCCTGACATTGTCTCTGTGAGGATACAGGTTTGATCCATGGCCTCGCTCAGTGGGTTAAGAATCTAGCATTGCCACAAGCTGCAGCGTAGGTCAGATGCAGCTCGGATCTGGTGTTGCTGTGGCTGTGGCGTAGGCCGGCAGCTGCAGCTCTGATTTAACCCCTAGCCTAGGAACTTCCATATGCCACAGGTGTGGCCATAAAACAAACAAACAAACCAAAAAAAAAAAAAAAAAAAACCAAAAATAAACAAAATGTGAGTTGTATTTCCTTCACTGCTTGTCCACAATGGGGGCAGGGGCATCTGCACATCGTAGCCATATGGGGACTGAGGATGATGGAACAGCCACCACTCTGAGCACAGCCAGTTGCCAACCCAGAGAGAAAAGAGGGCCTCCTCAAGGGTCTCATGTTAGCAAATAAAGTCTTAGCCAGAGAGTGACACACATCACTTCAGCTCACGACTCACTCCTAGTAACCCATGTCCTAGTAACCCCCAGGGAGGCTGGGAAGCACCATCCTGCCACCGGCCCAGGAGTCAGAGAGCTGCAGACATTCGGCAAGCAGCCCGCCATGAGGCCTTGAGATTGGACTCATGATGGATTATTATCTTCAACCTTAGTTGGGAAAATAAGGCATCAATTACAGAAATCTGGAAAACATGGACTCCTCTGTAGCTTCACTGAGAGCCCAGGATTCTATGAAAGCCAATGGAAGCAGTGACTAATCTAGGCTAAGGGTAGGGAGATGAGTTTAAGGCAGGCTTCCATGTCTGCATATAACTCTGGCACGCACGCGCACACACACACATGAGAAGATGAGAGTAAAGCAATGATTCCCTAGCACCAGAGTCAATCACCTGTACCCCTCTATCCACAAGGCATGGTTGTTCCCACCCTATGGAGAACAGGCTTTATAGAGGAGAGCTTTTGCTTGTTTCCACTAAAGTCTAGAATTCTGGTGACTTGTAGGCAGTTGAATTGGAAAAGGAGTAACAGCCTCTCTTTCTCTCATTCTGACAAAATTTTTCTCCTTTAAACTCTGCCATTGAGACCTAAAATTCTGAGTTCATTGGCTTTTCTGCTTAATGCCAGAAAAAAGACCTGTAGAACTCCAAATATTAACTGAAAGCAGGCATACAATAAACCCTACCACCTCGGTTCATGTTGGTTTATCCATGTAGCTTTAGTCACCGGGCACACACCGGTACCATCAGAGTCACCCAGGTCCTTGTTAGAAATGCAGAAACTCAGTACTCAAGCACCCCTCGCCATGCCAAGACCTACTGAATAAGATTCAGCCTTGGCACAAGATCCCAAAGTAATTCATATGCACAGTAAGGTTTAAAAAGTACTGACCCTACTGAGTACAAGAGGAATTGCAAAGGATCCGGTGTTGCTGTGAGCTGTGGTGTAGGTTGCAGCTGCAGCTCGGATCCCTCGTTGCTGTGGCTGTGGCGTAGGCTGATGGCTACAGCTCTGATTAGACCCCCAGCCTGAGAATCTCCATGTGCCACAGGAGTGGCCCTAGAAAAGACAAAAGACTTAAAAAAAAAAAAAAGGAATTGCAGAGAAAAGGGGTTTCAAGTCACATTTTGCCTTTTATGCTCTTTCGCCCGGAGATGGTCTTAGGAATTATGCAGGCTTTGGCTGGAGTTTGTTTGTTTATTTATTTATTTATTTTGCTGTGCTCATGGCATGTGGAAATTCCCAGGGATCATACCCAAGCCACAGCAGTGATAACACCACATTCTTAATAGCTAGGCCCCAAGGGGACTCCTTGGTTGGGGTTAAGAGGTGAGGTAAGGACTCAGGAGGCCCTTCCCAGTGGCTCTTCCTTTTCCCCTGCTCAATCTGTGCATGCAGAACTGTTCCATGTCCATGCACTAGCCTTCACTGACTTGTACCCCCAACATCGGCCATGTAGAGGGTGGATCTGTTGACTCTCCAAGGCTCTCCAAAGCTCTCCAAGGCGTGATTAAGTGGCACTTAACAACAGAATAGCATAAATTCCAGAACTAAGGAACTCAGAGGGACAACAAAAGTCCGCTCTTTTAAGTCATGAATGTGGTGGGAAATTTATAAACTAGCAGCTGGACTTTTTTATTTGAACAAAAGTTTCACCCCAAATGGGCTACCATGTATAATTATATGCTTCCAGTATGGCGTCTTCTGAGCCTGACCTTTTCCCCCAGCTGCGTCATTTCCAGCAGCCTGTCAATCCACTGTTCACTGCCAGCTGTCTGGTTCTACATCTCTATTATTATTATTGCTGTTGTTGTTATTAGCCTTTCACTGTTGATGTAGCTGTAAAGAGCAATTTGAGTATATTTTTATAGGACTCAAGAAAGTTGTGTTACACTAGCCCAAATAAAATTTGATCTGCCAGGAGTTATATCTGAACTGAGTGAATGGCTAATTCTTTCCATCACCTTTTCCCATTATGTGTACTTTATTCAAAAACTTGTCTGTGATGTATGGAGCACATCCAGCAAACATTACCCCAGAAGGTCTCAAGTGGAAGGTAATAGTTTCCTGTTACAAAGGTATTAGAGACCAAGCCCTATAGACGTTATATTCAAAATGATCACATTGATCAGGATAACTAAAAGCTATTATCAGCACTCTTATAACTTCACTAGTCATACGTATTAGTGACATTATTTGCTGTGTAAGCAAAACCAGTATATAAAACTGCATATATTGTGAAGCAGATGAAAGAAAGGTAAGGGTTTACCTGACCAAGGCATTTGCCATTTTCCCTTTGCATTATTTTCATAAACATATATCTAAACCTAAACAAACAGAAACCTCCACATTGCTTTCTGCTACCTCTCCAGTTTTCTGCCCTCCTTTGCATCAATACTCCCTGAAGAAGTTCTCCAGAAACCCTGCCTTTTGTGTTTCTTCTCATTCTATGTTGAACCCATTCCAGTAAGGTTCTTGTCTAGATTTCCAGCGGAAGTGCTCCTGTGGAAGCCACCAGTGATGTCCAGTTTTCCGCTCCAGTGGTCACTTCTCAACGCTTCTCTTATCAGCACCATCGAATCCACTGATCACCCTCTTGTCTTTGACACACTTCCTTCGCTTGGTCTTCAGGACATTGCCCCTGTCATAGTTCTTGGTCCCTTTTGCTTTTCTTCTTCATCTATCAGCGTGGGGTGCCCAGAGGCTAGTCTTGGGACCTCTTCTTCTCTTCATCAGCACTCACCCTCTAAGGGATAGTGTCCAAATTCACAGCTTTAAATATCTTCTCTTTGCTGACAGCTCCCAAGTTTATATTTGCAGCCTGGATCTCTCTCCTGAACATCAGACTCATATATCAAGTTGCCTACTTGACACTTGCACTTGGGTACGTTAAACATTTTAGCCTTGATGTATGCCAAGTTAGATTCTTTATTTCCACCCCCTACTCCCCTTAAATCCAGAAACAAAGCAAAACTGTTTATTTCGCAGTCTTACCCATCTCAGAAAATGATGACTCAGGCCAAAAATCGTATGGTTGCCCTCTACGCCCTTCTTTCTCTCACTCCACATCTAGTCCATTGGTTAACTTTATGAGCTCTGTCTCCGAGAATGTCTGGAATCTGGCCACTTCCTACTGGCACTGCTCTGGTCCAAACCATCATCTCTCCCCTAAATTATTCCTATAGCCTTCCTTTCTAGTTTTCCTTTCCCATACAAACTATTCACAGGGCTGACAGAGTGATCTTTAAGATATAAATCAGATCGTGGCACTCCTCTGCTCACAATCCCCTAATGTCTTTCCATATCACTCAGAGTAAAAGTTAAAATTCTGACCATTGCATACAAGGCCCTACAGTATCACCCTGCCCACCCCCTTCTCTCTTTTTCTGCACCAGCTACATTGTTCTACTAGCCATACTTCAGACTTACTAAACAGGCTCACACCTCAAGACTTTAGGAAATTCAGGGATTCTCCCAGCTACCCTTTCACTTCCTTTAGGTCAAAGGTCACCTTAATCCTGAGGTCTTCTCTGATCACCCTACCCCCTCCAACCCACACCTCCCGCACACGCCTATGAAAGCTTCTCTTTCTTCTTTTTCTTTACTTTTTCTTCTTTTTATGGTCACATCTGCGGCATATGGAAGTTCCCAGGCTAGAGGTTGAATCAGAGCTGCAGCTGGCTGCCTACATGACAGCCACGCTGGATCCAAGCTGCATCTGCGACAATCCAACGTTGCAGCTTGTGGCAATACGGGATCCTTAACACACTGAGTGAGGCCAGGGATCAAACGCACAACCTCACAGATACTAAATGAGTTTTCAATCCACTGAGCCACAACAGAAGCTTCATTTTTGTTTTCTTTTCTTTTCTTTCTTTATAGCACTTACCATCATGTGATATATTTTATGTTGACATGTTTATTATGTCTTCCTACACTAAACTACCTGCTTCATGAGGGCCAGGACTCTTTTATTTACTGCAGCAGCCCCAGTACATGCCATAGTAGAAACTCAAACTATATTCTTTGGATGGAAGAAAGGAAGAAGAGTGGGAGGGAAGGGAAAACCATTCTCATAATATTACAGTGTGGGTGAGTTTTAAAATTTTCATTTTAGAAATCAAGGGTTCCATAAACCAAGACACATCTATCCATTCAAATTAGATTTGAATTCACCCTTTACTGACTGAGGGATATTGTACAACTTAGTTAACTTCTCTAAAAGCCTCATTCTCCTCATCTGTGAAATGGGAGTAATAGTAAAATATACTTCAAAAGACTGTTGTAAAGATTAGAGAGGGTGATGTCTTTAAATTGTTTAGTAATATGCCCCATACTTAGCAAGGCCTTAATTCATGTTGATTATTATTGTTATTATTATCATTGGCTACTTCCATGTATTTCATCTTAATAAATTATTTTTAGGTTACTACAGCTTAGTACTATTTTCAGAAATTGTGAATTGTATATAGTTCTCATTTATCACAAGAAGGGACAACAGGAAACATCTAACTGGTTCTCCCCCCCCTTTTTATTTTAGCTATTTAAATTTTTTCTGTAGAATTTTGACTTTGTTCTTCCTATTCCCTTTTCTGATCTGAAATCACTCTAAATCAAAAGTTTGGGTTTTTTACTTCTTTTTCAGGACACTAACAGGGTGTGTGTGTGTGTGTGTGTGTGTGTGTGTGTGTGTGTGTGTGTGGTGTATTGACCCTTTTCTTTATATTCCTAAAGCCCATGATTCTATGCAAAGGCAACCTTGAAGTGCATTTTGGGTCTTTGTATCTAAGTGAACATAAGAAAGGCCATTATTTATTTCCACAAGGCCTTGTAAAATATTATCCTAGTTAGCTTACATCCCTACAGTAAGTGTTCTCCCTAGAATCTGACTGTCTCTGCCCGATGGGGTGGGACATGCTCCCCCAAAGCTTGAGAACATGGAGATTCAAAACATCAGCCAGGGGAGTTCCCGTCGTGGCGCAGTGGTTAACGAATCCGACTAGGAACCATGAGGTTGTGGGTTCGGTCCCTGCCCTTGCTCAGTGGGTTAACGATCCAGCGTTGCCGTGAGCTGTGGTGTAGGTTGCAGACGCGGCTCGGATCCCGCGTTGCTGTGGCTCTGGCATAGGCTGGTGGCCACAGCTCCGATTAGACCCCTAGCCTGGGAACCTCCATATGCCACAGGAGCAGCCCAAGAAATAGCAAAAAAGACAAAAAAAAAAAAAAAAAAAAAAAAAAACATCAGCCAGAGTAAGCTACTGGAGAGCATGTTGCAGGGGCGCCAGGTCTATTAAGGGTCTAGAATCCAGTGCAGGTAGTAATTCGATAAACTGATCACCACAAGCTTCCTGCCGCTGGGAGGAGCAGGCTGGTCCAAATGATTCTTGAATCTCTAGTTTTCATCTTTCATTCTTTCTTCTCTCCTTCGCTTTCCTGCCCTTTGTTCCCTCCTAACATGAACCATTCTCTGACCACCACCAAATACAAGTAGGCAGTATTTGTTCTCATGGCTAATTAGAGAACAGTTCCAAACTCTGGTAATAAGTTGCTCTGCAACATTGCATTGCATGAAACTATCTAAGTCTGTCTACATAGCTAGAGACCCAATCTGAAGTACCTATAAGAACTTATTGCTGAGGCCAATTAGTTTAAGTAAAGTTTTGAGCAAAAGGACTTCAGAATCAACTTGATGATTAAATTAAGGGCAGTCTCCAAATGCCATTTTTATATGTATTTCCTAGGGACTTAACCTTCTTTGTTAAAGTTCTGCTGCAAATACATGGTCTCTGATGTACACCTCTCCTAAAATTACATTCTTTTTTTTCAACTGTAATGACATGAGAGGTTAAATAGCAATTATAATAGTCAAAATATTAACTGAGCCTTGTTAATATGAAATAATCATGTGCATTATCTCTTGCAATCCCTGCATTCATGATCTCCACTTAACTAATGAGAAAAACAGATCTTAAAACTTGAGTTAACTTGCTCAGGATTTAAATCTAGCGCTAAGGGCAAAGTCTACATTCTTAACAAACTGTGCCATAATGCCTGCAGAAAATTAACTTTGACATATCTTTCCTGTGGTATAAAGAATCTTCTACACATTTCGACATACGTGGGTCATAGTATCATAGTTAATATGCTTCCATGAATTGCCTTTTTTTTTTTTTGCCTTCTTAACACTTTCATTTTATTATTCTTTGCTCTTCCATGTTTATTGGATTGGATTGACTCAATAGAAAACCTGTCTGCAGCCTCAGGCTTTTATTTTAGCCAACTGGAGTGGTGTTTACAAATTGCTTTTTACATATAGTATCTCATATGCTACACTGGGAGTTAAGCATCATACTATTTTTACAGATGAGGAGACTAGAGCTCAGAAAAATAAAACAACTTAGTGGGATATTATTCCGATATCAAGTGCAGGCCCTATATCTTCAAACTGTTTATTTGTTGCACTAGACTGCAGTGGCTTATATTTTCACATTATGTGCCAATAGTCTATATTTACCACTGCTTTTCAGCAGAGACACTGGCTGAGTTAAATTTGTATTATTTCTTATACTGACATTATTACAGGGCTCTGGAGTCAGGCTGCCTGGGCCAAAACTTTGACTCCATCACTTATTTTCTGGGTGAATTATCTTACTTCTCTAAATGTCAATTGTCTCACCTGTGCAACAAGGATACTATAATAGCACCTACCATAGAATGTTATGAAACATGATAGTACATAAAGCATCCAGCATGATGACTGATACATAGTACCCAACATACGATAGCTATATTGTTATTTATGGAATTTATTTGAGATTTGTGTACCCATGATATATTAATTGCTCTAGTATTCCATGCCATCTGCCCATAGTTTGAGAGTCCCTTAACTTGTAATTGATCTAGGTCTTTGCCCTTAGATTTTGAGAGACACTCCCAAATGTTACAGGCTTAGCTTCTAATGAGAAAAAGATCGAAGATAAGCAGAGCAGTTTAACCAAATACTGTGTTTTAAAGGTAATATGTGTGAGGCAAGGTCCATTTACCCTAGCCACAGAGATACCTAGAACTAGTTAGAGTAGATTATTACAAGTCGAATTGAGTTAAAATAATCAGATTGGTTGGTTTGTAAGACTATTGCCTAAGACCATCTCAAGCCCTGAAAACTTGCCTCCTATAGTTCATCATTGCTTTCCTTCACAGTTCAGAGTTCACTGTTGTTAGTTTTAAACGTTGATCCCAGGAGGCTCTGGTTAAAAGATGTTCATTTTCTGAATGGGGTTTCCTAATGGGCTGCTTTGATCTTAACATGAGTCAACGACCATTATGCATCCCTGTCACATAGATTTGGGTGAAGAGCTTAATTACCAATAATAAGGTGGTCTTTTTGTTTGTAGAATGTCATTGTCATTCTCCTTTCCCTGGTAAATACAACTCAGCTTAAAGAAATTATAGCTGAATACTAAAATGCTGAGTACACCAGCAGAATTGCATATTTTATACTTTATAATTGGATTTTCTACTTTAGTTTTTATGTTATACACATTCTAGTTGAAATCTTTTACTTGAACTAATGGAGACCTGCTATTTCTTAATTCTAACCAGTTGGAAAAAAAGGAGTTAATAGGTACCAAAAAGCTCGAGGGTTACTTCATTTTGGTTTTTGTTAGATGTGATGTTTGGAAAAGCAACGTATTTGTTGTTATAACTGACTTTCCTTGGTTTTAAAGTAGTTGTTATTGCTGTCAATCCTTGCCCCTCACCTCCTAGAAACTGTCTTATACTTAATTTTCCCTCTTCACCTGACCTCCTAGTTCACAGGTAACATGGTTATCATTAGTGCTATTTACGTGGTGATAGAGAAAAAAAATAGAACATCCAAGTCAATCTATTAAGATGAATGCATATACCATTGCATGACCAGCCAAAAGAAATAGTTCCTAGTCAAGTAATTAAAAAATGCAACGAAGAGTCACACTGAATAAAATGATAACGATGTCATTTAACATGACAACTCCATTGCCTTGTGAAACAGAATTATTTGAAAGAGAATTTTTGAAAATATTTTTATTGCTTTTCAAAGCCTGGTGTTTTGTCAACATACAAGCTATTTTTATGTAGAAACAGTAGCGAAGTTATCTTATGTTCACTGCACAACTAAATTACACCAACTTATCATTGCATTGCTTGAAGAAACAGATTTCAAAGGTTTCTTCCAGAAAACAGTGTTTAATCAATTTCTTATACTGTCTTTGAACATAATCTAGTAAGCAGATGTGGAGTTAACGGCTTATTATGTTCTGACTCTCTATATCCATTCAGAGTCTGCCAGACTCAGAATAAAAGTCAAGACATGTGCACATAGAAACTCTGTAGATGTTTGTAGCATTTGAAATTAAAATAGTGAGAAGGCTGCCTGGGCGTCCCTTCAGACATGGCACAGTGGAGTACAGAGACAGGAAATATGCCAGACTGCCTCTGCAGGAGGCTGCTCAGAACACGTGCATCAAGGAACAAGGAACTGCTTAATGATTAATCACTGTCAACCTTTGTTCTCGTTAAAGACTTGATTGTTGGACAAGGCTTGTAATGAGGGACTGTTTTGGTGTCTGTTGCTATGAGATTGTGCTCACTGATCCTCTGTGGATGTAAGCCGCTGTTCTCTTTTTGCCCAAGTAGAATAAACTTGAATGAAAATGCTCTAACAGTGCCTGCTAGTGGTGCTTTAAGAAGAGGCTCTGGACATTCTGTTTAGCAAATGTTACTACAGCCCAAAAATAGGGAATAGATAGATATCCAAGAGTTTGACTCAGCTGAATGATAGCATATGAGACTGTAGAAAACAAAAAATAAAGAACTTTGATAATAAAAGAAGTAGATAGAAGTAGATTTTAAAGAAGTAATGATATAAAGACTCTCCCTCAACCACACGCATGAACATCTTTTTGGCAAACACAGATATTCAGAAGTCAAAATTTAGAGTTGTTACCCTTTATGTTGCCTTAAACAAATAAAATATTGAATTGTGTTTTGCAAAGCAAATACTGTTTATCACATTTTCCAAAATGCTAAGAAAAAAAGCCCACTTATTCTGTCACTGACTAGTTGGCTTATGGATTTTTTCATAGCCGTTTATGAATTTTTATTTGATTGCTGTGAAAAGATCAGTGGAACATTTTGCAGGAGGAAAAAAAACCACTGTATTTAAATGTAAAAAATATCTTCTGGGTTGATGTAACCTTAAAAGACTAGAACTCTTAAAACATCATTTTATTATCATGAAATTACTTTAAATGTATATACTTATGTGAAAGTACTAAAAGATATAGGATCCCTAAAACTGTTGGTGATATTCTCAGATTATGTACTACCCACTAGCCAAAACCACAACTCTCTAACAAAGCCTGCTGTAGTTTTCCCATGTCTGCATGAAGCAGCTTTTCTTATGGTTCACTATGGTATGTAACTATTTGACTCAAGATACTGTGTCCCTACTCTGCTCTCCTTTTTTTATTCCCTATTCCTCTTAACCCATCCACAGTGTAATCAGGGAAGTTGAGCAGGAACTGTTTGGACCTCCAGAAATCTAAAAGATGGCCTCTGTTGGCATCCTATGTTCCTACTTAGTCTGCAGGTAACTATGAATGTTCCACTGACACCAGAAACTATCCTGTAGAGCCCAGGGACCTGCTCTAGAGTATCCCCTATGTATAAAGATAGGAAGGCACCTGGGAAAGGCTAATTGATCAGCCCCTGCATCTCCCAGTGGATTAGCTCCAAATCCTCCCAAATAGGAGAGCCAGTTTTTCATTTAAATCTCTAAGTAGAAATCCAGTTTGCTTGGTAAAATAGTCACAATCTACATAACCTGTAAACACTTCAATTTTCATAGTCTTGCCTCTATGTATGTATGTGTGTGTGTGTATCTATCTATCTATCTATATCTCCACATGTAATTAAAGATATTTTCTCTGACCACAGTATTTATGTGTTGAAGTTACAATGGGGAGATATCCTAAAAGGAGTTAGAAATCAAGAGGTTTGCAATGATAATGATAATTATAACTGGATTGGTCATTGAAGACATTTTACAGTTTGCCGTAAGTGGATCATCCCCAAAGCTACCTACTGTTGCTGATTCAGTTCATGGAACTGCAACCCACTAAGGAATATCTTTCAATAAGACATGCTTTATAAACCTTGGTAGGCCTGATTGTTTTTTTATCCTTGACCAGAGATATAAACATTAAGGAATACTTGACTATTTTATAAGGGAGATCCTTGAGCAGATGTCCTTGAACAGTATTTCTAGTAGCTAGCCTAAAATTCTGGGGAAGGGGTGGAGGGAAACATCAAAATAAATCACTCTCTATACAACATTGTGAGTTATTATTTGCATTTAAATAGAAACCCTACAACCTTCCTTTACTGTAATAGATGCTTACAAGTAAATTACTTACTTTTCATGGCTTCCCTCAGAACTGAAAGGACCATATATCAATGCCCACGTTGTTTTCTTCTACCTTCTAAAGACCAATGTAGTAGTAAGTACACCAGTTAGTTCCACTGGAGTTAAATTTGATGAAAATTGTTCAGCACATACCAGTTAGCCTCCCTATAATCTTTTGTTTTTATTTATTTATGCAAAAAGTAGATCTCTTATTTTAATTATTGTTTTTTATTTTTTATAAGAATTTTTATTTTCTCTGTTACAGTTGGCTTACACTATTCTGTCAATTTTCTACTGTAGAACAAAGTGACCTGGTCATATATGTATATATACATGTTCTTTTTCTCACATTATCCTCCATCATGCTTCATCACAAGTGACTAAATATAGTTCCCAGTGCTATACAGCAGGATCTCATTGCTTATCCATTCCAAATGCAATAGTTTGCATCTCTTAACCCCAGATTCCCAGTCCATCCCAATCCCTCCCCCTCCTTCTTGGCATATTTATTTTTTATTTTTTTCATTTTTGGCCACCCCACAGCATGTAGAGCTCCTGGGCCGGAGATCAGATCTGAGCTGCAGTTGCCACCTAAGCCTCAGCTGTGGCATTGCTGGATGCTTAACCCACTGTGCGGAGTTCCTGGGTACCTGCCCTCCCAAGATGCTGCTCCTAAGATATTTTGTCACAGCGGGAGCTCCTCTTTAATCCATTATAAGTAATAACTCAGTTACTAAAATAAACTATATTATACAGATTTATTGCTTTTCCTCTAAAAACAGTGACCATCCCACCCACTTTCTTTTATGCCTGAGGACCAGGTGAAATTCAAAGATTAATCCCTTCTTGGTAGGGAAAACTAGAGCAGAGTATATGAATGGATGTCATATTACCTGGGGGAAAACCATGAGCCCAGCCACCTCCAAAAATGATGAGGATAGAGTAAAGAAAATGTGTGAGAAAAAATATTCATATTTTTAAAAGGCCAGGAAAAGTTGCAGCCCTGGTGGGGTATAGAAGGATTGCTGTTCAAGAGAAGAATCATCTTTTGCATTAAGTGATAGCTATTTATTTTAAAGGAACTGAATGTCATCCCTTTTATGTGATCTATATAGCTACATTAACATTATATCTCACAGTGTTATTTTGTTTCTAAAGAGCTCAAAATACTTTCAGTTTAATTAACCCTCAAAATATGTATTAATTTTACAACTCTTCTAAGGTGGAATGCTAATGATTGCCCAATATCTTTTAAAAAGCAGCTTTTCAAAATAATGCTAGAAACAAAACGAAAATTTTTTTAAATGATGCTGTAATCCCAGGGGTGTCTATATGCAAATCTGTCTACAAGGAGAAAACTAAAGTCAAGACCTGGTAGGGATTAGATGCATATGATGAACTTCAACTAAAAATCTATCAGATTAAGTCAGTCCTTGGATAAAATAATCCAGCTGTTTCTTACTAATACCAAAACAACTGGTTGATTCAGTTAATTTAGTTAAATAATTTTTTCAGGCCAATTAATTGCTAATACGTAGGCAAAAAAAAAAAAAATTGTTAACTGGATTTTAAGTTTCCATGATAGTCAATGTTGTGGCATTTCGCATACTTGGCCCAAGTTCTGTTAAGTTGATGAACAAGCTAGAAATTTTTAAAATTATTTTTGTGTTTATTTTTTTAAATTATTTCATGTGGATGGCTAGATAACAATATTTGCAAATTATAAATGGAATCCAATTGGCTCAAATTTAGTCACAGTTTGATTTAAATATTCAGAATGCTCAGACGTATACTAAATGAACTGTTATTTGGATCGAGCCAGCAGCTGAAGAGCTGTTGCAGCTCCAGATGTATATTCTTTTAAAAAGTACCACATGGATCTGGAAAATGCAAAACAATGTAAACATTGGAAACTGTACAATATATCAGTCTCTCTTCCTGCATTCTCCTCTGATCAGCAGTTAGGAACATAAGCCACAAATGTTTATCCAGTTGAAAAATCACTGGACAGTTATGTTCAAATCAAGGATCTGTTTCCAGTTACAAGTAACAGAATCCAATACAATCAACCTATCCAAATTGCTGAGAAAAAAAAAAAGTTTAAAAGTTCACATAATTCTGTATGTGCTAAATTTAAGTTCAAAGTTTCAATCATAAAAAGATTTTATAGTATCTTGAATTGACAAATAATAGCAAAATTCTTGGGCAAAGCATTTTATATGCTATGTGATACTGATATTTATCTTTCACTGAAATTTTTTATATATACGCTACTTTCTAATAACACCTAAGTAATTGCAAATCATGTTATAAATTAAGTTTATCTGATTTTCAAGTAATTATTTATTAGTTGTTTAAAAACAAATATAGGGAGTTCCCGGTGTGGTGCAGCAGACCATGAGGGTGGGGGTTCAATTCCTGGTCTTGCTCAGTGGGTTAAGGATCTGGCATTGCCATGAGCTGTGGTATAGGTTGAAGATGCAGCTTGGATCCTGCATTGCTACTCCTGTGGAGTAGGCCAGCAGCTGTAGCTCTGGTTTGACCCCTATCCTGGGAACTTTCATATATGTCATGAGTACAGTCCTAAAAAGCAAATAATAATAATAAATAAAAATAAAAACAAATTTATACTGAGTATCTATGTTATGTCAGGCTTATGTGTGCTGGTGTAAATGCAGAGATGAATAAAATAGTTTATATTCTTAAAGTAATACTAGTCCCAAGACATATTTGGGACTCAAGCAATGCTAGTCACCTATGTTGGACAGGTGACAAAACAGACCTACCTTATTCTGAATTCTCTATTCAGATAAATTAATATGAAGAGTTAGCTTGTGAGCCCAAAGTTGTGCTAGAAATCCTTGTAGATGAAAAAATGTCTTAAAAAATCGCACTCCAATGTAATATAAAAATTAAATTAAAAAATAAAAAACAGGAGTGCCCTCAGTGGCTCAACAGAAAGGAATCTGACAAGCATCCATGAGGATGCAGGTTCGATCCCTGGCCTCGTTCAGTGGGTTAAGTATCCGGCGTTGCTGTGAGCTGTGGTGTAGGTTGAAGATGCCGCTTGGATCCCGAGTGGCTGTGGCTGTGGTGTAGGCTGGCGGCTACAGCTTTGATTCGACTCTTAGCCTGGGAACCTCCATATGCCATGGGTGCAGCCCTAAAAAGACAAAAAATAAATACATAAATAGCAAAATTTAAAAAGCGATTGATATCTCAAAATAATTTAGACTCTCTACTCCACCTTGTAATTCCAAATAACAGAGAAGCTAAAATATTCTTTCTGTGTGTGTGTTAGATATCCCTTATATTATTACTCAACAGATTGATAAAATTTTTAGGTACATCTTTCTAGATTCATAGCCATAAAGTAACAGCAGATCTGGTAATAGCTGTACAGCTGATTCAATCCATGTAGACAAACAAGATAATCAGACCCAAGAAAGCTGACCTTCCTCATTCTTCCATGGTAGGCTTTTCATTTAAGGTTATCATTTTTCTAAAACATTATTTCAGAACTTTGCAGATCACGAAATGTGTTTATATAGTTTGCATAAATAAGATGTGGTAAATAACCTGATTTTCTGGGAATTGATCCAAGTGAAACCTCTCATCTTTTGAAGTTCGTCCCATAGTGATTATTAGGGAGAACTCAGCTTTTTTGAAGTTCTACTGAAGTATTTAGTGGCTTGCCTTGCTAATCCAAGGGAGACTTCAGGACTACATTTAACAGAGAACAGATGGCTCCTTTTTAAACGTCCTTTGTGGTCATTATAATAATACATTCAAAAATAGCTAATCATGTCACATTAGGGGAGATAGGCGCACTGGAGGACATTGACCATGGTCACTGTACTGTATCAGTGCCTTTAGATTTCCATGTCTAGTACACAACCTGCAATGACCGCAATATTTTCTCATCCTCAAAAGAGGAGATATGTTAGAATTTGTAAGTTACTTTGTAGGTGGAATTATAGTGCATATATTTTAGCGCAGAGTGGATATTCAAAGCACACAGCTTACCTCTAGCAAAATATTTTGTAGCTGTATTTTACAGAATCAGGAAAAAACACAGGCCCTTCCACAGAAGCAGTTCAGTAAGGTCAGAAATTATTAGCAAAGCTCTATAGTTCTACACTGTACCTTCCATATGGAAGCATATGAACAGGTCCAGAATTCAGCTTAATACGTTTTTCAACATTTCTATCCCCAAGCTCAATTCATTTATCTCAGTCATTTCGGAAGAAGAGAACCAGTTTGATTCCCCACTCCCCACCCGCACCTGGATCAACGTAGTATTTATTCATTATATGCAAAACCACTGCTCATCATATTGTCAGGTTGCACTTTAGACGCAATTGGAAAAAGAAATTGAATTATTTCATTATGGTGGTATTTGTTGTCACTGTGATTCACTGCAACCAGAATGTCACTGGAGAGGAATTTAGAGATTTTAACCTAACTTCCCTATCTTAAAGTTGAAGAAAATGAGACCTGGAGAGGTTAGAAGAGAAGACTGTGTAATTCACAAGATTCACAGGTCACATGAAACAGATTCCTACAAGAAGCAATGAAAGAATGTCATGGTGTGTAGGAAGTAGAAATTGCCAAAGAATAATGCAAAATAGGTGGTGGCTTTTCTTGTATACCTTCTCTGAGCCACAGACTGTGCCACATAGTTTACCTACATAATCATGTTTAAGCCAACACAGCAATTGTATGAGGAAGACATTATGATTTACCCCTAATAGTTAAGAAAACTAAGACAAAGAGGCTTTTATATCTTGCCCAAGAGTAATTAATAAGTTATGGGTGAAGTATGTAAACCCAGGCATTCTGACTACAAAAGCTACATTTTTCAATGTTATGGTATTTTGTCATGAGCCATCACATGAAATATGTGAGAATTTTCTTAGGTGTCTCACTTTTCTTTATTAAAGAGAGAAAAAGCTAAAAATAGTTTATAAATTTGGGGGCTGCACCCGCAGCATATTCAAGTTCCCAGACCAGGGATGAAACCTGCACCATAGCAGTGACAATACCAGATTCTTAACCCACCGAGCCACCAGAGAACTCTAAAAAAAAAAAAAAAAAACACGTTTATTAAGGTGAAATTCCAGAGTCAGATTCCATATTGATCTTTGTTCTGTTTCCAAAAGAAAACTCTTATATTCTTTCTGAGGTATTAGGAGCCATGTTTGGAATCAGTTCTTAAAAATTCCTGACTTGTTTCATGTATAATTTGGACATCATTTTTTAAAGAACCAACCCTTTAAAAGAGATTTTCTGGAGTTCCTATTGTGGCTCAGCAGGTTAGAATCCAACATAGTGTCCATACGGATGCAGGTTCAATCCCTGGCCTCATTCAGTGGGTTAAGGATCTGGCATTGCCACAAGCTACAGCATAGGTCACAGATGCAGCTGGGATCTGGTGTTACCATGGCTGTGGTGTAGGCCTGCCGCTGAAGCTCTGATTCAACCGCTGGCCCAGAAACTTCCATGTCGCAGGTGTGGCCAAGAAGAGAAAAGAATAAAAGGGGTTTTCTTCCTTTTGGACTGTGGTGTCATTTCTCCCTTCTTTTTTTTTTTTTTTTTTTTTTTTTGGTCTTTTTAGGGCCACATCTGCAGCACATGGAGATTCCCAGGCTAGGGGTCAAATTGGAGCTGTAGCTGCCAGCCTACACCATAGCCACAGCCATGCAGGATCCAAGCCACATCTGTGACCTACAGCTCATGGCAACACCAGATCCTTAACCCAGTGAGCAAGGCCAGGGATCAAACCCTTGTCCTCGTGGATGCTAGTCGGGTTCGTTAACCACTGAGCATGACAAGAGCTCCCCATTTCTCCCTTCTTTAGCCTCCATTACCACCTGTTACTTGTTTGCCTTCACTTTTTTTTTTTTTTTTTTTTTTTTGCTATTTCTTGGGCTGCTCCCGCAGCATATGTAGGTTCCCAGGCTAGGGGTCCAATTGGAGCTGTAGCCGCCGGCCTACACCAGAGCCACAGCAACTTGGGATCTGAGCTGTGTCTGCAACCTACACCACAGCTCATGGCAACGCCAGATTGTTAACCCACTGAGCAAGGGCAGGGACCGAACCCGCAACCTCATGGTTCCTAGCCGGATTCGTTAACCACTGCGCCACGACGGGAACTCCTGTTTGCCTTCACTTTTAACGAGAACAGAAAATGCTGACAACCTGTCCCATCCAAAATCGTAATACCACCCAAACATTTCTAGAGGAGTAGAACAAGTTTAGGGTATAGAACCAGTTCCTAATGTATGTCCCTTTGAAATAAATGTTTTTGTAAAGAGGAGTTATAAACTTAATATAGCTTGCATTACGCTAAAGAGAGACGAGGGGATTAATATCAACACAATTTATAGAATAAACCCAACAAAGGACACTTAAACACAATTTCCTAATCTTGTGGTGGAGGCAGTAGTGCTTAGCTATTGTTAAGTTCAGGTCACTGAACACATCTCTAGATGATTATTGCTTGTCATTTACTGCTGGTGTTATTATAAGCACCACATTCTCCTCACTATCTGACAACAGAAATTGTATATTATTTAGTCCCATGCCTTGAGTGTGTGTATGTTTATATTCAGTAAATATCAAATTGACCTTGGAGGAAATATTAATATTTATTTCAAATCTATTGCATACCTGATACTACTGTACTAAGCACTTCACTTAACTTTATTTCATTTGTTCTTAACAACCACCCTTTGAAGTAAGTATTATGACCCCCATACAACTTTGAAAAAAGTGGAGTTGTGATCTGAACCTGATTTTGTCTAATCCCAGAATGACTGTTTTCACTATTGCTGCCTATCCACTCAAATTGCTTTTAAAACAGAGGGATTTTTTAAAAAATAATTTGCCCTTTACCTTATCTTATTAAGTCTTCAAATTATTTTGCTTTGTAAAGGCATAGGTGTCAAAAAAAAGACAAATTTCTTAACCCATCTCCTCATCTTTAAAATGGGAATCATAATTAAAACAGAATTATTGCAGAAATTAAATAAGTATTCACTGCCAAGCCCTCAACACATGGCTTGGCACATAGCTTTAAAAAATGGAAGGAGTTCCTGTTGTGGCACAGAGGAAACGCATCCAGCTAGGAACCACGAGGTTGCAGGTTCGATCCCTGGCCTCGCTCAGTGGGTTAAGGATCCGGCGTTGCCGTGAGCTGTGGTGTAGGTCGCAGATGCCACTCGGATCCCACGTGGCTGTGGCTGTGATGTAGGCCGAGGCTACAGCTCTGATTTGACCCCTAGCCTGGGAACCTCTATATGCCACAGGTGCGGCCCTAAAAAGACAAAAAAGATCAAAAAAAAAAAAAAAAGTAGTAACTGTCAGTAGAAATTGTACCCTACTGTGCCTTCTCCTGCCAATACAGATCATCATCATCTCCATCACTACTCACCACTAGCTATTCTCCTTCCTAACACAGCCTTTATGCCGTGGGCCCCTATAAGGTGGCATGCCCATAAAAGTGACACTGGATTTAACAACTCAGCTCAACCTTTGCCTTCTCTCCTGCATTGACTTGCCAGTTGCCTTTGAAAAGACCTAGTGTTTTCATCCCATGTGTCTTGCAGCAAGAAATTCTGTCCCCATATTCTACTTCACACTGCTTCTTCATCTATTCATGTCTTTAATTACACAAAAACATATATGGAGAATCCCCTGGCCCCTGAGAATATCATGATGAACATACCAGCCTTATAAGCATTTAAAATGGCGAGAGATATAAGCAAACAAGCAATTGTGATACAGAGTAACAAATGCTGCCTAACCGGCTAGTACTAGCTGTTAGGGAAGCACAAAAGAGGGGTACTAACAGCCTTGGGAGGTCTGAGAGGATGTCCTGAAAAAGTGACATCTGACCTGAGCCTACAAAGAATTTGCTTGGGAGGGAGGGGCAGGGGAAGAGTGTTCCACAGAGAGGGGGTGTGAGCATGTGCAAAAAATGTGAGGAGGAGAAAGAACTGTGAGTCTGGAGAATTTCAAGTGGTGTCATATCACTATAGGATAAAGTGAAGAAAGGATGTGTTGAGAGATGAAGCTGGAGAAAGATTCAGAGGCCAGATCATGGAGGGACTTATCTCTATACCATTTGGGGAAGTGAGGACTTGATTCCAAAGGCAATGAGGGGCTGCAAAGAGTCTTAACCTGGGAGTGCAATGGGGAGGATGCATCCAAAAGGAAAGTTGTTTCATTTCTTTCATAAACACCAACCTTTGGGGGATGGGAGGTGGAGTCTCAACCTGAGGTCTCTGGATGGTCTAGGGATGTTTGGAAGATTTGTAAACTCCCTGAAACTGTACACAAAATTGTGAGTTGTATGTGTACTTGAGAGGAGGGGAGGAGAGACAGAATCCATAACTTTGTGAAATCCTCAAAAGGCTCTGTTATCCAAAGAACAGTTTGAAACCACTGCTCTAGGGGCAGAAAGTTAACACACCAAGCAGAAATTTCAGGTCTGCCACAAAGAGGCCTTCTAAAGTTGAAGAGTTTCTCTTTTAAGAAAAATTTCTCATTCCTTCCCCTGAGTTACCAAACTCTTCCCACTCCACCCTGACCCACTGACGTTTTGTTCCTGGCCACTCTCCCACCTAAATGCTGCTTCCTCGCTCATGGAACTGGACTTCTGTGCCAACCCATAATAAGTGTCCATCCCAGAGGCTAAGAATAGACACAGTGTCCTGGTGACTTGAAAATTAGGTAACATCTGATGGATGAACTCTACAGTGACCACAACCTCATTCTAATCATTTGAACAAAACAGATTATAAACGTATGATCAGGGCTTCCCTGCAGAGTGGGGAAGATTCTGAGCAAGGGAAGAAAAATGCCCCATTAAATAGAAGAGAAAAGCAGCTACTGTTCATAGTTGCAAAGGATAAAGAAAAATATCTATCTAAATACACCCTCCTGTGTTTGCATATTCTACCTTTCAACATTTCCCCTCCCCACTTCCCACCTCCCCAACAGGCCAGACAAGCTGTAATTCTCTCAAACTCATAGACTTTATTCCAGTCATTTCTCCTTAATATATTTGCCTGGATTTGGATATGGTTCTTTATCTTTTAGTTAGGTTTTGTGACCTTGTACAAGTCAAATCCTTGGCTCTTCTGGGAAGTATCTTCAACTGTAAAATGCAGTTGGATGAAAGATCTGTAAGTTGCTTTTTAGTTTCTGCTGTTTGTAATGGTAGCTGGAGTGGAGGGCTCTTGTAAACAAGCCTCGTGATAGATACTTCTTATTCTCAACGTGCCTGTTCATTCCAAGAATTTCTGAGTACTTTTCTCTAAAACATTTTATCAATTTAATGTAAAAGACCAAAGTACTTAGCCTGATTTGACTAGGATAGCCAAATAGAGCAAGGGGCAGCAAATTTTTTCCATAGAGGGTCAGTAGCAAATATTTTAGGCTTTGTGGGCCATAAGGTCTCTGTCACAGCTATTCAACTCTGTCACAGTGTGGCAGTAGCAGCAGACAATATATAAATGAATGTGTATGGCTTGGTTCCAGTAAAATTTTATTTACCAAAAAAGGTGGTAAGTTGGATTTGACCAGTCAGGTCATGGTTTAGCGACCCTGCAAATAAATGACTGGAAACCTGAAGATAGCAGTGTTTTATCCCTTCCATCTTTCTGTTTAAAAGTTGTTTCCTGGATGATTTCCCAACTATTGTTTTGTTGTCATTGTCATTGTTGTGTCAAACAATAGCCTTTCGAGTATTTTAGCCACCCACAGCCACCTCACCATCCATGCCCCAAATAAACAACTTAAGTGGACCTGCCATCTTGTAGGGAATCTGAAACAGTTAAGGCAACTTATTTCTCAGGCATAGAGATAAATAAATGGCTTCATAAGTAGACAGTTCAAAAGATGAATAGCCCGGAGGAACAGTTGAGCAGTTAGTTCACAGGGACAGGGAAAGAAGAGGGAAAGGGGGAAAGAGACAAGCAGGGAAAAAAGAAAGATCGATTGAACGGCAAACCAGTTTGTGAGATCTACTGTACTAACTTGCCCAGCTGGGTACTTTATCTTGAATTTGTTTTGCAAATTGCAGATGCCTAGCTCTGGTAGCCAAGAAAAAGAAAGGGTAGTCATTCCAAGCCAAAATACTCTCATAGATCCCAAGGAACTTACATTACTTCATTTTTGTGGGGAAAAAAAAATCATTATATATCCCCCTTCCAAAATAAGTTAAGAGAAACAGAAAGCCATTTTACCCAGATACCCAGAACAAGACAAATATTTTTCAGGGACTTGTTTTCAATATTAAGAGAACAATACCTGCCTGATAACTGCTTGCTTTGTGAAACTTACTGCATCACTGTTCAGCTCACCAAACTGCTTTAAATAGTAAAACTGACTGAATTCAATGAGCCTTAACATTTCAATATACTTCAATGAAACCAGGGATATTTTTGTTTGCTGCTTTAGGACATGTCTAATTGGATCCCATTCTACTTTTGCTGAAATCAATCCTGCTTCACACAACCCTTTCATTCCATTAAAATGAAAGAAAGAGGCAATTCTGGCATTTTTATTAACATTTTTTTTTAAGATCTCTCACATATTGACCATGATTTACAGAACCATTTTATCAAAGTCAGAGCTAGGGGCCAGACCTATGCTCTGGTGTTTATTACTGAGATTTACAAGGTTTTCTTCATATGTACTCTTTCTTTAAACATTTATGCCTGAAATTTTAAAGAAGAGGGGATTGGTGAATTAGCTGTTAGAGCTGGGATAAGGGGGGTTGTTTCTAATTCCTAACTTGGATATTTTTTTAAAAGGACTTCAAACTGGCTTTAAGAGAAATATAGGTGATAACACAGAAAACAGCTAATTTGTCCTCAAAGAAAAAAAGGGGTTCCCATTTAAAAGAGTTCCAATGTTCCCTTAATTTTCTGCCAGATTTTTTAGACACAATTTGTGAGCTCATTGAGTTAGTACTTGCCAGGGTGATTCCTGGAAAAGATCTTAAGTCAATAAAGAAATTTGGTAAAGCATTTGTTTACCATATTTTCCATATATTAAAACATGCATCCAGCTTCCTATAAACTTATATCATCCTTACACTCTGCTGCTCCCTTGTGAACATGATGATTTGTCCCACTAAAAGGTTGGGTCATTGCATATATGATCTACCAGATGGTCTTGTGACTATCCTGGGCTCTTGGCCTTTTTAATCAATGGAAATTGTTGAGAAGCCAGACAGGAAAACTCAGGAGCCTTTACTCCAGCCCCTGCTATATATAGCAGAGGGGCAGCAACAACAAACAACAGATGCCCTTGCCTGCTTGCTCACAAGGGTGGGTGCGGAGGGGTGGGTGGGGAGAGAGTTGGTTCCTTATACAGGGTGAGGGTAGGGTCAGGTCCCAGGGTTGGGACAGAGAGGTGTCTTAGGTAGTCTGCCCTCCTCTTTGGTGGTGGTGTGTGCACAGAGCATGTCTATTACCCTGCTTTTGCTCTCAGCTCTTCACAAGCAGCAATTGGGTTTTTAATTTTTTGTATCTTCTTCCCCTAATTTGTTCCAACTGGACATGTCGCAGTTATTTTTATCCCTTACAGTTTCTTTGTATTTTGTTGCCTGAGGAGATGTTTGTCCAGGTGCAAGCACTGCAGCTACTGCAGCAAAGGGTCCCAGGTCCCAGGTCCTATCCTGTCTCAGTCTCCTAACATCTTTGAGATCATTCTGAAAGATAAATTTTGTGTCTGGAGTCCAGTTGGAAAACTTGGAAGTATAGATAAACTGAGGAGTTTAACCAGCAGGCTGCGTGGTCTTTGATTCTCCAAGCCCTGAAGAATGCATTATACATAGTTGAGGCTCAACAAATACCTGCTGAATGAATGAATTGAATGAATACGAGTAGAGTGAAGATAGTTCTAAAGCTATGGCTTGATAATTGGCAGAACTTTATTAAAAGAATATAGACATGCTTTCATTGGTCTAGCTGTCTTGTGCTAGATAAAACAGGGATTAAAAAGTTTTAACTGTATTTAAGCACTAGGCATACTACCTTAACTCAGTGGCATAACCAATACTATAAAAGAACTTCAAAATCTTAAATGCACATACACTCACAGAAATGTGGGAAACTATCTATAAACTATCTTATATTAAATGTAAGTTTATATTAAATCCCAGAAGAATAGGATTAAAAGCCTATTGTGTAGGTTACCATCAAATATTGTAATTTATTGGTAGAAACAAACAAAAAAACACCAAAAATGAAAGATCATTCAAGTTCATTATTTGAACTAGTCTCTAGAAAATTGGGTTTTCTAGCATACAAAAGGCTGCATAAATAGAAATAGACTAATTCATTCACAATCACACACCACACATGTGCCTGCACACACACACACACACACACACACACACACACACACTTTCCTCTATGGGCTGAGGATCTGCCATTTTTACCATGGCCTTTATAAGCTCTTGAGGAGAAAATCAGTGTTGAGGGAGAAACAGATGATTTCTATTAAGTCAAGTTCTGCATGGGCTGAGTGTAAGGCAAATAGAGGCTGAATGTGGAAATCAAAGCCAATGCATGGGTGCATATTTTTCTTTCAAAATATTTTATGTACTGAAGTTTGCACAACATCTTGGCAATGACAGCAAGCCTGTGTAAGGAGGTGTTTTGTGTTTCCTAGCTAACATAAGGGCAAAAAAATGTAGTGGCAGCCAAATATTACTTCCATCATGAACTGAAAGAATGTGCATGGTTGAGTACATGGTAAGGCCCATGGGCTAGAAACTACAAGATTTAAAAATTTACAAAATTCCCAAAGAGAGCTTATCTCTTATTTTTATATCTTTTGGTTTTGTAAAGGAATGAAACTAAATTTAGCATAGTCCATCTGTTTGACTAGAGAGAGAAAAAGACATAGTTACATTTTCTTGGCATGCGCATCTTTTATAAATCCTAGCAGAGGGTGGTTTCCCAGATTTCCCTGGCAATTATTTTGATGATGTTCCCCAGTTCTGCCAACATTAAACGCTCAGTCCACCTCTTTTCTTTCTCTTCATTCCCCCCTTTCCAAATACTTTTTTTAATCTTTAGAAAATAGAAAACTGATTAGGACATAGTAGATATTCAGTAAAATTTATCAGGTTTATTAATGGATGGATGCACATGTGGGTGACTAGACTAGACATTAAGAGATCTGGATTTTAATCCTAAGAGACTAGTAGGTATCATACCACCTAATGGAAATTATCACACATTGCTTTTTACTGCAATAACTTTGAGTGTGTATGTGATGTGTATATCTTAAGAGTCCAGGTAAAATATAAGCCAGAGATCTTTATATGCAATGGAATACTACTCAGCCTTAAAAAGAAACAAAAGAATTCCATTTGTAGCAACATGGATAGAACTAGAAATTCTCCTACTGAAGTAAGTCAGAAAGAGAAAGATACCATATATCACTTATATGTGGAATCTACAATGTGGCACAAAGGAACCTATGTACAGAACAGAAACAGACTGGCAGACATAGAGGAGAGACTTGTGGTTGCCAAGGGGGAGGGAGAGGAACCAACTGGGCGTTTGGGTTAATAGATGCAAACTTACATTAAGAGTGGATAAGCAATGAGGTCCTGTTGTATAGCACAGGGAACTATGTCCCATCACTTGTGATGGAACATGATGAAAGATAATATGAAAAAAAGAGTGTATATATATATATATATATATATATATATATATATATATATATATGACTGGGTCACTTTGCTGTACAGCAGAAAATCAACAGAACGATTTAAATCAACTATAATTTAAAAAATTTTAAAGTAAATGAGGGAAAGTGTGGAAATACTAAAATAAAGAATAGTAGGAACTGTGGCCAACTGGAGAGCACAAGGGCCTACCTGTGTTTTAAAAATGATGGGAGCCAAGCATACTGCATGTGCAGTCCTTCACAAAAATAATTATTTCTAAAATATCTCTGCCATGCATGAAATACTGCAAAGATAAATAAATAAGAAAAATAGTAATTGCTAATTTATCTAACATCTATGAAGTGCCTGGAACTGTTCTAAATTTCATCTGGCCTAATTTTATGGCATGACTATAATTACTTTCATTTTACATGTGATGAAATGAGAGCATAATGCTTAGTAAATGTATATTGATTGCTCTGTTAATAATGAATTGAATGTTAAAAATAAAAAGAACATAGTACGGGGCTCCTAGGGCAGATGTAGGAAGCACACTCCAAGAGAGAGTCCTGGGGGCTTGTAGGCCATGTAGAAAGAAATCTTTCCCAAAAGCCATGTTGGATTTAAAGTTGAGAGAAATAGAGTTCTCTGGTGCAGTGGCTTAAGGATCTGATGTTGTCGCTGCTGTGGCTCAGGTCACTTCTGTGGCACAAGTTCTATCTGTGGCCTCAGAACTTCCCCATGCCTCGGGCATGGCCAAGAGAAAAAAAAAAAAAAGGTTGAGAGAACTGACTGGGCAGTGGGGGCTGATGCCTTAGAGGGTGCTGCTCAGAGGATGTTCCTGCCTCTCCGGAAAACACTCCCTTCCAGGTGCCCGTCGGAGGGTGCTGACCACCGAGGAGAGGGCTCACTATGCATCTGCTGCATGGACAGATGGGTTGGCACAGGTTGCAAGTGTTAACTCTTTCCCCTCCATTCTTCCTGTCTCCGCTGAGACATATAGATACAGCAACTGAGAACGCGCGTTCTGGAGTCAGGCAGGCCTGACCTCAGATCCTCCTCAGCTACTTACAGCTAAGTGACTTCTCTAAGCAGGTTTCTTTTTTCTCTTGCTTGCTTTTTTTTTTTCTTTTCTTTGTAAAGCCACGCCCGTGGCCTATGGAAGTGGCCAGGCTAGGGGTTGAATTGGAGCTGCAGCTGCTGGCCTATGCCACAGCCACAGCAATGCCAGATCCAACTGTGTCTGCAGTCTACGCCGCAGCTTGTGACAACGCCAGATCCTTAACCCACTGAGCAAGGGCAGGGATCAAACCCACATCCTCATGGGTAGTAGTCGGGTTCCCAACCCACTGAGCCATGACGGACACTCCTGAGGCAGGTTTCTGATCTGCCAAATTAGGATGATAATGCTGGTCCTTGCTCTTTGTTCTGTTAGGAGGATTAAATGAAATAAATCACACAAAGCACTTTGTATGGTGACTGGCCCTGGCCTGTAATGAACCTCAGTGCATGGTCATTTTAGGATTATTTTGTATCTCTTTGCTTTGGAGGCAGTTGGTGAACTCTGTAGCCCCAGGGATTACTAAAGTAAGACCACGCTACCTACATCCCCAGGCTTTGGACTAGTGGCTTTTTTTTTTTTTTTTTTTTTTTTTTCTGCCCAGCAGCTAACTAAAGAAAAAGAGATAAAAAGACAGTGACTGCCCACAAATGGAATACCTGCTACTACTCATCAGACATCACGGGATTTGCTTTTGCTTTTTAATCTCTTGTAACCTCACATAGTCCCCCTGGGGAATGAAAGTTGGACTTTATTATTCCCATATATCTAGCGTTTCTCAAAGGGCGTTCCCTGGATCAGTGAGCATTAGAATCACCTGGGTAGATACCCAATCTATAGCCTTAGAATTTCTGGAGCAAGGCCCAGGCATCTGCTTTCCAGATGAATATCATCAAAGTGTGAGGATCTTTGATTTAGTGCTTGTATCATTTAAGCTAAACCTTGGTTCTATATTTTCCTGTATTTTATGTGTAAGCATGTAATTTCTTTCTTAATTAGATGATAAATTCTCCAAAATGAAGACCATGTTTTCTAGTTCTTCTTTTTTTTGTAACCCCAACAGTGTACAGCTCCAGTCCTAAACGCAGCACTGGGAATTAGTGAAAATATCTGCTGGGTTGGAGTTCCTCTGGTGGCTTAGCAGGTTAAGAACCGACATAGTCTCCATGAGGATGCAGGTCCAAGCCCTGGCCTCTGTCAGTGGGTTAAGGATCTGGTATTGCAGTGACCCGTGGCATAGGTCGCAGACGCAGCTTGGATCCCCACATTGCTGTGCCTATGGTATAGGCCAGCACCTGAAGATCCAACTCAACCCTTAGCCCGAGGACTTCCATATGCTGTGGTCTGGCTGTAAAAAGAAAAATAAATAATAATATCTAGCTAGGCAACATTTCGGTGTTTGTGAAACAGAAACTCTGAGGTCTTCCTGCCTTATCACAGAAAGCAAGGCCCCTTCTGTCCAAAAGGGTTATTCAACTTTTAAACACATGAATTGAAACCATTTTTACCGCAAGATCAGCAATGATAGGTGCTACCTTTAGGGAAAAGGAAGAACTTGTTACTTTATGATGTATTTGTTCCTGAGCAATTGAGAGGTTTGCCATATGTTTTTACAGTAATTTTCTGTGAGGTTCCGTAAATGCCTTCGGGAATGTGGAGGTTCCACCGTTAGAGTCATGTGTGAGCTTTTCCAGTGTCCTGGTGTCACTAATCCAGCTGCTTTGGTTGCTATGATATGCAGTTATTTCTTCTGCATTTAAAAAGGCAATTCTCTGATCTCCAACTCATTAACCATGTTTGATCTTAACAAGTTGAAAAATGTTCGGAATCTATGCTTATGATCTTTGCGCGACTTTTTTCTTCTTTCGATTCACAGTAGCTTTCCACCTCCCCCCTTCTCTCTTTTAGGATCAACACTCTGTGGTAGGCCAGAACACAGGCCCCAGTCCAAGTCCCAACCCCTGCTCAAATCCAAACACTGGAAGTGGTTACATGAACTCCCAGCAATCACTGTTGAATCAGCAATTGATGGGAAAGAAACAGACTCTCCAGAGGCAGATCATGGAGCAGAAACAGCAGCTTCTCCTCCAGCAGCAGATGCTGGTTGATGCGGTAAAACTTTCTCCTCATTTCGACTACACATACCTGTTGACCCAACAGAGGGAATTCATTATTTTCCATTTCTACTTGCTGCCCTTTTCTCTGTGTCTCCCTTTGTGACAGCAACCAAGGTGTCCTGGCTGAAAGGCTAATTCTATACATGTAAAGTGCTGCAGGGAAAAAAAAAAAAAAAAAAAAAGGAAAGAAAAAAACTTGATTTACCAGCTGCAGGGCAGTTGGAATGCACAGCACCTGGGCGGACTAGCCCTGCCCAGCCCAGGAATTTAAAACCACCAACAGGGGCATTTGAATCAGGCGAAAGAAACCAGTGTTGTTCCATATCCCCGAAGAGCAGAAAGTAGTGGACAAAATTTTGATTGACTCCAACCCAAACTGATTTCAGAGATAAAAGAGTTTGAAAAGACACCATGGAGTTTTAAAACTTAAGATTTGGCTTCCAAAAAAAAGCATCTCAGAATGGGAGGTGCTGTGGTTTTTTTTTTTAAGAAAATTGAAAATATACTTCCCATTTTTGTTATATGTAAGTGGCCTTACCTTAAAAGCGGGGTTGTTATTTCCCACACATTATCCAAGCCTCAACCCTGCTTCATTGTTAATCTGCTTGCCCCTTCTATGTTCTCAAGCTCATACATTCAACAACTGAGCCAAAAAGTCTTCCTGCCTCCCAAGACCAAAGCCCTACCTCCAAGTTCTGTTCTCTCCTTTCAAACTATTTGGCCAAAAGAAAGAGGAAAGGGGCAAAGTTAACCATCTCTAGGTTGACAGAGCCAAGGTATGCAGAAAAGAATAGATAAATAAAAATGTACAGTTTAAGGAGCTTTGCAGTAAGAGTCAGAAACCCAGGGTGTGATAAGCATTGTAATTCATTCAGCAAATATTTACTCTTTTACAATGGGACTACAGCCATAAACAAGACAACCCTGTCTTTGTCCTGAAGGAGCTTAGAGCCCACTGGGGATGTCAAATAAATAGGCAACTGTAACACCTATAATTAAGTGCTGTGATATGGTAACTACCCAAAGTAGTTTCAGCGAGGAAGTTATATCTACTGAAGATGTGGAGGTGAAGTAGGAGATGATAGGAAGAAGAGGAGAGTGTCCAGCATATTCAAAGACTCAGGGACAGGAGTTCCCACTGTGGTGCAGTGGGCCTTGTCTCTGCTGTGGCTCAGGTTCGATCCCTGGCACGGCACAGTGGGTTAAGGACTCAGCATTGCTGCAGCTGTAGCGTAGGTCACAGCATTCTATCCCTGACCCAGGAACTTCCACATGGTGTGGATGCAGCTGGAAAAGAAAAAAAAGACTCAGGGACAATAAAGGATACTACGGAGGACATTAACTGAAGCATAACCTGTGCACAAGGATGAGAAGTGAAAGGTAGGGAGGTCAGAGGGGACATCAAAGGGTAAAGCTTGATAAATCAGTTTACATTGTCTGAAAAGCAATGGAGAGGACTTTAGAGCATTTTTTAAAAAGCATTTAAAGCATGGAAAACTAATTACATTTCATTATAATAAAGATATAAACATGGAGTTCCCATCATGGCTCAGTGGTTAATGAATCCAACTAGGAACCATGAAGTTGCGGGTTTGACCCCTGGCCTTGCTCAGTGGGTTAAGGATCAGGCCTGGCCGTGAGCTATGGTGTAGGTCACAGATGCTGCTCAGATCTCGTGTTGCTGTGGCTATGGTGTAGGCGGGCAACTACAGCTCTGATTAGACCCCTAGCCTGGGAACCTCCATACACCATAGGAACAGCCCTAGAAAAGGAAAAAAAAAAAAAAGATATAAACATTGTGAGGGAAGATGTAATGGAGGGAAAGATAAACTCTAGCCTGGAGAGATTAAAGATAGTCTCCTAGAAGAGAGAAAATTTGACTTTGACTTTGAAGGACTGTAGGATTCTGATGGATGGAGTGGTTCACCATTCTAGGTGGAGGGGAGGCAGAGACCAAAAGATACAGCCTAAGTGTGTATTTGTTGGTGAGTTTGGGATTGTAGTATGAAATATTTAATGCAGAATGAAAAGTATAAAATCATAATATAACAATCATTTACATTTTTTAAGGAGAGATAGATGGACTTAAGTTTGGAGTCCAGAGCTGTGAAAAGAAATAGAGAGAAAGTTTTTGACCTTGAATAAGGAAGAGTGAGGAATAAATTGACAGGGGACCTTGAGCGCTGCCCTAAGGTGTGAGATGTAGGCAAGCCACTGACTAGATCACAAAATGACACAACTAATTTCTACTGTAAATCATAGTTATGAAAACTCCACTCCTTCCACACACTCCCTCCCCACCCCCTCCCCTTTATTTTGATCTTCCTAAACTAAATAGGTTAGAAACAAGGGCAGCAGAAGAGAGAAATGTACAATCTAAGATTGGCTTCCTGGGTACACGTTCGTCGTTCTCATCAGTACTGCTAGTTTGTTGACTTATAACAGGCAGGGGTTGAATTCTGGACTTTGAGCTCTCATTAAAAGGCAAGGAAACATTCCAGGAGGGTCCTGTTGTGGCACCATCCTAACTCCCATGGAGCCCCAGTTGAGTCACCACTGGAACAGGTGCAAAGGGCAGTGGCATAAGCTGTGAGAGATGAATAAGAATGAGGCTTCTGTTTTTGTGATTTTTATAAACCATTCACATTTCTTTTTGTTTGGTCGCCATTGAGGGTGCCTGTGCTTTTTAGCATATCCAGGAAGAAACAGTCTTTGATGCCTCTTTACATTAGCATAGGCTTTGTAGTTGCTTGCAGTCAGTTGGCAAGGCCAGATAGGCTCCAAAATTGAGACATTTTCTCACGCAAGTGTATTATCCTTCTTCTCTATTATTCTCCCACCGAGGAAGCACAAAGAGGAGAGATGGGTCGGACTTTTTACAATGGGCATTGTAATTCCCAGCACGTTTTGTGCACCTACTATGTGCCAGGCACCATGCTGAGCTTTTACAGAATTGAAGGATTTATCCTTACAATGAGAGTCCTACAATTGTCCACATTGCGCTTTTTAAGATGGCGAAACTAAAGCAGGACAGATATGGGCAACAGAAGATTATTCCTAGACTAAGTTTTTGGGTCCGAGATATTAAGTTATCATAAGACATTAAGTTTCATGTTGCACTGAAGTCATCTCAGGGATGGCCTGTGAGTTTACACTTGCACAGAATGGGAATGTCATTCTCTTGCAAAAGGAGCAGGCTGCAGTCAATGTTGGAGTCTGGTCTTTGCTGCCCTTCAGCACCAAGTGACAACCGGGCAGTTCTCTCATAGTCCATATGCAAGGCCATTAACCCTAAGTCACGGTGAACAAGTACTTTAAGTACTTGAGTTAAGAAACTCAAGTTTCCAGAGATGTATATGTTAACCCTTTGAACAATCTAATCTCTAATTTACACTTCAGGAAAAGAAAAAGTCAGTGATTAGATTGAATATATGTAAAAAGAAATCCAGATTTGAAATCTAGTCTTTTTTTTTTTTTTTTTTTTTTAGAGCTGCATCCGTGGCATGTGGAACTTCCCAGGCTTGGGGTCCAATTGGAACTGCAGCTGCAGGCCATAGCCACAGCCATGCCAGATCCAAGCTGCATCTGTGACTCACATTGCAGCTCATGGCAACGCCTGAAATGTAACCCACTGAGTGGGGCCAAGGATGGAACTTGTGTCCTCATGGATACTAGTTGGGTTTGTTACCCCTGAGCCACAACAGAAACTCCTGAAATCTACTCTTTAATGGAGAACCAAAGGCCTGACTCTCTCTCTTTCTCTCTCTCTCTCTCACACACATTGTTTTTTTGTTTTGTTTTGTTTTGTTTTTGTTTTTTCAATAGAAACAGCAGAAACACCTAATTACATGAGAAAACATGATGGGTGCTTTTGAAAAAGAGAAGATTTCAATAAGTCCCATGCTTGGCATAAAAATCAAAACTGTCAGCTTGCACAATAGGTTACAGCAGGAATGGTTGAATACTGCCACATTTGGGTTCATGGAACATCACAAGCTGTTTCTTAAGCATTTAGGGTTTGGGCAAAACCAGAAGGAGTTTCACCAACCACTTTTTCCCTTAATTTGTAAACCCATATTTAAAAGAAATGTAATCCATATGTTTCTGATTCATTTACACTTAGCTCATCAAAATTGTGTTTTATATGAATTACTTGATGCTCAAAATTCCCTGTGAGTCTTTCATGTTTTTTTCCTTAGAAACAAAACTTTAAATTTGGTTTGTTGTTGTTTTAAGGCTATTTTTTTTCCCCTTTATAGTAGATATATTCTACTTAGAAAGTTTGGAATTTGATGGGAAACTGAGAAACGCATGGTTTAAGTGGGTTCTAAATTAGACAGCCCACATTGGCTTCCATCTGACTTGCCATTCTCTCTGTTACAAGGTTTTCTTTTCTGTTTATTGACTTTTCTATAATCACGTTGTTCTCTGTCTACCTATGCCAATTATCTTTATCTTTGAAAAGCAGGGTTGCTTTGTGGTGCATACAAAGTTGCAGTGAAGCAATTCTAAAAACTTCCTGGTCTGTACTGAGAAAGCAAAAAGCATCTCCTGATGTCCAACACTGACAGGACACTCACAGCCAGAATATTTTGTTCTCTGTTGGACATAAACAGTATTACAGAATACCAAGTTCAGACAGGGTTGCTCTGAGACCATAATACAATGAGATGAGAGAAGACAACTTCATAATTTTCTCTAAAAACAGACATAGGAGTTCCCACGGTGGCACAGTGGGATCAGCAGCATCTTGGAAGCACTGGGACATAGATTCAATCCTCGGCCCTGCACAAGGGGTTAAGGATCTGGCGTTGCCACAGCTGTGGCTTAGGTGGCAACTGCGGCTTGGATCTGATCCCTGGCCTGGGAACTCCATATGCCACGGGGCCACCAAAAAAAAAAAAAAAAAAAAAAAAGACATAAACAAGGGTACTGTGCAACTCACAAAATACCAAAATTTCCCCTTTTGCTAAGTGAGTAGCAAATGCTTCTTTACTTAGTCATAGAATCAACCTCACTTTCTAATAGCTTATGACCTAAAACAAATCTCACTTCCTTAGACCCTCCCCAAATCACCCACACAAAGCCCAAATCCTATGATAGGCTCTTTCTAACACGCTGCTGCAGAGATGGCCTGTGGTGCCCCATGATGTGTATTCTCCCTTGCTGCCGTGAGTGATAAACCCAGCAGGTGTGTGTCCTGGTCATCTTTGGCTGCAGGCGTTGACAATGTGAAAAGAATACCCCTATTTCCTCTGTTAGCCCCCAAACTCGCCCACTCTGAAGATCTAGAGGTGGCTGATTCCAGAAGGGAGCCTGGGAAATTTCAGGGCTCTGAGAATGGGGCACAGAGAAATGGAGCAGCCAAATGCCCTTGCATTGTAGGGGTGGAAAGCCTGAGGTTTTGACACAGATTTGGTTTCTGTTCTACCACTGTGTGATCTTCTACAAATTACTTACCCTAAGGAAGCTTCCATTTAGTCATCTATTAAGAGGGAATAATAGTCATCTATTAAGAGGTTGTTTATTGGGGGAAGGGGGATGAGGTAATACAGTGCCCATATCAGTCAGTATCTGAGGGTTATTTCCTCCTATCTAGAGTTGTCAGATATAGCAACTAAAAACACAGAATGCCTGAGTGACCTGCATTTTTATCTGGCAATCCTATTCCTACACCTTCCATGCTTGGTGGGACCAGAATTCTATATAGGTATAGCAGGTGTGCTACAAAACAAAATTAGAAACTAGAATTATAGAAATTACAGAAATTTCATCCTCACTGAAAGCTAATTGCAAAATAAAGTTACCAGACCCATAGCACACATTGAATGTTAAGGAGAAGTAGAAATTACACTTCTATGCAGGAAATTGAAATTGAAAACATTTATCTCTAAACAGGGTCCACGATTTGCCACAATGACTGCAAATCATAAGTAAAAACTAAGTATGGTCCGTGATTCACAACTGTGACAGCAAATTCTTATATTCTTGAACAGCAACCTATATATTTTCACAAGTGGGTCAGTATCAATGCCATTTAATATGTTTTTATTTGTGTTTTCAAGGAGAAAATTGCTCCACAAGATCAGATAAACAGACATTTGACAAGGCCACCCCCGGATTATAAAGACCAAAGAAGAAATGTGGGAAATATGCAGCCAGCAGCTCAGTATTCTGGTAAGGTTTTCTTAAAAATTAATAGAAATCCTAACTGTGCAAGAAAGAAAACTGTTCACTTGGTTAATATTTCCTCCTTGCCCCATCTTGTGTTTAATTGTAACATCTTAGAATCCTGCCCTAGCTCCCATTTAACTATCTTTCCTTCCTTTCTTCCATCCTTCCTTCTCTTTCTCCCTTTCTTTTTTTTTCTTTTTTCTTTTTCTTTTTTTTTTTTTTTTTTGGTCCTACCTGTAGTACATGGAGGCTCCTGGATAGGGATTGAATCACCACTGCGACCTTCACCACAGCCACAGCAATGCCCAACCTTTAACCCACTGCATCGAGTCACGGATCAAACCCATGGGGTTGCAAAGACAATGCCAGATCCTTAACCTGCTGTGCCACAGTGGGAACTCTTTAACTTTCAGATCAAGATCAAGGTTTAATATTTTTAGTCCACTCTTCAGTTTTTCTTGCTTATTCTTTTGCCTTATTCACATTTTTCACTGCTCTCAGGACTATCTCTGACAGTCACAAAACTGTACGTATTTTGTAACTACTTGGTTCAGCCATTCTCCCATTCTCCTTCCAAAAGTGTATCCTGGAGTTCCCATCATGGCTCAGTGGTTAATGAATCTGACTAGGAACCATGAGGTTTTGGGTTCGATCCCTGACCTTGCTCAGTGGGTTAAGGATCCAGCATTGCTGTGAGCTGTGGTGTAGGTCGAAGACACCACTCATATCTGGCGTTGCTGTGGCTCTGGCGTAGGCCGGCAGCTATAGCACTAATTAGATCCCTAGCCTGGGAACCTCCATATGCCGCAAGTGCAGCCCTAAAAAAAAAAAAAAAAAAAAAAAAAAAAAAGAAAAACTGTATCTTGATCCAGATAGTGTAAGGTGATCAGGCATTTCTCTCTTGTAGTCACATTTATAACTTGCACAGAACCCAGTCTTTTTGTCTCCACCTTTAGGCTCATCTCTCAAAGACAAAGATACTCTCACCAAAAAATAACTGAAAAGCAAAATAAGTCAGTGTATTTTCTCAAAAACACCAAAAATGGATCACATTTAAGATATAAAGCAAAACTTCTTTTTAAAAATTATAGTTGATTTACAACGTTGTGCCAATTTCTACTATACAGCAAATTGACCCAGTCATCTATACATACACATTCCCTTTTGTATATTATCTTCAGTCATGTTCTATCCCAAGAGACTGGATGTAATTCCCTGTGCTGTACAGTAGGACCTCGTTGCTTATCCATTCTAAATGTAATAGTTTGTGAGGAAGGATCAAGAGGGTGGAGAAGTAAGACGTGGTGCTCACCTTTTCCCACAAACACGTTAAAAAAAAAAAAATCTGTATGTAGAACGATTCACACTGAACATTTACTGAATGCTGGCAGAAGACCTTAAACCTCCAGAAAGGGCAAGAAGCCATCCACATAACTGGGTATAAATGTAATAGTTTGCATCTATAAACTCCAAACTCTCAGTCCATCCCACTCCCTCCCCTCTCCCCCTTGGCAGCTACAGTCTATTCTCCATGTCTGTGAGTCTGTTTCTTTCTGTAGATAGGCTCATTTGTGCCACATTTTAGATTCCTCATATAAGTGATATCATATGGTACTTGTTCTTCTCTTTCTGACTTATTTCACTCAGTATGATAATCTCTAGTTGCATCCATGTTGCTGTGAATGGCATTATTTCATTCTGAGTAATATTCCATTGCATATATGTACTGCATCTTCTTAATCCATTCATCTGTCAATGGACATTTAGATTACTTCCCTGTCTTGGCTACTGTGAATAGTTAGAGTAAAATTTCTTGGGAGTTCCCTTCGTAGCTCAGTGGTTAACGAACCCAACTAAGATCCATGAGGACGCAGGTTCGATCCTTGGCCTAACTCTGTGGATTAAGGATCTGCTGTTGCTATGAGCTGTGGTGTAGGTCATAGATGCAGCTTGGATCTTGCGTTGCTATAGCTGTGGTGTGGCTGTAGCTCCGATTCGACCCCTAGCATTGGAACTTCCACATGCCATAGGTGCGGCCCTAAAAAACAAACAAACAAACAAAAACTTCTTAATGAGTCTCTCAATATAACATAGGTGGCAAGCATCATCCTAAAATCGTTCTCCTCCCACTCTCTGAACTCCCAAAGAACTCTCAGATTTAGCCTGCGTGGCCCCTGCCTTCTCCTAGTCAGCATCTATTCAAGTCTTTTCTGGCCAGAACTTTCTGCACCTTCTCATGTAAATTAAGCTCGTTCTCAAGTTTCCCAAAGTCTCTCTGCTTTACATGTTACCTTCACCTGTCCAGGAAGCCATAAAGGAGATGCTCTGAAGCAGCAAGGGCTGTGAATATTTCTGCTTATTAATGTGTTCTAGTCCTCTTAAGTGTAGCAATAAATATGCTATTCTAATTTACTTAAACTCTTTCAAATGCACCAGATGCATCTTTCCACGAAAATTAAGAATGGGATATATGTATTCCATTCTCTAAGATTGCTTTGTCTCAGGGCAAAAATAGGATTCTCTATTTGAGTCTGTTCTCCAGGAGGTTGACAGAAAAGATGGGTTTTATTTGGAACATGGCTTCTTATACCATGGCCTATCCATGGGTTTGGGGGAAGAAGCTAAGAGCCCTTTGAAATATTATATAAAATTCAAGGTAAATGTTTGGGTGTTTCTTTTCCCATTCATATAAAAGATCCCCAAGGCCAGCAGTCTAAGCTGCTTTGGTGGCTCTACCATGTCATCAGGGAGCCAGGCTTCTTCTGTCTTTCCACTCCGCCTTCTTGAGCACGTAGCTCCCATCCTAAGGATTGCCTTGCAGACACCACATCACCAGCCTTCCTTTCCATGTTCCAGATAGAAAGCTGAAAGGGCGGAAAAGCTAAAATGTCCTCCCAAATGAGTCGGATTCCCTTTCTTTAAAGCAGGTTTCTTAGCCACTCACCTGGTAACTTCCACCATTAGCCAGAATTTCTTCATATGGACCCTCCATCAGCAAGGCAGTTTGGCAGATGTGGTTTCTCAGCTGGGCGCACTGCTAAAAAATCCAGGCTCTGTTTCTAAGGAAGACAGGGAGGTTGGATATTTGGGAGGGACCTAAAAGTCTCTCCCACAGTGCATAGGGGCACTTTCCTAAGAGAAGCGTCCTTAGCATCCAACTGCTGACCCCCAGATGGGTTAAGAATCACTGCTCTAGGCATTCCCGTCATGGCACAGTGGAAACGAATCTGATGAGGACCCATGAGGTTTCGGGTTCGATCCCTGGCCTCGCTTAGTGGGTTAGGGATCCGGCATTGCTGTGAGCTATGGTGTAGTTCACAGGTGAGGCTCGGATCTGGCGTTGCTGTGACTCTGGCGTAGGTCGGCAGCTACAGCTCCGATTAGACCCCTAGCCTGGGAACCTCCATATGCCGTGGGTGCAGCCCTAAAAAGACAAAAAGATTAAAAAAAAAAAAAAAAGAATCACTGCTTTAGAGCACTGTACTTCCCCGTCTTATGAGGATGAAATAAGCAACAAGCACAACACAAACTTTTTTTTTTTAATCACTTTTTATTTTATCCTCAGCACCATTATAATTACCTTGCCCAGGTGTTAATGTTAGAAATGACATATGGAAACCACCTGGAACAGTTTCTACCCCATATTAGGAGCTTCTAAAGATTAGCTGTGATTAATTTTTTATGACCTTGGAGTTCCTGTTGTGGCTTAGTGGGTTAAGAACCCGACTAGTATCCACGAGGATACAGGTTTGATCCCTGGTCTCACTCAGTGGATTAAGGATCTGGCATTGCCACAAACTGTGATGTAGGCCACAGACGCAGCTCAGATCCTCTGTTGCTGTGGCTGCGGTGTAGGCCCACAGCTGCAGCTCTGACTCAATCCATAGCCTGGGAATTTCCATGTGCTGCAGGTGCGGCCCTAAAAAGAAAAAGAAATTGTGACTTTTATGGAAATTGTCTCTATTCTGGTTGTTTAAAAATACCACTCTCCTCTTAATCCTCCTCAGAACATATTGTTAAAATAGAGGGCATCCAAGAGGGAGGGATTTTTAGAACCTCTACATGTCCCCCCCCGCAAAGCATTTCCATAGTGTAAATTCCCTTTTCAGGAAACCTTGAAATACCAAGATGATGCTACTTAACCTTATCAGCCAACTGTGAGCTCTGAGCCACTGTCCAAGTGTCTCCTGTCTGACTCTGATCCCTCTTCATCAAACTACAGTCAGGTCCCTGTGCTAAACCTGGAGATACAAGAGACTGCTCTTGCCTTCAAAGGGCATGTGGTCTAATTGGGGACATATTTTAAGCTTCAGTCAAGTTGTGCACATGCCAGCTGTCCTCAAGCAGTAGGGAATATCCTAGGGTTACAGTGCAGCCCTGCTCTGCTCAGGTACCACCATTCTGCTCTTGCTGTGGGTGTTTCGTTTCCCTGGGTCAGGATCTCTGATTCTCTGGGCCCTTCTGCCTCTCTGCAGGGAGAGTACTTTACAAGGGTATCTCTATCCAAGTTATATCTTTGCTTTAATCTTTCATTCACTCATTCATTCATTCCATAAATGTTAATTGTATACTGACTTTGCACTGTCCTCTAGACTTGGAGAATATGATGGTGAACAAAACAGGCATAAATTCTTTCTCTCTTGGAATGTATCATCTTGCAGGCACTTGTGTTTGTCTTTCTGCTGTTCCACTTGTGCCCCTCAAAATGTTTTCCCATGATTTTTTTTTCTTTTACTTTCACATAAGTATATACATTTATTTATTTATTTATTTTCCCCATTTTTTTATTACTCAAATGAATTTATCACATCTGTAGTTGTATAATGATCATAACAATCTGATTTCACAGGATTTCCATCCCACAGCCCAGGCACATCCCCCCACCCCCCAAACTGTCTCCTCCAGAGACCATAAGTTTTTCAATGTCTGTGAGTCAGCATCTGTTCTGCAAAGAAGTTCAGTCTGTCCTTTTTTCAGATTCCACGTGTCAGTGAAAGCATTTGATGTTGGTGTCTCATTGTATGGCTGACTTCACTTGGCATGATAGTTTCCAGGTCCATCCATGTTGCAAAAAATGCTGGTATTTCGTTCTTCTTAATGGCTGAGTAATATTCCATTGTGTGTATGTACCACATCTTCTGGATCCACTCCTCTGTCGATGGACATTCAGGTTGTTTCCATGTCTTGGCTATTGTAAATAGTGCTGCAGTGAACATTGGAGTACATGTGTCTTTGCGAGTCGTGGTTTTCTCTGGATAGATGCCCAGGAGTGGGGTTGCTGGATCAAATGGTAGTTCTATGTTTAGTTTTCTGAGGAATCTCCATACTGCTTTCCACAGTGGTTGCACCAATTTACAATTCCACCAACAGTGTACTAGTGTTCCTTTTTCTCCACACCCTCTCCAGCACTTATTGTTTGTAGACTTTTTGATGATGGCCATTCTGGCTGGTGTAAGGTGGTACCTCAGAGTGGTTTTGATTTGCATCTCTCTAATAATGAATGACGTTGAACATCTTTTTATGTGTTTTTTGGCCATCTGGATGTCTTCTTTGGAGAATTTTCTGTTTAGATCTTCTGCCCATTTTTTGATAGGCTTGTTTGTTTTTTTGGTATGGAGCTGCAGAAGGTGTTTATAAATTTTGGAGATGAATCCCTTGTCAGTCGATTCACTTGCAAAGATTTTCTCCCATTCTGTGGGTTGTCTTTTTGTGTTGTTTAGGGTTTCCTTTGCTGTGCAGAAGTTTCATTAGATCCCATTTGTTTATTTTTCTTTTTACTGTCAATACTCTGATAGGTGGATCTGGGAAGATGTTGCTCTTGTTTATGTCAGAGAGTGTTTGGCCTATGATTTCCTCTAGGAGTTTTATAGTGTCTGGTCTTATATCTAGGTATTTAATCCATTTGGAGTTTATTTTTGTGTATGGTGTTAGGGAGTGTTCTAATTTCATTCTTTTCCATGTGGCTGTCCAGTTTTCCCAGCACCACTTATTGAACAAGCTGTCCTTTCTCCATTGTATATTCTTTTTTTTTTTTTTTTTTTTTTTTTTTGTCTTTTTGCTATTTCTTGGGCCGCTCCCGCGGCATATGGAGTTTCCCAGGCTAGGGGTCTAATCAGAGCTGTAGCTGCCAGCCTATGCCAGAGCCACAGTAACTCGGGATCCGAGCTGCGTCTGCAACCTACACCACAGCTCACGGCAACGCCAGATCATTAACCCACTGAGCAAGGGCAGGGATCGAACCCACAACTTCATGGTTCCTAGTTGGATTCGTTAACCACTGCGCCACGACGGGAACTCCCATTGTATATTCTTGCCTCCTTTGTCATAGATTAATTGGCTGTAGGTGCGTGAGTTTAATTCTGGGCTTTCTATCCTGTTCCACTGATCTATATTTCTGTCTTTGTGCCAGTACCATGCAGTTTTGACGACTGTTGCTTTGTAGTGTAGTCTGAAGTCCAGGAGCCTGATCCTCCAGCTCCATTTTTCTTTTTCAGGATGTCTTTGGCTATTCTGGGGTAAAATATTTTGTTCAAGTTCTGTGAAAAATATCCTTGGTAATTTGATAGGGATTGCATTGAATCTGTAGATTGCCTTAGGTAGTATAGTCATTTTGATAACATTAACTCTTCCAATCCATGAGCATGGTATATCTTTCCATCTATTTGTGTCATCTTTGATTTCTTTCATCCATGGCTTGTAGTTTTCAGAGTATAGGTCTTTTGTTTCTTTAGGTAGGTTTACTCCTAGGCATTTTATTCTTTTGGATATGATGGTAAATGGGATTGCTTCCCTAATTTCCTTTCTGCTTTTTCATTGTTAGTATATAGAAATGCTGTCAATTTCTGTGTATTGATTTTGTATCCTGCAACTTTGCCAAATTCATGGATGAGCTCTAACAGTTTTCTGGTAGAGTCTTTAGGATTCTCTAGGTATAGTATCATGTCATCTGCAAATAGCGATAGTTGTTACTTCTTCCTTTCCAATTTGGATTCCTTTTATTTCTTTGACTTCTCTGATTGCTGTGGCTAGGACTTCCAGAACCATGTTGAAGAGTAGTGGTGAGAGCAGGCATCCTTGTCTTGTTCCTGATCTCAGCGGGAATTCTTTCAGCTTTTCACCATTGAGAATGATGTTCGCTGTGGGTTTGTCGAATATGGCCTTTATCATGTTGAGGTAGGTTCCCGTTATGCCCACTTTCTGAAGGGTTTTTATCAGAAATGGGTGTTGGATTTTGTCAAAGGCTTTTTCTGCGTCTATTGAGAGGGTCGTATGGTTTTTATTCTTCAGTTTGTTAATGTGGTGTATCACACTGACGGATTTGCAGATATTGAAGAACCCTTGCATCCCTGGGATAAATCCCACTTGATCATGATGTACAATCCTTTTAATGTATTGTTGGATGCAGTTTGCTAGTATTTTGTTGAGGATTTTTGCATCGATGTTCATCAGTGAAATTGGCCTATAGTTTTCTTTTTTCGTGGAGTCTTTGTCTGGTTTTGGTATCAGGGTGATGGTGGCCTCATAGAATGAGTTTGGGAGTATCCCTTCCTCTGCAATTTTTTGAAATAGTTTCAGAAGGAGAGGTGTTAGCTCTTCTCTAAATGTTTGATAGAATTCACCTGTGAAGCCATCTGGTCCTGGACTTTTGTTTGTTGGAAGTTTTTTAATCACAGTTTCAATTTCAGTACTTGTGATGGGTCCATTCATCTTTTCTCTTTCATCTTGGTTTAGTCTTGGAAGATTGTACTTTTCTAAGAATTTGTCCATTTCTTCTAGGTTTTCCATTTTATTGGCATATAGTTGCATATAGTAGTCTCTTGTGATCCTTTGTATTTCTGTGATTTCTGTTGTTACTTCTCATTTTTCATTTCTAATTTTATTGATTTGAGTCCTCTCTCTTTTTTTCTTGATAAGTCTGGCTAGGGGTTTATCAATTTTGTTGATCTTTTCAAAGAACCAGCTTTTCATTTCATTGATCTTTTCTATGGTTTTCTTTGTTTCTATTTCATTGATTTCTGCTCTCATCTTTATGATTTCTTTCCTTCTACTAACTTTAGGTCTTGTCTGTTCTTCTCTCTCAAGCTGCTTTAGATGTAAAGTTAGCCTGTTTATTTGGGCTTTTTCTTGTTTCCTGAGGTGGGCTTGTATTGCTATAAACTTTCCTCTTAGAATGGCTTTTGCTGCATCCCATAGGTTTTGGAGTGTTGTATCTTCATTGTCATTTGCTGCTAGGTATTTTTTAATTTCCTCTTTGATTTCTTCAGTGATCCATTGGTTGTTTAGTAGCATGTTGTTGAGTCTCCACGTGTTTGTGTTTTTTGCAGTTTTTTCCTTGTTGTTGATTTCCAGTCGTATAGCGTTGTGGTCGGAAAAGATGCTTGATATGATTTAAATTTTCTTAAAGTTACTGAGGTTGGATTTGTAGCCCAGGATGTGATCAATCTTAGAGGATGTTCCATGTGCACTTGAGAGGAATGTGTATTCTGTTGCTTTTGGATGAAATGTCCTATACATATCTATTAAGTCCATCTGGTTTAATGCTTCATTCAGGGCCTGTGTTTCCTTATTGATTTTCTGTCTGGTTGATCTGTCCATTGCTGTAAGTGGGGTGTTAAAGTCCCCCACTATGATTGTGTTATTGTTGATTTGTCCTTTTAAGGTTGTTAGCAGTTGCCTTATATATTGTGGTGAACCTGTGTTGGATGTGTAGATATTTAAAATTGTTATATCATCTTCTTGGATTGATCCTTTGATCATTATGTAATGTCCTTCTTTGTCCCTTAAAATATTCTTCATTTTAAAGTCTATTTTGTCTGATATGAGTATTGCTACTCCAGCTTTCTTTGGATCTCTGTTTGCATGAAATATTTTCTTCCATCCTCTCACTTTCAATTTGTAAGTGTCCCTAGAAGTGAAGTGGGTCTCTTGAAGACAGCATATATATGGGTCTTGTTTTTGTATCCATTCAGCCAGTCTATGTCTTTTGGTTGGGGTGTTTAGTGCATTCACATTTAGGGTAATTATTGATATGTATGTTCTTATTGCCATTTTATTAATTACTTTGGGTTTGGGTTTGCTGCTCTTTTTCCTTTCCTTCTTATCTTGTTCTTTTCTGCCTATAGAAGTTCCTTTAGTATTTGTTGTAAGGCTAGTTTAGTGTTGCTGAATTCTGTCAGCTTTTGCTTATCTGAGAAGGTTTTGATTTCTCCTTCAAATCTGAATGAGAGCCTTGCTGGGTAGAGTAATCTTGGTTGGAGGTTTTTTCCTTTCATCACGTTAAGTATATCATGCCACTCCCTTCTGGCCTGCAGAGTTTCTGTTGAAAAATCTGCCGATAGCCTTATCAGGGTTCCCTTGTATGTTATTTGTTTCTTTTCCCTAGCTGCTTTCAAGATTTTCTCTTTGTCTTTAATTTTGGTCTGTTTGATTAGTATGTGTCTCGGGGTGTTCCTCCTTGGGTTTATTTTATATGGTACTCATTGTGCTTCCTGGATTTGAGTGAGTGATCCCTTCCCCATGTTAGGGAAATTTTTGGCTATTATCTCTCGGAATATTTTTTCTGTCTCCTTCTCTCTCTCTTCTCCTTCTGGCACCCCTATAATACAGATGTTGATGCATTTCATGTTGTCCCAGAGTTCTCTGAGACTCTCTTCATTTGTTTTCAATATTTTTTCTCTTTTCTGTTCTGCATCCATAATTTCCACTAATCTGTCCTCCAGCTCGCTTATTTGTTCTTCTGCCTCCTGTATTCTGCTGTTAGCTGCTTCTAGTGAATTTTTTATTTCAGTTATTGTATTTTTCATCTCTTCTTGTTTAAGTTTTATATCTTGTATCTCTTTGGTCAGTGTTTCCTGTAAGTTATCCATCTTTGCCTCCAGTTTATTTCCAATGTCTTGCATCATCTTCAGCATCAACAGTCTAAAGTTTTTCCTGGAGGCCGAGACTCTCCTCATGGCTTAGCTGATTTTCTGGGGTTTTTCCTTTCTCCCTCATCTGAGTTATAGTCCTCTGTCTTTTCATTTTTATAGGTTTTTGGTGTGGTGACCTTCTTACAGATAATAGAGTTGTAGCCTCTCTTACTTCTAATGTCTGCCCCTCTGTGGCTGAAGTCAGTATGGGGGCTTGCTGTAGGCTTCCTGATGGGAGGGGCTGATGCCTGCCCCCTGGTAGGTGGAGCCGATTCTAATCCCTCTTGTGGGTGGGGCTTAGTCTTTGGATGGGATTAGAGGCAGCTGTGTACCTGAGGGGTCTTTATGTAGTCTGTTTACTGAGGGGCGGGGCTGTGATCCCACCTTGTTTGTTGTTTGCCCTGGGGCTTCTCAGCAGCTGGCTGACAGGTGGGGCCAGATTTTCCCAAAATGGCCACCTCCAGAGAAAGGCACTGTTGCTGAATATCCCTGAGAGTTTCGCTTTCAAGTCCTTCCCTCACAACAAGCCACGTTCACCCCTGTTTTCCCAGGATGTCCTCCAAGAACTGCAGTTGGGTTTGACCCAGATTCCCTTGGAGACTTTGCTTTGCCCAGGGACTCAGTTCACATGAAAGCCTGTGTGCGCCTTTTAAGAATGGGGTCTCCATTTTCCCCAGTCCCGTGGAGCTCTTGCACACAAGCCCTGGCCTTCAATGCCAGATGCTCTGGGGCTCTTTCTCCCAGTGCCAGATCCCCACATGTGAGAGTTTGATGTGTGGCTCAGAACTCTCACTCCTGTAGGTGAGTCTCTGTGAACCAGTTAGTTTCCAGTCTGTGGAGCTTCCCACCCAGGGGGTATGGGGTTGTTTATATCATGAAATCGCCCCTCCTACCTCTTGATGTGGCCTCCTCTTTTTCTTCTGAAGTAGGGTATCTTTTTTAAGGTTTCCGGTCCATTTGGGCGAAGAGTGCTCAGTCTTTAGTTGTGAATTTTGTTGTTTTTAGGAGAGAAGTTGAGCTCCAGTCCTTCTATTCCGCCATCTTAATCCCGTCCTCCTCCCATGATGATTTTAACCTTCCCTAGCCAGAAAGGTTTCAATATGTCACTTAATCACTATCTGATATATGGAGGCTTCCTATTCAGCAGCCTGGAGTCAGTGGTCCCACATGCAATCACGTATTTACAGGCATCAATGTAATGGGCAGGCACTGGGAGGCTCCACAGATTTCCCAATATAGAAGCCGTTCGCTAAATGAAAATTCCAAAGAGCAAATGCTGCTTGAGAGAGAGGCTAGAATATCAGGGAAAGTTTAATGAAGGAGCTTGGACCTTGGCTGGAGCCTCTGAAAAAAAGATAGGGCTTGGTGTGGTGAGGTAAGAAGGGCAGCATATGAAAAGGAAATGGCATGAACAGAAGTAGCTCATGGTGTGTGGATAACAATATAGTAATAACTATACCTCCTAGAGCAGAATGCTTTCTGTATAGGAATAATCACTGGAGCATGGAGTACGCTGAATTCTGGATGTTTGAGGAGATGGGAATTTAGCCAGCTTGTGGCACTTTCTTAAATGGGGAGGATGCAGATGAAAACTGGGCATGCTTTTAAAAGCCATAGATATGGACTATTAATCTAGTAGCCATGTATAGGGTTCATCCAACACTTTCTAATTTGGACCCAGGGGTAACCAGTAGCATGGATTTCATGACAGCTGGCTATTCAAAGTTGCAGTCTTTGGTCTTAGAACAGAGTCAAGCTAGTTCAAAATGGAAGATTGACTATCACTTCCCCTCAATGATTCCAGAAGAAGAATAAAGTTAAGCTTACAAAATAGAACTGTTCCATTTCAGTCTTCTTTTTAGAATGTGTAAACTCTTGACCAAGAGATAACTTGGGGTGATACTTCCCCCCAAAGCTGCCTTATTCCATTCATACAATATGTTGTGATGATTATTTCTTTTTATTTGTTCTTACACCCAGTTTCAGAGTTGACAAGCGATTCTAAATTAATATAAGAGAGAGGATAATCTACTGTTATAAACTAATATAATTATCTTCTTTTTCTTAGGTGGCTCATCAACAGTGAGTTTAAACTCTAACCAGCCATTGGCAAACCCAGTTTCAACCCAACCCATTTTAACTCCAAATTCCAGCCTCATGTCAACTTCTCACGGGACAAGAATGCCATCCTTATCCACAGCAGTTCAGAACATAGGAATGTACGGGAATCTGCCTTGCAGTCAACCTGGCACATACAGCGTCACTTCAGGAATGAATCAACTCACCCAACAGAGAAACCCAAACCAATTGATAGCAAGTCAGAACAACCCTCTGATGCCACGGCCACCTACTTTAGGGCCCAGTAATAGTAATAATAATGTGGCCACTTTTGGAGCTGGGTCTGTTGGCAATTCGCAGCAATTAAGACCAAATTTAACCCATAGCATGGCAAGCCTGCCAGCCCAGAGAACATCGAATGTAATGATCACATCCAACACAACAGCGCCAAACTGGGCCTCTCAAGAAGCAACAACCAAACAGCAGGAAGCACTGAAGTCCACAGGAGTTCGCTTCCCCACCGGCACCCCTACAGCCTATACTCCAAACCAGCCCCTGCAGCAGGCGGTAGGTGGCCAGCAGTTCTCCCAGAGAGCGGTGGCTCCTCCTAATCAGTTAACACCAGCAGTGCAAATGCGGCCCATGAACCAAATGAGCCAGACATTAAATGGACAAACCATGGGTCCGCTCAGAAGTCTGAATCTCAGACCCAATCAGCTAAGCTCACAGATTTTGCCGAATTTGAACCAGTCAGGAACAGGGTCGAGGACAGGCATAAACCAGCCACCATCCCTGACACCCGGCAGTTTTCCTTCACCCAGCCAAAGTTCCAGGGCTTTTCAAGGAACTGACCATGGCAGTGACTTAGCTTTTGACTTTCTCAACCAACAGACTGATAACATGGGCCCTGCCCTAAACAGTGATGCTGATTTCATCGATTCTTTATTGAAGACAGAGCCTGGTAATGATGACTGGATGAAAGACATCAATCTCGATGAAATCTTGGGGAACAACTCCTAGAGGAGAAAAAGGAGACAATTCACAAACTCCAAGCACTAAAAGGCAGTATTTTACAAGGACTCTGTCAAGGCCAAACTGTTGACTTTTAGCTGAACGACATGAAGATACCTGGGTTTAGCAATGGAAAGCAAAAAAGTAACTGCCGTAGGAAACGTTTTGGTCCAAATGCTTGTTTTAAATCTCAAACCCGAAAGCAAAACAGTGGGATCACTTTTCCCTGTCTAAACTCCGGAACACAGTATCCAGTTTCTCCAAACAGAACTGTGATGTTGATGTGTAATTAGTTGTATAAAATAGGCTTCCTAAGCTCCTTTTCTTCCTGAAAGAAAAGTAGTAGAATTTGTAGCTTGTTTAAACCCCATGTCATGAGGAGATACTAGGTCCAAGCTCCAAGCAACAAATTCCTTAATTTGCTGTCATAGATATATAAGTATGTTTTAATCTCTCCATTCTGCCTTTTCATTTAGGTTTCCTAAGACGTCCAGGGTAGACTGAAACGCTATAGGTTTGTTTGCAGTAACCAAACAGGGTCTCTGAAAGAACCTAGGGAGTATCCAGGGGACAATGGAATTTCTTCCCCAGATTCACCCTCTCACTTTTTCACTTTTCTCACATGTGCTGTGCTATGTCTAGTGATGAAACAAGAACACAGAGCTGGCCAACTTCATTTGGGCTTCCACAACCAATTTTTGAATCCAGTTTCCACATCTTGGATTCAGTCACAACTGGTCCTAATCACACCGAAATATTAGTGCACACCTGTCTGCATCAGCTTTCACTTTTTAAAAAAGAAAACACCCCACTGGGCCTTGCTCTAAAGGAGATGGATTCGACCACAGATAAGCTGGGGTGTTGCTTATCGTGATGACCCTGCTGATTAGTTCTCAAGCTGGGTGAACTTGAGCCTGGCCCTGCCTGCTTATTTTGATGACCAGAGACTGATTTGTAAGAAAAGGAAGTTTAGAGACCAAAACTGAGATTAGAAGGTATCATGTTTTGGTTGAAGATAAGAAGCAAAAAGTCAGGACCGGGATGGCAGGTACCGGTGGGTACAAATCTATTTTATCGCATTTGAAGGAAAGCCTGATTGAGAGAAAAAACAATTTGGCCTTATTTGGATGCATGATCTGGGTGAACAGCTAAACAGAGCATGCCCTGTTAGTAGCAGCCTACTCATTCTTCCGTCCCTGATGTGATGAATCATTGCCACATGCTAGATGGGCCCTTTCTGTCCAGGTTTTCTCCCTCAGGGCTGAGCACTGTATCAAAATAAGAGTTCCTGTTGAGTCACGGAATAGATCAGCTGTAAAATGGGGGAGATGTGGGCTGATTCGGGATGTATACAAAATATCACTATCATTTTCCTCATTCCAGAGGAACACAGGCTGTCTTCATCCTTTTTAGTTATACGCTCACATATTCAATTATCAAATGATATTTAACTGAAGTCATTTAATAACTCTTTAAATACCTGTTCTAGAAAGAACACATTTTGAAAGTTCTACAAAATCCTCTTCCAGATGACTAGAAGCACTCTCTTTCTTTTACACAATACCAACATCACTGGCCTGAAAATCTTTTCTGTGCTGGGTTGTAAATATAAATAAATTACTTGTTTTGTAAACTTTTGTAAAGAATATTTTGGTAGAAATACTTAAAGCATATTCTTTGGGTTATATTTATACATATGTGAAATAAATATACTATCAAAAGGTTATATTTTATACAAAAAGTAAATTGTTACCTTTTGTATGCTAATATACAAAATTTTGTATAATACGATGGTTTATTTTTAGCTCTACACTTCAACCCTAGGTGGTCAAGTGGGAACTTTTGAAAACTATCAAGAGGCTTGTTAGACAAATTTATATTCTGAAACCTCAATAAGAAAGCATTCCAGGTTTCACTTCTTTCCTTTTTTTTTTTCTTTTTTTTTTTTTTTTGCTGCCCCCAAATTCTTTTTTAAACCCATAGTTCTTGTGTCTTGTTGGATTATTCTGCTGTGCACATTGTATTGGTCCTTGTTGCATGTGGTCTACTGTGTGTTTTCCCATTTTATAAAACAGTGTTTCTCCATGCAAAAAAATAAGGAAAAAAATGATGTACATATAAACACTTTCATTTTATGGCTCCTCCATGTTATTGTATATATCTGCCAGCACGTCCCAGTTACACTCCTGCGATTCAGCTTATTTTTCCCTAACATAAATAGTATGTTTTGTAGTAGCTATCAAATTTAAGAGAAAAAGCAATCAGAATGTTTGGATTTTCTTCTATCTTAATGTGAATTTCATAATTAATGTCTATTTATTCAGCTATTCATTAAAATACAGGATTCTTTGGAAAAAACTGGTGTAGTCTATAGTTTCTGTTTTGTTGGCAGCCTATAACCAAAGATGATGTAATTCTCCTGAAAGCTGAGATAGTGATGATTTGATAGACATACACAACCAAAACTTCAGGATTTACAACTTAAAAGCTATCGGAACATAATCTCCCTTTCGTAGACATACCAGACTGCTTAATTGTCGGCCTTGTTTCTCATTCTGACATATTATACACAAAGTAGAAGTAATTTTTCTTTTTTTAATACAAAGACTAGAAAGCAATTTAAGCAAACAATTCATTCCTGGCTTTGCATTAAGCCCGACGAAGATAGATAACTGCTCTAAGTGAATGCACTAATATTACTTGCATTACTGTAATTGTATCCGTAACTGTAAAGATTTCAACTTGTAAAACAAGTATTTTGTATTGTGTGTAATTTCATGTGTTAAAAAAAATAGTTTAAAAAAATTCAGAAGTGGTTCTCTTCTATGAAATCCTGCTTTGAGTCACCAGTAATATTGTTGCTATATCACAGAAAGTTCTGAGAACTATGAATAGTCATGGGCAAATTTCTTCTCTGGGAAGCTTCTAATACTAGTGAAATGCTGACTTGGCTCATTTCAGTGTTCCTCACTTTGCTTCGAAAGTCTGTATTTAGATCTCATAGGCACAGCAACTACTAAATACTGGAGAAACACTGCTTAATTTTCAGGCACGGTGGACCTTTGCTTGGTCTGCTTTGTGGCATTTGTTTCGCCCAGGCTGAGGGAATACGGGGCCAGGTAAACACAGCCTCACTGAGCATATTTACACAGTCTTTCTGGGGAGTCAAAGAGGCTGAAAGAAAGATGGGCCTGTGTAGGAGGCAAGGGGAACAAGGCTACCAAATTCTCTTGCTCCACTGTTGAAACATGTTGTTGGGGTTCAATGGTACCTTCCTCTTCTGCCAAAAAAGATGTGTGACATTCTCCCTTTTATTAGCATTATTAATGGAGCAATAATAAAATTGATATTTTATACAGTGGTTGTCCAGTGACTCTAGACGTTTCTAAAACAAATCAATAAAAACAACATCAATAAAAATAAATAAAATTAAGAGAAAGAAATGTATAATTCTGAAATACCTTTGAATCTTCATTGTGTAGCCATGGAACTAGAAACGAGAGCGTAAACGTGAGTCCGGAAGGGAGAGAACAGTTCAGCTTCTTCCTGCTCCGTGGTTGCCAAAGGCAGTACAAATGCTTAAACGCTGTATCCACAATTTCCACTTCATATCTCTGAGACTGTGTTTCCTCACTCAAAAATGAAGACTCGGGGATGAGATAACTCCGCATTTCTTCCCAACTCTAAAAGTCTGTGATTGATTTTTTTTTTTTCCAAAGCTAAGTGAAAAGTTAACCAAAAAGATTCAAAGCATCAGTTTCAAAATAAAGAAGTCACCGTTCACCCAAACTTTTGAACGTTTTCAGGTTGCCAGTCAATTTCGTTTAGCAAAGCATCCCTCTCCTTTAAAATTAAATCACATGAAAATGAGAGTTCATCCAAAGCCAGAACTAGTCCATTGACAAGCAGAAAGGCAATGCAGGGACAGGGGCCACTGACTCAATACAAGGAAGTCCTGAATATCAAAAGCTGGGATGTGATATTAAGTGGTCATTTTCCTGTGTTTCCTGGCCCAGACAGCTCCTGTGAAAGATGATTTCTCCCTGTGTATCTCTGCCTGGGGGAGTACTTGCATACTCAACCCATGTGTGGGACAAGCCATGAGAGCTGGGGAGTTAATGCCCCAGGATGACCTTCAACCAATTTAGGACAGGAGTTAGTGGATAAATATTCTAACCTCCACCGCCCTTAGTGAACTAATCTAACGTGTGTTTCATCCTATCTTTCCAAGTTGCCGGCAGGAATAACACCGTTAAGTGCTAACCTGCTCATGAACACATAGTTTACTGGCTTTTCTTCTTTCTGGGTCTTACTACCTCCCTTCTTTACAGGCATCTTGGGCTCACTTTCCCGAAAGGCTGCTTATATCCAAATCTTTGTCTCAGGATCTACTTTTGGGAGAATTAAACTAAAAACCCAAATAACCGTCAGCAGTAGAATGGGTAAGTTGAGGTGTTGTCATCAAATGGAATGCTATGCTGCAGAAGGGGATTAGCCGAATGCAATACTGTAATGTTGAGGGAAAGAAGCAAATCACAAAAATACAGCTCTATTTCACTTACTTAAGATTTTATTTTACTTTACTAACTTTTCAGGGCTGCACCTGAGGCATATGGTGGTTTGCAGGCTAGGGGTCGAATTGGAGCTGTAGCCGCTGGCCTACACCACAACCACAGCAACGCAGGATCCGAGCCACGTCTGCGATCTACGGCACAGCTCATGGCATGGATCCTTAACCCACTGGGTGAGGCCAGGAATTGAACCTGCATTCCCATGGACGCTAGTCAGATTCATTTCTGCTGAGCCACAATGGGAACTCCTATTTAGCATTTTAAAAGGCAAAACTAAAAATATAATTTAAAGATGTATACAGGACAGCAAGATTGGAAAGAAAAGCAAGAGCGGTTATTATATAAGTCAGTCTATAAGTTTCCTCTGGGGTGTGTGACAGAAAGGGCTTCTAAGGTATTGTCGATATTCTATTTCTTACCTGGTTGTGTGTACACTAGTTTTTGTGATGTTATTATTCCTTAAATGATACATATGTATTTTATTTATAGTTTGTGTGTTTGATATATTTCATAATAAATAATTTTCACATGCTGTCAAGTTAGATATGTGAAAGACAGAGGGAGGAGGGCAATCAATTGATCATTAAGTACAAGAGTTTTGCCCTCAGATTGCTTTGCAAGTGTTTTGTTTTCATTCCATTTTAATGAAATCAGAACTTGAAATCATAGAAGATGCATTATGTGATTCATGAAAGAAAGCCTTCAGAGACCTCCCATTAGCAAAACCATACCAGAAAGAAAGGCCTTGGTTCTAACATCAAAAGATTCATGTATGAAGGCACTTTATAAGCTATATATTTAAATGTTTAAAATTCACATGTTAAGTTAAAATATTTAATTTATGTATATTTGTATGTATGTGGTATATGCATACACATTTATAATTCTCTCTTTAGTCCAATTTTCTTTTTTTTAAATTAACAAACCAATTCCCAGTTCTGTTTACACCATAGAAGACATCTATCTAGTCTATTAAACATTAAGGAAATGAAGTAAAAATTTTAATTTGTGTAGGGCTTTGCCTAAGAACTAATGCGAGGTGAGGAAGACTGGCACAGAAGTTATGTGTGTTTGAAAAATAAGCTTGATCCTTAACATTTATTCACAAGAAAATGTAAAGCTTAAATATTAAGGAAGATTATCTCCAATATGTATGAGTATAACATAACTAACCTTCAAAGTAGTTTTTACTCATTCATATACTAACTTGAAAGCAGCATGTCACTTTTCAAAGCCCTGAAGACAAAGTTATATATAAAGAGAGCTATATAAACCTCATTTATATATGTGCCTCCATTTGTATAATTCTGTCTTTCAACACTTACTGCAAAAATAGAAGATTATCCTACATCTGGTGAAAGTTAGCAGGGAATTTTTGTTAATCTTTGGAGTGATCAGAAGTTTTGAAGGATGTCTTAATCCTGCTCTGAGTGTGTCACAGTGGATGTCTTTGTTCATTTCACAAAACCAAATAAGAGTGGTGGCGTGCGGATTAGATTCTGACAATTCAATCCAGATGACTACTTTATTATGAAAAAATATTCCACATCCCTTATCTAGTCCAGAGAGTATATTCATAGAGAAGGCACTAGAGCTACACTATAACACAGTTGCAAGTATTAAAATTAAAGGTTATAAGAAAGAGTCACAGCTGTTAAAGGGCAATCATCGAGTAAATTCATTTTAGTGTTACATATCTATGAGGATGTGGGTTATTTAAGATTTCTTCCAAAACTCATTTCAAAGGCTCTCGATTTAGCATTTCAAAGGTATGGATAATATTTGGGAAAAAAGTTGCGCTTCTTTTAGGTGCAATAATAATAGAATTTGAAAGCTAAATATGCGAAGGATTATAAAATAATGTGTATTAGGGAGTTTGAATGTCCATTGTGTGCACAGATGTCTTAGACTGTGAAATATTGACATTTCATAGTAGCTTTTCTTTCCTGAAGATGTCATTTGCACTTGCTCATTGACTTGAGCTCTTTATGACATAGAGAAAAGCTGAGACTCAAAAAAATGGGTAAAAATTTGGATCTTCGATTTTAACGGACACTGGAAGTGAGTTATTAAACAAATTAAACATCACGTGTGTTTATTTGCTTTTGCTTAAAACATTCAAAACACTTCAAAGAATATTTTACCTCAGAGAAATATGTTCAAACTATTTTAAGCTTTAAGTTAAAACAGGTAGTGCTCCATTCAGAAGGCCCAGATTTTTTTTTAAAAAAGTTGCTTTAGTCAAATTCTGTTTGAGATGGGATTACTCAATTGAGGTTTTTAGAATGGTCGTGGCTGCTGCAACTTTTGCTGAATTCCATAAATAAGAAATCAAACACTCATTAACCATGCAATGCAACTGTTTAAGTAATAAGATCAAATTAAAAAAAAAAAAGAAGAAGAAGAAAAGAAAAGAAAAAGAAAAGGAAGTCCTGTTTGGCTCAGCCGGTTAAGAACCCAACTAGTCTCCATGAGGATGAAGGTTCGATCCCTGTCCTTGCTTAGTGGGTTAAAGATCTGGTGTTGCTAGGAAGCTGCGGTGTAGGCTACAGATGCACCTCAGATCCCCAGTTGCTGTGGCTGTAGTATAGGTCGGCAGCTCCAGTTCTGATTTGACCCCTAGTGCTGCAGGTACTAAAAGAAAAAAAGAAAAAAATGAAAAAGAGCAAGGCATTGACATATGGTTTACTTTGTTGCAATGCCCTTCCTGACTTTCCTTACCTGGCTAACAGGTACATCTCAATTTCATGTATCATCTCCCCTAGGAAGCCTCCCCTAGACCCTAAATTAAAGCTAACTATCCTTGTCAATGCTCCTAAAAGACCTTATACTTATTTCTGACAATTTTCTTTTAAAAATATTATTACAAGTCATGTAAAATAAACTACTGAACTTAACTACAAAAATGCGATCCAGAATGTTATTTTATATGCTTTATATCCTTTACATAAAATTTCAGTGAGATATTTTATAATCCAGTACCATAAAAAGCTTATATGATTCCTCCTTTCTGATAATGAGAATGATATAACTAATTATGTGAGGGTTTTGTGTGGAAAATCTAGGGCTTTGAAAAATATTTGTCAAAACAAAATGTAGGCATTCCCTGGCAGCCTAGTGGGTAAGGATTTGGTGTTGTCACTGCTGTTGCTTGGGTTCAATTCCTGGCCTGGGAACTTCTGCATGCAGAAAAAGAATGTAGATGAAGAGGGCAACCATCCGGTAAATTCTTTTATTCTAGAACAAAGATGGGATTATTAAGTCAACATCCCTGACTTGTTTCTCTTTTCAGTTTGGGTTCTTTGTTTTTGGAGTCAATTGCATCAGCTTAGACCCATTTAAATATTCCTAATGATTCTGATTTCAGTAAGGGATGAATTTCTTACACCTGAAAATGAATTCCAAGGGTTTGATTAAATAGATTTGGCCTTGTATGACTCTGAAAGCCATACTTCACAACCTCTTTCCAAATTGTTTGTAATAATCTCTTTTTTCCCCCAATCTCTCTACGCAAGTTTCCTTTTGTTGATCTGGGAATACAAATATGCATTCTCCATATTTTGAAATTAGAGCTCTGAAATGCAGCGGGGCGGGTTGCTGGTATTTCTTCTCTGCCATTAAATGACTCCTGTAATTTAATGCCACTGTATTTTATGATTTCCTATTACATTGCTTCTCAATTTAAGAAAAATCAGTATTTAATTTGCTTTAAGTCCTTTAGAGTGTATGAATAACATTTATCAACTTAACATTGTGGTGACAGAATTCAAGTTTGGAGATTTAGAAGCAGAGATTTGAAGGTCTCTATTACATACAGATCCAAAGAGCTCTATTTGGTTAATACAAAGAATGCTGTTAGTTTTTCATCTTTGTCATACTGCACAGATGTTATATCTTGAACTATCCGGGTAACTGTAAGTCATGAATAATATGAAAGCATTACAAAGAAATGAACACATTTTAGAACTAAACCTAGAGATGGACAGATTGCCTGGAAGGAGAAAGAATACAAAGCTATCCTGCCAAGAGAACATATTCTTCAGGAAGTCATCACTCACCCAAAACTTTATTGGCAGTGAATGTCATGTTCCCGTGTGTTTAGGTGGTGTTCTCGTGAATACTATCAAATCAAACCAAGAATTCTCTTGGAAGCACCCATGAGACATATTCATTGATTCATTCAAATATACAGTTACTGAGTGCCCACTTTTCACCAAGCCCTCTTCTAGATGCTTGGAACACATCAGCGGGCAAATCCAACAAGATTCTTAGTTGGAGGTGACAGATAATAACAATAGATGGAACAAATTAGTGAAGTATATGACTGGCAGAAGGAGATGAGTGGTATGAAAAAATGAGAAGAGGATAAAGAAGAAATAAGTGCAGGGGTATATGTAAAATTTATGTGAAATATCTTGAGAAGGAGACAGTCGAGCAGAGATTGAAGGAGGTGTAAGAACATTAATATTAGGATAGAAAAGTTGTTAGCAAAGATATGTCAAAATCATCAGGCTATTACAGGAGAAAAGAGAAAAAAAACCCTCCAAGTCATTCTGACTCAATTTTATGTTCAATTCTGAATTTTTCAAAGTGATTGCAGCCCTAAGTAAAGACAAGTACGTTTTTGATTAGTTTTTGGCCCCAACACAAACTTCATTTAAGGTCAAGGAGAGGTGTTTGTCTCATACACCCCCTGCTTTACTTATCATGAACTGGAGCAAAAATGCAGTAGATGACCTTGAAAGTACAAGCCACTCACACCACATAAATGTGATATACATTAGATAGCCCACATTAGATGTTAAAAACAGGTACCAAAGCTTGACAGTTCATACAACAGTTTTCAGGAGATTCAATAACAATACATCAAGATGTAATCTCCTCCAGGACAAATTCATCCTTCCCAAGATGCCAGAAATCTTTTATCTGCTTTCCAATGCCTGAAGCAATATATCAAAGAGTCATGAAAATGCCATGAATGTGAAAGTAATTTTAATGAATCAAAGAAGGAAGGCAACATGTCCACAGACGTGTGGGTAGAAATGTGATCAAGCTGAGATGGTATCACTTACGCAATAGAGAAGTGACAGTTGATAGATTAAATCACAATTACAGAGATCGTAGTAGAGATCATACCTGTGAAAATGTGAGATTAATAGATTCAAACACGGGTTTTTAAAAAATGTATTTGAGATGGTTCAATCTGTTGAATGTTGTTTAACACATCCCCGAGGTCACTAGAACAAAGTCGATGCTGAGGTCTTTAATTACTGCCAAAATTTCAGCCATGTTCCATCATCTGACCTTCTTTGGTCTGATTTATACCATGAATTAGATAGAGAACAACCACGTGTATAACGCGTCAGCCACCATACCAGATGCTTTTACATGTATCCTCTCACTAAAGTCTCACGTTCTGATGTGTTTGTGTGTGTGGTTATGTGCCCATGATGTAGAAGGATGGGGGGAGGAGAAGAAGGAATAATAGCTACATTTTATAGGAGTTCAGAGAGGTTAGATGAGTGCTTCAAATTCTACTAAAGCCAGGCTGCTGCTCAGGATTTCTAGCTCTGTTAAGCCATCTGCTATTCCACAGAGGCCACTATAATAATTGCTATTTCCAAGTATTTTATTGCTTATAAAGCACATTTGGGAGTTCCTGTTGTGGTTTAGTGGGTTAAGAACCTGACATAGGGTCCATGAGGATGCAGGTTGGATCCCAGGCCTTGCTCAGTGGGTTAAGGGTCCAACATTGCTGCAAGCTGCACTGTAGGTGGCCGATGCAGCTTGGATCTGGTATTGCTGTGGCTGTGGCATAGGCCTGCGGCTGCAGCTCCGATTTGACACCTAGCCCAGGAACTTCCATATGCCACAGGTGAGGCCATGAAAAAAAAAAGGTACATTCATATTTTTGATTATATAACTCTAATTAATCTTGGTTTTCTTCAAAATTATCAAAATGCACTAAGGCCACGTGCTTATCTTTTGAGTATAAACTTTCATAAGCTACATTTTTATGACAAACTTATTACATCTGCCACTATCTCATAATGACGAAAGAGACTGCATTTTCAGTAAAAAGAGTAATACAAAGTATGCCAAATAATTTCTCTAAGAGTGTTTCCTCAACTATAAAATGAAAATAAAGGAGTTCCCGTCATGGCTCAGCGGTTAATGAACCCGACTAGTGAGGTTGCGGGTTTGATCCCTGGCCTTGCCCAGTGGGTTAAGGATCCTGTGTTGCTGTGGCTGTGGTATAGGCCAGCAGCTACAGCTCTGATTCATCCCCTAGCCTGGGAACCTTCATATGCTGCAGGTGCAGCTCTAAAGAGACCAAAATAAATAAAAAAATAAAATAAAATAAAATAAAATGAAAATAAGGAGTTCCTGTTGTGGTGCAGTGGAAGTGAATTGGACTAGGAACCATGAGGTTGCATGTTGGATCCCTGGCCTTGCTCATTGGGTTAAAGGATCAGGCATTGCCCTGAGCTGTGGTGTAAGTCGCAGACGCGGTTCAGATCTGGTGATGCTGTGCCTGTGGTGTAGACTGGCAGTGGCAGTTGTAGCTCCAATTGGACCCCTAGCCTGGGAACCTACATATGCTGCAGATGTAGCCCTAAAAAGCAAAAAAAAAAAAAAGAAAGAAAGAAAAGAAAAAGAAAGCAAATAATAATATCTATGTACTTACCTACCTCACAGAATTGCTGTAAAGATAGTGTAGTAAAACTGTGTATATGAAGAGCTTTGAAATTATTTATAATAACACATTACATTATTAAATACGTTTTATTTTTCTTTTTTGGCCACCCCACAGCATATGGAATTCCTGGGGCCAGGGGATTAGATCTGAGCCACAGTTTTGACCTATGCCACAGGTGCAGCAACACTGGATCCTTTAACCCACTGTGCCAGGTGAGAGAGTGAACCTGTGCTCTGGTGCTGCAGAGATGCCGCTGATTTCGTTGTACCACAGTGGGGACTCCTTTAATGATTGCTATTAAAGAGCATTTCCAAGTGATATTTTTGTGACTTCTTTTTTTAAAAATTCTATTGAAGTATAGTCGATTTACAAGGTTGTCTTAATTTCTGCCACACAGAAAGGTGATTTAGTTACATATATATATATTCTTTTTCATGTTTTTTCCATTACGGTTTATCACAGAATATTGACTATAGTCCCATTGTACTTCTGAGGCTAGGTCATGAAAGCTATGGCTTCCACCTGATTTTCTCGCTCAGGATACTTGCCCTTGGAACCCAGCCTCTTGGAGAAGGCAAGTGGAGATGTTCCAACTGAGAGCCAACATATGGATAACTAAGGTTCTAATCAACATCTGGCATCAACCGCAAGACACGTGAGTGAATAAACATCAGGTGATTCTAGCTCCACCCACCGAGTCAGTCTTAGCCTTTGGGTTCTCCAGTTACAGTGGAGCAGAGCAAAGTTATACTCTCTGTGCCTTGTTGAAAATATGTGAGCATAACAAAGAAGTTTTATGTGCTTATATAGTTAAATCTGTTAGTCTTTCCCTTTTTGGTTTCTGGTTTTCTGTTTTGCTTAAAGAAGGTCTTTCAAGTAGTTCCTGTTGTAGCTCAGTGGTAAGGAAACTGGCTAGTATCCATGAGCACTTCAGTTCAATCCCTGGCCCAAGTGGGTTAAGGATTGGGGCATTGCCATGAGCTATGGTAAAAGTCACAGCTGTGGCTTGCATCTGAGTATCAGATTATTAAGATCAAGTCATTAAAAAAAAAAAAAAGAGAGAAAAAGAAAAGGATTTCTGTTTGGCTCAGTTGGTTAAGAACCCAGCTAGTCTCATGAGGATGCAGTGTAGGTAGCAGCTGCAGCTCTGATTCAACCCCTAGCCTGGGAACTTCCATGTACCGTGGGTGCATCCCTATTTTAAAAAAAGAGAGAGAGAGAGAGAGAGAGAGAGAAGAAGATGAAGAAGAAGAAGGTCATTCCTACGAAAAATCATAAAAACTAGTCTCCTGTATTTTCTTTTAGTACTATTGCTTTTACTATTCTTTGCAAGAGGTATATAGTTACTTTTCTACCTTAAATGATATATAAAAAGAATTCTGATTGATTAAAGATTTATGTATCTATCATCTATCTCTGTAATGCAGCTTATTCTATATAACAGCTACATAATTGCTGCTCATTAAATAATAAAAAATTTAATGTGGGAGTTCCCTTCATGGCTCAGCAGTTAACAAACCTGGCTAGGATCTGGGTTCGATCCAGGGCCTTGCTCAGTGGGTTAAGGATCCGGCATTGCTGTGAGCTGTGGTGTGGGTCACAGACACGTCTTGGATTCCGCATTGCTCTGGCTGTGTTGTAGGCTGGCAGCTGTAGCTCTGATTCGACCCCTAGCCTAAGAACCTCCATATGCCACGAGTGCGGCCCTAAATAAAAAAGCAAAAACAAACAAAAAAAAAACTCAATCGGTATTGTGAGCTTGAAAATGACATACAATCTTTGATCGCGTCATGCCTCTATTTGTTAACTTGCTATAATTGGCAACACATTGTGGACTGTGGGATAATTGAGTGCCAGTCCAAAAAAGGCCCATTTTAGACATTTATTTTTCTGGTTATTTGTGGCTGTGTAACAAAATCAGCCCCCAATTTAATGATATATAACAACCTTTTGTTATGCTCACATATTTTCAACAAGGCACAGAGAGTATAACTTTGCTCTGCTCCACTGTAACTGGAGAACCCAAAGGCTAAGACTGACTCGGTGGGTGGAGCTAGAATCACCTGATGTTTATTCACTCACGTGTCTTGCGGTTGATGCCAGATGTTGATTAGAACCTTAGTTATCCATATGTTGGCTCTCAGTTGGAACATCTCCACTTGCCTTCTCCAAGAGGCTGGGTTCCAAGGGCAAGTATCCTGAGCGAGAAAGTCAGGTGGAAGCCATAGCTTTCATGACCTAGCCTCAGAAGTACAGTGGGACTATAGTCAATATTCTGTGATAAACCATAATGGAAAAAACATGAAAAAGAATATATATATATATATATATATATATATATATATATATATATATATATATATAACTAAATCACCTTTCTGTGTGGCAGAAATTAAGACAACCTTGTAAATCGACTATACTTCAATAGAATTTTTAAAAAAAGAAGTCACAAAAATATCACTTCTTTTGATAATCATAATCTCATCCAGATTTAAAAGGAGAGAATGGAGAGGTGTCAACATCACATTGTAAGAGGAAGAAGTGGGATAGTTTTTTTCAGCAACAATATTTGGAAAAATATAATCCTGCCATATTTATCATTGTAGTTCAAATTTTTGCAATTTTTTCTGGCTGATTTTGTAAAATATTCGCATATACAGATCCATTTGTCTTGAAATACACAGATTCACATTCTACATTTGCACCACATTCTATTTACCATTTATGGTGTTTTCTAAGCTATTCTACTGCTTTTTACTCTTTACTTAAAATAATATTTAACAACATTCAGATGTTACTGTAGTTTCTGTTCTGTTGTAGTGAGATCTCTTTTTTTACTTAGCTTGTAAGAGTCATGGTCAGAATTTTAGTTCTATATCAATTTGTGGTTAGTGCTAAATGATTTGGCCAAATATGCAAGTAAGGGGAAGGAAACCTTCTGGAGGATTGGTGACAGGAAAATCCACAGAAGTGATTGTAAATGGACACGGTGGGCCTAGGGTCTGAAAAGTTTTATTCTATACAAATGCACACCAAAAATTAACCATTAGGGAAGAGGCCCAAATAATCTAATGACAAGATGATCTATTTTGTGCATATTAGTGAGAGCTTCTTTCCCCAGAAAACTACAGTATTTGCTCAATGAGCTTATAAACAATACGGCAGGAATCTAAGCTAAAGATGGACTGAAAAATATGGACTTTTAATGAACAAAGCTGATCTGGGGACCTCCACTGCTGAATGCCTAACCTGCCAATAGCTAAGATCACTGCTGTGCTTTCAATACGGTACCGTGTCTGGGAAGGAAAAACTAGTCATCCAGTATAAACTGATTACATTAATCACTGCCGTGATGAAGTGGCAATGATTTGTCCTCAGAGAAATGGATACTTAATCTGTTTCGTCTGGAAGCAGACTTATTTTCTCCACCTTCCATGATTTTCCACAATACCAAGTTCCTCAGAATTAACTAATGCCTTATTCACTGCCATGCCATCCCACATAACACTGTACTTGAACAATGAACTCATTTTACAGCCGAAGTGGGATAATGGGGAGTGCCCCTTGGATTCACAGATTTTCCCATGTGCCCCATTATCCAGAAGATGCTATTATTATTATTATCAATGTTATTATTATTATTATTATTATAGAATAGTGGGTATATATTGAAGACTCAGTTATGACACTATTCAAGGGACCATATCTTAGAAGTTTGACATTCTTTCATATAGAACACAACACACCCTCTGAGACAGCTTCCAGTATGTGGCGCACTTTCCCTCACAGACATACATGGGTCTGTAACTCAAGGTATAGACGTAAGAGTGGTCTCGCTATTATAACTAACTACTTATTTGAATGATGTTTGTTTCCATCTCCCATGTGTGCTTCGATGGCTTGGAGGTATTAGTATCCAAGGGATGAACAATTTCACTAGGGGACATACCTGTGGTCTCACCAAAGTGAACGTCAAGATTGCCATCAGACCATTTTGAGATCCTGGTGTTGCCACATTATGAAGACAAAAAATATATTTAGAACCTGGGAGACTTTCTGGAAGGGCCTTCTTTATTCTTTAATTGCTGCATCCAATGGTATATGATAACAAAGACCACAGCAACACAATGCATACAGGAATTCCATGTATTCATCTCTCTCAGTAAAAAAGACCTGACTCACCTAAAAAGGCAAAGACCCACAGCTAGCTGAGGTGCTGAATGAGGACAGGGAAAAATGGGAGGATTGCTGGAAGATTTGTAAGTGCCAATCAGGGCTTTGTGATAAATTGTGGAAATTAGGATTATAATAGCTAGCCATATTTTCTGCCTTGCTCATCTATGTCTTTCTTTACTCATTCATCTGTATTTCCCCTACTACTGTGTATAATACGAGTCATTAACTTCATTATTCAATCCTTGAATTATAGAATATTATGTTGAGGATGCAGTTTAAGTAGAAAAAGAATAAACATCACTCAGAAACATAGATACTGATGAGACTATGTTTCCTCTTTGGGGATTAAGTGTATTTTCATCTGTATAAAGTCTAGTTTCATCGTGGCTGGAAGCATGTTATTGTTGTAATTATTACTTGGGAGTTTAAGTCACAACGGAGGGGTGTTTATGAAAGAATAGCCGAAGGGATGAATTGCACTGGGTATGTTGGCCTGGCACCCAGAATGTATACCAACCTGTTTTTAGAGTGCCTTGTAGAATGGCAGAGACTGCAAAGTTACAAAGTATATTTTTCAGACTTCCTTGTATATAGGATTCTGTATATGAATTCAGTTCTATAAATTAGATGCATTCACAAAAACTTGCAAAATGGAAGCGAGGGCAGAGGCCAGTTCTTCTCTTTGCTTTTTCTTTTTTTGCCACACCCGCAGGACATGGAAGTTCCTGGACCACAGATTATACCCACGCCACAGAAGGGACCTGAGCTGCTGCAGTGACAAAGCCGGATCTTTAACTTGCTGCATCATAGGAGAACCCTTTCTCATTTATTTTCTGTTTGGGTTGATTGCTAGCCTTAAAGGTGTCTGTTTCTTGATCTCTGGATTGTATGTAGTCAACAGTTTCAGCAGCAACACCCAATCCCCCACTTTCTTCATTTTAATACACTGCTGATGCTTGTTCCTTTGGAAAGCCTGTTTAACGACGTTATTCTGAGAATCATCCCTGAAGTCTCTGCCTAGAGGCTGCTCCTTCATCCTTATCGTGAGAGTAGAGGCATCTAGTTTTGTTTTAAATATTTTTTTTTTTCTGTTTAAAATAGCCAGCAGAGTACAGAGGCCAGTGAAGAGCACACAAACCTCTCAGGTACTAAACTTTTCTAGTGGAAATCTTTGGATGTGGTTTACATATAGAGAATTGACCATACACACAAACTTCAAGCCTAAGTTTTGAGGGAATTAAATGGGCAAACAAAGCCCAAGTCTGATCTACAAGCCCACGATTGTTTGATTGCTAACTCATCCTGAAGCTCTCCATACCTGTATCAGGAAGATGGCTGCAAAAGTTGTGAAACATGCCCCACCGTCACCCCAAGTTAATTCTCGGCAATACCCCCTTCAAATGTGTCATAGGGCGTAATGGGCAAAGAAAAACTTCCTAGACGGCAAGGCTAAGGGTCATGGTGGATAATGAGCAAAGGTATTCCTCCAAGAACAGAGCAATATGGGAGGTCAAATGAGCTAAACAAGTTTACTCTATTTGCTAAAATTGGGGTTATTTATGATTTCTGCCCAGCAGGATTTTCCCCTCCTTTTCTTCTCTGAATATGAGGTTGCCTTTTTGTTTTGTTTTTTGTTTTTGTTTTTGGCTGCACTTGCAGCATGCAAAAGTTCCTGGGCCAGGGATCCAACCCACACCATAGCTGCGACCCTAGCCACTGCAGTGAAAATGCTGGATATTTTACTGGATAGGCCATCAGGGAACCTCTTGAATAAGTTTTTACTGTACTTACCCTATGCATGATCCACCATTATATAATGGGTACATGTATATGTGAGAGGAATGCCTTTTTTTTTTTTTTTTTCTCATTTTTGGTCGCCCTGAGGCATATGCAGTTCATGGGCCAGGGATTAGATTCAAGCTGCAGTAGCTATATCAGTGGCAATAGTGGATCCTCAACCACTGTGCTGGGCTGGGGATCAGACTTGTGTCCTAGTGCTCTCAAGGTGCCGATGATCCTGTTATGCCAAAACAGAAACTGCTTTTTTTTTTTTTTTTAATTTTATAGGACGCCAAACCATAGGAAAGTCACGACTGGAAATGATGAAGAGGAATACATTTCACCTACAGGTACAGGACCTTGAGCTGTATAGTTACTACAAGGTTTGTAGTTTTTTGCCTTAGGGAAAATAAACATGTTTGGTGTGTTATTAAAAGACAGTACAAAGGTTTTGGGGTTTCCAGAGGAGTGGACTATATTGGAGACAATTAATTGTCCCCAAAATCCATTTCCTGCTTCTCCCACAAAAAAAATTTTTTTTTTTTTTTTGGTCTTTTTAGGGCCACACCCTCAGCATATGGAGGTTCCCAGGCTAGGGGTCAAATCGGAACTGAAGCTGCTGGCCTATGACACAGCCAATGCCACAGCCACAGGAACACCAGACCCGAGCTACGTCTGTGATCTTCACCACAGCTCACGGCAACCCCAGATCCTTAACCCACTGATCAAGGCCAGGGATTGAACCTGCATCCTCACGGATACTAGCCAGATTCATTTCCGCTGAGCCATGCTGGGAACTCCACAAAAACTTTTTTATTTTTTTAGTTAGACAAACAGACTCTAAAGTAGACAGAATTCTAAGATCACCTAAAATATTCTTAACACTGGTGTTCTTACTCTGCATAACCCCTCCCTCTGAGTATGGCAAGATGTGTGAATGTGAAGATTTCACTCCTGTGATTAGATTGCACTACAGGGCAAAGGTACATGTATTTTGCAACAACCTAAATCAGCTTGAAGCAGATTGTTTCAGTCAAGCCCCTAGATGAGAAGAGAGCCTGGCCAACACCTTGATTTCAATCTGATGAGATCCTGAGCAGAGGATCCAGTGAAATCTGGCCAGGATGCCTGATCCACAAAAAATGTGAGATATAAGTATGTGTCAGGTTAGGTAACTAAATTTGTGATTATTTCTTCCACAATAGTGGAGAGGGAATCTAGGCACCTATCTATACATTGTATTTCTAAACTTCTCTTGCAGTAGGTGTGATCTGTGACTAAATTCTGGCCCATCAGATAAGAGCTGAGTTCAAGTGTGCAACTTCTGGACTGATATCATTAAAGGTAAGTAGTGGGCATACTTTTAAAGCTTTTGGGTAGCTGCCCAAAAGTGGAATTGCTGGATCATATGGTAGTTCTATTTTGTGTGTGTGTGTGTTGTAAAAGATACATAAAATTTTCTATCTTAACCACTTTTAAATATGCAGTACAGTAATGTCCACTCTATGCACCTTGTATAACAGATGTCTAGAAATTTTTTCATCTTGTGAAACCAAAAGTCTATACCCACTGAAGAATGACTCCCTTTTCCCCTTCCCTCCCAGCCCCTAGCAACCACCATTCTATGTTCTAAGAGTTTGACAACTTTGGTTGCCTCATGCAAGTAGAATCATAAAGCATTTGTCTGGCTTATTTCATTTAGCATAGTGTCCTCAAGGGTCGTCCTTGTTGTAGCATGTGACAGAATTCCCTTCCTTTTTAAGTTTAAATAACATTCCACTGAACATATATACCACATTTGTTTATCCATCTGTCGATGGACATTTGTGTTGCTTCCATCTATTGGTTATTGTGAATACTGCTGCTATAGACATAGGTGTACAAATATCTCTTTGAGATCCTGATTTAAATTCTTTTGCATGTATACCCAGATGTGGGATTCCATATTTTTTTGAGGAAACTCTGATACTGTTTTCCACAGCAGTTACACCATTTTTCACCACCACCAACAGTGCACACGGTTCCAGTTTCTGCATATCCTTGCCAATATTTGTTGTTTGGGGAAGCTTTTGATAGTAGCCGTCTTAATGGGTGTGAAATAGAATCTCATTATGATTTTGATTTGCAGTCCTCCACTGATGAGTGACATTGAGCATCTTTTCATATGCTTGTTGGCCATTTGTGTATCATCTTTTGAAAAATGTCTATTTAAATCCTTTACCTATTTTGTAATAGGATTATTTGATTTTTTGTTGTTGATTTGTAAGTGCTCTTTACATATTTTAATGTATTCTGGATACATATCCCTTATCAAACATATGATTTGCACATATTCTCTCCCATTCCGTAAGCTGTCTTTTCACTTGATTGATTGTGTCCTTTGAAACACAGACATTTTTCCATTTGATGTAGTCCTATTTGTTTATTTTTGCTTTTGTTGTCTGTGCCTTTGGAATCACATCCAAGAAAACACTGCCATTTCCTGATGCTAGCCTCACATATTTTTTGCCTTGCAGAAGTGCCTGGAAGACAGTGATCCATTTGTGGTAATGTGAAGGAAAAAAAAAAAAAAACACATCTAATTTTTTTTCCTTCACTTTTCAGATGCACTGCTTTTCTCCATGCCTCACTAGAAGCCCTGCATGACTATAAATGTTGAGTTGGGAGAAGATTGAGCCCATGTTAGTTCACCATTTTGTCAAGAATTGGCAGTCTTGGCACTTTTTTGGGGGGCCGTGGGTGATTTGGTCTGACAGGATCTAATCACAATACCATGGGCAGGGTGAGAGTTAAGGGTTAATATGCTACATGCTCTCTGTTCTTTACCAGCAATATTAAGTAGTGAGTAAAAACACTTGGTGAGATAATTCTTATAAGAATTGTGCAGGCATATTATATTGTGATAAACTTGTGAAATACAGCTTTCTTGGAAAAAAAATTGTAAAGTAATGTAATTAAGAATATTAGTATAATTTGCCAGTCCCATTATGTCTCCTGGAAAGCTGGGGGAGGGTCATTAATTTTAGAGGACTTCCAGAGCAAAGAAGAATTTGACCAGGACGTTTATAGAAATATACTAAGCAAAGGAAATTTTGTTGCCAATCCTCAATGAGGGTTTAACTCAAAGGCTTGTTGTAGGATTACATGAATTATTCATGAAGTGGCACAGCTCAGTGATTAAGAACTAGGCATCAGAGTTAAGTAGACCTAAACCCTATTTCAAGGCCACCCTACGTGACCTTGAAATATTCAAACTTCCAAAGCTTCTGAAATGTTTTCATCTGTAAAATAGGGATAATAATAATACCTTAACAATAATATTGTTTATAATCTTTTGAACCACTTCAGAGAAAATACAGAAACTTTGCAATTACACAGTTTCATTTACAATGAAACTTTGGCAGCCTTTATGCTCTAATATTCCTATGTGTTATATGCATGTGCACTACAAACTCCACTAGAAAGTGCTGTAATTTTTGATTTAAAGTCACATGTGTTTTAAAGAAATTAAAACATATTTACCTAAATATTTCTCATTCTGAATCTTCATCCTGGACGTCCATTTCTTGTTAGCTTGAAGAATTTCCTTTAGGGCATCTTGTGGTGTGTGTTTGCTGGCTACACATTCTGTTAAGGTCTCTCTTCTAAACTAAAAATGTCTACTGCATTATCACCCACGAAAGATGTTTTTGTGAGATAAATACCTATATCTTTACAGTTTTGACTTTTTTCTTAAAACAATCTAAAGATTTTTGCTCTACTGTTTTCTATCATCCATTTTGCTGGGAAATCTGTGACCTTTAGAATTGTGGTTTTCTATGTGTAACGTGTCATTTTTCTCTAGCTGGTTTCAAGATTTTTTGATTTTCAGCAGTTTAATTATTATGTGCCTAGGCATGGTTTTCTTTGTATTTATCCTGTTTTGTGTTTTCTGAGCATCTTGAGTCTGTAAACTTATGCTGTTGGTCAAAATTTGTTAAGTTTCTTTCTTTCTTCTTCTTCTTTTTTTTTTTTTTTTGGCCATGCCCGAGACATGTAGAGGGTTCTAACCAGGGATTTAACCTGTGCCGGAGCAGGGACTCAAGTCCCTGCAGTGACAATGCCATATCCTTAACCCACTGTGCCAAAAGGGAACTCCTTGGTTACAATTTCTTTAGTTTTCTCTACCTAATTTTTTCTACTTCTCTCGGAACACAAATTAACTGTATATTAGACTTTTTGATATTGTCCCACATGTCCCTTGAGCTCTGTTAATATTTTCCCAATCTTTTCCCCCTTGCTTTTTCATATTAGATTATTTCTACTGATTTATTCAAGTTTCTGACATGTTTCTCTCTTAAATCCATTCTGCTATTAGATCCAGCCAGTGAATCTTTTTCTTTCAGGTATTGTATTTTTCCTAAAATTTCCATTTGGATCTTTTTTATATGTTTGATACCTCTGCTGAGTTTTACTATTTTCCATTGATTACAGCGTATATGCCTTTATTTTTTGAATATGGTTTGATATTAGATGCTTTAAAGTTATTGTACGATAATTCTACCTTTGTCATCTGGAATTTAGCTTCTCTGTATTATCTTTTCCTTTGAGAATATGTCCCACTTTCTTGGTACTTTTAATGTCAAGTAATTCTGAATTGTGTCTTTAGCATTTATGACCATTGTTTTGGAATCTCTGGATTCTGTTTTATTACCTTGAGAAGTATTGATTCTTTTGTGTACCATATTACCTTGGTTTGAAATAAACTGAAATTTTTGCCTTGCTTACAGAAGGTAACGACTCAAATCTTGCTTTGGTTCTTTTAACTGGACAGTTAGAAGGATACTCCATCTTTGGTTCTCTATTTGTGCTGCTTGCCTTCATGTTATTCAAATCAAAATAGGGTTTAGCTAGAGATTGTCTGACTATGTATAGTTTAGACTTCCCCTCTCTGGTTCTCTTTTTTAGAATTCCTGCTTCGTTCTCTAGCTCCCTTCAGCTCTTCAGGCCAGAAAGATAGTAGGCTTTCAATGATAGTTTCTGCCATCCTGTGCTGCATAATTTTGGTCAGTTCATAGGTTAAAACCAAAGATGAGAAACTTCCTCTGTATTGGTCACTTCCCTCCATGCTTTGCCGCGCTTTGATTCTTCCTGTTTCGTTTATTTTCTTGACTCCTCAGGTAGTTGGGATTTATTTATTTTATTCATTTTTTTTATTCTGTCTAGAGTTTATACTTGTTATCTGTGGAAAGCTCAGTCTGTTAGATGCTTGCTCCTCTATACTAGAAGTGGAATTTTCCAAACCAAAATATCAAAAACCTACATTTTTGGATAGAAATAGCTAAGCATAAGGTTTATGCACACTTGATCCTTCCAAGGATTATGTTTTTGGCAAATGTGTTTGAAGAAACACAGAAGTATCCCTCTGTTTACTCATATCCCACTGTTTTAATATCTCAAGAGAAGTTTATTTCTTTATTCTGATTCAAGTTGATAGGCAGCAAACCTATAGATCTAAATCAGTGCTGTTCAAATTATTGTCTGCCATTCAGTGACTGTGCATGAACTATGCATTTCTTGTCTACCATGAGGACAGAATTGAGAACAGATGTTTAGAAACTTTAATGTGGAGTATGAAACTTTTATAAAGTAATTTTTTAACTGTTAAATATAAGAAAAAAATTCGGCCTTGTATTTTGCACGCCTTTGGTTTTTCTTAAACTTTGTTTTTCTAGTAATTAATTTTTCTTATAATTTACAAAAGCATTGTTGGTGATGGTTTGGAAATTAAAAAACAAAACACTGGTTATTCCCACAGATAATATGAAAAACACAGGCCTAGATTTCAAGTAAGAAAATAACTTTTGGGGAGTTCCCATGTGGCTCAGTGGTAAGGGACCCAACTAGGATCCATGAGGACAAGGGTTTGATCCTTGGCCACACTCAGTGGGTTAAGGATCTGTCGTCGAGAGCTATGGATGGTATAGGTTGCAGATGTAGCTTGGATTTCGTGTTGCTGTGACTATGGCCAGCAGCTGCAGCTCTGATTTGACTTGTGGCCTGGGAACTTCCATATGCTGCAGGTGAGCCTTAAAAAAGAGGAAAAACGACAAAATAACTTTTGGCAAATTGGGAAGGTCTCAAGCTAACCATTTAATAGGTGAGATGAGCCTAGACTGTAATTTAATTATAATGATAATTCCTGAATGACTTGGGATAGGCTAAAATGTTGTTTTAAAAGATGAGAAAACTGTGGTGCAAAAAGTCCTAATTAAGTTGACTTTTTGGTGGTACCTGACATAGCAGCCTACATGACAGAAAAGAATTCTGCACTAACTTAATGTTTAGCTGAGACCAAAGTAGTCTTTGTTGTTCACTCTGAGAAGTTACTGTTTTATTATTTAGGTTAGAAGTAAAGCAATAGAGAGTTCCTGCTGTGGCGCAGTGAATTAATGATCCATTGGGCTTGTCTTTGTGGATGCTCCATTTTGATCCCCAGCCTGGCACAGTGGGTTAAGGATCCTGGGTTGCTGTAGCTGTGGCTTAAGTCACAGCTCCAGCGTGAATTCAATTCTGGCCCAGGAACTTCCATATCCTATGGGTGTAGCCAAAAAAGAAAGCAGTAAAGCAATAAGTTCAGAGGAAGAACATAATAGCATAATATAGCATAATAGGATCTGAGAGCAACGGATCCATTTACCGAACCTACTGTGCAACCAACTCTGTGTAGAGGAAAAAAAAAAAAAACATTATATGGGTATTTTAATTCCTATTTTAGAAATGAGAAAACTAAGTCTTGGAGAAGCAATGAAATCAAAATCATAGAGCAGGTATGTGAAAGAATCAGGATTCCATTTCAGATTTGTCTGGTTTCGAAGTCTTTACACTTAACATTATTGTTCTTTATTAATCATCAAATAAACACATACACAAACTATTATACTATCAGGCAGATGGTTTCAAGCGCTCTGTGAAGGCAATGCTGCTAGAAATTAACTGAGTTCTAGAAAGAATATGGGTCTACTATTTAAGGATTTAAGTCCTTACCAAATTTAGCTTGGAAAAATCTATGTCAAGGTATAATGTGACAGTGAGCCAGCATTTTGGAGGGTAAGTAGGGGTGGAGAAGCAATAAGCAGATTCTTTTATGACTCATTGTAGATGTTTATGCTTGTTAAGAATTCTCAAACACCTCTTCTCTTTGCCTATCAGTTAAGGTTAAGAAATACAATTAAGATCTCTTTACAAATGAGATCTCTTTACAAATGCCATCCTGTCCCTGCCAAGCTGGAAGAGAAAGGCCAAGTCTTTTTGCTTAAATGTATGTTCATTCATATTAATAAACACCCTAGTTTATGTGGAACACAACCAGGCTGGTGGTTTTTCAGGGGAATGTACTCGCAAATTCGTATTTCACTGGCCCTACACTTCAAGATTTTCTTAAAAACATTAGTTGTCAGTATACATTAAATCTAGTTTAAATCAACATAATGCCATTTATCTTAGCAGGGAACTGTTTTGTTTATAAAATGACTGGCTAAATTTTTACAAAAATAATCTTCGCATATTTTTATACCATATACGTCAGGTGATGGAGACTCAGTCTCAATCAACAAAATTCTTTTTTGGTATCCTTTCTATGTCCTTCCTTTATCCTCTGTAACAGAAAATTACCAGCAGAAGCATTTCCCCTTCACCCAGTTCCTGTTCTCTTATCACAGTTCTATTACTCTCCCCTCCCTTCCTGCCCTGCCTGGGAATTTGAGAGGGCAGGGAAAGATCCCTACAAGTTTGCCCTCTATCCGACACCACTGCACCCAGTGGTATATGTGTCTAATTTTTTGGTACATTTAACAATTCCCTCCCCATTTCCTCTTCCCATACCTTTCTGTGTGGACAATGGATTAATTCCAAAGTGATTTTTTCCTTCAGATACTTCTAGATCACACAGACTTCAATTCAAATCACAGCAGGGCTTAAAGTTTCAGCTTCTTTTCTAGTGCCCTCTCTACAATGCTGGCTCAGGGATGCAATGGAAATAGAACGATGAGCATTAACTTTTTCCCCTACTTGTCATATATTTCACATTACCCTCTCACATCAATCACGTCTTACTTCTCTGCCCCCTGCCTATAGCTTCCCTGCCTACAGCTACCGTTTTTGAAGTGGTGCTACAAACTGTTTATACATATTAGTCCATTCCATCCAGTAACAACTCTTACGAAGTAGGTAGTGATATTAGCAGCTCATCTCCTTCACCTGCCTTTCCCCCCCGCCCCGTTACTGCGCAAGTGCGCGAGCCGCGTCAAAGCAGTCGACCGAGGGGCGCCGCGGGGTCCGCCGGCTCCCCGGCAGCCCCCGCGCGCGGTGCAGGCTGGGGGAACATGGCCGCTTCCGGTCTCCCTCCCGGGCCGGCGCGGGCCTGACCGCGGTCCTTCCCCGACGCACTCCACCCTCCGCTCCTTCTGCCCGGTAGCCGAGAAGGTCGCTGCAGCTTTTTCCTCCCGCTATCCCCGCCGAGCCATGGAGAAAAGCTCGAGCTGCGAGAGTCTTGGCTCCCAGCCGGTGGTAGCACGGCCGCCCAGCGTGGATTCCCTGTCCAGGTAACCGGGACGCCCAGGGCCCCGCCTAGCGTCCGAGGGGGATGGAGAGGGGCCGGGGATCCGCTGGATGGTACCCCAATTCTGGATTCTGGTTCAAGAAGGCTGCGCCGGAATTCCTTTCCTAGGACTGGAAACCGCTTCTTCCTCCCTCACTGGGGGTTGGAGACTGGGAAAGAGGAGATTAAAACTCATTGCTTCTTTATCAGTCCCACCCCCATATTCTCATGTCGTTTTATTCGCAGTTGCAGGAGCCATTCCTTTGCTTTCTCTGATCGCTTATTGCCTCTAAATTCATTTCTTGGAACAGCCCTTCCCCCAGCTCTCTCCCCTTTTCCCTCATTTCCTCCCTGCCTTTTTTTTTTTTTTTTTTTTTTTTTTTCGTCTCTTGACCACTCTTTCCAGAACCAGCCTTTAGTTTTTCTTTCATCCGTCGTTTGGTTTTTGGGTTCTTTCTCACCTTTTCCTCACTTTCCCTTCTCTTATTTTATTTTATTTTTTTTACAGTTTTCCTTACACTCCAATCTCCATCCCCCCAACTTTGTTTTAAATGTAAGTAAAAATGCCCCACCGCTGTGCGTTTCTGGTCTAAATCTTACAGCTGAAAGTCATTATTCCTGATTAACTGATGAGTGGTAGTTTTCTCCCTTCTTGGGCCATCGGTTCTCCAGGTTATTTCTCATGTACTAAATGGGATTTTTTTCCCCTGGAATTTTGAGCAGAATTTTAGTATGCAGCTTCGCAGGGAGCTGTCGTAAATGTTACATATGTATGTTTCTGATGCAGTTTTTTTCTTTGGGTTTTCAGATTGTGATTTAAAATTTTATTAGGAAATTAAAAAGATTTGTAATTGTTATATAGCCGCAATGAAATCAAATTATTTTCAAGAAATAGTTATTAGAGAGTTACTAAGCCATTGTGTGAAAACATAATTTTCTTTTTTTTCCTTGTGAGTTGAAGTTGTTGTGTCTCATAATTCATTTTGGACTCTGCTAAACCTGCGTGATACTACCACTTTTTTTTTCCTGTTGCTGTTCAGGAACTCATAAGCTGGTCCCACCATTCTAAATTAGATTCTTTTCCTATACTGGTTAATAGCAACCTGCCCAGCTATCTTTCAGCGTCCTTAACAAGCAGAGTGTAATTGCTGGTTTAATTGTCTTCTTTATTAGGCTATAAACTACTAGAGGATGAGGAGTATATCTTATTTATCTTCATATCACCAGCATTTAACAGAGACCCTGTCTGTCAGAGATGCTTATTAAATGCATTTTTGAATTTGTAGATTGAATACCCAGGAGAGAAAAATTTTTCTTTGTGTGATTATGTATAGTGTATACTTGTTTCAAGTATTTTTCAGGTTTATGTTTATTACTATGAAATCTAGAAAGCTGGGGATTATACTCAGCTGTCAAATCATTCAGGAAACAGGTTGGAAAATTATAATTTTATGGGAAAGTTACAAATGACAACTGTGGCTCAGGATAGAATGTAAAGACAAATGTGGCAACTAGTAATCTCATCCAAGTGAGAGGATTTGGAACCACAGGAGGCAGCATAGTCTTGTTAGAAAGTGCTAAGTCAGGCTCAGTCTCTTTTAAAGACCTAGGCTTAGCCAGTGATTTGGGCTGTGTCTTAACCTTCTGATTTGCATTTTTCTCATCTTTGGAAATAAGGGGGTTTATCTAGAAAACTGGTAAGGTCCCTTGGAGCTTTAAAATTCTGTCATTCTTTATCTTAATGATAATACTTTATCCTAATGATAATAATGATAATAACCTTTGTTATGGATTTTTTTGCTTTTTTTTTTAAAAGGGCCACACCTGCGGCACCTGGAAGTTCCCAGGCTAGGGGTCGAATCTGAGTTGTAGCTGCTGGCCTACAGCCACAGCAACGCGGGATCCCTGACCCACTGAGCGAGGCTGGGGATTGAACCCACATTGTCATGGATACTAGTTGGGTTCCTTTCCGCTGAGCCACGACGGGAACTCCTGTTATGGATTTTTGGGATTACACTAAATAAATGTGTGTTATTATTACAAACTAATGTACCTAATTTGCCACCTAAGCACATTTATTTCCAAAAAAAAAAAAAACAACCCAGCAACTTTAAAGTTTATAAATATCGTAACTTCTTAATGAAACATATTATATATGAATTTGAGAAAATTAAGAACTTGAATTTGGACTAGAGTATGTTAGCTTAGCTTCAGCCTCTCTGGATGAAAATATGAGGAGTAAAATGCCAGCTTTCATTCCTCTTCTTTGGAAGGTAGAAAAATAACATTTATTGAATGGCTACTGAATGGAATTGACCTTACTGAATTCTTTCATATCTTTGTTTCTGAATCATTACACCTATTTGTGACACTCTTTTTAATCAACATTGTAGAATAGCTGCGTTGTAGACAATTGTTAGAAAGCTTAATTTTAAACTTAATCTGGGGTAATAGTCAATCACAGGTGATTCTAATACACAGGGATGGTGGACAGTATGGTTATAATAGCTGTGTTAAGCGGCTAGCCAGATCAAGTTTATTACTGTTGTTAGCCTATGATAAAGGAAAATATTGGTGTTTGAACTGTATTGTCTCAGCCTTTTGCAGAAATCTCACCCTTTAATTGTGGTTATGTGTTTGTTTTATACAATTGGGAAATTTTCGTTTTCATTTAGGAAATTGCCTTGTGAAATTGTTCTCATATCTCCTGCAGAATATTAGTAATACTGTTTCCTGTGTTACAGACTGTCTTTCACACACTAACACATTTCTGCTGAGTTTAGTTACAAAGAAAATTGTTTTGTTTTGTTTCGTTTTTGTCTTTTTGCCGTTTCTTGTCCGCTCCTTCGGCATATGGAGGTTCCCAGGCTAGGGGTCGAATCAGAGCTGTAGCCGCTGGCCTACGCCAGAGCCACAGCAACGGGGGATCCGAGCTGCGTCTGCGACCCACACCACAGCTCACAGCAACGTGGGATCCTCAACCCACTGAGCAAGGCCAGTAGTCGAACCCGCAGCCTCATGGTTGCTAGTCGGATTCATTAACCACTGAGCCATGACGGGAACTCTGGAAAATTGTTTATGAAAAAAAATTATGTTATGCTTCCTATTTGTTTGAAAATTGGAATTAGAATTGCATCTTCAATTTGGCAAAAAGTCTTATCACATTTATAACCGATGGTGATATGCTCATCTTTAAGTTCTTCAACTACTTCTACTATTAGATGAATTCATCTTAAATATTTCTATTTAAATGTGTTAATTTGTAAAATGTTTTACACTCTTCTGGGAAATGGGAAGGTGAAAAATCGTATAGTAACCCATGTGGTTGCCCACTGTTGTTGGGAAAATGACATTGAAGTTGGGAGGCTGACATTGAAGTGGGATCTGGAGTTCACACTAAACGTATTTTGAGTCTTGATATCTGCATGTCTATAGTCTATATATAGCTATAAGGCTGTAGTCTGCTCAGGATTGCCATTGCTTCTAGCTTTGCTTTCTAGGTCATCGTTGGCTGATGTCTTTGGTCACAAAAAAGCAATTTCATTCTTAATATGACATTCAGATAGCAGTTTCCTAATCAGCTACAGTTATGTCATCTTGCATCTTTGAAAAAAAGTAATTTTCTTTGATGAGTCCTGCTTGGCACTGCCTACTTCAGTGAGCTGTGCAGCAGCTTTTGTATATCCTGCTCTTGTCTGTTCATCACACATGTCCTGCCCACAGAGAGAGAGAGAGAGAGAGTTGTGAAAAAATTCACTTCAGCACACTTATAATCTGGCTGTATTCTAATTTTTTTTTTTTTTTTTGGTCTTTTTAGGGCTGAACCCACAGCATAAGAAAGTTCTTAGGCTAGGGGTCGAATCGGAGCTGTAGCTGCCAGCCTATACCACAGCCACAGCAATGCTGGATCTGAGCCGTGTCTGCGAACTACACTGCAGGTCATGGCAACACTGGATCCTTAACCCACTGAGTGAGGCCAGGGATTGAACCCATGTCCTCGTGGGTGCTAGTTGGATTCATTACCACTGAGCCACAACGGGAACTCCTGTTCCATAATTTTATTCTTGTTGGTCTTGCTCTGATTCTTGAGTAGGCTGTAGACAAAGCAATACTGTAGGCTGGATATGGTAGCCTCGGAACTGTGGAAGTTATACAGCAGAATTTGACACTGTATTAGTACTTTTCTGCCTCCTTAATCTGGTTTTCCACTTTTCAGTTTGAACCCTGTTATAAAAAGTACTGCTTGATTTTCTTTGATTCCTTATCACTCTGTGTAGTCATGTGCTAATAAATCCAGAGCAAAATGGATGCCCAGTGAATGTTGGAATAAAGTAATGTTGGCTGAATATTTACCAATTGTCTTTTTTGTTGTTTCTACTCAAGGGATTAAAAAGGGTTTCTTATGTGGAATGTGGCCTGCCTAGTCACAACTATTTTATTGGCTGCATTATCTTTTCTGTGCCCAGTCCTGTTTGTCTTCACAACATTATGTTCCCTTAGCCTACTGGCTTTTCCATCTGCTGCTCCTGATTACTTTGGTCTCTTTCTTTCTCACTTACTTTGTCGTTTTATTTAATGTGTATTTCTTTCATCTTATGTGTATCCTCATTCTCTAGTTACTCTGGGCACCATTATTTGTCTCAGATATTTTGGGGTATTTTAGGTTATTTAGCTTGATTTTTAGCCTATAAACTTTTTAGCATTTATGAACCCCATATTTATGTTTAACTTGGATTTTAAAAAAATCAAAGAGGAGGTGCACATAATATAATAAAAAAAGTAGCCTCCATGGAGTTCCTGTCATGGCTCAGTGGTTGATGAATCCAACTAGGAACCATGACGTTGCGGGTTGGATCCCTGGCCTTGCCATCAGTGGGTTAAGGATCTGGCGTTGCCATGAGCTGTGGTGTAGGTCGTGGATGCAGCTTGGATCCCACGTTGCTGTGGCTGTGGCGTAGACCAGCGGCTATAGCTCCAATTAGACCCCTGGCCTGGGAACCTCCATATGCCGTGGGAGCAGCCCTAGAAAAGGCAAAGAGACAAAAAAAGAATTAGCTCCAGCTAATTACATTTTTGAATTGAATGTCTTCCTTAAAATTATCATCATTTGAAAACAGCAGATCCTGGATTTCTGTTTCCATGCATTTTGATGGTGCTTATAGTCTGAAGAGGTAGAAGAGCATTTACGATAAAATATATTTCGTTGCAAGGTCTTATATCTAGTTTCAGCCTGAAGGTTACTTAGAGGTGGTATGTCGGTAGGAAATATCCTTTTGGGTTGTTCCAGTAGTGGTGACAGATTTGTATCCAGTCACACATTCTTTTTTGTTTTTTGTTTTTCTGTCTTTTTGCCTTTTCTAGGGCTGCTCCTGAGGCATATGGAGGTTCCCAGGCTAGGAGTGTAGTTGGAGCTGTAGCTGCCAGCCTACACCACAGTTCACAGCAACACCGGATCCTTAACCCACTGAGCAAGGCCAGGGATTGAACCTGCAACCTCATGGTTCCTAGTCGGATTCATTAACCACTGAGTCATTACGGGAACTCCCAATCATACATTCTTATCCACTCTCTTTGTGACTCTTGGCATATCCTCTGAGGCAGCTGGCCAGGATTAGTGGTAGAAACTATAGCTGGAGAACAAAGTCCAGCTAATAGGTTGAATCTCCAATCTTGACCTGATTATTAGCACCTTGTATCAGACATTGACTGTATTGGTAGCCTAATAATTATTTATTTTGGATTTCATTATAACAGGATCCTAAAAGAACCTTAAAGTTCTGTTAGATAAGATCCAATATAGTGAAGTAGTCAGTAACTATTGGGTATATTTTTCTGGAAGAACATTAAAAGTGATTACTTAACAACCAAAAGTATACCAGTTAATATTAAAGCTAAGATTGAGTCCTGGGTATGTTTTATTTTTTCCTTCTTATGCTATCAGCAGTAGTCTTCATGTAGATCGATAGTTCCAAGAACAGCAGCAGCATCAGCATTCCCTTGGGAATTTGTTAAAATGTGGATTTCCTGGCTCTGCTTGAGATCTAACTGAATCAAAAACTTTGGGAATGGAGACCACTGTTTGTGTTTTAGCAAGATCGCCACATGATCCTGATGCATGCTGAAGTTTTTTTTTGTTTGTTTTTTTGTTTTTGCTTTTTAGGGCCACACCTGCAGCATAGGGAAGTTCCCAGGCTAGGGGTCAAATTGGAACTATAGCTGCCGGCCTGCACCCCTGCCACAGCAACCTGAGATCTGAGCCGTGTCTGTGACCTACACCACAGGTCATGGCAATGCCAGATCCTTAACCCGCTGAGTGAGGCCAGGAATTGAACTGCATCCTCATGGATCTTAGGTTCGTTACCGCTGAGCTACAATGGGAACTTCCCATGCATGCCAAAGTTTAAGAACCACTGTCCTTGGGTCTTTTTACTGATAAGTGACTGGTAACTCCATTAATAATAGTTGAAATGGACTAAGTTAAGGCCTGTGTTAGAACTACTATAAGCCTATTACTTTAGAACACTTCTGTAAAAATATTAACTTCAGTAGTGAAAGGTACAAGTCATCTCTTGTGGATTTATTATATCTGGTTCTTAGGAAATTTCCTGAGGTCTTTTCTTCCTTAGCTGCAAGAAAGAACACAAATCAAGAATATATGTTTTAGGCTTTTCTTAAGAATTAGATCCTTGGTGAGATACATTAGTGGTAACATGCATTTTTAAAAAGTATTATAAAGAATTCCAGAAGGCTACCACCTGAATCAATAAAGGATTATGCCCAAGGGAAGGAAATAACCCAGATACAGATGTTCAGAAAGCAGTGAGTTTATTTTGGAAAGCTGCCAGTTAGTGTTGTTGTATTCAGATTCACCAGGGACAAAGGTTACATGTGATTCAGGATTTAACCAGTGGAAAATTTCTAGATATCAGTATAGAATATTTTCTCTTTTTATGGAAGTTAATTTTGAATAGGTAAAGCACTTGCCATCTCTTGGCCTACGCTATGATTTAGTTAAATCAGTGGATAGGATTAAAAATTATTGAGAGGGGTTAGTCGTGGTTAGGGAGTGATTTTTATAAGCCTCCCTTCCCGCAGGAAGTTAGGTTAAAAATGGAACTATATAAAAGAAAGAATTGTAGTTCTCAATGTGGTTCAGCAGGTTGTATGTGAGGATGCAGGTTTGATCCCTGGCCTCATTCAGTGGGTTGAGGATCCAGCATTGCCACAAGCTGTGGCATAGGTGGCATATGTGGCTTGGATCCAGTGTTGTAGTGGCTTTGGTGTAGATTGCAGCTGCAACTTTGATTCAACCCCTAGCCCGGGAACTTCCATATGCTGCAGGTGTGGCCTTAAAAAAAAAAAAAAAAAAAAGGAAAAAAATTGGTATAAGTTTATTAAAATTAAAGGGACTAGAGAAGAAGCCCTCATAATAAAAAATAATAACCTCAGTTCCCTTTCCTGTAGCTTTATTACACAGAACTAATTGTGCTTGTCCCTCTTAATGTGTTCCCATATATGTGCCAATGTTGTCATCAGTAGAGACAGCTAATGAGCACACTTCATGATTCTTCCCCTACCCAAGTATGTAGTACCCATGGTAGTAATTGCTGATGAATTTTCCTCCTTTCAAAGACTCTTTACTGGATGTGATTAATTCTTGGGCTCTTTAAATACTCTTTAGTGTAGATTGAAATAAGGGCAGATTTTATGTTTTCAATATAATAAAAACTAACAGTATAAAAAAGGGCAGATTTATATTTGTGAACATAAATGCATTTATAAATTTATAAATTTAACATTATAAAAAAGGGCTCTTTATTTTTGTCTTTTTAGGGCTTAACCTGTGGAGGTTCCCAGGCTAGGGGTTGAGTTGGAGCTGTAGCTGCTGGCCTATGTCACAGCCATAGCAATGCCAGATCCGAGACTCATCTGTGACCTGTACCACAGCTCATGACAACACCGGATCTTTAACCCACTGAGTGAGGCCAGGGATTGAATCGTTGTCCTCATGGATACTAGTTAGATTCGTTTCTGCTGAGCCATGACGGGAACTGCAAAAAGGGCTGTTTAAATACTTCTTAGTTCTAGATTTAAATAAGGGCAGATTGCTATCCTATACACTTCAAAAAAACCTAAGTACACTTATTTGCAAAACTTCCTTTTGCCTTCTTTTTTAATTTTTTTTTTTAATTTTTAAATTCAGTTTAGCAGAGTCTAAGAGAAAATCCAAACTAACTCTGGCTTAAAATGACATGATATATATTTTTAACCACGTAAAAGCCCAGAGACAGATAATCCAGATCTGATATAGTGGATACGAAGTATCAAGGACATAGTCTCTAACTTAGTGTATCTTACATTCCAATGTTACCTCAAGAGCTAGAATTGCTATTGGAGCTCTAACCATTGCATCTTCATTCTAGTTGAAAAGAAGAAGGAAAGGAAAAAGAAAGGCATATTACCTCTACTTAAAGGATATTTTTTTGTTTGGTTGGTTTTTGGCAGTGTCTGTAGCATGCAAAAGCTCCCAGGTCAGGGATCGAACCCACGCCACAACAGCAGCCCGAGTTACAGCAGTGACAGCCCTGGGTCCTTAGCCTCTCGGCTACCAGGGAAATCCTAATGGATACTAAACACCTAAAGGATACTTTTTTTGAAGTCACTTATCTCATTTTAAGTTTACATCCAGTTGGCCAGATTATGGTCCCACGGCCATACCTACCCACAGTAGAGTAGAGTAGGATATGTTGTCTCTTCTGAAAGGCCGTACTCTGAGCTAGAAATTAGAGGTCTGTCTAATCAATGGTGGAAAATGGGTATTGGGGATAGTCAGCAGCTCCTCCCATGTATACTAATAAATTGTCTTAAAGCAAGGAAAATATTTTTAAAATGATTTTTATTTTTTCCATTATAGTTGGTTTACAGTATTCTGTTAATTTTCTACTGTATGGAAAACTTTTTTTTTAAATTAAAGGGTACAAGTCTTAACTTATGCCAGACACATTCTTAGATTTGCCTGCAGTCACCATAATAGAAAATGCAGGAATTTCCATTGTGGCTCAGCAGGTTAAGAACCTGGCATAATGTCTGAGAGGATGCAGGTTTGATCTTGGCCTTGCTCAGTGGATTAAGGATCCAGCATTGCCACAGGCTGTGGTGTAAGTCGCAGATGTGGCTTGGATCCGGTGTTGCTGTGGCTGTGACATAGACCTGCAGTTGCAGCTCCAATTCAGTCCCTAGCCTGGGAACTTCCATATACTGCAGGTGTGGCCATGTTTAAAGAAAAAAAAAAAAAAAAAAAATGCACAGAAAGAGATGATATATTGTAGCAGACCAGAAAAAGAGAACTGTGTCTTGGAATACTCTATAAACTTTGGAGTTTTTAAGCTTTTTACTTTTTTGTGTGTGCATTTTCTTGGGCCAGATTTTTATAATCTTAATCTAGGACCATAAAATAAAAGGAGTACATTTAATAATTGCCAGATCATTAAGTGAAAGGCAGGTAGAAATCAAATGAAGAGTGACCTATTTCATGTGAAGAGCTTAGGAGTTGCTTGGTTAAGCAGCGGCCCACACTCTACACCTCTGCATTCACTTCCAAGCCATAGGTTCATGTGTTTTATCTCCACCCAGAATATTGTATCAGGTTCTACTTATGTATTTTAGCTCATTTCAATTCAAAAGGTGTTTGGTCTTCATAAGGGAAATGAAGTAGGCCGTTTGGGGCCATGTTTGTTTATGAATGCTTTTTCCAAAATCTTGTGTTTATTTTTATATGATTGACCTAAAAGTTCGATTGAAAAATTCAGAGAAATTGGTGTCTTATGCATTTTTTTGTGTCACCTAACTTAAATATCAATATTTTAAGCATGTAATGTCAGACCTAAGGAGCTTAATCATTGGGGATAGATAGAGGAAGGTAGAGGTGTCTCTTCTTGATTGCTACAACATTATTCTTTGTAGCAATATGGTTACAACATAACCCATTCACGAAGAATATGGGTTTAACAGTCATGAGTTACACATATATCCATTTCCTTTCTTAGCAGAATTACATTTACTGAAAAATAGCAAGTAAGGGGTTATTTATCCATGACTTTGTTAGGAGGTTGTGTATTAACAAAAGGCGTAATAACTTTGGCGATCGTGATTATGAGCCTTCATTTTCTTTAGTTGACTCAGCAGTGGTCAAAAATAAAATTTTATATGATATAAATGTCCTCTCTTACTGGTAGTGAATAATATTTTTTCATTATAACCAAAGGCTTTACCTGAAAATAAGAACACCTGCGATAAGCTTTGCTTCTCAAGTGGTAGAAAGTTGTTATAGTAATAAATTAATAGTATTAATATCGAGTCACAATAATAATAATAAAAATAATAGGACTAAAGGTTTATTGAGTGCTTACTATATAATAGACAGTGCTAAATCCCTTACATGCATTTTCTCATATAATCCTCATAACTGGGTAAAATAAACAGTATTATTGTTTCCATTTTATAGATGAGAAAATTGAAGATCAGGGAGATGATGTTGACATTTGAACCCAAGTGTGTTTAACTTCAGGGTCTCTGTGCTAGAATGAACTCGTCATACTTGATGATCTGCTGCCCCAGGTCCAGGCCATGACTTGGTAGTTTGAGGGCAGTCCCAGGGCAGGTTGATTGGGTGGTCTTGACAAGGAAATCAGTTTCCTTGACGAGGTGCACTACTGAGCAGAAGGATAAGGATAAGTTACACAACACATTTGTGAGTTCAGAGTATCTATCTTTGGCGAGAATTTTCTCCAGCTTTGAATGTTGTTTTATTTTTTTTCTTCCAACAGAAAATAGGATGATTTTTTTCTTTGCTTGCTGATTAAGAAGATAGTATTTTCATTCAGAAGAACAGTTTTACATTTTGAACATCAGTTAAATTATGACGCGAATAAGCCCGCTCCCATCCTTCCCTCCCCTGTAGGCTTTACAGAATAATTTAGAGTACTTTACTGCAGGGTTCCTTAAATATCTGAATTCCCCTAAGTTCCTTTGTGTTTGTTTACAGTTAATGTGTTAAGAGCCATTGACAATTGAAGATCATCAGAAGTGAAGATAAAACATCTCAAAAATTATAATGTAAGTGAATGGGAAATTGGATATTAAAAATGGACAAAAGTTAATACTGCCAACAGTATTTCTGCAATTCATATATTACCCCAAATGAAATTTATGCATATGAGTAACCAGTAACTTAAAACTTTAGTCCCAATTCCAGGTACTAGTCCGTAAAATTCTGTGTTCTCTTCTACCTGGGGAGAACAGTCACTAAGTTTTAATCATCAGTAACTTACCATTAGAATTCTTTTGGCTTCCATATGCTGTTTTTTTCCTTTTTCTCCTTAGTATTTTGCAATATGACATGGACTGACATTGTATTTAGAATTGTATGTGTGTAGAGACTGAGATCAGATCTTCGCTTGGCAGCTGCTAATGTGTTTTATGCAGTTTTAATTTTACTACCGTTTTGTACGTTTCTTGGACAAAAATATGACCAGTAAGCTAGCTCGCTTCTCCCTTCCTTCCCTTCTGTCTTTACTCGCTCCTTTCCTTCCTTTCTGTAAATATTTGTTTAATATATGTTATGTCCTGCACATTAAACTGGATCCAGAATTCCTAAGACTTTTGTGCTGAAATGAGTTATGTCATCCTTTATACAGATGGGACATTGGAGATCATCTGGTTAATTTCTCAAGTGTGGTTGAGGACCACCTGCATATTTTAGTCACGTGTGGTTGGTGAACATTTAGCTTTGTAGGTTCCAGGCCAGACTTCTGAATCATGGGAGTGGGCCCAGGAATCTCTACTTAAAGTGAGAACCACTGGTTCAGGAACTTTTTGGATTCTAGTCCAATTCTATAAGTTTGCAGTTGAGGGAACAGATGTAGAGAAGTTTAATAACTTACCCAAAGGCACCATAAGTGTTACCAAGCCAGGAGAGGTTGGTGGTGTTCTCTTCAAAGTCATGAAGGATCTGCTGACTCCTAGTTCTAGACTTCAAGTCGTGATGTGGTTTTTGTTAATCCAGACAGCTTCATTGTACATACACACACACACACACGTACATATGTACACACACATATATATACATATATTTACTTATGTATATAAATAAAATCACAAGCAGTTCATCACTGTTCCTGAAAAAAATAATAAGACAACTGAAGAACATGAACTCTTTCTTCATCTTGAGTCAGATATAGGACTGAGTCAGATTTTAAGATCATGGAGTGGAAGACACCCCCCCCCCCCCCGCCGCCACATAGCACTGTCTCTGCTTGGTCTTTATGTTTTATCCTTCTGAAAAGGAAGGATCTGATTTCATTTTTGAATGATGGTACTAGCATAGTGCTTTGCAAATAGTAGGTGCTTGATAAACAGTATGAACAGGTTTCTTTGGATTCTATAGGATACTACTAGGAGTGATTTTATTTGCTTTCTACAGAGGCGTAAATAATTGAAGTCATTTATATTTATGATACTTCATTGTCGTAGCTGGTATTCATATTACCTCTGAGGGACTGAAATATTCTAAATTATTTTCTGAACTGTATGTGTTTATTTTAGTATTGTATATATTTTACATCATATTGCATATGGTATATTGATAGTTGCTGAATTGTAACACTACATTAGTAAATGTAATTATCCAATTTTCTTTGGAATAGTCTGTAATTCTCAAATTAGCTATTAAGTTTAACTATAAATGCTATTACTCAATTTTCTGGAAATTTTGGGAAATGTTTTGTAAGATTTTTTAAAAGTGATATTTTAAAATCATTTATTCATTTTAATAAGTTTATTGTATTTTTGTGATTTACAATTTTGTTGCCATTGAAGTTTTTTCACTCTTTTTGTAACTGCAGACTAAAAATTGTAAATATGATAGCTTTAAAAAGGCGCCGTATCTGTTATGCAATATAACCTCTATCTTTTATGTTTGGACACTAATGTTAAGGGAGTTGTCTAAGGGGGGAAGTTTTATGAATATTAAAATACACTTGTAAACAGAGTAATGTTGTGTTTCTATAATGATATGTGTGAAGTGCTTGGAAAACTGTAAAGTATCACACAAATACATTATTGTGATTACTGTTCTGATGATATGTCCACTTAGTTTTCTTATGATTTAATTGAAAATGTTTACTATTATTTTATTTTACTTTATTTTATTTTTTTGTCTTTTTGCCATTTCTTGGGCCACTCCCGCGGCATATGGAGGTTCCCAGGCTAGGGGTCGAATCGGAGCTATAGCTACTGGCCTACGCCAGAGCCATAGCAACGCGGGATCCGAGCTGTGTCTGCGACCTATACCACAGCTCACGGCAATGCTGGATCCTTAACCCACTGAGCAAGGGCAGGGATCGAACCTGCAACCTCATGGTTCCCAGTCAGATTTGTTAACCACTGTGCCATGATGGGAACTCCTACTATTAATTTAAAACAAGAAAAAAAATAACATTGATGCTTGTCACATGGTCTGTTCTCTTATTTCTTACGCTCAGATTTTACTGCATCTCCTTGAAGCATGTGGTGCTAGAATAAATACTTTGCACATTACCTAAATTTCTCTTTCACTGTGCTAGTCCAATCCAGAGTGTCACCTTATACAATTACACAGAGTAGTCAGAACAGGAGTTCCCTGGTGGCCTAGTGGGTTAAAGATCCAGCATTGTCATTGCTGTGGCAAGGGTTTGATCCCAGGCCTGGACACTTGCATGACATGGTTGTGGCCAAAACAATAATACTCAGGATGATACTTCTATATTGGAAGACTTCTGTCAGCAGTTTTCTGTTTTTCTGGGGAAAAAAAAAGTTTAATGAATGAATGAATGTTTAGTATTGTTCCTCAGTATAATCCAAGTAGTTAATGGTAATGGTAGCACAGGCTATTTCACCTATATTATCTCAGTTGTTTCTCATAACAACTTGTGAGAATAGGTCCTTGTGGGATAGGTCCTCCTTGGACAGATGAGTAACTGGAGCTCAGAGAAGTGATGTGATTGATTGTCCATTGTCCCCTGCTTATAAGAGGTGGAACTGAAACTTGAACTTTAGCTCTAAGTGCAAGCTGTTTCCATTGGCCAACATAAATCATAGCATGGAAATGTTCAAGGTTCATGGGGTATACATTTTGCTATTTAAAAGGAATTCCAAATATTGGTAAACTAATGATAGGTTCACCTGGTTCAGCCAGTGTAATGATTTTCTTTGAAGGTCTGACTCACTTTTGCTATTTTTAAAATGCTTACAAGAGATGGAGGTGTGTTTTGGGTAAAAGATAAATTCTTAGCTCGGCTACCTGTGTGTGCTGTCTAGAATTATTTGAGTTCTTACATGTTTAAAAGAGTTCTGATTATGGTCTTTAAAAGTGTGTTGAATTATAGTTCAATAAAAAAACTAGAAAAATATGCTGTATGATACATATAACACAATGTTGTGAAAAGTCTTGATACTTTCTTAGCCCTGCATTTTTTAGATCAGATTTTACTTCTTAACTGTGACACCGGATGAGTCACCTAACTCCTTTGAGCCTGATGGTAATTGATGATGATGACAATAATTAAAAAAAACCTAATGCCTGTGTAGTATGTACCATGGGGTAGGCACTGTTTTAAGTATTTCATGTATATTAATTCATTTAACTCTCATAACAGCCCTGTGAAGTATAGTAATTACCATTACCCCCACTTTGTAGATGAGGAAACTGAGGCCACAGAGAGGTTAAGTAACTTTCTCAAGGTCACAACAGGGTGGTAAAACCAGAACTTAGCATCAGGCGGTCTGGCCCCAGAGTTAGTAATGTGTGTGGAAGATAATGTGTATGAGAGCTCTTTGACATTTGTAAAGGGATACACCAATGTTAAGTATTATTACTTTAAAAATATCTTAAAAGATATGTTTTCCTCATCCTTATTACATAGATAGAGGGAAAGAGGAAGAAACAAGCAGGAAAAATAAGTCTCTTTTTGTATTTTATGAATTTTAACAACCAGCTTAATCTGGTAAATAGGAAACAATATTCAAAATTATAGACATGGGCTAAATCACCGAGTGATGCCAATACATTAGGTTTTTAATTTAAACATTCTAGGCTAGAAAGAGACATTGAATGCTCTTATTTTCCTACAGAATGTTTTTTTAATTTATTTTAAAAAAATTTATAGTTGATTTACAGTGTTGTCCTATAGAATGTTTTATTGACTGCAGAACAAGACAAAATAACATACCTATGTCAAGTCCACTTACATGACTGAAGTTTGTGCAGAAAACCCCATTATGCTGATGGGGTAGTGACCAATTAGTAGTAGTAATTCATTTTTCTCTGTCTTAGAAAAATAAAAATGTCTATCTAAATAGCCTGAAGAATGGATATGTAACTTTGTAGTTTTAATGATAAATTCATATTTGCAAGATGGAATGAGAAAATTACAAGCAAGGTCATTTGTCAGTGCGTGAATTCCCCATGTGTTTTCTGTACTTGTCCAGGTAAAAGTGTTGAGTAAGAGTGTACAGAATAGGTCACTCTTTTTTTTTTTCCTTTTCTTTAAAATTTTTTTAATTTTAATTTTTTAACTAAAGTATAGTTGATTTAATTTCTGCTGTATAGCAAAGTGACATATATATGTCCCTTTATATATATATATATATAAAGTGTGATATATATATATATATATATATATGTATCACACATGCTTTTTTTCATATTATCTTCTATCATGTTCTCAGCCAAGAGATTGGACATAGTTCTCTGTGCGGCACAGTAGGTCCCCATTGCTTATCCATTCTAAATGTAATAATTTGCATCTAACACCCCCAGACTCCCCATCTGTCCCACTCCCTCCCACTCCCCTCTGGCAAACTCAAGTCTCTCCATGTCCGTCTTTGTACATAGTATCATTTGTGCCTTATTTTAAAAATTAATTAATTAATTAATTGTTTGGGTTGACCTGAGGCATGTGGAGTTCTCTGGCTAGGGATCAGATCTAAGCTGTAGCTGTGGCAAAGCTGGATCCTTAACCCACCATTCCAGGCTGGGGATCAAACCTGTGTCTCAGTGCTCCTAAAACACCATAGATCCTGCTGCACCATAGCGGGAATTCCTGTTATATATTTTAGATTTCAGATATAAGTGATATCATATGATATTTGTCTTTCTCTTTCTGACTTACTACACTTAGTGTGAAAGTCTCCAGGTCCATCCATGTTGCTGCAAATGGCACTCTTTCGTCCTTTTTTATAGCTGAATAGCATTCCATTGTACCACATTTTCTTGTCTTTTTTGTTTGTTTGTTTGTTTGTTTTTGGTATTTTCTAGGGCCACACCCACAGCATATGGAGGTTCCCAGGCTAGGGGTCTAATTGGAGCTGTAGCCACCGGCCTATGCCAGAGCCACAGCAATGCGGGATCCGAGCCGTGTCTGTGACCTACACTACAACTCACGGCAATGCCAGATCCTAAATCAACTGATCGGGGCCAGGGATTGAACCTGCAACCTCGTGGTTCCTAGTCGGATTCATTAACCACTGAGCCACGATGGGAACTCTTGTTGTACCACGTTTTCTTAATCCATTCATCGGTTGATGGACATTTGGGTTGTTTCATGTCTTGGCTATTGTGAATAGTACTGCTATGAACATAGGAGTACATGTATCTTTTTGAATGAAAATTTTGTCTGGTTATACGCCCAAGAGTGGGATTGCTGGATCATGTGGTAGTTTTATATTTAGTTTTCTAAGGTACCTCCATACTGTTTTCCATGGCGGTTGTACCAATTTACATTCCTACCCACAGTGAAGGAGGGAGGGTTCCCTTTTTTCTACATCCTCTCCAGCATTTTTATTTGTTGACTTGTTAATGATGGCCATTCTGACTGGTGTGAGGTGATACCTCATTGTAATTTAGATTTGCATTTCTCTAATAATTACTGATGTTGAGTATTTTTTCATGTGCCTGCTGGCCATCTGTATGTCTTCTTTGGAAAAATGTCTTTTTAGGTCTTTCCATTTTTTGATTGTGATGTTCTTTTTTTTTTTTTTTTTGGTTGAGTGGTCAACTCTCTTTTAATATTTCTGCCCTTATACTTCAATTTGGATGGAAGTATTTGTTTCTAAAAGGAATTATAATTTCAGCGTAGTGTTCTTAGAGCTTTAATAAACTTAACAGCTTTCAGTTTAGTATGACATTTTTCTCAGCCTAACTGATGTATGAATAACTTTTCTTCTCTAGGCTACTTATGAATCCATGTGACTTCTAATTTCAGCTCTCATCTGAGTTTGAATCAGGGATTTTGAAGGAGTTCTAGAAGCTCTTTTAAGGAGTTGCTAAGGGTGTTTGGATTGGTGCTGGAACTCAAGGTCTGTCCTGCTCTCCAGTTCTTACCAGACCCCATGGACGCATTCATTTTGGCTAGAATACTTTGGTTTTTACCTATTTATTTAAATTTCCAGATAAGATCCTTGAAGAAACAATACTCTGCAGAAAAAAAAAGATGTGTATAAATCATTTTTGATACAACCTAGTTTTCACACTTTCTGTTGCATTACCAAATAATATACCTTAACTTTTAGATAGGGAAATGTAGCTGATAGACCTGAAAATAAAATAATACAAATTAAACTTTGTCCAAGGTCACATGAGCTTCAGAACCTTGGGATTTTCCAGACTAATGCCAATGTGAGCCAGCTGTCCCAGAGCTCAAATCTCCTTTGTTTCTCTGAAGAATACGAAATGTGGCTCTTACCTCTGTCAATCAGATGCAGTGATGATCAGATCATTTATGCCATCTCTTTTGTGCTATGGATTGGTTAAGTTAAAAACATTCAGGTTTCTGGTGTAGCATTTTAAAAAATAATTACTGTAAACTATAATTAATTTGGTTGAGTTGTTTTTCTGTTTTGGAGATCCTGCAAATATTCTGACAATAAGTCTTTTGTAATCCAAGTGCTTTATACACAGTGCAGGCCTTTTATTATCTTTTTAAATAAAATTTTCAACAGAATGCCTAATAGAGCATGAACAGTGCTTATGACACTATAGTCCATTGTGTGAGTATTGACAGCAAAATTTGCATTTCTAGAAAAGCTTCTTCACAGAATATAGAATACATTCTTTAATGTTCTTGGGCAAACATGCTATGTATGTCCTCGGGACATTACTTTCAGGAGAGTACTTTTTGAAAAGAACCTTTTCTTTCTCTGGAATACTGAAGAAAATTTAAGCTGGCAGTAGGAATGAAGCAGTTTAAGGCAAGTGATTTAAATCTTTTTGTAATAACTATGGTCAGTAATCGAAGAAATGCAAGTTCTCTCAAGTTCTTTGGAGGCATTTGCTTACTAGGATATATGAAAAGATAGGTGCTTGTTTCCAGGCTCTTTTGAATTAAGAGTGTAAAATGTTGGTATGTTTATCTGCATCCTTAATTTTCAGAAATGCTTTTTCACTTTTGCTTATAAAGGTTTTTGTCGGATTTTGAAATACTAGATCAGGAGAATTAGGAGGAGGATAAACATATTTGTGGCACCTTTTAGTGTTTGAATTTTGTTTTTCTGTTCATTGTTGTGAAATACCACCAAGTGTTAGTGTGATAGACGATAATGTTAATTCCATTAACAGTCCAGCAAACCAGCAGAGCTAAAGAGAGTTAATTCTTTGCTAACAGCTATTACTGAAAAATACTAGTGATGGAATTGGTTTTATGTTTGAAGTTTTGGGCTAGTTTTCTTGAATCTATCAGAAATTACACAGGATGCATGTATGGGGGGGTTGTGTGTGTGTATGGGGGGGTTGTGTGTAATGTGTGTGTGTTATATAATTTTTCCCTTGATTTTTTTGCTTTGTATTTAGTGATTCATCCGTTAATTAAAACTTTTTTTAAAGTTTATTACATTCAGTTATCTTAGTCAAAAGAGGACATTTTACAGGGTATATCGGAGTGAAAAGTAATTTAAGGCCAAGGCTTTGCTTCATTTTAATTAGTGGGTTTACTTCTTAAAAGGAGAACCTTATTTTTCATTTCATCCTATTTTCCCTTCTGAAAAGGGTACGCTTGTACTTCTCCAATGCTATTTGTGGAACGCTTTCTACCAGTTAAGCATTTAGTGCTAATACTTCCTACATATCATGTTTTTTGATCCTTTTTCCAGGCTTATAAGGTGTCAATATCTTATTTCCTAAGCGAGAAATAAGATTAAGTAACTTGCCTGAGTTATTATTTGCTAAATGGTGAAACCAAGTCTTTGTGACCCCCGCAGCTCATGTTTTCAGTTACTTAGCACTTCTGCCTCTGTTTTGTGCTCGTGTTCTCTTCTCTGTTTCCGTTGTATCTCTTATGCCCCTTCATTCCCACACTGTACTATTATGAGATGCTTAGATATCCGGCATTTTCTGCAAGTCCCTTGAAGAAAAGGAATCTGTTTTCTGGCGTTTTCCTTAGACTGTAAGTCCCTTGAAGAAAATGAATCTTTTCAGCACTAGCCCTAGTACTTGATGCAGTGGTGATGTCGTGAGTGTCTGTGGAAGAGAGAGGGAGGGTATGAAAAAGGAAATTAGGAAGTTCCTGCTCTCCAGAAGGAGGGGGAAAATGATAAGAGCGGGAGGGAAGATGGCTAAGAGGCCTTTAGTAGAGATAGAGGTTCCTAGTCTGCATCCTTGCAAGGATACTTTGAGGCATGGGTGATAAATGACCCCTACTCTCTGGAGACAGATGCCTCTGCCTTTGCAGCATAACAGGGATGCTTGTAAGTTCAGTAAGTATTGAGGCAAGTAGTATTTCTGTTGTAGGTACCAGATTTCATTTGTTTAGACATAATTTTGTTAGGAAGATTTTAGCCTGATTAATTCTCAGGAAAAAGTATAACATGAAGAAGTCTCCTGGAGTTCCCGTCGTGGCTCAGAGGTTACCGAATCTGAACTAGGAACCACAAGGTTTCGGGTTCGATCCCTGGCCTCGATCAGTGGGTTAAGGATCTGGCGTTGCTGTGAGCTGTGGTGTAGGTCGCAGACTCGGCTCGGATCCCGAGTTGCTGTGGCGTAGGCCGGTGGCTACAGCTCCGATTAGACCTCTAGCCTAGGAACCTCCATATGCCACGGGTGCAGCCCTAGAAAAGATTAAAAAAAAAACAAAAACAAAAACTCCTAATTGAAATAAGAAATGGAAAAGTGGAGAGCACTTTGTCTTATTTAATGATAATGTTTTGAAAAGCATATAGGGAGTAGTTTCTCCCACCTTACCAGTGAATTGTTGGCACAACTCTTTTCCCTTCAGTGCTACACTTTGAAATAGTAGAGCTTTTCAGACCAAAAGGGTAGAGCATTGCTCTTAGGAATAGTGTATCAAGGGAAAAAAACATTCCGTTATAATCACAGCAGACCAGTAAATGTGTGGGAATGACTAAGAGTCAGATGATGGGTTTTCTGTTTTGATCTTGTGGTGGAAAGAGAACTGTGTTTCTCTGGCTGAGACAGTGGCAGGATTACTAAAAAAGAGTGTGACTAGTGCTGTCCTGTACAATGCCTCTCTTACTCAAAACCTACATTCTCTTCTTTCATAGATGTGTATATATGTTCATTTGGTTATTTTGTGGAGCCAGAAGTTAACATTTAAATAATATTGACTTGATTCTCTTTAATTAGGAATAAAGAGAATAATAGGGTGGAATGAGGAGTGTGTTAAAGGGAGGGGAATTCCAGTGAGAAAGATTTCCCATTTACAGAGGCCATGGCCTTGCAAATTTGGATAAGCTTATTTGTGAATGTAAATTGTTTGCATGTTTGTACAGTCTTTAACTGCTCTTCCCAAGGGTTGGTAATGAATCAGAATTTAGAACATTAGTAGTTCTAAATTGCCGTTTTATTCTAAACATCTAATTTCAGTTTTATTCTAAGAGGTATTTTATGCCTCCTTAGATAAGGAGTCTACATGTGAGTAAGTACAAAGAATAATTAGTATTATTAACGAGTATTTTGATCAGATTCGTAGCTTTTGAGAAAATATTCTAACAACTTTATTAATTTCTAAGATGTGTGTTTTCTTTATACCTTTTTTGACATAGCACACTTGACTTATCTGGATAAAGATGTTATTGCTCTTGAGGCCAGAAAGTGTTTGGCCTACTTTTGAGTTATTATGATTGTTTTTGTTCCAGAGTACACTTACCCCTCCATTATTCTGAACCTTATTGATTACTTGCAGGTTATCCGGGACCTAGGAGTTTTCTCTTTATTTATTTATGGCTTAGATGTTTGAATCTCGTCAGTGTTCCCGCCTCATTAAAGGATTTATAGGAATAGAAAGGGTATCATGATTATAATTTTTATGTCTTAATTCTAACTAAAGGTTTCGGCAGAAAAGTGCCCTCACTGATTAAAAATGAATAAAATTTCACAATATTGCTGCTGTGTGAGGACCTTTTCATGGAGTGTTTATGTAGTACAGCTAAGAAATAAGTTGATGGAGAAGTCTTTGAATCTCATTTTCATATGGGACAATGGTTTATTTATGTGTATGTTGTGCATGTGTGTGTGTAGGAGAGAGTTGGGGGCATTTTGCCTGTCAAGAATTGAAGGGGATATTAAAAATGGTAAAATTCAGATTAGCAAATCTTTTTAATAGTTAGAACCATAACTCTTCATTTGTAGTCCAAATATTTTATGTCCAGGGTTTTTATGCTCTGAGTCATAGAATCTTAGATTTTGACTTTGAGATGATTTTGTATAGCTGTTCCACCCCTTAAGTCTTCTTATGACTTGAATGTCCTCATTGAATTGAGTTCATTGAATGTCACTGAATGTGCTCATTCGCAAAACCCTCACTTCCTCAGTACTTCTTACTCTATTTAGGAGATCAGTCTCATCATAAAAAGAAGAATTAGATAAAGAAAATGATTCTTTTGGTACCCTTTCAGTTAAATGGAATATGGGTAGTGGAGAATTAACACTTAGTTTGGAAACACAGTTGTGTTTCTTATTTAAGTACATGTTGGGAAAAATCTTTTTGTTGTCAGGGAGGTGGCATTTAGTGACTAAAGCAGATACTATGGAATGGCTATAACTTAATTTGATTGGTAATGCCACAATTCTTCTTCTTCTTCTTTTTTTTTGTCTTTCATCTTTTTAGGGCTGCACCCGGGGCACGTGGTGGTTCCCAGGCTAGGGGTTGAAACTGGAGCTGCAGCTGCTGGCCTACAGCACAGCCACAGCAATGCAGAATCTGAGCTGCGTCTGAATCCACCACAGCTCCTGGCAACGCTGGGGATTCTTAACCCAGTGAGTGAGACCAGGGATTGAACTGTGTCCTCATGGATACAAGTTGGGTTCATTAACCACTGAGCCATGACGGAAACTCCAGTCATGCCATAATTCTTTTAATCTTGACTATTTGAAATCACTCTGTGAAACTTATGAAACTACTGGGAATTTAAAAAAAACATATTTGGGCGTTCCCAGTGTGGTGCAAAGTCCGACTGGTGGGTTAAGAGTCTGACTGCAGCATCTTGTGTAGCTGTGGAGGTTCAGGTTTGATCCCGAGTCTGGCGTAGTGGATTAAAGGATCTGGTGTTGCTGCAGCTGTGGTTTAGTGGTGTAGGTTGCAGCTGTGGCTCCAGTTCAGTCTCTGGCCTGGGAACTTACACATGCTGCAGGTGTGACCATTAAAAAAAATGTTTTTGGACCATGAGCCTGTGATTCTATGTCATCTTTTCATTTGTATGCCCAAATTCTGTCCAGTTTGGCTTTTGTCAAAAATAAGATGATGTTACTTTTTTGGACATCTTGTGACTTTTTCCACGGTATTTTATTATTTGTAATGATAGATTTGATCATCTGAAATATTTTTATTTAATGTCTTTTCCTATAAACTATTTACCCCTTTAAATTATTGTAATGTAAATCTTATTATTTTATTATTGTCATTTAAAATGTAACGGATATGTTGTAAATTCTAATCTCTGAAGAGATCTGATTTTTATTTGCCAAATTTTCTTGCTGAATAGACATTTATTGAGTTTTTGCATTTTACCAAACCAGAAAACATAATCTTGCTTGAAAACATCAGCAAAGAACCTGTAAGAAATAGCAATGAATCAAAGATGAATGTGATGAGGAGGGCTTAGATCCAGGGAGTCATCTAGGAGGAATGGTGTTAATCTAGAAAGGCTTCCTGAGAAGATGCCTTGTTTCTTAGAAAGCCCCATATATATCTTAAACATTTTAACAGTAACTTCATTTTCCACATTTTAGTACATTATCAGTTGTTGGATGCTGCCCCCCCCTTTCTTTTAAGAATAGTGATGTTTATATATAAAAGAATCTTAATGCTTAGATAGGATTTTCATATTATTTTCACTTGGTCTCTATATCTATCCAAGAAAATAAGAAGAGCAGGTATTTTTATCTCTACTCTGCAGTATGAGATTGAGACTCTGAAAGGCCAGATGACTTTTTCCTTCTCATAGCTTAAACTTCACAGGTCCTAGTTGGAGTGAGAGAGTAGTTTATATGTCCCATACTTTATATTGTAAAGATGCTTTTCAGTATAGTTACATATAATAATCTACTATTAAACACCTAACAATAGACATCCTTTTTTGGTCATGAAATGAAATAGTACACAGCATTTGTGATGAAAGCAGAAAAGATCTCTTTATCCATCAGTGATTTAATTAATTGGAACTGGTTGCCTGAGGGGAAATGTGAAATTTCCTTTTCCTTTTTTGAAAGTTTTTTTTTTTGCTTTCTTGTTTTAGATAAATTGTATTAAATTTTCTCTAGTGGAGACTGATTATGGATAATTTAGCTCCTTGTTTCTTTATGGATCAAACTGTTAGAATCTCATTTATTTTAATTCTCCAGTCTTGTGTTTAACCTCATTCTTTTAAACTGGAATTCTCTGATGACAGTAGGAGGTATGTTCCAGCCTCCATTAGATAAAAATAATATTTTACATTGTTTTGGTGTTTTTGTCTGTCAGGTAATGTGCTTAAACTCTTTTCATGCATTGTTTTATTTAATCTTTATAAGTATGTGAACTGTTCCGACATATGGTAAGTACTTAATAAGTATTAACTAAATGGAAGAGAGCAAAAATAAGTAAATAGAACAAAAATATATCAGATGGCAGTGTGTTTTGGGAAGAATAATTCAGGGAAGATGAATAGAAAATGAGTGAATGGGTTTGGAGTTGTTTGCAACTTTCAACAAAATGGCCAGGGAAGGTCTCATGAAGAATATGACATTGAACAAAAAAGCTGAAGAAAATGAGGGAAGAAATAGGGGAATATTTGAGATAGGAGTTCCAGACGGAGGTAACAAAATATAAAGATCTTGAAGCGGGAGCTTGTCTGGTGTGTTTGAGGAATAGCAAGGACTCCTATGTTGTTATAGTGCAAAGAAATGAAGGAGGAGATAGTAGAAGATGCCATCAGGGAGGCGTGGGCGGGGACAGATTGTGAAAGGCCTTCTGGGCCATTTAAGGACTTTGGCTTTTATTTTGAGATGGGAAGATAGTGGAAGGTTTTTTTTTTTGCAGTGGAGTGACTATCAGAAGTTTCAAAAGGGTCACTCTGGCTGCTGTGTTAAGAAAGACTGGGGTGCGGAAGCAAGGAGAATGGTTTATAAGCAATTGGAATCATCCAAAAGGGAGATGATAGTGGGGGGTAAAGAGGGAGAGAGAAGTGATTGGATCCTGGACGTGTCTTGAGGGTGCAGCCTAAAGGATTTCCTGATGTACTGAACATGTAGTCTAAGAGAAGAGTCAAAGTTGACTCTAGAGTTTTTGGCTTAAGAAAGCATAGTGGGATAGATTTACTGTTTATTAAGATGTTAGAGCTGGTTTCAGGAAGAAGAGCAGGTTGGTTTGGTGCATAAGTGGAGGTGAATAGGTTATTGGAATCTAGAATTCAAGAGAAAAGTGTGGGATAGTGCTATAAATTTGGGTTCATCAACTTAGAGATGTTAAGGTCATGAGACTGAATGAGGTTATGAAGGAGGGGAGGTGTACATAGAGAAGATAAGAGGTTTAAGGACTGAAGTTAAGAAGTGAGAAGGAATGATTATAGGAGACCTGAGAGGAAGAGGGCCTATTGAGAAAGCCGTAAGCTGACAGTACTGGGGAAGCCAAGGATAGAAAATGTTTCAAAAGGAAGGATCAGCTATGTCAAGGGCTACTTATAGATGAAGACTAAGTATTGACAACTGAGTATAGCAAAGTAGAGGTTCTTGCTAGACTGACAGAGGCATTTCTGTTGGCCTGATGGAAGTGGGTTCAGAGAGAATGAGAAGTGAGGAATTGGAAGCAGTGAGTATAGATCCACTTTCTAGGCATTTTGCTTGCTATAAGGAAGCTAAGCTAAGTGAAGTAGTATCTGAGGGATTAAGAGAAGTAATGGCAGGTTTCTATGCTGACTGGAATGACTGAGGAGAGGGAAAATTTTCCGCTGCTGGAACCAGAGGGAGGAAATGCTGGAGAGATTTTCTTGCGAAGATGGAAGGAGATGGTTTAATGGAGGATCTGGCTTTAGATTGGAGTGTGGATGATTTACCTACAGTAGGAAAAGAAGCAGAGAGTATATGAACACATGCAGGGGTTGTCGTTGAGGAAGCCTGTGAAAGATCTTTTTTGATTACTTCTGTATTTTTCAGTGAAATGGGAATCTACTTCATCTACTAAAGTTCAAGATGGAGAAGGTAGTAGAGGTTGAAGAAAGAAAAGGCAATATTGTTAGAGCGAGAAAGGGCTGTGGATTTGGAGCTGAAGTAAATAGAGGCAGAGAGTCCAGAGCGTTGAGGCTTCAAATACGCTTATTGACCAGCAAATGGCCAGGAGCACTGAGAGAAGGCTCAGGCTCCTCGGTGTTAGGGGGTAGTAGGTTTTATCGGGGCTTGTGGCTGAAGTAACCTGTGTCAAGGTTAGCATTAGGCTACATGGGAGGGGTAGGAGGAGAAGATGAGAAAGTTCCCAGATTGGGTCATGGAAGGACAGGAGGAAAGGGTGAGAATGTTCCAAGATAGGGTGTGGGTTGAAGATTAACAAAGTCAAAATGTAGGGCAGTGATCGTTCTAGAATGGTTGGGGTTGGTGGTTCTAGAATGGTTGGGGTTGGTGGTTTGAGCGGTTTAATCTGGCTCTAAGAATATGAAATAGTTGTCTGGAAGAAAAGGAGGACATATGAACTAGGGAAATGAAGTGTGTTTGTTGGGCAGTTATTAAGGGCCTGGTTGAGGTGAATGATCATGAATTCAAAGTGTGTCTGGGCTGTATGGTTTTGTGTTTTTCTCTACACTAATCCAGCTGTATGGGTACAGATCTGGAGTAGACAGAGTTGGCTTAGCTAGAATTTGGGTATTACCATGAAGCACCCAAGACAGTGAGGTGTGATTACAGGCTATGGAATTTAATATGTTGGGGAAAGAGAGAAGTAAGGTCATGAAATAATGAGTGACAATGAAAGGTAGTAGGAATAGTGGAAGTCTTGGTGGAATTGAACAGTTAAAGATGTTGGCTGGGGTCCTGGAGAGAATGAGCTGGTTAAAGTAGGACATTTGAAATGTAAATGAAGGTGGTCAGTTACTTGGTAATGCCAGTGTTTTAGGGTGTGATCCCGAGCCGAGGCAGAACGGAGGACAAGATCACTGGTGGAGAGGAGGCAAGGCACTGAGAGGCCAGGGTGTTGGAATATTCATTTATGTGGATATTGAGGTCACTAAGATTTATGGCGATTGTACTGATATTAGAAAGAATGATGGTGAGCGGGAAGCTAATTTTCCAAGGACGGGTGGGTGAGGAGGCCTGAGTTAGAGACTGGTTGTTGACTTCAACAAGGAGGGGTAGACAGTAGTGTATTTTTTTTTTTTTTTTTGGTCTTTTTGCATTTTCCAGGGCCGCTCCCGTGGCATATGGAGGTTCCCAGGCTAGGGGTTGAATTGGAGCTGCAGCTGCCGGTCTACACCACAACCACAGCAATGCAGGATCCAAACCAAGTCTGTGACCTACACCACAGCTCACGGCAACGCCAGATCCTCAACCCACTAAGCAAGGCCAAGGATTGAACCCACAGCCTCATGGTTCCTAGTCGGATTCGTCAACCACTGAGCCACAGCGAGAACTCTGGTAGTATGTTGTTTTTTATTTTTATTTTTTCTGGTCATGCGTATGGCATGTAGAAGTTCCTGGGCCAGGAATCAAACCTATCACCCAAGTTGCAGCAGTGACAGTGGCAGATCCCTAACTCTGGGGACTGTATATTCTGATGACATAAGATCGAATGATTGGAGTTTTTAGACATGGAGAGGAGAAATAGTCTGAAAGTGGCAGTGAAGAACTGGGCCCAATTTTTAGGCCCTGTCCTAGGAGACAGATACAAGAGAGAAAAAAAGAGGGCTTACTTTTCCATTTCAAAGGACTGTAGAAAGTGTAGCGTCTTCAGGGGAAAATCAGGCTTTCTTTGGTGTAAAAGGTAAAGAGACCATTGAAAAGAGAAAAAGAATATTTTGCAGATGCTTGACTTTGAAATTTGAAGCACAGGAGTTGGGAGGGGAATGAACGGAAGATGAGGTTAGAGGAGGGGGTTAGTCTGGTGGTTTTGACTTCTTGTGGGAACTGTTGTAAAGTGGAGATTAAGGGTATAGTGAAGTTAATCCTTACAGTTTTTAAAGATGCAGTGATGGAATGTGGTGAGGGGGAGGGAAGGGTGAGGTCTGGCAAGGATCGCTCACAGTTCTGGGATCTCCTCTTCACTTGCCAGCGGTGTTGGGGAGGCTGGGGGGAGAGATGGAGGGGAGAGGTGGAAAAGTCTTACTTTTCTGATGCCCTTTTATAACTCCTTCTGATGGACACAAGGAGCTGGATAAATGATCACTTACAGAGAGTAGAGTTTATCATCTCCATAATATCACTTGGATTCAAACTGAATTGTAAATGGGAGGTTTAATGAGCAGTCCAGTCTTCTCATATTGAACATGTTCTTTGTTGTCCAATAACTTTAAAAAATTATGGGAAACTCAAAGATACTGCTTTCTCGTAGTCCTATTTTTAACCCACTTCTAAATCCAGTTCAGGTTTATCTTCTCCAAGGAGCGTTCCTTGACTGGTCTCAAGTGAACTTCATTCTCATACAGTGAGTTTATTTGTTAGACATATTGGTGTGTATGTATGTGCATGTGTTCATTTGTTTTATCTCCCTGGTTGGATAGTAAATGCCCTGAAGGTATTTGTCCTTTTGGTTCTGTACTCCATATCAGAAGCAATGTGATTTAGTCAGAAGGGACTTGATATACCTGGCTCTGCGATCAATTTCTATCATATTTCAAATCATTCACTTCACTTCACTGGGTTATATTTTATCTGTAAATGAAGGGAGTGTAACTAAAATATAGGAAGTCTTTGAAAGTTATAATATTTTATAACTCACTAGTTAGAGCTATCAAGAATAGATGGCTGGAGTTCCCGTCGTGGCGCAGTGGTTAACGAATCCGATTAGGAACCGTGAGGTTGCGTGTTCGGTCCCTGCCCTTGCTCAGTGGGTTAACGATCCGGCGTTGCCGTGAGCTGTGGTGTAGGTTGCAGACGCGGCTCGGATCCCGCGTTGCTGTGGCTCTGGTGTAGGCTAGTGGCTACAGCTCTGATTCGACCCCTAGCCTGGGAACCTCCATATGCCGCGGGAGCGGCCCAAGAAAAAGCAAAAAAAAAGACAAAAAATAAAAAAATAAAAAAAGAATAGATGGCTGGTGCCTATACTTGCATTTGAAAAGAACAATTAAAAAATATTAATTAGGGGAGTTCCTGATGTGGCTCATCAGATTACGAACCGGACTAGTATCCATGAGGATCCAGGTTTAATTCTTGACCTCACTCAGTGGGGTAAGGATCCAGTGTTGCCGTGAGCTGTGGTGTAGGTCGCAGATCTGGCCTTGCTGTGGGTGTAGGTTGGCAGCTACAGCTCTGATTCCACCCCTAATCTGGGCACTTCCATATGCCTCAGGTGTGGCCCCTAAGAAGCAGAAAAAAAAATTAATTGGTGTAATTCTGGTTACTGACTATGCAGCTTAATGTCATTGTAAGGTGTGGGCAGTAGCCAAACAGGATCAGAGTGAGAAATAGGGCTGGAGAGAGAGAGAGGGTGGGGCCAGCTAGTGCTAGTAATATTTGTAAATGTGAGACTGAGAAGGCTAAAGATGTTTGAAAGTGATTCGCATGGAGATTATAACTAAAGCTGTGGGAATCCATGATATTTCAGAGAGACATGGAGTACAGAGAACAGAGCCAAGGTCAGAACTTTAAAGAGTCTGTATTTAGAGGGCAACTGGAAGAAGAGAACCATAGAAAGCCAGTAAATTTTAATGACGACGGAAGTTTAGAGAGAAAAGAATCCCAAGAGGGAGGCAGTGACAGCAATATCAAATATTGCAGGGAAGTTAAGGAGGGCAAGAACTAGGGAATGACACTCCGGGATTTGTTCCTGAAGTCACTGATGGCATTCTAGAAAGAGTATCAATAGTGTAGTTAATCGTGGAGTTTAAAATGTGTTATTAATGATTCTGACATATATTCAGCATATCACCGTTGAGTTTCTGCTGAATGTCCAGTGTTATGTAAAGTCTCTGCATGTTCTCTCTCTCTCTCTCTCTCTGACTCACTCACTCTTTCCCAAAGGAGACTGGATAGAACAGGCAGGATGAAGAACATGGGAGGCGGGAATTGTTTTGAACCTGAAAAGGAATGTGTCATCTTCTAAGATACGAAGAAAAAGTGAGTTTGGATACAGATAAGTTTACTGAGAGAGAGACAAGAAGTTGAGGCCGTCTATACTGTATCACCTCAGTTTTTCATTCATGTTAGATTATTTCTAAAACATTATGTAGATTGTGTTGACATAGTGATTGATTTCATGTCTTATTAATGAATCCATTGGATTTTTCTTTTATTTTTCTTGACTCTTCATAGTATTATTATGTAATATGAACTGCCAATTTGAAATACTCTTCTTGGCTTTCACTAAACTTTTTCTCTTGATTCTTCCATCTCCCTGAACGTTTTTTTTTTTTTGCCTAGCTTTCCATCTACAATCTCTGTTCTATGAAAATGAAAGTAGTTTTGTTTACTAAATGTCAGCTCTCTTATTGCTTTATATCCTGTCCCTGGGCTGCATGATGAGTTTCATGGATTTAGCTATCACCTAACTAACTTTCCGAAGAACTTAAAAACTGGAAAAGTTTTGTATTTCCATTTGATGAACACATTCACTTGGATACTTTGCAAGAACCTCAGATTCAACAACATCTAAATCTACTGCATATTTCCACAGGTCCCACTCAGATTTACCCTCTGTATTTGTCATCTTTGCTGTTATGTGGTCTGTTCCAATTGTCTGTTACTGATTTCATTCAATAGCCTATTCACTAATCTGACTTATTCTAGACATTTCCCCCTAGCTGGTGCTCTATCACGCCAGCACAGTCTCGTACTGAATGTTGAACTGATCATGTAACCCTTCTACTCAGAAATGTTTGATGGCTTCTCATTGCTTACAAAATAGAATCTGAACTCATGGCATCCTTCCTAGAACCATGGTTTCTGTGGTTTCTTCATAGAACGTAGAGTTGAGCCTTTCTTGCCTCCACCCTTGCCATGGATCCACACAGCCCAGTCACATAGGTTTCCCCAGATGATCTGTTTACTTAACGCTCTTCTCTGTCTGGAATGTTTTTACTTTTCCACTCTACCATCAAATCCTATTAAGGGCCACTGGCCATAAAAAAATGACATATATTTCAGGTCTGCCTTTCCCAGTCTCAGTCAGTCCTTTCCTCTTCTACTTTGTAGTGTTTTTAAAACTGCTCTTGTAGCATGTATCCCAGTCAATTTCATAGATAGTTTAGTAGGAGTCTGCCTCTCCCACAAGGGTTTAATTGGGGGAGCACATCTAATATAATATAGCTGTATCACATCTGTCTTCAGAGTGCACTCATCCAACACAGTTAGCATTAAATAAAAATTGCCTGAATGAATGGATGAACGAAGACATGACCAGGGAAGATCTAAACTCCTTTGGCTTACTGGTGGGTGGGGCGCATATGTTTCCCTATGGATGCTTTCATGTCACCTTAATCTTAAACATCCCAAGATGAAACTTTTTAGCTCCCTAAATTGCCTCCTTTTTCTTTGCTGCCAGATTTGGCATACTGGTTTCTCAGTCAGCAGTCCTCAAGATCATATTTTGACCCTTTTCTCTCCTGTTCTTATCATGTCAGATCAGTTGCTAAGTTCTATTGATTCTGTCTCCACTGTCCCTTGCATCTACTATTTCATTTTTCTGCCAATTTAGGCCCTTAGTACCTGTGACTTGAGGTGGTCTCAATAGTTTCCTAACAGATTTTCCTTCTCTTATCATCCATTCTTTGATCTGTTGTTAAAAGAATCTTTCTAAAGTGCAAACATTTTCAGTGGCTTCTCCCTGTATTTAGAACTAAGTATCAACTTACTTTTTAGGACTTGTGCAGACTAATCAAAACCTGTCTTTTCAGGCATATCTCTGGTTGAGCCCTACAAGTATCTCACACTTTGACCAAAGTGTTCTGCCTCTTAAAATAGCTTGACTATGCCCTGGATTTCCCAGTTCTTTTTTTTTTTTCCCCATATTGTTCTTTTGCTTAATGAAATTGTGAGAGAGTGATGAGCCTCTTATATTTTTGGCTAACTTTAAATGCCACTTTTCTAAAAACCTTTTTAAAGCCCCTAGGTTAAAGCTGTATGTGACCATTCCAACTTCCAAACCCCCAGGTGCTTTATTTCTCTCTCATTTTCCAGATTCTGGAAAATGTACTTGTATTAAGTACATTGGAGTGAAAGCTCACTAGGGGAAGCAACTCTGTGTTATTTATTTCTGTATCTCTAGGAGTTTCTAGAACAGTAGTGTCTTGTTTATAGTAAGTATTCAAGAGTATTGATGAAATTAAACTGAGATAATGGGATAACTGAAAGAATATGCTAGTGAAGAGAGTTGAATTTATGGTAACAGAACTGAGAAAAGACCTTTTTTAAATTAAAAAATAAAATTAGGTCATTAGTAATTATAGAAAGGAGCCATTTTATGGGTTTGATAGAGGCAGAATCCAGATTGAAACGATTAGGGAGTCAGTGGGTCCTGAGAAAATGGAACCATTGAGCATAGATAGTTTGCTGTAATGTGGAAGGTAGCTAAACTCTTAAGAAATGGAATATAGTCTGCAGATTTGGAAAGAGCCTTGTGAAGGAAAACCACATGTGGTCTTTGAAAGAAAAATCAGTGTGCTGTCACAAAGGCAAGTGCCAGGATTGCTCCAGGCCATGCGTTTTCATTTTTCACCTTGGCAGAGTAGAAGCACTCCAATGAGTCAGGCCACTGAAGCTAATAACGAGTTCCACTGTGCTGAGGCCACGAGGTTAGATTAAGTGTGCGGATCACAGAATTGGAAGAAGCCTTGTAAACATAACCATGTCCGGCATTGCCAAGGGTGATGTTCCTAAGTCATCGAATTTATATTCTTTTGTTCTAGTTCAGTCTGATGAAATTATTTACTTAGAAGAGTTACAGAGCCAACCATAAGTATTTTTTAAAGGAGGTCTCTCCCCTTAATTATTATGGGTATAATAGTGTTGGGACATTTGAAAAAGAATCATTAAGCTCAGGAACCCTAATGGTGGAAACTGTTGATGATGTGTGGTAGGACCATAGAGGCAGACAGCGAAGGTCTTTCTGTTATACTTGAAATGACATTAGGGGGAAGACTTCTCTGGCCCATCTTAGTTAGTTTAAAAAAAAAAGAATCAGGGGTTCTTGTGGCTCAGTGGGTTAAGAACCTGACATAGTGTCTGTGAGGATATGGGTTTGATCCCTGGCCTTTCTCAGTGGGTTAAGAATCTGGTGTTGCTTCAAGGGATTTGGGCATTGCTGTGGCTGTGGCATAGGCCCGCAGCTGCAGCTCCGATTTGATCCCTAGCCTGGGAACTTCCATATCCTGCTGTGCGGCCTTAAAAAAATAGCAGGAAGGAGAGGGAGAGGAAAGAACCATTACTTAGCTAAATAAGAATATTTTTCAAATATATTTTAAAAGATAGGTACAGTTTCTGGTAAAATCACTTAATATGAAAAAAACTGAAAATATTTAAAGAAATTATGGCTTATATTTCTTGATTGGATGTCATCTCTATTTATCTATAAGCAGGGGTGTTGAATTTACAGTGATAGCCCAGAGTTCCTGAAATAAGTATAGCTGTTGGATTTAGTTTCCTTTTGACTCTGTTGTAAGAAATACCATATTCAAATATTTGTTTAGTCTTTGAGTCTTACTTCAAGATTAAGGCTATGGTTACCTAATTAGGAAATATATATTTGTCATTCACCGAAGATATAACCTCTTTAATGAAATGTTTGCTCCAGTGTTTTAAGGAATTTTTAATGGAAACAGGATATCATATATGGTATATAAAATCATATACGTACAGTAACTCCAGAAGGAAAATGAAACTTTATGTTTATCTTCCCCCTACCCTTGTTCTGCCCCTCCCCATCTCCTTGTCAGGTTTCTTTTTCATCTTGTTTTGGATGTTCTAGTCATGGCCTCTGATGAATTTGATTAGAATAATCCAATCTTTTGATCATTCTCATTCATTTTTTCACTCATTCATTAGTTCAAGCAGTATTTCTGGGATGCTTGTTCTAATCCCAGGTACCATGTTAGGTCCTAGGAATAGAACGCCAAGCAAAATTGACAGTTCTTCCTTCTTAAAGTTTGTAGTCTTTGGGGAATGAGTGAAGGAGTTTTGCAGAACCAGGCTCTCTGCTGAGGTGCCACTTATTCAAGGATCTCAAAGAAGGCCAGTGTGGTTGGACCGAGAATAGCAAGGAGAGAGGGAGATGCAGAAGAGGAAACTAGAGAAGGAGACTGGGCAGATTGAGTACAGATCAGGTGCTTGAGGCTGTGGTAAGGTAGGAACGGTGGGGAGCCTTGAAAGATTTCAAGCAAGGAAATGGCATGGTGCATTTTGACTTTTGGGCTATTATGTATCATGCTGCTGTGAAGTACCTTTGTGTAGTTTTTTGAGTGGACTTGTTTTCACTTGTCCTGGGTGTATGTTTAGGAGTGGAATTGCTGTGTCATTTGGTAACTCCATTTCACCTTTTAAGGTGGAGTTACCAGATTGTTTTCCAAAGTGGCTATACTGCCTTCCATTCCCATCAGCAGGTATGAGGATTCCAATTTCTCCACAATCTTGCTCACACGTACTGTTGTCTGTCTTTTTGATTGTAGCTACCCTAGAGGGTGTAGAGTGCTGTCTTACTGTGAAACGTTGACTTTTCCTAGCAAGACTTTTTAGGCTTGGCATTTAGGATTCTGGTACCAGGCTATCCTTTTAGCACTTTATCTATTTAATTTGAGTCAACTACTTATTATTCACAAAATATGCCCTATACTTTCCCAGGCTCTTTTATTTTATTTTATTTTTTTTTTTTTGTCTTTTGCCATTTGTTGGGCCGCTCCTGCGGCATATGGAGGTTCCCAGGCTAGGGATCTAATCGGAGCTGTTGACACCAGCCTACGCCAGAGCCACAGCAACGCAGGATCCGAGCCGCGTCTGCGACCTACACCACAGCTCACGGCAACGCCGGAACCTTGACCCACTGAGCAAGGGCAGGGATCGAACCCGCAACCTCATGGTTCCTAGTCGGATTCGTTAACCACTGCGCCACGACGGGAACTCCTCCCAGGCTCTTTTAAAGTTGTGTGTATGTGTGTTTGTGTATGTGCTCTTGTGATTTGCACAACTTTGATTTGTGCTTTAAAGTCCTTATTTAAAGGTCCAGCTGAATTTCTTTCGCCTTTATTTGAGCATGTTGAGCCATGTGGAATAGTTGATATTTGACTATTTTATTTACTAGATAGCAATTTCAATTGGTTCAACTTTTTCTTGAAATAGAACTATTTCTTTAATACTCAAATTACTACCATTTCCTGGGAGCTCCCTTCATGGCTCAGCAGTTAATGAACCTGACTAGTATCCATGAGGATGCAGGTTCGATCCCTGGCCTCAGTGGGTTAAAGATCGGGTGTGACCATGAGCTGTGGCGTAGGTTGCAGACATGGCTCGGATCCCGTGTTGCTATGGCTGTGGCATAGGCCAGCAACTGTAGCTCCGATTCATCCCTAGCCTTCCATACACTGCAGATGCGGCAGAACTTCCATACACTGCAGATGCGGCCTCAAAGAGAAAAAAAAAAAATTACTACCATTTCCTTTGAGTTTCTTCTCTCGTCCCTTGTTTGTACCTCTCATGGTATTATCGATGTACATATCTGATATAATGTCTTTTTTAGGGCTGAAATCTCAAGGGCAGAGGCTGTTCTATAATCTTACATACGTGAGATTTCATACATAGTAAGAGTTTGGTAATTGGTAAACGTTTTTTTTAAAGGAATAAGTGCACTGTATAATGAATTAGTATAAACAGAAATGAATCAGTAAACATAACTATAACTGAATATAAATGCAAAGGTGTTGGGATGACTAGAATTACTGTAAGCAATCAGTAAAAATAACTTTGGACTGGTTTCTTGTAGGAAATGAACGTTTAAGATAAGTTTGGGGTCATTAAAAACTATAGTTGGTCAGAAGAGAAGACAGTTTGGAGGCTGTTATGAGATTTCATTTAATTTGGAGGCAGTTGGGTGGCAGTGTTTTCACTTTCATCATAACGAATATAGATGCAAAAAATCCAGTTGTGAGCTGATTCTGCCTTTTTTCAGCCAAAGCATATTGAGTTAAAGTGAGACATGAAAATGGGAAATAAAAATGATACTCAGTGTGAAATAAAAGAACGTATGAACTGTTTCTTCATGGAAATTACTTCATGCAATTGGAGTGTCTGTCAGGTTGGGGTAAACAGTTTTGGAAAATGAAGTTCTGTGGAAAACATAAAAGGCAAAATGAACATTAATTTTTACTCAGATTTTTCTCAGAGAAAGGTTGTTTCTGATAACATAATTAGGACTCTTCTGGCAGGACTGCCATGTCCCTTTTAGTACTTTTTAGAACTTTTGAGTGTTTATGTGTAGAAGAAAGAATTTAAGTTATCAGTTTCAAGTTAGCTTTTACTTCTAAATGCACAAGAAACTCCTTTGATGACTTTCATTCTCTCTGCATTCGTCAGCTTAGGCTTGCTTACAAAGCAATACTATAGACTTGTGGCTTCTTCAAAAACAAAATTTACATCTCACAGTATTAGAGGCTGGGAAGTGTGAGATCAAGGTGGTGACTAATTCAGTTTCTGATGAGGACTCTCTTTGACTGGCTTGCGGTGTCTTGCTATTTTCTGACAGGGCCTTTCCTGCTGTGTGCCTGCAGAGTCAGGTCGGGGAACAACAGGCTTTCTCTCTTCGTCCTCTTATAAGGTCACTAACCCTATGGAGCTTAACTTATACCACACCAGTCCATAGCAACGACAGACTTCATTTTTAAAGTGCATTCACAGTACCAATACACACACCTTATAGTGGGGAAAATACTAATTTTTCTATTACTTCTAACATCATATTTTCCAAAAGACATAATTTCTTATTTTGTAAATACTAGGTCTTTAATTGCAGTTTGTGCCTCCCCCCCCGCCCCCCAGTAAATCTATGGGTATAGTCACTGGGGAACATTTATTTCCTGACTTGTAATATGTCACAACTGAAAGTAGTATTAATGAGAAGTGAAACAGCAGCTTTACCATTATAATTTTTAAATTTATACAACTACTCTGAACTTGGGGGTGGGTAATTTGGGTGTAATAACACTCATTTGTCATAAATAGTAACAGCTAATACATGCAGTGCTACATTTTTTAAAAAAATACTTCACATCGTGAGCAGGATGTGGAAACAATCTGTGGTAAAGGATCTTGGAATAGTGAACAGTAACAAAAATGTCTGAGAAGAGAAGCTTGTAGGTGAGGAAATAGAATAAAGTGTTATGAGCCATTCCTGCTGTGGCATAGTGGTTTAAGGATCTGACTGCAGTGGCTTGGGTCTCTTCTGTGGCACAGGTTTGATCCCAGTGCAGTGGGTTAAAGATCTGGTGTTGCCATAGCTGTGGCATAGGTTACATACAGCTGCAGCTCAGATCCCTGGCCTCGGAACTTCCATATGACACAGGTATGGCCAAAAAAAAAAAAAAAAAAAAAGTCTTACAGGTATTATGATAGAAATGTGTACAGTAAAGGAGGAAGTAGTCATGCCTACAGGATGGATTGGGGCAAGGAGGGCATGGAAGTGTATGAAGAACATTACAAGCAAAGACAGCAGGGTTAGCAAAGGTGCAGATGTGTGAATGGCTAAAGAACTTAGAGAATCTGCAAACCATTCCCAGTGGATTCAGATAAGTAAGAGCTACAGCTAGATATGCAGAACACAGGCCAGATCATGGAAGACTTCAAGTGTTGTGCTGAGGAGTTGGGGCTCAATTCTTTAGGTATCAGGAATCAGTGAAGATTTAAGCTAGGGATGCAAATCAAAACTACAATGAGGGAGTTCCCGTCGTGGCGCAGTGGTTAATGAATCAGACTAGGAACCATGAGGTTGCGGGTTTGATCCCGGGCCTCGCTCAGTGGGTTAAGGATCCGGCATTGCTGTGAACTGTGGTGTAGCTTTCAGACGTGGCTCGGATCCCGCGTTGCTGTGGTTGTGGCGTAGGCTGGCAGCTATAGCTCCAATTAGACCCTTAGCCTGGGAATCTCCATATGCTGTGGGTGCAGCGGTAGAAAAGACAAAAAAACCCCCAAAAAACCCACAACGAGGAGTTCCCTGTTGGCTTAATGGGTTAAGGACCTGGTATTGTCACTGCTCTGGCTCAGGTTTGATACCTGGCCCTAGAACATGGTGTGAGTGTGACCCCAAAAAAAAAAAAAAAAAAAAAAAAAAAAACCAAAACAAACCCCAAAAAAGCAAAAAAAACAACAAATCCACCACAAGGCGAGCTCTCACATCATAGCTATTAGAATGGCTATTATCAAGAAGACAAAATCACAGATGTTGGTGAGGATATGGAGAAAAGGGAACCCTGATGCTCTGTTGGTGGGAATATAAATTGTTAAGCCATTATGGAAAACAGGATGGAGGTTATTCAGAAAATTAAAACAGCAACCATATAATCCAGCAGTTCAACCTCTGAGTACTTATTTAAGAAAAACAAAGGCAGCAACTCAAAAAGTTATAGGCACCCCATGTTTGTTGCAGCATTATTTATAATAGACCAGACATGGAAGCAACCTTAGGGTCCATCAGTGGGTGAATAGATAAAGAAAATGTGCACATACACATGCACATACACAGTGGAATATTATTTAGCCATAAAAGAAGGAAATCTTGCCATTTACAGCATGGGTGAATCTTGAAGGCATTATGCTAAGTGAAATAAGTCAGAGAAAGACAAATACTGTATGATCTCACTTATATGTGGAATCTAAAAAACAGAAACTGAACTCATAGGTACAGAGAATAGATTGGTGGTTGCCAGAGGCAGGGGGTTGGGAGGGAATGGGTGAAATGAGTAAAGGTGATTAAAGTACATGCCTGGTTGTGAAATAAATAAGGCATGGGGATGTGATGTACAGCATGGTGACCGTAGTTAATACCGTATTGTATATTTGGAAGTTGCTAGGGAGTACATCTGAAGAGTGCTCATTAGAAGAAAAAAAAATGTAACTGTGTTAACGAGACTTGTGATTATTTTGCAGTGTATACACATATTGAATCATGCTGTATACCTGAAACTAATATCATGTTATATGTCTATTTTATCTCAATTTGAAGTTTTAAGGAATGATATCAGATTTGTTTTTGAAAGATCATTTTGGTATTAGTTTGGGATGATATGTTGGATGAGTAGTTGAGGGAAGAGGTGTTAAGCTTAGACAGTTAAGAATTAGGATAGAGGGAGTTCCCATCATGGCTCAGTGGTTAACGAATCTGTCTAGGATCCATGAAGATGCGAGTTCAATCCCTGGCCTTGCTCAGTGGGTTAAGAATCCAGTGTTGCCGTGGGCTGTTGTGTAGGCTGCAAACGTGGCTTTGGATCCTGTGTTGCTGTGGCTGTGGTATAGGCCAGTAGCTACAGCTCCAGTTGGACCCCTAGCCTGGGAACTGCCATATGCCACAGGTGCAGCCCTAAAAAAAAGAATTAGGATAGAAAAAAGGATGCATTCAAGAGATGATAAGGAAGTAGACTTGGAGTTTCCGTCGTGGCTCAGTGGTTAACGAATCTGACTAGGAACCATGAGGTTGAGGGTTCGATCCCTGGCCTTGCTCAGTGGGTTAAGGATCCGACATTGCCGTGAGCTATTGTGTAGGCCACAGACACGGCTTGGATCCCATGTTGCTGTGGCTCTGGTGTAGGCCGGCAGCTACAGCTCCGATTAGACTCCTAGCCTGGGAATCTCCATATGCTGCAGGAGTGGCCCCAGAAAAGGCAAAAATAAAAAAAATAAAAATAAAAATAAAAGGAAGTAGACTCTACAGGACTTTGGATTGATGTGTATGATTGGTTTGGGGAAAAGATGGTGATGTTTCTAACCATGAGTTTTAAAAGGCTCCAGTGTGAAGATTTATTCCATTAGCACAGGGGAAGGCAGGTAATTGTATTGATCTGAGCTTGGGGATTAGCAGGGCAGTAGTGGCCTTCGGATAAGGATATAAGGACACTGAGAGGGTTTGCTGAGAGAGAGTATGTAAAATGTTACACTGTGTGTTCCAGGTTGGATAGGGAAGGGAGGGGCGGGGGAAGGGGAGAGCAGTAAAGCACGAAGGATATCGACAGATGGAGGGGTTGAGGGGTGAATTATCACCACTAGGTTGAAGATTAGATGAAGGGAAAGTTAAGAAAGTGAGATATTTGAAAGAATAGCATCTATGGTCAGATATTGGTTTCCTTGAGTTTGAGATCACAAAGGTTGAGTAGTTCACAGAAATGATAACATAACAGTGTGTGATTGCTAAAGTGGGGTTGTGAGGGATGTAGGAAGTGAATTTTGAGCTAGGTCATTGCTAGTTTATCCTTATGAACGTTAGAATTCCCATGATGAAGGCAAGAGTAGAAAGAAGCTTAAAAAGTGAGCCAGATTAGAAAGTGCTTACTGAGTAAGGAGGAGTAATTAAAGGTGAGTGATAGAAACAGAGGGGTTGTATACCCAAATACCATGAGCCTCAGAAGAAGAAGGCTTTTATATCTGAAGCTGGAAAAGTAATGCTAGTATAGAAGCGTGAAAGAGGAGCTGTGGAAATGCTGGCTTCACCTTTGGGCCCTGTTAGATAATGGAGGTGGGAGAAGAAAGTTGTCTTCAGAAAAGGCTGCAGGGAAGCGGATTTCTGGAAGGAAATCTCAGTTGCGGCAGAGGTGGAGGGGAGAATATGGTTGAAGATGGATAAGAATTTAGTCACCATGGACTAAAAAGCCAGTATAAAGATGAAGAGGAGTTATTAGCTAAACAATGACCTGGACAGGGAAAGTGGATGGAAGGAACACATAGTCAGACTAGAAAGTGTGGCATTTTGGAAGAGGTTCAGGATGACAAGGATAGCAGGAATGTTTGGATTGAAGTTTATGAGACTTATGTGCCTAGGAAAACTGAGGAACCAAAGTGGCGTTGATTACTTAATGAAGTTAGCAGACTGCAGTCTTTGCTCAGTTCAGCTGCCTTGCCAATTATAAGATTCTAATTCTCTAGCAGTTTATAATTTTTAAAAAGGCTGTGTAACCAAAGAGCTCTAGTCTAATGTGGAAAGTGTTAAGTGCCATTGTGGAATATAGACAGAAGTGTAGACAACTGGGACTTTTTTCCAGCTGCATCTGGGGAAGACTTCTTGGAAAAGCTGGCTTTTTAAGTGGGTCTTAAAGGGTAAGGGGGATGTTAATAAATAGGTTGAGATAAATGGCCATTCTGTTCTGGAATGTCATGAGCAGAGGTATGAATCTTGGGAAATACAAAACAGTTCATAAAAGGTAAACATAGAAAGCTTGACTTCCAGGTGAGTAGGGGAGAAGAGAAGTAGAAATTAGAGTGTACTATTCCAGTAGCCATGATGATCAGAGGCAAGCATAGCCCCCACATGACAGGAGAAAAATAACCTCCGAAAATGGAGCTCTGCATTCTGTGGCCACCTTCAGTGTGAGTAGCCACTTCAGGTCAGAACTTTCAGTAGCTCTGCAGGTGTTGGTGTTGGTGTGGTGTGTATGTATATTTGTGTTCGCCACAGTCACAAGAACAGCACTATGATAACTTGTCCCCTCCAGCCCCTCGTTGCTTACCTGTAGTTTAAAACTTTTTAATTCTTACTCAAAAGCAACATTGTAGATCATAATATCTACCCATGTTTATGTGTATCTGAAAAGAGAAGAATTAAAAGTTGTTTGCCATGCTTTTGTCTGAAAGACTGATTCTTTTGAGACTGCAAAGTATTTGTTGCAAGATCTGGTTTTGTTGTCATTTGATCTCTCTCAGATTTTTTTATTTCATATTTTGGCTCTGAACTATGTTTGTTGTCTTAGTGGTACATGCTGTAATATCCTATTGATACTATTTTTAGGACTATACTACCCATTATTCCAAATTGTGTTTTACTGCCTTTATGTATTTTTTTCTGTTTTCCCAATAGGTCATATACATAACAAGTAGTGGTATACATTTCAACTTATTCAAAATAGATGTTGTGAGGTATTGACTGCTGTATATACACTTAGAGTTGTGTTTGGCCATACAAAAAAGAAAACTCTGTTACAGTGATTTGAAAAATTGAACTTCATTTATTTTATATAACAAACATTCCCAAGGTAGGGAGTTGGTGTGGATTCAGCTGCTCACCAGGAAAGGACTTCTGTGTCCTTCACAGGCCAGCATGTTGCTCATGATTACAGGATGGCCACACTGTTTCTAAGCTTTAAGTTCTCGGTCCAGGCAAGAGAAATTGGGAAAGGTTAAGGAGTACCTTGCTATTTGCACACCCCTTAATTGAGAAAATAAAAGGCTTCCATAACAGTTAACAGTCCTTCCCTTAAATGTCACTGACAAAATTGTGTCGCTTTGTTTTCCTAGATACCAAGAAGCCCATAGCAAGCATGTCATCTTGGGCTGGGCACATGCTGCCCTCCTCAAAGTCAGAAAAGAAAGGGGTATGGACATATATGGAGAAAGAGCAAATAGTATCTGTCAAAGTATTATACCTAATGTTTGATTGTTTTACTTGTTATTTTAATGCAAGTGGCAATTAGTTAATCAGAAATTGGCTATAGGAAAAAAAAGGAAGAAATCATTCTCGGTCAATCAGTTTCTCTTTCCTTACATTATAAAACTAGATAATAAAATGCCTATAACTGTTCCTTTATGTAATATTATAGGTCTTGGATATAAAAAAATTAACCACAATTATAGTTTAAAGTAGAAAAATAAAGAGATGTTTGTATTTGAAAAAATTTTTTTGGAAATGTTCCCACTACAGTGCTGTTTTCATCCTTTAAATGAAGTGGCTGTTTTGGGGGAGGTGATTATCACATCGTATAAATATATAAAATATATTTAGATAGCACAATCTTATATATGGAAACCTGTAAAAACTGTACAAAAAAACTTAAAACTACTACATTCAGGAAAGCTGCAAAATATAAAAGCAACATATAGGAATCAGCTATTTCTATACGCTAACAATGAACTTGCTGAAAAAGACATTAGGAAAACAAATTCATTGCAGTAGCATCAAAAAGAGTAAAATTCTAAGGAATAACTTTAACCAAGGAGATTAAAGACTTGTACTGAGAAAACTATAAAATAGCAATGGAAGAAATTGAAGTAAACTCAAATCAGTAGAAAGTTATCCTGTGTTGTAGTCCCCTGGTGGTCTAGTGGGTTAATTTGGCATTGTCACTGCTGTGGTGGAGATTTGATTTCAATAGGCCTGGTGATCTCATGCCACTGGTGTGGTCAAGGAAAAAAAAAAGTTATCCTGTGTTAATGGATTGGAAGAATTAATCTTGTTAAAATGTCATTGCTGCTTAAAGTGATCTGCAGATTCAGTGCATTCTCCATAAAAATCTAATGGCATTTTTAGCAGGTAGAAAAAACAATCCTAAAATCAGTGTGAAACCATGAAAAACCTGAACTAACTAAAGCAATCTTGAGCACAAAGAACAGAGTTGGAGGAATCATACTTCCTAACTTCAAACTGTGTTATCAAGCTATAGTTATCAAAACAGTATAGTACTGGCATAAAAAATAGACACATAGACAGTAGAACAGAATAGAGAGCCCAGAAGTAAAAACAGACATTTGTAGAGTCAACTTATCTTTGAAAAGGACATCAAGAACGCACAAGGGGGAAATGAGAGACTCGTCAATGAATGGTGTTGGGAAAAATGGATATCCACATGCAAAAGGATGAAATTGGACTTATATTACATCACACACAGAAATCAAGATGAAATGGATTAAGTGTTTAAAAGTAAGACCTGAATCTGTGAAACTCCTTGAGGAATACAGGGGAAAAGCTCCTGGGTATTGGTCTTGAGAATTGTTTCTTGGATTTGATACCGATAGCACAGGTGACAAAAACAAAAATAAACTTGTAGAACTTTTCTACTAGTAGGACTACATTAAAAATGAAGTTCCTACTAGTAGGACTGCATTAAAAATAAAAATAAAAAGGGGGAGGGAGTGGGATGGACTGGGAGTTCAGGGTTAATAGATGCACACTGTTAGGTTTAGAATAGGTAGGCGATGAGGTCCTGCTGTATAAATAGCACAGGGAACTGTGTCCACTTGTGATGGAACATGATGGAGGATAATATGAGAAAGAGAGTGCGTATAGATGTATGGCTGGATCCCTTTGCCAAACAGCAGAAATTTGCAGAACAATGTAAATCAACTATACTAAAAAATTAAAATAATTGTGAGGAATGGACTGACCGTTTGGGATTGGCATATGCACACTGAGGTATATGGAGTAATTGGCCAATGGGGGCCTGCTCTATAGCACAGAAAACTCTATCCATTATTCTGTGATAATCTATGTGGATAAAGATTCTGAAAGAGAATGGATACTGGGTCACTTTGTTGTACAGCAGAAATGATCACAACCTTGTAAATTAACTACAGTAAAACTTAAAAAGGAGGAAAAATAAGAGGTTTCCCTATAACAAAAGAAACAGTCAACAAAATGAAAAAGTAACCTACAGAATAAGAAGTGTTTTTAAATCCTATTTGATAGGGTGGGAAAGTGGAGATGATCCAAAGGGCAACTTTGAAGATAGGTAGGTAAGTTCTGGGTACCTAATGCTAGCACAGTGACTAGTTACTAATTCTGTATTGTATACTTGAAACTGCCAAGAGAGTAGATTGCAAGTTCTCTCACCACAAAAAGAAAGGTAACTGTGAGGTGATAGATTTTTAATTAGCTTAGTTGTGATCATGGAAACATGATGTATAAACATCATGTTTTACACCTAAAATATATACAATTTTTACTAATCAAACCTCAATAAAGCTGAAAAATAATAAAAATAAATTTTCATTTTTTTTGAGAGGAGATGCCTCTCACATTGTAAAAATAATTTAGTTATTATAGGCAGGTTTATGATGGACAAATTTTATTTTTTTTGTCTTTTTGCCTTTTCTAGGGCCGCTCCCTCGGCATATGGAGATTCCCAGGCTAGGGGTCCAATGGGAGCTGTAGCTGCCGGCCTACGCCAGAGCCACAGCAATGCAGGATCCAAACCGAGTCTGCGACCTACACCACAGCTAATGGCAACACCGGATCCTTAACCCACTGAGCGAGGCCAGGGATCAAACCTGCAACCTAATGGTTCCTAGTCGGATTCATTAACCACTGAGCCACAGTGGGAACTCTGGTGGACAGTTTTAAACAAAAATATTTTTCTTCAGTATCAACCTCAAGATGGATTACTGTATCAAAATCTAATGAAAAGTTTTGACTTTTGAAGGAGAATTTTAATATGTTGAGAATGAAGCTGTAGGAAATATAGTTTTTAGTCAGCACTTTAAGTTTAAAGTGTCAGATTTCTCTACCACTATTTTCTTACCTTAAATAATTTTAAATTTCTTTTACTGCTAAAAGGAAAAGATGTAAATCATTCAGTTTGTAGCATAAGTATATTATCACTGTGTTTTTTATTTTAGCAAACATGATACATGTTAGCTGTATACACAGACACTGAAGTCTATTTTATGGAAAATAGGGACACAGTCTTCCTTCTTGGGGTACTTAAATTTTAGTTGATGAGACCAACTTTACATACCTGAGATCAATAAACAGAAAAAGGCAGGTATCAAAAGCTGTGTAGGTATTTAAGAGAGTAAATGTAACTGTGGAATGTGATTATTTAGTCTAACGGAAGAAGCAGGTATTTCAGAGAGGCTTGTGAAAAGTGTAAAGTATAGAATTTGGTTTCCTGCAAAGGTACAAGGTACAAAGGCAGGCTTGGCTTGTTTTTCCATCTTTATCTTCTGTTCTTCTGCTCATCCAGCCCTGTCAGACTATTTGTAGTTTTTAAAATGTTCAGTGCTCTTTGATAATTCTATACTTTTGCAGTGTTTTTTTTTTGTTTTGTTTTGTTTGTTTTTTTTTTTTTTTTTTTTTTTTTTGGGAATTCCCTTGTTTGTCCACCTGGCAGTTTCCTATCTTTCAAGACTCAGTTCAAATATCACTTCCTCTGTGAAGTCTTCCCTGAACTTTTCTGGGTAGAGTTAGGTGCTTTCTTTTTTCTTGGGAGAAAAATTGGCCCTCTAATTAGCTGTCAGTTCATAGCCCTCTCTCTCTTTTTCTCTGCCTCCCCACCCCCACCACTGTGTGTGTGTGTGTGTGTGTAGTTCTTATCACATTGTACCATTTATTTACTTGTCTGTCTCTTCTACAGGCTTCTAAGATTTATGAACATGAGGATTATGTCATATTTATCTCCAGATCATGGTCCCTGGTGTAATGATTTTGCTTGGTCATTGGATGAATGAATAGATGTCAGATAAAAAGAAAGAATTAGCCTGGAGTGTATTCAGAAGCACTGGGGAAGCCTGTCCAGAGGGAATGTGAATGATAAGAATACTCAGCCCAGCAGGAATAGAACTTGCAGTTTATCAGTATTTGGAGATAAGATTGAATAGGCAAAGTAGGACTAGTTGGCAGTAGAAGTTTTAATAAATCATGGAGTTATAATTAATAAAGTTGCTGAAATTGGGTTTAACACCCCCATTTTTCAAACATACTTGTTTTTGTATCTTGTAGTGCTTCCACTTCTCATTCAGAGAATTCAGTGCATACAAAATCAGCTTCTGTTGTATCATCGGATTCCATTTCAACTTCTGCAGAGAACTTTTCTCCTGATTTGAGGGTATGTATACTATTTCTAAGTTCTAGTGAAGTATTTTCTATTGGCTCTTTGTGGCTTTAATATCTCAGAACTGGCCATTCTTATTTATTTGTAAAAGAAAAATGTGTAATTCATCTCTGAGTTTGTTATCTTAAGTTCTTTGCCAAAAGATAATAAATGAATTTAGTTGTGATATAAAAGATTTTCATGATTACGCCTATAATGCTTTATTTCCAATAATAGCTAATATTTATTGAGTACTTACCATGTGCCAAGTATTGTTCTAAGTGCTTTAACGAAATATCTCTTGTAATACTTTTACCAGTTCTGTGAGGTAGAAATTATTATTATCACCATTCTACAGATGGCAGTAACTCATAGATTAAATAACATGTCCAAAGTCTCATAGCTCATAAATTTAATTGTCAGTATTCCAGCTCATGTAGTCCAATTCTGGAGCTAAGTCACTTCAGTACTGTGCATAGTTGCTATATATCTCATCATATTTTTAAGTATTTCTGTCTTTATTAAAGGTCTTGTTGCTATGAAATTAACCACACCAATGATATCCTGTAGCACTTTGTATTTTTTTAGATTCATCTGCTTTCCTACTACTGCTTCTCTGTGAATGGTGGGGAAAATAAATTTCATGTGTGGTAAAAACCTTTAAAACTTAATTCAGACTCTTTTTTTTTTTTTTTTTTTTTTTTTTGTCTTTTGTCTTTTTAGGGCCTCACTTGCAGCATATGGAAGTTCCCAGGCTAGGGGTCTAATCAGAACTACAGCTGCCGGCCTTTGCCAGAGCCACAGCAATGTCAGATCTGAGCCGCATCTGTGACCTCCTTAACCCACTCAGCGAGGCCGGGGATCGAACCCGCAACCTTGTGGTTCCTAGTTGGACTCGTTTCTGCTACACCACAACGGGAACTCCAATTCAGACTCTTTTTATTTTGACCATGACCGCCTTCTCAGTGCTTACATTTTCATACTGTTTTTCATTCATGAAGTCATTTGCTATTGAGCATATACTGAGAATGTCTTTTTCATGCAGTTTATTTTCAAAACCAGAATCCACCAAATGTAATACAACAGGTTAGAAACATCTGTAAAGGCTTTTGCATATTTGCCATTAACTTTTGTGAAATGCCATAAAATACTAAATTGGCATTTAACATCACTTTAAGTTACCAACATCACTACAAAAATGATAAAGATTTACCTTTATAATCTGAATAAGTGTTGGCTGATTAAAAAGACTTTGTAATATCATTGGCTGTTACCTCGAAGCATAATATTCATTTAGGGCAGGGTTCATCATTAATAAAGAGTTAGTAGACATAAATATTGTTGCCTTTCATCAATTTATTACTATTTAAAAAATGTATTTTATATATTTAATATTTGTATGTCAGCTTCTCTATATACAGATCCCCTTTATTGCCTCAGGATGTCATATGTACCATAATAGCAACAAAATAATAAGTATTATTAATACTTATTATTAATGCATAAAAATTGCAAAAATAGTAAAGTTCCCATATACTTGACATCCTGCTTCCCCTATTATAATCTCGCATTTGTGTGGTACATTTGTCAAAATTAATGAACCAGTGTTGATACATTATTATTATTGGTATATTATTATTAATGAACATCAGTGCTTTATTCAGATATCCTTAGTTTTTACTTAAAGTCCTCCTCTTTGTTCCATGGTCCATCCAGGACACCACATTGCATTTACTAGTCATGTCTCCTGAGGCACCTCTTGACTGTGATATAGGTTTTCAGAGTTTCTTTGTTATTGATGACCCTGATAGGTTTTTTTAGTCATATCTTTTATTTATTTATTAAAAACATATTTTTTATTAAAGTATAATTGATTTGCAATGTGCCAGTTTCTGCTATACATTAGCAAAGTGACCCAGTCACTTTGTATACATTCATTTTCTTCTCATATTGTCTCCCATCATGTTCTATCCCAAGAGATTGGATATAGTTCCCTGTTCTATACAGTAGGACCTCATTGCTTATCTGCTCTAAATGTAATAGTTTGCATCTACCATCCTCAAACTCCCAGTCCATCCCACTCCCTCTCCCTTGGCAACCACAGGTCTGTGAATCTGTTTTTGTTCTGTAGATAGGTTCATTTGTGCCACATTTTAGATTCCACACATAAGTGATATCATATGGTATTTGTCTTTCTTTTTCTGACATATCACTTAGTATGAGAATATCTTGTTGCATCCATGTTGCTGCAAATGGCATTATTTCACTCTTTTTTATGGCTGAGTAGTATTCTGTTGTGTGTATGTACCACATCGCTTTAATCCATTCATCTGTTGATGGACATTTAGGTTGTTTCCATGTGTTGGCTGTTGTGAATAGTGATCCTGTGAACATACAGGTGCATGTATCTTTTTGAATTGTAGTTTTGTCGAGATATATGCCTAGGAGTGGGATTGCTGGATCATATGGTTGTTCTATATCCAGTTTTCTGAGGAACCTCCATACTGTTCTCCATAGTGGTTGTACAAATTTACATTCCCACCATTGTGTAGGAGGGTTCCTTTTTTGCCACATCCTTTCCAGCATTTGTTATTTGTAGTCTTATTAATGATGGCCATTCTGACCAGTGTGAGATGGTACTACATTGTAGTTTCGATTTGCATTTCTCTAATAATTAGTGATGTTGAGCTTTTTTTTTTCATGTTCCTGTTGGCCATCTGTTTGTCTTCTTTGGAGAAATGTCTCTTTAGGTCTTCTACCCAGTTTTTTTGATTGGGTTGTTTATTTTTTTGTTGTTGAGTTGTATGAGTTGCTTGTATGTTTTGCCATTAAGCCCCTGTAAGGTGCATCATTTGCAACTGTTTTCTCCCATTCTGTAGGTTGTCTTTTTGTGTGTGTGTGTGTGTGTGTGTTTTGTGGTTTCCTTTGCTGTACAAAAGCTTGTCAGTTTGATTAGGTCCCATTTGTTTATTTTTATTTTTATTTCTGTTACCTTGGGGGGCTGACCTAGGAAAACAGACCCTGATAATTTTGAAGAGTACTGCTCAGTTACTTTGTAGAATGTCTGATATTTTAGCCATTATTAGTCTGTAGATGTGTTTTGAGGAAGAAGGCCACAGAGGTAAAGAGCCATTTTCATCACATACCGAGGTACATACTATCAACATGATTGATTTATCACAGTTGATGTTAATAACCTTAATCATTAGGTTGAGAGAATGTTAGCTTCTTTCACTGTAGAATGCTCCCCCCCCTCACATCCTTATATTGTACTCTTTGAAAGAGGTAACTTATACAGTCCATGCTTAAGGAGCCTGTGCTTATGCTCTACCTTCTTAGAGTGGAACATCTGCATGCATACACATTTTATTCTTCACGAGAGATTTGTCTCTTCTCTCTCATTTATTGATTTTTGCAATCATTAAATTTATATCAGTATGGACTCAGGGATATTTTATATATTACAATTGGGTACTACTTTGTTGCTCAAACTGTTTCAACTCCAAACTGGGAGTTCTTTCAGTCAGATCTTGTGACACACTCCCATCCTGGTGGTGTTTTTTGTTTGTTTTTTCAGCTGTTTCTTAGTTTCCATCACAACAAGGTGCTCCCGGCTCATCTAGATATTTCCTGCCCTAGTCCTAGAATTGTCATCCATTTTTCAGGGAGCCAGGTTTCTTTTATTGGAGAATAGTATTAGAGAGCCAGATCTGAGCATTAGGTGTGCTTCCTCCCTGCCTCCTTCCCTTTCTCTTTCTCTCTTTCTCTTTTCTTTCTCCGTCTATCTCTCTTTGCTTCCTTCCTTCCTCTCTTTCCTTCCTTCTCCCCTTCTTTGCTTCCTTCTTTCTTCCCTCTATCCCTCCCTCCTTTCAGAATCATCAGTTCGAGGTCTGAATTATTGACTTTTTTAGCACTAGTGTACCAAGGGAATCTGTTAAATTTGTACATCAGCTCCATGACTTCAGAAATTGTCCCCACTGCCGCTGTATTAATTCAGCATCTTTCACAACTTAGTGGAGCCCTTAGAGAATTTTTATTAGCTGACAAAAGAGACAGTTGTTAATGTTAAATTAAGGAGAGATGGTTTGGGACAACTCAAGGTTAACTGTACTTTCCATAGCAGAATGCCTGAAACGACAGAGAAAAAAAGAAAACTAATAGGTCTAGGATGCCCGTTGTCCTATTTACTCATTTTAAAAGTTATCTTTGATTATTAAGTATATATTTATTTGAATTACAGTCTTTTTTTCATTTATGGGAGGGAAGTGAATGCATAACATTTAATATCACTTAAAAGTGAAGCGTGATTTCAAGTGTGTGTGTAGAGTGGGAAGAAGAATTTCCTTCTAATATTGAAAAAATCTAGCATGCTACCTGGATAAATATTTATATGTGCCTCATCTCATTTAACTTGCACTACATTCTTTTAAGATAGATATCATTACCCCATTTGATTCAGATGAGCAGCCTGATATTCAGAAGAGCTGAATTAAATCATGTGCTTAAAGGCACACCTCTAGGTGTTACCTGTTTATTGACTCTCTGGTTCAAGTCATATTCCTGTATAGCACATAAACCCAGAGAGACTGTGCTTCCATGATTTTGCTGTTGAGTTTCTTCAATTGCAAAGTGAGATTTTCTTCTCCCCTTCTCCCCCCCGTGGCTTACGTACTTTATTATTTTTTTCCTTTTCTAAGTTTTACTGAAGTATAGTTAATTTACAAGGCTGTGATAATTTCTGCTGTACAACAAAGTGACCCAGTCGTATACCTCTGTGTGCATATGCCATTCCCAAATCTCGCGTCCATCCCTCCCACCCTCCCACCTGTCCCCTTTGGTAACCTTAATAAGTTTTTCAAAATTTCTGTTCTGCAAATAAGTTCATGTGTTTCCTTTCTTTTTAGATTTGACGTATAGGTGATATCATATGATGTTTGTCTTTTATTGTCTGACTTACTTAGTTTTTAGGTCCATCCAAATTGCTGCAAATGGCATTATTTCATTCTTTTTTATGGGTAATATTCCATATTGTATATGTGCCACATCTTCTTTATCCATTCCTCTGTTGATGGACATTTAACTTGCTTCCATGCCTTGGCTATTGTAAATAGTGTTGCAATGAACATTGGTGTTCGTATATTTTTTCTTTCTTTCTTTTTTTTTTTTTTTTTTTTTTTTTTTTTTGTCTTTTTGCCTTTTCTAGGGCCGCTTCTCATGGCATATGGAGGTTCCCAGGCTAGGGATCTAATTGGAGGCCAGAGGCTACAGCAATGCAGGATTCGAGCCATGTCTGTGACCTACACCACAGCTCATGACAACGCCGGATCCTTAACCCACTGAGCAAGGCCAGGGATTGAACCAGCAACCTCATCGTTCCTAGTTGGATTCGTTAACCACTGTGCCACAACGGGAACTCCCAACATGTATCTTTTCTAATTATGTTTTTTTTTCTCCTCTGGATAGATGTTCAGGAGTGAAATTTCTAGATTTATGATAGTTCTGTTTTTAGTTTTTTTGATGAACCTCCATACTGTTTTCCATAGTGGTTGCACCATTGTACATTCCTACCATCAGTGTAAGAGGGTTCCCTTTCCTCTACACCCTCTCTAGCATTTATTATTTGTAGACTTTTTGATGATGGCCATTCTGGCTGGTGTAAGGTGGTACCTCATAGTAGTTTTGATTTGCATTTATCTAATAATTAGTGATGTTAAGCATCTTTTTGTGTTTTTTGGACAGCTGTATGTCTTTGTTGTCATCTTTTTTTTTTAAAGGGGCACAGGTGCGGGCATATGAAAATTCCCAGGCTAGGGGTCAAATCAGAGCTACAGCTGCTGGCCTACGCCACAGCTACAGCAATGCCAGATCTGAGCTATGTCTGTTACCTATACCACAGCTTGCATCCACGGCGGATTCTTAACTCACTGAGAGAGGCCAGGGATCAAACCTGCATCCTCATGGATACTAGTCAGGTTCGTTTCTGCTGAGCCACAACAGGAACTCCCATATGTATTCTTTGGAGACATGTCTGTTTAGATTTTCTGCCCATTTTTTGATGGGTTGTTTGTTTTTTGATATTGAGCTGCAGGAGGTGTTTTTATATTTTGGAGATTAATCCCTTGTTAGTTGCTTCACTTACAAATATTTTCTCGAATCCCATGGGTTGTCTTTTCATTTTGTTTATGGTTTGCTTTTCTCTGCAAAAACTTTTAAGTTTAATTAAGTCCCTTTGGTTTATTTTCGTTTTTGTTGTCTTTACTCTGGGAGGTGGGTCTGAGAAGATATTGCCGCAGTTTATGTAAGAGACAATTTGGCCTATGTTTTCCTCTAAGAGTTTCATAATGTCTGGTCTTATGTTTAGGTCTTTAATCCATTTCGAGTTTATTTTTCTGTATGGTGTTGGAGTAATATTCTAATTTCATTCTTTTGGATATAGCTGTCCAGTATTCCCAGTGCCAGTTTTTGAAGAGACTGTCTTTTTTCCATTTTATATTCTTGCCTCCTTTGTCATAGATTAATTGACCTATGTGCTTAGGTTTATTTCTGGGCTTTCCATCCTGTTCCATTGATTTATATTTCTGTTTTTGTGTTGGTATCATTCTGTTTTGATGACTGTAGCTTTGTAGTATTGTCTGAAGTCAGGGAGACTGATTCCTCCAACTCCATTTTTCTTTCTCAGGATTGTTTTGGCTATTCAGGGTCTTTTGCATTTCTGAACAAATTTTAAAATGTTTTGTTCTAGTTCTGTGAAAAATATCATTGGTAATTAGGTAAGGATTGCATTGAATCTGTAGATTTCCTTGGGTAGTATAGTCATTTTGACAATATTAATTCTTCCAGTCCAAGAGCATGGTCTTTCTTCCCATCTGTTTGTGTCATCTTCGATTTCTTTTATCAGCATCTTACACTTTTCAGATTACAGGTCTCTTCTTTAGGTAGGTTTATTCATAGGTATTTTATTCTTTTTAAAGTGATTGTAAATGGGATTGTTTCCCCAATTTTTCTTTCTGAACTTTGATTCTATGTAGAAGTGCAGTTGATTTCTGTGTATTAATTTTGTATCTTGCAACTTTACCAAATTCATTGATGAGTTGTAACAGATTTCTGGAAGCATCTTTGGGATTTTCTAGGTATAATATCTTGTTATCTGCAAACAGTAATAGTTTTACTTCCTTTCCAATTTGGATTCCTTTTATTTCTTTTTCTTCTCTGATTGCCATGGCTAGGACTTCCAAAACTATGTTGAATAGAAGTGGTGAGAGAGGATATCCTTGCTTGTTCCTCATCTTAGTGGGAATTCTTTCAGCTTTTCATCATTGAGAACGATGTTAGCTGTGGCTTTGTCATATGTGGCCTTTCTAACAGCCTTAAAAGGAGAAATTGACTGTAACATAATAATAGTGGGGGACTTTAACACCCCACTTACAGCGATGGACAGATCATCCAGACAGAAAATCAACAATGGCTTTAAATGATGCATTAGACCAGATGTACTTAACAGATATTTATAGACCATCCCATCCAAAAGCAGCAGAATACACATTCTTCTCAAGTGCACATGGAACATTCTCTAGGATAGATCACATTCTGGGCCACAAATCAGGCCTCAGTAAATTAAAAAAAATTGAAATTATATCAAAACATTTTTTTCTACCATAACACTATAAGACTGTAAATCAGCAGCAAGAAAAAAACTGCAAAAAACACGTGGAGACTAAACAACATGCTACTAAACAACTAATGGATCACTGAAGAAATCAAAGAGCAAATTAAAAAATACCTAGAAGGGAGTTCCTGTCGTGGCGCAGTGGTTAACAAATCCGACTAGGAACCATGAGGTTGAGGGTTTGGGCCCTGCCCTTGCTCAGTGGGTTAACGATCCGGCGTTGCCGTGAGCTGTGGTGTAGGTTGCAGACACAGCTCAGATCCCGTGTTGCTGTGGCTCTGGCGTAGGCCGGTGGCTACAGCTCCGATTAGACCCCTAGCCTGGGAACCTCCATATGCTGCGGGAGTGGCCCAAAGAAATAGCAAAAAGACAAAAAAATCAAAACAAAACAAAACAAAAAAAACCTAGAAGAAAATGACAACAAAGACACAACAATCCAAACCTATGGGATGCAGCAAAAAGAGTTCTAAGAGCAAAGTTTATAGCAATACAAGCCCACCTCAGGAAACAAGGAAAATCTCAAACAACCTAACTTTGTACCTAAAGTAACTACAAAAAGAAGAACAAAGTCCAGAGTTAGCAGAAGGAAAGAAATCATAAAGATCAGAGTAGAAATAAAGGAAATAGAAACAAAACTGTAGAGAAGATCAGTGAAACTAAAAGCTGGTTTTTTTTTTTTTTTTCCAAAAGATCAACAAAATTGATAAACCCTTAGCCAGACTCAACAAGAAAAGGAGAGGACCCAAATCAATAAAATTAGAAATGAGAAAGGAGAGGTTATAACAAACATCATAGAAATACAAGGGATCATAAAAAACTACCACAAGCAACTATATGCCAATAAAATGGAAAACCTTGAAGAAATGGACAAATTCTTAGAAAGGTACAATTTTCCAAGACTAAACCAGGAAGAAATAGAAAAAATACATGGATGAATCACAAATACTGAAATTGAAACTGATTAAAAAATTTCCAACAAAAGTCCAGATGGCTTCACAGGTGTATTCTATCAAAAGTTCGGGGAATAGTTAACACCTATCATTCTGAAACCGTGCCAAAAAATTGCAGAGGAAGGAACACTCCCAAACTCATTCTTTAAGGCCATCATCACCCTGATACCCAAACCAGACAAAGATACCACAAAGAAAAGTACAGGCCAATATCACTGATGAACATAAATGCAGAAATCCTCAACAAAATAGTAGCAAATCAAATCCAGCAATAAATTAAAAGTGTCATACACTGTGATCAAATGGGTTTTATCCCAGGGATGCAAGGATTTTTCAATATCTGCAAATGAATCGGTGTGATACACCACATTAATAAACTGAAGAATAAAAACCATATGATCCTCTCAATAGATGCAGAAAAAGCTTTTGACAAAATTCAACATTCATTTCTGATAAAAACCCTCCAGAAAGTGGGCCTAGAGGGAAACTACCTCAACATAATAAAGGCCATATATAACAGATCCACAGCTAACATCATTCTCACCAAAAGAATTCCGGGTAAGATGAGGAACAAGACCATGATGTCCACTCTCATCCCTTCTATTTAACATAGTTTTGGAAGTCCTAGCCATGGCAATCAGAGATTTTCTTAATTAAAAGGAATATATTTAATACATTTTTTTTGGTGGTAGAAATAGCAGTTTTCACCATTACTTTCTTAATGAGAATTGCTTTTCTAACTAATCATAAAATGGATTTTTGTAGTGGAATCTAGTCTCTCCCCTTTCTCAGTTTTGTTCGTTGATAATATTTTGTTTTCAGTATGTGTACCTTTAGTGGCTATAAAATGGTAGCGTTGTAGTTAATTACAGGAGGAACTAACTGCCGACAGCTGTATGTTGCTCTTTGACCATAGTTTGGCTCTACCTGTGAGATGAAGGGCTTGGTATGGTAGTTTAGAATATCATTACAGATGATTGAAGCTCGTTAGCCTCTAGGATCTGAGTTCCCCACATGGCCTCATTGTTTATCTCTGCCCTGAGCCTCAACACTTTATAAGCTCTACTGGTAACAGCTTTTAAATAGAAGTGTGGAAAAAAACAATGCATTGAAAAGTTAATCCAATTTTGTTAAAAATACTAGATCAAATTGTATAGATTTTCTGCTACAGGTATCATGAAGTGACATATTTCTGAAAGGATAATGTGGTTGTAGATTAACAGCTGTGAAAACTTCTATAAAGAATCTCTTACTCAAACAAGATTTTTTGCTCCTGCATCAGTAACATGGAATGGAAAATTATTAGGGGTATATGTAACTACTCTAGATATCTTGAACTTGTATTTACTCAGGTGGAATTCTACTAGTGTTACTTTTTCACTTTGTGAACCATCTTGTGGAAAAAGTCATGTACAGATTTAATCCAATAGATGTATTTCTGAAAAACTGTACACAACTCAGCCTTGATAAATCGAATCATATTTCCTCAGTGATATTAAATACAGTGTTTTCTCTTTGTTTATTCTTTCTTTGGCAGTGAAGTCTATTTAATTTCATTTAAAACACTGAAAATCCTTTCATACAGAATTTTTAATACTGCAAATTATTTTTTATAAATTTGCAATTTTTAAATTCAGGCTTTCTTTAATAAAAACATTTTTAAAGTTTTCACTTAGTGGAATTAAGAACCTAGGGGACTTGTGTTTAGTTGATTTATTTGCACACTGAGGACTAAATCCTATGAAATGTAGGATTTTAAAATTCAGATGCACTGCTCTGAATTTATAAAGTATAATTAGTGGCATTGGGCTTCAAGTGAAGTACGTTCCTTAAATGGTGGTGATTAAAAGATGAAAATCAAGCTCTGCAGCATTTCCTTTTCTTTGTTGATGTCTGTGCTGTGGCACTTTATACTGATGTTTGTCTGCAATTTAGAACCACATATTAAAATAAAATTGTATTCTGTCATTTATCTATTTTAGAAGGCCTATTTGATTTCATAATTTATATATTTGTATAATTTGTACATATATATATATATATATATGTATATGACATAAAAGTCACAAATTTTGAGTTTTGTTCTTAACCATCTGACCTTATTTGGGAATATGTAATGGATTTAAATCAAGTAGGTGTAATTATCCTTTCAAAATTTATATTGCATTATTCTTATCTAGAGTGTGTACATGAATGTAATATTGACATGTCTGTAAGTGTGCAACTCTAGTTGAATGAGTTAAGGCTCACAGAGCAGACGTTAGGTAAACAGAGAACAGTGTCTTTTACACATAATTATTTCAGTAGCCAGAGCAAAAATGATTGAAGTTTTTTAGCACTTATTTATCATTAACACCAGCACCCCTTTTAGCAGCATTAACTCTTAAGAACCTAGGAAGTGAGAAGAACAACTCAGCCAGATAAAGGATATCCACCATAACCCTTGTACTTAATGGGAAAATTTAGAAGCATTTCCTTTGAACTTAAAAACATGGTATGACTTCTGTCACCACTTTATTTAGCATTATTCTAGAAGTCCTAGCCAGTAAAATAAAAAAAATCAGTAATATGAGAAATGAAAGGAAGAAACAAATTTTTATTATTTATGGATGAATATCTATATGGAAAATTTAAGAAAAAATCTATAAATACACTACTAGCACTGATGCTGAATACAAGATAACTTAAAAGCATGCCTTTGTACCTTAGGGAAACTGTTTAGAGAGTTTGATTTTAAAAATATTCCCAGAGTTCCTGCTGTAGCCTAGTGGATTAAGAATCCGGCTGCAGTGATTTGATCCCCTACCCACTGCAGTGGATTAAAGGATCCACCGTTGCTGCAGCTGCGGCTCAGATTTGGTCCATGGCCCGGAAACTTTTCCATGTGCTGTGGATGCAGCCATAAAATTTTAAAAAATTTTCAGTCATAAGAGTGACAAAATTTCATCTTTCAGAGATAAGTCTATTAAAAATATGCAAGAACTTCATGGAAAAATTATAAAACTCTATTAAAGAGCCCAAAACTATTTAAAATATATGAATAAACACAAAAGCCTGGGAATGTCGAAAAATGTCACATATTTTCAGTGTATTTGTTAATTCACTATCATTTCAAACCAAATTCAAGTTTATCCTGTAGAACTTGGGAAGCTGATCCTAAAATTTATACAAGAAGGTAAAATGTCAAGCTTACTTAAGAAGAAAAAGGAAGTGGGGGATTCATTTAATCAAATATAAAGCCAAAGTAATTAGAATAGAAATAGATGAATGAGACATGAATAAGTTCAAGAATAGACGGATATTTATAGGAACTCTGTATTCATATTGGAGATGGTATAACAAATCAGTGGGGAAAGAATGAATTATTTGGTAATCAGCACTGGATTAGACATATTGGGGTAGGGGAAAGAAGCTGGATTCCTAATGCACACCTAACACAAAAGTTGAATTCATTAGACTAAACACTTGAAATTGAAGATCAAAAATTTTAAATTTTAAAAGAAAATGTAGTATATTTATGACTTAGGAAGGAATTTAAAAATAAGATCCAAAAATATTAACCATAAAAGAAAGGTTATTTTTATTGTTACATAAAAAATAAATTTTAAAAGTTTTGCTGATAAAAATAAAATGTTTTAGGAGTTCTCCTGTTGCAGTGGGTTAAAAATCTGTTGTTGTCATTGCCCCATCTCCTGTGGCAAGGGTTTGATCCCTGGCCTGGGAACTTCCACATGCCATGCATGTGGGAAAAAAAAGTTTTATTGCGCTAAAATAGTAAGGATCTTTTCTTATTTATTTGATGACTGTTCATCTGACCTGTCTCAAATTGAGCTGTATAAAGGTAGGAGCCTTGGTTACTTCTCTGGTGCATAGAATAGTGCCCGAATCAATGTGACCTAAAAACTCTTCACACTTGTAGGCCAGTTGCATCCTAAAGCTCTATGAGACACTGACAGCATTTGTTCTTCCATTTGCTATATTTGATTGGTGGAAAAGTTTGAGAAGCACTCCTAATTGACTGAAACTTGAGACTGGGAAACTAAAGGAGGCCATTCTGTTTTATTCATATTCCCAATAATATCTGTGCATTTATTCACTAACTCAATGGCACTCTCTTGAAGTTTCCTGAGTGTATGGGGAAAAAGTATCCAGTAAGACATAATCTCTGCTGGCATGAAACTCAGAGCCCTGTAGTGGAAAAGGAGGTAAGCAGATCAGTGATTATTATATGACAGGCACTATGATGATGGTATACCTTGGAAGCAGAAAGAACAGAATATTCTAAAGCACTTTACGTTATAAACAAATAAAGTGCTACCACATTTAAACATATAAGCAAGTATTTAGAAGGCATTTACAAAAACAAGAATTTAAAGAAAAACTTTCTGGAAAGAAAAAGAATAAAATATATATACAAATTAAGCATATCTATTGTCTTCTGTTGTATCATTAGGGACGTGGAAGGTACTCAAAAATATTTTAACTGAATCAGTGGAAGAGAATGAGAAATACTAAGTTACTTTGTCTTTTATTATCAAAATGTCATATCTTTTGAAAAATGCTCATTTCCCCTTTACTTTCCGTTCTTAATAGTCCCCTAGTTTTTATGTGATAGTCTTGTCTTTCTCTGAGGCAGCTAATGCACTACTGTGAGACTGATCTTCCTCTGACGTCACTTTCATAATGTGATATTCCTGTTTAAAAATTCTTCAAGGGGACCCGCTGCTTAGAGTATTAAATGCAGACTTCTAAGCCTTGTATTCAGGGTTCTTTGTGTGTTTGGTCCCGTCACAACTATCACACTGTATCTCCAGCTGTTCCCAGATGTAATCCCACCCCCATAGATAGGGATTCTTCTCATAGTTCCTTACACAAAATGTGCCCAAGGGGGAGGGGAGGGAGTGGGATGGACTGAGAGTTTGGGGTTAATAGATGCAAATTATTGCATTGGAGTGATTAAGCAAGGAGATCCTGCTGTATAGCACAGGCAACTATATCTAGTAACTTGTGATGGAACATGATGAAAGATAATATGAGAAAAAAATACGTGTGTGTGTGCATATATATATAATGTATTACTGGGTCACTTTGCTGTACAGTAGAAATCGACAGAACACTGTAAATCACCTATAATGGAAAAAAAATCATTAAAAAGATGTGCTCATTCTCACTTCCATTCATGCTCATATGCTCACACATCCAGAATGTACTTCTTCTCTTCTGTGAAACAAATCATCGTCAGCCTGTTAATCATGATCTCAGTCCTCATCTCTGTCCCTTCCAGCCTGTTAATGATCTTTTTTCCAATAGGAGATACTTAGATAAAAATCAGAGGGTTGAAAAAGCTTCGAAGAAATTATATGAGGAAAAGTTGGAAGAGAGGCAATCATTAATTCACCTCCATCAAATTCCACTTGAAAATTGTCTCATTTCCATGCTTAATAGAGAAATGACTTCAGACCACACTCTCATGATTTCCATTTTACTGAAACTTTCTCTCCAAAGTTACCATTAACTCTCCTTTGTAAAATTTTGTATCTTTTATAATAACATTGAGTTTTTTTTTATTATAAAAGTAATAATTTTGGGGAAGTAGAAGTAGGATTAAAGAAAAAATAAAAATCGCTACTACTTCTACTCTTACCACTACATGTTATTTGGTACACAGAATTCTTCCTTAAGAGTTTGTGTGTTTGCTGTGGCTGTGGTGTAGGCCAGCGGCTACAGGTCCGATTTGACCCCTAGCCTGGGAACCTCCATATGCTGTGAGTGTGGCCCTAAAAAGGCAAAAAGACCAAAAAAAAAAAAAAAAAGAGTTTCTGTGCAGAACTTTTACAAGATTGAGAATCAGAGTGAAAACTGTTCGCCTCTTGTCACCACAAGTGTGTGATATCAGCAGCTGGCTAGGCTGTAGTAAGTAGGGTTTTGCCTATTATACTGCTGAATAGTCTATAGCATGTTTATTGGGCTTGTGATTATTTTGATGTGATTTGAAGATTATATTGCAGATATTAGCCCCCTTAAGGTTTACAAGCATAAAAGCTCTGAATGTGTAAAAGTTTTAGTAAAAAGGTCAAATAATTATCATGGAAACATAGAGATTATTTTTAAAAATTGGAACGTATGGAAAAATGATAAATATAAAATATATTTAATATACTCATGATGCAATATGTAATATCGACTCTATTCAGTTAATAGTAAGGAGTAATAATGACTGTATTCAGTTAATAATAGAGAGAGAAGGAAAAGTACGTCCCTAAAGGATATTTTTTTCTTTTTTTTTTTTTTTTTTTTTTTTTTCTATTTCTTTGGGCTGCTCCCGCGGCATATGGAGGTTCCCAGGCTAGGGGTCTAATCGGAGCTGTAGCCGCCAGCCTACACCAGAGCCACAGCAACGCGGGATCCGAGCCGCGTCTGCAACCTACACCACAGTTCATGGCAACGCCGGATCTTAACCCACTGAGCAAGGCCAGGGACCGAACCTGCAACCTCATGGTTCCTAGTCGGATTCATTAACCTCTGCGCCACGACGGGAACTCCCCTAAAGGATATTTAATTAGGCGGAATGCTTATTAACATGATCCTAATTGTGGAGAAGACAGGAAGTGTTTCAGACTTTAGAGTTAAGCATAGTAAAAGTGCTGCTGATATAACTTCTTTTGCTGGTCACAGATGGTTCCATGTGATTATCTTTATGCAGAAAAGGCATTTAATAGAGAGTATTTGACAAAATTCAACATTTTTTCAGGTTTTTAGAACTTTTATTTAGAAAGGAATAGGTAAATACTTACATAAGCATTATGCATAATGTTAAGATAGTAAAACATTACCATTATTCCCATTAAAAAACAGGACAAAATACCTACTATCATTCCTGAGTTATTTAGCATTATTTATAAGTACTGTCTGAATGCAGTTTGATATGAGAAATGTGGTCGACCTCCCAAATCCACAGGTTCCTCATCCACAAATTCAACCAACTGCATATTGAAAATATTTTGGAAAAAATGCTTCAGAATGTCCCAAGAAGTTAACTTGAATTTGCCACTAGCCAGCAACTATTTATGTAGCATTTGCATTGTATATACAACTATTTACATAGTATTTATGTTTTTTATGGGTTTTTTAAAGTATTCTAGAGATGATTTAAAGTATATGGGAGAAGCTGTGTAAATTATATGTAGATCCTATGCCATTTTGCATAAGTGACTTTGGAATCCTTGGATTTTGGTATCCAGTGGGGATCCTGGAACCAGTCCCCTGTGGATATCAAGGGACAGCTGTATATGGGAAGTGTCTTACTGAAAAAGAGCATTCTTTGTATCTGGAAGTTAAGAAAATAAAATGAAAATTATTAGAAACAAAAGACGTTAATCAGATGACTAGTTACAAAAAGGAGCTTGCAGGTCATCACTCTGTCCTAAGAACAAGAAAAAGCCAAACAAGTTTAGAATCAGTAACTCTTCTTAGATCCATCAGAGAATTGAGATCACAGGGCATGTGGCTGTCTCCTAAATTGGAGAGACAGGTAGTGCAGAAACTGTAGGAACCAGTATTGAGTAGGGAAACTTAAACTGTAATTGATGAATTTATGAAGGATCAGCGGACAAGTCTGAGAGTTAAAAACTTTAGGAGGATCCCAGTCTTGGGGGGCCTTCATATTTTTGTGAGTTTTACCTAAAAGAGCCTTACCAGGTTCTTATAGTGAAGACTGAGGAAAACCGCTTTTGCTTTTTTCAGAGGGAGGGAAAAAACGTCTCTTTTGAAAATAGCCAGAACATTCTGTTCTTAACAAGGCCTGCCCTCAAAAGAAACTGTTACTAGCCTAGCCTGCTGGGTTTTGTCAGAGCCTAACTGACCTGGAGGAAGGGAAATAGTCAACTCCAGCCTCCTCTAGCCTTCCACATGAGGGAAGAGAAATACAAATTCCAGTATTCTCTAACCATCCTGTCCTGTTCTGGGGGAAGAAAATGAAGTGTTTTTAAATATCGCAGTCCAGGGACAGAAACTCCTTAAAAGACAGAGGACTGTGGGGTTCAATTTTGGGACTATGAAACATTTCCCCTCCACTGCCACACTTCACTACCATATTACCAGGGGTCTGCTTATCTCATCTCTTTTTACTTAGTACAGCATGTCCAGCTTTCAACTAAAAATTACGAAGCATTCTAAAAGCTGAAGTCAACATGTAAGAATCAACAACTTGCTATTATAAAAAATAGAAATATCAGAGAGGGAAAGATTCTATTTATAATAACAATTAAGAATATAAAATATCCAGGAATAAACTTAAGATAGAGACAGAAACTATATGAAGAAACTAACACTGCTGAATTACGTAAAAGAATACTGAAATAAAGGGAAAGTCATACCTTGTCTTTTGATAGAAAGGCTCAGTATTGTTCAGATTTTGATGCTTGTTTATTCTGTAAATAACATGGTTAGAACTTGAGGAGATGATTCTCAAATTTGTAATAATAAAGGTCTGGAAACAATAGAAATATTTTTTGGTGGGCTGATGGTTAAATAAATTATATGTTTGCAGCTGAATACTATGTAGTATTTGGAAAGAAGAGATGGATCTCCATGTGTGGATATGAAAATATGTTCAAGATAGGTTAAAAAATTCAGGACAGAAGAGTGTCTAAGTTTCTACTTGTTGGGAATTGTGGGGGGACGGTTAGTAGAAGCTATGGCTACACAAACAGGTGACATTAATTAGAAACAGAATGGAAACAAGGAGACGTGTTTGAAGGTGTTTGAACAATTCCAAGTAAAAATTGATAAAGGGCATGCACTAGGGTTATGTCAATGAAGTGCCACGGACAGGTTTGAAAAAATTCATTTGTGGATGTAATGTGTTAAAGGTGCCTGAATGTTGCAGATTGAGGGAGAGAGGAGTCAAAGGTGATGATTCCAGGTTTGAAACCTGGTGACAGTTTATGGGCTCACTTCTCTTCTGTTTTTTTTTAGTCTTTTGAGGGCTGCACTCACAGCATGTGGAGGTTCCCAGGCTAGGAGGTCTAATTGGAGCTGTTGCTGCTGGCCTACACCAGAGCCACAGCAACACGGGATCTGAGCCATGTCTGCGACCTACACCACAGCTCATAGCAATGCCGGATCCTTGACCCACTGAGTGAGGCCAGGGATCGAACCTGAAACCTCATGGTTCCTAGTCAGATTCTTTCCCGCTGTGCCATGGCGGGAACTCCTTCTTTTCTATCTGACTGCCCCTCCTTTGTGTACTTTTCTATTCTTGTCTCCTCAGCTGAACAAGGTGACATGTCCTTCATCCCTTGTTTGCCCTCTAACTCTCTACTCCTTCCTTCCTTATGCTCCTTCTTTCTCTTAATTTCAGCTGTCTCTACATCTTTACCTCTGGTCTTGATCTCTTTCTCAGCCTCTGACCCATCATATCACTTGCTTGCTATGTGGTTGCGGTAGGATGCTCTTATGTCATGATCATAGTCTTAGTACAGTTGTGCACCTGTTCAGCCTCTGTTGGAGGTTTATGTCACTTTGGAAAATTGCTTAACTTCTGTAAGGGTCAATTACCCCATTTATAAATGGGAATAAAAATACTACTACTCTTTCAGGGTATTATGAGTACTAAATGAATAATGATCTTCTAAAAGTCCATTAACTGGGCCAAGTCATGATGATATGTTCTGTGGTATGAGGTGAAATGAAAGTAGTGAGATAGTATTTTATCTCTCTACCTCTTTACTTCTGTTTTATTTTTGGCAGAAATGACTGCATTGGGAAGAACTGTTCTACATTTCTTCATTTCTGAAGGATACCTTTGTTGGATTGAATATTCTTAGCTGTCAAGTTTTTCCTTTCAGTGCTTTGAATATATCATTCATTCCACTCTCTCCTGGCCTATAAAGTTTCTGCTGAGAAATCAGCTGATAGCCTAATGGGGGTTCCTTTGTAGGTTACAAACTTTATCTTACTGCTTTTAGGATTTTTCTCTTTTACAGTTTCATAATAATGTGTCTTAGAGAAGATAATTTTGAGTTGAAACAATGAGGTGATCTATTAGCTTCATGAACTTTGATGTCCATTCTCCCCAGGTTTGAAGGTTCTCAGCCATTATTACCATTATTTTTTTGGCCTCACCCAAGGCATATGGAAGTTCTTGGGCCAGGGATCAAATCCAAGCCGCAGCTGTGGCCTGCACCACAGCTATGGCAGTGCTGGATCCTTAACTCACTGCACCAGGCTGGGGATTGAACCCACATCTCAGCTGCAGCTGGAACCACTGCAGAGACAACACTAGATCCTTAACATGGTACACTATAGTGGGAACTCCCATTATTTGTGAAATAAGGTTTATTCCCCCTTTTAATTCTCTTCTCCTAGAACTGCAGTGATTCTGCTATTGATTCTTCTGATGATGTTCCAAAGATCATGAAGGCCCTCTTTACTCTTTTTTATTCATATTTTTTTCTGCTTACCACTGACTGTGTTATTTCAAAGTTCCTGTCATCTAACTCATAGATTCTGTATTCTGCCTGTTCTGTTCTGCTGTTGATGCTTTCTCTTACATTCTTTATTCCATTCATTGAATTCTTCAGCTCCAGAATTTATGCTTGGTTCTTTTAATGATTTCTGTCTTTTTATTTCTCATCTTGTTCATGTGTTGTTCTCCAGATTTTGTTAAATTGTCTCTATTTTCTTGTAGCTCATTGAGTTTCCTCAAGATGACTACTTTCTTTATTAGGTAAATCACAGATCTCTGTGTCTTTACTTTCAGTTACTGGGAGATTATTATGATCTTTTGGCAATGTCATGCTTCATTTATTCTTCAGTTCATTGTAATTTAACACTGCTTTTTTGACATTTGAAGTAACAATTACCTATACCAGCCTTTACTAGCCAAGAGACGCTTTTTGTTGGTCCTGCTTGTGTTCTGAGGCTTTCTCTGACCTTGTATGGATATGCTTGCTCCACACTTCTTGCTTCTGCTGGTGGCAGAATTCTTAAGCTTGTATGTCTTCTCTAAATCTTGAAATGAACTAGGCTGGCTATTGGTAACCTCTCTTCGATTGTCCCAAAGGTGGCGCTACAGCTCAAGATTGTGGTTTCTCCTTTTCCCACAGACCCTGACTTGTTTTCTTTATGCATTCCCTGTCTATCTGAGCTTACTCTCACTCTTGTTACCCTTGGAAATGTGAACAAAGAGCTGGCTGCAGAGTTGGGAGGGTGTGGATGTGGTGTTTGAGGCATTGGGAATTCTGGCAGGTCAGATTAGGGGATTCTTGGATGAAGTTTTCCAAGTGGCTCGTGGGTGGGCTTTCTCCTAGAGTCTAGAATGCAGGGAACCCCATCCATTTAATGCCCTCTGATATTCTTATCTGTCTCTTTCCTCCCCTCTCTCAGTTATGGAGCTCTCTCTTTAACACTCTGGGACCAAGGGAGAAAGATGGGATTCTTTAGCAGCATCCCCACAGCTGGGAAAGCTGGGTGCTCACTCACTTTTTCTTTTCCCTGGAGGGATCCCCAACCTCCTCTTTTTCTAGGCTCTGCCACCTTGGGGAGAGGAGCCCTCTTACCCAATCTAATGTGTCCAAATTGTAATTTTTTGTTGGTGTTTCAGTGTAGTGCTAGAACTTCTTTAGAAACTTGGACCTCCATAAAAGCTTTGTCATCTGTGAGTATCTGCTCAAGTCATTGTTTTTGAGATATTGCAGTCAAGAGGGGCTGGGTCAGTTCACAGACTCCTTCTGGTTCCACAGCCTGTACCAGATTTTGTTTCCTTGTTACATGATGCGTGGGTGTCTGAAACTCCTTCTGGTTCCTCCCAGAAACACATGGTGCTGGATTCCATAGCTCCCATGGAGGAACTTTTGTTCATGGATAGATGCCAAATTTTAGATGTTAAAGGGCAGTGCAAACAAAGGGCCACAAAAATGAGGGACGTCTTATCCTACTATTATTCTAAGATCACTCCTCTTCCTGCTTTCTTTAGCATGGTAAGATGCTTGCTATTCTGTAATGAAGTCCTAAAGTTAGTAGTTCAAAAATTAGTGGGATTTATGGTTCTCTTTGTGACATGCTGTCTCAAATACTAATCCCTGTATATTTTAGAGCAGAGGAATAAAGTACCACGTGTAAGCCATTGTTAGAGGAGAGAGTGAAAATTCATGTTGATGCTTCTGTTAAGTGATGCTTCTGTTAAGTGATGTTAAGTTGATGCTTCTGTTAAGCACTTTGCAGATCCCCTTATAATGTAGCTCTAACTTCATTCTCACAATCCCATTAGGTGAATAATAATGTAAATGATGAAACTAAGATTCAGAGAGTTTAGTATGCTGGTAAATGGAATGGTTTTTTTTTTGGGCTGGAGGATAGTTAGGATATAAAACTTATCTCTGCTATAGACCACAAATTTCTTATGTATGTTTTAATTTGGATTCTTCCCTTTCAGCATAATTACTGCCTCAGGTAATTTTTTTTCTTTTTTCAAAAGCAGGACATGTAGGTTTTATTTTTGTGGACTTAGCATATCTGAGAATGACTTTAATATTAGAGAACTCAAGGCACTTTCTTTCAAGAATCTGAAAATGTTTAATATTGTCTTCTAGGAATATAGTTTTATAGATAAATCTGAAGGTAGATTTCTTTTGTACGTACAAAATTTCTCTTTTAAAAATTTGGTCTCTATTTTCATAGTTTGTCATTTAATTACAGTTGAAATTTTTTTTGCTAAGATGCACCCAGATATGTCTTTGTTTATTGATTTTTGTGATTTTTATGTGAAACATGGTACTTTTTTTTTTTTTGTCTTTTTTTGCGATTTCTTGGGCTGCTCTCGAGACATATGGAGGTTCCCAGGCTCGGGGTCGAATCGGAGCTGTAGCCACCAGCCTACACCAGAGCCACAGCATCGCAGGATCTGAGCCGTGTCTGCAACCTACACCACAGCTCATGGCAACGCCAGATCCCTAACCCACTGAGCAAGGCCAGGGATCTAACCCGCAACCTCATGGTTCCTAGTTGGACTCCTTAACCACTGAGCCACGATGGGAACTCCCAGTACACTGTTTTGATCAGCAAACTTAGAAAATCTTTTTTTTTTTTTTTTTTTGCTTTTTAGGGTCGCACCCATATGGAGTTTCGCCTGCTAATCAGAGCTACAGCTGTCGGCCACACCACAGCCACAGCAACGCCAGATCCAAGCCGCCTTTGCGACCTACACCACAGCTCACAGCAACACCAGATCCTTAACCCACTGTGCGAGGCCAGGGATCAAACGCACAACCTCATGGTTCCTAGTCAGATTTGCCTCCGCTGCACCACAGTGGGAACTCCGGAAAATCTTTATTATTTCAAAACCATATTCTTTAATTACATATTAAATTACATCTTCCCTTATGATTTTTATGTCCTTTTATGTTCTTTTTCTACAAATTCATAGAGAATTTTTCACATTTGCCCTCCACATACATAGTGTTCTGAATAAGCCATTCAGTTCTTTATCATCTCCAGCACAGATTTTATTAATGCTATTATATTTAATTTTTTTTGCAGTCATCCCTTATTTTACCATTGCTCTTAGCTTCAGTTTCTCTTTTCTGTTCCTGTTTCTTAGGAAATATGGCTGATTTATGCCAACATTTATGCCAAATAGCTTATAAATGTTGCTACTAATGGTGATAGGGAATTATATTCAGAGGACAGGTCTTCTGTTGAACTTCAAGGTCATACCTTTCCTTGTCTAATAATTTATTTTCTGGGCCCTATTTTTTTCTCTTCTGTTTCATTAAGGATAGATTTGTTCAAAGTCATTATCTGTCGATAAAAGTTTAGATTGCCCTTGGCCCTGCCTGTTCTGTTCACCTGTTTGAGTTTCTTTTTATAGCTTCAGCTCTAAAGTTGTTCATGTATAACTTCCAGTGTACACCTGTTATTAAAAGTCTGTCATCTAGAAATTCCCATCATGACTCAGCGATAACAAACCCGACTAGTATCCATGAGGTTTCAGGTTCGATCCTTAATCAGTGGGTTAAATATCTGGCATTGCTATGAGCTGTGGTACAGACATGGCGGAGATCTTGCATTGCTTGTTGCTGTGGTGTAGGCTGGCAGCTGCAGCTTCCATTCAACTCCCAGCCTGGGAACTTACATATGGTGCACTTGCTGCAAATGGATGGTAGTGCCTCTTGATAAATGTGGAACATAGGCCAACTTGAGATCTTTTGAGTTCAGAGTGTCTGTGGAATATTGAGGTGGAGAGGAATGGGTGTATGGAACTAGTCTAAGAAAAATTTCAGCCAGCAATGTAGATCAGAGTTAGGTGAAGTCATAGATAAGATATGAAATGAACAAGAAATGAGTAAAGTAAGAAATGGATAGACCTTGAGGAACAGGGGAGGTTGAGAAAAGGGACTGTAAAGGTCACTGACAAAGAATGGCCAGAGAAGGAAGAGATTAGCCAGGCGAGGGTGCTTTCAAGAAGCAGGCAGATGTGGACAGTAGCAAATGTAGCTGGAGATAGAAATAAAGACTGAGAAATGCCCACTGTCTGTCCTAAGGAGGGAGTTAATGGGGAGAAAGCAGGTTCCCTGGAAGGGGTTAGATTAGGTGGCAAAGCCAGACTGCAGAAGACTGAGGAATTAATGGGAGATTAAAGAATTGGACAGTGAAGTTCATTGTTTGGCAGTGAAAGTGATGAAAGGGGAGGCTTTGGGTAACTACTGGGGTATATTTAGCAAATGACAGTTGTCTGTGTCATCTCTGGGTTGTACGTCCATTTGATAACCATGATTCTGTATTTTTACATTCTTAGAATCCAGTGTAACATCCTTTATAACTACTCAGTAAATATTGATCATGATTTTAATTTAATATCTCCTTTTCAATAAGATTCTTTATCAACATCATTCCCAAGTTCTCTAAATGTTAAATCTACACAAGAACTTGATTTTATCCAAGTCTAAATGCACTAAGGCCCTTGGGCATGGCTTAAGGGAAAGAAAATGGGCTTTGCAGTCCACCAAAACTATAATTCAAATCTAGACCTTGTATCACATCTGGCCTCTTTCCTCATCTGGGAAATGAGGATAATAGTAACACCTACCGTTATAGAGCTGTAGTAGGATTCAGTGAGAAAACGTGTAAAGTGTTTCATATAGTACCTTATGCAAAGGCGGAACTCGGTAAATTACTTTGTAGAAAATCAACAACTTCACATGTTATACATGCCAACATTATGGTCTTTATAATGTGATTTAAAGTAGTACTTAAGATATAATGTTAAAACTTTAAATAAGACCAAGCATACTTAAATTTGAGTAAAAAATTAACCTTTGAGTGAAAAAATGTTTCTTTTCTTACCCTCTCCTCCCCTTTCCAATCCAGGTCCTGAGGGAGTCTAACAAATTAGCAGAAATGGAAGAACCACCCTTGCTTCCAGGAGAAAATATTAAAGACATGGGTCTGTAATGGTATTTTTTGTTGCATTTTCTTCTCCTTTCTGACTGTGTAGACTATTCAGTACTCTCACTATACAGAGAGTAGGCTCCCTGCTGTGACACCTCCTGTCTGGTGGGCTCATTATTGCCAGTCTTCCCAGCATCCAGGGTGTTCTGTAAGCCTAGGTTAAGACCTGTTGCTTATGTTTGTATTTGGATTCCTGGGAAACACACAGATCGAATGGTGTTCTGCTGCTGCTCTGGTTTGCTTTACTTTCATTGAAAGTAGGTGACATTTTAAAACCTGTTGCTGAATTCTGTGAAAGTAAATTTCATTATTTTGAATTACTACAGTACAATAGCAAGTTCATAGATAAAAAAATTGAATCGTCATTTCTTAAAACATATTCTTTTTGCTTTTTTTTTCCCTACTCTGAATAAACCCATTAATTTTAGGTTAAATTTATCTCATCTCCATTGCAAAACAAGCTGTTTGCCTATAGGTGCCTTTCTTTGTCAGCCTAAGTAACTAAGCATGAACTTACTGTATGTGCTGGATACTGGAAACAAACTTTTAAGTTGTTTTTTTGTTCTCATGTTTTTACTTTGTTTCATTTATGTGGTAATCTATAAAATACCCATAGCTTTTTTATTTTTAAAATATTTACTGAAGTATAGTTGACCTACAGTATTATATTAGTTTCAAATGTACAACACAGTAATTGAAATTTTTATAGATAACCCTCGATGTAAAAGTTCGTATAAAATATTAGCTATATTCCCTGTGCTGTGCATTATTACATCCTTGCAAGTAATTTATTTTGCAGTTGGTAATTTGTACCCCTTGATCCCCTTGACCTATTTTGCTTCTTTCCCCACCCCTCTCCCCTCTAGTAACCACTAGTTTCTCCTCTGTACCTGTGAGTCTGTTTCTGTTTTGTTATGTTTGTTTCTTCATTTTTTGTTTTTCATTCCACATATAAGTGAAAACATATAGTGTTTTTGTCTGACTTATTTCATTAAGTATAGTACCCTCTAGGTCTATTCATGTTGTCCCAAATGGCAAGATTTCATTCTTTTTTTAGGTGTTCATTAATAGAGGGATGGATAAGGAAGATGTGGTATATCTAGAATTACCGTATGAGCCAGCAGTTTCACTCCAGGGAATATATACACAAAAAACCAAAAACAAAAACAAGAGTGTTTCCGTCATAGCTCAGTGGTAACTAACCCAACTAGTATCCATGAGGATGTGGGTTTGATCCCTGGCCTCCCTCAGTGGGTTAAGGATCCGGTATTACCGTGAGCTGTGGTGTAGGTTGTAGGTGCGGCTCAGATCCCATGTTGCAGTGTCTGTGGCATAGGCTGGCAGCTACAGCTCCAATTTGACCCGTAGCCTGGGAACTTCCATATGCTATGGGTGTAGCCCTAAAAAGACAAACAAAGCAAACCATAAAAAACAACAAAAAAAACCCCTCAAAATATTAATTCAGAAAGATATATGCACTCCAGTGTTCATAGCAGCATTGTGTATAATTGCCAAAGTATGGAAGCAACCTAGGTGTCCATCAATAGGTGAATGGATAAAGAAGGTGTGTATGTGTGTGTATGTGCACACTCACACGATGAAATACTACTCAGCCGTGACAAAGAATGAAATTTTGCCATTTGCAGCAACATGGATGGTCTTGGAGGACAGTATGCTAAGTGAATTACCTCAGACAGAGAAAGACAAATACTGTGTAATAGCACATGTGTGGAATCTAAAAAAGCACAATAAGCTAGTGAAAATAAGGAAAAAGAAGCAGACTCATAGAGAACAAATTAGTGATTAGAGAGGGGTGAGAGGCAATATAGAGGTAGGAGATTAAAAGGTAAAAACTGTTAGGTATAAAATAAGCTATGAGGATATATTATACAACACAGGGAATATAGCCAATATTTTATGACTATAAATGGAATACAACCTTTAAAAGCAGTGAATTATTATATTGTACACTTATGTAATACTGTATAGCAACTATACTTCGGTTTAAAAGAAAGAAAAAGTTGTATGCTTGTGTTCATAAAAGAACTCTAAATAAAGAAATAATAAGGTGGTTTTTAAAAAAGAATGTAATATTGTTCAGCCATAAAAAGAAAATTCTCATAGCTTTTGAGAAATAAAAGTGATATATAGGAGAATAAAATAAATGGTTTCTTAGTCAAAGTGAACAGCACCTTTCATTTTATTATCAATTATAATTTTAAAAAGAACTTAATGCCTAATTTCCTGTGGCCAGGTGTCATTTCCATGGGTGAAAATAACTAAGCCAAAGGGGAACCTACCCCCTGAATGTGTTGTTCTTGCCTGTGGTGCATTTAGTTGTTTCATGCACAGCTATTATCTCTTCCAACACTTAACTCTCGATTGAATACCTCCCCATTCCCCCTTTTTTCCCACTACTCACCTGAGGTATCCTAAGCTCTTGTTCTGCTGAGCTACTAAGTTAGGTGTTATATATTATTAGCACTGGATATTATGTAATAACAATAGTTATCATTATTGAGTGCTTATTGTCTTCTTTAATTATCCTCAAAGTGCTCTCTTGAGAAAGATATTAATTCCATTTTGTATATGAAGAAACTAAGGCATAGGGAGACTACTTAGCTAGTAAATCTATTGCTAGCATTTTAACAAATTTTTTTCTCTCTCTGAGCCTAAAGCATATACGCATTTTCCACCATGATAAATGACCTTATAAAAGATTTTCAAGTTGCTACTCAGTTTATTTTGTTGTCATCTTCTCTTTTAAATAACCGCACTCCATGTAGGAGTTTTTCTTTGGCTCATTTCCCTTTTCTCTCCTATTGGCTCTTTTTGGTCGATCATATCTAAGGTAGCAGTTTTACCTACCATATATTTATTGATGACTCAAAAATTTACTTCTAGTGTGAATCCCTGTCCTAGTATATAAACAAATGCCTGCATCTTAGTCACATGACCTTGGTTAATCTATAGATGTCCCTTATGTTCAGCATCTCCAAAACCGAAGTCATCACCTTTGTCTCTAAATGTATTCTCTCTCTCAGTTGATATTACCACTGATTGTCCACTCATTCAAGGCAGAAATTTGGAGTCATCCTGGGCTGCTCTTTTTTTCTGAACTCTGACATTCAATCAGTTATCAGATGCAAAGGGAGTAATCACTAAGATTTTCTTTCCTTTCAGTTTTCATGAGCCCTTGGTATAATATTTATGTACACTGAATGTCAAGTACCTATAAGAAATTTTTAGGAGTTTAGGAGAGAGATCAGGGCTAGAAGCTTAGACGAGAGATCAGGGCTGAAAGTCCGAATTTTTTGAAAATTTTAAAAAAAAATTTATTTTATGGCTACACGCGCAGCACATGGAAGTTCCCTGGCCAGGGACTGAATCCACATCACAGCTTGCAGCAATGCCGGATCTGTTAACCCACTGCCCTGGGCCAGGGATTGAACCTGTGCCTCTGTTGCCACCTGAGCTGCTGCAGTGGGATTCTTAGCTCATTGTGCCACAGCAGAAATTCCTGTAAGTCCATGTTTTGGAATCATCTTAGAATATGGATATTAGTTGAAACTGAAAGGAGAAGAGTAACCCAGAGAATGTATGGAGTGAACAGAGGGCCAAGAACATAGCTTTGGTAAACATTTTACCGTTACAATGATAGAAGAGGAACCAGGGAGGGAAACTGAGAAGGAATGAAGAGAATGTGATATGATGTAAATTAGAGAGATCCAGACTATATACTTACCTTTGTCAAAGTAGTTACTTTCCCACTTCTGTATCTTAGATTCTTCTCTGTATTGAGTGCTGCTTCAACATCTTGCCCTATTTAAAGATACCTGCCATTGTGCACAACTCCCATGCCTGTGTTCCTTGAACCTTCTCTGATCCCATGGCTGAATGGACTTTCCTTCTTTTTATTACTTAGAGTGTGTTTTTGTACCTTTCTTTCTGCACAGATTGCATGCTCTCATGTATTGCATTTGTTTGTATGTATTTTACATCTTTATGGATGTGTATTCTCAAAGTCATTTTGGTCTACCTCGTAGAACCTATTATGGATTCTTTCTCTACGAGTTCAGGGAAAATTTGAGAGGATTAGTAAATCTAGGCTCTTTGGGTACCACTAGGCAGTTTTACTATTGCGAAACTAGAGGGATACCTAATATATTAAATAAAATATTCTGATTCTAAACCATTTGTGTAGACTTGATTATTGTACAAAAAATTAAATGTAATATAAAGTATAAGGCTAGAGTAACCTTGACTGTATTAATTCATGTAGAAAGAACATTTGATTCTTACTGGGTCTAATGTAAATCTACTGTTTAGAAGTTTTTTAAAATTCAAGAGTAGTAAGTATTATGAACATCCACAGAATGCTTTAATAGAAGCAGCAACAGTGTCGGAATATTGTGGCCTGGGCACATCAGCAGTGGGTGTGGTTTCCAGACTGAGACTGCAGTATTTCACCCTTGAACATAGGAGATAGACTATTGCTATTTGAGTGGCTTAGCTTTGCATGATGTGGTGGAAGCAGATCTGAATTTGCAATCCAAGGAACTGCATTCAAGTCCTAATCTTAGAATTACTGGTTCTGAAACATTAGGCAATTTGCTGTACTTCTCTGAGCCCTGGTATTCTCATCATCTAAAAAGTGTAGGTAATTAGAGGTCCTATAGTTAAGGGCTGATTTGAAGGTTAAAGGAGGTACTCAAGTCAAAAGTACTTCATAAATTCTGAAGAGCTTTATTTTTTCGGTATAGGTATACAATTGTTTTAATTTAGGAGAGACTACAAGACTTAAAGAGGGCTGACAGTATTAGGAAAACAGGTTTTAATTTGTATAAGTTGTTTTTTTAAGCAGCTTATTTAATAGCAGTCCACCTTTTTTTTTTGTTTTTTGTTTTGTTTTTATTAAACTGTAGTTGATTTACAGTGTCGTGCCAATTTCTGCTGTACAGCAAAGTGACCCAGTCATACGTATATACACATTCCCTTTCTTATTTTGTCTTCCATCATGGTCTGTCCCGAGAGACTGGATATAGTTCCCTGTGCTGTGCAGTAGGACCTTATGGCCCATCCATTCTAAATGTAATAGTTTGCATCTAACCCCAAACTCCCACCACTTCTCACTCCCTTCCCCCTCCCCCTTGGCAACCACAAGTCTGTTCTCCAGGTTTATTTCTGTTTTGTAGATAGGTTCATTTGTGCCATATTTTAGAGTCCACATATAAGATGTCATATGGTATTTGTCTTTCTCTTTCGGACCTACTTCACTTAGTATGATAATCTCTAGTTGCATTCATATTGCTGCAAATAGAATTATTTCATTCTTTTTTATGGCTGAGTAGTATTCCATTGTGTATATGTACCACATCTTCTTAATCTGTTCATCTGTCAATGGACATTTAGGTTGTTTCCATGTCTTGGCTGTTGTGAATAGTGATGCAGTGAACATACAGGTACACGTATCTTTTTCAGTTAATGTTTTGTCTGGATATATGCCCAGGAATGGGATTGCTGGATCATATGGATGTTCTATATGTAGTTTTCTGAGGAATCTCCATACTGTTTTCCATTGTGGTTATACTAATTTACATGCCCATCAACAGTGTAGGAGGATTCCCTTTTCTCCACACTCTTTCCAGCATTTGTTATTTGTGGACTTATTAATGATGGCCACTCTGACCCGTGTGACTGTGGTACCTCATTGTAGTTTTGATTTTGCATTTCTCTAATAATCAGTGATGTGTCGAGGATTTTTTCATGTGCCTATTGGCCATCTATATGTCTTCTTTGGAGAAATGTCTATTTAGGTCTTCTGCTCATTTTTTTGATTGGGTTAGGCTGTCAGTGCTGGCTGTTACTATTGTCATTCGCCCTGGTAAGGTTCCTAGTCACAGTCTCTTGTCTACTTGGTACAAACCCTGCTGGGCATAAATTCTTTCTTCAGAGTGACTTAGCTGAAACCAGCCTAAGAAAAAATGATAAAAGACAGAACAAAGCAGAGCCTAATGATGATAATAGTAACACAGATAAAAACGCTTATACTTAGTATGGCATTTTAAATTTGGGAAGCACTTTTGTATATATTATTTCATAATTTTACAATGAAAGGTAAGTTGGATTGAGAGGGACATATCCTTTAGTAGAATATAGCATAATAAGGTTGATTTTTCACTTCACTTGTGTGAGTGAAGAAAACTGGCTCTGGAAAGAACCCAGAAATGTTTTTAGTAACATTGAATAAAGCTTTCCCAGTTGAAGTAAAAATTCATAAGAGCGAGAAAATGTATGCAAAGCAAGATTATGTATCTTTCTATAATGATGAATTTATTTAATTTTAAAAGCTTCCCTCTAAATGAAAGATTGGAAATGCATTGGAAACAATGATTTAAAAAATGTAGCTCATACTTGAACATTCCCAAGGGAGCTATTTTGAAACTTAGAAATGTTTGTTAGAAGATCATTCTCATTTCAGATTCCATAAAAAGCAGTTGGTCCTTCAAAGTTATGAATAAAAAAGCAAAGTCAGAAAGTTGCAGTACCTTATTGAACATATTTCATGTTCCTAAGTTTTCCCAGAAGTCCCTTGGAGGGTTCTTAGAAGTTTTTTGCTTGTAATTCTGCCTTACTTCCTTGGAACGATGAAGATTTTTTTTTTAACCTACTGACTTGCTACAATAATGACGTAGAAGGGATTTATGAATATTTTAAGATATAAAAATTTGTCCTGGGTATTAGGAACTCTACCTTATTAAATATTATTTTGGGCTAGTGGTAATTGAGTTATCCCACTCTTAATGTATGTTTTAAAAAGCAGTAATACTGTGTAGATTCGTCATTTGTCATTTAATTAAACAATAACTTGTGATTATTGCTCCACAGAGTTTGACATCAGTTGCTTGGTTGGGAATATAATACCTTCTTATTTTACTATTCTTTTTCTAAGAAGTCATATTTCATATACATTTCATTTCCCCTACAGTATTTTTCCCATAAATACAATCAGGTCAGGAGTTTCTGATATTATATATTTCATGTATTGTATATTTAGAGGAATGTTGACAACTAGACTGTGGCCAGAAGAAGACCAGCAAATTGGTGACGATGTAGGAACTGTGACTAGATGACTGGTGACTGTGACTTGAGATATTTGCTGTTGTTCCCCCTGTAACCTCTCCGCCTCCAGTCACTACTCCAACTGCCGCACCTGATCTGCCAGCAGGAAGTGTGGCCGTCTTTGTTTCCCTGTGTCTGTCTCAGGGTCAGGGATGTCCCTCTGCCTCTTCAGCCCTTCCCATTTATTCCACATTCCTTCCCAGATTAGTGCATGGTTGGAAGCGTGGATTTGGCCTCCAAGGTCTCTTTGAATCACTGATTCCATGATTTTGGGGCATAATTTAGACTAGTAATCAGAATTCTATTAACTTTTGTTTGTGAAAAGGTAAGTGTAGTTTTAAATAGTGCACAATATAAATTGTGGGCTCTTTTCCTTTTCAGCCAAAGATGTAACTTATATATGTCCATTCACTGGTGCTGTACGAGGAACTCTGACTGTTACGAATTATAGGTTATATTTCAAAAGCATGGAACGGGTAAGACTTGCTATTGGATTAGATTTTTATATGTACATCTCTTTGTTGTTTGTTCATCTTTGATCTTTTTTTTTTTTTTTTGGTCTTCTTAGGGCCACGCCTGTGGCATATGGAAGTTACCAGGCTAAGGGGTCAGATTGGAGCTGCAGCTGCCAGCCACAGCAATGCCAAATCTAAGCCATGTCTGCAACCTATACTGTAGCTCATGGCAATGCTGGATCCTTAACCCACTGAGCCTGATGGGGCCAGGGATCGAACTTACATCCTCATGGATACTAGTCTGGTTCTTAACCTACTGAGCCACAGCAGAAATTCCATCTTTGATCACTTTTGATTAAAGCATTTCTAATTAAGATTTGTCTCACCTATAATTTTACAGTATCAATTTCTCAGTTTTAATTTTTTTTCTTCCTTCCTTTTAGGATCCCCCATTTGTTTTAGATGCTTCTCTTGGTGTTATAAGCAGAGTAGAAAAAATTGGTGGTGCTTCTAGTCGAGGTGAAAATTCTTATGGACTAGAAACTGTGTGCAAGGTAACTGTTGTAATATGTATGCAGTTTTATTTAGTTTGAAAAGCTTTCTGTTAAATAGAACCTGTGTTTAGAAATTTGTCTCCGAAATATCAAATGGATTTCATACTAGAAACATCATTCTAGTAGAAGAAAACAACATTTAGGAGTAATAAAAAAAATTGATCTATTGTGAATCAGGCTTGAATTTTTTTGGACCTGGAACAGAGTTCTCTCACATTCATTATTTCATGTTGAACCTCATAAAAATCTTGAAGGGGGCGTGATTATTACCTTTAATTTACAAATTAGGAACATAAGGCTCTGAGCAGTTAAGGCTCATAATACTTTTTAGTGGAAGAACTGATCATGATATATTCACTTCTCTATTTCGAGTTATACTTTTTCTACTTCTGAAACACTCGTGGAGAAAACTCCATGTTACAGACCTTCTGCATTTTCTTATCTAACTCATATCCTTTGAATTCATTAATACTTGAATGAGACTTAGATTGTTATAGTTTTAACATTCAGTCATAGATATTTAATAGCATGTGTCACCATTCTCCTTATTAGGGCCTAATTAACACGTGTGCACATCTCAGTTCTGGGTCATTTCTTCTCTTCTGCTGTGCCAAAAAAGTAAAAGCAGTAGCATATGTATAACTTTCAAGACCTTTTCTTATGCCAGTCTTAGAAGTATTATGAATCTGACATTAAAACTAATGATTTAGTAATTATTTTTAATGTTTTTCCATTATAGTTGGAAGGGCTCTGAGAGACTAGCACATTGTCTCTTCATCACTCTGCTGTGGTCTAGGTGTAAACAGAACGTAGAATATAAGAGGACATGAAACAGGGTGACTTTGGAATTTTAATCATTTTATTTTATTTTTTGTCTTTTTGCCTTTTCTATGGCCGCTCCCGCGGCATATGGAGGTTCCCAGGTTAGGGGTCGAATCCGAGCTGTAGCCGCTGGCCTACACCACAGCCACAGCAACACGGGATCTGAGCCGCATCTGCAGCCTACACCATAGCTCATGGCAATGCCTAATCTTAACCCACTGAGCAAGGGCAGGGACCGAACCCGCAATCTCATGGTTCCTAGTCGGACTGGTTAACCACTGAGCCACAACGGGAACTCCAACATACTCAATTTTTAACTAACACTTGACTGTTGGCAAAAATTAAACATATCATAATAGGACTACAGAAGGCATCATTGATGGTTCAGTGTACTACTTTTGAGAATACCTTGAAGGGAGCAACGTGTGAAACAAAATTGATCACATTTACCAATTGTTTGCATAGAGGAATACATGACAGATACATTTCTTCCTTAGTAAAATGCCCGATCCTTAACCCACTGAGCAAGGCCAGGGACCGAACCCGCAACCTCATGGTTCCTAGTCGGATTTGTTAACCACTGCGCCATGACGGGAACTCCGTGGAATTTTAATCATTTTAAATATAGTTTTTTCCGTAGACCAAGACCATTATCAACAAACCCAAACATTTGTAGGGCCTCTGCTGTGGTACCTTTGGGGAGCTTAGTGTTCAACAGAGTAATTATAATAATGTCTAACAAGTTATCATTTTAGGTTCCCACACATATTCGTTTTAAATGATGGCAGAGCTAGCATTCTAATTTTGGATCAGATTTGTAATAAAATGTTTCACTTGTTTTGTGTTCTGTGAGTGCAGTGTAGTGGGGTATCTGTGCTCAGTTTCATAGAACATGGTGTCATAAAGCTATTTTGAATTCTGTCTAGGTGAAAATGCCTAAATAAAATGAATAGTCTTGAAATCATTCTTAATCCTAATTTTTTTCTTAGTGCTGTTAAGATCTCAGTAAATTGGAATGTGAACATCTCCATTCAGCCTAAGCATAGAAGACTGCTTGAGGACAAATAAGGGAAGGGAACCATAGAGCCTGAATGATATGAACAAAACTATTTAGAGTTTCTGCCTGTAGGTGGCTGAAGAACTTGGACATGGAGTTGAGGAGGCCCTTTGGGCAGAGTTTAGTTCTCTCAGTCTAGTAGCAAGAGACTTATGAAGAGAAGATCCAATGGAAATGAGTCCTGGGAAGGGGTTGTAAGTAGGAAAATGATCACCAAGCATAATGGGAATGAAGACATTTGTGAAACGGGACAACAGCTAATCAGGTTTTTAATAGGGAAATTCCTAACAGAAAATGGGCTTTCACAGGGAAAGGACATATGTTGATAGTGGGTGTCAGTCATGTAATATCATGACTTCAGATGCAGTATCTCTGATCTCCAGTGCCTACATCAGATGCTGCCTCCTTGAGTTCATAAGCAGAGGTAAATCTTCTGTCCTTGGAATTCTGCCTTGTATCTGAGTGCCTTGTGTTTATTTTTATTTCTTTCAATAAGGTGTAATTTCCCTGCCTCCAGGAACTGTTTGTTGTCTGATTTATTTTTGTATCCCAGTCATAGATCTTAACATTTTACAAGATAGTTCCAAGTTGCCGTATTTGTTCATTAAATAAAAAGTGAGTAGCAATAGGTGACTTGGATCCTAACTCTTTTCTAGGATATTCGGAATTTACGGTTTGCTCATAAACCTGAGGGGCGAACAAGAAGATCAATATTTGAGAATCTAATGAAATATGCATTTCCTGTCTCTAATAACCTGGTAAGATGTTTTCTATTTTTGAAAAACTTGTATTATAATTTTTGGTGTAGTGTGAAGAAGCTTGTCTAGGCTCTCTAGAATTTCTTTGTTTAGAATCCCACTTTACCATTTAACTGGGTATATAATTTAGGTTTAATCTGATCTCTAGGACTAGTTTTTTAAGGTACAAAATGAGAAAGGTGGACTAGCTGATTTCTAAGGTTCATTCCTGCAGATTAACATTCTGTCATCATAAGGTCTTTTTATCCAGGTTGTTTCCATAAGAAAAGCTATATGTGGTTTTCATTAGGATGTGAAATCTCCTTTTTAATTAGGAGCTAAGCTTTAAGTGTAGCAATTTTAGGGAGGAAAGGGTGGACAAATACTTAGTTAAAAGAGTTCCTACTGTGTGCTTTTAATGGTGTTAGGCCTCCTCATTTATTTTATATAAACCAACTTCCACAGTAGCTATATAGTGGTAAATATTACTCAAGATATTTTAGGAGTTCCCGTCGTGGCGCAGTGGTTAACGAATCCGACTAGGAACCATGAGGTTGCGGGTTCGGTCCCTGCCCTTGCTCAGTGGGTTAACGATCCGGCGTTGCCGTGAGCTGTGGTGTAGGTTGCAGACGCGGCTCGGATCCCACGTTGCTGTGGCTCTGGCGTAGGCCAGTAGCTACAGCTCTGATTCAACCCCTAGCCTGGGAACCTCCATATGCCGCAGGAGCGGCCCAAGAAATAGCAACAACAAAAAGACAAAAAAAAAAAAAAGATATTTTAAAGTTGAAAGCAGGAGCAGGTAAGCAGTTAACTCAGTGTCATAGTTAGTAGGTAATAAAACTTGGAATCAGTCCTGGTCTTTTGACTGGAGTTGGGATGTTTTTCATCAGAGTTGTTTATATCATTCTGTCATTAGATAAATTTTCGTTTTTGGTACACAGATTGCATGCCTCAAAATAAAAAATTTACTCAGTATGTTTTAGGAAATGTAGCATAATCTTTAAAGATGCTTAACTGCTGTTATCTTTTATCTGTTATCAAACTAATTAATATATCAGAAGTTGTCTTTTTTATGTAATGACTCTGTTATTTGAAAGTAAACCTAAAATAGCTACCGAAGATATCTGAAGAAAATATGGTGATATGTTAGCATTTGATAAATCTTGGTGGTGGGCCTTTGTGCCTTTTTTATGTTTGAAAAATATGAAAAAACAATACTTTTTCAAAATTATAAAACAAAAGTTAAAACAACAATATAAAAAGGGATACCAATACAAAATGTCATTGCAGATAAGTTAATGAAAACCTTGGATATGATAAGCAAACACTTCTGATGCATTACCTTCCTAAATGACTTAAGCTTTAACTCTGTTTACTTCTCATAGCCTCTCTTTGCTTTTGAGTACAAAGAAGTATTCCCTGAAAATGGATGGAAGCTATATGACTCTCTTTTAGAGTATAGAAGGCAGGTAAGTACTTTAAAAAAAAATTCTGTATTGTTTTTATTACAACAAAAACTTCATGGATTGAAGTGAACAGCTTTCTGTAGTTCTGTGGTTTTTGTTGTTGTTTTTTTAATGAAGGCTAATCTTGATTTTTTTTTTTTGACTGCCTTTCAGTTTCTTTAAACTGCTTTTCAGACTATGTCAGTGATCTTTTTAATGAATCTTTATTTACCTAAGAGTTTGTAAATAAAGCAGTTTACTTAAAAAATTAAACTAAAGGAGTTCCCTTTGTGGCTCAGTGGTTATCGAGGCCGACTAGGATCCATGAGGATGTGGGTTCGATCCCTGGCCTTGCTTACTCGGTTAAGGATCCGATGTTGCCGTGAGCTCTGGCATAGGTTGCAGATGCAGCTCCAATCCCATGTGGTTGTGCTATAGGCCGGTGGCTGCAACTCTGATTCAACCCCTAGCCTGGGAACCTCCTTGTGCCACAGGTGTGGCCCTAAAAAGCAAAAATAAAATATAATAAAACTAAAGTTGTAAAATATGTTTATGATTTAATATTCTTAAGTGTTATTTGACATTATTCACTCAGATTTTTCTTTTTGGGTATCCTATAAATTTGAAAACATTTCCTAATAGTTCTGCTGCTTATAATTTATCTCTACATAATTATTTTGAATGTTTTACATTTTCACAAAGGACACACTTCTACATAAAATGTTAGCAAATCAAATCTTACAGTATACGAAAGAGATAATATGTCATGACTAAGGTGAATTTGCTTGATATCAGAAAACCCTATTAATGTGATTCACCATAATAAGAGATTAAAGCAGAATTTGGTCTTGAAATCTGTGTTATGGTATATCATTCTTGCTATTATTCCTCAAGGCACTATTTCCCAAAGAGTTCCTATACTATAATATTTAAACCATATCTAAAATAGTATGTATTTTTAACTTTTCACATGCTCACTTTACTTTCTTGAGAATGTAGGGTCAAATATATTGATTGTTTCTTGGAAATCATTAGATTTGATATTCAAAATTACATGGCACAGCAATCAGAAAATCTGTCAAATGTCTGTAGAATTATAAAAATGAAGAATATTCTTTGGGAATCTGGGAAGAACTTGCTGTCTCTTTCAGTAGTATTCAACATAGAACTTTGGAAAGCAGATGAGATAACTGTCCAGAGAAAATAAATTAATATGGAAAAGAATAAATTAAAAAGAATGACACAGATAGTGATTATACAGAGGACCCTAAAATTTGTGGGTAAGCTCACTAGAAATCGTCAAATTGCTAAAACACTAAAAATTGGTATATAGACAATGAACATGGTATTCTGTAGAAATTATCATGTGGTAGATACCTTGCTTATTAACAAATTTGGAAATCATTTAAGTCCAGTAAAGGAAAACAGAATTTATCCTCAGAACTGGAACATAAGTAACTGAGGAAAACTGTAATGCAGTTTATTTGATTGTCAGCTGACTCTGACAAGTGAATACATTAACTGAAGGGCAGTGATTTGCATGGAAAGTAGAGATACCTGCCAAAGATCAACAGTTGTCAGTATATATCTTTAGCGCTGTCCACAAAGAAAGAATATACTGACTAGCCAACTCCAGGTTTCTGCTCGGAAGGCAGTTCCTTGAGTGGAGATAGGTGTGTCAACTTCTCTACGAATGAGGAAGACAGTAACCAGCAAGGTAATTTAAGTCAGTGGTTCTGTTCCAAACCAGCCATTTTTTTTCTGAAGAATGTGACATAGTCCTAGTGGTAACAGTGGTTCTCCCTGGTGGTGATTTTTTAAGAATGTGGGAAGGGGTGAGAGAGAGATGGGGCTACCCACCTAGATTTGGGGTGGTGCACTGGGGTCTCAGGAGATCGGACCCTCTCAGCTCTGACTCCATGTTTTCTAAGAAAACTTGAGAAACTAATTTTACTTCTTATAGAAGCTTCTTTTCAGAAATTCATTCTTCTATCAAATTCCTGTAACACTTACTATATTGATTGGTGGCTAGAAGTATGAAACAGAAAGACACAATCCTGAGTGCAAAGAACATATGTTTAATGGAGGATTCAAAGAAGTACACTGGCAATCACAATATGCGGTGATGAATACTGTGATGGATAGAGCAGGTACTCCAGTGAGAAAACATGCAGCCACCTGGAAACTGAAAGTTTTTGGCGAAGGCGAAACTAGAGTGTAGAGTGGCCAGAGATCAATCCAGGGAAAGCAGGAGTTGTGAGGACCTTGCCAGGTTCCATAAAGGACTTTGTACTTTATGTGAAAAGAAATAGGTAGCCATTGCTAGTTTTTTAGGCAGAAGAATGTCATGATAACTTTTGCATCTTAAAGGGTAATTGTGGAGGCGTTGTGGAGGATAGATTGCAGAGGCACAGAAGAATAGCGATAAAGGCCTGAATTAGGAAAGTGGCAGAGAGGATTGAGGGAAATGAGCAGACTTTTTTCTGGCACTTTTGGATGAAAAAAAAAAAAAAATCAGAGAAATTGGTCATTGATTGGAAGTAGAGGGTGAGGAAGAGGAATGAGTGAAAGGTGGTATCCAAGTTTCTTACTTGAGTACCACTTCTGTAAACTTACCAATTCACTGTACATTTTTTATTATAGCATGTAAGTGTATTTTTAAGAAACTCTATTTTTATTTCTGGGAATAAGTTAGGATCTTATCTGAACAGTTGTCTAGTATATATAAAATTGAGGAAAGCAGGAAGGAGGGAGAGATGGAGATGGCAGGCAGCAAGTTGGGACCAGGCTAATTAATTGGGATGAGTAGGATATATGGTGCTGGTGAAGAGGCAGACCGTGGCTAGGGATGGGCGGAAACTACTGACAATATTTACCATGTGGTTACTGGGAGGGAATTTTCCCTTTTCTTTCTTCTTCTTCTTCTTTTTTTTTTTTTTTTTTTAAACTTTTTAGGGCTGCCTGTGCGGCATATGGAGGTTCCCAGGCTAGGGGTCGAATTGGAGCTGCAGGTACAGGCCTACACCATAGACACAGCAACTCGAGATCCAAGCTGCGTATGTGATCTACACCACAGCTCATGGCAATGCCAGATCCTTAACCCAGTGAGCGAGGCCAGTGTTTGAACCCATATCCTCATGGATCCTAATCAGGCTAGTTACCGCTGAGCCACAGTGGGAACTTCTACCACCTTTCTTAATTATCCTCTTGGGTTTGGTAACAGCTTGAGAAATACCTTTAAAGGAGAGTACCTTCTGTTCTTTGATATTTGCTTTTTTAACAGTTTCATGAACCAGGATAACAATTTTTTTTTGAGAAATAGTGTAGTTTTATTATAAAAAGGATAGATTTGTAATGTACATGGAATTCTTTACTTCTTCCTTTGGTCAAGTTACAGTCTGTGCCACAGTTTGGTCTATAAAATGATGTTAATGAAACCTGAAGGTAGTAAAGAGAGAGTGTGTAGCAGAGGGGGAGAAAGAGAAAGGCTGTTGGCATAGTGACTGCACATAGTAGGTGCTCAGTAAAATTTGTTTAGACTATACTTTGGTTTCTTTTGATTCTTTTTCTGTTTCATTATATGAGTTGTCAGGGATAATAATGTTTAAAAAATACACACTTTTTAACCATTTAATATGATGGCTTTATTTTCTCTAGAATGGAGGATGGAAATTTTAAAGTGTCTTATTAAGTAATTCTATATGTGAAGTAGTATTCTAGTTATAAATATTGAAATATTCAAATATTGAAGGACCAAATGAGGTTAATAATTCATGTGGGTTTTTTTTAAATTTTTTTTTTTTTTTATTTTTAGGGCCGCAGCTACAGCATATAGAAGTTCCCAGGCTAGGGGTCGAATGGGAGCTACAGCTGCCGGCCTACCCCACAGCCACAGCGACGCTGGATCCTTAACCCACTGAGCAAGGCCTGAGATCAAACCCGCATCCTCATGGATCCTAGTCGGATTCGTTACTGCTGAGCCATGACGGAAATGCCTCGTGTGTTTTTAAAAAAGTATTTCAAGTGTTTCTCTTGCCTCCTGTTTTTTGGCTTTGCCTTCTCTTCCTTGTTTTTCTAATATGTTTTAGATGAGCAACATTTCATTAGTACCTAAAATTGACTTTAGGTTGTAAGTGATGAAATGTGCCTAGCATTCTGGTGGACACTAGGTACCTGCCCTCTGACATTTCTTTGTATAATAGATGGCAACAAAGTTACTCATCCAGTCACATGTATGGGAGGGTGTTTTTTTTAAAGACAAGAATATTTTCAGTCTTACTGTTTCCTTCCTTTTCATTTGATGTATTTAGGACAGACCTAACACTTAATCAGTATGTTTACTAAGTATGACTTAGTAAGTCTATTAACATAAAATTGAGTGCGAGAATGAACACAAATCCCTATGTTAGAATGTCTCATCCTAAAAGCCTGGTTACCACAGGCTGACAGTAAGTATTTCCAACAACTTAAGAGATGGATGGATAGTGGATTTGGGAGAAGTTGAATAGGAGGCTTCTGTTCTGATGTTTTAAAATATTTTTGTTAGGTAGTACTTTGTCTTATGTTCTGTTTCACATGTAGGGAATTCCGAATGAAAGCTGGAGAATAACAAAGGTAAATGAGCGATATGAGCTTTGTGATACATATCCTGCCCTCTTGGTTGTGCCGGCAAATATTCCTGATGAAGAATTAAAGAGAGTAGCATCCTTCAGATCAAGGGGCCGTATCCCAGTAAGTGTGAAGCGGTGATGGAACTGTCTCATTGCTTTTGTACCCCACATAATGCTGAGGTTTCTGGAATTTGAAATGAGCATTAGTGAGTTGCTCAGAATTACATGGTTCTTAACTTGAAAACAAAGTTGGCTCTGTATTATTCACTATTTCTTTATCTTATACTTCTTAGGCATGGTGGTACATGCTCTTTTCCTTTAAATCCCAGAAAGAAGAAAACTTTACAAATTTATGGTGAATTGCTCATCAGATTTATCAAATTTGATACTATTTGAAAATCAAATTCATCAATTTTGATAAAATTGATGTTAATCCAATGTATGATGAATTGAAAGATGAATTTATGATCTTTTTAGATCAGCTCAAATAATTTTAGGTACAAAAATTCACAGACTCTGAAGATTTTATAGTTGGGCAGTTTTGCAGATCTAGTACTAAGACCTTAAAAGTGAAGTTTACATTGTCTCCTTTAATGTATTTTTTTCTAGAGACAGCAGTGCCAATAGTTAATGACTTTCATAAATCAGTATCTAATTAAAGAATTAGACTAAGTTTTCCACATGCCGGAGTTGGTTTGAAAGAAAGGTGATCTTTTTTTTTTTTTTTTTTTTTTTTTTTGTCTTTTGTCTGTTTTTTAGGGCTGCACCCATGGCATATGGAAGTTCCCAGGCTAGGGGTCTAATTGGAGCTGTAGCTGCTGGCCTACACCACAGCAGTGCAGGATCCAAGCCATGTCTGCGACCAGTACCACAGGTCATGGCAACACCAGATCCATAACCCACTGAGCGAGGCCAGGGATCAAACTTGAAGCCTCATGGTTCCTAGTCAGATTCGTTTCCGCTGCGCCATGATGGGAACTCCAGGTGATGATTTTTCATAGCAGCCTTTTATATCCTAGGCTTTGGATCTAGTTAGAAAGCAGAGTTTTATAGAGTAATGTTTTAAAGAAGAATTATTAACAGAGAAACATGTTAAATGTGTTGCCATTTTCCCCCCTCTTTTTAAGGTTTTATCATGGATTCATCCTGAAAGTCAAGCCACAATCACTAGGTGTAGCCAGCCCATGGTAGGAGTGAGTGGGAAGCGAAGCAAGGAAGATGAAAAATACCTTCAAGCCATTATGGACTCCAATGCCCAATCTCATAAAATCTTTATATTTGACGCCCGGCCAAGTGTTAATGCTGTTGCCAATAAGGTGAGATCATCTTTTAACTAGTTAAGATTATAGTTACAGTTTCATGAATCAACTTGAATTTGGTAGAAGCCACATTATAGCATAAAGAGTTCAGGCTTTTCAGAAATAAAGATGTAGATTCTCATCCTGGCTCTCCTGTTTGATAGTATGATTGAGTCAGTTAATCTTTTTAGACTTTAATTTTCGTATTTAATGAGCATCAAAACAACTAACAAGAATTGTTTTAGGGGAAAAGTAAGTTGATAAAAAATAGTGCATAGCTCTGCTTACTTATGTAGAAATAGGTGTTCAGCACCTATGAGTTTCTCTCTGCCTTCTCCAAACTGGGCAGTGAGCTTATGGCTGACTGAAGTCTGCACGGCACTGTTGTAGAAATCATGAGGTGTTCTTGGTGACCAGTGCTGCCCTCTTCTGGCAGCCCTCCACCTGTACAAGCTATTCAGACTGAAGACTTGCAGTTGAGCAGTGGTCCTGATTGCTGCTATAGAGTAAATATTGGCATTATGGAAATAGAAATTCTGATTCAGTTGACAGTCTGTAATTCTGATCAGTTTAAACTCCTGATCTACCATTGGAGAAGGAAAGAGAAGAGATACAATTTAGCTTTACAAAATTATCTTGCATGAAGTGCCCGCTATGATGCAGAGGGTTAAGGATCTAGCACTGTATCCAGGGCAGCGTGCGTTCAATCCCTGACCCTGCACAGTGGGTAAAGAATTTGGCATAGGTTGTAGCTGTGGCTTGGGTTTGATCCCTGGGCCAGGAACTTCCATAGGCTGTGGGTATGGCCAAAAAAAAAAAAAAAAAAAAAAAGTTATTTTACAGATAAGCAAAAAAAAAAAAAAAAAAACCAAAACAACAAAAACAAAAAAACACAAAAAACCCAAATCATACAACATCCTACATCTTAGAGAAATACCGTCAACCCTTGGTTATACTTGCAGACCTATGTGCATACCTATGCACACATATGTTTGAAACAGAAGAATGATTACAACTTCTTTTTTTAAATTGACACTGTTTTTTTTAATGCCAGTATATACTCATCTCTAACATTTTAATGGTATGATAACTAGTAACACCAGTTGTTTCTGGACCTTTAGGTTATTTGTGTTTTTGTTTTTTGTTTTGCTGTTATAAACAATGCTGGGATGATCATCCTTTAATTAAATTATGGAGCATGAATCTAATTATTTCTGTCCTTGTTTAGTGCTTTTGAGAACATTGTGAATTCCAGGCATTCTCTGTCAAACTGTATATTTCCCCTTAAAGGAAAAATGAGCCAATGTGTATATGAAGCCGGTACCCTAGAGACTAGCATATATTTTTCTAGTAATTTCTTGTTCTCTTCCCTAAACTTATACCATGAATTAGGAGGTATGAAACTTAGAATGTTCTCGAGGATGAAAGGAGGAGGAAAGAGTATAAAGCAGAAAAAGCAGTAAGGCAAGATGTTATATTCCTCATTTTTTTTTTTTTTTTAATTGTCTTTTTGCCTTTTCTAGGACTGCTCCCGCCACATATGGAGGTTCCCAGGCCTAGGGGTCTAATCGGAGCTGTAGCCACTGGCCTACGCCAGAGCCATAGCAACGTGGGATCTGAGCCGCGTCTGCGACCCAAACCGCAGCTCACAGCAACGCCGGATCCTTAACCCACTGAGCAAGGGCAGGGATCGAACCCGCAACCTCATGGTTCCTAGTCGGATTGGTTAACCACTGTGCCACGATGAGAACTCCGAAATATCTCTTTTTTAAAAAGACTTATGTTCACTTCTTTCAATTATTGGAACATTTTTCTGATTATAAAGCATGTCATAGACAACATAAAATCTAGGAAGGCATAAAAAAAGTAAAGAATAAGTAAGTAAAGAATAAATTATATCACTAAACTTCGATATATTTTTCCCACTTTTTTTTTCTGTGCATTTATGTATTGATTATTTTGTTATCATTGTTTTTCCTCTTAATGTTATAAGAATTACTTCTTTTCATCAAATATTCTGGAAAATACTTTAATAGTACTCATTATAAAGGTGTATCCTTCTTCTAATGATTTTTCTAATATTGGATCTTTAGTATTTTGAACATAGCTAAAATAAATATCTTCTGTTGGCATCTTTGATTATTTTCTTAAAATAGTTTCCTAGCTATTACAATTACTATATCATAATTTAAAACATGCATTTTTTAAAGTTTTGTTACATATTCCCAGTGTTCTTCAGAAGTTTAATTCAGTTTACCAGCTTATCGTTTTATTGAGATATGATTGACATAGAATAGTGCATAAATTTAAGGTTTAGTATAACATAGTGATTCGATATATGTATATACTGTAAAATGAACACCACAGTAAGTTTTGTTAATGTCTGTCACCTCACAGAATTATAATTTTTTTCCCTTGCGATGAGAACTTGTAAAGTCTACTGTCTTAGCAGCTTTCAAATCTACAATCTAGCAGTGTTACCTGCAGTCTTCGTGTTGTGCATTACCTCACAACTTACCTTTTAATGGGAAGTTTGCACTTTTTGACCACCTTCCTCCAATTCCCCCTCCTACCTCTCTTTTAAAATTTGCAGAAGTGTACATCCTTGTTACAGCAAATATTTTTCACCTTCACAGTAAGAACATTTTTTCTTATAGCTTCCACCAGTATGAATATGACACCTGCTTTAGCAACCATGAGTCATATCAAGAATTAAAATTTTGGTAGCTACTAAATCTTATGTGTGCCCTAACCCAATCAAATTTACTTTCTGCCTCTGCTAAAAGTAGCCACCACCCTAACTTTCATAGTAATCATGTTGTATTTCTTTATATTTTTGTTACTGAAGTGTACATCCCTGGACTCTGTAGTTTAGCCTTGCCTTTTTTTTTTTTTTTTTTTTTTTTTTGGCTTTTCTAGGGCCACCCCTGTGGCATATGGAGGTTCCCAGGCCTAGGGGTCTAATCAGAGCTGTAGCCGCTGGCCTCAGCCACAGCCACAGCAACTCGGGATCCGAGCCACGTCTGTGACCTACACCAGAGCTCACGGCACCGCCGGATCCTTAACCTGCTGAGCGAGGTCAGGGATCAAACCCGCAACCTCATGGTTCCTAGTCGGATTCGTTAACCACTGAGCCACCGACGGCAACTCCAGCCTTGGCTTTTTAAGTGTTGTATTTGATATGCCTTTTTAAGTCTCTCTTTATCTATAGTCTTCCCCTTGCCCGTTTCCTTCTTCCTTCCTCCTGCCCTCCTTCCTTCCTCTTCTTTCTTTCTCTCTTAACCTTTCTTTGTTTCTTTCTCGTTCCCTTTCCCTTCCTCCCTCCCTCCCTCCCTCCCTCCCTTCCTCCCATAGTCCGGATTTTATGGATTGTGCTGTGGTATAGTTCAACTTTTGTCTTCTAAATTTCTTTCACATGATTTCAGGGGTTTATTCAGATTCAGGGTCCACTCCTTTGGCAAAGCTATAGGAGGTATATGAGGAGGCACATAATTTGTGGCTGATTCTCCTTTTTGGGATAGCAGCAGCAGCTTAGTGCCAGGATATATTAATTCACTGGGACTGTAAAATGGTGATATTCTGATTTCATGATTTCCTTTTCAGCTGTTAGTTGAACTCTTTCTATAAAGAAACACTTTCTCTTATCTAAATTTTGGTTAACTGGAAGATAGTTCATATAGGAAAGAAAGCAGGATAAATGCTTGATTCTTTTTCCTTGTTTACCAGTTTTCCTAATAATATACTCCCTATTATCCCATGAAGATGACTAGTTTTTTTAAGTATCATTATGAATGCCTTCATTTATATATAGTCAGTTTCTAATTCATTGCAAGTATATATATATATTTTGAAATAATATTTCCCACTTTTGGTCAGAGGGAGGCTTTTCAAGTTTTCTCTTGAGTTCTTTTGACATAAAAAGGATTCAGAGAGGAGTTCTCATCATGGCACAGTGGAAACAAGTCTGGGAACCATAAGGTTGCGGGTTTGATCCCTGGCCTCGCTCAGTGGGTTAAGGATCCAGCGTTGCCATGAGCTGTGGTGTAGGTGGCAGACGAGGCTTGGATCCCGCATTGCAGTGGCTGTGACTGTAGCTGGCAGCTGTAGCTCCGATTTTAATCCTGGTCTGGGAACCTCCATATGCCTCGGGTGGGGCCCTAAAAAGAAAAAGACAAAAAAAAAAAAGAAAAAAAAATCAGAGAAAGCAGCAAATGATGCAGAGAAGAAAAAAAGAGCCAACATAGAAATGATAGGGCCCTAAATAAAGAGTCAAGGAATGCCCATTGTGGCTCAGCAAGTGAAGAACCTGACTAGTATCTATGTGGATGCAGGTTTGATTCCTGGTGTCGCTCAGTGGATTGGGGATCTGGCGTTGCCATGAGCTGTGGTGTAGGTCACAGATGCAGCTCTGATTCGGCCCCTAGTGTGGAAACTTCCATATGCTTCAGATGAGGCCCCAAAAAAGAAAAAAGGAAAAAAGAACTATGAAATAAAGCATTCATGACATTTTTAAACAGGAAATTACCAATCCTAAATTAGGAGTTTGGAATTAACATACACATACTACTATATATAAAATAGATAACTAACAAAGACCTGTTGTATAGCACAGGGAACTGTACTCAATATTCTGTAATAACCTGTATGGGAAAAGAATGCGAAAAGGATGAATATATATATATATATAACTGATTCACTTTGCTATACATGTGGAAGTAACACAATATTGTAAATCAGCTATGCCCCAATAAGATTTAATTATAAAAATAATAAAGTTTAAGTACCTTGATGTTATCACATTTTATCACATTTTAATAACAGCAACAAAAGGAAGTCAGGGTGAGCGTGTATAGTCTTGTTTTCAAAGAGCATGTGGTAGAGCATGGTTTTGTAGAGTTGCCACATCTTCTCATGGAGTTTTCCTGTTCAGCAGTAATGTAATCTTTGATGCTTTTGGATGTTTTATGGCAGCGTTTCAGGGAGGTCAGCATACAATGGATGTGCATTCATTGCTGATTTCCTGTGATATTTGCTTATTTTTTCCAGGCGAAAGGTGGAGGTTATGAAAGTGAAGATGCCTATCAAAATGCAGAACTAGTTTTTCTAGATATCCATAATATTCATGTTATGAGAGAATCATTACGAAAACTTAAGGAGATTGTGTACCCCAACATTGAGGAGACCCACTGGTTGTCTAACTTGGAATCTACTCACTGGCTAGAACATATTAAGGTGACTGTATGTTACTGTTTCTTTAAACTGTTATAGAATATCAAACATGGACTTTCTCTTCCGTTTTGTCTATATTGGCTCTTAAAGTTGAAGTCAAGGTGAAAGCACCTTTTTAAACAGTGAGAAAATGATAACTGCTTTGATAATTAGAACTTACTTGTAAGTTTTGGTGCTTGAGTGATTGGTTTGTATACTGTGTGTTTGGTTCCACTGTACCTCTCTCTTTCCCATCCTATCTGAATTCTTCCCATTCTTCAGATCATATTTCATTTCTTCCATGAAGTCCTCCCAGATTGCATTCATTTTCATTTTCTCGGAACTTTTCACTTTACCTACATTCCCCCCCCCCCCGCCCCATTAATTGGATGCTACCTTGCGCTTGATTTAATTACTCTTATGTGTCAACCAACATATATTTCTAATTCATTGAGACTAGCACAGGATAGATCATATTTCTTTTTTGTCCCCTCAGGAGCTAGGGCAGGACTATATGGTGTGATTAAAGCGCCTAATAAGTAATGGCTGCATGGCTTGTGAAAACCATTCTGGTCAGGCGCATGAGGTGAAATAGTTAAATGTAGGATACTGTTTGAACGCTAAATGTTTTGGAGACTACCATGTGAATACTAGTTGGCCTAATATTTTAATAAAATGTTTGAAGCACCAAAAGTTATTTCAGTTAATATAGTTATAAATATTTTCAGATATGGTCTAAATTTCAGTAACATAGCTTACCAAAATATAGACTTCTATAATATATATGAATATTATGAAATAAATGGAAAAGAGATTTTTTTCATCTTAAGAAGGAGCAGTTGTACTCACGTTCAGACTTCTGAAATTCTAAGACAGAATTGAAGATTGAGTTGACATAATGAGAATTATAAACTATTTTGATGATCGTTTCTCTTCTAGAAATACAGAAGCTTGAATGTATAAATATTCCAGTTAGAGAGCCCTGTCACAGTGGACTATCCATTACATTGTAAGATCTTTAAATAGAAAAGCTTAAGACTTGATTTGGAACTAACATGAATTGCTGCATTCTGTAGATTCTAGATCATTTTTTAGCAGGTACAACATTCTCTCTAAATGCTGGCTATAATAGAAACAAGTTTCCTTAGAGATAGAAGAGGTATCGTTGTGCCTGGACCACCTTTTCTTCCCTCTGTTCTCACACCCGAAGGCTTACCCTCTCTCTTTAGATCTCTGTTCAGATATCAGACTCTCAAAGCTACCTTTCCCAACCGCTCCATACAAAGTGGCAGTTCTTGACAGCGCTCCCTAGACCTAAGTGGTGCTTTTTCACTTATTGCCCACTGACATTTTATGTATTTCTTTATTTGCCCTTGGCTAGCCTCACCTAAGTAGAATGTAAACTTCCTTAAACCAGCGCCTTGTTCCATTTGCTGCTCTACCTCCAGCACCTAGAGCAGCGCCTGCCACATAGGAGGGGACTCCTATCTTTCAAATAAATGAAGGCGACCACTTTGGATAACTCTTTGTTGTCAGTTTTAACTTTCCAACTGTTTTTAATCCTTTGGGTCAGTGAGGTGTCAGTTTGGATATACATTTGAATTATAGGTGAAAGTTATTTAAAATGGGATTAGAGAAGAATGCGGACCTGGCATTTTTTTTTTTTTTTTTTTGAATGCTCACAGATGACTCTGATGCATGGTCAGGATTGAGATTGCTTAGGGTACCCCATTTCCAGATTGTGGCTACAGTTATTATCAAAGGGAGGTCATCATGAGATTCTCCAAATCTCATGCATCTTGTCCATTCTGATCTATATGTGTGTGATCATGCGGTTTTTTCAGTAAGATCTGGCCATTGTAGAGAAGAATGGGGCTTCATTGTTCAAGTTAAAGAAGATTATCCTTTTGTGTTTCTTTTTTGGTTACATCCAAGTATATGTCTAGTTTTAACTCAAGATCAACTTTAGAAAAGGTAAATTATTTTTGCAAAGAGCCCCTGCATATTAAAAAGAAACAACTAGAATTATTTTAGATACCAGTTAAATTGATATGATAATGTGTTGATCTGATGAGAATTCTTCATTCATACTGATACAAAAAAAAGCAGCCTACACTAAAGTTTTATACTGTTCTTGCTGTGTGCTATGTGATGTATCTAAGAACAGTGGAATAAATACTACAGAGCTATAGAATATTTTAAAATATCCAATTTTACTGCTTTCGTATTTATTTTAAGTATCATTGTTCATTGTTTTAAATACAGCTGGTATATTATTTTTATTTAAATGGATGATGTTGGAATGTTTGGAAAATAGATCTCTCTAGAAATTAGCCCTTCTTTCTTACTCATACTCTTGATTTGTTTGGTGCCCAAAGAGATCTTTGGTTTGGATATTCTGTTGTATAGACTAATAAGAATCTACTCTAATGAGATTTTTCTAGTTTTAAAAGCAAAATTTATATGTCTTCTGCTTTTTACAAATGTCTTCTTTGGAAGGGACTGATGTTTTTTCTCCACATGTTATGGAGACAGTCATCTCTGAAAAAACTCTATTAGTAAATTTTGGAGTTCCCATTGTGGCTCAGTGGCTCAGTGGTTAACGAATCCGACTGGGAACCATGAGGCTGCGGGTTCGATCCCTGGCCTTGCTCAGTGAGTTAAGGATCTGGCGTTACCATGACCTGTGGTGTGGGTTGCAGACACGGCTCGGATCCTGCGTTGCTGTGGCTCTGGTGTAGGCCGGCGGCTGCACCTCCGATTCGACCCCTAGCCTGGGAACCTCCATATGCCGCGGGAAGCGGCTCTAGAAAAGACAAAAAAACAAAAAATAAAAAACCTCTATTAGTAAATTTGGAAGAAAGAAGCCTTTAATTTTTAACAAATGTCATTTAAAAAATCTGGTTTGCAGCTTATTCTTGCAGGGGCTCTTAGGATCGCTGACAAAGTAGAGTCGGGCAAGACGTCTGTGGTGGTACACTGCAGCGACGGCTGGGACCGCACGGCTCAGCTGACTGCTCTGGCCATGCTCATGTTGGATGGATACTACCGAACCATCCGAGGATTCGAAGTCCTCGTGGAGAAAGAATGGCTCAGCTTTGGACATCGATTTCAGCTCGTGAGTAAAGAGCCTTGACTCTGTGTGTCACATGGGCATTTCACATAAACCATGTGATAACCATGTCTTTTATCCACTAGATATTCATCTAAAACTGACCCTTTATTCTAAAGGGATAAACTTCTCAAGAGAACCTTTGGGCTTGTTTTGGAAAGCGCTGGGTGTCCTGCTATGGATCTGTAGTTTGGAGCCAGCGTTAGCTGTTGGTCATGTGTCTGACCCAGTCTCTTCCACACATGGTATATAGCATTTTGTGATGTCCACCTTCAAATGACAGTTGAGGTTAGCATGAATGGTTATAGACTCACAAGGCACTTCTAGCTTTCCTTGTAAATTTAAGAAAATGACCAGAAGAGCTTAATTATCTTCCTAATTTAAAGTGGCCATGCAGTGTAGCACTACTCACACAGGAATAGTTTGTAAAGAAAATTAGGCTGAAACTATAAGAAATAACAGGAAAAAATAATAATTTAACTTAGAGTTGGGAATTAAATGGCTCTTCTGTTATCCTTCTTAAGGTACTAACACTGTAATGACCATATGTTTGGGCAAGTGTTGCAGTAAGTTTTATGGAAATAACAAATCTTTATGCCCTCTCTGTTTCTCAAAATTTATTTTGATGATGTTGTTGGTATCAAATCTAACAGTTAAAGGCCCCAGAGTCCAGGCGTTAATTATTGAATGTCCTTCTTGGTGTCTGCATGAGGTGATTGTTTGGTTTCTTCATTAACACCTCCAGAAATAAGCAACAAGTCCCCTCCTGAGGGCCATCCAGTCTCACTTCAGAAATTCTACCTACTAGAAACTTCTTCCTCATGGGGAACTAAAACTTGCTTCCCATTTTCTTACATTCCTCTTTGGAGACAAGAACAAATATGACTGCTAATCAAAACAAAATAGTCCTTCAAATATCTGAAAGTAGCTGTCTTTCCCATGTCATTCATTATCTTCAGTTCTTCTGGCTAACCATCTGTTTTCTTCAGTCTCGTCTCATCCTAATCCCATCACCTTCCCAGTTGTCTTCTGGATTTTGGTCATGGCTTTCTACAAGTGTGTACCAGAACTCTCATAGTTCCTAGAATAGAGGAGTGGATTATTATGTCCCTTTTAAACGAAGCTATGCTTTTGTATTTTTTTTTTAATTATACTTTGGATTCATGTAGCTTTTAATTAAACATTTGGAATCAGAAAACTCGGGACCAGTTACCTAGTAGGCCTTGGTTCTCGTGCCCATCCATGCTCTCTGTTAGTTGTAATCACAGAATTTAGAGAGCGAGGAGTAGGAACATTTTTCCAAGAAAGATGAACAGGGTGAGCACATGTTCAGCCTGGCAGTGAGTGTGGCTAGAGTAGAATTGAGAGGGGGGTGGGTTTAGGAAACCGTGGAGAGGGGAGGTAGGATTATCAGATGTTTGAAGCCACTGCGAGTGTGATTCCTAGATGGGCTAAAAGACTTTCTGAAGCATGTTTGCTCAGATGCTGTGTCTAGTGTTAAGTGTTAGTATCCAGCAGCACCCAGAGGGTACCAGCAGTATTGATGAATAACTTGAAAGAAATAGACATTGAAAGGTAGTCTGCTTTTTTGAACTTGAACTGAAAATGAAATTGGTCATCTGGAGTGTCTATTCAGATGGCTCACAACAAGAAGGATGTTTTTAGTCAGCCCGAACTGCACATCTTCATATGAATGTAACCACAGTCATAAATGTTTCAGGATGATCGAAGTTGCAATGGATTCCTAAATTCCTAACTTTGGTTATCTACTCCATGTTTACCCCTAGTAGTTGTGTAAAAGCAGAATTTGGAAGTTTAAGAACATCTATACAAGAGGGTGTGCTCACATGTTAATATAGGGTAATGATTCTCTAACGTGTTGATTTCTCAATGACTGCAAAGAATTTTGTTCATAACTATTAGTATTCACCAAGTTAGAAATTAAATTGAAAAATTTAAATATTATTTTTATTTTTATAGCTTCACCTGTGGCATATGGAAGGTTCCAGGCTAAGGGTTGAATCAGAGCTACAGCCACAGGCCTATGCTATAGCCACAGCAACACTGGATCCAAACTGCATCTGTGACCTACGCCCCAACTCTTGGTAATGCCAGATCCTTAACCTGCTCAATGAGGCCAAGGAACAAACCCTAAATCTCACAGAGGCTACATTGGGTTCTTAACCCACTGAGCCAAACAGGAACTCCCTAAAAATTTAATTATTTAAAGAAATAAAAAAATCTGCTTGTCTTAGTCCATTTGGGCTACTATGTTTCTCAGTTTTGATGGCTGGAAGTCCAAGTTTAAAGTGCCAGCCAGCATGGTAGGGTTCTCGTGAAGGCCCTCTTCTGGGTTGTCGACTGCCAGCTTTTCACTGTGTTCTTGAATGGTGGAAGGGGGCTAGGGAACCCTGCGGGTGTCTTTGGAGGAAAAACTAATCTTACTCATGAGGGTTCCATGCTCCTGACCTAGGCAGCGCCTACTCCCATCACCCTCGGCATTAGGGTTTCACCATGTGATGTGGGGGGGACACGAACATGCAGAACATGGTACTATTGCAGATTAATGGAAGTAACATTTTAAAGAAAAATAGTATTTTCCAAAATAAAAGAGTGGCGTTCTTTTTTTTTTTTTTTTGCCAATTTCCTTAATATCTGGCTTAACAGAAGAAAACTGAATTTTGTATCTACTTCTGCATGCACTCTGTTATAATATCTTCTTTTAGTTGAAAGAAGTGAAAATCTGACCACACAGAGATATATAGGTTGAAAAACAGAGTATTTTAATTAAAAAAATTTATTATATTGGAGTTCCTGTCGTGGCTCAGTGGTTAACGAATCCGACTAGGAACCATGAGGTTGTGGGTTCCATTCCTGGCCTTGCTCAGTGGGTTGAGGACGGGGTTGCCGTGAGCTGTGGTGTAGGTTGCAGACGCAGCTCGGATGCTGCATCACTGTGGCTCTGGTGTAGGCCGGTGGCTACAGCTCCGATTCGACCCCTAGCCTGGGAACCTCCATATGCTGTGGGAAACGGCCCTAGAAACGGCAAAAAGACAAAAAAAAAAAAAAAAAAAAAAAAAGTATTGATTTATGAAGAGTATTTTAATTTATTTCTGGGAATCTTAGATATTTGATGTTTTGCTAAAATGTATTTGCCATTCTGATGAATCGTAGTTTTTTAAAGGTTAATTGTAATGTGAAATTTAAAACTAAATGAGTTTTTCAGTGTTTATTCTATTAAATCCCATTGGTCCATCTTACACTTTGAATAGTGCAAGGTGGATCTTTTTCCCCATGCTTAATTGTAACATCAGTGTGATGGTTATTTGGGAAATACTGGCTTATTGAGGTATACACTCTTCCATTGTTAATGCATTTCATTACATAATATCATAAAATTACATTTGTTGGTATCACTACTGATTTTATTAGAAAAGTCTTAAAGTATTATCAGATTCAGTTGCGGCAGATAGTGTCTTCCCCCAAATCTAATTTGCTCTCAAAAGCTTGAGTTTTATCACTTATAAAAAGTGCTGTCCATTGTTTTCTTTGAAGTGACACATTCACATTTTTGTATTTTCAAAAAAATGCCTGCAAGATATTCAAGTCTTAATAATCATAGTTCACATGTCAGTTGTTCTTTCAAGTCATCATGATGTTCAATGAAAAATTAGTGTTTCCTGTCATTCTCAGTAGGTCTGCAGTGGAAGCACATTGTATTTCCCATTTTGTTACATAGGATATTAAAAAATGATATACTCAGGAGTTCCCGTTGTGGTGCAGCAGAAATGAATCCAACTAGTGACCATGAGGTTGTGGGTTCTATCTCTGGCCTTGTGCAGTGGGTTATGGATCTGGCATTGCCGTGAGCTGTGGTATAGGTTGCAGACTTGACTTGGATCTTGCATTGCTGTGGCTGTGGTGTAGGCCAGCAGCTATAGCTCAAATTTGACCCCTAGCCTGGGAACTTCCATATATTGCATGTGTGGCCCTAAAAAGCAAAAAAGAAAAAAAAAAAAAAGAAAAAATATGTATTTTAATAAAGGGGGAGATATAATACAGTTAATATTTTTTTACTGTCTCGTCAAGGAAACTGGCTTAAGAGAAATTGGCTCTTTGTTTTCCTTTCATTTAACTGCAAGTGTGTGGCAGGGCAGAATATAGTAACTACTAGTGTAGATTAATTCCAGTGCCTTGATTCCTGATTCCTCCTAAGGTACCAAAAGTTTCACCTTGTATCATTTCTGCACCATAGGTGCAAATGTCAGTGCATCGAAAAAGGCAAAGAATGTCTTAGTAACATTGCAAAAATGGTTTTGAATTCATAGGCCTCTCACCCTGGTGGAAGTCTACCATGGACTATACTTTTTTTTTTTGGTCTTTTTAGGGCCGAACCTGAGGCATATGGAAGTTCCCAGGCTAGGGGTCTAATCAGAGCTGTGGCTGCCAGCCTACGCCACAGCCACAGCCACAGCAATGCTGGGATCTGAGCTGCATCTGCGACCTACACCACAGCTCATGGATCCTTAACCCACTGAGCAAGGCTAGGGATCTAACCCGAATCCTCATGGATACTAGTTGGGTTCATTACCCCTGAGCCATAACAGGAACCCCTGGGCCATACTTTTATTTATTTTTTTATTTGTTTGTCTTTTTGCTATTTCTTTGGCCGCTCCCGCAGCATATGGAGGTTCCCAGGCTAGGGGTTGAATCGGAGCTGTAGCCACTGGCCTACGCCAGAGCCACAGCAACGCGGGATCCGAGCCGCATCTGCAACCTACACCACAGCTCACGGCAACGCTGGATCGTTAACCCACTGAGCAAGGCCAGGGACCGAACCCGCAACCTCATGGTTCCTAGTCGGATTCGTTAACCACTGCGCCACGACGGGAACTCCTGGGCCATACTTTTAGAATCACTGTTTAGGGCACAGTCTATCTCAGTCATCTGGGGCAAAGGTCTTCAGAAAAGAAAAAAACAAAACAAAACGAAACTGGGGAAGTGGGCAGATGTCAATCATTTTTTGAGTGGTCAGAGTTATATGTTCTGTAATTCTTTTTGAAAGAGACAGACTGGAGCTCAGATGCAATAGGTCCCCTTCATGCTCTGGCCTAGGCGTTAAAGAAGGGTGCTTCCTGAGGCTAGTGTACAAGTGACTGTTAGCAATCAGGGCAAATTCTATCTCCCGGACAAAAATCTGGGGTCTGAGGTCTGACTGCTCCTCTCTTCTGTTATCAGCCTTTTAGGATCTGAGTTTCATTTATTAAACAGAGTTGTAATTCCTGTTACAAGCAGCCCATATCATGAAATAATACAGTTTACACATCAAAATATGAATAGATGGATAGGATTATGGTGATTTCTGTTTTCCTTGCAGAGCTCTTTTGAAAAGATTTCCTGAATTTTTACTTTTCTTAGAAAGTAAAATTATTTCTATTAAAAAAATGAAAAGTCCCACAAAGCTTATGTAATATTTCACTCTCTTTGTTTCAGAGACTTGGCCATGGAGATAAGAACCATGCAGATGCGGACAGATCGCCTGTTTTTCTTCAGTTTATTGACTGTGTCTGGCAAATGACGAGACAGGTAATTTATCTGGAATATTCATTCCTACATTCTCTTTTAAAGCTGTCCAGTCAGAGCTGGATTTGGTCACTGATTATCCTATATTTTGTTCTTGTAAATGTTTTTTAGGTACCAGAACTATAAAACCTGTTGTCTATCACATTGTGAATTAGGTTAAATGGTATTATTTGGAGGTGGTATTAAACACTTAACAGTTTGATTCCATTAGCATTTCAATGAGTGGCATTGATGATAACCCCCGAGAGGATTCTTCCTTTGTTTTGGACAAGTAGTATTAAATAATGGTATTGTGGAGTTCCTGTTGTAGCTCAGTGGTAATGAACCTGACTAGTATTCACGAGGATGCAGGTTCAATCCCTGGCCTTGCTCAGCGGGTTAAGGATCCGGCATTGCTGTGAGCTGTGGTGTAGGTTGCAGACGTGGCTCAGATCCCCTGTTGCTGTGGCTCTGGAGTAGGCCGGCAACTGTAGCTCCAATTTGACCTCTAGCCTGGGAACTTCTGTATGATGCAGCTGTAGCTCTATAAAGCAAAAAGCAAAAAAAAAAAAAAAAAAAAAAATTTCAGAAAAATAATCTCAGAACCCCAAAGCTGGACATACTCCTTGGTATATCAGTTAATTATTTAGACCTCAAATAATTGAGAGCCTGGTTGGTTTTTTGAGGTAGTATATATCAGCTATACAAATCCTTGCTATTCCTTTTCTTTTCTTTTTTTGTTAGTATTTGTCCAAAAACAATAGGACCTACTTTTGATCATTAATATACTCAATTTCTTTTTCCTTTTTCGGTCTCTTTTTTTTGCCTTTTTCTGGGGCCGCTCCCGAGGCATGTGGAGGTTCCCAGGCTAGGGGTCGAATCGGAGCTGTAGCTGCCGGCCTACACCAGAGCCACAGCAACGCGGGATCCGAGCTGTGTCTGCGACCTACACCACAGCTCACGGCAACACCAGATCCTTAACCCACTGAGCGAGGCCAGGGATCAAACCCGCAACATCATGGTTCCTAGTCAGATTGGTTAACCACTGAGCCACAATGGGAACTCCAACATACTCAATTTTTAACTAACACTTGACTGTTGGCAAAAATTAAACATATCATATTAGGACTACAGAAGGCATCATTGATGGTTCAGTGTACTACTTTTGAGAATACCTTGAAGGGAGCAACATGTGAAACAAAATCGATCACATTTACCAATTGTTTCCATAGAGGAATACATGACAGATACATTTCTTCCTTAGTAATTATGTTAACTTTTTATATGCTGTATATCTAAAAGCAGTTTAATTTTGAACTTAAGTTATTAATGGAATGTCAGTTTAATCTTGTGTTTCATTGACTGAACTTAAAATACACTATAGCTGTGAATCTTTATTTTAAATATCTACTTTTATATTTTTCTGTATAGCATTTTCTTCCTGAGCATTCAATGTGTTAGACAATCATAATGTTTGCTGGCAGTCATCCGTTTTTAAAATAATTGAATGTCTGTGCAGAATCTTCAATAGCACATTTGTCAGAATGGGACCAATTAGGTTGTGATTAGCCAGATTCTCCCTCTCCTCCTGCCCTCATCCCCATCCCATCACTCCTGGGATCAGGGAGCAGTTGAGAAAGGGCCCTTCAGATTTCACACATGTAAGGAGAACAAAATATTCCTCCTATGCTCAGGATTTTAAAAGCAATAGCAGCAGTTAATGCTCTATTTAAATAATGCTCTAAAATACTGCTATTTTAGTTTTGTTGTGAGGAAAGGCCACTGATTAAGCCATCTTTTGCTAACAGAGCTAATAGTTTTGCCAAGAAAATGAAAGCGTAATCATAGGCTTAGCTCCTTTGGATCACTATGTAATGAGTCAGGGTGCATTCAGAGCTGGCTAATAAAGAAGGCTGTTAAAGAGTGTGTAACAATACAGAAGATGGGATTTATCTGTAAATGAATGAATGGGATTTGACAGAGTTTCTTATAATTAATTGGCTTTTTGTTGGCATGTGCTTTAATCACCTGCTTAATTCGCTTCACAGCCACAAAAATTGTTCAAGAATAAATTGTTTAAGAAGGTGAATTGTTTGAGAAGATAATTCACCATATTACTCTGCTTCTAAATTTAGGAAACTTCAAGGCAAAGTGGTTTTCACCCCTGTCCCCTTTGCGTGCAGTTTATGCTGTTTTCCTTCACTGCTGGGGCAGGGATTGTTCTAAGAAGAACTTGGCACCAATACTTATTTCCCAAATCCGTAATCCGAATATTCATGGAGGTCCTTTTCACAGTCCCATAATCGGTATAGAATTTTTCCAACAATTCTTGAAATATTAGGTGGATAGGAAGGATTATACTAAATCCTTTACCTTCCTGGGATCTGTAGTTTGTCCTTGATGAATCCCTCCCACAAGTTGTGTTGTATAAGAGTAAGACATCTAGTCAAGCCCTTGCTCTGGGTTTAAGAGAAAGTGAATTTTCTTCTTGTTAGAAAGAGGCTGCCAAGGTACTGGATTATCAGATGTTCTGGTTTGAGTGGATGTCCCTTGAAAGGATAAGTAAGTTGGCTTTTAAGTGATCTGCACATGTACCTGGGATGTTTATTTTTGTGCCTTGCTGACATTTTTCTAGAGACATTGGCATTTTTTTTTTTTTGTAATCCCTAAAAAACAACTATAATGTTGAAATGCGGTCATTTTTGGCGGAGAAAGACAAGCCAGAATGTAGCCCAGGTTGAGGATTAACAGGTATAAAAGGACCCAGGAACATAAAGTCAGACTGTTCCTCTTGCTGGGCAAGAAAAGGAGCTATTAAGAGAAATTATCTCAGAAAAATTATAAAGATCAGTTTTTTAAACAGAAGAACAAGCAGATAATGTCTTAATGGTTTAGAAGTATAGTTTTGAGGATTGTTTAGCCTCATTTTAAGCAGTATTACAAAGGCTCTACCAATATACCTGGAAGAATATGCTTTAGAGATGGCCTGTTAATTTTGTGTGTTTGTGGTGTTTGATTTGCAGTTTCCCACAGCATTTGAATTCAATGAGTATTTTCTCGTTACCATTTTGGACCACCTGTATAGCTGTTTATTTGGAACATTCCTCTGCAACAGTGAACAGCAGAGAGGAAAAGAGGTAAAACATGAACCACAACCGTCCCACCTCTACCCCCTATAATGTGCTTTCCTACTAGAGCACATTCTGTGATGCGAGTCAACTGAACCCTAATAGAACCGTTGTTCTTTGGATGATTTCTTTGTATTTTACATGCTGTAATATGCTTACTTCTTTCTATACATTGGAACCTGCTCTATGTATTTTTTTTTTTTTTTTGGCTTTTTTTTTAGGGCCCCGCCCCTGGCATATGGAAGTTCCCAGGCTAGGGGTTGAATCAGAGTTGCAGCTGCCAGGCCTACGCCAGAGCCACAGCCACGCTGAATCCAAGCTGCATCTGCGACCTGCACCACAGCTCTCAGCAGCACTGGATCCTTAACGCACTGAGCGAGGCCAGGGATCGAACCCTCATCCTCATGGATCCTGGTCGGGTTGTTAATCACTGAGCCACAAAGGGATCGCCCCTCCTCTCTTTTAAAATTCCTCTGTCATAAGGCTGAACATTCCAACTGGCTGTCAGTTGAGTCTATGGGTAGGAAGTAGTGTCCACTGAAGAGAACTGAGGTGTGTGGAGTGTTAGGAGCACCAGTGTTACCTCTTATTCCTTGCAGGGTGGAAGGCCATCAAAGCAGGTACAGAAAAGTATAATTAACCAACAAATACACATTTGACTGAAAGGACAGTTCAAATTCCCAAATACATTCTGTGTACATATGGGGCATTTTTTTTTTTTTTCAATTGTAAAATAATACTGTAAAATGCTCAAACACTGGAAAAACATTGTGTGGCAAGTTAGAACTTATTAACTTCCCACTTCCCCAGAGATATCACTTTTAGGTGGTTGGTATTATTTAGAAGATACTGTGTAATAAGGATTACATTTCAAGTTTTACTTCTTTTTCAAAGTGTATCTATCCTGTGTATGAAATTCTGAATTATCTTGATTAGTGTCTCCCTCTGCATACATTTTCATTCTAAAAAAAATGTGGTTATAAAATTGTTTCTTCACACTTTTCTGTAAAGCCCAGTGGTCATGAGTGCTTGCTCTGGAGCCAGGCTGCATGGGTTCAGATCTTGAATTTTTCACTGTGACTTTGGGAAAGTTAATTTTAGCTTCTGTAAAGTAGGGGTAGTAGTACTTACTTAAGGACTTAAGAAGATTACTATTCTGACAATTAAACATTTAAAACACTACAGTAACTGCCATGTAGTGCTTCCTAGACTGTAAGCTCCTTGAAGACAGATGCTGAATTTTATAGTTCACCTTTATATCTTCCATATCCAGCATGCAGTAAATATTTCTGTTCATAGTTGATACTTAAGTATTGAGTGTTAGCCGATTAAGAATGACTTTCAAACATATTTTTCATCTTTTAAGAGCCTCAATAGGGTTTATTATTTCTTTAAAAATGTTTTTTAAGCTAATCTATAATTTGCATTCCATAAAATCCACTCTTTCAGTGGGTGTTAGCATATCTAGAGTTGTATAGCCATCACCAGTATTAGTTTCAGAACGTTGAAAAGAAACCCTGTACAAATTAGTAGTTACTCCTCCTCCTCTTCTCCTCTCAGACCCTGGCAAACTAATCTCTTGATTTGCCTCTTCTGGACATTTCATATAAATGGAATCATTCAAGATGTGGTCTTTGTATTTAGCTTCTTTCAATTAGAATAATGTTTTCAAGGTTCAGTTGTAGTATGTAACAATATTTCATTCCTTTTTATGCCTGAATAATAGTCCATTGTATTAATATATATATCGCATTTTATCCGTTTTTCATTTGATGGACTTTTGAGTTTTTTTCTACTTTTTGGCTATTGTGAATGATGCTACTTTGAACATTTGTATACAAGGTTTTGTGTGCATGTGTTTTCACCTCTCCTGGGGATATACCTAAGAGTGGAATTGCTGGTATGGTAACTCTGTGTTACTTTTTGAGGGACCGCATTGTTTCCCACTACCCTCTGATTTTAATCTAAATGGGGCTATCACTTTTATCGAAGTTCTCCCTCTAAAAAAGATTTTGAAGATCACATATGCCTCTTTACAGATTTCATCTAAAGCAGAAAGAAGTATATAACGGGGAATCTTAACCTATTATTCTTCCTTCTAGAATCTTCCCAAAAGGACTGTGTCACTGTGGTCTTACATAAATAGCCAGCTGGAGGACTTCACTAATCCTCTGTATGGGAGCTATTCCAATCACGTCCTTTATCCAGTAGCCAGCATGCGCCACCTAGAGCTCTGGGTGGGATATTACGTGAGGTGGAATCCACGGATGAAGCCACAGGTATATGCCCTGCAATGTAGTGAGAGTTTTCATCCATGCAGTTTTCTGAGTTAATTTGTCTCCTTTAAAGCAACTAGAAGAATTACTTCTGCACATTTAAAACTTTCAATTTTTCGTGTTAACAGTTATAATAGTGTAGTAGAAAAAGTGCTACATAGGGATAGGATAACCAGTATACTTAGTTTTTATCATGACTTCCTTGTGTATATGGCCTTGGAAAAATCACTTATGTTTTGTCTTTCCTTCCCTCCTGTATAAATGAGGGTGCTGGACTAGATACCTTCTAGAGGTCTTGTTTTAATGGGTTGGAGAAAATAGCTTTAGGAAGGTTGAATGCATAATCTAATTCTGGTCCACATTTTAAAATGTTAAATTTACTGCTTAGAACTGTTTAAAAGTTAAAAATCTGCAATTCAAATTACAGGAACTCTTTTGAGTATTGGCTTTTGGATTATGTTGTTTCTTAGTAGTTTGTTATATTTGACTAAGCACCAGTTACTAAGGTATTCAGTGGAAATACTTGGGGGCACTAGGAAAGTCGCTGAACGAGAGCAGTGGTGTCGGTAGACTCCCTGAAGTTCATGTGCCGGAAAGGTGGGTTTGGTTCCCACAGCCAGAAACACACATTGCAGCATTTAGGGAGGGAACTATATACCAGAGTGAGTTGGGTTTGTTTAGGATTGCCTATTGATTAATTTTGTGGTGCTTTGCTCTTGTAGGAGCCTATTCACAACAGATATAAAGAACTTCTTGCTAAACGAGCAGAGCTTCAGAAGAAAGTGGAGGAACTACAGAGAGAGATTTCCAACCGCTCCACCTCATCCTCAGAGCGAGCCAGCTCTCCCGCACAGTGTGTGCCCCCTGTACAAACTGTTGTGTGAGGGGACACTAGGTGGGGCCATCAGTCATTGCCTTGAACTCCGCATTACAATGGCAGCTTTATGAGTAGAAAGTCTTCTGAATATCGAACCCATCTGTGAGAGAAATCCAGTCACTTTATTTATTTTCAGTCTCTCTAGGATGAGTTTAGAACTGTAGCAGTGCAGGTGGCTTAAGTGAAATAACCCCACATGTAATTATATGATTATGACACTAATCTTATAAGTCACACAAAGAATACTGTAATGAATCAGTCTTGGATCCACAGTGGGAACAAGTTTCTGATTTTGAAAGGAAAATGCTGTCTCAGACATTTTAGTGTTTGGTGAAATCAAAACACAAACCACTTCAGAAGCACACTTCTTGACGGAGAGCACTCATTGCACGGTGGGAAGAGCATCCGTTTTCAAACCACACTGATACTGAAATTCTGTGGCGTTGCACACATTAGGCCTCGGTGTCAGGATCAAAATCGCTTATGTTCCTTTCTTCATCATGGTGTTTTCTTTTTAATAGTGATTTACTTTGATCACCATTCAAAACCCACACTCTTCATAGATAATAGGGCAAAGTCTTGAGAATATAATGGTGTAGTAGTAGTTGGAAATTAATTGCCGTCATTATTTACGTACTTAAGATATATTCGATAGCTGTTCCAAAATGATGCCTTGGGAGAAGGATGGAGGAGAAAGTGGTAGCCGTCCAGGATTTCAAAGAATTCCATATCCTTCAGATTAGTTTCCATTTGCACAATTACTAGAAATGTCATGAAACATAGTTTAAAAACTCATTACCTACCCTACTTTACATTTTTGTGTGTGTTTGAATCCAGAGAAGTTAATTGGTGAGTTTTGAGACAGTATTTAAAAGTTTAGTGGGATTGAATTTTTTGCTGAAGTCCTTATAAAGTAGCATATGGTGAGAAGTACTGTGCTCAAATTTCACATAAAATATTTTACTACTATTTCCTCTGCAAATTCTGTAATTCTGCTGAATGATTAAGTCTACCAAAGAACTTACTGCATGTAGAAATGTATTACAGTGCCAGTAAAGGAATCCTGCTTCACTTTTTGCCTGCTACAGTAAGAGTTCAGCGCTGGTATAAACACTTGACTCCCTGACGTCTGTTTTACTCTGTTTAAGAGCCATATGTTATGTACTGTAACACAAAGGAGCTTCTTGTCCCCTGGGTCTTTAATTAAAAGAAAACTTCAGCTGACTTTTAAACATTGTCCTTGCTCTAAGTTGTTTGTCTTAAGTTTCTTTTGCAGAAATGTTATTCGGAAATTTTTTGAAGAAACGAATGTTTCATAGCACCCATTCCCAGTGAAATGTTCAGTTTGAACCCACACATCAAACAATATTCAAAAATACAGTATTTTTTCACTTGTTAACTCACTAGTCTGAACTTGAGCCCTGCTCTTGGTCTTGCAATGAGTAACTCTAATTTGTTAGTACATCCAATATTAGCAAAATTGGTACCAAAATGATTTGGTCATGTGTATGAAACTTGTTGTAAGACAGTGGATAACAACAGTACTTAAGTGGCCAGTCTATCAGTATTAAAGCTAGGTTTTCTATTCCAGGTATTTTCCAATCCATTTCTTCCTGTCCATTTTACCATTTCTCTTACTTAAGCTTTTATCATCTTGGTCTGATACTACATAAAAGAATGTAAATGAAGAGGTTCAAGAATTTAAAATGTCCAGGAGTTCCCGTCGTGGCTCAGTGGTTAACGAATCTGACTAGGAACCACGAGGTTTCGGATTCGATCCCTGGCCTTGCTTAGTGGGTTAAGGATCCGGTGTTGCCGTGAGCTGTGGTGTAGGTCACAGACACAGCTCGGATCCTGAGTTGCTGTGGCTCTGGCGTAGGCCGGTGGCTACAGCTCCGATTGGACCCCTAGCCTGGGAACCTCCATATGCCGAGGGAGCGGCCCAAGAAATGGCGAAAAGACAAAAAAATAAATAAAAAGTCCAGTCTTAATACCCTCCCAAGCACTTCCAATTCCATTCAGAACAGTCTTAATTCCATTCAGAATCTAAATTCCATTCAGAACAATCGAAGTGCAAATCTGACATTTCTCGTTTCAGAATCTCCAGAAAGTAAGGTTTTCTCTTACCTTCTACAGGAGTCTCCAAAGTGGAGGGCCTTTCAGATTCTTTAGGGATTATGTCAGCATCATGGCGGCACGGGTGCTTCCTTTTCCCTCCCTTTGCCTTAAAATTAATCGGATATCCATAACTGGACAAAAGTGCCTCTGCACAGCATACCAGGACACCTGAGATCGATCCATCCATCTGTGAATCTGAAAGTGGGTAGATTAAACCTCAGAGAAGGCTAGGGAGCCAGGAGTTGTAGTGACAGTGGAGGTGGTGGCAGCAACAACCTCTACTGCAAAGGAGGTGGAAAGTGAAAGGGGTAAGTAGAAGTCTGCCCGGTTTGTGGGCTGCAGTTGGAAGGTCCCATTGTTCTTCAGCAACATCCTGGGTTTCTAAGGGGAGATCTCCATGACAGACCAGTAATGAGTAAACAGATTGAATCAGTAATCAAAAAACTCCCAACACCGAAAACTTTAGTACCCAGATGGTTTCAGTGAATTCTACCAAACATTTAAAGAAGAATTAATGCAAACTTCTTCCAAACATTTCCAAAATACTGGGAAGGGAACAATTCCAAACTCATCTGCAAGGCCAGCATTACAGGAATACCAGAGCCAGAAGAGAATACAAGAAAACTATAGACCAATATTATCGTTGAATATAGATAACAAAAATCTCAATCAAATATTAGCAAATCAAATTCAAGAACATGGAAAAGAGTTACACACCTGGACCAAGTGGGATTGACCCGTGGGATGTAAGGATGTTTCAACAGGCAAATCCGGAAGTGTAGTACCTCACATTAATAAAACAAAAATTCCATGATTTTAACAGATGCAGAAAAAGCATTTGATAAAATACAACATGCTTTCATGATAAAGAACATATTTCAACATAATAAAGGCCATATACCAGAAACCCACCACTATCAATGGAGAAATCAGTTTTCCCTCTGTGGTTAGGAACAAGACAAGGATGCCTACTCTCACTACTTCATTCAGTATAGTACTGGCATTCCTAGCTAGAGGAATTAGGCAATACAAAGAAAAGCATCCAAAGAAGGAAAAAGTAAAATTTTTCTATTTTCATCAAAATCTGTTGGAACTAATAAAGTTTAAGTTGCAGGATATAGAATCGTAAGAAATCAGTTGTACACGTTTACACTAATGAAGCATCTGAAAACGATGCCACTTAAAATAGCATAAAAAACAATTGAATAAGTTTCAGAAAGTGAAAGATCTGTGTGATGAAAACTGCAAGACTTTGCTGAAAGAAATCAACACACAAATGGAAAGGCATTCTATGCTCATAGATTGGAAGAATTAATAGTTAAAATGTCTATAATACCCAAAGGTACCTATAGACAATGAAGTTCCCGTCAGAATACCAAATGCATTCTTCACAGTCAGACATAGTAGAAATAATCTGAAAATTTTTGTGGAAACACAAACCCCCCACAAATAGTCAAAACAATCCTGAGAAAAAACCTGGAGGTATGCTTACAGATTTCAAACTCTACTATAAAGCAACAGTAATAAAAACAGTATGGTGCCAGTGCAAAAATAGATACCTTGACCAGTAAAATAGAATAGAAAGCCCATGGAGTTCATCGTGGCTTAGTGGTTAATGAATCCAACTAGGAACCATGAGATTTCAGGTTCAGTCCCTGGTCTTGCTCAGTGGGTTAAGGATCTGGCGTTGCCATGAGCTGTGGTGTAGGTCGCAGACTCGGCTTGGATCCCACGTTGCTGTGGCTCTGGCGTAGGCCGGCAGCTACAGCTTGGATTCGACCCCTAGCCTGGGAACCTCCATATGCCACGGGAGTGGCCCTAGAAAAGGCAGAAAGACAGGGAAAAAAAAAAAAAAAAAAAAAAGCAAGCCCAGGAGTTCTCATTGTGGTGCAGTGGAAACAATCCAACTAGGAACCATGAAGTTGGGGGTTCAATCCCTGGCCTCACACAGTGGGTTAAGGATCCTGCATTGCCGTGAGTTGTGTAGGTCGCAGATGTGGCTCTGATTTAGCCCGTAGTCTGGGAACCTCCATATGCTGCGGGTGTGGCCCTAAAAAGCAAAAAAAAAAAAAAAAAAAAAAAAAAAAAACAAAACAGAATAGAAATCCCAGAATTAAATCCCTTGACAAGGGAGCCAAGAACACACAATGGGGAAAGGATAGTCTCTGTCAACAAATGTGCTGCCGGGAAAACTGTAGAAACACATCCAGAAAAATGAGAATGGATGCCTATCTAACATCATTCACAAAAATTAACTTCAAGTGGATCAAAGGCATAAGATGTGATGCCATAAAACTTCTAGGAGAGCTCCTTGATACGGTCTTAGCAGTGATTCTTTAAACATGATGCCAAGAGCACAAAAGCAGAACCCAAATGCAACTACATCAAACTCAAAAAAGTTTCTGCACAGCAAAAGAAAAATGAAAAGACCTACGGAATGGGAGGAAGATTTTGCACACCATGTATTAAGGATTACCATCCGAAATAACAGAAACAACTGCCAAAAATAAAAATAAAAAATACAGAGGTCCCATCATGGTGCAGTGGTTAACAAGTCTGACTAGGAACCATGAGGTTGCGGGTTTGACCCCTGGCCTTGCTCGGTGGGTTGAGCATCCTGCATCGCCCTGAGCTGTGCTGTAGGTTGTAGACGTGGCTTGGTTCTGGCGTTGCTGTGGCTCTGGCATAGGCCAGTGGCTGCAGTTCTGATTAGACCCCTAGCCTGGGAATCTCCATATGCATGGGAGTGGCCCTAAAAAAGGCAAAAAGACAAAAAAAAAAAAAAAAAAAAAAAAAAAAAAGCAAGCAAGCCCAGGAGTTCTCATTGTGGTGCAGTGGAAACAATCCAACTAGGAACCATGAGGTTGGGGGTTCAACCCCTGGCCTTGCTCAGTGGGTTAAGGATCCGGCGTTGCCGTGAGCTGTGGTGTAGGTTGTAGACACGGCTCAGATCCCGCGTTGCTGTGGCTCTGGCGTAGGTCAGTGGCTACAGCTCTGATTCGACCCCTAGCGTGGGAACCTCCATATGCCTCGGGAGCGGCCCTAGAAAAGGCAAAAAAGATAAAAAATATACCCAAATAATCTAACTAAAAAATGGGCAGAACTAAGCGGATATTTTTCCAAAGAGGGCATCAAGATGACCAACACATATATGAAAACATGTTCAACATCACTAATCATTAGGGAAATTAAATTAAAAACTGCAATTAGATACCACTTCACGTCTGTTAGCATGTCTATCATCAAGAAGAGATAACAGGTGCTGATAAGGATGTGGCGAAAAGGTAAATAAAGCAAAAAAAGGTAAACTGGTCGATACACAAGTTTGAACCATGCAGGTCCACTTAGATTTTTTTCAATACATACTTGCAGGACATCATCTGAGGTTGGCTGAATCTGTGGATGCAGAGATGCTGTTGTTCAAGGGTCAACTGTACATTGTTGGGAATATAAACTGGTCCAAATACTATGGAAAACAGTATGGAATTTCATCCAAAAAAAACCCAGATCTAGGAGTTGCCGTTGTGCCTCAGTGGTTAACGAATCCGACTAGGAGAATCCAACTAGGAACCACGAGGTTGCGAGTTTGATCCCTGGCCTTGCTCAGTGGGTTAAGGATCCGGTGTTGCCGTGAGCTGTGGTGAGAGTCGCAGATGCGGCTCGGATCCCGAGTTGCTGTGGCTCTGGTGTAGGCCAGTGGCTACATCTCGGATTGGACCCCAAGCCTGGGAACCTCCATGTGCCGTGGGAGCGGCCCTAGAAAAGGCAAAAAGACAAAGAAAACCCCCAAAAAACAAAAACACAAAAACAGATCTACCATACAATCCAGCAATTCCACTTCCAGAGAAATATGCAAAGGAAATGAAAATAGAATTTCAAAGAGAGCATATGCATTCCTATGTTTACTATAGTATTATTCACAATAGCCAAGGAGATATGGAGACAACCTAAATAGATGAATGGATACAAAAGTTGTGGTACATACAACAGAGTAATTATTCAGCCACAAGAAAGGAAAATAGTCTGCCATTTGCAAGGACATGGAAGGACCCTGAGCACATTATGCTAAGTCAGAGAAAGACAAATACTGTATGATCTCATTTATACGTGGCATCTAAAAAAGTCAAACTCATAAAAAACAGTAAAATATGTAACTATCAGGAAATGGGGGCTGGAGAGTAAAGATTGATATGAAAGATACAAACATGCAACAAGTAGTAAGTCATAGAACTAATGCACCACATAATAGATGTGCTATAATTATATACTGTGATAAATATTGCTACAGTGGCAATCATTGTAAGTTGACATGTTTTATACTTGTCCATGCATATTAGTTGTGTCGGCATACTTTTTCCTTTATGACCAGGGGTATAAAATTTGGAGCCCTGTGTAGCTAAATGGAAGTTCCTGAGCTCCTGTCACTTATCTCTTGCCCTTTTATTCCCATCTGTAAACCTCAGCTTTTATGAGCCAGCACTACCCAACTAGTCACAAGTCTCCCAAGTACAGTGCAGACTCCTGCCTTTGTTCATTCTTGTTGACTAAGAACTGTTCCTTGGAGTTATCCCTGTATACTATTCCTGAATTTAGGCCTCATTTCCTCCTCTGGGAAATTACTCATTTCATCATTCCCTTCTCTGCCATGCCCTGCCTTCCCATGCCACCACACACGGTGCTGGACTGCGTAATTCAAATGTCTACAGCGTATCTTTCTTCCAAGTAAAAAATTGTGCATGTGAGCACAAGTGTACATACAACTTTGAGATTCATAAATACCCCCAAAGCTAAGGACACTTAGTTAAGTACTTTGTAGACAATTCGGTAAGAGACCTAATAAGCTTAGTGCCCAGCCAGCCACTCTACAATTTACATTGGCTGTTTAGATAACATCGTAGAACTCCCATTGCAAACCCAGGGGAGGCATAAAAAGGAATCTGTTAAATATCTAGTAAACATATTCATTAGTACTCTTAAGAGTATCCTATCATACACCATGAGGTAATTTGGTCTTGTTGGGCCTAGTTTCTATGTAAGTATGAGAAAGGCCAAGTAAATTATGTATTAAGTACCATGTTATGTTTCTCATAATACATTAATGTCCTATTTAAGAATGCATTTTCTGAGATTACAACAAAGCCTTTATTAACAGGCTGTTAAGGAAAATTTCAGTGTTTCCTTCAAAAAGTTGCTTTATTGATTTCAGTGGTAGATTTATAAAAGTTAACATGTCTTGATCTATTCAAAATTATGATTTACATCATTAACAATGACAGCTGCATGGGTACAGTTAATACTGCACTCACACTGTACACCAATAAAAGTAAATATCCAAGGAATTCTTCCAAGTTTTAAGATTAAAAACCATAATGCCTTGAAGTGAATAGCATGATTACACAGGTATTATTTAAAAATACAAATGTTTACAATACCCCTATTCTTTTCATTCCAAAACCTCACTTATTTCATTAACAATCTGTTTAGCTTTAAAAATGCTTTCTTATTTTCAGTTAACTGACTTAAAATGAATGCTTTGCTTTAAAAAAAAATGGATTAACATCATTACAAGTGTATTTAATATTGATCAATGTCTGAAATCTCAAAAAGCGAAACAAAACAATCCTCTTAAATATGTATAAATATTTAAATATAGAAAACTTCCATCAATAGTCAAAGCAAGGTGTATTTTAATGGCTGCATTGAAAAGGAGAAATGGGCGATTCATGCCAGAAGATTTAGAAATGAGACGTTTCAAAGACTGCCTATGGGACAGCCTCATGTTTTGATAATTTAAACCTAATTTTACTTAGATATATAGAACTATTTAAAAAAAAACCACGCCCACAAATAAAAAATTGGTAATTTGTTTACAAAGTGCAACATTTCAGTACAGCAAATTCATCTCAAAGAAACAGAGTATGGGTGGCTTCTCAGCCTTTAAAACTCCCCTGGTTTCCATTTAGATGGTTTAACATTTAATTATGATACGTAACACAAGAAGCCCGTGTAATGAAGCGATGGCCCCTTAACACCTGCTATTAATTAATTCCAACAAAAGAGAGTATGAGACCTGGAAAGTAAACTGTCAGCATCTGATTGATGGGGTACAGATTATGTGAATAAAAAATGACCTGGTACCACTCAGTAATCCCAACACAAATTATTGCTTTGTAATGAATTCTGTATAGTTTGCATGTCCTTCAATAACTGAAGATTTTTCCTGCTTTTTTCTCCAGGTCTCGGTTTGGCAAAGTCCTTCTTATTTATGGTCCCAGTGGTTGCAGAAGAACGGCTGCTGCTATTTCCTTCTTCATCAAGAGTCTTTTTGGTGGTTCTTAACTCCCTCTTCTGCTTCTCTATCTTCTGTTTCTCCAGCTACAACAAATAACCAACATAGAGAAAAAAGGAAAAACTAAGGAAAAACATATCCTCCTGAAAACCGGTACTTTTAATGTATATCTTCTGGGTGTAGTTTATTTAAAAGCTTCAAACATCTATTGTACTAGTCAGTTAACACTCAAAGTGTTTAAAATATATAGTGACATAAAAACATGTACACAAGAGTAAACACATGAATTCTGATGCTGTATCAAGTTAGGGCAGAACAGGGCAAGTGAGAAGCAAGGGAGCTGGGGGGACGGTCTCATGGAGGAAGCAAAACATCTGATACAGGAAATGAAAAACAGGAAGGATTTTAATAAACGAGGGGAAAGGCATTCTAGAAACTAGTCTGAGCAGACAAAGAAGCATTTTCCAGATGGATAAAGGGATATAAAGGTAATGTATTAATACCATGCAAAGAATTTTTCTTCTGGCCGTGCCCACAGCATATGGAAGTTCCCGGGTGAGGGAATGAACCCGTGCCACAGCAGCAACCCAGGCCACTGCAGTGACAATGCCAGATCCTTAACCTGGCACACTTCTGAAAAGGATTTTTAATTTCATTATTTCACTATTTTCAAGAATAATTTCAAACAGGGAGCTTTATTTGTACTTCAGGGCCTGGAAGAATAAAGTTAAATTTAATGAACAGAAAATCAAATCAGGTCATGACTCCTACAGGAATCGCTTGTATTAATTCATTTTCGGCTGTGCCTGTGGCACATCGAAGTTCCCAGGCTAAGGGTTGAATTGGAGTTGAGCTACCAGCCAAGGCCACAGCCACAGCAACTCGGGATCTGAGGGTATGATCTACATACACCACACCTTGCAGTAACGTTGGACCCTTATGAACCCACTGAGCAAGAGGCCAGGGATCGAACCTGTATCCTCATGGATGCTAGTCAGGTTCTTAACCTGCCGAGTCACAACGGGAACTCCTATTTTTTTAATATGTGAACTTTTGCAGTCATCAGTTCTACTGTCCTCTCCCTACACATGACATCCAACAGCAAGAAGTCCTCATACTTCTACTTCCAAGACTCACCTCAAATCTGTCTACTTCTCCCAACTGCAGTCACCAGTAACCTCTGATAAAGTGCAAATGGCCTCGTGATCTGAGCCTCGGTTGGTCTGTCTCCACCCACCTCCCGGCAGTCACAGTAATCTCTTAAATGCTTCAATCATCACACTTCTCTCTAGATGAAAACCCTTAGTGTGACTTCCCACTGCGCTTAGCAGATACTAAGTAAATGGCTGTTTTACTAATTTAATATAAATAGTAATATAACTGTAAGTACAGATTTTTTTCACTTGTTTATATCCGATTTATTCCTTTAGAAATTACGAACTTCTCAGTTCTTTCAAAGAGACTCAGAGTTGGAGTTCCCATCGTGGCTCAGTGGTTAATGAATCCGACTAGGTACCATGAAGTTGCGGGTTCGATCCCTGGCCTTGCTCAGTGGGCTAAGGATCTGGCATTGCCGTGTGGTGTAGACTGCAGACGCGGCTCGGATCCCATGTTACTGTGGGTCTGGTGTAGGCCAGCGGCTACACCTCTGATTCGACCCCTAGCCTGGGAACCTCCATATGCCGTGGGAGCAGCCCAAGAAATGGCAAAAAGACCAAAAAAAAAAGAGACTCAGAGTCATTTAAGTTCATCACAGGTGAGTTTGTTCATATAAAATATTAAATATATTTAGTACTTGAAAGATGTATTTTAGATGATAAAAAAATACCAGTTAATAATTAATGAGCACAATTAATTCATGTCTACACTAAAGACCTACTTCCTATAGCTGTCTATCCATGATGTACTTATAGTGTCGTCAATTAATGTATTTGAAGAAAATAGTTTCTGTTCTGTTTCATTCTTGTTTTTCAATCATTAGAAACAAGTAAAGGAAAATGGAATTACCTGGGCTTGATATTTTCGAACTTTAGTTATCTGATTGGCTTTTGCCTCCATCCTTCCCACTAATGCCTCCAGTTCGCACTCTAGGTTGTCTTTCAGTTCAACAGTTGGTGATTCTTGGATAAGTTTTGCAAGCTGCTGGTGGTCACTATATAAAAAACAGAAGGAGGGCTTAAGTTTCCTATGTTACCTGGTTGAGTCCACTACCTCTCTCACCATGGGACCACTGCTCTGTGCATTAAAAAACAAACTCAATTTTTTAAAATAGAGCACAAATCTCCGTATTATTAGAGATAGTTTAAAAGTCCAAAAAAGGTACTGGAGGCAAATGCAAAGAGTTCTTAATTTCCAAGAGCTAATTATTTATATACGTGCCACTCCCACAAGAGCTTACATGTGTAGCAAAGGGCAGTCTAGATATCTCATTCTTCACTCACTTCCTAAATATCAGTCACGTCTAGGTAAATTCAATGTATGAGATGCTCCCAAACAAGAAAATAAAACTTAAATGTAAATCCTGGTCTTCAAAACATTTAATAGTAACAGAAAAACAAGACTTGATTTAGAACAGCTATTTTTGTTAAAGTCTCAGTAGCATGTTCAGCGGTTGATGCAAGGATTGTGTTCAACAAGTATTTCTTAAAGTACTGAAGTATGAAAGAATAAAGTCACCAAAAAGTTAAAATGTCTTAGAATTAAATGTAGTTAAAAATACAAGAAATTGAAACTCACAAGCTCATCTGCCCAAATTCATCTTGTAAAGTCTGTAAGACTTCTGAGAGTTCTTCATTAATGCTGCTGGAGGAGGGAGGCGTTGCTGACTTCTTGCTTTTCCCACCTCGTGAAGGCACTTGCTTTGCCAAAGGAACGTTGTTGATTACTCGATCATTGCACAAGACTTTACTGTGTTGCTTCATTAGATGCAAGACATGCTGAACATTGGCTACCACAGCATGGCTGGGGCTGGTGGACTGGAGAAAATGCAAACTAATTAACTGAAGCCACATCTTCTATAAATGTTCTCTTTTTACCCCCAACCTGGGTAAAAAGATCCTCTTCGCCCCTGCAAAAAAAGTCTATGATACAAAACTTTTATCTACAGTAAATCAATTAATCAAATCTTTGGAATATCTCCACTCTGCCTCTTACTCTCCACCTGATGGTCATTCACTTGGCTCACTGCCCATTTTTATTAGCTATGGAAGAACATGCCAGCTGTTACCCTGCTTCCAACCCCTCTTCAGTCTCTTAACTCCATAGTGCTATCAGTTATCCCCCTAAAATATTACTCTGATTGTGCTGTTCTCCTATTTGGAATCCTTGTGTTACACTCCCTGACTCTAATGTCTAATGCCAACACTCCTCAGCACAGGGAACAAGGCCCTGTAGCACTGGGCTGCAACTTCTCCTTCGACTCATGTCCTGCTGCCTCCTAACAGCTCTCTGTTAATTTGAATGAACTGTATCTGCAGATTCCATTTTTTTTTTTTTTTTTTTTTTGGTCTTTTTGCTATTTCTTTGGGCCGCTCCCGCGGCATATGGAGATTCCCAGGCCAGGGGTCGAATCGGAGCTGTAGCTGCCAGCCTACACCAGAGCCACAGCAACGCGGGATCCGAGCCGCATCTGCGACCTACACCACAGCTCACGGCAATGCTGGATTGTCAACCCACTGAGCAAGGGCAGGGATCGAACCCGCAACCTCATGGTTCCTAGTCGGATTCGTTAACCACTGCGCCACGACGGAAACTCCAAAGGATTTCTTTTTTTTTCTTTTTTTAAATTTTTTTTTTTTTTTTGTCTTTTTGCCATTTCTTGGGCCGCTCCCGCGGCATATGGAGGTTCCCAGGCTAGGGGTCTAATCGGAGCTGTAGCCACCGGCCTACACCAGAGCCACAGCAACGCAGGAACCTTGACCCACTGAGCAAGGGCAGGGATCGAACCTGCAACCTCATGGTTCCTAGTCGGATTTGTTAACCACTGCGCCACGACAGGAACTCCTGCAGATTCCATTTTTTTGTGTGCCTATTTTTATACCATTTTTAATGCCTGGTTCAAACATATGATTTGTAAAGACTTTCTTAAAACCGCCAGGTAATTAATTGGTTCACCCTCAGATCACCTATGACATCGCATCTATTTCACTTATTTAATAGTGTTTGTTATATACTTCCAGGTGGAGGGATTGTTACTATATTTACTTCTCTATCATCAAATAGTAGGAACCCCTAAGTTCAAGACTGTCACATAAAACAGGAAAACCCCATTAACCTTCTCAAAATTTTTGTTTTTGTTTTGAACATTAGTCTTGATGTGCCATTTCAACTTACAAACAGATGGCTGGGCCAACTTGGCTCCATAAGCACCAGTTAGACAGACTGTTTAAAATGCAGATTCCTAAGCAGCACTCTGAACTGGATCAGTGTGGAGTCAAGGCTAATGCATATTTAAATGTCTGCCAGTTGATTCTGATCAGGTTTGCAAACTACTCTGCTAAGCTAAACAGATGCTCTTTTTATCCTAGTTTTTGTTCCTAGGTAGCAAATTGAGTCCAGCAACATATATACAAAGAAGTATACACCACATGCAGGTGGGGGTTTTTCTAGGAATGCAACGTTAGTTCTGTATTTGTAAACCAATCAATGTATTCCAGCATATTAACAAGGTAAAAAAGAAACATCACATAACCATATCATTTGATGAAGAAAAGCATTTGAAAAAACCCAACACCCATTAAGGGTGTAAACTTTCAGCAAAGTAGGAGCAGAGATAAATTCCCTCAAGCTGACAAAAAGCATAGACAAAGAACCAACCACTAATATACTTACTGGTGAAAGAACGAATGCTTTCCCCTCAAGACGGGAAAAAAGGCAAAGATGTCCGCTGCCATCGCTCTTTACTTATAACAAAATATAGGAAATCCCAGCCAGTGCAGTTAAGTCAAGAAAGGAAATAAAAGGCACACAAAAATGAAGAAATAAAACTATCCCCCTTTACAGATGACATGCTTCTTTGCATACAAGAGCTTAAGTAATACAAAAAAAAAAAAAAAAAATCCTAAGACTATTAATTTAGCAAAGTCACAGACTGTAAGATCAACATATAAAACTCAAATATACTAGCAATTATCATGTAGAAACTGAAATTAAAACACAACACAATTTACAATTGTTCAAAAAAACTTGAATATATACTTAATAAAATAGGTATGGGACTAATAATGATGAAAATTACAAACACTGATGAGAGAAATGAGAAATCAAAACAATTCAGATATACCATTCTCATGACTTGAAAGATTCAACATAATAAGGACATCAATTCTCCCAAACTGATCTGTAGGTATAATAAAAGTTCCTGTAAAAATACCAATAAGGTTTTTTTTTCCCCCTACATTAAATTCACATGGGAAGGCAAAGGAACTAGGAGAGCTAAAAGAATTTTGAAAAAGAAATGATCCCCTCCCTGATGTTAAGACTTACTATAAGAGCTACAATAATCAAGACAGTATGGTACTGGCAAAGACAAACATATATATCAATGGAACAATGAAAAATAAACCTGGACCTAGTAAGTCTCACACGGTATACAAAAATTACTTTAGCAGTTACCTTGTGGTGCAGAGGGTTAAGGATCGGCTTTGTCACTGATGCAGCTCAGGTTGCTGCTGTGGTGTGGGTTTGACCCCTGGGCCTAGAAACTTTCACATGCTGTGGGCACAGCAAAAAAAAAAAAAAAAAAAAAATCAAGTGGATCATAAATTTAAATGTAAAATATAAAACTATGAACCATAAATGAAAACATAAGCCTCTGTAGGATCTAAGTCTAGGCAGTAAAAGCATGATGCGTGTGCGTGCACACACACACACACACAAAACCAATGAAAAATCAATTAACTGGATTTCATCAAAATAACAAGCTTCTGTTTTGTCTGTTAAGAGCATGAAGGAAAAGGTGCAGACTGGGAGAATATATTTATAAACCACATATCTGACACAAGACTTCTACCTAAAATACATACAACAGTACATTAAGAGGATTATATCCCATGATCAAGTGGGATTTATCCCAGGGATACAAGGATTCTTCAATATCCACAAACCAATCAATGCGTTATAGCACATTGAAGAATAAAAACCATACCCTCATCTCAACAGAGGCATAAAAAGCTTTTGAAAGCTTTTGATACAATTCAATACCCATTTATGATAAAAACTTCTCATAAAGTAGGCACAGATGGCATCTACCTCAACATAATAAAGGTCACATATCACAAACCCCCAACTAACATCATTTTCAATGGTGAAAAGCTGAAAGATTTTCCTCAAAGATCAGGAACAAGACAAGGATGTCCATCCACTCTTGCCACTTTCATTCAACATAGTTTTGGAAGTCCTAGCCACAGCAATCAAAGGAAAAAAAAATCCAAACTGGAAAGGAAGAAGCAAAACTATCCCTATTTGCAGATAACATGATACTACACATAAAAAATCCTAAAGATGCTACCAGAAAACTGTTAAGAATTTGGTAAAGTTTCAGGATACAAAATTAATACACAGAAATCTACTGCATGTCTAAATGCCAACAATGACAGATCAGTAAGAGAAATTAGGGAAACAATCCCATTTACCATTGCATCAAAAAGAATAAAATACCTAGAAATAAACCTACCTAAAGAGACAAAAGACCTGTACTTTGAAAACTATTGAGACACTGATGAGAGAAACCAAAGATGACAAAAACAGATGGAAAGTTACACCATCTCTTGGATTGGAAGAATCAATATTGTCCAAATGACAATACTACTTAAGGCAATCTACATATTCAACGCAATTGGTATCAAATTACCATTGGCATTTTTCAAAGAAATACAACAAATTTAAAAAAATCTGTATGGAAACACAAAAGATTCCAGAGAGACAAAGCAATCCTGAGGAAGAAGAATGAAGCTTGAGGAATAAGGCTCCATGACTTCAGACTATACTATAAACAGTGTATTACTGGCACAAAAGCAGGAACATAGATAAGAGAACTGGATAGAGAGCCCAGAAATAAACCCTCGCTCCTATGGTCAACGAACATACAACAAAGAAGGCAAGAATATACAATGGGGAAGACAGTCTCTTCAATAAGTGGTGCTGGGGGAGTTCCCACTGTAGCTCAGCAGGTTAAGAACCTGACTAGTCCACGAAGATGCAGGTTTGATTCCCTGGCCTTGCTCAGTGGGTTAAGGATTCAGTGTTGCATGAGCTGTGGTATAGGTTGCAGACATGGCTTGGATCCCAAGTTGCTCTGGCTGTGGCGTAGGCTGGCAGCTGCAGCTCCGATTTGACCCCTAGCCTAGGCATTTCCATATGCTGCAGGTGTAACCATTAAGAAAAAAAGTGATGCTGGGAAAACTGTACAGCTACATGCAAAAGAACGGAGTTAGAACACGCCCTAACACCATACACAAAAATAAACCCAAAATGGATTAAAGACCTAAATGTAAGACCAGATACTATACAACTCTTAGAGGAAAACATAGGCTGAATACTCTGACATAAACTATAGCAATTACTTTCTCAGATCCACCTCCTAGAGTAATGAAAATAAAAACAAAAATAAACAAATGGGACCTAATTAAACCTAAAAGCTTTTGCTCAGCAAAGGAAACCATAAACAAAATCAAGAGACAACCCACAGAATGGAAGAAAATATTTGCAAATGAAGCAAATGACAAAGGATTCATCTCCAAAACATACAAAACCACTTGCAGCTCAATATCAAAAAACCAACCCAATAAAAAATGGGCAGACCTAAACACATTTCTCCAAAGAAGACATACGGATGGCCAGTAAGCACATGAAAAAATGCTCAATATCACTAATTCTTAGAGGATTGCAAATCCAAATTACTGTGACATACCACCTTATACCAGCTAGAATGGCCATAATCAAAGTCTACAAACAATAAGTGCTGGAGAGAGTGTGGAGAAAAAGGAACCATCTTAAACTGTTGGTGGAAATGTAAATTGCTCTAACTGCTATGGAAAACAGTATGGAGGTTCCTCAAACGCTAAAAATAGAACTACCTTATGATCCAGCAATCCCAATCCTGGGCATCCATCTGGAGAAATCTGTAATTTGAAAAGATACGTGCACCCAATGTTCACTGCAGCACTATATACAATAGCCAAGACATGGAACAACCTAAATGTCCACTGACGGAGGAAAGGATAAAGAAGATGTGGTACATACATACAATGGAATACTACTCGGCCATAAAAAAGTACAGAAATAATGCCATGTGCAGCATACAAAGTAAGACAGACAAAAACAAATATCACATGAAATCACTTATATGTGGAATCTAATAAAAACAATACAAATAAACTTATCTGCACAAGAGAAACAGACTCACAGACTTTGAAAAACTTATGGTTACCAAAAGGGACAGGTGGGGGTGGGGAGGGATGGACTGGGGGTTTGGGATTGGCATATGCACAGAGGCACATGGAATGACTGGCCAACAGGGTCAGGTGTATAGCACAGGGAATCTACCCAATGTTCTGCGATAATCTATGTGTGAAAAGAACCTGAAAGAGAATGGATGTGTGTACATGCACAACTGAATCACTTTGTTCTAGAGCAGAAATTACCACAACCTTCAAAAAAACTGGAACTTGTATTTTGCCTTTTAAATTTTATTTTTTCTAGTTATTTACTTTTGTTGCATTTTATAAATGCATTGGTTTATGATAATGTATAATTAAAAATAATAACAGGTCTTCCACAACAGATAATTTGGGAAACATTTAAACGATAGCACATTCTTATATGTTTGAATACTATTTCCCAAAAAGTACAAATTACAACTTTAAAAGAAAAGCTCAGGTCGAAAAGCCTTATCTTTGAGCTTGTCCTGTTCAACTTCTGTATTAATGATCTCAACGAGTATCACCAAAGACAGACAAATTAACTTTGGGGGTAACACAAACATAATGGAAGAATGAACCAGACTCTAACGTGGGATAGGGTGTAGAGTGTTTTATTTGATTAAAAATTCTGTATAGGAGTTCCCATTGTGGCTCGTGGGTTAAAAACCCCACATAGTGTCCACGAGGATGCAGGTTTGATTCCTGGCCTTGCTCAGTGGATTAAGGATCCGGCATTGCCACAAGCTGCGGCGCAGGTCTCAGATGCGGCTCTGATTCAGTATTGCTGTGGTTGTGGCACAGGCTGGCAGCTGCAGCTCCGATTTGACCCCTGGCCCAAGAACGTCCATTATGCCACAGGTGAGGCCATAAAAAGAAAAGAAAAAAAAATTTCTCTGTACAAAAGACCTGTTACTAAGTTGGCTCTAAAATCAATGAATGAAAGGGAAGCTGTGGCTTCCCTGTGACGTTAATGTGATGCTAGGCTGAGTTAACAGATTATACAGAACGTGACAAAACAAAGACAATTCTGTGCTCATCACACACTCAGAAGGCCATATGTGATTCAGGAAGGAAAGGGAGTGATGACGTGATAACGAAACTCATAGAGCACATCTTATGAAGAACAGCTGAAGAAAAGTAATTGTTTATAACCTAGGATAAAGAGATAAGAAAGATAAAGCTTTCTTCAAGTTTTTAAATTTTCCTATAATCAAGGGTTTATTTGGTCTATGTGGATCTCTGAGAGCAGAAAAAAGACCAACGAGTAGAATTTATAGTGACATTTCATCTCACTTAAGAACTTTCAAATGAAGCTGTTGAGAAATGCGAAGGGCCGATTGAGGTATAATGCGGCCTCATCAGGAGATGCATTTGGACAGAGTATACAATCGTTATTCTGGAGGTTTACACAATGAAAACACTGGACAGGCAACAGTACTAAGTGGGTCCTAAATCTAAGTGAACATGAGACTGAGACTGGGGTATCATTAAATATACTTTCTAGGCCCCGCATCCAGAAAATTCTGATTTAGTTGAATTGTGGTGGGGCTTTGTAATCTGCTTTTCCAAATGCACCATCAGTGGTTCTGATGCAGCTGGATGTCCTTTGAGAAACTGTTTCCTACCCAACTCAAACATTCTATGGCAAACTAAAAGAACTTTGGTTAGGAGAAAGAAATGAAAGAAATAATGTAGGCCAAAAGATGGTATGCAGTCTGAGAAGAGGTTAAATGTAAAGTTAAGGATGGTACAGAGCCAGGGGCAAAACTTTTCAAAAGGGATTTGTGCCTCACCCATCTACAGCAGGCAAGTGGAAAAGCTGGGAAAGAGTTCATTCCCCAAGTTTTCGCTGAGGATTTACTGTGGGCCTAAAATAAATGAACAGATCTATAAACTTAAAATTTACTCCCCAAGCCTCTTGAACTCATAATCTAGTTGAGTATTCAAAGCTCTATACATGAAATAACCAGCAACACAAACATTAATGAAAAAGAGGCATAAATTAACACAGTGTCAGGCACTTCCTAGAAACCATCAGTGCTTGTTGATGTTTGATAAAATTACAATCTCTACATTTTTAAGCAGGAAAGGAATTAAGAATCAAGTCTATGTATGACTGCTTCTTAGAAAGAATCCTATAAGTAATAGGCATATGATACAAAGAGGATGTGATTTCTATTCATTTAAACATCTATCTACATCTACAAACAAATCCACAGGGCTGATACTAAACATCCAAGGCTACAAAATATACTTTCCCGTTCCCTTTCCTATTTGCAACCACACCTTCTCCAAACCAGGGTCTCTGCTTTTGTTCATCACTTCCTATCCACGTATGCTTTTACCTGCTTTAAAGTGACCCCCTAGTTTTCTCTCTGCCCCACCCACCCCCCATCCCATAAACCTTTCCTTCATCTCGTTCCCACATCTTATGATCCACATTGGTAAAAAAGCAGAAAAATGTTTGCATAATTTACAGGGATACAGGCAGATGAACGAATTTAATTAAAAGATCTAAGTTGTACAAAAAATCTAGAGTTGGACCAACTCACCTTCCCGGCTACAAATGGCATATCACCCAAGCATAATCTATAATGTGGCTGTGCAGCACAACAGTTCCTAGAACCTTTCTGCATGGAAAAGAAAGAAAAGCAATTTTACTCACATGGTGATAAAAGATGACTATATATAACTAATCTGAAACATCAGCTTTACCTCTGATGGCATTATGGTCTGGAGCTCCTAATAATACTTGTCAACATGCATTCTAGCCTAGGAAAGGCTACGAAAGAAAAAGTACCTGATAAAATAGCAGTTATAGTCTAAGCAGAGAAGTTCTGTGTGTGTGTGTTGTGTGTGTACATACACACACACAAACTTTTAAGAGCAAAAGGTAATTAATGCAATACTGAATAGTAACAACTGACATCTGTGTAATGCTATGTAGTTCTAAAATGGCTTTATCTATATTATCTCCCTGTCAGGATGAAAATTTAGAAGTAGACTTTACTCCCATTTTCCCAATGAAGAAACGATAATGAAAGAGATTTACTTGTCCAAGGTTGAGTTACCATATGGTTTACCTAAACTATACCATATAATAATCAGCACTTTGACTTACTGGTTCTGTTTTCATACCTTTTCTGATGGCCTTGACTTCTTTTTTTTAATTCTTTTTGCATTGGGGACACATGAAGTTGCCTTATCTTCAAAGATAAGTCTATTTGTTTCTAGGCCAGTCTGCAACTAGGAAAAATATGAGAGCCTAAAGTTAATACTACAGAAATAAAAGCTATGATTCAAATTTGATATGTGCCATGTAAACACATGTTAAAAACCTGTAGCGGTATCTAATTGAAAAACACGTCACAGCTGTGTAACTGTCTTGAACCAAATCAGCAACATTTGTCCAATATTTAAAACCAATGCCAGTCTCTCATTTCATCTTGGGGATTGTGTTCTAATTTGACCTTTCACTTAGCCTGGAACCCTTTAGCTCCATTTTCCTTCTTTTGCAATTGGTCCTTAAATTATATCTAATGTGTTAGAGGCAATATTTCTAACTCCAAACCAATGGATCAATGTTTTCTTCACGCATGGCATATACAACAGTGCTAGACACAAAGCAGCTGGAGAGCAAAATACATTTCCTCTTTTAAAAACTCATACATTTAACAATACAAGAAAAAGAAACTGGAAATCTATGTCCAGAAGAACTGGAAGGTATGTCAGAAGGTGTTTTAAGCCCTTTTCTCTAGAAGCATAGTAACTACATTAGTTTACTATGGTAGCAATTCCACAATTACTAAGGATTTCAAACAAGGAGTGCTGGTTTCAACTTCCTTTAAAAAATATAATTACATACATACGTACATATATGTATGTGTGTGTGTGTGTGTGTGTGTATTTGTCTAGCATAGTAGTTTTCAAATCTGCCTATGTATCACAATTGGAGTAGATGAGGAAAAATTCATATCGTCAGTTGCCTCTCCCGACTTCATGATTTTAAACATTTCAGGTTGGAGAAATCTTTATTTTAAAATTATTTTAAAGTTCGTCAGGAAATTATGATGGAGCTCAAACACTCAGAACCAATGGATTAGTTAAGAGAAATACTGAGATCATTACTAATGCTTCCCCCAATGACTGGGATAGAATCTATTCAGAGACAAAAGCAACACAGGGATTTCTACTCTCAGGAGCATCTACATTCCCACACATCTAACGTTTTATACATAGTAAACTGAATAGTTATGATTCCATAAAAACCTATGAAGTCAGTGAGTTTCAATAGTATACAAAACAAAAAAATTTGAACAATTTCAATTTTCTAAGTTCTTCCCAGTACTCATCATATGTTTATGCAGCAGAGTTTTAACATTTTTATTTTTTTATTTTTTTGCATTTTAGGGCTGTACCTGCAGCACATGAAAGTTCTCAGGCTAGGGGTCGAATGGGAGTACAGCTGTTGGCCTATTCCACAGCCAGAGCAACACGGGATCCGAGCCATGTCTGCAACCTACACCACAGCACACGGCAATGTCAGATCCTTAACCCACTGAGCGAGGTCAGGGATCGAACCTGCATCCTCATGGATACTAGTTGGGTTTGTTACTGCTGAGCCACAAGGGGAACTCCTGAATTTTAACATTTTAAAGTGCTTCCCTCATCTTTTCTGTTTGAGCTCTCCAACATTATGAAGATATAAAATGAAGACCACTTTATCAGTGGTAAATCCCAAGCTCTAATGGTTAAATACCTTGCCTGAGACTACACAAATGAGGGTTAGCTAGATTTGGGTCCACATTATCACCCTGGCCGCTGCTTTCCCACTGTAGTAGTGTTCACTAGTGGAACCTGAAAACCACTGATATTACATCATGAGTAACAACTTTTTTTCTGCTAAATACAAAACAAAAATACCATAAAATAATTTTCTTTTTACTTTATAAAATAATGAACTTGTTTAATTCTGTATTTCATGGATGATAGAACTCGCCCTCACAACACATATAAAGCATAACATGAAAGTTTGTATGTTATAGGAAGAAACGGAGACACAGCAAAGTGGCCTGCCTACCCCAAAGTGGAATGGGGAAAGAAATTAAGTCATTTCAAAATTTGCTGGTGGTCCAAAATAAAGCCACATGACTCTGTAACTCAGCATAGGAAGGTAAAAAATACATACGAATTGGTCAAGAGGTAAATATTTGAGAACGAAAATCTATCAGGTTTCAATGAACTCTGGGAAGCACTGGAAGAAACAGACAAGATGACAAGGATGAGGTAACAGAGGTCTGCAGTCCTGTGAGCACATTTAGGAAGTGAGCCCAGGACACTGCCGGCATCTGGCCACAGCCAGAACTGCAGGCTCCTAACTGTTGTGGAATTGGGACCTGCTTCCTGTGTTACATTACGAGAAAAGATATACGTAGTAAATGTTATAAAACTTAAAAGCTTTGGAAAGGGGAGGGAAATACATGAGAGTTATTTGAATAAATAAGCTCATATAGGAAGAGTCTTCATTATAAATGGAAGTATTTTATTTAGTGCATAAGATTTGCTGGGTATGGAAATGTTGCTTTATCTTCTAGAAATGCAGTTCTGGTTGGTCACAGAAACTCAATGTTTCTGAATTCGCACTGCCTCACTCTTCTACCTGATAGCCATGGCCAGGGATCAAATTCAAGGCTAGGAACGAGCAGAGCTCATTTTCCTTACATGGTAGCCTTTGTGAATTAGCATGGGCCACAGCCTATTGGGCAGCATACCATCTCAACTTCCGGTGTCTCAAGGCTACCAAAAAAAAGGGAAGCACTTACAAGTAAGATTTTTTTTCTTCTTTTTATGGCTGCACCTATGGCATATGGAAGTTCCCAGGCTAGGGACTAAATCAGAGCTACAGCTGCCAGCCTATACCACAGCCACAGCAACACCAGATCCGAGCCGCATCTGTGACCTATGCCAGAGCTTGTAGCAACACTGGATCCTTAACCCACTGAAGGAAGCCAGCAAATCAGCATTCTCACAGAGACTACATTGGGTTCTTAACCATCTGAGCCACAATGGGAACTCCATAAGTAGGATTCTTTTTTTTTTTTTTTTTTTTTGTCTTTTTTTGTTGTTATTGTTGTTGCTATTTCTTGGGCCGCTCCCGCGGCATATGGAGGTTCCCAGGCTAGGGGTCGAATCGGAGCTGTAGCCACTGGCCTACACCAGAGCCACAGCAACGCGGGATCCGAGCCGCGTCTGCAACCTACACCACAGCTCACGGCAACGCCGGATCGCTAACCCACTGAGCAAGGGCAGGGACCGAACCCGCAACCTCATGGTTCCTAGTCGGATTCGTTAACCACTGCGCCACAACGGGAACTCCCATAAGTAGGATTCTGAATGAAGCTTTCAAACATTTCTGATAGTAACTAAAACGAGTTTTACATGATTATCTATTATACTATGTATACAGTCTCTGATATTTTTAAGTGTATTAGTTTTTTAAAAAATGCTGATTGGTAGAATTCCCGTTGTGGCTCAGTGGTTAATGAATCCGACTAGGAACCATGAGGTTGCAGGTTCGATCCCTGCCCTTGCTCAGTGGGTTAAGGTTCTGGCATTGCTGTGAGCTACGATGTAGGTTGCAGACGAGGCTTGGATCCTGCATTGCTGTGGCTGTGGCGCAGGCCGGCAGCTACAGCTCTGATTAGACCCCTAGCCTGGAAACCTCCATATGCCGCAGGTGCGGCCCTGGAAAAGGCAAAAAAGACAAAAAAAAAAAAAAAAAAAAAAAGACAAAAAAATGCTGATTGGAAGCCCACAATTTGAAAAACCCTAAAGAACTGCTCATCTTTTACTTGTTGTCTGTAAAAATGTTATAATTTTCCATATTAAGCAGGGTCTGCAAATTTACATATAGGACCATTCCAAAATATAAATAATTGAAGCAGCCCACACGTATCTATTTATATATAAAGAGTAATATGAAATGTAAGGAGCCTACCTGCTCACATTTTAACTTACCTGGGCTGCCTTCGCTTGCATACGTTTCCTTTCCTGTTCTTCTTCGCGGAGTTTGGCTTCTAACTCTTGCATTTTTTTCTAGGGATAAAAATATTAAAAGTGATGAGTGAAAACAGTTTCAGTGTCTACTTGTAAAATTTTACTATAAGACACAGAAATGTGTTATAAAGTTTTAGCATAGTAATTATATGCTGTGAGTTCACTCTAGTAATGGCTCTGGGCTTGCCAGCATCCACGGCTCTCCAGTGTGATTCAACAGAATTATGGGTAAAATCTATGACCAAAGAACACGGCTCTTTATGACTGAATACAGGCTACATGGAAGCTGAATCTGGAAATTTATAGTCTCAGTGGTATTAAGTACTTCTCAAATGGCTCAACTAAAACTAAAATTAGTACAGAGAATAACTTGAACAGAAGCCTTAAGGGTACTCAAAAACATTTTCAACAACATTTTCTGTCAAATGTTGACATAATCTGTCAACATTTTCAAAAAGAACCCCTTCCTTATGTACATTAAGATTGTAAAATATGAACATTTCCTCTTTTTAAAAAATCCTACATGTTTCTTTGCTACAAAGTTGCTCTTTGCCCTATAAAATATCCAGTATTATACAATGAGTGATTTTACAAAAGAACTAAATTATGCACTGATGAGTACAAGAGATTTTCACTGACTTCTGCAAGGGCTTGCATTGTGGTAAGCTTGTTATACTCCTGTTCAAGAAGATCCAATTTTTCAAGCTGGTTTTGAACATGTGTTTGATCATGTTGCCGTTCTCTTTCTAGGGAAACCTAGGAAGCAATATAAATTCAGCATGATGATTTGACAAAAAACTGAAAAACCAACACTGAGAGTACGATGCTGTACACTATTTGTCTGGCCTTTCATAGAATCACTCAGATACTACAAAGGAATTCTAAGAAAACAATACTAAGATGAAACCACAGGAACACCAATAAATACAAGTGCAATCAATCCCATTCTTATGATATTCCTCTCATAACATTTGGTTTCTTGCAGTGAGACTCATTGATGCTCTGTGACAGCGGGCATTTACTAGATATGCAGGCTACACACAAATACTTAAAAGTAGTCTGGTTCTCTTAATTAGTTAACCTCTTAAGGCAATAATTACAGTTCTAGTATCTATCATTTACACTTTCTTTGAATTCTTTTTTTTTTTTTTTTGTCATTTCTTGGGCCGCTCCCACAGCATATGGAGGTTCCCAGGCTAGGGGTCCAATTGGAGCCATAGCCGTTGGCCTACGCCAGAGCCATAGCAATGCGGGATCTGAGCCGCGTTTGCGACCTACACCACAGCTCACGGCAACGCCAGGTCGTTAACCCACTGAGCAAGGGCAGGGATTGAACCCGCAACCTCATGGTTCCTAATTGGATTTGTTAACTACTGTGCCACGACAAGAATTCCCCTTCCTCTGAATTCTATGCAAAGCATCCACCATATTTTTTTTTCAGGTTTAGTCAATGATTTGAAAAGACTGGAACCTATCAGATTTAAGGACTGATAGTCACAGAATATACCATTAAACTAGGATAAGAAGAGGAAATATGTGAAATTGGGGTCTACTGGTAAAAAGCCAAAACACTAAGCATGTGAGCTCATATACAGCAAGTCTATAGCAAGTGGTATCCTACTAACAGAAATCTGAATATGACAAGTAATATAAAGCAATAAATTTCTCAGGAATTTATGTGAACTATTAATTCCCTATCACCTTAGTAGATAGATACGGCCCTTAAAAGAATACATTAAGCTAAAAATTGGCAAAAATCATATTTTACTTTCAGTATTCTTATTAAACAGGCTATTCAAAATAGAATGATGAAAACAGGGCTTAGTTCAAAGACATATATATGTTTAATAGATGTGTTAGTCAAGACATCTCACTGTTGTCTCATGGATGCTTTCTAACTTGAGAACTGGAGTATCCCCATGAAGACAGCTGCTATATTACTGTACATCATGTTTTACCATTTCCAATCATGTGGCAGACTGAGCTGACCATCTGCTTTCCCATCCCATCACATAAAATATTAGACAAAACACAGAAATAATAATTACATAGGAAATCTGAAGACAAGAAAGGGAAACCTGCAGATGAAAAAAGATAAAGTTCCCCTCGTGGTGCAGCAGAAACGAATCCGACTAGGAACCATGAGGTTGCGGGTTCGATTCCTGGCCTTGCTCAGTGGGTTCAGGATCCGGTGTTGCTGTGAGCTGTGGTGTTGGTCGCAGACGTGGCTTAGTTCTGGTGTGGCTGTGGTGTAGGCTGGTGGCTACAGCTCTGATTGGACCCCTAAGCCTGGGAACCTCCATGTGCCACGGGTATGGCCCTCAAAAAGACAAAAAATAAATAAATAAATAAATAAAGAATTCAAAAGCAACTGAACAAATACTGAAGCCAAATACTAGATGAGGCAAAACTAGCCTTGCTGTATAAGGCATACCAGGACTATGACATAAATCTCACACAAGGTACCATCTGCCCAATTCATGAACCTCAAGCCAAAAGGCATCATAAATGCAGATCAGAACCAGGGAAACCCAGAAATCCTCAGCAAAGGCAAATCTACCATCACTTTATAAGGCTGCCTACTCAACTTAGAAGAATGGAATTCCCAATATAAATAATTCCAAAGAATATGGGCTCATCATAAAAAATATGTAAACATACATATACAGTTCTCATAAGAAAAATCAGTTAATTTAAAGACGACTGGGATTTCTTTTGGGTGGGGGGAGGCCCTGCATCCATGGCACGAGGAAGTTCCTGAGCCAGGGATCAAACCTGAGCCTCAGCAGTGACAACAAGCCATAGCAGTAACAATGCTGCATCCTTAACTGCTGGGCCACTGGGGAACTCCAAGACTGGGAATTTTTATAGTGTTCAAAGAGATAAAAGGAGGAAATAAAAACCAAAGTTTAATGGTACATTAAAATAACAACAAAAATAGATGGGCTGAAGAGGACCCAACTGGAAACAAAAAAATATGATCACAAATAAATTCAGTGGCATAGTAGAGACCTGTAGCACACATGAGAATTAATTATTGAAATATCTACTTAAAATGTTCTTGTGCTATCATTCACACTGTTCTTTTAGGTCTAACATCTCCAGCTATGATGCAAAGTTGACTGAGGTGGAAAGCATTTAATTTCTTTCATACTGCATGGTATCCAGCGAAATGTTAAGCATATAAACAGTCAACTTTTGCATCATAAAGTTAAGATGGCTAGAAACTGGGATATTCATAAGGAATTCAAATTCTAGGTTCCTAATAGGAAAAGGAGATATGCTTTTAAAAATATATTTGAGACTGATATTGCAGGTTAAATAAAAATACCTCTGGTGTGAAAACAGCAAAATATTTTTGTTAAAATAACAATTGTAGAGAGTTTTTTCAAAGTATGAATCACCCTGAAATGTGCTGAGTCTAACAAACTCAAGGGGTAGAGAGGTACATAACATGCTTATTTACACTTTTAATAATGTATGAAAGAATTTATCATGACTTGAAAACACAACTAAATGTATAGTTTAGTAAAAACTCTAAGTAAAACTCTATCAAATACAGCAATAACAATGAAGACAAAACAAATTTTTGGACACCATAACTGATCCCGAGTAATTTCAGTCCTGGGCTGTCAACACTGTTCAAAAGCAGAAGCTATCAAAGCTGAGTGCAGAGAATACGGCAGTACGTGTGAGGAGCTCCCCCAAAGGAAACTCCTCTTCATAGTTTTGCTTAAAGAAAAAAATCACATTTTTCTCAAAGCTTCCACTAGCAGTTTTTCAAAATGAACTATTGGTACTATTATCTTTTAAGATAGAAGAATTGTTTATGACAGCAGTATTACTCCTCACTGAGAAAAAAAGGTCTTTACATTAATTTTCTCTTTCTCTTTTTTTTTTGTCTGTCTTTTTAGGGCCGTACTGGTGGCATATGGAGGTTCCCAGGTTAGGGGTTGAATTCGGAGCTGTAGCTGCCAGCCCACACCACAGCCACAGCAACTCGGGATCCGAGCCGCGTCTTCGACCTACACCACAGCTCATGGCAATGCCGGATCCTTAACCCACTAAGCGAGGCCAGGGATTGAACCTGCAGCCTCATGGTGACTAATCAGGTTCGTTAACCACTGAGCCACGACAGGAACTCCTCTCTTTAATTGTTCTTGAGACTGACTCTGTGAAGTGACATACCTGTTTCTCTAATACAGACGTCCTCTCCATTTCTGCATGCTTTATCATATTACGCATGTATTCCAATTGTTTTTCTAAAAGATTACATTTATTTTCTGCAGCTAACAACTGAGATGTCAGTTCTAAAAAGAATACATAAGAAAAGCAGAAATTAGTTTGCTCAGAGAACAGTTTTAGTTTTAACAAGCTGTTTAACATAAATCTACAGCATATATAACAAATATTTTCCAGGCGCTCTAGAAGCCCTTTTCAGATGCTCTAAGCCTGTTTCTGTATGTTAGTCCAATCTGCCCTGAATTCAGTCAGTCTAACACAGGACATTAGCACTTGTTCCTCAAAACGCACCTGAGCAAAATGTAATTTTATCATGACCCATAAAATTAACCTCCAGATACTAAGCACTAGAAAACCCTATGTGGAATTTCTTTCAGAATAATTTTAAATAATTGTTTTGATAGTGTTTCATTTCCTTCAAAATTAAACCAACCTTGATTGTGCTTCGATTCCTCATTCTTTGAATTCTCCCTTTCTTGTATTTGTTCATCCAGTACTTTCTTATATTCAATTGTTTCTTTAGACAAGGTTTTCACACTTTCTTCTGCCTGAATCCTCTCAAGTTCTAAACGTCGAATTTTATCTTGAAGATTCTTCAAAGCAGAAAATATAGCTGCCAAATACAAACATGTCTACTATAAGATATTTTATATATATATATAGTTCACTGAAAACAAATAACATCAAAATAAAAATTAAGGAGTTCCTGCTGTGGCTCAGAAGTTAATGAACCCGACTAGCATTCATGAGGAGGAGGGTTAGACCTCTGGCCTCGCTCAGTGGGTTAAGGATCCCCGTGTTGCCACGAGCTGTGGTGTAGGTCACAGACGCGGCTTGGATCCCACGATGCTGTGGCCGCTGGCACAGGCCAGCGGTTACAGCTCCTATTCAACTCCTAACCCGGGAACCGCCATATGCCACGGGTGCGGCCCTAAAGAGACTACAAAAAAAAAATTAAATTGACAGGTGGGTACAGTGGAGCTCATGCTTTGGGAACAATACAATGTTAATTATTATCACATGATAATTGCTTAAAAAATCCATTTAAGGGCATCTTTTGAGTCTCTGAAATGTGCTAGCTACTAAAGTAAAAAGCACAATGCCATGGTAAAAACACTTCAAAGATTTTATAAAATGTTAAAAACATTCAACTAATTGTATAAAATTCAAAAACCGTCCCGAAATACATTATTAACAATCCATCTTTCTGGTTTTACTAATAGGATCACAAAATCCAATTATAGAGCTTAAAACAGTCAAGTACAAAAAGGACTATTTTTTTCCTCTTTTTTTTTTTATTATTTAGGAAAAATATAAGCATTCTGCCCCTCAGAAGGTTTGATTATAATAGTAACATAAAAAAAGATAATACATATTCACTGTAGAAAACACAGGAAAATACAACTAACAGAAGGATGACTTGATAATCCTACTACCGAGAGATAATGATTATCACTTTGGGTTATTTTTTTCAATCTTTTTATGTGTAAAATAAATTGAGATAAAAATTGATCTAAGTTATGTTTTCCACTGGAACTGTGAACAATCCCTCACACAATCAGACTTAATAAATTATTTCCTTGGGATCAACTAGTTACTGAAAAACTAAGTTACTGGATCAAAATATTCATATTTTAAAATATTTATTTTTTCAATTTTAAAATTTTAAAATCTTCGTATTTTAAAGGCTTTTGAACACAGTAAAGTAGCTTCAAAAACAGCTCCATCAATTGACACTATTATCATAAATACATGTCTTTGCCAATACAGATCATTATTAATTACAATAACTCTGTCGCTATGAAACAGAAACCCATGCTGTTTTAATTATTTTATTTTGCATTTCTATTAAAAGTTTAAATATTTTGTATAAATTGTTGGCCATCCTTTATGTATTTCTTTGCTCATTTTTCTATAATTAAGTCCTCTACTCCATTTATTATTAATTCTAGTTTTTATACAAATATTTTGATTTTTTATAGTTATACCTAACAATTTCCCCATCAAGTTCTTTGTTTACATACAAGTTCTTCTGTAACCTCCAAATTAGATAAGCTTTGCATTTTCCTTTACTAGAGCTTCACACACTTTTACATTTAATTCTTTAAGTCAAATAAAAGGTATTTTTGTGTTGAAGAAAGAACTTCAAATGGCAACTTCTATCATATACCAAATTCACGCACATATATACAGATATTATTATTATTTACACAGATACCCCAGACAGTTTTAGGACTTTCTTTTACTTTGGTTTCATTAATATAACACAAGTATTTTAATTATTAAAGCTTTAGAATATAAACATCAATACTGCCAGTCTCCCACATTATCTAAATCTTTAAATAAAAACACTTCAAAATTCTTACCAACTAAATATTCAGATTCATTTTGCTTAAACAATGACTTAAATGAAACACCATGTAAAATAAACAATAAATAGGAAGAATTAACACCTTTTAAAAACTGGGCCTTCTCACTCAAAACAACGCACAAACTCCCATTTATTAACATAATTCATTCATTTACCAAGTTTTTCAGTGCCTAAGATATGACAGGCCCCAAACAGGAGACTGACACATTTTATAATAGAGTCAGTTTATTCTTGCTGGTATGCAATGAGGCCATGTATGATTGCACTGGAAAGAACACAGATGTGAAACACAGATACACACACACAAAATCAATGGAAAAGAGCCCAGAAATAAGACTGGTATTTATAGGAACCGTAATTCTTTGATAAAGCTGGACTAATAGATAACAAATGTAAAGGAAAAGAGAAAAGTACTATGAGCCATTTGAGGGTTTTTGTTTGTTTGCCTCTTTTGAACCACTGAGTATTTTGTTAAAAACTTCATAATAGCAAACATTTCTTGCATTCCTTCATAAATTATATTTAATAGTATATGATTTTACTAGTATTTTACTTTTGCATTTAGTTATTGCAATTGGCTGGAACACTGCATTTCTGTTTGATACATTAACAACTGTGATATGGCAGGAATATGCTGCATTAACAAAAGACCCAGGGTAAAGTAAATGCTTTCCTTTTCTGCATTCTGGAGTGGCTAATTTATCATGGGGATTTTTTATTTAAACATTTCTCAAAACTTATTCCCTAAAACTACTTGATGCTGGAAACTTCTAAGACTTTCACAACTTAAAAAAAATTTTTTTTCTAATCATCCCCTCCCCCATTTCTTTGTTTAAAAATATTTTATTAAGACACTCAAAACTTTTTAAAAAATATTTTTAGGCTTTTTGTCTTTTCAGGGCCGCACCCTTGGCATATGGAGGTTCCCAGGCTAGGGGTCTAATTGGAGCTGTAGCCACTGGCCTACGCCACAGCTGCAGCAACGCGGGATCCAAGCCGAGTCTGCGATCTACACCACAGCTCACGGCAACGCTGGATCTTTAACTCACTGAGCCAGGCCAGAGATCAAACCCACCACCTCATGGTTCCTGGTCGAATTCATTTCTGCTGTGCCACGAAGGGAACTCCAAGACACTCAAAAATAGAGAACTGAACTTAATAGCCCTATAGGCACCTGCCACATTCTCCTTATTTCTAACTTTTTGAATAACAGACTTATGTTCTTTCCTTAGAATCTTAGCATCTTTAGAATCTTAGAAGTTCCTTGGAATCCTCAGCATTTTTTATTTCAAAAACAAAAAACAAGTCAAGGATTAATTCTTTTCTTCCACTTTTCTTAGCCCTACTGCTTAACAAACTTGAATCAATGCTTATTTTTTCCAGCTAATTGACAAATACTTGACATACACTGAATGTATAAATGTAAGATGTACAGCATGATGTGCTGACCTACATATATGGCAAATTAATACAGTAGGTTTAGTTAACATCCACATCTCAAATACATACAATAAAATTTCTCCTTGTGATAAGGACCCAAGATCTACTCTCTTGTGTTAACTACAGTTGAGTATTTTCATTCTTTTCTTGTAATTATGAAAGTGCTTAAGATCATACTAATTTCCTTCTAAGGACTGCATTCCAAAAATTTAAATGTGTAAAGTTTTACCATTTTCTTCTGCAAAAAAAAAAAACAAAAAACACTGAAAAAATGTACATTAAGCAGAATTTAGAAAAAAAAAAAAGGAATGAAAAGTTAAAACATGACCTATAATCCTATCTCAGTATAATTACTATAAGCATTTTAGTAATTATAAAATTGAAATCCTTTTGGATTTTTGTTTTTTAAGTTAGTGAATTACTCCATCACTAGTTGAAATCACACTTATTCAAGTAAGTATTTTTCCATGTCAATCTAGGTGTATTTCTAGAACTCTATCCTTATACATACTCGTGTCTATGAACTTTCTATTCCACTAATGTCTAGTTCTGAACCAGTTCTACACTTCCAATTTTTTATGGCCACACTTACGATACACGGAAGTTCCCAGGCCATGGATTGAATCTGAGTCACAGATGCGACCTACACTAAAGCTGTGGCATCACTGGATCTTTTAACCCACTGTGCCATGATGGGGAACGAACCTGTTCAGATTCTTAACCCAATGAGCCACAGCAGAAATTCCCACACTTTCTATTTTTATAGCTCTATAATCCTGTTATTAGTTGGCAGGGTGAGGCCATCCTTTATATGGATAAAGTCTTCTAATAAAAGCCCGTTCTCACACATTATTCTTAGGCTGAACCTGTGGCATATGGAAGTTCCTGGGCCAGGGGTTGAATCAGAGCTGCAGCTGCAGACCTACGCCACAGCTATGCAGGATCTGAGTTACCAGCAGCTTGAAGCAACACTGATTCCTTAACTCCACTGAGTGAGGCCAGGGATCGAATCCACATCCTCATGGACACTATGTCTGGTTCTTAACCATGATTCGTAGTTGGATTCGTTTCTGCTGCGCCACGACAGGAACTCCTAATCTATTTCTTTTAATCCCATGTTCTTTTCACTCTGCTGCTGTGAGGAACTCCCCTCACACATTATTCTTTAAATGATATTACAATACTAAGAATTTCCACTGAGTAACACTGCACAGCTCTGTGTATTCAAGTCTTCATGTATGCTCCTCACGGAGCACACACAACTGGCCTATGCTCAGTGACCAGGTGACTCTTCCACAACAGCACCCTTCCCAGGCCAGAGGGCTGAACTGTTTGGTTCCTTTTCTCCAATTAAGACTTGCTTCCAAAGGAAGGATTATTCCAGAAGCTGCTTCACATGGCCCAAAGCCTTTGTTTCCAGTTGCTATCTAGATTTAAAATCCCAGCTTCTCCCCACTGTATCCTAATACCTGAGATTTGTATTTGGACTAATAGTGTCCCTGAGGCTTTTGGCTTTACTTTCATTATATTTCTAGCATCTAGGTTATTTCTCTTTCCTGCTTTTAAGCCAGGTATTTTTTATTATTATATGAAACTGCTAATATTTATCTCTGACCCTTTTCTCTCTGACAGTAATATTGCCATCCATCCTTTTTATTTTTTATGTTTGTCTTTGCCAACTTTTAGTCTATGTCATTTTATTTGGCTTAAAAGGCATGTATTGACTTTTGAGGGTTTTTTTCCTTTTTTTTAAAAAAACATAATCACTTTTGTCATCATGCCTGATAAATGTCATCTCATTTTTTTTCCCATGATATTTTATGCCTTCTAATTTTGTTTCCTTACTATTGTATTTTACTATATTAAGTATGGGCATCTTTGAAACTATCTACCTGGCTTATACACCTGTTTTCCTGGTTATTTCCTCTTCCCTCAACATGGCTCTAACTACAACTGATGTCTTCCTTTAGCTCCCTCTAACAAATCTGACCATGGCTGACTGGCCCATAGAGGGCACCCAACTGAAGCCCAGACAAGAGCTCTCTTCTCGGGATTTTTTGGATGCTGGTCCAAAAAGTAGAAGTCACTGTGGTATATGGAATGACTGGCCAAAGGGAATCTGCTATAGAGCACAGGGGACTCTACCCAGTATTCTGTGATAATCTATAAGGGAAAAGAATCTGAAAAAGAACCAATGCTAGCTAGCTAGAAGAAGGACAACAGAAAACAGATGGGGAGAAAATGCTGGCCATGACTGAGTCTGTGGTTTCAAATGTTCTTTCAAGTCCTCCTGTGTATCTATCTGCCTTTCTCTTCGTGGTTGTTCAATCCTCCCTTGCATGTGTGTAAAAGAAAAAAGATTTCTCTTTGCTAAAGCTGGTTCAGATTGGGAGTTTTTATCACCTGCAGCTAAGTTTTCATTAACTGCTCTTTGTTTTCTAAGTTTTTATTAAATAAATCTAGTACCATAAAGTTATAAAATGACTTATTATACCAATGGCGAACATATATTTAAAAATACAAAAGCAAATGAGTGTATATGCATACACACCCCAAATGCATTGTCTACATCAAAGAGATTCTATATGAAAAGAAGCTCATGTAAGATTTAACGGCAAACTTTTAACTTCATCCACTTACTTTAATTGGAGATTTTCTTAATTCAGATGATTAATTTACATTATATCTTCATTTTAAGTTATATTTTGACATAGCGTTTTAGTTTTATACTTATTTTTCTTACAGACATGCCTGCTTTATTGAGGTAAAAAAACATTCTGGGTGACAAAATGATGGATCTTAAGCTTTTTTTTTTCCTTAGAAAAGTGAGCAAGCTCTTGTTTTTTTCCCCCTTCTAGTGCTCTCATATCTATGAGGTCATGTACCACTGCATTATTTATGTTCAAATAACCACATTACCTAGAATGACCCTTGAGTGGAACATATTCTATGTAGAAATGAAAAATGAAAGAGTCAGAGATTTTTAACTTCCTATATTGGGAACATATAAAGTGGGAAGTATATTTATAGAATAAGAAGCAAATTCAAATGCTGATAGAAAAGTGACATACTGAAATATAGTAAATTCTGTATATAATTGTTTTTTCACAAATAAACGTTTCATAGCAAACACTAGATTTTTAAAAAAATTTTTATAATGATTTTTTTCCCATTATAGCTGATTTACAATGTTCTGTCAATTTTCTACTGCACAGCAAGGTGACCCAGTCACACATACATGTATACATTCTTTTTTCTCACATTATCATGCTCTAAGCAAACACTAGATTTAAAATTTTTATTCTCCTTACCTGCAGTAGTCCTGAACATACATTTCAAAATGAAATACATTTTGGTTAGTTGAGCATGACAATGTAAAATGCTTCTGGAGAACTTAGCAAAGATAGATACTGAGGGAGTTCCCTTTTGGTGCAGTAGATTAAGGATCTGATGTTGTCACTGCAGTGACTTGGGTCAGTGCTGTGGTGTGGTTTTGATCCCTCACCTAGGAACTTCCACATGCCACAGGCATAGCAAAAAAAAGAAAAGAAAAAAAAAGATAACGGATTTTCCTTAAACTTGAATGATCTCTGAAATGTCAACTCTGTAGGGGTAAGACACAACCTATTATTCATAACTGAAACTCCAATGCTACATATGATGTGTGGTATACGGCTGGTACTCAGATGTTTCAATAATCATATCTAGGAAGTCTCCATGATTATTAATTTAAAATATCACTTACAAGGTTAAGGGCAGCAATCTCTTTTCACTTTACCTAGCAAATTAAATCACAGCTTAGTGATTTATAACACATTCTTTGCCTAAGAGAGTCAGTGATTCTCTACCTTTACTGCACTTTCGTACTACCTGGTGAGCTTTAAAAAAAATCCCAATGCCTAGAATGCACCCCATACAAACAGCAACAAGCAAAAAATACCAAAGAATATTTGGAATGAAAGGTATGGATCCAAGAGGATCCTCAGGTGATTCTAACATGCAAAGTTTGAAACTTTCTTATAACTTTTTTTTTGGTCTTTTTGTCTTTTTAGGGCCGCACCCGTGGCATATAGAGGTTCCCAAGCTAGGGGTCCAACTGGAGCTGTAGCCACTGGCCTATGCCACAGTCACAGCAACAGAGGACCCGAGCCACGTCTGGACTTACACCGCAGCTCACAGCAACCCACTGATCCTTAACCCACTGATCGAGGCCAGGGATTGAACCTGTTTCCTCGTGGATGCTAGTCAGGTTCACTAACTGCTGAGCCAGGACGGGAACTCCAAAAAAACTTTCTTATAACATTTAGAAGCACTGAAAGCATGGGAGACTTTCACTACTTCTGAGTCCCGGTTTGCCATTCAGAGTTGTATTAAACATAGTAGATCTCAGTATCACCTCATTTTCTTTCTTTCTTGGCTGTACCCATGGCATATTTAAGTTCCCAGGCTAGAGGTTCAATCACAGCTGCAGCTGCCAGCCGCAGCAAAGCCAGTCCCGTGCCGCATCTGCAACCTACACCAGAGCTCATGGTAATACCGGATCTTTTAACCCACTGATCGAGGCCAGGGATCGAACTCATATCCTCTTGGATACTAGTCAGATTTTTAACCCGCTGACCCACAACAGGAACTCTTACTTGGAATATTTTTATCACAATATATTAGCACAAGTTTGCTGCAGGTTAAAGGAAAGGGGGGGGGGACCCCAGATCATTGGTACACATCTTCAATTTCCATAGTGTTTTTCTGTCTTGATAGCTCTTTACCCTTCTGAATATTTGCACTTGTTAGCTCACTGCTTAAATACCGCAGTTTTCCAAAATTCTTTCCTTCCTCCACGCTCATAGATTCATCTACTACTGTATCCTTGTTGATGCCTAAGTTCATTAGTGCAGCATTCCCTTTCGCATTTCACTTTTTTTTCACGTACTTACTGTTCATCTCCGCCTAACTCATAGGCTCTTAAAGCTGACAGAGCCAAAATTATCCTTCCTTCAAATGTTTTGTTTTACCTATAATCTGTCTTAATCACACCACCTTTCATCCACAACAGAAACCTTGGACTCAAACCTCCATCTTCTTCACTGCCACACTGAAATATGCATGAATCTCTCCTAATCAGTCTCCTATTCTCTATCCCACAGGCAAAGGAGACCCCCCCAAAAAAACCTCCCCAACCCCCCCCCCCAAAACCCTGAGTTTTCCTTAAACTGACATTGCTTCAGTTTAGAGTAATTTCTGACCTAAATTTCAGCTCAACAAACTTTTTTTGGAGTACATATGATGTGTAAGGCACTCTGTAAAGACGAAAGAGAGAATATAAAAATAACCGATAGTCCTTGCTTTCAAGGAGCTATTTTCCAGATTCTGGAAAGAGAAGCTACCATCTACTCTTCCTGTATTTGGTTAAAAAATTTTTTTTACATAAACAAAACACTACTCTAGATGTATCATATTCTTTATTACACTGCTTCTTGAAGGATGGGGCATGGCCCGTAGGGAGGTAGAGCTCACCACCAGGGCCTGTGAGCTCAATACTACTTTCTTCATATGTCTAAGATTTTAATTACTCTTTCCACTGTGTTGACATTTGCAAAGATGATGCAAGAGCAATGCTGGGGTAAAATTGCTGATTTTAGGGCAAATCAAGACAGTGGCATTAAACCATAATTCTGGCATTGGACTCTTCCCTGCCACACACTACTAGTAAGAAAAAACAAAGCTACTTGTTTGCTGTCCCCAATGAAGCAGTAAAAATCATCAAATCGCAAACCTTGAGTTCACATCTACTTAATATTGTGCAACAAAATGGGAAGAATGCATCTGTAAAGTACACACTAAAGAATAATGGTCTTGATATACAAATGTTTGCACAGTGAACTAAACCAAAACCATTTCCTTCAAAGGAACACCATTTTTACTTGAAAGAACTTATGTTAAACTATGACTATTCAGGCTTAAGATATTTTAGTAGTCATTTGCTAAAAAGAATGAGCTTATCTTGAATTTCTCAGATGACATGAGCCTTCAAAGATCTGACAATAACTGTTGTCAATGATAAAATTCAAAGGTAAACTAAAATTTCCAAAAAATATGTTATCTGTTCTGTGAACTTTATAGTTTCTCAATATAAAGATTTTCTTCTATTGAGATGAGTGATATTAACGAATGTAATTTTTTGATACTGTTTAGTGAGATATCAATTTTCAGGAGTGTGTATAAGTCGGTATAATTTAAAAAATCATGCATGGGTAAAGGAGCCATTCAAAGTTCAAAACAAACAAATGAATTTCAATGGAATAGTGCTTAAAAAAAGAAAAAGAAAGTTTAGAGGGCTGAACCTTGACTAACTTCTGGGAATTGGCTTTTGGAATGTTCTCTATGTTACTGATTGATAGGGTTGCTTTATATGACTAGGGCATTGAATCCTACTGCACAAGTCTGCCTAGACTGTGTAAACAATGTGTTTTATGAGAAATATCTTGATTAAGTGGGCAAAAAGTGTTTGTGTGACCAACTCCAAATAAAAACCTGTGTCTCCGAGAGTTAAAAGGGCTTTCCTGGGCAGAAACACTGCACACACGTTGTGCAGTTTATTGCTTAGGAGAGTAGTGAGTTTTATGTGACCACCATGAGAAAGAACTTGGGAAGCCTGCATCTGGATGTCTCCAGATTCCACTACAATAAACCACAGTTGTAATTACAACCACTGCTGAATCCTAAATCCTCGTTAATCTGTAACCACATAGGTGGTCTTGAGGTCCCAGAGTATAAAAAACTCACTAATGTTTTCAGATTCCACACTGCAACTAAATATTAAAAAGAACATATCAGCCACGTGGTGATAGAGAATCAAAGGTGGATACCCATAAATTGTTGGAAAGGCTGTTAAAGTTCTACTCCTTTCCAAATGCCTATCCGTGTAAGGCCAGACTTCTTTTTCCACATACATCAAAACAACTTATCTTCACAAATCGAATGCAAAAACAGATACTAGAATCAAGCTGTCTTCTATTAAGACAGAAAGACAGGATTTACAAAGTGCAAAATAAAACAATGTTACTCTTTGTATGTAGTATGTTTTTTAAATATGGAAAATACTCTCCATCAAAATATGTATATACACACGGAATGGGTTTCCTGGATCAACAAAGTTTGAGATCTGACATTTTAGAAGAACACATGGGCAGTAAATTACTATCAATACCTAACATAAGCGTTATAAACTCGACTCTCCTCATTGGTCACAATGCCACTGAGCTTTCCAATAGAGACTTATAATAGATAATGTCAAGATGTTTTCACTCTCAGCTCTTTGGGGGATAAACAGCAGCTTGGGACAGTAAAAGACCCCAGACTAGTTGCCAGCAACCCCACCAGTTTATCTCAGCATACCATACATATATTACCATTTCATTTTCCATATGTACTATAGTCTATGAAAGGTTGAAAAGCACTGGCCTAGGAAAACTGCCACCTTGCTTCAAACATCCAAGCCATTCTTCACGTTTCTATCATCTGAAATGTACTGAACAAATAATGAGCTATGAGTTATAAAGCTCAAAGTCTTTGTAATGATGTTAGCATTTTTTAAAAGGGCTCTCTAAATACATTAATATATTTTTTGAAGGCAGTAATAATTTCAAATTTCTTGCTCCTTTCTTTTCTAACTTAAGTTCAAAATGAATGCAAGAATTACAAGGACAATTATCTCTTTCCATAGCATTAATCAAATTATATTTTCAAAGTGAGTTTCAGATAGCAAAGTGAAATGGTAATTTAGTAACAAAAATACATTAAACCATAACTAAGCTAGAAAAGAGTAACAAGTTCCCCCCTCTAAAGTATTAGTGAGAAAAAAAAAAAAATTTACTAGGTATTTAAAGAAGTTTACCATACCAAGTACGTATTAAAAACAAGCCTCCTTTCGGTAAAAACTTGAGAGTTTACTGAGCAAAGGAAAATGTGGGAAGAGAAAATAGTTTTGATATTGCATATGTTAAAGTAATCATTTAGAGGTGTTTCTTCATCAGTAAATTAAGGGTTTTTTTCTGTTTGTTTTTTTTTGTTTTTTGTTTTTTTTTTTGCTTTTTAGGGCTGCACCCATGACATATGGAGGTTCCCAGGCTAGGGGTCTAATGGAGCTATAGCTGCCAGCCACAGCCACAGCCACACAGGATCCTTAATCCACTGAGAGAGGCCAGGGATCAAACCCACAACCTCATGGTTCCTAGTCAGATTCGCTTCCGCTGTGCCACGATGGAAGCTCCTTCATCAGTAAATTATGAATATACCTATCTTATACAATTTTTCTGTGAGGAGTAAATGAAAATATATTTGCTTTGTCTGGATTACTACTGCATTTCATTCCTTTCATTTTTTTAAAAGTTTAATTATTACTATTGTGGCAATTATATTTACCAATGATTCTCTAGCTAAGAGTGTTATATTTTAGCCACATATGAATTATACAGGCATTTGTAAGTTAGTTTAGGAGTCCTTTTGTTTGTTTCCAAGTAGGAAATGCATTGCAAATTTTTAAAAATCAATCTCAGAATAACTGTTTTGTAAACTGTGGACTGACTATATAGTAAAATATTAGGTATATAACAATACCCAAGTATAGCTACCAGTGTACATCCTAGCCCATAAAAGGGCCTTGAAAATGGTTGCTGAAATCAATTTAACCTGAGGTCTAGTGTCTTTTAAGAATTTCAGTAATTGATACTCAATTTTCTAACTAGAAACACCTTATTTATAAGCTAACTGTACCTCAAAGATGATGATAAAATGCAAATTAGTTTAATGGTTAATAAAACAATCGATAAAGTGCTACTCATCACAATATAACAGTTACAGACTTTTGGCAATGTAGAAAAATAACAAAAGCTGGATAACTTTCAAATAACATAGGTTAAAAACCCAAAGATAAATAACAGAAACCCACAGTGGAACAAAAACCAGTTAAGTTTTACTAATTTTTTTACTAAAAAAAAAAAATAAGCACACACACACAAATATGCAGGAGTTCTAGCAGGAATACAAAGTCTAAGAATTAGATATTAATCCTACTACATCTAGTTCTGATCCTTATAACCAAAGAAATTTTTTAAAAAGTAAAAGCAAATTTTAAAAAGAATCTAAGAGTAAGAAAAATTAAATGGGGCAGATTTATTCAGAGTCATCAAACGTTTATTAGTTAGCAATATAAGCTAAATTCTGCTTGTGAGTAGCTAGTGGTTTTAAGGAATATGAGGGCGGAAGCATAGAAAGAAGAATGTAAACAAGAGAAATAATAATGTAGAAAACAGTGAAGACCAAGCTTCCTACAGAACATGGGATAAGCATTATGATCCATTATACTTTTACAGTGTTTCTGGTATCAATCCAATGATATCTATCTTCAATATGGAGAGACACAGAAACCACTTCCCCCTCTCCCAGACAATAAATTGAAGCCTATGAGGTGTGACCAGAGGAGCAAGGGAGCTTGGAAGAGACATTTGAGAAGAGCAGAGAGAGTTTATGTGTTGAGGAAGCTGGTAGAAAGGGAGACTTCTCAGAAGAAATAATATATAATCCAGCCTTTAGAAAAAGAGTGTAATTCTACAACCGAAAAACTTTAATAAGAGGGTAGAGCATGAGAAATGCTTGTAAAATTGATATGGCTGGTGTGGTACATAGAACAAACCCCCGGAGATGCCTGTGTCCTAATCCTAGAATCCCTGAATACCTGTTATATGGCAAGAAGGACTTTGGGAGATGTAATTAAAGCTATGGACCTTAACAGAGAGAGAATGTTTCTGATTATTTCAGTGGGCTCAGTCTAACTAAACACATGAGCCCTTAAGAGCTGACAATTTTCCCTGGCTGTAATTAGAAAGATGCAGCAATAGAAGTCCAAGAGATTTGAAACATGAGAGAAGACGTGACCCACCAATACTTGTAGGGGACCACAAGAAAAGCATGAGAAAGAATGCAGACAGCATCTAGGAACAAAGACTAGCTCGGACTGAAAGTCAGCAAAACAGTGGAACCACAAGTTCAACAACCACAAGGAACTGAACTTGGCCAAGAATCTGAATGAGCTAACAGTAGACACCTCCTCCCTTGACTCTCTAGTAAGGAACACTGTGATTTCAGTCTTGTAAGACCCCAAATAGAGGACCCTGCCCAAATTTTTGACCTACAGAAATGGTGAATACATTTGGGTTATTTAAAGCTGCCAAGTTTTTTGGCAGTCTGTTCCAACAGCAAGCAAACTAATAGAGATGACAAGTTTCATTTCCGGAACAAATACGTTTCAAAGAAGCCAGAGCAAAGGATGTGTAGGTAAGAAAGGATGGAAGAGTGGCTAGGGGGATAAGGCTGGTAAAGCAGGTGGAACCTAGGCTATAAAAAAATCAAAGACTTTGTAATTTAAGCCATAGAAAGGTGCTGAAACACTAAAGTGGAAGAGATGATGACTAACAGAAAATGGCAGCAATACTGTTAAATGAGGACGAGAGGGAGACTAAGGGCGGAGAAATTGGTTAGGAGTGCACCACATTACCTATGCAAGAGATGATGAGAGCCTGAACCAAATCAATGAGAATGAAAAGACAAACAGAACCAATACGTTTTTGGGATATTTCAGAAGAAAAACACAAGTCTTGGTTCCTGAACGATGCTGGAAATGACAGAGCAGTCCCAAATGACTTAAAAGTAATTTAGTTTCGAGGATCTGGTAGATGATGACGTTTAATAAACAACAAAAGAAAGGCATGTTTTGAAGAGGTTAAAAACAGGAAGGGGGAAATATATTCTCCTCTAATTTTACGTCTTTTTTTATTTTTATTTTTTTTGTTGCCATTTCTTGGGCCGCTCCTGCAGCATATGGAGGTTCCCAGGCTAGGGGTTGAATTGGAGCTGTAGCTGCCGGCCTACACCACAGCCACAGCAACGCAGGATCCGAGCCGCATCTGCGACCTACACCACAGCTCACGACAATGCCGGATCCTTAACCCACTAAGCAAGGCCAGGGATCGAACCGGCAACCCCATGATTCCTAGTCGGATTTGTTAACCACTGAGCCACGACTGGAACTCCTCTCCTCTAATTTTAAATGGAAGACACAATTAAGAGGTTTTATCAGTGAGCAAACACATGCAAAACCCACATCTATTTTGTTAGGCTCTATTACCTCTGCTGTTGCTTTCCGGATAGGCAAATGTAGGCTTATTTGGGGAGCGTCGTAGATCACTGTTAAGGAAAGGCTTATCGGGTGGATATACTACATATGGAGATGAGGAATGGCGAACCATACTTCCACTAGACTTTGATGGTTCTGCTAAGATGTTCTGAAAAATAAAAATACAGAAATTATCTTTTCAAAAATTTAAACCACAAATAGCATGTTCATGACTAAGAATTGGACTGTCCTATGTTCCACTGATAGTGACAACAGAAAAAATAGAATCCAATGACCATACACAACAGAATTCAATCACTACTTAAAAATAATAAAGCTTTTAAAGTGTTATAAGTCTAAATACAACCATATGCCAAACACCATAAATAGGAAATAATATTCACACAACTTGAACACATGTTGCACAGATACTTAAATATAGTACTCACAAAGGACTTAATATAGTTTCTTTAAAAAAATATGTACTTTAAGATATAAATTTGGAAAAGAAAATATTTTTTATAGTATCAAAAACTGGTACAAAGCAACTGAATTAATCTATCCCCAATCAACTAAATACTTTCTGAAAATCTATATACTTTCTGTAAATCTATCAAAGTCCAAAACTCTGTGATAAACGGAAAGAAAATAAGGCAGAATACTGTCTCAAAGATTTTACATTCAGTTGGGGAAAAGAAGAGGGAAGCCATTAGAAACATTGAAGTTTATCAAACATCTAAACATAAAACTCTATTTCCACACATACACCAGTGTGTCATTTGTCATTCTCTTCAATTTGGGATTATGTTCCACATGACAATTTCGAGTGCAGGGGATGCTAACTGGGGAGTTTTGTTTGTTATAGGTGACTTCTTATTGGTAGAAAGAGGTTGAGTGGGAAAAGCTCAGATGGAAGATAGGGCTGCTAGCCGCTCAAAACTCTCAGACATCCATTCTTATTCAAATAGCCACAGGAAACTAGGTTCTCAACTCTTACCTTTGGCTAACTATGACTATAAAGCACAATAATCTATGTCCAAAAGTACAAAGGAACAATGAATATTTACAATACAGTAAATGGCCTCCTGGAATAAACAAAGGTCATCAAAATAACTGTACTGTATCTGAATCTTATTAAAAACTGGAGATTGTACTGCCATCTTAAAATTCACGCAATTTTCCAGTTGACTTAAGAAAACAAATTGAAAAACAAAACAACACACTATGGCTGTGGAAACTTAAGAAAGCAAATTGAAAAACAAAACAACACACTATGGCTGTGGAAACTAAGACAGCAAAGACCTTGGAAGGGGTAGTAAAATCTCAAAGTGGTACTTAATGCTACTCTACTGTGAAAGGGTGGTCACAAGCAACAACAACTAAGAGTTGGCATTTTTTTAAACTTTTGGGCAAAATGACATCAAGTTTTGGAGGCGGCTGGAAAACAGGGTGTTTTCAATTCTTAAAATACATAATACTGCCAAGGCTCTTGCAAAATACCATGAATAATCACATAGCTTAACTTTAAATACCATTTTCACAGAGAACCTTATGCCTCCATACAACCTACTAGAATCCTATCATTTATAACAACTACTATTCAAAGAACAATGGTTAGGAAACATTTAACATATAATGAAGATAAACCATGAGCAAATTCACTTATGACTTTCTTTTCCTAATTAATTTACTTTTTTTCTTTTTTGGCTTCACCCATGGCACATGGAAGTTCCTGGGCCAGGGATCGACTCCAAGCCACAACTGGGGCAATGCTAGATCTTTAACCCACTGCACCACAGAGGAATGCTGTCACTTTATGATTTTCAAAACAAATTTTATTAGTATTACCAAATACTGCACAAATATTAACAGAAGAACTGTGCATAAATAATCTGCCAAAAACCAAACCAAAACAAAATGAGAACAAACCACTTTTGTTAAATTCACTGCCTCCTGGCTCTTGTAAAATTTTTTAACAGTTCAAGATTTGCCCTTCAACTTGTCACACATATTTCATCAAAATCCTGCTTGATTTGGCTTCCTAGCAAATAACAAATTGCACAAATGTCATAGGAAGGCAGTGAAGAAAATGTAAATATTGACTTGAGACTGCTATCCTTAGAAAGGTCTGCCAGCAAGGTTGGTTCCAGGCAGGTTATCTCAGAACTTGAATTTTGGGAAGGTTCCGAATACTGTCATCATAAGAGCCAGGGGTCACCAAGACCAGCCCTGGACTCAGTGATTTGCTAGAAAAACTGGCAACCTCGACATAGAGTTATACTTATGGCTACTATCTATTACAGCAAGGGATACAGAGCAAAATCAGAGAGAGGAAAAACTGTAAAAGATCAGGCACTTCCACAATTCCTTTCCAGGTGGAGTCATATAGGAGGATGTGCTTAATTCCTCCAGCAACCTAACAGTGACAGGTCTGTCTAATGGCATCTACCAACGAAGCTCACGAGACTCAGTGGTCAAGGTTTTTATTGGAGGCTGGTCATATTCCTGACTCCGAGAAGGAAGGCAGGTGTTCAACATTGTTTGTATAAACAGTTTTAAGTGCAGTGAACCACTCTTTTATCACTTACTGTTAAAGTTCTATATCAGTATAGGAAAACATCACTCAAGTTCACAGATGCCAACCAAGAGCTAACTTTGCAAACATCTCTTTCTAAAAGTAGCAGTCATCTGGGATTATGGAAGAGTTCAAGAGAATTCTTGCCTTCAATGCTATATGCCATCCAATCATGGTACTTGAGAACTATGGTAGGACAAAGGATACTTTAAGCAGAACGTTTATGCTCTCTCCTCTCATATGAGTATTAAAAACAACAATCCATAAACTCAAACTCCCAAAAGACTTTACAATCTACACTTTCATCAGCTGGGTTGATCCTCATGACAATCCTGACAGGTAACTGACAAGTGAGAAAGTATCTCCATTTTATAGCTCAGGAAAATATACTGGGATTTATTTTCAGAACAATGAACAAGTTATTTTAGATTCAGCACACTGTTTTTTCCTAACACATTCATGTTCTCCCTTTAATTATCACAAGAACCTTGTGAAACAAGCATAGCAAATATTACTGTCCCCGTAATATTTGGAGGTTCCCAGGCTAGGGGTCGAATCGTAATTGTAGCCACCGGCCTACACCAGAGCCACAGCAGCGCGGGGTCCAAGCCTCGTCTACGACCTACACCACAGCTCACGGCAACGCCAGATCCTTAACCCACTGAGCAAGGCCAGGGATAGAACCCACAACTCATGGCTCCTAGTCGGATTCGTTAACCACTGTGCCATGACGGGAACTCCTCTGTCTCCGTTTTGCAGATGAAATGACAGAGGCTAGGAAAACTTGAGCCATTTGCTTAAAATTTCATAGGTTTTAAGGAGCCCAAGTCCAAGTTCTAATCCAATCCTTTTCCCATGACCACAATCATTCAATAAATACTTTTCCAACTAAAATGATAGGATTCTATGAGACACTTTCCAAATTAAAAGCAAAATGTTTAACCTGACCACTTTATGGTGGTTTTAGTTTTTAGGGCAAATATTCTACTCAGGAACACTTATGATTCAAATACTCATTAAACATCTCTGAGTTCTGTGTTAAGTATGAAGGATGATCAAAAAAATGGTATATTTGCCTTCTTTTCAAACAGAATATGCAACATGGCTGGAAGAAATCGAGTACATAAAAATTTAAATACCATTTAGCAAACCACACCCAACTATATAAAAATCCATTCCACTAAAGTGAAAGTCAATATTAACAAATGCAAAAAAAATTCAATAAAATTTAATATCTAGCCATTACTACATAATCTCTTCTGTGTAGAAAATCTACACAGAAAAATGGCAATACATTTAATGGTGCAAATTTTAAAATGTTTTGAATTCTTTTAAATTCAAAAACAAGGCAAAGATATCTATAAGACAACATTTAGTCAATGTTGTGCTGCATTTCCTAAACTGCACATTAAGATAATGAAAATAAATAACAGATATTAAGATTGAAAATGGATTTAAGTCAAACTTTATGGATTATGATCATCTAAAAAGAAAACACAAAAAAATCCTCAATTATTAGAACTGAAGTTTAGGAAAGTTGCTGTGTAAAATTAACATAACCAATAATGACTGTACATACAAGTTAGAAAATGCAACTTATGAAAACATATAAAAAATAACTACTGCTAGTAGAAACAGCTTACTACTTAAGCTTAGTAAATGTACAAGATTTGAGAAATTATGGAACTTTATTAAAACTGGAGTAGCATAACATGCTCAGATAGATCAATAGTTAAAGGTGTCAGTTATTCCCCAAATAAACTAGAAACTGAATGCAATTTCAATCAAAATTCCAATACCAGATTCTAGAATTTCTACTAAAGAATAGCAAAGGACCAAGAAAAGCTTACATTTCTCTTGAGGAACAAGGAAGAGATAGCTGCCCTCTCAAACAAATAAAAAAGAAAAATCATTAAGACAGAGAGTTATGGACATAGGGAGACAAATACAACAATGGAACAAAGAGACAGTAACACACCCACACACATGGAAATTAATATGTTGACAGCTGGTACTGTAAACCACTGGGGAAAGGATGAATTTTAACAAGTAATGCTGAAATAATTGTGTATCTTAAGTAAAACATGAAACTGGATCCCTACACAGCAAACAAGTCAATTTCAAGCAAATAAAAGATTTACAAGGCCCCAACTTTAAAATTTGTAGAGACAAATATAGAAGAATATTATTAAGGCCTTGGCAATAAGGAAGAATTTAACCAAAAAGCACTAATCATAAAAGAATAAATTTTCTTACATTTAAATAAAGAATCTTGTTAAACAAAAGATATCATAAAAGGACGAGCCAAAGAGTATTTAGAATACGCCAAACAGGTGAGGATTAACATCCAAAACACATTAAGCAACTATACATCAGCCAAAAAAACAAAACAAAACAAAAAAACAACCAGACAAACCACTGGAAAACAGGTAAAAGGTACCAACAGGCATTCACAGAATAACAACAACAAAATCCACAAGACTAGAAAAACTATGAAAAAAAGTGTATCTTTACCAATGGTCAGGGAGCACAAAAAAGACCAAGAATAGGATATCATTTCACACTCATCACTTAGCCATAATAAATAAATAAATAAAGCAACGCAACACCACCTGTTAGAGAGGATATATATTAAAGGAGACTGATGCTGGTAACATATACTAGTACAATCACTTTGAGAAGCAATTTAGCATTTCGAAATAAGCACACACTCTATGACCTAGCATTTCAATGAACTATTCTCTCCTCTTTTAAAAAAAAAGAAAAAGAAAGAAAAGGGAAAGTTCAGTCTGCAGTTTGAAGTCACTGCTCCTCCAACTATTTGGTTTCGGGACTCCCTTACACTCTTAAAAATTAACGAAGACCCCAAAGAGCTTTTGCTTATGGGGGTAATGTCAATTGATATTTATCACATGAAAAACCCAAACTGAGGAAATTTAAAGATATTTACTAATTTAAAAATAAACTCATGAAAGTTCCTGTTGTGGCTCAGTAGGTCACAAACCTGACTAGTATCCATGAGGATGCGGTTCGATCCCTGGCCTCCCTCAGAGGGTTAAGGATCCAGAGTTGCCATGAGCTGTAGTGTAGGTCGAGGATGCAGCTTGGATCCTCCATTGCTGTGGCTGTGATGTAGGCTTTCAGCTGCAGCTCTGATTCAACCCCTCCTAGCCTGGGAACTTCCATATGCTGCAGGTGGGGCCCTAAAAAAAAAACCAAAAAAAACCTCACAAAATCAAAACCAAAAAAACCCCCATGACATTATCATAAACAGAACTTCTGAGTGAAAACAACTATATCATCCAAAAAGTTTAGTGAAAGGTGTGGCACTGTTTTACATTTTTGCAAAGCTCTTTAATTCGTGGCTTAAAAGAATGCTGCTAACTTCTTTTATTTGCTTCTGCATTCATTCTGTTTTGGTTGATGTATATGAAGAAGCTTGTCTCCCACAAAGTGAGTGAATAAGGAAGGATACTTCAGATCCCCTGAGAGGGTCTCAGGGCCTACCAAAGGTCTTTAGACCACTCTTTGAGAACTGTCACTCTAGAAACACTTTAGCACACATGGAACATACAGAGATGCCCACAACAGGATTGTTTACAGTAGCTGGCAAACAAATGAACAAACTCTAAAAACCCTGAAGCCCATCAAGACACCATACTAGAAATATAAGAGGCTCTGCTATTTGCAAGCTATGTAACCTTGACTTAACCTGTGCCTCACTTTGCTCATTTGAAAATGGAAATACTAATGCCAACCTCATAAGATTATTGTGAGGATTAAGTGAATTTATATATGAAAAATATTTAAAATGCTGATCAAATCAGATAGTACTATACAAGTATTATATATTGTTATAACCTCAAAATGTATATGAGAGTAAAAGCAGGAAGATGAATAAAGGGGCATGAAAGTATTCATTGTCTTTCTCAAAAATTAATCTTGTCTTTCTCAAAAATCAATCTTTTATACATTGTTATGAAATCTCTGACATATTCATAAATATTTTTATGAGAAATAAAAAATAGAGTGTTGGTTAATGGACCTGGCTAAAAAGCCAGGGAGATCAAATAGATTAGCTTATTAATTAAGTTCAAGGTCATATAAGAGTGTTTGACCATGGTTACTGGGAATAGTAAAAAAAAAAAAAAAAAAAAAAAAAAAGACATTCTTCTGTTTCAACACTATGCTGTCTATATTTCTATTCATATCATTATACCTGATCACAATTATTTTTCTGAGGCTCTCTATTAGTGAGTTAATACATAGCAATCATTCAATAAATGTCAGCTGCTAGCCCTTACTCTTCTTGCTGTGTGAAAGAATGCTTACAAGAACAATTCAAATGTATCACCTATTGCCATGTTGTTCTCATTTAAGATTTACCTTGTAGCTGCTTCTTAAAGATTACACTATTTGTGAATCTACCTGTTAAAAATCCCTACCTGCTAGGAGTTTCCATTGTGGCTAGTATCCGGACTAGTAGCCATGAGGATGAGGGTTCGATCCCTGGCCTTGCTCAGTGGGTTAAGTGCGTTGCTTTCAGCTGAGCTGTGGTATAGGTTGCAGAGGTGACTCGGATCCTGCTTTATTGTGGCCCGGGAACATCCATATGCTGCACGTGGGGCCCTGAAAAGAAGAAAAAAAAATCCTTACCTACTAAAAGCATCTTCATTTACTAAACTTGCTCTATGCTGGGTTTATTGATGTTAAATACACAAATTGTTAATGTCCACAACCCTGAAATCTCATTATGAGTCGTCTTCTGAGTTCATGTTGTAGTTTTTAAAAGGTCTTTCTTCTGTTGATTTTATTATCAACTGTTTATTAAGTTAAAGTGCTTTTTAACCTCTATTGGAAATGCCAGCCTTATTTCTGACAGGACAATAGTGTCTTAGCAGGGCCATTTCTTATACTCTGATAAACTAAATTTAGTCATTTTTGTTTTGAGACATAGTGACCTCCAAATTAGACATTTGATGCAGCAGGTCAAGTCATTATACTTTGATTTGTAAAGGATCCTAGATATTCAGAGCAAATTTCTCCATATTTAGAATCCACTTACAGCTGAGCTTAGCATATTATATATATATACACACACACTATATATATATACTATGTATATATATATGCTTTCCTAGTAAACATTCCATAAAATTTCTGTCCAGGCTACCTTAAAGACTAATGGTTAACCACATCCCAGTAACCACTCAGCTAGATGGCCTTGGCAGAATTCAGCTCAATTCAACATTCATAGGAATTTTCCTTGCTTAGTTTCCAAGTGCTGTTTTGAGAGCAATGAAAAGACCCCCATGCCAATTATCTTTACTTATCTTTTCTCCCAATTAAACTGAAGTAATAATCACAGCTCATATCCCATCTATCTACTGACACTTAATAGTCTTAACAGTTCCTCTTTCATCTTCTCATTTACTGACCTAATTCCTGAATAACTCCAATTGCTTCATTCATTCCTTCTTCTTAATCTTCCCTGATCTCTTAATTCGCTACCCTCCTTGTGCTGAAACCCTGAGGATCACTCTGGCCTCATTATCACATATCACCAAAAGCTGAAACAGGAAAAAGTGTCTTTTCACCCAGGTGACTCTGCTCTTAGTAACCTTTCCCTGTTAACGTCTACGACATTACCTTACCGTGATATTCTCCTGCCTTCTCCCCTCACCATCCCTCTCTTATTTTAATCTATTTTTACAATTCTTCCTAAGAGACTCTACACCCACACTACCTCTCTGCTCATTCTAAATTTTTTTCAAGGTTTCTGGAAGCACCTATTGTCTTGGCACATATTCCAAAATGCCTGTGGTGCTTTGTTCTCCTTCCTTTTCTGTTCCTGGGACAAGCATTTGCGAATCCTTCACCACCCAGCTAGCTCTCTCTTCTCTCCCCAAGCAGTGCTCATCACTCTTGGCTCGGTTTTTCCAGCATGGTGGCACTTATGAAACAATACTGTGTATTAATCTAACTACGTGTAGATTCCTTCAGTGTTTGCTCCTTCAGAGGGATTCTGCTGTATTCATCTGTGCAATCCTAGAGCCTTTTAAAAGTACGCCAGACACTCAGCATTTGCTGCATGAAGAGATAATGGCTCTAACTTGAGCTTCTTCACATTCACATTCACTTCCCATCTATTCCCAGAGCGGCGGGTACCAGCCCAATTCAACAAAATACTAGTAACAGGCTTGTGGCTCTTGCGGAGGCCAAAACAATATTTAAGATCAGCTCCTCCGGTCGCCTCTCTAAAACGACCTTTACACAGAGGTCATCGGAATAAGGAGGCGGTGGGATGAATGCAGAAGGAAGAACAAAAGGGAGGGAGTACTGCTGGCAAAGCAATCAGCAGAAGCACTGGAGACTGGATTATTCAACAGCTGCCAATTAAGGCAACTAGAGCGCCTACCTGGTCTCGGAGCGCTTTCAAGCCTGGCCGTTACACCCACGTGACCCAGGAGCCCAGCTTTCGCAGCACGGGGTGCGTTGGGTAACCATCCCTGCGGGTCCCAGCAATGAACGGCCACCTGGGCGGTAAGTAGAAAGGGGCAGGGGGGAGAGACCCGCCGGCCGGCCGGCCGGCCGCTTTCAATGAACGGTGCAGCCCAGGCAGAAAAGCGGTGGGCGCCGAGGTAGCCCGGGGAGATGTAGGCGCCCCGCGCCGTTCCCCAGAACGGGTAAGATGCTGAGCCGACATCGCTCTGAAGGGTGAGGAAGAGCAAAGGGGCGCCAAGACCGAGACGGGACCTATTCGAACGTCCACCGCTTCTTACCGAGAATTGAGAAGCCGAAGTCTCAGAGACCGACGCTGCCGCCATCTTCGTGCCTGCCTAGCGGACCTCTGCAGTCCCGGAGCGGCCCGGGTGCGCGCGCTGTTCTTCAAGCTTCGAGAGCCGCCCGCCAGGGACGACCCTAAGCCAAACCCCTGATGGAAGGGGCTGGGGTGCTGGTGCCCGGCCCGGAAACCCCTGCCACACACCCCCACTTGGACGCCCGCGCTCTGGAGTGCACACGGAAAGGGCAACACGTCCTAACGGACGCCCTGGTCAGCCAATCAAAAAGGCGAACGTCTTCAGGTGGTAGGAGAATCCGCCCCTTCCCTCGGTGACGTCACAAGGTAGCGCGTCGCAAGGGCTGCGCGGGCGCGTAGCGCCGAGGGTTCCCAGGCCCTTCTGACGGGGTTTTGCATAGGAACGGACTTTCTCGAGGGAAATAGATGGGCGAGGGGTTGTGTTGTTTCATTGGCAACCGAATACAATGACTGAAATAAAAGCGAACGCGAAATTCAAACACTCCATGTCTTCCCTTGGATTAAAGGCCAGAGAGAGCGTGAGTTTCACTCGGGGACGCCTCTCCAGGTGAAGTACTCACCTTTCGGCCAATTAAAAATAGAATTGGGAGGGGCTTAAAAATTTGGTCCAATGGAAGTCAAGGAAAAAAAAAGAATAGGGGCAGAGAGTAAACCTTAGCAAACAACTGCCCAATTGGATTGGGAAACTCCCAACCAAACCTGGGACTGGCTGCTAGAAATAGTCGCCACCGGGACCTTTGGGCGGGGCAAGTTTAAAGTGGATTTCGCGCGCTGAAAGCGTCGCGCTATTATTGGCCAGCGACTTCCTCCCTTTGTGGGAGCTCCCAGCGTAGCGGGGGTTAGGCCTTGGGCGGAGCGGCCTGGTGACGCTGTAGCCTTCCCAGCCAATCAGGGGTGAGAAAGGGAAGCCTAGGAGGAAGCGGATCCGCTGCCGCGCTGCTAAACCGCAGCGAACTATCCTCTTCGTCTTCCTCCGCCGCTCTCGGGCCTAAGCGGGAGCGGCCGGGACGGCGTCACTGGGTGGGCTGGGGCGGAAGTGGAGGCGGAGGGAGACGGCGGCGGCCGCAGGGCCTTGGGCTCTCGCGGCGAGGGCCTGGTGGGCGCGAGGCAGGGGGAGGGGGAGGAGGAGGAGCCCGCAGCCCAAGCGGCAGTGGCGGCTGCGGTGGCTGCGGCGCCCGAGTTTCCCGTAGGGCTCCGCCTCGGAGCGGGCGGCGGTGGAGGAGGAGACTGAGGAGCAGGATGGCGGCCTCGGCCCTGTACGCCTGCACCAAGTGCACCCAGCGCTATCCCTTCGAGGAGCTCTCCCAGGGCCAGCAGCTCTGCAAGGTCCGTGGGCGCTGGGCGGCGGGCGGGCGGGGTTTCCTCGGCGGTAGCCCGAGCGATCTGGGTGCCCGTTGCATTGCAGCCCCTCTCTTTTCGCCGGCGCCTGGGATTTGGAGCCCTCGCCTCCTCACCCAGAGACCCGGTTATCCTAGAACCTGGGCATCAGCTGGGAAAGCCCCCGAGAGGACAGAATCCTACCCTCTTCCAGGAGGCCCAGAGGGTGCCGTGCGCCAGCAATGTTGAGGGGTCTTAGGGGTGGGGCTGAGTGAGGCAGCCACCTGTCTATGCCGCAGAGACCCCGGGGTGGAGATGTTTTCATCTCGGTTTTCTTCCTGGTTTGTCCTGTTCTTCCAACGGGAGGCAGGGGACGGTGTTTGCACTTTCTTGCTAGGAACCTGAAGCCGCAAAGCTGATGGCATCCTTCTTCCCTGTCCAGGAAAGCGAAGCGTCTGGCTTGGGAACAGAATGCTCTAAGATTTGGAGCTCCTCCCATCCCATTAAAGCCGGGATGCTGTCTGTGAGCAACGGTGCACAATAATAAGTAGTTTCACATTTAACCAATCCTTGGGATCGGCTTTGACAGCTTTCTTAATTTATCTGTAGCGCGTACCCCTCACATCTAATAAAGACAAAGACATCTATGCCTTCCCTAAGGAATTATGCTGTAATTGACCACTTATTTGGTAAATCACTTAATTGTCTACGTTGGGGGACAGATTGTATTGATGTTTTAGGCATTTGACTAGAATGGGTAAAAATTTTCCACCAGAAAAGTGAAATTTGGGACTTTTCAGATAGAGACTGACTAATATATTGTCTTATTACAGGAATGTCGGATTGCGCATCCTATTGTAAAATGTACTTACTGCAGATCAGAATTTCAACAAGAGAGGTTTGTATACTGAACAGTTTTTGATTGTTAAAGACAAAATATTGTCTCTGAGGAGTATGTGGGGGTTGCAGTCCCATATTTTATTAAATTTTTTTAATAAAATGGTTTAGTTTCTTGAATTTTAAATCGTGAACCTTTTAGACATTGTAGGAGAATATTGACAAAAAATTAACAGGCATTTTTACACCTAGACTTTATACAATAGGAAATAAAAAATAAATTATTGCATGGAAAATATACAGCCTTGCTAATGAAAAATGCAAATATAAACAGTTGCTATTAAGCTGTTAAAAAAAAAAAAAAGCAGAACATTAGTGCTGACATGGACCTGAGGAAAGGTCTGTAGTGTCACCAGCTACCTTCCAGGGGAAGAATCTAGTAACTTGTTACCAGTGGAAGAACAGCACATGTTTTAATGGTGTGATTCCTGTTAGAGTGTCAGTGCCCGCACAAGACAGTAGCCTAAGAGAAGAAGAAATAATTTCTTCACAAGTAGGCGTGAACATCATAATAGTGGAGAAGGCCCAGTGGAATGTTAGGTTGACACTGATGAAATACATAAATAGTGGCAAGTGTGAAGATTTTGGGACTAGATAAGCATTAGGATTTTTTTGTTTGTTTGTTTGCATCTAAAATACACATAAAAATTTATAAAAATATTTATGTTGAGAGGAATAAGGTCGGATAATGTACAGCCCTGAAAATATCCTTATGCTTGTATTTTTTGAAAAAAATTTTGGAGTTCTCATCGTGGCTCAGCATTTAACCAACCTGACTAGTGTCCATGAGGACTTGGGTTCGATCCCTGGCCTTGCTCGGTGGAATAAGGATCCGACGGTGCCATGAGCTATGCGAGAGGTCACAGACACAGCTGTGGCATAGGCTGGCAGCTACAGGTCTGGTTTGACCCCTAGCCTGGGAACCTCCATGTGCCACTAGTGCGGCCCTAAAAAGACAAAAAAAAAAAAAAAAAAGTGGTCTGTGTTAGAGTAAGTTTTAAGTACTATTAAAGCAAATAGTACACTGTGACTTTACTTTAGTTCATCATTGTGCTAATTACCTCAGAAAGCTGCCTAAATTTCATCATCTATATACAACTTCCTTTTCAGCAAAACTAACACAATTTGTAAGAAGTGTGCTCAAAATGTGAAGCAGTTTGGCACCGTAAGTATGTCTTATATTTTCATTTCATTTCATTGTTATTGGTCAGTGTGTTTTCACAAAGATGAACCTTTAAAGAAAAATGTATTGCTGTGTTCTTAAGTATTTCAAAACACCAAAGTATTTCGGGAAAGAAGCTTGCCTCAGAGAGCATGATGGGAAGATAACATTTAAAAACAGTCATAGTATGTGCATGTTTTATACATGTCTGAATTTCAGTATGAAATTTATGATTTAACTCTGTAGAGATTCAAATATAGCCGACAAACTCCTGGTTATAGAGAACCTCCTTACTCATAAAGTTTGTATAATTATACTTTCCCCCTCTTTCAGAAACAGTTTTTATAGCAGCACAGTTCAGGTATTATTCCCAGAAGTTATCTTAGTACAAATTCTTTTCTTATATGTATATTATAGTCATTATTGATATATTGCAGTCATGATTAGTCAAGTTGCTGGCCGTAAGGCTTTCTAAAGTCTTGAGTTGTCTTTTGAGTATCAAAGAATATCAAGGTGTATTTGTTATAGTTATGTTGAATATGCTTGCGCCAATTTTTCTAAGTTGAAAACTCACCTGTAGTAGTTGTTCCTTGCACCATCTATGCCTATATATGATAAGTTGTTAAATACATTTTGAATAAATGATACAGTAATTAAACTAACAGGAAATTAAATTAGTAGGAGGTCATTCCCTCTAAATACTGGATATATGGAACTTTTCTATCATTGTATATCTTTACTTTTACTCATTAAAACTTTTTTCACATGTATCTTTTGTGTTTATAACTTACTATTCAACTCATAAATACATTTCTCCTTGTGACCTTATTTAACTATTTAATAGAGTAACAAAGTTTTATGAGTCTAGAAATAAATGTCAGTAAATGAATAGAAACATAATAAATGTCTTTGAGTATGAGAGGGCATCGTACTTGACAGAAAAATTTTTTACCTATTAGTTTCCTTAATTAAATTCCAAAGATGTTTCCTGTACACCGGGTGTATTTTATGCAGCAATTTTTTTAATATTTTAAAATGTCTCAAAAAATATATATATCTGTTTTTCAGCCTAAGCCTTGTCAGTACTGTAACATAATTGCAGCATTTATTGGTACAAAGTGTCAGCGTTGCACAAATTCAGAAAAAAAATATGGACCACCTCAGACCTGTGAACAGTGCAAACAACAGTGTGCTTTTGATCGAAAGGAGGAGGGAAGAAGAAAGGTATGTTTTGTTGATGCTGTAAAGGTCTTCTGGAAATTAAAACACAAACAAGTTGGAAGTGAATATAAGTTATACGTTACTGAGGCTTGATGTAGTCTTTGGGCCCCTGAGAGCAGGTAGGTAGATGGCAGTGCAGGAACAGTACATTTTTCTCCTTTTTGGCCTGCTGTGTAGATTATTGTCGATCAATTGAGATGACTATAGTTGAAAAAATATTCTGTGTTGGCTATTTTGCGGTATTTGGTTACTGAACATTTGATGCGGGAGAATTACTGTTTTTAAATCCTTTTAGTTAGTTACCCTTTTGCTGGTTACTTGAAGTTGCTGGTGTGGAAAAATACCTGATGGCACATTCACATGTTTAATCAAAGTCAGACATGTGCCTTTTGATTTGGGGCTAATATTTTAAACCATTGTTTGTTTTTCTCCATCTACAGTGACTTAAAAAGTATGTGTATGCGTGTGACACTCCTCTGCTGATGCGCATTCACACAGGCCTCCTGGGCTCTGTCAGTTTCAGTTGATTTGCAGGATGACGGTCTCTTTGAGGAGCTCTGCCAGGTCCCTCCACAGCAGTATAACTACCCTTGTTGCAAAACATGCCCCTCCAGCACGTCTCATGTGAAAAAATAGAGGATAGAAACTTAATTTTTATAAGCTTAGCTATAATCATTTTGGGAAGAAGTCTTTGTCCCTCCCCCCGACACACATATAATTGACTCCTGTTGCCCGCGATTGTTGTGGTCTATAAAGTGGCTGCAAACACTGAATGAGTGAATATGGAACCCTCGCCCCCATGGGCAGTACAGGATTAGGTTCACATCTGCTTACAACTTGGTAATCAGTTGATCGATACCTAACCTTGTTTTGTTTTCAGTAACTTAATACATACTTAACATTTATTATTATATCTGCATTTCACTTAATAAGTATTGTTGAATGATGAAGTGGAACAGCACTGAACTGTGCCTGAATAAAGCTTCTCTAACACAGGTATTTTCCATATAAGGTCTCTCACAGCCGCCTTGTACTGAGGAACAGCGTACATCCTTTTAGCACCACACTTGGGGGCCATTTTAACAGTGACGCTGCCAATAAAAAACAAATGTGAACAATGTAGTACTAAGCAGACTGAAAAGGACACTTGTTTACAGAATGAGAGCTGACAAAAGGCAGCAGAGCATCACCTTGTTCAGCCTCAGCTGGGAACATTTGCAGTCTAGCTACACAAATTTTTTTGCTGCTCTTTTGAGTGTGAGTAAATGGTCACAAAAGTGCTGCAAGTTGATTTTGGGGCGACAGATAAATTTTAGCTAGTAGGTGGTGAATTTGCAAATAGGCAGTCTGCCGAGGAGATGGACTCTGTCATTCAAAGTCTCCTTTTTTCTGTAAATTCATAGTTTTGCTGTATTGGGAAATACTTTGTCATTTCAGTAATTATTCAGTAATTTAATTCAGGCTAGTGCTTAAATAGGGTTTCTTTGAAGTATGTCATCAATTTATGCTTTATTTTCCAGTAATAAGAAAATGAGTTTTTCCAAATTAAGTCCATATATCATCCTTCTACTTCTATGATTCTCTAAATAAGCATTTCCCCAAGTTTTAGAAAAGTCTAATTTTACTACTGCTTTGCAACAATACGTGTGTGTGATGTATAACCGAAAGTTGAGCAGCGTACCTTAACCTGGTTTCACTTACAGCCAGTTTACAGGTACATTTAATCTAATATACATATTTTCTTTAAAAAGGTTGATGGGAAATTATTATGCTGGCTCTGTACTTTATCATACAAGAGAGTTTTACAGAAGACAAAAGAACAAAGGAAGGGCCTGGGATCCTCACATTCAAATTCCTCTTCTTCATCCCTCACTGAGAAAGACCAGCATCATTCAAAACATCACCACCACCATCATCACCATCACCATCGGCACGGCAGTAGCCATCACAAGTAAGTACTCCGAAATCATGTCTTCCGAACTCCTCCCTGCCTTTCAGTGCTGTGTGTTGGTGTTTAACTTTCTGTAAGTACTAGCTACGTGCTCGTCTAGTTTCCATGGCACATGGTAAGCCTTTTAAGTGACTAGGGCTATTTCCCCCCTTTATTCGGTGTATAGCATTACACATGATGAGTGTGTTTAGCTTTTTAACACAAACATAAAGATAGGACACTTAGAGGATTACAGCATAAAATTATGATTATATAATGAAGTCAGAATACAAGTATATCAGAGTTAATTAATACTTCCTTGATTCATGTCTTCAAAAGCATCAATATTCTTTTTCTGTTCCAAGAGTTGTTGGGATTTTACTTGTAGATAAATTATATTTACCTCGGTTACTATTCGCTTGTTTCAGTTAAAACAAATTTAAGCCAGTGACTAGGAAACGTATTGGGTATTTTTGGGAGAACAGATTATAACACTATCCTTTGTAACCATGATAGAAGCACTTTAAGTCTTAAAGTTTCCCAGGGTGAGGAATAATCCTTTTAATTAGTGGTATTTTCCTTTTTTAAAAAACACAGACGAGAACTCCATTCAAATATAAGCGACTTGATTTTTAAAGTGTCATGGGGAGAAAAGATATAGTTGTAATATCTTAAATTAACCCTTTGGGTATAAAGTTTTTTGTTTGTTTTGTTTCTTTTTTTGTAAGTGTGATTTTAGCCTCCATGGACAAATCAGATATATTAAAGTGCAAATTAAACACAAAAATTGAACCAGAAGAAAGAGACATGATACACACTAATTTTCAGAATTCGTTGTTTTTTCCCAAATTTCTGAGTCTTTTTAAAGTTCTAGATAGATAAAACATAGTTTCATTTACAAAAAAATTGATGCCTGCCAGTTAGGAACACATGATGGTATATGTGGAATATAAGATAGTTCTGGAGTTCCTATCGTGGCTCAGTGGTTAACGAATCCGACTAAGAACCATGAGGTTGCGGGTTCGATCCCTGGCCTTGCTCCGTGGGTTGGGGATCTGGCGTTGCCGTGAGCTGTGGTGTAGGTTGCAGACACAGCTTGGATCCCGCGTTGCTGTGGCTCTGGCATAGGCCAGTCGCTACAGTTCCAATTTGACCCCTAGCCTGGGAACCTCCATATGCCGAAGGAGCGGACAAGAAACGGCAAAAAAGACAAAAAAAAAAAAAGTTCTGTCTGATTAGCAACATTTGATTCTAAATTATAGGTAAGCACAAATTTTATTAGATTACGAGGGTTTGTTGAGGCACTGATATTGTTTGCTTCTCTAGCAATTTTTCTACCAGCCTTTCTGTGTTGCGCTTTCTGGATGTAGCAGCAGTTGACTGAATAGTGACTTCTGATATGGCTCCTTTGAAGAGATCTTGTCCTGTCTGCCTCAGAGTAGCCCAGGGAGCAAAGGAGCATAAGTCTTCCTGGTTTTTGCTTCTTGCTTTAAGAAAAAATAACTACCAGGATGGTAACTGTCAGACCTACTCCTAAGACTCAGCTGAAATGTCCCTTTCCCTGTCCTTTGCATATGAATTTAATTTAGCATCATGGGAAAGGGCACACACCGATTATGTTAATAAAGATTAAATTTTGCGACAGTAACTTAATCTTTTGAAAGAATGGCAGGTTTCAGAGAAAGGAAAGGGAAAGAGAATGGATTGACTTTATTTTCCTTTTGATTATTTAAGGAATGCAAATACTATTTTACTTTTGATGAATAGGCAACAGGTTTGTGGAGTTGCCTATCTTAAGTTCAGTAGATAAGGATGATTATAAGGAGCATACATATTGTGATATATAGTGATGGGGACTGGGGGAGGAAGAAACTCACAGCAATATGGATCCGGGAGTACCTGCCTCAGAAAGCTACTGAGATTCCAGGTGTTTCTGTTAAATCATTATTAATGTGATTTTTCTCACTTTGAGGTCTGGATAGTGCTATTAATTCACGTGTGATTATATGGCTTGCTAATGCTTTTAATGAAATTTGTTAAGGAAACAAAATGGCAGCTGAATTCCTCAGTAGGATTGCTCTTCATTGCCACAAGTAGGGAATAATTCAGGTTGATAGAATGACAGCTGCTGTTTCCCCAACTTACTTATTTGTAGCTGATTCTTAAGAACATGATTTAAAAACTTACACAGCTAAAACAGTAGTAAATTTTATACACACCACACAGTCATATGTACATACTTCTAATGTATGTATACTAGCACTGTACCAAGTATTTTTACATATATGACTCATTTAATCCTCATATTCCCTATAAAGTATGTGTCATACCTGTTTTACAGATAAGGTAACAGGCTCAGGGATTTTAAGCAACTTGCAAAAGTCACATAGTCCAGGTCTTCTGATATTGCTTACATTGTACATACAGTAGTTTGAACTGCATGGATCCATTTCTATACTCAAAATTTTTAAAACTAAATACTTTTCTACAGTTATAGTTGATCTGCGGTTGATTGACTTTGTGGATACAGAATGTCCCATATGGAGGGCTGGCTGTAAAGTTATGTGCAGATTTTCAGCTGTGTGAAGGATCCTGGCCCCTAAACCTCCGTGTTGTTCAAGGGTCAGCAGTATATGTGGTGTCTGGTATATAGGAGATGCTGTACATACATTGACTAGATAAGCTGGAGGTTAGTGAAGGCTTGGCTGGTGTGAAAGTACAAGAGAAAAGTATGTATGGGTGGTAGTGAATTAGAAAGTGGCATAATGGAGAAGTAGCAGTATTACAGTAGAAATTATAAGTAAAAGTGAAATCAGTTGTTACTGTGAAATTCCCCAGTATTTTTAGCATGAATTCCCCAGAGTACAGCCTAACAAAAGATTGGAGCTTTGGAAAGGATTCTTAGGAAAACTAGGAAAGAAAGAAATTCAGATATTTCCTGGTTCAATTTGACATATTAATCTGAGGAACTTGAGTTAACCTCAGAGGAACCTCCCAGTAGGATTATTGGGAAGGCCTTAACTTTAAAGATAAAACATCATCTGTCTAAAATAGTAGGGCAACCTAAGTTACAATGATTTTCAGACATACCGACCCTGCTGTGGTGGTTTTTGTAGTCATATACTGTAACGCTTAGGATGGTATTAAATTGAATTATGAAAGACCTGATTAAAAAGAAAATTAAGCCCCTATCAATATACCTTTATTAAAGAACCTAAGATGGCTAATATTCCTTTAATTAACATTTATCTTATTCGAATGTGATTTACTCAGTATATTAAAAACTTAGTTTGAATACGTTTTTCTCTGAACAAAAAAATATAAATATACATTATTTGATTCTGTTGGGAAAACTGATGTTAATATGTTGATGTATTAAATAATTGTTGTTATTAGATGTCATTTGTATTTTTTTCAGAATCAGCAACCTAAGTCCAGAACAAGAGCAGGGACTGTGGAAACAGAGGTAAATATGTTTATTTTCTGAAGTATTTCAAAATGTATTTTTAAAAATGTGAAAGCCCTTAATTTTGTTACTTAGGCTTAAAAAAAAAATTGACATTCAATAATAATTTAGGGGAAGAAGAATAACTTTTCTTTTGATGCCTTTGTCCTTTTTACTCTAATTATTTTTATTAATGTTTGGTTTCAGCCATAAATCCTCTGCAACAATTCAGAATGAAACTCCAAAGAAAAAGCCCAAATTGGAATCTAAGCCATCTAATGGAGATAGGTAAAAATGAATTCCTTTAGTGCTGTGAAAATTTAACTCAGTTGAACAGTTATGACTAATTGCCAATTATTACTAGGTAGAAGAATAGAAACGTGTCTTCTACATTGACTTCTTTGAGTCACCTAGAAGAGTAAACATAATCAATTAAAATTTTGAACCTAATTTTGGCAATAAGAAAGTGGCACTGAACTATGTTGTTCTATTTGGGGCATAAACTTGGGTTTTGAAAAAAAACAAATCTGAATAGAGAACATTTCTCTTTTCTTAATTATTCTTCAATGAAACACAGATCTAATTGTGATATTTGAAATTGACCTGCTTGGAAAATGTTTTAGATTTAAAGTATTATGAGAGTGACTGTTTTAGTTCATTAGCCAAAAGTTTGCTGATGTTACTGTACAAATTGGCTGCCTATTGCTTTACACTAGAAGTATTGACCCCCTAAAAGCTAATACTGAATTATATTTCTGCAGGTGTATGTAATGTGTGCCATTAGTAAGGTAATTTGCCAGTTGCATCCATTTCTGTCAGGTACATATTTTTTTGCATTAGCCTTAAGGATGTTTGTGGAATTGTCTAATTTATGCAATTTGAACACCTGCTGATTTTCCTTCCACTTCATTTAACTGTGTTTTACTTTTTTCTTTTTAGTAGCTCTATAAATCAGTCAGCAGATAGTGGGGGAACAGACAATTTTGTCCTTATAAGTCAACTGAAAGAAGAAGTGATGTCACTTAAACGTCTCTTACAGCAGAGAGACCAGACCATTTTAGAAAAAGATAAAAAGGTAAGTACATGGTTCACTGAAGCCTGGCAATATTACATCTTAACTCTTGCTTGATTGCAAATTTTGTTAGACTTTCTTTAATAATTTGGTAATGTGTATTGTGCATGATTGTGGTAAGACACAGAAGCCCAAATCGGATCCTAAGCCATCTAATGACAGTATGTTAAAATGGTCTTTCAGAATTTTAGTGCCAAGAATTATTTGAGAGCTAATTAGAATTCTAATAATTTCTGAACACTGGATTTCAGTAAACCTGTAATCTAAAAATAGATCTAATGTCTTAATTTGAAAATGAGATGTAAATGTAATATTATGCCAATTCTTTTGCTATAAGAAAGTAATTAAGGTATAGTCTTTGATATAGCAATTATGTATTTACTTCAATCAAGATCAAATAGCTGGTAAAAAGTACTGCTGTGGGAATTTCTGTGTGGTAGCGATTAACAATAGGTATCTAAAATAGGATATGGAGTTCCCGTTGTGGCGCAGTGGTTAGCGAATCCGACTAGGAACCATGAGGTTGTGGGTTCGGTCCCTGGCCTCGCTCAGTGGGTTAAGGATCCGGCGTTGCCGTGAGCTGTGGTGTAGGTTGCAGACGCGGCTTGGATCCCGCGTTGCTGTGGCTGTGGTGTAGGCTGGTGGCTACAGCTCCAATTTGACCCCTAGCCTGGGAACCTCCATATGCTGTGGGAAGCGGCCCTAGAAAAGGCAAAAAAAGACCAAAAAAAATAATAATAATAAAATAAAATAGGATATAAATATACTTATTGGGATTTTTTTCAGTTAGATCAAGGGAAATATCCAATATGTCTGTTTAGTGAAAAGTTCTAATACTTTGTGCACTTGATCAGGATTTTACCTGTTTGGGCCTCAGTTTTCTCATTTTTAAAAATGAGAGTATTAACACTGTCTTAGGGGGTGACGGTTGTGATTAAATGCAAATGTAGAGTGCCTACTTAGAGCTCCTGGCATGTGTAAGTGCTCAGAGCTGCTATTCCTGGGATTCGGTCATCTTTAAAGATAGAACCTACTTATGTGTTTGTTTTATGGTCCTAGACTCTCTGGTATTTCAAACATATTATTGTAGTAGGAAAACTTTAAAAACATTCTTTTAAAATTAATAAGACATGATTGTGACTATGTTAGTATGTAGTTATCTCTGAGTATCCATAGTAGTATTTGAGTCTCAGTTTGCTTTTACTTCTGGCATTTAGGTAAAAAATATAACTTTTATTATGTTACATTTTCGCACACTTTAATAGTTACTGGATTTAAATTTATTTTAATACATTTGTTCCTTACTTAAAGCAAATTCATTATATGAAATTTAAGATTGATATATAAGATTAAAAATAGGATGGTTAAGAGTGTCCCACTGTTAGTGCAGTTAGTTGGAAGTTTTCTGCTTTTGATAGTTTCCCTTTTTTCTTAAACACTAATGGGGATAGAAATTAGCAGTGCTCTAAAGAAAATAATTGTAAACTTAGAATAGCTATGTACTTAGAACTTTTTCTTATAATGTTAATATAAGATGTCACGTTATTTTCATGAATTTATTTCACCTATTCAGTGACTTGTAGAGCCCACCACGTACTAGACGGTGAGGATAAAAAGATGAATAAATAAATAAGGTATAATCCTTATTGTCTAGAAATTCATAATCCAGAGGCAGCTCACAGTGATGAGAATATCATAGTTTATCTGATGTGAACAGGCATTTCAGAATAGGAATTCCTTTGTCATACAGAAAGCAGAATTGAGCTATTCTTAGAATTGGACAAAAGCAAGGGCTTTTTATTCAAAAAATTAGAATATAAGACACTGTGACTTCCTTTTTCTCCTTTGCCGTACTTATTTGTTTACTGGCTACTGGGTAATTACAGAGAAGAACATGCAAACCTTTAAAGCTTACATAAGGAAAACCATTTAAAAGTAACCAGAAGCTTTCTTCCACCTGGTTCTTAGAATAAAATTATATAATACCAACTTATTTTTGAGTGTGAAAACATGAGATTCTATATCATTATGTATGTCATTTATATATATGTAAAAAGTTGTCATGTAACTGTCTTCCTCAACCACTAACATTTTTCTTACACTTGTCTAATTCAACAGAAATTTTAATGTAACCCCCTTTCCTTTCTCATTCCATCTTGTATTCCTGGGCTTTGTTCTCCATTTTTACCTCAAATCTTAGATGGTACTAGATACATAATTCTGGACATAAATTTTAAAATAAAAGTAGGGTAGCTTTTGGTTGATAAGACTCTTCCTCTATTAACTTGCCTGTTGTGAAACTTTTCTTTGATCATTGAAAGGTTATTTTAATCTGAAACCAGTGTTACTGTTTACTTTGTTTATATATAAGATGAGGTATGTTTTAATTGAAGCGTTTTTTCAAGGTATTAGCCATTGAGCTTTTCTTTTCGCATAACAGTTGCCAAACTTTGCCCAGTGAAACCACCTTTCAAAAGAAACAAGGCAACTTCTCAAGAATTTTACTGATGTTTCATTATTATCCTTACTTTATATTAGTGTTAAAATAATAAATTAGATAGAAGTCATCATTTCACAAAATAAATTCTAGATAAGTTTTTTTTTTTTTTTTTGTCTTTTTGTTGTTGTTGTTGTTGTTGCTATTTCTTGGGCCGCTCCCGCGGCATATGGAGGTTTCCAGGCTAGGGGTTGAATCGGAGCTGTAGCCACCGGCCTACGCCAGAGCCACAGCAACGCAGGATCCGAGCCGCGTCTGCAACCTACACCACAGCTCACGGCAACGCCGGATCGTTAACCCACTGAGCAAGGGCAGGGACCGAACCCGCAACCTCATGGTTCCTAGTCGGATTCGTTAACCACTGCGCCACGACGGGAACTCCCCTAGATAAGTTTTAAAGCTCAATGCTGTTAACATTCTCCCCTTTTGTAATGAATTGAGTTTGTCATGAAGAATATTTACAGTGATGTGTGTTTGTATATATGCGTATGTACAAGCATATACATATATATGTATGTATATTTTTTTAATCTTTCAGTTAACTGAACTTAAGGCAGACTTTCAGTACCAAGAGTCAAACTTGAGAACAAAGATGAACAGTATGGAGAAAGCTCACAAAGAAACTGTGGAACAACTTCAGGTAAATGAGATTATGTAAATGGTAGGCAAGGAGGGCTAAACTTGGTTGATAGCACTCATTCTCTTAGACTAGTCTTGGTATCTCTACTCTATGCATATTTAGTGCCTGTCCAGCTTTGATTTTGACTTAATAATAATGTTTAACGTGCTCCCATTAAAAGGTGCTCCTTGAAATCCTTGATAGGGGGTTCAGTAGATCAATTCCGGAAACTTTTGCTTAAAATTCAAATAGAATTTTCAGAGGAGGAGATCACTAAAGTATGTTCAATTGATCATTGGATGAAAAGCAAAAAATAAAAAATCAGATTCATGAAACTAAGGTAAAAATAAGGTCTTTAGTACATTGTGCAATTATTCTTCCTATTTCCTCCCAGATAACAGGAGGGGAAGTGGGGGTACAAAACTGATTTCCAGGGACCTCGAGTAGAGCCAATTCATGCTTCATGCAGTGATGCAAGGCCGAAGAGTGCACTTTGACCTCTGTACTGTGGTTTTCAAAGTGCCACACAGGGTTCTGCTGTATCCCCGGCAGGGAGCCTAGGGATGTGGCCAATGTTGGAGTACTGCGGGGTCTACTCAGTAGGGTTTCAGTGTCCAGAACAACTGAATGGTGATGTCAAGAATCACCACAGTGACCTCTGTGTGAGGTCTGGCATGCAGAGATGGAGAGCATCCAACAGAGATACAGGTCATTCCCATATTTACACTTTTTTTTCACCAAGCCTTTGTAAATTTAGAAATCAGACTATTCTAAGTTAATTACATTCTGACATTTGTAAAATTAATCTTTGGGAACAGGATTTCTAAAGGTCAAAAGTTTTTAAGTCTTGAAAGCCTAGAAGAGGAGTTCCCATTGTGGCTCACCTGGTTAAGAACTGACATAGTGTCTGTGAGGATGCGGATTCAATTCCTGGCCTTGCTCAGTGGTTAAGGATTTGGTATTACTGTGGCTGTGGTATAGACCTCAACTGTAGCTCTGATTTGACCTCTAGTTTAGGAACTTCCATTTACCGCAGGTGAGGCCCTCAAACCAAACCAAACCAAAGCCAAAACAAACAAACAAAAAATAGCCTAGGAGATGATAGCACACAGACTTGAGGCTCTTGATACGGGAGAGTGCAGCTTGGGAAGGAAGGAATTAATACTGCCCCCCCCCCATTCTTTTTAAACATTAAACACCAAGGGACATTTGCTATTCCTGTCTTTGGATTTGTATTCTTCATGCTTTATTGAAAGTAGCTTAAATTGAATAAGATTGTAAAGTGGATTTAGGAACCTGTTGAAATTCAAGATTGAGGTTGCCTAGTCTTTTTTTTTTTTTTTTTTAAGGTCTTTTTTATTGTGTGTGTCCACGAAAACAAAGTCAGGGTAGCCTTTGATTAAAACTCCCTCCCTCCCCCCTAACACTGATTGAGTTGACAGTGAACAGAAGGCATGTAATGACAACAGCCTTGTTCTCTCCAGGAGAAGGAGAAGGGTCTTGCTCTCCTAGGCCCTAAGGCTGAGAGGTGAGCAGAGCTAGGAGGCTCCAGAGGAAGGCCTGCATGCTCATACCCACCATGCTGCAGAGGGCCTGAGCCTGCTGCCTCCCTTGCAGGACAAGGCAGGGGAAGCAGTCATTACCCCTGCCCAGTACCCTCAAGCTCGAACACTCAGAAAAGTCCCAGCCTCCCTCCCCAGCAAATACTGCTAAAGCAGTCAGCTGGGACTTCCAAGGCAGTCAGCCAGGACTTCTAAGACCAGCTGGCCCCAAAGCCACAAAGCCAGACTCTCAGGGCTCTGCCCGGAAGGGGTTGCCATCCTCAGCCTGCATGGAGTAGTAAACAAAGAGCAGGAAGGTAGCAGAGACCAGGAACAGGGGCATTTGGCCCCAGAGTGGGACCTGGCAGCCCTGCCCAGACCAGCCCCAGCGGCCTGCTTTTCTGGCCGAGTGGCACGGTGGGTGAGCCCAAAAGTAGGGGAGATTTGAAGAGAAACCCTTTGTAGAACTTCACACATAGCAGACATTAAAGTCATTTGTTGAATGAGCAGTGATTTATGAAATGTCCATCTACTCTCTGTTCTGAGAGACCACCCCTTTTGCAGATTAGGCTTCTTGTATGTTGCTGTTTCTCATCCACCAGCAAGTAGTAGTTTTATCTTGTTTTACTCATTCAGTTATTAGTGCTGAATGATTCATAGAAACAAAGTCTTGTGCATTTTGATCTCTGGTTTAATGGGATGGAGCCAAAACATGAGTAAATCCAGAATGATGTAACAGAAAAACTGTCAACAGTACTTAAATATGATAAAACTTAGTACTTCTCACTGTTTAAAAGAGCAATCCTTTGTTTGATTTTATAATTCTAAGCACAGGCAAACTTTTTTTTTTTTTTTTTGTCTTTTTGCCATTTCTTGGGCCGTTCCCGTGGCATATGGGGTTTCCCAGGCTAGGGGTCTAATCGGAGCTGTAGCCACTGGCCTACGCCAGATCCACAGCAATGCGGGATCCGAGCTGTGTCTGCAACCCGCACCACAGCTCACGGCAACGCCGGATCCTTAACCCACTGAGCGAGGCCAGAGACCGAACCCGCAACCTCATGGTTCCTAGTCGGATTCGTTAACCACTGCACCACAACGGGAACTCCTAAACTTCTTGTTCACATCTTAGCCTGAGTGATAGCTTAAGCCTAACTCTTCTTGGTTAGTAGCTGAAGTTTCATATAATAGAATAATAACTAATAATTATGTAGAAGTAAACATTTTCAACATAATTTTACATAAGCTGTCTTATTTCCTCCAGACATTAACTTTGAATTATGTGCTGTCCTCCTTTTGCAAGTGAAACTGTGGTCACATAGTTAAAAGTGACAAAGAAACCTCCGTTTTCTGACTCAGATTTAACTTTCTCCTGTTCTATACTGGCCCCACCTGCTCAAGTTTTCCACATCATCTTTGTTGTCAGGCCACTTCCCGATATCATTTGTGTTATTGCTGATAACGTGGTGACATTCTGTCCCAGTTAAGTACCCTCTTTTAACCCCCTTCCCTTTAGCAACCATGTACCAGTAAGGTTCTCTACCTAAACGTAGTGAAATATTTTTCTTACCTTTTTGTGATAAGAAACTGAACCTTGAAGCAGAAAATTTGCTTGTTCTAAAAGCTCTCAAATCATTTTAAACTAACAAACCTGGAAAATAAGCACTGAGCATCACAAGAAAAAAATTGTCCAAAATACCCAAACAAATAAACCGAAAAACCCAGTCAACCAAATAGAAAACAAATTGTCTCAAACATCAAGAATACCAAATAAAAAATAGACTTTATTTAGGCAATAAGTTGATAAAAAGGGAAAAGGAACTAACATTTGAGTGCCTGCTATATACCAGCCACTGTGTTAGAGTGTTTTGTATATTTGATTAGTTCTTTCAACTCCTTTTGAGGGAGATGGTGAAGTTTCTATTTTACATATGGGAAAATAGATGCCAAGATAAGTTGCAGAGCCAGGATTCAAGACAGGATCTGCGTGATTGTTTTTTTTTTTTAGGGGTGCATCTTTGGCATATGGAGGTTCCCAGGCTAGAGGTTGAATCAGAGCTGCAGCTGCTGGCCTACACCACAATCACAGCAACGCCAGATCCAAGCTGCCTCTGCGACCTACACCACAGCTCACGGCAGCACTGAATCCTTAACCCACTGAGCGAGGCCAGGGATCAAACCTGTGTCTTCATGGATGCTAGTCAGATTCATTTCCTCTGAGCCATGATAGGAACTCTGAGATCTGTGTGATTCTTAATCCACATGTTCCTTCCTTTAAGTCAGCATTTCTAAATATTTTCACTTAACTTGTTTAAGAGTTCTTAATTGATTTTTGCATGGTGCATAATAGAGAAGTAGTATTTGGATAAAAAATTTTAATGCCTATATATTAAATATTAACTCTAAAATATATTTTAAAGGTACCTAAATAAGAATGAGACGGACTTGGACTTGTCTCCATTTAATAGCTGACACACTGTTAATTCTTCTTAGTCTTTTCTTCCGTAATTTATCAGCAAATAAATTTATTAGTGATGTGATTAGGAGACTGAATATATACATGCAGATTGAAAATTAGCTGCTAAAGAATTAAAAGGAAAGACTTCTTTCAGTACCTAAGGTTGAGTTCTTGTATTTCATATTTAGACTATGAAAATTATAAACTTATTGATTTTCTTGTTTATTTCTTAATGATGAGAAAAGATAATTTGAAAATAACTGGCATTAATAATTAGTATGTCACTATAAATACTTTGGTAAAATGTCATTTATAAATCTGACAGAGATCTCTGAGGCCAGTTTGCAGGCATTTCCCTTTTTCTTAATGCCCTTCATTAATTTATATTTAAAATTTTGTTTCTTAAGATGCCTTTTTTTAGTGAGTGAGTCTATTACAGTTATAAATTAAATAGCACATAGCTAACAATAAAAGGAAAACAACTTAAAATTACCATGATCCTGGGACTGGTCAGCCGAGTAGTACACCAGTCAGTCATGACTGTGCGGACTTGACTTCCATTAACTGCCAGGCATTCTCATCGATTTGTCTTCAGAGTTTCTCAGACTGTTTAATCTTAAAGGGAAAATTAAAATCCTTTGAAATTCTTGATGGTTTTCCAAGTTTGAAATTGAATTTGAAATCAAAACTCTTAATTACCACCTTAATTATTTAATAACTGTTGAATAAAGAAATGCTATTAATCATGCAGTGAAACATAAAATGATTTGACTTGTAGATGTAAGAAACTTCTTGAATATTTGCATTTTGGAGGTCATAGGTATTAATTAGGGAGAGTTGGACTGGAGAAGGGTGGGGGAGTGGAAGTACAAAGCCTGGAAAAGGTTTGTATTTTGTGAAACTGCTTTAAGATGGTATACTGAGAAAGCAGAGCGTTTGCCATATAAAGCCTAAAATTAAAGTAGAAGCTGCATACTGGGGTTAAAAAAGTGTAGATAAAAAAAAAAAAAAAAAAAAAACCCTGAGACCTGTGAAGGGAAGAGGTTTTTCACGTATAAACCAGAGGACATCTTTTGAAATTGTGTTATTTTTAGAGTAGTGCTCAGATTCCAAACTATTTTAAACTTCCTCCCTATATTGGCTCCAAAAGCATTTGTGCAATAACGTATTTGTATGTGTGGAGGGTCCTTTATTACCTACATTTCCATAATTAAGGGGTTAATGTAGGGAGGCAGATGCAGTCACAATCTGAAAGTATTCACCAAAGGCCCCCATTTATACTTGCTTTCCTCACTACCCACTAGTGACTGTCATAGTACCTTGGCTCGAGAACAGGGACTTTGTCATTGGAATGATGAGCAAATTCAGTTCAGATTGATGGCAAAGTGAAATCTTTAATCTCTGAAAAAAAAGTTTCATCCTTTCATGAAACTTAAAACAGTGATGATGTGTAACTGCTCAAATTACATTAAAGCCAGTACCTAATGATTGTATGGCAATTAAAGAAAGACCTGAAAGGGTGGGTCTAACGGGTGCTTAAAAAAAAAATCCCTTGAATATTATTAAGTTAAGAGAGTGGTCCCTTCAGCAAAGTGTTAAAGTCGATATTTTTGGGAAAAGGACCTCTTAGGCTTGTTCCATAAATAGGTAAGCATCAAAATGAAAGACTCTGTGCAGTCTGTCTGGAAATAGTCCTCTCAAATCACCACTTGAGTTATTTGATCGTATTAATTATAAAATACTTATATTCACGGTTTTCGTTTCTTCTTTTTTCTTTTCTTTTTGCTTGTAGCATGTGGAAGTTCCATGGCCAGGGATCACACCCATGCCACAGCAGGGACAACATAGGATCCTTAACCCACTGAGCCACAAGGGAACTCCTTGTTTAATGTTTTTAAGATAAAGACAAAGTTTTTTCCTTATTTAAAATTTTGTCCCTCTTTAAAATAGATTCACTTTAAGTTGCCTTTTTTGTAGCCAATGTCTTAGGACCACAGTTATGTTAGTATTGATATTTATATAAAGGGGGCTGACAGACAATCTAGAATCATCCTTCTACATATCCAGTAGTAAAGAGATGAACCTAAATATATCAACTCTTTTATTTATTCTGATTCAATGAATATTTTAAGTAGTCTTCTTCAGCATGACTTACTATATCAAATACTTTTAATTTTTAATTGTTTTAAATGTTTTTGTCTCCTACAGGCCAAAAACAGAGAACTACTCAAACAGGTCGCAGCATTGTCAAAGGGTAAAAAGTTTGACAAAAGTGGAAGCATATTAACATCCCCTTAGAGAAAGTAGTTGTTCATTAGTGTTTCTGCTGAAAATGTAAAATTTGAAAAAAAGAAATTCTGTGAAGCCCTTAAATTTAGTGTGTAGTGGAAAAATATTTTTGCACACCAAATGAATTGGTGTGTTTCCTATTCACTTTTGTAACTGATAACACAGCATTTTTTTAAGTTGTAAAACATTCAAATAAAACTTCAACTGGTTTGAAGTAACTTTTTAATTATTTGATATCCAGCAACTTTTTTTGCCAGCAATAGTATTAAACAGCTGTCAAGGAGTGCATGAATAGTGCTCTTTCTAAAATGCAACATGCAATAATAGAGTAAGTATGGTTTTAAGAAGTCAGAGCAGCAGGGGTTTGGCTTTGATGTTTATTTTACATGATGATCATTTCAGATAAAACAGTTTTCAATTTAGAAATACAGAAACTTTTAAACAAAAGAAGTTGTGAACACTGGTTTTTTGGTAGTTGTGTTTTTACTTTTCATTGACATGAATTTAGGAGAGAATCATGGTGCTTTTATTAAATGGACTTCAGAGTATATGTAAATATGTTTTTAAAAGTTACATCGTTAACAGTAGTAAACTAGTATTTTCGTTATTGGTATAGGACTTCATGTTTATTGTACAGTATCCAAGGTAAAATGTGTTTGTTTTGTAAAAACTACTGTAGATTTTTACTTACAAGTGCCTTTTTGCCACCTAATGTTTTTATTTATAGGAATGCTGATCTTTTGTACATACTATTTGTTTTAAAATCATGTTTAATAAATGTTTGTATATAAATGCATATGTACAGAAGCTATTTCAAAAGGAAATCAAAATTGCTAGTAAAAATGTTTGAGGTTGCATTAAGCACTGATATGCATCTAGACTTTAGATGATTTTGTTGTTTGTTTCTGTGTGATGTGGGAAGCTGTTGGTCATTGAATTCATTGAATTATGTCAAAATACTTCCCCAAAGATTTAATTTTAAATCACTTCTGATAGAGTAATTTTATTTTTAATGTCATATGGCTTCATATTCATATTTTGTGAGTTACATGTTTTACTTTATTTTTCTTTAATTAAAATTTTAAGAAATTATAGTTCTTCTGTAGTGGTCCATATATCTGCTTTACCTGTAATATGTGGTTATCTAAGTTAATATTTATGTACACCATACTTAATTTGTAAGTTTAAAGCAAGTCTGGAAAAAATTAAATATCTTTTAAATCAGTCTGTGATTACCTTTGAATAAATTGGAATCTACTGTAAGATTTAGGCACTATTTATAAGAAAATTATATCAGAGTTTTTTAAAATTGTCTATAAAAGATTAAGGTAGGGTGGGATAGGTTAGGAAAAGTTATTGACTAATTATATTCTGATCCAGTGTTTTTGCCTCCCTGCAATAGAATTGATCTCCTTAGTTAAGGCCAGTTCAGACTTTCAGTTCAATTTTAAAGTCTCAAGTATCGCTAGATAACTGTATAGAGTAGAAGGGCTCCTTCTCTTAGGCATTTATGGGCAAATACAGATTTGTTTCAGGTAAACTGTTATTAAACTTCTCAGTTTTGAAGATTTGTTTTTACACAAGCATTGATTATGAATGTTGTATCAAAGATCCTCTTTCCTCAGAAGACGGAATGACTGTAATAATTGTTTTTAACATGACTCATGTTTTAGTTGATTACTCCTATAGTGACTTGTTACAAAGTGACATCAAATAATTCTTTGTCCAATTTGAAAACATATAATCTAGGGCAACTTTCAAGTGATAGCAGAATAGTCAGCCAGACTTGGAAAATTAAACCAGTTTATTTTTATGATGTCTTCATGCAATAATCTTCCTAAATTTAGTACTCTCTACAGGGATGGATAATGCCTTCTTAACACAGATTTTAATGTTTTTGCAGGATTTACTAAATTCATTATATAGTCTTAACCTTTCTTTAAAATTTATGGTGTTTGTATTCTGGTTTCACAGCTATTTGTCGGTCATAGTGGTCAGTATAAACTGTGTTAATAGTTCTTTTTCCTTGTTGGAGCTGCTACAAAAGAAAGGTGCGCCTTCCCCAATTTTAGGTAACAGATTAAAAGTTGAAATTGGTCTAAACAATGAAGCTTTGTAAATTTTGAGGCTAAAACCTTTTAGGGGCTTCACAGTATTTAGTCCTAAATACTGCCATCTCTTTATTCCATGAGCTGATTTTATAACTTAATTATTTTGCAGTTGTATAAAGTAGTACTTGAGTCCCAGTCCTGGATCTGTAGTGTATTGACATGAGCAGATATTCTCTCAATGTGGACTTGTAAGGAGATACTATGGTGTGCCGTATTGTGCTTTTTAGCCTGTTTTCAGCTATGGATTAGCATTTACCAGTGAGGGTCATTTTGGCTCCAGTTATTTATGTATTAATAGCCTGTGAATATTGCAGTCCTTTTTAGATGGTATTGGTCTAAATATGCATTCCTCAGTGAACCTGTTAAGCTGTTCATATGTATAGACTATTGAAATACTGTACTTACGCTCATCTGACTGTTGACATTTTGTACTTTTTTCTAAATCCAATATTTCACAATAAAAACTTGTCAAAAGCTTTGTATTGGTTTCCTATTGCTGCTGCAACAAATTACCCAAATTTAGTGGCTTAGAAACACACAGATCAATTCTCTTACAGTTCTGGAGGGCAGAAGTCCAAAACCAGTTTCACTGAGCTAAAGTCAAAGTGTGGGCAGGGCTGGCTCTAGGGGAGTGTGTTTCCTTACATTTTCTGGCTTCTGGAGACATATTCTTTTTTTTTTTTTTTTTTTTTTTGGCCGTACCCTTGGCAAGTTCTTGAGCCAGGGATCAAACCTGTGCCATAGCAGCAGCTTGAGCCGTGCAGTGACGACTGCAGTCCTTAATCTGCTGCACCACAAGAGAACTCCTAGAGCCCCATTCCTTGCCTTCTGTGGCTCTTAGCCCCTTCCGCACCTCCCCCTTTCAAAGCCAAAAGAATAGCATCTTCAAGTCTCTGCCTCTGTCATGATCTCTTTTTGGTTGTACTGCCTCCTACCTCTCTTCTCTCTTATAAGCACCTTTCAAGGACATCATTGGGACCACCTGGATGGTCAGGATGGTCTCCCTGTCTTAAGTTCACATACTCCCTTTTGTCACATAAAATAACATAGTATTTATGTGTTCTAGGGATTAGGATAGGACATCTTGAGGGATCATTACTGAGCTTCGCCTACGTTTTCCCAGTACAGGGCTCTAAAACAATAAATTTGAGAGAATTAACTCAGGCCAAACATTTAACTTTCATTTCTGTTAAGACTTTTTGTGAAATACTTTCCTGAAAAAAATTTATATGAATTACTATTGTGCCATTTTAGAGCAACAATAGGCAAATCAAGCTATATGGAGTTAGGTTTTTGCAAACATTGCAACATGACTAGAACCGTGCTAGACTGTTTGATAGGATAAGAGTTGAGGGCATGATTTAATTTATAGACTTGCTGGGGAGACAATACACATGAAAGAAATCTGGAACATAACTGTAGTATTAGTGCAATAAGAAGCTAATGGCCTTTAGGCAAGGGCATTCTCAGAGTCGTGGGAAAGGTTAGTCTGCGTCATTGCTTTCTCAGACTTGAGCAGGCATCAATTGGGGTGTGGTGGTGGGGCTTGTTAAGCATGTGTTGCTGGGTGTCCCAGTTCTTGAGTTCATTGCTCTGGGGTGTGGCTCCAAAGCTTGGATTTCAAGGTCTTAGGTAATCCTGATCTCCTGGCCCAGAACCCACACTTTGAGAACTTTTATATATACGTGTGTGTGTGTGTGTGTGTGTGTGTGTGTGTGTGAATCTTTTAAGAAAAGGTGTTCCCGTTGTGGCTCAGCATGTTACAAACCCAACTATTATACATGCTGATGTGGGTTCCATCCCTGGCCTTACTCAGTGGGTAAAGGATCTCGTGTTGCCGTGAGCTGTGCTTTAGGTCGCTCGATTCCTGCGTGGCTCGATTCCTGCATTGCTGTGGCTCTGTTACAGGCTGGCAGCTGCAGCTCTGATTTGCCCCCTAGCCTGGAAACTTGCATGTGCTGCAGGTGCAGCCCTTAGAGACTAAAAAAAAAAAAAGTCACGAGAAGTTTCACAGGACAATAAGTGGAAGGTATTTGAGGAAAAATTGGGGAATAAACATGAAAAAGTTTTTGGAAATGCATTTTAAAAGCATTTTGGGTAGGAGTTCCTATGTGACTCAGTAGGTTTAAGGATCCGGTATGGTCATGGCAGCGGCTTGGGCCACTGCTGAGGCGCCTGTTTAGTCCTTGGTCCAGGAACATCTGCATGCTGTGGGCACAGTATTCATATACGTATACATATGTACATACAGAAAGGCATTTTGGATAGAGCCTCCACTAGATTTTTGAAAAGGAAGTGATGTAAGATTAGATAATCTGACCCTTTAAGAGGACTGTAGGAGTCATTGTCTCCAACTTGTTTATTTTAGAGCCGAAAAAATGAAGCAGGAAAGGGCAAACGACTTAAGGATTGACTTTTATTCATGCCCTGACATTTTCTAAAAAGAATTTGAGGTAGCTTGGCTTAGGTCACTTGTACCTAGCCAGTTTGCCTTACAAAGGAAAATCAGTTTTAGGGTGGAATGTGTAGTCATCCTATCGGACATAGCTAAGGAGTTGAGGATAATGAGAAAAGTCAATCGGATGCCTTGAGCTCGTGGGCAGAGAAAAGTCTCCATTCTCAACAATGCCTCAACACAGAAGGTACCGAATGTGCTTTTTAATTGACAAGGAGATGGTATATGACTCAAGCCCAGTGTTTTTTCCCTCATGTTTAATGTGATGACTGCATTTGGAATATGTATTGCTAGTCACCATTTTCAAGGAAAACGTAAATGATTAGAGGATCAGAAACTGTATTTTGACTGAAATGATTGACTCGTTTCTAAAATAGAGACGAGACCAACCACCCTATAGAAAACTGGGCCAGAGAAATGAATGTACGTTTCATAGGAAAAATGCACGTGATTCTTAACCACGTGAAAGGATGCTCAACCACACTCATAATAAGAAAGAGGAAAAAAGTAAGGAGTTAACCCTTCTCATTTGTAGGTTTGCAATATCCCAAATCTGATAACATACATTGTTGACGGAGTTGTGGAAATGCCCTACGAAACGGCTCTCGGCCATTGCAAAACAGTCCCTGTGGAGGTACATTTTAATAACTAGCAACATCACATAGGCAATTGTGCTTTGACTTAGTAATTCAATTTCTAAAAATCTCTACCAAACACACACTTATAAAAAGTGTGTTTTATATCTTTTATATATTTAAGAAGGGTAGGGATACACACATACAAATCTGCTCATATTTTTTTAAATTGAGGGTTTAGCATAATTTACACAATTGTAAAACAATCCAGAAAAAAAGAAATGAAACAAATGTACCTAAATATTTGGCCAATTGGTGCCACGACCAATTCTAATTGCTATAAAGTGCAATAATTTGTACCTCCCCAGTGGGATATGTCTTCTGGTAAAATAGAGCTGCAGAATCATCTTATACTGTTAACTAATCATATTTTGGTGAGGTTATTATGTGGGACAAAATATTAAGGAATAAGGCAAGTGAATAATTATGTGATATTCTAATACTATCCTTCTATTCATTGCTTAGGACTAGGATTCTTGGCTAGAGAGAAAGGAGATTTAAATAGGTTTACTAAAATCTATATAGTCTATTTTCAATTAGAATTACCAGTATAAACTCAAGATACTTCCAGAAGAAATAGACATATTCAGCAGGGAAAGTATAAAAAAATAAGCCTGCAACACCTTGTCAGGCCAGATAGCAAGGAAGCTATCAAGGATGATTTAGTATGCTCTCAAAAGACTCATGAGCCATTTGCAAGATAGCACAATACGAACATCAATATAGAAAATAATATCTGCAGTAGGTGGAAACGTTGCCTATGTTTAAATACATGAGTTTAAAATGATACTAAATAAAGAGACAAATACACCATACAAAAACCAAAGCACTAATCGCTCACCATTGGAGGAGGCTAGTGACTGACTCATTACTTTGGAAACTAATGACTGAACAGAAAAGAACTCAATATTTCTTATAGTTCCCATACAAACTATACCTCTGGGTAGGCAAGCAGTTAAAGATACTTTTTCTTAAAAAAAAAAAAAAATCCTTGGAGTTCCCTGGTGGCTCAGCAAATTAAGGATCCAGCATTGTCACTGCTGTGGCTTGGGTTACTACTGTGGCATGAGTTCAAATCCCCGGCCCAGGGACTTCTGCATGCCATGGGTGAGGCCACAAAAAAAAAAAAAAAAAAAAAAGGTTTCCTGTAATAAGTGGAAAGGCAATGATTGAATCATGATATCATCATTTTGCAACTTTTAATGAGTTTTTGATGATAATAAGTATTGGTCATACTATTGACCAATTGCTAAAAGTACACAAAGAGACTTATTCCTTTTGTTTGTATGGTTTTTTTTTTTTTTTTTTTTTTTTGCTTTTCAGGGCCGCACCTGCGGCATATGGGTTTTCCCAGGCTAGGGGTTGAATTGGAGCTACACCCGCCAGCCTACACCACAGCCACAGCGACACAGAATGGGAACTGTGTCTGCGACCTACACCACAGCTCATGGCAACCCACTGAGCGAGGCCAGGGATTGAACCCACAACCTCATGGCTCCTAGTTGGATTTGTTTCCGCTGCGCCACGACAGGAACTCCCAAGGAGACTCATTCTTAACATAACGTGCTTTCTTGAAGGAGGAGCACACCACTCAGTACCCAAGGGTAAATTTGTCCAAAAGAATCAAACCTAAATCTGATCAAGCATCTCTCAGTTTACAGGAAATAGCAAAGAACATTAGGTTGAATGACACCAAAGGGATGCAGGTGGCACAGTGGTTACTTCAGTAAGTTGCAAGGAGAAAAAAGTGATGGAGGGGAGTTAGAGGGGAAGCACATAAGGTACTTAAAAGATATCAACCTATCACCATGTGTGGACTTCATTTGAATCTTGAATCAAAGAAACTTAAAAATTGAAAGTTTTTTTTTTAAGATTTATGAAACAAGTGGAAATTTGAATACTGACGTGTTATTAAATGATAGTAAGTAATTACTGTTACCTTTTTAGGTATGATAATGCAGCAATGTTTAAAACACCTACTAAAATACTTACAAGGACATGACATGATGTTTGGTACCTGATTCAAAATAATGTAGGGAGGGAGGTGAATGAGAATACAAGCCAAATAGGATTGACTGTTGCTGTTAATTATTGGACTTGAGTAATTGGTATATGGCAGTTTATTACACTCTTCAGTTTAACTTTTGTGTAAGTTAAAAATACTATTTTTTAGAGTTCCCATTGTGGTGCAGTGGTTAACGAATCCGACTGGGAACCACGAGGTTGCGGGTTCAATCCCTGGCCTTCCTTGCTCAGTGGGTTAAGGATCCATGAGCTATAGGTCGCAGACGTGTCTCGGATCCCGTGTTGCTGTGGCTCAGGCGTAGGCTGGCACCTACAGCTCCCATTCGACCCCGGGCCTGGCCTGGGAAACTCCATATGCCACGGGAAGTGGCCCTAGAAAAGACCAAAAAAACCCACTATTTTTTGGTAATAAAAAAATACCACCACCACTATCACCACCATGGCTCACCTTAAACAACACATCTTCACTGAGAAAAATGAGACGATATAAGAAAAAAAAAGACCATCCATAATTCTACCACCTGGGGACGTTCATGTTTCTGTTTTGTACACGTTCTTCCAGCATTATCTGTAAGGGCTACGATCATGTTATAATGTAATTTTGATTCTTTTCCTTCTTCCTCTCTCCCCTCACCTCTATAAGAAAAGCAACTCCTACATTATAAAAAAAAACCATTTGTAGTAATTTCATGGCCACACATGGAAGGCAGTAGAGCCTAGTATTTAGGGTCACTATTTCTGGAGTCAAATGTGGTTTCAAAGTCATTTATTAACTGGATGTTTCGGGGTATATTTATCAATATCTTTGAGTCTCAGTTTCCTCATCTGGGCCATTAACAATTTATAAGGCTGTTACTCACTGTTAAGTAAGATAAAGCATTCACACACAAAGGACTTTCCATAATCTCTGGCACACAACTGTTTACTTAACTAAAAACCTTTAAAGCTAACTTGAGGGCTAACGCTACCTTTTGAGTTTCAAGTCTGTCTCTTGTGAGTCTGATAACAATGGAATATTAGGGTTGACTAATGGCTTCATGGCTTTTAGCTGTGGAACTAGTTTTCTTTTATCAAGTGAAATATTATCCAGAGTCCTCACATATAAAACAAGTAAAAGCAGACACGCTTTGGTTGAAGTCAAGGTGAGAATGGTATCCCCGTCATTGTAGGATTTAGTAGAGCTGATGTTGGTGGCTCAGAGTCCTCGATGATGCCACATAATTGAATAATATTTATTATTTGAATTATGTCTGAGTTATTGCTAATTTTGAATTAATTGAGAGTCTCAGTGACTGTTATCTTATTGTACAGTTATTTTCATTTCAGAGCAGTGAATTTCCTTTTAAATCCCAGTATTGATTGAACATCTTTTATTCACTATGTGTCAGTCACTGTTGCCAGTTCAACAAAGATGCAAAGATCGATCTTCATTTTCAGGAGCTCGCAGTCTAGAGGAGACAGCCAGGCAATTAAGTTACTGCAGAAAGTATGATAAATTACAGATATTCATGAATGATAACACTAAGAAGGGAGTTACTAAAATAAACCCATTTTTTTTTCTTTTTCTTTTTTGGCTGCACCTGAAACATATGGAAGTTCCCTGGTCAGGGATTGAATGTGAGCTGCAGATGCGACCTACATCACAGCTGCAGCAACTGTGGATCCTTAACCCACTGCTCCAGGCCAGGCATTGAACCTGTGCCTTGGCCGAGATCCGAGCCACCACAGAGACAATGCTGGATCCTTAAACTGTTGTGCCATGGCGACAACTCCTAAAACTTTTTTTTTTTTTTAAAGAAAAAAAAAAAAAATACAAAGACTCGTGACCTCAGAACATCACACTTGCCTCTAACTTCTCTTGCTGCTTCTCAGTTTCTTTTGCTCGTTTCTTCTCATACCCTTACATCAAATGGTTGGATTGCTCAGGGCCCAGTCCTTGTATTTTATAAAAAATATATATATAATATAATTTTTTTCATTTATATGTACAGTATATATATATATATATTAATTTTCCTAGATAAGTTCATTAAATATTCTCTAACGATTTCTAATTATTATCTAAGCTAATGTCTCCCAAACTTATAGCAACAGTCTGGACAACTCTGCTAATTTCTAGACTGTATGTCATTTCCAAGTGTGTGTCCAAAATGCCTCTCAAACTTAGCATCCACAGCTGTGTGCTCCTGATCTGGACCTTCAAGTCCAAATAACTCTTTGGCTGTTTTCTCACTCCCGTTAATGACAATTCAATTCAAGTTGTTCAGGCCATAATCTTCGGTATAATCCGTGACTCTTCATTTTCTCTCTCACCCCCTATCTGTCCTTCCAAAATTTGTCAGCTTTATCTTCAAAATACACCCAGGAATTGACTACTTTTCACTGTCTCCACTCCTGATATCTCTGTTGCCTGCTGGCTATTCTCAACAGAGGAGCAGAGAGTGATCGTATTACATGACATCAAATCATGTCATAGCATGTCATGTGAAGCAGCTATTGCCCCCTTTCTCTTTTTAATTGCATGATTTAAATGTTAAAGAGGCACCAAATGCAGTGATCAGATTTCACTGACTTTGTTTGAATTCCTACTTATGTCCACCAGGGGGAGGGCTTCACTACCAAATAACATTGTGAACGCTGCTTTTGCTGTAGGGCTGCAGGATTCACCCTGGTAAGAGCAAGCATTCTCACAGCTATACAGTGGTATAAATGGGAGAATCCATTTGCAGAGGCAGTTGGTCTTGCACAATTCCAGAATATAACTTTTCAACTCAGTCAACTCATTGGCTCACAAAACATGAGTTTTAAAATGTTTGTCTTTGGAAGCATTGGTTTTGAGTTCAGAAATGCTATTTTAAAAAGAGTTGCTTTAAAGATTTCCGTCTTGATGTCTTGTGCACATGTCTTTCTTTCCAAAGCCAGTCCTGCTGATGCACTAGGGACATTGGTTTGGCCCTCCTCCTCCCCATGTGGGAGCTCCTGCTTCAGGACCTGTAATGGGACAGGGAATCAGCGTACTGTTCGAGGTCCTCCATCTCCAACTAAGCTCTGTCTCCAAGGGAGGTTTGATGTGGCCACTGCATCACTGAGCTGGTCTATGGTAGCAGTACCCCTGGAGTCCTGGGTTGTATAGCTGCAGCCTATGCAGCTATGAACCACAGCCTGTGACTGGGCTTAGCCCTGGGGCTGGGATGGTATGCTTTGAGTCAAGCTATGGATGTATCTACCTGAACTCCACTCTTCCTAATGCCCCACTTCCCTTGCAGCTACACTCTAGTCTTCTCAGGATATCTCCTCCAATCTATGCAACCCCATTATTATTTTCATGTCCATTCATTAATTTTCAGGGACTCTCTAAACTTGCCACATGCCAGGTTTACTTTTTAAAATGCTAATACAAGAAATGTATTTGGCCTTGGAGTTCCCATCGTGGCTCAGAGGTTAATGAATCCTACGAGGAACCATGAGGTTGCAGGTTCGATCCCTGGCCTTGCTCAGTAGGTTAAGGATCCGGCATTGCCGTGAGCTGTGGTGTAGGTTGCAGACGCGGCTCCGATCCGGTGTTGCTGTGGCTCTGGTGTAGGCTGGTGGCTATAGCTCCGATTAGACCCCTAGCCTGGGAACCTCCATATGCCGCAGAAGCGGCCCTGGAAATGGCAAAAAAAAAAAAAAAAAAAAAAAAGAAAGAAAGAAAGAAAGAAAGAAAGAAATGTATTTGGTCTAGAACCTCAAAAAAAAAAAAAAAAAAAAGTTAGGGATTTTATCCAGCTAAGAAAATTCACGAGTCCCATCCTGGTTAAAAGTAGCTAGCAGTTTGGTTGATTTATATATGGGCAGGAGAGAACCAATTTTTCTGGCTGCATTCACAATTAAGTTTTTTAAAAAGAGAGGCTGGAGTTCCTGCCGTGGCACAGTGGGATGGGCATCTCTGCTGCGGCAGGGCACAGGTTCAATCCCCTGCCAGGCAGAGTGGGTGAGGATCCAGCATTGTGGCTCGAGTCTGACCACTGACTGGGGAATTCCATATTCAGGTTGGCCAAAAAAGAAAAAAAAAAAAGTTGGGGGGAGCTCTCAATAGAGACTGAAGGAGTTCACGCTGTCCTGTCCATCTGATTTCATGCTATCCTGGCAGACTTGTCCCATCACTAGTGAATAAGGGAGGCCTAATAACCCTCTCAAAGAAAAATCCATGGTGCATGAAATGGGCAGGAAGAAATGACCTTGAGAAGCCATCCAATACATCCATAGCTTGTCTCAAAGCATACCATCCCAGGCCCAGGGCTAAGCCCAGTCACAGGCTGTGGTTCATAGCTGCATAGGCTGTGTGCCCCCTCCTGCAACGATTGTGGGATGGCCCTGTGTCTTTCTTGGACCAGCATAATGCAAAGGAAGTGAGGTTGTGTCCGTTGTGAGCCTAAGCCTTCCAGAAGGCCTGAAAACCTCCAATTTTGTGCTCTTGGGGTCATTCATTGAAAAAGGCCATCTCTGCTGCTAGAGAGATGCATGGAAAGGCCACATGCAGAGGAAAAGTCTGAGACTAGGAGTTCCTGTTGTGGCTTAGTGGGTTACAAACCGAACATAATGTCTGTGAGGATGTGTGTTTGATCCCTGGTCTTGCTCAGTGGGTTAAGGATGTGATGTTGCTGTGAGCTGTGTTGTAGGCCGCAGATGCAGCTTGGATCCTGAGATGCTGTGGCTATGGTGTAGCCTGACAGCTGCAGTTCAAATTCTACTCCTAGCCTGGGAACTTCCATATGCCATGGGTGCAGCCCTAAAAATGAAAAAAAAAAAAAAAATCTGACCTAGATAGAGAAGAAAAGGAGATGTCCCACCCTCCCCAGTTCTCTTGAAGCAAATCCTAATCATCATTTAATATCATCCATAAATATTTTACTATCTATCCCTAGATGAAAAGGATTCTTGGAGTTCCTGTTGTGGCTTAGTGGTAATGAACCTGAGTAGTTTCCATGAGGACTTGGGTTCGATCCCTGGCTTCACTCAGTGTGTTGAGGATCTGGTATTGTTATAAGTGTGGTGTGGGTCGCAGAAGTAGCTGGGATCCAGCATTGCTGTGGCTGTGGTGTAGGCTGGCAGCTACAGCTCCAATTCTACCCCTAGCCTGGGAACTTACATAGTTTCATATGCTGCAGGTGTATGGAGAAAAAAAAAGCAAAACAAAAAGAAAGAAAGAGATTCTTTCTAAAAACCTAAGCTTTAATTCTATTATCTCATCTGAAAGTTATGATTTCCTAACATTATCAAATGATCAGTGTCCAAATTTTCTTAATAAATCAATATAGGATCCGTATGGAGTTACGAATAAGATCTAGAGAAGGTCTATTACCTGGCATTTGTTATGTCTTTTCAATCTCTTTTCACCTCTAACTTCTCCTTCTCTTTCGCCTCCCACACTCCACACCTCGGGGATGAGACTCTTGAAGCAGTGGGTGCTGATTCAGTGAGCCAGCCACCGCTTAGGGGTCTCAATCCACCCAGCTGAGCGCCTGGGTGATAACAAAGGACTTGGCTCCTGCGAGCGGGGCCCAGCACTTAGATGGGAAGGACCAGCCAGAACCAATAATACAGCACCAGGAACCAACCAGAGGTGCAGATGGGGAGAGAGAACATCTGAACAGAAAAACAGTGACATGCACAAGAAGAATAGCCAGCAGGTGGGGGGAAGAAGACTTTCTTGACCTAAAAACAGTTTTAATTTCCCAGCCAAACATTTGCTATGATTAGACCAATAGCCTAGAAGAATAATGGCAAGAAATATGTCCAAAATGCAAAGTAGAAATGAGGAGAAAAGAGGAGTTCTTGTTGTGGCTCAGCAGGTTAAGAACCTGACACAGCCTTCATGAGGATGCAGGTTTGATCCCTGGCCCTGCTCAGTGGGTTAAAGATTTGGCGTTGCCACAAGCTGCAGCGTAGATCCCAGATGCAGCTTGGATCCTGAAGTTGCTGTGGCTGTGGTGTAGGCCGGCAGCTGCAGCTCAGATTGGACCTCTAGCCCAGGAACTTCATATGCTGCAGGTGCGGCTTAAAAAAAAAGAAAAAAGAAATGAGGAGAAAAGGTCATTTCTGGTAAGATAGATTTAAGAGTCCTGACATGCAAAGTATTAATTATTTTAAAAGGAGTCCTACAAGAAAACAGTTAAAAGAAACAGGAGGAGTGGCACATTAATTAAATTATAGTAGAAAATTTCCCAGAACTACAAAAGACTTGAGTCTGCATCTTGGAAGGAATCAATGAATTTCTACCAGTATTGATTTTTTTTTAAAAGACATGTCCTGGTAAAAATGTCTGTATTTTAAGTCTAAAGAGAAAAATCTTATAAACTTCCAAACAGGGGGAAAAAAAAACCCAAAAAGCAGTTTTCCTGCAAAGGACAAGAAATCAGATTTCTCATCTATAACACTAGAAGCAGCAGTGAATGAATATTCCACAAACTACTTGCCAACCCCCACCTCAAAAAAAAAACAAAAAACCCTATAACCTAAGCATCCTTCAGCAGCCAAGGACCATTCTGTCAAGATGCAAGAAATGTAATTGTGGTTGTGCCAGTAATCAGAGACTCTTACCATCGGTGTTCTTCATATGAAGAAACTATTCTAGAAAAGACATCAACCAAGGCAATGGAAAAAAAAATATTCAGTTCAGAGACATCAAGGAGAGGATGCAATGGTTGGGCAATGAAGCTTGCAAGACATAATTATCTTTAAATCTAAATAGATATTATTAGCCTAGGATTTTTCTAATATCCGGAAGTGATACATACGAACTCTTGAAAAGACAACCCAATGATTTGAACTATAATCTCAACAAAATCTAAAAAATGGAGATGGGAAAGAGATTACATTCCATTCCCATCGTTTTCATGATGAGCAAGGCAGGCAGCAGAGGCCAGCATGAGAAGGGGGTGGGAGGGCATATTTTAAAGGTTTGCTCTCAGTAGGGTCAGGAGAAAATGGAAAACTAGAAGTCCTGGGGTGGAGGAGACACCGATGGTATCTTTTCTTCAAATAAACTAGAAAAACATGACTGTGCCCGTGAGCACAGGAAAGGGAAGTTTGCCCTTAATGAAGTGAAGAGGAGGTAGAACTTGCAAAATATCAGGGGGAAAACTGGACTGAAGGCAGCTTGATCACACCAGTAAAAATAACAAAAAGGTAAAGAAGAAACATCATAAAAAAAAATTAACTGCAGGAAGGGAGAAGCAGCAAGACATGTGGGATGGTGAGCCGCCAAGAAAAGGGCTGTGCCCTGAGAATCTAGCATGAATATGATCACATTTCTTCATTTCTTCATACGCACAAAATTAGGTAGGTCTGGATTTCTAAAAAAGATCTACAGCTCAAGAGATTTCTATGCTTAGGAAAAACCCTTCTGCCTTATGTAAATAAAGATAATAGTGCAATCAAAATAATAATAATACTAATATAAACGTTAGCAAGGATATACAAAGTAAAAGCAGAATCACAATTAGTGTATCCTCAACTGCAAGGAAAAATGTAATTCAGGAAAGTAATGTTTCCTGACCACTAATGCTGAATTAGGTCAAAAATAATTAAACTAGATTTTGACCCTACTCCACCCCACTCCCCAGTACGGAATGCTTCCTGGTTTTCATAGGTGGTGATTGCTGGGAAGAATTTAACTTTTCCTTGACTCAAAGATGAGAAACCTCACTTCAGACCTAGCACAGTGTTTTACACTCAGGCTAAAAAGGTATGGTGGTTAAAAACCGCAGCTTTAGAATTAGACCCTTGTTCAAACTCAGATCTGTCATATGTGGCTGTGCAACACTGGGTGAGTTAACTAACCTCTCTGAGCCTCAGTTTTGTCATCACTAAAATAGTGGTCAATCACCTGGTTGTTGTCAAGTTTAAATAAAGCATCTAAACTGCCAATCCCACTGAGTGCTCAGTAAATAGGCTATGATTATTCCTTAGAAAGGCAAAGGGAAGATTGAATAGGAGAGGGCGCTGGAACTTGCTCACTTGGAAAAGTCCTTGATATCCACTTGCTTTTTAATTTTTTGTCTCTTTGAATAAAGAGAATTGATGTCTCTGCCACTGCATAACTTCCAGAGCCCAGCTTTACTCCATTAATTACGGAATCAAAATCTGTTGTGATGTATAGAAAGAAATGAGAGGAGTTCCTGTTGCGGCTCAGTGGGTTAAGAACCTGACAAGTATCCATGAGAATGTGGGTTTGATCCCTGGCCTCACTCAGTGAGTTAAGGATCTGGCGTTGCCATTTGAGCTGTGGTATAGGCGGACAGCTGCAGCTCTGATTCAACCACTGACCTAGGAACTTCCATATGCCAAAGACATGGCTGTAAAGAAAAAAAGAAGTGAGATGGAGAGTCATGAAACCTTGGAAAAATAACTTTTTCTTTTTTTCCATCTTAGTTTCTCTTATTTATTCATTCATTCATTCATTTACTTATTTTTTGCTTTTTTTTAGGGCCACGCCCACAGCATAAGGAAGTTCCCAGGCTAGGGGTGAAATCAGAGGTGCAGCTGTAGTCTACACCACAGCCACAGCAACATAGGATCCAAACCTACACCACAGCTCAGGGCAACACCAGATTCCCTAACCACTGAACGAGGCCAGGGATTGAACCCGCATCCTCATGGATACTAGTCAGATTCATTTCTGCTGCACCATGACGGGAACTCCCTAGTTTTCTCACTTTTTAAATGTTATAATAATGCTGCTGTTAGCGATCAGTCTCCAGGGCTCTGAGTATCAAGTAAGATCATGGTATGAAAATTCCTGTACATTCCATAAATGGCCATAGATGCTGTTGTTATTAAAGATGATATAGCCGATGCTCCCCGAGTGGCTGACTTGAGCTGAGTCCACTGGGCTTCCTTAAACTTGGCATCGATGGAATTCTGCCCTGCTCTGCAGACCTGCACCAATAACAACTTAACAGGATTAGGTTGACACGGCCCTTCTGCCCTTTCCATAAGTTCCCGGCAAGGTACAGAGCTGTCTGTGTTCTTGGCTCACCAGCATTTGCTATTCTCTGATGGCAGTTCTTGTGTTTTTGGGTTTTCTCCCCACCTCCCTTTTTTTTCCTTTCTTCCTAGTATTTTTTTTTTCTTTCTTTTTTTTTTTTTCACCTTGGCATATGGAAATTCCCAGACTAGTGGCTGAATCAGAGCTGCAGCTGCTGGCCTTCACCACAGCCACAGCAACTGGAGATCTGAGCCGCATCCAAGACATACACTGCAGCTGATGGCAAAGGACCAGAGGACCAGAGATTGAACCCACATCCTCATGGGTACTAGCTGGGTTTGTTATCACTGAGCCACCACGGGAACTCCCTCCCTAGTGTTTTTTATCTTGTTATTTTTGCTTTCTTACATGTGTTTTATTTTCCTTTCACTATGCTAATGACTCACTTGACTTTCCTGGCCATCACAGAACAAAGCACATCCTATTTGCCCTTTTAATATTCCAATCGGCCAGCCAGCGCATCCACCTCCATCAGTGTAGCAGAGTGAGACAAGAGGATCAGGGATGTGATTGAAAATTTTCAGGTTGGGGAAGATCCACTATAAACCTAATTATTTTGCTGAGGTCGTGGACTACATGACATCCCATAGTAAGAAAGCATTTCCCTGAAAAGAGATGGATGTTTCCACTGTTGTGACCTGGGATGAGTGTGGACCAGCGTCCAGGGGCGGGGAAGCTTTATTTCCTCTCTGGGGCTCTGAGTCACTTGGGCCTGGTCTCTGAGATGTGGGGGCCGGGAGCAGAATGAGCTGCACCAGCAACAAGAACAAGTAAGGAAAGACTTTTTTTTTTTTGTCTTTTTGCCTTTTCCTGGGCCGCTCCTGCAGCATATGGAGGTTCCTAGGCTAGGGGTCCACTTGGAGCTGTAGCCACTGGCCTATGCCAGAGCCACAGCAATGCGGGATCCAAGCTGCGTCTGCAACCTACACCACAGCTCATTGCAATGCCGGATCCTTAACCCACTGAGCAAGGGCAGGGATCGAACCCGCAACCTCATGGTTCCTAGTCGGATTCGTTAACCACTGCGCCACGATGGGAACTCCAGGAAAGACTTTTGCGAACAAATAACCCCTTTCCCACAGCGGAGGCAGAAGCAGCAGCAGCAGGAAGTCCAGAGGCTATGGCCTCGGGGCAGCAAGGAGGACCTGCGTGTCTCCAGGCCTCCTGTTTGAGTTCCACAACCCAAAGCAACAAGAGATGCCCCAACAGCTAGGAGTGTGCTTCTCTGGCCAGGCTAGACTTGTCACTATCTGATCCAGGGGACACTTGGTTTTCCATCTTGCCGATGGGCGATGGGGAGGTATTTTTGCACTCCCGCTAGCCCAACTCTTCATTCCTGCGGCGGGTTCTTCAGCAGGTTTAAACGAGAGATTTCCACACTGCACAGAAACTGCAGGAGTCTTCAGGCAAGAGAACGATTAATTTAGGACATTTTGAATACTTCAAAAACTTGTCAAGGGGAGTTCCTGTCATGGCTCAGCGGTAAGGAACCCAACTGGTATCCATGAGGATGCGGTTTTGATCCCTGGCCTTGCTGAGTGGGTTAAGGATCTGGCATTGCCGTGAGCTGTGGTGTAGGCCGGCAGCTGCCGCTCTGATTCAACCCCTAGCCTGGAAACCTCAGTATGCCGAGGGTGTGGCCCTCAAAAGACAAAACACACACAAAAGAGCAAACAACTCGTAAAAAGTAAGAGGCACACTTCTGGGCTGACAATAGATTTTAACACGGGGAGGCCCTCTAGGTTAGGATTAGGATTTTAAGTAAGAGAAACCAGCCCTTCCTAGGGCCGATGGAGCCCTTTATTCAGGGGACGCAGGACTTTGTCATAGATCAAGGGCTGGAATGCAGCCGGGTCCCAGGAAGGAACTGAAACCTGGTACCAATAGGACCCTCTATTTCTCGCCTCTGTGTTTCTTCATTCTTTTTTCTCAAGACCTGCCTCCAGTGCTCCTCGGCCTTGTGGTCAAAAATATCGCCACTACACACCCTCTGGGGCTGTATATCGGCAGACACCTACTCAAATTTCAGTACCAATTCCAAATGCTTAGAGACTCCAGCTGGCTAACCTGACCCAGGTATTAGTGGATCCGGTCAGCTATTGCCAAGGGCACAGACGCACGCATTCTAAGTATGGCTGCCAGGAGCCTCCTCCTGTGTGTGCTGGCACTGGGATACCTCTGCGGTGTCCCCTACAAGGGCTCAAAGTTAGGTGCTGACTGGTGACACCTTGTTTAGCTTGTGCACAAACTTTGGAATCAGAGTTTTCTGACAGTTTTTGTATTTGTACTTAAAAAAAAAGGAGTTCCCATCGTGGCACAGTGGAAATGAATCCAACTAGAAACCATGAGTTGTGGGTTTGCTCCCTGGCCTCGCTCAGTGGGTCGAGGATCCAGCGTTGCCTTGGTTGTGGTGTAGGTCGCAGACTCGGATCTGATGTTGCTGTGACTGTGGCATAGGCCAGTGGCTGTAGCTCCGACTGGACCCCTAGCCTGGAAACATCCATATGCCATGGGTACGGCCCTAAAAAAACCAAAAAAAAAAAAAAAAAAAAAAAGCCAAAATGTAAGAATGTGTCCTACAGCAGGAGATTTGTCATCCTACCCAGTGTTGTTTGAAATTCAACTTTCTGTCTATACAGAGATATAGTATAGTAAAGAACATTAGTCATATAGTGTATATACAGTCATATAGTAAAGAACATTATGACAAGCCACATATGTTGTGCTCAATTAAATGTTAGGCAATAGTTAAATGCTTCCACCGGACACATGGCATTTTTGTGGAGAAAGAGCTGGTCTTGAGAAATCGGTGAATGGGTAACGTATCGTGATCCACTTATATGACGGTTTTAGCATGTGTGTGGGGTGCTTTCTGTCTGACTTTCAACAAGTTGAATAAGCTCACATTTACAGTGCAGTCTCTCAGGGATTTCCAGCTTCCCAATGCAGATAACGTATTCTCAATAAAAGTGAACCTTAAAGTTTGAATTCAACATACAAAGCAAAATGAATATACCCATTTGCAAGCAGCCTCAGTGTGGGAACGCAGTTTCAAGACTCTTGAGTTAAATTGCCCGAGTTCCACGTGTAGCTTTACCACTTATTAGTGGAGGAATCTTGGGCATTTAAATTTTCTGTGCCTTGGTTTCTTCATCTGGGTGTAGTATTGACTTTAGAAAGTTGTTGTCAGGATCAAATGGGACGGTACTTCGTAAGGTGTTTGGCATGTCGTAAGTGCTCAATAAAACTCAGTTATGATAATTATCATCCCTGAATCTATTGGGTATCACTCTTAAAGTTGACTATCCCCCTGCCTCGGCCACATCCCCATCAGAACATGCTCAGAGCTGGACCCCCACCTACTCCTGCTCCTCCTTGGGAACCACACCATCTAGAGTCTGTCTTACTGACTTCTAGTAAATTACATTAATGCCCCCCTCCCCAATCCCAGCTCTTGCAGGAATTCTTCCTCTTCTTTGCTTATGGTCATTCCAAGGGGATTTTAAGAAGAACGGGAGGAGCATGTATGCTCCATTTTGAACAGAAATCTTCCTGAGCTTTTAAAGATGTAGTTGGAGATCTCATCATGTTCCTGATCATCTGCTGCTCAAAAAACTGTGCCACCAACTCACTCCCAACTGAATAACTACCAATGACAACATGCGAACCGTGTGGGATATTGTTAGCGCGTCAACATTGAAAAGAAAGATTTACTGCAGTTCCCCTTTAAGTCTTTTGGATCAATTACACTGGGTATCAGGGGACGGCTGGGCGGTTTGCTAAAAACATTATCATTTGTGACTTCTTGTCTCTATGAAATAGAAATCTCTCAATATACTACAACCCAATAAAAATAAAGAGGTAAAGTAGACAGTAAGTGTGATATAAAATAGCAACCACTCTATGATTTCTAATTTTTATCTGAGCAAACTTTCATTACTCACTGGTGACTTTCTAAGTAAATATTGGCAATTTTCCATTTCTTAAACTTCGTGTATTGACCACACAGACTTACATCTTCTTCTTTCTAAGACCTGAAGAAAATTTAAAAGATATAGACTCAGGATGAAAATAGTATTTCAGGGGGACAGAAAGGAATCTCTACATATAAAACAGATAACCAACAAAATCCTACTGTATAGCCCAGGGACTTATATTCAATATCTTGGAATAACCTATAATGGAAGAGAATATATATATTACTGAATCACTTTGCTGTACACCTGTAACTAACCCAACCTTGTAAATCAACTATAGTACAATCAAAATTTAACAACAATGACAACAACAAAGTCAGAGCAGAGATGACTGACAGAGCAGAGAAGAGTCTGAAAAGAGGGATCTTCACCAGTGGTCAGTTTGTCCACTCCACAGACACTGTACAAGGCTCAGAGTGTAGAGGTATTGTGCAAGTTGGAAATGAGGCACAGGGCTGAGAATAAGAATGAGAGTCTGCAACACACGGAAGAAAGTTTGAACTTAGAACTCAGTGATATTTGTGCAGTTCGCTGGTGACCTAACAGGTTAAGGATCTGGCATGGTCACTGTTGTGGCTCAGGTTGCTGATGTGGTGCAGGTTCAATCCCTGACCTGGGAACTTTTGCACAGCCAGGAAAAAAAACAAAACAAAACAAAACAAAACTCAGAGATATAGGGAATTGGGTATGGATATGGCTAGGGTGAGAGGCAGGCCAGAAAGCAGGGACTGAATGAAAGTCCACATCTGGAAAACAAGTCTGGCCCTCCAGCCACTTCCCCTGATCTGCTTCTAGGAGATTGGAAGCCTGAGAATGAATAACATAGGATACAAATACACAAGGGTAGAGAAAAGGGGCTGGGAAACAACAGCAGATATGACATGCCAACAAAAACTGGGGGATTCCAGCTTAGCTGAGTGAACACTGCTGAAACCTAAGTGCCTCCAAAGAGGGTGCCTGCCAACAGTGAAGCTTGACTGCAGAACCCAGGGAAAACTGAGGGCTTGGGGGCAGGATGAGGACAGGCTTAATGCAAGAAGTTTGATTGAAATTCACCTGACTTAAACCTCCTCCCACTCCCATAAAGCTAGGCCTCTGGAGATTTATGCTCCAGGAAAATGGAACTAAGACACTCTTAGCGATGACAAAAACAGCCTGGAGTCAGAGTGAGACACTTTAAATTCTGAAGAGTAAATGGTTAATATCTCTTGGCCCATCTCCTTATCTGGTCTCCCAAATCATGGCCATGCAGGGGACAGTACTGGGGCAGAGCTCTGGGGGGATGTCGTGCTCTAAGGTAACAGGCATTCAAGAACTGGGGTGGTTATTAATGTTGTATGTAACAAGTCACCGCAAAATGTATTGGCATAAAACACTAATGGATTCTGCGGGTCAAAGTTTCAGACAAGGCACTCGCTAATAAAACTAAGTGGGGTGGCTTGTCTCTGCTTTATAATGCCTCAAGCCTCAGCTGGAAGGACTCAGAAATCTGAAGCGACTCAAATGATAGGGACTGGAATCATCTAGAAACTTCTTCAACCACAGGTATGGTGTCTGGTGGGATGGTATAAAGACTGGCCTTGACCAGATTGTCAGCTGGAATGCCCACATGTGGCCTCTCCATGGTGTTTGTACTTGGTCACAGTACGGAGGACTGGTCCCACTGAAAAGACAGGACTTGCCAGGGCTTTTATGACCCAGCCTTGTGAATCACATTGTATCACTTCTGCTGTAGTCTGTTGATCAAAGCGGTCCAAACTCAGCTCCATTCAACTGATACATAGACATCATTCCCCAATAGAAGGGGTGTCAAAGAATTTGCACCCAGGCATTCCCATTGTGGCACAGCAGAAACAGATCTGACTAGTAACCAAGAGCTTGTGGGTTCGATCCCTGGCCTTGCTCGGTGGGTTAAGGATCCGGCGTTGCCATGAGTTGTGGCGTAGGTTGCAGATGTGGTTCAGATCTGGTGTTGCTGTGGCTGCGGTGTAGGCAGGTGGCTACAGCTCCGATTAGACCCCTAGCCTGGGAACCTCCACATGCAGCGAGTGTGGCCCTAAAAGTCAAAAAGACAAAAAAAAAAAAAAAAGAATTTGCAACCAGATGTTAAAACCATCATAAATAGTCATGCATGCAGTAGCCAAATGGTCAGAAAATTGTCAGGGAAATAAAGCAGAAGCACAACGGAAAATCAGTCTCAGTCGTAGTTGATAAGGGCTATGGCAACAAAAATAATTTCTAGAGCCGCCTGTTGTGGGGAATGCTACTGCTACAATCCTGGCCTGAGCAGCTCAGTCTCAGGAGCTGCTGAGGAAGGGCTTGGAGGGCCCTGGCCAGAGGATTTGGGAAGGTCAATATGGAGCGAACTTGTGGGGCTCTCTCAACCCAGAGGCTCAGGATAGAGCTTGATTGGACTCTGATTCAAAGAAATCTGAACACTGATGATATTGAGGATTTACTGTAATTGACAGGTATAATAATGATATTGTTATGTTTAAAATGGTAGGGTCGTTTTATTTTTAAGAAACATGCTAAAGTATATATAGATAAAATAACATGATATGCTGTATGTAACTTAGCATAACCCAGTGAGAAGATGGGGGTATAGGTGAGAAAAGATTGGCTATGTTGATAATTATGGAACTAAGATATGGGTATTTGCAATGCTATTTTCTCTCTTTTTGTGTCTGTTTGAAAACTTTCACACTGAAAATTTTTTTAAAAGTTCACACACACACACACATCTTGTACAGATAGGAGTGCACCTGTAGAGTGGATTTGCCTTATTTAAAAGAGCAAGGTGGAACTTTTAATAAATTAAATTTGCATTTACTTTAGTGAATTTTTATGTTCAGAAGTAACTATAGTGTAATCCTTTAAGTTTTATGACACCCTTTGACCGTCACAATTTCATAAGTAGACAGATGAGAGAAATAGGCATAGAGGGTTAAAGGGACCTGCTCAAGGACACGAAGCTAGTATATGGAGGGTGCATGCCTCAAACTTGAGTCTCTGGCTTTATAACTCGTTGACATTACAAGATAATTTACTGTGCTGCAGTGGTTCTTGGCATTTAATAGTTATGAGATACACCCCTATGTTCATAACACTATTTACAATAGTCAAATCATGGAAACAACCTAAATGTCCATCAATCAGAATGAATAAAAAAGATGTGATAATTGGAGTTCCCATTGTGGTTCAGTGGTAATGAAGCTGAGTAGTATACAGATTCAATCCCTGTCCTTGCTAGGATCTGGAGTTGCTGTAAGCTGTGCTATAGGTTGCATATGTGGCTTGGATCCCATGTTCCTGTGGTTGTGGCATAGGCCTGCTGCTGTACCTCCAATTTGACCCCCTAGGCTGGGAACTTCCATAAGCTGCAGGTGTGGCCCTAAAAAGCAAAAAAAAAAAAAAAAAAAAAAAAAAAAAGAGAGATGTGGTGCATATATACAGTGGAATACTACTCAGCCATGAAAGAGAGTGAAATAATGCCCTTCAAGGCAACATGGATGGAACTAGATATTATCATGCTAAGTGAAGTAAGTCAGAAAGAGAAAGACAAATATCATATGATATCACTTATATGTAGAATCTAAAATATGACACAAATGCACTTATCTTCAGAACAGAAACAGACTCACAGACGTAGAGAACAGACTTGTGGTTGCCAAGGGGTAGGGACAGGGAAGGGATGGAGTGGGAGTTTGGGATTAGCAGATGCAAACTACTGCATATAAAATGGATAAACAGCAAGGTCCTACTGTATAGCAAAGGGAACTGTATTCAATATCCTGTGATAAATCATGTATATATATATGTAATAACCGAATCATTTGCTGTAGAGCAGTAATTAACACAACATGGTAAATCAGCTATACTTCAACTTAAAAAAAAAGGAGTTATGTGATACTTGACAACCTGATTGAAGCTAAAGAACACAGTCCCAGAAAAATGCACACATACACGCATCCAAAAAGGTGAAGACAGTTTCAAGCATGGAGAGGCTCATCATCCCCAATACATCAAAAGTCCAGTCCTGGCCTCCAGGTTAGGCATTACTGCTCTATGAAGAACATACTGGTTTGTGAGTTAATTTTCTCTTTTATTTCCTATCCTTACTCAGCCTTCTAACAGCATTCGGACCTTCCCTCCTCTGATTAACTACATCAGACCTGCTCTTTCACTTTCTCCCTGATAATGACCTGTGCGTTGAGCATGAGGATTTCCTCACTCAGCCTTCCATTAAAGTTCCTCACAGGCTTCCCCCAGAAAGATATTTTGTTTTGCAATATTTAATTTAGTTCCCCTTGTGTCTCTCACAATGTATCCAGGTCAAAACTGTCTCATTTCTGAGAGGTTCAGCCATATTGAGCATAATCTACTGAAATGGTACCTGATCTAGGTAGTTCTTCCCATGACAGGGGACATTACTCCTTCTTTGGTGCTTCTGTAGCTCTCTGAGTAGGACTCTATAAAAATGGCTTCACTGTATTTTAATGGTCCAGTTATACATTTGCTCCTTTAAGAGATGATGGGCAACTTGGGAAGCACCATCATCCCCAGCCATCCCTAGGGAATGGCTAGGACAAGGCACGACATGCAGCAAGAGTGAAATAAGTATTTCTGAACAAATAAAGAAATAAACATGCCGTTTAACAGATTCCTTAAAATAGTAAAAACAAAGCAATAAAAACCCAGTCTGTATAAGTACTTGCCAGATATAAATGTACCATCCCTTGGAGGTCAGTTAAATAGAAATGGTTTTGAATGCTTCCTTTTACTGCTCTACTGGAGATTGGGAGAAGAGACATGTATTTTGCTTGAATTCATTGAAAGTTCTCTTATTTTATTAACTACCCACCTGGAGATATTTAAAGACCTGACCTAATTAAAATGTTCACTTCCAATGACTGGCCTAGAAGCCATTGTTCTTCCTGGACTGATTAGATGGACTCTTTTGGGTTAAACAACAAAGGCAGAACCATTCTCTCCAGAAGGTGTCTGCTGATAATGACAGATGTTACCTTGGTCAAAGGCAATAAACCCTGACTTAGTCTCCTGCCACCACTGAAGTGTGGCCCACATATATGGTCCCTGTTTGGGGAGTTGGACTCTGAACAGATGGATGATTAAGCAGGAAATTCTGTTGAGAGACATTTTGAAAAAGATGGGGAGCATGGTGTACTACATGAGGAATCCAAAATGAAGAATGCAAATGAGGAAGAGTAATGAGGTAGAGGGCTGTTGCTAAGTGAAGAGGGTACGTAACTTTTTATTTTTTTTAAATTTTTTTATTTTCCCACTGTACAGCAAGGGGGTCAGATTATCCTTACATGTATATATTAAAATGGAAATCCTGGAGTTCCCGTTGTGGCGCAGTGGTTAACGAATCTGACTAGGAACCATGAGGTTGCAGGTTCGATCCCTGGCCTTGCTCAGTGGGTTAAGGATCCGGCATTGCCATGAGCTGTGGTGTAGGTTGCAGACGCGGCTTGGATCTCTCATTGTGGTGCCTCTGGCATAGGCTGGGAGCTACAGCTCCAATTAGACCCCTAGCCTGGGAACCTCCATACGCCGTGGGAGTGGCCCTAGAAAAGGCAAAAAGACAAAAAAAAAAAAAAAAAAAAAAGGAAATCCTGACACTATAAACATTCTAGGATTTCTTTGACCATTTATTCTTTGCTCTTCCTCAAATCTGTTCAGTGATGAAAAGGGATTGCTATGGTCCTTGAGGGGGAAGGTTGAGTCTTTTGGAGATTAATGTGAATTTTGCTTAAATCAGAAAATCATTTTGCCTAAAGTACAGAAATCAAAACTTAGCTTTTGACTTCCACTTCCAAATATGATGATATAACTGAGATTGAACTTGCTCTCCCCCCCAAATCACTAGAAAATACCCTGAACAACAGGAGGGTATCCTTAAGAGATGGTTAAAAAAAAAAAAAAAAAAAAAAAAAAAAAAAAAAAGCAATGCGTGGTCATTCTTTCAATGAACCCAGCTCATAGTGGGAGAGCCTAAGCAGAGTGCAGGTCCTATTGCATTGAGGACAGAGAAACCAGAGGTTGAGAAGGCTGAGGGAGCTGAAGTTTGTAGGTCAGGGAATTAGACAATAGGGACCCATGCAGAGAAAGAGCACCAGAAACCTGCAAAGAGGTCCACTTGAGTCCATTGATGAATTCTCAGCTATGCATGCAGAGGATGAAAACTCCTCACAGCCAACCAAGGAAACACTAGGGGGTGGTAAAATAAGCAGTTTCCAGAGATTATACTTGACTGGAAGGTATTTGAGTTACAGGTAGCCAAAGTAGTGAGACCTCAATGAACCTTAAATAGGGACCACAGAAGGTTCACACTTTAGCAGTGCATCTAGATGAACCCTAAAATAAACTCCAGATATTTGTAAACACTTGAAAGTAATCCTCAAAAAGATGAAGCTGATCCACAAATAGTTTAACTGCCTGTCAAAGCAAACTTAAACATACTTTAATGGAAGACAACAAAATCTAGGCATTCAAAACATAGCAATCACAATTCTCAGCATCCAGTAAAAATTACTAGACATGTAAAGAAGCAGGAAAATGTGACCCATAACCAAGAAAAAATAAGTCAATATACATAGAAGTGACAAAGAAGATGGAACTAACATATACTAGATTTAAAATTGCTATAACAAATATGCAGGAATTTACAGAGAAAAATGAAGTTAGTGAGGAAAGAAATAAAACATATTTAAAAAGAGGCAAACGGATCTTCCAGGATTAAATAAAAAATCAACGTTTAACATAAACAAGCATGTTATATGATGAACATAACAGAGTAGATTGTATAGGAGAACAGATGAGTGAGGTTTAAGATGTAGGAATAGAGACAATCCAAATGGAAGCAAAGAAAGAAAAAAAGACTAAAATAAATCAATAGTTCCTCAGTGATCACTGAAAGAATTTCAAGCACTCTACACACACACAGGCTCAAAGACACACAGACACACACACACACATAAAATGGGAATTTAAGAAGTAAGTAGAAAACATATTTGGTGACATAAAGAAAAAAATTTCAAATTTGATATAAACCATAAAATTATACATTCAAGAAACTCAACAAAACCTAAGCAAATGAACAATCATACAAACAAACAAAAACCAAAAACTCCATCAAGACATATCTTAATCAAAAGTGCTGAAAAGCAATGATAAGAAATTTTAAGACAGCAGAGGATTAGAGAATATCCCATCACATAAAAGAGAAAAAAGATAAGGATGACGTCAGACTCCTTAGAAACAACACAAGCCCACATATAATGGAATAATAGAAAAGAGAAAAAATGCTGTTAACTTGGAATTCTATATGAAGCAAAATTCTCCTTTAGAGAAAAAGATTCATTCAGACAAACATAAAGAGCACATGGCAAGACTATGGATTTAAACCCAACTATATCTATAATTCATGAAATTTAAATAGGCTAAAGTCTCTAAATAAAAGAGCAAGGTTGTCGAATTGGGTAAAAAAATGCAATTCTCAGCGCTGTGATAGCTGCAAGAAACCTATTTTTAAATATCAAAACCTAGGTTAAAAGTAAAATAATGAAAAAAAAAAACACTGAGGAAAAACTAATCAAAAGAAAGAGTGGCTGCATTAATATTAGACACAGAGGACTCAAAATAAGGAAAATTATCAGGATGAAGAAAGGCATTATATTGTAAATTAACTCTAATAAAAAATTTTAAAAAAGAGGGGATTATGATCTAGGCTTCCACTTTAAGAAGATGCATGTTGTACACCACAGAGGAAATGAAACCCAAAATAAACAGAAGGGAATAATAAAGATAAGAACAAAAGTAATTAAATAAAAACTGGGCTGAGAAAATAAATAAAACCAAAAGTTGATTCTTTGAAAAAAATCAATTAAATAGATAAGCCTTTAACCAGGCGATCAGAAGGAAAAGAAAAAGAAAAAGAAGGAAATATTATGGACAACTTTATGCCAAAAATTGGACAATTTAGATGAAGTAAGCATTTCTTGAAGAGCTCAAATTATCAAAATCAACATAGCTAAAGACAGAATATCTGTATAGCCCTATATCCATAAAAGATATTGCATTCAAAATTAAAGGATTTTCTCACAAAGAAAACTATAGATTTGTTAGATAGCTTCATTGTGAATTCCTTCAAACATTTATGGAAAAAATAAAAAATTCTACACAAACTTTTTTGGTAAACAGAAGAGGAAATACTTAATGTGTTTTATGCGGCCAGACTTACTCTGAAACAAAACCAGATGGCAACATTACGAGAAAACACTTGACCGGTGTCCCTCGTAAATATTGAAACAAAATTACACTACAACTTATCAGCAAATTGAATCTAGAAACATATTGAAAAAAAAAAACACAGGAGTTCCCGTCGTGGTGCAGCAGAAATGAATCCGACTAGGAACCATGAGGTTGTGGGTTCGATCCCTGGTTAAGGATCCGGCGTTGCTGTGAGCTGTGGTGTAGGTCACAGATGCGGCTCGGATTCCATGTTGGTGTGGCTGTGGTGTAGGCCGATTCGACCCTTAGCCTGGGAACCTCCTTTTTAGGGCTACCACAAGTGTAGCCCTAAAAAGACAAAAACAAAACAAAACAAAATAAAAAAAAACCCCGAAAAACAAAATGAACAGATAAGATTTATCCAAGGAAAGCAAAGGTGGTTTACATTAAAAAAAAAAATCAATATCCATCACCATGTGAACAGAATAAAGAAGAAAAACAATATAAACATCCCTAGATGCAGAAAAATCATTGGACAAAATTCAATACATATTCATGGTAAAATATTTCAGAAAACTAGGAATAGAAGGAAAATTTCCAATCTGATAAAGGGCTTCTACAAAAACAAACAAAAAATCACTGGTAACATCATACTTAATGGTGAAGGACTGACTCAATCTAAGATCGGGAGCATAACAAGATCTATTTTTACCAATTCTATTCAACATTGCACTGGTCCCTGTATATGGTTCTAGTTTGTGCAACAATGCCAGACAAGTAAAAAAGCATACAAATTAGAATGGAAGAAGTAAAGCTGCCTTTATTCACATTTAACATGATATATATGTAAAAAAGCCCTAAGGAATCTATAAGAAAGCAACTAGAGTCAACAAGTAGATTGAGCAAGGTCATAGGATAAAAGGCAGCTTGCAAAAACAGTTGTATTTTTATACACTAGCAATGAACCAGTGGAGCATTCAACAAAAGAGTGATTCTAGGAGTTCCTGTAGAGGCTCAGTGGTTAACGAATCTGACTAGGAATCATGAGGTTGCGGGTTCGGTCCCTGCCCTTGCTCAGTGGGTTAAGGATCTGGTGTTGCTGTGAGCTGTGGTGTAGGTCGCAGACGCACCTCGGATCCTGCATTGCTGTGGCTCTGGCGTAGGCCAGCGGCTACAGCATCGATTTGACCCCTAGCCTGGGAACCTCCATATGCTGCAGGAGCAGCCCTAGAAAAGGCAAAAAAACAAAAAAAACAAAACGAAACAAAAAAAGTGATTCCATTTAGAATAGCATATAATATATAAATTAATCAGGGATAAATGTAACAAGAGATATTAAGACTTCACACTATGAGATTGAAAAACTACAAAACCTTGCTGAGAAAAATAAAAGAACACCTAATTAACAGTAATATATATCATGTTCACAAATTGAAAGACTCCATATTGTTAAAATACTAATTCTCCTTGACGTAGAATTGCACCTCAATCATAGCATGATTTTTTTGGGGGGTGGGTAGAAATTTTCAGTTGATTCTACAATTTATATGGAAATACAAAGACCCTAGAAGGCCAAAACAATTTAGGAGAAGAACAAGAGTGGGAAACTCACAGCAAAAGCTGTGGTAATCAAGTTATCATGGTACTGATATAGGGATAGATGTACTGACCAATAGGGCAGAAGAGAGAGTGTGGGTGTGTATACTGAATTGAATTCTCAGCAAGTGTTTTTCACAAATGATGCTAGAACAACTGAACGTCCCTTTAGAAAAAAATCAACGTCATATTTTAGTTCACATCATTCTTATGTAGAACCTTGATGGTTCATGGACCTAAATGTAAATGCCAAAACTCTGAAATTTTTAAAAGAGAAATATAAGAAAATCTTTGTGAACTTGTCTTGGTATAGATTTCTTAGGAACACAAAAATCATGAAATGTGGAAAAAAAAGTTTAAAAATATAACTATAGTGGAATCAAAATTTTCTGTTCTTAATAAGATGCCATTAAAACAATGAAAAGGCAAGCATAGGAAAAAATATTTCCAAAATACATATCTGCCAAAAGACTTACATCTTGAATATATAAAGAACTCTTAGAATTCAATAAGAAGAAGACAAAGGAAACCCAAGTAGAAAATGGGCAAAAGAGTTGAACAAATACTCTACCAAAGAAGACATAAATGGCCAATAAGCACATGAAAAGATGCTCAACATCACTGCTCCTTAGGGAATGAAAATTAAAACACAATGAGATGTTTTTAGAATGGATAAGCAATGAGGTCCTACTGTACAGCACAGGGAACTATATCCTATCTCTTGGGACAGAACATGATGGAAGATAATATGAGAAAAAGAATGTACATACATATGCATGACGGGGTCACTTTGCTCTACAGCAGCAATTGGCACAATGCTGTAAATCAACTACAATAAAAAAAAACAGTGAGATATAATCACATACCTACTAGAATGACTAAAATTAAAAAGATGGATAATATCAAGAATTGACAAGAATGTGGAGTATCCAGAACTCTTATAAATTATTTATGGGAACATAAAAAGTTAAAATGCTTTGGAAAACAATCTGGCAGATTCTTATAAATGCACAATTAGCAACGGACCAGCGATCACATAATCATGCCTAGGAATCTACCCAAGAGAAATAAAAGCTTATGTCATACCAAAAATTGTAATGAATGTTCATAAAATCTTTATTCAGAATAGCCAGAAACTTTCAATAATTCAGAAGTCCATCAAGAGGTGAGTAAAACAAATTATAGTATATCCATACACTGGAACACTCCTTAGCAATAAAAAGAAGGAGCTGACTGAAATCAGTAACGTGGATAACTCTCAAAAACATGTTGAATAAAAGAAAACACATGAAAGTAAATTTACATGAAATTCGAGAAAAGGCAAAACTCATCTGAAGTGGTAAATGAGAGGTTGCTTGGAGACTGGTGTGGAGAGAGACATCCAAGATTAAACCCACATAGCATGATGCAAAATCCACTCTCATTTCTTACATTATTCTGCGTGAAGCTACCAGCACTTCAGAACTTCTCATTCACAGGTATAACTGAGCAAAGAGAGCCTTCACCTCTGCCTTCACACCGAGAAGTGTAAAAATAATGCCATGCTCCTCTCCCTCCCTCCCTTTCTTTGTCTCCTAAATATCCATCTCTTATTTGATTTTTCATTTAACAAATATATTTCGTGCAACCCCTATGTGCCTGATATTATGCCCACCACTGGGGATTCAGAAAGAAATAAAGTATAATCTTCGCTTTCAATGGACCAGCCATTCCTCCAAGATGACTTAATGAAAGACATATAGTGCCAGTGAACGTCTGGAACACCTGCAGCCCTAGCGTAAGGCAGGTATCCTGGCAGCACAAGTTGCATCCGCATTATCAGGAGACAGTCTGCGCTTGACTAACTGAAGGTCACACCTGGGCATCCCTGGGGAGTCCTCTCAGCTTTACCGTTAAGCAATCCAAAGCCATAGGATGATCAGGGTTGGCACGCTTTTAGAGGATTAATGTTCTAACAAATTAGGTGATTTTGCTCAGCGTGGCTATTGAGGATAACATATTGTGAATTTACTGAGCTCATCTGTGACCAGATTCCTCTGCAGGGTAATTGAAAGTGAATGGAAATGGCTATTTATGTATTCACAGCCATTAGATGTTGCTTTCATCTCTGATTTCGTTGGATGATGAGTCAAAATAGACACGGAGATGGTAGCCTGCAGGCGGCACTTTGCTTGTTCAATTAACTAAGTCCTGTGCATAGCACTGGTCATGAAAAGGCAGATGGTGGGGGACAAGCTTTACTGCTAGACTTCAGAGAGGCCTCACAACCAAATGGGGGGATAGATCTGAATCATGTCTCATGTTTTTAGGGTTTGATGGCCCCTTGGGCTGTTTGTGGCCCTTAGCTCTATTCACAATCCTATGGTGGTGTTGCCTAAAGTTTTTGCATGGATGTTAAGAAAAATGTTTAAACTTATTTTAAAAAAAGAGTTCATAGTGAAATACATTTAGGAAGTTCATGTGTATTGCAGGGCATTTCATCCCTGAGTGTATTGCTTTTTGGGACTCTCTAAGAGAAGGAGATACTGAAGTTATCAAACGTATATGAGGAAGTCAGCGTTTATTGGGCACCTACATACTTTTTACTATATTAAATGCTTTATATAGGTTACCTCATTTAATCCATACTGTTCTATGACATGTCTTCATTTTTTGGTGATGGTCCTAAGGCCTGGAATGCTTCCATAACCTCTTCACAGTCATTATAAGCAAGGGGCCTTACTGTGATTTGAACCCAAGGAGTTTGGCAGCAGAACCCACACTCTTGACTACAACGCTCTATCTTCTTCCTTTTTCAATTTGCCAAAGAGCATCTTGCTCAAGGAGCATCCCCAGGGTTACAAATCTCAGGTATCACTGGGATGTGCCCCAGTTTAGGCTCAAGACATTCGTGATATAATGTTGTAATAATAAGGAAACACAGAGCCAAGGTTAGACATTTTCTTTTTTTCCTTTTTTTTTAAAAATAAATTTTAGGAGTTCCCGTCGTGGCGCAGTGGTTAACGAATCCGACTAGGAACCATGAGGTTGCGGGTTCGGTCCCTGCCCTTGCTCAGTGGGTTAACGATCTGGTGTTGCCGTGAGTTGTGGTGTAGGTTGCAGACACGGCTCGGATCCTACGTTGCTGTGGCCCTGGCGTAGGGCGGTGGCTACAGCTCCGATTCAACCCCTAGCCTGGGAACCTCCATATGCCGCAGGAGCGGCCCAAGAAATAGCAAAAAGACAAAATAAATAAATAAATAAATAAATTTTATTGGAGTATAGGTGACTTATACTGTTGTGTTAGCTTCAGGTGTACAGCAAAGTGAATCAGCCATACATAAGCATGGCTAAGGTTAGACATTCGCCACGTTACTCTAGCCTGCTTCCTCTAAGTACCAAATAAATGAATGACTCCTGGATTTTGGAGTCAGAGGTGACTCTCCATTTCTCTGAGCATTGGAGTTACCCTGTGCTTGCTTAGCTCATCCTTCGCATTTGTATTCAAGCATCACAAAGACACCCTCCCAATATTGTTTCATTAAACTCTCTGATTTGGGAATGCATATGATGTGTCAGGTTTTGTGTCAGCTGTGCATTCAGAGGATTCAGGCATAGTGCTGAAATTGAATGGAGATGTAAAGCTGGCTTCCTTGGTGAGGCTGCCTAGAGACTGTGCTTTAGAAATGGCCACCCCAGTGGGCCACTTAATTAAGACTTTTTTTTTTTTTTCCTTTTTAGGGCCACACATGCCGCATATGGAAGTTCCCAGGGGTTGAACTTGAGCTGCTGCTGCCGGCCTGCGCCACAGCCACACCCATACGAGGTCCGTGTCTGTGACCTGTACTGCAGCTCATGGCAACGCCAGATCCTTCACCCACTGAGCGAGGCCAGGGATCAAACCCGCATCCTCATGGATACTAGTCAGGTTCTTAACCCACTGAGCCACAATGGGAACTCCCTCCACTTAAGACTTAAGTCCTGGATAGGAGGATTTAACCACCGAGATCTGGAAGAACCTGTCCAGCCCACCCCATTCACTTATCCCACAAGAATGACAGAAAACACAGGCTTCTGAGGGCAGGCTGGCCCGCAAGGAGAGGTAGATGGGGCTGAGTCAAGCACGTGTGATTTCTTCTCCCACATTTCCCAGTAAAGAAGGCAGCCTGGACAGGAGTGAGGGAAGGATGGGAGAGACAGCAGAGGTTCCTCCTGTGTTTTTTCTTCCGAGAAGGAGAATAGACATCCCTGCTTCTCTCTGGCTGGAAATAAATGTGTGCCCCCCCAGTGGATGTTCCTGGAGATAAAACGGCCAAACACGTAGTCTCTTAAAGAGCTCTGAGTCCATTGGAAGAGAGATGGGCAGACAAACCGACAAATGAAATATTGTGAAATAAAGAAATGCACAAGGAAGGGATAAAGCAGAGGATTAGGAGAAATATGGTCCTGATTTCAAACCACGTAGACAAAATTCACACTGTCCCTTCCCTCGGACAGAATTATGATTTTGTGTATTAGTGTCACCCATCCACCTAGTCAACAGATACCGAGTCCTTTACATGCACAGAGCCTAGGAGACACGAAGTCGAATAAGATGGGCCCAGAACCACCTCCGCTCACGCCCTTAATTTTTTTTTTTTAACTTTACTTGGATTAAGTAACTGTGAAATAAGTTATTACCAGCCATTGGTTTACAAGTTATGTGGCAAGTCCTCAAGGAAGTGCCATCCAAGGGGTAAGCTTTGGGTGGGGGAGATTTGCAGTGCAGGGTGCCTCCCCCATCAGAGCACTGTACTTTGGAAGGGAGAGAAAGAAGGAAAGCACAGTGATAAGTGGGTAAAGCATCTCAGCAATGAGTTGTGTGGTGGAGGGCCTCCCTCCCGGTCTGCCCTTGCTTCACAATTTTGCTACATGCTACAAGTGTGTCTTTTATTAAGATACGCTTGTACCCATGGAAGTTCAAATGAGGTCCCGGGAAAGTTTTAGAATTAAACGGGTAAAACACTGACGGATGGGACTAGTCTGACGTCAAAGGATGCGAACTGGTAATTATTCTATTTGCGAAGGGAAGATGGAAAGATTGAGGACTTGGAGATAGAAAAGCTAAATTAGCCCTAATGAAATATAATGGATGTAGAAACGAGGCTCTCCTAATATGTTGTTCTGCAAACTCAGATCTGGAAATTAAAAAGAGTAAAAATGACTATGTGAAATTCCATTACTTGCTTGAAGGGAAAAGGAACAGAGCTACTACTTGCCAGGATGAAACACTGTTCCAGAGGAAAGGCTGTGTGTCTTTATGGAATCCTTACTCTTTAAATGCTCACGGTTGACAGTTGCAAACGGTTATATTTAGAATGGATGGGCCCTGGGACCCTCCTGTACAGCACAGGCAAATATGTGTGACGGAGTCACTTTGTTGTACAGCAGAACCTGACAAAACATGATCAATCAACTATATTTTAATAGTAATAATAATAATAAATGCTGACAGTTGAAATGGAGACATTTCTGCTTTTCTCTTCAAACCCGAGTCAATCCTGCTGCCTCTGTGTACCATTCATTACATGTTATTGCCTAACACGTTGTATAATTATTACTTTATTTTATTTATTTATTTTTTAAGATCACACCTGCAGCATATGGAAGTTCTAGGCTAGGGGTTGAATCAGAGCTGCAGCTGCTGGCCTACACCACAGCCACAGTAATGCCAGATTCGAGCCACATCTTCGAACTACGCTGCAGCTTGTGGAATGCCAGATCCTTAACCCACTGAGCAAGGCCAGTGATCAAACCCATGGATACTAGTTGGGTCTTACCTCACTGATCCACAGTGGGAACTCTTATAATTTGTTCATAATTTTTCTTATTTTTTGTCTCCTCCCCCCTCCCCCAGATTATGAGTTCCACAAGGGGACAGATCTTTGTTTATTCCTTAATACAACCCAAGAGTCTAGATGAACGCATGGCAACTGTAGGTCTTTAACTACTTGTTGTATGATGATTTCTGTGCCAAATTCCTCCAAGGGACTAAATTGCAGGTAATGTAATGAAAAAATGAAGGTAATTTATGAAAAAACAAAGAATCCTTTTAAAAGAACAGTGTGTGGGTTGTGGAGGATTCTTCTCAGGGCCTGAATTAGGGAAGTAGACAAAGCAATGAAGTGGAAACCAATTTGGTGATTTGGTGAGACAAACTGCTTGCTCGGAGGTATTTAAATAAGAAAACTGCTGCAAGAAACTTGGACTTGCAATTTTTTTTCCTACCCCTGTGTCAATTATGTTAAGACAAAAATGTCCAAATGAACTTCATTCCTTCTTCTGGTTATTTACTTCACTGTTTTATGGGAAATCACTGGCGAGCTTGTTTCATGGCTTAGCAGACACAAGTGAGCCCTATGCATCTGGACTATTTAGGGACCATAAAGATTCAGTAAAATAGGTGGGGGCCATGAGCGATCCTGAAAGTCTTCATTCAACGGCGGCTGTTGAGGAGGCATAGAAAATTGTCTGTGTTTTTCCTTCTCTAATCCTGTAATTGTTTTCTCTTCTGGAGACTGGGTTAATTATATAGTGGCTATTTTAGGTTGCTTCTGACTGCATAATGTTTGTGGTCCATGTTTTTTCATGTGATAAAAGGAAGGCTCATACTTGGGTCCCTGAAATAAAGAGGAAAACAACAGTAGCCAACATTTGCGTAATGATGGTCACCAACTTTATTTCTTTCAGCCATCACTATGACCCTGAAAGTGGTGCCATGACTGTGCTATTATTTGAAATGACCCGAGGCTCAGGGTTGTTAAGTGCTTCCTTTAAAGATACACAGCTAGGAAGGTATTCCAGGTAATAGTTAGACCCCGTGTTAGAACTTAGTCTTTATGTAATAATGACCTGATTGTTAGTCTTGTAATGACATTCTGTCTAGTAAATTATAGACTTAAGAAGTATATGAACCCTTGAATTTTAGGGCACAATATTTTTTTCAGACTAAATTTTTTTGAAGTAACTTTACAATGCCAAAAAGAAGAAGATTTCCCATCTTGGCTCAGCAATAAGGAACCCAACTAGTATCCATGAGGTTACGGGTTTGATCCCTGGCTTCCCTCAGTGAGTTAAGGTTCTAGCGTTGCCCTGAGCTGTGGTGTAGGATGGCAACTACAGCTGTGGTTGACCCCTATCCCGGGAACTTTCATATGCCGAGGGTGCAGTCCTAAAAAGACAAAAAACAAAAACAGCAAAAAATGTCAAAAAGAAGAAAATGAAACTTTATTTTCCAATTCCATTTACTAGTTTCATTTCTATAAAAACATACAAATCTTTGAGATTAATATTAAGATAATATCTGAACCATTACACTTTTTCCCCCCATGCTGCAAATGGAGTAGCCAGAAACAACATGGAAACATATAACTTTTTTTCATTTCACTACCACCAACTTCTTATGCCGTAATGGCCAAGAGAATAGGATATTTGTGTGATGGAATCCAGTAAGAATCCTCTTCTCCAGCTCTGCTTGAGTATTTGTCTATTCTAACAATGTTTTACCATTAGATATTTCTTTTCTTTTCTTTTCTTTTTTCTTCCTTTCTTCCCTCCTCCTTCTTCTTTTCTTTCTTTCTCTCTCTCTCTCTTTCTCTCTCTCTCTCTTTCTCTCTCTCTTTCTTTCTTTCTTTCTTTCTCTCTTTCTTTCTTTCTTTCTTTCTTTCTTTCTTTCTTTCTTTCTTTCTTTCTTTCTTTCTCTCTTTCTTTCTTTTTCAAGGGAGCATAAGCCGTTTACTCCTGCTTATGCATTTTTTTGTTATTTTTTTCCCACACTGTGGCACATGGAGCTCCAGGGCCAGGGATTAGATCAGAGCCACAGTCTCGACCTAAGCTGCAGTTGTGGCAATGCTGGACCCTAACCCACTGTACCAGGCTGGGACGAACCTGTGTTCCAGCAGCTCCCAAGATGCCACTGATCCCATTGTGCCCCAGCAGGAGCTCCAAAACATGCAAAAGCAACTGATACTGTGTTGTTATTTTTATGGGAGTAAAATTGGTATATAACATTATATAAGTTTCAGGTGTACATTATGATTTGTCATCTGAGTACACTGTAAAGTTACACTATAAAGTCTAGTTGTCACCCATCACTGTAAAACTGATCCCCTTTGCTCATTTTGCTTATTCTCCACCCCTGCCCCTTTGTTAGCCACCAATCTGTTCTTGGTATCTATGAATTTGCTTTTGTCATTTTTTTTTTTTTTCTGTCTTTTTCTAGGGCTGCACCCACGGCATACGGAGGTTCTCAGGCTAGGGGTTGAATCGGAGCTGTAGCCACCGGCCCACACCAGAGCCACAGCCACTCAGGATCCAAGCCAAGTCTGCAACCTATACCACAGCTCTCAGCAACGCCGGATCGTTAACCCACTGAGCAAGGGCAGGGATCGAACCCGCAACCTCATGGTTCCTAGTCGGATTCGTTAACCACAGAGCCATGATGGGAACTCCTGCTTTTGTCATGTTTTGAAGGAAGAGATGATGAGATTTGTGGAAAGAATGAATGTGGCATAGGAAGAGAAGAAAGGAATAAAAACGGCTCCAAATTTTGGCTTGAGTAACTAGATGAATGCAGTTGCTGTAAGCTTAGAGTCAGAGATGGCAGGAGGAGCAGGCTCTGTGGATATTGTTCAGCCGGAGATGCCTACTGAGCATCCAAGCAGAAACGAAGATCAGGCAGTTGGATGTTGGGAGTTTTTACTGTAGAGGAGTTATTTTAAGCTATCAGACTGGGTGAGACCACCGAGGAAGCAAGTGTGCATAGATAAAAGAGGAGTCCAAGGGCATTTGATAGCAGCCATACTGAGTGGATTGCTGGGCGGCCCAGGGAAGGCAGGAAAGGAGGAGCCGTTGACAGGACGGAGGTGGAAACTTCATGACTGTCAGAATCAGAAGAGGAGCCCTGGTCTCTTGTCCCTTTCCCGCATCCGTGCCACAACATCAGAGCAGGGCAGGAAGCAGGAGGAGGAGGGGTGAAGAGGGGACAAGTCAGTCACTGTGCGCCTCACCTCTTCCAAGTTCCTTGAGTCCTGAGCTTAGTCTATGCCTGGGCAGAGAGAAAGAGGGCTTGGAATCAAACTGGAGATTGAAGTCAGATGAACAGCACTCCGTTCTTCTTCTTCTTCTTTTTTTTTTTCTGGTCTTTTTAGGACTGCACCTGCAGCATATGGAGGTTCCCAGGCCAGGGGTTAGATCGGAGCAGTAGCTGCTGGCCTACGCCACAGCCACAGCAATGGTAGATCCCAGCATCATCTGTGACCTACACCACAGCTCATGGCAGTGCCAGATCCTTAACCCACTGAGCAAGGCAAGGGACTGAACCTTCATCCTCCTGGATACTAGTCAGGTTCTTTAACCATTGAGCCACAACGGGAGCTCCACTACTCGGTTTTAAAGATCCAAAATGTGACTGTTTTAATAACCGAAAAAGGCTACAAAGTCATAGAGCCAGAATGAGGTACCTGAAGCGAGCCTGCTCCCCAGCCTGGAAAACATTGTGGGGTTGTGACCAAACCAAAATTGGGTCCATTTGCCTGTGTACAGTAAAGCCAGTCTACTGACAACAGGTTGCGGTGAAGGAAAGTGCGTTTATTGCAGGCGCCAAGCAAAGAGTCCAGGTAGCTAGTGCTTCAAAGCCCTGAACTCCCTGAAGCTTTTCAGGAAAAGGTTTTAAAGGCAACATGAAGGAGGGGTTTTGTGGAGTGTGTGATCAGCTCGTGGACATTCTGATTGGTGGGTGGCGAGGTAATCGGGAGTCAACATCATCAACCTTCTGGTTCCAACCAGTCTGGGGTCTACGTGCCTATGCGTAGCATTCAGTTAACTTCTACCTGGTGGGGGTTTTGGCCTCTGCAAAACAGCTCAAAGGACATGGCTGAGAATATTATTTATGGCTCTGGAGGAGGAACTAAAAGTCCTTGATTTGTTTAATGTCTAAACTCATCATTGTATCTTGATTTATTGTTTTCCTTTCTTGCTGCATTTTCTCACTTCTCTGATTGAATTTACTCTTTGGAACTTGGGAAAGGCCTAGGAGTTAACGTTTTTCTACAGACAAGACGCAGGCAGAGGACATGGGTGGGGGTGCCGTTCTGGGAAGGGCACCTGTTAGACTACAGGGTGAGAACACAGATAGTGTCACTTATTAGCGAAAAAATCCTTTTAATGTTCACAACCTGCGTGAGACTACTCACAAATCCAGGGTGTGTCAATGTCTGATGCTGTGCGATCTATAAGAGAGGCAGGGATGGGCTTTCATTCACTTACCCATAAAAGCAGTAGGTTGGACCACAAAGATAGTATCTAAAGCCATTTCCAAATCTCACATTCAGCCTATGCCACAGCCACAGGAAGGCCAGATCCAAGCCACGTCTGAGATCTACACCACTGCCTGAGGCAATGCCAGATCCTTAATCCACTGAGTGAGGCCAGGGATTGAACCTGCAACCTTGTGGTTCCTAGTCGGATTCATTTCCGCTGCACCACAATGGGAACTCCTGAAAATACATTTGTGATGACATGTTTTGACCACTGGCGTAAGAATGAAACTAAAGAGCTTTTTAAATCCAGTTATTAAAAGTCTTTTCAGATTCTGCCTTTGGGGCTCACATTATCAATAATAAGGAGCAATACGATTTATCTCCACATGCATAACAAGACTATCAATGAAATTTCAGTTTATGCAAACCATTTGCTTTACTGGGCTTAATGAGAATCTAAAAATAAGAACCAGTGTCCTATGTGAAATAAACACACTGACAGATTTGTTTGATTCAAAGAGTTTCCAACATTGAGTGACATATTCTTCCAACTCATATTTTGGCCTTTTTAAGCCATCAAACAGCTATCTTCTAGCAAACTTAATGATGACTGTTTCAGAAATGATTCCTGTAATTCTTCCACATTAGTGTAGAAATCAGCTAAAGTCATAGAATGCAAATCAGTGATTTTACTATACAAAATGTATTCTAATTTCCCTCTTGGGAAAAACCTTGCAGTTGAGACACATTGGTTTTGGAGCATATTTGAGGCCCACATTGCAACTGCCAGTATACACATATTGAAACCTGAGCAGCAATGAGTGGCCATGGCATTAGGCTGACTGTATGTTATAGAAGGAGAAAAGCCATCTGAAACTGACTCTTGGAATTCATTGCTATTTTTGAGTACATTTTTTCTAAAATTTAGAAGATTGGTAAAATTCCTCAAAATAAGATTTTGGGAAAGCTAGGTGTATCATTTCCATTGAAAAAAAAAAGTTGCTTAAAAAAGATCTGTTCTGATATGCTTAGTTCAGCCTTGTGCCCTTGGCAGGTACAGATGGATCACTTGATTGGGGTTTTCAGAGAGGAGGTGGGATCCAATATAGAAAAGGTGCATTGCAATCATTTATTTTTTTTAGTGAATACGAACTGAGGTAAAATTTTCTGTACTTTATCAAAGTAGTAATGAAATAATAGGCTAAGATGCTAATTTCAATAAAATTAGAAATGGTTAAAAATGTAAATTTAATAATTCTTATCCAGAATATTGAGGAGTTGTGATGGTTTGCCTGTCTTGTAGTTTTTAAAATTTTATTTCTGTATATACACTTTAAAAATTCTAGAAATGCTGGTTTCTTTGGAAACAAAAATTGTGGGTATTATATACTACATATGTATAGGTTTATATATATCTATATGTGTGTGTATATTATATATGTATAGATTTATGTATGTATGTATAAGAGAGAAAACATGCCACATATAAATATATGAGCATCTACTATGTTCAAGTTCTTTGCAAGGTTTCTTACAGTAAGTTCTGAGACTAATAATAGCTCTACTTAGATGAGAAAATGAAGCTCAACAAATTTAAGAAACTTGTTTAAGGTCTGCAGCTAGTTAATGATAAATATTGTGATTTTATATATATATATATATATATTTTTGTCTTTTGTCCTTTTAGGGCTGTACTTCTGGCACATGGAAGTTCCCAGGCTAGGGGTCTAATCAGAGCTAGAGCGGCTGGCCTATGCCAGAGCCACTGCAACTCGGGATCCGAGCTGCATCTGCAACCTACACCACAGCTCACGGCAATGCCGGATCCTTAACCCACTGAGCGAGGCCAGGGATTGAACCCACAACCTCATGGTTCCTAGTCAGATTTATTTCTGCTGTGCCACGACAGGAACTCCTAATCTATTTCTTTTAATCCCATGTTGTTTTTCACTCTGCTGTGCCATCCCCTTTGTGCAAACCCACTAAAGAGGCAATACAAATATACAAAATAAATGAATGAGGTGATTATTTCCTTTCCAAATGAATTCACTCTTTTTTTTCTTCAATGATCAGTGTTTAAAATACCACTTGCTTTTTTATTTATTTATTTATTTTTTTGGTCACGTCTGCAGAATGTGGAATTTCCTGGGCCAGGGATCAAACCCATGACATAGCAGTGACCTGAGTCGCTGCAGTGACAATGTCAGGTCCTTAACCCACTGTGCCACCAGGGAACTTCAAAATACCATTTGCTCTTACATGCAATTCACTGCATATAGTTTTCGAGAATGTAAGTATTATATACTATGAGACATGTTCTTGAAAATGAATGTAATAGACATGCTCCAGGATTTTTTTTTTTTTGGCTATGCTTTCAGCCTGTGGAAATTCCTGGGCCAGGAATTGAACCTGTGCCATGGCAGCTACCTGAGCCACTGCAGTGACAACACTGGATTCTTAACCAGCTGCGCCACACGGGAATGCCTGTTTTGGATTTTAAAAGAATTTTGTTGCTATATTTTGCATGTATTTCTTCCTGCCATCTTGCCTAATATCATGGGTCGAATGCTTTGATGCAGATAGACATGACACTGAAAGGACCCCATGTAGGAGAGGCATTGGGTTTGTCAGAAACGGCACATGTTTATTAAATTCCTACAGCGTGTCTGCGAGTGTTCAGGCAGGCAGACAAAGTACAAAACAACTTCTGTACCATCAAGTCTTGTAGTGTGGTTCAGAGGTACTAATCAGAGATTCCTATAGAGACAGGGTGATACATCCCCACATTTCTAGTGCTGTGGGTGCCATGTGTCCAGGTCTACGCTAGGTGAGAGGTAAACATAAGAGGGTCAGCACAGCAGTACAAATACCTTATTTCATTGGCTCTGCCTCATTCACTCGACTGCTTTAAAACTGTTACTGATTAGTGTCATCCTTAGTGTTTCGCTGGAATGCACACACTCAAACACCATCATTTTACCTTTTTCCAGTTACAACTTTGGTGTCTAGGGTCGGACCTGTTCCCAAATTTCCCAATGCCAAAGAGCAGATGCCACTGCCCAGGGTGCTTACCTTGGCTGCCTCCTACATCCTGCTCCCAGCTGCTCTCAGTGCTAAAGCGATTTCATGGTGCCAAAGCTAGTGATGGGGAAGGCTTTGGTGCAGAAATCTCATGGTGTGTTTGCCCTCTTTTGTATCACGCTCCTAGTATTGTGTGTAACTCATGCCCTCAGGCTTCTCCAGTCTGCAGGTAGAAATAAAGTTACATGAGCATTGTGCCTGGAACGACTTTGCTTTTCTGCCCTTATTTATTAAACCACAGTAACTTACTAGTTTCCACCCTTGCCTGAGTCTTTTCACTTAAGTGTGGGAATCTGAAAGCCTCTCTGTGCATGCAGAAACAGGTCGGTTCAGATTTTTCTACCCACCAAGTCCTCTGTAAACTTGCTTTTCTATACACCAGTCTCTTCTTTCCATGCAAAGAATACTTTAAAAATAGAACTTTTGGCCTTCTGGGAAAATATTTATCCAACACATGAGAATTTCGGTCCAAAATGGAAGTAAGCTTTATAAGAATGAAGTTCTACCTGGCTTAGAGAACACGTCTTAACATGGATGAGTTTGGAAGGATAAATCAGGATGTGGGGAAAAGCTAAGTCTTTTGAGTCTTTCTCCTTACTCTGGGACAAGACTGCTCTTTTCTCCTGTGTGCTACAAGAATTTTATGTACGCTGACCAAAAGCACAGCTATTTATAAAATTTGCACGTGGAGTTCATGTGCAAGTCACGAAGATCAGGAGAATTTCCGTGGATGTTGGTCAAGAGACAACCAGCATCTGTTGTGTGTGGTTAGCTGGCTCTTATGGTTGAGATCCTTAAAATAAGAAAGGAGAAAGAGACATTTGATTGCTGGAATTGATTGTGGGGTAATGGAGTCAATGTGTGAGTGTATTTTGAAAGTTAACACACTCTCTTAAATGTGAATTGCTGAGAATATTTATGCATTTGCCCAAGCAGGAGTGTGCAGACATCTCATGTGCTTTTTCTTTGAATTTGCTTTCAGTTCTCGTGTACTTGAATACATTTTTTTCTGTTCTTGCTGTGAAAACAAAACAGAGCCTTTGGGATCATAAGCCCCAGACACACAATCTTGGATTTTGAGGCAGCACTGTGCCCTTGTCATAAAAATTCCCATGTTTTGCTCAAGGAGGACTGAGTTAGGGTCTCTTACTTTCCACAAAAAAAATCTTGACTTAAACAAGATGCTTTTTCTGTTCTGAATCATTCTAGTTTATCAGAATCCTCAAGATTATCCCCAAACTGTGCATTACAAGTTAGATCCTGCAAAGTGAGGCTCTTTCAGATTAATTAATGTTGAGGGCTTTAAATAATTTTTCTAATGTGATTTATTGTCAGCATCAACCCACAGAATAGATTGTTGCATAATTTCATTTTCCTCTGACATTGCAAAGTTTAAATTCCCAGTCTCATTAATATATTTACGTTTTATAAAGTGTTAAATTGAAAAATATTCTCTTGATATACAATTCTCAATGCAGCTGTATGGACTTATAAAGGTCTTATAAAGTCCTGTCTGTAAACTAGGAGATCTGTAATTTGGTCTTGGGTCCATCAGTTGTTTGCTGTATTACTTTAATTCAGGCATTTAGTACCTCTGAAATTATTTCATCACTTTTAAAACAGACAGAGGTAGATGTCATAAAAAGGCAAAATGTAAGGTATTAATAATAGAAATAGTAAACAAAAGACATTGAGAATGGTATCTCTATTTCTCTGTAGAAGATAAGTGAACCTTTCTTTCTTTCTTTTTGTTTTAATTGCCACATCTGGAGCTTATGGAAGTTCCAGGCCAGGGGTCGAATCAGAATTTCAGCTGCCAGCCTGCACCACAGCCACAGCCACAGCCACACCAGATCTGAGCTGCATCTGTGACCTACACCGCAGCTTATGGCACTGCTGGATCCTTACCCCACTGAGCAAGGTCAGGGCTGGAACCCGAATCCTCACAGAGACAATATCAGGTCCTTAACCCACTGAGCCGCAATGAGAACTCTGCATTTTCTTTTTTCTTTTTTTTGTCTTTTTGCCATTTCTTGGGCCGCTCCCGCGGCATATGGAGGTTCCCAGGCTAGGGGTCGAATCGGAGCTGTAGCCACCAGCTTACGCCAGAGCCACAGCAACGTGGGATCTGAGCCGCGTCTGCGACCTACACCACAGCTCATGGCAACGCCGGATCCTTAACCCACTGAGCAAGCATAGGGACCGAACCCGCAACCTCATGGTTCCTAGTCGGATTTGTTAACCACTGCGCCACGACGGGAACTCCTAGCATTTTCTTATTTGAATGTTTTTCATAGTACTTTTGGAAGTACTATAAGAAAAATATTTCAAATAATATTCAAGCTAAACTTGGTAGAGAAATAATAAATATTTTTGGTAGTGTACAATATATATTTATGCACTTATTAGAATGAGATGAATATATGAACTTCTCTCAGAATCTCCTTTGCAGTCTTCTCAGTGTTCAAACACTGAACAAGTGACATCGTCTTTTCTAGATATGTTACCATCGACCTAACTGAACTAGTCAATCAGATGTTTGGGTGGGGAGAGGTGAGATAGAAATAATGTTTAACCTTGTGTTTGCTTCAGGGCTAGTGAATGTGTTAATATACCCCATTTTTCAGTAGGTGCTAGACATCAACACCTGAATTAGATTAAAATTAAGATAATGATTATTCACCTAAGAGCATCCTCTTATTTGAAGTTCTGAGTATTGCTTTCTCCTTTCCCTCCTATGTAACAACATCTTTTCCAACATTATTTTATACACAGATATCATATTTTTATTGAGCTCTTGGGTTCAGTTTAGGCATCCTTGGTAAAACTAGCTTAATACAGTATCATATATTCAGAGGTATTGTGACTAAATGATTTAACACAAAAAATTACTAAAAAAAGTGTGCTCCTACTCATTTAGTATCATTTAACATGGATTGTTTCTATCAAATTAATTTCGATAGTATATACCACTAATACCACATATTGCACTGTAGCTGCTAGCCTTTATTTTTATTCAATAGAACCACATGGATTCTTCTGAATTGTCATATATTCTGAATTAGTGGGATACAAATTAATGAGATGGTATCACGCAGATTTTAAGTTCAGTTGCAGGCTCTAGTTTTTTCTCTTTCTCCATAGTGTATTCTCTGCTTCCAGATATAAATTGGATGAAGCTTCCCTTCGCCCTCTGCAAGATAAATTGAGTTTCCTGCATGAAAGCCAAGCAACTAGAGAAATAATTTATTTTTTCCCATGTTGGGCAGCTCTGTTGCGTTACTGCATCATTACACAGCAGGCTTTTACAGATAAAGAAGCCAGGTGTGGAGAAACAAGTGTTCTCAAGGAGAAAGAGGCTATTTGAGGAGGAAGGGTGAACCACACCCAGCAAGCCTCTGGTTGTTGATCCTTCTGAGAGGAGGGAACACAGCATGTTGGAACAGAACATGCCTGGACTCAGCGAACAGATTTGTGTGGGGTTTTAGCTAAGCCACTGAAGGTAGACACTAAGTGTGCTTGGCCACTTATCCGATCACATTTAATCTTCTTACCAACTCTGAAGGGTGGGTGTTAGGATCTAAATCTTACTGGTGCAGAAATTGACTGGTGAAGAAATGACTAATAAAGGACAGAATGTAGACTTTGATCTCAGGTCTTTTGGGTCTAATGGATCCAATCATGTTTTGCCTACCTCCACCTTCTGTAGAGTCTTTGTCATCAACAGAAAGTGTTGGATGGATGCATTCAAGTTCAGCCTCTTTGACTATAGGGCCAGAGGGAAAGATATGATGCTTCTTCATATGGGATCAGTCTCAGGACTTCTTTACCGACTCTGGAGTCATTAGACTTTATAAAATCCTCAAGGTATAGTCTCTCTCTTTGAGTATATCCTGAATGTCATTGCTTCAAATTAAAACTATAAGCTCCCTGAGCGCATGGGGCAGGTTTGTTTTGCTCACTGCTTTAGGTGCATTGCAACTCAATGCATCAGTGCTATGCAATGCAAGAGCATAGCAGCATTTCGATAATGCCTAAATTATCTGATAATTGGTAATTTTTAAAATAAACTTTCTTTTTGAACAGTCTGAGAGGCACAGTTATTGTGAAGATAGTACAATCTCTCACATTCTTCACATTCAGATTGCGCTCATATTTTTTTTTTTTTATTTTCCCACTGTACAGCAAGGGGGTCAGGTTATCCTTACATGTATACATTGCAATTACAGTTTTTTCCCCCACCCTTTCTTCTGTTGCAACATGAGTATCTAGACATAGTTCTCAATGCTATTCAGCAGGATCTCCTTGTAAATCTATTCTAGGTTGTGTCTGATAAGCCCAAGCTCCCGATCCCTCCCACTCCCTCCCCCTCCCATCAGGCAACCACAAGTCTCTTCTCCAAGTCCATGATTTTCTTTTCTGAGGAGATGTTCATTTGTGCTGGATATTAGATTCCAGTTATAAGTGATATCATATGGTATTTGTCTTTGTCTTTCTGGCTCATTTCACTCAGGATGAGATTCTCTAGTTCCATCCATGTTGCTGCAAATGGCATGATGTCATCCTTTTTTATGGCTGAGTAGTATTCCATTGTGTATATATACCACTTCTTCCGAATCCAATCATCTGTCGATGGACATTTGGGTTGTTTCCATGTCCTGGCTATTGTGAATAGTGCTGCAATGAACATGCGGGTGCATGTGTCTCTTTTAAGTAGAGCTTTGTCTGGATAGATGCCCAAGAGTGGGACTGTGGGGTCATATGGAAGTTCTATGTATAGATTTCTCAGGTATCTCCAAACTGTTCTCCATAGTGGCTGTACCAGTTTACATTCCCACCAGCAGTGCAGGAGGGTTCCCTTTTCTCCACAGCCCCTCCAGCACTTGTTATTTGTGGATTTATTAATGATGGCCATTCTGACTGGTGTGAGGTGGTATCTCATGGTAGTTTTGATTTGCATTTCTCTTATAATCAGCGATGTTGAGCATTTTTTCATGTGTTTGTTGGCCATCTGTATATCTTCTTTGGAGAAATGTCTATTCAGGTCTTTTGCCCATTTTTTCATTGATTGATTGGTTTTTTTGCTGTTGAGTTGTATAAGTTGCTTGTATATTCTAGAGATGAAGCCCTTGTCAGTTGCATCATTTGAAACTATTTTCTCCCATTCTGTAAGTTGTCTTTTTGTTTTCTTTTTGGTTTCCTTTGCAGTGCAAAAGCTTTTCAGTTTGATAAGGTCCCCTGGGTTTATTTTTGCTCTAGTTTCTATTGCTTTGGGAGACTGACCTGAGAAAATATTCATGATGTTGATGTCAGAGAGTGTTTTGCCTATGTTTTCTTCTAGGAGTTTGATGGTGTCCTGTCGTATATTTAAGTCTTTCAGCCATTTTGAGTTTATTTTTGTGCATGGTGTGAGGGTGTGTTCTAGTTTCATTGCTTTGCATGCAGCTGTCCAGGTTTCCCAGCAATGCTTGCTGAATAGACTGTCTTTTTCCCATTTTATGTTCTTGCCTCCTTTGTCAAAGATTAATTGACCATAGGTGTCAGAGTTTATTTCCGGGTTCTCTATTCTGTTCCATTGGTCTGTCTGTCTGTTTTGGCACCAGTACCACACTGTCTTGATGACTGTGGCTTTGTAGTATTTATTGAAGTCTGGGAGAGTTATGCCTCCTGCTTGGTTTTTGTTTCTCAGGATTGCTTTGGCGATTCTGGGTCTTTTGTGGTTCCATATAAATGTTTGGATTGTTTGTTCTAGTTCTGTGAAAAATGTCATGGGTAATTTGATAGGGATTGCATTGAATCTGTAGATTGCTTTGGGTAGGATGGCCATTTTCACAATATTGATTTTTCCAATCCAGGAACATGGAATATCTTTCCATTTCTTTACATCTTCTTTGATTTCTTTGATTAAAGTTTTATAGTTCTCGGCATATAGGTCCTTTACCTCTTTGGTCAGGTGTATTCCGAGGTATTTGATTTTGTGAGGTACAATTTTAAAAGGTATCATATGTTTGTATTCCTTTTCTAATGTTTCATTGCTGGTATACAAAAATGCAACTGACTTCTGGATGTTAATCTTATATCCTGCCACTTTGCTGAATTTATTAATCAGTTCAAGGAGTTTTGGGGTTGAGTCCTTAGGGTTTTCTAGGTATAGTATCATATCATCTGCATACAGTGACAGTTTGATCTCTTCTCTTCCTATATGGATGCCTTTTATTCCTTTTGTTTGTCTAATTGCTGTGGCTAAGACTTCCAAAACGATGTTGAAGAGCAGTGGTGAGAGTGGGCATCCCTGTCTTGTTCCAGATTTGAGTGAGAAGGCTTTCAGTTTTTCCCCATTGAGGATTATATTTGCTGTGGGTTTATCATAAATGGCTTTGATTATATTCAGGAATGTTCCCTCTATACCCACTTTGGCGAGAGTCTTGATCATGAATGGATGTTGAACTTTGTCAAATGCTTTTTCTGAGTCTATTGAGATGATCATATGATTTTTGACTTTTTTTTTGTTAATGTGGTGTATGATGCTGATTGATTTGCGTTATGTTGAACCATGCTTGTGAACCTGGGATGAATCCAACCTAGTCATGGTGTATAATTTTTTTGGTATGTTGTTGGATTCGGTTGGCTAAGATTTTGTTGAGAATTTTTGCATCTATATTCATCAATGATATTGGGCGATAGTTTTCTTTTTTGGTGGTATCTCTGTCTGGTTTTGGAATGAGGGTGATGGTGGCCTCATAGAATGTCTTTGGGAGTATTCCTTCTTCTTCAACCTTTTGAAAGAGTTTAAGGAGGATGGGCACCAATTCCTCTTTATATGTTTGATCAAATTCACCTGTGAAGCCATCTGGTCCTGGACTTTTATTTGTAGGGAGTGATTTTATGACCTCTTCAATTTCATTTCTAGTGATCGGTCTGTTCAGTTGGTCTGTTTCTGCTTGATTCAGTTTTGGCAGGCTGTAAGATTCTAGAGAATTGTCCATTTCTTCCAGATTGTCAAACTTGTTGCCATACAGTTGTTCATAGTATTCTCTTATGGTTTTTTGTATGTCTGCTGTATCCATTGTGATTTCTCCTTTTTGATTTATAATTTTGGTGATTTGGGTTCTTTCTCTCCTCTTTTTAGTGAGTCTGGCCAGGGGTTTGTCAATTTTGTTCACCTTTTCAAAGAACCAGCTCTTGGTTTTATTAATTTTCTCTATTGTTTTTTGAGTCTCTATTTTATTGATTTCTTCTTTGATCTTTATAATTTCCTTCCTTCTGCTGACTTTAGGACTTCTTTGTTCTTCTTTTTCTAATTCGTTTAGGTGGAGGGTTAAGTTGTCAATTTGGGATCTTTCTTCTTTTTTGAGAAAGGCCTGGATTGCTATAAATTTCCCTCTGAGCACTGCTTTCGCAGCATCCCATAGATTTTGAGAGGTTGTGTCTTCATTATCATTTGTTTCAAGGTAGTTTTTAATTTCCTTCTTGATTTCCTCATTGACCCATTGGTTTTTTAGTAGCATGTTGTTTAGTCTCCATGGAGTAGGTTTTTTCTCTTTGCTTTTCCCATGGTTGATTTCTAATTTCATGGCATTGTGGTCGGAGAAGATACTAGAGATAATTTCTACGCTCCTAAATTTATTGAGATTCGCTTTGTGTCCCAATATGTGGTCGATTCTTGAGAATGTTCCATGAGCATTTGAGAAGAATGTGTATTCTGATTTTTTTGGATGTAGTGTCCTGAAGATATCAATGAAGTCTAACTTTTCTATTGTTTCCTTTAGGATCTCTGTTGCTTTATTGGTTTTCTGTCTAGAGGATCTGTCCATTGATGTGAGGGGGGTATTAAGGTCTCCTACTATGATTGTGTTCTCATCAATATCCCCCTTTATGTCTGTTAATATTTGTTGTATGTATCTGGGTGCTCCTATATTTGGGGCATATATGTTGATGGTAGTAACATCCTCTCCTTGGATGGACCCCTTAATCATTAAATAGTGTCCTTCTTTGTCTTTCTTTATGTCTTTTGTTTTAAAGTCTATTTTGTCTGATATGAGCGTTGCGACTCCTGCTTTTCTGTCCTGTCTATTGGCGTGAAATATTTTTCCCCACCCTTTCACTTTCAATCTATATGTATCTTTTGTCCTAAGGTGAGTTTCTTGTAGGCAGCATATTGAAGGTTTTTGCCTTTTTATCCACTCAGCCACTCTGTGTCTTTTGATTGGGGCATTCAGTCCATTGACATTTAAGCTGATAATTGATAGATGATTATTTATTGCCATTTGAACCTCATGTTCCAGTTGATTCTATGGTTCTCCATTCTTCCTCTTTTTTTTTTTTTTTTTTTTTTTTGGTTGGATGGTCTCCTGTTATTATCTGCTTGAGTGTATTTTTTTTTTTCATTTTTTGCAAATGCAATATTTGGTTTTGGCTTGTGGTTGCCCTGTTTTTTAAGTATGCTAACCCCTTCCCATAATTGTGTGTTTTAGCCTGATGGTCCTATAAGTTCAAACACTTCATTACTATATTAAAATTAAGAAGAGAGACATACATATAAACAAAAAGGGTTATTTACCTCCTGACATCCCTTGCCCACATTTTATGGTTTTGATGACTCTTTTTTATTTTTTTCTTTTTAATTTTATTTTGTTTGAAGCATGTTCATGATTAAATCTGTATGCTGGCTTCTTTGAGTGACTGCTCTCTGATTGCGGTTTCCTCAGTCCTAGTTCTTCCTCTTCTTCTTCTTCTTCTTTTTTTTTTCTTTTCTTTTTTCTTCCCTTTCCTTCCTTTCTTTTTGGTTTAGAGAAGCCCTTTCAATATTTCCTTTAACCTGGGTTTTGTGTTGCTGTATTCTTTAAGTTTTTGTTTGTTGGGAAAAATTTTTATTTCCCCTTCTATTTTAAATGATATTCTTGCTGGATAGAGTATTCTAGGTTGCATATTTTTTCCGTTTAGCACTTTAAATATCTCTTGCCATTCCCTCCTGGCCTGTAGTGTTTCTGTAGAGAAATCAGCTGATATTCTTATGGGGGTTCCCTTGTAGGTAACATTCTGTTTTTCTCTTGCTGCCTTGAGGATCCTCTCTTTATCACTAACTTTTGCCATTTTTATTATGATGTGTCTTGGTGTGGGTCTGTTTGGGTTCAGTTTGTTTGGGGCCCTCTGTGCTTCTTGTATCTTGAATCCAGTATCCTTTAGATTTGGGAAGTTTCCAGCAATAATTTCTTCAAATATATTTTCCATTCCCTTATCTTTTTCTACTCCTTCTGGAATTCCTATTATGCGTAGATTGGCCCGCTTTATATTATCCCATAGGTCTCTTATATTGCTTTCCAGTTTTTTGATTCGGTTTTCTGTCTGTTGACCGGATTGAGTGATTTCCATTATTCTATCTTCCATATCACTGATTCGTTCTTCCGCATTATTCATTCTGGTTTTTACTGCCTGTAGTTCAGTTTGCATCTCTGCAAATGAATGTTCCAGTTTTTCTTGGCTCCTCCTTATATTTTCTAGTTCCTTTCTGAGGGTATCTGCATTACTGTTCATATCTTCTCTTAATTCCTTCAGTATTTTCAGTATTTCTCTTTTGAACTCCAGGTCTGTCAGACTGCCGAGATCTGTTTCATTGTTGACTGTTTTAGGTGAGTTCTCCTGTTGGTTTGACTGGGGGTGGTTTCTCAGCTTCTTCATCTTGCTTGTTGTTTTCTTTCTCCTGAGGGAGTTGTACTCTCCGTGATCAGGTAGTGTTTGCCTTGTCACTGCCGTGGAATATTTCCTGAGGGCTGGCGTTGTTGGTCAATCTTTTTTGAGGCAGTGTGGCTTTTCTGGAGTGTTGATGGGGCTAACAGTGTTTCTTTGAAGCAGAGGAGGACTTCCTGAGGGCAGACAGGACTGGGAGGTCCACACCACGATGGTAGCAGATTTCACTTGGCCATGCAGAGCTTGCTCTGGTGTTTTTAGGCTGTGGGGTTCTTGCAGGGAGTTGGCGGTGTTGGGCAGCTGCTTTTTAGGGGTGCATCACCCCCTGGGGGCTGGAGCAGCTATCTGGGTCACTGAGAACCTAAGAGGCTCTTCCCTAGGGCAGCCCAACTCAGAAGGACAGCCTGAGAATGTAGGTGGATCTTTTCACAGTCTGGCTGAGCTTGTTGCAGCTTTTCTGGGCTGCAGGGGGTCCTGCCTGGAGCTGGCAGTCCTATGCAGCTGGTCCACTAGAGCATCCCCTGGGGGCTTGGGCGGGTAGCAGGGCCGTTGGAAACCCAAGAGGCTCCTCCCCGGGCAACCCGACTCAGAAAAACCGTCCGAGAATTAGGCCGATCTATTCACAGCCTGGCTAAGCTTGTTCTAGTTTTTCTGGGCTGCAGGCCTTTTCTCGGGGGCTGGTGGTGTTTGGTGCTGCTCTGCGGAAGTGTAGCCCCTCCAAAGGGCAAGCAGGCCTGTGCAGGGACAGCCCCTGCGGTGGTAGGCTTCAGGCAATTGTTGAGGCCAGCCCTCCTGGATGGCAGGCAGCCCCAGGTCCGGTGAGAGCGTAGGGCGTGGCAGGGGTGGGGGGAGGGGATGCACTGGGAAGCAGAGCTTTCAGCTAGCTAGCGGGCCTGTAAGCTTGCTGTGGCGTGGGGGGTATTCTATGGGGACCCACCCCTTTTTCTCTCCCCTCCCCAGCACGGGCGCAGACCAGGCTCTTCTCCCAGGTTCCCTCTGATGCGGCTTTCCACTTCCCCGCTCCTAGAGTATTGCTCCCTTCCTCTGCGACAGCTTTGTTTTTTAGTCTCCCAGGCAGTCTCTGCCCCGTCAAATGGTTTCTAGACCTCTCAAGCAGTTTCCGCTCTGCCCCGCCCCCCTAGCCAGTGGACTAATCTCTGGAGCCGAGGTCTCGGTGCCCAGCCCCCACCCAGGCGTCCCCTGGCTCCCTCTCGGGGACTAACCTCTGGAGCCGAGGTCTCGGTGCCCAGCCACCCCCCAGGCGTCCCCCAGTCCTTTCTCAGGGATTAACCTTCGGAGGCGAGGTCTCGGTGCCCAGCCCCCACCCAGGCGTCTCCCGGCCCTTTCTCGAGGACTAACCTTTGGAGGCAAGGTCTCGGTGCCCAGCCCCCCTCAGGCGTCCCCAGGCCCTTTCCCGGGGACTAACCTCTGGAGCCGAGGTCTCGGTGCCCAGCCACCCCCCAGGCGTCCCCAGGCCCTTTCCCGGGGACTAACCTCTGGAGCCGAGGTCTCGGTGCCCAGCCCCCCTCAGGCGTCCCCAGGCCCTTTCCCGGGGACTAACCTCTGGAGCCGAGGTCTCGGTGCCCAGCCCCCCTCAGGCGTCCCCAGGCCCTTTCCCGGGGACTAACCTCTGGAGCCGAGGACTCGGTGCCCAGCCCCCCCCCAGGCGTCCCCAGGCCCTTTCCCGGGGACTAACCTCTGGAGCCGAGGACTCGGTGCCCAGCCCCCCCCAGGCGTCCCCCGGCCCTTTCCCGGGGACTAACCTCTGGAGCCGAGGATTCGGTGCCCAGCCCCCACCCAGGCGTCTCAATTTTTGGTGACTGTGCCCGTAGTTCAGATGGTCCGTTGGGTTCCTGATCAGCTTTTCCGTACTCCAACTTACTGCTACACTCTTCTCTACATCTGGAGATTCCTCCGGTTCGTTTGATCTTTCGCCCGGTAGGTGACTTTCCAGGGTGCGGGATCCCTTTCTCCTCCGCAGTTCCCTTTCAGGAGCGCCCGTCCCACTCGGATTCACCTTCTCTCACTCTCCTCTTTTCTCCCGTTCTGACCAGTAATGTCACGAACTTCTTGCCGTTATTGGAGTTTAGGTTCCTCTGCCAGCGATTGGTTGCTGTTCTGTGCGAGTCATTTATTCTGTAGATGTGCTTTTTTTGTTGTGTTTGTGGGAGAGGGCGAGCGTGTCCCCCTACTCCTCCGCCATCTTGTCCTCTCTCTCAGATTGCGCTCATATTAATGTCTTACATCATTGCGAAAAATTTGTCACAATTAGTGAATCAAAACTGAGACATTATTAACTAAACTCTGTACTTCTTTCAGACATCCTGTGAGTCCTTTTTCATTTCCAGAATTCCATCTAGGCTACAGCATTACACTTAGTAGTCACGTCTCTTTTTGGCAGTGATAATTCCTTAGGCATCCCTGTTTTGAGGGCCCTGACAATTTTGTGGCACACTAGCCACATACTTGGTAGAATGTCCCTTGGTTGGGATTTGTCTGGTTTTTTTTTTCCTCTCATGGTTGGATTGAGCAGTGTGTTTTCGGAAGGATGACTGCGGAGGTTAAGTGTCATTTTCACTACATCGTCAAAAATACATACTAACAATATGACTTTGAGGGAGGGTTTGTCAGGTTTCTTCACTGTAAAATTACTTTTTCCTCACCTTCCATTTTACTCTTTGTAAGAAAGTCACTGTGTGCAGCCCACACTAAAGTATTCTGTTCTATCTGTTTTAAGGTGAAGTATCTACATAAATTATTTGGAATCCTTCTGCACAGGAAATTTGTTTCTCCTCCACCATGTATTTATTTATGCAATCATTTACATCAGTGTGAAATCAGGGTTATTTACTATACGTGTTGGGTTAGAATCCAATGCTACATTATTTTGTTTTCTGAAATTCTTTCAACCTTTGCATGTAATTGCTTAGCTACGATCAAAGCTCTGCAAGATACTGGATTCAGCTCTCCTTATGGCTCCATACAGTTGTGTCCTGATCTGTGTGGCTCTGATGACTAGGGTATGGATTTTTACTTTGTGAGGGTAAGAGAGCTGCTGTTCAAATAGGGATGACATGAAAATGTTACCCAAAGGCGCAGCATTTGTGGATTCTTTAGATTGACCAGGTGGACGTTAGTAGTTTCTTGATGTGGCAGTTGATCTGGGCTCTCAGTGTTGTTTCTCTCTGTCCAGAATTGGCTGAGAGGGGCTCTGCATGCCACCTCCTTTTAAGGCAACACTTCCTGAAGGAAAAGCATGCTAACTGTGCTGAGTCACTTTGGGACTTGTAATTTCTGTGTATTTGTCTGACCCGAAGACGTGAGATAGGTCTCAGAAGCCTGGCTCCGAGATTCTCTGATTCTATGCTCTGATTTTTATTGTCTTTCAAGAAATGGCAGATTGGGAAGGCAGTAACCTCAAGGAGCTCTCCCCTAAAGACCTCATTGCTTCAAAGTTCTCAGGTCCTTTCTCTTCAGCTTCCCTTTCTCTTTTATTCCCCTAAAGATCCTCAGACCCAGGTGATTCAAATTACACTGATGTTGCCACACACCAGCCATGCTGGATGAGCTAAGGTGGTGAGTGCTAAGAAGAAAGTTCCCAAAGGAGGAGGAAGTGCTTACTTACAAGGCAGGGTTGAAGAGGTGCTATACACCGTTTTTGACACCTTGACGACTCAAGCGATTCCCTTTCTGATTCTGCCAAAATTCTTGGAATTTCCCAAAGTTATCTAATCCCTTGGGTTTGGGTGCTAAAGGCTTTTGGAAAGTACAGGTGCTCTTGAAGTGCAGGAACCATGAAAATTTTAATTCAGATTAATTTATCAGTTAAGCCATAGTAATTTAGCAAGGGGATAGGATATTCCTAAGGGAACAGAATGTGAGGTGAGATTTGATATGGGAAGAATAGTGATTGTTATCTTGGGTAGTTTTGGATTCCTTAGAGAGTATTTCAAATGCTATAGACCTCCTTTCCAGAAAAAAGTACAAAAATTGGAAGTGATTTTTTGCACCTGGGCATGTTCAAAAGTCAAAGCTAGAGAGAAAATTTTGCTTGAAAGGGCCTTAACTAATCTGCGTAGTATAGTATAAGTGGTTTTGAGGTATTTTGCTCTTCAGTAATTCTTTTTTTTTTTTTTTTTTTTTTTTTTTTGTCTTTTAAGGGCTGCACCCACGGCATAAGGAGGTTCCCAAGCTAGGGGTTGAATTGGAGCTGTAGCCGCTGGCCTACACCACAGCCACAGCCACAACAATGCCAAATCCAAGCTGTGTCTGTGACATACACTACAGCAATGCCGGCTCCTTAACCCGGTGAGCTGAGCAAGGCCAGGAATCGAACCTGTGTCCTCATGGATGCTAGTCAGATTCGTTTCCGCTGAACCACAAGGGGAACTTAGCTCTTCAGTAATTCTTATGCATATTGAAATTGGATTACCATTGATCTAGACCAAGGATGGAAAAAAAGAATACATACATTCTGACATCTGGCTCTTCAGAACATTCTGCCTTTGAGGTACATCTTAAATCTCTGGAGGAGAATGAGAGATAAATGTCAATTCTAAAGCTCGCCTTCTAAACCAAAACGGTTCTATGCCATTCTGGTTTTTACTATTGAGTCACTATAGCCCTAAGACATGGTAATAGATTTGTTTGAAGTTGAAAACTAAAAATAATTACTTGCAACTCTAGATTTTAAAGTTAAATTTGGACAAAATGAGGCTCTACTGCATATACAAAGCTAATTCCTGATTTGGAACATTTGTTGTTTCAGGTGGTTGAGGGGATGGGGGGGTGCTGAGCAGCTGGGAAGAGAATGGGAACTGAAGGTGGTGAGAACACTGCAGAGGAGAGAGAGAGACAGAGAGAGATGGATGGAGAGGATTGTGTTAAAGCCCCTCTGCTGACCTTCCCTTGTTTCTTGGATCAGCCCCAGCTGGAAGGCTTTCTCCTCTGTAAAATTCCCTTTCCTCCCTTTTCTGTTTGCTCCTCCCCACCTTCCTGTCTCTCTCCGTCGGCCCAGCCTTCTCCCCCAGCCTCTTCGCCCTCGGCATGTGAGGCCCAAAGGAAGTTCCCAGTTGAATAAAGGAAAAGCATCAAACAGCCTTATCACTACTTCCCTGATTCCTCTGGGTTTTATTGTTATTAATTTTCTTTTGCCCTGTTTCTGTGAGACAGCTGTGTTTTCAGCTGGAGAAAAGCTTGTGACCTTAAGGACAGGAAAAAAAAAAAATACCGTTAAGAAAGGGAGTGGAGAATTTTAAACGTCAGGATTTCTTTAAATAGCAACAACTGTAGCCGGTTTCTACATCTTTTCTACAAAATTTTGCCTGGCTGACTAGAAAGTAGATGGCCCTTCTCTCTGGTCTGATGATTTCCAATTTCTTTTTTTGGCACAGGGTCATGAATAGCAAACTTTCCTGGTATCTGGTGAGACCATTCATTTATTCACTCTTTAAGCAAGTCCATAAATCTGTTAGTTGGGAAGTTAATCAGTGATTTAGGAGCTCTGGCCATAGCAAAAGCCATAATCTCTCTATTGATATGTAAAGGCACAGCTCCACCTCTGACCTAATTTCCTCATTTGAAAGGAAGTAAAAAGGCGGCCATATGATTTAATTTATTGTTTGTGTATTGTCAAGATGAAATGAGATAATGTAGTATGCAAAAATGCCAGTCCTAAGTTAGCACTTGCAAACACCTTGGTACATGTTAGTTTCACCTCCCTTCCCTGGACGAATATTCCCACACTCTGAAACTGCCTATTACCATCAGAACCTGGAGCCCATTATTCAGGTGGCAAGAAATAATGGGACAGCTGTATTTGTGCTGAAGCCATTGGGGTTCTTCTAAAGTTAGACATGGAAGGGCCCTGGAGTGGTACCCAGCTGACTTTTCTCTCCATTACAATAGATTTCTATACCTTTAAGTTATGTTTCTCAAGTTTCTCAACTCTATAAGTTGGAGGTCCCCTTGTAGCTCAGATGGTTAATAACCTGACATAGTATCCATGAGGATGCAGGTTTGATCCATGGCCTCGCTTGGTGGGATAAGGATCCAGTGTTGCCACAAGCTGTGGTGTAGATCGCTGGGATCTGGGGTTGCTGTGGCTGTGGTGTAGGCTGGCGGCGGCAGCTCTGATTCGACCCCTAGCCTGGGAACTTCCAAATGCTGCAAGTGCTGCCATAAAAAGAAAAAAAAAAAAATCTCTATTGGTTTTATGGAGATATAATCCAATCTGATCAAAATAGAAAATGTGTGAGATCTTCAGCAATGTATGTATGTCACCTGCAAATGAGTGGATTTTTGTAGTCAAATAGCTGGATTTTTCAATTTCTTTCCCAAATGTTGTTACGCTGACATGCGAGTTCCATGAGATCAAAGTTTTTGTCTCTTTCCTTCTTTTCATTGTAGAGTACCCATCACTCAGCCTAGAGCCTGACACATAGTATGAACTCAAAAATATTTGTTGAGTGAATGAATGAACGAATGAATGGTCTCATCCAAGCAACTTAATGAAAGAGCCAATTCAGGTTCTGCCTCTCTGGAATATCTGAGGATATCTAAAAATATTCTCAAGAGTGCTAGGAAAAAAATGTTTTTGAGTACCTTCTCTGGCATTGTGTTGCGTCCTCATGCTTTTACCGTTAACAAGGCAGTCTTGCTCCCCACCACAAAATGAGCATATAGCTTAGCAGAGAAGAGGTCTTGTATTAAAAAGTGAATACCAGAGGGCTAGTTTTTATGAAAAATGGTACAGGGTGTTATGGGAGCACTGCAGGGGGCTACAGCACATGAACAAAGCCCAAGTTTCTAAAGCAAGTGTCAGAGAACATGACAACCATCCTGAAAACTAAAAAAAAAAAAAGAAAAAAGAAAAAGAAAAAGTATTCCAAATGAAAGGTACTATTATCCAAGTCCTTGTGATTAACTAGCTGGCTCTTTCCTGGTTCTCTGCCTCTTTCTTGGCAAACAGAGGGAGAAGCATAGTTGTTTCAATGTGTATGTGATCCTGAGATGCAAAAAGGACAGCAAGGCACTGGTTCCAAAATTCTCTTTCTGAGGAAACATCTCTCTCTCTTCCAGGATGCCAGCCATCTCGTGGGCCTGCCAGCATCAGCATCTTTTCCAGCCACCTCCCATTTTGGCCTCTCGAACACATAGGCTTTGTCACTTCACACATGCACCCCTCCACACACACACCTCTGCCCAAACTCCAGCACCAGGCTTTACTATGAAAGACTGCAAAATCTCTTTGAACCACCTCAGAGCTTTGAGGTCCATACGTCTTCTTCCAAGGGCATTGCACAGCGACTTTCTTTGCAAAAAATTTATCACTTTTCAGATCATTTGACTGCAAGGGAAAATATAGGGGAAAGGCATTTTGCTGTAGATGTTTTTGTTTTTTTGTTATGATTGTTTTCCTTTGGAGTCAGAGGATGGAAGAAAGCCTGAGATATCATTGGTTTCCCTTCCTGTTAGGCAATCACGTAGGCCTACTTTTAAATGAAACCTCTCAATTTAAAGTCATTTAGAAAGGATGAAATGCTGTAGGTTCCTCTGGTAAATTATTCCAGAGTAAATAAAGCTTGTTTTTAAACATGCCTTTTACATTTATCTCAAGTATGTCCGATTGCCTCTGAGGATATGTGTTAAGTTTCATTTGAAGCATGGCCTGTGATGTGGTTAATAAGAGCTAACTAAGGTCATGGATCCAGGCAGATCTTGGTTCCAATATGACCTCTGCCTCAGATGAATTGTGTGATTTGTGACAATTACATGGTTATTTTGGATCCAGGTTTTCCCATCCGTAAATGGAGGAAAATAAGGATAATAAGGAAAATAAGAGGATACTGTCTGTGACCCTGATGTTGACCTGGTTTCTCTCGCAGGATGAATATTTGATAAATAGCAATTATCGTTTTGCTCTGTAACAGGTATCTAATTATAACATATTTGGGTTCAGCGACCATGACTTGTTTGGGTTTGTATCTGGCACAGCCTTCAGGCGGCACTGTGGATACGATACGTACTCAGGAACTGGGTAGAAACTCTTTTTTTTTTTTTTTTTTGTCTTTTTGCCATTTCTTAGGCCGATCCCGTGGCGTATGGAGGTTCCCAGGCTAGGGGTCGAATCAGAGCTGTAGCCACCGGCCTACACCAGAGCCACAGCAACGCGGGATCCGAGCCGTGTCTGCAACCTACACCACAGCTCACGGCAACGCCGGATCGGTAACCCACTGAGCAAGCGCAGGGACCGAACCCGCAACCTCATGGTTCCTAGTCGGATTCATTAACCACTGCGCCACGACGGGAACTCCAGAAACTCTTAACCAAAAAGTAGGGTAGTGAGCATAGGAAACAATCTGCTTGTTAATCTTGCATTAACTAGTTCATCTTGTATTAACTCGGTCCATGCACTTCCTGAATAGTAGTGTCTTCATTCAAGAAATGGTTGCTTTATAAATGACCCTTTGCCATTGACTAAAGCCCTCTCAGAACACAAGAGAAGGAAATTCTTTATAGACAACATTTCTGGGCCTAAGAATGATTTTTTGGTTAATAATCTGATGTGTTACAGCTCTCATGGACATTTTTTTTAGCTACACTGTAAAATGCCCTTCAGGGGACGTATTAGCAACTTTGTCATATTTTCTTGATTAGAGTTGAGAGGAAAGGAAGTCAGTGTTGCCTTCCTGTCCCCTTCAGTGTTATTTCATAAATAGCCCAGAACGAGTATTTAATAGTGTTTACCAAAGTGAAAGTAAAAGGGGGAAGGAGGTGAAGGAACAAACAACAGAACAATTCCGTTTTATTTGTTGTTCCGGTGACTAATGCTTCAGCTTTCTCCCTGAAGCGTTTCCAAAGCTTTTTGCTAGATGTTCTCCTTGCCTCTGCCCAATCTTCTCAACCTCAGCTCAGTGACACTGCAGTTTATGACAGCATAAAAGCTACGGAAATACAGCTTGTAAAGACTGGGCACAATTCTGTTTAGAGAGACAATGATAAACTTACCCTTATATTCATTTAACTCTATTGGTTTCTCAGAATTTTCGGTGGATGGAGGAGAGGACATGGGGTGGGGGCAGAATCTTAAATACTCTTCGGAGTTTCTTTCCACACCTGACTCCTTTCTGGGATGCTGCAGGTTCAAACACGAATATTAACTACACCACAAAATCCTAGGAAAAGGAATTCTTTTGTCGGGTTCACCAAGGGCCCCTGTGGATTTGCAAAGAGCATCGTAACCTTTGGGAAGGTGAACAGACTATTAGGTGGAAGAAGGAGTAGGTCCGTCTTAGCACAATCTTTTCATCTGATCCACCAAACGGCAAATCTTACCGAGTTCCCAGTGTACACACCAGTGGTGACAGATACATATTAGTAATCCATACATACTAGTGATACATAAATAGAACGAGATAAATAAGACTTTATCGCGAAGCGTGTAGACTTACAGAAGAAGCCTAGTTATGTGGTGGAGAACTCTACAGTGGAATTATGCCACATGTATTTCTTTTTTTCAATAGGTAAGTGGCACTCCTTAGACTTTGGGTAGACTAACCTCTAATGTGGGAAAGTTATTTGTCCACCTTCACGTTAATTGGTAACACCAATGAGAATACAATTTAGGTTAGTTGATAAAGTTTCACAGCTTTGTTTCATAAACATTAGATTCATATCTTTATATTTAGCGGTTTTACTTTGTGCAAATGAAATCAACAAAAAGAAATCTAAACTTAAGGAAATTTCCATGTCGAATTAAATAATGGTAAACAAGCTATTTCTTCTTAAATTTCTAAATATTCTGCCAATGATTTCATAGGATATAGAGCAAAGAGTCTTTCCTTTGAGGACTTCCTTTCCCACAAACGGATTAAAAATATACAATCCAGGAAATCCTTTTAGTACAAACCAGGGAAAATTGATATAAATGAAAATAAGGTAAAATGAAAACAGTGGCTAGAAGCGGACGTATTTATTTGATAAAATAGCAGAGAGTTATGAACAGCACAATATAATTCAGAGTCCACTAGTGCTGATTTAATATTATTATCATATATATTTTCTTTTTCTTTTTTTGTCTTTTTAGGGTTGCACCTTGGCATATGGAGGTTTCCAGGCTAGGGGTCTAATCAGAACTACAGCTGCTGGCCTACACCACGGCCACAGAAATGCGGGATCAGAGCTGCATCTGTGACCTACACCATAGCTCACGGCAATGCCAGATCCTTAACCCTCTGAGCAAGGCCAGGGATCAAACCTGTATCCTCATGGTTCCTAGTCGGATTCGTTTCCCCTGTGCCACAACAGGAACTCCCCTGTCACATGTATTTTCTTATATAGGGTTTATATTAAACTTGTAAGGTAGCTCTTGGAGTCCTCTACCCGCCCCCTGGCGCCCCCCCCCCACTTTTGAAGACAAGGACATTGACGCAGAGAGGAGCATAAACAGTAGCCCCAAACAAATACTGAATATGTGTGGGAACCCAAGTTCAATTCTCATTCCATCTGATTGTAAGCTGATGTTTTTCTTCATTTTGCTGAAGATTCAACCTTTTCTCAGTCAACAAATCTAATGGTTCCTCGTCATCCATAGCAGTGTACCTTGATGGGGTAGGAAGGTAGGAGTTTTCCCTTGAGATTCCATCAGAATCTATGTAGATACGTGTACTTTGGAAAATATGCCAGACATAAGTCTACCTCACTACCACGCACCTCAATTCTCTGTGTTACCCACACTCTCTACCCTAATGGTTCAATCTGAGCCTATTGACTTGAGAATAGAACTTCTTCCGCATCTCCTGCTTAATAACTCTGTACTAGTTTTGTTTGTTTGTTTTGTTTTGTTTTGCATAAATTTACCAGGAAATTAGGTTCATGGAATAATTCTGGGTTAGCATATTTTCTTCTGCCAGAAGTAAATCTTAGAATATATGGGACAAGATACTTTTTATCACACTGTTACATTAAGGTTTAATAAGGAAAAATACCATCAATTCAGAGGTTATTGTATGAAGCTGGAAATCTCCCCTCTGTGACCTCTTTCTATGCCTCATCTAGTGAGAGCCTGTGACCGTGCCTATGATGGCCGAATGTAATAGGAATCATTCCATCTCAGCTCACTCTGATACCCACAGCTCAGTGCACCCTAACATGCTTCCAGGAGAGAGGTTTAATGCCTTTCACTCTTCCCTACCTACAGGGTCCTTTCTTTCCTGGCCGTAGTCATCTCCAGTTTCCCTCAAGACTCCCCACCCCAGCCATTCACTGCCTCCCCGTGATCCCTTCCTTTCCTCTGATAGGTTGGTCAAGTTACATCCATACTTAATAAATTGGCCTTTTTTTTTTTTTTTTTTTTTTTAACTGGTTGCTTTGGGCTTCCTCCACAATTTCCTCCAGCTAATACTTTTTTCAATGTATTAGCACAATGAAGTGGTGAGTTTTGTGATACTGAACTGGGCCTGGGGACCGGACAACATCAGAGGGTTAGGGCCAGGGAGCTCCCTGAATTGAGGAGGTTTGAGCCTTCTGGAAATAATGTCAAGTAGGCTGAATTTTATAGGTGTATGTTCAATCTTCATGACTCATACTGCCTGCAGAAATAACATTTCTACGTTCTCTCTGTGTTGGTGGTTTCAGTATCAAAATGATATTCTTTCAAAATCCTTGGCCAATTTGGATTTCACAGAGAGCACAGCCATTTCAGGCTTTACCTGAGGGAAAGGAGCTGTTACTTTTCATACGAAAGCTGCCAGCTGTCAGGAGCCAAACCGTGAGAGGATTTTTCACAGCTGGCCTTGATTGTCCTAAAACTCTTCTCAGAGCAGCTGAGAGCGGACTCTGCTTCTCACCTCAGAAATCAAACCGAAGAAGAGAGCCGTGGATTGTACATATTCGTCTTTATCTTTCCATTGCTTACTGTCTGCTCCGTCTGGGCTCTAACATTAGCGGACCATGGAGTGATTGAGCCCGCAGAGGATGTCATTTTAGGAAGGGATGTAATTTTCAACCTTTGTCAAGATAGCTGAAATCTCACCCCGGGAGAGTCATTCTTCGGGGACTCTCTTCAAGTGTTCCATGTAAAAGTGTAAATGTCATTGGGAGGTATTGTATTTTAAGCCTTATACTTTTCTTTTCTTTTTCTTTTTTTTTTTTTGCACTTAAAACACCTTAAGGCAATGTCAATCCACACCTGAGGGATATTCATTGGCAACTAGCTGAGAGCAAAATAATGGGAAAAACAGCGACTCGCACAAAGCAGTTTGCCAGGAAATGGTGCTAAAACAAACCAAGGACAAACTCTGACAAGTTCACACCTTTTGGGTTCTGCATATGTGTGTGATGAGCCTCCCTTTGCAAGAGGTTTTGGCACGTCACATTTGCAGGACATGGATTTATAGGTTATTGTAAAAATTAACAAAGGTGAGCATGAACAGTGGACAGGCGAATGTGCAACCTTCAAATGTGGAATACATTATTTTCCTGCAACCCGTCAAAATCTGATCATGAAATTGAGAGTGTATTCATCTCTCAAGTAGATGACTGATGTTTTTGCTTTTGTTAGTAACTCCCTTAGATCATTGTGGCCCATTTCCCTCCCTTGGTGAGATCAGAAGGGATTCCCTGGAAGGATGGGAAGGAACATCCTTTACCGAATGGAGTGGACTACAGGGGGATGCCCCCACTGGGCCATCAGCACAGAAGGGCCCAGAAGTAGAAACTGGGAGAAGAGCTCAGAGAGTCAGAGAAGATCAGTGCAAAAAGAGCAGATGGTGTTAAACATTTGAACAAGTGTTGGATGCTGAGGATGGAGCTGAGACTAGATCTTTGCATACTCCTAGCACCCAGGGTTTGGTCAAGCTCTGTGCCTAGGGTCTGTGATCTATTATTGTCTATTCTATTTGACTTTAATACAGATGTGTACATGCATCTGTGTAGGAGGGGAGCTGTTGAGTATTTCCTGTGTGCCAGGTTCCTGCTAGGTCTTGTGAATATAATCACTACCAACAATATTTACCCTTAGGCACTGCGATAAGTGCTTTGTAGATATTACTCTTTTAATTCTCACAAAAATCCTATTAGGTGAATGTTATCTTATTTTGCATATGAGGGAGCAAGTTATCAGGAAACATGCCCAAGGTTCCATGAGATACACCTGATAGAGCTGGAAACCAAACTCGGTTTACTCTCTTCCGCTAAGATACTCTCCGCCATTCTGCTTTATATTGTGCTCTGTGCATTAATCTGTTGCTAAATGTTAATCAAAGCAAGGAATTCAAGAATTTCTATAGCATAGTTGGGTCATGAAAATTAGGCTCATTGGCTTATTGGATCATGAGAACTTCTCGAAGCAAAGAAGAAATGATTCACTCTTCGGCTTTGCTGGTACTTCTTTCCACTGTTCCCCATCCTCACCCCATCCTCGTGTCCTCTGCATTGTGAACGTAAGAGAGCACAGGGTACCTGGTTAACAACAGGGTCCAGAGCTCCTTCACAAAGGGAAGCTCCTACGAGGAATTCTGCAGAATATAGTGAGAGAAGTTTGGGAGTAAAATGGTGAGACCAAAAGAAAGTGTCTGTCAGCTCCCAGGCCCTGTTCTGGGTGCTGTGTGATGTAAATGAATATCTCAAGTCACTGATGCCCTCCAGGAGCTTAAAAACCTGCCCCGAGGTCACCCCAAAGCACATGACTACCTAGAGAACCAGGCAAAAATTAAATAGTAAAACGGCCAAAAGATGTCACTAGGTAGTTTAATTGAAACATAATTGCTCTTGACCATGTGTGGTATGAAGAATGGTAAAAACTGGAAAGAAAGCCTGCATGCAGAGAAAAAAAATTCTTAACTAATCATTGCAAGATACAGGGGTTTTGACTCAGTGATGAGGCTGAGGCAATGGGAACGGAGTGAACGAAGTCATGAGAAACAACAGAAGAGATGTTGAGGAGTCCAGTTTGGTTCTTGGAAGAAAGGATGGGTGGCAGATAAGGCTGAGAAAGTGGGCTGGCGTAGAGAGAGTCAGAACAGGAGTCTGGGTGGTAAAAAGAAATCTACAATCCTCCATCCAATCTCCCATAAAGGCCCCTTTCCAAGCTACAGCGCTGACCATTCCTTCCTCTTTATCACACCGTCCAAGACACATTTGTTCAGTTGATGCTTATAAATACTAAAGCTGGCCCTGGGCTTCGAAAGCCTTGGGAATTTGGAATGTGTGGAGGGACCTTGTGGCAAGCGTAGTGGGGCAGGTACAGTAGGTGGCGCTCTCCAACCAAGGCAGGAAGACCCCACACTCAGATGGAGGCACTGCCCTTCCTTCACCTTGAGGTGAGTCGCCTCCCCACTCAGAAAAGGCATGGCCTGCTTCGTTTAGTGTATCCCTCACCACTTTAATTTTACCTCTTTAGATCTTTCATGATATTTTGAGGCATGGGGGCTGGGAAATCTATTTCCTAAAAGACATTATTAAAGCTCATTTTGGCAGCTGGAATTGAGAGCTGCATTAGGAGCTGTTGGTATTCTGCCCAGATGTCAGGCACATGATGGTCTTTTAAACTAAAACCACTTGCATGCCCACTGAGGGTCTATTTTGTTTCTTTCATAGTGCTTAATTTTTGCATATTGTTTCTAAGCTCTATGGCAATACATAAATAAATAATCAATAATTACAAACCTTTCTCAGAAGTGTGAAGCCTATTTCTGTTTTGAGGCAAACCTTGGGAATATTTAGATAAGAAGCCTCAGTCTAAGTGGATCATGAGGTATTTTCAGTGGCAGGTCTCTATGTGTGTGTACTCTACAGCCTGGTCTTAGCCTAGGGTTTGGAGAGTGCTGGGATCAGGGCTTGGCATACAGAGTAGGGACGCAGGAAACAGTGAATTGAGGGCCCACTCTATTCATATTTTATGTTCAAGAAAGGAGGACATTTTCTTTGTCCACTTTTCCTCTACTTTTTCTTTCGCTGCAAATGACAGCAAAAATTTGAAGGGCTAAGTGGAAACACGAGGGCCACCCAAGGCAACCTTGCGACATTTTGCTTTTCAGAACCAGCTGATTCCCACTCCTTTCCTTTCCTCCCCTTCCCTGTACGAATGCTGTGATGCTCTCTGGCACTGATGGCCCCCCACACTTCCCTTCCACCCAAATCTATTGCCCTATCCTTCTCTTCCTCCATTAAAATGACCCTGTTTCATGCCTGTGATAATATCTTGGTCCTTCTAGTACTCCTGGGATTTCAAAAAAATTTTAAATTCATAATTACATTTTTACCTTTGCAACCACTGGACCCAGGTTTAGATTTGTCTGTTCACCGTATCCAAGACCCCTTGCTAGTCAATCTGAAGACATGGACTTAACAGTGCCTGAGTAGAAGCTAAGTGTGCCGAACACCACTTTCCCTCAATTACATATTAACATCATGCTTGTTTTTACAAAGAGAGAGAAGAATTTCAGGCATGTCTGGCTGATGAAGATGATTTGGGGATAAGCAGGTCATTAAGTTCTGTCAAACGAGGTCCTCTATGAGGAGAGTTAGATATCACAGAGAAATCTCTTGGGCCCCTTCTTCTGCAGCCCTGTGTCCTGCCAGTGTGTGACATATCCACATAGGAATAATCCTGCTGGAACAACATTCTGGAAGGGTTGCGGCTAATGTTTGCTTACTCTAATCACCCGAATCTGGTTATGATTGTCCATTGGGTACATCCAGTCCAGGTAATTATTCATCATGACATTTGCTGGGGAATTCCACCTTGGGCCTTATTGTGAACACAAAAAGGATGGAATGAGGATAATTAAACCCATACCAAAGAATGTACTAGGTCTAACTTACTAAGTGGCTTTAACAAGCAAATATATATAAACTCACATACACATGAGACTACCAATCATATACATTTGAGCAATCGCACAATTTCCTATCTCAACTCATTAGAGAACTGGTAAAAGATTTGGTCAGGAATGCTTAAGGAAAATGTCTCTGCCAGGTCCATGTATAGGTCTTCACCTCCCCTCCCCCTTTGCATCTAATTCCAGAATACGATTTTGTTATCTTCTACGTGCCATGCTATTCCTCATCCCATATAGGTCTGTGTTGGAATAGTTCTTTTTAAAAATTTATTTTTTGTTTTATATTGAAGTCTAGCTGACTTACAGTATTGTGTTAGTTTCAGATGTGCAACAAAGGGATTCAGTTATACATATACCTACATCCATCCTTTTTCAGATTCTTTCTCCCATATAGGTTATTGCAGAATATTGAGGAGAATTCCTTGTACTATAGAGTAGGTCCTTGTTACTTATATATTTTATGTGTAGTAGTGTGTATATGTTAATCCCAACCTCCCAGTGTATCCCTTCCCCACCCCATGTTTCCCCTTTGGTAAGGGTTGGGTACGTCTTGAATCCGAGCTCCTATAGTACTTTAGAGCTACCAGGTTCTCCGTCTGCAACTGCTCGGAATCCACACTTTAAGATGAATTTCTATCAGCTCTGTTTCTTTGGCTTGAATGACTCCTTCCAAAGTCCCCCTGCAAGGGTCATGGAATTGGAACTTCTGGAGATTTCCCTTTTTTTTTTTTTCAGTCAGCCTACAGTGCTAGTCACCTGGAAATGACTTAACTTCATTTTTTTTTTCTCCAAACCCCCATTCAGTGGAGGCAGTGCAAATAGTTGTAGACGTAACCATTAATTCACAAGAGAACCGCTTTCGACTACCTGAAAGTCTTGACCATTATAAAAATGTCATTAACATTGGGCTTCTCCCTCCATTGATTTGGTATATATGGAGGCTTTTAGCCATTTTTGTCCATTGAGTTATGAAAACCTAGGAAGGGTCTTTACTGAACTTGGGTTCTCCTCCTCATCCTTGTATTAGGGCATGGCAGCAAGCAGTACAGCCTGTGGCACACTCTGCTCAGGTCTGCAGCCTTCTTCTAAAGGGAAACCAACACAGAGCAAACAGGCAGCATTATAATAGCAGCAAGCCGTGAATGGTGGGGAAGATCCTAGGAAGGAGGACAGCTTTGGGCTCCTCCACTCCCACAGAAAGAACGCCAGTCCTGTGACTCTCCTGTCCCTTATAAATCCTTTGCTGCCTTAATGGCTGAGGGCTGGGTGCCCTGGTAGTAGAGCCCAGAGTGCTTTCAGTAACCAAGCTGCACCCTCTTGTCCTATGTGCTCCCTCTCTCAAGGCAGTGGCAGAATCCTAAGCGGTCAGTACTGTGTTGGTTTGAAGGTTAAATTCTGGACTGAACTGGGGATCACAGAGACTGAGAAGGATTGAGGACAGATAATAGAGTTTAAGTTTTTAAAAATTTTGTTTTATTTATGTATAGCTGATTGACAATATTTCTACTGAACCGCAAAGTGATCCAGTTATATATTTATATACATATAAATATTCCTTTTCTTGTTATTTTCCATTATGGTTTATCACAGGATATAGAATATAGTTCCCTGTGCTATGCACTAGGATCTTGTTTATCTGTTCTCTGTACAATAGTTTGCATCTACTAATTCCAAACTCGCAATCCATCCCTCCTCCACCCCGCCTCTACCTTGGCAACCACAGTCTGTTCTCTATGGATAGACTCTAAGTTTTTGGTAAACTGTAAAATACATTTATCATTTGAGCACCATTGTTTAGAAAATGCTATGATTCAAGCTGATGTGAAAATTGTCTGTGTGTGTGTATTTGCGTGTGTGTGTGTGTGTTTGTGTGTGTTTGCATGGCTCCTTTCCCAGCCCTTAAAGCCTTACCGTGACTCACTGCTTTCTTTCCCACAGCAAATAATCATCATTAAGGATTGAATTAACTGGAAATGACAGATAGCAATGTTTGATTTTATGATTACTATAAATCAGTAGTACCAGAAAAATGTTGGCTCGATACACATGGACGCTTTAGTCTGTGTTCCCTGAAGGTCAGATTTTCTTCCACATCAGAAGAGTACAGAGCCTGAATCCAACAATTGCTTTTCTGTTTGGGAAGAGATAGACCAGAGAGAATCCTTTTAAAAGCCTTCTTATAAAAATGCTTCTCCTGGTTCCTGCCTGAATGAGTGGCTTAACATTTGGCTTCTTTTTACAGGGAAGTTTCTATTAGAGTGAAGGAAGTTAACATGCTCTGAAAACCAAGGCTGCTTTATGCAGCTCTTAACACAGTAGTAAGAAGGTACTCAGGATGCATTTGTTGATTAAGTGATTGCAAAGTCAACTCTAATCTGCTGCTCGACTCTTCTCTCTATTAATGAAAACAAATGTAATCCTGGCACATGAACTGTAATCTGGAAATGGCTTTTAGAAATCCACTCTACTGAATAAATGGTCCATTAGAGCCCATCATTATCAAGGTTAAGAAGGTACATTAGACTAGATGGAGGTGGGAGTCAAAGAGGAGGGGGAGGTATATTTAACTATTTCAGGATGTTGACAGAGAAAAAAATTAACATTTTAATTTTACCTGCTTTAATTCTTACTGACAGGCTAAAACAATGTTTAGAAATTATTAAGAACTGTAAAGGGTTAAGATTTTACCCTACTTGTCATGTAGTACATTAGCTTGCTGCAGTTTCATAGATACTGCCAGAAGACACAAGACTCCTGGGTCAAAGACAAAGATTTTATTACTCATAGAAATAGCAGTAGACAGAGTATCTGAATTTTCTTGTGGAAGCTTCTTGAGCCCCAGTTCCCACAGCGTGATGCAAAGAGGGCTGGGTGACACTTGCTCATTCAGTGGTTGCATGGCAAGAGAGGAACCCTAGGCTTGGGGGACCCGAATCTATTACAGTGATCAATGAGAATGCCTGCCGTTTGTTCCAGAGGGAACTGCTTTTTCTTCCAAGGCTGCTTCCTATTCAAACATCTTGAAAAGCTAGTCCAAAACAAAGGCAGTCAGTGCCACTTCTCATGAGATGTGCAGAGATATGTCTTGAAAGAATGTGGTGTCTGTGCCAGTGTGAGCTCTCCATCCCGTTCCCACTGCTGTCTTTATGCTGCTATCTTACTTGGAATGTAGTGGTTCTCACTGCCTCTGGTTTCTGTTCTCAAACTGGTCTTGGAATTATGCTGGGTATTTTTATCCTCCCTGACTCTGAACCCTGGAGGACTCCCAGGGATCTTTGCAATCAAGATTCCTCCTGCCAGAGACCTAGTAGATTTGTCACTCTACTAGGTCTCTGGCAGGAGGAAGTAACTTTTTCTGGGGCCAGTGCTGACACCTGCTTGACCTAGACACAGAGAGGGAGGAGAGAATGAAGAGGAGAGGAGAAAATATTGTGCGGGGGAGAATGGACAAATGAAGGCCAGGAGAGAAAGAAAGAGGAAGACTATAGGCTCTTCTGCTTTGTCCCAATAAAAGGGCTATGAATTTTGGGGGAATGAGAAATACAGAGAATAGAGCTTTGTGAGAGAGACGGACAACCACTGTTTATGACAAGCAGGCTGGTGAGTAGAAAAAACACAAGATTTCCCATGTGGTGCAGTGGGTTAAGGATCCAGCATTATCACTGTTGTGGTTCAGCTTGCTGCTGTGGCATGGGTTCGATCCCTGGCTTGGGAACTTCCACATACCATGGGTAAGGCCAAAAAAAAAAAAAAAAAAAAAAAAAGAGAGAGAGAGAGAGAGAAGAAAGAAAAAAAAGATAGCATAAGAGAAAAAAGGGGAATATTTCTTATATAGTTGATAGCTAACTGCATTAGTTAAGATTTTTCCTTGAGTATTTTTATCTGCCATTTCCAATAGAATCAGGGACAGTATTTAGCATCTATTTATGAAAAGTAAAGCAGTGAGTCAGAATGCTGGTAAGGCTAAAGCCCCAGAGGAAACTGTGTGGGTAGGAGAGAAATCAAGCTTTCATATATTGAAGTAGCTACAAAAGATAAAGATACTTCTTTTAAAAAGTCCCTCTATTTAGTAGAGGGAACAATTTAAGGGAAACTTGAAGAAAACATGTTATGTAAGTAAGAGGTGATTTTTGACAGCTACAACTTACAGAGAAACTTAAATTAGTCCAGAATTTTCTAAAGGTGGGAATGCAGACTGCACCAGCACCCACTGTGAAAGGTGCCTGTGCCTGTAAGGTACCATCTTAATTGAGCTTCTTAATCTTCTCATCAGCCATCCTTGGCTTTGTTAAATCTCTTTAATTGTGAGGGAAGCACTGGCACAAAAGTTAAACAGCTTGCCCACTGGTGGACCAAAAACATGAACCAAGTCAACCTGACTGTGAGCCCACATTTTGACTCACAATGTTGAACTATAGGGGAGACAAATACAGTGGAGAAACACGGGAGAAAATATGCCACTTCCTCCGATTTCTTTTTTACTCAAAGCTGACCCTCTTCTCTAAGTTGGTGGAGAAGATAAGGCAGGTAGATATTTTCCTATTGATCCAGAGAATGGCTCCAAACAAGAAACAACAGCAGAAGCAAACAGAGACGACTGAGCGAAGGGGGTACGCGGTTCCAGTGGGGAGGGATGAGCAGCCCACTGCTGCATCTTCATGCGGAAGGACCTTAGGCTGTAAAAGGCAGAGAAGGAGAGCTCACCAAAGAGGCTACTCTCAACAGCAATGTTGCTGGGTGTGTAAGGTCTGATTTTTTTTAAGAAAGTAGCTGCATTTCCTCGTGAAATACTGTGGTCTTTCTTGTCATCATTAAAGTGGTTTGAACTGCTGTACTGGAAATTTGTTGAGTTTGAGGCCCAGCTTCCTGTGAAAGAGAGTCATGGTTTGTACCAGTCCTAGAATCCAGGGAGAGGGGGAGATAATGGGTATAAAGTGTTAAGCTCTAGATAGTGAAAATAATAATTACATCACCTAAGCAACATCCTCAATCCATCTTCCTTTCCTAAGCAGATCATGACTTACATTAGCCTTGCCCAGAAAAGACATTCCAGCCAGTTTTCTTTTTTATCTCCCTATCAGGATCCTACCTGGTCTTACCTAGCCCAGTGATTTTTTTCTTCCCTTAATTCCTCCTGTAGTGTGTAAATACTACTTTTAATCTTATATATGTATTGCACAATAATTATTATCCTATTCTGTGTGTTCTCTATGTATGGATCCTATAAATACAGGCTTTCGTAGTGTGGAACTATCTCAAGGGCAAGGCATCTGTTATTGTAAGCTGGGTCTACAAAAGTGACAAACACAAATAGGTATGGAATAGTGCTTTGTGTTAACTTGAAGACAAAGTTGATGGTGATGATAATGACAAACTTCTTCACAGTTTACTAAAAGTGAAGGGATTTGGGGGGTAAAATTTTGGTAAATTTATTCCCAAAAGCCTTCAGAAAAAAAGCCTCAGATGCACTCAAAATCGTGGAGAATGAACAGAAATAGTAGAAGAAGAGAAACAAGAAGAACAAGAATAAGAAGAATAAGAACAGGAACAAGAACAACAAGAAGGAGAAGCAGAAGAAGGAGAAAATAAAAGGAAGTATGCCCTAGCCGTGGCCTTTTAATTTTAATTTTTACTTCTTGGCCACATTCGTGGCATGTGCAAGTTCCCAGGCCTGGGATGGAACCTGTGCCACAGCAGTGACCAGAGCCAGTGCAGTGCCAATGCCGGATCCTTAACCCACTGTGCCACAAGAGAACTCCCTAGTCTTGCCATTTTAAATGTATGGAGAGCATTTCTATGACACATTCCATCACTATGTGAAATTCAACACACCTTAAACCAAACTCTCTGTCTTCCCTCTCAAAGCAGCCTTCCTGTTTAGCATCTCCATTTCAGATTTATTCTCATAGCTTCCTAAGCTCAAAACCCCTGAGTCATTATTATTGCCGCCTCTTCCATATACTCATATCCAATCAGTAATCAAGTCCTGTTGTTCATGCCTTCAAAATAATTTCCATATCTTTCCCTCTGTTACCATGGATACCATCGAATCTCCAATCTCTCTTTTCGCTTCATGCCTGGACAACTGCAGTAACTTCCTGAGTCTCTTGGCTCCAATCTACCCTGCATACAGCTGCTGTGGAATAATTTCTTTTGACATGTCACACCGCTGTCCAAAAACCTTCAGTGGCTCCTTGCTGTTCTTCCACGAAGTCTGGATTCCTTAAAGTACCTTGCATAGTCTTCTGTAATCTGACCCTATTGAAAGGATCCCGCTCATTTACCAGATGCCTTTGTGCAAAATTGAGAAGGCACCCCCCCTGGGGACGTAGAAACCTGGTGCTCCAGGCTTACAGACAGAAGCAAGCCTTGCGTGAACATCCTAGAAAGAAAGGGTGGTCGCCTCCTCAGGGGGCATGCTCTAGGTCACACAGTGACCTTGAAGAGCAGGCACATGTTGTATGTCGATACCCAACCACTCCAATGTCCTTGCAGGTCACGACCTCCACCACCACTCGCAGAGCCCTGATTTCCCTTTGCTCCTAAGCTCAGACAGCTTTGCTTTCCTTGAATGTGCTGTACTTAATTTTACCCGATTACCCTGACTCGTGCGGTTTTTTTTTTTTTTTTTTTTTTTTGCACTTCCTGAAATACACTTCTGCTTCCTCATATCTGGGTAATTCCTGCTTGCCCTTCAAGATTCACCTTAAATGTCACTCTTCTGGGAAGCTTTTTTGAATTCCAAAGTCTGAAAAAACTTATCTCCTAGGTTCCCATAGCACTATGTGTGCTCAACCATAGTACAGAGGGGTCAGATATGATAACCTACAGCTCAGATGCGCCAAAGTATACACTTTCCAATTTTATGGTCACTGATTTTCTCTTGCTCTGGAGTTCTTGTTTCTGGAAGGTTGGAAAATTTTAAACTTGCTCATTGCAAGGTAATTCTGTCTCTTTTGGATAATTAGACCCTGAAAATGTTCTAACCTCCCTTTTCAAGGGAGTTGGGGGCTGAACGGGGGAATGATTGTATGAACTAATGTGTCTAGGAAGAGGTGAGTGATTTCTGTGCTGTCCTCCTTTGCTTCCTTCTGGCTCTCTGGTTAAGCTCATCTCCCCTCATGTCTGGGAGGTGGCCTCCCTGTACATTAGAGTTGCTATCGAGCATCTGACTGTTCCAACTCAGGGTCTCTTCTTCCAAGATGGGCGATGCAAGGTGATGGCTCCCAAAGAGCTCAGCCATCACCTTCTGCCAGTCAGGCACCATGCTGGTTCTTGCTAGTGCTTCAGATTCCCACTGACTCCATGTCATCTCCTGCTTGTCCTGTCTTTGCCTCTAGCAAGTTCATAGCCAACACGTAGGGTCCACATTCCATGGACATCCTGGAGCTTTTGGATTCCTTCCACATCATATAAGCACCAAGGGAGAGCTAGGTACCCTGTACCAGGCCCATCTCTGCAGATGTCTCCTCTACTCTCTGTTGCTTTGCTGCTCCAAGGCCAGTTGGACAACATAGGTAAAACAGAGCATGAGGATAGATGCCCTAAATTTCTCCCTCAGTGTGTCTAGGGGGTTTGTGGCAAACTCACCACAAAATCCTCTCTCTCCACACATATGTGGCCCCTGTTCTAGAGATATACTCAGGGAGCCATGATCATCCTCCCCAACATCTGTTCTCCTTTAGACCTCCCTGTCTGACCCCTGTCCCTCAAGTGAGAAGTTCTTCCTTCCTCCCTTCCTTCCTTCCTTCCTTCCTTTCTTTCTTTCTTTCTTTCTTTCTTTCTTTCTTTCTTTCTTTCTTTCTTTCTTTCTTTCTTTCTTTCTTTCTTTCTTTCTTTTTCTTTCTTTCTTTCTTTCTTTCTTTCTTTCTTTCTTTCTTTCTTTCTCTCTCTCTCTCTCTCTCTCTCTCTCTCTCTCTCTCTCTCTCTCTCTCTCTTTCTTTCTTTCTTTCTTTCTTTCTGTCTCTCTCTCTCTCTCTCTTTCTTTCTTTTTTGCTTTTTAGGCCACACCTATGGCATATGGAAATTCCCAGGCTAGGGGTTGAAGCAGAGCTGCAAGTCGCATTTGCAACCTACCTGAAACTTGTGGTGACACAGGATCCTCAACCTACTAAGTGAGGCCAGGGATCGAACCCACATTCTCATGGATACTAGTTGGGTTCTTAACCCACTGAGCCACAATGGGAACTCCCAAAGGTTCTTTCTACCCCCTTCCCACGCTCAGGTGGATACTAACTTCTCTTAAGTTTTAACCCTAAATTTCTCTATCTAGAGCTAGTAACAAAATTATATGTTGGACCCTTCCAATTTTTGCTCCTGAAAATGATAAGGCAAGCTACTGAACTTCAGAAATACTTTCATTTTCAGCAAACTCTGGCTTACATTAATACAGGTTTGCTATGGGACTCAAGATTTTTTACAAATCAAATGCTGAACAGTGGCTCTTTCTTTGCATTAGTTATAATAACAAAATCCTCCCAGATGTAATAGTGCATATTGTTTAGTAGAGGACAGTCTCATGCATAGAAGAGTGAAAAAGGAAACCATTAGTATACAAAAGTATTATCTACTGCTACACAAACACCTCTATCATACTGTAATCACAGATTCACTGGTCTTCCACTGGGACTATGTCTTATTCAACTTTGCATCCTTTTATAAATAAAACAAAAGCAAGGTTTGGGGTCGCCTTTCGAGTTATCCCTAGTCCACTGGGGAAGACAGGGGAGGGTCTTAAAGGAAAATAAAGTGTTGCATTTCATATCCTCAAACAGGGAGTTGCACACATATGGTAGAGAAGATGGATAAGCATCACTTTGGAACCTTCTGTGTTCCAAAGCAACTGGGTCCTATATTTACTGGTTGTTGAGGAGAGAATTTGCAATCTTGTCCATGGGTCCTCAGAGGGGAAAATACTAGCTATATGCTGTGTTGTTTTAGCCTTCCTTGAAGAGGAAAATCTCAGTGCCCTTATTTTAATGGAGCTGGCCAGGGATAGTGCTGGTCCCTATGAAGAATGATGGGGCATTCAAGGATTGAGATACTCATGCAAGTAATAAGAACAGAACAACAATGATCAGTTATTGAGCTCATACTATACACCAGGCTCTTTGAGGAGCTTTGTATATGTTAACTCACTCCTTACCATAATACTATAAAAGAGCTTCTATTATTAACTTCATTTTACAGATAAGGAAATGGCTGTACAGGGAAGTTAAATGATTTCTCTAAGGTCATATAACTAGAAAGTAGCCAAACCAGGGTGTGAAACCAGGGAGTATAAATGAAAATTACACCTGGGATTCTTTTTCATACAATTCAAATGTAACATTTGTGCCTAAATTCAAACTATTGCATTACAATCAAACTAGTCTATTTTATATTTCAGGCATATAGATTTACTGAAGAAAATCTAGAGAAGAATCTGTTGACCAAAAGGAAGAAGACTTATTTCAAGTTGCAGATGTGCAAAAATCTCCAAAAGGAAATTCCCCCCAAAGTAAAATTTCCTGGGGAAATCCACTGACAGGGCCACAGAAAATGTGCTTTCATAATCTAAATGTTTTTCAAACTTTATTTAAAATAAAACTTCTTTGCAAAATAAAGCCTTACAAGACAGTTCAATAAGTAAGATAAAGCAGAGTGAAGCTACACATCTTGCATTGAGATCTCAGATTAAGTTCTCGTTAATCTTCAGCATTCCCCCCTCCCCTCTTACCTGAATCAGCACCACTGAGGAACAGATGGGGCTCAGTAGAGCATTTGACATATTCAATGTATGCCTTCTATGCTTCGTCACAGTCTGCTACAAAGTTTTATAAGTCCAAATTTTAAAAGAAAGGGCTACTTTTTCAAAATATGTGCAGTCTGAAACTTGGGTTATGGTGAGTTCTTTGAACACATGCACACGTGTTGTTATAGCCATGAAGAGAGTTACTTGCTTACTTGACCAGGTATGTATGTCAATTTTTGTTGGGAAAAAAAGAAAAAAAATACTGACTTCATTTTATTTATTTGTTTGTTTTCAGTGCCTTAAAAATTTTTTTTTTCATTGAAGTATAGATGACTTACAGTGTTGTGTTAGTTTCAGATGTAAAGCAAAGTGAATCAGTTATGCATATATATGCATCCATTCTTTTTCAGCTTCTTTTACCTTACACGTTATTAGAGAGTATTGAGTAGATTTCCCTGTGCTATAGGGTGGGTCCTTGGTACTTAGCTATTTTGACCTCATTTTAAACCATGACTTCATTTTCATATATTTCCCCTATACAAATATAGTGACTGAATTGTCTGAACTAAAATTTTGGTTTGGTGCATTGTCTGACAATGGGAAAGAATATTTCAAAACCTAGGCTGTCTATACAGCTTACTATATGGTTGGCAGTTTAGTGTAGTAGGGTTAGAAAGATCTGGTTTTGCATCCCAATTTCATATATTTTGAGCAAATTACCTGATTTCCCCAGGCCTCAATTTTCTCACCTAAAATACAGTGACCATCATATTTACATCTCTTAAAGATACACTAAGTGCAAATGAAATCACAAAGGTAAAGTAGCAGGTTACCCAGCACACAGTAAATGTTAGTTATTATTATTATTATTATTATTATTATTGCCAAGCTGGCAAAAATAGTATTTTTGTGTTGGTATTGTTTTTCACGTATGGTCAGGTTTTAACATGCAGTGAATAAAGTGCAATTCATTCATGTACACATGTATGCATTAAAATGTACTTGTGCTACTGATATGTGCCAGACACTGTGTTAGATACTAGGTGTTCAAGGTCAGGAAGGCCCATCCTCTATCCTAAAAGAATATACATTCTAATGGTGGAGCCAAAGACCAATGACCACTCTCAGTGGGAGCTGTGAAAAAAGCAGTACTACTGATTTACATAGGGAGGGATGGTAATGGATTAAAGGACGCCATCTAAATGCAAGTGTGGCATTAGAGCAGGTTTTCAAGAGGGTTGTAAATGAGCTAAGGTTTGAACAATGAGTTGGAGAATTGTAGACAAAAAGAAAACTACATGTCCAAAAGGAGTGGAGATGAGAAACAGCTTGACGTATTACTGAATTTGCCATAATTTAGTATGTCCCAAGCAAAAGATACATAGAGAGAAGATGAGTTGAGTTAGGCAAGGGAGTTAAGTCAGGCAAGTGCCATATCTACAGGATGTTGCATGCTAAGAAAAGGAGTTTGAGTTTATCATGAAAAAGTGAAGAGCTATTAAAGGAGTTTAATCAAGGGAAAAACATTATCAGTTTTGCATATCAAGAGGATCACTCTGGGGTGGAGAATGGATTGTTGGATAAACTGAAAATAGAATGACCAATTAGGAAATAGAAAAATAATCAGGAAGCTATTGATGTAATCAGGTGTGTAGGGATTAGAGCACAAACTAAAGGATGACAGGAGGTGTAGAGAAAGGGTTGTGGGGGGCAGATTCAAGAGATATTTAGGAGGTAGAATCTATCAGGATTGGGTAAGTGTTTGGGTTGTGGCAAGATTGGTGAGGAACAAAAAGGAAAGTGTAGACAACAGCTATTTTATTCTACTTTGGATGATATTTATCTACATGGCAACTCTAAGAAAAGGTATGGATTTGGTAAGGAAAGAATAATTGGATGTAACGAATTAGACAACTTTGGGGGTTTCAAAGGGTAGCTGTCCCATAAGCAGCTGAATATACAGATCTCGAGTTTAACCAAGAGGTACAAGCCAGAGAAATATGTTTGGAGTTGATAATACATATTTCCTTGAGAATATTCTCAAGGAAAGTACAGAGAGTAGAAAAGCTAGAGTAATAATAGAGGCCTAGGGGACAACACATTCAAGATTTAATTAGAGAGTAGATTCTACAAAGGAGATTGGAAAGAAGCAGTAGGAGGGAAACCAGGTGAGAACTAGGTTATAGAATCCATAGGAGGAAATAGTTTCATAAAAGATAGAGTCGTCAGGAGCATCAAATGCCATAAAGGTCAAGTAAGAGAAAACGTTTGGAATGTCCAACTGGGACTCAGGGAAGTCTCTGGTATTGGGGGAGAGGGTAGAGTCAATGGAAGAGCTGAAGTAGACAATGAAAGTCAAATCATATGGCTAAAGGAAAGAAGAGATGGCATGGGAGCCTATGGAAAGGGGGACTTGAGTTTTAAGGACGGAATTTTTAGCAGCTTAAACTATTCATTCATTGTCTTCCAACTTTGTGTATAAGAAGCCTGGCATGACTCGAAGGGGTTCTCTGGGTTCTCCAAATATGGAAATCAAAGTGTCAGGCTTAATATTATAAGGAGGATCTGAGGAAGAATCTACTTCCAAGTACTTTCAGGATGTTGGCTGAATTCAGTTCCTTGTGGTTATAGGACTTAGATTCCTATTTTCTGGCTGAGTCCATCCTCTGGCGACCACTTGAATTCCTCATTATGTGGTCTTCGCCATCTTCAGATCTATCTGACTTGTTTTTGGATGCTAGCTTAAATTAAAAAAAAGTTTTAAAATTATGGCAAAATACATATAACATAATGTTGACCATTATAACCATTTTTAAGTATACAATTCAGTAAAGACTATTCACGTTGTGCAACCAATCTCCAGAGCTTTTCATCTTGCAAAACTGAAACTATACCAGTTAAGCAGAAACTCTCCATTTCCCCCTTTCCTAAGCCCCTGGAAACCACCATTTCTACTTTCTGTTTCTATGAATTTGACTATTCTAGATATCTCATGTAAGTAGAATCATATGGTATTTGTCTTTTTTATTTTTATTTTTTATATAATGATTTTTATTTTTTTCCATTATAGCTGGTTTACCATGTTCTGTCAATTTTCTTTTTTTTTTCTTTTTTTTCTTTTTTTTTTGGCCCTTTCCTGGGCCGCACCCGTGGCATATAGAGGTTCCCAGGCTAGGAGTCTAATTGGAACTGTAGCTGCCGGCCCAAGCCAGAGCCACAGAAATGCAGGATCCAAGCCACCTCTGCAACCCACACCACAACTCATGGCAACACTGGATCTTTAACCCACTGAGCAAGGCCAGGGATCAAACCCGCAACCCCATGGTTCCTAGTCAGATTCGCTAACCACTGAGCCACGGCAGGAACTCCTGTCAATTTTCTACTGTACAACATGGTGACCCAGTTACACATACATGTATACATTCTTTTTTCTCACATTATCATGCTCCATCATAAGTGACCAGACATAGTTCCCAGTGCTACACAGCAGAATCTCATTGCCAATTCATTCCAAAGGCAATGGTCTACATCTTTTAACCCCAAGCTCCCAAGACATCCCACTCTCTCCCCCTCCCCCTTGCCAAACACAAGTCTGTTCTCCAAGTCCTTGATTTTCTTTTCTGTGGAAAGGTTCATTTGTGCTATATATTAGATTCCAGATATAAGTGATATCATATGGTATTTGTCCTTCTCTTTCTAACTTACTTCACTCAGTACGAGAGTCTCTAGTTCCAGGCATGTTGCTGCAAATGGTATCATTTTGTTCTTTTTTATGGCTGAGTTATACTCCATTGTGTATATATACCACATCTTCCTAATGCAATCATCTGTTGATGGACATTTGGGTTGTTTCCATGTCTTGGTTATTGTGAATAGAGCTGCAATGAACATGTGGGTGCATGCGTCTTTTTTAAGGAAAGTTTTGTCCGGATATATGCCCAAGAGAGGGATTGCTGAGTCATATCGTAGTTCTATGTATAGTTTTCTAAGGTACCTCCATACTGTTCTCCATAGTGGTTACATTCCCACCAACAGCGCAGGAGGGTTCCCTTTTCTCCACAACCCCTCCAGCACTTGTTATTTGTGGACTTATTATTAATGATGGCCATTCTGACTGGTGTGAGGTGGTATCTCATGGTAGTTCTGATTTGCATTTCTCTAATAATCAGGGATGTTGAGCATTTTTTCATGTGCTTGTTGGCCATCTGTACATCTTCCTTGGAGAAATGTCTATTCAGGTCTTTTGCCCATTTTTCCATTGGGTGATTGGCTTTTTTGCTGTTGAGTTGTATAAGTTACTTATATATTCTAGAGATTAATCCCTTGTCAGTTGCATCATTTGAAACTATTTTCTCCCATTCTATAAGTTGTCTTTTTGTTTTCTTTTTGGTTTCCTTTGCTGTGCAAAAGCTTGTCAGTTTGAATAGGTCCCACTGGTTTATTTTTTGCTTTTATTTCTGTTGCTTAGGTAGACTGACCTGAGAAAACATTTGTAAGGTTGATGTCAGAGAATGTTTTACCTATGTTCTCTTCCAGGAGTTTGATGGTGTTTTGTCTTACATTTAAGTCTTTAAGTCATTTTGAGTTTATTTTTGTGCATGGTGTGAGGGTGTGTTCTAGTTTAACTGATTTGCATGCAGCTGTCCAGGTTTCCCAGCAAGACTTGCTTGAAAAGACTGTCTTTTTCCCATTTTATGTTCTTGCCTCCTTTGTCAAAGATTAATTGACCATAGGTGTCTGGGTTTATTTCTGAGTTCTCTATTCTGTTCCATTGGTCTGTATGTCTGTTTTGGCACCAGTACCACACTGTCTTGATGACTGTGGCTTTGTAATATTGCCTGAAATCTGGGAGAGTTATGCCTCCTGCTTGGTTTTTGTTCTTCAGAATTGCTTTGGCCAGAAGCTTAGCTCCCATTGGACCCCTAGCCTGGGAACCTCCATATGCCCTGGGTATGGCCCTAAAAATACAAAAGACAGAGAAAAAAAAAGAACCCCACAAAAGTCATTTAGATTGCCTTCCAATGCAAGTTTTGATCTTACGGAGGAAGACTTGTAATTTCATTTACTTTGGTTTAGGTGGGTGTTAATTCTGTTTGCTTATATTTCAAGAAGACCTGTTGACAAATGAGCAGAGCCCAGAAAGGCCTTCAGTGAATGTGAAATCAGACTGAAACTGGATATTTCCATGGAGAAGTATTTTTCAGAGCAAAACAGTTGTACATGAAGAACAGGGAATGACTAAGTTGGAAAGCTGAGGTAGTACTTTGTGAAAGGTTCAGCCCTCAGGGGTCCTGTGAGACACTATGACCCCTCCTCTGACCTCTTGTATACCTGACATCTCTAGATAGATGACTAAAGAGAATCTGAATGTTAACAGGCCCAATACTGCACTGTGGATTTCCCATCTCTCCCTCAAATCTATGCCTCTCCTACTCTTCCCCAGTTCAGAAAATGTCTTCAGCACCAATCCAGTTGTTTAGGTAAAATTCTAGAAGGTTTTCCCATTTTCTTTGTGCAACCTGCCAGCAAATTCTGGCAGTTCTATCCTGAAAGCCATTTACTCACTCCCATCCTCACTGGGTTACCCAGTTCAAGCATTATTACTTCTCATCCGAACTGTTGCAATTGACCTAACAGGCATTTTTGCTCCATTTCTGTCAGCATAGAATCAATTCTCCAAAGAGCAGCCTCAAAATCCTTCAGTATCGTTTCACTGCATTGGGGGTCAAATCTAAGTTCTCTACCATGGGCTCTGGACCCTGTTAATGTTTCTGATCTCATATAGTATTTTCTCTTCTCTTACCACTTTCCAACCATGCCTCCTTTCTATTCCCCAGACTCTCATGTTTTATTCTCATTTTTAAGGCCCCTCTTTCCAAGTGGAATTCTCTTCCTTTAAATCACATCACTGCTACCTCCTGATGGTTGTTTTGATCTCATCTCAGATATTACCTGTTTAAAGTCTAAGATCTAAAGAAATCTTCCTCTCAGTCACTCTGTGGTACACCACCCTCTTCATAGACCTTTTCACTATCTGGAAGGGTCGTTTTTATCTATATGTTTATCATGAGAATACAAACTCCAAGGAAGAAAGGATCTCCTCTGCCTACTGCATCCCCAGAATGTAAAACACGATCTGGTACAAAGTGGATGTTCAGTAAATGCATGCTGATTGAATAGATGGATCCTTTAAAATCCTTTACAAAAATCTGTTGAAAATGCTGGTGGATGAAACAGATGGCAAGCAGGGCAGACTGTTGTCAGAATGGATTTCTGCTCTTGTGAAAGATGAAACAAGAAAATATTATTCAACGAATTAACAATAACAGTTCTGGATTCTTCCGGTTACAGGGTAAGTGTGTTTGAAGGTGAAAACAATGTGGTGTTGATCTCTCTTCCTGGCTTTGCAAAGAACCAGGAAGATGAAATCAGTGATTTCAAAATGAGTCATTGGAAACAAGTGGTTTTCAAAGAACATACCTTGAAGTTTAAACCAGGTGACATGGAGGGAGGAAGAAAAACATGACAATCTTTTAGACCTTGTTAACTTTTCAGCAGATCAGCGTAGGTTCATCAGTTAAAATACGTGCACCAAAGCACGGACTCTGGCACCCTCAAGGAATGGGTACTCATGACTGGTTTTCCTGATAGCTGATAGTTAACTTGTAATTGCTGTAACTGATTTTTAAAAAATGGAAAACATTCTAAAATTTTCCCTTAATTAAGGGAGGCAATGGAAAAAATTTGGGCTTTAGAAAAGCAGGATAAACTTGGGCTGTGTCCAAGTTCTGCAACTAAAAAATTCTATGACGTTGGCACTTCACTGAGCTGCATGTCCTTTATCTGTAAGATGAAAATAATGATGGCTCAGATGTGTTCTGCGAAATGAAGCAATGCTTATCAAATGTTCTTATACTAAAGAGGAATTTCAGAAATAATACATATTTTGAATACTACTTGTAAAACACTCTTTAAAGACGTCAAACAATCTGTATCCTTTTCAAATGCCTCATTGTTAATATTATGAGCCATCTTTCTATGATGTCTTGTTAAAGTAGTTATATATGTATGTGGTGTGAAATATGAGTTCAAATATGTATCAATACCTCAAGCAGCATTAAATTTGTGCTTTTCTGAAGATGTCCCTGATGTCGAGTTAGTTTTACTCCATTTGGCCCCCTCTCATGAAAGTCAAGTGAAACAGGGCAAATGTGTATGTTCCAGTGAAGACAATCATGGCTACTTTCCTGAAAAATGAACTAGTCTAGTAAGGTCTGGTGTTCCATAAGTGGATCTTCCAGAAGGCCTCTTTTCTTTGACAGGTATTAAGGCAGTGTTTGCTGTGATCCTTCCATAAGAAACTGGACATCTTCTATAAGATGTCCCACTGAAAAAGGATTCGGGAATGAGATTCACCACACACAGTGACATCTTTGGGACTCTTGAAAGGTCCTAGAGGAACAAAAAAAATCAAATTTTGTTTATTTGTTCAATTATCAGATTACAATTTTTTAAAATTTATTTTATTGAAACAGTCGATTTATAATGTTGTGTTAATTTCTACTGTATAGCAAAGCGATTGAGTCATACGCATATATACAACTTCTATGTTGTATTCTTTTCCATAGGAGTCTATCCCAGGATACTGGATATAATTCCCTGTGCTATACAGTAGAACCTTGTTTATCCATTCACTATGTAATAGTTTTCATCTGCTAATCCTAAACCCTCAATCCATCCTTCCCTACTCCCTTCCCCCTTGGCAACCCCAAGTCTGTGCTCTGTATCTGTGACTCTGTTTCTGTTTTGTAAACAAGTTCATTTGTGTCATATTTTAGATTCCACATATAAGTGATATCACATGTTATTTGCCTTTGTCTGACTTCACTTAGTATGAGAAATTCTAGGTCCATCCATGTTGCTGCAAATGGCATGTTTTCATTCTTTATTATGGCTGAGTAGTATTCCATTGTATATAACTACATCTTTAGCCATTCCTCTGTTGATGGATATTTGGGTTATTTCCATGTCTTGGCTACTGTTAATACTGATGCAATGAACATGGGGGTGGATGTACTTTTTGAATTAGAGTTTTCTCTGGATATATTTTTATTTTTTTGAGGACCCTCCGTACCATTTGCCTTAGCAGCTGCACCAATTTATCGTCTCACCAACAGTATAAGAACATTCCCACTTCTCTACACCCTCTCCAGCATTTGTTACTTTTGGATTTTTTCAGCATTTGTTACAATGAGTGGTACCTCATTGTAGTTTTGATTTTCATTTCTCTAATAATTAGTGATGTTGAGTGTCTTTTCATGTGTCTCTTGGCCATCTGTGTTAAACATAGTTTTTAAAACATAGCACCCATTAACAGGAAATTTGCTTGCTACAGAACACATTTGAAGTAAATACTGCTGTAAGAAGGTGCTACATTTATTAATAAAACTACCAAGACCTTCACAGTTGTCCCTGTATGGAAGGAAGAGACATCATTCTGACCCCAAACTTTTATCGTTTTCCATGGCAGCAGTTCCCTGGGGAACATTTGAAAATGGGGGCACTTTCATATTTCAACTTGAGCATTTACATAGGAAAAAATTGTAATTATTGTTTATTTTTAAAATATTTTTTCTTTAATATTTTTTCTTTTATAATCCTAGCTTGAGAATTATATTGAATTCTTTATTCATGTATGTAGATCAGTTGTAGTATCTCTGAATCCTATTTTAGGGTAGCAAAGGGAGGACTACAGAATATTTGTCCTAGAAAGGTGTTACTGGTTTGGTAAGGTTGGGAAACACTCATTGAAGTGTTTCTAACTTATTTTGACTGTCGTCTCCGCTCCAATGTCAAAGTGTCAGGAGGTCTTTCTTTCAGTTTTGTCCCAAACATAGACAAAGATACTTCCTTTGGTTCCCCCACTCTGACAAAATTTTAAGTAAAAACAAATAAAACAAAAGAAAACTCTGGCAGCTAGCAAAGGAGAAGAGCAGGGAAATAAAGATGGAGAGTTGGAAGGACCCCACAGAGGGGCAAATCTAAACAGTCTTGTTACAGGATATAATTGCTGCAGGGCCTGACAGGATCTGCTCCATCTCTTACGTGGTCTAGAGGTAAAGAAATGCCTGACCTGCCGTCATGAAATTTCCGGTACCCTGCTCAACTAAGTGAGTTTGTTATCAGTTTTTAAATGTGTCATTCAACAAACCCTTTCTTAGGAATCAACGTGCTCCAAAGCCCGGGCCAGAAGAGGAAGTGATTTACCTTTTCCCTGGAATTTGTTAGAACTGGGTTCAGTGTCTTGTGGCAGAAAACCCAAACATACTGGCCGAACCCAGAACCCTGTGTCATCATGTAAAAACTCTAGAGGTCATGGAGTTCCCATCGTGGCGCAGCGGAACCGAAGCAGGTTGTGGGTTCGATCCCTGGCCTCGCTCAGTGGGTTAAGGATCCGGTATTGCCATGAGCTGTGGTATAGGTTGCAGATGTGGCTTGGATCTGGCGTTGCTGTGGCTCTGGTGCAGGCCGGCAGCGGCAGCTCCGATTAGACCCCTAGCCTGGGAACATGCATGTGCTGCGGGTGCAGCCCTGAAAAGACAAAAAGACAAACAAAACAAAACAAAACAAAACAACAACGAAGAAAACTCTAGAGGTCAGCATTCAGGGTTGATATGAATTTGTCAGGAACTCAGCTTCTTTCACTTTCCATCTCTGCTGTCTCTTAGGGGCCTTAAATGTTGTCCAAGACGCCTGCTGACATCCTAATTATTTGCCCACATCAGCCAACAGAGAGGAGAAAAGAAAGGAAAGAAAACCACGTCTTCTCTCTTTTAAGATACTTTCCAGAGTTGCGCACACCGTTTCCACTTACATTCCACTGGCCAGAACTTGGTCATTGGTTGCACCCAACAGCAAAATGACTAGGAAAGGTAGGCTTCATCCCAGGAACCCACAAGCCCAGCTAAAATCAGTGGGTCCTATAATAGTTCTACAAAAAAGGCAGAATCTTCACCACCCTTATGCTCCAAAAGTCTCCAGATTTGTCTGGATTCCATATCTCCAGACTGACCTCTTCCCTATGGGACTAAATTTAGGAATAACATCACACTCTTCAGGTGTGATCCTAGGAATGACATCACACACTTCAGGTGTGACCAGCCACTTTTACAGATCTCATAGTCATGTATGCTCTCATATAATAATGATATTCATATGAGAGAAAATGTTCATACACTTGCATGGGGTGTGAGGGAGATGTTTTCTCAGGTGAGTACCATTAATTTTTTCCCTCTGCTTTCTGCATCATTGGCAGTGAAAACATCTTCAAAATACTTTTCTTCCACTTGTAGTTTTTCCTGAAGTGTGATTTAATGATTCTTTCTTTTCAACAGTATTAGTCTTCTGATGCCATAGTTTGGTTTGAAACATCAAAATTAGCCCTGATGAAGATGTATATGATTCAGTCAGCCTCAATTATTCATAAAACATTATGACTTGGCATTGACCTAGAAATAGGATAATTATGATGCTATGTGGTTGAAAACTCGAGAAAGTAGTGTACATTTTTCAGTTTATGGAAGGTGCCTCTTCACTCTCCCTCTGCAGGCTTAAGTGAATCCTGGTCATCGATATCAGAGACAGGGGATAAATAATTTGTCTTGATTGACTTGGAGGTTCCCCTGTGCTTTTCACTGTAAACTTTATGTCTTCAAGTTCTACAGCCTTTAGGTCTCCTTTGCTCTGAATAATAATAATAATTACTATTATAAGAGGAGGAGGGAAAGTAATGTAAGAATCCTTTCCATATGCACAGAAAATGCAGTTATTTTATCATAATCCCTCCTCTGATATTCTGAGAAACCCTGAGGAATGCTCCCGTGCCCTGCAAATCAATGCTGGTTGTAGCTTATTTCCTCAGCTGGCTGTCCTGTTCCAGAAAACTCCTCTGGGTTCTGGGCATCTCTTGTTGGCTTATAACCAACTTCTCAAGGCTGCTGTACTTTCATTGCACTGATTTGTCCCAGTGTAGACCCAAGCCCCTTCCTTAATTCCCAACAGCATGGGTGAGACTGAACTGTAATTGTCAACCCAAGTAACTCTTGGCTTGGGAAATACAAAGGAAAGGGAGAGGAAGCAAGCTTAGGATTTTTCACTTGACGTTGCTACTGCTGGAGCCCCTCCTCATTGCCTATCAGAGGGGAAATTCCATCTTGCATAACTTTCTCAACAGGCCTTCAGAAGTTATTTCTCTCCCACAATAGTGTCTCTGCCTATGCCATCCCCTTCTTCCTCCCCCTCCCGCTTCCCACGGCTGTGCAGACATCCAGACAAGCAAAGAGTGAGGTCCAATGCTAGTTAAAACAACTGGGAGCATAGAGTCTATTTTCTCTTTTAAGATTATCAAATATATTTTGGATTTGTGCACTTTGCCTTCCACTAAAAAAAATAATAAAATTTAAATCAAGGAATGGCTTCCCTGGATGCCAAACTTGTTTATACTCCAGTGCCAGCAAAGGGAGTGCCAAGGCTGAGTTTTGCCATGGAGTTTTGCCTTGATGCGGTGGACAGGGCACACCTCCGTTTCCAGAGGTCATGACTTTGATGAGGCCCCTGGGTGTTTCAATGAGTACAGGGCACTGGGCGGGATGGGACATAAGGATGGTGGCTGTTGGTGTCTTCTCTTCACCCACCCCATGGGGATAAAATTCGCCTATGTCCTGCTCCTGTGGCCTCTCCCACAGTGCCAGGGCCTCTGCAGCTCCCACTCCTAAAATCTGTCTCTACCACTGCTTCCACATTGATTCATATTTGTCACTCTCTTCCTTTTTTCTCACTTTCCATTTTTTCTAGCCTCTTACATCTCCTATCATTTTATTCATGTATCTTGGATACTGAAATGTACAGGTAGTGCCATCCAATGAGTGTTTTTTCTTCCATTTCATAGCTATGGGAGGAATTTAACTCCTCAGCATTCTGTATCTCTCTCATTGGGGGTTGCGAGTGCTCGGAAACTGGTTCTCTACAGCCGAGAGCCAGTTGTTTTTTTTTCTTTTCTTTCTTATGGCCAGACGCATGGAATATGGAAGTTCCCAGGCCAAGGATTTAATCTGAGCTGCAGCTGTGACCTATGCTGCAGCTGTGGCAATGCCAGATCCTTTAACCCACTGTGCTGGGTGGTGATCGAAACTGCACCTGTGCTGCTGCTGTCAGATTCTTAACCCACTGCACCATAGAGGGAACTCTGAGAGCTGTTTGTTTTGTTCAAGTTTCTCAGAATTTTTGCACTTGAGGCTGTTCCAGAAGTCTAATGGTACCAAAGGACTTCAGTGAGGACAGCCAGGGGTTTTCTGTATGTAGGTTATTGTAATACTCCTCAGGATTCGCCATGTGCTGCATACGTGAACCTACAGAACTAAATCAGAGGCTGCATATTCCAGGAGGGCCCATCTCAGTCTTGGTATGTCTTTGGGTTGTTGATGCTCCAGAGATATAGTCCTATTCTACCCATTATAGCTTTGGGGAGATTGTGAGTTGGTTAAAAATGATTTGGGGTTTAAAATTTAGCTGTAAAGAAGAAATAAAGTTAGTATGATGTAATATGAGAAAACAATAAGGAGAGGGAGAAAAGGATTGTATTAGTTTGGCACTTTTTTTTTTTTTTTTTAGGGCCACAGGTGTGGCACATGGAAGTTCCCAGGCTAGAGGTCAAATCTGTGCTGTAGCTGCTGGCCTACACCACAGCTCAGGGCAACGCTGGATCTGTAACCCACTGCATGAGGCCAGAGATCGAACCCACATCTTCATGGATCCTAGTTGGGTTCTTAACCTGCTGAGCCACAATGGGAACTCCTAGTTTGGTGTTTTTTGATAGTCAGTAACAAAAACCCAGCTAAAATTAACTTAAAGAAATGGAATGCGTTGGTTCATACAGCTAGAAAGGAGTAGAACTGGCCTTCAGGTCAGACGGGTATCAGGATCCTCTCTGCGCATCTTTGCCAGCTCTGCTCTCCTTTGCCTGGTGGTGCTCTTCTCTCCTGTGGCACAGGGATTTTTTTCCATGCAACATGGTTACATGATTTACTCATTGTTTCAGGCCCTTGGCTACCGAAACTCTTCCCAGTGACCATAAAGGAACAAGTAGCCCTTTCTCCCCTGGTTTCAGTGCATAGCGAGAGGCTGTGATTGGCTCAGCTAAGGTCATGAACTTATCACACTGCTATAACCAGCTATATCTGGCCTGGTTCTGGTCTCTTGCCCAGCTCTGTGGTGTATTTTTGTGTGTATGTGTGTGTATGTATGTGGGGGTGGATGGGTGCTGTAATTGGCAACTCCCTCAGAATCACATTACTTTTTGAGGGAAGTAGAAAGAATTACCCCAAAGGAACAGTTACCTGGAAAAGGGAAAAGGAATATTTAGCAGACAAAACAACTGACATTCACACAGGAATGAAGAAAATAATCAAAATTTTCCAACTTTGAAGAAAAAGTTAGATAGAAAGTGAAATACTAATAAAAAGTACCAGAGAAAAAAGTACAAATTTGTAGGGAGGATATGAAATAAAAACAATGATTAAGATGATAAAATATTTGAAGATAATATTTGAAGTTTTTAGGCATTGTAGGATAGTTAAGGATGTATGATTAAAAAGACTAAAGTTTGGAAATGATTTGAAGACTGGAGTTATGTATATTGAGAGAAACATAAGCGGTTTCAGGTACTCAGTTTCGAGTTTCATCTACTTGATTTAGAATGGCATTGGGTGGATTTTCTAGAAGATTCCAACTTCAAAGTGGATTTGTAGTGAGAAAGAAAGAAGCAGCAGAGGTGGGAATTTTATCTGGGAGGATATGAGGAGAGGCCCTCAGAACTTTAAAGAGCACGAAAGTACAATGATGACCTCAGCCAGAATTCCTATCTGTGAACTAACACAGCCAAACTCCAGGCAGCCTGAGCACAAGAGGAAATTTCCAGAGAGGATATAAAACAGTCTCATCTGGAGGGAGGCTTGTGCCAATGTCAGGAATTACAGAAACAGCACAATACAGGGAAGTGTGGCCTATGTCTGGCACTGCAAGGTCCAAAAGTTCATGGATTAGTCTTTCTTTAGGAAATAAACAGTCGAACTCAAATGAGGTAAAAGGAAAATTACTCGGTAAGAACAAAGCATCACCTTTTTAGGGTTCCTGATTAACTGAATCCATACACACACACACACACACACACACACACACACACATATATATACACACATACACATATATACACACATACACATATATAAAATTTCTGGAGAAGTTATGACTGTTACAAATACCTACTCCATCCCACCCCCTTAACGGCTGTAAGATGCCGATCAGGATCTTAGGATAGTAAAACATCCTCTTTCTAGGCGGGTGCATTAGTGCCCTAATATGAAAAGACAGTGGGAAGGTATAGGAATCCTAAATCACTGTGGTGTGTAACAGGAACTAACTGTTGTAGGTCAATTACCCTTCAAAAACCAACAAACCAACTCATAGAAAAGGAGTTCAGGTTTGTGGTTCCTGATATGAAGGAGGGTGGTTAGAGGGAAGGGGAATTGAAGGCAGTTGAAGGGTACAAGCTTCCAGTTATAAGATTAATAAGTGCTAGGGATGTAATGTGTTGCATGATAAGTAGAATTAACACTGTTGTCTGCTATATAAGAAAACTGTTGACATTAAATCCCAAGAGTTCTCAAGAAAAAAAGATTTTCTTCTTTGATTTTGTATCTATATGACATGATGGAGATTCGCTGAATTTTTTCTTGTAATTTTTACTTTTTGAAAATTTTATTTTTATTAAAGTGCAGTTGATTTACAACGTTGTGTCAATTTCCGCTGTACAGCATAGTGACCCAGTCGTGCATATATATAGAGGCATTCTTTTTCTCAAAACTATCTTCCATCACATTCTATCCTAAGAGACGGGATATAGTTCCCTGTGCTGTACAGCAGGACCTCATTGCTTATCCATTCTAAAATTATGATAACCATTTCAGGGTGTATGTAAGTTAAATCATTAGGCAGTACACCTTAAATTTATAAAGTGCTCTATGTCAGTTTTACCTCAGTAAAATTGGAAGAAGAAAAAGAAACTGATGTTCTTTACCCCAGTCTAACAAGTGGAGTGTTTTGGTTTTTTTTTTTTTTTGTCTTTTTTTGCCATTTATTGGGCCTCTCCCACGGCATATGGAGGTTCCCAGGCTAGGGGTTGAATCGGAGCTGTAGCCACCAGCCTACGCCAGAGCCACAGCAACGCGGGATCCGAGCCACCGCGTCTGCGACCTACACCACAGCTCACGGCAACGCCGGATCCCCAACCCACTGAGGAGGGCCAGGGATCAAACCCACAACCTCATGGTTCCTAGTCGGGATTCGTTAACCACTGTGCCACGACGGGGACTCCAGAGTGTGTTTTTGCAGACGGAATATTTCCTAGTTTTGTTTATACATGTTATAATTAGATTATTGGAAACAAATCTTATTATTAATTGCTTACTGGTACCATATATATAGTACTTTCACATTTTTTTTTCATATTCCTCATAGCAATCTCCTAAAATAAGCATAATAGCTACTCTATTCTCATTTCACTCTCCATAAACAATTTTGTTTTCGAATCTAAGACTGCTGACTTCGTTAAGTCTATCTCTTATCATTTACAACACTGGTTTGCCTTCCTTCCTCCTAAAAAATTTTCTTTCTTCCTTTCTTTCTTTCTTCCTTCCTTTTTTCTTTTTTAGCTGCCCCCACATATGTAAGCTCCTGGGCTAGGGATCGAATCAGAGCCAGAGCTGCAAGATATAGAAAAACCTGCAAGGGATAGTTGTCTCCCAGTGCCAGTAAGAATGGGGCCATTGACATCCTTGGCCTGAAGACTGGAGCCTGAGGGGAATCATGTGCAGAGAACACCCAGAGTGGAGTAGGCCCCTTTGACTGAGGGATCCAGACAACCCAAGCTGACTCCACAGGAAGGGAACCAGGGTCATAGATACCCACTGCTTCACCCTCCTTTCTCCCTCCAAATTCCATGCTGGGAACTGAGCGGCAAGGATGCCCAGTGATGTCGCCTGGCAGAGAGGAGCATGGAGAAAGCCGGAGACTGGGTGTGGAAGATGTCCAGTCCAGGAACCTTGTCTGCCCGATTCACCTCTATCCCCAGTGCTGAGCACAGAATGCATGACTTGCAAATAAATGAACAATACGTAAAATAAACCCTTTACCTAGTATCTGTTTTACTTTCCTTTCCTTCTCCAATTTTCATTATTTTTATTTCTATTTAAAAATTTTTACTTTTAGTTTTCTTTTTTTAAATTAAAGTATAGTTGATTTATAATGTTTCTTCAATTTCTGTTGTACAGCAAAGTGATCCAATCACACACAGTTCCCTGTGCTGAACAGTAGGGCCCCACTGCCCATCCATTCCAAATATAAAAGCTTGCATCTAAAACCCCTGAACTGCCTGTCCATCCTACTTCCTCTCCCCTCCACCCGGGAACCACAAGTCTGATCTTGCTGTCCGTGATCTGTTTCTGTTTTGTAGATAAGATCATCTGTGCCATATTTTAGATTCCACAAATAAGTGATATCATATGGTATTTGTCTTTTTATTTCTGGCTTACTTCACTGTATATGAGAATCTCTAGTTCCATCCATGTTGCTGCAGATGGCATTAGCTTATCTTTTTTATGGCTGAGTAGTATTCCGTCATATACATGTACTACATCTTCTTAATCCATTCATCTGTCAGTGGACATTTAGATTGTTTCCACGTCCTGGCTATGGTGAATAGAACTTTTTCAATGAAAGCTTTGTCTGGATATATGCTCAGGAGTGGGATTAATGGATCAAATGGTAGTTCTATATTTAGTTTTCTGAGGTACCTCCATACTGTTTTCCATAGTGTTTGTGCCAATTTACATTCCTACCAACAGTGAAGGAGGGCACCCTTTTCTTCATACCCTCTCCAGGATTTGTTATTTATTGACTTAATGATGGCCATTCTGACCCATACCTCACTGAAGTTTTGATTTGCATTTCTCTAATAACTAGTGACGTTAAGCATTTTTTTTCATGTGCCTGTTGGCTATCTGTATGTCTTCTTTGGAGAAATGTCTGTTTATGTCTTCTGTCCATTTTTCAAATTTTTTTTTTTTTGTCTTTTTAGGACCACCCCTACTGCATATGGACGTTACCAGGCTAGGAGTCGAATTGGAGCTACAGCTGCTGGCTTACACAACAGTCATAGCAACACGGGATCCGAGCCATGTCTGTGACCTACACCACAGCTCATGGCAACGCCGGATCCCTGACCCCCTGAATGATGCCTGGGATCAAACCCTCGCCCTCATGGACACTAGTTGGATTTGTTTCCGCTGTGCCGCAGTTCTCATTATTTTTAAATGGATGCTCTGGAGATGTGTCTAATTCAGATGGGTTTTAAGTAGACAGGCTTCCAGGCTTTGCTTGAGGAATGAGAACTTGGTAGAGGTAGAGGGCAGTGACAGTACCTCAGGTGGCAAGCCTAGAAAAATATCTTCACCCCTTAGAGAGCAGTAGCTGGCTTTGAACTATTCCACTATTATACTGAATATAGGAGAAGGAACCTTCCAGATTGGATACAGAGTCAAAATACAAAGGCTTTGTATGGGAAGGAGGAAAGGGACTAGTAGCCATCCCTCCACTCACATCTCCCAGTCCCTTTCTTTCCTCTTTCCCAGTGGCGAGGAGATGGTGAGGACTGGAGCAAGCTCCCGAGTCCCAGAAATGAAGCCAGGTGTTCGGGATGGCAGAACTGCTTACCTCTGGGCTATTCCATGGCAGAAATCAACTTTTACCTTATGTAGCTGGCCATCCTTTTGTCTCCTTGTAACAGCAGCTTCAGCTTACTTTGTTAACGAAAACAGAGATTTCCAGAGGATGAAGAGACAGGCTCCCAAAGCTGTTACTTTTTTTGTGCATCTGACAGTCTTTTGAAGAAGGATTCAAAATAAAGTGTGAACGAAATAAAAGCTGTGCCACTGGAAGCTCTAATATGAGGTTAAAAGAACACAACGAACTACTGCTCTCTGATCTCAAATGGATGTGGTAGATGCATTTCACAGTGAAGGTGGCAGGTGAATTTTCTGTGTGGAAACCCAGATATCATCAGAGCAGTTGGGGGTGATACCTCAGTGACCTGGCATCAGGAGCTGGGGGGAATTTAGTAGGTGGAAGATGGTGGGATATTTGGAGATGCTTTATTTTGAGTAGGAGACTCAGGTTGGAAGTACACTGAGCAGATTTTGAATCAAAAAAATGACCGTAATTCCTATATTATTGATTTTTGGACCCCCTTGTACTCCAGAGTGGTAATCCTGAGAAATATCTATTATTTTGCCTTCCTATGATAGAAGAGTTTGAGGCTGAAATAAAAATGACCATGCTTTAGTTAGAGAAGGGTGACACTCAGGGAGGAAGAAAGAAGCCTGGCTGCCCAGAGAGGACGCACTAGGGTGGGGGAAACAGAGTGTGTGTCACTAGGAACTCAATTTTTTCAGTGCCTCTGACTTGACCAGCTTGTAGGGGCTTAACCAAGATAATAGAACTCATAGGCAGTGGGTCTACAAATCAGAATTTGAAATATTCATTTACAAAGTAGCTGTTCTTCCTGTGTTTGAATTTTATAGAATTATCATCTGTGCCCTCTGTTCCTGGTATTAAAGAACAGAAGAAACTGAGTTATTAGTGCATTTCTATGATTTAAAAATGTTGCTGATAATTAATCATACCACATGAAATAGGTCAGACAGAGAAAGACAAGTATCATTCCAAAGCGCTTATATGTGGAATCAAAAAAGGTGATACAAATGAACTTATTTATAAAACAGAAATAGACTCACAGATAAAGAAAGTTACCAAAGGGATAAGGAGAGATATAGTTGTATATAACATGTACACACTACTGTATATAAAATAGATAGACATCAAAGACCTCCTGTATAGGACAGGGAACTATATTCATTATCTTGTAATAACCCATAATGGAAAAAATCTGAAAAAGAATTATATTATAACCTATAATAGATTATATATACATATATATTATATACATCTAATTGAATCACTTGGCTGTACACTTAAAACTAACATAACATTGTAAATCAACTATACTTCTGTAAAAATTTTTAAAAATAAAATGTTACTAATAATTAGATAATACCATGGGTCATTTACCATTTTGGGGGGGGGGACAAAACCACTACCACATTAAATGTGCTCACTTGCAGGTGCTTCTAAACGTTATAAACATCAAAATGTGGAAACACATATGTCACCTCTTAGAAATGTCAAAATACTGTAATGATCCTTAACAGTTAGACCATCAGACCAGTGGCTTTCAAACCAAGGGACCTGCAGCGGCATTTGGAGAGGAGGAAAAAGGCTTTCCAGGAGAAGGGGGCAAGGTGTATGATATTGAAGAAACATATTCAATTTCTAATAACTTGGAGTTGATTTTAGTCACATGTAAAATTTAATTTTAATTTCTCATTACCCTATAGAAGGGTGAAGTTTTAATACTTAAATAAGGAATATTCATTAATTCAATAAATATCTGAGTATTTGTCACATGCTAGGCAGCATGACAAGTGCCAAGGATACCATGATAAACTAAACAGCCTCTTCCTGCATGGAGCTGACAGCTCAGTGAGAAAAATGGAGATATCATAGTCCAGATATTGGGGCAGCTCCTTGAACTGGATATATCAAAGAACATTCTAGTGACTATTCAGTTCCTCCACTCAGAGCAATGTTATCCTAACATCGACAAATTCCTGTTCTCTGGCCCTCCTCTTTCTAGGCTCCACCTGCACCATCTTCTTTGGGTCTATACATTTCCTTCTAAAAATAAATTAAAATCATAGCCTTGATTAGGTTGGAGAGGAGGAAAAAGGTTTGTCTTTTTTCTTTTTTTCCCATGAATGCAAGCATTTGTTTTCCTGTCCCTGATCTTTTGCTTGCAGAACACAATATACTATAAAGAATTTTCTGGAGATAGCAGACTATCACCATTAAAACCTGACTTACTGGCTTAACCTTCAGAGAGAAGCCTCATTTCCAAGTTCTGGTGGGCATCTCAATGTCACCACAACTTCACTTCGAGGATACAATATGCCAATGACCACCAACTACCACATTGACTGTGCACTTACAATGTAGCCAGCACTGTCCTAGACATGCAGGGTATAAAGTCAAAAGGATATGGTTCTTGATCTCTAACAGCTTATGGCTGATGCATAAAGTGATAACTAGTCCAACCAGACGGCTTATGCCAAATCAGGGCTGTAGAGGGGAAGCACTACAGAGTTCCCTGGAGGAAAGATACGGGTTTCCAGGAATGAAGATAGGCTCCTGTTTCTTCTCATTTAACTCCTTAACATTATCAGCATCACAAGTTAAAAGGCCATCCAATCCCAACTATTTAGGCCAAGCCCACCTTTGTACCTTCATCTTCTGATCTTTGCCACTATATGATGAATTATTTCAATTTGATCACTATCCAAACTGGCTCTCAATGAAATAAAAAACTTTTTTTTTTTTTTTTTTTTTTTAGTTGCGCCTGTGGCATGTGGAAGTTCCTAGGCCAGGGATCGAACCTACGCCACAGCAGTGACCTGAGCAGCTGCTGCAGTGACAACACCAGATCCTCAACCCGCTGCACTACAAGGGAACTTCAAAAATTGATTTTTGAATGCGCTGTACTAAACACAATATGAGAATACGGAAATGTAAGGCATGTCTTTTTCTGAGAAGTTATTGATCTGATTTGAGGCAGTGACAAAAATCCTGACATTGAGATGCAGAAGAATATAACATCTAGAGTTAAATACTACACTGTGCAATGCAGTTAAGGGAATGCTACCAATCCCGGTGTTAGCAGATTTTCATTTATCTGACAAAAGCAATTTCTTTCTAGCACCAGTGGAATGAAAGACTGTTCACAAGTCCAATGGGACTCTGAGCTGAGCGAGCCTGGGCAGAGAAAAGGTGGGCTTAGTCATTTTAGGTGATGGGTCCCCATGGCAACGGAAGAACAGGAAGCAGCTCTCTCAGGATGCAGACCATGCTGGGGAGGGGGTGCTGTCTTGCGGTTCAAACAATGCAGGCCTTTAGAGTAGGGGGCGGTGCCCCTCCCAGGCTCTGCCTTGTGAGTCCTTCATATCACATACTCAGGGCTCAGGTATGCTCGTCCCTCAGGCTGGCCAAGAAGGCAGGGGCTGAAACAAAGGGAAGTGAAAGTGAAATAAATGACCGCTTACTGAGCATCTACTGTGTTCTATGCACCGTGCAGGATAAATATTTAGAGTATCGCATCTTATTTTCAGAAAGTTTGATCTGTGTTATTATTCTCTTTCACAGGTGGGAAAATTGAACCCCATGGAGTCTGATGACTTGTCCCAGGTAGAATGCCCAACACTCACCGCTGAGATTCAAACACTTATCTGAGTCCTGGGCTTTGTCTGTGCTTTACTCATGTGGGACGCTGAGGCCACATGTGCCTCTCTGGCAGCAATTGCACAGGCCACGTCCTCTTGGCAAGGTCTTGCCTTCTGCAGTGCAGAAAAGAGAAGGAGGCAAAGCATGTTTCCTAAGGCTTCTTTATGGCCTGGCCCATGGTGTTTAGCTGTAGGGTTCTGCCAACAGAAAGTATCAGTGGAAAACGCATGAAACTGCAAAAAATCCTGTCACCTCTTGCCCCTTGCCAGAAACTCTTGAAGAATAATGACATGAAAAATATTTCCAGTTTAGAATTCTCCTCACTTTTTACCAGAACTCCGCCGAGAAGAAGTTTCCTGACCTTCTTACTTCTTCCTGACACAGGGTGGAGGTAGAGATGTGCAGTAAAATCAAACACAGAGGAATTAGGAGGCCTGGATTCTAGTCCTAGCTTGCTGATAATAGTTATATAATCTGGAGCAAGTAACTTTGGCTGCCATCACCTCACTGTCTAACGAGAGATTGTTCTATGAGAACCAGCACCAATATTCAGTGGTGTAAGAGCTGTGAGTTTAAATGACCTCATCCAATAGGAAGGCTGCCCAGGTAAAAGGGATTTGAGCACAGCTGAATGACTTGTACAAAAACACAAAAGAGGGGAAGGTAATAACGCCATTTCTTCCCTTTGTTCCTTTCCATGGAAATGCCTAAGAATTATTTTTCTGATTTTATCTTATTCCTTGTGTGGTTTGAGACCAATGATCTAATTATTATTATTATTTTACTGACTAAACCCTTATTAATTGGCTTTGTCTTTTTCAAAAATTAAAATGTTGATTTACAGTGTTGTGCCAATTTCTGCTGTACAGCATAGTGACCCAGTCATGTGTGTGTGTGTGTGTGTGTGTATACATGTATATATACACATATACATATTCTTTTTCTCATACTGTCAATGGTATAGTTATTAAAGAATAAAGCTAAGGGATATGGTAAGAGGAGAGAGTGCATTTTTGGGAGATGGCAAGGAAACCTTTTACTCTGGATGTTTAATATAGATTTTTTATTATTTATTTTGTCTTTTTTACCTTTTTTTTTTTTAGGGCTGCACCTGCGGCACATGGAGGCTCCCAGGCCAGGGATCTAATGGAGCTATAGCCGTCGGCCTATGCCACAGCCACAGCAACACTAGATCCGAGCTGTGTCTGTGGCCTACACCACAACTCATGGCCATGCCAGATCCTTAACCCACTGAGCGGGCCAGGGATCAAACCCAAAACCTCATGGTTCCTAGTCGGATTCGTTTCTGCTGCGCCACAAGGGGAACTCCTTAATAGAGATTTTTTAAAATACAAGTAAGGTAGGAATTGAACGTTAAGGGGATATACATTTGTCACTGTAACATTTCTTTGGAAAAACTCCATCTTGATCATGGTAATTAGAGAAGTGTAAGAGTAATTGCAAACATAGTACCGAAATGAAGATATCTAGCCCATCTTTGGCCCACATATCTTTTAGCCACAGAAGAGCTGCCTTTTTGTCATTTGTCTTTGTTACAGAAGTAGGTGTGAAAATGTTAACTTTAGAATCTGATCTGGTTATTTATCACTGATAGAACTTACTAGCCCGTTCTCCTCTTTCTTTTCACATTTACAATACAAGAATCCCTGTGTTAATAAATACTTTTATTTGCAAGTGACAATAACTCCAATAGTAAGTGAATGGTCTTCAGCAGAAAATTGGAATATAACAGTTCTCATAACCAAATTGTGTGGCGGCCATTGCCAAGCTCACTTTGAGGTGTCTTGAGCTAGAATTCAAATGCTTTCAGAATTTCCTTGATTTTTCTCTTGGCTTTTTCTTTTCTTTTCTTTTTTTCTGTACCCATGGCATATAGAAGTTCCTGGGCCAGAGATCGAATCTGAGCTGCAGCTGTGACCTTTGCCACAGCTGTGGCAATTCCAGACTGTTAGTCCACTGCACTGGGCCAGTGATCGAACTCATGCTTCAGCAGCTACCTGAGCTACTGCAAAGGCAATGCTTAATCTTTAACCTGCTGTGCCACAGTGGGAACTCTTGGCTTTATTCTTTTGGGTACTTGATTGCTCAGTTTCAGTCTCATATTCATTGAATCTTTTTTTTTTTTGTGGGAAAGCTGGATTTTACTCTATTTTTATTTTTTTTATTTTCCTAATACACTTTCTTTTTCTACTGTACAGCATGGTGACCCAGTTACACATACATGTATACATTCTTTTTTTCTCACATTATCATGCTCCAACATAAGTGACTAGACATAGTTCCCAGTGCTACACAGCAGGATCTCATAGCTAATCTATTCCAAAGGCAATAGTCTGAATCTATTAAACCTAAGCTCCCAAGACATCCCACTCCCTCCCCCTTGCCAACTACAAGTCTATTCTCCAGGTCCATGATTTTGTTTTCTGTGGAAAGGTTCATTTGTGCTATATATTAGATTCCAGATATAAGTGATAACATATGGTATTTGTCTTTCTCTTTCTAACTTACTTCACTCAGTAGGAGAGTCTCTAGTTCCATCCATGTTGCTGCAAATGGTAGCATTTTGTTCTTTTTTATGGCTGAGTCGTATTCCATTTTTTATATATACCACATTTTCTAATCCAATCATCTGTTGATGGACATTTGGGTTGTTTCCATGTTTTGGCTATTGTGAATAGTTCTCCATAGTGGTTGGGAATGTAAGATGGTACATTGAGTCTTTTAAGCAGAGAGAAATGATCCCCAAAGCTTCTCTCTAGAAGTAAAAAGAAAGCTTCTTTCTCCCAACAATAATTTTAAAAATTATGGCAAAATGTTCTGATTGGTTTGTTTTAGATCTTATGCTCATCAGCAGGATAAGTGGATGCTGCATGTAAATTTCCCTATTCTATTAGAATTTCAGCCAATGTCTGAGTTTCTTATCATCTCATATTACCCAGCACCCTAGGATTTTCCTATATCTCCCTCTTACCTAGTTGTTCTCCCCAAAATGTTTTATGCATATATATTATTATACATATTTCATTTCATTATAATTATTTACTTATATAGTTTCTCACTATGAATTCTTCCAGGTTAAGATCTAAATTTTGGAGTTCCCGTCGTGGTGCAGTGGTTTAACGAATCCGACTAGGAACCATGAGGTTGCGGGTTCGGTCCCTGCCCTTGCTCAGTGGGTTAACGATCCGGCGTTGCCGTGAGCTGTGGTGTAGGTTGCAGACGCGGCTCGGATCCCGCGTTGCTGTGGCTCTGGCGTAGGCCGGTGGCTACAGCTCCGATTCAACCCCCTAGCCTGGGAACCTCCATATGCCGCGGGAGCGTCCCAAGAAATAGCAACAACAGCAACAACAAAAAAGACAAAAGACAAAAAAAAAAAAAAAAAAAAAAAAGATCTAAATTTTGTTCAAATGTGTTTTTCATAGCATCTAAAATGATATCTGAAACTTAAAACAGATCTTAATAAGTGTTCTTCGATAAATGAATGGGTGAATGGATGAAAGTGTAGGGTATTTGGAATAAGTTTTTACATTCAATTAAAAAAATAAGTTAACTCACCAATCAAAAGGCAGAGGCTTATGAATGGATATATTTTTTTTTTTGGTCTTTTGTCTTTTCAGGGCCGCACCCATGGCACATGCAGGTTCCCAGGCTAAGGGTCTAATTGGAACTACAGCTGCTGGCCTATGCTAGAGCCACAGCAACACCAGATCCAAGCCACGTCTGTGACCTACACCATAGCTCATGGCAACGCCACATCCTTAACCCACTAAATGAGGCCAGGGATCAAACCCGCAATCTCATAGTTCCTAGTCAGATTTGTTTCTGCTGTGCCACGGCAGGAACTCCTTATGAATGGATTTTTCAAATGACCTAACTATATGCTGTCTACAAGAGACTCACTTTAGAGCCAAAGGTACAAACAGGTTGAAAGTGAAAGAATGAAAAAGTCACTCCATGAAAATAGTAACCAAAAGACAGCTTGAGTGGCTATGCTAATTAGACAAACTAGACTCCAAAAAATTGCTATAAGAAATGGAAAAAAGTCATTATATACTGATAAAAGAGTCAGTTGAGGAGGGTGATATAATTTGTACATATACATTTCTGTACCAAACAGTAGAGCCCCAAAATATAGGGAGCAAACATCAATAGAATTGAAGGGAGAAAGAGTTCTACAATAATAGTTGGATATTTTAATACCTTGCATTTGACAATGGATAGAACATTCAGGCAGAAGATCAATAAAGAAAGGATTGTAAAACTTTTAAGTGAAAATATATTAGTAAGTCTATATGACCTTGGATTTGGCAATGGAGTCTTAGATATGGCACCAAAAGCATCCAAAAAAGATAAATTTGACTTTATCAAAACAAAATTTTGCACATTAAAGGACATTATCAAGAAAATGAAAAGATAATCTACAAAATGGGAGAAAATATTTCCAAATAATATATCTGCTAAGGACTTATGATCTAGGATACATAAACAACCCTTACAACTCAGTGACAAAAAGACCAAAAACACTTTATATATGAGCAAAATATAAGAATAGGGTATTTTTCCCAAGGAAGATATATAAATGGTTAACAAATATGTGAAAATATGCTCAACATATTCATTAGGGATATGCAAATAAAAACTACAATGTCTTACCACTCCACACCCACTTGGATGGCTATAAAAAAATAGAAGATCACAGGTATTGGTGAGGTTGTGGAGAAATAGGCATCCTCATACATTGCTGATGGGAATGTAAAATGGTTCAATCACTGTGAAAAATAGTTTTGCAATTTCTCAAAAAGTTAAACATAGACCCAACAATTCCACACTTAGGTATATAACCAAAAGAATTGAAAGCGGGTACTCAAATAAATACTTGTACGTGAATGTTCATAACAGCCCTATTCACAAGAGCCAAAAGGTGGAATAACCCAAATGTTAATCAGTGGATGAATGGAAAGCAAATTGTGGTTTATACATACAATGGAATATTATTTGGCCATAAAAAGAATGAAGTATTGATACCTGCTAGAATGAGATTAATCTTGAAAACATTATGCTCAGTGAAAGAATCCGGACCCAAAAGGTTACATATCATATTGTGTGTTTCCATTTATGTGAAATATCTAGAAAAGCTAAATTCATAGAAACAGAAAGCAGACTGGTGGTTGCCTGGTGCTAGAGGAAGGGAGGATTGGGGAGTAATAGCTTAATGGGTACAAGGCTTTATTTTGGTGTGATAAAAATGTTTTGGAACTAAGTAGAGGTAGTGTTTACACAACATTGAGAATGCATTAAATGCCACTGAATTGTTCATTTAAAAACGATTCACCTTATATTATGTGAATTTCATCTAAGGAAAAAACTGGTAAGAAATGAACATGTCTTCACAAAGACAGTTCTTTATTACAGCAAATCTTCTCATATATTTTAAAATTCCTCCCATGTAGAATTTCAGGAATTCAGATGTTGAAACTCTTACATTGAAAGTTGGCAGCACTCCACATCCAAAAGAATCTCAGACTTGATCAAGAACATGCTGATTCTTTGACATGTACATACCTGCTCATCAAATGTGTCTATCATTTACAACACCTATTTCAATACTCAAACCTGCGGCTTTTCAATCCCATCACTCCCATTGGTCTGACCTCGGTTCCCTTTATTTTTTGTCCTTCTTTTCCCTTTAGTATTGTTTTTTCTTCTTCCTCCTCTGGAAAGTTGTGGTCTGTAAGACTGAAGAAGAAGAAGAAAAAAAAAAGACCTCTGATGATGAGCCAGAAAATAGTCTAGGTGGGAAAGACTGCATATAAAGGAAGGGAATTGGAACCGGAGAGCCCATGGAACAGTGTACAACACTTGACATTGAAGAAGAACAGAGTTGTTGTCCTGAGTGTGTACAAAGCTCTACTAAGCAATACCCATGCTAATTTATTTAGTCTAAGAGTTTCTTATTTCCATTTAATTTCACAGTGAATTTTCAATATGACCAAAATATCCTACTCTCATCTTGGGAACAGTCTGTCCAAAGCACAACCAGCTTGGTCACATACTCTGTTCACCCCCTTACTCTGATCCCTTAGTGTGTTTAAACCATAAAGGCACTTTCCTTTGTGAAGTTTTCAGTGACCACATCAACTGATCCCCAGCATCATGCAATGTTTAGACATATTTTTCTAAAAAATATTTTCTAATATTTTTCTCTCAACTTTCCATTTTCTTATTAAGTGCAATAAACTTGCCCAGAAAAGGCTTCCACCAAACCCTATCTTTGATTCTCTGGGGTTTCAGTGCAGTACACTGTGTTGCTCATGACATCATGGTCTCCATGGCAACACCCCAATGAGATTTTTCATGGTCAAAAGTAAAATAAATGCAGAGAAATTTCTATTCAATCTTAATAGACTTGGTTATTTATTATTGAGAGTGGAGAGAGTGGGAAGGATTGAATTGTATTACTTGAGGCTAACCATGGAAATTTCAAGTCAAACTTTTAAGAGTCTCAATCAGTAAACTCTGTTCTTCCAATTTCTTCCTCATCCTCTCCATAAAAGGTATGATAACAGACCTCTTCTGAGGCTTGCTTGAATAAGGTAGTCTGAATATCAACAAGTGAAAGAGGACTTGACCAAGAACATGGAAGAGGCCCAGCTGGCAAGACCTCAGGATTGAGACCCCTGTCATGGTAAACAGGTTTCTGACTGACTGTGCGATCTTCGGCTAGTCAATCAAACACTCTGTGCTAGTTTCCTCAGTTGCTGAAAGGAAGGCAGTACTTGTTTTGCTTTGCCTCTATAGGGTACAGTGTGAGGGTAAAACATCTGATTTTTGTGTGCCTCGGATTTTGTATTTTTGGACACCAACTAGCAAAAAATATACTAGCGTTATTTTTCATAATTAATTATAAGACAGACTTCAGCTTTAATGACTGATACACCTCTAATGCTTTCTAAGAAAATATGCCTCCTGATAAAGAAGGGGTTTAGACAGCCATATCCACGGCTATGTATAGCTTTGTAACTCTGCCCTGCCACAGCCTAGAAAATTCCATAATACAGGCCGATATGAAAAAAGGAGGTGAACAAATGGGGTGCTCTTTGAAATTTGCCCTGGAAAGTTATAAGAATTAGTATCCACAACTGAGAGCTGTAAATAGAGAATAGTCATGAGGAAGGACCAGGGCCAATGGAGACTGTGGAAGTTGCAAGAAAAAAGAGTAAGAATCAGAATACTGACAGAGTAGATGCTATAAAGTAGTAGATACCAGGAGGTCAATAAAAAGTAGGGAGAAAGAATGAAAAGTTTAAGTCGGTTGGTAGCAAGAGTAAAACAGTCTATGTTGCAGAGGGAAGAAAAAACACAAGATATCACTTATTCAGCAAACATTAATTAATTGCCTCAATAGGCTGAGCATTGGGGATTCAACAGTAAGACAGATACAGTTCTGATTTAATGGAGCCAACAACTGAATAGATTATTATTTTGAAGAAGATGTTCTATCTGCTCTGATAGAGAATATATATGGTACAGTGGGCAGATCAAGAAAGACTTCCCAGAAGTTCCCCCGTCGTGGCTCAGCAGAAACGAGTCTGACTAGCACTCGTGAGGATGCAGGCTCAACCCCCGGCGTTCCTCAGTGGGTTAAGGATCCAGCATTGCCATCATCTGTGATGTAGTTTGCAACTGCGGTTCGGATCCTATGTGGCTGTGGCTGTAGTGTAGGCCAGCAGCTACAGCTCTGATTCGACCCCTAGCCTGGGAACCTCCATATGCTGCAAGTGTGGGCCTAAAAAGACAAAAATAAATTAAAAAAAATAAAGTTTTATTAAGTCTGAACTATTGGACCAGGAGTATTCTGTTGGGAAGAGAACAATAGTAAAAGATATTTTAAACTCTTGAAAAAAGAAAAGAAAACGTTTTTTCCATTTCCTCATGACTATTCTCTACTTATAGCTCTCAGTTGTGGATACTAATGCTTATAACTTTCCAAATTTCAGAGGGCATCCCATTTGTTCACCTCCTTTTTTCATATCAGCCTGTATTATGGAATTTTTAAACTCTTGAAAAAAGATAAGAAAAGGCTTGGCAGTGAGACTTCAGCAGTTTTCCATCACCCAGACACATGTACTTTTATAATTAATTTCATTTTCTTAAGCTTTGCTTTGAGCAAAACGTCATTCCTCTTGACCTATAGGGTCTAACCAGAGCAAATGACTACTAAGACAATTCATGTGGAGCTAAGGTGTATAGAAACATGTAAGACATTGTTCTGCTCTTAGGAAGCTTATAGTGACCAGATGGAATATCAGTAAGAAATAAATAAGAGGACTAATAATGAAAAGTGCTATGTTATAAATGCCAAGTTATAGGGACTCAGGGCAGTAAATAGTATATGAATTCAAAGATGGAAAAACATAATTTTCAGGTTATTAAATACAAGCTTCTCTTAAAAAGAGATATTTCCTTTGTGGTTACCATGGACTTACATAAAACATCTTATAGCTAATAGTCTATTTTAAGCTGATAATTTAACTTCAATGGCATAAGCAACCCTATACTTTTATTTCATCTGCTTTCTTTATGTTATTAATGTCACAGCTGATATCTTTTCAAATTGTGTATCCATTAATATATTTTTATACTTATAGTTATTTTAAATAATTTTCTCTTTAACTTTTATACTAGAAGTAAAAGTCTACATGGCCATTATAGTATCATAGTATATAAATACACACACACATATATAAATTTACCTTTAACAATGAGTTTTATACTTTCACATGCTTCACATTTCTGTTAAGTATACTTTTGTTTCAACTTTAAACTCCCGTTAACATTTCTTATAAGTCATTTCTAGTGGTGATGAATTCCCTCAGCTTTTGTTTGTCTGGGAAAGTCTTTATTGCTCCTTCATTTTTGAAGGATAATTTTCCCGGTGTAGTATTCTTGGGGGTATTTTCCCTTCAATATTTTGAATATATTATGTAATATCTTCTGGCCAGCAAGATTTCTGCTGAGAAAAGTGCTGGTAGTTTTGTGGGCATTTCCCCTCTATATCATATATTGCTTTTCTACTTCTGCTTTAAAAATTCTCTCTTTGTCTTTGAATTTTGACAGTTTGATTATAATGTGTCCCAGTATAGATTTTTTGTTTCGTCTTTTTTGGAATCCTTTGGGCTTCCTGGACCTGGCATCCGTTTCCTTCCCCATACTTGGAAGGTTTTTGGCTATTATTTCTTTGTGTAAGCTTTCTGGCTCACTCTTCGTCTCTTCTTCTAGGATATCCATAGTGCATATATTTGTTTAACTGGTAAGGTTTCATAAGTCCCTTCAGCTTTCTTCACTCCATTTCATTCTTTTATTCCATTTCTCTGTCTGGATTATTTCAAATCTTGTCAAATATACTGATTCATTCTTCTGCTTGAGAGAGCCTGCTGCTGAACTCCTCTATTGAATTTTTCAGTTCAGTTATTGTATTCTTCAGGGCCAAGATTTCTGGTTCTTTTTTTATACTTTCTGTTCTTTGTTGAAATTCTTCCTCTGTTACCCTTTTTTCCTCCTGAGTTCATGATTATCTTCTTTTCTTATCTTTAGTTTATTAAGAATTTTGCATTCTCTGTTAGGTAACTCATATATCTCCTTATTTGTAGGGAGGGTTTCTGGTGATTTATCTTATTTCTCTGTTTGAGGCATGGTTCTCTGTTTCTTCATTTTCCTTGACTCTCTGTGTTTGTTTCTGCACAGCAGTAAAAACATCTATCTCTCTTAGTCTATTAGTTACACACACACAAAAATGAGAAAGGAGAGTTCCCATCCTGATTCAGCAGTTAACGAACCCGACTGGTACCCATGAGGACGTGGGTTCCATCCCTGGCCTTGCTCAGTGGGTTGGGATCTGGCATTGCCATGAGCTGTGGTGTGGGTCTCAAGTGCAGCTCAGATCCTGCATTGCTGCGGCTATGGTGTAGGCCATCAGCTGCAGCTCTAATTGGACCCCTGGCCTGGGAACCTCCAAGTTCTCTGGGTGTGGTCCTAAAAAGACAAAATAAAATAAAATAAAATAAAATAAAACAAAGGAATCAAAGCATATCATAACAGAAGATTAAACAAAATAAAAAGGAAGGCAGAAAAAGAGGAAAAGAGGAACAAAAGAGCTATAAACTCCTCAATCAAAAGGCATGGAGGGGCTGAATGCATTAAAAATCCACAATATTCAGCTATGAGCAGTCTATAAGAGACTCATTTTAGTTTTAAGTATCACACACATAGGCTGAAAATAAAAGATGCAAAAAAGATATCTCATGTAAATGGTAACTAAGAGAGAGAAGGTTATAGCAGACAAAATAGACTTTAAGACACAAACAAAAAGACAAGCAAAAAAGGAACTATATAATGATAAAAGAATCAATTCACTAGTAAGATATAACTAATAAATATATATGCATTCACCCAGCATCAGACTACCTAAATATAGAAAACAGACATTAAAGAACCGCAGGAGAAATAGTAATATAATAAGAGTAGAAGACTTACATCCACCACTTTCAATGATGAATAGAATTTCCAGACAGAAAGTCAATAAAGTAATAGTGCACTTGAAGAACACCATATGTGAAACGGGCCTCGCAGACATAATCAGAGCATTCTACCAACAGCAGAAAAATATAGCCAGCATTTGAACAACAGGGGTTCAAACTGTGTGACCCCACGTATACATGAACTTTTTTCAATACTAAATGCTATGGTACTACATGATACACAGCTGGCTGATCTGTGGAAGTGGAACTGTGGGTAAGGAGGAACCATGGATTTCAAGGAACAACTATAAATTATATGCAGATTTTCAACTGTGTGACCATTCAAGGATCAACTGTATATTCTTCTCAAGTGCACATGGAACATTCTCCAGAATAGATTGCATATTTAGCCACAAAACAAGTCTTCAAAGATTTAAGAAGATTGATATCATACCAAATATCTTTTTTGACCAAAATGAATAAAACTCTAAATCAAATGCAGAAGGCAAATGGGAAAATTCAGATAAGTTAAAATTAAACAACCTGCTCCTGAACAAGCATTGGGTCAAAGAAAACAAAGAAAAATTTGAAAATATCTCAAAACAAATGAAAACAAAAATTGAACATATCAAAAATAAAAGGACACAGAAAAGCAGTAGTAAGAGGGATGTTTATAGTGATAAGACCCTACATTAAAGACAAAGAATGATTTCACATAAGCAGCCTAATTTTGTATTTTAAGAGAATGAGAAAAAGAAGAATGAACTAAAGTCAAAATTAGTAGAAAGAAGGAAGTAATAAAGATTGGATCAGAAGTAAATCAAATACAGGATAGACAGGCAATAGAATGCGTAGAAAACAATCGATAAAACTAAAGGTTTCTGAAAAAACTGACAAACTTTTAGCTTGACAAAATAAAAAAGAAAAAGAGAGAGAGAGAAAACAATGATGACACAGAAATAAAAAGTATTATAAAAGACAGTTATGAACCATTATACACCAAAACACTGGATAACCTAGAGGAAATAGGTAAAATCTGGCAACATATAATTTATCAAGATTGATCAGGAAGAAATAGAAAATATGAACAGACTTATAACTAGTCAGGATTAAATCAGTAATCAAAATCCTCCCAACAAAGAAAAACATAGGCCTAAATCACTTCAAAGGTGACGTCTACCAACAGTTTAAAGAACGGATACCCATGCTTCTGAAACTCTTCCAAAAAATTAAGAAGGAGATAACCCTTCCAAATTCATTATATGAGGTCAGCATTACCCAATGCCAAAACCTGAAAAAGACACTGCAAGAAAAGAAAACTACAGGCCAATGTTTGTAATGAATATAGTTGGAAAAATCCTCAACAAAACACAATCAAGCTGAACTCAATGGCACATTAAAAGTACTATACATAGTGCCAAGATGTATATCCCTAAGATTCAAGGATAGTTGAATACATGAAAATAAGTTAATGTGATATATCACATTAACAGAATGAAGGGTAAAAATAATACCACCGTCATCTCAATAGATGCATTTGACAAAATCCAACATCTTTTCATAATAAAAACTTGCAGGAAACCAGGAGTAGAAGGAAATTATCTCCAAATAATCAAGGCCATATGTAGGAATATAACAGCTCACATCTTAATGGTGAAAACTGAGAGTTTTTCCTTTAATATCAGGAAAAAGGCAAGGATGTCCACTCTCGCCACCTGTAATCAACAGTGTGGAAGCCCTAGCCAGAGTAATCGGGTAAGAAAAAGAAATAATAGGCATTCAAATCAGGAATGAAGAAGTAAAATTATCTCTGTTCGTAGATAACATCAGCTTAAATATAGAAACCCCTAAAGATTGCACAAAAATATTAGAAATAATAAAGAAATTCAGCTATGTTTTAGGACACAAAATCAACAAAGCATCAGCTGTGTTTCTATACACTAATAACAGACTATCAGAGAGGAAATTATAAAACAATTTTATTTACAACAGCATAAAAATACTTAGGAAAAACTTAACCAAGGAGATCAAAGACTTATAAACTGAAAACTATAAAACATTGATGGATGAAATTAAAGAATACACAAATAAAAGGGAGTGTTTATCTTAAGAATTAATATGTTAGAAAATACAAAGTAATCTACAGATTCAACGCAAAATGCCGATGGAGTGTTTTACGGAAATAGAAAAAACAATCTTAAAATTTGTATGGAACCGCAAAGGACCTGAATAGCCAAAACAACCTTGAGAAATATCAGTCCGAGATAAATGTGGCACCATGGACGAAGTTGGAGAAAGTTAAGTGAAGTGTGAGGACTGCATGATCCCACTTTCAGCTATTTAAAATAGTCAAACTCATAAAAGCAGAGTAGAATGGTGGGTTACTGGGGCTGAAGGGAGGGAAAAACATGGAGTGCCTGTTCAACTGGTATCAATTTTCCATTATTCGAGATGAATAAATTCTAGAGATCTGTTACAAAACATTGTGTTTATAGTTAATAATACTGTATTGTACACTCAAAATTTTAAGAAGGTAGATTTCAAGTGGAATGCTCTAACCACAGTTTTAAAAAAAGAAAGGAATTTGGCATGTGTCAAAGTTTCATTTAAATGATTAATGGAGGGACCATCAGAATGACAAGGCAAGTTCAATGAGGGTTTGAGAAACTGGGATTTGTATACTCAGTGGAAATGAGAATGGCAGAAACAAGATTACTACGTTAGATAAAAAACATCTGGACCCTAATCAATTGTTAGTCAAAGTGACATTTCTCTAGAGATTCAGATGAGACTCAGATGGACCCTAGTCTGACAGTAAAAGATCACAGAATCATCCTTTTGACTTATTTTCAAGTTCTGGATACATTTTCCTGAATATTGCCTCTGCCATCACAAATAAACTGAATATTATTCTAGATAATGCACGTGTGCACATGTCCTCACACTCACAGAAGAGCTGATCTCATACATTTTTTTGTGCTAAGATCATTAATTGAACTTGTGGCTTAGTTAACTGCCTTCTATAGTTTTTAAAGGTGGTTGAAATTAGACCTAAGCTTAATATATAGCACACATATAGAGCCATGACTCATATACAAATGGTACAATAATTTCTATTATTATGCCAATTCGGTGGGAGCTATTACACGTATTCTCAGAAACCATGTCTTTGTATTGTGTAGTTCTCTCCTATTTGCCCTGATTCATTTACATAAGTACAGCAAGAAGTGTTGCATCATAAGTCTTTTTATTGTATTATCAGCAAACCTAGAAAATTTCACCTAATTAATTTCTGTCTGGAGGATATGCAAAGAATCTAGGGCTGAATTTTCAATAGCTTATATCATTCCAGAGATTTTTTTCCCCCCTACTACTCTTAGCTTATCTATTTTGAAGGCTAAGAAGCTGAAGCTGAGAATTAGTCCCCACTAGGAGTGAATTTCTCCTTCTGCAGGACTCCTCATTCAATGAGATTCCTGGCCTGCCAGGAAGTGATCTTTATTACCAGCTGCAAGCCGTAGACCTCCCAAGAAACCTTTGTCGATATTGATTCCACATACATAGTATAGATTTTTGAGACAGACAGATAGAGGTTTGCTCCTTAATAGTGAGCTCTTCATACATAATTAAATGGAATTTATTTTCCAACATGACCTTAACGGCATGGCTTTGGTTACACAATAAATCTGTCCAGTTATATCCTGGCCTAAAGACTGATTCCTAAAAATCCTACATAAATAATCGCAATGCCATTAAAAGCAAAGTGTCTCAGTTCAGGTAGTTGTAATGAGAGCAGTTCAATATCCTAAGCATTTTGTAAACAAGGCAATCAGTATCTTACATATTTTCTATAGAATCATGGTAGATTATGCCAGGGATGACATTTAAGCATAATTTGCCCATTTGTATGTGAATTATAATTAGAAATTATAAAAGGTGAACTCAGTTATGTTTTATCTCTTTTTGTCGAAGGTAAATTGTGAGTTTTGTAAGATTAACCAAACACGACAGCAGTCTTTTGGATTCCAGTAACCACACTCATCATCTTTAGATTCCTTCAATGATTCTTTAGTTTATAATCTATATTAAGATTTCCCCAAAGATACTTTTACTTAATTCTGGGGGGTCAATGGAAATAAAAACCAATGAGTGTGTCCTATCAGTTTTCACAAGTATAGCCTGTTAAACTGAGCAAAAGAAATAGAGTAAGAGGGACTCAAAAGGGACATCTTGTATGTTTATCATAAAACAGAACATTAAAAACACTACCAACAATATTTAAAAAAATAACTACACAAACGTTTTCATCATTGGTTTTGTTCAGTAATATGTCACTTATTTACATTCTGTTGACTCTTGGGTCAACTCCTGTCTATTTTCCTAAAGTTGTCTCCTTCTGGATTGAAGTAGTACTAGAAACCCTGAATTAGGCCTCTGGTAAAGTTTGATAAGTGCTGCTCATAGTGTTGATGTCAGCTCCTCCTGGAAAGACTGTATTCATGAGCCTTTTCCTTGCAGCATTACTAGTTAAGGGTACCTGTTGTATAACCTTTCCCTCCAAAATTCTAAGATGACCCATCTTTGCAATTTCTTCTAAAAGGTCTAATTTCTGGCCTGTAGCTAAAATCAGAGGCCTTCATGCAAGATGAGAGGAGAGGAAACTGCCTATTTAGGACAAAAATGAAAATTCAGGGTAACTTTTTTTTTTTTTTTTTTCATTCTTTTTTTTTTTTTATTTTCCCACTGTACAGCAAGGGGGTCAGGTCATCCTTAGATGTATACATTGCAGTTACAGCTTTTTCCCCCACCCTTTCTTCTGTTGCAACATGAGTATCTAGACATAGTTCTCAATGCTATTCAGCAGGATCTCCTTATAAATCTATTCTAGGTTGTGTCTGATAAGCCCAAGCTCCCGATCCCTCCCACTCCCTCCCCCTCCCATCAGGCAACCACAAGTCTCTTCTCCAAGTCCATGATTTTCTTTTCTGAGGAGATGTTCATTTGTGCTGGATATTAGATTCCAGTTATAAGTGATATCATATGGTATTTGTCTTTGTCTTTCTGAGTCATTTCACTCAGGATGAGATTCTCTAGTTCCATCCATGTTGCTGAAAATGGCATTATGTCATCCTTTTTTTATGGCTGAGTAGTATTCCATTGTGTATATATACCACTTCTTCCGAATCCAATCATCTGTCGATGGACATTTGGGTTGTTTCCATGTCCTGGCTATTGTGAATAGTGCTGCAATGAACATGCGGGTGCATGTGTCTCTTTTAAGTAGAGCTTTGTCTGGATAGATGCCCAAGAGTGGGATTGTGGGGTCATATGGAAGTTCTATGTATAGATTTCTAAGGTATCTCCAAACTGTTCTCCATAGTGGCTGTACCAGTTTACATTCCCACCAGCAGTGCAGGAGGGTTCCCTTTTCTCCACAGCCCCTCCAGCACTTGTTATTTGTGGATTTATTAATGATGGCCATTCTGACTGGTGTGAGGTGGTATCTCATGGTAGTTCTGATTTGCATTTCTCTTATAATCAGCGATGTTGAGCATTTTTTCATGTGTTTGTTGGCCATCTGTATATCTTCCTTGGAGAAATGTCTATTCAGGTCTTTTGCCCATTTTTCCATTGATTGATTGGCTTTTTTGCTGTTGAGTTGTATAAGTTGCTTATATATTCTAGAGATTAAGCCCTTGTCAGTTGCATCATTTGAAACTATTTTCTCCCATTCTGTAAGTTGTCTTTTTGTTTTCTTTTTGGTTTCCTTTGCTGTGCAAAAGCTTTTCAGTTTGATGAGGTCCCATGGGTTTATTTTTGCTCTAATTTCTATTGCTTTGGGAGACTGACCTGAGAAAATATTCATGATGTTGATGTCAGAGAGTGTTTTGCCTATGTTTTCTTCTAGGAGTTTGATGGTGTCCTGTCGTATATTTAAGTCTTTCAGCCATTTGGAGTTTATTTTTGTGCATGGTGTGAGGGTGTGTTCTAGTTTCATTGCTTTGCATACAGCTGTCCAGGTTTCCCAGCAATGCTTGCTGAATAGACTTTCCTTTTCCCATTTGATGTTCCTGCCTCCCTTGTCAAAGATTAATTGACCATAGGTGTCAGGGTTTATTTCCGGGTTCTCTATTCTGTTCCATTGGTCTGTCTGTCTGTTTTGATACCAGTACCACACTGTTTTGATGACTGTGGCTTTGTAGTATTTCTTGAAGTCTGGGAGAGTTATGCCTCCTGCTTGGTTTTTGTTTCTCAGGATTGCTTTGGCGATTCTGGGTCTTTTGTGGTTCCATATAAATGTTTGGATTGTTTGTTCTAGTTCTGTGAACAATGTCATGGGTAATTTGATAGGGATTGCATTGAATCTGTAGATTGCTTTGGGTAGGATGGCCATTTTCACAATATTGATTTTTCCAATCCAGGAACATGGAATATCTTTCCATTTCTTTACATCTTCTTTGATTTCTTTGATTAAAGTTTTATAGTTCTCGGCATATAGGTCCTTTACTGGGTCAGGTGTATTCCGAGGTATTTGATTTTGTGAGGTACAATTTTAAAAGGTATCATTTTTTTTGTATTCCTTTTCTAATGTTTCATTGCTGGTATACAGAAATGCAACTGACTTCTGGATGTTAATCTTATATCCTGCCACTTTGCTGAATTTATTAATCAGTTCAAGGAGTTTTGGGGTTGAGTCCTTAGGGTTTTCTAGGTATAGTATCATATCATCTGCATACAGTGACAGTTTGATCTCTTCTCTTCCTATATGGATGCCTTTTATTTCTTTTGTTTGTCTAATTGCTGTGGCTAAGACTTCCAAAACGATGTTGAAGAGCAGTGGTGAGAGTGGGCATCCCTGTCTTGTTCCAGATTTGAGTGAGAAGGCTTTTAGTTTTTCCCGATTGAGTATTATATTTGCTGTGGGTTTATCATAAATGGCTTTGATTATATTCAGGAATGTTCCCTCTATACCCACTTTGGCGAGGGTCTTAATCATGAATGGATGTTGAACTTTGTCAAATGCTTTTTCTGCGTCTATTGAGATGATCATATGATTTTTGACCTTTTTTTTGTTAATGTGGTGTATGATGCTGATTGATTTGCGTATGTTGAACCATCCTTGTGAACCTGGGATGAACCCAACCTGGTCATGGTGTATAATTTTTTTGATATGTTGTTGGATTCGGTTGGCTAAGATTTTGTTGAGAATTTTTGCATCTATATTCATCAATGATATTGGCCGATAGTTTTCTTTTTTGGTGGTATCTCTGTCTGGTTTTGGAATGAGGGTGATGGTGGCCTCATAGAATGTCTTTGGGAGTATTCCTTCTTCTTCAACCTTTTGAAAGAGTTTAAGGAGGATGGGCACCAATTCCTCTTTATATGTTTGATAAAATTCACCTGTGAAGCCATCTGGTTCTGGACTTTTATTTGTAGGGAGTGATTTTATGACCTCTTCAATTTCATTTCTAGTGATCGGTCTGTTCAGTTGGTCTGTTTCTGCTTGATTCAGTTTTGGCAAGCTGTAAGATTCTAGAAAATTGTCCATTTCTTCCAGATTGTCAAACTTGTTGCCATACAGTTGTTCATAGTATTCTCTTATGGTTTTTTGTATGTCTGCTGTATCCGTTGTGATTTCTCCTTTTTCATTTATAATTTTGGTGATTTGGGTTCTTTCTCTCCTCTTTTTAGTGAGTCTGGCCAGGGGTTTGTCAATTTTGTTCACCTTTTCAAAGAACCAGCTCTTGGTTTTATTAATTTTCTCTATTGTTTTTTGAGTCTCTATTTTATTGATTTCTTCTTTGATCTTTATAATTTCCTTCCTTCTGCTGACTTTAGGACTTTTTTGTTCTTTTTCTAATTCGTTTAGGTGGAGGGTTAAGTTGTCAATTTGGGATCTTTCTTCTTTTTTGAGAAAGGCCTGGATTGCTATAAATTTCCCTCTGAGCACTGCTTTCGCAGCATCCCATAGATTTTGAGAGGTTGTGTCTTCATTATCATTTGTTTCAAGGTAGTTTTTAATTTCCTTCTTGATTTCCTCATTGACCCATTGGTTTTTTAGTAGCATGTTGTTTAGTCTCCATGGAGTAGGTTTTTTCTCTTTGCTTTTCCCATGGTTGATTTCTAATTTCATGGCATTGTGGTCAGAGAAGATACTTGAGATAATTTCTACGCTCCTAAATTTATTGAGATTCGCTTTGTGTCCCAATATGTGGTCGATTCTTGAGAATGTTCCATGAGCATTTGAGAAGAATGTGTATTCTGATTTTTTTGGATGTAGTGTCCTGAAGATATCAATTAAGTCTAACTTTTCTATTGTTTCCTTTAGGATCTCTGTTGCTTTATTGGTTTTCTGTCTAGAGGATCTGTCCATTGATGTGAGGGGGGTATTTAGGTCTCCTACTATGATTGTATTCTCATCAATATCTCCCTTTATGTCTGTTAATATTTGTTGTGTGTATCTGGGTGCTCCTGTATTTGGGGCATATATGTTGACAATAGTAACATCCTCTCCTTGGATGGATCCCTTAATCATTAAATAGTGTCCTTCTTTGTCTTTCTTTATGCCTTTTGTTTTAAAGTCTATTTTGTCTGATATGAGCGTTGCGACTCCTGCTTTTCTGTCATGTCTATTGGCGTGAAATATTTTTCCCCACCCTTTCACTTTCAATCTATATGTATCTTTTGTCTTAAGGTGAGTTTCTTGTAGGCAGCATATTGAAGGTTTTTGCCTTTTTATCCACTCAGCCACTCTGTGTCTTTTGATTGGGGCATTCAGTCCATTGACATTTAAGGTGATAATTGATAGATGATTATTTATTGCCATTTGAACCTCGTGTTCCAGTTGATTCTATGGTTCTCCATTTTTTTTTTTTTTTTTGGTTGGATGGTCTCCTGTTATTATCTGCTTGAGTGTATTTTTTTTCATTTTTTGCAAATGCAATATTTGGTTTTGGCTTGTGATTGCCCTGTTTTTTAAGTATGCTAACCCCTTCCCATAAATGTGTGTTTTAGCCTGATGGTCCTGTAAGTTCAAACACTTCATTACTATATTAAAATTAAGAAGAGAGACATACATATAAACAAAAAGGGTTATTTACCTCCTGACATCCCTTGCCCACATTTTATGGTTTTGATGACTCTTTTTTATTTTTTTCTTTTTAATTTTATTTTGTTTGAAGCATGTTCATGATTAAATCTGTATGCTGGCTTCTTTGAGTGACTGCTCTCTGATTGCGGTTTCCTCAGTCCTAGTTCTTCCTCTTCTTCTTCTTCTTTTTTTTTTCTTTTCTTTTTTCTTCCCTTTCCTTCCTTTCTTTTTGGTTTAGAGAAGCCCTTTCAATATTTCCTTTAACCTGGGTTTTGTGTTGCTGTATTCTTTAAGTTTTTGTTTGTTGGGAAAAATTTTTATTTCCCCTTCTATTTTAAATGATATTCTTGCTGGATAGAGTATTCTAGTATTCATATTTTTTCCTTTTAGCACTTTAAATATCTCTTGCCATTCCCTCCTGGCCTGTAGTGTTTCTGTAGAGAAATCAGCTGATATTCTTATGGGGGTTCCCTTGTAGGTAACATTCTGTTTTTGTCTTGCTGCCTTGAGGATCCTCTCTTTATCACTAACTTTTGCCATTTTTATTATGATGTGTCTTGGGGTGGGTCTGTTTGGGTTCAGTTTGTTTGGGGCCCTCTGTGCTTCTTGTATCTTGAATCCAGTATCCTTTAGATTTGGGAAGTTTCCAGCGATAATTTCTTCAAATATATTTTCCATTCCCTTATCTTTTTCTACTCCTTCTGGAATTCCTATTATGCGTAGATTGGCCCGCTTTATATTATCCCATAGGTCTCTTATATTGCTTTCCAGTTTTTTGATTCGGTTTTCTGTCTGTTGACCAGATTGAGTGATTTCCATTATTCTATCTTCCATATCACTGATTCGTTCTTCCGCATTATTCATTCTGGTTTTTACTGCCCATAGTTCAGTTTGCATCTCTGCAAATGAATGTTCCAGTTTTTCTTGGCTCCTCCTTATATTTTCTAGCTCCTTTCTGAGGGTATCTGCATTACTGTTCATATCTTCTCTTAATTCCTTCAGTATTTTCAGTATTTCTCTTTTGAACTCCAGGTCTGTCTGACTGCAGAGATCTGTTTCATTGTTGACTGTTTTAGGTGAGTTCTCCTGTTGGTTTGACTGGGGGTGGTTTCTCAGCTTCTTCATCTTGCTTGTTGTTTTCTTTCTCCTGAGGGAGTTGTACTCTCCGTGATCGGGTAGTGTTTGCCTTGTCACTGCCGTGGAATATTTCCTGAGGGCTGGCGTTGTTGGTCAATCTTTTTTGAGGCAGTGTGGCTTTTCTGGAGTGTTGATGGGGCTAACAGTGTTTCTTTGAAGCAGAGGAGGACTTCCTGAGGGCAGACAGGACTGAGAGGTCCACACCGCGATGGTAGCAGATTTCACTTGGCCATGCAGAGCTTGCTCTGGTGTTTTTAGGCTGTGGGGTTCTTGCAGGGAGTTGGCGGTGTTGGGCAGCTGCTTTTTAGGGGTGCATCACCCCCTGGGGGCTGGAGCAGCTATCTGGGGCACTGAGAACATGAGAGGCTCTTCCCTAGGGCAGCCCAACTCAGAAGGACAGCCTGAGAATGTAGGCGGATCTTTTCACAGTCTGGCCGAGCTTGTTGCAGCTTTTCTGGGCTGCAGGGGGTCCTGCCTGGAGCGGGCAGTCCTATGCAGCTGGTCCACTAGAGCATCCCCTGGGGGCTTGGGCGGGTAGCAGGGCCGTTGGAAACCCAAGAGGCTCCTCCCCGGGGCAACCCGACTCAGAAAAACCGTCCGAGAATTAGGCCGATCTATTCACAGCCTGGCTAAGCTTGTTCTAGCTTTTCTGGGCTGCAGGCCTTTTCTCGGGGGCTGGTGCTGTTTGGTGCTGCTCTGCGGAAGTGTAGCCCCTCCAAAGGGCAAGCAGGCCTGTGCAGGGACAGCCCCTGCGGTGGTAGGCTTCAGGCAATTGTTGAGGCCAGCCCTCCTGGATGGCAGGCAGCCCCAGGTCCGTGAGAGCGTAGGGCGTGGCGGGGGTGGGGGGAGGGGATGCACTGGGAAGCAGAGTTTTCAGCTAGCTAGCGGGCCTGTAAGCTTGCTGTGGCGTGGGGGGTATTCTATGGGGACCCACCCCTTTTTCTCTCCCCTCCCCAGCACGGGCGCAGACCAGGCTCTTCTCCCAGGTTCCCTCTGATGCGGCTTTCCCCTTCCCCGCTCCTAGAGTATTGCTCCCTTCCTCTGCGACAGCTTTGTTTTCTAGTCTCCCAGGCAGTCTCTGCCCCGTCAAATGGTTTCTAGACCTCCCAAGCAGTTTCAGCTCTGCCCCGCCCCCCTAGCCCGGGGACTAATCTCTGGAGCCGAGGTCTCGGTGCCCAGCCCCCACCCAGGTGTCCCCTGGCTCCCTCTCGGGGACTAACCTTCGGCGGCGAGGTCTCGGTGCCCAGCCACCCCCCAGGCGTCCCCCAGCCCTTTCTCAGGGATTAACCTTCGGAGGCGAGGTCTCGGTGTTCAGCCCCCACCCAGGCGTCCCACAGCTCCCTCTTGGGGACTAACCTTCGGCGGCGAGGTCTCGGTGCCCTGCCCCCACCTGGTGTCCCCCGGCCCCCTCTCGGGGACTAACCTTCGGCGGCGAGGTCTCGGTGCCCAGCCCCCACCCAGGCGTCTCAATTTTTGGTGACTCTGCCCGTAGTTCAGATGGTCCGTTGGGTTCCTGATCGGCTTTTCCGTACTCCAACTTACTGCTACACTCTTCTCTGCATCTGGAGATTCCTCCGGTTCGTTTGATCTTTCGCCCGGTAGGTGACTTTCCAGGGTGCGGGATCCCTTTCTCCTCCACAGTTCCCTTTCGGGAGCGCCCGTACCGCTCGGATTCACCTTCTCTCACTCTCCTCTTTTCTCCTGTTCTGACCAGTAATGTCACGAACTTCTTGCCGTTATTGGAGTTTAGGTTCCTCTGCCAGCGATTGGTTGCTGTTCTGTGCGAGTCATTTATTCTGTAGATGTGCTTTTTTTGTTGTGTTTGTGGGAGAGGGCGAGCGTGTCTTCCTACTCCTCCGCCATCTTGTCCTCAGGGTAAGTTTTTGTGAGCAAAGGAATGAGGAAAATTGTGACAAAACTAGTGCATGAGCTCTGTCAACCAAGAAAGGTAATAGAGTCCCTCAAAAAATAAAAATATAAAGACTCTAAGAAATAACCAGGAGTTCCCATTGTGATTCAGTGGGTTAAGATCCTGACATAGTACCCATGAAGATGCAGGTTCAATCCCTTGGCCTAACTCAGTGGGTTAGGGATCTGGCATTGCCACAAGCTGCAGTGTCGGTCACAGGTGCAACTTGGATCCGATGTTGCTGTGGCTGTGACATAGGCCTGCAGCTGAAGCTCAGAGTCCACCTCCAACCTGGGAACTTCCATATGCCATGGGTGAGGCCAAAAAAAGAAAAAATAACCCCAAATACTTGAAGCCTCAAGTGTAAAATGCATTGGGAGAATTACTGGCTAAGAAAATGGAAAGTGAAAGAAAAGGAAAGTAATGATGCTGAGGCCTTTATAACTAAAAGAGATGGGGTTATAGTTTATGAAAACAGTTTTGGGTTTGTTGGAAAAATAATTACATCAGCCAAGGAATATTTATATACTCCAAGATAACCTGTGAGCATTCAGTGAGATTCAAAAATATTTTGAAAGCAGCTGTCAGGCAAAAGAAGTATTTCTGTTGATTTTTAGAGTTCTCAAGTGTTATTTTGGGCTTTTCATGGGAAATCAAGAAGAAAAGGGGTGAAAGGAAAGAATAAGGGCCTAGATATTGGAGAAGGAATGTGTCTGCCTGGGGGGATAAGAATAGTGGATGCAAGGAGTTCCCACTGTGGTGCAGTGGGTTAAGGATCCAGTGTTTTTTCTGCAGCAGCTCAGGTTGCTGCTCAGGCATGGGTTTGATCCCCAGCCTAGTGCAGGGACTTTAGGATATCACATTGCTACAATTGTGGCATATATAACAGCTGCAACTTGGATTCTAAACCTTGAATATCTCATTTTGTTACTTTGTAAAAGGAAAATAATAATAGTGATGATGAGGATGGTTAGAGTGCTAACGCACAGATTAGTTATGAGGATTAAATAATGTGTCTATAAAGTACCTGCCAAGATGCCTGAACAAAAAAATATGTATTAATATAAACAACTATTATTATTAATATTGCAATCAAATATGATTAGTCCCTTTGGAAAGAAGAGTGATGGGCAAGGGATTAATTCGTTTAGCTAAAGTGGTTCGAGGAAGGCTCTTCATGGGATTACTTCTCATCATATTTAATTTTCATTCATGTATGCTTTCAAAAATTACATGTAATTTGCATATTCACTAAAGAATAATCATAAAATGTAAAAAATGAAGAGGAAGGAAAAAGGCATCCAAAATATCACTTCTAAAAAATAACTAGTAATATTTTGCTGTATTTTCTTTTAGATTTCATGTGTATTTACTTTTTGATTGATATTTGTTTTAAAACAAAAATAGGATACAATTGTATGTTTTGCAAACTTCTTCCTACACTTAATATGTTGTGAATATTCTTCATGTCAGTATTTGTATTATATTTTCATTTGAAATTTCTGTCTAGTGTTCTCTTTTATGAGAAACATAGGCCTGCAGCTGCGTTTTGTAGTTCACTTCTCTAATACTGAAGATACAGTTTTGAGCTCATTCCTAAATGGCTAGAAGAAGAGAGTTAAATGAAACTAAAGGCAAAGGGAGAACAATTCCCAACGTTCCAATATGAGAATGAATTTTTCATTATAGAAGAGGACCAGTATAATCCTGATTATAGGGTAATCAGAGGATTCTGAGCAAGAGAATGGCATGATCTATTTGTCGTTATTTTTTCAAACAATCCAATAGCCATGTGAAGACTAGAATGAAGGTTGGGGGCTGTGAATTGTGGAAGAAGGAAGAGCAGTTAGTGGGCTCTTAATAGCTTCCCAGGAAGAGAATGATGGTAACTTATTGGGAGAGCATCTCTGCTGTTGCCATCTTAAAATTCTTAATAATCTATCTTTGAACTTGAGTTTTGTTAGTGAAAGTTCAATGGGACAATGGATCATGTACATGATGAAAGGAGATACATGCTATATGTGCACCCATCATTCCTTGCTCTTTCATTTGCATACAGAATTTTCAGGACCCCATGAGCACAAAGTTCTGGTAGGCTCATAATTCATGGGAGTTCAGCAAGACTTGGAGCAAGTATAGGGTAAGTGTGTTACATCTCAGACTGAGTAAGCAGAGGCACTAGCAAGAAAGCTTTCCACTTGAAATGAGCTTTCCATTTGAACCAGAACTTGCTTCGAAGACAAGAAGAAGGCAAGAAGAAAGCAACAGGGTTCTAAGAAACATGGGGTATCAAAGAACTCTATCATATCCCCTTTTAATCATGTTACTTCCTGGTATTAGCCAACCACTTACACTGAAAATGATGACATTGAAGAAATGAGAAAGATAAGGCAGCTTATTGTCCCTTTTGTTTTCCTTCTCTTCTCTCTTATCAATAAACTAAAGGTAGAGAGCTTTAGTAGAATGTGCCTGTACTGAAAGGGGAAATTAAAAGAGTTGAGTTAGCTTTGTGCAGCTTTCCCAGTATTCTGATAAAAATGAAATATATATGTATAAACTGTGAGCTATGAATTGCTTAATTTTGGGTTTTTTTTTGTGTACAAGTTGAGCGCTCTTATTTTGTACTTAAAATTGACTCTGCACAATATATATACAGACAATAAAATAAGCTACTGATTTAAATTTTTAATTTTTCTTTACTTAGAATGACATTAATTGCTATGGAGAAAAATTAAGCAAGTGAGAGGGACTGACATGAAGATGTGAGTGTCACTGAGACTTTAAAATTTGAGCTAAGAAGTGCAGGAGAAAAAGGAGGTGATCAAGTACATAAATGAAAGGATAGCATTGCAGGAAGAGGAAATCAGGGCTCAGAACAGCAACCCCTAGAGCCCTGCGAAGCCCAAACTGCACAAGTATATAGAGTCACCATGGAGAGAACAGGTAAAGACCCTGGAAAATTTGAATGGCATGCCTAACAAATACAAGGTCTATGAGTTGGAGAGCAGTGAGCTGGAGGGGGTATATGGTCAAGAAGAAATGGGAGGTGAGGTGATGCAGGGGCAGGGATATCTTACAGGCCCTTGACATGTCTGTAAGATCTTTGGCTTTTACTTCAAGTGAATTCAATAGCTTTTCCATTGCAGAGTTTGGGACAGAGTGGTGAAAGAAATACAAAGACATGGACTGAGGTACTGGCTCTATAATTTACCAGCCATTTAAATAAGTTACTTTAATATTTTTTCTAAGGTTTACTTTTTTTCCCTTTCACTTGGGGTTCATAATTTTCATAATTTCATATTTCACCTAACTCAGAGGGTCATGAGAATCAAAAATGATACTCTACCTGAAGTGCTTAGAACAGTATTTGGCCCGTGCTAAATGCTCTATAAATATTATGTATTATTACTGTTGTTGTAATAACAGGAGCTCATGAATAGTAACATTTTCCTTACTGTGCATTTACTATTTCCCAAGAATCAGGAAGAGTGGTCCTATTAAATTTCTTACTTAGATAAGCATGAAGAATGACCAAAATACTCTTAAATAATTTAGAGTTAATTCTCATTTTAAAAAAGGTTACTAATTCATCCATCCATTCAGGTTAAAAATAATTTTTTCAGTAAAGCAAAAATGTTAAAACTGCCTAATGGAAACATTCTGTCTAGACTACAGAGACAGCATTGATTAGTAACCTATCTCCAGTCTATTCCTCTAAGCTATTCTTCTTCATAGAGTCTTCTTTCAATCTTCCCTTTTAAATAGTTTCATTGAGATTAATTACCACCAACTGCTCATTTTTAAAATGTATAATTTGATGTGTTTTGACATGTTAAACTCATGAAAACATTATCACAATCAAGATAATGGACATGTCTGTCATCCCCCCAGATTTCCTTGGGGGAAATTATCTCCCATCACCAGACAACCACTGATCTGCTTTCTCTTACTATAGATTGGTTTTCATTTTCTAGAATCATATATTAATAGTATTGTGTAGTATGTGCTCTTTTTGCATGGTATTGTTCCTTCAGTATAATCACTTGGAAATTCAACCATAGTCTTGCATTTATCCATAGTTCATATCTTTTCTTTTCTAGCAGTATTCTGTTGTATGGAAATAGCTTAGTTGGGTTATTCATTCATCTGTGGATGGACATTTGGTTTGTCTCTAGCTTTTGGATATTACAAATAAAACTACCACAAAAGATTGATGTAGAATTGGTATTGTTTTTGTCTTAAAACCTTGGTAGAATTAACTGATGAAGTAATCATGGCCCAGAGTTCTCTCTGTGAGAGTTTTCAACCACCAGATTAACTTTCTTCAATATATGGGGCAACTCCTGAGAGTAAGTTTGGTAGTGTGTGTGTCTCTCAAGGAATGTGACCATTTCATCTAATTTCATTTGTCCATTGCATGATTAGATGGAGTTGATAGCATTATTCAAGTGTACATATCCTTGCTGATTTTCTGTGTACCTGTTCTGTGAATTATTGAAAGAGTAATATTTAAATCCCTGATAATTATGTATTGTCTATTAATCCTTTCCATTATTTTGCTTCATGTATTTTAAAACTCTTTTATTAGCATAAATATTTAGGAATGTTACATCCTTTTGGTGAGTTTCCCCTTGTCATTATGAAATTTTTTTTTTACCACTAGTAATAGTATTTGCCCTGAAATTTACTTTTTGTGATATTAATGTAGTCACTCCTGCTATTTTCTAGTTAGCGTTAGCATGGTATATCTTTTTTTTTTTTTTTCCCGATTCTTGGGCAGCTCCCACAGCATATGGAGGTTCCCAGGCTAGGGGTTGAATCAGAGCTGTAGCTGCTGGCCTACGCCAGAGCCACAGCAACGCAGGGTCCGAGCCGCGTCTGTGACCTACACCACAGCTCATGGCAACAACAGATCCTTAACCCACTGAGCAAGGGCAGGGTTCGAACCTGCAACCTCATGGTTCCTAGTCGGATTCGTTAACCACTGTGCCACGATGGGAACTCCAGCATGGTATATCTCTTTCCATCCTTTTCCTCTTATTTACATTGTGTGTATACAATACACTTTTCTTAGGTAGCATATAGTTGGGTCTTGCTTAAAAAAATTTAATCTGACATTTTGTCTTTATTTGAGGTGTTTAGAACATTTATGTTTAATGTGATTATTGTTATGGTTAGTGGGACTCTATCATCTATATTTCCTGTTACCCCATCAGTTCTATGCTCCCCTCTCCCTATTTTTTGCCTTCTTTTGAATTAACTTTCGTGTGATTCCACTTTTTCCCTTTTGTTGGCTTATTAGCTCTCTTTGTTTTGTTATCTTAACTGTTGCTTTGTGATTTATAGTGTATATCTTTAAATTATCACAGCCTACCATCAGGTGATATAATATCCATTTCACATATTGTATAAGAACCTTACAATAGTATATTTCTATTTTACCTCTTGATCTTTATGTTGCTGTTGCCATGTACTTTCTTATTCCGTATGTTATAAGCCCTACATTACATTGTTACTGCTTTTGTTTAAACAGCCAATTCTCTTTTTAAAAGATAATTGCTTTAAGAAGATTTAAATCATAAGAAAAAGATCTTATATCTTATCCATGTAATTACTACTTCTGTTGCTCTGCATCCTTTATCTAGACTCATTCTACCTGGCACCATATTCCTTCTAGCTGATGGACTTTCTTCAACATTAAAAAAAAGCGAGTCTATGAGTACTGAATTATTCAGGTTTTTAATGTGTAAAATAGCCTTATTTTACCTTTGTTTTTACTGAGTCTAGAAGTCTAGGTTGATCTCTTTTATTTTTCTTTTGGGACTTTAAATATAATTGTCCACTGTCTTCTCACTTTTATTGTTTCCAGCGAGAAATATAATGCAGTTTTAACCTTTTTTTTTCTTCTATACACAACATGTCATTTGGGGGCTGCTTTTAAGATTTTCCCTTTATTATGAATTTTGAGCAATTTTACTGTTATGCGCCTGGGTGTGTTTTCTGTCATGTTTCTTGCTAGAGATTTCTTGAGCTTCCTGGATTCATGGTTTTCATCATGTTAGGAAATTTTCTGGTCATTATTTCTTGAAATATTTTTTTCTGTAGCTACTCTCCTCCTTCAAGGATTCAATTATCTATATATTAAGCCACTTGGAGTTACCCCACAGTTCACTGTTGCTCTTTTACTTTTATAGATTTTTTTTTTTCTTTTTAGGGCTGCACTTGTGGCATATGGAAGTTCCCAAGCTAGGGGTCAAACCAGAGTTGCAGCTGCCAGCCACAGCCACAGTCACATCAACACAGGATCTGAGCTGCATCTGTGACCTACACCACCACAGCTTGCAGCAATGCAGGATCCTTAACTCACTTAACAAGGCCAGGGATCAAATCTCCATCATCATGGATTATAGTCAGATTCTTAACCTGCTGAGCCACAATGGGAACTCTCTATTTTTATAGATTCTTTTTTCTCTCTGTATTTCATCTTGTACAGTTTCTATTGCTATGCTGTCAGGCTCACTAATCTTTCTTTCTGAAATGCCTAGTTGGCTATTAATCCAATGCATTATGTTTTTCATCTCAGATATTATAAATTTTATTTCTAAAAGTTTAATATGAGTATACGAAGACATTGTGGTATTGGTGAAAGAATAGACAAATAGACCAATAGAACAGAATAGAGAGCCCAGAAATAGACCCATATAATATAGTCAACTGATCTTTAACAAAGGAGCAAAGGCAACACAATGGAGCAAAGATAGTCTTTTCAATAAATGCTGGAATAACTGGACATTATAGGCCCGACAATGAATCTGGACATAGACCTTACACATTTCGCAAAAATTAATTCAAAATGGATCAAAAACCTAAACGAAAATTCAAAACTGTAAAACTTCCAGATGATAGCAGAGGAGAAAACCTGCATGACCTTGGGTATGGTGATGACTTTTTAAATACATCAAAAAAGTCATAAACCATGAATAAAATAGTTGATAAGCTGTACTTCATTAAAATCAAAACTTCTGCTCTGTGAAAGCCCACGTCAAGAGAATGAGAAGAGAAGCTGCTGACTGGGAGAAAAATATTTGCAAAAGAAACATCTGGTAAAGGATTGTTATTCAGAATATACAAACAACTCTTAAAACTCAGCAATTAGAAAGGAGACAACTTGATGAACATGGGCCAAAGACTTTAACACACACCTCACCAGAGAAGATAAAAAGATAGAAAATAAGCATATGAAAAGATGTTCCATCACATGTCATCAGGGAAATACAAATTAAAACAACAGTGAGATACAACCTCTATACACCTGTCAAAATGGCCAAAATCCAGAACACTGATAACATCAAATGCTGGTGAGGATGTAGAGCAACAGGAACTTTCATATGATCCCGAGGGAGCGTGAAATGGTACAGCCCCTTTGGAAGACAGTTTGGTGATTCTTACAAAATTAAATATATTGTTACCATATAATCCAGCAATCGCAATCCTTGATATTCACCCAAAGGAGCTAAAAATTTATGACCATACAAAAACCTGTGCCTGATGTTTGTAGCAGATTTATTTATAATTTTCAAAGCTTGAAAGCAACTGAGATGTCCTTCAGTAGGTGAATGAATAAATAAATTGACATATCCAAATAATGGAATACTATTCAGTGCTAAAAAAAATTAGCTATCGAGCCATGCAAAGACATGGAGGTAATTAATATGCATATTACTGAGTGAAAAAAATCAAGTTTGAGAAGGTTATACACTGCAGGAATTCAACTAGATGACATTCTAGAAAAGGCCAAACCATGGAGACTATAAAAAGATCTGGGTTCAGGGGAGAGGGATGAATGGGCAGAACATAGAGGAATTTTAGGGCACTAGAAATACTTTGAATGGCATTATAATGATGGGTATATGTTATTATACATTTACCCAAACCCATAGAATGTACCACACCAAGAATGAACCATAATGTAAACTATGGGCTTTGGATGATTAGGATGTGTCAATGCAGATTCATCAGTTTTAACAACTGATAGAAGCTGTTGATAATAGCGGAGGTAGGCATGTGTGGGGCTGGAGGTATATGAAGAAGCTTTGTACCTCCTTCACTTTTCTGGGAACCTAAATAACTGCTTTCAAAAAGTCTTAATTTTTAAAATTAAGTTTGCGTCTTTTAAGCATCCTCATCTGTTTACTTAAATATGGAATGCATGAAAACAGTTATAGTAATTGCTTTAATGTTTTTCTCTGATAATTCGAATATCTATCTTATTTTAGGTTGGTTTGATTGATTGAATTTTCACTGAATTATGGGCTATATGTTCCTGTCTCATGGTATGACTGGTAATCTTTGATTAGATGCCAGGTTCGTGAATTTTAACTTGCTGGGTTCTGGTTATTTTTATATTCCAGTAATGCTTCTCGAGTTTTACTTTGAGTTATGGTTAAGTTACTCGTAAAGAATTTGATCTTTTTGGGTCTTGTTTTTATGATTTATTAGGTGGGTCAGGAGCAGGGCTCAGTCTAAGCACAATTATTTCCCACTACTGAGGAGAGACCTTCCTGAGTACTTTGCCTAATGCCCCGTGGATTATGAGTTTTTCCAGACTTGCTGGTGAGAACAAGCATAGTTATCAGGCAGTTTCCTTTAATCCTTTTTAATGGTTCTTCCCTCTATCTTAGATAGATTCCTAACATTCATGTTCTGATAAGAATGCTGCTGAATGCTGGAGGGGGACTCTCTGCAGACATCTGGGGTTCCTTTCTGTGCAGTCCTCTCATCAACTTTGCTGCATGACTGCAACTGTCTTGTTTTCTTCGGACGCTCAGCTGCATCCCTTTTGCTCAGGCAGACCACTGGGCTTGGACTAGGTTCCCTCTCTCTAGTCCTCAGCTTAGATGTGTTGTTCAGGAAGTAAGCCTGGACTTTTGTAGGTTTTCCTCATTTGTTTACTATGTCTTAGAGGTCACTGATCTTTGTTTCAGTGACCTCTAATACTTGTATGTCTTCTTAAAAATGTATACTTGTATGTCAGATACTTGTATGTCTTCTTAAAAATGTATACTTTGGGGAGTTCCCTTCGTGGCGCAGCGGAAACAAATCCAACTAGGAACCATGAGGTTGTGGGTTCGATCCCTGGCCTCGCTCAGTGGGTTAAGGATCCGGCGTTGCTGTGAGCTGTGGTGTAGGTCGCAGACACAGCTGGTATCTGGTGTTGCTGTGGCTGTGGTGTAGGCCGGCAACTACCGCTCTGATTAGACCCCTAGCCTGGGAATCTCCATATGCCATGGGTATGGCCCTAAAAAGACAAAAAGTCTATATATATATATACTTTGTATTTAGTCATGACATTTGCTTCACATGGGAAGAAAAATCCTGTCTCTGTTACTCTGTGTTGACTGGAAATGAAAGTTTTCCTTTGATCTTTTTTTTTAAATTGGAGTATAGTTGATTTACAATGTCATGTTACTTTCCAGTGTACAGCAGTGATTCAGTTATACCCACAGATGTACACACATATATGTACACATACACATATATATTCTTCTTCAGATTCTTTTCCCTTATAGGTTACTACAAAATATCACAAAATATTTTTTTCTGTCTTTTTAGGGCCACACTGGTAGCATATGGAAGTTCCCAGGCTAGGACTTGAAATGGAGCTGCAGCTGCCAGTCTACATCACAGCCACGGCAATGCAGGATCCGAGCCACACCTGTGACCTACACCACAGCTTGAAGCAACTCTGAATCCTTAACCCACTGAGCAAGGCCAGGGATCGAACCCGTGTCCTCATGGATATTAGGTTCGTTACCACTGAGCCACAAAGGGAACTCCAGTTATTACAAAATATTGAGTATAGTTCCTTGTGCTATACAATAGGTTCTTGTTACTTAACTATTTTTTTTTTATATACAGTAGTGTGTACATGTCAATTCCAAACTCCTAATTTATCCCTCCTCTTCTCCCCTTTGGTAATCACAAGTTTGTTTTCTATGTCTGTGGGTCTATTTCAGTTTTGTAAATAAATATATGTTTATCCTTTTTTTTTAATTTCAGATTCCACATGTGATATCATATGATATTTGTCTTTGTCTGGCTTACTTCACATAGTATGATAATCTCTAGGTCCATCCATGTTGCTGCAAATGGCATGTTCTCATTCTTTTTATGAGTGAGTAATAGTCTAGTGAATATATGTGCCACATTTTTATCCATTCATCTGTCAGTGAAAATTTAGGTTGCTTCCATGTCTCAACTATTGTAAATACTGTTTCACTGAACATTGGGGTGCATGTATCTTTTTGAAATTATAGTTTTCTCCAGATACATGCTCAGGAGTGGGATTGCTGGATCACATGGTAACTCTATTTTTAGTTAGGTTTTGGGGGGCGGCACACCTGTCTGTAGCATAAAGAAGTTCCCAGGCCAGGGATCAAACCCACCCCACAGCAGCGACCCAAGCAGCTACAGTGACAATGCCAGATCTTTAACCCACTGTGCCATAAAAGAACTCCCTTTTATTATTTGTTTAAGGGACCTCCATAATGGCTGTACCAATTTACATTCCCACTAACAGCGTAGGAAGGTTCCTTTTCTCCACATCCTCTCTAGCATTTACTATTTATAGATTTTGATGATGACCATTCTGACCGGAGTGAGATAATACCTCAGTGCAGTTTTGATTTGCATTTCCCCAATACTAGCGACACTGAGCATATTTTCATGTGCCATCTGTATGTCTTCTTTGGAGAAATGTCTATTTAGATATTCTGTCCATTTTTTTATTTTTTATTTTTTTGACGTTTCACTGTCTGAGCTGTTTATATATTTTGGAAAATAATCCCTTGTTAGTCACATCATTTGCAAATTTTTTTTCCCAATCTGTAGGTTGTCTTTTTATTTTGTTTATGGTTTCCTTTGCTGTACAAAATAATTTCAGTTTAATTAGGTCCCATTTGTTTATTTTTATTTCCATTACTCTGGGGGGGGGGGATCCAAAAAGATATTGCTGTGATTTGTATCAAAGGGTGTTTTGCCTATGCTTTCCCCTAGGAGTTTATTATTTTAATAATAATAATGATGATATAAATCCAAATGCCTAAAACAGCTCATAGAGGGTGTCCAGGGAAAAGCCACCATACAGATTAAAATTTTCTTTAAATTTGTCCAGCAAATTAGCTATGAAGGAACTATTTCTCAGCACTTATTTTCAATTAGCTAAAAGAAGACACTAAAAGGGAGGATGTAAAGCACACAAACTTTGACATCAAGACAAACTTGGGTTTAAATTTGGTGTCGCTACTGCTTACTAGCAGAGGGACATGGACTAAGTTATTTGCCTCAGGTTTTTGCTTTTGTTGTTTGTTTTTGCATTGAGACAAGAACAGCTTCTTCTTAGAGTTGTTATGGCAACTAAATGAGGCTACCTATCTAAAGGTCTCTAGCAAAATGCTTAAAATATAAAGGATGCCCCATAAATGCTAGATTCTTTCTTCATCCTTTGGCCACTTCACTCCCCCTTCTATTTCTTTATTTCAGTTATCTTTCCCCCTCAGGAGAATCCTGAGTGCAATACTGATGCTATCTATAATAAGAGATGACGTGGCAAAAAGAGAAGTGACGGATTCTAGGTCATAGCATGAATTTAGGTAAACATATTAGTAACAGAAAATCACATAGAATCAGAAGTGGAGGATACCTGCGAGCTCCAAATCCTCATAAGTGAAGCATTGATGTCCAGAGGGGGAAAAGTGACTTGACCAAGGTTCTAAGGGAAACTGATGTAGTGCTTTTGGGAAGAGCATAGGTCAGTAGCTCAGGGTAACTGAATTGATACGTTTGTTGGTTTTCAGATTCATTGCTAACAACTGATATTATTTATTTATTTATTTATTTGTTTTCTGTCTTTTTGCCATTTATTGGGCCGCTCCCTTGGCATATAGGAGGTTCCCAGGCTAGGGGTTCACTCGGAGCTGTAGCCACTGGCCTACGCCAGAGCCACAGCAATGCAGGATCCAAGCCGCCTCTGCAACCTACACCACAGCTCAAGGCAACGCCGGATTCTTAACCCACTGAGCAAGGGCAGGGATCGAACCTGCAACCTCATGGTTCCTAGTCGGATTTGTTAACCACTGTGCTATGACAGGAACTCCCCAACAACTGATATTCTTAAATACAATCTTATGTGGAGCCCTGTAGGATAGTACTTATGAAGATAGAATTGGCAAACAAAAATGCAGGTTTTGGGACCAATTCTATCCTTTTCCTCGTTTCTAAAAAACTATGTATGACTCCTTGCAAAAAAAGTTTGGTCAGGCTTTGATTTCAGATAGAATTCTTGCTATGTGTTTGCTGTTTGGGGTAGCCCATCTGTGTAATCCTTACTATCAACTGCGCCTAATTCTATGATGTAACACTGGTATTGCAGGCAAGTGGGTAGCAGATCTGCAGAAGTTGTGTCCATATGTTGTCCTGTGGGAGTAGGAGGGTCTTGGTTAAAAAAGGAGAGATGAACTCTTGTGTCAAGACAGCCCTGATAGAGTTCAGGCCATTTATATCTTATGACTCTGTTGTTCCTTTGAGTTGATCTCTGGGATCGGTGCCAGAAAAATAAATGAGAACCAGAGACCAAATTAAGTGTTGCCTGATCATTATGTCAAAGACAAAAGCAGGAAGATAAAAATTGCAAAGCCAAACACAGGCAGGACAAAGGGGAAATAATGGCAGCTGTAACCATAGTTTGGAACTAAGAAGTGGAACAAATGAGGCTGAGCTTGCTTGCCATCTGTTCAGATGCAAGGGGAGCCTCAGAAAGCACCCTGGGCTTGGGGTCTGCGGATGGGCTTTCACATCCTTGCTCAGCTTCTTATGGATGAGGTAACTTGGCAATGGTAACCCGTTCTTTCTGAATTTCAGTTTCCTCATCTGTGACACGGAGGTAATGATACCCCCCCTTTCCCAAGACCAGCATACATTAGCTCTCTAACAGTGCTTACATCTGCCACCCACCCTCAGCACCAAACTTCCATGCTTCAGTGTCTTTCTACGATGTCCTGTCCTTGCCAGAGCCCTGCCCAGGATGGGCACTGTTACTGTAGGCTAGTGGAAAAATACAGCGCAATAGCAAGAATGCGGGATTGTTACTAAATCAGTCCAGGCCTTTAATCCTTCCTCTACTCATGGATGATCTTGAAAAATTACTAATCTTTTCTATGCCTAAGTTTACCCAAACTCACAGAGTTGTTGTGAGGTAATGCTCACGAAGTACTTAACACAATGTCTGGTACATTGGTAATTTTTAGCATCCATCATACAAATTGTTAAAACATAGTATTACTGTTGTTGTTAATATTCTCAAAGTATAGATTTTGAACATTTACAAACATACAAATTCATATTGAGCACATGTCAGATTTGTTTAAATCACCAATAAGGGAAGCCCGGGATGTAAAAGAGACTAAGAAAAAAAGAAGTATATAGTAGTTGGTGAAAGAAAGCATGATGAAATAAGTCACATATATGACTGTTATATATATGACTGTTAATGTCCTAAGAGGCCCATAAAATTGTAAACTCTAAGGTTATCTTTTTTACTGGGAATTTATTATTTTTTCTCTATTGGACAAAGATGTGTCACAACTTTTTAATCTTGTATAAATTAGGACTTAACTTTATGCAAGGTCTGAGCCCTAACTCATAATGACTATTAAGTCAGCTGGAATGACAGCCCTAGAGACTCAGGAGACTTGACAGCAGGTTTATTAGAAAATGTTCTAATATGATCATGAAAGATCTGGCAGGGATCTATTTCCTTGCTTTATTTCCAAGCTTTAGGTAATGATTTTTGCTTTGGGTTTGGTCAATGAATCATTGTCTTGTCTAAGACCTTGGCCTTCTAGGGGCCAGCTTTGGTGGTCAAGCTAAAATTTCTCACCCTCTGAGCTTTTGTGACCAAGTTAAAGCACCACAAATATCTTTGTGTTTGAAACTTTTGAGAACATTGGGAAATGAGGAAGGGAAAAGAAGTAGGGGCCTGGAAATGAAAAGAGTTTAATTTTCATTTGCACATAGGGTGTGACCTCTTTTTCTTGGGTATTTAGAAATGGGGGATGCTTAACATTTGCAGCAGCCAATCACATGGAAGCATAAAACAATTACTTTCATATCTGACCAACATTTTCTTTCAAGCTCAGCTGTTATCCTTTCCTCCCTGTTCTCTTCAAACAAATTTCCTGTTTGTTTGTTCAAGTCCTTTCATTTCCCTTAATTCTTTATCTCTCTTGCTAATCTTTCCCTTTTCCTTTCCTACCCTTCCTGGATCTTTATATTTAATTTGAGCAATTTTTTTTTTTCCCCTCGTGCTCTCTCTTTTATTTATTTATGTTTTTACTCTTACTTCTTGGAGAGGTTGAAAGCCAAAACGCTGTATTTTCTTTTCTCTCTTTCTCAGATTCTTTCTTTGGTTTGCTTTTATGATCCCCCAGCTGTTTCTTTGGTCGTCACACCCAGGCCCTTTGATCCCAATTCCTCCTTTTAACCATTTCACATAGTCTTAGGCTTAGTTAGTGGGAGAATAAAGAAGAAAAAGAGAAACTCTTAAAAGGAAACAAACATATGTTTTGGAGAAGAATCTTTATTCTTTAAACCAGGATGCCTTTTTGATTACATTGAGTAAATTAAATTAAATAAATAAAAATTACTTAAAAAACCTGTAATGACAATGATCCTACCATAGATTTAAGAAAATAATTTTTTATAAGACTACCTAATTTACATAAACATTCTTGTTTCTGTATTTTCTGTCTGTCTTTGTTTCCAATATACATGCTTTTTGCATGATTGCATTAAAAATCTACTTGAGCTTGTGGCATAGATATGTAAGCATATCTGCAGGTGTAGTGAGGAGCAGACAAAAGTTGGCAATGTAAATAAAGCCTATGGCACACTGTGACCTTTTGGTGTGGAAAACAAAACCGGATCATCAGGAAGCTGTGTCCATCCATCCCCATGCTGGGCGCTCTAGTGTTTGAATTACCTTTCTCTGAACACATGCTCAGGTGGACATAGTTGTGTCTTCCAGAAGTAGACAGTCAGCAATAGACTTGTTTTCTACAGCACTTGGGCCAGAAGGACAAGCTAGTTAAGAAAAGGACATTCTAACAAATGAATAAAGAGCCTCAGTCATGTGAATGGTGGCCCATATTCTACAGAGGTTAAGCATCTAAGATTTGGAGTGAGTTCAAGTCCTGTCGCTTGCTGGTTACAGAACTTTGAATGAGTACTTCTCTGGACTTTAGTTTCTTCTTCTGTAGAGTGGAGATATTAATGAGGACATTAACCAATATTTTTGAGGATATTATGTGAATAAAATATCAGTGGAGATATCATACATTATACAATAATTCCCTCTTATCCTTGGTTTCAGTAACCCATGGTAGACCACAGCTCAACCGTGTTAAGTAGAAAATTCTAGGAGTAAATTCATAAATTTTAAATTGCATGAAGTGTGGTGAAATCTTGTACCACTTTCCCTGTCCCACCTGGGATATGAGTCATTCCTTTGTTTGGTGTATACATGCTGTGTACTCTCTTCGCCTTTTAGTATAGGAAAAAGTGTAGTATATATAGAGTTTGGTATATTCCCAATTTCTAGCTACCACTGGGGGCTTGGAACATATTCCGTACAGATAAAGGGGAACTACTATGTACACTTTGAGGCAAGATATGAATTACCATAAAAACTCAGGAAATGTTATAAATGTCATATAATCATTTCTTTTTTCTGTTCAAGAAAAATGTTTGGAGTTCCCATTGTGGCTCAGCAGTTTAAGAACCCAACTAGTATCCATGAAGATGCAAGTTTGATCCCTGGCCTCACTCAGTGTGTAATGGGTCTGGCATTGCTGCAAGCTTCAGTGTAGGTCACACATGTGGCTTAGATCTGGCATTGCTGTGGCTATGGTATAGGCCTGTAACTACAGCTCTAATTTGACCCCTAGCCTGGGAACTTCCGTATGTCACAGGAGGCCCTTAAAAAAAAGAAAAAAAAATAATGTTCGCGTGGAGGAAATGAAAATTTCAAGATTTAGTACAAATCTGTATCATTACTATTTTTCACCATCCTTTCCAACTTACAAAGTAGATTATCTGCTGGCTGGGCAAATGAGAGTAATTAGAACAGTAGCTATTTAAAAGCAGTATGTTCCTGACATAGGAATAGGTTGATAGATCAATGAGAGAGCATGAAGTTCAAAAATACGCCTACATTTACAGAGAAGTTCAGTATATGATAAAGATGACATTTCAGAACAATTGACATTTGGATGAAAACATACCTTTGCATGAAGTATGAAATATCCACCTTTTCTGCCTCAGCTTAATTCTTCCCCTAAAGAAGTGCCCTGAATTTTGCTGTAAAAATGTACTAAATAATTCAAGGTGGTGAACTAAATTTTCTCCTCAAATTTTCAATGAAATCAGAGAAGAGATACTTTATTTATTTATTTATTTATTTTTTGTCTTTTTGCCATTTCTTGGGCCACTCCCGTGGCATATGGAGGTTCCCAGGCTAGGGGTCTAATCGGAGCTGTAGCTGCCAGCCTACGCCAGAGCCACAGCAACGCAGGATCCGAGCCGTGTCTGCAACCTACACCACAGCTCACAGCCACACGCCGGATCGTTAACCCACTGAGCAAGGGCAGGGATCGAACCTGCAACCTCATGGTTCCTAGTCGGATTCATTAACCACTGCGCCACGACGGGAACTCCTTTTTTTTTTTTTTTGTCTTTTGAAGAGATACTTTAAAATCAGTCGTCCTTAACAATGCTGTAAAAGGATTGCTTTAGGGAATAGGAATTTTAAAGAATTTTTAGAGCATAGAAAGAAAATGGGATCAGATTAATGAAGACAGCCAAGAATATCCAAATATTTTAAGGAAAGTAGCAGCAATCAAGTACCTAGAAGTGGAGGTAAAAAATCAGAACTGTTGACTCAGGAAAGAAAAAAAGAATTTTAGAGAATTCTCATCTATTACTGTTAGTGACATTTAGGTTAATATTTCAGACTCAAAATAAGACTTGACTGCCGTGAGGAAGGAAAAAATAAGAAATAATTCTTAAAATAATAATCACACTTGCTAAATTTTTTCAGCAGAAGGCTTGAAGACCAAATTATAGATCTAAAAGATGAAGATGATGAAAGTTCCAAAAATCTAGAGAAAAAAGACAAAAAGAAAAAAATGGAATTATGAAAGAAAAATGAAAAGGTAAGGAAGTCAAATGCAGATTCTCATTATCTGTTTATCTTATTTAAAACAGTTTGATGCTCCTGGGAACAGACTGATAGATCAGCATGGCAGCCTGGAGTTCAACAATTGCCCTGTGTTTATATGGAAATTTATACACATTAAAGATGGCATTTTAAAACAGTGGGCTTTGGGAGGAAAGGGTTCCATGGCCTCTGGGAGCACCCCTACTTTACTCCCAAGTATTTGATTATACGCAGAACTGATGCAAATATGCCAGAAGCTCTTGTAACCAAGGTTTCAAATTTGTAAAATGTTAATGTCTTTTTCCTTCCATTCTAAAAGTATATTTCCTCTCTCAAGGGAAAGCCGACATGGAGTATAAGGCAAAGGCAGGGATAATACTTCTGCTCTAGCAGGTGTGAGCAGGGAAAAAAGAAACAGGGGAGTTTTTCCAGTGCTGCCCACTGTTCTCGGTTAAAGAAAGGCTGTTGCTCTTTTACATAACTGAAAAAAAAAAAAAATAGGCACGAAGTAACACTCAAATCTCACCCTTTCCAAGCTTTTATCTTTTCTTGAGAAGAAGGTGTGTCTGGCTATGTGAATATTCTCTCAGATGACTTATATAACCTTACCTAAAGAGAAGCTCAGAGAGACAGTGTGCAAAACCAAAGAAAGGACATAAGGCTGCCTCAACCATTTTGTGAGCTGAGAGCAGAAAGGAAAGTTGATTATATGCCTCACATATTCCCTGCACACTAGGAGGAGGTAGTGAAAAATGACCTGGTACTCAGTCAAGGGACCAGATTCCACCAGTTTCTCAAACTAGAGTGTGAATGTTTGCTTGACTCTCCATGGTAATTGAAAAAAAAATGTGTTTAATTTGAAAATAATCTAAATACACGAATATGAACTCCCTCTGGGGCATCAAATAACAACCCTGAGTACTGCCACAAAATTTCTTTGTTGGAGTTGGGCTTTTTTTTTTTTTTAAATGGTTGTACCTGCAGCATATAAAAATTCCCAGGCTAGGGGTTGAATTGGAACTGCAGCTGTGACCTATGCTTGCAGCAACGCCAGATCTTAACCTACTGGGTGAGGCCAGAGATTGAACCCACATCCTCACAGAGACAATGTCGGGTTCTTAACCTGCTGAGCCATAATGGGAACTCCCTGGAGTTGGCTTTCATATTCATAATTTTATTGGCCTCAAGTGGAAAGGAAAAGAATAGAGGAAAAAAAATGAATACATTAGTGAAGGCCAATACCGTCACGATGCTGGGTGTGGACGAAAGAGTCACAGGAGTCAGTTAAATCAAGAACTGTGTCAGGAACCCAAAGTTCTCTCAGTAGGTAGGAGCTCAGGCTACCAAACCAAAAAAATCCATGCTCTGGCATTATTTCAGCAAAGTAGCATCATCTATCACATTAAATTAAAAAAGTTAAATCAAATTATCTTGATTCTATAAACTTACAGTTGTGGGAGCATAAGGAATTCACACTCAGTTTTATGTTTGCACCTATTTAAATAGCATTCCAATAAAAACCATGTGATTAAAAGCGAAAGTCAGTGTCATGGGTACTAGTGGTGTTTTTTTTTTTTTAATTAAAAAATAATAAGTGCAGTTGATTTACAATGTTCTGTCAATTTCTGCTGTACAGCAAAGTAACCCAGTCATTCATACATGTACGTTCTTTTTCTCATATTATCCTCCATCATGTTCTGTCACATGATGTCGTATATATCACATGTTATCAAATATAGTTCCCTGTGCTATACAGCAGGACCTCATTGCTTATCCATTCAAAATATAATAGTGTGCATCTACCAACCCCAAACTCATAGTCCAACCCACTCCCTTCCCCTCAGCAATTTACTTCATTTAAAAATTGTTTATATTTTTTTATTAAAGTATAGTTGATTTACAGTGTTGTACTAATTTCTGTTATACAACAAAATGATCCAGTCATATATATGTATGTCTCATATATGGGATGTTGGAAGAGATAAGAAAAATATATATTTTTCAATATGATATATTTTTCTCATATCAGCCAACATCCTGTTCTATCCCAAGAGACTGGATATAATTCCTGTGCTGTAACAGTAGGACCTCATCGCTTATCCATTCTAAATGTAATAGTTTGCATCACCAACCCCAAACTCCTTATCTACAAAACAGGTACTAGTGTTTTTATTGGGCAGGAAACACATTATCACATCTGATCCAAACTAGATGACCCCAGTGGTTCCTCCAGGCCACAGAGGTTGTTTCACGTGGTTGGGCTGGAAAAGAATCAAGAGCTCATGTGACTTGGCCTCTGCGTTTCTTCCAGAGACAAAGCCCGTCTAGGGTGTCCTCTTTAATTTATAGCCAGTTTTTAATTTTTATTTTTATATTTTAGTTGTCTATTCACAGATAAGTCTCTTTTCTTAGTGTTTACTTAGTCGTGGGTCATTCTCAGCAAACAGGAGAATGAGTTGCTCTGGAGAATAAGAGCTTTGGTGCCCTCTGAGAAGCTGTCTTTAGTGGCAGCTGGCTTGGAGCTCCCACAAGACAAGGCAGCACGGGTGGTGCATGAACACTACCCCCAGACAATTTGATACGTCTTTGAAATCATCCCAGCCTTCCTGCAGGCAAGACTAGTGCTCTGGTGGAAATTTTGACCGCTGCCACCCCACTGAGAGTTAGCAAAATCCTTCTCTCTCTCTTTTTTTTTTCTCTTTTAAATGTCCCTTTGGGTCTGTTGCCTGCCCACTTTAGTCATTAGGGTTGAGGTCTTGGCCTGTTCTGGGTAGGGATTCCTTATGGGAAACGCCTGTAGTTTTTCAATTTATATCTATATGTTTTCATTTTTTATTTTTAATTGAGAATTGCAATGATTTTTAATTTTTATTTAATTTTTATTATTTATTATTTATTTATTTATTTTGCTTTTTAGGGCCACATTTGCGGCATATGGAGGTTCTCAGGCCAGGAGTCCAATGGGAGCTACAGCTGCCGGCCTATGCCACAGCCGCAACAATGCAGAATCCGAGCCTCGTCTGCTACCTACACCACAGCTCACGGCATGGCCAGATCCGAGCGAGGCCAGGGGTCAAACCCACAACCTCATGGTTCCTAGTCAGATTCATTTCCACTGCACCAGAGTGGGAACTCCGCAGACTCCTTCTCTTTAAAAGAAAGAGTTGAGGGACCTCTGGAGCTCTTTAAGGGTGGGTGTTAATTAGGTGGAAAGATGGTGCCTAGTTCAAATTAAACTAGAAAAACGGTACATGTTTATGATAAAAACATGACCATTTTAAGCAGATAAAGTGCTTGGGACTGCTGACTAGTGTGTTCTCTCTCTGGAGTCACATTATGATTGCGGTGGTTGGAATGTTTGCAACACCCCTCCACCAAATTCATAGGTTGAAATCCTGAACCCCAACGATGATGGTATTGTGGGGTGGGGGGGCCTTTGGGAAGGGCTGAAGTCATGAGGGTGCAGCGTTCCTGATTGGATTAATGTTCTTACAAAGAGACCCCGAAGCTGTCCTTTGCACCTTCGGCCAGATAAGGACACAACAAGAAGGCACCAGCTACAAACCAGGAAGGAGGCCTTTCCCCATAGGTGAACATGCTGGTGACAGAGCTTGGACTTTCCAGCCTCCGAAACCGTGAGATAGAAATGTTTGTATAAGCCACCCAGTCTGTGATATTTTGTTATAGCCCAAATGAACTAAAACAATGATCAAAAGATTACTTGGTGAACATATAATCAACTCCAGGGGAGTCAGCTGGATTATCCATCTAGTCTAATCAGAGCATGATGTACGTCTGCAGGCATTTCCATCCCAGGGAGGCAGACCAGCCATACGAACCTCACAGACACTCTCTCCTGCACCTGCGCCGTGGGTGAGTGAGCCCTGCCATTTTGGGGGGGATGTTTTTCTTTCTGATTGTTGCCTTGTTTTCTTCAAATGTGCTAATACCCCAAATCAGCTTCTAACCAGGGCTTGCTGGCCTGTCTTTGTTTTGAAGACAACCATCTATAAGTCAGTGTTGAGCCACTGTGTGTTGATTTTATTTTTCTCTCAGAAGCTAATCATGTTAATTTTACTTATTTTTATATTTATTTATTTATTTTTGCTTTTTTAGGACCGCACACATGGCATATGGAAGTTCCGAAGCTAGGGGTCAAATCGGAGCTGCAGCTGTTGGCCTGCGCCATAGCTCATGGCAACGCCAGATCCTTAACCCACTGAACAAGGCCAGGGTCAAACCCACATCCTCATGGATACTAGTCAGACTCGTTACCTCTGAGCTACAATAGGAGCTCTCTTGTTAATTTTATTTCCGAGTTCTTGGTGACTTCCTGTTTGTTCAATGCACCACTTCTTTCTTTCTTTTCCTTTGTGCTCATTGAAAGAAAGAAGACTACCCTTGATGCATGCTATGGCATCTCCAGAATTTCCCTATAGGAAGAACATGGGGTCTGTGATCACACAAGAATGGGGTGGGAGGGGGTTCCTCTGAAGCTCCTCTTGGAGGACAAACGCATTTCATTGTATAGAAACTATTTATCTGGCAGTAGCTGGAGCTGTGTTTGCATAGTAAACATGTTTTTACTTGGGTTAGTTAGATGTTTGTTTAGAATGATTTGGGCGATGGGGTTAAGGAGGACGGTGGGTATTTTTGCTTCCCTAAGCCACCCCTTCGTTGCTACTCAGTGCATGCTTAGCTCCTCAACCTGGATCCTACACTGGCTTTGCAACATCCCTGGATATGGAATTAATGAACTGGGTCTCTCCCAGAAACCTCAAATAACTTTTTTCACTTTTATATGTACAGACATCTATTTGCACCTGTGTGTTTTATGCCCTAGATTTGCAAATCTGCAAATCACTAACTTGGTCAGCAAAAGGACCCACTTTCTTCTGCAGATATCCTCTTTGCCAGAGAGTAAACAAGCTTTTCTCTCTCCATTTGCATGATTTGATTTTGACTCTGAGCAATATAAACAATGCCTGTGCAACCATTCAGGTATCTGTCAATTAAGCCATAGTCACTGTGACCAGCCCCTTGCTGCCCGTTTCCTCCTTGTATTCTGATACCAAGATCAAATTAGAAGGGGAATGTCATGGGCAGAAATGTAAATGAGTAAAGATTGCAAGTGTGTTAACATATATACACAACTATATATAAAATAGGTAACCGTCAAGGACCTACCGTATAACACAGGGAACAATAGTCAATATTTTTAATAGCCTATAAGGGAAAAGAATCTATTCAATATTTTTGATAGCTTATAACTGAATCACTTTGTTGTACACCTGAGACTAACACAACACTGTAAATCAACTATACTTCAATTTAGAAAAACTGTAAAAAATTTTAAAAGATTTCAAGTGTATGGTTTGGGGAGGGGAAGGCTGGATGCATGTGTGTTCCTTTTAATTATACTCAAAACCCAAACGTAAATTATATTAATCTTATTAACTGTGTGGGAAATGCAAACTAAAACCACAATGCAATGAGAATGACTATCCATCAGAATGGCGAAAATGGCTTAATCATTGGCAGTGATGTATCAAGTGAACTCTCAAGCACTATTGTTGGGGATAGAAATTTATAGCACCACCTTAGAAAATTTTAACAGTATCTATCTAAGCTGAGAGTGCACATACTGAAATCCCAGAAATTTCATCTGGAGCTGTAGACGCCAGTGAAATGCATTGCAAGTTATGAACATATGAATGTGCATAGCCACATTATTCGTAGCAGCCAAAAATTGGAAACAATTCAAATGTTTTTCAAAAGTTTAGAAGGGACAGATACATTGTAGTATGACCACAGTGGAACGTACAAAGCAACAAAAATTTAAACACGATCACAACATGAAGCCCAAGGGATGAATCTCACAGACACAAAGATTACATATTATGTGATCACATTTACATAGTCTAAAAACAGGCAAAACTGGCCTATAGGAAGCGAAGACTGAATAATGATTATCTATTGGTTGGGAAATATCTGAAGGAGTTAAAAGGAGAGATTCTTGGGTGCTAGGGATATTCTTTTTCTGGATCTAAATGGAAGTTGCAGAGTGTATTCACTTCCTAAAATTTAGCCATGCTGTACACTTGTGGTCTATGCAAATTTCTGTTTATATATTATTCATCCATGGTTCTCAAATGGGAGTTATTTTGCCTCTTAGGGGACATTGGACAATATCTGGAGAAATTTTTGTTTGGTCACAATTGGGAGGGTGTACTGGCATCCTAGTGGATATAGACCAAGGATGCTGCTAAACATCCTATAATACAAAGCACAGACTCCTACAACCAAGAATTACCTTTACCTATACGTCAATAAAAGTAAGTGTTCAAAATAAAACACCAGCAAAATAATAATAATAATAATAACAATAACAACGCATGCTAGTATAACCCATTCCTTATTAAAGATGAGGTACCCATATACTGTGTCCACCTGAACTCTACAAATCAGTCCACAGCAATATGTGGCAAGCCTATAACAAAGATTCAAAGTTCTCTGTCACTGTGGAGACCACTTGCTGTGTGAAGGAACAAGGATTCTAACAGAAAAAAAGGGAAAAATAAATGTATTCAGCTTCGTGGTATCCCATTGAAGGCCCCTAAACTAACATCTGAGAGAGAAGCTGCTGGGCATTTTGTTCACTTTTGAAACTCCAACATATCGCATAGTTACTGCATAGCATAGGCACTCTTTATGCCTCCTTGAGGCCTTCCCAACTATGTATGTCATCCTTTTACACAGTGGGCACTCCCACCCTTTGTCTCTCCAATGACCCAAGACCTAAAGTTTTCCTTTATTTTCCCTCAACTCAAAATGTATCTAGTTTACCTGTTTTATATCCTACTAGGTAGCCATCAAATTTCTCTGGTACGTTTATACATGCCAAGGTTTTAATTGTGTCAGTAGACTGATGTGTTACCAAGTTTTATAATTTAAAAGAGTTAAAGAGATGGTTCCTAACCCAAAGAAATAACTTATGCTAGAAATTCCATGTGTTCATAAGGGCCTGTGAGGGAAAAAAATAAAGGATGTCTCAGTGGTACCTAAACCAAATGCTGAAAAGGGCTCCCTTTGGTAGGAAGGCACCTTACAACGGTACTTATTATGGTAGGAAGTCTTCATATATCCAAAGGCATCGATCCACATTTAGGGTAAAGCATGGGAAAACAGGAGTACTCATGCAGAAATTTTTAGAGACTGTTTTGATGTTTCATGGGTGGAGGACAGAACAAGGCTCCCCTATCTCCCAAAGGTGTCCATGTCCTAATTTCTGGAACCTGGGATTTACTAGGGGAATTAAGATGGTAGATGGAATTGATGTTGCAGATGGAATGAAGACTGCTAATCAGCTGATTTTAAAATAGAGAAATGATCCTGGGCTATTCAGTTGGACCCAATGTAATCACATAGGTCCTTAAAGTTGGGGGGGAGGGAGCAAAAGAGAACCAGGAAGATGACAGTGTTGGGAAGATTCAGCCCAACACTCTGGCTTTGACGTGGACGAAGACGGCCATGAGCCAAAGAATGTGGGCAGTTTCTAGAAGGTGCAAAAGTCAAGGAAACAGATTCTCTCTTAGAGTCTTCAGAAGAAATGCAGTTCTACCAACACCTTGATTTTAGCTTAATGAGAACTGTTTGAAATTTCTGATATTCAGAACTGTTAGGTAGTAAAGTTTTGTTATTTTATGCCACTACATTTCTGGTCATTTGTTACAGCAGCAATAGGGACTCATATACTATGTTAATGGGTTAAAGAAAAGCTATGGATCCCCAAACTCAATAACACTGTGTGTTTTCATATAGCTATTTACCATTTTCATATCTTCTTTTGTGAAGAAAAAATTCAAATCTTTTGTCCTTTTTTTTTTTTTTTTTGGTCATTGGATGGAAAATGATGCTATCAACTGCTGTGATACTCAGTCTCTTTAGAACTTTTTTTTGGCCATGCCCATGGCATGTGGATATTCCCAGGCCAGGGATTGAACCTGCTCCACAGCAGAGACCTGAGCTGCTGCAGTGACAATGCTGGATCTTTAACCCACTGCACCACAGAAGAACTCCTCTTTAGAATTTTTTGTCTCTCAATTTAAACCAATAAAGAAATAGTCTGATTTTGTTCACCTCTCTGCTGTGCCCTTCACTGGTATGAGTCCTTTCACCAGTCAGAGCTCCCCTGGTTAAACTGATCAAGTGGAGGCCACAAAATGGCCAATCTAAGGGTAGGCCTGGGGGCCTGACAGTCCTGCCAAGGATGGTCTTGGCTGATACAACACTGGAATTCTTCTTCATTTCCTCCTCCTCCTTTTCTTCCTTCTCTTCCTCCTTTTTTTTTTTAATTTTTTTTTTTTTTTTTGGTCTTTTTGCCATTTCTTGGGCTACTCCCGTGGCACATGGAGGTTCCCAGGCTAGGGGTCTAATCAGAGCTGTAGCTGCCGCCTTATGCCAGAGCCACAGCAACGCAGGATCCGAGCTACGTCTGTGACCTACACCACAGCTCACTGCAATGCTGGATCCTTAACCCACTGAGCAAGGCCAGGGATTGAACCCGAAACCTTGGGGTTCCTAGTCGGATTTGTTAACCGCTGAGCCATGATGGGAACTCCCCTTCCTCCTTCTTTTAACTACAGAATCAACAGGCAGATCACCAGAGACAGCATTTTTTCATTTGATGCCATAGTTTGACACATGCTGGATAGTGTCATAAATGTTTTCCAGGATGTTTAATTATTGGATTGTTTTATGAATTAATTTGCAGCCTGAAATGACTATGTAGTGAAGTAAGAGTCTAATTTTGGGGAATCTCATAGACAAATGGACAAAAGCACAGTCCTATTTTTTTCTTTCATGCTGACAAGAGCTGTATTTTCCTTTCCGCAGGGCTTTTGGGGTCACTTTTGCTGGTATGATACGACATGCAAAATAGACCCTAAATCACTTCCTTCTTCTCAGGTTTCCTCACCAAACCAAAGCCTACCTTCCAGATGCTCTCTTTCCATAATCATGCACCACCTCCTCCTCTTTCCCTTATTACATAACTACCCAGAACGCAGTGTACTTCTTCCACCTCAGGCTAAGATGTCATCACCTCTAACTTTGGATGCTCTCCGTGTTTGGACGGGCAAGCTCCAAGGAGCATTTCATCAGCGCATGCAGTGCTTAGTGCCGCCAAAGGTAGGGCCCCTGCCAGTGATTCGTACTCAGGCTAATGGCCTGTGGGCTTCTGGGAAACAAAAGGGCAGGTGATGGAGGACAGCCATCAGAAATTGGCAGGGAACAAGGCTCTTTTTGAGCAAAACTATTAAGAAGAACATGAATCAAATAGAGTCTCAGAGGCTCTGGAAATATGATTGCATTCTCATATTTTCAAGTAGAAAGAAATTGAAAGAGGTGGGTAGGTCCAAAGTTCCCGAGTCCTTGACCTCTACCATCACAAGAACAGGAGGAAGAGCTGCAGTGGGGACACAGAGCAAATGCACTCTGCGACTTACCCTAAAACGTTCATCCCGAGTCCTATGTTCTGAAACAATAAAGAAGAGGCCAATTCTTCTTTCTACATGGCAGTACTTCATGAATTTAAAGTTCATGATCATGACTCCCCTGAGTCTAATGAATGTTTGGAGGTTGAATTGGGACAAGGTCTGAGGTTCTTTGGCCAATCAATGAGTCAATGAAATGCATGAGTCCTGCAGTAAGTGCTCAGTGTTATGTGGATGCCAAAGGGGATACAGAATAACAGCCAGCACTGGTATAGTGCTTACGTTGTGTCCAGCACTGTTCTAAAGACTTAATCTGAACAACTCTTTATGTGCATGTGCTATTCCTAACCCTGTTTTACAGATGAGGAACTGAGGCTCAGAGAGGGCAAGTAGCAAAATCCAAGGTTGCATGCTAAGTCACAGAGCTAAGATTTGTGGCTTGCTAGATATGGTCTTACCCACGAAATGAAAGCTGCCTCCCTATAGAAAAAATAAGAGGGAAGAATTCTCCTTCAGGGTTATCACACATGAGAGAATGTTAAATGTACATAATGTCTATGACATATCCTAAGAGAGGTTATGGTCTGGGTTGAAATGGATAAAGAAGATAGATTGGGAGTTCCCATCGTGGCTCAGTGGAAACGGATCCAACGAGCATCTGGGAGGATGCAGGTTTGATCCCTGGCCTCGCTCAGTGGGTTAAGGATCCTGCATTGCTGTAAGCTGTGGCATGGGTTGCAGATGCAGCTTGGCTTTGGCATTGCTGTGGCTGTGGCATAGGCCAGCGACTACAGCTCCAATTTGACTCCTAGCCTGGGAACCTCCATATGCCACAGATGTGGCCCTAAAAAGACCAAAAAAAAAAAAAGAAAAAAAAGATAAATTGTGAAGAACTCAATCCTTGGAAATTGTGCAGGATTTCCACAGGTACAGAGGGAGGTGAAGGTTTAGGAAGTGAGCCTTTGGGGACATTTAGCATTCCTGCCCCATTAATTGCCAGTAGGGATCATCAAGCATTGTGACAACCCAGAATTTCTCCATGTGTTTGCAAAAGGCTGCTTGTTGAGAAGCCCTGAACTACATGTCCAATGGCTCAGAGCAGTGGTCTTTATGTGTATCAGAATCATGTGGAAAGCTTGTTAAAATACAAACTGCTGGGACCTGCCTCCAGCGCTTCTGATTCAGTAGCTCTGGGGTGAGATCCAAGAATTTGAATTTCCTAACAAATTCTTGGGTGATGCTGATAACATGGGGACCTCACTTTGAGAACCAATGGCCTTGAAGCAGAAGCCAGAGGGACATAAGAGTAAGGAGAAGGGTATGGGCTGAACATAGGAAAAGATAAAAATGAAGAAATAGGGCAGTTGCCTCATAGTAACAGCCAGGTTCAGTGACAATTTATTCTGAGTCAGTACTGTGCAAAGCCCTTGACATACATTCTCTCTTTGAATCCTTGCCATGAATTGTAGATGCTATTATACTTTCGAGTTTACAGCTGAGAAAATGAAGTATTAAATACATTAGGAAAATTTCCAGATCATATGTCTATAACTTAAGACTCATTTCCAGCCTATTCTAGGGGGGCAATCATTAGCTAGTACTGCTGTTCCATGGTTCTGAGAAGTGTTTTGATGTGATGAGCTGGGACGAATATACTCTTTCAAAGTTTCTAATTAGTGATGTAGCAAGACAAAACTAGAGTAAATTATTCTGGTAGAACTGTGCGATATTTAAAGTCTGAGAGGATGGAAGTTCCCACTGTGGTGCAGCAGAAACAAATATGACTAGGAACCACAAGAAACCTGGCCTTGCTCGGTGGGTTAAGGATTCGGCTTTGCCATGAGCTGGGGTGTAGGTCATAGATATGGCTCAGATCTGTTGTTGCTGTGGCTGTAGCATAGGCCGGCAGCTGTAGCTCTGATTAGACCCCTAATCTGGGAACCTCCATGTGCTGTGGATACAGCCCTAAAAAGCAAAAATAAAATAAAAGAAAATAAAACTAAAAATAAAAATTCTCAGAGGATGGCTGTGGATCTTTACAGTAATACAGGCATGACCAAAATTTCAGGAACATAGCTTTACATGCTATGTGCATGCTATTTGCAAAATAAGTGTCATGTAAATCCATGCCCCATCAGGATTTTCATTAACATTGAATTCCTGGGGGTTTCCTGGTGGTTCAGTGGGTTAAAGATCCCACATTGTCACTGTTGTGGTGTGGGTTTGATCCCTGGCCCCAAAACTTCTGCATGACAAGGGTTGTGGCCAAAAAAACAAAAACAAAAAAACCCAAAAAACGAAGACTGGATTCCTCTTTGTTTGCACGTCTGATCTTTTAGAACACAGATTTTGGAATCAGAAGACTTTCATCTTGCATCTCCTGCTTACAATTTATTCAAATATTCAAAAATATTACTGAAATCCACTAACAGTGACAATAATTTTGTCTTTTGCTGGCTTTAATTGGCTACCATTTTGTTTTGAGATGACTAACCAAACACGAGTTAAACTTTTCTCATTGACTGCTTTTGAAATCTTTTGTCTTTGGTGTCCTACAGCTCCATTAGGATATGTCTAGGTGTGGATTTATTTTACCCTTCTTGGGTCTGAATTGGTGTCTTTCTGGAAAAGTCTCCATTATTATTTCTTCAAATACTGCTCCTTTCTCATTCTTAATATTATTTCCTTCTGGAATTCAAATTAAAGTATGTTGGATTTTTTCATTCTGTCCTCTTATTTTATTAATCTCTTTCACATTTTCTACATATCTCCCTTAGAAAAATTCTGGATAGTTTCTTTGACCTAGTTTTCTTTTATTAAGTCTTGCCCCATTTGTTCCTAATCTGCTATTTAATCTATTAAGTGCTTAATTTCATTGAATTTATTGCCACTTTAATTTTCAAATTCTATTTCTTCAAATCTTTTTTTTATTGTCTTTTATTTCTTGCTTATGTTTTCAGACTTCACTCCTTGAAATATATCAAACATTCAAATTTTATATCTGGCATCTGGTAATTCCAATATCTGGAGTTTTATCTGTATGATGCTGCAGTTATTTTCTCTGGCTCTTATGGTCGTTTATCTGTATATTTGCAATTTTTTTTTTTTTTTTAGCTTATATCCCTTGGTTCATTACTTGAGAGGATTTTTTTCAGGTCATGATGAAATTAAATTCCTTCACAGAGGACCTATTTTTCTTCTTATCTCCTGGAGGAAGGCAGTAAAATATAAGCCAAAATTTCTATTTGAATTTTTTTTGTATCACCCAGAAAGTTTTAACTTGGCCCAAAAACCTGTGCAAGGGCTGGCTTATAGTTCCAAATTTTGAGTGATTTCTTTCTTTCTTTCTCCTTCCTTCCTTCCTTTTCTTATTTCTCCTTCCTTCCTTCCTTCCTTTTCTTTCTTTCTTTCTTTCTTTCTTTCTTTCTTTCTTTCTTTCTTTCTTTCTTTCTTTCTCTTCCTTCCTTCCTTCCTTCCTTCCTTCCTTCTTTCTTTCTTTCTTTTCTTTCCTTCCTCCCTCCCTCCTTCCTTCTCTCTCTCCCTCTCTCTCTCTCTCTCTCTTTCTTTCTTTCCTGCACATGCAGAAGTTCTCAGGCCAGGGACTGAACCTGTAGTACTGCGGTGACAATGCTAGATCCTTAACCCACTGATCCACCAGAGAACTCCTGATTTTCTTCCTTTACACTTAGTGCTAAAGTGAAAAGAAATGCTTCCTTATTGTCTGCTTCTAAGAGGAAACTGTATTCCAATGAAGTCTCAGCTTTACATGGGGGCCTGCCAATAGACTTTCTACTTTAGGTGTTCCCTAGAGTGTATCTACTTTCTTCTGTGCCTTATATTATCTAGTCTGATTATCTAGTCTGATATATTACAGAAAATGCAAGCTCCAACTTAAACTGAAAATGTTGCAAATTATATAGAAAAAAAAGGAGAAAAAGCAGTCATTTTCATGGAAAGATATCATTAGATAAAAATGAACTCTCTAAGGACAGAAACAACACATCTTTTATTGGTATCTTTAAAATAATACATTTTTACTGGTATCTTTAAAACTATGTCTAAGACATAATAAGAGCTCCATAAATAACAGATGAATAGAGTATATGCATTTCTATTGCTTTGGAGACTTCAAATACTTTGATCAGTATAACTCACTATTAAATGAATATAGACATATTTTGGTTCCTAAATATTCAGACACCAATATATACATTGCACATACTGTGTGTATATATTGTATATTTTATGTATGTATATACAAATGTCTATAAATGTATACATACATATATACATACTTATACACACACACATACACACACACATATATATACACACACACGTATCTTATGTGTATTATATTAAATGGTTCTACCATTCCAACATAGTCACAGTTATTGCTAAGCTTGGCACACCTCTGATAAGCTAGCAGGCAGCCCCTGTTAACAAACAGAAACATGTTTCAGCAACCGAGATTAGAGATAAGCCATTTTGGATTCTGAATTCTAAAAGTGTCCACCTAACTGTAGGCGGTGATCCATTTGCCTGCATAAATGTCATCCATGGAACATCCCCGTGGCTCTGCTTCTGAGCTCAGAGGAGGGCATGCAGGCTGAACACAGAATCACTGAATGGAGAGGGACTGAGGCAAGGAGGGTCGCTGCCAAAGCTGTTCCCCTTACAATTAGGAGCTCTTCCAAACTGGGCAGAAAAGGGAGCTCTGGAAATAGGAAGGGTTTTACATTTTCATCAGCTCAGATTCTGAGGTGTATAGGTAATTCTGACTGGCTGGCAATCTGTGGTACAATTAACTAGAATACAGAAATACATTGCTTTGAGATCAGGAACTGCATTGTCTCTTTTAAAAGGAATTCAGAATAATTATAGACAGATAATTGGAATCAAACAAAATCTGGCATTGTCACTTAGTCTTGTCAGCAAGCAAGCTACTAACACTTTCAAGTCTCTCATAAACTGGGAAATGCAAATAATAACACTTATAAGATTGTGTTAAGATTAAAACAAGATGACATATAAAATGATTTGCACAGTGCCTCATACATAAACATACAATAAAATTATAGCTGTAAATAACTTGAATTTTTTCCTTCTCAGTATAGTCTAGTGTAGTGTGCTTTTTGCACATTGGTGCACTTACTAAATGTCAGCAAATTAATTAGAAAAGTCAGCCATCTTCACCTGTTTAAGTGACTGCCCACATTTCTTCCATGCCTTTGGCCTTCACCATTGTAAAAAAAAACAAGAATTGGGATGAGTTTTTGTTCAGTGAAGACAGAGCCATATAGAGACCTATTCACTTCAGCTGTTAAAGGACTTGTTAAAGTGGTTTTTCAAAGAAGGAGGCAGGGGTTAATTTCTTGCCCCATCGAAAGGGAGGAGAAATGCCTAGCACCAGACACCGGCTTCGCCCTGCAACCAGCAGCCTCCGTTCTGTCTGCTTTGCTTTGGCAAAGCTTGTGTACTTCCATTGACTTAATATGCTGACACACAGCTCTGCTGCCACTGCAGCCGCGACCCACGTAATCTCTCTCAAGAAGCACTGTGTATTCTTGCCAACCTCTAAAAAGAGGTTAGAGATAAAGACTGTAATTCTGGAGAACCTGCTTGCCTTGTGGCTTCTGTGAGGGTCCGTCCAACCGTTTCCTTTGTTTGCCTCAGGAACTCCCACTTCGCCTCTAACAATTCAGCTTGTTCTCAGGAAGATGTATGGAGTCCTAAAAACAACTCTTCCTCCTGATTCAAGGAAGCTTTGCAAAACTGGCATGGGATGTCAAATAGCAAGCAGAGGAATATTTCTACGGCTAGAGTTAGAGAGGGAGAGAGATTTTGTGGTCAGAACACAAACCCATTAATAGAGCTGCAGGATTTCTTTCAAAAGCCACCGTCTCCTCTTTCCTCCCATTTTAAAACTTGATTTGTACCGTAAGCTAATGACTTAGATGTCCCGAGCTTTACAGTTCTCCTCTGGAAATTAAAGGCCAGATACTTTCACCAAGGCATTTTTGTTTTCCTGCAAGCTATGTACATGCCATGTGCATTGCTTATTGCGTTGAATGGGTTTTTGCTGCATGGAATTTTAGAGCTTCCCACACAACACTTATGTCCCAAATAGTGGGTATAGATAGCGAGCTGCTTAGCAGAGGTGGATCTTTAATAATGTTATGCAGAGAATGGTGTTGCATCCATGATTCTGCTCAATGAGTGAAACTGTTTTTATCTTGAATTACAATTATGAAATAACCCTTCCACCAAGACTAGAATAAAATAAAATATTCTTGTTGTTTTATTGGACTAGGAGGTGGCGCTCAGATGAATAACCCAGTGCTGTCAGAGCAGACCAGAGACAAGGATACGTCTCTTGTTGACCTTCTAGCTATGATAAATTGGATAAATACTCAATTTTCCTAATCCCATCCCCTTATTTTTATTGTTCTAGCCAGGACTGCCGGTATAATGTTGAATAGAAGTTGTGAGACCAGACATCTTTTGCCTCGTTCCCAAATTTTGGAAGAAAAGGTTTTTGAAAATATCTTTTATCATGTTGTTGCAGAGTTTCCCATTACTTATTTCCTGTGAATAGATGATAAATTTTGTCAAATACTTTTTCTAAATTTATTGATGTGATCACCTCATTTTTCTTTTTGGTTTGTTAATAGGGAAAGTTATATTGTCTGTCAATGGATATTAAGCCAGCCTTACATTTCTAGCATACATTTCAGTTGGTCACAATGTATTTATTTTTATATGTTGGTTGATTTGATTTGCTACTATTTTTTGCTAAGGATGTTTGTATTTATGTTCGTGAGGGGTATTGATTTGCAGTTTTCTCTGCTTATACGTTCTATAGATGGTGTCGATGTCAAGCTTTTTTTTCTGCAAAAGTCTAGAAATAAGTGGTATTATTTCTTCCTTAAATGTTTGGTAGAATTCATTATCACCAGCCTAGTGTTTTCTTTGTAGAAAAGTTATTAAACACATACACAACTTCTTTAATAGCTATACTTCTATTCAGATAATTTATGAACTTTAGAAATGAAGGCTTTCAAGAAATTTTCCATTTCATCTCAGTGGCCAAGTGTATTGGCATAAATTTGTTCATAATATCTCTTTGTTTTCCTTTTAATGAATCTAGATCTATAGCTATACCCCCATTTCATTCCTGATTTTGATAGTTTGTATTATTTCTTTTTTTTCTCCTGATTAGTTTCACTGGAAATTTACCAATTTTATTGATTCTTTTTCAAAGAACTAGCTCTTTTTGTTTCAACAATTTTCTCTTTTTTCTGTTTTCTATTTTTTGATATTTGCTTTCATATTTAATTTCTCCACTTATGTTATTCACTTTTCTTTTTCAAATTTCTTACCATGGAAGCTTAGATTGCTGATTTAAGATTATTCTTGGTTTCTAATGTAAGTATTTGAAGTTATAATTTCACTCTAAGCAATCCACTGATTTTATGTTGCATTGTAATCTTAATTGAATTCAAGGTATTTTAAAGTTTCCTTTGTCATTTTTTGTTTGACCTACAGGTTATTTAGATATGTCAATTTTCTAATATTTGAAAAAAATTCAAATTTTAAGATTTCCAGTAAAATTCAATTGAGGAATCAAAATAGTTTTCAATCAATAAGATGTCAATTCTTTTTATCAATTTAGTTAATGAATAGAGATGTGTTTTATGTCTCAGAATGTAACTTGTCTTAGTGAGTATTCAGTGCACACTTAAAAGAATGCTCATTCTGCTCTAATTAGGTGGACTGTTCTATAAATGTTAATTAGGTCAAATTAGTTGATAACATTATTAAAGGCTTTTATATATTTCCTAATTTTATGTCTATTTCTTGTGTTAATTATTGAGAAAGGAGTGCTGAAGCCTCCAACTCAAGTTGTGAATGTCTCTTACTAGTTCTATTAGTTGTTGCTTCATTTGTTTTCACACGCTTAGAGATTTAGAATTGTTATGGTTCAGTGACTGTTTGACACTTTTATCACTGTAAAGTATTCTTTGTAATCACTATTTCTTTTTCTGAATTCTACTTTGATAGGAGGAAATATAGTTACACAAGCTTTCCTATGTTTAGTGTTTTTATGGTAATTCTTTCCATCGTTTTATTTTTAAACTGTTTTATACTTGAGATGGATTTCTTATAACAGCACTTAGTTGTATCTTGCTTTTGCGTCCAATATAACAATTTCTGCTTTACAATTAGATTATTTAATATGATTATTGATTTTAATGTAGCTGTCAATAGACCTGGATTTAAATCTACTCTCTTGCTATTTGTTCTCTATTCGTTCTACCTTTGCTTGCCTTTTTTTGGATTAAGTAATTTTTTATGACTCCTTTGTAACTGCACTTACAATTTTGCTAGCTGAATCTCTTTGTTTTATTTATTTAATTTTAGTGGTTGCTCTGTGGTTTACAAAATACGTCTTCATATTACCAGAGTCTGCCTTTAAATAATGCTATAACTTTCTGTAGCGTCTGGGACGCTTAGAGCACTATGCTTCCATTTTCACTGTCCCTTTCCTTTGTGATGTTTTAGTCATATAATTTACATATGTCAATAATTTATCATTATTATTTCTATTTAAACAGAGTTCTTTTAAATAAATTTTAAAATGGGAAGAAATAGCACATATTTACCCACTATAAGTCTATTTCCACTAGTCTTCATTCTTTTGTAAAGGTCAAAATTAGCATCTAGTATCAGTTTCTTTCTGCTTGAAGAACTTCTTTTAATGTTTCTTGTTTTAATGTTTCTTATAATGCATATCTACTTACAATAAATTCTCTTAAGTTTTGATTGTCTAAAAAATTCATTATTTTTAGGATGTATTTTCCCTAGGAATAGAGTTCTAGGTTGGCAGTTTATTTCTTTCAATTCTTTAAAATAGTTGCTTGCATAGCGGCTGGCTGATGAGACATTTGCTTTCATTCCTCTTTTTGTTCCTCTTTATGTAATGTGTCTCTTATCTGGATGTTTTTAAGATTTTCTTTTCATTGCTTGCTTTCAGTTATTTGATCATGACATACTTCGGTATAATTTAAATTTTTAAAATTTTACTTAGGGTTCACTGAGCTTCTTGGATCTATGCATTTATAGTTTTCATCAAATTTGGAATACATGTGAGTATGATTCCTACATATGTATTTTTGAATCATATGCATATTAACTGCTTGACATGTTCCATAGATTGCAGATACTCTATTTTCTTTTTGTGCTTCATTTTGGATAACTTTTTGTTATGTTTTCAGGTTTTCTAATCATTTTTTCTTCAGTGTCTAATCTGTGAATCCTTCTCAATGAAAATTTTAACTTTAGATATTTCCAAAAATTTTACTGGGATCATTTTTATCTCTTCTACTTGTCTCTTCATTATGTTAATGTCTCCTTTATCTTCTTGAACATGCAGACTTTATAATACTTTTATGTCCTTGTCTGCTAATTTTATAACCTCGGTCTTTTTTTGTGTCTGTTTTTATTGAATAATTCTCTTGATTATACTTTACATATTTCTGCATTTTGGCATTCCCGGTAAATTTCATTACGAATTTTACACTGTTCAGTGCAGAATTCTTTTTCTGCATTCCTTTGAACAGTGTTGGACTTTCTTTTCTCTGGCACCAATTTAAGTGACTTGAAATCAGTTCAATGCTTTTGTGACTTAATTTTTGGCTTTATTTGTTGTCTTTTCAGGGCAGCTTTTAGTCTGGAGATAACTTAACTCCTATACGAAGGCAATGACCTTCTAAGGATTCTACCTAATGATATATTTCCATTCTGGCTGGTTAGGATGCAAACTCTTCTCAGCTTTGTATGAGAAATTTTCAACCTCCTGCTTTGCAGCAATTCCTTTCCCAGCCCTGGTGGGCTTCTTCTCTTGTCTGTACAGATAAGTGCTCAGCTAAAGTTTCAAGGATACGTCTCTGAAGATTTCCAGAGCTCTCTCGTCCTTCATCTCTGACACTGCAACTCTTTCCTCTGTCATATCATGCCCTATCATTCCGGCCACCTTGGACTGTGCAAATTTCAATTTTTCTTTTCTCAACTAAGTGAGTCCACTAACTGAGCTCTGAGTTTTTCCTTCCTTAAACTGTAGCCTACAAGTTGCCTGCAGTGGTAATCTGAGGGTTTGCAGGGCTTAGCTTATTTGTTTTACTTTTCTCAAGGCTCACAGTCTTCCACTGCTTTATGACAAATGTCTGAAAGCCATTGTTTCATATATGTTGTCTATATGGTCTGCTGCCTATGGTTTATGAATTTGTTTTGCAGTCCCCACATTAGCCTTTATTCAATGTTGTTTTACCCAGAAAACCTCAGATAGATCCTTATTATTCATTTATTTAATCATTTATTCTTTGCATTATTGTTGAGAAAGTATGGGAGGCTCTGGGGAAATGGGGTTAGTGAGACATAGTTACAATCCTGGAGAGCTACCTCAGCATGTGGGAAACAAACTTTATTTTTTCCATTTTTTAAAGTTTTATTGAAGTATAGTTGATTTACAATGTTGTGATAATTTTTCCTGTACAACAAAGTGATTCAATTACATAAACACACATCCATTATTTTTCAGATTCTTTTTTCATATGGGTTCTAATAGAATATTGAGTAGCATTCCCTGTGCTATATAGCCAGTCTCTGTTGACTATCCATTCCAGGTACAATAGTGTGCAAACTTTAAAAATAATAGTTTGGCTATATGGTTACAATATGCACATGCCTACTATTATAAGAAGATGAATGAAATGTCATGGGAAACCAAAGGGAGAAGAAATTAATCATAACTGGAATGGCTTAGGAGCAGGCAGGAATGGGTAAGGAAGACTTCACTTAGGAGGAAGACTCAACTATGGTGCAATTCAACAATCTATGTGCCACAAAAACTAAAAAAAAACCAGCAAGGCAATTTGCTAAGATGCAGGTTATAACTCTGTTGGCATTCTTTGTGTGTGTGTATGTGTGTGTGTGTGTGTGTTTAGGGCCACACTCATGGCACTTGGAAGTTCCCAGGCTAGGGGTCAAATCAGACCTATAGCCACCGGCCTAGGACACAGCCCCAGCAACTTGGGATCTGAGCCATGTATGCAACCTACATCACAGGTACATCACAGCTCTTGGTGATGCTGGATCTTTTAACCCACTGGTAGAGGCCAGAGATAGAACTGAGTCTTCATACATGCTAGGTGGGTTCGTTACCACTGAGCCACAAAGGGAACTCCCTGTCAAAATTCTTAGTAAACTTAATGAACTTTAGCACTTAAAAGTCATATGAGGAGCTCCCGACGTGTCTCGGCAAGTTAAGAACCTGACATAGTGACTGTGAGGATGTGGGTTTGATCTCTGTGCTCACTCAGTGGGTTAAGGATCCCACGTTGCCACAAATTGTGGCGTAGTGACTCAGATCCAGCGTTGCTGTGGCTGTGGTGCAGGCCAGCAGCTGTAGCTCTGATTTGATCCCTACTCCAGGAACTTCCATATGCCGCAGGTGCGGCTGTAAAAAGAAAAAAAAATGTCCTATGATAATAATAGAAGGGTTTAACCTCACTATGAATTTTAAGATGGGAGGACAAAGCAGTTGAGAAATGAAGTACTGTGGGAAAAGTTTAAGCTACAATTCGACAGTAATGAATAATTTTTTTTGCTCATCCTTTACACAATCATTCCATTTAATATTTACAACAGCTCTATGAGATAGTGCCATTATTATCAACTCTCTTTTGCAGATGATGAAAGAGGTACAGACAGGTTAAGTAAATTGCCATAAGCCATGTGTACTATGTGTAGAGCCAGGATTCAGGCTGAGGATGTCAGGCATAAGAATTGTGATTTTAACTACAGTAGCTATTTTTGCTAAGTTCAACAGCTTCTCTTACAGCCATCTGATGAAAATTCTTTAACATAATAAATTCAAATAAATATATTTTAAATATTTAGTCAGATATGTATCTATTAAGTGAATTCTATGAATAATCCTATTTATTTTTGCTTTATGGAGTGGATTTCTTTTAGAAAGATATTTGGAAAACACACAGAGAAGATACATGAGTAATCAAAGAAATTCAAATAGGATCAAAATGATATACTATTTTTTCCACCTGTCAAACTGATAAACATCAAAAACAATATTGATCACTAATATTAAAAGAGTAGAAAGGATGTGAAGAAATACTTTTTATGTTCATAGTGAGATTGACAATCGATAATTTTTTGAAGGCAGTTTGGAAAGAGATGACAAAAGCCTTAAGACTGACGGAGTTCCCGTCGTGGCGCAGTGGTTAACGAATCCGACTAGGAACCATGAGGTTGCGGGTTCGGTCCCTGCCCTTGCTCAGTGGGTTACCGATCCGGCGTTGCCGTGAGCTGTGGTGTAGGTTGCAGACACGGCTCGGATCCCGCGTTGCTGTGGCTCCGGCGTAGGCCGGTGGCTACAGCTCCGATTCGAGCTAGCCTGGGAACCTCCATATGCCGCGGGAGCGGCCCAAGAAATAGCAACAACAACAACAACAACAACAACAACAACAAAAAAAGCCTTAAGACTGAATATCCTGGAGTTTCCATCATGGCTCAGTTGTAACAACCCCAACTAGCATCCATGAGGACATGGGTTCAATCCCTGGTTCTGCTCAGCAGGTTAAGGATCTAGCACTGTGGTGAGCTGTGGTGTAGGCCGGCAGCTGTAGCTCCGATTCGACCCCTAGCCTGCGAACTTTCATATGCCAAGGATGCGGCCCTAAAAAGATAAGGGGAAAAAAAAAAAAAAAAGACTGAATTTCCTTTGACAGTAATTTTGAAACAGAAGAACAAACCTGTTTCCATATTGGGCCTCTTCTTTTAGCTCTAACCTTTGTGCCCTTTTGCCTGTGCTTAGTCATGCTGGCTCTGCACCTTGGTAAAGGAATGCGGCCTATAGCTTGAAATTGATATAATAGGCCTTTCTCAAGACTCTGCTTCCCAGCCTGACCTTTAAAGGCATAACACTTTTCATTCATAAAGAGATAAAAAGTTGCAGAACAGAGAATAACATTTGTTTTGTTGGCAGTTTGCAGGAACATCTTGATCAGACCTAGATGGACAGAAGAACAAAGGATTATCACAGCCCTCAGGGGTCTGGCAGGCACCATGGTGCCTGTAACAACCAGCCATGCCCTCTCCCTTTTTATAAAAGAAGCTCGAATTCTAACAGGGGGTAAGGCAGTTCTTTGGGACACTAGTCTACAATCCTCCTAGTCTGCTGACTTTTTGAGTAAAGTTGATATTTCTTCCCACAACACCTTGTCTTTGAGTTATTGGCCTGTCATGCAGTGAACAGTATAAGCTTGAACATGGTAACGATTTATGTCCTAGGAGTATGTCCAAAAGAAACAATCATAAATGCAAATAGGATCATAAACTATATGATCCATAATAGTGTTATTTAAAACAGTGAGTAGTTATAAGTATTTTAAAAATATCAAAACTGTTATTTAAAACAGTGAGCAATTATAAATATTTTTAAAATATTAAAACTAAAGAATTGGTTAAATTAACTATTAGGCAGTAATTCTTTTTTTTTTTTTTTTCTCTTTTTTTTTAGGGCCATACCCACGGCATATGGAGGTTCCCAGGCTAGGGGTCTAAACAGAGCCACAGCTGCCGGCCTCCACCACAGCCACAGCAATACCAGATCCGAGCCAAGTCTGTGACCTAAACCACAGCTCATGGCAACGCCGGATCCTTGACCCACCGAGCAAGGCTAGGGATCAAACCCACAATCTCATGGTTCCTAGTCAGATTTGTTTCCATTGAGCCACGACGGGAACTCCAGTAATTTTTTTGAATCTTACGTAGTAAAAATACATTATGTAATAATACAGTAAAGGGCATAATTTCAGTTTCATAGAGATACACACACATAAGTAGCCATCAATGATCATAAAATTGTATGACATGCTTTTGTTTTATTTTGTATTTTCTGATACTACAATCTTAATTGTTGATTGTTTTTATAGTCAGAAACATACAGTGACAAAATAAAAGTAAATAAATCCAGCCTCTAAATTCAGACCAAGAGAAAAGTTTTGAACTTAGGTACGATGCTCTAGAAAAATCAAGAAGAGATTATGTAATATTCTGCTTAATTTTATCACTTTTCCGGATTACATGGTTTAATTCTGATATTTCCTTTACCTCTTAGTATCATAATTATTGGATACCTAAATTTTCTCAATAACTTACCCAATGTCTTTTTTATCTCAGTGAATGTATACGTGTAGATGGTTAAGCATGTTGATTTAAATCGTTCTAGCACATGGAGGTCTTATCTCCATAATTCCAAATATTCAGATGTTTGGAATCTGTTGATTCTGAATGATGACGTTTTCTAATTCTGATTATTCCCTTTTCCCCACTTTACCCATCCCAGTTGGGAACTCCCTATTTCAGGCATCTGGGGAAAGAAGACTGTGGCAGAACCCCAGAGAACCAAGGAGGCAGTTCTGAGCTTTAGAATTCAAAACAGAGTTTTGTTGAGTAGTAACTTGCCTTACTGGGTGTAAGAAGCTGGGTACTTTCCAGAGAACATAATCAATATTCAGAGAGATCTAGCTATTAATTTTCAGTGCTTCCTTTGGATGAGTAACTTGATCGACATCATTTACCTCGAAAGGAAGAATCATCTCTATTTACTAATCTGGGAAATAGAAGATTAAAAAAGTTGTGAAAGCTCATTTTAAGCTTAATCACTATGCTTTCTGCATTTTTGAAATTATTGACTTTTTCATATTTAAGTTTAAAAAAATGATATTGTTTATGTAATTTTATTGACTCTTCAGTTGTCCAGTCCATAGTTTTCTATGGATAACCAAAAATTGAGCACCCCCCAAAAATCTTTAGCTTCCATTTCTCATCAGAATTTTACACATTTTGAAATATATCAAATCCCCAAGGGGCTACTCTTTTAAAATTATGGATTGACAAATTATGAACCTGGAGCTTTCTTTGTGAATATTTCTGAAAATGAATTCATTTGTTTGACAGAAATAGGCTATCCATCTGTTCTGTTCCATTTTATGTTAGCTTGGTAAATTGTGTTATGTAATAATATGCCTATTTCATCTAGATTGTCAAATTTATTGACCTTAAACTTTTTAGAAGAGTCCTTTATTTTCCTTGTAATGTGTGAATGATCTGTAAGGATATATTTTCATTCATTCCTGATAGTAATGAACTGTATTTTCTATATTTTATTCATTAGTCTTGCTAGAGGCCTATTAATTGTGTGGATTTATTTTGGCTTTGTTAGCTTTCTCCATTGTTAAACTACTTTTTAAAATTTCATTGATTTATGACGTTATCTTTATTGTTTACTTCCTCTACTTTTGATTTGCTCTTTTTTTCCTACTTTTATCAGATGGGATCATAAAGCATTAGTAAGGAAAGGAAAAGAAAAAAGATAAGGGACAGAAAGAGATTACTAAGAAAGAAATACATTTGTTTCTATTCCTGGAAGATAGGATTGCTCACACAGAAATTCCTATTAAAAAAAGAATTTAAAAAGTCTAAAAGAACAAATAAGTGTGTTACAAATATAAATATAAAAATACAGTTGATGAAATCTTTCGGGAAGTAAATATACAGGTAAAAAAATTGGAAACTAAGTGAGAAAAGAAAAATTAAAAAATCATTTTAGGAGGTCTTTCAACTATCTGCAGTTTGAAGAAGAGAGAATAAGAAAGTAGAAAGGACGTTATCAAGGAAATAATACAAATAGAAGTGCCCAAGAACTGACTGTGTCATCCCAGGAAGGTCCTACTGAATGCCTAGCACTCTTACAAGATGGTTGAAAAAATATTAAAAAAAGCAACTATATATATTTGATTAGATTTTTGCTTTGTTGACCACACCCATGGCATATGGAAGTTCCCAGGCTACGGATTAAATCCAAACCACAGCTGTGGCGTACACTACAGCTGTGGCAGCACCAGATCCTTAACCCCCTGCTCCAGGCTGGGGATCGAACCCCAGTGGCCACAGAGACAACTCTGGATCCTTAACCTGCTTCACCACAGCAGGCAGTCCTCGATTAGATGTTTATTACTTTTCTATTTTTCCAATTAATTTTAAAGACTTACATATGTGTGTGATATTTGAAAAAGCATATTTATATACACACAAATATATTTGATTTTAAAAAATTTTTATACTTTTCCAATTAACTTGTAAGAGCCTATATGTATATTTGTGTGTCTATTAACAAATAGTATTTATTGGGATTTCCTGTCGTGGCTCAGCAGGTTAGGAACCTGACTATGATCCCTGAGGATGAGAGTTTGATCCCTGGCCTCACTCAGTGGGTTAAGGATCTGGCATTGCCTTCAGCTGAGATGTAGGTTGAAGACTCAGCTGGGATCCAGCATTGCCGTGGCTATGGTGTAGACCAGAGGCTGCAGCTCTTGTTCAGCCCCTAGCCTGGGAACTTCCTTATGCTGCAGGTGCAGCCCTAAAAAGAAAAAAAAAAAAGAAAAAGAAAAAAAAGGATTTATTGCATGATGAAGAACCAGACAGAAATCAGGAGAAAGCTTTTAATCAGAGAATAGAAAGAGGGAACATACTAATGTTTTCTGGGCAGCAGGAACTTTATAATATGTGTGTGTGTGTTTATTTTATTCTACCTTCTCAATAACTCTTTGAGGCAGGTATTATTATCCCCATTTTAGAAATATTTACCCACATGTACTTAATAGTCTCTTGGGAACTTAAATTCAGATCTATGTGATTCCCAAACACTTTCACATTCTACTTTAGCAAAAGCTAAGACTTGAGAAGGGCCTTTCAGAATGGTTAGCTTTAAATACTATTTAATTTTAGATATTATTTAGCCTAACTTAAGGTATTTCATATATAAGAGGAAAACTGGAAGCTCCTTCAATCATCCATTCATTCAACAAAAACTTGTTGAATTTCTCCTTTATGTCAGGCCCATAGACGATAGCATACAGCTCTGCTCAAGACACAACCCTTTGCACCTAAGAAGCCTCCAGCACTGGGGGCTGGGGAGAGAGACCCCAGGCCGTGGCTATGCTGAGGTAAGTACGATGTTGGGGGATTTGGTGTGCAGAGGCGCGCCCAGGACAGATACCTAACCCAGGCATCAGCATTCAGGAAGCCTTCCAGGATGACTTGCTGATACAGGAAGGAAGAGTGTGTGTCAGACAGCTCAGCAGGGGTGAGGAGCAGGGGTGGGGGTTGGGGGAGTGGGGGATGAAAGTGTTCTGGGCAGAGGGATCTAGTTGTCTGGCCGATAACTGATGTCACAGAAGCCTCAAATGGCCTGACATGTTGTCTAATACTTGTTGGAACATGGGTGGGTAGCCAGAGAAGCAGTTATTGGATGGGAGAATAATTGGGGAACATAATCCAGTAATTACTGTAGGAGCCCGAGATGAGAGTTATTGACCCAGAAATTCCCTGTAAAAGGGCTTTCTCTGTCCTTTCAATTCCCAGAGACAGATTGTGCTGATGTCGGAGGGAAAATGTGTGCTTTTATCCCTCATATCTAAGTAGGTCAGTATTTGCTAACACTCAAGGAGCCTGCATTATTTCCCCGTCGGCTAGAACATTGTGCTAATGAGGAGCGGGTCATAGGTTTAATCCCCTTATGGGCCTCTTAGCTTCGCTCGGTTCCATAGCCACAGACAGCACCCCCTCACCCCGGGCTGGGCTTTCTCAAATGCCAGTTGCTGGCAGGAGAAGCCTGGTGAGACCTTTTGGACGGATTAGAGAAAACTCATCACCCCTCTGTGCCTCAGAGGGGTACAGCTTCCAGTGAATGTTCCACTGACAGCGCATAATCAATGTAATTGTGGTTTTCTAAGAATGCTGAAAACATTTAATGTTACTCCCACTAAATCTCTAACCTCAGCTCCTGTGGAAAATTTGCAGCCAAAGAGCTGCAATCAGCTAATATCCTCCTCTTCTCTCTCCTCAGAGTAAACTAAGAATATTTGTTAAACATCCAGTGAATTGGGGGCCCTATGATGCTGTAGCAAGAGGGCCAAAGATACAACCCCTCGTGCATAGATGTTTAAGCCTAAATACTGTATATTTATTCAGCAATGACTTTACAGTACAATCCATAGATCCAGCTCTGCGTCGAGCATCTAGAAGAAAAGATGTACTATTTAACGTATATTGAATATGGCCTGCGAGCCAAGCATGTAGCTAAGTACTTTACAATGATTATTTCATTTAATGCCCCCAAATAACATGTCCAAACTCAAGTTAGCCAAGTCCTCCTCAACCCGTAACCTTCCTGTTTCACTGGGATAGGAGGTTATAAAGTTTGAAAATGGGTGGCCATAGAAAAAACCATTATGGTCGGAAATTTCCTCAGAAGAATTCTCCAGGCAGAGAGGTCTGAATAATTACAACAACTATAACTAATATTTGTTATAGTTCCTTCGTTCGTTCATTCCTTCCATCTAGCTGGTTGTTTGGTAACTTTACTGATGTTTTAACAAAACAGCTTTTGATATTGTAATTTTCTGCAAGGTCTGCTTTCTATTTTATTGATGCCTACTCTTATCTTTCACTTGTTCTATTTATTTTGCTCTTTTTTTTTTTCTAACTTTCTAGGCTGAAAACTTAGCTTCTTGATTTTAGATATTGTTTTCCAATATAAGCATTTAAAGCTGTGTGTTTTCTTCCACACAATGCTTTAACCGTGCCCACAAATTCTGATGGGTTTTATTTTTATTGCCCCTCACATGATATATTTCATAATCTCCTTTGTGCTTTTGTCTGTGCCTCATGAATTTAAAACTGTATAGTTTAATTTCCAGATGTTTGGGGTTTCCTAGATGCCTTATCACGACTGCTTTCCCATTCAACCCTGTTGTAAAAAGGATTCTGCTTCCGGGCAACCCTTCAGACATGACCCACAACTTCAACTCTTCCCACTGAAGACCACTCCAGCCCGATGGCCTGGCCTGTAGATTCTGGCTTTTCCAGGCCTGACTGACAATTGCGTAAACGAATTCCTTACAGTCTCTCTAGCTAGCCAACTAGACATGTAAGTGTATATGTAGATGCATGTACACATTCTATTCGTTCTGTTTCTCTGGAGAATTCTAATACATAGGTAGAAAACACATTCTTTCTAAATTTTAATCCCCATTAAAGGTACTGAGTTCTGTTTTATGGCCCCAAAAAAGACCTATCTTGGTGAATGTACCATGTACTCCTGAAAAGCATATATATTCAGCTGTTGCTGAAAGTAGTGCTCTATAAATGTTAATTTGGTGAAAGTAGTTTACAGTGGTGTTCACAGCTTCTTGATCAGTACAGATTATTTTGTCCAGTTACTATAAGAATTTCTGTGACAAGGGGTGTTAGCAGTATCTTAACTGTGATTGTGTAGCTGTCTGTATTTCCTTCAAATTCTGTCAAGTATTGCCTCACCTGTTTTGAGCTTCCATAATTAGGTGCCTACCTTTTATACTTTTTATGTCATCCTCGTGGCTAACCCCCTTTATCATTTTGAAATAGCTCTTTATTTCTAGTACTACTCTTTGCCTTAAACTCTGTTGTATACGACTGCAAGCCTGGTAGATCTATGGGTGGCATGATGTATATTTTTCCATCCATTTACTCTCCACCTCTCTGTACCCTGATATTTAAAATGTGTCTGTCATAGGAAACATATATTGAATCTCACTATGTTATGGATTCTGTCATAAATACTGTTTACACCATGAACAGTTAATATGTCTTTGTGTGGTTTAATTTAGTTCTACCATCTTTTTTTCTGTTTGTCACCTCATTTTTTGTTCCTCTGTTCCATGTTTTCTTCCTTCTCTTGGGTTATTTAATTTTTTTAGTATTTCTTAGTTTACATCTTAGCTCTTAGATTTTTTTTGAGTATAAATTTTTAGTGGGTCCTCCAAGGATATATATACCTAAACTTTCACATCTGCTTGGAGTTAATATTGCATCACATCATATAAAGTATAGAAACTTGGCAATCATATATGTTCCTTTACACCCCCCCACTGGCCATCATGTTACTGTGATTGTATGTATCAGTCCTACTTACAGTGAGTACCCCAACAGACAATGGCACAGCTTTTCCTTTAAATCGTCATATGTATTTTAAAAGACTTAAGAGGGAAAAGAGTCATTTTTAAAAGACTATTTTTAGAACAACTTTAGGTTTACAGAAAATCTAGGAGGTGGTTCAGAGCTTCTGCATATACCTCCTGCCTCCACATGGACAGCCTCCCCGTTACCAGCATCTGCCACCAGAATTGTACATTTGGTGCAAGTGACAGACATGCCCTCACATGTCCTAGTCACCCAGAGTCCATAGTTCACATTACAGTTCACTCTTGGTGTTGTCTGTACTGTGGGTTTGGACAAGTATATAATGACATGTGTTCATCTTTATCGTATCATACACAGTATTTTCACTGCCCTAAAAATCCTCTGTGCTCCGTCTACTTATCCCTTCTTCCTCAGCCTGGATCTTTAACTATATCCACAACTTTACCTTTTCTAGAGTGGTATTTGATTGGAATCACATAGTATGTAGCCTTTCAGATTTCCTTATTTCACTTAGTAATCTGCATTTAAATACTTTCCATGAACTTTCATTGTTTGATAGCTCATTGCTTTTAAGCAATGAACAATATTTCATTGTTTGGATGTACTGAGTTTATTTATCTGTTCACCTGCTGAAGGACATTGTAGCTGCTTCCAAGTTTGGGCAATGATGAATAAAGCTGTTATAAACATCCAGCTGAACACTTTTGTATGGACATAGTTTTTCAACTCCTTTGGGTAAATATCAAGGAATGTGATTTTGGGATGGTAAGGTAAGAGTACATTTAGTTTTGTAAAAAATCACCAAGCTGTCTTCTAAAGTGGCTGTACCAAAAAAAAAAAAAAAAATTGCAATTCTCACTTAAAATAAATTAAAAAAAATAAAAAATAAATAAAGTGACTGTACCATTTCACACTCCCTTAGCAATGTATGAAAATTCCTGTTGCTCTACATCCTCGCTGGAATTTGATGTTATCAGTGTTCCGGATTTTGGCCATTCTAATAGGTATGTAGTGGCATCTTGTTTTAATTTGCATTTTCCTGATGGCATATGATGGAACATCTTTTCATATGCTTATTTGTCATCTGTCTCTCTTCTCTGGTGAGGTTTCTGTTAAGGTCTCTATTCTGTTCCAATGATATATTTGTCTATTATTTCTCTGTTACCACACTGTCTTGAATACTACAGCTTTATAGTTAGTCTTAGTGTAGGGTAGTGTCAGTATTCCAAATTTGTTTTTCTTCAATATTGTGTTGGTTATTCTAGGTCTTTGGTCTCTCTGTATAAACTTTAGAATAGGTTTGTCAATATCCACAAAATAACTTGCGGGGATTTTGATTGTAATTGCATTGAATCTACAGATGAAGTTGGAAAGAACTAACATCTTGACAATACTGAGTCTTCATTATTCATACATATGGAATATTTCTCCATTCGCTTAGTTCTTTGATTTCATTCATCACAGGTTTTTTTTCCTCCTATAGATCTTAAACACATTTTGTTATCTAAATAATTCATATTTTGGCGTGTTAGAGCGAATGATGTTGTGTTTGTTATTTCAAATTCCATTGTCCATTGCATTTCCCCAATGGCTAGTGAAGTTGAGCATCTTTTCCTGTACTTATTTGACATGTGTATATGCTCTCCAGTGAAATCTCTCTTCAGGTCCTTTGCTCATTTTCTTTCTTCTTTCCTCCTTCCCTCCCTCTCCCTCCCTCTCTCTATCTTTCTTTATTTCCCTTTTTTTCAGGGCCACACCTCTGGCATAAACAAGTTCCTAGGCAAGGGGTTGAATCAGAGCTGCAGCTGCCAGCCTACGCCACAGCCACAGCAACATGCAAGCTGAGGCATGTCTGCGCCCTACACCACAACTCATAGCAACACCAGATCTTTAACTTACTGAGCAAGGCCAAGGATCAAACCCACGTCCTCATGGATACTGAGCCACAATGTGAACTCTGCTCATTTTCTAATTGGATCATTTTTAATTTGGATAATACTTTACACATTCTAGATTTGTCAATATGTGCTTTGTAAGTTTTTTTTTTTTTTTCCCATTCTGTAGGTTGTATTTCCATTCTTCTAACTGGGTCTTTTTTAAAACAAGAGTTTTGAATTTTGATGAAGTCCAATATTTGATTTTTCTTTTACGGGTTGTGTTTTGGGTATCTGTTTGTGCCTATTGGCATTTCCACATTGCCAGGTTCTCTAATACCCAATCTGAAAGCCCAAGGAAGTGATCACTGTGTTATTCTTTGGACCCCAGTTTCTCTAGTTGGGTTGCCTTTTTCTGTCCACTTTTCAGAGTCATCTTACCTTTATTTTATATGTTTTATATATCTAGGTATTTTTCCTATTCATCAGGAGGAACAGGATAGATATATCCACCCCATTTTCCCAGAAGCAGAAGTGTTCGTAATTGCTTTTGAGAGTTATCAGGTAGGTTTTTTTTTTTTTTATATTTTCTGTAATGTATAGTTAGTTGAAATCAGTGCAAAGGATGGGCTATGGGGATTTTAAACTGCTACAGAGAATTTGGAATTTTCCATTATTTTTTAAATAGTTTAAAATGCAAAAAAGGAGGCTGTTTTATATTAATCAATATACTTACCATTGCCAGCATTCTTTATTCTTTTGCGTTAATCCACTTTTCTCTCCATTCCCTTCTGCCTACAGAACTTTATTTAACATTCTGCAGAGTGCAAGTCTACTCTCCATAAATTACCTCAGTGTTTGTGTCACAAAGTTTTTATTTTGCCTTTGTTTTTGAAAGATATTCCTGCTAGGCATAGAATTCCAGATTGACAAATTTTTATTTCACTGCTTTCAAAGATGTGGCTTTATTTTCTTCAAATTATCTAGTTTCTGATAAGAAACGTGCTCTCATTCTTATCTTTGTTCTACTCCACGTAATATATGTGCGTATTTTTTCCTCTTGGTGCTTTTGTGACTTTCCTTTGTCACTGGTTTTCAGCAACTTGATTATGATGTGCCTTCATGTAAATTTCTTTGTGTTTATTTGATTTGATGTTTGATGATCTTCTTAGATATATAAATTTGTAATTTTCTTCACATTTGCAAATTCGTTATTATTATTTCTTCAAGTATGTCTCCTTTTCTGGACTCACAATCATACGTATTATAGTATATGATTACTTTATATTGGGCTTCATTTTACTGAGGATCTCAGCTTATTTCAGGTTAGTTTTCTCTATGTTTCATGTAGCATAACTTTTATGGCTTTGTTCTCAAATTTACTGTTCTTTTTTCCTTCAGTTTCTAATCTGCTATTAATCCCAACATCTGGTGTATGTTTCATTTAACATTCTATATTTTTCATTTCTAGAAGTCCCATTTACATATTCATATATCTCCCACTTCTCTACCCATTGTGTTCATGTTTCCCCTTAAATTCATGAGCTTATTTAAGATTTATAATAGCTCTTTTCAGGTGCTTCTTTAATATTTTGAGTAGATGTTTTACAAAAGCCACTAGTTAAGTTTTACTTAAATGGACATTATTATTCATATTTGGCAGTTAAGGAAACTAAAGCTTGGTAAAGCAAATTAATTTGCCCAAATCATGTAGTTAATAAGTAGAAAGTAAGAGCCCAGGATCTTCTGATTCCAAACTTCATCCTCACAGTTACTATTCTATCCAATATTAACTCTCTTAACTGATTGTTTAAATTTGAACAATATATTACTTTTATGAATCTCGGTTTCCATGTCTAGAGATCACAAAGATATCTACTTCACAGAATGGCATATGAAAAGTATTATTCCTCGAGTTATTTTTGCTGCAGTTGGGGGAAGGAACTTGAACCTTACTTCAGAGACAGCCCAATAATAGTAGAGCTAAGCATACATTTGGATATGTGTTGGTGGGGGGAAGACACTTTACTGGAAGGCTATTATAAATCAGGAAGCATGAGGACAAAGGGGCATTCCTAGTAGATGTCCTTGGATAGGAAATAAAAAGCATTAATTCTCCACTTCTTCATAAATATGCCTGGTGCTCCCTGGATATGTCAGAGAAGCTAAGATTTCAATCATTTTAAAAATATGGACTTAACCATTTTGACATGGGTATAGTATGGAAAAGAAATTGTTGTATACTGACCATCTAAATAACGTCTTCCAACAATCCTGATGGTGACAGTAATCAAGACGGCATCTACCGGAATAATTTTTTACTGCTTAAGATAAGGACTTGTTCCTAGATTTATATACTTCCCAGAGATATCTCTGTGGCTGGAGAGCTCAGTTTATTCACCCTGTGTATCCAGGGTACATTAATGAGTTCCATGATAGATATGTTTCCTTTTTAGTTTTTTACTTATTTTTTTGTTCTTTGAACTACTGCTACACAGAACTACTGTAGGCAGCAATCTTGAAAATTCATTCAGGGATCTCTATTTACTCAGTACAAATTCTATATAAGTGCACTGCTACACACTCTGTACTGGAGATACAGAGTTACAGAACATGAAATATCTGTCTCTAAGGAATTCATAGACTAGTGGGGGAGATAAAATCCAAGTTAAATATGATATAGTAATAGGTCTAAGCCACAATGGGTGGGAGAAAAAAAATGGGTCTCCCTTACCCATCTGGCAAAGGGGAAAACAGACAAGACTCTGAAGGGACCCTAGGGAGGGTGACGCTTGACTGAATTCTGAAAGGGGAGGATGAGTTTGTCAGGGGTGGAAGTAACAGTGGGGAAGGGGGTTCTCAGCACAGGGAAGGGAAGTGGGCCTGAAGGCATGTGAGGGGTTGAACATAGCGCCTCTGTTATCTGTAATTTGTTTGGACTGGGGCTTGGGGGACATAAGCCAGGACAGGTAGGCAGGGTTCAGACTGTGAAGAGGCTATTATGTCTCTTGGTCACAAGGGAGTCTGAATGTGAGAGCGTGGGTGAGGAGGTATTAATTCATATCCACACTGGAAAAACAACTCAAAGTACAAGGCTGGTTGCTGACAAATCAGTTGCCTCAGATTTGTGTCTGATCCCACACAGGGGTTGATGCAGAAATACCGATGACAGACTGGGCCTAAGCTCCCAGACAGCGAGGAAATCTGCTGAGTAGAAGCCTTTGGAGTCTGACTACGGGATAAACAGCTTTGCTCAGAGCTCTACCCTCTGGGTAAACAGTGGCCTGTTTCTGAGGGGAGGAAGCTCAGCTGGGGGTGGATGGTGTTGGCTCTTGAGACAGGAACAGTGCTGCCTGGACTTGTGCAGGCTCCTGAGTTTGCAGGCAGACCACAGGGAGCTGACAGATCCAGAGAGGCACGGATGTGGTAGAAAGCACAGTCAAGGGTGGGTGAAATGTTTCAAACCTAGCAGGGGAGTAAGGAGAGGCACCCCTTTGTGAATACCAGCCTCCGTGCAGAGGTCTGGCGCTTGCCCGGCCCTCCTCCACTCTGTAACTGTAGCTATCAGGTACCAGGCTTCCAGCCAAGTGCTTTCCTTGTAGAAAAAGAACAATAACTGACCTGTTTTGAGTGCTTGCCTTGTCTCCATGTACTGTTCTAGATACATGCTATCCTGTATTTAAGTCTTACATCTACCCTACGAGGGAGTTAACAACACCATTCCATGTTACAGATAAGGAAACTGAGTCTCAGAGGTACAGTTTGTCTAAGATCCCATATGTGGGAACTAACTAATGGATCTGGGGTTTGAACCCAGGCAGTGGGACATCACAAAGCCTATGGCCCTTTTCTCTATGATGCCATGAGATAAGCAACATTATCCTTGATGTAAAATTGAAGCTCCGAGGAGTTAAGTAAATGGTGGGGCTGGAATGGACCTCAGTCCTGGACTCCAGTTCTGGTTGTGTGGTTGTCTTGGCCACTCCACCACTGCACTCAACTGGGAATGTGTCAAGAGCGGTGTGTGTGTGTGTGTGTGTGTGTGTGTGTGTGTGTGTGTGTGTGTGTGTGTTTGTCTCTGTGGGACACTTTCCTGGTTGGAGCAATGTTTGGGCCTGAATTATATAAGGGAATTGGCTGTGGAGAGGTCCAGCCAAATGTTCTGAAAAGCTCATAAAGGTGTCATCTCACTGGGGTGATCCACATAACCAGTGTTAGCCAAAGTATGAGCAACATCCACCGGGAGGGAACCACCACGGTGGGCCCCACCTCCCCAGCTCTCACAACCAATCTTAAACAGCAGAGGATTTAGGCCTTGGAAAGAGATGTAGGGGCAATATTCCAGACCCAAGCATGGACTATGCTCTCTTCCACTCTCCAAGCTGTAAGAACAGGAAAAGACATGAAGAGCTGGCTCCCCTCCTGCTCTAACTGCTTAGGCCATGCAGGAGGTATGGGGAAGAGATAGCGAGTAAATTGGTTGGAGTGGGGAGTTTTAAATTGGCCTACAGAGAGCTTTTGTTAAAAAACAAAAGAACAATTGTGTAATGTGGGAAGTTATGGAATCTGCTCAAGGCACCATTAAGGAAAAGGAAAGAGAATCCAGGGGGCACAGGCAGTGACAGAAAGATATAAAACTGTTTTAGGCGACCATACAGTAGGCCTGGCACATCATCAGTCACCTACCACTCAGGCATCCCACCATATAGTGCCTTTCTCATCAACAGGCACCCCTCATTCTACTTCTTTCATCCCTGCTTAATTTTTTTTTTTTTTAATTTTAGGGCCACACCTGCAGCATATGGAAATTCCCAGGCTAAGGGCTGAATTGGAGCTGCAGCTGCAGGCCTACACCACAGCCACAGCAATGTGGGATCCAGCCATGTCTGCAGCCTACATGACAGCTTGTAGCAACACCGGATCCTTAACCCACTGAGCGAGGCCAGGAACTGGACCCACATTCTCATGGATACTAGTGTGGTTCATTACCACTGAGCCACAACAGGAACTTCCTCTTTCATCCTTAGAAGACCTCTAACTCCCATCTCAATGCTTGCTCCCAGAGCATGCGCTTTCAGTTCACTACTGAAAGTGGACAACTGTTATTCCTCCAGGATTTTTACTACATTCCCTTTCCAAACCAGATCTTGAAGCTGTCTAAGGCCAAGGTAGAGTGGTTGTGCAAAGCTTAGACCAAGTTTCACTAAAGCATCAGTGGTGTCATGAGTCAGGCTCTAAACACCTCTGATTAATGGATTCTATAACTGTGTTGAGCTCACTTCCTAAGCCCTTTCAAATTCATCGTGGACGCTGCAGGGATGGAGCGTGAGCCCTCTGTCTCTTGGTGGGCACAGGCCGTGTGTCCTTCTACAGAGAGGCTAGATGTCCCAGGGATAGAAATCAGCATCTTTTAGGGCTGCAGACAGAGGTGTCTAGCTGAGGCCTTGTGCCTCTTCCTAAAAGTCACAGTCCTGAGGTGGAGACAGAGTCAGCCTGTCTGAGATCACCCTGCTTCAGTAGATGGAGGGTAAATACTTGCAAAGATCATGGGATATGGGAAGGGAAACAAGGAGCTCTAAGCTTTCAGACTGAGAGGTTTATCTGAAGTTTAATTCTTCTGAGAATGTCTGACTCCCACCAGACCTCAAGTGACTCCCTGACACAGAAAACTGGGAGTTTGGGGTTAGTAGATGCAAACTATTGCCTTTGGAATGGATAAGCAATGAGATCCTGCTGTGTAGCACAGGGAACTGTATCTAGTCACTTGTGATGGAACATGGTGGAGGATAATGTGAGAAAAAGGATGTGTGTGTGTGTGTGTGTGTGTGTGTGTGTGTATGACTGGGTCACTATGCTGTACAGCAGAAATTGCCACGACATTGTAAATCAAGTATAATAAAAAATCTTTTAAAAAAGATTAAAGAAAGAAAGAAAATGGAACATACGAAATCAGGCCAATGATTGGAGATATGTCAGAAACTCCTAAAAGAAGACCGAAGGAGAGCATGTCGGGACGGTCAAGGTGTCCTCTGCGCTGCTCTCCAGCCCATGGACACCTTGATGAGTTGCTGTTTGTGGTCTGAAGATGATCTGTCTCCTTAGGATGGGTCCTCCTCAGCCTGTCTTTATATTCTTTTTATTTTTCATCTGCACCCCATCTCAGGGAAAGTCCATTCATGCATTCATCATTCATTGGTCCAACAAATATGTATGGGATACCAGTCTATGCCAGGTACCTGAGCTTACATCTCCAAGTTCTCAGCATCTCCAGGCCCCTTGGGAGGTCCAGGAAGAAGGTGTCTCAGAGGCCTCTAGTCAAACTGCAGAAAGGTGGGTGTGAGAAGAATGAGTGGTGAAGTCACACATTTTAGGACAAACAAAGGCTGCCTGGAGAAAAGAAAATGAAGAAAGACATAACATTCACCTTGTGTTCCTATTTTTCTGGGTACTTAAATCAGAGAAGCATGTCAAGTTTTGACATGGAGACCTTTGCATGAAGCAGGTACTACCTACTCCTTTCAACCCTTGTTGGGAACTAGCCCATCTGAGTGGGGCTTTTTACATGTTTAAAGGAATCAGACAGGCTACTTGGATTATATAGCAATAGCAGTTTTAATTTTTTGTCTAGATGAAAAATTTGTGATTTTTCTGTTTTTTGTTTTTTGTTTTTTTTTCAGAACAAGATAGAAATGGGATTTGAGAAGCAATTATAGCTGTAAGGAAGGAATTGCTTCCCTTCACGCTCTCACAGCCTATTTAGTGAAGTGATTTGGATTGCACTTTGCTTTTAGCTCCACTCTTGTGTAGGTAAAGAAATTACTGCATGAGCTCACCCTTGGCCCCCAGCCCTGGGCTATCATGCCAGTAAATCTATGATAGCAGAGTCAGCACACCAAATGTCTATATCTTTATTCTTATCTCAATGTGAACTGGACTCAGAAAAATCCTTTTTTCCATATCATTTTTATTCTTAACCTTTCAAGCCACTGGGCCTTGCTCTGAGGCGCTTCTTTTGTCAGATAAGAGCAGGGAAAGAGAGAAGAGGAAAAGGGGAAGACGGGAAGAAATTCACATCTAATTCACTCAGCCGACTGCCTCATCACGTGGGGTAGGAGGCAGGCAGGACCCCCAGCACAGCCATTGGATGATACCATGTGGATGTGGGTGGACCTTTCCAAGGCTTTTTTGTTTGTTTGTTTTTGTATCATATCCATAGGGAAATATAGCAAATATTTGTTATGGCTTTGAGCAAAACACAAATCGGAGCCCCTCTGATGATGGTTCCAGTGCTTTGGGACCCTCAGCAGAGTCTTCCGCTTGCCATTTCACTCGCTGGCATTGGGGGTTGGTCCCGACAAACAGCCCTACAACCCTCGTCCTTGTTCTCCCTCAAGCGAATGTGCCAGGCGGCATGTTTGCTTTTGCCCGCGGCCTCCCCACCCCACAGGCCAGCAGCTCCGCTTCTTGGCTCAGTTCAAGCATCTTTAAATGAAACGTGAGCGCTCAGCAGAGCCCCACAGAGCCTGCGCAAGAGGAATCTGGAAGGGGTCCGACCCTGGCTCCTTCTTCATTCCCCCCTTTTCCCCACTCTGACGCCTCCGCCTTGGCAGCTGCAAGGGTCAGGCCCAAAGGGAACTATGAACTCTCCTGTATCCACAGTTCCGGCTTGGAATCAAGTTGCTGACCCCAGGGACACCGCTCCTGAGGGTAGCACTTGGAAGCATTTGGCACTGGGCTGCTGGAGAGTCACTGTTAGGTGCCCGTTAAAAATCAGGACAGTGAAAGATCACGTCTAATGGTGGAGGTGAGATTTGAGAAAGGCCTTTTGAAAGTGAGGCGTGATTAAGATGGCTGGGGAAGATAGGGGAAGAAAAACCTCGATAGAGATGTGGGCTCAGGTGGGGGATAATCTTCTGGGATATTCGCAATGGCTAAGGCACCCCTCCTGGGGACTCTTGTCAAAGCATGTATGTCATCAGGACTATCATTTATTGGCTACGCTCTGGACATCCAGTCAAGAGGGTGAGCTTCTCATCCGTATCTGGTCAACTCCATGTGGTCATACCTAGCACAGGTACGTCACTGAGGAAGCCCTTAATTCATGCTTGTTGGCTTGAACAGAAATGTCAGCATGAGCAAAGCTCAGCAGATGCAAGAGAGAATAAGACAGAGGAGAGGTGTACATAGAGCTGGAGGGGAAGTGGGTATTTTCTCTTCCTGCAGCTCCTGTAGCTGAGCTCTGTGGGGCAGTCAACCAAGATATCTGAGAACCTTTGCATGGGCTCTGCTCGAGGTGCAAGAAGTAAAATGGCCAAGGTGACCTCAGGAACTGCCTCCTTCCTCTTGGCACATCTTATTTCCTGAGCAGGTGGAAGCCACCACCAAACTGACCCCCCTGCCTGCGTTCACATGCCCGTTCTGCCCACCTTCCTGTTAAGGGCAGAAATGGGTCCTCGCTGATACTGTGCCCCCCAGCCCTGCTTCCTCTCTTCTTTCCTTTACTCAAGAATTTTGCTTCATTTCCTCTCACTCCAGCATTGACAATTTCACCCTCTCTGCAGAATCATTCTCATCACATATAATTTGGTTTATTATGTCCCTTATTAGCTATTGACCCATTTCTCTGCCCTCATTTATAGCAAAGCTCTTCAAAAGAGCAATATTATATGATATGTTATCTGTCTCTAACTTCTAGCTTCTGCTCTTTTTTTTTTTTTTTCTTCTTTTGTTTTTCAGGCTGCACCTGCAGCATATGGAAATTTCCAGGCTAGGGGTCAAATTGGAGCTGCAGCACCCGGCCTACACTGCAGTCCCAGCCATGCCAGATCCGAGCTGCATCTGCAACATACACCACAGCTCACAGCAACACTGGATCCTTAATCCACTTAGTGAGGCCAGGGATCGAAGCTGCATAGATGCTAGTCAGCTTGGTTGCTGCTGAGCCACAATGGGAACTCCTCTAACTTCTAGCTTCTTTTATTCTCTTTAACCCACTCCAGTCCCATTGGTACTTCTGAACCCTATTGAAAATGCTCTAGTTAAGATCACCAATGACTTCCATCTTGCCAAACCCAACAATCTCATCAAATCATACCTTGTCCAATTTTTGCAGCCACTCTGTTCATTCTTACTGCTCTTCAAAGCACCAAGCTCGTCCCCCCGCACCCTTGCTGACACCTTCTCCTAGAATGTGCTTCATTTGGACATTCACCAGGCTCTTTCCCTCACTTCAAATCTCTGCTCAGAGAAGCCACCTTGACATCCTAGTTGAAAATAACATCCCTCCCCGTCCCCTGTGCTAGCCTCTGCTCCCTTACCCAGCTTTCCTCCCTCTTAGCACTTATCATTGCTGAAGAGGGATTTATCTGCAAACTAGTTTATGTGTGATTTCTACTAGAATGTAAACTCCAAGAGCTTAGGGACTTTGTCAGTCGTGTCCCTTCTGAATCCCCGGCACCCAGAACAGGGCTGGTCCACACCAGCCCTCAGTGAATAGTTGTTGGATGATAAATAAAGGCGCAACCCCCGCAAACTCACAATCTAACTGATGATAGTGATGAGGATGATGGTGGTGGCAATGGTACATAATACTAAGTGCTGTGCATTTACACAGATATATAATCATTCGATCTTCATAATAAGTATATGAAGTTATTAAGTAGGTATTATCATACCTAGATAAGGAGACTGAGGCTTTAGAAGTAACCTGTAAGGATGTTCCCATTGTGGCTCAGTGGGTTACAAACCCTAGTATCCATGGGGACACAGGTTCAACCCCTGGCCTCACTCAGTTGGTTAAGGATCCATCACTGCCATGGGTTGTCTTGTAGGTCGCAGATGCGACCTTGGATCCCGTGTTACTGTGGCTTTGGTGTAGGCTCATTCGACCCCTAGCCTGGGAACGTCCATATGCTGCAGGTGTGGCTTTAAAAAAGAAAAAAGTAACCTGTAAAACCTGCATAGGGTTATACAGCTGGTCAGCAGGAAGAGCCATGACTCAAACAATCTCTGACTCCAGAGCTGTGCTCTTCAACCTTGAGCTCTTTGACCTTGCAATCTGACAGCCAGCATATGAAAAGGTCACACCATCCGCTCAGGTTGTCTTCATGTGGATATGGCAGTTCCGCCTACTCATGTACAGTGAACACCCATTTATGCTTGCTTAGTAGAAAAGAGTGCTGACTTTACTCATTTTGCTATAAAAGCACTCTCCATGCCAGAGCCAAAATACACAGGGTTGGTAAATATTTTCTCCATGGTTACAAGCAAGGACCCAAATCCAATTAATGTTGGCTCAGTTTGACAGGGTTGTTCACTAGTTTTAGGAAATATGTAGGTAGGTTCAATTCCCATTTGAAGACATTCCTTGGTTGGATTTCAGCTGAGTGTTTTAGGAAATTAAAACCTTTTGATCCATTTGGACTTGTTTCTGAGTTCAGCACAGTTTGTTCCCCATCATGGTTTATAGTCAGATTTGGTGCAGGGCCCTGGCTGTTGGGTTTCCTGTAGGCCCACAACCTGTCCTTGTGAATGTGGGGAAGCTGAAGAGAAACTCTGTCCAAGACTCTGTGTGTGTGGACCTTAAGCTGAGTCAAGCCAGGAATGAAAGCCTTCTTCTTGGCCATAATGTAATTTTGAAGTTTCTAGTAACTACAAAAAAATGAAAAAAGAAACAAGTGAAATAGTGAAATTAATTTTAATAATAGATGTTATTTAACACAATATAACCCACATATTATTATTTCAACTTGAAATCACTATAAAGAATTATTAAAACTAGACTATATTTTATACTTATGGCATATCTCAAATTAGACCAGCTACGTTTCAAGTGCCCAATAACCTCGTTGGGTAGTGCTTACCATGCTGAATAACTCCAGAGAGTAAGATTGGATTTTGGTTTTGTTGTTGTTACTGATGATGGCAATGATGCAATTATTATTAACTCTGAATATGTGAGACATACAGCATCTTTATGTGGGAAGGGAACTTGCCATTTGTAGAGTCTAATTGTCCATTTGGTGCTGGATTCTTTCCTAAAGTATCACCTACAAGAGGTCATTCGGTATCTCCCTTCACAGTTATGTGGAACTCATCCCCTCCAAAGTAACTTATTCCCTCTCTAAACAGCTTTATTATGGCAGAAATCCTCTTTACTGAGCTAGAAATTGTCCCATTAGTGTTTCTCTGTGGTTCTACACTTTGAAACCAGGAAGAGTAAATCTGATTCTGTTCACATGATGTTTTATATTTGAATATCCCTAGCCTATCTTGAGTTAATCTTCTCCAGATAAAGTACCTTATTGCTCCCGTCATTACTTCTGGAGGTGTCAAGTATTCTCCACATTCTGTCCTGTGAAGAGGTTCCAGAATATCAAGGTCTCTTTTAAGGTTGGATGCCCAGAACTGAATCCAGCATCCATGGGTAGGTCCATCATCCTCAAATAGAGTGAGTCACCTCTCAGCCTGAAATATTACACTTCTACTGTATCATCACAACTCACTGTTGACTATACAGAACTCTTTGGCCCCCAAACACCTAAATGTGGTCCTCACGCACATCTGCCTTAGGTTTTTATGGCGACCCAAGGCAGTGCCATCAGATGGGCATGGTCCACGCTCATCCAACTCCGGGGAGCTGGGGAGAACAAAAGTAAGGAAAATGATCCAGGGGATGACATGAGAAACATAAAACATTATTATTTACATAATGCATATGAATTACCATACAGGAAAGATTTTAGGGAGTTCCCATCGTGGCGCAGTGGTTAACGAATCCGACTAGGAACCATGAGGTTGCGGGTTCGATCCCTGCCCTTGCTCAGTGGGTTAACGATCCGGCATTGCCTTGAGCTGTGGTGTAGGTTGCAGACGCGGCTTGGATCCTGCATTGCTGTGGCTCTGGCGTAGGCCAGTGGCTACAGCTCCGAGTGAACCCCTAGCCTGGGAACCTCCATATGCCTCGGGAGCGGCCCAAGAAATAGCAACAATAACAACAACAACAACAACAAAAAAGACAAAAGACAAAAAAAATTTAAAAAAAAAAAGGAAAGATTTTATTCCTTCGGATATAAATTATGTGCATTTTCAATGTAGTATTCCAGGTTAAAGTTGATTGTTTATAGTGGGAAAATGTTGCTTTTCTTTAAAAAAAAAAAAAAAACTATCTGAAATGCTGAGATATTTTCAGATACATTACCAGGGTATGAATGGCTCTTTCAACTAACTAATCATCATTTGCAAATGTTGACGAGTAAACTCTTTATATCTTTATATGAGTCATCAATCAAAATATTGAGTATGTTATAGCCTAACACCAAGACTTACCACACGAGGACTTCAATGAGTAGAGCATACCTAATTTTCACTAAAGTGGTTGATAGTTCTCCACTGCTATTTCTAGGCCTTGGAATATATTTTCCAACCCCCCTGGGGGTATCTTACCCTCCTTTCCTTGCCTGGAAAATTTCTTTTTTTTTTTTTCTTTTTTTCTTTTTTTCTTTTATTTTCCCACTGTACAGCAAGGGGGTCAGGTTATCCTTACATGTATACATTGCAATTACAGTTTTTCCCCCACCCTTTCTTCTGTTGCAACATGAGTATCTAGACATAGTTCTCAATGCTATTCAGCAGGATCTCCTTGTAAATCTATTCTAGGTTGTGTCTGATAAGCCCAAGCTCCCGATCCTCCCACTCCCTCCCCCTTGACCCTTGTGTTTTATTTTAGTTATCCCACTTGTTTTGGGTTGGGTACCATTCTATGGGTGCCTACAGTGCTATATTCTGCCCCATGGTAGCAGGCACCACACTTGTGATTTTCTGTGTATTTGCCTATACCTCTACTAGACTGTAAACAGTGTTAGGACAAGAATTGACTCTTTTACATCCTAAATGTCTAGCAAAGTACAAAGTAGATGCTCATTGAATTCTTTTTAGTTAAATGACTAAATCCTCACGACCATCTGCAGAGGTGGTTATTGTCATCCTCATTTTACATACAAACCAACTGAAGCTCAGAGAATTAGTCAGCTTATTAAGGCTTAGAGTGGGGGGAGAAGCTGTGGTTGAAGGTCCAGGATTCCGGATCTGGATCTAATGCTCTCATCATAAAACCCGTTGCATATGCCTCTGATACACTCCTAGATACTTGAAGTTCCTTAACAAATGGCGGTGCCTTTATGGTCTTACTGGAGATGTGACAAAATGCAAATACTACAAAGAAAGAAAGCGCAATAGACTGACATCTGGTAACACCAGAGTATTAAATACTAATGCCAAGAGCTCTCTTAGAAATAGATTCTGACTTGAAGGAAGAATGAACCTCTGGTTCTCGTCATGCAAGTCTGTGCAAATCACATTTTGTCAGTCTCTCAGTTTCTCATAGTAAGTGCTTGCTAATTATTTGGTTTCTAAGTAGTTAAGAACAGGACCCTGTGGCTTTTTCATATGAACTAGCATAATCAGAACTTATTTATTTTAAGCAATATTAATTCTTCTGCTTATAAAAATTAAACATGTTTGGTGTGGAGAAAACTGTTGGTGGGAATGTAAATTAGTGTAGCCACTATGGAAAACCATATAGAGGTTCCTCAAAAAACTAAAAATAGAGTTGCATATGATCCAGCAATCCCACTTTGGGGTATATATCCAGATAAAACTGAAACATGCACCCCTATGTTCATAGCAGTGCTATTTACAATAGTCAAGACATGGAAACAACCTAAATGTCTATTGACAGATGAAGGGATAGAGAAGATGTGGTATATGCATGTGTGTGTGCATGTGTGGGGGGGGTGTATATGTGTATATATATAATATGATGCAAATCAACATATCTATGAAACAAAAACAGACTCACAGGTATAGAGAACAGATTTGCAGCCGCCATGGGGTGGGGAATGGGAGGGAAGGATTGGGAGTTTGGAGTTAGCCAGAGGCAAACTATTATGTTGCATAGGATGGATAAACACCAAGGTCCTCCTGTAGAGCATAGGGAACTATATTCACTATCCTGTGATAAACCATAACGGAAAAGAATATGAAAAAGAATATATATATATGTATAACTGAATCACTTTTCTGTACAGTAGAAATTAATGCAACATTATAAATCAACTATACTTCAAGTAATTTTGAAAATGATACATGTTTATTGCTAAAAATGTGAAAATTGTACCTAACCGCATATGTCTTTTTAAATTTTACAAATAGTTATTCATCTTCTCTGATTTGGGATCATCACTACATATTCTTTTTTCCTAATATATTAAGAATTTTCCTATATTAAATATCCTCTGCCACATGATTATATAGATTCACTCTGTGTATAATCCATAAGTGTATCTAAAGTCCTTATTGTAGATATTTAGGGCTATTTCCAGTTTTAAATTTCATAAAAATGGTAATATTTATCCTTAGATGTTAGTCTTTACACACATGGCTCATTACGGAGATTTTTTTCCCCCCTTATTTAATTGGTCATATGCTGTTCTGAGCATTAGGATAAGAACTCCCTAGAACTGGGCCCTCACCTTAAAGTGCTTATAGGATTTTGACCATCAGCATTAATCAGATTGAATCAAGGATTAGAATTCCTGAATCCTGAGGACCTAGAGTTGGAGCCTTGGGGCACCTCCATGGCTCCCCCATTTTCCGGTGGCATCCAGGGTGGGGCTGGAGGCCTCCCTGTTTTCAAGCTGGACCCCTTATCTCCGCCAGAAGCCCTGCCTCTGTATCCTAATGCCAAGCTAGGGAAAAAGATTAGCTTTGAGAATGAGGACAGCAAGGGTCGTCTCTGTACAAAGGTGGGTGGGGGAAGAGGGAGAGGGAGGGGGCGCCCAAGTGAGCAAATAAGCAAGATGTGCCTACACCCTCTTTTCCTTTCCTTTTCTTTCCTTTTTCTTTTCTTTCCTTTTTCTTTTCTTTTCTTTCCTTTTTCTTTTCCTTTCTCTTTCCTTTTCTTTTTTCTTTTCTTTCCTTCTTCTTCTTCTTTTTTTTTTTTTAAACCCAGAGAAGGAAAGAAAAGCAACTATGTAAATTAATACTGCCTTGGGGGCAGCCTGAACGGGCCTGATTTGAACAGAGTAGCTTGTCACCCTGCTGCCATTATGACCCTTGCAGGGTCCAAGAAAATGCATGGATGAACTCACTGGGTTGAACAACATGCTCAGTGTCTTGAGAACAAACAGACTTTTCTTTGGCGTTAGTTACAAACATCTTTTCTTTCCACTTGTTCAGTTTAGTTCTCCAAGAAGCAAGAGCCAATCTCCTGTGAGAGTTCAGGGGAAAGGCGTGTGGTGCAGCTCTGAGCTGCCTTAGCTGCACTTCCAGGGAAGACCCTTGATCATCCTCAGAGGAGCTCTGCCTCTGTGCCGGCCCCCTGCCCTGTGTCTGGGAGAAAAGTCACTGGCAGAGCCTTAATTTTATCATCCGGTAGAATGGAAATAGGAAACGGTACATCTAACTGACTATGCTAATTTAGAGTTCTTTTATTTTTAGATGGATTTGTTCACATACATAGCCCTGAGCTGCCATGCACCAAGGCAGATACTGAGGACACCATGGCACAATTTCTACCTTTGAAGAACTTAAAGTTAGTGGAAATCCCAGACAATAAAAAGGCAATTGCAATGCAATATTAAAGCGACTATGACAGAAGAAGTGCAAGAAATAATAGCACTTAGAATGGTCAATAACCCAGGCTCGAACAGGAAGCCATTTGGGGAAGGCATCCTTATGGAACTGGTATTAACCCTGAATACCTAGCGAAGGAGTGAGTTTGGCCAGTCAGGAGGCAAGGACAGGAAAGTTACAAAGAACTTACAATCAAGAGAAAAACTGGGTCCTTTGGAAAACAAGGTGGGTAGGTATGAATGAGTGAAGCACCTTGGAAAGAATAAGAGGTGATGCTGAGACGGGGAGATGCTGAAAGAGGCAGGACTAATCTGGATTGAACTGATTTTAATTTACACATAATTTGCATAATTTTCTTGGAGAATTTTATCTACCAGGAAGTCTGTGTTATAACACATTGTCAAGGTTTGCAATGAAGATATTAGGCTAAAATCCATATGCTCAACTTTTCTCATATGTTTCCTTTACTTGAACCCCAATCATAAACCTCTCTGAAGTTGTATGATTCTCATCAGTCATATATTGCTTCTTTCTGATATTTTTATTTATTTATTTGTTGACTGCACCCAGGATATATGGATGTTCCTGGGCCAGGGATCGAATCCCAGCCACAGCTGTGACTGTGCTGGACTGGAGATCAAACCTGCACCTCAGCAGCAACCTAAGCCATGACAGAGACAATGCCAGACCCTTAACCCACTGTACCAGCATTGGGAACTAAGCTTCTTTATGATCTTAATTGTATGTGTGGACTTTGTCAATATCATCCCTATACCGCAATAATAGTGAAAAATTCCTATAGCCAAGAGATATTTCCTCTGCTTCTACATATAATGCCTCCAATTTAGGGGCAATATACAAATCTTAGCAACCCCAAAGAGCAGCATTTTTTTTTTTTTGGCTTTTTGCCTTTTCTTGAGCCATTCCAGCGTCATATGGAGATTCCCAGGCTAGGGGTCGAATCGGAACTGTAGCCACCAGTCTATGCCAGAGCCACAGCAACACGGGATCCAAGCCACGTCTGCAACCCACACCACAGCTCACGGCAACGCCAGATCCTTAACCCACTGAACCCACAACCTCATGGTTCCTAGTTGGATTCGTTAACCATTGCGCCTTGATGGGAACCCCAAGAGCAGCATTTTAAAGGAGGACATCTTATTGCAGAAATTAAGTGACTTGTCTGAGGCCACACAGCTCCTGAGCAGGGCTTGCTTAGGGATTTTCCCCCAAAATCCACCCTGGCATCCAATCCCAAGTCAGGCACCTTATCTTACAATTGCAGGTAGCAATAAAGGTACTGGTTTCTTTTTTTATTCCCTATCTTACAGTTGCAGGTAGCAATAAAGGTACTGGTTTCTTTTTTTATTCCTTTTTTTCTTTTTTGGCTGCACCTGTAGAATATGGAGGTTCCCTGGCCAGGGACTGAATCTGTACCACAACTCTGACATATGCCACAGCTGCAGCAGTGAAGGATATTTAACCCACTCTGCTGGGCCAGGATCAAACCACTGCCACTACATAGGCAAGCAAGATCATTAACCCATGTGCCACAGTGGGAACTCCAGATACTTGTTTCTTAATTGGATAAATATGTTGATGTATTTGAGTTACTCATGTTCACCATCCAGACATACAGCCTTGTGACTAGGTCTGGAGTAAGACCAGGAGAGAGCCAAGGACAGAAGGAGGTATGTGGTGATTAATGCTTTTAGTTTGATTAAGATCAGAAGTTTTAATATTGCAAGAACTTATTAAAGTGAAAGAAAAACTGCCTTTTAAAGAACCGTGCTATACTTTCTCTTGAACGTTACTCTTTTTTTAAACCCAGTGATTTCTCTCCTTGAGGAAAATATTTAGGGAATAGTGGCTGCTGGAATAGATTGGCGTCTGAGCTTCAGGTTCTAGATCTCCTGTCAGCTCGTGGTGCTCTTTGCAGCTTAGGAAGGGTTCTCTAGGGTAGAGCTAAGTGCCACACACACACACACACACACACACACACACACACACACGCTATTAAACAGCTTCAAGGCACTTGTGCACCTTGTCCATAATTCAGTCCCTCTTTCCTGGATCTTCTCTCTGTCACTTCCATCTAACTCTTTCTTCTAAACTTACAAATAAGCTCCAGTGTTTTTCAATCTAATCAACATTTCCTCAAGTCTTCTACTTTCTAATCTCCACTCCATCTTTCTCATCCAAAATTCAAGAATGTAGCCACTCCTCATAAGAGTGGACCTATAAGAAAATAACTATAATATAATATTGACAAATACAACAGTAGGTTTTTGGGCTTGTTTTCATCCTATTCTTTCCAACCTGAGATCCACAGCTGAGTTAGGGTACTCCAACAACTCTTACCTGGAATGCCTCTAGAGACTTCTAAACTAATCTCCCTACTTGCAGTCCTGCTCTTTTCTAAAACATTCACTGTACTGCACCAAAGTGATCTTCCTGAAATTCATATGTTAATCAGTTCACTCAAAAATATTTACTATGTATGTACAATGCAGCTTCTCTGTTAGGTACTTGTGAACCACCCATAAACAAATACCACTTGTGTGACTCTGACCCTTTACTAGGTTCTTGATGCCCTCAGAACATAAGGCAAACCCCTTAACTTTGTCACTGTGGACCTCAGGGCTCTTGAAGGGCTCAGGATAGAGCTACGCGTTACCTCTGGCTTCATCTCTGCCTTGAACGTCTTCCCCCCTTCATCCCCATTCCTTCACCTAATTCCAGTTCTTTTTAAATCTCAGGTCAGATACCTTTTTCTGTGGAAGTTTTTCTTTGTGGACCCCTGTGGTGGTTTTAAACAAGTCTTTAAACATATCTAAGTCCCTTCCATTTACATCTGAGTGTTTTTTGACTGCTTCTACCAGTAGAAAACAGTGGGAGTGACACTATGTGACTTGTGAGTTTAGGTCATAAAAGGCCATGCATTTCTACATTATTTTCTGGAATACATTCTCTTGGAACCCTGATATTCCATGTAAGAAATATGGCTACTCTGAAGCCTCTATAATGGCAAGGCCATGTATAGGTGTTTGAGACAATAGTCCCTGCTAAGCCTAACCTTCAGAAATTTCCACCAAGGCATCAGCAAGTGAACGACGGTGTCTGGGATTCTACATCCTAGCTCATCCTTTAGATGAATACCACAACACGACCTAGTGTCATGACTCACATATCCTTTTAGTTGAATAAAAAACTCTGTGTATCTTAAGGATGTGTCTCAGAGGCTGTCTTAGGTACAGTATTGTGTTTCTAAGACTCTTGGGGGCATTTCCCCACAATAGCCTCACAGGTAGCCCCAAATTAAGACGACTACCCTTTCTTCCCCCCCCTTTTTTTCTTTTTAGGGCCACACCTTTGGCATATGGAATTTTCCAGGCTTAAGGTATAATCACAGCTGCAACTGCCAGCCTATGCCACAGCTGCAGCAATGTCAGATCCAAGCCACATCTGTGACCTATGCCACAGCTTGCAGCAATGCCAGATCCTTAACCCACTGACTGAGGCCAGGGATCAAACCCACAGTGTCATGAATACTAGTCAGATTCTTGACCCACTAAGCCACAATGGGGTCTCCTGAGAAGACTAATCTTTCAGAGATTTATAACTGTGACATTTTGTTTAGTGAAGCGAATTTTATTAATTGTTCTATAAGAAAACCAGGAAGTTTTAAAAGAAACTGTATCAGTATGATGAACTGAAAGGGACAGGAACAGTACAAAAAGAAAAGATGTCTTTTCTATGAGCAAGAAGCTCACTAAGAAAATTACTCAGCTGAACATAGGTTGGAATGACTCAGGGGTGGAACCAAGAGAGCAGAGAATGGACCTGAGAGTCATGGAGAATTCCTAGGAGCGAGATTAAGGCCTAACTGAAGAATAGACAATGCCTTCTTGATTGAATTTCAGACTTGCTATGAACCAGTGCCTGCTGTGTGCCTTCTATTGTCCTCCTTTGAACAGGACTGTATGTGGTAGTTTTCCTATTCCCTCTCACCACCATGGGGGCGAGGATGGGAAAATGCCCCTTTAGATTGAGAGGAACCATACCTAGAGAACTGGACCTGAGGAGATGTATCTATTTCTGGGTCTAATGCTGGGCCTCAGGCCTGAAACCAATGGGTGGAGAGACTAAGAAGGAAAGACACCCACACACCTCTTGTTGTATTTGAGATTAAAGGGGGAGGAAGTCAATAAATTTCATATATATGAGAAATTTAAACAACTTTTGGTAATAGAGATGACTGTGGCAGTTTTAAAATATAGCTGCAGATTCTTTTGCACTCCTACTAAAAGAAGGTATCTAAAATGTCTCCCTTTGAACCTGAGAAGACTGTGACTGCTTTGACCAATAGAGTCCTGTTATCCCCAGCAAGATAACAGAAGTCAATCAGGTCATTTTTGATCTTTCAGACTAATCCATTTCCCAGCTGAATACTGCCTGGTCACCTCCACCAATACCATATGCCACCTAGTTGACCCTTGCCCAAATTCCTGACCTAAAAATGAAGGAAATCTAAATAGATGGCTCTTGTTCTAAGTGACAGTTTTGGGATTGTTTGTTACACAGCAGAAAATAACTGGAACATCAGTCAAGTCTGGCTATAAGTGCCCCTATGTTTTGCCTCTATGAAACCCTTTCCTTTTAAAACTTGGTAGTATAATTATCTGTGAAAGACCTATACTTTGAAAACTATGAAATATTGATAGAGGAAATTGAAAATGATACAAAGAAATGGAAAACTATCTAATATCTTGGACTGGAAGAATTAATACTGTTAAAATGGCCATACCACCCAAAGCAATTTATAGACTTAATGCAATCCCTATCAAAAGTATCTATGAAATTTTTCATAGAACTAGAAAAAATTAACTTAAAATTTATATGGAACCACAAAAGAACCAAATTGCCAAATCAATCTTAAGGAAAAAAAGAATAAAACTGGAGGTATTCCCAACCCTGACTTAAGATTATACTACAAAGCTACAGTAATCAAAACAGCATAGTCCTGGCACAAAAACTGACATAGTTTACTGGAACAGAATAGAGAGGCCAGAAATAAACCCAGGCTCCAATGGTAAATTAGTCTACAACAAAGGAGGGAAGAATGCACAGTGGATAAAAGACAGTTTCTTCAAGTAAGTGGTGCTGGGAAAACTGGACACACACATGTAAAATAATGGGAGTAGAATATTTCTTCTCAATTTAGTTCGTAACAACCCTCATTTCTTCAGAATAGAATGAAGTAGAAACATCATTAAAAAAATCTTATTAATATAAGCACTGAATAGAAATCCATTTAACCAATTGATCTAACTTGACAACTAGTAAAATTATATCAGATTTTAATGTGACTACAAATATAATTTTTGAGAGATTACTGAGGATTAATAATTTTATTTTTTCATTTGTACTGCTCAGAAATCTTACTTTAACTTCAAATATACCCCAAATCATTCATCTCAGCATAGTATTATATTGAAACAAATTTTCAACATAAAATAAAAGCCAAATTAATAAGACCAAAATTTTAGGTCTTACCAGGACCTAACTCCAGTTGTCTTTCAGTTGATCTACACTTGGTCAATTTCTCACCTCATCTGTAAACTTATCTCTGTAATCCCTATTTTGTTAGCAATGTGTATACCACTTTGGGGAAAGATTACAAATATTTTACTCTCTGTAAAAATTGAAATTTTAATAGCAGACAAGTATCATTTAAATAACTGGAATGTTATAAAGCCAGTAGAGAAACATATATCCTTAATATGTTGAAGATAATCTATCAGAAACAACTTGCCAATATAATCTTAAATGGTAATTTAATAGACGTGACTTATGACCAGTGATACTATTACTCTTTAAAATTATTCGGGACAGAATGGTCAATGCATGAACAATGAGAGCAACAAAGGAGGTACATACAACCTATGTGAAAATGTTGGAAATTTCCTTATTTGAAGATGATTTTTTTAAAATCTAGAATGCTAGGGAAAGAAAAGGATATGTACACTATAAAAAATTTTAAATTTAAATTAAAACAAATTAATAAGTGGAATATTTCTATAGAAATATAGAAAAATAAAACTATAAAATATCTTTCAGGTAATGTACAGGAGGATATCCTTCATGTTACCTGCATGATATTTCAGATAAATAATACACACATAATATAGAGACATAGAGATATACAGCTGACCCTTAAACAACATGAGTTTGAATTGTAAGGATCCACAAAATTTTTTCAATAAGTATGTATAGTGCAACACAAACTACAGTTGGTTAAATCCAGTGGTGTGGAAACTCTGACGTGGGACTTGAGCATCAGTGGATTTTGATATATGAGGGAGCTCCTGGAACCAATTCCCTGTAAATACCAATGGACAAAATGGGAGCCTAGAATCTGAATAATTTAATATATGATGAAGAAAATTAAACAAAATTAACCCATGAAAAAAAAATAGACTCAAAATGGATTAAAGTTCTAAATGAAAGACCTTAAATCTGAAAACTTTTAGAAGAAAACAGACAGAATATTCTTTGATATAAATCATAGAAATTTTTCCTGGATTTGCCTCCTAAGTCAAAATAAAAAAAACAAAAATAAGAAAGTGGGACCTAGTTAAATGTAAGACCTTTTGCACAGCAGAGGAAATCATTGACAAAATGAAAAGACAATATATAGAATGGGAGAAAATATTAGCAAATGATATGACAGACAGGAGATTAATATTGAAAATGTATAACTAGTTCACAAAACTCAATATCAAAAAAACAAAATCAAGGGAGTTCCCTTTGTGGAGCAGTGGAAAATAATCTGACTGGTATCCATGAGGATGCAGGTTCCAATCCCTGGCCTTGCTCAGTGGGTTGGGGATCTGGTGTTGCTGTGAGCTGCAGTGTAGGTCATAGATGCGGCTCGGATCCCATGTTGCCGTGGCTGTGGTATAGGCTGGCAGCTGTGGCTCTATTCGACCCTTAGCCTGGGAACCTCCATATGCTGTGGGTGCTGCCCTAAGAAAGAAACAACAACAACAAAAATCAAAAATTGACAGAAGACTCGAATAGACATTTTTCCAAAGAAGACATACAGATGGCTAACAAGCACATGAAAAGATACTCAATAATCGTCAGGAAAATTCAAATCAAAACTACAATGAGCTATCATCTCACACCTGTCAGAATGGTCATCATCAAAATGTCTACAAGTAACAAATGTTGGCGAGGATGTGGAGAAAAGGGAACCCTCCTGCACTATTGAGAATGTAAACGGATGCAGCTACAGTGGAAAACAACATGGGGGTTCCTCAAAAAACTAAAAATGGAACTACCGTGTGATTCAGCAATTCCACTCCTGGTTATATATCCAGAAAAAAAAAAAAGGAAAGTACTAATTTGAAATGATACATGAATCCTAATGTTTATAGCAGCACTAATTACAATAGTTAAGAGGTAGAAGCAACCCAAGTATCCATCAACAGATGAGTGGATAAAAAAAGTTGTGGTGTGCATATAACACATACACACACACTCACACTGAAATATTACTCTGCCTTTAAAAAGAATGAAATTCTGCCATCTGTAGCAATGTGGGTGGACATCAAAAATATTATACTTCATGAAATAAGTCAGACAGAGACAAATACTGTATGATAATCACTTATATGTACAATCTAAAAATTCAAACAAATGAATACATAGCAAAACAGAAACAGACTCACATATACAGGAATCAAACTAGTGGTCCCCACTGGGGAAAGGGAAGCTGGAAGGGGCAAAATAGGTGTATGGAATTAAGAGATACAAACTACTGTGTATAAAAGAGACAAGTAACAAGGATATATTGTCCAGCACAGGGAATTGTAACCATTATTTTGTAATAATTTCTAATGGAGTATAAAAATACTGACTCCTGTGTTATACTCTGAAACTTTTAAAACTAATATAATGCTGTAAATCAAATACACTTTGATCATTTTTTTTCCTAAAAAAACACACTATGGTATAATTATCTGTTCACTTGTCTTTTTTGTCTTATTTAAAATGTTTTATTATAGTTGATTTACAATGTTCTATCAATTTCTGCTGTCTAGCCGAGTACCCCAGTTATACATTCTTTCTTTTTCACCTTATCCTCCATCATGTTCCATCATAAGTGATCAGATATACGGCACAAATGTTCACTTGCCTTTGTTACCTTCCTGATTAGGGTTCCCTGAGGACAAGGATGGTCCCCAGCATAACCTTAGCTTGTGTAGTAGGTACCCAGTTATTATTTGTTGTCTTTGCTTTTTCCCACCATATATATAGAGAGAGAGGGAGGGAGAAAGTAGACAGAGATTCTTCAGCATGTTTCTTTGTTGTTGTCCTGGTCTCACTAGGCTGAGTTTGGGTCCTCTGACTTCCAGTGTCCTGTAGGAGTATAAACATGGTCTGTGTGTGGATATTTATATGAGGGGCACCCACTAAAATAAGAAACAGGCCCCAAGTAGTTAGTTCCTCTAGAAATACACATGGATTTGAAACCAAAGTGGGTAATTACTGTGCAGAAACATGTTTTGAGTTTTGCCTCTCCCAGAACCTTTGAAAAATAGAACATAATGTGTAGCCAAACCTCAAACACCCCTGGGTTTGCACATCTCTAATAATCCCATCCAGATACATTTACTTTCACAGAACGGATTCCTGGTTCCAAGATTTTTCCAGTATGAAAAACAACTCCCAGAGAGAATGACTCTTCTGTGAGCAGCTGCCTGCCTGCTTCTCCCACAGCTGCATGGTCACCCCAGAAACTTCAGGCCTGACCCTCAACCTTCCTGTTCAAAAATAATCACTTTACCTAAATGTATGATGAGTTTACCTATTTGCAGTGTGACTGTCAGCAAGTTACTTCATCTCTCTAAGCCCGTTTCCATACAAGCCAAAGGAAGGAATCCCAGTGTTTGCTTATAGGGTTGTTGCAAGCATCAGATGAGTTAATGCATGTAAACACTTGGCAGAGTTCTGACACGTATAAGCATTCGGTGAATGAATGAAGGCTAGTTGTTAAGTATTGTTATTATATTTTTTTCCTGCTTTACTCTCTCAATAGAAAACTATCAGACTGGAGGGACCAAAATTTCCTCTAGATTGCCTGACTCTGTTCAGAGATACTGGATTGGTCACAATCACCCTGGAAACCTATTATCTTCCTTCTTTTCTTTAGAAGAAAGTGCTAAACCAGCGCTTGGCATAAAGTATGAGGGACTTGATAATATAAAGGAAAAAATATATATAGCCCAGGTTCTTTTTCTTTAGTTCATGACCTGCCCTATTTTCCTGGGATTTCTACTTTTACCCTGTCAAATACAGACTTCCTTAGTTACACGACTGTATTTTCTGAATTACAAATAAGGATCCGTGGTCTCACAAATACAAGAGTTCTTAAGGGGGCGACGTGACTCAATATTTTAAATGGGGACTGCCTTAAAAATAATGTAGGACATATGGTGACCATACCCATAGTTCTCAAAGCCAGATGCCGACAGGCTCCAAGAGAAGAAAACCAAAACAATCAGAAATCCCTTCTATTTGCCAAAACAAATCTTGTGTCTCTCCCAATGTTATTCCTGTAGATATCTTTGTTTGAACTGGGCCTGTTCTCCAGTTCCATTTCTGCTACCATTTCTGGGGACAAGGGAAAGAAAATACTTTCATGTTCACTCATGTTAGCAAGGAATTCTTTTTTGGATGGATTTTAGGAGCAAAGAAAATTAGAAAATTTGTGTGTGTGTATGTCTGTGTGGTTTCCTATCCTTTTTTTTTTTTTCTATTTAGACAGTCTTCTGATACAGCTTTCCCCTCTAGTTTCTCACTAATTAAGAATAATAATTTAAAAATAATATAGTAAAATTATTTCTTACTAAATGCATTCTATATAATGAGTATTTATCATGCATTTTCTCTTAAATTACTTAACCTTCCCAATGGACTTGGCAAGATAGACATCACTGTCTCCAGTGATTAGAAAGCATAAGAAACTGGTCCAAGTTCATAGTGTTAGCAAGCAATAGAATAGGGACTGAACCCAGAAATATCTGACTTTGATCCCAGAAATATCTATTAAACATATACTGACCATCTCCCAACTGCGGCACTGAAATATTTAATAAATTATTTGATTTTCACAGCAGCCCCATGAGTTAGGTAAATCACTGTTTTTGAAAGTGAAACATAACACAGCAAGAGATTAAGAAACCTCCCCGGGGTCATTGTCATCGAACCTGTAATTAGTGAAGCCAGGAGTCAAATTCACTGTGTGTGTGTGATTGCAGGTTCAAAATTCTTTCTAACCCTCTGTAGATCAAGTGGTAGCAGAAATGCAAAAAAGAGTATGTTTAGAAACTTGAATCCTAGGAGGATAATGAATGAGGAGACCAGGCATGGAAGGTGGAATCTAATACCTTCCCAGAGTTCTATCCCTTAATGTGAATGAGTCTGTCACCCGTAAGTAGTGAGAGCAGAGCTAGAGAGCACGGGGAAGGGTGAGGATGTTGGAGAAAGGAACACCCGGAGTTACTTGGTCTCACTTAAGTCTCAGCACTGTGTAGGGCCAGGCTTTGTCATTCTAAACGATCTTCATTTTAAGCAAGAATACTTATTAAAAAAGGCGTCAAGTGGCTGTTTCAATTTTTGGAGAAAGTAGAAATACAGAGTGGAAGCAGGAGAAAGAAATGGTATCAAGAGGGTACATGTCAGAGTATGAAACCATTTTGATTTGGGCCAAAGCAGCAGAATGTCTCTTTTTACGTGATTCTGCTATCAATGAGAAAAAGAACAAAACATGAAAAGTTACAACCTTAAATAATTTTCAGTTGAGATGACCAAACCATTCCACTTTCTCATTTACCTCCAACATTTTAGCTGCTCAAATGCATTTGACCTGATGCGGAGAAAGTGTTGGGGGGAACAGCAACATTCCCCTTGTTCATTTTGACCACAACATTCTTATTTTCTGAATGAATTCCCACCAATCCCAGTTGTAGAAATATGCGCTCATCAGAGTTAACGTGGAGTATACAGAAAAGTTAAAAGATCAAAATAAAATTTTGTGTAATCCTAGTGTTCTGATGTGTTAACATTTCAACGTTTCTAATTTAGTTTTCTTTTATTTAAAAATTGAGATTATAAAAAATACACCTTTGTTACTCAAGGTTTGCCATAAGTGTTTGAGGACATGTATTTTAATCACAGGCCAAGTGTGCATCTCCTTCATGTTTTGTATTTAAGCAATCCTCCGTTGGATATTTAGATTGCCATCACATTTTCACTATTATAAATATGGTGTTCGTTTTTGTACATAATCATTCCACAGCCCGTACCTCTTGAAGTACACCCTTTGCTCAGTGTGTCTCGGCTTTTTTTCTCTCACAGGCATGACGGATGTTAGTCCCCTTTGAGGCTTTTCCTAGGGTTACGTGTTAGACTTACCTAAGGTTCTATCCAAGTTCTTGTGCTTTAATTAAATGTAATACCTTTACATTTTTCTCTCCCTCAAGAAAGCACAGGAGACTAAAAGTGATGTAAGGGATTTCCATGAGTCTGCTCTATTTTATAAAATAAACACTGTGTGTGAATTTCACTTTATGGCTAGTCATAATTCATTTCAAACATATCTTACAGTTGATGGTGCCACCTAATTGAAAAAGCAGGGTTTGGCTGACCTTAGCAAACACCCTGGTGCTCTCGAAGTGGCCTTTTCCATTCATGTCGAAGACCGTATCTAGCTATGATTTCTGTCTTCAGAAATAAATGGACTCATTGCATTTATTTTCATAGTATTACATAGCAGTAAAGGACGAGCTGTAGACAGAAGTAGGTCTTTGTTTTGAGAAGGGACTAGCTTTAGCTTTGGGAAGGGCTGAAGAAGCATAAACAGATATGTCCTCGGCGCAGCACCATCCCATCTCTGTCCAGAGGCTCAGGTGCCGTTTTCCTGTGGGCACCCCCTCCCCACACTCCCTGATGCTGAACCACTGCTTCAGAGGGGGTAAGCCTTTTTGTTCTCTCAGGCCAACATCTGTGGTTTGAAATTCTAGCTAATTCAGCTGCCTACCTCTTTAGCTTTGAGTGAGTAAGGTAAGGTCAAGACGGATTTTTTTTTTTTTTTTCCTTAGGTTGGAAGATGCATGATGACTGTTTCATAGAACTGGAAAGTACATGGGTTGAAGCATGTGGGTTGATATTATCTCCTCCAGGGATGATGTTCTACTTGAAGCATTTGTAGGATGTGACCTTTTCACCGCTGAGAAGGACATGCCGCCATCTCGCTATAGTATGGGCATCCCAGCCCATCTTCATGGGGCTGAATGTTGCATCTTAAAGTAGTCTAATTATAGCTAAAAGATATTTACCTACTGGAAGAATTTTAATGCTGTATTAGTTGACCCTTTTGTCTAAAACTTGAACTGGTGTTTTTCTTTTTTCTTTTTTCATTAAAGCAAAGAAATTGTTTAACAACCAGATTATGGGAAGGACAAGGATGCTGTTGGCAAGGAAACAAAGAGAACGAGAGACATAGAATGTCAGAACATTTGTTCTCTCTAACTCTTGCCTGATCTTCTTTCCTCACAAGGACTGCATTCTGGGTCATTGCAAATTAGTTTTGTTCACACCACTGAAAACATGGGGTCGGGTGGGAAAGACAGTTCCAAGGGTTTTTTTTTTTTGTGTGTGTGTTGTTTTGTTTTTAAGTCTTACAGTTTCTACTGGGGAGGATTGGCAGACTTTTCCTCCATGTCAAATCCAAAACTACAGGAAAAGGGAGTTCCCACTGTGGTGCAGCGGAAATTAATCTGACCAGTATCCATGAGAATGAGGGTTCCATCCTCGGCCTCGCTCAGTGGTCGGGGATCCAGCGTTGCTGTGAGCTGTAGTGTAGGTTGCAGACCCGGCTCAGATCCCACATAGCTGTGGCTGTGCTGTGGGCCGGCAGCTGTAGCTCCAATTCAACCCCTAGCCTGGGAACTTCCATATGCTGTGGATGCAGCCCTAAAAAAGCAAAACAAAAACCAAAAAAACCTCAGGAAAAGATTGCTTGCCTGGCTGGGGTCAGGTGAAAAAGGAGGTGTCATAAGAAAAATGTTGGTGACCTTAAGAAGGAGAGTTTCTCCCAGAAGTGTTTACCTCAAAGTGTTTTACCTCCAGATGGCATGGAAGCCTTATATTTCAGATGATTTGCTGAAGAAAGGAGAGAAAAAGGAGTTGAAAGGGGATGAAAAAGAAAAGGAAAGAGAGTATTATATGACACATGTGCGAGTGGCTGCTTCTTTTTCTGGTGCTCTTGAATCTCTTTCTCCCCGCAATTCTCTGTTGCCAAGGTCACAAAGGGAGGCAGGAAGTCATCTTCTCTGGCCTAGCCGAGCTGGAGCTGGGGGTGTTTTGCGGGATGTCAATTTCCCTGGTGAGTTCCAACTGCAAAACAGCAGACCCTGTGCTCTTTCTCACACCCTGGTGTTCCGCTGGCTTCCATTGCAACCAACTAGAAATTGCATGCTGATGAGAAACATACACGTGAGCACTGAAACCAGCTTTTGTATTAAATGATCACAGCACCGGTGGATATGCATTTGAATAATTTACTGTGGTTGTCTGTGCACTACGTGTGTGTGTTAAGTGTTTTCCAGACATGTCATGTTGTGACAGAATTCCCAGCCTGCCACGCAATTTTGTTTATCGCAGAATCTCTGCAGGTTTCTGTTGACTTTGGGAGAGTAAACGGGATACTCAGCCCTTCCGTATCAACTCCTTGGGGCCTGTGATTGTGAATGAAGAACGACTATTCTAAAATGAATTCATAATTGTAATGTATACATGTAAGGATAACCTGACCCCCTTGCTGTACAGTGGGAAAATAAAAAAAATTAAAAAAATATGAAAAAAAATGAATTCATTTTTTTTTTTTCTCACACACACTGCATGTTTTAGATACCACTTTAGTGATTAGAAAACAACCACTTTGGAAAGTACCATGTACTCTGATGGTTAAGAGTTACCCAGAAAAGCCACAATGTCCCAAGCAGTAGGCATACGGGAGGAGGGACGCATTAGAAGGATGGTGATGACATATACGCACTACGGATATGTATATGGGAATGAATAACTAGCAGGGAACCACTCGGTAGCACGGGGAGATCTACTCAGTATTCTGTAATAACCTATATGGGAAAAAAGAATGGATCTCTGTACATGTGTAACTGCTTCACTTAGCTCTATACTTGAAACTAATACAATATCGTGAAGTCGACTCTACTCCACCAAAATTTTTTAAAGGCAATAGTCTTAGGATATAGGTAAGTTTGAGATAGATCTCTGCTGGCCTGCAGCACCGTTTACACTTCCAGTTTCAACACAAGAAGTGATTGACATTCACAATCTTTCCTTAAAATGCTCCCCACCCAAGTCCATGCACAGAAGAGTTAGGTGTGACAGAGGTGTGGGGCCCTGAGCAGCTGAATTTGGATCTGTGCTTGGAAGTATAGAGTAACATAAATTAACTTTTTTTTTTTTTTTTTTTTTTTGGGTAGAAACACCAAACAAAAGCCTATAGAGGCCAGGAAAGTTACTTTAAAAAAATTGTAATGGGATGAAATGAGAGACCATTCTTATTGCTAGCAGGTTATTGTTAAGGGCTTATTACTGTCCAAGCATCTCTCTCTCTCTTTCTCCTAAGAGAACCTATAAATCCAGCCCTTCCAAATAATGATTGAATATGCCCCTCCCCCTCCATGTATGAATGGACTGTTTAGGGGCTCTTACACCCTGTAGGACTCAAACGTTCAGCTCTATCTGTTTTCGGAAATCTGGCCTTTGGACCCCACGTGGTGTCATATATTTCTGTGCTTTTTCTTTGGTGGAAAGAGAAGTTGTCCTGTTTTTGAGAAAGGCACCATCCTTTTATTTTCTAGTTCCTATTTTATCTTAACTCTGCTGTGTTTGAACAGGGAAGGGAATTCATAGCACCATTTTGACAGAAACCCTGGCTCATGTTCTTTCAACTATATAATATACGCTTGGTTGGGATGCCTTATTCTGTTATAATTCAATCCATCTCATCTGAAAGGACTGGATTTGCTAAATTCCCTGCTGAAATTCACATAGCATATGTCTACAGCACCATGAAAGGAAAACTCAGATTAGTCTAGTGTATTTTTTCTTAGTAGACTTATGTTGTTTTCAAGCAATCAGCACTTTCTTTGCTCAATGCTATCAAAATACCTATTTAATAATTTATTTTAGAATTTTGCCAGGAATTAGTAGGCAATCTCAGTGGTCTACCTTTCCTGAGATATCTCTTTCTTCTCCTTTTTAAAGTTAGGACAGTATGTGCCTGTACATTTTTGAAACCTTGTTTATTCTCATAACTATTAAAACTACAGCCTGTATCAGTGGCAGAAAACTGGTGGGGAAGCTATTTAAAAATAATATCCAGACTCAGAAAGACCTTGACAAGTTAAAGCAATGAAGTCACATCATGAAATACATTTTAGACAGCAGCAACTCCTATACTTAAGCAAAAACAAAACGAAACAAAACAAACCCCCAAAACCAAAAAAAAAAAAAAAAAAACCCAAGAACTAGGAAAAGAAATAAAATTTTGATTGACTGCCAGCTCAGTCGGAATCATGAGGGTGATGTGGCTAAAAAACAAACAAAAACAAAAACAGAAAACCACAAATTGAGGAGTAGTACAATGTTAAGAAAATTGGGGGTGAGGGCACAGCAGTGACATTTTAAAAAACATGAAGCTCAGTTAAAGAGTACCTAGGTTAGTTGATGGAATTAAGATTCTAGGTTAGCTGATAGAATTAAGATTACCGTTGGCTGTTTAACTGAGTGTTCCCTATTTTTATTTGTTAAATCTAGCAACCCTAGAACTGGGTCTACTTGCAAGAGGGGCTGAGAAATAGAATATCTGGCTTTCTGACTTTTGTAATGCCAGATAAGTAAGAAAGAAAGAAACTGGAAAGCTTTAAATCACCAGTCACCCAAAGTAAGGTCGCATTTGCTCTACTGCACAGAGACTATGTTTGCATATCAGAAAATTTGTGAAGTCGAAAGTAGAGTCAAACTATATTTTTATCTTAGAGTGTTTTGCTTTCTTTTTTTTTTTTGAGGGGGAGGAGTGGAAGGTGTGGAAGATCATGAATAAAATGCCTGTCATGGGCAGGATATGGTTTTTTTGTTTTTGTTTTGGGTTTTTTTTTTTTTTTCTGCTGCTTTTTAGGGCCACACCTGTGGCAGGTGGAAGTTCCCAGGCTAAGGATCAAATTAGAGCTGCAGCTGCTGGCCTACATCACAGCCACAGCAACACAAGATCGGAGCTCTGTGACCTACACCAGAGCTCATGGCAACACTGGATTCTTAACCCACTGAGTGAGGCCAGGGATTGAACCCACATCCTCATGGATACTAGTCAGGCTTGTAACCCACTGAGCCACAACAGGAACTCCCCAGGATATGTTAAAAAAAAAATCCTTGACTCTAATTACAGAGTTGACATGTATGATAAAATATATGAACAAAATACATCTAGGATCCTACATCTGGGTCCCTCCAAAACTTCATATTAAAAACTCGCTCATAAGGACAAGGAGAGTGGATTTATATAAGATCCCCAAACAGCTTTATTTAATTTCAAAGCCAAACTACCTTTCTCCCCAATCTGCCCTGGTGGTATTCTCTCTCTCCATGAAGGCAGCCCCCAACACCCAGGTGTCGCACCACACACAAGGACAGCGTGCCCTCCCTTCCTCCCTCACTCCCAGTATGTAGTCTGTCACCAGACTTAGTCACATTCCGACCCCCACTGGTCCGGAGTAATTGTGCCTCCCTCGTGTTTCCATCGCACCTGTGCAGACCCTTATTTCAGTGGTCATCGCAGAGCATGCCTTGTTTCCCTGTTTCCCGGCCACTCGTCCCTGTGCTCGCTGGCCTATAAGCATCTTAAGGCCAAAGGGTCTGTTTCCTTCATCACTGTGTCCCCAATACCTGACACATGGCTCAGCACCTAGTACTTTCTCAATAGATATTTGCTGAGATATTAAGCTTAGCTAAACCTGAAGAAGAGACGTCACCAAAAAACCTGAAAGGTATCTTCAAATACTGCCAAGCAAACCTATCAAAGAGGTGTGAGACCACGCCAGGAGTCTGATCAGCAATACGGTGTCGTTGTACAGTGGAGTCAACTGCCTGTGTTCAAATCCTACCTTCCTCCCCCACTTAATGGCTGCGGGGCTTTGGAAAAGTTATTTATCTTTCCATGCCTCATGGGTACGACAGCCTCTATCTCACTGACTTGTGAGGACTGAATGTGTCAAAATAAGCAGCGCACTTCACAAACACCTGACATGGAATCCCCGCTGTGGCTCAGGGGGTTAAGAGCCCAACATACTGCCTGCAAGAATGTGGGTTCAATTCCCGGCCTTGCTCGGTAGGTTAAGGATCTGGCATTGTCTCGAGCAGTGGCATAGGTCACAGATGCAGCTGGGATCTGGTGTTGCTGTGGCTGTGGCAGGGTCTAAAGTAAGGTTTACAGGCAAGGAATTTGAGAACTACTCTCAAAGAGTGAGCATGTAGGCCAGAAAAGAGTAAAACAGGAAGCAGAGAAAAGCCCTGCTAAGAACCCTGTGTGGAGCTGTGTAAAAGGGTGCCTTGAAGTGGAAGAGAAGAGAGGTTATTTATCCACTGGCTTCTGTCCCCACTGGTCAAAGGCTGTCCAGAGGGTGTTAAGTCTCTATCATCTCAGAACAGCTGAGCAAACCTCACAGGTGTCCCACCAGGTGGAGAAGAAGCGGTCTTGGGAAATACTCGTGTATGCAATGTATGTATAATATGTAATGTGCTATATAAAGATACACAATGTAAGATATGCAAAGTACATGTACATATATAAAATATATGTTTATATTGTATGTGTGTAAGTACATGTGTAAATCATATATATAAATATATATAGGTATACTCTTCCTCTATATTACACACATACTCTATATTACATCATCTGTGTATAAGATAAAGAGTATTATATATTTATTATATACATTATATAATGTATATTATATTTATTATATACATTATATAACGTATATATTTATTATATATTATATAAATATAAATATACTCTATATTACTTTATGTATATATTATATTTATATAAAGTATACTCTATATTCTATATATTGTATATATGTATGTAAATTATATATTATATCTCTCTATATAAATATACTCTGTATTACATTATGTGTGTATAATATGGAGGAAGAGTATGCATATTTTTATATATAATGTATGTATATATTTATTATATGTGTCTATATCTATATAAATATATATACATACATACTCTTCCTCTATATTATATACACACAGAGAAATACAATGCAACTGAAGTGAAATGCAGTCACTTCTATCTGGCTGCTACAGATGGCTGGGTAAACAAGTGAGCAGAGAGGATATAAGGTGGTCACAGGAGGTCCTGTCTCTCTGGTTGGGGTAAGAATGATTCTGCTTCCAGGAGTGGGGGCATGGCTCAGCTTGACCAATCAGAGTGCTCCTCCCACCTGCCACAGGGAGAGGTTCAGGGATGGATATGCAACCTGGGATGTTTTGCTGCCAAGAGATGACAGATCTGTCCAAGCCCAGAAATCCAAGGTAGCCTTGAGTCATATGATCCCACTATATGCAGGACTGAAAATCTGAATTTTGTTATCTCAAACAAGTGTTAATGGGAGCAAGGCAGGGGGGTGGGGAAAGTAGCATGAAATAGTATTGGGATCCAGGAGGATCCAGAGAATATACAAAACTTCCTGCTGTATATTTCACTCCTATTACCTGGGCCTTACCCCTTCTAGCCTATTGTTTTGAGTCACTCTGAGGCAGAGGTAAAATAGTAGCAATTTTTTGAGCCCTAGAAGGATAATAAAGAGTAAGGCCTATTCCTAAGACACAGAAACTATTGCACCTACGTACAAGTTCAAAGACCATGACTCAACAAGATATCTAGTTCTGCTTACTAACAAGTGGGCCAGCTGCTGATTGAATTTTTAAGGGAATTATACTGCCAGAGAAACCCTAAGCCTACAACTTCTCAACCCTAAAAAAACCAAATCTGCACCAATAGCAAACACAGTGTTAGATCCGATAGTCATAGAGCTGTTCCCCAAAGAGGAATCATGTAACTCTTCTTTGGCCACAGAGGACAAAAACAAGGAAGGTCCCCCTGGAGCAGAACCTGGAATGAGCCAGGATGACCATCTACTATCTCACTCCACTGCCTGTAGGGATTCTGTTCAGCCCATTTTGTTCGAGAGGAACTGATTCCTCTTGCCCCAGCCCCTTGGTCCCTGGGGCTGGACATCTGACTTAGAACTGATGGATAAGGACCCCTTAAGCTCGACACTAATAATTGGCACCCAGAGGAGTGTGAGACAATCAGCTCAATCAGTCTTCCCAGGGTCTTGGAACCACTGGATCCAGCTAAGCCTCAACAATTCTGGGGGACTTTTCAATTAGTCCATTCTTAAAAACCAGGATAATCTGACTTGGGAACTGTGGATTTGCAACTGAAAGATTTATGGCTAATCCTCAGCTTCTTATAGAGAAAATATTTCCTAAGATTCAGACTTAGCCAAGAATGGAAAGAATTATTTTGAGTTCCCTTTCCCTGGAGGTTATCCAATAAGCGGATGGTAACCACGTCTATGAAATGCATTCAACTGCTACCCAAAGAGAGACAATCCCAAATGCATCCAGTATGTATCCAGCTCCAAGTCCATAAGCTCTAAGCCATGAGTTGTTTTTTTCTACCAAGGCTCAATGTGACCCCTTTGGCCCTGAGAGATGGATTCTCAAGGGTTCCTGAAAGAGAAAGAATGGATGGGGATGCTTGTCTGGTAAACAATCAGTCCTATGAGTCTTACCACTCGGCCAGGTTTTTGTAGAGAGTAGCTCGTATATTCTTTAAGGCTCCATTCAAATCTGATACACCCTTATCCTGCGAGATAAAAATAAAACAATATCAACTTTAAAAGATGATCTTCCTAGTCTCTGTTTTGTTTAAATTATATCCTCCTTTCTACTCCATCTTTAAGATTAGTAGGTAGTTTCTTGAACCCCTTTTCCCATGAGGAATAAATCTACCATCACTTTATAAACGGGAGAGGAGTGCCAAACTTCTCAAGCTTGACATAAATTCATATAGCTTGGGTTATCTAATTTTGATGAGGATTACTGCCACAGAGTACAGATTTTTTTGTTGTGAGGCATCTGTATGGAGACATTTAAATCCTTGGAGCAACTTAGATTGCAAGAGGTTGAACATTTCCTTCTGTTACTCTTTTAAAAAATAATCGAGCGCCTGTGGCTTGTGAAGTTTTATGGGAAGCCATGAAGAGAAGCTGGAGTATGAAAAGATGCTTATTAAAATCCTACATACATTATGTATGAATCTGCACTTTTTCTGACCTCCTCTCTTGGAACTGTCCCAATCCAGATTACACCAGGCTGAGCTGTGAAACTCCGAGAAAACTGCAAGCCTCTTTAATTGGGGCATTAGGAAGTTTCAAAACAGCAGTTCAAGAAAGCCTCTCAAGGATTTAAGTTTCTCAAAACATATAAGCCAAGTTCTTGTGCGAATGCCATGTTCTACCCTGAGAAAGATAGCTCCAGTCAACATTGAGTGTGCCAGGCTGGCGGCTGGTCAAACACAGGGGTTGCAAGCCTTATTTTAGAGCCTTGATGAAGCCAGCAAAATTAGAGAAATAATAAATGCATGGTGGAGGGTTTTGCTTTTATATTTACAAATTATAGATGCCCCTCTTCTCAGTTTCGGCAGACATAAATGAATAGGTGTTTAGTATAAAGGGAAGCTAGAAGTAACATGGAAAGAACAGATGCTTTTTTCAGGCACATTTAAACTTCTCAGAACCAGCTGGTATGGAATCCTGGAAGGAGCCTTAATCTTTTGATCTGGTGAAAGGCATCTTTGCAGCTTGAAAGGCAGAGAGACGAAAGGGGCTGCATGTCTTCCTTTAATAGCTGAAAGCTTCCATTTGGTGAAGAGGGAATGGTTTCAATCAGGCATATGCAAAAGTAAATTACTGAGCCACCCACCTCTTCTCCTACTCAACTGCCTGAGCCAGGAGTTCAAGCTGTAGGCACACCGCCACCCCCCCACCCCCCTCCCTGCTGCCCCACCCTTCGAGAACAACTCAGAGAAGAGGCAGCTATGATGGGAGCTGGTGGTGGTGGGAGCAGAAGGGCAGTGGGGAGCCAAGACCTGTACATAAACACGCTCTCCACCTGTGCAGTGGGAAAATTCTCTTGGAGACCTGAATATATATGAGGCACAGACAAGTATCAAATCTCGGAAAACACAACTTAGAAAAATGCCTTGTGGATTTTCTACAGATCCAAAAGCATCTTTGTTATTGTTATCTGCTTGGTAATCATTATCTGTTTAAACTTTTAGGTAAAGCTTCTATCAGTGTAGCAAAAACACTCTTAGAGAAATTCTCCCTCTCTCTTTTTTTTTTTCTTTTGCTTTTTCAGGCCATACTCATGGCATATGGAAGTTCCCAGGCTAGGGATGGAATCAGAGCTGATAGTCTGCACCACAGCCACAGCAATGCTGGATCCTTAACCCATTGAGCGCAGCCAGAGATCAAACCCGCATCCTCATGAATGTTAGTCAGGTTCATAGCCCGCTGAGCCACAATGAGAACTCCCATTCTTTTTTTTTTTTTTTTTAAGTTAAGAATTAATGAAAATACCAAGTGTTAAGCAAGGTAGTCAGGACAGAAATTAATCAACCCAGTTCTCCCCTGAAGGAATTTAGTGGCAGAAACATAAATACAAAAAGAATTAAGGGTTCTGGTTAAACATTAGTGACTGATCCTATGGATTTGTCTTCTTCTCTTCCTCAAATCCTGCAAAAAATGATAGTAAAAGAATAGATAGGGTGTTAATCCATAGGAACCAAAAGAACAGAAGAGACAATGGCAAGAAGCAAATTCTTGGAATAAAAAATGCAGATAGGAGGAGGGAAGTAGCAGATTTAGAGGTCCGAAGAAACTACAGCCAAAGGGCTTGCCTAGGGGATACAGAGGGATGGGAGAGATTGTTACCAACACATACTGGGGACTGGGAGGTGGTTAACACTGGTCATGACTACTAACCCTACTTTAAATTCATGACTACCAATTGCTGATTTGAAATTTTCAGTACTGCTAGCACTGGATGATGGCTAATCACATACCAAATGAATTCTACCTGTTTGTGGTACGATGGCGCAGAGAGGGCAGGGAAGCAGATGAGAAAGTTCATTCACTGGTTTGCATGGCAGAAGGTACCTGGCTGGCTCCATGTGTGTGTAAACTTGTAAACGGAAAGAGAACTGAATTCATCTTCCAAGTGTTCCATGGTTGCAGCGAGCCTTTAAAAAAAAAAGACGGCAGAGAAACATGTTCTCTTGTTAGCATAAAATAATTAGCTAAGTACAAATGGGAAACAAATCAAATGCTGAGGGAGTTTCTGTTGTTTACCTCCTTTCCATTTCTGGACTGTAGTTTCCAAAAGCAACAGGAAGGCAGTTTTGCCCCAAGAATTTTCAAACCACATAAACTATTCCAAATTCCCTTTGATATGCCTCAGCCATCCAGCATTTCCCAAGAAATCAACTCAGCTTGCTTTGCTTTTAGAAGTCATGATGTACAGCAGCTCTAAAGGGAAAGGTACACTTTCAACCACGAGCCCATGGAAGACTCTGATGCAATAAGATAAAGGGCCATGGTTTTGCTTTGAATTTTCCCTTGTGGCCCCAACCATAAAATGTGAGAATGTTGAGTTATGCAACTAGGGCTGGTCAGTGGGTGGGGTTTCCATTTCTGTTATTTTGGATAATTCAATGAGAAACAGATTAAATATTCATAGCTCTGCCCTCAGTCTCTTTTTGCGGAAGCCAAAAGCTGTCAGGCTGTTTGTAGAGACAAAAGCGATTTTGCAAATGTCTGCACTAAGTTTCCCAAGAGTGTAGAGGTGATCTGAGCACCAGACCCAAATTGACATTAAAAAACATTTCTTTAATTAAGATATTTTTTTCTGATTAAATATCCATTGCCACTAATTTGGGAAATTTGGAAAAATATAAAGACAGTGTAATTGATGATTGCTTGCTGATTAATCAGTTAGATTATATGCATGAGAAAAGGGGGATTGAGTGAATTTGCAGTCTTCTGGCTAGAACAACTTGGTAGATAGTAGAAACTTTGAGATAGAGAATACTCCAAGAGGAACATACTAGGGTGAAGTATCACCCATCACTTAGGACAGCTGAGCCTGTGGTGTGGGAAGAACATCTGAGTGGTTAGATCAGTAAGGAGTGGGAGAGGTTGCTTGGAGCTCAAAGAGAGATAAGACCTGAAGACACAGATTTGGAAGTTCTCTGCAGGCATAAGTAATGGAAACCACAAGAGTGGGTGAGATAGTCCTGGGGTAACAGGAAGGGTGGGAAGAGATGTAGAGATGAATGAGTGGAAAGGAATTCACAAAGAAGATTGGAAGAAGCGTCCAGAGACGTAGGGCGAACACTCAATGGGACACAAGAAAATGAAGCCAGTTGATGTAGACAACATATTCAAGAGATTCGTTGGGAAGAGGAGGAGCAAGATATCAGGGGTGTGTCTGTAAAACTGATTCAAGAGATAGGAGGAGAAAGGCTCTATTCAGTCCCCTTTTATAGTACCGAGGATTGAAACACTCTAGGGAATTCTAAGACATCAGGCCTTAACTTCCTGTTCATGCCTACTAGGGAAAAAACCAACTTTGTCTACATCCAACACTTGACCTACTACACATCAGCACTCAGGGAGCTCAGCCCTGCATAGCAAAACATGGGATCACAGTGATGGGGTTCACTTCAGTCTCTCAGTTATTATCCTCTAGTAGGGTCTTAGTCCCCCCCACCCCAGAAATCCCACCTGCCCTACTTGATTCACTCTCACTTTCTTTCATGTGACTAATCCCTTCCTTCTCATCTCTCCACAAACCTCCAGCTCTTTCTGCTCCATCCTCACTCTTACCTGATGACCTGGATTCATATTCCACTGGGAGAAGACAAGCAATTAGAAAAGAATTCCACAAGCTCCAGGCCATGCCTCCCCATTGGCATCTATGCCATGCCTTCTCTCAGGTGACTCTAAATGAACAGTCTAGGCCCCTGTCCAACTCCGCCTCTTGAGCTCAATGTCCTGTTGCATCCACCCCAGCTTCACCTCCAAGCCTCCTAGGCTTTCTTCCATAACCAAGCATCAAAAGGAGTAACTCCTATTGGCATAGGGTGCCTCCTGGACCAGTATGTCTTCTAGTAGCTTGGGGCCTGTAGTGTGCCAGTTGTCAACTATGTCCAGTTTTACCTCTGAATGAGGCCCAGTCTTACTCCTCTAGCTCCATCTTGATTCACTCTCATCTGCACTTCTTAGGCATCAGCAATGTTAGACTAGTTTTTATTTATATACTTTTTTGTCTTTTTGTCTTTCTAGGGTCACACCCTTGGCATATGGAGGTTCCCAGGCTAGGGATCTAATCAGAGCTGTAGCCACCGGCCTACGCCACAGCCAGAGCAACACCAGATCTGAGCTGCATCTGCAACCTACACCACAGCTCATGGCAACACCACATCCTTTAACCTACTGAGTGAGGCCAGGGATGGAACCCACCACCTCACGGTTCCTAGTTGGATTCATTTCCACTGTGCCATGATGGGAACTCCCATTTTTATTTTTTCCTTTTTTTTTTTTTTGCAGACTAGTTATATTCTGCACCCAAGTTATCTGGTTTCTTTCCTGTATGCCTTGACTTCTGAGGGTCCTTGGCTTGGAGCAATAATCCCTATGTTCCACTCTCTGAGCCTACCATCCCAAACTTTTCCTCTTTGGCTAACTTCTCACCAACTTTAATATTGAGAACTTGTCTGAAAATGCATAATTTTAACCATCAACAATGAAAATCTTCTGGATAGTAAGAACAATGAATGAAAAATCTTTATATGTGTATATATGTGTATACACATATACACACACACGCACACATATATTTTAATTATTTTACAGATGGAAACAATCTGTGTCCATAGATGGTGGATGGATAAATAAGATGTGGTATACAGGCAATGGAATATTATTCAACCATAAAAAGGAAATCCTGCCATTGAAACAACATGAATGAAACTGGAGGGCATTATGCTCAGCAAATTAAACCAGACAGAGAAGGACATATACTGTATAATATCAACTTGTATGTGCAATCTAAAAGAATAAAGTCAGACTCATGGAAACAGAGAATAGAATGGTATTTGCCAGGGGCTGAGGAGTGGAGAAAATGGAAAGATATTGGTTAAGGGGTACAGTTTCAGTTACAAGAAGAATAAATCCTGAGGATCCAATGTACAGCATGGTGACTGTCAATAATATGTATTGTAGACGTGAAATTTGCTGAGAGAAGGTCTTAAGCGTTCTCACTAGACACACACACAAAACACAAAGTAACTATGTTAGATGACCCATTGTTAATTAAACATGAATGCAGTAATTATTTCACAATGTATACATATATCAAATCATCACATTATACTCTTTAAATATGTACAATGTATTTGTCAATTATATTTCAATAAAGCTGGAAAAAAGAAGTCTTGCTGGTAAGAGTAGAGTAATAAATATATTCATACACACACACACACACACACACACACACACACACACACACACTATCAAGAGCAGAGCCTCTAATTCCCTTATTGTAGTTGCCACATTTCTTGAATTTTTCACGGTAATTCTGATTTAAATTTTTCTTTTCCCTTCCATTATCACAGTATGTAACTTGTCAAATATACTGAATTTCAGAAAACGTGGTGTCCTATGTATCTCAAGTTCTTCTGTGGGACTCTTAAGTCCTGCCATTCCTTAAATCTATTAATTCATCTGGATATACTTCTTACTAAACAGTTTTACAACATTTCTGAACCTCAGTTTCTTAACCTGTAATATGGGGATGATAATATTTATCTGAAAATTCTGCAGGGAGGATTAAATTAGATAAAGTTTGTACAGCCCTTGGCACAGTGCCTGGCCCACAAATATTGCTAAATAAATGTTAGTTCCTCCCTCCCTATACTCAGCAGCTAAATTATTTGTCCAAAACTCATTCACCCATCAATGAGCCATTTGTGAGTATTTAGTTTGGCTGGCACTGTGGAAATTATGGATATGGAAAAGCCCATTAAGATCCTTACAATATTACTGGAAAGTCTTAGGGTAGAAGGCAAATGAATGCTAAGCTGAATAGAATGATGGAGAATCTCAAATGGGATTTGGAGAGAAGAAATACTAGAGAATCAGTGAGATTTGGGTAGAGTAGGGCAAGATGGTATTAGAACTCAGTGGAAGCCATAGAAAAGTACGCTAAGGGAAGAATGTTGCATTTCACCTGCATCTTCCGAGTATTTGGCTGTGATGCGAAGTGATGAGACTTCACTCCCATCTTGAGAGCAAGAATGCCCTGATTGATGACTAAAATATCTGCTGTGGCCATGCAATGGGCTTTCCCAAGACCAGTGCAGCAGCCTGTTTACCAAGACTGCCCCAGAGCATCATGAAAAGCTGAAGAAAGACAACTATTCTTAGCTGTCCTCTTCTGAGGCTTTTCCTTCATTTTTCCCTTTTGGCGTCCACAGACTCTTGCTTATAAATCACCTCGTTCTCTGACAGGCTGGTTGGACAGGGCTTGCTGCATTCTGGAAGCTTGGCAAGCTCCCCGTCACAGTTCTTGCAACTTACAAAAGGTGAGAGCTTTGCCTGGTGAAGAGCTAAGGCTTGTGAGTTTGTCAGTGGCCTCTTGGGAAGCACCATTATAAAGTATCTGACTGTTCCTGTCCTAAATATGCCACATTGTGAAAAATGATGGCAAGAATATTAATCCCAGGTAAGCTTCCCTGTGGTTCCTCACGTGGAATAAACTGGGTTACCTGAAGATGGATGGGGACTCTGTCATCCACCCTGCTTTCTGATAGGCCTGGAACCTGGAATCTTCTGCCATCTTTCAAACCTGTCCTCAAGGTCTCCTACAACCCTCTGTGGGAAGGATCCGGCCACCTCATACATGACCAGAAGGGACCTCAAAATTTATTGAGTGTGGAGCTATAGTGGTAATGGAAGGATCTAAACTAAACTTTTAAAAAGTTCTAGAAGATTTTATATTTTGATGTCTCCTGAAAAGACACTTATGTTCTGGAGTTCCGGTCATAGCACAGTGGAAACCAATCCGACCGGAAACCATGAGGTTGCAGGTTCAATCCCTGGCCTCACTAAGTAGGTTAAGGAGCCGCTGTTGCCGTGAGTTGTGCTGTAGGTCACAGACATGGCTCGGATCTTGTGTTGCTGTGGCTGTGGTGTAGGCTGGCAGCTGTAGCTCTGATTCAACCCCTAGCCTGTGATCCTCCATATGCCGTGGGTGTGGCCCTAAAAAGACAAAAAAAAAAAAAAAAAAGGCACTTATGTTCTGTGAGGAAGACAGAATTGGTCCTCTGGAAAACTCACCAGAAAATGAGGCAAAAGACTTTGTTACGCGACTTTGCCAAGAACTGACACAAAGTCACATATGTAAGCATGTCCTTTGTGTAGGGTTTATAACACATCAGCTGTAAGGAAAGGACTGAGTTCCCTGGCCGCCTCACAGAGGACAGTCAGAGAACAATTTATTCAACACACTATTAGGAATTATCAAGGTGGCCCACTCCATGACACTTTTCCCAAGGCAGAGCCCTAAAAAGTAACAGCTGCCCAGCTACCACCCTTCCACGCCAAAAAAAAAAAAAAAAAAAAAAAAAGCTGAATTTCCATGGGAACAGGCAGAAAATGTCTGATGTTCTGTGGGGTGGTATACTCAAGGATGTGAAAATAGACTTACCAGGTGAATGCAGGGGTGAGTCTACATTCCAGACAGAGGAGCAGCCCATTGCAAAGGTCTGGATGTGTGATGGGGCCCAGCTTGTCTGGCAAGTCTGGAGCAAATGGTGTAGTGAGGAAATTGTGAGAGAAGGGAGGCCTGGACTTCTCATAGAAAGTAGAAGCCATTCTATTGATCACAGTGGTGGATGGCTCCTTTTCTCCCCTCCCTTTGCCCTGTCTCCCCTTCTGATACCAGCAGTGCCTTTGACACTATAAAGACAGCTGCCCAGCAACCATTGTTCTTTTTTTAGCGATAGCAGCCCCATTTCCACTGGAGAATCATCTATTTCTCAGTCTTTTTTTTTTTTTTCTTTCTTTCTTTTTTTCTGGGCCACAGGTGTGGCATATAAGTTCCCAGGCCAGGGGTTGAATTGGAGCTACAGCTGCCAGCCTACACCACAGCCACAGCAACACCGGATCCGACCTGTGTCTGCAACCTATACCGCAGCTCATGGCAACGCTGGATCCTTAACCCACTGATTGAGGCCAGAGATCAAACTCACATCCTCGTGGATACTAGTGCATTCACTTCCACCAAGGCAAAACTGGAACTCCCAGTTCCCAGTCTTCCACATGTTTTGAGTGCAGCCAGGCCTCTCTCCTAACTGTGCGGGGGAGGCACGTGAGCCAGAACCAGCCAATCAGAACACGACAATATTCTGGCTGCTGTAATTGGTTTAGGAATGAGCATGTGACTCAAGTTGGATTGTTATGACCTAGTGCCAGGAGTTTTGCTGCATTTTTGGAGAAAATGCACTCTCTTGTGACACTATCCCTGGGGTAAGAGAACTGTTAGTGATTTTTGCCACCACTTGGAGCAATGACCTAAGAATGAAACCATTGCTGGGGATAACAGAACTAAGGGATGGTGAAAGACAACATACATTTTCTGAGCACCTGGATCTAGCTACATTACACTTGAAGTCAACTCAGCCCCTTGTGTTTTTTTGCTTTTGTATAGTAACATGGAACAATAAGCCCTTTTGACAATGAGATATATATTGCTTGCAAACAAAGGGGCTTCTGAGGCCCTAGCCCCTGTCACTTCAGCGACTCACAGAGTCTTGGGGCATTTATTAACTGGATTTGACTCAAGGACCGGAGTCTTGGCAATTTTCAAATGTTCCAAGGGGGCCAGTTGCTCAAATAGGAAATGTTGGACTGCCATGGATCCAAAGACCCTTAGCTACTCTGGCTCCCCACCCTACGTGGGCTTCTTAATAAATGAATGTGCCTCTTTCATATTGAAAGAGAACTGTCTAACTCTGAGGCTAGGTGGTATAGCCTTTAATGACGAGGTCTCTCTTGAAGACTCAACAGCTCAAGGAGTCCTGTTAGTTTCCACCATGCCATGTGGCCACCTTGGTCTAAGCAGTTGCCGTTTAATTTACACATTCTAATTTCTTTGTCTTGCCATAATATATCACTGTTCCTTCTAGAATATCCCACCCACTGGCCAATGCTTGTTATCACTCAAGTCTGCCCAGTCATTGTAGCTAAAGAGGTAAAGAGAATTTGGAATCATACAGACCTCAGTTCAAGTCTGTTTTCAGCAAATGTTCGCTACCTGAATTTGGACAGTTACTTAGCCTCTATGAGCTTCAGTTTCTTCACCTATAAAAAGGGACTAATAATTAATACCTAACTCAAAGAATTGTTTGCATTCAATGAAATTTCAACAACAATGATAATGGCAATGTATCAAGCCTGTCCTTCAAGTTCACCATAATCTAACTTCCACTTACTTTTTCCAATCTTCTCTCTATTCTCCCTTCTCCATCGCCATATGAACTCGGTTGCAGCCACATAGATTCAGTGATCACACTTGAATGTGCTTTGCATAGCGCCATTGTTGTGGCTTTAGTTCTATAGTTCCTTTCACCTAGAATATCCTATGGTCCATCTTCAAGACCAACCTTGAGTCTTACCTCTCCTATGCATCCTTCTTTTGCAGGTCAGCTCCTTACTCTTTGATCTTCTGGAGAATTTCTGATTGAATACACTATAATCTTGTATTGGATTTTTGCTTTTGCTGTAAACTTGTGTCCCCATCTAAACCTCTTTGTATCCTCCCCTACCCAACGTCTTAAAACACAGATGATTCTCAATGAATATTTGCTGAATGCTTTATCTCCCTCTCAATCATTTGTTATTGGATAACACTGAAATTCTAAAAAGTAAATTTAAAAAGAGGATCTATCTCCCCAGCTCTGTAACTCCCACAAAAGTCTGTACAGCTTGAGTTCAGACCTGTCTTCTGCTTTTGAATTTGCAATTGGAAACATATGGTGATTTGGAAGCCAGCCATTTTTTTCTTTCATTTTTTCCCCCTCTCTCTAAAGAAACCTTTAAAACCTCACTAAATATGTCAAGGAACAGCAATTAAAATGTCAAAAAATAGTAATATTGCTTATTGCAAAACACACACACACACACCATTGCTGGTGTGTTTATAAAGTTCCAAGTTGAAAAAAACAAGTGCTAATTTTAGATTTTGGTTTTTTCCTTTAAGTCATAATAAGAAAAAACACAAACATCGACTGAAACCCCAATGCACAAAACCTCTTAGTCATACCCACCAGGCACTTTCAAAAACCAATTTTCAAGAGAAAGGATTCTAATTCTTAGTTCATTGAATCATGAATCCTGCTACCCTGATGAATAGAAGGAATTGAAAGCACCACTAATGGAATCTTGTGGTTTAGTCTTAGATGGGAAAGTAAAAAAATGGGAGCTATGTTTTGCATGTTGTTTTCTAACTCATTCTCCACCTCACTGACACCCTACAGTGCTGAAGACTCCATAGTTCATAACCCCAAAGAGAATGAGCCACTTCACTTCTCATCGGTAGCAATGCCAATTTTTGCATCCTGATAATCACCACAGCAATTGGTGTTGAATCATGTATTGATATTTTGACTTCACTTGGGAAATCACCAATCAGTACAGATGAGTCATTCTTAACAAAGCTCTGGCTTTCTAAACTTTCGGGTAAGAATAGGTCAGTTTTCAGTGCAGTGATGGAAGACAGAATAGGGGAGGGGAGGGTCAGTGTATCTCAATTGTCTCGCTTCCCACAGGCAGAATTCCTGACTCCTGGACCACTTAGATTCAGTGATCACACCTGAATGTCCCCAAAGCAGGGCTGCCTCCTCCAGAATATCTCAGGACACTGACATCTTCAGGCCCTTAGTGTTTGTTTCCTCTTTTCCCCGAATCCTTGTAAGTATTATCAAGTGTTTTGAAACCAAGGCAAACAAAACCTACAAAGCGATGTCTGTGTGTCATGTGATCATTGTCCTTTACATCTTTAATGGAACAAGATTTTTTTTTCTTTTTAGGTCCACACCTGTGGCACATGGAAGTTTCCAGGCTAGGGTCGAATCGAAGCTGCAGCTGCCAGCCTACCCCACAGCCACAGCAGCTTGCAGCAATGCCAGATCCTTAAGCCACTGAGTGAGGCCAGGGATTGAACCCGCATCCTCATGGATACTAGTCAGGTTCTTAACCTGCTGAACTACAACAGGAACTTTTTTTTTTTTTAAACTGTAATCACTGGGACTTCAGTGATGGGAGATCTCCATCACTAGACAAACCATTATTCAAAACCCAGTCCAAATATCAGATTCTTTGTGAGACCTTCCTTGACCACCTGAGTCCCCTGAGCCTTCTCTCCTCTCAACCCTTAGAAAACTTGATGATCCTTCATTTGTTATTTACTATGAACTTCATTACTTTTCATGCGGGCAGACCTCCCCAAATAAAGTGCCAATGTCTTGTCTTATTTTAGTGTGGTGTTTAAGGGAACCCTGGAGCCAGACAACCTGGGCTCCGTTGTGGCTCCACCACTTCCTGGGCATGGCATTGAGCTAGTTACATAACCTTCTGGGCCTCACTTTCTTTATCTATGAAATGAGGATAAGAGTATCTACCTTATATAAATATAATGAATATTAAAGGAATGAATGAATGATTGAATAGGACATGCTTGGAACAGGCCTGGGAAATAGTAAACACTAAATCATGTTATACATGAACTTTTTCAGTACTTCTTACAGAAGTCTATAACATAATTGATTTAATCATATAACAAATACATATTGTGTACCTACAATTTCAGGGACTATTTAGGTGCTAGTAATGCAGGGACGAACAAGATTGATAAAGTTATCCCTCTTGGAATTTACTATCTTGACAGACAGACAGATGATAAATAAGCAAATAATATAACAAAGTGAAATATAACAATTTCGTATTTAAGGTAATGATGTGGGTTTTGAAAAGGAATAATAAGGGTAGCAGATAACATGTGGTGGTGGAGTGTTGTGGACTGGTGGGTAGGGGCTTATTTTAAATGCTCAATAAGTACTCATTTGCCTGATCTGGAGAAGAGATTCACTGATCATTCATTGGAAAGTTTGAAGCTGTGCATGGTGAGTGGATTTCTGAAAGTCAGATTGGAAAGACCACTGGAAAGAATAAAGCCAAGTGGTAAAAATTGGCCAACTCTGTCCTGATGACACATCTCTTGACACATCTCTTGAGTATTTTATCTACCCTTTCTCTTTAATTCCTTTTCTCAGGGCATGTTCACTTCTCAGAATTGTGCAATGAAATTTAATCAGTGGTTCAATTTCCAGAACTTTCCTTTCATTCCCCCATCAAAATCTACCAGGCTTAAATCCCCTTCCCTGAGGCCTCCTGTTCTCTTATGTTTCAACATTAGAACAGATATATCTCCCCAAATACTCCAGAAATGTTTTCTAGTGGTGCTTCAGTGTAAAGAAGGAAAAAGGCCTGTTGTTCTCAGGCTATCTTCCTATTTTAATGATACTTTTCTGAAAATATGATCTCAAATCAAGCAATTTGTCTAATAATAGGAATTTTATGGCAGCAAGACTAGGGGAAGATATCTTAGGGGCAGGTAAGATCTTGAGATGCCTATAAAATCTTGAGATGTAAGCTGCAGCTTATCCTAGGGAGAGTATTTTTGTGCTTAATTATGATTCTAAAATCATGTAAATCTGGGTACAAGTCTTGGCTCTGCCAATTCTTGCTATGTGATCATCAGAAATTAACTTTTCCTCAACTTTCTTGTCTGTAAAATGGGGAGACTAACACTGCTTTGCATCTTGGGTTTTTAATGAGGCTTAAATGATTTAAAACAGGTAGCATACTGGGTACATCTGAAATATCTGGTATATTTCAGGTACACAATCACATCTGCCAAAAGTCTGCTTATGCAAATACAAAGTCTTTGTTTGACCTAATGAAGGATTAATTTACACAGCTGATCTTTAGCATGGTCCTTTCAATAGCATATGTGAAAATGGTTCCTTTTGTGACCCTGGGAAGAAAAGAGCTTCTTTAGGTTGGGTGCATTGTAAGTGTGGTAAATCTGTATAAGCCGATTTATAACCTAACATGTTGTGTTTTGTTTGGTGGTTTTAAAATATTCGAAAGAAAAGAGTCTGACCCATCAGAGGAGCTAGGTTATCAAGTAGAGGGCACATGCTCTAAATGAGAGAAGTTTGAGGGAGTGGCTTAGGTGAAATATGAAGCCTAGTGCTCCTTGCCTCCCATAGGGATGTTGTTTAGCATCATACCAGAGAGATGGCAGCCAGGGCTCAAGGTGCCTCTGGAGAGAAATTAGGGAAAGTCTGTGTTCTGGGTAACACGGTGTGGATGGGATAGGAGTAAGAAAGTTTCTTTCTCTGAAGGGTATCTGGGTATCGACTGAAGCCGCATGACTGGAACTAGAAGAAGGCTTGTTACTTTATGGATGCCTGAGAACTATCATTGCTATTCTCTATGTAAAAGGAAACCAGAGTTTGCAGCAGCTGAGTGAGGACCTAGATATCCCACCTGCCCTGAGATGTTTGTATTGTCTTTAATAGAATCACCTCTCAGACTAGTCTGCAAACAATGTTCATGGAGAGGAGACTACAACACGAATGGAACCTCAGGAGCAGAATCCTGTTGTGTTCTGTGTGAATGGAGTTCCCTGAAGTTGTGCAAGGCAGCAGCCCATCTTTAAGCTCTTGCTTAAGTTACTTGACTTGTATTGCTCATCAGAATCAGTCACTGGGGGTACTGTTTTATTAGTTAGTTAAATGGTGTTTGCTATGAAATGAGTTAGTGATTCTCAAAGTGTGGTATCTGGACCACCTGCATCACAGATCATCTAGAATTTTTAAATGCAGATTCCTGGGTCTTACTTGGATCCTCTGACTCCATGAGGAATGAAGCCCAACAATCTGTATTTCATAAGCACACCAGCTTATTCTAAGACACATTATAGTTTGAGGTCCAAAGAAATAGACACCATTCACATCAGGGATGTTAGAGTGAATTCAAAACAAAACAAAAAACATGAGTTAGGCAGTTTGGCATAGTTACTTCCTCTTTTCTGAACTTTAGAAGTACACTCATCACAGATTTCTCTTGGGTCAACTCCTAACTCTGGTTTTTTATGTTATTGGGCTTAAGAAAATATTTCTTTCATATGCGCACTTTTGAGTCCTAGAATGTGGAAGAACCTAGCCTAATATGGATGAAAGAGTGTCATTCAATGAGGAGGATCCATTGCAATGGCAGGAATTTGAATTGAAAAGAGCTTAGCCACAGTCTGACGCAGAGTAAAGAGAAAAGATTTTCCATTTCTCAAGAGTGAAATAAACAAACAAACCAAAAAGTCTTAAAACAAAACAAAACAAGAAAAAGAACAAAGCCTCTTTTTAAAAAAGAGCTGCTAAATGTCATGCTTAAGAACATCTGGGATTGAGGCTCTATGATGTTGGTTCAAAGCAGAAAGCACAAGTTCTCTATTCCTTCTCTGTTTGGTGAGGAAGGGTTAACTTGGCCCTTCCTGGACTTTCAATCTGTGCTGGACATTGTGGTGTATCACCCAGATTCCCCTTTGGGAAGCCTGACTTGGTCTCCTGGCTTCGGTATGTGTGGCTGGTGGAGAGCCTCAGCATGCCTTGTTCCCTTATGGAGGTCACTTCTGCTCAAAAGAGCTGCCTAGCTGAGAGTCATGCCCTTTTTCAGAGCATGTCATATCCAGTGAGTGATTCCAGTGAGAATATAAAGGCTAAGCCTCTCTGCCCCAACTTGGGACAAAGGAAGGGTAATTCTCGCTTAAGAATTCTCCATAGTATTGACTGAGGTCCCCAATGTCACTGAATCACATTTCAACGTCTCCCCTCTGTCCAATTCTTTCTTCTCTTCCCTTTCATAGGCTTCAATCCCAGTAGTACCCTCTAACAAACTTCCTGCATGCTAAACTCTATCTCAGAATGTGTTTCCTGGGGAATACACCCATGGCTCCTCTTCTGTGTGGTCAGAGAAAGATTAGATCAAGGATAAGGCAGGAGAAGGGGACTCATGTATATTGTTTTTTCCCACATCAGACCCTGATCCCAGAAGTATATCAGCATTGAAAGTACATTGGCCAATGGAAGGTTCTATTCTATGGAGAAGTTTGACTGAAATTTTATTCTTAACCTCAAATTATCTGAATGATATCATTTATCACTGAAAATCTTATCCTAAAATACTTGCCCTAGAACTTGCACCCTGCCATCCCAATCACAAACCATATTCCCAAGAGAAAAATTAGGTATTTGATAGACCTACTAAACGAAAGGTGGCAGAGTTACTTCTTATCAGGATATGAAAAATAATTCCCATTGATTTATTGCTTGGTTGATTGGTTGGTTAATTGATTCATTTATCCATTCAACAAACATGGTTTACTCATTCATTCATTCATTCATTCCTTAAAAAATGTGTTTTGGATGCCTACTATGTGACAGGCACTGATGTATGCTTTGGGGTCCAAAAGCTTTGTTTCTTAGAGTCTACCTTCTGGATGGGAGGAGACAGAAAATAAACACTCACATTCAGATAAGATGATTTGAATTAGTGATATATAGGACAAAGATAATAAAAGAGGATAACATAATAAGAATTTACTCTGAGCTAGGGTAGGATGTAGGGAGAGATACATTAGACACTTTCATCAGTAAAGTCTTAGATGAGGAGGCAATATTTGTGTAAAGTCCTAGGTGGGAAGATCTGGCGGAAGCAATGCTAAGTTCAGAGGCCCTGAGGTGGGACCAAAACTAAATGGAAAAAAAAAAAAGGTCTAGAATATGGCAGAAAAAAGGGAGGGAGGGAATAAGATGAGGTCAGTGAAGAGGGCAAAGTAAGTCATGGCGAAAATTCTGGACTTTATTTGAAGGTCAATATGAGGCCACTAAAGGTCTTAAGAAGAGGAGGGATGATCTGATTCACATTTGAAAAAGATAACCAGTGTCTGTGAGGAAGACGTATTGTAAGTGAGAAAAAAAAGAGTGAGTAACCAATGACAAGATAGTTTCAGGAGCCTGGTATGAAATGATGGCACTCAGACTAAGGTAAGATCTGCAGAGATGAGGACAAGGGGTGGGTTGATGATAGTTTTGAGGATACAGATGACAGAAAATGCTAGTGGTTTGGATGTTATACTGCATGAGGGAGAAAAAATAAAAAAGAATCATGACTCTTGGGTTTTCAGCCCGAGCTATGAGGTGGGTTCTGTTGCCATTTTCTGAGATGGGAAGACTGCATTTGAGTTCTCCTATAAATGATTCATGTGTTTCGCCTTGAGCAGCCACTGTCTTTTCCTGACAGAAGGACTGACAGAGACACTGCTAGATTTTTCATCCTTCTAACAGCCTCACCTGCTACCCCAGGGGTATCGTATATACCATGGAGAGCCAATCTGCGCTTTTGCCAGAATCTCTCCCGAAATTTGTTATGCTTCAGTGTTCCAGGACACTTTATTATAAATGAGTAGCTAAAGGCAAAGTGTAATTAGGGACAAGGGTAGTGGGGCGTGCAAAGCTAGCACCACGAGGAAGCTTAGCATCCCTGTACACATGCCAGTTCTTTGTAATACTGGCTTTGCCACTCAGTTGCTGAACTATAACTACTCCCACCACTCATCCTGATGGGTGGGGGAAGGTAAACCAACCCTATGATACTTTCAAGATCCCAAACTGGGTGATATGTATTCCAGCCATGGACCCACCTTTCATTAGGCATCAATAAAGGAACAGATAATTAATCATTCCAATCAGTTTCAAATGTTTCTTTTAAAGACAGTGGTGGCAAATAGTCCTTTAATTGGGATTTTGTTAGAGGAATTGACTAGTACGGATTGCAGAGTCCTCTATGTTTATTTAACATTAAGGCATTTTACCACATAGAATTTGCTACCTTAATTGTGGAAAGATTTTAGAAGATTCTGTGACTGCCTTTTATTGTTGTTGTTCATAGATCCACTTTTCCTCTAGGCTGTAGTTATTGGGAGTTTCTTTCTTAATTTCCTATTATCCTTTCACATTTTGTGCTGCATTGGGTTTGATTAAGTTCTCTATTTTTCCATTGCTGTTCAAGCCAGTGCATAAGACTTGGGGGTACACTAATTTCATTGCTGTGAAATATATATATATATATGTGTATACACACACACATATATATACACATATATACACACACACATATATATATATTGACACCCCTATTTTCCCCTTTTATAATTTTCTCATTATTTTCCTTTTATATATATATCTTTTGTAACTGCTTGACCATAGAGAGTTTATAGCGTGCATACATTTATATTCACATATGCATTCATATCACTACTGTCAAGAATTCATTTTATTTTCAGACCCCACAAGAAAGGGTCTTGGGGCAGGGGATCTTCTAATGTAAAACCACAATTATCAAGTTAGGATATGCCTCAATGTTCAAGGAAAAAAATGTGAATTCTTATGAAAAATAATTATATTTTTTGGCATGTCAATTTTAATTGCTGATTTTATGATAGTAGTTCATGTTAAAAATAAATAATATATAAAAAAGGAAAGATTTTCAAGATTTTTAAAAGTCTGACATAAGCCTAATTAGTAAAAAAGTAAAGAACTACATTTCCCACACCTCAAAGCTTCCCCTTACTTAGATTCTTTTATTCAAAATAAAGCAGAAGTTTCATGATCTCAAGAGACAGAAACCAACTCTGCCCTTTACCAAAGGGAGAATTCCTTTGGAAATCAGAGTGATCTGGATTGCTGAGCTGGCATAATTCCCTTGGTCTTTGGAGGGATTCAAAATGGCTTGCTGCAACCTGTCAGTAAGCACTGTGAGTGTAACTGAGCAATGGTTTTAAATAGCAGAGGGCCAGCTGTATAGTATAGGGAACTGTATCACTTGTGATTGGAACATGATGGAGGATAATGTGAGAAAAAAAATATAAATAACTAGGTTACTTTGCTGTACAGCAGAAACTGACAGAACTATAAATCAACTATAATAAAAAATTTGTTTAAAAAAGAGCAGAGGGGTTCTGATCCTTATTTAAACTTTCTAGGGAGTTCCCACTGTGGCTCATCAGTGATAAACCCGACTAGTATCCATGAGGATGCAGGTTCAATCCCTGGCCCTGTTTAGTGGGTTAAGGATTTGGCATTGCCATGAACTGTGGTGTAGGTTGCAGAGCTGGCGTAGATCTAGCATTGCTGTGGCTCTGGCACAGGCAGCTCTGATTTGACTCCTAGCCTGGGAACTTCCATATGCTGTAGATGCTGCCCTAAAAAGACAAAAACAAAACAAAAACAAACAAACAAAAGCTTTCTATAAGGTAGAAGAGGTCATCTTAAATGACAACCAGTTTTAACTTACCATATCTCCAAAAGAAAAATGAATCAGAAAATAATCTCTAAAATAAGAAGAATTTTAGCAAATAAACATTTGCAGAAATTATTTATTCTCTTTCTGTAGCTACCCTTCAAGAGAGGGATTGTCTTAGTTTGGGTTCCTCCAAAAGCCATCTCTGACACATGTATTTGGATGCTAATTGTTTATTTGAAAGGAGATCTTGGGACACATATAAGGGGGTTCGGAAGTTAGGCAATGAAGGTAGAAAAGTCAATAAAGGAAATGATAATGAGCAAGTTACCACTAGAGCAGCTGGGGGCTCACAACCACTGGGATTCTCCAGAAGACTGTGTGTTGATTTGGCTCGGCAAGAAAGAGATTCCAAGATGGAATCAGATGTACCAGGAGGAGAAAGTGTAGTATGACAAGGATATAATTTTGAGAGTACTTGCTTAAGAGATCTGGAATATAAGTTTGGAAATATAAGAATTCATTGACTTGGGAACACTCTCTTGAAACATGGGATTTGACACCTGCAAGGACACCAGAGAACAAACTTGCTGCTAGGATGGCTCTTAGAAGTTTAGAAAAAGTGATGACCAATACTGAGTGAAGTATAAGTGCCTACTCTGGCCTGGGAGAGGATAGAAGAAGAAACAAAGAGGAAATTCTGGCATGGGTATATTTTGTGAGGTTTGAGAACCCACCAGACAATTATACTTCCCAGGAGGACCCAGAGGACATGACTTTTATCAAGGTCATCAGGAATGCACAGGTGAGAGGGTGCCAGAACCACTGAGAAGTGGTGGCTGTCCTCTGCAGTCCAGGGCTGATGGTAGGAGAGGTAGTCACAGAGCTTTAATAGCCCTGGGAATGATGTAGTCCCCAAATAATAAGAGCCAGGTGGCAGCTCTTAGCTAGCACGAGGCCACAATCACCATCACGAAGGTTTGACACACAAGGATTGTGGAAAGAGTGAAAAGAACTTAGGATACCTAGGGGTAATATAGGTGGGCATCCTACAAAGCTGTTGCTAAACATATTACCAAAAAGAAGAAGGAAGGAAGGAAAGAAGGAAGGGAGAGAAGGAGGAAGGGAGGGAGAGGGAGAGAAAGAGAGGATGAATGAATGAGTGAATGAATGAATGAATGAATGGAGGAGCACTTCCTGAGGAACTTCACCCCAATTGTAAATCATGATCCCAGAGCTGAACCAATTTTCATTTAGAGGCTCCTGAGCTGAAGAGGAGGCCATGTCCCCAGGAAGTAGAACTCTGTGATATGATGGCAAATACAAAATTATGATTTTCCTGAGTCTCCTCCCATAGTGACTGATGGCTATTTACTCAGGTGATCATCCATTGGAGAAATGGAAATCCCTAAACATTTTGAGGATGACTGGACACAGAGACTGAGCTGGCACTGGTAGCTGAAGCCCCAAAGTGCATAATGGCCCCTTTGTTAGAGAGGGGACTTATGAGAGCCAAGTAATATGAAGTCCTGGATAAAATCTGGCTCCCAGTGGACTCATTGGATTCAGGGACCCACCTAGTGGTTGTTTTTCCTGTTCTGGAGTGCATAATTGAAACTGAAATTCTTAACAGCTGGAATACCCCCTACAGTGGGTCTTTGGATTTTGTAGGATAGGAACTACTATGATGGAGAAGAACAAATAGATAGCTCTGAAACCGTCCCTGACCTTGACTGAGATAGTAGATCAAAAGCAGAAAAACATCCCTGAGGCACGGCAGAGGTTAGTGCCACCACTGAAGACCTGGAGTCATATCTCTGTTTAATATGCCAATTGGCTCCTGTAGAAACCAGATGGATCCTGAAGAATGAATGACTTCATTGGCATAACCAATTCACCGAAGGCATAACCAAGTAGAAGCCTCAATTGCAGCTGCTATTCCAGACATGTATTGCTTAGCTAGAGAAGATTAATAAGCCTTCAAATCCATGGTATGTAAGATTGATTTGACAGATGTGCTATTTTCCATTCCAATTAGAAAAGAGGATTAGAAAGAATTTGCATTCATGTAGGACAGACAACAATATTCATAAGGTCCTTTGGATCATCTGGCCGAAGAGAAAGGATTTTGCCTCAGGGCTGTGTTGACTCTCCCATCTTCCAACATGGTATATACTCATAAGAGATCCAGGATGACTCAAACATCCATCCCACAGATTGTCATGGATGTAATATATTGATGACTACATGCTGTTCAGATAGGATGAGCAAAAGGTGACTAATTTGCTTGGAAGATATGTAAGCTGAAGAGGATGGGAGATAAACCTTACAAAGATTCATGAAAACTGTCACCAGTTAAGTTTTTAGTGGTCCAGGGATGAGTATAACCTCCAAAGTCAAAGTCAAATCAATGCTTCTTCTCTCCTCTACTACAAAGAAAGCGGCCCAGCACTTATTAGACCTCCTTGGAATAAGGCATCACATTCCACACCTGGGATACTGTCCTGGCCCATTTACTGGGATAGTCAGTTTCCTGTGGGGCTTGGAGCAGGAAGGGCATCTGCAAGAGGCCCTGATATCAGTGCAAGCAGCCCTGCTACTTTAGCCATAAAATCAAGAAGACCCTATTGCACTGGAGTTGTCTGTGGTGGGAAAAGACCTCATACTTAGCTTATGGAAGCCTTAGGCAAGAATTACAACTCAGGCTCCTGGGATTTTTGGATGAAGGCCATGCCATCTGCAGCAGAGAATTATATGCCTTTTGAGAGACAGCATCTGGAATATTGCCCTAGCAAAGACAGAACACTTAGTTGTGAGGTGCTAAGAGACCATGCCACTGGAACTGTCTATTAGTAGTTGAGTTTTTTTTGGACTCACCAAGTCATAAAGTCAGCTGGACACAGCAATAGTCCATTGCAAGATGGAAGGGACACACTCAGGATTGAGCCCAAGCAGACCAGGGAACATGAGTAACTACACTAGCTGGTAGCTCAGACTCCCATTTCACCTACCTCAGTCGCATTAACTCATATCTATGGCCACACTGAAGCAGGATGTTCCATATTAGCAGCTGGTGGAGGAGGAAAAATCCCAAGCTTAGTTTAGAGAAAGGTCAGCTTGGTATATGAGTTCAAGCCAAGAATGAATGGAAGCTCTGTTATAGCTCCATTCTGGCACTTTTGAAGACAGTGAAAAGTGGAATAATCTTCTCCATGGATGGGTCTGTGATGCGAGTATCTTTCACTTTAGTGAAAAGAGAAAGTAGCTCCCAAATGAGAACATGGACAGATATTTAGACAGTGGTCAATGGCTTTGCTCTTTGGTCAGAGGCGGGGAATAAAAAGGATTAGAAAATTGGAGATAAGGAGGGCTGGTTAGATGCAATGGGCACAGAACATGAAGATTTTTTTCACATGTTAACATCCGCTAGAAAAATCCATCACAGAAGTCATGCTAAATAACTGAGAGACAAAAGGAACAATCAAGTAGACTTGGCCAGTTGACATTAGCCAGCCTTCATTGCTGTTACTGATGTAACTCCAGAATTGGCACTTAGTACCCATGAGTGTAGTGGCCAGTAGCACAGATCAAGCTACAGATGGGCCCAACCATGTGGCTACCCACTTACCAAGACTGCTATATCCTGCTACCTAATGATGTTCAACCTGCCAGCAAAGTGAGCAGTGCTGCACCCCTGTTACAGCTCTATTTCTTGAGGAAACCAGTTTAGTGTCAAGATGAATACATGGGGCTCTTTCATTTCTGGGTATTGACTTGCCATTCCAGCCCAAAGAGCCTTGGTAAGCACCATTACCCAGGGCATGTGGAATGCCTGATCCACAGGTAAAGACACCCACACAGTATCCATTCAGGGGCCTCTGTCATAGCAAAGGGGATGCAAGGATTGTAGATAGAGGGCTGGATTGTCATGATAGCCAGAAGCACATAATTCAGAACATTCCCACCAAGGGGAGAGAAAGCTGGGGTAATTTCCACCAACCACAGTTCCAGGGTTGCTCCAGGGGCACCAGCTCTTCCTGCCCTGTTTTCAGGATGAGCACGTATTCATAGCTATTTGAATGTTCTCAAGCAAAGAGACACACAGAAGGCTATCCATACGCCTGGAAACAGCCTGTAGCTTCCAGGCAAGGTTGATGGGATGTGAGCAGGGCCTCACAAGCATCTTCTACGTGTTCACAAAATCCTGGAATAATTTGTTATGATCCAGGATGGCAAATTCAGTCATTTCCAAGTTGGATGTGCAGAGAAAACACATCCATTTTTGGCTGCGTACTCTTTAATTGCCTCTTTGTGAGATAACAGCTGCATAATGTGATTTTCTATAAAAAGAATAGAAAAAATAATTCAGCCTTTCCTGGGGCAAAGTTTGCTTCACAGGGTTTGGCAGGTGAATTGGGAGGACTCAAGGTCATCTTGTCATAAAACATGTCCTTTGACATGGAAGTGTATGGATAGAAGAACATGCAAGAGACTAAAAATCATATAAAATTTATCCCATGCAATGCAAACTAAAGTATCTGCAGCTCAGCTTCTCCGACACTGGAATCTCAGAAATGTCTGCAGCCATTCCAATACCACCCAAACCAAGGGGGCATATGATGGAGGAAAAGTCAGAGTGGAAAGGAACAGGATTCTAAATCCTTTGGAGCTATGATATCTTACTTTCTAAAATTTTACACAAATGACCATGGAACCACTTCTAGGGCCCCTGCAAGGGCCTTGGAAGGGGACTGTGCAAATGAGACACACTTGGCCTTGGGGTTCTTCATCTTCCTGTAGACCCATGGTCTCTGGAAATATATTTGATAGATCCAATCTATTCAGTTTCCTGATTCCTAATTCGGGACCCACTTTGAGTGTTAGTCCTTTGGAAGTCTTTTCTGATCCTCAGAGCCACGTGAGTATCCTTCTACAAGAGCTTTGAGCAATAGTCTGTTCTTTATGACAATGTACTGAAATTGCCTATTCAATCTGATGTTTTAACCTGCCTCTCTCACCCTCTTAGGAACCTTGATTAGACCCAAACTTCACTCCCTCCCCATTTCCCCAGGGACCCAAGAGCTTTGAGGTCAGGACCCATGTTTTATTCATCATGTAACACACAGCCTGGCAGATACAGATGATCAAAATGTATCTGATGAATTAATAAACAAATGGAACAATGGCAGGAGGGACAAGGCATCTACTTCAATGATTTCCGAAGTAAGAATCCACTTTTTTTTTTTTTTTTGGTCTTTTTTAGGGCCACATCTGTGGCATATGGAGGTTCCCAGGCTAGGGGTCGAATTGAAGCTGCAGCTGCCGGCCTGCACTGCAGCCACAGCAACGCTGGGTCGGAGCCGGGTCTGTGACCGACACCACAGCTCACGGCAATGCCGGATCCTTAACCCACTGAGCGAGGCCAGGGATCAAACACGCAACCTCATGGTTCCTAGTTGGATTCCTTCCTGCTGAACCACAATGGGAACTCCAAGAACTCACTTTTTGACAGAGCCACCCAATAGGAAAAAATCCTAGGTACAAAACGCCCTTCTTTACAGTGGTTTCTGATTTCGCCTTTCCAGACTTTCTTCTGTAACTATTTCTGGCAAGGATCAAAGTATTTCTCTAAAGCTGTCAGTATAGAAAACTTATGACTGTCCCCAAAGAAGAATCTTTTTAATCTCTAAAGACTCTTTTTTTTTTTTTTTTTGCTTTTTAGGGCTGAACTTGCAGCATATGCAAGCTCCCAGGCTAGGGGTGGAATCTGAGCTACAGCTGCCTACCTATGCCATAGCCACAGCAGTGCCAGATCCAAGCCACATTTTTGACCTACACCACAGCTCATGGCAATGCCAGATCCTTAACCCACTGAACGATGCCAGGGATCAAACCCGCTCCCACAGCTTTATTAGTCGGGTTTGTTACCACTGAGCCACGATGGGGACTCTGCAATCTCTAAAAGTCTTAACGATGTGACTTCTTCCTCTCAACCATTGTGAAGTATAGGAAGAAACAAATTGTAGTGCAGAGAAGGAGAGATTTGGATTCTAATTTTGAATTCTGACATAATTACCATTACAGCCTCTGTTACTGTCACCTTTCAAATGTTTAATTCTTGGAAGATCACCTCCCCCTGTGATCATGTTAGCATATTTTTGAAGACTGTAAGTAGAACTAGGGAGATAGAAGAGCAGAGTAATGATGTGTATCTCTGGAATCAGAATTTGGATGAAAAACAAACCTGCCTTTGCTGTTTATTATCTGGCAGCAGGAGCTGAGAAGCTCTGGAGGAGAAAACCAAACTCAGCTCTTCTCACTAATGCCTCTTCCCACTACCTGCCCTGCCCAGAAAAGCTGATTATCTTTTATGCTGACAATGCTTTGTGGACTTTGCATTCACAAGTGTCTTTGGACTGGTTTTGAAACTGTCCTTTTGTTCTTGATATATTTCCATGGTTAACAATAGTTTATGGGAAGAAGTCCAGAATCAACCTTGACTTTCAATTGCACATATTGACATTTTGTAAACAAAGCACAAAAGGGAGAAATGTTGATATAGGAAAAAAGTCAGTGGATCTGAATTTGGATCTTGATGGTGTCACCTTAGGTATGTTTCTGAGCCCTAAATTTCCTCATCTATATGATTTTGAAAATAAAGGTAACACATCATGAAGTTGTCAAAGTTGTCAGATAATACAGGTGAAAGGTAAACTGTAAAATGTAAAGTGCAAAAAAAAAATAAGGTAGCCCTGACTTCTGATGTAATATTTTGTGTTGTATATTACATGCCCAGAAAAGCTATGTAAAGGTTTATGTGAATATTTTCATTATTTAAAATATGTAATCATTTTGTGAGACACAGGAAGACATCTGATGGGTCCCGAGGTGGCTAAGGCCAGGTATACTCAAAGAGAGTGTTTCCAACTAATTAAAAGGAAGAAGGCGTTAGAGTCATGAAAATGATTAAGTTTATATGAGAAACTCACCAGATGCCTTTAAAGTACAAATGGGCATACAGTTTTAGAAGAAGGCTGTTAAGAAAAAAAAAAAAAATTAGGAAAGAAAAGATCCTATTTTGTTTTGTCAGAAATCTGTGCAAAGTGGATAGATTTAATAAACAAGTGTTACATGTCTCTTGTTGGCCATCAATGTAATATTTGTTTGATACAATAACACAGTAAATTTGATGCAGTTTGTCTAACAAGGAACAGCTTATCTTTTGTTTGGAACATAGAAGCAAGTGGAATCTCCATCTGTGTTATTTCAGTGTCTAGTTGATTTGTGCTTGGGGTTTCCTGAGCAGAAGCTTTGTCACTAAATAGCAGGCAGAACTGCACTGCGGGGGTGAATGATCAAAAAAATGGAGTAAAATCTCCTGTCTGGTATCTCAGAAGATTAATTCAGATTTACCTTTCAGAAGATTAATTCAGATTTTTTATACAATTCAGTTCTAGAAACATTTCTTAAGACTTACTACATGTCGGGCACTATGCTAGGGTCTGAGAGCATAAAGCTGAATAAAGAATATGTTCCTAATTTTGTGGTTCATTTTTTCCTTGCAATTTCTGCATCATTCTGGCCCACCCTTCTATTGGCCAGTTTTGCAGTCTGCCTCCTTACTGCTTGGAAGGAAGACCAGAGCTAAAAAACAGAGGGGAAGAAGTGAGCCTTTGAATCTGAGAAAATGAAGTCTCAGAGAAATGGAAGGGACTTGGGACAAACAACAGAAGAGGAAGCTCTACTAAGCCTTCACCTGTCTTATTGGTTCCTCTTCCCGTTAATGGCATGTGAAGGCTACAGTAACATGCAGAGTACAGACTGACTGGTTGGTACTAACTTTATCCTGAGACTGCTCTGTTCGTATCGATGGACTCACATGGAGACCTTTGTTCAACTTCTCAGGGCACAAATACACTTCCGAGTTGGAAGCTTGGGCTCTTGAGATTCAGGGGAATGGTGGTGAGATGGGAAATGTGATGATGGCCTCTCTAGGACCTACTGCCTCTTGTTTTCTTTTAGGGATAGACACCCACACCCACACAACACACATATCTGCCCTTGGTTTAATCAGGCACACAGGCTTGCCCAGTTCGCCAGAGCTTGTTTTTATAGATCCCCTATAGCCAGATAAATCCACGAGTTTAGGATGTGAGCAGTCTACCATTTTAGGACCTTGATATGGAATGGTAACACTGGACACATTCTCCTTCACTCATTTTTCATTTTCCATGGGCTATAAAGTGCTAACTTGGCAAGTGCTTGCTTGGCAAGAACTAGATCCAGCCCTGTGGCTAGAAAGGCCCAGGAGGATGGCAGAGCAACAAGAAAGAACCTGGATCCTTAAAATAAGTATCTCCTCCAGTGTTGAGCTATTACTTTTTCATCTATTCAGGCCACAATGATTTATGGACTTTTTTTTTTTTTTTTTTTTTTTTTTTTTAGGGCCGTACCCACGGCATTTGAAAGATCCCAAGCTAGGGGTCAAATGGGAGCTGTAGCCACCCGCCTATGCCTACACCACAGCAACGCCAGATCCAAGTTGAGTCTGCAAACTACAGTATAGCTCACAGCAACACTGGATCCTTAACACCCTGAACAAGGCCAAGGATCAAACCCACGTCCACATGGATACTAGTCAGATTTGTTACTGCTGAGCCATGACTGGAACTCCCTATGGCCTTATTTTTTATAGATACCTAGACTTTACCCTAAGACAGAAAGAAAAGTCCCCTTTACCCATACTTGGTTGAGTAGGGATGAATGGAACCAACGTGAGGTCCTGAAAATTTATTTGAGGAAAGACACAAGGGAACAGGAGAGCCATCTCCCATGGCTAAAAAGAGTGGAGACAGGTAATGTGTTACAGGTAATGGCCAAAGAGTAAAGGGTCAGAGTGCGGCTGGGTTGAGTGAGAGCCAGTGTCTCTATCGTTTGCACAGTTCTGGGCAAATGCTGACAAATTCCTGCTGCTCGGACTTTCTATTATTATTCTTTTCTTTCATTTTATTTCATTAGCACTCTTTCTTCAGGCAAAAGACAATATAATTAATTCGATATGATTGCAATCTAGGCATGCCCCATTACCACACAAGATTATATGATTACACATGGATGTTCTCAGACAATTTTAGCCACAGAGTTGAGCCTGCTCTTGTTTCACTCTTGAAGGTAATTGAATTTCCATGTTCATGTGAAGGGGAAAAAAAACCCTCAGCTTTGTAAAGTGCTGAAGGTTTTACTGTCTAAAACTGGATCTCAGAACTGAATATTGTTGTTGGCAGAGCATGAGAACATACTCGGTCACAAGAAAATGGAGCGTTTCTTGTGTGAAAAATGTGCCACCCTCTGTCTCCCTGTTCACCTTCTCCCCGTCCCCAGCATTGAACAGTGTCTAGTGATACATTTGGTTGGTGGTTCAATCTTTCTGCCTGATGATGTTTTGAGGCTTAATCCAGCTAAATCTGGAGGCAGCCTGCTGGCCTCTGACAAATTTTTTTTTTTTTTTTTTTACTACAAGTAACCCCAAAAGCTTAGCAGTCCATAGAAGGAATCCAATTCTCTCTTCTCCATGCAAGTTTTGAAAAATGAGCTGAAATGAAACCTAGAGGGGATAACAATTGTTCAAAATTTCACTCCCAGTCCCTACTTGCCTGTGGATTTTGAGGGAGGGTGCTAAACAAGCTACCTCTCTTGTTCCTTTCTGCACTTACTTAAAGCAAGGCAACACAATTTTTCTGTTTCGAAATTAAACATAGTTTTGTGGTAAGTTATAAAGATAGCACAGAGTGGCCCCTTGTACTCCTCACTTATTTCCCCCACTCATTATATCTACAATATCAAGACCAGGAAATTGAATTGATACAACGTGTGTGTTGTTCAATGTCATTTTATCATGTGTGTAGTTTCACATGACCACTACTGGGATCAAGACACAGGTTGTTCCCTCACCACAAAAGCCTCCCTGGTGCTACCTCTTTACAATTCTACCCACTCATCTTCCCTTACTTTTCCTAAACCCTGACAGCCACTGATCTCTTCCCTATCTCTTTAATTTTGTCATTTCAAGAATATTATATAAATGGAATCATAGGCTATTTACATTTAATGTAACTATTGATATGTTAGGGCTTAGGTTTGTCATTTTTTGTTTCCTCTGTTTTTTAACTTCTCTGATTTATTATTTGTTTGTTTGTTTGTTTACTTATTTATGTCTTTTTAGGGCCTCACCTGCAGCATATGGAAGTTCCCAGGCTGGGGGTCAAATCAGAGCTGCAGCTGCTGGCCTAGACCACAGCCACAGCTACATGGGGCCCAAGCCACATCTGCAACCTATATTGCAGCTCATGGCAACACTGAATCCTTAACCCACTGCACAGGGCCAGGGATCAAACCTGCATCTTCAGGGATACTAGTAGGGTTCATTACCACTGAACCACAACAGGAGCCCTCTTCTCTGTTTCAATTCTCCTGCCTTCTGTTGTGCTACTTGAACAGATCTTAGAATGCCCTTTTGATTTATCTAGAGCATTTTTGAATATATCTCTCTCTGTACAGATTTTTTAGTGGTGCATTTTTTAGCATTATGTTATACACGTATGACTTGAAACAGTTGACTGATGTCAACATTTTACCAGTTCAAATAAAGTGTAGACATATTACTTTATTTAAAGTCCCTGTACATCCTCCCATTTACAATGTACTTGTCTTAAATGTTTTCTTTACATACCTTGAAAACCACATCGAACAATGTTATAATTTTTGCTTCAGTCATCAAATACAATTTAGAAAACTCAACAGAAGGAAGTTTATTGAATTTACCCATACTTAAAATTTTTCTGTTGTTGTTTATTCTTCTTCCAGTTGTTCAAAGATTTTTCTCTTTTTCTTTTTTCTCCAGTTTCAAGAACTTCCTTTAGCCATTCTTTTGGGATAGGTCTGTGGTGAAAAAGTCTCTTAGATTTTCCTTATCTGAGAAAGCCTTGATTTCTCCTTCATTTCCAAATAATATTTTCCCTAGATATAAAACTCTGGGTTGACAATTTTTTTATTTCAGCACTTGAAGAATATAATGTCACTTCTTTCCATCCTCAGCGGCTTCTGATGAGAAATCCATTGTCATTGCAAGAGTTTTACCCTATGGGTTACGTATCATTTCTCTCTGGTTGCTTTTAATATTCTTTTCTGTCTTCAGCATTCAGAAGTTTGAGTATGATGTGTCTTCTGGATTTCTTTTAATTTGTCTAGTTTAGAGTTTGCTCAGCTTCTTGAATCTGTAGGTTTATGTTTTAAGCCAAATTTGTGAAATTTTCTGTCATTCTTTTTTGTTTTAATATCCTAATCTAACTCTCTAGTTTGGCCTTTTATTTACTTTTTACCTTATTGAGATGCAATTGACATATAACATTGTGTAACTTTAAGGTGTACAACATGTTTATTTGATTTCCACCATAAAGTTGCCATTATTTCTTTGAATACTTTCTCATCCTATTTTCTTCCCACCCTCCTTGTGTCTAATAACACATATGTTAGATCTTTTGTTATACTTCCTCAGGTCCCACAGCTTTTGTTCACTTTTCCCTGGTTTATTTTCCTTCTGTCATTCAGGTGAGGTATTTTCTATTGTCTTATCTGCTTTGGTTCATTCCTTTGTCCTCTCCATTCCACTGTTGAGTCCACTTATTGAGTGTTTATTTTGATTTTGCATTTTAAATTTTATTTGGTTCTTCTATGTACCTTCTGTTCCTTTGCTGACCCTTTCTATTTCTTCATTTGTTTCAAACATGTTCATAACGGCTCACTGAAACATTTTCATGATTTTTTTTTTAGACTTCCATTCAGATAATTCCAAAATCTGTCTCACCTTGGTACTGGTGTATGTTGATTACATCTCACTCAAGTTGAGATTTTCCCAGGTTTTGGTATGATGAGTGACTTTTTAAATAGAAAACTGGATATTTTGAGTATTTTGTTATGATATTCTGCCTCTTTGTGAAGGCTTTTGCTGTAGCAGACCTCTTCTGACACTATTCTGGCAGAGGATAGTGGGAAGGTGTTTATCATGGCTGCCACGTGGAAGTGAAAGTCCAACTTCCCCATTCGGCCTCCTCTGCACCAACCCAGCAAGGAGAGGTAGGAGGGGCCTTGCTACCTTTGGATGGGGTCCTCAGGTGGCCTCCTATGGGGGGGTACATTATCACCAGATGGGTATGAAAGTCCTGACTCCCCACTATGTCTTCTCTGACACCACAGGGTGGGAGGTGGTATAGGAGCCTTGTTTCACCTAGTTATAACCGAGCAAGAGTGGCTTGGTTTCCCCATTCAACCTTTGCTAATGGGGGTGAGGCTGTGGGTTTTATCCACAGCATTTGGCTTGGGGAGAACCATTTTTCTCTAAAAGTTTTCTGTCTTACTGGGTGCCCATTTCTGGTCTTCGGCCTGAGACAGCAGGCTTTCCTTGGGACTTCTGTTGTTTCTCCCACTGACATTTCCAGGTTTCTGGCTTCTTCAGCTTCATGTCTGGGATATATGAAATACAAAGAAAGCTCAGAAATTTTATTGCCATGATCCAAGGTGACCAGCAAGATGGCCTTCTTCACTCCACCTTTGAGTTTTCTTGTATTTGTTTTATATTCAGTGTCCAGAGTCTGTAACTATACTTAGCAAGAGGAACAGAGAGAAGTGTGTCTTCCCACTTGCTTGTTTTTACCCTTAGTATTTCCATAGCTAATAATAACAATAAAGGCTATCATGTTTTGAGTTGTATCTACATGGCTAACACCATCTAATTCATTTAATTCTCAAAATAATCCTATGAGGAAAGCGTAATAGTTATGTTTTTCATTCTATTCAAAAAGAAATTGAAATTCAGAAATAATAATGTAAAGCTTTAGAATAATGTCTAGCACACATACAAATAAATGTTAGGGAAAATAATAATACAATATTAAGTGTTGTTATAACAGTATATTAAGAAATGTGAATATAATTATAAATATTATTAATTACCTTAGAGTTGTTAATGTGTGTGATGGACACAACTTTTAAGTGGAGGATTAGAACTCCAATACAAGATAGTATAAGTAGATGCTTGTAAACACGAGGTTGTAATTTCTCTCAATTTGAGTCAACCATTTAGATTAAGCAATTTCTGCTGCATCCCATTTTATATCTTTATATCTCTTGCTATTTCACTGCTACTTTTCTTCTCTTCACTTCCTCTAGAGTTATGGTTCCCATATCCCTCTCCATTTATAGCCTAATAAGAAAACAACCAACTTGCATATAATATGTATAAGGTTGAACGAGTGATTTTATATTTGTTACATTTAATATTTTGTTGAAACCTCCTAACGACCTCATTAGCAGGTATTAATTATCACTCTTCTTTAAAACTGAAGTTCAGAGGAATTCAGGGACTGGCTGAAGGTCACATGGTTAGGAAGTGGTCGAGATAGGACTTGACCCCAGTGCTATTTCCACCACCCTATGCTGCATCTGTAGCCACAGCACACTTTCACATCCTCCATGTAGCTCTATATGCTTATAGCTCACCTCCCTCACCTCATTCTCCTAGAAGAATGAAAAGGCCTTGGAGGAGGGGTGAATGGGAGGGGAAAGACCTAGCAAAGGAAGAGGTGCCTTGATTTTTATAGATATCCTCAAAGGGCTGTTGGCCCATGAAGATGTTGGAAGTACGACCATGTAATAACACGCCTTTCTCCTGTTGCTTGCATCTCTTGTGGAGTCATGTTTTGAGATCTTATGAAGAAGGGAATGATTGGGTGAATGGAGGAATGATAGATGGTTTAGAAAGAAACTGGCCACATAGGGGATTACTGCAACACATTTTAGTCAATAGGATACAGACAAAAGCAGAGAGAGTTAAGATCAAGCACAGGCAATTAGGAGGACATTTAAAAGGCAAATTTGCTAGGTTACCAAAATTCAGTGGGGTGTGTGTGTGTGTGTGTGTGTGTGTGTGTGTGTGTGTGTGTGTATTTAGGAGAAAAAGACAGAGAAGTGGGGGGATTATTCATGACAGTGATGCTGCCTAGGTTTCTAATTTGAAAACCTGGATGGATCATTTTGTTCATAATTGAGGTTAAAAAAAAAAAAACGGTTTCAAGGAGGATAGAGTAGTGACGTTAGAATGCTAAAGAGAGGACAAGGTAAATAAGGACTGTATCAAAGTATCTGGATTTGAAACTTGGGAGGTAATTCATGGCTTCAGAACAATGCCTGCAATAGGTGGAGACAGAAGCAGAAAGAATAGTGGGGTGAGATGGGCATGCTGAGCAATGATTTGGAAGCTAGGAGAAACTCTTCATGCCATCATGCTGTGGCAGGCTAATGGCATTTGGAATTCGAAGATACAATTTTGAAGTCTGGTATTGCTTACTTGCCATGCAGCCTTTGGCAAATCAAAGCCTTTTACTCTGTTTCCTAAAGATGAGCAACAGTTTGCTCTGTCCACTTTCCTGTGATCTCTTTCCTCATTGTGTGTAACAGGATAAATCATGTCATGAAATTGAAGCTTTTTTGCCCCTCTTTTAAACGAATCCACCCACCCAACAATAGTACCTTCCATCCAGATCAACTGGGATTGATTTGCCACTTGACTGAATTGTGGCTAAATGTTGTGAGAGTAGGTAGAGTTTTCTAGAAATCTATGATGGTTATATGTGGGGAGACCATACAGAAATATAGCCTTCTTTCCAGTTAGTCCCTGACTGACAGTTAAACCTTGTTACTAATAAGTTAATGTGCATAATTAATAGATATAGTGCATTTTCCACTTTGGCACCTCTTAAAAAATTTTAAAAAAAGTATTTTTGGTTCCTTCGAAAGATATTAAATTAATGTAACCTCTCATCTCACATTTTCTTATATGGTAAACATGTATTGAGTACTGACAATGTGCTAAACCCTTTGAATATTAAGAAATCACTTATTTCAAGTTTATCTTGTGCAGAAATATAGGATCAGCTTCCACTAACTTCAGGTCAAAACACTATGCAGAGACTGTATTTTCTATTTCTTCTATACCCCTACTGCAATTTAATTCAATGATAATAAAACTTGCCAACATTTATTCTGAATCCATACCATAATCTTAGATTTAATTATCTCCATTTTAGCAGATGAGAAGCCTCGCTTTAAAAAAATGGCAACATTGGACTTCCCACTGAGGCTCAGTAGGTTAAGAACCCAACATGATATCCATGAGGATGCAGATTCAATCCCTGGCCTTAGTGGGTTAAGGGTCTGGCGTTGCCACAAGCTGAATGTCCGTTGTACATATGGCCAGGATCTGGTGTTGCCATGGCTGTGGTGTAGGCTATAGCTGCACCTCTTATTTGGCCCCTAGCCTGGGAACTTCCATATGCTGCAGGTGCAGCCGTTAAAAAAAAAAAAATGGCAAAACAAATTTAAATGCCCATTATAGAGCTAAGCATAGTAGCTGCTGAATAAATATGTGATCATCCTGTAACAGGATCTTCACTATTTTAAGATTAGTAGGGAGCCAAGTACATTCTCACTGCAGGCATGCAAATAAGTGAAAAACAGCAACCATGCAATAAGTGTTTCTGGACTATCCTGCATCTCTGTCCTATTATTTCCATTTATTCACTTATACATCCATTTATTTATTTAGCAATGAGAACAAAGTAGTAGCTATGTTAATTCATATGTCTGTTAGTCCACATGACTTATGAGTCCATAGATACATTCTGACTGTAATTGCAAAACTCTAACCTCTGGTTGCCAGTACATAACTGCAAACAATAGTAGGCACACTTAACACAACTGGAGTGACAGTATGTCCTGTGCCTGAGGTATCCTGGAATCCCTTGAATGACTTGGGTCCTAGAACAGGATCCATGTTACTAATCAAATCCTTGTCCATAGGTCTTTAGAATGCCAGACTTTATCCTTGGGATCTCAACTGCCATGGAGGGCTCTTCTCCATCTCTTTGGCAGAAATATATCAGGGCACCACCAAAGGGTCAACTCTCTGCAAGGCCCCACCAATCATATTGGGACCTGAGGTAAAAGGGATAAAAATCTATGGTACTGACCTTGTCTTTGTTTTGCTACAATTGGGGGGGGGCATTAAGCTAGATTTTAAATTTAAGATGCCCCCTTAAATTTGTGCCCAGTGGGGGGACATTAAGCTAGATTTTGAATTTAAGATGCCCTCTTAAATTTGTGCCGAGAGTTACCCCGGTCCCCACCTTGGCCTTTTGCAAGAGGATTAAGAGTGAGACTTGAGCCACATGAGCACAGGAAATGGCAGAGTTCCAGACATGTTTTCTTGAACTGACCCTCAGTGCATTGTTTGCATAGGAAATAAAGTCCATCTGGGGTCATTCTTTACTCAATGTGCTCAACCTTCAGTGATCTATATTCCTCTCCTTTGTATTTCAAAACCCTTCTTAATCCCTATAAATGGAGACTGACATAGTCCAGAAGAAATAATGTAAAATGGCCTCACTGGTCTAAGTATTAAGAAAACAAACCTGGACACTGGCTTTCAGAGGCTGACTAGAGGCAGATCTGCCCACAGATGCCATTCTAGGAAGGAAGACTCATTTTAGAGCCCAGCCTTTGCAGCATTCCTTTCAGAAGCAACATTCAAACATATACTGGACTGTCATCCTGAAGCCTCCATTAATTCCTTCAGATTCTCCTGGGAAGTGACCCAGTGTTTTCTGGGTCTGCCTGACTATCCATCAGGTGAGCCTGGGCAGCTCTTTGAATCTAGTTCAAATTTCCCCTTGATGTTAAAAAACAACAGAACCCTGAAAGGAGTTTCCATCCATTCTGGAAAACAGGGCAGCTGGCTCAGAGACTGTTTACCAGACTTATTATTGAAAGGATGTGATCTGAGTTTTACAACCAGTGATCCATTATCATACTAATGAGAAGATAGGTAGATAAAGGAATTCCAGAGATACTCCAAGGTTCCCATTTGTGTCAGTAGTTTTGCTTTTTAAAAATTCTCTCCTAGAGTTCCCATCATGGCGCAGTGGAAACGAATCCGACTAGGAACCATCAGGTTGCGGGTTCTATCCCTGGCCTTGCTCAGGGGGTCAAGGATCTGGCATTGCCGTGAGCTGTGGTGTAGGTCACAGACACAGCTCGGACCTCACGTTGCTGTGGCTCTGGCGTAGGCCTGTGGCTACAGCTCTGATTAGACCCCTAGCTTGGGACCTTCCATATGCCATGGGTGCGGCCCTAAAAAGACATAAGCCAAAAAAAAAACCCCAAAAAAACTCAGCTCTTTTTGCCCAACTCTTGGTTGGATCTGATGGCAGGTATCCAAGCAAACTGGCTGATTTGGATGTGCTTTTCCCAAGACGAAGAAGCCCTTCCAACACATCCACTTCTCAGTTCTTACTCTCAGGTCTCAACTGGGAAGCTGAATCCTTTATGACCAATTCCTCAGTCAACCTCCACCTGAATTACTTCCCCCTTCCTTGGTGCTCACATAGCACTTTTCTTGAATATGCTAACACATTTATTTCTGCTTCAGATTATGGTTATACGTTACCACATTCTAATGGCTGGATCTAGGCAATTCCTTAATCCCTCTACCTCAGTTTTCTTGTTTGTAAATGGAGATAACAATTATCTTGCCAAATTATTGTGAAAGACCTGGACTCAAATTATGAATCCTCAGTTCCCAGGTCTTCCTTGGAGATGTTATTTAACTTCCCTACCTTCATTTTATGAATCTGTGAGATGGAAAGAAATACTGCATCTCCGTCAGAAGTTCCTATGAGAATTATGAGATTAAGTATGTTTTAAAAAAAGTAACTATTGGAGTTCCCTGGTGGCTCAGCAGTTTAAGGCTCTGCACTTGTCACAGATGTGGCTTGGGTCGCTGCTGTGGCACAGACTGGATCCCTGGCACTGGGATTTCTCCATGACATTGGGGGTGGTGAAAAAAAAGAAAAAAAAAGGTAACTATTATCATTTTATTGACATTCTTGTTTTCTTGATTAGACTGTATACTCCTCAGGGGAAGAAGCTGTATTTCATTTGTCTTCTTATCACCTATAGATAATCTTAGCTGGTGGTCAATAAGTGTTTGCAAGGTGCTGAATATTTTTTTGTCCTTCTACCTCAATTGGTTTATATTACCTATAAGGACTTGATCATGTTCAGCTTTGTCTTGGAATTTATGTGTCTTATTTTCCTTTCTCTTTTGCAGTGTGCTTTATGCAAAACAGCCACTCAGAAAATACCACACAAGTAAATGGAATAATACCAATGAATTCAAGGGTTCTTTACAACTCAGCATCATCAAATTTTTATTGATAACTGACTGAAATACTGCATTCAAGGCCAAGTTAAATTTCCCCCTTTGGAGAGTGATACTTTTCAAAAAATCTGCAATCACCAAATGAGCAATTAATGAGCAGAAGGCTTTTTCTGTATAACATGGACGTATGTCCTTGTGCTGCACTGACAGGCTGTGTGCGAGCCGCATCTTTGATGCCATAGTCTCTCCCTCACTATCTAAGGAAAGAGAGCAGGCAGTAAGAAACAGGTTTCTTTTTGTTTCAGATGATGTCATTCAGGTCCAGCAGGAAGGATCTGCTGTCTGTTCTCATTTTTTCTGCTCTGAGGAGCTCTCTTTGCTCCCCTTGACACTGGCACAACCGAGCAGGCTAAGAGTTGGGAGGGAGATTGAAATGGCTGATATACCACCAGCTCTAAAAACACATGACAGCAGAAAGCTGGGCTATTACTAATGCTGATCAGCTCGGAGGCAATGCAATCAAAACCTTCAATTACACCTGGGTGATTTAATCAACTCCCTGTCAAACTCGGGTTGGAACTCCTCTGGTACTGTACAAATACAGTAATTACCACGCCAGCTTGCAATAAGATATCATTTCAGTGAATTAGAAAACACATTCTGTTGTCAATTACCACCAGTCAATTTATAGGCCCTGAAACAAGCAATATTTTTTAATTGCTGCCTTTGTGTCATTATCACAAAATTACTTCTGTTATGAGGCATTAAATCATCTCAGCAATGTTGGGAGTGGGGTGGGGGGGGGAGATTGAAAAGTTTGCACTGTGTTCTTTCCTGATCAAATGGGAATAGAAGCATAAAACTGGTATCCCACTGTGTTGGATTTGAAATAAAAAAACAATCAACCCCCCCCCAGAGAGTCTCAACTATGCAAACAATCATCAACAAATCCTGAAGCTACATGAATGGATCAGAGAGTAGGAAACCAGAAGTCAGATTTATTTTAACCTGCCTGTGCTTTTTTGGTACTCCTTGGCCCCATCTGTCTCCCACAGTCTATCTTCCAGGCTTCATTTTGTAGAGGTGTTGCCTTTGAGGATGTGTTTCAGTTGAGAGCAGATGTGGCCACGGTCACTGGAGATCTGCAGATTTAAAAGATTTGAAATTTTTCTACTGTATCCTCCTTTTCCCAAGCTTATTTGCCCAGTCTAAAGAGTAACAGCCCTTGGTCTTGCCAGCTCCATTAAGCTCCTCTAATTCTTCTCTTCCTATGCAAAAGGAACACCTGACACACCCCTACCCACCGGCCCACCCCATTCCAGCCTCCACAAAGCTTATTTGAGTTAGTTCTAAAAGGAGACACTTTTATTCTTCCAGATGATATGTAAGGGAAAAAAATATTATATTATCATTATTATTATTACTACTATTAACCATTTTTTTGGCCTAGCCTGAGGCATGTGAAAGTTCCTGGGCCAGGAATCAAACCCGAGCCGTAGCAGTGACAAATGCCAAGTACCCAACCTCTAGACCACCAGGGAACGCCATCGTCTTTATTAACAGTACACATTTTATTCACTTACAGCATCCCTGGCACTGTTCTCAATATTTTACTCATCCTATAAAGTATGTATTTGTGTTGTTCCCATTTCACAAGTGAGGAGCTATTGCACTGTTTGTTTAGAATTTGGTGTCCCAGTGATGTCATGGAAAGAACATAGGCTGTGTCTCAGGAAGAGCTGGGTCTGAATCTTGCCACTGCCACTTAGTTGCTGTGTCATATTCGGTCAATTATGTACCCACTCTTAGCTCTGGTTTCCTTATCTTCGAAAAGGCAAAAATAGTAACGATAATATTTATGAAGTATGTCACGCATTCTTTTACAAGTTTTGATGTATTAACTCCAATTTCCACAATGCCGCTATGAGGTAGAAACTATAGTTACCCCTATTTTACCCATGATGAAACTGAGATATAGGAGAGAAGTAAGGTAACTTGCCCAAAGTTACAAAGCAAGGGAGCATTGGAGCTTCTGAGGTACCCATTATCCTCCTATATTGCCTCTTTTTTTTTTTTTTTTTCCTTTTTTTGGCCACCCTTGCAGCATATGGAGTTCCTATGTCAGGGATCAGATCTGAGCTACAGTTGCAACCTACACCACAGCTGTGGCAATGCCAGATCCTTGAACCCGCTATGCCAGTCTGGGGGTTGAACCTGCCTCCTGGCACTGCAGAGATGCCATAGATCCTGCTGTACCATGGGAACTCTCTATATTGCCTCTTAAGTTAGCCATTCCTCCTAAACTATTAATACTATACTACTAAATTATGTTATACTATACTGTACTTTTATTATAGTAATACTAATATTATACTATCTCTAGTCGCATTCTCTCTGCTAAGATCCGGATCTATATTCCCAATTTCCTACTGTACATCACCACTTGGACAATGTCACAGCCACTGCAGAGTCCACATGTCCCAAGCTGAAGCCATCATTATCTTGACTCCCTTCCCCCACCTCCAAACTGCCTATTTTTCAATCCCTCCTATTTCCTACAATGAATACCTCCATCTACCTGGTTGTCCAAGCCAAAACCCTGGTCATAATTCTTGGCCAATCTCTCTCTCTTGGATAATTGCTCTTGTTTCCGATTTGTATTTCTGATTCTAGTCATGTCACTTTCAATAACACACAGATGCCTCACCAGCCACTCTCTGCTCCTGGTCTGTCAGCAACACAGTCACTTCTCTGTCTTCAGGGGCTCAAAATTAAGATCAGGATAAACTCTTATAATCTAAAGCCCTTGCAGACCAATTTACTTTAAAAAAAAATGATAATGGTGTTTTCTTTTCTTTAGGCTTCTGCATCACCTGCTTGGTTTAGTACCATGTATGTCCCTCAGGATCGTATCATCTTTTTCATGGTCTACTTTCCTTTCTCCCAGTTAGGAGGCACTCAGGGAAGTAGAAAGCTACCATCCACTGGATATTATCTCAGCTTATTTACTGACTTAATCAGGCACGATCCAACCAGGGTTTTAAAGCACTGAACAGTAGGACGTTTCAAGGATTAGTGTCAGAAGAAAAGAGTCATAGAATTTTAGACCTAGAAAAGACCATCTTGTCAAACTCTTTTTTTCAAAAGAAAACAGCATCACTAAGGTTGGTCGAGGGCAAAGGTGATAGGAAAGGTCCATGAGATATCAAAAGTTCACAAAGACACGATGAATAAAGAGATATAAAGCAGCTAAGTCAGGAGTTCCCATTGTGGCTCAGGGGTAACAAACCCGACTATTATCCATGAGGATTTGGATTCAATCCCTGGTCTCGCTCGGTGGGTTAAGGATCTGGTATTGCTGTAGCTGTGGTGTAGACTGGCAGCTGCAGCTCCGATTCAGTCCCTAGTCTGGAAACTTCCATAGGCTATAGGTGAGCCTCTAAAAAAAGACAAAAAAAAAAAAAAAGAATCTGAGTCTTAACACCCTGCAGTTCCCTATCCAGGGTCTGCTCTGGGGACATACCTTCTTTCATTAAAGACATAGATCTCTGCCTGGCATATTTCTCCTGGGCCCCATCCATGTAGACCGTCATTTCCCAAACCGTGTTCCTCAAGATATGCTTTGGAAGAAAGCAAAATCTCTCCCGTGGCTAGATATTGTAACACTAGCCCATAGTATTCCCTTCTGAGAAAAACATAAAGAACACTGGCATGTTGAAGGATCTTAGAAACTGTGCCATAGAGAACACACTGAATTTTTTTAAAAGCCAGATTTCTCAAACTTACTGACCATGGATACCCACTTTTTTTTGGAGTTCACCACACATCGAAATCTGAAATTGAATTTTAAAAATTGCAATTAAGTAGAGTGTGATGCTTTGGTCACTCTTCATATTTCAATCAATAATTATATGTGGGCCAGTGGCTGTTGCATCAGGCAACACAAATTTTTGATAATTAAGTCAACTAAACTCGGTGATAAAAAGAGTACTATTTTGCGATTATTTCCGTATAGCAAGTTTGCTAACGTATAGTTCTTTCAATGCCATGCCCCAAAGGAGGAATTCTCATGGAGGGTAATGTAGATACTGTGCCATGTTGGAAATATTTAGAATAGAGCCTGTGGGTGAATCTTCAATTCCACCAGAGGGGTCCTCAACAAATACATGGATGTGGACATCCCAGTGTGGCTTATTTACATTAAAAAATAGCATCTCACTTGCTCACACCTGGTTTCTGGAATCTGCGCTGGTTACTGGTTGAGCAAATAGCGTGATTCCATCAGTCATGTTAACATCATACCAGGGAGCTGGCAAGAGCCAAACATGCTCCTCCTTGCCCCAGAGTGATGGAGTTAGATTTGTCACTGTGGCCCCTGGCCAATTCTGTGAAAGATGCCCTTGAAAGTATGCCTCCCTATAGGGAAGGAAAGAGAGAGAACAAAAATAAATAGCACTAGATGGACTCATAAAACTTGTCAAAATCTTTCGAGCATGGCATATGTGGTGATTCATGGGGTTTGCAAAGCATTTCCAGATTCATACAAGAAACGCCACGCAGAGCAGCCCTTCCGGAGCTTCAGAACCTTGTGTGACAACGTAATTCTAATGCCGACGGTATAGCTGGGGACCTACGTGTCCCCCTCCACCTCCCCCGCCCCCACTGACAGCCCCATCTTTGCTCCTCAGTGAAGTTATTGGTTCCACCTTATTCTTTCTTCAGAAACAAAGACTTTGTAAATTGAGAAATAATTTGCTCCAATTTCTCTCCCTCTGGATAGAGCCCATTTTCTCTCACGCAGTCATCAGCAGGAAGGGAGAAGTACTGATTCATCAGCCTACTGATTCTAACCCTTCACAATTTCAGAGACATTGGTAATAAAGCAATTTTCCTTTGCTGTCTCCTATCTGTAATTTGAAAGTTAACCCCTTTATTCATACATGGCTAAAATTCACCGTCTTTCCACTTTCTGCACATTCTCACTCAATATGATGCCTTCACCTTTCTGATATGTGACCAGCCCCTAAGTGTAATTAACCAATTATAAACAAACAAACAAAACCAGGGCCTTTTCACACCCAGGGCTCGTCTGAGACATTTCCTGGAGAAAGGGATTTATCAGCCCCTGAATTCAGCCTAATCAGCTGCTAAAGGAAGATATCATTTTGATGGGCCCATGGCTGCCAGAAGGAGAGGTTATTTTTCATTTACAACTACATGCTTGACCATTGTGTGTGCTGGTCGCCCTAGATGCAAGCTGCAGGGCTGCCTATAACTCAGTCCCCCACCCCAAACTATCCCCTACATTGTTAACCATCGTAACAGAAAATAATTTTTTTTTTCAATTTTGCTCTGCTTTGTATAAATGTTTACTGTGTGCCCACCATGTACCAGGCATTGCAGTGGAAACTGAAGAGAAGATGATGAACAAAACAGAGTCCTTGCTCTTGACTGCAGTCTAGTGAAGGAGACAGAGCACAATCAAGGAGTCCCAGATACACATGAACATATTAGGGGATTAGATCTATGGCAGTGGGCGTCAGGAAAAGCTTCCTCAAGAAATAGTGATTCGGCAGAGATCAGAGGAGGGAAAAGTTAATTAAGCAAAGAGGGAAGGGTTTCATGGAAGAGAAAACAACCTGTACCAAGGGCCTGTGGTAGGTGGTCATGTGTTGTGATAACAGAAGATCAGCCAGGCCCCCATGGGGCAAATGGGGACAAGGGGTTTACGATAAGGCCGAAGAGATAGGTGGGGGCTAGACGTTGCAAGGCTTTCCAATCCATGTTAAAAACTTTGGTTTTTATCCCAGGAGTAATGAAGAGCCCTTAATTATTTCAGGCAATACATAGGAGGCCATTGGATTACTTGTAGCTAAAATATAAATTAATCATGCGCCTTTTCAACTCAAAACTGCTGACTTATTGGAGCCTAAAGAATTACTTATATCTCCTACTATGTATTAAAGTCCTCAGGCTTTTTTTCCTGCCTCATCCTCCCCTGTACTTCCCCCCCATCCCCTTATACTAAGGCTGTGTCACAGTCACTCCACAGAACTTGCTACCTTTGCTCATGATTGCATCTTCAGCATCAAGGAGGATCCCACACGATCCCTGACCATGAGCCCTTGTGTTCCTAGGACTTGAAATAGAGCCAGACACACCATGGAGTCTCAGTAAATGCTTGCGGAATGAATTAATGAGCGCCCTTACTGCTTATTATTCTGTTGAAATACTGCCCAATGTTTAAAAGGCCTTAATCCAAATATAACCTCTTTTGTGAAATCTTCTCTGATCTCCCAGCTAGAATGAATTGTTTTACCTTGCTCCTATCCCAGGCCATTTTTTATACTGATTACATTACTGTTGTTGTTTTGTTTTATTTATTTATCTTTAATTATGTCCCGTACTGAAGAGAAGATGCTGGGAAAAACAATCTGTGTGCCCATTTCAAGAACTCTGAGATGTCAAGTCACTTTGAATGAGGGTCCTCAGGTCACTTGAGAGAAAGCAACATGGCCTAGGGACCTTGGAAGTGGCAGACAGATCCTTTGACACTAATGAGGTTCATCTAATCTAACTAGTCTCCTTAACCTTGACCTAAATAGTACCTGCTGAGACTAAGACATGTCAGAGCAATTTGATGGGTTGGGTGGATGGAACTGCCAACGATCAATTTGCATTAGAGACTCTGAGAGAATTTAACTCAAGGGACAAGTCAGGCTCACAAATTTAATCTGAAGCTCTAGGGGTCGTATTTCTTATACTAATTTGTCTCTCACCCCAGTCCCTGTGGCTTCTTTTTGAGTTCTATGGCAGGGAGAGAAGACGTCAGATGTGAGCAAAATCAGGAAGAACTGTTTCTTATAATTGCCCTTATTACCAAGAAAAAAGGTCTAGTGCTAGATGCTGAGGTTGAGGGTGATTTTGGAGTTGAAGTACAGGTGATAAACTTGTGGGACTGGAACTAAACTTCTTTGATTATTACCTTGGGCCTGATAGGAACCTTGACTTCTCCATTAACTGATGGGACCTGGGGAAAACAAGCTATGTATGGCAGTTGGATATCTGACGGCTATTGCCTCCATTGGAGGAACCACCTTATCTCACCAAGGTAAGGAAGCCTGCACAGTCCAAATCTATATAAGCCTGAGAACTCCCATCTGAGCAGGATCCCAGCCAACCTCCATAAGGTCCTCCCTCCTGCTCTTCAGTAATAACATTCTCTTTACAATTTTCCTTAAATCAGTCTGTTTGCTGTGGTCAGCACATGACATCCGCTCAGCCTCTCTCTCCTCATCTAGTTTCCTTTTGACCCCCAAATGGCTGCCTCCAAAACAGAAGGAAAAAGGCTTTCCATGCCCACTGCTCACCCTACAAGTGCCCATAACCACTCCTGAGCTGCTCCTTCCAGATGCCCTCAATGCTCCCAGTCCTCAAGGGGCTGGAGTGTTTCTGGGTTGATTGACTGCACCTGTGGCTGAGGATAGTGATTGGGTGAGACGGAGCATGCTCCTTCCAAAATCTGTGTCACAATTTTTTAAATGATTTTTATTTTTTCCATTATAGTTGATTTCCTGTGTTCTGTCAATTTTCTACTTTACAGCAAAGTAACCCAGTCACACATACATATATACATTCTTTTTCTCACATTAACCTCCATCACAGGGGACTAGATATAGTTCCCAGTGCTGTACAGCAGAATCTCATTGCTTATCCATTCCAAATGCAATAGTTTGCATCTATTAACCGTAGATTCCCAGTCCATCCCATGCCCTCCCCTTCCCACTTGGCAGCCATAAGTCTGTTCTCCAAGTCTATGAGTTTCTTTTCTGTGGAAAGTTTCATTTGTGCTGTATATTAGATTCCAGATATAAGTGATACCATATGGTATTTGTCTTTCTCTTTCTGACTTACTTCACTCAGTATGAGAGTCTCTAGTTCCACCCATATTACTGCAAAAGTTATTGTTTTGTTCTTTATGGCTGAGTAGTATTCCATCATGTGTGTGTGTGTGTGTGTGTGTGTGTGTGTGTGTGTGTGTACACACACACCACATTTTCCTAATCCATTTATCTGTTGATGGACATTTAGGTTGTTTCTATATCTTGGCTACCAATTTTTTTTTTTTTTTTTGTCTTTTTAGGGCTGCATTCACAGCATATGGAAGTTCCCAGGCTAGAGGTAAATCAGAGCTGTAGCTGCAGGCCTACACCACAGCCACAGCATTGACGGAGCATTAACCCACTGAGCGAGGCCAGGGATTGAACCCGCATCCTCATGGATACTAGTCAGATTTAGTTACTGCTGAGCCACAATGGGAACTTCCCCATCACAATTTGTTGCTCAGCCTTCAGAAGAGCTGTACTTTAACTTTGTTCTGAGGTGGAATTTCTCTTGAGCAGTCAAGTTGGTTTCTTCTGGCTCTTTTCCACATGGGGCTCAAATCCACCTAAAATGAACCAGGAAAAGTGCCTTTTTGGGAGGGATGCTCTGTTGATTCGACTGGCCATGTCCTTAGTTAGTTTGTTTCTTCTAGATTTTTTACATAACAGAACTATGAATTGTTCTTCTTGGTTACACAGCATAAGAATGGAAGGAAACGCTTTGTGAGGTTTCTTTCCCTAGTAAGGAGTTTTATGGTCACATTATTAGCATTGAGGTAGAGGGTTTTGTTTTTGTTTTGTTTTGTCTTTTCTAGGGCCACACCTGAGGCATTTGGAAGTTCCCAGGGGTTCCTAGGGGTCTAATTGGAGCTGTAGCCGCCAGCCTATGCCAGAGCCACAGCAACGTGGGATCTGAGCCGCATCTGCGACCTACACCACAGCTCAAGGCAATGCTGGATCCTTAACCCACTGAGCAAGGCCAGGGATCGAACCTGCAACCTCATGGTTCCTAGTCAGATTCGTTAACCACTGAGCCACGATGGGAACTCCCTGAGATAGAGTTAATATATAATGTTGTGTTAGTTTCAAGTGTACAGCGAAGTGATTCAGTTACATATATAACTGGTTCTTTTCCATTTTAGGCTATTAAAAGACATCGAATAGAGTTCCCTGTGCTCTACTGTTTATCTATTTTATATATAGTAGTGTGTATATATTAAATCACAAAGTCCTAAATTATCTCTTCCCTCTCGCCACCCTGCCATGCCCTTTGGTAACCGTAAGTTTGTTTTCTATGTTTGTAAGTCTATTTCTGTTTTGTGAATAAGTTCAACTATGTCATTTTTTTAGATACCACATATAAGCGATATCATATGATATCTGCCTTTCTCTGTCTCATTTACTTCACTTAGTATGATAATCTCCAGGTCCATTTACGTTGCTGCAAATGGCATTGTTCATTCTTTTTTAATGGCTGAGTAATATTCTATTATATTATATACTATATATATTTTTTTTTTTTCTCTATCCATTCATCTGTTGATGGAAATTTAGGTTGCTTCCATTTTCTTGGCTACTGTAAATAGTGCAGCTATGAATACTATGGTGCATGTATGATGCATGTATTTTTTTTAATTATAGTTTTCTTCAGATACGTGCCCAGGATTGGGATTGCACATACCATTTGCTTTTAAGGTGACCAGTGTTGTCCAGCCATGTCCAGGCTTCATCATACATTGAAAGTTTATGTGTACACACACATATATATACACACACATGATGCAACCTTGCTTATACAGACGAAGAAGATGGGCATTAGTTTGTCTCCTTAATACTCTGCTTCCTTTTTTTCCCCCCCAGGTATATAAAAGAGTGATTCTTTTTGCAGGCCTCTAAATAAAGATAAGCAGATACTGGAGTGAGTATGTGTTGGGGAGTGCTGCTTTTTAGTTCCTCCTCATCCATACCAGATGCTTTGCACATCATTGTGCTTATGTGTGTGTGTGTGGAGGGAGGAGGAAGTGGGGATGTGGGGTTAGGGGAAGGGAGTCCATAGATGTTTGGTGAGTTATGCATCACAGTTAGAGATGGAGTTAGGATGACTAAGAGTTAGGCAGATGTGGCTCAATACAAAAGACAATCTTTCATATCCTTCTGAGTGTTTTGGAACTATATGAGATATATTACATTGGTAGAATTCCAGAATGTTGCCTGGCATAAAGCAGGTACTCAATGGACCTTCATTCCCTTTCCCTTCCAATCTTCTCCTTTTTATAAATAGACTTTATCTACATCACAGCAGTTCCCGTCTGTTCTCCTCTTGAACTCTCCTTACTTCAAGGCCTTTGGGATTTATTTTCTCAATTAAAACAGAACAAAGCAAAACAAACAAATAAAAAACCTCTTTGAATTCTCCTGTGGCACAGTGGGTGAAGAATCCAGCATTTTCACTGCAGTGGCAGTGGCTTGGGTTGCTGCTGTGGCATGGGTTTGATCCTTGGCCAGGGAACATTCACAGGCTTCAGGTGAGGCCAAAACAAAAACGAAAACAAAAATGGACTCTTAGGGAAAAAAGATCAACATTAATTCACATCTTGGTATGAATACACGCTACCCATGCTCCCCCGTTAGACTGCAGTAAGCCCTATATCAAACTGTAGGAAAGAGGACTTTAATCTTCTGTGAAAGGCATTTCAGGAATTAGCATGAAATTGGAGAAGTTAGCTTGGGAAGCAAACGGCTCTTCCTCCACGATCCTAAATTATGCCACTTTTAAGTGTTTGCCTCCCCACCCCACCCCACCCCCGTGCATAAGAGAGAGATTCTTCTGGATGTGTGATGGGTGTGGGTATTTATATTTGCATTCCATGTGGGAACAAGGCCTGGACACCACTGGATGACAACAAAATATGGCTTAATAGCATGTGGTATGCATCTTCTTTTAGAAGCTAATAAATAACTTGGCCATAACCCTTCTCATACGGAAAGAAATATCACAGAGCTCTTCCATCCATCCTAGTGCCAAGTAGAAAGAAGAACAACTCAGAATTCTTTCATTAAAATAGTCTGGAAATCCAAAATAAGAATTTTTCACTGGGCCTGTGGATTCAACATGTCAGTCCTCTAAACACTGAACTTTCCTCAGATTCAGATTGGAGCTATTTTTCAGTGACCTTTCATATACCTCCTGAACATATTTGTAAAAGTTTCAAAACCATTATTATCTTAGTGGCTTTCTCCAAAATTCTTCTTGGGGAAGGAAATGCTTTTATACAGAAAAGTATCTTAGTAAGTCATAGGGGTTGAAAGGTTCCTATGTCCTGTAGGCACAGATAAGCAGAAGACAATCAAAAGGAGAAGAGGAAGTGGGGTGAAGATGAAAGAAACAGAGAGAGAGAGAAAGGGATCGAGAATGATAAATTGTGCTCTAGGGTTAAGATGGTTGGGGTGGGGAGAGCCTATCAGCCTCGGGGGAGGCTGGTGCCCAAGCTGGAAGGTACCTACAACACTTCTTTAAAGACAGATATGGTGGACTTCCTGGCCTCAGCAGTTAACAAATCCGACTAGGAACCATGAGGTTGCAGGTTCCATCCCTGGCCTCGCTCAGTGGATCCTTAAGCTCCTTTGCCGTGAGCTGTGGTGTGGGTTGCAAACACAGCTCTGATGTGGTGTTGCTGTGGCTCTGGCGTAGTCTGGAGGCTACAGCTCCAATTAGACCCCTAGCCTGGAACCTCCATGTGCCCTGGGTGCAGCCCTGAAAAGAAAAAAGACAAAAAAAAAAAAAAAAAAAGGACAGATATGGCTAATAGGCAAATTTAAGCTGTCTATATTACATTATGTTTATTTCTCTGTCTTCATGAACCTCCCCCCCCCACCAAAAAAAAGCCCATGAGAGTAAATTTTTTAAACATCAGGGACTGCCCTCTACCTAGTATGAAACAGGGTCAGCTTAAGAGTCACAGAATGAACTGAAATTTGGTGTAAATTGCTCAGTTCAAAGGTTATGATCATGTAAGTCCCTGGGGGATTTGTTGAACCTCTTAGGAAGGCAATGGACTTTCCACGGAACTCGAATGGGGAAATCAAGTCAGTCAAATTCACATTATCTAAGTCATATCTTAAGTTATCGTCTGGGTTACAAATCTTTTGTGTAAATGAGGCCCACATGTAATGTTCTGAGCTTCCTGGCCCATAATTTGCATTTTCAGATTGACTCTCAATGGTCTTAAAAATAAATCTCAAGGAGGCTCTTGGAAGGGCAATGTGATTTTTTTTTTTTTTTTAAATAGTTCATTTTACATGTGTTGGTAAGGTGTGCCTTTGAATGCATTTCTCTGAATAAAATCTATTTTCCAAAGCTCCTGAGGTTTGGGAATGGTTCTTCTTTCTGGCTCCTTTCAACTTCTGTGCACAACAAAACCTATCAGGGCCTGTCTTGTCACTCTGCAAATCCCTAAATGAAGATTTGAAGAGGGTAGGGGAAGAAAGACAGCAAAAAGGAGGGAGAGATACAAGATCACATTGTTTGCCCAGAGCTATTCACCAATGTCCTACCATGGGGTCAGATTCACATGAGGGATGAACCTTGAGGAAAAACATCCCTTGAGAGTCTGTATGACATGATGCCAGGCCAAAAACTTGACTTATTCTTTTCCCCCATGACACTCGAACAGCAACAATTTAAAAACACACCGAGGAGCATAGTTTGCACCTTTTGAAGAGCCTCCCTGATGTCTAGGTCCAACCAAATTTATCCAAATTTATCTGTGGCTATTTATATCTTCTTATTCAAGACTCGGTGATCTTAAGTATGACACAGATCCAATTTCAGGGAGGTATTTAAGATCCAGTAGAAACTCTAAAAATGGCCACATGTTTCTATTCATCTGCTCCTCTCTCCAAGGTCAAATAGGGTGGTGTGGTTTGTGTGCCTTAGTTTTCAAACTCACAGATGAAAACACAAGATCAAATAGAGCTTGAGTCTTGAGCACTAACAAGTGATTTCTCCTCTGGTCCTCTTGGGACCAGATGATGGTGATGATGATGATTCCAACAGTTTTGGGGTACCAGGCACTACCCAAAAGACTTAATATACATTGTTCCACTAAATTCTCACAATAATCCTCTGAGACAGCTGTTATTATTTCCATTGTTAAGATGAAGAAACTGAAGCTCGGCACCTCTAAATAACTTGTTTAACGTGTTAAACTAGGAAATGAGCCTGGAATTTGAAATTGGGATTATCTGGCTTGACCACTGTGCTGCTTTGCCTCTCTATTAGTAAGCTGAATGGGAGTTCCTACAGGAAGAGGAGTTAAAGACGGGGATGGAATTGAGGGTGGCCCTCAGTAAAGTGATGCTGTGTGTAAGGGAACAGCCGGCATCTCTTCATTCCACAAAGATCCCTCCCCACTGAGGACCAAGGATTCTCCTGTAATCCCCATCTTAATGCCTCTCATCAAAACTGGCTCTCATGTAAAAACTTAGTTTACTCATTTAAATTATGCAAACTACCATAAAAATGGTTAACTGGCTCATGATGAGATTTGGAATCTCTGTAAGGAGCAAAATCTTGAGCCCAGCCTATTCAACTATAGCAGCAGAAAATTTCAGACTTGAGTAGAATTGAAGTGTTTTCAAATTGGAATATGGGAAGAAGGAGGGATTCCCTCCCACCCCCCAGCAAATCAACTCAATCAGTTGAATTTTTCATGCACCCATTGTGAGTTGGAAACCTGTAAATTCTGAGCTTCCAGTGGACCAACTTTAAAAATTGCCTGACTTCTTTGGAAAACTGGCAAAGTGTTTCAGATACATCTGGGTACTATCCAGCGTCACAACCTCGCCAAAGCAGCCTTTGAAATGTATTAGAAAGCATGAAAAATGATCTTTGGGGTATTTGGGCATTTGCCCTGTAGATTTCATCCCCGGACATACTGAAGGGAGTGGGGAAATGGTTTAGTCATCCAGAGTTCTTGTGCCCTGGGAATTCTTCTAGTATTTTTTTGGGGGGGGTGGATTTTAAAGAAATTTTTGAGGTATTTATTTAGATTTCTTTCAAGCTCAGAAACCAAATGAAAGGAGAGAGTTTTGAAATGCCCTTTCCTCCAATCTATTCTAGATGCCTTGACCAGGCTTAAAGATGCTTGCTCACAAAATTGCTATATTTTTTTCTTCCAGATTTTATAGTGACTTGTTTAGTAGGTCATAACCCAGAGAGAAGGTAAATGCCCTATGGATTTAATATTCAAAGGATGCCTGCTTTTGCTCTTCATCTCCTCAACCTCAAGAACGATCCTCAGCCTAAAAGAAAACAGAAGGAAAAAAGAAAGAGCTACTATCTCCGTGGGGTGAAGGTAAAATGATTGTGAATTCCTAATGCTTTGAACAAAACTTTAGGTCCAATATATTTATTCAGAAATTAAAACTTGGAATTCCCATTGTGGCTCAGTGGGTTAAGAATCCAATTAGTATCCATGAGGATGTGGGTTCACTACCTGGCCTTGCTCACTGAGTTAAGTATCTGGCATTACTGTGAGCTGTGGTGTAGGCTGAAGATGGGGCTCAGATCCTATGTTGTAGGCTGGTGTAGGCTGGCAGCTGCAGCTCTGATTCAGCCCCTAGCCTGGGAATTTCCATATGCCAGGTGTGGCCCTGAAAAAGGAAAAAAAAAAAAAAATAAATAAGGAAATTAAAACTTAAGACTATCACTGGTGGCACCATTCCATGTTTTGTAAATAGCTTTAATCCACTTTCCAATTCTTCCTGTTGTTCTAAATTGGTGTTGTATTTCAAGGCCCATCATTTTCATGAGTTACCCAGTCACGGAAAGTGCAAGTGTTTGAAGGCTGTGATCCAGCCGAAAAATGCTTGGGTCCCCCAGTGCCTTCACAGAATGTTCTGGCCTCTGTGGTAATCACTATCTTGTTTCCTTATGGGATATGCAGTAAAGGTTGGGCTAAAGAGAGACTGTAACTAACATATATTGAGAATCTACTTCTGTGCCAAGCATGCTGCCTCATATCTAAAACCTCAGTCCTTACCACAACCCTGTATAGTAAATATAACTAATGTCTTTTTTTCTGATAAGGAAACTAAGGCTTAGAGAGTTGATGTAATTAGCCTAAGGAAAGAAAAGCTAGTTCAAGGTCAAAGTTGAATACAGGTCTCCATATCCTAAACTTTGCTCATCCTATCCCAACACATTTCTTCCCCAAGGCTGCAGAGTCTCAGCCAAAGACAGCTTTAGGAAAAAATGAATCATAGGAAGGGCCTCTGCCTGGCCATGATCTTCATATTTTTCAAGACCTAACTAGCTAATGATGCCCAGAGCATGTGTCAGCTGAGCTTTGCCTTGGTATGTTTCTGGGCTTCTTTATAGTACGGAGTTCATTCTTGATTCGTGAGCTGACTCTGTGCTGTGTCTTCCAGGCTGGAGTTACCTGCGGGGGTCACCGCTCCTTCTTTTAATACTTGGGCTCACTGCATACTAACTCCTTCCAAAGGAAAGATTTAGTTAAGTCTGTTAAAAGAAATTTCTAAAATAGTGAATGAAAAATCCATTAGCTGCTCAAAATTTGGAGAAAAAGTTCTTTCATTATCTAACTGGGATTCAACTAATAGAGGCCAGAAAGTAATGATAAGCAAATGAAAATATCACAAAGCTACCAAATGATCAATTGTATTTAGTTGACTGTTTACAACAGCCAACAATAGAATCAGCAACCCTAATGTTCAAATCACTAGTGGAGTGCCTGGTAACTATGCCTACTTAATGTGAAAACTTTGCTGCTTCAGGGAAGAAGTGGGGATAAGAGAATATCAATAATTCAATTAAAAAATAATAGTTATTTTAAGCTAGTACACATAGTACATACACTTAGCAGGTGACAAGGGAGAGGAGGAAGAACTAGTTTTATTTTAGTCCCTTTTTTTCTGGGCATATTCATGCATATGTATTATTCTCACATTCACATGAAACCATAAAAGATGGGTACTATAGTTCTCACCTATAGAGGACATAGATGCTCACAAATATTTTAGTCATTTATTCCATTGTGAGTTCAATCATTTAAAGCTTTGTTGATGTCATACAGTTATGAATAAGAAAATCAACCCAGCAGGCAGTAACCTCACCCAACTGCCCCAAAGAGACAACTGACGTTAGGATTCTCATTCTGATTTCTAGTTCAGGATCATGAAATGACCATATATGCTTATGTCACTTTTTTGCTGAGACTCCATTAGAGCATATTAAAAATCAAAAAAAAAAATCTAAACAACTTCAACAATGGAATGAATAGGAGAAGGATGAGAGACTTCAGTGAATGTGTAGGATATGGAAAGTGGAGGGAACACTGTCCATGAAGGAGGCAATGGGAGGGAGACAGAGCCTGGAATGTGAGCGAGATCGGCAGCACACCAGATGGCTGATAGCTGGCCAGCAAAATCAAGAGAAGCTCTGGATTGAACAAGGTGGGAGTAGAAAAGTCACGCTGAAGTAGAAGGTCCATACTTCAGGTAGAACAGGTGGCTCTCACCTCCCACACGCCATACAAATCTAGGTCCCTGGCCATAAGCAAAATAATCAGAGAGTGCTTTTCTAACAGAAAGGAATGAACTCTGGGGGGCAGAACTAGGATGGCCAGTGTGGGTGTTTGTGACCTGGAGTGAGGCCCTCCTCAGTTATTCCCTGGCACTCTCCACTTTCATCACAGGCCACAGAGCACTCAGCTTGGAGAAAGCCTGCCAGCTGACGCATCCTGAGGGCTCATGCAGAGCTCCTGGGCGGTCTGCTTACTGCTCATTCTTAAATCTAGAGAGACAATCAAAAATTACCAGGCATTTGAGAAAGCCTACAGTAAAAGAGAAACACCATGATTTACACGTCAGCTGTTCCTAAGAGGAATAAGAGGGCTTAGGAAATAGAGGAGAATTTACAGAACAGAACTAATTTGGTATACTCAGAAGCACTCAAGAATATTTGGTTTGGCATGGACAAAGCAAAAATAGCATGTTATATTTTTAAAAATAAGGCCCTTTTGGAAGTTAAAAATGCAATGCCAAATTTGAATATTCAGTAGATGGGGTATAGGATCAGGTTGAAGAAGTCTCCTAGAAAAGAAAATAAAAGGTAGTTAGGAAGAAGGTGTGAACAAAAGTTAAGAGAAATTAAAAATCAGTCCTAGGAGATATGATATTTCATCAACAAGAATCCTAGAGAGAACAGAGATGACAGAGGGAAGGAAATTATCAAAACATAACACAAAACAAAAATTTCACAGTTTGGGATTAGCAGATACAAACTACTATATATAAAATAAATAAACAACAAGGTACTACTGTATAGCACAGGTAACTATATTCAATATCTTGTAATAAACCATAATGGAAAAGAATATGAAAAATAATATAAATATATATGTACAACTGAATCACTTTGCTGTGCATCAGAAACTAACATAACATTGTAAATCAACTATACTTGGACAACCACGACAAAAATTTCCCCAAATTAGAACACTCTCTAACATCATACAAAAAAATAAACTCAAAATGGATTAAAGACCTAAATATTAGACCAGATACTATACAACTTCTAGAGGAAAACATAGGCAGAACACTCTTTGACACAAATTTCAGCAATCTTTTTTTGATCCACCTCTCAGAGTAGTGCAAATAAAAACAAAAACAAATGGGACCTAATTAAACTTAAAATCTTTTGCACAGCAAAGGAAACCATTAACAAAATGAAGACAATCCACAGAATGGGACAAAAATCTTTGCAAACAATGAAACCAACAAGGGATTAATCTCCAAAATATACAAACATCTCATACAGCTTTACATATATAAAAAAAAATCAAAAAATGGGCAGACAATCTAAACAGATAGTTCTCCAAAGACAGATGGCCAAAAAGCAAATGAAAATATGTTCAACATCACTAATCATTAGAGAAATGCAAATCAAAACTACAATGAGGTATCACTTCACACCAGTCAGAATGACCATCATCAAAAAGGCTATAAACAATAAATGCTGGAGAGGGTGTAGAGAAAAGAGGATCCTCCCACACTGCTGGTGGGAATGTAAACTTGTGCAACCACTATGGAGAACAATATGGAGGTTCCTTAAAAAATTAAATATAAAACTACCATATGATCCATCAATCCCACTCCTGGGCATGTATCCAGAGAAAATCATAATTCAAAAATATACATGCACCCCAAGGTTCATTTCAGTGCTATTATACAATAGCCAAGACATAGAAGCAACCAAAATGTCCATCAACAGAAGATTGGATAAAGAAGATGTGGTATGTATATACAATAGAATATTATTTGGTCATTAAAAAGCATGAAATAATGCCATTTGCGGTAACATGGATGGACCTAGAAATTATCAGACTAAGTGAAGCAAATCAGACAGAGAACCACATCATATGAGATCACTGATATGTGGAATCTAACAGAAATGATACAACAGAACTTATAAAACAGAAACAGACTCAAATATTTTGAAACTAAACTTATGTTTACCAATGGGAACCAGTGGGGAGAGGGATAAATTAGGAGGTTGGGAGATATATTTAGTACACACACACACACATATGTATGTATAAATATATATACACATATACACACATATAGTATATATAGAATAGATGGGTAATGAGTACCTACTGTATAACACAGGGAAATTTACTCAGTACTTTGTGGTAACCTATATGGGAAATAAATCTGAAAAAGAATGGATATATGTCTATGTATAACTGATTTATTTGCTGTACGTCGTAAATTAACACAACTTTGTAAGTCAACTATATTCCAATAAATTTTTTTTTAAAAGTCTCCTAAAATTGACGGGAAGGTATCTTTAAATATAAAGGGTTCATTCAGTGCCCAGCATAATACACAAAGAAGACAACCCTCAACACAATGTAGTGAAATCCCACAACACCTAAGATCTGAAGAATATCCTAAAACTTTCCAGAGACAGAGATAAGGAAAAACAGTAACTAAACCCTCATGGATCATAGTATGAAGCCAAGGACTATAAGACTAAAGTCTACAAAACTAGAAACAACAACATAAGCATATTATTTAGGATAACAGCTAGAGAACCCCCAAACTGAAATAACTAAAAATTGGTTATCTTTTTTGAAAAGTCTAAAAATAGGCTTTACTAAGACCTATCAAGTTTCTTAGTTTTGGTACAAGTGTTTGATTATAAAGGAGGTTTCTCAGGCCAAAAAAAAAAAAATTGGTTATCTCTGGGGAGCAGGACTCATGCAGGTGACTCAGTGACCATGGGTGGGATTGCAGTTTTTTACTGTTAGCATACAAGGGTTACTTTGGATGAAAAAAATATATATATACATATACCAGATATAGTATATATATTATGGATGTACTATAAATATTAAATATTTGGATAAATATATGTGCACATATACATGTATAAGATATATTAAAAATATTACATAAATATTATAAAGTCAGTATATACTATAGCCTATATATTACATAAAATACCAATGTAGTTAATATATATATAATATATTTTCTGTGTGCATGTATGAAAGTAACACATGGAGCCTGCATGCTTATTATCTATTGAGAACAAACTCATCAAGCAATGTCCCTTACACCATCATACCTAAACAAAGTTTATTCTTGTTATACACATTTCCATTGCACATAATTACTGATGGATTTGATATAGGGCCATATAATCCTATCCCACAAGGTCTCCTAGTGGTCTGGAAAATAAACAAGCCTCCTACCAGCACAACTTCCAAATAGTCAGTGGCTTAGGGTGAGCCAACAGGATATAAAAACAGTTGGTTGAGAAGTGGAAACTTCAAGTTGAAAAACATTTGGGATTTTCTGATCTCCACTGAATGTTTTTTTAAAAACTGAATTTCGTCAAACCTGTTTGTGTATATGGGGAGTGAGCCATAGGCTCTAAGGAACATTTGACTCTTCCTGCTGCTAAACATGCTGGGAGAAAGAAACTTCTGGAAGCTGGTTGAATTATTTTGAGCCACAGTGAATTCCTCTAGGGAAAGAGAAATAGTTTCCTAACCAGTCCCTTAGCAGCAAAAAGGATTGATCTCACGTGGGAGATGGCCACCGAGAAACGGATTGGAATCCTTGCTTCATGGTAGAGACTAGAAAAGGTCAGCTCTGCGGGACCTAAAACATTTGGCAAACTGAAGTCTAGGGGCAAGACTGTGGAAAGAAGCAAGAGGTCAAGTGAATGTAAGAGAGAGGGGAAAAAAGCTGGAGTAAGAAAGATGATATGAAAGAAATGCAGTAATGCTATACCATCTAGGGGAGCACTGTACTCATAGACTGCACCAACAGCTGTCTGGGGCTTAAGTTGCCATTGGCGGTATTTTTCTTAGTCTGGTACCTTTTCAATTGGCTATGCAGAAAGCATTCCTTGGAGTTAGGGTACGATGCAAACTGTGCTATCTCACTCACAGCTGATAATTTCCCTAGAGGCAGGTGAGATGCAGGAAGACAAAACCAAGGACTCACAAGAAAAATTGCATTAGTGGAGAAATGAAGAGCACAAGGGGATTGAGTAGGCGAGTCTGGCCAGTAATATAATAATTCAAAGACCGCAGGTAAAAACAGCCTCCTGGGATGGAGCGGTTCGTCATGCACTCAGTCAAGGAAGAAAAACAAGAAGCCAAAAATTGTGGTGAAATTGTTTTCCTGAAAGAGGAGCTGCTATAAATATAGATGCCGTGGGATAGAAGGAACAGAGAGCATAACAGCAAGGCTGCATTCAGAATGAGATGCAGATTCCAGCTCCATGTATGGACATCCTCAACACTACTCTCCCAGGTATGGAGGAGAAAGCCATCAACGTGATGGGATGTCAGAAGATCTAAATGCCCTGCTAGTCTAAGATGATTAATTCAAGTTATGCATCAGCTGCATCTTAGACTGAGGGATGCCAGTGTCTTATTGATCTGAAGACATTCAGAATAAATGAAGAATGCAATTTAGAGGAAGATGTTGGGGAAAGCTACCCCGGCACGATATTGAAAGTGGGTTGCTGGAGAGGTCTTCAAGTGCCCTTCTATAATTCCCACCTCCTTGTTTCTCTCCTGTTGAGAGTAGGTGAAACACACTCCCACCTGTGTCTTGCTTCTAGGCAACAGATATGGGAAGATGGTGGGGTGTCCTCCCAGGATTATCTTATGTTATATAAGACTCCATGTTTACAGACTGGATCAAGAAACTTTCCTTGATGGCTTGAGAACTAAATGGACACATGGATGACGTCCACGTGGCAAGGAAGGATGGTTGACTCTTGGGAGATGTGGGGAAGCTCTAAGACCTGAGGTCAGCCCCTTGCCTGTAGCCAGCGCATGGCTGTGGCACTTGGTCCTACAGCCACAAGGAAATGAATTTTGCCAACAGCCTGAATGAGCTTGGAAGTGAACTCTTCCCCAAATGAACCCCAGATGAGAATATAGCCCAGCTGACACCCTGGCTTTAGCCTTGTGAGACCCTGAGCAGAGAGGACTCAGCTCAGCCCAATGTCCAAACTCCTGACCCGTGGAAACTGTGAGATGGTGTGTTCTTTGAAATTGCTAAATCTGTGGTAATTTGTTATGAAGCCATAGGAAATAAATATAGTGGGAGAGAAGCAGATGAAAGAGACTGAAGAATGATGATGGATAACTTCCTCTAAACAGGAAGTAGCAAAGTAGCCATGATGCCAGGTATTCATTTCATCACTATTAAATAACATTTAGGCTTTCCTGATGTGCACTACTCCATGGTGTATCTAACACTAGGCGTTTGTCAGCTCTGAGTTGTTCTTTCTTTCCTTGGAATAGAATCCATATGTTGTCCTATTGGCCAAAGGATGAAAAACATATTGCACCTAGTTTTTCAGTGTAGGAAATCTGGCCCTGTGCAAATATGTGAGCTGGGAAAGTGTGTTCCTCTCCTCTTTGGATAGTCTTCTGCTCTTGTGTGGAATCATTCCCCCAAAGGGCACAAAGAGACTCTTGTACTACTCTTCACCTGCCCTACCCCATGCTCCATGCTGTTTTGAATTTCCTTCTTTCCATTAAATTTTGTCTATGTCCTATTCTTCAGATCCTGCTTGACACCATTGATTTCATGCCAAGTTCAACCATCCAATATCAACTTAAGGAATCATCCTACTGTGATAACATCTGTGTTTTTTTAACAGATGTCTTCAAAAACTTGAATCAGGAGGGATGTCAAGAAACCGGTGAGTAATACATTGTCCAGCCAAGTCTTCCAGGGTCCCACAAACCACACCACATATGACAGTGGCAAACAGAGCTTTCCTGTCTCCTTCTGAAGACTGCCTCACATTTCTTTCCCGCTGGGGGCCTCTTGTTGATTGGGGCCTGTGTTATGTGGCTATATTATATTTATTCCAGAAGCAGTTAACAGCTGCATCTGTCTAGTATCTGGCAGGTGTCAGACTTCCTCCCATGTGGAAATGGAGATGGACAGCTTGCCTTATGCGCATCACAAATGTATCACTCACATCTTATGAGTTGTTTCAGTATTCACCCTTACTGCATGTACTCTGAGCTTTAGAGAAATGTACCTTCCTTTTTGGGAGCAATGGGAGAGAAGCCAGGATCTGGAACCCAACACAGGCTTGTAGAGCATCCATGAGGAAGTGGAGTCTCTACTCCAGGGAAAGTCCACTGCTTCCTCTACAAGAAAGATTCAGAAAAGCTCTGTATCCCCAAGGAGACTCAGAGACACTCTCTACCCAGAACGTGGACTCTAAGCCCTTGTGCAACCCATGCCCTCTCTTATCCACAGTTAATTTAGGGGTATATACAGGCTCACCACTGTCTTAACTAACTTTAGGGGATTAGGATGCCTACGTTCGGACCTAATAAGAGTGGTGATCATGCCATTTAAGACCTTGTTCATAAATTGCCTGAATTGTGTGTCTCCTTGACCAGGTATCAGGCTTCTTGAAGGTATGGGCTGTGTCTTATTGTCTTTTGTCTTCAGAGCCTGGCTCAGGGTCCAGCCCTAAACAATAGACTTATGGATGAGAGAATAGATGAATGGCCAAAGAGGAAGCAAAGACCTGATCTGTTAAACTGAAAATAAAAAAAAGAGAGAGAGAGAGAAAGAAAAAGGAGATGATGATTTCACAAGGACAAGAGTTGAGAAGGAGGTGACGTTGTTAGGTGTTCTGCATTAAAATTGGGCCACAAGTCATGTGTCCCATCCTGTCCTGTGTAATTATTGGGCAACCAAGGTACTTTATGACATTTTCCAAAAGGGTGTCTGTGAAAACCACACAGCTGAGGGCAGGAAGCCAGTGCTTTATTAACAGAAATGTTGTGGGTGAGAAAGTATTATGAAACAGTGAAATAAGTGGGTTTGACTTTCATGGCAGTTTCTGATGAGTTTTTATAGTCAAAGTATTTTATAAACACTTCTCCATTATATGTTTACAAGTTGATGATGATGAGACTTACTTTTTTCCCCTATTAGAAGGGAAGATGGAAAGTTCTTTTTAAAAAGTGAACTTCTTTACTTGTATTAGTTGTATTTACTTGTATTAGAAAGAGGTGAAGTTGATAGGGGTCCTACATTAAAATTGGCTTGGAAATCACCTGTGCCATCTTCTCCTGTGTAATTATTGCGCAGCAAAATTACTTTATGACATATTCCAACAGGGTGTCTTAGTTACTTACATTTTTTATAGCTTGAATATTCCTTGAAAATATGTGTCATGGCACAGTCAAATAACACCATTTTTGTAAACAGTTATGAGTGATACATTATCCATCTTGACTTCAAGTTTTTGCCAGCTCTACTTTCTATGGCAGTGCTCTGTACCTTCCACTGCTCACATCCTGAGCTGCAATTTCTGGTTCTAATCCAGTCCTGTTCCTTTCCATCTTTTGGGGAAGGGCTTACCATTTCCATTGTGCTAGGAGTTCCCCTTCTATCTTTGAAAACAACTATATATTTTTTTCATTAATTAGAAAAATCTCTCCTATCCTTTCTACGAATTTAGTGTAGAAAAGAGAACTTGCTGTCTTGAGAACTGGGAAAAATTGAGATGGACAACTATGCAGATATCTATAGGAAGAGCATTCCAGACAGAAGAAACAGCTGATGCAAAGGCCCTGGGGTGGAAGTGTGCTTGGTAAGAACAGGCAAGAGTCCAAGATGGCTGAATCTTGACTGGAGCAGAGTCAACAAGGGAGAAAATAATAACAGATGAGCAGTGGGATACGAAGAGGGCTTCATCACGTGGAGAGACTTGAAGTCACAATATGGACTTTGGCTTTTACTCTGAGGAAGATGGGAAGGTATTGGAAGGTTTGGAGCAGAGGAGTAAGATAATCTAATTTAATATTTTAAAATTATTACTCTGCCTGCCATGTTGAGAATAGACTCAAGGGAGAAGAGACAACAAGCTAGTGCAAAAATCCAGGTTGGAGATGCTGATGGCTCAGACCATGATGGTAGCAATGGTGGTGTTTGGAAGTGGTTGGATTGTAGATATACTTTGATGGTACAGCCAACAAGATTTCCTACCCAGTAGGCTGAAGAGTGAGAGAGAAAGACAGGAGTCCATGGTGACTCCAAGTTTTTTGGTCTGAACACTGAAAGAGAGTTTTCATCAAAGATATGGGTTGACTATGAGGGGAACAGATTTGCAGGAGGAGCTCAGGGGTTCTGTTGCTGATATACTGAGTTGAAGATATCAACTGGGCAAGTGTGGAATGCAAGAGAGAAGTCTAGAAAGAAGGCATATGTTAATAGATGCAGACCATTGCCTTTGGAATGGATAGGCAATGAGATCCTGCACTGGGAACTATGTATAGTCACTTATGATGGAGCATGATAATGTGCAAAAAAAGATTGTATACTTGTATGTGTAACTGGGTCACCATGCTGTACAGTAGAAAATTGACAGAACACTGTAAACCAGCTATAATGAAACTTTAAAAAAAAAAAAAAGAAGGCATATGTTTGGATTGGGCTTAAATTTCTGAGATTTGGTGGGTTCACCAGGATGCTGAGATGGGAACACGAGCAATAGCTGAGGCTGGGGCACTCAGATGTTAAGAAGGAAAGGAAGAGGATGGAGATAAGGAGACTAAGACGGAGCAGTCAGAGAAGGAAGAGAGAGAGAACAAAAATGCTGTTGTTACATATGCTGCATTTTAATTCAACACATTATGTAATAATTTGGAGAAAGAAATTGGAACTAAACTGGAGATTATTTTTTACTTTGAGGAAAACAATATGATGCAATGGGTAGATGATCAGCCTAGCATATGATGCATGTACTTTTAAAATTACATTCTCTACACTTCACCCCCACAACCTCAACTGACAGTCTGTATAAAAAGATACCTTGGGTCTTTCTAGCTTTTGCTGAAAAGAAAGCTACTATGTTATTATTATTTCTAAACCATTTCAAAGAAAGTCACTGTATTATTTTTTAAATGACTGAAAATTAATCCGGTTTGTTGGAGGAATAGTGACTGCATGAAGCTCCTAGAACCTAGTACCTTCTGTACCTCAAACAAGGAAGGGTCTGCCTAGGGAGAATTCAAAGTGGATAGGTGAAGGTTTTATCTTTTCTTAAAAAAAAAAAAAAAAAAAAAAAGAACCCAAAATAAGAGGAGTTCCTGCTGTGGTACAATGGGATCAGTGGCATCTCTGCAGTGCCAGGATGCAGGTTCGATTCCCAGCTGGGCACCATGAGTTAAAAGGATCCAGTGTTGCCCCAGCTGGAGCACAGGTCACAACAGTGGCTCAGATCTGATCCCTGGCTCAGGAACGCCATATGTTACAGGGCGGCCAAAAAAGAAAAAAAAAAAAAAAAAAAAAGGAGTTCCCGTTGTGGTGCAGTGGTTAATGAATCATGAGGTTGCAGGTTCGATCCCTGGCCTTGCTCAGTGGGTTAAGGATCCGGCATTGCCATGAGCTGTGGTGTAGGTTGCAGACGAGGCTCGAATCCCGTGTTGCTGTGGCTGTGGTGTAGGCTGGCGGCTACAGCTCCGATTCAACCCCTAGCCTGGAAACTTCCATATGCCGCAGAAGCGGCCCTAGAAATGGTAAAATAATAATAATAATAATAATAAATTTTATTTTTTAAGTGGCAAAATAGAGCAGGAAGTGCAGAAAGTCCCCATATGTCTCCTGTTCAGTTGCTACCATTTCTCCCCCAGAGTCACTCTGCAGCATAGGCAAGTTGCTTAATTGAGCCCTCCATTTTCCCATCTGTAAACTGAGGGTCGGATGAATTATATTAAAGCTTTGAGGTTCTTTCAGGAAGGTGTTCTTAATGCAGAAGTCTCATTGGAGACCTTAAGAAGAAGGCAGCTTCCTCCTCTTAATTTGTAGGGAGCCAGCTGCAAATGACTGGGATTGAATGAGTTATCAGGACAGTGTGTGATTTAAAAAGCAATGAGATCAGTGCTTCCACATCAATAAAAATGTGTGATGGCTCCAGGAGAGATGTGCCTGCCTACCCTGGCCAGCTCATAAAGGTGACTGTACAGGCGCTGGGCTGGAGCCTCGGTTTCCTCACGAGGCAGCCAGGTCTGCTGATTTGTGACACTGCTGTCTGTGCTCCCAAGACTGTCTCCTGGCCCCTTGACCTTCGGGCAGGTGGGCTGAGCTGGAACCCTTGCACCGGCTCCTGTGCTCCTTCTAGGACCCATGAATCTCACGAGGACGGGGGAGTGGGCAGTGAGGTAATGGCTAGATCAGCACACCAGGCTTCCTGACGTGACCCCAGGCGGTAGGGCTATCCCGTGTGTGGAGGGCAGCCAGCCCACTCTGTCAGAAAGCACTCCAGCATGCTGACTGCCGACTGTTGAGCAGGATGAATTCAGTTCCTTGCCTCACACTTTCCATGGCTTCTCCGGCCAAGCTCTTGAGGCTTCGAGAGAAGAGCAAGGTCAACTGAGCTAATTGCCTTTAAGAACTATCACCACGCTGCCCACTCAGGGAATGTCAAAACTCACGGCCACAAGCTCTCCAAGTTGCATTGTGACTTTAATCAAAGTCCTGAAAGGCAGCTACTGGAAGAGAAAGCAAGGCAGACAGACTCAGGAAGCTCCAGAATTGATGCTCCAATCAATGGGAGGAGCTCCAGTTGTGGCTCAGTGATAAGGAAACCGACTAGTATCCATGAAGATGCGGGTTCAATCCCTGGCCCCGCTCATTGGGTTAGGGATCTGGCATTGCCATGAGCTGTGGTAGAGGTCACAGATAAGGTTTGGATCCTGCGTTGTTGTGGCTTTGGTGGAGGCCAGCAGCTGCAGTTTCGCTTTGTCCCCTAGCCTGGGAACTTCCATATGCCATGGGGATGGCCCTAAAAAAAAAAAAAAGAAAAAGAAAAAGTGACTGGAGCTGAGGAATACATCTTGAAGGCAAAGTCTCATTGTCAGCAATGGGTTCCCAAAACTGTTCTTCCGCATACGCATCCTCATCACGGCAGCACCATGCCTTGCTATTTTTCGAATCTTGGTGCATGAAGATGAAAAAAAGATGTGGCCTCTGCCCTCAAGAAAGTTACATGGAAAGATCACAGGCTGAATGTCTAGGATGGGACTTCTAACTTTGTCACTTAAGTGATTTGATATTCTGGGTAAATTATTTAACCACCCTGAGCCCTAGTTTCTTTATGTGCACAACATAATACGAATGAATCTATGTACCAAACAGAAACAGACTCAGACATAGAAAACAAACTGATGAAAACAAAAGAGGGAAGGAGGGGGTGGGACACAGGAGGAAGATGATATTAACAGTTACAAACTACTGTACATAAAATAAATAAGCCACAAAGGTGTACTGTACAGCATAGGGAGTTAGACCCAGCATGTGTGATAATCTACAATAGAATATAAACCGAAAACCAAACCAAACCAAAAACCCGAATCACTATGCTGTACACTTGAAACAAACACAATATTATAAATGAACTATGGTTGAAAAAAACACCCCCAAAACATAAAACAATAGAATGTGACCTGTAGGGTGGTGATAAAATCTGTAAAATGCTGGTTCAAGCTGGCTCTCCTAAGAAGGAGATGAGCAAAAGACGTATTCTTACAGCACGTAGCACCCTGCCTGGCATTTAGGAATGCTAAAAAAAAAAGGGAGGTACTTAAACTGAGAGCACTTGACATTGTGTAGGTCACACAGGGAGCATACTTTTTTTTTTTTTAATGTGATAGTTTACCTTTAATTTTAAAATATGGTAGAGGTCAACAGAATCCTTTTTTTTTTAAGTACAGGCCATAGAGCAATGGGTAAGAGGCAGGGAGCTCATTTGAAATGTTAACACTCCACTCCATACATACATACCCACTTCTACTGAAGTGTAAAGAATTCTTTCAATCTTTTGCAAGGCCATTCATCTCACCTTGATACTCAGATCATACCATTTATCACTTGTTACCCCAAGGGCACTATAGTTCTGACCTAGTCCCTGAAAATAACACCTCTTTGGGGTGCCTGTGGAAACCACAAAGAGTTCATGCTGCCTAACTAACCCTGGGCATGAGTCCCTCTGGCCCAGATGGCTTATTCCCAGGGTCGTAGAGCTTGGTGCTTTGTTCTCCAACAAGATCTTTCCTCCCACTGTCTGGAGGTTCTCTCCCTAAATCAGAGAGTCTCTAGGTATAGGGGCAAAGCCACCATCTCTAGTAAAGTCAACCCCCAAGTGCAGGCATTGTCAGCAGAAGATATTCCATTAACCTGGCATCAGGCATGTGCTAGTCTGCTGTGGAACAACTAGAAGCATCTGACAAGTTTTCCCCCCTGGGATGCAACCACAACCCCAAGTTCTAGTAGATTCCTGCTCCCCTGGTTGCTGTACATAACTCCCAGGACTTCTCAGCCTTCCCAAAGCAGAGGCATAGAACCAGAGCCAAGGGTGTAAGGTCCCTGACCTGTGATCTCCAGTCTCATCTCCGTTTATGTTGAATAGACAGGCTTGAATCTAAGTCTGTACCATATTCTCCTACTCTTCCTGCCTGGTTTAATCTTTTCAGCCAAACATTAGACTTACTAACCAAACTCCTACTTATGCCCTCTTGCTTGGGCTGGATAGCAAGGCATCAACTCCTGGCCATCAATTTCAACCCCAAGCTTTCCCTTGTTGGCTTCATACTTAACTATGGGTCCTGATTTTACTGCCAGTCTGCACGACGGTGTTCCTATCTTCTTTTCTTTTCTTTTCTTTTCTTTTTTTTTCTCTTTTTCTTTTTTATGGCCACACCTGAGGCATATGGAAGTTCCCAGGCTAGGGGTCAAATCCGAGCTGCAGCTGCCAGCCTCCACCACAGCCATGGCAACACCAGATCTGAGCTGTATCTGGGACCTACACCGCAGCTCTCCGCAATACCAGATCCTTAACCCACTGAGCAAGGCCAAGGATGGAACCCACATCCTCATGAACACTATGTTGGGTTCTTAACCTGCTGAGCCACGTCAGGAACTCTGCGTGTTCCCATCTTACCCATCCTCCTTTTGCACACTGGACTGTCCCCAGTGGTTCATCACCTACTTTTCTCCAGGCTTCCCCCTGTTCTTGCAGCCACCTGTACCCTGTCACTGACCTATTTAACTTGTTCGATACCTATTTCAAGTAGTAATTCTTTTATATAGTCTATCTTCCCAGTGAAGATGAAAGAAAGGGCCGTAACAGATGTTTTTCTTCTGTGCTTAATATAACCAGGTGCAGGACTAAGCAAATATGCGATGTCCCTTTTTTTCAATGCAAAATTTCTTCAAATTTGGTTCTTAACTTGATTCAACATAAGGTGAAACGAGGATGGGGCATTTGTTGTTCATCTCTGCACATGTTTGATCTCTTTGACAGAAACCACTAAATAACCAGGTGGAGGTAATGAGAGGGGAGGTAAGGGTGTTTTTTGAATGGAGTGCTACAATTGAAGCAGGAAACAGAAGGGGTTGCCTAGAGCAAGCATTTAACCAAAGGCTGTTGAATTAAATATTCCTGACCTGGGGGGAAAAACACACCCCTTTCCCTCCATTCATTTCATTCCCCTCAATCCAAAAACTTTTCTCTATGGCTGCTGTGATTAGGTGGGATTGCATCTACTAAAATTCTTGGGACTGGGACGTCTCGTTCCCTACTTAAAGCTGATTTTTTTATAGTCTCACTGATGCTTGTTTTACTTTGTTGGTTAACTTTCTAGAAAAAAGTTGTATTCAGGGATCTGGGAAAGACATAGAGGTTGGAAGTTACAGTGGAAAAGATGCCTTACTTGGTGCTCTCTTCCCAGACTTCAAACCCCAGATGTGCTCTGGAAACTTCAGAAGTCCAGTGAAGCTTGATTCCTGCCTCAAGGAGTTAGGCAGTGGTGCTAAGATTCACTGACCTCTCCATTCTCTTCATTTGCTCTTCTGAAAAAAAGGCTGCTTTCATTTCTAGTGAAAATAGGCCCAATAAAAGTTTATAATTCTCTTTCCTTGTAGCAAGGAGTGGTCAATGTGACAGAAGTGAAAATTATTGGGTGGGATTTCTTGGAAAGTACCCCAAAGGAGGTTGGGCAGTAGGTGGGAACTTAAAATCTGCCATTCCTCCCTCCCTTCTACTTTTGGATAGAAATTTCAATAGTGAACTTAGAACATGAGTCGAAATTTCAAGTTCACCTTGAAATTTCAAGTTCACCCTGAGGACATTGAGGAGGCACACTGAGGATGGTGGAGCAGATGATGAGAGAAGCATGGCCCTAGATGACTATGGTGCCCCCAAGGCTCTCTGGATGACTGCCTTACACTTCCCTAACGTAAGAAATAGATGTCTGGTTTTTAAGAGCCATTTATTTGAATTTCCATTATAAGCAGTCCAATATGCTCCTGATAGAGTCTTTCCACCCACATCCACTCTAGCCCTACTTACTCATTATCTCCACATGAGGGTCCCTGTCAAAGATAAAGTGTTCCTAAGGGGATATGGCAGCCTAACTTTTCTGTGGCTCTGGATGAAAGCTGGAGACATGGAGTTTGGTAAATGGAGCCCCTAATATGTGCTTAGAATTGTGCCCTAGCTATAGAAACGTAACAGGCAATCTGCTTTAGTTAAGGTGTATTAAGCCAAATGTGTCAAGCTCCATGGGATGGAATTAAGGTAAGGAAAGTTCCTCTTACTCCTCTTGCCATCATGGCTGGTTACGGTCTTCAGTTATTTATTAGGTTAAGACGACTGTAGAGCACGTAATGCATCCAAAAAAGCTAGGAGTCTTTCTTTGGAGCTGGGAAAGGCAGTGGCTAAATGGTTCTATAAGTCATAATAAGACTTAGGAGTCCTGAACATGTTAAAAATTACTCAGACCAGCGACATGCTATTCTTTACCACTTTTAGCTGGTGGAAATGATTTCCATAAATTTAACCTGTAAGCCACAAAATAAAAATAATATAAGTAAGTGCCAAGTGCATAGTAGATGCTGGATAAATATGAACTGAAGGAATACATAAATGAATGAGTAAATAAATGCACTCTAATTTCTGGTAACATGGAACTATGTTCTTTCAGCCTTTGGTGCCTTTGTGCATGGTTTTTGCTGCTTAGAGAGAACCCACCTCCTTTCTTTATCTGATTAAATCTCACACAGTCTTCAACATGCAATTCAAATATCACAGACAGCACATCTATGACCATCTCTCCCACAGCACCAATGAATTGGCCACTCGTTCTATGAAGGGATAGATAGAACATTGCCTTTAATATTGCTGTTCTATTGTATGGTAACTGTTTGAGCATGTATTTCTCCCTTAAAATCAGAGAAGAAGGAGAAAAGCGTCAAATGTGCAGAAAACCTGCTGCATACCAGATAGTGGGCAAAGTAATTCCTGGCTATTTCTTTACCTGCTCTCTGGAGCCAGCCTAAATAGCAAATAATAGTCATTACTTCCAGATAGCAGAGTAGGGGTGTCTGAGCCATCTTTGCAAGGCTTCATTTCTCAGAGCTTTTATGGGCTAAACATAAATGTAAACCCGAGGTCCTCATCATACAGGAAAAGGCCTCGGCTGCCTCTAGCCCCTTTTCCTGATCCACCCCATCACCTCCTAAGCTGTCATGAAGAAGGAAAGTGGTTTCCCAGGACATTCAGAGAAGCTAAACAGATCACTGAGATCAGAGGTTAGAAGAGCAGCCAACAGAGTCTTCCTGTTAGAGATATGATCTCTGGTATTCATAGTTCTCCAATAGATCCCATGCCGACGGTCTTGATGCATTTAAGACTAGAGTTTGAAGGGCTTGCTACTTGTACTCTTTATTTCCTTTTCTCTCATCTCCCAACAGCAAGAATGTAGGTTCTATGAGGGCAAGGATTTGACCCGGTTCACCTTTTAATCCTCAGCAACCATATTAATACCTCCCCTCATCTTCTGATTTAAAAATCACTTTGGTCAAATTTTTTTTTCTATTTTTTAGAAAGAAAACCAAAAGATAAATATTTATCAGTCATTTATGAATCAATATAAATTATACAATAAAAACAAATTGACTCCTAGCAAAGATTAGCCAGTGGGGACATTGCTATGTTGATGAAGTGGAGGAGGAGAGAAATTTGGGAATACGGATCAGCTGGAGGGGAGAGGTGGGATTTGAACTGTAAAGGACATCATCTGATGTCAAAGGATGAGGCCAAAGGAGATGATAACTCAGCACCCAGGATTAGGGTGCGGGGCAGTGGGGGCTGGAAAGAGATCGATGGGGTCAAAAATCAACTTTTCTTCCTTGGCTGTTTTGCCTAAGGTCCTGGTAGAGGCTACCTGGATGCCATCAAAATCATCCCACTTGTTGCCTTCAAAAGTGTGGTCCATAATGGAAGATTATATGAGAAAAAGAATGTGTGTGTGTGTGTGTGTGTGTGTGTGTGTGTGTGTGTGTGTGTGTGTGTGTATGACTGGGTCAGCTATACAGCAGAAATTGACTCAATTTCTGTAAATGAACTATGCCCTAATAAAAAATAAATTTGATTTTAAAAAAGTGGGGTCCCTCCTTTATCATTCTCAGGTGTGTGATAGCTATCTTGGAAATGGTTTTCCATTGGAGGAAAGCTCTATACCCAGTGGCTGAAGAAATGAGATTGTTTCATGGAAGGAATCATAGGAATTAATATGTTCCGTACAAGGTTGAAAGGAGCATCAGCACTTAAAGGCCATAAGCTTGAGATCAAATTGCTTGTGGCAAAGACATTCTATTCATTTAGTCATTCATCAAGCTTTTTTAGAGCACTCTTCTGTTCCAGGGAATGTGCTCAGCATAAGACACAAACTGACAAAGCTCCGTCCCAGCTTTTAAGGAACCCACAGCCTCAAGGAGTGTGTGGGAAAAAGAAATGAATAATTGCAGAAGCCTTCCCAACACCTGGCACTCGGACAGATTTATTCACTTCCTCCAAACATCCTGTTCAACATTCCGAAGCAAGGCAGGCCCTTTAACAAGGGCCTCCAGGAAGGTAAGAAGCTCAGGTACTGATTCTCCATAGTCAAGAATACAAGAGTCAGAGGGATCTGCCTTTAAATCCCAGTTCTGCCACGTGCTGGTTGCGTGATCTTAGACAAATCACCACTTCTGCAACCTATTTTTACATTGGTGACAATATGTAGTTTCTTGGGAGGTGTAAATAAAATAATGTATATAAAGAAATGAGTATAAGGAGTGACCTACAAAAGGATCCTAGAAATTTTAGTTACTGTTGTCCTGTGCTCCTCAGCGTGGATAGCTGAGCCTATTGGAAACCTGCAGATAGATAGCCTTTGAAAGAGCTGATGTCATCTGCATCTAGCAGGTAACAGGCAGGCAGCAGGATAAGGGAACAATGCAGGGGTGGGAGGGCTGCAGTGAGGGAACCTGGGGAGGGCACAGGATCCAGGTTCTGAGGAATGCAGTCCAGAAAAGGCGCTGGGACTTCCAGTGGCCAGGAGGGAAGACTAACAAGCAGCCCCAGGAAGCCTGGAGAACATTTATTCTGTGACAATACAGGTAACCTGGAGACCAGGGCTGAGATTCAATAACTATCAACAAATGCTGGGTGCTGGCAATATAAAGGTGAAGAGGTCTCTGTCCAGGTTCATCAGCTCCTCATCCGCTGGGGGAGAGGAACACATATACAGATTTGTTGATACAGTGTGGGAAGTGTAGTGATGGAATAAGATACAAGGGGTTATGAGCCAGTTCATTCAATGCATTTTTTTACACTTGTGAAATGGAATAATAATAATACCACTTGCCCTAGAGAATGGCTGTGAGAATTAATTTAGAGAAGAAATGCATACAAATATATGTGTATGTGTAAACACATATATATAGTACCTGTACATTTGTTTATCTATAAACATACATAAGTCACATATACAAGCAATTTGTAAATTATATGTACTACTATAGAAATCTTAATTCATTACATAATTAATTATTCATGTCTAAGGTCGGCTTTCTGAGAAAATGACGGGTCTTACATTTCTGTCTTCCTTGAATAGTGCTTGAGAATAGCACTAAACACATAGAAATATTTGTTAAAATGAATACAATCAAAGCCCAGACTCTCAAACATTAAAAATCCTCCTCTCTTCTGTCAATCCCATTTTGCACGGCCCTTGCTCTTGAGAGATACTCTTTGCAAAAAAAAAAAAAAAAAAAAAAAAAAAAGTTGTCTGGGAAACCTGGTCTTCCAAGTGCATGGATGAGCGCCTTTTCCCACTGGCTTCAGCAAAGCAGTAAGTTCATCCAAAGACAGAACTTGGCCTGGGGCGATTGCAGAGGGCCAGATTCTCTGCTCTAAAGATCAGCTGTGACCAGAGGATTACCTGGGTATTAATGACTGGCTGTGAGAAGCCGACTATCAGACCCATCCTCAGAAATACAGGACGCTAAACTTCTCACTCACTTTGTATCCTGAAAAGGAAAACCATTCCAAATCATTATTTTTCCCCCTTGAATTGATTATAAGAATCAGAAAACATATATAAAGAGAAAGCCATACAAATGACTCAGGTTTCTGGTGATACCATTAGAAGAATTCTATAAAAATAAGCTCTGCTTGCTATAGTGTCTGTGTTTAGGCATAAATGTCTTGATAATCAGTTTCTTTTGACCACATGGGCTAAGAGTTTTATAATGGAAAAGTGTCCCCACTTAGGACTAGTCATTACAGTTATATTACAATCAAATTCTGACTATCTATACCTAGATCTGTAAAACTGTGGGCATCTGAGATGGTTTTGTGTCCTGCTTGCCATCTGTGGCTCTGTGGCTATTTAATTGTTTAAGTCAAGGCTCTTTTGACCCCTTCAATTTATCCCAAAGAATGGGATGTTTTCTGTAAGGATACATCTGCATAGGTCCCCAAGAAAAGATGACACCTTAGTCTCAAGAAGAATATGTACTGTTTGTTCAGTTGGGCCTCACAAGGATAAGAACAGAAACGCCATCAGTGCCCTGGAAAACTTTAGGGACTGGCTATTCTTTCCATCTCTTTCCAATGGTATCTCTATTCTCTCAAACTTCAACTTGCTCTTCTGAGCGCCATCTGTAATTCATGACATCACATGCGTTTCAAACATTCTACCAACTGCCTTGTTCTTCTGAGAAGATCTGGTCAACAGGGTTTATTTGCTATCCCAGAGAATAGATTGGTGGCCTTTCTTATAGATTGGTGGCCTTTTGGTCAGATGCTTGTCCCTGAACACAGCCAGCAAACTGAGTTACATGGTCAAAATGCGGCTCTCCAAAGGCTGCCTTTTCAGGAAGCACTCTGTATAGGCTCCTCAGAATGTGCCCAGTGGGACTGAGCCCAACGGCTCATTTAATCACCTTTTATTTGTTTCTGTCCTCTCTGTATTTTACTTTCCTTACTTCCTCACTTACACTTTCTGGGTTCACTTCCCAACTAAACAATCTGTAAAGCAGGTCTTTGTCCGATACTTGCTTTTGGAGGAACCCAAACTAAGATAAAAGAATTGTAAATATGGGAGACAGCTTATCTGTCATTTACTAGGTTTCTTCAGAGTCACCTTGAAAGCTTTACAAAAATGCAGCATCCCGGGCCTTCACAGCATGAATCTGAGATTTTGGATGCTAAGCCCAGAGGTCTCCATTTGCAAAAGCATTCAAGGAAATTCCAACAGTACCAGCCTAGGAATTACAGTAATACACAGTTATAAACTTCCAAAGTTTTTTGCTTTTTATTACTTCTATTGTTCTATATCAGCAAAGTAGCCATCATTCATAGATATCAATGGCTAAGAAATTATTTTCTGATTGAAAAAGAAAAATATTGTTGTTGAGGGTGGTGGATGGCTGATACACCTGAATGCTTTCCTTCCTTTCGTAGCAACTCATTTTTGCCTAGATATAAATGATAAGAAATTAAACCAGTGTTATTTAGAAAGCAAGTTACAAGAAAACCACAGACATTACTTTTACTTCCTCGAGTTTGCTCTGAAACCTTGTTATAAATTTCAAGATACAATTCGAATGTCATCTGCCATCTCTACCCCTATATGCCAAAATTAAATTCTCCCACCTTAATTCTCCCAGAGCTCTCTGCTTGGACATTCATTTATAGCACTCACACTGAATTTTTTATAATCGGTAAGACTTATCTGCTTGATTTTGAACAATTTGATTGCATTGTTCTTGCTATTTCAAAAATTTATCTTAGAAACTCCAGTTTCAGACATAGAGCAGATGCCCAATAAATAGAAAACGTGATTTTTTTTTTTTTTGGCTGTACCCACTGCATGTAGAAATTCTAGCACCCGAGATAGAACCCTCACCACAGCAGCAATCCTTTTCACAATGGTGACCATGCCAGATCCTTAACGAGCTGATCCACCAGGGAGCTCCTAAAACAGGTGACCTTTTAAAAATATAAATCCAGACTAATTAATAATCCTCGCTTCAACCCTTATGTGGATCCCTACTGAAATAGGGATAAAATAGAAGCTTCTCAACATGGCTTAAATGTTTAGAGGAGAAAGCTTCTGACATCCATGTAAGATGTAGCACACTGGAGAGTCATTCCAATATACTTAACAACAAGAAAAACTGAATCATATGCAGACTCAATAACTTCTCGCAAGCACCTCAAAGAGCTGAGGTCCCAACGCAGTCAACTACCCTGAAATCTAAGAAAAGACAGGTATTTCCAAGGCGAGATGAGGAATGAGCTCTCAATTACCTCGAGCAGATGCTGAGTACCACACACACTAGCCTTAAAAAGCTGATCAGCTGAAATTTTTGACAAATTGCGGAAGGTCAAACGTGGACTACCATTGGATTAGAGAACTCCTAGTAGCTGTAGATACAACAGCAGCTTTCTCCCCACAGAGCTCACTGAGTGTGCACGAGAGACGGCAGCAAAGCAAGAGAAGGCAGAAAACCTCCCTCGGGGTGAAGGTTTGGGAAAGGGAACAAGGCTACTGCAGGAAAGCACCAAGCCACTGCCAGCCTGTTTGACCCCCCCCTCCAGGGAGCAAAGGCCTTCAATGTCGGAAAGCACAGCAAACCCTGCCACCCTCAGGGCACAGGTGAAGCCGACTGCAGCTGGGGAAAGGAAGAGAAAAAAAATTCTACCTCTGGGGAAGTGGTAGGAAAAGATCTTAAACCCAGAGCATCAGAGATCCTTCTCCCTAAGGCGGGCAGGGGCGCTGAGAAGCCCCCACTACTGAGACCCAGAAATGCAATACCTGCCTAAAAGTGAGTCTAAACCAGGACCACAGAAAACACCTCCACCCTGGCCCCTCAGCCAGAAAGCACTGAGTAACATATGACAGCAGCCTGCTATTGGGCATGGGGCCAAAGTGTGGAGAAAGACTCTCTTTCCAAGGGTCACAGGGAACGTCTAAAGGTGTAGGTAGAACCGGAAGACTGAGAGACATCTTCCATAAACCATACCTGACTCTAAACACAGAGTAATTCTAGAGGATAATGAAGCCTGTGAGGAGCTGAGGGTAAATATAACAAAAACAAGCCCAAACCCAAGTCAAACGCTGACTAGACTGACTCAGCCCTGACCTTTTTTTTTTTTTGCCTTTTTTAGGGCCGCACCTGCTGCATATGGAAGTTTCCAGGCTAGGGGTTGAATCCTACTTCACAGCCACAGCCACGCCAGATCCCAGCTCCATCTGTGACCTACACTGCAGCTCACGGCAATGCCGGATCCTTAACCCAACTGAGTGAGGCCAGGGATCAAACCCGCATCCTCATGGATACTAGTCAGGTTTGTTACCACTGAGCCATGATGGGAACTCCAGCCCTGATACTTAATAACTTGCAAAGAAGTGGTATGCTCATTTCCAGGGGTAAATAGTATTTATCTCTGTCTCTACTGTCCCAAATAAGGTGTCAGGATTTCAGTCACAAATTATGATTCACACAAAGAAGCAAGAAAAAAATACACAGTTAAGAGATAAAGACATCAATAGAATCAGACTCATATTATCTAGATGTTTGAACTATCAGATAAGAAGAGAAGAATAAATGTGACTAACATGATAAAAGCTGTACATTGAAAGGTGGACAACATACATGAACAGATAGGTAATATCAACCAGGAATTGGAAATCATAAGAATCAAATGGAAACGTTAAAAATGATAAAAAAAAGTAGCAAATATGAAGAATACCTTTGATGGGCTCATCAGCCTAATGACCTTGAAGCTAAGTCTTTAGAACCTACCAAATTAAAACACAAAGGGGAAAGACATGTTTTAAAAGTGGAGTATTCAACAGCTATCGTCATGAAAATCAAAAGGAGAGTGAGAGAGGGAAGTGAATTACAGTATAATATTAAACAGTCTATATAATTGCAATCTTAGAAAAAGAAAAAGACAGAAGTGTTTGAAAATATAATGGCTGAGAATTTTCCAAAATTAATGAAAGATACCAAATTATAAATCTAAGAAGTTCAGAGAAAATCAAGCATGATAAATAAAAATAAAAATAAAAATAATACACATATATACATCATCTTTAAAAACCAGAGTCAAAGTGTCACCTTGAAAGCAGCCACAAACACTTGCATGTGTGTGCACACACACACACACGCACACACACACACTACATGCTAAGGAACAAAGATGCAATTATAGGAGATTTCTTGTTAGAACTATTCAAGCTGGAAGACAATGGAGCAGCATCTTTAAAATATGTAGAGAAAAAGAATAATCTAGACAATTTTAAACAGTGAAAATATATAAGGTTTTTTTTCCAAAGATAATTGAGATAATTTATTCTCAGAAGACCTGCAGTACAAGAAATGTTAAAAGTAGCTCTCAAGGCAGAAGAAATGTGGCAACAGACAGAGATATGAATCTACATAAAGAAATGAATATAACTGTAAATGGAATTAAACTAAATATAAAATTTTTTCTCATGTTAATTACTCTAAAAGATGTTCGACTACTCAAAGCAAAAATAGTAGCAATGTATTGTGTATATATAGAATGTCTAAAAAAATATATACTACAGTGTACCTAAAAGTAGCACAAAGGATGGGAGAAATGAGAAGTATACAGTCATAACATGTGTACACGATACTTGAAATAGTAAAGTATTATTTGGAGATAGACTATGATTAATTAAAGCTCTGTATTGTAAACCCTAGGGCAAATACTAAAAATGTTATTAAAAGGCTTAAGCCAATGCTGGAAATAAAATAAGATCATAAAAATATTCAACCCAAAAGAAGGTAGCATGAAAGGAATAATAATTTCAAGGGTGGAACAAATAAAAAGCAACAAACAAGATAGTCAGTTTTGTTCCAAGCATATCAGTGGTTGTATCAATGGTATATGCCAATTAAAAGACAGACTGTCAGAATTCCTGTTGTGGCTCGGTGGGTAAGAACCTGACATAGTGTCCATGAGGATGTGGGTTCTATCCCTGGCCTGGCTCAGTGGTTTAAGGATCTGATGCTGCCACAAGCCTTGGCATAGTTCACAGCTGTGGCTTGGATCCAGTGTTGCTGTGGCCAGCAGCTGCAGCTCCAATTCTATCTATATATGCTGCCTATGTGGCCATCAAAAAAACAAAACAAAAAAAAAGGCAAAAAGACTGTCAAATTGGATTAAAAGGAAAACTGTGTTGTCCATATAAAAAACCATCTTTAAATGAAAGAATTAAATAAAATTGAAAAATAAAGGTTGAAGAAGATATGCATATATGATATACTCCATTTCCATAACATTCTTATAAAGGCTAATCTCTAGGGTCGGGAAACACATCAGTGGCTGCCAAAGGAGAGGAGAGTGGTCGATTGCAAAGGGGCAACAGAGGATTTTCTGAGGTTAACAACGCAGTTCTCTGTCTTGATTGTCATGTGACTGTATGTGTACGTCAACATATGTGTATCCGTGTATATGTGTGTATCAGGACTATATACACAAACAGGTGAATTTTGTTCTATGTAAATTATATAGCAATTTTTTTAAAAAGAAGGAAAAAAATTCCACGTGATCTTTTCAGCTCCCCAATCTCATGTGCTGTGATTGTCCTCTTGTTGACCACATTCATCTTCTTTCACTTCTTCAGAGGCATCAGGTTATTATTGCCTCATCACCTTCACATTAACTATTCTCTTTCTCTGAAAAACAAAGTACACGCTCTTCATCTGATTAACTCCTACTTATCTTTCAACCTAAATTCTGGGTTCAAAGCGAGGATCCAGCACTTCCTGGCTGTGTGACCTTGGCCTAATTAATTAATATCTCGGTAGATTTCTTCATCTGTAAAATTGGCAATGTGAGTAGTAGTTATTTTATAAAGCTTCCTTGAGGATTACATGAGTAAATGTGCATGCCTGGCACAAGTAACATTACATAAGATATACTATGTAATATGATGCGATATGATTATAACCTCTCATGATTTTTCCTAACTCCCTTGTTCTACTATGTCCTGTTATTTTCCTTCATAAGCATAATAAAATCTGTATTAATACATTCATGTGCATGTTTGTTTAATATCCAATTCCATGGAAATTAGAATAACACCTGCTCCATAGACTCCGTCTACTTATTTATCTATCCATCCATCAATCCATCCACCCATCCATCTCTTCATCCATCCATCTCTCCATCCACACTATACATGTCTCTGGCACAATATGGGCACTTAATAAATATCTGCCGAATGAACGACTGGAAGAAAGTTGTCCTAGATGAGCATATTGTCATCACTTGATCCCTCTCTGGGATGCAAATGCCACTGTGATCCTGACTGTATTCACAAAACAGATGGATTGCATATATTGTTGCCCATGTGATGGCTCTTTTTGGTCAGAGCTTAGACAGGCTCCATGCCGCAGAGTTACATGACACTCCTTTTCCTTCTTACCCCACTTACTCTGCCTCTTCCCCCAGGCGATGTATCAGCTCTCTTAGTTTCATCAGGACTGGGTAGATAAGCCAGGCTGCCTCTAACATGTGGACTCAGCCATCTTCAATTCGTGGAAGGAGAAAGTGAGAGGCTGTGCATTGGCCTCAGATGCCAGATCAGTTCCCCACTCCACCTTGACCAAGAGCCATGTGTTTTGAAAATTACACACAAGCCTGAGTAAAGCCCAAACTTTGATCCCCTTGGCAATCAAGGTTGTGAGTGTTGTGGGCAGTGGTTCACACACAGTGTGAGAGTCTGCTCTCTTTTGTTTAAGGAGAAGACTTCTTAAACGAAAAGGAAACTTGTCAGCTAAGGCCCGACATTTCTCTGCTCTGAGACTGTTCCTGGAGACAGACTGACTCAAGGAATGGAAGTCACTCCTCTTACCAGGTGGAGAAAGATCACCAGAAACCCAGATGAAGGCGAGCCAGGGGTAGGTGGCCCAGAGGAGGTTGGCCGCTGCAGGGACTGTGGTGCATCAGGACACAGGGCTTGGGGATCTGGGGGAACCTGGCAAACAATGGGTGTGACACAGATGGACAACAGAGAAGAAGGCTGTTGGTGGTCGCCTGACTCAGCTTCAGTGGGAGGCAGTCCAGTCCTCCCTCCCTGAAAGCTCTTGGAGGAGAGTGGACTTTCCCGGGTCTGTGAACTGGTGGGGACCAGGGAGTTTTCAGGCTCCACCTATAAGTCCCCCACTAAAAAGACTCAGAAATATTTAAGGACAAGCATATCTGAAAAGAACCAGACTATCTATGTGAACAGGTGGGGGTGGAGGTGCAGAGCTATTAAAATTTAGGAAACATTATTGTAAATGTTAATATTTTTTCTCACCCACCAGCTGGTGAAGCTGGATAGATGTCAGTTACACTCCCTGACGGATTGGAGCTGTGATGCCATCATCATGGCCACTGTACCATTCCATCTGGCATTTAGACTCTGTGATTGGGATTGCTTGGGAAGATGGCCAAAATGATCCTATCTGGCTCGCTGCAGTCTGCTTCAGCAGCTGCATGTAAACCCAGCCTATGGGCCAAAATGTATTAATCGAGACAAAATAAATTTTATTTGGGGTTTGGTTTAGAAGAGATAATATCAGAGGGGGGAACATTTTCCATGAATAAGTGAACACGATCACTGTGCTGAATTATAAAGTTCAGCTTATGCTATTTCATAGAAGATCATTTAGTGTTATGGAAATTCCACATGGAATCATATCTCGTGATTATCATACAAAAACATAAAACCAAATTACAGTTCATGGTGATAAATGCTGGGTTAGCTCAAGACACTCCAAGGTCATAAAATTTAGCAATGTGTGAAATTTGCCAAGGTTATGATGAGGCGGTGGACTTCTTTTGTTTCTTTTTAAAAATTACTTTTACAGACCATGTCACTAAACGAGCAATTAGTAAGAAAGAACACATCATTAAACTCCTGCTTTCAGGTAATTTATATGCCATCGTGTTCATTGTTCCCAACCCAGCCGTTTCTTAGTGAATCATAACATTGTCTTCATAATCACTACCATTCTCTGGTAATTAATTGGTTTCCTTCCCTCATATCCAGGAATAGGTTTGAAACCAAACCTTTGACGTGGCCTGCAAAGCACGTACCTAGACGTCAGGTGGGTTGACATCTTAGGAGCAAATAAACTCAAGTTTTCCCTCCCCATGTTCTTAGGTAATAAGATGTTCTTTGGTTCCCAGATGCCAGGAACAACAATGAAAAACCAATGACTTCTTTTACCACAATTACCGTAAACTCTTTAGATGCTCGGCAATGTACAGCTTTATGTTCTAGATTTTGTGAAGACGTTATTTAAAGCTTAACATTTCTGGAGCCCTTGGTAACACAGAGTCACTTTGAATGTGATCTGTCTTGGCATTGTATCCTCAGACAAATAGGCAGCCACCAGCTGATGCAAGGCTAACTTCACGCTGCGGTAAGGTTACGGTGGTGGAGGGTGAGATAGGCGTGGAGTGACACTTCTGGCCTTGTCTTAAAGAAAGATGCTGGCTGTAGCTGTCACACACTGACTGTGAATGTGGTCATGTCTTTGGAAATGCAGACTTTTTCTTAAAAGAGTCCTTGGGGCAATGCTGCTATCAGATGATTGGCCTGCCTGAATTATGGACTTATCCACCAATTGTTCTGATGTCATCTAATTCCAGTCAGAAAGAGAAATGAATAAATCTTGCCTTAACTAGTTCTTCCTTAAAGCTGTGAGATGGTCTTAGACAGTGGACTTATAATGTTTTTGTCCTCAATGGATATACTGAAAGGTACCTGGGCAGAGAAGGTGATTATAGGACTGTGCTTCCCAGGCCTTAATATGTATATGAATGGCTTGGTGATCTTATTAAAATGCAGGTTCTAACTCAGTGGGTTGGGGGTGGAAGCAGGAAGACTTCATTTTTAATAAGTTCCCATGTGGTGCCAATGCTGCCAGTTTGGAGACCTAGAAGTAGGCCCAGTTATCGACATTTTAACTACAATCCAATACAATTGTGAAACAGATGAAAAGCACTGGATAGAGGCTTGGAGTACAGGTTTATAGCTGGAAAGATCTGGGTTTATTATTATTATTACTATTGGCTTTTTAGGGCTGTGCCCACGGCATTACAAAGGTTCCCAGGTTAGGGGTCTAATCAGAGCTGTAGCTGCTGGCCTACACAACAGCCACAGCAATGCCAGATCTGAGCCATGTCTGTGACCTACACCACGGCTCATGGCAACGCCAGATCCCTAACCCAGTGAGCGAGGCCTGGGATGGAACCCAACCCCTGGGATGCAACCTCATGGTTCCTAGTCAGATTTGTTTCCGCTGCGCCATGATGGGAACTCCAAGACCTGGGTTTAAATTTCAATTCTTCTACCCAGCAACCAAGTGACTTAAGTCACTTAAGTCCTGAGAGCCCCAGCTCTAGGGAGATAACCACACCCACCACAGAGGGCTATTGTGGCACATAGAGATGTACAAAGGACATATTTTATTTTAAATGCACAGCTCAGAGATTAGCATAGAGCAAGTCATCAATAAATGGACTGGAGATTATTACTTCTGGAGTCGAGCATGGTCAGGTGCCCGAGATATGACTCAAGGTCCTCGTCCACATCACGGACCTGAGCTGACACCTCAACTCCAGGATAATTGTTCACTTCATTTTTTTTTTCTTTCAATTAGGGGATGTGATGTTTAACCCTTTGCTTTTCAGAATTTCCAGTTACTTTAGCAATCACAAGAGTAAATGAACTTCAGGCATATATTATATATATGCTCCCATAAATCATTGTGTAAACTAGGAGTTGCAATCATTTCTAAATATCATCCTATGAATATCTTCTTGCCCCCCAAAAAAGATAAAATAATTTAAAGTTTACAGTCAGCTGTAAGTTTGGAGGCCTATGTCTCGTATATGCAGCTGAACATAAGGGCTTCCTTCCTGCTCCGAGAAGCAGCCGTTCCCTCTACTCTGTGCACCATGGATGCCTCTGCTGCCTTTCCAGGCTGGCAGCCGTTTAGCAGATTAGCCACTGTGGATCCTCTCTGTCTGTTGGGCCCCCACAGCCCCGCCAGCCCCACCACCAACTCTCTGAGTTTTTGCGGTACCAGGGCAGTCCCATGGGGAGTATGAGGGAGCAGAGGACAGAGAATGATTTCAGCCTCTTCACAGCATTTTGTTTGTGTTCCCAAGAGACATGCCCATCTCCAGATGAGTTATGGAAATTACTCATTGAATTACGGAAAATCTGTTTTTGTGTTTTTCCAGGTTCTTTGTTCTAGGATTCAGGCAGTGATTGGAAAAAGAGAAGAAAACGAAACTGTGACCAACATTTACGGCATCACCCTTCTCTCTGAGAAGCTTTGTGCAGGCCGTCCCCCTTCCCCCCCAACCCAGAGGTGTCGCTGCTCCTGACTGCCGATGCCCAGTTCCACAAGTGCCCTAGACATGCTCGCTTGTATCTGGTCCCAATGGCAAAAAGCTTGCTTTCTTTTCCAGGAGACTCTCAGAGCTATGCAAATAGGCCTCTGACAGCCAGTCCCACGAGCTTACCAAAACAATCATAGACATTTCTGAGCACCGTTTCACTCTGGTCACACCTAGGTTCCCTCTTATATTATGGACACTGAAGTTCGGAGAGGCTCCAGTGAGGAAAAATTAAGGGAAAAGAAAGAAAGGAAAATACCATGTATTGATGACTTAATTTGTGAAGGCACACTGTTAGTTTTCTTACATATAAATTCTATCGACCCAACAATCTAATGAAACGGTTTTGCTTTTCTGTCCCTATAGACTAGATACAGAATTTGAAGCCTAGAGGCATCAAGTAAACTTGACCAAAGTTACCATGTTAGTAAGTATCCAACTCAGGATTTCAGTCAAGTTTCACCTCGAAGAACAGGCTATTTCTATCTACACCACAACTATTAATCAAGAAAAGCAGTGCCTACAGAAAGATAATCCATTAATGTGTTGAATGCTAATGAACATTAGTCAGTTGATGGGCATGAGCTGTGACATGTTTGCCAGGAATATGACCTTCTTTTTGCAAAGAGACTCGCTATTTATAGGGCATTGAAAATTGCTTCATTGAGTTCTGGTTGCACGATGGTATTAATCATATTTTAGTACCATATGACTAGTTACTAAATTCTAATATTATAATACCCTATTTGCATGATGCTACACAACTGGTTAGAAAGTAAAATAATGAAGCCATTTAAACCATGGCTAAACCCTGCAGTAGCTAAAAGATTTACTACCTTTGATTCTTAACAGAATTCACCCATTTTTTTTTAAACAAAGTAGATTGAATGAAGTAGCTGATTTAGCCTTTGAAATCCAAAGAATCCAAACTCTTCTCAGTTTTTAGGAAGCATAAAAGAAAGATTAATATCTACATGGGTCATCCTCAACCACTATGAAAGAAAAAACAAGCATCTTTTAAAATTTTATTGCAAAAAATCAAAATCATACAAAAATGAGTTTTTTTAAAAATCAAATGGTTCAGAGAAGTTTATACTATTTAATAAGGAGAACCAGCAGGCTCCTATCTTACTCTTTACAGTTAGAGTACATTTGGCTTTCAGTCTAAGAAACACAACTAAAAGTGGCTGCAACAGTTAAGAAGTACATTATCTCACATACCTACGTCCCTGTGCAGGGTAAGAGCTCCAGATGTTTGGCTCAGGATGGTGACCTCCCTGCTCAGGAACCCTCAGAGTGTAGCTTTGTCCCCTCATAGTCACAAGGTGGCTGCAAGCACCATCTGTTCAGAGCAGTGGACGAAAGACTGTCTCCACAGTTAAGGAACAGAGGGCCCTCTTTTCAGTTTGATTAGGCTCCTCCTCCCCACTACGACTGAAAGTAGCCCCTGGAATTTCAGACACAGTTTATCCGGATCAATAACTCTCTACCTGATCAGATCCAATGATCTTTTTAAAAACACATTTTTCATCATCCTCTCTTTCCTAGCCTGGTAACAGGCAATGGATTTTATAATCCATATACAAACACAGTATCAGAAGATTTCTCAGACAAGCTCAACTAGGTCTAGATTCTTTGGTAAAAGCTGAATAAAAAGCCCTCCTCCCCAGATCTAGATCCACCCGGTATATGCAAGTTTGTGACCTAAATATCTTATTAGGTCTCATCATCTGCTTTGATTTCTATCTGTTTTGACCGGGCTTTGAGATTCTGGGCTCACCTTTGCCACCCAAGCCTTACGGGAGGGGATATCCTAATTAGGCAAGGACCTTGAGCCCCAAATCCTCTCTTGCTTTCTGTAAACTCATTATTCCTAACCAATTCTTACCAACTTAAATTCAGCCACTGTGATCGTTGGAGAAACTGCTGTTCAAATGAGTGGGAGTCTCAGGTCCAAGATACAAAATTCAATGTCCTCTTTTTGTGAGAGTACCGCTCAGAGACAGATCTTAGAGACCCCAGATTTCTGGATTTCCTATATTCCGCCTATCCCTGGGTTTGGTTTGCTATATCTTACTAAAGGGGAGAAAGGGGGCAGATAATGGACATTTGCTAATTGTGTGTGTCAGGAACAATCTCCATGTAACACACTTTTTAATTCTCACTAGGATACTCTGAGGAGCTATTTTTGTCCTTGATCTACAAATGATGAGGCTGAGTCACCTATAGGATAGGGAACAAGGAAGAGTGGAGCTGCAAATTGAGCTGGGTCCCGTTTGAATCCAAAGCCCAGACTCTCTCCAGGCATCAGTGAAGTCATTCTCGCCTTGTCTGCCATCTTGTTTTTACTCTTATTTTAATTAGAGTGTCCTTGGGTTTCCCAAGTCCAAGAAAAATTCAGACTGATCTAATTTCCACACCTTCAAGTCTAGCCTCCACATGCGTTGCTTAAATTCCTTTCCTGGCTGTCATGAATCTGCTCAAACAATTTTGGTATGAGAAAGGTTTCTGCTCTGGAGGCAGCCCAGCCTATCTTCATACACCATGGTGGTTAGAATGCTTTCAGAATTTGCCTTTCTGAAGCTTGGCCATCTTTACTCTCTGCAGCCTCCTTAGGAAAGTTAATTCCATTTCATGTGATAGCCCAACACATATTTGCACCCAAGTTCACCTGACTGTTTTTCGTATCCAATGAATTCGTCCACTGCATACCAATTCATCATTATTTGAGACATTATTTTATTCTTTGGTGCCCAAGTCTTTCTGCTTTCTTCTCCAACAGCAACGCTTGTCTAACACATCCCTTTGCAAACAGTTTCTATTTTCTAGCTTCCCGTGATGTACCCCATCCTCATCCTGGCCTCTGACTAATTTTTTCTCAGATATCTAGGTTCGATTTGTCTTCCAATTAGTGTTAAAATCAATGCTGGCTCTTGTCCAATGATGACATTTATCAACGTGACCAGTTTATTGAAGATGTAAGAACAGAGGCTTGATAGCAGAAGAAAAAAATATCTACCCCAATTCAGTCAATTATTTTTGAGTCTTAGAAACAATGTGAAAGAGAAATTTCATGGTACTCTAATTTGAGTTCAGGTATCCTATAAACCAGTGGTTCTCAAAGTGTGGTTCATGGATCAGTAGCATCAACATCACATGAGAATTTGTTAAAAATGTAAATTCATGGAGTTCCCATTGGGGCTCAGAGGTAACAAACCTGACTTTGTGAGGATGAAGGTTTGATCCATGACCCACTCAGTTGGTTAAGGATCCAGCATGGCCATGAGCTGTGGTGTAAGTCACAGATGCGGCTCAGATCTGGTGTTGCTATGGCTGTAGTGTAGACTGGCGGTTGCAGCTCTGATTCGACCCCTGGCCTGGGAACTTCCTTACGCCACAGGTGCGGCCCTAAAAAGGACAAAAAAAAAAAAAAAAAAAAAAAAAAAAAAAAAAAGAAAGAAAGAAAGAAAGAAAAAAGAAAAGGAAAAGAAAAAGAAGAAGAAGAAATGCAAATTCTTGGGCTGGCCCTTAAGCCTACTGAATCAGAAAGTCTGAGGTCGGGGCCCAGCAAACTGTGTTTTACTAAGCTGATTCTCATGCATACCAAAATTTGAAAATTGCTAGAAACTTAGTGGGTTTGTGTCCTTGATTAAAAAAAAAAATTTAACATCTTTAGCATGCTTAACAAATGTGCAGAACACTTTCATCTACATTATTCAAACTCTCTAGACATTTATCAACTTTTGGGAAAAAAAAGAGCTTGAACTAGCTCATGGATGGCAAATAAATTTCATATCGGTTGCCAACGCTCATCAAGTGGTAGTGATTCCTTGGGGAATTATGGCTTCAGAGACATAGAGACTTCAGAGTGTTATTTAACTTAGAAATTTCCAGTTACTTCATTTCTTTCTTTTTTCTTATTTCTTTTCTTTTTTTTTTTTTTTTTTTTTTTTGTCTTTTTTTTAGGGCTGCACCCATAGCATATGGAAGTTCCCAGGCTAGGGGTTGAATCAGAGTTACAGCTGCTGGCCTACAACACAGCTACACCGGATCTGAACCGTGTCTGTGACCTACACCACAGCTCACAGAAACGCTGGATCCTTGACCCCCTGAGAGAGGCCAGGGATTGAATCCTCATCCTCATGGATACTAGTTGGGTTCGTTGTGGCTGAGCCACAACAGGAACTCCCATTTTCTTCTTTTCCAAAAAAGGAATTATATTACTATGCACCCACTTATTTGTCTGTTGTCTCCCTCTGCAAGGGAGGAGAAAGTAGAGGGCTTTGTACCATATAGTTGCTCACCCTGGACTGGAAATTCTCCACCCTAAATTCTAAGCTATAATTCTGAGGGAATTTAGGAGAATAAGTCCTTTATATACATAAAGGTCACACCGTTTACAGAGAAGAATTTCTAAGGAGGTATTTCATTATCTCTGGGCCCCAAGCATATATTGAACAAATTTGAGGGAAAAAACAAAAATCCCCAAAACCTTTTATCATTTTCCCTTCTTGGGTCCTAGATAAAACTAAGAAAAAAATAAATTGAAATATACCAACAGTATAAAAGTTACCACTTCTTAAATATACAGTTTTTCTGATCCTCAAGATTCCAGCAACGGAAGCAAAGAACTTTACCATGTCTCAAATATTAGGATATTAAAATTATTCTGATTCTAGGATAACTAGCTATGGTCCCATCTAGACAGACTGACAGAAAAGTCCGGGCCCTTCTCCCTGGATCATTTCCTTCTGGCTTTGTGCCACCCATCCCACCTCTGGGACCCGATCTAGCTAAAATCTTGTCCTCTTAGTAAAAACACCCCAAACTTAAATATATTTCTCATCCACTTGGACCCTCCCACTCATTCTTTTGATGGTTTGAGTGATGAGCTTAGCTCATTGTTGGCACAAAGTGAGGTGATGATTGACATTTTTGAGCCCCAATGGATGATTCGAGTTTATCTGGCTCAGATGATCAGGTCCCACTTTACAGTGTCGAATGACCTAATGAATAAATGCTTCTTTACAGTCTTTTTCCACAGAACCACACACACACACACACACACACCAAGGGAAGTAGTTTTGCAGAAGTCTACCTATGATACGTTTCCGCTAGAACGACAGACGAGTCAGATAATAAAAAGATGCAAAACAAATTAGTTTACATACAGTGGGAGACTGGCCATTGTCTAATGGGTCCTGTTAGTAATTGTTTCAAATAAGACAGCTCAGAGCATCCTGGCAATTTTGAAGGCATTCTCAGAGGGCACTAAATAAGTTGTTTTTAATATAAAATCACCATTCCTTATGGGCCATAAGAAACCTCTTATATTTTCATAGCTTGATTTTCCCAATGCAACAGCAGTATGAGTTGGGTAGGTAAGATCATGCTATTTGAACTTGACCCAACACCTCCCTTCAGTAATTTACCGAATTGGTTATCATCTCAGTTTCCGCATACCTGTATTCTCAAAGTTGATACAGGAGAATGGTTCCAGATGCTGACAAAAGAAAAACCTGAACTCACCTTCTCTCACAGACACACCAAAACTACAGCTGCATATGGAACAATTTCCGCTACAAAACAACCCAAAAACTTGCTGAGCAACAATTACAGATGGAGTGAATGAAAAACAAAAACCAAAATAAAACGCAACCACCCCAAACAACAATCCACATGGAAGCAGACTGAAGAGGCTGAGATGAAATCTCACCATAAATCCTACCCCTAGTGTGATGACCCACAATGAGGAGGAAACTCAAGACCCCTGGCTTCTCCCTCAGGAGCAAAGGGTGATGAGCCCCACATCTGGCACCTTAACTTTAAGACCTGCCCCTGAGAGATGAGCCCCAAAACATCTAGATTTGAAGCACCCCAGCTTTTAAGACCACCCCTGAGAGGTGAGAACCGTCCCCCCACCCCCCCAATATCTACCTTTGAAAACCAAAGTTGCTATATAGTGTGCTGCTTTTTAAACCATTAGGTGTTATTCAGATGGTGTTTCCATACCGGATCTTTCACTGTAGATATTAATAAACCCTAAAATAATGTTTCCAAACTATAGCTACAATGATGACACTGTAAAAATTCATGAGATAAGGATTTTTTTTTCCAATGGTTGGGTTTTTTATTTTCATTTTTTGGCCACCCTGTGGTATATGGTGTTTGCAGGCTAGGGATCAGGTCCAAGCCATAGCTGTGGCAACACTGGATCCTTTAACCCACTATGCCAGGCCGGGGATCGAACCTGTGTCCTGGTGCTGCAGAGACACCACTGATCCCATGGCATCACAGCAGAAACTCTGTCTGATAGTTGTTTTTTGAAGGTTGTCCAGTTTTGTTTTTGCTCTGATAAAGCAAGAGACTGGATCCTAAGGCAATTTGCAGATGGATAGAAAACCATGATAAACTCTACATCAAGGGTCGCTTTTCTAGGCACTTCTCCACCTAAGCCACACACGGTGTCCTCTATCCCTGTTATTGCTCTCCTAGTCACTAGCAAACAGTGAGTTTCAGGAATCTGTAATACCCAGTCATGTTAGCAGTCCCAGCCCGAGATTCCTTCCATAAGGCCAGCTCTGCTAATCTTGCCCAGGCAGCAGTTTTCACTGTTCAGATATTCAGCAGCATGCACAGAGGAAGTGCTGGGGAGAGAGCTGAAGGAGCTAGAAGGAAGGCAGGCTCTTCTCTTCTGTTGGCCCCGTGCCCAGGGCATCAGGCTACTGTCTGAGTGATATCATTGTAAAGGGAGGCGGGATAACCCCACCTGTCTCTAAATATATCATTCGCTGAGCTTGTCCCTTATAATTCATTACTCAAATGAGATAATGACATAATGCCCATGATATCCATGACATAATTGATATAAAATCCTTAAGCACAGTGTCTGGCACAAAGTGAGACGTCAATAAATTTAACTTTTAGAAATACTACGATTAGTTGTTCATATGAGGTGAGGCATTAAAACTACTTTAGACATGAAGCAGTATACTGAGCCCTGAACAGGCATCAATACTCAGCCCCACAATGGTTCTCAGGATTCAACACCCAACCCGGGGAGGATCCCAAGGAATAGGACCCAGGGAATAGTCATTAACACTCAATTCCATGCCAGTTCTTTAGATTCAACCCTGAGCCTTGGTAGGACCCTTGGAATGGTATGTGGAGGGGGGCTCTTGGATTTGAAAGATGTAGGGGGTTGATAAGGAAAGGCAGAATCACTAGGGTACTGTGATGGGACAGGATGAGAATGCTAGGGTCCTGTTAGGAAAATTGAGACCTCAAGTTGAAGAGGAAGAGGAAAGCTATGTGGGGTAACACAAAGAATCATGCTTTAAAAAAAAAAAAAAGGGTAAACGTCCCCATTGAAGCTTAGCAGGTTACGAACCCGACTAGTATCCATGAGGATGTGGGTTCAATCCCTGGCCTCATTCTGTGGGCTGAGGATCCAGCATTGATGTGAGCTATGGTGTAGCTTGCAGACACGGCTCAGATCCCACATTGTCTTGCCTATGGTGTAGGCTGGCTGCAGCTCCAACTGGACCACTAGCCTGGGAACTTCCATATACTGCAGGTGCGGCCCTAAAAAAAAAAAAAAAAAAAGCAAGAATCCTGAGACACAGTCCTTGTCCTCATCCAAGCTCAGCCTCTAGCTAGCTGTGTGACCTTCTGCCCAAGTCACTCAGGCTCTCTGAGTGTTAGTGAATTCAAGTATAAAGTCACAGTGTGGGATTAGTCACCCCTTAGGGCCCTCCAAGAGTCCTAAAGGCAAAGCATTTCTACTTTCCCCAAACCAAGCTCTCTCTATATAAGTTCACAATAAGGAGGGGAACTTTGAAGAGTTCTGTAAATGCAACAATTGTCAGAGTTATAAGGTGACTTACAAATGAGTCAAGATAAACAAATCTTTATAAGCCAATGTGCAGTGTCTGTCGTTTCAAGGCTCCAGTAAATCGTAGCCACATTTTATATTCTTTTGCAGTGTAAAGCCAGTAAATATACCTTGAAAATGAACTTTTTAAATAAATGTATTTCCAACTGGTATAGAATAGGTATGTCAGAATCTTTGCAGGCACTAAGAATTTGAAGATATATATGCTTTAACATTGGTTTTCTTCCACTCATGATATATAAGTTATTTTGAAATTTTGAATAATGTTGAATAAAGGCATAAAATTGTTATATTTATCAAAATAAGGAGGTGAGTCACCAAAAAGAAAGAAAAGGACTGGATGTTTAAAGTGAGGATGTTTTTATTTTTCTCTTGTTATTTTCTAAGGCAATTAAAAGCTTTCCACCAACATCCTTGCTTTAGTAAAATAATAGGCTTAATGTTTTGGAGTGTTCATATGAAAGAGAGGTAAAGGGAGTCTGAAGTTCTCCCAAGCTCAGCCCGATGATGTATGAAGATAGACAGAAAATTAAATAGCACCATGAGGACCCCAGCTAGATTCCTGAGCAGTGGCAGAAGGCTGGGATGAAAAAAGGAGTGACTGATGAGAAAACTGTATATAAATTAATATGCTCAGAATTCAAATAAGCTCCAAAGATAAAAACAAACCCAAACAGTCAGTACTCCCTCCTCAGCTCCCATTGGCTTAGATAAAAGGAGCTTTGGCATAGGGGGCTATTTCATAGCAGTTTTCACCCAACCTTCACAGACAAGAGGACATAGCTATACTTCCATGGCTAAGATATGTGCTTTGAGCTGCTTTGCCGGCCAAGGAGATGGATGGGTTTGCAACCATCTAGCCACATTCTTTGGCCCCAAAGCAAACACATTTGACTCTGAGCACAAATGTGCAGGCAGCTGTCCCAGGTCAGAAGTATGGTCTGTGGTCCTGGCTCAGATTATGGCTCATGTATCTGCATGGGGAGGCATCCAAAGACTATGCAGTGAACCACTCTTCTTATTTTTCCAAAAATATTTATTTGATTATTTCATTGCACTAGTCAAAAACATTCCATGGTCACAGGATAAAAGATCAACATACAAAAGTGAAATGTATTCCTATGTGGTTCATCAAACAATTGAAAAATTAAAGTTTAAAAAATACTATTTATGATAATATTAAAAAAACTGAGGAGTTCCAGTGTAGCTCAGTGGAAATGAATCTGACCAGTATCCATGAGGACACAGGTTCCTGGCCTCACTCAGTGGGTTAAGGATCTGGTGTTGCTGTGAGCTGTGGTGTAGCTCTCAGATGTGGCTCAGATCTGGCATTGCTGTGGCTGTGGTGTAGGCCAGCAGCTGTAGCTCCAATTCGACCCCTGGCCTGGGAACTTCCATATGCCATGGGTGGAGCCCTAAAAAGAAAAAGAAGAAAAAAATACATTCAAGACCTGAAAATTGTAAAATATGCTCAGAAAAATTAAAAAGAATTAAATAAGTAGAATGCTACACACACAAATTAAAAGATTCAATATTGTTAAAATGTCAGTTCTTGACAAATAGATTCATAGATTTGTTTTAGCCTTTGCTCTCCAGAGAAACAGAATTAATAGAATAGAATCAAGATACACGATAGGAGACATATATGATATGTCTGATATTTACATATATCCAGAAATAGTTTTTAATGAATTATTTAGGCACCATGTGACCCAGTCAAATTGACACATAAAAACTAACCACCACAAGTTTCAGTGAAATTCCGATAAAAATTTGGGGATAATTCTAAAGTTTATAGAGAAGTATGATGGACCCGAATACCAGCAAATTTCATATAATTGCACTTGGTTGTTTTGCTCTTCACACATACTGTGTTTTTCACAAAAATTGAAGGTTCTGGCAACTACGTGATGAGCAAATCCCCTGGTGCCATTTTCCCAACAGCATTGGCTCACTTTGTGTCTCCTCATCACATCTTGGTAATTCTCTCATATTTCAAACGTTTTCATTATTATTCCATTTGTTATGTGCTCCGTGATCAGTGATCTTTAATGTTACTATTATAATTGTTTGGGGGGGCACTGAGAACCATGCCCATATAAGATGGCAAACTTCATAATGTTATGTGTGTTCTGACTGCTCCACTAACTGCCCGTCTCACTCCCTTTTCTCAGGCCTCCCTATTCCTTGAGAAACAACAGTATTGAAATTGGGTCAGCTAATAATCTTATAACGACCTCTAAGTGTTCAAGGGAAAGGTAGAGTTATACATCTTTTACTTTAAATCAAAAGCTAAAAATGATAAAGCTTAGTGAGGAAGGCATGTCAGAAGCTGAGATAGGCCCAAAGCTAAGTCTCATGCGCCATACAAGGCAAGTTGTGAATGGAAAACAAAAGTTCTTGAGTAGGGTTCCCATTGCTGCTCAGCAGTAAGGAACCTGACTAGTACCCCTCAAAGACGTGGACTTGTTCCCTGGCCTCACTCAGTGGTTTAAGGATCTGGCATTGCCCTGAGCTGTGGTATAGATCCTGGACACGGCTCGGATCTGTTGTTGCGGTGGCTGTGGTGTAAGCTAGCAGCTGCAACTCTGATTCAACCCCTAGCCTGGGAATTTCCATATGCTTCAGGTGCAACCCTAAAAAGAAAAAAAAAAGGTTTTGAGGGAAATAAAAAGTACTACCCCAGTGAACACACAAATAATAAAGCAAAACACCCTTATTTGTGAAATGGAAAAAGTTTTAGTGGTCTAGATATAAGGTCAAATTAACAAACCTTCCCTTAAGCCAAAGCTGAATCCAGAGCAAGACTCTCTTTAATTCTATGAAGGCCAAGGGAGGTGAGGAAGCTGCAGAAGAAAAGGATGAAGCTGGCAGAGGTTGGTTCTTAAAGTTTAAGGAAAGAAGCCATCTCCATAATATAAGAGTGCAAAGTGAAGCAGGAAGTGCTGGTGTAGAAGTTTTAGCAAGTTATCCAAAAAACCTAGCTAAGTAATGAAGGTAGCTACACCAAAGAACAGATTTTCAATGTAGACAAAAGAGCCTTGTACTGGAAGAAGATGACATCTAGGACTTTCAGAGCTAGAGAGGAGAAGTCAATGCTTGGCTTCAAAGCTTCAAAGAGCAGGCTAACGACTCTTTTGTTAGGGGTTAATACAGCTGGTGACTTGAAGTTGAAGCCAATGCTCATTTACCATTGTGCAAATCCAAGGGCCCTTAAGAATTATGCAGAGTCTACTTTGTCTATGCTCTAAAAATGGAACAACAAGGTCTGATGACAGCCCATCAGTTTACAACATGGTTTACTGAATATTTTAAGCCCACTATTGAGACTTACTGCTCAGAGAAAAAGATTTCTTTCAAAATGTTACTACTCACATCTGGTCACCCAAGAGCCCTCATGGAGATGCACCAGATTCATGTTGTTTGCATGCCTGCAAACTTAGCATCCATCGTGCAGCCCACGGATCAAGGAGTCATTTCAACTTTCAAGTCCCATTATTTAATAATTTTGTACAATAAACTTTTAAGGCTATAGCTGCTATAGAGAGTGATTCCTCTGGTGGATCTGGGCAAAGTCAGTTGAAAACCTTCTAAACTCACCATTCCAGGTGCCATTAAGCATGTTCATGATTCCTGGGAAGTGGATGATATAGCAACATTAATAGCAATTTAGAAGAAGTTGATTCCAACTTTCCTGGATGATTTTGAGGCGTTTAAGACTTCAACAGAGGAAGTAATTGCAGATGTGGTAGAAACAGCAAGAGAACCAGAGTTGGAAGTGGAACCTGAAGATGTGACTGAAGTGATGCAATCTCATGACACAAATTTAACACATGAAAGTGGTTTCCTAAAATTACATCTAATGCTGGTGACCATGCTGTGAAGACTGTTGAAATGACAACAAAGGATTGAGAACATTACATAAACTTAGTTTATAAAAGAACAGCAGGATTTGAGAGGATTGACTTCAATTTGGAAGAAGTTTTACGTGGGTAAAATGTTATCAAATAACACTTCATGCTACAGAAAAATCATTCATGAAAGGAAAAATCAATCAATGCAGTCAACTTCACTGTTGCCTTATTTAAGAAATTGTCACAGCTACCCCAACCTTCAGCATCTGTCACCCTGATCAGTCAGCAGCCAACAACACTAAGACAAGACCCTCCTATAGCAAAAAGATTACAACTAGCTGAGGGCTCTGAGGATATTACGCATTTTTTAGCTAAATATTTTTCAAATAAAGTATGTATTTTTAAGACATAATGCTGTTTCACACTTAATAGGCTAAAGTATAGGGTAAACATAACATATATGCACTGCTTTATTATGATATTCACTTTGCTGTGGTGGTCTGAAACTGAATCCACATTATCTCCAAAGTATGCCTATAGCCAAACCAATTTTGAAAGTGATTACTCAGTCTTATAGAATGAAATAAAGCCACTTGTAGCTATATGGAGATTATCATAGTAAATGAAGTAAGTTAGGGAGAAAAAGATAAAATATCATATGATATCACCTACACGTGGCATCTTTAAAAAAAAATCAACTTATTTATCAAACAGCCATAGACTCATAGATACAGAAAAACTTATGGTTACCAAAGCGGAGAGAAATAAATTAGGAGTTTGGGATTAACATATATACAGTACTATATAAAAAATAGATAATCAACAAGGACCTAATTATAGCACAGGGAACTCTACTCAATATCTCATAATAACCTATGTGGGAAAAGCATCTAAAAAAAGTGTGTATATAAAATTGATCACTTAACTGTATACCTGAAACCAACACAACATTGTAAATCAACTACACTTCACTTATAAAGAAAGAAAGAAACATTTATAAAGAAAGTGAATGATAAGTTTAGGGAATCACATTACTTGAATAAGAGACAAACTGTAGAAGTTTAACAGATTTGAAGCAGTATGACACTAGGCAAATGTAGCAATGGGAATAATTAAGTGTGTACTGAAATAAATTCAAACATCAATGGTCAGTTTATTTTCAAATCTGTAAGTAATTCAATTGAGAAAAGAATGTCATCTTAACAAATAATGCTGGGAAAACTGGATGAGACTATGGGGAAAAATAAGCAAATCATCAACTATTCATTTTTGTACCACACACAAAATGTAGTTCTAAATGAATTAAACATTTAAACATAAGAGCTAAATCTATTAAACTTCCAAAAGAAAACAGTCTCCAACTAGAAACAATTTAAATGCTCATCAACAGGAGAATGAATGAATAAATCATAGTATAACCTTACAATGAAATACTAGTCAGCAATAAAGAGGGCAAACTCCTGACACATACAAATCACAGTCCAGCCCTAAAATATGGTCTGAGTAAAAAATGGTGGATTGAAAAAATGTATACATACTCATATAATAAATGCTTCAAACAAAACATGGAGCATTTTTCATCATCCCATACCCCCTTCCAGTCAACCTCAACCTCAACTTACAAAGAGACAACCAGTGCTATGATTCCTATCACTATAAATAAATTCTGGCAGTTCTGAAACTGCAAGTAAATATAATTATATAGTGAATATTTTTCATATATACCATATGATAAAGTTTAACATATTAATGTAAATGTTCCTGTGTTTGAATGTACAATATATATACTATATATACACATACATATGTGTGTCACTTCAGCAAAACTAAAAGATCTTTTTATCAATAAAGTAATCCAAATTTTTATTTGAAAACACAAAATGGACCTGTCTAGGTATTTCACTTTTGCAGTAATAAAGTAGTATACTAATGGAATCTAAAAATGTTTCAGATTATTCTGGAGGTAGTATTAAGAGAAGAAAGGCCACTGGTAGGAAGTTGAGAAATGCTTACTAATGTTCTGGCACCGCAATTTACTGCTAATAGTAACTGAGACAAGTTATTCAATCTCTTGGAGCCCCATTTCCTTCAGAAGCCTTCCACCTCCAAAATTTCCACTATAGAACTTCCACTCTCTTGTGTGTTATCAACTAGAAAATATGGCCAACCTACTGCTGACAACAATAAATATCAAAAGATTTCTATCCTTTAGATCCACAGTGCAATTAAGCAAGAAATTAATGACAAAAGATTACCAGAAAAAGATCTGGATTTGGAAATTAAGAAATGTATAGATCAAAAGAAAAAGAGGAAAATATTTTTTAAACATTTAGAATGAAGCAATAATAAAAATATTACAATTACGTGCACAAACAAAATATATACAATTTTTATTGTCAGTCATACTTCAGTAAAGCTGGGGCAGGACAAAACAAGGATTCTCATCGTCACTCTTCATGGACAATGCTGTATTTGAGGTCAGAGTCAATACACAAGTAACACAAAAATAAATAAATGACATGTAAAGCATGTAAATGATTGGAAAGCCAGTAACAAAACTGGTGTCTTTACAAATAATCTGATTGGCTACCTAATAAAGAGTTTATTTTCCTTTAACTTAGAGAAAAATACTATAATGAATTAGAGAATTTAGTAGACTTTAAGGATAAAAAACTATCATAAAAAAATCAATTGCAGGAGTTTTTGTTGTGGTGCAGTAGAAAGGAATCTAACTAGGAATCCTGAGGTTGCAGGTTTGATTCCTGGCCTAGCTCAGTGGGTTAAGGATCCAGCGCTGCCCATGAGCTGTGGTGTAGGTTGCAGACACGGCTTGGATCCCACCTTGCTGTGTCTGTGGCATAGGTTGGTGGCTACAGCTCCAATTAGACCCATAGCCTGGGAATCTCCCTATGCTGTGGGCATGGCCCTAAAAAAAAAAAATCAATTGCAAAAAAAAAGGAATTGAATTTTATATACAAGCTGTACAGACCAAAATACATTTTTTTTTCCGTCTTTTTAGAGCTGCACCCATGGCATATGGAAGTTCCCAAGCTAGGGGTCAAATCAGAGCTACAACTGCTGGTGTACACCACAGCCACAGCAATATGGGATCTGAGCCGTGTCTGTGACCTACACCACAGCTCATGGCAATGCTAGATCCTTAACCCACTGAGCAAGGCCAGGGATAGAACCTGTGTCTTCATGGATACTAGTTGGGTTCGATTACTGATGAGTCACCATGGGAACTCCACCAAAATACATAATTTAAAATGCCATGTGTAACATTTTCAAAAATACATATTTATTAGGTTATCCAGGGATATATCTAATAAATTAGGTGAAAACTTTGTGGAGAAAATTATAAACATTATTAAAAGTAGAACAAAATAAATGGAATAGGAAGACTTCCTGTCAAGACGTCAGTTCTACTTAGTGGATGTACAGATTTCATGCAATTTTAATTAAAATCCCAATACAATTTTCATAGATCTTGACATGACTATAAAATTTAAATAGAAAAATGAAAGAGAAAGAAATTCCCAAAAGTCCTTAGAAGGAGAAGTATATAAGATGGGGAGGATGGCCCTATCATATAGCACTAGTTATTACAAAGATATTAAAATTAAACAGAACGGTATTGGCCAAAGGGGAGACAAACATTTCAACAGAGAAAGCCCAGAGCAGACCTGCATGTGTCGGTCCCCCTTACATGTAACAGAGGAGTTATTGCAAGTCAGCAGAAAAAAGAGAGACTGGTCAATACGTAGTAGAGGGACAGTGAATTATTCTTGCGGAAAAGAATAAAACTGAATTTCTGCCTAATCTAATCAATTCTAAATGTCTTAGGGCATAAAAGTAAAAGGCAAAACATAACATCGTAGAATGATATATAGGAGAGTATACTTATGATTTCAGTTTGGGGGAGAATTTGCTTCAATAGATACCAACCATAAAAGAAGATTGATAAATTCAACTATATCAAAGTTAAAAGTTGTGTTCCTTAATGAACAGAATGTCTTTTCCATTTGTGAAAAGGCAGTATAAGGGAAATGGTAAGAAAATCCAGAAACTAAAATAAATATCTTCAGCATATAACTAACAAAAGATTGCTATTCATAAGATACATAATATACTCCTAAACTCCTCATTTCAGAATAAAACAGATTTCCAATAAAAAATGGATAGGTAGATAGAAAGGGAAACATAAATGGCAAAAAACATATGAAAATATGCTCAGCCTCATTAGTAAAATCACAGTGAGGTGCCATTTATACCAACCAGTTTGGAAAATATTAAAAAAACCTGAGAATACAAAGTGAGGAAAAATGGCAACCTAATACATTGTTAATAGGAGTTCAAAATTGGCACAATCACACTGGAACATTGTGGGATTATCTAGGAAAACTGAGTATGTCATACACTGAGACATGGCACTTCCATTACTGGGACTAAAATCCAGAAAAACTTCTACTCATGTGTATCAGAAGACATGGACAAGAATGTTTAAAATGACATTGTTTAGAATGGTAAAAATGGAAGGAAAAAAAAAACTTGGACCAATAAGAAAGTGGTGGGAGTTCCTGCTGTGGCACCATGGGTTAACAATTCAGCATTGTCATAGCTGTGACATAGGTCACAGCTGCTGCTAGGATTTGATCCGTGGCCTGGAAATTTCCATATGCCTCAGGTTTGGCCAAAAAAGAAGGAAAGAAAAGAAGGGAAGAAAGGAAGGAAGGATGGAAGGAAGGAAGAGAGGGAGGGGCAGAGAGAGAGAGAGAAGGAAAGAAAAAGAAAGAAAGGAGAAAGAAGAAAGAAGGAAAGAGAGAAAGAAAAAAAATGGTAACCAAATTGTGCTATAGTCATGTAATGCAGCCCTGTATAGCACTGAAAGTATCTAGAGTCAGTGTACACACATCCATACCGACAAACCTCACAAATGTAAAACTAAACATAACAAGCAGTTTGCAGAATTATACCCTCAGCATGAGCCCACTTAGAACAAGTTAAGGGATATTATCAAATGTGGTTTTAAATTAAGCCCTGGGATAAACACAATATCCAGCATGGTGGTTAAGTCTGAGAAGGGAAAGGAATTGCATCAGGACTTAGTGGGGCCTTCCGATGACCTACTGGTAATTATCTTTCTTCCACTGGGGTGGTGAGTATGCAGATGTTCATTTGTGTCTTTTTAAAAAAATGCTCATATGCTATAAATATTCTTTTGCATGTGTAAATATTTAATTTAAGCATTTTTATAATTCTCTGATTTTCTGTGCTTATTAAATTGAAGAGACTTAGAGGAAGTCACCTAGCCCTTGCCTTACAATAACAAAAAGAATATTCCTTTCAGCATACTTCCCTGCTAATTAGAAGTTTCTCATTTCCGTCCTTGCTTTGACAAGAGATAAATGTCCTTGAGGGAAAACCGGGGATGGTTCTAGAACCTACCTCCATATTTTGAAGGTAGACATTTGAAGAACACATTCGTTCTTTATCTTAATGATGAATCAGTAGTTACCACTGAGGCTTCCTCTGATTGAAAGAAAGTAGATTCAAAGCGGAGGATCAAGTCCCAGCCACGAGGATGTAAGAACCAGCCGCAAAATACCTCATTCTTTTGCAAGAGCTTTTGCACCATTAGGACAACGATTATTACACACACTTACCCATGAGGTTTCTGAGGAACAGGGAAGAGAAACAATGTGGATGGAATTAAAAGCGCTTCATGAGAGGATGAAGCGGGAGACTCAATTTCCCTGATTCCTAGTCCTGCATTTTTTTTTAAAAATCACATTAAGTTATACAAGAAGGATGAATTCACCAATAGTGAAAAAAAAAATTTCTTTAGGCAGCTGACAGGCCAATAAGAGATATTTTGAGAAAGATATTCTCCAAGCCTAACCAAATATAAATATATCATTCTCTCTCTTTCTCCCTCTCTCCCTCTTTCCTCTCTCCTCTCTCTTTTTTCTCTTTTTCTCACTTACAATGGAGGCATCTCTCTGTCCACATATCATTTGGACATAGAGAAATGAAGTTTTAATGATTCGGTATAGATAGTTGCTTTAATTTTTAGAACGATAAAGATGTGCTTTACATGGCCCATGAGGGTCTGGATGACCAGCCCCCTCCCTCTGCCATGAGAAGACCACACCCTCTTTGTCCTACTAGCTCTTTCCCACACAGTCTTTTATCTCTCACCCTAGTCTTCTTAGCAGACGAGTGCTTTTCTTCCTCTTTTCTTGGAAGAAAAATTTAGCCTGCCCCTCATTTCTGTCTTTCGGAAAATAAAAATATTACCAACTAGTATCACAAGGTTGTTGAAAAGTTACAGGACATTGATGTCCCAGTAGGGGCAAGTAGAAGCTATGGGGGGAAAAAACACAGAGACTGAGATGAGGTACCAGGGAACTATGGGGCATGACGGAAGTATTCTGTATCTTGATGGTGGTGGTGGCTATGCAGGCATACATATATTTCAATGCAGTTAAACCCATACTTAAAATGGGTTCATTTGATTGCACAGAAATCCCTCCTAAATAAAGTTGATGACAAAGGGAGAGTATGTCTTGAATAATTTGAGCCATTCACATCCACATGCCTCTGACATCCAGGGTGTTCTGAGAGGAGGCAAAATAAGTTTAGGAAGGTTCAGCCAATAGCGCTGCCTTTCTTCACCCACCCTGGTTTATTCACAGAGAGAAGGAGAGGAAAGGGGGAGTCAGGTCTGGGTAGAAGGGGCAGGGGCAAGGTAGAGAGGAGTCCATTGAGGTTCTCAGAGAACCACTCAAAGATCCAGGAATGCTGGGAGTAAGGGATTCTGGTATCGTGTTGCCCTGCTGGCTTCTTGCTGAGATGTGGACTCTGTAAGTCCACTCAGTATTGCCACAGGAGTTAAGCTGGGACAATGAGAATGTTCTTGGATGAGTGTGCCTCATATGCCCTGAAGTTCTGAGTTGTATATAAACATAAAGAACTGGCAGCACTTATTTCTGAAGATTTCTGAAGGAGGAAGTCTTGCTAGAGATCTCCAGTGGGTTACCAGGGACCTTGGATGATTGTGTCTGGATAAAAATAGGGGACCCCACCAATCTATCCTTCTCACATCCACTGGGGAGTGAGAAAGATGACCCAGATGGTTCTCCTAATTCACTGTAAGGAATCTATGGGTCAGAGCAAGGAGCAGGGGTCTCTGGGTAACCAAAAAAGGCAAGGCTTTACAAGGAAAAGGGTCAGGAATGTGGACTACTGGTAGAGTAGACAGAAGCACAGCCCCCTCTCGAAAGAGTCCTCGATATTGAAGGAGGCCAAGGAGAAGTGTACACTGCTCCATCCACCCTCAGGAAAACTATCTGGAAAGAGATGCAGCTGACATGACTCCATCAGATAAATTTTTCCAGACAAATAATTTGACAGTGGCTGGCACCTCCCTCCAGCCCCAGGTTTCCTGGGAAAAATAGCATTGCTACCTCTGAGCAGCTGTGAGCTTTAAGTGAGATAATGTATGTAAAGCACTTAAATACTCTGCAAATGATACTTATTATTATCATAACACAGGTGAATTTGAGCAAATCACTTGACCTCACTGAACCCCTGTGCCCTTGCTCTTAAAACAAAGCTATTAATAACAGACTTCTCTACCTCATAAGGTTGGTGTCAGACTCATTGAGATAGTAGATGGGAAAGACATTTTTCATGTTATAAAGAGCTATTCAGTGGTAAGCTATTGTTAGCATGTTCAATGATATACTGAGCTGAAAGCTTCTTTTTAAGAGACTCCAAAGAAAACTGAAAAAGAGAGGGAATAAGCCACCACGTTGCCTTGCCTCTCTACAACCTTTATAAGCAATCTGGAAGTCCTCCAACTCCACGAGTTAGTTTGATTCCCCATTGAATCTCTCAACTGTGGTTGGTGCATTCTGGTTGGCCTATTTCATCTTCAGCCTTTACTTGACATGCCCAGGGTCAACAGAGAAGACTCCAGGTTTGGAATGGATTAGAGCCTCTCCATCCATGCTCCCCACTGCAGAGCCCCTGCTAGCTGTCGGTGGACCCTATCCTGGAAGGCTCCATTTCCTTCCAAGTGTTTTGAATTCTCCCATGGGAGAAATATCAACTCTCAGGGAATAAGTCTAGATGAAGTTCCTGTCATGGCTCAGCGGAAACGAATCTGACTGGCATCCATGGGGACTCAGTTTCGATCCCTGGCCTCACTCAGTGAGTTAAGGATCGGGCATTGCCATGAACTGTGGTGTAGGTTGCAGACATGGCTCGGATCCCATTGCTGTGGCTGTGGTGTAGGCCGGCAGCTACAACTCCAATTTGACCCCTAGCCTGGGAACTTCCATATGCCACCCGTGTGGCCTTAAAGACAAAAAAATAAATAAATAAATAAAATAAGGAAATAAGGCCAGAGTATGAGCATTGTTTCACTGGATGTGGGATGTGATCCCATAAAAGCAGATGTGGGTGCCTTTGCCCTGGGAATTGTCATAATACTGTTAGAGAGGCAATTACCTGCCATGGGACAGACTCTTCCCTGGTAGGGCTTCCTCTCCAATAGAAACATGTTTCAGGAAGTGAGAGGAGGTGTCTAGTCTGTGTTACATTCTGAAAAGCCTTATTTACCCAGGCACTGCCAAGGTCTAAACTGTTGGTTCTCAGAACAGCACACCAATCCTCAGGCTGTTAGGTTCTAGAGTGAGTATAGATAATATTTGCCCAATGGGTTACAAAGTTTAAATGTAAAAAAAAAATATGTGAAATGCTGAGAACATGTCTGATGTCTAATATTAACTTACAAGATGTAGGATGACCATATAATTCATCAATTTCTATAATATTTCAGGACACTTTCGAGAGTAAAAGGGGCACTGTACAGACCGGTTTGGGGTCAGTGGTGTAAAGAAGACTGTCACAAAAAAACCAGGATGGAGAGTGAAGTAAGGAGAGGACACTGGCTTGCAGGGATCACAGGTTGACTGTGCAGACACCAGTGGCTGGGAATTGGTTACTGTAGGTGTACCTGGAACTGGCTCCTTGGGTCCCCAGGAGTCACACAGCACTATCTGTAGATGGGGTGGAAGTATGTCTCTGCTGATCTTCGCAGCCCCACCGGGACAGTGAGAAGAGTAGTTCTCAAGCATGAGCTCTCTCCAGTGATTGGGGAGTCAGCCTCCATATCTGAGCTCTGTCACAGATACCCCTAAAGACTGGGTTCCTCTTTTTCCCATTGACATTCCACAAAGGCAGGCCCAAAACAACCTCTTCTCCTGCCCAGCCCATTTGTCAACAGGTTGAGGGAAGAGTAAAAATAAGTGCATCATGATCCAGATAAGGAATCTTTCCTTACTCAGCCCATCCTGCCAATTGAGAGGTTGATGCAAGGAATAGGTGAGAAGCCCATCTTCTATATCCCACGACCCGCCCCCATATCAGTCATAATTTTCAATGGAGATCAAAGCATTTGGTGTGAATACCTCTTCTTGCAATCTAATGCCTTCCCCACCTGCCATATTCATTTGCTTGCTCACCCATTCATTCAGCAACTCCTCTATGCCAAATTGATTCTAAGCATTGAGGATGCAGTAGTGAATAAGATACAAAAGTCCTCATGCTATTACATTCTAGAGCTGTGTTGTCCAGTAATGCATTCAATAGCTACATGAGGCTATTTAAATTTAAAGTAATTAGAATTAAATCTTAAATAAGATTAGAAATTCCATTTTCAGAGTTGCCATAGCCACATTTCAGGTGCTTGACAGTCACACATGGCTCATGGATACTGTACAGGACAGCTTAGAAAAAGAACATTTCTATCATTAGAGAAGCTTCTATCGGATGACACTCTTCTAGAGGGAAGAAAAGAGCAGAGATGTAGTAAACTAGTAAATGGACAAATAGATCAAATGGTGACAAAAGTGCTTTGGAGAAATATTAAGAGAGTGTTGGGGTAAGGGAGATGGGGGTAGGGCGGTGGAGGACATCTTCCTGATAATCTGAGCTAATCTCTCTGCTAAAATATTAAAACAGTTCTTACCAGTGGGTAAGAAAGCATGGCCTGCAGCCCCTCTACTATTGCTCACTCCACCAAGTTGGCTATCCTGGCCCCTTTTTTGGAACACTTCCTATAATCCAGCTATTAAAAGATGATTGGTAGTTCAGCAAGGACAACCTTGTCCTGCTCTGTGCCCTTGACTATTCTGACTGGTCAATATTCATGCCATAATGTTTAAGAACATTTTGAATATCACCCTTGTTGAGACATCATTTAATCCTATCTCCAAATAAATGTGGAAAGAAAACACGAGGATATGTGGAGAAAAGCATTCCAGGCAGAGGAAATAGCAAGTGCAAAGTGTCTGAGGTTGGAGCATAACTGGTATGGTCCAATATCAATTGTTCACTGTGGCTGGGAGCATGGTGAACAAGGCTTCCAGAAAGTAGTAGAAGATGAAGTCAGAAAAATAAGAAAGGTGGTGAATCACAGAGGGTCTGATAAGTCATTTGTATTACCTTTTTAATGCCATGAAAATATTACACAAAAATAACCACAAAACCCACTGACTTGAATCAATAAACTTCTACTGCTCAGGAGTCTGTGGTTTAGCTGGGCTCTGATCTTGGCCAGTATGGGCTTATCTCAGCTGGGCTCGCTCATTGAGGGTCAAGTGGCAGCCTGGCCAGAGGCTGGCTCTTCTGGGATGGCCTCATTCTCATATCTGACAGTTGAATGGCAGCCAGCTGGAGCAAGGAATCGACTAGACCACACATCTCTCACCATTCTGCAGGCTAGCCTGGGCTTGTCACATGGGCACAGCAGGGTGCTAAGGAAGGCTCAGGATCAGAGGTGGCACATCATCCTGGACACTGCATCCTGACAAAGCAAAACACAGGGCGGGCCAACCTAGATTCAAGGGATGAGGAAATAGATTTCACCTCTTAGGCAGAAGAGCTGTATGGTTGCTTTGCAAAGGAGGCAGATACAGGGAAGGCTGGAGAATGGTAACCATTTATGCCATCAACTTACTATCCCGTTGTAAAGACTGAGGGATGCCATTAAGGTTTGAAGGGGAAGAGGAATGTCACATGATTCAACTGCTATTTTAAAGTGATCCCTCTGGCAGCTGTGTGGAGAACAGACTGTAGGGGACAAGGGCAGAGGCAAGGAGACCAGGTAAGAAGGGTTGCAAGGGAGTTCCCGTGGTGGCGCAGTGGTTAACGAATCCGACTAGGAACCATGAGGTTGAGGGTTCGATCCCTGCCCTTGCTCAGTGGGTTAAAGAACCGGCGTTGCCATGAGCTGTGGTGTAGGTCTCAGACGCGGCTCGGATCCCGTGTTGCTGTGGCTCTGGTGTAGGCCGGTGGCTACAGCTCCGATTAGACCCCTAGCCTGGGAACCTCCATATGCCACGAGAGCGGCCCAAGAAATGGCAAAAAGACAAAATAAATAAATAAATAAATAAATAAAAGTTAAAAAAAAAAAAAAGAAGGGTTGTAAGAAATTAGGAGAGAGATAATGGTGACATGGAAAATGATACTAGTGGTGCAACTGCAGGAAATGGAAGGGTCTGGATCAGATTCATGTCAAACCAATGGATTACAGGTGCTTTAGAGAAAGAAATGTGTCAAATGTTGGCTCCAAGGTTGTTGGCCAGAGCAGCCAGGAAAGTAGAGAAAGCTGTAGAAAAAGTAGGTTTGTGAAGAAAAATCAGGAGTTTCTTTTAGACTCTTAAGCAGGATGTACCTATGAAACATCAGAATTGTAATGCTAGTTATACAATGAAATACACCAGCCTGGATTGGGGATGGAGAAATAAATGTGGGGACTGCTGGCATATAGGTGATATTTCAATACATGAGACTGGATAAGACCACCAAGAGGAGGAGTGCAGTTAGAGAAGAAAAGAAGGCAGAGGACTGAGGGCTGGAGTCCTCCGCTGTGAAGAGGACAAAGCTTCGAAGCAAAGTGAGAAGGACCAGTCGGTAAAGCAGAGGGAAAACCAGGACACAAGGTGTTCTGGAAGGCTGTGTGGGAACATATAAAGGAGGGGAGAGCACCTCAGCTGTGACATCAACACCTCCAGCTTCTGTGTGAGAAGGTCTTGGAAGATGGAGGGCTTCGGAGATTTTTCTCTGGAATGGAGCAAGGTTTCCTCAATCTTAGATATAAGTAGAAAATCATGGTGGCCTTAGTCCTTGCCTGAGAGTGTCAGCATCAATGGGGAGCTTGAGCAGTTACAGAGCAGGGGCCCATTTACATCCTGTGGCTGGAACACTCCAAGAGGCTGTCTCTGGCTCCCAGGACAGAGACATGGGCCCTGTGGCTGCGCTGGGCCCGCTTTTCCCCTACAGAAAGCCGGGGATAGAGGAGCACCACCGCCTGGGATGCTGTGGACACCAAGAAATGTTGGGTAAAGAGTGAGTGAATGAATGAGGGAACAAATGGACCAAGGCAGAACAACCACCGTGGGAAACCACAGTTAGTGAACAAGAAAATGAAAGTAACAGGCCAATCCTGAAGCCTGAGGGGAGGGGAAACACACACACACAACACACTCGGGGGACTTGAACCAAGAGGTTTCCTGTGAGATGTGCGCTGATCACAGCCCTGACCTCCATCGCCTCATGGCCTGTCATCATCCTCTACCCACCCGGAGAGATCCGGGCCCCCACTTCCCCTCTGCACTCAACAGCATGCCTGGCTCTTCCTGCGAGGTTGACGGATGAGGAGTATGCAGCAATACAGCCTGGACTTGAGACCCGATTCTCCCAGGTGTTAACCGAACCAATACCTGTGTCCCCTAGCATTGTTGTGAAGAGGTTTGTAAACTGTAAAGTGCCATCCACACAGAAGGCAATTCATTTTCAATTCATTTTCCATAGAACTGCAAGAATGCACCCCTTCAAAGGCTGTCAGAGGCCAAAGAGATTATTAAGAGAGAGAGCTCCGCACTGAAGGAAGTGTGGCAGGTGGGCGCCTGGACCTATGAGAAAGGCGGCAAAGCAGAAGGAGGGGAGCGGAGTGCGAGATGGTGGTAGAAGTTGCAAGATGGGGCTGGATGTTGTTTTAGGGTCACGTCATCATCCCCAGTGCTTTAGCGAACTTCCTGCAGTCCTGAGGTTCTTTGCAGAGGTAGGTTTTATTCCCCCGTCTCCCCAAAATCAGCAGCTTTGAGGTCGAGGATGTGGGCCAGAGGAGGCTGCAGTCTACTGAGTGGAGACATGGAGAAGTAAGATTGGGCGACGCAGACAGCACAACAGAAGGGTTTTGATGGTCACTCTCCGTGGAGTAGAATTCAGTCCAGAGAGTAAGAAAATCTCTGAGAGGAAGGCAAACCCAGAGCAGCATTTAGGTCACACACCCGTATCCAACGTGAGCGGAATTATTTGGTATGTATGCTAGATCCTATAGGACCTCAAAGGAGGTTGCAGTAATCTCAGAACAATAGTACTACCGTCTTTTGTTTTCCTTTTGTGTCTCTCTTTTTTCCCCTCCCCTGCCTGTGCTTGAGGGTGGCTTGGCAGTTTCAACGAAGAAGTCTAAACAGTTGTCTCACCACTCCCTCACTGACAACCTCTCCCCTCGTGCCACTAACAGCATTACCGTTGCTGGGAAAGGGCCCTCTGTGATACAGTGCAGACTGCATGAACTTCCCTTCCCCACCCCGTCCCAGGCCATACTGTTCATCCTGGCAGACAAAAAGGAAAAATGCAGGCACCGTGAGGATAACCCAGAACAATGTACACTGTTTCCAACATAAACTCTGCAGCTCAGGGCTCCCACCCTGCAGTGCATCCAATAACTTTTGCTGAGCCATCCAAGCCCAGGGGGAAAAGCAACCAACTATGAAAGAACAAAGGCAGCCTCAGCGCAGGCCTGTACCCGCCAGTCAGGAGAGGCAGGCGACAGCACCTCCGGGCAAGCTTGGTCTTTGGAGGGCTGCCAAGCGGGCTGTCCCGAGCATGACAAGGCAAAGGAGAGGCCCAACAAACCCCAGTCAATGAGAAACAGATCTGCCCTAAAAATAATAATGAATCAAAAGGCACAGTTGCAAAGCCTTGCCTCTGAGCTGGTCTGGCACACAACCAGATCTAATGGCATATTCAGAAATAAAAAATCCATGGTCAGAGTTTGAATCCTTTGAGCCAACTTGTCAGCAGCAAACAGGTCCAAAGACTTCCCGCTGGTTTTACCTGCAGGCATTCCAAGAAAGGACTGTCCTTCTCCAATCATCTCTGCACTTGACCGTGCCAGGATGACTGTGATGAAGCCTATTTGGGAGGAGAGGGATGGAATATAAATACTTATGAGGTCATGTCATTCCAGATCAAACAGGCAGTGCTGATGAGACTGGTACCTGTGATGAGAAAGAATCTATCAGTGAGGAATGGAAGCAAAGATCAGAAGAAGGGAACAGGAGGAGGGGGGTCCTTCTTGGTTCTCGAGTACCTGTTGAGGTATTCTTGAGAGCTGAGCACATTGGGGAGAAGGTACAAGACAACATACACCAACCCACCCCCAAGGTGCTTATCAGATTATATGTATATTTTATATATGTGCTTTAAAAATAAGTTTAAGGGGGTGAGAGATAATTATTGTTATCAAAGATGCCTGAAGATCATCTAGTTCTTGGGCCAACTATGACTGCTTGATAGAGCTGCCTGGAAGTCTGTATTGCAAACGTTTAGGATGGCTTCTGAGAATTCAGGATCAGCAAAAATCAGTGCCTTGATACTTTAGGGTCATTTGCAATGGACAGAAAAGAGTACTGTGTATTCAATGACCTGAATTCCAGGAAAAGGAGGTGACCAAGTTGAACAGAACCAGCACAAGAAACCAGCACAACACTGTCACGACTGCACATCCCACTCTGGAAAAGCAGAACATATGAGTACAGTGCAGAAGGAGCAGGCAACCTATGGCATGTGAGTGCTTGATCGTGGGAAGGAGGAAAGAAAGAAAAAGAAGGAAGGAAGGAGGGAGAAAGAAAGAAAGAAAGAAAGAAAGAAAGAAAGAAAGAAAGAAAGAAAGAAAGAAAGAAAGAAAGAAAGAAAGAAAAGGAAAGAAAGAAAGAAAGAGAGAAAGAAAGAAAGAAAGAAAGAAGGAAAGAAAGAAAAGAAGAAAGAAAAGAAAGAAAGAAAGAAAAGAAGAAAGAAAGAAAGAAAGAAAGAAAGAAAGAAAGAAAGAAAGGAGGAAAGAAAGAAAGGAGGAAAGAAGGAAGGAGGAAAGAAGGAAGGAAGGAAAGAGTGAGAGAAGGAAAGAAAAGAAAGGAAGAAAGAAAAAGAAAGAAAGAAAGAGGGAGGAAGGAGGGGGAGAGAAGGAGAGGAATGGGGGGAAGAAAGGAAGGAGAAAGAAAAGAAGGAAAAAAAGAATAGAAAAAGGGAGAGTTTGGGACGTCTACAAGATGCCACAGAGCAGAACTGTACAAACATATATTTGGTATTTCAATGAAACTACACCACCTCTTAACCCTCCTTTCTCTTTCCCTTCTCCTTTTCCCTGGAGCATGTAAAGTCAAGGTGAAGGTTGCCAGGAAAATGGCAACACTTTCCATAGTTCTACCCTGGGTTGAACTCTTAGGGAATATTACTGATACTTATGAAGTATCACAGGCCACAACTTATAATAATTAGGTGAGAATTAAGGCATTCATTTTATTCTGCAGGATGACATAGTTAGTTGGGTGTCAGTCTGTTTTTATGAAATGGAAAATTCCATGAAGACGGTGTTGTCATCACAGCATTTCCCAGCACCTCATCAAACAGTGAGTGAATGCTTATTGATTGGACAAATGAAGGAATTAGTCCATTAGGGTGGGTGGGTGGGGGGAATCTAGAGATTTGGGAGTCAGTGGTCCAGCCAGGGGAGAGAGCAAAAATATACTTGTAGTGTTAAGTCTTATTTAAGCATGATGGGATTGGAACGGCCTACTAAACCATTCCAGTCAGGGAAAAAATAATTATAGTAATAGCTCATTTATTGGGGAATTATTACATGCTTTGTGAGAGTGAATAAATTAGGACACATTAAATGTTGAGACGAAACAGCTAAAAATCTCAGTGGTTCAAGCCATAATCCAATACAGATTGGCAGGGGCAGAGGGAAGAGTGCTATACACTATGCAGTCATTTGTAGACCCAGGCTCCTTCCATATTGTGGCTCTGCCTCCCCTTGGAGTCCTCCCCTGGATCCTCTTGCATCCACCCAGCAGAGGAGGAAATAGAAAGTACAGAGGATTACAGGGAGACTTTAGGGGTCAGGCTAAGACGACAGAGTGTGTATCACTTCCACCCACATTATATTGACCAGAACTTAGTCTACAGCCTCAATTAGATGCAAGAAGTCTGGGAAACGTTTTCTATTGATGACCCAGGAAGAAGAGGAAATAGGTTTGTTGCATATCTAACAAGTGTCTACCACAATGCATTATCTCATTGAATTCTCAAGAACCCCATGAAGCAAATATGATTTTTATTACAAGTTTGCATATGAGGAAAATCAGGCTCAGAGGTGAATGTACTACCCTTGCAGCAAATGATAGACCTGGGAGTTAGTCCTAAGTTTGACTCTAAATCGTGTTCCAGACCCACTATGCTTTTTTATAAATGAGATTCAATTGTGTTGCCATATTCCTCCCTCTTCCTTCCTGCCACTCCAATCCTCACAATGTTGATTTTGGCTTTCCTGGATCTAAACTGGTGATAAGTGGCTATTTGGCACCAAAACATGCATTATCTTATCTATTCCCCATTGTACTCCCATGTGGTAGGTATTATTATTGTTAGCTCTACTTTAGCAGGGAGGAAACTGAGATTAGATGGGTTATATGACTTGGCCTTGAATGTACAACTAATGAGAGGCACATTTGAACACTGTATCTTGCTCTCTGGCCTGGAACTTTGGAAGACATTTCCCTGAAAAAAAAATTTTTTTTTAAAGACAACAACAAAAAAAAGCGGAATCCTAAAAAAATATACAACAATCCACTTTCCCATGATATATTCCAAAGTGTTTTGCATTGAGATCACCAGATCAGGTAGGCTTCTTATTCTCTGGGGCTGATTTCACCCCTAAGGTAGGAAAATCAAGGGCATTCAGCAGCCTCTGATCTTAGGAATTACAATTAGATGGGCACATCAAGTCTTTTCCAGCCAAGAACTTCACCATCCAGGAAGTAAAGAATCAGATAAAGAACAAGGCTGCTGCAAGGCTAGGGAAATGCTCCAGACTCAGCTAGGGGGTGGTCTTTCCAGGCCAACAGCATTGTTCACAACTGTGTCACTGGGTACCGATGAGGAAGCAGCATCCAGAACTGGCTTTGTCTGCTGAACACTCTTCCTTTCTCTCCCATCACCAGTTCTATACTGACCAGGCCACCCTCTCCCCAGGTTACCAGTTCATGAGATTTGTTCCTTTATCCCTTTCTTGGGCATGTACTGGTCAGATGTCATGTACTGGTCCCCGAGGGGAAAAAATAGGAAATGAAGCTAATTACACCCACTGCACTGTAAAGAAGGAATTCTCAGTAAGAACAATAATACAAATAGGAAGACTTGGGCAGATTGGCAGATGGAAAAAACCAACAGTGGCTTAGAACTCTCCGGGGTATTTGATTTTCCAAGATATTTCAGCATGCAAGCCACAGTGGTCATAGGAGCACAGGGGTGGAGTCCCAGAACCTGTGGGATGATGCCAGCTCCCTGCCCTCCTTACACTGGCCCAGGCTGGATTGCTTTCTCATGGCTGCAGCCCTACGTCCTCTAAAATGGGGTCTCATGCACTCCCACTGTATATTCTCTCAGGCCTGGCTTCCTGAGATTGACTGTCATTGGTGGTGATAGCTTTTGAAGCTGTGAATATTCCTTCCTTTTGGAAACTTTGAGCTTGTCTACCTCCCATAACCAGTAAAGCAACCGGGGCCTGATTGGCTGGAAGATTGATGCAAGGTCATGGTAGTGGTTAGGAGGAGCTTGGGGCACCCAGGATTCCAGCCTTCAAGTCGGGAGGGTCTCTCTGTACCACACTGGCGTGTAGAATTCCCAGTGTATGAAATGATTATATAGTCTACCCTATTCCTCATTTAAAACAAACAAAAACAAAAAGCCACCAAAATGCTGTGGGCAAGGGATCTCTGCATTGCTCCTCGCTGGATGCCTGAGAAGCTGGTGGTGTCTCTCTCTCTAAGCTATTCTACCGCCCTCTTCCCCCACCCTCTCAAGCTTTCTCAGGAATCTGAGTCATGGAATTTCCCAATTCTCTCCATCCAGATGAATTCATTTGCCATCTACCTTGGGAGTCCATCTTCTGTTCTAATTCCCACAGCAATGAGCTCAGTGTAGCCTCCTCTGTACGCCCCTTGCACCCTGCCAGAAGTCTAAGGTCTTTATATTTACTGGCCCTCTGTGGCCTTTCCCCATTTTAACATTTCTGTCTCTAATAGAGAAAGAAAACCATCCTTTATCCACCACTTAAGTTTTTAAAATCAAAATAAGGCTATGGATTATTTCACTGGGTCTCTCATAAGCAGGCCACTGCCAATCTCTGCATCCCCATCCCCCACTCTTTCTGTCCTGTTCTCCCCAGGACACTGGCCTCTGTTCGGTTCTTTAGAAAATGCCAAATTTTCTCTTGCTTCGTGCTCTCTGGCATGCCATTTCCTCTGACAGAATCTCACCCACAACCCACTCTCCCCGCCACCTGCCAGTGGCAAACTTCTGTGTACACATCAAGACTCAACTTACGTGTCACTTCCTCCAGGAAACCTTCCTTAACCCCTGTCATTAGGTTCGGCCCCGGACTAAAGGCTCTCAGATAATCTTGTACTTTTCTTTTGTACCCTTTATCATAAATGAGATTGTACAATTATTTTTATAATTTAACTTACGGTCTATGTCTTCCAACAGACCATAGGTAAGCTCCATGAGCAAATGGCCAGAGGGACTGGTGCTGTGCACACATACATTTTAAATATTACTTGCAGGACCCTTAACTGATATGGCTCATCACAGAATCATTTGCATATATATGGAAACACCTGGCAGGAGTATCAATCCTATTGTGGCAGAAACATTTACAGTGATGGATACGTAACAAATGTTATTGAGTGAATAACTAGATGGATGGGTGTTAATAAAGCTTTCATAAAAACTTAAAGGGTACATTACTCAGCCATAAAAAAGAATGAAATAAGGCCATTTGTAGCAACATAGATGGACCCAGAAATCATCATACTAAGTGAAGTAAGTCAGACAGAGAAAGACAAACATCATATGATATCACTTATATGGTGATCTATATGGACTTATATGGAATCTAAAAAAATGATACAAATGAACTTATTTACAAAACAGACACAGACTCGCAGACATAGAAAACAAACTTATGGTTACCAAAAGGGAAGGGGGAAGGGATAAATTGGGAATTTGGGATTAACATATACAAGCTACTATATGAAAAACAGATAATCAACAAGGACCTACTGTATAGCACAGGGAACTCTACTCAGTATTCTGCAGTAAGCCACATGGGAAAAAAATCTGAGAAAGAATGGACATATGTATACATATAACTGAATCATTTTTCTGTACACCTGAAACTAACACAACATTGTAAATCAACTATATTTCAATATGAAATAAAAATTTAAAATAAAACTTGACGGGTGAGAGGAGGTGCTAGTTTGCTAGCAAACTCTTGACAACAAATATAAAACATTGCCAGCGTAGAACTATTAAGCGCTCTGTTGTTTTCTTTTGTCAGTTTTGCTTTTATCCTTTGTTTTCTGGGAGACTCTGTATTAGTTTTCTATGCTATGGAACAAATTATTAAAACATAGTGGCCTAAAACACACAAGTTTATTACTGCAAATTTTCCATGCAGTAGTCTAGTGGTCCAAGCACACTTTAGTTGGATCTTTCACTTAAGGTCTCATAAGATTGCAGTTAAGACGTTCAGGGCTGGAGTCTCATCAGAGGCTCAACAGGGGAAGGACTTATTTCCAAGCTGCCTCAAGTAGTGGCAGAATTTATTTCCTCGTAACTCTAGGATTCATGGCAGCTTACTTCTTCAAAGGCAGTAACAGCATGAGAAAGAAGCTCTAGCAAGATGAACATTGTATTCTTATTTAATTACATACACATAATCGCATTTATCCCATCACCTTTGCCACATTCTATTGGTTAGAAAAAAGTCACAGGTCCCTCCCACAATCAAGGATAAAAGGGGATTGCACAAAAGTATGAATTCCAGAAGGCAGGAACCAGGGGGTTTATACAGTCTGAACTCTGCCCCCCAATACTTTACATCCTTTTTATATTCAAAATATATTCCCTTGCTCCAAGATTCCCAAGAGCCTCATCCCAACATAGCATTAGTTTCACAATTTCGTTATCTAAATCAGATCCAGGTGAGGATGAGGCACCCCAGTGTACTCTGCTAAGTATTGCTCCTGTAACACAATTCTGTTCCAGATGTGAAACTATGAATCTAAGAGACACGTTATCTATTTCAAAATACTCAGTACACAATGATGGGACAGGCATTGGGCCATAGAAGAGATGTTCCAGCTCAAGGCTAAAATGAAAGCTAGGGGTCTAATCAGAGCTGTTGCTGCTGGCCTAATGCCACAGCCACGGCAACGTAGGATCCGAGCCGCGTCTGCAACCTACACCACTGCTCACGGCAACGCCAGATTTTTAACCCACTGAGCGAGGCCAAGGACGGAACCCACAACCTCATGGTTCCTAGTCGGATTCGTTAACCACTGTGCCACAATGGGAATTCCAACACCTGGAAGATTCTTGAATATTTGAAGATGTGGTGATAATTCTCTGTGGCCCTTGGCTCTGACCTCTGGGCTCTTGATTCTACTTTCTGTGTCATCCTTCTTTTTCCACAAAAGGTGGCACATCTTGCAGCTGAATATTTTATCAGCTTCTTTCCAGGAAAACTGGGTAGGGGGGTGGGGAATTCAGCAGCCTTCTTTCATCTTGTACTCTCTCAACCCTTTTCAGTTCAGGTTGGCAGTGTTTCTACTGAAATCATTTCCTCAAGAACTTTGTGGGTCTCCATTGGATTTCATTGGAGTTCACTCTATGAGACAAAAGTCACACCCACAGATCTTTTCAAGATAATCCTTTTTTTATCTTTAGGTTCTGCAGAGATTGCTGAGGCACACCACCGCTTATGTTTTCTAGAAGCCCTCTAATTTCAGAAAATCTGTGAGGCACATCCTTAATACCTTGATAGGGCTTGTTGGGTGACTGAGTAATCTGTCCTTTGAATTTTTTTGAGGTTTTAGCAAAAGATTATATAGTTGCACACACAGCTTTTTCTCTATGCCATATTTTTGACAGCCATTCCTCACTTTTAACATTTTTTTTTTTTTTTTTTTTGCGATCTGGAGAGGCTGAAAAAATTTGAAATCATCAAGTTCTGGCTCCGATTTGTTTAACAATTCTTTCCTCAATTTGTCCTTTCTCTCACCTTTTACTATAAGAAACAAGAAGATACCAGAGAGTATCTTCAACACTTGGCTTGGAAACTCCTTAGTAAAATAACAAGTTCATCAATTACAAGTTGTGCTTTCCACATAACTGCTGTAGACAATTTTGCTGTTTTCTACCAACCGCAAATCAAGGAACAACCTTCAGTTTCCAATAACTTATTCTTCATTTTCCTTTGAGTGGTCCTTGACAGCACTCTCAAAGCACAGACTTATACTAAGAGTTCAAAGCAATTTGTGGTTTTCTCTATCATGTTCCTCAAAATCCTTCCAGTCTCTACCCATTACCTGATTCCAAAGCTATTTCCACATTTGTGGATATTTATACAGCAGCACCTCCCTTCCAAGTACCAAAATATGTGTTAGTTTTCTACCACTGTGTCATAAATTACCACAAACTTAGCAGCCTATAACAATAAATAAACAATAAATATACATTTATTATCTCAACGTTTCTGTGGGTCAGGAGTCCTGGCACAGCTTTCCTACGTCTTCTGCTTAGAGGACCATAAGGCTTCAATCAACGTGTCACCCAAGGCTGGATTGTCACCCGAAGTTCGACTGAGGAAATGTGATACTATGATTTGTAACAAGAAATACATATTTGGTCTTTGTCCCTATTTCTGAAAGAGCCCCTAAAATCCTTGGAATTTCTTAAGTGATGAGCGATAAAGGTGACTTTTTCTATTCATAACAAGCCCCTTTCAACTTCACCTGAGTTTATGTTAACGAGGTAACATATGGAAAGCCTCTACGGATGGTGCTGGTAGCCAGGGGAGCCAATCATGATCAGAGAATTAGAACTTTCAGTCTCACCCCTTGACCTTCCAGAGGGGAGAGTGGCTGGAGGTTGCATGGGTCACCAATGACCAATGATTTAGTCAATCATGCCTATGTAATAAAGCTTCGATAAAAACCCACAAGGGCAGTGTTTGGAGAGCTTCTGCATTGCTGAGCACATGGTGGTGCTAGGAGAGTGGTGTGTTCAGCAAGGGCATGAAAGCTCCATGTCTGCTCCTCTGTCCCTTGCCCTGCACATCTCTTCACCTGGCTGTTCATCTGAATCCTTTACTGTATCCTTTATTATATAATAAAGTGGTAAACGTGTTTCCCTGATCCCTGTGAGTCATTTTAGGACATTGTCAAACTTAAGGAATGGGTTGTGAATACCTCTATTTATAGCCTGTTGGCCAGAGGTATAAGTGACAACCTAGGACTTGTGATTGGCATCCGAAGTTGGGGAGTAGGCGTCTTTTGGGGACTGAGTCCTTAACCTGTGGGATCTGATGTTACCTCTAGGTGAAGGGTGTCAGAACTGAGTTCAATTGTAAGACACCCAACTGGAATCACAGACAACTGCTTAATGTGTGGGAAATCCACACATCTGGTGTCAGAAGTGAAGTGAAGGGTGGCAGTAAAGGATAAACACAGGGGAGGTTTTTCTTTTACAGGAAGAATTCTGCTTCCAAGCTCCCTCAGGTTGTTGGCAGAATTTACTTCCTTGTGGCTGTAGGTTCCATGGCAGCTTGCTTGCTTCTTTAAAGTCAGTGAGAGTGAGAGAAAGAGGCTCTAGAAAGATGCACAAAATCTTACATAAATTACCTGCACAAAATCATATATATCCATCACCTCTGCCACATTCCACTGGTTAGAAACAAATCACAGGTCCTGCCCACATTACAGGGGAGGAGATTACACAAAGGCATGCAGACCAGATAACAGGCTACCCTCGCCTACCTGCCACAGTCCACGAAGACATGGGGATGATACAGACGCAGATGTGTGTGTCCTTGGTAGGGACCATTTTTTTTTTTTCTTGGCCACATCTGCAGCATGTGGAAGTTCCTGGCCCATGGATTGAACCCTTACCACAGCAGTGACCCGAGATGCTGCAGTGACAATGCTGGATCCTTAATCCACTGCACCATAAGGGAACTCTGAGGGGAACATTTCTTGATACCATAACTTTCCCACTGAGGTTGGTAAGTCGGCACCACTCTCCAAAACCCAACCGTAAATTAAAAGTCAAAAATTACACAGGAGTTCCCACTGTGGCTCAGCCATAACAAACCTGGAATAGTGTCCATGAAGACACGGGTTTGATTCCTGGCCTCGCTCAGTAGGTCCAAGATCCAGCGATGCCATGAGCTGTGGTGTGGGTTGTAGACGCTGCTCAGATCCTGAATTACTGTGGCTGTGGCAGAGGCCAGCAGCTATAGTTCTGATTCGACCACTAGCCTGGGAATTTCCATATGCAATGGGGTGGCCCTAAAAAAAATTACACACACATATGTTTACATTTGTCTGTGTTTGTGTTACGAGCAGGTAATCAGGGTGTAAGTGATGGGAGGGAAGAGAATCATATTGTTTAGATAAGAGGGAAGAAAGGAGCCGGGGATTGCTGAGCACAGGAGAGGGCTCCTGCTGGAGGAAGGTGGGAAGAGGAAACTCCCAGTAGAGAGATGACAAGTCAGCACCCTTGATACAGCTAGGTTTCTGTACCACAACACCCTCTGGTGCTGCTCAGGGCCTCCCCCAGTCCTTAGCTGTGACCCTAATCCTACCTACAACGAACCCGAAATGAATACTTCTGACCCTAAAGCACTCATCCAACCTGCTCTGCGCTCCCTATAACCACCCCTCATCCTCCAGGTCTCCTTGGAGTCCCATCCCCTCTTTGACGCCAGCAGGTCAAATTCCTGGGCCCACGTGGCTTATTCAGGACCTCAGCCCTACAAAGCATACCTCCTAGACCATAGGAGGTCTCTCCTCCTGGCCTCCCGGCTCGGGCTGCCACAATACACAACCATAGACTAGTGGGCTTCAAGAAAAATGTATTTCCTCACAGTTCTGGAGGCTAGAACCATCCAAGGTGAGGGTGCTGGCAAATCTGATCTCTGGTGACATCTCTCTTCCTGGCTTGGAGGTGGCCACCTTCTCACACCATCTGCACACGGCCCTTCCTCTGTGTGTGGACAGTGATAGAGAGAGATCAGCTCTCTGGTGCCTCTTCCTGTAAAGACATTAATCTTATGGGGTCAGGGCCCCACCCTATGTTCCCATTTAACCTTAGTTACCTCTTTAGAGGCCCCATCTTGAAATCCAGTCATATAGGCTGTTAGAGCATCAACAGTATGAATTTAGGGGGGACATAAATATTCAGTATTTAACGCGGACCAAAAAGACTGGGTTCCAACCCCATCTAGAATCACCTGCCACGGACTTAAGAGAATGAATCTCTGAGTTAAACAGCAACAAAGGACTTGCAGCAGAGGAGGCCCAGATTCTCCTTCAGGCCTGGAAAGCTCTGCACTTGCTTCTCTTAAGGGAGGAAGCCTCTGGGTAATTTAGGAAACTTGCCTCAAGCCAGAGAGATAAAGCTGAAGGCCAGATATAGCTTGAACTGGAGTTCCTCACCAGCATCTTCATCTATTTCTGCTAGTTTTTATGTTTCAACATCTCACTCTTTTTGTACTAAATCAAGATTGATGACCATTGCCAAGGGCAAACTTTCAATTACTGCTATCACCATGTTATGTCTTTTATTACACTGTCATTATTACTTTTAACATACAAGGGTTAATGTACATGTCTAAATCTCTCTGCTAGATGATGTCCTTCTTGAGGACAGGACTTCCTTCTTACTCATCTATTTCTCTTCCTAAACTACCCAACACTGTGAAATGCAGAGAGAGAAAATTCATTCTCTATTTTATTTTCTGTTATTGTTGTACAAATAATACAAGTGTCACTTATGCTCATCATCGCTAATTATTGGAGGTAGGCAAATCAAAATTACAATGAGGTACCACCTCACACTAGTCAGGATTGCCATATTTAAAAAGTCTACAAATAATAAATACTGGAGAGGGAATGGTGGTGGGAGTGTAAACTAATGTAGCCGCTATGGAAAATAGTATGAATCTTCCTCAAAAAACTAAAAATAGAGTTGCCATATGATCCAGCAATCCCACTCCTGGACATATACCCAGAAAAAAGTATAACTCAAAAAGATACATGCAACCCTATGTTCATAGCAGCACTATTACAATAGCTAAAACTGGAAAAAATCTAAATGTCCATTGACAGATGAACAGATGAATGGAGATATATATATATCATCTTCTGTACCCTTTCATCATATCCTTTCACCACACACACACATACACACACACACACACACACGAACGATGGAATACTATTCAGCCATAAAAAAAGAATGAAAACATGCTATTTGCAGCAACATGGATGGACATAGAGATTATCACACTAATCAAAGTAAGTCAGTAAGAGAAAGACAAATACTGTATGATAACACTTATATGTGGAATCTAAAATACAACACAAAAGGGGAGTTCTCCCGTGGCACAATGGGTTAAGGATCCAACGTTGTTACTGTAGCAGCAGGGGTCACTGCTGTGGTTTGTGCGTTTAATCCCTGGCCTGGGAACTTCCACATGCTGTTGGTGGGGCCAATAAAGTAAAATAAAATACAAATGCACATATCTACAAAACAGAAATAAATTCACAAAGAGAACAGACTTGCAGTTGCCAAGGGGGTGGAGGGATGGCAGAGGGAAGGATTGGGAGTTTGGGATTAGCAGAGGTAAACTATTATATATTGGATGGATAAACAACAAGATCTTACTGTATAGCACAGGAAACTATATTCAATATCTTGTGATAAACTATAATGGAAAAGAATATATATATATATATATACTGAGTCACTTTGCTGTACAGCAAAAATTAACACAATATTGTAAATCAACTATACCTCAGTACAATTTTTAAAAAGTATCATTTAATCAAATATTCTATATCCCAATAAGATATTTAAACTTTACTTCCCTTGGTTTCCCGATGATCTCTAAAATGAATTTTAGAAACTCTTTCGGCTGTAGACCCTACATTCTAAGAGGAAAGCGGTCTGGCTAAGCAAGTGACAAATGCACGGGAAAGGGAAGAATGTTTTTTAATCTGTTTTAAAAGAACAAAATATTTTCAAGTGCTTTAGAGATAGTATCTATTTTTATGAAGATGAGATCATCGAAATATCAGCAGAGCCAGCTGCCACCAGGCAAGTGCTTCCTTGGGTGTTCTCATTGCAAACCCTTTTTGCCAACCACACTTAGCTCCTTTTCTGGCAAAGGGAGCTCCCCATGATGTAGGTCACTTCAAAGTGACAGCACGATACAAGGGCATCTTAAATCTCTTTCTTACCTGAAAAACCAGGAAATGAATCTGATGACACTCAGAAAGCCTAAAAAAATGGTAGGAGCCCACTTAATGGGCCTTTGTGGAGTATTCTTGTTGAGCTCCAAGAACGTTGCAGTTCTACGTGTTGTAACGGGAAGATCAAGATAAAGACCCAGCAAGTCTGGGTTTAAGTGTTCCTTTTCTCTGTCACCTCCTAGCTCTCTGACTTGCAGCAATTAACTTGCCCTCTCCAACCTTCAAGGTCCTTCTAGATCTGTCTTCCATCCTGACAAGCATATTGAGAAGATCAAGGGAGGAAATGACAGACTGGGTAGGCAAGCTCTTTGTGAATTGCAAAGAGATATACAGACGTTACTTCTATATTTTCAAGTATCCCGTCAATCATAATTTAATTACCTTGGGCCATTTCCCACAAGCTAGTACTGGTCACAGGAATTTGGCTGACTTGTGTTAGCACATCAAATGCATATCTGATTCCTGGGTCCCTGTGCAGATACCCTGTAAAGCGATGCTATAATCCTTAATAGAATCCCACCAGAAGCAGCTAGGCCTGGATTTGAACCACGCTTTTGTAAACTGAGATTCAGGAAAAGAGACACTAGTCTCAGTCTCCTAATCTGCAAAAACAGAATTAAATGTGATAAATAATAGTACTTATGGTGTGGACCGAATGCTATATCCCCTCAAATTCATGTTGAAGTCCTAACCCCTGGTATGATGATATTTGGAGATGGGGAGCTTTGGGTCAGATGAGGTCATGAAGGTGGGGCCCTCCTGATGGGATGAGTGCCCTCATATGAAGAGATCCTGGCAGACTCCACTAGTATGTCTGTCTTGGCCTGCTTGTCCTCAGCCCCAGTCCTCACACCTCTGCTCTGCTATGTGTCCCAGGTTCCAGTGGCCCCTGAAATGGTAAGTTTAGCCAATGAGAGGCACTGGGAGGAGGCTAAAGGAAGGGGAAAGGGAAACATAAGGGTGCTCCCCTCTTTGTTCTCAGCAGCTGCTGCACCTCCTCTGTGTTCCTGCGGACGGCCCAGAGAGCCCACTACCGTTTCAGCTTCCCACGGCAACCTGGCCCCTGGGCTCTCCTAAGGCCACTTCCTCCCATTGCCTTTGCAATTCTTCTGCTGTCATTAATCGCTGAGTTCCCCTCACTGCCCCTGCTGGCTCTTCAGTTTTTCTAACACGTGTGTAGTTAATTCCTTAATCTCTCTAGTTTCAATACTCAGGATGATGTCCATCCTTCTCTTCGTTTCTACTCTAGGGTGTCTCAGTCAGCTCCTTCTGCCATAACAAGTACCATAGACTAGGAGGCTTAAGAAACAGAAATGTATTTTCTCACAGTCCTGGTAACTGGTAACCCAAGATCAAGGTGCCAGCGTGGTCCAGCTCTCTTGAGACTTCTTCCTCATCTGCAGATGTTTGCTGTGTGCTCCTGTGCCAGGGGGAGAGGGAGAGAGAGAGAGATAGCAGGAAGGAGGGAGAGAGGATGAGAAAGGAAGAGAGAGAGAGGGAGAGAGAGGACTCGCCACTGGGATTAATGTTAATCAGTTGAGGATTAATTTTAATTATGTGGGAGATCTTGGTTAATTAAATGTTTTATACAAAATAACTAAGTTACTGCTGAGTTGTGGCAGATCTAATCCATTATCAGACATCCTTAGGGTCATCGCATGTTGAATATAGTTGTTACATATGTATTCTCGTTTCCTCCCCAATAATTTATACTGTTTTCCATTTTTTTTTCCTGTCTTCTTAATGGCCTTTGAAGACCATTGCCCCTGGCAACTGAAGGTAGGAGGATGTTGGGTTCAGACCACCCTAATCTAGTGCCCACCTTGCTGTCCAGGGGAGTGCCCTGCACCTCTCCACCCTTTGTTGTGAGCACGAAGAACAAGCCACCAGTTCCCAGAGTGCCCACTCTCTCATCCTTCCCTGAGATCACTGACCTTGCGGGGAGCATCCTTCATTTCAAGACCAGCTCATTGTCATCTCCTCTGCGAAACCCCGAGCCCAGCTTCCTAAGAGAACTGATCTCTTCCTTCTCTGTGCTCCTACCATCCCCTTGGCTCCTACAATGACTGTAGGGACCCAGTGGACACAGACTGGTTCACAGGGTGTGCATCCTCTTTTCCCACTAGCCATGGTCGGCATCTCAGGAGCATAGGATCCAGAGGCTGAGTCCTGGGGGAAGGGGCTCCATGGAGTGTGGGGTGACGGTTTAGAGTCGGAGAGACCTATGGCCCAGTCTGAGCTCTGCCACTTCCCAGCTGTGAATTTCCACAAGCAAATTCCTCTGAGTCTGTTTTCCCTCTGCCTAAAATGGGGAGAGCAAATACGAACTGTGTCTAAGAGTCATTTTAAGAGGTAAGTTAGATAATCCATGTCAAGCTGGTGGCAGTAGGAGGTTTTCACCAAAGGCTGAGCTCCCTTCCCTTTCCTTCTCTCCTACAGCTGATCTCAGGCTAAGGAGTCCCGGGGGTTGTGTCAGGCCTAGTGTGGTGGCAAAGAGCCAGAGAGTACATATTTTAGGCTTTGTGGGAATATTTGGTCATTTTCACATATTGTTTTGTGTTTTATTTATTTATTATTTTTATGACCCTCTAAAGATGTTAGGAGTTCCGACTGGGGCTCAGTGGCAAGGAACCCGACTAGGATCCATGAGGATGAGGGTTTGATCCCTGGCCTCACTCAGTGGATTAAGGATCCAGTGTTTCCATGAGCTTGGCTCAGTTCCTGTGTTGCCATGGCTGTAAGGTAGGCTGGTGTCTGCAGCTCCAATTCAGCCCCTGGCCTGGGAATCTCCACATGCCATGAGTGTGGCCCTAAAAAGCGAAAAAAAAAAAAAAAAAAGAAAAGAAAAAAGAAAAACAAACATATTAAAACCATTGGGCAATCCAAAAGCATATCCTTGGGCCAGGTCTGACCTACTGGCCACAGTTTTCTGGCCCTGTTCTAATACACTGCTTATACTTGGCTTCAGCCTGAAGCTGCTCCTTACTGCTTCTTTTTTTCTTTTAATTTCCTTCTTTTTCCTTTCCTTTCATTTTATCCACATTCCTTCAGTGTAGGAATTAAGGATCAAAAGTATGTGATCACACAGGCCTAGGTCCAAAGCTTGGCCCCACTGCAAACTATAGAAGCAAGTTACTGAATGCATCTGAGCCTCAGTTCTGGCACCTGTGCAAACCTCCTGCTAGAGCTGGTGGGAAGGTGATGATGGCTGTGCAGTGGATTACAGGAGCCACTCTAAATCGACCATGGTGAGCAAACACTACAGATCCACCTCCCTGTTCTCCCAGACCAGTGGTTAAGCATTTGCCACCACACTACTGCACTATAAATGCTTCTGTTCCCTCATTTTTCTTGCTTTCTTTGGCTCTTATTTTCAGTTTCATACTATAACAAATTCCTAATATACCAGGAGGAATCCTGAGAAAGGAAACATTCTCTCTCACGAAAATCTCAATAGTAAGATCTTCACAGTTCACATATCCATGTAACCACTGAGGTTAAACAACTGTATGTCTCATTTAGTCACCCCAATAGCTGTATGAAGTAGGCAATATTTTTATCACTATTCTGCAAGCAACAAAAGTGAGACTCAGAGGGGCTGAGTCACTGCCCAAGTTCACAGTAGTGAAACGCTAGAATGAGGATTTGAACCCTGCCTCTATATGATGGCTTACTCAATCCTAGCTCTTAGAGGTGGAGGCTGTTGTTTTATTTTGTTTTTTCCCCCTCTCACATCTTCCCATTGTTACTTCAAGACCATTATCTTCCCACTTTCAAAATCCCCAGATCCCATAACCACCCATTTACTCCTCCTGGCTACTATTAACCACCAACCTCTGAGTGCATTCATCTTTATTTATTTATTTACTTTTGTCTTTTCTAGGGCTGCACCCGCAGCATATGGATGTTCCCAGGATAGGGGTCTAACTGGAGTTGTAGCCGCCAGCCTACACCTGAGCCACAGCAACACTGGATCCGAACCACGTCTTAGACCTGCACCACAGCTCACGGCAATGCCGGATCCTTAACCCACTGAGTGAGGCCAGGGATTGAACCTGCAACCTCATGGTTCCTAGTCATATTTGTTAACCACTGAGCCACAACGGGAACTCCAGAATGCACTCATCTTTAGTGATGACCTGAGCACCAGAGTGTCTTCCAATCCATCACCACTCTTGTCCCCATATTTGGTAACTTCAATAGCCATGTGAATAAATCCCTCCATACTCTGGTCATTTCATTCCTCAACTTCCTCACTCCCAGTGATCTAGTCCTTCACCCGACCTCATTTATCCAACTCCATAATCATGCCCTTGACCTTGTGGTTTTCTCTGATATCCCAATTGTGAGTGCCCTGTTTTTTGATTACCTGCTCTTATATGTCTAGTTCACTTCCTCTAAATATTCTTACTCAAAAAATTCTTTGAACTCATCAAGATGACCAGTCCACTGGGGCTATAGTGAGTCAACTTATTCATGTCCTTCTTCCTTCCTTACCTAGTGAAGAGTTCCTGATCTATTATTACAATCATTCCTGGGTAAGCAGTCTTAAATCACAAACCCTTCTCTCCTTTTGTAGCACCAACCAGGCTAAGTGTCAACCTGATTTAACCCTGTTCTCTCTTTCTCTGGGCTTGTAATACCCACAGCTGAATGTTTCTAGACTAAAAAAGCACATACCATGTGACCACAAATCTTAAATAAGCACTCAAGTAGAAAATCTACGATTTTCCACTCTTTAAAACTGTTTCTCATTTTTTTCTTTCTCCTCAAATTTCATGCACCTGTGCCCTCCCACCCTTGACCTTGTTTTATATTTCACTAAAAAAATAGAAGCAGATACTAAATAAAGAACTCTTTTTTCTTCCCATATCTAAACTTCCAACCTGCCTGCATTGGAGATAGTCTTTCCTGTCAGGTTAGTTTGGATAAAGGGTCCCTGCTCCTGACAAAGGAGACAGCTCTGCTTTTGCTCTGCCTCTCAACTTTCTCACCTTCTAGAATCTGCTCCTGTAATTATCCCTTCTCTCTCCCGCATGATGGGTCTTTCTCTATTAACTCCCCCAATCACCACACATGCATGCTTAGAACAAAGAACAAGAAAGCTCCATACCATATTCCAGCCCCTGCCGCATGCCCAGGCTCCCCACATAGCAAATGTCTTGAAGGAGTTTATTATAGTGACTGCTCCCATGCCTCCCCTCACACTGTCTCCTCCGTTCACAGCATGGGCTTTATCCTTGCTTTGCTACCAAACCTGCTGCTCTCTTTGAGGTCCGCAATGATGCCATGTCACCAAACCCAGAGATGACTTGTTTATTATTTCTTTCTTTTTTAGGGCTTTGCCCACGGCATAATGAAGTTCCCAGGCTAGGGGTCGAATTGGAGCTGTACCTGCCAGCCTACACCACAGCCACAGCAATGCCAGGTCCGAGCTATGTCTGCAAACTAGACCACAGCTCACGGCAATGCCAGATCCTCAACCCACTGAACCGGGCCAGGGATAGAACACACATCCTCATGCATACTAGCTGGGTTTGTTACCGCTGAGCCATGACAGGAACTCCCTTGTCTATTCTTATCTTACTTCTCCATATCAGAAATATTTGACTTGTTGGCCATTATCTTCTCCTTGAAACACGTTCTTCTTTGGCTTCTGAGATTCCACCCTCACAAAATAGCACTACTGGTAGCTCAAGTTAATAATCCAGGTACCGTCCTTGATTCTTTCAGTTTCCTCTCTCCCTACCTCAAAGCCACCACCCAGTCCTATTGATTCTACCTTCAAAACACATCCTGAATCCATCCATATCTTCCCCTCCCCATGAATATGATCTAATACAAGCCCTCTGTCTCTCTCCCTGGCACTCATTTCTCTGCCTTGCCTGGTGTTCCTTTCCATTCTGCACACATTAGTCAGAGCAATATTTTGCAAACATAAATTATGTGTCTCCTTGTTTACAGCTTTCGGTGGCTTTCCATTACACTCAGAAGCCAGCCCCCAGCTGCTCACTCTAGCTTCCAGAACCCTGGGTGATCTGGACCTGCCTGCCTTCTTCTCTGACTTGATTTCCTCACACACACTCTCCCTCCCCCAGCCCCCTAGGTTGCAATTGCTTGACCATCTTTCAGTTCCTTTCTTTAATAGACCAAGTTTTCTCCTGCCTCAAGATGGTTCTTCTGCCTGCCCTGTGCCTCCCTTACTGCACCCCCATATTTGCATAACTGGTTCCTCTTATTCTTCGCAGCTTAAATGCCAGTTCTTCAGAGAAGGTTTCCTTAACCACTCAAACTAAAATGGTCACTGCTTTATCCCCGTACTTCTCTAAGTAGTGCTTACTACTCTCAGAAAATTTTCTTGTAATTTTATTTATTTCCATCTGATCTATCTTCACCTACTAGAATATAAACATCTGGGGTATAGAAGCTTCCTTTGTATTGTTCACCCATGTCTGCCCAGGACCTACAACCATACCTGGCCCTTAATGGTCCTCGTCACTAAGTGTGCATCAATTGAATGGGCTTAATGGCCATGCGGCACTGTGATTAGGTGTTGTATGAAGAGGCTATAAAAGAAGTCCCTTTAGAAGCTTAAACTCTATCTCAAATTCTCCTCTGAAATCCTACAATCTTCTCAACCACAGTATGATCTTTCTGAAAGCAGAGACCCAGTCTTTCTTTTTTTCTATTAGACATAACCTTTACCATGCTAAAGCTTACAGCTGATGCTCAGCATATAACATGGGGAGTGTGCAGCCTGAAATAATTACTGAACAATGCAAGGCAGTGCTGGTACACTTGTCCTATTTGGAACTGTGGATGTAACAAATTTATTTAGTGGTTACCCAGCCAGGAACATAGCTATACAAAAAGGAGACAGAAAGCTCCCAGAAAATTCAAAATAGATGTCACAAATGCCATGTTCTAAAATACACATAAATTACCAAGAGCCCTGTGATTCTTCCTTTTCAGAAAGTCTAAGAAGTTTAATTAATTAAGGTGTTTAGTTAGGTCTGCCTGAAACTATTCCTATTCAATAAGCACTTACTGAGTTGCTTCTATGTACTAAGCATTAGTACATTAAAACATGTAAACTAATATGTAATTATAAAATAATATAATGCCATTTCCATAACAGGGTAGAAATTGTATTAATCTTTGCCTTCTTTATTGCATATTTCTCATTGTAAAAATATCTGCTTTTGTGAGAAGTTAAAAGCAAAAACATTAAGAAAAAAGTTTATAATCTTCCCAACTCTTGCATTCCAGAGTAGATTTTACAATCTAAGACAGAAATTATAAGTAACAGCTGGCATCCTAATGGATTTTTAAAAAATCAGATACAGATAGTAAAACAAGCAGGCAAAACAAAGCACTTCAGTCTCAGGTTACTTTTAAGCAGCTTCATAATACCTGCTAGGCTCCAAGGACAGTGTCTTACCTGAGACTAGCACCATATTTAAAGTCTATAATGAGACTCTGATCTACTTCAAACTCTGATCTATCTACTCCGATCTAAAATATAATCTAGGCGTTCCCGTCGTGGCACAGCGGAAACAAATCTGACTAGAAACCGTGAGGTTTTGGGTTCGATCCCTGGCCTCGCTCAGTGGGTTAAGCATCTGGCGGTGCCCTGAGCTGTGGTGTAGATCGCAGATGTGGCTCAGATCTGGTGTTGCTGTGGCTGTGGCGTAGGCCGGTGGCAACAGCTCCAATTGGACCCCTAGCCTGGGAGCCTCCATATGCCATGGGTGCAGCCCTAAACAAAAGACAAAAAGACAAAAATAAATAGATAAATAAATAAATAAAATACAATCTAGATTATGTTTGAAAAAGAAATAGTAATATATGTTAGAAAGATAATTATCTAAAAGTTTTTAAAGTTTTAAAGTTGTGCCTGTGTATGCTCTTTAAAAAATCTGTTACCCCCCAAAGGTCATAAAAACAGTCTCCTAGAAACTTTATACTTTTTATTTTAAAATTTAGGTCTACTCTCAATCTCAAATTGTTTTTGTGAATGAAATGAGGTAGTGGTTGAGCTTCCTTTCATACCATATGTATATTCAGTTGTTTTTCAGGACAATTTTTAAAAAGACCTTCTCTTTACCCCCGCATTGTCTTGGCATCCTTGCCCCTCATGTTAATGGTAAAGCACTAAAAAGTGGACATGAAGTTCCCTGTGCATTGGCATGGCTTTTTGATCAATAGGCTTCACTGGAGAGTTATTAGGTATTAAGTCAGCATTAAATTGGTGAATGTCCTAAGTATCAAATTCACAGGTCTCAGAGAAAGACTTGATATCCTCTTGTCTATTAGGACAAGCCCGGTTTCAAGCATTCTAGGAGATAGTTGGGGAGAGAATGCTGAGTGTTTCACCATTCATTCTGAGCTCTTTTTTTAGTTTGCAATCTTTTCCCTTCTCTGTACCTGATGAGTCAGCTCCATGTAGGTTCAATTTCACCAATGAATAAACTATCCATCTCTCTTGGCATTGGTTGAAAGGAAGTGACACCCAGCAAGAGATGATAAGTATTATACTGACTCTGACAGATTTCTAGCCCACAAGCCCACACCGCTGTTTGCAGCTGACATTATTTTTTCTACCTAATTCTTCAGCCTTTCCAAGCATCCTAAGGGCCATAGAGTTTTTTTTGTTTTTTGGCTTTTTTTGGTGTTCCCCTTTGTAGGCATGGCTTACTCCACACTACAAAGTTCTTGACAGCCTATTGTCTTTTCGGATATCATGTAGTTGTATTTCTGGAGTCTCATAATCTCCTTGAAGATGAAATTTCTATCATTCTTTCTTATTTGTTATGTTTGTGTGATATCTGTAAGGGAAGTGGGAAATGGTCTTTAGTTCATCCCTTAAAGCAAAAAATCATAATTTCACATTTATAGAGGTTATTGGGTTTGTAGGGTTGATGAATAGGAAGCCCCAGTTGTGATTCAGGTGAGTGTGAGTACATTAAAAACAACCAGTATATTTTTGATCCATATCAAAAGTCCAATTCACTTTAAGCATGCCCTTTAAACTTAAAAAATTATCACTACTAACTGGGTCAATTCTACAGATTCCCTACATGAACTTTCTAAGCTCTTGCCCTTAACCCTCCCTTTATATGCTGGTCACTGTACTAGAAAATGAATGCAATGACAAACCTAATAGACATGTTTCCAGCACTTGAATGGCTTCATCTGGTGATGGATGGGAATAGTAATCAGGCAATTACCATATGCTGAGCTAAGTGCTACGATAAAGGCATTCCAGTTATGGGAACACCTGGGAAGTACACTTAATCCCAGAGTTAAGGGCTTGAGTTTCAAAGAAGTCATCGGGGGAGGAACATCAGTGAGACTCGAAGGACAAGTGGTTGTCAGCCAGACCAGAAGAGCCAAGGGTGGGTAGCGAATGGGTTGGGAGGATGATTCAACACGAGCCAACCACATGGGCAAAGAACCAGAGATGGGAACATGATCAGTTCACAAAAACACAATGAGAGTAAATGCACAAGCTCGGGTGCTTCATTTCTACAGATTAATTCTCAAGAAGGGGCCTGTGGAGCCCTGCTTTAGAATCTCCTGAGGCCACGTATTAAAATGCACATTTCTGGGAGTTCCCGGCATGGCACAGTAGAAATGAATCAGACCAGGAACCATGAGGTTGTGGGTTCAATCCCTGACCTCGCTTGGTGGGTTAAGGATCCAGTGTGAGCTGTGGTGTAGGAAGCAGATGAGGCTTGGACCCTACGTTGCTATGGCTGTGGTGTAGGCTGGCAGCTGTGGCTCGGACTGGACCCCTAGCCTGGGAAACTCCGTGCCACAGATGCAGCCCTAAAAAGCAAAAAAATAAAAGATAAAAATAAAGTGTACATTCCTGGATCACACCCTAGAAATACTGATCTAATCTTGAGGAAGAAGGCTGGGAATCTAACAGACTCTCCAGGTACTACTTTTACCAACTAAAATGTGAGCATGTGTGAGAGCTGGAAACAGTAAACAAGATCTAGATGGAAGGAGAGCAACCTGCTAGAAGTGCAGAGTCATTAGAAGTACCTTCTGATGGGTTATCAGACAAGCGACCCCTGCAACTTCTTCCCCTGGATGTGCACCAAGTAATATAAAGCCTTTCAAGAATTCAGTTGCTTCATAAAAAAAAAAATCAATATAATTTTTTTAAAATCAAGACGTATTATTCAGAAAAAGAAATGAGGTCTGAAAAAAGAAGGAAGGGGAGAAGGAGAAATATTAATAAGTATCCCAGTTTCTGTCCATCTTTCCTTTTGCCTTAGTGAAAATTATTGCCTCTTATCACGGTTTCCCAGAAACACTTCCCACTGTGACTGAGCATCTGTAGCAAAGATTTCGAACTCCTCCATCCTGTCTTCCTTTCCTCCAGGGCACACTGGATATTTACATTTCCTGACACACCATCCTGCCCCCACAGTAGGGCAAGGCCATGTGACTACTCCTGGCCAATGGGTGTGGGAAGGGGTATTGAATTACCAGTATGACTCTGTCTGGCTTTCTTCCCCTGTTGTGTTGATCATGTAGAAATCCTCATGTAAAAACGATGAAACCCACAAGCCAAAACAGACTGGAATGCTGAGCCCACATGTGGGGGATGGCTCCCTTGAAGAGTCTCCTGAAACCTGAATGGCCTACGCTTGTGGGAAAAATAAAACTTTTGTTGCTTCATGAAACTGAAAGTTGAGAGCATTTGTTACTCTAGCATTGCCTGGCCCATCTGAATAATACACCATCTACCCTTTATTCTGTGCCTCTGTTAACAACAGTTCGTTTCTGACTATGACTGCCTGCCCACACCCACGGAACCCCAACTGAAATTCAGTGATGCTCAGTGAGACGGGGAAGTGTTCAACTTCCATTTATCCAACATTTCTTGATCATTCCCTAAACTTTCCCATCACAGCAACTCCATGCCAAGACCAACAATTTAATTTCAGAGGAATGGCTAGTTAATTGTATTAGAGTCACACAAAAAAAGAAATATGAGATATAAAATTGTTATCTTATAACAAAATGTTATACATATTTAGAAAAGAGTAAATAGAGGCATAAACACAAGCCCACACAATCTGAAATCCTAGGGAAGCAATGGCATGTTTATTAAATTTTCTGCACTGTGTTGAACTCAGCCAAAGTCCCATTGCTCTTCCTTTAGGGGGGTAATCCCCAAATTTCAGTATGCTTGGAGAGTTTATTAAACACTTAGATGCCCAGGTCCCATGTCCAGCGGTTGGGATTCAGTACAGCTGGGGTGGGGTCCAGAAATTTACACTTTAATAAGTGCCCTAAGGCAATTCTTAAGCACAGGTCTGCATAAAATGCCCTACAGAATGTGGAGCACTAAAGCTTAGATATTTATCCTGAATGTTTTCTTATGCAGCAAACCTAAACAGGTTCAATATTCTCATAGATTTCAACTCTTACTGATCTGTGAAGCTACGCAATACAAAATGACTCAATCACCAAGGGTTCCAGAGAGTAAGTGTCTGCACAATTACTAAATGGTGTGGTCCCAACTCTCTGTCCTAGAGAAGTTCAGAAAAGGGAGATTGGGGCCGGGAGGTGGAGGGGGGCTGGAACTAGTCAGAGAAAAATATATCATGGAGATTTTGGGATATGAAGTATCTTTAATAACATATTTTAAAAGTAAGGGAATTTTCATCAAGAGGGGTCAGAGAATTGAGTGGTCAGAGAATCTATTTGGATGAGCCAGTTATTCTGGCCAGAACATGAAAGTGATCAAAAGCAAAATACAAGATGACAAATTTTAAAGAAAAAGTAGCTATTTGTTTCTCTAACTCATCTCCTCTTCCTATGCCACCTGTGCCATAGGTGAGATGAATCCTACAGGTCAGGCTGGTGAGTTCTTAGAAGATTCATAATGAAAGGATCTCATTCCAGTAAAACCCATGGATCAGATCCAGCATTGGTAGAGAGAAAACAGGACGGTTCGATGGGAAACTCGTGGGAAGAGAATGCTGAGAGTCAACTCCTACAGTAGATTCTCAGGCATTCAGGGAGAATGCACGCTCCAAGCTCTCACTTGCATGCCCATTTGCTCAAAGTATAAAAAAATCAATGTTTGAAAGTAAAACTACTACAAGAGTGGTTTCTGGCGATAAAAGTCTGTTAGAAATTCTCATTGTATAAAAGAATGGTTCCCACTTAATATTGACATTGAAAAACATCTCAAAAACATTATTTGTCATAAGAATAGGTATTCAGTGGGCTATCCATAGCCAGTAAGGCTTAGGGCTGATTAGATTCTCTTAAGACAGAAACATTTCCATTGGAGATACCTTCTTTAATACTCAACTTACTAAATATATAATTTAGTAGTATACATATAGATGCATATATACATATAATAAATGAAGAAACGTTTTTTCTTAAAAAGATTAACAATGACTACAAACAATTAAATTACTTTGAAGTGTTTCAAAAACAGATGCGAATTTAATATGAATGATTTTTTTCCTTTCTTATTAAATGAAAGATTCTTTTAATTCTATGGTATTTCAAATTTTCAAAAGTTTAACACACATGATTTCATATAATTCCACAATAACTCTTTTTTCCCCCTTACCCCTGTATTGCCCCTGCCTGCTTCCCTCTCCCCACTGGTAACCACTTGTTTGTTCTCTATATCTGTGAGTCTGTTTCTTTTTTGTTTTATTCACTTGTTTGTTGCATTTTTTAGATTCTACATATAAGTGGTATCATACAGTATTTGTTTTTCTCCGACTTTTTTCACTTAGCATAAAGCCCTCCAAGTACATCCATGTTGTTGCAAAAGGCAAAATTTCATTTTTATGGCTGATTAGTATTAGTATTGGTATTCCATTGTGTGTGTGTGTGTGTGTGTGTGTGTGTGTGTGTGTGTGTGTGTGCCACATCTTCTTTATCCAATCATCTGTTTTTGAACACTTAGGTTGCTTCCATATCTTGGTAATTATAAATAATGCTGTTGTGAACAGTGGGGGGGCATCATGTTTTCAGATTAGTGTTTTGGATTTTTTTTTTTTTTTGATATGTACCCAGGTGTAGAATTGCGGGGTCATATAGTAGTTTTATTTTTAGTTTTTTTTGAAACCTCAGTATGTTGTCCACAGCAGCTTCACCAGTTTACATTCCCACCAACTGTGTACTAGGTTTCTCTTTTCTCCACATCCTCACCAATATTTTTCATTTGTGTTCTTTTTGATAACATCCATTCTGACTTGTGTGAAGTGATATCTCATTGTAGTTTTTATTTGCATTTCCCTGATGATTAGTGATATTGAGCATCTTTTCATAGGTGTGTTGGCCATCTGCATTTCCTCTTTGAAAAAATGCCTATTCACTATTTCTGCCCATTTTTGAATCTAGTTGTTTGTTTGTTTTGATGTTGAGTTGTATGAGCTGTGTATATATGTTGGCTATTAACCCCTAATTGGGCATATCATTTACAAATACCTTCTCCTATTTTGTAAGTTTTCTTTTCATTTTTGTCAATAGTTTCCTTTGGTGTGCAAAAGCTTTTAAGTTTAATCATGTCCCATTTGTTTATTTTGATAAAACTTTTGATAAAGTTCAACATCCATTTGTGATAAAAGCTCTCCAGAATGGGCACAGAGGAAACACACTTCTACATAATAAATGTCATATATGACAAACCCACAGCTACCATCATGCTCAATGGTTAGAAGCTGAAAGCATTTCCTCTAAGATCAGAAATAAGACAAGGATGCTCACTCTTGACACTTTTATTTAACATAGTTTTGGAAGTCCTAGCCACAGCCATCAGAGAAGAAAAAGAAAAGGGATCCAAACTGGAAAGGAAGAAGTAAAACCTCACTGTTGGCAGATGACATGATACTATACATAGAAAATCCTAAAGGCGCCACCAAAAAACTACTAGCACTTATCAATGAATTTGATAAAGTTTCAGAATACAAAATTAACATACAGAAATGGGTTGCATTTCTATACATTAACAACAAACTATCAGAAAGAAAAATTAAGGAAACAACCTCACTTACCATTGCATCAAAAAGAATAAAATGCCTAGAAATAAACATTCCTAAGGAGCTAAAAGACCTACACTCAGAAAACTATAAGACGTGGATGAAAGAAATTGAAGAAAACACAAATAGATTCAGTCTTTGATTGGAAGAGTCAATATTGTTAAAATACCCATACTACCCAAGGCAATCTATGGATTTAATGGAATCCCCATCAAAACACCAATGGCATTTTTTCACAGAACTAGAACAAATAATTTAAAAATTTGTATGGAAACACAAAAGACCCTGAATAACCAAAATACACTTGAGAAGAAACAGAGCTAAAGAAATTCTATTCACTGACCTCAGACTATACCACATAAAGCTACAGTAATCAAAACAGTGCTGTAATGGCACAAAAACAGACAGAGATCAATGGAACAGGAAAGAGAGCCCAGAAATAAACCACATACTTATGGTCAAATAATCTATGACAAAGAAGACAAGAATATACAATGGAGAAAAAAAAGCAATCTCTTTAATAAGTGGTACTGGGAAAACTGGACAGATGCACATAAAAGAATGAAATTAGAACACTCCCTAACACCATACACAAAATAAACTCAAAATGGATTATAGACCTAAATGTTATACCAGATACTATAAAACTCCTAGAAGAAAACATAGGAAGAACACTCTTCGACAAAATTTGCAGCTATATCTCTTTTGACTCACCTCCTAGAGTAATGAAAACAAGAACAAAAATAAATAAATAGGACCTGGTTAAGTTTAAAAGCTTTTGCACAGCAAAGGATATCTTAAAATGAAAAGACAACCCACAGAATGGGAAAAAAAAGTCTTTGCAAATGAAGTGACCAATAAGGGGTTAATCTCCAAACTATACAAACATCTCATACAGCTTTATGCCAAAAAACAAAAACAAAAATAAAGCAAACAAACCATTTACAAAATGGTTGGAAGATCTAAACAGACATTTCTCCAAAGAAGACAAATGGCCAAAAAGCACATGAAAATACGCTCAACATCACTAGTTATTAGAGAAATGCGAATCAAAACCACTGCTCACACCAGTCAGAATGACCATCATCAAAAAGTCTATAAATAATAAATTGCCATAGAGGGCATGGAAAAAAGGGAACCCTCTTACACTGTTGGTGGGAATGTAAATTGGTGCAACCACTATGGAAACCAGTATGATGGCTCCTCAAAAACCTAAAAATAGAGTTGCCGTATGATCCAGCAATATTGCTCCTGAGTATATATGCAGAGAAAACCATAATTCAAAAAGACATATGAACCACATAATTCAAAAATTTACACTAACTGTAATGCTATTTACAATAGCCAAGACATGGAAGCAACCAAAATGTCTGTCAATAGAGGACTGGATAAAGATGTGGTATATATCTACAATGGAATGATACTCAGTCATAAAAAAGCGTGACAATTTACAGCAACATGGATGGACCTAGATATTATCATACTAAGTGAAAGAAGTCAAACAGTGAAAGACAAATATCATACGAGATCACTAGCATCTAATAAAAATGATACAAAAGAACTTAAAAAACAGAAACAGACTCAAAGATTCTGAAACCAAATTTATGGTTACCAAAGGGGAAAAGTAGGGAGGGGGAGGGTAAATTAGGGGGCTGGGATTGACATACACACACTACAAACCAAACCAAACAAAACCTTCAAAGACCGGACACTGTAAGACTCCTAGAGAAACATAGGCAGAACACTCTTTGACATAAATCACAGCAATATTTTTTGGATTCATATCCTAAAGCAAAGGGAACAAAAGCAAAAACAATATGACTGATATTTTTTAGCATTTCAAGTTCTGTAAGCAGTAAAATAATCTATATAAAAATACAATTATCATAGAATGTATAGCATTAATAATTAATCCCATTCTAAAAAAAAAATCAACACTAAGGCTTTCATTAATTTCGTTATTTTTATACTTATTTTTCTAATGTCCTAGATTATGGTTCTATGTATTTGGATGCTTTCCTCACATTTCACCAAGTACTTTGATACCTTCCTAGGCTAGCAAGAATCAGTTCAGATACAAAGGAAAAGAAAACAAGATTATAGGATCCAGTTTATCTCCTAAGACTCAGGGTATTTTGGGGATTCAAACCCAACTCACTATTCATCAGGCTGAACTTTCTTTATCCTTCCCTAGTTGAATTTAACTTGCTACATCAGTAAGACTTTTTAGGTCCATACTTTGAACATGGGTTCTTTTTTTTTTTTTTTTAAGCCCACAGGTGATTTACAGTGCTGTGTCAATCTCTGGCTGTGACCCAGTTGTACACATATATACATTCTATGGTTTTTAACTTGTGTCTCATCACAAAATAATACATTATTGAAGTCTTGCTTGGCCAGTGTTAGAAATTCTATTGTTCTATCCTTGTAATATATAACTCATATTTGTGAGCAATACAAAAACCTTTATGTTCTATATTAATATTTTATTATAATTTAATAGGATCCATCAAGAGTCTTTATCACCTATAGGATGAGAAGTAAGTTGACATACTTATCGTTTCTCCAGGGGGTATGTGGTTAATTTAACTTCCTGGTACACAGTGTTGAACTTGTTTTCTGTTTGGTCATGGTGCGTGGCCACAAGCTCTATGTACCTGTCCAATCATCCCTTTTCTATCTGACCATTAGGTGTGACCACCAAGGCTGATCAGTTTCTCCTATTCTTCACATTGTTCCTACTTTTACTCAGTGTACCCAAGAGTAACTCTTTCATGATTACAAAAACTTAAGAAACAACCACATACTTAAAAAGAAGACAATCTATTTTATTTGTTTGTTTTGTTTTATTTTTTTATTTTTTGTTTGTTTTTTTAGGGCCACACCCATGGCATATGGAAGTTCCCAGGCTAGGGGTTGAATCCCAGCCAAGGCTGCTGGCCTACGTCACAGCCACAGCAACGTAAGATCTAAGCAGTGCCTGTGACCTATACCAGAGCTCATGGCAATGCCAGATCCTTAACCCACTGAGCAAGGCCAGGGATCAAACCTGTATCCTCTTGGAGCCTATCTGGGTTCGTTAATTGCTGAGCCATGATGGGAACTCCCGGTTAGCCTTTTTTCAGAAATAAAATATTTTTTATTAAAGTAGATACATTTTAAGACATAATGCTATTGCACACTTAATAGAGTACAGTATAGTATGAATATAAAGTTTCATGCACTAGGAAACCAAAAACTTCATGTGACTTGCTTTATTGCAGAGGTCTGGAACAGAACCCACAATATCTCTGAGGTCTGCCTTTAGTCTGGTCATGGCCCTGGCTGCAATACTGCTAACAAGAAAGTGAACCAACAGACTGCAGTAGGTAGCTAGCTGTCTTTGACATAACTACTCTCCAAATTGTCTTTGTTAGTAAAACCCTGTATTTGGGACTAAAATCTGAGTACTAAGAGATAAATATAAGAACTGATGGTAAAATTGAGGGTGGGGGATGTTGAACTATACTTGATAATGAGAACAACTGGAAAAAAAATTTTTTTTTTTTCTTTTTACGGCTGCACCTGCAGTATATGGAAGTTTCCAGGCTGGGGTCAAACAGAGCTGCCACTGAGTCTTTGTCACAGCCACACTGGATCCAAGCCGTATCTGCAACCTATGCCACACCTTGTGGCAACACTGGATCCTTAATCTACTGAGCAAGGCCAGGGATCGAGCCCACATCCTCACAGACACAATGTCAGGTCCTTAACCTGCTGAGCCACAGCAAGAACTCTGAAACATTTTTATTTTTATTTTTTAATTTTTAATATTAGGAATTCACCCCAACTTTTCAGATTTAGCCTAACATGTCATTTTCCCCCTCTATTTCCTACAGTAAAGGTTTTGTCAACCACTAAGACAAACCACAAAGATAAACCACTAAGACATGCTACAATCCTGACATTAAGAAAGGGGAATAAGGTGCCCAGTAATATGACAGGACACACTGCACAGATCAGGACTCTATGAAACCTGTAAGAATAGATCATCACTGGGATCTAGAGATCTTATGACACCAGTTGGTAACTGCATTCCATCTTTACTATGCTTCAAGTTCCCTACCTATAAATTGAGAATATAAAGTAGATCTTGCTCATTAGGACATTGAAAAGAAGAGGAGGAGTAAATGGTCCTAATTCTGGAAGTCAAGTCAAAGAATAATGTAAGTGGGCATGGTGCCCAAGATGAAATTCTTTTTTATTTCACATTCCATGAACTTCTCCCACAAACCCAGCATTCAACCCCCTAAATTGAGAGTTCCCACCATAGTACAGTGGGTTAGGGATCTGGGGTTGACACGGCTATGGCGTAGGTCACAGCTGTGGCCTGGATTCAATCCCTGGCCATGAATGTGGTCCAAAAAACCAGCAAACAAATTTTAGTGGTTACCATAAATGAAACCATTGGGGGAGGAGGGAAGAATTGGGAAGATGGGAATAACATATACACACTGCTGTATAAAATAGAGGACTCACGAGAACCTACTATACAGCACAGGAAAATCTACCCAATAGTTTGTAACAACCTATATGGGAAAAAAGAATGGATATATTTTTATGTATGACTGATTCATTAAAATTTTGCTGTACACCTGAAACTAATACAGCATTGTAAATCAACTATACTCAACAACATTAAACTTTAAAAAGCTCCCTAAATTGGTTAATGGCCAACAGAGAAAGTCCTCAAAGATGGTGAGCCGATGACAGGAACTCATTAGGTGCTCTGGAGAGAGGAACAGCTACGTCTGCCTTTGTTCTGCCCACCGAGGCTGGACCACCTGAAAGGATTCTCTGGCATCTCATTTCTGTTTTCACTGTTTTCTGTCTCCAGAACCTATGACAATGCAAGTTGGCCCCCCAAAGAACACAAACTGACTTTCCCTGTTGAGAATTTCTCACCCACCAGAGAATCACTACACCAGGCTCAGACCCGCCCCCTCCCCAGTGCCTCCCCATTTCTTTCAAAGTGAAAGCCAATGTCTTTACAACATCCTCCAGGGCCTATCATGCTCAGGGCCCTGGTACCCCTCTGACTTCACTTCCTACTACCCTCCCCTTGATCACTGGACTCCAGCCACTCTGGCCTTCTTGCTGGTTCTCAGATGCTCCAGTACACTCCCAGGTTAGGGTCTTGGAACTGCCATCCCTCTGCCCGGAACGCTTTTCTCCAGATATCCATAAGCTCTGAGTCTTGGTACAATTGTTGTCTTCTTAATTAGGCCCATCCTGAACATCTTCCTTACAACTGTGACAAGCCTTCTCGCCCCTCTGTGCTCCCAATCTCCTTTGCCCTGCTCAAGCAGATACTGTTGTTATCCTGTCTGTGAACCCCTCAGCCCACCTTGGGCGCTGGGGGACCGTCTCCACAGCTGGCAGATCCCCATCAGGCACCTCCTGTTTCTCTTTCACTTCCTGGGGGTTCCTCCACCACTGAAGCTTGCTGAGCTCACCAGGAGCATCTCTGAAGGCTGGAGGATTTCGTGCCCTCAGGTGTAGCCCTCAACCAAGGAGGGACCAAGTTGGAGGTGAAATAACTCAGATTTCCCAGCCCTCAGGAGAACAATTCTGAGATGTGTTTTGCATGACATCTCAATGGGTTTCCAGAACAATTAGTGTCCTGCTCGGTATTACAGGCAATTACCCATTAGCAGAGAGTTCACTGGCTTTTCTCCCTTCCCTGTATCTATTTCTCTTCTCCCTTACTTGCGTTCTCCTAAATTACCTAATTGCACCAAAACTCTTATCCTGGAGTCTTGTTTTGGGTCGACCCAAACTGAAACAGTGCTCAACGCTTTTCCTTTTTCATGGCCCTTATCATCTTCTAACATACTGCATAATTTTTTGTTTGGGGGGGGCTGCACCCATGGCATATGGAAGTTCCTGAGCCAGAAAACAAATCCAAGCTACAGCTGCAACCTATGCCACAGCTGCAGCAATTCCAGATCCTCCCTGGCCAAATATAAATCTGTTACTTGCTGTAGAACAAAAATGTGAGCACACTGAAGATGAAATGTGTCATCAGCAGGGAATGGTCAGTAGTGGAGGGTTAAGGGGAACTGAGAGTCTAGTTGGCCCTGCGTAGATTCTCTGAATCTGATCCCGCAGAAGCTCAGGCTTCCCCATGGGCATGAGTGAACTCAGAATTGCCTACCGCATTACCTTCTCATGCCTCCTCACGAAATGATTTCTTGACTTCCAGCTCAGCTTGGGATACGTCAACACTGCCAGGGGCCACCAGCATTCTGGTCGCTGGAGAATTAAACCAAGGAGCCATGTGACTTACTCAGCCGTGTCTTGTGTGTTCTGTAATGCTTGTCTTTCAGCGAAAGTCTAATCATCTCTGAGCATATTAATTGCTCCAATTTGGGGCCTTGCAAGGACAAGTGGTATTGCATCGTAATTAAACATACCAGCTTTGGAGTCAGAAAGATGTATGTCCGAATCCAGCTATGCCAGGTACTAGCCATGGATCTTGGAAGCATGTTGCTTAACCTCCTGTGTCTCACATTAAGATGGAGCTAATAGTGTATTCATGCAGACTTGCTGTGCAGTTTAAATAAAATATCATATGTAAGTTCTTGGCTCGGGTGCTGGCATGGGGTAGGAGGTACGGATTGATTAGTAGCTCGCCTGCTCGAGGCTGAGAACCAGAACTTTGGTCCCTCATAAATTCACTATCCCAGTAGGTGATGGCAGTCAGCCAGCCAGTCAACCTTCTGCTGGCCATTTCCCTACCTCATCATGAGGCATCTTTTCAGCTAACTTCAGCCTCCTGAAGAAATAGAATCCCTTGAAGGATGACTGGGCCAATAGAGTGAATGGCCAATTGCTCCAGTGCCATTCTTGTCTTGATGATTAAATATGTATCACAGCAGCAGTTTCTGTCCTTGCTTCCTCCATTCGCGCTGGGCACACATGTACACACACACGTCTGCAAGCAAAGCACCCTATTGTCCGTGTGGATAATCCTCACAGTATCCCCGTGGACAAAGACCTATTTGGCACCAACATAAGAGATGGATCCTTGACAGGAAGCAAAGGGGACTGACTTCATTTTAGGTGCTGACTCCAGCAATCTGTTGCTGATTCAGAATAAAGGGAGAGCTTCCCAGAAACCTATGGAGGCTCTCCCTGACATTTTGAAGAAAGAACAAATTGTAATTCTACAGCATCCCATTGTATGGTACTGGACGGTAACAGTTGCTCCGGAGTTTTTAGACAATGTGATAAAGGATACGCAGTACCCCAAAAGCAGCCTCCCCCTGTCCCCAGCCTTCACTGCTGACAGGTAACAGAAGGAGGAAAGAGGGCAGGAGGGGATGGAAGGGCCATAGGCTATTCCCCCCTCTCCCCCTTTGAGTTCAGGCTGAAGTTCCCGCAATGTGTATTAGTCTGGAGCTGGCACACCCACTATTTCAGCAATGTTATAATGAAGAAATTATGTCCCAGAATCACTTTTGGTAGGATTCAGGGAAAAAATTGAATATCAGGGAATTCCCATCATGGCTCAGCAGTAAGAAACCCAACTAGTATCCATGAGGATGTGGGTTTGATCCCTGGCTTCGCTCCGTGGGTTAAGGATCTGGTGTTGCTGATCCTTAACCCACTGTGGTGCAGGTCACAGATGTGACTTGAATCTGGCCTTGCTGTAGCTATGGTGTAGGTCAGCAGCTGCAGCTTAGATTCAACCCTTAGGCTGGGAACATCCACATGCCATGGGTGCAGTCCTGAAAGACCAAAAACGAAAAACACTTTCCTACCTGCATTTGAAATGAGGCTTTGGAAAACCCTAGAATTTTTGGGAAAATCACCCATTCTGCCTGGACTTTCCAGCTCTCAGGGAGGGTCCAGGAGGGCACAGCTACAAGGAAAACTGATGGGGAACAAGAGGCCAGGCGAAACAGAAGACAAAAGATTGATTCAAAAATGCTGAGGGTGAGACCAGAATTTTTGTTAGGAAGAGGCAAGGTTAAAGCCAAAAATAGAGTCAGGGGCCAAATTCGAAGACTGAGGGGAGATGGAATACAGGAGAATAAGGAAGAACACAGTGAGCTAGAAAATGCAGATGGCATAGAGTCGGGGTGGGACAGACGCAGATCTTTTATGGGGTGCATTTGTCAGGAGAGGCCAGGCCAGTGTTATGGAGCCAGCTCCTGTCTGCCCATCTGCATCTTTGATCCAGATAGGTTCATCTTTATTTTATTTTTTCTTATTTTTATTATACCCTCACATGCTACATAGAGAAGTTCCCAGGCTAAGGGTTGAATCAGAGCTGCATCTACCAGTCTACACCACAGCCACAGCAACACCAGATCCAAGGCGTGTTTATGACCTGCATCACAGCTCACAGCAACACCGGATACTTAACCCACCGAGCGAGGCCAGGGATGAAACCCACATTCTCATGGATACTAGCTGGGTTCATTAACCACTGAGCCACAACAGGAATTCCACATTCATCTTTAATAGCACGTGTCTATATCCTCCTCCCCAGGGCAGAACAAGTCCAACAATTGGCCAGGATGAAGTTTCCCGCAGGGTGGAACTGATGAAAAGTGTGTGTTCCCTGAAGCTGGAGAGAGATGGGCAGCTTGGAAATCCCAGAGACAAACAGGATCTGAGCCCAATACTCCTGAGAATGAAGCCTGGGCAGGTCTCCAAGCCAAGGAGCCAGAAGCAAATATTAGAAACCTGTGAGCAGAGGCCCACAGGAAGAGCAAATAGCAGCGTGTGGTCCTGGGAACTTACATGAATAATCCAGGCAGGTAGGGGATGGTGTCTCCAGGGGGCTGTAACACACTGGGAGCTCAAAGTGCAGAAGGATCTGCTTCATCAAAAGGGCCAGGGTGTAGGTCATTTTCCAAGCTTTCCATAAGGAACCGAGCTGGGAGAATTTACATCATCTCCAGCTCATTGGGGCTTAAGGAGAAGATGCATGGCCCCTAACCAGTACCTGCAGTGTGAGTACTGCAGAGGGGGTGACATCTGTCCCCAACACAATAAAATTCTTTTGTTCCTGTTCACTTCTATTTGGAAAAAAAAAAAATAGTAACCATGACAACATCAATACTAAGCCTGAAGTTTTAGGGGTTGGTGTCATTCAGGTAGGAAAACTCACGTGAATTGTTTCTGCAGAGGGCCATGGAGAGTGGAATTTGTCTGTTTCTCTTCCAGCAACTCTAAGGGTGCTGTTTGTTCTTTGGGGTTGCTGGAAGAAGTCCATTGGGCTGATCATTATTAACAGAGAGCAGCAATTTTGAGTGCTGAGGACACTGGACCTGTACACAGCCCATAAAGGAGGTCTCTAGACAGACTATTCTTTCACCAACAAGGATATTTATTAAGAAGCTATCAGGTCCTGGAAGGGGGCTGACTACGGAAATGTAACTCTGTCTTCAAGGTATTAGCGCCCTCAGGTAAAGCAAGAAGTAGCCCTTAGTTCGGCTAAGTAGTGACTATAAATACAAGAGTTCAAAGAAGGCAAAGATAGTAGGGGCTCAGACAATTTCTCTCTCTCTTCCTTCCATCCTTCCTGCCACTAAATCTAAGGAGGGCCTGTGCCAGGCACTGGGATGTTCATCAAACAAGGTGGATAGAGTTTTGCCCTTTTGGACCTTACAGTCTAGTTGAGAAAGCTTTGTTGCCTTCAAGAACAGATAGAGTTTTAAATGCCTAAGGGGGGGTAGGCAGGGTCAACTAGAGGAACACAAGCATGACTGGGGATCAGGGGAAGGAAGGTAAGGAAATAACTGTACAGCCAAAAGGATGCTTGTCAATATCATTCTGGGACATAGAAGCTCTTTTATGTACATATGTATGTATGTATGTACTTGCTTTGGCAGGCAAAGAGTGAATTTATTGACACACGATGCTTGTGAGAAATACAAGTGGGCAACAAGGGAGTGCAGCCCCAAGAACAGAGAGGGCTATATTATTTTATAATCAAATAAAGAAGTGGGGAGGGGAGAAGACCACCTTCTTCCTCATTTTGGGGTAGGCATCGAGGCTTACACTATTAGTTCCTTTTTTGACCCTATGTGGTCTGAGGTTTTATCCTCCATAAAAAGGACACTCAGGGTATGACTTTCCAACAATATAATAGGGTAGCATGGATGAATTAGGGAAGGGAGGGGAATCATTTGGTGTGGTGGTGGTGGAGAGGTGAAGGGAAGATCAGATCCAGCCCAAACTTGTAAGAAAACTCCAGAAGCTTACTATGCTCATGATTCACTGACTTGTGCAGGAGCATAGAGTTATTTGGCTTTTTGCAACATTTCTCCTCTGTCTAGAGTTAAGGCTGGTACATTTGGCTCTTAGCTGAAGGGAACACAGCTCATCTTCCCAGAGTAAGCAGTCAGTGAAGTTATGTCTCTCCAAAATCCAGTGTAATAGATTTGGTGGGCCACTCAGTCTTCAGTCTTTACCACAGTAGACTTCCTAAAATGAAATATCCTTAAGGCCACTGGCCTCACTTAAATTTGGAACCACAGAGAAACCATGTCCTCTCCAGAGTTTTAACTAAGAGATCACATAGGCCACCAGATAGAGTTGGCTCAGTAAGGTAACTATTGTTTTTGGACATCCAGCAATAGCCAAAGGGGAAGCACCTGACCCAGCTCTTGACCTAATCATAGGCCCACCATCCCTTTGGTTAAAGGCATTTGTTCAGTGACAGGCATATGACCCATGCTGGGCTAAACCCAAAACTCTTTCTTTAGGTATAGGTAACCCTCCACCATATGCAATACTTGACATAAGCTAACTGGAGTTGATTCCTGTCAGTTGCACTAAGAGTCCTGAAAAACATGGTAATATCCTAGTTTAAAACATTAAAAAAAAAAATGGCCAAAAGTTGGCTGAACTTTAATTTCATTTGGCTCTATTCATAAATTGTTCTTCAGTCTCCATCCATTCTAGATCTAGCAGGGGTGAAGACAAAGCTATTGAAAGTTGGAGCTGTCTCCTTGGCAAATGGGGAGAACTTGGTAATAGCCTTGCCTCTTGCAGAGTACAAACGTATAGAATTTTACTAGTCTTCAAAGCAAATGGAGAACCAGATCAAATTTAAATTTAAGTGGCCAAATGTCCCAGATCACTTTTATTCAACTCTGACATTTTACTTAAAATTACTGGTAGAATTTAATATCAAGAATATATATATTATAAACTCTTTAGGGATTGTGTCTCCCTCTTTTTCATAATCCTTACAATACCAAGGATAATGACATTCATCATTCATTGAAGGCCTACTAAGAACTGTACTGTCTTTCATACATTAAGACGTAATTTTACAGAATTCCAGAAGTTGAACATTATTATCCTCATTTATCAAATAAGGAAATGATTCCAGAAGAGTCTCAAAGTCATGCAACTTAGTAAATATCAGGATCAGAATTTGAAATCAGGTCTTTCAAATTCTAAATTTGTTCTCATGAAATTATATACACTGTATATACAGTACTCAGCACAAAATAGGTAAGCTACAAATTCTCGATAAATTGAAAATTAAAGCAGTTTTGTAAATAGGTCGAAAATTGCAATCATAAAGCTAGTAAGCTTCCAAAACAACATAAATTGGGTTCTAATTATTTCAGGTGTGTTAGCCTTGTTTCTTCAACCAAAGGGAAAATATTAGGACACTGAATCCCTCATTTATGTAATCTGGTATTTTCAAAAGAATACTGCATACACAGTAGGTATGCAGGAAATTTTTATTTAATTGAAGGGCTCGGAATGCATTTGGAACTCCCAATGTTTAATGATAGAATCCCTTTATAAAGGCTCTCCAGAGGTCACATGCTGGAGCACCACTGTTAAACTCAGCAGAAAATATAAAGTTCTGCTTAGTCCAATTCTTTGCCAATGAGGAAGGTGCTGATCTTCAGCAAATCACACAATTAATGGAAATTTCAACAGATCCTTGGTCGTATAACAAACCTTCTCTGTCACATGCCTGCCAAGGCCTGTTTTCTAACCTGGAGGCTATTGTTTCACTCATTGTGTTTGCCATTAAACATTGCTGACTTCATTAGGTATTGAGAACTTGGGCTCACGTCTCAACAGGTAGGAAGGCTTTGAACTTGCCATCTGTGTAGCACTGTAGACTCCAGAATTTTCAGGCATTTCGACTTTCAGGCTGCAGGGGCTTAATGATTGATTCAAGTGGTAGAGGAGGGGGATGCCTGGCAAAGGTAGGCGGTACGAAGAGGAGGGTAAGTTGCTGCCAAAACTGTTGGAATGTTGGAAAGATAAAAAATTCTTTGGGAGGATTCCAGCTTACCATCTTTCCAATACAGTACATCTCCAACTTCCCAATGCCCACTCTTAATGCCACCTATGTATTTACTGGATAGCTGGGTGGAAAGAGGTAGATGGGGGGGGGTAAAGGAAAGGGGAAAGTAATTTTAAAGTGAATTGATGCTCATGCTACATCTGCAGACAAGGAAAAGAGTCTTGGAAAAGACCTTCACCCAAGTAAAAGGAGGAGGAGGAGAAAAAGGAGGAAGGAAAGGGGGAGAAGGAGAGGAAAGGGAGAAGACAACAAAGCAGGAATTCCTCTTTGAATTCTGTGACAATGATCTCTTGGGGAGATTATCAGTGCCAAAGATCTAATCTCAGAAGTAGTGGTGATGTTATCAAGCTTTGGAAGGGATTACAAGTAACCCAGAGACCTACATCCTACCTAACCCCTAAGTCGCCAATTTGGGTGTTCACGTCTCCTTTTGGGCCTTGGTCTTTGTCTACCGCATGAAAGAATAGGACCAGACTATTTCTCTGAAAACTTTATTTATATTTTGTGTAGAAGCATAAACAAGTTAAGCAAATAAAAGCAGAATGGATGGGGAGTTAGGGGTTGGTAGGTACAAACTACTACTTTCTTTTTCTTTCTTTTTTTTTTTTTTTTTTTGCTTTATTTATTTATTTATTTATTTATTTATTTTTGTCTTTTTAGGGCTATACCCAAGGCATATGGAGGTTCCCAGGCTAGGGGTCAAATCAGAGCTACAGAGGCTGGCCTACACCACAGCCATAGCAACGAGGGATCCAACACCACAGCTCACAGCAATGCTGGATCCTTAACCCACTGAGCAAGGCCAGGGATCACACCTGCGTCCTCATGGATACTAGTCAGATTTATTTCTGCTGAGCCATGACGGGAACTCCCAAACTATTACATTTAGAATGGATAAGCAATGACTCCTACCATATAGCACAGGGAACTATATCCAGTCTCTTGGGATAGACCGTAATGGAAGATAACATGAAAAAAGAATATATGTATGACAGGGTCACTATGCTATACGGCAGAAATTGACTCAACACTGTAAATCAAATATACCCTAATAAAAAAATAAATTTAATTTTTTTTAAAAAGTTGAATGGCTTTTGTAGAAGCAGGGATTGAGGGCTGATACTACCCCAAGTTTACTGTTCTCATAAAAACCTCCAAGCACCATTTCCCTGGAGTTTGTGAATGACCCCAAAGAGGACTTTGAAAACTTCTACTTTAATGATTATAATGATCCCTCTGGCATTGATAGTCTTTGACCAGTGATCCACACCTAGGTTCTCATGAATCTCTGAGGAGGCGTCATCTGAGGGTGGTGTTTGGAAAAACCTGTCTCCCAGCCCTCCCCCAGTATAGAAATGACCTTGGCAGAGAAGCGGGCAGGAAACAGGCCAGAAGAACAGACTTGTCTCCAATACTGAAATAGGCATTTCCAGTTCTTCCCTGAAGAACCATTTCCCAGATTATACACTGAGCAGAGTTTGGTGTCTCATTGAGGACGCCTAATGGTGCCATTTAAGGCCTGGCCTCCGAGTAACTTAAAAAGAATGAATGCAGTGCAATGAATTGATCCCAAAGACATGAGCATCTGCCAAATGGGCTCACTCTTTGTGAGCCATGAGAAGTGACATCATTGAGCACATAAGTGTGTGTATGTGTGTGCTTATGTGTAGACAGAATTTGTATTTCATCTCATAAGCACTCTTCTCAATCACCTCTTCTTCACCTTGCAATTCTCTTCAAATATCCAGTAATTTCTAGAAAATTCTCCAAATATCTAGCAAATTCTCCAAAATGCGTCTTGCAGAGCATCTTAGGTCTCATGTCTCCTGGGAGGGATCCTTCTCTACCTGTTCTGTTCTCTCTCCTATAAACCTAGCAGTTACCATTCATGTGCCCAATTTCTCCAGCAATGTAATCTTGCAGTGTTGTGTAATCCTCCATCAGAGTCAGCTTCATCTCCCCAGCAAAATTAAACCTTCCTGTAATCAGGGCAAGATCATGTTTCTCTGTATCCCATAGCGCTGTGCACAGAGTAAATACTGCTGTGCAATGGATAGAGCGCAGCCTCTGAATCTGCAGACCTGGCCCTGATGTTTTCTAGCTGCATGACTTTGACTTAGTTTAAATTATCCTTAACCACCTCATCTAGTACCTATTTTATAGGAGTCACTGGAAATAACAAATGATGCCCATAAAGTGACTGGGACTGTGCCTGGTAGGGCTCCTGTTATTATCACCCTGGAGTCAATACATTTATAGTGATAGGAAAGTAATGTTGTGAGGACCGTAGGGGAAAAACTGAGCAGTGAGTTTTGTGACTGGCTTTCCCTGAAATGAATCTTTATTTCTTCCTTGTTAAAAGTGGGCTTCCAGGCATGTCATAAAACATAAGAAAGGCATAATGTGGTTAGTCAGAAGAACTTGGAAAGTTATATCTTAGATAGGACCAGAAAAAGCCCATCTAGAAGAAGCAGTGTATGGCTAAGAAGGAAGGAGAACCTTGAATTTGTGCACACAAATTGGCAGAAGTTCTGGATTGTGACAAGGAACCACCATGGCCACAAGAGCTAATGACATAGCTGGCTTATCCAAAGCTAAATCAGAAAGTGTGTTCAGAGTTATCTAAGCTAATATCCTGGACCCTAGTACCTCTCTCCATTCTAATGAATATGGCTATAGCATTTGAAGATCAGCAGTTTCTGCCCCTGTGAGTTCCATACAGGCTAAAGTCATACTGTCATGAATCCAGGATTAACAAAATTCGGGGTCCTTTCCTGCCAATATCTTCAACCACAGGTCTAGGAGATTACAAATGAGCTAAATGATTGGACATAACAAGTCTTAGCCCTGCGTGGAATTTTCAGCAATGATGGCAGTAGTTATGGTCATCGCTCTTGTGGAACATAATGATTCAGAAAACTGAAGGTCAGCTATATTGCTGATTTCTAGGCATTTAAAAAGATTATCTCTTGAGGCAACCATAGAGAAACTTTGCTTCCTTGTAGCCACCTAAAGTTAGTAATTGCAAAATTTTGTACTAAGTCAATAATCCACAGACTGGTTTAGAAGGATAGTTTCACTTGTTTTCAGAGAACTCAAGATCTAGGGATCCTTAGAAATGAGGAAATCCTCTGAATGTGTGTGGCCAAGGGAGATGAGCCATTGGTTAGAGTATAAACTGCAAGTTGTTACAAAGGAAGCCAGTGCCTCTTAGTCTGAGTTGTCTGTCCACAGAATTATCTGGATGTAAATAGGGAAACCAGCCAACAAACATGTAAAGAGATGCTAAACTTCATTCATGACTAAAGAAATGCAAATTAAAACAACAAGGAGATACCATTTTCTTTTCACCTATCAGATTGGCAAAACTCTTAAGCTGGATAAAACCCTTCCATGGTAAGGATGTGGGCCAAAAGTCGTTTTCATACACTTTACATGAAGTGTAAGTTGATGCAGCCTTCTGGAAGATAATTTAGTATTATCCATCATAATTAAGCAGGCATGCATCCTTTCCTCGTCACTTTCCTGCTAGGAATGACCCTTTGGTACAGTTGTATCTATAAGAATCTGTCAAACTATATGTCAAAGACAGTTTTGGTTGTAGTTTATAAGACAATAACCAGAGAATCAACCCAAGCATTTACAATAGGAAACTGGTTAAAATAAAAAATATAGTGCATCAATAATATTGAATAGCTGAGTTACACCTAAAAATCTAAGGAGACAAAAGCAGTTAGACTTCACAGCATAGAGTACAGGAGAGGAGAGAGTTGTGCAGAGGGAGAAGTCTGGAAACCAGCAGAAGCTTCCTCTCAAATATCTGGCAGTGTTCAGATCAGCATATGTGGGTGAAGAAACTACCCAAGACTGGGGATAGAACCATTCAAAAGAGGTAGAAGAAAAAGTATACAGCACTCGCACAGAGCTAGGAATTGTGCCCACTGCCACCAACTAGACTGGAAAATATAACTCACAAGACATTGGGGAGCATATTCAAGAAGGGGCCTGCAGCAGGAGGGAAGACTTAGCCCTAGACTAAACACAGCTCTGGTCCCATCTAACAATCTTCAGTGCAAAGTCCAAATGGTTCGGAGGTCTCCAAGTAATTTGAGTATGTCTCGGAACAAAGCTTAAAAAATTTTATAGAAATATAAAATATGCGGCACCCATTAAGGTAAAATTTACAGTGTCTGGGGTTTAATCAAAGATTACCAGGCATGCAGAGATGAAGGAAAATACAATCCATAATAAGGAGAAGAATCAATCAATTGCAACCAAGCCAGAACTGAAACAGATGTGAGAATTAGCAGACAAGAGCTTTCAAATGGTTATTATCCTTGCCTTCCATATGTTTAAAATGTTAAAGACATTGAAAATATTAAAAAAATAAATCAAATTTCTAGAGACATAAACAAGATGTAGAGCAACTAGATCTCTCATCCCTTGCTAGTGGAAATGGACAATAAAACCCTACTTTGGAAAGTGGTTTGGCAGGTTTTTTTAAAGTTAAACATACACTCACCATGTATTCCGGCTATTCTACTCCTAGGTATTTACCCAAGACATATGTCCATTTGTACACAAATGTTCATAGCAACTCTATTTGTAATAGTCAAAACCTAGAAATAACCCAAACATTCATCAATGAGTGAATGGATAAACAAACCATGGCATAGCCATACAATGATAGTAGAAAATAGAAAAGGAAAGAACTATGGATGTATACTGATGAATTTCAAGAGAATGACTCTAGGTGAGAAAATAAAGAGTACGGAATGTATGATTCCATTTATACAAAACTCCTGATGGAAAATATTTGTCAAATGAAAGCCTATAAAGGAGGAAAAGAGGCAAAGAGGGAGGAGGGGGAAAATTGCACAGGGGAGTGAAGAACTTTGGGGGAGGGATGAATATGTTTAGTAACTTAATCTCAGTAATGGGTTCAGGGGTGTATAGATAAGTATTTAAACTTACCAAATTATATACTTTACAATTTATGATATGCCAGTATACTTCTATAAAGCTGTTTAAAACAAACATAAATAAATATATTATATATAATATATATATATTTATATATATATAATATAATATATATAAATATAAATAAATAAATATAAAGCTGTTTAAAAGAAAGAGGTGGGACATATGTGTTCAGATGGAAAGCCTTCCAAAACATAGTAATTGAAAAAATGCAACGCAGTGTCTATGATGGGTTGTCTTTGGATCACTGGGCCCAGATCAAAAACATATAATGGCACATGCATTAAAATTTTTGGGGAAAAATAAAAAGAACCATTGTTAACAGTAGTTGTTTTAGGGAGATGGCCCAGGGATAAAAGGAATCTTTTATTAAAAATCATTTTGGGGGGCTCCTGTGCTCAGTGGTTGATGAGCCCGACTGGGAGCCATGAGGTTTCGGGTTTGAAACCTGGCCTCGCTCAGTGGATTGGGGATCCGGCATTGCTGTGAGCTGTGGTGTGGGTCACAGACGCGGCTCGGATCTGGTGTTGCTGTGGCTCTGACGTGGCCAGTGGCTGCAGCTCCGACTGGACCCCTAGCCTGGGAACCTCCACATGCAGGTACAGGCCTGGAAAAGACAGGAAAACAAACAAACAAACAAAAATCATTCTTGAACTGTTTACATTGTCTTATAATAGATACACATTTTATTTAAAGTAATTCATTGTTAGCTGGGGTTTCATAAGCAGTAGAATTGAGAAACATTTTTGTTTTCTTATTTTTTCCATATTTAAATATTTATTTTTGAAAAAAAAAATAGAGGGACCAACTCTTTGGAAAACAGTTTGGCAGTTTCTTAAAAAGTTAAATACAGTTGACCCTGAGCCTTGTTACAGGCACTGTCTTGCACAATCCAAAATCCGCATATAGCTTTGCCGTTATCCCTTCCCATCCCCGGCTCTGCATCTGCAGATTCAACCAACTGCAGATCTTGCAGCGCTGTAGTATACATTTATTGAAAAAAAAAAAAATGCATGTAGGTGGACCTGTGCAGTTCAAACTCATGCTGTTCAAGAGTCAACTCTATTTCCTTTCAATAAACTTTATAATTCCATTCTTATGAATGAATCTGAGACATGAAAACATATCCACACAAAAGTATAAATGTGAACATTCATAGCAGCATTATTCATTATAGTGAAAAATACCCATCAATTGCTGTATGGATAAACAAAATTCACCCTATTCATGCAATGGAGTACCATGCCACAATTAAAAGGAACAAATTATGGTACATGAGTGACTCTCAAAAACATAATGTTAAGTTAAACTCGAAGCAAAAACCTACATATTGTGTGATTCCATTTATGTGAAATTCTATAAGAAGCAAATGTATAGAGACAGAATGCAAATCAGTGGTTGCCTAAGACAGCGGGTGAGAACAGAGAATAACTATAAACAGGCAGAAAAGGAACTTTGGGGGCTGATGGATATGTTCTCAGACTGATGATGATTGCACAACTTTATAAATTTCCAAAAGCCGTTGAATTATAGATGTACCATGGCTGAACTTGATGGTATGTAAATTATACCTTGTTAAAGAGTTAAAATCAAAAACAACTGTGAAATCAGAAATAAAGCCAGTTGCTGCAGAAGATGCTTACTTTTTCCATCCAAGGAGACGGAACTAATTGCTAAAATGCAATAGGACCTTGGTGCTCTTGGGGCTGCAGTTAGTGGTTTCAGAATAGCAATATGTAGATAGGGCAGCTCCAGCTGCAAAGCATTGTCTTCTTTGGGTGAGTTTTCATTTCAAATATACAGAAGGGTCTGGTGTATGTCCACTATGTACAGAGACAGCCAAGAGTGGTAGCATGTCCGTAGTGAAGGCAGGTTCTGAAATCAAACAGAAGGGCTATAATCCCAGGAGTTCCCATTGTGGAGCAGCAGAAACGAATCCGACCAGGAACCATGAGGGGGCGAGTTTGATTCCTGGCCTCGCTCAGTGGGTTTAAAGATCCAGCGTTGCTGTGAGCTGTGGTGTAGGTTGCAGACATGGCTTGGATCTGGCATTGCTGTGGCTCTGGCATAGGCCGGCAGCAGCAGCTCTGATTAGACCTCTAGCCTTGGAACCTCCATATGCAGCCCTAAAAAAGACAAAAAAAGACCAAAAAAAAAAAAAAAAAAAAAAAAAGGAAGGCCTCGCATCCCAGCTTTGTCACTCCCCTACTTAACTGGGTTCTAGTGCCTGAAGTGATCTGCATGGCATACAGCAGGACCACAAAGATCTTCAATTTGTATGTCCTCAGGGCAGTGGGGATTGTGCTGTCCTATCCATACTCTTCTGCTGGGCCCTCTCTTACCCGATCACTGATAAGCTGATGAGAGCTAAGGAGCCAAGGTAGCAGACAGACAAAGATGTCCACTCTGTTTCAAAGCAGGTCTCTTTCTCTAAGGTCACCTCACTGCTTCATGTGCTTTAGGTCAGGGATTCTAAAACTTTTGGATTCTAAGACTTTGTGAATGAGTCAAGAATTAACGATAATTTGGAAAAATTAAAATATTGTGAACTTTTAAGTATTTACTTAAATGATTTTCTTTGAGATAATTGTAGATTTGCATGCAGGTGTAAGAAATAACACTGAGAGGAGTTCCCACTGCGGTGCAGTGGAAACGAATCTGACTAGTATCCATGAGGATGTGGGTTCGATCCCTGGTCTCACTCAGTGGGTCTGGGATCCAGCTTAGTCATGAGCTGTGGTGTGGGTCGCAGACTCAGCTCGGATCCCGTGTGGTATAGGCAGGCTGCTGTAGCTCCAATTCAACCCCTAGCCTGGGAACTTTCATATGCTTTGGATGCAGCCCTAAAAAGCCAAAAAGAAAGAAAGGAAGGAAGGAAGGAAGGAAGGAATAATACAGAGATGCCATGAACTCTCCATCCAGTTTCCTCCAATGACAACATCTTGAAAACTACAGTACTTTTTACATTGACTCTGTGACCCATATTGAGTTAAATTTTTTTATAAGATAATGAGGTTTAGATCAAGGTAGATTTTCCCCCATGGATGTTCAATTGCTCTAGCGCCATTTGTAAAAAGTCTATTCTTCTATCGAATTGTTTTCACACTTTTGTCAAAAAACAGTTAATACTTGTATGGGTGTTTTTCTGGGTTCCTTATTCTATTCCACTAGTCTGTGTAGACAATCCCTCCATCAATACTATATCCTTTTGGAGTTCCCGTGGTGGTGCAGCAGAAATGCCATGGGTGCAACTTTAAAAAGGTAAAAAAAAAAAAAAAAAAAGGGTGCCAAGAAAACTTTTATTTTACACTATTAGAATTTCACAAAAGAAGGTACAATTTAATACCTAAAAAGAGAGAGAGAGAGAAAGGGCATAAACTCAGAATAAAGGAAATCTTTTTATTTTTTTATTCTTTTTAGGGCTGCACTTGCAGCCTATGGAAGTTCCCTGGCTGGGGGTCGAATTGGAGCTACAGCGGCCAACCCTAAGCCACAACCACAGCAATGTGGAACCTGAGCCATGTCTGCAACCTACACCATAGCTCACAGCAATGCTGGATCCTTTAACCCACGGAGCAAGGCCAGGAATCAAACCTATCCTCATGGATTCTAGTCAGGCTTGTTAACTGCTGAGCTACAATGGGAACTTCCAAAAGGAAATCTTTTTAACTGAATGAATTTAGCTTCATGAAAAGCTCTGCATACTGTTTTTATTTTTCTCGTTTCTCCTTGGACCTGTGAAAATTGCATTCCTTACTCATACCCATTAGCAAGGTTTCTGGGGCCTCGATGTCACAGTCGTCCTGCTTGACTTGGAAGCAGCAGTGCAGAGGAGAAGAATGAGCATAGGTTTGGGATCCAGAGTTGTGGGTTCAAATGCTGAATCCCCTGCCTGCCAGGTGGGTGACCTCAGATAAGTCATTGGTGGATTATCAGAAAGGGCTTTGATGCCCACAGATTTAGATATTCCAATTCGGTTACTTGGTAGCTGAGTAAGCTTAAGCAAGTTACCAAACTTCTCAGTGGCTGTTATCCCATCAGTAACATGGGAATAGTGTGAGAACCAAGGAGGAGTAAATGGGGGGATGCCTGTAAGACACTCAGCACAGGGGTTCATATGGGACATAGTAAACACTCAACAGCTGGTAGCTCTCTCTCCAGGGGTGATTATACTCAGTAGGGATATCAGTCCTTACTTCTTAAAAGGGTTACAAGGATTTAATGAAATGCATAAAAGCAACTTGTAGTGCCTAGCGCATAATTAGTAATTTAAAAAATTTGAGTTCTCTTTCTCCTCACCTTACCTCAATGTCCAAATCTGTAAACTAGGTCCAGTAAAACCCACTTACATAGAGTTGATGCAAGAATTGAACGTAACAGTTATAAGCAAGTGCTTTGTAATCTGGGGCACTGTGTACACATGTCTGTTGCAATTACAGTGATGGGCCCTGCCTGTGTTTATATATTTGCAAGGGCCTCTCAGAGTACCAGATGAATTATTATCATGATAAATCATAACCTCATAGAGAAAATTAGCCCAGGCCTAGAACTAAGGATGAAAGTAGAAAGAAATAAGTCTGGGAAACAGAAAACAAAATTAATAAATATTGAAATGCAAACCCACAGCATTTGGCCTGTATCCTCCCTGCCCTAGATCCTCATGCATTATCTCATTGTGAGAAATGTTTGTGGGAAGCCACAGATCTTTGCAGACTGATATAGTCAAAAAGGAAAACAGCATGCACAAAATCAAAACTCACCCAGCCCTTTGCTCTCACTACTGTGCATCCTCTCTGAAGCAGACATTCCTAGCCTGGCAACATTAGGGTTTGGCCCAGGCTCTCTGGGAACTACACTGACTCTTTGGTATATGTCAGGTCAGCTGTCCTGCTGAAAAAGATCTGGAATGTGACTTCTTCTTGATCATGCAGGTTCTTGTCCTCCTCCCCAAAGTAGCTTTTAGAAGGCATGAATGCAAGAAAAGGAGTAAGTCAGCAAAGACAATAAGCAGAGCAGCCGAAGCAAAGAGCAAGTCAAAACTGCATCAGAAGATGTTTGGTCACGTTGAGATAGCTTGACGGTCAGAGGCTGGAAGCAGGGAGACCACTGAATATTACTGCAGCAATTCAGAGAGATACTTCTGGCTTCAAGGTACAGAACAGGGCTGACATTTTACACTGACCCTGGCCTCCAGCCTTACTTGGTTAGATGTACAGCCACAGTGTCTTTGAAAGTATCGCTTGTTGATTCTTGTAAGTAACTAACTCAGTTTGATGAAACACTTACCATGTACCTGGTTTTTGTGACAGACACAAAAGAATGAAGGGAGCTGGGGTGAAATTCAAGTCCTCACCTTCACACACTTACCACATCCCACAGGAAGTGGGTTCGTCTGTGAAAAGGCAGCCAACCTTATCAATAGTCTTTGTTCAGTGCAGACATGTAAGTACAGAAGGGCTTCCAGACAGGGTGAGAACACTTTCCTACTGGTGGCTGGGGGTGGGAGGGATTGAATTCTGGTAAGAGAGGACAGAGAAGGGTGCCCTAGGAGAGAGGATGGCATAATCTGAGGCTCTGAAACAGGAATGCTCCCTGTGGGCTCTGGAAGTGCTGGGCAGACCACTCTGCATGGAGTGGGGTCTTTGCATTGAAGATAATCATGAGTGACAGGAATGAAGGGGTAGGAAAGGATCTTAAATGTCACATGAAGAATTTGGGTTGAATCCCATTGGCAGAAAAGAGCTCTGAGTGTTTGGGGTGCGGGTGGGGAATAAATTCAGGATGCAATTTGGGGAAGATTTCTCTGTCGTGTGGATTTGAAGGATGGAGACTGAAGACAAGGGGCTCTCACTGCTCTCACTGAAGCTATTATTCAGTTATTTCAAGACAAGACCCTGAATCAACATGGTGCCAGAAAGGGTAGGTTGGGATATGCAAGAAATGTAGTGAAAGAAAATATACCAGGACTTTGCAAGTGGATATGAGGATATGAATATAAGAGGTTTTGGAAGGAGATAAGAGGTTTTGGAATTAGATGACCAAAAGTAGAATGGAGGTGATTGGACAGAAGCGGTCAATTCAACTGGGTGGACTAAGAGAAAGTGTGCCTTCGGAGCTCAAATATCAGATCTAACTCTCTACCTGTGGAAGAGGGGGCAAGGTATTTGTTCTTCCTGAATCTCTATTTGCTCCTACATCAAAGAGATGTCAAAGTACACACATCAAAGGGGTGTTATGAGGAGGGAGAAAATAAATATAAACTATCTGACAGGGTGGTTAGTCTCTTGCACCTGCTCAATAACTAGGAGTTCCCTTTGCCTTCTTTCCTCTCCTCCAGTCCCAGGAAGACACACACCACACCCTCATCTGCATCTTCTCCCAGTCCCTGTGTGAGTTCTAAGCAGGGGAAGAGGGCTCAGCAATTCCGGCAACTTGAATTCTGCAGAGTGAACCGGAGAACTGAAGAAGGTATCAGTCAGTCACAGTCAAGCCAGGGTTCCGGTGAGATGATATTTTGTCCCTTGGCCCCTTGTTCTAAAATGGTCCTTGGCTGGAAAAATCCAGTCACATGTGTTTCACCAGGGGAGCTTAGACCTACTGGGGGATGGAAACTTCAGGCTAAGAGATCTTTAATATGGGGAGCTAACAGAAAGTAAATTAGTTACTAAAAAGTTTTTTTGTTTTTAAAGAAAGGAATGTTGTAAGTCTTTCAGACTTCACATATTATGGGGGAGAAAGACAAATTTGGACTTGAAATCTGAGCAAACCTGAGAGCTGTTGGGCAGGTATAGACAAGACAACTTTCAAACAGCAAAAGAGGGGAAAAAAGAGCGAAAACCAAGAGGGCCCGCAGGCCTGCAGACCAGGGAAGGGGAGGGGCATGCGCAGGTGAGGGTCCCCTGACCCTCCTGCCTGGGAGCCCGGGCTGACCCAGGTCGGTGGGAGACTGGCTGAGCTTAGGTCTAGAGCAATTTTGTCATCGTCCCTTTCAGGTTCTCACAGAGGAGATGACACTTTGGTTCCCTGCTTCTTACATGGAAGGAACGTGGTGCAGGAGGAGGCATTCTGCTGCCTCCTAATCCAGCACTGAGAGGCATCACAGCCCTGAACGCTCTCCTCCACCCTGAGCTCAGGGACAGAAACATTGCTGTCAGAGAAGGGGGTGGGGTGGAGGCATTGGTACTGCCCAGATAGGACAGGGAATCTCAGCCTGAGGACCACAGCACATTTCCTACCTACCTTCCCCACTGAGAGCAGATTGGAGGCACCAGCCCTACAGTACTGTAAAGCCACTGGACAGCATGTTCCCCATGGGCATGCATTGTGGCTCTCTGCCTCCTGGAAAATAAGCAGAGATGAGCTGGGTGCACCAGGACACCCTGGTGAGCCAACCAGGCCACATCTCTAGCCTCGGAGCTGCGGAATTAACATGCTTGGGCACTATGTGCCAGGCACTCTTCTGAGTGGTCCAGAGATATATTATGGAATTTCATTGCCACAAAATCCCTAGGAGGTAGGTGCCACAATCTCCCAACTTCGCAGATGAGTAAATGGAGGCACAGAGAGGTTGCAGCTTGCCCAAGGATGCCAAACCAGAAAGTAGAAAGTTTTGGGCTCAAATCTATGCAATCCTAGTAGATGGCCCCTCAGGAAGCCCTCACTGGGCCCTGCTCTTCTCATTGCCCCACCCCCTGGCTGGAAGCCCCTGTCTCTGGGCTTCACAGTACTCATTACAGAGCTGTGATGGCTTAACTGCCACCCACTAGGCTGTATGCACCATAAGGCACCATAAGCCATGTCTCTGTTGTTCATTCCTCTGTCCCCAGTGCTTAGAACAGAGCTGTGGTGGCTGTGAAAATGCACCATGCACCCTTCAGCTCTCCTGTTGCAGGAGTTTATATGGGTAGATGTCTCCGTAACCCCCACTGGACACGTCTACCACTGTGTCTCCATGCTTCCCACTGGCTGCCCCCAATCAATGACTGTGCCGAAGGGCTATCAAGGAAACCTGTTCCTGAAAGATGTGGGACTTCCTGTTCACCTTGCCAAAAGTGACTTAGAACCGCACTGCGGTCCAAGACCTTCCTTCCTCCTTCTCCTCCTGTCTGCTTCACAAGGATCAGACCCACATCGCATTCTGATGGCTCTCCCAGCCTCCTCCAATTCAATCCCCATTTTCTCTCATAGCCATTTCCTGCTATAAATGTCTTGTATATCTAATTCCAGTTTGGCATCTGCTTCTAGAAAGAGCTGGACTAATGAAAGTGGTAGGAAGAGTGGGGCACTGTCCTTCCGGATGCACTCTGTGCATTAAGTCAGGAATGCTATAGGATGCTCTTATCCCAGTATGAAGAAGCGTAGGTCTGGGAACCAAGGGGTAGAAATAAGAGGGACCAACTTATCATTACTCCCGAAAATCCACTTGAGGATTTTGTTCTTCCCATCCCACAACTCTGGGCTCTGCAGAATTAGAGGTCCTGGTCCCCAAAGGGGACAAATACTTGCCAGCAGACACAACAAGGGTCTCAGTGAACTATAAGCTCCACCAGAGTATTTCTGGCTTCCTTGTGTCCATGGACCAGCAGAAAAGAAGTCCCCGGACTTCCAACGTTAATTGACCTTGATCAGCTAGAAGAGAAAGGGCTAATTATATAATTGGGAAAAGGGGGAATAAATGTGCAACCCATGTAATCCACTTGTCACCTAAGGCTGAAAAATGGTCAGAGATGGTCGAAAAAGAAGATTGGGATGGAAAGAACCACCCACGGTTCTTCTCCATTGCACTGTCAGCAACACTGGCCAGCTGCGATGACTCTGTACTAGGGTCAGCTATTCCTTAAGCTCACAGTCAATCCATTCTTGGAAGACAGGAGGAGTATGTGACACAAAATTCCTGGTGTACATCCGGTCTATAAATACTGGTTGAAAAATGAATAAATGCTTCCAGAAGGATTATACATTTTCCTCTTTTTAAAGGCTACCCAACACATTCAGAACAGCTGAGTTTCAGAGAAAACTATAATGCTTATCAACATCCAATTATCTGAGAGTTGTTGTTGTGTGCTGTCTCTCTGTTTTCAGGGACAGAGTGGACCCCTTGGCTTTCTCCTTTCTGGTTCCAGTTGCTTTCTGAGACCCAGGAGCCCTCCTGCCCTTGAGTTCTCTGTGTTATCCCTGAATCCTTCCAACTAGGACAGAAAAGACTTTGACAGGTGGAAATGGAGAAGAGGGATGGTTCAAAAAAGGTAACTGAGTCAACAAAGACCTAGAAAGCCTTCTCTGGAATATAGTGGCTGATGGAACAGAAGCAAGCAAAAATCCAGGGGGGAGAACATTTACACTTGGACAGGGCAATGGAAATGGAAAGTAGGAGACAGGTCAAGAGATATTTATTAATACAATTCAGCAGCCTATGGCCTGGAGGTGGTGATAGATATCATTGACTAAATTATGGGAAAAAATGAGACAGCCTGTGTTAAAGCATGTGGTTAAACCTTGGCATGAGAAGTTCCCACTGTGGCTCAACAGAAACGAATCTGACTAGGATTCGTGAGGACGCAGGTTCGATTCCTGGCCTTGCTCAGTGGGTTGGGAATCCAGCATTGTGGTGAGCTCTGGTGTAGGTTGCCGATGCAGCTCAGATCCCATGTTGCTGTGGCCGTGGTATAGGCTGGCAGCTGCAGCTCTGATTCAACTCTAAAGGAACAAGTGGTTTCTACTTCTAATGGCTGTCCCCCCCCTACCCGCCCCGTTAATATCTATTTCCTTTTCTTTACATTGAGCAGAAGAGTTTGAGAGAACTGCATCAAAGTATCCATGATTGCCAATCACCCAATTAAAAAAAAAATTTCATACGCTTTTACCAGACACTTCAAATAACTGACTTTGTGCACAGTTCTGCACATTTTCTACTTTTGTTCAAGTTATTTTTGCATTAAATGAGTCATAATTGCTCCTTTTTATATGTGACATTTATTATAAACTTAGCTTCTCTCCCTAATAGACTATAAGGACTTAATGGAAGGTGGTTTTTTTCTTACCTTCCCTTTATACTTTTCTATGCCTGGAACACTGCTGGCACACTTTCATAAGAAAGGCCAAACAAATACTCAGTTAATTGATCATTTAACTTGGCCAAACATCCCTGGCAGAGCTGGACTGACTTTTAGAAAGATTCATCTCAACATCAGTGGTCTGAAAGTGTCAATTTGAACTGGGTAAATAATCTATCAGAGATAGCAAGGTAAGAAGAAAACAACAGGCAATAAACAGGTTGACCCTGTTTAGATGTGGAAATGGCATGTGAACAGAGAAAGGAAGATAAGGGGAAAGCAACAAAGAGGGACGTGATGAGTTGGGAGCAGAAGGAATTAATTCTCTGGAGGAATGGGAGCTGGACTAAAATCATGGAAGAGAATCATGGAATGTTCCAGCTGGTAGGAGCTGTAGAGACCATCCCTAGGTAGGAAAATGGGTGCAAATGGACCCAAGAAATTCTGGGTCAAGAAAGCAGGAAGGATAAAGGAAACAGCTTGGCTATCAGAAGACTAAAGAAGTAGCCCTTTAAAACTGATTTGGGGGGGATCTTATACCTAGGACATCGTTTCTCATGTCTTCACAACCTGGCCTGAATTCATTTTCTCGTATTACCCTTCTTGGCGAGCTCTTCCCTTCCCTACCAGCTCCATCTCTTATGCCAGCACTTCTTGCAGGCTTTTTTTCCCCAGCGTGGTTACTCTTCTTCTGAGCTCCCTGAGATTTTCTACATACCTTCCTTATATTCTTTATCATACATTACAATAATCACAGTTTCCAAGAGAGCACCCCTGTGAGAACCTCAGAAGCAGAACTTGTATGTCTTTTTTTTTTTTTTTTTGGCTGCACCCACAGCATGCAGAAGTTCCTGGGCCAGGAATCGAACTTGAGCTATAGCGGTGACAACACCAGATCCTTAACCTGCTGAGCCACCAGGGAACTCCTGTGTTTTGTTTTGTTTCGTTTTCAGTCCCTCCCCTGTGGCTGACACAGTGCCTGCTGGCTTCTCTGTGAGTGTTGAACAAATGAATGGATGAGTGACTAAATCATTTGAAATCTGTACTTTCCTCATAAACCATAAGATATGGGAAGAATAAAAATTCATCTCAGGGTGGAGCAGAGGTGAGTAGTCCAATTCATATTAATGAAAAGGCTGAGTTTTTAAAAAATATATGAATCTGTAAAATACCTGCCTGTAACCTATTTATACTACAAATTCCTTTTACTTTATTGGAAATAGCCTACCACCTCTCGTAAAAGTTTTTACTCTATTTAAAATTGCTACCTATCCTCCGTGCTGAACTCCCTAGACCCCTTTTCCCCTCTTCTTTTCCTTTGGCATTATTGCCTTTAAACTATCCACTATTAATGGATGCCACTATCCATTAATTTATTGGGTTCATTATTTATTATTTATTCCCCTTACTACAATGTTAGCTGCATGAGGTCTGTTTTGTTCACTGCTGCTTCCAGGGCACCTAGAACAATGACCGGAACTTACTTAGCGTCCAGTATTTGTTGAATGAAGGACGGATTGGATGAATGGAAGCTCTTTGGCAAGGTCCACATATCCCCCTGTGTTACCTCTGCCATCTTCTCTTGCTCTTTTCTTATGTCTCTCAATTTTTTCCTCCAGAAAATGCCTTGAGATATTTTTGGTTGTCACCATGACTCAGGGGGAGAGGAAGAGGCTACTGACATCTAGTAGATGGAGGTCAGAGATACTGCTAAACATCTTGCAAGGCACCTGATACCCCCCCCCCAACAAAAAAATTATCCAGCCCAAAATGTCAATAGAGCCCAGACTGAGAAATCCTACTTTATTCAGTAACCCATACTATCCATTCCAATGACAATGAATTACTTGTAGTTTCCCGAACACTCTCATTTTTAACATTTTGTGTTACATGCTATGTGCTATTTGCTCTACTGGAAATGCTTCCCCTATTTTGTTTCTTTGATGAGTGATTACCCATACTTCAAGTTTCAGCTCATCTTTTTGTAGAAGCTTCCCTGACCCCTCAAGGCAGAGTGAAATGCTCTGTTTCTGTGTTTTCTGGGCATCTTGTTCATTCCTCTATTGTATCATTTAACCATATTCCTACATTTATAATTTCCTTATAATTTATCTTTCTATGTTAACTGTGAGCCACTCAAAAGCAAGGACTTATTGCTCTCAGAATCCCCATTGATTAGCACAGGTCCTGGAAAATAGAAGGTGTTTAATAAAACTTTGTTGAATGCATGAATGAATCCTTTGGGTGAGAGAGACATCATAAAACCCTCCTCCACTTCCCTTGATGCCTCTAAATTATTCTCTCCCATCTCTAAACTACTCTAACCTCTCATCATCTGTGTCACAAATGTGTACATAATTACTCAATGTTCATATTATTTTGTTTCCCAGAAAATTACCTACTGAGATGTTGGAACATTTGAGATTACAGCTTCTTCTTGGTTCTCTGCTTCAAAACAGAAGAATATATTTGGAACTAAGATAGAAACCCAATAGGCTACTTGATTTGTACTGACTAACTCCAACCAGAAAACATCAATAGAAGTAGTAGACGTTAATCTAGTTTAACCCAGTTATTTTGGAGAAACCTGCTGGGTAGCCTAACTCTGGACCTATCTCTTGAGGCCTGACCATCATTTCAAGGGTCTGTGGCTATCTCCATCAAGGCCACGAAAGGGTGGACTCTCAGTCATGGGGAACCCATTAGTCACTTCACCGGACCAGGTATGAAATACGTTTTTGTTTTTTGGGTTTTTTTTTTTTTTTTTTCATATGAGTAGCAGCAGTTTAAATCTAGGCTCCCTATTGTGTTAAAATTCAATGAGGCTCAAGTTGAGCTTTCAAATATAGCAGAGCCCCAAATTTTGCATGAAATAAATGAGGCAATGAGCACTGTAGTGATACTTACAAAATATTCATTATTCTAATACACAGAAATATGTATTTGCCTCTGACCTGAGGAGGTGAATTGTGCCAGCAACCAGATGCAAGAAGTTAATAAATGTTGACGGCAACACATACTTCAGGGCAAAATGCTCTGCTTGGGGCTGAGGAAAATGCCACTCAATTGAATCACGTTGTATTTCAAAGTCTAGCTGTTTTTCAAGATATTACATTTCCAGCAGCAAGCTGTTTATTTCCCAAGCAACCCGCAATCACACCACTTCGCCAGTGCCTACTCACTTCTCATAATGTTCTAGGATAACCTCTGGGGTTTAGATGTGTACATTATGTGGGCTCGTCTAACCCTTGGTAAGTGGTCCAGCTTGCTAAAATCTCAGGCTAGAATTGCCCAACAATGAGTGTTGTCTAAACACTTATATTCTGTGCCAGGCACCGTGTAAGGACATTGAAGATGTGAACTCATTTATCCTCACTTAGATTTGAGGTTTGATTCTACTGTGTAATATGTAGAATTATGCCGCCTGGGGCAATTTATTAAACATCTCTGAGCCATAATTTCCTCAACTGTAAAATGAGGATAAAAACACTACTTCATAGGGTGGTTGCGATGTTAAATGAAATAATGAATGAAAACTACCAACACTGGATCAGAACACATTATATATTTCTTATTCATTAACTATTATGCAGACAGAATGCAGGGGTTTAATTTTATTTTATTTTACTTTACTTTTTTATGGCTGCACCCACTGCATATGGAAGTTCCTAGGCCAAGGACTGAATCCAAGCCACAGCTGAGCAGCTGTGGCAATACCAGATCCTTTTAACCCACTGCACCAGACTGGGGATTGAACCCACACCTCTGCAGCCACCAGAGCTGCTGCAGTCGGATTCCAAACCCACTGCACCACAGCAGGAACTCCAGAATGCAGGAGTTTTAGAATGTGTTCTCTGGGAAAGAGATCATGATGCTGATTTACAGGCAAGAGCTTGAATAACATCCTTGAGGGAAGGAGCACTGCAAACATAGGTAAAGGGGGAAGTTGAACTGCAATTCACTTGCAACAAAAGCCTCAGCTCTATCTTCAGAGCACTTTAGAGCAGGCATGACCTTTCAGAGCAGCTGTGGACTGAGCCAAGTGGGCAGTCCTTTGTACCTCCTCATCAACTGGCCATTGCATGCGGGCTGCCCACAGGGAGGGCATATAAGTTGGGGATGAAGCATCTCCATTCCACCAATGGAAATTCCTCACTCACACGTGAGCAATCAAGAGGCAACACTCCTGACAACTTGGGGGATAAGTGTCCCCCTGAAAGAGGGATCTCTGTGGCACACTACAGCATCTACTACAGTCCAGTTTGGCAGAAACAAGAAGTAGAAAGAATGCTGTATTTTATGTTTAAAAATCAAAATAAATGTTTACTAATCATGTTTGTAACATCCTTATGTGGGGGTTGGACTCTCTTTCTTTGATATGTTAAAGTCATTGATTTTATCTGTTGGTTATTTTACATGTTTTTATAAACAACCTTGTCTATATGAAATGCCTTCAAGCTAAAGGGAGCTGTACTCTAAATTTGACTGCGCTGTTCTATTTGTCCTATTTTCTCCTATTCTTTTGCTCGGTGGCCTAGAAATTGCTCCTTGGAAAGCATTCATCCTTTTCTCTTCCAAGCTGCCAAGCGGTCCTGCTAGGTGTCCTCTCTAATTTTGGAAACGGATGGGTTCAAGAGTTTCAGGAGGCTGAGTTTTGAGCAGGAAATGTGTTCTGAGGAGCTACCACACGGCCTACAGTGGATCATATTTCTCAGTGGAGTCGTGACATTTTGGGGATTTTCCACTTGGCTCATCAAGGTGGATGATGAATCAGCTACTCATTAGGAGAATAAGTTTTACAATGAGTGCTTCTTTTCCTAAGTAGGATTGGGAGTGTGATTTGCGAAATCAAGGTGAAGGGGTCTTGACTACTCTGAAAACCATAACTGCTCTCTACTGGCTCTAAAACTTGAATACAGTATGTGAAATACCCTAAGGGAAATGCAATTAGGTCAGTGACAGAAAGTGAGAAGTTAGTGACCACATGCGTTGGGGACTTAGGAAAACATTTTTAGAAATGGTGGTATTTAAAATGGGTCTTTAAAAAGAGAAAGGATTTTATCAGGTAGAGATGGAAGAAGAGGGCTATTTATCTTTTCATGTACATCCTCTCTCTCTCACACACACACACACACAAACACACACACACACACACAAACACACTCATATATTTTCATACCTCCAACACAAATAATTCAAATCCTGATCTATGCCATATGACCAAAGGGAACTACAACAACAATGAAGAAGAAGGAGGAGGATGGGGAGGGAGTGGGAGACGGGGAGGAGGAGGGGAGAGGGAGGAGGAGGAGGAGGAGAAATTTGTAAAGTGTGCAGGTTATGGGGGGAAAGAGAATGGAAGGAGGAAGAAAGACTCACTGTTTTTGTTCTACTCTTTCAGAGCTTTGCCTGTAGTGCTATACGGCATCTCAGACAGAGCTAGTGCCTTCGGAATAAGAAGAGTTAGAATAATGATACTGAACATTTTTTAACTGCCTTTTATGTGTCAGGTACTCTAAGTGATTTTCCTGCATTAACTTACTCTTTGTAATGACCCTATGTGGTAAAACTGATGGTTTTCTCATTCTATAAATAAAGAAACTGTGTTGCAGAAAGCTCGGGCTAAGATTACACACCTAGTAAGAGGCAGAATTGGGACCCTCTTCTAGGCCATTACCCTCTAGAATCCACTTATAACCACCTGCTATATTACATTTCAGAGAAAAAAAGAACCAAAGATGGGTTGCAGCAAAGAAGAAGAGGAGGAGGAGGAGGGAGAATAAGAAGAGGAAGAGGAAAGAAAGAAAAAGATTCTTTTGTTCCTGTTTCAGCAACTCATCAGCACAAGGATTTGCCAATTAGAAGAGAATCTTTTGACCCATTTCATTCTCTTAGCCAGGAGTTAAGGCTTGGGATCCCTGGGTAAGACCCCGGGTATCACAGACTTGACATCATGAAAGAAAAATTCTAGGAATATGACCAGTTGTGACCTGCAGATCCCTAGGTTTGGGTAGGATACACTCAAGCTGTTTAATTTCTGCATAGCTTAGCCCAAGATAAACTGGACAAAATATCAATGATCCAGGAATCTATATAAGAACTCACATGAGTTCTTAATAATTTACATAATTCACCATGATTTTGATGGCTCCTTAATGATTTTCTTGGACAAAAGAAAAACAACAGCACTTATTCCCAGCCAAATAAATCCATGTGTTCATTCTCCTTTATAACTCAAGTCACTGGAACAGTAGGTAGTTTTGAAAATGGTCCCCAATGATAACCTACCTTCTGGTATTCAAGTCCTTGAATAATCCCGCCCACTTGGACAGACTGACTTGCTTCTAATGAGTAGAACAAGGCAGAGGTAATGAGATATCACATCTCATATTATTTTATACAAATACTATGGCTTCTGTCTTGGGTGCTTTCCCCTCTTCCTCTCACTCGCTCTCAGATGGCTCACTCTGGGGGAAGCCAGCTGCCATACTGTGAGGCAGGCCTATGGAGACGCCTATGTGAGGGAGCTTGGAAATGGACCTTCTGAGGCCTTCCAACAACCAGACGAATAAGCTGGGAAGCAGATCCCCCCCAAACGCCTAGCTGAGCTCATAGCCTCAGACAGTAGGTTGACTGCAACCTCATGAGAGACCTTGGGCCAGAGACACCCTGCTAAGTCAAAACAAGATTCCTGACCCACAGAAACTGTTAAGTCAACAAGTGTTTTTTAGCTACAATAAATAAAGCAGTATGGTCTTGGCACAAAAATAGAACTACTGATCAGTGGAACAGGTAGAAAGCCCAGAAATAAACCCAGCACGTATGGTCAACTAATCTATGATAAAGGAGGCCAGAATATACAGTGGAGGATAGATAGTCTCTTCAATAAGTGGCACTGGAAAAACTGGACAGCTACATGCAGAAAAATGAAATTAGGGAGTTCCCGTCATGGCTCAGTGGTTAAAGAATCTGACTAGGAAATGAGGTTGCAGGTTCCATCCCTGGCCTTGCTCAGTGGGTTAAGGATCTGGCGTTGCTGTGAGCTGTGGTGTAGGTTGCACACATGGCTTGGATCTGGCGTTGCTGTGGCTCTGGTGTAGGCCTGGGGCTACAGCTCTGATTAGACCCCTAGCCTGGGAACCTCCATATGACGGGGGTGCGGCCCTAAAAAGATAAAAGACAAAAAAAAAAAAAAGAATTAAATTAGAACATTCTCTAACATTACACATGAAAATAAACTCAAAATGGATTAAGGACCTAAACATAAGGCCAGATACTATAAAACTCCTAGAGGAAAACATAGGCAGAACGCTCTTTGACATAAATCGCAGCAACATCATGCTCGATCCACTTCCTAAAATAATGAAAATGAAAACAAAAATAAACCAATGGGACCTAATTAAACTGAAAAGCTTTTGCACAGCAAAGCAAACCATAAACAAAATGAGATGGCAACATACAGAATGGGAGAAAATCTTTGCAAATGTAGCAACCAACAAGAGATTAATCACCAAGATATATAAACATCTCATGGAGCTTTATATCAAAAAGACAAAACTACAATCAAAAAATGGGCAGAAGAGCTAAATAGACATTGCTCAAAAGAAGACAGACAGATGGCCAAAAAGCACATGAAAAGATGCTCCACATCACTAACTACTAGAGAAATGCAGGTCAAAACCACAATGAGATATCACCTCACACCAATCAGAATGGCCATCATCAAAAAGTTTATAAACAATAAATGCTGGAGAGAGTGTGGCGAAAAGAGAAACTTCCTACACTGTTGGTTGGAATGTAAATTGGTACAGCTACTGTGGAGGGCAGTATGGAAGTTCCTTTAACAACTGAAAATAAAACTACCATGTGACCCCATTCTTGGGTGTCTACCTGGAGAAAACCATAATTTGAAAAGATACACGCACCCCAGGGTTCATTGCAACACTATTTACAACAGCCAAGACATGGAAGCAACCTGAATGTCCATCAGTAGAGGACTGCATAAAGGAGACGTGGTACATGTACACAGCGAAATATAATTCAGCCAATAAAAAGAAACCATGTCATTTGCAGCAACATGAATGGACTTAGAAATGATTACACTAAGTGATTATACTAAGTAAGAAAGACAGTGAAAGACAAACACATATGATATTAGTTATATGTGGAATCTAGCAAAAAGTAATACAAAAGAACTTATTTATAAAACAGAAACAAACTCACAGATTTCAAAACCAGTCTTGTGGTGTCCACAGGGGAAATGGTTGTGGTGAGAGAGGAATTGGAAGGGTGGGAATAACATATACACACTACTGTATAAGATAGATGATTAACAAAAACCTACTGCATAGCACAGGAAAATCCACTCAATAGTTTGTCATAACCTATATGGGAAAAAAGAACTGATACATTTATATGTAAAACTGATTCACTTTGCTATACACCTGAACCTAATACAACATTGTAAGTCAACTATATTCCAGTAAAATTTTAAAAATAAATAAATGTTGTTGTTTGAAGGTACTAAATTTTGGGGTAATTTATGCAGTAATTAATAACATAGTCAAATTGGGAGAAATCTGGGTTAAAAATAAATACTGGTCATTCATTGGATTACTATTCAACAAAACTCCCCTTGGTAACTACTTCTAAGAATTCTCTTCCTGGGAGTTCCCGTCATGGCTCAGTGGTTAACAAATCCGACTAGGAACCATGAGGTTGCAGGTTCGATTCCTGGCCTTGCTCAAGGGGTTAAGGATTCAGCGTTGCTGTAGCTCTGTATAGATACAGATGGGGCTTGGATCTGGTGTTGCTGTGAGCTGTGGTGTAGGTCCCAGACAGGACTCGAATCTGGTGTTGCTGTGGCTGTGACCTACGCCTAGAAACCTCCATATGCCATGGGTGTGGCCCTAGAAAAGACAAAAAAAAAAAAGAATCCTTTTTCTTTTTCTTTTTTCTTTTTCCAGCTGCACCCACAAAATATGGAAGTTCCTTATGTCACAGCTGCAGCCATGCTAGGTCCTTAACCCAAACTCTCCCTCCTACCCTATTGGTTCCTCCATAACAGCCATGCTGCCCACTAGTTTCTTCAAACAGTTTTGTTCCCTCCTGTGCCAGGTCGGTCAGTAAAGGTAGGTCTGGGTTTGAAGACTGAAAAAGAGGATGAATCGGTCTTGGGTTTTTGTTTCACTTGGTTTAATCTCAGTTTACTACTGGCTCAGCAAACAGGTAATGTGAAGGAAAGATAGAGGTAGAAGAAAATAGGCATAGCTGCTCATTGCCTTCCAATTCCTCTTCGGAGGCATAGAAGTTGGGGTATCAGTTTAGCCACTCATAGTGAAGAATATGCTAGGTCAGAGGAGCTCAAAGTTGATGCCCATGCATATCACACCACCAGGCTGGGAAGGACCTTATCAGCATGTACTGTCCTGTTACCATAATTGCATTTTTTGTTGCACACCAATTACATACACTACTATTCTATTTATTTCTATATTGCTAGGCATTCCATACCTTTCACCATGGACTTTTTGCATACCCTCCTGTTACTTTCCAGGATATTACTCCTTCTTCTCTTCAGTCAGTTAGATGCTATTACTCATTTTTGACCTCACCATCCTCTCTGACATGTTCTTATGGCATCAGGTAACTTTCCTTCATAGCATTGTCACATGTACAGTTTCACAATTATTTGTGTGCTATTTGATTATCGACAATCTTCCCCACTAAACCGCAAACTTCCCACAGGCAGGAATCAATTATGCTTTTGTCCATATTGGATGCCTAGCCCTTGTATAGTGCCAGCACATGGCAGCTCTCAAACAAGAGTTCTTAAATAAACACATCTGGAAGATACAGCTTTCCCTGTATCTTCTCCTTCTTTGAATTCATTATTCATAACGATCAATTTCAAATGCAAATGCCGTCTTGGCTGAAAACCCTCAATGATACCCTACCACTCAATGAGGAAGTCGAAGCTTAAGACAGGACTTGCAGATAAGCGCCTCCACGTTTACCTGTTTGCTCTAGTGGTTCTAATATAATTATTCAAGTGTCCTCCTTTCACTCACAAATGTGCCCTAGTTTAGTTGCTAAGTTGTATGATCACCCTTCATAAATGACTTCCAACATGTGGCCCTTTATTAACTTCCCAGATCGCCTCACTCGGCAATTAATGCACCAGCAACACCAAACTGCGCATAATTGTCTGTCAACCCACCACGTGGTTCCTTACCTCCAGGCATTTACAGGCACAGTGCCCTCTGGCCAGAATTCAGTCCTCTCCTCTCTGACTCATCCTGCGTGATTCAGCAGCTTTGCTAGCCGCAACAGAAAGCCTTCGCGGACGGACGGACTGACGGACGGACGGACGACTTCACCTCACCCCATGGCCGGGTTAGGATTGTCTTTCCTTGGCTCTTTCCAGTCCTCTCAGCCCGTCCTTGCATTTTCGCATGCAATTTTATCCTGTCCTTGCATTTTCACATTCAAGTACGTCTGCTGCCAACTTCCACGCTGCCAACTTCCACACTACCCCCACCCCGTAGGTGCATGCACGCACGCGCGCACGTACGCGCACACGCACATGCGCACGCACACACACACACACATACACACAAATGCCCTCGAAGGCCAGGACTGTGTGCGATTCATCTTTGTGTACCTTGCCCACCACACAGTCAACTCGCAATAATTACTGGTTGAACAAATAAATGTTTTTGGAGATCTTATTTATTCAACAAATGAAATTTAGTCAATGGGCCATTTATTTTCCTAACTTTATTAGCCCAAATCTCTTATAACTTCTCGTCTGATTTTCTTCTCAGCATGAGCAAACCCGTGACATGCTCACGGAGTTAACAGAATTACAGCCAAAGCAAAGAAGCTTGATGTTTAAATGATCCTGGTTTCTTTCCTTATGTTAGGCTTTTTAAAGTAATGAAAGCAACTCTCATTTATATCTCCAGGATTGTAAATTTGATCTGGTCCAACTACCTTTGTTCTTTCGCTCTTGGTTCTAACCCTTACGCTCCCCATGTCCCCTCTTCCCACAACCTTCCTTTTCTGCTCCCCTCCAATCCTAAGAACTCCTGAGTTTTATGCAAAAAGCACATGGGGCACAAAATATTCAAATAATTTTTCGTTTAATGCTTCAAACCTTTATACTAAATCTAATTAAGATGCTGACTGTCTTGCCAAGCTTGCTGAAATAGGTTGAGAAATTCTCAGAGGAATTATTTTTAAAACCCTTAAGTTTGAATATCGTTGTCCTAAGATGAGACATATAACATATGATAAATAACATTTCTGCTGAATGTGCGAAATCAAATCTCATTGCTAAGAAGGAGAAGTTTCCGGGAAAGAGCTCTAGGCTTTGAATCAAACCCTGGTTTGCATCTGGCCCTGTCACATCCTAGATCGGCTCACGTGGGCTGGAAGTATATCTATTCCAGCCCATATTTCTTAATCTATAAACTAGGATAAGAATACAAGCCTCACAGGGCTGTGGGGAGGCCCCAGTGTGAAGCTCTGTATCAGTATTTCTTTAAGTCATGTCCTTGGAAAGGGAGAGATTTTCATGGCACCGCCAATGCTGATATAAATTTTTTTTATTATAGTGTTACTTAAATCAGAATGGAAATAACGCTGGGTATAAATTCCTTAAGCTTGTAAAATTAGAAACTAAAATGTGTAAATTGAGGCAAGCCAAAGAAATAAAGTGTAGACAAATTTACAAATGAAATACAGGTCAAACTACAAACTAAAACCATGAAAATGATCGACCATAATTTAATGTGATAGTTGGCATTTTATACCATCTACACCTTCATTCTTAATGTAAATATTATCATCTGTACCCTGCTCCCCTTCTTTCATAAACTCTCTCTGAGCTCTCATGTACCTATAAAATAGGGATAATCAGACCACATAATAAAGGATTCAATGATGATATATTTGGTGTCATCATTTTTTATATGGACAAAGCAACAGAAGTCTGTTAAAAAGGGGAAATGGAAGACAACATGCCTTACCACAAGGAATTTTTCTGTGTCTTGGGTCAGGACTCTGGGGGAAGTGGGTGAACGGGGCACTCAGATAAGCTAAAGTTTATGGTAGGATTTTCCCTCCCAGAAGATACAGCATGATGGGTAAGGGCTTGGACTACGGAGGCTGGGCTTCGATTTCATCATCACTGTCACTACCATCTGCACGATTCACTTAGCCCTTCTCGGCCTCAGTCTCTTCATCCATTAAATGAGGGAAAATAAACCCTGCCTTACAGGATTGTTAAGAGAACTGATTCGGATCACATATGTGAGAGCCTTCATAAATTGTATCATCATCATGGGTAACCGAGAAAGACTCCGAAGGCCCTGGACAGACGTGGAAAAGAAGTGGATCGCCCTCTGCAACCTCACTGTCATCATGAGCTACGTGCTGTAGAGACACTTCCTCCTGGCAGAGGCTGCCGGGGGAGGGGAAGCACACAGTACCAAGGCCATGAAACCAGCTCCCAGGGCAGTTTGATTTCTGAATTTCAAAACCTTGATGAGGATGCTAGATATAGAAGAAAATCATACTTTTAAATATTCTGCTTGTGTTTGCTGTTTGTCATATATGGACATTAAGCCTCTCTGGGGACAGTTTTTTGTCTGATCTAGGAAAACCCATCCAGAGAGCCTTTTAATTTTTGCTGAAGAAGCAAAGCAACTTTCTGCTGAAAGAGAGTTTTTTAGAGATGCTGAGGACCCAAAGTGTTAAGAGGGATAGGAAAAGTTATACCTTGGAGAAATGACGTAACTTTAATTTCAGGAAAAAGTAGGTTTGAGCTGAAGGACAAGCTGTCCCAGCTCTGCGTCCCATCCAGCTGGGAAGGCTTGGGGGGCTAGGGGCTCTAGATGAGGAACAAAGATCAGAAGCTGGTGTACCTGTGCAGGTGTGACTGCAGGAGATTCTGAGATCAAGCAGAGCCATCTGGGACCAAGTGATGAGATGTGGCATAGAATTAGGGAAGAGGCCATTCTCCCTGCATCTCGTGGCACATAGTGCCACTCCGGCCCCCTGAAAAGGGACAGCTTTGGGAGTCCCTAGAGAGCTTAGTCTGGCAAAGGCATCATCGTACTTATATGGTCCTTGGCCTTGGTAACAGGGAGGCTTCCCACCTGATGGAGAGCAGCAAAGGAGAGCTAGAGCTTTGAGGAAGAAAGCCAGATGCTTTATGGCAACTACAAGGACAGGCAGACCAGGCAGGGAGTCCATATGAGTGTCTATGAGTGATGGGGGAACCCTTAGAGAAGGGGTGGAGTCCTGCTGTCACATATGGGAAAGGACAACCCATTATAATTTAGGCATTAGAGTCAAATTGAACAAACAACCCATCCACAATATCAATAAAAACTAAGCCATCCACAAATCAACAAGAAAACTACAGGGCCAATACTGAAAAACACTGTGAAATTTTGATGAAGTATATGGAACAAAAATGATATACTATGTTCTCAATAGGAATATATATATTTATCTTTACAATAACAATCCTCCCCAGATTAATGCAACTCCAATCAGCATCCGATTTTTTGGTAACTGCATAAAATAAGTTCAAATTTTTAATAGTAAAACAAATATCTGAGACTAGCAAAAAAAAAAAGTGTATGTATATCAGAAGATTAATTTTGCCTTACAGATACCAGATATTTTACAAAGCTATTATCATAAAAATATTGTGATATTGGCTCAGACTTAGTAAAATAGAATAAAGAGTTCAGAAAGTAAATCTAAGTTTAAATGGAAACTTAATATATGACAAAGGAGACGTTAATTAATGGGAAAATAAGTGTTTATTTAATTAATGCTACTGATATAGATGTTATCTATCTGGAAGATAATTAAAATTCTTAGCTCTTATCATATACACACCAAAAAAGTTCCAAGTGGATTTAAGATTTAGTTGAAAAATCATATGTTAGAAGAATATTTAGGAGAATACTTACATAATATTGAAGTGGAAAGACTCTCCTAAAGGAGATCTAGAGCCACAAAAAAAACACCAACACATTTGACTGCATAAATTCTACAAATATCCCGCATTAGTAAGGATGTGGAGGAAAGGGAACCCTGCTACACTGTTGGTGGGGATGTACATTAGTGTAGCCACTATGGAAAACAGCACTAAAAACTGAGCCACCAGATGATCCAGCAATTCCACTCCCAGGTTTATACCCAGAAAAAACAAACATACCAATGCAAAAAGATGCATGCACCCCAATGTTTATAGCAGCTTTATTTACAGTTGCCAAGATACAGAAGCAACCTAAGTGTCCATCAGCAGACAAATGGATAAAGAAGATGTATGCACACACACATACACACACACACATACATATACATACATACATATATATATACACACACATATATAATGGAGTATTATTCCTCCATTAAATAATGAAATTCTGCCACTTGCAGCAATATGGGTAGACCTAGAGAATAGTTCCACTTTATTGAAATAATTCAGATAGAGAAAAAAAATACTCTATAATATCACTTATATATGAAATCTAATACAAATGAATGTATATATCAAAACTGAAACAGACTTACAAATAGAGAACAAACCAGAGGTTACCAGTGGGGAGAGGGAGGGACATGATAGAGATATGGGATTAAGAGATAAAAATTACTGTGTATAAAATAGTCAGCAAGGATACATTGGATAGCACAGGGAATTATAGCCATTATCTTGTAATAACTTTTAATGGAGTATAATCTGTAGAAATATTGAATCACTATGCAGTACACCTGAAACTAAAATAATATTGTTAATCAGCTATAGTTTCTGAAAAAAAAAAAAAAAAAGTCAAAATACCTACAATGGCCTGGGGGAAAGTTTTTACAACATATATGGTAGACATAGGCTTAATCTCCCTAGTGTACAAAAAGGTCTTTTAATTTGGAAAAAAAAGAACAAAAGTTGACAAAGAATAGAAAATTCATAGTAGAAGAAATCAAAAAGTCCTTGTAAGATGATCAATCTCACTTGTAACCAAGAAAATGTAAAATAAATTTGAAGAAAAGATCATTTTCTGCCAATCAGATTCACAGAAATGGAAAAAGAGAGAAAATCCAGAATTGGCCAAAATTGGGAGAAATTCCCACTGTCACATATTCCAGGAAGGCTTGAATTGCTACAGTTTGGGGGGAACATAAACTAGAAATGTCTGTTATATTAAAAAATACAGAAACTTAATAATCTATTTCTGAAAATCCGTCTTATAGGAATAAAATTGCCAGCATGTAAATATTTCTGTCTCAGATGTTTATTACCAGTGCTATCTGTTATTAAATGTCCATTGATAGGGAAATAGTTCATTAAATTAAATTAACACATTTGACATATTCTTAATAGTTCATTAAGAATACTTTAAATGTATTTTTTCCCCATTTTATGGCCATATCTGCAGTATATGGAAGTTCCCAGGCTAGGGGTTAAATTGGAGCTACAGCTGCAGGCCTACGCCATAGCTTGTGGTGATGCTGGATCCTTAACCCACTCAATGAGACCAGGGACTGAACCCACATCATCACAGACACTATGTGGGTTCTTAGCCTTCTGAGCCACAATGGGAACTTCCAGATGTATTCTTAATATGAAATATTATGCAGCTATTTAAAAATGAAATGGGGGGGTGTTCCCATCATGGTGCAGCAGAAACAAATCCGACTACGAACCATGAGGTGGCAGGTTTGACCCCTGGCCTCACTCAGTGGGTTAAGGATCTGGCATTGGGGTGACACGATTCAGATCCTGCATTGCTGTGGCTGTGGTGTAGGCTGGCAGCTGTAGTTCCGATTGGACCCCTAGCCTGGGAACCTCCATGTGCCATGGGTGCGGCCCTAAAAAGCAAAAAACAAAACAAAACAATAATAAAAATGAAATGGAGAGTCACAGACATAGCTCAGATCTGGAGTCGCTGTGGCCACGGCCAACAGCTGCAGCTCTGATTCAGCCCCTAGCCTGGAAATTTCCATATGCCACAGATACAACCATAAAAAGCAAAAAAAATAAGGAAGAAGCAAAATGAAATGATCAATATCTATTAACCTAGAAAAAAATCCTTGATACCTTATTAAGTAAGAAAAGTAAGCCAGCCACAGAGTGACAAATGTAGTAGGGATCCATTTTTTTTTACAGGAAGAGTTACCAATCACTCTCTCTTCAGTATATGTGTATGCATGTCTGTATCAACAAAAAAGTGCGGAAGGTGGAGAGGCTAGATCAGTGGTTGCCTGGGTTGAGAGAAGGTTGGGAGAGGAAAGAATAAATAGGTGGAACGGAGTATTTTTAGGGCAGTGAAAATACTGTGTGTGATACTGTAATGATGGACAGGCATCATTAGGCATTTCCAAAACCACAGGGCACCCGGTACCAAGAGTGAACCCTCATGTAAACTATGAACTTTGGGCAATTATGTGTCAATGTAGGTTCATCTGTTGTAACAAACGTACCACTCTGGTGGGGGATGTTGAGAGTGGAGTTGGTTATGCATGTATGGGGGCAGGGGAAATTTATGTGCCCTCCTCTTAATTTTGCTGCGAACTTAAAACAGCTTAAAAAAAAAAAAGGTCTTTTTGTTTGTTTTTGCGTATGGAAAGTATAACCTAAGGGGGCGGGAAAGCAAGGAAACAATAGGGCAGAAGTCATTAACATCCTTTATGTATTTCGGGATTATTTTATCAGGCAGAGTGGTCCTGTAGGACATCTTTATTTTTAAATACATGGATAAGGGAGAGAGCATTTTCAAAGAGCAGGTGACATTTCAGACTGGTGGGGCCTGGGCACCACTGTTCCTCTAGAGGAGTTGGGAGGAAAACAATTGGAGGGGAGAGAAGGGAAAAATGAGGGGTGCAGCTCCTAACAGTATGTGATGTCCTTCCCCCTTCCTCCCCACCTCCCCAGGAGCCCTTCTGGGGATACTGAGCTCGCTGCCGGTGGGCTAGCTCCACTGCTGCCTCTCATTATCTAGTTCTTTTCTTGTAATTTCTAGGTTTTGCACACCGCCTACTTAGGTGGTCTAATTTAGGCCATATGCACACACTTGGGGATATGTCTGTTGCTGGTAGATGATGTTTTCACATTTCGATCCCTTCATAGTCTTCATTCAACTAGAAGTTCAGGCAAAGGAAAAACGTGACCGTGTTTGTATCCACATCTTTCAGCCAGACTCTACCACCCAGCTGGTAGCAGCATCTGGGGAACCCAGCCAGGTTGGACTCAGGCAAAAACACCACCATTTCTCTGCAAACACAGCCAGACCTTCCCAGGCCTGAGGTAAATTTACCTTTATGGAATAAAGGTTAAGCGAGGAAAATACTAGTGAGGTGATGATTTAAAGCATATGCATTTGTTTATCTCCACCAGTAAAACAAAGCCTGGGAGGTACAGACTTAGAGACAACATCTTCCCACTGAATTAAAGCAGTATCTCGATTTTACTATGGTTCCCAAATGTTCTAGAAACCTAGCTGTGGCATAGAAACAACACTGAACTATTCTTGCTTTTATTTATTTATTTATTTATTTAGGCCGCACCTACGGCATATGGAAGTTCCCAGGCTAGGGGTCAAATCTGAACTGCAGCTGCTGGCCTACACCGAAGCCACAAGAACAGAAGATCTGAGCTGCATCTGTGACCTACACCACAGCTCACAGCAGTGCCGGATTCCCAACCCACTGAGTGAGGCCAGGGATGGAACCTGCATCCTCGTGGCTACTAGTCAGGTTCGTAACCAGCCGAGCCGTAATGCTAACTCCTGTTCTGCTTTTAAATCCCTGCTTGAGTTAATTTGGCTGCTGTTAGGGTTTGGAACACTGAGATTTTAGAAAGGCCGGTGTGGGGGTCAGGGAGCATGACAGCAAGGGGTCTTGCTTGTCCCTTCTTCAGATCCAAGAAAGGAAGGCCATTCTCAACAGTTAATTTCTTAGTCTCACCACTTATCTGGTCAGAAGGCTGTATGTCTCTGAGAGCCCCGTGTTCTTCCTGTGGTTTAAATATCTCCTCTATTCTGCCAATGGGAAGCAGGGAGGGTTAAATGGCCACCTTGTGTTTTTCCACCTCAGACCTGAGCTAAGCGAGGAATACTTCGCTGTCAATGTATCTATAGAACTTGTTTCATAGGCAAATACATTTGAGGATCAAAGAAAACGGAATCATTTTTAAAATGCAAGGACCCGGGAATTCATGCTGTGGCTCAGCAGGTTAAGAACCTGACATAATGTCCATGAGGATGTGGGTTCGATCCCTGGCCTTGATCAGCGGGTTAACAATCTGGCATTGCTGCAAGCTGTGGGGAAGGTCGCAGCTGTGGCTGGGGTCTGGTGTAGCTGTGGCTGTGGTGTAGGCAGGCAGCTGCAGCTCCCATTCCACCCCCGGCCTGGGAGCTTCCATATGCTGCGGGTGTGGCCCTTAAAAGAAAAAAAAAAAAAAATGCAGGGACCCAAATTGTTGAGACTTATTAAGAGATCACCTCAAATCAATGGCATAATCAGACCCAGAATCCCTGAACATCCTTAACTAGCCACTTCTACCTGCTCCTGAGAATCTTCTTCCCTGACTTTGCCCTGGGAGTGGAGAGGAACATGCCGGACACAAAGAGTATTATGCACATAGAAATAATGCCTGAAGCAGCGTGCATGTTTGGGGAGCTCTGGAAGTTTCTACAAGCATCACAAGGGCATGTGGATGTGAGTTGCATTTTTTGCTATTTGTTTGTTTGCTTTTTAGGGCTGCACTTACAGCATATAGAAGTTCCAGGCTAGGGGTGGAATCAGAGCTACAGCTGCCAGCCCATGCCACAGCCACAGCAACGCCAGATCCAAGCTACATCTGCAACCTGGACCACCGCTCATAGCAATGCCAGATCCTTAGTCCACCGAGCAAAGCCAGAGATCAAACCCACATCCTCATGGATACTAGTCAGGTTCGAAACTGCTGCATCACGACGGGAGCTCCCTGAGTTATGTTTTAGAAAACTGGGCAGATAAAGTGGAGTAGAGGAATTTAGAACTGGAAATTCGGAACCTGGAAAGTAGACGACATTTTCCAAGTGAGCAGTGAAGTGGCCTTGATGAGAAGGAAAAGGAGCCCTGCAGTTGGCAGGTGACAGACTTGGCCATGGGCCTGAGGAGGAAGCCAGAGGTAAAGACAATTCTCAGGCCGTAGGATCAACTGCAATTGAGAAAACAGGAAGCTGGACAGGTTTGCAAACAAAGATGAACATGTTTACTCGTTTGGGGGCATGTTATGTTTGCCTTCCCAGCTAATTGGTACAGTCTGGGAGCACAGACCTCATCTGCCGAGTTCACTATAAGGTCCACAATCACCACACAGTGTCTGGCACACAGCAGGCACCCCCTTGTTAAATGAACAGAAGTGTCTAGCAGACAGCCAAGCGCATGGACCATCTAGGTCGTTGGAAAATGGGAAGAGAGGTCTAGCCCAGGGGTGTGAACTTGGAAGTCACCAGGGAAATGGGGAGAGAAAAAGGGGGAATTGAGGAGATGACGGGGAGAGCATGGGATGAGAGTGAGTATAGAAAGCACAGCATGTGAGGGGCTAGCAGACGAAGCGGAGCCTGTCAATGGCTGGAAAACCAACACTCAGAGAAAGAGTAAAAGGACCAGTAGGGTGTGAACAGGAAAGCCTAGGACGGCGGCGCGGTGAGCGTGTATGGTGACAAAGAGACTCTCCACTCCTTCGCGTGAGTCACTTAACCTCTGTGAGCCTCAGTTTCTCCACCTCTAAAAGGAGACTAGGAGTTCCCTGGTGGCCTAGCGGTTAAGGATCCGATATTGTCACTGCTGGGGCTCAGGTCATTGCTGCAGCACAGTATCAATTCCAGGCCCAGGAATTTCTGCATGCAGCCAATAAAGAGACCAAATGACAATTACAACATTGCCTCTTAGGGTTATTGCGAATTTTAACATACATAAAAGGACTTCGCACAGTACCCAGCTCAATTCTTAGCTAGGGACCGAGTAACACCTAGTACTGAATACCAAAGAAGCCAAGGGAGACAAGGACTAAAATGTCCCCACTAGACTTTGCAAATGGGAGGGACCGGACCCATAAATGGACGAAGATGAAAAGGACAGGCAGGTTGGATCAACTGAGAGGTGGGAGGTAAAAAAATAAAGACGTCATCCGCTGTACTTTTCTCTCTTTGGCAACCAGCAACAGCTGATACAAGCTGCTTATTCTTCTTATTTGTAATTTGTCTTCACCTATGCATGCTTTTTTATCAAAGTATAGTTGACTTACAGTTCTGTGCCGATTTCTGCTGTACAGCAAAGTGACATGTACATACTATATATGTATACACATATACACATTCCTTTTTATCTTCTTTTCCATTATAGTCTATCCCAGGAGTTCTCTGTGCTACACAGCAGGACCTTGTTGTTTATTCTTTCTTTCTTTCTCTTTTTGTTTTTTTGGGCCGCACCCTCGGCATATGGAAGTTCCCAGGCTAAGGGCTGAATCCGAGCCACAGTGGCCTGCCTACACTGCCGCCACAGCAACATAGGATCCGAGCCTCATCTGCGACCTACACCACAGCTCATGGCAACAGTGGATCCTTAACCCACTGAGTGAGGCCAGGGATCGAATCTACATCCTCGTGGAAACTAGTTGGGTTCGTACCAAGCTGAACCACAACTGAAACTCTGTTTATTCTTTCTAAATGTCAAAGTTTGCATCTCCCACCCCCAGACTCCCTGAATAGACACTTTGAAGGCCACGGTCATGTCTATCCCGTGTCCCCAGTGCTTAGAGCTCACTGGCACACAGAGGATGCTCAGTGAGAATATGTGGAACCACAGGACAGACAGATGTGGCGGCCGTGGCAGGATAGGACCCAGATGACTCGCCACGGTCCCCCCCCCCCCCCCACCAGCAGTTCTCATCCAAGGCTGCGCTTCTCTGTTGCTGCAAAGTGATGCCCAGGCCTCTCTCCCCATAACCTTCTGAACGGTGGATGGACAGCCCTGGCCAGAGGGGGAGGGGACTGAGGCCCAGGAAGGTCTTTTGTTTAAAGCTCCTCTAGGCACTGTGATAAACACCCCTGCCTCAGAACTACCAGCTTTGCCATCGTTTGATGTGTAACTTAATATGGAAACGAAAAGAAAAAATTATTCAAACCCTCACTCATTGTTTCTCCCCTCAAGGTCTGAATGAAATTAATTTTTTCAAATGGGTTTCTAGTTGACAATTGAAAAATGTAATAAAAAATTCCAAGGGAAGCCGCTCAAAAGAGTTCTCTAACAAGGAGGCCCTGGGAGAGAGGATGGATTGGGCCTCTGGCAGAAAAGAAAATGCACAGGCAGCAGGTTTTCCCTGTCTCCATGTAAACCACACATCAATCCTACTCACACCTGCCTTTCCACTGGGCACAAAGAAGCCAGCGGAGAGGTGCCTGCAACCTGCCCCCCATCCTCAAGGAAGGCACAGGAGCTGGGACAGTGCAGGCCCGGAAAGGCAAGAAAAAGACACAGACACAACAGAGAATTATGCCAAATTGTCTAAGCAGCTAGCAGGGAATTCTCAGAAACATGTAGGCTACTATTATTCTAAAAACCTGCAGAACTGTGAGTTCAAAGACTGGGTAAAGTGGGATTGCTCAGGGAAACAAAAGAAAACATTTTTGCCAGAAGAAATCATGGAGTCTGGTCACTAAACATAGAACATTCTGGAGTGGAATGGAGGGAAGGATAAGTTAAGAATGTGGGACTAGCAGATACACAGTACTATACAGAAAATAAACAAGGACCCAACTGTATAGCACAGGGAACTCTATTCAGTATCTTGTAATAACCTGTAATGGAAAGGAATCCGAAAAAGAATAAATATGTATAACTGAATCACCGATGTACACAGTGATTGAAACACAATGTTGTAAATCACGTATATTTCAATTGACCCCCCCCCCCCAAAAAAAAAGCTTATTCTGGAAATGAAGGGACTCCATTTTCCCAGGAATTTCCCATGTGTAGCCAGCCCGTAGGGGGCTAATCTAGGTCTACAGACTCCTTCTCCACAGTGTGCCCCCTCCCATCACAAACATCCTACACTCTCAATGCAGCAACCTTCTCACCTCCCCCTGCACCAGTGGCACAAGCTGTTTCATATCTCTGTGCTTAAGAAAACTTCTCCCTTCTTCATCCATCCAATGTTTACTCATCCTTCCAGACTCACCTCCAACAAAGGCAGCCCCCTGTGGGAAGCCTTCTCTGATTCCTCAGGCAGAGAGAATTAATGTTTTTCTTTTCTCTGTGCCTCTGCTCCTGTGTTCAAAATCATTTTCATGCAGTATCAAAATCCATATCAAGTTATGCTGTCATGAAGTGTTTCTACATGTCCCTCCTCCGTTGGGACCTGGCTCTTCAAGGATAGGAATTGTGCATTAAGATAAACAATTGAACAGGTGTGGTTCCAGGGACCCTTGGGTTCTTTCTATTCTATACAACATTCCTGCAAAGTAAGCACAAGGTCCCCATTTTCCAGATGCGAAAACTGATGCTCTGAGTGTTCAGATAAATTTCCCCGGGTCACATAGCTGACAAGCAGCAAGATGGTAAGACTCCAGAGTGAAGGTTCTTTCTATTACTCATTGCCTCTCTTTTGCCTCTTTGTATCTTCCGGCACATAATCGGCCCTCAATAAATGTCCAACGAATGGATGAACATGAGCCTACTCATTATCAGTACCTTGAGAGCAGGACCCTACTTTCCGCTTCAAACCCATCCCTCGGGCTTCTCCATAAATATTTGAATGAGATGAACCAAATGTGAATGAACAGATTCCATGCTACAAAACCTATATAATTACCGCACGCTTTAACAAATGGACCTGTCAGCTGGTTGCTGCCACAGAGCAACTCTGCATCAAATTCATCAAAAAGCAATCAATCCCCTCCCCCAACAATAAACGGCATAGTCTTAAGCAACCTTATCCAGCAGGCAAGTCATTCAGCACCTTGTGGGGACATTTTTCAGGTATCAGATCCTGGCAGGCTTGTTAGGATATCGCTCTCTTCAAATCAGGGATGCATAGGCTTTACTGGACTCGGGTAAAGAGAAAACAGTATCAGGTAGCACCTACCTTCAAAATTTTTCTCACTGAAGTCATCTCTCTCAGTGATCTGGTGTAGAACCGTGGCATCTTTCCCAGTTGCATGGGAGAGAGTTTGATAAGAGTCCTTTTTTAATGAAAATTATGAACTATGAACCTATCTGATGGCTCCATGTGCTAAATGTTGGTTTGCTATCAGTGCAGCAAACACTTGTTCATCTTCCCCTTCTCTCCCCCTGGAAAAGAGTATGTAAGTCCAACATTAAAACTTCCAAACAAAATGACATCATAGCTCCCATACATCTGAATAGCCTTTAGATGTGGGATTTGGGGGCCAGGGAAGTGGCCTCCCTGCCCTGCCCCCAGTCACCAAGGTCATTTTTACCATAATTCAATCATTTTTAACTGCCTGTGATTCTGCCCTGCCCTGGCTCAATGCTCCAGTAAGTCACCAACCTGAGAGCTTAGAGAAACTGTTCAGGTGTCATCTCTAGGGTTCATTCTGATTCTTCAGGTCTGATTCCTATATTAAGTTACAAGATCAGAAGGCAAAATTCCTTGTCCTATTATCATCAAGAACTCAGTCATTCATTCATTCAGCAGATATTTTTTGCCTAACAAGTGTTAAGACTTCAGAATTTGGAAAAGACTGTCTGAGTTCACCTTCCAGCTTCTTAACGGATTGGCTCTATGACCTTGGGGAATTGATTTCACCTCAGAGCATCACCTCTGTTCCTCCTCTGTTCAAGGACGATAATAGAAGCCCCCACCCCAAAGGCTTATCTTGAGGATCAGATGAATTATTAGATATGAGTGCTTAGAAGAGTTCCTGGCATTCAATCAATTTTTTTCCTTTTTTTTTTTTTAGGGCCATACGTGGGGCACATGGAGCTTCCCAGGCTAGGGGTTGAATTGGAGCTGCAGCTACCAGCTTGCACCACAGCCACAGCCATGTGGGATCCAAGCCGCACCTGTGACCTACACCACAGCTCATGGCAATGCCAGATCCTTAACTCACTGAGCGAGGCCAGGGATCAAAGCCACATCCTCATGGATACCAGTTAGGTTTCTTTCTGCAGAGCCACAATAGGTGCTCCACATTCCATCGTTTTTAGTTGTTGTTATTATTATGATTCCTGCCATAAGTCAGGCACCGTGCGAGATGCTAGGCACATAGGAATCAACAAAGCACATACAGTTCCTGCCCTCAAGGAGTTTATGTCTAGTGGTGAAGACAGACACTCAATGATGACACCAATAAGGGAGGAAACAAAGGGATCAAAGGGACAGATTCTCTGAAATCCTGTAACAAGAGGGCCTGGCCTGGCCAGGGTAGGGGTGGACAGGAAGGCTTCCTTGATGGAAACGGGGAGGATGAGTGGGGTTAAGTGGATGGTGAGGGCTCTTCCAGGCAAGGGGAACAGCATATGCTAAGGCATATGTGAAGTGAGCATGGCTGGCACGGCCCCAGAGCTGAGAGGTACCTGGCAGTAATTGTTATGGGCACAGGCTTCTCCTGATGTTGTTGACAGAATAACTGTCTTGGAATCACATTGTTTTAAGCTGTAGCTTTAGAAAATAATTTAGTTCTACAAATCATTTTTTTTTTTTCCACTTCGAGCAGATAATGAGAGCTAGGTAAGCAAGAGATACTCCCTACTGGTCTAACCACAAAGTCTTGGGGTTTGGTTTACTGAGGAACTGCCAGAATTAGGTCACCTTGGGTGCCTTGTGACATCTCCCCCCTCACTCATTTTATAAGGTCTCTGTTCTATTTTTATCCATTATGTCCTTGTGTTATTTCGAAATGTTAAAGGGCCCTTATAAAACCTTTTGGAAACTGGCAGGATGTACATCCCCCAATTTGTAAAATAAAATACATTGATCATGAACAGCTTCATTGCTTAGAACCTGGTTCAGGGGTGAGAATGTCGATGAAAGTAGGCTGGGCCCCCACCCGAAGGAAGAACCTTGAAAGAAATCGTTTACAACCTTTAGCTGGAATTGCTTTCCCTGTGAAATTGCTAATGCCCTGCCTTGGGGAGAGGGTGGGGGCAGCGTTGTGGAGAAGGGAGGGGTCCGGCAAAACCCTTTTACGTTGGTGGAATGTTGCCAGATTTCCATGTAAACAGTCTGTTAGCCCTTCGATGCTTCCAGAAGAAAGAATGTGTGTGCCCAGCCTCCCAGCTCTGTTTGGTTTGTCAGTTTTCTGGGGTTGCTTTTTCAAATGGCTGATGCATTTGTCTCCAAGACAAAGGAATGAAAACACCAGTGAGTTTTGTTTGGGGGCCTGGGAGCCTGGCCTCAGGGTTATAGCTTCCAGAGCCTTCTGACAGTAACCTGCCTGACAGCAGCGGGAGAGTGGCCAACCACCGAGGTCTGTGGCCACACTTCTTGCTTTTCCATCAGCTCCTCCTATCTGCCCTTCGCCTGGCACCAGGTCCCCACAAACATTCATGCCACAAGTATTAGAATTCCCATCATGGCTCAGCAGTAACGAATCTGACTAGCACCCATGAGGACTCTGGTTCAATCCTTGGCCTCATTCAGGGGGTTAAGGATCTAGCATTGCCATGAACTGTGGTGTAGTCGCAGACTCAGCTCAGGTTCTGCAATCTGTGGCTGTGATGTCGGCTGGCAGCTGCAGCTCCAGTTTGACTTATGGCCTGGGAATTTCCATATGCTGTGGGTGCAGCCCTAAAACAAAACAAAACAAAACAAAAAAAATATCCCACAAGTGTTTAGGAAGCACCTCCTGTGAGGAACGCCAAAGATGTCACTAAGGATAGAGGACAATAGGAAATCAAACCTGCCCAGCCCTACTTCATCTCTCCCCTGTCTTCTTTGCACATCCTCCAAATGTACCCTAACAACAGACGTGCAGGAGTTCCCTTGTGGCTCAGCAGGTTAAGGATCTGGCATTGTCACTACTTTGGCTCTGATTACCTCTGTGGCGTGGCTTCAGTCCCTGGCCTGGGAACTTCCGCAAGCCACAGGTGTGGCCCAAAAAAATTAAAAAAAAAAAAGAAGAAGAACACGCATGCCCCTCCAGGGCTTCCTTCTCTGGCCACAGTGAACAAGGCCCCCAAATACACTATTGCATGAAGGAGGCCGGGAAAAGTAGACAGGAAGCATGTAAATATCTCTAAATTTTCTCTTTTTCTGCTCCTCTTAAGTAAGGCAGAAAATAGAGGCCTTAGGCTGAAGTGGTGCCACAGCCACTGTCACGCCAGATCCCAGCTGCGTCTGTGACCTATACTGCAGCTCAAGGTAACACCGGATCCTTTAACCCACTGAGTGAGGCCAGGGATCGAAGCTGCATCCTCATGGATGCTAGTCAGAGTCTAACCTGCTGAGCCACAACGGGAACTCCTCATATTTTTTTGTTTTTTTTTGTTTGTTTGTTTTTGTCTTTTCTAGGGCCGCACCCGTGGCATATGGAGATTCCCAGGATAGGGGTCCAATCGGAGCTGTACCTCTGGCCTACACCACAGCCGCAGCAATGCGGGATCCGGACTATATCTGCAACCTACACCACAGCTCACAGCCACACCGGATCCTTAACCCACTGAGCGAGGCCAGGGATCATACCTGCAACCTCATGGTTCCTAGTCGGATTCGTTAGCCACTGAGCCACGACGGGAACTCCGTTATTATTTTATACAAATACTGTGGCTTTTCTATGTCCCATCTCAATGTCCCCTCAAGGTACTCCTGGGAGAGGTGTAAGGATGGCCTTTTCCAAGACAAGGAAAGGGCTGGGGCTCGGGAAGACTGAGTCCCACTGCCAGTAAGTAACCGACTGGAGGTTTTAATCTCGATCTTGTTTCTCCCTTTCCAATCCGGGGCTTAGTGCACAAAACCATCACTGCTACAGTTGAGGTGAAGCTGCCATGTGCCAACTTGCAAGTAAGATCTTCACTCAGTCTGCTCTTTCTATACACTGCGGATGCTCCGACCTTTATTTCAGGGAGGGAACAGTCCTGTGAAGGGGAGTTATGGTTCAAATCAACAGAGAAATGCAAATCAAAACTACAGTGAGTTACCACCTCACATTGGTCTGAACGGCCTTCATTAATAAGTCTATAAATAACAAATTTTAGAGAGGGTGTGGAGAAAAGGGAACCCTCCTACACTGTTGGTGGGTGTGTAAATTATTACAACCACCATGGAGAACAGTATGGAGGGTCCTCAGAAAACTAAATATAGAGCTACCATGTGATGCAGCAATCCCACTCCTGGGCATATATCTGGAAAAAACTATCATTCAAATGGATACATGCACCCCGATGTTTATTGCAAGATTTACAGTTTCTAAAGTGGTGGATAACAGAGCACAGCTCTGTCACAGCTCTTCTGGGTCATCTCTTTGCAAGAGTGTAAACAATTCTTCCCTTGGGTTTGCAGATTTTACATCTGGATTGTCCTGATTATTTTGCCTGGTCTTCTTTTGGTCATCAATATTCTCAACTTTCCTAAAAATCTACCTTAAGCCCTTTTCAAAGACACCATGGTTTCTCTCCTTCATTTTAAGGATTAGAAAGCTCTCAGATTACTGTGGGGTTTTTTCCTCCAGAATTCGGTAATAAGTAGTGCCTTTTTTAGTGTTAATATAAATACACAGGATTAAAGGACATCAATGACATGGGTCAAAAGAATTTAACAAAGTGACTTCCATCCTGTAGGTAACTTTGTTCTTGCATTTTTCCACTTCTTTGGATAAATTTGAAAAAGCATACTCAAAATTCAATTAGGGGCTGTCATTGAAAAAAGGCCTTGCAGAGTTCAAACTGTACTGAATGCAGCTTTGGGAGTGGTGCGCTATTTTTTTTTTTTTTTTTTTTTAAAGAGTAGTGAAGTTTGTTCTCTTGAAAATACATCTTGTACCATGTTTATTATGCTTTCTAAGGAAACCAAAAAGGAAGAAAAAAATAAACAAAATATTCTCTTAGAGTGTTAGATAAGCTAGAGACTTCCAAAACAGCCAAGGATCCATCCTTCCACATTCCGCAGGGGTTGGTAGCTAGACACGGGCTCTAGCTCTCAAGTGTGAGCAAGGACCCTCCTCACCACTCCAGCTCAGATCACTTCCGTGGTCACTCTCCCAGGCAGCTGAGCAAATACACTATCACCCTTGTCCTCAGGGTCACTTCAGATATTTGAATCATCTTTCTCAAGAACTGTTCTAGACAAAGACATCAAAGTCCAACTTCCCCAGGATGATCCTAGCTGTTCTCACCTGCCGTTCCCTTCCCACAGTTACTCATGCTTTGGTCCAGCTACACTATCCAGTGTTTCTGGACCATGGTCCAAAGCTTGCTGCTACTGACTCTTGCTCTTGCCCCTCCCTCTGGAGCATCCTTCTTTCCCATTTCTTGACTTCGAGGCTGTAATGTCCTATCCATCTTTCAGTGGCCATCTCAGTGCTATGTTCTTCACAAAATCGTTCAGAATTTCCCCCATCTGATGTGATTTTGGTATCTTTCTCATTTCACACTTCCCATAGTATTTGGTCCTCTTTTTGTTGTTGTTGTTGTTTGCTTTTTAGGGCCACACCAGCAGTATATGGTAGTTCCCAGGCTAGGGGTCAAATTGGAGCTAAAGCTGCCAGCCTACACCACAGCTCATGGCAAAGCCAGATCCTTAACCTACTGAGTGGGACCAGGAATCCAACCCGCATCCTCATGGGTACTAGTCGGGTTTGTTACTACTGAGCCACAATGGGAATGCCAATATTGGCCATCTTATGTGACGTTTCCCAAAACTGCCTATGATATTGTAATCATCTTAGGGCAGAATCCATGTCTCATCCAAATGTTTAACCCCTTAACTAGGTCCCAGGATGCCGACCCAGGATATAGGCTCAAGTCCTATGAAATTGGATGTCCTGACACAGCACATCTATCTCACCAGAACCTATACAAATGCTTTTTCTGTTCTCTGTTCCTGTGGGAAAAATAAAGACTTCAGTAGAGCTAGAGGAGCTAATTAGTTTGCCTTGGATAAGTCAGCTTGGAGAACAGAGGGTGCACAGAATCCGCTATAGCCTGAGGGTAAACTGCTGGCCGTGCAGATGTGCTGACATCTTGCGGGGGGTGTTGCTGAGGAATGCGGCTGTGCTTGTGCTCAGTGCACAGAGTACTTTAAAGATGGTTCACAGCCAGGTTTCTTGGCCATGCCAGGAATTTGAAGTCAGTGTGGTTTCCAGGCAATCTGACCAGAAACAGAATAGTGGGAAGTGGTTTTATGCCATGCTTTGCTAAAAAATGCTACCGACCAGTAGTGTCCAAAAATAGACACAAGATAAGACCCTGAAACTGGAATGATCTTGAAATCCAAGCCAGGAAACCAGCTAGACTCATAAGAAGAGAGAAAAAAGATGGCTCTGCTCCATTCGGCCTGGATACAATATTTTTTGTTCTACCATATCTTCAAATTTCTGTATCCTTAGGTACAAAGGATGATGATCTAAACAGGAATATAGAAGTTTCTAGCTTGGGGATCTACATGAAATAGCTAGGTAACCTTGGGCACATCACTCTAGGACCCATTTTCCAAACTTTAAGTTCTGATCACCTGAGATCAACTTTGGAAATGCTATATCTGATCTTAGTTACATTACCAGTTCATACGGAGCCTGGCATCTCCTCTTGGTCACTCATTCCTCAAGTATTTCCTCCCCTTGGCTTTTTTCTTTTATTCATACCAGACTTGCCACCTTTCTTTCCAGCATGCTAGAACTCTCCAGGGCTGCAATGGCCAACCCCATAAACTCTGTATCCAGCTACAAATCCACTGGGAAGTCTCTTCCTTTCGGGGACTCTTCAGATTGACCTTCAACACCATGAAGTTGTTTCTGAGTTTCAAAAGAGCAAGAAGAGAAGGGACTCCATGCCCAGGCATTTCATATAAGGGGAAAGATCCTCCCGCCCTTTCCTCTTAATAACAAAATACAGGGATGCTCAGTCCTGGGAAGATGCTGGCTCTCCACAGGGATTTGACATCAGCGTGAAAATCTACCTGGTTAAAAGATAGTCCCGCTTATATGTAAAATATTATGATGAAATGAAATAAGATTTCACCACCTAAGGACATGGATGATATATTTTCCAATATGTCTGCTTTGATAAATTGCATTATAGGGAGGTATTTAACTTTTAAGTGAAGCAAATGCTAATTTGGGTGACAACAAATAACTAAAAGAAAAAAAGCAGCACAGGGGTTCACAAGAGTGAGGGGGTTTTTTCTGTTTTGTTTTTTTTTTTTTTTTTTTTTTGCTTTTCCTTTTTTTAAGGAAGCAATTGGTTTATTACAACGTTGAAACATCGTTTTTTACAAACGGCGAGCACTAACATTTTTTGAATGCCTGGTTACCTGCTTGGACTTGTGGTAATTGCTTTTGCTATGTGATACTACTTAATAGCCACAAGAGTTATGTTTTCAATCCCATGTTGAAGCTGGTAAACTAAAACAAACACTCAAGCCCATGCCTATCTGACTTCAGAATCTCTGTTCTCTTTTTCCACACCACATTATAATTCCAGAATGTAGCTTGAAGAGGTCTTAGATTTCAACCAACCATTCTCCTTCCTTAATGCTCAACCCTGCTGAGGGCAGACTATTTTTATATCACCGTCAAGCTAGTTCTGTCCTCTGCCTAGTGTCCTACATGGAGGACTTTCCTTTACATTCGTTGATAACCCACTTCAAGGGCTAAAAGCCTTAATGACAGAATATTGGATAGAGTTCCCTGTGCTGCATAGCAGGTCTCTGTTGGCCAATTACTCCATATACCACAGTGTGCATATGCCAATCCCAATGCCAATCCCAAACCTGGAGTCCCTCCCTCCCCACATGTCCACTTTGGCAACACTAAGTTTGTTTTCAAAGTCTGTGCCTCTGTTTCTGTTCTGCAAATAAGTTCACTTGTATCCTCTTTTTAGATTCCACATGTAGGTGATGTTGTATGATGTTTTCTTTCTGTCTAAATTATATTCTGTGATAATCTATATGGGGAAAGAATCTGAAAAAGAATGGATGAGTCTATATGTAGAATTGAATCACTGGTATAGCAGAAATTATCACGACATTGTAAATTAACTACAATAAAATGTTTTTTTTAAAAAAAATTTAAATAAATAACCTAAAAAAAAAATCCTAATCATCAAAGAAAAAAAAGTCTTTATTATGAACAGGAATTTCCATAAATACCTAAATCCCTTTTGGTGCTAATGCAACTCAGTATTTTGTCACTCTCCGGTGTGATTCATTTATACATTCATTCCTAGCTGCCCGAAACATACTTTCCAACCTTAAATCTTACTGCCCTCTTTCATGAATGTGTTAATTAAGATTCTTTGGTCTTAAAATAGCAAAAGAAACTCAAACTAGCATTGGTGGAAAAGGAAAAGGCTCTGAGCGTTTGAAAGAAGGACTCGGTCTAGCTTGCAGAAGGTTCTGGATCCAGGAATGAGAGCTTCCTCGACTTTCTCCATTTCTTACATCTTTCTTTTCTATATATATTTCAACTTGTTACTAGATATACTTTTCTATATATGCTTAATTCCTCCATGTTCCTGCACACCCCTCCCCTGAGTCCCCTAAGCCTAAACGGGGCAGCCTACACAGCCCATGGTCACATAGTCCAGGCTCAGTCACCCCCAAAAGTCAAAATATCCTAGCACCAAGTTCTCTCTTTCCATACATGAGGCTCTAAATGGCCCCACCGTGGTTTCTTTTTTCTTTTTTTTTTTTTTTTTAATGATTTCTATTTTTTCCATTGTAGTTGGCTTACAGTGTTTTGCCAATTTTCTGCTGTACAGCAAAGTAACCCAGTCATTCACACATTCTCTTTCTTACATCATCCTACATCCTATTCCATTATAAGTGACTGGATATAGTTCCCGGTGCCATACAGCAGGATCTCATTGCTTATCCATTCCAAAGGCAATAGTTTGCATCTATTAACCCCAGATTCCCAGTCCATCCCACTCAGTCCCCCTCCCCCTTGGCAACCACAAGTTTATTCTCCAAGTCCATGAGTTTCTTTTCTGTGGAAAGGCTTATTTGTGCTGTATATTAGATTCCAGATATAAGTGATATCATATGGTATCAGCAGTGTCCAGGTAGGGGAAACTGTCCAGACCCAGCATCTGCACAGCAATTAGTGCTGGGCCCAACAGGTGGTCCAAGAGTTCACCAGGAGCCACTCTGCTGTGAGGTGAAGGAGGGATGCAGTTCAACGAGAATTAAGAGCTGAGCAGACCCCCTAAACAGTGTCCTCTGTGCTGCAGACAAAGTAAAGCTCACTGGACCTGCAGTTGCCCTGCCTCTCCTTCTCCGCCTGTTTTCCCCACCCCCCACCCCACCTGTCACATCAGAATCTAACCCCTGGAGGCCAGTTCCAATGACTGCAGCCTTGCAACGTCATCATTTTTCCTACACCTGTTTCCTCTTCCCTATCAGGCTCAAGGTTGCCTGAGAGCTGAAGGCATGGCTAATTCATCTACAAATGCTCATAAATTCAGTGAAAATATTTAATGGAAGATAGATGAATAAATGAATAATTTCAGAGAAGATCTTTTCTTTGCCGTTAAAAGACAGTTTTGATTTTACTTCTCAGCTTCACTGCTTTCTCTTTCCTGAGATAAACTTATTCTTTCCCCTTTAACTGTCTCTCTTGAGGTCCATTTTAAAATACTGTGAAAAAGAATGCTTGTGTGTATACGTGTAACTGAATCACTTTATTGTATAGCAGAAATTGTCACATTGTAAATCAACTACACTTCAATAAAACTCTAAAAAAATAAAATATTGTGGTGTCTGTGAAATTAAAGAGGTTCTATATGATCTAAGCAGTTCGTGACTAGAGGAAAAAAAAGATACATTCAAACGGGTTAACTGAAAGAGACTTCAATAAAGGGAGTATTCACAAAACTGTGGATGGCGTTGAAGGAAACACTACGAAAGAGTGCAGCATCCTTGGGCTTGCCTTGGCGAGGAACCCTTGCCCTGGAGGTGTGGGGAGGAAGCTCTTCCCTGAACCCAGATGGGGCCGCTGTGTGGTGAGAACCAGGAAGAGGTAGGGGTACAGTGAGAGGAACCTAACCGGGGCCCTGGGAGGGTGAGGGCCAGCCCTTGGTGACCAAACAGAGAGGAAGCCAGAAGAATAACCTGATCTTCTTTCCCTCCCTCCCTCTGATCACCTGCCAAAACACACCAGTGATCAAAACCACACCAGCAGACAAAGATCACACACAGATCAGCTCCAAAAGGCAAGTGGAGCAGGTGGGAGATTAGATCTGGAGAGACAAACAGGCCCTCTCCACACTTTCTGATTTATAGACTCTCCAACAGGCCATGCTCAGGGAGCCGATCCAGCCGCACTCACCGAGGCCAGGAAGGACAGACTAGGACATTTCATTTGGGGATTGGACTCAAGTCAACTTTTGAGAGCACACATGTCCTTATGCCACAGGCCTTACTATGACTTTCCCAAATTTCTCTTGTGTGACAAAACGAGGAGAGATCAAGGGCAGCAGAAATGCCTACGATAGCAGAGTTGTACAGCCATACAAGCAACCTGATGTCACACAGGAGCCTTGGGGTAAATTGAGGGTCAGGAGACCTGGAACTTACCTCCAGGTAGGTGACTCTGGACAGATTCCTGCACCTGCCTGGGGCTTGATTATCTTTCATCTCTAAACTGTCACATCCTTAGAGAACAGACTTGTGGTTGGAAGGGGGAGACTGAAGGGGGAGGGATGGATTGGAGTCTGGATTTACACATGCAAACTATTATGTATTGAATAGACAAACAACAAGGTCCTGCTGTATAGAACAGGGAGCTATAGTCAATATCCTGTAATATACCATAATGGAAAAGAATATGAAAAGGAATGTTATAAGTGAGTCACTTTGTTGTACAGCAGAAAAGAACACAGCACTGTAAATCAACTATACGTCAATAAAATAATTTTTTAAAAAACAGACTGTTGTGCTGCTTCCAACTCCGTCATTCTGTGTGTCTAATTTCTAGTCTCCTTTGCTTCAAAAGAAGGCCAGACGTCCCTGTGTGGGTGCTGATGGTGTAAACATCGCACCACAGCGTTCTTCTCTGTTCTTCATTAGTTTCTCAGAACACAAGAATGTTAGTGTTTTAAGCAGGGATGATGGTTTTCACACCACTTCTCCAATCACTCAAATATAGTGGTTTGCATAGCACCAAGATTCAATGTCTTTTTTTCTTTCTTTCTTTTATATTTTTACTATCTTGGTAATAATTTTTATTTATTCATTTGTTTATTTTATTACCCAGTGAATTTTATTACAATTATAGTTGTGCAACAATCATCACAACCCAATTTTGTATCATTTCCATCCCAAATCCTAAGCGCATCTCCCCACCCCTCAACCTGTCTCATTTGGAAACCATAACTTTTTCAAAGTCTGAGTGAGCATCTGTTCTGCAAAGAAGTTTATTGTATCCTTTTTTTAGATTCCACATGTAAGTGATAGCATAGGATGTTGGTGTCTCACTGCCTAACTTCACTTAGCATGATAATTTCTAGGTGCAATCATGTTGCTGCAAATGCCGTTATTTCTTTCCTTTTAATGGCTGAGTGATATTCCATTGTGTATATGTACCACATCTTCTTTAGCCGCTCCTCTGTCGATGGACATTTAGGTTGTTTCCATGTCTTGGCTATTGCAAATAGTGCTGCAATGAACATTGGAGTACATGTATCTTTTCTTTATTTGATTTCTTTACCCTTTATTTTGATGCTTCCAAAAAAAATTCAGAATAAACTGCAAAAGGGAGACCAACAAACAAACCAGTAGAGTAAAAAGTAATTGATTCCTAGCCATGTGTTCATTGGTTCATTGTTTTAGGTGTTTTAGCACTTTTAATCCTCACAGTGACCCTTTGAGATGGGTTTGGTTTTATCCCCATTTTAACAGCTTGGAAACTGAGATTCGGAGATGGTAGTGTTTGAACCACAGTTTAAACCCTGCTCTTGCTGAATTGAAAGCCCTCATTCTTTCTCCTTGGCAGCTCTGCAAGTGGGGCTGGAGTTAGGTGTTCATGGAAGGAATGCTTCATTTTGAAGCTTCCGCTTGCCTGTCAGGACATCCCAGTAACCTCCATGGAACCTGCATCAGTTCCAAACCCGCTGCCTGCTCCAGTCCCCCATGGAACCTCATTTTGCTCCAGCCTTGCCCACCGTACATGCATGTTCTGCGCAACAAGAAGGCTATGAGGATGGCGAGGCCTGGACACATCCCTTCGCATCTCAAAAGGGGTTTACTGGCTTTTTACTGGCACTTCCTCACTAAACCTCAGTGCAGGAATTCACTATTCTGACACCCAGGGTACAGATCAGCACATGGAAGGAAGCCTAGAATGGTTGTGACTTGCCCTTTTGTCAGAAGGTGAGCTGGTGGCCAAGGCTCCTGTCAGCTTCTCCTCCCTCTCCTCCTTCCTTGTCTCAACAGGTTGAAGTATGCTCAGCGCTGGGATGGAAATGTAGCTTGTCTGAAAAGGCTAAACTAAGAAAAAGAGGAAAGGGTGAAGCAGCCAAGCATAGCAGCATCACTGAAAAGGGTGGAACGCTTCTTAAAAGGGAAATAGCTAAGAGGGGAGACCAAAGAGACCTTTTCAATGAAAATTGCTGGAAGAAATCATCTGAAATCAACATGGCAGGTGTAGCTCAGTTGCCATGGCCAATCACTCAAGACTTCAGAGCGTGGAATGAGGTCAACGGCCACTCTGAACTCTGACAGTGCAAAGGCTAGGATGGTTCAAAGCAGAAGACTCTTACCTCAAACATTTCTGCATGGAAAACTAGCCATTTAGTGTCACATGGCATGACCCATTTTTATGTAACCCAAGTATTTTCTGCTTTGATGACATTCACCTGCGTGACAGTGGTGGCCTACCCCACAGGCCCTCCTCATTGCTGAGAATCTCTGCTAGGATGCCTCACGTGCCCACAACCAGCCTGCCAGCCTCAGTGTCCACAGTGCTGGTCCTCTCATGCTGATGCTTTCTTTTGTCCATGGGGCTGTCCTCAAATTCCCTAAGAGAAGTTTACACTTACCTCTGCCCATCTTGAAAACATCAGGGTCCAGGCCAAGAGGTTGTGGCTGGAGGAACCCAAAGCCTTTGGTCTGCTAAGTGCCAGACCGAGCTCCCTCATCAACAGTATGCTGTATTTTGTCACCCAAGCCCCAGAGGATGTCTACTTGGGTCAGAGTCTCATCAAGTCTGTCTTGAATAGCATCTGTTGGTTTTTACATTTACCAGCAAAGCATAGTACCAAGATCCCGTCTGTAGGAATTAACGAAAGAATGTAATGAGATTCTGGAGACTTTCCAAGAAGAAGATAGGTCTTGATCACCACATATTTATATAACAAATATTTATTTCATAAAAATCCTATTCTAGCCCTTGGCCCATGTCACCCTGAGGAATGCAAAAGTTAGACCAACATATTTCAATTTTTTCCTCCACTTCAATGTATTTAATGGCTATCCCCAAACACTCCTAGAGGTAGTACTGGTTCACAATGGATGCAGGGATTATCAACTGAAGAAACATCCCCTGATGCACATAAGGATAAAGGGGAAGATGTATGCTAATGTAAAGATGCCTCCCAGGCAATTCTCATAAGAAAGGGTTCCCCTTTTTCAGCTTCACAGCCTCTCCCACCCTTATACGAAAAATCACATTTCTCCAAATACAAAGCCCATTTTTCTTTTCTTCTGTTTTGTTTGTGTGTTTGGCTGCACCCACAGTATATGGAAACTCCCAGGCCAGAAATCAAATCCAAGCCACAGCTGCAAGCTATGCCACAGCTATGGCAACACAGGGTCCTTAACCCACTGTACCACAGCAGGAACTTGAAAGACAATTTTCAATGAAAGTCATTCAGCTCTCCATTAACAAATGGAAAGCAATGCAAAATCAATGAGACCTGGCGCATGGGCAAGAAAAAAATAATTCCTTATTGCTACTGCTCTCTTCATGAAAAATGTTTAAGAAAACTCAACCTCTTTCAGAGGAAGCAGGGGACCTTAGAAGCACACGTGAGGCCCTAAGCTCAGCCCTCTGTAATACATGCAGCACACCCAGGTCCTAGCAGAGAGGAATGGTAGAGCAAGAGAGGCTCTTATGGTGCACAAACTGCCTCTCCTGCCCATGCCACATCATTTCGGATGACTCTCAGTGTTTCCCGGTTGCTGACTGTGGTCATTATGTCCCTGTACTCTGACCTAGTTGCTGGTCCGTGTGAAATAGAATCTCACCTTCTCATCTATGTCAACAACATAAAGTTCACATAGAACAATCAAAAGTGTGGGTGATGTCACACCACCCTTATCAAATGAAAACACAAACTCCTTCTTTGACTGCTTATGGTGTCTGACCTCATTATCTATGACATCATAAAAACAAGTCTTACCTACACCAGGGGCTTACCACTCAGAGCTAACCCACTCTAGATCTTCAAATTTTTTAGAAATAATATAATTCAAATTTCCCTTCAATTCTTAAATAAATTTCAGGTGGCCTTTGCTACTGTGCTGATAGTGTGCTGGTGGGAAGTCAATTGTAGAGAAGAGTGGGCTGGAGGTAATTTTATCATCTCATCCCCACAAAATAAAACATATCAGGGAAAAGAGAGCAGGCATTAGAGCTGGGTTGTTGTGTATTCAATCCTAGGTAGGTCACTCTTTAGCTGGTGATCTTCAAACATTCTTTTAGCTTCTCTATGGCTCTGTTACCAATATCTATTTTACTGTTATACAGCAAGGACTAAATACACTTGAGTAGTTTAAGGAGATGGAGAAGGAATCTGAATAGTAGTAATAGAGAATCAGCACTAGTAGCTTATAGCACTAGAGGTAGTTGTCATTGTGATTAACCTTACAAAGAGACAATGTCTAGGCAGAGAAGAGATTTAAATACAAAGGAAAGACTAAATTCACCCTTAAATTTTACATGCTACCTCCTGGTCTAGGGGGGAAATTATTTATCCAAGATTGTATGGCCAGAGTTGCATAGTAGAGATTTACACTCAGGACTGTCTGACTCCAGAGCAAACATAGGAGCTGCCAAGTAATGACGATGTAAAGGCATAGTATAGAAAGACAGTATAGGATAGTACTTAGACTAGCTCTGGTGTCAGACCAGCCCAAGTTCAAATCCCAACTCTGCCATAAACTCATATTACTTTGTGGCGATTAATTAATGTCCCTAAGTATCAGTTTTTTCATCCCTAAAATCAGCTTACTGATGGTTAAGGGATGAATATATGTGTTTCCTCTGAATTCATATATCAAAGTCCAAACTCTCAGTGTGATTGTATTTGGAGTAAAGTAACAAGGTTAAATGAGGTCACAGTGTGGGCCCCTGATCCGATAGGATTAGTGCCAGGGATACCAGAAGAGACTATAAGAAGAGAGCCAAGCTGAGCTAGCACACATTCGCTGCTCTCTCCCCCTAGCCCTGCTCCTCTGTCTCTCTATCTCTCCCTCCCTTGCTCCCACTCTCTCGCTCACATTCTTTCTCTGCTCTCTCCTCCCACCGTGTGAAGAATCATAGAGATGACCACTGACCCCAAGCCAAGTGGAAAGGACTCAGAATGAAACCTACCCTGTGGGTACCTTGATCTTGGACTTCCAGCCTCCAGAATGATTAGAAATAAATTTCTATTGCTTAAGCCACTCCATCTGTGATGTTTTGTTATGGCAACCCAAGCAGACTACTACACTGACACATTACTCAAAGAACTTCTAAGATAATTAAGCAAGATCTCAGAAAGAGTTTTTCACCATACTTGACACATAGAAAGTACCCAAAAAGTGGTATATGTTATCATGATTATTTCATGAGGAATAGGGTAAAGCACCCAATCTCCTGTCCACTAAAATTATGGTACCACTGGGCATAAAAAGACAGTGTGGCGTAGTGAGGGAGTGCAAGCACAGTAGTAGCCAAGGGAACAGAAGAAAGCTTAGAGAAGATGCAGCTGCAGGAGGGGGTGTACAACACAGTTACCCACTGGAGGGGGAGATAAGGGGATTCAGGCTGGAAGGCCCAGGTTATAACCTAGGCCAGCTGACCACTCTGTGGTCAGAGGGAGAGTCCTAATTGTGGTTCCTGAAAGAAGCCAGAGGTCAAAGCTGGAGCTCTTTGTAGGAACTTAAGAGGGAAAACAGGACAAGGAGACAGATGGCAAAGGGAATTCCCATTGTGGCTCAGTGGAAACGAATCCAACTAGTATCCATGAGGATGCAGGTTTGATCCCTGGCCTTACTCAGTGAGTTAAAGGATCTGGCTTTGCCGTGAGCTATAGTGTGGGTCACATATGTGGTTTGGTTCCTGTGATGCTGTGGCTGGGGCGTAGGCCAGCAGCTGTAGCTCTGATTTGACCCCTAGCCTGGGAACTTCCATATGCTATGGGTGTGGCCCTAAAAAGAAAAAAAAAAAAAAAGGAGACAGATGGTAGGAAGAGGAGGAATGAGGCAGGAGCAGCATCTGAGGCAGATCAGGGGAGCTGTAAACTATTCAACCCGGAGGCCATGGGTGTGTGAGGGCTCCATTCCCACATGTGCCTGCCGTGTGGTGAGAAAGAGCTGACAGCTTAAAGGCAGTGAGCAGGACAGGACAGGGAAGCATCAGGTCAGCAACAGTGCTGGTGGGAGCAGCAGGGTCCACATGTCAGAGGCACATAATCCCCAGCCCACATCATCAAGAATGAGCTGTTGGCACCAGAAAGAAAGGGCATTTGAGATCAGAACACCAGTTGCTTAGATGGGAAAACTGGATGTTCAAGGATAGATAGCATGAGGCATTCCAGGGTCCAGCAGAGAAGTAGATGAAGGGAAAAGAGGGATTTCGGAAAAGCTGAGCTATTCATTTTTGAGTTGCTTTTCTTAATTGCTCTCTCCAGGCTCTGTGCCCAGGCAAAGGAGGGTTCAGATACTTAGCCACTTAGCATATCTTTATTGAATAACTTCTCCATGCTGGACACCAATGTAAGCACTGAGGACATCACAATAGAAAGACAGACATGAAGTACCTTATTCTTAAAGAGGAAAGGCAGATAATAAATAAGCAAACAGAAAGATAAAATTATTTCAGGTGGGGAAAAGCATTATAGATACAATGAAACAGGGGAATGTTTGAGAAAGTGATGACATGGGGGCAGCAAGGCTTCTTGAGACAAGGTAGTCAAGAAAGGCCGTCTGAGAAGATAGTTGAATTGAACCTAAATGACCAGAAGGACATAGCTCTCGGCAGACCTGGAGGAGGCATATTCTGGCAGACGGAAGCAGCTCCCTTCCCCCTAATTCCCCAAGGTCCGCGTCAGAAGATGAAGAAAGCAGTACCTCTGTGTCATTTCTTCTCTTCTTAGATTTTCCCCAAGCCTGGATATCCACCTGGAAACTGCCCATTTGTTTTATTCCTTCAGCATGCATTAAGCATCTCTACGTGCCAGGTACTATGCTAGGCCCAGGGAATGTGCTATAATATCATCACTGACATCTGACCACAGACCAGGGGCAAGTTAGTGAATGAATCCAAATTTTAGACCGAGAACAGAATTCGATACTCACTGTCGACTCCATTTGGGTCAAACTTAAACTAGGGAGATGTGGGCGTAGGGGGGCTATGTGTGAGTGTGTTTATCCAGATCAATGTGGACCTGGCAGCAGATGAGCTCACAGACCAAAAAGCCAAGTTTGCACATTTATTTCGCCAAGGCACACATAAGGTAAATCTTTTTGCACAGTGACAGGAACTGCCAGAGCCTCAGCCAAAGCAAGACCTGTTACACTCTGGAAAGCCAAGGCTGGGTCTGAGATAGTCATCCTGCCGCAAGGTTCACACGAAGCTGAAAATACAGAAGAGAAAAACAATGATCTCAGCATGGTAATTGCCAATAGGTGAACAAATGAAGCAGACAGAACGCGAACAGCCATTTGGCCGTCCTCCAGGAGAGGGGAGAGGGTGTGTGGCCAGTGCCCGTGTGGCACCTGCAAGAGTCGCACAGTCCAGATTAACCCGGTTAACAGTCGAAACCCAGTTATCCAACCATTCCAGCTCCTCCACATTCCCTGCTGCCCAAAAGCTTTCCTGGGGGCCTTGGAGGGAGCGGAGCCAGGAACTAGAGGGAAGAAAGGTGACAGTCTGGCATGAAGGGGAAGAGGGTGTCTTTTTTCCCCAACCTTCAAATATCCCAGTTGATCCTACTCTGCTAATATTTTCTTTTCCTGTGTGGATGTTCAGCCCCAGTGGCCAGCAATGTCCAAGGAAGCAGGAAACTTTGTTTTTGTTTGGGTTTGGCCAGGCTCTCTGGGCCTCCAGCTTGTTGTTTTATTTTAAGAAAGTGGCTGTGTGTGAGCTGGGGAGGCTTATGTGAGCTGGGGAGTCTGTTCGGAGCAGGTTTTGAGCAGAGATTTTTTTTTTCAAGTGCCCCACTTTCCAGAAGGGTTTAGTCCTGACCGGAACCAGGGGTGGGGGGGAGCTGAGTGAACGACTGGAAGGGGTTACCCTGCCCCCACCCCCACCCCCACCCTGTGCGGATTCTGGCCCGGGGGGCATTTTTCCTTGCACATGTCCACAGTGAGGGTGCTAATACCTGAAACCGCCCCATCTTGCAGAGATTCTGAAAGGATCGAGTTACCCTGAAAGTCACACAGGTACCGCCGCTGGCCTCCCCCAGAAAGCTCTCGGCTTGAGCCCGGGGAAGAACACTGCCACATTTTTCTTGGCTTTTTATAGGGTGTTGATCCAAGGATCTGTTTTTACATTTGAATGCAGCGGTCGACTGGAGCATAATAGATGGCAGACCTTTGTATGGAATCTCTGTGAGGCTTCAGCAGGGAACTGTGGGCTGCAGCAAAGAACTGCTCTGTCAGCAGCTCAGCCCCTGGGCCCTCGTCCATGTTTTCCTTATTTTTAAAGGAGTCATTGACCTTCCACAGGCCTGGATCAAAATGGGGCGAACAAAAATGCTGCCAGACACGGCGGGGTTGGAAGAGACTTCTTTCAGGGGCTGGAAAGGGCTTCATTGGGTCTATTTACTGTCATGGAAATTCTGAGTGTGACTTAGAGGCCTCCCTGGCTTGGGGCCAGATGGAAAGGTTTGGGGAAAAAAAAAAAAAGCAGAGACTCGATGGGGGGAGTCGAGGGGGTGGGAAAGCAGCTGCCCTGGCACAGCCCCCAGAGGGAGGCCAAGAGCCCCGGTGCCTATTGTGCAAAAGCAGATTCAGGAGTCCCAGCCAGTGTGGACCAAGGGGACAGCAACCGATGCCACTGCTCCAGGTGGCCCAGCTGGATGAGCATGCTGGGCATTTGGTCACAGTGGTTCTTGCCAAGGGAGGTCGCACCCCTCACGTCCTTCCTTGCTTCCTTCATTTATTCATCATTTGTTCACTCTGCACACAGTTCTTATGCGTCTCCTGGGCTCGAGAGGGTGCTCAGCAACTGTGCCCCCTGCAGAGAATATAGAAATGACCAGCCCAGTCTGTGCCCACTACTCTGGAAGAGGACCGTCTAGCAAAACAGCTCTGCTCCTACAGGAAGCCAGACCAGAGGGCTGCCCTGGGTGGGGCCAGTCTCCCGCCTTAGCCCTTCCCCACTGGCGCTCTCCCCCGGGCCCTTCAATTCATGCCAACCATCACCACCAGAATTCCAGCCCACCCAGGCCAGGAAGAGCTTCGTCCTCCGCAGTAGAGGCTGGCAGCGTCCAAGGGCACCCGTGTCCTCCCAGGTTTGGAAAATCCCCCCCTTCAAGTGCAAAGGATGTCGGAGCTGCAGCGTCCCCCCTCCCAGGGGGATTTGCATGTCGAGGAGGATTATCGCCTCAGCTGAAGGCAAGGCTCCCCAGCACAGGCTTTCAGGTCTGGGCAGGAAAAGTAGGGTGTGGCGCGCAGTAGAAGAGAGACTTCCTAGAAACACAGATGTCACTCTGGGTAGGCAGCCTGCCCGTCCTGGGCTTTAGGCTATTCTGAAACTGAAAGGGGTCTGGAAACCATCTGGCAGGGGAGAAGAGACCAAGCCCGGGGCAAGCAGCCACAAGGGCTTCTCTGCTGCCCCGTCTCCCGGGCAGGCCTTCCTGAGCTCTCTGCAAGCACGGACTTGTTTCTGCTGAGCTCCTAGGTTTGGCGAGTGTGTGTGTGTGTGTGTGTGTGTGTGTGTGTGTGTGTGTTTACAGCCAGAAGAGAAACAGCCCGTGGGGAAGCGTGTGAGATAAAGGGGTTAGAGAAATGGCCCAGAGCAGAGGAGAGAGAGCGGGTTGGTTCTGGCCCGCCTCCAGAGCCACTGGTATTTTCTGTGGTTGACAATCCGGGCACTGGGCTTGAGGATGAAGGCTGCCTTCCGAACTGGGGGAGGGGAGGCGCCTGGCTCCTTGGAAAGTCTTATTAACACCACGCTAATGGCCTTGTCATTAATCATCAGGGTGAATTTGGGCTACTGGGGTTGTGCCTCTAATGGTACAATTGCTATCTTTATTTCGGGAACCTCTGAGACGTAGACGTCCCTCTGATCAGGATTCCCATTACCACTGCTCTCTGTAATTCCAAGGAAACTTCTAGAACCAAGTCGAAGGACGGTAGTGTTCTGTCTTCCGCTTTACAATTCTATTCTCAAGATTTCTAGATCTCGTTAACACTGATTTATCTACCTGGGTGGAGACAAAATAATTCAAAATATCAGACAACTTAAGTGATGAGTTTTTATATACCCCAGTACAAATACGGTTTTTTTTTTTTTTTTTTTCCGCCTCCCAACTGTCTTACCTTTCTTCTTACTGGGATAGAGTTAATAGAAACAATTCTCATGAAAAGGAAATCTGTTACTTTTAGAAATAAATCAATTCAGACATTGGGGTGACGTTTAGTTTTATGCTATCTGTAAAGAAAAAGTTTGCTTAGTAAATAAAGACAGTCAACACAATCCCAGTGCAATTTTGTTAAGCCTACTTGGAAAAATACATACTTTAAGAACTGGAACAGCAGTCATGTACACGTAAACATTTTTTTATGCTACTTCAAATCATTATCTTTTCTTAAAAGCTGACCCTCAAAGAACCTCATTGATATCATTTTTAAACCTCATTTTTACAACCCTACCCCTATTCGAAAAATAAAATTCAAAAGCTTTATTCTTTGCATTGATGTTCCTCAAAGTTAACTTGAGTTAATGATGTTGGTATATGTTAGTGGGTCTACACTCTGGGGCTACTAAATGGATGGGTGGATAGGTGGAATCTAGAAAAAAATCTGATTTCTGTCCCCATTTCTCTCAGGTAGAGGTTTCAGGGTCTTACTCAGGAGGCTCTTTGGGACCTAGAAAGTCTGTCCATTCCTCTCAAGAATTCTTCACCATCCAAGACACGCTTCCACCCATGACAGACATGGCAACTCACTAACTCCAGGCCAACTCCAGCCTGATCCAGAGTATCCCCTTTTCCACCCCATCACTTGCGCCTACCTTGGTTTTTCGGCCAGTTACCCATTTGGATTTGGCTCTGCTTTGTATTCACCTCCCCAGGATTTGGCAACCAGGATGTGCAGTGAACAAATTGACCTGCAGACGGATCTAGGATTGAAATTCAGCTTTGAGTCATCACTAACCCTTCTTGACAGCCTGATCTTCTCCTGCAACTTTTTTTTTTTTTGGTCTTTTTGCCTTTTCTAGGGCTGCTCCTGCAGCATATGGAGGTTCACAGGCTAGGGGTCTAATCGGAGTTGTAGCCACCAGCCATAGCCGCAGCCACAGCAACAGCAATGCCAGATCAGAGCTGCGTCTGCGACCTACACCACAGGTCATGGCAACCGCAAAGCCAATGCTGGATCCTTAACCCACTAAGCAAGGCCAGGAATCGAACCCGCAACCTCATGGTTCCTAGTCCAATTCGTTAACCACTGAGCCACGACAGGAACTCCATCTCCTGCAACTTTTGGCAAGTTGTGTTTCTGCCTCACTCCCCCAGCCCAGACCTCCCCTCCCCCAGCATCCTTGCCAGGCCCAGACTGTGGAGAGGGAGCAAGATTAGACAGTCTTTTCACAAACTCTCTCGGGAACGCCTGTCTCTGATGTAGGTTAAACTCCTACTGGCTGCTAACTATCTGGTCGCCAATCTAGACAGCCTTGGATTCAGCACAGCTCTTCTTCCAGAAGATGTAATTAATGCTATTTAGGGAGACATGGTTCTCTGCCACTAGGTTGTGAAACCTTCCACTCCAGAGTGAAATGATTGATGACTTCCGTACTAAGCTCTTTCTATGTTCCTCATCTCTTATTTTCCCTTTAATAGCAGCATTCTTTTTATTCGGCCAAGAAAGCCCCTTTATTTTTTTCTTGACTTTTCAATAGACCCAAACATTCTCCATGAATCTAATTCTGTCTTTAATACTTTCCCAAAGTCCCAAAGTTTTCGCTAAAAAGAGTTTTTAATATTTTATTTACAAAACAAGAATACATTAAACATAAGCACTCAGCTGCTACCATTTTTATATAAGATAGAAGTATAACATAAATCATATTTTTGTGTATTAAATATGAAGTAAATCCTCTGTTCTTACCATAGCTCCAGGGGACCTCTGAGATAAGCTTTTTTTATTTTTTTATTTTTTATTTATTTTTTCCCTTATGGCTGCACCCAGTGCACATGGAAGTTCCTGGGCCAGGGATTGAAACCAGCCACAGCTGCAACCTACTGGATCCTTTGACCCACTGTGCTGGGCTGAGGAATCCAACCTGCACTTCCACAGCTACCCAAGCCGCTACAGTTGGGCTCTTAACCTGTGGTGCCACAGTGGGAGCTCTTCAGATAAGCCTTGATGAAGTTTTAAGTGCCTTCCCTTCTAGACTTTTTCCAGCTTTCCACAAACAGGCATTGACATTTTCAAGCCAAATATCGAGTTTTCCTTGATTCCTCTTTGCTTCTCACCACACATGAACAATCAGGAAATTCTGGTGATTCTTCCTCCAACACCATCCAAAATCCATCCCATGCACTTCTTTTCATCTGCATCTTCGAGTTCAACCAGGCCACCCTCTTGTTCCACCAGTTGGCTGTGAAAGCCTCTAAGAAGTCTCTCCACTCTCACCTCTTCCCTTTAACACATCAATATGCTTGACGGCATGCAAACAATACACACCAACTCAAGTTGACAAGAAAGAGGATTATTGGAAATCTCTTGGGAAATTCACAGACTTGATAAGAAGGCAAGAGGACTAGTCTCAGACTTTGCAGAAACACATGGAGGCCGAGGAGGTGCCTCTGTAAAATCACGGTCTAGACTGAGCTTGGTCAGCATGTGAGGCTGTCCTGCTAGACCTGGACTTCTCTCCGGCACAGAGAGTCTGGACCTCACTGGCCCCCTGGCCTGGCCACCTCTGCCACCACTGGAATAAATCTACCTTGTCCAAGCTCTTTGTACCCCTGGAACTGGACTTGGAATAGCTGGTAGAGCACCCACACCCAGCCCTTAGCTGTCAGAACCAGGCGAGGGAACATCTGGCCCGTTCAGCTTCTGGAGGGGTTGGGGGTGGGGAAAGTCTCCCACCTGGACCCACCTGTGCAGGAACTCTCTAAGGACAGAATGGAGGCTCAGAGGCTGAAAACAGTGACAGCAGCCTAACAAACACCTATGTCCCATTTCCACACGACAACCTGAGAAAAGGTTCACAAGTAAATTAGACCAGACTGCTCCTCTATTTTAAACCTTCCAATGGTTTCCCATCCCTCAGAAAACATAGTCTGAACCATAGGCCCTAGGATGTCAGGTGGCCTGTGGCAGTTCCCCAGCGCTGGAAACCCATTGCCAGAGCGTTCAACAGGTCCACGTGGAAGCCAGTCTCATGCCCTTACTGTCCTTGACCTTACTGGAGATGCGAAGCGCTTCCCAGGGGCCTCTTTACGTGCATAAAGGTTCACATAAGTGCATCTGGACCCTGCTGCTGCTCCATGACTTAATTAGAAGCATTTGAAAACTCCCATTTAATCAGCTAATTTAAATTCTGTTCAGTTTACACGCCCACACAGGTCCAGGATCTAATGAGCATCTTCAACGACATCACCCCCATCTGCATAGTGGTCCACAGTTTACAATGTGCTTTCAAGTACTTTAAACCCTCTCATCCTCAAGAGGCTCCTGTCAAGACATAGGAGAGATGTTACGACCTGATTTTCACAGGTGAGAAGGCTCAGTCTCAGAGGTCAAAAGCTCGGCTCAAGTGCACCAAGTGTCAAGGGAGAAGCGAAGCCTAGGTTGAAACCTACCTCTCCTTAACACTAAATGCCTCTTGGCACCATCAAATTCACCAGTAGGCTTGATTGAAAGGTACGAGGAGGGGAATAAACAAAGGTCACAGGATCCCAATTCAGAGGCAGGAAGGAGTAGAATGAAGAGAGTTGGGTTGCCAGGGACTTGGGACTCTCCTGCTCCCAGGGGTATGGGCCAGGCAAGTTCTGGGGCCCAAAGCAAAACCACACACCAGGCCACCCCCTGGGCCACTCGGGACCACAGCCCACCAGACACACCACCATTTCGGAATCAATTAACATGGCCATCGTGTTACAGCCTTGAAGGGAAAATGAAATATCAAGGAGACTGAGACAAGGAGGCAGGGCGGGAGGTACTGTAATTGTTTAAGGGCCGACATCTTATGAAACTGGCTGGCAGGCCCCTCACGCACGTGTCTCCCAGCCTCTGCCTGGAAGTTGTTCCTGCAAGTGGGAGAGGACATTAGGGGGACAAATTAGGGGAAGCGAAGGAGAGCAAGGGCTGTCATCTTTTCCACTGAGACTCCAGGGAGAAGCAGCACTAGGTCTCATCACACTGCTTTGAGAAATTTTTTGCAAATCAGAAACAAGACCAGCCACAGCTCCCAGGTCCTTCAGCCTCTCCGAGAGTCAATGTCCAGGGTTGAGTTTTTTCTGGGGTGACAGCCCACAGGCCCTCACTCTGGGGGCACTGCCATCAGCGTTTCTAGCTCCTTCCTTGCCCTTGCCCTCTGCTCCTCCACCAGGGTCTGCCAGGCCCAGCCTCAGAAAAATCCATAGCGGCTCATAACCAAATGCAAATCACCAAGTACAATGCTTCCTTGTAGTCTGTTCACACCTTTCATCCCAGGGTTTCAAAGCCCAGTGCAAATGTTAACGCGTCCTCAGACACCCCAGGAGAGGCAAGTAGGTGGCTTATGCTATTATCATCTCCGCTTTTATAGGAGCTCTGAGCCACAAACCATCTTGCTGGAGGCCTCATGGTGAATAATTGTATGTCCTGGGGACCTACATCTAGTCATTAAGCATACAATGTTACTGCAGAAATGCCACAAATATCAGCTCTCTAATTGATAACCACGGACTTCTCTCACTTTCTTCTTTCTTTCTTCCTTCGGAGTCTGAGATCTCTTGTAGCTTTATAAATAGGTCCCACAAGTGGACACAACCACTACCCATCTTCAGGTGCTCTGCTCTTAAAAGGTGCTGGAAGATGAGTTAAATCAGCCCCTTTGCTCCATACTGGGTATAAATGATCACTTGCCTAGGGAATTCGTGCTGGCTAGGTAATGAGTGATTTAGAGTGGACATTCAATCACAGTGCCCACACACCCCACTGGGCCCTCTCGAGGGGCCCAGAGTCTCTAGTTGAGAAGAATTGCCCTGGCTGTAACTTAAATGAGGTGGTCATCTTTGGTACCACACGACTATGCCCCCATTCAAGCCACATCTGATTGAGCCAAGTCTAACTATTCCAGAGGCTTGTCTGTGACTGATAAGGGGAGCGGATAAGAAAGTTATATTCAAACTATTGAAATTGGCCCGGGATGTGAGGGTGTGTGGACTGGCGAGCTTCCCTTAGGTGGTCAAAGAGAAGTGGGCAGGCTGAGACAAAAAAGCACCTGGAGAGCAGGGGATCACCTCCATGGCAGAGAACCAGAGTCCAGAACTTCTGCTGTTGGAAGACTTGAAATAAGTCCTTAGAGCTGCTGTGGATTCTGAATGACCTTGAAGTTCTGGTGTCTGTGAGTCTTGGCCATACCATGGTCACGATGCTATTTTTTTTTAAACTGAAGTATGGTTGATTGATAATGTTGTGTTAGTTTCTGGTGCACAGAAAAGTGATTTTAGATGTGTGGGTGTATGTATGTATGTATACTTTTTCAGATTCTTTGACATTATAGGTTATTATAAGATATTGAATATGGTTCCTCGTGCTGTACAATAGGCCCTTGTTCATTTGCTTATTTTGTATATAGTAATATATGTGTATGTCAATCCCAAACTCCTAATTTATGCCTCCCCTGCCTTTCCTCTTTAGTAACTATAAGTTCGTTTTATTTTCTTCTTCTTTTCTTTTGAGGGCCGGACCTGTGACATATGGAGGTTCCCAGGTAAGGGTTGAAGCAGAGCTGCAGCTGCTGATTCAGCCACAGCCACAGCAATGCCAGATCCAAGCTGCATCTGCAACCTAAACCACAGCTTGCAGCAATGCTGTATCCTTAACCCACTGAGTGAGGCCAGGGATCAAAGCTACATCGTCATGGATGCTAGCCAGGTTCTCAACCCGCTGAGCCGCAATAAGAACGGCATAAGTTTGTTTTCTATGTCTGTGAATCTGTTTCTGTTTCGTAAATAAGTCCATTGGCATCATCTTTTAGATTCCACAGATGCGTGATATCATCTGGTATTTGTCTTTCTCTGCCTGACTTACCCCACTTAGTATGTTCATCTCTAGGGCCATCTCTGTTGCTACATTAATGAAATGCATTATTTCATTCCAGTTTATGACTAAGTAATAGTCCATTGTGTGTGTGTGTGTGTGTGTGTGTATACATATCACATCTTCTCTACCCATTCTTTTGTTGATGACACTTAAGTAGCTTCCGTGTCTTGGCTTATTGTAAATAGTGCAGCTATGAATATTGGGGTGCATGGGTTGTTTCAAATAAGAGTTTTCTCCAGCTATATGCTCAGGAATGAGACTGCAGGGTTATATGGGAACTATTATTATTATTATTTTTTTTTTTTTTTGTCTTTTTCAGAGCCTCACCCCAGGGTTATGGAGCTTCCCAAGCTAAGGGTCTAATTGGAGCTGTAGCCGCCGGCCTACGCCACGGCAAGGCCAGATCCCAGCTGCATCTGCAACCTACACCACAGCTCACAGTAACACCGGATCTTTAACCCACTGAGCAAGGCCAGGGATCCAGCCCACAACCTCATGGTTCCTAGTTGGATTCATTTCTGCTGTGCCGTGATGGGAACTCCCATCTATTTTTAGTTTTTAAAGAAATCTCAGAGTTCCTGCGGAACTAGCATGGTCGTGAGCTGTGGTGAAGGTCACAGACACTGCTCGGATCTGGCGTTGCTGTGGCTGTGGTGTAGGCCGGCAACTGTAGCTCCGATTCGACCCCTAGCCTGGGAACCTCCATAGGTCACTAGTGCAGCCCTAAAAAGACAAAGAAGAAAAAAAAAGAAAAAAAAAAAAAAAGAAACCCACACTGCTCTCCACAGTGGTTGCATCAGGCTACATTGCTACCAGCAGTGTGGGAGGGTTCCCTTTTCGCCACACCCTCTCCAGCATGTATTATTTGCAGACTTTTTGATGATGGCCATTCTGATCGGTGTGAGGTGACACCTCCTTGTAGTTTTGATCTGCGTTTCTCTAATAATTAGTGATGTGGAGCATATGACAACATTCTCTACACATTCCTCTCTCCTTTATTGTTCTGTAAAATATTCTCCCATTCTTAGCCTGAGATCAGAAATACCCAACTAAAGATTTCATTTAAGTTCTGTGACTTACCTGCTTGAATCAATATCATGTTGAACAAGCCCCCTGCTCCTTGTGCTTCTAAGCTTTCATCAGCGAAATGGGGATAATTCCTTGTAAGGCCAAGCCTGCAGAGTTGATTGAACTTCCTAAAGAGTTGATTTGAAGTGAGGTTTTTCAAGCCAGCCTAACATGCAATCACTAAGCAATTACTGAATGTCCACCTGAGTGGATTCCTTAGAAACGTGAAAGAATGACTCACTTTTTTCAGCTCTTTTTTTGCCTAGTCTTTTGAGAAGAGGGAAAGGTCAGCTCTGCCATGCAAGGGTTCTGACCAATCTTTAGTCCAGTAAATATACTCATCCTGATGACCCCATAATCCCAGGCTTTGAAATCCTGAGCTATGAATTGTGAGACAGATTATGGAAGACGTACATTATGCTGCCTGAATGGTACCCGAAAATCTCATCTAAGAGAGAGGAATATTCAAAGAGACACTGTAGGCTTAGGAGAAAAAAAAAATGCAACACACACAAAACATTTTTGAGAAATGAGAGAGGTGACATTTTGATCAATCAACCTTAGCTATTAAATACCACCATCTCTGCCAAGTTAATTACCTGCAAAACGAAGAGCCAGTCCTGGCCAAGAGCAGTGCCACCAGCAGCCAGCTCTGGAATCACATCATGAAAGAGGAAAAGCCCAAAACTAAGGGAGACAGGGCAAAAGCCCAAAGAAGTGGAAACGGCTAGGTGTGCAGAGTTGAGCTGTGCCATTAGCTGTCCCAGCACCCCTGCTGCCTGAGGGGAAGCTGCAGGCGGAGGAGAGGCCCGTTGGCTGCCAGAGCTTATGGCCTCTCTCTCCCTCCCCAGCCCAGGTCAGCTCATTCCTTAGAGGGCTGGTGGGGAAGTTGCAGCTCCTCTAGTACTTCCAGTGGCCACACCTCACCTTGGTGGACCTTCGTCCTAGACTCTGGTCCCATACCCATTTCAGATGTAACTTCCCAGAGGCCAGAGAGCTCTGCTAAGTCTCTGAAGCTGCCACTCGTGGGCAAGGGGCATGATGTCCATCCCGTCGGCAGCAAGTGAGGCAAAAGACACCACTACTGACTTCCTGTGGGGCTCAGTGGCCAATGTGTTTCACATAGGCAGGACTTTGAGGAGGAAAACCCAGGTCAGTCTTCTTCCAAGTATATGAAGTAATCAGGAAATTTTGACATCCCATTCTGAGCCCAAAAGACAATTTTTCTAGAGGCAGAGAAGACCTAGGTTTTGATAAGCCTGGATTTTATATCATTTAAAGGAGAGCTCCTCTTAAAAACAAACAAACAAACAAACAAACAAAAACTGGAGGTCCTGCTGTGGTGCAAGAGGGATTGGCAGCATCTTGGGAGCACTAGAACGTGGGTTCTACCTCCCTCCTGGCACAGTGGATTAAGAACCCCATGTTGCCACAGCTGCAGCTTATGTCTAGACTGCAGCTCAGATCTGATCCCTGGCCCAGGAACTCCATATGCTGAGGGTCAACCAAAAAGAAAAAAACAATTATTAAGCATATGGTCTTTTTAAAAAAGCCCTGACAGGAGCTGAACCACAGCAAGTTATGTGACTATTCACTGGTGTCTTTTGAAATTTTCTTAGCATCTCTTTGTCTGGGATTCTCTAGCAACACAATGAAGGCTTATTTGCACTAGAGGGTCGACTCAGGCAGAAGGACGAACTTTACTGATAATCTCTTCCTATTCTGTTATTCTGCCAGGCTGGCTTTAGGACTCTGGGTCAGCTGTCAATTCTCAGGGTCACTGTCATGGGTCAAAATGTGTCTTTCCACATTTTGTATTTTGAATTCCTAACCCCTGGTACCTCAAAAAGGACCTTATGTGAAGATGGAATCTTTACAGAGGCAATCAAGTTAAAATGAGGTCATTGGGGGTTCCTGTTGTGGCTTAGAGAGTTATAAACCTGACTAGTATCCATGATGATTCGGGTTTGACCCCGGACCTTGTTCAATGGGTTAAGGATCTGGCATTGCTGTGAGCTACTGGATAGGTTGCAGAAGTGGCTCTGAACCTGGCATTGCTGTAGCTGTCACGTACCAGCAGCTGCAGCTCCGATTTGCCCCTAGTCTGGGAACTTCCATATGCCACAAGTGTGACCCTAAAAAAAAAGCAAAAAAAAAAAAAAATGAAGTCATTAGGGTAGACCCTGATGCAATACGACCAGTCAGTCTCCTTATAGAAAGGAGGCCATTGGAGGCAGAAGCACACATAGAAAGAATGCCTCATGAACCTGAAAGCAGAAATGGAGTGATGCTGCAAGCCAAGGAAGGCCGAAGAAGGCCAGCAAACCTCTGAAGCTAGGGAAGAGATAGGAAACAGATCCTTCCTCACAACCCTCAGAGGAAATCAACCCTGATGGCACCTTGATCTTGGACTTTTAGCTTCCAGAGCTATGAGTCAATACATTTCTGTTGTGAAAACCCCTGAGTTTAAGGTTCTTTGTAATAGCAGCCCTTTCAATCCAAGACAGTCCACAGGTGCATCTCGCCTCTACATCATCTGCCATAAAATGAAGACCAAAATCACGCTATTCATCATCTAAACGGCAAGGTAGCAACCAGGACAGAAATATGAAAGGGATTTTCTCTGAACTCTTTATAAGGAATAACTCATAACTAGAGCTTCTCTAAGCTTGCCTGCCAAAAAGTCCTATTTTATTTACCTGATTGCATTACTAATGATTTCATTCAAGTCATCAGTCATCACGTGAAAGAAAATTTCAATAAATTCTTCTCGAGTGCACTCAGCTATCCTTGCAGTCTCAGGCCTTCATCCCAGGAGAGGACAGTCTTTGTTCATGAAATTGCACCAAGCATTGATTGAGCATTTATTATTGTACAGCTGCTGGGCCAGGGGCTGGAAGACAAAATTTTGTAGGACAGAGACAGGCTTTCAAGGGATGGTAATCTAGTGAGAAAACAAACATAGCAAGAGCCGTGATACAGCTTGGTCGTTGCCAGGATGTGATGTTTATAAAATGCAATGGATGCTCAGAATAGGGAGGATCTTTGCAGGACTATTTCAGAGGGGGTAACATTTCAGTTGGGCTTTGAAGGATGAATACGAGTTTTGAGGAGGAGAAAGAGGGAGCCAGAAGGAAAAAAAAAAAAAAAAAGGACAGTTTGAAATTTGTTGAATAAATTAGTGTGGCTTCAGTGCCGTGGTTGAAGAGAATATTAAAGAAAGTGCAGGAGTTCCCGTTGTGGCTCAGTGGGTTAAGGACCCAGTGTTGTCTCTGTGAGGATGTGGTTTCCATCCCTGGTCTCACCCAGAGGGTTAAGGGTCCAGTACTGCCTTGGCTGTCCCATAGGCGACACCTGCAGCTCAGATTCGACCCCTGGCCTGGGAACTTCCATATACTGCAGGTGCAGCCTTAAAAAGGAAAAAAAATGAAATTAAATTAAAGAAAGGGCAGAATAAGAGCTAGAGGAGTGCGCAGGAGAGGAGCAGGAGTTGGGGAAGGCGATTCTAATGTCAGAATCTCTCTTCATCTCTCTTGAGATCGGATGTGGATGTGTATTTCTGACTCAGATGTGGTCCTTGAGAAGGCTCTGCTCATTTCCTCAGTTGGGACTAATCTTGAATGAAAAGCCATGCGGCGTGAAGCAGGAAGGAAGGTGGGAAAGGAGTGGAAGAAGGAAGGGCCCAGCCCTGTGTTCTGTTTGCTGAAGCCCCTGCTAAGGGCCGAGTGTTTACTTTCCCTTTGTAACCTGTTCCGGCAGTTTCCTTTCCCATCTACTCAGCTTCTCAGGTCACCCTGGCTCCAAGGCACCTGGAGGGGGCTTCCTGTTCAGTAGCTTTCCATGTCCTAATCCCCTCATTTACTCAGCAAACATTGCAGGCAGTGCACTTGGGTAGCAGGCACACAACCGAAGCACCCAGGAGCAAGTGTCAAAGCCAAAGCCAGTTGTTAAGGGTTGTGGCAATGTAGGCAAGGGGCACACAATGGGGAGCCCAGCTATGCAAACTTGAAGCTGTGCAACCTTAAGCACATCATTTAGGGTCTCTGATCTTTGGTTTCCTTGTGTATAAAATTGGGTATGTGATTTTTTTTCCCCCTTCTGTTAAGAGAGTAAAGTAAAATAATGGGACGAAAATACTTTCCCATCAGAGAAACTCTAGACAACTCTTCTTTGTTACTGTCACCAGACCAGTTAGGTGAGAAGGAACCCAACCAAGCATATTCATCATAATTCTCTCTGCTGCAAGGAACAGACAGCCAAGCCAAGCTGGCCAAAGCAACAAAGGAGTTTATTGATTCGTTCACCTGGGAAGCTCCTGGAGAAGCTCGGAGTCAAAGGAAGAGCCGTGGGAGCTCAGCCTCCCGGAGCCAGAGACCCGGGTGCTCCGCAATCGCCCTGGTGGCCGCCTGTTGCTGCCTCTCCTTGCAAGGTGGCCTCCCGCTCTCTGCCAGAGACCCGCTCTCTCTGTGGCTGCATCATGACAGGCCCTGGACAGCAGGAAGGAGGGGATGATGCTACAGTGGGGGCCAGGAGAGCACTGGGGGCAGACAGCACCGCCCCTGCTGCCCTGGATCTTCTGCAGCTTGACAGCCCCTCACTTGAACCTTGTTGGAGGACCTGTTTTGTGTAGACACGTGCTCCCCCCGAGTTGGGGGTCCGCTACACACCCCCTAGGCTGTCCCCAGCTCTTCAATGGACTCGCTCACGTCCCAGGGACAAGAGATAGGGACGTGTCTGGTCCACCGTGCAAGTGCTCCTGGCTTTATAGCGGTGAATGAGATGGACGCAGACCGGGTCCTGCTCTCCCTTCACTGAAAGGGGGACAGAAAAACAAAGAGGCCCAAACCGAAAACAACCCAGTGTCTATCAATGGATGAGAAAGGAAATAAAATGTGGGATATTCATACCGTGAGACCGAATTTGTCACCAAAAAGGAACGAAGTACTGGTTTATAGTACAACATGGGTAAATCTCAAAAACATTACACTATAAGTGAAAAGGTGAAGAATAAATAAATAAATAAGCTTTCATTTATAAATAAATAGATAAATAAATATATAAGAAATAAATAAATTGGCCTATGTTTAAAAAATAAAGAACTAATATTGCAGTAAGTGAAAAAAATTTTAGATAAATAAATAAGCCTTCATTTGGAAATAAATGAATAAATAAATTGACCTGCATTTAAAAAACAAATGGGGGAGTTCCCGTCGTGGCGCAGTGGTTAATGAATCCGACTAGGAACCATGAGGTTGCGGGTTCGGTCCCTGCCCTTGCTCAGTGGGTTAACGATCCGGCGTTGCCGTGAGCTGTGGTGTAGGTTGCAGACGCGGCTTGGATCCCGCCTTGCTGTGGCTCTGGCGTAGGCCGGTGGCTACAGCTCCGATTCGACCCCTAGCCTGGGAACCTCCATATGCCGCGGGAGCGGCCCAAGAAATAGCAACAACAACAAAAGACAAAAGACAAAAAAAAAAAAAAAAAATGGATAAACATGACGCTGAGTAAAAGAAGTCAGTCACAAAGATCACGTGTTGTGTGAGTTTCTGTATATAAATGATCCAGAATAGGCAGAGACAGAAAGCAGTTTAGTGGCTGGAGGATGAAGGGCTCAGGGGAGGGGTGGGGCTGATGGGTACAAGGTTTCTTTCTTTATTATTTTTTGAAAATTTCTTTGGAGTATAATTGATTTACAATGTTGTGTTGGCTTCAGGTGCACAGCAAAGTGAATCAGTCATACGTATAGTACATCCATTCTTTTTCAGATTATTTTCCCATATAAGTTTTTGCAGAATTTGAGTAGATTTCCCTGTCCTATATAGCAGGTCCTTAGTACTTATGATCTTGTATATCGTGTGTGTATGCCTAGCCCACCCTCCTCTGTAACATTTCCCCTTTGGTAACTGTAAGTTTGTTTTCAAAATCTTTGAATCTCTTTCTGTTTTGTGAATAAGTTCTTTTGTATCATTTTTTATTAGATTCCACATATCAGCAATCTCATATGATATTTGCCTTTGTCTGACTTACTTCACTCAGTATGATAATCTCTAGGTCCATCCATGTTGCTGCCAATGGCATTATTTCGTTCTTTTTTACAGCTCAGTAATATGGGGTACAAGGGGGCTGGAAATGTGCTAAAATCAGATTATTGTGACTGTTGCACAATTCTGTAAATACATTAAAATCCATTGCATTGTGTAATTTAGACAGAGGCTTCTTATGGCATGTAAGGCATATCTCAATAAAGCTGCTTTAAGAGAAGCAAACAGAAGTGCTATGCAGAAAATGTAAATAAGGAGACAAAGGAGGGAGTGACTTAATGGTGACTCTAGACGGAGAAGTCACAAAGACCTCTTGGAAGCGGCGATATGAAAACTATGGTCTGAGTGACAGGAAGGAGCCAGCCCCACATGGAGCTGAGGGAACCTGGTGCCAGGCGGGGAGGACAGCCAGCCAAAGGGCCTCAAGCAGAAGCAAGCTTAGTGTGGTCCAGATGGGGATGGTGCTGTGGTCAAGCCATTTGACTCTGTATACGCTGCAGAGAGGGATGCAGTTACTGCAGGTGTGGAAGGCAGGCATTGGAGGGTTCAAGAAGGGGAGAAGGAGAATCCCAATTACATTCTTTAAAATGATTCTGGCTGCTAGGGAGGAGAATAGATTGATGGGGGCTAGTCTTAAATTTACTTTGATTGATTAAGGGTGAAGTTTTTAAAAAAAATGAGGTAAAAATTAATAGGATTGAGTCTCTGCCTTCAAGGAACCACAAAACAAAACAAAAACAAAAGCAAAAACAAATCCTGGCTGCATTATATTTGCCAGCTGGGTAAATAAATTTAACCCTCTTAATTCCAGTTGGCTCATTTGTATAATGGAGACAAAACTTACATTAAATAATTGTTGACAGACTTAAAGAGGATGATGCAAGCAAATGGCATAGTGTGTAATAAATATCCAATCAGTCATTTAAAAAAAGAAGTCATGGGAGATAATACTAATAATAGTTAACATTTACTAAGAGCTTATTATGATCTAGGCACTGTTTTAACATAAAGCATAGATTAAAATATTTAATTCTCAAAACCCTAGTAGGAGGTGGCAACTATTTGCATTTTGCCCTGTGTCAGTCAAGGCCCCCCAAAGAATGGCACACTAGATTTAGGACAACTCAAGGGGTGTTTATTTGAAAATAACCCTTTAAAATGTTGTAGGTAGAGATTAGGGAAACTACACAGCAGAAGGAAGGAGCCATAGCCAGCCATAATAAAGCACCAGAAAAACCAAGGCCTAAGAAAGGAGGAAAGAGAGAGGTTGCCAGAATCTGGAGGATAGAAAGTCATATAGAGGCCACCTCAAGGTAAGCAGTGACCTTTGGCCAAGGGACGTAGCCATGCTAAAAGGACCTTGAAGGGAGAGAACTAAGGGGATACATATCTGAATGTACCTTCCTCCCTCTCATCTCCTTCCAGAGCTCCCAACTGGCTGAACACAACCAGAAGCCAAAGTGCAGAGAGGCCCTGATGATGTGGTCTGTATAGGTTGGCCTCCAAGGGTGGAAAGCCTGTGATAAGAATGGAAAGATAGGTGTTTAGGTACTCGTGTTGTAAGATCTGAAACTTCATGTGAGAAGTATAATTGTCATTCAATGTGTAACGAACAAGTATTGAAGACTTTTCATGGACTGGGGAAAAAAAAAAAAAAGACCAGAAACAGGAAAACCAGGAAAGAGGCTCTGAAAAATCTGGGTAAGAGGTGATAGGAGGAAGGAAAATAAAAGACAAATTTTAAAGCTTTTTTCTTTCCCAAGAGCAATATTAACGACCAACTCCACTGGACATGTTGGGTAATGGAACAGAATGAGGAGTTGGGATGAGGTAAGGAAAGAGACAAAGATGGTAGGAGGGTTTTCAGCCTAGATACTGAGAGAATAGAGTTCTTACTATTAAAAACATAATGCAATGAAAGTGTTATGGTCAAGTTTCTTTCATTTGAAGCCCACTGACGCTGACTTAAGTAGAAAAGGGAGAAGTTATTATAAAAATAGGGGATTATATCTGAAATGTAAGGGCAGAAAAGACATCTGAACCTCACAAGGGATAGGAATCAGGAATGGGTGGTCCAGCAGGCGCCATGTTGCTCCTCGGTAGCACTGAGTCATCCCAAGTCTTCACGACCCACATCCCTACCTCACTTTGCTCCATCTGTGCTTCTTTTCACAAGCCAGACTTCTCTGCATCTCCGTACACGTGATTGAAGATGGCGGCTCACTTCTGAGTTTACATCACTTCCCATGATCATTCCATATTCTTGAGAGACTGGATCCAACCAGCTGTGGTCAAGGGTGTAGGATCGTGTAAATCAAGGCCACCCTGGAGTGGAGGAAGTTCTCAGAGGAGGTCTATGTGCTGGGGGAAATGCCTGAAAGGTGAGGGAAAGATGAGCTCAGTGCTGGACATTTCGAGTGGGAGATGCCTGCAGAATGTTTTCATTGGAATATCTAGTAAGCTATAATGATTTCAATCCAAAATGAGAGAACAAGTTGGCAGGAGGATAGACCGGGTTAGTGAAATGGAGGTGACAATTGAAGGCAAATGCTGAAAGAGGGGATAGAGAGAAAAGGGCCAAGGAATGAGCCCTGGTGAATGTTTTAATTTCTGGGACAAATTAAAGACTGTCAGTAGAGGATAGTGGTAAAGAATACGGAAGAGGGTCTGTGAGGAAGTAGGAAAAAAAAAAAAAGACAGAGAATGGAAAATCATGTTGTCAGGAAGGGAAGGAGAGCTGGCTGACCCACTTGGTAGAGAAACTATGAGCTTCTGGAGGGTAAGAGCTGAATCTGTCTCTCTAGGAGGGGGCACAAAGCCTAGTGAGGAGCTAACTGAATATCTGTTAATTTGAACAAAGATGGGAAAGAGAGAGAAAGGCTATGACATTTAGCAAAAATGAAGTCCTTGGTGATTTGTAAAAAAAAAACAGTTGTAGGATGCGTTTAGGATGTAAAGACAAAGTCAGAATAAAAGGAAGGGGTGGGGACAGCCTAATCATTTAGAAATTTTGATGACATGAGTGAAATGACTGGAAAAGGAAGCAGAGTTAAGGGAATGATTTATTTATTATTATTTTGTGTTTTATTTTTTAGGATGGAAGGGACATGTACCTATTTGGTAAAAGATAGTCAAGGTATGTGCATTGAACATATAGTCAAGAGATGAGCAAATAAAGGCATGGTCTTCAATAAGGTGGGAAGAGGTGAACAGAACTTTAGAAGTCAGAAAGAACTCTTCTCAGAGACCAAAGAGAAGAAAGGGAGCCTAAAGAAACAAGGAACATTTGAGATAGAGAAGCACCAACTTGGGGAAGCTTCCAGGTACCTTCAATTTCCCCTTGAAGGAGGAATCCTCTCTTTGCCTTGCCTGGGACAGGGTTGGAGGCCGAGGATGATGGAGACGGTTTAGAACTGCACTGAGCAAAACACGGCCCATAGTCTTAAAGAAACAGTCAAGGTAGCACTCAACTGAAGGAGGCCCGCGAAAGCTAATGTGATGCCATTTGTTATGGCCTCAGTTCATACAACTCCAAGACATGCTTCAGTGAAGTTCAGCAGTTTGGGAGCTGAAGCCAAGTCCAGGGGTGACCCCTGAGAGTAGAGGGCAACAGATCACAAGATGGTGGCAAAGTGCCTATTGAAAGAGCTTCGCCAGGCATCAGAGGAGCAGATGAGGCTGATGGCTGGAGAGCCTGGGCATTGGTGATCTGAGTGAGGTGGGAGCACCGTGAGGGGTAAAACAGGATGATGTCTCAGAGGAGCAAGGGTTTGCTCTCAAACTCAACACTACAAAGCCATGGTGAAGGTCGAGACACCAATGTGCCAAAGAATGGCTCCGGCTCTGAAAAAACAGCTGAAAGCACAAAGGAATTAAGAAAGAACTCATGAGCTCTGGCTTACCACCTTGGAGAGGCCCACACTTCCCAAAGGGCAGTCACCACAGAAGCTTCTGATCTCTCCAGGGCTGTTGGTTCCCACAAAACCCAATGGCAGGAAAGTAGACATTGAAGTTCACCCTAGCATGTAATAAAAAGGGAAAAGGAAATAGTTCACAAATCTTATGTACAGTGTGCTTACAACTATGGAGCAATATTTCAACGAAAGGAAGATGAAAGAAATGGGGGGATGAGACAAATTACCAAAAGCTAATGCTTTTGGTCCTTGGGGAAAGTATGGGGTGACTTGATGGTTTTCTTTCTTTTCTTTTTCTTTCTTTTTTTCCCCCCATCTTTTTCATTTATGTGGGAGAAGTACTGTTGTTCTAAGGAACGTTCAAAAGGTTTCGGAGTCAGGCAGCACAATTTGGGCGGCTCACAGTTCTGGCCCACCCACAATGCAAGGCACTGTGCTCAGTGCTTTACATGTATTACTTCTAATCCTTTCGACAATCCTTGTAGTTACTATCATCCCTGTTTCTGTTGTGAAAAGTGAAACTCAAAATGATAAGGAAATTTGCCAAATCCAAACCCCATCTGTATTCTGTCTGCCTTAATTCACAGCCACTTCAATTCTATCTCTGACTCTTTCTTATTAGATGTCTGACCTTAGGCAAAATATTTAACCTCTCTGAGGCTCAGTTGCTTCACCTGTAACCTGGACATTAAAACACACACACACACACACACACACACACACACACACACACACACACACACCACACACACACAGGAAAATGTATTTAACATCAGCTTAAAATCTATCAGAGCCACCAAAGTAAAGGGGATTAAATCAGCTCATGGGAGTGGACTTTCCAGGGCACTGAAAAATGAGAAGCCTTGTTCTGTGGCCCTGGTTATGCTATTTTGCTCAAGGATCAAGAGAGCCCAATGTTTATAAACATTCTCATTACTAGAAATACTGAAGATTGTTAGTTTCGGTTTTTCTAGGATGATGTTGTAAGCCCACATATAAAAGGGCAGCAGTGGGGCAAGAATTGAGCTGTTTTCCTAACTCTGATGCATCCTTAGTTGTACGGAGTGTCACCGGCAGCTGAGCAGTCCCTGGGAACTTCATGGCAAAGGGAGAGCTCACCTAGGTGGGCTGCACCTGCTCTGGCATTTAGATTGGTTCCATATCCAGGGTGAATCAGGCCTGATGGGGGAGGTGTGTACAAAGCAGTGTTGAGGAAGAGATGTCCTCCACTGTCTGCAACTCACTTGAAATGTTACACATGCCTACTTCAAAGAGTCGTGTGGGTTTAAAAGATTATATATATTTTTAATTCTCTTATTTTATTTTTATTAAACTATAGTTGATTTATAGTGTTGCATCAGTTTCTGCTGCACTGCATAGTGACCCAGTCATACACATGTATACATTCTCTTACTCATAGTTTACCTTCCATCATGGTCTATCCCAAGAGGCTGGATATAGTTTCCTGTGCTGTACAGTAGGACCTCATTGTTTATCCATTCTAAACATAATAGTTTGCATCTACCATCCCCAAACTCCCCATCCATCCCATTTCCTCCCCCTTGGCAACCACATATCTGTTCTCTATGACTGTGAATTAAGGTTATCGTTAAAGTGCCTGGCAAAAAAAGCTCTGCACAAAATATGACCTCATTAAGTGGTAGCTGTTATTGCTGTTTCCCAAATTTTTCCATTGAGTTTGCATTGTATTTTATAGATAAGAAAATGAATATTTAAATGCACTTACATTTCAGCTGCAGTTTATGGCTACAGAGTAGAACTGAGATGAGTAGTTACATTGGAGGAAAAATACCCACCTTTGACACTATACATTTTTGTTCAGACCTCCATGGAACACATAAGAATTATTCTGGAGTCTTTTTTCCCCCAAAATAAATTTATTTTCCTGAGCTACTCATTAGCAAGATCATCTTTAGGAGGCTGAGATGCTTCTTGGGTTTCCCCTTCCTCCAGCCATTCCATAGAAATCTGGCTAAAACAAAATGTGGGCAGCAGAATTAGAAACCCAAACTTCAGCCAGAACAGTAGGTAAAAGTGATGCCAAGGCACAATAGTCAAGAGATGGAAGCAATTCCAATGTCTATTTCAGTGGATGCCTAGATAAACAAAATGCTGTCCAGGCATGTAATGGAATATTATTCACTCTTGAAAAGGAAGGAAATTCTGTCACATGATATAATGTAGATGAACTTTGAGGACATTATTTGGAATGGAATAAGCCACACATGAAAAGACAAACACCATATGATTTAACTTATATGCGGTATCTAAAGTAGTCAAATTCATAGAAATGAGAACAGCGTAGTGGTTACTAGGGACTGGTGGTAGGGGAAGGTAAGGAGGAGTTATTTAATGAGTATAGAGTTCCAGTTTTGCAAGATGTATTAGTTAGGTTCTCCAAAGAGAGAGAGAGAGATTTATTAGAAGGAACTGGCTTACACAATTATGGAAGCTGAGAAATCCCATGATCTGTCATTCCTTTCTCTGCTTTGTGTTCTATCCATGCTCTCAAAAGATGGCGTCCACCCACATGGGGGAGGAACGTCTACTTTACTGAGTTCACCATTGCAAATTCTAATCTCATCAGAAACACCCTCACAGACACACCCAGAAATAGTGCTGAGTTTGGGTGCCTCAGGGCCCCCCCGACCTTGACATGTAAAATTAACCCTCACCCAAGAAGATGGAAAGTTCAGGCAATTTGTTTGACAACAAAGAGCACATGCTAAACACTCCTGAACTCTACACTTAAAAATGGTTAAGATGATTTAAGAAAATTTAATGCATATAATTACCAACAAAATCAGGTCAAAAGATCTTTATTGTTTTTAAATGGCTTTGAATATGGATAAAAATAAATTCAAGCCATTCCCCAAAAATGATACCAAAGGAATGGAACCCCCAAAGGGCAGAAGATGTTACTGAAGGCAAAAGGAAGGGGGTGGGGTAAGAGTGGTCAAAGCAGCCAAGTCCTGCCCACGTAACCCAGGAGACAGCAGAAGGAGGATGGGCAGGGGCACAGCAGGAACCCTGCAGGATAATTCAAACCTTTTCCAGATCAGTCAGCAGAGCAAACCTCTTTTGTTCCTGCCCTGACTCCCTGAGTTTGAGCTGCCTGGTTGGTGTCTGCAGGAGGCCCACTGGCAGCTCCTCAAGCAAATGCTTCAACTTGGCCTTGGGAGAATGTCCACTCACAAAAGTCCCCATTTGCCTGAACCAGTGGAGTCTTGGTCCAGCTTTATGCATCCACTATACCTCCTGCTGCCTCAGACCCTTGGGTCCAGGACAACTCCTCCTGCGACCTGAGAATCCAAGTCATGAGCCTTGACCAAGGACATGACTCCTAAGGCCAGTGGAAAATGTTCCTAAGGAGATTAAAGGAAGAAAGTTCATTAGCCGGGCTGCTTCGGACTGCAAACAGCAGAGAAGTCTGACTCAAACTGGTTTAAAGATAAGGAAATGCATTCTTACATAATAAGAAGTCAAAGTGAAGTCAATAAATTGGGTAGGCCCCAGATGTAGTTAATCAGAAGCTATACATTGTCATCAAAGACCTCGGTTGCTTCAGCTGCTACTCTGCCATCTAGGTATTTGTTTCTTCCTCAGGCTGGTGGCAAGATGTCTCTCCCGTTCCAGCTGCCATGTTCAGCGAGAATATGCCCAGAGGAAGAACAGCCGTCTCTTCTTCCTCTTTTCTCTTTCTTAGAGCAGGAAACCTTTCCCCCAAAAGCAAGCACTTAGCACACTTCCCCTCTCATCCCATTGGCCAGAAAATGGGGGCCACATGTACATTGCTAAATTATGCACTATGAGAAGAATATTTTTATTATACTTAGCTGAGTTCAATTATTTGGGTGGATCACAGTGTCCACTCTACAGTGTAAATAGGGCCATCAAATAAACACAGCTATTATAGCAAATGCTTGCCCCAGAACCTCCTAGAGCAGAACCGTGATGCTCCCTCTGACCCACCATCACCCCCGTCTTCCGTGCTCTAAGTTCTCAGCATTAAAGTCACTCATCTGGGAGAGATGGAGGGAAAAGAATGTTGTGGTCAAATATAATTGGGAAATGTACACGCCACATCTCAGAGATTCATGGTTATCAGTTCATTTATTTAAAGCTTTGCAGAGTTCTGCAGACTGCTTAATTTATCATCTCCCAATCTTATCTATCTATGGTGTGTGTGGTTTTTTTTTTTTTTTCCCCAAGTGATTTAAAACTATCCTTCTGTGGAATGAATGCCCCTTAAACTTTAAGAAACTTGAAGACATGGTCTTTCTTGGAAATAGGTGATATTTGATTCTTTCTTCTTCCCAAAGTCTCAGATTAAACAGCAGCTTTTCCAGGAAGCCCAGCACCCACCCAACAGAGGGGGACCAAAGCACTGATCCCACTCTATTTGTAATTGCCCGTTCTTGTAGTTTTCTCCCCAGCAATCTGTGAGCTCTCTGAGGTCAGAAACAGTGTCTTGCTCAAGGCTGTGTATCCAATACCCAGCATGGCGGCCAGCATAGCAAAGGGACAGAATGTTCCTTGGAAGAATCCAATGGCCTACCTGTGGTTTTACCTGAAGGTAAGAATATAAACTGGAATGAGGCCAAGACAGACAATAACTGATCTCAGCCTTTCTAATCCACTCTGCCTGTGTGTAATCACTGCACACCTCTCCAAGACTGCTGAGGAGTTAACTTTTTCCAGAAATTCCAGTCAGCACAAACGAAGCCTTTGTCCACAGATGGCACCTCTGCACCCACAGTCCTCCATGGAGAGCCTCAGCCCTCCCAGGCCTGAAACTCCTGTCGGAGGACCCAGGCAAAGCCTCTGTTCTACCTTCTGATTGGGCCTTTGGGGCTGCCTCGTGACACTCACACCACTTCCATACATGGAAGTTAATTATCCTCTGGGCAGAGGTCATCAAGTCTGTAAAAGTGCCCAGAGTGGGTTGGAAGAAAGTTCTTTCCTAAGTACAGAGTCAGATTATAACTACTGTTGAGAGAGAGAGAAAGAGAGAGAGAGAGGAAGGAAGGAAGGAGAAGCAGCAGGCCTCCAGTTGGCATGGCACAAATGCATCAGATGTGGTGCCTCAGGGTGGGGATGTGCATGGAGAGATGGAGGGTGAGTGGCTTCCCCTGACTAGTGGTCCAGATAATGTTGGCCTTATGGGAGCAGCATGGTGGGCTGTTGAGAACACGCTTGGTTGCCCATCCAAGACCACCCTCTACTTTTCTTCCTCCTTCCAAACAGAAATGAGTTTGGATTCAGGCATCCATCCTCTTTCAAACAGCCATGTATTTCAGGGGAAGCTGATGCCAATCCCATCTCCAGACAATGACTCTGGTTTGTCTATAAACCAACCACGGTAACTCCATTGCATCTGGCAAGGCTTTATTTAGGAACAGGCATGAGACCCTCTTCTGACCAGTGAGCTGTAAGGGTAAGATCTCTGAGGAGGCTTCTGGGAAAGTTTCCCTGTTTCTCAAAGAGAGAAATGGAAAAAAAGGAAATTCATTCTTCTTCCCCTGATCGTTTCTGGCGCAGAAGTGATGGCTGGGCCTGCAGCAGCCATTTTGTCACTAGTCTGAAGATAAAGCCAACATCAAAGTGGCAGAATGGAGAGAAGGAAACATCCTAGGTCTTTGGTGATGTTATCCAACCTGGGGTCATACTATAGCTGCAGTCCACACTAGCCAAGTAAGAAACTATGTGAGCAAACATTTTATCACTTTTTCACTTTGGTTTTATATATATTATGGCCAAAACCTTCCTAAGTCGAATGTACAAGGCCCCAAGGCCAGGTCTTGTGCATTCTATGTCCAGTTGGTGCGGCTTTTCTCCCCAGTGTTAGACAGTGGACACCACCAATGAGTGGGAACTGAGGCTATAGCTCTAGAAGAAGCTGGTTATGTTGTATTGTCACAGATGAAACCCTGAGACCTATGTAGGCCAGGCCCCTGAGGTCCACACGGCGCAAAGTAGTCATTCTTCCTGCCCAAGAGGAGAGTGAGATAAAAAAGCTCATCTACACCTATTACCCTTGAGAAAAGACCCAGCTTCCACCCAAATGTGTAAAAAGGGCTCTATCCCTCTCAGCTGAGTTGGGATAGATCAGAAAACCTTGAGCCAAAGAGCTAGCCCAGAGCAATAATAGCCATATTTATAATAATATTATATTATTAGTCTCACTATTTAATATATAGTGAAAAATACTTGTACTAGGTAAGGTTGAAGGTGAAAGGACATGGCTCGCCACTGACCCTCTTAAATTTATGGACTCTTGACTGAAAGTAGAGGTCTTGGTGATTAGCCAGGAAAGAGATGCCTGCCTGGTCATGGGAGTGGGGATAGACATGCAGTGCTAGTGCATCCCCGTCAGGGAGGTTCCCAGAAGCTAAATGCACTCCTGGTAATTCAATAATTCTGTCACTCAGAAAGCGGTACCCTTGAAGTTCCCGTAGTGGCGCAGTGGTTAGCGAACCTGACTAGGAACCATGAGGTTGCGGGTTAGATCCCTGCCCTTGCTCAGTGGGGTAAGGATCCGGCGTTGCCGTGAGCTGTGGTGTAGGTTGCAGACGCGGCTCGGATCCCGCGTTGCTGTGGCTCTGGCGTAGGCCGGTGGCTACAGCTCCGATTAGACCCCTAGCCTGGGAACCTCCATATGCCGCGAGAGCGGCCCAAGAAATAGCAAAAAGACAAAAAAAAAAAAAAAAAAAAAAAAAAAGAAAGCGGTACCCTCTGTCCTCGTACCCAAGTTCCAGGCTTTAGAATTCTCATGGGCCAGCACTGGGCCCCTCTTCTGTGCCCACCTTGCAGGGACGTTTTCCATTGGGGTCTACTTTGGGTTCCTAGGGTTTCTGTGGGCCTTGCTCAATGCCAGCAGCCATGCGAACATGCTGCACCTCATCTCATTAAGTTCTGGATTCTTCATTTCAGTTTCCCCATTAAAATGTAAATTCAAAAATTGCAGGGTTTTTCTTTTTCTTTGTTTTGTTCGCTGATATATCCTAGGTGCCTAAAACAGTTCCTGACACCTTGGAGTCACTTAATAAATAGTAATAAATGAAATAATCTCTGAAGTGGGGATAAAAGTAGTATCTACCCCATAGGATTATTAAAATACTGAGTGAGATAGTGTGCAAAACTGTGACTCACTGTCTGGCACCTAGTAATGCTAAATAAATGGCAGTTATTATTATTATTATCATTGTTATTATTATTGGCCTAACCTTTGTTTTTGCCCTACTGAACAGATAGACGACTTGTTCCACCTAAACCAATAACTGGTACTTCCAGATCCATTAAAAAAAAAAAAAAAAGAACTTATTGAGTGCCGACTATGTGTCTATACGGAGGCAGAAGCTTAAGAATTCTTTTTTTTTTTTTTGACTCATGTATATATATTTATTTTGTACTTTTGTTATAATCTGATATTATGTTATTAATTTTCTTTTTTTTTTTATTTTCCCACTGTACAGCAAGGGGGTCAGGTTATCCTTACATGTATACATTACAATTTCAGTTTTTCCCCCACCCTTTCTTCTGTTGCAACATGAGTATCTAGACATAGTTCTCAGACACAACTTAGAATAGATTTACAAGGAGATCCTGCTGAATAGCATTGAGAAGAATTCATTTTTGAATGTCAGATCTGTTCCTCCTCTTCTCCCAAATCTCCTTTTCTAATCTATTCTATGCTTTTTAACCCCAGTTTCCCTCTCAACCATCTGATCCCTCTCTTGCTCTCACCTAACACATCCTTGTGGTCACAAAGTTTCCAATCTCCCTAAGTAACGTCCCTCACGGTGGCCTCTCTTCTCCATCCTCTGTAAGTTCAGACCCTGTTTACCTCCCACCTGGGCTGGGACAGCCTCCGATCTTCTGCTCTCACCCTCCCACTGGTCCATTCCCATCTCTATACTCTTGCTAGATTCTTCTTCCCACCATTTGCCTTCCCCCAAACCTCATGCGCTCCCGTCTACCTTCAAAATCAAGTCCAAATTATTAGCAATGCTATCAGCAAGGATTTCATCTTGGTCGTGAACTATTCTTCTAACCTCTTCCGGCGCTACATCCCTTTCCTTACCATACCCTGTGGCCACCATTCCCTGACCTATGCAGGTCGAGTCACGCCTCTGCACATTCATTCAAATGGATCTTTTTGCCGGACACATGATTTTCCCTCACCACCAGCTATGCCAGTGGTTCTCAACCGGGAGCAATTTTGCCCCCAAGGGAACGTCTGGCAATGTCTGGAAACAGTTTTGGATGTCACAACTAGGACAGTGCATGCTACTGACACCTACTTTGTAGAGGCCAAGGATGCCTCTAAACATCCTAAAATGCACAAGACAGCCCCCCAACACCCAGAATTAATGGCCGCCAAAGTCAGTGGTGTCAAGGTTGAGAAATCTGGTCATGCAAATGCTACCTGTGCTTCAAAACCTACCTGAACTCTGCGTAGCTTCTCTGTGAGGGTCTGAAGCAGGAGCCTAGGGCCCTCCCCTCTAACTCCCCTCCAGCTTTGGTGACCCCATCAGTCCTTTTTGGCCTTCCAAAACCATGGGCCCATTCACTGACTTTCAAAATCTCTCTTCCAGCCTAGAGCAAATATCCCAAATTGACTCACATCAAATCACAGCCAGATAAGACAGTCTCTGATTGCTGTTGGACAAAATTCACTGTAGTTCCAATCGTCCTCCCCAAACCCTTTATTTCCATCTATTTGATTCTCCTCATGCTAGGGGTTAACGAGTTTCTCTCCACACAAAGGAGGGACTAACTGTCCCTCACTCCATGCGCTGAGCACAATGCCTGACCAAAGTGAGCGTTTGATGGGTATTTAGTGAATATTGAGTGTCACCAAACAAACCTTGACCATATGGTCTGAACTTAGTTTCTGCAAAAAAGGGTTCTGGCTGAGTAGTCTTTGTTCGTATCTTTTCTTTGTCTAAACCAACCTGTCGATTATACACGCCAGGATATAGCATGGGGAGGAATGGATCCTTTCTTGGGCACTTTCTATTTTAAAGACGAGAATGTAGGACAGTCCAGTCAGTTCCACTCCTATTTCAGGCAAGTGCTACTTCCCTGACTCCCCGACCTTTGCAGGACCAGATGGACAGGATACCTTTGTGAGGAACACCTCACATTTCAAAGAGTAGCGTGTTTCAAAGAGACACTTATCTTCTTTTTTTTTTTTTGCTTTAATGCTTTATACAGTTTTTAAAGGTTACTTTCCATTTAGTTTTTGCAAAATATTAGCTCTATTCCCCATGTTGTACAATATGTCCTTGAGCTCTCTTACACCCAATACTGTGTACCTCCCACTCCCCCACACTAGACTTACCTCTCCCCTTCCCACGGGTAACCTCTGGTTTGTTCTCCGTATTCGTGAATTCATCTTTTTTGTTATATTCATTAGTTTGTTGTATTTTTTAGATTCCACATATAAGCGATATCAGACAGTAGTTGTCTTTATCTAACTTATTTCCCTTAGTGCAATGACCTCCAAGTCCATCTATGTTGCTGCAAGTGGCAAAATTTCCTTCTTTGTTATGGCTGAGCAGTATTCCACTGTGTGTGTGTGTGTGTGTGTGTGTGTGTGTGTGTGTGTGTGTGTGTGTGTGTGTGTGTATGTACATAAGTATACCATATCTTATTTATCCAATTATCTGTTGTTGGACATTTAGGTTGCTTCCATATCTTGGCAACTGTATATAATGCTGCTGTGAACACTGAAGTGCCTTTATCTTTTCAAATTAGTGTTTTAGGGGGTTTATTGTTTATTTTGTTTTTGTTTTGTTTTGCTTTGGATATATACCCAGGAGTGTAATTGCTGCTGGGTCATACGGTAGTTCTTTTTCAGTTTTTTTGGGAAAGCTCCATATTTTTTTTACATGGTTGCACTAATTTACACTCCGCCTCAACAGTATACAAGTAAAGAGCCTCTTACCTTTAAGCTGATACAAAGTCGTAACCTCTAATTGGCTGTAAAGTCTAGTTGACAGATAGGAAATTGGAATCTGACACCCCAGGACTTTCCCCTGGGTGACGCTGACAGGCCCACCCTCAGAAAGACCACTCTGGACTCTGGGGACCAGATCTCTGAGCAGGTTCTCAGCTTCCATGCACTGCTGATGGCTGGTACAGTCAGCTTCTGTCTTTGGAGGTCTTGTGTTGGTGGCTGGCACCCTCCCTGTCCCTGTTCCTCCTGCTGCTGTGTATCAGTAAGCAGAACACTCCCAGGAAGCCATTAAGAGACAATTCACTTGACTACAAAATGGGCATTTCAGAGGACATGATGTTTACTGATAAGTAAATTATAAATAGTGACCCCAGGCTGATCACCCCTTCCCACCTGGCATGGGTCCAGCCAGCAACGAGTTCTGCCCCAGCCTCTTCCCCCAGGCTGGCTGGCCCTCTCAGCCTTTGCTTTGGGGAATTCGAGTCCTTTCGGATGGGTTCCAAATGCAAGTCTCCCCTCCAGATCCCAAATTACAGACCCCGTCATAGTTTCTTGCTCTCCTGGATTCCATCCATTTACCTCTACACAAGTCTCAATTCCTGATGCCTGAGTAGCCAGCCAAGCTTCATAAGTGATTCTTGAAGTCCTCTGCTGCCCTCAGGCCAAGGGTGCTGAACTCAGGGTTTAGGTGAAGAAAATTGGTGTGCACATATGAAGCTATTTGGAGAGTCTTTTGCTTTCTTTAGATTCTCAGAAGCACTCACTTTCTCCTCCATTCCGTCAACTGCTATGCTTTTTACCATTCAACATGTCTCCAATCCCTGCTTTTAATCAGCCTGTCTCCTCCCAAAAGCTTCTTTTTTTCTCTATCATCAGACTTTTGTGTCCATCATACTGCTCCCTACCACTGCCCTGCCCCTTGTCCATTGATCTTGTCTGATTCCGACAACCCACCTCCCGTGCACGACACAATCATCCTCCCCCACGCTGACATGTCACTGCCATAAAGCATCACTGTCCTCGGTAGGAAGGGACACGATTACACCGCACAGAATTAGGGCAAAAGACTAGCCATTACAATCTCTCATCTCTACAGAAAAGTAAATTCTTCACTTGACATCAGTTTCCTAGCTACTGCAGATTTTCCATCCAAATAATTCAGGATAGCAAGGGATCTTTTTTTTTTTTTTTTGTCTTTTTGCTATTTCTTGGGCCGCTCCCGCGGCATATGGAGGTTCCCAGGCTAGGGGTCGAACTGGAGCCTACGCCAGAGCCACAGCAATGCGGGATCCGAGCCGCGTCTGCGACCTACACCACAGTTTACAGCAACGCCGGATCCTTAACCCTCTGAGCAAGGGCAGGGACCGAACCGGCAACCTCATGGTTCCTAGTCGGATTCGTTAACCACTGCGCCACGACGGGAACTCCGCAAAGGGATCTTTTCTTTATTTCCAGGTTGATTTTTCAATACTTGGAAACGTGGGATAGAAAGAGCACTGAATGGAGCTCCCCATCGTGGCTCAATGGCAACAAACCCGATTGGGGTCCATGAGGATGCAGGTTCAATCCCTGGCCTTGCTCAGTGGGTTAAGGATCCGCCGTTGCTGTGAGCTGTGACACAGGTTGCAGATGTGGCTCAGATCTTGCGTTGCTGTGGCTGTGGCATAGGCTGGCAGCTGCAGCTCTGAATTCAACCCCTAGCCTGGGAACTTCCATATGCCACATGTGAGGCCCTAAAAAGTAGAAAAAGAAAATAAAAGAAAAGAAAGAGAAAGAAAAAAAAAGAAAGAGGGAAAGAGGACAGGGAACTTGTATTGGAATCCCAGCTCTGCCACTTACCAGCTGCATGACACTGGAAAAGAGGCTTAAACCCTCTAAAGCTCAGTTTCCCCTTATGCCAAACAGGGATGCTAACACCTTATCTTGCTCAGTGACAGTGAGGTCTGCACAACCTGCCTTACCTGTGGGTACCCAGCCCTGTGCCCATGCAGTGATCAGCCTAGAGGTCTCCATGACTAGACTGAAATAAGGAAAAAACACGGAGTTTGGAGATTTTGTCTTGTCACGCAGTTGCTGAGGACTCCTTGGGCAAGTAAGTGCGTTAATCTCTCAGGGATTTGATTTCTTCTTCTATAAAATGAAGACAAAGTCTCCACCCGGTTTACTCTATACAGGACATCTTAATCTGAAGTTTCTTTGTAAACTGAAGCATGTCGTAAAGTGTTTTGATGGTACATCTCCTTTTCAGAGAAGTCTGAACCTGGGGATTTTAACCAGATTCTTTCATCTCCTCTCCCCCGTCCCCCTCCCCAGCTTTCCAGTGGTGAGTATATTCCCCACCAGAAGATCAAAGAAGATCTTTACTGGTTCCTGTCTCTGGGAAAGTGGGGCAGATTTAGTAGCCTGGAGGGAGTTGGTTTTAAATTAAAACCCGGAGCACACCCAGGACTAGGACATGCCATGTCATCAACCTTCCATTGCTTGGCCTAAGTGACAACGAAACTCCATGAAAGCCCCCTAGAGAAATTCAGCAAGAATAAGGATTATTCAAACTAGCGTTTTAATCCAGCAGTTGCAACAAACTGACATGCTTCGGAATAAATCTTTTCTTCCACAATGTGTTTAACCTTAGTTTCACGTTAGCTCAGATGGTACTGGTCTGTCATAACCCCACGAGACCCTGGGGTCTTTAGGGTACACTGTTCCACCCAAAAAGCTGAAGGCGGGCACAATTAGTGTCGGCCCTGTCCCCAGGAGACAGGCAACCAGGTTAAACAACCAGGCATAATAACTGCCTTCAGGAATGTTTTCTTCGGAGGAGGAAACCAACAACAAAATCCCCCTATAACTCTCCCGGACTCTCCCCAGACACTAGACTCTGACCCAGCTCTGCAAACGTCCAATTCCCCCAAAGTTCCAGAACTGTCCCTCCGCCTAAGGAAAACAGCCCGACTTCCGCACTCCCTTTATTTGGTCCAAAGAGACAAAGCCTTAGATGTCTCTGGAAAGGGCAGGAAGGGATCACGTCTTGTTTTCTGATAACCGTGAATTTCCCTTGTTTCATCTGGCTTTTGACATTCAGCAAAACAAGTTGTTTACCAAGATTAACGTCGGATATAATCAAGGCCCCAGATAGTTCTACCTGTGGGTACCGAGACTCCACAACGCTGGGCTCAAATTACACTCTGCTTCCGTGGGGCCGCTTGCCTGCCTTATTGTGAGCTGCTTTCTGCTGATTTAAAGCGAGATGACACAGAGACAGATTAGTGAAAACCACAGACATTATAAATCGCAATTTGGCCTCAAAGGATGAATGAAGAAGCAAGGCTTTGATCTGTGATTCAGAGCGGAGCTGCAGTATTTACAGGAAAACGTGTCTTCGGGGAAAGAGAGAGAGAAAGAGAGATTGAGGCACAGGAGATAGCCTGTGGGTATTGAAAAGAATATTTCCTCAAATTACAGATGCCCTAAATGAACAGATGCCCTAAATGAACTCAGGCAGAGTTCCTCTCGCCATTTTGGCAAGCCTGGAAAGATTGGTGTTGAAGGGATTTACACACTGGGACATCTGGCCTGATAACACATTGCAGCACCTAATCCAGTCCCTGGCTGTCCTGTAATGCAGAGTGACAGAGAGAGAAGTGGTTCTATGATGCATGGATGTCCTCCTGCATTTTTTTTTTTCCTTGCCCTGCTGCCCTGTAGATTTTTCACGGGCCCTGAGAGACCAGAGCAGTCACTCTCTGAGCCAGACAGCTCTCTGCCCTTCTCCCAGTACAGGCTATATAACCTTGCTGGGGACTCTCAGGGACTCTGAGACTGAAGCCCATGACCCCTGGCAGCTCCTTGACCTCACACAGATCTAAGATGTCCGTGATCCACCAAATGGGTCTTTCTAGCACCTTCCACTGCCCGCCGATCTCCTCGCTCCCGTCTCAGCCCTTGACCTATTTAGAATTAGTGGCCTTATGGAATGGGAAGGGCTTTTAGAGATCAGAGAATCTATCCTCCCAAGCTTACAGATGGGTAAACAGGGGCTCAGAGAGGGAACGTTTCTTCCCCAAGGTCATCCACCTGGCTACTATGCTCCCACTTCCTGAACAACTGAACTTTGTAACAGACCAGACCTGTAACAAAATAACCCAATGGAGAAAATGCCTAAGAGATGCCCAATTCTCTCCCATCCAACTTCTCATTTTTGCTACCTATGGAGTAAGGGATGCTCAGAGGTCCTTTTAGCACCTCCCTTCCTTGGGTGGAAGGATGCAGAAAAACAGGAATCAACCAAGTGAAATGTCACATTATATACTGTGGATAATTACTACTGCTGATGTTTGTTGAGCATTGCGTATGCTCAGGTATTGCTGATCTGTATCCACTCACTGAATTCTCACAACGCCTCTCAGAGGTGGCTACACTCATTATCCCCTCTTGACAGATAAGGAAATGGAGATTTAGACAAATCCCCAGGCCCCACACCTGGTAAACCACAGAGGCAGGCCTTCACCCCAGGCAGCTCTGAGTAAGTGCAGAGTCCCAGTCCCTTAGCTGTTAACCAGCAGGTTTCAGAACTTGGGTCTTCTCCCCACCAACCGGGATGCTTGTTGGCAAGGAAACGGCTGAGCCTCACCCCTGGACTCCTCGCAGGCTGTCTTGGTCCAATCCCCCCACCTCCCAGGTGTCTCCCATCTTCCCCTCACCCTGAGAGCTTCTCCTCTGCAGCTTATCTTACAGTGATCGCGCTCCTTCCCCCACACCACTCCCCCTTGACTCTCCATTTCTCTTGTGCCCCCCTTTGATGGCTGCTCTCCCTGCTTTCACCATCATCTTTTCCTCCGTCCCCTGAAGTGCCACACCCAGCCTTCCCAGGATCTGCACCCTCTCTCCCATTCCTTCCCTCCACCACCCCTAACAAATCCCACCTGGATTTTAAGGAACTTAGACCGCGTCGCCTGCCCATCCCAGACCTTCGCTAATATGCACAAGGTTGTTTTGTAAACACCTACACTCTTCCTAGTGATTGGCTTACTCGTTTATTTCTCTGGGGGTGGGGAGCTGGGAGGAGGGGAATTTGTGCCCGAGTCTCTCTCCTTTTGATCGCCTCCTATACACCTAGCAAATATTCATGGAGCAATTTTCTGTCTGCTGAGCACCACGCTGGGTGCTGCCAACCGGAAGCTGAATAAGATGGAGCCGCTGAGCTTACCATCTGGCTCCTCTCTCTGCAGAATAAGGATAATAGGGAGTTCCCGTTGTGGCTCAGTGTGTTACGAACCTGACTAGTATCCATGAGGACTCGGATTGGAACCCTGGCCTCGCTCAGTGGGTTAAGGATCCGGCACTGCCGTGAGCTGCGGTGGAGTTCGCAGATTCAGCTCAGATCTGGTGTTGCTGTGGCTGTGGAGTAGGCCAGCCGCTGCAACTCAGATTTGACCCCTAGCCTGGGAACGTCCATATGCCTCAAATGGGGGGAAAAAAGGGCAAACAAACAAACAAACAAAAAGGATAACATCCCCTCTCCTTCTTCTCAGGGCTATCTTTCCCACATTCACTTACTCACTGATTCAACAGATGAATGTTTAGCACCTTCCATTCTGCCGAGCAATTTTTAGGAGCTGAGAATTGGGGCTCTGCAATTCAGGTCCTTGGGAGAGGGGAAGAGGGGAGATACAGCAAAGAGCTATTTCCCATAATGTAACTGTGAGAGCCAGAGGAGGACTCGCCACTGCCTAAACGAGTCAGGAAAAGGTTTCACTGGGCATCTAAATGCTTGACCTTGAAGGGCAAAAACTGGAGAAGGGAAGGGCATGCAGGGAAGAGCATAGGAGGTAGAGAGATGTGAGGAGACTGTGTTCAAAGAAAGCCTACTGACATTTGTGGCTCTGGATGGGCAGGTGAAGGCAAGGCTAGGAAATGAGAGGGAAAGGGCGGCCAGGGCAATAACATGAAGGCTGTGCCTCTCTGCTGCACCCAAGAGCACGGCTCCTTGGCTTTGAGTCACTAATCTGGATGCTACTGCTGTTTCTTACCTGCTCAAGGGGGCCTGGGCTTTTCCCCTCACCTCCTAACCTGCAAATCACCTGCCCATTCCTGTGACCATATCTGTGGCTGTCCCTCAAAAATTGCTCGGCTCAGACAGTGACCTTGGCATCCCCTTGGCCCAGGACCTCTGTATGAGTCATCAGCCCACCACACAGACTGCCAACCATGACGGCAGAAAGGCATCTCAGGGCCCAAATGCCACACAAGTATTTAATTATGGATGCACAGTTTAATTACTTAGTCTGGCTTTACATGACTTAATTTATAAATATAATTTACAGTTCCCTTGTTTCTTTCTCCAGCCATTGAGCTCATTAATAGTGCTGACTATAGGAGCTCTTTGGCCCTTTCTTGCTGGGCTCCAGGCCAGTGGAGAACCAAGATAAGGTGGAGAGGGCAGGGGTGGTGGGAGAAGTCTGCCCCGGGAAGAAGCGTTTAATCACCGGTACTGTTCAGAATTTCCAGTGGGTGATGATAATAAAAAGAAGATAGACTTGTGGTTGGTTTCATTATTGTTTTTAAATCTTGTAGAGCCAAGGCCCCATCTTCTCCCTCACTGCCTGCCCCCAGGACAGACCACATCCTCATGCCTCTATTCCAGGCCCCATCTCTAGTTTCACATTAAAGCCAGCCCTCTGCAAACACTTGCTAGGGGGTTCCCAGATGCCTCCCCAAGGAGCATTTGTCCATTCAACCAGCATTTATTCCGTACCTACTGTGTGTCAGACCATGTTGGCAAAGAGGTGAAAAGCTAAGGGAGAACACAACACAGTAATTTGTAGTTACCGCATACTCGGTATGCACGAGGCACTGTGCCAAGCTTTTGCAAACACTGCATTTAATTTTCAGAACAACCTTAGAAACAAGGCTCAGGTTGTTTAAAACAAGGGCTCAGACTCTGGCTGCATGTTGGAGCTGTGTGGGGAATTCTAATACTGAATCCCACCCTCTAGAGTTTCTGGTTTCATCAATTTGAGGTATGACCTGAGCATCAGGATATTAAACAAAACAAAAACCTCTTCAGGCAATTGTAATGTGCAGCCACATTAAAAAACCACTGATCTGAGTAATTTTCCTAAGCTTCCACAAATAGAGCAAGGAAGGCAGACAGGCTGACCAGCTGGCCACCCTACTATGTGCCAGACCCAACGCTAGGTCAACCTACCTTCACTACTAAGGATGTAACAGATGGCAAGTGCCATTAAAAAAAAGATAAAACAATATTGCAGGTCAAAGGACACTGAACACAGGGAATCCTTCTTGAAATAAATCACTTCCAGGTTATTTTTTTCAAGAATTTGCAGACTATGCAGAAGTGGTCAAAAGGGTAAGATGGGACTTCCAGGCAGAAAGAACCATATGAGCAAAGGTGTGTATGTTGGGAGTTCTTATGTGGTCAGCTGAAATGAATCTGACTAACATCCATGAGGACACAGGTTCGATCTCTGGCCTCTCTCAGTGGGTTAAGGATGCAGCATTGCCGTGAGCTCTGATCTAGGTGGCAGATGTGGCTCAGATCTGGTGTTGCTGTGGCTGTGGCTGTGGCCACCGGCTACAGCTCCAATTCAATCCCTAGCCTGGGAAGCTCCATATGCCATAGATGCAACCCGCAGTAGACAAAAAAAAAAAAAAAAAAAGTGTGTAGTTTGAAAGACATTGTGGAGGGATGAGAAAGAGGGAACAGACACCATGTATGCTGGAAGCCTTGAGGGAAATTTGGCAGGAAAAGAAGGTCAGGGACGGGTTGTGAAGGACAATTGTTCCCAAACCATTTCAGATTGAGGCACATGTGGAATAATGATCATATTTATTGTCTACATCAGAGTAAATAGACAAGCCTGTCACCATCTGTCTTTGTCTGTTTAGGCTGCAATAACAACAACAACAAAAACATAGACTGGAGTCTTATAAACAACAGAAATTTATCCCTCCCAGGTCCGGAGGCTGAGAAGTCCAATAACATGGTTCTGATAGAGTCTATGTCTGGTGAGAGCCCACTTCCTCATAAATAGCTATCTTCTCACCATAACCTCACACCGCCAAAGGAGCTAGGGTTGACTCCCACATCTCTTTTATAAGGGTGTTCATGCTACTCATAAGAGCTCCACCCTGATGAGCTAATCATTTCTTAAAGGCCCCACCTCTAAACACCATCGCATTGGGACTTGAGTTCAACACAAGCATTTTGGGAGGACATAAATATTCAGTCTGTAGCATCATCTCAGCAGATCTGACACCCCTACCAGGAAGCTTTAGCATAAGGCCTTGTATATGATCCAAGAAGTCTGAACTTCATTCTAAGGGTGATGAAAAGCCAATGAAGATGTTATATTGAAATGGGAAGAGTGTGATAGAAAGGATGTCGTGTGTTTTGAATACAAATTCAGGCTTTGTTACAATGACTTCCTAAAGATAAAACCTTGACTTAAGGAATTTTCCACCAAGCACTACTGATAGTTTACTTTCATAATGTATCACCACCACATGGGTGGTGACTTTCCTGCTAGACTTTGTTCTTCAACAAAAGGGATCAGGCCTTACTTTTTGTTTTTTCACTTTGTAATTCCAGTGTCTAGCATAGGGCTTAGCACATAGAATGTGTACAATTAGGAACAGCATTTGAACCACTCATTAAATTCTATTTAGTACGCAGCCGCCTATTTCAGGGTCAAAAGGGAAAATGATGCAAATGCATGTATATTAGAAAGAGAATGGGCATAAGAGTTAGAGGGCCATGAAAATATCCCTCAAGTTTATACAACATGTCTGTTAACATTTGTGCAAACTTTTATTATATTTTGAGGTACTCTTATGTTGGGTGCATATATATTTATAACTGTTATATCTTCTTCTTGGATTGATCCCTTGATCATAATATAGTGTCCTTTTCTCTTGTACTAGTCTTTCTTTTAAAGTCTATTTTGTCTAAGTATTGCTACTCCAGCTTTCTTTTGATTTCCATTTGCATGGAATACTTTTTCCATCCCCTCATTTTCAGTCTGTTTGTGTCTCCAGATTTGAAAAAGAATATGTGTGTGTGTGTGTGTGTGTGTGTGTGTGTGTATACATATATATATATATATGAATCACTGGGCTATACACCTAAAACTAACATAACATTGTAAATCAACTATATTTCTAAATAATTACTTAATTTAAAAAATGAAAAACAGGAGTTCCCGTCATGGCTCAGTGGTTAACAAAGCTGACTTGTATCCATGAGGATGCAGGTTTGATGCCTGGTTTTGCTCAGATGAGAGTTAAGGATCTGGCATTGCTGTGACCTGTGGCGTAGATGGCAGACACAGCTCAGATCCCGTGTTGCTGTGGTTGTGGCATAGGCCAGTAGCTGCAGCTCTGATTCAACCCCTAGCCTGGGAACTTCCATATGCTGCAGGTGCAGCCCTAAAAAGACAAAAAGGCAAATAATAATAATAAATAAAAATTGAAAAGAAAAGTTTTCACAACATGGAGACAGCTAGGCAAACACACATGGTTTCCAAGGCTCTTCCCTTTCCCCAGTCTCTGCTTCTCTTCTATAACAGGAACCGAAACCCACCTAGCAGCACAGTTGTGAAATAACACAGGGCAAAGTCCTGGCACACACCTGAACCTCAGAAATGTCTGTGGGTCCCAATTCCCTTGATCATATTTAATTTTCAAATGCTTCAAATCAAATAATGAGCATCATATTAATGGTTCTAATTTGTATGAGTTACATTTCCTTTGTAAATATCTGTTCTTTTTTGTTTGTTTGTTTGTTTTGGCTTTTTAGGGCTGCACTTGTGACGTATGGAGATTCCCAGGCTAGACGTCCAATGGGAGCTACAGCTGCCGGCCTACACCACAGCCTCAGCAACGCCAGATACAAGCCACGTCTGCAAACTACACCACAGCTCACGGCAATGCTGGATCCTTAACCCACTGCACAAGGCCAGGGATCAAACCCACCACCTCGTGGTTCCTAGTCGGATTTGTTTCCGCTGCACCACGACAGAAACTCCACAAATATCTGTTTTATTGGATGTGTGTGGCAGGGGGTGGGCATATATCTGTCTGAAAGTTCTGCTTTTGCTTTTAGTTAGCCTTCTACACCATCACCAGGTAGGAATTCTCATACCTGTCATTTATTGAGAAATGACTAGGTTTTAGCTCCAATGCAAAACATACTCTACATGCTATGTGATTCATGTTTACAATAAGCCTAAGCGGGGGCCAGCAAATCTGGCCCTGGTCTGTTTTTGTACAGCTCTCAAGCCCAGAATCGTTTGTACATTTCAAAGTTTTGTAAAACAAACAAAAAAAGAGTACGCAACAAAGGCTAAAGGTGCTGCAAAGCCTGAAATATTTACTAACTCAGTTTTACAGAGAAAGCCTGCTAATTCCTGGCCTGTAAGATAGAGACTGTCACTGTGACCACTTTACAGATGAGAAAACTGAGTTTTAGAAAGGTGAAGTAATTACCCAAGGCCACCCAGAGAGTGACAAGTGACAAGTCTTGGTTCTAGGACTTATTTTACATCCCTGGTCTTAAAACCAGCTCTGTTGCCTTAAATTCTATTTAAGTGGTTCTTTCCATTTGACTTAAATACAGACTTGCCCCTCCCCATGGCTTGTTCTAAAGGGTCGGTGACACGCTTTCTCCGCTGCCTACAACCCTGTATGTGCTCCCTCTCACCTCCCTTTATGCTTAAAAAAAGGCGGGGGTGGGGGGCAAACTCGCATCAGGTTCCTGGCCCACACCTCATGGGGCGTTCGAAGCAGCAGAAGGTCAAGGGCTGTGAGGAGAGCCTGCTGAGAAGGAAACCCAGTCTTTGTCTTCAGGGAGTCTGGACTCCAGCTGTGGGGGAAGGGAGAGAACTGGTGTTTTCCTTCCAAAGGAAAACTTGGCTGGAGGTTTCTACCTTAGCACAAAGTGGAGCAACCCTGTTGTCCCTCTGCCTGGGCTCTAGCAGGAAAGACACCTGAACACCACACGGCTTCCAGCTCCAGCAGCTCCCCAGCTGAGAAAAGCAACTGCTCCTCCCATTTCATCTGTTTCATATTCAGCAGGGGGGTTAGTTTAAGGTTCTGACCCCGAGAGAATGATGCCTGCAGTAGAGCACTCTGTTATCCTGTCTGGCTGGAAATGAGGTGCCCAGCTTTGTCAAATACGCTGGTTCCTGGAGGGATAGTGGCCACGTAGACACATCAGTGGGCGACTGGTGTTCAAAGACACAGAACGCATAACATATGCTTGGTGCTAAAACTATCTGGAGCATAATTCTATCTTTCTTAGATATTTAGCAGGCATGGTGCCTTGGGGACATTGTTAAGAGACGGAAGAAGGTACAGAAGATGAAATTCATGTTTATTGAGTTCCATGCTGTTAGCAAGCACCACCAACCTGGACGTCTTAAATCAATACTCAATTTAATGCTGCCAATCGTCCAATGTTCCGTATCTCCATTTCACCAAAGGAAAAAACTGGAGCTGGAGATGGGTTCATGCATTCATACTCAGTATTTACTGAGTGCCTTCTCTTGACCTTGGCACTGGAATACCTGTCCTTGCCCTCGAAGAGCTTCTATTCTTGGAGGGAAACATCAATTGAGCAACTACAAGGAACTGATGGATGATGGTAGGGATGGAAGCCACCAAGGGCAGGTGAGACTGCTATGAAAACATCTAACAGAGGGAGCTGGCTCAGTCTGAGTATCAAGAAGACTAGGCAAAATTGAAGCTGAGACTGGAGGTGATCCTTGGGAGGGGGGCAAGCCAACATTCCCAATATGTGGAGACTCTTTGGTGCAAAGAAGCATGGTCCTTCAAAAAAAGCGACAACTCTCCAGGCAGTGGAGCTGAGAGTGAGAGTTAGGGACTGACACAGGTGACGTGAGCGAGGTGAATACAGGCTTGTAGACCAAGCAAGAATGTCGGATTTTATTCCAGGAATCACAGAGGGACACAAGCCAAGCAGATAGGGAAGTCCTGCAGAAGGTCACAGAGCTACTTACTTAGAAGTGAGTAGCAAGGGAGTTCCCATTGTGTCCCGGTGGGTTATGAACTTGACTAGTATCCATGAAGATACGAGTTCAATCCCTGGCCTCGCTCCGTGGGTTAAGGATCCAGCATTGCAGTGAACTGTGGTGTAGGTCACAGACGCTGCTTGGAAATTCCCATATGCAGCAGGTGCAGCCCTAAAAAGCAAAAAAAAAAAAAAAAAAAAAGTAAGTAGAAAGCCAAAGTTCAAGTGCAGGCTCAACTCTAAAGTCCACATTTTTTTCCACTGTTACCAGCAAGCCCATTGTTTAAAAAAATTTTTTAAAGCATGCAGTTTTGATCAAATGATAGGATCTTCCAGCTGACAGAAAGGGATGCCAACACAGAAGGAAAGCCCTGGATTAGGAGTCAGAAGTTTGGGGTTCTAGTTCTGTCTCTGACCATTCCTGGTCTTACATTTTGGTGAGCTCTTCTAACCCCACAAGCCTCAGTTGCCCCACCTCTGAGAGCAAGGGTGCTTAGACTAGGTGCTCAAGTATCATCACATGGAAAACACAACCACACAGAACCCAGAGTAAATGCGCAGCAAGTGTTAGCTCTTGCTTTTATCAGCCTCTTTGAACTCTAGTATTTTCTGGCTCTTAGTACAAACTCTGTGACTACGAATGCACTTTCTCAGAGCCCCTTCCTGCCCAGGCACAATCCGCAACCTTTGGTTATTTCTAGACTAAGGTAGTAAAATCGTCTTTTTGACATAATCCTCGACTTCTCCCGTAACACTTTAGGAACTCTTGTCTTCCTGGGTTTTATAGCTCCCTTAAATGTTCACATAATTGATTTGCCCCTCTTACAGGATTTACCCACATAACCCACAGGCAGAAATTTAATTACGGATCTGAGGGGACTTACTGTTAGATGACTGGCAGAGCTTTCCCAGGTTAAGTGATAATTAAGGTTTAAATTCCACTGGGATCAAGCAGCTTTTAAATGGGTCCTCTCCCTCTCCCAGCCCATATGCAACAAAGGCAGTTTTTGGAAATACGGGACGATACTAAATAGGACATTATTTTGTGTACCATACACAAGGGTGTACCTACTTTTCTTTGGTTCCTTGATCTAGTGATAATAAATGTTTCCATACAGCGTATTTATGGAAGCTGGGAGGAGCTGAGGGCTGTTCTTATTAATGCAAATATTCCATCTTAGGCCACGTCCCGTGTGACCGACCACTCTTACCCTGTCACTCAGCAAGTTCTTGTGTCCTCGCCTTTCTTTGCCCAGCTGGTGTGTGCTTTCTCTGGGAATGCAAACTCATTTTAATATTAGCTTAAGCAAGGCATAATTAGGAATGCAAATCTACTGCAAGAAAACAACACAATTCATTCAGAAGCCAAGATTTTGATGACTTTTGGATTATGTGTTGGTAAGCTTTTTTTTTTTTTTTTTTTACTTATGTCCTCATTGCTCTCCATTTCAGTCATTGAAAGCTGTCTGTATATTGAAGCATGAAGTTGTAATTGGCCCACAAATATACTCTCCCAGGCAAGCTCTGTTGTTTTGCAAGAACAAGAAACAGGATAGCTCATCTCCCTTTTGCAAATGTCGAGGAGGAGGGTGAGGTTCTTTCTAGATTCCTCCTGTGACAGATGCAAGAATAGAACTCACTATGCACTGGTGCTGAGTCACACACCAAGGGTATTTTTTATTCTGGGTAATAGTCTTATTTTCCATAATAATCTTTTCTCAAGCTTTGTCTTCATGCTTAACCATCTGCCCTCTCCTTCAACAGATTCATTTTGTCTTGAAAGCGCACTGCTTTTCCCTTATGTCAACATTGCAAAGCTGAAACAAAAAACAAAATAACTATCCACCCCTGCCTCGTCAACTTTTTGTCATCGGAAGACTTCATCATCCACACAAAAGTAATCATGTCAAGTGCTCTTTTATGTAACCACATGTGTGTTTGTGTGGGTGTGTGTAAATGTGTACGTTAGCAAAACCTAAAATCGAAAACGAGTTTATAACACATCACGGTCAGAGAGCCACACCATGACTGGGCATTATTTCAGGCGGAGGACCTCTGGCTTGCTCCTTATTATGTAACATCACCATGGTAGGAAGGTGAACAAAACCCTGCATGATTCAGCGCATACCTATCTTTCCGGCCTCATCTCTCATCACTCCCCCATTGTGTTCTCTGTGCTCTGGCCATACTAGCAGAATCAGTGCCTTGAAATTCATATCCCTTGCCTCTTCCAGACTTTCACATGTTTTCGCTCTGCATGGAATCTTCCTCTACCCCATCACTGAACTGTCTAGTCCTTATCCTCCTAAGGTCTTAAGTTAATTGTAATGTCCTGTGAAACTTGACTGTGGACTTTGATCTATATACAGTTGCATAGATTTTCAACTTTGGCAAACATTTTTTAACTCTTTCTTCAGGCAAGTCTGTAGACTAGACATCTAGGCATAGAGGGAAAAGAGGAAGAAGGCATCAAGGAGTCACCCCAAGACCTCCAGTGTCTCCATCTATAGCACGTCTCAACAAACTGATCCCTAAGACTCTGAACTGCTAGTATCCTTATATTACAAACCATGTAATTTGCTGGCTCTCTATACCATTTTAATACAGCATAGTTTACATGCTATTGTATACATTCATTATTTTATACCTTACTTTTAAATGACCTACAGTGCCTAGCACGGCAGTGAATATCTATGAAATACCCAACAAATACCATTGATTAACTGCCTATCAACATGCCCTTGGAATGTCTTCCGCAAGAGTCATGTAGCAACATGGCAAAATGCCCAGGAGATTGTAAACTGCATAAAGACAGAGACTCTGTTTCCTAGGTTCAGCATTTTCCTAAAACAATACCTGACACATCATAGGTCCTCAATAAATATTTATCAAGTAAATGGGTGAACAATGATACAAAGGAGGTAGCGAACACCAGTCCTGCCCTAAGAGAACCTCTGGACAATGGAAAGAGACACGTACTTTCATTATCCTCTTTCCTCCGCAACACTTGTTTTCATTGAACATTAATTATATTTTCTCCCTCACTTCTTCTTAGATAACCTTGAAAAGAAAAAGGAATAATCTTAGCAGAAACACATAACCAGGAACCTTCTCCAAGACAGCCCTAGAAAACACCAAAAATGATGCTTGGGATGACTGGTCTACCCCAAAAGACTTCACAGAAGGTAAGGTCAGTGAGGGTCCTTTCGCTTTATGGCCTTCTCTTCACCACATATGGTCAATGACCATCATTACAAATCATAAAAGCAAAATCTGCAATTCAATACAAGCCAGCAAGTCTGCATTCTGTGTTGGGTATTCGAGATTAAAAAGTAAAAAGATGAATAGGTCTGGAGTGCAGTGAGAGAGAATGGAAACAACTATCATACAGGATGGTCATTGCTACGCTAGAGGGATGGACAGAGTGTTCAGGGCATGATGAAGATGGAGCAATTGATTCTGTCTCAGAGCATGGAGGAAAACTTCACAAAGAAATCAATCACTGAACAAATCCTTCACAACGGTAGGATCTTGCAGGTAGAAGGAGTTAGATAAGCGGTCCAAGGAAAGAGAGCAGCACGAAAGCATCAAGCATACATCCTGCACCCGGTAATTAAGGCAGTTTGGCTAAGATGGGTTCCCGACAATCTTAATACCAAAGAGTTTCATCCACCCCGATGAAAATAGTTGTAATTTTGCATCCATCGATTAAGAACGCACATCACAGCAAAATCTACTGCATGTTTAGCAGAGTTTTTGAATAAATGTGTGTTTTATCAACCTCTGTAGCATCTATATGCAGTCCAAACAGTAGCATAATGCCAAGCTATGGAAGCAACCTAAGTGTCCATCGACAGATGAATGGATAAAGATGTGGAGTGTGTGTATGCACATACACAATAAAACACTACCCAGTGATTTAAAAAGAATGAAATTTTTTCACTTGCAGCAACATGGATGGACTTGAAGGGCATTTTGCTAAGTGAAGTAAGTCAAAGAGAAAGACAAATACTTATATGTGGAATCTAATAAATCCAACAAACCGTGAATAAAACAAAAAATAAATAGACTCGTAGATAAAGAGAACAAATTAATGGTTACCAGTGGGGAGAGGGAAGGAGGAGGGACAATATATGAGTAGAGGGGGAAAATAGGTTAATATGGGATTATATGAAATCATGTATGTGAGACTTTTGAAAACTGTAAAGCGCTAGAATTTAATGACTCTTTCCTTCAATAAAAAAAACTTAAAAAAGATAAACCCTATATATAAATTTCAATACAGTAACCCTAAATGAAATATTTGAGAATAGATTAAAAAAAAAAAAAGTAGTACATGGTGTCAGCCTTGAAGCTCACATTTACCTCCCCTTCCTCTTAAAGTCCCACTGAAACTAAAACAGAGGGTTGTTGTCTAGGGAAAATATGTGATCTTCATAGAAAATCTTCCTGGTGAGGGTATCAGAGCTTGAGAGTGAAGAGGACTAGAGCTTTAGATAGTTCCCCCCACACCCCCACCCCACCAGATGTGCAATAATATGTCTGGGAGGGTGGGGGGAGGAGGAGAGGGGCAGGTGGAGAAGGACTGGCAACTCTGCCTGGGAGGGACACACTGTCTTCCCAAGTTCCCCATCACCAAAGTGAGGCCACCCCTGTGTAAATGTAGGCGTCCCCCAGCTGCCTTTGGGAGGAAATCCTACTTATAAAAAGCCCACATGCATCCCTTTAATCCAAGACTCTCTATAGCTGCAGGAAAAAACATATCCCACAGCCTAACTCTCACTCGCAGAGATAACTGACAATTATCAACAGACATTGGAAGAAAACCCACTGACCCCAGACAGAGCAGAAAATCCAGCCAATAGAAGAGAAATTTAAAAAAAAAAAAAAAGGAGTTCCCGTCGTGGCGCAGCGGTTAACGAATCCGACTAGGAACCATTAGGTTTCGGGTTCGGTCCCCGCCCTTGCTCAGTGGGTTAACGATCTGGCGTTGCCGTGAGCTGTGGTGTAGGTTGCAGACGAGGCTCGGATCCCGAGTTGCTGTGGCTCTGGCGTAGGCCAGCGGCTACAGCTCCAATTAGACCCCTAGCCTGGGAACCTCCATATGCCATGGAAGTGGCCCCCAAAAAATAGCAAAAAGATAAAAAAAAAATAATTACAATCCTCAGAGAGTCACAATTTTGCATCAATTAAACAAGAACAGGAACCATTAGCCAAAATCAGAAAGTAGTTCTTAGAAATTAAAAATGACAAAAATTCAATCAGTGGGCTGAATAATACACTAAATACAAGAGACAACTAAATTGGCTACTCAGAAAGTAAAGTCAAGGAAAGCTCCCCATATTTATATCAATAAAGTAAAAAAACATGCAGAACATAAGAGGAAAAATAGGAGATAAAGAGAAAGGGAAGTATAAGTAGGCAGGGTTCATTTCTTTCTTCTTCTTCTTTTTTTTTTTTTTTTCCTTTTGGCCATGTCCACGGCATGTGACATTTTCCAGGCCAGGAACTGAACCCAAGCCATAGCATTGACAACACCAAATCCTTAACCACTGGGCCACCAGGGAACTCCCAATGTTCATTTCTTGATATTTCATAACAAAGAGTCAATAATTTTCTTCAACTGATAGTGAGAAGAAATAGAGGCTTGAGTATATTATCTAAGGTCATATTTACCAGTAGAACTAAAAACACAGCCTCTTGGCAGTGGTTGCCTCTAGGACGTGAAACTGCGTTGAGGAAGCTGCCTCTGGGATAAAAGATTTTCTTTGGCGGACTCTTGTTTTCTTGGAAAAAAATTACTACATAGATACACATTTATTCTAATATTTGTATAAAGTTATCCTGAAAAATTGCAACCCGTGGGCAGAACTGAAATACAATTCCCATCTGTGTGGGGGTCCTTTGTAATAAAAAAAAGCTCCAGAAAGAAGAGAATAGTCTGTTTATTCATTCAATCAGGCAACCAACATGCATTGAATGCCTGGTATCTATAAACGGCTGTTCCAGTAAAAATAAAGCAATTCAGATAAAGCGGTTCATAAACAGCAAACACCCTTGCCCTCACAGAGCTTATTCTTCCCGTAATGTGATAATGCCAGGGTGTAGTACTTTGCAGTTAATAGGCTCAATGTCATTTTAACAGAGGAATCTACCTCTCAGCTGAAAATAGATCATATTATCTCCGGAGGAAAAAAAAATTAAATATTTCCCAATGATGAGGTGTGTTTACTGGTAGGTAAATTCAGGTGGAACCTGTTGGGGCCCTACCTCCACCCCAAGAAGAGATTTTTCCCAAGGCTGGATGGGGTGGACCCTCGGATGTGAGGACTTTAAACAGGGAAGCTTCTGGAAAAGAACAAGATAAGGAGATCAAGACAGGAAAGGAGGCAGCTCGCATGAGAGACTAGAAGGTGAGAGGATGCGGTGTGGTGGCTGGGAACACGGGAGCAGAAAACCCCGCCTCCCGGCCACCAGGCTCTGAGGCTATTGGAGGATGCTCCATGGAAGCCTTTGGTGAAAGGAACGCTGGCTCCGCCCTCAGAGTTTGCAGACTCTTGGTTCTGGGGACGGTGGACATGGAGGTACCCAAGAGCATGCACGTTCCCTGAGTGGAGGCCCATTTTGTAGGTTCACAGAGAGCAAGAGAAAGACCCCAAGCTTACAGCATGTCAGCGGCAGGACAGTTCTCTGCTCTGTCCCTCAGCGGTGCCCCGGGAGCAACCCCACCCCCATCCCTGCAAACGTGACCACAGAAGAGGGGACCCGCCTCCATGAGTTAATATTTATGCCTGCTACCAACCATGGGGAAGGGAGCAGAGGGAATGATCGTAAAAGAAACTAGATGAAACCTGGACAAAATGAAGAAATCCCATTTTCTCTGCAAATCCAGGGAGAAGCATGAGTTAAGGTTTGTGAACCCACAGCATATGTTTAAATCACATATTCACTCAGGCTACCGATTTCTTGATGAACATACGGTTCTTCTGATCTTTTGAAATAATTCCCCGGAACTCAGGAAACATCGGGCCTAGAGTGAAGGGCACTTGTCTGGAGGAAGTGAGAAATGAGGCCAGGCAAGCAGATTTTGAAAACCACCTCTTTGTGCCACATTGAAAACTCATTGAAGAGTCAGGAGATATGCAAAGGGATAAGATGTCCCAAGAAGGTCGGAGCGAAGGAAGAGAAGATTTTTGAGGAAGAGAGTGATAGAATCAGGTCTGGGTTTTGGAAGGGTGATGCTGGCAGTATCTGAACAGTTACTTTAAAGAGCAGGAGGGAGTTCCCGTTGTGGCTGGAGTTCCCATTGTGGCTGGAGTTCCTGTTGTGGCTCAGCAGAAATGAATCTGACTAGCATCCATGAGGACACAGGTTAGATCTCTGGCCTTGCTCAGTGAGTTAAGGATCCAGTGTTGCTGTGATATTGGTGGCAGACACATCGCAGATCCATAGCAGTGTTGTGACTGGCGTGGGCCGGCAGCTGTACCTCTGATTGGACCTCTAGCCTGGGAATCTCCATGTGCCATAGATGTTGGCCCTAGAAAGACAAAATAATAATAATAATAATAAAGAGAAAAGATGGGCAGACAGGGAGCATAGTTGTGAGACTACAGGAATTACTCAGGCAAGAGATGCCCTAAACGAAGGTAGTGACATTGGGAAAAATTACCTCTCATCTCTCCTCCCTCCCTTTACTCTGACCGTAGATAGCTTTCGGTTAGTATTTCTGCACAAACTTTGATTAGATCTGGGCAGACGCAAATGAGGCGACATCTCCCCAACCCCAGGCCAGGTCTGCCACACTTCTCCACCAGAGCCTCCTCTGATGTTGCTGCTGGGAAATGCGCAGGGAACCCACTCTGCTGTCTTCCAAGAACAATCCAGGATTTCGAAGGTTTATCACCCTGCTCAAATGATGCCTGGCGGGCGTCTCCCAAGTGGACAGTTCTGAGATGCATCTCATAAGGCACCACAAAACCTCCGCAAGATCAAGAACCCACAGCAGGGAGCAACTCAGTAACACAGGCTTGATCTGCCTCCTGCTCCTTCCAGATGCCCTCCCCTGTCCCTCTCGCGTCTCCCCAGTCCACCCTCAAACCAACCACCAGCCACAGGGCTTGTCTTAGGTTTCGTTCTTGGTGGAACCCAGGCTCCAGGAGGTAGAAACGGAACTGATGACTCACGATGTTGGGCTCCAGGAAAGGAGAAGATTCTAGGACGGGTCTGGAGTTCCCATTGTGGGTGATGGAACGGGCATGTGCTGGGTCTCCCTGACGTGACAGCAGCTATGCCCGAAGCACACGCACACTCACACACACAATTCCCTTTTCACTTTCATGTGGTTAGATTCTAGCTCCTGCTTTGTGAGTAGCTGGCTCCATGTAGCTCTGACTTCTTTCAGAGTGTTGGCTACCTTCTTTCATGTCTTACCTCTCTCCTCCTCCTCCCCGTCTGTTCCCCTTCTTTCCCCTCACGTCTTTCTTTTTCACTCACATCCCACAGTCCATTCTCACGTTCTGAGCTAAAATTCTTTTTTAATTTTTTTTTTTTTTCTTTTTGTCTTTCCTAGGGCTGCTTCCTTGGCACATGGAAGTTCCCAGGCTAGGGGTCCAATCAGAGCTGTAGCCACTGGCCTACTCCACAGCCACAGCAACGTGGCATCTGAGCCACATCTGCGACCTACACCACAGCTCATAGCAACGCCAGATCCTTAACCCACTGAGCAAGGCCAGGGATCGAACCCACAACCTCATGGTTCCTAGTCGGATTCGTTAACCACTGTGCCACGATGGGAACTCCTGAGCTAAAATTCTAACCGAGCCAAACTGACCAAGAGAGAGAGCTAGTAAGTGAATTTGTATTAAAGATTGTTTCTTGTGCAAGGCATCAGCCATGACCGGGCTTGTTCCTCCACCTACTGCATATGGCGGAGGCCTGGGGACAGGTGGAGCATGGAGGCAGCCTGGAAAGGCCACCATTCCCCCCCCCCCCCCCCCCCGCTGCAGGGCTGCATCAGGGCTGAGGGCAGAGGCTGCCTCCGTGGTTGATTTTGTCTGTTAGTGAGTCGTGTTGCAATGAGAATCTCTTTCACATTATAAAGTCACAGTGACAAAAATGTGAGTATGGGAACATGACCAGTCAACAAATCTGTATTGAGCAATACTTCCTTACTCTGCCCAGTTAGACTCACTGGAGTAAAATCCCAGATGTTTTTGGTGATGCAGAGAACCACTTGTTAGTTTTGTTTGTTTGTTTGTTCTTTGGCTTGTCTTTTTAGGGCCACACTTGCAGCATATAGAAGTTCCCAGGCTAGGGGTCAAATCAGAGCTGCAGCTGCCCCGCCTACACCACAGCCACAGCAATGCCAGATCTGAGCCACATCTACAACCTACACCACAAGGCTTGCAGCAATGTTGGATCCTTAACCCACTGAGCCAAGGCCAGGAATTGAACCCTCAATCTCACAGAGACTGTGTCATGTTCTTAACCCACTCTAAGCGTCAATGGGAACCCCCCACTGTTTTTTTTTTTAACAGTTCATACCCCAGAACTTGGAGTCAGACAATTGAAAGTGAGACCAGTGTCCTCCATGGATAAGTCTCCTGACCCGTACAAGTGACAACAAAAGTTTCTCACCACGCCGTCCCAGCCCGGCAGCCACATACCCACCCCTTACTTTCTCTTGACCGGGTTACAGAAATCCGGTTCCTATCTTATAATCTAGAGAGTGCATACCAAAATAAATTGCTATGTTAAGAGCCAGACTTAAAAAATTTTTTCCTGTCTTTGTGGCAAGCTATCATTTTTCATTTCCTTCCAAGTTAGACACCACCTCTGAGATTTGCCCCTTTTCCTTGATGTCAGCAGGAACTGACCTCTTGTCAAGCTGCCCTGAATCCCTACTGTCAGTTTGCCTTTGACCAGAAATATCTATATAAGCAGAGAGAGAATGAGAGCGTTTATCTCTTGAAAAAATTCCATGTTCTGGGTTCAAGGTCAGTTTCTCAAAGATCCACTTGAGGAGTCGGGGTGGGGGTGTTGGGGCGACCTGCCAGTAGGCCTGAGTCAAAAGCAGCCAGATGAGATGCCATTTTTTCAAAGGCCAACAGTGGCAAAGAGATTTGTTTATGCCTTGTCATGACTGGGCAACCCAAATGCCATCAAGCCTGCCTCAGCAATTGGGTCTGGGTTTTGTCATTGTCGGTCCCTCTGGTATTCAGAAGAGATGCTGGCTCAGGGGGGCCAGCAGAGTTTAATTTCCAAATGCATCTGAAATCCCTTAAGCCTTTTGTTGGAGCCATTGCAAAATCAGAGTGGCTATAAGCCTTTTTTTTTTTTTTTTTTTTCTCTTCAGTGGTTACATCACAGTCATCAAGACTAGCACAACTGACTCTTTCTCCAGAGAGACGTTGGCATCCATGGTCCAAAGGTTAAGCATGCTGGGGCCTGGCCGGGTGAATTGCATTTCATTTGCGAGTCCAAGTGACTGAGGGCTGAGCTCAGCGGCCCGCTGGGGAGTGGGAAGCTATCGCTGGCAGTTGCTTTCTCCAGGAAAGGCGAGCAGCATAGGCTGTTCTGTGTGCGTGCGACCACAAATGGTTAATTTCCACCAGCTTTTCCGTAGTTTCAGCAACTCTGGGATTAGAAGGGACAGGTTCTTTTACAATTCCCTCCAATATCTCTCAAAGTTACTTTCCGAGTCTCGGCTTTTGTTCTGCTGATTCTCTTTCAGCGGCTTTGTTTCACTGGGAGGAAAAACACTTGGCTTGGGATTGAGAGGGATTTTGCTGCTTTGATTTTTTTTTTTTTTTTTTGCTGCTTTGATTTTTTTTTTTTTTTCCTTCTTTTTTTTTTGCTGCTTTTACCCGGGGTCTCTGGAACAGTTATTTCAAATCTTGAGATAGTCTTAACTGTGTCTACCCTACATACATATGCAAGCACTACACACGCACACACACGGACACATACTCATTCCCTTCCATGTAATGTCTGTTAATGATAGTGGAACTATATTGATCCGTATGGAATAAGGATCACCTGGGACAAAGACAAAATATATGTTACACACTATTGGATATAAAATAGTTAGCAAGGACTTAGTGTATAGCACAAGGAAATCTGCTCAATATTCTATAATAACCTATATGAGAAAAATGAATATATGTATAACTGGTTCATTGTGCTGAACACCTGAAACTAATACAACATTGTCAGTCAACTGTACTCCAATAAAAAAATTTTTAAAGACAAAATATATGGTGACTCTGGAGGTGGGGGTGGCGAGGGAGAAAGACACTGATAACAATAATAATATCTGCCATTTATTGAGAACTTTCTATGTACCGGGCACACCTGCTAAGTAATTTACATGCATTCTTTCATGGATTTATCGCCAAACCTTTCAGACATATCGGTTACTACTCTCCCCATTTTGGAGATGAGAAAATTGAGGCCTAATATGCTCAAGACAAGATTCCAGATCCAAGCCAGATTTTGCTGACACAAAAACTCTTCCGAATCACGATGTTAACAATGCTTATCAATAGCACACGACTTCCTCATTTTCTCAGAATTCTCTTTTAGGAGAAGATAATTGCATCATTGCTTTTTCCTGGTAACAAGTCCCGAGGGCAACAATGACAATAATAATAATAATTATAATTGTTGGTACTTTTATGTATCAGACACAACTGTTGGAACCTCAATTAGTATCTCACTTAATGCTCACACAAACTTGCATGGATATAGAGAAAACATATATTATCCCCACTTTACCGATAAGCGAAGGTAAGACATTTATTTATTTATTTAATTTTTGTCTTTTTAGGGCTGCACCCATGCAGCATATGGAAGTTTTCAGGCTAGGGGTCAAACCGGAGCTGCTGCTGCCAGTTTACACCACAGCCACAGCAACGCCGGATCCAAGCCACACCTGTGATCTCCAGCACAGCTCACTGCAACACTGGATCGCCAACCCACTGAGCAAGACCAGGGATTGAACCTTCATCCTCATGGATACAAGTTGGGCTCATTTACCGCTGAGCCAAGACAGGAACTCTGAGAATGAAAGATTTTTAAAGGAAATCCCAGGTCACGCAATAATTAAATGGCAAATTGGAATTCCAACTGAAATCAGCTAATTCCAAAGTCCTGAAACTTCTCTGTTCCATTTTTTTCTTTCTTTTTTCCTTTTTTTTTTCTTTTGCTTTTTAGGGTCACATCTGAGCCATACAGAAGTTCCCAGGCTAGGAGTTGAATTGGAGCTGCAGCTGCCAGCCTACACCACACTCACAGCAACACTGGATCCCTAACCCACTGAGCGAGGCCAGGGATTGAACCCACGTCCTCATGATACTAGTCAGTTTGTTACTGCTGAGCCACAATGGGAATACCAGTTCCATTTTTTTCTTGCTGTTTTCTTAGGGAAAGAATCCCAGGAGACCACAGTTGTTTAAGGATTCTTTCAGTTTATGCGTGAGTGCCAGCATCTTGTCTCTAATGCATAGAGAGATTCATACATTGAACACATCACATAAGTAAACTTGGAGAGATAAATGCTTCATAAAATAAGAAACAAGCATGTATTGAACTTCTACTGCATGCTGGGCACAACACTGGGCTCTAGAAATACCAACATTCAAAGGACCCCTCAGTACGCAGACAAGGAAGCTCTTAGACAAATACTTTCAATGGAATGTGGTGAAAACAGCGGGGGGATATAGCGTGCACTTTCAGACCAGGGGCATTTAATGCAATCGAGGCCCTGGGAGGCCCTGGTACCACACACTCATTGTTTTCAGATGTTCAAGTTTGCACAGCAACACAATTTTAGAGGGTAACCGTGTTGTTAGTAATTCATGAAACTGAGAAACAAAGCAACTGTGGCCAAAAAAATAAGTGAACAGGAACTTCCCACTCACAAAGTTTCTCAGGCTCCCCACTGCCTCCGAAAGAATGGAGCTACTCAGCCAGACCATCTTACCCCAAGCCCCCACCCCCTCCCAGCCCTGCCTATCCTATCAGAAGTCCTTTCTAGGAGTTCCCATTGTGGCTCTGTGGGTGAGGAACCCAACATCGTGTCCATAAGGATGCGGGTTCAATCTCTGGCCTCGCTCAGTGAGTTAAGTATCTGGCCTTGCTGCAAGCTGTGGTGTAGTTCGCAGGCATGGCTCGGATCTGGCGTTGCCGTGGCTGTGATATGGACCAGCAGCTGTGGCTCCAATTCAACCCTTAACCTGGGGACTTCCATATGCTGCAGGTGATGCCCTAAAAAGGGAAAAAAAAAAAAAAAAGGACTTCCTTCCGGGATGTTCCTTCCTTCTCAGGATGCTGAGAAGCAGCAACCCTGTGACACCTCACTTGCTGCCTAAAGACAATCACTAAGAGTCTCTCCCTCAAAACTTTATACCACAAGATTGTCTTTGCTCATCCCTGGATTCGAAAGGTGAGTGGCGATACTGGATGGGTTCGTGAGAAAACTAAGTAAATAGAAGAAATGAGCAGAGGAAAGAAAAGAAGAAAGCAAATAATGAGAAGTAGAGATAAGACTCACAGCCCCTGGGAGATAGAAAGAGAGCCCTTGAAACTTTCTAATTTCCTACAAGGGTCAGTGGGGCTCAGAGGTACTTTCGTGGAATGCTGGCAATTCCCCTATTTTATTTTAATTCATCCTCTTTGTTTTAGCTGGAGTGAGTTTCTGTCTCTTCCTACCAAAAGATCCTAGGAGGCTGCACACTAAGACCAGAGGTGGGCTGACACTAATGGCTGACTGATGAAGGGATGCAAAACTTATCCCCGCTTGCCTTAGTGTGGGAAAGTTCTGTGCTGTTACTCGCTGTCTACTGTTCCCCATGAGATCAAGGTAAAGCTAGCCTTCCCCTGAATATACATCTTCATCTGGCTCTTTTTCATCCCGCTTTTCTCACTTCCTCCCTCACAGGCTCACCTGAGCACACTCCATCAATAAATCATTGCCATCAAAACACTTACCTCAGGCTCTGCCTCTCAAGAACTGATGCAGAGCCTGAAACAGGAATTATTTATTATCTACTATATGCCAGGTACTGCTTTTGAAAGAGTATATCCATTTTGAAATTTAATTTAATCTTCACAAGACAGTTATTATCAGGAGGGATGGATTGGGAAGTTGGGATTGGCATGTACACACTACTATATGCAAAATCAGTCAATAACAAGGACCTATTATATATCTCAGGGAAATCTATTCAATACTCCGGGATAGCCTACAGGGGGAAAGAATCTGAAACAGAATGGAGATATATGTGTATGTATGGCTGATTCACTTCGCTCTACACCTGAACTAACACAACACTGTAAGTTACCTATATTCCAATACAATTTATTAAAAAAAAAAGACAGTTATTATCATCCCTAAATCACTCAAGCTGATATAAGCTAAATAATTTGCTCGATACATTCTATTGGGTCAAGGTGGGATTTGAACCCTGATCTACCTAACTCCAGAATCTCTGTGTCTCCTAGTATACGATATTAGTGCAGGGATTTATTCACATGTTTCATGAACATTGTTAACGACAGAAAGAGAGATACATGGGAATTTTGTAGCTGATCCTCAGCTAATAAGAATATGCAATTCATCACAGCTGCCTGACCCCTAAAATTCAAGGTCATCAAGTCGTCTCTTCTTTCCCAGACTGGCTGTCCCTTCACATTCCGACAAGAGTCTGACTTAGGAGTTGACACATGAGGGAGTCTTTCAGTACTTTTCACCGCATCAGATCTTTAAGTAAATTCTCAGCCCCGTGGGAAAACAGGTATCTGTTGACCTATTGTGTTGATTGATGAAGACATTCAGACATTGAGTGATGTCCCCCAAGGCCTCATAACGCATCTTCATCAGAACCAAGCATTTCAGATTCCTTACTCATGCCTCATACTTTTAAATCATTATCTTGCACAAATCCATAGTTTTCACCATTACTGAGAGAGATGAGTCTCTGATAAAAACCTGTTTTGATTCCAGTCTGATACTACTGGTCAAGAGTGGGGCAAAAATATGTATATGTGAAAAATAATAATCTTTTCAGGCCAGAGTTTGCAGCCTCATAGACCAGATTAAAAGGAACTGGGGAAGATAATGTGAAGAACTAAAGCCTTTAAAATATTTAAAGTCAAAAGAAATAGATAATTGACATTTCTCTTCTACTTGAGATACTTGGACTGCTTTGCTTAGAGCAAAGAGCCCATCTCTTTTAGAAGTGTATTGGGTTTTTATAAAGGAGACTTTGAACTTCTAAGTAATTAAAAAAATTTTTTGCTGGTCTTTACCACGAGTAATCTCCATAATAACAACAACTCCAATAAGCAATGATCAGCCAGTAACAATAACTAATCAAGTAGAAATAAGGGATAAATAATAGGTAGATGTGTTATAGGCCAAATGTGGACTAGAGTGATAAATACAAACGTAATACCTGTAGGATGGGAAATTATGTTGAAACTGGCTCATGGATATTTCTGATGCTTTCAGTGGAATTAATAAAAAGGGATTGTGGAGTTCTGTATTCTCCTATCACTGGTATTTTTTTGTTTCTATCAAAAAAACACTCTAGATCTTCAAACTCTAGATCTTTGCACTCAGCAGCAATAGGCTCTGTATCAAAGAAGAAAATACAAAGAGGAAATTTTAAGTAGGTCTCTAGTATAAAACAGAATTGAAATGTAATCCTCAGTATATAAAAGACAAAATTTGTAGCTTCATTCTAATGAGTATGTTTTTGTCCTGCTTATGCACAATTCCTCTAAAGCTGAATCTCCCAAAACAAAGATTGGTAAACATACATTTTCATTGTAATAATGAATATTTAAATATCAACATCTCAAATAGCGATTATAAGTGAAATTCAAAAATAGTGTCATTGAGTGGAGAGGCCAGTGCCCTGGGCCTTGGGGACCTGGATTCCAGCCCAAGACAAACTAACTGTGATATTAGGCATTTACTTATTCTTTCTTGATTTCTGTTTCCTCACTTGCATATTGAGATGATTGAACTAGACATTCCCTAGGGTTTCTTCCAGCTCTATCTTTATGTGAATTCACATTTATGAAATTAGTTTAAGTACTTTGGAGAAAGATCTCAAAACCTCTATAATCATTTCCCCAAATTAAATGAATTATATTTCTCAGAACATTTCTTCCCAGGCTACAGTACTCTGATGAAACACAGCTTTCTCCCTAGGAACATATGTCATGTTGAGATCTACTCCATTGAAATATATTGGCTTTATATTGAAAGCTTGTTAAGGTCAGAAACTTGAATAAGGAAAATATATGGACATAGTGAAAGGAAATTATACAAGAGCAAAGATCTCAATAGTGACTCTGAAGTATTCAAGACTAAAAGGGTTAGAAGACAACATAAATCTGCATGAGTCAGAACTCAGGTCCAAACAAATCAACCAATGCAAGAAGAGTGGAGCAGAGACTGTAGGTCAGAGAAGGCAGAGTATAGAGTCTGGGATCAGAGAATAGATATTAATAGGACTGGAGAACAGAAAACATCAAGGAGAGATCTGATTTTAGGGCATAGCTTATTTTCTCTCTCTACTGTTCATATTTATAGATAGCTGTCCCCTTAGGTGCTCACTGTAGTCAGAATGTGAAAAGTAATACTGATGAAGTAGGATACTCATTCAAGTAGGATATTGACAAAGATCCTACCTTTGGAGGATTGCTTTCCATCAGAAAGCATCACAAGATTCAGATGATTTAGGGATACTGGACACAAGAGAGGAGATGAGCTAGGAAAAGAGAAAGCACTTTGTCTTTCTTAGACACATATTTTGTCCTGGTTCTGTATGGACGGAAAACAAGCTAATCCCTACTTCCCTTTTGCTCTCATACCAAGCCAAACCAGTAGATCCAGCACCAGGCAATGTGATCTGAGTGGTGAAGGCAGGGCCACAATACCCACCCTCGTGGAGGACTCCACACGATAACTGGCATAATCTTCACCTTTTTCACAGCAACTTCCTCCATCCCAGGTTATACACTAGAAAACAATGTAGAAGGCCACTCCATATAGATAAGATGCTCTCTCTCTTATTTATCTCCATCTGGCTCTATGTGAAAATGCTCTGACTTCATTTGAAAAGAAAGATTTAAGACAGCTATTGTTATAGAAATATGTGGCAACATAGGAGGTTCTATAGACACAGTAGAAGTTCCTTTCCCAAGGAACTTCTGAACCAATTGTCCAGTTGAAGAGGGATACTCTGACTCATATATTCTATAAGTCTTCTGGTTGCTCTCTGGGAAGGCTACTTTCGGGCAGCAAGAATGGAAGCAGAGAAATGAATTAGGAGACTTTTTTAGGAATCCAAGGGAGAGATAGTAGTGACTTAGAATTCCAACATCCACCTGCATCTGTTTTCCTTACCTTCCATGCACATAAAAGAATTATACTTCCTTTCCTCCGGGCAGTTGGGTGGTGCTCTGTGACTAGTTCTAGCCAATGGGCTGGGACAGAAATTGTAATGTATTGCTTCCAGACTGAAGCACTTGATGTCTGGGTGAGACTCTCCTGTATTCTCTTATCTCCTGCAACTGTGGCTAGTAAAATGCCAAATTGTGGGGACTTTTCAACAAGGGGCCTGGAGTAAGAAATAAGATGGGTAGATCTCCCTACTTATATGCAATGGACACATAACTGGGTGAGAAATAAATAGTTGGTGTTTAAACCACAGAGATCTAGGGATTATTTGTTACTTCTGCATAACTAAACATATCCTAACCAGTGTTGATACTAACAGTAGAAATGGTGAAAAGTAAGTAGATTAGAGATAGAGTTCAGAGGTTTGAATGACAGGATTTTCTGACAGATTGGAGGTAAAAGGTAAAAGAATGGAGAAACAAGGATGCCCATAGAACTACCATAAGCCCACAGCTGACACTGCTAATCAGTTATAGCTCTTGTTGCCACTGAGTTCAATTCAGTCTCATGAACATTATTTTTTTTTTTTTTTTTTTTTTTTTTTGTCTTTTTGTTGTTGCTGTTGTTGTTGCTATTTCTTGGGCCGCTCCCGCGGCATATGGAGGTTCCCAGGCTAGGGGTTGAATCAGAGCTGTAGCCACCGGCCTACGCCAGAGCCACAGCAACGCGGGATCCGAGCCGCATCTGCAACCTACACCACAGCTCACGGCAACGCCGCCGGATCGTTAACCCTCTGAGCAAGGGCAGGGACCGAACCCGCAACCTCATGGTTCCTAGTCGGATTCGTTAACCACTGCGCCACGACGGGAACTCCTCATGAACATTATTAACATGCTATAGAAATGTCCCAGAGTAAGGACAGAGGAGTGATTTGATTTGCCAGACCTGGGAGAGTATGGTCTCTTGCATCTTCTACTTCTTATATTCTTTAATTCCTTGAGGGGCATAGAGACAGATGCTTAGAATTTTTTATCATTGGGTCAAGAGGAGAGTGAATACAACCAAATTTATTTCAACCTCCATCCAAAAATAAAACTGAGGATATTTCTTTCTTTCTTTTTTTTAATGGCCAAACCCATAGCATGTGGAATTTCCTGGACTGTAGATTGAATCCGAGCTGTAGCTGCAACCTACACCTCATGGCAATGCCACATCCTTTAACCCACTGTACAGGGCTGGGGATCAAACCCACACCTCCAACAGCAATCTGAGATGATGAAGTCAGATTCCTAACCCACTGTGTCACAGCAGGAACTCCCCAAATCCCCAAACTCAAGACATGTCTATACTCTTACTAATGACAGAGAGAGTCAGGAAATAAACGAAGCATTAGAAGACATCCATCTCAATACATATTTTATGAAAACAGGAAATCAGAAAGAAAGAACTGCCTTCTTGAGTGATAGATATTGGTAGATTCAGCTGTTCAAAAAACTTACCCTAAAATACTGTACCCTAAAACTATAATTGATTGGATTATATTTAAAAGGGAATTTCATACAGCAAAGTAGTGAATACAACAAAAAAAGAGACAGACTCACAGACATTGAGAACTAGTGGCTACCAGTTCTGGAAAGTGGGAGGAAGAGGAACTATAGGGGTGGGGGAGTGGGAGGTACAAACTTATGGGGGTAAAACAGGCTCAAGGATATACTGTACAACACAGATAGTTTAGCCAGTATTTTGTAATAGCCATAAATGGAAAATAACGCTCAAAATTGTATAAAAATAAAAAATTAAAATTAAAAAATCAAAGGGAATATTGAAAGCCCTTTGTTGAAAAATCTTGCCTTCATTTAGGACTCTGATTCTAATTGTATGACTCTGGACAAGTCACTCTAACCTCTCTGAGTTTTAATTTAGTCGATTATAAATAGGGAGTCATCGTGAAGGTTGTTTTTAGAATTAAATTAAATAATGTTTATAAAGCTCATTAGCAACTCTACAGTACTAGTCCAGTAGGTAGAATTATTACTATTTCTAAAGGATGGACTACAAAGCTTCTCTTTCCCTTTTTTTTGAGCCCATGTATAATCCTGATGAAGCTGTGAAAGAGATGTGAGAAGTTTAATCACTATAAATTCGAATCATGACACAATGGCATTTTCAGTGTATCACCTGCCCTCTGCTCCTGCACATCAACTCATGCGGGAGAAATTAAATCGCTATTCACTGTTAGCATTATTAAAACTAATGAAATTAGTAGAGCATGCTCTCACTAATTCAAGTAGTTTATATAAGCAGTTTCTGGCAATAACCACATAGAATAATCTTAGCTGCATTCTCCCTACCCCCCAAAACTCCTATTTCTAGGAGGCTGATGGAGACATTTATCTGAACCTAGCTCCCAAGTCACTCCAACACCAATTTCTCAATGCCCTAGATTTTAACAATGGAATTAAAGCATGACAGCTGAACACCAAAGACACAAAGGTAGGTATTGAAGGAAGAAGAAGAACCCACCAAAAAGAATCTCTGAGGGACCTTTTCATTTAACACATGTACATAAAAATAGCAATTTGGTCAAAAGGTTAGAAGACTCTGTAACTCTGTTACAGGGCTGCCATGAAAAAAAGAACAAACGAGTCTTGGCAACAATTTAGCAATGTGCTTAAATGCAATAATGGGCATGCATAATTTTAAAGAGTTTCTCTAATTAGATTCTGAATAAATTCAACCACATCTTGACTTCTTTCCCTCTAGGATATTCAATAACTGTGATAAGATGTGTCACGTCTATCCCCTAAGTCATTAGTTTTACTTAACAGCTAATTGAGTCCTAGTTTTTTCCTATCAGACTTCCTCTTTGCATCTATCTCCAGGTCTACACAGCACAAGGCAATTAAAACTGGAACAATTATACAGTAAATTTAGGAAAGTTAACTAATAAGATACATCTGACTCTGGATCTACCTAGAGTGTTTCATTCAAAATTACCTGAGGCCTGTTTGTAGTATGAATTCACATAATGGTTTCTGGCTCTCCACTCAGGCAATAATTTTAAGAAATATGTATTGAACACTGACAATGGGCCAGATACTTGCGTTAGGCACTAAAAGTGCAAAAATGATCTCAACTTTCCTGCCCTCAAGGTGCCTGGTGTCTAAAGAGAAAGACAGATGCACCAACCACATTGACACAAGGTGATACATGCTCAGGGAGATCTACAGGGGATGTGGAACGTTCAGCCCTCCTTGGCTTACTCGGAGAGATGATACCTAAGCTGAATTTTAAGGAGACATGAGGAGTTCACTTCGTAGCACAGTGGTTAATGAATCCGACTAGGAGCCATGAGGTTGCGGGTTCGATCCCTGGCCTCACTCAGTGCGTTAAGGATCCGGCCTTGCCATGAGCTGTGGTGTAGGTTGCAGATGCAGCTCGGATCCCACATTGCTGTGGCTGTGGTGTAGGCCGGCAGCTACAGCTCCCATTCAACCCCTAGCCTGGGAATATCCATATGCCACAGATGTGGCCCTAAAAAGACTAAAAAAAAAAAAGGGAAAAAAGAAGTGTGTGGAATCTTAAAAAAAAAAAGAAAGAAAATATAAATATACAAATGAACTTATTTGCAAGACAGAAACAAACTCCCAGATTTTGAAAAACTTATGGTTACCAAAGGGGACAGGTGGAGGGGGAAGATGGACTGGGGGGCTGGGATTGGCATACGCACACTGAGGTCTATGGAGTAACCGGCCAGCAGGGACCTGCTGTACGGCACAGGGAACTCTACACAATACACGATATTCTTTGATAAACTATACAGGAAAAGAATCTCAAAGGAAATGGATGTGTTGTATGTATAACTGAATCACTTCGTTGTACATAGAAATTATCACAACCTAGTAAACCAACCATACTTCAATAATACTATTAAAAAATGAAAAAAAAAACTCTCAAAGTAGTGTCAAAGCCACAGATTGGGAGACAATGATGAGCTCAGCTTGGGACGTGTCCTGGGAGAATGAAGTAAACCTAACAGGCATCTTGATACAAAAATACTAAAGCTGAGCAGGGAGTTAAGGCTGGGGATGCAGATTTGGGAGCCATCAGACAAGGAACCATATCTCAATTTCCTTTGAGATTCTTTTCCTGTATAGTTTATCAAAGAATATTGTGTATTGTGTAGAGTTCCCTGTGCCGTACAGCAGGTCCCTGCTGGCCGGTTACTCCATATTCCTCAGTGTGCGTATGCCAATCCCAGCCCCCGAGACATCAGGTGAAATTAGGATCTTGAGGAGCACTCAGGCTTAAGGGGTAGGAAAAACAGGAAGAATTCATCAAGGGGCAGCAAAGAAACGAGCAGAATGTTAGAAGAAGAACCAGGAAAGGAAGCCAGAATGTTGAAAGTTTCAAGGAGATGGCCAACAATGACAAATAAACACAAAAATGCAACTAATGCCAGCCTGAAATAATATGCAATCCATTTAGCAATAGGAAAAACATTTGCCATCTTTTAAAAAGCAGTTGCAATGGTGTGGGGGTTGGTTGGAGAAGTAAGGAAGGGGAGCTGGGTTTAGTCTGTGCTTCTTGACTCAAAAAAAATGAGTGAGTCAAAGGCAAGTTAAAGGAATAAGAGGACACTATAAACTAAAGGCAAAGAATCACTATAAAGCAGGAGATTGACTATATAAAGAACATAGGAGATCGTGAAAGAGGTGAGAATGCTGTGAAGCATAGCTTTGAATAGGATGATGCTCTGAATATTTTTTACCATGGCCCACTATAGGAAATACATTGCAGAGTTCCCTGGTGGCCTCATGGTTAAGGATCCAGTATTGTCATTTCTGTGGCTCCAGTCACTGCTGTGGCATGGGCTCCATCCTGGCCCGGGAACTTTTACATGCCACAGGCAAGGCCATTAAAAAATACATGTCCCTCAGAACCCAGTACACATGCAAAGATATACACATGATCATAGATGTAAAATAAAGTTTATGAGACCGTATTTACCCTCACTACATCTTACGTACCCTGACGTTTTCTTTTCCCTCTATTTTATTCTGTCAAAAATTGCTGGTCATAGCCCAACAGTTGATATCGTACCCTATTGACTAATCAGGGCCCACAGTTTTAAAGAGCAATGGAATAAAAGACTCTATAGTCTCAAACATCAATCTCTAAATCTCTAAATCATTCAAAATTAGAAAATAAAGTAGGATAAGGTTGAGGATAAATATATAGTTATACAAAGGAGGGTGAGACATTTCAGTGTTCACAGCCTTGCTTTTCTTGAGGTAAGAGTTGAGATGATCTGTTGAGTCCAAGGAGAATGGAGCAGGGTACGGGGTATAATGAGATTGGCGAAGGTGTAGAAAAGTCACTGGGGAGAATAAAAGAGGATGCTGAGCAGAGAGAAGGAGAAGGCTGCCCAGAGGTGCTGAGGTTTCATTAAGACAGAAACCAAGCATTGTTGTAGCACCAGCCTCCATGGTTCTGCGGACCAGGTTCTTAGTTCCATCAGGCTTGTCAATCATATTTGCTACTCTTTCAACCAGGGAATCTAGTAAATTCTCAATAGGTGGTTACCAAGTGAATGTTGAATCAAAGATGCTCGACCTAATCGCCTCACACCCGTCAGAATGGCCATCATCAAAACCTCTGCAAATACTACATGCTGGAGAGGGTGTGGTGAAAAAAGAACCCTCCTACTCTGCTGCTGTGAACATAAATTGATGCAATCACTAGGAGAACAGTATGAAGGTTCCTTAAAAAACTAAAAACAGAGTTACCACATGATTCAGCAATCCTACTCCTGGGCATACATTGGAAGAATCTCTAGTTTGAAAAGATACATGCACCCTGTTCATGGCAGCACTAGTTACAATAGCCAAGACATGGAAGCAGCCTAAGTGTCAATCAACAGAGGAATGGACATGGTACATTTATACAGACAGTGGAATATTACTTAGCCACAAAAAAGGATGAAATAATGCCATTGTCATCAAAGGGATGGACCTATAGATTATCATACTAAGTGGAGTAAGTGAGACAGATATCATGTGGTATCATTTATATGTGGAATCCAAAAAAAATCTGATACAAATGAACTTATTTACAAGACAGAAGCAGACTCACAGACATAGAAAATAAACTTATGGTTACCCAAGGGGAAAGAGGGGAGGAGGGATAAATGAGGAGCTTGCGATTAACAGTCATACCTACTGCATATAAAATAAACAACAAGGACCTACTGTATAGAATAGAGAACTATATTCAATATCTTGTAATAACCTATAATGAAAAAGAATCTGAAGAAGAATATATATATGTATAACTAAATCATTTTGCTGTAGACCAGAAACTAACATGATACATTAACCACACTTCAGTTTTTTAATAATAAATAAATAAAGATATGTAGGTGGACAAAAGATCCTCAACCTAGATGAGCTAGTTTACTGCCTGAGTTGAAAGGGTCACACTGGTCATTTCAAGTCCTGTCTCTTGTGCAGAAGAGACATAAGGCACGTTCCTTAGATCCTCTTCCCTCCTACCAGCCCCCTCAAGGCTTCCCCGGGGAGCTTCTGCACTCAGAGAATTGTCGCAATGCCCAGTTGACAGCACTGAACATGGTGCTTGGCTCCCTGTAGGTGCAACTTGTTTGTTGATTGGCATCTAGCTTGCGTTATGCTTTGGAAGTATGCTATATAACCAGCTTTGTGTTTACTCAGTTTGTCCAACAGGACAATTCTCTGCAATGAAACTGTGAAACAGTTCTATGGGTTTGAAGCAATCTGGCTCCACTCTTTCATTCAACAAATATTTATTGAGCATTGATTACGTGCCAGGCACTAGTCTAGGCGTGGCGATTGAGTGTGAACAAGAACAGCAGTGTCCTTGCACTCGAGAAAGAAAGATGTAGACGATTTTGTTTTATGCATTCGGACTTTGAGTGATATGGGGTGGGGAGGGGGTGGACCCTAAGCATGCAGGAAGAGAGCGCAGCATGGGCCAGCTTAAGGCTGGGGATGACATGGAGCGTGGTGCTGGCATGTTCCAGGAACGGAGATGAAGCCAGTATGACTACAGCGATGGAGCGGACAAGCCCGGACTGTGGGCCTTGGAGGCACATTAAAGACATTCATCTCTCTCCTGAGAACAAAGGGAAGCCGTTTTGGACAGGGGAATGATGAACAGACTGCCATTCCTGGATGTACCTCGGCGTCTGAACACTTATCCAATTGTTTATCCTAGTGAAGCATCTCTCAGCTGGCAGATTAGTCAAAGATCTGGTTTCTGTTTTGCTTTGTTTTACTCTTCTAAGTATTGTCGAGCAGGGTCTTCATTTTGAGCCACTTCCCTTCCACCCTCACAACTCACTTTAATTGTCAGGGGCCCCTTCTGCTTCTCCCTCTTCCAATTTTTGGGCCAAATGGTGACAGGCGTTGTAAGAGGAAATTTACATTACAAAGAGCCTGAGGTTTGCAGAGCAGATAGGCCTGAGCACTCAGGAAATTTTAGAGGCCAGCTTACATTTCAGTATCACAACAAGAACAGCACAGAAACATTGCCCTTTGTCAGAGCGGAGGGTTTTGTCTCCACTCCAGCCTGCATCATTGACTTCATTCCAAAGGGGAAATCTTGGAACTGCTAACTCCGGTTTGCCTTCTCGGTTTCTTTCTGGGTTGCCTGGGGCCCCGGGAGCCTTGGAATCCACAGGAGCAGCTTCCTTCCCTTCCCTCGGCTCCAGTGGTGATTGCAGATCTAGGCCAGTAGGCAGAGCTGACAGGGGAAGTACAGCAGGCTGGGTGTGGCAAGAGAAACTAAGCTCTCCTACCATGCACAGGCTTTATACCTGGGAACTGCAAATCCCCAGGCAGAATCATTTATTTGGATGACAACAGAGTCCTGCTCAAGGTGGGTGTCCAGGATTCCAGCACGGCTATGCCTCAGGGAGGTCTGGCAGCCTTACCCCTGTGGCCATGGACATCGGGCTGTCCCCAGAGTGCATTGCATTAATGCATGTGTATTTTATTAAAAATACCTGCCCCTTGCCAGGGAGACCATGAAGCTAGTTTGAAGCCACCACCATCACTTCACTTTGAGGAAGCAATTGTCACCTTAGGAGAAAAGGCCGGAGCTGTTCATTTTGTAATTATCTCCACTCCATTTGCTGACCTTTGACTTCCGCCTCTGGTACATTCTGAACCTCGCTGTCCCACCCCACTAAATCAACCCCAGTACTGGGAAGTTTTGCATTTTTCTCCTCGGCTCTTTGTACACATCAAAGGAAATTTTCTTTAATTTAAAAATTACTCTATGATTGCAATGACATGCAATTAACAAACAGACCTGGCTTTGAGTCCAGGCTCCATGTTTTACTGCTTGAGCCATCTAACCACATTGAATCTTATTTTCTCACCTATATCATAGTGGCAATAATAGAAATCACCTCTTGGGGTTGCGGGGGAGATTAAGTCCAATGAGATGATGCAGTGCCTGGCACCACAGCGTAGCATACATTTCATATAGTATATACTATGTCCTCCACTAATCCAGGCAGCGGTGAGTCATCTGGGGATTGAGCTTACATAGAAAGTTTGGACACTTGGAGAAAATGCCAAGAATGCCCATAGCCATTCATTGCTGGGTCTTCACCGTGGTGGATTTCCAACAGCTCTCGCTGCCCAGGTGAGGGGGTGTATGGATGGGGCTGAGCCCCCTGTTAGACACGGCTCTCCATTAGGAGGATGTGCTTCAGGACTGTGTGGTCTTCCAAACGAATGGCTTCATGCAGTGAAAGCATAAGCATCTTTATTTAGAGTTAAAAGGCAGAGACAGGCTAGTTCCAAGCCAATAAACCCAGGGTTCCAAAGTCTTAATTTCCTAGAATTTGGTGAAATCCTCCCAGAACCTCCTGGGAGGGTGAGTTTGGAAACAACACGCTAATCAATCCCATGCTTCATCTCTTGTCTGCAGCTAATTCCACAAAGCGTCCTCTCCCTCCCATGGCAAAGCAACCTTCTCACGCAGCCTTCACGATGCTCCCTTTCATTGAGCCCTCCTTTGCGGTGACTCATAGCTTGTTTACTAAACCTTGGATGGGTTGCTGGGCTCTGGGCAAAGTGTTCCGGAAGCATAGCCCCTGTCCTTAAGTTCCATTCCAGTCTTTTGTTTGTGAGTAAAATCGCACTTCTCCTTGTCCCCAAATATACCTGGTTCTTTCCTGCCTCCAGGCCTTGGTTCATGCTATTTCACTTCTGGGAATACCATCTCCGTTCCCCTCTCTGCCTCCCTAGCCCCACTTGTCAATATTCTCCCTGTAGTGTTAAGCTCATTTCATATCCCACGCCCCCTTCCTCCTTTGAATTCTCGGCTTAACATCTTTGTCTTATTCAAGAATTACTTGGGATATAATTTTCCCAGGTATACATTTCCTCCCCTAATTCATTGTAATATACTAGGAAGAGAAATCTTCATTACTCATCTCTGTGTCTCTCGGGACCTTTATGGAACTTAGCAGTGGACACTGAAGGTTGGGTGATTGATAGAGTGAATTCATGCATTCAACAAATACTTACTGACTGCCCACTATGGGCCAGGCACTTCTCTAGACGTAGAGGATACAGAGATTATTACATAGTCCAAGTCCCTGTCCTTGGGGAGCTCATATTCTGTATGAATAAATTCTAGACTGTTTAAAAAGTAAAGACATGGAATTAAAAAAAAAACTTTGATATTTTCACAAGAAACTACTGCAAACATATACTCTTTGTTATTCCTACCCTGATTTTTCCCATCAACTCATATTTGATTAAAACTAAAGGGAGTTCCCATTGTGGCTCAGCACGTTAAGAACCTGACTAGTATCCATGAGGATGTGGTTGATCAAAGAAAGAGAAACAAGGGGAGGTCCCGTCATGGTGCAGTGGAAATGAATCCGACTAGGAACCACGAGGTTGCGGGTTCAAACCCTGGCCTTGTTCAGTGGGTTAAGGATTCAGTGGGTTAAGGATCTGGCGTTGCTGTGGCTCTGGTGTAGGCTGGTGGCTACAGCTCTGATTGGACCACTAGCCTGGGAACCTCCATCTGACACTGGTGCGGCCCTAAAAGGATGAAAGACAAAAAAAGAGAGAGAGAGAGATAAACAAGGAAGTACAGGGCAGTGGCTTTAGCAGCTACCTATGTGGCCTTTAGCATGTTTTTTACCTGTGCAATTGAGTGACAACCACTTGCAAGTTAATTGTCTCTTTCCACCCTCTTATCAGTACTTTGAGGTAGGTATTGTTGGCCTCCTCCTTACTGATAAGGACAATGGCTGTTAGAAAGTTCCCCAAGATCACACAGCTTGCGAGCGTTAAAGCCAGATTAAAACCTGAGGTCTCTTTGACGGCCGACCACGGCTTTTATCTCCATCCGTCCACATCTTCCTCTCTAAAATAGCCTCTTCAAATCTTTTCCCAGCTCTAAATAGCTAGCGATTTCTTCATTCATTTATTCATTCAAAACACTTCAGGTTCTGCTCTGCGGGGTAGAGGTGGGGGACAGCAGGGGAAATAAAACGTGGAATTCAAGATCTATGTGGACACATACAGTAATCATAACGCAAGACAGAAGTCAGAACAGTCACCAAGGGGCTCTAGTAAAAAGGCTCAGGGCTTTTAGAAGAGAAGGAATTGGTCCAACAAGTCTTCTTGGTGCAGGAAGAATGAGACCCACACCTCCTAGACTGCAAGTGTCCACGCCATCCGAAGCAAGAAACTCTTCTGCTTCCCCGTGGGTGAAACTCCCAAGCTTATTCTGCTTCTCCATTAAGGTATGACTTGAGAGCTTGATGTTATTTTGGACAATTTCAAAGCCGGTGAACGCCAAGTGCCTGGAATAAAGTACCTTCAAAATGCTTGCTTTAAAAAGTTTAAAAGCCTTTAAGGTTCCGTTCATCTAAGTCCTTCCATTCGTCGTCTCTGTTGTGTCTTCCATTAATCATGTACACATGAACATCTAAATAATGCAGACGCCTTCCTGTCAAGCGTCTCCTCTTGGTTTGTGGAAGGGTATGGATTTCAAACCTTTGACACTAAACAGAGCTCTGCTTGGGGAGGAATTATACTATGGCGACAGCAAATGCAAGGACCAGTTAGTATTTGCCAGGCGTGGTTCTAAGTGCTTTACATATATCATTCTCATTTAATAGACACAGTCACCCTATGAGGCAGGTACTATTAATATTCCCATTTCACAGATGAAACTCCAAGAGGTAAAATAATTTGTCAAAGTTCATGCCGATAGGAAGTGTCAGAGCCCAAGTCAAAACGAACAAGGCCCGGTTCTGGAGAGTAACTTCACCAGCAATATTCCACATGGCCTCCTCTGTGCTTACCCAGATTAATTCAGCTGGTTTAAAGCAAATAAAAGGGGAAAAAACTAGCATAATTCTCATATTTAAGGAAACCTCAAGGTGTTTTTGTTTGTTTGTTGTTTTACTGTAAACATTTGGTTCAATGCATAGTCATAGCTTAGGGGCCTCAATCTTATAGGCTTTGATTTGAAAAAGTATTGTTAAAATATTTGCATTGCTATTTTCTGAACTATACATGTAAATCAAGGTCATTGTGGAAATTTTTTAAAATACAGGAGAGACAAAAAAAGGAAACAGGTTGATTATGAAACAACACCTACCCCTACACTTTGGAGTATTTCTTTGTCAATTATTTTTTCCTGGGTATAACTATAGCTTTGCCTGCTGGATATGCATATGGAGAGTCATTGTAAACCAGGTTTAATATCTTGATCTTTGTCCGTGTTGTACTTTGTTACTAGAAATTCCTCTGACACTTCGTTTTGAGGGCAGAAAGATATTCCACCAAACGGATATTCTATCATTTATTTAATTAAACCTCCATTTTAGGCATTCAGACTGTTTCCATTTTCCTCATTAAAATAAATGCTTCAATAAGCATTTTACATAAGCATCATACATTTTTTATAACTGATATTACTTTCTTAGGCTTTGTTAAGATCATATCACGTTTGAGTAACTAATTAATTAATTCCACAAACACTGACTAAATATCCATGATGTGCCAGCTGCAGTTGAGGGGCTGAGAATACTATAGGGTTACTGGGTCAAAGGCGAGCAATGTGGTTAAGAATTTTTGACACATGTGGTCCCGCTGTGTCACTTGAAAGGGTGTTCTAGTCATTTGTCCCACGTGAGCTGTTTGAAAGTCTGCATCTCACTGAATCCTATACTGATTAAGAGTCATATTTTTCCAATTTGAAAGGTGACAATTATCTTTCATTGTTGCCTTTGTAGCTCTTTGATTTCTAGTGAGGTTATGTCTTTTTGGTATACTTATTATTCATAAATGTTTAATCTTTAAACTCTCGTTCAGGCCTAGTCTAATTGAAGAAATTTCTCATCTCATATTTCTTTATAGCTTGAGAAAATGCAAAAACAGTCCCTGAAAGCCTTAATGTTACCTTTTAGTATCCATAAAATTCAAGGTCAGGCTTTTAATGCATCCAGCTCTCAGAAATCTGGCTTACTGGATAACATCAAAAATGAGCCCACTGTATGAACTGAGGGCTTGGAATTACTGGGCAGGGACATTAAACCAAATTGGGCAGCTGTATAAAATCTCCTGGGTCTCCTGGCTGAAGGAAGTTAATTGTGTCAGCAGCTGGAGTTCTCCTTGGTACAAAACATTTTTTTAAATCCTAGCTTTATTTCTAAGGCTAATCGTGAGTTAATATAACAGCAAAATTAGCATAGTAATGTTACTTCATGTAACGTGTGCATTTCACTGACCCTTGTATGTATAAAGTATCTCAAAGTACTTTTAAAAAGTATTTTCATAATCTAGTCCCAGAAATTATGAAAAGTATTTTCATAATCTAGTCCCTTTACCTTTGCTCTATTCTATTCATTAGAAGTAGCTCCGTCCACCTCGCACTCAACTGATCACCCAGGGGCATGAATATCAGAAGGTGAAAGTTGTTGGGGACTGTTTCGGAGGCTGCCAATCATGCTCTCTATCCTTTACAGTTTATCATTAGCGAAAATGTTTTGCTTGTGTTTTTATTGTCTATCTCCCTTCTCTAAACCTTAAGCTCCACAGGAGCAAGCAAGGACTTGGCCTTTTTTGTCATATTATCACTAGAAACTGCCTCACCTGTACTTGGCACATGGTAGGTTTTAAATACATATTGTTTTCATTGATTTATTTCTTAATCTGATAGTACAAAGGGAAAGCAGTGTGTTTAATAGTCAAGAGCAAAGTTGGCTAAGTCAAACAGACCTGACTTAAATTCCTTTCCTTGTCACTCACTAGCTGTGTAAGCTTGGGCACTTTGCCTCAATGGCCCTATCTGGAAAATGGGGATAGTAATATCTACCTTGCAGAGTCATTGGAATTCATTTTCATCATATATAGAGATACGCAACATCATACATATTCACTTTATATCATGTCTACCTATGTACACTTATATTTATATATATGTAAAGATTGAAAGAGATGGGGAGTTCCTGTCATGGCTCAGTGGTTAATGAACCCAACTAGCATCCATGAAGACGTGGGTTCGATCCCTGGCCTTGCTCGGTGTTTAGGATCTGGCATTGCCATGAGCTGTGGTGTAGGTCGAAGACGTGGCTCGGATCATGCGTTGCTGTGGCTCTGGTGTAGGCCGGCAACTATAGCTCCAATTCTACCCCTAGCCTGGGAAACTCCATGTGCCGTGCCCCTAAAGAGGAAAAAAACGAAAAACAAAAAAACACAAAAGATGAAAGATAGAGAACTTGCTGTATATGCTACATGGTCATTATCACTACAATTATTACTGTCCAAAAGATGGTTCTCCTGACCTGTGGGTAAACTAAGCCCAGCAGCTGATGCCTTTCACTGTGCTCCTTTGCTATCAAGACCTGCCTGGATTGGAGGAGGTGTATGTGTCACTTCCTAAGAAGCCTCACTTCCTCCACACCCATCCAGAGTCTTGTTTGGTCAAACTTGGCCATGGAGAAGGAGAAGGGGCAGGGGGCAGGGGGCAGAGGGGGAGATATCCCAAGAAGAGACCCACATTGCTTGGAGCTCGTTTCTAGTTACTCCTCAGCTCCTGGCCCCTACCCTCAGGCTGAGCTGCTGACCCTCGCTGTGAGCTTCTGTAGCCCCCCTGCACCCTTTCGCTCTAAGACCCTAGCAATCCGAGGGCGAGGCCCTGTGCTCAAGTTCCCCAGGGCCCCCCAGGGCTTTAGGAGCTAGCTATGCCTGGCTCCAAGTAAGGGCAGAAGCCAACCCTAGGCATATGTTTTGACCAACTGAACTAAACTGCTGTGGGCACAATCTGATGAGACCAGAAAGGTCAATCGAATGGAGGTTAAACCTTTCTACTTACTGCAAATGATTCAGAGAGTGTCGCACAAAATAAACAACAAAAATGCATCAACATTTATAGAGATAATATGTCCGTTATGTGCTACTCCATGAGCACATGTTTAGCACTACATGCAAAGCCGTTTCATAGACGGGAGAATGGATATTGTAAAATCTTGACAGAGAGCCCCCGGAGCTTGGGGACAACACCGAATTCAGACAGTCATGTAGGGAAAAACAATAGCTTTGAAATGGGTCTTGAGGAATAAAAGATTCCTTTCTTCAATTCATACGTATCAAGCTCCTACTCTATAGGAAGGAAATTGCATGGTAATGGGGAAAAACAGTGAATAAGATACAGTTCCTGCCTTCGGATTGCCCGTGGTCTTGTGGGGAATCAAGGGTAGGTGGAAGTCTCTGGGGAGAGACGGGCGAAGGATTTTAAGAAAGGGAAGTACACAGCTTGTTTAGGAGACAGTATTTTAGGGTGGCTGAGATATATGGCACGTCGAGTGAGGGGAACTTGGAGAGGAGTTAGTTGGTGGGACACAGCCTGAAGGGAGAGGTTTGGTCTGGTCCTAAAGAGCCTCACACCAAGCTCAGGACTGCTGGTGGTGTCCTGTGGGCAACGTCAGGTGTAGGAGGTTTGCGTAGAGGAATGACGTCATGGGCTCCATGTCTACAAAGATCTCTCAGGCACTTGTGTTATGTACAGGTTAGAGGGGAGAACGGTTTTCCAATTTTCCAAACAAGAAGTGACTGCGCCCTGACCTAAGCCACGGGCAGGTACAGAGAGAGAGAGATGGGGAAGGATTCAAAAACTAGATCAGAAAAGGAAAAGCTGTCATATATTGGGAGACAACTCCCTCTTCTCAAAGGGTGTTAGAGTCCTTTTGAATCACCTCCTCCATTTTCTATTTCATGGATTAGAAAAGGTTCTTCCAGGAAGAACCTGTTGTGGTTCATCCATTACAAATCTGACTCGTATCCAGGAGGACACAGGTTCGACCCCTGGCGCCACACAGGGGGTTAAGGATCTGGCATTGCCGTGTGCTGTGGTGTAGTTAGCAGACACGGCTCAGATCTGGCATTGCTGTGGCTGTGGCATAGGCCAGCAGCTGCAGCTCAATTGGACCCCTAGCCTGGGAACTTCCATATGCTGCAGGTGCGGCTCTAAAAAGCAAAAAAAAAAAAGGAAGAAAATGTTCTCCCACAAAGATCAATAACTTGCCTATGCACACAGCTGCCAGTCTTATCTAGTCTGGGGAGTGGCATCAATAATTTTGGTTAATGCCACAGGTATTAGTTTCCTAGGGCTGCTATAACAAATTACCTCAAACTAGGTACCTTAAAACAGAAAATGCATCGCCTCCTGGTCCGGAGGTGACTGAAATCAAAATGTCAGCAGGGCCGTACTCCCTCTGAGTCTTGTGGGAGAATATGATTTCCCGGCAATCTCCAGTGTTTCTTGGCTTGTGGATGAAGCATTCCAATCCTCTGTCTACACACTGCATCGCCCTGCATGTGTCTATCTTCACACCACTGTTGTCTTGTAAGGAGAGTGATATTTGACTCTCCTCCAATACGACTTCGCATAATGTAATTGATTACATCTGGAATAAGCCTATTCCCAAATAAGGCTGCATTCTGAGGTTCTGGGGTTAGGACGTCAACAGATTTTGGCGGGAGAGGACAACACCATTCAACCTATAACCTAACCCCATATCAAGTTATTCTGACACAAAATGGCACTGTCTTGGAATAACTTGGCTTCCCCTGGCCTACATACCAGAAAAGAGCTGCTGGGGCCTATATCTGGAGGTCCAATCCAAAGCAGGCAGGTCTTGCCTCTCGGTTAAAGTGCAGTTGGCCATTTTCCCATTTCTAACTTCTCCTCTTGGATTTGAAAGGATTGTAATGAGGAAGGCAGCTCAGGAGGCCTCGAATTTCTGTTTCATTGTTTCCCCTATTCAGTATCTCCATTCTGCTGTCCCCATAGGAGCTGATGTTTCACAAATCTCTGCACTTCGCCCATGAGGCATCAGTTTATCTCTCCAGAAAGTGGGAAGAAGGTGACTTCTCCTTACCTTCTCTCGGGTGCAATCGGCGCAGAGGGAACAGAGAAGCTGGGACAGCATGGGCATTTCTCAAGAGAAAGGCCCTGTGGAAATAATAAAATGTTACCATTTCTGTAGTCCTCTTGACAGCTGACTAAAGAGGAACCAAAGAGTCAAAAATAGCTGATTCGGTCTCGCCCAGGAAGTTCATCCCCCACCAGGACTTCCTCCTGTCGTCTCCAGGCATCACAGCAGCTCTGACCTCTAACCTGGCCTGGGCCTTTCATATCCCCTCAGGCTGCAGAAAGCTTCTCTCAACCACTCTGGGCACCAGGAGCACGTCCCCTTCAGGGATGTTCGGATGAAGAAGGTGAAGGTTCCATCTTTCTTGTCAAGAGGGCCAGGGCCTCAGAGAAGTATTAGAAAGCCTGCAGCATTCATCTCAAGGCTCCCAGAAAAGTGAAACTTCCATCACACTAAAGCCACCTACATTTGGAGTTTGGGGGTCATTCAAACAGAGCCTGCACTGAAATTTCATTTCGCCCGAGCAGTAAGGGTTTGCTGAGCAAATGAATGCTAAAGTGTAAACAAGGCTTCTCAAGTCTGCCTAAGAGCCTGCAAAGGACGACCTGCTCACAGGGCTTGGAAGCAATCCTTTTTCATGCTAATTACAAACCCATTCGGTATTTGTGAAATCGGGCCCCTCTGGGATTTCTATTTGCCAACAAGTTGTTTATTTCCAGTGTAAAGGGGGTGGAGGGTCTATGAATTATTGAGCAGCTACAATGCCTTTGCCTGCACTCAGTGAGAGATGGTCTATCTTTATCTTCACAGGCATTCTTGGAGCCAAGCTTTGCCCCATCCGCACCTGTGGAATGGAGATGTAGCCCCAAGGTGCAGAGCTGGTAAGTAGCGAAGCTGGGATTCGAACCTAGGTGAGCCTAATCTCCAGAACCAGAACCGGTGTGCCTCACCCACCCCACCCCAGCATGACCACCTTTTGAACTCATGTTAGGTCTGCTTTTTTCCAAAATATATTCCCAAAGTCAGTCTTCCCAATATTTCAGAATGGCCCCTAATTAGCCCAAATTAGCCAGCTTTTGTAAACTCTGCCTTCATCCCAGTAATGAGGCAAAAGAGGCATTCGTCCAAGAAACAAGCTGTCAAAGGAGAGAGAGGTTGCCAGAGGTTGTGGCAGGTCTGGGCTTACAAATCCGAGTCTGTGGTGCTTCCTGAGACCTAGGGCTCTGAGAGGAGACAAGGTGGAAAATCACTCCCTCTTAGTTACATCTATTTTCTTGTGGAAAGATGTTTCCACCACCCGCGGAGAGACGCCTCTGGCCTTAGAGCAGCGCTGGTGCAGGTCATCCTCTGGCGGCGCAGACTGGTTGGGTGAGGAGCTTGCCTGAGAAGTGCAAGAAAGAGACTGGCATGCTGGGTGGGGAGATTTAACCTTTTGCATCCTTTTCCTGCACTGCTGTCCCTGTCAGCTAAGGTCAGAAAAACTAACAAAAGGCCAGGAGATAACTCCACAGTTCTCAGCCGTTATCACAAAGCTCTACCCTCCCCAGCCTGAGCCCATTTCTACGAGTCACATCCTAACGTTCCAACTTAGACTGATTTTTAAAGCTTACACAAAACACAGTTTAGTGCAGTTAGAGAACTGGGGCTCTTGACCCCGAAATGAAACAGGTGTTGACTTTCAGAACGCTGGTCATGACACCGGAGACTTGAAACAGCAGAAGCAAGTTCAAACTCTTCGAAGGTACAGTACTCAACTGTATATATAGCTTCTGGGCCAAGAGCTGCCCAACAGCACATAACGCAGGATACAAAACAAGTTTCAAACAATTATAAGGCACTATATATAAATCAAGCCTTTAAAATATTTATTAATGTTGAATTTTTAATTGCCAAAAAATACTTGCAGGAAAGCATCGCTATGACTCTTATTACCCTTAGGATTGGCTGTTTGGATGCCCATAATCTTAACTGCTTGCACACCCATTGGTACCCTTTCAGCTGAGGAGACTTTCAGTCTCAGCTTCAAGTGCAGAGGAAGTGCAAACAGCCTCTGCACTTCAGAGCTGAGCTTGCTTTGCTAGGAGACGGTTGAGCGCAATCCCAGCACGCGCTGATTCATTCTGCCTGCTGATTGGTGGGGCTCCTGGCCGCTGACGTCATCCTGTTGCTGGGTGGAAAACTTCTGCGGCACAGCCCTGACTTCAGAGGCTGTGAAGGGGACCGTGTACCCAGCAGGGAAATCAGATAACAGCTCAAATGGAATTAGATCTCCTTTTTGTGTGACCGTTTCAGTCACCTTCCGCCTCTTAAATTATAGCGTGTTTCCCCCTCCCCCGTAATCTAGCAACCCCTTTCGTGTGGCACAGGCTCCACCAGGTCACCCTACCCCCAGCATCCTCTAGAGCACCGTTTTCCTTTGAGGGTGGATGGAAGGTGTGTTGAGAGTGGCTTTCTGACTGGTTTACGTTTCCCTTCCTCAACAGAATTGAAATAGGTCCTTGCTTGCTATGATTGATTGTGCAGTAGGGCTTTGGACCTTCTGGAAGAAACCCTTTCTAACGCTCATTTATTCTCCCAGTATTGTGGGAGGCACAGATGATCAGCGGAAGTGAAGGCAAACTTGTCTATTGCTCTTTACAGTCTGCAAAGCACTTTTTATGTACCCGGTCTCCTTTGTCCCTCGTAGCCATCCTATGAACGAGGTACTATTATTTCCCTCATGTTATAGGTTAGGAAACACGCCTCCAAATATCAAATTCTTTGCCAGCCACACAGGTCATAAATGACAAGGTAGGAACTCAAACCGAGGTTTTTTGACCCTCATTTCTGACTTCTTCCCCACTTGGACAATCCTCTTTCAGTCTGAGAAGGTAAGTGGTTTGCAAGAGCAGAGTAAGGAGCTAAACCAGGGCCAGGAGCCAGCAGTCCCCACTCTTCATCCAGGGCCTTTGCTTCTCAACCTCTTGTTAGCTCCCAAAAGGTTTTCTTTAGAGATGTTCTTAGATACACATGTATTTTAAAAATCTCTAGGCTTTCTCGAGCTTTTATGTATCAAGTGCAGCTTTGGGGGAGGGGCATAGAAGCCTAATAATTTAGATGCACATTTGCATACATTACATAAGGCTTCTATAAGGGGTAAGATTGCCTAGTTGCTGGCTTATTTTAACTTTTAATAGAATGACATTGACGGAGCAGAAATAGCAGGCTTAGTACCCAGCTCTGGGGCTTGGATGTCAGAGACATTTCTGCGGCGGCAAGTGGGGCTCCTCCTCATCTCGGGGGAGACGCTGGATCGCTCTTGTCCATCTCCAGCTGGGATGATGAACTGCCCTTGGCTTGGCTTTCATCCCGCCTGACACAGCTTTCGCTTTCATCCCATTCCTTGCTCCAAACCCTTCCTCTTCCACTTTTAATACCCAGTTGAACTTGCTCAGCTTCCCTCAGTTACTTTTCCATGAGCAGAGCAAAAACAACACGGAGCCCCTCCACGAAGCCGCCGCACATCTGGTTTGCTCGGGTGAAGACAATTCTCCCTCACCCGTCCTTCTTTTCCGATGAGACAGAATCCTTCCACAAAGGCTGACAAGACAGAAATGTTGGAGGAGGGAGTGTGTGGGAGTGAGGGGCACCGATGATTCAGATGTGGAAGTGTAGGATTTTATTTCCTCTCTCAATTTTTGCTACTGCAGCCTCCAAACACCTAGCACTAGGACTTAGGACTTACTTGGCAGATATCACATATTTTGTGGGTTTCTATCATTTTCTCAATTGTTGCCTTTGTTCCCTTTGGGGACATTGTGGGGCTGTGTGTCCCCGTCCAGCCTCCTGTCTCTTGCTCGCTGTGTGTGACTCATGCTTACAGGTTACTCTTAATTTCAGCAAAATGCCCTCTCTGAAACCAGCTTTGTTTCACACTGGTCAGATGCTCCCGCTTCCACGGCCTGTGGAGGTACAAAGTTAGTGATTTTTGCCTGTGTTGTTTTAAGGTAAAAAATAATTTTTCATATTGAAAATCTCTGTCTCATGGGTGAACCTAGACAGATGCTACATCCAGTTCTCTCCTCTCTGTTCAGTGGACACACCACACCTTTGCTCCTGCTGTCCTTGTGCCTGAAACATATCTCTTTAAAGATGAACAGCTGAGACTCAATAAATATTTGGGGAAAAGAAAATCTATGGCCACAGAGCTATGCTCTCATTTAAAGCAAAAATGAGATCCCAACCTCGCTTCATTATTAAATAAATATTTTATTGATGAAAATATGTTAATGTAAGTTAAGAATTTTGTATACTATCCATCCAATTCCAGAACTTTGGACGTGAAGGTCCTCTTCTGGGATCCCAGGAGTTTGAGTCACCCTCCCCCGACTCGACCCATCACTCTCCATTGGGAGAATCATTTTGCCCAGAAAGTGACAGAGCAAATTGGGTCCACAGGTGTACCTAATATTCTAAGCTAGATGATCTCAAAGGGCACAGCATGCTAAGTTTTTGGCCCTTTCCAGATTTTGTGTGCTGGGTTAAGAGTCTGGGCTCTGGAATCAGACCTCACTCAACTCTCAGCTTTGCAACACACCATGAGACTGATGGGGCAGAGGGATGGAAATCAACATAAATGTGTAGGCAAATGAGGTACCGCTTCACACAGGTCAGAATAGCCATCACTAAAAGTCTACAAATAACCAATGCTGGAGAGGGCGTGGAGAAAAGGGAACCCTCGTACACTGTTGGCGGGAAACCTCCTACATGGCTCTTATGAAAGACAGTGTGAAGTTTCCTCAGAAAACTAAGAGAGAACTACCACATGATCCAGCAATCCCATCCCTGGGCATCTATCCAGACAAAACTATATTTCGAAAAGATACATACAGCCTTATGTTCATAGTGGCACTCTTCACAATAGCCAAGACAAGAAAACAACCTAAATGTCTATTAACAGTTGGATGAGGAGTTCCCGTCATGGGTCAGTAGTTAATGAACCCAACCAGTATCCATGAGGATGCAGGTTTGATCCCTGGCCTCGCTCAGTGGGTTAAGGATCCGGCATTGCCATGAGCTGTGGTGTAGATTGCAGTCGTGGCTGGAATCCCGAGTTGCTGTGGCTGTGGTGTAGGCCGGCAGCTACAGCTCTGATTAGACCCCAGCCTGGGAACCTCCATATGCCTTGGGTATGGCCCTAAAAACCAAAAGACAAAATAAAAAAAAAAAAAAAGTCTATTGACAGATGAATGAATAAAGAAGATATATAATAGTATATATAGGCATATGTATATATACATATATATAATAGAATACTACTCAGCCATGAAAATGAATGAGGTAAGGCCATTTGTAGCACAGTGGATGCAACTAGAGATTATCATGCTAAGTGAAGTAAGGCAAACACCATATGATATCATTTATATGTGGAATCTAAAATATGACCCAAATGAACCTACCTGTGAAACATTAACAGACTCATAGACAGGGAGAACAGACTTGTGGCTGCGAAGGCGGGGATGGGGATTGGGGATGGGATGGAGTGGGTGGTTTGGGTTAGCAGATGTAAGCTATTATAAATGGAGGAAATAAACTACAGAGTACTACTGTATAGCACAGAGAACTCTATCCAATGTCCTATGATAAAACATATTTGAAATAAATATTTTTTAAAAAAGAGTGCATATACATATGTACAACTAAAACACTTTGCTGTGCAGCAGAAATTAATGCACCATTGTAAATCAACTATACCTCAGTTTTACAAAGTTATAAAATAATAAATGTGTAGGCAATTTAATTTCTCCCATCTATGTCATTTTTTAAATAAATCAAAGGTAATCATATTCATACCTCTTATGAATGAGAATTAAACAAGATAATAAAGGCCTGTGAAAACCACATGACAGAACTGGGATGTGGGATGTACAAAAGTCCCAATAAATGTTACCAAGTATTTTCGTCAAACTGACAATTCAGATGCAATAAGAAAAAAAAAATCAAGGTAGAAAGGTATTAATCAAAGCAAATTTTACAAATGAGTTATCTGTAGTATGCTATGGTTAGAAAAAAAAAGTGAAACATGCAGGGATAATAGGAAAAACTATAATTATGCCTAGGTGATTAACATCAAAAAGAAGGATATTTTGATTGTTGCTATAAATGACCTTTGCCAGACTAAACCATGGCTGTGATTATAGTTGTTATACCTGTTAGCCAGAATTCTAGTGGCAAAATCCAGTGAATATCTTGGGCACCATACAATATTTTTTTCCTAGAAAGTGTATTCCTATCTTGTAGCTAAAGAGAAGTGCCTTCTTTATAAGAATCCATAGCGTTTGTGAATCCCACATCACGGTATGTGTGACTTTGCATTTTAATTAAAAATCTATCAGATTTTCAGATAGGGCTGGCATACCTGGTCCATGAAATTGGAGGGTCAGTTATGTGAAGGAAGGGTTATACCTCTCTGTTCTCCAGATTTCCCAGCATCACGTACAAAATCTCTAGGATAAACTGAAGATGCTAAAAATGTGTATGAACTATCAGGAAATGTTCTAGAAAGCAAAGCGTGTGATACTGTGCGCCACTTCTGGGCAACGAAACGTGAGCCTTTGTGACTGACTCATGCAGAGTTAACTGGCCACAGACCTGTGTAAGGTCTAGGGGGCTAAACTTTGTATTTCAGTCCTTGAAATGTATCAAATAGCCTGGCTGTGTTATGCAATTTCCGCAAATTCATTTAACAACAACAAAAAAAAAACCCTGCAGGCTACGTCACCGAATGAAGGGTGTAAGGCATGCCCACCAGATGCCACGCACTGTGCTTGGTGGTGGGGTTGTGATGATGAGGAAAACAGTATCCCCATGGCGATGGTCAGAGAGGTAACAAAATTAAAATGCAATGTTAAAATGCTGTGACACGGGGAGCTCCCACTCTGGCACAGTGCATTAGGAATCTGACTGCTGTGGCTCAGGTTGCTGCAGAGGCATGGGTTTGATCCCCAGCTCAGCACAGTGTGGTACAGGATCCAGTGTTGCCACAACTGTGGCATAGGTTGTAGCTGAAGCATAGATTCAATTCCTGGCCCGGGACATTCCCTATGCCTCGAGTGTGACCATAAATTAAAAAATAAACAATATTGTGACACCAGTATTCACAGGTACTATGGGTTCCCACAAATATTGCACTTATCTCTAACTGTAAGATAAATTCTTCCCAAGAAAAACACACTATATAGTGCCCAAGGCATACTGGTTAATCAATCTATAATCACTCAAAAGGGAAACGCTATTGCTGCCATGCTAAGGGGCTTAAGGACCCTCAAATCTGTTGCCAATTTTTAAAGTAGGAGTCTTAAATTTTTTTAAAAAATAGGACATATCCATCAGCTCTGCATGTAGCATAAAGTTGGAGAAGAGAGCTGGTAAATCGATGACCAAAGCTAGTTTTGAAAAGATATGGCAGGTTGGGAGGATGGCCTGAAACTAAGAAAAGTGTAAAATTTTGCATTAAAAGCTACAGAAAAGCAGGAAGAGGGAACATTGGCTCAGAAGCAGCCTATGTGGGAAGACACAGGGAATGATTAACCAGAAGTTCTTCTTGGTTTGACTATAAACTTCTTGATTTTATTTATTTATTTATTTTATTTTGTATTGTTTATTTACTTTTTTTTTTTTTTAGGGCTGCAGCTGTGGCTTATAGAAGTTCCCAGGCTAGGGGTCGAATTGGAGCTGTAGCTGCCAGCCTACACCACAGCCGCAGCAAAGCTGGATCTGAGCCACAGCTGCAAACTACACCACAGCCCACAGCAACAGTGGATCCTTAACCCACTGAGCGAGGCCAAGGATCAAACCCACTCCTCATGGATCCTAGTTGGGTTTGTTACCATTGAGCCACGATGGGAACTCCTAAGCTTCTTTAATAAAGCAACATGTCATTCCCGACCTGTGGTGGCCTTGAGGGCAGGAATCACATTTTATTTTATTTTTTTTGCATTTTTTTTTTTTTTTTTAGGAATCACATTTTAAATATTGACTAGCTCTCCCTGGCCTTGCAGAGGGCCTAGTACAGAGTGTGAGCTCCAAAAACACTCTTAAATGGAGTCCAAACTAAATGGCTCCAGGAACGAACAGGCTTTGTTCGGAACCGCCAGGGGAAGCTATGGGTTCTCCTCTTACGAACCGCTTTCCTGGTACCGCTCAGGACTTTCTCCTCCCACTGTCCTCTTGCAATAAACCTCAGAATCCTCTGAGTGACTGAGTGGCTGACTGGGTCGCCCACCTGACCTCCAGCCCCACCTCACAGGGCTCTCTTTTGTCACACGTGACTCTAGCTCTTTCTGTTCCTCCAAGGCCCTGGTGTCCCTTCCAGCCTGAACACCTGCTGGTGTCTGATGGCAGACTCTTCCCCACCGCCTCACACATACACACACATGCCCCACCTGCTTCTCATGGGTCACCCTGGCTTGTCACTGTAACCTACACAGGGAAACCTCCCCTGACCCCCAGCCCAGGGCATGTCTCAGTTCCTGATATGTCCCCTTTCTAGCACTTGTCATCGTCCAGTGTTAACCACAGAATTATTGTTTCAAATCTACCTCCCATGCTAAAGTGTGACTTCCATGAGGGCCGAGTCCTCGGCGGTCCTGTGTCTTCACATACTGATGTTTCTCCAGCTTTGATGAGCCCGTGATTGAATGACCTGGGGGATCTCGTTAAGCTGCCGATTTGGATCCGGTAGGCCTGGGGTGAGGCCTGAGAGCCTGCTTTTCTTCCAGATGATACTGATGCTATGGGTCCTCTAAGCCACTGTGAGCGGCTAAGTCCTTCAGCACACCCGGTCTCCTCCCTGACTTTAATCCACACCCTTCTTCCCATCCTCGCAGCTGTTATCTTAGGAGACTCCTTCTGCATCTCTCACCCAGACGATCTGATCTCCCAGCAGTTCTTCCTGCCGCAATTTCCTAGAGGTCCAGCTCGGGGTCTTATACCTTCAAAGTGTCTTTCCAGTGTATAAACCTGATCCTGTTGTCCCTCTTTTTTCGCCTTCTCCCCCTTCCTCCTCCTCCTCCTCCCCCTCCTCTTCCCCTCCTTCTTCTGCTCCTTCTTCTCCTTCCTCTTCTTCTTCTTCTCCTCCTCCTTCTTCTCCTTCTTCTTCTTCGTTCTTCCCTCTTCTTCACAAACTTTAGAGACTCCCTGTCACCTTGTGGGGAAAAAAAAAAAAATCCAAGCTCCACAGCATGGCTTTCAAGGCTCTACCCTGCCTACTCTTCTGGTCCTACCTCTTGTATACCCCAGTCTCACATCCTACATTCCTGCTGTATCGAAGCCTCTGCAGTCCCTGGAACTCACTAGGCAGCTTAATTCCTCCCATTGCTTAGGCTGCTGACTCTCCCTGGAATTCCCTCCCCAGCTCCATCTACCTGCACACTCTGACTTACCTACCTTGGGTGGGAGGCATGTCCAAGGACTTCCCTCTCCAAGGAGAATGGGCAGCTCATTTCCTTAGGAGATCGAGCTCATTCCACTTGCTGCATTGGCCAGTAGAGACCAATAAATCAAGACAAATTTGGGGGGCAAGGAATAGCAACTTTATTTGGAAAGCCAGCAGATAAAGAAGATGGAGGGCTAGTGTCCCAAAAAACCATCTTTTCTGAGTTAGAATTCATGCTTCTTTTATATTAAGAGGTGGCAGCAGCGGCGGCGGTGGTGGTGGTGGTGGTGGCGGCAGGGGACGGGGGTGCTGGGAGGGGGCGGGGGGGGGGGTCCTGGTTCCAGGATGTGCTGATTTCTGCCTGCCTATAGCCATTCACAGTTGGGCCTGTTCAGGAGGTTTCCTGTGAGCTAAACAAGGGTATTTTAGCTATAGGCAACATGAGTGACTTGTAGCAAAAGCAACAGAATACAAAGGTTAAAGTAACTTGTCCTTCCCTCTTACAGTTTTTACGGTTTTGCTGCAGCTCCCTGGGCTGGACTATCCTATTTACAGGGCAGCCCTCTCCCTCCAGGCAGTGGGTCCTCTGAGCACAAAACGAGGTCTCATTCATCCCTGTTACCTTGACACCTGGCACAGGGTTGACACTTAATGTATGAGTAACCCATGAATGGATGCCATCGTGCTTGGCTCCAGATGCTGTATTTTAAAGCGGACGCTTTGACACAATGGAGCGCTTCTAAGGAACATCACCATCGGTCCAGAACCCCTGTGACATGAGAAACAGTTCAAAGAACAGTTGGACCATAAATCTTAGAGAAAAGAGGTGTCTGCACATAGTAGGTGCTCAAAAGCTATTTATCAAATCAATGATAAATGAGCTTGCTTCTCGCAGAGCTGTCAGGGCAAAGAGAGAGTACAGGCGTTCTGCGTTCTCTGTGGCTCCAGAAGCTCCAACGTTACATCTAAGGCAGAGATTGCAGCCCAATTAAATGAATTTCCTGAGACTGAGATGTTCTAAATGACACTTCCTCTAGGAGCCATCTAAGCGATTTCTTGCTTTGGCAAAGATTAAATACTGCGTAACGCAGTGTAGTCTCTGGACAAGTTAGGGTTCTTTTTGTGGCACATGACAGGAAACACCCCCCCCCCCCCCCCCGTTGTGGGTGATTTATGGCCTCTCATGATGTCATCAGGCATCCGCCCCCTTCCCCTCCCCACCCCCACCTCCTCCAGTGCTGGCTCCAGTGTAGAGACCCCCAGGGCTCCAGCCCCTGTCTCCCCACAGCAAAAAAAGGCTAAGCCCCTCTGACAGGACCGGCTGGAACCGTGGCTGAACACAGCCCTGTGGCCCTGGCAGGCGGTTCTCTGGGGCGCAGAGCATCACCTACTGATGTTGGACCCGGTGTACCTGGGGGAGGAGGACAAGATGGGACCCAGGGGGAAGGCGTGGGCACTTGCCTGCACTAACCCTGGCTCAGAGTTACCTGAAGGGAAAATAAGAGCAGGAGGACAAAAATGGCAGTTGGCTACCGCAGCCTGAACCCTCGTCCCTATTCTAGAACTTCTAACAGCCTTCAGTATTACATCTGCACATAATATGCATTCAGCTGAACACCACTGGTTATTAAAAACTCCTGAGCAATTCAACCCACATTTTACCAACCTCGTAGGGTTTCACTCTTCCTATAAGACTAGAAGACTTTTTTCTGCAATGACTTTCTTTATGCATTTCTTCAAAATAAACTTTTGTTATTGTCTTGAGGATAGAATGATGAAAAAACTGTCCTCACGAAGCCTATAATCTCTCTGAAAAGCAGTCAAGTAAAAAAGAAAGAAAAAAAAGAAAAAGCAATCACAAAGCAGGTGGCAAGTGCTTTAGGAAAATCACCCATCTCCACATTGTTGTAGTGATAGGAAAAAAAAAACAGTGAAAGTTTAATCACACTCCATGATCAAACATCAGTTTTCTTTGTGAGCTTAACCAGCCGCCTCTCTGAGTTAGGATATAGACTGGCAGGAAGGTTCTCTTGGCTGAAGTACTCTTAGTGTTTCCCAGGCCCAGCAGCAGAAGAAAAGGTATCCGCTTGTTTGGAGAGCTCAGTTTCAAAGCTAGAAAGACTTGGAATCTAATTTTTTAAAATGATACAAAGAACTTATTTACAGAACAGAAACAGACTCAGATTTCAAAATCAAGCTTATGGCTACCAAAGGGGAAATGTGGGGATAAATTAGGAGTTTGGGTTTACCATAGACACACTGCTATATATAAAAGAGGTAACTAACAAGGACCTACTGTATAGCACAAGAAAATCTACTCTGTATTTTGTCATAACCTATATGACTCTGAAAAAGAATGGATATATGTATGTGTACATAACTGAATCACTTTGCTGTACACCAGAAACTAGCACAACATTATAAACCAACTATACGCCAATAAAATTAAAAATTAAAAAAAGAAAAAAAGCTAGAAAGACTCCCAGTTGTACCATCACAGACACTGAAAATCAGCACCTTCAGAGCAGAGAAAATAACAGATCATTGAATGTGAAACGAGTAGCTTCTATCAGTGGTTGGGTCTTTAAAGAATAAAAAAGGAGGGAGTTCCATTGTGGTTCAGTGGGTTAAGAATCCACCTAGCATCCAAGAGGATGCAGGTTCAATCCCCGGCCTGGCTCAGTGGGTTAAGGATCCAGCATTGCCGCGATGCAGCTGAGCTCCTGCGTTGCTGTGGCTGTGGTGTAAGCCAGCAGCTGTAGCTCCGATTCAATCCCTAGACTGGGAACTGCCGTATGCTGCAGGTGAGGCTCTAAAAAAGGAAAGTGAGAAGATAGTAGTGTCTTGATTCCCACACCATTTAATCCCTAGTGCCACCCATACTTGGTTGTCAGTTTCACTTTTTTTCTCAAGTTGATGTTTTGAACTTCTGTCGTGATCCCACAAAGTGTCTGACTTCTCAGGTGTCACAGTGGCTGTGAATATTCTTTCCTCCATCTGCGGTGACCTGGCAAACTACTTGTCCTGCAAAATCTGCAGTAAGTGAGAAGCTTTGGCTGATCCATTTTCCTCAAGCAGAGAATCACAGAGCCTTATTTTACTTGCCACTCCAGCCTCAATCATATATTTCAGGTTATTTCGGTCCTGAGTAATGGCAGTGGCCGCTGAATTACAAAGCTCATCAGAACTCTGATCTCATTCTGAAAGCTCATCTCTGCTTCTCACTTCACTTTTTAAAATTTTCCTGTCGCTTATCAAAATCTTGGTCGCTGTTATTAAGTGGCACCCTGTATTGACCCTGAGTTACGGGACATCTGAAAAAACAGCTCTGGATTATTTTGTTATCCCTTCTGCAGGAGGCACAGATGTGCTGCACTCAGGTGATCTAAGAGGCAACGGGTTCCATTGTAATTGCTGGCCCGCACTGCAGGCCCAGCTGGGCTGACATTTTCATTTCTGTCTCTTTTGTGGCTTCCATTATCCTGGGGGCCAAGGTACAAACGTGTCTGGAATCGCAATTTGTGGAAGGTTAGTAAAATTCTGGAACAGGGCCAGGACTATTCAGTGCCTGGGATGGATTTCTTGGAGTCTCTCCAAATATATGGGTTGTCCATTAGTGCCACGTGGCCAGACTTGACTCTAGAATAGACAGTTAAGGCAAAATTAAGCTTACTGAAGCCTAGTTGTACAGCGGAAAAAAACTGAGGTGAGTGGTCTGGACAGGACTGCCTTGGTGCTTGAGAAGGCTGGATCCACGGAGGAATGTTCTCTGGGTGTATAAAGGCTGTGGGATACTTAGAAAGCTGTTATTAAATAAATATGAGAGATGAATTAAAGGAAAAATAATGGCCAAGACTGAAAAGGCTCTGGTTTTTGGAAAATGTTCCGTCTACCAAAAAGAAGGCAGTTTTATGTAATGAATAGAGGCGTGGCGTTCTGGTTCAGCCTGTGTTGGGGTCCCAGCTTCACCTGTAATCTGCTGTAAGCCTTTGAGAAAGTTAACTTTGCAGGAAAAGCAGCAGTCTGGTGAGGTTAGGGTTAAATGAAGTAATACATATAAAATGTTTAGCACAGTGCCTGACACATAGTATTATTTCAAGCCTTATAAGGAGACAAGCTAAAATGTTCTGTTCCAGTGGCTTATAAGGTCTAGGGGGTCTCAAACTGCCTTGGGGCTTTGATGAAAATGATGGGTACTTGCTCCTCGGGGGGGGGGGAGACACATAGATAAAATTTTTGTACCCAGTTTTAGAGACTTCCAATGTATGAGCAAGTATAACCATAGACTTCAGGTTAAGATTTTTTGTTTTAGGGCTAGATTCACTCCCCAAAGGGAGAATAACTGCCTCCATTTTATTTATTTTTTTTTATCATTTTTGCTCATTTCTAATTATAGTTCCTTAACTTTTTGGATTTGGAAGGAATTTTATCGAACACCCCCTTTTTTAAGGAATAACAGTAAGTTACCTGTTTATCTGAAACACCAAGTGTTTATCAATTTCACATTTCTATAACTTAAAAACTTAATTTTCTTGTTTTCAACTACCTTTCCTATTCAAAACGTTCCTTACAATTTTCTATAATGGTTACTGTTTCTAATTCTGTTCTCTGAATTACAATGACAGCCCTCAGAAGCTCATCTTCATTCAAAGCCCAAGATATATACAGAGATCTTTTCTCCCCTCTGTGTATATCAATTAGCATACTAAAATATATTCTGGAAAGTTCTCTGGTGGTCTAGCAGTTAGGACTTGGTGCTTTCACCACTGCAGCCCGAGGACAATCCCTGGTCTGGAAACTAAGATTCCATATCAAGCCACTGCACAGCATGGCCAAAATAAAATCTAAAATATGCTCTGAAGTAAACGTCTGATATTGTGCTTATTTTTTTTTAATTTTATGGATGAACCCACAGCATATGGACACTCCTGGGCCAAGGACTGAATCCCAGCCACAGGTGCAACCTATGCCAGACACTGGATCCTTTAACCCATTGCACAGAGCTGGGGTTTGAACTCACACCTCTGCAGGGACCCAAGCTGCTGCAGCAGGAGTCTTTTTTTTTTTTTTTTTTTTTTTTTTTTTTTTTTTTTTTTGTCTTTTTGCCTTATTCTAGGGTCGCACCCGTGGCATATGGAGGTTCCCAGGCTAGGGGTCTAATCGGAGATACAGCTGCCGGCCTACGCCAGAGCCACAACAATGCGGGATCCGAGCCGCGTCTGTGACCTACACCACAGCTCACGGCAATGCCGGATCTTTAACCCTGCAGTGGGATTCTTAATTCACTGCCATGGCAGGGACTCCTGATGTTGTGCTTTTTTAATGCACAAGAGCCTTGCAGTACTAGAGTAATGCTTCCATCAGGCAGGAGTGAAATCAGCAAAGACCTATTGGCCACCTACAGTGGGACAGGCTCCAGTCTGTGCACCTGGGATACATGAATGATTAGAACCCAGATGGAAATGTGTGCCCTTAGGGAGCTTACAGTCTAATGAGGAAAATGATCTTTGCTTTTGGAAGGATTTGGCTGGAGTTGAGATTCTGTCCTAGGACAGATTCAGAGATAAATGGAAAGGTTCCTGCTACAGGAGTGTTACCCATGAGCCCATCACTGCTCTGCAAGGACACTTGCCTTCCTTTGCTTAAACAATAGCTGATCAGCATGGGCAACACCAAACACAGAACAGCCAAAGTGTGCCTAGGCAAAATTCCACCCCTACCATACTCCCGGCCAAAGCATGAACCTCATCAAGCAATGAATAGGCTGTGTTTAGGTATGTCACCTCTAGACTTTCCACTGCAAAAATATTTTAAGCTCTTCTGCTTTGCTTCCAGGATACTTTGAGTGACTTTTGAGGAGAATGTGAACAAGAAAGCAAAAGTATGGGGTGCTCTAGTGAGAAGGGAGCAGGCAGTGGAGTTGATGATGTGGAAAAGGGTCAGATTATATAAAAGAGAGTGGAACATGAAATGTTGGAAGTAGGTCAGGTAAGTGACAGGACCAAAAGCAAGAGACATTAAAAGTCTGTGAACAAGCATGTAATCTTATTGCATCTGCTTCTGGAGACACAGAGGTGACCCAAAGTCAATGTCGCTAATGTGGCATTGGGATCCATGACCTCTCAGGAATTCACCTGATCTCATTCTAGAATACAGTAGGTTGATGTTGCTGAAGCCCTGAAGATAAAGAACAAAGCTGAGATGGGGCTGAGCAGGCTCAAGAGCTGGCAGGTGGGGCCAGAGTCCCTCTTCCCTCAGGTTGTGGTCCTGGCTCAGAGAGCAGAGGGCCAGTCTTCACTCTGAAGACACGTGGGCAGCCACCAAGGCTATAGAATCTAGGGCACCAACACACCCAAGCACCTGCCTTCCCTTCTTGCTTTTTATGGCTCCTTGTTACCCCCCACATCTAGAACCTTATCCTTGTCTGGCTAAATATACTCCTTCGTTCTTTGAAACTAGAGACACTCTTGTCGATGTTCTAGGAGGTGTCAACTCAGATTTTGCTTCAATGATTTGCAAAATCATTGCATCTCACTTTTACCTGACATGTCACTGCCCAACCGACTAAGAACTATAGTAAAAAGGCAAAAATTATGTTCATGCCATCTGAGGAAGGTGAAATGAGTTACATCATTTGCCCTAGAGAACAAACTCATTTTCTTATGACATGGTAACGTGGTGACCTCATTCCAGGGCACTCATAATTTGCAAGCCACAATATTTTTGGCCAATGAATCCCTTATCTCTTCTCCCAGTGAATGCTTTGATAGACAACAGTATAAATATCCTGCAGTCTGGGTCCTTGGTTTTGTAAACAACCAGGAAATAAATAAGGCATTTTGCCTGATGACCAACGCAGACTCATAAATAGGCTACTATAAACAGAGGTCATTTGTAAAAGGCAAAGATGACAGAACCTAAGGCTTGGTCCAGGCTTTATATATCCTGCCCATTACACCACCCAGGGGATTCTTTCAGCCCAGACCTGTATTTTAAAAACCGGGCCTGTTTATATACAGTGTGGTTAGGTTCTTGCTTGAGCCAGAATACATCAGGTATATTATCTTTTGTGATTTTGTTCATATCATGAAAGGTAGTTGCCTCTTGGAGAGTAAAACTGGGGCTCAGCATCCCAGAGAAGATGGGCTTTCTTCATCTAGAGAGGTTAGAATGGGAGAGTCACTGTTGTGTCAGAGAGAGAGGGAGGGAGAGAGAGAGAGAGAGAGGAGAGAGAGAGGAAGAAGAGGAGGGGGGAGGAGGAAGAGAAGGAGGAGAAGAAGGAAAAGAACAAAGAGAAGAAAAAGAAGAGAAGGAGGAAGAGGAAGAAGAGAAAGGGAGGGGAGGGATGGGAAGGGAGTGTTGGGGGGAAAGAAGGAGAGGGGGAGAGAGAGAAGAGGGAGGAAGAGAAGGAGAAGGAGACGAGGAGGAAGAGAGAGGCAGATGGAGGGAAGGGGAGGGAGGGTTGGGGAGGAGAGGAAGAGAGGGAGAGATGGGGGAGAGAGAGACTCAGAAAGGGAAGAAAAAGCAGTGGCTCCTACAGCAAAAAGATCTGTGACCACAGGAATGGAGACGGCGAAGATTCCAGATCTATTCTGTTTTGCTGAGTTGAGCTCCTCCCAGCGGAAATGAATCCAACTAGGAACCATGAGGTTGCAGGTTCGATCCCTGGCCTCGCACAGTGGGTTAAGGATCTGGCATTGCTGTGAACTGTGGTGTAGGTCGCAGATGTGGCTCGGATCTGGCGCTGCTGTGGCTCTGGCGTAGGCCAGTGGCTACAGCTCTGATTTGACCCCTAGCCTGGGAACTTCCATATGCCACAGGTGTGGCCCTAAAAACACAAAAAAAGACAAAAAATAAAAGTAAAAGTAAATAAAACAAAATGACCTCCTAGTACATGTCTGGTCCCCTTTGTATTTCAGAGAGACACAATGGTGATCTTTGAACCTACGAATTGACACAAAGTTGCCCTCATTTCCCTTTATCTTTTTCTTCATTACTTAGTGCTTGGAAACTTTCAAGGATATTTAACTTTGATTTCTGTTTGATTTTACTTTTTTTTTAGCTTTTTGTGGCCACATACCTGGCATATAGAGCTTCCCAGGCTAGGGGCTGAATCGAATCTGTAGCCACCAGCCTAGGCCACAGCCACAACAATGTGGGATCCTAAACCCACTGAGCTAGGCCAGGGATTGAACCTGTGTCCTCATGGATCCTAGTTGCATTCATTAACCGCTAAGCCATGAAGGCAAGTCCTGATTTTACTTTTTGAAAAAAATCTCTTTGGTCCAAAAATTCTAGAAAATCATTAAATTGGGCCGGCAGGCATGAGGTCTGAAGGAAGGATAAAGACAGGAAAGGGAGAAAGCCTGTTGTCTCCCAAAGTTTTCTTTGGGGCTAGTGGCTCAGGTAGACACATTAGAATCACTTTGAGAAATTTAAAATCCAAGGGAAGCTTTCTGGGTAAGAACACAAAAGGTTCTAAAAAGTTTGAGGTTTTTGCAGAGCAGACTTTCCTAACAAAATGTAGGCTGTAAGAATTTTCTGTGTGAGAAAGCCAAAAAGGGTTTTTTTCTGGCTCAGTGAATTTCTAGCTCTTTCTTTTGGAATTTCAAGTTCTTTCATATCCATTTACTAATGAGAACTAAGAGTAATACTTCACATTTGTAAGTGCTTGACATGCAAGGGAAGGAAGATGGTTTCCATCAGTCTCTTTTGGTTGAAAGAAACAGGCATGCTCAAGTTGCTTCACAAAATTAGTGGTGGAAGGAGATTTAGTTGGGGGTGGGGGTGAGGTTACAAGGATACACAGCGGGGACCAGAACTAGAAACACCCAGGATGGAAGGTACCTTTAAACACCAGTGTCTTCGTGTCTTCGCTTTCTTTCTGGTGATTGCCTTCTTTTCCAACCAGCTTCCTCAACTTTTGCCCTCTGATCTGCTCCTTTAGAGTTCTGCTTGTGTGTGATTCATGCATCCTCTCACAATCTGACCTTGCTGCCAGCTGACTTAGTGTCTTAGATTCCCATTGCCAAATTCCCAGAAAGGCAATGGGTTGGCCCAGATTATCATTTTAATCTGTCTTCCAGCCAGTGCTGACCTCTTGGTTCACTCTTCTGAGACAAGGGGCAAAGACATAGTATGGAGCATCACCATTTAGAATGAGGCCACCAGAAGAAAGACTCCCTTAGAGGAGGATATGCATGGGACAGGTTGAGATAAAGAGCTCTAGTTTGCTGGCAGATCATGTGGAAACCAGTTTATTCATCTGGTTTCTTAGAGGAGCTAATCTCAACCAATCACAATGGACCTGATACAGCATCCTTGATGCAGCATCCTTGATGCAGCTTGTGAGAGGACCAAAGGCAACTTCTATCCTCTCCCCTCCCCCTCGACCTTATTTCCATTACATCCATCACTTTACCTCCATGGCTAACAAAGTCCCTAGGAATCTTTAGACTTATATATCAAAACATTTGACTTTCAATTTAGAGAATCAACAAAAGTATTTTTCACATCCCAGGATCATTCAATGATTTTAGAGCAACATGCCAGTGAGCAGTAAAATATTAGAATAGTGAATACTGCAGATTTTTTCCTACTCCTATAGCATTGATTTTGATAGGAATCAAATTATTAGAGCCCACACTTTATTTTGTTAGGGAGACCTAAATCAGCGACTTCACAGCTTGATAACCTACTACAGAGACTCAGTTCAAAGAATATTTACAATATTCTGATTGTACAGCCAGGCAGGATTGCATAATACTATAAACACTGGCATCAAGCAAATTTGGGTTCAAATCACAATTCTCTCTTGTAATAAGTGTGACTTTGCCCAAACTTTTGATCCCTATAAAGCATTTGCAACATGGAGATAATAGTAACCAGTTCAGAAGTATTTTGTAAATATTAGGTAATGTAATGTATATAGGTTATTTTGAAATGACTGGTACATAGCAAGCACTCAGGAAATGGTAGTAGTTGCTTCCATTACTATATCTGTTATGATTATAGTATCATATTATGGATGTGATGGAATTAGCGAATATAGATTAGAGATATGAGGATTATCAAATTCTGTAGATTCTTAAGAGAGATAAAATAGATGTACATATTAGAAATGGTGCCTACATTTAACTTGCAGATACACAAAGAGGGCTCAGCGCAGTGATACCCTGAGTGAGAAATGTTAAGTGTGAAATAATGATGTTAAATGATATTCTTTAATCAAGGGGAAAAAAAAAAAAAGAAGTTAAATAGAAATAGTGCTGGAGTTCCCTAGTGGCTGTGTGGTGAAGGATTCAGTGTTGTCGCTGCCATGCCTCAGGTTCAGTCCCTTGCCCAGGAACTTCTGTATGCCATGGACTCAGCCAGGGGGCGGGGGTGGGGGGGGGAAGATTTGTGTCTCTTAGGAGAAGAAATAGACAGCATAATAATAGTTGTCTATTGTAATGTAAAAAGTCAGGAGTCAGGATTCAGAGGCATCTTGTAAGTGGAGCAGGAACTCTATTAAAAGGGGAATTGAAACACGAAGATGAGAGTTGCAGACCAAAAGGACCTACTGGCTGGAATATGGAGGAGTCACTGTTGGAAAGGAGGGGACAGCCCACTATCTGGGTTAACATTTTACTTTCTCAGGGAGGCCTGAACCAGGTTCGAGTCCCCTGTTGTACCTTCCCTTCCTGTGTTTTCTCTACCATACCACGCATTCTGTATTGGCGTCTCTTATTTAAGGTGCATCTTCTCTGCTAGGTTATCGCTTCTCTGAGACTCTGACTCTCATGTTCGTCACTGAATTTCCAGGACCAGCCAAGTGCCTGGCACGTGGTAAGCATTCCACAGACATATGTTGAAGGAATGAACATGTGACTCCAGGAATGAATGAAGGAACGCGGAATTAAAAGGTGATTTCATCAGATACTGCTCTGTGCTGTTCTGTAATATTTGCAAGGGTGACTCTGACCCTCCCGTTGAAGTTATAAACTGCCATCGAGACACAGTAAGAATTCTGCATCTTATGTCTCCATCACTACCACTAAAAGGCATCCAGTTATAGGCATAAATGCTCAAAGGAGCATCTGAGTTCTTTGCTAATACTTCTCTCACCCTCTATTCTCCATTTTTTACTTATCTTCCACACCAATGGAAGGATTATACCCCAGTCTGACTATTAGATGATGAACCTGTCTTTTGTTTTTTCTGTTATCAGGACTTACTCTTTGCTGAGGGCCCAATAAATAAATGAATAAATAAAAAAGTATATCTGGACAGCATACATTTCGAAGTATACTCTTTCAAACCTGCAGTTTTCCAGAATCTCACAAGGTGCTGTTGTGATTCCAAGCTTGAGATTCATGTAGAAATGCCAATGTTTTATCTTCGAAATCACTGTGTTTGTTGTTATCATTCACATAATTGTTGAAAGTTTCTTCTTGCTAACAAAGCAAATCTAAGCTTTGCAAGAAAATTGCTTTACAATTTTAAGAAATGGAAACTTTTGTGGCTAAAAATATGTCTACTTGCTTCCTAGTTAACCAACTCTAATACATCCAATCACTTTATCCAACAAGCTTTTTCAAGCACCTCCTCTTAGATTCCAAGTACCTGAAATACTCAGATGAATAAGACTCATCCCCAAAGATGCTCAGAGTCTGAAAGTTGACAGGTAGAGCCTTCCCGTCTAAGGGCCCTTTCATTCCCACCTCACTTCCTGCAAATCCTTCACAATAGAAAACTATGGCATCTAAGATATCTGAGTCTACAAGTAATAACTCCTCTCTACTCTGGATTAGTTGGATCCTACCCCCAAACTCCCTTACTCTCATGTGGATTTTTGTTTTATTCAGCCATTTTCTTTCTTATTTATTTATTTATTTATTTCCTTTTTGGAGGGATGCAGTCAAGGCATGCAGAAGTTCCCGGGGCCAGGGACTGAACACTTGCCACAGCAGTGACCAGAGCCATTGCAGTGACAATGCCAGAGCCTTAACACTCAGCCACCAGGGAACTCCCCACTTTTCTTTTCAACACCCAGGTAGCCAGCGTATTTCACAATGATCTTTTCTTAAAATAAACAATTTTTTTTTTTTTTTTTTTTAGCTTTTCATGGCTGTATCTGTGGCATTTGTAAGTTCCCAGGTTAGGGGTCAAATCAGAGCTACAGCTGCTGGCCTACACCATAGCCACAGCAACACTGAATCTAAGCTGCATCTGTGACCTACACTACAGCTCGCAGTGATGCCAGATCCATGACCCACTGAGCAAGGCCAGGGATCGAACCCATATCCTCATGGATACGAGTCGGTTTCATTACCACTGAACCACAATGGGAACTTCCAGTTTTGTCATTTCTGAAAGAAGGATATTGAGAATTGGGGAGAGTGAATTTAGATTATCAAGGAGATGAACAGACTAACTGAAGAAATAAGGGAGCAAAGGAAAACCAAAGCAACTTTGGGGATTTTTGAGACTAGAGCCACTTATACCTTCTTCCTGCCTACTTGTAGAAATTCTCCTACTTCTTCTATCCTATTAGTCCTGCTTACACTAGATTCGCATGGAAACACTAAAACAAAACAGAGTTCACAAAATTCATATGTGTATGTGTGTGTATGTATTATCATTACTTAATCACAATGTATGTATATATGTGTGAATATATATAGTTGTTGTTTTGAGTTGTCCCAATGTAAGAGTATATTCCAGGACTATTTCTACTTCCAACCAGGCCAATTCACGTGCAAATCACGTCATAAAGATATAAGTTGGAGGATATTTCATGATGCATACTTGTCCTAGGGCACTCGGCACTGAAAATGCAGGCCAGAGGAAAAACTGAATTATCTTTCTATTCTTTTCACAGAAGGATATATTGAAAAATCATTGTCATGTGAAGAGCAAATCAGAATATACAGCCCCCAACATGTAATATATGGGAAAAAAGTAATATAGGGTTTTGTCAGGTAGTTAATTAATAAAAATTTGTTATTTATTTGGATTTCGTGGTGTTTATACTATTTGCAGCTTTTTAACGTTTATTGAGTCTATTGATGATTTTTAAAAAGTATTCATTTTTATAAATAAGTTTGTATTCATAGTTTTATATTCTTTTCTTAAAGAAGGTTCCCATATTACATAAGCTTCAAGTTTCCTACGACCTGGATCTGGCCCTGACTCTTCTTAACTGCCCTTCTGCACTTAACAGATAAGGAAACTGAGGCCCTTAATCACATAGTTTACAGCCCTCCTGAACTAAACCCTAGGTCTTTCTGACTTTCTGTGCATTGCTACTACCCTACATTCCCTTACTTTTGAGAAGTACTTTGAAAATCAAAGATCTCAACAACAACAACAAAAAGAAGCTAATAAAAAAAGATCTCCCGGCCACAGCTGGGAGTTCCCATCACGGCCCAGTGGATAACGAACCCGACTAGAATCCATGAGGACGTGGGTTCAATCCCTAGTCTTGCTCAGTGGGTTAAGGACCTGGCTTCACAGTGAGCTGTGGTGTAGGTGGAAGACACAGCTCGGATCCTGCGTTGCTGTGGCTGTGGCATAGGCCAGCGGCTATAGTTCTGATTCGACCCCTAGCCTGGGGACCTCCATATGCCACAGGTGCGGTCCTGAAAAGACAAAAGACAAAAAAAAAAAAACAGTCTCCTGGCCCACAGTATACAATAATAGTAAATATTTACATAGCATTTCTTATGCACCAGGGATTGTTTTACAAAGCTTTACATACAACTCGTTTACTCCTCAAAACCACTCTGTGACTAAGGCAATATTCATTTCCTTTTTTTCAGATGATGAAAACGAAGACATAGAAAAGTAACCCAACCAAGGTCACCCCGTAAGCAGAGAGCATAATAACACCTTTTGTATTGCGGTGGCTAGCAGCAAACATTCTTTGAGGGCTTGCAATGTTCTAGTCACTTTGCTGAAAACTAAAGTGCATTAGCTCGTTCAGTCTTCATAACCACCCTTTGAAGAGGTAGTATCATTACTTCATCTTACACACGGAGAAGCTGAGAGACAGTAAGTTACTTGCTGAAGGTCATGTACATAGCGAAGGTCAAAGATGGTCCCCACATCCATGATTGACCCCAGAGCCCAGGCTCTTGGTCTCTGCCTGATGATGCCCATCAAAGAAAACTTTCTCATGGTCCTCCCACTATGGCCACATTCCCCTTGGCCCCTGTCTCCTAAAGCTCCCAATGGGGGTGTGGGCAGACTTAGCATAAGGAATAGGGTTAGCAGTGTAACTGTCCCTTCCCATTGTTTGTACACATACAAACACATACACATACGAACACATACACACAAACACATATTAGGGTACCGGGCTATACATCACATTTTTTACATCTGACTCCTTTCCTCAGTTTTTTCCAATAGCCAAGAATTGCAAGTTTATTTTTTTTCATGGAGTTTGCTGGCTTTTCTTCTTCTTCTTCTTCTTTTTTTTTTTTCTTTTTTTTTTTGTTTTGTTTTGTTTTGGCCATGCTTGTACCATGGGGAAGTTCCCAGGCCAGGGATCAAACTTGCGCCACAGCAGTGACAACGTCAGGTCCTCAACTTGCTGAGCCACCAGGGAACTCTGATAAATTTATTTTTAATTCATATTCTGTGATAAAGTTAAGAGCGACAATCAGCAGATCAGTATAACAGACCCACATCCCTAAGCCTCTCCTTTGCAATCTGCTTTATACAGGATTAAACGCAGGAAACGCTGAAATGGGAAATTAGAAGAGAAGGCTGACAGACATTTGGAGCTTGGTGGAATATTTGTTCTTTGAAAAATGAGCATTGGTAAGAATAATTTCCTTAGTGGAGGTGGGCGATGGAGGGGGTGGAATGGGAATGGGCACCAAAGCATTGGCCTTTTTGGATCAGATCCTTTTAATTTCTCCTTTGGAGTAGTACTGGTCTTGAGCCCTAGGAAAAAAAAATAGCAGGAATCTAATTAACAGCTCAAAGGGAGCAATCAATTTACAATTGTGTGAAGTGCAAATTCCTTTGTGCACAAAACAAATTACAGTATTTGCAAATTTGTAAATAATGCAATATCTTTCCTGCAGTCCAAAGGCTTTGGGTTCTCCCAGGGGAAAGAAAAAGAAGTCCAAGAAGGCAAAATGCTAGAACATGTCCTATCTTCTCAAGAAGTGGAATTTTAAAAATATTTTTAGTAATTGATTTTTTTTTCAATTGAATCCTTATTTAAGAACTTGAAAGGGGCCCAGTTCTTAGGTCAATAGAATAAGACTATCTAGAGAAGTAAACAATTTCAAGTCCAAAAGTCACAGCCTGTTACTAAAAGGGTATCTTCTTTTTTTTTTTTTTCCTTCTTTTTAGGGCTGCACCCACGGCATATGGAGGTTCCCAGGCTAGGGGTCGAATCAGAGCTACAGCTGCCAGCCTACACCACAGCCAAAGCAACACCAGATCCGAGCCAGTCTGCGACCTACACCACAGCTCATGGCAACGCCCGATCCTTAACCCACTGACTAAGGCCAGGGATTGAACCCTCAACCTCATGGTTCCTGGTTGGATTCGTTTCCCCTGCACCAAGATGGGAACTCCAAGTTGTCTTCTTTCAAAAGCACTGAGCATAAAAATTTGCTCCCAACCCTCCATATACCTTTGGTTTGTGGAAAGAACTTTCCCTTTATAAAAGAACTAGCAAGCTCTAGCTATAATCATTATTATGTTCAATGTCAGAGAAGGAATTGGTGACAGATAAGGATATGAATCCAGTCTCTCTGCTTTGCAGCCATAATTGTTTTGAACTGTTCAATTCACAAATATTTATTAGGATCCTTTTAAAAGAGCCTGTAGCTTTTATTAGAGAATCAAAAGAGATGCCCTAGAAGAATTTATAGTGTATTGAGGAAAGTCAGAGTGCAAACTCCTTATTTCCTCCAAGATTTTTTAAGCACTTCTCTTAAAGTGGGCGGAGCTAGGACTTGAGAATGAATAAGTGAATGTAGTCCCTTTCTGCCCTTAAGGGGTTCACAGTCTAGTGAGAAAATAGAATTTGAATCAATCATTTCAGTGTTGAGCTTGATGCTATAGAAGAGGTACTAGAAAGGTATTTTGGATGCTTTGACAAGTGCTTGATTCCACCTCGAGATCTTTCAACAGGAGAAGGACACCCACAGAGGGGTCATGTGAAGTAGAGGTAAGGGGACTGCTGGCTGACCTTCCGAGAATGACAGATCAGATTTGCACTTTCAAATGATCCTCTCCCCAGAGCTCTCATTGATGGTGAGATGACTGCAAGCTGGTTAAACCTTTCCACAAAATCTTTTAGCAAATTTGCATCAGAAGCCTTAAAACACATTCTTAGCCTTTCAGTCAGGAACTCCATATCTAGGAATCAACGATGCTGCTGGAAACTTAGTGTATGAGGAATTATGGTTAAATAAGTGACACTACATCTAAGCCATGTACTACGAGGAAAACAAAGTCACATTCAAAACAGTCACATGGTAAATCAACTATAATTGTAAAAATGAAAAAAAATTCAAAACAAGAAAATTGTTTTTTAAATGGTGCAAAGTGTTGAATGGACTTTTTTGGAATCAATTAAAAAGTAGTTCTCAACATTGGTGGTAATTTTCACCCATATCCTACTTTTCTAAAGTTCTGTTTTAGATGGACCAGACCAAAAAAGGGGGTGGAGTCTCTCCTTACTCTACACGAAGTTCAAAGAAAGGGCTTTTGTTTCCTTCCCTCTTAACTAACAATGGGATCCAGGATTTGCAAGCCACTCATTCTCTAAGTCGCAGTCTCCTTCAGGAACCCAGGCTGCCTAGAGGAGAAAGGGAGCCCAGGTGAGAAATGGAAGAGAAAGGAAGGATCCAGAAGTTGAACGTTACTTGAGAGGAGAGAAGAGGATGATGGGACCAAGGGTGTGAGAACCAGAAGAAAGGGTGGTTGTCGTGTATCAAGAATGAGTTACTTGGGAGTTCCAGTCATGGTGCAGCAGAAACATCCAACTAGTATCTATGAGGATTCGGGTTCGAACCCTGGCCTTGCTCAGTGGGTTAAGTATCCAGCATTGCCATAAGCTGTGGTGCAGTTCACAGAAGCAGCTCAGATCTGGCGTGGCTGTGGCGTAGGCAGGCTCCTGCAGCTCTGATTCAACCCCTAGCCTGGGAACTTCCATATGCGGCAGCTGCAGCCCTTAAAAAAAAAAAAAAAGAGTTGCTGGATTGATGATTTCAGGGTGGGACATGGACACATATGTCAGGGTTCAGTGGTAGAAATGTTACAGCTCAGTACATGGCTAACTGCCAAATAAATGACAGTATAGACAATGTTATAAAAGTTTGGAGGATGTGGGGGAGAGGACTTCATTTGGTGAAAAACTTAAAGGACTTCATGGTGCAAAGATTTTAGCTGTTAAATAAAAGGAAAGGTGAAAAAAACTATAGGATAGAAAACAACTTGAAGTTCAACTACTGTTGGAGAATATTCCATCTCTGCACAAAAATTTACCGCATCCTTCGACTTCTCCTTTCCTTCAAAATGTATTCTCATCAAATCTGCTTTCCAAGCCAGGAATATAACCCAAGAAATGTACCAGTAAATGGGGACACATATGTGTTTCAGTTCTTAGGACAACTGTGCCTCTCTAACTTTCTCCCTGGATTTCTTGGTTCTCTGCCTTGAAGGGTAGGTAGTCATTTCTCCCTCTGCTGAATGTTCTTGCGTTTAGTTTCTTCGAACTGAATATTATGCACCTTCCCCACACCATTGCTATTCTGGGCTCTATAAAGCCACCCAGCACCAAGAGAACTTTAGCTATCACTAGTTAAATGCATCAACACATTTACCCAACCACATAACTTAGACCCTTTGGGGGTTTTCCAGGCTATTTTAATCTGTTTAAACCTGACACTGGCAGATTTCCATTTCCTTTGTTCCTTGTGTAGACTAGGTTTATGCCTGTTGGTCTCTAAAAGGAACAGAGAGGAGGCAGCTGTCGAAAAAATGAGGAGATTGGCAGTTTTAACCACACAATTTGCTCTAATAGCTTTGATATGCTAAACTTGCTAGCTCCTCCAAGTGTACCTTTCTGATTTTGCATCACAACACCACACTGAATCCCTAAGAAAACCGGGGTCGTTTTTTTAAATTGAAAAGGAGAGGAAGAAAAGAAGCCATTCTTTTAAATCATCTTCACAGATTCCTTCTGCCAACTGCAGGCCTTCACAAATCCTCGCACACTGGAGACCTTTAAAAAAGGAGAAGCCGAGAATACTGATCGAGTTCTAAAGAACGAAAACAGGTGATGTCAGAACGCACAGTCCTCTGTGGTCCCAGCCAAGGCCGGGTGGGGAGCTGGGGCTCCAGTGAGCACGGAGCTCCGCGCCAGTGCGCAAAGCAAGTTATCTCCGGGGACGGGAGGACACCGGTGAGGACCGGGCACCAATCAGGTTCTCTCTCGGCGCCTGCCTTTGTTCTCACTGGGGAGCAGGTTTCGGGGTGTCTGGCTTAGGGAACCCGCTTTCGATCGGCATGCGAGTCGCTACCCCCTCGGGAGACCTAGCTCCCTACTCGCCTGTCCCCCACACCCTGCCAGCCTGAGCTTTCCCCAATTGCATCTGCCTTCTCTCCCTTGAGCGTGAACGCCAAAATCCTGAATCCATTTTTAGCTTTGGGAGAGGCCGGTCCAGCCCAACAGTTTTAAATGGCAATTTGTTCTCTGAACCTTCGTTCCCAGGCAGGGTTCTGTGCTCTGCGTTTGTCTAACCAGCTGCCCCTGAAGGACTATCTATCAGGTGAAGACAAACCTGTCTCTTTGGCCTTTTCGTGCTGGACAAATACAGGAATTCTGTTGCTGCGAGACTGCGGGAAAGGTCTTTAGATGTAGAAGGAAACCGTTAATTCACTGGTTTTGTGTCTTTCCCCTCCTCTAACTCGATTAATGGCGTAAATATACTTAAACATTTATCCCCCACCCGCTGCCGAAGCCTCAGGTAACTGGTCTTTTGCAAAACAAGGATCACGATAAATGATGCATAAAGTTCTTTGAGATCCTTGGATGCAAAGTGCTACGTGACTGCAGTCTTCCTTACAGCTAAGCTAAGATTTTGGCCGAGAGAAAGCCTAACCACAGCCCTGACGGTATGAACGTTTTAGCTCCCCCCACCCCCAGCCTCTTTCTCAAGAAATCAGGAAATATTTAGCTCTATCTTAGAACCACAAGCGAGCTTTAGCTCCCAGCTCTTCATCTCATTCCCTCACCATTTCTGCAGGGGCTGTGGTTTGCCTTAGGAAAGGGGCTGGTCTTCCAGTGATTATTTGCATATGGCACACCCTCTTCCTCCTATTGGAGAAGCCTCACAAACTGTATTCCCTCCCACCCCACTACCTAACTAACCCGCCATCTCCCTTCAGTTCAGAGCCTCGGAGACAAACTTAACTTGCCCGGAGATTCGAGGCGTCCTCGCCCTACGTGATTGGCCGGAGCAGCTCCCAGCCGTGCTCTAGTTTCTTATTGGCTGGGGGCTGGCGCCCGGGGGGCGTGGCCGGAGCTGTCCGATTGGCGGGAGGGGGCGGTACCGGAGCGTGGAGGTGGTGAAGGTGGTGGTGAGGCGGGGGCGGGGCCGCACTGAAGCGCTGCGGCGGCGGTGGCGGCGGCGGCGGCAGCGGCAACGGTGGCGGCTGCTCGTCCTAGCCTGGCGGGGGCGGGGGTCTGGAGGATGAGGGCGGGTGGAACAACGGGCCGGTGAGGAGCAGCCGCCGCCGTCTCCGCCGTCGCTTAGGCATCCGCCACTGTGATCGCTTCGGACAGCCACTCGCTCTCGGGCCGTCGCCTCCCATCCCGACATCCCGCCCGGAGGAGGCTGAGGTTGAAACGCGGCCGGTGGCAGGGGAACTGTCCGGCCCTGGAGCGGCGCGGGCGGCCGCAGTGACAGCCCAGCCCCGGCCCGCCGTCCGCCCTCGGTGCTTGCAGCCAAGATGAACCGGGGCAGCAGCAGCCCGTCGGCCGCCGCCAACTACCTGCTCTGTACCAACTGCCGGAAAGTGCTGCGGAAGGTACGGGCTCGGCCTGGGGTCCGGCCGGAGAGGGGCGCTTCCTGCCGGCCGCGGCTTGGGCTGCACGGCCCCGGGGCGCACTCTTGGAGCGAGGCTCAAAGGGATCCCGGGGCACCTTCCCTACTCCGCGACCCCAAAAGGGAGCATGGGTTGGGAGTGGAGGGTTTAGCCTGCTGCTGCTTTTGATCTTCGTCGGGATAGACACTAGTCCCCTGGGGTTGGGATTGGGAGGTGGGGGTGCCTGTGCTTTTTTCCTCCGTTCACCTCCCTACCCTGCAACCCCCGGCCTGTTCTTCGGGCGGAGGGAGGGACGGACCTGTTCGATCCTTCTCTGGGTACTTTTGATGGAGATCGGTGTGAAATAAGAACTGCCTGGTCTGGTCCCGAGGAACCTGACTCCCTCCTAGCTATGCCTAACTCTTGCGGGTTTGTTTTTTTTTGTTTGTTTGCTTGTTTATTCGGTTGCTTCTGCCTTCCTTGCGCGCTCTCCCCTAACACCCTCTTTTTACGTTCTTTTGACGGTCGTCTAGTGGCTACAGTTCGATCCTGAAAGGAGCTGGTAAAGCAGCTTGAACTTTTATACCCACGGGAAATGCTATTCGCCCTTACAGTTCCTCAAGCTGGGGTTGGGGGAGGAGGACTGGTTGGACATGAGTTAACCCTTTTTAGCATTTACACCCCCCACCTCCAGCCCCCTGGTGTTGCTCCAGAAAAATCAGACGCACAATCAGCTTATTTCTTCCCAGAGCGGCTGATAGAAAGTTTACTTCAGTATTGTTTAGCTTCCTTGGCTTAATCGCTCCGTTAAGGGGGGGGTGTGTGTGAAAAGATGTCGCTTTAGACGAGAAAAGCTTTTAATCAGAATTTAACAGCCGTCACTGGGTAATATTACAATCAGTTTATTCTTCTCCAGACTCAGATTTTACATTTCATTAAGTGGAAACACTAGTTGAGGTGCTTCTGTTTGTCCAGTACAAATGAATTAAAATTGCTGAGCTGTGCAAATGCATCGAGACTGAAAGACCGAGAATGAATACCGCACCGTTTTTAGTCAGTTTCTCTAAATACAGTTCAATTGGGATTGTTCTTTATATATTAAAAAAAGAAAGAAAGAAAGCATGTAAGTAAGCAAGCTCAAATATTTGCTCTCTTTGTCCAAAAACTGTTTTTCTTCCTCTGTGGGTCAGGCCAAGTGCCAATCAAAGTTGTTTTTCAAGCCTCTTTTCCCTGCAGTAGGGCTGCTGCTTCCCCCCCGCCTCCCCAATTTTATTTGAGAGCATGAAGAAAGCAAAGAGATTGCAGATTTGAAGTTAATCAAACAGTTAAATATGCCTTAAATTGTGTTTATCGGATATGTTTTTCTTGAAACCGATTTTTATTAAATGTGCATGTTGAGTATGTGCAGTTATTTTTTTCCATAAACTCTGGGATCAAATTACAGTTGATACTTGCTCAGCTCATTGTAGGGCAGCTTGTGAGAAATGTAATGGATCAGAAGTGCAGAGCAGCCCAGTCCAATGTTAACTCTTTCAGTTCAGGGCCAGATGCCATCTGAAGTGAGCTTTTAAAAAAATGATGGTGATGATGATTTTCTAACTTCCAGAGGGATAAATTATGTCTTTAACATGAAAAAAATTGTTGAGACAAGTTTGATTAAACTCAAGCCCAGTTTTAAAAAACAGCTACTTTTTTTTCTTTTTTTTTTTTACCTGAAAAGGGAAAAGAAGAGTCGTATTGACTTGGACTTTTTTTTTTTTTTTTTTTTTTTTTTTTAGTGGCTCTGGCAATTTGTTAGATTAATAGAACGTTGGGAGGTTGTATTAAGGCTTCAAAATCTATTTTTCTTTTGAGAGAGCCTTGGTTATAGACCCAAGACACTTTGCTAGCATTGAAGACATCTTTATCTTTCTTTAGCTTTTTAAAAACGATTTCTTTACCTAGAAACTATTTCTATTTACCTCATTTCTAGCCATTATTAAAAGAAGTGTTAGATGAAAAATGGATATTTACCAATTTCATATTTTATAATTGCTGTGTACCCCTCTAGCAGTATTCCAGTTTTTAGTAACTCCAAGGTATATATTATTGATTCTTGCAGTAGCATGAAATAACTTTAGGTAGAAATGGCATGGTTTGAGCCAGTTATGACATGACTTGGCAACATTTGCAGCTTTTTAAGAGTGCCTTAAATGCTCTTAAAAGATATCAAGTGTTTAGCATTTTAAATTCTTCATCATTCTAAAAATAGCATGTATGAGTGTTTCTAATAAAGAGAAGGTTTTCTCTTTGATAGAAAGTATATAACTAAGCAAAATTCGTCTATACCTCTCAAACTGAGATTCTCTGGATTTTTCTTGTGTTTTTCACTTAATAAAGTGTTCAGTAATAAGCAAGTGAGTCATAGTATTTTGAATTTTAGTTCACTGTAGTTCATGATGAAAGAATGAAACAGCACACCCAGTGTGAAATACTCTTTGCTGTTCTAATCCTTGTTAATGATGGGGGAAGAGTCACCTTTATTTATGTGGCATGAAGCCTTTTTTCTCTGAGTGCCTTGATTTGTTGCAGTGTGTTGAATTTGGGGTGAGCTTCAAAAAGAACTGGCTTCACCTTCAGAGGAAATAATGGTTTAAACCAGTGTCTGAAAATTGAATTGTATGTTGTATGAACATCACATTTATTCTTAGAAGTACCTTTATAATTTTGGTTCAGTGTTTTCCAAAATAAAGAGACTTCTTAAAGCATTGCATATGCCTAATTTGGTAACCTTAGGTCAGTCAAAAAGAATGGCTAGGTAAACCATATAGGGAGTAGAAACAGATAGAACTATTCTTAAATCTATAACTCCTGCTTATTCTAACTTGCTCTGTTATCCATGAAATAATTCAATAAAGTTTTTAAGAAAAGAGGAAATGCTCCTGTTTACTTTGGAAAACTTAATGAGTTGTGAAATGTAATATAATATAATTGTGAAATGTATGTTCCACTGACAACTAGATAAATTTCAAAGTGGGGTGCCACACTGCATTTGGAAAGGTAGGTGACTGTCAGTCCACTTATTTTCCAATAAATAAAAGGGGGCTTATTGCAATTTATTTTGAGCATTGAGCAGCTAGTGCTACTGAAGTGAACAAAACTCTATTATTTGACGTTAGAGGATTTAACACTTAAAAATTCTTAAGATGTTTAGGTAGTTGCAGTGATCGATCTCTGTTGGATGGTGTACTTTTCCCATTTTGCTAATATAATCACTTATTTTGACAACTTTTTGATGGTTTTATGAGTGAAGAAAATAAAATAAAATGGGAAATAATAGATGAAACCATGTAAACCTCATTTTTATAGTCAAGAGTGTTAGTTCATGGCAGTTTTATATGGTTCAGCCAATTGAATGGAATTGCTTTTGACTATGGATTAGTAGCTGTATTCTGCTTTAGTTAATCAGGTTCTTATGTACATGTTTTTGATCGTCAAAAATAGTTTTTTACTTGGTTTTATCTTTCTTAAAGTTTTATTGAATTATGGTTGATTTACAATGTTGTAATTTCTGCTATACAACCAAATGATTTAGTTATCCACATACCTTTTTTTTTCAGATTTTTTTTCCTTGTAGATGATTACAGAATATTAGAGTTCCCTGTGCTATACAGCAGTTACCTGTTGACCATCCATTCCATATACAATTGGCATATGCCAATCCCAAACACCCAGTCCATGCCCCACCACACACCCTGTCCCCTTTGATAGCCATAGTTTGTTTTCTATGTCTGTGAGTCTGTTTCTGTTTTGTAAATAAGTTCATTTGTATCATTTTTTTTTTTTTAGATTCCATGTACAATTGATATCATATGATGTTTGTCTTTGTCTGACTTACTTCACTTAATATGATAATCTCTAGGTCCATCCATCGTTGCTGCAAATGCCATTATTTCATTCTTTTTATGGCTAACATTCCATTGTATATGCATACCACATCTTCTTTAAGCATTTCTCTGTCGATGGACAATTTAGTTGCTTCCATGTCTTGGCAATTGTAAGTAGTGCTGCTGTGAACATTGGGGTGCATGTATCTTTTTAAATTATGGTTTTCTCCAGATATAGTTTTATCTTAAAATGAACTAAGCAGAGATCAAGCAATGGATTTATGACAGCCAGCCATTTTACAGTGGTTTTCAAACTTCTTTTCATGGAGCCCTAAGGTGCTTCAGTGTTCAGTAATGCTTGAGTTGGATTAAATTTTAAGTACATTTTAAATTCTTTTAAAATTATAATTAAAAAATACAACTACCCCCAAATCATCTGTTACAAGATTATTCTTGTGCAGGCCTTGAATTAAGACTTGTTCTGCTCCCTTTATATGTATATTTGAACTTTTTTTTTTTTTTTTGCTTTATAAGGCTACACCTGAGACATGGAAGTTCCCAGGCTAGGGGTAGAATTTGAGCTGCAGCTGCCAGCCACAGCCACAACAACTCTGAAACCGAGCTGAGTCTGCAACCTACACCATAGCTCCTGGCAATGCCAGATCCTTAACCCACTGAGCAAGGCCAGAGATCAAACCCACATCCTCAGGGATATTAGTTGGTTTCATAACATGCTGAGCCACAGTGGAAACTTCTGAGCTTTTTTGTTAATAGGCATTGATGAGAAAGATTATCATTGATTATGAAGACATGGGCCTTTTAAGAAACTCCTTTCTGTACAGATCTACTGATGTTAATTTTCACTTGTAAGAACCCACATTTATTATCAGTAATTGCCAGTTTTTAACTAAAACACTTATAAAAATCATTTCGTGTATGTGTTTCATAGTTCAGTTTCAGTGTAAGTGTTCATTTATAAAAGGGATTCTACTGTTCTACAAACCTCCCCACCACCAAATAAATAAACTGCTAAAATATAAATGCAAATGTAGTGATACTGAAAGCCACAAAATGTGCTCATTGTTAGGTCTTTGATAGGTCTTTGAATTTGGGGCAAGTTAGTTAACTTCTAAGCCTCATTTTCGCTCTAAAATGTAGATCATTTCTGTTTGTCTTGCAGGTTGCTGCATAGCTGGAGAGAGGAAATGTGTGTTAAAGTGCTTTGTAAACCGTAAAGAGCAAATATAAGAAAGACAAGCCTATTTATTTTCCCTATTCCTGGAATAGGTTCTTTGTGTGTGGTGGTCATATATTTTAATGCATACTGAGTAATTTGGTTAGTCCTCACTTTTCTGTCCTAACTCTTGCCTGTAAATGAGAGGTAAAGATATCATGCTTTTAATTAGAGTGATCTACATACTGATTTTTATTGGCATATTTATATTTGTGTTCTACCCCTCCCCCCCAAATACTAATCCAGTATGTTGCTTTTGGTGCTTCAAATAAATACGTAGAGTTGCCTTTTGAACACGTCAGCAGATGAGGGAAATTGGTATTTGGTGTGAAAAGACTAAGAGCTAAGAATGATTTTGCTTAATAGAAGTTGTGGCAAATCTAGAGTGAAACAAAGAATGTTTAATTACTTTAAGGGAAAAGTTATGGAAGTAAAACTCTCTTACTTTTTCTCCTCATCTCTTCATCCTCTTTTTCCCCTTTGAAGGGACTGGGTTATAACTTATGTTTGTTTAGACAACCACAACTTTTACATTGCTTTCACATTATCTGTTGATTCCCACAAATTGAGAAGATTTAAGAGGCATGGCCACTGTCATACAGCTAGTAAGAAGTCCATTTAAATTCTTCACACTGCCTCTATAATAAAATAAAAATGACCTTCAAATTATCCCTTGCACTATTGAGGCTATTAGAAACTATCTCCCTGCCCCACCCCACCCCCAGCTTCAGCATCTGCAGAATGCCTGTAGGTACCTAAAACTCTCCAGGTAATATTAGTTGGAAGTTTGACTTTTAGCCACTCTTTGACCCATTGTTGCTGACAACTGGAGAGGAAGGTGAGGAGTCAGCTGGCTATTATAATCTTTTCAGCAGTTGTTAGTTAATCCTTTAATAAGGTACAGCAGCCTTTCTCAGATATGATCTTCAGACCCTGGGAATATCCAAGACCATTTCAGGGGGTCTGGGAGGTCAAAACTCTTTTCATCATTATAAAGGCTTTATTGCCTTCTTCACTGGGCGAAAGCAGTAGATATTCAACTGTGCCGGCCCCTTGGTATAAGTCAAGGTGGTGGCACCAAACTGTAATCACTGTTAAATTTTGTTAAATTCTGACCCTTAAGTGATGAGAAGTCTAGTATGTGCTTCTGCTGTACAGCAATCTGGTTATCTTTAGGGAAAGAATTGGTGCAGTTGTTTTAGTTGCTGGCTAAACTAGCTACTTTTAAAATGAACCCAATTTTTACTTAAAAGAACATCTGTCTGGTTTTTGAGTTTTCAGACTTGAGTGTTTGATACAAATTTTAAGGAAATGAGTATTTAAGGAAAAAGAAAAACCCTGACAATATTTATTGCCAGTGATAAAATTCAAACTTTCAGGGACAAATTCTTAAAGATTCTCCTTTCGAGATCAAGGGTGATTTAATGAGTGTGATTTTTTTTTTTTTTGATATTTTATTACAAAATGTGTCAACATTTGGAAGATCCATGTGACTCAGTGAACCAATATCTTCTAAGTGACCAAAGCATAAAGACATTGCTACTTGAGACCTTTCCTGCCTTTTTAGCTCAGAACCAAACAATAAGAGCACAATGGACATGGCCTTGGCTGTTTGACCATTCTTTTTACCACTGCCAATGAATATTGTTAGTTGTTTCCCTTGAATTTTTAGAGAATTTTTCTCATTTTTGAGAAACTATCAAAATCATATCTGGGTAAAGATCATTTCAAAGCATAAGATAAGAGATGAATTTTAATATAACATGGAAAGTTAGGTTTCCTGATTGGGCTTCAGGTTCACATTGCAACTAACCTTTAAGAAACTCTACTTGGCGAGTTTTGGTGTGGTATCAAAGCAGAATATTCACAATTATATCCTTCACTGTCCAACTACATATCTGTGTGAGGCCAGATATTCCTTATATACCTTCTATCAAAATATAACATAATAGATTGAATGCAGAAGCAGATATGAAGTCTAGCTGTCTTATATTAAACAGACACTCTCTTACTATTTTTTGTTTTGAAAAGTAAAGTCATTTTCATAAAAATATGTGACATCTTAACATGTAGTAGACTTATTATTATGTCTAATGAGTTAACAAACATTTAAATTGTTCTGTTTTAACTTACATAGTAAATTCAACAAGAAATACTGACAGTTACAGCCCACACATAAACAGAAGTTTTTTGGGGTGCTCAATAATTTTTAAGAGCTTGGAGGAGTTCCAAGACCAAAACATTTAAGAAAACTACTGAGCCAGAGTTCCTGGTGGGAGTGTATGATACATGTACATGTAATTCTCTGCAGTGTTTATGGGGAAATCAAAAGCTAGTACCACTGGCAGAAAACATAGATAAAACCAGCCCAGTCATCTCTGTTCTATGTGGAGGTCACTTGTCGATGTTGCCTATCTCCTTTCAGTGACATCCTAGAAGCTTCTCTACTATCACAGTACAGATGGCCCTAGACTTAGGACTATTTGACTTGCAATTTTTTGACTTTATGATGGTTCAAAGGCAGTAGGCCTCCAAATAGAAACTGTATCTTTGCATTTTGATATTTCCCCAGACGAGCGATATGCCACATGATGCTCTCTAGTCATGGCAGCACAGAGCTCCCAGGCTGCCATGGGATCATGCAGGTAAACAGCCAATTCACTTATCACCATTCTGGACCCAGACAACCATTCTGTTTTGACTTTCTGTACAGTGGCCAATAAGTTACATGAGCTATTCAACACTTTGTTGTAAAATAGGCTTTGTGATAGCTGATTTTGCCCTACTATAGGCTATTGTGTTCTGAGCACATTTAAGGTAGGTTAGATGTATTAAATGCATTTTTGACTTAGAATGGACCTAGAAGGGACTTATCAAGATATAACATTTATCGTAAGTGGAGTAAGATCTCCAGTAAGACTTTCCATTTAGCATTTGGGGGAGAGGCGTGGACCATGGGAGAGGTTACACTGTGCACAAAAGCTAGGCAGCCAGCAACTACCTGTTGTCTTGAAAGTTTGAGCATAAGGATCTACTTGCTCTGTCTGATTAGATCTGGTGAGAACTACAAATGACTAAGAGTAGTTGAACTGTCCTTTAGACACCACTGTGATGGGAGTGAGCATGGAGGAGGAGGGGGGAATTCACAATACACAGTATATACACTGCCAAACCAAGACATTAAGTCATATATCCTATAGCAGTTACCCAAGTTAACAGTTATTTAAATCTGTAAGTGGATACAGTATAAACTATTGGAAAATATATATCCTATACCATCTAAACCTATAGTTAAGATGCAGAATTTCTGTTTGTCATTCAAAATTTGTCTTCAAAACTCTTGTGACAGCTCTCAAATTCTTTCCTAATCATCATTTTTTTTTTTTTCTCTGTCTGCTGGACTGCCATGCTATTCAGTTATACTGGATCTGGATTTATTACACTTTGCATGCTGAATTATAATTGAAGTTTATATGTATTTTTTCCTCTACTAGGTTGCCTCTTATGTGAAATCTGGTTAATGGAAAATTTATTTTTAGCAAGTATTGGCTGTACCTTTATTTTAGATACAGTATAATCTAAGAAAATGACAACTTTTTCATTTTCCAAGATATGTCTGCTATGTCTGTTCTTTATAGCCATATTTTGTTCTCTTTATCAATAAGACTGATCTGAAGACTTTGAGAAGTTTAATAATAAAGATTGTTTTTTCATCTTTGTGACCATAGGAATGTTTTGATTGAATATCATACCACGTTTTAGAGGGAATTCTGATAGGAAACAAGAATGTTCATTTGCTAAGAGCCTCAAGACACTGGCCTTAGCAATTGGTCTTTCTCAGAAGTGTAAAATGGCCATTGCTCTTGTGGGGACACATGCTTCACCTCCTGGAATCTGCTAGTGTTCTCTAGGGGAAGGCTGTTTAAGAGGATTAATCTTTAAACCTCAAGCGTCTCTGCAAGTCTCCTCCTAAGGTTTGATTCACCAGACAATTCTGGCTAAGCCTTTCCCTGTTCTACCACGCCAAGTCTTTTACTTTGGAATATTCCCAAACCAGCTGTGATCTCCTTGGCCACCAGGCACTCCCTTGGTAATTGTGAACCAGAGAGTTCATTGGCCTAGATTATCCCTTAGTTAGTCTATACTTTTTAGATCTTCCCAGCAGTCATTTATCGGTGTAAGGGCAGAGTATTGACTGCCCCCTAAGGGACACAGGAATATTATGGGTTAGTCAATGGTGGGTTGAAACACCTTGCATTTTGCTGCTGAAAGCTAGTAAAGAATATCAGTCATTTTACCTATGTTTTGTAAAAAAATGCATTGAACATATCAGAAGTATGACCAAGTATAAAACTGGCTGACTAGGGCCATATCATTTCTTGTACCAGAGACTTTTTAAAGTATATAATATAGATTTGAATACGATTTATTTTTCTTTATTAATTAATAGCTACTTGTACAGGAGGTATATGTTTACATTTCTAGATACATTATTTTTACGTCTTCCTCTATTGCAAAGATGGAACTAGGCTGTTGAAGAAATGAAATCTCTCCTTCCAGTTTTAGATGTCTGCTGAATTAGAAAGGTCAGATTTACCTCACAGGTAACTAAAACTGGTTGTGGAAGATTATGATAATTATCTGAGACTGTAACTCTTAGTTCTGAAGTGCATTTTGTTATTCCAATAACCATAGCATCGTCTATTGAATACCAACTATGTGCCATAGACTGTGCTAAGCATTTAAACCCTACATATGTATTATATTTAATCATCACAATAAACCTATAGAGAATTATTACTCACATTTTATGGTTGAAGAAACTAGGGCTCAGAGAGCTTTAGTTGCTTGCTTAAATTAAGGTCATAGTACCCGTAAGTGGCAGACTGGGGATTTGAAACCAGTCTGACTCCAAAGTCTGCCTCTTTATACAGGTATAAACACAGCATTCCCTTATACCCCACATGTTTTCTTTATGCACAAGATTCAGAAAATGTAAACATAATGGAACTTACTATGACTTGATTACTTAAGAGATTAATAGAAGTGATTTCAAGTTCAGATATTTTCTACTACTTTATTTTTACATGAAAAATGTAAAATTTTCTCTCTGTGAACTTAACTCAGTGAGAATCAAAATGAAGCTCTCCCTGAATAGTTACGACCTATCCCATTGACTCTTCTATCTATGTAAACCTGTTGTTAACTATGTGACCATTTGTTCCTAATCCCAGGATATATTTTTCCTAATTTCTCGGCAAACTCTGACCTACTTCTTTTGCCAGTCAGTGATTCATTTAGTTCAGTAACATTGATTCATTCAAATTAGTTATAGTATCTGTGACAAAAGACTCTGCCTGGAAACATTTAAGTATTATGTCTCTTGAATAGGACATCTAAGAAACAGTCTCACTTTTCGGTAAATTTTCTGCAGTGAAGAAGTTAATTTAGATGAGAAATAACATGAATTCTCATTTCCACTCTTCACTTTGGCTTCTTATGTTGAGGCAGAAATGATAATAAAAGAAAACAAAGAAACCCTGGGACTTTATCCTGCCACTGGCCTTCCCCTACCAGTACCCCCCAATACTGTGTCTACAGAAGAGTTTTTGATCTTACAAAGGGTTTATGTTAAGGAGAAGGATTAGTGGGAAGATGTGGTTTTGCTCTTTGTAAACTGGGACTCTTGAGAATTTTCCATAGAGACACAGTAAGTTGTCTAGTTAAGTTCTAGAGTACTATTTATATGACTAGTATATTCAATAGGCATTTACTGAGTAGACTGGAAACCTAACCACTAGGTACAGTGTTGTTTCCAGGGGAAAATACGTTGTGAAAACTAAGCAACTGCTTCACTGGAGCTATCTGTTCTAACTTGATTGCTTAACACTATGGAGGGTAATGATTGTGACGGAAGATATTTTTAATATGTTTGCTCTGAGGATATGTTTGGGTATTGGTTATTGTGTCTAATAGGAAAACTGTATTAATGCAGTTTCACCCAGTATTCAAGTAGGAGTTGAGGAAAGGGATAAAAATGGGTTGATAATCAGGATGTTGAGCTAACCAAGGGCCAGCATGAACTGGCCTCTCCCCTCTCCTTGTTCACTTTGCATTGAGTAAGAGTCTGGCCTCGAATGGTGCATTTTAAGGTGGGGGACGTATGTTTTTACTACCCATTGTTGTCTTTAAGGTAATTTAAAAGAAAAAAAAATCAATTTTAACTCCCCAGAAAGTTTCCTTTTTTATATAAAATTAGAAATTTAACATGTATATCTTAATTCTTTTGCTATAAATTAATAAAGAAAACAAATACACCCAGCAAATTTACTCAAAAAGAATGAAAACAAGACAAAAATCACCTTAGCTAAAGGTACCTTAGCACTAAACCCCCAAGTACTGTTCAAATTCTTTTATCAAAGACTTGTCATACATTACCTCAGATGGATTGTGAAATCCTATGTGTGTTTTATTTTTTTAATAGGATATGACCCATATAGTTAATAATCTTGTGAGATGTCAGCTGATTTATATTGAGTAACTATTAAAATAACTACAAGGTCTAGGTTCTAATATTCGTTAGACAAAGTACATCGATTGTTGAACACCCAAGATAAGCAAGAACTTATTAGTGTTCTTTTGATTATGCAGGAGACCTATATAGTATTTAGTGCCTTTAAAAACGGGGGAAAATACATTTGGTTTTGGTTAATAGGAATGAGAAATAATTCTCTTTTTTTGGTGAGACTATGTAGATTGCTCTATGGATTTCCAGTTTATATGCTCATTCTGTGTCTCAAAGCTCTTACCCATGAATGGCTTTCGTATTCTTAAGCAGGAGACAAATGTAGAGACTGTAAACATTTCTAAACCCCTCACCTACTGTATGAATATCTTTCATTTATTCATTCAACAGACGTCAAGTGCTCCTGCCTGTTAGGCATGGAAAGAACACAGAGTGAGGACATCAGGGTGCTTATCTAAACAGTGCGATGGCTTGCAACACACAAAAGGAGCTTCAAGAGTACGCCCCTCACTTGAAAATTAGCACAGAACAGGGTTTGGCACATGTTTGCTATCAAGGGGTAGACAGTAAGTGTTTTAGGCTTGCAGGCCAAAAGTAAGGCCTCAGTAGTTGTCTCTCTGACAGCTCAGTTGAGCCTCTGTATTATGACACCAGCCATAGACAGTTCATTAAAGAATGGATGTGGCTTTATTCCAATAAAATTTTATTTAGAGATCCTAAAATTTTACTTTTATATAATTTTCACATGTTGTAAACATCCTTTTGATTTTTTTTTCCAATCATTTATAAATATAAAACCCAGTCTTAGCTCCCAGGCAGTACAAAAAGAGAAAGCGGGCCAGATTTATTAGCCAGTGGTCAAGAGTTTGCTAACCTCTTCATATAGACACAGTTCAAGGGATTCTGCATAGAGGCCTTGGTCAGATGACCTTTCTGATTTGTGCTTTTTGCTCATTGTTAAAATATCAATATTAATAGGACCTATTAAAATTTATTTCTATGTTATTCCATCTACTTTCATTGGTGTGCAAAATTAATCAAAAGTAATCAAAAGTAATAAACACCACCATTTGTCAAAAGCCTCTAATTGGAATGACCTGCCTGTTTAGGACCTGGATAGAAAACATTGGGTGGCTCCAAAGTAAAACTTTCAAAGTCTGTCAATACTGAATATACTTGAAAGCACCTTTGTCAAGTCACTTAGCACCTATAAACAGAGCTTTTTTTTTTACCTCTTTTGAAGTTGTCACAACCTGTTGGAGTTCAGTGAAAGTGTCATTATGTTGAGTTAAAGTGACATTTTTAATTAAATTGAATTAAATTAATTTTAATTTAATTCAATTTTTAATTGAATTGAAGTGACATTACATTTGAATTAAAGTGACCTTTTGCGAGTTTTCCACAATCTATTGAGTTGTTTGGATTGATAATGTCATGGTGTGAAACGCATCACTCAAGAATCTGATTTTGTGCTGGTCAGAGTCCCCATGTTAGGATTTCAGAGCTCTCGCCTGTCAGAGAAGATACAGAGGTTCCATAGACATTCCTTATGACTGTAGACTGGCAGTGCAACAGGCACTGTCATTTTTATAGTAAATAATTTTAAAAGTGTTGAATTCATTGTCTTGTTCCATTAAAGTACTGATTCCAACTATCTTCCTTAACCAACATTAACCTAGTGACCCTTAAGAAATGTGTCATAAAGTGAAAGGAACACAGGCTCCAGAGCTGGCAAGGGTAGTACCTGAAGGTAGAGAGATGGAAATGTTGGTGCTGGAGAGTGTGTGTGAGGAGAGGATAATTCAGTGGAAACAAACCCCTCCTCTGATGAGTAGAAGTGGTGGCTGTCAATAGTTTAAACTTGGAAAACCATTAGCTATTCAAAATACTTTTTATGGAGAGGAGCTTAAAAAATTTCATGTTGAGCATTTAATCAGTGACTATAATATGGTGCCATACCAGGTTGCTCATTTGTAAAAGCGTCATTAGATGATGTTTTCTATGGCTGAGGCCTAATGATACCCAGAACAGTCATAGAGCCAGTGCAATGTGCAAAATCCAAATGCTAGCCAATCAGAATTTTCATTGAAATGAAGATTGGTAATGATGCATTTAAATAATGTGTCCTTCAGACTAGATCTGGTAGGAAGTTCTATGGACCAACTCTTGTTATAATTGCATATCATTATGATTGCATGTGGGAGAATTAAATTCAATTAATACCCATATATTAATATGAACGATCATTCCTATTCTTGTATCTTGTGAAGTAATCATGAAACTGATGCATGTTGCTTAAAACAACAACAAATTTCCATGATGTATAAGCAGCCATTAAGGGAAAATATTTTACTTTTAATTGATGTTACAATTTTAAAGGTTAGGTACATGACATCTGTGTATTTTTCTCTTGCTTCCTTTGCTAATAACCTTTATTAAAGCTATTGTAATTTGGGGCTTCTAGGGCTGGTATGGGGATTAAATGAGATTTTACATGTAAATACTTTGTCTAGCTACTGGTCCATAGTGAGCAGTCAATAAATGTTTGTTTGATGATAATGAAAAAAAAAAAAAAACCAAAAAAAAAAAACCTGTTGCATATTTGTCACAATGGCAAATGGAAAGAATTGATCATTAATCAGTACCTGGATGATAATTTCATTTAACTAGAATATTTATAGAAACAGTTGGTTTTTAAAAAATACTGAGTTTTTAAAAAATACCAAGTAAGGAGTTCCCTGATGGCCTAGTGGTTAAGGATCCAGAGTTGTCATTTCTGTGGCACAGATTTGATCCCTGGTCCAGGGACTTCTGCATGCTGTAGGCACTGCCAAAAAAAAAAAAAAAAAAAAAAAAAAAAAAAAAAAAAAAAAGAGGCACCGAGAAAGAAACTAACTCAGCATCCTGCCATCAATGTGTTACAGGGTGTTGCATCTTTCAGAAGACCAGTAAAATTTCAATTCTGCAGTGGTGGTGTGCATTTAGTAATTTTAGCTTTTAACAAACCGCTGTGTTACCTTACATGAAAGGTACTCTCATCTTAAAAATTAAGTAATTTGTCCTCCAGAACTCCTAACTTGTCCATCACTTTTTCAGTGACAGGTGTGCATTTAATGACCATAAAAAAGGAGAACAGTGCATTGTTACTATAAAAGGCCATTTCCTTTTATTCTGTCTTTATAGTCATTTTAAGGCATTTTAGTGTTTATGGATAATTAACTGTCCGACAGAGCTGTACAGCACTTGAAAACTAAAACATAATGTACTGTCAGTTGTGGATCAATCAATCCAAGATCAAGGATTTCCAAACTGAAGATGTAAGTCAGTGGAAATGCTAGATTGGACTCCTAGAAACTCATTATATATATGTTTTCTGGAACCTTTGTAATAGGCATATTTAATTTACAGTTATTTCTTAGAAAAACTTGCATTCAAGTACTAAGTTCCTCTGTACAATTTAATACTAGTTATTTGTTTTTCAGGGATACACAGGGATCACAAGCCATATATTACTGGTCATGGGTTTATTTTCCTGAATGTAATTGTAACTCATGGCAGTTATCCAACCACGAGATAGCAATTTCTAGGAATTAACTTAGTCTTGATTGAATTAATAGTCTTTCCAAATTGCTGATTGACTTTTTTCCCCCAGGGACTGAGGCTATTGTTTTATTTAAAATGGTTCATTGGGGGAAAGATTGAAGTAATTTATTAACAAGGAATAACACCCTTCTAGTCTAAGAAGTTTGTTTAGAGTCTAGGACAATGGTTCTTGAAGTGTGGTCCAGGAGCCTACTGCTTCAGCATCACCTGGTACTTTGTTAGAAATGCAAATTCTTGGACCTCATCCCAGACCTGCTGAATCACAAATACTGGAGGTGGGACCCATCCATTTTTATTTGAATAAGCCCTCCAGGTAATCCTGGTGCAGTCTCAGATTGAAAATGACTAGTCTAAGATTATTAACTACATACATCTACAAATCATAACCTATACATCCATTTTATGTTCAGTGTGCATTATCAGTTGTTTGAGAAATATGGTAAAAAGAGGAAATTGCTTCAAATTGAATTGATACTAACTACCCTTTATAAATAGCAACGGCAAGTACCAGCTCTAGAATCAGGAAGATTTCTCTTGCCTGTTTTAGAAACACGGTTATTCACTTGAGACTTTCAGGTGCAATATGCTCTCACCTTAGGAAAAATGTATCATTTTATTATTGTTTGATTCTCAGTTTTAGCTTAAGGGAAAAAGGAGTTGGGTTTTAGAAACTTGTTTATGACTGAAATCAAGTGAAAATATCCCTTGGAATTGCTTGTTTACATAAAAGTAAGTTTTAGTGCTAACATTGGTTGGCTCTGCTGGGTTTTATCATCTTAGACTATTTTATTTCAAGAAAGATTGAAATAATACGTTTTCATGGAAAATAAAATTTTCTCGGACATTTTTTCTTAAGCAGGAGAAATGAATATATTTGTCCTAAAGATAGATTTAGAAGGGCTCTTTTTTTTATTTGCTTTGAGTCTTTCAGACAAGATTAAATATGTTTGTAAATTATGGCTATTCCTTTTTACCTGTGTACTGGTAGCGTACTCTTTAGTTATAAATGGGGTGTTAGGAAGCCTGAAAACTCAAAACAAAACAAAGTCAAAAAAAATTTTTTTTAAACTATAGGTATGTATATTACACATGGGTCCTAGATAAATCAAAGGATAAAGGATTGCTCTTTAAAAGGAAAGCTGCTTCTATTCTATCTAGTTGCAGTTCTATCTAAGATAATGAATATAAGTTATTTTGTCATTTGGTTGCATCTAATTTTGAGGTAATGGGAGTTTTCCCTCATATTGTCTCTAGCTTAGTAGTAAAATTTAAGTACTAAGTTAAAATTTAACTTGTGTTGATCTTACTCGGGCAAACTAACGGAGTGTATTAAATTGCCCCCTTTCCTTCCTCACGCCCAGATTTCCCTGATGTGTTGGCTGCCCGAGAAGCATCTGTAGTTATTTAATTCTCAACCATGGAGAGTGATGCTTTTCTCTTGACCATTTTTTATCCTCCTTCTGTGAGGAAAGGACTAATACAGTACCTTAAATAGAACTGTCTCCATGGCAATGGGCAGGCAGCTTTTGACTTTGAGACTCATAAAAAAGGAAATTTAAAAAGGCATTTTCATGGTCTAAAATAGCAGTACAGCAAAAATAAGGTATGAGAATACTTCCTGTCAGTTACTGCATGACTGATGAAGCCAGCATAATGTGTCTTTTTTTTTTTTTTTTTTTTTTTTTTTTACGTGATGCTTTTTGTCTGAGTATTTCAAAATGCTATACAAGGTCTTCCCTTAATTAATGAGTGGTAATTATTATCTTCAGATTAATAGAAAATTTGAGAAGCTCGGATAAAAGATAAGAATTGTGGCCCCGGGGAGAAAGAATGGCCTAGGTCTGGCTGTAAATTTATTCTCATAAAGAATAAAAATCCTGACTAAATTATGGGTCCTTCTTGATTCTATTTAAACAGAATTGTCTCTGGAACACTGGAAGCAATGACAAGGTTAGAAATAAAAACTTAGCAATTTATGCCACTTTTTCCTACGTGGTTCCTGCAACTTGGAGTCTGGAGATTACTTCCCTCCTTCCAAGACCCCGCTGGCAGTCTGCATCCCTTGTTGCCTCTTGCATCTGCACCCACTTGGGGGGCACTGCTCTTTGGTTCTCACTGCTGGGCCCCTAGCCGGCAGTAAATGTCAGTGAGCCGCTGTATATCAGAGGCTAAAGAATACGACACATTATCCTTTGTAACCTCCCTTCATCCTTCTCTTTTCTATTTTCATCTCCTCCTTGACTGAGCCTTATCTTAGTGTGGGATGAATGTCCAGTTGAATCATCTCACAACTTAAAAGTATCATTGGTAAATAGTTAATACTCCGATGTTACCGAAAATGTGGGAATTGGTTAAACGAATCATATGACATAAATACCAAGAAGTCCTGAACAACTCTCAGGATGTAGATCTATGGATTCAAGTGAACTGGTGTCCATAATAGGTTTTTTGTAGTCTGCACATATTTTTTTTTTATTAAAGTCTAGTTGATTTACAATACTAGGCCAATTTCTACTATACAGCCAAGCGACCCAGTTATATGTATAATATACATATATATATATATATATATATATGTTCTTTTTCTCATAATATCCTAATAACTTATTAAGTGGAAAAGACCTTTTTTTTAGGCTATGAAGTTTTTCATTTTCATTTCTTAAAAAAGAGAAAAGATAATATAGAAGGAAGGACTCCAAAATTAATAACAGTATTCATTTCTGGGTGGTGAGGTTACTGGAAATTAGTTTTACCATCTGTTTCTCCTCATTGCCTTTTGCTTGTTTTAACAATATATATGTATTTTATAAAAACTTAAAGAGCTCTCGTTACGTTTTGAAATAATAGAACACATCAAGGGAAGGATAGTGCAGCGAGCAAGTCCAAGTGAGATGGCAAGTGGAAGATGCATTGAGGTAAAAACAAAAGCTCATGGATTTAACAAACAGCCATAGAAGCTATGGGTAAATTGCCAAGGGAATAATACTGTGTATGTAGGTGGCTAATGAGAACTCAGATGTGTAAACACAGATACACACAATCTGGAAATGAATGAAGGTATTGTAGCTGTTTCTACAGCAGATTCCTTTATGTTATCATATCAGTCATTCCAGCATTTCCCTTCAGGTATCTTACATACTTACTAATATTTGATCATAAAATTAGTCTTTTTTTCCCTCTGAAAAAACTCTGAATTCAAAAGATAGCTATAATTGTATTCTGCTTTTCTCCTGCCTGGTAGGTGAGACATTGTACGATTTTGAGGAATTTACCAAATATGTAGTTTGAGCATTATATATTACTCTAGAGGTGTTTTCAGTTAGGACCTGAAGATAAAAAAAGATGGTTATTTTATGGAATAATTTCATTCTACACTGCATTAATATTTATGTTCTAGGGGTTTTGAAGAATACAGAGGAATACAGAATGTGACCTAGACTGTTGAGAGCTTACTGTGTGGTTGGAAATGAAGATATTGTCTAAATTATTACGAAAGGAGGTGAAAATGGAAAACAAGCCTTTTGGCTTTTTCTAGATACACATAGGTTATTGTTCATCTTTAACAATTGTGAAGGCATGAATAAAACTTCAGTCATCCAAAGATAGTATTGTATTGAAAAGGTTAGGCGACTATTACATATTAAATATTTGTCCTTATTTTTAGGTCACAGTGATGTGACCTTGATGACTTTCTACGTTTTTAGTGATTTTTAAATCTAAATTTTAATTCTCGAAAATGATCATCTACCGATTATAGAATGTCTGTAACCAATCATATTGTAAATGAGTGCTTCTCACTTAAGCAGCTGTATTTTCTAATTTTATTTTCCATCTTTGTCTGGGTCATTTATTAAGCAAAATATTGAATTAAGAGACTACCGTGAGCCAATTAATAGTTTTCTAACTCCAGTCCGTTCTATAAATCTTTTCTTTAACTTGTTAGATGATGTTTCAACACTTTTGACTAGTTACGTTGAACTTTAGGAACTTGGTGTTGCATGATTCGAATAAGAGCAAACACTTATATAGTAGATAACATGGCTCTGTTTTAAGAGCTTGATGGGTGTTGACTCATCTAATATTTTTGCTGCCTGTTTCAGCAGCCTCCTATTCATCCCATTAGTGATGAAGGGAGTCCTAGCTTTGGGTCATGGGGAGCACCAAAGAAACAACACTCGGCACTGGACAGGTGAGATCAACAGTGTGTTAGTTACATATACTCACAGCCCAGGGAAAGAAAACACGGCATGACGAGCAGGGCCACAGGGAGGTTGTACTCAGGAGAGAACAATCAGGGGCCATGGGAGGGAGGTTTTCTGTAGGATCAGGACAGTGAGGTACGCCCTGGTTCCCGTGGGAATCTGTGATTGTCTTGAGTAGTTCCATGGGCTGGTAGGGAAGGAAAAGTGCTACTCAGGGCTACACAGAAATCGCACCTGGTCCATTCGATAAGAAGGGTTATTTGGTCCCAGGACCTTATCTGCATGAGCAGAGTAGGGAAAGGATCTTGCAGTTGGGCCATTTGAAGTCTCCCTGAGTTTACCAGATGTTATGAGGGCAACACCTAATACTGAACCTTAATTTTAGGTTTTATAGCATACTACCCTTTGAGGCAGGTGCAATATCAACCCCTTTTCATAGATGAGGATATCAAGTACACAAGCTGACGCTTAAAACTACAAGGACCACGCCTCCAACTATGGTCTTACCTGTTTACTTTCCCTCAACCTAGATAGAAATTCTCAATATCCAGAAACAAAAGGAAAGTATATCGAAATTCGGTATTTTATCCTCATTTCTATCTCGTAAATAGAAATGAACTGCTTTCATGTTTGGTTGGTTGGTTTTTTACTAGTTACCAAGGAATTTTCATCCAAGTGCTCTGATGATTTTATTTCCTCATATAAATCTATAACCTCTAATGTGGGTAAATATGTTTGCATTTCTTCGTTGAGAGTTGCTGGGCATAGTTGTTGTCAAGAGAGGTGATAGATTTTGTTTTCCTCTCCTAAAAGTCTTTAAATGCAGAAAAAATAATTTGTAAGATCATTTGGATTTTATTCTGTCTGGCGTGGGGGAGGATCTAGTGTTTCTATGAGTAACTTAGTTATATTTCTTATAAATATGAAAAAAACCTTTTAGTTGGAGTACCCATTGTGTCTCAGGGGGTTAAGAAACTGACATAGTGTTCATGAGGATGCAGGTTTGATCCTTGGCCTCGCTCAGTGGGTTAAGGATCTGGTGTTACCGTGAACTGTAGTGTAGGTCACAGACATGGCTCCAATTCCACCCCTACCCTGGGAACTACCATATGGTTCAGGTGCAGCCCTAAAAAGAAAAACAAAACAAAACAACAAAAAAAGAATACCTTTTGGTTGACAGAAATTTTGCTGATTTACCTGATTGCAACTTTGGTATTTGTGATCATAGTTTGTCATTATTACTTTTTTTATTTTTTATTTTTTTGGTCTTTTGAGGGCCACACCCGCAGCATATGGAGGTTCCCAGGCTAGGGGTCCAATCGGAACTATAGTCACTGGCCTATGCCAGAGCCACAGCAACTCGGAATCCAAGCCCCATCTGTGACCTACACCACAGTTCACAGCAATGCTGGATCCCTAACCCACTGAACGAGGCCAGGGATCAAACCTGCAACCTAACGGTTCCTAGTCGGATTCGTTTCTGCTGTGCCATGACAGGAACTCCTGTTTGTCATTGTTTTTTTAAAAGCATTTTAACTGTACACCAGGAAGTAATTGATGGTTATCTGAGATATATTTCCTATTTTATCGCTGTAATAATATCAGAATATCTCATTTTTCTTGATAAAATTGGATAGCTTTTTCTGTGAATTTGGTTTTCAAGCAATGCAAATCAAATTATAAACTGCCTGAATTAACTCAGTTTTTATTTTTGCTCTTTTTTTTAAGTATGGCCAAATATTTGATATAAGGAAGAGAAGTATTTATAGTTTTACTTACCATGAACTATATGATATTTCAAAGAGTTTCCACATTTGAGTTTTTCTCATTCTCTTCATTTGGCCCCTGAACTTTGTCAAATTAACTTTTTAAAAACTAGAAACCATTTCCTGCCTATTTATTAAATAGTCTCAAGTCATCTGTAAATGACATGGGATAATACATCTCTTTAGTCCTCCTTTCTGTCTTAATGAGAGCTGTGCTTCGCTGCTATAGTGTCAGAATGGAACATGCTGTTAGTTCTGCTATAAGTTAGGCAGATTTGTTCCAATTGATGTGTTAGGCAGTGATCTGCGCATGATGGTGAATCTGGCATTTGCTCACGTGCACATTTCATCCAAGAGAAATACTAGGTGAATTCAGAAGACTGCACCCAGCTGTCCTGAGCTGCCTAGAAATACCCTAGACACACGTGTGGCTCCAACATTCACCCTCCACCTCAGGTCACCAGGGTGTTTTGAGCTCTATCCAGCCACATCTGCCGTCACAACTTTCATCCTCCTCCTCCACTGCTTCTTGACTCACAAGGCGCAGGCCCTCCAGCAGCCACTTCCACAAGCAACCTTCAGGTCTTTGTCAAGGTAGCATGTCATATTTGTTGAAATCTTTATGTAGTTCTATAATTTAAAGTGTGAAATCCTAGTACCATTTTTATGAGGTTCCTTTGTAAATAAACCTGGGCCAGTTTTTTACAGTAATGTGCCCTGAACTTCATTTTCCCCGTAAGACGGTGGCTTTACTGCATGATGTTGCACAGTGCCATCAACTTTTAGGGGCACCTATGTTGTGTTGTGGCAGAATGACTGTAACGGGAAAGGTTATCCACTTTTTTTGTTCTTCTTTTGAACTAACCAGGGTTTTAAGTTAATTCATTGTAATCTGATTAATTTAGTACATTTTCTAATTATGAATGCGATCAATCAGTTATGGAAATTCAGCAGATTTTGAAAATTAATTAGATCCCTGGCAATCATTGATGTCATTGAAGCAGGTCACCTGTGAGGGCCCCAGAGGGAACGGTCATGTCCTTGTCACCTAAACTCATAGTTTAAAGCAGAATTTATTATTGTTGCATTATTAAAATTTATACTTGGGGGAAATTATGGGGGAAAAGGAAATTACAAAATTGTAAAAAATATTGCGATCTGGTAGTAAATTTGTGTTTATGCATCTACATACATATACCTAGGAAAACATCTTGGCAGGATAGAAACCACCATGTTAACAGGGGTAGTTTTTGTGTGATGAAGTTACAAACAATTTTTGTCTGGTTTTCTGTGCTTTTCTTTATTTTTCATCTTGAGGAAAAAAATAACTTTTTTTTTTTTGTCTTTTCTAGGGCCACACCCACGGCATATGGAGGTTCCCAGGCTAGGGGTCAAATCAGAGCTGCAGCCACCCGCCTACACCACAGCCACAGCAACGAAGGATCCAAACCACATCTGCAACCTACACCACAGCTCAGGGCAACACCGGATCCTCAACCCCCTGACCGAGGCCAGAGATTGAACCCACAACCTTATGGCTCCTAGTCGGATTCGTTAACCACTGAGCCACGACGGGAACTCCAAAGCTAACTTTTATGATCAGAAAAAAAGAAAAACTGCACAGAGGAGGGAAAGTGCCCACAATTGGGAGGGTATGGTGTACTAACAGTAACATAATTTATTTCTTTGTTTTTGTTTTTGTGTGTATGTGTCTTTTTAGGGCCACACCCTTGGCATATGGAGATTTCCAGGCTAGGGGTCTAATCGGAGCTATAGCTGCCGGCCTACGCCAGAGCCACAGCAATGCCAGATCCTTAACCCACTGAGCGAGGCCAGGGATCGAACCTGCAACCTCATGGTTCCTAGTCGGATTGTTTCCGCTGTGCCACAGTGGGAACTCCCCAACATAATTTATTTCTCAGTGAAGCACTTAGGAAAACGTAATCCACAATGGAGGGAAATTAGCAAATCTTGCCACAAATTCTATCTAAAATTTGAATTCAGGGCTACTTTGCATTTTGTGCCCACTATATTCTGGACACAGTACTAGATTTTTTTTCTTCATCCCGTATTCCACTTAATCTTCATACCTTATGCAGCTGAGATGCCATCTCTACTTGATGAAAGAGTAAAGTGAGGCTTGAGGAGAATAAATATTTACCTGCTGCTTGGGTGCTGCACAGTTACCATTAAAAATGCCTTAATTTTTCTCTAGGGAAATGTGTATTTTTGAAACACCTTTATTTTTTATTTTTAAGAAGAAAAGCACTGTCCTGTTGTTCTCTAAATTAGAAAAAGAACTTATTTTCTGGGGAAGAATGTTGTTAACTTTTGTAGAGAAAGACCCCATTGCCTTTCAATTTTGTACAATATTGCCACTCAAGACCTATAAATCTGTATTTCATGTTTTGCCACAATTGGAAAAAAAATGTTACTTCCATGTTTATCTGTGAAATTAATCTGGAGCCTCTGTTCCATAGAGCATTCTTATTTGATACTTTTATGCTTTTCCCTGAGAATCAAATGATAGCATTACAAAATACAAAATAAATTACTGGCTCTCAGAAATGCAGATATGTCTTGGCACCTTGAAATTATTTAGAAATATTTGCCAACTAAATTCTGCTGACTGATTATATATTCAAACTGCTATTTAAAATAATTGTTTTCACATTATGGGTAAGAGTGTTTTAAGTTCACTTCTGCTCTTGAACATAATATAAAATCACCACTTGATTAGTCTTTAAAACTACCATTGGACTCGTTTTTATTGATTTGGAAATGTACTTTGCCATGCAAACTTAATCCTTGGGTCTTATAACCACCCATATGAATGTGCTGGAAAAACTCAGAGTTGTACCCACTGTAATACACGCCTCTTAGAGAAAAGATACTTTGGGGCACAAATCAGGAAACTAAAATTCTTTACTTCATAAGGTAAAATTAGGCTTTGAAGGTCTAACAATAAAAACTCATGGAGGGGTGGTTCCCTTCGTGGCTCAGCAGTTAACGAACCCAACTAGGATCCATGAAGATGCCGTTCAATCCCCAGCCCCACTCAGTGGGTTAAGGATCTGGCGTTGCATTGAGCTCTGGTGTAGGTCGTAGACATAGCTCAGATCTGGTGTTGCTGTGGCTGTAGCTCTGATTCAACCCCTAGCCTGGGAACTGCCATATACGCAAGTGTGGCACTAAAAACCAAAAAAACCAAATTCTTCATGGGATGGATGAGCAGCTTTAGCCTTTCCATGTTCATGCTTCTCTTGGAGCCCAGCTGCCATACTTGGAGGCAGCTAAAGCAGCCCATGTGGAGAAGACGCCAGAGGACAGCCAGCCCCAGCTGCCAGCACTGAGTGAGGTCTGCCAGCCTGTACATCCTGAGGGTTGTGCACATGTTTGCATACCAGTGTTCATATGGCCCTCTTAGAGGAGAGAAAAATCTTGTATCTTTTGGAGATTACATTCTAGGGAAGAAATAGCTGTATCTGAAGACCTCTTAAGATTGTATAAATTCCCTAAAAATACATTACAGGAAATTAAAACTCACTCTCCTAGAAATGATGGTAAACTTCTAACAGGGCTTATTTCCCCAGCTTCCCCCACTGGGGTCCATTTTCTCACTGATGGCCGAAATACTTCTGCAAAAGACAAACGTCATCCTTTTAATCCTGTCTGTTGGTTACGTGAAGTCTAAACTCTTACCATGGCATAAGACACATGGCTCTTGCCCAGGTCTCAAGTCTTATTCCCTGAGAAGGTTTCAGAGATTGTATAGAAACAGCATCTAGTTCCCCAAACGTGTCATGTCTTTGTATTTTCTACCCCTTTCGCATGGGATATTGTATTCTCGTAGACCTAGCCATCCTTTTCTAGGTAACCTGAAAAATTTCTATTCTTTCTAAAAACTTATGCCATCTGGAGGGCTATTTTGATCCATCCCCTTGCACAGTTAGCCATTCCTATTTTGGTCTAATCTCCGTTAGAGCTCCTGAGTGGTACTGTATTTATGCACCCATGTTTATTTACCTGGTGATTCCTTGAGGTCAGTGCCTATGCTTTATCTCTATGCTCTCAGTTCTTAGCCCAACATCTTCCTGATAATGACCTTTTAAAACGGGGAATAAAAAGTATTCAATAAATTAATAGTTCATCTTTATAAAAGTTACAGTGCTTAATCTTAGAAGGTTAAAATATATGTAACACATTTTTTTCTTCTTTAGCTTGCATTCTAAAATACCAAAACTCTATTGTAATAATTGCCATTTATTGAATGCCTGTTTCATGTCAGGGACTTTGCTAGGCACTTTTTAAAAAAATTATCTTGAAAAATGTCAAGCTATAAGAAAGTACAAAGAACAGTGTAATGAACCTCCAAAACCCATCACCAAACTCAGTATTGGCAAGATTTTGCCCCTCTTGCTTTATCTATATCCTGTGTTGTTATTGTTGCTGGAGTAATTTGAATCTCAGAACTCATTTCTTTTTGCCCCTGCATATGTTAGTGTGCATTTCCAAAATATACAGACACAGTCTCATATAGCTACAATGCTGGTATCACACCTAGCAAGTTTAGCAAGAATTGCTTGATATCATCTAATACCCGTCTTATTTCATTTCCTCACAATTGTTTGATGTCTTTTTAGAGGTAACTTTTTTGAATTAGATTCACCATTACATTTGATAAGTCTCTCTCGGGAATGGTTTCTCCCTTTTTTGTTTTTGTTTTTCATGCCTTTAACTAGTTATTGTCCTCTAGAATATTTCATAGCCTAGATATTTTTCTGTGCTTCCTAATGTTGTCATTTAACTTGCTCCTCTAAGTTGCTTTTTCCTCTGAATTTGAAGTTGGGGCTAAAGTCTTGATTAAATCCAGATTCAGGTTCTTTTATATGTATGTATACATATATATACATATACACACACATATATACATTTTCCTCATCCAATTTTATGACTCTATTAATGGGTTAGATACCTAGAAGTAGGATTGCTGGCTTAAAGGGTAGATGAATATGTAATTTTTCTAGACATTGCCAAATTCCTAGCCAGGAGGATTGTTTGATTTTGCATTGCCACAGTTTTTGAGCATGCCTGTTCTCCCATAGTCCTGTCAGTAAATATGTTGTCTAACTTGGATTTCTATCAGTCTGGCGTATGAATTATAATATTTACCCTTTTCTTTTTGCTTTTTAGGGTCCCACCTGTGGCATATGAAGTTCCTGGGCTAGGGGTTGAATCAGAGCTGCAGCTGCTACCCTCACCACAGCCACAGAAACTCCAGATTTGAGCCGTGTCTGCAACCTACACCACAGCTCACAGCAATGCCAGATCCTTAACCCCCTGAGAAAGGCTAGGGATCGAACCCATGTCCTCATGGATACTAGTTGGCGTCGTTAGCACTGAGCGACAATGGGAACTCCCTGCCTTTTTCTTTTTATGAGTATTTTTTCTGTTAATTGCTCATTCTTTGTTCTTTTTTTTTTTTTTTGCTTTGGTTTTTGGGTTTTCCCCTTGATTTTCAGGAGCTCATTATATATTGATGTATTAGTCATTGATGTAATAGTTGTGTTAAATTGCAACTATTTGTCTTCTGATTTTCTTTATGGTGGTTTTGTATCATACAAGAGGGTTTTTTTAAATGTATGTGTATGTGTAGTTGAATTATCAATTTTTATTATTTCTGAATTTTGACTCATCATCAGGGAAGTTTTTTTGGTTTGTCTATTCATGTGCTGACACAATTCCTTTAATCGTAGAAGGACTGTGTTTTACTCTGTGGTAGGGCTAGCACCCCTCCTGCATTGCTCTACTTTTCCATGGTTTTCTTGATCATTCATGCTTAACTGTTTTACAATGAAGTTTATTTTACAAATAAGGAAAAGAACACTTCCACAGAAGTTCTATGACCATGTAGTAATGAGGAAAAAAAATTGTTCTTAATGGTTTCTTAATACTTTGTCTTCACACAATCGTTAATTGGAGAGTTCCCACTGTGGCTCACTGGGTTATGAACATGATGAGTAGCCAGGAGGGTGAAAGTTTGATCCCTATCCTAGCTTAGTGGGTTAAGGATGTGGTGTTGTGCTGAACTGTGGTGTAGGTCACAGACGTGGCTCAGATCCTGCGTTGCTGTGGCTGTGGCATAGGCCAGCAGCTGCAGCTCCAATTCGACCACCAGCCTGGGAACTTCCATATGCCACAAGTGTGGCTCTAAAAAGCAAAAAACAAAACAAAACAAATAACTGTAGCAATTTTTTGCAACTAAGCTCATTTATAAGGATGCATAATTGGAAGGAAGAGAGAGGAGCATATTGGAAACATGTATTTCAATCGGGTCATTTCCAAGTATGGCTGTGGACCAGTGTTTAGCTCAAATCAAAGCAGTGGCATTACACTGTTTTTTTTTTTTTTTCCTTTCCCATCTTTTTTTTTTCATTTTATTCTTATTATTTTTTAATTGTTATTTCCCCGATACATTTTTTTTCTACTGTACAGCATGGTGACCCAGTTACACATACATGTGCACAGTCTATTTTCACACATTATCATGCTCCATCATAAGTGACTAGACATAGTTCCCAGTGCTACACAGCAGGATCTCATTGCTTATCTATTCCAAAGGCAATAGTTTGTAACCCCATGCTCCGCAACCACCCCGCTCCCTCCCCCTCCCCCTTGGCGACCACAAGTCTATTCTGTAAGTCCATGATTTTCTTTTCTATGGAAAGGTTCATTGTGCTTTATATTAGATTCCAGATATCAGTGATATCACATGGTATTTGTCTTTCTCTTTCTGACGTACTTCACTGAGAATGAGAGTCTCTAGTTCCATCCATGTTGCTGCAAATGGCAATATTTCATTCTTTTTTGTGGCTGAGTAGTATTCCATTGTGTATATATACCACATCTTCCTAATCCAATCGTCTGTCAATGGACATTTGGCTTGTTTCCATGTCTTGGCTATTGTGAATAGAGGTGCAATGAACATGCAGGTGCATGTGTCTTTTTCAAGGAAAGTTTTGTCCAGATATATGCCCAAGAGAGGGATTGCTGGGTCGTATGGTAGTTCTATGTATAGATTTCTAAGTATCTCCATACTGCTCTCCATAATGGTTGTATCAGCTTACATTCCCACCACACTGTTAATAGTTATGGTTATTTTCCTCACCATCTGTATTCACAGTAAAAAAAAAAAAAAAAAAAATATATATATATATATACACACACACACACACAAACACACATACATATATATAGTCAGTCTCACCCAAAAAGATCCTTGATGAAACAGTGATAAATAAGCTTTTTACTAAATCTTGTCCTTTGAATACTTATCATTTTAATAGTCCCTGTTTCAAAAGGGAGAATATGCACAAAGCTTGTCTTCATGCCAATGTATGGTGATTGTCTGGAGGAAAAGCAGCTGTTTGATTGAGTTGAGAGCCAAACTAGTCACTTTTTTATTGAATACCATTTTTATATGAAAACAAAAAGACTGGCTGATAATTATGGTTATTCAGACTTGGGTGTCCGATAAACATTTTTACAAAAATGAACACAACGAACCCATTACCTCCAGGAAAACAACCGATAGGATTTATTGCCAATGATAAAATCTGAACTTTGAGAAGAAGAGAATTTTAGAAAACTGATACCTGTCTCTACCATGAGCTTGACCACTTCTCAAAATCTAAAGATTTTTTTCTAATATAAACATGGTACCATTAACACATTGTATCTTTAATGATACATTCAGTGTGTCATCATGTGCAAAATCTGCCAAACTCAGTGATCCAATATTTTCTAAATGACCCATGGTTAATGATACAAAATTATGTGTGGATGAACAATCCCTTCAAAGTACAAGATGAGCCAATAGATGTTAATGTAACAGAGTGAGAAGTTAATTGATGTGGTTCCGGATTCCACCTTCCAACCTATTTAAAAGCTGCTACTAGTCAAGTTTTAGTGTAGTACCATAGAATATCCAAAATTATCTGAAAAAAATATTAAAATATTCCTCCCTTTTCTAACCACATATCTTTGTGAGGCCAGATTTTCTTCCTGTTGTACAATCACCAGCATATAGGACCTGATTGAATACAGAAGCAGATAAAAGAATCCAATTTTCTTAAGTCAGATATTTGCCCAAATACGTAACAATGCTACTCTTCTTAGTTGTTTTTTTTGGAAATTATACTTTGACAAAATTTCTTCTGTGTTAACATGTAATGGGTTTATTACTTCTACTTTTAAATGAATTAATAAATATTAATTTTTTTCTTTGATTTAATTTATAATAATTATTTGATAGATTTCCCTCACATTAATGAAAGCTTTTGGGATCAGTAATTTCTAGCAACATAAAGAGATTCTGATATCAAAAAGATTGTGAACCATCTACCTGCATGAGCAGAACAGGTCATGTTTTTAATTCTGATTACAGTAAGTTATCAGTTTACACGTGTACATTAAAGAACAGTTTTGTAGTCCTCCATTTAGAGATTTAGGGGTTGACAAAATAAGGCAGAAATGATGATCCTGAGACAAATCAGGCCTATTTTCTATTCCTGGCAAAAATTAAAACACACCTGTTCTTTTTAAAACCAGGAACAACCCTTTGTTCTTTTAAATTGCATTGAGGAATTCCCATCATGGCTGTGTTTAATGAACCCGACTAGTATCCATGAGGATTCGGGTTTGATCCCTGGCCTTGCTTAGTGGGTTAAGGATCCAGCGTTGGTGTTGTGGTTGCCATGAGCTGTGGTGTAGGTCGAAAACAGGCTCGGATCCCCCATTGCTGTGGCTGTGGCATAGGCTGGTGGCTACAGCTCTGATTGGACTCCTAGCCTGGGAACCTCCATATGCGGGGGCGCAGCCCTAAAGAGACAAAAGGCCAAAAAAAAAAAAAAAAGGCATTGAAATGGAAGTTTTGGGTTTTTTTTTTTGCCTTTTTGTCTCTTTTGTTGTTGTTGTTGTTGTTGTTGTTATTGTTGCTATTTCTTGGGCCGCTCCCGCGGCGTATGGAGATTCCCAGGCTAGGGGTCGAATCGGAGCTGTAGCCACCGGCCTACGCCAGAGCCACAGCAACGCGGGATCCGAGCCGCGTCTGCAACCTACACCACAGCTCACGGCAACGCCGGATCGTTAACCCACTGAGCAAGGGCAGGGACCGAACCCGCAACCTCATGGTTCCTAGTCGGATTCATTAACCACTGCGCCACGACGGGAACTCCTGAAATGGAAGTTTTAATATAATTCAACATAAAAACCAAACATTTTCATTTGCTCAGTTGTGTTCCTGGCAGGTTGTGTGTGAAAGGGGCTTTCTCAATTGAAACGAGGATATGAGTTCTTAATATTTCTGACTAGTCAGTGTGTAAAAAGAAGTATTGGTTTTCTGATGGCTGAATGCTTATGTTTTACAAATTTCTAGAAATCAATTGTATTTAATGTTTTCACTGAATCCTCTAAGCTGAGTAAGTGACCTGTATTTTGTTAATCATTGTGTTTTGAAAGACCTGGAAACTATCCTGTTATTCTTTTCATTAGAATAACCTAGAGGCCTTTCGATTTTGCTATAACCTGGGCGTGGATGCTTGTGTGTAGAGGTTTGACTTAAAACTCTGCTTTTCCTTCATATACCAGGTAACTATCTTCACTGCACATTTTTTTGTTTCTCCAAAAGACTAGTAGCTATCAGCTCTATATGGAATAATCTTAGAATGTTATATAACTGTAATTGTCTCTAAGAGGAGTCTTAATTTTAAAAACTCCCAAGTTTAATTTCTTTTCCTCTATTTGGGACATAATTTTAATAGGTAATACTTTCTAAAATTAAAGGCAAGTTTTTACTGTTACACAATACAGAGCATTAACATTAAAAATTATTTAAACAGAAGGAAAGCACTTCAACACTTCTGTGGGACCTGCCGAGTCATCTTATAATTGTGGTGGAAAGTATATTGCCTGTATGTTAATAGAGAAGCATTGAGTCAGGTAATTATTATGGACTTGCATTATCTCAGCTACAAAGACTTACAGTTCTCTTCTCATCTTCTGGGGCCTTAACCCCAAATTTTAACAGCATATTCAACAAGTGTATTTTGTCATTCTGCATCTCTAAAGAAAGTGCCTAACACTTAAAAGCTTACACAGGAACCTTTGTTGCTCAAGAACAGTGTCACAGCATGCAATATTATTACTGGTTTTTTTTAAAGAGTAGTACAAACTATAGGTAACTGCAAATACTGCCTGTTTTAACAACATAAGATAAACAAATAGAGAAAAGTGAATATGGCATGTCGAAGTTTTTTGTTTTTTTAGTGAGGGTTGCTTAATCACAAGATCTCAGTTTTTGGAACTTTTTTTTTTTTTTTTTTTTTTTTTTTTTTGCTCTTTAGGGCTGCACCCACAGCATATGGAGTTTCCCAGGCTAGGGGTCAAATCAGAGCTACAGCTGTCGGCCTACGCCACAGCCATAGCAATGCCAGATCCGAGCTGCATCTTTGACCTACACCACTGCTCATGGCAATGCCAGATCCTTAATCCACTGAGTAAGGCCAGGGATCGAACCCAAAACCTCATGGTTCCTAGTCGGATTCGTTTCTGCTGTGCCACTATGGGAACTCTTGGAACTTATTTTTTTTAAAAAAGATATTGTTATTCAAGTGGCCATAACGTAGCACTTTCAAAAATGAACCTGAAGTTTAGCTCACACCATACCCCATATTCAAGTTGAATACTCCAAAATAAACAAGGCACCATCTCAGCCCGATAGCACCTGACAGCTTAGTAGGGGAAAAAGGAGGTAGGGAAATTGATAAATGCAATATTTAGAGTGGCAGTGTTTTGAGATTTCAGGTTAAAAGTTTGTAATCAGCATTAGCTGTTGAAGAAGGCTGAAATTCATTTATTAGTGACAATATCTTCCCAGCAGACCTCAAGTGACTATACCTAGTGTTGAAACTGTTGCAGGAAGGACTTTCCGTAGCATTGGAGTTTTTTAAATTTTTTTCTTTTTATTGGAGCTGCAGCTGCCAGCCTATGCCACAGCCACAGCCACAGCCATGCCAGATCCTAGCCACATCTGCAACCTACACTGCAGCTTTTGACAACACCAGATCCTTAACCCATTGAGCCAGAGATCAAACTTGCATCCTTGTGGACACCATGTCGGGTTCTTAAACTGCTGAGTCACAATGGGAACTCCTGGTAGCACTGGTTTTTCATAGCTCAGTTGAAAGGGGTCCACAGCTGAAGTGTCAGGCCCTTAGAAAGACAAAGACACAGGGGGATTTTGAGTGCTCTTTGGAGTGTCAGTGACTTTCTGCCATACCCTTCTTGGGAGGCTGGGCTCCTGGTGCTCCTGGGGGGTCCCTACATCCCTCAGCTCCAAAGAATAGATGAGATGTTGGTGTGATACACAAGATTCTCACCCTAGATACTCATTGCCATTTTCTGCTTCTCCTCTCTTTTCTCACCAAATGACCTTAGATCTCAGCTATTTTTATTGTATTGAAGGTCAATATATATTTTAATCTAGAGTAGGAGAGGTCATGGTCTTACAAAATCATCTTTTAGGCCATTTTGGAATGGCGGGAAACAATGTATATTCCAGGTAATGACAGACATTTAAACTGGAGTTTACTATAAAATTACAAATCTATTACTATTAATTTAAAACCCATTCTTTTCTCATTTAGGGCTAGAGAGCTTTTATCTACATGTTCCTTTCCATTTGCCCTTTCCCTCTGAAATATGTAATGTCATCAATTTCCACAAACCCAGTCGTTATTCCTGAGATTTTCTGCCAAGGAATAAAAAGATGACATCAGCATTATTTCGTAGCATGGAGCCACCTGCCCATCTCTGCCCTTTTTGCAGTGGTTTCTGCCAAAACGGAACATCTAAAAAGACTGGAAGGAGAATCAACAACTGTAATTTACTATTTGTATTGGTAATTGCAGTTGGCTTCTTTATGATCACACTTCAAAGTTTTGTTTGGGGCGTGTGTTTTATATTTAAGCTATTTTGTCATTGTAGTGTATTAAAAAAGAATGTTGAAGCTATTAAACTATCTCCTGAGGGTATCTTTAAAAATCTTTAAAAATTGAGTGATTAATATATTCAATGGAGTCAAGTTTCTGCTTTGCCAGAATTTTTTATATGGTGAACAAGTTTTTTAAGTCTCTTAAGTGTTTGTATGTAAAGTTAATTACATTACTCTCAATATTATTCTTTCCCATAGATATAAATTCATAAGCAGCTTTTACATTTTAATATGTAGGATATCTATATATATATTTTTTTACTTTTTAGTGAAATAAACTGATGAAGAGAAAAGTAAAAATTAAATTGAATAATTCATTTAAAAAGTATTTAGTAGCTTAAAATGCAGCAATTCTCTCTGGTAGTTGGCCTTTTAGGGGCAAGTAATTTGCTGATTACCTCTAAAGACTCATAATTTTAAGAATTCCTAATATCCATGTATCTTAATTTTCTGGTGTGACTAATTTATATAAAGTGGTCTAGTAAATTGCCTAGCAGTTAATTCATATTTATCCTTTCAGTGTTTTGTTTTCTATCACATAATTACTTAGTAGGCATAATTTCAGCCGATGAATTTCCATCATAACTTCCTTCAGCTATAATAACATCTGAAAAAAGAAACTTTCCTTATGGTAGCATTCCTCAGATCACAACCCTTATAAAATAATCTCTTAGGGCACTTGGAAATAACAGAATAAAAAATATGACTTCTTGTTTTATGATTGGTTTTTCTCTTGATTAAAATTATTGAATTTTATGGAAAAATATCTTAAGCCAATTCTGTGACTATTGTCTAAGATATTTGAAGACAGATCACAATTAAATTTGCTATTGTTTAAAATTTCTTGGCTGCTGTGAACAGTGCTGCAATGAATATAGAGGTGCATGTATCTTTTTGAATTGTAGCTTTGTCAGGATAGGTCCCCAGGAGTGGGATTCCTGGATCATACGGTAGTTCTATATTTAGTTTTCTGAGAAACCCGCCATACTGTTTTCCATAGTGGTTGAACCAACGTACATTCCCACCAACTGTAGATCAACTGTACTCTAAATTTTTTTTAAAATTCCTTAAATGTTTTTTACCCCTTTTATGTTTAACATGACTTAGCATTTTAGAGAATTTCCTTTCTTCTTTTTAGTTGGTGATTTAAGGTTGCCATCAAATTAAGACTCTGAAAAATGGTATCTGCCAACTTTTCTGCCATGGTGGTTAGTTTGTTCTTTTTTTTTTTTTTTTTTTTTTTTTTTTGGTTGTCTAGTTTTAACAGTGAAATCAAGTTTTTATTTCTATGGGTTCACCTTAATGCATGTTTATTCTGCTTATGTTCATTCCTGAATTTTTAACGATTTTGTATCTTTTCATTATCTGAGTAGCTGAAATCATGACTAATCAATCTGTAGAGCAGTGGTGTACCCTAGAACCTTTAGCAGTGATGGAAGAAATCCAGCTTATTATCCACTAGCCACAGTGGCTGTTATACACTTTAAAATGTGGCTAGTGCAATTGAGGCGCTTAATTTTTAACTTCTATTTAATGTTAATCAACTTAAATTTTAAAAGCCACATGTGACTAGTAGATATGGTAATGGACAGTGCAGTTAAAAAAAAAAATCCACAGCTTGTTTTCTAATTTTGGTTTTTTTCACAGAAATGAAACAAGATTTATGATTTAAAGGTCATTGTGTAAGATTTACTAGTATGATCAAAGTCATATATTTCCCAGGATAAGATATTGGCTTTATGCTTGAGGAGCACATGGCAACATTATTCCTCAAAATCAGTGCAGCTGCAGGTTATTTTTACTTCTAATGTAGCACAACCCTGGAATTCTTCTATCAGAGTAGCATCTGTTGAGAAAGTATATCACAGCTATTTCTAGTTTGGGGTGTTTTAGTGGAAATTGAGGGAAGGAAAATAAAAATGAAATCTTACTTTGTATTGTGCTTTATATTTTTTACACTTTTATGTGTGGTCTCCTTCAAAAGCTAAAGCCTAGAATTGACATTTTTCTTGGTGGTGAGGGGAAAATATTTCTCAGCAGGAGAGAAACTCTTAGGATTGAGAAGGAGCTGGGGAAAGGATGAAGCGAAGATTTCATTGGGAAAAGGCAGTTCTAGGATGTAGACACTATACTGTTTGAATGCAGATTCCTAGGACGAGGGGTGAGAGAGAACTAAATCAGAGCCTGCATTACTGGTGTGTGTGATGATTGTATAACTTAAAGAAGAAAGTGAGGAGCAGCTGGTTTGGGATAGGGGATTCATTTTAAACATGTTAATTTTAAGGTGCCGTATGTCACAGGCAGTTCAGAATGTCCCCCAAACGGACGAAAGGGCAGAGCAGAGCTAGCTCTGAGCTAGAGAGCAAAGACCCAGGAGTCGGTCGCAGGGCTTGCTCATTATCACAGGCCCTTTTCTCACCTTTACACTTTCCACCCTCCTCCCCCCAAATAGCAAAAAGTCACGCAGTTCAGTAGAGTTTTGTTTGTATCAAGAAGATGGAAGCCATAGATGAGAACACATCACTCAAGAGAATGGTTATGGATGAAAGAAATGTAGAGAATGTCTAGGCAAAGAATAGAAGTGGTTGGTAAGTGGATTGGATGGTGCAGTGCTAGGAAAGCTGAGCTGCGAGAGAGTTGCCTAGAAAGAGGCAGATCTGAATTGTGCTCCGAGGTGAGAAGGCAGCTTATTGCACAGGGGGCATCTCAGTGGGGGTCTGAAGAGTGGGGGGTGTTGGTGTTCAGTGGATGTAAAGTTTCAGTTATGCTGGATGGAGACATCCTAGACAAATGTGGTACAACTTTGTGCTTATACTTGACAGTACTGTACAGTGCACTCATTTTGTTAGGAGGGTAGTTATGTTTTTTTAACTGTAATTTTTAAAAGGGAGGGGGAAATTCCTTGATATTTTTCTGGAGACTTTAATATATGTGCAGACATTGAGACAAAGATTGGCTGATTTTTTTTTTTTCTTTTCCTGAATTGCTTCTGTCTGGATCCAGTCTCAATTTGGTTAAGAGCATTTCTGCAATTATATTAAGATGCTTGGTTATGGGATTGAGTAGGTGTGCCCATCAAACCAGTAAGTCTGCAGAGCAGTCATTTCACATTCGGAAAAGCATTAAAATGCCTAAAGATGTAATTAAAAAAAAATCATGAGTTCCCACTGTGGCACAGCAGGTTAAGGATCTGGTGTTGTCTCTGAGGTGGTACGGGCTCAGTCCCTGGCCTGGTAGTGGGTTAAGGATCCAGCATTGCTGTAGCTGTGGCATAGGTCACAGCTGCACCTTGGATTCAGTCCCTGACCTGGGAACTTCCATATGCCATGGATGCGGCTGAGAAAGAAAAAAAAAAAAAAAATCGCATATTGTCTTAAACAGCATTTCTGTGATGGAGCTGTCTGCACAGGCCTGTACATTGGCTATTGGATACTTGAAATGTGGCCAGTTTGAATGAGCAACTAGATTTTTAACTTTATTTAGGTTTAATTAATTTAAATTTAGCCACATACGGCTGATGGCTACCATATAAGGTGACCCAAGTTTAGAGACTTCAGAAAAATTAATCGGGCATAAATAAAGTAGGAGCCCAGTCCTTGGGCATTTTGGATTTGAAATAAAGGCTGAGGGAAAGTATTACAAGGTATTACAGGAAACCACAACTCCAACTAATCGTTGTAAAGGGTGTCTTTTGGATATGGTGCTCTCCGGTTTTTTCTATGTCTTATTTTATGAATTTTAAAAACATTTCAGAGGCGGGGAATAAACTTTGAGTAAAATGAGTTTTAAGTATAATTTATAAGTTGCCTTGATCATGAAAAAATTTTTTCACCTTCATGTAAATATACAAAGCAGTCAACTGAAACAATAGTAGAGTCCTTACCAGAAAAGATGCTCCTTTTACAGAAGCAAGAAGTAGGCTGATCATATCAGTAGTGATGCCATTAAAAAAATATAAACAAGGAAATAAAGGTAATGGTAAAACTTAAAAATGATGTTAGTTTTTCCCTTCTCTTCAGTGTATGAACAGCTCTCGTAGGTGAGGCCACATCACCTTTCCCTGGGCTCTTGCAGTATCTTTCCATTTTGTTTTGCTTTGTGTGGGGGGTTGTTTTTTGTTTGTTTGTTCCGGCTCAGGTCCAGGGACCACGTCACTCCCAGAATTGCATTATTAAAAACTCAGTTCTGATCCACAACTCTGTTTAAGAAATATTACCTCTATAAGTATGCAATTAAGTTTTCAAACATTTTTGAATGCTCTTTTTCACTTTTGAGTTAGTGGGTTATGTGAACATTTTCTCAGCTGTTGAAAATAAAATTGGTAAAAATATATCAGTACTGTGCAACAAGAACTTTAAATATATCTATAACCTAAACCCAAGGAAGTCTACACCTGGGAATCTTCCTAAAGAAACTGTCCTAGGAGTTCCTGCTGTGGCACAGTGGGTTAATGACCCAACATTGTCTCTGTGCTGCTGTGGGCTTTATCCCTGGCCCAGTGCAGTGAGTTAAGGATCCAGCATTGCTGCAGCTGTGATGTAGGTTGCAGCTGCAGCTTGGATTCAGTCCCTGGCCTGGGAACTTACATATGCCACAGGTGAGGCCAAAAAAAGAAAGGAAAAAAAAAAAAGAAACTATCCTAAGTACCACAGAATATTCCCCCGGGATAAGGAGCATAAGGATATTCATCAAAGCATTATTTATAATAGTGGAAACTGTATATAACTCATAGAAAATGACTAAGTAAATGATAACTGCTAAAGTGATATATTTCCATATCACTTTTAGATGCACCTGCTTTGGACTGTATCATATGATGTCGTTAGTTAATACATTTCTGCCAGTCTACTCCTTATTTGTGTCCCTCCTGTCCCCAGCACATTGTAAATGCTCCATGACTATTTCCTGAATAAATGAACAATTGAATATAGACACAGATTAAATCCAGTGTCCGTTGCTTCTCATCAATTGGTTAAAATTAATAGATATTATATCCCTTTAAGAGCAATAGTGTGCAGTTCCATTTGTGATGAAAACCTATTTTTGATTTAAACCTCTTTGGTTCTAGAAAATACTTCGGTAGGCAGAATAACTATTTCAGGCCTATAAAGGTAAATTTAGTTGATAAATGTATCAGTGGTTTTTATAAATAAATCATATTTGTAATAAATCATTCTCTATCTCCAAAGTCCCTTGTATACTTCTAGTTTATTTTCCTCCCTATATATTTTCTCTGAAGTTTGTGGTTTTTTTAAATAAGTATAAATTTATCTCTATTTGTCTCCCTATTGACATTTTTCTCCTCAAATCTGTGATGTGTTCTCACAGTCAGTTCCTTTAACTGCTTTGTTTATTTGAAAAGATCAATTGTCAAGGAAATTGCTTTTCACATATTGGCACATGAGGTGGTATTATATAGAGAGTATTTGAAATTCTATTTTCTATAACTTACAGAGGCTAGCAAAGGGAAGAACTCTATTTCCTTTTAAATCTTTTTTTCTGGGTAAATCTAGGTGACGGTTAATGTAGGCAAGAAATACCGATATTAGAAATTCTGAATTACTCCTTTTTACGTGGAATCCTCTGATATGCTAGCCGGGAGATTGAGATCTTTTTATCATCACTTCACAAATACAACCTCGATGCCTCAGTCTCTCTAAAACATTAGCAGTTTAAGATGATGATTAGGTAAAATTTTTATTTCAGTAGAACCCTGAGAATTGATAAAGACTATGTGGCAAGCTCAGGAGGGCAGGGACCATATCTGTTTGGCTCACCCTGTATCCTCAGAGTCTGTCGCAGTATCGTCGGATGCCTGGCTGCTTCCTACTGAAATAAGGGATTTAAATAACTGTTTTGTGTTTGGCAGTTTCTTGGATTATAAGGAACAACAACAACAAAAAAAAGATTCAGGTTACCTTGTGCAGAAAAAGAGAAGGAAGAAGAGAGGGGGGAGGGACAGAAAGAGGAAAAAGAAGAGTTGCTTTCTCTTGTGAATCCTTAGACACTCGAATGGTTTTCCTGTAGAAGCAGGTATCTGCTGATGTCTACTCTGCTGCTGTTTCATTGTTTCCTCTCTGCCTCTGCCGTGTTGTGTCTCTTCTCTATCAGATCACCTTCCTTTCCAAAACTCTAGGACTCTACAATCTTTTACCCTCAACTTGCTTTGGGTAGAACTTTTTCATCGAGGCACTCACACAGCTTTGGTGTTGATTGGTCCAGTCGACCGTGGCCAGGACGTAATGTGAAATTGACATTGCCCTTCTTGGATAAGAAACCACCTAGAGCTACTTCCTCATTTTAGCAGTTTCCTGAGGAGGGCTTGGTGGCGAACTTAATATTAACGCTTTTTCAGCAGACATCTGTTCCCATGTTTCAGTTTTCCACTCAGTTTTTATAATATTTATAAACCATGATATAGTCCCTATTTTCATCTATGGCTTTGAAGGGCTCCTATTTAGAACTTTAGACTATTACTCTTATTGTAACAAAATTAAGTCATTTCTCCTATGTCTTCTCCTGGCTAAGAAGGATTTCAAAGCATCAGAGCCTCCCTCTGACTATTCCTCCTCTTCACCCTGCCTCCAGAGAACGAAGTTAGTCCCTGATGAGAGTTTTCTTGGCTTATACGATAGTCCGGCTTAAATGAGGACACCAAAATATTTTTCAACTAAAATAGTTTAACAAAAAAATGAAAAACATCAATTAAGCAATTGTTAAGACTACGTAGGATAGCAAGCGGAACAATAAGCCTGGTTAAAGTCTCCATTTCTCAAATTAACCTCTGCTTCTCCAAGTTTTACATTTTTCTTAACTCAAAGCCTGAAAACTTTACATTAGATATGCTTATTCCTCTTTTATTCAGAAAGAAAAACACAAGTCAGAGCATTGCTTTGGGGAGTTGCATGTAATCCTCTTAGAATCTAACCTTTCCTTTAGTTTTCAAATTGAGGTCTAAGTCTACTCATATTAGATATGATTTTATTATGGAGGTGGATGGTTTCCAGTCATGTCAAATATGGACTAAAAGCCTCTGGTGCTGTAGAGTACGAGGGAAATGATGTTTGAGGAGTTTACTGTGTACCCTGTACTGTGGTAGGAGCATGTCTGTCCCATTATTTTGCTCATACAGTGTCCCTCTGGGTTTTTGTTGTTGTTGTTTTTGGATCTGAGACCCAAAACTTGCTATGATTTTACGTAATTCTATTTATTTATTCTATTTACTTTAGTATCTTCACAGTAAATTTGCACCAATTTAACTTTCCTTGGAAAGTTATCATTAAGTTATCATTAATGCTTAAAACTTTCCTTTTAAAAACAGGATAAAAGAATCAGAGTATCTCAACCCTTGACAAGAGGACCAAGTGCCTTTATTCCAGAGAAGGAAGTAAGTGTATCTGTCTTAATACACACAAAGTGTGATTAAAAAAAAAAATTAATCGTGTCAAAGAATATCTTGTTTTAATGTGGAAGTAAACATGTGATGTACTCTTATTTCTTATTTATATGTCGGAAAACCACAGAGGTATTTTCAACTTTCACTTACAAGATTGTGTGTGTGATAATCTGCCTTCTTATTTTAGAGTTAGGCTGTACTAGAAGGTTAGAAAAATGTAAAATTTAAAATACCGTATTTGATTGCTTTGCTAACAGTAATAAAACTTAATATTAACCTAAGGTTTAAGGTTTTAAAATGGCCAGTGTTTCATGGTGATTATAAGTCACATAAATGTTAAGAAAAGACATTTTGAAATGAAAGAGTGAGTTTCCCCACTAAACCTATTAAATTTCTTTATACTGATATTTTATCACTAGTGGTTACTCTCTTTGGTTCTAAGACTCTGATGGACCCGAATGTCACAGAATCTCTGCTACAAGCTGTCCCCGTTGATGAGGGTGGGGAGTCCAGATGGTAAATGCAAGAAAGAAAGGTTATAAATTGACACAAAGGAGATTATAATAAATTCAAGTTTGTGTTGCCTGTTTTGTGGGTATACAGCTCTATGAAAGACCACAGCAGTGTTTAGGACCTGTAGATTCTTCGATGCTTTTAAGGTATACTTGGGCTAAGAAAAGTTTAATAAAGACCAGTAATTCAGTTTTTCTCTGCTTACAAAATTATTAATTCATGGGGTTCCCATCATGGCTCAGTGGTTAACGAACCTGACTAGTGACCATGAGGTTGGAGGTTCGATCCCTGGCCTCGATCAGTGGGTTAAGGATCCGGTGTTGCCGTGAGCTGTGCTGTAGGTTGCAGACGAGGCTCGGATCTGGTGTTGCTGTGGCTGTGGCGTAGGCCGGCAGCTACAGCTGGGATTGGACCCCTAGCCTGGGAACCTCCATATGCCACAGGTGCAGCCCTAAAAAGACAAAAGACAAAAAAAAAAAAAAAAAAAGTTATTAACTCATACTGACTATGGTTATATATACAAATTTTCTGTTGGCTGCAAAGATATCATTTATTTTAAAGTAGCAGCATTATTCCTATACTGTTCAGAAATATTTATAGAGCACCTGTTATGTGTCAGGCATTGTCTTAAACGAAAGGATGAGTAGAATTTGAATAATATATGCCAGGTCATTGCCAGAGTCAGCAGTTCCATCATGTTCCTTTTGCCTTTTTAGTGACCTTACCATTTACATGAAAGCCCAAAGTTAACAGTAATGTTTTGGGAGTTCAGTGACTATAGCTGATCTAGGTGGTGACCATGCATTCGAGAAACTGCTGTGCTTGTTCTATTTCCCTCAGAGAGCACAGGGCTGCCCTTAGTGGAGTGATTGCCTGATATATATATATATATATATATATATATATATATATATATATATATATATATATATAAAGACTTCCTGAAACCCAGTCATTTACATAGTATGTGTCTGAAGATAATCTGGTTTGCAGAAGCAACCACTGTTTTCAGGCTCTATTTCATCATGTGAGTCTATTAATGTATTTTAGGCATCAATTAAACAGAAACAGCTTTTGCTGAAAAACAAAACAAAAGCAACAAATATTCTATCCCTAATTATATGTGGTTTATCTTGATCCTGTTATGTTTTTAACTATTATCTTGGTCCCTGTAGTTAGCAAAATGGGGGGAAATGAGCAAATGGAAATATATTTGGCTCTGTAATGAGCTGAAGTGGAATGCCTCTTTTCTACACCATTATAATGAACATTTCCTCACAATTTACACTTTTCAAACATTGTATTTCCTTCAGGATTAAATTTTCCTTAGTCAATAGTGCCTTTGTATAATTCGTACTTATTTTCAAAAAGACAATAAAGCCAACCCTGAAGTGTAAACAGTTTCTTAATGGCAGTGTGGATTTTTGGAAAGGCCATTGGTCTCAGGAGATCTAGATTCTAGACCAGGCTCTGCTGTTATGTAGGTATATGAGCTTGAATTTATCTTGACTGTTTCCTTATCTAAAATAAAGAACATATTCTTCTTAAGTTCTAGAACTCGATTCTAAAATACCAATAAATGATGAACTAGTCCCAGAAATACACATCTGATGTCCATTAATTCCCACAGAGCTGGGTCCTTCCAAAAGGTGCTAATGAGCTCCTAACACCTTCCGAGCCAGCTCTTGGTTTGATGCCCAAGCTGTCATTGTTTATAAAGATATATATAAATAATCTATTTTTGAGAAAGCTCCTTTGATTCCCTTGGTTGCAGCAAGTCCATTTTAATAACTTGTCTTTAATAATTAATAGATATGCTTAAAGTAGGAATTCTATTGTCCCTATTAATTTTTCAATTAACACTTTCCTACAAATCATATTTTTTCTTTGTCCCTAAAAAGACTGCCTAAAGCTTTTTTTACGTTTAATAACAAGAAGCAAAGGCTCAGACTAAGAATATTTCTCTTAAGATAATGTGATTAAGTATCTTCATAGGCTATTGAGATAAAACTGTAAATATATTAAATCAGATGCCACTACTTTTGTCTCACCATAAATTGGTGTAACAATAATCAGGCAAGCAGGCCCTGAAAATTTTGCCTTATGCGTCTGGCAAAGCAGATGGGAGCTTCTTTTCTCCAGTTTCATGGCTGTGTGTACAATGTTTGATAATTTGACATTTGTTGTTTAATAAATTGTGGTCCCAGAGCCAAAAATGAATCGTTTTTTGTTTTGTTTCTGTTTTTTAAATTTCTGATCCTAGTATGGGCAACGGCATAATTTCAGTGTCTGGTAATAATCAAAAGAACATTCATTTGCTTCAGTCGTGGCATAATGTATGTAAACCAACGGCGTGTTTACTTCTCAGTCATGATTGTGTTGTTTCTTGGTGGTAAGGTTGTCCAAGCCAACACAGTGGATGAACGTACTAACTTTCTCGTGGAAGAATACTCCACATCCGGTCGCCTGGACAACATCACCCAGGTCATGAGTCTGCACACGCAGTACCTGGAGTCCTTCCTGAGGAGCCAGTTCTACATGCTGCGCATGGACGGCCCGCTTCCACTCCCGCACCGGCACTACATCGCCATCATGGTGCGCTTGTTTCCGGTTCCGGGTTCCCGTGACGTCATCCTCGCTTAGGCCTTCTCCCTCCTAATAGTAACTCTGTGTTCGTTGCCAGCCAAGTATGATTATGTGGAGATAAGAACCGAAGAAGTCTATGGCCTTTTGGATCCCAAGTTCCTTGGCTACATTTTGAATGCTTTAAGCCAGTTCATGTACTAAATGTTTCTCATTTAATTATCAGTAAAATCATTTTCCATACTTAATCTCTTAACGGTTAAAGATGCTTGTTGGGTCTGAAGTCATGTACCTACTCACCTACAGGCTAAGTTTTTGTTCCTGATACTTTGCTTTTATTATTAATATGGAACAGTTGTCTGAACACTTTTTTTTTTTTTTTTTTTTTTTTTTTGTTGTTGTCTTTTTTAGGGCTGCTCCCGCGGCATATGGAGGTTCCCAGGCTAGGGGTCTAATCGGAGCTGTAGCCACAGCCTAAGCCAGAGCCACAGCAACGAAGGATCTGAGCTGCGTCTGCAACCTACCCCACAGCTAACGGCAATGCCGAATCCTTAACCCACTGAGCAAGGCCAGGGATCGAACCATGAGGTTCCGACTAGGAACCGGATTCATTAACCACTGAGCCATGACAGAAACTCCGGAACAGTTGTTTGTAACATGTTTCATCATCCTGCACAGAAAGGATGTCACTGATTTGGCGCAATCTTGGAAATCGACTATATTTCCATCAAAATCTGAAAAATAAAAAATAAATTTTGAAAACAGAACATCACCAATTTGGCCAAATAATAGGAAAGTATCAGGAGCTGCCATTGTGGTGCAGTGGAAACGAATCCAACTAGCATCCATGAGGATGCCGGTTCGATCCCTGGCCTGGCTCAGTGGGTTGGGACTCTGGTGTTGCTGTGAGCTGTGGTATAGGTCACAGACATGGCTCAGATTCCATGTTGCTGGGGCTGTGATGTAGGCTGGCAGCTGCAGCTCTGATTCTACCCCTAGCCTGGGAACTTAACATATGCTTCAGGTGCAGCCCTAAAAAGCGGAGAAAAAAAAAAAAAAAAAAAGGAAAGTGTCAGTCAGCACCAAAGGAGACTAGATAGGAGAATTCTTAAATAAATTATAATACTTCTAACTTTAGTACTTGGTACAAACTAACTAATGTTTGGTAGGGGAGAGAATTATAAATTGGGGTGATAGGCAGCAGGGGTAAGAAGGGTAGAAACAGTGCTACAGTTGGAGTGTTGCTGGAGAAAAGAGGAATAAGCACAAGATGCAAGTGCTGTGTATTTGGAGAGGTTAGCAGAGCAGCTGGGCCGGCACAGTGAACAGAGCCAGCCGGAGTTAGTTTTCCTCAAGTTTAATTTGTTTATGCTCTCACTGAAGTTTTCAACAACAAAAAAAAAGGGCTACCTTCTGTGTGTTATTAAATGATTAACTTGGCTAGGATTATTCAGTTTAAGGTTTGGAGAAGAAAGAAATAAAGTGTAGAAAATAGAATAAAACAACACTATTTAACTGAGGAGCAGACCTAAGGAGAGGAGAGGTGAAAGGTTGGCTTTGCCCGGATTTACCCATTGTCACTATCAAGGCCGATTCTGGTGAGCACATATCAGAAAAGGTCATTGAGCTTCAGTTTCATCTCAATAGGATGATGTGCACAGATAAGGCTGATTCAGAGTTATCTGAAAGGGAATGAGAGAAATATTCAAATTAGCATGCACTCTGAATTGGTGTAATACAAGTTAATGAGATTTGATTATGTTTTAAATAGAATACAGTTGATGTCATTTACTCTAATGAACTGGACATTTATTTCCTTAACAGAGCTAGAAAGTGGCTCTAAGATGACCCTTAGCAACTTCTGGATGAGGAAGTAATTGGCTTCATGTGACATTTGCTTGTGTAAAGTATCAGCTTTATGCATTGATTCAGGAATCTATTACAGTATTGTGATATAAGTTGTAGGAAGAGGATTCTATAAGAAGAATTATTAGCTATGAGAAGAATTATTAACTATAAAAATGCTTACTTCTGTCTAAATTATTATTTTAGTAATATAGAATAAGACTATATACCATGACTGTTTTATCCAGTAACTCTTGTCTTTGTTTTAGGCTGCAGCTAGACATCAGTGTTCTTACTTAATAAACATGCACGTGGATGAATTTTTAAAGACAGGAGGTAATGCCGAGTGGTTGAATGGTTTGGAATATGTACCACAAAGACTGAAAAATCTTAATGAAATAAACAAGCTATTAGCACACCGACCCTGGCTGATCACAAAAGAGCACATTCAGGTACTGAGTGTTTCTTTAAGAAAAGAAAAAGTTTACTGAGGATTCTCACTAAGAGTTAATATTTTAGTTAAATATTTTGCATAAGGCTTTATTTTGAATACTTGGATATTAGGAACTTGAAAATAAAGATAGTGTATTCATATATGTAGAAAAGATAAATTTAGAAAGTCAGTGGGTTCCATTTAAATATAAATGAATACTTCTCTCTAAGTCATCAGTAATTAGCTTGTTTAAGTGTTTTAGGGAGTAGTTATGAGAAGAGTTGATTTCTGCTTTCTAGCGGTAGGTGGAACAAAGAAAATGCACTAGCAGGATAAGGTACCTGGGTTCTCGTGTCTATCTCTGTTACCCACTAGTTTGTGACCTTTAGTAAGGTAACGTCTGTGGGGTTCAGTAGTTCCATCCCCTTCTATAAACCAGGGGCCTAGATTAAATGAGTTCTAAACTCCTTTCTAGTTCTAACATTCATAGTTTAACTATTTTGAAAAAAATGATTTTGCAAACAAGTTATTTCCCAACTGGTGTGTGAATGCTGACAGGCTTCTAGAAACTAGAGATTAGATAAGAAATAGAATTGTGATTGGCTGGAGCCCTTGGCCTTGAAAAGGAGAGTGTGAAAGGCCTCCAGGGTGAGGTTGTTGGAGAATATGCTTAGCACTGTGCTTGGTACTTGGTCACTATTCAATAAATAGGAGTCATTATCTAAATTATGATCAGCAAAGCCTTAGGTATTTAAAACCCCTGATTGCAATGCATAGAAATGTCCCTGGATTTTTGTTTGTTTGTTTTTTGAAGGTTTTAAAAAATTGTTTTTGGATCCTCTTTTTAAACTATTGTTTTGTGAGTTATTTGCCCAGTTAAACCAAACTTAGCTTTTGTCAATCTGCATATTCTGTTTTTATCTATGTGAAAATCTTTGAAGCACAGTGAGGTTTGTATTCTGGCTTGATGATATGTTAGTTAGCTAAAAGAAAGAACCCTTATTTTTATGCCACATGTTAATAACTTCGTGCCAGATACTTTGGTGAATCTAAAAAGATAGACCCTGCCCTTGGACTTGCTTGGCATCTCAGCGGGGAGATACAGGGAAGTAATGACAATGATTCCAGCACAGTAGCAAATGAAGGTATAGGAATAAAGACAATGGGACCAGGCGGTTTCACAAAAGAGGTAACATTTGAGATAGGACTTAAAGAATAAGTGGGAATTTTCAAGTAAAGGAGGGCATTCCAGACAGACAATGGAATATGAAATATTATGAAACAATAGAGAAGTAGCTAACAGTTTCAGGTTACTGAAGTGTGATCAAGGGTGAGGGAGAGGGGATGGGAAAATTAGGATCATATTGTGTGACGCAATGAACACTGCATTAAAGTATTTGTATTTTATCTTCAGAAAGTTAGGGTCTCCACAGTTAGGAGGCACATAAGACAATCCTTCCAAATGTTAGAAAATGTGTGGGTGTTGTCTCATTCTTTTACGTTTCTATATTTGTGTATTGTATAATGTTAGTGTGATAGGACCTGTCTATAACTCAACTATATAAAATGTTGTCTTTCATAAGTATGTAGTCATTTATTTAAAAGCATACATAGGGGTTGTTACTGTCAGAAGTATAGATGATCAAAGGAGCTTAGACTGCTATGATGAAGCATTGAGAATCATTAAAAGTTTCTGAGCTGAGTTGTAATAGGAGCATATTTGGGGATGAAGAGGGTAAATTATAAATGATACAGACTAGAAGCAGGGAAGCCGGTCAGAAAACATTTGCAGTAATCCACCTGAGAGTTTGGGGGTTTTTTTTAAAAGCCATAGGGAGATAAAGAGGAGGGATCAGATTGTATATGATTATTCTGCATGAGACTACGCAGGACTTGGTAACTAGCAGAATGTGAAGATGGAAAAGGGGGCTGGAACCTGAGACTCGCTCTACATGGGCAAAAAGCAGTGCCATGAGCAGGATAGCACACACAGGCATGAGAAGAGGAGCCTGGCATCTGTGTGATGATGTCCTGTTACTGAAGGAAATGCAGGTCTGTGGCTCAAGATAAAGGATAGATCAGCAATAAAATTGGATAGTTGTTTACAGATAAGCAGAGGTCAAGTTGAAGAGGTGAATGATCCATCTGGGGATATATTGTACAAGGAAGAAGATTATAGATAGACTAGATCAAGCTGACATTGCAGAGGCAAGCAGGAAAAGAAGCGGGTGGGAGGGGGATGGAGAAGGAGCCATCTCAGGGTGGGAAGGGCACTACTAAAAAAATAATAGAATTGCTGAAGTCAAGGGAGAGTAAGTTCAATCAGGGAGGAAATGAAGGAAATGTGAATGCAGAGATCAAATAAGCTAAGGACTAAAAAGAAATAGTTTTGGCCATTTGAAGGTCATATGTGACCTTAGTGAAAGTAGCTTCAGGCGTTTGCTTGAAAAAGAAGCCTGGTTATAATGAATTAAAAATGCAGAAATGAATATAAAGTGAGAAATCCCAGGTGATCAGTGCTGTTATCCTTTCAGGTTTCACGATAATCCTACAAAAATTGGCAAAGGCATTGGACAGTCTACCAATCTTTTTGGAAGCTCTTCGTCAGTATTATCAAAAGTCATAGGAGTCCCCATCGTGGCGCAGTGGTTAGCGAATCCGACTAGGAACCATGAGGTTGCGGGTTCGGTCCCTGCCCTTGCTCAGTGGGTTGACGATCCGGCGTTGCCGTGAGCTGTGGTGTAGGTTGCAGACACGGCTCGGATTCCGCGTTGCTGTGGCTCTGGCGTAGGCTGGCAGCTGCAGCTCCAATTCGACCCCTAGCTTGGGAACCTCCATATGCCGCAGGAGCAGCCCTAGAAAAGGCAAAAAGACCCCCCCCCCAAAAAAAAAGTCATAAAAATAGTAATATCTTTTGCCCTAAAAGCCCTATTAGGACTTGTTTGTAAAATCTGAACAAAGCTATATCATGAAGATGTGATTTATAGTAGCAAATAAAAAGAAAGTTAGAAGCAACTTGAATAGCTAACAGTAAGGGAATGGGGACACAGTTCTGGCCTGCAGTATAGCCCAGGCTTAAAAGTTAACAGAAGACAGTGTAGCCTCATGAAAATCAGAACACGTCAAAATGTCAGGTTTGAAAAGCAGAGAAAAATGAATGTATATTCCCATTATAGAATTATACTTATAAAAATAAAAGAAGATAATAAGGACTTCCCTAGTGGCACAGTGTGTTAAGGATCCAGTTTTGTCACTGCTTTGGTATGGGTTTGCTCCCTGGCCTGGGAATTCTTACATGCTGTGGGTGCAGCCAAATAATTTAATTAATGAAAAAAAGATATGTAAAAGTTGCATTTGAGTGATAGAATATGACTGATTTTTCCTTTTTTCCCCCCTGAGCTTTTGGTAGTATTAAATTTAGTAATATATTAAATTTGTATGTAGATAAATGGGGAGTAAAGCAAAAGCAGTGTTTTGGTTTGGGGTTTTAGCTGTGAAATAAGCGAAATGAAAGTTTTAGATTTGTGGTTGGGAAGGCAGGCAGCAGGATACACCCACATGCATACTGAGAAAGAGACAGACAAACAGACGGAGACTGATGGGAGAGAATCCCTGATGGATTAAGAGATGGAATTGATAGCAGGAGGATGAGTGTTTTTAACAGCTTCACTTATGCACTTCCATCATTCATCTGGAGGATCAAGTAAAATCGTATGCAAAAAAGTGCTTTGGTATTTTTATGTTCTTTCAAATGTGAGGTTGCATTCTATAGTTTCTGTCATCTGCTGTAGGTTCTTTCTCCACGAGAAGATATATAAAAAGATAACTAGAAGTGGACTAGCTTGATTAAATTTTTATGTGATTTTTAGGCTAGAGTCTCTACCTTAAAACCTTAAAACAAATGGTTTTGCTAGATAATTTTTAAAATCTCTTCTAGCTTCAATGTTCTCGGATTCTTGAGAAGACCTTTTGAAAATAGCATAATATGTAAAAGTGCTTTAGAAGCAGAAATTCCATTGTGTATGTATAAGGAATTTAAAAGAAGCTGCAACATAATTGTGTTGTTAGGCTTGGTAGGTTTAAAGTAACATGGTTTGACAAAGCTCGATCTTTAACCTATCGAACACCTTAAAAGGGAAGTTTAAGAATCATTGCTATAAATAGACGTCTGAACTTGTATAGATGTTTCCATGTTTTCTAAAATTGCTTTGTAGCATTCTGTGACTTTCACTTTCACTCTGCTTTGCTTTTTCATTTCAGAAACTTGTCAAAACTGGAGAAAATAATTGGTCTCTGCCCGAACTGGTACATGCTGTGGTCCTGCTGGCACATTATCATGCTTTGGCAAGCTTTGTTTTTGGTAGTGGCATCAATCCAGAAAGAGATCCAGAAATCTCCAATGGATTCAGGCTAATATCAGTCAACAATTTCTGCGTTTGTGATCTCGCTAATGACAACAACATAGAGAATGCGTCCCTTACAGGCAGCAACTTTGGGGTTAGATTTCTTAACTGTTTTTCTTTACTATCTTGCCTTTAAACTTGCTAACGTTAAAATTATCTAGAGAATTTATTACATGATTAAACAGGATATTGTATACTTGAAATACTTTTGCATTATTTTTAATTACTACACAGATTTAGCCTGTACCTAAAGTTCTGAATGGTTAAGGAGGCTTTTAGAGCAAATAGAGATTATTGCAAATCATACAGCTGCCTCGATTTTAAAATAAGTGATAATATAATTAAGATATACCACATTTTAAAATTCTAGAGTAAATAGATCCATTCATGTAAACTTTCTGTATTTGTAGCTGAAGCAAAAACACCATGCTTCTGAAATGTCTGATTTTTGTCATATCCTTTTCTTTGGCGTTACTGGAAAACGCACTTAGAAACTTAGTAACTGTCCTCTGTACATAAGGTGACATTGGGAGATGGGGACATTTACCGGAACACCTTTTAACATTAATAACGCCCAGTGTTATCTTCTCTGGCTCCAGATTGTCGATTCTCTAAGTGAGCTAGAGGCCTTAATGGAAAGGATGAAAAGGCTTCAAGAAGAAAGGGAAGATGAAGAGGCGTCTCAGGAAGAAATGACCACTCGCTTTGAGAAGGAAAAGAAAGAAAGTCTTTTTGTGGTCTCTGGAGATACTTTTCATTCATTTCCTCATTCAGGTACTTTTTAATTTCACTGCCTTTGCCTTTTAGTTGTTCTTATCACACTGACAGACCACTTCAGTATTTTCAGTATGGATCGCTCGAAACGATTCTACCATTCTACCGCCATGTTCCTTTGTTTTCTTGGTTTTGGTTTTGTTTTTTTTGTTTTTTGTTTGGTTTTTTTTTTTGGTATTTTTGCCTTTTCTACGGCTGCACCTGCAGCATATGGAGGTTCCCAGGCTAGGGGTCTAATCAGAGCTGTAGCCACTGGCCTACGCCAGAGCCACAGCAACACCAGATCCGAGCTGCATCTGGGACCTACACCATCGCTCATGGCAACACCAGATCCTTAACCCACTGAGCGAGGCCAGAGATCGAACCCGAAACTTCATGGTTTCCAGCCAGATTCGTTGACCACTGAGCCACGCTGGGAACTCCCGCCAGGCCAGGTTCCTTTGATTTTGTTCTCTACTGACCCTGATAACATCGCCTCCCCTCTTATGCTAGTACATCTTTGAATATATTTCAGATCCAGTAGAGAGGGGCTTCAGCTTTGTTACTGGTATAACATACTCTATCCTGGATACAGTGTTACTCAGAACAGACCAACTGCTAATAAAGTTAGGAATATTTAATCCATCCTACTTGGTGGCCCTTTTTAATGAGATGTGAAACACTGTTTCGAGAGATGGGGCTTGTAAGAAACTTCTCTGCCTTTTTTGTGGGTAAGGAGCATGGGGGAGGACTGTTCTCGCCCTGCTTTTTTCCAGATTAGCTCTATAATTACCCTGCACTTGAATTTGCATTTCTTTGGAGAAACCTTTGGAATTTTAGAAAAATGTATTATTTAGGTCATTTTCTTAGATTGAACTTGGAGGAGTTCATTCTGTATTAAAAGCTGGGTAGGCTTCTTCGCTCTGGTATTAAAAACAGATTAAAACCACATTCTTTTCCCTAATACTCTTGAGAGACTTTGAAATAGGAGGGAAACTTTTCAATTATGACGAAAAAAGATATTGAACATCCCATAGTAAATGTTATTAAAATAGCACAGCCTCAAGAGACTTTGAAAGCTTAAACCCTTCCAAGTCATCAATCCACATAACATTTATTTGTAAAGCAGACATCTCTTGGTTTGCAGGAGGGCTTCAAAATGACTAGGTGCCGGGTTAGTCAGTCTCATAAATCCTGTAGGTAATCGATTTGGCCATGACTTGTTTGTTGCTGTTAAATGTGACCTGAACAATAGCTCTCAGAAGTTTCACCGGGAGGAACAAGAACCCCTGTTATCACTTCCTTGATGATTTTTTATGAAAGATTTTATCTACCCAATTGAGTATATTTAATAATAATTTCTCAGAGCGTCTAACCTGCAGGAAATCCCACATAAAGAAGCTTTGTGTTTTAGTTACTGGTTTATTATTGATACGACAAACATTTATTGCACCCCTTGTAGTCTCAGCCATGTGGTAGGTATGAAGGTTTTTCAGGCTAAATGAGACATGATTCCTGCCCTCTGGGGGCTCTCCTTGCTAGTGGGAGAGAAAGATAATTACAAGAGCTGGTAGAATGTGGAGGGGCTGTGGACTCAGCCATGAGTGGGGAGGAGTGTGGGCAGATGGGGTCCTTAGAGCAAGACTTCCTCCAGCTGCTTGGCTCCGAGCTAAGTCTTAGAGGCTTGAGTGCAAGGGAGTCAGGCGGTGCCTGGGGTGAACAGCATACAGGCCTGAGCCAAGGCGGGTGGTAAGGAAACAGGATGCTGGGTACAGGAGCCAGTGGTTCTGTGTTGTGAGGACAGAACTCATGAGGTGCTCGGAAATGTGACGAGGCAGCTGATCAGGTAGATAGAGGCCTTATCATGATGACTTTTCTAACCTTAAAGGGCACCCAACCTGCCGTATTTTGGACACTTTTGCGTTACATTGTCTGTAAAACCTCCAGTCTAGAGATGGACAGTGCTTCTCAAACTTCCATGAGTCACTGGGGAATTGTGTTGAAATGCAGATTTCTATTTGGTCCCTTTGGACCAGGACCTGAGAAACCACTTTTCTATCCCACTGCCAAGTGATCCCCTTGTTTTCGGTCTGCAAACCACGCTTGGAACAACAGAGATTGCACAGGAGAGGGTGTTAAGCTCAAGATAAAGTTTTGAAAGTTATCAGCCTATACACGGGAGGGAACATCAAGAGTTGTTTATAAAAATCACCCGGGGAAAACAGATGGAACAAAGAAAAGTAATGAGCCTAGGATGAACCTTCTAGGTAAACCAATATTTTAAAATGTAAGTATTATATTAAGGTTAGTAGCATCTATTTGCTTTTAGATATTAATCTTTGTGTGTGTGAAAATTTTTAATATACATCTCCTTATAACTGAAAGAGTAAGTAGACAAAAATCCAGAAAAAGAGAGGATTTAAATTTACTTTCCCATGATAAACCATAATGGAAAGGAATATTTTAGGAATTCCCATTGTGGCGCAGCGGAAACGAATCCAACTAGTAACCATGAGGTTGTGGGTTCGATCCCTGGCCTTGCTCAGTGGGTTAAAGATCCAGTGTTGCTGTGAGCTGTCGTGTAGGTCACAGCCGCAGCTTGGATCCTGCATTGCTGTGGATGTGGCATAGGGCATCAAATGTAGCTCCTATTCAACTCCTAACCTGGGAACCGCCATATGCTGTGGGTGTGACCCTAAAAAGCAGAAAAATAAGAATATTTTTAAAAAGAGCATGTGTATATATGCATACATATATATATGAATCACTTTGATATACAGCAGAAATTAACACGTAAATATATTATACTTCAATTAAATTTTTTTAATTAAAGACATATAACACACTTTAACTAATTGACATATCTATCCCAAACTTCAATATATACCATTATTTTTAGTTGCACATAGAAAATTTACCAACATCAACCATACACTATTAATAAAACAACATCAACAAATTTAAGGGATTACAATTTCATGGAGTATAACTTTTGACCATAATGGACGTAAGCTAGAAATCAGTAACAGAAATAACTAGAAATGTCTCAAATGTTTAGAAATTAAGCAGTATACGTCTAAATAGTAAGAGTGAAAGAAAAGTCACAATAGAAATTAGAAAATATTTGGAGCTGAATGGTAGTGAAACATGGCAGAGACATAATTTTTTAAAGCTGCTCTAAGACCACTAGAGCTTGAAGGGCATAAATATTTTATTTCTTTTAGTTTTTTTTTTTTTAATGTTGAAAATATATTTTAGAATCCCAGTCTTTACTTTCTTAGACCCTTGAGCAAGGACTTCTGCCTTCAAAAGTGAATTTTGATTAGCAAGTTGTAGACCCAGGCCAAAAATTATATTTGGATTTTAATAGAAGAGGCTGTATCATTTATAAATTATCAGAGATAAATAATTTCATTATTAACCCAACCATTCCCAGTACTAAAATTGCTGACCACACAAAAATAACAGAAAAATGACTCATGTGGCTAATTGAGTTATTTTTATCATATTTTAAAATGGAAATAGAAGTTTATTTTTCTGTACAAGTTTCTTGATTTGAGCAGCATGATAAAAGTGTTTCAGATTCCATATAGAGATTCTAATAGTTTTTCAATCCTTTTGAAGAAAATAAATGTTTAAAGTGTTCTATGAGGGTAATATTCTGTACCTTGGAAACAGAGTTAACTAGCTTTTATTGTTTTTTCATTTTTCAAGTTAGCATGAAGTTCCATTACTATAACATAGTATTTTCTGTATCATATTAGTAGCCACCCCTTAGGAGCAGAAGAATGCAGGTGATATGCAAAATACCATTTCTTTTGAGTCCAGAGTTTGAAATATTTGTTTAGATAAAATTAAAATTAAGAGTTTTTAAGTTCATCGATTAGAGTACTAATTTAAACTCCCTCTAAAGAAAATAACTTCTAGAGTTCCCATCATGGTGCAGTGGTTAACGAATCCGACTAGGAACCATGAGGTTGCAGGTTCGATCCCTGGCCTTGCTCAGTGGGTTAAGGATCTGGCGTTGCTGTGACTGTGGTGTAGGCCGGCAGCTACAGCTCCCATTAGACCCCTAGCCTGGGAACCTCCATATGCAGCAGGAGTGGCTCAAGAAAAGGCAAAAAGACAAAAAAAAAAAAAAATTAAAAAAAAAATAACTTCTTAAAGCAAATTTAGGAAAAAATATTTGTGGCTTGAGAGAACTTTGTCCTTCTGTGGACAGAATTGTCCAAAAACAGGTCTTGATTGACTCCTACTTGGGAAATGAATGTGGATCTTATTTGTATGATAAATTCTATTTTATTTGGTTTTACTCTTTATTATTTTTGAGTGTTTAAAAATCCTATGTGTCAACTTGCATATATATATGAGCAAAACGAAAACTAAGTCAAAGGCACCAGTGGTGTAATAATAGCGCTAGGACCTGGTTGTACCGTGTCGGGGGAAAGATCGTGTCAAGAGGAAAACTGTTTTATAGAACTTACTTATCACTCACTGGTCTCAGTTTAATTTTACCTTTTTTTTTTTTTTTTTTTTTTTTAAATGACCTCACCCATGGCAAATGAAAGTTCCTGGGCCAGGGATTGAATCCAAGCTGCAACTGCGACCTATGCCACAGCTGCAGCCACGCCAAACCCTTTAACCCACCTCGCCGAGTAGGGGATCAAATCCACGCCTCCACAGCAACCCAAGATGCTGTAAGATTCTTAAGCCCCTGCACCATAGCAGGAACTCCAGTTTAATTTTACTTTGCAACCCACAAGACTCCTAATTTTCACAGCAGCCTCAGTGATTACTACTACATTTTAGATTTTTTGCTTCATTTATATTGCTTATTACATGATGAACTGAACTAAGGCAAGTATAACCTTATCCACAAATGTTAAGAGATAATGCATTGAAAACACCATCCTTTAAGTGTTTTTATTTACCCAGACAAAGGCTAGAGCACAAGGAGATAGCACAGTGGTTGTGAGGATGGACTGGGGAGAAGCCTGGGCTTTTTCTTTGGAGAGCCCAAAGTCACCTGAAAGCTTCAGATCAATGTAATTTAATGTTTACAGATATTCCACATCATCTTAAACTAACCCACAGTGTATTTATTTTTGGCACTCAGTAGTGACAATGGTGACTTACAGTTAGGTTTTTTTTTTTTTTTAATTTCTTAAGGGTCTATTTCTTTTCCTATTAACGAAACAAAGGAAGAATAGATATTGAGCACATGGCATAGCACTTGGTTTATTGCAAGTACTCGACAAAGGCTAGTTTCTTCCCTTTATGTGTAATAAAGAAGTTATGTAAGAATTTTAATGAGCTATTTCCTAAGTTGGGCGGCTTAGGCACTTTAACTTTCCTGCCGATGTTATGCACCCTGATCCCTCCATGCCAGGGACTGAAGGGAAGGTTAAAAGTCATGAGAAAGGAATATTCGTTGCTAGGATTTTCATGAAATGGCCAAGATTAAAGAGAATAAAGGTAGTACTCTTTCTCAGTTCTTTCAGATGAATTATTGCAATTACACCTGTTTTTTAAGCTTTCTCAAGATGGTTCACTTAAGAATTACAGTGTTTTGTTATGCCACAAAATTGTTCTATTGACTCTTTAATATGCATTAATTATTATGAAATAATGAATTTATTTCATATTAAGTAAAATACTTGTTGAGAAAATACTCTCCTTTGCATGGAAGGACCTAGTCTCTTCATTTGAAAAATACATGTTCATTTTTGATGGAGTTCCCATTGTGTCTCTGTGGTAATGAACCCTACTAGGGTTTGATCCCTGATCATGATCAGTGGGTTAAGGATCCGGCATTGCCGTGAGCTGTGGTGTAGGTTAGAGATGAAACTTGAATCTGGCACCTCTGTGGCTGTGGTATAGACCAGCAGTTGTAGCTCCAATTGAACCCTTAGCCTGGCAACCTCCACATGCCACAGGTGCAGCCCTAAAAAAGGCAAAAAAAAAAAAAAATTGTTCATTTTTGAGAGCAGAAGATAGTAAATAAAGGTTGTTTATTCCCTTTTAGTGTTCGAAATCAGAAAAAAAGTAATTATAAAGACAGATTGACATAGGGGGAAAAGTATGTTAAAAAAGAATTGTCTTAAAACCAAATTAACATGCGTTGGAGATTTACAATTTTTCAGTGGTGAATTTTTAATATTCAAGTATATAGAAGTCAGCTGTCTTAAAATATTTTTACAGCCTTCCTATCTTTCTGAATGCCGTTTTGATACTGCTCTAATGTTTACTTCCTATGTTGTCTACCCTTTTGCTGTCATGGACATAGAAAAATACACGTATCTTAGGTGTAAAACAATGAATTTTGCACAAACTGTACGTTTCTATTGAACTAGCAAGCAAGTCAGTAAGAGCACCCAAAAGTCCACTTTCGTCCCTATTACGAGCTCTTACCCAGTCCTTCTCCCTGGATGCTTCTCCGTAAGCTAAAAATGAACCCAAACGATTTTCCACTGTGAATACGTCCAGATGAAACACCGTCTACTTTTAACAAAATCCATCTTAGGAATTAACCTCAGTTAAGGTGGTATTTCACCTTCATCACGACTCCTTCCTAACATCCTACTTCTTCCATTGGAGAAATCAAAAAAATATTTAAGCTTTATATTCAAAGACCTGGAGTCTCTTTCTTTTCTGCATAAATAAAACTCGTGTATTGATCCTTGGCTACTGCTGCTTGGATATTTCGATTTAGTCACAATTTTTTGGTCTGGATAACTACAGCTAAAGGCTATGATTGCCAGTATTTAGAAATGAAATAGTGTCCAAAACTTCAGCGAAAGGTGTTTTACGTGAATTGAAGCCATGTAGTCAGCATTGTCACTGGAAATCCGTGGAAAAGCACGAAGCTAAAAAGTGGAGGAAAATGAAGTGGCTGCACTGTTCTAACTCTGTACGGTTTCCTTAACACCAGATTGTTCATTATTGTCCTTAGATTTTGAGGACGACATGGTAATAACATCTGATGTCTCCCGATATATCGAAGACCCTGGTTTCGGGTATGAAGACTTTGCCAGACGAGGGGAGGAGCATTTGCCAACATTCCGAGCTCAGGTATGAGATGCCCTTGATTCAGAGGAAGTAGAAAATAAATACTATCATTTCACTGTGAAATGTTAAAATGTAAATAAGTTGACCCCTAGAGAAATCAATAGGTCATTTTGTAGAATCCGTAAATATTTTTATTTAACCTAGTTTTTGGCCTTGTCCAACTTGATATCCCAATTGGTGGGTGATTCTTTCAACATCTACCCCCCACCCCCAGGAGACAAAGGGAAACTGCTTTATTCAGTTACTTGCAGTATTGCATGGTAGTTATATAATGTTCACTTTTAGGAGTGGAGCGTGGAGGAAATCAAGTGACATGACCACATTTACAATAAAAAACCATTTGGTAAAAAGATCATACATCAGTAGTTATGGGCTCAAGGGCCCCCCACCCCCACCCCCAAGACGTAGTTGTGATGTGGTTCCTAAGAGCATACAGGTGTGCATCAGACTCCGTGATCTGCCCGCCAGCCATGTGACTGCATAGGTTTGGTCACACAGGAATATTCCAAGGTCTTCCGGGGTCCTTCCAGATGAGGACAAAGGTTGCATAGGACTTGCCCACAGGAGGCAGCCAGAGTTTATCACCGTCGTGCTAAACCCTGGACCCACTGAGGAAACATCAGGGCACTCCCATCGACAAGCTGATGTGAAGCCTTCTGGGTAAAGCCACAAACTCAGGCTTAGGTGTGAAACATTTCCACTTGCTTGTTTCCCTGGTCGTCTTTATCAGCAACACAGAATTAAAGTGGTGAGTGGCCGTTTCGTAAATGGCAGCATTTTACTCTTTTAGGACTATACCTGGGAAAATCACGGGTTCTCCCTGGTGAACCGACTTTATTCCGACATCGGCCACCTTCTTGACGAGAAGTTCCGCATGGTCTATAACCTCACCTATAACACTATGGCCACCCACGAGGACGTCGACACGACCACGCTGCGCAGAGCTTTATTTAATTACGTCCACTGTATGTTTGGAATCAGGTAGGGTCATCGTGGAGAAAGCTTTAAATGTTTCTAAAGGAAACTGTAAAATTCTATCCTGTTGAGAAGTATACACTTCTCGGGAGAAAATATCATGTGCAGACTTAAGATTTTAAAAAAATTACTTCTAGGGAATTCCAGTTGTGGCTCCGACTACTATCCATGATGATGCGGGTTTGATCCCTGGCCCCCCTCAGGGGGTTAAGGATCTGGTGTTACCCTGAGCTGTGGTGTAAGTCACAGACGCAGCTCAGATGTAGGCTGGCAGCTGCCGCTCCAGTTCAACCCCTAGCCTGGGAACTTCCATATGCTGCTGGTGCGGTCCTAAAAATAAAAAAAAAAATTTTAAAAAGACATATTTTATAGACAAGTATTTTTCTGTATTTAACTGTTATGAATTCTCTGTGGATATAGACATACAGTAGTTAGAATTTACTAAGGAGGGAAAAAACATCAGTAATCATTGGGGATAGGGGAGAATCACTCAATCTGAGACTCCTTCCTGGAAGACCTGAACATTAAAACACGCATATTATATCCCTTTAAATAGCTGTGATAAGTGGTTGGTTGGTTGGTTAGTTGGTTGGTTGGTTTTTGAAGGAATAATAATTAGAGTATGAATAAAACTAGGCTAGAACCTGCCCTCATAAAGTGTACATAATCTCACTAAGAATACTGAAGCAAAACTATAAAGTCAGTATGAACTAGTGGCCTCTAAATATAGAAAATTAGAATTGAGAGGTCAGGGAGTAAATGAATGAATGAGACTGAATGGTCTCAACAGGAAAGAAAGCTCTTTGGAGAACATCCTTTTTGAGCTAAGTTTTAAAGACTTGTATGGGAATAGATTTGCAGGAAATCTCTAGTTATGAATACATTCCCTTTGACTCTATACTATGTCCTTTCTGATTGTAGAATCAGAAAACCATTATGAAATGGAATTAGAATTTAATTTGTTAAGCAGTTTCTATAATTTGAACTCTTAATGAGTCCCAAGTTTCCTGAAAAATCAACCAATAATGAAACACTCTACCTAGAAGATACTAGTATAATGGCAAATAACAACTCTGTTATTTGCCCATTTACTATCCTAGAGAGCGAGTTATCACAGAGACCTCACATTTCAAAACAGATACTGGACCAACCTAGTTAAGAAAAAAAAAGTTCATAGGTTTTAATTCAATTTCTATAAATATTTATAGTATTCAAGACAGTAGATAACAAATACGATGATTCTGTTTCTCTGTTGCATGCTACTAAATAAAGCTTATACAAAATCCTGGAGATCCTTTTTTTTTTTTTTTAAACTGAGCATTATGTTTGGGTTAAAAAACAGCAGAAAATATAGAAGAGAACCCCCAAAGCTCCCTCTGCTACATTTACCCGCCTGTCCGGATGCCTCTGTGCCCGTTGACTCTGGTCTTTGTTCTCTCAGGTTCTGGATGAACTGTCTATGCTCCTGTGCACCTGGGCCCACAGTCCCATCTCCTGTTCTTTTCTCAAGATCCCTGTTCTAGCAATTCTCCCTTCTCTCTGCCGCATACTAAACTTTATTCTCTTGACCAGGTCTTTCACATTAATACATAAACATGCCTTTATTTCTCTCATCACCTTTAAAAAAAAAAATCCTTTCTTCATCCCCCTTTTCCCTCTGGCTATTGCCCCATATTTCTGCTCCCATGCATAGCACATCTTTCTGAAAAAACTTGTGTATGTCTACGGTCACCATTTTCTCATCTCTCATTCTCTCTTGCACCTGACAAGCTTTCACTCCTACCACGCCAACAAAATTGTTCTAATTGAGGTCGGCAGGGACCTCTGCATGGCTCCTGGCAGTGGCCAGTTCTCAGTAGCATCTTCTTTGACTAGTCAGTGTCATTGGACACAATTGATTATTCCCTCTTCCATGAAATGCTAGCCTCCTGCCTTAGGGCTTAACACTTGTTCCTTCTCCTGGTATTTGCTCAAATGTCAACCTCTCAGAGAAGCCTTCCTGCCCACTCCATCTAAAATCACAACTCTCAGAAATTGACAGAACACTGTAAATCAGATGTAATGAAAAAAATAAAAATCGTACAACAACAAAAAAGAAAATCTCAACTCTCCTCCTAGCCCCCAGTTCCATTTTAATCTCCGTAGCTGTTATTGCCATCTGACATATTGTATGGTTATCTTTTTCATTTTTTTCTCTTTTTTTCTCCAATAGAATTTAAATTCCATGAAACCAGGGATGTTTGGCTATTTTATTCATTAGTGTATCACCAGTGCCTAGAAGAGTACATGGAAAGTACCTGGCACATAATAGGTACCCAATAAATATTTGTTAAAGAAATTAATGAACAAGCTTTTGGTGTTTAATCACTAGATAATAGATGTGTTCTTGATATAACTTTAGAAATCAGAAATTTTGATTTTGTCACTATAAAGCACGTGATCATTTTGCTTATAGGTATGATGACTATGATTATGGAGAAGTTAATCAATTACTTGAACGAAGCCTGAAGGTTTACATTAAGACAGTGACCTGCTATCCTGAGAGGACTACGAAGCGCATGTATGACAGTTACTGGCGTCAATTCAAACACTCAGAGAAGGTGTGTTTCATGACTAAACATTTACCATAGACATATATTCAATATAAGAAGTAATGGTTATAGGAAGATGATTATAGAAAAATGATATAGGAAGATATTTTTAAAAATCAGTGCCATCCTTTTTTTTTTTTTAAATGTTGTTTTTAAGTGCAGGACTAATGAATTGTAACTAAATTTATGTTTTGTGTTTTGTCCAATGTGGTGTATAAAGTAAAAATTTAGCACTGGCCTTTGAAAGATTGGATCTGAAGATGGATATTTTAAAAGCACATTTGGGAAACTGTCTACCATTCTAACAATTAATAAAAATCAAACCTACAGAGATGTTACATTAAGTATAATTGTATCTTGGCCCAGAAGGCATATCCATTTAGAGAGTCTTTAACTCTAGCCATTACACTTAATCTATGAGAACAGTAGTTTCTCATTCCAATTTGATGATTTGGTATTTTGACAAAGTAATGCAGGACCTTTGAGCCAAATATATTATTCCATGAGGATATTTCTTTGGATTGAAATATATAGGACTCATGACTTAATACCTAATGAGTGTTAAGGATGTTTACCAACATAGTAGTATAGTATACGAATGGGCTTAAATCTTAGGTCTTTTGATCCTTTAAGTCCAAGAATCTTCCATTAATACCACAGTGTCTGAGCTTGAGAGTAAGAAAACCTTTCGGGGGCATAATACCCATTAATTAACACTATGACTTTGATAGAGAATATGATGACCTTGATACCTAGCAGACTTTCTTGAAGTCTTAGAGCCAATCACACGTCAGATAAATACCCGTTTATCTCCAGCATCTGTCCTTGGTACATCTTTACACTCTGCTTATGTGTTTGCATTGGATTTTCTTCATTTACTTGGTGGTATGTAGAACTTCTCCTAGAATAAATCCAGCAATAGATCTCACCTATAGGAAGATAACAAAATCATTTAAATGTATCACATTTCTTTATAAAAAGTTTTGAAAATATATGGGTATCTATTTCAACCTTTCAGATGAGCTGTATCCTCCCCCTAAAAAGTTAGGTGCTTGTACCTAAAAGACTCAAGGCAAGCTATGCATATCTCAGTACTAGACACTAATTCCAAGCTGCTTTAAGCTTCAGATTTTCTTTTCAGTGTCTCCCAAAGTACAGGCATACTTCAAAGATACTGTGGGTTCGGTTCCAGACCACTGAAATAACTATGTTTACACTATATCGTAGTCTATTTAGTGTACAGTAGCATCGTGTCTTTAAAAACAGTGTACATACCTTAATTAAGAAATATGTCATTGCAAAAAAATACAAACCACCATTTGAACCTTGAGTGAGTCATAGTCTTTTTGCTGGTGGAGGGTTTGGAATATTGTGAGGATTACCAGCTGTAACACAGAGGCATGAAGTGAGCAAATGCGGCTGGAAAAATGATACCAATAGACTTGCTCAACACAGGTTGCCACACACCTTCATTTGCAAAACAACGCAGTATCTGCGAAGTGCAATAAAGCAAAGGGCAATAAAACGAGGTCTGTCTGCAGAGAATAAGAAATGTTTTTAAAAGCTTTCCAAAGAGTAAATGTTTACTGATAGGGCTGATTTTTAGCCATATAAAATTTTACAACTGGGAAAAAATATTAATGTGTAGGAAAATTGTTGTTTGTAAAAATTAGCTTTATTTTATAACCCCAAAGACTGATTGGCTTTACACAAGATCTATCCTAATGAAAGTATTGGACTTTTTAAGACTTGGAGGGGTCGTTTTTACTCTTAAAGCCATTTTGTATAAAGGCAGCCTTTGTATGAGTGTTCTGTTACATACACGCATCAATGTACCCAGGCACGTGTGTTTGTGCATGTACCGATGATACCCATGAAAAACCTTTGTGCCTGCCTGATATGTGGAAAAAAATTAATTTGTTCAGTGGTGTGTCATGGTCATTAAATTGGTAACACTCTCTTTTCCAGGTTCATGTAAATTTGCTTCTAATGGAAGCACGGATGCAGGCTGAGCTTCTCTACGCACTTCGCGCCATAACGCGGCATTTGACCTGAAACATCACCCGGGGAAGATGTCATGTGTGTGTAAAGACCTTTTCTCATAGGATATCCATCAGAAGCTGTTTGTGATGTAGCATCAAACATTATTCAATTCTCTAGTGTCAAAGTTTAGCCGTTTTTGGGGGGCGGCTGTAATGTGCAATGATGTGTTTTCGTTTTCTTGATGCTTAACATGACTAACAATTTGCAAAAATAATCCTGAGGAGCACTACTTGGCATTGGTGGTAGTTGGGTTTTTGGATACTGATCCTAAATCATGAACCTGGTTTATTAATGCTTAACTTCAGTGCTTTGGGGTTTATGTGTATGTGTATTTTTGTTCTTTCCTTTTTTTTTTTTTTTTTTTTAAAAAACAAGGACAAAGCGCTTACGATCTGCTCAAGCAGTTGCTTATCAGATATCAGAATTCACCAATGAATGACCTCCTCTTGGCCATTCTAAAATGTTCACGTTGTGTCCTAAATCTGGTGGAGGAGAAGCATGCGCTGTTGAACGAAGCTGCTCACAGGGCACACGTCTGTGTCTCTAGGAGATTATTTGTCAGGCACTGTTTAGTATTTTTGTTTATTTGTCTGTTTGGGGTTTTTTTTTTTTTTTTTTTTTTACTGCTATTGGCGATAACATGAAATGTGATACAGCCATTGTCCATAATTTAATGTGAAAGTAATCATGATGAATTCTATAGCATGCTACTGAAATGCCAAATTCAGCTCTTTTCTTTCACTCCTGAAACAAAAGTTTCCGTTTTCCATATCAAATGTATATACGAAAAGTGGAATTAATGCACAATCCTTTCTCTCGAGGACAGTAATCCTCAGTCATCGGAAATAATCAGAGCTCACAGTGCTGCTTACAGATCATTTAGTTGGCACATATAAACATGTACCCACACGAGACTGACCAAAAATTTTCTTTGCACATGTTTCTTTTCTCATAGTGTTTTCTGTATTGCAGTAAGCAGAGGAAGGTTAAGATACCTATATTTTTTTTTCCTCTTAGGCTATTAGAACTTATTTTCCATGGTTTTTCTTATGCTAGGTTAAGCAGTTTATTATTCAAAGGTAACAATTGTGTTTCTATGCATTAATGTGATTGAACAACGACAGCAAAAGAGTGCAATATGTTTAAAAAAAATACTCAACCAACTTTCCCCCCATTATGTCACTGCAGAAGTGTCCTTTTTAAAACAGAGCCATAAAGAAATTGTGTTGGAATTTCTTTATTGCACAAGGCTTTCGCCTTCCTGGGGTTGAACCATGTTCCTTTTGCAATGCCAAAGCATCCCCTTCCCCAGAAAAAAATCTCTTCGGACAACTGGTTAAAAAAAAAAGATATCAGGTCTTTAAGGGAGGAAAAAGCATTCAAAAAGTCACATTTTTGCATTGGTTTCTGTTGCTGGATTAGACTATCTTCACAGAGCACAACATTATGTGTTTATAGCTTTAATTTGTATTATGTTAATGAACCAGTGAAGTGCCTAAAGAGATGCTCACAGCTATCCAGTAGGACACGACTGCACTGCTTAAACACTTTTTGGTTAATTAAGGGTGACTTGAATTTTACACAGACATACTCATTTTTTTTTAAAAAAAAGGTCCCTTTCTCCATAGTGAATAATATAGTTAAACTTTTCTGCTGGAGTTCCCACAAAGATTTCATTTTAGACTGACTGACTTGTTACATAGGACTTACTTTTTTTCTCTCATGCAAGAAGTGTGGACTGGTGTTCGGTTCAGTCATTTTTCCCCTTCCATTCATCATCTTTTTCTGGTACAATCCATTCCTTTGCTTTCTTTTAGGTTTTGTTTCAGATAAGAAAATAGAAAGATGACTGTAAACCTATGACTGTGTGGTAGTTCTGCATTTTTAGATTCCAGGATCTTGTTTAAAATCTTCCATGGGAGGAAAAAAAAAAATGACTAATATTTTTAAAGACAGGGTGGTTTATTTAAAAAGATTATTCAATGAACCCATGCCGGATCTATTCTGTCTTGTTTATTGCATATGCCATATGTTGATTTTATTCCATATCACATTATATAGATATGTATTAGCTACAAAGAAAGTGTTTAGAAGAATGGCAAAACATGAATGACAACATGTATAGCCATTTGACTTTTCTAGTTTTAGTTCTTTCAAGTGGAGGGTATCCTTTATCCTTGACATGTGTTTTTTGTTTGTTTTACTAGCATTCTTTCAGTTAATAGCCCTAGTTTTTGTGCAGGTGACCTGTATTACAGGATGAAAAGTGATTTTTGTATATTGAAAAGGAGGAGAAATTCTCACAGAACACCATATGAGCTTTAGACCAAAAGGGGAAATAAGATTTAAGTAACTAAAATGGCCACTCAGTTTTTGTTTTTGTGTCCCCCCTCCCCGCCCCCCTGCCCCAGAAATGTAAGTAGTTGGAGTTTGAGTTGTGGAAATATTAGTGCCTTTACTAGATCTCTTTCCTAGCAAAGTTTCTTTTTAGCTCAGCATCGATCTATCTCATCACTAATCAGGAAAATCAGTTGACTTGGAACGACAAACAAAAACAAAACAATGTATTTATGAACCTCACTGAATCAGCCTAGAAAAGATTGACTTCTGAAGGCGCTAATGCACCTGCCAGGATGCAGCACGCGCAGCCTTCCAGGTTGGGAATGCCATTGTACAGCGAGTCTGCTGTGAGCTTCACTTAATGCAAACTTGAAATTCTGATGCGGTTTTCCAGGGTGGTATTTTTTCAGAGTATTGAATTTACTATGTAGTAATTTATAGGATAGCTTTTTATATTCAAATGTGATATTTTTCAAAGAGATACCTGGTTCAATTGGTGTAACGATGTGATGATACGATACACTCACCCACCCCTTGGGCTCACATTGTGCCAAATTTAGATGTGCACGTGGATGTGAAAAAAAGCACATGTGAATGTGAAGTCTCTGACTCCGTTGCTTATTATTTTCACGTGAGTCTAATAACCCAGTGATACGGATGCTTGATTGATGTCTCTTTTGAGTTGCAAGTTTTCCAACTTTAGTTGTAATTCTTAATTTCGCAGATCAACTAAAGACTCTCCCCGCTGAAAGTAAATCTTTAACCCAGTCCCCTGCCAGCAGGAGTGGCCAGGCGGGTCCCTCCTGGGAGCCTTCAGATTAGGCTTCCTTAGATGGACTCGTGACAGTTAGAGGAAGACAGGCTTTTGAGACGAAACAACATATTTACTTTCCTCACCTTTTTGAGCTAAGTATATTGTCTCAGTCTCAGGAAGAATCTTTGTCCCATTTGGGGTACTTTTTAAACTAAAAATGGCTAATATGGGATCTGGGGCATGGCCTTGGCCTGTCATCATGGCTTTAAACCCAAGTAATAATGACAGAGCAACACAAGGCTGTCTTAGAACAGCAAACTCGGTGTAAAATTGGTATCAAAACTGTACTTGAACCAGAGTCCCTATTTTAATCGTGTTATAAAGTCCCTTAAAGATCTTAAATGCTTCTAAAAACTAATTAACATATTATTTCTGAAAAAAAAAGTTTCCCATCTTTATAGAGTTTTTAAATCAAAAATCTTAGATTTTTATGCTGCATAAAAAATGAAATTATCAACCAACAATTGAAGAGCTATACTTAAAAATAGTTCACCATTTCATGCAGAGTGCATGCATATATGATGGTAGGATTTCTTTTAAACTCTAAGGATCATTTGTTCGGGGAAAAGAACGAATTTCAGTGCAAGTTGTAAAAATGATCTGCACTGTGCTGGCGACACGAGGTTTTTGTTTTGTTTTATGTTGTGTTTTAAAGACAATGAATCATTCCTCTGGAAAGCAAGACCTTAAACTCGTCTCTTTATCTAAGGGGACTTTTTCTTCTTTTATGCAAATAATCGGTCTTGCATGGAGTAAAAATTATGCAACAATACTGTTTATAAATAGTATATGAAATTTGCTAATAGTACAATTGAACCGCAACCTGAAAGACATGTGGCTCCTCTATTCAGATCAAGATTTAAGTTGCCTGATTTCGTACTCAGAACCTGTGGTGGCCATCGTCATAAACCACGTTTCCTGATTAGATCCCTCTGGAGACTGAGAGCCAATCGTCTTTCCTTAAACCAGTACTGTACCATGAATGTATTCATCTCAGTCACAGAACGTCAATGCCCCCTCTAGGTGGAGCTTACTACTTCCATGCTGATTTGGCTTCGTTAGCAGTGTCTGCTCAGGTGAGACCTAGAGCAAAAAGAGCTGGGGAGAAATGGATCGTGGAGGTAGAGGTACCTGTCAAAGCAGAGAGAGCCCTGTGAGGAAGGAAGAGTTTTTCAAGGAACGCATGGACCACAATTCTTAGGGCGTGGCAGCCCTCAGCATCACACACCTCATCTAAAGGAGCACTTCCTGTTGTGGGAGCTCCTGCCTGCATTAAGCCCACCCTTTCCTGCCTGCTTTCTCTTCCTCCAAGTGCCTCAACCTCTACCACACTCACTCTCCTCCCTTCCCCTCGGCCCATCTTGGTCTGAACGCCTTCTCACAATCCAAACCAAACATCACCAGCCACCTGCTGATCGTCACCAGCATTTACTTTTCCTAGTTACTTTTTCTCCATTCATTAAGAATATGATTTGTCCCAGCTCCTCTCAATCCCCCCACCGTCTAGCTATATTTTGGCTGACCTTTGCCCTAGACCCCCTGCCAGATCTTACACAGCACCGCGTGTAATCCCGCCAGTCCCATACTGTTCTCCCCTTTCCCAGCTGCCAAAATATCTTGCTCTCCTCTACCTCATCCCCAAAGAGCCTATAAACTCAGAGTATCCAACCTTTTCATGGATTCACTCTCTGTTGTTCAGTAATACTACTTCCATATTTTAAATAAATCATAGAAGATTTTTGCCTTCTATCAAAGTAGGAATCTTTATATTTATACATGATACAGAAATTGAACTATTTCTTACCATGCAGAATTTAGTGTTTAGCAGGATTTTAAAAATGATTGCATTGCCATCCTAACCTGGATCTATAATAGGTAATAAGTACCTGCATTAGTCCAAGGTATCTGAATGTAACGTTAAACTTCTCCAGCAATCCAGATCAATCTGTAACCCATCAGTGGAACAGGAAATGTCTGGCATAGGAATGGGAGATGTTTCAGACATTTGTTTTATCGGTGTCATTTGGGCCCTGAAACAGATTTCCAACAGGAGGACATATGATAAAGGATGTGTGGGTGGTCCCATTAGATCACAGAAGCCCATTTCATGTATAATATAGATAAAATACCACAAAGCTGGCTCCGTAAGTGTTTGCTCAAGCTTCTGTTGGTTAGACTAAGCTGCTAGCCCCTATTCCTACCCTGTTCTCATTGGGGGAAATGAGCTGTGGGGTGAGAAGGGAATGCATTGCCCTTGTAGTCCTTAGTCCCCTGGCTGCACGTCCCGGTATAGCCAGACAGTATCATTAAGGAACAGGAAATGCACGGAAGGGGAAGAAGCGAGAGGTCTTCCTCTCTAGCCAGTGCCTGCTCAGTGGAGGGATGTAGTTTCTAGATGAACACAGTCAGGTTTCTGACATGGGGCGTGTTTGTCCATCAATGGTTGTCTGACCTGAAGACAAACTCCACCCTGTTTGAAAGGACAGAGAATCATAGGCTACGGTGGTCTGCCGATGGCCTTCACGCCCAGTCGTGAACTACTCCACCTGACAACCGAGTCTAGTACCTACCCTGAAGGGCCCAGGAATGAATAGAATAGATGCCTAATCAAAAAATGAGACTTGGATAATGGAGACTGAGAGGATGGTTTTTTGTTATGAAATCAAATGTCCTGAAATGTTTGTTCTCGCTTTCAATCAATTACGACTGTACCACCATGAATTCCAGAAATGAAAAAGAAGAAATATGGGGGTAGTTGGGGGATGACTCTCTGATTCTTTTCACTGCTTGTGGAAATCTTTGAAACAATGAAATGCATACTGTAAAATAGCCTTTAGAACAAACACCCCATTTTACAGCTCATAGGACAACATCAAATGTTAGTCTAAAGATGATAAATATAATCTGGGGTATATACATTTGCTAAAACAGTCTATTTTCTTGCACCCCTCAATGTAACCTCTTTAAAATGAATGTATAATTTTTAACAGAAAGAATATCAAAGGGAGAGGGACTCCCTCGTCTTTAATGCTAAAATAGTGTTTATGAATCCTGATTAACTAAGTATATGCATTATGATACTTACTCAGTGAAACTGATCATACATCTCTCTTTAAAAGAATCAGTCTTTACAAACTGTCAGCGGACTCCCAGATGTGATCAGGAAGGATCAAAAGGTAGGCTAAAGGAAATGTGTCAGTTGGGTAGTCAAGAAGTTTCCTTTGTGACGTTTGAGTCTGTTTTCTCCTTTCTGAATTTCGCTGGTTCTCTAAAATAAAAGATAAGAGTTCAATGGTACCCTTGCTCATCAAGGAAAGTGATCCCAACTCTCTATCTAATGCAGATATTTCCTCTGCCTCCATCCATCTTCCCTGGACAGAAAATATGGTATTTTTCCCCCTTCCTCTTTTCTCTTCACATTTACTCTTTTCAACCCAAAATAAGATAGACACAGAAAGCAAACCACAAGCCGGTTTGGCATCTTCTCCAAGCTCATAGAATAGTCATAGCCACATGCATGGTTGGAGCAAGGTTACAAAGAACCCTGTCAGGTCAACTTGGAACATGGCCTTGCCACTTGGATTAGCTCCTTCACACCTGAAAATAACTTTCCTGGTCATGGAAAAACTGGATGTATCCTTTAGCTTATGAAATAGGATTTGAACTTGAAATCTTTTTTTTTTTTTTAAATCCTGATTTTGCAGGGCAGCTACATCATGAATGTATATATTAAGACTTCGTAGCTGAATTGCACATGAAATCAGATTGCCAACTTCTTATCTTTCGATTTTAGACATCATTTTATCCTTAAGTTGTGAGTGATATATGTAGCATGCTGTGAAACGTCTGTTAGAGTTCTTTAATTCATCAGTATTAATACAGAATTATCTTTTGCGTTCCTCGGTACTTTTTATTCAGTGTAATCAGAAGCTGTGATGTTTTGCCTTTGTAGTCCTGTGCTTTGTTACTGTAATTTTTTTTTTTATACGAAGCACGTGACTTTGGACTAACGTGAGGCGGATGACGTGATCTTTAAGACTGCTATATTTAGATCAGTCTCTTACTATATAAGGTTTTCCATTAGAATAAGCTTTTATCAAATAGAGCATTGATGCCATTTAGGATTCACACAGTTTTCAGTGTCAGATGGTGGTCTTACATTTATAGTTGCAATTCTGAAAATAGCAAACTTGGTAAACAGCCACTTTAAACTTGTTCTGGCAAATCTGACCCTGCTGTAGATGTAGTCTGAAAATAGTTAACCATATAAGCCTTTGCAACTATTATGCCCTCCACATGAGTCAGCAGTTAAGGAGATTATAGAACCCATGAAAGCTTTTTTGTATGTATAACTAGGTTTTATTTTTCTTACGTTGCTGATTTTACAACTCGGACTAAAGCTGACCGGAATGGATCGGTTTATGTGTAATATTCTAGTGCTTTAATGCCTCTCTCTCTCTCTCTTTTTTTTTGTTTTTTTTTTTTTTGGAGGGATGGGTAATATTATTTGAACAGATGCAGAAGGAACTGTTAGCGAGTCAAGGCAAACACATTTGAAATAAAGGAACTGTGTATTAACATGTTAACAATTCATAACTGCACTTTTTATGACATTTTGAAAATCTATTTATAGGTACAGAACAATGGGTTTTGTTAAACTGTATCACATTTATACTTGCAGAAATTTATTTCATTGTTATTAGTAGGAATTTTATTGGTTCAATAAAATTGGCAAAACTGAACCTTGATTATTTTCTTTTATATCTATGTTTATATGAATATTGGAGTAGCATTCTTGCCTAGGTTTGTTTCTGCTTCATTACTGGACATGAATTCTGAAAGACATCGGCGTTGTCAGCGTCATTTTTGCCCCTGACTTATTCCTGAGCCATGATTTTCCTGTGTCATTTCTTACACTCGCTTGATATTTCATTAATACAATACTCCAATAGTGTTAAGTTGGGCAAAAGACAACGTTATTGTTACCTTTGAAAATGTCAATTGTGATCCCAACAATAGGCACGTTAATTTCACTATCATTTCTTATTAACCAAAAATAGTCACGTAGAATGGGGAAAGGGCCATTGAACCTGGCGCCAGAGCTCGAGTGCAAAGCTGCTGCTTTTTCTACTAGCTTTGGGACCTGGGAAGTCATTGAATCTCAGTGAACCTCTATTTCCATACCACGGTCTGAGAGGGATAATGCCTTCTTGAGATGATGGTTTGAGAGGAGGTGAAGGGTGCTAATGGACTTACCATATGCAGCGCAATGATGAGTGTGAGTGCACTAATGAGAAAGCCCGAGAACAATGTTGTTGCTGATTGAAATAAAGAGGTAAGAAGGAGGCTTGTGGGGAAGGGGGAGATGATCCGAGTGTAATGAGAGGTGATGATCAGATTCCCAAGAAGAAATAGAAATCTGTCCTTTGGAAAGCTATAGAGGATGTGTAAAGTCTTTTGTGCAGGGGATTCCAAGGAGAGCCCTAAATTTTCATTTCTCTTAATTTGCTGATTACAGAAAAATTCATATCCAAGGCAAGAACTCTCCCTGTGTGACATTTGTCCAGCTGTAAGGGGAGACAGCAAAAATCAGCTTCTTGCTGATAAGAGTGTCTTTTTCAACGATATGCAACCACTGGGGGAAATAAACTACAGGGCACATCTGACTGAACTCAGCTTGCAGCCCAGCCTTTCCGCAAGTTCTCCCCCAATTCAAAATCCAGCTTTTTGACACTAGGAATTTAATACTAATTCCCTAGGAGTTTACTCATAATTCTGAGCCTTTTTTTTTTTTCTCTCTCTCTCTCTTTTGGGCCACACCTATTGCATATGGAAGTCCCCATGCCAGGGCTTGAATCAGAGCTGCAGCTGCGGGCCAATGCCACAACCACAGCAACACCAGATCCGAGCTGCATCTGTGACCTATGCCAAAGCTTGTGGCAATGCTGGCCCTTGACCCACTGAGCAAGGCCAGGGATCGAATCTGAATCTTCACAGACAATGTTGGGTTCTTAACTCCCGAGCCACAACGGGAACTCCCTGAGCCATTTCTAAAAGTAAAATGAAACTCCATGTTGTTGTGTGTATTTGGTCTTTCCACATATATGACCTCTTTAATCCTCACAATAACTTCCTAAAGTTATTTTACAGAGGAGGAAATCGAGTCTTGAGAGTTTCCCCAAGAGCTGGCCCCTTGAATCGGCGGGGTAGGAATTTGAGCTCTGTCTTTCTGATGCCACCTTTTTTTTTTTTTCCTTTCTTTTCGGCCATACCCCTAGCATGAGGAAGTTTCTGGGCCAGGGATGGAACCCGAGCCACTGCAGTGACAATGCCAGATCCTTAACCTACTGCATCAAAAGGGAGCTCCCTGATGCCGCTTTTGTACTGAACTTCACTGCCTCAATTCAGCCTAAATTTCCTGGTTAATGATACAAATGACTATGCTTTCACCATGACGATTTACTAAAAAATGAAAGGGTAGCCCATGCTCCAAACATGAGGTTAGATAACTTAAAGGATTCGACATTGTCACGAGCTGCAGGGTAGGTCACAGATGCGGCTCAGATCCAGCACTGCTGTGCCTGTGGCTGTGGCATAGGCCCAGCTGCAGCTCCAGCTCCAATTTGACCCTTAGCCTGGGAACTCCCATATGCTGCAGGTGTGGCCATAAAAAGAAAAAGAAAAATAGATTTTTTTTCTTCCAGTCCTGAATGTGTCCTTTGATTTAAAAGATCATCCCTGAGAGGGAGGTTCACAGACCAATATATAAAAGCAGGACCTGTCAACTGAAAGGCCAAAAGTCTCTCCCAAGAGAACAATAAACCCGAGCCTAAAAAAGACTCAGGAAAGCTTAAAACTGTGCTACTTTTTTATTTTTAGGACCATGCTATATGGTGGAAGTTACTTACAATTTAAAGTCCTAGTTTCTAAAGGCATGTAATTTTCTCACCGTGAATTGAGAAGAAAGTCTCAGAAAAAAATCCCTTCTTCCATAATCTCACATACTTAACATGTTTCAAAACATAGGTGAGCCCACACCTTTGCATAAAATCCCTTTTAAAAAAACTTCATCCATCGAACTCTTTAAAAGGAATTTGAGACAAGAATTCTTAATACTCCCTCTTGCGCTGACTGGCCTGCTTTGAAAATAAACATAACCGAATCCTTTCTCCTCACATGAAGATGAAATTTAGGAAAACTCCCCTGGTGACAGTACTTTCACCACCCACTGTCTCCTTTGTTTGCTATGGTGTCAGTGCCAACAACTCCACACACACCTGCCACGTCACCGTCACTGTGCCCCCTCCCTAACTCCTTCCTGCCCTGTGCTGCGGCCACCAGCTCCACACAGGCTGGGGCCAGGTTTGCCCAGGGACAGTGGGAAAGTGCCTGTTAGGTCTGGCTTCCTGCCCCCGGGCTGCTCCAAGTGCTTGTGGCAGGGTGCCAGAGGGACCTGCCTTGAGGCTAATCATGCACAACCAGCAGGGCAGGCGCTTAACAGTTAACCCCTGAGCCGTGACCCTGGAGACAAAGGGTGAGTGTTTCTTTTTTTCCTTCACCCAGGACACAGTTCAGAGACTCAGAGGGCCTGGTAGAATCCCAGACCCCTTCACTCTTTCCCCTCTTTCCTCTTTCACTTCTCTGCCCTCCACTCCTGTCCCTTGATCTTCAATAAACCTTGATCTTGGGCTGTACTTCCTGAAAGCCCACACCAGGATAAGGCAGGAGCATACCGGGGGTTAGAAAGCAGGTCCTAGAATAAATCAAAGCTCAGCTCCACCAGGGCAAACTATCTGGCCTTGAACCAAGTTACCTGATCTTGTTGTGGTTTCTCCATTTTCTCATCCAGAAATGCGGATTACAGTAATAAGAAACAAGACTTAGCCTTTCTGGGTAAGAAGGGGGACGTGTGGGCAAGACGAGGGAAGAGAGGTAACATCAGACAACAGAGGAAAGCATAAGGGCATAGCTTGGAACGTGGGGTCAAAAAACAGTCATCTTTATCCAGTTACCATGCATCCTACCTAAACGCTAGGAACTTGAAAACCATTATTTTATTATATCATCCTGCAAGTGGGTTATTAGCCCCATTTTAGAGAGTTAAAAATAGAGGCCGAGCAAAATTAGGAGACTTGTCTAAGGTAGAATTGTTCTCAGATTGGTCTGGCTTTCAACACTCTCCTTTTTCTGGATGCCAGATAAAGAGAAGAGCCATGCATTTGTGTTTGCTGTTAACGGTGGTGGTTTTTAAAACAGCTCGTCTTGAAACAGGCACTTGCAGAACTGCTACGATTTGCATTTGCAGAGATGGAGGAATAGCAAGAAGCAGAAGCCCACGGCAACATCCAGTACCTGTGCACGGGACCTACATGAGAGGGGGGATTTGGAACCTGTCATTTGGTCAGATTGGGCAGGGTCTGAAAGGTCAGGCTAAAGTGCTTGTATTCATTCATTTGGAAAAGGAGATGAGAGCCATTTTCAACGGGTCTTTAGCCCAGGGATGGCTGTGTCCCACTTTGAAACAATAGCATCTCCTTGGCAACCAGAACCCGACTAGGATTTCAGGGCAGCATAGAAACAGGATCTGCAAGATAACTGCGTTGCCTCCTTCTGGAAGTTTCCTGAATATTGTGGATAATTTCCTGAGTGCCTTTGCACATCCCCCTTGATGACACCAGGCCATGACTGGTAAAGCCTAAGATCCTCGGAGCAAACGGCTGACATATAAGGCCTCACCTTCTCACGCGCATGTACACAAACCCTCCTGATGCCCAGGACCCATGTGAGAACCTTCACATCTGGGGCCAGCTATGCGATGCTGAAACAGATAAAGTTTAAGTGATGGAGGGAGTTCCATCATGGCTCAGAAGTAAGGAACCCATCTTGTATCCGTGAGGATGCAGGTTTGATCCCTGGCCTCGCTCAGTGGGTTAAGGATCCAGCATTGTCAGGAGCTGTGGTGAAGGCTGGCAGCTGCCGCTCTGATTCAACCCCTAGCCTGGGAACTTCCACGTGCCGCAGGTGTGGTCCTAAGAAAAAAAGCAAAAAAAAAAAAAGTGTTTAAGTGATGGATGTGGTGGATTGCTTGCATAAATAGCACCAGTTGATGTTCCTTCCTGCATCCACCTCCTTTGGAAGTGACGCAATAACTTCTCTTGTCAAAAGGTGGGGTCTATGTCCCCACTTCCTTGAATAGGGGCTCTTCCTGTGACCGAGTTGGCCAACAGTGTGGCAGCAGTGGCCCTGTACAAGCCACAGTCCTGAGCTTGAAGAGGCTTCGCCTGCTTCCACTCACTCGCAGAATCCGGCCATGCTGGATTCACTTGCAACAAGCTGAATGGTCCCTGAGCTGCTGGCCAAGGTATGGAAACACCCACCTAAGATCAGTAACGTCATTTAGCCTGCCTACAACTGCTGCTGACTCATAGGGGCGCCTCCCCCAGCCCAGGTCAGGTCAGCAGAAGCAACCCGCCAACCCACGGTCTCATGAGCAAAACTCCAGAGGTATTGGGCACCATTGAGGTTTTCCTGTTGTTCGTTACACAGCATGGCTGTGGCAACAGATAACTATTATGACGTAAGTGCTGGAGGTGGCTGGCGCTTCAGCCACAGAGAGTCTGGATTGGGAAATTTCTTCTTCTATCACAGTCTATCAAGGATGGCCTTGGGAACTGTCATAGGGATTTTCCTTTGTAATCTCTAGAGTCACTGTGGCTGGTAACTTGGTCCTTCGCTCATCTCTGCCTTCAATGATGTCCAGGTCACCCACCATGGGGTGACATGAGTCACATGCATGCTACGCTTGTCCTTCTGTCTTCATCCTCACTATTTTAGACCCCAAGCATGACCGTACCCATAACTGGGCTGGTGGGTTAAGGACCAAAATACCCAAAATTTAGAGTAGAAGAGTCACCGAGGGAGTTCCCTCGATGGCACAGTGGGTTAAGAACCTTTCTGCAGCTTTTCGATCCCCAGCCTAGTGCAGTGGGTTAAAGGATCCGGCCTTGCTGCAGCTGTGGCTTGGGTTCAGCTCCTGGTCCGGGAACTTCCATATGCTGTGGGTGCAGCCATCAGAGAAGAGAGAGAGAGAATCACTGAGGAATGTGTTAAAAATCCAGAAATTCTGGTTTAATGAATACGGCGCAGACACCAGGACCCTCCATTTCTAAAAACACACCCCAGGTACCCAAGAGCCACAGGGTCAGACTTTGAGGGGAAACTGGTTGGGTTATAAGATGAGCTTTCCAGTTCCGAATGTAATAAAATGACAATACAGAGTGACACCACAGGGTCATCATTGAAGTCCATGAAAAGAAAGAAAAGAAGCAAACCAAACCACAGAAAGACAAGCAGCACAGAAGGTAATGGAACCATGAATAAGGTAAAAGGAAAAGAAATATTTTTCTCTTGGCTTTTCAATGATGTTTCCTGCTCTACTTGTTTTTCTACCTCAGGCAGAGTTTAGGCTCCATCAATTTTTCTCAACCACGCGGCACCTAGAATCACCCGAGGATTTAAAAATACTGACATATGAGAACCACCCCTCCCCACCCCCCACCCCCCATCCCAACCACCCCCAAGTCCACTACCCCACCCCCACTTCCCCACCCCCATCCTCACCCTCCACCACCCCAATCCCCACCCCCTACCACCCCCATCCTCATCCCCCACCCTGGCCCTCCACCACCCCCATCCCCACCACCCCCACCCCTACCCTGCCCTGAGATTCTGGTGGAATTAGTCTGAGGGGCAAGCAGGACATTTGAGTTTGAAAAGCTCTCCTAGCGGTTCCACTGTCCAGCACATTTTGAGAAGGAGTGGGCAAAATTAATAATACCTCCCACCAACCAGATCTCTTCCTACAATGAAAAGAAATGCAGACCTGAAAGCAGAGTGGAGAGAAGACAGATAGGAAATTGGGCTGATGGGAAAAGGAATTCCCAGCTGCTGCGAAAATCACACCTTGGAGTTCCCATCGTGGTTCAGTGGAAATGAATCTGACTAGTATCCATGAGGACACAGGTTTGATCCCTGGCCTCGCTAAGTGGGTTGAGGATCCCATGTTGCCGTGAGCTGTGGTGTGGGTCACGTTGCAATGGCTGTGGCATAGGCTGGCAGCTGCAGCTCGGATTTCACCCCTAACCTGGGAAACTCCATATGCCACAGGTGCAGCCCTAAAAAGACAAAGAAATAAAAATAAAGTAAGTCTTATGGCAGAGTCTTGGAAGTGCTGGGAAGATGAACACACACCCATTTCATGTGACCCCCCAGGAAAAGAAGTCAAGTGCTCGCACTTGCTGATGAGCAGAGCAAATTTTGCATATCGCAGGCATTCTAGATGTCTCTGTCTCTACGTGAAGTTGTTCACTTAAAAGTGCACAGGAGTTCCCATTGTGGCACCATGAGATCAGTGGCGTCTCTAGAACATCAGGACACAGGTTCAATTCCCAGCCTGGCAAAATGGGTTAAAGCATCTAATGTTGCTGCAACTGTGGCGTAGGTCACAACTGCAGCTCAGTATAACTGATCCCTGACCCAGGAAATCCATATGCCTTGGGGCAGCCAAAAAAAAGTGTGGTAGATAGGTTTCATTGTATGTTTGGTAATCACTCTTCTCCCTCTCATGATTAGAAGACTATTTGTCTGGTATGTCAGATAGTTCTAGAATGCATGGATCCTGTGTGACATACAATGGTTTCATGAAAATAAGACTTAGAGGAATTCTTAAAAAACTAAATGGACCCTGGGAGATCACAAGTCTAAGCAATGGTTCTCAAATCTTCCCCCAGTGCCACTCTACAGGGGAGCTACTTAAACATAGACATTCCTGGGAGTTTCTCTTCAGCTCCACAGGTTAAGGAACGCCGTTGTCACTGCTGTGGCTCAGGTCACTGCTGTGGGGCCGGTTCAATCCCGGGAAATTCCAGGTGCCAAAAGGAGGGCACCCCCCGCCCCCAAAAAAAGAAAAAGAAAAAGACATTCCTGGAAACCACCAAACTTACTGAATCAGAATGAGAGGTAAGGGGCTATTACAATTTCCCTTTTTACAAACTCCCCACATAAATTTTTATGCACTCAGCACCACAACAGTCTCCTTTTGAGAAGCTTGTATCTTTGGGGACAGGCCCCCTTAGACATTATCCACAGAGGCACCCAGCCTTAAATCCAGTTTGACTATCTCTCCCCTCTCTCCATGTTCAGCATATGCCTGGGAAACCAAAGAGGTTGCCATGTTATCAAAGCAGCATATTAAATAGCATCCAGAAGAAGCCTCATCAAAGATGGATTCCCCCAGTGCCAAGGAACTCCCCGTTATAAACCTGGTTATGAAGGGCTCCTGAAATGGAAACAACTAAAAATGGAATTTGTCCATCAAAAGGCAGAAACAGGAGTTCCCATTGTGGCTCCGCAGGTTAAGAACGCAGTATAGTATCCACGAGGCATCGGGTTTGATCCCTGGCTTGCTGAGTGAGTTAAGGAGCCAGAGTTGCCACAGGCTGTGGCATAGGTCCCATGTGTGGCCCGGATGTGCCATTGCTATGGCTGCAGCTCCTGCTCAGCCCCTAGCCTGGAAACTTCCATATGTAGCAGGTGTGGCCAGAAATAGGAAAAAAAAAAAAGGCGAAAACACTCTGAATGCTCTTGATACACATTTCTGGATTGCTTGCCAAATAGGTTGTGCCAACGTCCATCCGGCCAGTGTGCATGAGATGCCTGTTGCTGTGGCCACAAGCACTTCAGACCAACTGCGTCTCCTTCATGACCTTGCCCGGTGCTGACCTTGGTGGCAGGAGATAGAAACGCTCTGTGCCTGGACCAAGGACTCAGCAAGGAGCAAGGCTCAGGCGCCTCGCCTTGAGCAAGAGAGAAGGGATCTCACCACTTGATGGAAGCAAAACGATTCTGTGTGGTTTTCAACAGAAATGTGGCTCCCAGCCTGGAGGGGCTGTGGTGGCCCTGAGGTCTCCAGCTGCTTGGCACGAGGTTGGGGATGCTTCCTATGGAGGCAAGTCCTCTGGGCTGAGGGTTGGGCTGACGCCACAGAGAGGGCCCCCATTGCAGCAAGAGGGTAGGAAGCCAACAGGACAGCGAGGGTGAAGACCCCGCCCTCTCGGGGGCAGAGCCACACCAGCCCCGGGCCTCTCTCTCAGCTTCCCGATGCTGCTATGGGACTCCCAGCTGCTCCCGACTGTGCCCACCCAACTCCCCCAAAAGGAAGATGCCCTGTGTCTCTCGGTGCTAGATTCGAACCAACTCCTTCCATGGAGCACTTTCTAGATAAAACAGGATCCTGGGAGCTCCCGCTGTGGCACAATGCAATTGGCCGTTTCTTGGAAGCGCTGGGACTCAGATTCGATCCCTGGCCTGGTACAGTGGGTTAAGGATCGGGCATTGCTTCAGCTGAGACTTAGGTCTCGACGGCAGCTCGGATCTGGTCCCTGGCCCAGGAGCTCCATATGCCTTGGGACAGCCAAAAATGAACAACAACCAAAAAACCCAAAAAACAAAAACCAGTATTCTGTACCTGGAACTCTTTACTCATCCGTGGTCCCCGAAAGGATTCAGGAAGGGGCGAAGTGCTCCCATATCCCAAAGTGAAATGATGGCCCACTTGCTCAGCATAGACAAGAGAAGTGACCCCAGCCCCACAGATGACCCTTAGCTCAACCTCACTCCTGGCCACAGAAGAGTTGAGGTGGAAAAAGCAGGAAGAAAAGAGTTCTTTACAAAGAACTCTGCTTTGAGTTCCCAGTTCTCGCTCCACGTAGCCCTTTCTGAGGGATTTATATGCGTCTGGTGGAGTTTCAAGAACCCCAAGGACAGGTGGGCTTCCCGAGTCTAGATGAGAGCATTCGGGCTGAACTGCGCGAATCTAGCTGCCCTGGTGGGCATTCAGCAGGCAAGGGTGTGTGAGCTCTTTTAGACCAGAGAAAACCTTGGAAGGCCAGCAGGTTGGAGCCATCTGGAAGGGACCCTCAGAGGGGGCCTTCCAGAAGGAGGTGCACCCAGCACAAAGGCCAGACCCCGGGGGATCACAAGAGGTCACCCAGAAAGTTCACATCCCCATTCAGTCCTCCCAGGTGGTCTGGGTTGAGGTGACATAACCAGATCAGCATCACGAGAACATTCTGGCTGGAGAATGGAGGGAACCAGAGGAGCGTAGAGAATGGAGAGGACCAAAGAGAAGGCTTGTTCATAAGCCAGTCAGGTGAACCAACGGAGCAGGTGGCAGGTGGCGGGGATGAGGGCAGGGACTGCAGAGCTGATGAGAAATCGACCATCTGGAAGGGGCCAAAGAGGGCAATGTGATTGGATTGGCGGGAGGGTAACGAGGAGGAGGTGTCCGTGACTCCTGGCTTCCTGGCTCCCCCACGTGGCTGCCCGATGGAGCCACTGACGCAGAGAACCCTGGCAAAGGGTTTCCCGATCCTGGGAACTTGGGGGTGACTGTGAGACACACCAGACAAAGACCCCGGGGGAAGCAAACTGAAGCTACGTAGATGGAGGAGATGGCTTGGGAAAAAGAGTGAGAGAGGAAGGCAACCTGAGAGCTGCCTTGAGGAACTCAACAGCGAAGGAGGCAGACAAGCAGCTGCCGGAGACCGGACCAAAATGCTGCCCGGTGCCACGCCTGTCCTCAAAGCCGGTTGCACACAGGGAATAAAACAGACGTGTTCCCTGACCCCACAGAGTTTACGGGCAGGGAGAGGGGACAGGGGACAGTTAGCCAGAAAATCTTAACATTATAGAACCACGAACTGGGATAAACGTTGTAAAGGGAAAGACAGGGAACACGAGCGAACCGTGGGGCAGAACAGGATTCTCTGAGGAGGTGACATTTATGCCGATCGGCTCATCTGCCCTGGGATGCTCACTGGGGGCAGCTGTCCTAGGGCAAATGCCAGAGGACCTGTGGCTATTCCTTAAACAGCCGGCGCCAGGGCACAGTGAACAGGGTAGTGTCTGGCGAAGGGGAACCTCCTGGCACCTGACATCTGCTTCCCCGCTGGAGAATGTTCCTCCCTCCCCAACTACTTCCCTGCAGATGCCAGGGCCCCAGTGACTAAGGGTCTTCAACCAAGGAGCGTCTCCCCAGAGAACAGGAGAGGACCTGCAGAGCTGACCCAGGACACAAACACCCGGCTGCCCGTGAATGGGTGGGAAAGAAGCTGTCCCAGGCCCTGGTCGGATCCAAAGATGCTTTGGGCTCTTGTCCAAGGCCTGGAGACCTGACAGCCTGGCTGGTGCTGGCCCCTAAGGGAGCCAAGTCCTTGCTCAAAGCCAAGTGCCCCAGAAGGTGTCAGGTACCACTCAGCCCCGCCAAGCAGTCTGCAAAGAAATGCTAGCTGGGGTTGCCATGGTGATTTTTCTGCTACAGGCACCAGAGGTCAGATGGCCAGGCCTCTGGGGCCTGAGCCTCAGGGATACAGCCCAAGAGTTCCTCGCTCAGGGTGCCTGAAATACATCCCAGCCTAAGGGTGTCCTTACTCACTCAAGGTCCCTTCAGACTGCTTTATTAGATTTCTTTAATACTGCTTTCAAAGTAAGCAGCATATTATTATTCATATACAATCCCATTAACTAAGTAAATGGGAAGCCCTTTTTTGTGGCAGCTGCCTTAAGCACTGTGAGAAAGCACAAAGTCACAGTTAAAAGCTTAGGCTCTGGAGTAAGACAGGCTCAAGCTCAACATCCAGCTCCACCCACCGTCTCCACCCCCTACTGGTTCAGTGACCCTGGGCAAATTCTGAAACTTCCTTCTGCCTTCTTCCTTGGTCTTACAGAATGGGGATGATAGAACCTGCTTTGCAAGGATGTTGTGAGGCCTCAATGAGATGATACCTGCAAAGGACTTGATATTAATCGTATAATAACACTGCTGAGATTTATTGAGCACTTAAAGTGCATCAAGAGTGGTCAAAGGACTTACCTGAACGAATTAATGACCCGTCCTGTGGAACTTGAGGCTTCTCTCAATGCAGCCTGACCCCACCTTTCTGGGCTCCTTTTGTGATGCTACTCCCTCCCCAAGTCAGCTTCAAGCCCTTGGCTACGGCACACGGGCCCCTCTGCCCTCCTCCTGGCTACTACCTTCTCTCACACCTCTGACCACGCTCCCCCCGCCCTGGGTTCTCTCGGCACCACCTTGTGCTGCCAAACTCCTACTCATCTCTCAGGGTGCAATTCAAATGTCACCTGCTCTTTGAAGCCTCCCCAGCCACATCCAGGCAGGCAGCTGTACCCTCCCACTGTGCTCCCACACACTTCCTGCACCTCCTGAATGATAGAAATAAACACAAGCACCAAGCACTGAGCTTAAGGACTTTTTATTTTATTTTATTTTATTTTATTTTATTTTATTGCTTTTTAGGGCTGCACCTGCGGCATAAGGAAATTCCCAGGCTAGGAATTGAATCAGAGCTACAGCTGCCGGCCTACACTACAGCCATAGCACTACAGGATCCGAGCCGCGTCTGCAACCTACACCACAGCTCATGACAATGCCGGATCCCCTACCCACTGAGCAAAGCCAGGGATCGAACCTGCATCTTCATGGATACTAGTGGGATTCGTTTCCACTGCACCACAGCGGGAACTCCAAGGACTTTATTTTAGCTCATTCAGTCGCCACAGGAACCCTATAATGTAGCTTTTGTAATGAACCCTGTTTTAGGATGTAAAACTGAAGGCCCAGAGACGCCGAGTGACTTGCCTGATGCCACACAGCCCATAAGCAGCAGAGCCAGTACCCAGGCCAGGTAACCACGGCACCACACCACTTCTTCCTGCACTGGGTACCTCAGCCACCTCCTCCATCAGGCTGGCCGAGCCAGGGACTGTGTTTCATTCACTCCCTGCGTTCTAGCTCCCAGCACAGGAGCACGTGCAAATGCCCTCCCCCCACCCCAGCCCCAGACATCAAACTAGCCTATTTAAGGAAAAAGCACTTATCCAGCAAAATTTACCCATATATCCCAGTGTCTTTTTCTTTCTGCCCATGATTTCTCCTGATTAGGAAACTCTGCTCTGAGTCCTGGCCAAGGGGCCCAGGATCATTTCTTTGAAGCTGATGAATAATAAAGAGGTTTTTGTTTATGCAATTTAAAAAAAAAAAAAAAAAAAGCTATTTTCTCCCAAGGAGAAGTTTGGAGCCTAATGATAAAATTGAACCATCATATTTGTCATGACACCTTTTCCCATCGAAAGGAAGGGAATCCATTTCTAAAGAAAAGAGTAATAACAGAATTCAAAAGGCAGCCTAGCTTCCAGAAAGGTCCCTCCCCAGCCGGGCAGCTCTCGAGGCAGCTGTGGAGTCAGAGGAATTCTGCGAGAGGAGTGTGCGCGGCACAGCTGGCTGCGAAGTCATCCTAAAGCAGCAGCCCAGCCCCCCAGCCCTGCTCAGCACCTCCCGGCCAGCACTAGTCAGGGAAGCCAGGAATCAGGAGAAGGGGAGGATATTTGAAAAAGTTTGGGAGTTAGACTGGAAAGTCGCTAGGCTGGGGCTTGCCTCTCTGTCCTCTCTTTTTTTTCCAAGCTTAGTGTCTAATTTAGGTTTTTCCAAGACTCTTGCCGTCTCCCCATCCCAAGCAGCTCATGTCTGGGGCCAACCGATTCTTAGCCCCAAGCCACCCATGTTCCTTGGGACTTTTTCCACCTTAGAAGCCAAAGGTGGGGCTTTGTCAAGATTAAATGGCATTCCTTTCAAAGCCCCAAGTCTGGCTCAGTTCAACACGCACAAGAGGAGGCCTTTGAAGGTGCTCCGGCTAATTTTCTAATCATGCAAAGCTTTTTGGGACCAAGGCCAAAAAGGAACCAACATCTTTCAAATTCAAGTCCTAATCAGCTCTGTAAAAATTAGATTTTTAAGCCAAGGCTTAAACTTGGGCAAAAGCCTCAGATTTGAAAAATACTTGCAACGAGAATCCGGAGGGGACCGGGGCGTGGTGAGGAAATGTGGGGGCGAGGAAGCTCTGGTTCATGGTTTTGCCTCCAGTCCGCAGTCTGTGAGTTCATGAGTTGGTAAATATACCCTGAGCACATACTTACACCAAAACGCAACACGGAAATTGGAGGTCTATGCTACAGGGTTGCTGTCCTTGAGTGACTGACTGCCCATCCTACCAAGGACAGAAGACCAAGAATAAGCAAAGACCTGCATACAAACGTCTCGGCACCTGGGCGGGGCCCCTCAAAGTCAGTTCCTGTGCTCCCTTTGGATGGTTGGAAAGAGATGTGACCGCTGGTGGTGTTCCTGGGTGGAAAGGAGCTTTTTGACCTTGGAAAGAGAAAGAGCACTCTGGATCTGAGTGGCCAGCAGGACTGACACAGGGGAAGTTGGCCAGGGATCTGTGATGAGTGAGAATGAGCTGCAGGAGCAGGTTTGCTGGGAGAGGACAGGAGGGGCTGGCAGACACTTGATCAAGGACCTCCAATGCCAAGCCCAGCAATTTGGCTTAGGCTGCGTTTCACATAGGAAGCCAGACTCCAGAGCTAGTGCTGGTAACCATGACTCTGCTAGCTAGGTATGAGTGTGTGTTTGATTGTTTGCTTTAGGCTTTAATTTTTTAGCCACACCCACCAGGTGAGGAAGTTCCCAGGCCAGGGATCGAACCCAAGCCACAGCAGTGACCATGCTGGATTCTTAGCCACTAGGCCACCAGGGAATTCCTGCTTTACTGCTTTTTTTTCCAATATTTTATAATATTATAAAAATCTGAATTTGAATGTCTGGAGTGAGGGAACATTGTTCTCTTTGATTTTCAATTTAGTTTCAGGACCTGTTCTTCCCACTCTTCACCCAATTCATATGTTGATATTCCCTGCCTGGGCCCCAGGAGCTTGTGACCCCAGCCCTAGAGGCAACAAGGAAAGCAGACATTTCCAGAATGATGGAAACGGTGTTCAGAACTATCACTTGCATGTAGGGTTTCTGGGTAAAATACAGGAGCCCAGTTAAATGTGACTTTCAGATAAACAGACACATTTTGATATGTCCCATACAATAAAATTTATTCATGTTTTTCTAAATTTCAAATTTAACCCCACATCCTGTTTTGGGTTCTTGCTAAATCTGGCAGCCCTACTCCTGTGCCATACACCAAATTAATGAGAAGAAAGAGAGGCTGATGAGATCAAATGCTGAGCTTGTGCAATGGCCTCGGTAGTTCCTCTAATAGGGCAGATGGCTGCATGGGGGATGAGTGACGCTCTGAGAAAAGAAGAAACAGAACACACAGCATAGTTAGAGATGTGAGGCCAAAGCAGAGCAGAACACAAGAGCCACAGACATGCAATTTGCTCTGCTGCTCTACCATTAGTGGATAATTAGAAAAGAAGCTCCCAGCCTCAGCTTCCCCACACCACCTCCTACTGTGTCCTGAGACATGAAGAAATCTCGGAAGCACCTGACAGGTGCTGCGCAAACGGGAGCTGTTATCACAGAGACCCCACATACAGCACCGCTCCAGCCACCTCTCCCTGGCCGTCCCTGCCCTATAATTTTGAGCACAGGGTAAATGTCCCCTTGTGCATCTCCCGGCTGCCCATGTATGGAGGCCCACTGTTCCTCATGGGTACTTGCAAAGACTCAGAGTTTCCTGTCCTTGGCAAACTCTATGAATTTCCTCTGCTTTTTTTTTTATTATTACAATTTTATTTTATTTATTTATTTTTTAGCTGTGCTCAAGGCATGCGAAAGTTCCCAGGCCAGGGATCGAACGGTGCCACAGCAGTAACCAGAGCCACAGCAGTGACAACAGACAGGTCCTTAACCCACTGAGCCACCAGGGAACTCCTCCTCTGCTTTTTAATCAGCTGTTGATAATTGTTTTTTAGGGAAGAGCTGGGGACACAGCCCCACGAGCCAGAAGCTCTGACTCTCCAGATGGCCATCCACCCTTGACCGAAGAGCCTCTGGGTCACGTCGAATGTACCCGACCTACATCTGGTTCCTCTGTGCTCAGCCCCCAGGCAGAAGCCTGCTCTGCAGACCGCATGGGGCAGTGGCCTGAGACTGGCCCTCCCCTCCTAACTGACTTGGGACTGATGAAACGGCTTTCCTATCCAAACATAAGGTTTCATTTTGTTATTTGATATCCTTTTATTTTCATTTGTTTTTTTCCTTTTTTCATGTCATGTTATGACTAGTGCTAACACTGCAAATGTCTAGCGAATTTCTTACTTACACATGATGGAGGCATCAGATGCTCTCTCTTGCCTGGATTTCTTCAAGTCACCTTGCCCCACCCCCAGGAAAAGAAAGCTCTGCCTTCCTTCCACACACCCTCAGACGGGGGCTGTCTGGGATGGTGCCCCTTTCCATGGCCTCTGTTGCCACCTGCAGGATCGTTTGAGGGAGAGTTCAAGGACCCTGGTTGGCACTGAAAAGACAAGGCAAGGGCAGCATGGAGGCCTGGGCTTCACCAGTTAGTTGCCAAGAGATTTCTTAAGGCACAGCCTCACTGCCTCTCTGGAGCTCTGACTTCAATATTTCATTAGCTGGGTGACTGTGGCAGCCACCTCTGTGAATCTATTTTCTCATCTTTGAAATAGTTTTTGATATCCATAAATCACTTTGATAGGAATTCCCGTTGTGGCTCGGGGGTTAAGAGGCCAACATCGCGTCCCTGAGGATGTGGGTTTGATCCCTGGCCTCATTCAGTGGGTTAAGGATCAAGCATTGCCGCAAGCTGCAGTGTAGGTCACAGATGCAGCTCAGATCCAGTGTTGCTGGGGCTGTGGCACAGGCCAGCAGCTATAGATCTGATTTGAACCCTAGTCCAGGAACTATACCACAGGAGCAGCCATAAAAAGAAAAAAAAAACGCTGTGACAGTGATTATTGATGAGTCACTCGCTCATATATGTGTTTATGAAGCAAACACCACATCAGATACAAAGACATGAAAAAAATAAAAAGCTTTCCTAAAGGCAATCGCAACCTCACAGTGGCCTAAGTCAAAGACACAGGAAACTGTCCATTGTTGTGACAGAGGTATGAGAAGCATCACGGGGACTAAGTAGTGACTGTTTACCCTGCAGGCATCAGGAATTAATTGTGAAGATACTTTTAAGAAATATAAGCTGCAGGAGTTTCTACTGTGGCTCAGCAGGTTAAGGACCTGGCACCGTTTCTGTGAAGATCAGGTTCGGTCCCCGACCTGGCTCACTGAGTTTAGGATCCGGTGTTGCTGCAAGCCGTGGCATAGGTGGCAGATGCGGCTCGGATCTGGTGTTGCTGTGGTCATGGCCTAGGCCTGCAGCTGCAGCTGTGATTCAACCCCTGGCTTGGGAACTTCCATATGCCACAGGTGGGCCCGTAAAAGAAAGAAAGAAATATAAGCTGTAAATTCATATAAACCTGAGTTACACACAAGAGAAGAAAATCAGATGATCAAAACTGCATTTCTAAAATACACTGAGTGCCTACTGCTTGTAAGGCATTTTCACTTTCATTGCCTCGTTTAACTTTTCCTGACAACAACCTTATGAGGTGAGTCCCATGTTTATGTCCATTTTGTGTGATGCAAACAGGAGCCAGAGGTTAGCTTGTCCATTTAACAGATGCTCTCTGAGCAGGGCCTGTGGCTGAGCTGTGGGCCAGAGAGGATCATGGGAGTTGGAGCCAGGCAGGGAGAATAGGCTCCCTTTTGATGTGTGTGATGGTACCCCAGGCTCAGTGCTTAGACTCTTGAGTCCCACGCATCCCTCGGTGATCTTTCCAACCTCACAGCTTTCAGCACAGTCCTGCATTTCTTTTTTTTTTTTTCTTTTTGTCTTTTTTTTTTTAGGGCCACATCTGCGGCCTCTGGAGGTTCTCAGGCTAGGGGTCCAATCAGAGCTGTAGCTGCCGGCCTACGCCAGAGCCACAGCAATGCGGGATCCGAGCTGCATCTACAACCTACACCACAGCTCACGGCAACGCCGGAGTCTTAACCCACTGAGCAAGGCCAGGGATCAGACCTGCAACCTCATGGTTCCTAGTTGGATTCGTTAACCACTGCGCCACCACGGGAACTCCCAGCCCTGCCTTTCTGTCTCCATCTCAGCCCTCCCAACACACGAGTGTCTGCCTAGCCGACCTGTCTACTCGCTTTTCTAATAGACACCCCACACTGGATAGGTCCAAAATTCAGCTCTTCTCCACCATCTTCCAGTCTCATTCAGCAGCAACTCTATCTTTTTTCTCCTACTTTGAAAACCATATCCAGAATCGGAGCACTTCTCATCAGTTCCAGCACCACCCCTGGCCAGAGAGAACCTCCCTGGATCACCTCCGTGGCCCCGGTTTTGCTGTTATCTCCTATTCGCAGCCAAGTGTGATCCTTGTAAAGAGTCAGCACCCAGCTGTCTGGCAAAACCCAGGCCTGGCTCCCCATTTCTTTCACATTAAAGCCCATAAAATGTCTGCAAGGCTCTGTACAATCGGCCCCCTCCCAACAGACATGCTCTCGTTATTACATTTACTGCCTATTGTCTGACTACAAGCTCAGCAAGGGGTCATGTATTGGCACGTAGAAATATGTCCTGAATGGATAAAACGACTACACTAGCATTTAATTGCATAGTGGGAAACGCTATGAACAAGATGTGCTGCTATAAGAAGAAATTCAGAGGCAGAGCCAGAAGCCCGCTGCATGCGGCTCCAAGCCCAGGGCTTGTGCCTCTAAGGAAAACGCTCAACCGAGTGCCTGACACAGAGCAGAGGCTGCCGCACGCTAACTGAAGTGCAAACTGAAGAGATCTCACAAAACAGGGAAAACCTCCCCTCAGCCTGTCTCAGAGGCTGCCCAGCCATCCTCCCCTCTCTCTGTCTCCCTGCAGGCGCCCATGCTTCCTTAAAAAGCAAACAGTTCTCAGGAGGAGGAATAAAAGGACAGCCACCCGGACAGAGCCAGCTCACACTGGCTGTGCTAGAGACACGATGCCCAGGGCCGCTCTTCCCTAGGACTTTCCGCAAGTGAGGGGGCGGCTTGGATCTTCCGGGGGACGCTAGATGAGCAAGGAACGACTGCAAACAGGGAAGACTTAGTCTCACCTCGCCAGTTGGGTGGAAAGAGGAGCGGATCCTAAAGGCGCCCGAGAACTTGGAATAAGGTTGCCCTCTGCCGGCGAACCTGTGAAATTGGCCGATAAGCCGATAGGCCAAGAACGGCTGGACTACACTGTAAGCGGCGTGCTTGCATCTGCGATGCGCCCCATCTCGCTAAAAAGGGGAGACGCAGGTCTAGGTAAGGGCGAGCCTTAGGAAGCTCATGTAAATATTTGATCACAGTGAGATGGGTTAACAGGCTGTCCGAGGCTGATGTCCCCATACCTTTGATTCCTTTAACTCCCCTGCTCTGAGCTCACAGAAGCTTTGCCTGCTCTGGCCTCCCCTTGGGGCCTGCCTGCAGGGAGGGGAGGCACCCACAGAGGCACTCACAGGCGCGGACCCCAGCTTCCCTTTCTTGGTGTCCATTAATAAATGACAATCCGCGTGGTTAGATTCGCCCAGCCTTTCCCAGGAGGGTCATCCGAGCGAGGCCGTCGGGGATGTGCGGGTTCCACACGCGGGGGCCCTGGGTAGGGTCGCGAGAGGGCGAGCGGGGCCCCGACCCCCTAAGCTGAGCGCTGCCCTCCCGCAGGCCACCTGACTTCCTGGACTGGGATCGGATCCCACCAGGGGGTTCAGAGAGTCCAAAGAGGCCCAGAGGGCAATGCAGAATTGGGGAGATGAGAGTGCAACTTTCTGGAAAGACACCAAGTCTTCCCTCTGACCCTCAAATTCTCCCAGCCCTTGGAAGGGGAGGAAGGACGCGATCCGGCCACCGGGAAGGAGCCTGGCAGTGCCCCTTGGCCTTTGCCTATTTCTTTGGGTTCATTCCGCCCCCTCCCCACCCCTCACCCCCCGGCGCCGAGTGGCACAGAGATGCAGGGGCCGGGTGGGTGTCTAGGGTGGTGGGGGCAGCCGTGTTCGGACGCGCAGCTCCTCCCGCGCAGGCCGAACCCCAGACTGGAGCCTTCGCCGTCGGACTCGACCCGCTGCCCTCACGGGGAGCGCCATCTGGAGGCGGGCGCGGCAGACAGCGATAAAGGTGAAGAAAAGCTCCTTAAACCCTGGTCCTTTCCTCCTTAGAGCCTTGGAGGGGGTGCCCCCGAGCAGCGGACAACCCCCAAATAGAGAATTGAGGGCTACCGACCCAGCAGCCCTCTTCCTAGAAAAGTAGCTCCTTCCACCACCGCCCTCATGGGGCTTGGGGAGTGGCCAAAGGAGGCGCCGGGTTTCCTTGCCGATGGGAATCGTGTGCGTGTGTGTGTGTGTGTGTGTGTCTGTGTGTGTGTGTCCTCCGCAGCTGCACAATCGCCCGCTTTCGAGACCGAGCACCGCTCCATCTCCTTACACTAGCGTGGAGTGAGAGTGGGTTAAGTTTATCCCGGCTTCGGGCCCGGGAGTCATCGCATCTCTTCTCGGCGCGGGAAAAAGCAGGCTGCGTGGGACTGGGAAAGGCACGCAGTCGCCCAGAGCAAGGGGCGGTGCGGTCACCTGGCCGCCTCCCTGGGAACCTCGGGAACTGGGTCAGCCACCTCGCAAGGCGGGACAGACTGGATCCCTCCCAAGAAAGGGAGCGGCTTTCTCTCCGGCCCACCCCAAGGGAAAATAAACGGTCTCTGGCACTGTCCCGCATTCCTGATTTTTAACAAACTACTGCTGGAGGCTGGCCACTGTGTTTGCTCCTGGGGGTGGAGGGGAGCAAACCCGCCCACACCCAGGCCTGCGGCGGAGCCAGCGCCCCCGCAGCGAGCTCTCCCGGAACAATGCCTCTTTGTAGCGCGCCCTCCGGGAGGATGCTGCCCTCATCCTGGCAGGGCCCGCCCCGCAGAGGACTCCGAGGACATCGCCAAGCCTCACTCTCCCTGAGAGCTCTTCCTCGGCCTGGACAGAAAGCAAAGCAGCCTTCCTAAGCCTTCCCAGGGGTGGGCGGGAAGGGCGCTAACTTTTCCAGCGCTCTGGGTGTGTGTCAGCCTTGGGATCCTCCCCGACAGCCTTATCCAGAGAATTATGACCTGCCCTTAGGTTATGTGCCTGGCCCTAAGACGGTAAAAGGCAGAGGGGAATCTCTAACTCAGCGCTGTTTAAGAGAAACTGTGTATACGTATATACTTTTTTTTTTTTCTTTCCATCGGCCAGGGTGGAGGGTCAATGCCATTTTGACATTGTCCCTGGCACTCGCTTGACTCAAGTTCTTCCATATGCCCCAATCAATAACATTTTCCCACCCCTCTCCTTCACTCATCTCCTTGGTTGCCTGGTAGCAGTGGTCACAGTGTCACGGGGGGGGGGGGCCTCTGCCTCCTCATGGGGTTCTGGGAGGACAGTGCCTTCTGTTGGCAGTTGCTTCCAGAATGGTCCTCTCCCCTCCTGCGGCTCAGCCTTCCCTCAACGCTCACACCCACCTCTCAGAGCACTGCCAGGACCCAGGAGCACCTGGGCTCTCCCAGCCACTCTGCACGAGGCCTGAGCCTCAGGGGTGCTGTGGATAAGGGCTACACCCACCTGCCTTTGAGGAACTATTTGGCAGCATCCACACAGGATAGAGCCGGTCCCAGACCAAGGATGACGGCCAAAGGCACAGGGCAGTGGGTGATGGCTCTGGGGTCACTAAAGAACTACAGACCCACACTAGAGACTGCATGGCTCCTTGGGTAAATACTAACATGGGGGTGCTGGTTATCTGGGGGGAGGCATAGGTGAGGTATCTGCACTGACAGCTCCATTCCTCACAAACTTCTTCTCCCAACACCGCCACCCCAACAAGGCTGCCTGCACTCTTCCTCTATTTGCACTGGCAATGGACCACTTCTTGCCGGATGCCTCAGTACACATGGAAAGCTTAATATATTTGAAGGAGGCTTGTATGCTATATGGATGCCAAGACACACGCACACACACAGACTGAACTCAATAAATACAAATAAAATGCCCTTCACTGGGCAACCGATCCATGCAAAATCTGCAACCTCTGATGGATCCCGACTGTGTGGATCGACCAAAAGGAAGGCCAGGGTAATAATATACCGACTTCATGGACCTCAGTAACATTTTTTTTTTTCTTTTTGCCATTTCTTGGGCCAATTCCCTTGGCGTGTGGGGGTTCCCAGGCTAGGGGTCGAATAGGAGCTGTAACCACTGGCCTACGCCAGAGCCACAGCAACGCGGGATCCAAGCCGCGTCTGTGACCTGCACCACAGCTCAGGGCAATGCTGGATCGTCAACCCACTGAGCAAGGGCAGGGACCGAACCCGCAACCTCATGGTTCCTAGTCGGATTTGTTAACCACTGAGCCACGACAGGAACTCCTTGGACCTCAGTAACTTTGAGGCAGGATGGTCAAGTGAAACGTGTGTAGGCTCCCATCTGGCTCAGAATCCCAGTTCTGACACTCACTGTGTGACCTTGAACCACTTATTTAACCTCTCTGAGCTTCAGATTCATCTTCCACAAAAATAGACATAATAATTCTTTATCTTGGCAGGCTATTATGAAGAGTGAATGAAATAACATATTTTAAATTTCCTATAGTACACAAAGTATTCATTTCATTGTTGAAAATTCTATTAGAACTGAAGCCAAAAATGATTTCTGTGATCACAGGCTTAAATCCTCTGGAGACAGGCCATCAGAGGTCTTTGGGCGCCTCAAGCAGAATCTGCAGATATTTAGAAAGGACAAAGAGAAGGTAGAATGAAGCCTGGGGGTTCAGGGACTTATTCACTCTTGGTTCCCACTTTGGGTGCACAGGGCAGAAGCATGGTGTACTGACAGCATGAGTATGTTTTGGCAGCTTTTTAAAAATTGCCCCCTTTAAAAAAATTGTCCCCTTTTTTCTTTTCTTTCCTCCTTTTTTCTGTCTTTCTGGGGCCACACCTGTGGCATAGGAAAGTTCCCCTGCTAGGGGTCAAATCAGAGTTGTAGCTGCCGGCCTACACCACAGCCACAGCAACACCAGGTCCAAGCCACATCTTCGACCTACACCACAGCTCATGGCAACGCCAGATCCTTAACCCAATGAGCAAGGCCAGGGATAGTATTTGCATCTTCATGGATACTAGTCGGGTTCTTAACCTGCTGAGCCACAGCAGGAACTCCTGTCGCCTTTCTTGTAATAAATGTGTCCAATTCTAGTCTCCTCCCTTCCCTCTTTCCTTCACTCCTTTCTCCTTCTCTGTTTCTTTCCACACCCACGGGATTGCAGTTCGTCCTTCTGAATCTCACTTTCCTCCTCTGGAAAGCTTACCAGAGTAATTCCTGCGGTTGTAATAAGGATTAAATGAGATGACATGTATTCAACAAATCAATCCTATTTCCCTTAAGTGACTTCATCTTGTCCTCTTCCCTGTGGACTTCTAATGCTCCTTGGTCCCCAATCTTCCCATTTTCCACAGAGACTGAAGGTGAGGCTGGACCAGGCCCAGACACGAGGGATGGGACTGGGATTCCTTTACTGCATCCCACCCTCTGGACTGCGGCCCACTGAGGATGAATGTCTTTATGGCTGGCTGTTAATATCAGCTAACAGTCTCCCACCACCAGCCTCTAGACATGCAGAGTTCCCGAATCACTTACTTTTAGGAACTCCCCCTGGGTGTGTGGTCACAACTCGGAATCCTAGAGTAAATGAATTCAATACTGTAAGCTGATTCGATTTGGGGCCAGGCCTAAACTCAACAACATTAAAAATGTACCACCCTGCACAGAGGACTCTTTGGACAGGTTGTATACAGGGACTTGGAGTGTTCACCTTCGCACTGTGTTCGGGCTTAGAGATCTGGCTTCTCCTTTTTGAGGAGAGCCCTGAATATTCTAGAGCCCTGCAGGAAAGACTCTCCCGGTAAGACTCTCCTGACCCCACCCAAGACTCTCCCCTCTGCTGTGTTGCCTCCCTTGACAGCTCAATCTGAGTTGACTGCTTGGTGCATTTATCTATTCTGTAGCCATTTACTGTGATGCCTGCTATGGGGCCATGGGGAGGGGGGCAGTAATAAAGGTTCAAGGCCCTTTGCCCCTCATCGGGATATCTCTGAAGCGCTAGCTCCGCTTGAGAATGCTTCATGGACCCACTGAGTTCTTCCAGTGCATCACAGCCACCTTCTCCTTGGCGAGCTCCTGTAGTTTTATGTTCACCTGCAAGTGTGCTCCCTGAGCACTTCCCAATTAATCTCCATTCACACGCATCTCATCGCAGAGTCTGATCCCTGGGGAGACCAACCCATAACTCAGAGCTTCCTGGAAAAAACATGGAAAGTGGACCAGGACACACCAGTGTTTATGCCTTTTTTTTTTTTTTTTTTTTTTTTTAGGGCCACATCCTTGCCATATGGAGGGTCCCAGGCTAGGGGTCTAATCGGAGCTGTTGCTGCCAGCCTACACCACAGCCACAGCAATGCCAGATCCGAGCCGCGTCTGTGACCTACACCACAGCTCACGGCAACGCTGGATCCTTAACCCACTGATCGAGGCCAGGGATCGAACCCACAACCTCATGGTTCCTAGTTGGATTTGTTTCCACTGCGCCACAAAGGGAACTCCCACACCTGTGTTTTAATCCTCCTTCTGTCACTTAGTGGTGTGTGACTTGGGGCAAGTTATTTAGCCTCTAGAAATTTCATTTTTCACCTGGGGGAAAAAGATTATTGTGAGAATGAAATGAGTTTACATAAACTGTGTAAGAGCCTGGACCACGGGAGCTGCTCCCTAAGTGTTAGCTCTTCCTTCAGTGGATTTCTCAAAACAATATCCCAAATCCCACTAGAACTATGTTTCTAGATTATACATTATTATTATATTTCTAGTTTATACATTTTACTAGGATTTGTGTTTTTATATTCTTGAAAATAATACTCCATCTTTGAAAGTGGTGACTCTTTCATTATTCAGTTTTTAGAATACTGCTTTAGGTAAAGCTTAATGGTTAAGAAATCAGAGGAAAAGGAGTTCCCATCAGTGGTTAATGAATTCAACTAGGAACCATGAGGTGGTGGGTTCGATCCCTGGCCTTGCACAGTGGGTTAAGGATCCAGCGTTGCAGTGATCTGTGGTGTAGGTTGCAGATGCAGCTCGGATCTGGCATTGCTGTGGCTCTGGTGTAGGCTGGCGGCTACAGCTCCTATTCGACCCCTAGCCTGGGAACCTCCATATGCCGCGGGAGTAGCCCTAGAAAAGACAAAAAAAAAAAAAAAAAGAAAAAAGAAATCAGAGGAAAAGAAGGCAAGAATATATAGTGGAGAAAAGAGTCTTTTCAGCGAGTGTGTTGGGAAAGCTGGATAGCCTCATGTAAATCAATGAGGTGAGAATACACCCTCATGCAATACACAAAAATAAACTAAAAAATGGCCTAAAGACTTAAACATAAGACATGACTTTATAAAACTCCTAGAAGAGAACCTAGGCAAAACATTCTCTGACGGAAATCATACCAAGGTTTTTTTAGGTCAGTCTCCCAAGGCAATAGAAATAGAAGCAAAAATAAGCAAATGGGACCTAATCAAACATCTAAGCTTTTGAATAGCAAAGGAAATTGTAAGCAAAATGAAAAGACAACCTACAGACTGGGAGAAAATATTTGCAAACAATGCAGCCAACAAGAAGTTAATTTCCAAAATGTAAACAGCACATACAACTCAATAACAACAACAAAAATCCAAAAAATGAGCAAAAAACCTAAATAGACATTTCTTCAAAGAAGATGTACAGATGGCCAAGAGGCACACAAAAAGATGCTCGACATCACTAATTAGTAGAGAAATGCAAATCAAAGCCACCAACGAGGTACCACCTCACACTGGTCAGAATGGCCATCATTAAAAAGTCTACAGATAACAAATGCTGAAGAGGGTGTGTAGAAAAGCAATTTAAATTGGTGCAGCTGCTGTGGAGAACAGTATGGAACGTCCTTGAAAAGCTAAAAATAGAGTTGCCATCTGATCCAGCAACCCACTCCTGGGCATGTATCTGAACAAAACTGTAATCTGAAAAGATACATGCACCCCTATGTTCATAGTAGTATTTACAATAGCCAAGATGTGGAAGCAATCTAGATGTCCACTGAAAAATGAATGGATAAAGAAGATGTGGTAGGTATATATCCTTAGCCATGAAATAGAATGAAATGATGCTATTTGCAGCAACATGGATGGACCTAGAGATTAACCCATCAAGTTAGATAAGTCAGAAAGAGAAAGACAAATTCCATATGATATCACTTATGTGTGGAATCTAAAATATGACACAAATGAACTCATTGAGGTAAGAGAAACAGACCCACAGACATAGAGAACAGACTTGTGGTTGTCAGTGGGTGGGGTGGGGGGGATGGGCTGAGAGTTTGGGATTAACAGATGCAAACTACTATATATAAAATAACAAACATTGAGGTCTTAGCTGTATAGCACAGGGAACTATATTCAATATCCTGTAATAAACCATAAGAGAAAAGAATATGAAAAAGAATATATATATATAACTGAATCACTTTGTTGTAACCAGAAACTAACACAACATTGTAAATCAACCATTCTTCAATAAAAAAATAAAGAAAAAGAAATCAGAGGGACTGTGGATTTGGCTGACCTTAAATAAACAAGCCACCCCTATCACCTAGAAAATTGTTGCAAAATGTCCTTTCCTGTAGAATGGGATATTAATAGTACCTACTTAGGGTGGATGGCATCATCCTCAAATGCCTACAACAGTATTTCCCATCCCTGCTGCTCTTGTGAAATGGCCTGGCCACTCCTCTATCAATAGATGAAGTCCAGTTCTCATCGCCTTGTCCCTGGGCTGGCCTCAGTGACTTGTTTGACTATTAGAATGTGACAGATGCAATTTCAGAGACTTCCAAGGCTAGATCATATGAAGCCAAGTCATTCAGTCTGGGTGTCTTACAATGTGCCCTGTTGGAACCCAGCCACCGTACCGTGAGAAGCCCAAGCCCTGGGAGAAGAGGTGGTGTAGGTGTCTGCTAACAGTCCCAGCCCAGTGAATGAGTCATCTTACTCATGAGGCCTTCAAATGCCTGGCGCCCCAGCCAATATCTGACTGCAGTCCCATCAGACCCAAAAAAGAATGGCCCCACTGAGCTTAGTCAACCCCAAAATGATGATGGATAGTAATAAACTGTTGTTTAAACCATTAGATTATGGGCCTGTTTACCATGCAGCAATAAGAACACCACCATCAGCTCCTAGAGTTTTTATGAAAAGTAAATGAGGTAATGCATGCAAATTGACTAACAAAGTGCTTGGTTAAGGATCACTACACTTATAGGAAAAGCTGTTTTTATGGGGAGATAAAACATGAGTATCAAAAACACTCAATAGTAAGCAGGCATCAGCTGATTCAATATTTAGTGAACACCTGTCACATGTCCCACTTTCTCTATCATCATAGTAAGGAATCTTCTAGTTCAACTTCCCACCCAGGAAGGCCATTACTTCTTGAATGTTTGCTTAACTCAGCAGTTATTTATTAACCCCTATTCTGGGCCAGAATATGTGGTGGCCGGTAATGCTGCAAAGTCAGAACAAAGATGCCTGAGAGCGTTTCATGGCCAGAGGCAAACACGTGGCCAGATTCTGCACAAGGTAACACCTGCAGAGGAAAGGAACATGTTTCTACCGCATTGAATGCGGTGAGTCATTTCTGGTTACTCCACTGGTTCCTGGTTCCTTCTACTGTATTTTCTGTGTGTCTGTGTATCAACTTGTTTTTATTTTTATTTTTGGCTGCAAGTGTGCAGCAACTTGGTGTGGGATCTCAGTTTCCAGATCAGGGATTGAAACTGGGCCACAGCACTGAAAGGCCAAATCCTAACCACTAGACCACCAGGGAACTCCCTCAACTTGTATTTTGAACAGCAGTTCTCAGGTTCTTTGCCTTCTTGCTTCATGTCCCGAAGCCGGCTATTTACACGTGCACTTACCCACCTCTGCTCATGCTGACCTTTATTAAGGAAGGAAAGGTTTGCCTGGCACTTGACTCCCAGTGTGGGCTCTGGGTTTTGGTCATCCTTGGGGCCCCAGCTCCTAGAATGACCAGGAGAAATGTGGAGGAACAGGAGGAGAAAGGAGAGGAGAAGGAGGAGAAGGAAGAGGAGGGAGAAAAAACAACAGAAAACGAACACAAACAAATGCATCCTGTTATGTGTGGGTTCAGAAAAATGCCAAAAATTCCTTTAATTCCAGTTCATTTCAGACAGGGACAGCAGGGAAAATTACCAGCATAAGCTGCTTTCTCACGTTTCACAAGTGATTCTAAGTTTTTAATAGGCTTGGGTTTTACTAAGCAGGCAAAACCAGTTCTTGAAAAAAACCTCAAAAAAATTCATTTTGAGTTCATTCCAGCCAGGTAGTTAAGAGTTGCAACAATTTATGAGCTGACACTGTTTTCCCACACACAGCCATGGTTTATGGCTTCTTAAACTGCTCTTTTAAAAGAATATTTTACAAAGCGTGAGCTTTACACAAAGATAAGGGGTAGACTTTTTTTTTTTTTTTTTTTTTTTTGTCTTTTTGCTATTTCTTGGGCCGCTCCCGCAGCATGTGGAGGTTCCCAGGCTAGGGGTCTAATTGGAGCTGTAGCCACCGGCCTACACCAGAGCCACAGCAACGCGGGATCCGAGCCGCGTCTGCAACCTACACCACAGCTCATGGCAATGCTGGATCGTTAACCCACTGAGCAAGGGCAGGGACCGAATGCTCAACCTCACGGTTCCTAGTCGGATTCGTTAACCACTGAGCCACGACGGGAACTCCTTTTTTTTTTTTTTTTTAAAGGCTGCACCCACAGCATATGGACGTTCCCAGGCTAGGGGTTCAATTGGCACCACAGCTGCCAGCCACAGCCACAGCAACACCAAATCCAAGCCGCATCTGTGACCTACACCGCAGTTCACGGCAAAGCCGGATCTTTAAACCATAAACCCACAAACCCACTGAGTGAGGCCAGGGATCAAACCTGCAAACTCATGTTTCCTCGTCGGATTCATTCCCGCTGCCTGCACCTCAGGGTACGGTCAGACTGTATCTCTGGCTCCTTCTCTGTGGCGCAGTGGGTTAAGGACCCACATTTTCACTGCAGCGGCTGCTTCTGTGGCGCAGACTCAGTCTCTGGCCTGGGAACTTGCACAACTTTCAATTGCCCTGGGTGCAGCCAAAAAAGAAAAAAAAAAAAAATGTTATCACTTGTCTGAGCATTTCTCTGTATGGCTGTAATTATAGTTTACATCAAATGCAGCGCTCTGTCTTATTTAGCCATTTGTTTCTATTTTTGGTTGCTACAATGTGGTCATATCAAGGGGGGAGGGGCAGAATCTGTATAATCAGCTCTGGAGATAATGCAGCCTCCTCTACAAAATCACCAAAAACTCCTCCATGGAGGAAAATATGGGAGATCAGAAAAGAAAGGAAAACTTGGGGGGGAAAGGGCAGAGCTTTCCATGAGGAAGAGGGGCGGGAATGTTTCCAGGAACTTTAGAGATGAGTGGGGGTCTCCTCACTGGGAAGGTGGGAAACACTGTGTATGTTGGGGTCAGTGGGAGGCCCTTGAAGAAGCTGCAGGGACCCCCAGAAGAGGAAACTGCAGTGAGCTGTGGGGTAGGTTGTGATGCATCTCAGATCTGGCGTTGCTGTGGCTGCGGTGTAGGCTGCACATCGGATTCGACCCCTAGCCTGGGAATTTAAATATGCCATAGGCACAGCTTTAAAAAAGGATATCTGCTGTATTACATTTACCCGTCTTCTCTTCTTCTTCCCAATCAACTTAGAGCATACAGGTCAAGTATGCAACTGTATTTCTGGTCTACCCTCTGTGCCTACCAAGTAGCCCAGTGGCTGTGACGTGTTCAACAAATGAATATTCATCAGAAACTCTAAAGGCAGGTCACCCTGCATTTTTTGACCTATCTGAAAATCCTAATCTTATTTCATTAGGCTTATTTTAAGATGCTAAGGGGAAATATTTGCATTGAAGACTCAATCATAAACACCCTCTCTTGTGTTTAGATAACACAGAAAATTCTAGAACACAGAATGATTGTCTCCTGATTCCTGGCAGAGCCCTGCCTGCTTTGGGATTGAGAGAGAAAGTTTGCGGAGAGCCCCTGAGTCATTTATCATTAAAAACCAAGCTGAGGAGTTCCCGTCGTGGCGCAGTGGTTAACGAATCCGACTAGGAACCATGAGGTTGCGGGTTCGGTCCCTGCCCTTGCTCAATGGGTTGACGATCCAGCATTGCCGTGAGCTGTGGTGTAGGTTGCAGACGCGGCTCGGATCCCGCGTTGCTGTGGCTCTGGCGTGGGCCGGTGGCTACAGCTCTGATTCGACCCCTCGCCCGGGAACCTCCATATGCCACGGGAGTGGCCCAAGAAATAGCTAAAAAAAGACAAAAAAAAAAAAAAAGTTGAGAGACATTCCCTTGGATGAGAAAGCTTAGCTGGTCATAACTAGGGGCTCTGGAGCTGGATTGTGGCATGTCGAGATTCAAGTTCACTCCTGGCTATGCAACCCTGGACAGATTGTTAACCTTCCTGGTCCTCGGCTCCTTCCTTTGTAAAATTCCCTTGTAAAAAATTGATGTGTGCTTCAGGTAAGTGTTCCATAAATGTGAGCTCTTATGTTGTATTATGACCATGCTACCACCTAAGCCACGTACACAGCAAGAATCGTTTCTGGAGACGGCAATCATGTCCTTTCCCAGGTTCATACAGTTTCCTACCTGTTGAGTCTATGCCTTTGCTTCTCCCTTCTATAGGACAATGAGATGATCTGGCAAATAACAGCCCCTTTGTGTCTATAAGGTGTGATCACATCCGTTTTCATATTTGATCCCCATGGTAACTCCAAGGAAGTAAATGAGAAAGATCTTGTTGTCTCCATTTTACAGATGAGGAAGTGAAGGCAAAAGAGGGGTTAAATGACCTTTCCCCAGAGTAACAGATGGAATGGGACGTGAAGCATCATCTTTCTGGTCGTGACTCTGGGCTGATCAGAAAGAACTTGGCAAAAAAGTATCATCCCCCTAGTGTGAGCTCCTGACTGCCATGTTCCCTGGTCCATGTCACTGTCCCATCAGGTTGGGAAGGATTTCTCCTCCACTTCCTGGGATTCTGAGTCCACAGTTCGCTGGCTTAGCTCTGAAGCCTGAGCATCTGGTATCAGCCTCTCATCCTGCCCAAGGTTTTACCAGACACGTGTCACTAGGAGGTACCTCACTGGGGCCAATTACTGTTTCTACACAGACAAAGCCTCCCAACTGACATCTTTATTGACTTTAAGCATCATTAACATTCTCACCCAACACAGCTTTGAAAAAAAAGGAAGTCACAAGAAGGTATTGGGCTGGTTGGAGGAGATGGATCAACATTGGAGGTGAAGGGGTTTTCTGTTTAGTGAAGGCCCAGCAAGCAGTCATGCCCTAAAAAAAAAAAAAAGAGTTGGTTTTCTGTTTCCTCTTGGTTCCAGAATCAAAGCTCCATGGTCAAGGTCTATCCCATGGTGAAGATAGGTCTGAGTTAGAGGCCTTCCTGTCCCCGTGGTAGTGGGAGGCAGATTATAAGACCTAACCTCTAGATAATGTTTATTCAGAAATTCCCTATGACTAGGAAACGAGCCTCTGAAGTCATGGAGCTTCTTACTTCCAGAATAGGATTTTTCTTGCTTTTTTATTTATTTATTTTTTTGTGGAGGAAAGAGTCTAAATTGTATTTATATTTGCTGTCCTTTGGGAGTGACTAATGGAGCGTCTTTGGCCCTTCCAATGTGAAAAAGACTTGCTGGAGGCTCTTTCTAGTATCTCACTCCTTTTGGCTTGGGACAGGAAGTGATGGATGGGAAAAGCCAAACCTGGGGAATCACGATGGCTCTTGGGTTGCAAGGAAGTGTCTGGGGAGGCCAGAGCCCTCTTGGGTTGAGATATTTCTGGACAGTATGATACGTCCTCCTGGAGAGAGATCAACAGCAAACATCCTTATATATACATGTCACAAAACTGCTTAAGAAGAACATTGTTGCCAAATTTTTGCTGTTTTATAAAGTCACAGTTTATCTTTTATAAGGAATAAGTTTACAGAAAGGCAGATTAAGAATGTAATTTTTCCTGGAGGACATCTTTTACTGATACGTGTTTCTAATGGGCAAAGAATCTCAAAATAACCTAAGTCCCCTTTTTGAGAAGGGAATTGATTTTGTAATGCAAAATTATTACCTCAAAATGTGCCTTTAGGAAGGGACCCAGATTTACAAACACATTCTGCTGTGACGTTGTAGAACTCTACAACCCGTTTCCACCACTTCACGTGAAACCCCCATCATCGTGGACAGGCACTTAACTCCTGCCTTCCCTGGGTAATCCCAGCACCCACATTTGCATCATCTGCTTTCAAAGTCTGCGAAGAGTCATCTGCAGGAAAACCAAGATTAAGTAGCACTGATCATAAGCATTGTGGGGACCCAGAAAATATGAGAACTGGATTCCACCAAAAAAAGGGTGTGCCCAGGTACTCGTGAAATATCTCAGAGCCTTGCAGTCTGCAGCTAAATGGTCCAGATGGAAAATTTGGAGAAATCTCAGAGAAATTCCAACCTTCCTTTGAAAGGGACTTAGAACTGTGGTTCAACTGGCAGCCTGTGTTGCTTCCTAAGCCCCTCTTGCTCTCTTCAGCCTGGAAGCCTGTTTAACCTGCCCAGAAACTGTCCCTGAGTCTTCCAGGGCCTCAGTCCGTAAGAATAAAACTGAGTCAGATGACGACTCCATCCTCAAGGAACTCACAGTCAGGTTGACCCTCTGATTGGTCAGTTCATCAAGTATCCTTGCCTCCCAGCTTGTTTACTTACACATTCCCAGAACCATGTGACCCTGGAGAGTTATTCATTTATTATCAGCGAGTATTGGGTGAGAGTGAGAAATCTGATGAAAAGTGCTGAGCCCACAGCTGGGAATATAGAAATTGCCTCCTAAATGGCCTGACCTCTGGGTGCCTAGGCATAGGATTTGAGAATTTTTCCATCCTTCTGCACAAGAAACAGCTGCTTTGGACCATTCCCTTCTGCTCTAGTCCACAGAGGAGGGAAGGGTGCTCCCAAAGTACCAGTCCCAGGACAACTGTAATGACCTAAACGTCTTGTAGAACCAACCCTGGCTATACACAACAGAATTGTTGACGAAGGTTTTAGTAAATAGTGATGGCTAGACTAATTCAATCAGGCTTTAAGTCTGAGATCCAGGCATCATTATTGTTATAGCTATATTGATATGCATTGTGTTGTATGCCTTATACAACTGATATACCATAAATATATTTAATAAACAATTTGATGAGTTTTGACATAAGCTTACATCTTGACCCATCGCCATTATCAAGAAAATGAACACAGACATCCCCTCCTATAGTTTCCTCATGCTCTCCCCTTTTAATCCTTCCCTACTTCCCCCATCCCACCACTAGGCAACCATTGATCTGCTTTCTGTTACCATAGGTTAATTTTCATTTTCTAGAATTTTATATAAATGGAATCATGGAGTATGTTCCTTTTCTTTTGTCTGGCTTCATTAACTCAGAATTATTTTGAGATATACCCATGGAGTTATGGGTCAATTCCCTTTTATTGTTGAGTAGTATTCCATCCCATTGTGTGAGTATACCTGTTTCTTTCTTGATCTATTCACCTGTCACTGAACATTTGAACTGTTTCCAGTTTGGTAACAACTGGATGGTATGACAAATCAAGCTGGTCTGAACAGACATGTCCAAATCTTTGTAAAGATATATATTTTCAGAGTTCCCACTGTGGTGCAGTGGGTTAAGAATCAGACTGCAGCAGCTAGGCCCAGGATCTTCCATATGCTTGAAGGCGGCCATTAAAAAAAAAAAAAAAAAAAAAAAGATCTTTTTTTTTTCTCTTGGATGAATTCTCAGGAGTGGAATGACTGACTCATTTGTTGAGTATATGTTTAACACTTTGAGAAGCCGTAAAACAGTTTTCCAAGTGCTTGCACGATTTTACATTTCCAACAAGAGCAAATGAGGGTTCAGCTTGCTCCACATCCTCACCATGCTTGTGGGTGTCAGTGTAGAATACGTTTCATTGCAATTCGAATTTGAATTTTCATCATGACCAATGATGTTGAGCATCTTTTCATGTGCTTTTTTTCTTTTTTTGTGCATATCTTTTGGGGTCAAGTTTCTGTGAAAATCTTTAGGGATTAAGCCAGAAGCACCTGTTAAAAATAAGTCAAAGCTCCCTGGTGATTCTCGTGTTCCATCAGGATTAAGCACTCCTGTCCGAATGGAAAATTGAGTGCCAGCCTCCCATTTTAATCATGTGGAAACTGTAATCTGGGGAGAGATTGGATTACTTGTAAAGCAAGGAAAGTCACGAGACTGTGAAATCACCCTTAACAGGATTGTGGCCATTAGGGAACAAGGTCTTCACTGCAGACCTGACTGCACCCTTTCCATAAGCTGGACAAGGTATCTATCCATGCTACGACTCACTGGTCTTTGTTCCAACTTGATCATGCATCATTCGTCTGAGTCATCTGAGTACTTGTTCCATAATGAACATTTGAAGGAACCGAAGATTGACTTCTTTTGACCAAATCTGTGACAGTATTATAACTGCAGTGAAATGGAAGGGAAAATAGTCTCAGGGCTTCCACATAGAGTGTTGACTTCATAACTCTAGAGGGCTCCATTCAATGGACATGGTGTGCAGTACACACCTGAACAACCTTATAGAGTGACCCTGAACAACCTTAAACTCTCTAAGATCTAGATTCTGAATCTCACCTTCTCACTGTGTCATCCTAGGAAAGTCAGTCGAATCTCTGAATCTTGGCTTAAAAGCCATAAAATTTGGATAATTAGTGTTCACAGGGCAGGTAGAAATGAAATGAGATTGTTAGGGATTAGTCAACCCAGGTGGCTCCAGGAGCTAAGCAAGTGACTTAAATGAGCAAAGTGGTTCAGAGAGGTGACAGAGAAGGGATGGAGCCCATGACAACCTACCTACTCAGCTCTAGCTGATTATGGTCTTGGAAAAATGCTAGCCCAGCATTACCAGAGCTTCTATTTTTTTTTTTTTTTTTTTTTTTTTTTTGTCTTTTTGCCATTTCTTGGGCCGCCCCTGCGGCATATGGAGGTTTCCAGGCTAGGGGTCGAATCGGAGCCATAGCCACCGGCCTACGCCAGAGCCACAGCAATGCGGGATCCGAGCCGCATCTGCAAACTACACCACAGCTCACGGCAACGCCAGATCGTTAACCCACTGAGCAAGGGCAGGGACCGAACCCGCAACCTCATGGTTCCTAGTCGGATTCGTTAACCACTGTGCCACGACGGGAACTTCCAGAGCTTCTATTTTTAAGAGAAGTCAGAAACTAAAATATCTGTGGTTCAGATGTCCACTGATAAATTTGAAAGTGTTTTGTAAATCATAGCACACCTTATATAGTGAAAAGGCCTCACTATATGTCTTAAATTAAGCTGTGAGTCTATGAGGGTCTATTGTAGGTGTCTCTTTTGCACACACACCCCCCTCCAACATTCTCATGACAAGTGCCTCACCATCATGTGGGTCTGTGACCCAGACTGGGTCACTCATCTTCTCCTATCTTCCTAGATACAATGATTGACCCAAGATGGAATGTATCCAACTGTGAAAAGCTAAGCAAAGCAAATCAAAGCACTCCCTGGAGATGTTCCTAACAAGAGGTAACAGAGACGTCCCTCCCTCTCTAGATGTGAGGCCATAGGGTGAATATCCAGGACCACCAGTGACCAGGCTCCATGCTGTTTGAAGAAAGACCATTTCCTCCAGAATACAGACAATTCCGTGTTAGAGTTCTGTCTTCCCCTGAGACCCTGAGAGCAAAAGCGACTCTCCAAGCTTTCGTTACATGATCCAGTAAACTTGAGACTGGGCTACCTTCAGAAAAGTGTTTCTGGGAGTTCTCATTATGGCTCAACAGGTTAAGTACCCTATGTAGTGTCTGTCCATGAGGATGCGGGTTAGATCCCTGGCTTCAATCTGTGGGTTAAGGATCCGGCTTTGCTTCAAGCTGCAGGGTAGGTCACAGACGCAGCTGAGATCCTGCGTTGCTGTGACTGTGGTGTAGGCTGGCAGCTGCAACTATGAGTCAACCCCTAGCCTGGGAACCTCCATATGCTGCGGGTGCAGCCCTAAAAAAAAGAAAAAAGAGGCGGAGGTTGTGCTGCATGCAACCAAAGGACTTCAGGCAAATGTATTTTGCCATCTTGAAGTACAATAGCAGCAGATGAATTTGCCTTGATTTTTAACACATCCTCATAGTGTGTGTGTTTCATGGATTGAGGTTACAGAGCTCAGAAGCGAGTCTTGAGAGAGGAGATGGGAAGGTGGCCATGGTGTTTCAGGGGAAGCCTACCAGGGCTGTGTAGAATTCTCTGTGTTGATTTGGACACTGCAACTTGAGATATTTTCCTCAGATTTAGAAGCTCAGAGGTGGGATCCAAGGAGCTTCTGGAAGTGACAAGCTTTAAGAAAGGGATTTACAGTAGGACACGTGAGAGACCGAGGGCCACACCACTGCAGGAGTTTATTCATTTACACTGAAAAATAGAACTGATCTGTAGACTGGAACACTTCCATCATCAGCATCTTAATACTTGATGTTCGTTCATTTTTTATTTTTATTTTTATTTTTTTGTCTTTTTAGGGCCGCACATGCGGCACATGGAGGTTCCCAGGCCAGGGGTCAAATCGGAGCTGTAGCCACCGGTCTATGCCACAGCCACAGCAACGCGGGATCCAAGCCATGTCTGCGACCTATACTGCAGCTCACAGCAACACCGGCTCCTTAACCCACTGGACAAGACCAGGGATCAAACCCGCATCCTCATGGATGCTGGTTGGGTTCGCTAACCAGTAGCCACTGAGCCATGAAGGGAACTCCCCTCATACTTGATGTTCTTAAGCTACACAGGAAACCAAAACATAATGAAAAGCCACTTTCTTAAAATTTGCAGTGATTCGGAGCTCCCTTCGTGGTGCAGTGGTTAACGAATCCGACTAGGAATCATGAGGTTGAGGGTTCTATCCCTGCCCTTGCTCAGTGGGTTAAGGATCCGGCATTGCCGTGAGCTGTGGTGTAGGTCGCAGACGCGGCTCAGATCCCGCATTGCTGTGGCTCTGGTGTAGGCCGGTGGCTACAGCTCCGATTCGACCCCTAGTCTGGGAACCTCCGTATGCCGTGGGAGCGGCCCAAGAAAAGGCAAAAAGACAAAAAAAAAAAAGAAAATTTGCAGTGATAAAATCCCTGGGGTGGGGGTGAAATCCATGTGTTCAGTGTACCCACTTTGGAGGCAAACCAATATTGGAAGCCAGGTCACAATCAGAAGGTTCTTTGGTTGGAATGGGATCAGAAAAGAAGTGTTAGGTAAACCGAGGTTTAATGGTGCTGAGTTGAAAATAATGATGCATTCATTTTACAGGGCAGGCGATGTAGCCTTTGGATTGGGAAATATTCCAAGTTCAAGTTGCCAAGCCTTCCTCTCTCCCGGAGAGCCCTCATCTGGGTGTGGGCAGTGTCTGTCTCGGTGATTTTTCTTTCTCTGCCAAACCAAGGCTGGGCACCTCCTTTGCTGCTGGAAACACTTTTTTATTTTCTTTTTATGGCCACACCTGCAACATATGGAAGTTCCCAGTCTAGGGGTCAAATTGGAGATGCAGCTGCTGGCCTACACCACAGCCGCAGCCACTTGGGATTCGAGCCACAGTTCTCGGCAATGCTGGATCCTCAACCCACGGAGCGAGGCCAGGGATCGAATTCGCAACCGCATAGACACTATGTTGGGTTCTCAACCCATTGAGCCACCAGGGGGCTCCACACTTTTTCTATATATGCCATGATGCCCTCCATAGTCTGGAGTTGTGGTGTGTGTGGCCAGTTCAGAAGAATAGACTGTACTTTTTGACTCTGCTTTTGGTGATATCACATTGGCGGCTGGCTATCGACACAGTGGGAGTGTTTATACTCAAGAAATTGGCAGAGTTCCCTTTGTGGCTCAGCAGTCATGAATCCAACTAGTAACCAGGAGGATGTGGGTTCAATCCTTGGCCTCGCTCAGTGGGTTAAGGATTTGGCGTTGCTGTGAGCTGTGGTGTAGGTCACAGATGGGGCTCGGATCCTGTATGGCTGTGGCTGTGGCGTAGGCCTGCCGCTGCAGCTCTGATTCGACTCCTAGCCTGGGAACTTCCATATGCCATGGGCGCGGCCCTAAAGAGCAAAATAATAAAAAGGCAAATATACCCAGTCAGGGTGTTTGTCCCTTCAGCAAGCTGGGTGTCTGGGTGTTCAGCGTTCACCAGGTCACCACAGGTAATGAGCCTTGTGACTTCTTCCAGGTGGAGGTTTTTTCTTTGCTGTATTACAGGCTGATCTTATGTTTGACAGGTAGAGAGGGTTTGTTGGCATTCTTTCTGAGGCCTTAGAGGGCACCTCACTTTGGCCCCAGCCCTCAAGGAAAGGGCTTGCCTGGGCCAGACTCCAGTCCTTGGGAAGCTGGTCTAAGGGCACCTCCCGAGCCTCTCAGCCCAACGCCTCTCACCTAGTGAATTAATTAAGGTTGGGGGGAGCTTCTGCAGCCAGTGGGAAGGATTTCATAGGTTCATTTATTCGAAGTTGCTCGTATGGACACAATGGGCTAACTCTCCTCAGATTGCTTCTTTTCGTGGGAAACAGATGGCCTAAGGGAGCCAAGGGGTCAGATTCTGGCAACACTGCCGGCTGCTATGCAGGGAGGGGCGGAGGGCGTGACTTGGGACCTTTTATTTTTTTTAATTTTAATTGCAGTATAGTTGACTTACAATGGTGAGTTCGTTTCAGGTGTAGGGCTACATGGATCCATTCTTTTTCAGATTCTTTTCCCATATAGATTATGACACAGTAGTGACTGGCGTTCCCTGTGCTATAGCGTCGGTCCTTGATAGTGATCTATTTTACATGCAGTAGTGTGTGTGTGTTAATCCCAGATTCCTCATTTATCCCCCTCCCTGCCCCCAAGATATTTCTTAAATGCTCTCAGGATGGCTGCCACCTAAGGGTAACCCTGCTAATCAATTTTGCAAGTCTGGGAGGAACGGATGATCATAATAATCGGAGGATGATGCTGACAATGTTTCCCTGTCTTCCGATAAGGTCCTAGGGGATTTGTCTGACTTTGGGGAACCCTCCCATAGGAGAGAGAAGCCGACAAAACTTAATCTCTGTGACTCAGTGATATGAAAGTACTCATTGAAAAGCAAAGATTTATTACCTGCAATAAAGGGCCTAAAGCTGGTCCTGTCCCTCCCTCTCTTCTTCTTTTGCAAACATTCCATGGCATCTGGAAAAGGTACAGTGATGCCCATCTCCCTGGTCCCAGGAGTGCCCACCCTTCGACCAGTCTATAGATTCCTCCTTCCTGGAACTCTCCCTTCCCTGGAAGTTTCCTTCCAAGTGCCGTGAACAAGGTACACTGAATGTGCCTCATCAACCAGTAGTTTGATGAGGCACAACTTCCAGGATCACACATAATCCCAGGAGCTGCTGTCTGCTGTTCTTGAGGACAGGGACTCAGTGGCAGGCCTGGGCTGGCCTCCCATTGAAGGGCTGCCAGGAGACATCTGGCTGCTTTTGCTGGTACTCAGAGACTCCCCTGGAACTTTTCACTCTCTGGCACCTGTTCCTTGGTCAGCTCTTACTGTTTATGACTCATATAGTGTCTTTTTTTTTTTTTTTAATGCCCAATATTGCAGGGACTCGGCTGATTCATACAAGAGGAAAGCAAATGAGCATGAGGTGTGTACAGAACAGGCTACCGAAGACATGATTCACTGAGTTTAAGAAAACAGAACTTAAGGGGAGATGAAAGGCAGGACTCTGAGGACCTTAACTTCAGAGACTTTCCAGAGCATAAGGTTCAACATTTACTGTCAAACCCAACTTTTGACTAAGCCATTTACACTTTCTGAGTAACTGCATAATTTTCATTTGTGTCTATTCACTTTTTAAATTTTATTTTTACTTTATTTTAAAATTTTCATTTGTTTCTTTTTGGGCCATGGCATGTGGAAGTTCCTAGGACAGAGATCAAACCCTCACCACAACAGCAATCCAAGCCACAGCAGTGACAATGCTGGACCTTAACCTGCTGCACCACCAGGGAACTCCTATTCACCTTTATTTTTTTTGCCTTTAAAAAAAAGAACTAGACACTAATTTTAAGAAAATAGAACCAACTCCGGAGCCTCCTGTAATAATAAATCTTGGAGTTCCCTGGTGGCTCAGCAGGTTAAGGACCTGCCATTGTCACTGCTGTTGTTCTGCTCACTGATGTGGCATGGGTTCAATCTCTAGCCCAGGAACTTCCACATAACGTGGGCGTGCTCCCCCCAAAATAATAAATCTTTATATTTCTATAATACTTTGTAGTTTACAAAGCATATTATCTCATTTGATTCTTGTACAAACCTTCTGAGGTTGATATTTTTATTACCCACATTTTACAGAAAAGGAATGAAAGCTCGCCAAGCACAGAGGTTTAGAGACTTTTCCAAAAGTAGGACAACTAAGAGTTGAACCCAGGTCTACATAATCCAGAGTGCAGGCTTACAAACAAACAAACAAACAAACAAACAAAACTAACCCCCAGAGTCCTATTCCTTAGCTCTTTGTGAAAGCACTGTAATGCAAAATTCAAGGTAAATTTCATCTTAAGCTTCTTTTTTTTGTTATTGTTCCAAAGATGCCAGAAATCCTGGAAGCTCTTGTTAGGACATGGCCTCTCCCATAACATGGAGTCTTCAGGATGGTTCTGCATAGTGATGTTTAAATTGGAGTAGCACGATCGATGCAATACTGGATGGAACTTCTCTTTGCACCCATCAAGTAAAATAAATAAACAAGCCGAAAAAACCTACTTTTTAAAAACTGAATATTGGTCCACCTTAGTACATGCACCCTTTTCCTATGCAAAAGAGAAAGAAATACACCCTAGGGAAAGAGGATAGGAACTCTAAGCTCTCGGCATCAGAGACTAGATGGCTGTGGGTGGACCTGCTAGTACTCCAGCCTATGCAATGTTTGGGAAGATCAGATGAGTCCCTGCAGATGAAAGTACTTCTGCAAACTGTAGGGTTCCATGGGGGTGCGACTGTTACCTTCAGATTAGAAGAAAGGCTGTCACCTTCAGATGCAAATAAACTTGTTCAGATAGGCAAGGACTGTCCAGACTTACACTTGTATTTAGGAAACACTTTAGACATATATGAGAATCTTAATAAGAGCTGGTTTGAAGTGTCTCTAGGCATCACTCTAAACCCTCCCCCAACCAAATTATTGTATTTATTCTCAAAGCCCTTTCCATTCAGCATGAATTACCTTCTCCTATACTTTTAAAAAATCATGTAAGTTTAACTCTGGGTGGTCGCATGGGCCAAAGCCCCTCTGTTACTCCCCTGAACCTCTCTCCCATCAGCCTGGAGCCTTTGGGTTTAAGTGCCCGTGAGGCAGGATCCTGGCTGGGGCTACCTGAGCAACTGTCCATATGGAAGGGGATCTGGTTGGAAAAGTGATCTCTCTGGGGGTATAACCACCTCAAGATTAAAAGAAGCAAGATTGGTTCTAAAGGGTCAAATCTTAGAAACCCCAGAAGCTACCTAATATGTGCATCACTCGGAGTGGGAGGCAAAAGGGTAAAAAGATGCGTGGCAGGGGGGCAGGAAGAGGGAGTGGAACTTGCCAATGGAAAGGGTGCTTCAGGGGCTAAGTCCTTGAGCCCTGGGCATCTGCCAGCATGATTTCTTTCAGTTTTAATGTTTGAACTGGAGTGATCCATTAGGTGGGTCATGTTAGGACACACAGAATAAGTAGACCTCTTATAATTTCTTAATTATTCGTCAAATTATATTTTGGTTCATCTGATTAGTGTGCATTCTTCTTTATAATCTTTTTTTTTTTTTAAGGCTGCACCTTCAGCATATGGAAATTCTCGAGTTAGGGGTTGAATCAGAGCTGTAGCTGCTGGCCTATGCCACACCACAGCAACGTGGGATCCGAGCCTAGTCTGTGACCTACACCACAGCTCACAGCCAGATCCTTAACCCACCGAGCAGGGCCAGGGATCAAACTTGCATCCTCATAAATATTAGTCAGGTTCTTAACCCACTGTGCCACCACAGGAACTCCTATAATGTTTTTAAAGATATGCAATCTTCACGACAGATGCAGTTTTATATCAAACTCAAGGCTCCAAAGTCCAAATGTGTTGTCTCCATCTGCTTGGATGGGATGAGATCAGCCAAGGATGGCACTGAGGCTGAGTAGCAGGGCTTCCTGGAGATTGCACCTGGTGAGGGTGCGTGGGTGAGGAAGAGGGTGGGGGATCACTCCAGCGCAAGGTCAGACTAGAGGTGAACTATGCAGGCCCGTAAATTTCTCCTAATCAACACTCCAGGATCATTTAGTCCTTGGGCACCAATTCATAAATGCCTTAACTCACGAGGGGCTGAAGAATAAAGAAGATTGACTATTTATAGCCACTAAAATGTACACACTCTCTGTTTAATTAACTCTCTTCCAAGTAATGGGGTTTTTGGGAAAGTGAATCTGTTGTCAAACTATGGACTTAGCAAGGAAGGGTCTGGAGGGGAGATTCTTCTCTGCTCCCGGAGACCAGAACTCCCTACGCCTCCCTTCCTGAACCATGCCGCAAACACCAAGAGTTCCTGTTCTCAGAATCTCCTTTCTCTAGACTCTAGGTCCGGCTCTCACCTGTCCCTTCAGATAGGTTGACCCCGCAGAGGAGACTCTAGAGTCCCTCATTTTCATTCACAGACCTCAACGCCCAGACTGGAATTTCACCCTTGCCTTTCCAGCTCTGTTCAAGCAACATCCTTGAGCCCTAAAGCCATTTCCAGCTATTTCATCCAGGATGTACAGATATTAGGGCCCACAGTTGCTATGTTAACAGCAATGAACATTTACTGAGCACTTGCCATGTGACAGGCATGGTAGGAAATGCTTTATCTATCTTTGTTAACTTTTTGAATTCCTAAAACATCTCCCTGAGGTGGGTACTAATAAGGAGCCCCATTGTATGAGTGAGGACGCTGAGGCATTGGGTGGTAAGTTGCCCAATGTCACATAGGTGTTAAGCAGTGAAGCCAGGACCTGAACCCCAGTCATCATGACTCCAGAGCCTGAGCTTTCTTTTTTTTTTTTTTTTTTTTTTTGTCTGTTTCATCTAGGGTCGAATCAGAGCTACAAGCTGCCAGCCTATGCCAGAGCCACAGCAACAAGCCTGGGCTCTTAACCATCAGGCAACACGGCCTCCAGGAGTGACCTTGACCTTGATGCCTTCCTGAGACCATCTCCCTGTGGACGCCAACTCACTGCACACAAGTAACAAGGACCAGTGGTCATGAGTGCTTTCTTTGTTGAAATTTAAGAATAATCGGTTTGGAGTGCAATTATTAGAACTCAAAGAAAAAAAAAAAGATAAAAATAAGCTGTTTTTTTTGTTTTGCTTTTTTTAAAAAGAGTTCCTGTTGTGGCTTAGCAGATTAAGAACCCGACTATTTATCCATGAGAATACGAGTTCAATCCCTGGCCTTGCAAAGTGGATTAAGGATCAGCACTGCGCCTCGAGCTGCAGCATAGGTTGCAGCTGAGGCTCAGATGCCGAGTTGCTACAGCTCTGATTTGACACTTAGCCTGGGAACTTCCATATGCCTCAGGTGCAGCCCTAAAAAGAAAAAAAAAAAGGAAAGAAAGAAAGAAATCAAGCCATGATCTGGGAGAAAATACCTATAGAAAGAGATGAAGAGGAGTTCCCATCATGACTCAGTGGTTAACGAATCCGACTAGGAACCATGAGGTTGCGGGTTCGATCCCTGGCCTTGCTCGGCAGGTTAAGGATCCGACGTTGCCATGAGCTGTGGTGTAGGTTGAAGATGAGGCTTGCCTCCCCAGTTGCTGTGGCTGTGGTGTAGGCCCGGGGAGCTACAGCTCTGATTCAACCCCTAGCCTGGGAATCTCCATATACCGTGGGTGTGGCCCTAGAAAAGACAAAGATAAAGACAAAGGAAAAAAGAGACGAAGAGAATTCTGTCTGAGAAGTCATTTATGAAGGTCAAAGGGTCCACCCTTTATGGCTCACAGTGTGACATTTTGAAAAGTGCGTATCGTGTCACACTCAAGACTGCCCACACTGGGAAGGCAGCCAAGCTTTACTGCCACCTCCACCCCAGGGACAGTGCCCTACTAAAGGCCACAGAGGACCACCCAGCTTCAAAGACTGCTTGTCATTGCTCACACTTGGGGTGGGAGTTCCCCATGAATAAACAAATAAGAGAGTTTCTATCACTTCCCATGTGATTCAGAATCAGTGAAGCAATTAGCCCTGGGTGCTTGCTTATGAAGGACCCATCACAAATGTTTCATGTGCCAAATAGCTTTTCAGAAAAATGACATGGAAAAGAAGTTCCGGGCCTGTTTCAAGGATCTAACCATCTCTTTGTTTTCTCATGTGTGATTCAAGATGAGAGAAAGAAAGAGAGAAAGAAAGAACTGCAGATGGGAGTGGAAACGGCTTGTGAATCAAAAAGAAGATGGGGGAAAAAAAAGAAGGAAAATCACAGATGACTCCCCAAACCTCATGACAACAATCAGGATTCTCCCACTTTAGATGTTTTACAGAACAGCTAATGAGTTGTCAACAATTACTTTATTGAGCGTTTCAAGGTGCATAGCATTGTACAGAGCTTGAAAATGTCAAATTGACTTTTGTCACATTCTGTTAAGGTTCCCGCAATGTCCATGGTTTTGTGGTTTTTCCTCCTTTTAGCCTACGCTGCTGGCACCTCTGTTACAAGCTTACCATGATGCTGCACATGGATTAACTGCGCTATGTTCTCCCCCCTAGAGGTCTGAACTCCTCAAGGATGGTGTCCATGTACTGTTGATTTCTGCAACCTTGATGTTCAAATACACATGTGATGGGTGAATGACGGAATGAACGACCAGTGTTTTCCTCTAGTTCCTTCTCCCAACCCCTTTATCTTCACTGAGGGGCAAGCGCTGATGCTGAATGAGAAGCAAACCCTTACAAGGCACAATGGAAAAGAGGAACGTCCAAAGGCGTGGCTGACCCACAGACTAGAAAATCAGCTCCATAATCAGGAAGAGTTGGCTGACCTCCCCAAGAGCCCGAAAACGTAGCAGAGCCATAGAAAAAATCTTCAAGCTAGCGCTGGGGTTGAGATGGGGTTTATCAACCCCAGCTCCCACCGCAAAGCCCAAAGTAGCTCATTGGGAACAAGACAACAAGAACACCTGCTAGAGCCAGTGAACCAGAGGCAGAGCCAATACCAGCGGTCCTGAGCAGTGGGTCTCAGCCACCTAACCTCAGGGCTATTTTTTGCTTTATTACCCCTTTCTAGATTTAAAAACAAAAACAAAACCAAACAAAAGGCCACACCATAATAAATAAATAAGACACTAAGCAACTAGAACGGAAAAGGAAGACATTGCAAGTGGTTCTCAAGATGCAGTTTGGATACCCAGCCCATGATACCAAGGGGCTCAAGCTGCCACGGATGCCCTCTTTGGGCCTTTCAGTGCGCAATTAAGTACTCGGTGGGAATATCAATTCCATGGGAGCATGATGTTGTGCATGGGTGGCTAAATGTTACATCATACAGGCCAAATCCAATTGATTCATCAGCACCTAGTCTGTTTGGCGAACGATGGAGAAAACTCTGCTGTGGTCCAGGGAAGCAACTGGACCGCACACCTGACATCCCAGGTGCAATGGGATGGGTTCAGAAGACCCTGGCTTCTTATTAGCTTAACACGTAGATCTTTGAGCTCTGTCTTGTCAGCCAGAGATTTAACATAAGTCAAGATAATCCAAACTTGACTAAGGATGTCCTCAGATCTACAGCACCTACTCAGAGCAGAGGTCTGACCTTTGCACTCCCATTTTTATACCCAGGACAACTGTACTATAGTTTCCAAGGGGCAAATGATCTTAATCTTTGCATTCAGAATTTGTTATGCCACGACTGGCATAAAATGCTTATCATTACCTAAAAGGAAAAAAAATGCAGCAGAATTCAACTTTAGATAAACACCAAAATCAACATTCCAGGTCCTTGGGAGCCATGGAAAGCTAAGGGATATAGGAGATTCTATATCCTAAGAAAGCTTATTTCAATAGGGAAGCACGTCTGCACCTCGCCAAGTCAGCCAAGTTGGGGAGAAAGAGAAGCACATGATAACAAACTGGCCAGGAATATTTATGTCAGTTTTGCTTAAGTCTCAGAGAGTAATCAGAGGAACAAGATGCCTTTCTCCTTTTCTCAAAAACCCTTTGGTTTAAAGTTGTCCTCCTTCTAGTTCTTCCCTCTCCTATAACTTTTTAATGATCACAAATGACCAGCAGCATATCATAGGTGGTCCTCTGTGTCAGAGAGAATAACTGAAGGTTACAGCTGGGAAGTTCACCCACATTTTAGCAGACAACCTACACGCAATCCCACCCTGAACATTTCTCTTGGGTCAAGTCTAAACTGTACCATCTCCCTTGGCAAAAAATGTGCAGATACCCCCACCAAAGGCCAAACTATGATAATTGACAGTGAACAGAAATCCACTGTATAGATAAAATATTCCAGCTTTCTCTTCCAGCTTTTTTTTAAAAAAAAAAAAAAATCAAATTCACTGTGACTGGGCACTCAGTTTTTCAAGTTCTATAACTCCCCAGGATTGTCAGAAGTAATCTTAAAGCCAATCCGCTTGCAGACATTAAAAAGGACCTGAAATATGCCACCCATGGTGCCAAAAGCGGTGTCAAAGAGCAGAGAGATGATGCCACCAAGGCCCACTGCAATGTCCCTGCACACGATTGGAACCGCGCCCACGGTGTAGACAGGGAAGGTGGCTACGTCCACAAGGACTCGGACGGGGAGGCCCAGAACTCGGCAGACAACCTTCAGCAGGCAACAGAGGATCCGGAGAATGGCCCTGGTGATCCTGACCATGACTTTGAGCACCTTCCAGGGAATGCTGGCCAGCTCCTCCCCAATGGCCAAGAAGTAAGAGATGGTGGCTGAACCCAGGCGATAAAGGCAGCTTTCCAGACCATAGGTCACCTGCTTGGTGACATACCACACGAAATACACAGTGTACTTCAGGATTCCTATGGCAAGGCAATAAATTAATTGGCAAAGTTTGATGAATGGGGTAGTGATGAAGCCCAAGAGTTTCCCCAAAAGGCTGCTCTTTTCCCCAGAAGTTTCTGGAGGCAGCAGAGCGGACCTCGTGCTCCTTGTGCTAGAAGGGGTTCTGGAGGCTCCCTCAGTGTGCGCCCTCCGCTCCTCGTCCTGGACTTGGTTAACCATTTCCAGGATCTTCTTCATTTTCTCTGTGTCTTGTTCCATTTCCCCACAGTTGTCCTGGAACAGCTGAGGGTTGAATGGAAGCAATTTCTCGAGCTCTTTCACCATCACATCTTCTATGACCTCCCCGTCCCGGGTGTGCTTGACAAAGCCCATGGCCCAGCCTCCTCCAGGGACAGCGCAACAGGCAGCCAGCCAAACAAACTCAGGGATGGTCACTTTGTCTTTGACCTTGAGGTCGGAGGGCACGGCCCCTGTGAGGATATAGAGCTCTTCCCCATTGCCACACTGTGGGCTCAGGGCCAGGTCCATCAGGCTGTTGAGAGTCAGATACCACTGTTTCTGGAAGGATGGGGTCATCGGAGCTGCATTGGTGAGAGTGAACGTGGCCGTGTGGGGGTCACTGCTGAGGGAGAATGGGTAGAGCTGTCCTGTCTGGTAATCAGAGCCCAGGTAATCAGCATTCAAGGCTTGCTTGCTTCCCAGGTTGTTCACAGAGCTGGTGGCATCTGCCTCATCAGTCACCTCCTCAAGGCTGCTGCTGGGGTCATCGATCTGAAAGACGAGAACAAGAGTGAGATGCATCTCAGTTCACTGCGGACAGGGTGTCCTTGGATCATTCTGCCAAGACCCTAGAGAAGACTCTGTTGCACAAACACTTTTGAGGCATAGATTTGGAAGTGCACACACTGTTTGTTCTAATAGTCCACAGTCCTGGTGTCTGAAAGCATCTTTTAAATAGGCTGGTTCCTATTTTTTTCCCCTTTTGGGGCTGCCCCTATGGCCTACGGAAGCTCCCGGGCTTGGAGTAGAATCAGAGCTGCAGGCCTCAGCCACAGCCACAGCAACACTGGATCCAAGCCACATTTGCAACCTACACCCCAGCTGGCAGCCATGGCCAGATCCTTAACCCACCGAGCAAGGCCAGGGATCAAACCCGCATCCTCACCGACACTAGGTCAGGTTTGTAACTCACTGAGGCACATGGGAACCTGGCTGTTTGCCATTTCACTGTCTTTGTACACCCCCTCCTGCCCTACAGAAATGCCCCACAACATGCTCACACAAACACACCATCGGACATCGGTTTTCAGTCTGCTGTGGTTCTACAAATTTCACAGCCCTTTGGGGGAATATTTTTCCATGAGATTCAAATTGATCGTACACATGAGAACAAGGGGAAAAGTAGATCTCAGCAGGCCCATAAAAGTCAGGACTGCAATTCAGATCATGAGCCATCAAGGTTGACTGCAATTAAATGAACACATTCTTAAGGCATTTTACATGCTTTGGGATATACGAAAAAACAATCAACCCTAATCAGAGCATTTAAATCAAATGGGAGGAAATGTATAGATCATTGCCAGTTATTAGATACGTACCAGGCCAGGCTTAAACCTGAGCAACTGTCTTCAAAATTAATCTCATAATATTTGCTATTATTAACAAGGTAAAATTGTTAATTTTTTATAAAAATTATACATTGTTAATTTTTTATAATTGTTATTTTTATAATTATACAATTGTATAATTTTTTGTCTAGACCAATCTAGCTATGTGCTATATAACAATAATCATCAATACATATGTTGATTTCTCTCTATATATGCCTATATATGTGTGTGTGTGTGTATATGTATATATCCCTCTTGGTTCTGCTTTTTTTTCCCCCAGCAGTATAATATATACTTTCACTTTATCATTCTGAAAGGATGAAAGGAAAGAGCTCAGGACTGACCCCAAATTCGGTTTTTAGCCCCCAAACTAGACTGTAAATTCCTTGACACCAAGGACTCTATATATATAGGATCCAGTCAAGGACTGACACATACTAGAATCTCAACACATTCTTGTTAAACTGAGATGGTTATCACTGCACTATTTATAGTAGCAAGTCGAACCAACCTACATTTCCTGAAATTGGGAATGGTTAAGCAAACGGTGTTATATCCATCAAAGAGATATCTTAAAGCCATTGAAAAGCATTCGTAATGAAGGGGAAATACGTGCTGTAATGTTGAAAGGAAAAAGGCAGACTAAAAAATTAAATGATAATTTGTTTTTAAGTGTAAAAATAGGCAGGAAAAAACTTTGGAAGGAAATACATGAAAATGTCCACAATAGTTGTCTGCCTCCTGGGGATGCAAGGGAAACTTTTTTTTCTAATTTCTTATTTCTCTCCCTGTACCTTTCCTACCCACATCAACCCACAAAGTATGTGCATGTTTCTTTCAAAAGGAAAAAACAAAAACAAAAAGGAAAGTAATTAAGATAAGGAAATTCCTACTACCCTATTCTCTGGAGTTGGTGCCACTCACTAAATTTGTTGTTGAACCCAAGTTCAACTGTGTGCATTTGAGCTGCGTGCATTTCTCCAGCTCTGCGATGGCACGTGTAGGCAGGCTCACGCAGGGATGTGTAGGGATGGCGAGGGCAATGGAGGAGCAAGCTGGTATGAAGGCAGGCTCTTTACTGAAGCCTAATGGAGTAATACAGAGCCTCACCCTTCAAGGCTGCTCCAACCCTTAAGCCTTGTCTTAAAAGGGAACCTAGATGCTCCTCATTCCCACCGTATCCCCATAGGACATCGATAAAAAGTTCATTCATTTTATAAAACTGCCGCTGCTGCTCTCCTGTAACTGAAAGAAATACCCCCGTGGAAATATTAGCCTCATTCTTGAATCATGAGATCAAGTTACAGCATAGCCAAGATTGTGTAGGCTTGAGTGGAAGGTCAGGAATTTTTTTTTTTGGTCCTTTTGGCCATTTCTTGGGCTGCTCCCGCGGCATATGGAGGTTCCCAGGCTCGGGGTCCAATCGGAGCTGTAGCCACCGGCCTACGCCAGAGCCACAGCAACTGGGGATCCGAGCAGCGTCTGCAACCTACACCACAGCTCATGGCAACGCCGGATCGTCAACCCACTGAGCAAGGGCAGGGACCAAACCCGCAACCTCATGGTTCCTAGTCGGATTTGTTAACCACTGCGCCACGACGGGAACTCCAGGTCAGGAATTTAAAGAGGTGTGTTTCTCCATCTCTACTAGGGCCTTGGGTCTGCTTTTATTTTAGCCTGGTGTAGCTTCTTTTTTGCTGTTTTTTAGGACTGCACCCACAGCATATGGAGGCTAGGGGTTGATTCAGAGCTGCAGCTGCCAGCCTGCTCCACAGCCACAGCCACACCAGAGCCAAGCCTTTTCTGTGACCTACACCACAGCTCAGGCCAACGCCAGATCCTTAACCCACTGAGCAAGGCCAGGGATCGAACCCACAATCTCATGGTTCCTAGTCGCATTCATTAACCACTGCGCCACGACGGGAACTCCACAATGGGAATTTCTAGTGTAGCTTCTTTATCCCATCTAGAGGAAGCCTGGAACTGCTTTGTTTTGTTTTGTTTTAATTGGTAGCTGTGTGACAGAGTGTAAGGCAACATAGTGGTTCATCTTCAGCCCAAGGGCCACCCTGGAAAGAATCAATGCCTATAGGGACAGAAGTCCAGCTGGAGCACAAGCAGAGAAGAGAGATTCTTAGATGAAGAAGGGGAGGGAACAAAAGAGAGCCAGGCAGGAGAAGAAGAGGGAAGAGATAAAAGATAGGGGAAAGAAAAAAAAAAAGAGAGAGTGAGAGGGATTGCGTGTGTGTGTGTGTAAGAGAAAATACAATATCCTGCTCTTAGGCAGAAACCAGGACTGTGGGTTGATTTACTCCCAAAGGTCAGGCAAGCATGGTCTCCCAAAAGCCAAGGTCAGAGGAGACCTAGCTGGTTGCTTCTGTACCCTCTTAGGCCACTTGAGTTCAAGGGGCCCCAGATGTCTGCCATGGCCGTGCACCTGGCCACCAGGTGAGGCCTTTCCTGCCCACAGTTCACAGGCATATGGGAAATGGGCCAGGATGAACCGAGGCAGTTAGGAAGGCCAGGGTCAATTCTGCAATGGGCCCTGTTCACCTCCCTGCCCAGGGCCTCCCCCCGCAGAGCACAAGTTAAACTTGTACCCTCTGGATGGACCAGCAGAAGGGAGCGCGTGTTCCCTCACTTTGCTTTCTCTGGAATCCCATGTCTATGGTCACTAGATTCTTAGGAACCCCAAATCTGGCCCTACAGTTTGGTGACAAAGTAGAATAGAGTATCTGAAATCAAGACAAAAATGCCTGAACAGGAGGTGATGGATATGACAGGAGATCAAGAACTCACATTAAAAAAAAAAAAAAAAACAAAACTATCAATGAAATGCTTTCAATATAACATTACAGAGAAGGTGTTTTTACCTGATTTTATAGGTAGGGAAACTGAAACAGAGAAAAGTGAACTAACTTTTCTCTTCCTTTTTTTCTTTTTTATGGGAAAAGTTCCCAGTCTAGGGGTCAAATCAGAGCTGCAGCTGAGGCCTCCACCACAGCCACAGCCACACCACCGGATGTGAGCTGCCTCTTCGACCTATGCCACAGCTTGTAGCAATGCTGGATCCTTAACCTATGGAGGCCAGGGATCGAACTTGCATCCTCAGAGAGACAACACGGGGGCCTTCACCTGCTGAGCCACAACAGGAACTCCTGAATATCTTTTCCATCATTAGCTGCACAGGATTTGAACTGAGGTCAGTCTTTTGATTCCTAAGGTATGTTCTTCACCACTAAGCCATATGTTCCTCCATCTGAATGGACACCGCTCTACCAGCTTTCTCTACCAAAGCGTAGAAAACCCCACTCGAGTCTCGTTTTTCTCTCTATGTCACGGAATAAATGAAGTTGCGTAAGGATGCAAGGAGAGAAGTCGATGCCTGAGTCTTCTGGGGCTGCAGTCCCCAGACTGTGGAGACTGGAAAGGAGACGATAAAAGGACATAGGGACAGGGTGGCCCCCGTGCTTCCTGTCTGTCTTTGCCCAGGGCACACGGACACTGAGCCTCTAGCATCAGTCTAAGAAACGTGGCAGCACGGGCAGTAGGCAACGGGCCACAGGAGTTTCAGAGTCCCACCACCCTTAGAAACCAGTTGGCTGGCTTCCTATTAGCACCTCACTTGGCGACTCACTTTTTCTTCTCTACACCAGCAGGTGTAACAGAGAACAGGCAGAGCAAAACTCCATGGAGAAAACGGTGTCAGGTGTTCTAGGCTTGGCTTGTCTGGTCATCATCTTAGTTCAATACACTAGTGTATATACATTCGTGGGAGTGCACCCAGTCAAAATGAAAACACAAAGGAAGTAACAGAGACATTTTCCAAGGTTTATCTAATCCAGTCTTAAGTCTCTGATAAAAATAGCAGAGACTGTTTAATAAGATCATATGCTAAATGACTCCTCTATTCTCTCCTTTGAAGATCCAATTACATCAAAGCCTCTCAATCCTTTTTGTAACTTTTTTTTTTCCTATTTCATATCTCAGTAACTATACTGCATTCCAGGGGAGTTCCGCAGGTCTTATCTTCCAATTTACTAAATCTGTGTTTAGCTATGTTTAGTTTCCTATGTATTTTGTTGAGGTGTTTTGCTTTTTTGTTTTGCATTTCAATGACTCTTTTTTTCTTTTCTAGCATTTCTATTTGGTTCTATTTAAAATTCTATTTTTTTTCCTCTTACGGAATTCTTTTTTATCTTTCAATAGTCTAGACATTCTTCAAGTTTCTTTAAGATCTATTTTTATTTGGTTTTTCAGTTTGTTTTCTTGCTCCTACTGGTTGACTTTAAGATGGTGGGTATGCCTAAGGGCTTTGTAATTTTCACTTGTGAGCTTGTCTTCATAAGAGATCCATGATGTTTTGTTGGGGAAAAAAAATGAAAACAAAACAAATCTAATAGGATTGCTTTTGCAGTTGCCTCTGCTGGTACCCAAAAGAGTTCAATGATTCTGAACTAATTTCTGAGTTTTCTCATTCAGGGTTTCTACATGGAAAAAGCAATGCACATTTGGATCCACACAAAGGAAAGATGATGGCTTTAAGCTTATTTCTGGAAGGTGACTATTTCCACTAATGACATGGTGTGGGCAGCTACTTCCTATAACAACTTGAAGGTCGTTTTCCTGTCTGGTTCAGCAGTGCTGCAGCAATTTGCCAGCCCTCTGCTTTACCTGGTGTGCCTAGTTCCAGATCCATGTCGTGAACAGGTTATGTGACCTTGATTCCTGTCCCAGGCAGGTTAGAGCCCTAGCCCCAAGCTTCCATGTGGTTTCCCACACAGGGAACCACTTTAGCTCTTGGTCCCTTAAACATTTCTGACACCTGAAAAGTGTTCTTACATTTTTGCTGAAATATGAATTTAACTTAAATATATACATAGTTTTCATTTTTATTTAATTATTTTCTTTTTATGGCTGCACCTGTGGCATATGGAAGTTCCCGGTCCAGGGGTCAGATCGGACCTACAACTGGAGCCTATATTGCAGCCACAGCCACGCAGGATCTGAGCTGCATCTGCAGCCTATGCTGGAGCTTGTGGCAATACTGGATCCTTAAACCACTGAGCGAGGCCAGGGATTGAACCTGCATCCTCAAAGAGAACACATTGGGGCCTTAACCCACTGAGCCACAAACGGGAACACTTGTACCTAATTTTTTTTAAATCCAATATCTCTATATGTTTGTCCTGGGAGGAGAGGAATTCCACATCTGCCCGGGGACTTTGTCTTCCCTGCTGTCTAAGGTTTAAAAAGTTTCTTCTAACTCATTATAGATTATGTTTCTTTTCATAACTCATTATAGATTTACTGATTTTGCTTAAATCTCATTTTTTCTACTTAGAGAAACTCCTGGATTAATTGTCTGGAATAAGGAGAAACAGCATCATTCAACACTTTTACTGATGTGCCAAGAACTTTACAAGCTGAAGTCTTTCACTCAGAATAGGCTAGAGGGCCTCCCAGCTCTTTCTTAAATCACATCAGCCAGCTTACAAACAATCCAATTCTGTATGGTTTTTGTTTATTTTGACCAATTCCTTTGTTATCTATTACACAAAGATAATAATTATTATTATCTGTAATTCTCGTGTCTGTGCATATAGGCATTCTGTCCTACTGAAATTTATTTCCATTGACTCTGTACTTTGAAACTGGGAGTCACTAAAAAATGTATAGTATGTTACATTATCATATCATCTACAAAACATATTAAATCTTAGGACCTTATAACAGTCTGCTAACTGATCTCCACTGAGAGGTGTGTCCATTATGATTCCTACATCCTGTCTTAACACTAGTTTTTTAATCTATGAAAAAACTTTTTTTGGGGGGGGGCACACCCGCAGCGTATGGAAGTTCCCACGCTAGGAGCTGAATCAGAGCTGCAGCTACTGGCCTACACCACAGCCATAGCAACAATGCAGGATCCAAACCCCATCTGTGACCTACACTGCAGCTTGTGGCAACGCCGCATCCTTAACCCACTGAATGAGGCCAGGGATGGAACCTGCATCCTCAGAGATAGTAGTTGGATTCTTAACCGGCTGAGCCACAATGGGAACTCCCAAAACTTTCTTTTGATCTCAAGATAACTCGTGTTCTAATATCATTTGTGCAAGAATCTAAATAAAATCTAAATAAAATTGGAATAACAGCTCCCCATCATCATCATGCTTACTTAATTCTACAAAACCACCATCCTGTCTTGGAAAGCTCTCGCTTTCAGAAAGAAGGGCAAAGTGTGTGTGTAACTGAAATACCTGACTTGTGTATGGAAAACTGTACTAAAAATGAGATGATTTGATTTAAAAGTGTGATATATCCTTTGATACGCTGTCACATAAAGGGCAGGTGTATTTTTCCATGCTCTCTGTAGCCACAGTTTAATGATCTGGCTCTGGCAATAACAGTAAATTACCAACAACACTGCTCCCTAAAGACAAAAACACACCTATGATGTAAGAGTGAATTGCAATTTCTGGGTTACACGTGCCCTTTTGCAAGCACCAGTGATCTTTCTCTTGGGTTTCCCAGCAGAAGGGCGGGATGAAGGGGCAGGTACAAAGCTCTGTGTTATCTGCCTTCTGACTGACCTGATCCCCCTGGGCTGCCGATGTAATCTGATACAGTTCCTGGGTTTAGCGGAAAACAATTTTTTTTTTTTTTTTTTTTTTTTTTTTTTTTTGGCTAATCACAACATGTTCAGGAGGTTTTAGAAGGAGGAGCTCTCCCCCTCCACCAGTATCCAGCCCCTTAAATAATCTTATAATAAATTTCTTTTCAAATTTAGTACCAAGAAAAAAGAATTGCTTCTCTCAACAAGTTGGTCTGTTTTCTTATACCAGACAGCAAAAGCTTCTTAAACCCATGGGATTTCCTTTTTGCTCTGGAATTAAATGAAAGGAGACTTTCAATGTTCCTGCTAATACGCATGAAAGAAAAAGAGACTAGTAGAAAATTGAGAAGGAGGGCTGGAGCGGAAATAGGCACCCATCCAACAATACGCATTAAGCATATTTATGTGCGATCACTAGTGGAGCAGAAAGCATTAGGCCTGGTAATAATAACAATAATAACAACCATCAACATTGATCGAGTATATATGCCAGGCACTATTCTAAGAATTTTGCAGGTACTAAATCAGGAAGTGGCTGCACTAAACATTCACTCATTTAAACTCACAAAACCTAGGTGCTGTCATGATCGTGTTTTGACAAGTGGAGAAACAGAGGCAAGTGAAGATCAAGCAGCTCACGTGTCAACTCAGAAGTCCAGCCCCACAAGTGCTGTTCTTAATCACTGCTTCAGAAGCCTCAAAATAGGTCTTCATGGGAGTTCCCTTGTGGCATAGTGGGTTAAGAACCTGATGCTATCACAGCGGCCCAAGCCGTTGCATGGGTTCAGTCCCCAGCCTGGGCACTTCCACATACTGTGGATGCAAACAAACAAACATTCAAACAAACAAAAATAGAAATAGGCCTTCGCATTAAGAAACTTATCATCTATTTAGGAAAACAAGATACAGATACATACAAAGTTAAATCGGAAACCCAGAGAAAACAAGAGTGTAAGGCAGATACAGTTAAGTGCCAAACAATGTGATAAAGAAAAAGAGCAATCAGATTTTAGAGGAAGGAAAGGTACAATGAACCCTGTCAGAGAGGACCTCTTACATTTTGGAGAAAACAAATATGACTGAGGTTAGGAGGCTGTGCAAGATTTTGATACATTCAGAGAAATAGAAAGATAGTAAGGCCGACAAGACATCTATACAAAGGCTTGGGGGCAGAGACCGCAGCCTGTGAAAATGGGATTCTGAGTGAGGAAAAGGGAAAGGTTTAATTGGAAGGGACAGCAAGGGGCCAGACGGTAAAGGACTTGATCTACGGTAACTAAGCACAGAATAATTATAACTCTAACGCATCGAGTGCTCACGATGGACCAGGCACCGTGGTAAAGGCTTTACATAAAGTCTCTTTTTAAAAAAATCCTAACAGGGTCCCTATTTCTTCCTTTGTAGAAAGTGTAACTGAGGCTCAATTGTTGAATCAGGTACTGATGTCACACTACCAGAGGAGGGAGCGGTCCCACACCCACGTGGCCTGACTTCGGCAACCATAACACACTTCTGCTCCCTTCTGCTTTTCTGGTGCTTTCAATGCTATGCTTCCAAGTGTGGACTTGGCCTGTACACAGGGGACATTTCCTGATGGCTTTGGAGGCCAGAGCATCATTAGGGACCTGTAATTCCAGGGAGAGAAATACCTGCCCGCACTGGCCAGAAAAGCCTGGACCACGAGGCAGCTGAGAGAATAGAAAGAGAAGGACATGCTACAGGTGGAGGGCTCGGGGCAGCCCTGCCGCTGATGGGCAGCTGACACCAGGGCAGACAGTGCTGAGGAGCGTGGGACATGAGGGGACGGTCCTGTGGGGGGCTGACTGCTAAAGACCTAGTGGGGAAGGGTCTGCCCTTCACTGCAGTGAGAGAATTTCAACATAGTCAAAGAATGCTCTGAGCTCCACAGTAACCTGCACACCCCGTCTCCTCCAATCTGCAGAGACAAGAGCGGCTCCAGAGAGAACAGACCGACCTCTGGTTCTGCTCCAGGATCTGCCCGTGGAAACGCTGGTCATGGACACAGTGGTGACACTGCGATGATTCACCCTGGGAAGGGCGGCGTTTCCTTCCTCCCAGAATCTTCGGCTGAAGCTAGATAAGCACTTGCTGGGGATGATTCAGAGAAGATCCAGTGATTGGGGAGAGACGTAGCGAGCGCCCAACGAACTCTGCAGGGACAGAGGAGCTACTGCCTTTGGGCTGTGTTTTATTTTTCAACACAATTTCTATCATCAGGATTCCCCATTGTGGCTCAGCGGGTAAAGAACCCGACTAGTATCCATGAAGATACAGGTTCCATCCCTGGCCTCGCTCAGGGGGTTAAGGATCTGGCATTACCACAAGATGAAGCATGGCTGTGACGAAGACTGGCAGCTGCAGCTCAGATTCAACCCCTAGCCTGGGATCTTTCCATATACCATGGGTACAGCCCTAAAAAAAGAAGAAAAGAGTTATATATCAAACAAGTTGAACCGTGGGTGTTCCAATTTTGTTTCTGCTGTGTGAACTCACACACACACACACACACACACACATGCATGCACGCACAGGGGCATTAGAGAGATGCTATCACCCTGCTGCCCATCACTAAGTGGGTCGGAGGCCCCCTCACCAGGAGCCAAGCCTGCAGCTGGCGGTCGGAACATCAGATAATCTTATCAGAGCTGGAGCCGGACGCCGCAGACAGGCCCCTGGCACAGTCCCTCATGTCAGAATGAACTAGATCCGAGGGCTCACCATGGAAAATACCCAGCGAGGGAAAGAGCTGCCTTTCAGAAAAGCAGAGGGAGGCTGATCGGCGGGGCCACGAGAGCCGAAGAAGGGCATTTAAGAAGGAAAAATCCAGGAGGGCTCTGGGCTCGCAGGAAAGGCTTAAACAGAGTTCCAACCCACCCATTTAAGAGAAGAAAAAATACATAAATAAACCCTCCCTGCTTGTCATCTAAAGTATTCTTCATCCTCTTGGGAAAAGAGACAGCTTTAGAAGAACTAGAAAGATGCTTTTCCCTTTCTTTTTTTTTTTTTTTCCCCTCTTCTCCTAAGGAATGAGAAATGCAGGCTTCTCATTTCCTGAACGGCCCTCCAGCGCTGGGGCGGCCTTCCTCCACCCTTCCTCTGGGCTCCCGGCCGCTCACACTCCTCCCTGCCTTCGGGGAGGGCGGGCACCCCCAGCTTTCCCTGGGCTCTGTACACTGTAGGTGCCTGTCTTGGGTCTGGGTCCAGGGAACGGTGGAGAGGAGGGAAGGAAAGGATGTCTCACCTCCATCACAGACTCCCCTTTTCCTTCAAAAGTTGAAAAAAGAAAAAGAAAAGCAGGAAGGATTTTTTTAAAAAAAAAAGTCCCCCCCCCTTTTGGTCTTTTTACGGCGGCACCTTCAGCACATGGAAGTTCCCAGGCAAGGGGTAGAATCAGAGCTGCAGCTGCCAGCCGACACCACAGCCCTGGCAATGCTGGATCCAACCCGCTTCTTCCATTGACTCTGCAGCTTGTGGCAACGCTGGATCCTTAACCCACTGAGTGAGGCTAGGGATGGAACCTGCAACCTCATGGATACTAAGGTCTATAACCCGCTGAGCCACAGTGGGAACTCTAAAAGCCCCATTCCTAAACGGGCTGGGGCGCTGCATGCAGGCGACTGAAGAGGCCTGCGAAGAGGCCAAGGAGGTGGCCCTGAGGGCAAACTCCTCGGAAGCCTGTGGCTGCTCCCCTGGGAGCCTCAGAAAGTGTGCGGTCTCCTTTAAGCCCTCCCCAGCCCTTCTCCGCTTACAGCACCCCTGGTGCTTACTCACCCAAGGCCAGTTTTCCACTCTGCTCTCTGGCTTTCTTTTCCAGAGCAATTATTCTTAGCACTTGACTCTGTGGTACAGAACTCAGAGAAGTCCATTCAATTGAGACACCACTGTTTCTAATTTTTTTCACCTTCCGAGTTCAAACAAGATCAGAGGTTCTTTGGCCTGGCTGCACATAAGAATCCCCTGGAAGCTTTAAAAAGTTTGAGCTGGGGGTGGTGCTTGGAGATCAGCTTATTATTAATTTTTTTTAAAGTTCTCTTGGTGATTCTAAGTGGAGGCCCCTTGGGCTTGATCGCTATCAGATGGGTCTTTGTCTGTCTTCGTGGAATTAAGCCCCTGCCTAAATGGCTAGGCAAGACAAGTAGTGATTTCTCTTCAATTTAATAGTTCTCAAAATTCCGTTTGTATTAGAAGCAACTTGCTCCTTGTTAAAAATGCAGATTCCTGACTTCACACCAGAGGTGTCTTCAGTAGGCCTGAGGTGGGCTCAGAAGTTCACTTTTTTTCTTTTTACTGCCACACCTGCAGCATATGGAGGTTCCCAGTTTAGGGGTCAAAACTGGAGTGCAACTGCTAGCCTACGCCACAGCCACAGTGACGCAGGATCCGAGCCACATCTGTGACCTACACCACAGCTCAAGGCAATGCCAGACCCTTAACCCACCGAGTGAGGCCAGGGATGGAACCTGCATCCTCATGGATACTAGTCAGATTCTTAACCTGCCGAGCCACAACAGAAATTCCAAAAGTGCATTTTTAACCACCACCCCAAGTGCTGCTGATGCGGGAGGTCCGAGGACAACAAGGAAACACGAATGATTACTACTGCAACTCTGGGAGTGGCCCCACAGGGCTTGATTTATTCTCCCGCTATTAAGACTTTGCTGGAGGTATCAGCAGCGCATTGCAAGAGCTGGGATGACAAAGCCAAGAAAAGGAATCAAGTATTTATTATAGGGCCCTTTGCATCCTCTGCCCATCGGAGCAGCTAATATCCGAACACAAAAAATGGATACACACGGATTTCCTGCTTCATCTGTATATGGAATGAGAAGGCTATCTTGCTGTTTATGCTTTTTTTGCTCGTATCTCACAGGTTCTATTGAAGAGGTGTCATGACCCCTCAGCCCCAGTTCCTCCAGCCTCTTCTCACACATCGTCTCTTATGTTCACCCAGAACAAAACAATCCCCATTCCCCAACCGTGTCAGTTCATAGTCTCGGTGTACAGGCTGCCCTGCTCCTTCTGCACTGCCGTCCTCGTCATCACTGGCTGGGGTGCCTTTGCCACTCCTCTCGCCACTCCGCTACTCTCTGGTTCCAACCTCACAGCTCCCCTGTCGGGTGGTTGCGTCTGGCCTCCCGGATCCACTCTCCATGCTCTTCTGTGCTCTCTCTGTGTCCCAGCTGGCGGACTTCTGGGGACCCCCTCCACTGAGCTCTCTCCCCTCTGGCTTCTGACCAGAGCAGCCAATGGGATGGGGCAGGAATGAGATTTATTCCCATGCTCCCTCCCCACCAGGTCCCTGCTGTTCTGGCTCCAGTCGAACTTTCTCTGGAGTCATGGTTCTCAGCAGCCTCCCTCTCCCCGACGCAGCAGGCCTGGGATGGTGATAGCTTCCCGCGACAGTGACAGCTTCCCGTGATGGCTAGGCCCTCGGTAGGTACGTTACCATTTCTTGTGGCTTCCTTTCATTCTCCGTAAATAGTATTCAATCCTCTCAGTTAAACTACTCCGCTCCGACGGTTTCCTGCCAGGAAGGACCCTGGCTGATACAGCCCCAGTAAGATCTTTTCCAAAATGCCAACTCACCCCATCCTGGGAGGTCACCCCCACCTCAGGACCTTTTGCAGAATCAAGTACCCACAGGGTTGGTACGAACAACAGGTTCTTTAGAGGAGTGAGGGTCTCTTAGGTAGACCATTCCTGCTGCCCACCCTGGCCCTCCCAGCCAACCACCAGGTATGCCAACGCCATCAGCCAACATACCACATTCAACCCCGACTTCCAATGTAACCAAGTTTTTCTGACACAGTCTCTAAGAGAGCAGTATTGCTTACCACCTGACCCTCTCTTACCACCTCCCCGCCCATCTTAACCAAGGGACAGCCAATCTGGCCAGCCCCCTCCCAGATGGCTCTCTTGGGTTTTCCATCCAAGAAGCTCAGAGCCTGACAATGGTCAGAGTGTGGAGGTTGCTGGGGGGACTTTAGGACTGGCAGCCAGGCTGGTGCATGGGAAAGCAGAACTGGTTAAGAGAGAGAAGAGAATGGGAAAAGGATCCTGAAGACTTTGTGGGACCCTTTGGTTTCTAGAAGTTTCCCAGTTCTGGATCCTTTGATGCCTGTGTGTATCTCTGTTCCTGTGGCTGTGCATCTACCAGTGATTTCTTATAACAGTCCTGCCCTTCACCCGAATAAGCCTGGGTAAGCTCACGATTCATGCACCAACAAGCCTCAGGAGTCCTGCTTTTAGGAGAACCCAAGGGAACTGGGGCAGGGACCTTGCAGGCCAGGAACCTTCTAGATGCCTGGATCAAATCTCAGGCACCAAGAAAGAGGCACGGGTGCCTTGGTTGCACAAGCCTAGGGACAGATCAGAGGGGGCTGCAAGAAGGTATTCCTACTAAATTCTTCAACAGAAAAGAGTATCCCGGGGCAAAGTAATACAGAGGGTAATGCAGGAACAGCTGAACTCAGAGCAGAAGCTGGGGCCAGTCCCAGACAAGGCGGCGATGAAGCAGAAGCATGGAGGGAAAAAGGGCAACATCACTGGGTCAGACCTAGGAGCACGGTACCCTCTTCTAGTTTTCTCCGAGGCAGGCACAGTCTGGGAAGCAAAGGTTACTTATTCATCCCATATGCTTCCCCTACACGTACTGAGTGTGTGGATACACCGAAGAGTGCCTCCTGCATACACTATCGTATCGAACCCCCCTAACTCGTCCATAGGGCAGGTATGATTTACGAGCCCTGGGACACAGATGGGAGATGAGGCTCCCTGAGATTCAGTGCCATTTCCAAGGTCACATAGCTGGTAACTGACAGAGATGGGACTCAGCCCAATTTTGTTTCACCACAAAGCCCACTGGGGGGAGTTCCTTGGTGGCTCGGTGAGTTAAGGATCCAACATTGTCACTGCAGTAGTTCAGGTTGCTGCTGTGGCGTGGGTTCGATTCCTGGCCCTGGATCTTTTTCATGCCTGGGGTGCAGCCAAATCCCCCACCCACTCACCCAAAACCCAACAAAAAAAACCTCACATAGTTTCGAACTACTCTGTGTGCCCATTCCTTTCCCCCTTAGGGCTATGAGTCTGGTGGGAGAGGGTTAAGTCAGCTAATTCTTGCACACTATCTGCCTTCCTGACTAAGTAACAAGACACCTGAGGGCAGAGACTGGGTCTCATTCCAGCCCCATGTCATGGATTCCTATTTCTGGGCTTAATCCCAAGAACTCAGTCACAGATTATGATGCTCATAATAATAACACTGATAAAAGGATCAATCAGCCCCTGGACGTCTGAGGACTCACCCTCGAAATGCTAACACCGTTCACCTGCTGACCAGGAATGAACAAATGGAGGAGCAGATAAGAAACAGGATGAGCTTGTTTCTTCCCCTGAGGAAGCCTGTATGCTTATCTCTTAAACCTCAATTCATTGACAGAGAAGAGAACAAATTAATGATAAACTCTTGTCGCTGATTGGCTGTGACCACTTTTATAATGCAAATGAACGTGAGGAAACTCCCAGGCTCTGACTGGCCTGGGGCAGGAACAGAGGGGCAATGGGGCCGCCCTTATGGAGAGTAGGAAGCATCAGCAGTCACAGGCCCGGGCAATGAGCCGCCTGAGTGCAGAACTGCAACCTGCGAGGTAGCCCTGTCAACTCAATTGTGCTTCCCCTTCATCTGAAAACTGGAAAAGGCTTATTATAGCCAGTCTCCACGCAGGCGTATAACTAACCATAACAGAGGAGCTTCTCCAAAGCCAAGAGGTGAAATGCCCCCTTCATCTTAAAGGGCATCAAAGAGGACTCGGCGGCCCTTGGTCCTTGTCGACAGCAGAACAGCTCTCTTGTGAGGAAAGGATTTATTCGCATCCGCCCTCAACCCTCCTCAAGGTGCGTCTGACGCTTCAGACCTCTCATCTTTTTTTTTTTTTTTTTGTCTTTTGTCTTTTTGTCTGTTGTTGTTGTTGTTGCTGTTGTTGCTATTTCTTGGGCCGCTCCCGCGGCATATGGAGGTTCCCAGGCTAGGGGTCTAATCGGAGCTGTAGCCACCGGCCTACGCCAGAGCCACAGCAACGCGGGATCCGCCAGAGCCACAGCAACGCGGGATCCGAGCCGCGTCTGCGACCTACACCACAGCTCACGGCAACGCCGGATGGTTAACCCACTGAGCAAGGGCAGGGACCAAACCCGCAACCTCATGGTTCCTAGTCGGATTCGTTAACCACTGCGCCACGACGGGAACTCCAGACCTCTCATCTTTTGCACAAAACTAAAGCCTCTGTTCTCAATGTGGCGCCTCCCATCTAGTAAATCTGCCCCCAGGCAAAATCATTTCTGTTTCTTTGACCTCTTCTGGGTTTTGTGAGTGTTGCTTTTCTTCAAGTGCCTCTAAAGGTGAGACTACAGGCTGGCAGGGTTGAGTGACGAACACAGATTGGAAGTGAGATCTGTCACCTGTGTCATTTCCTGGCCTTGTGACTCGGGACACACCAGGGATTCCCTGGCCCCCAGTTTCCTCTATAAGAGGAGAAGGATAACACCGCCTCTGTTCAGGAAGGGAGGAAAAGGGAAGAAGGCAGGACTGTTTCAGACTGACCCTGAGTTATACATGATACAGACTTGAAAAAGTGATGAAAGAGACTTGCATTTCAAGTCCCCAGGACTTCTGCTTTTAAATGAAAATGCTTAATGAGACCAATTGTTTATGTTTCTGTGCAAAGTTGCTCGTCTAGAGGGTCCCTTCCTTCTCCCGCTCCATGGCGGCGCTGAGCATCTGAGAGGCGTTAGATGTGGCTTCACAGAATCCAAAAGGGATTTGCTCAATTCTTGCTCAACCTTGACAAGAATAAAGGATGCGAGTGCACACAGCCCCTCTACATGTAAGGGAAATTTCTGGAATGTCACACACACCATACACATACACACACAAACTGTGAAGACTGGCTATCTGTGAGAAGCAGGATCTTTTTGCTTTATATCCTTCCAAAATGCTCAGAAAAAAATGTTTATCATAAGCACATATCACTGGAGTTCCTCAGTGGAAATGAATCTGACTCGTATCCATGAGGATGCAGGTTTGATCCCTGGCCTCACTCAGTGGGTTAAGGATCCAGCGCTGCTGTGAGCTGTGGTGTAGGTCTCAGACACAGCTCAGAACTGGTGTTGCTGTGGCTATTATGTAGGCCAGGGGCTATAGCTCTGATGTGACCCCCAGCCTGGGAGCCTCCATATGCCATGGGTTCGGCCATAAAAAGACCAAAAAAAAAAAAAAAAAAAAAAAAAGATAAAAAAAGCACATATTACTTTCCTAATTCTTAAAAAAAAAAACCCTAAATATGATAAAGAACCACCACCCCATTAAAAACGTTCATTGCAATTGTCTGTAGGTCTAAATCTAGGGCTGCCATTTAATAAGACTGCAGAACTTTCAAATTTCACCACCCACGCTGAATCCATATTTACGATGTGCTCACTATCCAAGAACACTTATTAATAAGCACGTACCCAGTGCTGGCATCATGCTTGACCAGGAGCTGGAAAACTACAGCCTGTGCGCCAAATCCAGCCCACCACCTGCTTCATAAATAAAAATTTCTTGGAACACAGCCACACTTGCTCGCTTATGCACTGTCTGTGGCTGCTTTTCTGCTAGATCAGCTGGGCTAAATAGTTGCCACCGAGGCCATATGATCCTAAAGCCTAAAATATTTACCATTTGGCCCTTTACAGAAAAGGTAGCCAGCCCCTGTGTTAGGTAACGAGGACTGTACGGTGAGGAGGATAGGTCAGTGCCCTGCCCTCATGGAACTTAAGAGTCTAGCCGGTGGCACTCAATGAGTCACACAAATTTAATGTGCAAGTGTATCACCCTGGCAAAGAAAGGTATGTTTGGTGCCACTAGAGAGTATTATGGGCAACTGACCTATTAGGAATATCACAGAAGTCAACCCCCCCCCCGCAGCAGGTACAAAGGTCCTATGATGGGAGAGAACACAGAAATGACAAACAACAACAGGGAGTTCCCGTCGTGGCTCAGTGGTTAACAAATCTGACTAGGAACCACGAGGTTGCGGGTTCAATCCCTGGCCTCATTCAGTGGGTTAAGGATCTGGAGCCTGAGCCGTGGTGTACGTTGCAGATTCGGCTCGGATCCCACATTGCTGTGGCTGTGGTGTAGGCCAGCAGCAGCTACAGCTCCTAGCCTGGGAACCTCCATATGCCGTGGTACAGCCCTAGAAAAGAACCAAAAAAAAAAAAAATTAATTAAAATAAATAAATAAAACAAACAACAACAACAGAAAAGCCAAAGTGGCTGAGGTTAAGGCCTGGAATGTGTGTCACCAGATAAGGCTGGGCGGGGAATGGGAGACCGACCACCCAGGGCTCTGGAGACCCCGATAAGGACCTGTCTTTATTGGAGGGGAAATGGGGAGCCCCAAAGGCTTTGCGGTGAGGCCGCTGGAGACACAGTGAGATGAAAGTTGTGAGAGTGTCTTTCTGGCTGCAGGGTGGAAAAAGGCTGAGGGAGACCTGGGGAGAAGGTTTAAGCCATCAGGAAGCTGTTTTGCAGAAGCCTGAATGAAGCTGATGGGAGCTTGGACCTCAGGGTCCAGGTGGTCAGGTCTATAGGGGTGACGTCGGTCAACCGAGGGGCAGAGGCAAGGCCATCAACCCCCCCAAAAACGGTTCACTTGGCCCTGGAGGAGGCCTCCAATGTTATCATGGGCTCCATGGCTCCAGATGCAATAGAAATATCCAAGAATGAGAAGAGAGCTTTTACGCCTCATAGACCCAGCTTTCCTTTCCCCGAGCTTCCGCATGTCCTGAAACCACACTGGATACCAGCCTTTCAGAAATATAAACAGTGGCCATCTCCTTACATGATCCCTATTCAGTCATGCATCCTGGTTAACTCAATCACCCCTAAAATTAAGGTGCAAGGCAACTGGAACATGTAATCTAATTATATTTCCAAATCCTGCTTCGGCCATCTATTTACTCTGCAAAATGAGAAGTACTCATATTTTCAGTTTTGATTAAAAACATAAAATGCCCACATGTGAGCTCCTTTGATTGAGCCACCCATCTGTCAGGCACTGGGTCAATACAAGCATGACTGGAATCCTAAATCGTGCTTCTATTTTGGGTTCACCCTATGAGCTGGTTTCTTTTTTATTTCTCCTTCCTTTAAGTGGCCAAACACATATGTCGGAGGGCAATGAATTATTGTGGCCAGAGATGTCAAGTTCTATGGAATCAAAAGAATATGTGACCACTCAGGGAACATGACACTTAACAAGAAGAAAAACATTCTTGAACTAACAGGAATTCTAGGAGCAAGAGCAGATCACTGGCAGCAAAAGCTCCTGGCAAGTGGGAGGGTTTACTGTCTCCAATTTTCACTTGTAGAGCTGACAGTCGAAAAGGAAGAAGAATCTGAAATCCAAAGAATAAAATCTTTACTCTTCCAGGCAAGCTCCACTCAATCACCATGAGCTATAACTAAGATTTCCAGAATGGTGTGCCAGAAGCCAAGCCAAGGAGTTCCCATCATGGCGCAGTGGAAATGAATCCAACTAGGAACGATGAAGTTGCAGGTTCGATCCCTGGCCTTGCTCAGTGGGTCTGGGACCCAGCATTGCCATGAGTTGTGCTGTAGGTCACAGATGCAGCTCGGATCTGGCGTTGCTGTGGCTGTGGTGTAGGCCGGCAGCTGCAGCTCCAATTAGACCCCTAGCTTGGGAACCTCCATATGCTGCAGGTGCAGCCCTAAAAAGCAAAAAAAAAAAAAAAAAAAAAAAAAAAAGGGAAAAAAAAAAAAGAAAAAAGAAGAAGCCAAGCCAAACATCATCCAAAGAACGGGATTAATTAGGTAAAATAAAACTAAAATAACAAATTGAGTGAGTCAACTTGGAATCTGAAAACACTGACGCTGTAGTTGGAAACCAGCGTGACAGAGCAAAAAGAGGGCTGAGCACTGTGGAGCAGAGTGGCCGTAAGCTCCAGTCCAAACGCTGCCATCCAGCAGCTGTGTGACCTTGGATAAGTTACTCAACCACTCTGGTCCTCAGTTCTCGAAATGATAAGCCATGGGTCGTAGTACCTAGAGTTGTTACATAAATGAGTTCATTTGTGAAGATCCTTGCACATAGTAAGGGATCAATCAATGAGAGCTCCTTTCCTGGACCGTCCAAATTTAAGTCTGAGCTGAAGGAATGGTATACAGGTCCATCACCATGAGACTCTTCCAGGACAAAATGTCACTACAATGTTCTACCAATATAGGGCAAGGACCTTAACTTGCTCCTGAGAATGACCACAGATTAGATAGGAACACTAAATTCCAAGATGAAGGACAAGCTAAGAAAGGAGAAAAAAAGCCAGGAAGAGTAGCAGGTATGACTTCTGTTTTTTCTATCTGCATTCCAGTAAGGAAGAAATTGTGAGCAATTGACGCTGGAACTGTCCCGGTGAGTCAGGTGCTTCCCAGCCTTCCTCCGCAGGGCACAGCAGGCTGGAATGCAACTGCTCTCTGTTTGTTTTGTGACAACACGCCTCTTGGTTGCTTGAGACATGGAGGGTGGAGGTATCTCTGGCACCTGTTTTTGTTTTTCTAATCACCTAAATCTATCCATCCATCCATCCACCCATCCTCTTCATCTTTCATTCAATCTCTCACCACCTACCTCCCGAGCACCTGTTATATGAATGTGGGATATATACCAAGCATTTGAGAAGATACACAGATGAATGCTTTGTGTTTTGGGAGAGATTTATAGACCTGCAGGAGTTACTTATCCAATCCAACATTCCATTCATGTGTGCCCAACACCTATTAGAGTAAGACCTTAATAAAGAATACCCATTATTAAGAACTTGCCACATTCTAGGTTCTATGTCACATGCTTATATGTGTTATCTTGTTTATTTGTACAACCAGTCTATGAAGTAAACACCGTTATTATCTTTAATGCACAGATCAGAAAAACAGGACCAGAAGAATTTAAGATCGCACATCGTGTACATGGCAGAGCAGGGATCTGAACTCCGAGTTTCTTAATGAGTTTTGTAAGTAAGAAATGGATCTGTCCTGTTTGCTGTGTCCCCTACATAGAGATGGCAGTGGATGAGGTCTTCTTTTTTTTTTTTTTTTTTTTTTTGTCTTTTTGCTATTTCATGGGCCGCTCCCGCGGCATATGGAGGTTCCCAGGCTAGGGGTTGAATCGGAGATGTAGCCGCCTGCCTACGCCAGAGCCACAGCAACTGGGGATCCGAGCCGCGTCTGCAACCTACACCACAGCTCACGGCAACGCCGGATCGTTAACCCACTGAGCAAGGGCAGGGACCGAACCCGCAACCTGGATGAGGTCTTCTTGATGTCTGTTCTCTGACACAGTATCAAGAGGACTGATGCTGGAATAAATGAAACAGTGTGTCTAACAGTTTCAGGATGAGCAAGTGAGAAGCCATTGATGTAAATTAAAGATTAAGGACGTCACTGAGGCTCTAACTGTGACAACTGTTCCCATACATTTACTAAGATTTGAAACATGACTTCATCGGGCCCTAGGCAAATACAATTGTGTTAACCAGAAATATCTGCTTCGTCCTGGAGCCACTGACCCCTGAGCGACATTCATGTGGCCAAATATGCGCTCCCAATTGTCCTACAACTGTTGGGGAAGAGAAATGGAATAGAAATTAAGATTTCCCCATAAAAGATGAGAATTAAAGTCCTATGACCAGTAATGCAGTGGATCCATGAGAGGTCAAATAATCTCCGTGGTGCATCAAAAGAGCACCAGACCAAGAACAGTTAGTCATGAGTTCAAGTCCAAGCTGTGTGACCTTGGGCACAAACCATTAACCTCTCTGAGCCAGTTTCCTCATTTCTACAATGAAGAGAATGAGATTTACCTCACAGTGTTTTTATAAGATTAAATAAATATAAGCTGAATAGAAAGTCAGCTCCTTCCAGTATTAATGCTTATAAAACGGCAGGAGGAGTTCCCATTGTGGCTCAGTGGTTTAAGAACCCAGCATAGACTCCGTGAGGATGTGGGTTCAAACCCTGGCCCTGCTCAGTGGGTTAAAGATCTGGCACTGCCGCAAGCTGCGGTATAGGTCGCAGACGTGGCTTGGATCCAGTGTTGCCTGTGGCACAGGCCGGCAGCTGGAGTTCCAATCCAACCTCTAGCCCAGGAACTTCCAATATGCTGCAGGTGGGGCTATAAAAAGAAGAAGGGTCTTTTACGTTGGCTTCTAGCCTGAATTAACACCCTTTGCAAAGGCATCACCAGTTCTTTGTCCAAAAATTCTTCCTTTAAATGGAAATGAGCTGAGTGACTAAAAGGTTTAAGGCTCCCTATCTAAACTAAAACCCTATTCTCAGTTTTGGCGGCACACCCTGACCGTCTCCATGGTGCTAATGGGGACACGTGGCCCCATCTCTTTCTTGCCTTCTCCCCATTCTCAATTGAGAGGTGACCACATTGCACACAAAACCCACAACAGCCCTCTGTTTTCGCCGTTTCCTTTAAAGATCCCCCTCCGTCGTGGGATCCTGTCATCTGACTCTAGAGAGCTACTATCTAGAGAAGTGAGCCAGAGCCTCTGGGGTAGTTCCGAAAGCCAGAGCGCGAACTGATGGGGTGGATTCAGGAGAAGGTTCCTGCTCTGCATGTGGACTATGTTTGGAAGAGTGGCTGCTGGCCAGCGGGGGCTGGGGGAGAGGGGGCGGGCTGTGTGGAGAAGCCTCTAAAGCAGGCAGCTCTCCACCAAGAAAACTCAAGCTGACCGTCTCACCCACTCCTGTCTTCCCAACCCTGCTAACATCGAGTGACTTTATTCAACACGTCTCGAGGGCTTTCTGTGTCCTAGGCACCAGGGATGCCAGCAGGAGGAAAACTCTGCCCTCAGCTGTCAAGGGCTCACACTGGGGGGGAACAGACCCAGGAGCAGGTATTTATAAGCCAACGTGGCGAGTCCAAAAATAGAGACGTTATAGGGAGCATCACGGGGCGGATCTAACTCAGGAAGTGGACCTCCCCCCGGGGGCCTAGCCTTTCTGGAGGAGGTGACAAATCAGAAGTCTTAAAGGATGGAGGAGGGGAGGCAGCAAGGGGCAAGCAGCGAGGGGCAGAATAGAAAAGGCGTTCAGCTCAGGGCCGCCAAGTGGGAGGGGGAGAAAGCGGGATGGATGGGGACTTTGGGGCTGGTAGACATGAACTATTACACTAAGAATAGATGGGCAGTGAGGTCCTACTGTACAGCACTGGGAACTCTATCCAGTCCCTTGGGATAGAATATGATAGAAGGTAGCATGAGAAAAAGAATGGAGCTTTGTATACACACACACACATACGTGTATTCATATATATATGAGTGACTGGGTCACTGTGTCATACAGCAGAAATGGGCGCAACCCTGTAAATTAACTCTACCTTAGTAAAAACTTTTTTTAATTAAAAAAACCAAAGGCACTCAGAGCCCGAGGAATTAGCATGAGCAGAGGAACAAATGTGCCCAGCAGGATGGTTTACAAGAGGCACTCCAGGCAGCTGGATAAGGCCAGAACACTGCAGGAGGGTGGGGAGGGCTGGGAGACAGGCTGGAGCTGTCGATGGGAGCCAGGGCACGGGGGCCTTGTAAACTGCATTCTGCAGGGTGAACTTTGTCCTGTAGGTGTTAAGCAGCCAACACCCTAAAGGTTTTAACCACAGGAGTGAGTCATTTTTAAGATCTTTGATTTAGGAGTTTTTCTTTCCCATAGCAAAATTGCAGGCCAGCCTGGAGAGTTGCTGAATTGGGCTTTGGGAGCCCCGGAGTCAGAACAGCCCTGCCTGACTCACCACCAAGGGCAGGTGCCAGATGCCTTTGGTCTCCTGCCTCTTCCTCCTCTGTGTGCTACACCTCTTGGTAACACGGACCTCATAAAAAGGTGATGTGGGCACAGGTGACTCAGCATTACAGACGGCTTGGAAGCAGCCAGAAGTCCACGTTGAGCCCTGAGCATCTTTCTGCAGTGGGGACCTTGGCTGGGAGGCTGGCCGCAGTGGGGCAGGTCTGCTGCAGTATGTTCCAGGGTCCACCAGCATTGCATCTGGCAGCTTTTTCCTCCCTCGCCTCCTTCCTAATACCCCCCTGGCTCCTGACCAACTTGACCTGACACCGAGATGGGAAGAGGTAGGCAGCACAAGCCCACCTTGCAGAGAGAAGCATCCTGCTGGCAGTGCTCAGCCACGGGAGGGTTCCTACCTCCCCAGAGGGGAACTCTGGCCTCCTGTGCTTTTCCAAACCACTGCACCTCTCGCGTCTCAAGCTGCCATTCGGAAGTCTTCCCCTTGCTCCTTCCCCACCCTCTTTTAGCTCCCCAGTGCCATTCCCCATCCCCTGGGGCCCAGGATCTCCACTGCCTACAGGACGGTTCTGTCCACTTCCCCTCTGCAGAATGAGCCATGCTCCTTCGGGCTCCTTCAATAACTGCATATAGGGGTCAGCCCCGATGCCCCCAAGCCCTGCTGGACCACTCCTCCACATTGCCGCCTCCCTTCCAAGACTCCTCTCAATTCTGATCTTCTGAGTAGCCCATCATCTACTCCCTTGCACTGGTTGAGCTGCTCCAACCACTCCCTACACACTAATCCTTGAGTCGGCCCCGTAGTGCTCACTCAGCATGTCCCCTCTGCTGGGGGTGTCCTCTTCCTTGTCTCCTCCCTGCACCATGCCTCATCTTCTAGGCACAGCACAAATGTCACTCTGACCTGAAGCCTTACCCCTGTCACCTCCAAGACAGATGAAATCTCATAGGACTTTTTTTACATTTTTAACCTGAGGGTGTTTTGCTCATGTCACAATAACAGCTAGGACTTATGTGCCAGGCACGCCTGAGAGCACTTTATATAGAGGAACTCACTTAATCCTCAAAATTCCCATTATGACCTCTAAGTTGACCTGCCCACATTTACAGTGAGTCCATGGAAGAACTAAGGCCTGATTCCACACGCTGTGTGGCCCTGATCAGAGGTGATGCCCCCTTTCCACCCAGCAGACCAGGGGGGCTCTGAGTCCCAGAACGACACTCTGTCTCCAGCACCCCAATTGCCTGGCACACAGCGGGTACCCACTAGCTGGGGTACTTCTAGATTTAACTCGAGCTCAAGGGGTAGAGTCGGGCACAAACTAACTTTAGATTAATATATGCCTTAAGTGTGCACAGTTTACACCCGACCTTATAGGTCCTGACCGCAACAGGATGTGGAGATGGTACGAAGACAGGTGCAGATGGCTTGAGTTCTGGTCAAGGTCCTTGAGCTAGGGATAACTGAATGTGATGACAGAAATTACAACCCAGGGCTCTGAATGAAACAGCTGGAAGCTGGTCCCCTATTCATAGTGCGGTCCTGGGCAGCCATGGCCATCAAGAACGGGTGAACTGAGTAGTCAGCTCCTTCCCCAGCTAGGGGGCAAGCCAGCCTGGCTGGGTGTTCTAGAGAAGAGGCTTGTCTCTGGAGGTAGACATGTGACAAGAGGTGTTAAGACAGGTTCAGTAGGGTCTCTGGGGGCCTCTTGGAATATTTGGTCACTCTCACCAGACAGAACTAAAAACGCTGAGGCATGACCTGGTTTCTAAGTGGTCAGATAATGTGGATAGGAAGAGTCAGGAAAAACTGGTTTGTCTTTCCCCTTAGTTGGAGGTAGTCAATGTTTCCCTGCTATTTGTAACTATCCCATTGCATTTCTAAAAATCTGCACCTTCATTCCATTGTCCTAACTCAACACAACTTCAAATCGAATTTACTCAATGTCCCATGCAGAAGGAAAGGTTTTTCAGGCTCAGGTGGCCTGTGCAGAAGGGCAGCGTTTTCCTACTAGGAAAGGCAGTGAACTTCTAGCCAAAAGACCTGCCCATCTCTCTGCAAGTCTCTTCACCCACCCTGAGCCTTGATCTCCTCTTCTGTAAACTGGGCATGAAAATGCCCAGCCACCCACCCACTCCCACAGAATTGCGGCAGCGACTTGCACCAAGGTCTCTGAGCTCCCAGCCTAGGCTTCCCGAAGATCCGAATGGTTTCCTGAGTCTCGGTCTCATATTCCTCTCGATTCAGGAAACGAATGAGACACTGCAGGTGTCCACACTGAAGTGCAGGGAGAACCCCTTCCCACTGGGGACCTCGGACCCCTGGAACTTAAGCGAAGTCTCGCACAGCACCGAGCTCTGGCTGTGGCTTTGACGCAGGGCGAGGCAGGCTGCAACTCGGGGGCGCGGTGGGGCGGATCGGAAACCCGGTTTCCCGACCTGGCACCGAGGGCTGGGGCTGCCCTTCTGCCCTTCCCCACCCTACCGCTAGCAGTGGCCACAGAGCGCCCCGGGGAGGCCAGCCTAGCGGCCGGGCTCGGGAAGCGCCTCGCTTACCTGCGGCTCCACCAGCCAGCGCTGCTCTGCGCCCAGCGGCGCGGGATGCGCGGCGCGGAACGCCGAGTACACGGGGATGCGGTCCCCGGTGCTGTACAAGGTGGCGAAGCGCTCGGCGCCCTCGGATCGCTGACAGATCTTCACGTGGGCAGCGGCCGCCAGCCCCGCGGGCGGGGTCCCGGCGTAGAAGAAGCGGTTGCATTCGCCGAAGCCGGCTTCCTCCTTGCGCACGAGCCGGCCCTCCAGCAGCCCGGCCAGGGCGAGGAGGCCGCCCAGCGCCAGCCAGCGCGCGGGGCCCATGGCGCGTCTGCCGGCCGGACGGGGAGCGCGCGAGGCCGCCGAGCCGGGCGGCGGGGAAATCGGAAGCCGGGCGCGGCGCTGGGCGGGCCGGGCTGGGCGGCCCCGGCGGCGGGGGCGGTCCGCTCCCGGAGGCCGCGCCTCCTTTGCACCCTCCTCCCTGAAGATGGCCGCGCAGGCCAGGGCTCCGGCACCCGGCTGCGGACCAGATCCCCTGGGCTGCACCCGGCCTTGCGCCCCTGGTCCGCGCTCGCAGGCTCGGAAACGGGCGGTCCTCCCGAGGCTGAAAGGTCTGAACTGAGTCGGCTTACTCAAAAGGAACGGGAAGGGACGGTCCCCGGGGCAGGGAGCCTAATAGCCTCCTGAGCTAGCGCGCCCCAGGGACACTCAGGGATGCTAAAGGGCGGCTTGAGAGGACCACAGAACTGTGGCTCTTTGGAGCGGATGGGCGGGGACCTCCTGTGAAATCCGGTGAAAAGCAGTCTCCCGGTCCCCGACAAAACGCTCATTCGCCGGCATAAGAACACAATTTTGATGTAGCTTTAGCACATCTGAAGCCAGGAGATCCAAGAAATCCTGTTACAGGAAATTCCTAACCTAGGCAGATAGTACAGCCTATCTGTGGTTTACTTGGTGCGAAGGTTAGTATTAAAACCCAAACCGGAGTTCCCATCGTGGCTTAGCGGCAACGAATCTGACTAGCATCCATGAGTACCCAGGTTCGATCCCTGGCCTGGCTCAGTGGGTTAAGGAACCGTCCTAGCTAGAGAGCTGTGGTTTTGGTCGCAGAGGCGGCTCAGATCTGGCAGTTGCTGTGGTTGTGGTAGGCGGGCAGCTACTGCTTGGATTCAACCCCTATCCTGGGAACCTCCATATGCTTCAGGTGTGGCCCTAAAGAGACATACATACATACATACATACGTACATACATACGTACATAAATAAATAAAATATAACCAAAACCAAGAAAGAAACACGACAAGCGAACATCCCTGGGTTGGTACCTTTGTTGATTCATTACTTCATTACCTCTGTGTCAACCTGGATTAGGCAGCTGAGTACCATGGTAAACAAGAATAGGGTCCCTGCGGTCTAAAGACTAAGCCTAGTGGGAAAGCTTGTAGTTAATCAAAGAAGCAGGCTATTAAAGGAATAATGAAACACTAACATGGAGCTGTGAAACCTGCCCCTCCAGGGATTCAGGGCATGGTCTGGGAAAGCTGGCCTGCAAAAGTGGCATCTGAATTGAGACCAAGAGGATGACATGATCTAGGCAAAGAGGAAAGCAACCTGTGCCGAGGGGTCTCCCAGCAGGAGGGTACAGGATGTGTTGGAGGAATTTAAGGAAGGTGGGTGTGTGTACAACAGAGAACTGGGGGAAGGGATTGTGAGAAAAGGGGCTAAAGAAGGAGGCAGAGAATCATTCAGGCTGTCATAGGCTGGAAGCTGTCTATTGTTTTTGACGGGATCCACAATGAGAAATAAGCTTCATGCAGTAATACTTATGCTTACAATTGACATTGCAATCTGGTATTTCTATTGTATCCCATTTTATTCCACTTTAAAGAAACATTCTGGTGGCAACCCACAAAGTTTCTATGACCCACTAATGGCTCCTGTCCTGCAGTTTGGAAAAAAAAAATATTACAAATCATGTTGGATATTTTGATGTTTCACTGGTGGGGACACAATCAGTTTTGCTTTCTGGGAAGAAATGAGCAGACTGCCGTGGATTAGAATGAATGCAGAAAAACATTAACAGACGAGAGATGGTAGCTTGGCCTAGGGTGGTGGTAGAGACAGAGCCAGAGCACCCACTGGGATATCATATTATTTAATCTTATTTCCCCAGTGCGCTACATGGGGAACTGGACCAGAGCGTTCTGAAGCTTGCTTTACTAAGATGGCACAAACGGTGAGTCCAGAGCTAGTTTTGAACAGGCCTCTCTGCTTCCTAAGCCTGGCCTTTCCCATAAGGCACAGCGCATCTGTAAGATGAGCCTATAAAATAGGAGCCAAACTATCAGGAGGGCACTGATAGGTTTCCAGGAGAATGGCAGAAGCGCCCCCCCCCTCCCGCCACCACACTCACTCCCTGGGAATGAAGCCATTAGAGTTGGAAGCAAGAGACAACAGTCTACGGGAAACAACTGCCTGCAAAGATTAACCACCTATAAAGATTAACTGCCCCCTGTACGTCAATTCCTGTTGTTGCACTTCACTGGTCGTGAGACTCAGACTCCAATCATCTCTCATTGTTCTGATTTTTCCTTTCCCCTAAAATTTTCCTGCCACAATCACTTGGTCATGGGACTTGACCCCCCACCCCCTCCCCAAATTGTGGAACCTTCCTTTCATTGTCCTTGCCACAAGTTCCTACCATAGACCCTCACCACAAATTCCCACTATGGCCCTTTTTAGGACCAAATTCTTCTCAAAGTCATTGCTGATGCTATCCTGAGCTCAGCCCATCCTTCATTTCAGACTCCTTAGTCAATCTCTCTCGCTTTACTGACTTGGCCTCGTGCATTCCTCCTTCGGCAAACCTAACAGGCACATTTTGGAGCTTAAGAACAAATTCCTTACAGGCTTTGATATCTGAAAATGTTGACTAGGTTTGGTCCCTGAAATGACACCTGAATTTGTTTCTTAATTAAAAAAAAAAAAAAAAAAAAGACGAACAGACACATATAGCATAATGTCACAGAGCCATCTAGACTAGGAGTCCTCTTGGATTTGGAGTTGACGACCCTGGTTATGAGGTACTTGTCCCTCAGCCAGGTCATCTCACCCTTGTACACTTCAGGCACGTCCTCTCATGGGAAGCTGTGAGGATGACAGTTTTCATAGGATTTTTTTTTTTTTTTTTTTAGGGCCACACCCATGGCATATGGAGGTTCCCAGGCTAGGGGTCCAATCAGAGCTGCAGCTGCAGGCCTACACCACAGCCCCAGCAACAAGGGATCCCAGCCGAGACTGCGACCTACACCACAGCTCACAGCAATGCGGGATCCTTAACCCACTGAGTGAGGCCAGGGATCGAACCCACAACCTCTTGGTTTCTAGTTGGATTCATTTCCACTGCACCACAACGGGAACTCCAGGATTTTTTTTATATTTATATTATTACATTGACTTATACATGATCCCCAAGGTTGATTAATTTTGTCAACTCTAAACACAATTAAACAACTAGACGTCTCAATCCCTCTCCTCCCTATGATCTTTTTTTTTTTTTTTTTTTTTGTCTTTTTGCCATTTCTTGGGCTGCTCCCATGGCATGTGGAGATTCCCAGGCTAGGGGTCAAATCGAAGCTGTAGCCACCAGAGCCACAGCAACGTGGGGATCCGAGCTGCGTCTGCAACCTATACCACAGCTCACGACAACGTCGGATCCTTAACCCACTGAGCAAGGCCAGGGATCGAACCTGCAACCTCATGGTTCCTAGTTGGATTTTGTTAACCACTGAACCACGACGGAGTTTCATGGCTCTAATTCCCTCATTCATTTTTAAATATATACATATGAGTATTTTTTTTATAGCCACATCTGAGGCATATGGAAGTTCCCTGGTCAGGGCTCAGATCAAGGCTACTGCTGCAGGCTTACACCATAGCCATGGCAACATTAGATCCCAGCTGCATGTTCAGCTTGCGGCTGGAGCCTTAACCCACTGAGTGAGGCCAGGGATCAAACCCGCATCCTCTAGAACACTCTGTTCTTAATCTGTGGAGTGACAATGGGAACTCTTTCAAAATGTTTTTAAAACATTGAGCATGAGCACTAGCTAGATGCTGGGTATAGGGGTGGAGGACAAAGTTACACCCAGTCCCTGCTCTGTTGGGCTCACGCCAGCACCCTGCAGGGCTCCAGGAGTACCCAGGATAGAAAGCTGGAGGTACCTGACGCCCTGCCCTGGACAGGGCAGGGCAGGGCAGTGCTGGGGAACTTTCATGAGTTCTGTAACGCAGACTTCATGCTGTGTCAGCTCCATGCCAAGGCAAGAACGACACAGATCTTTGCACCCCAGACCTTGAAGTAGGTAGAGAAGACAGATGGCCAAGCAGTTAGAATACAGTGCGAGACGTGCTTTTAAGGGAGCTATGTGCTGAGGGCAGAGCAGGGTCACCAAAGCTAATCAGGGGAAAAGAGTTTCTGGAAAGACAGCGGCACTGGCGGCAAATCATAGTCAGGGATGAGGCATGTTGAAACCAGTGCTCGTAGGGAGTTCCTGTCCTGGCTCAGCAGGAACCAACCCGACTACCATCCATGAGGACCCAAGTTCAGCCCCTGGCCTCATTCAGCAGGTTAAGGATCCGGTGTTGCTGTGAGCTGTGGTGTAGATCACAGATGTAGCTCAGATCCTGTGTGGCTGTGATGTAGGCCGGCAGCTATAGCTCCAATTTGAATCCTAGCCTGGAAACTTCCATATGCCATGAGTATGGCTCTAAAAAAGACAAGGAAAGGAAGGAAGGAAGGAAGGAAGGAAGGAAGGAAGGAAGGAAGGAAGGAAGGAAGGAAAGAGAGAGAGAGAAAGAAAGAAAGTAGGAAAAAAGAAGGAAGGAAGGAAGGAAAGGAAAGAAAAGAAAAAAGAAACCATGGCTCGTAAACTAGAATAATAAGTACATTTCTAGGTCCCTGAAGCTACTTCTTTGCCTCTCTCTCCTCTGTTGATTGTCTAGTACTTGTATGAAATTGATGATTAATGAGGAAATGAATCCCATTTGGATGATGAAGAGAGGTGTAGAGGCTTAGAAGTAGATCCTGTTTAGGTGAGAATGCCTGATTTATTTTTTTAAATCATGACTAGACCTAAAAAAGCATGCCCAGCTCAACCCTCAAGCGAGAGTCAGAAGCCTCAGAGTCAAAAGTGGTGGTTGACACCCAAGCCAACAGGAGGCTGAGTCATGCCCTCCTAAAACTATGGGCAGAGCTGTCTTCTTTCTAGCAAATCTCAGCCTTAGATGATGTCTAGAAGTAATAATAGACAAGCTCAGTCCTTGTAGAAGAAGCCACATGTCTACACGCACACTCCCCCCGCCCCAGGAGCTTCAGCTAAAAAGGGCACATGGTCCATGGAACTCCTGGTACTTCTGGTTGCTCAGCTGTCTTTTGGATATTTGTCCAGATGTCAGAGGCAACTCCAGACAGGAATAACTTTGAGTCCTTTCAGGCAAAGAAATATTTAAAATAATTGTTCTGAAACTCCTTTTTGTCTTTCCATATCCACAGGGAGAAGAGTGTAGTGATTATGAGGTTGGACCCCAGAGTTAGACAGTCTGGGTGCAAATTCTGTATGACCTTGGACAAAGCATGGCACCCGAGTTTTCTCACCAACAAAATGAGGGTACTGATAGAAACTTCGAGTTGTTTTAAATATGACATGCATTCATATACCATGTTTCATTGATTTTTAAGACATGCATTTTTTACATTTAACACTTCTGAAAAGGAGGTGCAATTTACAACTGATAGTGTGGCATAGTTTAAGTGTCTCAGTGGTATGAAAAATAATGCTGTATCTTATGATCAGTGACATCTTAGATGTGATGAAATTCAGGATATAAAGAGCTTAGAAAAATACATAGCACATAGAAAGTATAACATAAATATTTACTAGATGATATAGATACAAAATATGGACATAGCTCTTCTAAACTCATCTGAGCCAACCCATATAGCTCATTTTAAAACAAATGTCCAAAGTAGCAATGGCGAACAATAACATGACTGACTCATTTCCCTGGAAAGAGAGAAGCTGTTCTCACCACCTGGCTTGGGGTTCAAGGAGGCATCTGGTACCTATCCCTTTATCTTAGCCAAGATTTCAGAAAGGTGATATAACTAAGACCCACTGAGATGTGGGAACCTTGGACAGGCTAAAACTTTGGTGCCCCTTTAAGTCAATACTCTTTTCCCAAACATTTGTTAGAGAAGCTGGGTGCTCGAGACACAGCAGAGAAGTAAACTCCGCTGTGAGGCTCAGAAATCCGGCTTTGACCCCAAAACTGCATAGACCAGGGAGCAAACCCAAAGACTTTTTTTTTTTTTTTCTGTCTTTTTGCCTTTTCTAGGGTCATTCCTTCGGCATGTGGAGGTTCCCAGGCTAGGGGCCTAATCGGAGCTGTTGCCACCAGCCTGCGCCAGAGCCACAGCAAAGCCAGATCCAAGCCGTGTCTTCGACCTACAGCACAGTTCACGGCAACGCCGGATCCTTGACCCACTGAGCGAGGCCAGGGATCAAACCCGCAACCTCATGGTTCCTAGTCGGCTTCATTAACCACTGAGCCACGACGGGAACTCCAAACCCAAAGTCTTAAGTTAATCAACCACTCTACTTGGGAGGATAATGACCATTGGCCACTGTCACCCAAATGACCAATCAGTTGTGTTTTTTAATCATAGAGAGCTCTATTCCTAAGGGAAGATTCAATAAACATATTTTTTAATGCCACCAAATTTCCAGTGATGCTCTAGTGAACCTCAGAGGCCAGTCCTGTAAGCCTCCCCCACCAACCTTAAATCAGCTCAACTTCTGGGCTCCAAAAAGGATTTTATGCTGATGACAGATATGCAGATGTGAGTGAATGTTACATATTTCGACAGAGGATCAAGGAAGCGTCTGGCTTTTTGTTTCTTACTGACTGCATTCCCTTCTAAAATGGGTTCGACTCTCAACATGAGAAAGCAGCATATTCTGTTTCAAACTTCTACACTTTAAATTTTCTTAGTAATTTTGAGTAATCTGTGTATTTTTCATCTGTACTGTTTTATTTAACCGGAACAAACATATATTGCCTTTGTATTATAAAGATTTTTTTTTTATTTCCAGGGAAAAAAGGAAAATGAAGTCCTATTAATATGTTTATGATAGGAAGAATAATTAGAAAAGTAGAATAAAAAAACTGAAGCATGGTGAAATCACAGTGTGTGAATATATGCAAAGGATACTCAAAGGTCAAGAAAAGTTCAAGAATTGTCTCTGCATGATAGGTAAGCAAACTTATTTTATTTTTGTATATTTAAAATTTTATAAAAAGAAACTATCTTACAAGAGGACAAATGAAATTCTTTTTTAGGACAAATAATATTAAATTCACTTCAAGTTTGGAAACCACTGTAGCTTTAGTAAACATAAATTTAGAGAAACTTCGGAAGTATTCCATTTTCACTAGTTGTTCATCACCAAGGCACTGAGCCATTCTTCCTTATAATACAAACATGAAATAGAAGTTCTGATGAAGCAAGATAACCAAAATCCACCTTCTCCTGTTATGGATATGGCTTGGCTTGGCTCTCTTGCCTAACCCCTGTTAATATTATTTAGTATTTTTCCTAATCCATTTGGACCGATATATCAAAGTATCATATCATAAACAACAAACACTTATTTCTTCCCTGTTCTGGAAGCTGGGAAGTCCAAGGTCAAGGTGTCAGCAGAGACAGTGTCTGGGGAAGATCCTACTTCCTGTTCACAGAAGGTTGACTTTTTGCCGTGTTCCCACATTCCAGAAGAGGCAAGCAAGCTCTCTGAGGTCTCTTTATAAGGGCACTAATCCCTTTCATGAGGGCTCCACTCTCATGACCTAATCACCTCCCAAAAACTCCACTTCCAAATACCATCGCTTAAGTTTTAATGCATGAAATTTGGTGGGGGGGGGGCAGGCATAGGACACAAACCTTCCATCCATGGCAGTATTGTTGGCAATAGCAGTCTGCTCAGCGGGTGAAGGAGGTCCCTTTAAATTAAGATGGGGGTGTTTCTTCTGTGGTGCATTGGGTTAAGAATTAGAATGGTTCTCAGATCACTGCTGAGGCACTGGTTTGATTCCCAGCCCAGCAAAGTGGGTTAAAAGATCTGGTGTTACCATAGAGACAGCACGGTTTGCAGCTGTGCCTCAGATTCAATCCCTGGCCTGAGAAGCTCCATATGCTGCATGTGCAGCCATAAAAAATTAATTGAGTGAGTAAATGGTCTCTTCCAAATACTGATGTGCATAGAGAAGACACTTATTTATTCATTCAACAAACACTGAGTGTCTCCCTTCCCGCTGTGGGTTAGGCTCAGTGCTGACTGCTGGGGTCACAGAGGGAATAAAAAAGAGTCTCAGCTGACCTAGAACTCATAATCTGGCTTTCTACCAGGTCCTCTTGATTTTCAACACAGGACTTTAAACATTTATTTCAGAAATCCATTTTCCTGAGTATCTAATCCACTGTAATTACTTATGAATTTAAAACAATTGCTGTTTATTTTTTATCACGGAAAAAAATATTAAGGAAAACATTCAGTCCTATGTCTGTCTATATATGTCTGTCTTGGTCGGAATGTAACCGCATCTGGCAGTCACAAAGGAACTCCCGAAGTACAGATAAATGGAAAAGGCAAATGCTTGAGCATCAGGATATTTTTTATTTAAATCTGAGCTCTGCCACTTATAAGCTGATTGAGCTCTTTGAGCCTTAAATCCCTCATTTGTAAAATGAGAATAATAATACCTTCCTCATATTTTTGACCTGAGAATTAAATGAACTAAACATGGTGAATCACTTAATCTACAGCAAAGCTCAATAAATGCTACTTTGTTTCTTCCATATAAATCCCCTATAGGCAGGTAGTCAGACTTCATTTAGGAAAAAAAAAAATGCAATTACCAAAAATCTGGAATTTAAAAGCCAGGTATTTTTAGGGATCTGCTTTTATTCTCAGAAAGATTAAACTCAGATTATAAACAGGTTCACTGCAGGATTCAAACTGACAATTCAATTCCAAGTCAAGAGAGTACCTTTAGAGCATAGCGACTTTCCAGCACAGCCCTCCTAAACCCAAAAATACCCTTGATCCACTGGCTTTGACCAAGTCTCAGGTAGCATTCCGAGGCACCAGCTCTGGGATCACTGTAGGAAGAAAATGCTCATTAGGAGAAGGTCTGCTAGTATGTGGGTCCTTATAGCGGGCGACAGAGTCAGACACTAACCTCCCCCAGGGGTTCACGCAACAAAATACAAATTTGAGAGACAGAGCAAAGCACATTCAGTAGATATTAAAAAAAAAAAAAAAAAAAAACAAAAAAAAAACATAGTATGGAGTGGGGGAGGGACGGATTGGGAGTTTGGGATTAGGAGATGCAAACTATTACATACAGAATGGATAAACAACAGGGTCCCACTGTATAGCACAGGGAACTGTATTTGATATCTTATGATAAATAATAATGGAAAAGAATACGAAAAAGAATGTATATATGTGTGTGTGTATAACTGAATCACTTTGCTGTACAGCAGATATTAACATGTTGTAAATCAACTATACCTCAATAAAATATACTTTAAAATAAACCACAACACAAATTATCTTGCAATGAGAAGTTGAGGGAGGAGTTCCCATTGAGGCTCAGTGGGTTATGAACCTGACCAGTATCCATGCGGATGAGAGTTTGATCCTTGGCCTCATTCAGTGGGTTAAAGGATCTAGCCTTGCTGTGAGCTACAGTATAGGTTGCAGATGTGGCTCAGATCTGGCGGTGCTGTGGTTGTGGTGTAGGCCTGCAGCTGCAGCTCTGATTCAACCTATAGCTCGGTAACTTCCATATGCCACAGGTGCAGCCATAAAAAGAAAAAAAAAAAGAAGAAGAAGATGAAAGAGGGGCAAAGAAAGTCCCAGCAGTCTCCACTAAGACCCGGGAGGTGCAGGGTAGACAACGAGCCTCCTCTGATTGGTATTCAGAAGGCTTTATTGAAAAAAATGGAGAGGAGCAGAAAGAACCATGACATCGGCCATGTTCGCTGAAAAATCTGCTGTCTCCCTAGACTTGCTGTCTGGTTCCCCAGGGGTCCTAATTTTGGCCACCAGTGGTGACGAGATGGCTTGTCATTTTAACCACACTGCTGTTTGTCTCCCCACAAAGACTCCTCCTCTGATGCTTCTACGCCCCACCCGCTTCCTCCAAGAGCCCTGCCTGCAGTGCCAAAGACATCCAGGCTGTGGCCTCCACTCCTGGGTCTCCCATGGGCCTGCCCCCTCACTTTGCCCAAGCCAGCATGAGCCCCGTGCCCCTTACAGCAAGGCCTGCTATTGAAGTTACTGAGCATTGGAGGCCCTTGTCTTTGCTTTATGAATCTGCTCCCCAGGGACCCATGGCCCAACAATGAGGGCATCTGCAGCAAATCTAAAATTAGCCACAAACACAAGTCACATTGTCTTGCATAAAGCGAATGCTGAGGGAGAAACATTCGGTCAGTAGTAGAGACGTGGTAGCCTTAAACAAGGAGCTCTGTCAAAAGCTGGGGCTGTCTGTCATCCGGGGAGGGCGGGGAGAGAAGCTCGGAGAGTCTAAGTCCTCTTTCTTTCCTTCTGTTCTGTTCTCCTAGGGAAATGCAACTTGCTCTGCCCGACGCCTAGAGTCTCTGGCAGCAGGTCTGGTCCTGGCCCCCTAGGAGGACTTCCCGAGGTCTTAGATGGAGAGTGGCAGGGACAACCATGCTTAGGTCGAGGCCTATGAAAGGTGTGTTTTCAGCAGCAGAGCCACCAAACTAACAAGTCACTGAATTTTAAAACTCTGGCCACGTGGTTTAGAGGACTCTGGGCATTGCCCCTTTGCTACCAGCTCCAAAGGTCTGGGGAGATCTCATTTGAATTAGTGATCATGGTTTGTGGGAATCTTCGCAACCCAAAAAAGGCTGTTTAAAACAGGGGAAACACTGAGCTCTGGAAATGGTTTATTTGGCCATCAGAATTTTTTTTTTTTTTTAATGACCACCATTTAAAAATTCTTTTCATAAAGTCCCAAATTTTGGGGTTCCCTGGTGGTCTAGGGGTTAGGATTTAGCACTTTTCATTGCTGTGACCCAGGTTCAGTCCCTGGTCTGGAAACTTCCACAAGACATGGGCATGGCCAAAATTTTTAAAAATAAAGTAGGGAGTTCCCAATGCAGCTCAGTGGGATAAGAACTGACTAGTATTCATGAGGATGTGGGTTGGGTCCCTGGCCTCGCTCAGTGGGTTGCTGTGAGCTGTGGTGTAGGTCGCAGACAAGACTCGGATCTTGCATTGCTATGGCCGTGGTGTAGGCTGCCAGCTGCAGCTCCAATTTGACCCCTAGCCAAGGAACTTCCATTTGCCCAGGTGCAGCCCTAAAAAAAAAGTTAATTAATTAATTAATTAATTAAAATCCCGTTTTTTCGTTTTTCCCGAAAATTTAGACTATGACAACCCCAAAACCCTCATTCTGACAAAACAATAGTGGGCCCGGTCCCCAGGAGCGTGTTTGGTCTCAGGGTGGGACATGAGCCTTGGTCCTGACAGCAGCGCTCACATAGTAACTGGCCTGAGACTGGTGGGGATGGGAATTTTCCACCAGGGGTCAAGGGTCTCCCGGGAAAGGTCAGGGCTCTCTGGGAAGGTTTTCTTCAACCAAGCAGCCTCTGGGTACTGTGGGCAGTGGGCAGGAGTGGATGAAGGAAGAAGATGAACTCCACCTCAAGGAAATGCAAACTCCTAACCCTGACGAGCCAAGCCCCAGGCACCCAGGCTTGAGACACTGTGACCCACCGTGACCCACCACCCAGAGAAACAGAAGCCTTGGCCGAGAAGCCTGCACAGAGCCTGGTCACGTGTCCAGAGCTGGCATGAAGACCAGGGAATGGCGGGGGCGGGAGAGAAGAATGTGTCCTGTGTCCCTCTGTCCTTCCACTGGGCCTGACAAGAAAGAAAACAAACCCCAACTCTCACTCGGAAGAAACGAAACTCCCACCCGCCCCTGCAGCCTAACTCCCCACGGACCAAATGCTAGCTGAGTGGGTGTCAGCCGCAGCCGCGCATCTGTTCTAACGTTTGCACTGCAGCCAGTGACACCGGAATTTCGGGCCGGAGGAGGGGGAGCGTCTAAGCCTCTGTAGGTTTCAAGTGTGATTCCCGTGGGGTGAGAACCAGTGCACCGGAGCCCTGCTTCTCTGCCTTGAACCATGCCCCTGACTCACTGGGGAGCCGGTCAAAAATGCAGAACCTGAGTGGTAGGCGGTCCAAGGTCCGCCGTGGAGCCTGAGCTCCTGCCCTTCACCAAGTTCAGAGGCGCAGCCTGTGCTGCAGATCCCCGGCCACACTTTGAGTGACAGGAAACTACAGCCTCTTCCTCTGTCATTCTCTTTTCGAGTACTTTAGCAGGGACGACCCCAGGTCAGTCACCTCTAAACCTAATAATAATAGTATTCAAATACTGTAAACTAAGTGTAACAATATTGAATAGTATTAAAGTACTACAAAGTACTACAACTAATTGATAACAATATTATTCAAGTATTACAAACCATGTAATAACAATTAATAATAGCTAGACTTGGAGTTCTCATCGTGGCACAGAGGAAACGAATCTGAGTAGGAACCATGAGGTTGTGGGTTCGATCCCTGGCCCTGATCAGTGGGTTAAGGATCCGGTGTTGCTGTGAGCTGTGGTGTAGGTTGTAGACACAGCTCAGAGCTAGTGTAGCTGGGGCTGTGGCGTAGGCTGGCTGCTGTAGCTCCAATTCAACCCCTAGCCTGGTAACCTCCATATGCAGAAGGTGCAGCCCTAAAAAGTAAAAATAAAATAAAGGGTTGAAGATAAGCAAACAACTTTCAAAAAAAGAATATCTAGACTTGGTCATGTGCTTCTTGCTCAACACTGTGCTAAAGTTCTACTTTTTAAAAAAAATATTCAGCTAGATGTGAAATAGCTTGTTCCTACCTCAAGCTGGTTACCACTCCGAGTCTCTTACTTATATTAACTCAGTTAAGCTTCACAACAGCCCTATTGTTGGGAGTCCCATTATTACCACGTCCAGAATCAACTTGCTGAGGTCATTTGGTTTATGAGCATGGTGGTGGGGTTGGGACACAGGGTATAAGCTTGTAATTCTCTGGAAGCTGGGGCCTCTGAGTACTGAATACTTTGTCACACTAGTAAGTGGCAGAGCTGGGCTTCCAGTTGCCATCTGAGTCTCTATAAACAGAGCTCCTGGAGTGAAAAGTCAGTGATGTATATACATTATGTGTCAGAGGCCTTGGCATGTTACAGACACTCATAATATGGTACTCGTGTTTCCTGTCTTTTGATCTTCCTTCTTTTTATCGTCCTCCTAGAGTAGTCAGTGTGAACTTTTGACAAGCAGTTGAGGGGGGCAGTCTTTGTCTATGTGGGCTGCTATCACAAAATAGCATAAACTGGGCGGCTTAGACATTTTCTCAGTTCTGGAGGCTGGAAGTCCAAGGTCAAGGTGCCAGGATGATCAGGTTCTTCGTGAGGGCTCCCTTCCCAGTTTATAGACAGCTGCCTTCTTGCTGTCTCCTCACATGAAGAGAGGAATCATCTCTCTTCTTAGAAGGGCATTAGTCTCCTTCAGGAGGGCTCGACCCTCATGATCTAATTACTTCCCAAAGGTCCCACCTGCAAGTACGTAACTGGAGATTAGGGTGTCGACACCGAATTTTAGGAGGATGCATTCGGTCCACAGCCAGGGCACAGATAGTGGAAAGACAGAATGGAATACAGGAAGTGGAATTTAAATGACCCAGCTCCCTAAAGGAGCCGAGGATGTCAATGGCACAGGCGAAGGAAGGGAGGGGTTGGACAGTAAGCCACACTCACAGCCAGTGGGGACATTCAAAGCCAGCCCCATGCCACTGCCAACCTGGCAGGAAAGGAATGATTGGAATAGTCACCGTTCCCCCTGAAATGTGCCCTGTGCCCTGTACATGATGGAGAAAAATGATCGAGAGAGTGGTGATGAGCCCAAGAACAGGCTGAAACAGCTCTGAGAGCCCTATGGAGCTTTTGGCCCTGAACTTGAGGCTGATCGTTCCCAGTAAAGGATATATTTCATTGGGAGCTCAAAAACCAGCAGCTTAGGGACACCCTGGCTCTGGTTTTGGTTGCCAGGAAGAAGCTGTGGGTGGCATGGTGAAGCCATCTAATTGCTTGTCTGTCTCCAAGCAGATCATAAACTCCATATTTTGTTTCTTTAGCCTGTAGGACTAGCCTGGCACAGTGAGGGGACTTAACAGTGTTTGTCGAGTCAATGAATAAAAGTCTTGTGTTGGAATATTAGAAACAAAGTTTATTCTCTGACCCTGTGAGTTGTTTCAACCCTTAGCTTAGAACTGGAGATCTTATTTTGAAAGACAATTAATACAAAAGCAATAATGCTATAATAGGAATTATTCATTTAGTTTTGCTCTTTCTTACAATGCTAACTCGTTTTTTCATTTCTATTGATGGTTTCAAGTCATCCTCTCAATCACAATATCCCTTGAGTCATCGCTATACAGAGAAAGCCAAGAAAGATAACTGCCAACTTTAATCCATGAGATAAGTCATTAGTTAATAAAGTACTTAGGGGAGTTCCCTTTGTAGCTCATTGGGTTAGGATCCTGCTGTGAGGATGTGGGTTTGATTCCTGGCCACATTCAGTGGATTAAGAGTTTGGTGTCAATGTAGATGGGTCACAGACGCGGCCCGGATCCTGCCTTGCTGTGGCTGTGGTGTAGACTGGCAGCTGCAGCTCCAATTCACCCCCTAGCCTGGGAACGTCCATATGCAGCAGGTGCAGCTGTAAAAAAAAAAAAATTATATATATATATATATATATATATATATATATATGCCACAATCTAATGAAATAAATATCCTGGTGAAGTTATTTTTAAATATCTGGGAAGGACTCCTTACACACACAGAAACTAAATTGATGTAATGGATAATCTTTATGGATAATTCACTGTGGCCAGGTTACATTCAAGTATAGGTTCAAATGTCTGTCTTACAAGTTTTTTCTCCTAAGTAGTAATGATAAGAGCTAATATTTATTTAGCACAAATTATGTTTGCCCTAGTCTAAACTTGCTATGTGCAAACTCTAGCACAGGTACGATGTGGCTCAGAGTTCGCTGTGCCTAAACAGTGAAAAGACCTCATTTGCTGACAGATGACTCAGCAAGTCAGTGTAGGAGTCTGAATAAACCCTGGTTCTGACTGTGAACTCTTGACCTGGCCTTGGTGTACTTGCAACAAGGACAAACTCAACAAGGAGTGGAATTTACAAATGAGTATGTGTGACCTTTTGTGCAAATATGTGGTAGGCCATGGGAAAACAGAACAGTTTTCTAGAGTAAAAATAATGAGTGGAAGACAGTTTAGCGTTTCTTTCAAAACTAAATATATTTTCATCATATGATCCAGAAATTGGACTTTTTGGTATTTACTCAGATGAATTGAAAACTTAACATTCGGGATTTTTGTCATGATGTGTTTATACTTCTTCTTTATTCTTTGAATATTTTCTTCCAAATCTAGAAAATCCACCTATTGCTGAGTCTGATACTTTAGCTTTTCCCTAAAACTGGAGATGCTCCCTCACTGCCAAGGCTTTTCCTCTATTCGGTAAACACACCTGCCTCTCCCTCGCCCCCTGCTGGACGGAGTGGCTATTACAAAGGTATCAGGTAGCTAGTTTTCTCTCTTAGCCAGGCTTGTTCTGTGGATGTCTCTGGATTCCATGTAAGCAACACACTTAGTGAGGCCAGGAATCAAACCAGCATTCTCACAACGTTGGATTCTTAACCCACTGAGCCACAACTGGAACTCCCCCATATGTATTCTTTTTTAATCTAGGAGGAGTAAGAACTCCACCTAGCATAGTTTCCAATGTAAAAAATGTAAAAGATGTTCCCCCAACTAAAATGTAATTGCTTTGAACTTTTAACATACAAAGTTCTCCCTTTCTATCAGTTTCACACATTTAACAAGAAAAAAAGGAAATGAATATACAGCTATCCTCCACTAATCTGAAATCTTAATTTTCATATGAGCCACTTCTAGCTCCCATAAAATGTTTTCTCACTGGAGCTATCCGCAAAATAAAAAGCAATGGGCTGATAGGCCTAAAAATATTTGAATTCGATCTGCCATATCGTAATACAATCCCATGGCTTCTCACCATAATCCAAAAAGAATTAAACTGAAAATTAAAAGACCCAGAAAGGTTGAAGGTGAGCACTCAGAAATTTTTAGCCAGGGGAGAAAAAGAAGAGAAACTCTAACTAGTTGATTTCACTTAATCATTTATGCAAAGAAATATGACTATGATGTTTAAGGTAGCAAAATAGATTCAATGAAGAATAAAAAAATGAATCAAGACTTAGACCTTCCTGAAATGATGTTTATTTCTGGGAAGATAAAACAGGTAGAGAATTAGCATTAAGCAATAAGCTGGATCTGAATACTTCCCCAATATTTGCGAAGTGGTGACCTTAAGTATTTTATTCAAGCTTTCTTTTCTTTCTTTTTCTTTTTTTTTTTTAGGGTTGCACCCTTGGCACATGGAAGTTCCTAGCCTAGGGGTTGAATCAGAGCTGCAGCTGCCAACCTACACCACAGCCACAGCAACGCAGGATCTGAGCCTCGTCTATAATCTACACCACAGCTCACGGCAACACCAGATCCTTAACCCACTGAGCGAGGTCAGGGATCAAACCCAAGTCCTCATGGATACTAGTCAGGCTCATCACCACTAAGCCACAGCAGGAACTCCCTTATTCAACTTTTCTATAGTTCTGTTTTTTCCTCTATTTAATGAGGTTAGTTACAGTTTCTACGTCATAGGGTGATTTTGTGTATTATGCTATCTTGAGGCTTGGTACGGTGCCTGGCATATTGTCTGTGCTATAGATAGTGTGTCATAGAAGATCAGAGAGGCTTCGAACCATGAGGGAATTTTCATCAGGAAGTAGCAGTCATGGTCTTCCGCCTAAAAAAAATGGGAGCAGTGATAAAACGGAAGTTCCAGGAAAGGTAGAAAGTTTGAAAGAGTGACTAGTGTGGGGAGTTTTCTCACATTGTTTAGCAAGCTGACATTTCAGGTCCTTCACCCATTCTGCGATCTTGAAGGATGCAATGATTTTCCTCCCCTGCCCAAATTTAGTCACACTTGTCATCTCATCTTTTCTAAAAGCTTTTTATTTTTTGTTTTTTTATTTTTTGTCTTTTGTCTTTTTAGGGCCACACCCGGAGCATATGGAGGTTCCCAGGCTAGGGGTCTAATCAGAGCTACAGCTGTCAGCCTATGCCACAGCCACAGCAGCGCCAGATCCTTAACCCTCTAAGCAAAGCCAGGGATTGAACCCACAGCCTCATGGTTCCTAGTCGGATTCGTTTCTGCTGCACCATGATGGGAACTCCCTAAAATCTTGATTTTAGAAATCTTGCTCTTGAACCAATGCTGACTACCCTTTTGCACAAATAGTACCCCCCAATTTTTTTTTTTTTTTTTACCTAATTGATGATACTAGGAATTCAGAGTAATGTTTGGTCCTTTCTTGTTGTTTTTTTTTTAATTTATTTTTACTCATTTTAGATGGACAAAGAAGTTCTGATTGAGTTCTACTTAAATCCCCTCACCTTCTTGACTTAGGGAGATTAATGTTTGCTTCCTTGATGTAGAAACACTCTTCAGGAGTTCCCGTCGTGGCGCAGTGGTTAACGAATCCGACTAGGAATCATGAGGTTGCGGGTTCAGTCCCTGCCCTTGCTCAGTGGGTTAACGATCCGGCGTTGCTGTGAGCTGTGGTGTGCCTTGCAGACGCGGCTCGGATCCCGCATTGCTGTGGCTCTGGCGTAGGCCGGTGGCTACAGCTCCGATTCAATCCCTAGCCTGGGAACCTCCATATGCCGCGGGAGCGGCCCAAGAAATAGCAACAACAACAACAAAAAGACAAAAGACAAAAAAAAAAAAAAAAGAAACACTCTTCACTGTTAGTAAAGTGTCCCTGGAAGTAAAATTTGGTCCACCTTAAGCCATACTAGTGTGAATAGTAAGATTTAAAAAAAAAAAAAGGATTGGTATAAATAGCCAAGACATGGGAACACCCTAAATGTCCATTGACAGATGAATGGATAAAGAAGATGTAATGTAGATATACAATGGAGTACTATTCAGCTATAAAAAAGAAAGAAAGAATGCCCTGTGCAACATGGAAGCAACTGGAGATTATCATGCTAAGTGAAGCCAGAAAGAGAAAGACGAATACCATATGATGTCGCTTATATGTGGAATCTAAAATATGGCACCAAAGATCTTATCTACAAAACAGAAACAAACTCACATAAGGAACAGACTATTTGTTGCCGAGGGGGAGGGGAGATTAGAGGGAAGGATTGGGAGTTTGGGGTTGGAAGTGCAAATTATTACGTATAGAATGAATAAACAACAAGATCCTACTGTATAGAACAGCAAACTAGGAGTTCCTGTCATGGCTCAGTGGTTGATGAATCCGACTAGGAACCACGAGGTCGAATGTTTGATCCCTGGCCTTGCTCAGTGGGTTAACGATCCGGCGTTGCCGTGAGCTGTGGTGTGGGTCTCAGACGCAGCTTGGACCCAGCGTTGCTGTGGCTCTGGCGTAGGCCGGCGGCTACAGCTCCAATTAGACCCCTAGCCTGGGAACCTCCATATGCCATGGGTACAGCCCTAGAAAAGACCAAAAAAAAAAAAAAAAAAGAACAAGAAACTATAGTCAATACTCTGGGATAAACCAAAAGGAACAGAATAAGAAAAATAATGTGTATATATGTATGACTGAATCACTTTGCTGTACAGTAGAAATTAACACATTGTAAACCAACGATACTTCAATTTAAAAAATAAATTTGAAAAAAAAAAGATACGTATAAATATCCTCTTCTTTGGGTTTTCCAGGAGCCAATGTTTTCATATCACCCCCCCCAAAAAAAGGTAAATTTTGTCCTTTCCTTTCCATTACTTATAGCTCTAATATTTTTCATTGCTTAATGCCTCTAATTTTATTTTAATTACTGGCATAAATGTCTCAAATATTCCTCTCTTAAGTAAAATGCTGGCTTTTGGAGATAAAATATTTTAACTAGAGAAAATGAAAGAGAGAGAAAATGTTTTCATTTTAAGGAAGTATTCATTGATTCCTCTGTGGAGGCATATTGAAAACATGACAGCGTTACATTCTGTTACATGCCTAACGGCATCTATAAAAATCATCATATAACTTTCCCTCTCGGATCTCTTACTAGGATAAGTCATATTACGAGGTTTCTTTATTTTATTTTTTCCTTTTAAGGCCACACCTGGGGCATATAGAAGGTCCAAGGCTAGGGGTCAAATCAGAGCCGAAGCTGCCAGTGGACCCCACAGACATAGAACCACAGGATCTGAGCCACATCTGTGAACTATGCTACAGCTTGCAGCAATGCCAGATCCTTAGCCCACTGAGCGAGGCCAGGGATCGAATCCGCACCCTAACAGACACCATGTTGGCTTCTTAACCTGCCGAGCCACAATAGGAACTCCTAAGTTTCCTTATTTCCAATCATCATAACCTTCCTGCAATGAACCTCATTTAGTCATTTTTACGTTTAATGTAGTTAGACTATCTTAGCTAATTTTCATTTAAAACTTTTGCATTGATATTCATAAATAACTTATGCCTATTACTCTCATTACACATCTTATGTTTTTCTACCAACTCGCTTACTTTAAAACTTTGAATCTTTTTTTTTTTTTTTTTTTTTTTTTTGTCTTTTTGCCATTTCTTGGGCCACTCCCACAGCGTATGGAAGTTCCCAGGCTAGGGGTCTAATTGGAGCTGTAGCCACCGGCCTACACCAGAGCCACAGCAACAAGGCAGGATCCGAGCTGCATCTGCAACCTACACCACAGCTTATGGCAACACCGGATCCTTAACCCACTGAGCAAGGGCAGGGACCGAACCTGCAACCTCATGGTTCCTAGTCGGATTGGTTAACCACTGAGCCACGACGGGAACTCCTAAAACTTTGAATTTTTACTTCTTTTTGAATACCTAAGTATATTTGAGAAGATCTGTGGCTTAAAGCTTTCATGCAGTTCCCACAGGAAGCTACCTGATACTAATGATTTTTGAAGAGACGTATTTTTCGGGGTTGTGCTTGCATGATGCAAAAGATCCAGGGAACTCTAAGAGGTATATGTTTGACATCCTTCTATATTTCTTACTTAGAAATTGATGTCCTATACTGTTAACAAATACTTGTTCTGTGTCCTTGTCTCCAGGGAATTTGACTTTTGTGGCTTATTTCCTCTAACCTACAAGCTATTCAATTGAGAATTAACTTTTCAGGAAGAAGGGCCTCTATATTTCCTGATTTTTTTAGAATTGATTTCTAGTTTTATTGCATGATAATTAAGAATGATTTCAGAGTTCCCATGGTGGCTCAGCGGGTTACGAATACATCATCTCTGTGAAGATGCAAGTTCAATCCCTGGGCTTGCTCAGTGGGTTAAATATCCAGTGTGGCTGCAAGCTGTGGTGTAGGTTGCAGATGCAGTTCAGATCTGGTGTTGCTATGGCTGTGGCATAGGTTGGCAGCTGCAGCTCTGATTCAACCCCTGGACTAGGAACTTCCCTGTGTCGCAGGTATGGCTGTTAAAAAAAAGAAAAAAAAAAGAGAGAAAAGAGAAAAAAAAAAGAAAGAATGAATGATTTTTTTATTTACTTTGAAATTTTTGATGTTTTCTAGTCAGCTTAATGTATTGCCAATTTTGTGACGGATCCATTGGCAATGACAAAAGGAAGTACTCACTCTTACCAGGTACATAAATTCTACCTTGTTGTTTAATACTGTCAAAGTTTTCAACATCCTTACATTAGGCAGGGTTTTTTTTTTTTTTTTTTTTTTTTTTTTTTGGTTTTGCACTAAATAAGGTCAAAGGGAAAATTGGTCTGAAAAGCCAACTCCAAGGTGTGTTCCAATTTCCCCAGCCACCACCAGCGAAGCTCAGGACACCAGCCAAGTCTCACAATTCGATTCAATTCTGACTCTATCTATGTGGAGAAAGCATTGGCTTCCATGGTCCCATCAGACTGCCCTCCCCGCACACTTGCAGATGCCAGTGGCAAGCTTCAGGTGGTCATCTCTGCCTCTGCTCAGTCCAGCAGCTACAGATTGCAAGTTCCCAGGACCCTCTCAGTGTGATCTTGGACAGACAGCAGTGAGTGATGGCTTGAAGAGAGCTCTTCATCCCCTGCTGGGGAATTGACCCTGGGAAGCCTGGGTGACTAGCAGGAGTTCTAGTCACTAGACCAGCTAGAGGCTGAAAGCAGACTTGCCCTGATTCTTGCCCCTGTTGAATACAAGAATGTTTCAAGGAGGCAAAGATGGTGAAAACAGATACAAAGTTTGTCATTGAAAGCACAGCACATGTGGGAGATCACACAGGGACGTGGCATAGAAGCAAAACAGCACCCTCGGAAAGGAGCGTGGGCGCCCCTCCTGCCGGGAAACATACCAAGTGGGTGATTTAAATTGCTTATAGAGGGGCAGTTTTCCTGGGTCTTTGATTTCCTCTGACCAATTTTTTTTTTTTTTTTTTTATGGCCACACCTGTGGCATATGGAAGTTCCTGGGTCGAATGGGAGCTGCATCTGCAGGCTCTGCCTCTGTTTGTGGCAATGCAGAATCCTTAACCCGCTGAGCGAGGCCAGCGATCAAATCCAAATCTTCATGGACACGATGTCACATCCTTAACCCGCTGAGCCACAGCGAGAAGTCCCTTTGGCCAATGATCTGGTTTCCTTCCTCACCTGACCAGACCTAGGGCCCTCCCTGATATGTGTGTTCATCTTTTAGCCAAAAAAGATCCCAGAGCAAAGGCCTCTGGAAAGTTTAGCTGGACTTCTTACGGCCTGGTTCCCCTTCCCCTTCTGACCCTGAGGGGTTTTTCTGTACAGGCAGAGTTGGGGGTCTCCCTGACCCTGAGAATGGAAAGTATGTGAGCGCTTGATCTTTTGCCCCAGCAGGGCTTAGCCGCTCTCTGCCCTGCCATTTCCAGTGTTTAAAGCATCCGCAGAAGGCAAAGTTCAGTTACTTACCTTGCTCTTGTTGTTATTTCTATCTAGAAGTGTAAAACTGGTGGCTGGCAGGAAATGTCTATCCCGGAGCCTCCCTATGTCCTGCCTGAAGAAGTATAAACACGAGGCTGGTTGTAAATGTCTAGGCTGGAGCCCATCTCTTTCCTGCCTCACTCAGACTTCAGAGTCCATCACAAGTCCAGGTCATCGCCTGTACTTCTGACCAACGAGCTGTAAATCAGAGGGGTTGGATTAATTTGCTAAAAGGCTCACAAAACTCAGGAAACATTTTCTTACTAAATCACTCCTTTATCATAAAAGGATATAACTCAGGGACAGCCTGATGGAAGAACACACAGGGCAAAGTATGGGGAAAGGATGCAGGGCTTCTGAGGCTTTGCCAGGTGCCACACTGTCCCCACATCTCCACATGTTCACCAACCCAGAAGCTCCCCAACCCTCATCCTTTTGGGGGTTTGATGAAGGCCTCATTACACACACACACACACACACACACACACACACACACACACACACAATTGATTAAATCACTGGCCATTGGCGATAGATTTAACCAGCAGCCCCCCTCCCCTTTTTAGAGGTCTAGGATGGGACCGAAATTTCCAATCTCCTGATCACAGGATCGGTTCCCCTGGCAACCTGCCCCCATCCTTGAGTAAGCCCAGGGCATTCCGACAGCCACCTCATTAACATAGCAACATGACTCTCCTTTCCTAGGAAATTCCAAGAATTTTAGGAGCTACCTACCAGAAACAGGGATGAAGACCAAATATACATTTTGTATTCTAAGTCACAATATCACAAAGGGGACTTAGATTTTCCTATTTTTAGCATCTTTCTTTGAACTTGTTTTATTTTCTCTAATGTATACTTAATCGAGGTTTTTTGTTTGTTTTTTTGTCTTTTGTCTTTTTAGGGCCGCAGTTGTGGCATGTGGAGGTTCCCAGGCTAGAGGTCTAATAGGAGCCACAGCTGCTGGCCTGCACCACAGCCACAGCAACGCCGGATCCTTAATCCACCGAGCGGGGCCAGGGATCAAACCCGAAACCTCATGGTTAACAGTCAGGTTCATTAACCACTGAGCCACAACGGGAACTCCCCTTTTCGGGTATTTTTTATCAAGTATTATCAAGTATTTATCATAGCCATTTCTGGCCATTACACTTTCTTGGTGAAATTTGGCCTTCAGGGCTCTTTCCTGTACCTTTGAGCCTCAATCCTACTTTGTCTAATGTTAAAATACATGACTTCTGCTTTCTGTCTGTATTTTGCTTGATATAGTTTTACCTGGTCTTTTACTAAACTTTTTGAATCACTCTGTTTTAGATTGCTAAAAGATAAACGGAGGCATATTAAAAATTTTTTTTAAAGTTTATTTGTGCAGAATTCAATTTCAGCAGTGTTCAGTCTAGCAGAAAGGAGCATTGAAAAGCTGTAGAAAATAAAAGACACACGATTCGAAAGAGGGTTGATTATTGCAAGGGGACTTTCCTTTAGGGGATGATTCTGATCCTAAAAATATATTTGAAGGATTTCACCCTTCTTTGTTTTGCAGATACATCTAAGGATAACGATTTTAATAGATAGCAATGAGGTAAAAAATGTCCATGTAACAGAACTCACAAACAGACCCAAATGGGCAAAGATCTAGTTTGGGCATGACCAGTGGCCTGGGAGGTAGGCTGTGTCAGACTCGCAGGAGCGTGAGAAGCTCCTGAGGTTGCAGCAAGGTCCCTGGACACCAGGGTCAATGACTCAGAGGCCCAGATGAGACTGGGGGGTGAAAGGGGCGCAGGCAGATTCTCAGCATCAGCCAAAAATTGCCCCCAATTATTTTAAGGACTAGAGGCACACCACCACTGGGTGGTATCCTGAGGGTGCCAGCAGAAGCAAGCAGTGCCCATTGCATCTGAGCCAAGGCAGAGGCCAAAGGCCCATCAGTGCTCAGGAGCAGGTTGAGAATCCCTGAGAATTCCAACATTCTCTGGCAGCTGTCCTGATGGGAAGGGCCCCTGCAGATGGGGCGCTGGCTGTCATAGTAGGAGAAAACACTGGCGGCTTGGGCAATGTGTCATTGCTAGAAGGTAAAGCTTCTCCAGTGGGGACAGGCCCAGCCCAGATCATCACCTGGTGGGGAGCTTCTGTGGTTTCTGGGGTTGAGGGTCAGATAAGGTCACATGGGCAAATGGTTCAACAGTCATGGGCTCAAAGATCACAGGCTATAGTTGATGAGGAACTCCTCCCAGGACTCAAGAAATGCAGCTCCCTCTGGCTTTAGTCTCAGGAGATCACAGTCAAGGGTGCTCCAGCTTCTGGCCTTTGCACCTGGGACCAGGATCTTAGAGGCATAAGAGTGGTCCAGCGCTATAACCTCAAGACTGCTCATAGGGGCCCGATGGTCCCCAGCAGCATCCCTGGGGAACATTCTCAAAGTCTCAAAAACATTGTAAGGAATCAGTGGGAGGCTTTCAGGGAAACTGGCCACACTATTGTCCAGAGACAGCAGGCACGGACCAGGGTGCATCGAATTTTGAGGGTCCAATGGAGGCCCCAGTGGTTGAAGGTCAGAAGCACAGCAGCATCCCGGAGCCTGAGGATGCTGGAGCCCAGGGCTCTGAGGGGCAGGGCTGTCTATCAAGGGTTCCTTGGCCAAAAGGAGATGAGCTTCCAAGTCTGCAGCTGTGCCCACTGTACCTACTGAGAGGAGCCTCTTAGCTGGAGCCTGGACTGTTGGCTCCAAAGTCTCCTGTACCCGAGGACGACGATGGGGTCGAGACCGACGACATCGAACAGGACCACGTCTGCCAGTTGATTGGAGACCCAGAGCAGAGGAGCCTGGTGACAGCGGCGGGGTGGGTCCTGGCTCATGGGAGCTGCAGAGAGATGCAACCTGGAACTGGGCAGCGGAGGAAGAACCCCAGGTACGCGAGGGGCACCGAGACACCGAACACACAGAGTTTCGGCGGCGGATCCCCCGGCCTGCCACCCAGAGCCGACCCCGGGCAGTGTGGGGTGGGCTGTGCCCCAGGCCAAGTTCAGCCCCCGCAGGCTCGCGGACCTCCCTCCAGGCACTCAACTCCAGGCTGCCAGGCGAGGACAGGTGCTCCGTGTGTTCCAGCGCCACCCGATCCTGGCCCCGTTTCCACAGCTCATAGCGCTCGGGTTGCAGGATGCGCACGAACGCGTCCATGGAGAACACCACCCGCGCCTCCCCGCAGCTGCACTGCGACGCCACTTTGCCATAATCGACCCAGCGCGGGGTGGCGAAATTGATGGCTTCGGCGCAGTTGAAGCCGTGGTTGAAGCCCGAGTGGTAGCCATAGGGAAACGTCACCATGAACTCGCCCGCCTCCTGCGTGACGCGGCCAAAGGGGATGCCCTGGGCCTTGAGGACCGTGGGCGAGATGAGCGCCACCTTGTGTCTCAGGAAGGCCTCGCAGCCCCGCGCGGGGCCAGGGAACAGCTCCCTGGCCAGGCGTTCCAGGCGCCGGCCATGCGCAGGGGGCACCGCGTACCACGTCTTGGGCTCCCCGAAGTGCAGGAAGTTGAGGCTGTAAAGGTCCATGTCCTCCGTGTGCCAGGCGAAGCCGGTCTTCCACATGCCGAAGTACAGGTACGGGCTGTTGACGCCGTCGATGGCCACTCCGCACTCCTGCTCCAGCAGGTCCTGGATGGTGCCCAGGCGGCCCAGGTTCCACTGCTTCGTGTTCTCATCGAACAACGAGCCACTGACATCGGCGCCGTAGATGGGGGAACCGTACAGGCGCGTTTTCCAGTATGTTTGCTCCAGGTCCTCAAAATCCAAGTGTGGTGGAGCTTGATATTTTACAGTATGTGCGAGGTGGTGATACTGGCTCACAGTCATGGCTCTCTTCTTTCTGTGGTACTGAGTAAACACACCTGCCTCCCCAAAGGCTACCTGCTGGAGAGGGGCAGCTATTACGATGTCACTGATATCCTCATAAGTCTGTCTGGCTTTCCATCCTTTGGGGGGAATTACCTTGGCCAGGCCAGCGCGGTGTGCCCCTTGCGATTCCATGTAAGCGATATATTGGTTGAAGTCTTCAAATTCTTCCAGGGTTGGGTAGAAGGTCATAATGGCACAGCCTGGGTTCTGGACCCCACAGGGCCTGGACGTCATGGCTGTGATCCCACAAGCACCGGACTCTAAGGCCTCAGGTAGGCGCCAGAGCCCCGGATGCTGAGGAGTGACGTCTGCCCTACGCTTCCTTTACTTCAGCAAAGCTTTGCTGGGTCTGTGAAGCAGTCGCTGGGACTTGAACTTGTGCAGGCAGGAGCTGGTCTCTTTTCCAGCCTGTCACGTTACCGGGACTCCTCTCTGGTCAGCACTCTGTGCCCCAAGAAAATGGAGTGTTTCCCCGGTGGAGACGGCTCTCTGGGCTGGGATCTGCCTCAGCCTGCAGCTCTGAGAGGTTCCTTCCTGGCAGGTGGAAGGGCTGTGAGTACCTCGGAGGCCTCTCTTGATTGTCAGGCCTCACTGGAACAGAAGGTCTCTTCGTGGAGGGGTCCCAGCCAAACCTCAAGAAAAGAATACAGACTATTTGAGAATAAGCGGATGACAAAAGAAACACTGACTTCACATCAAGTGAAAGAAAATTAGTACAGCAACGTCAACTTTCACATGCGAAGTTAAGGGCACAATGTACGCATTTCCATAGCAAGGTAATTGTTAGGGCGAGTGTGTGTATATATACACAGAACTCCAGGCCCTTTTGAAAACCTGTGAGGAAAAAAAAAAACCAACTCTTTTGCTCACAAGCACAAATAGCAGAAAGAAAGTCACCTACCTCCTTGCAACCGAATCCTGGTGCGAGTGGAGAATCCTGATGCGAGTGGAGAACCCAGAGAGACAAAGTCCTCTTGGCAGCAGGCCTCTGAATGCAGACCATGTCCTGATGGCTCTGCCTTTATACCTGAGCAGTGATTTGATTTCATCGGCACTAATCAAGAGGAATCACGTGACCAGCGTTCTGATTGGTCAGCGCTGCCCTTTGTGTGTTTAAACCAATCTTTAACTGATTATTAGCTGATTGATTGATTGGTTGGTTCATTGATTTTTGTGTTTTTAGGTCCACACCCGTGGCATATGCAAGTTCCCAGGCCAGGGGTCGAATAGGAGGTGTGGCTGCTGGCCTATGCCACAGCCATAGCAATACAGGATTGAGCTGAGTCTGTGACCTACCCTCTGGTCATGGCAATGCCAGATCCTTGATCCGATGATCATGGACACCAGGGATAGAACCCAGGGCCCCATGGATTCTAATCGGGTTCATTACTGCTGAGTCAGGATGGGAACTCCCTTTTTAAACCAATCTTCAAGCCAAGTAAGAGGTTGAAAAAAAAAAAAAAAAAAAAAAAAAGGAGTGGGAAAACCCAGCCATGAAGATATTAAACAAAAGAATTCTGGTCTAGCCGCAATTAATATCCAATGTATTTATAAGAGACAACAAGGACACCTTTGGTTGTCATAAAGCAAAACTCACCTGGAAATATCACGCACTGTAGACCCCTGGTCACGTAGCCCTGAGACATAGAACGCCAAGACTGAGAATGATAAGGAAAAGCTGGCATATTTATAATCATAGTGGAAAGTCTTTAAAAAAAAAAACCAAAAAACAAAAAAAAAAACAGGAGTTCCCACCTTGGCGCAGTGGTTAACGAATCCGACTGGGAACCATGAGGTTTCGGGTTCCATCCCTGGCCTGGCTCAGTGGGTTGACGATCTGGCGTTGCCGTGAGCTGTGGTGAAGGTTGCAGACGCGGTTCAGATCACAGATTGTTGGGGCTGTGGCCTAGGCTGGCAGCTACAGCTCCGATTGGACCCCTGGCCTGGGAACCTCCATATGCCATGGGTGTGGCCCTAAAAGCCAAAAAAGAAAAAAGAAGAAGAAAGAAAGAAAAGAAAAGAAAACCAGAAATCTGATACTCCATATGCCATGGGTGTGGCCCTAAGAGAAAAAAGAAAAAGAAAGAAAGAAAAGAAAAGAAAACCAGAAATCTGATACTTACAAATCAAAAGAATAAACCAGCTATACTGATCAAGGAAATAAAGTTTCTAGGACCTGAGCAGGAAATATACAGCATGATCCTGGAGCCTCCTGGAGAACTTGAACTTAGGGACCCATTTGATGTGACAGGGGCACATCAAAGGGGCAAGGGAACCAGAGGAAACAGCTCCCAGTGGCCAAAGCCAAAACAATTTCAACGACCAAACAATGAAAATAGTGTTGCATTAGAACCCAAAGTATACAAGCGATATCTAAGAACTCATACTGACATAATCAAATCACTGGCAATTGACAAGAGATCATCTCTTCTGCAGAAGATTCCAAATAAATGACATCCTTCTCCTCCCTAAAGGAAGAGAGTGTGACACCCTGCTCCCTGGTGAGAGTGGCAAGTGGGGGGGGGGGCGAAGGGAGGGGGAGGAAGGGTCTAGAAGAGGAGCCTGCCAAACTGCTCTTTCAGCCAGGTCAACATCAGGAGTCAAATGATGTGGGTAGTACAGGTCCTTGATATGACGTGATGAAAATGTCGTAAAATTACCTCTGCAGTCTTCCTCCAAAAAATGCACAAACCCAAGCCGATCATAAGAAGAGCATCAGGCAAATTCCAGTAGAGGGGAGGAGGGGTGGCAGCTCCTATGTCATGTGCTCAGTTTTTGGTAAATCTAAAAAAAGTAAATGTAAAAATCTAAAAAAAGTCTTTATGAAGTACCTATTCTTCCTACTTTTATTATATTGGCACCTACATGATAAAATATAAACCAGAGAAGGCATCAATAGAAAATATTAGACTGAAAAAACTGTCAAACATAATCAAAACAGTCTGCAATATAGACGAGATGATTCTATGAACCAACATATGACTTAAGTTTTGGAGCGTTTTAAAAAATATTGTATATATTTTATATATCTTTCATATTTTATATATATTATATTATATTATATATATTATAATATAATATATATTTTATATGTGTTATAATATAATATGTTATAATATTATGTATATCTTTGGCCACACTCACAGCATGTGCGAGTTTCAGGTCCAGGGATTGAATCTGCACCACAGCAGTGACCTGCACCACCACTGTGGCAAAGCCAGTACTTAAACTGCTTTGTCACAAGAGAACTTCCTAGCGTCTTTAAAAAATATTTTGAAATTATAAAAGATCAAATGTGCTTACAAAAATCTATAAATTGTGTGTGCAGATTAACAAATACTATAGAGGGAACAGAAGCGGAACCACCACTGGGTCAAGAACGGCAAGCTTGTGCCAATGCCGGGCAGCCTGCCTTGTGCCCTTCCTCCCAGATTTCAGCCTCCTCAACTGACCTGACTCTAACTATTCACACAGCAATTTTGGCGAACATCGTAAAATTAAAACTGTGCCCACTCTTGAAAACTGTGCATAGCTTCATATGAATACAAATGTGCATATGTACTTTAATGTATTTTGCATGTGGTTTTTTCTTCATCATTTATGCTGCTGCACGTAGCTGGACTTTTGGTGCAGGGTATAAAGTATTCAACCACAGAAACTTTCTCCCGTTGATGGGCCTTTGGGTCGTTTCCACTTTGGGTCTCTTACAGACAGCGTTGCCCTGAGACTTCTTGGAGGTGTGTATTGGAGCACACATGTCCAAAAAAGGGATCTCTTGGCCATAGATGTGTAAACTCCAACCTTACATTGCCAGACTGTTTTTCAACAATCTTTGGCCTTTTTAAGTTTTAGCCAATCAGGTGAGGGCAGGGGGCCCTCATAATGACTTTGCATTTACTTGGTTATTGATGAGGGTGAAGAAATTTTTCTGATGTTTGTTGGCTGATTGGATCTGCTCCTTCCTGAAGTGTCTCATCAAGTGTTGTGTCCATTTTTCTGTCTGGTTGACTTTCTGTCTTGGTCGTAGTTCTATGTTCTGCTTATTAGTTCTTTATTGGATATGAGGAATACAATATCTGTTTTCACTTTTTGACTTGTCTTTTACTCTCTCTCTCCTTTTTTTTTTTTTTTTTTTTTGTTCACACCCCTGGCATGGAGAAGTTCCCTGGGCCAGGATCTAATTTGCACCATACCTGGAACCAGAGCCATACCAGTGACAGGCTTGATTCTTAACCTCCTGAGTCACATGGGGACTATGGGAACTCTGTATTCTTTTTTTTTTTTTTTTTTTTTTTAAGGCTGTACTTGCAGCATATGGAAGTACCTCATCCAGGGGCCAAATCTTAGCCACATCTGAAAGCTATGACACAGCTTGGGGCAATGATGGATCCTTAACACACTCAGCCAGGCCAGGGATTGAACTCCCGTCCTCACAGAGACAAGGTCTAGTCATCAACTCCCTCAGCCATACACAGAGCTCCTCCTGAACTGCATTCCTGATATTGTCTGTCCTTATTGATCAGGGGAAATTTCTTTTAAGTATGAGATTAAATAAGTGAAAGCATAAGGAGTACAAGGGGGCAATATTTTCTGAAAAAAAAAATTCCTTCAAAACCTGCAATTTTTTCTTATCCTAGACCCTGGGGGACATCTACTGCCAGAGAAGACATTGTGATATTGCTGAAATAGAGCAAGGGGAACTTCCCTTTCTAAAATTGAAAATAGAGGTATGAGGAGTCACCTCGTGTCAGCAGCTTAAGGATCTGGTATTGTCACTGCTGTGGCTCTGGTTACAGCTACTGCGCGAGTTTGATCTTTGGCCTGGAGAACTTCCACATGCCATGGGTGTGCCCCCAGTGAAAAGAAGAAAAGAAAGAAGGAGAGGAAGGAAGGAAGGAAGAGAGGGAGGGAGGAAGGGAATGGAAATAGGAGCCAGGCTCTCTTCCCAGAGCCTTTTCATAGTTTCCTGATTTCTCTGCATTGCCATTTCCACAAATGGCCTAAATTAATGGACCACCCCCCGCCCCCAAGGTCTCAGTTATCACATTACAGTTGGATCCTTGCTCATCCAAATTCTACTTTGGGTCCAGATGCTCCCGAGGGCTGCTGCCTTCCAGGGGATTCCAGGCTGCTTCCACCTTGTGGCTCCACCATCTCAATACAGGGTTTAATATCCCCCGTTCAGCCAAGCATCTCCCTCCCATCCTCCACTGTGCCCAGAGTCCCTGAGCTCAGGCTCTCAGCTTCAGTTTTCCACAGAATACACAACCACTAAGTCGCCTGCCCTCACCATGTTATGGATGGGAGGTGGGCTTTTGATGCTGCCCAGTCAGAGCTTCAAACAAGCATTGCTTTTTCATCACTGCCTTCAGTTTTAAATGGTGGTTCAAATTCCAGAGTCTTATTCAAATTCTCAGGAGGAAAACTGGGAGGAGGGGAATCGTGGCTTGCTCTCTGAAACATTTCCTTCTGCATCCAAACTTACTCTTTTCAATTTCCAAAATGTATTCTGAGTTTGGCCGTTTCTGTGCATTCCCAGCACTAAAGCCTAAATCTAAGGAACCACCCACTCTCACCTCTATTACTTCGGACTGTTCTACTTCTGCCCCCACGTGGTCCACAGAACAATCACGGTCATTATTTAAATATGCAAATCATAGCATGTCAAGTGCTGTTTGAAACGTCAAATGTATTGCTTTCTATTCGCATCTTGAAAAGAACTCAGGTACTTAACATGAGCTCAAGGTCCTACATACCCTGGTCCCCACCTCTCCCTCCTTCTTGCTCTCTATGCCCCAGACCCAAAGGAGTTTCATTCTGTGCCTGGAAAAACACAATCCGCACATTAGGTCTGTGACACTTGCTGTCTCCTCCAAGGGGAATCAGCTCTGGACCTTCCTCTTTGTCATTTGGGACTGGGAAAGGGCTCCTGCTCGGTGAACCCTTCCCTGACCGCTGGACCAGGCAGGCTTTGAAACCCGCTACAGGCCCATGTGTCCTTAGGCTTCGAAAAGGCCTTTCTTTCCGCCTCCCAGGCCTCCCCTCAGTCTCAAAAGGCTGACTCAAGAGTTAAAGAATGAGAAATCTTGATACAGCTAAAAACTGGTTAAAACATCTCCATAATGTTACGCCCCACCTTAGCCACTGACTAACCTGCTGTTCAGAAGTGATGTCTTCCTTGCTTAATTGCTTCCTTTGACTAAGGATCACTTTCTGATTAGGGTTGTATTGCCTGCCTAGTGCTTCCTTTTCCTTTGCAGCGCTCCCTAATGCCCACTTTTCAGTGTGAGCAAACCGCTGCAAACAGACGGTCAAGGGAGATAACCACAGAGACCACCGGAAACTGTCCCCAGACCACCTGACTCCGGCCTTGATAATGCTGAAATTATCGATGGTGGGAGGCACCCTAATCCTTATCAAGACCCTGTTTTTTCAAGCTCAACCTGTAAGACCCCTGACGATCCCCTTCAAGGGAGGACACAGTTGTAACGCACTAGCCGGCGGTGCCTTCCTTTGCCTGGAAAGGCAATAAAGCTGTTTGGTGGCTTCACCCACATCTCTGTGCCGAAGACTGAAATAGTGCCGGTGTACAGAGGCTGGGTTTCGGCTACGTTTCTTGCCCATTCTGCTCCATCATCCCATCCCCTTTACTTTCTTCACAGCTCATGTTACCAACGGACATCATCTTGTTCATGTACATGCGGGCTTGTTTCCTGGGATGACTCCATGGCTTAACCATGTGAAATACACACGCAGCTTTGAAAAGGCCATAGACACATGGACAGGAGATTTTCAGATGGTGGCTCTCTTTGACCTATGTGTGCTCATCTCTCCCAGCAGCATGGGTCACTCAAGGACCAGGCGATGTCCAAGTCAGCCTTCTGATATGGCTCCGAACCACATCCCCCAACCAAGCTAGCCACCCAGAACCCAACAACCATCCCCCAAACTCACTCGCCAACACTGCAGAATGTAACCAGCTCATAAAAATAAGCTCTGATTGAAATGTTTGGATATAAGGATTGAGAAAAGTGCAGGAAAAAAGTTCCCTGTTGGCTCAGGGGGGTTAAGGATGTGGCGATGTCACTGCAGTGGTTCCTGCTATGGCACCAATTTAATCCCTGACCTGGGAACGTCCTAGACCACTGGCCCAGGGCCCCCTCCCACCCACACACACACACACAAAAAAAACACTGCAGAAAAGAAGCACCGTCTCTCAAAGGATTGAATGAACAACAGGAGAGGAAACATCGGCTTTGAACATTCCAGCTACGTTTAATATCCTTGTGAACAAATCCTGGCAGAGAACACATTGTCAGCACACCAAGGACTCAGGAAGGTGATGCTCGGGTCTGAGCCACCACAAACCTAATGGGAAGAAGGGCTAGTTTGGCAAGAAGAGGGGCAAGGGGAGGGGGAAGAGGAAAAGGAGAGAGACTGGAGGGCAGCCAAGGCCCAGGATGCTTCAGAAGCTCAGCAGCATCCAGAGGTGGCCCACAGGATGGGAGTCTGAGGTAGACGGGGCTCTGGGAGCCTCAGCAGGACCTAGTTTGCGGAGACACTAGCGTGTCCAGTGGATGAAATCTGTCAGGGGGTGACGCGCAGGTGTTAGCAGATTCCCAAAAAAGTCCGGGAGGAAGAATAAACTTTGGAGAATCTGGTAAAGACCATGGAGCCAGTACCACCAGCGGCCACACAGGAGGGCCTTTCATGCGAGACCAGGGACCTGCAAATACCCAAAGCTCTGACGTGGACATGGGGCCAGTCTCAAAGATCCTCCACACACAAGAGCAGTGGAGCCCAAAGGCATCGTTAGGCTTAGGGGACAGGGGCACAGCAGTGCCCAGAAGCCTCAGCAGGATGCTGGAGCCCAGGGCTAAGAGGGACTGGGCTGTCCATCAAGGGTCCAACCGCAGGCAGGGGTTGAGGCTTGAGGCCCCAGCTGTGTCTTGGGAGAGGCACCTCTTAGCCTGGGCCTGGACTGTTCACTCCTGAGTGCCCTGTTCCCGAGGACGACGATTTGAAACATGCCGGCCACTTAGACGGAGATCAGGGGTGGCTGGGCATGGGGTTGGCCACCGGGTGGATCTGGGCTTCCTGGAGCTGCGAGCAGCAGAAGCCTCGAGCTGGGCAGCGGAGGAGGAACGCCGGACTCGTGCAGGGCTTGAGGACACAGAACGCACAGGGGCTGGGCGGCAGGTCCCACCACCCGCAGACCCTGGACGACGGTGGCGTGAGGCCGCACGAGGCGGGCAGTACCTTGGGCGGAAAGCAGCCCCCCCAGGCTCACGGACCTCCCTCCAGGCACTCAACTCCAGGCTGCCAGGCGAGGACAGGTGCTCCGTGTGTTCCAGCGCCACCCGATCCTGGCCCCGTTTCCACAGCTCATAGCGCTCGGGTTGCAGGATGCGCACGAACGCGTCCATGGAGAACACCACCCGCGCCTCCCCGCAGCTGCACTGCGACGCCACTTTGCCATAATCGACCCAGCGCGGGGTGGCGAAATTGATGGCTTCGGCGCAGTTGAAGCCGTGGTTGAAGCCCGAGTGGTAGCCATAGGGAAACGTCACCATGAACTCGCCCGCCTCCTGCGTGACGCGGCCAAAGGGGATGCCCTGGGCCTTGAGGACCGTGGGCGAGATGAGCGCCACCTTGTGTCTCAGGAAGGCCTCGCAGCCCCGCGCGGGGCCAGGGAACAGCTCCCTGGCCAGGCGTTCCAGGCGCCGGCCATGCGCAGGGGGCACCGCGTACCACGTCTTGGGCTCCCCGAAGTGCAGGAAGTTGAGGCTGTAAAGGTCCATGTCCTCCGTGTGCCAGGCGAAGCCGGTCTTCCACATGCCGAAGTACAGGTACGGGCTGTTGACGCCGTCGATGGCCACTCCGCACTCCTGCTCCAGCAGGTCCTGGATGGTGCCCAGGTGGCGCAGGTTCCACTGCTTCGTGTTCTCATCGAACAACGAGCCACTGACATCGGCGCCGTAGATGGGGGATCCGTACAGGCGCGTTTTCCAGTATGTTTGCTCCAGGTCCTCAAAATCCAAGTGTGGTGGAGCTTGATATTTTACAGTATGTGCGAGGTGGTGATACTGGCTCACAGTCATGGCTCTCTTCTTTCTGTGGTACTGAGTAAACACACCTGCCTCCCCAAAGGCTACCTGCTGGAGAGGGGCAGCTATTACGATGTCACTGATATCCTCATAAGTCTGTCTGGCTTTCCATCCTTTGGGGGGAATTACCTTGGCCAGGCCAGCGTGGTGTGCCCCTTGCGATTCCATGTAAGCGATATATTGGCTGAAGTCTTCAAATTCTTCCAGGGTTGGGTAGAAGGTCATAATGGCACAGCCTGGGTTCTGGACCCCACAGGGCCTGGACGTCATGGCTGTGATCCCACAAGCACCGGACTCTAAGGCCTCAGGTAGGCGCCAGAGCCCCGGATGCTGAGGAGTGACGTCTGCCCTACACTTCCTTTACTTCAGCAAAGCTTTGCTGGGTCTGTGAAGCAGTCGCTGGGACTTGAACTTGTGCAGGCAGGAGCTGGTCTCTTTTCCAGCCTGTCACGTTACCGTTACCGGGACTCCTCTCTGGTCAGCACTCTGTGCCCCAAGAAAATGGAGTGTTTCCCCGGTGGAGACGGCTCTCTGGGCTGGGATCTGCCTCAGCCTGCAGCTCTGAGAGGTTCCTTCCTGGCAGGTGGAAGGGCTGTGAGTACCTCGGAGGCCTCTCTTGATTGTCAGGCCTCACTGGAACAGAAGGTCTCTTCGTGGAGGGGTCCCAGCCAAACCTCAAGAAAAGAATACAGACTATTTGAGAATAAGCGGATGACAAAAGAAACACTGACTTCACATCAAGTGAAAGAAAATTAGTACAGCAACGTCAACTTTCAAATGCGAAGTAAGGGCACAATGTACGCATTTCCATAGCAAGGTAATTGTTAGGGCGAGTGTGTGTATATATACACAGAACTCCAGTCCCTTTTGAAAACCTGTGAGGGAAAAAAAAAAAAAAAACCAACTCTTTTGCTCACAAGCACAAATAGCAGAAAGAAAGTCACCTACCTCCTTGCAACCGAATCCTGGTACGAGTGGAGAATCCTGATGCGAGTGGAGAACCCAGAGAGACAAAGTCCTCTTGGCAGCAGGCCTCTGAATGCAGACCATGTCCTGATGGCTCTGCCTTTATACCTGAGCAGTGATTTGATTTCATCGGCACTAATCAAGAGGAATCACGTGACCAGCATTCTGATTGGTCAGCGCTGCCCTTTGTGTGTTTAAACCAATCTTTAACTGATTATTAGCTGATTGATTGATTGGTTGGTTCATTGATTTTTGTGTTTTTAGGTCCACACCCGTGGCATATGCAAGTTCCCAGGCCAGGGGTCGAATAGGAGGTGTGGCTGCTGGCCTATGCCACAGCCATAGCAATACAGGATTGAGCTGAGTCTGTGACCTACCCTCTGGTCATGGCAATGCCAGATCCTTGATCCGATGATCATGGACACCAGGGATAGAACCCAGGGCCCCATGGATTCTAATCGGGTTCATTACTGCTGAGTCAGGATGGGAACTCCCTTTTTAAGCCAATCTTCAAGCCAAGTAAGAGGTTGAAAAAAAAAAAAAAAAAAAAAAAAGGAGTGGGAAAACCCAGCCATGAAGATATTAAACAAAAGAATTCTGGTCTAGCCGCAATTAATATCCAATGTATTTATAAGAGACAACAAGGACACCTTTGGTTGTCATAAAGCAAAACTCACCTGGAAATATCACGCACTGTAGACCCCTGGTCACGTAGCCCTGAGACATAGAACGCCAAGACTGAGAATGATAAGGAAAAGCTGGCATATTTATAATCATAGTGGAAAGTCTTTAAAAAAAAAAACCAAAAAACAAAAAAAAAACAGGAGTTCCCACCTTGGCGCAGTGGTTAACGAATCCGACTGGGAACCATGAGGTTTCGGGTTTGATCCCTGGCCTGGCTCAGTGGGTTGACGATCTGGCGTTGCCGTGAGCTGTGGTGAAGGTTGCAGACACGGTTCAGATCACAGATTGTTGGGGCTGTGGCCTAGGCTGGCAGCTACAGCTCCGATTGGACCCCTGGCCTGGGAACCTCCATATGCCATGGGTGTGGCCCTAAAAGCCAAAAAAGAAAAAAGAAGAAGAAAGAAAGAAAAGAAAAGAAAACCAGAAATCTGATACTCCATATGCCATGGGTGTGGCCCTAAGAGAAAAAAGAAAAAGAAAGAAAGAAAAGAAAAGAAAACCAGAAATCTGATACTTACAAAACGAAAGAAAAAAACAGCTATACTGATCAAGGAAATAAAGTTTCTAGGACCTGAGCAGGAAATATACAGCATGATCCTGGAGCCTCCTGGAGAACTTGAACTTAGGGACCCATTTGATGTGACAGGGGCACATCAAAGGGGCAAGGGAACCAGAGGAAACAGCTCCCAGTGGCCAAAGCCGAAACAATTTCAACGACCAAACAATGAAAATAGTGTTGCATTAGAACCCAAAGTATACAAGCGATATCTAAGAACTCATACTGACATAATCAAATCACTGGCAATTGACAAGAGATCATCTCTTCTGCAGAAGATTCCAAATAAATGACATCCTTCTCCTCCCTAAAGGAAGAGAGTGTGACACCCTGCTCCCTGGTGAGAGTGGCAAGTGGGGGGGGGGGGAAGGGAGGGGGAGGAAGGGTCTAGAAGAGGAGCCTGCCAAACTGCTCTTTCAGCCAGGTCAACATCAGGAGTCAAACGATGTGGGTAGTACAGGTCCTTGATATGACGTGATGAAAATGTCATAAAATTACCTCTGCAGTCTTCCTCCAAAAAATACACAAACCCAAGCCGATCATAAGAAGAGCATCAGGCAAATTCCAGTAGAGGGGTGTCCTTCAACACACCTGACCCATATTCCCCCAAACTGTCATATGTGGGAGTATAAACATTGTGTCCAAGACAAGGACAGTCTGAGGATCTGTTACAGCCAAGAGGGACCTAAGGAGGCATAAAAACGAAATGTAGTTTGGTATTTGGGATGAGGTCTTGGAACTGAAAAAGGACATTGGGTAAATAGTGAGGAAATCTGAACAATTTAGAGCCATTAGTAAACAAGAACCCGCTGATATTGGTTCAGTGAGTTGTGACACAGGTACCATTGGAATTAAGATGTTCATCTTAGGGACAACTATGAGTGGAAACTCCCCGAACTATGTGCTCACTTTCTTGTGAATCTAGAACTGTCCTTAAAAATTAGGTATTATTAAATAGAATAAAATAATTAACAAATAGAGAAGGCATCAGGAAACAATATTAGAATGAAAACATTTGAAATGTCATCCAAACAGTATTTTTTTTCCTTTTAGGGCCGCACTAGCAGCATGTGGAAGTTCCCAGGCTAGGGGCAGAATCTGAGCTGCAGCTGCTGACTACACCACAGCCACAACAACACCAGATCTGAGCCATGTCTGTGACATAAGCCAGAGCTTGCAGCAACGCTTGATCCTTAACCCACTGAGAAAGGCCAGGGATCAAACCCATAACCTCATGCATACTAGCCCGGTTCTTAACCCACAGAGTCACAATGAGAATTTCCTCAAAACAGTACTTTGGATGAGATTGTGGAACTAGATAAAGGACACTGGGGGAAAAGTAATGAAATGTGACCAAATTATAGCCATTAGTAAACAAGAATATATTGATATTCATCATGAATATCAGTTTAATATGCTAATGGTAATAAATGTACCATAAGAATTAAGTTGTCAGTAATAGGGAGAAATGTGAGTGGTTTGGGAACACTGGAATTAAAGGCTCAATTTTTCATAAATCTAAGACAAGTCCTTAATGAGTAGGTATTGTATATTTAATAAAATAATAAACCAGAGAAGGCATCAGTAAAAAATATTAGACTGGAAAAAATTTCAAGCATAATCCAAACAGTTTACAATATAAACCAGATGATTCTATGAACCCCCATATGACAATTTCCAGAGCGTTTTTAAAATATTACATATATGTATATATACATATATGTCTATATGTGTCTCTTTGGCCACACCCACAGCCTGTGCAAGTTCCAGGGCCCGGGATTGAACCTGCACCATGGCAGTGACCTGCACCACCGCTGTGGCAAAGCCTCTACTTAACCTGCTATGCCGCAAGAGAACTTCCTAGCGTCTTTAAAAAAATATTTTGAAATTATAAAAGATCAGGTGCTTATAGAAATCTAGAAAGTGTGTGTGCAGATTAACAAATAACTATAGAGGGAACAGAAATGAAATGACCGTCAGTGCCGGGCAGCCTGCCTTGTGCCCTTCCTCCCAGATTTCAGCCTCCTCAACTGACCTGACTCTAACTATTCACATAGTAATTTTGGCGAACATTGTAAAATTAAAACTGTGCCCACTCTTGAAAACTGTGCATAACGTCATATGAATACAAATGTGCATATGTACTTTAATGTATTTTGTGTGTGGTTTTTTTCTTCATCATTTATGCTGCTGCACGTAGCTGGACTTTTGGTGCAGGGTATAAAGTATTCAACCACAGAAACTTTCTCCCGTTGGTGGGGCTTTGGGTCGTTTCCACTTTGGGCCTCTTACAGACAGCGTTGCCCTGAGACTTCTTGGAGGTGTGTATTGGAGCACACGTGTCCAAAAAAGGGATCTCTTGGCCATAGATGTGTAAACTCCAACCTTACATTGCCAGACTGTTTTTCAACAATCTACCAATTTACACACTCACTAGTTGCATAAGAGGGTGCTCATTGCCCTTCACTTTGGCAAACCTATGGCCTTTTCGGTTTTAGCCAATCAGGTGAGAGCATGGGGGACCTGGTAATGACTTGCATATACTTGGCTGCTAATGAGGGGGAACAAATGTTTCCGATATTTGCTGGCTGATTGGATCTGCTCCTTCCTGAAGTGCCTCATCAAGTGTTTTGTCTGTTTTTCTGTCTGGTTGACTTTCTGTCTTGGTCGTAGTTCTATGTTCTGCTTATTAGTTCTTTACTGGATATGAGGCATATGATTACTGTTTTCGCTCTTTGATTTATCTTCTCACTCTCTTCCTCTTTTGCTCTTTTATTATTTATTTATTTATTTATTTATTTTTTGGCATGGGGAAGTTCCCTGGGCCAGGGATCTAACTTGCACCATAGCTATAACCAGAGCCGCACCAGTGACAAGCTAGATCCTTAACCAGACGAGCCACATGAGGGTTATGGGAACTCTGAATTCTTTGTTATTTTTTTTTTAAGGCTGCAACTGCAGCGTATGGGAGTTTCCAGGCCAGGGGTTGAATCCAAGCCACATCTGAGACCTACAGAGCAACTTGGGGCAACGCTAGACCCTTAACACACCAGGTCAGGGATTGAACTCACATCCTCATGGACACTGCGTTGTTGGATCTTTAACCTGCTGAGCCACAAAGGGAACTCCTCCTGAACTGCATTCTTGATAGTACTTGTCCTTATTGAGCAGGGGAAATTTTTTTTAAGTATGAGAGTGGTTGAATAAGCATAAGGAGTACAAGGCGGCAATATTTTCTGAAATGTTTTTTTCCTTCAAAATCCCAATTTTTTTCCTGGACTTTGGGGGACCTCTATCTGCCAGAAGACATTGTGATATTTCTAAAATAGAACAAGGAGAATTCCAGTTTCTAAAATTGAAAAGAGGGAGATGAGGGGTCACCTCCTGGCTCAGCAGGTTAAGGATCCCGTGTTGGCACTGCTGTGGTTCTGGTTACAGCTGTGGTGCGGGTTTTGATTCCTGGCTCAGAAGCTTCTGCATGCTGTGGTTGTACCCTCCAATAAAAAGAAGCAAAAAAAGAAAGAAAGAAAATGGGAATAAGAATCAGGCTACTGTATTCACAGAGCCTTTTCACAGTTCCCTTTTTTCTCTGCATTGCCATATCAATGGACCTAAATTAAAGGACCAAAGCTCCTCAAGATTTCAGTTATCACATAACAATTGACTCTTCGCTCATATAAACTTTACTAGAGTCCAGATACTCCTTAGGGCTGCTGACTTCCAAGGTGCTGAGACCAGCTCAGCAGGTTAGGGCTGAAGAACAGGTGCTTAAGGGAAAAAGTTAACATAAAACAAGACACAGAGATGGAGTTCCCATTGTGGTGCAGTGGTTGAAGAACCCGACTAAGAACCATGAGGTTGTGGGTTCGATCCCTGATCTTGCTCAGTGGGTTAAGGATCCGGCATTGCCGTGAGCTGTGGTATAGGTTGCAGACGCAGCTCGGATCCAGAGTTGCTGTGGCTCTGCCGTAGGCCGGTGGCTATGGAGCCCCTAGCCTGAGAACCTCCATATGCCACAGGAGTGGCCCTAGAAAAGTCAAAAAGACCAACAACAACAAAAAAGACACAGAGACATTTATCTTAGTTAAAGGTGGGAACCAGGGGACTCAAGGTCTCAGGGACCAAGAGCACAGCCTCGAGAAACCACACTGCTTTTACTGTGCTCGTTAGGATTATATCAAGTGAGAAGAGGGTTGAAGGTTCAGGATATAGGTTTTTTTAAATTATTTTTAAAGTCACATAGCCGGTAGCTGATTAAGCTTTTTTTTTTTTTTTTTTTTTTTTTTTTTTTTTTTTTTGCCTTTTCTAGGGCCGCTTCCGCGGCATATGGAGGTTCCCAGGCTAGGGGTCCAATCGGAGCTGTAGCCTCCGGTCTACACCAGAGCCACAGCAACACGGGATCCGAGCCACGTCTGCAAACTACACCACAGCTCACAGCTATGCTAGAGCCTTAGCCCACTGAGCAAGGCCAGGGATCAAACCCACAACCTCATGATTCCAAGTCAGATTTGTTAACCACTGCGCCACGACTTGATTAAGCTTTTATTCTGATCTTTAGGCATTTAACAATCATTAGCATTGAGGAAGCTTGATGTCAGCTATCTATGCATAGCATTCTAGAGAATCACCATTGTGTTTCTGCAGACAGCATGCCTATCTGCCTCGACCAGGGTGCCTAGGTTTGCACCTTTGTTCTCCTTGCTAATGCATATTCTGCTAACCACCCCTCATAAACCCCTTGGGGCCATGAGACTCATTTTCCTCTTACTCTTTAGAGGACATATGCTATACAAATGGTGTGCCAATCTGCACAGGTCCTGCGTGCCTAGACCAACACATTCTGTCCTCATTCAGCTGACCATATGAATAACTTATGCCTTTAGGTCTTTGTTCTTAAGCTTAAATCATTTATCAGCACTGAGACTGTTTTTCATGCAGGAATATGGGGTAAAGCAAAGCAGGACAAGAAGGAATTTTCAGCATAGAAAACAGAAGCAAAGAAGCTAAGAAAATATTGTAAAAATATGTCTCGAGACACAAGGGATTCCAGGCTGCTTCCACCTTGTGGCTCCCCTATCTCAATACAGGGTTTAATATCCCCCGTTCAGCCAAGCATCTCCCTCCCATCCTCCACTGTGCCCAGAGTCCCTGAGCTCAGGCTCTCAGCTTCAGTTTTCCAAAGAACGCACAACCACAAATTTGCCCAACCGCCTGGCAGTATGGATGGGATGTAGGCTCTTGCTGCTCCCCAATCAGAGCTTCAAACAAGCATTGCTTTTTTCATGACTTCTGCCTTCAGTTTTACATGATGCTTCAAATTCCAGAGTTTTACTGAAATTCTCAGGAGGAAAGCTGGGAGGAGGAGAATCGTGGCTTGCTCTCTGAAACATTTCCTTCTGCATCCAAACTACTCTTTTCAATTTCTAAAATGTATTCTGAGTTTGGCCATGTCTGTACATTCCCAACACTAAAGCCTAATCTAAGTAACCACCCACTCGCACCTGTATCACTTAGAGGTTCTACTTCTCCTGCCCCACATGGTCCACAGAATAACCAAGGTGATTATTTAAATAGGCAAAGCATAGCCTGGCAAGTGCTGTTTGAAATGTCTCATTTCACTTTGAAAAAACTCAAATACTTAACATGGGCTCCAAGGTCCTACATACCCTGGACCCAACCTCTCCCTTCCTTCTTCCTCTCTATGCCCCAGACACAAAAGAGCTGTTTGCCCTCTCCCTGGAGAAACAAAACTGCAAGTTCCACATTAGGTTACACTGATGTCTTCTCCAAGAGAAAGGCAGCTCTAGACATTTTTCCTTGGCATTTGGAACTAGGAAAGGGCCCTGCTCTATGAAGCCTTGCTGACCACTGTGGAAAGTAACATAATGTCTTTTATACATATATTTTTTTTTGTCTTTTCTTTTTTTTTTTTTTTTGCCTTTTTCTAGGGCTGCTTCCCATGGCATATGGAGGTTCCCAGGCTAGCGGTCTAATCGGAGCTACAGCTGCCAGCCTACACCACAGCCACAGAAACTCGGGATCTGAGCTACACCTGCAACCTACACCACAGCTCATGGCAACACCGGATCCTTAACCCACTGAGCAAGGCCAGGGATCGAACCGGCAACCTCTAGGTTCCTAGTCAGATCCTTTAACCACTGCGCCACAACGGGAACTCTACACAATGGATTTTCTATCAAAGAAAATCTTGGTTACTCCATTTTGCCCCGGTTTCAGCGGAAATGCCCCTGCGACCCCATTTCTGTTTACCTCTTGTCCCAGCAACAATTTGTTTCATTTAGCCAACCTGGAAGAATGTGCGCCCTGACCTGACCAATGGGAAGGGAACAGGTAAATCACGAGCATTTAGGGATACATAGGGGAGGGTCTTTTGTTCAGCATGCATGTGCTTTTTGGAGTACCCGCGCCCTTCTGCAGAAGTACAGTTGAGATTGCTTGTTGTCCACGTGTCTCATTTTCCTACACTGGTGCCCCAAGACAGAGTTATCTTAATTGCCAACACCACTGAACCAGGCTGGTTCCTGCTTATTCTGCTCCATCATCCCATCCCCTTTACTTTCTTCACAGCTCATGTTACCAACGGACATCATCTTGTTCATGTACATGCGGGCTTGTTTCCTGGGATGACTCCATGGCTTAACCATGTGAAATACACACGCAGCTTTGAAAAGGCCATAGACACATGGACAGGAGATTTTCAGATGGTGGCTCTCTTTGACCAGCAGCATGGGTCACTCAAGGACCAGGCGATGTCCAAGTCAGCCTTCTGATAAGGCTCCAAACCACATCCCCCAACCAAGCTAGCCACCCAGAACCCAACAACCATCCCCCAAACTCACTCGCCAACACTGCAGAATGTAACCAGCTCATAAAAATAAGCTCTGATTGAAATGTTTGGATATAAGGATTGAGAAAAGTGCAGAAAAAAAGTTCCCTGTTGGCTCAGGGGGGTTAAGGATGTGGCGATGTCACTGCAGTGGTTCCTGCTATGGCACCAATTTAATCCCTGACCTGGGAACGTCCTAGACCACTGGCCCAGGGCCCCCTCCCACCCACACACACACACAAAAACACACTGCAGAAAAGAAGCACCGTCTCTCAAAGGATTGAATGAACAACAGGAGAGGAAACATCAGCTTTGAACATTCCAGCTACGTTTAATATCCTTGTGAACAAATCCTGGCAGAGAACACATTGTCAGCACACCAAGGACTCAGGAAGGTGATGCTCGGGTCTGAGCCACCACAAACCTAATGGGAAGAAGGGCTAGTTTGGCAAGAAGAGGGGCAAGGGGAGGGGGAAGAGGAAAAGGAGAGAGACTGGAGGGCAGCCAAGGCCCAGGATGCTTCAGAAGCTCAGCAGCATCCAGAGGTGGCCCACAGGATGGGAGTCTGAGGTAGACGGGGCTCTGGGAGCCTCAGCAGGACCTAGTTTGCGGAGACACTAGCGTGTCCAGTGGATGAAATCTGTCAGGGGGTGACGCGCAGGTGTTAGCAGATTCCCAAAAAAGTCCGGGAGGAAGAATAAACTTTGGAGAATCTGGTAAAGACCATGGAGCCAGTACCACCAGCGGCCACACAGGAGGGCCTTTCATGCGAGACCAGGGACCTGCAAATACCCAAAGCTCTGACGTGGACATGGGGCCAGTCTCAAAGATCCTCCACACACAAGAGCAGTGGAGCCCAAAGGCATCGTTAGGCTTAGGGGACAGGGGCACAGCAGTGCCCAGAAGCCTCAGCAGGATGCTGGAGCCCAGGGCTAAGAGGGACTGGGCTGTCCATCAAGGGTCCAACCGCAGGCAGGGGTTGAGGCTTGAGGCCCCAGCTGTGTCTTGGGAGAGGCACCTCTTAGCCTGGGCCTGGACTGTTCACTCCTGAGTGCCCTGTTCCCGAGGACGACGATTTGAAACATGCCGGCCACTTAGACGGAGATCAGGGGTGGCTGGGCATGGGGTTGGCCACCGGGTGGATCTGGGCTTCCTGGAGCTGCGAGCAGCAGAAGCCTCGAGCTGGGCAGCGGAGGAGGAACGCCGGACTCGTGCAGGGCTTGAGGACACAGAACGCACAGGGGCTGGGCGGCAGGTCCCACCACCCGCAGACCCTGGACGACGGTGGCGTGAGGCCGCACGAGGCGGGCAGTACCTTGGGCGGAAAGCAGCCCCCCCAGGCTCACGGACCTCCCTCCAGGCACTCAACTCCAGGCTGCCAGGCGAGGACAGGTGCTCCGTGTGTTCCAGCGCCACCCGATCCTGGCCCCGTTTCCACAGCTCATAGCGCTCGGGTTGCAGGATGCGCACGAACGCGTCCATGGAGAACACCACCCGCGCCTCCCCGCAGCTGCACTGCGACGCCACTTTGCCATAATCGACCCAGCGCGGGGTGGCGAAATTGATGGCTTCGGCGCAGTTGAAGCCGTGGTTGAAGCCCGAGTGGTAGCCATAGGGAAACGTCACCATGAACTCGCCCGCCTCCTGCGTGACGCGGCCAAAGGGGATGCCCTGGGCCTTGAGGACCGTGGGCGAGATGAGCGCCACCTTGTGTCTCAGGAAGGCCTCGCAGCCCCGCGCGGGGCCAGGGAACAGCTCCCTGGCCAGGCGTTCCAGGCGCCGGCCATGCGCAGGGGGCACCGCGTACCACGTCTTGGGCTCCCCGAAGTGCAGGAAGTTGAGGCTGTAAAGGTCCATGTCCTCCGTGTGCCAGGCGAAGCCGGTCTTCCACATGCCGAAGTACAGGTACGGGCTGTTGACGCCGTCGATGGCCACTCCGCACTCCTGCTCCAGCAGGTCCTGGATGGTGCCCAGGCGGCCCAGGTTCCACTGCTTCGTGTTCTCATCGAACAACGAGCCACTGACATCGGCGCCGTAGATGGGGGAACCGTACAGGCGCGTTTTCCAGTATGTTTGCTCCAGGTCCTCAAAATCCAAGTGTGGTGGAGCTTGATATTTTTCACTGTTTGCTAAGTGGCAATACTCACTCACGGTCATGGCTTTCTTCTTTCTGTGGTACTGAGTAAACACACCTGCCTCCCCAAAGGCTACCTGCTGGAGAGGGGCAGCTATTACGATGTCACTGATATCCTCATAAGTCTGTCTGGCTTTCCATCCTTTGGGGGGAATTACCTTGGCCAGGCCTGCTTTGTGTGCACCTTGGGATTCTATGTAAGCAATGTATTTATCAAAATCATTAAACTCTTCTTTGGTTGGATGAAATATCATTATGCTACAACTTGGGTTCTGGGCATAACTGGCCTTAGACTTCATAGCCTCCATTAATTAGTAATAATCTCAAGTTTTTAGATATGTTCTAAATAGGCGAGGATGCTGGAAAATGCTCCTTTTTTGGTTTTGAGTATGAGTCACGAGGAACCCCCAGTGGACTTTTATGCAAGAAGTTGACAATATTTCTTAGCCTTGCTGATTTTCTAGGGGACTCCACTCAGTGAAGAAGCTTTGTCCAGAACTGATGGTGGCTGATCTTGCAAGTCAGTAATGTTTCTCAGTTGACACTTGACTCTGTCCTCTTGAGCTCTAGTGAATCACCCAGCCTTGGGTGAGTATTCCAAATGTAGTGTCTTCAGGGCAGTATTGAAAATAAAACCTTAAAAAAAAATACATAAATGTTGAAAACTAGCATAAGCACACTGTGGTATCTGGAATGACTGGCCAACGGGGGGACTTGCTGTATATAGCACAGGGACCTCGACTCAATATTCTATGATAACTTAATGAGAAAAGAATCTGAAAAGGGATGGATATGTGTATATATGTATAACTGAATCACTTTGTTGACAGCAGACATAATCACAACATTGTAAATCAACAATTCTTCAGTAAAACTTTAAAAAGAAGAAAAGAGGCATTCCCATCGTGGCTCAGTGGTTAACGAATCCAACTAGGAACCGTGAGGTGGTGGGTTCGATCCCTGGCCTTGCTCAGTGGGTTAAGGATCCGGTGTTGCCATGAGCTGCGGTGTAGGTTGCAGGTGTAGCTCAGATCCCGAGTTTCTGTGGCTGTGGTGTAGGCTGGCAGCTGTAGCTCCGATTAGACCGCTAGCCTGGGAACCTCCATATGCCACAGGAGCGGCCCAAGAAATGGCAAAAGAAAAAGAAAAAAGAAAAAAAGAAAACTAATATTTGGGGGAAAGTCATTAGGGAAGTGCAAATAAAACACCACCGCTATAATTACATACGCAAATAAAGGCTAAAAATTTATAAGACTGGCAATACAGGAAGTGGTCTTGATGTGGAACAATGGACGTTCTTGTACCCTAGTAAGGAGAATGAAAATAATTACATGTACTTTGTAAAACTTTCTGGATAGTACTTACTAAAAAAGTGCTATGATTCAACTGTTACTATGTGCCTAGGATATATGCACAGCTGTGCCCTGAAAGTCAAGTCTAAGAATGTTGACAGCAACATTATTTCTGGTAGCCAGACACTGGAAAAAACCCACATGTCCATCAACTGTGGAATGGATAGGAGTTCCCATTTTGGCTCAGCAGGTTAAGGACCTGACCTGTCTCTATGAGAATGCAGGTTTAATCCCTGACTTTGATCAGTGGGTTAAGGATCTGACATTGCAGTGAGCTGTGGCGTAGCCAGAAGCTGCAGCTCCAATTTGACCCCCGGCCTAGCAACTTCTATATGCCACAGGTGTAGTGGAAAAACGAAACAGTAGAATGGATAAATAAACTGGAGTATATTCATTCAAAGGATCACAATATAGCAATGAAGATAAAGAAAAACCACATGAAAATATCGGAATAATTTTATAAGTACTGAGCAAAATGATCCAGACTCAAAAGAATACCTACCTCATGTTTCCACTTATATGGAGCGAAAAAAGAGGCAAAGTAAAATCTGTGTTCAAATTCATAGTAATGGTTACTTTTGCGAAAGAGAGGTTGTGATGTGAGTGGGGGCAGGAAGAGGTTTCTAGAATAATGTGAATATTCTGTTCTGAACCCAGGTGCTGGTGACACAGGCATCAGAATGACTCACTGTAGTAATTCGTGAAGTTATGATGATTTTCACAAATTTCTGCGAAATCAATTTTAAGTTTTAAAAAATGTGTTTAATTTCAATAAAATACATGTATTTTAAAATATAATTCAGGGTGAAAAGCATTAAAGAAGACTGAGTGATCTATTTCATTGTATTAAAAGGAAAAGGAAGAGTGATTGAAAATAAATGAACCTAACATTCAATTGATGAGGTTAGAAAATATAAGAGAAAGAAGAAGGACGAGTAAAGAAATAATAAGTAATAAAGATGAAATTAATGAAAGAGAACACATGCAAAACAGAGGGATGATGACCAAAAATGTTCTTTGAAGAAATTAATAATAAGCAACAAACCTTGGGCCAAACTAATCATAAGAAAAGAAAGAAGGTAAAAATAAACTACTAGAAATACACAAAGCTAGTAAGACAGTAGAGAATTTTTTAAAATCTCAGAAGAGACTCTTGGGAGCAACTTGACATCAAAATTTTCAAAAGAGAACACTTTTCTAGGGAGGAAACATATCCAAAATGGATCTAAGAAAAACTAGAAAGCTTCAATACCCAATATAAGAATCTGGTTCAAAGTATGACCCCTAAAAATCCTGAAGACACATCATTTTATATGTGAATCTAGCAAATTTTTAAGACACAGTTAACTCTTATAATGCAAATTGTTTCAGAGTATAGAAAGGTTGGAAAGCTACTCAAATGAGGCTATTCTGATCTCTGATACCAAAACCAAACCCCCCCCCCAAAAAAAGGGCCACAGAAAATAAAGCTATGATCATCTATTTGTTTATTTATTTTTTTGTCTTTTATCTTTCTAGGGCTGCACCTACAGCATATTGAGGTTCCCAGGCTAGGGGTCTAATCAGAGCTGTTGCTGCCAGCCACAGCCACAGCCACAGCAACGCCAGATCTAAGCCACGTCCGTGACCTGCACCACAGCTCACGGCAGCTGGATCCTTAACCCACTGACTGAGGCCCGGGATCAAACCTGCAACCTCCTGGTTCGTAGTCAGATTTGTTTCCGCTGTGCCATGACAGGAACTCCATGATCATCTATTTATAAGTATAAAAAAGCATAAAATGGAATGTTATCCAAGGCAATGCAGCAATATGGTAAAATAATTACTACATAATGACCAAATAGAATATACCCCAGGAATGCAAGGATGATTCAACATTGGAAAGTCTAATGATATAAGTCAAAATATTAACAAAGGTATTGAAAAATATCATCTTGTAGGTGCCACAAAGGCCTTTGATGAAATGCAACATCCATTCTTGAGTTTAAAAATCTTACTTGCAAAGCATCAAAAGAAACTTCTTTTGTAAGATAAAGAATTTCATTGTAAAAAATAGGAGGGAGCATTCTTAACAAATGTAACATTCTCATTAAAGTTAAAAAGAAAAAAAAGGAGCTCCCACGGTGGCTCAGCAGTAATGAACCTGGTTAGTATCCATGAGACCTCAGGTTCAATCCCTGGCCTCACTTAGTGTGTTATGGATCTGGCATAGCCAGGAGTTTCAGTGTAGGTCACAGACGCAGCTCGGATTCCACATTGCTGTGGCTGTGGTGTAGGCCAGCAATGTAGCTCTGATTAGACCCCTTGCCTGGGAACCCCCATATGCTGAGGGGAGGATTTGGCCCTAAAAAGACCAAAAAAAAAAAAAAAAAAAAAAAAAAAAAGGGAAGAAACACACAAAAAGACGTCAGTAAACTATTTCATTAACAGCAATTTCAAGAGCGCCCTTTATACTGTCCTAATCCTCTTACACTCTCCAATTTCCACCCTGTAAATATTCTGTTTCACCTTCCCCTCTCCTCAAACTCCAGGCACACCTACTCCACCTCCTTAGAATCCTTCAAATGTCCTAAAAGTCCCTACATGATCTGGGCCACTATCAAGCTCCTTGACCTCACCCCTTTCTATTCTACCCCTTGCTCTCTCGGTTCAAACCACATTCCTGGCTGTGTCTCAAAAAGGGCCCAGGACACTCCTGCCTGGTAGTCTTTGCACCCAGGCAATTTAACAGTCAGCACAGACATCACCTTCCAGTGACGTTTCCTCTGATTGTCTTGCTTTGGATAAAATTAGAGATAATTTTCCTCTCTAGAAAACATTTCCAAATGAAACATGAATTACTAATCAGGACCTGTGTATCTCTTTAAGATTCTACTCAAATCAGCCCCCACCTAATTCCATCATTCCTCATCTCATCACAATAGAATCCTATCAACTATCCAATCATCTCTTCCAAATGTCTAGTAAAAGGCCTCATTTTTAATGTTATCAGTCTGTAAAACACAAGTATTTGCTTGAAATTTTTCCTTTGAGATTTCTTACCAAAAAAAAAACAAAAAACAAAAAAACAAAAAAAACCTCAGAACTGCCAACCCTCAACAACTCTGAAATCACATCCTAAAAATAAAAACAATTCTGCAAGCTCAAACAATCAGCATCCTCCACTGTCAGAGCTACTGTGTTTGAAGGAATTGCTAAGATGACAATATGTTCCTGAGTAGAGAGGAATAGCTGGCAAATGATACAGAGGAGCTCATGCCAGGCTCTTTCCTGTAAGATCAATTTCATAGATGCCCCTGTCAGGAGGGACAAACATGCCTACTTCTATCTTAAGGTGGTGCATAAAATCTCAGAAGACTTCCTAGAGATTCTGAATCTCCTTAGAGTGACCATATAAAATTATTGGATATTTGTGACTTACTGGTTCTGCACAAATTCCCTGGAGGTTTCCAGAAACCAAGAGCAGATCCAGGTTTAATGGGATCTGAAGGTTGTATAAACTTCAGGGTCCTTTTAGGAACAGAAGGATTTCCCTGGGAAAGCCAGAATGGGAGCAGAAGCAGTATAACAGAGCTAGTATAGTTGTCGGGGCACAAAACACTATTAGTATTGGGTCTACTCAAGAACCAGCGGGAGAAGAAAACCATGCTAAAGAAATGGAGCAAGGAGATGCTCAAATGCCTTTAGAGATCAAGGCATTTAATCTCCCTCACCCTGGTGTCCCCAATAAGACTACAAAATACAAAAAATCAGTTCACATGCCACTGTTCAAAGTAATAGAAACTCTCCATATCTCCTGTGTCCTGCAAGAGGTACCAGAGGTCCCTATGTGTCATCTAGGGTCCATTCTGACGGGGACGCTGGGGCTGGGGCCCAATCCTCCACCTGTCCCCAGAGAGGTCACCACAATTGGGCTTTATGGACCGTTTTCATAAAAACCTTTTCCATTGGCTCTTAGATCTGGGGCAAAAAACGGCCAAGGAAGGGCTTGCTCTCTGTGACCCCTGCTGGTAGCTTTTGTAAGAATGCAGCAAACATTCATTTGCAGACCCGAATGCTAATGGGTGGGGCCCTTCAAGGGAGCAGTAGCTCTTGACATCTCTGTCCTAGCTGGAGCCTCATACACCATGGAATGTGCGGAAGCTGGGTTGTGGAGGATGAACACACTCCTCTCCTTTTCCAACTTCGATGTCCAAGGACGAAAGAAACAACGCTCAAGGTTTCTATAGAATTTATTCCTAATAAATGGTAGAGAGGGGAAGTGGTTGACAATCTAGCTAATCCTTGAGTGTAACAGATGCAACTAACTTAGCCTCTAAAGATGGGGTGGGAGTCAAATAATCTCTCATCCTATTCCAGACATACCTGATGAGTCAGAGTTTGGGGATAGATTGTTGAGAAGGAGCAGCATTGTCCAAAAATGCCCCTAGGTGTTCATCCTAGAAGGCCTGAACAAGAGGCCAGCCTAGACTCCTCTCCATGGCTGGAGGGCTATACCATCCCAAAGGGCCCAAGGTCCTCAGCTGCCTTCTAAAGTACAGGGCTGCTGGCTTTCCCAGACAACTCCTATAAATGGCTGGCATGACATCTAGGCAGTTTAAGTCCCCAAGCATCTGAACGTCCCTTTCCTAATAAATTTGCTGCCATCCCAGCCCTATATGAAGGAAAAGCAATGGGGGAAGGGCCTCGAACAAAACCCTTCTTAACATGAGATGCCTTTCCATGATAATGTTGAAGAAATGCAAAGCCTGTGTTTGCCTCGGTCTTCATGTGTTTCCTTAACTCATATTGTATGGCTTTGTGGGATTCTTCTCTATAGATAAGGGGACTTAATAGATGAGAAGAAAGCAAATAGTAAGGTTCCATCAGGATTAGGCATTTCCAGGCAAGTATATCTCAAGGAGGGAGGAACAAGTGTCTTGATGATTGGATGGAGGGACAAGACAGTTATCATATTGATGGGCCAGTAAATCCATCTCGGGGGAAAAAAGAAAACAAGAACATGGGGGAAGTGATGAAGAATGAAATAGCATTTGTTTCATGGGCTGAATGTCCCCATTAGGTCAAGTGATTCTGTTAGAACACTAGGAAATGCAAGCTAGGAAGAAAATGAGATGCTTGAGACATTATTTTTAAAACTTGGGGCTTTTTAAAACTGTCCATTTTATTGATGTCTTGAAATCTTCTTACTTTATGCTATTAAATGGCAAACTGTCTCCTTCTTCCCACATTCTCTCTTTCAAAATTTCTTTCCTTTTCAGTTCTTAAATTCCACCGTTTACTAAGTGGACGAGCTTGCCCCCTTATTTTTCATTCCTGCTCCAACAAAACACCATCTCCTCTTTCATTTCCTATAGTTCTCTTTCAGCACTTATCATTTCTACAACAGCAAGCATTATTTTCATTTTGCCGTGCTCTTTGGGAAGCCCTTTCTATATAGCATCCCATTCAAACCTCACAACTAATCTATCCCCATTTTATGGAGGAAGAAACAGATACGAAAAAAAATTATATTTCACTTAATAGCTTGTATTCTCAATCACTAGAGTTATTTGTGTATTTATCTTCAATATAAAAGTAGTTTGAAAGCAGTCTATGCCTTGTTCATCACTGTATTTTTCAAGGGATCTTGGTCCTTTATGAAGTGCATACTTTTAAAAACTTAGTTTAAAAAATAATTAAGTAAAACCATTTGGCACACACTTCAGCCTCTCTCCCCTTGGTTACACTGCATCTTTCTTCCTACTCGATCTCAGTGCTAATCTTGCCATTTAAAAGCCTTAAGTCAACACCTCCCATTCCTTCCAGAATGATGAATGTCAATTAAGTACCACCATCTATCATCATGTCTCTACATCGTTGATGCACGAACCCCACCTGCTTCCTCCTAAAATGTCTCTGACCTCTGGAGCCCTGATGGTCCCCATGATTCTCTGGTCCTTTTCTTTGTTCTTGGTTCCATTTCCTCTTCTATGATGCAAATGCAGACTTACTTCAAATCTCAATTCTCGTTTCTCTTTTAAATCTTTTTATTTCTTCCTTTAGATTTCCTATTTATGTTGTTCTTGGCTTTCTTTAGTGTCACACTCTCTCTCTTTAAAGATTATTTATGTAGCTTTTTCTAATAGCACTGACTGTCTCCAAAGCTTCTGGCTTGCTTCTTCATCTTGGTTGGCCCATGGAGCCCCTGAAAACTAACGTGTTTAGTACAAATTGATCATTTTTCTCCTGAAACTAACTTCCTCCGTTAGGTGTCCTCTTCTTTTCTACAGATGATAATACAGTTATCTTAGTCACCACTGGCAATTACATCTCCCTCTCCGCAGACACATGATCAGTGATGTCAGGAAACCCCATGATAATCTCCTGTGAGACGTCATGGCCACCCATGCACCCCAGGGAGTCTTCCTGTGTCTCCTTCCCTTCTTTGTCTAAGAGCCCAAGGATCCACCTTGCCTTCCTCTCCTACTTACAGCAGTCATCACTCAAGCTAAACCTCGAAGATCTGCAAGTGCCAAGATTACCTGTATCTTGTGATCATTTCACCCCAATTTTTTAAAAAGGATTTTTCTCTTTATAGCTACACCTGCAGCACATGGAAGTTCCGAGGCCAGGGGTTGGATCTGAACTTCAGCGGTAGGCCTACACCACAGCCACAGCAATACCAGATCCTTAATCCACTGAGCAAGGCCAGTGATCAAACTCGCTTCCTCACGGAGACCATGTTGAGTTCTTAACTTGCTGAGCCACGATGTGAACTCCTCGCCCTAATTTTTTAATCTTAAAAATTCTTCTACAAGATTTTTTTTTTAATTCTTTATATGCTTTTTGAATACATAATCAAATACTTCATACTTTCTATCTGAAAACTTGCTCTAAAGAAATGAAGAGAGAGGAGTTCCCGAGGTGGCTCAGTGGTTAACGAATCCGACTAGGAACCATGAGGTTACAGGTTCGATCCCTGGCCTTGCTCAGTGGGTTAAGGATCTGGCATTGCCATGAGCTGTGGTGTAGGTCACAGACGTGGCTCGGATCCTGAGTTGCTGTGGCCCTGGCATAGGCTGCCAGCTACAGCTCCGATTAGACCCCTAGCCTGGGAACCTCCATATGCTGCAGGAGCGGCCCTAGAAAAGGCCAAAAAAAAAAAAAAAAAAAAAACCAAAAAAAAAGAAAGAAGGAAATTAAGAGATAAAACTGGAACAATTTAGATGAGAATTAATATCAAAAATTAAAATACCATACCAAAGGCCTTTCCCCTAGGAAACAATAAAATGCTGTCTATGACTACTACACAAGCACTCATTTCTTATTGAATTATAAATAGACGATTAAGCTTTGAGTTGAGCACTATGTTTTATAAACTAAATTATTTCCTTTCTATATTTCTAAGGATCATAGGAAGAATGAAGCCCAGGCTACCATCTATATAAAATAAATAATATTAATATTTAATCTATATATTAGTCTTCAGATATTGAGCATCCAAAGGAAACACTCTGATTTTGTAAGTACAACTCTGTGCTCAAATCAAAACCCCTCAGAGTTTGTAAGCTACATTGGCAGGGTCCCTTCAATGCTCCAGACAAAAATGTGTTACTTCTCTATGGGTAGAAGATGATTGCTTTGACTGTGAGACTGCCTCCATGGTTCTTCCAATTGGAACCACAGGTTCCAGTTGAGAATAAATACCCTTTCATTTCAGACACTGTTCCATTTTATTCTTAGTCACAGCATCCCTAATAACACAGAAATTCTTCATCTAAGGAAAACCTGACAATTCTGACAATTAAGGAAGTGTATTTCTTTTTATCAGAATGGTTAGACTCGATGGATTTCTGGAAATTAGGAAATCTTTCTTCCACGTTTTGTGTTGTTTGGGTTTGGGGGCCACACTCACGGTACGTGGAAGTTCCTGGGCTAGGGATCAAACCCAGCCACAGTTGCCACTCTCACAGCAGTGACAATGCTAGATATTTAACCCACTGAGCCACCAGGAAACTGTGTCCTCTGTGTTTTCAAAAAATAATTCCTCCAAACTTTCCTGGGGTGTGTGTGTCTGTGTGTGTGTGTTAAGCTGGGGAAGGTGAGAAGTGAAGTAAGTTTAATAGCTCCTCTCCCTGAGGCCAGCATCCAGATTGCTCACTGTCCAGATTACACAACAATTTCAGGACAGCAGGAAAGCCTTTTTGTCTTTCACGCTGCATGCATATTTCATCAAATCTATTATTTCAAATGGAGATTGTTGACAAAATACCTCAAATGTTAGCCATCATTTGGGTTGACAGTCAGGATCTAAATGCTATATTTAATAAATTTCTTCTCAAGTTAGAAAATCTACTTATCATTTATTGAAAATAATTATAATATTTGGTGACTAAATAAAATCTGTTTGATAGAGATAAGTGACTCAACTTTCCCCCTATTATTAGACAGTTATTTTGTTTTTTACTTTTCCACAATTATTACTAATCACTTATAAGTATCCTACATTTCAGTACCCAGAAAACTATATACAGTAAAATATTGGTTAAATAAATTCCTTGGATTAGATATCTAGAAATGGAATTACCAGATTGCAGGATTCAAACATTTTAAGATCCTTAATATATATTGCCAGAACTTTCCAGAAGATATCACTTTACATTCTCACCATTGAGTAACTTTACTTTGAAAAAAAATCTTTAACAATTTGGTAATCGAAGAGGCATAGATCAAGTTTTAATTTACATTTCTTGGATTACTACTAAGATTGATTTTTTCCTCAATGAATGTTAGCCATTTGGATTTCATCATATGTATTGATTCACACCCTTTGTCCATTTTTCTCTTATAGGGTTCTTGTATTTTTTTCTCATCTATTTATATGAACATTTTACATATTATGTGACTATTTTACATACTTTACATATGAACATTTTACATATTGCTCATGCGAATATTTTACATGTTAAACCCTTCGTTAGATCTGCCTATAGTTTTTCCCCAGTTTGCCATTTATTTAATTTGTTTTGTCTTTTTTTTTTTTTTTTTTTTTTGTCTTTTTAGGGCCGCTCCTTCGGCTTATGGAGGTTCCCAGGCTAGGGGTCCAATCAGAGCTATAGCCACTGGCCTATGCCACAGCCACAGCAACGCAGAATCCAAGCCGCATCTGTGACCCTGCACCACAGCTCATGGCAATGCCGGATCCTTAACCCACTGACTGAGGCCAGGGATAGAACCCACATCCTCATGGATGCTAGTCAGATTCATTTCCACTGAGCCACGATAGGAATTCCTAATTTGTATTTATTTTAAAATGCTTTCAACGTACATTCCAGTGTTTTATTAAAACAATGAGTCTATCTTTTCCTTTGTAATATCTTTCATGGCTTTTATGTTTAGAAAGTTGCTTCTCAGAGTTCCCGTCATGGCTCAGTGGTTAACAAATCCAACTAGGAACCATGAGGTTGTGGGTTTGATCCCTGGCCTTGCTCAGTGGGTTAAGGATCCAGCATTGCTGTGAGCTGTGGTGTAGGTTGAAGACACGGCTCGGATCCTGCATTGCTGTGGCTCTGGCATAGGCTGGTGACCACAGCTCTGATTCACCCTCTAGCCTGGGAACCTCCATATGCTGCGAGAGCGGCCCAAGAAAATAGCAAAAAGACAAAAAAAAAAAAAAAAAGATTAGAAACAGGGTGCACAGATGGGTCTGGTGACTATGCTTCCCCACACTATGATCTGGCTGGGCTGCTTCCTGGCTGAACCTCTGATGCTGGTACCCCTAGGGCTGGTCATATTCAGTAATGGGTGATGTTTCCATCTTCCTCCTGGGGGGATGGGCTTGCCTTCCCCACCACATGGGAACAGGTTCTGAAATTTCCAATATTCAACTTGGGAAGTTTGCTAAATCCATTGGTTTTCCCTGACAACCACACTTTCAATGGTTCCTGGAAATGCCCAGTTCAGAGACCATCCTTTCACCTACTGCGGACAGTCAGGCTCAGTCTTCTGTCAGAGTGAGATAGCAGGTTACCCTGCTGCCCAAAAAGAGGGGATCTGAGGTTCCAACTGCTTCTTAGACTTTCAACAAATCCTCCTTAGCCTCATTTAACTGCCACATCCAGAAGTACCTGGTGCGATGAAATCCTAAGTTTTTTAGGTTCTTAGAGAAAATTGTGTTGCTTCTTGGCTTTCCTCATTGCCAATTTAGGATTCAACTATCCAGGGTTTGGTAAATTAGTTTTGACTTGTCCATCTGTTTTCAAATTTTGCTACTATCTTCTCTCCTTTACCATTTTCTCTTTTTGTATATTACTACTTAAAACAAAAATCCTGGTACCTTCACTCCATCAGAGTTTTGAATGGAACAAAGTAAGCAATAGTATTTAAATCACCATCTTTGGGGGGGGGGGGGCATGCCCACAGCATGCAGAAGTTCCCAGACCAGGGATTGAACCTGAGCCACAGCAGCAGTGACACTGCTGAATCCTTAATCCCTAGGGCACCAGGGAACTCCTAAATCACCATCTCTCTCTCGTTTTCCCAAATATCTATCTCAATTGTTCCTCACACAAACTCCCGGCTCCAGTCAAAAACATCTAGTCTTGACTCCAGGAAGTCCCTTGACTCCAGGCACTTCATTTCTCTTCTCCCTTCTCTTATCTAAATTATAACCCCTGCCTTCTAGAAAAATCTCCTAGTCGAGGGATTGTTCCTTACCAACCCTAGGCCTTCATGAGGATTTTGTTCTCTGTTTGCCTGGGCCATTTATTTGGTACTTAAAACAAACTGTTGATGTGGGAGCTCTCCAAAATGTTTTGCTTGATGGCTGGCTTTCACCTCTAAAGAGCACTTGTCAAATGTACTAAATCCCTTCTATGAAATATGCTTGCTTCTTTCTCTAAGATACCTGCATGTTTCTGCGCCACAAGCTTCAAAATTCCCTTCTTGAGAAGCTGCATGGAAAAGAAAAGATTAAAAGTTACCTATTCCTGGATGCTTTTTATCTTAAATGCCAATATTTGGCACGGAGTCCCTCCTTGGGAACATCTAAAAGTTTAGATATAGAGAAGAAAGACATGTTAAATCTCAACACAGTTGCACAGCACAGATTAAATCATGACAAAGATGAGGGTTTGGCCTTTAAATCAGCAACTTAAGTGTCACCTTATGATTCCATTGTGACATAAAATAATTGTCACTCAAATTTTAAGGCAATTCTAACATACATGAATTGTATTGCCAATAAATTTTTTAACTTAATTAAATTTATTCTAAACTTAGTCCCCACAAATGTACAAAATTTTTTCCTCAGTGTCCGCTTCTCACACAACCTTGCATCACTTTCTGTATCTATAGTAATCTGTCCCTTATTTTTCCATCCAGAGCAACAAACTAAAGTCAGACTATCTTTCTTTTGCCTTAATAAAATGCAATTCCATTCCTCATTTCTCCTTGACTGATGTCAATAAATTTTGAATTGTCAATAAATGTTAAATATGTTTCTTGAGTACCATATAATACTGGTTCTTGGAATGCTCTCAGAGATCCCATAAACTGCTTAATACTTAAGAACAAACTAAAAACAAAACAAAGCTTTGCTTTAGAGTGAATTCTGTAGTATGTAAATAAAGAACCCTGACACATATACTTCATCTCCCTCACTTCTGCTCCTCAAAGACAATCGCTCTTCCATGTTTTAACTTCTTCCTGTGTTTTATTTTTCCAGTATTTGCAGACTTTCCGGTTTTAGAAATTGTGGACACATACTCTAAAATTATGGATCTAGTTCTGCTCTGTATGCTCTGCCCCAGCACACATAGACTTCCCCCACCCCATCCCCTCATGTAGTTATATCAAAGTTTCGGTGAAATCGAGTCTGAATTTTACCACATAACAATAGATACAAAGGAGTCATGTGGTGTACCATGATTGCACTGCCTTTCACGTACAAAATTTTACTTACCCTCTGGTTAGTAATAATCTTATTCCATTTGCTTGTATGTGTTAGTAATAACCTTATTCCATTTGCTTGTATATACTAGTATATATATATACATATACTAATTCATTCCCAAATTCATTTCCAGTAGGGTAAATCTCTTCTAAATTCATAAAATACATCAGGCACTAAATCCAATTTCTCTTTTCAGGAATATTCTTGCTGGAGCCCTTCCTATGCTTGACTGAATCTAGACTGGTTAGTCTTTAGGCTGGTGCACAGCCTACCTCCTGGGGTTTCTAGTCGCTGTGATCCTGGGCATTCTTTTCCTTCTCTGTTAGATTCCCCCGTCTCAGTCGTCTTTCCTGGTTACTCCCTTGTGTTGGTGGAGCATATCCATGAGGAGCATCCTTGGAAACTTCACTAGAGATTATGAAGTAGCTTACAGAATCTCCAGGACAACCAGAGAATAGGGTTTGGTGACTGTGCATCCAGGAAAAATACCCAAATTATCTATCCATTTATATTAAGGTATTCCTCTACCTCCTCTGGTCAAAGGTATCAAAGAACATGAGCAAGAGACATTACCAACTAGAACCTATGCCACTATTACCTCTGAAAGCTCAGTCTCTCGTGACCCTGCTCCGGGAACAGATCCTGGGCGAAATCGACTTCCACACGTTTCTTCAAATTGAGCTCATCCATGGAAATGTCTGATTGGAAGAGCTGGGGTCATATGCCTATGTCTTTGCTGCAATAGATGATGGATAACTGAGTTATGGCTTCAACCTTGGCAAGGCAGGGGTCATAATGTGGGAATTTCCTCAAATATAAAAAAGGAATTCTAAAGTTATTGGTCACAAATATAACTGTCTACCATAATTTGCTGCCTGAAAATGTCTTTATCCTACCTTTATGCTTTCCTTCAGGATTCTGAAGACATTGTTCCATTGAATTTTGGCTTCTAGAAATCCAAATCCAATCTGTTTTCTGGTGCTTTGGGGGCAACCTATTTCCACTCCCTGGACGCTTTTAGGATTATTCCTTTTCTCCTCGTTTTCTGAGATTTCATTAAGATATGACTGGCAAGTCTTTTTAATCAACTATTGTGCTAGATCTCCTGATATAAATTCATGTTCTTTGTTGATGAGAAATTTTCCTATTCCGTTTTAAAAATATATTCCTTCCCAGTATATTTTCAGTTCTCTATCTCTGGAAACACAATTAGTTAGATATTAAACTTCTTGGGGTGATTGTCTAATTTTCTTATCTTTGTTCTCTCATTTTCCAAACCTTATAGCAATTATTTTATAATTTTCATAAATTTTGTTCTCTGAATATTCCTTTGATTATAGATTTCTGATATTTTTCATGGCTGGAAATTTTCTCTTCTTCCCCTTGAAGAATTAATAGGGATTTTTTTTTTTTTTTTTAAGTTTCATTTGCTCCCTACATCGTGTCTCTTTCCTCTTGATTTACCCTTCCTGGAAATTCTGGTTTCTGTGTTTATATTAAATGCTTTCCTCATACATCTACTTATTCCTGGCTTATGATTCAGAGTTAGCCACTAAATATTGGGTTTGCTGTGTATAACTGGTAGGCTTTGCTGAGAATATTCTATGTCATTTCTTTTGAGAATGGAGGCAATGGACAGTGTCTAAAAGTAAGAGTATAATGAAAAGACTATGAATTTATGCATCTATCTCATTTGGAACCAGGGCCCAGGAATTTATAATGTCTTGATTTTTTGTTTTTAAGAAACATTAAAAATAGAAAAAATAGAACGCATAACAAAATTCTGCATTCCAACCAGCCAGAATTGACCTCTTAACATTTTGTCATATTTGTGGGTTTTTTAAATATCTTTATTGAGACATAATTTCCAAAAAAAAATTTTACCCATTTCAAGTGCACAGTTGAATGACATATTTTGGTATATTTACAGATCTGTTCAACCACAATCACAATCTAATTTTACAACATTTCCACAACTCAAAAAAGAAATCTCATGCCCATTTGCAGTCACAGCCCATTTCCACCTTCAGCACCTGGCAACCACTAATCTGTCTTTACAGGTTTGCCTATTCTGGATATTTCATATAAATTCTGTCATATAATATGTGGTCTTTTGTGTTTGACATGTTTCACAGCATGTTTTTTGAGGTTCATTCATGTTCTAATATGTATCAGTATTTTGTTTCCTTTTATGGTTGAATAATATTCCATTGTTATGAATACACCACATTTTATCCATTCATCAGTAGATAACATTTGCGTTGTTTTAACCTTTTAGCTTTTATGAATACTGCTGTTATGGACATTCACGTACAAGTCTATGAGTGGACATATGTTTTTATTTTTCTTGAATAAATACCTAGAGTGGAATTACTAGGTCACATAGTAACTCTGTTTAACATTCTGGGAGACTGTTAACACTGTTTTTCCAAAGTGCCTGCAACATTTTAAATTTCCATCAGCCATAGATGAGGGTTCCAAGTTCTCAGCATCCTCACCAACACCTATTACTGTCTTTTTTTCTAGCACTTCTAGTCAATGTGAATTCATATCTCATTTTTTTTTGATTTGCACTTCCTTAATGACAAATGATGCTGAGTATTTTTTACTATGCTTATTGGCCATTCATATCTCTTTTTCAAAGAAATTTCTATTCAAATTCCTTACTCATTTTTGTTATTCATCTTATAACTGAATTGAAGGAGATTTTTATATGCCCTGATGACAAGTCCCCTTTTGAATATATGATTTGCAAATATTTTCTCCTAGTCTGTGGGTTATCTTTTCACTTTCATAATTATATCTTTTGAAGCACACAAGTTTTGGATTTTGATGAATCCAAGTTATCACTTTTATTGCTTGTACTTTTGGTGTCATCTAAGAAATTATTGCCTAGCTCAAATCATGGAGATATATTCCTATGTTTTCTTCTAAGAGTTTTATAGTTTTAGTTTACATTAGATCTGTGATCAATTTTAACTTGGTTTTGTGTATAGGGTGAGGGAAGGATCCAGATTCAGATTTTTGTTTGTGGATATTCATTATTCCAGCAACATTCATTGAAAAGAGTATTCCTTCACAATTGAAATGTTGAAATTTATATTGCTTCTATTCCATTTGAGTATATAGCTATTCATTAAACTATATAGCCCTGTGTAGAGCAATATCTTGATTATTGCAGGTGTGCAGTTAAGTTTTGAAATGGGGAAGTGTGAGTCTTTCGATTTTTTTGTTCTTTTTTTCAAGACTGTTTACCAATTTTAGGATCAATTTTTAATTTCTGGCAGGTGGGGAGCCAGCAGGAATTATAATAGGGACTGCAAAGAATCCTTAGATGAATTGGAAGTACTGCCATCTGAAAAATGTTGTCTTCTGATGCAGGAATATTGAATGTCTGTCCATTTACTTAGCTCTTCTTTAATGATGTTTGTAGTTTCCAATGTGGAAGTCTTTCACTTCTTTTGTTAAATTTATTCTTAAGCACTTAATTCTTTTTAATGACACCATGAGTAGAATGTTTTCTTATTTTTTTGTGTGTGTGTGTAGCCTTTGACTATATTACTTTCTTTTGTTAATTTCATTTTCAGAGTCTTCATTGCTAATGTATAGAAATCAACTGATTTTTGTATACTGATCTTGTACATCCAGTGATCTTTTTGAATTTGTTCTCTATGTAAAATCATGCTGTATTGATAAAGATAGTTTTATTTTTTCCTTTCCAGTTTGGATACCTTTTCTTTTTCTGCCTAACTGCCCTGACTAGAATCTCCAATGCAATGTTGAACAGACATCTTGAAGGGTCTTCTTCCTTCTTCAAGTACTTTTAAATAGAAGAAACAAATATTTCAGATGAAGTGGAAGTCTCTTTTGGATCTAATCCCCAAAACCTATTCTCCTTCTCCTCCCCAATCCCAGAAACAACTATCACGAATTCAGTGCATTTACTTTCTGTTGATGTCTTTTAATTTGTGTGTGCATGTTGTACATCCACATATATAATATTGTTTTGTATATCTATTTTTATTTTCTATAAATGATTTTATACCAAATATGCAAATATATTTATAATTTTAAAATTCAGTATTAACAGCTTCAAGATATTTTCATATATGTATATATATACATATATAAATACATATAGTTTGTCCTAAGAATATTTTTAATGCATTTTTCATTGCTGGGTATTTAGGCTACTGTTTTTTATTGTAAACAATACTGCATTAAAAATCTTTTATATGTGTCTTGGTAATTACATGTGGGAATTTTTTAGGTTAGATATTTTGGTGTTTTTTATAAATGATAGAGTAACTACATTTTGTATTTTATTACATAATGTCAAGTTGCTTTATCTATTGATTTTCCTAATTAATACACTCACTAGCAGAGCAGGAGAGTTTCTTTCTCCACATGCCCAGATGTACATGAGGTCAAACTTTTAGTTGTTGGTGATTTGATTGGCAAAATAATTTATCTCCTTTATATTGTTATTAATACTAATGTTGTGTCACCTGTTTCTGGGTGGCATGCTTTTTCATTGATTTATTGGCCTTTTGTGGGTTTTGATAATCACTAGCTATATCTATCCTTTGATCACTTTTTCAGTTGGATTGTTTTTCTTTCCCTGTTGATTTGTAAAAGTGCTTTAAATGTTTCAGACACTAAGTCTATGTCTGCTGTATTATTTCAAATATCCTAGCCCACCACCTCCATTTAAATCTGTTTATGGTGACTTTTTCAGATATTTTGAAAAAATAAAAATAACTAAATTTCTTAATCTTTTCCATTAAGTTTTGTTTATGTCTTTTTTAAGAAATCCATTCATCTTTGAAGTCACAAAGATTTTACTTTACCTTTCTTTGCTTTTCATCTTTATTTGTTTCACCCATTTACACCATTGTTGTTGGGAGGTAAGGATCTATATCATTGTTGGGTTTTTTTGGTAAAAGTCCAATTGCCTACCATCATTTTCTGACTGAGCTGGAATCCTGCACTCTAAAATGCCAACTTCCAAGATAAGCAGGGGTTCTCTTTCTAAACTTTCTATTCAAGTCCATTGATTTATTTTTCCATTTGTGTTCCAAAACTATACTGTCTAAATTATTAAAGCTTTATACTTAGTATTGATAATTGGTTAAAGCTAGTCCCAATGTCCTTATTCATCTTTTTCAGAATTAATTTGACTAGATTAATAAAGTTAAACCTCAGTATACATTTTAGAATAAATTTATCAAGTTCTACAAAAACTTTACTTGAATTAAAATTGCACGACATTAAATAAAAATTTGGTGTAGACATAGCATTCCTACCCATTAACTGGCATGTTCCTCCATTTATTCAGATCTTGTATTTTAATAGCATTTCAGAATTTTATCAATAAAGATGTATTTCTGTTTCCTCAGATATTTTCCAAGGAACTTTGCAATTTTTTAGTGCATGGTGAATAGACATCTTCCCATTTTTTTATTTTATATCGATCTTATATATCTTTTTAAAACTATTACCTTTTATTTACTACTAGTCCTATTGGTTGACCATTGACTCTGGAATTTTTCATGTAGATAATATTTTCTGAAAATATATACAAAAATTATACCTCTTCTTACACAGTAGTCACAGAGCACTCTCTCTCTCTCTCTCTCTCTCTCTCTCTCTCTCTCTCTCTCAAGCTGGTTAGGAATGAAACTCTTATATAATTAGATATGAACTCCAGTAAAGTTGAATGTTGACTGAGTTAGTAGAAATTCTATACTCATTTCTTATTTTAATGAGTGGTTATAAACTTTATGTTACATGCTGTCACTTATCATCTAATCTGAGATGCTTTTGAGAATAACAGAGGCCCCAGGAAGAAGGGATAAAATAGGACCTCATTAATTGATCAAGTAGTTGAAAAGCAAAATAGAATGTGTGAGTGAAGCAATTTTTTCTAAATGACCTAAAGGACATATATTGAACTTTGTACTCTCAAACTACAGAATATAATTTTTTTTTTACAAAATTATACAAAATTTTACAAAACTGACCATAAAACTGTGGCCATAAAACAAGTTTTAACAAATGTCAAAAAGCTGAAAGCAGGCAAAACATGTCCTCTGACCACCAAATAACAAAGCTAGAAATATTAAAAAGATAACTAGAAAACTCCCAATTTTATAAAATTAAAAACAATTTCTATACATTTCAATCAAAAAATTAAAATAAGATTAGAAAATACTTTAAACTAAATGAGAGTGACTACCATACATTTCAAGTCTAGTGGAATGTGGTAAACAGTACTAAAAGGGAGATTTATAGGTTTAAATAAATATCTAAGAAAAGAAAGAAGGCTGAAAATTAGATGAGCTAAGCATCCAATGCAGAAAGAAGAAAAGTATAGCAAAGAAAGTAGATTAAAGAAAATAATAAAAATAAGACCAAAAATTGATGAAACAGAAAACCAATATAAAATAATGAAGATGAACAAAACCAATAGTTTTTGTTTTTTTTTTTTTTTTGTCTTTTTGCTATTTCTTTGGGCCGCTCCCGCGGCATATGGAGGTTCCCAGGCTAGGGGTCGAATTGGAGCTGTAGCTGCCAAGCCTACACCAGAGCCACAGCAGTGTGGGATCCGAGCTGAGTCTGCAACCAACACCACAGCTCACGGCAACGCCAGATCCTCAACCCACTGAGCAAGGGCAGGGACTGAACCCGCAACCTCATGGTTCTTAGTCGGATTCATTAACCACTGCGCCACAACTCCAGTTTTTTGTTTTTTGTGGGTTTTTTTTTTTTTTTTTTGAGAAGTCTAAAGACCAAAAATAGAAGGCACAAATAACCAACATTAGGAAAGACAAAGAGGTCACCGCTATAGATGCAGCAGACATAAAAAAGAAAATGAAGATAGTATAAACAACTTTAAGCCAATGCATTTTAAAGTTAAGATGAAATAAACTCTTAGAAAAATATAAACAGCAAAACTGACACAAGAAGAAACAGAATAATGAGTATGTCTATAACCATCAAGGAAACCGAAGCAGGAATCAAAACTCTTTTCACAAAGAAAACTCTAGACCCCAAATGGCTACACCAACACATTTTTATCAAACATTCAAGGAAGAAGTAAATCTAATCTTAGACAAATTTTCCTGGAGAACAGAAAAAGAAAGAATATCTCCCAACATATTTTATGATATAAATTGTATATACAAGTCTCCAAAAAAGACATCATGAGAAGGAATATAATAGGCCAGTCTTACTTATGAACATAGATGCAAAAGTCCAGAATAGAATCTAAGTAAACTAATTCCCATGATCAAGATGTAATCAGTTGCATAAGTGTTCATGACTGTAATAATTTCCTACTGGATTTTTGTGATGCAATATATTGCCTATATTAATGTCCTTGTTAATGCTACTGGATTTTTGTGATGCAATATATTGCCTATATTAATGTCCTTGTTAATGCTACACTATTTAAAGAACACATTTGATAATTAATATTGCTACATAAAGTTCTTTGTTGTTGTTTAGAATTTGCCTGGTATGTCTTTTTCTATCCTTTTATTTCCTATATTTTAGTTAATTAGTTTTAACCATTTTTCAATATGTTTGTTTTTAATTGTCTTAGTAATACAGACTGGCCAGCTAGTGAGGGAGACATGTACTCAGATTAAGTAAGTGTTGGTTAAACTATACTATTGTTCAGTAATCTAACCTGGGCAATCAGCAAATTTCATCTTGAGGTTATTGCCAGGAAATCATCTCTCTGGGATCCAGAGGATCTTCATTTAAAGATCAGGATTTTGTTGGTAGAAAGCAAGCTACTTTATTTCTCTATGCTTTTTATTTTTCAAAACAGATTAAAGCACCAATTTTTCATCTTAGAAAACTGGTCATTTTCAGGTTAAAAATTTAAAAGATGTTATCTTATATATAATTTTATTTTTTAAATGTGATTTCTCACTTGTGACCACTGGGTTTTTTCCTCCATTTTCAAGCACTTTGTGGACTAGTGACTTTGTAAATGAGAGGGTGTACTAGAATTGGGGAAGTTATTTAATTGGAAAAGGAGGGAGGCTGGATTAAGTCAGAGTTATGCTTGGATTAAGGGTGGGCTAAGTTAGAATTTTGCCAGTACACCTAGAGCCTGAGAATCACATGATTTTTCATTTAGAGATTCTTCCCTGAAAAGAAAGCATCTTTCTGAGTCTTGGCGTCATCATTTGAAGATCATTTCAAATCTGGATTTCATACTAGAAGAAGGAAAATTACTTTTTTTTCTCCTTTAAAATATAAAAGAAATTAAGGCAATAACTTTTTACATCAAAATGTGATTTTTTTTCCTATGAAAACTCACTCATTCATTCATTCATTCATTTATTCACTCATTTGGAAACCATTTATGGGCACCTCTTGGGGTCAAGTACTGTTTAGATGCTTGGCCTGCCTCACCAGGCAAAATGGATTCCTGCTTTTGGAGAATTTATATTTCCTATGGGATAAGTAAAGAAATAAAAAGAACTAAATTACATAGGGTCATGGGTGATAAGTACTATATAAAAATGTTGAGCAGGATAAAGGAGATAAGGAGTGCAGGATTTGGAGGGACAAAATGGGAGCATGGTTGCAACTTTAATTAGGGATGTCATGGTTAGTTGACCTCATTTGCCCAAAGACTTGAAGACAGGTAAGAGTGTTCCATACCAAAGGATAGCTAGTGCAAGGGCCCTATTTCCTCAGAGAAGTCAGAAGATCATCCATTCCTGGGAAATTGAATGAGGGAAGGGAGGGTGGAAGACATGTGCAGATTTAAGGAAAGAGGGGAAAATGGGAAATCATAGTATTGCAGAGTGGGAAAATAAACAATTTTAAGAGTATAAAAGGACTGGCAGGCGGAATTAAGGGCTGGACTAGATATTTGGGGTAATGAGCTTAAAATGAGAATTCTTGGGAGGTTATATATGTTTTATGCCAGCAAAAATAGCTGATTGGGTGAATTAAGTAGGTCTTTCTTTCTTTCTTTCTTTCTTTTTTTTTTTTTTTGTTTGGTCTTTTTAGGGCTGCACCCGCAGCATATGGAGGTTCCCAGGCTAGGGTCGAATCGGGGCTTAGCCACAGGCCTATGCCACAGCCACCACAGCCACCCAGATCTGAGCCACATCTGAGACTTACACCACAGCTCACAGGCAATGCCAGATCTGCGTCCTCATGGACGCTAGTCATATTCCTTTCCACTGAGCCACTACGGAAATTCCTTAAGTTTTTAACTTACTTTTCTTTTTCTAGAACTGTCAAGCCATTTAAGGAGAAAACTTTATGGCTTTGTGTTTTTTTTTTTTTACCAGTAAGTAAACTTTTCAGTTTCTTTTTCTTATTAACACTTTCAGATCATTTAATTTAATTTAATTTTTTTTTTTTTTTTTTTTTTTTTGTCTTTTTGCCATTTCTTGGACCGCTCCCTCGGCATATGGAGGTTCCCAGGCTAGGGGTCGAATCGGAGCTGTAGCTGCTCTGGCCTACGTCCGAGCCACAGCAACAGCCACAGCAACGCGGAATCCGAGCCGCATCTGCAACCTACACCACAGCTCACGGCAACGCCAGATCCTCAACCCACTGAGCAAGGGCAGGGACCGAACCTGCAACCTCATGGTTCTTAGTCGGATTCGTTAACCACTGCGCCACGCCATGATGGGAACTCCAGATCATTTAATTTTAATTTTAATTCTGTTGGCTGATTATATTGTATATTGTGTTAATGAGATTACAGGGGTGGTTATTTAATCATGGCTGTGTTCAGAAGATTAAGTGGTTGAATGGGAGAGAAATGAATCAAGGTGATTGACTTAGGGCTGATAAGGGCAGCTGTAACATAAAAAACAGGGGTATTTTCTACAATTATGCCACCACCTTGCCATTGTTAGGTCATTCCTCCACTTCATGGTGCATCAATCATTCATTCATTCAACAAATACTTACTCAGCACCTATTATGTGCCAGGCACTGTTCTATATGCAGCGGATACACCAGTGAACAAGAGAGACAAGGCTCCTGCTTTCCTGGAACTTACGTTCTAATACAGGAAGATAGACAATAATAATAAAAATAATATTAATAAATAATAATATTTAACAAGTACTGTTTGCTGAGACAGTTTTAAGCACAAGTATTAATTCATTTAATCCTTATAATAACATTATGAGGTAGAAACTAGAATTATCACCATTTAATATCAGAGGAAACTGAGGGCAGAGAAAGGGAAAATAACTTGCCTGAGGTTATAAAGCTAAGAAAGGGCAGATCTAGAATTCAGAATCAAAACTGTCAGGCTATAGAGCCCTTTCTCTTAATGACTTTGCTCTGCTGCCTCTCAGACAAGAAACAAAGCAATAAACAAAATAAAATCAGTAGTGCTTAGTTCTGTGAAAAAATAAAACAGGATGATATGATGGTATTTGTGTGTTGGAGGGATGGGGGTGCAAATGATGAGAATGTCAGGGGAAACCTGAGGAGGAGATATCTGAGTTGAGACCTGAATTATAATACAGCTACCTTGGGGCACAGACAGCAGAGAAAAGCTAGTGCAAAGCAATCTTGATTGTAAAACAGCAATGCCTGGTTGGCTACAGCTAGAGTTTAGTGTATAAGAGAATGACCGATTAGAAGTGAAGCCAGGGAGACAGATAGGAGCCAGACCTAACAAGCCTCAAGGCACATTAAGAAATTTGAGGAGTTCCCATCGTGGCACAGCGGAAAGAAATCCAACTAGGAACCATGAGGTTGCGGGTTTGGTTCCTGGCCTTGCTCAGTGGGTTAAGGATCCGGCGTTGCTATGAGCTGTGGTGTAGGTTGAAGACAGGGCTCTGGCGTTGGCCGGCGGCAGCTGTAGCTCTGATTGGACCCCTAGCCTGGGAACCTCCATATGCCAAGGGTGCAGCCCTAAAAAGACAAAAGGTAAAAAAGAAAGAAAGAAAGAAAGAGAGAGAGAGAGAGAGAGAGAGAGAGAGAGAGAGAGAGAGAGAGAGAAAGAAAGAAAGAAAGAAAGAAAGAGAGAGAAAGAAAGAAAGAAAAGAAAGAAAGACAGATATTTGAAACTTGGAGCAGCAGATTAAGGATCTGGTGTAGTCACTGTAGCAGGTCACTGCTGTGGTGGGAATTCAATCCCTGGCCCAGGAACTTCCACTTGCAGTAAGAGCCGGCCAAAAAAAAGAAGGAAAAAAATTGGTTTTTAATGCAGATTTTTATGCAAGAGAGTGACACTACCTGACTCACTATTTTAAAAGATCACTCTCACTGCTAGATGCAAAACTGACTATAAGACAAAGGAGACAGTTACACTCCAGGCGGAAAATGATGGTGGCTTGGACTAGGGTAGTAGCAGTGGGAATGAAATTTAGGGTATATTTTGAAAGTAGAATTGGTAAGACTTGCAAATAAGTTGGATGAGACAAGTGAAGGAAAAGGAATCTAAGAGGAAACCCTGGGATTTGGGTTCAAGTAACTAGTATGATGGTAGGTAGTGTCCTTTACTGAGATGTCTAAGACTGGGGGAGTAATACCTTCCTAGAAAAATCAAGACTTGCATCTTGAAATTTACAGGGAAGGGAGTTTTTCTACCCTTTTGTTTTGTTCATTTTAGAGTTCAAAGAAAGAATTCTGAGGGGGGGGAAAAGCTTTTTTATGTTCAATTTTAATGAGCTCTTTACATTTGAAACTAAGCTAAGGGAGTTGGATTTTCATTTGTTTAAGTATCTATTGAGCCAAAGACTATGTGATTAGATATCACGATAACCACGTTAAACTGACCAAACAAGATCCCTGCTCCCACAGTGCTTTTGGAGGTGTAAGAAGGACAATTGGTGATTTTTTTCCCTTTCCTGTTCGTTGCCTTATTAAAACTTCACCTAACGCATGAGTAGCCATCTTATAATTGCATCTAGGGCTCCTGGCAGTTGGGCCCACCGTTCTAAACGTTCAATGTCGGTTAATGAATGAATCTCTAATAGTGACATCTCCCCTCCCGCTAGAACTTAGGCTTTAAAAAAAATTACAATTTTAACAGTCAATACGAATACAACCTTTGCTTTGAAGACTAACATTTTTTGCAGGAATGGTACCTTTATAAAGATCGTGGTTGCCCCCGTACATATTTGTTCTTTCTTCATATCCAATTAAAAGAAAATACTAGTCTTTCCGTAGCCCAACTCTCTAGGCTTGCTGGGTCTAGCTCAAAGATTAAGCAAGCAGGAGCCGTTGGATTTAAACCGTTTGGTATAATCCTTTTCTACGCTCTCTCTCCTTCTCTCTCGGTAGCCGGGGACGTGGTGTCGGCTACCCGGGGCTTTCCGTCCACGCAGTACCGGAATGAAGGCGTCTGGGAGGGGGTCGGGAAAGGAAAAGACGGGAGAGACATTAAGTAATTGGTTCTCGAAGGTATAAAATGATGTTTAGGGTCTACTCAAAGCACCGATTTCAAACGCCCGCCCCCTGGGCTGTTTAAGCCCCGCCTCTTGCTGTCGTCACGCCGACTTCTCCCTTGGCCTCTGCCGATTGGTCCCTGCCTCCGCCCCTGAAGAGGTTAGGGTTTGCTTCCGGGTCTTGGGCTTTGGCCCTGGGCGCAGGGGTTTCTGGGAGCCGAGAATCTAAGTGGTTTCTGAATGATCTCCGGAGGCTGGTGCGTTCGGACCTCGGCCAACGTGAGCTGCTGGGGGAAAGCAGACTGGGGGGTGGTGGTGGGGGGAGGACAGTTGGGGGCGGACGCGGAGAACCGACTGCAGGCAGAGGAGTTTTCCGGAGCGGCAGCGGGTTGCGGAGCCCAGCGCCTGTTGGACTGGGGACGGCCAGTCCCGGGCCGGCCGCGGAGAGCGTAGCGTGAAGGTAGCTCTACAGGCTGCGTTAAGCGGGTCTGGGCGCCCCCAGCCCCTCGCCAAATCTGGCACGGGTGAAGAATCGCCGGGCTTTCCGATGACAACCCGAAGGTGAACTCCCCAGAACCCAGAGTGTAAATAACGATGGTGTGTGGGAGGCGGCGGCGCCCCCAGCGGCCTGGAACCCAGTTTCACCCCCACTGGATATATTCCTCTCCCTTTTTTGAAAATCTAGAGAAGTATGCCAGCTGCCCCAGACACTTGCTTTTCCGACGCTTGAGGGAGGTTTTAGTAGCCACATCGGCTGTGCAGTGTTTTTTAGTTGCTTAAAAGCAGAAGTAACATAAGGAAGGAGTCCCTGATTTGTAGTTACCAGAGTCCCGTGGGGGTGGGTTCCTGTGTTTTGAGCATCCCTTAAATTGTAACTTGCAAAAGTTATGATTTATATTATATTGGCTGCTGTAGGATAAAATTGAAACAACAAAAGATTGTTGGGGAGCTTTGCCAATGTAACTGTCGTCGAAGTTGAGCACACTTCTTCAGGACCTTCAGTATCTGTCAATGATTTGTTTTTTTAGATATCTTCTCTGTTTTTGTAGCTGCTAGCCTCTTTTCTGCAGTGTGAGGTTTAGATAAAATGGGAACCTTAAGGAGTCTGGTGGAGTAAGGTTGAGTTGAGATTTTTTTTAAAAACTGAGACACGGCAGTACTGTATTTTTGCAAGGGCTTTGACATGTCAAGTCTCTTAATTTCATGATAATCCCATGAGGAATAGTCCCCATTTTACAGATGACGGAAACTTAAGCTAGTTGGCTTGTCCAAGGCCACAGAGCCAGAAGGAGAACAGGAACACAGTCTCAGATCTTCATGACAGAACTTTTTGTACTAAATATCTGCATATTCCCGCTACACCCTGAGCTTCACTGTTTGTTTTCATGAGAACTTTTGAGATCATTTTAAATAAGTTTTGGGGAATAAGGGGAATTTTTTCCCAAGGATGGATATTGATTAATACTTTATAAAATGATAGTTTGTTATGTTGAAAGTAACTTGGCACTGGTTTTCTTCAAAGCATAAAAAATGACGACGGCAGCTAGGCCAACTTTTGAACCTGCAAGAGGTGGGAGAGGAAAAGGAGAAGGTGATTTGAGCCAACTCTCCAAGCAATATTCAAGTAGAGACCTACCCTCTCATACGAAGATAAAATATAGGTAATGAAGCCTTTTATTTTTTTTGTTTGTTTGTTTCACAAAGGAAGACCAAATCTGTTAAATGGTATGGTCATAAGATAATAGTGTTTAGGTTATTATCACTTAGTAATCTATTTTCATAGGAGTAGAATACATTAGTGTTTATAACACTAAAATCATGCACTATGATTGTAAAATGCTACAAGATATTCCTTAAGCAGAAATTGCAATTAACTGGGAATTTCCATAAGTAGATGGAGCAATAGCTGATACATTATCTCAGAGGGACGTGCACTATCAGCACTAATCAATATGAGATTAAGAGTATTATTGTAACAGAGCCCTGAGTTGACATACTTACAAAAAGTAAGGACATTTTAATCAACCTGCACCCTTATTATGGGAAAGTATGTGATTTAGCTTGAGGTTCTTGAAATATCAGAGACATCACAGGAGCCTATTAGTAACCCTCAGATTAGGATAGTGATCTTGTCCAGTTTCCCTAATGGGACTTTAGGTTTCAGGAACTCAGGACAAAGTTGCTTTTCACAAGCTGTCTTCTATGACTACAGCCGTGTGTTTTTAAAAAGTATTTTTGCCCTGGTTTGTTTCTGCTTTAGACAGACCACTCAGGATGCCCCCGAAGAGGTTCGGAACCGTGACTTCAGGAGAGAGTTGGAAGAGAGAGAGAGAGCTGCTGCAAGAGAAAAAAATAGAGATCGGCCGACTCGAGGTACCAACACTCCCTAGACCCCTAGACTACCCTATTCCCTAGACACGTCTCTCATGACATTGTGTTGACAGTAATTTTTCTTTCACGTGGTAATTGGAATGGATTACTGTTTTTGTTTGCTTGCTTTTAAATATTGGTGTGAACTTTAAGTTTCTTAAAAGACTGGATCAGATTAGGTTAGGATAGATTAGATTGGATTAGATTAGATTAGAGATGGTAATGAATTTGATTCCAGTTCCATCTTTTTATGTTTCTATATGGAAAGAACTAGGTGATCTGGGAATATTTAGCAGCCATTGTTTCAGTTCGGATTAAGGTATTTTCACAGCCAGACTTTTTGAGGCCCCATTGTTTCTGTCTATGAAATTCTCCATGGAGTTACTATTGTGGCTCTGCTGGTTCAAAACCCAGTGTCATGAGGATGCTGGTTCATTCCTAGCCTTGCTGAGTAGGTTAAGGATCCTGTGTAGGTCACAGATGTGGCTCAGATACCCTATTTGGCTCAGATTCCCATTGCTGTGGCTGTGGTGTAGGCCAGCAGCTGTAGTTCCAATTGGACCGCTGGCCCTGGAACTTGCATATGCCAGAGGCATGGCCCTAAAAAAGGAAAAGAAAAGAAAAATTCTCCCATTTTTATTTCTAGCAAATGCAAACTATTTTCTGAATTTCCTGAGCAAGGCTACAGTTCCCATATTAAAATCAATACTTCTATTAATTTATTCAACACATATTTGCCAAGGGCTTATTTGCCAGGCACTGTGGTTATAATCCTTACTTTCATGCCTAAGACTTAAGCTCTTTGTGCCCACAGGCCCCTAAAATTTCATAAGAAATGCAGGATTTGATTCAGTAAGCTAAATGATGTTTGTTTTCCCGTAGAACATACAACCTCCTCCTCGGTGTCAAAGAAGCCTCGGTTAGACCAGATTCCTGCCGCCAACCTCGACGCAGATGACCCTCTAACAGATGTACGTTTTTACTCCCTCCTCTCATCTTTGTGTAGTGATTTACTTATCTTTTTTTTTTTTTTTAGATACTGTTGTATTTAGTCTTCTGGCTTTAAGAAGTGATTTGTATTTATTTTGACTTCCTGTTGCTCAATTACAGCCCTGACTTCAGTGCTAAATTTTAGCATTTATTTTAAAACAAAAAGCCTTCTCTTATGGTTAATCAGACTTTAAATTCAATCCCTGGAGAACCAGTGAAGGAGGAGATCTATTAAAAGATACGCTTCCCTAAAAAATAGCTCCCTGTATTAAACCGGGGAAATCAGACTAGTTATACCCCTCCAGAGGGCACTCCTCAGACTGGGCTCTTTATCAGTAACATCCCCTACAGTGAACGTGGGGGCCTTTCCACACTTGCCACCAGTGATGCCCTTTCCGGATGTTCATGCACTCAATGGCTCGCTCTGTGCCTAGGGAGGGATGTGATCTAACTGGAAGGTTTCTAAGTTTTGGTACTTTAACATTAAAATTTAGTGGGTCCTCAGGGCATATAATTAATTTGCAGTTTTCTACATGCAGAGGAAAAATCTGAGTGCCTTTTCTAGGGTAGCATCTAATTAAGCATATATAAGTAATTCTAGAGCAGACAGACTGAATTAAAAATTAACTCAGTAATTAAATATAAAGAACTCAGTTTTAAGTGAGATTTAATGATTGTTCGTCTGAAATTTTTTTCTCTGAGAATTTAGTACCCTCTTTTGGTACTTTTGATTATCCTTACTTCCTAGTTATTCTGAGCTATATAAAATTATTTTGATTCCCAGGATCACAATATATAGTGTGCCTCAGTATACAGTGTTCCTTTTCAGGTTTTAGAAATATTTTCAGGGAGTTCCCATTGTGGCATAGCAGAAAGGAATCTGACCAGCATCCATGAAGATGCTGGTTAGATCGCTGGCCTTGCTCGGTGGGTTGGGGATCCGGAGTTGCCATGAGCTGGAGTGTAGGTTGAAGACATGGCTCTCTGATTCAACCCCTAGCCTAGTAAGTTCCACGTGCCATGGGTGCAGCCCTAAAAAAGCAAAAAAAGAAAAGAAAAAAAAAGTTTTCATGTGTAAATATTTGTTTGACCATGTAAATTTGAAGAGTACTTCATTATACTATTTACTGTTATAATGTCTAAAATAGAGTATTGACGTTTTAGTAAGCAATCATAAGCTTTTTGTGGTGTTTTATTTTATTTTTTGGTTGGTTACTGCTTCTAATCATATTTACATACATTTATTTTTCCAACTAGGGAAATTCTGCTCCAAAGATTTGATGTGTCATTTTTATGGAAAAAAAAGAATAACGTCTCTTTTGTCTCTAATCTCCTGGGCCATCACCATTCTTTTTTAGGAGGAGGATGAAGATGAAGATTTTGAAGAGGAGAGTGATGATGATGATACCGCAGCTCTTCTTGCAGAGCTGGAAAAAATCAAGAAAGAGCGAGCTGAAGAGCAGGCCAGGAAGGTAAAACCAACGTGTTAAATATTTCCATCTTCTCACATTAGCTAAAGTAGAATGTTTTTAAATGTAAGTGGTATCACCTTATACTGGAACTCATCCTTGCTATGTCTAGATATTATAGCACCTGGAGGTCTATAAATCTGGTAATTTCTGTGACATCCTCAGACTCCCGCTTATATTGGAAATTCTAAATAGTTTAGACCCGTTAATAATAAAACTCATCACATTGCTCTTCGTTCACTTATTTGTTCAACAGACATTTGGTCAGTGTCTGTTAAGTGTCAGAAGAATCAAAGATCGTGAAGATGCAGTCACGGCCTACAGAGAGCCCACAGGTATAAAGAGGCCATCTTTATCTCTCTGCTTCTCGTCTGCCCCAGGCCTCTTTCCAGGCACCTTGCTGAGGCCGCCTATCAGTGGATTTTCTTTAACCCAGCTTTTCTGAGTCCCCACAGCCTCTGTGTTTACATAATGGAAGGAAAGAATGTCTGACTCAAAGACAGTTAGAAGGAGTAAATGAGATCCGTGGTATGTACCTTTAAACTTTGGATGAACAAACCATCACAGTAACAATGAGAGAAAACTTGGATGGCAAGAGCAAGTCAGAGCACCAGCGGTTTGTAGGGCAGCGCTAAAGGAGTTTGAGCTCTGTTTGGAATGATTCGCAGAACTAGTCCATTTCAGCAGGAGACAGTAAGGTTGAGTTGCATTTTAGAAAGATTGCTTTGCCAGTGGGGAGAGTGGAAGAAAGAACTGATTAGGAAGCCGTTCCAATAATCCTCAGTTAGGAGAATCTTGCATGACACGAGTTGGATTTGAGAGAAGTAAACAGATGCTGATAGAGCTGTCAAGGAAGAAGAATTGGCCAGAGAAGGTAACTGATTAGAGGTGGCAGTTTCTGGGTCAGTGTTGGTGCCATACCCTAATTCAGGAATGCAGAAGGATGGGCATGTTTCCGAGGAGAGAAATATGATGAGTTTGTTTGGAACACACTGAATTTAACAGAATTGTGAGGCACTCGAGTAGATGTATCTGCTTCCACTTTCAACTAGAACAGAGCAGCTTTTTTACGGACTTCTGTGGAAGATTTCGTTTGAACCAAGAATGGTTCTATTTAAAAAATTACAAAAAATAAAATGTAAATTTTAAAAATATATTTAAAAATATTAAAAAATATATTTAAAATCATCAAAATTTGGATAGCATAACTCCTGTAGAATTGTAAGGCCATTCCTAATATCACTTGCACACCACAAGAGGGCAGTTGCTCTATTCCAAATCCTGCTGGCCTTCTTCACAGCTGTGGATATACAAAGAGTCATTTAAATGTGTTTGGTTGACCTTTAAGGAGCATAAACATTTCAGACAGGGGATCTTGGCAATTTTGCAAAGTTCATCTGATTTCTTTGTACAAAGATGAGTTGGTGTTTTTTGGAATTGAATAACAGTTTTAATTTTCTTGTCTCTGTTTCCCTGTCTGGCTTTCTAGTGGCTGGTTTTTGAGGTGTTTCAAAATGTTCTCAAACTTGTCAACCTGTGTCAGGGGTTGGGAAACTTTCTATAAAAGGCCAGATAGTAAGTATTTCAGGCTTGCAGGTCATATAGCTTCCATCTGCTAATTATGGTATAAGCAATCGTAGGCAGTACCTAAATAAATGAATGTGACTGTGTTCCAATAAAATTTCATTAACAAAACAAGATGGTTCGGGTTTGACCAAATGGCAGACTGTCCATCCTTTATGGCTGTGGTCAGGAAACAGTGTACCTGGTACTTGAATATGGAAAGAGTTGGCACCTTTTTTCCCTCACTGCTGTGTGTGGCAATCAACCAGTAACTCTAAAGGAAATAATGTAAAATCGGCAGGACCTTATTCCCTCACATATGTTATTATATTATGAATTTGGATATGTTGTATGCTTGAGCACTGATATTTCTAGCTTCTCGGAGGTACGTCTTTTTACTTTTAGCATCAATATAATTTATTAAGTATATAGTTTTTGGAAAGTTATCTGTTCTTAATCTATCATAGATGCCCCTTGCTTTTGTCTGGTTAAGATCTGAAAATGACCAAAAGGGATTTTCCTATTTATTTCTCTGAAAATTGCATCTTCTCACCTCCCAGTAGTTGAGCCTTATAAAAATGAAATCTGTTGTTCACACTTGATCGTTAAAATGAAGTGTCTTTAACCATTTTATTTTCTAATTCTAAGAAAGAAACTGAGGATAATTTGAGTTTAAAGAGGTTAGTGCTAAAATAAAAGTGAAGAAAGACAACCATGTAACTGATGATGCTTGAGAGATATAAAAATAGTCAGCAATAATAAATCAAGAATAAAATGGATAAACCTCAGAAAAATTAGTATAAATGCATGTTAACTGAATATAATTTTTTACATAATGGTTTGTTTTACTTTAGGAGATAAATCTTGGTTAATAATAACTTGTTACCAGTCCTAGAGATACAGGTTTACATTGTCAGTAATTCAAAATAGAATTATTGGAGTTCCCGTCGTGGTGCAGTGGTTAACGAATCTGACTAGGAACCATGAGGTTGCGGGTTTGGTCCCTGCCCTTTCTCAGTGGGTTAACAATCCGGCGTTGCCGTGAGCTGTGGTGTAGGTTGCAGACGTGGCTCAGATCCGCGTTGCTGTGGCTCTGGCATAGGCCAGTGGCTACAGCTCCGATTCGACCCCTAGCCTGGGACCCTCCATATGCCGTGGGAGCGGCCCAAAGAAATAGTAAAAAAAAAAAAAAAAAAAAAGACAAAATAGAATTATTTTTAATAAAATTAAGATAATTAAAATTGAGATAATTGCTTTACTAAATGAGTTTTTTGATGTCTTCTATGTTCTTAAATTATTAGAATGTTTATTGATGTATTCTCTTAGAATAAACAATTTTGTAGTTTTCTATGTACTTCAAGAAAGACAGTAGGTTTAAATACGCAACTTAAACATTTCAAAGTCAGAGAGAGACTAATGAATATATGACGGCAAGCATGAAATATTTGTAATGAAAATGCTGAATTATTTTATTTTGGTAAGTGGGACTTTTCTGGTATGTCTTAAAAACAAAAAGTAATGCTACCTTGATGTTTATCTTATCTCCCTCTTAAAATCCTACAATGTGAGCTGTATAATAGGATTGACCCGAGAGTTAATATAAATAAATACGAATTTTCCCCTGTTGTTGACAGGAACAAGAACAGAAGGCTGAAGAAGAAAGGATTCGTATGGAAAACATTCTGAGTGGAAACCCTCTCCTTAACCTCACTGGCCCATCCCAGCCTCAGTCCAACTTCAAAGTTAAAAGAAGGTACTAGATAGTACTGGGTTGGATATATATATATACACACACACAAATTATGAATTTTATAGAAAACTATATTATGTAAAGCTTGTCATTTCCACTCTCCACTGATAATTTTCTCCATCACATTGTGGAATAATGGAAGGAGAATAAAAGAAAATTAACTTATTTTCCATATATGGTTACAATAACCAGCTGTGTACCAGCGATTGTTCTAGGTACTAGAGACAGAGCAATGCACTGGGCCCTTGACCCTGCAAAGCTTCCATTGTAGTTGTGTGTGTCAGGGGTCCCCAGGACCACTGTTTACATTCAAAGACTCTCTGGAAGATGTCAGAGGACTCAGCATGTGAACCAGATCGTAACGGGATAAGGCGCGTACTGTCCCTCCCACGAAGGGTCGCCCAGACCACATCCCTTTCCCTGGTAGTGAATAGGCAGCAACCTGTATGCGGTGTTTCTGCCCAGGAAAACCCATTAGAGACCCAATACCTATGGTTTTTAGTGGCTACTCACATAGGCAGCCTCTGCCTAGCACATACAAAAATTGAGACTCCTAGAAGAAAGCAGGTGTTCATAGACCACATTATTTGTGCAGACAGTCTAGACACCGTGACAGTGAGAAGATTCCTGAAATCCAGTTTTCCAAATGCCTGCCAAGGGCCAGGCTTGCAGGCAACCTTCCAAGGCTGTCAGTCTCAGGCCTGCGGGTGAGCTCTTCCCTGTATGTGCACGTGTGTGTGTGTGTGTGTGTGCGCGCGCGCGCGTGCGTAAAGTAGAAGGCTGAAGGGGGGTAAATACAGGCAGTCAGTGCTGTGTATAGAGCTTCACGTGCAGGGAAGTAAAACAAATGTACAGAAAGTGCTCGGTGGAAGCTGGTGGTTGTTTGATACAAGATGATGGAGGAACCCTGTCGGCTTAACATTTAAACCATATCTATTAATTTTCACCACCTCCACTGCTGCTGTCTCCATCGCAGTGATGCAGTCCCCCTAACTGGTCTGTATGCATACTCACCACCCTCTCCATCCCTACCCCCAAGTTTTTTTTTAACATAGCAGCATCATGGTCCTTTTAAAATAAAAGATCACTTTCTCCTTGTCTAAGCCATCCAGTGGCTTCCGGACTCATACATGGTTAAAAAAAAGAAGTCCTTCTTACAATGGCAACTGCGTAGTCAAGGGAGGATTTGCTGCTGGGAAGGTGACATTTTATCAGAGACTAGACTCCAGGGTGTTTGACCTGAGCTGTTGAAAGGGTAGATTTGGGGGAGAATGTAAACTGAGGGGCGAGGGAAAGGGACAGGCGTAAGACATGGTGTCTTTGCAATGGTGTACACGTCGGAGTGGGAATGTTGAGTAGGTAGCTTGATACACAGTTCTGAAATTAGCCTGGCCTACAGGTCATGCATTTGGGAGCTGTCGACTTAGAGACGTTTCCTGAAGCCACAAAGACTAGATGGGCTCACTTGGGGAACGAGTACAGCCTAAGAGGAGGCCGGGGGACTGAGCCTGGGGTGATGTTTCAAGGTTGGGCAGGTGATTAGCTGTCAGGACCTGGAACAGTACCTGGTGTGTACCAGGTGCTCAATAAATAATTGATTCAGTGACTTATGAATGAAAAAAACTAGGCTGAGAAGGAGCAGCCAGTGAGGAAGAAATGAACCAAAAGACGTTGGTAAGTGTCTTGGAGCCTCACTAAGTGTTTCCAGAAGAGGGGAGTGATTATCTAGGTCAGCTAGTGATGAGGGCAAGCAAAGTGAGTACTTCGGGGTGGCCATGGGAGTTAGCGCCGAGGAAGAGCGATTTGGTGTTGAGAAGGGGGGAAAGCCTTTTGGGAGTGAGCTGAGGGGAGAGTGGATAGAGCAAAAAACTACATTGATGATACTCGTATTACACAATATGGTTGTTGTGCCTTGTTTGGTTGCGGATAGAGCTGTTGGGAGATTGAAACGTCTTACTATGCACATCACGTTTGACCTAGCTCTGCCCAGCTTTTCTCATTTCTCTCCACTGCACCAGTGATGACTTCAAACCCAGTTTTTGAAGATGCCCACATTCTTTGCTTGTTTTCCACGTGTGGTTTCTTCTGGCATGCACACACCCACACGCAGACATACACATTATATAGGCTTTCATTTGATATGTGTTTGTGAGAGTTTATATATTACTTATATAGGTTTGTGTTTCATATACTAGATTATGTTTTAAAATCGTAGTCTTTATTTTCTATAAAGCATGTATTTTATAGTCTGTCCATGGGTGGGTTTTTTTAAACATACGCATTATGAAATCCAACCAGGAGATTCTAACCGGAGTCCTATCATAAGCTCTTCAGCTGCTCTTTCTTTGTGGTTAATTTAGATGTGGGCCAATAATATGAGCTTTAATTGTTATACCCCAGTAGTTTCTTCTTGTGTTGTCCTAAGTTGTAAATGCTACAGTGAGTGGTGGTTACTCAACGTTAACTGATAAAAGAGTATTTATAAAATCCTTAAAACCACATAAGGTGAGACGACAGTAAATTGGCCAGTTATCATCTAGAGCCATACTAGTCAGGGTAATATCTGGCGCTGCCTCTTTTAGACCTGAAAACATTAAATATTTATATAACTTCTGCTTTTTAACTCAAAATTTCTTATACTAGAGAAATAAGAAGAATGTTGTGTGTTTTCTGACTAGGAATTACTCCTCCTGTTAGAAAAAAGCCAGCTAAGATCTTAGTACAGATTTCTTTACTCTTGGGTGTAGTTGCTGCATCAAGTGATGTGCAGATCAGGTGTCTTTCTGTGGGACGAGTGAGCTCTGCAGTTCACACGATGTTCTTCTTGTCTCTGATACGAGCATTATAAGATCGTTCTATTTTCTTTCTCCTTCAGGTGGGATGATGACGTTGTTTTCAAGAACTGTGCAAAAGGTGTAGATGATCAGAAGAAAGACAAGAGATTTGTAAATGATACGCTACGATCTGAATTTCACAAAAAGTTCATGGAGAAATATATTAAATAGTACAGTTTTATGTGCTTAATTAAAGGCTGTAAAATGTAAACCATCTGACTTTATTTCGGTAGGTTTGTTTTTCTCCCCCTGCCTCCCAATCTAAATTGTGTATAGGCTTCCCTAATTTTAAGTTCCAAAATGTCTTTCCCTTTAACGATTCTTTATTCAGTGAAGACTTGGGAATTGGTTTCACCCAGTTTTCATCTCTGAATATTTCCAGTCATGTCATTTATTTTGAATATGGGAAAGGGAATCTGCTTGTAATAAATATTTTTAATAATCTAAATAGCCAAATCTGTGTCCCAACTTTTTGTTGAAATGTATGCAGCTTATAAAACGTTGTGTATTTTCTTTTGTGTATTGCATTTCTTTGCGAATTAACCTTTCCTCCTCATTTTTCTAACTTTGATTTAAAGTCAGTTAATTCATGGTTTCTTTTCTGTGTCTTGAAGAGTGTGGTGAAAGATTAAAGGGATTCCAAGTTGGACCAACATGTTGCTATGGAGGAGTGTGGTCAAGCAGGAAGTACCCCGAGTGTGTGTGTCTGAGGGAGCGTGGGTACCTCTCACTTCTGCAGATGCTCCTTTCTTGTCTCTCAGCCCAGGAGCTCCTTAAGCATGCCAAGGAAGCTTGTGCCGATCACCTGTGTTCTAGATACTCCCCTGGCATGTTTCTCTTAAATGACATAGAGTTGCATACTGGCACTCATTCGCTGCAAAGCCTAAGAGAGTTTAACTTGAAACAATACATGAAATAAAACCTTTGGAAATAGGATTTTGTTTGTTTGTTTGTTTGTTATCTTGGAGGATATATATGCAGGAAGTGGGTGTCTCTAAACAGCTAGGAAATGACGTTTTTGTAAACTGGGGCTGTGATTTCAAGGATGTCACTTGGATAGAAAATTTGAGGCCAGCATTGGAGCCTTCTGCAGATAGAGACCTGTTCATGGAATTCCTCAGCTGTGAAGGATGTCGAGCTTAGTAAGGTTAAAGACAAAACTTTTAAGGCGAAAAGAACATGTTTCACTGGCTATTTATATCAACCCCTTTCTTTAGAATCCCTAGTAGAAGCTTGGGCACGGGTATGTAACCTGGGTCAGGAGTTGGGCTTGAAATGTTGCCCAGGTCTTGACCAAGTTCACACCCTGCATTTTTTTTTTTTTCCAACTCAACTGGTTACACATAGTTTTGAATACCTTGGCTACTGTTTTCTTAAAGCCTTTAATATTATTGAAACATTTTAATCTCGAACTTTACAGTGTATAAAGTACCTTTACATTTCTGTTTGTTTTTTATTTTTTAGGGCCATATCCTCAGCATATGGAGGTTCCCAAGGGATCAAATCGAAGCTACAGCTGCCAGCCACAGCCACAGCCACAGCAATGAGGGATCTGAGCCATGTCTGTGATCTACGCCACGGCTCACGGCAACACTGGATCCTTAACCCACTGAGCAAGGCCAGGGATTGAACCCGCATCCTCATGGATCCTAGTTGGGTTCTTAACCCACTGAGCCACAAAGGGAACTCCTACATTTGTTTCCAATTTTCTTCATAACCCACTGAGCCACAAAGGGAACTCCTACATTTGTTTCCAATTTTCTTCATAGCAACACTTAACGTAGGAAGGAAATACTGGGTTATTCAAAGTTGAGGAAATGAAATTCAAGCAGCATTAATAAAAGTGGGACATGTGTGAGTGCCTTAAAACTATAGGAAAATTTGGAGTTCCCATTGTGGCTCAGCAGGATAAGAACCAGACTTGAATCCATGAGGATTCAGGTTCAATCTCTGGCCTCATTCTGTGGGTTAAGGATCCGGCATGGCCACAAGCTGCAGTGTAGTTTGAAGATGTGGCTGAGATCAGGCGGTGGCTTTGGCTGTGGTGTAGACTGGCGGCTGCAGCTCTGATTCAACCCCTAGCCCAGGATCTTCCATATTTTGCAGTTGCAGTCCAAACAAACAAACAAAAAAAAAATTGGACTTCCCTTCGTGATGCAGTGGTTAACGAATCCGACTAGGAATCATGAGGCTGCGGGTTTGATCCCTGGCCTTGCTCAGTGGGTTAAGGATCCGGCGTTGCCGTGAGCTGTGGTGTAGGTTGCAGATGTGGTTCGGATCCCGTGTTGCTGTGGCTCTGGCGTAGGCCGGTGGCTACAGCTCCGATTAGACCCCTAGCCTGGGAACCTCCATAAGCCATGGGAGCAGCCCTAGAAAAGGCAAAAATACAATAATAATAATAATAATATATATGAAGGTTTGCTTACCAAAGTGAAAGCACTATTTCTATTTCCAAAACTAGTCATTGAGATGATGGGTAAAATCTTGAGGAAAAGAAATAGCAGCACTTAATCATATAAACTTTTTAGCATCTGAAAGACATATAAAAAAGGGATCATATTTGGGCATGCCCTTACTCCAAGATCCACTTAACTTCAGATTCCATATTTGAGCCTGATAGGGTCAGGAAGAATCAGAGTAAAGTTAATTTCAATGATTTCTTTATCCCTTTTCCTAATATTTTCCAGTGTGAAACAACATTGTATATAACTGGTCATAGATCCAGGACACAAATAAATGCTACAGTTCAGCTTTCAGATTTATAAAGCCAGTAACAAGTTTCCTAGCAAAAAGGCCCAACATCCTCCTTGCAAAACACCTTGCATAGGTGTGACTGAGAAAACTGTCTAATCCCTTCTCAGGCCCATGCTGAGGGCCAAGAGCCAAGGCTTTGAAGCCAAAGGGACCCAGATGTGAAGCCCAGACAAAACCTAAACACTGAGACTTTACAGCTGTAACTCCCATCTCAGGGGTAGTGCCTGCCTCTTGCCCCAGGATCTAGCACCACGATGGGCATATCACAAGGACTGCCCTCTGCCCCCAGTGCAGGTCTGGGAAAAGCAGGGACCTAGACACCAGAGGCCTGGGAGTCCTGCCTGGAGCATGCCCTGCCGGCCCAGTTTCCTGCTGAGTTGTGGAAACTGGTGTGTCCACTGGGGAGAGCAGGGCGGGGCTTGTCCTTTGAGATACCATCTTAGAAATGGGACGAATTTGTTTGAACCAGTGCCAGGGGTGGGAGGGCAGGGGGGAGCCAGTGGAAGGGAGAGGAATTCAGCTGGAGCTTCTGAGGCCTGGGACATTGGCCCCTCCGACCTCTCAAGGTCCGAGGAGCACAGAAGAAACAGGACTGGCCTGAGAGTCGCATTCCAGTAAGTGTGCGGTGCCTCGGTGCCTGTGCTGGAGTGGCTGGAATGCAGCTTTCATACCTTCTCTAAACCACACGCCCACAGAGCCCCCTCCCTACGTCTTTTCCGGATGGAAGCTCTTTTAGGCGTATTTCCTTTTTTAACACGTCCTGTTCTCGCCTGGCCTAGTTCTCAGAGGTATTTCAGGAAGGAAAGAAGAAAAGGAAAAAACCAGTCAAGTTCACACTCCCAGGAGAGGCGTCTGCCAGAGTCCCTCTGCAGGGTGATCTTTTCAATCTAACTGTATTTTCAAACCGCCTCTCTTTGGAGAAACAGGCCAAGAAATGCCTCCCAAGGGCCTCACACTAAGTGGAAGCCGCTTCCTGGAAGCAGCCATCTCTGTGCCAGAGTCTGAGAAAGGAGGAAGGCGGAGTGAGGGCTTCGAAAACCTTCCGACTCTTTCAGAGGGAAGGTTCTGATGCTGTCCTCAAGTTTCCTCAATACTCTCACCTCCTTGAAAGGCCAACTCTTGGCCTCAGAGGCCTATTTCCCGAGTCGGGGTTAGATGAACATGGGGCCTTGAGTCGCCCTCTTGAAGTGTTTACCTGAAAGCCACGAGGGAAGGAAAAGCTGCCGATGAGGAGAAAACTGGGATAACAGAAGCGGCAAAGCTCACAGAGCACCGGGGCACATCCCTGGGGGCAGAGGCCCCATGGACCCTCTGTTTCTGCCCCCTGCCTCCTGCCAGGCCACCCCGCCCCCCACTCCCACCCCCGTCACTGCAGGAAGAACTTCCCCCTTGCCACTTCCCTGTCTAAAGCCTTCAACAATTAGGAAATGAGATGGAAAATGATCCCATTCAAGACAGCCATAGAACATGTCAAACGCATAGTCATAAACTTAACGAGAAAGGGGCAAGTTCCCTGTGGAGAAAACGCTAATATTCCACTGCGGGGCCTTAAAAAAGACAATAAATGCAGGGAAATACCTATTCCTGGGTATTCCTGGGATGGGAAGACTTAATAGTGTAAAGACACCAGATCTCCATCCAAGAAATTATGAAATTTTAGGAGGTGGGGATGTTTAAAAATGGATGTTTTAACCAAATCGCTTTACAATTTTCTGTTAAAATAAATTTGTAAGAACATCCAGGAGAAAAAAAATCTGGTAAGGAGCAATAATGAGAGGGATTTTCCCCACCAACTGAAAAATGGATTAGAAATATGTAAAAATGAGCATGGTGCTGGCAATAGAATAGAGAGATGGGGGCGGGGGGGATGGAACATAATAAAGAGTCTAGACACAAATTCAAGTCTGTAAAATAATTCTGTAGATAAGAAAATTTGCAAAAAAAAAGAAACAAGAAAACCAGGGGGGGCATTTGCAGTTATAAGGATGGACCTAGAGATTATCATAGTAAGTGAGGTAAGTCAGACGGAGAAAGACAGATACATGCTATCACTTACATGTGGAATCTAAAAAAATGATACAAATGGATTTATTCACAAAACAGAATCAGACTCACAGACATAGAAAATCATACGGTTACCAAAGGGGAAAGGGGAGGGGAGGGATAAATTAGGCTTAACAGATAAAACAGATGTAAAATAGATAAAAAAAACTAGCACCTATTGTATTACACAGGGATCTATATTCAGTATCTTGTAATAAACTATAGTGGAAAAGAGTGCAAAAAGAGGAGCTCCCGTCGTGGCTCAGTGGTTAACGAATCCCACGAGGAACCATGAGGTTGCGGGTTCGATCCCTGGCCTTGCTCAGTGGGTTAAGGATCCGGCATGGCCATGAGCTGTGGTGTAGGTTGCAGACGCGGCTCGGATCCCGAGTTGCTGTGACTCTGGTGTAAGCTGGTGGCTACAGCTCCGATTAGACCCCTAGTCTGGGAACCTCCATATGCCGCAGGTGTGGCCCTAAAAAGACAAAAAAAAAAAAAAAAAAAAAAAGAGTAGAAGAAAGAATATAGGTATATACATATACGTATAACTGAATCATTTTGCTTTAATACAACATTGTAAATCAGCTATACTTCAGTTTTAAGAAATCAAGGGGGGAAGCATGAACTGTTCAGTAAATGGTGTCAGGGAAGCTTACCAACCATCAGGTAGAAAATAAATTGCTAATGTCAAGCACAAAGCCAGAGGGAGACTGGTAAATTCAGCCAGTAGAGAAAGAGGCCCCTTTTAGATTTGGCTCATTCAGTCCTTTCTTTGTCAGCAGAAAGAAGTAACCAAAAGTGCCAGCTCCCTGTGGCAAGGACCCTGAAACAAAAGGGACCAGGTGACAGCAACGCTAAGATGGGACACCCTGGTACAGAGAAGCCAGGGTCAGCTGCAGCTCTGTTTCACAGCTTCCAGCTGTGCCCTAAGGGAGGTGAGACAGAAAGCCTCAAACCTCATCAGAACTGGCCCCGGGAAGCTGTCTCTGACAGCCCCTGCGGGACACAGAGAGAAGCTGGTGAGGAATAACCTTGCAGCAGCTCCTTGCAAGCCTCCCATGTTCCCACGTTCCAGCAGGCTCCCAAAAGGCTCTGCCAGGACTCAGATCAGCTGCGTTCCTGTCCTGCCCAAGTGGCCTGCGGAGATGATGTGCTGACCCGGGTGCCAGGACACAGCTGTTCCCCACAGCTACCCCACAAGTCCTCCAGGATAAGTTTCATGGGGTTTGAAGACTTAAAGGAAAAAAAATAAATGCACTGGAGAAAAATATAGGTAAAACATGTATTTAACGTTGAGCTGGGCTAGCCTTTCTAAGCAGGATATTGAAAGCAGAAAACCTTTTTTAAAAGAATAATTACATAAAAAGATTTCATAGATCAAAGAACTTAAAATGACAATGATTAAATTTTCTTATGTAACTTAAAATTTCTTAGAGTTTCATAGTGCCTTTCTTTTCTTCTCTAGTGTCTTCATTAAAAAAATTTGGGGTGGGGAGTTCCCATTGTGGCTCAGCAGTTAACGAACCTGACTAGCATCCATGAGGACTCCGGTTCAATCCCTGGCCTCGTTCAGTGGGTTAAGGATCCCACATTGCCATGAGCTTCGGTGTAGGTCACAGACACAGCTCGGATCCCGAATTGCTGTGGCCCCAGTGTAGGCTGGTGGCTATAGCTTGGATTGGACCCCTAGCCTGGGAACCTCCATATGCCATGAGTGTGGCCCTAAAAAAAAAAAAAAAAAATTGGGGAATTCCTGTTATGGCTCAGTGGAAACTAATCTGACTAGCATCCATGAGAACTCAGGTTGGATCCCTGCCCTCATTCAGTGGGTTAAGGATCCTGCGTTGCTGTGGCTGTGGTGTAGGCCGGCAGCTGCAGCTCTGATTTGACCCCTAACCTGGGAACCTCCATATGCCAAGGGTACGGCCCTAAAAAAAAGACAAAAAAATTTTTTTTCATTATATGAGACAAGCAGTTGAGTTCTCTCTTTTCTAGAACCTTCCAGATGGAGTAGTAGTCTCAGGATGAGTGTCATTATAGGACTGCTTTTAATGCTCTCCCATATAGAATCCTTTATTTTCCGTGTCCCATGTCTTTCTCCTTGACTTGTTCCCTTTTTTTATGGAGTACGTCTTGAAATAACTTCCTAGAAAAGGATGGATAAGGGGTAACATATCTGAGTTCTTTACGTCCACATCTAGCTTTATTCTACTAACCCCATCCTCTCCCCTTGCCCCCCCCCCACCACTGTTTTCCTGAGTGTAGTTTAAACTTCTCTTAGAATTTAAATGCTTTGCTCCATTTTCTTTTAAATTTCAGTACTGCTCTTGGAGTTCCCATCCCGGCACAGTAGAAACAAATCTGACTAGGAACCATGAGGTTTCGGGTTCGATCCCTGGCCTCGCTCAGTGGGTCAAGGTTCCTGTGTTGCTGTGAGCTGTGGTGTAGGTCACAGACTAGACTTGGATCCCGACTGCCTGGGACTGCGGCGCAGGCCAGCAGCTGTAGCTCCGATTGGACCCCTAGCCTGGGAGCTTCCATATGCTGCGAGTGTGGGCCTGGAAAAGCACACAAATAAATAAATAAATAAATAAATAAATTTCAGTATTGTTCTTAAAAATTCTGATGCTAATTATTTTTATGTTTCTTTGTACACGTCCTAGTTAGTATTGTTGTGCTTTCAATCTCTGCAATCTCTTGGGCTGTTGTCTTTTTCTTTGCTGTTCCAAAGTTTCTCAGCGATGTGCCCACTGTGAGTCTATTACCTTTATTAGGTTTGATTCTCAGTGAGTCCTTTGGTGATTCATGGGCTTCAGTTCTAGTAAAATTTCTCATCCTTCTGAAAACATCTCTCCGCCACCTCTTATGTCTCTCTGCTCAGAACTCCAAATTCTTGGTAGACCAACCCTCTATTATTTTTTCTCATATTTCTGTCTTTTTAGGGCCACACTCGTGGCATATGGAGGTTCCCAGGCTAGAGGTTGAATAGGAGCTCCAGCTGCCGGCCTACGCCACAGCCACAGCAACACAGGATCTGAGCTGCATCCGCCACTCACACCACAGCTCATGGCAATGCTGGATCCTTAACCCACTGAGCAAGGCCAGGGATTGAACCTGCATCCTCATGGATACTAGTCAGATTTGTTTCCGCAGAGCCACAGCAGGAAGTCCCCAGTCTCCTGGGTTTTGAAAGTCCCGCAGCTTGTAGATTGTGGTGTGGAGTTAGGTGGAAATGAGGAGTTGCTCTACTGGGTTACACTCTTTCAGAAAGCCACGGTACGGCTTTATGTCACTGATGCCCACAACCCCATTGCTGGCCCACATCTCTTTCCCAGATTCCTGCTCTTTGTTCCCAGCTGTCTGCTGAGCGAGTCCACTCATGGCCCACCAGCATCTCACCCTCAGCACACGTCTCCAGCACACAGCCCTCCTCTCTCCCTCTCTGCCTTTTATCAACACCAAGACTCCGGACAGGGCTGCCATTTCTTCACTTGCCAGTCTGCCACGAACAAGAATTTCAGTGGGATTTAAATGACATGTGATGATCGCCGTACAACTATAAATGTAATAAAATTCATTGAGTAATAATTTTAAAGAATGAAAAAATAAAAAATAAAAAATTTTTAAAAATGACATGCAGGTAAAAACCTTCGTCCTTCAGCAAGCGTTAGTTCCTTCTCCTCCTTTCCTTCCTTTTACTTCTTTCTTCTCTCTTTTCTGGAGGAAAAGAATTCTCACGGGGGGGGGGGGGCAGTTTCGTAAAGTTACCAAAGAGAATGTGTTTGCCCTTAAAAGTAGACAGAAAGGCCAACCGAGAGTCTCAAGGAGGAAGTGACACTCAGAGCTGACACATTTTCCTGCTCTTTCATTGGCCGAGACTCAAAGGAGAGGCGAGTTGAGGTGAGTGTGACAAAGGAGCGATTGGGCTTGTCCTGGCTGTCCCATCACCATCTACAAAGGGGCTCCAGTCAGAGTCTGTTGGAGCTGATTACAAACCTTAGGACGCTGGCCAGGCTGGGGCAGAGGGAGCTGTTTGACTGAGGCCGTCTAAATCACAGAAAAAAATGTTTCTCTTGCGACAAAAATAGGTTTTCTTCTACTTGAAAATCACTGAAGGCTGCAGGCATCTGTATCAGCCCCTGAAATACAAACACAACCACATCCATCCTCCCATTACCTTCTGAGCCCGGTCATCGGAAAACGCTCATAAAACATGTAAAAACAGACGTAATTATTTAATAGGCTGCCAGACACCAGGGAGGACCAGGGCCCAGCAGCATAGCAGGAAAAGTGGACAGTCGTTCATGTGGAGAAGTGTGTGGTTTTGAAGCAGAAAAGAAAAAGACAAAAAATATGGAGGAGCAGGTAGAATATGTTTTGCTTATAAAGGCAAGTCAGTGCTTTTAGAGGATGCATCTTAAAAAGGGCTTTAAGGGAGTTTCCATCGTGGCTCAGTGGTTAACGAATCCGACTAGGAACCATGAGGTTGCGGGTTCGATCCCTGGCCAGTGGGTTAAGGATCCGGCATGGCCATGAGCCATGGTGTAGGTTGCAGACGTGGCTCGGATCCCGCGTTGCCGTGGCTCTGGTGTAGGCCGGTGGCTACAGCTCTGATTTGACCCCTAGCCTGGGAACCTCCATATGCCATGAGAACAGCCCAAGAAATGGCAAAAAGACAAAAAAAATAAAGGAAAAAAAATAAAAAGGGCTTTAAGGAGTTCCCACTGTGGTGCAGCAGGTTAAGAACCCAGTGTTGCCAGAGCTGTGGTTTAAGTTGCAGCTGTGGCTCAGATTTGATCCTTAGCCTTCCATATGCCACCAGCGTGGCCAGAAAAGAAAAAAAAAAAAAAAGTGCTTTAAAACTGAGCACATATTCTGTGCAAGATGCTGTTCTAAATATGGAGAGTCAAAAATGCTTAAGACAGAGTGCTAGTCCACTGACTCAGCTGTCTGCCTGTCTGGGGTCCGACAGAGGTGGTTCGAATCACAGCTCCACTACCTCCTTGACTTTGTCATTTCATCTTCCTGAGCCTCAGTCTGCAGATCTGCGGAATGGGAGTAATGATCCCATTTTGTCAGAATAAGACATGACGTGTACAGCTCTTTGCATACGACCTGGTACTTGGTAAATAAACGGAGCTCGGTTCTCTCCTATCCCACCCCACCTTCTGCCATTACTCCCATCACCCGCTGTCTATTTACTCCCTGCTGGGCTCCCAAGCCCAGAGGAGGGCACACTAGCACTCGGGGAGGGCGCGGCAGATGTGATGTCAAAGCGTAAAGCTGCGTTTCAGAAGAAATAAATGAACGTGTTCGGAGAAAAAAGGAAAAACGAGAATGGTGAACAGCAACTGCCCAAAGAACTGCCCACATTTAGGCCAGAGCAGAGGCGATTCAGGGTTTGGTTAGGAAGGTTGGAAGCCTGTATTCATCCGTGAAGAAGCCTCTTGTATGGATACGGAGGGAGCCTCAAGCAGCGAGGACCACCGCGCAGATTTCAGCACAGGGGCAGGAAGCATCTTTTGCGGGCAGAGCCATCAAGGTGGAGAGAGGCGCCCTCTGGTGGTCATAGCGGGTGAGCTAGAGGCTGAAAGGTGGCCTGTGGCATTGAGGAGGGGGCTCAGGCGCGGCAGCTCGGGAGGGGGAGAGATATTTACCCCTTTCAACCCTGAAGGTTCTGATTCTGAGAATTCTGCTCTGTTAGAAACAATATCTAAGGAGTTCAGTGGTTGTCGCGTGTGACCATTCCAAACCTCTCGTGGAATTTCCCACTTCCTAAATAATGGTGCAAACTTTGTTGTTAAAGATAGTAATAAACACCACTAAACGTAGCCCGTCTGCTGCTCTGCTTGTAGTTTCTCGAATATCCCAGAATTCGCCTTACTTCTAGAAGAACCTCACACTGTTCCTTCTTCCAAGATGGCCACCTACTGCCTCCCAAACTGTCTTCACAAGTTATGCCCATTCCTTGTGGTCCAGCTTAAGTCCGACAGGAACCTTCCCAGATCCCTGCAGGTGCAATTGACACGTTCCCTTCCATCTGCCCGTAGCATTTTCTTTTTTGGTGTGTGGAGATCTCACATGGATAGCTGTCTCCCACACTAGATTAAGAGCTCTGGGCCTCTCACAGAAGCTTAATATTATTTATTCTCATCCCTCCCCTCCAAAAAAAAATAAGAGGTGCTCAGTATTTGACTTTTAATTGCATGGCATTATCCTCCTTTCCAAACTAGACATTATCCTCCTCTAAAATCTAGAACAAAAGAAAACAAGAAAGCAAAACCAAAATCCAACTTGCATGAATTTCTGTTTGTCTGTGGTGGCCTCTATATATTCTGGGTCGATGAAACAGTCAACTGAAAAAAATGCACAACCTAAAATGTGAGGGTTATGTTTTATTTAGTGGCCTTACTGAGAACTATGGCCCCGGGATGGCAGCCTCTCAGATGGCTCTGAGGGACTGTTCTAAAGAGTTAAGGGGAGTTCTCGTTGTGGCGCAGTGGTTAACGAATCCGACTAGGAACCATGAGGTTGCGGGTTCGATCCCTGCCCCTTGCTCAGTGGGTTAACGATCTGGCGTTGCCGTGAGCTGTGGTGTAGGTTGCAGACACGGCTCGGATCCCGCATTGCTATGGCTCTGGTGTAGGCCGGTGGCTACAGCTCCGATTCGACCCCTGGCCTGGGAACCTCCATATGCCGCGGGTGCGGCCCAAGAAATAGCAACAACAACAACAACAACAAAAAAAAAAAAAAAAAAAAAAAAAGAGTTAAGGGAGGAGCCAGGGGATATATAGGAGTTTTTGAAAACAAACAAACAAAAAAAAAAAAAAAACAGGTAGTCGAACATGAAAAGATTACTGCTGATCACACATATACACACAAAAGACAAATATCTCAAGTTAATAAATGTAGTGCTTTTCTGTGGATGGGAAGATGCAAGAGTCTGGGCTTATTGAAACCATGCCTTTGATATGCACCTTACCCATCTAGAACCTGTATCCTGTTTTTCTCCATCCTGAATTACCCTCAGGGTGCACAGTTTCGGGGGGTGGGGGGTGTCACCACAATAGCTGATGGCTTGATGGCTCACCATCTTTTGTTTATTGAAATGGCCGATGGCATTCCCTGTCCACCCTCTGCAACTAGTTACTACATTAGATTGACTGTGGGTCAATGCGTACTTCCTCGTCTTAGGTCCCCAAATATCGCTTTTCCTCATTTGTTCCCTATAACCCTGACAAATCTCCAGTCATGAGGAGCATGATTTTGTGTATTTGGGTTCAAGTGCTGGCCCTAGCACATACTAACAAGGTGATCTTGGAGACTGTGCCTCAACTGTAACATGGGGGGATGACACCTTGCTCTCAGAATAAGGGAATCCAATAAAATGCCAAGTACTTCCCAAGTGTTAGTAGCGAATACCATTGGTATGTGCTGCAATAACCTCTTCCTTGTCAAGCACATAAAGCCAAGCCTGTGCTTGGAAAATGGCAGGAGTCCAGGCAGAAGTCCACCCAGCCCACTGCCCTTGACACCTCAATGGGAACTCAGAAAGAAACACTGGGGTTGCTACTCCCCACCCCCACCCTGCACCCCCATGCCCGCTATTTCTTCAAAGCACATTTCCTCTCTTGGGGTTTCTTGCTCTGAAAAAGAGAGAAAAGCATGGTGTCTTGCAAAGCTGGAGCATCATTTAAGCTCCCTCTTCTGCCTACTTTAGTCCTTAGAGAAAAGAAGGAGCCGTCAGTTTCCCATTGCAAAAGCATGAAGGGAGATTAATAACAGTACCAGTTCATGCGGAGATAATACTCCATGAAAAATACCCTTCCATTCTAATTCTCTCAGTTCAGAGAGATGGAGCCTGAGAGGCAGTAAATTGATGTCATTATGAGTCATATACTGGGACAGATACAGAAATAACTCCATTGCCCCAGAATCCCATCACGTTCCTCTCCTGCGTTCTCCATTAAACTGGATGTGCTTTTCTCAAGTTAGGCGGAGTTTTTAGTGATGACGGAAGCTAGTTCTGAAATTGGAATCCAAAGCACAACCATATCCTTTGGTAAAGTGGCGCGCACCCGATCTTATTCAAATGAATGGCTTAGATACTGTCTCTGCTCCTTCCTGGCTGGGCGAGCCCAGGCCATGATGCTCTGTGAGCTCTTCATCATCGAGAACAATGGGGAAATGATGAGGGCTTTGTGTCTCGTCCCTGCCAGTGTGTAACGGGGGTGGCTACGCTTTCCTCCTTTCCCTCTGTCTTTTCTTCACACTCCCTCTAAGTGCACATTTAGGGCTTACTTGGAGATTATCTCCCCATGCCTCTTTCCGGCAATTATCTTATTTTTTTTAAGTTTTATTGAACTATAGTTGATTTACAAGGAAGTGGTCATGTCTGCTGTACAACTAAGGGACCCGGTCATACACATACTCATCTCCATTCTCTTTCAGATCCTTTTCCCGCATAGCTTATCCCAGAATACTGGGTAGAGTTCTCTGTGCGATACAGCAGGTCCCCGTTGGCCGATGGCCAATCCTTCCATATACCTCAATGTTCCAAGCAATTATCTTGGCTGGGGAGGAATTTAACCCCGCCCTCTCAAGTCATTTCACCAAAGCCTACGAGCATGGACTCCTTTGCCTTCCAGTCATTATAAGAGCCTGGTTTATGAGAAATCCTGCTAATGGAGGGACGCAGGAAGGACATCTAGTTCCTTCCTTTGTCCACATGGTATGAGTTTTACCCCGGGTCAGCTGTCAGGAGGAATCAACCCAAGCTTCCTCTTGGGGACACCCACTGTGGTGAGGAGTGGGGGACAGCCCTAAAAAATTCCCCGTAAAAGCTACAATCAGATATTGTCTGGGATGACCTCTCCTGAGGCTCCGTGGTGGGAAGAACGGCCCCCTCTGAGCCACTGTTCAGGGGCGCTCGTCCTGTGAGGGGCAAACTCATTGGCCCAAGAGCACGGCTAGAAAATAAAGGCCCAGAAGAACAGCCCCATATAAGGGGTTTAAATCACCTCTCTGACACGCTCCTCACTGGGGGGACGCCTGCACCTGCAGCCCTCCTTTGGGTGGGTACTGCTGCTTTGCCTCTGCCTCAGATACACGGACTACTTCTCTGTGCACTCTCCACGTGTTATACTGTGTCTCTAACAATAAACTTTGGGCCTCTTTTCACCATCTTTGCCTCCTTGAAACATTCTTCCCGTCAACAGGGCAAGAATCAGGGCAATTCTGCTTTTAGCCTCTAGCTGATCTAGTAGCTAGGGTTCCTGGTTTTCATCCAGGCTGCCCAGGTTCAATTCCTGAGCAGGGGATTGAGATACCACAGCAATAAGCCATCCCTCACTGCTGTCACATTGAAATCAGAACTGCATTGGTTTTACCTGGCAGACTTGGTGAGTCCTGTCAAGTCCTATCCAGACCAGGAGCCCCTCTTTGCTGGGTCACTAGGAAGTTCGGAAACAAATCGGAAGAGATCCTGTGCATACCACCTGTTTCCACGTTTCCTTTGCGGGTCACTTGCCAACCCTATTTTTCCTTTGCCTGGAGTCCCTCCATTCTTTATTTTGTTCCTTTTGGGTCATGTGTATTTTTGGAAGCACCACACCCTTTCAAGAAAAAAGAGGAAATGTATAAAGACATTTCAGAAATGACAGATGTCTTGAATCAGTTCCTAATTTATTCTTGTATATACATTTAAACTTAAGCAGATTATAGTCAGAACAAGGGGGAGTTGTATGGACTGCACTATGCATGCCTCTAAAAGTCACATGTTGAGGTCTTAATGCCCCATGTGAGGGTACCAGCGGTGGAACCTTTGGGAAGTTATTAGGTCATGAGGGTGGAGCCCCCATAGATGGGATTAGTGCCTTTATAAGAAGAGAGAGGAGCAGATGATCTCTGGGCCATGTGAGGCTATAGCAAGAACGTAGTTGTTGGAACCAGGCAGAGGGTTCTCTACATCTGCTAACACCTTGACCTTCAACTTCCCTTCTTCCAGGACAGTGAGAAAGAAATACTTGTTGTTTAAGACACCTATGTTATGGTATTTTGTTATAGCAGCTGAAAAAGACTGAGGGAGTAATTTTCCCTCCACCTTTTTGGGTCCTCTCGGAAGTAAATGCCAGGACAGAATTAGACACACGAGAGATTTATTGGGGTGGGGGGGGAGCACCTGTGAAGGATAAAGGGGAAAGAGAGCAGGAGTAAGTGGCGACGGGGCAGGGGGGGGGGTTCTTCCACTCCTGACACCTGTGGGAGTAGAGGGAGAAGCAGAATCTAACCCCCAAGGTGATGGGGTTAGGAAACAGGGCCTCTGGGAGGCGATAAGGTCATGAGGGTGGAGCCCTCAGGAATAAGATTAGTGCCCTTACAAGAGAGGCTAAGGTGTGCTTTTGCTCCCCTCAGGGTCTTGTGAGGACAAAAAGGGGAATCGACACCCCCAACAAGGGCCTCACCTGACCTTGCTGGCAACTTGATGTTAGACCTTTTAGCCTCCAGAACCGTGAGAAACAAATTTCTGTTGTTTATAAGCCATCCAGACTGTGTGGTGTTTTGTTATAGCAGCCTGAACAGACTAAGGCAATTAATACTTAATTTAAAAGTAGCAGTTCTCAAAATTAATATATTCATATGATGTGTCTCTCATTAACAATTTTGCCTTTAAAATTTTGGCTTTCAATTTGTCCCGCTTACAAACTTCTGGCATGCACTTCAAACGGACCAGCAGAAGGCTTTCAGGAGCCCTCCTTATCATTCCATATAGGCTGCTTTCTATCTGTCCGGCTTTGGAATCAGACAAAAAGTTGTTAGCTTAAAACCCAACACATAGTAAACACTCAGAAGGGTAGCTGTTTCTACCATGAGCATCATTAAAGATAGTCTCTGCCTTAATCTTTCTTTTCATTCTTTCATTTGCCCAGCAATTATTGAGTATCTATGTGTGTCAGGCACTCTGGTAAATGCCAGAGAGTCAAAGAGCAGCCAGACGTAGTACTTGCCCTCCACGAAACCAGACTCTAAGAGGAGAGAAGGTACAGGCCCCAAAAGTAACTAGAATAAAGCAGAGAAAAGCAGGGGAATTTTAGCCGAGGGCTGTATAAAGAGCAAAGAAGAGGGAGAATTTACTTTCCGCTAGGCATCAAGGAAAACATTCTGGAAAAATCCAACCTTTGCCTGGTTTGTAAATGCCAAGATCTAGACCCACTGGGCCTGGAAAGGGGGACACACTGGGCATCATCATTATCTGCTGTAGCTTGGTCTAGCCGATGCCATGTGTGTTTTCAGGGAGGTGCTGCTTTACAGGGACCAGCTGCCTCTCAAATCATATTATAAATATGAACAGCAGAACTACACATCAAATCAGAAATAATAGCAATGTGGAGTTTCCTTTGTGGTGCAATGGTTTCAGCAGCATCTCTGGAGCACTGGGACGCAGGTTCGAGCCCCAGCCTGGCACAGTAGGTTAAAGATCTGGTGTTGCAAAGGTTACAACTGCTGCTGGGATCTATCCCTGGCCTGGGAACTCCATATGCAGTGGGGTGGCCAAAAAAGAAAAGAATAGAAATAACAGCAATGATAGCTTCAAACCTGTCCTCTGTTCCTTTTAAGCATTCTATAAAGGAAGCTCACCTCTGAATGCTTTTGAGGGATTCGCAGAGGACACATCAGGGCCCTTCCTTTCTGTTGTTGCAGGTCATTAACAGCATAACTGCATGAGACGCCAGCACCCGTGGAGGACAGGGACACCCTCCTGCAGGGAATTGCCACCTGCCTCCTGTTCGGCCTGAATTGACTTCAACCTGTGTTACTCTTTTGATCTGTTCAGATTCTACCTTCACAATCTGCGCCCACACACATCCCCCACTAGGCTTCTCCTAAAATAAATGCAACCCAAGGGCTCATATCACTTGTGATTCTGTTCCTCAAAGCCTCCTCTGGCGAATGGCCAAGGCTGAGGTTTCCAGTTGGATGGGCCAGTCCTTGGCCCTTTCAATTGCCCCTCTTTGGGCTCCATTTTGGGCAACAGCAGGAAACTCCAGGTTGGATCCCCCACATCTTTAATAACCATGGGAGACATGGGACTGGCCAAGTGGTCCCACTTAAGCCCCCCACATTGATGGTGGCTGTCCTGATTCCAAAGTAGGAGAAAGGCAGGGAAGCGTGTGATGTCATGTGAGGCAAGAGAATGCTCCGGATTCTTGGCACTCTCGCCTGGAGGTCCCTTTCCCTGAGATGGGAAAGCCTGGGGGGAGGAATTGGTTGGGGAAAAGGGAGGGCAGGGGAAACAAGAGTTCAGTTTTGGAAAGTCTGAGGTCTTATTTATTTATTTATTTATTTATTTATTAAATGTTATTCGAGTATAGCTGTGTTAATTCCTTCTGTACAGTGAAGTGCTTCAGTTATATATATTCTTACTCTATTCTTTTCCATTATGATTGTCACAGGACATTGAATAATTTCCTATACTGTACAGTAGGACCTTGTTGTTTATCCACCCTGTATGTAACAGTTTGCTTATCCCAAACCCCAATCCTTCCCTCCCCTCCCCACTGTTCTCTATATCAGTGAGTCTGTTTTGTTTTGTTTTGTTTTTTTGGTAGATATGATTATTTGTGTTATGTTTTAGCTTCCACATATAAGTGATAATTGTGTGGTATTTGTCTTTGTCTGACTTACTTCACTTAGTATGGTAATCTCTAGATCCATCCATATTGTTGCAGATAACATTAGTTCATTCTTTTTGATGGCTGAGTAGTATTCCATCATACATAGGTACTGTATCTTCTTTATCCATCCCTCCATTGATGGACATTTAGGTGGAGTCCATGTCCCGGCTATTGCAAGTAGTGCTGCAATGAACATTAGGGTGCATGTATCTTTTCGAATTATGGTTTTCTCCAGATAAATGCCCAGGATTGGAATTGCTGGATCACATGGTAGTCCTATTTTCAGTTTTTTGAGGAACCTACATAATGTTTTCCTTAATGGCTGCACCAATTTACATTCCCAGCGACAATGTAAGAGTGTTCCATTTTGAGATCCCTTTTAAGTTCTCTAAGTGGAGACGTAAAATAATAGGCAGTTAGGCATCTGCATGTGGAGTCCTGAGAAACCGTTAAGGTTACAGGTATAACATATATATAAAGAAAGCCTTCAGGATATAGGTGTTATTTAAATCCATGAGACTGGTGTTATTTACCTCCATATCACCAAGAAAGTGAATGTATATAGAGACTAGAAGAAGAGCTCTAGAAACTTCCAAAGGTTAGAAGTCAGGAAGAAGATGAAGACCCAGCAAAGGAGACTTAAGAAGAAGCAGCCGAATGAGGCAGGAAAAAAATCTAGGAAATTTTGGAGTCCTGGAAGCCACGAAAGGGAGGATTTTGAGGGGGAGGGATGATCCATCCGGCCCGCTGGCTGCTAGGTCAAGCGGGCAGAGACCGAAACATGACTCTGAGATTTAACAACACGGAAGTTATCCGTGACCTTGACAAAGGCAGTTTCGGGGAAGTTTGCTCTGGCTTCCAGGCCCGTGTTCCCCCGGTGCCAGCCCCTCACCTACCCTGACCTCTTCTTTCTCTTCCTGAGCCTCCCTCTCAGCTTCTCCCCACAGCAACTGCCCATGAAACCATTTGACCCTGCCCTGATCCTCTATCTCCAGGTGTTGCAGAGATTCCTAACCTTTTGGGGTCAAAAACTCTTTGCGAAACCTACATAAACACATGCTCTTCCTCCTCATCCACATTCAACTATGTATTATCCTCTTGGGGTTCACAGACCCCCGAATCCCTGATCCCAGGGTAAGAACGACTTCAGGTAGGTTCCCGAAGTTTCCTTCAGCTCTGGCAACACAGAGGTCTTGAAACCCCAGCTTGTCCATCCCAGACCCCAAACCCTCCTTAGGTCTTTTTTCAAATCAAAGACAACGAGAGCTAAGAAAAATCATGTTCTTATTACAAGTTCTCAGGGAGGCAAATTTAGGACAATGCAAGCAGACATGGTAACCAAAGCAAGTGCATGTTAAATGGAATAATTTCACCTCTTTTGATACATCTTAGCTCTCCTTTAGATCTGACTTCTGGCAGTTTCCATAGGTCGTTAGACTAAGGGCATCCATATCCTCTACACAAGGATCATAAACTCAGCATCTGTGGGGACTGGGCACGTAATGACATAAGTGGAAATGCATGGAAAAACCCATGGATCAACCCATGTGCAACCCAAGCGACTGGGTCTGTAGTGACCAGGGAGAGTGGAGACCACATACTTGGTTTAAAAAGAGCAGCTGATACTCTACTCTGGCAAATGTTGACATGAGAGAATTTCAGCTCACATTGCCGAAATGTTTTCCCAAAAGTTGAAAATATTTTTGCTTTTCAAGACAATCTGCAAACCTGATTCTTATGCAGTCTAAATAAAATATGGGGAGTTCTCATTGTGTCTCAGTGGAAATGAACCTGACTAGTGTCCATGAGGACATGGGTTCAATCCCTGGCCTCACTCAGTGGGTTAAGAATCTGGTGTTGCCATGAGCTTGGCCGTGGTGTAGGCCAGCAACTGTAACTTCTATTTGACCCCTAGCCTGGGAACACTCATATGTCATGCGTGTGGCCTTAAAAAGACAAAATAAAAAAAAATAAAATAAAATGATGATTAATGAGAATCTACTGCATAGCACAGGAAAATCTATTCCATAGTTTGTAATAACCTATATAGGAAAAAAAGAATGAATATATTTATATGTATGACTGATTCACTTTGCTGTACATCTGAAACTAATACAACATTTTAAGTCAACTGCACTCTGATAAAATTAAATTTTTTTAAAAAGAAGGAGTCTTCAAATGATTTAAGCCCTGAGCCTCTGAGTCATCCAGCTGAGGCCATCAGGGAGCAATGACAAGCTGTTGCCTCTGTGCCTTGTCCAAATTCCTGACCCACAGACTCTGTGAGCATAACAGATAGTAGCTTTATGTCACTAAGTTGGAATGACTTTTTAGGCAGCCGTGGTAACTGGGTTCTCCTTTATAAATATGGAAGGGCTTTAGCAAATCCATTGTGGAACACACCTTTTAAAAACATCTGTGCTCTCTGGAGTCTTTTTAAATTATGATTTTCTTTGGCTGATGCCCTTATCAACACGCCTATGACTCTGATTTCTGAACGTTTCCAAGACTGCAGCATTGGTTTTGATGGATGCTCTGGTTGATCCCCACGTGAGCACAGCTGGTCTTTGGCCAACCAGCTCCTCTCCACTTTCCCAGGAACCTCACTCATTATTCACTGAAGCAGGCTCCCAGCTGTCTCTGGAAATACGTCCGTCCTGGGTGGACAAGCTATGTTTGCATCCTTTAACCTTTTAACTCTGTAAAAATAGCAGTTTTCATTAAGTAGGCTGAAGTCTCAAACTCTAAGTACTGCATTTTTTTGGAGAACCTTCCTCCACCTTGTCCATCAAGGTCACAGCTCAAGCAGTACATCTCCTGGGAGGCATGACCTAACCCCATCTTTTCCCCCAGGCAAAAGTTGTGGTCCTCTGCACAGAGCAAACATCTGGTGCCACACATGCTGGCGTGGCAGAGTCAGGATGGTGACGGGCTGGGCCCTTGCAGCCAGCCAGATCTGCTGTGAGTCTTGTTCTGCCATTTAATTTGGAACTTTATGACTGTGGACAAGTTGGGTTCTAGTATGTATAAAACAGGGATAATTGGAGCTCCCTGGTGGCTCAGTGGGTTAAGGATCTGGCAATGCCGTGAGCTGTGGGGTGGGTCGTTGATGTGGCTCGATCCTGCATTGCTGTGGCTCTGGCGTGGGCCAGCAGTTGCAGCTCCGTTTCGACCCCTAGCCTGGGAATTTCCATATGCCTTGTGTGTGGCCCTAAAAAAAATACAAAAAAAAAAAAATACAAAAAAAAAAAGAGTGGATGGATAATAGGAGTTGGCAGGGGTGGGGGCAGCCTGGGCAGCAGCCTGGGCAGCTGGAGGGACAAGGGTGGAGATGAGAGGAGAGCTTCCAAGCAGCCCTCAGTTCCAACATGGTCATCCTCCCGGCTCGTGTTAAAGAGGCCGGTAAAGTCCTTCCGAGTCCACGGCAGAACTGGGGTTTTCGGATGAAACGTTATGTGCAGCTGTGCACTACAGGGAAGGCAGAGCAGTTCTGTCTGAGGCGCCGGGCTCCCCTGGCCTCTGGCTCCGTCCCTGTGGTAGCCCCTGAGCTACTTGGAGAAACCACACACTCAGCTTCTTGTAGCTGTGATTCCGTAAAGCTGTGAACAGACACACCGGTGCCTTCGCCCCCAGCAAGGGGGAAACTTATCAATAACACGCGGGAGAGTGTGGACAGGAGTGGCGGCGGCTGCCACGCCTGTGGGCCTGCAGGGGGTGCCCTCCCACAGGGCACAGGTGGCCTGGTCCAGTGTAGAATCCAGGCCAGAATCAAACACCAGGCCAAGCCTGCCTGGCTGGCAGGCCCAGGCCAGCAAGGGGAGGCGGGGAGGGACCAGGGGTGGGTTACCCCCAGCATGCGGGAGCTGAGAAGGATGCAAGACTTCAAAATAACCACGTGTGCTGGGTTAGCTTAGACAATTTCTCCTGGACAGCCTTCCCCAGGGAGGGCATTGGGGGGAACATCTTATAATGTGGACTTATATACACACACACACACACACACACACAAACCGTATGAAAACTACCCATGGTTCTCGATCTTCAGAGGGTTCAGTCACTCTCAACAAGGCATTTTCTTGCATTTATAAGATGCACCACAGTTTCCCTACCCCTCCGCCTTTGCTTTTTGCTGAAAGCCTTGCCCTCCCTAAAGATGGTCACCTCCTCCTGGAAGTCCTCTCTCAGGCCAGTCGCTGTTTCTTTTCTTTTTTAAAACAATTATGGCTGCACCTGCAGCACATGGACACTCCCAGGGCGAGGATCAAAACCACGGCTCGCTGCTGCAGTCTGAGTCCCAACCGGCTGCACCACAGCAGGAACTCCCTGGTTGCCACTTCTTTTTCCGTTTCTTTTGCATGTATTTCTGCCCTGTGCCAAACTGCTTGCGGACTTAGTTGCCTTAGACTTTGGCCAGGCTTGCGGAAAGGCTCCATGCACGCAGTTAATGCCAGCCCCGAGCTACTGGGTAACAGATGTGCGAGACATCCCCGTGGAACAACTCCCAGAGTCATCATGGGGGGAGGGGACAGCTGGCCTGGGCAAGCCCAGCTGACAGTGGAGGTCCTTGAAGATGCCTGGGCTCGGGGTGGCGGGCAGGTGGACTTCACACCTATGGTGGGGGGCAGCCTTCACCGCCACAACGAGCCCCTGGTTTCCCTCCTCCTGTTCTGAGAGAGCAGCTGGTGAGACCGGGAAGGCAGAGCATCCAATGGCTGGTGAACCTCACTGCTAAGGTCGCATGCAGAAGCAGGACTGAAGAATGTGCACTGGCCCCCAGACTCAGAAGAGCAAATCTCTTTGGCTACAAATTTGCTGCTGACACTGGAGGTTTCTGCCCAGTTGCTTTTCCTTGGGCAAAAGCAAGGAAGCTCCCTCTCACTGCCGGGGCTCTTAAAAGAAGGGAGGTAAAAATCAGATGCCTTCAATTTATCTGACCAGGCGGGCACTTTCTTTTTTTTTTTCCTTTCTACCTGTGTTGGAGTTTCCTTCCGTAGGATGGATGCTTGTCGGACCTAAGATGAAACACTTTCTCTTTTATTCAGATATATATTAAGGGCACTTTGCTCTACATTTCAAAATGAATACATGTCTAAAATTGGGTTTTCTTTTTAAAGCTGGCTTTCTTTTTTCTTTTTTTTTTTTTTTTTTTTTTTTGCCCATCCCATAGCACATGGAGTTTCCAAGTCAGGAATCAGTTGCAACCTACGCAATGCAGCATCCTTAACCCACTTTGTCAGGCCGGAAATTGAACCTGTGTCCCTGTGCTCCAGAGATGCCACCAATCCTGCAGTACCCCAGCAGGAACACAAAGCTGGCATTTTTTCACATTAACTAAAATGTTCTCAATAAAGTCCAAGTCACCATAAAGTTTGGATGATAGAAGACAAGTCTCCTCACCCACGTTTCCCTCCTGAGCCAGGAAGGCCCAGATCAGTCAAGGACTATTATGGACTGTTTGTATCCCTCAAAATTCATATGTGGCATTTCTCTTTCCAAGTGCACATGCCAAGGAAAGGACATGTAAGGACACAGTGTGAAGGTTTCTGCAGGAAGGGGGTTCTCACCAGGAACTACATTGGCTGGCACCTTGATCTTGGTTTTCCCAGTCTCCAGAACTGCAAGGAAATACCTTTCTGTTTAAGGCATCCAGACATGGTAACTTGTCATAGCGGCCTGAGCTGACAGAGAAAAGGACAAAGATAAGAGAGAAACAGAGCGAGCAGCAGCCAGGGCCCAGCTCCCTTCTCCCAGAGCCTGTGTGAAACCAGGTTCTCTTAGCAACTGTAGGGATTGGTCGCTATGGCAACGATACTGGAGCTCAGGTGAGGTCCAGGAGCAGATTCCTCCATCCTTGCCACAGGACCACCCGCTAACCAGGATCGTCAGGTGCCAGGCAGACTGTGGCGTTTAGGCCTACCCCCAACCTCGGATGTCCTTCTAGGCCACCCCTCACCATCGACCTGCACCAGATCCTCACTGGAAAACAATCCAGAACCAGGTTCTCTTGGGCTTTTTGAGCAAAGAAGCAAAGAGTCTGTGTGCGTTTGGGAGAAGTAGGAGATTGAAGAATTTGCACACAAAATCATCACCTTTCAGCTCCTGCCTTTCCTCCCTACAGTCGAGCTGGCCTGCAGGTTCTAACCATGAAGGTGGCTTTGGTATGTTGCTGGACGCCAACATCTGTTCCAAGGAAAAGACAATGTCCTTCTCTGTCCCCACAAGGTCAAGCCCTGCTCCTCAGCCCTGCCACCTGGCCAGATCCCCACCTCAAGGCAGGGATGAGGACATCAGAAAGGCTGTTACCATATTTAAAGAGAAAAGGATTATGTAAGCACAGTTTTGTTTGTTCGTTTGTTTGTTTTTTTGTGGGATTCCTGTTGTGGTTCAGTGAGTTAAGAAGCTGACATAGTGTTCATGAGGATGCAGGTTTAATCCCTGGCCTTGCTCAGTGGGTTAAGGGTCCAGCATTGCCACAAGCTGCAGCATAGGCTGTGGCTGCAGCATAGGCTGGTAGCTGCAGCTCTGATTCGATCCCTGGCTGGGGAACTTCCATATGCCGCAGGCGTGGCCCTAAAAAGAAAAAAAAAAAATCTTATAATAGACATCAAGTTTATGCAATAAAAAAAAAAAAGGCAGTGCTAGTCCCTTGTCCCAGATGCTTCTTGCAAAACTAGCAAAAGTTCCTCATCTATACCACATTCCCCCAGGGCTGGCCTGACCCATCCTAAGTTCTCCAGGGAGTCAGGGGTCCTGGGGTCAAGGGAGCAGATGGTGACCCAGACTGGAGGTGCAGGGAAGGAATTTCTTGTTTTCTTGTCCCAAGGGCTTCCTCTTCCCCACTGAGAGCTGGGCTAGAGGAAATTAGGTCAAAAGGCAGCAAGAAAGATGATTTGCAGCAGAGAAAAGGGAATTTCAGACAAAAAAAGTGACCTTTCTGGAGCTCAGGTCACCTGGTTTGAAAGAGCCTCTGTGTGCATTTTAGGAAGACCTGGGGTCTATTTGAAGGAGCACTAGACCAGGACGGGAAAATGGGCTATCGTTCTGGAATTCTACCCACCAAGCGTGCGACCTTAGATTAGACACGTCACTTCACACCCAAGGATGCAGTTTCCCCATCTGTGAAATAGAGACACATGTCCTGTTCTGCCCGTTTCACACAGCAATCAGGATATCAAGCAAGAGACAAATGCGTGTGGGAACATTCTTCATGTGAGTTATGAACAAAGCAGATTTTTCAAGCATTTTGAATTGAAACCGCACAACTCCGATTAGAACTCGAACCCATGTGCTGGGCCTCTAATCCAGCCAGAACCCAGACTGGGACTTGAACTCACTGTTTTTTAATTAAAATCACACACCCGGTCTCAGGACTGACACAAGTTCAGGTCCTTTATGTCTCAGAGCAGAAGGAATTCAGCAAGAGGCAAAGTGATAGGTAAGAAGTGAATTTCTTGAGAGAGACAGCGTGGGCCGTCTCAGAAGGACAGAGGCCCTGAAATACGACGGCAGGGGAGGGAGGGGGGAGTTTTATGGGCTGGGTTATTGCACAGGCTAATGAGTGGAGGATTCTTCCAACTATTTGGGGGAAGAGACGGGGTTTCCAGGAATTAGGCCACTGCCCACTGTGGGGACTTTTATGGTTCTCCTTCGAGCTGTCACCTGCCTGTGGCTGTGTCATTTAGCTGAGCGTATAACGAGATTCAAGGTCCACTGGAAGTTGAATCCTCTGGCATCTTGGACCTAGTTTGTTCTAACCAGTTTTTATTGTATCCCCAGGGCCTATGTGGTTCTTTAAGGGTTGTGCCCTGCCCCCTTTCCTCTCGTTTCAGAATCAATCAAAGAAAACATGTGAAAAACAGACTCTAGTAAGTCTGGTAGCAGGAAGCAAAGGCCGCTCCCCCGAGTAGGCAGCAGTTAGATGGCCCAGAACAGAGTCCGGCCGCTCTTCTGCCCACGCTGGCCCTCACTTCTGCAGTCACAATGCTGGCTTGCAGATCTGCAGGGAACATGTAGCAGTCCCTTCATGGGAATTAATTTATTGGGCCAGCTCAGGCTGACAGCTCCCCATTCTGTGAACAGAACTGGATGAGCTGGATTTGGGGCAGAATTGAATTGACAGATCAAGTGTCATCCAAGAAGCCTCATCTGACAGCCTCAGGCTATAGAAGAGCTGGGAACCTCATAACTGAAGCCACAGATTTAAAGATGATCATTCCAAGTACATAATGTGAAAAAAAAAAAAAAATAGGGGAGTTGCCATCGTGGCTCAGTGGTTAACGAATCCGACTGGGAACCATGAGGTTGCAGGTTTGATCCCTGGCCTTGCTCAGTGGGTTAAGGATTCAGCGTTGCCGTGAGCTGAGTTGTAGGTTGTACACGTTGCTGTGGCTCTGGTGTAGGCTGGTGGCTACAGCTCCGACTTGACCCCTAGCCTGGGGACCTCCACATGCTGTGGGAGTGGCCCAAGAAATGGCAAAAAGACCAAAAAAAAGAAGAAAAAAAAAGAGAAAGAAAGAAACTGTTATACTTGTGAGCAGACTGAAGTTATTGCGAATGAATCCAAGGTCTCCAAAGTCAGAAGGGCCTCAAGGTTATGTGGCAATCCTTTTGCAGGTCCCGAGGCAGGAGCTCAGTCTTGAGCCACAGCTAATACACACAAACCATCGGTGCCAATGACGAGGTCAGCCCTTCTAGGCCATGCAGAATTTAGGGCTGAGCACAGGGCTGGGATTGATAGGGAGGAATATCTGCGGAATGCAAAACTACACACTTGCACTTCCTCTGCCTCTCTTGTTCCCTCCAACAGCTGCTCTAGAACTTTCCTCTGGCCATGATTTCCACTGCACAACTTTACTTAATAATAAAAAAAAAAAGTGAAGGAGTTCCCGTCATGGCGCAGTGGTTAACGAATCTGACTAGGAACCATGAGGTTGAGAGTTTGATCCCTGCCCTCGCTCAGTGGGTTAGGGATCCGGTGTTGCTGTGAGCTGTGGTGTAGGTTGCAGATGCAGCTCAGATTCCATGTTGCTGTGGCTCTGGCGTAGGCTGGTGGTTACAGCTCTGACTTGACCCCTAGCCTGGGAACCTCCATATGCTGTGGGTGCAGCCCCAGGAAAGACAAAAAAAAAAAAAAAAAGTGAAAACAATTAGGGGGATCACCATTTTTCTGGTCCTCATCCTTCTCAAAAAAAGTGTTTCTCTGGCTCCTTAAGACAAACCCCTCCCCATAGTTCCCACTGCAGCAGAGTCGGTTAAGGATCTGACTGCAGTGGCTTAGGTCACCGAGAAGGCTCAGGTTCAATTTCCAGCCTGGTGCAGTGGGTTAAGGATCCAGCATTGCCACAGCTGTGGTGTAGGTCGAAGCTGGGGCTTGGATTCAATCCCTGGCCTGGGGAACTTCCATATGCCATGCATGTGGCCAAAAAAAAAGACAAATCCTTCCCCTTGGGTTTGATTCTATCTCCTTTCTCCTTACTCATCCTTCTACACTTTCTCTTTCTAGCCCCACCTTTTCACCAGGATTTAAATATGTTCAAGCCTCTCTCATTAGAACAAGCCCTCTGCCCAGTCTTATATTCAACCTACCCACTGCTCTATTGCAATTCTTTCCTTCAGGCAATACAATAAAATTAGTACTAGAAATCTTTTCAGACAAGAATAGAATAGTCCAGTGTTCACCTGTGCACCATATTTACCCAGATTCAAGATTTTGCCATATTTCCAGCCAGGTTTCTTGAAAGAGTGATTGATACGTACAACCCCCTCCATCTATAAGCTCCGAGGCCTGGATTTCTCCCTGATCACCCCAGTGAAATCACTCTCTTAAGTATTTCCATTGACCTGATGGCCAAACCTAGCAAATACTTTTCAGTTTATTGCTTTCTATTGACCACTCTGTCCTTTGGGGCTTTTTCTCTTTCTTTGCTGATAGTGTTACTTTGTCCTAGTGTTACTGCTATGGCTCAGTAGCTTCCGTGGCTCCTCTTAGCTCTGCTTGTCCCTTAAATATGCCATTGGAGTCTCTCTTTTGGGGGGTTTGGTTTTTTTCTTGATTTTATTTATTTATTGATTTCAACAAAAATGATTTGTTTTAGTAAAGTTCATTTACAATGTCATGTTAGTTTCAGGTATTTGGCAAAGTGATTCAGACATATCTATAAGTATATATATATACACACATATACACACTCACATATATATATTCTTTTTTCAGAGTATTTTCCCTTATACGTTATTATAAGATATTGAACGTAGTTCCCTGTGCTATACAATAGGCCTTGACGTTTATCTATTATATATATATAGTTCTGTATATCTGTTAATCTCATCCTCCTAATTCATCCCTCCATCTTTTTTTTTTTTTTTTTTTTTTTTTTAGGGCCCCACTTGCTGCTATGGAGGTTCCCAGGCTAGGGGCCTAATCTGAGCTGTTGCTGCCGGCCTACGCCAGAGCCACTGCAACGCCAGATCTGAGCCATATCTGTAACCTATACCACAGCTCACGGCAACACCAGATCCTTAACCCACTGAGTGAGGCCAGGGATCAAACCCACAACATTATGGTTCCTAGTCAGATTCATTTCCACTGCGCCATAATGGGAACTCCTCTTTTTTTTTTTTTTTTTTTTTTAAACAGTGGAGGAATTTTTTGTTTGTTTGTTTCAATAGCTATCATTTTATTTGGGCAATGCAACTAATACTTTGGGAAATTTAAATTTAAAAATTCCACAGAATTTTGGAGTTCTAAGTTCCTTTGGAGATGGAAAATGCAGCTGTTTCCTTTCACTCTTACATAAATAAATTGGAGGCCACGGAGATGGCGAGCTTTGTCCAGGGTCATACATGTAATAATGGTGCCACTGGATCCTATCTTTAGTTCCTCTTTCTCGCTCATCCCTCAAGTCTTTCCTGACACACAACCCAAAGCATCTCTTCCCCATGTTTCTAGGGCTCCTCTCCTACTGAATTGCACCTGCCTGGATAATCACTGGCATTCTCTAATAAGCTGTGAATTTTTCAAGGTCAGGAACCCTATTTTTATTGATGTATTACCAGCACCCAGAACCCAGCTTAGTTTCAGGCTCAAAGTAGGGCCCAATAAATATGTGTTGAATGAATGTTCTCCAGCCCTTTAACATCGGTGTCAGGAGAACGGATGCATTACCACCAGCAAAATCACTTCCCTGGGCGCTTGTTTATAGGTGCCTCCAGCTTGGCCCTGAGGAGGAACAAAGAGAAACAACTCTTTATTATCCCTGCTAACTGGGGCATGAATGGGAAAAATTCCAGAGAGTTCCCAAAGCCTCATTTAAGCTCAGAATTTCAAAGGCTCCAAAAACAGTGAAAGCCATTCATGCCAGAAATATGGATGCGTGTTGCAGACACTTCCGCCACCCCCCGTTCACCAAGTCACAAAGGCCAAGGAGCCACACTAAGACCCACAGGCGGGGAAGAAGATGAAGCAGTGAGGGCAGAGATTTTCCACAAATCCCCAGGAACTGGTTGGTATTCTTATTTCATTGCATGCATTTTGAGACTAGAACTCCCTCTGAGCCCAAGTGACCTGGTCTCAGGTCAGCTGGTCTCTGCAGGGTCAGGGCTGTGGATCGCAGTCCCACTGGCCTATTAAACTGCCATTTTTTCTGCGGACCTCTGCTGTGACATGCAGACCAGGCTGTCTCCAGCTGACCATAAGGACCCCCGGATCATCGATCATTGTGAGAGACAAAAAACTGGAGGCCAAATGGGAAGTTACAGAGTGGCAGCACATGATGAAATTAACCACCACTTACTGAGCAATTGCTATGTGCCAGGCACTGAGCCAGACTCTCTGCATATATTCAGGCCTCCAGCTAGCCAGTAAAGCAGCCGTTCCTAATAGCAATGGCACTGACAGCAGCCCAAACCATCCTCACCCCTTGATGCAGCTGGTGTGCCATATTTAGAAAGCACTCTCCTTGGCATCATCTCTTTTGGCCTTTACAAAAAGGCACAGGTACTTTTTCCCTTTTTTGCAAAGAGAAAACTGAGCCTTAGACAGCATCTTGTCTGGGATCACACAGATTATAGAGTCAGATATGGACCTCCCTGCACTGCCTACCTCCCAAATTTGGGCTCCCTTTGCACTGCGGTGACCCAGAGAATGTTTGTCCCCTCTGGCCACATGGCTGTGTGGGCTCAGGTCCTGATATATACAGAGAAAAGAGCCTGAGATGATCTCATTTCCACTACCAACACCCTCTGTAAGACACAAATGCTCTGAATGTCGGTTTTCTCCTCTGTAAATCGAGGCTGATAATTCGTGCCCCTCGTGATTACTGTGTGGAGTTTTGAGAGAAACCGATGAGATGAGAGAAAGTATTTTGAAAAGTACAACATGGAGACAAGTACCCAGGAGTGTTATTATTGGGGACACTGCGTTCTGAGGAAAAAGCCGAATTCCTTTGCTTATAAGGATTTTAAGGTGACCTTTAACAAGGAGCCAGCTGGGTTCTTAGTTCACAGTACTTTAGAACATTTTAATTCCGAGGTTTTGAAAGACCAGATGGATCCAGAGAGAAATACTTCTAGGCATAGTTCCCAGAAAGAGAAACCGGAGCTCCCCTGCCGTTTGGGGTCGGGGATCAGACGCTGGCCCAGTTCTCCTCTTCCACCAGCTTTTCGGCCCCAGATTCAGGAAATCCCTGCCGTTCCGGAGGTCCTTTCCCACACTGCCTCTCTGCTTCCTCCTTCAAGGGTAGCATCTTTCCTTTGGCCCCTCGATCTTCAACTGGCGCCAGGGAGGTGGATGGAGTGTCTGTGTCAGGGGTGCTCTGCCTACAGGGAAGATGGGAGGTGGCGAGGGAGAGGGAAGCGAGGGGCTCTCCGTGGCTGAAGTTCTTCTGCAGCATCAGGCCGGATGCTGCTATGATTTTATATCATATGCTGTACACAGGGCCCCACTAGGGAGATACGCCTATTTCTGTTTTAGAAATGAGGAGACGCAGGGCCGGGGATAATGCAAGAATGACGCCACTGCTCTGAAGTGGGGGAGCTAGTCCAGTTGACGACAAAAGTCATCGGCACCTGACTTCTCGCGAGACTTCCTCTGCACGTTCTCATTAGCACCTGACTTCTCACGAGACTTCCTCTGCACGTTCATTAGAAGGCTGCGCAAACCCAGCCCTGCATGTGGCACGTGACCCTCAGGTAGCTCTCTGAATGTGAAGGTGCTTTAATGTAGATCCCTAGGAAAACCTATGAGGACGAGAAACTGGGGGAGGAGTTAAAGAGGGAGGAGAGGAGCTGGAATCTGCAGCCCCAGATAGAGGGATTAGCTAACGACAAAGGAAAGAAAGGTAGGGGTCCAGATAGGTTTCCAGATGTGAGAGACGGGAACCTGAGGGAGATAAAAAACAAAACAAAACAAAACAAAAAAAACAAGGAGGGGGAGGAAGCAGCTGAAGCTGCAAATCAATTAACAGGGAGATATTCGGCTTTTTTTTTTTTTTTTTTTTTTTTTTTTTTGACAGCGAAGCCTCTGACCACATAGCCTGGGCAGAAGGAAGGTTGGCAAGTTAATCAAGGATGGAGTCAAAAAGCAATTCCTTAAGGTAGCCATCAGCCATCATGTCTCCAGTAAGGGATGCTCAGCCTGTTATGGGCCTCAAAGCTATGATGAGTGACAGCAGATGCCGTGAGAAGAGCACAGGCTTTGAGCTCCTAAGGAGCTGGGTTTCATCTCAGGCCGTCGCCTTTTTCTTGGTTACCTTGGCAAGGTAGGAAAGTTTTCCAAACTTAGTTTTCAAATTGGTAGGATGAGGGTGTCCGTACCTCAGAAGGTTATATGGGTGCGGGGGGGGGGGGGTGGCGGGGATTAAATCAAAATCAAGCGAGACCTAGCTAAGCACCTGCCATGGTGCTGGTGGGCACACAGCAGCCTTCATAACTGTGAATTCACAATCGCCACGGCTGCTCCTTTTGCCACCAAGTGTTTGAGCCATAAGAAGTGAATAGAAGGGTCATCCCAGTTAAGACCCATGTGACATTGATTGCTGACAACAAACCCGTCAGCATGCACCCCTTATTGGCCTCTGTCTTCCAGGATCTTTAGTCTCTCCAGGTCCACTGGCTTTGCCTGGTCTTCAGATCTGCTCTTGTCTCTCTTATATAAGTTTCAAGCATCTCACTGCCGTCCCTCTTCACTTGTTCTCTCCATCATGACATTTCTCAAATGAGGAATCTAGACCTGCCATCGCTGATTTTTATCACCTCATCCTGGGCCAGTAGTCTCCAGGCAGATGAGCTCTGTCCACCACAGGAGTGGCACTGCTCTGCTCCGCCTCCTCCTGGTCAGAGCCACACACAGGCATTCTCTGTCCTCAGGCTTCGTGGCTTCCGTGTGAAGTGTTTCATTCCTAACATTCAGCAGTTCCGCACTACTCAGGTTCTTTTGGCCTCTCATTTTTTCTGCCAACTCTTCTGTGCTCCCCCTCTTCCTCCTTCTCCCCCTCCCCTTTCTCCTCCTTCCACCTCCTCCCCTCCCCTCCTCCTTCTTCCCCTCCTACTCCTTCTTCCCCTCCCCCCTTCTCCTCCTCTTCCATATTCCCCTCCCCCTCCTTTTCTTCCTCTTCTTCCTCCTCTTCATTCCCCTCCCGCTCCCTTTCTTCCTCCTCCTCCTCCTCTGTGCCCCAAGCTCTGGGATTACCTCTTCCATCTCCTCTTCTGTCCTACCTGTTTTAAACATTTGGCATAACCACAATCCTCAAACGTGCCTCTTCACCTTTGTGCACAAGTTTCTTCTGCCTGGAACTCCCATCTCTCCTTCCCAGGGTTCACCACTCTGCCCTGTAACCACACCTCAAGGGCCAGGCAACTCTCTACTGTTAAGATAAAATGAGGCATATTAAAAACAATTTATTTTGGAGTTCCCATTGTGGCTCAGTGGTTAATGAATCCGATTAGGAACATGAGGTTGCGGGTTCGATCCCTGGCCTGGCTCAGTGGGTTAAGGATCTGGTGTTGCCATGAGCTGTGGTGTAGGTCACAGACACGGCTCAGATCCCGTGTTTGCTGTGGCTCTGGCGTAGGCCAGCAGCTACAGCTCCAGTTGGACCCTTAGCCTGGGAACCTCCTCCGACCCCTAGCATGGGTGCGGCCCTAGAAAAGGCAAAAAGACAAAAAAAAAAAAAAAAATTGAACACTGATTGATTGATTTGAATCTGGCAGCGCCAAACCAGGGTGGTGAGTAGTGCTCCAACAACAGAAGCCAGAGAGAGACTTTTATAGAGAAAAGGTCATTATTGATTGGCTATAGCTTAAAGCCCAGTTGGTGTTTGTGATGGGTTGTCCTTGAGTTTCAGTTTCATAACCTTGAGGGCTTGTCAGGCTTAGGTTTTGGTTTGCTTACTTTAGCATTCCCAGCATTAGCCACCTCTGTCTAATGGCCCCTGGATTAATTAATTTAACCCAGCTCATCTTTTAAGATGCGGCTCAGTGGGTTGCTATCTCCATGGTGCCTTTCCTTACCCCAACCATCCACCCAAAGGTAGGACTGATTCTTCCTCTTTTAAGCTCCCACTGTGACCTGTACAGATTTCTACCGTAATATTAATAATATTTTATTTTTGTTCTCGTAGGTCTATCTCTCCCATCAGATTATGAGCCCTTTAGAAAAGAGACCATGTGTTCTTCATTTTAGAGTCTTCACAACTTTTCATAGAGCTTGTGACTTAGTGTCATTTTAATTTTGAAAATACATCTTAGTGCACAAATACTATTATAATACACTCACTGTAAACATTCTAAGCAATAAAGATAATGAGAAAGTCCTCCTTGACCCCAGTTCAATGTCACTTCCTTCCCAGAGTAATCCACTTAATAATGCATCCTTCCAGGCCTTTGTCTATGCCCTTACATACCTACAAACATGGAGAAATATATAGTTTTAAAAAGGTAAATATAATAGGATTATACTAGTAATTATTTTACAATATATCTTTTTTTTTTCTTTTAAAAATATCTTCCAGGGAGTTCCCGTGGTGGTGCAGTGGTTAACGAATCCAACTAGGAACCATGAGGTTGCGGGTTTGATCCCTGCCCCTTGCTCAGTGGATTAACGATCCGGCGTTGCCGTGAGCTGTGGTGTAGGTTGCAGACGCGGCTCGGATCCCACGTTGCTGTGGCTCTGGCGTAGGCCGGTGGCTACAGCTCCGATTCAACCCCTAGCCTGGGAACCTCCATATGCCGCAGGAGCAGCCCAAGAAATGGCAAAAAAGACCAAAAAAAAAAAAAAATCTTCCAGACACCTTAACAAATTGGTATGACTAAATCTCCCCTTTCTACTTTTTTTTTTTTAATTTTTTATGGCTGCACCCACAGCACATGGAAGTTCCCAGGCCAGAGGTGGAATCCGAGCTACAGCTGCCAGCCACAGCCACAGCCACAGCCACAGCAACATCCAATCTGAGCCTTGTCTGCATCTTAGACCAGAGCTCACAGTAATGCTGAATCCTTAACCCACTGAGCAAGGCCAGGGATTGAACCTGCATCCTCGTGGCTATTAGTTGGGTTCATTACTGCTGAGCCACAGTGGGAACCCTCACCCATTCTAACTGCCAGTGTATCCCGGTTTGAATATACCATAGTTGAATTAGCTTGTTGTCTACTAATGGTCATTTATGTTTTCCAATATTTAGCTCTTATAAACAATACTTCAACGAATATCCCCAAACATACTTCTCAGAATATATGGTTGGGTATTTCTGTGTCAGTGGCTTCCAACCAAACAATATTGGGCTCACCTGTGGAGCTTTTAAAAAATGAACGTAGATGCAAAAATCCTTAACGAAATATTAGCTAGTCAATTCAAACAATGTATAAAAAGCTGATTAAACATGCTAAAATCAACTAATATAACATCACATCACATCAGCAAACTAATGAAGAAAAATCCTATGATCATATCAAAAAAGCATTTGGCAAAATTACACAGCTATTCATGATAAAAAGTCTCAGCAAACTAGGCATAGAGGGCAGCCTCCTCAAATTGATACGGACTGTCTGCTGTATTGTATATCAACTATACTTCAATCTTTAAAATTCAATAAAAAAAAGAAGCTCTACGGGAGTAGATTTCCACACAGCAGAAATGAATCTGACTAGTATCATTGGATGATAGGTCCAATCCCTGGCCTCCCTCAGTGGGTTGGGGATCTGGCGTTGCTGTGAGCTGTGGCGTAAGTCGCAGATGAGGCTTGATCCCACATGGCTGTGGCTGTGGCTGTGGCTGGCAGCTGCAGCTCTAATTAGATCCGTAGCCTGGGAACTTCCATATGCTGAGGATGTGGCCCTAAAAAAAAAAAAAAAAAAAAAAGTAGAATATCTACCAAAACCCTAGTGCTAACATCCTATTTAATAGTGAGAACCTAAATGCCTTCTTCCAAGGACCAGAAACAGGGCAAGGATGTACCCTCTCGCTCTGCCTTTCAGCATTGTACTGGAAGCCCTAGCTAATGTAATAAAGAAGAAAAAAAGAGGCATAACATGTATACAAATTAAGAAGGAAGAAAAGGAAGAAATAAAACCATTTTTGTTTGCGTATAATATGATTGTCTGTGTAGAAAATCCCAAAGAATCCACCACAAATCTCCTGAAACTAGCCAACGATTATAGCAAGCTTTCAGGGTATGAAGTTAATTGCTTTCCTACATACCAGCCAGTGAACAATTAGAACCTAAAAGCCAAACACCATTTACATTAACACCCCCAGATAGAAATATTTAATGATAAATCTAACACAATTTTTAGAAGATCTAGGGAGTTCTCTTGCAGTGCAGTAGGTTAGGGATCAGGTGTTGTCACTGCAGTGGCTTGGGTCACTGCTGTGGCTCGGGTTTGATCCCTGGCCCAGAAACTTCCACAGGCCGTGGGCGTGGCTGAAAAAATTTTTCTAGAAGGTCTATATTAGGATAACTAGGAGCAAGGCCAATAGAAATCAAAGTAAGAAATGAATGGAGAGACATTCCATGTTTGTGGATAGGAAGACTCAAATATGTTAAAATATTGGTTCTTCCCAACTCATCTATAAGTTCAATGCAGTTACCATCAAAATCCCAGCAAGTTACCTGTGGCTGTCAACAAACCGATGCCAAAGTTCATTATCAAAAGGGAAAAGACAGAATAACCAACACCGAAGAAGAACAAGCACTGAAGAACAAGGTTGGAGGACTGACTCTACCTGACTTTAAGACTTATAGGAGAGCATGGTATTTGTGAAAGAGTAGACAACTAGATCAATGGAACAGAACAGAGAGTTCAGCTAGAGACCCACACACATACGGTCAACAGATGTCTGACAAAATAGCAAAGACAAGTCAATGGGGAAGTGGTCTTCAGGGTCTTTTGAACAAATGGACATCCACCTGCAGCACCGTGAATCTAGACACAGACTTGACATCGTTCACAAAAAGTAACTCTAAACGGACCACAGGCTTTACATTTGTAAAATATGAAACTATTAAACTTCTCGAAGATAACATGGGAGAAAAATCTAAGCACTCGTGCATTGGGCAGGTGCTTTTTTGATACAACATCAAAAGTATGACCCATGAAAGAAAATACAGACACACTAGACTTCATTAAAATTTTAAAAACTGCTTTCTGATAGACACGATTCAGAAAGTGAAGACAGGCACAGAATGGGAGACAATCTCTTCAAAATGCATAACTGATAAAAGACTGTTATCAACATACTCAAAGAACTCTGAAAACTCATCAATAAGAAAACAATCTAATTTTAAAATGGTCCGAAATTCTAAACATACAGCTCACCAACAAAGACACACAGATGGCATATAAACATAAGAAAAAAAAAGCTGTTAGAGAATTGCAAATTAAAACAAGAGACTACTGCAGACCTATTAGTTAATGGCTTAAATCCAAAACAATGGCAACCGCAGATGTTTGCAAGAATGTGGCACAACAGAAACTCTCATTCATTGCTGGTGGGAATGCAAAATGGTACAGGCCTTTTAGAAGACAATTCGGCAGTTTCTTACAAAACGAAACATAAGCTTGCCATATGATCCAGCAGTCATCAGGCTCCTGGAGATTTACCCAAATGAGTTGAAAACTTAGGTCCACAGAAGACCTGCACATGAATATTAATAGACGTTCTAAACTTGGAGGCAGCCAAGAAGTCCTTCAATAGGTGAATAGATAAACCAAGGGTGGCATATCCATACAATGGGTTGTAACTCAGCCATAAAAAGAAATGTCATCAAGCCATGAACATCCATGGAGGAAAGGTATATATTGTGCAGTTCCAATTTTATGGCATTGTTACCATCCTCATCATCACTGTCCTGTTTTTGGTCCCATACTGAGCAGAAAGAACCTCCATACCAGTTGGCCTGATCTGATCTGATCTGATCTGCACAAGGATCCCACAAGGCAGGTGGGGCAGAGGTCTTGATATCAGGTTTCAGAGGGGGATGGTTTGTTCGGGAGATTGCCCTGCCTGGAAACAAAATCACATCTTTCCATCCTAGATCTTGTACCTCTCTGCCTCCAGTTCAGCCTCCTGGGCCTCAGTGGGCCTCAGATCATGGTGGCGGGGATGCGGGGTATGTTATCATGGGCCTTGATGTGTTGTGGAAAGGAGTGCAGAAGAGAGGGTTGAACAAGAGGAATCAGTGGTGCCTCTTTTCTCCGGTCCCTGGACCCAGTCTCTCCCCCCTCAGTCTCTCCCTGTTACAGGCATTGACCCTCACGACACGCAGGAGACTTGGCAGCAGGATGCTTATTATGTATTCATTGAGAGCACATCAGTGAGTTCCTCCTTCATTTGCCTGGAGGAGGCAGGTCAAGAGGTACCAACTTCTGCCCTATCCATCCTTGGGGCTAGATCTGGGCCACAGAGATGCCCACTCGCAGAAAGCAGAAAGACGATAGTGTTTAGGTAGGAGAGTGCCCCTGAGACATCCATAGGTGATGGAGATGTGCTGAGGGAATTCAGAGGGTGGGAAATGGGAAAGCAGTGGGGGGATCTCTTTCACTGGCCTCTGGTCACCATGGTAACCATGGTACCTTGAGAGAAGTATAACTGATCATTTTAAGTCAGAAGGCTTTCTGTTCATTTTGTGTTGTAGGTTTTGTTTTGTTTTCTTTTCTAACCTCTTCCATACCTAGGAGCTCCTCAAAGGTAGTGTTGCGAGTTGTTCAGGCAGGACTTGTCAGCATGGGAGCAGGGCATGGCGCCTGGTAGACACCAACGGTATTATCAATGGGGTTTCTTACCAGAACCTTCGTGACTCATTTTCTGTGGCTTCCACTTTCAGACCCCTCCAGCCACGCTAAGTATCTCTCAATTCCCCAAGAGCGATCTGTTTCTCCCCCAGGTCTTCCTCTGCCCGGTTTTCTGGGTCTCCCATCTCCACTCATCCTCGGGGATTCAGTGTAAACATCCCCTCTTCTCAGAGACCTGCCTTTATCTCTGGGTTAAGTCCTCATAGTATAGGTTCCTACAGTATTTTGAGCTTCCTCTATCATAATGCTAATTATTCTTTAACTATATTTAATTCTCATAGACTTTATGCTCAATGACAAGTCTTCTCAACCTCAACACTGTCTACATTTTGGGCCAGATGATTCTTCACTTGGGGGGCTCTCCTACGCATTATAGGATATTGACAGCATCCCTGTAGCAACCCCTTCCCAAATCATGATAATCACAAATGTCTGCAGACATTCCAGATATCCCTTGGGATGAAGAGGCACAAAACTGCCCCATGTTGAGGATCTCTGTTCTATGAACAAGGGTCTGTGACTATCTTGTTTACATTGACATTCTAAGCTTCCTTCATGCTCCCATTCAGGAGAAACTACCAGTTCTTCATCTCCAAGATTTAGAGGAGACAAAGAATGAGAGAAAAAGCCCGCCTGGCCAGCTACACATGTGCACAGCTAGGGATTTTCTCTCCAGATGGAACACGTTTAAAAGGCAGGCACCTGCTATTCGCTAAGTGCAGAAGGAGCAGTGCTAGAAGCAAGACAGGGCCTTGCATCCCAGCTCCAACATTTGCTGGCAGTGGAATTTATTTTCTAGGCTTCAGCATATGTGGCTATCACTCCTCCTAAAGTCTTGGGAAGACCAAACTGTATGTGGAAGTGACAAAAAAGGCTTTGTTCCAGATCGTTCTGAAAGGGGCACTGTTCACCTTGTCCGAGGCTTCTCTCTTAGCTCTGGAAAGGTGGCTCCAGTTACTGGTTGGTGACCCAAGCTGTTTGGTCTGTGTCTCCAGCTATTGGTCCATCCTGCCAGAAACTTTTCCTGACTTGTGCCTGAAAAGCTCTTTTTTCCTTTTTTGTCTGCTTTTTAGGGCCGCACCTGCAGCACATGGAAGTTCCCAGGCTAGGGGTCAAATCGGAGCTACAGCTGCTGGCCTATGCCACAGCTGCAGCAACTCGGGATCCAAGCCGTGTCTGCGATCTACACCACAGCTCATGGCAACACCGGATCCCCGACCCACTGAGCAAGGCCTGGGGTCTATTCTCATGGATCCTCATGGATACTAGTTAGATTAATTTCCACTGCGCCACGACTCCTGAAAGGCTCTTTTAATTCAGGATATCATAAGAACTGCAAAAAGATGAATGGAGCAGAAGCAAACACAGATTACGGAGTGAGTGTGGCTGGGTTTTAAGTCTGGGTTGGAAACGGCTTGGAGGCTCAGAGCACAGCTTGGGGATCAGGGAGGCCTGAGCTGAGGATCTGCTCTGCCATCGCATCTCCTTAGGCAAGTGACTCCCTGCCCAGGTCGTGGTTTCCTGCTCCCCAAAATGGGAAGAGTGAGGGTGAGCCCTGCGTAGGGTTGCCGTGAAGAAAAGCATGACAGTGGTTGTGTAGCTCTTAGCAGGGTCATCTATTACCCATCATTTTTTTTTTTTTTTTGGCCACACCCACAGCATAAAGAAGTTCCCAGGCCAGGGATTAAACCTGTGCCACAGCAGTGACAACACTGTATCCTTAACCGCTAGGCCACCAGGGAATTCCAGCCATTACCCATTATTATTAGGATATACCAGCATCATCCACAGAGCACCAGCAGCTGGCCGGACACTGGGTCTTAGGAGAATCCCTGTGATGGGCGAGGCAAGTGGCGAGGGTGGCCTGTCCAGGTCTGCACTCTTTCCCTCCACTGTCCTGTTTATGGGTCACCTTCACCAGTCCGGATTCCATCCTGGAACATATCAGGACACCGCAGAGATGACTTCCTTGAGTCATGGTGGCACTGCTGCTGGAGACGGTTTTCATCTCAGGGTGCTCCCAGATTCACTGTCTTAGCTATGTCAGTGCTTTCATGGGCACAGACTTGAAGTGCTTTGGCTCCTCTGTTCCCCTTTGCACCTGCTCAGAGTCACGCATTAAAAAGGAATGTCAGAGATGCTAGTGCCTTTAACCATCCTAGTGCCTTGCCCAGTGGCTGGATCAAAATAGGTGCTCCATAATATATGAGTTCCCATCGTGGCACAGTGGTTAACGAATCTGACTAGGAACCATGAGGCTGCGGGTTCAATCCCTGGCCTTGTTCAGTGGGTTAAGGATCTGGCGTTGCCCTGAGCTGTGGTGTAGGTTGCAGACATGGCTCGGATCCCACATTGCTGTGGCTCTGGTGTAGGCCAGTGGCTACAGCTCCGATTAGACCCCTAGCCTGGGAACCTCCACATGCCGTGGAAGAGGCCCTAGAAAAGGCAAAAAGCCAAAAAAAAAAATAATAATAAGTGCTCCATAATACATATAAAAATATATATATATATATTGCCTTTTTAGGGTCGCACCTGCAGCATATGGAAGTTCCCAGGTCAAATCTGAGCTACAGCTGCTGGCCTACACCACAGCCACAGCAGTGTGGGATCTGAGCCTCATCTGTGACCCATACCACAGTTCACGCCAACGCCAGATCCTTAACCCACTGAGCCATGACAGGGATTGAACCCGAATCCTCATGGATCCTAGTTGGGTTCATTATCCACTGAGCTCCGAAGGGAGCTCCAAGTGCTCCATAAATATTTATGGAATGAATGAATAATGCTTTTGAAAACTGCCTCCCACAAAATGCCTACAAGTATGCTCACCCAAAGTGCCTGCTGCAGCTACAGTGGGAGAAGTTTCCACTGCCCCATTTTCCAGGAGCCTTTTTCTTTCCTGGGCATCAAATATTCTTTAATGCAGCAGCTGGAGCTAAAAAACAAACAAACAAACAAACAAACAAAACCCACTTTTTTCCTTTCAATAAAATGTAACTTTGTCCCCATATTTCACCTTAACAGTTTCCATCTTCACTGCATGGGGATTTTGAACATAGTTTGAAAATTGGAAAGACCCATAAAAGCATCATTGCTACTGTTTCATGTGAATTAACAAATTATTGGAGGTTTAAAGCCAAAGAAGCCTGAGCCACTCTCTAGTCCTTGTTTTCCATAGTTATAACCATCTCTAAATGGGTTCACTGTAGCAAAATTATATTTGAAAGGAACAAAGAGAAATATAAGATCAAGGATTCTTTTGAAAGAGTCATGGAAGAGTAGTTTAATGGCTAGGGGTCTCTTATTCCTGCAGGCATAACCTATTCCTCAGTGACATCAGTGAAACAGTGAGGCAGACAGAAATGCTCCCGCTTCAGGCTACTTTTTTGCTCTTGCTGTCAGAATTTAGAATTTTGTTTATTTTATTTTTTATAGCAAATAATACTTTAATTCAACTATTAGTTCAATGAATTTTCATCTTTTTTTGTGGGCATAATGCTTTGTTTCTTTCTTAAACTGGCATATATGTGACTTACAAAGTTGCATTAATTTCAGGAGTACAGCAATGTAAATACATAAATCAGTTATACATATATATATATATATATATTCCTTTTTGTATTTAGAATTTTTAAAAGCACACCTGACCTTGACTCTAATCATCTGTAAATAATGGCCACAGGGATCCTTCTAAAACACATCCAATCTTTTCTTTAAATTTCTTTTTTATGGCCGTACCCCACGGCATATGGAAATTCCTGGGGCTGGGTGGGAATCAGAGCTGCAGCAGCCAGCCTACACCACAGCCATGGCAACACCGGATCCTTAACCCACTGATCAAGGCCAGGGATCGACCCGGCATCCTCATAGACACTATGTCGGGTTCTTAAACCGCTGAGCCACAACGGGAACTCCACACATTTAATTTTGGCTGCTGGAACACCATTCTCTTCTGGTTTTCCTCCTACTGTGTTGTTTTTCTCTTCTTTGTCTCCACTGAAGGCCCAGCCTACCATTAGGTGTAGGAGCCACTGGGGGCATCCTATCTCTCACCTGTAAGTGCATCTTCACAAATCAGGATGAAGTCTGGAGCCCACGGATGTGGCCACGAGGCCCCCTCCCACTTTTCCAGTCTGATGCCTGCACGCTGCACCCCCACACCTCACCGGAGCATGGCCCGTTTCAGTCACTCTGAAACCCGACTGATTCCTCCAAGCTTTTGCACAGGCTAGTTGCTCTTCCTGTTCTCACTCCCCTAGAATATCCACTCTAGGGGACATGACACTGGGACACCCAGATCCTCTGAGGTGGTCAGGACCCTGGGAGGCCCAGATCCCTCTCCAGGAAAGCTCTCGCTGCCCTGTTGTGAGCAGTGCATGCGAAGGCAGCACTGCTACCGTCCACACAGCCTCCAGGTCCAATTACTGAGTAAGGTGGGGGCAGGGCAGGCCCAGCAGTGTCAGCCCCTCTAGGGACCCTGTGACAGGCTGCCTTCTCTCCAGAGCCCCACACCTGGTTGACAAGGCTGACAGACTACATGGCAGGTGGATTTCTTCCTTGGCCCAGTCCTGCCTCCTTCATCTTCCCTTCCCAGGAATCGACCCTACAGACCATCTCACATCCCAAACTCCATCTCAGCATCTTCTTCCCAAGAAGCCAGCAGCTTCTTCCCAATCCCACCCTATCCTATACCTCCTTCTGCCCTGACTCTGGGCGAAGACCTCTTCTAGTTAACCAGACAACACCCACTCTTGTCCCATTCTTTCATGTCACCCCCACCCGCCTCCACCCCCTGCCTCATAATTACCTATGTAAGGGTCTGTAGCCCCAACTGGATCAGAAGCTCCATCTGGCAAGCTCATCTTGGTGTACCCAGACCTAGCACAATTCCCAGTACCTAAGTGACATTCAGTCAACTATCAGAAATCCCAGAGAGCAGGGAATTGGAAATCGGTATTAGAAATCCACTGTTTGTATGTTCAGAAATGAATAGATGAGTTCCCCCTTTTTGTGGAGATTTTCCGATGGCCTGGGAAGCCATTGCTTATGAAATGAAAGCATCAACATTTCTGAGCCATAAGAAACTTGAGAGAAGAAGCACCATTTTTTAAAATAGGTGGACTGGAGTTCCTGCCATGGCTTAGCAGAAATGAATCTGACTAGTATCCATGAGGATGCAGGTTCGATCCCTGGCCTCATTCAAGGAGTTAAGGATCCCGCGTTGCTGTGAGCTGTGGTGTAGGTCACAGATGCAGCTCGGATCCAGCGTCGCTGTGACTGTGGTGTCGTCCGGCAGCTGCAGCTCTGATTCGACCCCAGCCTGGGAACTTCCATATGCCACAGGTGTGGCCCTAAAAAGAGAAAAAAAAAAAAAAAGGTGGACCTATTGTACAGCACAGGGAATTATATCCAGTCTCTTGGGATAGAACATGATGGAAGAGAGTATGAGAAAAAGAATGCATATGAATATATGTATGACTGGGTCATTAGGCTGTACAGCAGACATTGGCACCACACTATAAATTGACTGCACTTTAATTGATAGCAAATGTCATTGAGTTGCAAAGAAATAGATGGATCATGAAGAGAACCATGCTAGGAGGAGGTATGCCATGGCTGTAGCCATTTCTGCATCTATTCATAAAGAAGCTTGTCACCTGGATAAGACACCATCCTGCAGATATGTTCAAAAGAGAGTTTTAAAAATACTCTTAAAAGCTGAGCATTGAATGGGGACTGGCATTCCCTGGGGTATGGAGGGCCTGAGGAGCAGTGTATATATAGTAAGCCTTCCAGCGTTTGCTTCCTTTAACAGCCATGGGACTCTCTGGGGCCATTTTAGGTCCTGCAGCCAGAAAGAGGCTGCCTAGACTCTCTTCCTGAGTAGCTGCAGGATAATCGAGCAGAGAGAGGCAAGAGCTCCCCTTCCATCTCTTGACGCCCCCCTCCTTTCTATGGCACACGTCCCTCTACAAGCAGATTTGCCAAATGAGTAGGAAGAATACCTGACATATGCCGAGTCCTCCATATGTGCCAGGCCTGGGCTGGAAACCCGATGTGGGTTATCTGAGTAAACAGGTTGCACGTTGCCGGCAGCAACCCTGGGAGATCAGCATTATCCCCAAACAGGTGCAGAAGCTGAAATGCAGAGATTAAGTTGCCCGGAGTTCATAGGAACATCAAAATCAGGGTTTGAATCCGGGTCTCTCTGACCCGATGGCTCACCCTCTGAGCCACAAATGCCATCACCTCAGAGAGAAGGTGCCTGTCATTTGGACTGACCGGGCCGCTCTCAGGGAGAGAGGGAGACAGGGCGCAGGGAGGCAGCTGCTCACAGCCTCTGCTCTGCTGTGTCAGCAAAGACCCAGCTTATTAGGTCTGAGGCTGCTGTGTTCCACTTTCTGAAATATGTTAAATGCTTTAAAAGTTCTGGGCCCACTTCCAACGTGGGGAGCGCAGGGGCGGTGGGACTGGGGGGGGCAGTGGTTTCAGTTTCTACACACCACCAAGCAATTATCCAAACACCACCTGGATGTCCTACAATTTAACTCAATTCTGACCCTTTCGGATTCCAGTCTGAGGGCTCAGTCCTACAAGGCTGCCCTCCTGGAATTCCTCTGTGGCTCAGCGGGTGAAGAACCCGACAGAATGTCCATGAGAATGTGGGTTTGATCCCTGGTCTCTCTCAGTGGGTTAAGGATCCGGTGTTGCCACAAGCTGCGGGGTAGACCACAGAGGCGGCTCCAATTCAACCTCCTGGCCTGGGAACTTCCATGTGCCGCAGGTGCAGCCCTCCCTAAAAAGAAAATAATAAAAAATAAATGATACGAATCAACAGCCAGATAAAGAGGTACATGGGATCTGGAACAAAGGAACTTCTGTGCTCATGGAGGGTGGGGTCAGGTAGCAAAGAGAAGCATATTGCTTCCCCAGTCTGGAAGCTCTCAAACCCCCTCCTTTGGGGTTTTGATGAAGGCTTCATTGCATAGGCATGATGGACTAAGTCATGGAACACTGGTGGTCCATGCAACCTCTAGCCCCCCGCCCCTCCCTGGAAGGCAGGGTGGAACTGAAGGTTGATTCCCCCGGCAACCAGCCTCCATCCTTAGGTGCTTTCATCTCATTCACATAAACCCAGTTGTGGTGGAATGGGGCTCATTAGAAAGAACGAGATACCCATTTCACCCTTTCGGCTCTGATTTCAGGAACTTAGGACACAAAACCATAGATGTGAGGATTTATTTCTAGATTCTCAGTTCCATTTCATGGACCCATATGTCTATTTTGATGTCAGCACCACACTGTCTGGATAACTGTAGCTTTGTAGTAAGTTTTGAAATTGAGACCTGCGAGTCCTCCGTCTTTGTTCTTTTTCAGGATTGTTTGTACTATTCTAGATCTCTTGCATGTCTGTAAGAATTTTATGATGGGCCTGCCAATTTCTGCAAAAAGGCCACTAGGATTTTGATAAGGATTACACCGAATCTGTAAATAATTGGGGGGAAGGTTGCCATCTTAACAATATTAAGTCTTGTGCTCCGTGGACACATATGTTTTTGTATTCATTTAGGCTAACTTTAATTTCTTTCAGCAATGTTTTATAGTTTTCAGTGGACAAATCTTATAATAATTTTGTTCTATTGATTTCTAAATATTTTTATCTTTTTGATGCTCTTGTAAATGGAATTGTATTATTAATTTAATTTTTGGATTATTCATTGCTAGTGTATAGAAATACAAACAATTTTTGTATAATTATCTTATAGCCTGTACCTTGCTAAACCTATGTATGAATTCTATTTTGTTGTTGTTGTTTTCTTGTTGCTGTGGATTCTTTAGGATATTCGATATACATAATCATGTCATCTGTGGATAAAAAATAATCTTCCTTTTTCCCTTCCAATTTGGATGCCTTTTACTTCTCTTTCTTGTATGATTGCCCCGGCTAGAATTTTCAATACCGTATTGAATAGAAGTGATGAGGGTCGGTGTCCCCGTCGTGGCGCAGTGGTTAACGAATCCGACTAGGAACCATGGGGTTGCGGGTTCGATCCCTGGCCTTGCTCAGTGGGTTAACGATCCGGCGTTGCCGTGAGCTGTGGTGGGGGTTGCAGGTGCGGCTCAGATCCCCCGTTGCTGTGGCTCTGGCGTAGGCTGGTGGCTACAGCTCTGATTCGACCCCTAGCCTGGGAACTCCATATGCTGCGGGAGCGGCCCTAGAAATGGCAAAAAAAAAAATAAAATAAAATAAAATAAAATAAAATAAAATAAAATAAAAAGTCATGAGGGTAGACATCCTTTTCTTTGTCCCCAAACTTGGGGGGAAAGCATTTAGTCTTTTACCACTAAGTATGATATTAGCTGTGGGTTTTTGACAACTGCCCTTATCAGGTTGAGGAAGTTCCCCTTCTATTCCTATTTTATTGGGTGTTTTTGTCATGCAAGGGTGTTGGAGTTTGTCAAATGCTTTTTCTGCATCTATTAAGATGATCATGCTATTTTTGTCTTTTATTATAAGACATTAATTGCTTTTGGAAGTTGAACCAACCTTGCATCCTGGGACAAATTAATTATGGTACATAATCCTTTTTATATGTTGCTGGCTTTAGTATTTTTAAAATTTTGTGGAGGATTTTGGCTCTGTAGTCACAAAGGATATTAGCCTAGAGTTTTCTTTTTCTGTAATTACTTTGCTGGTTTCGGTATCAGGGTAATATGGGCCAAATGGAATGAGCTGGAAAGTGTCCTCTCCTTTTTTTTTTGAAGAGTTTGTAAAGGCTTGGTATTAATTACTTCTTTAAGCTTTGATAGAATTCATCAGAGAAGCCAGGTTTTCAGTATATTCACAAAGATGTGCAACCACCACTGTGGTCTAATTTTAGAGCATTTCTATTGCCCCAAAGAGAAATCCTGTGCCCATTAGCAGTTAACACCTCCCTTCCCACAGCCTCAGGCAACCACTGCTCTACTTTTTTAGATTTGCCTTTTCTGGGTATTTTATATAAATGAAATCATGTAATATGTGGCATTTGATGACTGGTTTCCTTCACTTAGGAGATTGCTTTCAAGGTTCACCATCCTTATATGAATCCTTCATTTCTTTTAATTGCTAAATAACATTCTATTGCATTGATGTACCAAATTCTGTTTATCATCAAATGAGAATTTGTGTGAATCAGCAATGTTTTTAAAAACATGACTTTTTAAATTTCATCCAGCATTTTCATGGTCTTCACCAACTGAATCGCCAGAAACAAAAATCAAGTTGTGCCTTTCCCATTCAACTTGTTCTGCCTTTTTAGGGCAAAGGCTATGGCCAAAGGATTTGGTGACCCAGCATAAAAAAACCTCCAGCATTTCCATAACTGAGGGCTTTAGGCAGAGGAATACAGGATCCCAAATGAAGGAACAAAGAAATCCTCCCATCCGTATATAGCACATATTAACTAACTGTTTGTAAGCATCTACTGCCTATGGGCCAGGCCCTGTATAGGAGACTGGAACTGCAAAAGTGTCTACGACAGACCTGGTCCCTACCCAGAAAGCTTACATTTTAACAGAAAACAATCAAACAGGCAAGCTGCAATGCAGTACGATAACTGCAATGAAAAGGGAGAACAGAGGAATATGGGAGGGAATAGGAGGCTCACAGCCTAGTGTGGTGAGAGCAGGACAGTCTTCCTTGAGGCTACAGGAGCTACTTCAGTTGTGTGTTTGTGAGGTAGGAGGTGGAGATGCGAATGAATTTCCTTGCACTGCTCCCAGTCCTTTATCCAGAGACCCTGATGCAGAAATAATTTCAACAACCCATGCCCTCTTCCTGGTAGGACAATGAGCTTAGCATAGTGCTTGGCAGACACGGCAGGTTCTCTCTCCCTCTTCTCTCATGGGATGTGTGTGTGTGCGCGCGCGCACACATGCATGTGTTTGTAAGGGACACAAACACACACAAAACAAATGAATCCATGCCAAGCTCAATTGTACCCCCCAAGTGATACATGAGTGCTTTCTTCTTCAAGGGCAGAGCGGAATTGGGGAACGTAAAGCTTGTTTTTCAAATCAGTTCTCCAGGGGCAGGGCTGTCCAGCAGAACGCTCCGCGATGAGAGAAATATTCTGAATCTGTGCTCCGTGATACAGTAGCCACTAGCCACACATGACTATGGAGCACTTGAAATGCAGATAGTGTGATTGAAGCACTGAATTTTCATCTCTATTTCATTTTAATTGGTTTATAACTTTGAATAGTCACAGGTGGCTCGTGGCTCCTATATGAGACAAGATTCCAGACCCATCACTACATTTATTTACGGATGCAGTTTTCAAAGAGCTTTCACCTCCCTTGACCCTTATGGTCTCTTTTGGTCCTCACAATAGTCTTATGGGAGATAGACACCAGGCATCATTAATCCCATTTTACAGGTAAGGAAACTGAGGCTCAGAGGTGCCCCAGCTAATGACGGAGCTTAGTCGAGAGATGTGGGCTCCTGAACTGAGAGAGTGAGGTTCTCCCCATCCAGACATCAGATGATGACCACGAGGGCAAAATAATGTCTCACTTCATGGCTATGACTGTTTAAAGGGTTAGACAGGTGCCGGGAGCCAGCATTGGACTAGTAGAACATCCAAGTCCAATCCCAGAGCAAGAACGGTGACCATTCCCATAGCCGGCCACTAGAGGGGGCTGCTGTCAGAGCCACAAGCTCTGACACCAGGCTTTTCTAGGCTTTTCAAAGGTGGACTAGATGGTCAACTTCTTGGTAATATTTCCATGTCATACGCGGGAACTGGCTCCCTAATATCTTTCCTGAGGTCCAAATGCACTGATTAGATTCAGGGTCTTTTTTTGGCCTAATATTACTTAGAGGCAAATTTTCAAAGAATCATTAAGCCTTATCAATCATTTTCTGAAAGTAAGCTTGTGTAGGAGGAAGAAAGAATAGGAGAGTAATGGGAAGAGAGCAGGCTGGGAGAGGGTAGGATTTATGAAGGGAATAGGTCACTGAAAAGGTAGGAGCAGAGGAAACTGAAGCCACCATCATTGCTCTTAGATGACAGGTCAGCGGTCGGAGGGCTGGGCTGGGGATGTGAAAGTCACAGACCCAGAGCCTAGACCCCCCTCTGCTGTCCTGGGGAGAGCCTCCCAGGAACTCCCACCCCAGATGCTTAACAGGAAAGTTGTTGAGAGGGACGATCTGTCATGGGTGGCTGAACGCAAGGCCCCGATGCTTTTTATGTAGAACATTTTTCAGGGTTGTGTTTGCAGCAGGTGCTCTTGAGAGGTGAGATACTGTCTCCCTCTGGACAAAGAGCAGGCTGCTCACACGCTCTCTAGAGCGGTGACCGCCTCAAGCCCAGCGATCCCCAGCTTTGATACAAGCCCGCTGAGTGGACAGCTTCCCCTGGGTTCCTTGGCATGGCCCCGTGTGACTCCGGGGCTTGGGACACAGATGCCAATGTGCTGCTCACACTGCTGTCTGTGCCATAAGTAGCAGAGTCCTTGGTCTCTGACCCAGGAGCGTCATGTCTTTTGCCAGCCTCCATGGATCAGTAACAGGCTAGCTTATCACCTGGGAAGTGGCGTGAAATCCCTGACCCAGATGGGGGGGGGGGCGCTTTGGGAGCCTTCTGTTTGGGAGGGAGGCCTGCAGAGATTTGCCGTTTAGAAATTCTTTTGTTTTTTATTTCCCCCTTGGTAACCATAAGTTTGTTTTCTTTGTGAGTCTGTCTCTGTGTCATAAACAAGTTCATTGGTGTGATATTTTTGTTTCTACATATAAGTGATATCATACGGTATTTGTCTTTCTCTGTCTGACTTCACTCAATATGATCATCTCTAAGTCCATCCATGTTGCTGCAAATGGCATTATTTCATTCTTTTTTATGACTGAGTAATATTCCATTGTATAAGTATATACCACATCTTCTTGATCCATTTATCTGTTGATGGAGCATATGGCAGCTCCATTTTTAGATTTTGGAGGAAACTCCACACTATTCACCCCAGTGGCTGCACCAGTTTACATTCCTACCAACAGCATAGGAGGGTTCCCTTTTCTCCATACCCTCTCCATTTATAGAAATTCTTAAAGTTGCATCTGATTATCAAACACACTAGAAGCAGAAGGACCCACAGAAACGTATCAGCACACCTACCCCTCCCCACCCACATCCCCTTTGGCATCAGCACAGCCTTGGATGAGGCTTCCAGAGCCAGGCAGGCAGTGAGTTGCACTGGATGCCTGCCACCCCAGCTGTACCCTAAATGGTGCCACTGGCCTCGGGGAGAGAGTGGGGTGAGCCTATGATGCTTTACTGACTCTGGAGTATGCAGACTGTCCTGCTTCCCAAGAAAGGGCTGGGGCCAAGTGGCTCGAATTTCAAGGGATTTCAAAATTCTCTTACATCACTCATCTGCAGCATCATTATTAAAGAAGAGCTGAAACTGGGAATTTGAAATCACAGACATCAAGGGTCTCCTGCTTTTATTTTATTAGCCATTCTGTGTGTGTGTGTACTTTGCTGTTAGCCGCCTAGAATCCTTGTGGGAGAGATGAAAGCGAAAAACAGGCAAGCAAACAAATTTCAGAAAGGCAGAAGGCTCACACTCAGATCTCCTGCGGGAGATGTTGGCCAAGTTCAAAGGAGGTGAGAAAAGGGAGGGATGGGGATTTTCAGAACGTGAAGCTGACGAGCTCTTTGAAAGCTGTGTGTAAACAGAAGTTTTGTAAAACTTGCACTTGAAACGCGAGTCCTAGCTCGGGACTCTCTGGAGGCCCGTGGCTGCTGTCAGGAGGGTGGAAATTTAAGGCATATCTATCGTCTTTAATGTTCGTTCCTGTTTTTCCAAAAGGAAAGGAACAAAAAGCAGGTGGAGCTGACAAGGAAGCCAGTGGAGTTGATCCTAGAGAAGGGGTGTGGGGGGGCGTTCTGACATTTGGAACCATCCACGGTCTGACCATGGGGTCCGCAGTATCCACACGCCAAGGTCTGGCTTGGCAGCGTCTGGAAAGAGGCGGTGCCCTGGATTCTCTGACTAAGCCTCACTGTGGGTGTAGGAGGCAAGCTGCTCGCCCTGAGCCCTCCTGCGCTTGCCTTGCTTGGGACGCTAGGGAATGGTACCCAGAGGGACCCGACTCACCAGCTTGGACCAGAGGAGAGGTGTTTTGGCATCTAGCCGTTTCACCAGCAGGACGGGAGGGTGCAGGGGCCGGGACAATGGGAACCAGGAGCAGGAACGCAGTCGGGAGGCTCCGGGTCTCTCCTCTCTGCTAAGTTCTCTCTCAGCCCTGCTGCCAAAATGCTGGGCATCGGTCTGCCAAAGCCCGGCTCTATGCCAGAGGAGGACTGCAGGCTGGCTCAAGCTGAAGAAGTCAGTATGCAGGGCATGCAGCATGCCAGGGAGGACCGTGTGCCTTCCCATATACAACCAAAGAGCGCTCGGCTTTCTCCTTAGAGCAAAAGTGGGCTCGGCTAAGAATGGAGGTCTTAGGTGATCAGATGCTGACGATTCCAGGCGGCTCCTGCCTCCTTGTCTGCAGCTCCTTTGTTATGCATTCTTGACCCATTTATCCTAAATCCAGGCCCCCCTGCCCTCCTGGGGCACAGCTGTGAGCCCTGACTCAATGCATTGGCCACACCCCTGGGTTTGGGGCCAGCTCTCTGTACTTTCCAATGTCTGTGAAGCTGCACGGGGTCTGCAAACGCCTCCCTCCCACCCCCACCTCAGCCCCACCTCATTGGTTGGTTTATCCCTTGCCTCTGGCCGGACAGATTGACACCCACACCACTTCTACCCCAACAAGGCAAGTGAAGCAACTCGCTTCCTGGTCTTCTGCACAAAACAACACATGGCTCACTTGCTCTCCTTCTCTCCCTCCATGTGCCTTTGACACCCCGAGCTACCACCACTGGAGAGCCCCTGGGAGCCACCACAGAGGGAAATGTGCCAGGACTCCCCACTCCTGTAGCCCCCATGCTTTTGAGCGCCCCCAGCTGAGCCAAGCAGAGATGAACTACCCCCACCCCCCCTCCAAGCCCTGCCCAAATTGCAAAGTTTTGCGCAAAATAAATGGTTGGTGTCTGCCCTGTGTGTGGGAGTAATTGAGACCTGGCCGCAGAAAACAGAAACACCCAGTGTCATTATTGTCCCTTCCTCACAGTGTGGACTCAGTGCAGCCCTTAGTTATCTTCCTATAAAATATCTTCCATCCAATTCCAGTCCTGATTAAATATTCCTTTGCCAGCTCCCAACATTGATGGCCACAGGACGAAGGCTGGAGTCTTTGGCACAGCAGCTCAGGGCACGGCCACCCAGCCTTATTTCCACCTGCCCTGCAGACCAGAGCCCAGGTGTCCTGTGCATGCCCTGGCTCTGTGCCACCATCTCTTCTGCCCTCGGACCCCAGCCCTGTCTCCTTTTCTCACTCATCCACGTGCAACTCACCTGTCGCCTGCCTTTCTATTTCCCTGCTCCTTTAGACCAACAGAGCGACCTGTCCCACCCACGAGTTTGACATTTACTTTTGTGCTATTGTGGTCCCTTCTGGTCTTTGCACCCAGACTCTGAGCTTGGAGGGCAGGGCACAGAGGGCAGGTGCAGCCTCTTCTTTGTCTCCACATCTTTCATCTAACACAGAAAGGGTATGTTGAGCTAACACGCATGTGTTCCTTTAAGCATGTTTCTGAGTTATTAGTGAGGCTCTGGACATTCTCCACATGCTGAGAATCCTGAAGAACCACCTGCTCTATGTGGTCCCCACCAGACTGTGATGGGCTTTATCTCCCCAATTCTGTATCTCAAATGCAAAGAGAGCCCCCCACCCACCCACCCCGCTCTGTTTTCATCTGCTGTCCTGCTGCGTGGTCATTCTCTCAGCCGTGCTCAGAGGTTTTAGGTCATAGGTTTAGAGGCTGACAAAGGAGGCGTCCTCAAGCGTTGCCTGCTGTGACCTCGCTCTCCTAAGCCCCACCCTCCTGGCTCTGACCCTGGGAGAAATCCCAACCTCTCCATCTGGAATGGGGCCTTGTGAAATCTCTTGGCTCTTTAGCATTCGAGTTGGACATGAAGCTCTCCTCAGGTGACTGCCTGACAGGGGCACACCACCCCTCCCTTCTCCATTTACTGATCCCAGGCAGGAGAGGGCACCGGGCTCTGAAAAGACCCAGTGCCCACCCGGCATCAGCACAGATGGCTCGCTCTGCCCAAAAAGCACTCAAAGGGCTGCAGGGGAGGGGGTGCCCAGCTTGCATCTGGCTCCGCTGGCATTTCACCACGACCTTGGGAAGAAGCCCCAGTTCTCAGTTCTCGTTTTCCCAGCTGGTAACAAGGAATCCTGTAGCCAGCCCTAAGCAGCATTCATAGCATATAACTAAATAGCGATGAAAGATATAATTAGGTTCTTGAAGAAACGCATTTTGCATAAGGTGGGGATGTTACTAGGTGAAGATTTCACACTTATCAGCCGTGAATGCCCAGTGTTACTGTCCAGGGAACACATGTAGGCAGTGGTGTTTGTCACCAGAGCCCAAAAGCCATGGACTCCCCTTCAGATATGAGAGGCACAGGTGACTGGGGAAGTGACTGGCTCTGCGTTTTCCCTTTATGACATCTGTGTATTACTGAAGTATGGCATCAGTTGTGCATGTCTGCACCTCTGTGGCATGTGCCCGAGACTGAATTTGTGAATTCCCTGGGAAGGGGGAGCGATGATGTGACAGAGGGAAGAAGCGGGAAAGAAATTTTTATTTTGCAAGACAGAAACTACTGACAGCTAATTCAATGATTTTTTTTTTCTTTTTTCTTTTTATGGCTGCCCCTAGGCATATGGCGCTCCCTAGCCAGGGATCAGATCTGAGCTGCAGCTGCAACCTATGCCACAGCTGCAGCAACACCGGATCCTTAATGCACTGTGCCAGGCTGGGGATTGAACCTGCGTCCCAGAGCTCCAGAGATGCCACAGATTCTTTTGCACCACCGCGGGAAACCCCTAATTTAACAAATTAAAAAAAATAAATAGGGAGTTCCCATTGTGACTCAGCAATTAACAAACCCGATTAGTATTCATGAGGATGTAGGTTTGATCCCTGGCCCCACTCAGTGGCTTAAGGATCTGGTGTTGTCATGAGCTGTGGTGTAGGTCACAGATGCTACTCAGTTCCTGAGTTACTGTGGCTGTGGTGTAGGCCGGCATCTGCAGCTCTGATTCAACCCCTAGCCCAGGAACCTCCATATGCTGTGGGTGTGGCCCTAAAAAGACTAAATAAATAAGTAAAGGGGAATGGATATTGCCTGCCTCCCAGGAGAAATGAGATCGAGAAAGTACATAGACCATCGAGAGAGAGAAGGGCAGGGATCTCCCCTGGCTCCTTTGGGGAGCCCCTCTCAGTGGCTTTTCTGGAAAGGCTGGGACAGGACAGCTGAAGGGCCCTGCTGATGGCTGTGGACGCTTACTAGAGAAGGCAGAAGGGGGGAAAGATTCAGTCTGGTCTCTGTTCCTGTGTCCCGACTGTGAGACTACCACGTTGGCAGAACATCTGTGTCCCCGTCCCCCCCCCCCGCCACTGGGGACAGCAGCTTGGGGCAGGGCGCAATCAGCCACATGTTTTCTGCTTGCCGTGGGTGGTGGGGTCTTAAGAGATGGGTCCAGGGACCTGGTGTACCTTCCCCAACAAAGATGAGCAAAGAGCACATTCATTCCTGTACCTGTGACCTCAGACTTCAATGCGGAGGCTGCATGATACGGTGGGAAGGTCTGGCTTGGGCTCAGGTGCCACCCCAACACTTACTTGGATAGGGTGGACTTTGGGTCATTTGCTGAAGAATCCCCCCGTACTTGCTGTCCTGAGGACCCAGTGCAGTGACTGGTGGAAAACGGCTGGCACACGGGAGGGAGTCGGTCAGCTCGCCTCAGTCTCCCCTCCGCCTCCCTCAGGGCAGGAGTCGCCAGAGAAATCTCCCCGCGCCCCCCCAGGATCTGAAGTGTGCAGGGCCCATGATTCATTTTCAGTAGAAACCTGCTAAGTGAATCGTGAGCTGGGCTTCTGTTGACAGGCTACTCCGAAAGCAAACTGTTTGTCAAAATCTGATAGACACTCTGCACAAAGCCAGAGCCAGGGATTGGGGAAAGGATCGTGTCACCATCACCACTGGACAAAGACTGGGCTGGCCTGGTGCTGGATTACACCAGGAACATGTGTGCTTCGCTGGGCCAAAGGCTGCGATATGGGATGGAAAACAAGCCTGTCGGGGAGAGCTGGCAGGTTTTCTGGATCGAAACAGGGCAGGCCGGGCCAGGTTGGGCCCGAGCCATCAGCTGGGGCCATAGCACTGTCAAGTTTTTGGGATCCCAATGTCATCGTGACATGAATCACCAACGGGGGCTTGGACAGGCAAATGGAAAAGTGATGATGCCCTGGAGGAACTGGGGGACAGTGTAGGGCCAAGCCTGACACATATTGCAAGTTTGGGCCCCTTTCTTAGCTCTTAGCTCTCCTTTAACTGCTGGAGAAAGGCTGGGGAAAAGCTGGGCGGGGGCAGCAACGGAGCATGGATTCCAATCAACTCCCCTCTTCCACACGAAGGAGCACTACGCAGCCAACAAAGATAATAAGACAGAGATACATATGTTGGTGGAGAACTCTGCTCGCTGGCCCATCGGCTCAGTCACCTCTGCTGGGAAGCATCATCTTGGCTCCTGCCTCCTGCCGCTTCGGCTGTTCACTCCACCTTCCCATTTAGAGGAGGGAGTGGCTTCTATCCTGTCCATTTCAGAGCATGGGATTGTTTTTATGACATACTGTATACTTGCATCGTTTTTTTTTTTCTTCTCTTGGTCACATCTGAAGCATATGAAAGTTCCCAGGCCAGGGATCAAATCTGAGCTGGAGGAGTTCCCCTCGTGGCTCAGTGGTTAACGAATCTGACTAGGAACCATGAGGTTGTGGGTTCGATCCCTGGCCTCGCTCAGTGGGTTGAGGATCCGGCGCTGCCGTGAGCTGTGGTGTAGGTTGCAGACACAGCTCGGATCTGACCTTGCTGTGGCTCTGGCGTAGGCCAGCGGCTACAGCTCCGATTGGACCCCTAGCCTGGGAACCTCCATATGCTGCGGGTGCGGCCCTAGAAAAGACAAAAGACAAAAAAAAAAAATCTGAACTGGAGCTGTGACCACAGTGGGAACTTCTACTTGCATCATTTTTAACTATGATTTTATTCTAGTTTCCTCCTCTAGTCTCCCTGAAAACAGTCACTGAACACATGTAAGCAACAGCTTGGAAGAATTCACGTTCAGTTCAAATTTTAATGAGCATCTACTGTGGATACAGGACAGGGTGCTCTCCCAGATGAATGAGCTGGGGACAGATGCTCCCGTATGTGGCTCACTGTGACAGGAGGCAGCCTGAGGCTGAAGCTCTAAATGAAGTCCTTATTTTACCAAGAGACAGAGGCATGGATCCAGCCTGTCTGGCCTTCCACTAGAAACCACTTTCTGAAAAGAGCCTCAAAAATGTTTTTTTTCAATTAGCCATTTGCCTACCAATTCTCTCTAGAACTGTTAAAAAACAAACAAACAAAAAAGATCCAGAAGTTCCCTGGTGGCCTAGTGGTTAAGGATCCGGCATGATCACTGCTGTGGCTTGGGTCCCTGCTGTGGTGTGGGTTCAATCGCTGAGAACTTCCATAAACCAGTGGCATAAAGACAACAATAACAACAGAACAAAAAACAACCAAACCCAACTAATCAGAGGTGACAATACAGTACAGAAGAGAAGGATGAGGACCTGAGCCACAGCACGCACTGCCCTTCTACTGGGCTTGTAGGGGTGATGGCGTGTCACCCACCTCAGAGGCTATTAAGGTGAAGTCATGTTCCAGAGCCAGCTCAGTAGCAGGTAGGTCTTCTCTCCCACAAACAGCCAGATGGCTGAAACCAATCCGATGTCAAGTTAAGTGTTACCTTTCCAACACCAGAACAAAGGTCACATTATTTTACTCCAAATTACCCAGCGACTGTGAGTCCTCTATGCTCTATATTCACAGCCGAGTCCCTCTTTGATAGACACCCACACCAGAGGTGGGGGGTCTCCTCCTGGGCTCTGTCCAGGGAGCATTTTGAGGGAGCCAGATTAGTCCAGAGAGGATGCCTGTCTGCCAGGAACCAGGCAGGTACAGGAAGGGTGTCGGAGCCAAGCCCACACTTGATAAAAGGCTACAGAAACAGGAAAGTGGCAACAGTCTTTAAAGGCAAAAAGCCCCTTTTATCTCGTCATCACTGAACTTTGTATATTTTAAGAAAGGGATTTCAGAGCACCTGATTTATTTCTCATTTGGGACCTGACTCCTGATTACGAAGATCCCAGACAATCTAAAAGACAACCAACCCCCCGTGGGGCAGAGGGCCCGGCCCGGGATCCAGGCCAGAGGCCAGAGCTGGGGGGCACCTCATGCCAGCGGCCAGCACAGGGTCTGGGCAGGGTGATGGCAGAGGTGGATGCCAGCTCGGAAGGGTCCTGCTCTGATGCCAGCTCGGAAGGGTCCTGCTCTGCCATCTTTCCCATGTTATGTCATGTGGGTCCTCCAGCTGCCTTCCCAGAGCAGACCCGCCGGGGAAGAGGCCGGGGAGCTGCCTTTACGCTGCATGCAGGCAGAGATCTGAGGCCCCCAAAGAGAGGCATCCCTTTGGGTAGAAGGCAGGACAGGTGAGAAGCCAAGCTCCCAACCCCTCTGCACTTTTCACTGCAAGCGCACAGACTCCTTGTCCAACAGACCCATGTTCAAACCCCGCTCTGCCATCTTTCCCATGTTATTTGTCCAAAGGCTGTTTGAGCCTCAGTTTCCTTGTCTTTAAAATGGGGATGACCAGGTTGTTGTGAGAACTGAAGGCAGAAATGTGTGCAAACCACACCAGCCGTCACCAGGGGCCTAGAGGGGTGCCCCTCGCTCTCCCCTCTCTTACATTTAGGAAGCTCTTCCCATGCCAGGGCCAAGGGCAGAGAGGCTTCCACTCACGGGCGTGACTGGAGAACACCCTCCCCAATGGTGTTCCCAGGTCATTGTCCCCTTGGGAGAGCCCTTGGCTCAGGGACTCCGGCATTTATTCCGTCCTTCTGCTTCAGCCCTGGAGGTTCCCACCTGAATGTCACCAGTGTACCATGTGATTCCTGCCACAGCCCCCACTTTTCCTATGACCCCAAGTCACAAGCAAGGCAGCAACATCTGCCACATCCATCGTAGGGCACAGAGATGCGTCTGACTCCAGCCCAGACTCGAGGCCGAGGCTATGTGGGTTAATTCATGAGTGACAGTGGTCACCAGGAGGCCTGAACTCAGGAACGCCGGAAGAGGACACTTAGATGTGATCCAAGCGGCCACTGCCTCCCAGGCTCACGTCCCTGAGTTTCCTCTTTCCTTATTTATCCAGAGGGGCAGGGCAGGTGCACAGCAAGCTCCAGTGATCTGCACGACTCACTTTCTCCTTGGAATCAAGAGCATGTGTTGGTGCGAGCATGGGGCCAGCGGGGTGCACAGATGCCTCTGGAAGCCGAAGAGCAGGTGAGGCCACCTCTGGCAGTAAAACGAAATAAAATCCAACAGACACTTCTTGAGCACCCAGTATATAAGTCCCTCGGCAAAGAAAAGAGCAAGCATGAGGGAAAGAGCCGTTTTATCCATTTATTATATACAATATTAAGGCACACGTTTAAGCAGCAAAGAATAGGCAAATCTTTGGCTGACCAACAGTCTCAGTGTTTGCTCTGGGGGACGTGGACGTGTTCTTGGGCTTCCCCACTCTGTGCACAGCCCACCCGGCTGTGCAGTTCTGTACCCCACTTTTGACACAGACCAGCAACACGAAGATGCCAAGACGTGACATCAGAGTCCGCTGGAGAGAACACAGCATCCGGCCACCAAGCACGGTGACCTCACACACACAGGTGGGAAGCGGGGTGGCCCCCCTCTCCCTCCACAAAAGAGGAAAACACCTGAAGTCAAAGAAAACCACTGTGGATCAATCTGCTTACATTCCGTTCGTAATAAATACTTACAGGTGTCTCTAAGTGAACAGAACCCTAGGCGAGTAGCATGTAAACACAACTCGGGGAGCTGATACAAGAGAACGCTGCATATGTACTTCATTATATTGAACACAATATTGTAACTCTGTGAAGCAGCACAGTTTCATGACAAAGAAACACCTCGATCTTAGCCTTAATATGACAATAACATGCACTGAAGTCTAACACGGTTTTTACACAACTCCTACCGGAGGCTTAGCCTCGTGAAGATGTGCTGACATCTGCATGAATGCAGAGACGTGGACACATACAAGGCATAGCAAGAGAGCAGATTTTTAAAAACGAGTCCACTGGAAGTTACAGGTATGAATGATGACTGGCCTCCTCTAAAGCGTCACTTGAGAGGCGCTAGGAGTCCAAAGACTCAGCTCCGGGAATATTTTAGGGGCTTTTTTTTTTTTTTTTTTTTTTTAAAGCTAAATGGATGTGACTTACCTTAATCTCCCATCTTTCTTTATCCAAATGAGTGACTGATTGGGGATTATTTCCAAAGGTTAAAGCCATCCTTAGAGGATGATGGTTTCTCATCTCTAAAGATTCACAAAAGGAATGTTCTAGGCCCTCCGACATCATTCTAATAGAGGCGTGTGCCAAGTGCTTCTACTGGGGCAGCACGGCAGTCATCAGCATTGTCTCACAAAGGGTCACCTTTTAGGGAAGGTGGGTGAGACGGGACACCTGGATCTTCTAGGTATGAAGACAAGAAGCTCGACATGTGCCCTTACGGTCGCACCTCATGGGTCTGCACTGACCCACACGTCTCTCTATACCATTTAATTCCCAGACGAGAAGAGGAAATACTACTTCAAAGAAGAGACCAAAGCATTGCGCGTGAGTTCCAGAAGAAATGCGTTTACTGAAATGCCGACCTTTCCCCGCTCCCAGCTCATCAGCTTCTGGTAACTTCGTCACTACTCTGCTGGTCTCCCCCCCGGAGCCACGCATCGGAAGCAAACCCATCAGACAATCCTCATGTGGAAGGAAGACATTTTAAACACACGAATTCATTAGCTAGAAAAAAAGGAAGAGAAAACCAAGATTTGTGAAGCACATGCCAGATGCCTCAGGCGTCAGGATGGGAAGAAGGCAACTGGGGGCTGGACATTCAGTGTTTAAGAACAGTCACCGGCGCCCTCTGCAGTGCAGACCCGCAGCAGGATTTGGTTCTGGAAAACACCTCTTTGCACAACATCTGGCCGCTTGTGCTTGAGCTCCCTGCCTCGAGACCTTTCAAAGCCCCATCTGTCCTCCACTGCCTCCTGGAACCCTGCCTCACCTGACATGCACGTTCACATCCATCTCTAGGAGTCAGGCTGCCGTAGGGAGAACCTCTCACGCCCTCAGCCTCAGCATCATGAGGACACAGGAGGCTGAGGGCAACCCCAGGGGAGAACAAACAGGAGTGACGGCCAGCTTCTCTGCACAGGCCATTCTGTGCAGAGCCACCGAGTTCAAGTTCCATGTTCACAACCCAATGGGAGCAACTAGATAGACAACCCCAGCTCTCTGCAGTCAAATGCACATGCGTGTTCTAAAGATCGAGCCCTACAGGACTGAAGAGAGAGAGAAAGGCCTCCACTCTCTGCCCCGGCAACGCTGTCCTGCTCACCTGCTCCAAGCACGCGGAGCGAGACACCAGGGTTGGCTTCCAACCTCCAGGAAGCAGGAGAAAGGCTGAGAAGAAGATGCTACGGAAAGACTCTGTACATGCTCTGAAATTAGTGCTGGAATCCAGCAACATCTCCTGCTTCATATGGAATCCAGGGCAGCATGTGGAAACCGTCAGAGGACACATTCAAGGAGGAAGCAGTCAATCTGGCACATGGTCACCCAAGGCCAAGGTTACCTATTGCCCTGAGACAGGTCCCATGAGTTCCCATTCTGACACCAGTGGAAAGTTCTAGAGAAGGTCTGGCCTCTGGACTATGAGCAGGTGCTTTTAAAATAGATGTTTCGGCCCTGCTTACATCGGAACGGGAAGATAGCCATCTATGTCTGTGTTCATGGGCAAATCTAGGAGCTCTGGGCTTTAGTCCTATTTCTTAGCTCCCGAGGGGGTGGGGGCAGGTATGTGTGTGTGTGTGTGTGTGTGTGTGTGTGTGTGTGTGTGTGTGTGTGTGCTCGAGCACATGGCATGCAGGGGACAGAATGGATCAAAATGTAGCATGGAAAGATGGTTAGCAACCCCAAGTCAGAGGCAGTCCAGCCTGTGATGAAGGCACAGCTCCTCTCCCAAACTCTTGGTTCAGACCCCAGCTGCTTCTAGGAAAGAACTTGACCTCCCTGAGCCCCAGCTTCCTTCTCTGTGACATGAAGAAGATAAACTCAGCCCTGCTTGCACGTGGTTTGAGGACTCACTACAGGGTAGTTACAGCAGCGCTTGCATACAGTTGGCACTAAAAAAGGAAGCTGGGATTATTTTCTAAAATCCAGTGAAATAATGTATGGTCAGCTGCCAGAAGGCACAGAGGAAGTTCAGTATCTGCATTTCTCCTACAGGCATGCAGGACTTCCAGAAAGCTCTGAAAATGGAGAGTGTCAGGGCCCCAGCTGGGCAGGAAGTCTGCCTAAAAGAAGACATTTCAAAGCTGTAGATCCCTTTTTGTACAGAGGAATCTCGGCAGGTTAGAGGGAAAAAAAAGAAAGATTCACAGAGATGACCGCACAACTGAAAAATGGTGACATCTGTGTTTGCCTTCTGACAACTAACACACCTGGCACCTGGTGGGGGAGGGGAGGTACCAAGGAGAGCAAGTGCCCTCGTGCCTGAGCCGCCAATGAGCATGCTGGGTGGGGCATAAAGATAGGCTTTGCCTGAAACTGGGCTCTCACCTCACCCATTTCTAGGGGACACAGCCCACGTCTGGGGTGGCCCAGACACGGATGGTGGGGACTGGCAGAGGTGCTATGTCGTCCTATTTCTAAATGCTTTCTTTCCTTCCTGGGCCGCCAACATGATCAGGGGTCAAAATGTCCTTAAGAGTGAGGTGCCATCGACTGACCGTCATCACCTAGAGAAAGTGAGGGGAAACAGATTGGGATGGGGAACCCTCTGCCCCCTCCCACCCCCATGTGTCCATACGCACCCTGCCCCTACACCAGCCATGAGGCCTCCGCCCTTCCTCCTTTCACAGCAGGGCAGGGCTTGAGAAGCATCCATTCTGCTTACTCTGACCACTGGGTAGCTCAGAGACCCCCCTGAGCAAAGCCATTCGTTTCCTTTCCTCCCTCCCCTCTCCAGCCCACCCTCTGTCTTCCTTCTATCACCTTGATTTGCTGAGGCTATCACTTCACCCAGGTTACAAAGACCAACCCTAGAATGAGCTACCCAAGCAAAATTTCCTAAGCGATGTTGTCTTCAGGGCTCCACTGAAGTTGGACTTGAAAAAGCCTCAGACCTAGGGTGGTTTTTTTTTTTCCCTCTTCTCCCTCCCTTAAGCATGAGGAAAGGGACCTGGAGGGGGGGAAACTCTCAGGACCTTTCAGGAGCAACTGATGGCCTGACTAGCTTCTGTCTTCTGCTCCAGCACCTCCTAGATTCATAAAGCAAGCAGACGACTGAGGAGTGAGATGGAAAAGCCCATCGCACACGGCTAAGAGGCCCACCACCTCGCCTGCTCTTGGCTCTATGATTTTGGACCGAGTCGTCCCAATCTGAAACCTTGAGAAACCTGATCGCCCTAGAGATAGCGGCTTGGGCGGTTACAAAGCAAGTTCCCGGCGGGGCAGAAGCCCAGCGCTGACATGCATGCGCAGTCTGCACTCACCGGCGGGATGCGGGCGGTGGGCTGAGCCGTGGATACGAGCACAAGCCGGGAGCAGCAGAAAGCCCACGAGGTGCCTGGAGGGTTTCTGGATGCCACCAAGGCAAGCGTCACCTGCTTCCTGGAGTACAGTCCTGAAGGGCCTACCTCAGCAGGGCAATGAGCTGGGGATAGCAAACTCCACGCAAGAGCTGATGTGAGAGCGAACATAGTCGGGGCCGTGAGCTTACTGCAAGACATCTCAGCGGTCGAGCATCTTCCGCCTCGTCAGACCTTAACTAGTTCACAGTCAGAAAGAGGTTCATTGCGGTAGCCCAACTCCTCCAAGGTGGAGGGGCAGCCAGGAAGCCGGCCTACGGCTTTGTCCCTCTGGCCACTATGAAACACAGCAGGAACGATGGCCGTTCAGAGACTGCTCTGATAAACCCCAGAGCTAAGGAATTCTGCCATGGCTTAGTATAAAAGGAAACAAAATGAAGGAAAAAAAGGTTAAAAGGAAAGAGAATGAAGCAGAGACAAAAATGAACTCAGAGAAGGGTAAGCACCACGACCAGAAAGCGCCCAAACTTAGAAAATACTGCTCAATCCAGAAAGGCTGAGAAGCCTCAAAAGCTCCTGAAAATCCAAATCAAGGCGGCCTTTTAAACGCCCCATCACCCCGCACATTCCTCCTCCTGCTGCACCCACACGCATTCACAGACACCCTATGGAGCACACGGGTGATGGATGGTACATTATGTCAAGATGGACTCGGAGATGTCTAGGAAGTTCTTCTTAAAACAAGCTAAGATGCAAGGAGAAGGGGCCTATTCCAAGGGAGATCCATGCTCAGGTTTATCTGTTTATAACTAGAAAATGGGGGTACACCGACCCTCCCCAAGAGATACATGTTCTGTACAATGAAAAATTCCATTTCCTATGTCTTCTTTGTTTCCAAACCTACACGCATCTCCTCTCTTCCACCACATGCAGTCAAAATCCATGGCAGTCTCTTCACCTTCCGTCATGTAGGTCTCCTGTGTTTTTGTTTAAAACGTTTATAAAAAGTGTTCTCACTAGTCTGAAATCCATGTCAGCTCAAATCGTTCCTGATTTCCCATCCACAATCTTTTGATCTTTCTCCTCTGTCTTTGCCATGTTCCTTGTTTGTCAATGTTCTGTTGCGAAATTCAACAGGGATGCCGGTGTTAGATGAGAACTTCCATCATCTCTCCGTCGGGGAACTCGGGCTTGTGGAGCAAGCTGCTGATGCGGCCTTTGTGGTCAGGTGACTTCGAGTGGCCAGGAGAACTCTCTGCCAAAGAGAGGGACACATCACCAGCCTGCTTCCCAGCCCTCTCTACAATGGAACCATTTTAAGTAGCACCCTCACCGCCAGCGCACACAGGGAAGGCCATAGCGCCCCGCCCAAGGGGGACCAAAGCGACATGACTGGCCCTGGGCTTCGGACACAAAGCACAGGAGCAGGACATGGTGGGAGATGTCCGAGTGGGTGGCGGTGGCATCGGGACTTTGTGCAGGGCCCTCCCGCCTGCTCTCCCCTTCCTCTCAAAATAATCAAGTGCATGCTCGCCTCCAGCCAGGTCCTTCCTCAGCAAAGGGCACCCCAAGAATTAAATCTCCCAAAATTGACAACACGGTGTTTACTTGTCTTTTGGAGGATGCAAATGAGGAACCCCCAGGAGGAAACAATTCCTGTAGGTCCTCAAGAGCCCCACGTCCTCCAGAGGATTCCTGCAGAGGGCGCGCCTCACCCCACGACTGGGAACAGTCCGAAGCCGAGTCTGCTCTTCCCACGGACACGACTGGACTCATCACAAAACTGTCATATAGCTTCTCTTAAATATTTGAAAGCAACTCCTTAGTCCTGGCCTGAGTGCTGGGCCAGGCCACCTACTTTGCAGTTAAATCTCCCTTCTCCTTCAACCAGGAGAGACCTCTGACCCCAAAGCCTTGAGAGTAAACTCCTCGAAGGCAAAGTCTTTGTACCTCCTCCTCCTGATGGACCGGATGCCCGATACCAGCTCCCACCCCGGGGAGGAGGAGGGCAATTCCCTAACATCCCTCGAGGGTCCGTTTTCCCACCTCCCAGGGGCAGACTAGTGACAAAGCACGCCCTAAGAGAGCAGGTGCAAGTTGTGTGCTCCTTTAAATGGAACTAAATTAGAAGTCTCTATACACATTTCTGGAATAATGAAGAGCCCCTGGCCCTGGTGCATCAGGACAGCCATAAGCAGAAGAAAACCCATCAAGTGAGAGTTCAAGGGTGCCCCTGCTCCCTCCCCAGCTCAAGAAACGCCTTCCACCGCCCAAGACCAGGCAGCTCAATGGACCCTGGGAGTGTGAGAGGAGGTGGGGACCTCGTACCCGGTTTCTCTGCCGTCCCCTTGGCCGCTGGGTGCTTCAGGACCGGGCTGTTGGAGGGCGTCCCGCTCAGCCGGCCGCGTGTGGGCAGGGAGGCCACGCTGGGCCAGAAGAGCTCGGCACTCTTGTCCGTCTGTGTGCTGCTGTCCTTGCTGCCCGTCTTCGAGTGGGCACTGCCGGCCGAGGTGGCAGGGGCTGCGGGGGACAGCGCTGCAGCCGGCGGGGTGGGCAGCGCGGGGGCGGAAGCATGCTCGTGGTGCTCCTTCCCCAGCAGCAAGCCTGAGGGCGAAGACCAGCTTTTTCAATGCCCTTCCCGACAAACAAAACCCAAACCAAGAGAAACCTAGTCTGGGGCGGGGAAGGAGATGTCAGGCAAACTGGGCACGACATGGTGTGACAACGGATAGGACGCAATTATTTTCAGGGTGCTGGGGAAGAACAGAGAAGAGGTGCCTTTGACACAGAGGGTCCAGGGGTTGGTGGCCGGGGGGCTATCATGGGTGGCAGCCACGTGCTTAAGAAAACCTGAGGGCCTCCCTGCTCCAGACATGTCCCCACGGCCTGCTGCTCTGCTGAAATGCCCCCAACGCCACCCCAGTCTTGGGAATGGACTTGGGAATGGTCGCCCGCAGGCTGGGGTCAAAACAAACATGCTTTCTGGTCAGGGCAACAGAGACAATATCATCAAATACTCCCCCCAAAGAGATCTTTGCCATGGAAAGCCCTGTCCTCCAAAAAGAAGCCAGCTGGGCTCCTGGGAAGGGCTGCTCAGCCCTCTTCTCCCTCCCTGCACATCCTAAGAGCAGAGAGGTGGCAGGAGAAGAGGCAAAGGGAGGCATGAGCACAGCTGTCCCTTTGCTCAATGCCTTCCTGCCAAGCTGATGGGAGAGCAACAGTTATAAGAGTGAAACATGGCCCGTATTGAGAAAAGTGCCAGCCCTCCGGGCCACCAGCCTGTAGAAAATTCAGGAAGCACAATCAAGTGTCTGCTCGCTTATTTTAATGAGCCAGCAATTCATTAAGTCTCCTCGCCAGGGCTATTTCAAGATGCCCATTCATTACATGACATGACTCAGTTCAGTCTGTGTAGAGCAATGCTTCTCAACATGTCATGTGCATGTCTATCACTTGGATATTGTTCAAATGCAGATTCAAGGCAGTGGGTGGGGCCTGAGATTCTGCTTCTCTAACAAGCTCCCAGGGGATGCTGGTGCTGCTGGTCCACGGACCAGACCTTGAGTACCAAGGGGCTTTGGCTGGGTGTTTCACACACATCATCCCACTGCATACTGCACAACACTCCTAGATCCTGTTGTTCACCTTTGTCTTGCAGAAAGGGAAGTGGACGCTCAGAGAAAGTACTGTCTGGATGCTAAGAAGTAGTGGAAGTGGGATTTGAACTCAGCTGTGCCTGCCTTTAAGTCCACCCTGTGTTCTTTCTGCCTCATCACCCTGCCTGTCAAAGCGCCACCAGAAAGGTGTATATTGTCACCTCTACCTCCTTCCAGAGGCCCGCAGGCAAGACACGGCGGAAACACTTTAAGGACTGTGCCCTGTACCCCTGAGACCTGCATGTGTGCCTCTGCCTGGAACCTCAGAGGGTCCCGCTCTGTTCTTGTGACAGGTGGACACCAACGAGGAGGAGGAATGCTAATGTGGAGAATATAGCAACTCTTTCTGCAGCCAGTTCCTCTGGCTCCAGGGCCTGGCTGGGACACGACAAAGGCCAGGGGTACAGACCCTAGATGCCTGCCTGGCTGGAGGTCACAGACTGGCCTCTGCCAGGGAGCTTTCTGTCGGCCTTGGGCATCCCCTATCAGGTGCATCTGAGCATCGCTATCCAGGTGTTCTAGCTGGGGTGGGGAGCTAAGTGTCCACGAGGGTCTTTGAAGATCTCAGCTGCCGTCCACACACGTCCTCTTTGAAGTGCATTTCCTTGGAGGGCAGGGGCTGCAGAAGTGACCCATCGGGGGACCTCAAACAGAGATTCTGGCTGGGTGACTTTGATCTCCCCAACTCTGTCATATTCATACTGCAAGCTCTTATCCCTCTGGCATGAAGCAGCCAAGCTCCTCTGGGGTTCTGTGCTGAGGAAAACAGGCTCTCAGCTCCACAGAGAAACAACACACTCTGACCTGTGGAAATGCATCAAAGAAGGGCCAGGCCCCTGGGGTGGCAGAGTGCTGGACAAGAGTGGACAACGTGTGTCTGGGAGGGTGGCCTGCGTGCTGGGTGGCTCTGCCTCTTCCTCTCCAGACTCACCTGGCCACTGGCCTCCTGACCCCAGGAAACCCATTTGTGGCTAAGACCGTATCTGCAGAACTCTCCTCAGCGCACTGCCTGTGCAGCAGCAATCCAACAAAAGCAACACCACCAGCCCCTTAGGCTCGCGAGCACTGCTTCCAAAGCATTTCTCTCTGGTCTCATTTAGCCCTTGCTGTGACCCCATGGGATACAGCAGGGCGGACACCTGCAGACACCAACTTGCTTTTCTAGACACGGAAGCAGAGATGGAGCTGTCTTACCCCTGATCTGGGGCAGAGCCAAGTTCAGAGGCCTGAGGCTGTGGGGTTTTTCCCATCTGAACATTTTATATTTCAGGGTCATCTCAACTTCAACATGAATGATCATAATTATGATGTGAATCAACCCACGGCTGGGGACGACTCTAGGTGGGGGATTTGCCTTTTCTTCTACCACCAACGTGTGATTGCTTCTCCTTTCCCATTTCATAGGTGAGTAAACTGAGACTCGAGGTACTCCATGGTATTTCCACTTCCACAAGGGTACCTGAACACCTGTGGCCAGATGAGGTGCTTCTCAAGGTTTGCGTGGCTGTGGCTCTTCAGAGCTTGGCCTGAGGAGGGGCGGGGTTCACTGGGGTGGGCGGGGCTTGCCCGAGGAGGGGCGGGGCTCACCTGGGGTGGGCGGGGCTTGTCTGGGGAAGGGTGGGGCTCACCTATGCTTCCCTTCCAGGTCTTCTCCTCCTTCCTCTCCTCAGCTAACTGGCTGCTGGTGAGGGAGGTCTGGCGGGAGTGCGTCCCTGTGGCTGCAGCGATGGACGGGACAGAGCGGGCCGGTCGCAGGCTGGAGGAGTCCGTCTTCCCAGCGTCTTTACGGGATCGCTGCTGGAGGACCTTAATCATGGCATCCTTTTCTATGATTTTGGCATGGAGATTTTTAATACTGTGTAATGAAACAAAACAGTCATGGTCAAAATCCACCTGGATAGAATAATTTGAACACTTCTCTCAGGATGCCCAAGAATTTTAATTATAATTGAGGAACGGAGAGTTCAGAGCAGTATAAGTCCTCAAAGAGGTACAATCTCCAACTTGGGTTAAGATGGACTTTTTTTCTTGTGGCTGAAAAGGGTGCACCTTCTCTGGCACCTCAGGAGACTCTAGGCAGTCCTGGAACCCCAAGGACATACAGTCTGAATGACAATGGCCACCCAACAGGGACCTCCTGGACTGAAGCATCTAGGGCCCTGGTGGAGGGGGTGGAAGGAACATAGGAAAGCACACAAAGGCAAGCCTCACAGAGGATGGGCTGCCCACAAGAGCCACTTTCCCTATTTCGTTTTTTTTCTCTTCAGGGCTGCACCCACGGCATATAGAGGTTCCCGGGCTAGGGATCAAATCAGAGCTGTAGCTACCGGTCTACCCCACAGCCACAGCAACACGGCATCTGAGCCCTATCTGCTACCTACACCACTGCTCACAGCAACACTGGATCCTTAACCCACTGAGCGAGGCCAGGAATAGAACCTGCATCCTCATGGACACCAGCTGAGTTCTTAACCTGCTGCGTTACAACGGGAACTCCTCACTTTCCCTATTTTTCTAGGAAAGAAAAAAAAAAAGATGGCCAGGTTTTCTGGGAGAAGATGATGTTTTCTCCCCGAAGGCCAAAGATGAGAGTCAAAAACCAGTGCGAGTTCTTTTTACAACCCAAAGAGTAACTCCCTGAGCCTCACAGTGATTCAGCCACTCAGCCCTATTTGCACTTCTGCAAACCAAGCCCTCAGGTCCCAGGGCTCCAGGGGGAGGGCTGGGGGTGGGCGGCAGGCTAGTTCTACTATGTCACACAACCTGCTGGCGTCTTGTTTAGTCTGTGCGAAGAGTGCATTAGCTACAGACATTCTTTTCTTTCTGGCTGGAATATACAAATCCTGGCAGAAAAAGACTCTGAGACACTGGAATATGACGTTTCCCTCTCCAGCTGGTAATGTCTAGAAGGCTGTAGAGACACACACCCAGAAAAAATACAGGCCTCTGAATTCGTATCATTAGCCTCCATCCGAAAACCTGCATCTGATAGGAAATTAGCCCCCAGAGACCTCAGGCTCAGGCCCATTTTTAAGGGGACTCTTGCCCTCTTCTCTGTGGCAGGGTGTGGGGGAGGGGAACTGCTGGAGAACTTGAGCTTGAAGCGGCGGAGGCAGGAGAGGGCTGGGGTGTGCTTGCAAACATCAGGCTGGTGGCCCCACCAGGGTCTCTTTGGCCGGACGGGAGCCCGGTTCCTTACGTGTACTCCATGTCCTGACATCTCCTGGTGGCCTGCACCACCTCCTCCTCCTCCTGCCAGATGTGCGCCTCCAGCGAGCTCTCGCCGTAGCTGCCGTTCCTCGAGTGGTTGATGATCGTGGTGTCCCTGGCAACACAGGACGCACAGGGAGGATGAGGAGAGCCCTCGTGGGGTGGGGTCCGAGGGCACCAGACTAAACATCTCTCTCCGCAAACCCCTTCATCCTCACCCCTTCCCCCCCCCCCCCCCCGCTTAATTCTGGCCGATTCTCGCCCCCAGTTGATAGAATTAAGGAAAACAAAATAAAATCCCCAAACCCACATTCCCCACCCTTCTCACTAATGATACGAAATAGTAAGCTAGGTGGCGGCCTCTGCATACGGACCCTGCACACCTATAGGTTTCATCTACTGACCTAGAGATGCTGGTATTATTATATTGGTTAGAATTTCTATGTTTGGTCTCGTTCATCCTTCCTTCTCCTTTCTCACTTTCTCAGAGTTAAAGGTTTATTTCTATTTCTCACCCATAGGGCAACTACTTGAGTATTGAGCAGGAAACGGGGACTCAGTGAATCCCTCTTGTCCTCCTGGACGGCGGGACTCTGGCTGAAGTGCCCTTCACATTTGCTCTCAAGCTCACTTCTTTAATGAGCCCCTGCCTAGGATTCAGGTCTGTTCAGGGTGACAGCCGTGCTGGGCAGCAGGACAGAGAGATGAAGACACACACCCTGACCCTGGCAAGTCCAGTCAAGGGGGTGGAGTAGGGGGAGGGAAGGACAGAGGGAGGCGACACCACAGCAGTTGCCGGGGGCAGACACCTGACTGGTCAGAGGTTAACTGTTCTTCCTGCTGCTGGTTTTGTCAATGAATTCCTCCTAATTAATGACGGCTGGCAAAAATAAGATATGTGTGCCATCTAAGTGACATAGGCATATCTTCGGCTGAAAGGCACAATGATGTCTCTGATGAGAGAATCAAACTAGTAAGAAAATATGTCACATCTCTTTAACTTCATATTCCAATGTTATAATCGTATTTAAAATCTTATAGCTCTTTTCTAGAATATTCCCAAGCAGCAAAAAAGGAGCCCTCCTTTCATCTCTCAGTTATCCATGAAGGCGTGTGTCCTTCATGCCCAGGCCTGGGTGAAGCTCGTTACCCAGGGTGTCTCATTTAGTTCTCTCAGGAACTTGACCAGGAGGTCCTATTATTCTCTTTCTACAGATGAACAGATGGGTAGCTTTGCAAGAACACCCAGTTAGTGAAGGTGGAAATGGATTCAGATCCAGAAACTGCTGATTCCACAGTCCATGCCCTTAACGATCACTCAAGACTCCCAAAGTTTCCTGTGACTTTATGAAGAAGGCCTCAGCCAAGGCTCGTGAAGAGAAAATGAACCAACGAAGGTGGCACACGTGAGAATGAGGCCAAATACGAATGGTGACTGCAAACACATCAGAAAGCCTGATAACATGGCAAGCCAGCAGTTGCTTTAAACATACTGACACAATTATAAATTCATTTCATGGTGCACAAGACTCTTCACTATAGCAATCAGCAGCCAGAAACATTTTCAACCGATTTACTTTTAGAGAATTTATGTAGAGCTGGAGCCAAATTTAAAAATTCACATTTATAACTGCCAAGGACGGCAGGTACAATTAGATGAAAACAATTTAGGAGGTAAATACACACAACTCTTGAAAAAATATTACATGGCTTTAAAATGTGTGAAAGATTCAGGAGATCCCGTTGTGGCACAGCAGAAACGCATCCAACTAGTATGCATGAGGATGTGGGTTTGATCCCTGGCCTCGCTCAGTGGGTTGGGGATCCGGCATTGCTGTGAGCTGTGGTGTATGCAGGTCGCAGATGCAACTTGGACCCCACGTTGCTACGGCTGTGGCATAGGCTGGCAGCTGTAGCTCTGATTCGACCCCTAGCCTGGGAACTTCTATATGCTTCAGGTGCAGCCCTAAAACAGCAAAAAAACAAAAAATAAAAGAAAAGTGTAAAAAGTTTCTAAACCTTCCCCACCCATACAAATTTGGGTGATTAGTGGTGCTACGACATATACCAACATGGCAACATCAGCTGGTATACAAAAATCACATTGGGAGTTCCCGTCGTGGCGCAGTGGTTAACGAATCCGACTAGGAACCATGAGGTCGCGGGTTCGGTCCCTGCCCTTGCTCAGTGGGTTAACGATCCGGCGTTGCCGTGAGCTGTGGTGTAGGTTGCAGACGCGGCTCGGATCCCGAGTTGCTGTGGCTCTGGCGTAGGCCAGTGGCTACAGCTCCGATTCAACCCCTAGCCTGGGAACCTCCATATGCCGCGGGTGCGGCCCAAGAGATAGCAACAACAACAACAACAAACAACAACGACAAAAGACAAAAAGACAAAAAAAAAAAAATCACATTGCCTAGAAACATCAAGTATGCAGCAGTGGCTGAAAAGTCACAAAACTAATGGCTGGAAGTCATCACTTTCACCAACTTTTATGTGGCCATTTAGCATCTAGGCAATAAGAGCTCAGAATTTTGACCTTTCTCAAAAATTCTTTATTTTCCCTTTCTCCCTTTTTATCAACAGAAAAGCAATGCTGAAATTGAGGTTTTCACTAAAAAGAACCTTAATAAAGGAGCTAAAAACATGACCTCCTCTGAATTGATTTTCCCCCAAGACTGTGGCAGGTAGTGGTCAGCGAAGGGGAGGGTGGTTTTCTTTGGAGCTGTCAGATGCTCAATAAATACATGCGGGAGCAGAGAAGGGGGAGGGAGGGATGGTGGAAAAGATCTCCATCCACCCATCCACCCATCCACCCATCTGTCGACCCATCGATCCATCCACCCATCCACCCATCTGTCGACCCATCGATCCATCCACCCATCCACCCATCTGTCGATCCATCGATCCATCCACCCATCTATCGATCCATCGATCCATCCACCCATCCACCCATCTGTCGATCCATCGATCCATCCACCCATCCACCCATCTGTCGATCCATCGATCCATCCACCCATCCACCCATCTGTCGATCCATCGATCCATCGATCGATCCATCCAGGACTTCAAACATGTCAGAGAAGGAGAGCAAAAGGGCTGGATAAATCCCACACAACTACTCCCCAAGAGCAAGAGGCTTCCCTTGCTCAAAGGGTGATGGGCGAGGCTTGGCCTGGATAGTGTGAGTGGGGCTGACTGTGGGCTCTGGCTGCTTCGACTCATGCCCCTCACTGTCCCCCTGTCCTGTACCCACCTAGAGTCTTATGCCTCAGACCTGCTCATTCCCCCACTTCTGGTTTTACCTTCCAGTCCCATTTGTCCCGGGATCCCAAACATACATCTAAATCTAATAAATCAGTAAGAGTTGACACAGCAATGACCCAAAAAGGCCCCGGGTCACACTTCTAAGGTAACGCATTTACACTGCTACCAGGGCTTTGGTGTCCTCAGCCAGGGGACTACGGTCTGGCTCCTGGCTCAGAACCAGTCAAGAAGAGTAATTTCTATTGTCAAAATTAGGTAAAGCAACACAGAAAGGCTTGTGGAGAGTCACCCAGCTACAGTCCGCCACAGAGGGAGAAGCCTCGAATGTGGACATCCTGCCTCCCTGTGCAGTATTCTTTCCATGGAAAATCACACGGCCAGACAACGCCCAGGGCAACCACTGACAGCTACACATCGGACTAAGCAGACACACGTGGCCAGTCCCGCTGTGTAGCCTTAGGATGATCCGTTCTCTTCCCCAGGATAGAGAGGCGATTTAGTTATTACCTTAGCAAGCAAAAAGCAAAAATTTCAATTATGGAAACATCACGAAATGTTTCCAAGGGCTTCACTGTTCTCATCCACACATTTCAAGGGCTGAACTGGAGGCTGCAACTTTCTCCACCACGTGAGCCACGACTCGGGTTATGCCACATGACACGAGTCCTGAACGCCTTTTCCACTCCCGAAGGCTCACTCGAGGGGGACGCTGGGGGTGTTCTCCCTCACAGCACAGACAGACATTGACAATGCGATCCCCGCGTGGTTGCTTTCCAATTACGTCTGCAGGTCTCCAGGTGCAAGTGTGCTGTGCGCCCAGCGGAAGGGATGGGGGGGGAACCTGTGCCCAAGAGGGTGGCCCTGGTCTCTCCAGGCTCCTGGAGGTGACAGCTGGGCATGCAGCTAGCCATTCTTCTCGACTTGGGTAATGACCACGAGGGTCCACACACAGCTTCAAAAGCATGGCCCCTGCACCCCAATAGGCCTTCTCTGCTTCATTCAGGGAGGGATTGCAGAGCCCAAGGAAGCGGGGGCTGCCGGCTGACCGGCTCGCCCCTGGCGCTCTCTCCTCCTGCCTGGTACATGTTCTCCCACCCCAAATGGTACCCCTTGGCAAGTTTTTTGGAGGCTCCTTAAAATTTGAGGATCTCCTCCAAATATACTAACTCAAAACTTTGGTAAATTCTGAATTCAACGCCTGATATAACTTACGGGCAAAAAGCAGGGCAATGAGAGCCCTGAAGAGGAGAAGGCGCAAGAGCGCCGTCAGTGCAGCAAGAGAGCACGCAGGCCGGGCCTTGTGCTCGCGGGAACCTATCCACTCCTTCAGCCAAGGAGCTTACTAGCATTATTTTGTGCAATATGGAGTGTTTTGAGCTAATTTTTAAGGAAAGAATAAGGCTGTGGACTGACAACCCAGGGAATAAAGGAACAGAGGTAATAACTGACAACAGCAGAAAATCATTTCAAACCGAGTGAAAGCAAGCTTTCGGTCAGACCAATTTCATTTGACAGGTGGCCCTGCCACTGACTGTCAGTGTGATCTGGAATGAACCACTGCATCTCTCCAAGCCTCATTTCCTCTCCTGCGAAATGAGGGGAATAACAGTTCTCACTCACAGGGCTGTGATGAGAATTACAGATTCTTCTTGTCTGGCCCATGACATAAACCCACTGCTAAAAAGAGCATACCGTGCGCTTCCCCAGCATCATTCTTTAGGACCATATAGTACTCCACCGTGTGGATCTATTTCATTTATTTAATCTTTCATTTTTTTAATTGACATATAGTTGATTTGCAATGTTGTGTTCATTTCTGCTGTTCAGCAAAGTGATTCAGCTATATATACACATATATACATTTTTAATATAGTCTTTTCCACGATGGTTTACCTCAGGATACTGAAAATAGCTCCCTGTGCTATGCTGTAGGATCTTGTTGTTTACCTAATCTAAATGTAATAGTTTCTATCTGCCAACCCCAAACTCCCAATCCATACCCGCCCCCCAACTCCCGGCAAGCACAGTCTGTCCTCTGTGTCTGTGAGTTTGTTTCTGGTGTGTGGATGTACTTTAAATTGTTGAATGCATCCTTCTTGTTGGATGTATTGATGTTTTCAACCACACTGGGATGAATGTCCTTGGCTATAAATCTTCAGGCACTTCTGTAATGATTTCCTTAAGATACACGTCAAGAACTAAAATTCTGGAACCAAAGCAGAGGCAGTATTGCCAAAATCATCCTCCAGAAATGCTAAACCATCTTGCTCTCCAATGAGCACTACAGCCTTTTCAAAATTATTTTTAGCCGATCTCTCTCCCTGGGATGCATCCTTGAACCCCTCTGGATACCCTGGCTTTTTTTTTTTTTTTTCCAGCTGTGCTTTCCTGAGCCGGACTCACCTCTCGGCGGCGGCGGTGGCTGCGGCATTCATGGCAAAGTGCCGGATGGCGCTCTCCTCCACGTACTTCTGCTCCCACTTGGTCATGTCGGCCTCCAGGGCCAGGATCCGCTCCTCCTTCTCCCTCACGAGTTCCATGAGGGCCGGGGCATTGTATTCTGGCAGGCTGGCTGGCTGGCCATTTCCGTGTTTCTGGAGAAGTGGAAGACATAACACCTTGATGCTGAATCAGGGCTGTAATGTAGACCCTGGGTCTGCAGAGCTACCCAGGTGGAGCACGCATGGTTCACCTGGATCCCCAGCATGGTGACAAGTGTCATCACGCCCTCGCTCCCCCTGCAGCTCCGATCACCCAGGCGGGGTGGATCCTAAACACCAGCAACCTCTATCCTCAGTTCCTTTACCTCATTTAATTCTTCTGGGACTCTATAATCAGTATTATCCCAGGTTTATCGAGAAAGCTAGGCTGCTGAGAAAACGCTGGCAACTGTGTCTTGGCTCTTAGCTAATCAGTAGCAGGGTCAGGATTCAAACCCGGGTCCATCTGGCTATCCAGCTTTGCATGACAGGAAGTGGCTTGCCCAAGGAGTTGCACTTAATTTATACCAACAGCAAGAACAAGAACGCAGTCTTGGCCTCCTGGTCCAGGGCACTCTCTCCAGAGGTCAGGGAAGCGATTCAGCAGCTTGCTTCCCCTGAGGCTAGGAGACAGAGTGCGGAGGAACAGGAAGTGGGAGTGAGATGCCTTAAGGTGCCTGGCCGCTTCCCCGGCCTCCTCCCTCCCATCCGGGAAACAGAAATTAACACCTGCCCCACGTGGGAGCCAAAGAGGACAATAAACATGAAAGCACCTAATGCACTTCAAAGGGCTAACCTAAGTAAATTCCTGGCAGAAAACCTCTAACACAAGCCAAGCTCATTTTCCAGCCCTTTCTCTTCATCCGTGCCCATAAGGGAGGAAGACAAGCGGTCGTGTTATCTGGACACGGGCTGAGGACGCTCACACGCTTTTCGGACTTTCTCCTTTCTAATTCAGGGGTACGACTTCCTCTGAGCAAATGACGTAGAGGATGAGGGGGTTTTGAGGTTTGATTTCAGGTCAGCGGTGGAGACAGGTCATCCCAGGGAGTCAGGGTTAGGAGTGCAGTCGGGCCTGAGCTACTCAAGGGAAGAATGATTCCATTCCAGCTTCTCTGCGTCCGGGAAAACACATTCCCCTCCTGCTTCCCAGGGATCACACGCTTCAAAGGCAGAGCTGTTTGCAAGGTGAGGGGTACCTCTTGTTGTGAACCACAGAAACTACCCAGAGACACATCTGAGAGAGAAGGGAACAAATGAACTTGTGGGGTTTTTGCAAACCATACGCTTCTATGTGATTCTTGAAAGCTACCAATACAAATTATTCTAGGGCCCAGCGGTAGCTTGCCAGTGACCAGCATTTAAGCCAGAAGAGGGTGGACAGCCCATATCTGTCCTCATCAGCCTGCACAGGAGGTCACTGACCCCATCTAGCCAGGCATCCGGCCTCAGGGTGGGAGGATAAACAAACCTGTCCACTGAGATAAGAAACTCCTCTGGTTTTAGAAATTTTCCAAAAAAAAAAGATCCTCTGGCCTCACTTGACTGCTCTCTATGCCTGTCGGTTTCTGTCCAAGTTCCTTATGTTGCCATCTGGGCTGGCAATCTAACTCAGGTCCTCAGAGCATCACTTTCAACACTCAAGGGTACAGAGACAGCACAGTCTAATGGTTAAGTGTGTTGTGTTGGCCAGAAACACAGATTACGGTCAGGTAGGACAGCTTCTGCTGCCTGTTCAGCTCGCCCACAACTATGTACATGAGCTGGGGATTCCACAGTGAAAAATGCAAGTAAAAATCTTGGCCTTCAAGTGTTCACATGGGAGGAATGCCCTGATTAACTGCATGACCTTGGGCTGGTCTCTGACCTGCTCTGGGCTTAATTTTGCTCTGCAAGAATATTCCCTTCTTCCCTTTTCTACCTCCTAAGACCACTGGGGAAGTAAGATGTGAATATTACTTTCAGTTCTTTTCAAGAAAGAGAAGATTGTGAGTTCTTAAAAATGTTATTTTCCCTTCCTCTTGTATGTTATTTCTCTTTCACTTCCCCCCAGCTTCGAATGATGCTTAAGCAGTCACCTCCGACCTGGCAGGGAAATTACGTCTAATGATGGAATCTGTTCATTGAGAGCCGCTCTTTCCTGCTGCTCCCAGTGTCCTGACTTATTTTTCCCTCCCCTCGCCTCCTGCATCTCAATCAGCTATATTTGTTACCTTTTCTTCAGTGGGATTGGAAAAATTGGAGTAAGGTATGAATTCAGGTACCAAAGATGCCCCAAACCTTCAAATGACTCTGAAGGTAATGACAAGAATAGCAGTGACAGTTATTCTTTCTTCAGCAATTGCTAAGTGGCAGGTCCTGTGTAAATACTTGGTGCAGATTTTCTTTTGTGTAGTTACAAGTATAGAGTAAGTACAACTGACATGCCCCATTTTAGAAACAAGGAAGTGAAGGCTTAGAGAGATTAATTTTCTAGGAGGAGAAGACAGGATTCCACCCTGGTCAGCCTAACCCCAGAGCTCATGCTTTCCATTAGCATGAGTTCATGTACTCTGCTGGACCCATCCTTCTGGAAGGTTCCAGGGTATCTTGCAGGAGTAACTGGGGCTCAGTGTTGCTATGAGGGGGCCAGGTGGAGAGGCTCAGCTGTGTCTTGACGCAGGTCTAAACGCAGAGCCCTTGTGAGGGGTGTTGACTGAAAAATGCCCCCAGCTGCTGTCTCAACAGTCCCCTCAGAATGAGTCTCTATGGGAGGAGGTGGGCAGTGTGGTCTTACCGCTTTGTTGAGGGGGGAACTTTATTTAGTGTGACTTCAGTGCGCCTTCTAAATTAGGGGTCAGCTAAATGCCTTGGTGACACAGTGGTGAAGGGACAGGGTGGGTCCCAGGTCCCCCACATCTGGTATCACATGCGCGAACTGCTCAGAGCAGGTGCTCTGCTCCAAGGAGGAAGTGGATCAAAGAGGCCGAGTTTCCTAGATGCTGATCATTCCTACTGGGGGCCAGCAGAGCTGTGACTGCCCCACTTGTCCAGAAACTCCACGCAGGAGCTGGATCAACCTGTAGTACCTGCCATGTGGAACTACTAAAAACTCAGTGTCTTGGTGGATTTCTAACAACATTTTTGCCTTTTCTGGTTATAGAATAACATACATTCACTGGTAGAAGGAGAAAATGAAGTAATAAAGGAAAAAATAAGAAATAAGACTCTTCTTTTTAATAAGCAGGGAAAAGCAGAGAAATCCCTAGAGAAAATGCCTTTCAGAGCAGAGGAGACAGAGCAACACTCTCATTTAAAAAAAAAAAAAAAAAAAAAGCTGTAATGTTAATTTAATGAGATGCTGGGCAGCCAACTTCTGTTTAAAGATTGACCCCCCTCTCTTGAGTCACGTGTCAGCTATACACAGCTGAGGCTCTGCTATCAGCTCCTGCAGACAAGTCCAAAATGCAAGCCATGTCATTTCCCAGGAGAGCTGCAATTCTGAAACTTCTGTCCTCCACAGACAGCCTAAATCTGATAGCATCCTTTATACACAGCAGGAACGCTGTGTCTGCTGGTCTGAGGAAAAAATTGGTGCGAGTGTGTAAGGATCTGAGAGTGCATATGGGACTGGTCCTCTGTGGCAATAGAGATATTTTTCAAACAATGCCAACTTCACATTTCTTCTTGATACACAGCAAGGATAATGGAGCTGAGTCTGGTTTCTCTCCCCCCTCCCCTTTGTTTAAGGAAAAGTTATCTCATAAGACTAAATGCTGTGATAATGTACAGGAAGAAATTCTCATACATTTTGCATAAGAAAGTAAATTGGTACATCTACTCAGTAGAGTGATTTGGCAATATCTAGTAATACTCAGCATATGCATTCATTATCCAGAAATCCCATTTTTAGGTATATCCTCCTGAGAAACTCACATTCTTTAGCAGGGAGACACGTTAAAAAGGCAGCTCATTAGAGTATTGTCTCCAACAGCAATAGCACTGGCAAAAATCCCAAGAGCAATCAGTGGGGGAGATATAGCTTAGAATACATATAGTAGCTGAAATGAATGAGAGTCTGGCTTCATAGCACTCAAAATAGAAGATCCGAGGATAAGGAATTTAACTATAGGGCGTGGGTGCCACATTAACTGGAAAAGAACATTCTTTTCTGCTCTAAGTACTGAGATGTGCCCATTCTGTCAACCAAAGACTCATAAATACCCACCAGGTACCAGCACAGTACCAGGTATCTGAGAGCCTGCCCTCCAGCTGGGAAGCTTAAGATCTGAATAAGTGAGCAACAGAGAACAGCGGAAGGGTGGCCCCGAAGTGCCAGGAAATGCGGCACAGGTTCCAAGGATCAGAAGTCCAGAGACAGACTCGCTTTTCCCTGTGAGCTATCGACTAAGCCAACATGGTAGGGGGCTGGTTGGGCTCCTTAATCTTCAGGCAATCTCACCAGCATCTCCATCTCCAACCAAGTACACACGCCCAGAGGGAGCTGTGTGTGCTGCCATGAGAAATGGCTGAGCTGGGCTGAACGAACACTCTCAAGTGTTTTCAAGTGTTTCAACCACAGCCACTATGCCCTGTCCACTAGATAATTCCAGGGACTTGCATTTCCCTGGTTCCAAACTTAGAGCACACCCTTCACCAGCTGCATAGCAGGCTGTGCCCACCACGCTGGCTGATGACATGCAAGCCTGGGTCTCTGGAGCCAGGATCCCTTGACCATCCTGTAATGGAGCCTGGCTCAGCTGAAGGACTTCTCCCCTTGCCGAGGCCCACATGGACCCTGGGCTGGAGTGTTTCATCCCAAGCTTCTTGGTGGCTAAGTTACAGGAACAGCTGTGACCAGGAGAAACAGGGACAGGCAGAAGGAGGCGGGGCTTGTGGCCAGTTTTACTTTCTAGGGATGGTCCTGATTCCTTCCCTTCCTTTACCCTGAAAACTCACTGATGACCGTGTCCTACAGTTTCACCCCCTTCTTAGGTCCCCCCATGGATTCCCACTGTCACTACACTCTAGTTGACACCAACAGTCTTCAGGCTGATCTCCCTGACATCTGTCCCTCCAGCCCTCCTCTGACACCACAAGAGGGCTCTTCCCCTAATCCTACAGGGAAAAAAAGGCCAGGCTCTCAACCTGACTAAACACTCTCCACACACTGGCCACTGCCTCCTTGGGCTTGCTCCCCCAGGTGGCTGCCCCCGGCTGTCCCTGTCCAGGACTCACCCGGCTCCTCTCACCTCCTTCCTCCTCACATACCCCACCTCCTCCCCTGATGCCCTTCCCCCAGAATGCCCGACAAACGCATCTTTCCAAATCCAACTCAAACGGCCTCCTCCGTGAAGCCATCTACAGCACATGCCCCCATGCCCAGCCCCCAGGGGTCACCACTCTCTCCCTGTAGGGACGTCTGTCCCTCCAGTGGGTGACCTGTCCGGCTCCTCCACTGGCTGCTGTGCTGGATCAGGCAGGACAAAATTGTCAAGTGCCCCTGCAGGCTCAGGGCGCAGCGCAGAACCCAGCCTGCAGCAGGTGCTCTGCTCGGAGGGTCAGTGTTCGCTGAACGCAGGCGTCGGCCTCCGCCGGCCTCGCCCCGCCAATCACCTGCTGGGTCCTCAGCGCGTCCAGCTCCCTCTCCAGCCAGGTGCGCAGTCGCCGCTCCATCTGCTCCCGCTTCTCACACGCCGACTGCAGCTGGGTCAGCGCCTGCTGCAGCTTCTCAACTTTCTCCACATATGCCTGCTTCTCTCGGAGCTGAGCAGAGGAGGGTACAAAGGAGCACGGATATTTGACAGTGATCTTCAAAGCTGGGGTGGAGGTGGGCACAAGGGGGCGGGGTCACAGTCCCCGGAGATCCTATTTAAACAAGGGCATGAACCTTCCCTACTCCTATCCCTCCGCTGTGCTGGGGCACAAGGAATTCAGACGAAGGCCACCAGTTACACCTAAAACGGCTGGGATGCTAGGAATTGAAGACGCTAACAGGACACTTGCTTTCAAGCTCAATCCTTGGTTATTGCTTAGTAATTACAGCATCTGCAGGCACTGGAAATGAGATCAATTAAAGACTTGTTAAATGTTATGAGGAAATGCTTACTCTATAATGTTAAATGAAAGCTCTAGAATCAAAAATTACATTATCATAACTATGTCTATTTGTCTATTACCTACGTATGAAAAAAGACTGAAAGGAAATAAAAGCACTAACCATGTTTACCTGTAGAGAAGAATAAGAATCTCTCATCTTCTTTACTTCCGTATTTTTCAAATTTTCTATAACTATCCATTACTAGTATAGTAAAGAAATTACATCTGTATGTATAAATGCATGTGTACCCATTTGTGTATGTGTGAATAAATTTCTTTTTTTTTTTTTTTTGTCTTTTTGCCTTTTCCAGGGCCGCTCCCATGGCATATGGAGGTTCCCAGGCCAGGGGTCTCATCGGAGCTGTAGCCGCCGCCCTACACCAGAGCCACAGCAATGCCAGATCTGAACTGCGTCTATGACCTATACCACAGCTCACGGCAACGCCGGATCCTTAACCCACTGAGCAGGGCCAGGGATCCTTAACCCACTGAGCAGGGCCAGGGATCTTAACCCACTGAGCAGGGCCAGGGACTAGGGTTCCTAGTCAGATTCGTTAACTGCTGCGCCACGACGGGAACTCCAATAAATTTCTTATTACAGATATTTGTGGAAGTAACTTTCCCCTAAAGATTTCAGAGCACTCTATGGAAAAGCCACTGACAGGCCTGGACGGACAGGAAGGGTGTAATGAATGCTCAAACCACAGGAAAGGAGAGGCAGATTAAGGTGAAAGTGATTTATGTAAATGTCACATCAGATATGGATTTAGCTTCATGAGCAACAACTTCCTACTCTTACCCTCAGACTCTGTTTTCTTCCAATTAGGAGTCTGGCCCCTGTTCATAAATTCCAGGCACATTTCTAACTTCCTGGGAGGTGGCTGGTGCCCACAGCCAGACGGAAGCATTTACTTGAACTGGTCCTGGGTGAGAAGATGCCAGATGCTACTTCCTGTCACTCTGCACCTGGGTGTGCAGAGGCCTTGCAGGTGAGTCAGATCCTGAGTTCAACCCATGGCCGGCTGGAACATGCTAGCAATTTAAGCCCTCGCTGAGAAGGGTGGCTCTTGACTTAGCCGGCAGCCCTGCCATGAGCTCTGCCTGTGTCCTGGCCAAAGCCACTGCCCTAAAAACGGAGGTGCTTCTGACCTTTTGCAGGGTAAGGGGTGCAGAAGCAACTCAGAGCCTTTTCTACACCTGCTCCTGGGATCAGTTTTCTTCTGGGCCTTTCATTTCCTGGGCCTTTGATTGCCTGAGGCCCAACTAACTAACTATAGGTTCCTGTGCTAGAAAAGCCTCATCTGATAAAAATATGTAATGAGTACCATTCATACCCCATCACCACAGTCCTAGACTCTGTACGGTTTTCTGAGTGTGCAGTCACTAGAATATAAGTGCCGTGAGATTTGTCTGTTTGGGGCAGAGGGCACAATATGTCCCCAAGGCCTGGAACAGTACCTGGCATGCAGTTGGCCCTCAATAAATACTTGTCAAATGAATGAGTTAGGATTATCCCTAACCAACTGCCAGCTTCTTTAAAGGCAGAGCTCTCTCTCTTTCACCCTCATATCTGCTTAGGTCTAGCGAGGAGTATTGAAAGCCTTGATTTCATCAGAAATCACTGGATCCCTAATGCTTGAGTGGGCTCACCATGTTGTGGCCTTGGGGGTTGTTGCCTGGTGAAACCACCTTTTGGAAACCGGAGACAGGTTTGCTGAACACCACCCCCGCCCACCCCGGCAGACGACTTGGCCTTTTTGATCGAGAGCCCCAAGACACAGCCCTTGGACTGTTCTTTTAATTGACTCTCTTCTCCACAGGCACCAGTGGTTCCCAGTTCTTCCATGTATTTCCAGCCCTGGACACCTGCTGGCCAGTGGGAGGCAGGCTGGGTTTCTGGCTGAGGGTGAGCTCTTCGCTGGTGGCATCCGCGTCCGCCTCTCATACTCTGCCTGGCTCTGAGTGGATAAACTCGTGTGTGTTCACTGTTATTTGGGAGGTCACCTGCATCGCTCCTCTGGCTCAACGAGTCAGCTCTGGTTAAAGGTACTGGGTGAGGAGATGGAAACGGGGGCCCCGAGGGCTCAGTGCATCCCCACCCTGCCCCCCGCAGCCTCACCTCCTCTTCCAGCTTGATGACCCTGGCCTGGGCGTTGCTCAGAGCCTGGTCCAGGATCTCGATGTGTCTCCGGTGGTCCTCACTGGCCGTCCGCACTGCCGCTAGCTCCATCTCCAGCTTCTCCTTTTCCTTCAAGAATTCCTTGTCTAGAAGGGAGACGGGCACAAAACCACCTCTGTCAGAAAGCACGCACCCTCTAGGCTCACTGCCAGTCCACATCTGGCAAGGATTAAAAATCAAAAAGCATGCAAAGAGCAGAGGGTCGGATGACTGCTTCTGCCCCCTCTTCACAGGGGTGGAGTGTGAAACAAGGAGTTTCTCAAAAACCGCTCTTAACTCCAGATGCGTTTCAGGTTCTTGAGATGAATGGCACAGAAAGAACTAGTGACTCCACCTTCTCGGGGACTCACTTCTGGGCAACACTGACTTCAATGCTTCAGATTAACCTTGAAGCTATGATTTCGTTTTAAGCTCACAACCCTCCTGCGCCTACCTCCCAAACCACTGATGGCAAGGCAGGCCATGGTCATGACAACCCTGACATTCTCATTCACAGAAACATCAACCACGGTCCAGAAGGCTAAGCGCTTGGCCGGAGGCCAGGCAGCAGAGGGGAGCTTCAACCCCGGCCTCCCACCTCTGGCCGCCCCCTCTTCTGCATGACCTGGCCTCCCCTGTTCTCTTAGTTCTGTTCAGGAAAGGCCCGGTGCTCTGGATTTGGGAAAACAGCTTGCCTCTCATTCAGTGACCCAGTAACTGCTGGCGATCACCGTCTTTCTGCTCACGGGAGAGCAAAGGCTGCCTCTAAGTCGCATCCATGTGGCCCTCCTGTAGGCTCATGGACCATTTTACTTAGGCAGGCAGGACCAATAGTGTTATGAGATCAGTAGGATTTTTTTTTTAAGTAAGCAAAGTCTTTATTAAAGGAAAGCAAATAGTCTTTATTAAAGGAAAGCAAATACTACGCACAGGGATGCTGGGAGGGGGAAGAAGAGCCCCCTGCTCTCTATTGTCCTATAAGGGTTTTTATCCCTTAAAGATAGGGGGGGACCAACATGGGTCCAGAAAGATGTGGTTTTCTCCCATTGGCCTTGACCAGTTACCTATGTCAGTCCTTGTCCAATAGGGGTCTTAGGGGTGGAAGTGTCCCATAAGTTCCATGGTTTCTTTGCCCTTCTCTTTCCGTAGACTGAGTCACAGGGGGTTAGGGATTAATGTCCATGTGGGCTTAGGTACACTCCCTAATGAGATCAATATGACTTAACTGAAAACATTTCTCCTGCTACAAAAGCAACACAGGCATACCTCAGAGATGCAGCAGGTTCGGTTCCAGACCACTGCAATAAGGCAAGTCACATATTTTGGTTTTCCAGTGCATATCAAAGTTATGTTTACACTATACCGTGGTCCAGTAAGCATGCAATAATAGCACTGTCTAAAAAACAGTACATACTTTAATTAAAAATACCTGATGGCTAAAAAAATGCCAAAACAATGGTGGTAGTCACCTTAGAGATCACCGATCACAGATCCTCTTGACAAGTGCAGTCATAATGGAAAGGTCTGAGATACTGTGCGAATTACCAAAATGTAACACAGAGGCATGGAACTGATGCTGCTGGAAAAAGGGCGCCGACAGACTTGCTCAATGCAGGGTGGCCGCAAACCTTCAATTTGTAAAAATTGCAAGAAAACAAAGTGCAACAGAATGTAGGACGCCTGTATATTTTATTTTTCAAATAGCTAGAATACTTAGATATGTTGATTAGAATATGGAAAAACGTGAACGAACTTACTGTGTAAGATTAAGGGACTGTTTAAAAACACTACTGTAAACCCTACTATAGAACAGGATGCAACCCTTAAAATTAAGTTAAGAGAATACCAATGACGTGGAAAAACATTTTCACTGTTGAGAAAAGGGTTACAAAATCCTATGCATACACACGCTCTTCCATATCAGTACAAAACAGGGCGTGTCACTACAACAGCAGCAGTGACAATAGTTAGAAATTGATTTCTTTGTGCTCACAGCCCTGAAATGCCTCATCCTAGTCACCTAGTCCTCAGAGCAAACCACACCGAGACACAGAGACCCAAAGTCTGGAAGCTACTGGACAAGCACGTGACAGTGGTTTCATTCACTCATGATTTCCTGCTACAGTCATTCATTCATTGAGCAAAGAGTTGTCAGATATTAAGGACCAGCCCTACAGGCATGGAAGCAAAAGAAAGGATGGAGCAGGAAAAATGTGGTTTCGAATACAGAGTGTAAGAATAAAGAAGACTTTAAGGCTGCAAATGCACCATAAACAACTCACAATCTTAAAGCGGGAGGGGATCACAGGAAACCACGCCATCCAGCTCCACCCACCTTGTTTATGGGTGAGGAAAGGAAAGCCCAGGAGCAAAGGCACTTGTCCAAGGTGCCTGGCCAGCTGGGACAGAGCCAGGGCCAGAGTCCGGGTCTCCTGATGGCCACTATGCTGACCTTCCCGCTTGACTGAAGTGCCCTTGCTTTGTGAGCTTATGTGGATGGGATCAGGTGCAGTGGAAGAGCTTTGCAATGGACAGAATGAATGAGTATTCTTATAAAGCCTGCTTTGGCCATGATGCCGAGAAACAGCGGCGCCTCTCGGAAACAAAACGAGGCCACCAAGATCCTGACCCAGAAGAGAGTATGACTTTGGGGCTCTTTATGCCCCACTGTAATGACCCGGTCCCTCCTCCCTTTCAGTGGCTTTTCAAATGCTGCCTCTGAAACTTCCTTCCCAGTGTGTGGAGAATGGGTACGCAAGAGGCCTAAATAAATGGGCTGGGAGCAACCACTGGCTCTGGGCGCCCCCCCATCCACAGCCCTGGGCGGACATGACCCTTCCTTGCTTTCTGTACAAAATTACTGACATTTGAGCACTAGCTCCCTGGGCTTGGACAACATCTGAAGAGGCGTGGTGCCCGCTGGCCTTGTCCAGGCTCTGGAGGGCACCCAGGAGTTAGTTACTCAGCAGGCAGTCTTGGGAAAGAACCACGGGATTTCAGAGCTTCTGCCTGGTTATCAACCTAAGCTTAACCGTTCTCGTGTTTGTTGAGGGCAGCCAAGGACAAATCAGTTTTGATCAGAGGCAAAGTCGAGAAACCACAACCAGAGCTTCCAAACTGAGTTTGCAAATTGCTGATCATAATTATTGCTGTGTCACAATGACAGCTACTTGGGTTTCTGATTTAATGAATACCCCTCACCTCTGACACACCACACACACACACACACACACATACACACACACACACACACACACACACACTACCAGTACTGTGCTATTCTCATGTTAAGCAGTATCATATCGTGGATAGGCAATGGACTGCAGTAACAGGAAGAACTGGATTCAAATCCTAGGTTCACCACTTTCCAGCTCTGAGGTCTTGGGTGCACTATAAGCTCTTTGAATCTCAGCTCTCTCATCAATCAACTGGGAAACTGAACAGCCACATCATCGTGGTTCTGTGATGACTCTGCTGATGCCTATAAAGTATAAAAGGACCTAAATATCCAGGACTTAGTTTAGGTCATTATTGATTCCCTGAGCCTAGAACACTGTCTGGATCAATAAATACTGTTGAATGAATGAATCTTCTATTGGGTGCCAAGCTCACTGCCAACAGTATAGTAAATGGTAGCTCCTGTTAGCTGCTGGCATTTGGTATCCTCATGATCTCCTGACCGCCTTTGTTATAAGCCGTCCGCTCCACCTCTGAAGCCACCACTCATCAGACGGCTGGTACTGCCCATGAATGAGACTGGTTCCCTTCCCTGCCCAGGCTCCTTGAACCCCACAGTGCACACCACGGGACGAAGATGTGGGTTCTGCACAAAGACTCCATTAATTCTGGGATGCGTTTCAGGCCTCTGGAATTCATGGGTCCAAACACGTCCTTCCTGAGCTTGGTGACCTGAGACTTCAGGGCGCAGCAATATCAGTTAGTGTCACTCACTCTGGCTCAGAACTCCTTGCCCATTGACAGGAAGTTATGCCCTTAATGACCAAATTTCAAAAACAATGTTCATGACAACTGGGATAACAGTAACAAAACCGCTCATGTTTGTTGAACGGGCACTGGCTTCCAGGAATGACCTGTGTTACGCCCTTGAATTACTCCATTGATAGCATTTCCTTTAAGTTTACTCTGGGAGGTAGGCACTATTCCCGTGCCCATTTTCCAGGGGAGGGTCAGTAACGTGCCCATGGAAGGGAAGCTCTCACGGGAGAGCCAGAACCAGCATCAGCACGTCTCTCAGCACGTGTTCCCAGGCACGGCGCTGCCTCCCCTGTGCATCTGCACAGAGATGCAGACCCGCACGGTGACAGGAGCAGCAGGCGTGGGAGGGCACCACTGTAACACAGCTCATTGTGGCCCAAATTTAAGGACGTCACGGGCCATATCATACATCTCAAAATATAGCAATTACAGCATGTGTATCTCCTTGCAAATGTTAATTAAGCTGCTGCTGTGTGGAGGCAGCCCAGAGTCGTGGTTAAAAGCGTGGCTCTAGAATCAATCTTCCAGTCGGTCTGCCCCATTCATGTCCGGCTCCACCCCTTGGCACATCTTTGTGCTTCAGTTTCCTTGCCTTTAATGTGAGGATCACAACAGTACCGACTTCAAAATGCAAACAGAAACACCCAGTAAATGTCAACTATGATAAGGCTGTGGTTACGGAGGTTGTCCAAAAAGTGTGATAAATTCTTGGGCTACAAGGGGAGCAGGACGGAGCACTCTGCCTCCATCGGGCGGGAAGAGAGGCAGGGACTCAGGCAAAGGCAGTGTGCGTGGTCGCTAACGATTGCTGGATCGGTTACTATGACAACACAGGGAGGTCCCCTACCTCAGGCTAGGGTGCCAGGAGGACTGGTGTCAAGGCAGTCAGCCTGCGTGGTGGGGTAACTGTGCCTCTTAATTCCCCGGAGACACAGGGACTAGGTGTGTCAGAGCCGTTCAAAAAAGCCATCTCTTGGGAGATGCCCAGGGCGGGTCCCCTGAGCAAAACCACCTCACAGGAAGGTCCTTTCAGCTCATTTAGGAGCTAAGCAAGCCCCTTGGGATGGATCGCAAGAAAGACCAGCTTCACACTGAACTTTTGGTTGGGCTCCAATGTATATACTGAGAATTCCTAGAACAGGCAAGTTGACACAAGGGAACTCTTGCCCAGAATGCTGTGTTTACTCAGTGGATATGAATTACCCTAAACTGTGTGGAGCAGGGTTTTGTTGAGCCTGGTGGCTCCGTTCCCATCTACACAGAGGATGTCTGCTCACACACTGTTTGCTCTGGAAACCACAGCGATGGCAGTGGCTTCGTAGCCAGGCCGACCTGGTGTGATCCTGGCACCTTCACATACCGGTTCACCTTGGACACGTGACCTCCCCTCTCGTCAGATGCAACTAACAAGACCTATTTCGCAGGACTGTTGTGAGGATTAAAAGGTAGGTATAAAAGACCTATCGTGGAGCTTGGCACATACAGATACTTAGCAACAGGAGCCAAGACGCATTACACTGGGGCTTTACCCTGTCCCGGACACTGTGCCCTCAGCTTTACAACAGACACTCATTTCATGACTCATCCTATCAACTCCACTTGACAACCGAATAATCTGAAGCCAAACGAACTATAATATTTGCAACAGGGCCAATGGTCGTTGCATTTGTGCCTCTACCCACAGGTTAGTCTCTGCTTGAAAACGAACAGAAGTGGATGAAAACTAGAACTGGGCCCAGTCATCCAAAGATGCCCTCCTTCTCTCCTACCCTTCTCCTTTGCCATTTGTGGGCAAGGTTCAATGCAGACAGTCCGATGAAGGTGTTTCTGCAATTACCACCTGAGCACTGGGCTTAACTGTTAGCTGAACCTCGGGATGGTGGACCCTAGTAGCCGCTGTCAAGAAACAGTGATGCTGGAACATGTGTGTGTGTGGGGGGCGGTTGTCTATCAGTGGGGGTGTCAGGGCCCCGTACCCTATGCTGCTGGTTCTCAGTGCTGTGCTCCAACAAACGGCTGGAGCGCATGAGGGGAGCAAAGCTGTAACCCGGCCCTTCTCAAGTAGGAATTAATTTCTAGGCCTTTCCTGATGGATTTGGGATGAGTTTTTCCCTGAGCTGGAGGGATGGAGGAGTCTCGCTGCTGCCAGCTTGACCGAGGCAGTGACGAATTCACTAGAATACTGGGAAGGCCAAAGAGAGGTCATCCTCTAAATACCATGTGATATCTCTTACACACGGAATCTAAAAAAAAAATGATACAAATGATCTTATTTACAGAACAGAGACCCAGAGACAGAGATCAAACTTCTGGTTACCAAAGGGGAAGGGGGGAGGGATAAATTAGGCATTTGGGATTAACAGATACACACTTCTGGATATAAAATAGACAAACAAGGTGCTATTGTATAGCATAGGGAATTCTATTCACTATCTCGTAATAGCCTATAATGGAAAGGAATCTGAAAAAATATAGATATATACATATATGTAACTGAATCACTTTGCAGCACACCTGAAACCAACACAACACAGTAAATCAACTATACGTCAATTAAAAAAAAATTAAAAAGGGAGGTTTTCCTCTCCCTCCTTTATTCTTCAAGCCAGAACCAAGGTTTGACCCCTTAACCAATGGTTCTTTGGGGGTTTAGATCTGGATTGTGTGTGTGTGTGTGTGCGCTCGTGTGCACGTATGTGTGCCCACAGACACACATGGGCACACTGACAATAAGCGCAAACAAGCTACTTCTGTTCAAGCTCCAAATCCCATATGCTCACACAGCAGTCAATGCACAACTGGCCCACCTGGCATCTGGTTCTGCAGGGTGGTTTCCCTGGCCCTTCTCAGGGTAGGTCCTGTTGCCTTGGCTGTGGGGAGAGGGAGCAGTGGTGACGAGGACAGAGGAAGCAGGCACAATCCAGAAAACCTTCCTGGCAATGCCAATGGCCAGAAGTCTCATTTTGGCCGATGAGGCCGGTTCTAGGCATACAGTCTCTAGCACTTTCTAAGTGAAGAAGAGAGCTTAAGAGACTATCAGAGAAGAAGCCACACACAAGGAGAGGCTGAGGGAGTGGTGGTGGACTGGGCCCCCCGGGAACCACAGCAGAGGTGCCACGTCCAGCACTGGAGATCACTGGGAGAAGGCCTACCAGAGATACTACTTCTATGTGGAATCTTAAAAAATGAAGCAGATGGACTTATTTACCAAACAGAAACAGACTCGCAGACGTGGAAAATGAACTTATGGCTACAAAGGGGATAGTGGGGGTGGGGGGAGGACAGGGAATAAATTAGGAGGTTGGGATTAACGTAGACACACTCCTGTGTATAAAAGAGATAAACAACAAGCACCCACTAAATAGCCCAGGGAATTACATTCATTATCTTATAATAATCCTTAGTGGAAAAGATTCTCAAGTAGAACACACACACACACACACACAATGTATAACTGAATCATTTGTGCACACCTGAAACTAATACAACATTGTAAATCAACTATACTTCAATTAAAAAATAAAAGAGACAGGTGCTTTCTAGCCTGGAGTTGACAGCCTTCCCAGCGGCTGCTCAGACAAGCGTCCACGCGGGAAAGCGTCTGCTTAATCCTGCGCAGAGCTAGGTTCTGGCAGCAGCCCCATCTGCACGACAAAGCCCTTCGCATGGGCCCTGGCCCTCCACTCGCCCTTTGACAGTATCCGATCTAAAGGGCCCACATGTGACCAGGGCCAGGCCAGGTAGAGTCTCTAGCTGGGACGGGGTGAGACGCCTACACGACAGGTGGCCAAGCGACCATACTGCGTGTGTGCACTGGAGAAACAGCAAAAGCCACACCGCGGAGGATGAAGAATCACAGATGGACACGGAGAGGTGGATGAGCATCCACGGTGAGAAGGACAGAGGGGAACAGAGCTACAGGGACAGACACCGGCCCATCGATATGACCTGCCCCTTGGTCCTCACTGACGGGCCAGCCCTGGCCCCTGCGCGGCCTGCCCACCCATCCTGCTGGGGTCTCTTCACACACAAAGGTACTTCAGAAACAGTCCTCTTATTTGGGTCTAAGCTCAGTCAGATTTTTTTTTTTTTGGAGGGGGAGTAACTAAAGGTCCCCAAGACACTCTCTGTTTTCTTTACACCGCTCTTCCCTTCTCTACCAAGAAAGGAGTTGGAGGGGATGCGTCAGGGCCACGGTGACCAACACGCACGGCGCTGATTCAGTTAACTAGACTCCACGATGCTGATGAAATGAACTGCCTCTTAGGAAAAGATGTCTTGATAATTATTTGCTGTATGAACCCTTCCTAAAAGGTCTCCCTCTGTTTCTTCTTCCTCAGGGTCCTTCAACCTTGAGTTCACTGGCACCCCATCTCACAATTCTGAGCTGTTGGGGAGAAGCCTATTCCAAGGGTCAGTTACAACTTAGGGTAACGGAAGAGTGGGATCCACTTGGAAGCCCTTTCTTCCGAGGTTGTGGGGGTGGAGAGACAACAGGAAGGGATTCCACCTGCTTCACTCTCTGCAATACAGCTTAGGTGCCTTCTGCCTCGAAGACATTTTACCCCCTGGAGTGCATGCTTAGATTTCCCCTTCCCCCTCATCCCAGTCTGAGAGTCAAACCGACAAACCCAGAGAGAGAGAGAGAGAGAGAGAGAGAGACCCCTCAAATATAATCCAAACAGAGTACTGTTTACATCATGTAAGAGCGATCTGTGTTCACATGAGGCTTATTTGATGCAAAACATGAAAGGTGATACACCTTTAAAAGTCACGCTCCTTAATTCGGTCATGAAAAAGTGCTATAATACAAAGCTGATCCCTAACGCCCCTGGTGTGGCTTTTTGGGGTCTTTTAAAAATGTGCTGATCACATTTCTCAGGCAAGGAAGCTCGTTATTTCAGAAAGGGGTGTTGGGCTCTCTGCCATCCCTGGACGCAACTGCAGGTTGCCATGGTTGCGCCAGGCTGCGGAGACCTGGGCTCTGAGTGGGCGGCTATGGAGTCTGTTAACAAACACTGGAACACTCCAGGGAGGGCTTGTTTTAAATGGCTGAGAGGGGGCTGCTTTAAAATGAACTCTGTAATAAGGAAAATTAGGAATAGGAGTGCAAACCAAACTCTGTTCTGCAGAGCCCGGGGAGAGAGAAGGACAGGGAGGGGAGAGAAGGGCTGGCGGGGCGGGCAAGGAGAAAGGAGGGGGCTTCTGACAAATGCACCACCCTGTCCCAACCAGAAATCTTTTCAGGTTCCGTGCATTTTACACACCAGGCTTCCAGGTAAATTTGCTTTTAATAAACAAGAGCTCTGAGTTTGAAAGCCAGTGGTTCAGACATTACAAGAGAAACTGTGTTTTGTGGAAATGGCTGTTGTTAAAATGTAGGGAAGACCTTGTTTTGGAGAAATGAATCACTGTGGGAAAAGGAGGCAAAGCCAGAAGTGTGAAGGATGCAGCCAGTCTTCCTTGTCCAAAGTTAAAAGGAACATAGAAATTGTCCCTTTTAATCAGTATCATGGCAGGAAAATTACTCCAACATATGAATTAGTTTCTGAAGCTCCCCCTCAAGGCTAGACACTGCCTGAAGCTCTTCTGATCTCCTCAGTAAAACAGATCTCTCCTGTACGGGGAACCTGCACACATACACTCGGAGGGGAAAATAGTTCTGTCACGAATCTCTTTTTTTTGGCTGCGCAGCATGCAGTGACTTGACGTGGGACTGAACAGACCAGGGATTGAACCTCAGCTACAGTGGTGAAAGTGCCGAATCCTAACCACTAGACCACCAGGGAACTCCTTCTCACCAGTCTTTACATATTCTGCCCTGTACTCTAGGTACTGTGGCCAGCATCCATCTGTCTAATCATTTCTTCCACCAGGGCTTCCTTCATAATGTGTCTCAACCTTTCTCTCTAAGACTTTAATAATCTAAGACAGAAGAAGTGTTTCCTATGTGAAGAAATATGACAAGTTTAGGCAACAGCTCACTGGATAAGAGGATGTTACTGGCACCCAATCAAATCCTAACTTGGTCCTTAAAATAAAATTCAAAAATGATCTTTTTCAGATGCTTATCACTGGAAAGTAACAAAGCTTAACCACAAAATATTCTATTGATCTGATAGAGGAAAACCACATTTTGGTTTTAATATACTTAATTTATCTACTGCTCTTTAATATCCATAAGGTGAGTTAAATATCCCAAAGTGATATTTTCTGTAGCATTAAACTATCTCAAATATGATTTGGTAAAATATTTATTTGAATATCAGTAAAAGCTCTCTTAATATAATTTTTTTTATTCTAGTCATTCTTTGCAGCGCATTTTTATTTTAGAAACTGTACTTAAATATTCAGGCATAGTTCACAGGTATTTTTTTGAAACATGCCTAAATATAAGATACAGTGCTTGCAAACTTGACTCAACTTCCATGTGTACTATTAAACCTTTCACTTTATTTTTTTTCATGTGAAATAAAAATGAACTGCTATTTCTATGTCACTGCAGGCAGCATGATAACAAATTAAGCAATGAATTAATAAGGCCATATAAATACAGCATGCACAGGGGACTTGATTTTGACCATACACGTAGGTGTGAGTCGATTTTCAACTAAATCTGATGACTTACACTTTCTATAACCTTCACAGATGTCTTTTTTTGCCTCTTTTCTTTGTCTTTCTTTTTTTTTGTTGTTGTTTTTTTTTTTTGTTTTTTAGGGCCACACTTGCAGCATATGGAGGTTCCCAGGCTAGGGGTCGAGTTGGAGCTACAGCTGCTGGCCTACAGCAGAGCCACAGCAACTTGGGATCCGAGCCACATCTGAGACCTACACCACAGCTCACAGCAACGCCAGATCCTTAACCCACTGAATAAGGCCAGGGATCGAACCTACGACCTCATGGTTCCTAGTCGGATTCGTTTCCACTGTGCCACGACAGGAACTCCTCTTTTCTTAATAGAAAAAGATAAATAACAGACATGTCTATTTCCAGGAATGACAAAGGAAGACCATACCAGACAATTTGACTCCCCATGTAGAAAACAACCATAAAAACTGAACATAATGAAACCAGTGATGACCCGAGGGTGGTGAAAAGTGAGGCGGGCAGACAGAAGGTGGGAGGAGGGTACTCCCTGCTGAGGACAGAGCTGCACATGCTCTCAGGATGGGTCGGGACTGGGGCCACTGTCACATTTCATCGCACTTTAAATGTTCGCCCCTTACTGTATGTAAATATGGGTATACCTTATATACCTCTGTTTGGTTTAATGAAGGCATTATTGTAATAAAACTATGTTTCCTTTTCTTAACATTTTATTTGAATATAGTTGCTTTACAATGTTGTCTTAGTTTCAGGTGTACAGCAAAGTGAATCAGATATATATACTCACATTCTTTTTCCCATATAGGTTATTTTAGAACACTGAGTAGACCTCCCTGTGCTATAGTAGGTCCTTGTTAGTTATCTATTGTATATATAGTATTGTGTATGTATAATCCCATGCTCCCAATTATCTCGTCCCCACACATAACTCTATTTTCTAAATGGGCCCCTTGAATGGCAGGTAGGGCCTAACACCAAAACCTGGCTGAAAGACAGAAGTTGATGCTGGGGAAACTGTTACATCTGGGACAGTAGTGGCTCATTCTAGGGCTGACGGGGGAAGAAGAAATGCATCACCTGCAATTAAATGTTCTCTCTTCCTTAAACTTCTGCAACCCCGCCCACTGTCATTTTTGTAACTTGCTTTGAGCAAATCCTTTTTCCTTCATCTTTCTAGCGAACCACAGTCTTTGTAGGCAAAAAGAAAATTAGTAGCAGATGCAAGCTTATTTTTAATGGTCTAAGACCAAATTTTCTGGACTTAAAACAAATACTTTGTCCCCTCAAAGTTCTTGGATTCTATTAAGATACAGCTGGATGTTCTCACTCCAATTCAGGAACCAAATACAATTTCAAAAGCTAATTGTAAGAAACTACAGCAACAGGGCTACTCATTATATTCTGCTTATTTTTTACTCTTGCCATCCAGAGAACAAAAAGGTTAATTTCATACACATTTTCAGAAAAAAAAAATTTTTTTTTTTTACAACTCAAAACTCTATCCTGGTTTCAACAATTTTGTTGTTTTTGTATCTGAAGAGATATACTGGATTACCCAGCAAGGCTTTTTATCATAATTGGCTCTGGTTCAAAGACAGATGTCAGAAACACAGAATGTTAATTCCAGTAGTTAGAACTCACTTGAGATGACCTGAATACATTATTATTAAGTCAAAGTGCTAGGCTGAATAATTTTCAATAAGCCTTCTAGTACAAGAATTATTTATGGTCCTTACTTGGCTGGATTCTTCTTGGGGTAAGAATGTGAAATCTTTCATCATCCCCAGAGCCAACAGAAATGACTTTTGGAGAAGGGAAAGGGAAAAAAATAAGAAAAAAAGGAGACCCCTGTTCTTGTCATGACTTTGCCATGAAGCATCTAGGGAGCCTTGGGCAAACCATTTGATCATTTTTTAAATTGAAGTGTAGTTGATTTACAACACTGGGTTACTTTCAAGTGTTCAGTAAGGTGACTGAGTTAGTATATACACATACACATATATAGTATACATAGTATATATACAGAAATATATATACACATGCATACAATCTTTTTCAGATTCTTTCCCTTTATAGAACATTACAAGACATTGAGCACAGTTCCCTGTGCTATACAATAGGTCCTTGCTGGTTATCTATTTTATATATAGTAGTGTCTTAATCCTAAACCCCTAATTTATCCTTCCCCCACACTTTCCCCCTCTGGTAACTGTAAATTTGTTTGCAAAGTCTGTGAATCTATTTCTGTTTTGTAAATAAGTTCCTTTGATCGTTTTTTTTTTTTTTAGATTCCACATATAAGTGATATCATGTGAGACTTATCTTTCTCAGACTTACTTCACTTAGAATGATAATCTCTAGATCTATCCATGTTGCTGCCAGTGGCATTATTTCATTCCTTTTTATGGTCAATTAACATTCCACTAGGCATAACACATACATCTCCTGTATCCATTCATCTGCTCATGGACACTTAGGTTGTTTCAAAGTCTTGGCTATTATGAATAATAGTGCTATTATGAACACTGGGGGATGATCATTCTTGCTCACACTTTCCTCTTTAATGAGACATGGGGGTCACACTACATGAGCTCTATAATCATGAGACGTCAAGCGCTGCCACCTCTCTCCACCTCCCTGGTACACAAGGAGTAGCTCTCCAGAGGCAGGACACCTTGGGTTCAAAATCTGTCTGATCCATGTATCTGCCTGCATGACCATGGACAAATCACTTAACCTTTCAATGCCCCAGTTTCCTCGTTGGTTAAACACCTGTAATGCCTACCTCTCAGGGTTGCTTAAAGGATGAAGAGAGACAAAGTACCTACAGAGGTTGTGCTTGCTCATGCCAAGTGCTCCATGCGTGGTGGCAGCTGTTACTGAACCAGGACAGGAAGGGTAGATACAAGGGGGCACACTGGCAGCTCCACCTGAAGATAAACCTTCAGATCAATGGCTTCCAGAAACAGTGTCACTCACAATGGCCATCAGATGGCCTCCCCTTGGTACATTTAAGTGGCTATGAACACATATTTAATTATGATACATTTTACAACGCATAAAAGTCCCAGTCAGATGGCCTCTTGACGAGCTCCAGTTCAGAGGACATGTGCTGGCAACCAGCCTCGTGATCTTGAAGGTTCTCTCCAACCCCAATATACAAGATCTAAAGGCCTCACTTCACAGGAGGATGCTTTTATCAGAGGCTTCATGGCCCTGCTGGGAGAGGCACCCCTGAGGCCCACTACTCAGGCAGTGACCACCCATGGGTAACCACAGGCTAGTCCTGCCCAGCCCTCCATTAGCTACTTTTGGTTCCCAATTCGGGTAACTAAGGTTTGTGACTGCATTTGTATGTCTCAGTTTATCTAGAGTGCAATAATCATGATCACCTGACTAGGAATTAGGTAAAAGATAACCGTGAAAATAACAATTATATCTCAATTTATCAATATCAGGACAATGTACAAAATAAGACCTAGGAAATACTTCTCAAGTTCTTTATTTTCCACCCTCTTTTTGCTGGGCTTCCTTCTTTCCCTTCCTCTTCCATCAATAGTGCCCAGAACAGAAATCCACAGACTACGACCTACAGGCCAAATCCAGCCCAGAGCCACACACGGCACTTGTCCATGGTTCATCCATGGTGGCTTCTGGGCTACAGGGACAGAATCGAGTAGTTACGGACCCCAAGCCTAGAATTATTTACATTCTGGTCCTTTGCAGAAAGAGTTTGGTGACCCACAGCCCAGAACGCAGCTCGTTCCTAGGAGGCAGCTAAAAACTGCTTGTTTGAATAAATGATCATGATCAGCATTTCATTCAACATCCAGCAAATATTTGCTAAATGCTTCTAAGCATCCGGCACTCTGCCAGCTTCTGGAAACACAGTGACCTTGGACGATGATGGTGAGGGTGACAGTCATGTGGTCATGGTGCAGACAGTTTAGCAAGGAAAGACAGAAAATGCCCATCCAAACGGTTCCTTATTTACCGTTGTGATGAGTGTTTATGAAGGAAACAGGGCACTGGGGGAGTTTATAACAGGAAGCCTGGATCCCATCTCAGAAGCATTCTCTGAGTAACCTCCACTTCATCTGAGCAGAGATCTGAACGTGGATTTCTTGGCTTTGAACTGTCAGGGAAAGTGAGGGGTCCTGGACGCCCCATGAAATGCAAAGGGGTTTCAGTCTATTTTTTCAGTCTGTGCTTCCTCCATCCAGCCCTCTAGCTACGAGTGCAAGGAACGCAGACTGTAACAGAGCGTAAGACACCCAATTTCTCAGTCCTCAAACGGCAATGCTAAGCAAATAAATAATTGAAAAACCAACGATGTGAAAGCCATAAGCAGCATTCGCTTGTTAGAGACCAAATACCAACGCATGACTGAGAGACCGTCCTGCCATCAGCGCTGGTTCTTTAAGCACAGAAAACCGGCCTAAATTGAGTAACATTCATTTTCACACTTGGGGGGAAGATTTGATGGAACGTAAACAGATAGCCTGCGGCCTCGGTGTGCTGCCAGCTGTCACGGAGGTTTGAGGTTTCTCAGTGCGGCCTGTCAAGGTTGATCGAGTGGCTTAAGCACTTGCACGCTCTGCTTTCCAAAGCCAGCGAGGCTCAGTGGGCCACTCAGGCATTCGCTGGGAACGTGACTCATCCCCACCCTGAAAACTGGCAGGTCTCTCCAGAGAAGGTGAGGTGAGGAAGGATGCACAGGAGCCGGAAAAGCTGCTGCAGAATCAATGCATCTCCTATCACCGATTATCCCGCAGAGCTCTGTTGGCTGAACTGAGACTTATTCTTCTGTGTCTTTAGAGGAAATATAGGTCCAGAGAGGTGAAGCATCTAACGTCAGGTCACTGAGTGTGTTAGTGAGAGCCCAGGAATTAGATGATGTGGCAACTGATCCAAGATTAGATGCTGGAGCCCATGCCTATAAAACCACTGCTTTTTATTTATTTATTTTTATAATGATTTTTATTTTTTCCATGATAGCTGATTTACAGGGTTCTGTCAATTTTCTAATGGAACTAGAAACTCTCACACTAAGTGAAGTAAGTCAGAAAGAGAAAGACAAATACCGTATGATATCACTTATGCCTGGAATCCAATATATGGCACAAATGCTCCTTTCCACAGAAAAGGAACTCATGGACATGGAAAACCACTGCTTTTTAGAATCGCACGGTCCTACTACATGTAGAGGTCATCTAAAAGTCATCGCCTTACAAGGACAATCGGTTAGTTTAGGACAAGAAAATTTTCTTTGTTTAAGAGATGCACCTTGGCGGGCTTAGTGGACAATTCCTTCCCCTTTGCCAGGAGCTGATCTGTGTAGTGTCTGGTATGGACTACGGGCTGTCAGTGAGCACATGGCCAGTTGCTACAAAGACTTTAATAAGCCACAGCCAGCTCGCATCTCCAACACACCAGGGCAGAGTGAAAGGGAAGGAGTCAGGGAGGAAGTCAACTATATGTAAGGACACAGAAAGCATTTTCTTTTCTGTCTTTTTCTTTTCTTTTTTTTGGGGGGGCGGGAATGGCATGCAGCAGCTTGATGTGGGATCTCAACTCCCAGACCAGGGATTAAACCCGGGCCACAGCGGTGAAAGCACTGTGTCCTGACCCCTAGACCACTAGGGAACTCCCTATAGTAGTAATTTCCATGAAAAAGGCTACTCATCCCCTTACCCAGATATCTTGCCACTTGAAAAAAAGGAAGGAAGGAAGGTAGAAGCCAAAAAAAGAGGATAACCTGGGATAGCTTCCAACATGACTGGGAGACCCTGGGCTCAAAAGGACATTTTTTTTTCTTGCCTTTTTTAGGGTGCACTTGTGGCATATGGAGGTTCCCAGGCCAGGGGCTGAATCAGAGCTGCAGCTGCCGGCTTACACTACAGCCACAGCAACACAGGATCTGAGCGGTGTCTGTGACCTTACACCACAGCTCTTGGCAACGCTAGATCCTTAACCCACTGAGCAAGGCCAGGGACTGAACCTGCGTCCACATGGATGCTAGTCAGATGCGTTTCTGCTGAGCCACGATAGGAGCATCAGTATCAAGGACATTTTGATACTGATGCTCCACAAAGAGATTTGAAGCCTATTGTTACAGGAGTTTCCCCCTTTTACTCATTCCCTCACTAAACCTTTATTGAGTGCTGGGTACAGAAAGATCCAAAGAGTTTTAATGAGGGTTGGGAATGGATGCTGGTCAGGAACGCCTGTAGTCCTCCCATCTAGTGGAGGAGATCCATGCAAAGGAATGGGGCCCGTGGAGGATGGAGGTGTGGTAGGTGCTGTAGCAGGGGCTTCGCACTGAGTCAGGAGCTGCAAGCACTGACAGCCGCGCAGAGCAGGAGGGAACCCAGGGCATCGTCATGCGACAGCATCTAACCTCTTCTTCCTCATGAAGCCTGATAGAAACCCACAGCATGATACGATGAAACCCAATGAGGATTCAGATCAAGCTCCTTACACTCTATGTGGGTCAAGAGAATTAATGCCTATGTCAGTGCAATGTCTGCTTCGTGGTTCACACAAGCCCTGAGAGGGCAAAAACCAGAGGGCTTTTCTTTTAGGAAATTATTTCTGTCTCTTTACATTCTATAAGAAAATCAAAGTACCTAAAAATAAAAGATTCAAGGGTACAATGATGATTATAAGACACACTGAAAATGGTAAATTACTATTATTTTGAAAAGAGAATGGCCCCACACTTTTTTGGGGGGGCTGTTCATTTTTAAACCAGTGGGGATTATAAGGGAAATCAAATTTTATAGATTAGTCTCGCCCCATTTACATCCATTACTAGTTAATTTAAACAAATAAATGAATGTTCAAAAAAATCTTTTTTTTTCCTGGAGAGGGACATTTAACAGCCAGACTCTCACTTGCATAGACTTCAGTTTAACCAAATATGCTGAACCTGTGGGGCTTAAAGAATCCCAGGGGGTGGGGGTGGGGGTTAAATTTATGGCCATCCTGTAACACGACTGGGCTTTATCCTGGAGTAACACAAGCGTGCCAGGGCTAACCAGCCACCCCCCTCCCAAGCATGTAAATAAGATCATCAATCAAGTATCCCTAATCCGGTATTTTATTTTGAGCTTTCTGACCTACTAATAATGCAAGTTCTTCAGAATCATCCACTTTCAGAAAGAAAACTGTTAAAAAAGCTTTACTTACTGAGAAGACAGAACTAAGAATGATAACAGACATTCCTGGGGCACTGCCTTTAGTGGACGGTGGCTGTGTGTGTGTGTGTGTGAGACAAATAAGTGAATGGGAAAACCAGGAATCTCAGCAAGTTACAGAAGCTAAAGGACCAAGAAGCCCCAGTGTCACACAGCCAGATCCAAAAAGAAATTGGTTAGATGCCCTATTTTTAAGGAGAAATTTGGCTGCCAACGTATTTGGAAAAACAAGCAAAACCAGAACACAAACACACATTTTTTAATTCCTACAAAGAGCACAATGCAACACCATGAGATGCTAGGGAAAAACATTCCTCAGAGTCATCACACTCCTGAATGCCTCACTCCCGGTGACTTCTAATCAGACACATCTCATGACCCAGAGGAGCTCAATGATCCTGCTGAAGGCTCGTTTCAACTCGTAGCGCTGAGTGGTAACAACCCAGGCAGTCCACCCAGGCCTTCCTCAGGCTCCAGCTCGAAAGCAGAGCTCAGCCTTTGAAGGAAAACTACTCTGGGCAGCAGAGAATTTAAAAATCAGGTGAGGAAGAACATCCCCCTCCCGTTAGCTGAGAGAGTTTACCAAGACCTCCTGACGGCTCAGACTGCAAGGGCGCCCTGGCCAGGCTTGGACTTGGACTTGGTGCTTCAACCTGAACGCTGAGCAAAAAAGTCAACACATGGTGTCCTCTGCCTTCCCTTTCCCTCTAACTTTTCCATCGGCCAAGGCGGTTGTCAGGGGTGTTCCAACTTAGCCTTAGCTCTTGGTAGGTGCGATCCAGAGAAGTCGCTACTATGTGCCACGCAGGCAGTCTTGCCTTTCTCTTAGCCAAGTGTCAGAACCTCAAGAGGCTCCTTTGAAAAGGATGGTTTCTCTTGAGTGTGTGAGGTTTATCCTTATGATTACTAGGCCTGGGAAAAGTCTTCTAATAATAGAGTTTCTACAGGAATATACAGGTAACGGAGCACATTAATAACTGTGAAGAGAGACAGTACTTGATGCCTGCCATTCTGTGCCCATGTGCTAAAAGGCGAACCTGACAAAGAGCTCTGCCCACTGGCAGCCCCCTGGGTATGTCTGCACCTTGGTTAGGCCTGCTCACTTCGCTGCGGGCCACACCCTGAGATGACTCAACAAGCTCAAACCATAACTGGTTATCTAATCCCAACGCCTCCTGCTTTTTTATGAGGAAAGGATGATCACACATCTAGTGGCTCTAATCAGACTTCTTTCTCTCTCTCTTACTGTCATTATTCAATTGGTCACCAAGTCCTACTAATGTGTCACTTGTCTATTTGTCCCCTACCCTCCATTACTGCATTAGTTCAGGACTGCTACCTGTCTTGCCCAGATACTAGTAGGCTGTTAACTTGTCTCCTTGCCTTCACACATTTCTCTTCTTCTGTGTCTCCCTAACTAACTTCTCAAAATAAAAGCCTTGCAAACGATAAAATCATAAATACACTTGAAAACATAGGTGAACATGTTTAAAATCTTGGAGTGGAAAAAGCATTTCTAAACCTGACATCAAACCCAGAAGGCACAAATACAGACACTTTAAAAATCTGCTGTAAGAGAAAGGACATATTCAAAGATTTAAAAAATATTTAAAACTATATATGATGGGGGACATGCTAATTTCCTTCATATACAAAGAGTTCATCCGACTCGCTAAGAAAAAAAAATTTGTACATTTGAAATAACATCTCAAGTCCATCTCTTGGCCACACTAAGAGAGGGAAAAACTAATGCAAATAATTTTAAAGCCATGAGGAAGGCACAGAGTGTCCTGCAAAGATGAGGTACTGGATTGGTTAGATATCACTGTCAGCAAAACCGCTTCAAATGCCCTGCTGAGAAGCAATTACATCACACGTCAACACGGAGGCACCTTTCAGCAGCTGAAAAATGCCCCTGGACTCTCTTGTTTATGCCTTTGGAACATAGCCGAGCATGTCTGCACAGAACACATCATTCCCTGTAAAGCTGGAAGGGCCTCTTTGCCTGCATTATTGATGTTTTAGCTTTGAGCCAGAAGGTTAAAGTCTTTGGGAACATTTCTGAACTCGCATAACACCAAAGCCCATTAGTTCTTCAGCACACCCTGGGCTGGGAGGCCAGAGCAAATGCTCATCAGATGAAACTCACCGACTTTTCCATTTTGACCTGAACTAGGTGACAAAATAACATCCCCTGGCAAGAAGGCAGAGTATCAGCAGAGTGGCATTGCTGACATAACTCCCACAAAGCTCTTTCCTCTACCTAGGCATCCGATCACCCCAACTTAAGGTGTCAAACTCCTAAGAGCAAATCATACAGATGACTCATGTTTCAGACAAAAGCTCAGATGAAACGGTAAATCTGAGAAGCAGTAGCACCCACAAGGAAAAATAGATGTTGTTACAAAAGTGAACAATTCAAGATGCTTACATAGCTTCCTACGAGAGTCTGGAGCAAAGGCCAACTCACTTACTTGAGACTGCAAAGGAATCTGACGCAAAAGCTCTCGACTGCATGAGTGTCTGTCTGCCAAGACAGAATTTGAAAAGTGAAGCTGAGACTTGACTGCTCCACTGGAGTACAATCCTGAGTAAAGTTGGGAAAAACAAAGGAGTTGAACCCCAACAAACACTTCTGGAAATTAGAAAATTGTACCAATTATTTCCCAGCCTAGAAAATGCAGAGCTGTATTGAGGGACCCAAGCCTAAGAATACCACCGTTACATCACGGGCGGCCAGTGTCTGACACGTGACTTGTTGTTCTAACGGTCTTTAGTTCGCGACGCCATAAATGTTGTTGAGATGTCTCAGTGTTGTTGAGGATTATGATATGGAAATGAGGTCAATTTTCTGAACAGTCTTCTAAAAAACAAAGACAGATTTTTTACATTTCTGACTTGGACAGTGAATTTGCAGAAAACTGAACCTTAATCGATGAATTTTCAAAACCCATTGGCTTCTGGTGAAATTAGGAAAATGCTCTCCCAATAAATCTAGAGGCACGGGAAGCCTTTTTCTTCCTGGCTCAAATGGGCTCAATGTTCCTGGAAGCAAGCATCACGGATGGAGACACGTGCAATGACCATTTAGATGGCTTCGTGCTGCCGGGGGTGGCCAGTCCAGAACTGCCCCATCTAAGTGAGCTCGAAATGAGACAGAAGAGCTAATCCTACTGCAGGCCCCCTTCCCTTTCCATGGAGAAAAGGAACTGTGCCTTTCTCCATGTGGTGAGTGCCAGGAAACGCTGCTGCCTTGCTGTTCCTTGGAGGGTGTTATGGAGCAACTGAAACTGTAGGTCAGAAGGTCAGAATAAACGTGACTGAAAGAATACATACCAAGCCCGGCTTTGTCTCTGCAGACCTAGGAGGGCCTCGTCTGTGGCCCAAGAGCTTACATGCTAACTTAACAAAACTCAAGCAGCACAAAACCTGCTCCAAGCTAAAGGGGTTCTCTGCTCAGCCCTCAGTTTTGAAAAGCACCAGGGAGAAAGAAGAGCGGAGACTCACTCTGGGAAGCGTAGAGCCCCTCCGCTGCTCTGTCTTCGTGCCCGTTGTACTCCCGGCTGGACAGCTGTCTGTTGGCGGTCTCCAGCCGATCTGTGCACAGAGAAGAAACGGTGACAAAGAAATGCCTCGGAATCCTCCTCCAACCAAGAAATGACCTGGGTGCTGAGGACGAGATGCCCAGGCAGGAACCCCAAACTGAACAACGCCTGGCTGGGGAGGAACAAGACATTCCAAAGCATCCAAAGAAAAGTCTTCAGATGCTACACTGGGCCTTTATGCAATACAATGCCATGGTATGCACCGTGGCAGGCAGCTTAGAACGGGGTCCAGAAAGGCCAGCGATGTCCTCGCAAAGGGGGTGAGTCCCCTTGGCCTCAAACCCAGCCCTTGGCTAACCTTGACTTTATGCTCTCTATAGCTGGGAAGCAAAAAGTTAAAAATAACAGCTAAATAAATACCAAAAAAACAGGGCAAGACGACCTAATGGATGAAGATTCTACTCAGTGAGTTCTAGGTTTGCTCATATTATTTGGTCACCCTTCATTTCTCCAATTAAATAATTCAGCCTAACAATTCTTCATGAAATGCATATGATACCTTAAGACAAAGGGTTACAGTAATAGAAAAGGCAGGGTCCAGCTACAGACTTTCAATACACTGAGTATTTGACATGAGTGAACTGAAAAAAAAAAAATGGCTTGGCCGACTGAAAGTGAAGTCCATTGCATGGGTCAAATCATTCTGCACGTTAGAGGTTTCCAAGATCCTGCAACAGGGGGCTCCCAGCTTTCAGGAAGTTGATATATATCTAGTCTTTCCACAACTGTGGGTTTTTTTTCTCTCCAAGAGGGATATGTGTCTAGCTCTATCTTCCATGCTACACTGAGCCAGTGCGAGGTGTTGACTTTCAAAGGATGCTATCAAATGCCTCAGCTTGATGCGGCAAAGGTTGTGCATGCAACACTGGCCTTTTCAGACATTCCCATTCACAACACGAGTCATGTTAAGTACTTTTAAAACAAGACGGAGTCGCAAGCATCCTCCCTGCCTTTCAAGGACTCGTGCCCAGGGGTCATGTCTCAGGCTCAGGGCTGCCACCTACAATCGACAAGGCGAAAAGAACATCTCTGCTCTTTGGTGTCCCTTCCCCAAGGGGTTCAAATCCACGAGGTTATCTAGTACAACCTGGACCTGAAGCTACACGGAGGGTTTAGGTAGAGAAAAACGTGAGTGAACTTGACGTACCTCGGAGGTCTCTGTTGAAATCATGGAGTCTTCGAATCTCGCCTTCGAGTTTGTTTCTCATCGCCTTGTCCAGTGACTCTCGCTTGGTGGTAGACTTGACCAGGCTCTCATAGGCTTCTGAGATTCTCTGAAGTTCTTTTTCAAACTGGAAGAAAGAAGTGGCATGAATGTGGGACTTCCGACTTCTCACCCATGCCTTAGCTTCCACTGATGCCTGGACGTTCCACGTGGGAAAGGCTGTACCGTCCAGGTAGCCTTTCTGTATCTCGAGTCTGTCCACCACTCCCCTCACGGCCCCAAGGGCTAAGTTAGGATGCTGTGAATGACAGGCTCACAAGTCTGGCAGGACCATCTGATATGACCTTGTAATAGTCCCTCTGTACAAATATCAGGAATGAGAGAATTTAAACAGAGCTCCAAACACCTATATTTTGAATGGCAATTTATAATTATTATTATTTTCCTTAGTTTAACAGAAGGAAAATATTAAAGTACAGGAAAACGAAAAGACTCCAACTAGAACCCAAATTTCCCAATTCCAAGTACAGTGCTTTTCCCGAGACCCTCCTACCCATCCCCAAAGGAACACAGAATCCACACAGAGAGAGGCTTCATCACTCAGTCTTGCTACCCTTTTGTCTATGAAATTATCTATATAAAAGACTAATGGATTTTGTATCTAATTGTAAATCAGTGTACCACAGAAACCTCTTTACATGAGGGAGTCAAAAGACATGGGATAAAAACCATTTATTTTTTTTCCCTAAATTGAGAGCTATAACCGAGAGCCTTTAATCTACAGCATATGCAAATCTATAACAAGTAGCTGTAGCTGTCAAAACAGAGTCTAATATAATAGTACATTTTGCAGTAGATATTGATAAATCCTATTTTATTGTTATGTAACATAAATGAAAGCAAAAGAGTAAAAAGTGCCTGCAAATCTGGTTACCAAAGTTGGACTCAGAGGCCAAGCAGCAGGGTTGAAAACACCAGCGCCCCTCCCTGGGCACCAAGAGACCTGCAACATTTTTTGGTCCCCCCACAGGAGAGCAATGGCAACACAAGCTGGGCCCTGCAACTGCCTGAATTCCCGTTGCCCAGATCAGTCCCCGCTGAGATTCCTATAAACATTGCACATCCTAACAGATACCTCTTGCAACATATTATGATCTGGGTGCCGAGGAAACAGACATAAGACAATTTCTGCTCTTTGGGGGCTCACAGCCTAGAGCTGGCCTGCAGGCCTATATGCATCTATGATGCAATGTGACAAGGGGTATGGTAGTTTAATGCTATGGAAACCTAGAGACAGTCATTAATTTTGCAGGGGTGAGAGGGGGTTTCTTTAAAAAAAAGATTTCAGAGAAAAATGCCATTTAAAATGAGTCCTGGGGTAAAACAGGAGTTGGCCAGGCAGAAAAGGCCAAAGGGCTTTGGCATTCTAGGCAGAAGACAGGGCATGAGCCAAGACAGGGCCACGAAGGAACGTGTGTGTCTCTGACACCACAGGGCATCTGGGGAGAGGAGCAAGGGGCAAGCGGCCGGAGCAAGAGCCAAAAGGAAGGACTTGACGGCCAAAGAGAACCATGGGGGTGGAAGGGTCGGGGAGGGGAGGGCAGCGTAATATCATCTGAGCCTTTACAGAGGTCACACTAAAAGACGGGGCCAGGGGTGGCCCGTAGGGAGTGAAGCCAGGAGAACGGAGTCCAGGTAAGAAGCTAAACAGTTCAATGACAGATGACAAGGACGTGAACTTGGACAACTAAATGGACAAATTCCCAAGACACTGAAGACTGGGATCGATAGGTCTCTGCGACTGGTCCGGATGGTTAAGGGAGAAAGAAATCAAAGACAACACATTCAGACCTCAGAGGCTGGAGCCATGAAACTTAACCATGATAAGTGATGATAAGAGAAAAAGGTTTACTAAAGAAAGAGAACCAGCCTGGTTTTGGAGAATCCACGTCTGAAGTGCCTGCAGGACAATGTGGCAAGGATTTCCATCTAGCAGCAAAGATACAGGTCTGAACGTGGGGAGAGGAGTTGTGTCCCTGCGAACAGTTGACAGAAGTCACAAGTGGAGAGCGGGAGTTCCCGTTATGGCTCAGATGGAAATGAACCTGACTAGTATCCAAGAGGATGCAGGTTTGATCCCCGGCCTCTTGTAGTGGGTCAAGGATTCGGCATTGCCGCAGGCTACAGCGTAGGTTGAGGATGCGACCTGGATCTGGCGTTGCTGTGGCTGTGGTGGAGGCTGGGAGCTGTAGCTCTGATTTAACCCCTGGCCTGGGAACTTCCACATGCCTCGGATGCGGTCCTAAAAAGCAAAACAACGACAACAACAAAAACACAAGTCTCCTAAAGACAGATCTCGGCCCTGATAAACTCCACCTGGTCCTGGATTCTTTACTTTCACTAGAAGACCTTCCATCTTTACCATAAAGGGAAACCGCAGGCTCCCGATGACAGCAGCGTTTACTGCCTCAGATACGGACAGACAAGAACTTGGACAGGGTCACGTGCTTGTGGCCGCTGAGAGACAGAGGAGCAGGGTCTTCATTCAGAACAAGGTACGTCCTGTGAGACAGGACAGCTGCAACGGGGGAGGCCGATGTGTCCCCTACAGTGTGGTTGGGGGCCGGGGGGGGGGGAGGGGCAGGTGGAACCACGACTAAATGTAGGATGTTGACATGATAAGATTCTGATGCAATGTAAGCAAAAATTTCTTTTCTTTTCCTTCTTGGGGCCCCGTCTGTGGCATATATAAGTTCCCAGGCTAGGGGGTCGATTCAGAACTGCAGCTGCCAGCCTACACCACAGCCCCAGCAACGGGGGATCAGAGCCGTGACCTACACCGCACCTTGCGGCAACATCATATCCTTCACCAACCAAGAGAGGCCAGGGATTGAACCTGCATCCAAACGGAGACTATGTCAGGTTCTTAACCCGCTGAGCCACAGTGGGAACTCCAGGATTTTTAACTCCCTTTCCCAGAAGTCTACCCAGTAGTGAGCATCTCTTCTCTGGAAGCATTCAAGCAAAAACTGAACCTTTCAGAGACATGAAAAACCTCCTTTCAGAGACATGAAACAAGGGTTCTTAAGGAGTGAGAAACTGGACTAGAATCAGAATTTTTTTGGTTTTTTGGGGTTTTTTTTTGTTGTTGTTTGGTTTTTTTTGGGTTTTTTTGTTTGTTTGTTTGTTTTGTCTTTTTGCCTTTTTTAGGGCTGCTCCCACGGCATATGGAGGTTCCCAGGCTAGGGATCGAATCGGAGCTGTAGCCGCTGGCCTACACCAGAGCCACAGCAACGCCAGATCTGAACCGAGTCTGCAACCTACACCATAGCTCACGGCAACACCAAATCCTTAACCCACTGAGCAAGGCCAGGGATCGAACCCGCAACCTCATGGTTCCTAGTTGGATTCGTTAACCACTGCGCCATGACGGGAACTCCCTAAAATCAGAATTTTAAGTCTAAAGCTCTGTGGTTTCTGACTGCACACTCCCTCTGCAAAAGAACCATATCTGTACACCCCTGGATCCAGAACATCTTAAGTCCTCCCTTGTAGAAATGAAAGATGGCTTTTTTTTTTTTTTTTTTTTTTTTTTTGCTGCACCCATGACATGCAAAAGTTCCTGGGCCAGAAATCGAACGTGTGCCACAGACTTGACAGTGCTGGGTCCTTAGCCTGCTGTGCCACCAGGGAACTCCAGAGTGGCTTTGATATAAAAACTGTCTAGGCCAGTTGGTCTGAGGGTGATCCTATGCAGAGGATACTGGGTTTGCCTTCACGGCTCCCATCCTCCCTTCCAGCCTAGATGTCAGCGAGTTCCTAGGCCAGGCTGCAAGCGCCCCTGATATCCCAGAGAAGCACTCTGTGGCCCAGAAACGGAACACGAAGCACCTGGGCAAGGGGCCCTGAGAAAATCCCAGCCCGTCCCAGCTCTAGAGACAGGCCTGTTCCCTGTGCACCTTTTCAGGTGCAGCTCAGAGACCTACAGGATCAGAGACAGGCCTGCTGTCCAAGCCTCAGACCACCCATGACAGCCACCACTGCTTTGCTGACAAAAGAAGGGGGTCTAGAGCAAGCCCAAGGGGGACCGAAAATATGTTAGCCTTTCCCTTCAAACGTCCATTGACACCCTGATGGCTCCTCAGGGTCAACCCGCTGAACAGCCCACAGTCTGGTCCTGCTGGAAATTCCGTCCATTAATTATGTTTTGGGGAAACTGGGAGGAAAAAGAAGCAAAACGAGTGGCCAAAAGGAAATAATGAAAAACCACAGCTCTTTCAGGGGGTTGCGGGCCATCCTTCCAACACTAACGGCGATAATCCCCCCCGCCGCGCCTCTCTGCAAACAGGGTCTTCATTTCTAAGCGGTGCTCGGGCAGCCTGAGAGTCAGTCCTCGTTTCCTGCTGGGTTCCTGGCACAGGGCGCACAGGCTAAGCCCTGCAATTAAAAATTCATCTATTTTTGGTTCTGCCCTGACGAAGCTCTGCGAGTGCTCCCGAGGCTTTGAGGAAGGATTCCAGAATGGACATTCCTGCCGGCACAGGGCAACCACAGCCTATGAAGCAGCAGGTGGCTCCACCCCAGGCAGAAGTTATCCTCACCGAGGAGTAAAGTAACCTCATCCCACAGGCCTCCACCCAGACCTGCGCTTAAGTAGCTCCGGAGACACACAGGGCAGTGAGGTGGATGCCGAGGGACCGCCTGGACGAGGAGGACCTCGAGAGCATCCGCCGTCAAAGTTAAGTCACGGATTTCATTTGCTCTGCTGTCTCTTGTCCCTGCTGCTGAGAAAAGCTATGGAGCCAGTGATAAATATGATGAGTGTCCATCAAAATCTGAGTTTGTTGTTGCTGCTGTTGTTTTGGGGGGAAGCACGACCACAGCTTTCACAAGTTCACTGGCCAGGAATCAAACCCAAGCCACAACAGCAACCCAAGCTGCTGCAGTGACAAAGCTGGATCCTTAACCCACTGAGCCACCAGGGAATTCTGAAATCTGAGTTTTTAAATTGACAATTACATTTTGACATATGACAGAAGAATGACAGGTACTATTTATAGAGCCACTCGTAATATTCAAGAGACTAAAGGAGTTTGGGATTCCAGAAGGGATACACCTTTTAATTTTTCTCCTTTTTCCAAAGTCACCAAAATGCTATTGGCCACAAAGTTTAAGAATCATTCATTCCCTGTGCCTGGAGACTGAGTCACTGGGAGGCTGCTTCTGGTTCTCAGAATAGAAATGGGCATCCACAACAACAAAGATGTACATTATAGGCCACTAAAAAATACACCTTAATGAAAAAGTCGGAGTGCCCGTCGTGGCGTAGTGGAAACAAATCCGACTAGGAACCATGAGGTTGCAGGTTCGATCCCTGGACTTGCTCAGTGGGTTAAGGATCTGGTGTTGCCATGAGCTGTGGTATAGGTTGCAGACATGGCTCGGATCCTGCGTTGCTGTGGCTCTGGTGTAGGCCGGCAGCTACAGCTCCGATTCGATCTCTAGCCTCCATATGCCGCAGGTGTGGCCCTAAAAAAAAAAAAAGGCAATATAAATAAATAAATAAATAAGTCAATGAAGAATAACAAGACCTTTTTAATTTCTGCATGGTCCCTGTCATTTCAAAAACATCCACAGAAATGACCGAGAACCCCACTCTGCCCCCGGGTGTGTCTGCACAGCTCCTGGATGTGTCTGCCACTGGGCTTCATCAGGGAGAAGGAAAAAATGACTAATTTCCCAGGAAGCGCTGGGCTGGCCTTCCCAATTTTCAGACTACCAGGAAAGAAGCTGCCCAGGAGGCGTCAGAGGCAAGCCTGCGCCTGAGCAGTGACTTGCAGCCACGGCCGGGAGCCAGCAGGTGTTTCCCAACTTCTAAGAGAAGCAGCCGGTTTGCTCCTGATCCTCGTTTCTTCCCTCCAGTAAAGGCAGCCAGACCTCTCCTGGCCAAGCCTGGTCTTGACTCCAGGGAGTTCAGACCCTTTTCGTGGAAGCTCCACACAAACATGCCAGGGCAGGGCCTGTCTGTGAACCTCTGCATCATTCAACGCACTGCCCAGCCTGCCGCTGCCAGCCCCCAGGGCATCAGAGGGGCTGACTGCTCAGACACCAGGACCAGCAGAAAGGCCAGGCTTTACCTGAGAGATCAGCACTGAACAGTGAACACCATGGGCCAGCCAGGAGCACGTCCTGTCATTCAGAAACAAATGGCAAGGCTTCTGTAGTCAGGTGGGTTTACATTCTTATTCTTTCTCTTTATTATTATTATTATCATCATCATTATTATCATTAGGGCTGCACCCATGGCATATGGACGTTCCCAGGCTAGGGGTCCCATCAGAGCTATAGCTGCCAGTTGACACCACAGCCACAGCAACGCAGGATCCGAGCCCCATCTGTGACCTACACCACAGCTCACAGCAACGCCATATCCTTACCCCACTGAGGAGGGCATGGGATCGGACCCTCATGGATACTAGTCCACGAAGTTCATTACTACTGAGCCACAACAGAAACTCCCTTACTCTGTCTCTACAAAAGCCTCTGACTGCCCAGGACAGAGCAGGCACCCAGACTCTTAGGAGGTGACTCCTAGCACACATGCCCCCTTGCCTCCAGAAGGGAAACTCGAGTGCCCTGTGGCTCCACCACCTGAAAACATGCTATTACTTTGCCTCCCGCCCCACCTCTTCTTTTCTACCTGTGGCATTTCAAGGCTGGCATGGGGAGGGGATGGTTACCATGAAGTCACTGCCCGTGTACAAGTTCACCCTCGCTGGATGTACTCCTGCTGACTTTGGCTTTCGGCACAAAGCCCTAAGGACAAAAGCTGTCATACATCCCAATCTTCCCATGATAACGACACAGGCTGGGATTACCCGGCATCTCCCCGCCTGGTAAGTCACAAGCATAAGGACAGAACGAAGTAACTCGCACTCTGCTCTCGGTGCCGAGACATCACGGCTTTTTGCAGAGATCGGCTAATGAACCAGACCTGAGATCCCAGCTGTAAAGGAAAAACCTGTCTCTCGACTCACTGTGTTACTCTTGGGGTCCCCGCTTCCACACTGTCCACCTGAGGGAATGCAGGTTCAGGGTCACCTCTGCTGCACTTCCTGTGGCCCCCTGACTTTCCAGTGCAGGTTTAGCTTAGGCCACGCTCCCCCTTAGGGACTGTAAACGCCTCCAAGGCAGGCCCCGTGGCATGTTTCTGTTTGTCTCCCTAAAGCCTTGCACGGTGCCTGGTATAAAAAGGCATCTAGTTAAGCACTGGCCAGTGAGTCAGTGACTCAGCGCCCCATGAGCAGGAAGGAACGGCATTCCTTCCAGAGACACACACACACCCCATCCCCGGGGCCCTGGGAGGTCAGTACCTTGTGGAGCTTGTCGGCATTGTCGTAGTAACCCTGAAGTTCCTGATGCAGCACCCGGTTCTCCTCCGTCAGGATCTCCACCATCTGCTGGGCTCGCTCCACGATCGCAAAGGCATCCGGCCCGAGCTGCTGGCTGGGGGAGGCGGCGGGCGGGGGCTGCGGGGCTGCCAGGGTCATCGGGAGCGGAAGTGGCAGGGACACGGAGTGCAGGGGCCCGCTGACGGAGGAGTTCTGGGAGGACATCGGGCTGTGCTGCTGCACGGTGGACGGGAAAGGAAGCTGGCACGGGCGGCTGCAAGGGAGCAGAAGAGCGGCGGTCAGACCCCAGGCCTGGGGCAGAGGAAGGAAGCCCAACAATTGGGCACCACGGATGGCTGCCAGCGCCAGGGTCGTCATCGACGCACGTTCCACGCTGGGCTGAGGGACGCAGCTCCAGTCCTCCACGTCACAGTGTTTAATGTGCTCTGCCTCTGAATCAGCGCTGTGCTGGTCACCCGGGGGGACAGTGGACAAGACACAAGGTCCCTGCTCTCGTGGAGCTTATGTGGGGTGGGGAGCACCACATCAAAAGATAAACAAAGCCATGTACTGCAAAGTCAAGAGCCCTCTCCAAAGAGTAAACCAGTGACAGGGGACAGGGACAGACAGAGTGGCCCGTTCTCACTGAGAGGTCAGGGAAGGGGTCTCTAAGAAGCAAGCTCAAGTTGAAGTCTGAATGGCAGACAGGAAGGAAAGAGCGTTGGGGGTGGCGGGGGATGGAGAAGTGGGAAGAGGAATATCCCGGGTGGAGGAATTGGCCTCAAGCAGGGCCTGAGGCAGGACTCAGCAGGAGCAGATCACGTGGAAGAAAGCACGTCGATACAGAGCACAGCCTGCACGCGTGGGACCAGACGAGGCCAGCAGGGCCCGGCTGAGCCAAGGCCAGATCCTCTCGGACAATGAAGGGAGGCCGCAGGCAGCTGCCTCCGCTCCGGGGGGTGTGTAGATGATGCCCAGTGAGGAGGCCTGGGTGTGGTGGAGCTGAGAGCTGACCAAGGCCCACAGGGTAGTTAGTAACGGAACACAGACTGCATGGATCTGGGGTCCGTTTTATGTATGTCATGGATGTGGAGCAATAAAGTAAGGAGAATTTTAAAATTATAACATTATAATTAAATTATAGCATTATGTCAACTATACGCGTCAATAAAATTTTTTAAAAATTTAAAATAGGAATTCCCGTTGTGGCTCAGCAGGTTAAGAACCAGGCTAGTATCCATGAGGATCTGGGTTCGATCCCCGGCCTTGCTCAGGGCGTTAAGGAGCCAACGCATTGCCACAAGCTGCAAGGTCACAGATGCGGCTCAGATACGGTGTGGCTGTGGCTGTGGCTGTGGTTGGCAGCTATAGCTCCTACTCGACCCCTCATCTGGGAACTTCCACATGTCACAGATGCAGACTTAAAAAAATTTTTTTTTAAATTAATAAGTAAATAAATAAAATTACTCCAAGATTTCAGGCTTTACACAAATAACGGGGGTACCCTTTAATGAAATGGGAGCCTTGGGGAAGGAACAAATTTTGTGTGCTTAGATGTGCTGGGGCAAAGAGGTCTGGGGATCAAAAGTCTCATCTCAGCCACATCAAAAACAACAGAGAGGCGCCCCTTGATAATTCAACTCCTGGGAACCGGCTCCTACATTTGAAATCACGAGTTTCCATCTCCCCCCTTCCTCCCCAGCGATCCCCTCCTCACGACTCTGACATTAACCTGCTTCATGAGAATCACTGGGTTTTCTTTCAGCCTAAAGCCCAGGGATCCGAACAACATCTGCAGGGATGAATGGCAAGGCCAGGCTTGGCATCCAGTCCTCCAACCACGGCAGGGACTTGGGAAAACTGGTCTTCTCGCTGACCCTTCCAATCTTTAGGTCTCAGTCTGGGAACTGGGGTTCCCAAAAATGATCAGGAACCCCCCAACTCATCAACTTTCCATATCAAAGAGTTGAGATCCTTTTACTTCATAACCGTTTCCTGTGTCACCGCCTGTTACTTGTGGCCATCCACGGCCAAAGCTCTCAGAGGTACTCCCTGTTTCCTGGGTAGGGGGTACGGGGGGGCTGTCTGCTCTTATATTTCCTTTTAAGTACATTTACTGGAACGTTTTTGGACCCTGTCAGCCTCCACGTCTCTCACTCTGTACGCGTTTCTTAGAGCCTTAAGCATCCTCTGAATGCTGACTCCTGGCAGCTCCACGTCAAATCTAGAAGCAAATTTGCCAAGGGTCACCTTAGCCCTCCTGACAGAGGGATGCAGATGCTCCTGAAGAGGACCTCACAGTGAAGCCAGCAAGTGCCACCACAGTGAGGGACCACAGGTCCTGCTCTGGTAACCAACATCAGAGCATGGCCGCGGGGCCAGAAGACAGTTTCCAGCTAGATTTCCTATGCCTTCAATCGAGGCACCCAACCATTTCAAGTTAAAACAACTGGAATCTGGGAGTTCCCTGGTGGCCAAGCAATCTGGTGTTGTCACTGCTGTGGTGCAGGTTCGATCCCTGGCCTGGGCATTTCTGCATGCCATGGATGCAGCCAAAAAAAAAAAAAGAAAGAAAAGAAAAAAGAAAAAGAAATAGCTGGGATCTAAATTCCCCAGGTCAAGACAGAGAACCAAGGAGCTTGACTGCGGTTCTCTATTCTTTAAGTGCCTCTGATTTCAGAAAGGAATGCTGTCTGTGGGGCTGTAAATCTTCCCTCCTCCCTTCCTCGCCACACCCTTACTCTCTGGCCACCTTGCTGGAAGTAAAACCTTTCTGCATTTTGATGAGTTTCGGCCCCTTCCACACTGAAGCGTATGAGTATGTGTCGTCCCGTGTGTCCGGAGGTCTCTGTGACTGTGGGCCAACTCCATAGCAAGACCGAAATGCCTTCGGGTGCCATTCTCAGTGCCAACTTTCACCCCAGATGAAAGGAACTCCCAGCAGGTGTGGACCCAAAAACCCACCGATCTGTTCCTGCCTAAGTGCATTCCTGCAGGCTGGCTAAATCCTACGCTGCATTTTTCACAAAAAGAGGTTCCCTTGCAAAAGACAAAATACTACCAGTTGCGGCTGCCTGGATTCAAAGGCAGACACCCAGTCCCAGGACCTCCGTACCCACCTCCCACTTCCTCCAATCCTAAGGACAAGCACGGCACATCTCCTCGGAGCTGAGGTGGGCCCAGATGAAGCAGGGGGGGGCTGGCCTCTGAGCCAGACAGCCTTGGGCTGGGGCTTCTACCTTTGAACACTGTTGGGCTCTGGGATTTGTAACTCACTTAAAGTCAACAATGGGCTTATCTTCTTGGTCTTCTTTTCCCCATGATAGAACAAGAAGGAAGGGTTTTCTTAAAGCCAAGCCCAAGTCATCCCTGCTAGTGACTCGTTACCTGGAATGGCCATCCAGGAAAAGGGTGTTTGCCAAGCCTGGGGACAGAAAGTTTGGGTCTTTCAAAATGGGAAGTCTTCTGTCAAACAGAGAACACTGGCCGCACAAAAAGACTCAGCTGCACATTCAGGAAGTACCAGGTTACAAGGGACGATGGGCAATCAGGAGAGCAAACCTCTGTCCCTTGGCTCCGTTGCTCAGCCGCTGGGGTGCAAGGTCTGTACAAGGCAGATCCGGCTGAGCGTAAACGAGGGGAAAGAATGCTGGGGCGGGGGCGGGGGGGGGGCGGGGGACGGGAAAATCCTACACACATCCTACCAGTGCTATGAAACAAGCCATCCTCAGCTTCCAAAGATAAGGCTACGGATTGGCCACCACCAGGAGAAACCCTTCCTCGCAATGGGGACACGGAGAAAAGGGAGAAAGGGGATGGGAACCAACATGGATTGAGAAACTGCCTATGAATCGTTTATTCTATTATGCGAGTCTATTATGTGAAGGCAGAGAGCTAGGCTGACATCATGTACCTCGTTTCTCGGGACTATACACCCCTTGGCTCATTGTTAAAGGACTTAAGGAGTTGATATGCATAAAGCTGGGCACAAATGAAGCACCAGATGAGTGTGAGCTATTATCACCATTATTGAAAATATGAGCATCTGTGTCCCAGAGCCTAGCCCCGAGTGCGGCTTTTGGAAGTCCAATATTTTCTTCTGTCACGGCTACCATTTATTGGGCATGTCTTACATTCCAGCCACTGTGGTACGCACTGCTCTGGGCATCATCTCACTGTGACCTTGATAACTGCCGAATAAAAGAGGCATCCCTGTCAAGGCTCTCTACGTAGATGAGAAAAACAAGGCACAGGATGGTAGGTACCTTAACATGGGACAGAGATCAGAGAAACACACAGGAAATCCAGGCCCAGGCTTTTCGATTCCAGAGTCCACCCTTTCCCTATACAGGATGGTGAAAGAAGGGCGGGCACCCTGTGCCCTCTGCTCCCAGGTCCAGTGGCTCAATCTGAGTCACCACCATGTCCCTGATGCACACACTCACCAAAGCATCAGAGCAAGCTTATTTAAACGTACGTATTTACATCACACCTGTATTAGGTGTGCCGTGAATAACACTTACAGCCACTATCATTTCATTCTCACAAGCTTGAGCATTCTCCCTGCTCACACCATATGTGATTATCCTACCTTTAAAGTAGTCACACTAAGGCTCAGAGGACTCACAACCCCAGAGATCTAGCAGTCTTTACAAAGCAGAAAAATGAGCTACAAACTAGGGGTTGGAACCCACATCTTCCCGCCACACCAGGGCTCTGGCCCCATGTTAGTACAGGAGAGCACTGCCCCTTAACACGGGGTCTCTTTTCTCTGCTTCTGCTTCTTTCTAGCCATGTAACCATGGGCAAGTTTTTAACGCCTTCTTCACCTTTAAATGGTGATAATAATAGTACCTACCTCCCAGCGTTGTTATGAGAATTAAATGAGATAATGCCTTGCACACAGTGTCTATCATTAGGAAGCACGTAATAACTGCCAGCCTCTGTTCTGATCACACTGCTGATGTGTGTTTGGAGAGAGGCAGGGGAGAAGTGCAAGCTGGGGTGTCCCATCCTCTTCAAACACTACGTGGTGAGAATCTCAGTCCCTAATACTGAAGCTTCAAAGAGGAATCAAAGCAAACTCCGGCACCATAGCATCTCCCGCCTCTGAAGAGTTTTCTTGCAACGTGATGCACGACAAAACTGCAGTGTCAAGGCGACGCCCACACACGTCAAGACACTCTCTCTTGGACACAGATCCTCATTTACTTCTAGACCCGGGCGGTCCAAAACAGTGGCCACAAACCACGTGTGCCTACTGAACACCTGGAATGTGGCTTGTCTGACCTGAGATGTGCAGGAAGTGTAAAATACACATTAAACTTTGAAGACTTATAACAAAAAAATGTAAAATATCTCAATAGCTTTTTATGTTGATTACCTGTTGAGATGACAATATATAGATACAATGGGTTAACCAAAACACTTTTTTAAAAATATGTTTTTAAGTGGGTTAACTAACAGCATGGAAGTTCCTTTAACAAACTAAAAATAAGCATTACTACATGATCCAGCAGCCCCACTCCTGGGCATATACCCAGAGAAAAATCTAATTCAAAAAAGATACATGCAACCCAATGTTCACTGCAGCATTATTTACAACAGCCAAGACATGGAAGCAAAGAAGAATGGATACAGAAGATGTGGTACATGTATACAAAGGAATATTACTCTGCCATAAAAAAGAATGAAAGAACACCATTTGCAGCAACATGGATGGACCCAGAAATTATCATCCTAAGCAAAGCCAGACAGAGAAAAACAAATACCATATGACATCACTTATATGTGGAATCTAATGTATGATACAAATGAACTTATTTATAAAACATAAATAGACTCACAGACAAAGAAAACAAATTTATGCTTACAAAAGGGGAAAGCCAGAGGAAGGGATAAATTAGGAATTTGGGATTAACAGATACAAACTACTATATATAAAATAAATAATAAAGACCTACTAGATAGCACAGGGAATTATATTCAATATCTTGAAATAACTATAACAGAAAAGACTATAAAAAAGAATATATGTATAACCAAATCACATTGCTGTACACCAGAAACTTTTACATTGTAAATTAACTGCACTTCAATTTTAAAAAATCAGTGGGTTAGGGACCCAACATAGTCTCCATGAGGATGCAGGTTTGATCCTTGGCCTTGTTCAGTGGGTTAAGAATCTGGCATTGCCGCAAGCTACTGCGTAGGCCACAGACAAAGCTCTGCTTCGACCCCTGGCCTGGGAACTTCCCTATCCCACAGGTATGCCATAAAAAGAAAAAAAATTAAAAATTAAAAAAAAATAATAAGTTAACTAAAAGATGTTTTAAATTAACTTCACCTGCTTCTTTTAACTGTTTTAAAATATGGCTGCAATAAAATTTTTAATTAGATATGTGACCCACATCATATTTCTATTGGACAGCACTGCTCTGGTCTATACCGCAAGGACACCAAAAGGCTTCATTTTGGAGACAATTCCAGAGTTCAGTGAGCACCAGAGCAATTTATGCAAAGAGACCAACGGTCCCCATCCTACTGTCCCCAGATTCTGAAGCATCAACAGTGATGCTATACTCAATACATTAAACTCAATGTTTACCTACAATGAGGCCATCATGTTAATGTTTAATAAATAGGACTTGTGTGACTGACAAAAATTTTCCAAAACACGGCAAGAAAAGAAAGATCTATGATTAAAGAGACGAAGATGTGATGAAGTCATTCAAACGAGAAAATGCAAACAGCTAAATACGTTTTCCAAAGCAAGCTTATTTATAGAGAGGTAAAATCAAAACAACTTTTTCAATTTATCAACATTAACAGTTCGGTTCAATACGTTCAATTAAATGTTCAGTTCAACTGAGTTTCTAAGCAAAGATTCTTTGAAATTCTCAATATACAACACATATTAGGATGCACCTGAATAAAAAACAATATAGAGAAAAATGACTAGACGAAACTAGGACAAAAGGTCACTTATCTCTAGGTGATGACGTCATGGATTTTCTCTTCATATTTTTCTTGACATAATTCTACAATAAACATGTATAGCTCCACTTCATTATCTAATTATTACATGTTCATTATAGAAAAAAACAGGAAATAAAGATAAGCAAAAAAATCAGCACTGTTATTTTAAGAATCAGAGAAAGTCCACCAAATGAAATAAAAGATTTTAAAAAGGAGATGAAACAGTTGAGGGCATCTTGGCTGTAATGAGGTTCAAATTTTAAGACTTTTCACTCAAAAACATCTCGTATTTACAGAGAGCTTTCCAACTTGCAGTATTTTCTTATAATTTCTGATTCTCAAAGCAAAAGTGAACAGTGCAGTGAACAATGGTTATGGCTAAGCAATGGGACTACAGGCAATTTCTATTCATTTTCTTTTTTTTTTTTTAGGCAGTGGGACAAGTGGGGATGATCCGTATCTCTTGATTTTCTACAATGAACATGTTTCATTTACGTAAGGAAGAAAATCAGTTCGTTTTAGGAAAAATCAGCTGTACCAAGGTGCAGAAAAGGAAAGTGAGGCTCTGAGAACTTACATACGTCGCCACAAAGTGGAAGAACCAGGATTCAGAACCCCTCAAATCTTCTTTTCCCAAACCCCAGCCTTCCCACCTGGACCCCTACGCTTGTGCAGACACAAGACTCATAAATGTTCAAATTGAGATTAGACTCTTGGGGAAAACTAAGATCAAAATTATTGCAAACCAGGATGGATATGGATAATCCTCTTGTTTGGAGAAGCTACTCATTTAATGCATTACAGCTGGAATTGTGTTCGATTTCCTGAGAAAGTAACCTGAACTTGACCCCAGCCTTTTGAAATTCCCACACTGCGGAGCCGCTTCTCACGATAAACAGGGCATTTTACTTGGCTCATCCAGCCCTAATTCAGCTTAAAAATTGTACAAATGCATGAGTTCTAACGCTGGTATTCAAAACACATGTTTAGCTGGTGGAATTTAAATAAGGCTCCCTGGCCTCATTTTTGTTAAGGGCAACGCGCAGTGGTTAATCCAACAGCCTTGGGTCTGGCTCACCTTTGGATGCCACACAGCAATTCCTTTTCATAACTGTCTAAACTGCAAATCACTGGTTTGGAAGCACACTCCGAAAACTCCCCTTCCTCCTCCAGTCATTTCCAACTCAAAGAGGGGACCACCAAACATTCTTCATTATACTACTGCATTCTAGACCTCATGCCCACCCAGAATACGACCTGCTCTTTTAGCCCGTCATCTTTAGGCTCCTTCACATTGTCAGCTGCGCTCTGGCTGCACCGCTGATGGACGTGGGTTTCCACGCGAGAGGTGTTCTCTTTCATTTGCCACATGTGCTCCAGGGCTGTGTCCCTTTTGCTCCCTCCCTCCTTCCTGCACCAACTTTTGGCATGTTCCCAGAGAAAGGCAGTAACGTTGACTCTGGGCTAAATAAAACCAGGCCAGGAGGTTTTTCTAGGGGAAAATGTACCTTCCTTTTTTTTTTTTTTTTTTTTTTTTTTTTGTCTTTTTGCTATTTCTTGGGCCACTCCGAGGCATATGGAGGTTCCCGGGCTAGGGGTTGAATCGGAGCTGTAGCCACCGGCCCACGCCAGAGCCACAGCAACGAGGGATCCAAGCCGCGTCTGCAACCTATACCACAGCTCACGGCAACGCCGGATCGTTAACCCACTGAGCAAGGCCAGGGACCGAACCCGAAACCTCATGGTTCCTAGTTGGATTCGTTAACCACTGCGCCACGACGGGAACTCCCTGTGCATTTTTTAAAGGAACACATGAGCAATTTGGGGGCTTGGTTGCACCACAGGTTCCCTGCACGGATTGGGAAAACTTCAAACCCCCTACACTGACGGGAAGGATGCTGGTGGTGATGGATGACGGGCCTGTGCAGAGAAAGACCAAGGGGATCCATGGCATCGATGGCTCTGACGTCCTCTTAAAAGAAGATGCTCATGCTTTTTCCGAGAAAGGCTGTTGCCCTGCACTTGCAATGCTTGCATTTGCTCAGGATTCCAAATAACTTGGTTTGGGAGAGAAGAGGAGATGCACATACCTTTTTTAGGTAACACTTAATGCTTTGGGGTCCTTTATTTGGCCCAGAGAGTCAGTAATGTGAGTAACACACTGTTTTTGGAAGATAAGCTTGGAAGTTTGAAACAGTTAAATTTGAACACTATGTTTAACCCTGGAACTGCACCCTTTAAAAACCAGCCGATTAACAGAATGTTCTGTTGGCCAGGTACCTGCTGAAATTTATAAGGAATTCCAGAAGCCACCCAAGAGTGGGCAGGTCTGTTAAGGGCCCCAGAGCCCCTTCCAGATTTCCCATGAGGTGAAAACCTGTCATAATGACACTAAGATATTGCTTGGCTGGTTTTTTTTTTTTTTTTTTTTTTTTACCTTTTTCAAGTAAACAGTGGATTTTCTAGCAATGAGTAGAAAGCAGATGCCCATGAGAACCTAGGTGTCTTACTGAAGAGATTCAACCACGTCTAATGTATTCATGAATTATAGTAAAGATGACTATACAGCAGAAGTTAACACAACACTGTAAATCAACTCTACTTCAGTAAAATTTTTAAAAATGGGGAAAAAAAAGACTATACACAAAAAAGAAGGAAAAGAAGGAAGAGGAGAAAGAGAAGAAGCTGTAGTTGTTATCATGTGGCTCAGTGGGTTAAGGACCCAACATTGTCTCCACGAGGACTCGGGTTCGATCCCTGGCCTCACTCAGTGGGTTAAGGATCTGGCGTTGCCTCAAGTCACAGTATAGGTCACAGATGCGGCTCAGATCCAATGCTGTGTGGCTGTGGTGTAGGCTGACTGTGGCAGCTCCAATTCAACCCCTGGCCTGGGAATTTCCATATGCCACAGGTACAGCCATAAAAAGGAAAAAAGTTAATTCAAAAAAATACATGTATGTATAACTGGGTCACCATGCTGTACAGTAGAAAAAAATTGTATTGGGGAAATAACTATTAAAAAAATAATTTAAAAAATTAATAGAAAAAGAAGACAATGACACTTGTGTTAGCCCAGGATAGAAGGGCTGGGTCGAACGCCCCACTCCATGCTTTTATAAAGTATCTACCTACATACCAAGAATAAAATGGTATGAATTTACATTCATAGGAAAATAAAATATTATTAAATAGTTACCACTCTTCCCTCCACTTCTGGGAAGCTAGTAAATCAAATCCCCTATGCTGAAAGGCAAGATTCAGCCAAGACAAAAGCCAAAAAAAAAAAAAAAAAAGGCAGGGAACAGGCAGAAAGAGATCCTTTCATTGACAGAAGCCATTTTTAGTCTTTTTCCCAAGCTGGCACTGCCTGAAACATAAGAAAACCATAAAAATCATTAAACTAGTACTTATCAGCTTACATAACTGCAACATTCTGCTAAAGACGGGCTAAAGCAAACAACCCCTCCCTAGTCGCTAGCCTCCAAATGAAAGCAAACCAAAGACAGACCCAAGCTCACAGCCTACCGCTGTCAGCAAGGTTCGGTTTGCTCCTAAATCTTCCGAGGTACCTCAAGAGAGAGAAAAGGTATCCTGATCCTCCTGGAAAAAAAAAATACAGGTGGGCGGAGCACAGGCTGGACATCAGGTGTGACATATATAACTCTGATGAGAAATTCACCAGCTAAATGACTCCAAATAAAACCGGAAATCTTTGGCAGCAGGCGAGTGTGTGTGAGCTCGTGGGGAGGGAGTGTGTGGCAGAGGTCCAAGCTGGTGTCTGCGACTAAGGCACTTTAACCTCTCTCTCTAAGCCCAAGTTTTTATATCATAAATCCCCATATCAGGAGTTCCCATCATGGCTCAGTGGTTAACGAATCCGACTAGGAACCATGAGGTTGCGGGGTTCGATCCCTGGCCTCGCTCAGTGGGTTGGGGATCTGGTGTTGCCGTGAGCTCTGGCGTAGGTCGCAGACTCGGCTCGGATCCCGAGTTGCTATGGCTGTGGCGTACACCTGTGGCTATAGCTCTGATTAGACCCCTAGCCTGGAAATCTCCATATGCCACAGGTGCCACCCTAGAAAAGACCAAAAAAAAATTTTTTTTAATTAAAAAAAATAAATCCCCATATCATAAAATGGAGAGAGTAAGTGTATCCAGACACTCCAAGATTTAGCCACAAGCTACCATGACCATCACCTCTGATCCACGTTACCTGCAAAGAGTAGAGAGAGAGTTCTAGAAACTGAAAAATCTGAGCAAGTGTTAGGGAAAACAGGTTTCACTTTATTCTGAAGCCATTAAAATATATAGATTGTCTACAGAAAAAACATCAAAAGCCAATTTTCAAAATCCAATCAATTGAACTTGGCAAATATACCCCTCAATTCATCTAGCTAATAACGGCAACTTAAAATAAAAAATGAACTCAATTTGCCTATTACATTAGCAAAGTTTTTAAAATGACTAACGTTGGTCAAAGGGTGGTGAATCAAGCACTATAATGTTTTTATAAAGTTATCTGGTATCAGAAGTCATTAAATGCTCACAATTTACCCATTAATATCATTTCTAAATAATAATTCCTAAAGAAGTATGGAAAATTTGATATGCATGCACTATCATTAACAGAAATGATACACTTTTGAAATATTATACAGCAATAAAAAAGATGGTTATGAAAACAATTAAGCACTGTTGGAAAAAAAGCCTATAATACAATACTACATAAAAAAGCTAAGATACTAAACTGAATATAATCTATGATTATAACATGTGAAAAGGGAGTTCCTGTCATGGCCCAGTGGTAATGAACCCGACTAGTATCCAAGAGGACACAGGTTTGATCTTGGGCCTCGCTCAGTGGGTTAAGGATCCAGAGAGCTGTGGTTTAAGTCACAGATGCAGCTCAGATCTGGCATTACTATGGCTATGGTACAGGCCAGCAGCTACAGCTCTGATTCAACTCCTAGCCTGGGAACCTCCATATGCCACAGGTGCAGCCCTAAAAAGACCAAAAAAAAAAAAAAAAAAGTGAAAAGATTAATTTGTACAAGAAAAATGTTAACACTGGTTGTATTAAAAAAAATAGGGTACTTAAGTGATTTTTTAGCATCTTTAATTTCTACTTCTGGAAATATGGACAGATTTCTTTGGAAAACAGACATGCATTTGACTAACATGCCCCCACACTGCTTTGATAATAATTAGATCGTCTACCGGTTTTCATCTGCACATTCACTTCTATTACAGTTCAGACTGTGCATGAGCCAAGTCAGTACTTCTGGAAATGCTCTGTCTCCACAGTGTGTCAGAGTTAATATCCACATACTTCCTTGTATTTTTTAAAAGCATAATTCTCCATAGAACAACTTGTCCAATTCTCACTTGGTCCTCATTTATATATATTTCCACTTTCAGGTTGAAAGAAAAGGAAGATGGAGCAGGAACAAAACCAGAGCCTTATCCATGGCCGGCTCATGTTCCCTGGAGGTCCCCACCAGCCATCTCAGTAGGGCATGGTCTCCCTAGACCCTCCATCTCCCCAGCCCTACTAGCCCACTCATGAAAAAGGCCAAGATGTACAAGTCCAGAAGGGCTTGACTGGTGGCTTCTCCATGGGGTTTCCCATGAAAGGGGACCATAGCCCACCACACATCTCCCATCCCTTTCAGATCAGAGCAGGTGAGAGAATCACTAAGCTATGAGGGGTGAGTAATGAAGGCAAGAACTCCAAGGCCTTACTCCTCTTATCTTAAGCTCTATGCTCTTTTGACCTTTCCATCTCTAGGCAAAAAGAAGTGAAGTCTCAACAACGTAATGGGTTGGATCCAAGCACTGGATCAGGGCTGGATCAATATTCACAACATACTGAGCCCCTTTCTGCACCATGGGGCCAGGACATGGACCCCGTGAGTGCAGTCAGAGGCCTCTCCTCCTCTCCAGGAGTCTATGTTGTATTGGCCCAACAGCCTGCAGCTTCCCAGACCATCGCTATTCATGACAAACTGATAACCCGTTAAGCACAAGGGAATGTGTCAGTGAAATGAAAAGGAGCCCGGCTCTTCTCTTGGGTCAAAGATAACTTGAACATCACACACTGCTGAGCTTCAGATCCAACCCTTGGAGCTCCGGCCGCATGGAATGTGTCTGAAGCAGGGCTGGTGTGGATACAACTCTGTTTACCCTGTGAGCCAAAGGGTGCACTGCTGGAGCCATGCTGGCGAGCCAGGGCCAGGCTCACAAAGGCGCCTTGTAGCTCTGGAGCCCGGCCTCAATGGCCTGTCTGTTACCTCTTCTGGGACATTTTGATGTGTCATGTCTATGCAGCTGCCAAGCCTGGCTATCAGCTCAAATCCTTTATATATTTCTTCTTCTTCCTGACATCATGACCTTGAGATAAATAACTGCCCACCAATCCCTGCGTGGCCCTCCAGGAAGTGCTCCCCTCTCCCCCTTACCACGCCTTCCACTCACCGCACACCTACTGCCAAATGACGAAAAGCAAAAGGACCCACTTGAGGCGTTGCCGTTTGACAAGCAGTAAAAGCCAAGGAGAAGGAAGAAAACCTCATCTGTGGGTATCTTCACTTTCTACCAAGCTGCAGAGGCTGAGTTAAACGATTAGGCACAAACGTGAATCACCACAAAGCAAACTCTGGTATGATTCCGACACAAACTTCATGGGTTATTTAACGCTAGTAAATCAACAAGGTGCTAAGACCAGGGATGTGAAAATGTGTTTTTCCTCTTCAAACCTGATAGCTTTTATCATACTAAGTACAGTGAGTCAGACAAATACCATACGATACCACTTACAGGTGGAATCTGAAACATGATAGAAATGAACTTATTTACAAAACAGAAACAGACTTACAAAGACGACACACGAATGGTTACCAAAGGGGAGGAAGGGCAGGAGGCAGAGATCAGGCGTTTGAGATGAACACACTACTATAGATAAAACACATGGTCAGCAAGGACCTACTTACAGCACAGAAAACTCTACTCAATGTCCTGTAAGAACCCATAAGGGAAAAGATTCTGAAAAAAGGAATCTGTTTGCTATATACCCCAAATTAACACAGCACTGTAAATTAACTATGCTTCAATAAAGACATTTTTTTAAAGTAAAAAAAAAAAAAAAAAAAAAACCAAAATTGATAGTTTTTAAGTTTAAATTTCCTATTGGCTTAAGGAACCATAAACGGGTAAGAACAAGCTCCCCCCACCCCCAGCCAGGTCCCATCTTGATTCCCCAGTGGGGTCAGACTATGCCATCCAACTTCCGCCCATCAGAGGCCTAAGGGCTGGTACACTGCTTCACAGCCGCCAATCCCCGCCTAATGCAGGACAATGTGTCAGCAGCTGGGAAGTAAGTGGCGGGCAGATCGGCCGGCTCGCTCTCTGCCAAGGCCCAGGCGCTCCCTTTTCAGAAGATGGGCAGCCGAGGTATGCCCTGCACACAGCTGCTGGGGTCGCATGGGGAAACCTCACTTTATTTGATGTAGAAATAGATAAACAGCGGCCTTGGTGAGAAGAAGAAAGACATATCCCATAGTAGGCAGTGGCTCTGTATCTTCTCTCATGCTCCAGGCTTTCCCCAGGCAAGGCTCAACAACATCTAGATGCTGGCTATTCCCAAATTTGTTATCTCCAGACCCAGTTTCTCTGCTGAGAGCTTGTTTTCCAACTGCCTTATTTCCAATTGCCCATATCCAGTCAATCATTACGTGAGGTCCTTTCTATTTCTTGTAGCAAATAGCTCCCCTATACCTAAGGCCTCAAGTTAGGCCACCGTGACCAATTCTTCTCTGGACAATTGAACCTGTCCCTGAAGGTCTTCATGGCTTCCAGTCTCTCTTTCCTTAATTCATCCTTTGCTGCCATTGAAGTCGGCCTATTTTTTTTTTTTTTTTTTTTTTTGGTCTTTTGTCTGTTCAGGGCTGCACCCATGGCATATGGAACGGTCAAATTGGAGCTGTAGCCACTGGCTTATGCCACAGCCACAGCCACAGCCACACCAGATCCAAGCCGTGTCTGCAACCTACACCACACCTCACAGCAATGCCAGATCCTTAACTCATTGAGCGATGCCAGGGATTGAACCTGCGTCCTCATGGATGCTAGTCAGATTCATTTTCACTGAGCCACGATGGAAACTCCTGAAGACAGCCTATTAAATATCAACAGTGATCTCCTAACTGTTTATGGATAAATTCTAAATTCAACTGCCCTGTCCAAACACATCTTTTGCCACTTCTCCCCCCACCTGATCCCACCAGGGCTCTGCATTATTGCAACGTATGCCAGGCAAGATCGCCCAAACTTTCTGTCAGAAGATGTGGCATCTCCCCCACAGAGGTCCTCCCACGACTTCACCTCCACCCCCACAACCTTCATTTACTCTTCAAGACCCAACTCAAAGGTCACCTCCTCTGTGAAGCCCTCCCCAAGCCCTTCGGTTGTGAGTCATACTACCCACCCTGGTTCCCTAATGCTCTCCATGCATTTCTATCCTAAAATAGCACACGACACCGCAAGGATCTGTTCAGATGCTGGTTTCCCCTGAGACAAGGCTCCAGGACCTTGAAGGCAGGAACCATATCTTTATCTCTGAACCAGGTACAGGGCTGTGCAGAGTACACACTCAGTAAGTGCTATTAAATCCATCAGTCAGTCATAAGAGGAGTTAGGGCAATGAAGGGAAAATTTTTAACAGGAGACTTGAGCCCAGCTCCAGCTGCTTCAGAGTCACATACTATGGGCATTTTTTTTTTACCTCTCCAGGCTTTAGTTTCTCATCTGTTGAATAAGGGAGTTGGGCCATATGATTTCTATGGTCCCTTTAACTCCTCTGTTCTAGAATTCAGACTACCTTTTCCTTTAAAATTGACAATGAAGAAAGACTCCACAGGGTGTGGAGAAAAGGGACCCCTCCCCTACACTGCTGGTGGAATGTAAACTGGTACAATCACAATGGAAAACAGTATGGAGGTTCCTTAGAAAACTCAATATAGAACTACCATATGATCCAGCAATCCCACTCCTGGGCATATATTCGGACAAAACTACAATTCAAAAAGATACGTGTATCCGTATGTTCACAGCGGCACTATTCACAGTAGCCAAGACACGGAAACAACCTAAATATCCATCGACAGAGGAATGGGTTAAGAAGATGTGGTACATACATACATACAATGGGGTACTATTCAGCCATAAAAAAAGAACAAAATAATGCCATTTGCAGCAACATGGATGCAACTACAGGTTATCATACCAAATGAAGAATGTCAGAAAGACAAATATGATATCACTTGTATGTGGAATCTAAAATGTGGCACCGATGAACCTATCTACAGAACAGAAACAGACTCACAGACATGGAGGAGAGACTTGTGGTTGCCAAGAGGGAGGGGGAGGGAATAGGATGGACGGGGAGTTTGAGGTTAGTAGATGCAAACTATTACATTTAGAATGGATAAGCAATGAGGTCCTACTATATAGCACAGGGAACTATATCCAATCTTTTGTGATAGAACATGATGGAAGATAATGAGAAAAAGAATTCATATATGTATGTATGACTGGGTCATTATGCTGTACAGTAAAAATTGACAACATGGTAAATCAACTATACTTTAATTTAAAAATTTAATAATAAATAAATAAATAAAATACGGCATAAACGAGCATATCTACAACACAGAAACAGACTCACAGACATAGAGAACAGACTTGTGATTGCCAAGGGGTAAGGGGGAGGGAGTGGGATGGATGGGGAGTTTGGAGTTAGTAGAAGCAAACTATTACATTTAGAATGGATAAGCAATTAGGTCCTACTGTACAGCACAGGGAACTGTATCCAGTCTCTTGGGATGGACCACGATGGAAGATAATATAACAAAAAGAATGCATATACATGTATGACTGGGTCATTTTGCTGTGCAACAGAAATTGGCATAACAGTGTAAAACAACTATACTTTAATAAAAAAGAAAAAAAAAAAAAAAGAAAGGCTCTATAAAACCCCACGGTAATAATATGTTCCAGGAGGTTGGACGCTCTCCACAAAGCCAGCCAGGAAAACTGCTGCTCTGCCAGGCCGCTAGGCCAAGCTCCCAAGTACAGCCAGCAACAGAGGCTCCTCCTCTAAACTCATAAATTCCCAACTCCTTCTGTTGCATTTGGAGAAAAATCCCCAGCTGCCCTCTTCTCTGTTTCAGTCTACATATTTTGCCCAAAAGGTGGCTTATAAAATATTATGCAGAAGAAAAAAAAAAAAAAAACCTGATGACAAAAACCTAACATGAAAGTAATGAGTGCTAAAAACATGAGTTAAACAACTAGGTTTACTGTGGAAAATAGGATGATGGTTTCTCAAAAAAAGTAAAACTAGAATGACCACATGACCCAGCAATTCCATTCTCCCCATATGAAAAAAACAGAAACATTAATTCAAAGAGGTAAAATGCCCCTCAATGTTCAAAGCAGCATTATTTACAATTACCAAGATGCAGAAGCAACACAAGTGTCCATCAACAGACGAATGGATGAAGATGTGGTATATGCACACACACACACGCACACACACAAAATAGACTACTACTCAGCCATAAAAAGAATGAAATTTTGCCATTTGCAGCCACATGGATGAACCTTGAGAATTTTCAGCTTTGTGAAATAAGTCAGAGAAAGAAGTACCGTATGATATCACTTATATGTGGAATCTAAAAAATACAACAAACTAGTGAATATAACAAAAAGAAGCAAACTCACAGATACAGAGAACAAACTCATGGTTACCAGTGGGGAGAGGGGAAGTTTTAAGAATTAAGAGGTAGAAACGATGAGATATAAAATAAGCTACAAGGATATTCTGTATAACGGGGGGAATATAGCCAATATTTGATAATACTAAATAAAGTAGAACCTTTAAAAACTGTTGGTCATTCTATTGTACACCTGTAATACACATTAACATCAACTATACCTCCATTAAAAAATTATTTTAAAAAAATTGTTTAAAGCCTCTAGGTTTGATAATCACCTGGTTACCCCATATTCTGGGGGTGGCTGGTACCTCAGGACGGCCACTTCTGTCCTCGCAGGCTGGGGCGCAGGGTAAGGCTTGACCATCTCATGGAGCATCCCCGGGTGCTGGTCGCTGTAGAAAAGTCCATGCTCCTGGGTCTTGCTGACCGGGGACATCATCTGCTTGGCCTTGAAGGGGTACTCGGGGGGAGGACCTCGGGGGTCCAGCACTTTGGCTGCAGGCTGGGCTGGGGAGGGGCCCCCGCCCGCCTTGAACCCCTTTCCGTTCCCTGAGCCAGGGAGGTGTTGCTTCGCTCCGTTCCTCTCCAACGACAGCTGCATGATCCTCTCGCTGAGCGAGCGGACGTGGCCCTGCTTGAGTTCCTTCAGCGCCTCGTCCTTGTGCGCCTGTCCGCTGTTGGCGCGGTTCACCGTGGGCCTGCCCTCCGTCCGGGCCTTCTGACTGGCACCCGCTGCCATGTAGTAACCATGACCCACCGCCCCAGGCTGCGGCTGCGGCGGCGGCGGTGGCGGCGGCTGCTGCCCGCGGAAGAACTGCGACTGCGCTTTGGCCTCCTCGTACGTGGGCAGCTCCTCGTTGTTCTGCTGAGGCTGCGTGGACCGCACCTGTTTCTCCATCACCGCGTTGTCCACCTGGTGTTCCTGACCCTGCGGCTCCTGGCGTGCCGACTGGTAGACCATTTGTGGGTCTTCTTGAGTAAGGTTTTCCGTGGAAGAAAAGGTGTTGGTGGGGTGGGCTGGTCCTGCACTCCCTGTGGCCTGGTGCTGAATGGCCAGCAAGTTCATGTTCTCGGTCGGGGTGCCATACCGCAGTTGCTCCTGGATCAGCCGCTGTAACACTGTTCCAGCTGCCGCATCCTCGGAACCTCTCATTTCCACCTCTGAGATCCTCGGGAAGTTCGGGGAGTGGAAGTTACAAAGGGGATCCTCAACTGGAAGATAAACATGGGAAAAAAGGTATCAGGCTGTTCCACGGGAATATAGGTCATGCCGTTCGGGGTGAATAAGGAACTTTCTAATGAAAGTGGCATTTAAAGATTTCAAATCCACCATCACCCCCATTCACCCTGCAGTTTCTCAGGCAAGCGTTCCTCGGATTCAAAGTGTCTCTGCTATTCCCGGTTCCCTTGCCTCCTGCTTCCTCCTAGACCGTACTTGGGATTTCAGGACCTGTCTTTCCTTTAAGCTCCCCACCAGCCCTCTCTTTGCATCACATAAACGGATCAAGTCTTTCCCATCTAAAAAAAAAAAAAAAACACAAGCAACAAGCAAAAACCCAAACCATGCAGCAACATGGACAGACCTAGAGATCATCCTACCAGGTGAAGTAAGCCAGAGAAAGACAAATACCAGATGATATCACTTATCTGTAGAATCTTTTTAAAAAGAGATACAAATGGACTTATATACAAAACAGAAACAGACTCACAGACATAGGAAACAAATTTATGGGAAAGGGAGGAGGTGAGGCAGGGATTGAGATTAAAATATACACAGTACTATATATAAAATAGCTAAGTAACAAGGACCTACTGTATAACACAGGGAACTCAACATCTTGTAATAATCTATAATGGAAAAGAATCTAAAAAAGAATATATGTGTATATATGTATGTATATACATATGTATTATATATGTATAACTGAACCACTTTGCTGTACACCTGAAATGAACACATCGTAAATCAATTATACTTTAATTAAAAAAAAAAAAAAGAGGACTTCCCGTCATGGCGCAGAGGAAACAAATCCGACTAGAAACCATGAGGTTGCAGGTTCGATCCCTGGGCTCGCTCAGTGGGTTAAGGATCTGGTGTTGCCATGAGCTGTGGTATAGGTCACAGACACGGCTCAGATCTGGCATTGCTGTGGCTGTGCCGTAGGCTGGCAGCTGTAGCTCCCATTAGACCCCTAGCCTGGGAACCTCCATATGCCATGGGTGCAGCCCTAAAAAGAAAAAAGACAATAAGTAAATAAATAAATAAATAAATAAAAGAAACGACCTTTCCTGCCCTAGGTAAACCTCTGACTCCAGCCTGCATCTCTCCTTTCCTTCTCTCTTAATTGTCCTCAGAAGGCAATCGACACTTGCCGTCTCCACCTTCCAAACGCTCCATCCACTACTCTCCCTACCGCTCTGCTTAGTAACCACTCCTGGGGAGAACTTCCTGGCATAACTTTTCTGGAGTTTTTGGCAGGTGGATCACCCACTCCTTGAAATGCTCTCTTCGCTCGGCATCCAGGCCACCCCATGGTTCTGGATCCTGCTTCTCTGCACACTCTGCCTCTGGATCCCTTTTCTCCACCTGCCCCTTAAATCCTAGTGTTCCCCACAGCTCTGCCCTGAGCGCTCTCCCCACCTCACCCGACACAGTCCCACCACATCCACGCTCATCTGCAACCACTGACTCGTGGTCCACACATCGACCACCACCAGCCGATGGCCCCCAAGTCCTCCAAACTCAGTGTGTCTTCCTCACCCCCCAACACTCTCCCACCCAACCAACCCCTGTGCCCCTGCCCCCTCTGCTCTTAGCCAAGCCAGAAACTTGGGAGTTTTCCAAAATCCCTTCCTCTCCCTTGCCCCAACATCCAGTCAATTCTACCTCCGAAAGGAAACATTTCTCCCAACTCCCCCCTTTATTCTGGTGTCAGTTCATTATTAATAACCACACTACAACCACGAGAACCATGTTTAAGGTACAAATGATGTGCCATATATTGCACTGAATTCTCTCATTATTTAGTTTAGCCCACACATAATCCTAGGAGGCAGGTATGAATTCTCCCATCTTATAGATGAGAAGAGAGGGATTTTTTAATTATTTATTAATTTATTATTTAAGTTCCATCTTTCGAATTTAATTTTTATTTTAGGTTGGAGTATAGTTGATTTACAATGTCGTGTTAGTTTCAGGTGTACATCAAAGGGATTCAGTTATACACATACATCCATCCACTCGAGGAGAGAGGTTGAGAGAAGGTCCATCACTGAGGTCACAGAGACAGGAAGAGACAGATCCAGACCTGACTCATCCACAAGGAAATTTGTGTTCACTCGGGATTATGAACCATCAGAATCTCATCCCCAAACCCCTCTCCCTCCTCTATTTCCCTGATACTAGTTTTTCTCCTACTTCTAAGCTCATCCCTCAACTTCCACCTGTCTTTCGCACGGCCCTGAAAGATTGTTCAAACAGGAAAACTTAAGCACTGGCACTCCTCTGCATAAAACTCCTCAACAATTAATTACAGGATGAAACTGACATTCCATCATGGGGTGTAGCAGGCACTGCCTTTCCTACCCAGCAATGTTTCTTTCATGCCACCACCGCCTCCCTCACTGGCAACCCCTTGGAGTTCAAGTTCCACCAATACCTAAGAACATAGAATTCCCAGACATGCTAGCTCTATGCGGCCTCGAGGACTTTGCTCCCATGCGTCCCTCTGTCTAGAAAGATGCATCTCATCTTGTCTTCCTGGGAAATTCCTAGACATGCTTCGGGTGATGAGCGCAAAGCTACCTTTGAAGCAAGCCCTTCCTGCTGCAGCCCAGCAGGCTGGAGTCCTCCTTCTCCAATGTCTGAGCCCCATTGCTGAATCTCCCTTAGAGCAATGATCACAGTGGATGGCAATGATTTATATACACAAGACTCTCAACCACTTAAAGGCAAAGGTCATGCCTCTGGGTCTCCCTAGTGTGTAATGGGAGGTCAAACATTTAACCAGTAAAAGAATATCTGGGTGCCATGAAGTACATAAGTTACCCCATTTCATAATCATACAGGAACATATACATGGAGGAGGCTGAACTAGCCTAACTCGAAGCAGCCTTCAATTCTACAATTTTCACTTCTACCGTTTCATGCAATGATGGTTCTATGTTTTCATATATACATACAACATAGCGTTTTCCTCCAAACCATCTTTCTTGCCTTTTTTCTTCTATAAATGCCACCCTCATCATAAGAGTCATCCGGGTAGAAATTTCAGATTCAGTTTTGACCCTTTTGCCTCCTTTGCTCCATACATTTAATCAAGGGTCAAGCTAGTTTTTCAGTCCACAGTGAAATGAGAAAAAATGGAAGTAGTAAGATATGCTTATAAGATATATAAACACACATATACTCACAACCACACACATATACGTGGGTGTGTATACACAGACACATGTAATTAGGTTTACTATCTTTTTTTGGGCAAGGGTTGCTGTCAAGGATTACATCCCTCTTACTCTTTCCAGTCTTAAAATATGAGAACAAGCGATGGGGGCTGACATTTTTAGTGTCTCCGTAATGTAAAACTGCAGCCCTGGCTTCCGTGGCCCCAGTCACTCTCCGGGTTCTACTCCCCTAACCCATTACCTGAGTGTCCTAACTTGCCTACGATCACTTGCCTCTGGCCTCTTCTCCTTTTAATCAATACCGTACTTATTATCTGTCTTCCTCTACTAGAATTTAAGCACGGGAAGGAAAAGACTTGTATGCTTTGTTCACGTGCTGTATCCCCAGTGCCGGGAACACTGCTACCTCACTATTCAGAAGGCATTCAGGAAAGCATTGAGGGGGGTGGGCAGGGGAGGGGTAAATTAGGATCTGAGATGAACAGATACACACTACTCCATATGAAATAGATAAACAACAATGTCCTACTGTATAGCACAGGAACTATACTCAGTATCTTGGAATAACATATAATGGAAAAGAATCTGAAAAAGAATATATGACTGTATAACTTTGCTATATACACAGAGCCGTATATTAACTCTACCTCATCTTTTTAATGGCTTAAAAAAAAGAATTGCCAAGTAAAGAACTTTGCAGAATGGTTCCTGAAGCTCAATTCTGATGCACCCCAACATCAAGCCTGCAAGATCTAAGGCAAATTACTTAGGTTCTCTGAACTTCCTGCCCCTGTATGATGGTCAGGCTTCATGCCTGCCTCACAGGACAGAGGGTGGACTAAAGTCAAACTTATTCATCTTCAAAGAATGTATAGGGTAACCAAGATATAAACCCAAAGTTCAACTTTTTTTTTGCCTTTTTAGGGCCACACTGGAGGCATATGGAAATTTCCAGGCTAGGGGTCAAATCAGAGCTTCAGCTGCCGGCCTACACCACAGCCACAGCAACGCCGGATCTGAGCTGCGTCTGTGACCTACACCATAGCTCATGGCAACGCCAGATCCTTAACCCATTGAGCGAGGCCAGGGATCGAACCCACGACGTCATGGATACTAGTCGGATTTGTTTCTGCTGAACTGCAACAGGAACTCCTAACAATAAAAACTTTTAAACAACAAAAATGGATCATTGAAAGTCCACACAAGACGAACTGCCAAATAACTGTAATATTTGAGGAACAATCAAAAGAAAGAGGGAAAAAAAAGAGTGGGTTGAGCTGGGCCATTACTCACTCTACAAATACCACATGCCGAGCTGTTATATTCAGGCCCTCTGACAGGTGCTGGGTTAGGACAATAAAGTGGAGAGTCCTTACCCTCAGGGCTTAATGAAACAAGCAAATTCAAATAAAAATCAACATTTTAAAATAAAATGAATAAAATTCAAATTAAAATCAAAACGTATTTCCAAAGGAAAATGACTTTTTTGGATGAATAAGAAAAGGAACGGGAGTCTTAAGCATGAAAACTACTGAGTTCCCTTTTCAAAAGTGTATTTGGCAAAAACTCTGAATCCTACTATAAAGTGTTTTAAAGATTCCTTCATGGTTTAACCAATCTCTTAAGCCCTGAAAAATAGGCAGGAAGTTTTTACAAAGGTGGCAGTTCCTTCCCAACTATAGTTTTGAATTTCACCAAATTTCTGAATCATTTGCAAAAAGAGGTAAAAATGAAAGCCAAGAAGAAAAAAGGAAATGAAACATTTGGGGAAAGAGTACAAAAGAGTATTTAGGAAAGAGAGAAAAATTAGGGAATAAATGGCATGATTCTGAAGTTCCTACAAACTGAGGAACTCTATCTGTTGAGAGAGTCAGGTAAAATTATCTATTAACACCTTGTTAATATTTAACAAACATTAAAAACAAGGCACTTACCAATAAAGAGACAATCGATAATCCAATATGCTGATTTTTTTTTTTTTTTTTGCCTTTTTAAGGCTGCACTTGCAGCATATGGAAGTTCCCAGGCTAGGGGTCAAATCCGAGCTTCAGCTGCTGGCCTATGCCAGAGCCACAGCAACGCCAGATCCAAGCCGCCTCTGTGACCTACGCTGCAGCTCACGGTAAGGCCATGTCCTTAACACAATGAGCAAGGCCAGGGATCGAACCCGTGCCCTCATGGATGCTAGTTTGTTACCCACTGAGCCACAACGGGAACTCCCAATATGCTGATTTTTAAAACGAGGATAGAGAAAAAATTATGCAAAGAGCTAAATATGAGAAACTGAACATCGTTCTGCTTTTCCAACCCAAGTGCCAGTACAAGAACTTACCAACTTTTTCCCTGATGCTATTGTTTGCCTCCACTGTCAAAGCAGATGCCTCATGCCTCCCAGAATAGAGCGGAAAGTCTGGGAAAAAGTAGTTGGGGTCTTCCAGAACCTGGACGGGACTACTGGGGCTGTAACAGGCAGGCGGGGGACCTGGGGGCAAAAGCAAAGCGCACTTGAGTGTCGGTAAAGTCCGCCCCGCCCTACTCACGCCGGCCGAGCTCCCACGCGCATTTCCACGAGCAGTGGCAGCTCTGTCTTTTCGATTCATAAAATTCCAAAGTTACTATTCAGAACCATCACACGTCTAGCCAGCCACCAAAACAACCCAGGACATCACAATAACAATTTTCAAGATACGCTGAGTGAAGGCAGGGACGCTGTCACACAACCCTGATCCCAGGGCGGCAGCAAGAACACCGACCGACCATGGACCTGGCCAAGTTCGCAGTGGTCACGTTCGGAACCATCCAGGTGGAGGACAGAAAGGAGGGAGGCTCCGGGGAGGCCGGGAAAGGACAACTAAAACGGGAAGTGCAGCTGTCTCTTGGAACAGGGGAAAGATACAGAGTGGCCAGGCCACGTGTGAGCAAGGGCCCGGCCCAGCCCAGGACAGAGCGCTCAGCCCACTCTAAGGTTTCTGGGGCCCCGTGTGGCCATATGAGGCCGGGTCATGGGTTCTGGCCCTCTGCCAAGCACTGGCCTCTCAGCTCCAGTGTTTCTGCTTCACACATAAACCAAAGTGCAACTCCTGTTTCAATTAAACGTGACGCTGTGTTCAATCCTACAGTCACTGAGTATGAGATATCATGACAGTGACACTGATACGGCCCACACAACATCGTGGGAACACTCAGCACGATGGGTCTGGGCTGTCGGCCCTCTGTGCACGGATTTCTCTGCGTGGGCACCAAGCTGAAGGCTCTTTTTTGGCAAAAGTAACTTAGTTTACTCCGGGGAAAGAGTCGTGATATTCAAAAATAAATAAATAAAAATCCTTGCCCCAAAGATAATTCCATTAGAAGAAAAATAGGAGTTCCCGTCATGGCTCAGCGGAAACGAATCCGACTAGGAACCACGAGGCTGCGGGTTTGATCCTGGCCTCGCTCAGTGGGTTGAGAATCTAATGTTGCTGTGAGCTCTGGTGTAGGTCGCAGACACGGCTTGGATCTGGTGTGGCTGTGGCTGTGGTACAGGCCAGCGGCTGCAGTTCCAATTCAATCTCTAGCCTGGGAACCTCCATATGCCAAGGGTGCAGCCCTAAAAAAGCAAAAAAAAAAAAAAAAAGAAGAAGAAAAATAATGTTTTTCAGCCATCACTTCAAACTAGTCATTGGAAATGTCTTGCTTAGGTCTGTGATCTACTGATTTCCCACTAGACCAAAGCTAGCAGTAAGCAACTAATTATGCTGAGAGGCCATAAGATAGAAATTTACTCATCTTCTTCCTAAGTCCCTTGACCTCAACACAAAAAATAATATTCGCATGTGTGCTCACAGGTCTCAGAGGCAGGTTTGGACTAGAGAGAAGAAGAAAGATTATGACAACTAGAATATTTGTCTTCTAACATTAAAACAAATAAAGCAGTTGTGACTGAGGTCTTGATAAATACAGAGGATGAATGACATCCTATATAAAGATCAGCCTAAAATTACAGTTCCAGTGCCTGTGACAGTACCTGTCAGCATTTTCTGTTTGGCCAACCTGCAAGAACTACCCTGGAAAGACACTGAGCCCCTCCAGGGCCTCGTCCTCTACATCTCTAAATCTAAGTCTACGGCTAAAATTAGGAATCACTGATGGCCTGGATTCTAAGGCAAATCCTGGCCTGGCTCCTACTTCAGGCAGGTGGAAAATGTTGGTGGAAAGTTGGAAAGATACACGGAGCAACCTTAGAATCACCTGGGGGAACTGTGACGATGTCAGTACCCAGGCTTTTCCCAGACCTCGTCAATCAGAACCTCCGGAACAGGGCCCGGGCCTCTGTATTTTATAAAGCTGTCCATGTGATTCTGGCACACAGATAACGTCAAGAAGCCCAAAGCTCAAGGGAGAACCGTGCACACAGGCAAAGAAACAAAACAGCACAAAACACACCCTGTGCACCCTTGGCCCCTCCCCGACCAAATCAGAGTCAGGGAGGGGTGAGGACCCACATACTTCAGTAAAGAAAGTGCAACAGATAAACATTATTATATATAAAATCAATAAACAACAAGGACCTACTGGATAGCACAGGGAACTATATTCAAGAGCTTGTAATAACTTATAATGGAAAAGAATCTAAAAGGAAAAATATATATATAACTGAAACACTTTGCTCTACACCTAACACTAACACAACATTGTAAATCGACTATAATTCAATTTTTTTTTAAAGTGTGGTGTTCTGGGGAGTCCCCATCATGGCTCAGTGGTTAAGGAATCCAACTAGGAACCATGAGGTTGTGGGTTCAATCCCTGGCCTCATTCAGTGGGTTAAGGATCTGGCGTGGCCGTGAGCTGTGGGGTGGGTCGCAGATGTGGCTCAGATCCGGAGCTGCTGTGGCTGTGGTATAGGCTGGCAGCTGTAGCTCTGATTCAGCCCCTAGCCTGGGAACCTCCATATGCCACGGGTGTGACCCCAAAAAGCAAAAAATAAAAACGAAACAAAGTGTGGTGTTCCCGTACATGGATCTTGGACAGAAAAGGCACATACCAGCAGATTACAACTTTGGGGCATACTGTCTAGTCATGGGACTAAAATTTTCAAGTGATAATAGAGGATAAACTGCCAATAAAACTGAGGCCTAAGAATCTATATGTCTATATGCATGAGTGTATAAAGGAGTGTGCAGGAGAGGTGTGAGATACAACCCAGATTTCAACACGGAACCCAGGTAAGACGCCTGCACAAAGCCTTTCCTACTCACCAGGATGTGGGTGTCAACTGCTTTTCCACACCTTATCCAACAGCCTGCCGAGTGGGGGATAGCCTCAAGGGCTCCAGGCTCCAGAGCCCTGTACAGAGAGCAGGGCTTTAAGCGGGGGACATGAGCACAGAGGGCACCAAAGATGTGCCACCTGTCACCACTTCTTCTGCAGGCCTCAGTATTACGAAATTACTAATGCACTTCACACGTGTGCGAGCATGTGTACACACACACACACGCACACACACACACCCCTATGCAGACCGAAGGACAGGATACCCAAATCCATATCAACAGTCATTTAAGACTTGGTGGTGCACACACTGATGGAGAGTTCTGCTCCCACTGCTGCATCCTTTCCTCGGAGGTGAAGAGAGAAGGCGGCTGAAGAGGTGATCAAACAGGCCTTCCAGAGAGACGGGCCCAGGGGTCATCTCTCTGCTAAGCCAAGAGACAGCCACTCGAGCTCCCTCGGCACTGCGCCGCCCTAAGGGAATCATCGCACTTCTAGTTCCCTCTCTTATAAGACAAGGTCCGTGACCAAAAAATGAGCATCACGGGGTCTGCATGAGATTCCTGGGTTACACGGAATGTAAGAGGGGCACCATCTCCAGTCCCACAATCTCTCCCTTCCTGTTCTAGCTCAGGATCTTCATTAGGAACTCTGGTAGCACCACTTGAGTCTGTTTTTATATTTATTTTATTATTTTTTTTTCTTTTTAGGGTCGCACCCACGGCATGTGAAAGTTCCCAGGCTAGGAGTCGAATCAGAGCTGCATATGTGATCTATAGCACAGCCACGGCACCGCCAGATCCTTAACCCACTGAGCAAGGCCAGGGATTGAACCTACATCCTTATGGATACTAGCCGGATTCTTAACCACTGAGCCACAACGGGAACTCCTGAGTCTGTTTTCTTATGCAAAACACCCAGCACATACTCTAACCCAGAGGGTCGAGGATACCGGAAATCAGAAACTGGACATCGGGAGTTCCCGTCGTGGCTCAGTGGTTAACGAATCCGACTAGGAACCATGAGGTTGCGGGTTCGGTCCCTGCCCTTGCTCAGTGGGTTAACGATCCGGCGTTGCCGTGAGCTGTGGTGTAGGTTGCAGACGCGGCTCGGATCCCGCGTTGCTGTGGCTCTGGCTGTAGGCCGGTGGCTACAGCTCCGATTCAACCCCTAGCCTGGGAACCTCCATATGCCGTGGGAGCGGCCCAAAGAAATAGCAACAACAACAACAACAAAAAAAAAAAGAAACTGGACATCGATACCAACACGAGCAGAGGTGTGGTTTTCCTGCAGTTCTCCATCCCCAGGGAGGAAGAGCTGGGAGAGGAGGTCCCGCTGTAGCACAGCAGAAACAAATCGACTAGTAACCATGTAGATGAAGGTTCGATCCCTGGCCTCCCTCGGTGGGTCAGGGACCCAACAATGCAGTGAGCTGCGGTGTAGGTCACAGACGTGGCTTGGATCCCACGTTGCCGTGGCTGTGATATAGGCCAGCAACCATAGCTCTGATTCGAGCCCTAGCCTAGGAACCTCCATATGCCTCGGGTGCAGACCTAAAAAGCAAAAAAAAAAAGAAAAAAAAAAGAGCTGGGAGACACCTGGACACCACCCCTAGCCGGCGAGAGCTGCAAGGCCCAGCTGGGGCCCTGGCCTCAGCGACAGTGTGGTTTTTAGGGGCATCCACAGCGGACCAGCAATCCTACCAGCTCAGCGCTGTGTCATTTGTGAATGAAGCCATTTCCCTGTAAGTTTCTCTTGACTTGGTAACCTGCAGGTACCTTCTTCTAAACCAGACCTTCATCTAAGGACCACGGCTCACCCCCTGAGTGGGCAGCATGGCAGAAGCAACAGAAAAGCAGCCCAGGGTCTTTTCACCCCTGGGTCCCCACTGGAAGGGGACATCCGTTTATGAACTTTCGAAACTCCAGTTTGAGGGTTCGCCATCTCTGCCTTATATTGGCGATGACCCATTTCACCCAGAATGTTCCTTTTTCTTTGCAACAACTGCATGTCATTTGTCAACAAGAAGAATCCTTGCTTCTCTCTCTACCAGCGTGACTGCTTTGGGCTGGCGTCTACAGCATGGAAACTTCCTTCCCATTATGGTCTTACGCGCTTACTTTCTTTGGAACTGTCCAGAGGCCTTTAAGTAATGTGACCCCGGACAAGGCTTTTTTTCCCTCACTCCTCAGTAGCCATAACAAAGGCCTCATTGTTGAAGGAAAAATGAATCAGGGAAAACGAAGCAAGATTCCTGGGGGAGGCGAGAGGCACCAGAACCCGGGTCACCTGCTCATTGGCTTCGCCTCCACTGTAACTAGTTTGTTCCCTAAGATCTGAGACCAAGTCCATAGACAGACCAACAAAACAGGCTCAGAGGTTCCTGCAGGTGTAAACACCGGAGGACATTCAAACTGTCACCCCACTATCACCCGGCACTCACCCAGCTGCGAGTCACCCATCCTTAAACTCCACGGCCGGCATGTCATTGCCTTGCCCATGGCCATTTTGGCTACAGCTTCAAGTTCAAATTCTGTCTGGTTTTCAAGGTTTTCAAATTCTGTCCACAATCAGACCCCTCCCAGCCGTCACCAGTCTCTCGGGTCCCCTCAGTATCCCAGCAGCCCGTGCACATGTCACCCTCATTCTCCAAGGTCTGGTTGGGAATGGCATCCTCCAGTTTCACATTCCCTGACCCAAGTCCTTTAAAGTTCACCCCAGTATAGCTTACCTCCCCCAGAACACCTCCCCCTGCACTGGCCTGCCTTCTGCCAATGGCCACAGCAATTATGATCGGAAACACACATCTTAACCCTTAAACATCAACTGCCTAGTAGTGTGCAAAACAGTCATTTAATATGGGCTGGTGCTCCTGCCCTGGCGAAGCTTGGAGGCAGCACCATATGTGTACCTGTTACTCTCTATACGGGATATATGTTCTCTGAGTGATGGAGAACTCGGCACAGTCCCTGAGATGGTCTCACTATCATGCTGAAAGAAGAGGTCCCCTCCAAAGCCTGTCTCTGAGAGTTCCCACGATTCCCTGGACCTCTCTGTCCCCTGAGATGAGGGAGCACTCGCTCTCCCCTTGGCAGCTGGCAGCAGTGCCCTGGGGTCTGCAGCAGGCCAGGCGCCCACTCCTCACAGCCTCCTCTTGCTGCAAAAGAATTCCCAGGTGTCATTGCGCCAAAGTGCAAAATTTCCTGCCAGCTCCATAGAAGCCAAAACCACTGAATGCCTTTGAAAACAATTTCACTGTTGAGATTAGAATAACCTCCTCTAACTTCATAACAAGAGTTTTTAACCACAGCAACAAACAATTCTGTGGCTTCTACCTTCCCTTTCAAAGAGCTAAGGAATTTGCTGAGTGTGCCAGCATCCTCAAACTTAAATGGAAGCAACCAAGCCTTCTGATTCTGGCAGAGCTGGAGGTTTTTCCGGGGGCCAGATGCCCTAGAAGCCCTGTTTAGGAGTGTGGAGATCTCACAACCAGTATCTGAAAAATAAGGGCTAGTCTGTGTGCTCATATGTGGCCCTCATGTGATGCCAAGCTCTCTCGATGGCATAGGCCACACACACTCTTGAACCTGAGGCCTGAGGGACGTGAACAGGTCATGACACCCCCGCTCCATGAACACCTGCACGCAGTACACACATTTAGAAAGGAAACAAGGGGCGTTCCGTTCGTGGCTCAGCGGTAACGATCCCTCCAGACTACTATGCATGAGGTTGCAGGTTCGATCCCCAGCCTGGTTCAATGGGTTAAGGATCCGGCATTGCCATGACCTATGGTGTATGTCGAAGATGCAGCTCAGATTCTGCATTGCTGTGGCTGTGGTGTGAGCTGGGAGCTGCAGCTCCGATTGGACCCATAGCCTGGGAAGTTGCACATGCAACAGTGCGGCCCTAAAAAAAAAAAAAAGGCAAAATTTTTAAATTTTTTTAAAAAAATAAAAGGGAAACAGGAATTCCAACACTAAACTGTGAGCACACACCTCAATACACTTTCTTACTCACTTTCCCTAAGGAACCATAAAAAACCAAGACAGGGGTGGAGAGAGGTGGGAGCAAGAAGGTCTCCAAACTTCTCAACCTCTATGCGGTATGATCCTCCTGGGCACCAAACTTGAATTTGGGTCCCTGGACCAGTCCATCCCCTGCAGAAGACAAGCAAAATAAATACACCAATGCCTATTTAATTTAGACTCTCTCCAAGTGGAATCTGTGATAAATCACTTGATCTAAAGTTCTGTGAAATTTAACTCTGCAATGCTTATTTTGAAATAGCTCTCAGACATTATCAGTGTGAACCAAAATGCAGAAGGTATGTCTAACCTTTAAAGTAACAATTGAGTTCATCTGGGCGCTATGCTGGGAAGTGTAAGTAACAAAGCCAGGAGTGAGACCATCTGGGGACTCAGGATTAGTATGATTTGGTTCCACAGACAATGGGCACACAACCACCCTAATTTCATTGCAGAGTAAGTGCTCTGTTAAAGGGACACAAAGCTTTGGAGGCTCCGGAGTCATTCGTTACTACCTGTTAATTGCCGGAAGTGATCCCGAGCTGCAATGACAAGGAGAGACTCCGGAGCTGAACTGGAGAAAAGGGGGAGGCTGTCCCTCTGCAGCAGGATGAGCAGAGGAGGCTGGAGAGGAACGGGCAGCCCAAAACAAGGCAAAGGAGAAGCACAGGCGCTGCGTCATCACAGCGTTTGGCTTCATAAAGGGATGGGGAATTCACGGGCGCTTAGGTAAGGAGGCGCTTAGGAATGCAGCTCAATCCGCAGGCCCAGAATCCAGTATTTAAGGGAGCTTTTTAAAAGCCTATAGAGTTATCATATGATCCAACAATCCCACTCCTGGGCATAGAGCCAGAGAAAAGTCTAATGTGAAAAGATCCATGCACCCTAATGTTCACAGCAGCACTACGCGCAATAGCAAAGATTCAGAAACAACCTAAATGTCCACCAACAGGTGGATAAAGAAGATAAGATACATATACAAGGGAATACTACTCAGCCATTAAAAAGAATCAAATAATGCTATTTGCAGCAACATGGATGGACCTAGAAATTATCATAGTGAATGAAGTAAGTCAGAGAAAGACAAATATTATGTGATGTCACGTGTATGTGGAATCTTAAACTCCATAACCATAAACAAATTTATGGTGACCAAAGGGGAAAGGGGGTGGAAAAGGGATAACTTAAGAATTTGGCAAATACACACTACATACATAAAAGAGATAAACAACAAGGTCCTACTGTATGTCACAGGGAACTATAGTCAGTCACTTGTGACGCAACATGATGAAAGATGATACGAGAAAAAGAACGTGTGTGTGTGTGTGTGTGTGTGTGTGTATGTAGATGTGTATGTATGACTGGGTCACTTTGCTGTACAGTAAAAATTGAGAGAACATTGTAAATTATACTTTTTAAAAAAAGAAAAGAAAAAAAGAGTTTGGGGATTAGCAGGTACACATTACCATATACAAAATAGATACAACATCCTACTGTAGAGCACAGGGAACTATATTCAATATCCTATAATAAACCACATGGGAAAGAATATGAAAGAGAATATATTTACATATGTATACTTATAACCGAATCATTTTGCTGTCCACCAGAAACTAACACGACATCGTAAATCAACTATACCTCAATATAAATAAATAAAAGAAAGCACTGCTGGTACATTATTTCGTTAACACTACAGAAATGGAACATAATTTAGAAATTAGGCGGTTCAACTTTCAACTACTACATACGATACTCCTGAGAGTCAATCACACCCTGAATTCACTGTGTAAGAAGCCTTGGAGTCGGGTCTACCCCCTCCCCCATTACAGAAGTCAAAATGTGCCCTCCCCATTCCAGCAGCTAGGAGGACCTAGGCTCAGTTGGTGGATGTTCCAACCAAAGGATTTGCGTCTTGAGGACATGACACAAAAACAAAAAGTGTTAATAAATCATCTATGGTTGGAGTGTCTGTGATGGGGCAGCGGAAACAAATCCGACTAGGAACCATGAGGTTGCAGGTTCGATCCCTGGCCTTGTTCAGTGGGTTAAGGATCCGGGGTTGCCGTGAGCTGTGGTGTAGGTCGCAGACACGGCTCGGATCCCGAGTTGCTGTGGCTGGGGCATAGGCCAGCGGCTACAGCTCAGATTCAACCCCTGGGAACCTCCATATGCTGCGGTAGTGGGCCTTAAAACAAAAACAAAAAAATTGTTCTGACCCCTATTCTAAGAACACAATATTGTTTGTATCTTAAGTACTACGTGACTTAATACAATCTCCTCGATTTATAGTAACTAACATCTATTGCCTCAAATATCCCTTGTACAAAGCCTAGAGAAATACTTGCAGTTCCCCCAAAGTTTCCCCCATCTGGAGGGCCTTTCTCCCTGTATGAGTGGAGGAAACCCTTACTCTGGCACACACGAGATGCTGAAACATCCACCCTGACTATCCGAATGCCTTCTGGAGCCCTCCTCTGGTGCCACTTCCTCCAGGAAGTCACCTACCCTCTTCCTCTCACTTTTTATATGCCATGCACCTGCTTCCACTGCATTCCATGCATATTTGGGCCACGATATATTAAACTTATTAAACTGCCTGTGTCTTTTTTTCTCCCCTCATTAACTCCTAAGTTGACTAACAGCAGGGGCCACATCTTATTCACCTCTCTCCACAGTTTCTAGCAGAAATAAGATCGAAGCGCTCAAAACTTACTTGTTGAATCAATGAATCATGTGCATATGTTCACAGCACCTAGCAGGTTCTAGCACATAGCGGGCACTCAATAGCTGTTAATGGAATACATTTTAAAATAACCAATTATAAACATATTCTTAAATCTACAGAGCTTAGCTCAAAGGTGAGTACGTCTCTTTTAAACTACTCAGGACACCAAGGCTTGAATAAAAGTTACTGGGGGCAGGGTGGGGTGGGGTGGGGGTACAAAAGAAAGCCATCTAGTGCTAAAGCAGGCTAATTATATGTGTGCTGTGATCCGAATCCTGTTCGAGGTATAGCCTCGCAGGGATTCTGTAGCTTGAACACAAACTCACAGTTGGAGAAATGTTTTGTCCCACTCAACCCCCACAGCAGGCCCAGAGCGCCCTGGGGCTGTGCCCTCCATGCAGCCCTGGGTTCGTGCTTCCTCACAGGCCTGGGAGCAGGTGCAGAGCCGGGAGTCTTCTGAGGGTAACCACGTGTGCACCGTAAAGAGAGGAATCATCCCAGTGCTACCACACAGTCACGGGGATGCACCAGAATAAGGGAGCAGCCAGAATAAGGGAGCCTTATCTACAAAGAGGAAATCATTTTTTTAATTTAGATTTTCATAGCAAATCCAAAGGCTACATAAATATCAACTCAAACTGCATGTAATGTCATAATTCATATTTCACACCAATGGATCTGGTGTTTAACTTATCTAAAACCAGAAGTACCCAGACTCCAGAGATCCCGTTCCACAAATAAGTTCTTTTTAAACTACTTTACTGACGTATGATTAACACATAAAAAAGCTGCACATATTTTAACATACACAACGTGATGAGTTTGGGGATAAGTAAATGCTGCGAAACCATCACCACAATCAAGGTCACAGACGTGTCCATTATCTCCCAAAGTTTCCTCCCACCCCCTCTGTAGTTCTGTGTGTGAGCATGTGTGCATATGTGTGTGTGTGTGTGTGAGACAGAGAGAGAGAGAGAATGGTAAGACCTTAACGTAAGCTCTATCCTTGTAGTAAAGTTTCAGCATACACCACAGTACTGCTAGCTCTAGGCACTATGCTTGTTCTTAAATAAGCCTTATATTAATTCAATCACTGAAATTTAAATAACCTTTAAATACATCTTATTTGTTCAGACCTATGTTAGGTCCACAAAGGGATTCCTTGGAGTGCCCTGGCTCACATGATCTTCCCACTGAGAAAGAAGCATTGTTAGCACATCAACTCCACTGCTTAAACGTGTTTTGACCACTGTATGCAGGCAGTAAAGACTTACAGTTTGGGGACCAAAGGAAAACAAACAGGATGAAAAACCTTAAAATAAACTCTAAGACATAGCACGAACGCCCAGCTGTGCACCTCCAAGCTCCCCGGCTCACCCACACTGCAGAGAGGAGAAGTTCTGAAGGGCCTGGCCCCATTCCTCCAGCTTTCCAGGATGTGTGTTGTTGCAGTCGCGTGACACCAAGAGCTCTGCTAGGTGGCAGCGTCCCACAGGGACTGGGACTCTCAAGAGGCAGGCACATTTCTCCTTGCCACACCGTGCTACCTCATACAGTCAGCTCATGGATGCATTACAATAAAGCAAACAAGATTTCCCAAGAAATTAAACATCCCTTTGGTAATAAAAGCAGTCAATAGTAGCAGAAGCAGCCATTTACTGAAGGCGTATTAAGTGCAAGGATACTATAAAAATTATTGTGTTCCATTATCACCCCTCTATTTCAATTTTATAGATAGGAATACTAGGCTTACAAAGTTATGTCATGCCTAGGGTCACAAAACGAGCCAGCAGTAGAGCCCTTCAGCCCCTCCCACAGCAAAGCTCTTTTACGATGCCATTCTGCCTTCCAAAGCTCCTCCATCACAAACACTTCATTTTTTTTTTTAATTGAAGCAAAACTGATGTACAATTTCATATAACTTACAAGGGTAAACATAGTGGTGCACAAGTTTTAAAGGTTGGACTCCATTTATAGTTATTATAAAATATTGGCTATATACCCCGTATTGTACAATACATCCTTGTAGCTTGTTTTATACATAACAGTTCGTACCTCTTAATCCTCTACCCATATGTTCCCCTTCCCTCTTCTCTACAGCTTGTTCTCTACAGCTGTTGAGTGTCTTCCTTTTTATTATATTCACTAGTTGGCTGTATTTTTTTGATGCCACATGTAAGTGATATTACAGAGTATTTTTGTCTGATTTATTTCACTTAGCATATAATGCCCTCCAAGTCTATCCACGTTGCTGCAAATGGTAAACTGTCATTCTTTTTTACGGCTGAGTCGTATTCCATTGTATATATGTCCCACATCTGCTTTATCCATTTCTCTGGCGATAGACATTTAAGATACTTCTACATCTTGGCAATGGTAAATAGTGCTGCTATGAACACTGAGGTCATGCATTTTTTTGAATTTGGTGTTTTTTGGGTTTTTTTCGGATATATACCCAGGAGTGGGGTGGCAATGCACACTGAATTCTAAGTCCTCTTTTCCTGTCTAATTTCTTACAATGTCTTATATTAATGTTAGAGGTTTTAATACAATGCCCTTGCCGGTGGATAATGGAGATGGGCCCTGGGAAAGTTTCCTTCCCTCCATACATGCCTGTGTATGTGAGGGAGATTTGTGTTGTTTCTCATGAAAGCTTAGCATACTAAGAGCACTCTGCCTGCCTCCACAGAACACCAAGGCAAGGGATAAAGTCACCCTTCCAATCTCTTCCATTTGGCCACATGTTATTTCCACGACAGTGTCTCCACTTTAACAATGAATTCCAAGCCTGCATATTGTCAGAGTCACTCATGGAATATGCTGAAAATGTCACCTCCAAGCTCCCATGTCAGACTTGCAACATCAGGATCGCCACAAGTGTGAACCATACATGAATTTTTTTGGCCACACTTCATAGTGGATTTGAACATAGAGATAGATTTGGGAAGCTTGTATTTCTCTGCCATGTAAGATCTCACACAAATGATGAACAATTAATCAAACGAGATAACTTTTTCTAAAGCCAACCAGCCCACCGATCTGCACTGACTTCTCTAGAGTGAAGAATCCCTTGCATAAATTTGTTACTTTTTAATAAATTGAGATTTGCAGTCAATAATTGTAGTGCCCTATATTTCATAATTGCTAACGTGAATGCCTGGTAAGGGCATATGGCTATTTCAGTTACATCTAAAATATTGTTATAAAGATTATACTAATGAAGCGATGATACACAAATACATCTAATTCAATTTGATGAAAAAAATCTTGGGAAAGTGCCTACCATATTATATGACAAATACCCCTAAATCTGAAACTCAGAAATCACACAGCCAGCTAGGCCACCAAGTCCTACAAGACAAAAGCAGCTCGCTAATTACGGGGAAGGAAGGCAGAGAAAGCCACATCATTGAGCACATCACGGTGCACACATTACTTCAGGTAATTCTCCCATCTCTGCGAATGAGGTTTCATTATCTCCTTTTTGCCTAAACAAAACCAGAATGACATGCTCCGGGTCACACAGTTCAGAGCCTTAAGGCTGAGATGCAAACTCATTGTGAACGGTTCCAAAGGATGCCATGGAATTTTAATGATATTTTAAAGCGCCTAGGTATCAGCGACAATATCTGGGTTCCTTACAACTCCTATGAGTTACAAAAGGTCAAAGGCCTGTGATTTGGATCAGCAGCAGACGCCCTCACTAACTCATTCCTCTGCTCATTCATTCATTCCACAAAGATCTATAACACTGAGCATCTATCTGTCCGGGCAAGACGGAGCCCGGTTTGAGGACCAACTTTGACAGGCTTGTGAGGGAGACATACAAATAAAGCAGAAGGTGCCAAACGGTGCAGAAATGCAGTGACACAGGCAAGTGGGTGGTGGCCCGGATCGACAAGCGGGGATTCGGTGTCCACGTCCCTCTCAGGGCACACACGGAACGAGAGAGGCTAAAGAAGGCACCCACTATAAATGCAGGAGTTCACCATCACCCCAGGGTCAGAACTCCCAGCTAAGAATAGAGGGGAACACGCTACAAAGCACCATTTCTCGGAGGCAAATCCGGCGAGCCTTGGAACGAGGAAAAGGAAAGCAGCAAGGCTGGGAACTTCCTATGGGAAGGGCGCTGCGCCGAGGAACCCGCGCTCATTTAAGCCTCCTGACAGCCGGTGAGGATCGTGCTCCTTCTCAGATGAGCAAATCAAGGCACCGAGAATCCCCTGCCTAAAGGTCACACAAGAGGTAAATGGCAAAACTGCGACTCAAGCGCACCTCACCTGGCTCCAGGGTCTATTGCCTGCCACTCAAAGAAAAAAACAGTGCTCAAATGTTTTGGTTTTAGGGTGCCTTAACACTTTAAAAAATTACTGAACCCAATAAGCTTTTGTTTTGTTTCTGGGGGCCATATCTATCCATATTTACTGTATTAGAAATTAAAACAGACTTGTGGTTGCTGGGGGAGGGGGGGGGGGGGACTAGGAGTTTGGGGTTAGTAGATACAAACTACTACATGTAGAATAGGTAAGCAATAAAGCCCTACTGTGCAGCACAGAGAACTGTATCCAGTCTCTAGGGAAGACACTACAGAAAAGGGAATGTGTGTATATATATGTATATATGACTGAGTCACTCTGCTGTACAGTAGAAGTTGGCACAACATTATAAATCAACCATAATTTAACAGAAAGTTTCAACTAAAAAAAATTAAAACTGAGGAGTTCCCATTATGGCTCAGCGGTTAGCATCCATGAGGATGCAGAGTCAATCCCTGGCCTTGCTCAGTGGGTTAAGGATCCACTGTTGCCATGAGCTGTGGTGTAGGCTGCAGATGTGGCTCGGATCCGACGTTGCTGTGGCTGTGGTGTAGGCCGGCGGCTACAGCTCTGATTGGACCCCTAGCCTGGGAACCTCCATATGCCACAGGTGCGGCCCTAAAAAGAGAAAAATACAAAAAAAAAAAAAATTAAAACTGAGAAGCATTAAAATATATGTTAATCATTTAAAAACAGTACAATAACATAAGTTATATAATTAGGAACACTCCTTTCTCAAACAAAAAGTGAGAAAAGTGGTGCTGTTTTATAATTGTGCAAATGTCCTTAGTGACTGGCTTAACAGAAGACAGATTCTCACATCTGCTTCCACTGTTAATCTATTGCTATATGACTTGTAGTTGAATAAAGAAAATCTGGCCTCATTCAAATGTGTAGTTGGAATAAGGAGGAGTACTCTAATACCTTTTTTCTATATTTGTGACTATCTTTGAAACTATACCAAAACTCAACAAGTGATAAGTCCTTAAAGGAAGATGCAATGGGAAGGATAAAACTTATCAGGTGACCTTCTTTTGGCGATTCCTCTACATTCTGTTACGTTAAAATCTATTGGTCCATCTTGAATTTGAAGTGAGCCTTCCTTACCGATTCACGATTTCCTAACAGTGTACGTTGGTTGTTGGGAAAATAATGGTGCACCAACCTATGCAAAATCTTCTACACAGAGAACTCCTTCCAGTAATTTGTAATCAACAAAATTACATTTGTTAATACACCATGGATCACAATCATCATTAAAGTGTTTTAAGTGCTGGGAAGCTGTCGAGCTCATGGTGGCAGATTTAAGTTTTCCAAAATTCTAATTTTCATGTGAAGGCTTGAGTTTTATCATTGGCAACAAATACTGGCCATTGTTTTTCTTGGCATGACAGTCTCCCTTTCTTTTTATTTATTTATTTATTTATTTATTTATTTATTTATTTATTTGTCTTTTTGCCTTTTCTAGGGCTGCTCCCGTGGCATATGGAGGTTCCCAGGCTAGGGATTGAATCGGAGCTGTAGCCACCAGCTACGCCAGAGCCACAGCAACGTGGGATCCGAGCCGCGTCTGTAACCTACACCATAGCTCACAGCAACGCAGGATCCTCAACCCACTGATGGAAGCCAGGGATCGAACCCTCAACCCCATGGTTCCTAGTCGGATTCGTTAACCACTGCGCCACAACGGGAACTCCATGGCAGTCTCCCTTTACTCATTTTTTTTTTTAGAACACGGCTATCACACACCTAGCTCAGAATAACCACAGTTTGTCAAGTGTTCTTTCAACTAAAGATGAAAAAGGCTGCTAGTTAAGTTCCAGTGCTTGTCACACAAGGGCTCTTCCTCTGTTTGAGGCAGAAGCACTTTACATGTACTTCCCATTTTGTCACACAAGACGTTAAAAAGTTGTACATGAGGTCTGAGATCTAAGAGCACTGATCATTTGAACTATTTCAGCAGAACACTGTGTTTTGATTAGAAGTGACCTGACTTCTGATAAAATCAGGGGCCACTGCCTTGATTCATGTGGACTCACCTGCAGTTTTACCCAAGTGGCTTTTGTACCATCAGTAAAAACATCAATACAGTTTAAAAAAAAAAAAAAGGCACGTCTTAGTATTATTATGCAGATAGTTTTTAGGTCTCAGAAACCCCTAGGGTTCCACAGACCACATTTTGAAAAACACTGCTCTACACTCCATAGCCTCTTCCAGCAAAAGATGTGAAACTTAAGGAAAACTTTAAGATAAAAATGGTTTCCATCCTGTCATACTTGAAAACAAGTTCCCTCCCTGCCCACAAAGGAATATGCCCACAGCCCCCAAAAGCTGGTGAAACATCCAGAGAAGATGTACCGAGGCCCTTTGATGTAAAGCATGGCGTGAACTCTATTTGTCAGATGAACAAACCCCGTTGATTAAAGAAAATGAATCTGAAAAGAGAGAGCAGCCCCTGTAGAAAACACCTGCACAGGAGTGTGTTTTCTTGCCTTGAGGAATTCTTATAAAAGGGACTACAAATCAACAATGATATTTCACTAGCAAAAAGCCTCCATTAGATTACTTTTAGGAGACAGAGAGAAAAGGCACTGTAATAACTTGCCCGGCAGGAAGTCAGGCAATCCTTGGACAAAGGGAAGGATGTTAAGACGGGAGAACTGAAAAGAAAAAAGAATGAGGCTGTCAAGTCAAAAGATCAGAGTACAAGAAAGATTTAAAGAACAGAAACAACAGAGGAGAAAATATGCACTGAATGAAAAGGAAGGATGTGCTATGCTGTTTGTTCTGTTTTGGCAAATCTGCTTCTTAAACAAAGTAATAATCCCGCTGGGACCATTATTAGCTATGTGAAGTGGAGCAAATGAGTTAACTTCTTGGTGCCCGTTATCAATAAACGGGAATAATAAGACCTACCACACAGGCCTGTTATAAAGCTTCACTGAAACAAGGGCAAAGGCTGTAGTCGTCGGGCACAGAGGAAGGTCTCAATGCATCTTAGCTTCTTTTTATGAGAATGGGGAAATGGGACAAGAATCATCACTGTTGGAAGGACCTAGACATTATCATACTAAGTGAAATAAGTCAGAAAGACAAACGTGTGATATCACTGTATGTGTGGAATCTACAATATGACACATAAACACACTTATGAAACAGAAACAGATTCAGAGATATGGAGAACAGATTGGTGGTTGCCAAGGTGGGGGGTGTGAGAGGGAAGGCTTGGGAGTTTGGGATTAGCAGATGCAAACTGTTATATATGAAATAAATAGACAAGGGGGGTGTGTGTGTGTGTGTGTGTGTGTGTGTGTGTGTGGAACTATATTCAATATCCTGTGATAAATCATAATGGAAAAGAATATGAAAAAAATTTAATTAAAAATAAAATGAAAAGACCCACACAAAACAACAAAAGAAAGAATCGCTGCCATCAACTTCACTTTCAAGAGAGGATCCCATCAGTGAGCTCTTTAAAAACAGCAGCAAGATTCTCAAGTAAATCAAAGATAAAGGCTGTTAGGATGTTTGGGGTGGGACTGTTCAGCAGACTGACAAACAAGATTAAAATCACATTTACAATTTTCCAAGCATTTCGCATAACGGAAGTCCTACAACACACGATTCCTCAGAAAATACATGTAATGTTGTGGTCCTACTATCAAAAAAACCAAAATAAAAGAATACATGGTGTTACCCAGAGGCTCTTCAAAACGTGTCTGGCCATGCTGGCGTGCGGAGACCTAGCTGTAGCTGGGCGAGGTGTCAGGGGCCAGACTCCAAATGAACACCCTGGGCTGCCCAGGAGCCTCCGCCTTCACAGAGAGGACCACAGGGTAGTCACGGGGACGAGTGGAGGGCACATCTGTCTTTAGCACTGAGAATGACCAATAAGAGAAAAACCATCCCCTCCTTGGCACCAGTGACCCATGACTTTTCTTTCAATCCGGTGGTGCTATAACAGGATGGAGGCCGAGGTGTGAACTCCAGTCTCTCTCTGTATCTCCTGCCTCCCCTTCACTGACAATGGAGAGAACACCTGAGCCTTCACTACCAGATGTGGGGAAGCCTGCCCAGGTCTTCAGCATCATAACATAGGTGGCACCTTAAAGCCCATTTTCATCGCCAGTGAGTCCTGTAACTGGGCAATAACGTGAAAAATGATGGACCTCACTTTACCTTTTTTTTTTTTTTTTTTTTTTTTGTCTTTTTGCTATTTCTTTGGGCTGCTTCCGAGGCATATGGAGGTTCCCAGGCTAGGGGTCGAATCGGAGCTGTAGCCACCGGCCTACGCCAGAGCCACAGCAACGCAGGATCTGAGCCGCGTCTGCAACCTACACCACAGCTCACGGCAACGCCGGATCGTTAACCCACTGAGCAAGGGCAGGGACCGAACCCGCAACCTCATGGTTCCTAGTCGGATTCGTTAACCACTGCGCCATGACGGGAACTCCTGGACCTCACTTTAAGACGTGTAACACACCGGCCAACTGCAGGACCCACGGGACCATTTTCTCCAATATCCAGGGCAACAAGTAACTGATTGGTTCTGCCAAGTAAAGGATTTCAAAACTGACTGACAATAACTCTCTGAGAGAGGGGAAAAAAAAAAAAATGCCTGGGGAGTTCCCATCGCGGCCCAGAGGAAATGAATCCGATTTGGAACCATGAGGTTGTGGGTTCGATCCCTGGCCTTGCTCAGTGGGTTAAGGATCCGGCGTTGCCATGAGCTGTGGTGTAGGTCGCAGATGCAGCTCGGATCTGGCGTTGCTGTTGCCATGGCTGTGGCGTGGGCCAGCAGCTGTAGCTCCAATTTGACCCCTAGCCTGGGAACATCCATATGCCATGGGTGTGGCGCTAAAAAGCCAAGGGGGGAAAAAAAAAAAAAAAAGCCTGGAATCAATGTAACATTTCCGGAGATCTGAATCTCAGGTCTGAATCAGCACAAAGGTCATCAATGTGAGCAGATTTCACTGCTGTATTGATGACCCTTACATTTTCTTTAATGGTGATTTCTAGGTGATAAATAGAATTAGGAGTCTGAGGGGTTTTTTTTAACTTCTTAAATGGAAGAGCAAACAATAGACCTCCCTAAATTGTTTTTCTACACGATTAAAGAGGGCAGATTTTGCAAACAATGATGAATAATGAGCACTAATTTCCCACAGATCTTCCCAGATTGAAAAACTCACTCAAATCAAAGAAAAAACTCCAAAAAGACATACAGATGGCCAACAGGCATATGAAAAGATGCTCAATATTAGATATCTCAATTAATAGAGAAAGGTAATCAAAACTACAATGAGGAATCACTTCACACCAGTCAAAATGGCCATCATTAAAAAGTCTACAGATAATAAATGCTGGAGAAGGTGTGGAGAAAAAGGAATCCTCTAAACTGTGGGTGGGAATGTAAACTGGTGCAGCCACTATGGAAAACAGTATGAAGGTTCCTTTAAAAAACTAAAAATAGAGTTACCATATGATCCTGAAATCCTACTCCTGGACATATATCCAGAGAAAACTCTAATTCAAAAAGATACATGCGCCCCAATGTTCTCAGCAGCACTATTTACAACAGCCGAGACATGGAAACAACATAAATGTCCATCAAGAGATGAATGGATAATGATGATAAATGCATTGATATGTGTAAACACACACACACACAATGGACTATTACCTGGCCGTAAAAAAAGAATGAAATAATGCCATTTGTAGCAACATGGATGGATCTAAATATTATCATATAAGTGAAGTAAGTCAGACAGAGAGAGACAAATATATGAGATCACTTATATGTGGAAACTTAAAAATGATACAAATGAACTTCTTTACAAAACAGAAACAGACTCACAAAGAAAACAAACCTATGGCTACCAAAGGGATATCGAGGGTAGGGATGGGAGAAGGGCCAAATTAGGGCGAATGGGATTAAAAGATACACACTACTATATACAAAACAGATAAACAAGGTCTTACTGCATAGCACTGGGAACACTCAGTATCTTATAATAAACTATAATGGAAAAAATCTGAAAAATTATATATATATATATATGAAACACTTGAAATAAACACAACATTGTAAACTAACCAAACTTCAACCCAAAAATTTTTATTGAAAACAGAAGGCGAATGTAGATACAACAAACCATGCTGTCACCACAGAATCCATCTCACATGACCCCCTGACACACGCCCCATTTGGTGGCCTTCCAAGAGCTTCCCGTCACTCATCTGGGAGAACCCACTGAATCTGCTCTGGTTCTTGCCTCTCACGTCACTCACAATCCCAGCCACCTGAGCTTCCTGCCTTTCCTCCAGGGCTCCATGGCCCTTTTTAATATTTTGTTTGGCCACAGTATGCAGTGGCTTGATGTGGGATCTCAGTGCCGAGACCAGGGATTGAACCCTGGTGGCAACAGTGAAAGCACCAACACCTAACCCCTAGACCACCAGGGAACTCCCTATTCTTTTCAACGAATGGCAGTCTTCAGGTCTAAGACCTATGACCCATGCCCTTCCTACCCACTTCCAGTTCTTGAAACGGCTGTCGCTGTCTCCATAGAGACAGCAAATGACAGTGTATTGAAAAAAGGACTCTAATTTCTCAATTACGACTTACAATATGATTATGATTTTTTCAAGGGAGGGGAGGAAGAGAAGAGAAAAAGGAAAAGCAAAAATGACCAGGACAATACAGCTTCACCCACCCTATCAGGCTCAGAAAACTCAGCTGAATTATGCGAAGGTTCGGAGCCATCCTGGGTTGATCCCTCTAAGAGCAGTTCTCAGTGAAAACGAGCTGAAGTAAAAGGCTGCTGCTGCTCTTTAATGAGACAAAGAAAACAATCCACTGAACTATATAAATTATAAGTACTTTCCACAGAGGTCTTTAAGGCTGCCCCTTAAGTAAAGGGTGTTAGAAGGTTACAATACAGCCCACGAAAAGATGTCTGCCAATATGCACACTTTTTTAGGCAAGTGATTTTTTTCAGCTCTCCATCGGACACATATTCAATCACCTGAACTGCTCTGCAGTGCTGGTAACTCTCATCTCTTCTGTGGGTGCAGGGCTCTCAAAGCCCAAAATCTCTAAGAAATGGCCAAGGTCCTAAACCCAGGGCTTTCAAGTGTATCACCCAGTACCTCTCGCTCATTGAGCATAATAAGTGAATTTTTATACTAATTCTATCATCATTGTGTAGCTTCAGGTACTACCTATTTTAGAATCATAACCTCAACTATGGATAGAAAAGCACTGTCTTGGAAGAAAACTGTGGTGCTTGTACAAAAAAAAATGAGGGTTGTTGTCAGGATATATTTGCATTATCACCTCTCTCCCCCCACCCTCAATGCAAACAACACATCACTTGAATTAATGTTTGTAATGATGATCCTGAATCATCAAGAAAAAATTACATAAGGCAAGAAGTAAGAGAGTAGAGGGGTGGCAAGGGGACGGGGATCAATCCTGATCAAAAGTGCCATCAAAAGTGTTTACCTTTAGTCTACCAACAACAAATGCTGAAGAGAGTGGAGAGAAAAGGGGACCCTCTTACACAGTCGGTGGGAATGTAAACTGGCACAACCGCTATGGAAAACAGTACAGAGGTTCCTCAGAAAAACTAAAAATAAGACTACCATGTCATCCAGCAATCCCACTCCTGGGCATCTTTTGGGAGGAGACCATAATCTGAAAAGATACATGTACCCCAGTGTTCACTGCAGCACTATTTACAACAGCCAAGACATGGAAGCAACCTAAACGTCCATCGACAGAGGACTGGATACACAAGATGTGGTACAAAATACACAATGGACTGTCACTCAGCCGTAAAAAAGAACGAAATCATGCCATTTCCAGCAACATGGATGGATCTACAGGTGATCATACTAAGTGAAGTTAAACAAAGACAAGCATCATAGTATATCACTTATATGCGAAATCTTACAAAAAAAAAAAAAGGATACAAAAGAACTTATTTGCAGAACAGAAACAGACTCACAGACTTTGAAAACAAACTTATGGTAACCAAAGTGCACATACAGGTGGAGGTGGTAACTGGGGCTTTGGGATTGGCCTATGCACACTGTGGCTCATGGAATGCCTGGCCAACGAGGACCTGCTGGATAGCACAGAGACCTCTACCCGATATTCTGTGATAATCTATGTGGGGAAAGAATCTGAAAAAGAATGGATGTGTGTACGTGTGTAACTGAATCACTTTGTTGTACAGTAGAACATATCACAAGCTTGTAAATCAACTGTCCTTCAATAAAACTTTAAAAAAATGAAACAAAAATATATTTACCTTTCACTACAGAGGAAATGCTAAGTTATCTTTAGAATAACACATTCTCTAGGTGGTCCAAATGCTGAGGATTTACTGTGTGCTAATTTTTAAGACTTTTATCTTAATACTGATGACATGATTATGAAGCAGTTTGAAACACATTTTGAAATTCCTTGACGCTCCTATAAAAGGTGGGTTCCCCTCCCTTGGATTTAAGCTAACTTTTAAGTCCATGGACCAATGAAGAGCGACTCTAGGTGACTTCCAAAACCAGACCATAAAAGGCAGGGCAGTTTCCATGTTGTCTGCTGGAACACTCACATCTGAAGCCTTGAACCACCACATAAGAATTCTTACTAGCTTGATGCCTTGATGAAGCCACATCACAGCACGAAAACGTCACTTGAGGAGCTCCAATGTGCAAACCTAGCCTGTGAATGAAGGCGCCCCCTGATCACCCAGTCCCAAACCACCCAGTCCCTCCCAGCCTCTTCCCAGCACAGGGTCGCAGAAACAGGCCATCTCGACTGGGCCCTGCTCGAAATCCTGACCCACAGAATCCGTAAGCAGAATAAAAGGAGTGTTTGAAGCCAGTGGGATTTCAGGCAAGTTGTCACGCTATGGAACATGGGTGATAACTAACGCATAATTCTCGTAATGTGTCAGATATTGTTCCATGCATTTTACATATTTTAACTTACATAATACATGTAAATTCTTATATGATCTCTTGAGACAGATATTACTATTATCTCTACTATTATTTAACATATGAAGAAAATACTTAACAGAGAGCTTAAGCAATTTGCCCACGATAATAAAGCCAGCAAGTAGCACCCGTGGGCCGTGACTCCAGGTTTCCAGCTCTGGAGTCTAAACCATTAAGCTCTACAGATGAACACACCACAACTGGCCCGTGAGGCTCACCTCCCGCCATCAGGACCACACTGAGTCCCACTTACACATCTAGGAATTCCCTGCCTGCATCTGTGTCCTCCATCCCCTCCAAACTCCCTGGCAGGGAACTCTTCCATGCTTCTAGAAGTCATGCTATCTGTCATTTCAGCCCATGGCCTCTTACTTGGTCCACAGTGAAGACAGACTACTTGAAAGGCAATTGTTACCTGTTTCTTGGCCTTCTCTTCCCAGAGTGGAATAAACCAGTTCATTTGCCTTCCGTTTTCTAACACGTTACTGTACTGCATGCCTTTTAGAATATAAATTCCACAGGTGCACAGCACATAACCCCACGGCTAGTTCAGTTCCAAGCACAGGACAGACCCTCAAACGTCCGTATCCTTTTACTGTATCCTCACCAAATTCTTCACTTCAGTATTGACTTGTACAGTCTGGAGTAAGCCGACAGTGTTTTCTTGGGGTTTTGCTTGTTTGTTTGTTTGTTTTGTTGCTTTTTAGGGCCGGACCCGAGGCATATGGAAGTTCCTAGGCTAGGGGTCTAATCAGAGCTACAGCTGCCGGCCTACACAGCCACAGCAACACAGGATCCAAGCCACATCTGGGACCCACACGACAGCTCACGGCAACACCAGCTCCTTAATCCACTGAGCAAGGCCCAGGATCAAACCCGCAACCTCGTGATTCCTGGTTGGATTCGTTTCTGCTGCACCACGACAGGAACTCCATGATTTTTTATTGAGCATTGAGAGCGTCTGTGTCCAAACTTTTCCCTAATTTATATTCTGTCCCCAAATAAGAAATGTCACGTTCAACAGGTACCTTCCTTAAGAGAAGGTGAAACTAATTCAGAGTAAATTCAGTCCGAATATTTGCGATTGTTGCCTAACTACTAAATTTAAATACTACGAAATCTGTTCACTTTATGAGCAGGCTTAATTACACATAGCCCATTTTGTGTTCCTAAACTAACAGTGCTCTCCGCCACTTAATAAATGTCATTAAAATATAAATATTTGTATTTCATTAGATTTGCTTCCCTTCCATATTCCTGGAGTTTATTTTGGAGAAAACTGAAGGCAAAGGACTTCAGAATTGGAGGAAAATTTTTAATCTCTAAACTCGGGACGAGCATCCGCTCCATCTCAGAGGAGACCCTGTCAGGCATCGTCTTCCCCTTTTCTCGGATGAATGCAGAGGAGCAAATCTAAAAGTCAGCTGCAGTGCATTTATTCACCACGTTTCATGCCCCTTAATTTTGACCTGTCAGGCCAGTCCGCACCACGGGAAGGGGAAGCCTGACGGGAGCCCATCCTGTCACCAACCTCGGGCTCTCATTACCTCGCAGCCTCAGCAGCTTCAAGTTTTGTGCAAATGGATTTGGGCCGCTGGTTGTATTACTTTCAAAGGCATCTTCATCTAAACCCACTGCGATTTCAGGAGTCATTTTCTTTCACTCTTCTGCATAAGGGGAACGGGAGAGCAGTTCTCCTTTCAGAAACGAGAGTGGTGCTGTGTGTTCTGTCCTGCCCTAACAGACATCTGTTGCATCCACGAGGGTCGATAATTCTGAAAAAGCACCTTTCCTCGTCTCTGTTCCCATTCTTCCTCCTCCTTCTTGCCTCCTTCCTCAAAAAAGATCCCAGACAGGCCACCTTGTCTGCCCTTCCGTCTTTCCATCTCGCTCCGCATCACCAGGAGGAGCAACCTAGTTGCAGGGATATTAAGGAGCCGCCCTTCAGGACACAGGTCTTACCAGAGGATTTTATCTTCTTCTCCCCCAGAGTCCCCAGATGGAAAGGCTCACTCACAAGAAATGTGGTTCTCAGAGCCGCTCAGGGCACAGCTCATGGCAGGAAGGCAAAGGCCTGACTCACACCTGCTCTGGGCTGGGTTGGGGTGAAGGGGGGGCGGGGGGGTCTACCCATGGATCATACCATCCAGAGCAGCCCTTACAGCTGAGCAGCAGCAGCTGAAAGGGAGACAGATGCCTCCTTCCTGGAGGGCACAGGGCCACGGGGGCGGGGGGGGGGGTGCAGGGCCCCACCTCCCGATGGAGAAGCAGAGCAGGCCTGGGAGCCACATCCAGATCTTGCTCTGCCTGAACTGAGGAGGGTGGCGGAAGGGAGGGAGGAAGCAGGGAAGCAGGAAGGGCAGAGTTCATCGGAAGAGATGCTGGAGAGCAGAGGGGGGAGACCTGCCCCGTGGCTACTAGAACAGTCTAGAAGCTGGGGAACCAGCAGTCCAGCTAGCTGGGCTGTGGAGACACATGAGGAGAGGGAACGGATGCAAGAAGCATCCCCGGGGTCCACGGCCAGGACCTGGGGACTGACTGGATGTGGGGCGAGTAACGAAAGGAACTTGACAGCTTACAGAACACTTTCAAAGGAGGCAACAGTGAGGATGACGCAGTGCGGAATGGCATCCGAGCAAGCCCCAAGCGGCGCCCGCCGGGAACCAGATGCACAGGCCCCCTGCCTCCCACTGACAAAGGCTGGCTGGACCGTGAAGCAGGCCCACGCTGGAGGAGTCCAGGCGGCCTCTGATCCTCCCCAGAAGGGTATCTCAGGACTAAAGGCACCTGATCTTTTCTCTTTGCCTCTCTCAAGAACCAGATGCCTAGGGGAATCCCACCCACGGATGCAAAGCCTCAAATATCCTGGAAACAGGAGACCCCCTAGATAACAGCCTGCTAACTTGCTAAGCTCCACGCCCTGCATAACCCAGATGCCTGGCTGACCCACCTACTGAAAGGAGCCTCTGAAACGACAAGTGGCAAAGCGAAGTTCAAGCTCAGGGCAGTATCCCCGGGCTGTTGTCTCCCAATCTGTCCACAACAGACTTCCAAGGAAGGAGCGGTACATTTCACTCCAAACCATGTCCTAGTCCCCCTGTGTGAAGCCCCAGTGACACTGCTGTCGGACAAACAGGGCCAGCATCTCTCTGGAATAGCACTGGCCCGTGGAACTTGCTGTGAAGACGGAAATGGCTAATAAGGCTCTTGAATCGTGGCCAGTAGGACTGAGGGCCCAAATGTTTAGTTTCATTTAATTTTCATTAATTTATATGGCCACATGGACTTAGTGGTTACCATGGACAGTACAAATCTAGAAGGTGATTTTTAAAAAAAGAGAGACAGATGGGGCCAGATCACATTTTCCTAAGCAGCTAAGAAAAAATCATGGAATTCTATTTCTTCACTGCCAGGAAGCTGACTCTTAACAGTCCAGCATCTGCCGAAGCTACTTTCCAGCCCCTCTCCAGTCATTACAACTACGAGGCTATGTAGGGTATCTGAAGGCCTTCGGAGACTTTAGCCCACCAGCCCATCCACTGCAGGAACCTTCTCCAAGACATTCCTATGGATGTCTAGGCCACTTTCACCAAGCACCCCCAGAAGCCGTAAGCATCAGGAAAGGTGGTCCACCCCAAATCCAAGGATACTTTTTAAAGGGAAATCCAGGGCACTTGAAATAAAAAAAATTTTTTAAAAATTAAAAAAAAAAAATTTGAGGAGTTCCCATTGTGGCTCAGAGGGTTAAGACCCCAACACAGTGTCCATGAGGATGTCTGTGCAATCCCTGGTCTCGCTCAGCGGGTTAAGGATCCAACATTGTCGCAAGCTGCAGTGGAGGTTGCAGACGTGGCTCAAAACCAGTGTTGCCATGGCTGTGGTGGAGGCCCATAGCTGGAGCTCCAATTCGAGCCCTAGCCTGGGAACTTCCATATGCCATAGGTGCTGCCCTAAAAAGAAAAACAAACAAGCAAACAAACAAAAAACTGACTTTCGCCCCATACTTATCTCTTAGGCAGCCCTTCCACATGCATTTTCTCACATAAGCCTTAGGATATAGGCATTTTAGTAAACACATTTATTTTACAGAGATTAGGTGAATTAGCCAAGGGACTATGGCTGGTATCTGATGGTTACCCTAAACTGTACCCTAAAGTGACACATCTTCCAAGCAGTGAGAGGTCAAAGATAACTGAGAGAAGCAAACTCAGGAAGGGGAAAGGCAGAAAAGAGAGGTGAGTTATGTACAGCAACTAGTAAAACTTCAGAAATCCAATCCATGTCAATCTCAACCATTAAATACGAACATTATTCAGTTCCAAAGAGTACAGGACCCTTGTCTGCGTCTCATTGATAGGAGACTGTGCTCGAAAATAGTGCTTCTCAAAGGATGGTCCTCGGACCAGCAGTAACGGGCTCACCTAGAAACTTGTAAGAAATGCCAATTCTCAGGCCCCCTCCAAGACCTGCTGAAACAGAAACTCTGGGGGCGGAGTACAGCAGTCTGGATTTAAATAAGCCCCTTCGATGACTGCCTTGTCCACCCGCTTCCGTCCGTTTCCTCTGGGAAATAAACAACTCGGTCATCAAGGGAAAGGAAAGGGAGCTGCCGGTTGTGAGGCTTGGGACACGACCTGGTGACATCAGCCTTGGCTTATGGTACCTCGGGTAATAAGGACCGTAGACTCTGAACTAGCTGGAGACAGCACACACCTCCTGCCACCTCCTGTGGTCAGGGCAGAGAGGAAGCCGTTCTTGACTCAGAAAAATCCGGGTTTATAAGGAGAGGAAAGGTGTGTTCTACAGGAAGTACTAGACGGTGAATCAAGCATCCCAGCCTCTTAATCTGATTCGATACCCAACAGGTGTAAACAACAAAGTCCTATCCTACAGCACAGAGAACTATATTCAATAACCCGTAACAAACCACAATAGAAAAAAGAACATGAAAAAGAACACACACACACACACACGTATGTGTATAACTGAATCATTTTGCTGGACAGCAGAAATTGATACAACTTTGTAAATCAACTATATGTCCATAAAATACATTTTTTAAAAAAAATCAAATAAATAAACAGTACTTGGTATACGACACCCTGTTCCCAAGTATGAAAAGATAAGCTTCTATGAGTAAGAACTGGGATTCTAGCATCTCAGAGAAAAAGATAGATGAGACTCCATCTAACAATATAAAACCCTTGGGCTCTCTGCTCTAATAATAATAATAATAATGGGCACTTACTGAATGCTTTGAATGTGCCCTGCACTGTGCTAAGTGCTATGCACGCATCATTTCGTTTCACCCGCACACAACTCCTCGAGGTAGCAACTGCTACTGTCTCCACTGTCTCCATGAAGAGTCCCAGGTCACAGTCCCTGAGATCCCACAGCAAGGAGGCGACAGGGCCAGGAAGCCAACCAGGTCTGTCTGACCCTAAACAATCCAAAACACTACTGCCTTTTTCATTTTGACAGATATTCTAACTAAATCTGTTCAACCTTACTCAGACTCTTTATGTTATTCAGTTGTAAGTACTGCATTTTCTTTTCTTTCTTTTTTTTTTTTTTTTTTTTTTTGCTATTTCTTTGGGCTGCTCTTGCGGCATATGGAGGTTCCCAGGCTAGGGGTCCAATCAGAGCTGTAGCCACTGGCCTACGCCAGAGCCACAGCAATGTGGGATCCGAGACGCATCTGCGACCTACACCACAGCTCATGGCAACGCCGGATCCTTAACCCACTGAGCAAGGCCAGGGATCGAACCTGCAACCTCATGGTTCCTAGTTGGATTCGTTAACCACTGCGCCACGACGGGAACTCCTCTTTTTTTTTTTTTTTTTTAAAAGCCATTATACCAGGCACTGTTCAAAAAAACCCTCAACCACTCAGTTTACCCCAAGTCCTTCGACCTGTGCTCAGGAACCAGGGTGACCCACACGGAAGAATCCACGCTAGTAAAGATATGGAAAAACTGGATCAGGAGTTCTCTTGTGGCGCAGAGAGTTAAGGATCCAGTACTGTTACTGCACTGGCTCGGGTCATTGCTGTGGCACAGGTTCAGTCACTGGCTTGGGAACTTCCACATGCCACAGGCACAGCCAAAAGAAAGGGAAGGGAGGAAGGAAGGGAGGAAGGAAGGAAAGACAGAAGGAAGGAAGCTGGACCTAAGGCAAGAACCCATTTTATAAAATCTTCCCAACCACGCCTGGGCAACTTGCCAGAGCAGCCCTCCCTAGCCAGCCAGTCAAGGCGAGACCTCCCTGCTGCCGTCCTCTCTGTGCTCCCACAGTACACCAGGCTCTTCTCTGCTGTGGTATTAACACCTGGAGATGCCCACCCACCACCCACCTGCAGTGAGCTCTGGAGAGTGGGAACTATGCCTGATTCATCGGTGTGCTTCCAGAACGCTAAATACATAATCAACGCATAAGAGATGGTTTATGAGATCGTTTGCAAGGCATACATACTGTTAGGAGGACAGAAGTGAGCTATGACCTGAAGATAAAATGTACAACTGAAACTTAACAAAAGAAATATAGGAGAAAATCTTCGGGATATTAACCTAGGCAAGATGTTTTTAGGCGTAACACCAAAAACACAATCCATAAAAGGGAGGAATCAATAAATTGGTCTTTAGTAAGATGAAAATTTTCTTCCTGCAAAAGATCTGGATAGAAGTTTGAAAAAACAACTACACACTAGAAAAAAACATATGTGAGTCACATATCTGGACTCTTATCTGGAATTTATGAAGAATCTCAAAGCTTAAAGGCAAAAGAATATCTATATAATAATCCGATTAGAACATGGGCAAGACAGGAGCAGATATTTCACCAAAGAGAATATACAGATGGCAAATAAGCATATAAAAAGATGCCCACCATCATTAGCCATTAGGGAATGCAAATTAAACCTGTGATGAAACTAGAACACATACTGGGACAGCTAAAATGATAAACAAACGCTGGTGAGGAGGCAGAGAACCCGCATCTCTCACCCACTGCTGGTGGGACTGTACAACAGTGCAGCCACTCTGGAATAGTTAGACAATTTCTTTAAAAAAAAAGCAACACATAAACTGGAGTTCCCGTCGTGGTGCTGCGGAAACGAATCTGACCAGGAACCATGAGGTTGCGGGTTTGATCCCTGGCCTCTCTCAGTGGGTTAAGGATCCAGCATTGCTGTGAGCTGTGGTGTAGGTCACAGACGTGGCTTGGATCTGGCATGGCTGTGGCTCTGGTGTAGGTCAGTGGCAACAGCTCCAATTAGACCCCTAGCCTGGGAACTTCCATGTGCCATGGGTGGGGCCCTTAAAAAAAAAAAACAAAAAAAACTTCACATAAACTTACCATACAAAACCTAGCAATTACAATTCTGGCATTTGTTCCAGAAAAAAATGAAAACTTTGTCCTCACCAAAACCTACACAGGAACACTCAGCAACTTTAACTGACCCCAAAACTGAAAACAACCCAGAAGTTTTTTGATGGGTAAATGCTTAACCCAACCCCAGTATCCACACCAGGGAATATTATTCAGCGATAAAAAGGAAAGGACTAGTGCTAATGCAACAGTCTGGGTGGATCTCAAGGGTATGATGCTCATCTCAATGACACTGATCTCAAAAAATCATATATTGCATAATTTTATGTATGTAACATTTTCAAAAGTATAGATGGAGAACAGCAGGGTTTAAAGATGGGGTGAGGGTAAGGAAGGTGTGACCATAAGGGGTGGCACGAAGGAGATCCTGGAGGTGACAGAATAATTCCGTGCCTTGACAGAGGTGGTAGCTACAGGAATATACACATGTGAAAAAAACTGCACAAAAGTATACACACACACAAGCCCAAGTGTGTGCATGTAAAACCGGTAAAATCTGAATATGGTCTGGATTGCCCCCAAGTCCATTGCTTGGTTCTGCAGTTGTATTTTGGTTACGTGAGATGTTACCAAGGGGAAAAGTGGGTGAAGAGTGGGACCTCTCTACTATTTGTGCAACTTGCCGCAGAGCTCCAGTCATTTCAAAACCAAAAGTTAAACAAACAAACAAGTGAATTACAGGCCTTTTACTTAAAGAAAAAAAAAAAACAAACAAAAAAGGGGTGTGCACAGCTGTACCATGGGCCAGTGAAGTCCCAAAGACAGATATAAAATACAAAGAGAGAACCAGAAGACTTTATTCTTTTGAAAAGTTAAACCCAACTCTCAAGAAGCTTAAGAGAGACACGTTTCCTAACACGTTAGGGCTCTTCCCCCACCCCGATAACAAAGGGGGACAAAAATGCCTCATGTGTGAGCCACTTTGGGAGCCCAGGAGTCTGGTCCTAAGTGCCAGGAATGAATATATCCTAAGGTTGCACAAGGATGGAGGCCAAGGGCCTCACAAGTTAGAGAAGCGCTCAGAGTGGTGCCAACACACAAGCCCAGGCATGGCTCCCTTTCAAGAAAACGTGGTGTTCAGATCTACCCACAATGGCCAAGATTTCAATGCTGCCTTCCCTCCAAAACAAACCAACAAAATAAAACCTTTAAGACAAAAAACTGCTAAGCAAACAAATAAAAACCTCAGACTATTTCCAACAAAACTTATAATCAAATATGTCCTCGTACTTGACCTCCAACCCCTTGCTTTTCAAGTATTCTATTGCCGGAGTTCCCATCGTGGCGCAGCAGAAACGAATCTGACCAGGAACCATGAGGTTTCGGGTTCGATTCCTGGCTTCACTCAGTGGGTGAAGGATCCAGTGTTTCTGCAAGCTGTAGTGTGGAGGCTACAGTTGTGGCTCGGATTTGGCGTTGCTGTGACTGTGGCGTAGGCCGGCAGCTGTAGCTCTGATAAGACCTCTAGCCTGAGAATCTCCAAATGCCCCAGGTGCGGCCCTAAAATGACAAAAGAAAAAAAAAAAAAAAAAAAGTATTCTATTGCCTACTGAATTCTGGGACATAAGAACCTATCAAAATTAATGAAAAAAACAGGAGGAGAAAAATTTGTTCAAAACACTAGAGAATTTCCTGATCTCGGCTTCCATATGCATTTAAATGCAGATAGCTACCTGGAAGGGAAGAAGATGCTACTTGGGGAGAATTTCGCTTATCAGGACTACTAATAGGTCTTACAAAGTTGCTTTCTCTTTAATTTCTTGGCCTGGAACATTAAACATTTACATTTTCACTAGCAAGTCCCTTGTTTCCTAAGTCATTCCTTATTTTTTTTTTCCTTACAAAGCTTTATGCTATATAGCACTTTATCATTTTCAAAGCACTTTCACAAATTACTGAGAAGAAACACAGTCCTGGTACCTAGGACAGAACTCTCAGCGGCCAGACTGCCATCCAATTTCAATTAGTTCGGCTATCTTTCCCCCAGACCCTGGGTCCATACTTCTCCACAGGGGGAAAAAAAAAAAAAAGCAAAGCTCTATCCACAGAAGCCTCCAGACTAATTGGCCAAGGGCAGACACTCTCAAGTCTAATCAGCAGAGTACCTTCCCATCAAATCACTCAGGTTTCTGCATTCCTGTGCTTTTCCTAACGACGGCACTTTAAAATCTCATTTAAACTGAAAGTCCTCCATTAGCTTCCTTGAAAAGATGTATTTTTAAATGCTTTGATCTCCACATGCCCTTCAGTATATTAGTATTCCTTGCACTCCACCACCTGCACAGAACCGAAAAAGACCAAGACTTCCGTGCATTTTAAAAAGAAGGGGGACGGAGTTCCCATCGTGGCTCAGTGAAAACGAATCTGACTAGCATCCATGAGGACACAGGTTCGATCCCCGGCCCTGCTCAGTCAGTTAAGGATCCGGCGTTGCCTTGAGCTGTGGTGTAGGTCGCAGACCCAGCTCCAATCTGGCGTTGCTATGGCTCTGGCCAGTCGGCTGCAGCTCTGATTCGACCCTAGCCTGGAAACCTCCATATGCCATGGGTGTGGCCCTGAAGAGGCAAAAAAGACACAAAAACTAAAAAATAAAAAGAAGGGGGAGAGGCGTGGAGTTACGAATGCGGCACCTTCCTACCCACCTGCAGCATTCACAAGGGTTTCCTCATTTATCGTAAAAAATGTATGTCACAAAAGCAAAGTAAGTACACCCCTTCAGAAACTAAACACCCCCCCACCCCCAGTCTACCAAGGAGAAGAGAGGCAGGCAGCTCTAAAACCTTCTCTATCCCTTTACTCCTTTTCATTCTGATCAAATCAATGGTTTCCAACCCTCTGCTCCTCTGCAAAACAGTTTAAAGTGTATTAAACCTTGGGCCCACATTGCTCCCATAAAGAGCGTTCATAGTAGATGCACTGTGATGATCAGAGCACCGTCCTGGGAAAGCAATGCCACACTGGTCTAGATGCTTCAAGGACTTGCAACCTAGAGAGAGTCCAGTCCTTACCTGGGTCTGATGTCCATGGAGAGCCGTCAGGTCCAGGGGTGGTGGGCAGCCGGGAGAAACCTTACCAGTTTGGCAAGGACACACTGGCCAGTTTTGGAAGCAGAGAGAAATGATGGTTCAACATTTCAAGCCCAGACTTTTCACTTCCCGAAAAGGAAGGAAATTTTTTTGGAACAGTAGCTATTAATAATCCCTCTATTCTGGCTGGATCTGCTTACGGCAAGTAACGTTATTGTTTGGGGTTCTCCAGGGTCAATAAATGGCTCTCGTGTCCCCATACCTCCACCGCACCCAAGGACTTTATAAGCAGTACAAAAACTCGATTCTCCTGATACAGGAGACTACAACCACGTCCGCACTGTATCAGGACAGGGCAAAGGAACTGAGGAACCCAGGGCGAAAACGGTTCAGTCCCAGACGCCAAGGCTCCGAGGCCCACGATCAGGGCCCGGTCGACAGAAGCCCCAGTTCAGGTAATCCACACACTAGCCTGACATTTTCCACAGCATGTACCCCTCGGGGACAGTAAACCAACGCCGAAGCCAAAAAAGCTGAAACCTTTGAGCAAAAATGGAAAGTTAAGGTCTTTCCAGGCATCTATCAAGATACTAGAAAGTAGGGCGTGGCGAGGCGCGGAAGCTTCGGCCGGGGAGCCGGTTTCATAGTCTGGGATCCGAAGCGGGCAACTTGGCGGGGTCTCCGGAGGAGGCGGGAAAGGTAGGTGCGCGTCGGCGCTCGTTCTTTCCTTCCACCACCCGATCCTCCAGTCCGGCTGCCCACGGGGCACATCCGGCCCCGGCCCGAGGGCAGGGCTCCGCTCCGCCCCGGCTGACATCGGCCAAAGTGCCAATCTCGCTCCTGCCACGAATGTCCCATCCCAAGCAAAGCCAGTTCCACTCGAAAAGTTTAAATATATTCCCCCCAAAGCAGATTCTTTTAAAGACAACACTAACTGCAAGGGAAAGCTGGATCCAACTCCCCGGTTTCTGTCAAAGAAACTTGGGCCGGGAGAACAAAGAAAGAGCAACAGCAAAGCTACCCGAGCCTCGGGGTCCCCTGCACGACCCCTTCGCCACCCCGACCCGGCAGGGCCGGGGGAAGGGCTGCAGGAAAGGTCCGGCACGTCTGCTGGGCCAGCGTGCGCGCCTTTGTCTCGCGCGGAGGGAAGCGGCCACCGACCACCCCTTCCGCCGCCTCCCTAGGCTGCCCGGGACCCGTACGCGGGCGCGTCGCGGAGAGTGCGGCCATATGGCAGTGCCCCTCCCGAAGGGCCAGCCAGGAGGCGGGGGCGCGCCTGCACCCCGGGCCCCCGGCCGCGAGGGCCAAAGGACTCCCAATCTTCGAGGGGGCGCGGGGCGGCGCGGTGCTGCCACCCAGCCCGCTGGCTCCCGGGCCTGCAGAGTGGCGCGGGAACTCTGATTTTTTTTTTTTTTAAACAATCTGGGTAAGGGAGATCAAGATGCCAGTGGCGGGCACTCCCGGCCTCAGGCGCCGAAAAAGCTGCCCCAGTGGCTCCGGAGCCGGGCCGATCTCAGCCCCAGGGCCGAGAGGAGCCCCCGGCCCGGCGGGGAACATCCGTCGACTGGGTTCCGCGCGGGAGAGTTGGAGGCGCCCTCCCTGCACCCCGAGCAGGGACCAGTTACCTTTCACCGCCGACTCACAAGTTCCCCGGCGCAACTTTGCCCTCCACATGAGGCGATCATGGCTAGTTCAGTGCCGCGGCTGGAGAAGGCGGCCGCCGGGCAGCGCGCTGGGCATGGCGTGGGGCAGCGCGGGGAAGCGACGCCCGACAATCAGCCCCGTTCACACGCGAGGCGGAGAAACGCCGGGGCTTCCCCTCCAGCCCCAAACCCGACAGCCGCCGCTGGGTCCTAGAGCGGCCCGCGCGCCCCCGCCGCTGCCCGCGCTCCCCGCGCGCTGCGCGCCGCCGAGGGAGGGTCGTCCGGGCGGGTCGCCGTAACCCTACACCCCACCCCCGCCCGACGCCGGGCCGCTGGGCCCTAGAGCCGGTCTCCAGCCGCCCGGCGCCCCTCCCGGAGCCCGGGAGATCGCCGGCTGAAATTGCCCTGAGCGCAAGCTGACGTGTCTCCCCGAGAGTTAGGAGGGAGACAGCCTCCCTTGTCCTGGCCCCGGCCGCGTTTTAATTCACGTCAGACTCACCCGTTCTCCCTCCTTGACTTTCCCCTCCTTCCCACCGGGCCACCTCCCGGCCGAAATCGGTTTCCCGACCTGCCCTCCAAGTCCAGATTAGGTTCTACGAGGATTTTTTATTTCTTTTTAAGCGGAATGTCCGCATGAAATGTGGCCAGACTTGGCGCTTTGCGTTCCTGTGGCCGTAGTGCTTCCATCACACACTGGCACTGGGCGACAAGCTGCTACCACCGGCTCCGTGGACAAATAGAAGGGTTAAAGCAGATTCTACAACCTTAGATGTTACAACCAGTGGTGAGAAACCTCTAAGCTGTTGTCTGCCTGCGTGGAGGCAAAGAAACTAGATGACTCTGGAGAAACGTTGCCGACTTTGCCCCACCTCTGAAATCAGACTGTACTGAGTAACACGACTCATCCACCCCATTTCACCCAATTACAGACCTCGGAGCCTGGCCCTGGGGACCCCAACCAGCCCACACCATAATGTTTCTCCCTAGCTTTCAGGAGCCGGCGCTGCTGCTCTGAGAAGGAAGAGGCCAGGTAATAACAGTGCAGTTGCTGCTGCAGGTGTTAGTGCCAGAGTCAGTGCATTCCACACCTCTCACCTCTTTGCCTTCTCACTAAAGCAGGATTCCTTCAGGGATTCCTGCCTGGACTGCGGCAATTAGCTAACTAGTCCACCAGCAGTTTTACCCCTGTACTCAATCCTGGCAGGCTGTGTGTCCTTCTGATTCCAGTCTGTTCTTCTGAAACATCCCCGATGGGTCAGTAACCTCTGCTCTGAAGATAAAGCCCAAATGCAATAACTGAAGGATTATTTACAAAATATCTACCCCATTTAAAGTCCACTACCCTAGTGCTTGATAACACATAAAAGAAACAAATGAGTTCCAGTTGTGAAAACAAATGATGAGTTCCTGTTGTAGCTCAGCGGTTATGGAACCTGACTAGTATCCATGAGGATGAGGGTTCTATCCCTGGCCTTGCTCAGTGGGTTAAGGATCCGCCGTTGCCATGTGCTATGGTGTAGGTCACAGATGAGGCTCGGATCCAGCATTGCTGTGGCTGTGGCGTAGGCTGGCAGCTGTAACTCCCATTCCACCTCTATCCTGGGAACCTCCATATGCCATGGGCGTGGCCCAAAAAAGACCAAAAAAAAAAAAATTAAAAAAGAGAAAGAAACAAATGAAACAGCAGCTAACCAGCCCTTCAAGGATTTATGTATATAACAAAAGATGCAACCAGAGAACAGGAAAGCACTGGAGTTGCTTTGAAAAGGTGCAGAGGGCTGACTACATGCAGGTGAAAGAAAAGCCTTGAAGGTAGTGGAGCTCAGATGCTGCCGGCATGGTATGAATTTAATACAGGCTGGGGGAAAGGTGGTAGAAAGAAAAAGGAGGGAAAGTAGGAAGGAAACTAATATTTATTAACTGTCCCCTAGTAGATACAGCAGAATTTGACAGGTATAAGCATCCACTGGAACAAAACAGAACTGGATTGTTGAGTCACAATTCAACCACGGTGTCTGTGGTTGAGCACTTGGGCAAGTCAGCTCACCTCTCTAAACCTCAGTTTCTCATTTGGAAGATGAGGGAAATAGCCCCCACCCTCACAGGGTGGTGGTAGGAACTGAAAAGTAACAAATATAAGATGCTTAGCACAATGCATGTAAGTGCTCAGCACATATTTGCTAGTGTTTGGAGCAACCCTCCAATAGCCCTGGAGAGAGGAAGCCAGTGTGGGAAACAGCTGCAGGAAGAAAGGACGAGGGAGGTTGGGGCAAAGGAGATACAAAGGAAGGGAGATATGCCATCTAGATACCAAATCTTTGAAGATGACAAATACAGGGAAGATACTAAATCTTTGAAGCAAGTTTACTCTCTTTCATTGACTAGACAGCTATGCTGGGACAAAGAACAAAGTAATCCAGTTACCCCAGATTTTGAGCCTGGGTCATAGGGAGAATGGATCACTCTTGGAAGATTTAGAAACCAAGTGGCCCAATGGATGGACCTGTGAAGGAAGAACCTGAGTTGAGAGGGGGAACTGGGTGAAGAAAGGCACTGACAGGCTTCCCATCCTTTGGGCAGCTGGAAATAAAGAGCAAGAGCCTGGCTGAGAAGTCAAGAGAGGAAGTCGGAAAAAAAGAGATGAAGCAGTGAAGATCCGTTTACTTGAAAAATGCCCACTATGGAAAATTCAGCAAAGGAGGAGGCAGGAGAGGCAGAGGCTGGAGAAGTAGAAGAGCTGGGGAGGTTTAAAGGCAGGGAAGCCAGAGGATGTTTTACAAAGATGGTCCCTCTATCAAATGCTACAGATTCCTGGACTTCTGAGGAAGTGATAAGCATAGCCTGTGGGCTCCAGAATCTGCTCATTCAATCCCATGGATCAAGCCTAGAATTTTCAAATTGCTACCAAGAGATAACTGGTAGGCCAATTTCCCCCTCCTTCCACTTTCCTTTCCTCAACTATTAATAACATAGAACATGAATAATCTATATCAAACATAGAACATGAATAATCTACGTCAAATACATCAGACTCTATTGTTCAGGAACGAAGGCCAGAGAAAAAGACTTCGGATTTGACCAAGCAAGAGACCACTGATGACATTTTACAGTATATTTGGTGGCAGATTCTAGTTACCATTGGGACCAAATAGAAACAAGGGTTGTTTACAATAAAAACTATGTGCAGCTTTACTAGCAGTTAGGTAGTGAACTAGTCAGCATCTCTGGTTTAGGAGCTACATACTCACTCTCCAAGTCAGCATCCTTTCTAAGGTGACCCAAGTTGTCTTACGCACCCCTAGGAAAGTTAAGAAGGCAGCAGAACAATTTTGGCACTCTTAGGAACAGCTCAGAAAACAATCTTTAACTCCAAACGGGGCAGGTACCAGGAGGTTCCAGGCAAGCACAGAGGCTGGAAGAAAAGTGAGGTAATGGAGGCATCCAGCTAGAGAAGAATGAGCACGGCCTTCAGAGGAAGTCTGAGTTCTGGTCTTGGTCCACCTATTTCTAGCCACAAAAAGTACTATAACATAAGCCTCAGCTTCCTCCTCTGTAAAATGGGAACAATTGCACTTACCTTATTGGCTTATGGTGAAGATGAAATGAAATAGTACGTGTCATGTCCTGGGCACAAAATGAGAATTCCGTAAAAGAAACCCTCCCCTTCCCCAGTGATTCGAAATACCAGGGAATTCAAATTCTCTGTTCAAATGCAATTCCCCTTCCCCTTCACTCTTCTCCACTGTGCCCGCCAAAGGAACACACCCTTAAAGTCTGTATCAGTGGCTACTTTGACTAGGATGGGCCCTGAGAATGAACCCTGCCGGGAGGGAAATAGCAAATGACAAAAAGGAGCGTGAACAGGCATGTCCACAAAAGGAACAGCAATTGCCCGGCATCACCTAGGACAGGTCACACCACAATTGGTCGTTCCCAGTGAACACCTGCTGAGTGAACAAACCAAGACTGAATACAGCCAGGCTGCCTAAATCAAATGCCTGTTTTGCTTCTAGAACATATAAGCCCAAGTTCTGTAGTGATTTATATACCAAAGCACAACAAAATTTAAATTCTGATGTCCCCCTTCCAAATTCTAGAGACTCAGAAGGATGGACTGGTGGCAGAACCCACTGTAAGTGACCCCCAGCACATCCTCGTTTGAGGGCCACGGACTAGGGGTCTCCCGTCGGCGCAGTGGGGTCAAGGAGCTCTTATATTCCTCATTTAGTAGCATGTACTATATCAGAACTTAATGTGATAAAAGTAAAAGACGATGGTGACAAATTAGAATGTTAAAAACCGAGCATTATGGGCGCATACAGGAGGGACTGGCTTTGTTCTGGGGGGGAAAGGGCAGGTTCCAAGAAACCCAAGTGCTGAGGGAAGGAGCTCAGCAGCGAAAGGAGAACTCACACTGCCCAGCTCTGCAACACTTTTTCTTTATTTTGTTTTATTGTATTTTATTTTATGTTTTGCTCTGGGGAGGAGGATGCTATCATACAATGACAGCAACTTAGTTACTGGGTATCTCCAGTAATAGGTAGGAATGGTATTTCAGCTTGGGTCCACTATTATAAGAAAGCAGTAATCCCTGAAAAATAATTATGACATTTTTACAGTTGCTGCATAAACTTGGAGGAAACATTTTCTTTCTTTTCTTTTTCTTTTTTTTTTTTTTTTTTTTTGTCATTTTAGGGCCGCACCTGCGGCATATGGAGGTTCCCAGGCTAGGGGAAATATAGCTATAGCTGCCTGCCTAAGCCACAGCCACAGCAATGCCAGATCCGAGCCACATCTGTGGCCTACACACTACAGCTTGCAGCAACACTGGGTCCTTAACCCACTGAGCGAGGCCAGGGATCGAACCCACACTCTCACTGGCACTACTCAGGGTCATTTCCACTGAGCCACAACAGAAATTCCCTGCAACACTTTTCTTTAAACCAATTCTTCTCCAAAACATAAAATAGTCACACCAAGTTCAGACTTAAAAATCTCTATCTTATTGCCAGGCAGGACAATTTCTCCCAAGCATTTCTTTCAGTTCTTTGTTTTACAAAAACAATAGTTGTATTTTTTTTTTTTTTTTGCCCTTCATGTTTCCAAATATAAAATCTCATTCTCCAATAAGCTTTTTCACATGGCACATGCCTCCTCTGGAGATTCCGACACAGGCCCTGCCCCCGTCTTGCAAACTGTTGACAGGAGCAAAAGGCAGGGTGTCCTGGGAGTGCTCAAAGCAGAGGATGCCGGGAGAGCACAGGTGGGAGGAAGGCGGGGGTAAAGGATGAACCTCTGCCAGGCCAGACTGACAGAGAATGGAGACTGAGAAGCAAGAGGAAGATGTGCACGGCAAATAGAAGATGCACAGTTGAGACCCCTCTGCAGTTCTGGAAATACCAGGGGCCTTAGAGATAAGGAAACTGCTCCTGGGAGGAGTTAAAAGTTATATAACAGGTGAGTTCCTATTGTGGCTCAGTGGTAACGGACTTGACTAGTGTCCAGGAGGATGCGAGTTCCCTCCCTGACCTTGCTAGTGGGTTAAGGATCTATCTTTGCCGTGAGCTGTGGTGAGATTGCAGAAGCAGCTCAGATTTGGAGTTGCTGTGGCTGTGGTGTAGGCTGACAGCTTCAGCCCAAATTCGACCCCTAGCCTGGGAACTTTCATATGCCGCAGGTGCACCACCCCCCAAAAAAGTTATATTATAGGGGAGTTCCTGTTGTGGCGAAGTGGAAAAAAATCCGACTAGGAACCATGACGTTGCGAGTTTGATCCCTGGCCTCGCTCAGTGGGTTAAGGATCCAGCGTTGCTGTAAGCTGTGGTGTAGGCTGGTGGCAACAGCTCCAATTAGACCCCTAGCCTGGGAATCCCCATATGCCGTGGGAGCAGCCCTAAAAAGACAAAAGACCAAAAAAAAAAAAAAAAAAAAAAAGTTATATAATAGAATAGGTCATTTGGAAACCCTGATCCATTTGAAGCTTACCCAAGGACTCTGGATTATGAAAACACTGCCCAGCCAATATGTATTAAGTACCAACTAAGGGGCAGGCTCTGCGCTATCATCCTCCGTAGGCGTTTGGCTCATTTAGTGAGTTATGGAGCCGAGGCCTGTTTGTCTGGATGTTTTCAGCTTCACACCCATTGTGACACACTGGTCTCTTCTTACCTCACAGCTTTCTCCTCTGAGTGTCTTACCTAATATGCATTAAACACATGATCTGATCTATATAAAACACAAGAAGCAGAGGCTGGATACAATCAGGTCCAGGGAAAATGCACCTACACCAGAATAACCAAGGAGGGAGAGGAGAGACCTTGGCCCCAAACAAAGCTGGGGTGGGATCCTGACTGAGACACTCAGTAGCTATGAACAGATAGCTCCTGCCATGTCTTGGGTATTTAATAAATGATCAGCATTCTAATTGTTATTTTCTGCTCTTAGGATGGAACCCTTGGGAATTCTGAACGCTCAGGCTCTTTGGTTGATTGGTTATTTCAGGGTTTCTCAACCTTGGCACTCTTGACATTTGGGGCTGGCAGTTCTTTGTCATGAGGGCTGCCCTCTGGATTGCTGGATGTTTAGCAGATTCCCTGCCCCTACCTATTCGATGCCAGTAGCAATCCGCCAACCCCCACTCCAAGTTGTCCAAAATAAGGTCTCCAGACATTGTCAAACATCCCCTAGGGGTAAAACTGCCCCCACTGGAGGAGCACTGAGTTAGCTGAGTAGTTGATATTCCCCAGTTTATAGGCTCCCGTCTAATTATACTGATCATTCCAGGGAATCCAATTGCATCAGCATAAGAGACAGCCTCAGTTTTGTCCATCCAACAGCATATATCATGCTATGGCAACTCCTTCCTATTTCTCTCTTCATGAGCAAAAAACTGATCAGGTTTTATTCTATTTCCAATAATGGTACAGATATGCGTTTTTTTTGTTTTGTTTTTTTCTTTCTAAAACTGGAATCATACTGAGTTTCTAAAGCAACAGCAACATAAAATCACTACTAAAACCAAGGATTGTCACGATAACTGGAGATAACTTTGATCAGAATGTTCATACTTAATTAACATCCCTTGTAGTTGCCATTCTGAAAAGGACGCTGGTGTGTTTTATTCTGAAAATATGTCCTTTCTGTTCATAGGTGGATGAAACAGTGGAAAGAATGGACCCTCCACTAAGTAGCAGTTCTAACTCTTCTCTTTCTAGAACAAGCGAGAAAGCCCAGCATGTCTTCCAGCACATCTTGTACTTTAAAAGCCAAAGACAGAGAGGTGGCGAAGCCCCCTCCATTCTCAAGGACTCTGGCCACTCTGGGTGGTTCAACTTAGGAGAAAAATGTGTTTTACGGCGTCAACTCAGAATCGGGGGAGAAGAATTAAAATTTACATTTTATATGATAAGTGATCCATCCAGAAATCATGAATTATTATGTGGCAGCGACAGAGCCAGTATCATGCTAAGCAGAAGAGAATCTTCAGAAAAGTCCAAGGTCAGGAGGAGAATACATAGAAACGACTAGAAAAAAAATAAGTCCTAGACAGATGGACTAACTGAAAGGATTAACAGAAAGCACAATAGAGTTTGAAAGAAGGCAGAGCCACGTGAGAGTTGCCGAAGTTCATTCATTCATTCATTCCATACTATTTTCGATTACATTGAATAAGCCACACACTCCACTCAGTGTGTGAATAGCCTCGTATGGCCTCTGCTCACAAAAATGCATATAAATAAATCTATAAATACACTATAAAAGGCAGTACTGTAAATGGGCCAGCCCACAATTCTACAATCAAATGGGTCTGGATGCAAATGATGGTTCTGCCAAGAATCTGCCACTGGAAATCGGGAGTTTGGGTTCTAGTAACTTGCCCGGGAAGTGAGGGTGGAGATTAGGAATCCCAGCAGGAGAGAACAGAGCAGGGCTCAGGTCCTGGCTCTACCACTTCCCAGGTGTGACTTGGCACATTATTCAACCTGTCTAGGCTCCAACTCCCCATCTGTCAAATGAGGGAAACAATAGTACCTGCCCTACAGGATTGTTTTGGGATGACTGATAGAAAGTTCTTAGCAAGACACGTAGTACATGAAAAGCTCTCCACAAATATTAGCTCTTTTTATTAGAATGCCTTTTATAATGCCAATTTGAACTGGAACAAATAAACTTTGGTTAACTATTGGCATAAGTATGGCAAGTTTTAGACATCGTTTTTATTTAGGAGATCAGAACTTGGGGAAAATAATGTAAATAATTTGGGGGAAATTTATTTTTAATGTATTACTCACAGAAAAATATAGTCTTTTTAGTATTTAACAACCCTGAAAGGATTTCCAGAAAAGGGGGAAAAAAAAAATCCACTAGAAGGCTGGGAGTGGGGAATCAGAGCTACCATGTCCAGTTGTGTTAGCTGTTCACTGCACAAAAGTACGGGGCTAAGGGAGTGAATGAGGCAGAGGTGTGGGGCCGAAATCTAGTTTATTCTCTACTCACTACATCAGCAACACGGCCTCTGCTCTTCATCCACTTGGAGGGGATGTTTTTTTCCTAATCTGTTCAAAGGCACTATTTGAGCTGGTGGTGGCTTTAGAATCTACATTTGTGATTGACTCTCTTTCGCCCTTTCTCTTCTTTCAGTGTCACTAGATGAACAGAATGGGGAAAAAGAAATAGAACACAGCTCAAGGAAGGAAGACCTACTTCAAAGTGATGAGGGAAATGAAGGAAGGCAGGAAAAAAGGGAAGCAGGAAAATAAGGGTAACATGGATTAAGTGCTGGTCATTTGGAGTTCCCACCATGGTTCAGCAGTAATGAACCCAACTAGTATCCATGAGGATGAGAGTTCAATCCCTGGCCTCGATCACTGGGTTAAGGATCTGGTGTTGCCACAAGCTGTGGTAGGTATGTAGGTAGCAGATGCAGCTCAAATCTGGCATTGTTGTGGCTGTGGTGTAGGCCAGCAGCTATAGCTCCGATTCGACCCCTAGCCTGGGAATTTCCTTAAGCCACAGGTGCAGCCATAAAAAGACAAAAAAAAAAAAAAAAGTTGGTCATTTGTCAGACACCGTTCAAAGTGCTTTAGATGTGCTAACCTGTTTGATTCTAGTTACACTCATGACAAGAGGACCCGCTGGACATGAAGGCAGCAGGTGGTCATGTGAAGCTACCCCATTCACGAGGGTCCCACAGTGACCTCAACTGCCTGCCACATTCCTCGGGCTATAGCTAATGTTCAGAACCTGGAATCCCTCTTTTAAGTGTGCGGTGGAAATGGCTTTTAGAGACAAAAGGGGAAATTTTTTTTTTTTTTAAAGGAGACAGTCTGAGGTCTCTGGCTGGCCAACCACAAGGGCTACATAATGAACTTTTCCTTTTGGTCTCCGGCCAGTAAATAGCAAGCCTTTGGGAGACAGAAGCAAAGGACTCCTGGCGGGTTACAAGTTCCAGCAGGAGACGTCAACATTCAGCCTTTCTTTAACCCCCAACATTCCATAGGGTTCATTTCGGACCACGTTCTGCACCCAGGGGCCCCTTCTCTATTTTCTTAAAAACCGGAAGTTCCCCTAGAATATTTACTGGTGGTTGTTTTTTGGTTGTGCCCACAGCAGGCAGAAGTTCCCAGGCCAGGGATTGAACCTGAGTCAGCGCAGTGACACCACCAAGTTCTTAACTGCTAGGCCACCAGGGAACTCCCTGGGTTTTTTTTTTTTTTTAATGGAAGCATAGTTGATTTTCAATACTATGTTAGTTTGAGGCCTAGAGCACAGCGATTCAGATATAGATAGATATGTAGATATAGAGAGATATATTTTCTTTTTCAGAATCTTTTCCCTTATAGGTTATTATAAAACATTGAGTATAGTTCCCTGTGCTATCTCGAAGGTCCTTTGCTGGTTATCTGTTTTATATATAGTAGTGTGTATATGTTAATCCCACTGCCCTAATTTATCCGTCCCCCTGTGCCCCTAAAGTATTTACTGTCAAGCAGTGACCTGAAAGCAGCTCCAGTGTCCACCCTTCCTGGCAGTCCTAAAAAAACTCTCTGCAAAGAGACTGAAAATAAATCTGCTACCAGGTGGTCAGCAATCTTGCCAACTTTGGATGTGGGGGTACAAAGGTCACAGGGAGAGGAGAATGAAGTAGAGATAAATATATACACAGATCTGACGTTAAAACAACCCCGTGTGTGCCGTGATGATGAATGTCCGATCCAGCCAGCCTGTAAGGAGTGTGTTTCTTCAGCAAGCAGCAGACAGCCTGAGACAGAAAAACCACCCCTGAACATCTGTTTCCCCCATTTTGCCAAAGAGCATTCTTTTTCAATCCTTTTTTATAATTTGACCTGTTCCATTTTTCTGGCGGAGGGCCCTCGCAAGGCAAGCACTGCCTTTTCTGTCCCTATTCCAACTTAAGATGAGAACAGGAAGGAGGCAGCAGGAGGGGAAGGGGGGAGGAGACAGACTGAGGGGTGGGGCTGAGGCTGAGATGCAGGAGGAAGGGAGGGAGGGAGAAGAGGAGAGAACGGGGGCGAGGGGAGGGCTGACCCAGAGAGAGAGAGAAGTCCTTGCAAGGACTTGTCTTTGCAAGCCGTTTTAATGTGCCCCCCATGGCACAACGGATTAGAGAGAACCCCACACCAACAGGACATATTCCAGAAAGATCATCCAGGAAGAATGTAACCTAGAAACCATAATCATAGCCTTCTTGAACAGATCGAGCTGGTTATTTAACACTCTTCAGACTCTGGAAGTCCTGAACAATGGATGGAATAGCATCCTTGCTAGGCGGTCATGTCTGTGCTTAACATTCAGGAACAAGTGGACACGGCTCTATATTTTTCTAGTAATACATCGCTTTCTCTTTGGCAAGGAAACGCCCGCTCCATTTTCCTGTGTGTGTGCATGTGTGCGTGTGTGCATTTTACCCCTCCTTCCTTGCTCTTTCAGCCAAGGCGGATAATGGTTATTTTCCCTTCCTCCTTGATTCTCTCTACCAGCAAGAACCCCCGACACAAAACCTCACCTCCTGGGCCATGCGTAGTATCACTTTGAGAGCAAACATTAGGGGAGTGGCTATAAGTTTGGGGGGGGTGGTTCTTTTTAGGGCCACACCTGTAGCATATGGAAGTCGCTAGGCTAGGGGTCAAATCGAAGCTACAGCTGCCGGTCTATACCACAGTCACAGCAACGCGGGATCCGAGCCGCGTCTGCGACCTACCCCACAGCTTGTGGCAACTCCAGATATTTAATCAACTGAACAAAGCCAGGCCTGACATCTGCACCCTCATGGATACTAGTCAGGTTCTGAACCCGCTGAGCCACAGTGGGAAATCTGCGATGAGTTTTACACCCAATCCACCTGCTCTCAGTGACACTTTCAGATTCCTCGTCAGGCTTCCACCATCCTGCCCCCAGTTATGCTGCTTGCAAAGGTCTAGTTTCCTTTAGAGAGAGTAGAGTAGTGGCACCATCAGGAAACCATAAGAGGTTTCCTGTCCCAGGGACTCGGCACTGGCATACAGATTGAACTGTGCTGAAGGAAGCTAGAGACAGTTTTTCTGGTCGTTGTTTCAGATCTCATTATGGAAAATTCCTTTGGAGAACTTTTTCATGAGTCCTTATTTGGCGGTCTAAAGAAAACAACTATACCTATGGCTTTGAGTACCTACTGTTCATTCATGTAGTCAGCAAGTATGTACTGAACAGCCATACACTGTGCAGCCGGGCCCTGGGCTAGTAACTTTTACCTAATTTAGAGCCTTCAACCCACAACCAAATCCCCCTGCAAGGAGGGCAACGTGTATATTCTCCTCTCCAAGAAACAGAGACTGGCTCTGGAGCTAGAGGTTAAATTTGGAGTCGTTTCACCTTAGTTAGACTAGCTGTGTGACTTGGGTAGATAATTCAACCCCTCTGAGCCTCTGCTTCTTCCTCCATGAGATGAAAACAATTCCTTCTGCTTCCCTGAGTTGTTCTGCGGATGAACTGAGCTGATAAACCTCAAGGAGATCAATCATGGAAGAGACGGAGCGCCCAGATTTAGGGAGCTATAACAATAGTGAGCCAGTCTGTGATTGTTTTGTTGGAGCCAGGAGGCCAGACCACACCCCTGCAGTAGGGTGAGGTTTCCTGAGGAGGGAACTGAATTTTCCACTGTCAGTCATCCTGAGAAAAAGTTAAAGGGTGGTGAGAACTCCCTCCCTCTCAGAGGCTACACTGGGGGTGGGGTGGGGGGGTGGAGGAGGAAGGCAGGGCAGATAGGCTTCCAAGGGTGCAGAGGTCTGGGGTTGGCCCAGGGCTGGGGTGAACGGTCCTGGCCATTTGGAGACCAGCTCAGCGCTGGGCAGGGAGCCAACCTGATCCTAGACCCTCAGTGAATCTGGGCTTGTGTGGTGATTAGAAGGCCCCGGGTCCTCTCCTACGCATAGGAGAGGGGTGGCCTCGGCTGGGTGGCCAGCACCTAGGTTCCCATCAGACAAATGCCAAGCCTCTGGGTTCTGGTGGGAACAGAGGTGGCAGCAGCAATGGCTATGTCGTGTGGTCACCAGTTTCTGAGGAAAGAGGATGTGGCACAGTTATCAAGGTGTCCACCGGCCTCAAGAATGTGGATCTGGATTCCAGCTCTCTTGACAAAGCGCTAAGCAGCCAGAGCTGACTCTGTGGCTGTGAACGAGCACCCCTCAGAATTCTCAGACCTAAAACTGGAGCGTAGCCTTAGAGAAGGACTTGATTTGTCAGTAATGCGAGCAGGCAAATCCTTGGAAATCATTATCTTTGGGGCTATCAATGTTGGTGACATGATTTAAACTCCAACTGGAGAAGCTGAGTAGAGTGTTTACACAAGCAAAGTGCACAGCACAGAGTTGGTGAATAAATAAGAGGCCTGGGACCTTCCTCCTTGTTCATCCCCATGTATTGAGGGGGAAGAAACTCTGGATGCAGGAACAAATGTGTTCACTACTCTTGACTTTGCTGCATCCTCCTAACATGGAACGGTGGAAAAGGAGACGAATGGCCATGTTATTTAATTTTTTTTTTTTTTTTTTTTTTTGGCTGCCCTGTGGCACATGGAGCTCCCTGGCCAGGAATCAGATCTGAGCCGGAGTTGCAACCTAAGCCACAGATGCGGCGATGAACCTGCATCCCAGTGCTCCCGAGACACTGTCGACCCCATTGCACCACAGAGGGAACTCTAATTTTTGTGTCAAAAGTCAGGTCTTTCAGAAGGTTTGACTGAGGGATCAGGGCATTCGCCTAGGAACATGAAACACAGCAAACATCTAATGATGGCAACTACATTCAAGGGTTTCTTCTAAAACCCATTTGCAGCCTTCTCGTTGAGGCTCAGCAGGTTAAGAGCCCAAATGGTATGCACAGGGACAGGGGTTTGATCCCTGGACTCACTCAGTGGGTTAAGGATCTGGCATTGCCACGAGCTGGGGTGTAGGTCGCAGACGCGGCTTGGATCTGGTGTTGCTGTGGCTGTGGTGCAGGCTGGCAGCTGCAGCTCTGATTAGACCCCCAGCTCTAATGCCACAGGTTTGGCCATTAAAAAGAAATAAATAAATTTAAAGGATTAAAAGAAATAAAACCCATTTGCCCCTCACCACCATGATTTGTGGCCAAGACCCATTATCCCAGTTTGGGTCTTAACAAGAAATGGATGGTATGCCCCCAAAAAGTGACTCAAGAGAGCCTGATGAAGGGACTGCTGTGACAGTAGGATGGGCAGGGTGAAGGAACACTGGTGACAGAGGAGCACCCTGGAGGAGCTGCCACCACTGTCAATTGGAAGAGGAGATTCCAGAATCCAGGACGATGTGATGCTATAAGAGAGGGGGCAGGGGCTTAGACGAATGCAGCCATGTGGTCCCTGACGAGAAGGGACTAAGCACCTTGATATGGCACCTGGACACGTCTCGGTTTCCACCTTCCCACCTCCTGCCAGTAACACCCACGGGCCTAAGCCAACTGGAAGCCAGAAGCTATGTTCCAAGAGTAAGTCTTCCAAGTCTTCCAAGGCACAGAACAGGGTGGTGGAAGATGGTGAGTGGGTCTGGAAGAGCCGCCACAGGATTTTATAGATTAGGAAACAGAGATACAGATTAACTAACTTGCCCAAGATCATCAAACAAATAAGAGGCGGAACAAAGTTCAAACCCACTCAGTGTGACTCGAGTCCACGCCCTTAAGCACTAAGACATGCTTCCTAGAACTTGTTGAAAAGATTATTAGCTATCCAGCCCCTCTTTTCCACTGCATCCTACTCAATCATTCTTCCAGTAATAGATCCACTTTACTCCCACCCAGATTTCCCAGCCTTCTTGGAGGCACATATGGCCATCTAACTAAAGTTGAGGCTACAGGGATATAAGTGAAATGATGTGTGCAGCTTTCAGGTTATGCCCTCCATTTTTCTTCTCTCTTTCCTATAGACTGGAATGTGGATGTGATGGTGGGATCTGCAGCAGCCACCTTAGACCACTGCATGGAAACTATATTTGAGGATATCAGATGATGATGAAGCCACCACATCGGCCCTGGACTGCTTACACTCTAAGTGAAAGAGAATTTAACTTGTTTCTTGTTCCAGTCTCTGCCATTTTAGCCTTCGTTGTGGTGGCCAAACCAGTATCCTAAACAATACAAAGACCAAGTTGCTACATAGCCAAGATGTAGTTCAATCATTGTGGTTAGGGCTATAAGAGACCTTTACTGATAGGAACAGCTAATGATCCCTGATGAAAGTGAGCTCCTCTTCTTCCTGAAACATTATTCGACTCTGTTTCCCAGTTTCCTTCCATTTGGGTGAGGCTATGGGACTAGCTCCCACTTTGGGAATAGGAGGGAAGGTGAGTATATTACCCGTGGGCTGAGACCCCCATTGGCGAGCATACGTGTCTTGCTCACCTTATTCACTTATCTGCCAAATGGATGCCAAGGATGCTGGAAAGGAACCTGATGGCCTAGGGTATGGTAAAGCCAAGGCAGGGAAGAAGCCTGGGGCCTCCAGGGCCATGTGGAGCAGAGCCCTCCGACAGCTCAACACTAGACTACAACCCAAACAAGACACAGTGTCTTCACTGTCTTTATCGCGTTAAGCCACTGACATTTGGGTTTGTTTGTTACGGCAGTCAGCTTAACCTGACTAATTTTATACTCAGCAGCTGCTGTGCTCTGACCGCCCTAAGTACTATTACCCAGCAATGCAATCTCAGCTCATATTTTAGGAGGGCAAGGGTGTGCGCTGGCAAACATTTATGTTACTGTTTTAAAGAAGCTACACAAATATTATCATTTATTTTAATAAAGCCCCTACATCCTGCCTGAACAAGGAAGGCAAGAATAGCACAAGAAAAATCCTTTCTCATGGTACAGTGGCCCTGGGGGCATTAACCTTGGTCATCCTCAAGAATGCTATTCTCAGGAGTTCCTGTCGTGGCGAAGTGGTTAACGCATCCAACTAGGAACCATGAGGTTGCGGGTTCGATCCCTGACCTTGTTCAGTGGGTTAACAATCTGGCGTTGCCATGAGCTGTGGTGTAGGTCGCAGACGCGGCTTGGATCCCGCGTTGCTGTGGCTCTGGCCTAGGCTGGCAGCTACAGCTCCAATTCGACCCCTACCCTACCCTGGGAACCTCCATATGCCACGGGAGCGGCCCAAGAAATAGCAAAAAGACAAAAAAAAAAAAAAAAAAAAAAAAGAATGCTATTCTCATGAACAGTCCTATGGGGACTCAGGAAAGGTCACAGGGAGCCTCCCTGAGGCATGCCAGAGGGTCAGGCAACCCCTAAAGACAGCAGACTAGGGAAGTTAGGGAAACAAGGATCCGTGTGCTTCTGGGTGGTAAGCGGGTGGACTTTCGCCATCCTTTCTAATGTCCAAATTTTCTAAAGTAAGCATGTGCTACATTCATGCTAAAAGGTGGTTTTAAAACTTCAGTTTTTTAAGAAAGAAAATAAACAGCCTAAGCCTAAGGAATGAACAAACAAGAGAGATAGAGGTCAAAAGTCAAAGGATTCGAGTGCCCCAAGGCACTGTGATAAGGTGCAGAGAGGCCAATCTTAGGAATATAATAACTATGACAAGACAAAGCATTTCAGTGGTGACCCTCACTCACTCATCCAATACGCATTTACTGAAGACTTACATGGGCCAGACCCTGGGCTGGGGGCTACATTTACAAATTAGAATGAGGGGGCCACAACCTGCACGGTAGCTTACAACCTTGGCTCCACACTGGAGTCACTTGAGATCCAGTTTCTTTTTTTTTTTTCTTTTTTTTTTTTTTTTTTTGGTCTTTTTAGGGTGGTACCCATGGCATATGGAGGTTCCCAGGCTAGGGCTCTAATCAGAGCTGTAGCTGCTAACCTCCACCACAGCCACAGCCACAGCAACAGCAATGCCAGGTCCAAGCCGCATCTGTGACCTACACCACAGTTCAACAGCAACGCCAGACCTTTTCAAGCACGGCCAGGGATCGAACCTGCATCCTCATGGATACTAGTCAGATATATTTCTGCTGAGCCACGATGGGAACTCCGAGATCCAGTTTCCAAAATACACACTGATACAAACACCAACGCTTGCGTCCACACTGCAAGGATTCTGATGGTATTGATCAGGGCCTGGACTTGGTCCCAGGACTTTTAATAACTCCCCTGACTCTAATGTGCAGGGTTAAGAACCACTAGGAACACCTGCCACACGGGCTTCGTGTTGAGGGAGGGGTAGGAGGCAGCCAGGGGAGGAAGGGAGAAGGGAGAGGAAGGGGAGGCAGGCAGAGGGAACAGAGTTGAATTTAAAGGACTGTCCTACAGTTCAACGTCTTTAGAAAATTACGGTGAGTGGGGATGATGCAAATCACGGCGGTCCTTCAAGCTCATTAACCACTGTTAGTCCCACAGCTAACCAAAAGTCTCTCCTCCAGAAGGTGGATGCTGGTAAAGGTTCTTAAACAGAGGCAGGCATGGTCATGCCTGGGTTCATCCCAACTCTCCATGCTTTCGTTCTTACCCCACAGATGGCCATCTCTTCTACCGATGGGTGGGGCTACAGAAAGACCACGGAGAGGTGTGGGCATTGCCTCTAGAAAATGGTACCATCACAGGAGCGGGAGCATATTTCTGGACTCTGCATCAGAGGACACCTTCAACACAGCATTCACCTAGAGACAGGTTCCTGTTTCCACTGCCTTTTCAAAAGCCCCTCGTTGGCCACTTGATATCATTACATGATCTTATGGCAACACTGAGAATAAATCCCCCCAAAGAACTAGCAGTAGCTCATCTGGAGACTTGCATGAAAATCTGGAGGTGAAACAGACTACCTATTATGCCGTGAGGAAGTCGTGGGATGGACAAGGACCCCAGATTGAACACCATTCCACATGCTGCTCCAAGAACAGATCACTAAATAATTCAACCAACCTGATCACCATTCCTGAGCCTCTGCGTTTGGAGACTAGGTAAGCTGCAGAGAAATTTCTAGAAATAAAAATGGTTTTAGTTAATAGGTTGGGACCATTGATGAGAGCCATTCCGTCCTTCATGGACAGGAAACCAGTGTCTTTCAAATGAGTAATAGTAAAGTGACAGCAATAAGCACTTCCTGAAAACCCACACATACAACATATGAGGCTAGGACTTCACATACCCCATTCGCAACAGCCATGCAAGGTCTCCACTTAAGCTGACCCATAACCTAGGCCCAAGGTCACAAGGAAGTGCAGTGTCCATTCAAACTAAGTTTTTCTGATCTCCCTCTACCTCTTCTCCAGGTCCCTCACATCCTGGCCAGGGGCTGGATCTATGCTCTTCTGTGCTCTGGAGAGCATGGCTGCTTGACAAGCTCATCAACCACTGTAGGAGGCATCGTTCCCTCTGTGTGTCTAAGAAAAGCACCCAAAAGTATCAAGATTCTTTCCAAGGGAGAAATGCTAGCTCCCTCTTTGACCCAAATAGCTTGGAAACAAGAGTGAGCTGCTCTATCGGGAAGAGAATAACCCTTTGCACCAAGACCCCATACACCCAAACAGCATGGTGTAATAATAATAAATACCCAGAAGCTTTGGGCCTCTTTTGACTTAGGGTCTCAGGAGGCTGGAACTGGATGACACCTTAGAGGTCACCTGGCACAACCCCATCTTTTTTTTTTTTTTTTTGTCTTTTGTCTTTTGTCTTTTTAGGACAGCACCCGCAGCATAGGCATATGGAGGTTCCCAGGCTAGGGGTCCAATCCAAGCTGTAGCCACTGGCCGACGCCAGAGCAGCAGCAACGCCAGACCCAAGCCGCATCTGCAACCTCCACCATAGCTCATGGCAATGCCAGATCCTCAACCCACTGAATGAGGCCAGGGATGGAACCCGCAACCTCATGGTTCCTAGTCAGATTCCTTTCCGCTGCACCACAATGGGAACTCCAAATCCCAGCTTTTCAAAGATGAGAAACTAGACTGGTTAACATCTCTACTAAGAAAACTAAAGTAGGGAGAACCCTGGTCTCAAAGTCTGACTTGTATTTTACATTCTCAATCATCCTGTCATCCCAGAGACCAGGAGGGAAACCCACGATTCCTATAACACTCTCACCTTCTTATGAGAAACTGGAAGAGAAAAAAGGTTGCTTTTTGATTTCCTCCTGCTCATCTGCAGGGCTCCCCCTACTGATCAGAGCCCGGCTGGGCAGTCCGGTCTCTTAGACCCCGGGGTAGAGATGGAATGGAAAGCAGGTCAGCCGCCGGGGCCTTTCTGGTACATAAATCATTGTATGAATGCAAACAATTAGGTAGTTATACGGGTGGTTTCTCAGGGCAAGCAATGCTCATTCTGCCATGGCTTATGCTTTGTCTATAATTCAAGAGGACCAAACAGCTTCTGTCACACCTCGGAGCACCAGTGCCACTCTCATTAATGCACAATTAAACACGCACGGAGCAGATCATCAAGAACTGGTTCTCTTATTAAGTCACTTCATGCACAGCTACGGTTTAGATGTCATTTTCATTTCATGAAAGGACTCACCCTGGCATACCTTTAAAAGCTAGTTTTGCTCATGCATTTAATTTATGATGCCATTTCCAGAGATGCCAGTGCTTCACAACTTGTCAGAAACACATCTTCTGAATAAAACGAGGTCCTCTTCCCTACCTCAGAAGGGTCCTCCTTGAACTAGACCTATATTGAGTGTCTGGCTCCTAGAAATGCATGGAAGTCACTGCAATGGAATTGTGCTTCCTTCAGGTGCCACAGGACTTGCTGAGGACACACAGCCCAGGAGGAGGGGGTTGACCAGACACAAGGTACCCAAGGCTGAGAGCCTTACTGTGGATAAACATTTTTAAACAGCTGTCATTTCATGGAAGGAAGGCAAGATGTTCAAGCTGGTGATAAAAGAACAGCAAGGACAGACTTGACAGCCCAGATTGTCAGCAGCTTAACTAAACCCAGAGAGTGAGAAAAATAAACAAAAACCACCAACCGCTAAGCCACCAAGTGAGACTGGGTGGCAGGAAGACTTAGAGGGATCCTGACAATGCAGATTTCTTCCTCTTCACACAAGGAAGCCTGTCTCTGACCAGAGTGTCACCATTCACCCGCCACAAATCTACACTTAGAATGACAGGCAGATGAGGATGAAATGCGCTATTCCCAGACACCTGAAGCTGAAATCTGGGAAGAACGCAGTTCCTAGGTCCTGACATGTTAATTACTGGACCGTTTTTTTGGCCCAGAACTCCATTCAATTCAGGTTAAGGACTAATCCACACGATGCCCTTCTTGTGCCAGGAACTGGCTAGGCAGAGCCAGCCCCGCCGGGGTCCTTCCAGGCAGGATGAGTCCCGCTGTTCTCAGAGGCCCCAGATCGGAAGTTTGCTGTGCCTCGCTCCTCAGAGCAGCAACACAGACCCGTACACACACACACACACACACACACACACACACGGAAAAGCTGACACTTTCCCTACCACCCCCAAAGCACACGCGCCAGGAAATGGCCAGTTCTCACAGAGAAGGGAACTAGCAGCTGGGGAAGTGTCCCCTGGCCTTTTCTCTCCGTCCCTCCTGCTGATCCAGCCCTAGGCATACCCCTCCCCCCCACGACTCGCGGTTCTCGGACGGAATGCCGTCGAGAAGAAAAGGCAAAAGGGCAGACTTACCTAACTCCTCCGGGCTGTAGGGCGCAGGGGAGGCTTCCACAAACTCACTGTCTGGAGAAAGAAGAAAAGCACAAAACAAAAATAGAATCGCAACCATTCAGGGCGAATCGACTAAGCATCAATTACCGCGCAGGTCCCTTAGAAAAGCGCGGGTTTCTCTCTCCCAGAGACCAGGATCGGTGAACCCGGCGCCACACGGGGTTCCGGACGCCCAATCCACTGGGGATAAGGTTATTGTCAAAGAAACTTGGCGGGGGTGGGGGGACAATTCGGCCCGGGGATTGAGAGTCTTCCGGGCGCTGGCAGATGCGCGCCAACTTTCCATGGGTGAGACCCGGCAGATCCCCTGGCCGGGAGCGCTGGGCGGCGACCTCATCCTCAGCCCTCAGCCCTCAGCCCTCATCCTGAGTAGCGCATCGCAACATCTGCGGGGCCTGCCGCTGCCGCCCCGGCGCCCAGAAGCCCCAAAGTTTCCCAGCGGGTCCGGGAGGCCCGAGGGCGCGCGGCAGCAGCGGCAGCGGTGGCAGCGAGCTCCCGGCGCCCACCCGGCAGAGCGCCCCGCGCGCATCCCCGCCGCCCGTTGCTAGGCGACCGCAGCCGTCACGCTGGGCAGCGGCGCGCTCGCTGCCTCCCAACTCCGGGTTGGAGGGTGTCTACCCCACCCCCAACCCCCTTGACCATGTATTACAAATCAGAGCATAACCAATTTTAAAACGATTCCTGTTTTTTTGGTATTATGTCTGCTCTACTCCAAGGCTTGGGAAATCGTTTTGTTGTTTTGTTTTGGGGGGGGGGTTGTTGTTGTTTTCTGTGCTTTTCATGGGGAGATGCCGGATTTTCAGAGCTTGACTATTCCTCGCCGCAAGGGAGGAGAAGCTTCCAGTATCTCCAACCCTCTCCTTGTTTTTGAACCCGAATTCTAACTCCACTCCAACAGTATTTCCTCCTCTTAAGAGACCACGTGGTTCGAGCAGGGAAAGCAATAAATATATCTCCGTTTCACAGGTAGGGAAACCGAGACTCAGAAGTTAAGCAACTTATGGATGACTGTGCTCTGTGATTGTGTGTGTGTGTGTGTTGTGTGCGTGCGTGTGCGCGCGCGCGCGCGAGCCCCATGGGAAGGTGGATGGGGTGGGGGGTGGAACAGAGTCGTGCTCTTTCTATTATAAAAAGAGCTGAGCGATTTCAAATACAGAATGTAGAGACAGAAGTTAGGGTCTGAAAGTCCAAGTTGTAGATCCTGAAGAAATTCGCGTCAGATTGCGGAAATCTGCCTCTCTGGGTCAGTGACCTGAATACCTTGGGCTGTGCACCAGTTGTTTTCCACCAGGATTGCCTGACTGCTCACCTGGGAGGGCCCTGGGCTTTGGGGATGTGCTGTAGAGAGATGCTGGGAGGAGGCCAGAGGAAGGAAGGTGCAAATATGGAAAATGGTTGTCTCTTCTCTGTTCCTGTCCTTGGAGATGGATTAGCCAGAGAGTCAACAGTCTGGGCAAAGTCCTGGGAGGCTTCTCTAGACACAGACTAACCAGATCACCAGCTGCAGCAGCCTGAGGGCCCCCAGGATCTGTGCCAAGGCGCCCTCATTCTGTAAACACTCAGCCATCTTTGGGTTTTCCAGCTTCAGCTTTTTGTTTTACGAATTACCATGGAGGACAGAAAGAAGCCACATTAGCCAAAGTGCTCATGGAGAAATGGAGACCAGGCTGAGGCTGTCCTTCCCCATTGAAGTAGCTATTCTCAAGCTGCCTAGTCTATCTCTCTATCCTCTTCTTTTGTCCCCCCTCCTGGCAATCTGAACTCTCAACTCCAAGAAGCAAATGTGCTAGGATGAATGTGTGCCCGTCTCCTAGAAGCCTCCATTTGCCGGCAGGAATTCATGGTTCATCACAATCCCCAATGTCCCCAGCCTCTTCTCTGAGTGTTCCTTCCAATTTCTTACTCTGACGGAACCCTGGCGCTCCTTGAAAATAACCAACCCCCTTGCCCACCACCCCTACTTATGGCAACCAGCTCTAGACCTTTGTGTTAGTCTAGCTCATTCCTTGAAGCTATTAGCATCTGGATCACTGTCACTCTCCCCAATACGATTCCCATAATTCTTATTTCTGAATCTATCGAATGGAGTCTTCTCATAGTCTTGTCTCTCAGCTCTTCAACAAACCACTTCCTGGACCTTCAACTCTCCCCACTCCCTGCTCTCATAGGGACATCACCGGTAATCTCAACACCAAGCATCCCAATCTCCAACCACCACCTCCTACCTTTCCAACTTTTTCTTTGTTATCCTAACCCCAGGTCTCATTGATCCCAACAGCTCCTATAGTCTACTTATCTCCTGACCTTTTCTCTGTTCCTTACTCTCCTCTTAAGCGTCCTTCTTCCTTTAACCAGCTTAGTTTCTATGTTTATTATCATCATTTCTCCTTTATATACACCTTCGAATCCATCTCTTTCTTGCTCTCTCTCTTAAGTCCTTGGAAAAACTATAACCCTGGTAAAATCTGATTCTTCATTTTCCCTCTGCCAGCACTCAGTTAAACATGAGCGGAGAAGCAAGCCATCGTGCTGACTGCTCTTCTTTTCAATTTGTGACCACCGACCTCAAGGGCATATTAGTGAAGTCTAGCAATCTCTCTCCAGCTGCCAGGTTTACTTACTCTCCTGCTCTTCTGTTACTGGGGATAAACTGTCTGTTCTTCACTTAAAGCCAACTCCTCCCTTGTGGATCAGATCGTGTGCCCTCCCACATGGCTTTTCCCCCTTGTTACCTAAATTAATGTTTTCCTCTGTTCTAGATCATTCCAGAACAGAGTATGCAAACATGCTACTAAGTTTCTATCTTTAAGAAGAAATCCTTCCCGACTGCACCTCTCTCTCCACTTATCAGTCTCAAGTCTCAGCTTTAGTTTACAACAAAATTCAGCAAAGAATTCTTTATCCTCGTTGTTCCCAAGTCTTTCTTTCGCTTTTAAAGGTAAATAGGCAGGGGTTCCTGTTGTGGCTCAGTGGTTAATGAATCCAACTAGGAACCGTGAGGTTGCAGGTTCAATCCCTGGCCTTGCTCAGTGGGTTAAGGATCCGGCGTTGCCGTGAGCTGTGGTGTAGGTTGCAAATGCGGCTCGGATCTCATGTTGCTGTGGCTCTGGCGTAGGCCAGTGGCTACAGCTCTGATTCAACCCCTAGCCTGGGAATCTCCATATGCTGCGGGAGCAGCCCTAGAAATGGCAAAAAGACAGTAAAATAAAATAAAGGTAAACAGGCTTTTAGCGCACCACTCTTCCAAAGTAATTCTTGTCAAGGTCAAGACTGGCCTTAACATTGCCAAATTCCAATGGTCAGTTCTTGGTCGGAATAGGAGATTTTGACCCCTGATCCCATGCCTGGGTGAGCTCAGCTGGACGGTCTGCAGGACCAGTCTTCTCCATTTCCCCCATCGTATTGGGAGCAACTGGGCTTTATGTTCCAAGAAAGACAGTCTACAGAGTACTTTGGGCTAGGCCGGACCTTGGTTCTAATACCAGTTCCACTATGAACTAGTATAATTTCTCCTACCCTTGGTTTTTTATGAGGATGGAGAGAATCATCATACCTAACTCAGAAGGGAGTGGCGAGAGTACAATAACTAAACCATTGAGAGCCTGTAGATAAGAGACGATTACATTGTGAAAATCAAGGAAGTAATAGCTAGTTATTAGATGGCGAGCTCCTTTACAGATGAGAAAATGGGCTCTTTTCTCTCCTTTAACCACTTGGAGTTACTGAAAGAAATCACTAATTGCAGATTATGCATCAAATTAAGGGCAATGTACAACTGTCCCACTTTTAGTTTGCTTTCTAAGAGGTGGCTTGAAAGTTGGTTATGTGTCCTCTGGCCCAGGAACATCCACAGGCTGCAGGCATGGTCAAAAAAAAAAAAAAGGGTTTCTGTGAAGCTGGGACCTGGCACTCCTATAGGAAGACTATTCTAAATATTCTACCAGGTTCTGGAGTCTGCCAACTTTTTCTTTCTCATGATGGACTTTAATTTGTTCCTATAGATGGATGACATATAAGCCAAGAAGTTTCCTTGCAGCACTGTAGTTAAGTTTCTTAATCAGCTGAAGATCAATAAGAAAATATTTGTCTCATTTCAATATTTGTTGTTGACAGTTTTTTCTAAAATATATGATTCCAATTTTCTATCTTAGGAGGCAGAGCAGAGCAAGCCATAATGTTCTCTGTTAATCAAACAGCATTTATGGAGAACTTACCATGGAGAAATGAGGAATGGCCCTCCCCCACACCCCACCCCACAGAGAAGGCTTGGGCTTGCTGGACCACTGTCCCAGGAGGAGAGTGGTCTTCCTGCTGCCATGGCCCCTGAAGACAGGGAGGGAGTCTCTGATCTTATTTCTGGGGCAGCATTTATTACACAGTGGGACATGAGGGGAGAAAGCAGCCAGGAGGAAATATTTCTGGGGCTCAGGATGAACTATTTCTAGGACTTTGGTTTTCCATGGAAACACAGTCCACAAAGGGCTGATGTCTAATCGTGAGGTGAACAGACTTTTGGGAGTGCATCTGGGAACTCACCCCTTGCTTTAAAATGTCTTCATATATAGAAAGCTAATAATAAGGTATTAATAAATATTAATACTTTTATTGAATATGTTATGTATAATTTGAAATGTTTTTCCTTAATTTTTATTAGCTAAGCAAATAATATATATCCAAGGTGAAGGAAGAAACATTTAGAACCGAGGCGTATAAACTGAGCAACAGAGGCGCCCTTTCCCATCCTATCCCAGTCTCATCCCCAAACCGCAGCGCCAGCCACACACAGCTTCTTGTGTGTCCTGGTAGAGGGGATCTTTTAGGCCTATTCAAACATGTATGTAAATTTTTTAAACAAGTTGAATCCATATTATGACTCCCAATTAAAGACAATACAGTTCTCAATGAAATTTTGCTCCAACCCCAATCATCAACTCAGGTGTGACTATTTTCTGCTTAGTGGGGCAAGAAGGTATATTTTATTTTATTTATTTTTTATTTATTTTTTTTTTTGTCTTTTTGCCATTTCTTGAGCCACTCTCGTGGCATATGGAGGTTCCCAGGCTAGGGGTCCAATCGGAGCTGTAGCCGCCGGCCTACACCAGAGCCACAGCAACGCAGGATCCGAGCCACGTCTGCAACCTACACCACAGCTCAGGGCAACGCCGGATCCTTAACCCACTGAGGGAGGACAGGGATCGAACCTGCAACCTCATGGTTCCTAGTCGAATTCGTTAACCACTGAGCCACGACGGGAACTCCAAGAAAGTATATTTTAAAAATCATAGGTAAAGGGTTTTCTCAACTCTTAGGAAACAGTAAAATCTTGAACAAAATCGAGGCACTTAAAGGGTTATACTCCAATTAGCTGGACAACTCACTTAATCAGAACTCATTCTTCCCTAAATGAAGCATGGTCATAGGCAACGCTGAATGTGTAACTCTAGAATCAAAGGGATTCTTAGATCCATGTCGAGAGCGAAGAGCACACTCTGGATGCTCTTGGGGGTGGCTGGAAGAGGTGTTCTTAGCATCACACCCATCACTGATATCCCTCTTAGTGTGCCTGGACTGTGACTATGGGGTCCAGGACCATGCCCCCCTGGAGTCTGGTGACACCATCAGCCCCTGACTGGCTTCTACTGCAGCAGCGGCAGGACCTGCTTTGACTGCAGGTTCTTTTTTGAGGAAAGATAGCAGAGAATGCTGCCTATGTGGGCTGCTTGGGCTCTGGGGCCTCCCAGGGGCTACACAACCCCTTGGTCAGTAGAGAAGAGATGGGGTCTCCCTTAGATGGGGCCTCTTCCCCCAAAAGATGAGCAAGGACTAAATGCCACATGGGTAGAAGCTTTTTTTCAGCAAAGGTGTGTTATCTCTTCTCTTTGCAAGAAAAAGATGCACAGACGCCATAACAAGTTAGAATGGTAGCCGGAAGCCACTAGGACCTGTGCCCAGCCTTCCCAACCCCAGCCCTTGGGAGGTCACCAATTTCAAGCATGAAAGACAGAAAGAAATAGGCTGAGCTCTCCCTCTGCCTCCCTCTCCTCCTTGCTATTGCCCTTTGCTCATCTTCTCTGCAGGTAGCCTTCTGTCTCTCTGCTCATTAACAGCAGAGCTGCTCAGAGAAGCAGTCCTTGCCCCTCCTCCCCTCTTTGTCCCCGGGGGGCATGATGAGCGGGTCTGATTCAGGAGGGAAAAGCAGGGCCATGTCTGCCTGAGCACGGCCAACTCTCTCTGTTATCCTGTCTCTTATTGCATCGTCTTAGGACAAGCCAACTGAGGACAGCAGGAAAAATATGCATCCACCCATATACCCATATGGGCTCATCAAAGTACATCTTACACTTAATTGGTCGCAGCATTAGCAAACTGGCCCAAAGAACAGCTCTCCTTCTGTTGGGGTTTAATATTCTTTTCTTTGGCACAACCCCACTTTTTAAAAAAATAATCCTTAATGAAAGGAAGAAAGAAAACACAGTTGCTTTGTTTCCCTTAAATGAAAATCAAGCCTCGGATGACTTCTGTAAGTGTTTGATAACTTCCAGAAGACATAAATGAGCTCCCTAGGAAGAGTAATTCACAGTATCTCATCTGAAAAAAATCATTATTCTTAGCAGAAACAGTACAAGCCAAGAGATGATATGATATTAAGTCTGACAGGAAGCCGAGGATTCATTTTGGTAAAAATGCTAAATACGTTCTCTGAAAAATTCAAATAACCAATGCAATAGACACTATTAATAAAAGCAAGGTGTTTTGTGGAATGTATAAACCACTTGGATCCATCCATCCCCAGCCTCCCACCCGGATTCCTGGTCCCAGCTATGGAATAGAGATGAAGATTTAAAAGACTTCTCACCCAGCATCATATCAAAGGAAGTAAACTCTGGCTGAGCCAAGAAGACACTAGAAGGTGTTCTTAGCATCACACCCACACCCATCAGAAGGTGTATGTGGCCATGAATCAGAATAAAGATGCATTCCAAAAATACACAAAGTCCCTGCAGAGGAAAATCATACACTTCCAGCTCACACTCAGTGGGATCTATTGAGTGAAATCAGACAAAATACCCTGTGTGAAGATTAAGGGCAAAAACATTTGCTGCCCCTGAAATCTATGACTAAACCATTAAAAGAGAAATCCCTAGGATGCATATGAGTTTCTGCTGAGATGCAGAGACCATTCTGATCTCCCACTTTTGATCCCAGCTTCCTGGACAGAGGCCTGAAAAAACAGTCCAGTTGGGCTACAGCAGAGCCTCTCTTTCACATTAAAATGGCTTTTCCAAGAAGCCATGGCCTTGGCAGGCAGCATAGTGTAGGTGCTGGAAAGAGAAGCAGAGACCTGAGTGCTAGCTCTGGTTTTGCCACTATTCTTTGCTAAGTCTCCAAACCTGCCTGGCCTGAGGTCTCCTCTGTAAAATGAAAAGACCTTTAGGAAACTTACTAAAACAAATGCCATGAGGAGACCATGGACAACAGATTCCATCGTGTTAATCGTCTTTTTACCACATTACGTGCAAGAGAAATAGACACAAAGGATCAAGCTTCACAGAAAGCTGGAGATGTCCTTTAAAACGGACAGAGAAGGGAAATGAACAGAGCAGAGCTCTGGGAATCAAGACTGGCAGAGGAATGTGACCTCTGCGGGCATTTGCTACGTGAACTTGGCTTAGGTCATGTGCCTTCCCAAGCCTCAGTTTCCTCATCTGCAAAATGGGCATGATAATAACTACTTGAAGAGATATCAATGAGGATTTGGATAAAATGAAATAATGTGCATAGCACTGCTTGGCACCCAGATCACTCTCAGAAAAATTCCTTCCTTCTTTCTTGACATGCTCAAACTCTCCCGGACCTTAAGACGCACCAGGAGGGAAATCCAGTCCTTCCTGTTTTTATAACCAGAGTGAGAACAGCACCCCTGAGTCTCTAAGTGCACCTGGCCTCTCCTGCCAGGTTCTGTTCCCCACACTTCCTGCCTCTCCGATAATGAGGAGCTTAAGCAGGTTGGGTCCCCTGGGAAGAGTGAATGGCAGCCGGATTCCCAAACAGCTGAGCGAGCACATCTATAACAGGAAGAAGAAGTGTTTTATAGATGCACAGAGAAAGGCTGTGGGGGCCCCCTGCATCAAATCCCCACACGTCTGATGTGGCAGCTGGCAAACGAAAGGAGCAGCTGGACGAGCTGACACTGCCCAGTCAGAAATGTTTTGTGTGTCAGGCACTGCATATGATTTCATTTGGAAAATGTGTTGCAGGCCTTTAAAATCAGTTTGCAAAACCACTGGCCCAGGTCCTCCAGGATATTTAAGGCGTGTCAGAAGCCAGAGTGGCAGAGGGACTTTCCAGCAGAAACTCTGTATCACCCCCAGACATCTTGGGTCCTCCCTAGCTGGTTCCCTGGAGGCTGACCCACCCTCGTGGCTGCCCGAGATGCTCTGAGGATAGCACAAAGGCAGATGTTGCATGGATCTGGCCCTACCTCAAGGCCGCTGACTCACCAGGATGACTGAGCCTCCCTGGCAGATCATGCTGTTCTCAGAGGACTCTGTGAAGCCAAGAATAAAACTTCAAGGCCCAGATAGTTCCAGAACTTTCCCTGGTACCTCACTAGAAATGTAAGCCCCATTAGTCCACAGTGGACCTCTGAGATGGAGGAGCTGGGACTAGCTGGTGCTGGAGAGGAAGGACATGGGGCCGGGCACGGAGGAAAGATGCTGGGAAGCAGGTGCTTCAAGGTCTTGGAAGACCATCCACGCATTGTGACAGCACTGTTGGTTTTCTGGCCCTGCTCAGAGCTGGTGCTCTTCTCCACTGGGCCAATGAAATAAGCAGCAATAATAATAATAATAATAATCCAGAACTGGGCCACTAGATCCTTTAACGGAGAAGGCAGAGCAGGGGGTGTTGGAGGGTGAATTGTGGGGCAAGAGCATGGCGGGGCTTGGTGTTAGGCAGACCTCGTTTCAAATCCCCCCTCTGCCACTGACCTTGAGCAAGTTTCTCAGCCTCTTCAGGCTCAGTTTTTTTCACTCGTAAAAGGAGAATAAGGGAGTTCCCGTCATGGCTCAGCGGTTATGATTAGGATCCTTGAGGATGTGGGTTCGATCCCTGGCCTTGCTCAGTGGGTTAAGGATCCGGCGTTGCCTTGAGCCGTGGTGTAGATGGCAGACGCGGCTCAGGTCTGGGGTTACTGTGGCTCTGGCGTAGGCCGGCAGCTACAGCTCCAATTAGACCCCTAGCCTGAGAACCTCCATATGCCGCGGGTGAAGCCCTAAAAAAGCAATAAAATAAAATAGAAAAAAAGGTTGTTGTGAGAATGAATGGTGAGCCTCTATATCGATACAATAAAAAGGCTTAGCATCATGTCCCTGTAGTGTATCTACCTAATAAATGCTTCCAAATTTTTGTTGTAATTCATTCATTTCTGGCCTGAGTTTCACATAATGAGGCTCCCACTTTGTTTCTGAGACTGTTTCCTCATTTCATCATTTCACCACATTCCCGTTTTGTCTCCCTCCCTAGTCCTCTTAGGACCTGTGCCCTTTCCCTGAGCCCCATCCCAGGCCTCTAAGAGCTCCCCTAAAGCCAACTGCTCATAAGGACGTTCACATTTCAGCCACATCGATGCCTTGTGACCGAACCTCACCCACAAACGGCCACACTGCTATACTCTGTCACTGACACCTCCATTTGTCCATCGTCACAGACTGATTGTCTGAGTTGGGGCCAGATATCATGGTAACTGTTGCCTGCCCAAGCTAAGCTTTCTCATCAGCCCCAGAAGCACATCACTTACCCAAGAACAGAGTCTCCCCATCAGGCAGGTCCAGACCCAGGTCTGGTTCCCCTTCCTATGAGCCAGCTGTACCCTCAAAGACTGTAGATACGTGCCATGGTGAGCTCAAGGAGGTGTGCCGGCAGTGCGTGGAACTGATCCAAAGAGGCAGCTTCTAGCCACCCCTTTGCCATAGCAATCCCTAAGGCTTCTTTTCATTTAAAATTCTATGATGGATGATTCTATTGCCTAGGTTACAAAAAAGGACCAGCAGACAAACCATACCTACTTAATTCTCTCCTCTGCATTCCAGCTTTGGTGGCCAAGCCTGGGGTCACTGAATGAAATGCTATAGGTGTGCCGAAAGCAAGGGGAAGGGATGGTGCTGGAAGCCGTTGTGCAACCAGTTGGGTTGCCACAGTCAGAAAAGGTTCTTTGTGAAAGCAGAAATATGCAAAGCATGTGGTCCTAGCCATCATCCATTCATTCACCGAGCCACCCAACCAGTCAGCCACGAAATAGCCACCAAGGATTTGCCAGGCTGCTTGTGAAAGGGATGCAAACATGAATAAGACAAGACAGCTGCCCCCAAGAAGCTCACAAGCTGTCTAAGATATAGATGATGACCATGCAGTGTGGCAGCTCTGTGACAGAGGGATCTGCACGTCCTCTGGCAGTACTGGGGATGGACCTCTTTCAGACCGAGATGGGGGTGGGCAGGTGGCAGTGGCAGGAAGTGATCCCAGAATAGATGACTTCAGCTGGAGCTTCAGAGAGGAACAGGAGCTGGCCAAGTAGAAGGCACACAGTAATGATAGCTTTTGCAAAGGCCCGCGGGTGTGTGAGAGCCTGATGTAGTCCAGGATCCAGAGGGAGGCCGATAACACTGATGAGGAAGGGGTTTGTTTTAAGTGATGAGCAGAGGTCGTAACAGGAAAGGAAGGCTGTATGTTGAGCTGAGAAGGTTCCGTTTCATTTCATGGGCTGTGTGAGGAGACACTGGCTGAAGACCCTCTAAAAAGAGGCTGGCTTGGCAGGGTGACAAGGTGCAGGAGAGCATAGCTATTGGTTCTTGGCTGGACTTCATCCAAGTTTCCTCTCAGAGTATCAAGCCTCTTTTCAGGGAACCTCCCATTGTGTGTGGTCGCCTTGGTTGGAAGATGTACCCTGGTGCAGGGCAGAAGCTCAGGAAATGTTTATTGCTGTGTAAGTTACCCCGTTTTAGAGATGGGTTACAGTTCAGAGAGTAGTCTGGGGATCTCTCTGTCTATCTTTCTTCCTTGTATTCCCAATACTTGGCACATAGAAGATGCTCCGTATTTACTGAGTGAATGCATGAACAGCAAACAGGAGGCATATCCTTTCTAAAAACATCACATGGATGCCATAACTTCAGTGGCCTTTTTCTCCCATTCACAGAGTGGCTCCTACCACCAAGGGGATCTCCCTTAGGTCTGGGGGATGGGAGAGGGGGAAGAATCTTAGATCTGCCAGGGGACCACAGCTCTGTGTCAGGGTTATGGTTCTGACACCTGTATGCGCCACTGACTCTACTCTGTTTATAGTGGCTGCATGACCCTCAACCTTAATCCTTGCAGGGCTGTGGGGAGGAGAGAAGAGAAGAGGCGAGGAGACGGGAGACAGGCAAGAACAGAGTGCCTGACACATGTTAGGTGCTCAAAGAGATGTGACTAACTTCCCACTTGGTGAGAGTCATGGCTCAGTCAGTGACCACTTATATTATGCACGGTGCCTATCCCAACCCTCAAAGCAAGCATTCTTTTTTTTTTTTTTTTTTTGTCTTTTGTCTTTTGTCTTTTCTACGGCTGCACCTGTGGCACATGGAGGTTCCCAAGCTAGGGGTCTAACCAGAGCTGTAGCCACCAGCCTACACCACAGCCACAGCAATGCAGGATCTGAGCCGCGTCTGCGACCTACAGCTCATGGCAACACCGGATCCTTAACCCACTGAGCAAGGCCAGGGATCGAACCTGCAACCTCATGGTTCCTAGTCAGATTCGTTTCCACTGCGCCACAAAGGGAACTCCCAAGCAGGCATTCTTACTATCATTTAGAGCTAAGGAAACAAGAGGTTTTCTTAAAGCCACATAGCTTTGAAGAGGAGAATTCAGGATCCAAACCTAGGTCTGTCAGACCCCCAAATCCCTGCCCTCTCCGCTCCACCCGGCTGCTTTTGAAAAGAAAAACAGCTCTGGGCACGTACTGAGGACAGCTGGATTGACACAATGGGTGCAGGAGTTGAAGAGGACCACGTGTATCAGGGACAGCAAAAGCAGCCATACCCCCTCTGCCGTTGGCAAAGTGATGAATTCCAGCATGAGACAGCCAGGTCCCTTCCTCCAAAGGCCATTTTTCACTGAGGTCCATGCTGCCAGCAAGTCTCTTATATGTGCAGCTCTCGGATCAAATGGAAATCTCCTGAAATAAATAATAAGCATGAAAAAAATGAAGATAAATGACTACTGAGGCTCTCCCGGGAAGGGGGCATTTTCTTGAAGGAAAGTAGTCAGTTTCCAGTTTGTTTGTTTAGCATGCAAAGATTGTTGTCAAGATTTGGTCATGGCCAAGTCTACAAACCATGGCTTCCCTCTCCACTCAGTTAACCCATGTTTATGGAGCCACTCTTGCATGCCAGGCTTTAAGCAAGGACCTTACTGTGTTTAGTTCTGCATGCTTTGTCGAATCCTAGAATTTCAGGGTAGGATATCAATTTCGTAAAAATAAATAGGTATATACCTCTAGGTATACCTAAAAAAACAGACTGGAAAAATTAAACTAAAATTTGGCAGTAGCTCCCATTGCATTGGAAATATGAATGCTTTTTATTTTCTTTGTGATTTTCTGCATATTCCATAATAAATATGCATTATTTTACAATCTGAAAAAAGTATACCATAAATATTATTCTAAAGGGAAATACTGGGACTGAGAAGGACCATGGAGACCAGGTTTCCCTTTCCTTTTGAAAATCGTAATCAAAAGTCCATGTCATGAGGGCTCATCTTTTTGTAAGAAGGACGCCTTGCTGGCTGCCTACAGGAAGTCCAGCCTGGGGAATCTCTATCTACCAACTGTATCTGGGAGGATTAACATTGGTGGCCAAACTTCTGCCTAAGAGAACTTCATCTTCACCCCAATTTCCTAATTTATCCCCGGCCCCTCCTTCCCCTTTGGTAACCATAGTTTGTTTTCTAAGTCTGTGATTGGGACTGTAAATAAAACAGATAACCAACGAGATTACCTGTATAGCAAAGGGAACTATAGTCCATATCTTGTAATAACCCATAATGGAAGGGAATGTAAGAAAACAATATATATATTCTTATATGTACAACTAAATCACTTTACCATACACTTGACACTAACACATTGTAAATCAACTATATTTTAATAAAGATTAAAAGAATAAAAAGAGAGCTCAGGCATTCCCGTTGTGGCGCAGGGGAAATTAATCTGACTAGTATCCATGAAGAAGCGGGTTCAATCCCTGGTCTTGCTCAGTGGGCCAGGGATCTGGCATGGCCATGAGGTCACAGACATGATCAGATCCAGCATGGCTGTGGCTGAGGTGTTGGCCAGCAGCTCTAGCTCCAATTCAACCCCTAGCCTGAACCTCCATATGCCTCGGCTGCAACCCTCAAAAGAAAAAAGAATGAAGGAGCAGGAGGCTGAGGACAGTGGTCCCAATAAAAAGAAGTCACAATGCCTTGCTCAGTTCCCAGACCTGAACCAATTTTCAGATCTGGAACCATCAAATGAAAAGATGGCCAGATCCCCAGGAAGAAGGACCCTGCGATAATCCAACAAATATATACTGTAAAGATACCCTCAGTCCTTGCCTAAAAGACCATGTCAGTGCATATACACTGAAAAAAGGGGACTAAACCAACTATTAAGGAGACTTGCACAGGATGCTACTGTGGCTCGGATCCCAAGTGGCTGTTGTGTAGTCCGGCACCTGTAGCTCTAATTTGACCCCTAGCCTGGGAGCCTCCCTATGCTGCAGGTGTGGCCTTAAAAAGCAAAAAAAAAAAAAAAAAGAGAGAGAGAGAGCGAGCAAGAGACTTTCAAAACATTCTGTATAGCAGGCCCTCCAATGGACATGGCTGAATAATTGACCATGACTGAGTGACGTTCTCTGTGAATCAGCGAGTGGGACATCCACCACGGCAGAAATCCTGTCAGTCTGATGAGGATGGGCACCCGTTATCATCTGTTGTAATCAGAGCAGCTGGCTTGATTTGGTCTCGAGAATGCTGTTTGAAGTTGCCCTGCAGGTTCCTGCACTGCCCGTCTGACTGCAGACAAGACAGACTGATGTGCTGGATTTTGGCTGCCTGCCTAAGGAAGGCCATTCTCTCCAGAGTTGCAACAAACAACTAAAAATCTCTAGTAATATACCAAGAGATACCACAGTTTTTACGGCACTTTATTGGGCCATGGCTCCCTAGGGGTTTGTGTTCAAGCACCCCACAAGTTTAGATCTAGGCCAGAAAGGGCATAGCACAGTGCCATAGAGAACACATTGCACTTCTCAATAAATCCAGACTTGGGCCCTGACTTTGGCATTAACTGGGCCACTTTGGGCAAACCCACTTATGCTCTCAGGGCTTAATTTCCTTGACTTTAAATGAAGGAATTAGGACTAGATGTTGTCAAAAATCTGTGCAGTCTTCCGAGATCTAAGATCTATAATAATATGCTCTTTTAAATTTTAAAGTTTTTATTGAAATATAGTTGATTTATAAATGTTGTGATAGTTTCTGCTGTGCAGCAGAGTGATTCAGCTATACATACACACACATCCACCCTTTTTCTGATTCTTTTCCCACATAGACTATCACAGAACATTGGGTAGGGCTTCCTGTGCTATACGGCAGGTCCCCAATGAACAACCATTCTGTATACCACAGTGTGCATATGCCAATCCCAACTCCCAATCCGGCCCTCCCTCCCCACCTGCCCCCCTTGGTAACCATAAGTTTGTTTTCAAAATCTGTGAGTCTGTTTCTGCTCTGCTGACAAGTTCATTTGTATCATTAGGTTTAAACTCCACATATAAGTGACGTCATATGATGTTTGTCTTTCTCCATCTAACTTACTTCACTTAGGGTGATAATCTCTATGTCCATTTATGTTGCAAAAAAATGGCATTCTTTCATTCGTGTATATGGCTGAGTAATATTCCATTGTAGATAGGTACCACACCTTCTTTATCCAATCCTCTGTTGATGGATATTTAGGTTGGCTCTATGTCTTGTCTATTGTAAACAGTGCTGCAATGAACACTGGGGGCATGTATCTTTTTCAAATTATAGTTTTCTCTGGATATTTGCTCAGGAGTGGGATTGCTGGATCATATGGTAGTTCTGTTTTTAGTTTTTTGAGGAACCTCCATACTGTTTTCCATAGTAGTTGTACCAATTTACATTCCCACCAACGGTAGGAGGGTTCCTTTTTCTCCACACCCTCTCCAACACTTATTGTTTGTAGACTTTTTGATGACGGCCATTCTGACTGGCATAGGGTGATACCTCATTGTAGTTTTGATTTGCATGTCTCTAATAATGAGTGATGTTGAACATTCTTTTCATGTGTTTTTTGGCCATCTATATGTCTTCTTTGGAGAAATGTCTATTTAGCTCTTCTGCCCATTTTTTATTTTTTTTTAAGTATTGAGCTGCATGAGGTGTTTGTATATTTTAGAGACTGGACAAAAGCTACTTGTAAAAGAACAAAATTAGAACACTCTCTAACACCATACACAAAAATAAACTCAAAATGGATTAAAGACCTAAACATAAGACCAGATACTATAAAACTCTTAGAGGAAAACACAGGCGGACTATAAACCACAGCGATATCTGACATAAACTGCAGCAATATCTTTTCAGATCCTAGAGTAATGAAAATAAACAAATGGGACTTAGTTAAACTTAAAAGCTTTTGCATGGCAAGGGAAGCCATAAACAAACTGAAAAGACAACACACAGAATGGGAGAAAATATTTGCGAATATTAATAATAAGCTTTAACATACAAAGGTGACCTATCCATCCACAAGAGAACACTGTGTTGTCTATTAGCAAACTGAGAATCAGCCTCCGTATGTGAGAGGTGGCTAATTGAGGCTAGAGGTGGTCTGCCATTGGAACAAGACATGTTCTCTGTGCAAAACTAAAAACATGTCTGGGAGAGAAATCCAGTCCCGAACCACGATCATACTGGTACCATTTAATCAAATGACCTAAAGAGTCAACATCTTATATCGTCATCAGTTATGAAATAACATTCACACTACATCCTTGGACCTAGAGATTATCATACTAAGAGAAGCAAGCCAGACAGAGAAAAACAAATATACTTATATGTGGAATCTAAAACTATAAATAATAATGAAACACATGAACTTATATACAAAACAGAAATAAACCCACAGACACAGAAAACTTCTGGTTAGCAAAGGGGAAAGAGGGGAGGGATAAATCAGGAGTTTGGGATTAACACATGCACACGACTCTGTATAAAATAGATAAACAACAAGAACCTACTATATAGCACAGGGAACTCTACTCAGTATTTTGCAATAACCTATAAGGGAAAAGAATCTGAAAAAAAAGTATGTATGTATGTATGTATGTATGTATGTGTAACTGAATCATTTTGATATACACCTGAAACTCACACAACATTGTAAATCAACTATTCTTCAATTTCATAAAAAATAATAATACTACATCCTTTAAAAGCAAAATTTGGAGTTCCCGTCGTGGCGCAGTGGTTAACGAATCTGACTAGGAACCATGAGGTTGCGGGTTCGGTCCCTGCCCTTGCTCAGTGGGTTAATGATCCGGCGTTGCCGTGAGCTGTGGTGTAGGTTGCAGACGTGGCTCGGATCCCGCGTTGCTGTGGCTCTGGCGTAGGCCGGTGGCTACAGCTCCGATTCAACCCCTAGCCTGGGAACCTCCATGTGCTGCGGGAGTGGCCCAAGAAATAGCAACAATAACAACAACAACAACAAAAGACAAAAAAAAAAAAAAAAAAAAAAAAAAAGCAAAATTTATTTACAATAAACTTGTCATTCAAAACCATTTTATTAAGCCTTGCAGTATCCTTGAGAAGTGAGTTGGAAATTCTAATAGCTTGGTTTGACCAAAAATGGAGCCTTATTGAATCATAGGAGAGTGGTTTTCAAAGCTGATTTCCCATCCCTCTGGGGCCTTGTATCTAGACACCCACTGGCTAGAAAACAGATTTGCAAGATGATAGCTTCTGGATGTGTGAGGTTAGCCTCTCCCACCCATACCTTTTATTTTATTAATCTGCACCACATGGGTTCATGTTGAATGTTTTATTAACTTCAACTCACAAACCTTGCTGGTTTCTCTGATGCTTGAATTTCACACCCCAGCTTGGGAAAAGCAAGCACAAAATGTGAAATGTAATTGCATCAAACACAACTATTTTGAAGAAGACTGATCAATCACATCTGTTACTGAAACTGGAACACCATCACATCAGTCACAGGAAGCCCCAGAGTTGCTCATGAAACTCTGGAGGCTAGAAAGTATTTTCCAGGCTTCTGGCCATATAAAACAACTTATTCAGAGTTTTCTATAAAACGTTTAACTTCTTTCCAGGTCAAAATTTTACCAAAGACTAAGTCTATGAAAAAGAAACTGAAAGAGAAAAAAAATTAATATAGCCATAGGAATAAGAAGTGAGGAAATATTTTTCTCTAAAGCAGCACATGGCAGCTCCAACAATAATATATATAATAAGACAGGGGTGGCGTGAGTGGGAAAGTCTATTGAAAACTCACGGTCGTAATTCTGACTTTGAGGACTACTTTTGCAAAGAGGGTTCTGTACTCCCATGTTCACTGATACATTTTTCACAATAGCCAGGATACGGAAACAACCTAAGGGTCTTGTCATTGGATGAATAGACAAAGATGTCAAATATATGTGCAATGGAATACTATTCAGCCATGAGGAAGAAGGAAATCCTGCCATTTGCAACAACACGAATGGACCTGGAGAGCCTTATGCTAAGAGAAAGACAAACACTGCCAGTGAAATCTAGAAAGAAAAAAAAGTAGAATTCATAGAAACAGAGTAGCCAGGGGCAGGGTGCCAGGGGAAACAGGGAAAGGTTGATATAACAGTAGAACTTTTCAGCTATAAGATGGACAAGATCTGAGGATCTAATGTATAACATGATGACTATAGCTGATAACACTATTGTATAATTGAAATTTGTCAAAAGTGTAGAATTTAAATATTCTCACCCAAAGAAAAAAAAAAGATAAATGGGAGGTATGGATGTGTTAATGAGATGGAAGAATTATTTCACAATATATGCATATGTTAAATCATCATGAAGGACACTTTAAATATCTTACTATATTATTTGTCAATTATCCCTCAATAAATCTGAAAAAAATAAAATAAATAAATAGCAAAGAAAAGTGGAGGGAGAGAGAGAGAACAACTAAGTAGAGTGGGACCCTGGGATCTATGGAATATTGGAGCACTATGAATATATAATTGTTATTTAGTGAATATGGGGTGATTGAATGAATAAATGATGGTGGCCGTTGTGAGTAAGGACCCTAGTCAGATATTACATCCCATTAAGCTCCCAAAGGTGACCTGTCTACCCTAAGAGAGGATGTGAGGTCAAATGGACCTTTGGACCTAAGGAGTTTAGCCCTCGGGCTCCCCAACAACCAGGATTCTCCTTAACCTGACAATTTCTCCTCTCTTTTTGGAGCTATCTCTAGAGCAAACCACCTCCCCTGCTGTCTGAGCCAGAAACTGGCCACCCCTGATGAACTGATTACATTCTCACATCCAATCAAGCTTTGTTCCACGTGGCTTTGAACTATCTTAAGAATGCAATGCCTTCCCTCTGTTTTCTTTCCTGAGCCTCAGTTCAGCCTTCATCCCCTCCCGCTGAGATACTGCAGTGACTTCAGTGGGTCCCTGGTCTTTCTTTCCGCCATCTCTTTCTTTCTCCACACTTGATTGTAATTTTATTTATTTATTTATTTATTTATTTATTTATTTATTTATTTATTTTTGCTTTTTAGGGCCACACTTGTGGCCTATGGAGGTTCCCAGGCTAGGGGCGGATTTGGAGCTATAGCTGCCGGCCTACACCACAGCACAGCAACACAGGCTCTGAGCCATGTCTGTGACCTACGCCACAGTTCACGGCAATGCCAGAATCCTTAATCCACTGAGCAAAGCCAGAGATGGAACCTGTGTCTTCATGGATGCTAGTCAGATTCGTTAACTGCTAAGCCATGATGGGCACTCCAGATTGCAATGTTTTAAAAACACAAATCTGATCATGGCACTGCTTGATCAAAAAACTCCAATGACTCATTATTCCCAGGAGAAAGTCTGCATCACTTAACATGGCATAAAAGGCCCAACTTGAGCAAAGTACCTGCTGTCCCTCTTGGTCTTTTGATAATTAATCCATTCCTAGATCTTTAGCAAGATTGTTCTTCTAGGCTCATCTTGCAAACTACCACTTATCCGTCACATCTCATCTCAGATTTGGTTACGTGTCCCCACAACTGCACTGTGCTTGCCTCATTACAGCGTGTATCACACTTCACTGTAATCGTTAATGTCTGTAGAGTTTAGACTTAAGAGCAGAGCTTCCATTATTTTTATCCCTAGCATTGGTACAGTGGCACCCAATATGTACTTCTTGAATAAATGTAGGACTGAATGGTGGTGCTGGCCCAAGTCTAACATGTCCCTTTGGAAAATATTCTCTGTGCAACCTCACCCGCCTCCTCTGCTTCTTTGGCAATTTCTCTGCCTAAAAACCACACCCTGTCTGCCTCCGCTTCTTGGCCTCATTCTGACCTTCTCATCTGGTCTAACTGGTTGAGATTCTCCCACTTAGGCCTCCACTTCAATTTGCATACCTGCTCCTCCACCCAGCATGCTCCTGGAGCCCCACCCACCTTGCACCTTCCTCCCTGCCAAGACTGCATAAAAATACTATTCTGATTATCCACAAGAGACCCTTGCCCACCAAATACAGCCAAGTCTCACCTATACGGAGGAGCTTAACTAGAAATATAAATTCAGAAAAAAACATGTTCATACTTTGATTCTGCCTCAACTGCCATAATATAGCTCCATCTGTAGGGAAGAGATTAACTAGAAGTGCCATGTTTGAGAAATCAGATGGCATAGTCCATCATTCAGATTTTCAAGCAACCATGAGACCTAAGGCATATGAACACACTTAGAGCAGACAAGGCCACTTGCTGATAACTTATACTATAAATCAAGATATGCGTAAGTGTAGATAGTGAGAGAGAGAGAGAGAGAGAGAGAAAGAAAGAAAGAAAGAAAGAAAGAAAGAAAGAAAGAAAGAAAGAAAGAAAGAAAGAAAGAAAAAGAAAGAAAGAAAGAAAGAAAGAAAGAAAGAAAGAAAGAAAGAAAGAAAGAAAGAGAAAGAAAGAAGCAAAATGAATTCTTTCATTCATTTGATAAATATTTACTCCTATGTGCTAGTTACTGTGCTAGGTGCTTGGGATAGAAACCCAATCTTTGGCAAACTTTTGGACCATGGTCAATAGAGGAGAGTCTTCTCTGGATCTGCCCCAAGGATTTAGCTCTGATGAGTTTCAATTTATAAACTTGGAAGGATATTTCCTTCCAGGTCCAAATAAACCAAAACATCAACATGTACATCTGGGCGCTTAACTTCCAAATGACAAAATTCAAGACTGTTTTTTTTCTTCTCTTTTTAGGGCCACATGTGCGGCATATGGAAGTTCCCGGGCTAGGGGTCAAATCTGAGCTGCAGCTGCCTGCCTATGCCACAGCCACAGCCACACCAGATCTGAGCCACATCTGCGACCAATGCTGCAGCTTGCAACGACACCGGATCCTTAACCCATGGTGCCAGGCCTCAGACAGAACCCACATCCTCATGGATACTAGTCAGGTTCTTAAACTACTGAGTCACAAGGGGAACTCCAAAATATAAGACTTTCAAGCTTGGATGGAAAAGAAGAGAGAGTAGAACCCTAAACATCCACTGTGAAAGAAAACAGCTCTTTACATGGACAAAACGACATAAAATGCTTGAGGCGTGGAGTCTTCCTCTGTCTGAAACGGATGACGTTTCCAGAGTTGACATGATTCTTCTGGGCTCCTTATTTGTTTCCAGGTATTCTTACCAGCTTTGTAGCATCAAAGTTTGAGTAACTTAAAAAGCGTTCTTTCAAATTGGCTTATCCAACTGGGCAGAGTATTTGTGAAGTGACTGTGGAATTTATGGATGTTAATACTCTAAGTACTCCAATAAATAATTTATGCTGCTCCTCTCTAAGGAACTGTGGCAATGAGCATATTTTTAAGAAACCTAATGAAGTTATAAAATGATGAGGTCCTCTTGCAACTCTCCGTAACTCAGGCTTTTCATCTCTGAAGTGAGACCGTTGAGACCAAGCTCACAAGTTCCCTCCACCATGAAACTTCTCCAGGCAGGTATTTCCTTCTGCCTTTGTGCTTCTCAGAACATGTTCTACTCCGTTTAGACCACACATGTCCATTGGATGATAATACTCTCTTTACAAGAACGATTGTCATCCTCATTAGCAGGTGGCCTCCTTTGGACAAAGTTGTATCATATCCACCCTTCCATGCCCACTCTTAGCACCACGGCTGGCCAGACTGGGGATCAGGCGATGCTTGCTGAATGGATGAAACTGACATACTTACAGCCAAGAAACTCAAATGAGTCTGTGCCTGCAAACTCTTCATATAACTCTTGTGAAATCAGCAATTGCAGCACAAGATCTGTCACTGTGTTTTGCCATCCAGGCAGCACAGTGCCCAAGCACACAGCGATGAGGAAAGACAAAGGGAAATAAATATTTTAAGAAAACTGAGTTCTCAGAGTTCCTGTTATGGTGCAGTAGGTTAAGAACCTGACTTGAGCGGCTCAGGTCACTGCAGGGACGGGGATGGGAGGCAGGGGGGCAGGTACGATCCCTGGCCCAGTGCTCTGGGTTAAAGGATCTGGCATTGCAGGTTGCAGCTGAGGTTCAGATTCAATCCCTGGCCTGAGAACTTCCATATGCCATGGGCGCGGCCACTCAATAAAAAAGAAAGAAAAAAAACTGGGTTCTCACCTGGCTTGGGATTCTTACTCAATTTAGTAATCCCAGATGAATCACTTCATCCTATGGCTGATCAGTTTTTGCAGTGTGTGAAACAGGGCTCATAAAGTCTGTTATTCCATCTTTATCAGAGTTTCACGAGAATTGCATATCAGCATGCGAAGCACCAGCCCAGTACGCAAATGCATAGCACTGCTGTCATTCAGCAAATGTGCTTATCGATATCAGTTGCTATGCAATGCCGAACACACACTTGGAGTCCCCTAACAGCAGGAGGGAGGCAGTACAAATGGAACTGGGTAAAGACAAGGACTCTGGGGACAGATGCAGGTCTGCATCGCAGGTCCACCATTTCCTGGCAAGATTTGTAAGCAAGAGATTTAATGTCATTGAACCTAACTTTTCCCATCTGTCAGAGGGGGTCACAGCATAGACTTTGTTGTCAGCGTTAAATGAGAAATACCTATAATGTACCTAGCAGAGATCCTGGCCAAAAATAAAACTCAAAAATAAAATGGCAACAGTAGTTGTTTTTATTAAAATCATTATTAAGTCCTTTTTTTTTTTTTTTTTTTTTTTTTTTTTTTGGCTTTTTAGGGCCGCACCTGCAGCACATGGAAGTTCCCGGGCTAGGGGTTGAATCAGAGCTGCAGCGGCTGGCCTTCACCACAGCCAAAACAACTCAGGATCCGAGCCGTATCTGCAGTCTACACCACAGCTCACAGCAACAAGAGATCCTTTAACCCACTGAGCAAGGCCAGGAATTGAACGTGTGTCCTCAAGTTGGGTTGGTAACCCACCGAGCCACCACAGGGGCTCCCTCATTATTAACTCTTGAAGTAGATACACTTCTAGAAGTGACTTAGTCCCATCCGCAAACTTCGTTCCATGGGGAACCAGGATGAATGATGACAAAGCATCAGGAAGCAGTCATTTGTCTCCAAAGGCAGGCTATTGGGTAGAAAACTTGCAAAAAGTGGGCAAGAATACACATGCGCAATGCTTGCTGTGAGCCGGGTCCTAGAAAGGAAGGTGGGGGGAAAAAGGAAAGAATAACAGAGGCCAAGAGGCGGAGAGAAGCTTTGCAAAGACGTGCTGAGGCGAAGTCGTAAACAACGCTGCAGGGGTGTGGGACGTGGGGAAACCACGGGAGGGGATTAAGTGGTTCTGTTTGAGAAAGGGAACTGGGCTGCAGTCTACCAGGCAGAGAGAGAGCAAGCCAGAGGAGGTCGCACTGCTACTGAACCAACAAGAACCACGGAGTGGGATGGGCTGGGAGTTTGGGGTGAGTGGATGCAGCCTATAGCATTTGGAGTAGCAACGGGGTCCTGCTGTAGAGCACAAGAAACTATATCTCATCATTATGATGGAGGATAATGTAAGAAAAAGAATGTATATGTGTATGACTGGGTCCCTTTGCTGCAGAGCAGAAATTGACAGAACATTGTAAATCAACTATACTAAAAAATTAAAAAGAAAATAAACAGACAACTTTCCCAGTAAACTGGGACTAATCTTAAAAAAAAAAAAAAAAAAGAGGTTGAGGGGGGCGGAATTCCTGTCGTAGCACAGCAGAAACAAATTCTACTAAGAACCATGACGTTGCAGGTTCGATCTCTGACCTCACTCAGTGGGTCAAGGATCTGGCGTCGCCATGAGCTGTGGTGTAGGTCTCAGACACGGCTCAGATCTGGCATTGCTGTGGCTATGGCGTAGCCCAGCAGCTACAGCTCCAATTGGACCCCTAGCCTGGGAACCTCCATGTGCCACATGTGCGGCCCTAGAAAAGCAAGGAAAAAAAAAAAAAAAAAAAAAAAATATATATATATATATATATATATATATGTCTTATTTAACCCACTCCATCCCAAACAGTTATAAACAGTTACTAACGAAAATGTCAGATTTTTTTTTTTTCATACCAAGGCTTCAAAATCCAGTGTGTTAAAAAAAAAAAAAAAAATCCACTATGTGTTTTCACCTACAGTACCTGTCAATTATACCAGCAACACCTCAAGCACTCAACATCCACATATGGTGCAGAGCTGATCCCAAGAGAAAAGAATTCCATTTTCCTGGGCAGCTACTAGGACCTTTTAAAAGCCCAGACTCCTAAAGACCTTTGGGAGTTCTGTGGTGTCTCAGCGGGTTAAGGATCTGGTCATTGCCATGGCACAGGTTGAATCCTTGGCCTGGGAACTTCCACATGCCCCAGGTGTGGCCAAAAAAAAAAAAAAAAAAAAAGAAGAAGAAGAAGACACCTTTCGAGGAGACATAGATATATAATGTAAAAGAACCATCTATTTATTCCTGACAGTTTTTCCTTAACCTCCTTGCTTGAATTTAGGCAGTTTCACACTCTGTTGAAAACCTCCTCCAATTCAACACTCACAGATGACCAGCTAGGGCTTGGCCTGGGCAGGTTAATCATGGTGGATGGTCTGTCCACTCTCTCATTCTAAGGGACACTGTTGTCCAAGCCTTCTCCCTGCAATCCCAAGGCAGCTTTATGCACCCATTTCTCCCCCTGGCTCAGGTGACCAGGGATGAATGGGCACAGGACCCCAGGAACTGTTGGGCCCATCTCTGTAGTCACGTGGCGTGGAAGTCTTGCCACATGACTACAGAGGGACAGACCACTGTGGATGAGTTGGGCCAATCAGTTCCTTTGTCAGGAATACAGAGGCAGAATCAGTCAGTGGATAGAAGCATCCAAAGAAGACACACATGCAAGAGGCAGAGAGAGCTATGGTAACACTGGATTTCCAGTCCGTCCTTAGGTTTCTTTGGGGTCCTCTTGGATCTGTTTTTCAGATCAAGCTTCCAATAGACATTTCATTTTTACAAAGCAATTCTCTAGATGAAAGAATATTAAAAGTCTCCTGTGGGAGAGTCGCCAAGTAACGCTAGTTCCTGGAGCTCTGTGAGAACCTTCCAGCATCGACACAGCTGTTTTGCTGTGTCTTTTATGGTCACGATAAGTTTAAAAGAATCCCTTACGGATTGAGGAAGCCTGAAGGCGTCTGTACCTTTCAAAAAAAAAAAGGCCTACCGCAGAGATGGATGCCTCCACACACATTCAAGCAAAATTCTTTTTTTCCACACCCCCGCTCTGGACCTGTGTGTGCTGTCTCATGACTACAGTTAGCCTGACAGAGAAGTGATGGATTACTTTGGGTTGCATTCCCAAGTAATTATATTCTGAAAAGACTTCATTGCGGTAGCCCTCTGGGGACCTTTTCAAGCCTCACATCATCTGCAGTAGTGGTTCTCAGCCGTGACTACACATCACAACCACCTAGAGTCCTTTTAAAATACACTGTCGCCCAAGCCCTCTTCCAGACCTACAAAATCAGCATCTCTGGGGACAGGTCCCTGGGCACCTGTATTTCATAAAAGCTCCCCAAGTCATTCCAATGCGCAGCCACAGCTGAGAGACACTGATACATGGGATACACCCTTGTATAGGCTTGGGCTCTGGCAGAGACAATCAGGTACTGTTTTTCATTATAAAAGAAATGCGTATATGTTTTTTAAAGAATACATAAAAAATAAAGAATGGTCCAAAGTGGAAAAGTAAGTCTCACTTATCAGTAGAATCTCCAACGGTCTCATTCCCTGAAAGTAACTATTTTAACCTCACGGGCACCCTTCCAAGAATTGTCTATGCCTATGCAAATATATACATGTATATATGTACATATGCGAATATATGCAAATGTATATATATATATATATACAAGTATATGCGTGTGTGTATAGAGACATACATGACTATATATACAAACGCACACACATATCTTTTTTTTCCTGCGGCTGACATTTTTTCTTACAAATATATTTTGGTTATTAGTCTAGAAAAATATTTTTTTCAGCTCTACCCATGGCATACGGAAGTTCTCAGACCAGGGATCAAATCCAGGCTGGAGCTGCGGACTACAGCACAGCTGCAGCAACGCTGGAGCATTTACTCACTGCACCACAGCAGGAACTCCTAGTCTAGAAAATTTTGATTAAAAAATAATAGCAGGGTTTGAGAGGGTATTTACTTTCCCAGATACTACAACAAATTATAAAGCAAAAGTAAATAAAACAGTGTGATCTTATTGCTAGAATAATTATTCATTTGAATAGAATAAAATGTTAAAAATAATCAGGAAATTGATTTGGTATATGAAAAAATGGGCATTTCAAGTCACTGGGGAAAAGACAGATTACTCAATAAATTATATTGGGATACTTGGCTAATTTTGTTAAAGCGGATTCTTTCCAAATGATAGTCAACTACCCCAATGCTACTAGATTGAAATGCTATATTAACATGAATCAGTTTCTGGACACTGCTTTTCCACGATCTCTCTAGTGTTGCACCAGTATTTTAATTATTGTATGTTGTGACATGGTTCCATATCTAGTGTAGCTAGACTTCCTTCCTGACTTTACTTCCCACCCCATCCCCTGCCACCAAGAAATCGCCTGGCTAGGGCCTCCTCACCTGCTCCACATCCACCAAGCAGCCCGGGAGGCATTTGCAGTGATAAAGCAGGAGCCCAAACAGTACCAGAAGAACAAGGCAGCCCATATTAGCACTGTGAGAACTCTGAGAACAAATTGTCCCTGCAACAATAGCTCCCCAAAGTTGGCCAGGACCTACACTCTGTCTAAATAGGGCGAGTACTACTAAAATAAAATATTTAAGTAGGCTTGAGAGTCTTCTAACATGTTATGCAAAATGTCCAAAGCATGATTGGAAATCACTCATCATACCAAGAACCAGGGACAATGCAATCAACCAGTGCCAACATGAAGGTGAATCAGATGTTGGAATTATCTGACTAGGATTTGAAAGCAGCTGTTATAAAAACGCTTCAACAAACAATTAAAAATTCTCTTGAAACAAATGAAAAAAACATAAAATCTCAGTGTAGAAATAGAATTTATAAAAAAGAACCAGATGCAAAATATAGAGTTTAAATACACAGTAACAGAAATTTAAAAAAACCCTCACCAGACAGGAAGGAAATAATAAAGACAACATCAGAAATAAATTAAACTGAAAACAGGAACACAATAGAATCAACGAAAAAAAAGAGCTGGTTTTTACGAGGAAAAAATCAGTAAGATCTGTTCATCTCTAGCTAGACTGATAAATATAAAAAGAAAAAAGACACAAATTACCAACATCAGGAATGAAACAAGAGATATTGCTACAGATCCTGTAGCCATTAAAAGGATAATAAGGAAATATACACTTGTAGATTCAACAACTTCAAAGAAATGGATTAATGTCTTGGAAACCATAAACAATAAAAACTCAGTCAAGATGAAATAAGTAATATGAATAGTTCTAAAATTATTTTTAAAATTGATTTATAATTAGAAACCTCCTGAGAAAGCCTTAGTTCCACGTTACTTCATGAGAATTTTATCAAGCATTTAAAGAAGAATTCACACACCAATGTTACATAATAATGTCCAAATATAGAAGAGAAGGAATCACTTTGTAACTCATTTTATGAGGCCAGTATTACCTTGATACCAAAACTGGACCAGAGTTCCCATGTGGCTCAGAAGGTTAAGGATCTAGTGTTATCACTGCAGTGGCTTGGGTTGCTGCTATGGCATGGATTCGATCCCTGGCCCAAGAACTTCCATATGCCATGGCTGTGGCCAAAAAAAAGAAGAAGAAGAAGAAAAAAAAGCAGAGAAGACAATACAAACAAGAGAAAATTACAGATCAATAATGCTCATGAACTGAGATGCAAAAATTCTCAACAAAGTATCAGTAAGTTGAATCTAGCAGTTCTCTATCAAAAAGGATAATATACATGACTGAGTGGGATTTATTCCAGATACACAAATATGCCCAAATTAAAAAAAAAAACATTCAAGTGTAATCCACTCTATCACCAGACTAAAGATGAAAAAACATATGATCGTATCAGCTGACAGAAAAAAAAAAAAACCTTTAAAAAAATTCAACACTCATTCATGAATTTTTTTTTTTTTTTTTTTTTTTTTTTTTTTTTTTTTTGGTTTTAGGGCTGTACCCACTGCATATGGGTAGGTTCCCAGGCTATGGGTCTAATTGGAGATACAGCTGCCAGCCACGGCCACAGCCACAGCAGCACCAGATCCTTAACCCACTGAGCGAGGCCAGGGATCAAACCTGAAACCTCATGGTTCCTAGTTGGATTTGTTTCTGCTGCACCATGACAGACACTCATGATAAAATTTTTCAACAAACTAAGACTAGAGGGAAACTTTCTAAATGTGATTAGAGCACCTACAAAAATGTACGTTCAACATCATTCTTAGTGGTGAAAAACTACTGAATGCTTTTCCTCTAAGACTGGGAGTAAGGTAAGAATGTCTGTCTCACTACTTAATGGTGTGGATGGGCCAATCCCAAACTCACAATCCATCCCCCCACCACACACACACACCCCCTTTCCCCTTTGGTAACCTTAAGTTTGTTCTTGAAGTCTGTGAATTTGTTTCTTTTGTGTGCATGTGGAAGTTCTTAGACCAGGAATTGAACTCATGCCACAGCAACCACCCAAGTCACTGCAGAGACAAAGCCAGATCCTTAACCGGCTGTACCACAAGGAAACTCCCTTGTTTCATTTCTGTAAATAAATTCAGTTGTATCATTTTTTAAGATTCCACATGTAAGTGATACCATATGATGCTTGTCCTTCTCTGACTTACTTCACTTAGTATGATAATCTCTAGGTCCATCTATGTTGCTAGAAATGGCATTATGTCATTCTTTTTTGTGGCTGAGTAATATTCCATTTATACATGTACCACATCTTCTTTATCCAGTCCTTTGCTGATGGACATTTAGGTTGCTTCCATGTCTTGGCTATTGTAATAGCGCTGCTGTGAACACTGGGGTGTGGTCTGAGGCCTGAGGCTATGCAGGGACTCTGAATAGATGCCTCTGCCCTTCCACACCCCGGGGGGCTTCATCTAGGCTGGCTTCTGTATAAACAAGAATGTCACCAGTGTTCCAGTTATTTTTGTTGCATGACTAACTACCTCTATACTTGGAGACTATGTATTGTCACTCTCTCTCAGGATGCTGTGGGGTGACAGGGCTGAGCTGACCAGTTCTCCCTTGGGGTCTCCTGTACAGATCGTGCAGCCTGAGTTTGAAGGGCTGGACCATCTGGGGCTGGTCGGACTTCCCTCCACCTAATTAGCTTGGGTATTCTCACAGCATGACAGTCTTGAAGTAACAGGCAGCCGTGTGCTGGGGCCAGCTTGTAGGAACTTGTAAGAACTAATTCTGCGTATTTCTTTCCAACCCTGCATTCCGTGCTGTCACATTGGTAGCGTGAAATCAGCCATGGTGGGAGCGAGTATACCATGCAAACCAGTGACCACTGCCCATCAGGGGCCTTTCCCTGACCCCCAAGAGCCAGGTTACCAGCATGTGACTTTCTTTACATGGTGGTTGGCTTCCCCCAGAGTGAGAGGGCCAAGAAAACCAGAAGAAAGCTGCAAAAGTTTCTGAGAACCTAGCCATGGACGTCCCTAACCGTCACTTTCTTCCTATCCTATCAAACAAGTCCCTAAACCTATACCCGATTCAAGAGGAGGAGAATTATCTTCATTGTCCCTTGGAAGAAAGCAAAGAGATTGTGTAATAGAGGACCCGGCCCAGAGTAGTTCCTCAGTAATTGTTTGATGAATGAATGAATGAAGTCTGAATGTCCTTACATCACCCTAAAAGTATAAAGCCTTCTGGGAAGTCTTAATTCAGCATCAGAGAGGCCAATAATTCTTAAGTCCCTAAAGAGCCTAGATGTAAAATTGCTCGACATAGCTCTATTTAGTCGGCCGGTATTCATGGACCTGTTTACCCGAGCTCTTCCTGCTTAGTTACTCCACGGGGACTGCATACATGACAATGGCATAATGCTTATTTTATAGGTGTTCTTATACTGTTTGTTTGCTTTACCTGCCTAAGTAAATTGCAGATTCCTTGAGAGAGTTCTCATGTATTTCTTTGCCAGTCCTCCTCCCCATCTGGCCAAAACTAGATAATCATACTTACATATACACACGGACGCTTACAAGATACAGGATAGTCAGAAATTATAATAAGCCCTATTCTCTCTTTTTTTTCCCCCTTTGGATGAATACTCTTCCATTGTATGAATTTATCAGTATTGAAGGACATCTTACTTTCAGTATTTGACCATTATCAATAAAGTTCCTATGAATAAAAAAAAAAGAAAGAAAAGAAATTATAAGCCTGAGAAGAAAAGAAGGAACTAAAAATTCTTCATTGTTATGTTTCACAAGCGTTCTGATTTCCATTTTATAGCTGAGGAAAATGATTCTCAGGGAAATGTACCAGGAGTTCCTGTGGTGGCTCAGGGGGTTAAAAATCTGACAGGATACCCCCGAAGATGCTGCTTTGATCCCTGGCCCCCCTCAGTGGGTTAAGGACCCGGTGTTGCCACAAGCTGCAGCGCAGGGTGTGGATGCGGCTGGGACCCGGCGTTGCTGTGGCTCGGGTGTAGGCCCGATTCGAACCCTAGCCAGGAAACTTCCCATATGCCACGGGTTTGGCCCTAAAAAGAAAAAAAAGAAAAAAAAAAAAAAGGGAAACATACCCATCTGGTCAAGGCCACACTGCAAAGTGGTGAGCTAGGATTCCTATGAGACCTGCAGGGTTTCAAGGACCTGAGCTTTATGTGTCCTTCAAGCCATCCTCCTACTGCAATGTACAGTCCCTCCCCCGCCCCATGTGCCCCATCCTCTCTGCCTCCTGCTTGAAGCATCCACAGGAGTCATAAAAATGCTAATGCTTCTAAACCCCAGATAGGGCAATCAGGGTTTTCAATTCTGCCCTTAGAAGAAATGTCCTTTAAAAGCTTAGGAAGACACAAAGCTTAAAGCGTCATATACTAGGAAGGGAGGGAGCCTGACAGCGGAGAGGTCAGCTAAGCAGCTATTGCAATAAATGAAGCAAAGAGTGTTGGTGGGATGGACCAAGGGAGGGGTGGTGGGATGGGGATGGAAAATTTCGAGGATTATTAAGAAGACAGAACCCGCAGACTAGTGATGGACTGGATGGTGCAGGTGATGATCAGTCAGTGTCGAATCATCACTCTGGCTGCACCGGGAACCTGAGACTGGAGAGAGGAAGCCGGGATGGGAGGTCTCCTCATTCCTGGAGAAGAGACGGTGAGGGCTTCAACTAGGAAAGCAGGCGTGGAAGCGGGAGAAGGCTGGGCTGGAGAGAGAACACAGAGGCAGAACCGGCAGGATGTGTTGCCAAACTAGATGTGGAATGTGAGGATGAAGGAAGGGTCGAGGGTGAGGTCCAGAAATCTGTCCTAGATCACCAACTGCTTTTCATGAAGCCGGAGGACACGGGGTGGGGGGGAAGCCGTCTTCAGGTAAGGATGAATTCTGGATGTGCCAAGTTTGAGGTGAACTTGCAAGCAGATGCTGGCAGCTGGCATGCCACTGCATTTAAAACCAAACAAGCACCTCTTATCTCAATGCGATGCTTTGTTCCCTTCATAGGTTAGGGATGAAAGCCCTCTACGCCGTGTGAGGCAGGCTTCTTCGTCGGGTGATAAAGGGGCTCCACAATTCTCAACGTTTTCACTTCGTGGTGGTTCAACTCTCTCCAAAAGCCATTTATCACCCTCTAGGCGCCTCTGTCATCACCAAAATGTCTTTCTTGAGACTTCCAAAGCTCATAAGAGCTGTATGATTCAGTCCGTGGCAGTGACTCATATAACTCAGAGGACGTGTGGCAGGGAGATGTCAGCGGCCCCTAAAACCACAGGTTTGCACACACACACACGTACACCCCCCCCCGCCCAAAACTTAGGACCTGCGTGGACAGGCTTTAAGACGTGTTTGCACACTTCTGCCCCACAAGGGAGCACAGCCATTGTTTACACAAGGCTCTTGCGTGTCAGGACAGGGAGCCCGGGCCCTTTGTCCCTGCCCGGCTCCTGGAAGAAGGGAAGCATTCAAGCCCAGCGAGTGGGCACATGATGGCTCTGCAGAGAGCAGCTGCTTTGATCGTGAACCCCTCTAAGGCTTCTACCCACAGCACGAAGCCAGTGGTTAGGAAGGTCAGGGGGGTAGGACAGCCCAAGAAGACCACCCGAAGCTGCTTCACCAACGTGCTCATCATCTCACTCCTAGAACAGGCACCCGCAACCAAGCCCGGTTAGAGTTCCATGCCCACGGCAGCCTGCCCGGGACCTGCCAGCTGCCCCCTCCCCCCACTGGTGGAAACCAGCCGCCTGGGAACCAGCCACCCTCCTCACCCAGAGTGTCCCTTGACCCAACTTTACCCCGAAATGCCCTAAAAAGCCCCCCTCACATCAAGCTTTCCTGCCCACTAAAGAGGAGCTTTCCTACCTCGAGAGAAGGTCCCGGGGTCCGGCCGTGGAAAAAACCCTGAGTTCCAGCAGACGTGACGGCGACGCACAGGACAGCTCTGTGGCTTTTAAAAGAAGAAAGGTGACTTCATCTCGGGGGCCGTGGAGTTTAGGAGAGCAGCGAGGGCTCCCTGGCTGAGCCAACTCGGCCTCGCCAGTGATGACTCCATCCAAATTATGCAGCCACTGCCCAGACACGTTCAGCCTTCGGAAGGTGAATCGCTGGAATCTGACTTGCCCAGTTGTTTTCAAAGAGCTTCAGAAAGTCCGGAAGCACCAACCACCTTCCCCTGGCACCAGGGGTAGAGAAATCACGCACTCCCCCCACCCCAACCCCCAGGGGCCTTTCATTATCTCGCAGGAAGCCAACATTCTAGGGAAGGAAAACAGGTATTTAAACTGCAGAGAGGTGAAAAAAATTCTTAGGGGAGGCGGGGAGAGAGAAGAAGCAAAGAATCTTTCAGGATGGAGGGGAGGCTGTAAGAAGCTGGAAGGGAACATCGTGCCAAGAGGTTCTCAGAGCTGCTGGATTTGTAAGCATGCAAAGGTGACAAAAAGGTGACGATCTGGACTTGGCCGAGGGGAAAGTATTGGGTTCAGCAGAAAGAATGAGTCACTGCATGGAAAGAAATGTGACAACCTTTTTAATGAAGGCGACCTATTTTTAATTTTTCCTTTTGACGGTGGTACCATTCAACCCCTTTGAGGTCACTGGAACATTAATATATTAGCTCAAAACATGCCTGCACACCACCAAGATTTGGGAAAAGACACATTTAAAAAAAAATTAAAGTACAGTTGATTCACAATGTTGTGCCAATTTCTGCTGTACAGCAAATGTGTGTATGTGTGTGTGTGTGTGTGTATAGATATATTCCTTTTCTTATATTATCTTCCATTGTGGTTTATCCCAAGAGAGACACATTTATTTAAGTCAGGAGTTTTCTTTTTTGCATCTTAACGGTGAGGCTGGAGCAGTCAGATTTCTCACATGGGATTCAAGACCAGGTCGAGCGACCCAGTAGGCCAGGTACTTCTCCATGATGCCACGCCCTTGGGCCAGACTTTGGGCAGGACTTCCGGCTGTGCTGCCCGGACAAGGCATGGTAATGGCTGTGACCTCGGTTGGAAGCGGGGCAGAGGGTCGAGCTTGGCAGCTGACTTGCCCTTCCTCTCACATTTCTCATCAGGAGGTGTACGGTGACTTTGGGTTTCTGGGCGTGTGTCCATTTCTTGCTGGACTATTTTGGGGCTTTGGGGATCTTCTTGTGTCAGGTTTCACTCCAGAGAGGGTTAAAACAAGAAAAAAAATCTCTTTTGGTTTAGACTGAGACATTCAATCCCTACAGGAGCAAGGGATTTTTGAATTCAGAGGTTTACACAGTGTTGACATGGTTTCTGAAAGGAATTTTCAAGTCTTCTGGTCGGAGGGTTACTGATGCTAGAAATAGAAGAGGAGAGGAATTGTCTCAGTGGTAAAAGCGAAAAAGGGTAGGAGCCATTGTTATTCGGTTTATTGTAGTACCTTCAGAGCCTTGCACCGAGAGCAGCTCACAAGAGGCTCTGAGTAGGTTAAGTGGTGTCTGGCAGCCCCTGCAGTTCCAGATTTCTAGAACAAATCAGTTGAGGACTTTTGAAAAATTGAAATATAATTGATATACAACAGCATAGTAGTTTTATGTGTGTTCATCACAGTGCATCATAGTAATTCAATATTTATATGCATTGACAACTCTTAAAGTCACCGTCTGGTAAGCAAGGCAATTGCAGAGAGCGTGAGCAAGTGGGTCTTATGCAAGGCAAGAGAAATTTGGTCCCCTTTGCTTTGCCTCAACCCCCAAGCTCATCACCACTGTTAGAATAAAGCAAATAAAAATAGACCAAATAGAGCCCCATTTGCCTACCCAGGTCCCCTGTACATCAGCTAGACTCACGTGGCTTTGCCCAGGGCCAGGATGCCATCTCGGAGGCAGTCTGCCAAGTATCTTCAATTCTGTTGAAAGAATTTTGTAGTGAACACCCATAAACATACCACGTCGTTTCTTCAACTGACATGTTACTGTATTTGCTTTATCGTATACGAATTCTCTATCCATTCTTCTGTTCATCCAGCAACTCAATGAATTTGTTTTGTTCTTCCACTCCCGAGTGAATTGCAGATATTAAAACACTTCCCCCAAATACTTCAATGTTATTAGCCAGAGTTCAGAATTTGTTTACAACTCCTTTATTTCTTTTCATATGAAAATCATATAAAATTCAATGTGAAACTTTTCAGTATATCATTCAATGAGTTCCTATAAATGCATACATCCATGCAACTCAGACCCTATCAAGAAACAGAACATTAATCATCATTCCAGAAAATTCCCTTGTCCTTCCCTAGCAAACTCCTGCCTTAGGACTCCTAGAGAGATCCAATCTTCTCATTTTTTTTTTTTTTACCATAGATCAGTTTCACCTATTATGGTAACTAGTGTAAGTAAAATCATATAATCTGTTTTCTTTTGTGGAATTGTTGTTCACTCAGCATGTTTTGAGGGTCCATCCATTCCTGTGGTTGGTTTCTTTTCACTGATGAATAGTATTTTACTGTATGAGTTTGCCACAGTATATCCAGTCTTCTACTGATGGACATCTGGTCTTCCAGTTTGGGGCTTGCACGAATAAAGCTAATATGAACATTTTTGGACACTCTTCTTTTGCAGACAAGTGTTTTTGTATCCCTTGGGTAAATACCTAGGAATAGAATCTCTGTGTGTGTTTTTAGAATGGGTATGTATTTAATTTATACGAAACTGGAAGATGTTTCCCAATGTTTTTGACCATTTTTCCTTCCTGCCAACAATGTACAAGAGTTCCATTTGCTTTATAGCCTTCTGACAACATTGGGTGTTGTCAGTCTAACTTTAGCCATGCTGTTGAGTGTGGAGTGGAATCTCTTTGTGGTTTCATTTGCATGTCTTTGATGACTAAAGAAGTCGAACATGTTTTCGTGTGTTTATTGGCCATTCCTTTACCATCTTTTATGAACTGTCTGTTCAAATCTTTTGGCGATTTTTAAATTGAGTTGTCATTTTATTATTGAGTTTCAAGAGTACTTACTATATTTAGAATGCCAGTTTTTTGACATGTTTTACAAGTATTTTTTCCTGCTCCGTGGCTTGCCTATACACTTTCTTAGTGATATTTCTTCTCATGAACAGAGATTTAATTTTGATGGTCTACATTTTATTTTATTTTTTTCCTTTTTGGCTTTTGTCTTCCTCCAAGTCATGAAGACATTCTCCTATGTTTTCTTCTAGAAGTTTTCTAGCTTTAACTTGTATGTTTAGATCTATGGCCCATCACGAATTGATTTTTGTGGCTAGTATGATTTAGGGCAAGATTCATTTGTTTCCCATGAACATGTAGTTATTTCAATACCATTTGGTCCTTTCCCAATTGGGTTGCTTTAACACTTTTGTCAAAAATAAAATAATGTCTAAGTGTGGTCTATTTCTGGGCTCTTTAGTCTGTTCCTTCAGTCTGTTGATCCTTGGGTCAGCCTTGCACTATCCTGATTATTGTAGCTCTAGGGTAAATCTTGAAGTCAAGCAGTGTAAGTCTACATCTTTGGCTTCTTTTCTCAAGACTTATTTGACGTCTTGAGAATTCTAGAATTCTAATTTCCTTACATTTCTGCAGAAATTTTAGAAGCGCCTTGTCAATTTTGACTATAAAGCATAGTACGATTATGATTAGGATTGTAACGCCTCTGTGGATCAGTTTGATAGTTTCCACCTCAACACAGAGTCTTTCATCCATTAACTTGATGTACCTTTGCACTCATATGCATCTTCAATTTCTCTCGGCATTATTTTGTTGATTTTCTCTTTGTCATTGAATCTTCGTCAATTTCACCATGATATGCCTGAATGTTTTTATCTTTGTCTTTTTTTTTTTTTTTTTTTTTTTTTGTCTTTTTGTCTTTCTGCCTTTTCTAGGGCTGCTCCTGCGGCATATGGAGGTTCCCAGGCTAGGGGTCTAATTGGAGCTGTAGCCACTGGCCTACGCCGGAGCCACAGCAACGCGGGATCTGAGCGGTGTCTGAGACCTACACCACAGCTCACGGCAACGCCGGATCGTTAACCCACTGAGCAAGGGCAGGGATCGAACCCGCAACCTCATGGTTCCTAGTCGGATTCGTTAACCACTGCACCACAACGGGAACTCCAGTCTTGTTTTTGATGTTATATTTCTTGGTGTTTATTGAGGTTTTAGAGTCTGTAAATATTTGTTTTTTTACCAAATTTATAAACTTTTCACTCATTATTTATTTAAATACTTTCCTGCATTATTTCTCTCCCCTCTCTCTGGGGCTCCATTATTTTTATAAAAGACATTTTGACATTGTTGAAAAGATTCATGAGTTTTTGCACATTTATTAAATCTCTTTTCCTCAGACTGAATCATTTCTGCTGATCTAACCTCTAGTTCACAGAGTTTTTCTTCTTTCATCCTCCTTGTGCTTTTAAGCACATGCATTGAATTTTTACTTTGGATATTTGTCAGTTCATATATTTTCATTTGGTTCTTTTAAAATAATTTCTATTTATCTGCTAAGATTTTCTGTTTTCATTCATTGCAGACATATTTTCCTCTACACACTTGAACATATTTATAATAATGTCTTTAAAATTCTTGTCTGCCAATTCTGTTATCTAAGTCATATTAGATTTGGTCTCTATTGATTATCTTTTCTCTATAAAATGAGTCATGTTTTCCTATTTTCTTGTATGTTGAATAATTTTGGAATGTATCCTGGTCATTATGAATGCTGTGTTGTAGAAAGTCTGGATTCTATTATGCTCTGCTGATGAGTCCTGACTTTTCTTTATTTGGGCTTTTAAAGTGGCTGAACTCAAACTGCAAAACTCTATCTTCCCTGCAGTAGCTGGAATCTCAGTCCAGCTCTTTTAACTGAGGCTGGGACTCATAAACTCTGCCTCTTATGTACGTGATTCAGGGTGAGCCGCTGATCCGGGCAGAGTTTATGTATAGAGTGTAGGGCTTCCTTTCTGCCCTGCATATCACAGACAAGGCCCTATTCTGAGCCTAAAGGCTATAAATCGGAGTTCCCCTCGTAGCGCAGTGGTTAACAAATCCGACTAGGAACCATGAGGTTGCAGGTTCGATCCCTGGCCTTGCTCAGTGGGTTAAGGATCCGGCGTTGCCGTGAGCTGTGGTGTAGGTCGCAGACGCAGCTCGGATCCTGCGTAGCTATGGCTCTGGCATAGGCCAGCGGCTATAGCTCCGACTGGACCCCTAGCCTGAGAACCTCCACATGCCGTGGGTGTGGCCCTAGAAAAGACATTTAAAAAAAAAGAGAGAGAAAAATAAAAATAAAAGCTATAAATCAGGAAAATTTCCCCATGCCATACTCTTCTTCCAATCGTTCGGTCTCCTCTGATTTCTGCCGGATTTTTTTTTCTCTAGTACCTTTAAATAGGAGTTCTTATATTTTGTCCAGAAATTTATAAATGTTATTCATAATATGTGTGTTCCAATATGAGCTCCTTGGCCATACCAGAAGGTTTCAATTACCTTTCAAGTTTATCTGGTTTACCTTCAACAAGACAATTCATAGCTCATTCCTGGGATACCATTTGTTTTATTTCAAGCATCACCTCAGACTGGTTATGTTGACGTGGATACTGCGCTTCATCAGAAAAGGGTGACATAATCAATAAGCAATGCCTGCCTTGGTCATAGGAGGGGAAATGTAAGCCAGATACCTGCAATTTCTATTATGGTGATTTATAAGACAATGTAGTATTCAGCTGTTTGTACCTACTGGAACATCTTCTTGAAGTCTATTATTTGCTTGTCTGACGGTTAATTTTCTCCATTAGATGTAAACTTCATGAGAGCATGGATTATGCTTGTAAAATTCGCTCTTATATGTCCAGTCAGTGCCTATCATATGGAATACAGCAGGTGCTCAATTAATATTTGGTGAGTGAATGAGGATAGTACCTGACTAGGACCCATTCCAACTTGGCACAAGTTATCATCAGTGCTCGATCTCTGAAAAAAAGAGTAGACACTTTAGGAATAACTAGTCTAGTTCCATTTTTGCTTTAGTCTTCCTTTAAAAATTTTTTTTATTTTAATTATATTTATTTTTTCTATCAGAGTTGATTTACAATGTTTTGTCAATTTATACTATACAACAAAGTGACCCAGTCACACACACACACACACACACATTCTTTTTCTCACATTATCCTCCATCATGCTCCATCATAAATGACTAGATATAGGTCCCTGTGCTCTACAGCAGGATCTCACTGCCTATCTGCTCCAAATGCAAGTTTGCATCTATTAACCCCAGACTCCCAGCCCATCCCACACTCTCCCCCTCCCCCTTGGCAACAAGCCTTCCTTTTAAAAATTATATAACCAATGCGGAGAAACAATTAGAGAACACAGACTAGCAAAAATAAGATAAATAACCCTATTTTTCCCCCATAGACATAACTGTCTTGACCATTTTTTTTTCACATAGCTCTTGATTATCCTTCAATCTTGTTTCTCGGCCTTGGGTGCATATTCTCATTCATTATTGGGGCAGTTTTGAAAAGGCATGATGTTCATGCCACATTCCAGACCAATTAAATCACCTTCTCAGGGACTGGGACCCAATACTAATTTCCAAGATGAGGCCAGTCGTGCCATCAAGAGGACTCAGGGATGTCCCAGCTGGGTCCATCGGAGGTTTTTCAGATGTTATATTCTGTCTCCCACGTGATACACTCCCTGCCCTCCTGGAGACTTCAAAGAAGGCAAGATTGAAGTAATTAAATATGAAATAATTAGACATCAAAAGGACACCAGAGATACAGAATCAAGTGCTAAACTGCATCGACGTGGTGAGTTAAATGTGCCAGGACAGTTAGCCTGAGTGTGTTCAGAGGTGGACTCCCCTGGACTCCTTGGCGGGGAGCCCCGCCAGCTACACGGCAAGAGTCTCCTCCCTCCATAAAGGTTTGGTGAAAGGGGCACAGCGACACATCAGAACGAGAGATGAGGCTGATTCTACGCCTCCTTTCTTTGACGATTTCTGTTTTACAGGATCCTATGTTCCCAGGTTCCGGGCCTCCACCCTCTCTTTGTGGGAAGGCTGTTTTAAACTTTTACCTGACTTCAGATCTGGAGAAGATCAACTCTCCACCAGAGAATCTCCTGTAGGCAATGCCGTTGCTGACCAAGTAGCCCGAGTGGAACCCAGATGAGCTGGGCGTAAACCTCTATCCCCACCTATTTCCCCAGCTCGCCCCAGGGGAACTGATCAGTAACCAAGCCCAGAGCCTTGTTCTTGACCCAGGGGGCTTAAGAGAATCTCCTGGGAGATAGTAAAATACCTATTCTTAGGCCCTGCCCCAGAACAATTACATAGAACCTCTGGGGCATGGGGGCCACAGGCACTGGTACCTTTGTCAAAACGTCCCAGGCAATTAGGACCTGGCCCCAGGTGAGAAATCTTGGTGAGGCAACCTCGGGGTCCAGTCTCATGGGTTGTGGGTACGTTTGAAATCTCCCTTTCTGCTACTCCTACAGGCAGAAAACAGTTAAGTACCAGGCAATATGTTAAATAGGCGAGGGTGTGAATCCCTGCTTTGCTGTGTGTTGACTGTGTGATAAGGGCTCTGACATTCCATTTAGTTCATGCTAAAAGAGGCAAAATAATAGCTCCTACCAATGAGATCCCCTAAGACACCGTATATAAAGCTACGGCACAGTGTCCACTCCCTTCCCACCATGTACGCCCCCCCCCTGCCCCCCCGCTGCCCCCTTAGCATTGCAACAAGAGCTACAGGCAGCTCTGGCTTGGTTTTGTGCAATTTCTCCTTGATTCGACCGTGACCACTGTGTCGGTCTGGATTTGCAGCCCTGGCCCCTGGATCTGATACCAGCTCCTGAACTTGATCTGGATCTTCTTTCTTGCCTGGCGGGTTCCAGGCCCAGTTTCTATCACCTGTTTCTGTGGCTCAGCTCTAAGCCCCAAAGGGATGGTTTCTAAAAGTAACTGACCCCGAGTGGCTCCAGCTGAGTTTTAACACTGGGAGGGGGTGGGGCTCATTTTAGCCTCATCCTGGACTAACATCTGAGAAAAGGCAGGGCCAGGCAAGCCCAACCTGCCCCCCTAATATCTGGGCTGGAGGACACAGAGCAAGGCTGGGGAGGTGGTGTCGGCATCATCCCAGTCACCTTATAAGGAAATATAATACCGGAAACCCTTGGCCTCAAAATCTCCTTGGATGGGAGCCTCAGGGGCTGTGCTGAGTGGGAGTATCCACCAGGTAAACCAGAGTTTTTTGATATGTTAATGCTCATTCTGGGCTGGGCTGGGTTGTTTTCTGCCTACCCAGGGACAGGACCAGGCAGGTAGGGACAGGGCCCTGGAGGGACCCGAGAGCCTGCAGGAAAGTGGTTGATGAAAAGATAGAAGAGGTTACTGATTTCTTTGTGTTTTAGAGAAACTGAGAAGGAAAGAGGATGGAGCAGTGTAGTGACGGAAAGCCCGGACTGAGAGAAGAGGGATGGCTTGAACAAGCCTGGTCCAGAGTAGCCTTTTAATGACCATTGGCTGCACGAGTGTGGAACGAAAGGCTTCCAAGATGGAGAAGAAGAGATGCTTTGGGGCTGCCCTGTATCTTGTGCTTTGGAAGGAAGGGCAACCAGCTTGGAGCAAATTGGGTGTCAAAAGACTTGGGGGTGAGGGAGGGACACAGCATCAGAAAGGGTATGTGGGAAAAAAAAAAAAAAAAAAAAAAGGAGTTCCCGTCGTGGCACAGTGGTTAATGAATCTGACTAGGAACCATGAGGTTGCGGGTTCGGTCCCTGCCCTTGCTCAGTGGGTTAACGATCCGGTGTTGCTGTGAGCTGTGGTGTAGGTTGCAGACGCGGCTCGGCTCCTGTGTTGCTGTGGCTCTGGCGTAGGCCAGTGGCTACAGCTCCGATTAGACCCCTAGCCTGGGAACCTCCATATGCTGTGGGAGCGGCCCAAAGAAATAGCAAAAAGACAAAAAAAAAAAAAAAAAAAAAAAAAGAAAGGGTATGTGGCCTCCAGGCCAAGGGGAAATGAGAGAGAAATGAGCTCTTACAAGTCAGGCTCAAAGACCAGCAACAAAGAACTGTTGAGGAGCCCCAGGATTAACAGAGAAAGAAGACAGATTAGTGAAAAGAGTAGGGCTTTTGGAGTGACTCACACTAGTTTCCCCGTCTATCACTTAATGCTGTGTGATCTTACGCAAATTACTCAACTGTTCTGAGCCACAGCTTCTCTGTACACTTATTGAACATTCATCAACAACTTATTGAGCACCTGCTACATGAGCCAGACCGTGGTGAACAGACCTGTTTCTTGCCCGGATTCATCTAACAATCTGGTAGGGAGGGCAGGTGAGCGAAAAGGACGAGACAAAAGCAGATGGTGGTAGAGTTCCTGTCGTGGCTCAGTGGTAACGAACCCAACTAGCCTCCATGAGGACTCGGGTTCGATCCCTGACCTAGATCAGTGGGTCGGGGATCTGGCATTGCCGTGAGCTTTGGAGTAGGTCAAAGACTTGGCTCAGATCCTGCATTGCTATGGCTGTGGTGTAGGCTTGCAGCTGCAGCTCCAGATCAACCCATAGCCTGGGAACCTCCATGTGCTGCAAGAGCGGCCCTAAAAAGACATAAAAAAAAAAAAAAAAAAAAAAGGCAGATGGTGGTAAGCTCTGTGAAGAAAGTCAACAGCGTAAAAGAGGGCGGTCCCGTGGAGAGGGACGAGGAAAGCCTCAGTGAGGAGGGGTCTTGGAACAGCCGCTCTGAATGGTGGGAGGAGCCTTCGCTATAGAAGAGCATTCGGGGCGGAGGGAAGAGCAGGTGCCAAACTCTTAACAGCAAAGAGCTTGGCAGGTCTGAAGAACAGCAAGGAAGCCAGGGTGGATGGGGGACAGTGAGCCAAGAGGAAATGGACTGAGGCAGGTAAGAGAGAGAGGCAGAAAGGCACAAGGCCTCCGAAAGAGGCTGAATTTAGTAAGAGGAGACTAACTCCCATCTCTGGATGTGTGAGGACAGGCTGGGCAGGAGCTGCTCTGATGGAGGAGGGCAGACCCTGAGGGCAGAGGAGCTGAAGACCTGTGCACGAAAGGGGTGCCACGAGGACACGAGATCCTTAGAATGCAGCCTTGGTGTCAGCTGGAGCCCAGTAGGTGGGAACCCCTGTCAGAGGAAAAGCATCTGAAATCTAGTCTAGGACAGAACCTCTCTGATGGATGAAATTCAACATCTACTTCTGGGAAGAAAGTTCCTGATAAATTACTTAACCAATCAATTTTCTGATCAACTTTAATGAGAGGAATCTTTATCCTGGGAATCTAATCACCCAACCTCCTACCTGCTGACTATCAGCCAATTGTCTCAATGCTTAATCAATTATTTAACCAAATAATCTTTCTTTTCTTTTTGTATCTTCATCTAATAATGAGGCAACAAGTCTCTTTTCTGAGAAAGTAGCCCTACCAAAAGTGGGTCTTTGAATTGGTTGACTGGAGGCCTTTTCATGTGTGGAAAGATTGTAATAAAACATCAATCTGTGCTTTCTTTTTTTTTTTTTTTCTTTGTCTTTTTAGGGCTGCCCCCATGGCATATGGAGGTTCCCAGGCTAGGAGTCAAATTGGAGCTGTAGCTGCCAGTCTACACCACAGCCATAGCAACACTGGATCCGAGATGTGTCTGCAACCTACACCACAGCTCACGGCAACGCCAGATCCTTAATCCACTGAGCGATATCAGGTATCGAACCCATATCCTCAAGGATACTAGTCAGGTTTGCTACTGCTGAGCCACGATGGGAACTCCAACCCCTGCTTTTAATGGAATTTTATGAAAAGTTGTCACACCCTGGCTTGCAGGTCAGTAGACATGCAAAGACTTCACATTTTCTGTGAGTCCATGGTTCCTTCGCACACTGAGCTCCTGCTTGTAGCTTCTGTGTTCTCGATACCCGTGGCTTAGCAGTGGGGGTTCTGCTAAACTCCAGCTCGTATGAGCCCTTGCGTGTTGGTGAGGAATGAGGGGGGTAGTTGTTATACATTGAATTTTCCCCCCCCCACCAAAGATATGCTGAAGTCCCAACCCCAGTACCTCATAATGTGATCTCATCTGGAGGTAAGTTCTTTACAGAAGTCATTGAGTTAAGATGAAGCCCCATGAATGGGTGAAGAAGATGTGGTATTTGTACACAATGGAATGTTACTCACCATTTTAAAAAAAGAATGAAATAATGCCATTTGCAGCTACACGGATGGACCAAGAGATTATTACTAAGCAAAGTAAGTCAGAAAGAGAAAGACAAGTACTATATGATATCACTTATTTGTGGAAGCAAAAACACGGCACCAGGAGTTCCCGCTGTGGCTCAGCGGTAATGAACCGGGCTAGAATCCATGAAGCTTCGGGTTCCATCCCTGGCCTTGCTCAGTGGGTTAAGGATCTGGTGTGGCCATGAGCTGTGGTGTAGGTCGCAGATGAGGCTTGGATCTGGCATTGCTGTGGCTGTGGTGTAGGCCAACAGCTGCAGCTCTGATTCAACCCTGGCCTGGGAACTATCATATGCTGCAGGTGTGGCTCTAAAAAGACAAAAAAATATACATATACATACAGCACAAATGAACTTATCTACGAAACAGAAACTGACTCACAGACATAGAAGACAGACTTGTGGTTGCCAAGGGGGTGGGTTAGGGAAGGGATGGATCGGGAGTTTGGCATTAGCAGATGCCAACTTTTAGGTATAGGATGGATAAACAACAAGGCCCTACTGGATAGCACAGGGAACTATACTCACTCTCCTGTGATAAACCATCATGGAAAAGAATTTTTTAAATGAAGTCATTGGGGTGGGCTCTAATCTAATCTGACTAGTGTCTATAAAAGGGGGCAATTGGGAGGCAGATCTATACACAGGAAGAGCACCATGTGAAGATGAAGGCAGAGATCAGGTTCTTTGGTGGCCAAAGAACACCAGAGATGTCCAGCAAATCACCGGTATCGAGGGGAGAAGCATGGAACAAAGCCTTCCTCATGGCCCCCTGCAGGAACCAGTTCTGCAGACACTTTGGTCTTGAACTTCTAGTCTCCAGAACTGAGACAATACGTTTCTATTTAAGCCACCGCGCTCCGTGGTACTGAATTGGGGCAATACCAGCAAACTCATAGGAGGACTTCAAAGAGAACATCATCAAACGTGATTCTCAAAGCCTCCTTCAGCATCCTCAGCATGGAGTAGCTCAGACTCTTCTCCTACCTCGGGCCAGCCTCTGTCTCTCTCTCTTTTTTTTTTTTTCCACTTTGGGCGTAGGAGTCCAATCAGAGCTGCAGCCGCTGTCCTGTGCCACAGCCACAGCAACACGGGATCTGAGCCACGTCTGCAACCTACACCACAGCTCATGGCAAAGCCGGATCCTTAACCCACTGAGCAAAGCCGGGGTTTGAACCGCATCCTCAGGGATACTAGTCAGGCTCTTTTCCACCGAGCCACAGTGGGAACTCCGGCTTACCAAATTTCAGAGTACATTTGTATAGAATTATAAATCCACAGATCCTCAGGTAAAACTCGATGAAGCCCAGCCTTCCTGCAGAGGCATCCCTCCCTCTCGCCCCTCATGGTGGGTCTGGGCCATCCAGCCTGCTGCCCTGCTCTTCAGAGCTGCCACTTGCCTGTCCTTGTGGTTCTCCGTTCATTCAGAGGCCCTTTTCATTTTAATCACCCAAGGGAAACGCACTGAAGATATATTTTTAAATATGGGGAATTGACGAAGATTAAGGTATCTTCCCACTGCTGTTGTTTTCCGGCTCCTGCCTTCGTGGTGACATGGGGAAGAAAGGGCCTCCAGATTTTTGTCCTCTCTCCTTATTCCTGAGGGTGGCTGCCACCTCCCAAACCTCTAGAAGAGCATGATGACCCCTCTCCATGAAGCTGCTTTTCCTCAGCACTGGTTCTGGGAGGTAATTAGAGCAGAAAAATGGGTGCCCCATGGGTTGAGTTCAATGTGACACAGAACTAGACCTTGAGCGTTGGCATGCAAGGTGAAAATTGCATAGAATTCAAAATAGCATAGGAAATCTCCCATAAAGCTATCATTGTGGTGACTGAAATACATTTTTCCATAAGTCTAACACAATTGTTGCATCCTTTAGAGGTAAAAGTTCATTTCTTTTCTTTCTTCCTTCCTTCCTTCCTTCCTTCCTTCCTTCCTTTCTTTCTTTCTTTCTTTCTTTCTGTCTTTCTTTCTTTCTTTCTTTCCTTCTGTCTTTCTTTCTTTCCTTCTGTTTTTCTTTCTTTCTGTCTTTCTTTCTTTCTTTCTTTCTTTTCTTTTGTCTTTTTAGGGCTGCACATGTGGCATATGGAAATTCCCAGGCTAGGGGTCGAACTGGAGCTGCAGCTGCCGGCCTACACCACAGCCACAGCAATGCCATATCAGAGCAGCACCTGTGACCTACACCACAGTTCATGGCCGTGCTGGATCCTTAACCCACTAAACAAGGCCAGGGATCAAACCTGCATCCTCATGGATACTAACTGGGTTCGCTACCACTGAGCCATGATGGGAACGCCATAAACTCCCATTTCTTCAGATGAGGTGGCTTTGAGATAAACATCGTACTGTCCCTTTTTATCTAGAATCGCCTTCAGGATGGCAAGGATCTCAAACTGAAGCTGCCCGAGGAGCCTGAGAATCCCGTCTCCCATCTCACATTCCTTCTGGAACACATTTATTATGGTTTATTAGACAGAATTGCCCACAGGATTTAAATGGTTTTTTTCTCTCTCTGGCCCCAAGTTCATAGGGCTTGATTTGCTTCATAATGAGTCTTGACTGTATAATAATCCAGATAAATTTTTATCATTTTAAAACCTATTCAGAATGTGTCTTTAGGTGGGAACCACCTTTAAGGGGAAGTTTTTGTAAAGGGAGGAACGACTGACTTTACTTTCACTGGTGTCAGCATCATCAGATCGATTTGCAACAGATCAGACCTCCCACTGACAAATAAGTAAGCAAACAAGCAATAGGAAAAGACTAGACTTTAAAAGTGGCTGAAGGCACTAGAGCGTTTTCCTTGAAAGCCAGGACTTGAGGGGCCAAGGCCTCGGGGTGAAGGGAAAACTCCTACGGAGGTGATCCGGATAGTCCACCCCGTTTTTCCCCTCAAGGGATTTAAGGGTGAGAGACTGAGAAGCCAAGAAGCACGCAGAGCAGTGGTTTAAGTAGAGCTTTTGGCACAAATTGAAGTTCGGCCCATCAAGGGAGCCGGGAACAGAGGGATCAAGAGAGAGGGGAGCATCGGGAAGTGATTGTGACAACCTGAGTTGCTTTTCTCCTCAAAGCGTTTGTCTAGTCATAAGGTGGATGGAGTCGTGCTGATCAGCCAAGCAGAAAGCATCAAAAAGAAAAAGAAAAAAAATCAAAAAAGAAAGGCTGAGAATTTAGGCAGACTTCAGCACTCTCAGCACACTAAGGAGAGGGAACCTGGGAATCTTAGGCTTCTCTTTGTCATGTTGAGAGCGGTGCCTCAGAAATAAGGGCAGATAGGAAAAAGATTCAGTATTACAAAGCCTGAAAAGCAGCTTGAAATCAGTTCAATCCCTGTTCGGACTGCCTTGAAGAAGTAATTTGGGCTATAAATTCACTATAGGCGTTTTGCCCACTGACCTCTGGTTATATAAATCGGCAGAGGCTCTAAGGCAGCCCAAGTAGGGACCCTTTGCAGGAATTCTAGAAGAATGGATGCACTCTTCCCCAAGCTCAGTGGCATGTGTTTTTGACGTGGGTACCCCTCGGAGACTGATATGCTAAGAGATGTTAGGATGTATCTTTGTTTCGGGGCGTTCACCATCTATGGAGGTAGCAGGTAGAGGAATTTGGGGGTTGAGGGGGAAGACCAGCCAATGAAGGTGACACATGCTATGAAAGAATGAATGAAAAACAGAGTTCTCGTTGTAGCTGAGCAGAAATGAACCCGACTAGTATCCATGAGGACGCAGCTGTGACCCCTGACCTGCTCAGTGGGTTAAGGATCTGGCGTTGCCATCTGCTGCAGTGTAGGTCACAGATGCAGCTGCGATCTGGCATTGCTGTGGCTGTGATGTAGGCTGGCAGCTGCAGCTCCGATTAGACCCCCAGTCCTGGGATCTTCCATATGCCTCAAGTGCAGCCCTTTAAAAAAAAATTTTCCCAGGAGCTGACGTCCCTTCTAAAGGTAAGGCACCTAATCTACCTTGAAGCATATGTGTTAGGGGAGGGGGAGGGGGCTTCCCAAAGGAAGGGACACCTCAGCTGAGACCAAAGGACCAGTGGGAGTTTTCCAGATGAAGGAGGTGAGAGGTATTAAAAGCAGGGGGAATTACACGTGCAAAGAAAAAGAGAGCACGTTTTATCCAGCAAATAATTCCCATGAGCATTAATAGCACTTTGAGAGGAGACTCAAGAAAGCAAGCCAGAGAGAGAGAGAGGCAGGAACTAGATCACGAAGGGCCTCTTGTACCAGAAATCAAGGAGCTCCTTGGCAATTTCAACAGTCTACTTGAAAAGGCACTTTAACCTAGGCCGGTGGGGTCCAAGACCACCTCATTTTGTTCCTTCTAGAAATGCTGGTTCTCTCAAACGATGAGCTCTCACTGTCAAGCACACACGTCTGTGATGAGTAAAATGATCAATAAAGAGGCTGATATTGCGATGTAGGTGCCATGTTATCATGGATCAATGCGGCGAGTAGCCTGGTAAAGGGAACCGATATGAAAGATACTGGGGAGCTGGGCCTGTGTGGTCGGGCTTGGTGAGTGCGGATGGGAGAGGAGTTAAGGATGACACCCAGGTTTCTAGCTTGGGCAACTGTGCTTATTTTCCTGTGACTAATAATTATAGTCAGGGCCTTGTTTCTCTGCTTTCCAGAGTGGAAGCATCTTAGACCAAGAAATTCAAAACCACAAGAACATAATGAATCCTGGCTACTTGTCAGGCACCTCCATTGTCCCATTCATTCCTCACAACAACCCAGAGGGCTTAGTACTATTATCCTCCACCATTTGGCAGGTTAGAAAAATGCTCTAGAGCCCTCAAGTTGTAAATGAAAGACTTAGCACTCGAGTCCAAGTGTATCTTAACCCCAGCACCCCAACTCTTTTCCTTTTCTTTTCTCTTCTTTTGTTTTCTTTTTCTCTTTGGCTGCCCCACAGCATGTAGAATTCCTGGGCCAGGGATCAGATCCAAGCCACAGTTGTAACCTATGCTGCAGCCGGTGGCAAGGCCAGATCCTTCACCCACTGTGCTGGGCCCGGGATCGAACATCCATCCCAGCTCTCCAGGGATGCTGCTGACTCTGTTGTGCTGCAGCAGGAACTCCCCCAAATTCTTAATATTAAGTTTTTTAGGCAGTCATACTTGGATTTGAACATAATACTTCTTCGAGTCGGCTCTTGAATCCACCCGATCTAGTGTGGCTCATAAAGCTGGCCCCACAAGCGATGGAAGCAGTTGGCCTTTCCAGGTCCTCTTACACTGGGAGCCTTAGATGCTTTGTAGATGGAAACTGTGCCAGTGGTTAAGTGGGCTGAGCCCTGGGAATGGAAACCAAGGGGCCTGCAGCTGGTTCGTAGCTGGATCCCATCCTGGGAGGCTCAGGAGCAGGAGCTCTGCCCAGCCATCTGGTAATTCTGCGGAGCAGCCCAAATTGCCATGAGAACCAATTAATGTCAGCTGGGCATGCAGGTGCTGGTCCCAGAACGGGACCTTGAACGGCACTCAGCAGTGTGGGGATGGGCAGGGAATTTGTTGCAGTGGAGCTTCCATCCCATCTCTCTTCCTCCAGGAGGGCACCTGGAAATGCACTATGGCATCCCTCTCTGAAAGGACAGCAGCCTTCCTCTCTCTGGCCCTGAAATGACAGGCAGGCACGTTTTCAGCAGCATGTCCTCAGGACTCTGGGGCTTATTTCCCCCAGATTGTCTTCAGTTCTACCAGGATGCAATGGCTGGGTGTCCATAATGACCCATATCATCCCCATAATCACCATTCAGGTGTGTCCATAATGACCCATATCATCCTCATAATCCCCATTCAGGTGAAAGTTGCTTAGAATCTGCAAAACACTTTCACCTGAATGACGTCTGGCACCTTCCGCACAGGACTGTGATATGGGCAGGGTGGCGTCATCATTGCTCTGGCCTTACGGCAGGCAGAGCCGTGGAGTGAAGTGGGTCCGCGGCCACTCTGGGAGGAGCGCTGCTCTCTCAGGCTCTCCTTAGCACCCAGGTAAGTGAAGGCAGGGCCATCTCGCCACAGGGACCAGCCAGGGCTCGGGGGTAGGGTGGATTCTTAGGCGCGGCTGCTGCGGGTAATTCCTTGGAAAAGGAGAACTTTGAGCTGTTCCCTCCCTTGGATGCCCAGGACGCCTGAGGGGAGCTGTCTGGGCCCAGCCTGAATCTGTCTGCCCAAGGGTGGCCCAGTCTCTTCTGCAGGTTAGAGGGCCAAGAATCTCCACCCATAGCAGTCAGGACAGGTCTAGACCCCTCCTAGTTCACCCCAAGGAGGAATGTCAGCCGTCTGGGCATCCTCCAGGGAGAGGCCTGGAAGTGGTACCTGCTGTCTTTCTCATCAAGCTGTTCACAGCGAGTCTGAATGGCGTCTAATGTGGGGCGGGCGCACTGGAGCACGTTCTCCTGTAGAGGTGATGAGTGCTCCCCTCCCCGTGCATGGTTATTTGGATAAGACTTGGGTGTTCATCTGAAAGATGCTCGTTTCTGTCTGCAGGCACAGGGGCACACCAGCTCCCTGCCTTGGGCCCCCCAAACTCTTTGTGAGGTCTGTGTAACTGTCAAAGACAGCTTTCATCACCTTGGATTAAGTCCCCTGCCCCTGAGCCCGTTTCTTTCTAGTCCCTGCATCCCAACAAAGGAAAGGAAGACAGGTAGGAAGGGAAGGAATAAAGGGGCAAGGACCCCTGTTGATTCCATCCCTTGGTCTACAGGGGCAGCCATACCATTTCAGGGTCAAGAAACCTGGTGTTGCCTCCTGGGTTCTGCCACTTCGTTCTGTGTTGGTGAACAGGTATTTCCACATGTTGGAGTCTGGATTCCTTAGCTATAAAATAAGGCTATTAACACCTGCTCGGCCTGACTCAGAAAGAGGTGAGGATTGCTTTCGATCAAACAAGACAAAATGTCTTAGTGTAAGCCTGGGACAGCCACGTTGCTAAGACTTGCCCTATTGGCAGTTCTGGGGGTCGGGGGGAGGGGGGAGGCTACGTTCCCGAGCCCAGTTTGAGCGTGGGGGTTGGGAAATGCAGACAAGAAGCAGGGGGGGGTCTGTGGGCTTCAATGTCGGAAGAGAGGCAGGCCCAAGGCATCAATCAGGACAGGGCAAAGCCTTGCTCAGAAGTGCGTCTCCCACAATTTCAGCTTTCCTTCCTCTGGGCCTTAAACTTTTACACGAATGGCTACCTGCCATGATTATGATCTTACTCAACCTTGTGCAGATCTAGGAGACGTCTTTGAGCGACAGGGCTGGGACGAAACCCCACACCTCCCGAGGAGGCCTGTGCCTGAACCCTTTCTCCATCCCAGCCGCCCTGCGGGGGAGGGACATGTTGATCGGGAGACAGAGCAAGGAAGCGGAGATTATTTTGAAGAATGAGCCACTTCAGGGAGAGCAGTCCTGGGGTAGGGAGGTCATGGCGAGACTCGTCTGAGCCCACGTGTCGGAAAAGGGCTCTGAGTGTTTGAACAGGAAGGAGGGAAGAAAACACAAAGGTGGACTCATTCATTCATCGGGTCCTCCATTCATTCATTCCGATAGCTCTTCCGCACTCAGGGGAGCTGGAAGGATCAGATCCAGACCCGCAATGCGGGGGCAGGAGCCGCTGGTAGAGAGGGGCTGGGGAGAAGGGAGGCAGGGGATGGTGTTGGACCAGCCCACAGGGGTTGTCGGAGGCTTCGGGGTAAGTCTGAAATAATAAGCAAAGCCAGGCAGACAGGCAACCAGTTCACCAGCCCAAAGGGACTGGGCCGAGAAAGACCTCGTTCCCAGGACTCAGGACTGAAACACAGGACCCCAGAGCAGAGGGAGAGAGGCTGCAGTTGGGCATGGAGAGGTGGCCGGGGCGACTCCCCAGGTGTGGGGGTTGAATGGTGACAAAGCTGGAGCGTGAAGAGGCAGAGCAAAAGGACCGAAGGTGAAGGCTTTAGATTTATTCCTGGGACACCGGGAACCACAGGAACTTAAATGAGCTTTCAACAAGGGAAAGGGCGCGATTGAGGATGATTCTAGAAAGACCCCTCTGACTGCCCTATGGAGGATAACCGCTGGGGTCGCAGGGTCAATAGTTGGAAGGATGCTGAGGGCCCACCTGCTTCAGTGACAATGGCAAGAGAGAAACAGAGGTGTCGAAGGAGGTGGAATCCCCTGGATTTAGGAATACTTCGGGGGTTTTTGTTTCTGCTTTTATTTTTGTTTTCATTTTTTAAAATCTTATGGAAGTATAGTCTGTTTATAATATTGCGTTAGGGAGTTTCCATTGAGGCTCCGTGGTAATGACCCCAACTAGTATCCATGAGGACTCGGGTTCAATCCCTGGCCTCACTCAGTGGGTTAAGGATCCGGCATTGCCATGAGCTGTGGTGTAGGTCACAGACACGGCTCAGACCCCGCATTGCTTCGGCTGTGGTGCAATCCAGCAGCTATAGCTCTGATTCGACCCCTCACCTGGGAACTTCCATATACCACAGACGCAGCCCTAAAAAAAAGGAAAAAAAAAAGCAATATTGTGTTAATTTCAAGGGTACAGCAAAGTGATTCAGTTATGCACATACACAAATATCTATTCTTTTCAGATTCTTTTCCCATATAGATTATCTACAGAATATTGAGTAGAGTTTCTGGTGCTATTCAGCAGGTCCCCAGTGACCAGCCATTCCTCAGTGTACATGTGCCAATCCCAAACCCCCAGCCCATCCCTCCCTGCAGCATTGCCCCTTTGGTAACCATAAGTTTGTTTTCAAAATCTGTGAACCTGATTCTGTTTTGTAAATAATTTCATTTGTATCATTTTTTTAGATTCCACATATACGTGATGTCATATGATGTTTATCTTTGTCTGACTTCACTTCACTTAGTATGATCATCTCTAGGTCCATCTATGTTGCTGCAAATGGCATTATGTCATTCCCTTTTTGTGGCTGAGTAATATTCCATTGTATACATGTACCACATCTTCTTTATCCATTCCTCTGTCAATGGACATTTAAGTTGCTTCCATGTCTTGGCTGCTGTAAATAGCACTGCAGTGAACACTGGGGTGCTGTATCTTTTCACATTATGCTTATCTCCGGATAGATGCCTAGCAGTGGGATTGCTGGATCATATGGTAGGAATACTTTGCACATAGGATGACGTGTAAAGCAGAAGTCAATGTCAAGAATGACTTCCAGGAGTTCCCGTCGTGGCGCAGTGGTTAATGAATCCGACTAGGAACCATGAGGTTGCGGGTTCGGTCCCTGCCCTTGCTCAGTGGGTTAACGATCCGGCGTTGCCGTGAGCTGTGGTGTAGGTTGCAGACGCGGCTCGGATCCCGCGTTGCTGTGGCTCTGGCGTAGGCCAGTGGCTACAGCTCCGATTCGACCCCTAGCCTGGGAACCTCCATATGCCGAGGGAGCGGCCCAAGAAATAACAACAACAACAACAACAAAAAAGACAAAAAGACAAAAAAAAAAAAAAAAAAAAGAATGACTTCCAGATTCACTGAGCTGGAGACTAAAGAACTACATCCAGGGCCCCACTTGGCCATTATTTTCAAACTTTTACACCCCTGGTCACTGGCCCCTGGTAGGCTTCAGTTTCTAGTTCTCAGAACAGGAAAGTTGATCTGGAGTAGTGGTTTTCTAATTATCATCCCGAGGGCCATCCTGCTGGGTGTAGCTGGGCCTCAGGGAAGGACCCCTGGCCTGGAGACAGAAGGTCTGGCTCGAGTCCTGGCTCTGCCCGCGACATTAGGCAGGACAGAGTATTTCAGACCCTGGGTCTTCATTTGTGTGAATGGAGATAATTATCCACTTATTCCAGAAATAAACACACCGGGCAAAAGATGAAAAGAAGGAAGCTTGCTTTGTGCCTCTGGGAACTCACAGCCCAGGAAGAGAAGCAGATGCATAGACACATGATGACAACGGAGCTTGGCAAGCACCACGATGATGCGCCATGTATACAGAGGGAGGAGGTGCCAAGAAGGGAGAGAGCCCAGCAAGTGCAGGAGCAGCATATCGAGTTGGGACACGGTGGAGGACAGGGGAGCGAGCTCTGCTTTGGAAGACTCAGACGGAGCCTCCTCTCGTCCACAACTCCTTGTGGCCCTTCCTGGACATTCCACCCGCTTCTGCCATCTCAATAGCAGTCCTCTTCCTCCCCGGAGGTGAGGTTCCGAGGGAGTCTTCGAAAAGCGAGACTTCCATCAACTCGCTATGATCAGCCCCCAGCATCAGGAGATGGAGGCACCAGGGTGGATGTCCCAGCATCAGGGCCTCCACCTTCTATAAGCGGACACGGACACGTGGAGAGTGAGCTATGCTGGTTCTGGAGACCCGATGCTGCCTTTGGTTCATTGTTGTATCCCCAGTGCCTCATGCCATGCCTGGGATGTGGTAGGGGACCAATAATTGTGTGTTGAATAAATAAAGCTCCACAGTGGATTTCCCATTATGGCTCAGTGGCCTAAGGACCTAACGTTGTTTCCGTGAGGATGCACGTTCGATTCCTGGCCTCGCTTGGTGGGTTAAGGATTTGGCAAGTTGCAGCAAAAGTCACAGATGCGGCTCAGATCTGGTGTCGCTATGGCTGTGGCTGTGGTGTAGGCCAGCAGCTGTGGCTCCAATTGGACCCTAAGCCTCGGGAGGTTCCATATGCCACAGGTGTGGCCATAAAAAGAAAAAAGTTTTAAAAGGTCCAAGCAATCTTTCTTCGTTTTATTTTTGGCCACACCCAAGGCATGCAGAAGTTCTCAGAGAGGGATAGAACCTGTGCCATGGCAGTGACCCCAGCTGCTGCAGTGACAAGACTGGATCTTTAACCTCTAGGGTGACAAGAAACTTCCAGAATCTTTCCATTTCAAAGGGCCATTGCTTCATTTATTTCCCATCCTCCAGGTAGAAGTGCATCTCAACCACCACTTCTGCACCATTCGGCTCTTTAGTAGATTTAATGGCATCTGCCCAAGAAATAGCTGAGAGGTAGCACATCTCACATTTTTAAACTTTGTTTTATCCAACATATGTGCATTGGGCACCTCCTCCATGCCAGTCTCTGGACACAGACAACTATGACCTCAAGAATGCCACAGCCTAGTTGAGAGAGAGAGATGGCTTTCATAATTGTCACCAGTGGAGACCAAGGAGGAAGGGAATTGGCAATCTAGGTGGGAGGCACTTGAGTTGCATCTTAAAAAGTGAGTAGAGGAGTTCCTGTCGTGGTGCAGTGGTTAATGAATCCGACTAGGAACCATGAGGTTGCGGGTTCGATCCCTTGCCTTGCTCAGTGGGTTGGGGATCTGGCGTTGCCATGAACTATTATGTGGGTTGCAGATGTGGCTCAGATCTCACATTGCTGTGTCTCTGGTGTAGGCCGGTGGCTATAGCTCCGATTAGACCCCTAGCCTGGGAACCTCCATATGCCTCGGGAGCGGCCCTAGAAAAGGCGAAAAGACCCCCCCAAAAAACAAAATGTGAGTAGACATTCGACAGGTGGCCCGGCTGAGGGTCAGGGGAGAGAATACAGTGAGTGGAACAAAGGCACTTAAAATGAGAGATACCGCGGAATTCCCGCTGTGGCACTGGGGAGTTAAGAATCTGAGTGCAGTGGCTCGGTTGCTGCAAAGGTGCTGGTTTGATCCTCTGCCCAGCACAGTAGGCTGAAGGATCCAGCACTGCCGCAGCTCAGCTTGGGTCACAGCTGTGGCTTGGATTCAATCCCAGACCTGGGAATTTCCATATGCTGTGGGAGTGGCCGTAAAATTTTTAAAAATAAGAGATACCCATTGATGTCACATTAAAGAAGTGCTGCTCAAAGGGGCAGGTCCATGATGAGATAAAGAACACACCCCAGCACTGCTTCCTTCAGCAAGGAAGCCTCAGTGGTAAGCAAGCAAACTGTCCTCTGAACTAAACTGTTTGTTTAGCGATCATTTGTTTACATTCTGGCACAAACTCCTCCGTGGAATCAGTAATGGTTTGTAGACAGGACTTTTGACCTCAAGAAAAAAATCTGATGAGGTTGGCGGGGTGGGTATCCATATATTCATTTTACAGGATGGACGTCGAGACTCAGAGAGGCTAAGGTTTAAGCCACAGAGCAGGTCAGCAGTGAGGCCGGGATTCAGAGCCGGGGGTTGGGTGTGTGTTGGGGGGCGGTTCTCCCAGCCTGTCTCTCTTCCAGGCTGTGTGGGGAAAGCATGGCTGCCCTGCTGACTGGTAAGACGGCATCATGGCCAGCACGTCCCTCAAACCAAATGTCAGCAAGAGATTCGAGGATAGGTGGTCACGTGTGGGACCTCATGTGGCCTTTCTCATGTTCCTTTGTCTCATATTCCTGTCGTATCATAAATAGAGGCAGGATGACTCGTCCTTTCCATCCGGCCCCTCTGGAACCACCCCCACCTGCCACCCCAGGAGGCCTCCTCAGCTCAGCCCTGTGCTGGACTACTTGACACTGCACTACCTGAAAGGGCTTGGCATTGACCCTGCAGGAGAGATTAGCTCATAGATACAGCAGGTGTCTTCTCCAAATAGCCTTAACTTTCCACAGATGCCACTGGACGCATGTTCTTCCTACTGTGGCCAGGTGGGCCATGCTACTGTGGCGAGCTATCCTGTCTGTTCCCTGAGAACACAGCTCCCTAGAAGTTCCCCCCTCCAGGTGAAGAAGCCAAGAGCAAGTGGAGGTGGCTATGGGGGACGTCACACAGACCAGGAGAGATGGGACCCTCCGACCCCAAGGAACCATAACCCTGAAGTTCTTCCAAGCAGCAAGCTAATGGGGAAAGCTCCGGGGCCCAAGCCTGGGATTCCCACAGCCATCTGACTGTGGGGACATTCCGGAAAACTGGAATAAGCTGCAGTCAAGGGCTCTAGTGTTCAGACTCCTGGAATACAGCTATGTGTCCCCTCCAGGAGGGGGTCCTGCCAGAAAAGGGGCTCAGGCACAGCCCTTCCCACCTGCAGACCCTCAGCTGGGAAGCAGTCTGGGTCTCCAGACTTTTAGAAGCTGATTCTGGGATATCAGGGAGGATAAAAAATAAACTATGGAGTTCCCCCTGTGGCTCAGCAGGTTAAGAACCCAACTAGTATCCATGAGGATTTGGGTTCAATCCCTGGCCCCTGCTCAATGCATTAAAGATCCAGCTTTGCTGAAAGCTGCAGTGTAGTTCACAGATAGGGCTGGGATCAGGCATTGCTGTGGCTGTGACAGAGGCTGGCAGCTGTACCTCTGACTCGATCCCTAGCCTGGGAACCTCCATATGCCTCACGTGCAGCCCTAAAAAACAAAAAAAAAAAAAAAAAAAAGAGAGAGAGAGAGAGAGATCACTAGCTCAGCCGGGGTCCTGGGCTGGGAGCTTATTTTGCCTTCATTATGGAATCGCACAGCCCCCTTTCAGGCCCTCTTCTCATCCCAGGTGCTGCGGGCAGCTGAGCCCACCAGGCACCCAGCGTCCCAGGGCCTGGTTCTCATCCAAACACTGAAGTCAGCCCAGAGCAGCATTTGGACGCAATTATGTGATTTCCAAACATCCAGCTCCAGAGGTGGGAGGAGGGAGATGGGCGGCCAGGGTTGTTTTTGTGGATTATGCAGTTACTGACCTAAATTTTATATCGGGTGAGGGGAAAAAAAAAAACGAGGAAGACCTGCCGCAGGTAACGCTGACATGTTGGAGGAAGCGCTGAGGAGATGAAATGCCCGACTTGGGTCTTTGAAAAGGTTGTCGGTTTTAATTGGATGTGTCTCCCCAGACCTCTCGGGTGGCGGGCCCATCGCAGCCCGCTTTTAATCAGTGGAATTCACATTTCCCCACCGCATCTTCACGCAGAATAAAGAGCAATGAGGAAGGGGCCACAGGGGCGGGGAGGGGTGGGGATGTGATTCCAATTTGAAATATGATAATTTAGGCAAAAGGATTTTATTTGAAACGGAGTTGCCGGGCTCCTTCTGCCTTCTGCCTTAGTGGGTAGATTTTTTTGAAGGAGAGAGAAACTGTTCTCTTGGAGCAAAAGCCCAGAGTGATCTTCTGGCCCATTTTCTTCTCATTTTCCAGAATATATGTGGCAAAGGGGCAGGTGGGGGCGGGTCCTCCCCTTCCAAGGTCCCCAGCAGCAGAGCTCATGGTTCCCAGTCCAGGGGGCAGAGTAGACTCATGACAGAGAGGTGCCAACGGCTCAGGGTGAAAAGGAGGGGCCAGGCAGGAGCGGAGTGGCCACTGGCCTTGGGACGCCAGGCCTGTTCCTTCCTCATTACCCTCGGGACAGAGCATCTCTGACCCAGGGTTGCCCCTGAAATCCTTCATTCACTCAACAAATGTTGGTTGTCAGGACTGCTCGTTGCTAAGCTATGTCTCACCTTTTAGCCTTAAGGGCCCCACTTCTGGCAGTAGTCCGGGTCGAGAGCTCCCACATTCATCTTGGGACCACCCTGGAGCAGATCCAAACACTGGGAAGCTCTCAGGACCAACAGAGGTGGCTGGAGCCCAGCCACAGAGCACCTAAGGCCCATCTCTACGCGGTGGGCAGGCTCCAGGGCAGACACACAGCCTCAGAGCCATTTGCGATTGAGAGACAGGGGTGAGGAGGGAGGGACATGATGCACACAGAGAGAACACCCTTAGCTACAGGGTCCAGCCAAGGAGCAGAGACACTCCCTCAGGCCTGCTCCTGCAGCATGGTCTGTAAGCAGCAGGGCAGGGAGGGAGCAAATACCCACCTCTGGCTTTCCTCTTTCTTTTCTTTCTTTCTTTCTTTCTTTCTTTCCTTCCTGCAGCATGGTCTGTAAGCGGCAGGGCAGGGAGGGAGCAAATACCCACCTCTGGCTTTCCTCTTTCTTTCTTTCTTTCTTTCTTCTGGCTTTCCTCTTTCTTTCTTTCTTTCTTCCTTTCTTTCTTCCTTTCTTTCTTTCTTTCTTTCTTCCTTCCTTCCTTCCTTCCTTCCTTCCTTCCTTTCTTTCTTTCTTTCTTTCTTTCTTTCTTTCTTTCTTTCTTTCCTTCCTGCAGCATGGTCTGTAAGCGGCAGGGCAGGGAGGGAGCAAATACCCACCTCTGGCTTTCCTCTTTCTTTCTTTCTTTCTTTCTTTCTTCCTTCCTTCCTTCCTTCCTTCCTTCCTTCCTTCCTTCCTTCCTTTCTTTCTTTCTTTCTTTCTTTCTTTCTTTCTTTCTTTCTTTCCTTCCTTCCTTCCTTCTCTCTCTCTCTCTCTCTTTCTCTCTCTCTCTCTTTCTTTCTTTGTCTTTTTGCCTTTTCCAGGGCCACTCCCACAGCATATGGAGGTTCCCAGGCTACGGGTCTAATCGGAACTGTAAACAACAGCCTACGCCACAGCCACAGTAACAGATCCAAGCTGCGTCTGCAACCTACCCTACAGCTCACAGCAATGCCGGATCCCGAACCCACTAAACAAGGCCAGGGATCGAACCCAAAACCTCATGGTTCCTAGTCAGATTCGTTAACCACTGAGCCATGATGGGAACTCCCTGGCTTTCCCATTTCTGATTGAAGGACACTCCAGCCTGATTCCTTCCATAGTCACTTAATGAACACCCATGCTGTGTCAGGGACTGCACCAGACTGGGTGGCCCCTGCCCTTGAGGGGCCCACAGGGTGGTCAGGGGCCAGTTCCTCCTTGTGCCAAGACATCTTTATCAAGTGCTTCCTTTGATCCAGGCCTGTGCTGGGTGATGGAGATATATCAGTACATAAACAGGTCTCTGCCTGGAGCTGAGGGTCTCTACACTCCATTGTGGGAGGGGGAGCTGACAGCAAATGTGTATGTAAAGAAATAACATAGAAGGAGAAACAAGAGAATTCCATGAGTATCCATGAGGATGTGGGTTAGATCCCTGGCCACACTCAGTGGGTTAAGGATCTGGCATTGCTGTGAGCTACAGTGTAGGTTGCAATGCAGCTTGGATCCTGAGTTGCTGTGGCTGTGGAATAGGCTGGCAGCTGCAGGCGTGACCCTAAAGATTAAAAAAGAAAAGAAAAGAAAGGACACAGAGATGGAGGGTTGGCTTGAACCCAGGTATTGACACCAAGTAATGTATGATAGGCATTCAACAAGTGCTTGATTAATTAAGAAGTCACACTAAAAATAAGACTTCAGGTGCTGATTCAGTGGGAATTTTATTTTATCTATGTAATTTTTTATGCTTTCCAAATTTTCAGCCATGAGAATAAATTAATTTTTAATTAGGAGTTCCCGTCGTGACGCAGTGGTTAACGAATCCGACTAGGAACCATGAGGTTGTAGGTTCGATCCCTGCCCTTGCTCAGTGGGTTGACGATCCGGCGTTGCCATGAGCTATGGTGTAGCCATGTTGCTGTGGCTCTGGCATAGGCTGGCAGCTACAGCTCCGATTAGATCCCTAGCCTGGGAACCTCCATATGCCACGGGAGCGGCCCAAGAAATGGCAAAAAGACAAAAAAAAAAAATAATAATTCCAATAAGAGTTCCCTTTGTGACTCAGTGGTTAATGATCCTGACTAGGATCCATGAGGAGGCAGTTTTGATCCTTCGCCTCCCTCAGTGGGTTACGGATCTGGCATTGCCATGAGCTGTGGTGTAGGTCACAGATGTGGCTCGGATTCCATAGGCCGACAGCTGCAGCTCCTATTCAATGCCTAGCCTGGGAACTTCCATATGCCATGGGTGCAGCCCTAAAAAGAAAAAAAAAAAAAATCCAATAAACATTAGTAAATTAGGATAAGTAAAAGGGCAAGAGAACTTAATAATAATCAGAGATGAACTTGACCATAAGAATTATGTGCAAATTAGGAAACTGCAATAATGAGGATCTCTCCTTTGCCAAGCTTTAGAATAAGTTATTGCGATTTTCCACCAGGCTATTTCCTATCTCCCCAAAGGGCCTTACTGTCTAATGGAAAGTCTGATTAATCAAAATGTTTGGCAATGATAAAATACCTAGGAATAAATTTAACTAAGGAGGTAAAAGACCTGTACTCAGAAAACTATAAGACACTAATGAAAGAAACTGAAGATGACAAAAATAGATGGAAAGATACACTGTGTTCATGGATTGGAAGAATTAATATTGTTAAAATGACCATACTACCCAAGGCAATCTACAGATTCAATGTAATCTATATGAAAACATCATGGGTATTTTTCACAGAAATAGAACAAAAAAATTTTAAGTTTGTATAGAAACACAAAAGATCCCGAACAGCCAAAACAAGCTTGAGAAGAACAAAGCAGGATGGATCACACTCCCTGACTTCAGGCTATATCACAAAGCTACAGTAATTGAAACATTAGGGTACTGGCACAAAAACAGATGCCTAGGTCAATGGGTGCATTTATGGTCAGTTAATCTATGATAAAGGAGGCAAGAATACACACTGGAGAAAAGACAGTTTCTTCAATAAGTGGTGCTGGGAAAACTGGACAGCTACATGTAAAAGAATGAAATTAGAACATTCTCTAACACCATACCAAAAATTAAACTCAAAATGGATTAAGGACTTAAATGTGGGACCAGAAACCATAATAATCCTAGAATAAAACATAGGCAGAACACTCTTTGACATGAATTATAGCAATATCCTTTTGGATCTGTCTCTTAGAGCAAAGGAAACAAAAGCAAAAATAAACAGATGGGACCTAATTAAACTTAAAAGCTTTTGCACAGCAAAGGGAATCATTGTCAAAGTGAAAAGATAGCCTACTGAATAGGAGAGAATATTTTCAAATGATATGACTGATAAGGGGTTTTATATATGTATATAAATATATGTAAATATTTATATAAATAGATATACATAAATAGCTCATACAACTCAATGTCAAAAAACAAACAACCCAATTTTTAAAATGAGAAGACCTGAATAGACATTTTTCCAACAATGACATATGGATGGCCAACAGGCATATGAAAAGATGCTCCATATTGCTATTCATCAGAGAAATGCAAATCAGAACCATAATGAGATATTACCTCACACCCGTCAGAATAGCTATCAAAAAAAGACCACAAATAACAAAAGCTGGTAAAGATGTGAAGAAAAAGGAACACTTGTACACCATTGGTGGGAATGTAAATTTGTGCAGTTACTGAGAAAAACTGTATAGAAGTTTCTCAAAAACTAAACCCATCAATTTTACTCCTGGGTATATACAAAAAAACAGGAGTTCCCATCTTGGCTCAGTGGTTAACAAATCCAACTAGGAACCACGAGGTTGCAGGTTTGATCCCTGGCCTTGCTCAGTGGGTTAAGAATCCGGTGTTGCCATGAGCTGTGGCGTAGGTCACAGACACAACTTGGATCCCAAGTTGCTGTGGCTCTGGCATAGGCTGGTGGCTACAGCTCCGATTAGACCCCTAGTCTGGCAACCTCCATGTGCCGCGGGTGCGGCCCTAGAAAAGACAAAAAGACCAAAAACAAAAAAAAACAAAAAACAAAAAACCCATAACTCTAATTCAAAAAGATACATGCATCCCAAAATTCATAGAAGCATTATTTAAAGTGGACAAGATATGGAACAACCTAAATGTCCATCAACAGAGGAATGGATAAAGAAGATGTGGTACATATATACAAAGAACAATTACTCAGTCATAAAAAAGAATGAAATAATGCTATTTGCAGCAACAGGGATGGACTTGGAGGCTATTGTGCTAAGTGAAATGTCAGAGAAAGAAAAATCTGTTGTCACCTATGTGAGGAATCTAAAGATAAAACAAAGAATCAATATAACAAAACAGAAACAAACTCACAGATATAGAGAGCAATCTGGTTACCAGTGGGGAGAGGGAAGGGGGAAGGTCAAGATAAAGGTAGGGGATTAAGAGATAAGAACTAACGTGTATAAAATAAATAAGCTCCAAGTCGTACAACACAGAGAATATAACCAATATTTTATAATAACTTTAAAGAGTACGATCTATTAAAGTTTTGAATCATTATGTTGCATACCTGAAACTAATATAATATTATAAATCAACTATATTTAAATTATTTTTTTTAAAAGAGTAGAAACAAAGTGGGTGACAAAGAGCAGTGATTGTGAAAGGTCAGGGGACAGAGGAGAGGCCTTTAGCTGGCCTGAGAAGCTAAAGGTTGGTGGGTAAGAAGCGGTCCCAAGAGGAATCAACATTTGCCTTGATGAGTGACCGGAAAGTATCCATCTGGAGAAGGAGAAGAAGGATGCTTGGGGATACAGTAGCAGGGCACTTGGCTTCTTAAACCTGGGCAAGTCACTGACTTCTCTGGATCAACAACATCTCTGTGAAATGAGAAAGTCAGACCAGCAATTATCTGGGACACCTAAAACAGTACCAAGGGGAGTTCCCACTGTGGCTCAACAGGCTAAGAACAAAACTAATATTCATGGGATGTGGGTTTGATCCCTGGGCTCACTCAGTGGGTTGAGGATTGGGCATTGCCGCAAGCTTCAGCTTGCTGTGGCTGTGGTGTAGGCTCTGATTCAACCCTTAGCCTGGAACTTCCACATGCTGCAGCAGGTGCGGTCCTAAAAAGAGACAAAATGTAAAAAAAATAGCACCAAAGGCCAAGCCCCACTTTGAATCAATTAAAATAAAATCAATAGGGGTAGAACTCAAGCGATAGTATTTTAAAAGGGCCCCAGGTAACTATGAAGTGCAGCCGAAGTCGTGGGCCATTGGACCAGAAGGTCACCAAATTGCTTTCTGAGTTTTTCTCTTTCAGGTTGAGATAAGCCTCATATAGCTTTCCCTTTCATTTTTTTTCCCACTAATAAAAATGTAACATTATAAGATACTGTAAAATGGAAATATGCATGCATTTCAAAGATGCTAAATAATGGCATCAAAGCACAAAGACAAGTCAAAACAGAGACTAACGATACATTTATATGCTCCCCAGAGGCATTTGGAAAAGAAAAAAAAAAAAGTATGCATCTACCCTACCCTAGAGTGTTGAAATAAATAAAGCAGCTTTTCCTAAGTTCAAAAAAATGTTTAATGTTACAAAACAAATGAAAAACCATCAAAGTGCTTTAAAAAGAAAAAAACAACTTCACAATTAAAGTGGAAAGAGCGTAGTCGGAGAAAAAGCCAACAAGAGTGTTGCTCTCACACTAGTAGTGCAGTTGCTACAGGGACAGAAGAAGTAAGCCTTCATTTCAGACCATTCATTTCAGGGTTACATTGGTCTCTTCCTCGTTCTGTGGACGTGGCGGGTTATTCAGCAAACCTAGAGCCATACGTCCCCGTGCTCGTCACAGGACCAGGCCCACCGCAGATGCGCCTGTGGGAGAGCTGCCGTGTTGGTTTGCTGGGGCTACTGTACAAATACCACAAACCATGTGGCTTAAAACATCATAAATTTACCCTCTCACAGCTCTGGACGTCGGAAGTCCCAAATCAAAGCATAAGCAGGGCCACGCCCTCTCCAAAGGCCCTGAAAGACCATCTGTCCTATCCTTTCCCTCAGCTTCTGTTGTCACTGGCAATCCCTGGCGTTTGGACCCATCATCACCCCATCTCCGTCATCACTGAGTCATCACGTAGTTTTCCATCGCTGTGTCTGCTTCTCTCCTTCTCATATAAGGACACCAGTTATTGGGTTAAGGCTCACCTAGCAAACTCATCTTAACTGGATTACCTCTACTAAGACCCGATTTCCAAATAAAGTCATGCCTACGGATATGGAGAGTTGGGACTTCACCTTTTTGTCAGGGGACACAATTCAACCCATAAAACTCACCACCTTGGGCAGTTTGGTGAAGGCCCTGGGGAATTCCAAAAAGCATCCATCAAAGCAGATCCTGACCTGAAACACCTGGTCTTTGAATCAATGGATCGAAAAAAACAGGGAGCTGACTAGGTACATTTTCAGTTTTCACAACAGAAATGGTGATTTGAAAAAATGCAAATACAAAAACAACCATAAAAATCTGACCGAGGTTGGTATGTAAAAATCCAGACTTACAAGGTAAATGAATCATGGGAGGATTACGGGAGAAGCGTTTTGATTTATGAAAATGTTTTACTACTTAGTCACAGACCAACATTTAGATACCGCATTATACTTTACAAATCACTTTCATATACACTGACAATCTCAGATAATCTCAACAACCCTATGACTGAGATACTACTAACCCACTTTACCAAGAGCAAGCAGGCTCCCTGGATGTAGGAGATTGGGGGGCTCCCTGTCTCCCCAAACCCCAATTTGGATTCCTGTTAAGAGTAAATGCTGGAGTTCCCGTTGTGGCTCAGCTGAAAATGAACCCAACTAGTATTCATGAGGACGTGAGTTCGATCCCTGGCCCTGATCAGTGGGTTAAGGATCCAACATTGCCATGAGCTGTGGTGTAGATCGCAGGTGCGGCTCAGATTTGCTGTTGCTGTGGCTGTGGTGTAGGCCGGTGGCTACAGCTCTGATTTGACCCCTAGCCTGGGAACCTCCATATGCCACAGGAGTGGCCCTAGAAAGACAAAAGAAAAAAAAAAAAAGAGTAAGTGCTCCTTTTATACAATTGAATTCATGGAATGTTGATTTGCAGCTTACCGGGACGTGTCTACTTTGTGAAACCAAACTTATTTCTACTTGTGGTTAATCAGATTCTTCCAAGGAGGAAAAAATTGAAAAATCTCACTCAGAGCTTGGTGAATTTAGCCCATTCTCCATCAACAGTCTTGGTGACAGGTAAGCCATGTCTGTCCTCAGTACCACCTAACCTGGGTCCCTTGGGTGCCCAGGCAATGACTAACTCCTCCTAAGGCAGCGGACAGGTGATTTTCTACTGACATGTGACAGCAAAATTGATACTGGCCTGGTTTGTTTGCTCTGCTTAATTTAGAAAGAAGTCTCATTTGAAAAGAGGTTTTCATTAACAATGAAGTTTCCATTTGGAAAACCAGTATCACAAATAATCACCTGTAACAGTTAATACTGCTCTTAATTTATTTTCCATATTTACTTGTGCCTTACTCTCTGCCATGAGGGCATCCACCCCCCATGTGGTAGACGCCTTGAATCACAACGCTAAGGACGGGTCTTCAACAAGATCCCACGGCAACGTCCAACAAATGCCTTTTTTCTTTCTTTCTTTCTGCTTTTTCCTTTTTAGGGCTGCACTTGCAGCATATGGAGGTTCCCAGGCTAGGGCTCAAACAGGAGCTGTAGCTGCCGGTCTATACCACAGCCACAGCAACACCAGATCCAAGCCTCATCTGCGACCTATACCACAGCTCACAGCAAAGCCAGATCCTTAACCCCACTGAGCAAGGCCTGGTATTGAACCTGCATCCTCATGAATACTAGTCGGGTTTGTTACTACTGAGTCACCACTGGAACTCTGGCAAATACTTTTTGAGCACCCAATATCTCCTAATGTTCGCTAGGTAGGAGACATGTAATAAATAAAACAGAGCAAAATCCTTGCACTCCAGTGGCAAGGAAAATGGATGATAAGTCTGCCAGGTAAAGAAGGATACAGTTCGTCAGCAGGCAATGGTATCAGGAGAGAATTATAAGTGAATACAGGAGTTCCCATCGTGGTTCAGTGGTTAACGAATCACGAGGAACCAGGAGGTTGCAGGTTCGGTCCCTGGCCTTGCTCAGTGGGTTAAGGATCCGGCATTGCCATGAACTGTAGTGTAGGTCACAGATGCGGCTTGGATCTGGCATTGCTGTGGCTGTGGTGTAGGCAGGTGGCTACGGCTCCAATTAGACCCCCTAGCCTGGGAACCTCCATATGCCAGGGATGCGGCCCTAGAAAAAGACAAAAAGACAAAAAAAAAAAAAGTGAATACAAGTGTGTTCACTTCCTCTCTGAGAAATATAGAGGACTTTGAACAACAACAAAAAAACCTCAAGAGATAGTTTTGACAAAGTGACATCTGATTTATGTCTTAAAAACATCATCTGGCTGCTGTTTTGAGACTAGGCAGTGGAAGTGGGAAGAGGGTGGCAAGACTAGAAGGAATAAAAGGGTTAGGATGATCTGTATCATCCAAGAGAGGAGTTCCTGCTGTGGCACAGTGAGATCTGAGGCATCTCTGCAGGGCTGGATGCAGGTTTGATCCCTGGCCCAGCACAGTGGATTAAGGATACAGCGCTGCTGCACCTATGGTGTAGGTTGCAACTGCAACTCGGATCTGATCCCTGGCCGGGGAACTCCATGTGCTGTGGCGTGGAAAGAAAGAAAGAAAGAAAGACAAAAGAAAAAAGAAAAGAAAAGAAAAGAAATGAAAAGAAAAGAAAAGGAAAGGAAAGAAAGACAAAAGAAAAGAAAAAGAACATCCAAGAGAGATGTACAATAGCCTGGGCCAGGTGGTAGTCAAGGGGGTGATGAGAAGCAGCCAAGTGCTGGGTCCACGTTGAGGTTTAAGCTGACAGAAATGTCCTAATAGATTGGATAAGAAAGAAAGGAATCCCTGATGACTCATGGTTTTTGTCTGAAGCAACTAGACGCATATTTTCGTCAACCAAGATGAGAAAGACTGAAAATGGAGCAGGTTGGAAAGAGAAATGAACAATCAGAGACATTTCATGTTTGAGATGTCTACTGGGAATCCACATGGAGCTGCCTGCGGGCAGTGAAATATCTCTGTCTGGAGTTCAAGAGACGTAGTCGGGCGTAGAGTGGGGATTTAAAGCCCGGAGGCAAGATAGGATCATCAGGGAGCGGGGAGAGACCCAGGAGAATAGACCCAAGTCCCCACCCCCAGCCCCACCCCGGTGCTCTGACGTTCAGAGGCTGCAGAAAGGTGGAGGACCCAGCAAAAGAGCCTGGGAAGGGGTAGCCAGTGAGGTGGGCGGAGGACCACGCGAGCTTGATGTCCCAGAAGCCAGGCAAAGAAAGCACTTCCAGGAAGAAATGTGGATGACTCTGCCCAATGCCGTCCAAGTCTGTGGACTGACTCGGATTTAGCAAGATGGAGACCATGGAAGTGTAGATTCTTAATTTAAGTGCTAGATCTCTGTTCAGAAATTCTGTCGGGACACCACCAGGAATCCTCAGGTTGGCAAATTCTTCTCTAAAATAATCCCCCTCCCCCCATTTAATTTATTCAAAACTTTTTTAAAAGCCAAGAATTATCACATTCTTAAAGTTTTCACCAATCTCAGAATTCGCTAGTGCTAGTTATATATGTTCTCTGTTCTGTTCTGTTGGTTTTGAACCTGGGTTTGAACCTGACCTCACTTGCTGGTTGTTTAAATGTGGGAAAATTACTTAAGTCTCCATTTCCTTATCTGTAAAATGGGAATTTGAATGAGAACTCACGGGGGAGGGGGGGTGGAGTGCTTGTCATGACTCAGTGGTTAACGAACCCGAATAGTATCCATGAGGATGCGGGTTCAATCCCTGGCCTCACACAGTGGGTTAAGGATCCGGCATTGCCGTGAGCTGCGGTGTAGGTCATAGATGCAGCTTGGATCTGGCACTGCTGTGGCTGTGGTGTCGACCAGCGACTACAGCTCAGATTCAACCCCTAGCCTGGGAACCTCCATATGCCATGGGTGTGGCCCTAAAAAGAAAAAAAAAGAAAAACTCAAGGGAGTTTCACAAGGGTTAAAATGAAAAGATGTTTGCATAGCACCGAATAGGTGATACTGTTGGTAGGGGGTCAACAAAATTTTCCATCCTTCCGTGAGATTTCCGCCTACATGACCATAAGCAGAGAGGGCACGTCGCTTTCTGGGTCTTATGTCTATTATGTTTGTCTCACACTTCTTTGGTCTTCTCACATCACTTTGCAAAATGATTAGCACCTAGTGATGTTCAATAAATAGCTGCTGATTTTTTGAAAATCAAACACTTGTTTTAGGAGCCCTTGACTTCAAATTGAAATGATCTTTTCTGTCTTTGCTAGTGAGAATGAAGAATTTTCAATTTAACACCAAGGGCCAAAAACTTTTAAGTATAAGCATATTGACAGCCTTACTGCTAACATTTACCAAATGTTTACTCTGTGCCAGGCATATTTTTTAATTAAAAGATAGTTACTATACAACATAAGTTACAGGTGTACAGCCTAGTGATTCACATTGTTTAAAGATTTATTCCATTTATAGTTATTACAAAATATTGGCTACATTCCCTGTGTTGTACAATATACCCTGTACTTTGTTTTATATCTATATTGATTTTGTTTGGTTTTTTCCTTTAGGGCCCCACCTGAAGCATACAGAAGTTGCCAGGCTAGGGGTCGAATCAGAGCTGCAGCTGCTGGCCTATGCCACAGCCACAGCAAAACGCCAGATCCAGACCACTTCTGCAACCGACACTGCAGCTTGCAGCAACGCCAGATCCTTAACCTACTGAGGCCAGGGATCGAACCCACATCCTCATGGATACTAGTCGGGTTCTTAACTTACTGAGCCACCATGAGAACTCCCATATCTATACTGGTCTTGAATACACTGTCTTACTTTTCATAATAACCTGTGACATGGAGGTTTTATCAGTTTTTTTTATCACCATTTGTGATACAGGAAGGGTGGCATTGATTCAACATCATGCGGCTAAGAAATGGAAGAAGCAGAATGGGAACAAAGCTCAGATTCCAAAGCCCATGTATTTTCTACTACAATGCTCTTTAATAGACATGAATCGAATAGCCCCCAATCCCTTTCTTTCTGGTCTCCCATTCTCCATGGCACCTGACTCTTCCTGGTCATAAACTGCTGCCCAACAACCCAGAATTTTGAATAGAAAATGAACTCAAAAAACCTTTTTTTTTTTTTCTGTTTCTAAAAAATTCTCCTATCATTGCCAATACCACCATCCTTTGGCTTTTAATGGAATAATATCAATATATTATTTTGAACTTTTTATGTAACCTGACATTTACCCATTCATAGTATCTAACAATGCTTTATCATTACTATCTTTATTTTTCTTGTTTGGGAAGAAATTCAATGTCTTTTTCAGAGAGTTGGATCAAACAGGCAGGCTTCAGAAGTTCCCTTCATGGCTCAGTGGTTGGTTAATGAAACCAACTAGGATCCATGAGGATGAGGGTTTGATCCCCGGCCTCACTCATTGGGTTAAGGATCTGGTGTTGCCGTGAGCTGTGGTGTAGGTTGAAGATGTGATTCAGATCCTGCATTGCTGTGGCTGTGGTGAAGGCCGGCAGCTATAGCTCCGATTGGACCCCTAGCCTGGGAACTTCCATATGCTGCGGGTACAGCCCTCAAAAGCAAAAAAAAAAAAAACAACGAAAAAAAAAACATGTGCGCATCAAGTGGAAACACTCTGCCTCCTTTCCTGATACCCTGGGAATTCCTAACAAGAGGATATTTGGAGAGATTTTCTGAGACTAAGCTGAAGCCCGTTGTGTTGCCTTTGTGTTCCAGCTGCTGTGTGGAAAGGCCTAGTTTTGTCTTTGTTCTGTAAGAAGGAAAGCAAATACAAGAAGCCTAGCCTGGGAGAAAAGCACCAAGGAAAGAGGAAAATCTTTGGTGGTATTTTTTCCCTCACTACCACCACATCCAATCATGGAGCCTGTCTACTTCCGGCCTCCCCATGGCCCATGTTCTCATCACACCCTTTGCTTGGACCACTGCAGTAGCTCATTTACCTCCTCATTTCCACTCTTGCCGTCTTCTACATCCAGCCTGTTTCCTACGCAGCAGCCAGGGGGATATTTTAAAAGTACAAATCTGAGCGTGTGACTCCTCTGGTTAAACACCATCAAAGCTTTCCACTGCTTTTGAATCATAGCCGAAACCTTTAACCAGAATTTTCAGGCACTTCGTGGTCTGGCCCCTGCCCACCTCCCTAGCTTCATCTTGCCCACTCATCTGTTTTTCTTCCCTAGCCATGTTAACACTATTTACTTTTCCAGGAAGATGGCTCTGGAATTCCATCCCCACTGCCAATCTTCTCCTGGTTGATAATTTTTGGCTCTCAGATCTTGGCTTCACTGTTATTGCCTCTGAAGTTCTCCCCACTCTGCAAGCTGGGCTAGGGATCCCTCCAATAAACTCTCACAGAACCTTGTATGTCTCCTTCCCGATCACATCTGAACTAATTATTTCTGTAGTGGTTTATCTGATGGCTCAGAACCACACCTGCTCTGTGCACAGCTACCTCCCCCGGGCACAGCACAGTGTCTGGCATCAGAAAGACCCTTGGCACGACTTTGTGGAAAGAATAAGTGAGTTTGGACCTGCCGTGAGGAAGGACTTGGCTTCCAGCCTGGGTTCTGCCATTCCCTGAACTGTGTGATCTCGGGCAGGTCATTGAATGTCTCTGGGCCTCAGTGTCCTCAGCTATAAAAGAGGGCTGATGATCACTGCTTTATGTTCACTGCTTTTGAAAGAACCAAGTGATAAATGAAGCTTACGGTACTTTAAAAGCTGGAAAACATTATGTGGAGGTCATAGATTAGTATTCTTTTATTTATTTATTTATTTATTTTCTCTTTAGGGCCGCACCTGCGGCATATGGAATTTCCCAGGCTTGTGGTCACAGCCGAGCCACAGCCACAGCCACAGCCACACCAGACCTGAGCCGCATCTTCAACATATGCGGCCGCTTATGGCAACATTGGATCCTTAAGCCACTGAGTGAGGCCAGGGATTGAACCTGCAGCTTCATGGATACAGTTGGGTTCTTAACCCACTGAGCCACAGTGGGAACTCTTATTACGCTTTTCAATTGGGTTGGTTACCAGAGGGTTCAACAGCCCCGGTACCCAAATCTTACATCTCCTAGGCTCCATGGTTTCTAGAAAAGTTCTGAATGGCAGGAGGCCTGCTGGTGCCCATAGCTTGTAGATGTCGGCCCATGGGGGGAGCGAGCTGGATGAAGAGGTGAGCAGGGAGCCAGGGTTCTTCCTGCCAAAGCAGAACCTCTGCCTAATTTTCCAGAGAACTGCATGTCTATGAAGAGATGAAGAAAGTCCCACCAGTAAGCCTCTGCCCACAGAGGCCAGCACGGTTACCCACAGACTTTCATCCTGGGGACCAGGCACTTCTAAAAAATCTCCCTTTCCCACTCTCCTCCCTGCTGCCAGTGGCAGAGCTATTCTTTATGACAAGCCACCGATTCCGTGACAGCGTTAAGACTCTCCTAAGATTTTGTTGAAGTAAAAGGCTGAAGGATGACAAAGTAAGAACAAGGAATATATGCGTTCCTCTTGTGGCTTAGCAGGTTACAAACCCGACTAGTATCCACAAGGATGTGGGTTCGATCCCTGGCCTCGCTCAGTAGATTAAGGATCTGGTGTTGCTATGACTGTGGTGTAGGCCAGCAGCAGCTGCAGCTTTGATTCAACCCCTGGCCTAGGAATTTCCATATGCTGCAGGGATATCCCTGAAAAGCAAAGCAAAAAAAAAAAAAAGCTAGGAATATAGCTACTCTCACCTTCTAGGGTCCAATTATTGATCAGATCTGAAAACAGTGCAGGAGAAAGGAGAGAAGGGGGTAGGGCCTTGAATTTAAAAAAAAAAAAAAAAAAAAAAAAAAAAAACCATCCATTTGCCTTCATATGTTTTCTATTGCTGTGTATCAAATCACCATAAACCCAGCAGCTTAAACTAGTTTCCACTGAGTGGAAGTCCAGGCCTTGTGTACCCGGGTCTCACGAGGCTGCAACCAACATTATCAGCCAGGCCTGGAGTCTCATCAGAGGCTTGGGGTCCTCTTTCAAGCTCATGCATCAGGGAGGATGAAGTTTTCCTCAACCCCTCTAGGCTTTTCGGTCTAGTCTAAGAATTACATGGACAGAAGAACAGGAGAAAATCACACAAAAGATTAATACTGTGTAGACGTGGGAGAGCCCAGGAAAACTGAGCAACTCACTAAAATGGCTCAAGATCTCAAATACGCTGTTTTGCTAAAGACAAAAGGGGTTGGTGGTTTGGGAGGTCAAAGGGGAGGAAGGCAATTCACATGGAGATGGAAAAGCTAACGTTGGGTAAATAAATGTTTGCGGGGTTGGGGGGGGGAGGACCCTGCAGAGACAATGGGACACAGAGTGGATTCTGATCTCTAGGCTTGGCCTAGACATCCCCCACCACACTTAGCCTTTGTTCTTTGCAGATAGCTCCGGGGACAGCTCTGCTGAGTGAATGAACAGCTATCTGCATTCTCCCTGCAGCTAAGGGAAAAGGTCAAAGTTTCTTGTGAGTCTTTTAGGCTTCGATTGCTTTCAGCTTGAAATAATCTACAATCTACGTGCCATTGAGACACTTCAGGGTGGCATATTTTGTCCCCCTATGGTATAATTCACTATTTCATACCTATAGAACTCACTCACTTGTTTCTTTAAAGCCAGCAGGAAAGAAAGGATTTCTGACTCCCACAGGCTCTTTCAAAGGCTCACCTGATTAGATCAGACCCACCCAGAAGAAGCTCTTAAAATGAACTGATTAGGGATTTCGAAATTCTCTCATTTTACTCTATTCTATGGGTTAGAAGCAAGTCACAAGGATATAAATGAACTTACTTGCAGAACATAAACAGACTCACAGGTTTTGAAAACAAACTTATGGTTACCAAAGGGGATGGCAGGGGAGCAATGGACTGGGGGGTTGGGATTGGCATATGTTCACTGAGGTATATGGAATGATTGGCCAACCAGGACATGCTGTATAGCACAGAGAACTCTACCCAATATTCCGTGATAATCTAAATGGGGAAAGAATGTAAGAAAAATGAATTGTGCATAAATGTACAACTAAATCGCTTTGTTTTACAGCAGAAATTATCACAACCTTGTAAGTCAACTATTCTCCAATAAAACTTTTTTAAAAATGGGGGAAAAAAAAAAGCAAGTTATACAAGAACAATTCCCATAACTGAAGGTGAGAGGATTACACAGAATGTGGCGAGCAGGGATAGAAATCAAGGGAGGCCATGCTGAAATTCTACCAACCACCCCTTCCATTTGCTGGGCTCCTACGGTGTGTGTGAGGGAGAGAGAGAGAGAGCAGAAATCAACTTGCTCCAACTCACTTCCACAACCTCAGGGAAATTTGTTTTAAGGAACTAAAGAGGATTTGTGGGCCAAGGATAATAACGCACCTTGGCCTGGGGAATGACGTAGGCAGAGCTCTGTCTCTATGTTCCTTTGCTTTGTCATTGTCTCCGTGGACTGACTTTATCTGATCTCCACAGATGCTCCACAGCCCCAGTGCCATGCTGCCCCAGGTAGAATCAGCCTCTCTCTCTCTCTCTCCCCCTCTGTCTATCTCCCATACTCCCTACTTCTAAATTCTCAGAGAAGGAACCCTGGACCAGGCGCTCACCTCGAATGCCGTCATCTCTGGCCACCGTGGGGACACATGCTACGATCATAGCTGCCACCCATGGTGAGCATGCAGAGAAGGGAGGAGAGAGTTAGTTCTCAGAGAAAGAGACCCCAAAAGCTGTCCACTGCATATGGCGTAAGGCCTCACGGTCGGCGGCCTGCTTGTGCACACACCACAATCTCATTTGTGCACATCTGGGACCTGATGTAGCAGCAAGGCCCTTTAGGGGAGCAGTGGAAGGAGCAGGATGGGCTCTGTTTAATAGTTAATGAGTTTACAATGATGCTCCCAGGACCAAGCACTTAGAAGAACAGCCATCCCCCTCTGAAAGAGCACAGCAGCGACAGAGAAGACGAGTACAGGCACAGGGGGTCCAATTTAGAGTCAGAGCCGCAGCCGCCACTGAGAAGCCTTCCCTAGAAACGGCTATGAAAGCGCGTGCTTTGAGTCTGTGCAGAAAGCAAAAAAGGTCTAGGTAACAAAAGCCCGGAAGGAAGAAGGGAATGTTCCGGCACAGATTGTTCTGATAAGAACAAAGTGAGACACACAGAGGATAATTCAGACGGGGCCAGTCTTTAAAGCCAGCCATGCTGCCAAAGAGCACCTATCGAGTCTTCCTTAGGAGACTGGGGGTCAGAATCCCTGGTGTGTTTACAGCCGGCTTATGCAAATGGACAGAGAGCTGTGTGAACGGGGAGTCGTGCTTACCCGAGGGCCTGCATCCATTCCATCAAATCCTGTGTTCTTCCTCTAGTTCCAAGTTCAAGGATCAGCCCCGATGTTGTCCTCTTTGTGTGTCTTATGATCACAGTCAAGATTCCGAGGTTCCGAGTGGGGCAGACTAAAGAAAGACTCCCCAGTTCCACGCCATGAAAGACCTTAGTGCCAGAGAGGTTTGTTTATACCTGTGTGTTCCATGTGTTACAAAAACGTTCTCAAGAGGAAGGATTTGACCTGGCTGTTGCTAAAGTCCCCCTAGATCATGGGCCTCTTCATGACAGGGACCAAGGCCACATCATCTCCGCAATACGCCAGCACAGATCACATCCTTAAGAAATGGGTTTTTCCCTAATTGTATTGAAGTGCAGTTGATTTACAATGTTGTGTTCATTTCTGCTGTACAGCAAAGCCAGTCAGGTATTTATACATTTTTTCATAATGTTTTTCATTCTTTTATTGTCTTTTTTCATGCTCTTTTCCATTATGATTTATCTCAAGATGTTGCTGTACTTCCCTGTGCTTTACAGTAGGACCTTCTTCTTCTTCTTTTTTTTTTTTTTTTTAGGGCTGCTCCCGCGGCATATGGAGGTTCCCAGGCTAGGGGTCGAATTGGAGCTGCAGCTGTGGGCCTACACCACAGCCACAGCAACTCGGGATCTGAGCCACGTCTGGGAACTACACCAAAGCTCACGGCAACGCCAGATCCTTAACCCACTGAGTGAGGCCAGGAATCGAGCCTGCAACCTCATGGATGCTAGTCAGATTCGTTAACCACTGCGCCACAATGCAGGAACTCCAGGAGCTTGGTATTTATCCATCCTGTATCCTGTATATAATAGTTAGAATCTGCTAATCCCCAACTCCCAATCCTTCCCTCCCCACCTTCCCCCTGGGCAGGATACGCATGTTCAATGAAAAAAAATATTCCTTATGATGTTTGACTCATATAATGATTGTAATTACAACCTGCTCTTTGTCCTGGTAGATTGTGATGCTTTAGACTGAACTCTCTGATACCGTCACCATGAACCCCATAGAGATTTTTAAATTTAAATGAATTTACGTTAACTAAGATTTTCAAATTCAATTTCTTCGTAGTCATCGCCACCATTCAAGGGTTTAATAAGCACATGTGGCAAGTGGTAGCAGAGAGAACGTTCCCAGCGGCCCAGAAAGGTCTGCTGGCCTGCCCTGCTCTGGAAGAAGGAGACCACGCCAGTGTCCCTCGCAGACTGTGTCAGCCTCACACACAGTGTGTTCAACCACCGTTTCTGGAACCAATGACAGTTAGACGCTCCTGGGAAATCTCAGCTGCGTTCTCATTTCTGCATGGAAGACCTCACGGAGTTCTAGTCCGAGCACCCCCTGGGGCTGAGGCTAATCTCTGCTTTGTCAGATTCCGGCTCTTACTTTACACTGTCCCAAAAATCAACTCAAAATGGGTTAAAGGTTTCCGTGGAAAACCTGAAACTGTAAAACTTCTAAAAGAAAACATAGGGGAAAATCTTGGTGCCATTGGTATCGGCAATGATTTCATGGATATGACACCAAAAGCACAGGCAACAAAAATAAAAACAAACATGTGGGATTACATCAAACTAAAGCTTCTGCACAACAAAGGAAATAACCGACAGAGTGAAAAGGCCAATACAGAACAGGAAAATTACTGGCAAATCATATACCTGATTTGCAACTATATATAACCTGATAAGGGGTTAATCTCCAAAACATATAAGGAAGACCCACAACTCAATAGCAAAAAACTTCTAGTAATCCAATTTAAGGACTTGCATCCACATTTCTCCAAAGAAGACATAGGAATGGCCAAAGGTACATGAAAAACTGCTCACGGTCACTAATCATTAGGGAAATGCAAATCAAAACCAAAATGAGATATTATGTCACACCTGTCAGGACACTATTATAGAGAAAGCAAAAAATAGCAAGTGTTGTCAAGGATGCGACAAGTTGGAGCAATGCACACTGGTGACAGGAATGCAAAATGGTGCAACACTGTGAAAAACACTATGGAGGTTCCTCAAAAAATTTTGAAAAAAGAACTACCATGTGATCCGATAATCCCATTTGTAGGATCACAAAATAATTGAGATCAGGATCTTGAAGAGATGTTAATCTCATATGTTCATTTGCAGCCCTACTTATTATAACAGCCAAGATGTGGAAACAACCTAAATATCCATCAACAAGTGAATAAATATGATATACACATACAATAGACTACTATTGTCTTTTTTTAAAAAAGAATATTCTGCAATAAACAAGAACATGGATGAACCTTGAGGACATTATGTTAATTGAAATAAGCCAGTCACCGAAAGACAAATACTGCGTGATTCCACTTACTTGAGGTAGTCACGTTTAGGAGTTCCTATTGTGGCTCAGCGGGTTAAGGACCCGATGTTGTCTCTGTGAGGATGCGGATTTGATCCCTGGCCTTGCTTAGTAGGTTAAGGATCCGACGTTGCAGCTCCAATTTGACCCTTGGCCCACAACTGCCATATGCCACAGGTGCAGCCATTAAAATAATATAAAATAGAATAAAATAAAAGTCACATTTATAGAACCAAAGAGTGGAATGGTGGTCCCTGGGCTGGGGAAAGAGAGAAAGGGGGAGTTACTAATCAACGACAATCAAGTTTCAGTTAAGCAAGATGAATAAGTTCCAGAGAGCTGCTCTAGAACATTGTACCTATAGTCAAAAATAACGTATTGTACACTTAAATATTTGTTGAAGGTAGATCTCACATTAAGTGTGCTTACCACAGTAAAATAAAATAAAATAAAATAAAATAAAATAAAATAAAATAAAATAAAATAAAATAAGTTTCTGATTCAGATAAAAATGCTGCCCCATCTTGTGGGTGATATATAGGAATGGCTCTGATGACTCTGTACCCCCAGCATCTGGCTCAGTGGTTGACAGAGGAGAGACGCTCAGTCAAGTTGATGGAAGGAAACCAAACAGGGAGCCTAACTTGCTGACTTACGGTAATACCTCTGTTCCGTGTCAAGTTGATGGCAGAGCAGGGGTGAGTGCTCTGGGCTGCATCTCTGCAGGACAGCAGGACTCTTGTGTGGCCGATGGGAGAGGGGACATGATTCACATCAAACATCAGCTTGAAGGTCCTCATTTACTGAATGCCTAGTTCCTCGAGGCATTCCGGGTTCTTGAGAAGGTTTCATATATTTTAGCTTCCTTCCTCTCAACTCTTTACATCTCTAATACTTTTTTTTTTTTTTTTGGTATAGATTTTAAAACACAAAAATTGCAGAGAAATTGCAAACAACATATACCCTTATGTCAAGAAGGGTCCTGACAGGAAATATATGGCAAAACAGTAAGCAGGATATGAGAAAACCACAGGAGAGGGTGGTTTCCTCCACGGATTTCGGGAGCCTTAGCATCTCAAAGGGGCTAGATGGGGAGCTGTTTTGTTGGTTTTTTTTTTTTTTTTTTTTTTTTTTTTGGTCTTTTTGCTGTTTCTTGGGCCGCTCCCGCGGCATATGGAGGTTCCCAGGCTAGGAGTCCAATCGGAGCCATAGCCACCGGCCTACGCCAGAGCCACAGCAAAGCGGGATCCGAGCTGCGTCTGCAACCTACACCACAGCTCATGGCAACGCCGGATCGTTAACCCACTGAGCAAGGGCAGGGACCAAACCCGCAACCTCATGGTTCCTAGTCAGATTTGTTAACCACTGCTCCACGATGGGAACTCCAAGATGGGGAGCTGTAACCAGCACCTGACAAGGGGGATCCTGCGTTTCCGCAGAGAGGGAAGGAGTGGAGGAATAAATACCCAGCCTCGCTGTCTTCCCTCCTCCATTTCTGCCCCTGATCCCAGCTGGATAAACGCAGTGGGAGCCAGAGGGCGGAGAAGCCAAGTAGAGGGACCAGCATCCTGGAACACTGCAGGATGGAGAGCGTGAAGCGTGGATCTGGAGGGAGACAGGGAATAACCCCCCAGCCCTCCACCTGGAATTAACACATGGAAATATTGCGTTATTTTTGCTCCTCATTTTAAAAATAAAGAAATAGAACTTCACGAGGTAGAGTTAGAAGTCTTCTTTGTTCACCTCCGTTCTCCCCCCATCAGAGACAACCAATGTCATGAATTTAGTGTATGCCTTTGGGGCATATGTTTTTAAACTTGTATTACTTTGAAAAGGCTTTTAAACTTCTATTACTTGTATAACACTGAATAGTATTATTGGGTTTTTTTAAGATTCTGATATAAATATTTTCATGCTGTGCATGTACTTCCATGACTTGCTTTTTTCATTCGATTGTGTCTGTGTTTTGGAGTGTTTTGCACGTTAGTATGTATCCTTATAGTTCATCTATCTCACCTGCTGTATAGTAATCCAATCTACTTATCGATTCTCTTACCGATGGGTATTTACCTTGTTTTCAACATCCAATATTCAAACTCTGCTGCACCCACACCACAGGGTGCACGGGCTCAAAGGGGCTGAACATTCTCAACTTTACCAGAAATTGCCAAATTACTCTCCAGAATGGTTTTTCTAATTTACATTCTCCCAGGGTTCCTGTTTTCCTACATCCTCACCAACTCTCTGTAGTTCAGATTTTAATTTTTGCCTGCATAATGCCTGCTGTTGTTTGAATTAGCATTTTCCTAATCACTGGTGAAGGTAAACAAGTTTTTCAGGTCTTTATTGGCCATCTGGGTTTCCTTTTCTGTGAATTGCATGCCTCTCTCCTTTGCCTACATTTTACTGAATTGTTTTCCTTTTCCTTTGTGATTCGTGAACCTTTATATCTATCCTGGATGTTAAAAATGTGTGTAAGATGTGATTTGCCACCTAAGACATGGGTAACTCGCTCAGGATGCGGTTTTGTAAAAATCTAAATCAAAGGCTTAATAGGTACAAACCTCCTCCAGGAAAGGAAAAGGCAAGGTGGTGTTTGCTCACTTCGCTACAGGAATGTTTTCCCAATGTACTGGAGAGTAACAGGGAAGTCTATGCCATTCAAAGGAAATCACTGCGTTAAATCAGGGCTTGATATTGCTTCTGCACGGAGTTGCTGTCCCCTGGTCCCCTGGCTCCAGATGCTTTGCGAGAGGGGAAACTTGCTCTGTTTTCAGCATGGGCTGTTCTGACTTGACTGTCCTGCCTGATGAACTGATGCTATCAGGGAGGTGAAGAGGTGCAGCGTCTTAGGCCGCCAAGGTATGTGAACTAAATCCCCCAATTCATCTCTCAGGAACAACTGCCTGAGGACAGGCCTCTTTCTAAAGACTCTGGTGACAACTCAGCAAACTCCCGCACCTTGTTTTAGAAAACGTTTCACCAGCCAGCAAAATAATCCCCATAAGGAACATCGAGAGGCATTTCTGTCTGGGGGAAGGTGAGGGAGAAAATACCCTCCCCTCCTGTGTTCACCTGTGCAAACTCATGTTTCTGCTGTGTGGCCCCATTACTCAACAGGGAGGGTACGTGTCAATGAACTAGACACTGGATCTGCTCTTGAAGAAGATACTTAGTGACAGGGAGAAGGATGTGTCAACCTGTGGTTAACACACATGGGTAGGTGCTATAAAGAGGAATGTGAAAAGGGTTATAGGACCATCGAAGGAGTGACTTGCCCTCTGGCTCCTTCCAGACCCAGCTCGGAGATCTCCCTGCCCCATTTCTGTACCCTCCTCTCTCTCTTTGCTCCCCACATTCCACTAGCACTGTCTGTTGGTGAGTGTCTCTCCCTAACAAGGCCTTAAACCAGGGTTTCTCAGCTTCTGCACTATGGACATTTGGATAAATCTTTGCCTGGGGGAGGGACCATCCCGTGCCGGGCCGAATGCTCAACAGCATCCCTGGCCCCCAGCCACTACGTGGCAGTACCACACACAGACACACAGATACCCACACACGTACTCACACACAGACTCTCTCTCTCTCTCTCTCTCTCACACACACACACACACACACACACGCACGCACTCACATACGTTATGACAACCCAAAATGTCTCTAGACATTGTCACATGTCCCCTGGCAGCCAAATCCCCCCGCACCCCGTTGAGAACCCTGTTGTAAGCCCTAGCAAGGTAGCAACCTGGATGTGACTGACACTGTGAAACAAACAGAACCTTGCTTGGAAGGATGAGAAAAAGCCTTGCATTAGAGAAGTATCCGATTTGGATTTTGAAGCATAAAGAAGAAGAATCTATGTCCGCAAGCTCCTGCAGAACTTCCTGTGATAATCGGGATATTCTATACACTTTCTAATCCAGTGGCCACTACCACATGTGGACTTTGGGCACTGGAAATGTGTGACCAAGAAACTAAATTTTTAATGTCATTTAGTTTTAATCACTTTGAATTCGAATTTCCAAGGCCGCATGCGAGGAGCAGCTGCCATGTTGGACAGCTCAGCTCTGAGCATTGGCTGGTCTGTTCTAAGCATGACTCACCCAATGTGAGTTTGGGTTTCATTTCCCACATATTCAGAAACATATTTACACTTCCAGTTTCTCTGACCATTATCCAAGCCTAAAGCAATATAATATAAAATGATTATTATGCTCTCCGAGGTGATAAAAGAGGCTCACCCCACCCGTCATAACGCAACAAGGGGAAGGTTCCCGCTGTGGCTCAGTGGAAACAAATCCAACTAGTATTCTTGAGGATGCAGGTTCTATCCCTGGCCTTGCCCAATGAGTTAGGGATCTGAGATTGTGGGGAGCTGTGGTGTAGGTTGCAGACATGACTTGAATCCTGTGTTGCTGTGACTGTGGTGTAGGCCAGCAGCTGTAGCTCCCATTCCACCCCTAGCTTGGGAACTTCCATGTGCCAAGGGTGCAGCCCTAAAAAGCAAAAAATAAAAATAAAAAATAAAGCAACCAGGGATACCATTCTCAAGGAGCTTGAAGATAGATGGTAATGGAATTCTCAAATCATCCAATTTATTTTAAACCCGCATATCCATCTATCTTTTTCATGCAGGTATCCAAGTAAACTCATATTGAAAGCCTACCACATGCTGTCACTGAGATCACCAAAAACATGCAGAATGGTCACAGAGACAAATGCATAAACAGCCGTCTACCACACCTTACAAGGAAAGAGGTGACGGAGTGCTGTGTGGGAGAGTCTAAGTGCCTGAAAGGGATGGAGAGAGCTCGAGAGCAGAGCTGATGCTGAGCTGAGTCTTAGAGAACTACCTGATTCAGTTTTCTAAACTTATCTGAACAACTAAAAAAAAAAAAAAAAAAAAAAAAAAAATCACCTGGATGCTTGTTAGCAAGTAAATTCTCAGGCTTCTTCCCCAGAAATTCCCAGGGTAGAGCGTAGAGTTTTGCCCTTTCAGCAAGTACCTCTGGCAGATCTTGGAAACAGGTGTTAGAAGGATGGAGCCAATAGCTCCCTTGTGCAGATAGGAACAAGGTCAGGTCTTGGTGCTCCTCCGGATGTATGATTTATATCAATGTATCATACCTGCCACACAATAAATGGCAGGAGTTTGAAAAATACGCATTTTTCCTGATATCAAAACTAATTGGAAAAGTGGGAAATTCAGAGAAATAAAACAATGAAAGAGAAAATGAACGCCTGTACATAATCCCACCATCCAGACCTTATATTGGCTATTTGGGGCTCTTACTCTGCCACAGGAATTTAGAGATAACTTTGTGGGTTCTACAGAAAACCACGTTAGGATTTTCAGTGGAACTGCATCAAAACTTTAGATTTGGGGAGGTCCCTTTGTGGCACAGCAAAAACTAATCTGACTAGTATCCATGAGGACTTGGCTGGCTTTGTTCAGTGGGTCAGGGATCTGGCGTTGCCATCAACTGTGGTGTAGGTCACAGACAAGGCTCGGATCCCACATTCCTGTGGCTGTGGCATAGGCTAGAAGCTGTAGCTCTGATTTGACCCCTAGCCTGGGGACTCCCATATGCCACGAGTGTGGCCCTAAAAAGAAAAAAGAATAATTTTAGATTTTGCTGAGGGGAGCAGTACCATCTTTACCATGCTGAATTGTCCTATTCATGAGCACTGTAATATATTTTTTAAAGATATTTTTACATGTTTCTCAATGTAGTTTTTGACATTTTCTCAGCGAAAATTTTACCAAGTATTTTATTTACTCAGGCATCAAATTCCTTTTATTGCTAAGTTACAGTTTTTTATTTTCTTTGTGAAATGCTATTTGTTTTTGAAGGTAGTTTTATATGATTGATCTTGTTAGGTAATTTTATCAGTTCTGCAGGATTTGATAGGTTTTTCTAAATAGACAATCATACCATGAACAAAAATTATAATTTTGTCTCTTTCTTTTTGATCTACATATGTCCTTTGTTTTATTGCCTAGAATCTTTAACATAGTACTGCTAAGGCTATATGATCATTATATAGTACATAACATATTCCTATACTATATAATAAATAATAATTATATAATTACATATTATTATAAATATTACTATATATTTATATGTTATATTAATAAAATTACTGTAACACAGTATTGATAATGTGGCAGTGGATATCTCTGTCTTGTTTTTGACTCTAATGGAAACGCTTCTAATCACTTATTTTGTGTTACATGATAAAATTTGTTATGATATGATATAGGTCTTGATTAGATGCTTTTTTTTCAAGCCAAGGATGTTCACATTTTCTCCTATCTATACTTTGTTAAGAATTATCTTTTTAAGAATGAAATGCCATTTGCAGCAACATGGATGGACTTAGAGATTATCATACTAAGCAAAGTAAGTCAGTAAGAGAAAGACCAAGACCATATGATATCACTTATATGTGGGATCTAAAATATGACACAAATAGGAGTTCCCGTCGTGGCTCAGTCGTTAAGGAATCTGACTAGGAACCATGAGGTTGTGGGTTCGATCCCTGGCCTTGCTCGGTGGGTTAAGGATCTGGCGTTGCCATAAGCTGCGGTGTAGGTTGCAGACGCGGCTTGGATCCCAAGTTGCTGTGGCTCTGGTTTAGGCCAGTGGTTACAGCTCCTATTCGACCCTAGCCTGGGAGCTAGGGGCGGCCCTAGAAAAGGCAAAAAAGAGACAAAAGAAAAAATAAATAAATAAATAAATAAATAAATAAATAAAATATGACGCAAATAAATCTATCTACGAAACAGAAACAGATTCACATACAAGGAGAACAGACTTGTGGTTGCCAAGGGCGAGGGGTTTGGGAGAGGGATGGAGTGGGAGGTTGAGGTTAGCAGGTGTAAGCTATTGCACACAAAGGGGATAAACAGCACGGTCCTACTATATAGCAGAGAACTATATTCAATGTCCTTTGATAAACCATGGTGGAAAATAATATTTTTAAAAGTATCACTCTGCTATGCAGCAGAGTGTAACAAAGTATTGTAAATCAACTACACTTCCACAAAAAAGAATTATCTTATAAAATAAAAAATTAGTAATAAATATTCCTGATAGCTTAGTCTGCACCTTTTTAGTGATCATGTAAATTGTCTCTTTTAATCTGTTAGTATGGTGAATTACATTGACAGATTTTCTTGAAACGTCTATACATTCCTGGAGTTCCCGTCGTGGCGCAGTGGTTAACGAATCCGACTAGGAACCATGAGGTTGCAGGTTCGATCCCTGCCCTTGCTCAGTGGGTTAAGGACCCATCGTTGCTGTGAGCTGTGGTGTGGGTCGCAGACGCAGCTCGGATCCCACGTTGCTGTGGCTCTAGTGTAGGCCAGTGGCTATAGCTCCGATTGGACCCCTAGCCTGGGAACCTCCATATGCCATGGAAGTGGCTCAAGAAATGGCAAAAAGACCAAAAAAAAAAAAAACAAAACAACAACAACAAAAAAACTTCTATACATTCCTGGGATAAATCATTCTTGTTCATATTTTTTAAAATGTATTCTCCATTCTACTCAACTGGATTGGTTAATATTTTACTTATATTTTTAACATCTATGTTTATAAGTGAGGTTGGCATGGGTTTTCTTTTTTATACTGTCTTTGGTTTTGGAATCAAATTATACTGTCTCCTAAAATAAACTGAAAGGCTTTGTCTCTGTCTATTCTCTGGAACAGTTTGTAAGATGGGAATTATCTGTTCCTTGACCATAGGAACACTCAGCTGTAAATCTTTCTGGCTCTGTTTCCTTTTTAGGGAGAACATTTTTGAACTGCAGATGCAATCTCTTGTCATTTTGTCATTACCATATTAGCAGTAGGTAACACACAGAGCCAGGCCCCTGTTCCAAAGGAAGCATTTCAACAACGAATACTTATTTTAATCAACACAACCGTCTTATGACCTAAGTGCAGTTTTCAGTCCCATTTTACATATGAGGAAACTAAGGAAAGAGAGGTTAGGTATCTTGCTGAATTTCACACCTAGCAGAGCCAAAATCAAACCCAGGCAGTCTGACCGTAGGATCTGCACTCTTCAACACCATACTAGAGTAAGTTTTTAAATTTCTTTTGGGGGTAGATTGTCTTAACTTACATAGTCCTAGAAAATTATATCTTTCTTTCAAATTTTCAAAATTATTGGCATAAAGGTGTCACAGTATTTGTGTGAGATTTTGAAATTTATGCTGGTTGGTTTTTTCATTCCTGATGTTGTTTTATCTTCCCTTTTTCTTCATGAGTCTCACTAACCTGTTGTTCTACTAGTTTTTCTCCCCAAAGAACCAGAATTTAATTGTAAGATGTCTAGATTTGCTTTAAAATAATGCGGTAAAGAGTATAACTGTGACAAAATATGTATGAAATGATGTGCTGTAGCGGGATAATTGCTGAAGTTTGGTCAATGAGCGTTCTTTATACCATTCTCTACTTTTGTCTATGTTTGGAAATTTCCGCAATAAAAAGTAAACAAAGATTAAAGAATCAGATTTTGTGGCGCTCCTGCTGGGGCACAGTGGAATCGGCGGCATCTTGGGAGTGCTGGGATGAGGGTTCGATTCGGGGCCCAACACAGTGAGTTAGGGTTCCAGTTAGATCTGCCAGCTCAGAACTAGGCAGTCAAAAAAAAAAAAAAAAATCAGATTTTGTCTGTTTTTTTTTTCACAATCTATTGAATTTTTTTAATTCATGCTAGTTTTCATTAATGTATGCTTTTATCTTTATTTCCTAATTCTTTCTTTGGGTGTTTCTCTGTTCTTTAGCTTTTCAGTTAAATGCTTAGTTAAATATGTTTCAGTCTTTTTTTCTAGTATGCACATTTAAGCCATAAATTTCCTTGAATGTCAATTTAACTTTATCCTATTGTTATGTAGTGCTCTTTTCTAATTAAAAATTTTTTTTCAGTGTGATTTCCTTTAAGCCCTAAACTGTTTAGAACTCTGTCTATGTTGTTTTATTTTAGATGTGCCTCTTATATACGATATATAACTAGACTTTTTTAGATCCAGTCTCATATTCTCCGTAATAATTGAAACTATTTTGGAGCAATGTCTATTTAGGTCTTCTGCCCATTTTTTTCAGTTGGGTTGTTTGGTTTTTTGCTGTTGAGTTGTATGTGTTCTTTGTATATTTTGGAGATTAATACCTTGTTGGTTGCATTGTTTAAAACTATTTTCTCCCATTCTGTGGGCTGTCTTTTTTTTTTTTTTTTTTTTTTTTTTTTTTTTTTTTTTTTTTAATGGTTTCCTTTGCTTTGTAAAAGCTTGTAAGAAGACCTGAATAGATATTTCTCCAAAGAGGACATACAGATGGCCAACAGGCACATGAAAAAACGTTCAACATCACAAATTATTAGAGAAATGCAAATCAAAACTACAATGAGGTACCACTTCACACCAGTCAGAATGGCCATCATTAGTAAGTCCACAAATGACAAATGCTAGAGGGTGTGGAGAAAAGGGAACCCTCCTACACTGTCAGTGGGAATGTAAATTGGTACAACCACCATGGAAAACAGTATGGAGTTACCTCAGAAGACTAAATACAGAACTACCATATGACCCAGCAATCCCACTCTTGGGCATATATCTGGACAAAACTTGCCTTGAAAAAGATACATGCAGCCATATGTTCATTGCAGCACTATTCCCAACAGCCAAGACATGGAAACAACATAAATGTCCATCAACAGATGAATGGATTAAGTAGATGTAGTATATATACACAATGGAATACTACTCAGCCATAAAAAGGACAAAATGATGCCATTTGCAGCAACATGGATGGAACTAAAGACTCTCACACTAAATGAAGTAAGTCAGAAAGATACAAATACCATATGGTATATCACTTATATCTGGAATCTAATATATGGCAAAAAGGAACCTATCTACATAAAAGAAACAAACTCATGGACATGGAGAACAGACTTGTGGTTGCCAATGGGGAGGGAGAGGGAGTGGGATGGACTGGGAGTTTGGAGTGGATAAGCAATGAGATCCTGCTTCATAGCACAGGAAACTATATCTAATCACTTGTGATGGAACATGATGGAGGATAATGTGGAAAAAAGAATATATATATGTATATGTATAACTTTATAGCAGAAATTGACAGAACATTGTAAATCAACTATACTAAAACTTTTTTAAATAATTGAAACTATTTTATTGTATATTAAAATTTATTTTGTGTATATATGTACCATTTGTTGCTTCTATACTATGTCTTTTTATCTTTACTCTTCCACTTTTCTTTCTTTAATGAATTGAAAGTATCCTTTATCCTTTTTTCTTCCCTTCTAATGATTCAGCACATGCATTTTAACTTTATCTTCTAATCAAATGTAAACCTTATCTTCTAATCAAATGCCTCTACAGTGGCAGCTATAAGATATCAGTTGTCTGGAATTTGTAAAGACTAGCTTTGTGCCTATTATTAAAGCATATTTTTTAACTCTGTTTTTTTTTTTCAGTTCATCTATGTAACTTCTAATGATTTTGTCTTTTGGTCAACTTTTGAGAGGCACATGTTAAAGTCTCTTCGTTAAGTTGTGGATTAAAGAGATTGTAATTTCTGTGATTTTTTTTTCATCTTTATTTGTGTATTTCAAAGTTACACTAATCCATACTTACTCATTGACTTTCTTTTTTTTCTTTTCAGGGCCGCACCCACAGCATGTGGAAGTTCTCAGGCTATGGGTCAAATCAGAGCTGCAGCTACCTGCCTACACCACAGCCACAGCAATGCTGGATCCAAGCCCTGTCTGTGACCTATACCACAGCTCACAGCAACACGGGATCCTTGACCCACTGAGAGAGGCCAGGGATCAAACTTGTATCCTTGTGGATACCCGTCAGATTCGTTTCCACTGAACCACAGTGGGAACTCCCTCTTCTTGGACCTTTTTAATTTTGCTGCATTTACAAATGTGTAATATCCCTACCTTTAGCCTCAAATTCTGTTTTGTTTGATACCAATATTGCTATCCAGTTTTATTTTTGCTATTAATTCAAGGTGGGTCTCTTTCTATTTTTTCTTCTAATCAAATGTAAAGTTACTATCTCTAACCTCCTCCCTAACAAGGTAAGGACATGGGACACTTTAGCTTGTTCCTAAATGCTTTCATCTCATTGTGTTCCTGTTGCCCCTGTTGAGTTCCAACTTTTTACTAACAGGGAATTTAAAAATGGGTTTTTGTTAAAGGGACAATATTAATTTAGAGTTACAACATATTTTACTCATTTTTTTACTCATCCTTGCTTTTTTCCATGGGTTTATTTTCCACCATGCTGAAGTATATTCTTTAGTAATTCTTTCAGCAAGGGTCTGAGGGCAGTAAATTCTCATTATATTTGAATTTTTAAGTTTGCCACTCATTCTTCAAAGATCACTTAGCTGCACATAGAATTTTAGCTTCATTATTTTCTCTTTTCTCTCAAAACTTTGAAAATATTATACAGTTTTTTCTAATGTATTCTTACAACGTAAAGCCTACAGGTGGTACCATTGTTTCTTTGCAGGCAGTCCATGAGTCTACACTTCTGTCTGAGAATCTGAAGATTTTCCCTTTCTCTTTGATGTTTTATACTTTCATCACACTATATTAGTGTGATTTATTTCACTCTATTCTCCTTGTGATTTATTTCACCCTAAGAATGTATGTTTCGGTTGTGGACCATTTGAAAGCATCATCTCTTGAGACATGCCTCCACCTTCTACCTCGTTCTTTGTATTCCCTGTTTCAGGAATTTCTACCAAATGAGTGGTGAGGTGTCTCATTTTACACTCCATGTTGTCTCTTTGTACTGCATTTGAAGTGCTTTCCTAAAGTGTGCTTTCTGATTTATTAATCCTCTGTCTGTTTTTAGCCTCCTGCTCAATACATCTATTGAAATTTTTTTTATTTCAATGATTCTGTTTTTCGTTTTTAGAATTTCTATTTGGTTCTCTTTTAATCCATCAATTATTTTCCAAATTTAAAGCTATTTACCTTGAGGAGTCCCTGTCATGGCTCAGTGGTTAACAAATTCAACTAGGAACCATGAGGTTGCAGGTTCAATCCCTGGCTTTGCTCAGTGGGTTGAGGATCCAGCATTGCCGTGAGCTGTGGTGTAGGTCCAGATGTGGCTTGGATCTGGAGTTGCTGTGGCTGTGGTGTAGGCCAGAGGTTGCAGCTTCCATTAGACCCCTAGCCTTTGAACCTCCATATGCCACGGGAGCAGCCCTAGAAAAGACAAAAAAAAAAAACCACTATTTACCTTGAGACGTCACATTTTAAAAATTTTGGACTTCAGGTTGGCAGTTTTCCATGGGACAGTTCACTCTTACATCTTCCTGACACACTTCAAAGCCTCAGACATGAAAAGTAAACTGCTTTTGGGAAGTGCTGTCACATGCCTGAGTTGTATTGTTCAGATTAAATTGTACTTTTCACTTTCAATTTAAAAAAATTATTAAAGTACAGTTGATTTACAGTGTTCTGCCAGTTTTAGAACTTATCACAGTGCCTGGCACATTATATGGACCCATGAGTATTTGTTGACTAAATTACATCATTTGACCCTTTTCTTCTCATGAAGTATAATAATGTGGCATTCTTGATTACACACAGGTACTCTAGACTGAACATTTCTAATCCTTACAACAACCCTACAATGCGGACCTTGTTAGGTGTCTTTACAGGTGGATATACTGAACTCAGAGAGGTTAAGTCACTTGCTCAAGCTCATAAGTGATAGTTCTGGGATTCAAACCCAGGGCTGCCCTAGACCAGTTGTCCTCAACCCTGACACCCCACCAAAATCACCTCATGATCAGGCTTCATCTCAGATCAATAAAATCTCTATTTCTGGAGATGGGCTCAGGTATTTTTCTTTCATTCTTTTTTTTTTTTTAAGTTTTTAAATATGGGAACTTCTCAGGTTTCCGAAATTGAGAACCACTGGCCTATTCCAAGCCCTTCTCCTATTGCAGATTGGGTAACAGGGTCAGAGAGAGGACATTATCATTTCCTAAAGCAAAAAGAATTGGAACCAGAGCTCAAATGAAGAGTTTCTAATCCATGTTGCCCTCTGGAGATGACGTGAAGTTGACCGTTCTTCCAAACTCTGTTGTACCACACGGACATGGCAATGCCAAAGAGCTCATACAATAGTCCTTGTGTGCCCCCTGGTGGGTTAAAATGGTAAAAAGCCACTACCGTGGGTAGTATTTAGTAAGTAAGCTCTACAGACTTTTGGATTGCCTAATCATAATGATGCCTGTAGGTTTATACCAGCCGGCTCGTAGCTGGTGGCACTGTCATCCTCATATGTGGCAGGAAGAAAACAATATAATCAACACGAAAACACAACCACTCTGGACTTGTACAGCGCCTTGCCTCTAAAGTCTTGCTATAAGATGCCAACTTTAAATCAAATAAGGAACTCCTTCATCTAAGATCTCTGGGAGAAATTTTTTAAATCTTACAATAACCCCCCATTTTTTTTTTTGCTTTTTAGGGCCACAGGTGCAGCATATAGAAGTTCCCAGGCTAGGGGTCAAATTGGACCTAGAGCTGCTAGCCACAGCCACAGCCCACAAGATCCTAGATCCAAGCTGGGTCTGCGACCTACACTCCAGCTTATCATACCTTTTATTAAGGCAGTAGAATCTTGTGGTTCATATCATAGATTTTGGAGTTAAACCCATCTGAGGACAAATTCTAGCTCCAAGATTAGTTATTTATGTTTTAAACTTTGGTGAACCACATGGCATCTTTAATTTCAGTTTTAGCGTCTGTAAAATGATCATTATAATGCCAAGTTCATACAATTGTCATGAAGATTAAAGGTGCATGTAAAGTGCTTGGCACTGTGCCTGCAATGCATTAACCCCCGCTCCACCCGCACACCCCACAAAAGGTTCCTGTTCCTCTTACTAGAATGCACCACATTGGGTGCATTTTTGCCAGACCCGGATGAAACTCTCCAGTTAGAGGACGATGTCCAGGGACATCTTACACAATCTCTGTGTTGGTGTCTGCTTCCCCTCATTCCCTCGAGGGAGAATCTTTGGCTCTCCGCTCCCCCCTCCACTACTGCCTCCCACCATCTCTTTCTTGGAAGAAGAACTTGGAACTCCAGTCTGTCTGGCATCACAATATTTGTGCACGTCACCATATTCGCATCCCCGGGCCATTCTTGTGTGAAAGGGATACAAGATGAGGAGAAACCAGCAAAGGAAACTGAGACTGAGGGATGGCTATGGCAGGCAGGAAACCAGGCACGTGTGTTATCCTAGAGGCCATGGAGCGCATCTCCAGATGGAGGAAGTGACCTAGTGGGTCAATGCTGTGGCAGCTCAGGTTAAGATGAGGACTGAGAATTGACACTCGGATTTAGCAAAAGCGGAGGTCTTTGGTCACTTTGACCAAACAATTTTGCTGTAGTGGTTGTGGTGAAATTCTGTGCCAAGTATGGAATTGGGTGCATCAAGCACTGAGTACTCATTTGAGGAGACTTTCTGTAAAGAGGAGCAAAGAAATGGGGGTGGGAGCTGGAGAGGGAAAAGTTTCTTTCTTTCTTTTTTTTTTTTTTGTCTTTTTTTGTTATTTCTTGGGCCGCTCCAGCGGCATATGGAAGTTCCCAGGCTAAGGGTCCACTCGGAGCTGTAGCCACCGGCCTACGCCAGAGCCACAGCAATGCGGGATCTGAGCCGCATCTGCAACCTACACCACAGCTCACAGCAACGCCGGATCGTTAACTCACTGAGCAAGGGCAGGGACCAAACCCGCAACCTCATGGTTCCTAGTCGGATTCGTTAACCACTGCGCCACGACGGGAACTCCCCAAAAGTTTCTTTCTTAATATGGGAGAAGAAAGAGTTTATTTACAATCCAATGGGAATGATCCAGTGTGAGGGGGGAACTGATGATGCAAAAGGGGGAGGAGGATTGTTAGAGCAGCATCCTCGGTATGTCAGAGGGAACAGGATTCTGTACACCCGGGGAGCACCTTCCACAAGTCTGTTTATGGTCACGTGAGGAAGGGCGGAGTCTATGTGCAGAGACGCCCTTAGATGGGTAAATGGGATGGGAGCCTGTACAAGTTCTCTTCTTTTGTGTGTGTGTGGTGTGTCTTTTTAGGGCTGCACCCAAGGCATATGGAGATTCCCAGGCTAGGGGTCAAATGGGAGCTACAGCTGCCAGCCTACACCACAGCCACAGCCATGCCAGATCTGAGCTGCATCCGTGACCTACACCACAGCTCACAGCAACGCCAGATCCTTAACACACTGAGTGAGGCCAGGGATCGAACTCGCCTCCTCATGGATACTAGGTGGGTTCGTTACCACCAAGCCACGACAGGAACTCCTGCAAGTTCTCTTCTGATGGCATCTGGCTTTTCCGCACAGTAGGAAGCAAGGTCATCAATGACAGCAGTTGCTATTAAGTGAAATAAAATTCCCCCCAAGAGAACAGAGAAATCTGAAAAAGAATATATATATTCCTTATATACATATATATGTATGTATAACTGAATCACTTTGCTACACACTTGAAACTAAAACAACATTGTAAATTATACTTCTAAAAAAAGAGAGAATTGGAGTTCCCTGGTGGCTCAGTGGGTTAAGAATCCGGCCTTGTCACTGCTATGGCTCAGGCCAGAGCTGTGGTGCAGGTTCAATCCCTGGCTCAGGAGCTCCCACACGCTTTGGCTTTGCAAAGCCAGAGAGAAAATGAGAATAAATGGCATGTTCCTTTCTAGAAATATAACTCAAATAAGGATGGTGAGGTGGTCTACTGCCTAAGAGTCTTTGCAGAAAACCTGTAAAAAATGAAGTTCACGTGAAATATCAACTGCGGTTCAAATAACAATAAACACATAGGTGATGCTCTGAATTTTCTTTATTTTTTAACAATGATTTAAGCCACTCCACAAAACACTCTATAACATTACTTAAGAAAACTTCTGCAAAACCGAGGGTGGAAATTAGACCCAATTTACCTACCATCAAGTCATCACACGAACACGTATTTTCTGAGAGCATATTCAGCTTTGTGGTATTACTCACAGATGATGCTACATTTTAATTCCACATACCAAAATGAGAACTCACCCCCAAGCACATGGTACATTTCTTTTGAGCCATTTTAGATTAAGGTTTTGGGGCTTTTTTTTTTTTTCCCCCAGAAGTTATTTAAAACTAAAAATCTCCTTCCAGTCACAGCCTCGAGCTCCTGGTGGATTTGTACAAAGCACACCAAGTGCTCCTCAGATCCTTCCTCTAAGGATGTCAGTGCTTCGTGTCATCACAGGTAGAAGAGAGAATTGGCTAATTCCAAACTCGGTTCTTTATGGATGCTCTGTGCCACCAGAAAGGTCAGCTTGCGGGCATACTGACACGGGGCTGGAACACTGATTAAGCCCTGCGGAGAAGTATTGACAGTAATGAAGAGAATAACTTGCTCTTCCAAGGATACTTCTTCCTGAGTTTTTTCATCCACTAGATAGAAGGGGTTGTAAGTCAATGAGAACTAAACCCAACCAACGAAGGGCAACTTTGCTCCCTGGGAACTGAAATTCACTGGGGGATGGGGGTAGGCAGGGGAAGGCCAGTCTGGTCTCGTGGTGCTGGGATCTGGGAGCCACACACTGAGGGCTGATCTAAGTTTCCTACGACTTGGTGTTTCGAGGGGCTCAGAGCAGGTCTTGGCTTTGGACTTTGACAGCCGCTCTGGGCCTCATGGACAGGAAAACAGACGTAGCCACACCTGTTACCTTCCCACCAGACACCATTACCTGGTGTGAAACTTCTGAGTTAGCTTCAACTGCCTCATCCGTAACTTAGAAATACCAGTACCCCTTTCCTCCCAGGCTGGCCTCAAATAACGTATACAAGAAAGACTTCCAGGGAGCTGTCACTGTGGCTCAGCAGTAACAAACCCAACTAGTATCCATGAGGATGCGGGTTCGATCCCTCAGTGGGTTAAGGATCCTGAGTTGCTGTGAGCTGTGGTGTAGGTCACAGATGCAGCGTGGATTCCGAGTTGCTGTGGCTGTGGTGTAGGCCAGTGGCTACCGCTCCGATTCAACCACGAGCCTGGGAACCTCCATGTGGCACAGGTGCAATAAATTAAATAAATAAATAAATAAAGACTTATGGAAATTATAAGTGCTAATGCATTATAATAGTGACTGCTCTTTTACGTCTATGAGCGAGGGTGTTTCACTCACAGTGGAGGAAGGGAATCATCGTTCATTCATTCCTCCTTGGTAAAGAGCCAGACATGGGAGTTCCTGTCGTGGCTCCGTGGAAATGAATCTGACTAGTATCCATGAGAATACGGGTTCAATCCTTGGCCTCAACTCAGTTGGTTAAGGATCCAGCCTTGCCATGAGCTGTGGTGCAGGCTGCAGATGCAGCCTGGATCCTGCGCTGCTAGGATGTAGCCTGTGCAGGCCGGCAGCTGCCACTCCGATTCGACCCCTAGCCTGGGAACCTCCATATGAGGCCCTAAAAAAAATAAATAAATAAATCAAATAAAGCCAGACATGATGCCAGGGCTGAAGATACAAAAGTGCATCGGGTGCCAGCTCCTGGGTGGCCACCTCGAGTACCAGTCTGCACCTAAGTCCACAACGGTCACTCACCGGCCAGTTGTAGTACAGGTGGCACAGTTTGAAGGTGAGTCTCTGCATGTGGTCGGGCTTCAGGCCATTGTCATCATAGATGACATTATAGTAGGTGGGATTCACGGTTCCCTGACGGGCCACCTGGCTGATCAGGTAAAAGTCATACCTGAGGGGAAAGGAAGCAGTGTGAGGGAGAAGGCACGCAGAACAGGGCAAAGCGGACCCCAGAGTCAAAGCTTTGTTCCAAGGGATTTTCCGACAGACTTGCCATTCAGGCCGAGTTGCTTCCAGATCCACGACAGTGCCAAGGGGCGGGTTCTCCAGCGTCCGGCCGCTCTCGGTCAGGAACCGCGGCGTGCACCTCCTCCGGACCACGATCACCGACAGTCTGGGGCTTGGAACCAGAGAGGCAAAATAGTAAGAACGATAACAACAATAACAACAACAACGAGATAACTAAAATCGAGCCATGCAGCTTTCTTCTTCTGTTTTTTTTTTTTTTTTTTTTTTTTTTAGGGCCACGCCCGTGGCATATGGAGGTTCCCAGGCTAGGGGTCCAATCGGAGCTACAGCTGCTGGCCCACGCCACAGCCACAGCAACGCCAGATGCCAGTCACCTCTGCAACCTACACCACGGCTTGTGGCAATGCCAGATCCTTAAGCCACTGAGCGAGGCCAGGGATCGAATCTCCATCCTCGCAGAGACTATGTCAGGTTCTTAACCAGCTGAGCTGCAACGAGAAATCCAGTTTTCTACTTATTTAAATTTTGTGGCAATTTTTACAGGAAATAAATTAGTTCATTAGCAAAACAAAGAAAATTAAAATTACCCCCAATTTCCTCTCCACCCAGACACAAAGTGATTTAAATTAAGGGTTGTCTTCATTTGTTGCAAAAGCGTGTTATGCCCAGTCACCTGACCAATTTATATTATTTAAGGAGGTCAGGGAAGAATGGTTCATAGGACAAAAAAAAAAGATTTTCCAGAATTATCCATGGAGACCAGATTGGTCTTCCCATTATCAATCATCTCCCTGTTTCACCTTCACGCTCCTTCTCATTTTCTGAAAGCAAAGGGAGAGCCACAAGTTCCTCTTACTCCTCAAATCATTGCTTCTGAATCCTGCAAAACACAAGCCTGGGTGGATGGACAGATGGATGGATGGATGAGCTACACATTAGGGCCAAATCTGACTAGCATCCATGAGGACGAAGGTCTGATCCCTGGCCTCACTCAGTGGGTTAAGGATCCGGCGTTGCCATGAGCAGTGGTGTATGTAGGTCACAGACGAGGCTCGGATCTGGAGTTGCTGTGGCTGTGGTGTAGGCCGGCAGCTACAGCTCTGATTGGACCCCTGGCCTGGGAACCTCCATAAGCCACAGGTGCAGTCCTCAAAGAAAGCAAGGAAGGAAGGAAGGAAGAAATGTCGCAGCAGAGCAAGGTGCCCGGTGTTAGGATGGTGACAGTCTGATTTCTACAAGCTTTCACGTGCCCAGCTTTCATGGCACCCACGCTGCTCTCAGCACCTCCGCAGACCTGAGCTGCACACCAGTGCCCGCATTTTGGAGGTTTTCCCCCATGTGTTGATTGGGCCTCAAGGTCAAAACCACAGCTTGTTTTCCCCCTTAGCATCTTCATATGTATGAGGCTTCTTCAGCTGCCAGTCGCCCGCAGGCTTCCTGCTGAATCGCAGCGTCCTGCCTTCCTCTGGCGCCCCACTCAGAGTCCGCAGAGGCTCATGCCACCCAGACTATTTACATTAGATCATCCCAGCTACCCTCGTATCTAACATGAGGCAGAAAAGGATCAAACCTTATGGACATGAGAAAAAGAGAGAGAGATGCTGGTATCTAGTCACAGTGAATAGTTACGGTGAATGTGCTAGAACTGGGAGTGTGGGGGAAAGCACACTAAATTGATACCTGGTATTTGAACTGGCATCTGTCACACTGGCCAGCAGCTGGGGAACCTCATAGTCAATGAGTGTTTTCAGCTGACCGTCCCCTACTCCGTCCCGGTACACAATGATCCGGGCTGGCAAGCCGTGGTTGTGCTTGTACCATCTGTTGAGTGCTCCTGCAGAAAGGGGTGTGAGTCAGCAAAGAAGGACTTGTCCGATACCAGCAAAGAATAAAATTCCCATATAGTTCAAGGTTTAAAGAGTTTGCTATTTCAGACCACAATAAGACAGGGTGACACCTAATCTGGGTTGTATTTGCGATAATATAAAAATAGAACCCTTTACAGAAAGCCCTGCATCTCCGCTATTTGAGGACTCATAATGGTTTCTATGGCATAACATATTCTCGAACTTAGCATATCTCCTTAGTAAAATTTCAATGTTTAAGTAATATATTAAAATTTCATTCATGCAATTGACATACCAATTCCCCCAAACTGAATTAATACTAATTTGGTTTCTTTAAATCTTTAAATCCTCTCAATAAGGAAAGAATAATTTCAGGTAATTTTCTTCTCTAATGAGCATAAACATGAAAACATGAGGAAAAGAGCTGGCTGTTCCTCTAAAAGCATCTCTTTACATGGACTCGCCTGTTAATCTCGCTGACAATATGAACCCTGAAAAATTTCCATTCACCCTCACTAGAAATTGCCTAAGGAGCAGAGACCAGACAGTAAGTTCCACCCAACAGAAAACCCAATGGAAACTTTTCGTAACTACTAAAAAAATAATAATAATAACCAGGTTTTGAAGTGAGGGGAAAGTGATATGGTATAGAATCTATTTTCATGCATATATGGCACCACTGTTTTAGGAGAATTTATCATCCAAGAAATCCATTTTAGGAGTTCCCATTGTGGCGCAGTGGAAATGAATCCTAGTATCCACGAGGATGCAGGTTTGATCCCTGGCCTGCTCAGTGAGTCAGGGATCTGGTATTGCCATGAGCTGTGATGTAGGTCACAGACACAACTCAGATCTGCCATGGCTGTGTCTGTGGCACAGGCCAGCAGCTGCAGCTCCCATTGGACCCCTAGCCTGGGAATTGCCATATGCTGCAGGTATGGCCCTAAAAAGCACAAAAGAAAGAAAGGAAGGAAGGAAGGAAGAAAGGAATCCATTTTAGTTTGATAGATGACCATAATGTAAATTCATTACCAAATTCACCTCTTGAGAAGCAAATATTTACAACCCCTCAAAGTTTACAGATAGGACGCTACAGATCAGGGAGGTAGGGGGCCGCATTGGTCACGGAGCCAGGGAATGGCCAAGCCCCATCTGGGCTAGGGTCCCGGAGGCCATGGGAGCCCCAGGTCCCTCTTTCCCCCGCATCCCTCTGGGAGGAGGGCACCTCCCCATGTGCTAGCTTCCCCATCTCCTCCTGCCATGCCACACTTGATCCGCCAGCATCCCTTTCCTTGTCCCCAAAACTTCTCTCCTGTTTCTAGACTGAATGCTAGTCTGTCATAATCCTTCCTCCTCCAGCATAGATTTCTTTTGGCTTTCACGCTGCTTGCCAGAGCCACCAGCAACTACAAACTTTCTTTCCTGCTGGCTTTCAGATTGTCACACACAGACAAATGTAAATTCTACACAGCCTGTCTGTTAGCCTGAGTCAGGACACAGCTTTGGAATCTCCAACTGGGTACCAGCTGACTCAGACAGGCTTAAAGAGTCTGTTTCCATGGCTGCGTAATATTCCATTGTGTATATTCTTACTCAGCCATTAAAAGGAATGAAATACCAGCATTTTTAGCAACATGGATGGACCTAGAAATTATCATGCTAAATGAAGCCAGCCATACAATGAGACACCAACATCAAATGCTTTCACTGACATGTGGGATCTGAAAAAAGGACAGACGGAACTTCTTTGCAGAACAGATGTTGACTCACAGACATTGAAAAACTTATGGTCTCTGGAGGAGACAGTTTGAGGGGTGGGGGGAAGTGCTTGGGTTGTGGGATGGAAATCGTATAAAATTGGATTGTGATGATCATTGTACAACTATAAATGAAATAAATTCATTGAGCAATAAAAAAATAAATAAAATTTTAAAAATAAAAAAAGAGCCTGTTTCCACCTGTCTGGTGGGCTAGAGTTTTGTGGCCTTTGGGTCTGAAGGAACAGGCCTTGCAGCCCCTCCCCGCCACTACATTTTTTGTACCCGTCATGAAGACTTTCAAGCAATCTGCAATATCAGCTGTTGATCTCTGAAGGATACAGCGGGAAAACCACCTAGAGTAAACACAGAAGAAAACTGAAGTTCACCTTCAAAAGTTCTATGGTACACATGCACCAGTATGAAATCAAGAAGTAGACATTATAACAACCTTGTAAATCAACTATATTTCAATTTTAAAAATAGACACTATGTGTAAAAATCAATTGTTCCTAATATGATCACAATACATTCAAATGCTCTTCCTCTCACATACACCCCCAAACACCATTTCTTGCTACAGGGCTAGCTAGCATCAGCCGTATCTGAGTTCTACTCCTGGCTGATACACTCATCAGCTAGGCGATTTGCTATGTGAACCTAAGTCTCATTTCCTCATCTGTACCAAGGAAATGTACATGATAGTAGGTAGTCAGTACCTCACAGAGTTGTAAAAATTAAATTAGATACTATATGAAAAGTACCTAGTACAGCACTTGGTACATAATAAGCACAGATAAATAGAGACCACTGCGTTATAATTATAAAGGAATTTATTGGTTTAGCAGTAGATCTTCTATGTTCAAAATATTCAAAGACTTCTCAGGCATAAACTTCACTTCTACAGGTGAGCTTTTTTGGCAGTTGAAATCTTTTTTTTTTTTTTTTATCTTGTTGTCATTTTGTCTTTTTAGGGCTACACCTGCAGCATATGGAAGTTTCCAGACTAGGGGTCCAATCAGAGCTGTAGCCACGTGCCTATGCCACAGCCACATCCACTCAGGATCCAAGTCACATCTGCGACCTACACCACAGCTCATAGCAACGCCGGAGCCTTAACCCACTGAACGAGGCCAGGGATCGAACCTGTGTCCTCATGGATGCCAGTCGAGTCCGCTAACCACTGAGCCACGACGGGCTCTCCAGCAATTGAAATTTTAACATGAATTAACCTATCTAGATTTCAGAAGCAATTCTCCTCCTAAAATTATTCATTAAAAGCACTTGGAAAATGAAGATCAGGACTTATGTGGCCACGTCAATTCTAGTTCTCTCAATATGCCAGCAGTCATGACACCATTAAAACTGCTACTGATAAGCCAGAAGTCCCTTATGTGTTTGATTAAGGAAGTGACACACAGAACAGGGATCTCATGCAGCCCAGACTGAAGCTGGAGGCACGCAGTTATGCTACGATTTTCCTGGGCCTCACAATCCCAAACATATACTCAATCACAAATTGAATGGAGTCAATCAAAGAGTTTAATTCTAGGAAGAAGACATGTTGTAAGCAGCCTGGAAGCACACTGTTTAGACACAAATGCCACACCAGTTCTAAGAACTACAATGGCATGGGTGCTGTGAGTCCATGTTTCATGTGTCATCCTGCCTACATTTTTCACAGCTGTGTGCACCACCACCACATCCAGGGGCTTTGAGTAAAACAAAAGTAATAGTAACAGCAACAAACTATACAGTAACAATAGTATAGTAACATAATAATTGCAATAGTAACAAACATGTATTGAGCATGTACATAAAATAAGTGGAAGATCAGGATGTAAAGCCAGGTGATCTGCTTCTCCACTGCTTGACATAAAACAGATAAGCTTCCCAGAACAGCACCCAATATAATGCAGGTGTTCTGAGAAATAACTGCACAGGAATTTCTACACAGCCATCATTTGGGGAATATGATTTACATATAAGCAATAGTTTGTCCTAATGTCTGTACAAAAATAATTTGGGGGGGTTGTTTTTGTTTTTTGCTTTTTGGGGCCACACCCTCGGCATATGGAAGTTCCCAGGTGACGGGTCGAATCAGAGCTATAGCTGCTGGCCTACACCACGGCCACAGCAACCTGGGATCCGAGCCGTGTCTTCGACCCGCACCACAGCTCATAGCAATGCCGGATCCTCAACCCACTGAGCAAGGCCAGGGATCGACCCCGAATCCTCATGGATACTAGTTGGATTTGATACCGCTGAGTCATGACAGGAACACCTATAAAAATAGTTTTTAATGAAGCTACACTTTAGCTCAGTATTATCCATCATGTTTGTATATGTAAGTATAATTTAGGGCCATAGGTGTTCATATTTTAAAAATGAGTGAAGAAGGAGTTCCCGTCGTGGCGCAGTGGCTAACAAATCCGACTAGGAACCATAAGGTTGCGGGTTCGATCCCTGGCCTTGCTCAGTGGGTTGAGGATCCGGCGTTGCTATGAGCTGTGGTGTAGGTCGCAGACGCGGCTCGGATCCCGAGCTGCTGTGGCTCTGGCGTAGGCCAGTGGCTACAGCCCCGATTCAACCCCTAGCCTGGGAACCTCCATATGCTGCAGGTGTGGCCCTAGAAAAGACAAATAAATAAATAAATAAATAAAAATAAAAATGAGTGAAGAATAAAAACTATCCCTTTCTGTAGTGTCTTTAGAAGAAACCACAATAGTCTACATAACTGAAGATGCTGGGGCAATTTCAAAAGTACCTGGTGATTCTGGGGTTGGTGCTGGCCACAAATCCCACCACCACCGTTCCCTGGCTGAACGCATCTTTACAGACGGCAATCCCAACCACCATCAGGGCCTTCAACTGCAACGTGAAAGTGGTCATGATTTAATGGAATGATGGTATTATTTTCTCAAGCAATGACTGAATATGAAGTTTTTAAAAGACTGTCCCTGGTTATTAAAGCAGTTGATTTAAGCTTTGTGCCAGGGTGATCAAGGTCCAAAGGAGGCAGGTTATTAAACCAGAAATCAAAGAGACTTAGAAGAGAGGGAGGAGCACAGCACATGCCCTGCCTCAGAGACCCACTGCAGTCCAAACAGCCACCCTCCTTTGCGAGGGTGGGCAAGACCCATCAGCGGCTTAAGAGATTCTGGCAAAGTGGTCAGTCCATTTATCCCCTGCCTAAGGGCCTAAAGAATCCAAAGAGACTCCATTCCCCGTTCTTCAGCTAAGAATCCTCATTTGTCTATACCCTCCAGGAGGAGCAGCCAGGGGGAACCTCATACATTCTGGTTAAGGGGATGGATAATGTTCCCTCCCCCTCAAGGGTGGCTACGGTTCAGGAACGAGAAGAGGGTTTTGTCAGTCCCCAACACAGCTTGGAGGTTTGGATCCCACGCTCTGTCAGCTCCCCAAGCCCTGGAAGTCTGGGGGTTGGGGGGTCCCATCCAGGATACAAGTCTACTCTATGAGGTAGCATCCTGCTGAAAGCAGGGAAAGGTAGAGGCCATGGAGCCCAGATTGCAAACCATGGCTGAGAAGCTCCAGATCAATTCCCTCCAAGTCTGTGCCAAACCAGATGCTCTTTCCATTGTCTGCTTGACTGAAGCTCCCTGGGAACAGGGACCATGGCTCACCTTCCCTCCCAGGTCCCCTCCTGGAGGCTGGGGTGATGAAACCCACAGCAGATACACAGGCAAGCAACAAATCAACCCAACAAACAGACAAAGCAAGTATTTCCGGGATCAAGGGAAAATATCTCCTACTTGGATTTCATTTTAAAAACACATGAAGAGATGGGTTGATGAGCAAAAGGAAGAGAGTGAGGGTTTCTCACAGGGATCTCCAGAGCCCACAGCTCGCCGCCGAGTTTACAGGCCATCTGCAGGGCAATCTTGGTGGCAATGCTCATTATCATTCCTTGTTTGCTGAGTGTCTGGGCAAGCACGCACTGGCTGGGGACCGGGCAGTCGGAGTTCAGGTACTTTTTAATGGCATCATAATAGCTCTTCTGATTAGAAGGCAGAATACACATCACCTAAATGCAACAAAAACAGGACAAAGAAAGTCGATTTACTTATGTTTAGGGGAAGCTTTTAAAAAATGAATTATGGATTCTCCAAACATCTCTGGCCTTGTTCCCAAGGAGCAAATACTAACATACCTACAGGTCTTCTCTTAAGCGGTCTGTGAAGACCCGACAATGAAGCTGAGCCACTTGAAACTCTGTCTCATGAGCCATCCACTCCACAAAGCCTCCTTCCAACCCTACCTCGCTTCTCTACCAGCTGGAGTCTGTTAGTCTCCTCACATTCCCTCTGTCCTGGCTCTTTCCCCAGCTGCCTCCCTTCTTTGCAGCGACCCTTCCCTGTGGCTCTCCAGCTCTCATCCCCACTGTTTCCCCTGCAAACGTCAGCCACAGAGAAGCAAAGTGGAGCAGTCGCTAAAACTGTGGGCTTTTTCCCATTAGGCACTGGACAGCCAACATAAAAGAAGGCTGCAACAACAGGTTTTGTTTACCAGGACTTGGGTGTAAGGTGTGAGGGGAGGGAAAACACGGAGAAAGAAGCTTCAGGTGCTCAGTAGGTTAAGGATCAGGTGCCCTGGTATTTTTATTTTTATTTTTTAAATATTTATTTATTTATTATGTCTTTTTAGGTCTGCACCTGTGGCACATGAAGGTTCCCAGGCTAGGGGTCAAATCAGAGTTATACTGCTGGCCTACACCACAGTCACAGCAACACAGGACCTGAGCGTCTGCGACCGACACCACAGCTCATAGCAACACCAGATCCTTAACCCACTGAGCGAGACCAGGGATCGAACCCGCAACCTCATGGATACTAGTTGGGTTCATTAACCACTGAGCTACGACGGGAACACCTGCCCTGGTATTTTGAAATTCTACCCTCTCGGTCACTGCCTCTACTTCCCATCAGGTATTTCCCTTTCCTGGCCTAACTCCATCTCCTTCCTATATTTTATTCTCTACTTTCAAAACCCTCAAATTACAAAAAGAAAAAAGAAAAAAAGACAGGCACTGTCATAATTAACAGAAAATAAAGTTATTTTTTTACTTATAGAACTGTTCAAAATCACTATGTCGAGGGCTAAAATTATTTACACTTAATTACATAAAGTAGGGGAAACTATTTTAAATTATTAGCAAAATTCTTTTAAGGGCCTTCCTGCTTTCCATCCCATGAGTTCCAGCTAAGCAAGTAGACGGCAGTAAAAGTCAGTGACCCAGTGCGGACCAGGATCAGAAGGTGGGAGCCAGGTAAGACTGGCACACACCAGGGATGGGGAGCTAAGCAAGAATGCGGGAAATAAGAGCCACGTTTCTCACTGTCAGAGAAAAGAGGTACAAAGATGGAAAAAGGGGACACTTTCTTGTGGTACTGGGAGATGCAAACGTTTTTAATACTTTAAAATGTTAATAAAATGCTTTAATATATACCTAGCAACATACAGTAATAAAATAGATGCAAGTATCATGTGTGTGTGTGTGTGTGTGTGTATAAAGTACATCAGATACACACGTGTGTGCACACACACACACATGCACAATTTCCTAGCTTTTCTCACTGAGGGGCAGTGACACCCCAGTAGCAAATAAACACACCCAGTACCCAGACCTTGGTCTCTAAATACGGGTCTCTACAAAAAGGAATCTGGGCTTATTGGAGAAATATATGAATCTAGAGTTGGGCAGCAAAACTTAGATTAATCTGGAATATCTTGCTGTGCCAGAGAGTAAGGAAGTGTTCCAAAAAAGATGGGAACAGGTCAAAATAGACACAGAAGCCAGCTCGAATGGGGCTCCCATTGGCAAAACCAGGGACAATTTGAACATCAAAATAAATAATAATAGTAATAGACTATAAGCTGGTAAATAAAATAGGAATCCATACTGATGTAAATAAGTGAACGAACAAAAAACGGGAGAAGAGAAAGCTCCCCCTTAAAATATAATGCCACTTAATAAATGTAGAAGGAAGTATGAAATTAGAAAGTCACTATATGGCAACCATCATAGCAGTAATGGATTCAGACACGAATTATCAATAAATGAAGAAAAATGGAAAAAATACAAAATTTTCAAAGAATTACAATGGATTCTAAAACTAGTGGATAAAAGTTCGATGAGAAGAGGATATTCACATAGTCTCAAGGTAGCTCCCTACCAAGAAACCTGGACATCACGCCTATAATTTACTATCAAATGGTTCAGGACAAAATAGGTAGGTAGGTAGATAAGTACCTAAGTGGGTAGGCAGGTAGGTAGATGGATGGATAGATAGATACACACACACACACACACACACACACACACACACACACATACATACATAGGAAAAGAAAGAGGGAGGGAGGGAGGGAGGAAGGGTTAAAGTAAATATGATAACATGTCAACAATTGGAGAATCTGGGTGAAGGGAATATTAGAGTTCTTTGTTCTAGTCTTGCAACTTTTCTGTAAGTTTGATATAACTTTTTTTAATTTTTTGCTCTTTAGGGCCGCACTTGCGGCATATGGAGGTTCCCAGGCTAGGGCAATCAGAGCTGTAGCCGCCGGCCTACGCCACAGCCACAGTAACTAGGGATCCAAGCCGCATCTGCGACTTACACCACAGCTCACGGCAGTGCCGGATCCTTAATCCACTGAGCGAGGCCAGAGATCGGACGCACAACCTCATCGTTCCTGGTCAGAATCGTTTCCACTGCGCCACAATGTGAAATCTGATTTTACTTTTTTTAGGTGAAAAATAAATGCTCTTATGGTGAGAATTTCCTTTGTTTATTATAACATCCTTGTGAACTATTTTGTGTGTGTGTCTCTGACTAAAAGGAAAACAGAGAGTTAAACTCCTGTGCGTGAGAAACGAACAGGGATGTTGGGAGCTGGGATGGATGAGCCAGGGAGGTAAGACAGGAGATGGGCAGGAGAAGCACCACAAACAGTGGGAGACGTAGTGAACATTTCCAAGTCACAGAAATGGCTGAGATTTTTAAGGAAAGGGATGTCAATTTTAATGTGCATGGAATGTTGGCATGTGATATAACCATGCCTTGGCCCCAAACCCTCAGCAAAGTCAGCTATATACGCCACCCCCCCCACACACACACAGCACTCGCACACACTACACTTTGGGAAATGAAGCAATTATGGGTTCCTTGGGGTGATGGCAATGCAGGAGGAAAAAGCCCTCGTGAAGGCGGGCAAGAATTCAGAGGAAGCATAAACATGGGGCCTGAGGTGACATGGGAAACCCTAAACCTTCCAAGACTCTCCTGAAACCCTGGGAGAACACACTGACACAACATTTATGGGATATGACGGGAGGTGATTTGTCTTAAATCTTAAGTAAAGATGACCCCTCAACAAGTTGGAAAATATGTAGACATTCAGGAGGCTGAATAGCAATGAGCATTTAAGAATTAATAATGGAGGAGTTCCCGTCGTGGCGCAGTGGTTAACGAATCCGACTAGGAACCATGAGGTTGCGGGCTCGGTCTCTGCCCTTGCTCAGTGGGTTAACGATCCGGCGTTGCCGTGAGCTGTGGTGTAGGTTGCAGACGCGGCTCGGATCCCGCGTTGCTGTGGCTCTGGCGTAGGCTGGTGGCTACAGCTCCAATTAGACCCCTCGCCTGGGAATCTCCATATGCCGCGGGAGCGGCCCAAAGAAATAGCAAAAAGACCAAAATAAAAAAAAATTTTTTAAAAAGAATTAATAATGGAAACATGAAGGGAAATAATATATTGATTAAAATACTAAGATTTGGGGGCTCTTTCTTGGGTGCCTGGGAAAATGCACAGCAATTTGCAAACATATCATGGGAGAATATGCTCAAACGCCTTCTTTCAAAGTTGTTAGGTATAAGGAAAAAACAAAATCATACCCCGAAACACAAAAACATTACCCTGTACTCACCAACTGAACCTCAGGATCCACATGCTTCTGTATGGCGTGAAGAAACGCAGCTGGATTTTCTTGTACTTTTATGCTACAGAAAAAGATTAATTTTGAAAATGCGTCATTCTCTTCTTAGTAGCACAAAGTCACACGCAGCTAAAAATAATATTCATCAGTTTTTATAACAGACTATAATTTGAGGGAAAAAATCATTAAAGTGAAATCCTTTTGAATCTAAAATTGCTTCTCCCACACAAGATAAACCAGAAACATTTAATTAGCATTTTTATTAGTTTAAAAAACAGGTTGTTGAAAAATAAAATTTTTTCCATTGTATAGAGGGTCTGCTACTCAAATAACAATTCTGTTGTTTAAATTGGGGTTGAAGGAGAACTTTCTGGAGTTCCCGTTGTGGCTCAGTGGTTAACGAATCCGGCTAGGAACCATGAAATTTCGGATTCGATCCCTGGCCTTGCTCAGTGGGTTAAGGATCCGGCATTGCCATGAGCTGTGGTGTAGGCTGACAGCTGCAGCTCCGATTGGACCCCTAGCCTGGGAACCTCCATATGCTGTGAGAAGCGGCCCTAGAAAAAGACAAAAAGATTAAAAAAAATAAGTGAACTTTTGAAACCACAAGTCTCAATATCAAACATCAGAAAAAGAGTTCAAGTTAAAGCGAGACTAGCAATTCTCCCCGGGAATTGAAAATAAAAATAATTAGGTTAATTAGATCAAGATATTCAGATAATCTATGATTCAGACATAAAATTATTTGTTTTTTTCCTTAGTGGTACCTTGTTTGAAGCCTGGAATAGTTAGCTTTAATCAATCAACCTGTGGACAAGTACTTAGCAATGATCAGTTCTGTGCATACATTATGTTAGGGGCCAGAGGGTTAAAAAAAATTCCCATGCAGAGGCATTTACATATGTATTTTCTTGACATAGGTTCAGCCTCTCATACATATATATGAATAGGCTGTCCCAATTCCCAGCAGCCTTTTAACACCTGCCCAGCAGGTGGCAGGACCACTGTCTGCCACTTCCTGGTTCCAAGGGAACTTCAGGAATGGCTGGCAGTGCTGTTTCAGATGGGTTGCAAACCTATGCTTATAGATCTCATGGGTAAATAAATACTTCATGGAAAAGAAAATGATGGAATAAAAGAACTTTAAAAGAAATCAGGCCAAGAATAGATCATGGGCACTGCCTTGCTGGAATCTGTGTAGGACCCTATGGTGCAAGTCCAAGTTCTTGGACTGTGGCTTCTTTCATGAATCTTTTCCTGCTCTATTACCTCATAGGTTAAGAGAAATTAGAGCAGGTGAAACTCAAACCAGGAGATTTGTTAACAGATTTGATAAGAGGAGAATTCGACACGCCAGTGTAAAATGAGACTTTGGGACAGCTATGGTTTTCAAGAATGCTTGTGATGCTAATGTAATTAATTCATAACCATGTTTAAAGAATAACTTTCCACCCTGCAACTAGGACATGCACCTCCACAACAATGAAGAAAAACAAGTATCTGTTGCTCTCTTCTAAGCATAGCAAGTTATGAAGTAATGTATGACCAACTTTATGGCTTTTCTAAAACAAAACAATATTCAATTTTGAGTATGACTGAGTATGAATGGACCCCTTCGTAAACTGAAAGCATCATATTTATCTCATTCCATGAAAACAGCATGCTATCTAGCATACAGTAGTAGATAATAAATGTTCAAAAGCTAAAAAAATGACCTTGGTTTTATCAGAAAACTAGCTAGATGACTAACCTTAGGCTATAGTGGAGTTCCTGTTGTGGCTCAGTGGTTAACAAATCTGACCAGTATCCATGAGGACTCAGGTTCCATCCCTGGCTTTGCTCAGTGGGTTAAGGATCCAGCATTGCCATAAGCTGTGGTGTAGGTCACAGATGCAGCTCGGATCCTGCATTCCTGTAGCTGTGGCATAGGCCAGCAGCTGTAGCTCTGATTTGACCCCTAGCCTGGGAACCTCCATATGCTGCAGGGGTGGCCCTAAAAGGCAAAAAAAAAAAAAAAAAAAAAAAACCTCAGGCTATAGTAACAGAATAAGAAAAACTTATTACAGACATATTTTCACATTAAATTTCAAAACATAAAATCTATCCAATAAGTCAGGAAACTCAACTTTTATTTGTTAATATCCTGTTTGTTATTAAGTTTTATAAATAAGTGATATGGAAGAACTAAGGAAAAGTTGAGGAGGCAATACATGGATTTATTGAAGAATTATACCCTAGTTGGTACTGGAAAGCTGTTGAGGGAATGAGGCTACTGCCTAGGAAGAACTATGAAAATAAGGTTTTACAAAGACCAACATAAGGTCTTTGTTGTGGCTCAGTGGTTAAAGAATCCAATTAGGAACCATGAGGTTGTGGGTTCCATCGCCGGCCTCGCACAGTGGGTTAAGGATCCAGCGCTGCCATGAGCTGTGGTGTAGGTAGAAGATGAGGCTCGGATCCCCAGTTGCTCTGGCTGTGGTGCAGGCCGGCAGCTGCAGCTCTGATTTGACCCCTAGCCTGGGAACCTCCATATGCCGCAGGAGCGGCCCTAAAAAAGGCAAAAAGAAAAAAAGCAAAAAAAGACGAACATAAAATATATTTTAACTGGATAAAACTTGCCACATCTATCTACTTGTAACTATTTTCTTGGCCCTTTATATTAGGAAATTTTACTGATATAAAGTAACATTTGTAGCTATATCAGCCATTATCTCTAACTAAACCAAATTAATACAGGGGAAAAGTTGGGATGATTTTCAGCATCTCCTCACATTTTGGGGTGATCCACCTTAAATCCCATGGGACTTCCAACTCTTCTCAAGCAGTTCAGAAAGCTCTCCGTCACACTTTCAGCTCTGTTACTAAATATAATCAGCCATTTATTCAAAGACTGTGCACTTAAAATCTTGCAAGCTCGCATATCCTTGGACCAGTCAGCTGCAGACACAGGTTGACACTGGAAAAAATTAAGATCTTGATAGGTTGAATACATTTACTCAGAGTAAAATTAAATAAAAAAGACAGTGAGGGGAATTCCTACTGTGGCTCAGCAGAAACAAATGAGGATGTGGGTTCCATCCCTGGCCCCGATCAGTGGGTTAAGGATCTGCCGTTGCTGTGAGCTGTGGTGTAGGTCACAGACGCAGCTCTGATCCCGTGTTGCTTCGGCTGTGGCGTAGGCTGGCAGCTTGTAGCTCCAATTGGACCCCTAGCCTGGGAACCTCCACATGCTGCAGGTGCAGCCCTTAAAAAAAAAAAAAAAAAAAAAGAAAGAAAGAAAGAAAGGAAAACAGAGGGGAGCTCCTGCTGTGGCTCAGCAGGTTAACAACTCGACTGGTATCCATGAGGACAAGGGTTTGATCCCTAGTCTCACTCAGTGGGTTAAGGGTCCAGCGTTGCCATGAGCTGTGACGTTAAGTCGCAGGGTAAGTCGCTCGGATCTGGCATTGCTGGGGCTGTGGTGTAGGCCAGCAGCTGCAGCTCTGATTCAACCCCTCACCTGGGAACTTCCATGTGGCATGGGTGTGGCCCTAAAAAAAGAAACGGAAAAGGCAAAAGGAAACCTGAGGGACCTGCAGGTTTGGAGCAAAGGAAGAGCAGAGATGTGGCCATGGAGAAACCAAATGAATATTACATTATAAAGCCCACTAGTCACTCTCACATATGAGCAAACGGACACGCGTTTAGGAAAATACTTTCAAATGAAAATAAAATCAGAGCACTTACTATATGGTCTTGCATGAGGATTTTTTCTGAAGGCACGACCCGGCCAGTCAGAGACATCTGGCATCCGAAGTGCAGCCCCCAGGTCTCGAGCTCAAAACGAGCATCCTTGTTTCTGTGGAGAGGTGAGTTTTAAATCATTAAAGTGCTTATTTTCGAAAGAATTTTAATCATTAAAGACAGAACTATAACTCTCTGAACCATCCAAAGACAGATTTATTTATTTATTTTTTGTTTCTTATTTTTTTGAGAATTCCTGGCCTCTATTTCTACTTACCCTTTTCCCCCTGCTCAAGAGACTTACGGGAAGCCTGGGCCCACGGGGGACACGCAGAGATGGAAAGGCTCTGGTGTGGCCCCAGGGGTGGCAAAATGGGCCTTTAAGCCAGACAGCCCAGGCTTCGACTCTCAGTGCTGCCATGTAATAACATGTGACCTTGAGCAAACTCCGAAACGCTTTTAAAGCCATGGTTTCTTTTTTGGCAAAATGTAGGACTAATTACATTCATTCCCAATCCATAGGGTTGATGTAAAGATTAAACACAATACACAGACAGGGCTGCCACACTGCCTGGCGCATGCTAAGTGCTTAATAAAGGCGAGATATTATTCCTGGTAACAAGCTAGTTAATAAAGAGATGCTGTGGAGCGTCTGGATGTGGAGCTGTCCCCATACCTCTGGATGTCATCTGCGAGCCTGGCCACACGCTGCTGCCTTCCCAGAGGACTGAGACGCGTTTCCTGGGCCACAGCCTTCATCAGCTGAAAATCAGAGGTTGCCTGGCCGGGAAGCCCTATTCATTGTGAATGAAAACGAAGAAAAAATGAACAGGCCTTGATGTAACTCCGGCCCATCTCAGGCACAGGGTAATAAAACTTTTCACTTAAACTGAATCAGCCTCACCATCTGGACGGCACCATCCAATAGCAATGCGAGCCACATGGCATTTAAATTTTTCGAGAAACCACATTTTTAAAAAGCCGGAAAGAAACAGATGCAATTATTCAAATAGTATATATCACTTAATTCCGTATATCCAAAATATTATCAACATGTAACCAATGCAAAAACATTGTTAATGAGGTCGTTTCCACATTAACTGCACCTTAGACATCCACCTTGTGTTCAACAGCGCTCGCCCATCTAAGCCCCGAGCCTTGCTAGACACCTGTCAAGTGCTCAGTGAACACATCGCTAGAGGCTACCATGGAAATTGCAGATCTGAAAGGTCAGAGTAACTCTAAAAACAGACATTTCTCCCCACAAGGCTGATGTCCTTATTAACTTTTCTAATCACAAAAGAAATACATACACATCATAACTGATCCGAGCAAAACAAAAACGTAAAATGTAGGAAGTCCTCCCTTCTTAGCCTCACCTTGGCAACCAGAGGAATGTGATGAAAAGTGCCTGAGACAAGTTATTCAGATTCTACAATGAGTGGAGTTTACCTTCTGGAAGCTCATGCAGAAAGAAAGTAAGGATCATTTTGGCACCCAAAGAATACACCTGAAGAAAATTAAAGTCCTGTAGTTTCCTAAACTAGCGACGTTCCAAAAAAACGAGGGCAAGCAGCTCAGTTTTAGGAAAATACCTGGAAGTCAGTTTAACATCAAAGTAACAAATGGAGGAGTTCCTGTTATGGCTCAGTGGAAACGAATCCAACGAGCATTGATGAGGATGCAGGTTCGATCCCTTGCCTTGCTCAGTGGGTTAAGGATCCAGCGTGGCCGTGAGCTGTGGTGTAGGTCCCAGACATGGCTCGGATCCCGTGTTGCTGTGGCTGTGGCGTAGACCAGCAGCTACAGCTCTGATGGGACCCTAGCCTGGGAACTTCCGTATGCCACAGGCGTGGCCCTAAAAAGACCCCCCCCCCCAAAAAAGTAACTAATGGAAAACACACGATAGAGGAAATGTAACTTTCATGGTGCCAAGCAATTTCCAAGGGCACTCTATCCTCCCACATTCTCTACGATCAAAGAAATAACTTAAAGGGCCATCCTCCATGGATTAAATTAGAGCTCTGGCACTCAGCTAACTTAAGGAGGTTCTCCCCACAGCTAAGTGTCAGGAGCCTGTGATGGAGAGCCTGATGGAGTATAAAACATAAACCTTACCTGTTAGAAAGCAGAGCTCAGGAATCAGGTGGATCATCCGAGCCTCAGTGTCATCATTTCTCTTGCTTTTCAACCGACTAACAAGCACTGGCTGGTTTAGGTCAGATAACGTAATGTCATATTGCTACAGAATGGAAAAGGAAGGAAGGAAAAGTTAACTTAGAAATACCATAAAATGCGCATCCCTGCGTATAAGCAGCAAGGTCATATCAAGGTGAATAAACAATCCTTTTCAATAGAGAAAAAAAGAAGGTCTCCACCAATCCCTATGGTTACCTACTCCTTTCTACTTCCTTTCCAGGACCTTTCCACTTTTTTTTTTTTTTTTTTTTTTTGGCTACGCCCATGGCAAGTGGATGTTCCCAGGTCAGGGGTCGAACCTGGGCCACAGCAGTGACAACACCAGATCCTTACTGTGCTGAGCCACTAGGGAATGCCTCCACAGGACCTATCTTTTATACTTCAGGGCCAGTTTCATAATTTTATTATCGTTTATAACGCAACACTGTTTGTTTTTTCTCTCTTCTTTTTAGGGCTTCACCTGCAGCATAGGGAGGTTCCCGGGCTAGGGGTCAAATTGGAGCTGCAGCTACCAGCCTACACCACAGCCACAGCAATGCCAGATCCAAACTGCATCTGCAACCTACACTGCAGCTCAAGGCAAGGCCAGATCCTTAACCCCCTGAGCAAGGGCAGGGATCAAATCCGCACTCTCCCAGATACTAGTCAGGTTCTTAACCCGCTAAACCACAACAGGAACTCCGACACTGTTTTTGTTTGTTTGTTACTCCCTTCCCTGCTCTCTTCTGAGTTCATCCAGAGTCAAACAGCCTGCAGATGGCTCCATCCTTAGTGCAAAGACCCCACTGCGGCTGACTCAACAGCCTCATTTCCATCATTGGAGACTGAGGCAGACCACCCCAGGCATAATTAACAGGCTCTAAGTATCTGTGTTCCTTTTGAAAATACCTATACACAAGCTGGAGGCAAGGGTTATACTGAGTCAACCTCAGATTCCCCAAAAGAGCATAACTGTCCTTACATCTCAGGACAATATGATGTTATACTGAGTCAACCTCAGATTCCCCAAAAGAGCATAACTGTCCTTACATCTCAGGACAATATGATGTTAGAGGGAAGCAGGTTTGAGGTCTGATGAACGTAAACCTGAGTCACAGCTCTTCTCCTTACTTGGAACGTGACATTGAGGGAGTTACTGACCCTTCCTCATCTATGGAATGGGGGGCACAGGGGCTCAGAGGTGTCCCCAGTAAACCACAAGGTATAAGGGCTCCTCGGCAATCATTAGCTCCTACCCCACCCCATTTCCTTGGTAAACTTGAATTTCAACATTCTCACCTTGCTAGGAGTTCATTTACCTTCCAAAGGCAAAGGTTCCCATTCACACTCATTCCCAGCATAACTTACTCAACACTGATGACAGAATGACTGGAATTAGAATTTACAAAATGCCCCGGACTAAGCGATGATGACATCAAAAATTGCAATTAAGGAGGCCAGAAGTGAGTGTTTCCCTACTCAATAAGGACTTTAAGTCATTAAAATAAAAAACAGGAATTCCCTTTGCAGCTCAGTGGGTTAAACACCCAACACTGTCTCTGTGAGGGTACAGGTTCAGTCCCTGGTCTTGCTCAGTTGTTAAGGATCCAGCGTTGCCACAAGCTGCCATGTAGGTCACAGATACAGCTTGCTGTGGCTGTGACATAGGCCTGCAGCTGCAGCTCAGATGTGGCCTCTGGCCCAGGAACTTTCATATGCCACAGGTGCAGCCATAAAAAGAAAAAAAAAATTTAATTAAAAAAATAAAAAATAAAAAACAATTCAGGAAAAAGAAATTTAAAAATGGTGATTTCAGCAATGCTATAACTAAAAAGCTTGAGAAGTCTTCATAGAAAGAGTGTTGTCATACACAACTTCATTAATTCACATCTCGTGCTTCCTATATTTCAGGAACTGCAGGAATAAGGTAAGAGGCACAGTCCCTGCCTTCACATATAACGACAGCATCTACAAAGCAAGGCAGAAGCACAATATAATATAATATCCACTAAGCACGTACATGTTTCCCCCTCGAATCTTAACAACAAACCCATGAGTCAAATGCTATCATCATCCCCTTCACAGATGCCCAAACACCATCCGAAATCAAAGAACTTTTCCAAGGTCCCATAACTGGAAGTCAGCAGAGCCAGGATTCATCCCTTAAGACTTGGGAATCTCTGCTTGTTACACCACTTAAGACCGGGTCCCTGGCGAGGAGTGGGGACAGGGTGGTAGGGAAAACATTTTATGGCTGGTAAATCAAGGAAGGCTTCACGAAGGAGGTGGAATCCAAGAGAGCACTTTGAAGAAAACATGGAAGCACAAGGAGTTCCCAGAACAGCTCGAGTAAAACAGGGACGTGAAGAGAAGAGAGGAAGAGAGAGTTCTGTTCACCCGGGGCATGGCCATGAACACGCCCCACTAAGCTCTGGTAGGAGGTGAACTTTACTCTCTCCTGTGCCCCCACTTTCTGAGCATTTGAAAATATGTTTCATGATAAGATAAAATAGAGAAATACGAAGGTCGATATCAAGATGCTTTCCACTTTTTTGTTGTTGTTGTTTTTTTAGGGGCACACTCACAGCATATAGAGGTTCCCAGGCTAGGGGTCTAATCAGAGCTGCAGCTGCCAACCTCTGCCACAACCACAGCAAGGCTGGATCCAAGCCACATCTGTGACCTACACCATAGCTCACGGCAATGCTGAATCCTTAACCCACCGAGCGAGACCAAGGATCGAACCCACATCCTCATGGATACTAATCAGGTTCTTAACCCACTGAGCCACAACAGGAACTCCAAGATGCCTTCCACTTTGAGAGCTGACTACACCAAAATTGATCGTTCCTTTCCTGGGACAGAGAGGAGGACATTCTAGAAAGTGGCCCCATTTTGTTTCTTTTTCTCCCTAATTACAATATATATGCAGCACACCACAACTCTTTACAGAGAAAGTGAGGGGGATTTTATCATGATTCTCTTTTCAGAATGTCACAGGTCCTAAAATACATTAAAGAAAAATGAATTCAACCATGCAGGAGAAAAGCCAAATGTTTAACAAACTTTGTGTTTAATAAACAAACACATATGGAGCACAGTTCTGCACAAGATGCTCTGCCAAATGCCAAACGCCATCCGAGTTCTTTAGGGAAAACGTGTTCCAGAAGCAATGTGATCTGCGCTACAAATGCTCAGAGAGAGAATGGCCAGCTCTTCTGTGTGTGACAGGCAGCAAAGTCAGAAAGGACTTCAGGAACTAGATGACATTTGACCTTGACCTAGTATTTCACCAGGTGGGGAAGAGGAAAGGTACAGTATGGCTTTATGCCAGTGTCTCTTGGACATGAGTGAAGGCTGAGTGACAGTAAGTAGACGGGGGTGGGGGGGTGGATGGCAGCGTGGAGGCACGGTGGGAATGCCGTGCGGGTGAGGTTAAGGGGTGAGATGGAGTCAAACAGCGTGATGCTGGAGTTGAAGGCTGTTTACCCAGTGCTCATACCTGCAGGCACCAGATGAAAAGCTCAGCTCAGACTAGTTCCTGGGTTAGTGCTTCCCTGGCGCCATGAAGGCTGACAGATGGCTCCCTTGACAGAGGCTCCACCATTAGTGACTTGCCCAACGTTACACAGCTAGTGCGGGACCATCTCATTTCAGAGTTTAGGCTCTTTACCACATTTCTGGGCAGCATTTCAGAAAAGTCTCTCTGAGGATGATGGGTCCCAGTGAGGAGAGAGCTGGGGTGAGGAAACCACAAAGGGGGCTGCGATCCCCAGGACAGAAATCTCTGAGAGACTCTGCACTAATGCAGTGGGGACAGGGCTGGGGAGGGGGAAGGGGACAGGGGCCTGACATAGCTGGGGAGGGGGGACAGGGCTGGGAAGGGAAGGGGGAACATGGCTGGGAAGGAGAAGAGGGTCCAGGGAGAACTCAAGGATAAAGGAGGCAGAATTCATCTTGGCAACAACTGAACAAGGAGGTGTGGGTGAAGGAGAGGAAGAAAGCACTGTGATTTCCCGAGAGGCAGAATTCCAAGGAGAAGCAGGAGTGGGGAAGAGTGGATTCAGTCTGAATGATGTTAGTTTAAGTGCCTGTGGGATATTCATGCAAATACGGTCTGAAAACGCAGATGGGGAATGAGGGCAAGGCAAAAATGTTGTATCTGAACGATCTCAAAATATGAAGAAAAGATCCGACCTAGGGGACCATGGCGAATGATAGTTTTTACTGTCCCGGGGAAAGCAGGGTGGGGGTGGGGTGGGGTCAAAGGAGGCGGGGGAAGACCTGAGAACCTCCAGGGATGGGCTGAGGGGCCAAGGCAGAGAGTTCTGCTCGGTGGGAGTGGTCACTAGCATCCAAAGCCACCCAAAACCCCTTAAAATAAGAAGTCAACTTATTTTAAGAAGTCAAGTAACTGACCTTGACCTTAGAGAGCTACCTCCATAGCAGCAGAACCAGATACCAGACGGCTGAGGTTTCAGGAAGGAAGAACTAAAGAGGCGCTCAGATCTAGTTAGACGACCTTCCACAGAAATGAGCTAAGGAGGAGGAGATCACCTTTCTTGAAGGTGTAGAAAGGTCAAGGCCAGGTTTTGCTTTATGTTTGTTTTTGGTTTTCAAACAGCAGTGAGGGAGTCCCCATCAAGGAGCAGTGGAAACGAATCTGACTGGGAACCATGAGGTTGCGGGTTCGATTCCTGGCCTCGCTTAGTGGGTTAGGGATCCGGCGTTGCCATGAGCTGTGGTGTAGGTCACAGATGCAGCTCGGATCTGGTGTGGCTGTGGCTGTGGCATAGGCCAGCCGCTGTAGCTCTGATTCGACCCCTGGCCTGGAACCTCCATGTGCTTGGGATGTGGCCCTAAAAGGCAAAATAGGAGTTCCCGTCGTGGCTCAATGGTTAACGAATCCGACTGAGAACCATGAGGTTGCAGGTTCGATCCCTGGCCTTGCTCAGTGGGTTAAGGATCCGGCGTTGCTGTGAGCTGTGGTGTAGGTTGCAGACGCGGCTCGGATCCCATGTTGCTGCAGCTCTGGTGTAGGCCAGTAGCTGTGGCTCCGATTGGACCCCTAGACTGGGAACCTCCATATGCCACAAGAGCGGCCCAAGAAATGGCCAAAAAAAAAAAAAAGGGGCAAAATAAATAAGTAAATAAAACAGCAGTGAGCTTTTGGAGACTGGACTATGACAGCACATTAAAGAGAAGGCACCTCTGAAAGGAACTGTTCGGATGGACGGTGGGGATGAGAGATGTGTCATCCTTATAAATCAGGCTCCCAGAATCAGCAGGAGATTCCATCAGTGAATGTTTGAGTATCTACGACCTGCACGATACCGAGCTAGCCCTTGGTGTCGGAAATCAGGAGCTCCAAGCTGAGAGGGGAAGTCGAGCCGTTCAGGTCCTGCCACGATAGCTGGGAGCACTAAGTGCAGGCAGGAGAGCCCTGGGCAGAGCGTCAGGACATCTCGGAAGAGGCGACTTCCAAGCTGCATATTGAAGGGTGTTCAGTGACTGGCTGGCTGTGAATGCACATCCAGGAAGAGGAAGCCCCATGTGGAAAACACACAGGGGCATTAGGGACTCAGGGAACCACAGAGGGTGAGCACAGCAGGACGCAGGAGGAAATGGGACGTCAGCAATGAGGGGCCAGAGCGTAAAGGGCCTTGAAAATTTTGCCCACCAGCTTAGAACTGCCTTCTAAGGAGCCGTGGAAATATGTAAGGCAGGGAGGTGACATTATTAGACATGCTTTTTAAATTGTATTATTTATTTATTAGGGCTGTAGCCGTGGCATATGGAAGTTCCTAGGCAAGGGCTCGAATCTGCACTGCAGTTGCCAGCCTGCACCACAGCCATATCAATGCTGGATCCGAGCTGCATCTGACCTACACCACAGCTCACGGCGACACCAGATCCTTAACCCACTGATCGAGGCCAGGGGTCGAAACTGCATCCTCACAGATACTAGTCAGCTTCTCAGCCCAATGAGCCACAAGGGGAACTCCTGTTTATTTATTTTCAGCCACACCGTCAGTGTGTGGACGTTCCCAGGCCAGGGATGAACCTGTGACACAGCAGTAACCAGAGTCACAGCAGTGAAAATGCCGGATCCTTATCCCACTGAACCACCCGGGAGCTCCTAGATAAGCTTCTAGGAGATAGCTCAGATGACAGGAGGGACAGCTGGCAACAGGAGGAGGGCCTGAACCAAGCCAGGGGTGGTAGCGATGGAGGGGAAGGGACAGGTCAGAGAATTATGTTGGAGGCAGACTCAGCCTGATGGTCCAGGGGACTCTGGAGACTGGAGAGGAATTGCGAGACCCCTGTGAGCCGAAAGGAAGGGTCATGAGGCTGAAGGAAGACAAGTCCGACCTGCTTGTAGTAATCCACGTAGGTGGTCTCAGTGCCATCCCGCTTCTGGAATGTGTGTGTGGGCTTCACGGACCAGTCGATGTCATCGATGCGATAGGTCTTGTTATTGTATCTGGTAAATGCAAGAAATCTTTAAGTTCTTCTCCCAAATCCCCCAGGCTCAGTGGCAAGGTCACGACAGCTTTAATTCAGAGTATTCTCTAGAATTTCAGAAATTATGAAAATAGTAATTCAAGAATAATCACTTTTTAAAAAATGATCAGCTCTCATCCGAGGAGAGCATGAATTTATAATAACTTCCTTTGACAAGAAGACCTCCATATTCCAAAAACACCAGCGGGAGCATCCTTAGACCCATCATGTGCTTTTCTCACTGAGATGCTGCAACTTCAGGGAAATCATTCTTAAGTGTTCAGAGGCCAAAGCCTTGCTCAAAACTTTCCCATCAGCTCCTGGAGTCACTCAGATTTTCTTAATTCCCTGCTAGTTTTTCTGATTAAAAACTACCCCAAGAGGAGTGCCTGTTGTGACTCAGCAGTAATGAATCCAACTAGTATCCATGAGGACGTGGGTTCGATCCCTGGCCTCACTCAGTGGGTTAAGGAACTGGTGTTGTCATGAGCTATGGTATAGGCCGAAGTTGCGGCTCAGAGCCCTCGTTGCTGTGGCTGTGGTCTAGGCCCCTAGCCTGGGAACCTTCATATGCTGCGGATGCGGTCCTAAAAAGACAAATGAATTAAAATAAAATAGTACTCCAAGAAGGCTGATTGGCCACAATTGTGGCAGCCTACTTAACCTCCCATCGAAGGCTGGTCCTGCACAAAACTGCAAAGCAGGTGGGCTAAGTTCATCTAAGCCCTTTCTCCCCTTCAGCGAGCACTGTGGCCTAAAGCATCCTCTCAGGCTGCCCCAGCCTGGGGACAGAAACCTCCTTGTCAAGTTTCTCCGGGGCTCTTGGTGCCTTGCAAGGTGACTTTGAAATAGTGTGATAAACTAATTCATGATCTTGACAGCAGGATAAGGGGGTAGGGGGCGTGGAATTCAACTAGTGCTGCCTCTTTGCTCCGTAACCTAGAAAAACGACTTCAAGTGGAAATTTTAAGCCAGACTAGAAGCAGGCTAGTGGGTTCTCTGAAAAAAAAAAAAAAAAAGTGTTCATGGGTGTTCCCATCGGGGCTCAGCGGAAACGAACCTGACTAGTACCCATGAGGATGCTGGTTCGATCCCTAGCTTCCATCAGTGGGTTAAGGATCTGGCGTTGGCGTGAGCTGTGGTGAGGTTGCAGATGTGCCTTGGATCTGGCGCTGCTGTGGCTCTGGTGTAGGTGGGCCAGCAGCTACAGCTCCGATTAGATCCCCAGCCTGGGAACCTCCATATGCTGTGGGTGCGGCCCTAAAAAGGCAAAAAAAAAAAAAAAAAGTCACCTAACTGCCCATGTTCCATTCAGTTCAATGTGCACTGAGGGCAAAACAGACAGAGATAAACCCACAGACTTGAAAGGGCTCAGCCCAGGGACTCCATAATCTTATAGCAAAGATGAGGCACAGACCTGATGTTCCACCCTGTTTTTACAGTACCAAACTTGGGTCCGTTGGCCCACGTGAAGGAAAGCCCATCCACTGACCCCGGATTGTGGTGAAGGGAAGTGCACCAGATACTGTTATCCCCGTGCTTCAGAGGGGAGCTGACGCAGAGGACATGGGGCTGGGGTCTTCCTGGGAAGGCCACATAGGGTTCGGCTCGGCTACACTGTGATGTAATTAAATGAAATAAAGTGGGTCCAAAGAGGTCGCTCTAAGCCCTGGGCTTTGGGAGAAGCACAGGGGCAGGAACCGAATAATTCCAACTGAGTGGACAGGTGGGGGCTTCAGAAAAGCAGTAACAACTGGGAGACTCTATAGGAGTCTACAAGGCAGAACTAGGGATGCGGCATCCAGCAGCCAGCCTGGGGCAGCAAAGCACAGACCGCGGGGGATCCGGGGAGGGGGTACAGCAGGAGAAAGGAACTGCGGCCAGCCCCCCACACCCCATGAGGAAGCCTGAACTCTAGACAATGCAGACGACCAGGTCTAAACCTGGGTGAGTAGGCTGATCGGATCCGTGCTCAGGCAGTGCCTGATGCTATTCCCGTTCCCACGTGGCATAAATAGCACATTCTTTAGAGAAAAATCTATTTCAATGCAGGCTTTTACCTTGTGAGGACAATGAGCCCAAGCAGCTCTTTCTCACACGTCTCGATAAAGCAGGACCTGCCGGTCTTGTGGCAGAGATCAGTCATGAACTCCAGAACCGTCTCGTTCCGGAGTATTTTATAACTCACATCAGCACTAAACAGGAGCCTGCTTTCAAAATGTGATACTGAAACGGCGAACCCAGGCCAAAGGGATAATCTTAAAAAATAAAAATACGCATTTTTCAATAAATGGTTTAAATGTTAGAGAAACATTGTTCAATGGTGATTTTATACTTCCATTCTCTGGATTTTATGAAACCGTCTTTCTTTAGTCTGATTTCTCTCAGTGGCTGACGAATCCCTTTTAGTTCTTTTCAGCTAGAATGTCTTTAAAGACATATTTAGGATAAAAATACATTCCTCTAGAGCTGCATTTCTGCATTTCTCAACCTTGGCACTGTTGACATTTGGGCTGGATAATTCTTTGCTAGGAGCTGTCCTGCCAGTGCAGGATTTTAGCAACATCCCTGGCCTCTATCTATGAAGTGTCACAAGCTGTGACAACCAAAAACACCTGCAGACCTTGCCGAATGTTCCCTGGGGAGCAAAATTGCTCCAGGCTGGGAACACAGCTATAGGGTTAACCTGTTTATGGAGCTCTCTGGCCCAGCATGCAAACACTTAGGTTCAGAAAAGCACCCTGACTCACTGGTGGAGACAATGCATAGACTTACTAATGAGAATTAAAAGAATCTAAGTGATACCACATACAGCTGAACCAAGCAAACTATCGCTGGCTACAACTCCTTTGATGAATATCATGGTCTGAAGTCTTGGAATAAGAAAAAAAACTAGGGAAGGAGCATGAAAAAATAGACAAATATTTTAAAAATAGTTCCTGGGAGTTCCCGCTGTGGCACAACAGGATGGGTGGCATCTCTGTGCACCAGGAGGGATGTTCCATCCCGTCAGGCACAGCGGGTTAAGGATACAGTGTTGCCCCAGCTGTGGCGTAAGTTGCAACTGCAGCTCAGATCTGAACCCCCCGCCGGGAACTCCATATGTGGCAGGGCAGCAGAAATAATAATAATAATACTTTCTTCTTATATTTTGTGGACTTCATTCACCATGATACGAGCACCAGCCTTCAGGACAAGCATGTACACTAGGACCAACTTCAGCTCAGCACACACCAGACCCACGAGAATTGCTAACCCAGGTGGAGAGAAAAGCGACAGGGATGAATGAATAAGATGCTTTACACAGATCACCCTGACACACTAAATTAATGCACAGAAACCCCACCTTTCCCTCCACCTGGTGGAAGACCAAACACCCTGCCCCCACCTTCTATGTTTTAATGCGCAGATCGTCCTTGACTTATGATGGGTCTTCACCTTGATAAACCCAACATAAATTGAAAATATCCCGTGTCGAAAATGCATTTAACATACTTAACCTACTGAACATCTGAGCCCAACCCACTCAACATGCTCAGAACACTGACATTAGCAGACCCCGTTGGGCAAAATTATTCAACACGAAGCCTATTTTATAATCAAGTCTTGAGTTTCTCATGTCACTTATTTAATACTGTACTGAAAGTGAAAAACAGAATAGTTACAAGGGCACGGACTGCGTGTCTGTTTACTGGCTATTTACCCCCAGGATCCCATGGCTGCCTGGGATCACGCCCTGCCTCTGCCCAACATCATGACAGAGCGTCACACCGCATATGGAGAGCCCGGAGAAGATAAACACTCACAATTCAAGGGATGCTTTCTACTGGATGTGTATCACTTTCACATCATCGTAAAATTGAAATGTCCTTGGAGTTCCCGTCGTGGCTCAGTGGTTAACGAATCCGACTAGGAACCATGAGGTTGTGGGTTCGATCCCTGGCCTTGCTCAGTGGGTTAAGGATCTGGCGTTGCCGTGAGCTGTGGTGTAGGTTGCAGACGCAGTTCGGATCCTGTGTTGCTGTGGCTGTGGCATCGGCCGGCAGCTACAGCTCCAATTAGACCCCTAGGCTGGGAACCTCCATATGCCACAGGAGAGGCCCAAGAAAATGGCAAAAAGACAAAAAAAAAAAAATGAAATGTCGTTACATGGAACCATCCTAAGTCAAGGAACATCTGTACTTCTCACTTGGGTTCCTGGTTGCTTCTGTATTTGGCTCAACCACATATTTTGGAGAACGGACTAATAACCAGTTTAAGACCCAGCTGACCACCTTCCCTGCCGCATCGACTTCCCAGTTGAGGCTGAAAATTCTGCAAGTGTTCCTAACACTTCTATCCTTCGTTAGGGTGGCTTAGCCTAGTGGCTTGTGTGACCTCTGCTTACCTGATAATTTCCTATCGACCACCCTGGTGGTGCTAACTTTATGTCAGCATGAAAACAGAGCACCAGGAGTTTCCATTGTGGCAAAGCAGGTTAAGAACCAAACATGGTGTCTGTGAGGATTTGGGTTCAATCCCTGGCCTCACTCAGTGGGTTAAGAAACTGGCGTTGCCGTAAACTGCTGCGTAGGTGGCAGATGCAGCTTGGATCCCGTGTTTCTGGGGCTATGGTGTAGGCTGGTATCTTCAGCTCTGATTCGACCCCTAGCCCAGGAACCTCTACATGCCACAGGCGTGGCCCTAAAAAGAAAACAAATCACAAGCTATGTGGTATAACATAATACAGCTTATTCTTCTCTCATTACTTTTTTTTTTTTATGGCCACACCCAAGGCATATGGAAGTTCTCAGGCTAGGGGTCAAATTGGAGCTGCAGTTGCCAGCTTACGCCATAGCCAGAGCAATGCTGGATTCAAGCTGAGTCTTCGACCTACACCACAACTCACAGCAACCACTGGATCCTTAACCCACTGAGGGAGGCCGGGGATCGAATCCAGATCTTCATGTATACTAGTCGGGTGCATTAGCGCTGAGCCACAACAGAACTCCATGCTCTCATTACTACTTGTCATACACAGAAAACTCAGTTTATAAATTCCTTCTAGGATTTATGGTAATGACCCAGCACACTAATAAAAGAAAAGAGGCTGCTAGCTTTTGACTTTCACCACTCTATAAAAAAACTTGAAAATTAAAAAAATCCATTACTTTTCATACCATTGGTGTCTCTCATAGGAGGCATAATGGTATAATATTGCATCATAAATTACGATGTTCACATTAGAACAATTTCAGTGTCACAGAAAATATAAATAAACCTACTTGTGCTGGGGAATTTCCACCGGCTCAGAAGGCTTATAGAAGTTCCGTCCAATTTGGTACATGGACAACTTTTTTAAGATCCTGCAAGTATATATGTTTTAAATCATTGTTAAGCATGAATCAACAACAGTATACTTCTAAGTTTGTACCCATGCCCAAATAAAAATAGTAGAAAATCCAGAACTCTTATTGTTATAATGCCGGAAGGGTTTAGCTACTAAATACAGATATGAGTGTGTATATAAAAACTATCCCTTTATATTTGGGGATGACACAAGTGGAATGCGATCTACCTGTCTGGGTTTAACTCCAGTGATAATGAGGTGATCACTTAGCAGTTATGACTGTGATTGTTGGTTGGATGGGGTGAGGCAAGCCATGTCCACAGGCTCTTCAGGTCCCTTCCCTATTTTGAGATGGGTGGTCCTTCTGTCTTTTTTTGTATAGTTACTTTACAGTGTTGTGTTAATTTCAGAGGTACAGCAAAGTGATTCAGTTATATATTGTTTTTCAGATTCATTTCCATTACAGGTTATTATAAGATACTGAATATGGTTTGCTGCACTACACAGGTCCTTGCTGTTTGTCTGTTTCACATATGGCAGTGTGTGTATGTCAGTCCCAAACTCCTGGTTTCCCTCTCCCCTCAATTCCCTTGGGTAACCCTAAGTTTGTTTTTTATGTCTGTGAGTCTATTCCTGTTTCATAAATAAGTTCATTGGTATCATTTTTTTAGATTCTACATATAAGTGACTTCTTAAGATTTGTCTTTCTGTGTCTGACTTCACTTAGTATGAAAATCTCTGCATCCATGTTCTCTGGATGGCATGTTTCTAGAAAGAGGAAACAATGCATCTGGGTGAGTGGGCAGTTCTTTCTGTGCCTGCTCAGCAAACCCCAGGCTCCCCTGTGCTCATCGTGTCCAGAGGCTACTGCTGAGCAAAGGGCTCGAATATTAGATTTTTAACAGATCCTAGGGACCCACACAAGTAGCAGGAAAACAGAGCTTCTCACCTTCTGGGCTCCCACGGGTCATGTGGGAAGCTTGCCAAAGCTGTGGATTTTCAGGCCCTACTCATGATCTTCTGTGCATTAGCTCCAGTGAGGGGCTGGGGAACCTGTATTTTGTCAAGGGCCACCCCACACCCAAGTTGACACAGAAGCGAGTGATCCTCAGATCAGATTGAAGATCACTGAAAAGCTCGGTGACAACTTTCCTTCTGCCCCTGGGGTCACATGGGGAAGGGATGGGATCAGAGAGGCAGTGAGAGCAGAAAGCAGAGGGCGATGGCCTTTCACACCCCAAATAAATCAACTAGGAGAAAAACCAGTCCATCCGTTTACTAAGCTAGACACACCCAACTTTCAAGTCTGGGGTGGAGGCTAAAAGTGGGTACAGAAAACAAAGAAAAGAAAAAGGCATCCAGGCACCCGCCTTGCTACCACCAAGACATCATAACCCTGAAGTCCTTCATCTCAACATGGGGAACACTAGAAAGTACCAGAGGCACCGGTTAGAGGCTCTGATGGACCGTAGTGCAATTACTGCACAAGGACACGAAAGCACATGGAAAATGGCCCTAAAGATGACACTGCTGCTGGCACGCTGCCTTCATAATTTTGATACCCAGACTCTACGCTGAGAGGCATCCCTAGCCTCAATTAAATTCACATGGAAGGCACTTTACTTCTTGAAGATGATACTGAAGACCTGGATGCACACGGGAGAACTTGCCGGCAGCTCCCTCGTCAGCACGATAGTCATTGTCACAGTCTCGCCTCTTTGAGTTTCAGTGGACAACTCTGTGACCTGGAAAAAACGAGCACTCCAAAGGCACTCTGTAGATACTCCTCAAGTACACCGGATGTCGATATGCTAAAGCCATCACAACTTGATGCGCATGAACACAGACGAAACGGAAGGCATTAGCAACGTGAGCAATAATCGAATCATCACATTATGTTTGGGTTTTTCTCTGTATTTTGCTAATCCTGGAAAAGCAACCTATTTCTCTACTTTCAAACTTCTTAATAGAGCATCAGGGCCAGACTCAGCATTCAAAGATCCTGAGTTCCCTTGTGGCACAGCAGATTATGGATCAGGCATTGTCACGGCAGCAGTTTGGGTCACTGCTATGGCGGCAGGTTCAATCCCTGGCCCAGGAACTTCCATATGCTACAGGTTCAGCCCTCTCCCCCGGAAAAAAAAAGATTTAGTCCAGAGAAAATTCTAGAGCAGTGGTTCTGACCCTTTTGGGGTGTGGAGAGGTGCAGGAAGATAGATTGCAGCTTACTTTGAAAGTCAGATAAAAGTCACTGACATTCTCCCAAGAAAATGCCATATATGTACAGAATGTACCCATTTTCAAGAGTTTATGGATGCCCAGAAGCCTATTAGTGGACTGTCCTGCCCATTGAGAGTTCATGCATTTCAGACAGAAGCCTCTGAAAAGTTTATCAAAAAAAAACAGACGGGCAGAGAAGAAAGCAAAGGATAGGGGACAGACAAGAGGGGAAATGAATGTGGGAAGAGAGAGGAGAAAATGGTGACAGTTTAAACAGATAGGAAATCTGCATTATCAATTTTCAAATGGTCTAGAGAAATCCCTAGATTCTTATCATCAGGAACAGTGTTCTACTAATATAATGAATGCAGGAATAGGTCTTTATACCAGCTGCCCAATTTTTTTTTTTTTTTTTTTTTTTTTTTTTTTTTTTTTTTTTGCTTTTTTAGGGTTGCACCTGAGGCATATGGAAGTTCCCAGGCTAGGGGTCGAATTGGAGCTGCAGCTGTGATCTACACCATAGCCATAGTAATGCAGGATCCGAGCCATACCAGTGACCTACACCACAGCTCACGGCAACGCCAGATCTCCGACCCACTGAGCAAGGCCAGGGATCAAACCTGCATCCTCATGGATCAAACCTGCATCCTCACGGATACTAGTCAGATTTGTTTCCACTGCGCTACAATGGGAACTCCATGCCCAGCTAACTTTAAAGCTCCTTAGACCAGGTAGGGCTCAGAACAGATTTCTGGAATAAAGAATGAACACATCAGTCAATAAAAGTCAGTGATTGGAGTTCTCTTCTGGCACAGCGGGTTAAGGATCTCGTGGTGTCACTGCAGCGGTTTGGGTCAATGCTATAGTTGGGGTTTAATCCCTGGCCTGGGAACTTCCACAAGCGGCAGGGGTGGCCAGAAAGAAAAGGAAAAAAAAAAAATCAATAATCAAGGATTTTTCAGAAGGGTAAGGAATTAGAAGAGGTCAGTTTATTAGCAAGCATTTATGTATTTTAGCCCTATTTTTTATAGTGAAACTGTAGTTTTGCCTGCTTTTAGGTTGAACCAAGAATGCAGGGCAGGGGTGGTTCATAGCATGGAAGCAAAGAGAAATGCATCCTTTCCCAGGGAAACACTGAGGTGTTTCTTGCTTCTAGTAAAACTGTACAGAAGTCAGAGGTGGGGGAGGGAGGAAGAGAGGGGTGGGCTTAAGAGAGAAGGGAGGCGTTTCTCAGACTGCTGCTGGGATGTCAGGACAAAAGCATAAGACAACAAAGGCTTCTGGGATGAGTGGTGGGCAGCAGATGGTCCCCGCCCAGATTGCTGTCTCCAGGAACAACATCCCTAACAGCCATCTAAGCGCAAACTCATCAGCGCCCCCAACCCCCGCACCTCCACCACCAAACACCACGGCCTCCCTGCTTCCTGCCTGTTCTGGACCCCACACCCTCACCCTCAGAGTGAGCTTTCACTCCCTCCCCCGCCCCGCCCTCCATCCACTGCCTCATGGGGTGGCAAGGCTTTGCCCTTCTACACCAGCAGTGTCTCCAACCCATGGCAGCTTCGCACATCAATTATTTACCACCAAGCTCAAGAGCATGTGACTTAGAGGTGGACAGACCCTGGTTCTCTGCCTCTTGCAGCCTGTATGACATGGAGCAAGTTATTTCAACTCTTTAAGATCTTTTCCCATGTCTACTGTGGGAATGAGACCAGGCTTGTGAAGATTGAGGGGGATAATTCATGGATCTTATCTCTATCCACAGCAGTGTGTTGTACTTTTGCTCAAACTCTTTTTTTTTTGGCGGGGGCGGGGGGGGGGGGCGGGTAAAGGAGAAAAAGATAGCTTTATTGCTTTGCCAGGCAAGCCTTAAAGATGGTGCGAGGCTCAAGCTCTATCGACATCCTGTCCAGATTATTCCAGGGACACTTCATTCATCTTCCACTTCACTTTCTCTTGTCCACCATTCAATAGGATGTGATCAGAGTCCCTGAAATTTAACATAGCTCCATGGAAACTCTCTCTCAAAGGCTCCAGCGGCAGTCCATGGAGGACACTCTCCATTTCTCAGCAGGACAGGTCTCCCTACCTTAGGAGCCACAACTTCCCTTCCTTCCCAGCTAAAACTGAACAACCAGAAGTTTCTACAATATGCCGTTCACTTGCTATCTTTGTGCCTTTGCTCCTTCCGGTCCTCCCCCTCGCCCCCTTCACTGACCCAAATCCTACCCAAGAAATGGAAGATCATGCCCACTGAAGGGTCCTGCTGGGATACGCTTTCCTTCCATCATCTCCGTTTGAAGACCTTGGGTAAGATACCGAACTTCTCTGAGGCTCCAGGGGTGATGAGAAAATCAAATGAGTCCATGCATCCAAAGAGTCTGGCAGAGGACATGCTTGTCCATCGTAATCTGCTGAGTGTAATAGCAGCTGGGACATACAGTACAGATCGGCTCAAGAGAGCTGTGCCCGTGCTTAGCCAGAGAACAACCAAGCACAGGACCTAAAACCTCACAAGTACTCAACAAAACTGCTCGTTATCATCATGGCACTTATTTCCTTCTACCTTGCATTGCATTTATTTGCCAATAACCTCAGCACTACACTGTAATATTTTTGATGACAAGAACCTTGTTTTATTTACCCTTGTTTCTGTTCTAGGCTTCAGGTCCCCTTTAAGGAGATGAAACCCAAAAGCCTCTGGCTGCCTCTCATTGTAATTCCCCTTCCCCCACCTTGACCAGCCTGCGAGGCTCACTCCCTGCTAGAGAAGGGATGTCGCCCATTCCTCATCCCGCCTCTATAGAACCTGTTCCCCATGCAAATAAGGCATCCTGCCCAAGACCCATCAGAAGATCAAATTGGGTCTCCACTCAGGTCCACATGGTGAGGTATAAAGACTACTGCAGAGTGAGCTGGGCCCTCTTTTTTTTTAACCTGCATGCACATGAGTTCTCTCTCTTCCTCCTCTGTGACAATGTACTTTCAGTTTAATAAATCTGTAAAATATCCACCGCTCCAATGTTTTGCTAGGGCGAGACGGGGATCGAGGAAACTGACTGTATCATTTCCTCCATGGTGGCAGCACCCTGCCTGGCACACAGTAGGCTCTTTATAAGTGTAGAATGAATGCATGAGAACAGCAAACAGGAGCAACTGTGTCTGGAAAAATAAAAGCCACAGGCCTGATTTGTCGCACCAGGTTTTTGCCGGCTGTTTACTCCCTGCCTCATCAGACTCCATCTCCAACGATAAGATGTGTGGCACACACTACACGCTTATTTTGAATATGAAATGAGTTACATTAACTTACTCCTGGCATTTGCAGAATAAAACCTCTCCACTTTGGTCAGGTAATAGTGAGGAATGGTGGACCATTCAAGGAAGGTATATATAATTTTAATGTTCCCCAATTTCCAAACTGTTAGGACAAATGTCTTTAGAAAAACAAGATGATCCTTAATCATTTTCTCCTTCCTTCCTTCCTCTCTCCCTTCCTTTCTCTCTTTCTTTCTTTCCTCTTTTTTGGCTGCCCTATGGCATATGGAGATCCCAGGCCAGGGATTAGATTTGAGCCACTGCTGCAGGAACGCCAGATCCTTTAACCCACTGCGCTGGGCCATGGATCGAACCTGCATCCTAGAGCTGCAGAGATGCCACCGATCCCATTTCGCCAGAGCAGGAGCTCCCTGAGCTCTAATGATAATAAAACTCTTATAATACATCATTTAAGACTGAGAGACCATATCAGCATGCTAGCAACATCTGGCTATAGGATAAAATGTTGAAGGATCAATAAGGACTTAGGATGAATAGAACTATGTTTCTAAATGTATAGATCCCGACTTTCCAAGTCCTTAAGTCTAATCATACGGTATAATTTTAAAACTCTACATTCAAGCAGCTCCTCTAAGTCTCAACATCTCATGAAAGCATACAGGTCCCAAGAGTGCTCAGAAACACATTTCTTGAGGAAATTCACAAAGATTCACATGGAATCTAGGAATTTACATTTATGTCCTTGTTGCCATCCTGTTCAAAATTCTGAACTAAAAAAGGTTAAGCTTTCCAAGGGACAGAAGCATCAAAACTCTGTTTTGTGGTTAACAAACCTGACGAGCATCCATGAGGACTAGGGTTCGATCCCTGGCCTCGCGCAGTGGGTTGAGGATCTGGTGTTGCCCTGAGCTGTGGCATAGGTCTCAGAATGGCTTGGATCCCCTGTTGCTGTGGCTGTGGTGTAGGCCGGCGGCTACAGCTTCGATTCGACCCTTAGCCTTGGAACCTCCATATGCCACGGGTGCGGCCCTGAAACGCCAAAAAAAAAAAAAAAAAAAAAAAAAAGAGAGAGAAAACTCTGTTTTAATTTTTCATACAGAAACCAGTTCTTTTTCTTTGTAGTGATTATACTATTGCTTTAGAACAAAGTATATGATAAAAACTACAATACCAATATCTTGATTTTAGCCTTGGAAGTATCAAAGGTGTAAAAAAAAAGTGGATAAAGGGATAGGACTGATGTAACTGCCACATCCAGTGGTCACACCGTTACAAAAATTCTTTTTTTTTTTTTTTTTTTTTTTTTTTTTTTTTTTTTTTTTTTTTTGTCTTTTTGCTATTTCTTGGGCCGCTCCCGCGGCATATGGAGTTTCCCAGGCTAGGGGTCTAATCGGAGCTGTAGCTGCCAGCCTATGCCAGAGCCACAGCAACTCGGGATCCGAGCCGCGTCTGCAACCTACACCACAGCTCACGGCAACGCCGGATCGTTAACCCACTGAGCAAGGGCAGGGACCGAACCCGCAACCTCATGGTTCCTAGTCGGATTCGTTAACCACTGCGCCACGACGGGAACTCCCAAAAATTCTTAAGATTGATTTTAAAAACTCATATTTCATATGATGGAACAATTCATGAAAGAAATGACAGATCTACGGTTTGATGCAAAGCTCTTTGACACATGGATACAATGGGGCAGGGGCCAAAGAAATAAATAAATAAAAGTAAATTTAAAGCTCGGAGGCCATAGGCTAAATGGTATTTCGTTTATGTTTTTTTTTTTTTTTTTTTTCGCCTTTTTTAGGGCTGCACCCACAGAATATGGAGGTTCCCAGGCTAGGGGTCGAACCAAATCAGAACTACAGCTGCTGGCCTACACCACAGCCACAGCAACACCACAATGCTGTATCCTTAGCCCACTGAGTGAGGCCAGGGATCAAACCCACGTCCTCATGGATACTAGTTGGGTTCGTTAACCTCTGAGTCGTGATGGAAACTCCCTAAGTGGTATTTCTTAAACTCTTGCCTATTTTGGAAAAGTTTGAAAAGGACTCCTATTTCAAGGACACTTTGCCTTTAAAAAAAGAAAAAAAAAAAAAGGCAGTTGAAAAAGCAGTGTCTATATTACAGCTCTTCTTTTTTAAATGCCAGACCATCCGCTTCTTAATTAAGATATCAATTACTGATGAGGTCTTAATTAAGAAGTCCTTTGCTCTCAGGCACAGGAACAGTAAAGAGAAAAGGAGTGAGTGAAACACTGATTCCAGCTGTGGAGAAAAGAGCTAACCTCTTAAATGTCTATGGAGGAGCATAAATGTATGCATGTGTGTGTATGTATTACCAGATTAACCATACTATACCTTTGCTTCTAGCTTTTGCGAGAGAAAAAGGATGACACCATCGAATGCTTTTGCCTTGCTGGAAAGTTCCCTGTGACTATAAAGCAGAGCAATTCGCAGCCTCCTAGATTCTATATCGGGACTGTAAGTCACGTGATACTGGTACAGCTGCCAGTCCGGAGGCAAGTCTAAATTAAAGAGATTTGTGACCAGCTTCACAGGTATTCCACTGGAACCTAAAGAAAAAAAAATTTTAATTAAGAAAAACACCCCAAACCCCACATTATGGTCATATCACAGCTTTCAAAAAACTTATTTGCATACAGGAGTTCCGTTCGTGGTTCAGCAGTTAACAAGCCCGACTAGGAACCATGAGGTTGCGGGTTTGATCTCTGTCCTTGCTCAGTGGGTTAAGGATCCGGTGTGGCCGTGAGCTGGGGTGCTCGGATCCTGCATTGCTGTGGCTGTGGTGTAGGCTGGCAGCTGGAGCTCTGATTGGACCCCTAGCCTGGGAACCTCCATATGCCACGAGTGTGGCCCTAGAATAGAAAAAAAAAAAAAAAGTATTTGCATATGAATCCTGGAAAGCAAGGATTCCTGTTCAGTGACCCTCTGTAAGCTCTAGTAACAAGCAGCCTGATAACCTTATGGGAGTCCTGAAAACAAAAGGATCTTATTCAAACCAGGCTTCCTAAGAACCTAAGAGCAGATGCTAGCATTCTTGTTTTGGGGAGAAGAGAAATATACAAATTCAACTACCCTAGGACTCCTTCCAAAGCTTGCCCTGAAGCTGATTCTAGGCAACTCATATCATTCAAGAAATAGTTTTGTAACCAAGCAGGAACCCCCAGGGCCTTCCTGGGACAGACTTCTTCTATCAGGACCTCTGCTTTAGCTCCTTTCTGAAGATAACAGTATAACAGTACCTAGATAATAGTATCTGACACATATTTCCTCAGTTGTTTTACAGATGCTAAAAACCACCAAAAAAAAAAAGGAAGAAATTAACTACTTGATGACACAGCCAGGAGCACACAACCCCCAGAACTTCTGGCACCAAAAGATTGATAATGTTTACCCCTGTCACCTCACTTCAACCAGAGAGCTGTGTGCGAGCTGATCCCATATCCTGGGACGCTTCTACTTCACCTGGTCTTTAAAAATGCTTTGCTGAGGAGCTCCCTTGCAGTAGGTTTAGGATCTGGCATTATAACTGCAGCATCCTGCGTTGCTGCTGTGGAGTGGGTTTGATCCCTGGTCTGGAACTTCCACATGCCGACAGCACAGCCAAAAAAAAAAAAAAAAAAAAATGCTTTACTGAAACTCATCAAGGAGTTTGGGCTTTTTGAGCACGAGCTGTCCTAGACTCCTACAGCGCCTTACAATAAACACCACACTTTCCTTGACCACAACCCCATGTCAATGGATTGGCTCTGAAATTACCGTGCTCTCAGATTATAAAGACGCTGTTCAGTTTTTACCATGATTACAGGCCCCCTCCTCTTGGAAAGCCAGATAATCAAAAGTTCACCCTACTTGAGAAAATTCTGAACAACTGCAATCAGTGTTGGCTGTGATGGCTCTGTGATTCCATCTGTAATTCTCAGATGGCCCTGAGAGATGGGGTGGGCGGCAGGGAGGGGCTGGAGAGGAAGGAGGAAATTTCACATCCACCCCGTGTGAGAACAGACAGGGCTCCCTGTTTCTTAAAGGCACAAGGAGGCCATGTGCTTCCAGAATTTGATCCCCTACAGAATTTTTTTATCCACCTCTTCAACATCTGCAGGACAAATTCAGCAATTGCCACAATGTAGCTAGTCAGTGCCCAGGTTGGCATAAGCTCCCTCCAAGAGAGAATCTAGGAGGGCACAAAGGAAGTACTTTTCACCTCTCCTGCTAGAGAATCACCCAGTGATTGTCTTATAGAAAAGAATGACCAAACTGACACTCCTGCGCCTTCCTCATGGAGGAAATGCAAACATGAGCCCTGGGGTGGTTAGAAAGAAAAAGTGTCACGTGTACCTTATGCCGTATTCCCTCAGTTTTGACCTGAGTGTCAACTGAAAAAATAATGCACAACCTAAATTTGAGAATTATTTTTTATTCAGTGGACAAAACTGAGGACTTAAGCCTGGGAGACAGCATCTCAGATAACTCTGAGAAACTGCTCCTAGGAGGTGATGGGGGAGCCAGGATATACAGGAGTTTTTGCAACAAAGATCAGGTAGTCAAAACATCAAAGTATTACTGTTATGAAAACAGTATGGAGGTTCCTCAAAAAACTGAAAATAGAACTACTGTATGATCCAACAATCCCACTCCTGGGCATATATCCAGAGAAAACCATAATTTGAAAAGATACATGCATCCCAATATTCACTGCAGCACTATTTACAATAGCCAAGACATGGAAGCAACTTAAATGTCCATCAACAGAGGACTGGATAAAGAAGACATGTATATGTACAAGGGAATATTATTCAGCCATAAAAAAGAATGAAATGATGCCATTTGCAGCAACATGGATGGACCTACAGATTATACTAATGAAGTAAGTCAGAGAAAAGCAAGTATCATATGATATCACTTAAATATGGAATCTAAAAAATGATACAAATGAACTTATTTACAAAACGGAAACAGACTCACGGACTTTGTAAACAAACGTATGTTTATCAAAAGGAAGGATGGGGGGGAGAGGGAGAGGGAAGGATTGGGAACTTGGGATGGCATATGCACACTGTGGCATATGGAACAGGGACCTAAGGTACAGGAAAATCTACTCAATAAAACTAACACAACACTGTAAACCAACTATACTTCAATAAATTTTTTTTAAAAAAGAAAAAGAAAACAAGATATATCGAGTTAAGGCATTTAGCACTTTTCTCTGTATGGGAAGATGCGGAAGTCAGGGCTCACGGAAACCATTCCTTTGACATGCCCTGTGGCTACCTGGGGCCAGTATCCTGCTTCTCTCCATCCTGAATCCCCTCAGGTGTACAAGTGGGGGTGGCTGCAGTGGCTGGGGGTTCGGCAACATGCAGCCCATTTGTCTCCATCCTGAGTTCCCTCAGCGCTCACTATCGGGCTGGCTGTAGTGGTTTGATGGCTACAACATCCTTTGTTTACTGATAAGGCAGGCAACATTTTTTCCACTGACCTACAGATATGCAGTAGGAGTAAGGAATCACTGTGCTATTTTCATTAAAAGGTTTTTTGGTTGTTCTTGTTCTCCCAGAGGCATTTCAGCTGCTCAAATGAATGGACAAAGAGAAGTCACATCTAGCATGTCAGAGTTAGCAATACCCCTCTGAGATCATTTGCCCCAGTACATGGAGTAACCATGACCCATTAGTGCTGCAGCTCTGAAAGTGAGGTGAACCATCCGATTTCATGAAAAGCCTAGAATACAAAGGAATGGACCGGAGTGCCCTGCCCATAGGAAGGGCAAACAGTTGTTTCATGAAACTTTGTTTCAATTGTATTTGTATTGTGTGTGTACGCAGGCTTGATAACAATATTTCTACTGACTTTGCTGCATGGTTTTTAAAAGTTTGAAAAAAACTGATCTGCATCAGTGGCGCAGTACGTGCACCCACAATTCTAGGTGCAACTTCAGGGGTGACCCCAGACTCTGAGTAAAAAATTCCCCACATAGGCTACATCTTTCTTTTTACAGCTGAAGTTCAGAAAGGCTCTTATTCCCCAAATAGGCAAAAGGTTGGGAAAGAGACAAAGCACCTTTTTGGACCCCCCTACTCCAGGTGTAAGGAGCAAATGTTTTCAACCAATGAAACGTAGTTTTGGAGAAAATGTTCTTCTTTCTATTAAAATTAGTAGAGAATTAAGGCTAAAACTAGTATTAAAGAAAGCCCTGAATATAGCAGATGTTCAATACATATCTTTTAAGTCAATATACGAACTTGTTTATTTTAGATCTAGAAATTAAAATTTCTTGAGCAAGATTTGTAACATTTAAAAAGTAAGTAGGAGTTCCCATCATGGCTCAGTGGTTAACGAATCCAACTAGGAACCATGAGGTTGCGGGTTCGATCCCTGGCCTTGCTCAGTGGGTTAAGGATCCGGCGTTGCTGTGAGCTGTGGTGTAGGTCACAGACGCGGTTTGGATCCCGCATTGCTGTGGCTACAGCTCCGATTCAACCCCTAGCCTGGGAACCTCCATATGCCGCAGGAGCGGCCCAAGAAATGGCAAAAAGACAAAAAATAAAATAAAATAAAATAAAAAGTAAGTAACATGAAGATTGGGTACCTGTTTTGCAGTCTCTCACGTGGGCCAATGTCTCTCGAGTACAAACAGCCAAATCCATGATGTCTCCTCTGATTTTCCCACCTCTCTCCTTGAAGGTACAACCAGCATCTCCAGAAGATATACCACCTGCATCTAAAATATGAAGAGAAACATGCCAGTGGGCATTGACCCCCCTTGTGGCAACACCTGTAGTCCTGGCTGAGGTGAAGGATCACCTGAGCCCAGAAGTTCTGGGCTGCTGTGCGCTATGCTGATCAGCTGCCAGCACTAAGTTCTGCATCAATAACACCATAGTACAGGAGTTCCCGTCATGGCTCAGTGGTTAAGGAATCTGATTAGGAACCATGAGGTTGTGGGTTTGATCCCTGGCCTCGCTCAGTGGGTTATGGATCCGGCGTTGCCGTGAGCTGTGGTGTAGGTTGCAGACACGGCTCAGATCTGGCATTGCTGTGGCTGTGGCATAAGCCGGCAGCAGTAGCTCCAATTAGACCCCTAGCCTGGGAACCTCCATATGCCATGGGTGCAGCACAACAAAAGTAATAATAATAAGGATACTATAATATTATATATTCTTGAGATTATATATATCAACTATGCTTCAGGTTAATGATATTATTTACAATTTTGATATCCAAAATGCATCTAAAGGAGTTCCCACTGTGGCTCAGTGGGTTAAGAACCTAATTAGTATCCATGAGGATGCAGGTTCGATCCCTGGCCTCATTCTGTGGTACAGCGTTGCCATGAACCGCAGTGTAAGTCACAGATATGGCTCAGATCTGCTGTGGCTGTGGCGTAGGTTGGCAGCTATGGCTCTAATTCAATCCCTAGTCTGGGAACTTCCATATGCCACAGCTGTGGAGCTAAAAAAGACCACCACCCACCTACCCCCGAAAAAAAAAAAAATGCATCTAGAACCAAAACTCAGATTTTTGTGGCTTTTAATAAAACTAGCCCACATTGCAGAAAACAATCCTGACTATACAGAAGTCTTCAGCCTGAAAACTGAAAATTGTGAAGGAAGCAGGGCATGCTTTGTTCCAATTAGCAGACTGTGAGTTAGTCCTACTTCAGAACATTTGAGGCTGGTCTGATTCTTCTCTTGGCTAAGGAGGCATCTCCCCCTAATCCCTGCTCCACACCCATTTATGGGGAGCTGGTCTCTCTCCTGTAGCTCTTGGTTAACACCCCAAAGAGTTACAGACGAAGAGTTCCTGTTGTGGCTCAGTGGGTTAGGAATCCAATGAGTATGCATGAGGACACAGGTTTGCTTAGTGGGTTTAAGGATCCAGTGTTGCCATGAGCTGTGGTGTAGGCTGTAGACACAACTTGGACCTGGCGTGCAGTGGCTGTGGCATAGGCTGGCTGCTGCAGCTCTGATTCTACCCCTAGCCTGGGAACCTCCATATGCCACAGGTATGGCCCTAAAAAAAAATAAAATAAAGAGTTACAGACTGAGATTGTCCACATCAACTTCTATACAGATTGGGGCTAAACCTCTCACTTTTCACAACCACGGACGAGAAACGCCCGGACACTGCTATCAGTTTTTATGCCAGATCATTCCCCAGGCATGAAAGTCAGCACTTCACCTTGCGGCATCCCACGTACTGTTAGATTCTAGAAAATGTGAAATTAAAATGTTTCCAGATGAACATTTTCTGTTATAAACAAGTACAAAAAGATGCTAATTTTTTGGATACAACGTTGGCACTTTGATGATAATGGGAAAATAGAAATTTTATAGTGTGGAATTATTATTATAAAGTAATATGACTAATAGTCTGACAAATCTCTGGGATTCTGACTTGATCACTGCCCTTTGACATGGTCACTGTATGCAGCTACCCACATGGCACGACCACTTGGTATGCCCCCAACTGCTGTCCACACATACCCTTCCCTCTGGAGTCTAAGTCTCCCAGGAAGACCACAAAATTTATTTAATTTTTAAAAATTTGACTATTCTCACTAGATTATCCATATCATTTACTGTTCTAGGGTTTCTAAAAATTCAATCTACCACAGAATAATGACATAAAAATTTGTAGACATTTTCATAAAAATTCATAGAAAAATACTCTACCATAGAATAATAGTTGCCAGGATCTAGAGGGCAAATGGAGAGTTACTGTTTAATGGGCACGGAGTTTCAGTTCGGCAAGAGGAAAAAGTCTAGAGATGGACCGTGATGATGGCTGCACAACACTGCGAATGTCCTTAATGCCGCTGGACTATACACACTTAAACACTGTGAAACTGGTAAATGTTATGTAATGTGTATTCAACTCCAGTCTTTAAATTAAAAAAAAAAAAATTCAATCTACCCTTAAAAGATGAAAGGCTCCATCATGTGCTAGTCACAAGAATATGCAGCGAATGTGGAAAGAAAACCCCAGAGAAAAAGCCAAGTAACACTTGAATGGTGGTGGTAGGACTGGAATTATGAGACAATACGTTCTTCTGTCTAAGCACCCTGTGCGTGGCACTCTGCCATGGCAGCCCCAGGCAACTAGTGCATCCGCATGCCAAGTTGCACGGTATGGTAGAGGCTACTTGGAGCAGCATGTAGAGTATCCTGAGGCTGTATCTGGATTTGCAGGGAAGAGGGCTACCACCAAATGGTGACGTCTACCAAGGGTGGAGAAGGATGAAGAGAGATGGGGCAACAGGCACGGCAGGTTTCTACCATCCCTGCAAGGCAACTGGCATTTATATTCACAAAGAATTTTTAAATACTTTTCCCAAAACTATTCAGTAAACAGAATCAGAAAAACTATCTTTCTAGTGTTTGTGGGTTCCCAACTGCTAGGACAGTCAGGAAATTCAGTGGCAGGTTCTGTGTTTGGAAGTTCCAACGAAACAACACACACAGGGAGATCCTTTAAGAAAGAGAGGATGGGGAGTTCCCACTGTGGCACAACGGGATCGGCAGACTCTCTGCAGCACCAAAATGCTGGTTCCATCCCCTGCCTGGCATAGTGGGTTAAAGGATGCAGCACTGCTGCAGCTGTGGCAGAGGTCACAAATGCTGCTCAGATCAGATCCCTGGCCCAGCCCAGGAACTCCATATGCCGCCAGGGGCGGCCAAAAAAAAAAAAAAAAAAAAAAAAAAAAAAAAAAAAAAAAGAGAGAGAGAAAGAGAGAGAAGATGGGATGGCTCAAGAAATGAGTTTGCTGCTGTAAGACTTAGCAGGATCCCTCCTGTTCCATTTAGATGGAACAGACAAAGCTGCACTTACATTTCTGTGAAATCCTGCTTGTTCCCACGGGGTCAGTGCTAGAAGATGCTTCACTGTCACTAAGAGCAACAGAGGGAGGCTAAAATGGGCAAAAAATATTTGGTCAGATTTAAGATGCTAAATCATAAACTAAAATGCTATCACAAGATGAGAACAGTATCATGTCTTATGGCATCAGATTACCATGAACTAGGAAAAGAAAATGTTAACAGGTAAGATGCTGGAGAGAGGCGATGAGATTAGAAAAAAAAGGTAAGGATAAGTGATGGTTTTCCCCATTGGTCAATCTTTGATTTCAGTGCCAGCCATGAGCCGGATACAGTCCTTAGTCCCTGGAGGTGGAAAGAGGCAAAGGTGTGATCCTTGTACCCAAGGAGCTCTTCAGAGAGCAGGCAGTACCGGTAAGTGCAGGCCTCATGCTTCTGCAGCCCTCAGACATGGCCCTCTGATGTGAACATGTCTGCAGCAAGAAAATAAATGGAGGAGTTCCCATTATGGTGCAGCTGAAAGAAATCCGACTAGGAACCAAGAGGTTGCAGGTTCGATCCCTGGCCTCGCTCAGTGGGTTTAAGAATCCGGTGTTGCCGTGAGCTGTGGTGTAGGTCACAGACGTGGCTCAGATCTGGTGTGGCTGTGGTGTAGGCCAGCAGCTGTAGCTCCCATTCGACCCCTAGCCTGGGAACCTCCATATGTTGTGGGTGTGGCCCTAAAAAGCAAAATAAATAAATAAATACAAAAATAAATAAATAGTTGCGATTCTCACTTCAAATAATAAAAATGAAAAAAACATAGATTTAAAAAAAAAAGAAAAGAAATAGAGCCAGAGGACCTGAGCCACCAGTTCCGATGATGACTCTCTTGAATAAACTGGTCCAAAATTAGTTCAGAAAATAGGTGAAGGGAGCCATTAGTATTTTCTTTTCAGGGTGAGATTACTTGTTCTGACCTGCTTTAAAAAAAAAAAAAGGCTGAGGTCCAGAGACGCCTTCTTCCTAAGAGTAAATAAAGGCATACTGACCACACACTACCCACTTCAATACTCTCCATCCTTATAAGAGAGGCTCCAGGTCCTAAGAGCATGTGGTTGTAACATCACTGAAACATGGCTGATTTGCCGCTCAATTCTACCTAGTCGCCCAAGTCTAGTAAGAGCCCCGTGCACAGCGGCTGCTCAAGAAGCAGTAGTAGATTCTAAATGACATGAGTGTTTGAGATTATTCATTTTTACATAAGAATTAGCAAGACAGGTCATATTAGATTATATGTTATATAATGGTACCGAGGAAGGTACAGCCATTTTCACCAAGAGACTTCAAACCGAATAAAGTACTTTAAACTCAGAAAGTAGAAAGGAATAATACACTTGCCTCCAATTTGCAGCCCTTTTCACTGGCCAAAATATCTACATTAATTAGTATCTTACTTAAATAAATTCCCCAGCAGGAAAAAACAAACAAACAAACAAAAGTATGAGAAACCCCGGAAAGACCTAGAGTTGAGAAAGAAGATAAGCCACTACGTCCAGGCAGAGAGGAAGGGCTATCTGCCCAGGAAAGTGGTGTCCCAAAGGAGATGGAGGGAGGAGGGAGCGGGATAACGTCAGCAAGCGGTCTACCCACCGACGCCGCCGAGGCCGGGATGCGCCCCACGTCCGTGGCACCGAGGCTGCGGGCCAAGCCTCGAGCCCTCACGCGGGCCCGTCCACTCATGTTCCCAGTGAGCCCACAGTGTCTTCAAAGGCAGCAAAGTCTCAACGAGGGTATTTTTTCGTTGGCATCCAGATGGCAAAGCTGCAACGTAGGACTTGGAAGCGGTGGCTCTCTGGCTCCTGGGCTGGAGCCTCACGCGTGGGTGGGGGGAGGCACGCAGCCCGCCAGGCTCCGGGGCGGGGGCGCGGGCGCGGGGGCGCGTGGACTGGAGGGGGTGGGAGGGCTGTGGCCCAGACTTTTCTCTTCTCCCTCCCCTTACCACTCAAATTTGACATTTTGCAACCTGCTAGTATTTGCCCATCCTATGTATAGGTAAGGTTGTATCACATTGTTGCTTTTTCATCTATAGTTTCTGTTCGCTTCTATTCCTGGCTTCTGGATGTCTCCGAATTTGTCATGTTACTGTTGTCTCTGGGAGATAGCCCATTCGCCTACAGTGGTACTGGGAGCATTAATTTAAAAGGTGCATGGATGAAAAACAAAATAAAATAAAACGGAGAGGGTTGGAGGGGGTGACCTCATCTTCATGGATGTAATAGCTGTAGAGTTTTTGGGGTTTTTTTGGTTTTTTTCATTCTATGAATTGTCTGTTTATATCCGTTGTGATTTTAAATTGGATTTCTCATGTTTTTCTTATGATTTAGGGGAATTTCTAAATATTTTTTTAACATTGTGAATATCTACTCCCAATTTATCACTTGTTAATTTTAACTATAAAGTTCTTTCATCAAAATTCTTGATTTTGAGGTAGTCAGATCTACCATTTTTTAATTTTACGGTGTTTGGGTTTTTTCGGGGGGGGTGGTTAAATGAAAATTGTCTCTGCCCTAGGATTACAAGGGAATTATATGATATTTTCTTTTAGTTTACTGTTCACATTAGCTATCTTGTATCCTTCAAGTGTTCATTTATATTTATAAATGTATAGCAGTTCCCTGTGGCTTGGTGGGTTAAGAACCAGACTAGCATCCATGAGGATATGGGTTCGATCCCTGGCCTCTCTCAGTGGGTTAAGGATCCTACAATGCTGCAAGCTTTGGTGTAGTTCACAGATGTGGCTCAGACCTGGTGTTGCTGTGGCTGTGGTGTGGGATGGCAGCTATGGCTCCAATTTGACCCCTAGCCTGGGCACTTCCTTATGCTGCAGATGCAGCCCTAAAATGAAAAATAATAAATATACATGTATGTTTATATGATCTATATGGTATGAGGTAAGGATTTGAACTCTTTCTCCATATAGTGGGCCATTATCCCCTAACATCATCTATCATCTATTAAGCAGTGTATTCTTTTTTTTTTTTTTTTTTTGGTCTTTTTGCCTTTTCTAGGGCCACTCCCGTGGCATATGGTGGTTCCCAGGCCAGGGGTCAAATCGGAGCTGTAGCTGATGGCCTATGCCACAGCCACAGCAACATGGGATCCGAACTGCATCTGCAACCTGCACCACAGCTCAAGGCAATACCGGATCCTTAACCCACTGAGCGAGGTCAGGGATCAAACCCGAAATCTAATGGTTCCTAGTCGGATTCATTAACCACTGAGCCATGATGGGAACTCCTAAGCAGTATATTCTTTATGTAATGGTTTGTGGAGCCACATCCAGCAAATGACAAATTGCCGTATCAATAAACCTAGGTTTAATTTTGTGCCCTCTATTTCTGCTCTACTTATTTATATCTGCTCTGCATCAGTACTTTACCATGTTTAACTAATTTTTTTTTTTTTTTTTTTGTCTTTTTGCCTTTTCTAGGGCTGCTCCTGCAGCATATGGAGGTTCCCAGGCTAGGGGTCAAATCGGAGCTATAGCCGCTGGCCTACAACAGAGCCACAGCAACACAGAATCCAAGCCACATCTGCAATGTACACCACAGCTCACGACAATGCCAGATCCTTAACCCACTGAACGAGGCCAGGGATCGAACCCGCAACCTCATGGTTCCTAGTCGGATTTGTTAACCACTGAGCCACGACAGGAACTCCATTTATTTCTTGCTATTGCTCTTAAAATCTGGTGGGGTAAGTCTTTACTCTTTGTTTATTTTTTCAATTGATTTATTTTTGTGAACCATATTCTTCCATATAAGTTTTAAAAGAAGTTTGTCAGCCTTCTTTAAAATGCCTATTTAATTTTTAATTGGGGAGTTCCCGTCGTGGCGCAGTGGTTAACGAATCCGACTAGGAACCATGAGGTTGCGGGTTCGGTCCCTGCCCTTGCTCAGTGGGTTAACGATCCGGTGTTGCCGTGAGCTGTGGTGTAGGTTGCAGACGCGGCTCGGATCCCGCATTGCTGTGGCTCTGGCGTAGGCCGGTGGCTACAGCTCCGATTCGACCCCTAGCCTGGGAACCTCCATATGCCGCGGGAGCGGCCCAAGAAATAGCAACAACAACAAACAACAAACGACAAAAGACAAAAAAAAAAAAAAAAAAAAAAAAAAAAAAAAAAAAAAAAATTTTTAATTGGCATTTTATGGAATATATAAATTAGTTTGGAAAGAACTGTCCTTCCTACAGTGTTAGATTTCTTCAAGTTTCTCTTTATATCCTTGAATAAAATTTAATTTTCTCATAAAAATTTTGTGTATTATTTATGGAAATTGTGGTTTTAACAGTCTTTTGAAATGTATCTTGTTTTCATTATATTTTCTAATTAGTTATCATTGGTGTAGATACATGGTATCGATTTTTGTAAGTTGATATTGTTTATCGAGTTTTTTCAACTCATTTCACATCACATGTCTTTTGCTTTTATTGAATTTGCATGATCATATCATCTACAAATAATAATGTAATCTCATTCCTTCTTCTTATTATTATTTCTTTTTCTTGTCTTATCATGTTGGTCAAGTCTTCCTGTACAATGTTGAAAATGACTGTGATAGCTGCTCTTTTTATTTTTTTCCTGATATTAAGGACACTGTCTCTGAAATGTCTCTGTTTTGAGTTTGCTATGAATATCTGGTTTATTGTATTTATCATTTTAAGGGAGCTCCCTTCTGTTCCTAATTTTCAAAGCTTATTTGAATCATGAATATATGTAAAACTTTGGTAAATTGAGCTGTGGATATATCAAAAAGCTTGTGCTGAGATTATAAGGGCACATTTGTGTGGGGAGCAGGCTATGTGTCCATCAGATGAGGCAATAAGTAGGTAAAATGTGGTAGATGCATAGAGTAGAATACTAGGCCAGCAGTCAAAGCAATGACCTAGAGATACATTCAGCAACATAACTAGGTCTTTAACACATTGTAATGAATTAAGAACAAAACAAGGAAAGATTGAGATCTACTCTGTGGCAAAATAACACCTGTTATTTAAAAAAAAAAAAAAAAACATCAGGGACACATGTACATTGATATGTACTTCTTTTTTTTTTTTTTTTTTTTTTTTTGCTTTTTTTAGGGCTGCACCCATCGCATATGGAGGTTCCCAGGCTAGGGGTCTAATAGGAGCTACAGCTGCTAGCCTATGCCACAGCCACAGCAATGCCAGATCTGAGCTGCGTCTGCAACCTACACCACAGCTCATAGCAACACTGGATCCTTAACCCACTGAGCAAGGCCAGGGATTGAACCTGAAACCTCACGGCTCCTAGCCAGGTTCCTTTCCGCTGCACCACGATGGGAACTCTGATATGTACTAATTTTTTTTTCTGCCTTTTTTTTTTTTTAGAGCTACACCCACAGCATATGAAAGTTCCCAGGGGTAGAATTGGAACTGTAGCTGCCAGCCTACACCACAGCAGCCACAGCAACACAGGATCCGAGCTACATCTGTGAACTACACCACAGTCCATGGCAACACTGGACCCTTAACCCACTAAGCGAGGCCAGAGATGGAACCCCCATCCTCATGGTTACTATTTGAGTTCATTTTTTTTCCGCACAACAGGAACTCTAATTTTTTGAGTAAAGATATATATCCAATATATATCTTTACTCAAAAAATTAGCCAAGGATATATGCCAAACACAGTAAACTGAGTATCTACAAAGGGAGAAGAAGAGGAGTGGTAATGGGGAAAGTGGAAAGGAAAAGAAAATACATTACAGTATAGAACTGGCACAGATCAATGAGAACCATGTACAGTGAATTGAAGAAGGTGATTCATTCAATTTTCTGTTCTTGAAACCCTACAATTAGATAAATATAGTATCTAATGTTAACTGAATACCTGTAGTATGCCAGGCTCTGTTGAAAACATTATTGTTGCCTCTTTATAGATGAGGAAATTGAAGCCTAGGAAACTTAAGTGACTCACTCAAGTGTGTGTGGCAAAGCTGAGAATTACAACTCAGGTCCGTCTACCTGCCAAGCCCACACCATATCCACTTGTCTCTTATTCACCTCCCTCTAAGGCATCTGCCTGGCTTTAGATATAGCCCTTGCTAGAGGAAAAAGTGTAAAATGCCACACCTTGCCTTCTCTTTATTTTACATCAGAATATTCTTTCATTACATTGTCCTGGGAAATCATTAACTTTGAGGGCTGGCAAGTGCAAAGGTATGATGGTCTTGGACTTTGTTCAGTGAAACTACGCTAATGAATAATACATTTCTCTTGAAAATGAATGAGTCTGGGAGTTCCCTTTGTGGTCCAAGTAGGTTAAGAACCTGACTAGTATCCATAAGGGTGCGGATCAATCCCTGGCCTTGCTTAGTGGGCTAAGGATCTGGCACTGCTGCAAGCTGTGGCTTGGGTCACAGATGCGGCTCAGATCTGGTGTTGCTGTGGCTGTGGCCTGGGAACTTCCATATGCCACAGGTGTGGCCCTAAAAAGAAAAAAAGAAAAAAAGGAAAGAAAAGAAAGGAAGAAAGAAGAAAGTTCTTCTTTTGAAAATAAATCTAAAAGTTGTGCATGATCATAAATTGCTATGTAGAATGTAAGACAGGTGGAAAACAGAATCTGGACAAGGAATATACTTTCGAAAGCCTATGCTTTGTTTCCAAATATAAAAATAATCTTTATCCCATGTTTTCCAAATTGACCACCTCCTGGTAAATTTGATTTTCATTGATGTGAGACCATTATTATAGAGGAACAAGAAAGGCTGAGAACACATGTAGGCAACTTCAGTCAGATCCTTTCAATTGTGCAAATACTAACTCGTTATGAAATCAGAAATATCAATTATTTCCAATCACTACTTGCATTTTAACTCTGTTATAATTACAACTGACCTACAAATCATTCACACTGTACCCTCCACATATGATTTTAAAAGCGTTTGTATATTCCCTGTAATAGCATGGTTACAATGTACATGGGCTTTAGAGTCAGACAGATTAGAATTTATATCCCAGCTCCATCACTTACTATTGTTATGACTCAAGAAAATGCACTTGGAGGTCCTGTTGTGGCTCAGTAGGTTAGGAATCTGACATAGTGTCTGTGAGGACATGGGTTCAATCCTGGCCTCGCTCAGTGGGTTAAGGATCTGGTGTTGCCACAAGCGGTGGCATAGGTCACTGATGCAGCTCAGATCTGGTGTTGCTGTGGCTGTGGTGTAGACCTGTAGTGGTAGCTTGAGTTTGACCACTAGCCCTGGAACTTCCATATGACGTAGTTGTGGCCATAAAAAGAAAACAGAAAAGAAAAGAAAATACACTTAACCTCCTTTAGCCTCAGTTTCTTCAACTATAAAATGGGGGAAAGTTATGCCAGACTTTCTCACCTTTGGCACTATTCACATTTGGGGCTGGACAATTTGCTATTTTAGGGAGCTGTCCTATGCATTATAGGATGTTTAGCAGTAACCTTGGCTTCTGCTCACTAGACACCAGTATATTTTCGTCCTTGCTGTGGGGCCCCAAAATATCTATACATAGATAAAGAACAGACTTGTGGTTGCCAAAGGTGGAGGGGGGTCAATTGGAAGTTTGGGATTGGCAGATGCATACTATTATATAGAGAATGCATAGGAGTTCCCATTGTGGCCCAGCAGTTAGCAAACCTGACTAGCATCCATGAGGATGCAGGTTCAATCCCTGGCCTCGCTCAGTGGGTTGAGGATCCAGCATTGCTGTGGCTGGAACCCTAGCCTGGGAACCTCCATGTGCCATGAGTGCAGCCCTAAAAAGACAAAAAGACCAAAAAAAAGAAAAGAAAAGAAAGAAAGAAAAAATGGATAAACACCAAGGTCCTACTGTAGAGCACAGAGAACTATATTCAATATCCTGTGATAAACCACAATGGAAAAGAATGTATACACATTGCATATACACATATATATGTAACTGAATTCCTTTACTGTACACTGGAAACTAACACAACATTGTAAATCAGCTATACTTCAATAAGGTAAATTGTTTTAAAAATTTAATGTCTGTAGACACTGCCAAATGACTCCTGTAGGACAAATTGTCCTAGATTAAGAAGCATTGAGATAAGGCTACCACTCAGGGTTGTTTTGAGGATTAAATGAAATACTAATAATGACCCTTAGTGTAATGTTTGGCCTGTAATAAAAATTGAATTATTGGTTATCATTATAAGGATGTGTGATGGACACAATTTACAAAATCAATTCAATACAATTTTTGCCATATTTTGTACTTGTGTCAAATCCTTTCAGGGAGTTCCCATTGTGGCACAGTGGTTAATGAATCCGACTAGGAACCATGAGGTTGTGGGTTCGATCCCTGCCCTTGCTCAGTGGGTTAAGGATCCGGCGTTGCCATGAGCTGTGGTGTAGGTCGCAGACGCGGCTCGGATCCCGCATTGCTGTGGCTCTGGCCTAGGCTACAGCTCCGATTAGATCCCTAGCCTGGGAACCTCCATATGCCGTGGGAGTGGCCCAAGAAATGGCAAAAAGACAAAAAAAAAAAAAAAAAAAAAAAAAAAACCCTTCAGGTACACATATTGGCGATGGTGTTTCGAGGCACAGGCAACTCTCATCTTGTGTCACCCTTCACGTTTTCTTCTGCCTACCTTTCAACCCCAGTCATGGCTGTGGCCATCAGCTTCACACAGTGTAACCTCAACTTAATCTCTCACTTCTGTCCCCGGACTTCTCTCTGCTACTGCAGGAAACATACCCACAGGAACAACCCCAGAAGCTCAAAGGAGTTAACATCCCTTGGGGAATGCTTGGCCATTGTGATGTGGGAGATGGTGGGTAAATACTCCCTCCCCACCCATGGAGCAAACTGTTGTGTGGTGCATTCTGTAGCCTCACAGAGGGTCGGAGAGGGATTGAGTATCAGACACCACAGTGGCGATGACCTTGGTAATGTACTGTTGGGTTGACTTCATCCTTCCCTGCTTCACTCTCCTTCCTTGCAATCACTTCCCAAAATTAACTACCTGCATGCAAGCAGGTTCTATCTCAGGTTCTTATCTCACGTTCTATCTTGGAGGGAACCTAGGTTAGCCTAGTTCAAAAAAAGAATGTAGTATCTGATAGGGATAGAATAGGATAGATACACAGGTAGCTGGAACTGTAGAAGTCCCAGAAGAGAACCATAGCAAGGGAAGCCTAGGGAATTTGGGGAGACCACTGTACGTTAATAATTGCTCGAGAAAGTCATCAGAATGAAGCTGGCTTACTTTAACTATAAAACTATAAATAAAATGACAGGGTATATCTCAGGTCATTGACTGAGAGATAAAATGAGGCCTGCGTTCAAGTTCGGCAAGATCATCAACCTTGGACCAAGGACAGGCATTTAAGGGAACGATGACCTCCTGATGACATTCCAAAGTAGGAGACCCTCATTATACAGAAACCTGAGATAATTTAACATATTGTAGCATATGTTATCCCTCCTCTGTTGATTCGAATGAACACCTTGCTAGTTTGACCTCATAGGGTCAGATACTCTCTTAACGGGTATGAAGGAGGAGCTAACCATGTAAGCTCACTTTCCTTGCATTATAAAAATGTAGCCCAACTCATCCTTGGGGCAGAGCTTCTTTGCCTGCCTGCTTGTATTCATCACAAGTGTCCTGTCTTTTTTTTTCTTTTTTTTTTTTTTTGCCTATCACTTGTCTATTTCTTGCCTATCACTTGTCTCTCACTGAATTCCTTCTGTGCTGAGACACAAAGAAACTGAACCTCTGTAAGTCCAGACACCAGGTGAATGATTCTAATTAAAAAAAAAAAAAAAAAAATACATGGGAGCTCCCATCATGGCTCAGCAGTTAAGGAACCTGGATAGTATCCATGAGGATGAGGTTTTGATCCCTGGCCTGGCCAGTGGGTTAAGGATCTGGCATTGCCATGAGCTGTGGTGCAGATGCGGCTCAGATCTGGTATCGATGTGGTTGTGGTGCACATTGCAGACACGGCTCAGATTAATAGGGATGGAGTAGGCACAGGTAGTTGTAAAAGTCCCCATAAAGGACCATAGTTAAAGAGGGACACTTAGGGGACATTGGGAGATCACTGTAAGCAAATAAATTGCTCAAAAAAGCCATCAGAGCAAGGCAGCTTTGCTTGACTAGTGGAGGCACCAGAACTGCCTCAGGTCCTTGGGTGGGGGATGGGACGAGGTCTGCATTCAGAGTCAGACCAAGGGCAAGAGTTTGAGGACCGCTCTTCTGCTGATACCCAGATACCCAGGAGGAGCTGCTACTCCCAGAAAGGAAGAGGCAGGCTTTTCCAACCCCCACTCCCCTTGGAGGATAAAACTGTAGCCCACCAGATCCTGGGGCAGAGCTTCCATGCCTGCCCTCTTGCATCTCTCACAAGCTCCTATCTTAACAAATCTATTTCTTGCCTATCACTTTGTCTCTCGCCGAATTCCTTCTGCGCGGAGACATGAAGAACCTGAACCTCGGTGAGTCCAGACACACGGTGAGTGATTCTAACTTAAAACCCTGGGTTCAAGTCCCAATCTGGGTTCTGGCTAGGTTCAGGCAAATTAGTGCTGTCAGTTCCAAAATCCTGAGTTGCAATGGCTAAGGTGTAGGCTGGCATCTAGTTTCAATTTGACCACCCTAGCCCCTAGCCTAGGAACCTCCATATGACATGGGTGTGGCCCCAAAAAGACCAATTTAAAAAAAAAAAAGGGTTAAAGTCCCAATGTGGCTTTTGGCTGTGTTCAAGTCAGAGATGTTTTCAGTTTCATATTCACTCATTTAAAACATATTTCACGTCCACTGTGAACTCAAGCAGGGGTGTCTGAATTTTATCAATGAGGGAAAATACAATTAAAAGAGTTACCTAAACTCACCCTGCAAGTCAGCTGTAAAATCAGTTCTTCATTTATTCAGTCCTGTGGTTGTACCTTAATTTTAAAAATGATTTTTATTAGGAAAATGCTGTAAATAATGGCATACCTGTGAAATTAGTATATCAATAGTGTTGTATTCTTTGGATTTTATTTCAACCATACTTGCTAGGTTAATTTTGAACGGTCTCATTTCTTAACTTTTTAATTTGAAATATATCACACTTACAGGAAAATGTCAGTACTAGCATAAAGAACCTTCCACAAAGATTCAGGTAACATTTTGGTGTTTGCGCTTTACTATTTTCTCTTCGTGTGTGTGTGACTGTGTGAGTGTGTGTGTGTGTTATAGAAATCATATCTTTTGACTCCCTAATATTTTAGTGTGTATTTGTTAAGAATATTTTCCCATTCTTTCATACAACCCAATCCAATTGTTGCCAAAACTCAGCCTCTGTCTGCTGTTGCTAAAGAGAAATGTGGAGACAGAGTTTTGAGTGGAGGAGAAAAAGAGAGCTTTATTGCTTTGCCCGGCAAAGGGGCCACAGCCAGCTAAAGCCTTAAAGACTGTGCCCTCCTTGGGAGAGATTAGGAGGTGGTTTTGTAGTTTGGAGAGTGGAAAATAGGGACCTAGATGAGGACTGATGTCAAGGCAAGCTTGCATTGTCTTTCAGAGCTGGTGTTTAGTGCCCCAGGACTGGTTCCAGAGGTCCTCCTTTCTGGCATGAAGAATGCTTCATCAAGTAGTTGCCATCTTCCATTCGTTGGGGGTTTAGTTCTGCAGAAGGGCGCAAAGATGTTTCCTTGAGGCTGAACCAGGACCCTGCCCCGAAGCTGCCCTGTTGTTTCTTGACTGCTCCTCCCTGGTCTCAGCATCCCCTCCCTTCCCTGATTAGCAACTGTTCGGACCTGCTCTTTGGAACTCAGAGAAGGTCTTGGAGCCCGAAGCTTATTCCCTAAAAATAAGAAAGGGAGGACACGGAAAGGCTTTGCACCCAGAAGCCCTACGGGGGCCCTGCTCGGTTACACAACCACAAAATTTAACATGGATAAAATACTATTGTCTAATCTACAGTGAATAGCTAATTTTGACAATTATCCTCAAATGTCCTTTAAATCATCTTTTTTTTTTTTCTTGTCCAGAGTAGTTAGGTCAGGATAATACATTGCATTTGGTTGTTATGCCTCAGTTTTTTTATCTGTGACATGAAGAGTGCCTGTGTCTCTCTCAACAATTTGTAAGAAATATGTGCCACGGGAGCGGCCCTAGAAAAGGCAGAAAGCCAAAAAAAAAAAAAAAGAAAAGAAAAGAAACGAAATATGTTATTAAAATATCCAAAGAAAGGAAATAACTATTTAAAATTTTTTTTAAAAATTATTCTCAAAAAAAAAATATCCAAAGAAAGAAAAATTCCCCTTATGCATGTTAACTACTAGCCGTTATGCTGGAAATCTTTCCAAAACATACGTCTGCCTCTTGGTCTATAGTGAATGCTCTGAAAGTCAATTAACTGCTTCTGGAGAGAGGAACTTACAAGCACCGAAGATTCCATGCAGCAAAAATGTTTTCTGTTTATCTGTGTGTGCTCCATGGTGCTTCAGGAAAGATTTAAATTTATTTACACACATACAAGGGGCAACCATGCAGGACCCTCTGGGGGTACTGGGCATGAAGGGCTTTCTGTGTCCCCCATTTCTTGTTTCTAGGAAAGAGGCCTTGTTCGGCCTCCATAACCTTCCCTGAGTTCCAAAAAGCAAATTCAAACAGTTGCTAATCAGGGAAGGGGAGGGTGTGTAGATACAGAGATAGGAGAGGAATAGTGAGCAAATAGTTCAAGAGTGCAAGACTGGGCCAGGTCATAGTTCCTCCTCAAGGAATCTACATAAAAATAGCTTTGAATTCTTCTGCAGAACTAAACCCCTCCAAAATGAAAGATGTTATAAAGTACTCTTTATTCCAGAAAGAAGGAGGACCCACCAGAACCAGTCCCAGGGCCACTAAACGCCAACTTTGAAGAACGAATGCTTGCATCTGCCTTGATTCTTATCTGTGGCCTTGTTTTCTAGCCTTGTTTACTCCTGAACTATAAAACCCCTTCCTATTCTCTCTCAAAGGAGGGCACAATTTTTAAGGCATTAGCCTGCTTTGGTCCTCTTTGTCTGGCAAAGCAATAAATCTTTTTATTTTTTTTCTCTTTTGCTCAAAACTCTCCATGTTTCTATTAGGCACTGGTGGACAGAGGCTGTTTCAGCAACAAAACCACACCCCCCAATGACTGCAACATGCCATTTTAATTTTCCTTGGCCATAAGCACTTTCACCTTGGTAGGCTCATTTTTCAATTAAAAAAAATTTTTTTTTTGTCTTTTTAGGGCTGCACCTGCAGCATAGGGAGGTTTCCAGGCTAGGAGTCAAATTGGAACTGTAGCTGCCAGCCTATGCCACAGCCACAGCAACACTGGATCCGTGCCACATCTTCGACGTACACCACAGCTCAGGCCAATGCCGGATCCTTAACCCACTGATCGAGGCCAGGAATCAAACCTGCATCCTCATGGATACGAGTCAGATTCCTTAACTGCTGAGCCATGATGGGAACGCCAAGAAATACTGATATTAATTCTCCTTTAAATATTTGGTAGAATTTGCCAAGGAAGCCCTCTGGTTCTGGTTTTCTGTATTGGGAGATTTTGATTATTGATTGAATATTGTTATTACCTATCGGTATGTTCTGATTTTCTTTTTCTTCCTGATTCAGTGTTGGTAGGTTGTGTATTTCTAAAAAATTTATTCATTTATTTTAGGTTATCTAATTTGTCGGCTTATAATTGTTCTTAGTAGTCTCATGATCCTGGGTATTTCTGTAGTGTCAGTTGTAATGTCTCCTCTTTCATTTCTTTTTTTGTCTTTTTGCCTTTTCTAGGGTCGCTTCCCGTGGCAGGTTACGGGTCTAATCAGAGCTGTAGACACTGGCCTACGCCAGATCCACAGCAATGTGGGATCCGAGCCACGTCTGTGACCTATACTGCAGCTCACAGCAGTTAAATTTTCTAGTCCTTCCTTCCCCAGCCCTCCTCAGAAGACCTAGAATTTTCTCTGGCTTGGCAACCTCATCCTCCTAGGGACTGGACCTCATTTCTACACTCCTGGCATGTTGCTGTGATCTTCCTTTAAACCACATGGACTGACCACCTGAAACAGCAATGGTGCTGCCACCCATCTGGTCCCAAGTCGTGTCACCTGGAGACCCTTGTACTGAGCCCACAAGATCACAACTGATGTTAACTTGACACTGACCCTCACCATGAGGTCTCTAGGTTCTTGTCGATACCACAGTAAGAGCTGCTGGCAACCACCCAAAGGGACGGCCTCTAGTGAGTCATCTGACCTTGTCTAAGCCCTTCCCAGGCATGGCTCCTGCTTCTTTCCAAATGTCCAGCCACTGAGGTCCCAGCAAGCTTCCTGGTAAACCCGTGCTAAATATGGGCCCCCGTGTTTTACAGATAAGAAAATCCCCATTCAGAGTAGTTGAGAAGATTGCCCATATAAGCCACTGAAGATGAATGAAAATTATGTAAACTAGGACAGAGGGGCATAGTCACAGTTACTGCAGAGCTTAGACTTAAAGGACTTAATGAAAGGCAAAGTCCTATAATGAAAGATTTGGAATCAAATGGACACCTGGCTGGGGTACAATTTGCATGACTGTACGAGTCTTGTTTCTCAGTTTTCTTATCTCTAAAATCTGGATAATTCTTGCATTAGTTAGTTATTGCTGCATAACGAATATGTCCAAACAAACCCTAAAACAACAAACATTTACTTAACCTCACAGGTGCTGGGGGTCAGGAATCTGGGTGTGGCTCGCCTTGTGCCCTGCAGGCTCCTAGGAGGTTGCAGTCGAGATGTCAGCCAGGCCTGGGGTCTCATCTGAAACTTCATGCAGCTGAAGGCTGGCAGCACCCTGTTCCTTTCAAGTTGTTGGACCCAGGTTCTCAGTTCCTCACTGGCTTGGCCAGAGGGCCTCCCTCGGTTTCCTGCCCCCACTGCAGGTCACATCCTATCAGAGCAAGCAAGCTCGAAAGCAAGAGTCCCAGGATGGAAAACCAGGCTTTTTATCACCTAATCCCAAAAGTGTCCACCTTTCACTTCTGCCATATTCTTCTCTTCATTAGAAATGAGTCACTGGAGTTCTCTCAAAAGAGACAGCACAGCGGGTTAAGGATCTTACAGTGTCACTGCAGCAGCTCAGGCTGCTGCTGTGGCATGGGTTCAATCCCTGGCCCAGGAACTTCCACAGGCCCCCAGTGAGGCAAAAAAGAAAGAAAAAGAAAGAAAGAAAGAAAGAAAGAAGGAAGGAAGGAAGGAAGGAGAAATGAGTCACTAAATCAGAACCAATGGATACCAGGAGGCAGGGACCAATGCAGGTGGTCTTGGAGACTGACTACCACAATGTCTTTAATGTAGAGTTGAAAAAAAAAAAAAAAAATGTAAAGCACCCTGTGCACAGTAGGAGCTTAAAAAATAGCACAGATGAGTGAACTACAGCTTCCAGCAAAGAGTCCTTGTTTAGAGTTCCTGCTGTGAGGCAGTGGGTTAAGAATCTCACTGCAGCGGCTTGGGTGGCTGCAGAGGTACAGGTTCAATTCCCACCCCATTGCAGAGGGTTAAAGGTTTTGATATTGCTGCAGCTGTGACTCTGATGTAATCCCTGGCCTAGGAATTCCCATGTGCCAAGGGCACCATTAAAAAAAAAAAAAAAAAAAAAAAGAGTTCCCATTGTGGCTCAGTGTAATAAACCTGAGGAGTAGCCATGAGGATGTGAGTTTGATCCCTGGCCTCCCTCAGTGGGGTAAGGATGCAGCATTGCTGTGAGCTGTGGTGTAGGTCACAGATACTGCTGGGATCCTGCATTGCTGTGGCTGTGGCATAGGCTGGCAGCTGCAGCTCAGATTCGACCCCTAGCCTGGGAACTTCCATACGCCAAGGGCGTGGCCCTAAAAAGACAAAAAAAAAAAAAAAAAAAAAAGACAAATGTTCAAGCTCTCTGATGGCCTAGCAGGTTAAGGCTCCTGTGTTCTCATCACTGTGGCTCTCATTGCTGCTGTGTGGCACTCCTAGCCTGGGAATGTCCACATGCTGCCTGTGTGGTGAAAAAAAAAAAAAGAGAGAGAGAAAGAGAGAGAGAGAGAACCTGAAATAAACGTTGCAACTCTTAAAAAAAAAAAAAAAAAAAAAAAACTTTATTTAAAAGCCACAAATTTTTACCTCCCAAAGAAGGAGGCTTGATCCACCTTAGATGAGACATTTTTATCTAAAGATGTTTGTTTGATCGGTGTGATAGTTGTGCCTAATTATATTTCAGAATAAATTTCAGGTAGTGGAACAGAGATTTCTAAAATGCTTACCTAATGTTATGAGGAGAAAATTATAGGGTGAGGGTAGGTGTTCCTAGTGGCTAGGAGAGGAAAATCCCTATAGGGATTAGTCATTTTGAAGGTGATGCTTAATAATGACATTTATTTTTAACTGAATAGTGAATAGTCAGGTAGATGAGTGTTGAGACCACAGGCTGCGGCACTTGTATTTTTCATAAAGAAAAATTTCACTAAGAAAATTTTCATAAAGAAAAATTTCATGAAGAAGACTTAATTTGTGATGAAGTTCCTCCCTGGCTTGCAATCCCGACTCCTCCAAGGCTACTACTGAAAGTTTGCTTTTTTTCACCTTAAATTCTGTGATTCCGCATATGACTTAATCTGTCCTTGTGTGACATGCCTTTATTAGGACAGCGCTTATTATGTGTTAGGATTGTCAAAATGTTTCACCCATCAGAACATACACTTTTTGAGCACAGTCTTTGCCTTAGTTTTATTTACACCCCCAAGTCCTAGCACAGTGCCTGCACAGAGAAGAAATGTTTGTTGGAATGTCTGCTGCGGTGTGGTAGGTTAATGATCTGGCTCGTCTCTGTGGAGGCTCTGCTTCGATCCCCGGTGCAATGGTGTTGCTGCAGCTGCGGTCACAGCTCCAGCTCAGATTTGATCCCTAGCCAGGGAACTTCCATATGCTGAGGGGGCAGCCAAAAAAGAGAAAAAAAAGTTTGTCAAATGTTGCTGAATAGTCCATTCCCCTCCCCTTTGCAAAATAACTCAGAGTAAGATTTTTAGCACTCATGATCTAACAGGATACTATTTTTTAGTAGATTTAGGGAATATTCAGTAATGTTCAAAAATTAATTTGAAGATCTTAAATATCCATTTCTTGGAGTTCCCATCATGGCTCAGCAGAAACACATCTGACTATCATCCATGGCAGGTTCAATCCCTGGCCTTGCTCAGTGGGTTGAGGATTCGGTGCTGCCACGAGCTGTGGTGTAGGTCACAGATGTCGCTTGGATCTGGCATGTGGCTGTGGTGTAGGCCAGTGGCTACAGGTCCTATTTGACCCTTAGCCTGGGAACCTCCATATGCCACGAGTGTGGCCCTAAAAAAACAAAAAAAGGAAAAAAAAAAATCCACTTCTTTACAACGTACCTGAAAGAGTTTTATAGTTGAGGAGTTCCTGTCGTGGCGCAGTGGTTAACGAATCCAACTAGGAACCATGAGGTTTCGGGTTCGGTCCCTACCCCTGCTCAGTGGGTTAACGATTCGGCGTTGCTGTGAGCTGTGGTGTAGGTTGCAGACGCGGCTCGGATCCTGCGTTGCTGTGGCTCTGGCGTAGGCTGGCAGCTATAGCTCCGATTGGACCCCTAGCCTGGGAACCTCCATATGCCACGAGAACGGCCCAAGAAATAGCAAAAAGACAAAAAAAAAAAAAAAGAGTTTTACAGTTGGGTTCCCCATGAAACTCATAAGGTATTAAATGTCCTTCCATATTTCCCTTCGACCCTTCTTCAAAAGCATCAACTGGTGATTCTGGCTATATTAAAAAATAAAACACTTTTCTAAAAGTGGATATTGAGGCGTTCCAGTTGTGGCTCAGTGGAAACAAACCTGACTAGTATCCATGAGGACGCAGGTTTGATCCCTGGCCTTGCCCAGTGGGTTAAGGATCCCGCATTGCTGCGCCTGCAGCTGTAGCTCCAATTCGACCCCTAGTCTGGGATCTTCCATGTGCCACACCTGTGACCCTTAATCAATCAATCAATCAATCAATCAATCATAGTGGGTACTGAGTACAATTGAAGTATGCTGACTGGAAATTAAAAGAAAAAAAAAAAAAAAAAAAAAAACCCTGCAAGGAATTCATTTTCCCACAATGAGAAAGAAGCATTCATAAGAGTTCAAGAAGCTGTTGTAATCAATGAAGTGACAGTTCTGTATTTCTGCTGAAATGTTAGTTTATTCCTTGTGAAGTTCCTGACTCCTTGTCACTGAGTTCAGACTCCTGGATGTCATCCTCCATTTGGCAACAGATGGGGCATTTCAAGTTGACACAAAGGTGTCTTTTGGGGAAAGTGGCATCGCATGGTAGGTTTTACACTGTTCCTCATTCTCGGGGCTATGTTCCTCCTTTATCCTGCTTCTTTCATTGTCATCTTGCCCTTATCTTCCCTCTTCCTCTATCTTCTCTTCTCCCTTTCGCTTCAAACACTTCTTAAGCACTGACTCCAAGGGTTCTCCTTTTATCTTCACTCCCCACATACATTCACCATCTGTTCTGCTGAATAATGCACTTTTCTTTTAACTCTTTCATTATTGAGTCCCCTTTTCTTGTCACACCTGCTCCTACCCTCAGCTGGCCGTCATCTCTGGCCATCATCATTTTTCAAACTCTATACTTAAATGGGCACATCAGTGAGCCTCTGTTGGAGAAGAGAAGGTAGAGAAAGTAGCCAGTGTTTTTTGTTTTTCCAAGTTCATATTTTTCCCTTTCATAATTTGAGCATCCAAATTAAGAGGAAAGGTACTCCTGCCCACCACCGTGCTCCAAGTCTTTATTCCACCTCTTTTAAAAATACCATTATTGGGAGTTCCCGTCGTGGCGCAGTGGTTAACGAATCCGACTAGGAACCATGAGGTTTCGGGTTTGGTCCCTGCCCTTGCTCAGTGGGTTAAGGATCCGGCGTTGCCATGAGCTGTGGTGTAGGTTGCAGATGCGGCTTGGATCCCACCTTGTTGTGGCTCTGGCCTAGGCTGGCAGCTATAGCTCCGATTCGACCCCTAGCCTGGGAACTTCCATATGCCGCGGGAGCGGCCCAAGAAATGGCAAAAAGACAAAAAAAAAAAAAACAAAAAAAAAACAAACCATTATTTAATTTTGTGCACAGGAGCTAGAGACAGTACCGAGGGCATCAGAGCACTTAGCAAAATGAAATGGAATGGAATATACTGCTTATGTCCTTGGAGACGAGTCAGCAGGTTAAAGTGAGGAGGCCAGGCAAGAAAGACAAGAGGATGAGCTGAACCAGACCTTGTGTGGCTCAGCAGAGGCAAAGCATCACATTTCAGTTACCATTCTAGAACCAGTGAACTTACAGAAACCCCTAGACCAAGAAATATCCTTCATATCGTGGTTGAAAGCATTAGTGCATGGAGGGCATATATATTATAAACAAGGAGTCATTTTCTGTCTCATTACTTTAATTATTTGTCAAAATAACCTGAACGAGCACACATAAATATAAGAATGTGTAACATAAAAGTCCCTGAGACACACCCAAGAATGACTTGAAATGTATTCAATGCAATTATTCACCAGACTAATTACCAAGAACTTGGTTCCCCTGATATTTAAAGCATGGGACTAAAAAAAGACATATATATATAATATACATATATTACCATATGTATATGGTAAATCAGAGTCTCCAACTCTGGTACCTGGTTTTTCTGCCAGTTTACTAATGCGGTGTAGAATAAGTCTTTTCCAGACTGTAAGGAAGACACTTAGGGATGTAAATATAGTTCTTTAAGCCCTAGGGTGCCAGTTAGCAGAAGGATGGCAACAAAACTAGAAGGTCCCAAGAGATGTCCAACCTCCTCATGTTGCAGTTCAAGTGACAGAGGCTTGACAGGGTTGTGACTTGCGCAAGCAGGGTTTGTGCCACTATTACTGTGACCTTAGACAAGTCCTTAAATGGATCTGGACTTCTGCTCCTTCCTCTGTAAAACAGACTGGTGATCATCACAGCCAGCTTCTTCCAGATGCCTCCTGTGTACCCAACACCGTCCTGAGTACTTTGAGTGTCTTTTCTAACTTGCCCGACACCTCCGTAAATTACATATGATTACCTCCAATTAGACATGAGAATGTCAAAACACAGAAAGCTTAAATCATTTGCCCAAGATAAACAGTTAGGAAATGCCGTAAAGCTGGTCTGGTAACCCAGGAAGAAGTGCCTGCAAAGTTCTTAAATTCCAACTCTTAAATCCTTTCTAAGAAACCCTCAATAGGAAAGTTCTCAAATTCCTTATATCTCTAAAAATCCTGAGCAGAGTTAACAACGTATGGCCCAGGGGCCAAATTCAGGCACTGCCTTTATTCACAGATGGTCCATGGTTGCTTTGGCACCAAAAACAGCAGAGCTAGTAGGGGCAGCAGAGACTGTAGGACTGGCAAAGCCTGACATGTTGACTCTCTGGCCCTGTACAGAAAAAGCGTACCGATCCCTGTTCTAGAGCTTTGAAAATTTAGAGCATCCCATAACTGTCTAGCACTTTACAATGTACGAAGCACCTTGGCAGACATCTTCACATTTAATCCTTATTTCGCAGGGGCATTCCTGCATTATAAGGAGGACGCTAACTTAAGTAACTTGCCTAATTAGGGCCACAGGGGCAGAAAGTGGTAGAACCACATACTCAGGTTTTGACTCCAAATTGCAAGCTCTTTCCATGAAGCTACCCTCTCTCTAAATTACTGCCGAGGAAAAGGACCTGTGAATAACTGAAAGCAAGTCATACTGTCTCCATCATTCCACGTGCACTCCTGTAATTAGCCATCAAGCACTAAAAATATGAAATCTGTAATAAATTTGAAAGACAAGTTTATGAAAGTCATTTGAAATATATGTCTTTTTATATTAATGTAGGTGAAGTTTTAACCTACTTACTTATTTTTTAGAGCCACACCTGCAACATATGGAAGTTTCCAGGCTAGGGATCCAATCGGAGCTGCAGCTGCCGGCCTATGCCGCAGCCACGGCCACAGCCACAGAAATGCGGGATCCAAGCTGCATCTGGAACCTATACCACAGGTCAGGGCGATGCAGGATACTTAACCCACTGAGTGAGGCCAGGGATCAGAACTGCATCCACATGGATACTAGTTGGGTTCATTACCACTGAGCCACAAGGGGTACTCCAACCTCCTCAATTTAAAGTGGCTTGAAAAATAACAAAATGAGCAATTGCTGCATTTTGCTTGCTCTTTGATGAGATTAGCTTAAAAGATAGTTTGTTCCTTATGCAAAATTTGCTTATAAATAAAACTGCAATTATACTTTCCTTATGGTAAGTATTCAACAAAAAAACCTGGTTAGTTTTAAATACTTAGTTAATACTAAGGACAGCATTAGTAAAATAATAATTACTTACTTAACTATATAACTTAACCAAAAAAAAAACAACTTTTTTTTTTCAAAGAGGTGCTTCTTCCTAGTCTGCAAATTCAAGCTCAGCTCAGTGTAAATAGCAATGATTCTTGAAACAGTATGGCTCAGTTTTAGGGATTCATTTGAAATACATAATATGAGGCCCCTTCCTTTTTATTTCAGATTATTCTGTAACATATCATGAGATTTAATTTTATAATCCATATAAATGGATATGGAGGTACCCTGAAATCATTGCCAAGAAGGGTGAAAAAATCTCTCTCTCTCTCACCAGTTGAGTAGCCACTATGTGTCAGGCACCTCGTTACTTTATTTCTTGAACAGTTCATAGGAGCTATGAAGTAGTTTCTCACTCCATTTTACAGATAAGAAAGCTAAGGCTCAGGGTTATTACTAATTTGCCCAAGGTCACATGGCTGGAATTCAAATCTAAACCAGATTACTTCCAAAATCCAAATTATCCCCCACTGTCCCATGTAAATTCCCAGTAACACCAAGATCATTGGCCAATAGGTCATAAATACTTATTTTAGGAAGAGAACTTTTCTTTCTTTATTGGTTGGCTGCTACTGTGATATTGGAATATTCTATAATATTTTAATGAGAAAATTTTATCCAGGAATTTTAATTTCTCCTTTTAGGGAAAAGGGGAAACGTGAAGCACCTAGATTTTAGTGAGTCTGCATTATATGCATAGAGATAAAAGTTACTTTAGGAAGCAGCTAATTGTACTAATCAAATGCACAATTACTGTCTACAGCACAAATCAATTGTGGACCTTCCCCGCAATGCTTAATCACTGAGGATGCTTATTATAATAAACCAAGGAGGAAAAAAAAAAGCCATTATTTCAGACTTTAAATCAACTGGCTTTCTCATAATTGATTTACGGTATTATTAAGAATGTCAGTTTGCTCCTAATTTATCCCTCCCCCCAAAATAGGGAGTTTGTGCTTAACAGATATACACTATGCTATATAAAATAAACAACAAGGACCTACTGTACAGCACAGAGAACTATATTCAATATCTTATAATAACCTATAATGGAAAAGAATCTGAAAAATAATATATGTATACATATATATATTATATATATATATGTATAAACAATTACTTTGCTGTATACCTGAAACTAACATTGGAAATCACCTATACTTCAATTTAAAAAAACAAATATCCCTTTAAACAAACAAGTTCTGCTAAGTGATTTATCAAAATTCACTCTTTACTTTTTGACAGTAGAAGATGGTAAGGGCCTTAAAGAGCTGTAACTCGCCTTACACATCCTCATGCCCCAAGCTCAGTGTTTAGGATAGGGTAGGCACATGGTGACACCTAATAAGCTCATTCAACAACTCTTAAAGTCAATGCATGTATTTTCAAAGTTGGTCCCATAGCACAGTCTCAAGGGCAGTAGACAGGTGAGGATATACTTACTGTACCACTAGGCAGTTCAGGAGGGGAACCTGGTGGCCCTCAGGGGAAGTGCAGATTTCTTTAAAAAAAAGGATAAACGTTTTACTGCAGGCACTTAGAAGGTTCTATTCTCTAGCGATTAAACATTTAACTACAAACTGGCAGACAGAAACAAAAACTGCCATTAACAGACACCAGGAAACTTTTTTCCTGCAAAAGGATTCCACAAAGCAGTACAACCTCCTTCATTGTTCCGCAGACAGGTAATGCCAGCACCCCTGGAGAATGACATTCCAGTGTAAATTTCAGCTCCAGTAAAGATACAAAATAAATAATGTGAAAAGTGCCACTGTGGCTTCCTTCTCTTCTGTTTGTAAACACAGGCTGGTTTTCTGGGAAGAAGGAAGACGGGTGCTTCTGCTTTACTTTCACATCTGTTATTTTAATATGTAAAAATCCAAGTTATCGAAAAACATAGACAGAAGAAATCAGTTAGGAGACGATTTTTCACATTGTAAAGGGATTCTCCATAGGGTTCCGTTAAATACTGTGCTCTCCTAAAGCAGAGAATTTGATTCAAAAGCGGCTTTTCAGGAATACATTTATGCAAAATGAGGTACACCAAAGATTCATCCTAACTCTTCTCCAAGGACATCCAGCATCTTGTGTCCATTCATAAAGCAGGAGAACAAACTACTTTCTAAGGAAGTCCATGGATTCCTGGATCACCTCCTCACCTTAGGAGATGCACCTGAGGAATCCAGGGACATGGGGAAAGCCCCACTTTCCTCTCACTATCCTGTAACAAAACTCTTTATCAAATCAGGAATTTGCTGCATTTGGCCCAGTGACATGTGAGAGGTGGGGCAGTGCCTGAGATCTGGACTCAGCACAGGCCACAGATATGACCTGTGACAGATGAGGAAATTCAGGGCAAGTGACAATGGTTTCTTGTAGTCAATCTGCCTCTTCACCTCTGCACCGGTTCCAAGGTGAGAAAGGACCACGTCTTCATGCCAGACCACGGATGCCCTTGGACAACAGAGGGAGCCCAACTGTTAGTTGTGCGCAAACCATAAGCAGCCAGGATCCTTCCCACCCCAGTCTATGCTGAGTAATATTCATTGGTAAATCAACTTGTTCCAACAGATTAAAAATGGTTGTTTAGAAAATTTAGTCCCACGATTCAGCAGTTAAGGAGATGCACAGCACAGGACCCGAAAGCTGACGACTCAGTCTCCCTGGGTTATACCCAGGGAGGTTGGCTTCACCGCTCAAACCAGCCAGCCAGGTTGGGGACGCTCTTGGGCTGGTCCCCGGCCCTCTGCACAGCCTGGCAGGCCCGGCACCAAGGCTCGTCCCAGAAGGAGGTGACGTGCACGGCGTAGCTCCGGCGCCAGCTGAAGTAGCGGCGGTAGACGACTGGGTTTCGGTCGAGGAATAGGAGGTGGGCGGCCAGGGAGGAGGCATCTGGAAAGTCGTCCACGTGGATGAAGGCACGGCGGGGCACGAAGCGCTCATAATTGGCCCGGTCTGGGCCCAGCACCACCGGCACCGCCCCAGCCAGAAACGCATTGCGCCACAGCTTCTCGGTGATATAATCCAGGTGCTGAGAGTTCTCGAAGGCCAGGTAGAACTTGTAGCGGGCCACCGTGTGCAGGAGCCCGACTTCGGGCAGCGGCTGCCCGGGCCCGCCCTTGCCGAACAGATCCACCGGCACGTGCTGGCTCAGCTGGCGATAGTAGCGGACCCGGGCCTGGCTCTCGTCCCAGTTGCTCACCACCCAGGCCACCAGCCTCTGTTTCCGGGCCAGCGGCGGGACCAGGCCCGGCGGCTCCTCGCTAGGATGGGTCCTAGGGTAGAGGTAGCCATAAGGCACGAAGATGTCCGAGTCGGCCCGGTAGGAGAGCGTCCAGTTGAAGAGGTTACTCTCTAGGCTTCGCAGCCCTGGGGAGTGGGAGGGTGACTCGAAGTTCATCCACACCCAGCGCTGGCCGGGGGGCCTGGGACCCCGGGCGGCCAGGGCTTCGGCCGCAGCTGCCACCGGTTCTTCCTCGTCGTCCAACACGAGCACCTGCTGTTCCTCCGCTGGGCGCACCTGGACGCCCCAGGGCGGGGGCCAGTCTGGGGGTCCCTTCACCAGGTCTCGGTGGTGGAAAAGCACCGCCTGGGCCTCCCCGTAGGCCGCGCGATCGGTGAGCAGGCGGCAGCCGCTGATGTTGAAGCGCAGACGGCAGTCGGGGGACGGCCTGGTAGAGATGTGCCGGCCACCGAAGGGTTCCCACCACAGCAGCACGCTCACTGGCCGCGGCGGGGCAGAGGCGGCTCGGGGCAGCGGCGGCAGCTGCTTCCAGCAGACGTAGGCGGTCAGGGCGGTGCACACCAGGCCGACGGCTGCCAGCGCCCAGGCGGCCAGAGGCAGCCCCTGGCCTCCACGCCGGCTGCGCCGTCGGCCCCAGCGCGTACCCATGGCCAGCGCGGAAAGGGCCGCCGCCGCCCGCCGCGCGTCCGCAGGCTTGGAGCCTCGGCGCCGGCTCTCATACTGCCGCTGCGGCTCTGGCCGTCGTTGCCACTCGCCGCCGGCCCTGGAGCGGGAGAGGGCGGTCCCGGGATCTAAAGCTCCACGGGTCCCATTTGCCTCCCCGCCACTCCCCGCCCCGCGCACCTCCAGGGCGAGGGGAGTGGGCCCGGAGGCCCAGCCCGGCGCCGCCCGGTCCCTCCCCTCCACCGCGCCCCCGGCCTGACCTGCCCTGCCAGGCCCCGGGCGTTTCCGGCGGCACCTCCGCCCTCTCTCCGGTTCCTCCAGGGTTCCCGGACTCCTCCGCCTCGCCGCGGACGCTCCCCGCCCCGCCACTCCAGATCCCGTCGCAGGGGTCCCGGGCCTCTCTGCGCGCAACCTCCTCCCCGGCCAGGCTCCCGGGGCCGCGCCCGCCCGAGTTCCCTCCCAACTGCGTCCCGGCCCTCAATCGCGGTGGCCCGAACCCTCGCTTTCCAAAGTGAGGGCCCGGGTCAGCCGTGGGCACGTGCAGGGGACGCGAGACCCTCCGAAAGCCGCTGCGGCGAGAGAGCAGGCGGGCGTGGGAGGAAGACGGCCCGGGGATGCCGAGCCTCGGGGCAGGACCGAAGATCCGCTTCCTTCCTCTCGGCCCAGCTACGGGCCAGCGACGCCTGCCGGAGGGCGGGAGCCGGCGAGACCGCGGAAACGGGCCAGATGACCTTGACCTCGTGACCCGCCTGTCCCGCGGTGCGACCCACAAAGACGGTGCATTTTGTGAAACCACGTGTTCAGGAAACCCTTCTGTCATAAGAACATTCGCTTTGCTTACCTCCGCAGCAGAGGCTAGAGAAGACTCGAATGTTTTCTGAGCAATGCAACAGTTCTTTGCCTTTGCTCCCCCCTCTGAATGAACCCTTCCGCCTGCTGGCTCAGAGCATTCTTTGTACCAGCGCTGGGCGAACTCATAACTCAAACATAAAAATATGGCCCTTGAGGCCTTTGTCCTCAGGGAACTTCCTGCCTATTCAGTGAGACGAATGAATGAACATCACCTTAATTTTACTAAGCGCTTAAGAAACAGCAGAAAATCTGCACTGGGGACGATTCCGCAAAACACTCTAGACTATAACATGATGACTAAGATAAATAAATATTATAGCACCCTAGTTTAGGGTATAAAGGAGTATGACACTGGCCTCTTCAGTTTTATTAATGAAGCAAGGAGGCATCTACTTCTACAGGGACTGGAATTCTTTTTCGCCTAGGGCTTGAATTTGAATTTCTGACTTTGGGGTTTTCATTCATGTAATTAAACTTTTAGTCAGCAAATTCTAAATAGGGAATGAGTGGGCTGCTGACCTAAGGAAAGGAGGCAGTTTTGAGAGAATTTTTAGATCATAGGAGGAGATCCCTGGTGCCCTAGCCCAGTGCTGTGTAAGTTACCGATGTTAGGAAGAAATAGATTTGCTAGGAATGGGGCCAGCTTGTCATGTGTTTTTGATGCTTTGCCATTTGGGTTTTACTGTGAAGAAGTAAACCAGGTTTGCCCATTGGATTTATTGTGTGGAACCTTTTCATTAAAAACCATGTACAGATTGTAAAAGCTTCTATAAAAATATTTTCAGGTGGCAATGCCTGCCTGCCCACAGGGGCAGTTTGGGAGCTGAATGGACAGCATTAGGTGCTCGGGCTACCCATCAATCTAGTGGCACTTCTACACACGAAAACCTTTTATAATGTTTTTCTTTCTGTAGAATCATTTTCAAGCTAATTAAGCAGACTGCCTTTGAAACAGGAGCTTCAGTTATTCTCCACTCTTGTTTTTTGGTTTCGTTTTCTTACGGCCACACCTGTGACATATGGAAGTCCCCAGTCTAGATGTCGAATCAGAGCTGCATCTGCATCCTACACCGGATCCTTAACCCACTGAGCGAGGCCAGGGATTGAGACTATGTCGTGTTCTTAACCCACCGAGCCACAAGGGGAACGCCTACTCCATTATTTTTAATTAAAAAAGAAAAGGCTAGGAGTTTTCTGGTGGCTCAGCAGGTTAAAGATCTGGCACTGTCACTTCTGTGGCTTGGGTCACTGCTGTGGCTCAGGTTGGATCTCTTATGCCACAGAGCATGGCAAGAAAGAAAAGGGGAAGGGAGATAGAGAGAGAGAGAAGGAAGGAAGGAAAGAAAGAAAGGAGGAAAGAAAGAAGGAAAACGTTGTACAGGCATGACTCATTTTTCAGCTAAATGAAGAAAAGGACATATTGGCTTTTCTTTTAATGCAATTCAAAAGTCTACACCTTTACGCCCGTTCCCCCCCAACTTCCATTACATAAGGCACCATAGATAAGAGTCTAACATTTATGTCGGCATTTGGTCGATTTTTTTTCTTGCCTTTCTTTCTTTTTTTGGCTGCACTCATGGCACGTGGGAGTTCCCAGGCCAGGGATCCAACCCTCCCCACAGTTGCAAACTGGGCCACACCTGTGGCCGTGCCAGATCCTTAACCTACTGTGCCGGAGCAGCAATCCCTGGCATCTGGTCATTGTTGACTTGCTTGCTTGTATCCACCTCTAGAACCGGGCATCTAGTAGGATGCATCATCTCAGCGCATACTTGAATGAATGAATGAAGGTTCTTCGTATATTACTGAAATGACCTTTTAGAATCTCTGTTCCTCACTAGAATGTGGGTCAGTATCAGGAGAAATGGCCAGGTGAATGACTTCCTGTGACTGTAAGAAGCCCCTTCAGAAGTTTTCAGTGGAAAATACTGCACATATAATAATCAGAACCCTGGTGACATGCATCGGAAATGCCATCAAATTAGGCTGGGTCTCAATGGCCCAACCTGAACTGAATGCTCATTCTTGAAGTAATCACTGTGGTCAGGGGGTGTGGGCTCTCTTTAGACCCTCTCCTGGACCTGGGTGGTAGAATCAGTTCTACGCAAGCCTCATGGACTAACAGTGGGGGGGAAGGCCTTTCCCCAAAGGAAAAAGCGAAGTGCTGTCATCTGAAGAGTAAGAGGAAAGGGATAGTGGGCAAGCCGAACAGTGTGTCTACTGGCTTTATGCAAAGGAATTACTCTTACACTAAATGAATTCTAAATCACTTTAGAACTTCAAACATCCTATGACTTTTTTTTTTTTTTTGCTTTTTAGGGCCGCACCTACAGCATATGGACGCTCCCAGGCCTCGGGGTCCCATCACAGCCACAGCTACTCGGGATCCAACCCGTGTCTGTGAGCTATACCACAGCTCACGGCAAACACCAGATCCCTGACCCATTGAGCGAGGTCAGGGATAGAACCCGCATCTTCATGGATACTAGTCAGATTCATTTCCACTGAGCCACAGCAGGAACTCCCCTATGATTCTTTTAAATTTGGTAACAATAAACAAGTGATTCTTTGTATAATTAAATGCCTCTGTGGGCGTTCCTTGGTGGTTCATCAGGTTAAAGATCTGGCATTGTCACTGCTGTGGCATGAGTTCGATCCCTGGCCCAAGTACCTCAACATGCCACAGGTGTAGCAAAAAAAAAAAAAAAAAGAAAAAGAAAAAGAAAGAAAAAATAGAAAAGAAAAAGAAAAAGCCTCTCAATTTCCACAAAATGTCCTACAGCAAAAACTAGATTTCAGTCGCAAGCACAATGACAATTCAGGTATAAGGAAGGGCTTTTGGCCCCTGAATTTGCCAAAGGTGTGTAGAACAGAGCTCCAGAATTCAAGGCTCATTTTATCAAGATGAATGAGGGATCCATATACAATGGGTCCAAGAATCAGCTATTGAGTTCTTTGGGGGCAAGAACCAGGCCAACTGTGGTTCCTAACAGCCTAACTCATGCTTTGTTCTTCCCCAGGGAAAGAGTTCATCTGAAGCCTGTCCTATTGCGCCTCACCAGAGACATCTGATGCTTTCTGGGGACACCTCAGGACATGTTCTCACTGCCTTCAGCTTCCCACCAGCACCAAACTCAGTCAGACTGGGGGCTGTGAACCAGGCTACCCGCAAACGAGTTCTGGTTTTGGTAGGATCTGGGATTTCTGCGACCGAACATTGACCTGACAAGTATCCTTCAGTGTTGTTTTCCTGGAAGAGAGGAAAGAGCAAGAGTTCCAGTATTACATGCTTACTAGAAAAGGAGAGCAGCCGATAAGCAGGTATAGCTGGAAAAGCTAATCTGTATGCAGAAAAGTAGAGATTATCGAGATGATTTCCTTTGTCAGGTACAATTTTTTTAACTGTATATAATGGGGCAGATTAGAATGGTATGATTGTTAGTTTAAAAGTATTAGTGAGATCAACGACAATCCACAAGCTATTGTTCATTGACCTATTAAGTCCTGGAGAGAAATAAAACTAACACTGAAGTTTCCACTGTGGTGCAGCAGGTTGAGGACTTGGCATTGCTGCAGCTGTGGTGTATGTAGGTTACAGCTGTGGCTCAGATTTGATCCCTGGCCTGGGAACTTCCATATGCTGTGAGTGCAGCTGAAAAAGAAAAAAAAAAAAAAAAAGAAAGAAAGAAAACTAGTACCAACTTATAAATTGTTTCTTTTTATCCAAGAGTAAAAATGTCCAGCCCCTAAGAGATATTGTTAGGAATTAGTCAATTAGAGAATTTATTACATTTGTTTTAGGGTTTTACTCTTATGCACTCAAGTTCTTCCTGTACTCTTACTTGACTGAATAAGTAATGCAAAAATGTTGGATGTTCAGGAAGTTATGTAGTGAAATCCTGATTAACGTCAGAAACATTTGTACCATATTTAAAATATTTGTAGGGCTTATTTCATTCTTCTTGTTAAACGACTTTCATAGCACAGAGTTTGTTTGCAGTCACATGTAAAATTTATGGAATACAAGACTTACACGAAAGAAAATGATTTTGACATTGAAATAAATCTGTTAATATCACACAGGGCAATGCCCAGCATATGTAAGGGGTTCAATAAATATTTGTTAAAGCAATAAGTGAACACCACTATTAATTTTACATGAATGAGGCACTTACGAAACTATTCACCTTCCTAATTCATGACGAATATGCCAAAGACTTTGGACTGTAAAATAATGACTAAGATAAACACTATAGCACGAGTGCAGGGTTAAAATGTAAGACTCATACTGGTCTCCCCAAACCCTCTTCAGGTTCACCAGCACTATCTCCCCCACTCACTTGACGTCTACGTGGGTCCTCAGTCAAACGAGCTGGCCCAAACTATGTACAGTCTCAGGAACTCAGACATGTCTGATTTGGGCTCACTCTGGTACCAGCTCCACCTCAGAACGTATGTGTGGCCATCCTCAAGGCAATCAGACCCTAACTCAAGACAAGACCCCACCTCAGGGAGGCAGCCCAGGTCTCTATAAGACAGAGGAAAGAATTGTGACAACCTCCTCCTTCACACTGTCCCGACCCCCCTCCTCACACACACCCAGGCTAAAGAAAGGGAGAGAAGATGGATTTTCCACAGAAATCAGGGGATTCTTCCTTGACCAGCAAACTCCTCTCCAAGCAGCCATTCAGAACAGGAAGTGGTCAGACCGGGTTTCATCACACTTGTTCCTGTGATTGTTCTTCTCAAAGAGGTCTGGGGTACTTGAAATATGAATCCTGTTGGATTAAACAAAATCAGTGACATATTCATGCTTTTGGGAAAGTGCGGAAATGCAAGGTAAATGCATGTTGCTCCTGCACAGCCAGGAAAAAGCATTCCCGCAGCAGTGGGACAGCCACATAGTTCTGCATCCAACTGAGTGTGGCCAGATAAACCACAGCCCAGAAATTCTGCATGACTCAACAGGATGAAATCACAATAAAATAGTGGTTATATTATTTTCAGCCTCTCTGAAAAAACTGTTGGTCTGTGTTTACCCTTAGCAATGTTGAACTCAATTTAACAAACATTTGGTCTTGGGAAGAAAAGAAAGACAGGAGAATAAACAGTGCCCTGACTGTCTAACTGCCTTGCAGGAACTACTTTTATCCTGGCAGCACCAGGGGACCCTGCAAAAAAAGGAAACTTCTTTGAGTGAGCTTACTGTTCAAAGATTTAATTTCTAGGATCATCCAAGACAACAAGGGAATAGCAGCCCCTCTTGAAGTCAGAGAAATTAGGTGTGAATGAGCTGGAGATGCTGTCTGGTCACCCATTTCCAGAGCCCACTGTTCGTCACTGAACAGCCGCTTTGCTTCTATGGTTCCCTTGAAACTCTCCAGGGCCCATTTCCCTGTCCACAGTTTGAGAAAGAACAATGGGGGGATTGTTGTTACGAGATTTTGATCTGATGACCCTAGGATTTGCTATGTTCCTCTAACAGATAAAAGACTAAGGTCCTGCTGTGGCTCAGCAGATTAAGGACCTTTCCCTGTGAGGTTTCGGGTTCGATCCCTGGCCTCACTCAGTAGGTTAAAGATCCAGCATCGCCACAAGCTGCAGCATAGGTCACAGATGCTGCTTTGATTTGACCCCCAATCCGGGAACTTTGTATGTCACAGGTACAGCTGTAAAAAGAATAAATAAATAAATGAAAGATAAAAGACTGCAGTATTTCTTTATTTTGATCTATTATGACATAACTCCTTTGCCATTATCAGCTTGCAGAGCTATTTCTAAAGTGTACAAGACCGAGAATTGTGGAGTTCCCGTTGTGGTTCAGCGGTAATAAATCCAACTAATATTCATGAGGATGCAGGTTCAATCCCTGGCCTTGCTCAGTGGGTTAAGGATCCGGCGTTGCCATGAGCTGTGGTGTAGGTTGCAGATGCAGCTCAGATCCAACATTGCTGTGGCTGGGGTGTAGGCTGGCAGCTGCAGCTCTGACTGGACCCCTAGCCTGGGAACTTCCATATGCCCCAGGTTTGGCCCTAAAAGACAAAAAGACACACACAAAAAAAGACTAGGAATTGTTCTATTTTGATATTTTCAGGACATTAAGTTCAGACCTTGTTTCAGCTTAAAAACTTGCAAAAGCTATCACTTCATGAAATAACATTTAATGGATGTCCATTATGTACCAGGTACCTGAAGTATGTTTGAACAAGCAGACAAACATTTCTGCCCTTGTGGGACATCCTGCTATTATACTTGACCCACCCCTGTGAATTACAGCTGTAGAGAAATTCCAAACCCAAAGAGTCCAAGGGTTGACTTCCGAAGCTGCGATGTGTTAGGCTTTTGTGACCCTGCCCAGCCACCTCTTGAAGCAACATTTCCTTGATTGCCTTGTCACTCGGTCGTCATTTCTGAATTGATCATTGTCATTATCACAGTAGATAGTGCTACTTAAAAGGACAGTAAAACATGTTTGTGATGACTTTATTCAAAATAGCCTAAACATGGAAATAACCCAAAGTCTATCATCAAGAGATTAGGTAAACTGTAAAATATTAGTACGATGGAAAGGCACAGGAAAACAAAAAAGAATCAAACACATTAGACTAAGAAATCTCAGTCATTATAAAGACAAAAAGAAGCCAGACACAAAAAAACGAACTTAGGAGTTTCCATTGTGGCTCAGTGGAAACAAAGACTCTGATTAGCATTAGTGAGGACGTGGGTTCAATCCCTGGCCTTGCTCAGTGGGTTAAGGATCCCGCATTGCTGTGAGCTGTGGTGTAGGTCATAGACACAGCTGAATCTGGCATTGCTGCGGCTGTGGCATAGGCCAGCGGCTACAGCTCTGATTTGACCCCTAGCCTGGGAACCCCCCCATATGCCACAGGTTCAGCCCTAAAAAAAAAAAAAAGAAAAAAAAAGGAACATATGGGGCAATCCATGTACAGATTTTGAAAAACAAGTAAAACTAATCTAGGGTGACAGAACACAAAACAGTGGTTTCCAGATAAAGAGAAGATAGATATAGATATAAACTGAATCACTTTGCTGCACACTTGAAACACTGTAAATTTACAATATTTCAATTGAAAATAAACTTATAAAAGTAAAGAAGAAAATATGGGTAGATTTAAAAAAATATTAGGGTGGAGAAGTATGATTTTCTAAGTATTATAAAGTCAGGAACAATAAAAAATGACAAATTTAACTATAAAAAATAGTGGTTTCCTTTGGAGACTATTGACTAGGAAGAGGGAGAAGGAGCCTTTTGTGTTTCATATCTTCATCAGGCTAATTATTAATAGAGAGGGAGAGTTGCAGGTCAAAAGCATTGACCTATGAGCTTAAGTTTTGTGTTCTTTATATGTGTATTCAAAAATGGCCAAAAATGCTTGTTTAGTAATAATAATAATAATTATAAAGATGCATCATATTATATAGTAATTTAAAAAATCATTATTATAAACAGTCTTGGCATGAAAAACCCTGTCCATGAATTCAGTTCAGAAGATATGCAGTGGGAGAGTTCCTGCTGTGGTGCAGTGTGTTAAGGAGTCAGCATTGCCGCAGCTGTGGGGCAGGTTGCAGATGTGGCTTGGATTTGATTCCTGACCTGGGAACTTCTGCATACTTCAAATGCAGCCAAAAAAAGGAAAAGAAGGTGAGGAAAAGAGGGAGGAAAGAAGGAAGAAAGAAAGAAGTGGGCAATAAAGAAGAGAATTTAACCCCCCAAAGCTCAGGGCCCCCAAGGGAAGGCTAGAAGCCCTAGCAAGGAAGCAGTGCCAGATCAGTCCTGGGGATGGGGGGTGGGGCAGGAAGGGAGGAGCTGACGCAGAACGCCCAGCTCAGGTGGCAGGGCTGAGACTAAACCGTGGGGTTTGTTTACCGGGCTGGAGTAGAATGGAAATGCAGAAGGAAACGCCTGAGGCTGTGTTTGTAAAGTCTCACTGGGAGCCCAAGTGCAAACAGGACATCATTTTTAATGAAGGAATAAAAGTCAGTTCTCCCCACCCAAGGCACCTTTTGTGTATTGTCCTAACACACATGCAAAAAGATTGATGGTAAGCATTTGGGGGAGGTTAAGACTTCAGATTTGTAAGAAGAGTGAATGTTCTCTCTGCCTCAACTCCATGTAGTTTTTGGTGTTCTCTTTCTTGACTAATTGCAAATGTAATCTCTCCAATTTTAGCCGCTGGCTCACAGCACTGTTTTTGAAGTAGCCAGGGATGAGACCGTTCCATAAACATGGCAGTGGCTGGACTTGGCTTACATGTGGGGTCTCTTCTAATATGTATTAACTAAGTGGAAATTTTTATATTAAATCTGGAAAAGTTTGGATTTTGACTCGAGATTATTGACTGTTTCATAGGGTAAATATTTTTCAGGAGGGAAGGAACATAGCCAGGCCTCTTTGTTGACCTGACTTGATTTATTTCAGGACATCTGAGAAATAAGTCTGGGAACCATGAACTGGAGGAAGTTTTAAGATGAGCTTAGGAGAGGAAGGAGAATGAAAGGTGTGTTACCAAAATACTAGGAAAAAGAAATTTTTAAGTTGAGGAGGGGGTAAGCAAATCACAATGGTTACATGTAAAATGAAAAATCTGAAAAACCCAAATGTCCAAAAAGGTAGTGTAATAAATGCAAAAACACGAGTATAAACATATAAAGATTTATAACTATTGTTATATTTTAACAAAAGGGAAATTACGTTGTGTTAAAAGGGAAAACAAATCCCTGTATATACTATAAAATGTGATTTTAAACATGTAAAATAAAATAGGCATAAAAAAAGAATACAAGTATATTAGCATGCTATCAGTGGTTGTTTTGGGTATTAAATTATAGATGGGTTTTTTTCCTTTCTTCTTTTTTTTTTTTTTTTTTTTTTTTGCTTTTTAGGGCTCTACCCGAGGCATATGGAGGTTCCCAGGCTAGGGGTCTAATCAGAGCTACAGCTGCAGGCCTATGCCACAGTCACAGCAATGTCTGCCACCCACACCACAGCTCATGGCAACACTGGATCCTTAACCCACTGAGTGAGGCCAGGGATCAAACCCACAACCTCATGGTTCCTAGTTAGATTGGTTTCCACTGTGCCACAACGGGAATGGCTCCTTTATTTTTCTTTATTTTTCATTTTCTTCTATACTGTTTATACATTACTTTTGACAACTGGGGGCAAAAGGAAGGGGTTTTTTTTCCCCTCTCCTTTTTAACCTCTTTTTAGCCCAGTAGTATTTGTATTTTAGCCCAAATAGTATTTGTAAATTGTGCCCCCCGAACCGTTTTTAAGATCTCCTCATAAATTTCCTGGCTCTTTACTATTTAGTGGACAAATTCTAGAGAAATGACTAGCTCTACCAAGGAGAGCATTAAAATGGTTCTGAGTCAGAAACTTTTCATCTATTATTTATTCACTAACCTTTACCTATAACTGAATTTTTTTTAATGGATGAACGTAATTATACTCCAGTGAAAGATTAATATTTATGATGTTTACCTCGAAGTGAAGACTCAATAAACATGCCTTTGTTTGATCACATTTGACATATTTAATAAGTTGAATTAGAAGCCTGATTGTATTCGACTGTGACAACCAAAAATAAATATAATATTTTCCTTCACTGTTTTCAGGTACTTAGCAATTTTACCAATAGTCTGTCATTACTTTGGATTCATTTATAGATAGGAGCTTATACAAATAATAGGAATTACAGACGAATATACTTTTTTATTTTGCTTTTTAGGGTTGCATCTGCAACACATGGAAGTTCCCAGGCTAGGGGTTGAATCAGAGCTGCAGCTGCCAGCCTATACCACAGCCCATGGCCACACTGGATCCTTAACCCATTGAGCAAAGCCAGGGATTGAACCTGCATCCTCACGGATAATAGGTTCGTAACCCACTGAGCCACAATAAGAACCCCCCAGACAAATATACATTTTTAACACATCTAAACTATGAAATAAGCTTGGGTTTCTTCTGTTTTTCAGGCATCAGGGGAAAGAGGTTTCTTCTCAATGGAATAGTTGTCCATTTCATCCTAGAGTAAAGAAATATGCAAACAGATAAGTATGTTGTTTATGTTGGGGAAATGTCCTTTCATCCCAACCCTCTTTTAATCTAAATTTGATCGATTGTACCCAACAGTGCTTCATTTGGTAAAGCAGAATGTAAAAGCCATACCCATGTGATTCAAGCAACTGAGGAACTCAGTCGTCTAGACCCCTCATTACTCACCCAGAGTCCAGCGTCTGGACAAGCAACATCAGCATTGCCCGGGAGCTGGTCAGAAATGCAGACTCTCCAATCCCACCCCAGACCTGCTGTATCAGAGACTGCTTTTTAATACGATACCCATGTGATCTGTAGGCATATTAAAGCTTGACAAGAGCTGGACTAGACAACTTTAATATTATTAGTGACATGCCACAAAATAACAAGGACATGATAAAATTAAATGACTCCATTTTGTTAGTATAGTGAAAGCAGAAGATGCTTCAAAGTCTCTAACTGAAAAGTATTTTAGAATTCAGAACTACAATAGACGATCATGAGTCTAAATTTATTTATTTTTATTTTTGCTTTTTAGGGCTGCACCTGTGGCATATGGAAGTTCCCAGGATATAGGTCTAATCAGAGCTACTGCGACTGCCAGCCTATGCCACAGACACAACAACACCAGATCAAGCCACATCTGAGACCTATGCCACAGCTCCTGGCAAGGCTGGATCCTTAACCCACTGAGTGAAGCCAGGGATCAAACCCGAATTCTCATGGACACTAGTCAGGTTCGTTACCACTGAGCCACAGTGGAAACTCCCTAAGTTTAAATTTGAAATGATGTATATTAAATGTTAGAAGAGGAACAACTACAATGATCTCGTTGCTCATGCGAAAACGGGGAAAAGCACCAGTGAAGAGGAAAAAGAGGGCAGTAGGGATTGGCCAAATTCTCTACCTAAAGGATGCTCTACAAGAGTGGTTCCTAGAAATATTATATTTCATGGAAAAATCTCCTTTGAAGGCATCCGTTCCAAAATTTATGTCTGTGTAACTTTTCATAATTCACATAGTTCCCTCGCTTTTCCTTCTATCATTTGCATTCTGTTTAATTTAGCAGTTCAAGTGGGCAAAACCGTATATCTTTGGGCTAAACCTATGTGGGTTAGCAGCAAGAAGATTCTGGACAGAGAGAAGGCATTAACACATAAGCATTTCTTGTTTCATCATTCACCGGCCATTCTCGTGACACACAGCAACTGATCACTTACTGTGCCAGACACGGTGTTAAGAGCGAGACACACAGCGGTAAGCAGAAGAGACGTGGGTCCTGCCTTCATGGAGCTTCTGACAGTGTATGAATTAGTACTGACCAGTTTTTGAAAGTTATCTGTGGTTTTTGTTCATCTATGACATGTCTGTGCCTTGTCTCTTTTTTCATTTGATAATGAGAAATATCTAATTCTCAGTTATCAGTCATCGACTGATTCTTATGGATTCATCCATAGGGATTTGTATAGCAGATAGTAGCAGTTGATATGGCAAAATGCAGCTGGTAACTTACAGAGATGAAGCTAATAACAGTTCTCTACTGTAATGTGGTCACTACGTAAGCGCTTGACATGGGCTGGAGATAGAGCCTGGGGGCTGCTGGGAAGGTGGTGTGGACAAGTGTCAGTGAGCAGGAGCTGTGAACAAGTCTCTCCTAAATTCTATGGATGAAAGTCAAGTAGTGACGATCAACATCTGACACACATTTTATCGCATGTCCCCATTGGGACAATTGATCAATTGGGTAATTAACCAATTGGGTGATCTATTGCATTTCTATGTTGTCAAAAGAAGGTAATTTGTTCTCCAAACCAGTCTTAAAATGCAGTATTTAGAAAATCATCTTGGAGTTCCTGTCGTAGTGCAGCGGAAACAATCCGACTAGGAACCATGAGGTTGCAGGTTCGAACCCTGGCCTCCCTCAGTGGGTTAAGGAACCGGCGTTGCCAGGAGCTGTGGTGTAGGAAACAGATGCAGCTTGGATATGATGTTGCTGTGGCTCTGGCATAGGCCAGAGCTGCAGCTCCAATTGGACCCCTAGCCTGGGAACCTCCATATGCCGTGGGAGCGGTCCTAAAAAGCAAAAGAAATATATATGTGTATGATATATATATATATATATATATATATATCATCTGTAAATTGCTTCGTGGGTTTTCTTAGAATGATGGATTTGCCTACTTGAATTGGGACCTGACAAAGTGGTTGGAAAGGCGAAATAAACAGCCCCTAATGGGCAAGTGTCCCAGACTTGGGTTGAATCAGCCATTGCTTCATGACACTGATATCTTTGTGTGTTTTGAAGGTGGTTGCCTCTGCATTCCCATAGCTCTGGCATTTGTGCCCGTTTAACCACCACCCATAACTGGTTCCACCCTTGTTGTCCAATGAGTGGAGCCTTTGCCATGCTGGCCCAGAAGCTGAGGCATAGTGGCAGAAGTCGAATGAACACAGGTTTATAGTTCTGGCCACACCATCCCCTAGACATAGGATCTTGGGTCATGTAAAGTCTCTATGCCTCAGCTTTCTCACCTGCAAAAGAGAGATTAAAACCCTCATCTCGGGACCATGTGGATTACATAACTATACAAAACGCTCACTGCCATGCTTGGCACATGGTAAATGGGGGCTACTCTACTTCTTTATTATTAAACCCAGGACTCCATCACTGGTTCCTTTTTTGCTACATGAATCCCCTTAAGGAACAAGTTTTTTTTCACCTTGGGTCTCAGTCTTTAGTAGCTATAATTTCCCCCTCCTGAATCCATGTTCCAGAGGCTGCCTCTCTGGGGACCCCCACCCTCCTTTGTGGCCCTTTGGCTGAGCCCTCACCCTGTTCCAGGGTCTCCAGACACTCCAGCTCCTGTGCACTGCTTGGCTCACAGAGTTGGTCTGGTCTAGGGACTGCCGCTCACCAGTAAGGGACTTGGGCCAAGTATTCAAAACCTTTCCTCCTCTGTGAAATGAAATGTACCTATTAGATGTGCTTGAGGTAGAGGGTTTGTTTGTTTGTTTTTGTCTTTTTGGGGGGCCACTCCCATGGCATATGGAGGTTCCCAGGCTAGGGGTCTAATCGGAGCTGTTGCTGCCAGCCTACACCACAGCCACAGCAACACAGGATCCGAGCCAAGTCTGTGACCTACACCACAGCTCACAGCAATGCCAGATCCTTAACCCACTGAGCAAGGTCAGGGATCGAACCTGCAACCTCATGGTTCCTAGTCGGATTCATTAACCACTGAGCCATGACAGGAACTCCGAGGTAGAGGTTTCATAGATAATTATACATGAAGAATCCAGGCAAAAAAGTGATTCCTATCTTGGTTAAGAATCCCTAAGCTTGGCACTTCCCCACTTCTCTCTTCCCAGGGTTCCCTCCCAACTGCAGAGCCGTTTTCAGGACGTGTGGCCCCAACTGCATGTCCGTCTGCTAGGAGCACACTGTGGGTGCGTCCCTGGCAGACCCCTGCCTTCTCCACGGCCTGCCCCAAATATTGCTGGCTGTCACCAGCTGAGACCGCGAAGGATGAGTCATGTTTTCTCCCCCAAATATAGTGTCTGTGAGGAACTGTCTTCCGGGCCAGCCTGGTTGCCGCCTACGTGAAATAGGGCAACACGAGTGGGGCCAAGTAAAACAGCTGCCTTATCATTCCTGAATTTCCCTGGTCTCCCGTTCCTCTTTCCACTGGTACACACACATCATCCAGCGAGAAGAAAGGGCAGAGGAAGATTCCACCCCGCTGAGCCTGTGCGCTGGAAAGTTTTATGTGGATAAAAAGGAAAGGAAAGAGTCCGGAGTCTAACTCAAAAGCTTGTGCACTTCTATTGTATCCATGGGATAAAGTGGTTAGTTGAGCTGTCACGGTTGCGGTTCTGCAATGAGGCACTACGGCTCACCTGCTCATAACCTGAGGAAGCGAGTCAAAAGAAGATTGGATTCTGACTGAGGACTGTAAAGAAAACACACACGGCTGGTTATGCACTGCTCAGCACCCTCCAAGCTGGGGTGGAAATCAGGGTATCGGGTCTTACTTCTCAGCCCTCCGTGCCTCGAATAGTACTTGGCTTGCGGCAGTAAACTGTTTCTGGTTGGCGGTCCTGGCTTCAAGCCTCCCACAGGGAGATTCCTTTGGATGCTCCAGATCCCCTCCAGGGCCACTGTCAAGGTTTTCAAAAGGAAGATGATGAGAATTCACTCTTTTTCTTTTTCTTTCTTTTTTTTTTTTTTTTTTTTTTTAAGGGCCGCACCTGCAGCATATGGAAGTTCCCAGGCAAGGGGTCGAATAGGAGCTGCAGCTGCCAGCCTACACCACAGCTCACAGCAACGCCGGATCCTTGACCCACTGAGTGAGGCCAGGGATGAAACCCCCATCCTCATGGATACTAGTTGGGTTCCTTACCCCTAAGCCACAATGGGAACTCCCAGATTAGCTTCTCTTTACACAAAGCATTTTTAAAGTATTTACATGGTGATTATTTTTTTCACTCACAGTGGAGGTTTAATTAATCAAACCACCCAAGGGTTTTAGCATTTGTTTAATCTGTAACTTCCGTTCACTCATTCAATTACTCACTATGCAATTAAACCTCTATCTATGATACCAGTCAATGATTTAACCTGCCCCTAAAGAAAGAGATGAAAAGTCAGTGAGGAAATACAAATAGCCAAACAGAGAGATCGGGAATAAATAATGGCTCCTATATAGACTTCATTCAGTCAATCTCCTCTGATTCTGATTTAACTCTTAGAAGCACAACAATTTCTAAAGGTAATATAACCTAGTTACCACGTTAATTCATCCAATAGATCCAACAATCTTCTAAATCAAAACTAGATGCCGTGTACGCTCCCCCTTGAAAGAAACACTGAACGCACTGGAAAACATCATAGCAAAATATGGGTGATGTGATGTCCACACATTGCAAATAAGTCTTAAATCCTGATACCATCAACGAGCATGGGTTTAGTCATGATTTGCATTGGACTTTCCTCCATATTCTAAAAATCACTTGTTTAGGTTTTTAGAAGCAGTTAACAAGCATTCAGTGAAAATCTACTGTGTGGAAAACTGTCACCCAAGTCAAGCAAAGAAGTGAATTCAGGCAGGTGCCCTAAGTTATTTTTCCCATATCTGAAGCTGAAAATGTCCACTCTTCTCCGCAGGTGCAAGGCGCTCCCAGAGGCGTACACCCTGCCATTTGATCCCTCCCTGAAAGAGTCTGCATCATGTAAGGAGTAGGGGCACAGCCTTTGGGTGTCAGAGACCTGGGTTTCAGTCTTTCCTCCTCCGGCTCCTCGCTGTGTGTCTTGGGGCAAGTTATTTAACCCCCTATATTTTCGTTTCCTTGCCTTGGAAATGGGGATGTTTACCTTGCAGGATTATTATAGGACTTGGATAAAGTGCCCCTAAGTGCTTTACACTCAAAAAAGTGGTCGCTATTATTTTTACTTTTTTTTTTTTTTTTGTCTTTTTAGGGCCTCCCCCTCGGCATATGGAGGTTTCCAGGCTAGGGGTCGAATCAAAGCTGTAGCCACAGCCACTCCAGATCTGAGCCATGTCTGTGACCTACACCACAGCTCACTCATGGCAATACTAGATCCTTAACCCACTGAGCGAGGCCAGGGATCGAACCTGTGTGCTCACGGATGCTAGTCAGATTCGTTTCCACCAAGCCACAGCGGTAACTCCGGTAGCTGTTATTTTTATAGAGACAATCATTTTCTTGTCCAAGCGTGGACAGAGGTTCCACTCCCAAAGGCACAGTCACTAAGCTGACTCAGCAAACTGAATGTCAGAGCTCACCCCATCCTGAATGGAGGGGCTGAGGCTATCTGCGGAGATTAGTTTCCTCTCTCTTCTTCAACAACCTTCAAGGAAGAAGCCACAATCTCCTTCTGCCAGAGCCTTACAAAGTTGAAGCTGTTCCTTATAGCCAATCGCAATCTTCCCCCACTGATCAAGCCAGTTTCCTCTTTTAGCCCCATCTAGAAAGAGAAAAGGCTGCTCCCTTTTCTAGGCTAATAAACTCTCAGATCCAGGAGCCCACAAACATTTAGTCACTTCCCCTTGTGGCACCCCACAAGAGACCAAAGACATAGATTGAGATTTGTCCTGCATTGTGGGAAGATCTGGCAAATGGAAAACAGTTAAAAATCTAGAGGCAGAACTCATAGAATGGTATTCATTTAATCAAGCTGTGCTCTTTCAGATGCAGTCACAGGAAGAGCTGAACATTTGCAGCCTCACAGAGAAAATACCTGAAATGTAAGTGCATGGGCTCAAAGACGCATGGAAAAAACCCTCAAAGCAAAATGCAATTCTGCATAAGTATTTACTGTACTTGGGGATGGAGGCTGCAGGAAAAAAAAATAGCATGATTTTGATTCGATACGGTATTTGGATGAAGAAATTACGGAAAGTGATATATTCAACTGGGGAAAAAGAGGACCAGAAAGAAACATGAATCTCCTTTGAAGCAGCGGTTCTTGAAAGGGAAATCCAGCTTTCTGAGCTCTGGGCAAAAGCTCTCCAGGAGGAGGAAGGAAGACCGGGGGGCGGCGGGGTGGGGGTGGGGGGCTTGGTGTCGCAGCTTAACCTGAAAAGGAAAAGGGCAGCAGGCACCAGAGAGAAGCTAAGAGAGAGGAATGAAGTCCTTTATTGAAGCTCAGAATCTTCCAGAAAGTCTTTTTTTTTTTCTCCCTTTTCCTGCCCCCAAATCTCTTCTACTCAGCAGCTTTTTTAGATGTGTGTTTATCCTGAATTTTAAAATTACAAAACCAAGTCTTTATGCTGAAGATATTAGCCAGTGGGATCTGGCCTGGTGTATCAGAGAAGGTAAGTGTGTCTTTTAAATATAGTTTTGTGTTGTTTCCGGACCATGAATAACGAACATTAGAGCTTGAAAAGCCAGTTTACAAACATATTGTCTTAGCTTCCTTTGTATAAACATGGTCAGAGGAAGAACATTTTAGGTAAATTTATGTTCGGTGACTTCTGGGCTCTGAAATTATCTTTTTTTGTTTGGTTTGTTTGGTTTGTAATTATCTTGACAGGCCTTTAGCGTCTAGTAAATTCTTTGTATACTGTAGGTGCACAAAACATTTCTGTTGAATGAATTAAAGAAGAGTAAACACATCCACACTTGCTGAGCAACATTTTATATTTCCTAAATCTGTACTAAACATAATAAACAAACCAGACTTGACAAAAGTTAAGTTTCCATGTCTTCAGGCACATATAGACCTAAAAGAATGGATTTGGCAGTATGCTTTTGATATTCACTGGGACAGGAAAGGCTGTGTGAAAGAAAACTAGTAAGCTTCATGAATCAGATTTTTCACGACTACTGTAACCTCTGCAGGTTTTAGCCAGAAAGATACACGAGCCCTTGGCAATTTGAAAATATTAACTTAATATGTTATTTCCACATGGTCCTCTATAGGAATGTTTAGAAATGTAGAAATAGTTTTAAAACAAATGGCAAAATGTATGCAATCGTTCCATAATGCATGTCTCATAAGCCTACTTCTCTCTCTTGTTTTTCTTTTTTGCTTTTTTTTTAGGTCCCCACTTGTGGCTTATAGAAGGTCCCCCGCTAGGAGTTGGATCAGAGCTGCAGCTGCCAGTCTACACCACAGTCACAGTAACACCAGATCCCAGCCGTGTCTGCAACCTACACCACAGCTCGCGGCAACGCCGGATCCTTAACCCCCTGAACGAAGCCAGGGATCAAACCCGCATCTTCATGGATACTAGTTGGGTTTGTAACTCACTGAGCCACAATGGGAACTCCTCTCTCTCTCATTTTTTTTAAGTCTTAAGGAGGGGAAAATCTTCAGGGAACCACTGAGAATATATGAATGATAATGTTGGCTAAATTCTTACTTATCCAGAGAGTTCTCTAGGTTGCCCAGATTCCATTACATCTGACAGCAGATCTGACTGGAAAATTGCATTTCTTTTTTTCAGAATGATGAGATCCTGTGGATCCAGGCCCCTGTGCTTACCTGACAGGTCTATGTAAAGCCTCTGAAACCTGTTCTGCCTCCAGTTTGAACCTAAGCCTGGACAAGATCCTGTTTTTACTGAAGAGAAATACTATTTGCTCCCACTACAGTTTCAAAATCTTTTTTCTTGTGAGAAAACATAATCTCAGGTTTTAACATGTAACCCAATGGCTAAGAGCAAAGACCTCAGCTTCTGACAAGCCTGCTTCCAAGTGTTATTCTACTGTAGTGACTGCGGTCAAGTCACTGTGCTTCCCCCTGAGCCTCGGCTTCCAGACCTGCAAAAGGGGAGTAAGAAGAGCTTGGGATTGTTATAGAGATTAAAAGAGATAATTTGTAAAATCTTTGATGTCCAGGAGACATACTGTGAATGACGGCCAGGATAAGAATAATAGATAAATAATGATCATTATTCATCATTACTGTCAGGGGCTACGTGGGGGCTCATTGTTAAAATGGCTCATTGTGCTGACCTCGAAAACAAAACATGAGGTCACAGTGACCCATGAGACTGACCACCTTGCTCAGGCAACATCCTGTTTTCGCCGCTGGTGCCACTTTCCCAAGACGAGACCCCACCCTACCGTGGGACACCTCCGGCTTTCTCAAGAGTGCAAGACCACCAGAGTCCAGCTTCAGGCTAAAGATAAACTAACCCCCCTCCAGGGGATCCAATTTCCCATCCGTGGGGTATAAAAAGGACCAGCCAGAAGGGCAGGGGGCTGGCTCTTCTCAAGGGTCATCGCCCCCTCGCCCCCTCGTTTCCCTTCAATAAATTGCCTTCTCTTTGCCCGACCGCCCAGCCCGTTCTCTTTGTCTCCACACTCGCCTGACAATTACCACCGCATCATCACAGACACCCCTCCCGCACTCTGCCCCCCACCTTCTCACTGAATCCATCTATCTCTGCCTCAGGAGCCTGAAAAGCATCCAACGCCCAGAGAAGGAAGGCCTGGAGACCTGGCAGACCACATTTCCTCCCTGATGCCACTTCCCAGACCCGGGTATGGGGTCCACAGTAGCAAACACCTGGGCCAGCTTGGCCATTTCAAGATCTTCACAGCTCTTACTAACTATTGTTATAACACGACCACAAGAGCTGGGAGACCTCGTTCAGCCGAGGGCCCTACACCCAACAGCTTTCTTCCTGAGTGCCGTCTTGCTACTGAAACAACCATATTTCAAAAGAAATATAATGGTTGCTCTGCGAAACATCCTTTAAACCTAATTTCTGGAGCTTTTGACCTTTGGCCAAGTTCATTCAACTCAAAAAAGAAGAAACTTTTGGAGTTCCCGTCATGGCTCAGCAGAAAGGAATCTGACTAGTATCCATGAGGACTGGGGTTCGATCCCTGACCTCGCTCAGTGGGTTAAGGACTCGGCGTTGTCGTGAGCTCTGGTGTAGGTCACAGACGCGGCTTGGATCCGGCGTTGCTGTGGCTCTGGCGTAGGCCCACAGTTGCAGCTCTGATTGGACCCCTAGCCCTGGAACCTCCATATGCCGCAGGTGCGGCCCTAAAAAGACAAAAAAAGAAGAAGAAATTTTTGACTTTTTATTAATTTCATTCAACCAAAGGAGAAGAAAAAATGGACAGAAAAAACGTAGGTCCATTGCTTTGGGATTCTTCTACAATTGTCATTGTTAGCTCAGTCACAAGCAAAACATGCTTTAATTTAAGTTGCTTAACTTCAGAACAAACACCCCTCAATAAAAGGCATAAACTCTTGGGTAAGTTCCCCGCCCTTTGCTACGTTACACAGTGTTTTGGTGCTGCATTGATGGCTGAGGAAAAATCTGGACTGTGATTGAAATCTCACATTCGCGAATCAGATTTTGTGAGAACATGTAGGTCTGAGTGTTTAAAAAGTCAAACACTAAGTGCAAGGATGTAATATACAACCCAGGGAATAATAGTCAATACTTTATAATAACTTTATATAAAGTATAATCTATAAAATATCAAATCACTTCATATACCCGATACTAATAATCCTATGAGTCAACTATACTTCAATTTAATCAAAAAGAAACAAAAGAGAAAAAATATCAAGCAAACCCAACCAATCCATAGAGAACCACACAAATATGTGTGGGTACATGCAAACACCTTAGGGTTCCTAGAATTTAGATAGATGTGTGTTATCTAAGAAATAGTATATACTTTTATCTAAAGCCATAAATTAAAAAACATATGCATATACCTTGATATCCCTAGAATTTAGAAATATTTGGGTGTATCTAAGAAATATGAGAAATAGTATATATTGTTTCTCTCGAGTCATAAATTCAAATGAAAAATACATATATATTATTATGTATACATATATATTATATATAAACATATACACAATATATACATATTTAGATATGTGTGTGTTATGTATACATATATATGTATATATAAATTTTTTATATTATTTATATATTTAGAAAGAGAGAGAAAGGGCCAGCAGGTAATTGTACATAAAGCAAGCCAGAGGTAAGAAATAATTGACTCTCTCAATTTTCCCTCTTTCTCCATTTTTGTTGTAGGTATGAATACCACGGAAATATTTTTTACGAGAAGAGGAAGTCTGCAGTGGTTGGCTAAACATAACCTGTGATTTGCCCCAGTTGACTGGAGAAGTTGGCGTGCCATGATTAACAGCGGGGTGGGCAGGTGGGGGGGCAGTATAACCCGCCTCTAGCCGCTGCTGCCAGGTGTGAATGTCAGCTCTGTTGTCACATCTTCCTTTCTCCTCCTTCCTCCCTCTTCACCCAAGATAATATAGCGATCTAAATTTGTATGTAAAAGCTCCTGATTTTTAAGATGTTGGCCGCTGGTTTGTATATTTTGAAAAAATACAATGCTGAATAGTCTGTCTCTTTGCAAGATGAACCTGGCATGTGAGTCAACCTGAGTTTGGGATCCTCGGGCAAACAAAGATACCCCTGACAGCCTAATTAGATGTGGAAGAGATGAGATCTGGAGCGAGTGTGGAGGATGCTCTTTGGTGTTGAACTTGGACCTTAGCCTGTGCCACTCTCTGGGGTGGGTGATACATGGGAAGGGACAAGTAGGAAAGAGGTGCGAGTTTGGTTTTCAACATGTTGATCTAGAGTATGAAATGGGTCAACCAGGAGGCAAAGTTTAACGTGGAGACACATTTCAGAGGCATCGTAGTGAGATAGCGGTGGAAATGCTGGGACAATTCAGGGACAGCCAATGGAACAAGATTAGAAGAATATGGATAATACCCTCATAAATACAATATTTGAAGAGGAGGGTGAGTAAAAAGAGTTATTAAAGGGGGGTAAGAAAGAATATCTAGAGAAGTAAGAGAATAATTAGGACATTTGGGCACCAAGGAGCTTGAGAAAAGAGCAGGGTTTAAGGACAGAGCCATCAGCTGTGTCAGATGTTGCAGAAATCTCAAGCCAGCCAAGGGCAGAACAGTATCCACTGAATTTAGCCATAACAGGTCATCAGAGACATTATAGCGAGTAAAAAAAAATCAATGGAATTTGGGGTCAGACCTGAGTTTGGAATCTGGTTTAGCCACCTACTTAATGCATAATCGTATTTAATGCATAATCTTGGGCAGTTAAAACTCTCTCGAAATCTCAGTCTACTCAGCCATAAAGTGGGGATCATACTACCTGTATCAAATGGCTTTTGTGAGGATTTATGGTAAACAAAATAAAGCCCCTGTCTCCAGGTAACTTATGGTCTAGTGGGAGAGAGAGTCAATAAGCGATAATAGAAATAAATGTATAATTGCAGGTAATGACAGAAGAAAGCAGAAAGAAGAAGGGGATGAGACAGTAAGTTGGGGTATATTTTCTATCTTAACCTAGTAAAGAGGTTCCCTCTGAGAAGGTGACATTTGAACTGAAACTCCATTCAAAGAGGGAGGAAGACATTTGATGTTCTGGGTAAAGTAAAAAGATAAGAACGGGTTTGGGATGTTGCAGAATTTCAAGAAAGCCTCGGTGGCTAAAGTGGAGCAGGACTGTATGGGGGAGGAGGTCAGAGAGGTGAGCAGGCCACACAAGGAAATTGAAGTTTAGCCTACGAATAATAAGGAGCCACTGGGGCGTTTTAAGCATGGAGGTGACAGAAAATGCTTTATGTTTGTAAGAGATCCCTCTGTTAGAGACAGAGAGCAGACTGTAGGGGACAACAGTAGAAACTGCCATAGGAGGCTATTGCTGGCCCTGCAAGAGATGATGGGGGCTTTGGCAAGGTCACAGGTGGGGAAATTTAGGATAGCTTTTAAATGTTGATTCAACAGGATTCACTGATAGACTGAATATGGAGAAAGGATTTGCCTTCTAGGTCTAAACTAGGCATGGTGGTACCATTTCTTGAGATGGAAAGGAACACCAAAGAGCAGAATTTTAAAAGCTGGGATATGTGGAGTTCCCGGTGTGGCTCAGCAAGTTAAGAACTCAACATGGTGTCCGTGAGGATGTGGGTTCAATCCGTGGCCTCGCTCAGTGGGTTGAGGATCCAGCATTGCCACAAGCTGCAGCAGAGGTCACAGATATGGCTCAGATCTGTGTTGGGGTGGCTGTGGCGTAGGCTGGCAGCTGTAGCTCCAAATCAACCCCTAGCCTGGGAACTTCCATATGCCACAGATGTGGCCATAGAAAATACAAATAAAAATTAAAAATAAATAAATAAAAACTAAAAGCGGGGATATAGAGTAAGAGTTCAGTTCTGGAACTCTGTTAATTTTGCGAGGCTGTTGGACATCCAAGTTAGGTAAGGCTTTTGGGACTTTTGAGGGGAAAAGCAGAGGCTAGAAATATAGATTTTGGAGTCAATAGCAAACTAGGACTGGATGTGATTCCCCTGGGAGGGTGTAAAGCTAGAGAAAATCCCGCACATTTCAGAGCATAAGAGGAAGACGAATAAGTAAAGGTGACAGAGAAAGAGTGGGATGAGCCAAACCCCGAGATTGGAGTATGGCAACCTGGAGGCTAAGTTGAGAGAGCATTCTAGAGAGAAGGAATAAACTATTGTGTCAGATGCTGCAGAGAAGTTGAGTTAGTGGGTTGGATTTGGCTTTCTAGATCACTGGACTTGACCTTCAAAAGAAAGGTCATTTAGAAGGTCCCTGGTGGCCTAGTGGGTTAAGGGTCCGGTGTGGTGACTGCTGTGGCTCTGGTCACTGCTGTGGCGCAGGTTTGATCCCTGGCCAGAGACCTTCCACATGTCACCAAAAAAAAAAAAAAAAGGAGAGAAAGAGATCATTTGTGATTTGGAAAAGAACAATTTCTCTGTACATGTGGCAGCACAAGCCTAGCCGGGGTAGGTAAAAGAGCGAATGCTAAGTAAAGAAGTGGAAACAATGGGTCAAGGGTACTTACTCTTAACATGTAGGAACAGCTGCTATAGAAGTCATAGAAGCCCCTCAGAGGTCCATGCAGCATTCCAGGTAAAAATAACAAGGTGTGTTTTCCAGCAAGAGAAGCCAAATCTTTCATCAGACATTTAAAGGAGCTAAAAACACTGTGTGAGGAGTTCCAATGTCTGGCCCCAGTTGGTAGGGACAGAATAGATGATTTAATAGTTAATCCCACTAGGGGACCGTAAGTAGAAAAAGAGCAAAGGAAACCCCTGTAAGTTAATGACCACTCATGAAAGCAAACTTGGAGTTCCCGTTGTGGGGCAGCAGAAATGAATCTGACTAGGAACCATGAGGTTGCAGGTTCTATCCCTGGCCTCATTCAGTGGTTTAAGGATCCGGCGTTACTGTGAGCAGTGGTGTAGGTCGCAGACACGGCTGGGACCTGGTGTTGCTGTGGGGCTGGCATAGGCCGGTGGCTACAGCTCCGATTAGACCCCTAAGCTGGGAACCTCCATATGCCGCGGTGCGACCCTAAAAAGACAAAAGACGAAAAAAAAAAAAAAAGCTCCACAGCAAAGCTACAAAACTGAAACAAGAGCCATGCCCCCAAACAAACAATGGTGGAATGAAACCCACATCCTTGCCCAGTGAGATTAGTAAGTTAATAAGTCCCAGGGCATATGCTTCTTTAAACACATACACACAAAAACCCAACATATAGAGAAAGGTGACATTATACTGAAACCGGAGATGATTTAGAATATTTTACTCAGTGTTACCACCTTGTTGCTCATTTCTGTTGCGCCACTGCAGTCTCGCTTTGACCAAGTACGGATAAGAACACGGCTCCCTGCGGGACAAGGAGGAGCTGATGATGGACGCCTGACGTTTACTCCAGAATGAGGAAGAAGGCGGTCTTTCCCCCCTCCTTTTTCTCCCTTTGATTAAAAACTGTAGCCCACTAAGTTCTTTTGCCCACCTACTTATATTTCTCACAGATGTCCTCTTCCAATAAATCACTTCTTAACTTTCACTTTGCCTCTCATTGAATTCTTCCAGCTCTGAGACGGAGTGAACCGGAGCCCCGCCCCCCAGGCGCCACCCAGCGGTTTCACAGCTGCCAGCGCCCTGCTAGGTGCTAGTTTCCTATGCTACCTGAAATTATATATTTAGTTGTATACTTGCTTCTTGATAATCTCTCCCACTAGAACATAAGCTACCTGAGGACAGGGCTTTATTATTCTAACCACAAATCCTCACAAAAGCCAAGTGAGAGAGGTATAAAGATCCCCGTTTAATGGAAGAATAAGCTGAGATTTTAAGAGATTTTTAATTGTTCAGTTAATTCATTAAGTGGCAAAATGAGCCCCAAAGGCATGGGACTTCCAGCTGTTAAAAAAAGAAAAAGAAAAAAAAATATATAGCCGGTTTCTGTTTTTCTTCAATAGAGCCTTTTAAAACTTAAACTTACAGAATCAATACTAGCTTCGAAAGATTTTTCTAGGCTAAAATAGCACCTTTGTGCGACCTCTGCTGGGTGCTGTAAAAATGTAGCCCAAACCTTGTCCGTTTTATATGAAGAATATTTGAAAGGATTGCCTAGAAAACAAATTTTTAGAAACCAAATGATTTTTCCTAATCATTTAGACCATCTCATAACAAATGTATCCAATAAGAATAATACAACATCCAAGTAGTGTATAAATCAGCTTTTATGTAGTCTGCGAAGACAACAACGCTAACCCAAAATGTAACAGTATAGACTTAATTTTTTCTTTTTTTTTAACCAGGGAAATAGCATATGTAGGTTGGGTTTCAGAGAAACAATTCAGTAGGTCATTCTGCAGCTTTTATTTCTTCAGGCAACTGCTGGGACCCACGATGGTTGCAATAAAAATCTCATGGTTTGCAAAGAATGAAATGTGCACTGAGGAATCACTGAGAAGGAAATATGAAAATGAGGGACTCCAGTGGTTTCAAAATAAAATCTACAAGGGATTTTTCAGAGTATTTTTCAAATGAACCATCAGTGAGAGCTGTCAAGGCCCAGACCATATAACTCATATACTAGGTATACGTGGAATAAAGTCCTGGGATGATTCAACCTATTTAAATGACTCAGAGTCTTCTGGGTCAGTGCTTTGCAAAGTGGGATCCCTGGACCAGTATCATCAATACCCCCTTGGCATTTAGTAGTTCTAAGAATTAATGCAAATTCTTGGGCCCCTTCCTAGACTTACTGAGCCAGTTACTCTATGGGCAAGCTATCTGCTTTTAACAGGTAATTCTCAGATGATTTTGATGCAGTCTAAACTTTGGGAACCACTGTTACAGGTCATACCTGCTATAGATAAGGATCGAAGATGTTATTGTGCTTTTCGGGTCACTTGGAAAAAATTCTACTTGTCACTAATACAGAAATAACCACCAAAAATGAGGGACAGTCATGCAGATACTGATACCTAGCGCATTTTTTTCCCAGTTTGTTTGGACATAGACCAAACAATTATAAAATTAGCTCAAGAATGTCCCAAGGAGACATTTTTATTTTGATAGTCATGGTTTTGTAATGCAATAATCGCTTTGCCATCAAGTAGGTAGTTTCACATCCATATCACAAATACACATCTTTTGTCACAGAGATTACCTGCAGGTGGATTTTTAACGTGGCATTCATCTCTCTTAATATAAAGTTCTTCTTCCAGTACTTCCTTAATTCTCCTATGTGGCTCACAATATAAAAATTTCTTCCCTACAAAGACATTAACAAAATTAATTACTTATAAATTCCGCCCAACCCTCTAGCCATTACCTACACAAATAACTATTTAAGAGAGAAATCCTTCCATAAAAAAGGCAGACCATTCATCCCACAGATTTTAGTTTGGAAAGATCATTTCCATTGTAACTCTTAACTTGGGGGGAGACTTTTACATTTTGGGACAAAGTTTCCATACCTCTTTTAGGTTGGAAAAGAGTTTTCCTTATCAGTTCAAAGAAAATGTTCATTTATTCAATAAATTCTTATTAAGCAGACCAATCCTGTGCCAGGCATTTGGCTCAGGGCAGAGGACACAGCAGTGAATAAGACAGATATATGCATGGAGCCTACAATCCAGATACATAATATAGAACCATCTAGCAGTATTTAATCATGCTTTTTAAAAAGATTAAACTTGAACTGTAGTAGTGAACCTCTGATGGACATATGACTTCCTGGTCTCTAAACCTGACCCTGTAAGATACTACTGCTATAGTAGAGGATGGGTTATTTGTTCTAAGTACTTTAGCTCCATTTCTTCTGCTCACCACAGGGAGCTCTACACCCGCTGAGCCCATCTGTCCGTCTGTCTGTCTCTCCAGTCTCTCCTGCCAGCCTCTCTCTCTTCTTCTCTAAACTCTTTAACTTCATGGCCCTTTGTCCATCCCCACCCAGAAGCCTTTCCACATTCTATTTGTTTCTGCCTGAACTGCCTTTCTCGTATTTGTTTTGCTTGGGTAACTTCTACCTGAATTTCAGGTCTAGGCTGAAATGTCAGTTCTTTAGGGAAACTTTCCCAGATCCCACAATCTTCAACTGTTCCTGGTTACTTCTGCTCATAGTACTCTCCTCTTTTCTTTCATTTGATTTATTGAAATGTGCATCTGACCTTATTTACTTTATATACATTTGTGTAACTTTTTATTTTATTTTTGCTTTTTAGGGCTGCACCCACAGTATGTGGAAGTTCCCAGACTAGGGGTGGAATCGGAGCTATAGTTGCTGGCCTACACCACAGCCACAGCAATGCCAGATCTGAGCTGCATCTGCAACCTACCCTGCAGCTCACGGCAACAACAGATCCCTGACCCACTGAGCTAGGCCAGGGATCAAACCCACATCCTCATGGATACTAGTTGGATTTGTTTCACCTGCGCCACAATGGGAACTCCAACTGTTAGCTTTTTATTTGTCTTCCTTACTAGGCCATAAAGGCAGAGATGTTGTCTGTTTAGTTCATCAGAGTCCTAGGACAGAGGTTGACATCACAATAAATGCTCAACAGGTGTGTGTTCAAGTGGAACTAAACACTGTTCAATTAGGTGGAGCCCAAAGATTCTTCTATGTGCACGTCTGCCCATACAGCCTTGTAAACGTCTGGGAACCAGTAGTTCTCGTGCTAGTGCTCAAAAGCTCAATCCAAGGGACCGTGGAAAACCTAAACAACCAACACAATAATGTGGCAGGTATCATTCTTTCTAGAATAACCAATAAAGAACACAAGTATATATATTTGACTTGTGTGCAGATTGGCTCAAAGGGAGTAAGGGGCCTGCTGCTTCTGGCTGTGGGTCTGGGTGGTCATGAAACCTCAGACATGAGCAAGGTAGAACTAGATACTTTCTGGGTCTTGTTCTTGTTTCCCCCAGGTTAGGAGTCATATGAATGAGAGATGAATGAGGGTCAGTATTCCTCAAGCTTAACTTTGGTTTAAACTTTTTTTTTTTTTTTTTTTTTTGCTTTTTAGGACCGCACCCGAGGCACATGGAAATTCCTAGGCTAGGGGTTGAGTCAGAGCTACAGCTACCAGCCTACACCACAGTCACAGCAATGCCAGATCCAAGCCACATCTTCAGCCTACACCGAAGCTCACGGCAACGCTGGATCCTTAACCCACTGAGTGAGGCCAGGGATCGGAGCAACAACTTCATGGTTCCTTGTCAGATTCGTTTCCACTGCGCCATGATGGGAACTCTGTGGTTTAAACTTTTTGGGTTAAATCATGATCTTTGGGCAGAAAAAGCGTTTATGAAATGGGACTAAGAAAGGAGTTCCCTTGGTGGCACAGCGGGTTAAGGATCTGGAACTGTCACTGCGGTGGCTCTGGTCACCACTATGGCATGAATTGGATTGCTGGCCTGGGGACTTCTACATGTCGTATGTGTGGCTCAGAAAAAAGAAAGAAAGAAGAAAAGCCTATGACAGTTCAGTAGAGAGAAGAAGAGATCGCTTGCTCTAAGTTCAAGTCTCTTGATAAATTTCAGAACTTATGCTATGAGAATTTACGGAGGAAATCACTAAAGGTTTTGAGGAACTATGAAAAAATGAGAGTAATAAAGCGCCAGTATAGGCAAATATTCCCTGCTGAAGGAAAGGAAAGCAAGCAAGCTGGCTAGTAAGGATGGCTGTAATTTATCGAAAGCTACCAAGCCCTACCCAGCTTACATGTACTCTCTCTCTTCCTCACAATCACCCCACATGCAAGCGTAATTATTCCTACTTTGTAGATGAGAAAGTAACTCCTAGAAGTTACAAAACCAGTCATAAAAATTAAGTCCTACCTACCTGACTCTCTCAAACCCAAGTTACTAAACGAGCCAGATTAGGGAGATGTCACCACAATGTATCTGCATTTCAGCAAGGCATTTAATAATGTGCATTTATAGGAAGCAGAGCGCCCACGCCAAAGATGCTGATGGACGGATCAGAGGCTTCCCAGAGACTCTGCTTCGAATCGTTGGGGTCATCATTTAATTTGCTAATTTGGATATAGGAACTTTCAGCCAAATCACCAAATGTGAAAATGGCACGAACCTGGTAAACGTTTTACGTGCCGAATGGCAAACTGAGGACCTTCTATACCTGAAATGAAGGCCTAAAATCCATAGGATGGTATTGATGGGGATAAATATAGACTTATATTTAGGATCAAACACAGGAACTACGTAAGTAAAGGATAGAATAGACTGGAGTCAAATGCTTTCAATTGGACAAAGGGGAAAACAGAAAGCAGGATGTCATAGACTGAATTTGTTATGTATGTTAATAATACAACGTGTCTGCCAAAACAGCTACTGTAATTTTAGATCTACTTAACAGAAGTATAATATTCAGATCAAGGGAGGTTATAGTCCCACCACACTATACTAATTTGATGGTACCTGGAATACTGGATGCAGTGATTTAATAAAATGGAGAGTATTAAGTTCAGCCACCACAGTAAGAGCACTACAAATTATTTCAAAACAACATTGAAAAAAGAAAAAAGGAAAATAATAAAGGTAACCCTCAGTCAATGAGAGATTTGGTGGGTGTTCATATAGCCACCACTATACAGTTTAAAGACGGCAGGATCCTTAACCCGCTGTGCCACAAGGGAACCCCAGGACTCAGTAAACCCCAGGACTTTGGTAAAACTGAGGAGTGAAAGGTTAATTCCACCTTTTACTCCTATAGCCACAGGGAATAAAGAACTTTTAAATTCCAGCATCTTTAACAGCAAAATTCCCAGATAGAATTTTAATTCTGAGTAAGGAATTATTTAAATATACTGAATACTTAAATATACTGAATGTAGAGGCTCTAAATAAGGCCTCTGCATGCTGTTGAGAATAACAGGAATGAGGTATCATAAACAGGCATATTGTGGCTGATGCAGAAGGACGCGGTCCTTTTGCCAGGTGGCTTCCGGGGCCAGGTGGCTACCCAGATGGGAGATATGTCCCTTTGAGAATTGAGAAGGGGGTGTGGTTCCCTGAGGCGCAGAAGCTGAGCGCTTCAGCCCCCCCCCCCCTCCCCGGTTCTCCCCTGCGCCCAGGGATCCAAGAGAACTCCTGGGCGGGCGGCTCTCCTGAGAGGCAATTAAAGAAGCGCTGCTGAAGGGCTGGGAACCACTTCCTTCCCCTTTGGCCTCTTATTTTCACCCTCATCATTCCTTAGCACCCGCTGAAGACCCGTGGGGCACAGGGGGCTGTGTATTATCTGTAAATTTATGGAACAGAATGGATGAGCACTTCGACCTGGCGTTGACTCGGGTTTCAACCACCTTGATTTGCGGCGGTGAACCAGAACTGCCTTTGCTTCCGTTGAATGTTTGTGTGTTCGGCAGGGCAAGGGGGAAACAACAGCAATACCTTAAAACGTGGCCCATAATTGTGAGACTCTAAAAGACAGGTAATCATAATTTACAAACGGAGAATCAGATGGAAGTTTAAATGTTTTAAGGATTTCTCCAGCCCTGAGGGACAGGAGGCAAGTCGCTTCCTTTTCTCTGGTCTAGACCTCCTGGTTTGTAAAATGAAGGTACTGCCAAAAGTATGTATATGTATTATTTATATAGTTAAAAAATAAATTTCATATTTTACTATATGTAAAACTTAAATTTATAGATTGTATTTTACACGGAATTTAATATTTTAATTTTAAATGTATGTTAATTAGCAGTCGATATTTTAATATTAATATTTATATATTTATGTTAAAATATCAAATATATTTGTAGTTTAATGGTCTTGATACACACACAGTTTTTTTCAATAGCTTTCAGGCCAATGCCACTACCAATTAAGTTGGAGGCTACCTCCTTTTATAAAGGAGGGCTCGGGGAAATGGACTAGATGCCTTTGGCCACAAAACCATCACCCCTGCCTTTGCCAAAACAACAGCTCTACTCCCTCCCTCCAAAACCTTGGCGGCTTCAGCGCGTCTCCCTCCGGTGTGCCCCAGTTCCCCTTTCACCGCTTCCTCACACCGAGGTCCCCCCTCCCGCGGCGTCCGCGACTGCAAAGGAACTCACACTGCTTACGGGATTCCTGGGGGCCGCCGCCGCCGGGGTCCCCACGCGCTCCGTACCCCAGGCCTTCGGGCTGCGGAGGCAGCTCCCGGTCAAGGCCCGCCTCGGGCACCACCCCCGCGGTCACCGCCTCCTCCCCCCTCATGCCGCGGGGGTCTTCTTCCAGGGCGGAAGGTTGGCTGGCTGGCCCTCTCGGCTTTGCTGCCCGCGGGGAGGAACCGGAACGCGAGGCGTCTCAGGTTGCCATGGTGACTGCGGATCCTCCCCGCCTCCAGCAACTCTCCGGCTAGCGTCACCAGGTGTCCTGAGCTCCCTGGTAGCGCTGCAGTTGGGGAGCTGCGATTACGTACCGACCAAAGCAAAGAATTTTCCATTAATCTTTCGTTTGTTTCTCACACCAATTTTGAAAAACAAGCTTTACTAGTCCCCGGTTGGGAAACTGACATTCAGCAAGCAGTGGAATCTGAGTTCAGAAAAGTTTGCCTCGAAGGCTGAAGAATAGATCACCACCCGGAACAGGTAGGGGTGGGAGCTGGGACAAGACAGGTGAGCTCAAGGTAAGGTCTCCGGTTTCACGCAGCGCTATTCTTGACCTGTCCTGCTCCCTGCTACACACAGAGCATGACTGAATAAATGAATGTTAAGGAGTCCCAATTTTTGGATTGTTAAGTTCTTGTTATTATTAAACGACTCGTAGTATCCAAGCACGTTTGTATTCACAGTCTATTTCAATCCATATAATAACTTTACAGACAAAAATTCAGAAAAGTTTGAATTGAATAGCAAATAGGAAAATCTAGAGTTTTACTTGGAGAGTGAGGTTGCTTTTGTTTTGTTTCTGCAGTCGTTTAAAAAAGTGAATTATGGGAGTTCCAGTCGTGGCTCAGCAGTAACCAACCCTACTAGTACCCATGAGGACGTGGGTTCCATCCCTGGCCTCCTTCTGTGGGCTAAGGATCCCGTCTTTCCCTGAGCTGTGGTGTAGGTAGCAGAGGTGGCCCTGGATCCTGCATTGCTGTGGCTGTGGAAATAAGTCGACCCCTAGTCTGAGAACTTCCATGTGCCAAGGGTGTGGCCCTATAAAGACCAAAAAAAAAAAAAAAAAAAAAAAAAAGTGAATCGTGTTATGGTTTTACTTTTATGAAAGTTAAACATGCAAAGTTAAATACTTCTATAAGGTTTGTAGCCAAATACAGGAGACCCCATCTGCCTCCATTTTACTTCAGAGGCAACCACTTGCACCTTTTGGCCCAGAGTTTAGTATTTACAGCCGCTTAACCAAGTGTTTATGTTGCTGCTTTTTTTTTTTTTTTTTTTCTCCGCTATTTCTTGGGCCGCTCCTGCGGCATATGGAGGTTCCCAGGCTAGGGGTCTAATCAGAGCTGTGGCCGCCAGCCTACGCCAGAGCCACAGCAACTGTTGCTGCTTTTTATATTTTTCAGTTTTAGGTATCATATCTTGATTTCCTCCTATAGAAGATGAGGATTTAGCTCTTCTCCATGGTTCACACCGCACGCATACTTACTGCATCCTCAAACTCCCAACGCAGATAACTTGAAATTTTGCCTAGAGAGTTTTCATTACTACGGCTGTGTAAACTCTAGTTGTAGCTGAGCTCATCCACCACATAATAACCTGAGGTTACTTTTTCTTTCTGTACACTCTTTTATTTTTTTATTTTTTATTTTTTCCATTTTAGGGCTGCACCAGCAGCATATGGAAGTTCCTAGGCTAGGGGTCCAATCAGAGCTGCAGATCCTATCCGTGTCTGCGACTACACCACAGCTCAAGGGCAACGCTGGATCCCTTAACCCACTGAGTGAGGCCAGGGATCAAACGTGCATCCTCATGGACATCAGTCGGGGTCATTACTGCTAAGCGACAACCGCAACTCCTCTTTCTGTACACTCTTTTTAAATTACCTGCAGTCAGTAATTGCCTTGCATTTTAATTTGCTTGATTTTTAATGTCCTTAATCACTAATTCCCAAACTTTCCTTGTTAAATCTCTTAATATGTTCAAACACAGGAGGAAATTATCAGTTTCATCATCTTGAAAAAGTTCCTTCCAAAGAGACCTCCGATCTGCTTCAATCTGCACTGATTGCTCTCCAGACCTGCGGTTGCACAGCTATTGTCTAAGGACTTCCCTTCACCATCATGCCTCTCACTTGCATCGAACCCCTGCTTTGTGGATTCTGTCTTCTTCTCTTTCTTGGTTTACTTATTGGTGAAGCATATCTCCAGGCGCTTTTTGAGAAATGGTATGTGGAAGATAAAATGTCCAAGTCCTTTACAGGTTTAAAAGTGTCTTTATTTTATGCTCTACTAAAGCAGGGGTCTAGCTGGAAAAGAGCTCTAGATGGAAAGAATTTTCCCTCAGAATTTTAAAGTCATTGCACTATTGTCTTTTGGTATCTATTGCTGCCGTGGAGAATTCTACTGCCATTCTATTCCTGACCCCTTGGATAGGATGTGCTCTTTCTAGAAACATGAGACAAACATCTTCCCTTTGTCCTCATTGTTCTGAAATTTCATGATGATACATCTTAATGTGGGTACAAATCAACCATTTTCCTGGGCACTCAGCAGATCATTCCAATCTAGAAATGCATGCCTTTCATTTTAAAGACTTTTTATTGAATTATTTTTTGGAATCTCTTTTTTCTCTATTGGCCGTTTGTACATCTTCTTTGAAGAGATATTCACTCAAGTCCTTTTTCCATTTTTAAAAATCAGGATATTTGTTTTGTATTCCTTGTGTGTGTGTTCTTTTGTTTTTGAGTTGTAGAATTTCTTTATGTATATTCTGGATAATTAACCCCTTATTAGCTATGTTATTTGTGAATATTTTTGTCTCATCCTGTGTTGTTTTTCACCCTGTTGATTATTGCCTTTGATGTACAGACGTTTTGGAACTTGATATAGTCCATTTGTCTATTTTCACCTCTGTTGCTTGTACTTCTGGTGCCATATCCAAGAAATTATTGCCAAGACCAGTGTTATGGAGACTTTCCCCTGTGTTTTCTTCTAGAAGTTTTATAGATTTAGGTCATATGTTTATGTCTTTAATGAATTTCGAGTTAGTTTTTATACGTGGTATGTTCTAGGGAATTCCTTGGTGCTCCAATCATTAGGACTTCACGCTTTCATCATTGTAGCCCAGGTTCATATAACAGAATAAAACAATGAAAAAGAACAAGATCCTTCTTCATGCAAATATATAGATGAATCTCCCAGATATAATGGTTAGTGAAAGAAGCAAACACAAAAATATATATAATAAATTATTATTATTATTATTTTTTTTTTGTCTTTTTGCTATTTCTTGGGCCGCTCCTGCGGCATATGGAGGTTCCCAGGCTAGGGGTCCAATCGGAGCTGTAGCCACTGGCCTACACCAGAGCCACAGCAACGCAGGATCTGAGCCACGTCTGCAACCTACACCACAGCTCACAGCAACGCCGGATCGTTAACCCACTGAGCAAGGCCAGGGACCGAACCCGCAACCTCATGGTTCCTAGTCGGATTCGTTAACCACTGCGCCACGACGGGAACTCCTAAATTATTCTTTTTATGTAGGCAGAAAGAAATAATGGTGCTAGAAGTTAGAACAGTAGTTACCTTTGAGGGAGCTTGGGGAGAGGGAGCACAAGCTAGACTTTAGGGATGCAGGTTTTGTTCTACAGCTTGTTCTAGATGGTAGTTAAATGGGTGCGTTGACTCTGTAGAATTCATCAAGATTTCCGAACTGTGTTTGCTATAACTCCACAAAATTATACAAAAATTAAGCATATTTTAGCTAGAAAAATATTGGTCTAAAGATATTTTTACTCATAAAAAACAGTGTGGTTTACTTTGATCAAGTAATAAAGAATAATGCAATTATTGTCTTTCTTTTCTTTTTTTGCTTTTTAGGGCCGCACTTACAGAATATGGAAATTCCCAGGCTAGGGGTTGAATTAGAGCCAAATCTGCAACCTACACCACAGCCCACGGCAACATGGGATCCTTTAACCCACTGAGCAAGGTCAGGGATTGAACCTGCGTTCTCATAGATGCTAGCCGGGTTTGCTACTGCTGAGCCACAAAGGGAACTCCTATTGTCTTTCCTTTTGCCTTGAATACCAAAAAGCTTGGTGATAAATTTGTCAATTGTAACTGTATTAATTTAGGTGGTTTATTTCCTTCCTTCTCCTAAACAGCTTCTTATTTTCTATTTCCAATTATTACATGCATACCACTAATTATATGCCATCTCAAATCTTCTTGGGAATAAAATATTGATTAAAATAAGTATAAAATGTACTGTTTTACCCACTAACTGTGGTTACCATTTTCCTTACTTTTTTTATTCCAAAAAAATTAAAAATGAAGAATAAAAATAGAATGTTTTTTTTTTTTTAGTTTAATGGAAAAGACAAAAATACCCACTAGATGGAGGCAAAACCCAAGACTAAATTTTTCTTGTAACAAAAACTTAATTTAATGTAAAAAGAAGTGGGGGTAGTTCCCATTGTGGCTCGGTGGTAATGCATCCAACTAGTATCCATGAGGATGTGGGTTCGATCCCCAGCCTTACTCAGTGGGTTAAGGATCCAGTGTTGTGCCATGAGCTGTGGTGTAGGTCTCAGACATGGCTCGGATCCTGCATTGCTCTGACTGTGGTGTAGGTTGGCAGCTGCAGCTCCAATTCAACCTCTAGCCTGGGAACTTCCACAAGCTGTAGGTGCAACCTTAAAAAGCAAAAAAAAAAAAAAAAAAAAAAAAAAAAAATTAGTGTAAAAAAATGAAGTCTTTATCAAAGAAGTAAAACAATATATTGCCCAAGGTAATATATTACTTTGTGCTACTTAATGGAATATTAGTAAAAATCTGGGTAGATAAGTTTTACATTCTGTATTTAATTCTCTAGGTTTCAAACACATTTCCAGAAGTCATCTCAGTCTTTCTTCTGCTTAAGTAATAAGGCAATTGAGTAAGCAATGGGATGTTTAATGCTATCGTTTTTTCTTTAGAGTAGATGCTATAACCACCTTGGTATCTATTCTAGATTCTAGTCTTCAGTATTTTAAAACCAACAAAATCCTTCTTATCATAACTAAACCAAATTTCCTTTTCTTTCTTTTATTTTTGCTTCTTAGGGCATATGGAGGTTCCCGGTCTTGGGGTCGAGTTGGAGCTACAGCTGCCAACCTACACCACAGCCACAGCAATAAGAGATCCAAGCTGCGTCTGCAACCTACACAACAGCTCATGGTAATGCTGGATCCTTTAACCTACTGAGCAAGGCCAGGGATCTAACCCGCATCCTCATGGATACTAGTTGGATTCTTAACCTGCTGAGCCACAGTGGGAACTCCAGTTTCCTACTCTGTCATTTAATGGAGAAACTGCCCCTTGCAATTACAACTGACTTTTTGCTTGGTTTTTTAAAATTCCGGTGAATTGGTAACATGTATAATTTTTAGATAACTCACATATATCTATACACACACAAAAATAACCAAAGCAAAGGGCTACTGGTTTAGTTACCTTTCCCGTGTTAGTTCTGGTTTTGGGAAGTTAAGAGAAAACCCTTTGGTTTAGTCACAGAGGGGCTAAGTAGGCAATGGGAAACCGCTGCTGAAGAGAGTAGATACTCAATAAATGTATGTTATACCAAATGTATATTATATTAAATGTATAAAATGTGTATTATATATATGCATATTATACTAAATAATGTATGCTGTGGATCCAGGGAAGAGATACACAGGTAAAAAAAGAATTCATGCTTTTTTTGGTTGTCCAAAATGTTTTATTTTTTTGGAATAGTTATATTTAAGCTTTTGTTGCTATCCACACTGTGGCCTTTAATAAGAGCTTGAGCCACTTTGGGGTTCTAGCTCCGATAGAATCATCATCCCTTCACTCTTCGAATTCCCTTTCCCTTGTCACTTTGTGTGGTTTGTACAGTGAGAGGACCCTGGAAAAGAACACTTCCTGTGAACTTGAGAGACTAGCTGAGCCGTGCCCAAATCAGCAGGAGCAGGCAGGTGAAACTAGCTGGAGAGCAGGTATATGCTGGCCTCCTGGGCCAAGGTACGGCTGGGAGAGTGTCTGAAGGGTCCTGCTGACTCACCAGCAGAAAGAAGGGTGGTGCAGGTTGAACAGGGCGAGGTAGCACGGTCCACAGGACTGTGTAGACTGTGGTCAGTGGGCCAGTAGAGAACATTCGTGGATTAAACACCTAGCTGACTATTTCCCAGAAATGGTCTAGGTTCTAAAAGACAAAGATTTAGGTTTCTTGATTTTTTTTTTCTGTAAGTCACTTGAATCTTACGGTTTCCAATGAAAGCAAATGGCTATTGGTAATGCAGAGAAGATTGCTGAACTGCACCTGTGTATTTAAGACTTTTAAATGAAATTCTGAGTTACCTTACCTTATAAAAATACATGTCAGTATACTAAATACTCAACAAAGATCTAGGATGGGGATATTTAAAAATACATTTCTCTTGGGTCAGCACCAAAAATATCATTAGTTTTCTGTACAACCTGTGACAAGTTTTTCAGTATAGGTAAGTTAAAATGATGTGATAAAAAGCACAAACTCCACGGAAATCATTAGAGGATAGATCCAAACAACTTTCTAATATATGTTGACGTCAAGGTCAGGCAGTCCACTTGGAAGGGTGGGATCTTGAGTACCACGGAATCACTGTCTTAAGACATTGGACGGCAACCTTGTGTTATGGGGATACTTCACATCTCACACAAAAGGAGGCACTGGGACGTAGAAACTTAAGAAAGTTCTTAGAACCGTTAAGACTGAGGTGAAGAATTTGTGCAGCCTTCCACGATTTCAAAGAGGTAGTGATGGATACTCGTCCTCCTGGCGATGTCAAACGCCGTTTCTTCCAGGTTGTTCTTCAGCCCCGGTTTGATGTAGCGGTTCATCAGGAGGAGTTCCAGGGTGTCTTTGCTGTCTCTGTTTCCAGCCGCAAGATGTAAGGGGGTCAAGAGACCTTTTGTTTGGGCGTTGATGTCCGCGTCGTGCTGCAGTAAGAAAGAAGCCACTCTGGTGTTGTTCCACTTACACGCACTGTGCAGGGGTGTCCAGCCGTCCACCGTCACGGCATGAACGTCTGCCCCGTTCGCGATGAGCTCGCGGACCACGTCCAAGTGGCCGCTGTAGGCTGCTCGATGGAGTGGCGTGTACTCGTCTTCATCTCGAGTGTTCACGTGGGTGGCCTTTTCTGAAAGCAGTCTCCGCACAGTGCTAAGCTGAGAGGGAAGTGAGAGCTCTTTTAAACACCCAACGCAAAACGCAACGCGAGACCAAGAAAATTCAAGTGTCTAGTGGTGTTAGGTTGAGTTAAGTTAGCTAGAAACTTCCTTGGTAGTAGACGACTGCAAAAGAAAAATCACATTTTTCTTTGGGAGGTGGGGGTAGAGGGCAACTAACCATAACAAGTTAGTATTCACCAGAAACTGCTGATTCTGAGCACGGGATTCTCTGAATACCAAACCAGACACTTACTCCTGGTCCAAGTCTTATTGCACAAAAGCTGTGGTCCTGGACGAATAATACAGGCTAGAGTTATATTTAACGTTTTATATTTCATCTGTGATGAAGACATAATAATGGAACAGACGGATCTTTCGTAGTAAGGTTATCAAAACAATATACTTTCACAAAGTATAAAACCTGAAAAAATAAACTTTCATCAGTAGAATGCCATGGTAACAAGGAAATCTAGAGATTAAGAAGCTCGATTCCTTCTAACTAAAACAACCTGAGACACATGTTTTCTGGGAGTGGCTTTACGTTTGGTTTGAGGACCTCTGGTGGGATGCAGTCTGCTCTTGGGTTAAAAAGTTACCCCCAAATGCAAGATTTCTTAGGTATTAGTTTATTAACACAGACATGGAGGAGCTGAGTTAAACAAGGTAGAAGTGGCCAAGTGGGAAGAATAGATTTTTGATATTAAGATCATCCTACTTGGATGACTCTGGGTAAATTAATATTCCCAAATCTCAACTTCTTCATCTGTAAAAGGGAAAAATAGTGCCTATCTCATAGGAATGAAATCAATAATGCAGTAAGGCTACTCAGCCATATAAAAGAATGAAATAATGCCATTCACAGCAACAGGGAGGCAACCAGAGGTTATCATAGTAAGTCAAGTTAGTCAGAAAGACAAATACCATGTGATATCACTTATATGTGAAATCTAAAATATGGTACAAATGATCTCATCTATGAAACAAACAGACTAAGACAAGGAGAACAGACTTGTGGTTTCCAAGGGGGAGGGGGATGCAGAAGGGGGGGAATGGGAGGCTGCGGGGAGCAGATGTAACATATTATACACAGAAGGGATAATCAACAAGATCCTGTGTACAGCACAGAAAAATATATTCAATGTCCTACGATAAACCATTATGGAAAAGAGTATTTTAAAAAGTGTGTACATATATGTATAACTGAATCATTTTGCTACTCTGCAGTACAGAGGAATTACTACAACATTGTAAATCAACTATACTTCAGCAAAAAAATGTAGTAAGGCACACAGTAGAGTTGGGATTTAAGGGATGTTAATTCCCACCCTTTCTTTCTTAAATGGTACTTGTCTTTAAGATCATTGTAATGACTTAGTATAAATGATTTAAAAATATGGATGACTGCTTGCTCTCTTTATAGTTAATTATATCCTTAAAGCCCCCCAAATACCCCTGTCATCTTGTAGCTTACTATGTGCTTTCGTGTACATTGCCTCATTTGATCCTCTATATCTTATGTAAAAGAGGCAGATATTATGGTGGCCATTTTTTATAGATAAGAAGAGAGAGGGTCAGAAACAGCGGATTTGCCCAATGATACAGACCAAAGCAAAGTTTAGGGACAGGTCTTCTGGCTTTTACTTTCCCTTTTTTTTTTTTTTTGGTCTTTTTAGGGCTGCACCTATGGCATATGGAGGTTCTCAGGCTAGGGGTCTAATTGGAGCTGCAGCTGCCAACCTACACCACAGCCACAGCAACACGGGATCCAAGCTGAGTCTGTGACCTACACCACAGCTCATGGCAACACCCAATCCTTTAACTCACTGAGCGAGGCCAGGGAATGAACACGTGTCCTCATGAATACTAGTCAGGTTCATTAACCACTGAGCTACAATGGGAACTCCCATGGCTTTCTCTATTAAATTAAGGTTTCCTCTTTAACTTTTTTTTTTTTTTCTTTACCCGATTTTTTTCAGCAGCCCAAAGAAGCAATTTGCTTGGATCTTGTTCCATTTTTTTTTCTTGCAACTGGTACCACTCTTCAGTTTTTTCATCTTGCTCCTCATCTTCATCAGAATTTCCTACCCAGAGACTTTGGGTACCAGTGGGAATAAGATGTCCATGTGTTTCCAACAATTCAAGTTGGTTAAAATGTTCAGAAAAGTCCAAGGAGTCCTCTGGGTCTGGTTTTCCATCATCATTTACTTTCTCTTTTTCCATTTTTTACTACTATTCTAAATAATAAAGCATTTCAAATGCCAGGGTATAAATAATCTTTCCAGGGATGAATTATGTCTGCTTTCTCTTATTCATCAAGATCTGAAATCACAAATACAAAAATTAGGAGCAAAATAGCTTTATCAAAAGCATAGGTAAGTATTGCAAACACACACAAATAAACACTAAACTTTTTGATATTTATTAATACCCAAATAGTGGAGCTGATAGATTTCAGTCATCTCTCTCTCTCTCTCTCTCTCTCTCTCTCTCTTTTCTCTTTTTCTAGGGCTGCACCCGCGGCATATGGAGGTTCCCAGGCTAGGGGTCTAATCAGAGCTGTAGCTTCTGGCCTATGCCAGAGCCACAGCAACACTGGATCCGAGCTGTTTCTGGGACCTACACCACAGCTCATAGCAACACCAGATCCTTAATCCACTGAGAGAGGCCAGGGATCGAACCCACAACCTCATGGTTCCTAGTCGGATTCGTTAACCACTGAGCCACAATGGGAACTCCTCATCTCTTTTTTTAATGGTCTAATATTCATTATTTTTTGGTTGTTTTCTTCTACTAAGTCAATGGGTTATAACTATTTTGAATCTATTAGTTCAGATACTATGCTATATTATGCTAAGTGATTAATGCTTGATGCTTATTTTTTAAAGACTATTTTATTTTTTGCTTTTTAGGGTAGAACCTAAGGCATATATATAAATTCCCAGGCTATGGGTCAAATTGGAGCTGCAGCTGTTGGCCTACGCCACAGCCACAACAACGCCAGATCCCAGCCGAGTGTGAGACATACACCACAGCTCAAGGCAATGCTGGATCCTTAACTTACTGAGCAAGGCCAGGGATCGAACCTGCGTCCTCATGGATAATTAGTTGGGTTCATAACCAGCTGAGCCTCAACTGGAACTACAATGCTTGAAACTTTAACACAATAACACAATTTGTAGAAACTAGAGACACAAATCCTACAGAACAGATGCAAAACCTTTTAGTTCCTAAAAACAAACAAACAAAACCCCCTACTTCCAAGATTCAGAGATTCTTAAGAGCTGGAATAGCCCCCTAAGGACATATGTCCTAATGTCTCATCAATGCAGAGATCTTTATAATGACATCTGTAGTAATTACTCTATTCCTACTTTAGCAATTAATTTTAGGCTTAGAAAAATTCACTACTTTAAAAAGTAGTCTTGGAGTTCCAGTCATGGCTCAGTGGTTAACGAACCCGACTGGTAACCATGAGGTTTTGGGTTCGATCCCTGGGCTCACTCAGTGAGTTAAGGATCTGGCATTGCTGTGGCTGTGGCGTAGGCAGGCAGCTACAGCTCCGATTAGACCCCTAGCCTGGGACCCTCCATATGCTGTGGGTGGGCCCTAAAAAGACAAAAAGCCAAAAAAAAAAAAAAAAAAAAACCTAGTCTTATTCACTGATAGGCAACTACAGATCTTTGTTGGTTTCCTGTTTTGAAACTTAATTTTGGCTCTTATTCACTCCTTCATTCAACAAATATGAACAGAATTTTTGGTCTGTGCCAGTCTCTGAGTATTGTTCATTAATGAACAATTAATCTCAAGAAGCTTACTGTCTAGTTCCCATCATGGAGCAGTGGAAATGAATCCGACTAGGAACCATGAGGTTGTAGGTTCGATCCCTGGCCTTGCTTGGTGGGTTAAGGATCTGGCGTTGCTGTGGCTGTAGTGTAGACCAGCGGCTACAGCTCTGATTTGACCCCTAGCCTGGGAACCTCCATGTGCCGCAGGTGTGGCCCTAAAAAGACCAAAAAAAAAAAAAAAAAAAAAAAAAGGTTACTCTCTAGTCAGTGAGACTGGCAAACACAGTGTAATGAGTACCATGATAAGACCAGGTCCAGATACAATGAATATACAGGAAGGTCATAACCTAGGCCATTAACCCAGTCCTAAGGGATTAGAGAAGGCTTCCTGAAGGAAATATTTACTCTGCTAGGCTGCCATAATAATTTATAAACCAATATCAACTTAGAGAGTTACTCAGCATATTAAACTTCAATAAAAGAGATGAGAATCATAGATATTTAAAAAATATTATTTCTCGGCTTCCCAACTATATTTGTTGAAACCTTACCAGTCTTTCAAGATTCTTCTCAGAGGTTGCCTATCTCATTAAATCTTTCTTGAGCTTCCAAATCATCTCTCGTTTCTACTTTTTTTGCTGCTACATACTATCTAATTTTGTTCTTGTTTGAGCCTCTTAAAATACTGTCAGCTTAAGGACAGGAGCTATATTTAACTTACCTTTGTGTTCCACTTATATACAGCAGGTGTTAAGAACTATCTGTAGAATTCAGAGTTCCCACTGTGGCTCAGTAGGCTAAGGACCTGACATAGTCTCTGTGAGGATATGAGTTCCATCCCTGGACTCGCTCAGTGGGTTATGAATCTGGTGTTGCTACAAGCTATGGTGTAGGTTTTAGATGAGGTTCAGATCCTGGTTGCTATGGCTATGCTGTAGGCTGGCAGTTGCAGCTCTGATTTAACCCCTAGCCTGGGAACTTCCATATGCTGCAGGTGCGGCCTTGGAAAAAAAAGAAAGAAAAAAGAAAAAAAAAAAAAAAGAGAGAGAGAGACAAAGAAAGAGAGAAATACTTGCAAAATTAAACTGAATTAAAGCCCTATCACTTGATTTTACTTGAAATTAATTCTGAGAAGCTCAAGAGTTAGGCATACCACTAACACAATGATTTTTTCCTACCTAATTTCACAAATTTTAGTTGATACAATCTTAAATGCATCATTACATTTTACACTTTATTACTAGTGCCAAGAGCAGTAAACTCAAGTTTAAATCTATCACATATGATCAGTACCTTCTCTGGACTTACTTCTTTGTTGCACAATATAAGAATTTTACTAAAGGATTTCCAAAAACTGTCCAGGTTTCAGAGTCAACAGAGAGACCCTGTCAGAAAGGCTTTATGTTCTAATAATCTCACTTTTTCCTTTTTTCTCAAATTATTCTCTGAAACTTACGACATAAAAGATCATACATCTACTCATTAAACACTAAATAAATACCAGTAAATAATGTTAAGTTCACTTGTTAATTATATCAATTATAGTAATATTATAGCACAAATTTTAAGGCCCCCCCCTCCTTTTTATGAAAACTCTCGGAGTTCCCATTGTGGCTTAGTGGCAATGAACCCTACCAGTATCCAAGAGGATTCAGGTTTGATCCCTGGCCTTGCTCAGTGGGTTAAAGATCCTGCATTGCTGTGAGCTGTGGTGTAGGTCGCAGACATGGTTTGGATCTGGTGTTGTTGTGCATAGGGTGGCAGCTGCAGTTCCAATTTGACCTGGGAACCTCCATATGCCACAGGTGTTGTCCCCCCCCAAAAAAAACCCCAAAACTACAGAACACTGTAAATCAAATATAAAGAAAAAAATAAAAATCATTAAAAAAATAAAATAAATCCAGTACTTAAAAAAAAAAAGCTCCTTATAATTTGAATTTACTGTTTCAGATAAAATTAATTACATATAAAGATTCTGTAGCGGATTTAAAAAGTTAAACCGAGATGCATATTCCTGATTCAGGATTTAAAGAGTCCATCAAGACTCCTATTTGATGATACCCCACCAGGAAGAAACAGTCTATGTTTTGCTAAAGATCACATTCCATAGAGATCTAAACTATATCAACTCCTCACAAACAACCCAGTGACAGGGGTGGGGGGTGTGTAAACCCCATTTTACAGGTGAAGGCACTGAGGTTCAGATAGATTAAACAACTTTCAATGAAACTTAAAGTCCATATTTTCTAATTCAAAAGTTTCACATTATTTTTTACTGCACCCTGTTTTACTGCCGTCTGCACAAAGCAACATAGATGTGCTGAACCAAGGATCCAGGGAGACAGTAAGAGGACGCAGGGAAAGGCCTGCAAACTAGAGTCCGAATGCTCAATCTCGGGAGTGGGAGTGAGGCTAGAAGGCCACCAGTCCCCGCCGGTCACTTCACTGGCCCGGGAGTCGAGTCTGCGGCCTTCCAAACTGCTAAGGACAAGGAAGCCGCTCCTGCTCTACCTAGGACCCATGCGGCGGCCCTATTTACAGGGCTCCGCAGGGGTCGACAGGTGACCCGCCCCTTTGAGCCCAAGAATTCTTAGGTGGCGCCAAGCAAGCTGGAAGCGGACCCCGGATAAGAAAGAGCTACCTACCTTGCGGGAGGGGGAAATCGCCGCCGGGAACTTCGCTTCCGGGGTTCGTCCCCTCGGCTACTCAGGATTGGCTCCTCTATGAGGGCGGGGCGTCGCCGCTACTTTCCCTGCGACCTCACAGCATCCTCAACCAATGAGAAGAACTAAACTACTACGTCATCAATGAAGTCTCGCGAGAAAAAGCTGCTGTTTCTCTCCCGCCTAATTCAGGTCTTTGGCCAAACCTATACTGAGAGACCAGCTCGGGCTGTACCGTTACCTTTTTTCTCGCGGATCTCCCTCCTTCTTCCCGGGTAAAACACAACTTCGGGTCCCCAGGGTGGGGCTTTGGAGAGTCCCGGTGTGGGGTAATTTAGGAGTCGTTTCTTGTATCCCGGGCTCGGAGAGGATTGACCCTGTGGCAAGAATGGGCGGAGAAGGCTGGGGAGGAGCCTTGGAGGTTGGCGCGTTCTGGTTTCCGATAGTCCAGTGGTGAGGGCTTGTTGAGGCTTGGAATTCCCACCGTTCCGCGGTGGCTGCGCTCCTCCCGCAAATAGCCTGGCCCTTTTTCTTAAGCTGCTGACACTTGATGTTGTCTCTCCGCAGACCACGTGTTTCTGTTTATTTACACCAGCTTTAAACACTGGGCCCTTCTCTTATCAAAACAAGCCCATTTCTTTAAAAACAGTTCTGTGTTTAAGCAGGAAATACCGGCGTCACTTCCCTGCTTCATAGTAGCCTGTCTATGCAAATTAAACTTTGCGGCACATGGAGAGTTGTTGATGTATTAAAACAGAACTGGGTGTGACCCTTATTGCCCATTCATTTAACAGAAGTTAGCTTCCCACAGGGCATGGTGAAGGGAAATAGGAGAGGAGCTGAAACATAATGGTCAAACTAGAATGGCACTGGAGACACTATTTTCTGTTCTTAAAAAAGTATAGTAGGTGCTTAGATGAAAATGAGACTTCCAAAATTACCAGTCTGCTTTTTAAAAATGTGTTTTAAATAATATAATTTTGTTTTAGGATTTGGAATCGAGTGAGTTTTCTGACACATTTGATCGCAGGACCCAGGGGTACTTGGAGAGAAAACTGATCCGGGAGGAGCTGGACTGACCGCAGAAATGAGTCCTGCAGATACCCTGTAAGCTCCTGTCTTCCAGAATCTCTGTTGCTTTGGGTTTCTACATCCCATCAACTATGATCATCATAAAAGAAAACTTATGTAATAAATTACGAGTAAATCAAAAGCTTGCCTATGAACAGAAGTGTTAGTCATCAAAAAGGATGTTTGGAATGTCAGTAAATATCATACTGTATGGTTTTTGACAAAAGATAATATGTAGCTATAGTTGGGGGTCTTGCGGTAGATTGGCATATTGTTATATGTTTATATTCTTGGTTTTTGGTAAAATATTGAAGCTATAAATGTTTTTTATCTTTTTTTTTTCTTTTTCTTTTTAAAGGGCTGCACACACAGCATATAGAGTTTCCCAAGTGGGGGTCAATCCAAGTTGTAGCTGCAGTTCCTACACCACAGCAAGGCCAGATCCAAGCTGCATCAGCAACCTGCACCACAGCTCAGGGTCACGGGATCCTTTACCCACTGAGCAAGGCCAGGAATTGAACCCACATCCTCATGGATACTAGTCGGATTCATTAACCGCTGAGCCATGACAGGAACTCCTATAAATATTTTTTAATAACTAAGTCTTACTAGCTAATGCAAGTCGGTTTAAGCAGATTTTTAGGGGAGGAAAGTGCTTTAGTACTGAGTATATTGGAAATGAGTCTGACTAAAATGAAAATAAATAAAAGGACTAGAAAAAGTTATGTAGAAAAAGCGTAAACGTAGGTAGAGTCTTTCACCTTGGTTTTAACTTTTGATTAACACCATGTGACCTTGGGCAGATTAGCAAGTCTGTGAACCTTGCCTCAATTTCTTCATTTGTATAATTGGATTCGTTTCTGCTGCATCACCACGGGAGCTCCTCATTTTTGGAGTGTTTGAAGAGAAATCTTTTCTGGAAAATTTTCTTGTGTTTAAAGGTTTGAATTTTGGAGATAGAGATAAAGTTTTGTTTGTTTGTTTTTTGTTTTTTCTTTAAGTTCATATGGTTGAGAGAAAACAGCCTGAGTTTTAATCTTGGGTTTTAGTCCTGTTTCTGCCATTTTGTTTCATGATAAGTCAGTTAATTTCTCTGTATTTAGCCTTCCGGTTTCTCAGAAATAATAATACTTAACCTGTTTACATGTGGGAATTGAGATCAGTGATAGCAAAATATTTTAAAGAAAGTTAAAAGTTACATTAAATGTAAGAGTATTAATAACTATTACATTGCTGCTTCACATGAAAGTACTTTTGAACACTGCCAAATTTAAATGGAATTGTAAAACTGTTTTGTTACTTGGCCAAATTTGTTAATGAAAAACTAAAGTTATATGAAGGGTAGAGCCTAGCAAGCCTCTTCGGGGGCCTGGATGTAAGTTGCTAGTTTATTAGGATAAAACCTACTTATAAAGTAAGTTGAGGAGTTCCACTATGGCTCAGTGGGCTAAGTGTCCAGTGTTGTTACTGCTGTGGCTTGAGTTTGATCCCTGGCCCAGGAACTTATGCGTGCCATGGGTGAGCCCCACCCCCCAAAAAAAAGTAAGAAGAAAGGCTTTTATTTATTTATTTATTTATTTATTTATTTATTTATTTATTTTTACAGCTGCATCTGTGGCATGTGGAAGTTCCCAGGCCAGGGCTTGAATCTGAGCCACAGCTACCACCTATGCCTGCAGCTGCAGCAACACTGGACCCTTTAATCCACTGCACTAGGCCAGGGACTGAACCCACACTTCCACAGCTCCTCTAGCCGCTGCAGTCAGATTCTTAACCTATTTCACCATAGCGGGAACTCATAGAAGACCTTTTAAAATTAAACTGTTAACTCTAATTTCTTAGAAAAGTGCAAAGCAGATAAACAACAAGTTTAGATACTGGGGTCAAATCTTCTTGATTGTTTGGAACAGAATAGGAGAACAACCAAGCTTTCTGATCCAGGTTACGTGTAAGTGTATAAAACCGGTTGTAACGAGGTTGTAGATTTTTGAAGCAGTTACAGAACCTTTGAAAAATGTATATACATTTTTTCTGTATTATATTAGTGTTAGGAAAACTATGACATGAATAATCTATTGAAAGCTTCAAATTTTCAGACCTAGTTTAAGGCTGAACAGATGATTTTACTCCATAACTGCTGTTATTTTATAGGTTTAGGTTTCAATTTGCTTGAACATCTTTTAATGAATTACATTGAAGTGTTTCTTCCTTTTTAATACAGTGATGATGAAAATACATTTAAAATCTTAGTTGCCACGGATATTCATCTCGGATTTATGGAAAAAGATGCAATCAGAGGAAATGATACGTTTGCTACACTTGATGAAATTTTAGGACTTGCCCAGGAAAACGATGTGAGTTTGGTTTGCATTTTTGTAGTTTCTACCAAGTTCCCTTACGCAACACGCTCTTTTTCTTCCTAACATTAGAGATGTGTTGTTTAGACCCGTGTGCTCACCTTGCCAGCTTAAATATCAGTATACGTGAAAGCCCCAAGCAGATTCTGTGTGCTTTTTTTCTCTTCTGTCAGGTAGGAGTACTTTTGTAAATAGTCTGTAAAAATTTTTTAAATATTTGTGGAGTGTTTACTTGAGTACAGCGCCCTGTGGCAGCTTTTATTTCAAACGAACATCATCAGAAACTACGACAATCACAGTTTCTGCTCTCAAAGAACATACAGCCAGTCAGTATCCGAGATAAGACAAATGTCCACAATGCTCGTGCAAGGTTGTGTGTGATAAGAGCCTTAAGAAAACAATACACAGCACTTCCTGCAAGTTTAAAGGTAGAGGAGATGGCATTTGGCCGAGGACAGCAAGATGAGATTAATGGAGGAAGCGGCATTTAGCTTGGGCTTGCAGGGGTGGCAGGCATACAGGCGCGCACATCTCCCGAGAAGCAGGAGGAAGGGCACGGAGGTGAGACAGTAGGTACGTCGACTCTGTGTGCCTCACTCATAGGTCCCATGTTAGAAAACATGCTGAAAGACCAGACATGTGGTTTGAGCTGCATCAGTGGCTTCAAATGCCAGATTGGGGAGTTTGTACCCAATTTAATAAAAAGTCTTCGGGCAACAGAGTATAGCACGAAAGCAAGGTGAGTTTGAGGCTTTTTAAAAGTGCTGGTGTGGAATGGAAAAGAGGAAGCTTCTCTGGCCACTGTGGGGGCAAAAATCTTTTCCCTTCTAGGTTCTTTGGCTGGTCTGATAATTCAGTTGACGTGAGACAGATGAACAGAAACAAATTTCATACTTATGGGAACCCCACAAAAATAGGAGACTCCCCAGGAAGTGGTATAATTGAGGCTTATCTGCCATCCCACGCTAAGGAGAAGGGGGAAGAGGACTCAGGGTTCAAGGGGAGGAAGACACGTGGCAGAAAGATGAGAAGAGCAGATGTTAGGAGCAGATGTTTGGTAAATAGGTGTTTGCCATGCCATGCAAATAAGTCTTTTGTACATAAGACTTTATCTCTGGTCATAGCTTCTTCCTAGTACCTGCCCCCTATTGAGGTTCTTTTCAGCAGTTGAGAAAAAGGCGAAAAAGCTTTTCGTGACTCTTTTGGGGTCTTAGTTGTCGTCAGCTCAAGCCTGAACACATGCCAGAGTGGCCCATTTTGGGGTGACATGTTCTGTCCCCCTCACTAGCGTAGCCCACAGTGATCTGGACTCCGGCTTCTTTTGGATCATTAAGAATTTCAGTTTCTCTAGGTTGACGGTATACTTCTGGAAAGTGTGTTGGACTTTTTTCCCATATGATTTCCCTTCTCTCTGGTTGTTCCTGAGTTCTCTTCCCCAAACCTCATTTATCCTTCATGGTACAACTCCAGTGCTGCCCTGTTAGCGCATTCTTCCCAGACTTTGTCCTCAGATGTGTTTCCTTCCCTCAGTTAGAGTTGTTTGTAAAGTCATCTCTCCTCCTGGTTTGTTTATGTGTTGGTTCTAGTGCTTGTCAGAGTCTGATTTACGTTTAGATACACAGCAGTTTGTCTCTTCCAGGAGATTTCGAACATACTTAGGACAGGGATCGTATTTTATTCATCATACCCAGGATGCGGTAAGCACACTGTCTGTATTTAATGAGGGCAGGGACCTCATCTACTTTGTAGATTACTGTTGCCTTAGCTGCCAGTGCCTGTAGAACTCTGCTCGTTGAATGAATGGAATGAATAGCTTAGATTGCATAGACTGTCCCTTCCATAGGTTTTACGAAAGTGCTAAGTTTATGTTTGATTTGGAGAACTTGAAGACAAGAAATGTGATCACTTTGGGTAGCTCGAGTCAGAGACTTGGGGTAGTAATTTGGAGATGACTTTTTCGAAGATGGCCTAGGACTCTAAGTTGGAATCAGATACATAACCCGGTAGGAAGGCCCTTTGAAAAAATAAAATCTTTTAAATCTCCGTACATAGTAGTGTCTTTTTTTTTTTTTTTTTCTTTTTGGGCTACACCCATGGTGTATGGAGGTCCCCAGGTTAGGGGCCCAGTCGGAGCTGCTCCTGCCGACCTGCACCACACCCACAGCAACATGGGAGCTGAGCTGCATCTGAGACCTACAGCACAGCTCATGGCAATGCTGGATCCAGATCCCTAACCCACTGAGTGAGGCCAGGGAACAAACCTGTGTCCTCATGGATACTGGCTGGCTTCATTACCACTAAGTCGCAATAGGAACTCCCGTGATAGTATCTTATGATTTTTTTCTATCTCTTGATCTGAAATTAAAAAATAATTTTCACCTATAAAACATACTAATTTTCATACTATTTTCTGTTCATTTAGGTGGATTTTATTTTGTTAGGTGGTGACCTTTTTCATGAAAATAAACCCTCAAGAAAAACATTACATACCTGCCTCGAGTTATTAAGGAAATATTGCATGGGGGATCGTCCTGTGCAGTTTGAAATTATCAGCGATCAGTCAGTCAACTTTGGTTTTAGTAAGTAAGTATATTTAAGTGCTTAAGTGAATGCTTCCTTGTGCATAATATTTTCTGCATAAGACACATAAACAGTAACAATCCGCCATGTTACCTTCATTATAAGCTGTTTTCTTGGTAAATGTCGCTCTTTGAATTTCCTGCACATTATTGTATTCATTCGTTTTTCTCTAATAAATAATGGGACTAGGTATCTTCTCAAATTTTTATTGTACGTTTGGTATCTCTTCTGTTTATATCCTTTGTCCCTTTTAAAGATTGAGGGTTTTTTATTTATTTATTTATTTTTTGTCTTTTCTTACTGAATTTACAGGAGTTATTTATATATTCTAGATACTAACCCTTTGTCAGGCATTTTTATCCCCCCAATCAGTGGATTGTCTTTTAACTTTGTTTATAGGGCCTTTTGTTGACAGAAATATTTAATTTTGACATACATAGTCAAATACGTTGTTCTTTTTCTTTATGATTTGTGCTTTGGGGACTTATTTACAAGCTCTTTAGCTTATTTATCCAGCTAAAACCCCACGTCATAAAGGTACTCTCATGTTTTTTCTTAAGCTTTATGCAGGTACCACATTGCCCTCAGTTGAAATGGTCTGAAAATCTCCTTCCGCCTATGCCAAAGTCTTGGTCTTTTCCTGAAAGACACTGACGCTTTTGAGGTGTAATGGTCAGGTATTTTGTAGAATGTCTTGAAAGTTGAAACTTGGATTTTTCTTATGATGAAACTGGGGTTATTGGTTTGGGGGGAAGACTGTTCCTCATGGTTCTCCCAGCATGTGAGGAGCACCTGCCAGTAACAAGTTTGTCCCGGAGTTCCCGTCGTGGCTCCGTGGTTAATGAATCTGACTAGCATCCATGGGGATGCAGGATCAGTCCCTGGCCTTGCTCAGTGGGTTAAGGATCTGGCGTTGCCCTGAGCTGTGGTGTAGATCGCAGACGTGGCTTGGATCCTGTGTTACTGTGGCTGTGGTGTAGGCCGGCAGTTACAGTTCCAAAATGACCCCTAGCCTGGGAACCTCCACGTGTCCCGGGTGTGGCCGTAAAAAGCAGGGGGTGGGGGAGCCAAGCCAGTTTGTCCCTGGTGAGGTTAACCTTGGTCACTTGGTTAAGATGGTTTCTGCCAGGTGTCACCACGGTCAGGTTACAATTTTCCCTTTCCATACACTCTTTGTGAGAAGTGAGTTGCGAAGTCCAGCCTGTACTTAAAGAGAAGGAGTTGAGTTTCACCTCCTGGAATGAGGAAGGAGTGTCTGAGAATTTATGGGCATGTTAAAACCACCACAGTAGTTAGTTAATATTTTAGAGCAGGCTGTGCAACTATTCTGTTCCTCTTTAAAGTTTGCCCAGTAATTTTAGCATTCGTCAGTGGTCGTTGCGTACAGCAGTTGTAACTGTGGTGTTTTTTTCACTTTTTTTTTTTGGCTGTTCCATGCCACACACGCACACACACACACACACACACACACACACATATACATATATATATGGTGATCCATGAAAACAGACACAGCCATATTTACTTATTATTTATATATATATATATATATATATATGTTAAAATGAGTTTATATTGGGAGGTAAACTGAGATTGAGATTTTTGTATGTAAGAAAATGGCTGTTTTTAACTTTGGATTGATAATTTGATGAGTATAGAATCAGATTTTAGGGAGTTCCTGTCATGGTGCAGCAGAAACGAATTGGACTAGGAACCATAAGGTTGCAGGTTCAATCTCTGACCTCACTCAGTGGGTTAAAGATCTGGTGTTGCCGTGAGCTGTGGTGTAGGTTGCAGACATGGCTCAGATCTGATGTTGCTGTGGTGAAGGCTGGCAGCTGTAGCTCTAATTGGACCCCTGGCCTGAGAATCTCCACATGCCACGGGTGTGACCCTTAAAAAAAAAAAGAATTAGATTTTAAAAGATTCCTATAATTTTTAACGTATGTCTTGGTTTTAAGAATTCTGATCAGTGTCTTTAGCTGTCTTCTATTCAAATTTAAAACTTTAGCGTTTTCTTCTTTCATTTGTTTTTTTTTTATTTTTTATTTTTTTTTGTCTTTTCTAGGGTCGCACTCTCAGCATATGGAGGGTCCCAGGCTCGGGGTCTAATCAGAGCTGTAGCCGCCAGCCTACACCACAGCCACACCACCACCAGATCCAAGCTGCAACTGTGACCTACACCACAACTCATGGCAAAGCCAGATCCTTAACCCACTGATCAAGGCCAGGGATCGGACCTGCAACCTCATGGTTCCTAGTCTGACTCATTAACCACTGAGCCATGACGGGAACTCCTCTTCCTTCATTTTATTTTTGAACTGCTTCACCTGCCCCATAGATGTGTTTACCTATTTCTTTGTTCAGTCTTGCTGTTACTTGTATTTCCTTCCTTTTGTCTACATTCTGTTTCTTTTCTGAAGTACAGTTTTTTGTAGTTTATCATTGGCTCTCAGTGGTAAGCTCTTATTTTTTGTTGCTTTTGAGGAGTCTGCTGTCATTTTAGTTGCTGCAAAAGCTGTATAACATTGTGGTTAAAAGCATGGATTCTGATATAAGACTGTCTGAGTTCAAATCCTGGCTTGGCTGTACCTCAGTTTCATCATCATAAGGTGGGAAAAGAATAGTGCTAATCTTACAGAATTGTTGTTAGGAGTAATTAATTTAAAAAACTTCTTAGACTAGTACCTCGCATAAAGAAAGCACTCAGGTAGTTATTACATTTTTCTTGTTGCCCTTAGCATTTTGCAGTCTTACTGTGGCATATTTAGTTGTGGATTTAGTTCCCTTTATCCTGCCTGGGCTTTTATGCGTTTCAATCTAGGAATTTTTTTTTCAGCAATTTTGGAAAATTCTTACCTTTGAAAACCATGTTTTCAAACATTGTTTCCCATTCTTTCTCTTTCTGAATATTATTTATAGCTTACTCCCTCTTTAATATTCCTTATAATTTTAATAAAATGAAGAATAAAAACCATATGATATCTCAATAGATGCAGAAAAAACATTTGACAAAATTCAACATCCTTTCCTGATAAAAGCTCTTAATAAACTAGGAGAGGGAATGTACCTCAGCATATGCCATTTATGATAAGTCTGCAGCTAACATCAAACTCAGTGGTAAAAAGCTGAACATTTATCTTCCAATGTCAGGAAAAGACAGGGAGTCCCACTCTAGTCACTTTTATTCAAAACAGTATTATAAGTCCTAGCCTGAGCAATTAGGCAAGAAAAAGAAATAAAAGGAAGTTCCCATTGTGGCTCAGTGGTAACAAACTCATCTAGTTTCCATGAGGTTGCGGGTTTGATCCCTTGCTTCACTCAGTGCGTTAAGGATTCGCCATTGCTGTGAGCTGTGGCCTAAGTTGCACCTGCAGCTCCAATTTGACCCCTAGCCTGGGAACTTCCACATGCTCCTGGTGCAGCCCTAAAAAGACAAAAAAAAAAAAAAAAAAAAGAAAGAAGAAAAGAAATAAAAGGAATTCACATCAGAAAAGAAGGAAAATTATCTTTTTATAGATGACATGATAATATATGGAAAACCCTAAACTAAAACTAAAAAACTGTTTAGAACTAAAAAATGAATTCAGTAAAGTTTCAAAATATAAAATCAGTGTATAGAAATCAGTTACATTTCTACACAATAATGACAGACTATAGGTGTTAAGCTAAGTGTATGGTAAGCCTTAGGTGTGGGTATCATTTTGCAGTACATGAGTATATCAAATCAACACATTGTATACCTTAAAGTTATACAACATCCTATGTCAATTATGTCACAATGCTGGAAAAAAAATACAGTGTATTATAATGCTGCAATAATTAAAAATGTGGAATGACTCATGAATTGACAGGCAGATAAATGAAAAAGTTTAGAAATTCCAGAAAGAGCCTCAATACAGGTAGGAATTTAGTATTTGATAAAGGTGGTGCCTCATCTTTGGGAGAATTATGGCTTATTCAATAAAAGAACTAGAAGAAACTGTTAGACATTATAAAAAAAATTTGGATGTGGAAAAGGCTTTTCTAGGTATTATACAAATCCAGTACCCATAAAAGAAAAGATTGATATGTTTCTCTTTGTAAATTTCTGTATGGCAGTGGCTACCCAAAGCAAAGTCAAAAGTCAGGGTTCAACCAGGAAGAATATTTGCAAATTAACATCTAAATTTCCCCATAGATAAATAGTTCTTTGAAGTCATTTAAAAAATTCATGAGTTAATAACAAAGTAGCTAAAGAATATGGACATAGTTCACAGAAAAGGAAGTAAAGTGGCATTTAAGCATAAAAGGTACAATATGAAGTATATGGAGATATTTTTCTCCTGTGGGATTGACATAGGTCAGTGATTCCAATCCTGGATGCACATGATCATTACCTAGGAATCGTAAAAAATGCTGATGTCCAGTCTCCAGGTCAGTTCATCTCTGTGTGTGTGTGTGTCTTGGACATGGCTGGATCTTTAAAGAGTCCTAGAGAATTCTGACATGCAGCTAGGTTTTAGAACCACTTGGCATGGATTGAAAAAGCTTGATAACGTATTATGTTGGTGGATTAAGGGGAAGTGGTCTCGTGCATTGCCATTGTCTTATGTGTGAATTATACAACTTCTCTGGAGGAAAATTGGAAGTAGTTATCAAATTTACAAATGCACGCATATCTTTTGATATACAGTTTCCTTCTAGATAGTCTCCTGTACTCTCATAAGGGCAATTTTGTACAAGATTACTCACTGTAACATTATTTATGAAACAAAAGACTGGAAATAATCTAAATGTCCATTGATCGGTAACTATTTAAACACATTAAAATAATCCATAGAATGTCTGATCCCCCCCCACCCCCCAAATAAAAGCAAGGTGCAGAATCCATATTGTGCTACCGTTTGTGTGAGAAGGAAGATGTGTTTATTTGCATCTGTGCAGATGCACTGGAAATAGCTAAGTCATTTGCTTCTAAGAGGAGGAGCTTGGTGACTAGGGACAAAAGTGGGTGGGAAGCTTTAAATTGTATAAGTAGTAAGTGATAGAGCTGGAATATTTAATTTAGGTGTTTTGGATACCAGACTGGCTGTGTTTCTTCTGCTCCCCCTTTGACAAATAATAAACCTTATACAAAGGCTTTTAGCGTTTTGAAAGCCTCTTAATTTCCCATTAATCAGATACTCAACTCTGTCATAGTTCACAAGCATCATTTATTGTATGGTTTAATTTTAAAGTGTTTTTCTTTGAGATCTTATCAAATTTGAGTTAAAATGAATCGTTACCTATGAATTTATTTATTAATTTCGTCTTTTTTTTCAGGGCTTGGAAATAGTGCAGGTTTGTTTTTTTGGTTTTTTTTTTGGTTTTTTTTTTGTCTTTTTAGGGCTGTACCCAAAGCATGTGGAAGTTCCCAGGCTAGGGGTCAAATTGGAGCTGCATCTGCTGGCCTGCACCACAGCCACAGCAACACCGGATCCTTAACCCACTGAGCAACACCAGGGATTGAACCCGCGTCCTCATGGATACTAGTCAGATTCATTAACTGCTGAGCCATGACAGGAACTCCATATTTTTTTTCTGAGGCGCCAAACTGGCCATCAGTTGCCAGCTTCGATCATTCAGTTTGCCTATAATATAATTCATTACTTTTTTGAAGGAGGCTAATGAGGAAACAACTTTTGTCTCTTATTGAACTTTAACTTTCTTTTCTTTTTTTTAAGGTTTCCATGGGTGAACTACCAAGATGGCAACCTCAACATTTCAATTCCAGTGTTTAGCATTCATGGCAATCACGATGATCCCACAGGGGTAAGTAATTACTGGGTTCTTAAAGTTTGTTGAAGTTTTAGAAAGGATCAGTTTAGTTTGTCTGGGGAAAGCATTCTTCTACTTCTTCCTGGCAATTTTTAGTCAAATTGAGTCAAAAGTTCAAGTTGACTTTTATCATTCGTAGAAGGCTTTCTCCTGCTTTTTAGGTAATTTTTACAAATCTGGACTAATAATTGGCATGTGAGATATGCTTTTATTTCATGCAGGTCGAGGTTAACAACAAGTAACCAGGAGGAGGACTAAACCCCTCCCATTTGTACAGTGCCATACAGTTTACCAAGTGCTTTTGTATCTTTCATCTCATAAATCTCCCGGGTAGGAAATGATTGTTTGAGGAGCACTTTTAAATCTAAATTAGATCATCTTATCTTCTCTTTGATATGGAAGTGCCGATGGTCCCCAACTTATGCTGGTTCCACCTAAGACTCTTCAACTTTACAAGGATGCGAAATTGATACGCATTCCGTAGAAACTGTACTTTGAATGTTGATCTTTTTTGGGCTCCCGCAGCTCCCAGTCAGCCATGGGATCACAAGGGTGAACAACTGCTATGCTTAGAAACATTCTTTACTTCATACAACCTTCTGTTTTCACTTTCAGTACCTCATTCAGTACATTCGTTGAGATACTCAGTACTTGGTTGCGAAAGTATTTATACTATACTTTTGCCCAACTCTAGGCTAATGTAAGCATTTCTGAGCATGTTTAAGGGAGGCTAGGCTAAACTAGGATTTTCCTTAGGTTAGGGGCTTTTTAATTACATTTTCAACTACAGTATTTTTACCTTACAATGGATTTATTGAGACATAAACCCACTGTAGTTGAGGAAGGTCTTTAATAATAGGGGTCCTAAATTCAAAATGTCTTTTTGTTTTATCCGGTCATTAATAAATCATGAGTTGACTAGTCTTTTTCTCACCTCTTAAAAGGTCTACTTTATATTACAAAGCATGGATTTTTTTTCTTTTTTCTTTTTTTTCTTTTAGGGCTGCTCCCATGTCATATGGAGGTTCTCAGGCTAGGGGTCGAACTGGAGCTGTAGCTGCTGGCCTGTACCACAGCCATAGCAATATCAGTTCTGAGCTGCATCTTGGACCTACACCACAGATTGGGGCAATGCAAGATCCTTAACCCGCTGAGCAAGGCCAGGGATCGAACCTGAGTCCTCATGGATGCTAGTCAGATTTGTTTCCGCTGAGCCATGATGGGAACTCCCAAAGCATGGATGTCATAGCTGACTTTTATTTTCCAGTGGACGAGGCACCATGGTAAGTTTTGATGAAATGTTAACTTTGCATTTAGCACGTGATTCCAGTCGCAGTGGGTCACTTAAAATAGAAAAGGGTAGCAAATACTTTTACAGTTGTAATTGTGTTTTGAGAAGACACTATTCTAATGTATGTTTTTGTAGCTACTATATAGAGTATTCTTTTAATAGGTAATGATGTGATAAGCAGATTATCTATTTTTTGGATATACGTTAATATTCTTTTAAAATATTTTATATAGGCAGACTCGCTTTGTGCCCTGGATATTTTAAGTTGTGCTGGACTTATAAATCACTTTGGACGTTCAATGTCTGTGGAGAAGATAGACATTAGCCCAGTTTTGCTTCAAAAAGGAAGCACAAAAGTTGCTCTGTATGGCTTAGGTAAGATGGTTTTGTTTTTCTGTTTATGTCAATAAATGTTTAATTGTTTAAGCAACTGGGAAATCAAATTCTGGAGTTAACTTTGCTGCTGTTTGGAAAAAAGTGAAGCAAATATAATTATTCCTTGTGGATGACTTGAAAGAGCGATAAAAGGTTTTGGTAGAAAATTTTAATTAGACAGTGCTAGTCTAGAGCTGTCATCTTCAGTGATCAGAAAATTTGCTTTATCTGTTTCACTCTCTGGAGTTTATTTAGCGTCCCGTAGGGAAAAGCTTGTTTCGTAGGCTTTATTCTACATGAATGAAAGAACAAAGACCTTAGCATGCATTCAAAGTCTATTTTTTTGTGTTTTCCTTGGGTTATGTTCAGCTTGATATTTGTTGTATGAATTCAGTGGTTTTTATTGCTTTGCATATAGAGTATTTTAATGGTTTTTTTTTTTTTTGCTGTTGAGTTGTATAAGTTGTTTTGTATATTTTAGAAATTAAGCCCTTGTCAGTTGCATCATTTGAAAGAGTATTTTAAAAATTGTTTCATGTTAAACCAACCTAAAGTGTCCCAAGAGAAATTGAGAAAAAAATTGATGCTATAGCCTCAATGTAGTTTTTATTATTTTTTGAGTGATTTTAGTATAATAGAAGCTATAGAAGATCTTGTTAACTTCATTTTTCTTTGTATATATTTTTAAAAGAATAATTACGATGGTTTATTAAAATACTCTCTCTAGGAAGCTTATAGTCTGCCCAGTTTTCATCAGTCCTCTAGCAATTAGAACAGCATCATGGTTATCTATATTTTAGAGGTACGGAAAATGAGATCGAGGTGTTCTGTCTGACTTTGTAAGAGAGAGAGCAGGAAGTGAAACACACTTTTTTAAAAAGCTACTGACAGGTATTTTCTTTATTTGTCTTTTTAGGGCTGCACCCGCGGTATATGGAAATTCCTAGGCTACAGGTTGAATCAGAGCTGCAGCTGTCGGCCTACACCACAGCCACAGCCATGCCAGATCTGAGCTGCATCTGTGACCTACACCACAGCTCACGGCAACACTGGATCCTTAACCCGCTGAGCGAAGCCAGGGCCTGAACCTGTGTCCTCATGGATACTAGTCAGATTGCGCTGAGCCATGATGGGAACTCCCCTAACAGGTATTTTAATCCCCGGGCGTTGTTAGGGATCGTATCTGTAGAAAATGCTTGATCCTCCCACTTTCCTACTAAGGACAGATCCCTTGAAGCCTCAGTCCCTGCCAGAAGCAAACGACTTTAGTCATCTGTTTTCTCCCAAACTCTTATCTCATCCTGTTCTATTTTCCTTAAGGGATGCTATCTCTACCCTCCCCGCTACTCTCAGCCCAGCCCTTCTCTCTGTAGCTAGAGCTCTTTTTAGTTAGCAGGTTCCCTCATAGCATTAGTCTCTGAATGCTGCCCGCACTCCCCAACCTTCCGTGAAACTGGCCCAGAGGTTACTGTGTCCCACACAGCTTTCTCATGGCCTCGTATGGACTTTAGGGCAGAAGAGGTGGAGGGCAAGTCGCTGCTCTCCCTGCTCCCAGCTGCCACTTCCTTTCCTGCCTGCAATAGCCAGTCCCCTTGGAGCCACTTGCCAACTGGCTGAAGGGCCCTCTCCATTCCCTCAAATTTTTTACCTGCCTACCTTCCAGTTTTGTTGGTGTTCTCAGTGCTTCTCTGACACCTAAGCAGATCAGCCTTCCAGTGCCTTGGATTTTGTGTGCCTTGACTTTTTTGTCCCCAGTTATATGTTCTGCATTCCAACATCTGTTTCACTGGCCACCCTCTAGGAATTCTCTTTAGAAGCTAGACCTCTTCTAGCTCTTAGACTTTTGCATTGTTGGCTTTTCTTTCCAGCCTTCCAGTTACTTCCTAAAGTGGCAACCTTATCCTCGCACGGATAAGCCCCATCTTATCCTCCTGGCTTTTTTCCCTTTTATTATAGTATTTAAATTGTAATTTGCAAGTGTATTTACTTGTTTGATTGACTTCTTCCACTAGACTAAGGTGATCCTTTGGAGTACAGGAAGAGTTATTTAAAAGTCATTAAATTATTAAAAAGCACAGCATTTTTATTTGCAAGCATATGTAAGATTATTTTTAAATACATTTTAATTTGATCCTTTTTAATATCTCATCCTGTGTATAATATATATGTTAGGTTGAAAGTGTATATATGTTTATAATAAAGGGAGAGTGAAAAACAGTGTTATTAAAAATTTTACTAAGAATTAAAGCTCAGAAAACTCAAATTTTTATTTCTCATTTTCCACATTTTAAAGGTATGTATGCCTGACATAGAAACCATTTGAAATGCAACTGACTTCCCAGCAGTCCTCAGCGTGAACCTGGAACATGTTCATTTGTAAATAATGAGTCCGCTTTCAAATGTCTCTCTAATAGGAAAACAAAATATTCAGAGAAGCATGTAATTTAGAAGCAAAGCATATTCATTTTTAAAAACCAAGTGAGAAACCACTTTTACAATAACGTAATATCCATTTCAGGATCCATTCCAGATGAAAGGCTCTATCGAATGTTCATCAATAAAAAAGTAACAATGTTGAGACCAAAAGAAGATGAGAACTCTTGGTTTAACTTATTTGTGCTTCATCAGAACAGGTAAAAGTATTCCCTGAAAATTTTCTGAGTCAGATATTGAGGTTCCCGCAGATCTCTTATTTACAAGCTTAACCTGTTTCAGTGAAATGCTCCTTATTCTTTGAAGGTTGCCAGTGCAGGATGAGGCAAGACCTTAGGTATACATTGTGTGAGTGCATTTTGAAAGTGTTTTCCATATGTATTCATACATACAAAGAATTGTTCTAGCATATGGATAAGGTACATGAATAGCCCTAAAATGAATACTCCTGAATTCAGAAGGAAGTGGGACATAACCCGAGCGTTATCTTGTGCCCTCTCCTGTCCCCATCTCTATCCACATACTCTAGAGGGAAGCACTGTCTTCCACAATTTCTTTTAAAAAAACCTTTTATGATGAATATTCTTAATCATTATTCCTGGTGTGTGTGTATGTGTTTCTAGAATATTAAATGTAGCTAGATCAGCTTTCTTTTTTTCGGCCATACCTGCGGCTTATGGAAGTTCCCAGGCCAGGGATCAAACCAGAGCCATGTAGTGACCTGAGCCACAGCAGTGACAAATGCTAGGCCACCAGAGAACTCCTAGATCAGCTTTCTTTTGTTAGTAGCTTTAAGAATTCTGGAGTACATTTTACTTTATTTCTCATTTGTTTCTATATGTGGACCAGTTTCTGTCTCTTGTGCAGAAGAAAGTAAACCCTGAGCACGAGATTCTGTCACGCAAAATATTTCTTTTCTTTTTTTTAATGTCTTTTTAGGGCTGCACCTGTGGCATAATGAAAGTTCCCAGGCTAGGGGTTGAATCGGAGCCACAACTGCTGGTCTACACCACAGGCACAGCAATGCCAGATCTGAGCCACATCTGCAACCTATACCACAGCTCACAGCAACATAAGATCCTTAACCCAGTGAGCGAAGCCGGGGATCGAACCTGCATCCTCATGAATGCTGGTCAGATTCGTTTCCACTGAGCCACAGTGGGAACTCCCATGCAAAATATTTCTACACGGATATTTTGATCAGCTTCTAGGTCACAAATCAGAGTCAACTTACCAGCACCATCTTCCCGGTGAGAGAAGTCATGAGAGAGTCAGTGCTCCATGAAGGCACAGTTATATCGTGTTGTATTTGAGTTATTCTGCATTTCTTCAGTAATTGTGATAGCATCATTTGTTTTTTACATAAAAATGATTTCTACAAAAACATTCCTGGATATTTGAGCTGCTGTTACTCTGATTTAATTTCCTGCTTTTCCCTGCATTCATTCTGTTCAGCCACCCTGATCTCCTTGCTGTTCTGGAACTCATGGAACACGTTCCCACGTCAGCACCTTTGCCATGTGCTCATTCTCTGCCTAGGACTCTCTTCCCTTGTATTCCTGATCTGTCATCTCAGTTCTCTGCTCATTTGTCACCTGTCAGAGAGGACTTTCTTGACCGTCCTGTGTGTAGTGGCCTCCTTCTTCCCTGTCATTTTCCCCTTTATTAATTTTTATACCACTTATCACTGATGTGTGTGTGTGTTTGCATGTACATTTGTATATTGTATTATTGTTTTTTTTCCCCATTAGAGCAAGGATTTTTGTTCACTGCTGTGTCTTCAGTATCTAGAAGAGGCTGGGATACCTGATACATAGTAGACACTCAGTAAATATTTGTTGAACGAATGAATATCAGTTTGCCTTAGTGAATGCTGGTTCAAGTATTTAAAGTATTTGAACATGTTTGCTTAAATTCCCAGTGATATAAGTCCAAGTTAAGGAAAACTTTTCCTTTTTGTCTTCCTCACGTATTGTTTAATAATCACAACGACTCTGGGTATAAAATAAGAGTTTGCAAATCTCATATTCACACGATGTTTTATTTAATGTTGAAAACTCATCTCTTACGTGCAACTGACATTCTTATTCTCACTGTTTCTGTAATCAGTGAAAGAAACATATTAAAATGACTGGACATATTTAGAGATTTGTTTTTATTCTATAAAACTTAGACTAAACTCACTTGCCTTTTCTGTACTCTCCTTGTTTGCTATGCGCTCAGACCAGTTTTGAGGTTTTTCCAGTTGATAGAGCTCCTGCTTTCCTGACTTTGCCACAGTGGGAGTGATTCCTTTTCACAGCCTTTTGTGACCAGCTTCTGTATGTCGAATTGACCACTTTCTCTTTTGAGGCGTCTATGTGTCTATAGCCTGTAAGTTTGTAAACCCTTTGAGGGGAGGAATTAGTTCTTAGCTTTGTAGCCCCAATCCTTTGAACATTTTCTGACATGTAGAAAGGCTGTACTAAAGCTTGAATGAGTGGAGAAAGAAAGAGCTGTATAGACTTATCCATGTGCACTTTTTTGCTATCTCTGGACATTTATAATATTTATTTTTAAAAATCTTGGTACAGGAGCAGACACGGAAGGACTAACTTCATTCCAGAACAGTTTTTAGATGACTTCCTTGACCTTGTTATCTGGGGCCATGAACATGAGTGTAAAATAGCCCCAACCAAAAATGAACAACAACTCTTTTACGTATCACAACCTGGAAGTTCAGTGGTTACTTCTCTTTCCCCAGGAGAAGCGGTAAAGAAGTGAGTAATTATTATGTTTTCAAATCCATTTTCAGAAATATGTGCTTTAACCATCTAATCCTCTCGTAGACTTTAGGTACTGATGCTGATGTTATTTATGTAATAGGTTGACTTACAAAGATTGATCGTTCAATATAGTCTTAGTATTTTCCCAGATTTCAAGCTAATTTCCACAGGAGAATATCCCAGTGTTATTAATGATTTTGCTGCTCATTAGGCCAATTCAAGGATAAAATCTTTATGAATTAAATTTTAAGTTAGAGTGCTATAGGAAAAATGATGGATGGGTGGGGAAGAAGAATGTTTAGGTTTTTTTTGTGATAGAACATTAAATTACTAAAAATGGTTTTTAAGGGTATGATTTTTATAAGTATGTTGTAGAAATTTAGAAGTGTGATTGTTTTGATATACACATTTTCCTGAGGAGGTTTATAGTGTGACTAGGCTTTCACTTCCCCCATTTCAGACATGTGGGCTTGCTGCGTATTAAAGGAAGGAAGATGAATATGCAGAAAATTCCTCTTCACACGGTGCGGCAGTTTTTTATGGAGGATGTTGTCCTGGCTGATCATCCAGACATTTTTAACCCAGATAATCCTAAAGTAACCCAAGTCATACAAAGCTTCTGCTTGGAGAAGGTAATTCTTGCAGATAAAGGTCAATGGGATTACTTGAGAGGTTATTTTCCCTGAATTAAATACTTGGGTAGAATTAGAGGGAAGTCACTGTATTTGTTACATTGTCTGGAAGCCCATAAGGAACCACTGTGGTTCAGTAAATGAGTTTCGTTTTGTATCAAAGATCTTTTTTTTTTTTTAAAGTCTTTGAGATGGAGGCATGTTATCTACAGAAGATCCTCTGTTTAATTAAGCCACTCTCTTAGATCCTGTCCTCCTTCTCAAAAACCTTTATATAATCTTTTCTCCCGTTTTATGCTGATGTGATAATTTGTTCCTTGTATTAATGAAAGCCGGCTTTGATTGGGGAATGGCAGGATATTTAGAGAGGCTAACACATTCTCTCTCTTAATAATCTCCATCAGGCAGCCCTTTCGCCCTGAAAGCTACCCCCAGATAAAAATCTTAAAATGTGTCTGCTATGCACCTTGTCACTTCCAAGGTACTGCAGAGTCCCATCGCTCTCCCCATGCAGCTTGCCATCCCTGAACCTCTGCAGAAGTGCTAGGGCTCCTGTGAGGTTGGGTGAATGTGATTAATGCCGTGTGACTTGACAGCCCAATAACCTTCATTGCTGACACGCATTTCAAATCCTGTAGTCACTTCTGCTTTGCATTTTATTCTTACAAAAATAATGGTAATGATAATAATAATCATTGCTATTCATTGACTTCTTATATATTCTGGGTGCTGTTGGCAGCATTTTGCATTTAATCCACTCAGCAGTGCTAGAGGTAGGTAGAGGTTACCATCCACATTTTAGAGAGAGAGGAGCTGAACCTTAGATAATGTAACTCACCCGGGGTCACAGCTTCACCAGCAACATGTCACTCACGTAACTGAAAACCTCAAGAGTTTGCCGGTTTCAAGATCCAGAAGCTCATTGCTGTTTCTCTCTCTCTGTTTCTGGGTCTAGTCCTGCGCCACCCTCTCTGGTGGTTTTTTCTTAAGCTTCACTCTAAGGAAGGCATTTTCATGTGGTGGCCCACAGACTTAAATTGTCCTTATAGATGGAAGAATCATTCTCCCCAGTAGTTCCGAAGAGACCCCTAGCATTGAGTTTCCCTGGACTGAGGTCATGGACTTGTCCTTAACCCTAGTCTCTGGAGCCAGAGAGATGAAAAATGAATGGATTGTCCAGGCCTAGGCAGGAAGCCCAGGATCTCTCAACTTTGGCACAATGGACATTTTAGACTGGGTTATGCTTTGCTGTGGGAGCCTGTTCTGTGCACGGTAGGGGCTTTACAAACCTCTGACCCCTGCTTCTGATGCTGGCCAGTAGAACCCCTTCCCCCTAGTTATCATGATATTTTTCCTTTATTTTGAGATTGAAGAAATCCTTGAAAATGCAGAACGGGAACGTCTAGGAAATTCTCGACAGCCAGAGAAGCCTCTCATACGACTGCGAGTAAGTCCTGTTTAGATCAGTTCAGCTTTATTGATTTTCAGAGGATAGTACTGTACAGTGTACGTGGTTTTTTTTTTTTGAAAAGTAGGAAAGAGAAAAGTTCCCTTGTTCAGCAGGTTAAGGACCCAGCGTTGTCACTAAGTGGCTCACCTTCAGTCCCTGGCCCAGGAACTTCCACAGGTGGGGCCACACACAAAAAAAAGAACAGTCATAATCATCACTGGTGAAAAAAATGATAAAGCTGTTGGGATTTGATTTAATCATAGTTTCATTCTGATAAGTTAGATTTTTTTTTTCTTTGTCTTTTTCTAGATAGTCTGTTGTGTTTGATAGGCTGGCCGAGCTGTCTGACTTCACTGTTTACTACTCCCTCCCCTGCAGGCCTCCTTGCAGTCCCTCCACTGGATCAGACACACTCTCACCTCCTCCAGCTCTGCTTTGATGTCACCTCAGTGAGCCCCAGCCTAATTAAGATCACAGTGCCCCAGGCCCTCTCTCCAACACTCCTGATTTCACTTACTCTTCTCTCTCTCTCTCTTTCTCTTTGTCTTTTTAGGGCACACCATGGCATATGGAAATTCCCAGGCTAGGGGTTGAATCAGAGCCACAGCTGCTGGCCTACGCCACAGCCACAGCAACTCGGGATCCAAGCTGCGTCTGCGACCTACACCACATTTCGTGGCAATGCGGGATCCTTAACCCACTGAGCAGGGCCAGGGATCGAACTTGAGTCCTTATGGATACTAGTCGGGTTCCTTACCACTGAGCCACGACAGGAACTCCCCCTTCTCTTTTTCTTTTCTTTTTTCTTTTTTTCCTCACAACCCATCCTCCTAAACAGCTATATACAATTTATTTATTTTGATTATTGTTTGTCCTTAGCTACAAAACTTTCAGCTCTACAGAAGCATGGGGCTTTGTGAATCCTGCTAACTAATATAGCCAAAGATCTCAGAATAGTTCCTGACATAGCAAATGCTTAAAACCTATTAGAATTAAAAAATTCCAAGAAATTTTTAGGTGTTTACTGTGCCTCTAAACCTGCTTAACTTTTCCACCATGATATATACAAACAGATAACAGCAGCTTTTTTTTTTTTTTTTTTGGTCCCTGTGCCTTGCTCTTAGCTCCTACCCTTTCTAATTTTCTTCCGAACTCTTTAGAATGCATAGCCTATGTACTGCTCATCGAACATTCTCTTCCTCAATTCACCATAATCGTGGCTCTCTGACCCACCATCTCAGGTGGAAAAATGACCTTCAATTGTCAAATCCAATAGATTTGTTTCATCGTGTTGCATCACTCTTAGGCATTCTCTTCTACAAGTTACATTTGTCCCCTCCCATCTCATTGTCTTCTTTTTAGTCAGGGCATATGGCTTTAATAACCACCCGTAGAATGACAACTTCCAAATTTTTACCTCCAGCTTAAATCTCCTTGCTGAGGTCCAAGAGTCCTTCTAAAGCCTGGAGCACAAGGGGTGCGGGCCTCCAACCAGCAGCATTGGTATCACCTGGGAGATTCTTAAAAATGCAGAATCTTAGACCCCACATCAAACCCACTGAATTGCATTTCAACAAGATTCTCAAGAGAGTTATATGCTCGTTACAGTCAGAGAGGCCCTGGGATATGGAGTGTGAGACAGTGAGTACAGTCTAAGGCCGCACTGCCTGGGATTCAGTCTGGCTTTGCCATTAGCTATATGACCTTGAGCCACTGGATCTCTTGTCCCTTGGTTTGTCCTTCATAGATTTACAAGAGCTAAATGAATTAGGTAACCTGCCCCCACCCCCCCACCCCCAGTCCCCTTGTTGTTGCTGTAGCTGCACCCTGATTATCTCTTACCTGGCCTATAGCTGCAGCTGCCTCCCTGACTCGCCTTCAGTTTCCTTCTTCCCCCACTTTTAGCCTCGCCACGTTAATGCCACAATCATCTTTGTAAGAGCCAATCTTGCATGCCTTTACTGCTGAAAATGACATAACAATCTCACCTTGCACAGACAGGAATAAGTCTAAACTCTTGGTGGCGTTCAGTGGCTTTACATGACATGGTTCAAACCCATGTCTTTGCTTCTACCCCATTTTCTGCTAACCCCTCCTAAACACCAGTTATATTAGACTAAACGTTGCTGTTCCCTGGGCCCAGTGGAGTTTATTTCACTCTTTTGTTCACGCTGATCCTGCTCCATGGAATGTACTTCTCTCCTTGAACACCTACTTAAAGCATCTGCTCTTCAAAGGAAGCCGTTCTTGTTTTAAAAAAATTTTTTTTTAATTAAAGTGTAGTTGATTTACAGTGTTGTGTCAATTTCTGCTGTACAGCAAAGCAAAGCAGTCATACATACATTCATATATATACACACACACACACACACACACACACATATATATGCACATCCTTTTTCTCACACTATCTTCCATCATGTTCTATCCCAGGAGATTGGACATAGTTCCCTGCACTGTACAGTAGGACCTCATTACTTATCCATTCTAAGCATAATAGTTTATATCTACTAACCCCAAACTCTCAGGCCCTCCCACTCCCTCCCCCTTCCCCTTGGCAACCACAGATCTGTTCTCTCTGTCTGTGAGTTTGTTTCTGTTCTGTAGGTAAGTTCATTTGTGCACATTTTAGATTCCAGGTATAAGTGATATCAAATGGTGTTTGTCCTCCTCTTTCTGACTTACTTCACTTAGTATGAGAATCTCTAGATGCATCCATGTTGCTGCAAATGGCATTGTTTTGTTCTTTTTTAATGGCTGAGTAGTATTCCATTGTATGTATATATGTACCACATCTTCTTAATCTATTCATTTGTCCGTGGACATTGAGGTTGTTTCCATGTCTTGGGTATTGTGAGCTATGCTGCAATGAACGTAAGGGTGCATGCATCTTTTCGAGTGATAGTTTTGTCCAGATATATGCCCAGGTGTGGGATTGCTAGATCACATGATAGTTCTGTAATTAGTTTTCTGAGGAACCTCCATACTGTTTTCTGTCGTGGTTGTACCATTTTACATTCCCACCAGCAGGGTACAAGGGTTCCCTTTTCTCCACACCCTCTCCAGCATTTGTTATATGTAGATTTATTAATGATGGCCATTCTGACTGGTGTGAAATGGTACCTCACTGTAGCTTCGATTTGCATTTCTCTAATGATAAGTGATGTTGAACATTTTTTCATGTGCCTGCTGACCATCTGTATGTCTCCTTTGGAGAATTGTCTATTTGGGTAAAAGAAGCCTTTCTTGCCCTCCCCTCAGAGTCGATGCTTCTTCCTTCGTGTCTTCAGTCTATTTTGTACACAGCTCTTTCAGCCCCAGTCACATTTTGTTTGCAGTTACTCATTTACATGGTTTATCATCCCAGTCAGCTTGTGAGTTTCTTTACATCCAAGATGCTGTTTCATCTGTGGTTGCTCCCCTGGCCTGGAGCAGAGCACCCACACATTGTTTGCTTAGTGAATGAGTTTTGTGACTCTTAGGAAGAGAAAGTTATAAGTAAAGCTTGGCTGGAATGCAGTTGTTAAAAATATCTGAAGAGTTTGGAGGAGACCCAATAGCCCGAGCATTTGACATTTTCTGTTTCAGAACACAGCAGCTGTAGAATGTTCTGGGTAATACAAACATGGTTGTTATGGGGCAACCACATAGTTCCCTTTATCAGGGCAGAAGATTCCCTGTTTCTCATCTGTGTCTACCTGATACCATTGGAACCAAATAGACTTCGATAGAAAGTTGACATTCTTTTTCCTAAACACAATAAGTTATTCATTCATTGGTGAAACAAAAGAACAAATATTTTCACGTAAATAATATTCAAAAAGTACATTGTATTGACTAGAGGACCCTCATTGATTCATTAATTCAGTGAATGAATATCTGTTGAGTATCTTTTTTTTTCTGCGAGCAGAGGATACACTGATGGTAAAATAGATGAGGCTTATAGGGGAGATGTAATAAACAGGTAGCAGATGTGCGAACAGAAATCTCACTAGTGCTCAGTGTGCTGAAGCATGTGAGTGGGGTGGAGGTTAGCAGCTGTCTGAATAGGGTGGTGATGTGGTGCAGTGCTCATTCCCAGAGGCTGCTTTGAGAACAGCTTGTTTAGGGAAATGGTCACATCTCTTGAAAGCAATATCGCGTTCTTCTTTGTGAAGGGCTTGGGACCACTCCGTACTCCTTCAGACAGAGGCTGCCTTGAGAGCACTGTTAGCTTGAAATAGGAACAGTTGGGGAGTTCCTGTTGTGGTTCAGCAGGTTATGAACCTGACTAGGATCCATGAGGACGCGGGTTCGATCCCTGGCCTCACTCAGTGGGTTAAGGCTCCAATGTTGCCGTGAGCTGTGGTATAGGTTGCCGGCATGGCTTGGATCTGGTGTTGCTATGGCTGTGTGCAGCTACAGCTCCGATCGGACCCCTAGCCCGGGAACTTTTATATGCCACAGGTGTGACCCTTAAAAAAAAAAAGCAAAAAAAGCAAAAAAAAAAAAAAAAAAAGAAATGGTTGGCCCAGAAGCCGTTGGCCCACTGTATCTATAGGCCTGCACCTGCAGATGTGGAGGGCTGGCTCTGTTATGCGTTTTACGTAAGGAACTTGGACATCCGCAGAAGTTGGTCTCAGGGATTTTGGCACCAATTCCATGCATATACCAAGGGGTGGCAGTACTGTGTTTTGAAGGTAATCATTTCTCAAAGCTCACAGACTTGCTTCTTTTCCTACATGGATTTTCCTAGCATTTGATTTGGTCTAGTGTGAAAGCATAGTAGACAGTTAACAAACGCCTTTAGGGCCAGCATTTTATTTCGGTGGAGAATTTCTTTCTGTTTTAGCTAGTTAGTTAGTTAGTTAGTTAGCTATTTTTTCTTTTTTGGCTGCCGCCAGCCTGTGGAGCTCCTGGGCCAGGGAACAGATCTTAGATGAAGCTGAACCTAAGCCACAGCTGTGGCAACCCTGGATCCTTAACCCACTGTGCCAGGCTGGGGATTGAACCTATGTCCCAGCATTCCCAAGATGCCACCAATGCCATTGTGCTACAGTGGGAACTTCTCCTTCTGTTTTAAAAATTTAAAAGTTGTTTTAGAAATTTCACCTTTTCAGATAATGTTCCTGGTACCTAGACTGTTAGCGTATCATGGGAGGATGGGCTCATTCTGACGCTGGAGGAATTTTTAACCGCATCTTGATTGCATCAAATAAATTTTTGCATAAGCATAAATCTTTGAAACTTTATCTTCTCAGTAGAATAAATGATATATTATCATGATCTTTAAACTTAATTGTGGAACATTTAACATATTAACTTAAATATTACACATACATATAAATACTGAAATTGGTCATCTGTATTCTTATTTCCAGGTGGACTATAGTGGAGGTTTTGAACCTTTCAGTGTTCTTCGCTTTAGCCAAAAATTTGTGGATCGAGTAGCTAATCCAAAAGATATTATCCACTTCTTCAGGCATAAAGAACAAAAGGAAAACATGGGTAAGCTAGTTACTTTTACAAATTAAAAATTGCCTTTAGGAGTTCCCTGGTCACACAGCAAATTAAGTATTTGGTGTTGTCACTGCTGTGGCATGAGTTCAGCCCTGGCCCAGGAACTTCCACATGCCATGCATACAGCCAAAAAAATAAATAAATAAATAAAAATACTTTTGTAGGCTTTACATAAATCAATCTCTAATAAAAGTATAAAATAATTGAAAATGTTTTAGTATGATTCTTTCTAATATCTTAGACAAATAAACTGATAGTTGGAATAATTAGATCTCTTAGGTAGCAGGTATCTACACCTGAGTCTGGCAATAAAGAAATGGGGAGCTTTCTCTGCAGACATAGATTTTTTAAACATGCTGCCAAGTAACTACACACACACTCTAGAGATTGTTTAAAAGTCCTGAGTCAAATGGTCACTGTGTTTGCTATCTGCACATTATTTTCACATTATTTTGAGAAGAAATCATTTATTTCTTCTGTGTGTCATATTTTCTGTTCTTACCTCTGTTGTAGCACTAAACACCTTGTATTGTCATCATTTGTTCTTTTTTTTTTTTTTTTTTTTGTCTTTTTACGGCTGCACCCGTGGCATATGGAGGTTCCCAGGCTAGGGGTCAAATCTGAGCTGCAGCTGTCAGCCTACACCACAGCTTATGGCAACGCCAGATCCTTAACCCACTGAGCTAGGCCAGAGATTGAACCTGCATCCTTAGGGATGCTAGTCAGATTTGTTTCAGCTGAGCCACGACTGGAACTCCCAGTCATCATTTGTTCTTATGGGCAGCATCCTATCATTTTTGTCCTTGTATTTTCCATACCAGATTGCACACCTGCTAGATAGCATTCATTTCCCTGACAAAGGTTATGAGCAGAGCACATACTGGCCCCTATGCTTTTGAATGTCTTACCTAGTAACTCTTTTTATTCTTTATCTGCTGTTTGAGACAACACTTCTGCTTAGGAATGCAGCAAAGTTGCTTTAAGTATACTTCCCATTTGTCACAGAATAAAAAGTATGCCTAAAAGCCAAGTTAATTAAATTAGTACTTTTTACTGTTTCATCAAGGACATTCTCAAGTGAAACTGGCTTTGTTTTGAGCTGTGAGTATAAGGTGATGACTGTTTGTAGAGCTCAGAGCCACTGCCTTGATCCATCTCAAGGCAGGGGTAGTTGAGTCGCGTTTGCTTTTGGATCATCAGTGCAAATGTCAATACAGTGGAAAAGGCACCTCACCTCGTAGTATTGTTGTGAAAGTACTTTTGACCTTGAGCTCCCCGAACTGGTAAGAGGGGCTCTCAGAGGTCTGGGGACCACCCAGAAAGACCAGCTCTGAGAGGCATACTCCTTGGAGATTAGGATAAGAAATACAGACTTTGGGGAAACGCCTCTCAATATTAGCAAAAATGCCATTTTTTTGCCTCAAAATTTACTACCTTGAGCACGCTGACAGTTGATAAAGTTTGGCCCGAGTTCCTTCATTTACAGCAACTTGCAAGGGGTTTGGACCCTTTAACGTTAAAGTAGAAGCTGCTATTTTTTTTTTTTTTTTCATGGACTTCCTTTTTTCTAGGAGAAGAGATCAACCTGGGGAAGTTCATCCCAAAACCTTCAGAAGGAACAACTCTCAGGGTAGAAGACCTTGTCAAGCAATATTTTCAAACTGCAGAGAAGGTAATTTCTTCATTACAGTTCACAATTTGAATAATGGCTGCCCTATAATAACAGATTTTCATTTTGGATTTGATAGTTTAAACAAAAGGAATCCTCAAAATGTTTCCATGAGGTAGGGTGATAATTACATTCCTTTATATTATTACACATCATGCAAAGTAAGTGTTTAATCAACGTTAGTTATTAATATTGTTATTATCTTATCTGTCCTTGTTGATGCTGTTATCCTCTTTAATCTCTAAGTCTGAATTCAGGATTTAATTTTCTTGCATCTGGATGTAATTTCAGAATTACTTTGTTAATATAGCTCCTTGGATGGTGAAGCTTTGCTTACTGTCATGCGTATGTGCCGCTTGGAGACCCTCTGTTTGTATTAGCTTCCTATACTGCTGAAACAAGTTTCCATAAGCTTATTTAGTGCTTTAAAACAATGCAGATTTATTGCTTTAGAGTTTATAGGTCAGAAATCTGACACTAGTCTCCCTGGACTGAAATTGAGCTATTGGCAGGGCTCTAGGGGAGAATCCATTTCCTTATCTTTTCCTGCTTCTGGAGATGCTCAGGTTTCTTGGCTCAAGGTCCCCTTCTTTCTTCAAAGCAAGCAGCGTTGTATCTGTCTGGCTGTCTTTCCCCAGGTGTTTCTCTCTGACTCCCTTCTTCTCTCTCCCCTCTTCTATTTTCTAGGATGCTTGTGATTACACGGGACCTACCTGGATTATAGTCCCTGACAATCTCCCAATTTTCTAGCCAGCTGATGAGCAAGGTTAATTCCATCTATCGCCTTAATTCTCCTTGGCCGTGTAACACAGTCAGGTCCCAGAGATGAGGATGGGGACATCTTTAGGGGGCCCTAATTCTGCCTCCCACCGTTATTCTGAGTTAGTCTTTTAGTCCTTCACTGCCATTTCCAAACACACGCCCAGCCACTGAGGCCTCTGCATTTTCAGTCTTGTAACTCTACTCCTATTTCTAGTTTTTACTTTGCTTTCCTAGCCCTGAATATTTGTCAGCAGGCTTACTTAACTGTCCACTGTTTTGTTTTGCTTCGCTTTGTTTTCCCTCCAATAACCAGGTGAAGTTTTTGTCTTTTTCCCTGGCAACATTATCTGTAACTTTCCTTGCTCGTACAGAATTCCTTGGTAAAGAATACTGTTTCTTGCATGCAGTTGATGTATGTGTCTCTTACAGAATGTGCAGCTCTCGCTTCTAACAGAAAGGGGAATGGGTAAAGCAGTACAAGAATTTGTAGACAAGGAAGAAAAAGATGCCATACAGGAATTAGTGAAATATCAGTTGGAAAAAACACAGCGATTTCTTAAGGAACGTCATATTGATGCCCTGGAAGATAAAATCGATGAAGAGGTGAGTGACTAACTTGGGGTGGAAAATCTAATAGTTACACAGTCTCTCTTTAAGAGTAGCTCTGAGGCTTGTTTGTTTTTTTTTCATAAATCGCTAATTAACTACTCTGATTTGTTTAGTTTCTCCATTTATAAAATTGAGATTGTAAAATGAGTATTCAATTATAAAATGTCTAATCTTCTATAATAGAGGATTAAATATGGTTGATACCCAATAAACGTTAGTTGGGTTTTTTTTTTGTTTTTTTGTTTTTTTTTTGCTTTTTAGGGCTGCACCCGTGGCATATGCACCCAGGCTAGCGGTCTAATCAGAACTACAGCTGCCAGCCTACACCAGAGCCATAGGAATGCCAGATCTGAGCCGCATCTGCGACCTACACCTCGACAACACTGGATCCTTAACCCACCGATCGAGGCCAGGGATCGAACCTGCAACCTCATGGTTCCTAGTCAGATTTGTTTCCGCTGTGCCACAACAGGAAGTCCAGTAAACATTAGTTTTGATGGACTGGGAGTTTGGAATTAGTAGATGCAAACTATTGCATTTGGAGTGGATAAGCAATGAGATCCTTCTGTATAGCACAGGGAACTATATGTAGTCACTTTAGTCACTTGTGGAGAAACATGATAGAGGATAGGAGTTCCCTTCGTGGTGCAGGGGAAAGGAATCCGACTAGGAACCATGAGGTTGCTGGTTCGATCCCTGGCCTCACTCAGTGGGTTAAAGATCCAGCATTGCCGTGAGCTGTGGTGTAGGTTGCAGACGGGCAGTGGCTACAGCTCCGATTAGACCCCTAGCCTAGGAACCCCCAGCTACAGCTCCTATTAGACCCCTAGCCTGGGAACCTCCACATGCCACAGGTGAGGTCCTGACAAAAGACAAAAGCAAAAAAACACAATAGAGGGTAATGTGAGAAAAAGAATGTGTGTATGTATGTGTGTGTGTGTGTGTGTGTGTATCAGTTTGCTGTACCACAGAAATTAACAGAACATTGTAAATCAACTATAATAAAAAAATAAATATCTTAAAAAAATGATAGTTTTGTTCCCCATAGATAGTGTCTTCTCTTGAAGATCATCATGAATATGCTTAAAATGAACCTTGTAGGGGGAAATTTCTGCTTATTTCAATTTTTTAGTTTTGTTTGAGATTTTGAATTTCAACTAGAAAATGCAATTTCTTTAAGCGTAAGAAAAGAAAAGCTCTTTAGATTTGACTACACCAAATTTTTAAATATTTGCATGTCAAATTGTCAGAAAACAAAATTATAAGGTATTGCTGTGAAGAAAATATTCATATATGGGCAGAATAAAAGGTTAATAGTCTTAATATAAAGGGTTCTTATGAATCCTAAGAATTCTAAACATTTCAATAGAATAATGAACTGAGGACCTTAATAGGTGGTTCACAAAAGAAATATAAATAGCTAATAAGCCTAGGAAAGTGGTATTTAACTTAGGATAATGAGAGAAACTAGAATTAAATGTATTTTTTATTTGTCAATGTGGTAACAATTTGAGAAAGATATTTAGCACCCTGCTAGCAGGGATATTGAATTTGAAGAGCAGCTCTGAAAGCGTTTTGGCACTGTACCTCAAGAGGCTGAATTTTCTCTTTAAGTCAGCCCTGGGGAATTTTCCTAAGACAGTAATGAAACATTTGTATGTGGAGTAATTTGTCTCAGTGTTAGCTGCAGTGGGGAAAAGTTGGAAGTGTTTTGGAAGATAAATATTGGCCCATGCACACTCTAGAATACTATGCAGCTCTTAAAATGTACTCTTTTGAGGACCATGGAAAAGTAGTTTCAGTGTTGAGTGGGAAGAGAATTCCAAAGATGTAAAACTATACGCAATGTGACCTCTATTAGTTTTATTTTATGTGTGTGTGTGTCTGTGCAAAGAATGAGAAAATATTCCCTACATTATCAGTGCTTATGTTCAGGTAGTGAGATTATAGGGATCATTTCCTAATTTTCTAAATTCCCCCTGAGCTGGAGAATAAAGCAATATTTTTTATTCTTTTTACGGCCACACTTGTGGCATATGGCATATGGAAGTTCCCAGGCTAGGGGTCAATTGTAACTGCAGCTGAAGCCCATGCGGCAGCCACAGCAGCACCAGATTTCAGCCGCATCTGCAGCCTATGCCGCACCTTGTGGCAACATTGGATCCTTAACTCACTGAGTGAGGCCAGGGATCAAACCCGCATCCTCATAGAGACTCTGTCAGGTTAACCTGCTGAGCCACAATGGGAACTCTGTAAACAACATTATTTTTAAAACTCATTCCCCTTGGCTTTTATTTTTTGTGATTTTAGTTATTTAACATGGTCCTTTCAAAGTCTTATGGTGTCAACTAATGTACAACCAGTAATATTCAATACTAAGTACTTTCACAGGGAAGGCAGGCAAATCCATACTCTAAAACCACTCACTTGTGCTCACTTCGGCGGCACATGTACTAAAATTGAAACTATACAGAGAAGATTAGCATGGCCCCTGCACAAGGATGACACACAAATTCGTGAAGCGTTCCATATTTTTAAGTCATTGTTACAAAAAAATAAAACCAGTCACTCTGTGACTCTGAATATTTTAGGTTCATAAATTTTTAGTGGGTGGATCTCTCAGATAAGTGCCATAAATAAAACATGACCATCTCCCCTGAATGTCAAAATGCGAAACTGTAAAGCTCCTGGGAGATAACATAGGAGAAAACCTAGATGACCTTGTGTATGGTGATGGCTTTTGAGGTATGACATCAAAAGCACAGTTCATGGAAAACAGGACAACTCTAACGCGGAAAGATGCATGTACCCCAGTGTTCATAACACTGTTCACAGTAGCCAAGACATGGAAACAATCTAAATGTCCATCAACAGATGAATGGATAAAGGTGTGGTGTATATATATATATATATATGTATATGTATATATATATGTATATCCAATGGAATATTACTCAGCCATAAAAAGAATGGAATCATGCCTTTTGCAACAACATGGATAGACCTAAAGATTATCCTTCTAAGTGAATTGTCGCACTTAGAGATTATTATACTAAGTGAAGTGAGAGGAAGACATCACTTACATGCAAAATCTTAAAAACAATACAAATGAAGATGTTTACAAAGTAGAAGTAGGCTCACAGACATAGAAAGCAAACTTACAGCTACCAAAGGGGAAAGGGGGGAAGAGGAATAAATTAGGAATTTGGGATTTAACATAAACACACTACTATGTATAAAATAGATTAAACAACAAAGACCAACTATGGCACAGGGAACTATATTCAATATCTTGTAATACCTGAATCTGAAAAAGAACATATATATATATGTATGTATGTGTGTATGTATGCATGTATACCTTCAGTTTTTAAAAATTCATGAGAAGTTCCCACTGTGGCACAGTGGGTTAAGAATCCGACTGCAGTAGGTTGCTGTGGAGACACGGGTTCAATCCCTGGCCTGGCACAGTGCGTTAAAGGATCAAGCATTGCATCAGTTGTGACATAGGTTATAGCTGTGGCTCAGATTCAGTCCCTGGCCCAGGAACTTCCATATGCTATGGGTGTGGCCATAAAATAAATTGATGAAATAAATAATTGATAAGCTGGTAATTAAATAATTTTTAATTAATTAAAATTTTGTGTAGCATAAAGAGAACGAGAAGATAAGTCACAGACTGGGGATGTGTGCATATATGTATAACTTTGTTGTACAGCAGAGATTATCACAACATTGTAAATGAACTATACTTCAATAAAACTTGAAAAAAAGATGCATCTGATGGGCTGTTATCCAAAATAATACAAAGCACTTTTAAAACTAAGCAGTATAAAAAATTAAAAATCCAATTTAAAAATGGGCAAAGACCTTAACAGACACCTCACCAAGGAAGATAAGCAGTTAGCAAATAAGTGTATTAAAAGATGCTCCTTACCACATGTCATTAGGGAAATGCAAATTAAAACAATGAAATATGCCACCACACACCTGTCAGAATGGCAACATTCCAGAACACTGACCACACCAAATGCTGGTGAGGATGGGGCACAATGGGAACTCTCACACTGCTGGTGGGAGTGCAGAGTGGTGTAGCCACTTTGGGAGACCATTTGGCAGTTTCTTATAAAAGGAAACATACTCTTTCAGCATTATCTTATCTGCCCAAAGGAGTTGAAAACTTAAGTCTAAACAAAAACCTGCACATGATGTTTATAACAGCTCTATTCATAACTGCCAAAACTTGGAAATAACCAAGATGTCTTCAATAGGTGAAGAAAAGTGTGAAACATCCAGACAAGGGAATATTATTCTGTGCTCAAAAGAAATGAGCTATCAGGCCATTAAAAGACATGAAAGAAACCTAAATGCATATTACTAAGTGAAAGAAGTCAGTTTGAAAAAAACGTCATGTATGATTCTGACTGTTTAACATTCTGGAAAAGGCAAAACTGTAGACAGTAAAAAGATAGTGGTTTTAGAAGTTGGGCAGGGATGGGGTGAGAAGATGAATAGGTAGATTCATAGGGGGATTTTTTTTTAGGACAGCGACATTTACTCTCTGAAATTATAATGTTGGATACATGTCACTATATATTTGTCAAAACTCATAGACTCTCCAATACCACAAGTGAACCTTAAGGTAAACTGTGGCGTTTGAGACCGATGTTGTAATGGAAAGTCTCAGTGTGAGTTCATCAGTTATAACAAATGTGCCAGTTCTGGGGCGGGGGTGAATATTGATATTAATGGGGGAGGCTATGCACACTCCTGTGTGGGACAGAAGGATATGGGAAATCTCTGTACCTTCCTTTCAATTTTGCTGTGAACCTAAGCTGCTTAAAAATAAATAAATAAAAAGACTTCTCTGCCCAAGAAAATCTCCACCAAAAACGGAACCATCCCTACGTGGAGTGACGTCATCATGACTTTTGAGAGAGAGAGAGTGTGTGTGTGTGTGTGTGTGTGTGTGTGAGTGAGAGAGAGAGAGAGAGATGTGCTGAGTAAATTATTTTTAAAAGGAGCTGGAGTTCCCATTGTGGTGCAGTGGTTAACAAACCCGACTAGGAACCATGAGGTTGCAGGTTTGATCCCTGGTCTTGCTCAGTGGGTTAAGGATCCAGCGTTGCCGTGAGCTGTGGTGTAGGTTGCAGATGCAGCTCAGATCCCACGTTGCTGTGGCTCTGGTGTAGGCTGGTGGCTACAGCTCCGATTGGACCCCTAGCCTGGGAACCTCCATATGCCAAGGGAGTGGCCTAAGAAATGGCAAAAGGACACACACACAAAAAAGGAGCTTATCTCTAGCTACATAACTGTAAGAGCTTTATGAGTAGGAAAATGTAGTTCTGTAAAAGTGAAGTAAAAATGAAACTTGTATCTTCATGTTACAAGGCCCAGGGTTGGCAAACAGCAAATATTTGGTAGTTGACTGTTGACCGAATGGATCTTCAAGGGCCCACCCACTCGGTACCATTTCAGAGAGTCTCCTGGATGACTTGCAGCCCGGTGCCCAAGAATGATTTGAGCAATGTGATAAATAATTTAAACTTCCTAAAAGGGAGATTTTTAAAACTATTTTACTGATGTATAATACCCATAGCACATTAGAATTTTTCCCTCTGCAGTCTGACAGGCTGTTTTTCAGTGACGTGGAATATTTTGGCAGCAGGTAATATGACTTTGCTTGGGGCCATTTTTTTTAGAGTACATTTCTGAAATTTTAATGTAAGTCCCTGGGAATATATGACTTCTTAAACCTTTTGTGGAATGAAACGATACTTGAATTTCCAAGTCCGATGTTGTAATGGAAAGCATCTGTTAATCAGGTGTGTATTTACACAACAGACACGTTTCTAACACGTTTGTGATTTACTCATTGTAATCCAGGTACGTCGTTTCAGAGAAAGCAGGCAGAAGAATACTAACGAGGAAGATGATGAAGTTCAAGAGGTAATTTTTCTGTAAATTCCTTTGCTTATGTGCCATTTCGTTAAATCAGAGAAACTAGTAGGTTTATTCGGAGTAGTCAGTCCCCAGGACCCAGGTTTGGTGGGTAGAACGGAGCAGGAGTTGGCTGTGATCAGCTGCCTTTGGCTTATTTCAGTCAAATCTGCAAATATTCTGCTTGCTGATAGTCTCTTTTTTCCTTTTGCTCTTGTTGAGCGTTTGTGTATTTGCGGGTGGGGGGCGGCAGGGTTTGGGGAAAGGACACTAATCTGTTACAAAAACAGCTCTCAATCAAAATAATACCCAATTGCTCTCAACATCTTATCTGTATAAGATAAAATTCTACCCTACTGAGCAAACAGGAAGAAATTTTAGTGCTTTGGTTGGCAATGTCGTCATAGGTAAATCCATGGTGTCCGCTGGCCTTTCTCAGATGTTGAAATTAGCTTGCTCTCCATCCTCCCTGTCCTCTCTGTCTCTTTGCAGATTAGGAATTTGAGATTATCCCTGTTAATTTAAACTTCAGGCCTCTCTCCGGTACTGGGAGAATTTATGATTGACATATATTTTCCTATTTTCTCATTGTCCTTATTGATTTATGATTGCCCCTAGAATTTCAAAATTATTTTTTCAGTTATTTACTTTGGGGCTTTTGACTTGATTGCTTTCGTTCAGCATTTTGTGTAGTACCTGTTATGCATAGCCATTCAGCTTTTTATTAGGAATGTAAATATGAAAAAGGTATGGTCTGTGTCCATTAGAGTCTTTTTTTTTTTTTTTTTTTTTTTGTCTTTTTGCTATTTCTTTGGGCCGCTCCCTCAGCATATGGAGGTTCCCAGGCTAGGGGTCGAATCAGAGCCACAGCCACTGGCCTACGCCGGAGCCACAGCAATGCGGGATCCGAGCCGCATCTACAACCTACACCACAGCTCACGGCAACGCCGGATCGTTAACCCACTGAGCAAGGGCAGGGACCGAACCCGCAACCTCATGGTTCCTAGTCGGATTCGTTAACTCTTGCGCCACAACAGGAACTCCAGAGAGTCTTAATTTAGTAGGTGAGACAGACATATGCAGAAAGAAAATCCTGTGACCTAGAGTTTCGTCCTCACTGATTTAGTGCAACTGTCCTGCTAATCCATTTTCGGTCCCTAAATATTTCAGAACTGTAGCCAACAGATAGTGAATTAGAAATAGTTGAAGCATTTGAAACATCCCTCGAATTTACTTTTACAAGTCCCACTATTTTCTTTTTCTTAGTTTTCTTTTTTTTTTTTTTAACCCACATCCATGGCATGTGGAAGTTCCCAGGCCAGGTATCAAACCTTTGCCACAGCAGTGACCTGAGCCACTACAGTGACACTGCTGATCCTTAACCTGCTGTGCCACAAGAGAACTCCCTTTTTTTGCTTTTTTAAAAATTATACTTGATTTACAGTATTGTGCCGCCACTATTTTCTCTACAAAAATAAAGAGAATTAATTGGAGCCCCATTTTTTAAAAAGATACAAATATTTTAATAATAATATAATATATTGCTTAAAATAATATATTAATAATATAATATAATATATAATAAAATATAAATATAATAAAATATATTAATTTAACTTATATTTATTATAAAATAAATTATTTATAAAGCATAATAAATTATAAATGAAATAATAAATAAAAATATAAATGTATTATTTTATAATTATTATAAATATATTTATTTATTTATTATCATTTTTTAGGGCCACACCTGTGGCATATGGAAGTTCCCAGGCTAGGGGTTGAATTGGAGCTACAGCTGCCACCTTACACCACAGCCACAGCAATGTGGGATCCAAGCCACATCTGCAACCTAACCCACAGCTCACAGCAACACCAGATCATTAACCCACTGCAGCCTCATGGATACTAGTCGAATTAGTAACCTGCTGAGCCACAATGGGAACTCCTCAAGTACTTTCTTAATTATAAGTTCATATTTAAATAAAAGGCCAAACAGTAAGGATTTTAGATTGTGCAGATCATATATGGCATCTGTCACATATTCTTTTTAAAAAAATAGTCCTTTAATTAATTAATTAATTTTTATGGCTTCACCTCGGCTTATGGAAGTTCCCAGGGCAGGGACTGAATCTGAGCCACAGCTTGTGACCTGTGCTGCAGTTAGAGCAACACCGGGTCCTTTAACTAACTGCACTGGGCCAGCGATCAAACCCAGACCTCCAAACTGACCCAAGCCACTGCAGTTGAATTCCTAACCCACTGCACCACAGTAGGAACTCGTATACTCCCTTAAAAATGGAAAAATTACTCTTAGTCTGATCCATACTTCATAATTGAACTGGCCTCTGATTTCTTTCTTATGTTCTCTCTGAATTGAGGCAGGATTGATATCCTCTTTTAAACTATAATACCAAGTGCTCTTAAGAGAGTAAAACGGCAACAAATGGGATGGGAGAAAATATTTGCAAATCATATATATGATAGAGGATTAATAACCAGAATATGTAAAGAGCTCCTAAAATTCAACAATAAAACAACCTAATTTAAAAATGGACAAAGGACTGGAGTTCCCGTCGTGGCGCAGTGGTTAACGAATCCGACTAGGAACCATAAGGTTGTGGGTTCGATCCTTGGCCTTGCTCAGTGGGTTAACGATCCGGCGTTGCCATGAGCTGTGGTGTAGTTTGCAGATGCGGCTTGTATCCCACATTGCTGTGGCTCTGGTGTAGGCCAGTGGCTACAGCTCCGATTTGACCCCTAGCCTGGGAACCTCGATATGCCACGGGAGCGGACCAAGAAATGGCAAAAAGACAAAAAAAAAAAAAAAAAAAAAAAGGACAAAGGACTTAAATAGATATTTCTCTAAAGAAGATATGTAAACAAAAAGCACATGTAAAGATGCTCAATGTCACAAAATCATTAGGAAATGCTAATCAAAATTTTGATTAGAACCACAGGCTACCATGCCATACATCTTTGGATAGCTATTGTCCAAAAATTAGAGAGTATTAGTATTCTTATTGGCAAGAAATATGCAGAAATTGGAACCCTTGCACATTGCTGGTGGGAATATAAAAGTTACTATGGAAAACAGTATAATTCTCAAAAAATTAAACGTGGGAGTTCCCATTGTGGCGCAGCCAAAGCAAATCTGACTAGGAACCATGAGGTTGTGGGTTTGATCCCTGGCCTCGCTCAGTGGGTTAAGGATCTGTCATTGCCTCGAGCTGTGGTGCAGATGTAGCTCGAATCTGGCATTGCTGTGGCTGAGGCGTAGGCCAGCCGCTACAGCTCTGATTCAACCCCTAGCCTGGGAACCTCCACATGCCGCGGGAGCAGCCCTAAAAAGCAAAAAAAAAAAAAAAAATTTAACATGATATTGCCATGTGATCTAGCAATTTCGCTTCTCTGTATTTACCAGAAAGAATTGAAAGCAGGGACTTGAACAGATATTTTTTTTTTTTTTTTTTTTTTTGGTCTTGTGTTTTTTGTTGTTGTTTTGTTGTTGTTGTTGTTGCTATTTCTTGGGCCCCTCCCGCGGCACTGAACAGATATTTGTTCCATTTAAGCACCAATGTTCATAACATTATTTGTAGCAGCTGACAGATGGTAACAATCTAGCATCTCTTCAAAGATGAATGGATAAACAAAATGTGGTGTATACACCCAGTGGAGTCTTATTTAGTCTTAAAAGGAATGAAGTTCTGATGCATACTATAGCATGGATAAACCTTGAGGAGTTCCTGCTATGGCTCAGTGGCAACAAACCTGACCAGTATCCATGAGGATTCGGGTTCGATCCCTCGATCAGTGGGTTAAGGATCCACCATTTCTATGAGCTGCAGTGTAGGTGGCAGATGTGGCTCAGATCTGGTGAGGCTGTGGCTCTGGTGTAAGCCTGCAGCTACAGCTCCAGTTCAACCCCTAGCCTGGGAACTTCCATATACTGCAGGCGCAACCCTTAAAAAAAAGAAAGAAAGAAAAAAAAGAAACCTTGATTGCTGAATATGGTAAATCAACTATAATAAAAATTTTTAAATTAAAACCCCAAATCTTGAAAAACGTACTAAGTGAAGTAAGCCAGGCACAAAAGGAGAATGCTCTATGATTCTGTGATACAGGATACCGAGAGTAGTCAAATTCATACACTGTAGAAAAGTGATTACCAAGGGATTGGGTTGGGGGTTAAGGATGAAGGGTTATTGTTTAATGGATATAGAATTTCAGTGTGGGATTATAAAAAAGGTGCAGCGATGGATAATGGCAGTGATTGTACAACAGTGCGAATGTATTAGTGCCACCGAAATATATACTTAAAAATGGTTAAAATGGTAAATTTTTATGTTGTGTATATTTTACCACAATGAAAAAAAAAATGTAATACCAGGGTAGTATGTCTTTAAATCTCACAAAAAAATATGTGGAAACATTGCGTGGCTATTGGCTGTAGGCCTAGCCCTCATGAGATAAATTCTTAGAAGTAGTGTAATTCCAAGATATCAGTAAATTCCACAGTCTGTTACACAGAAAAGATAGAGTTAAAATATTTGCATACAATGTTTGGGATGCTAAAGTGAAGACAGAGTATTTAGACAAAGGGAAAGTATGAAATTTAGCAATGATGGTAATTCAGTCTAAGAAATAATCGTTGTTGGAGTTCCCATTGTGGCTCAGTGGGTTAAGAACCTGACATCGTGTCAGTGAGGATGTGGGTTTGATCCCTGGCCTCACTCTTTGGGTTAAGGACCCTGCATTCTGGCAGTTGCAGCTCGGATCCAGGTGTGGCTGTGGCTGTGGCATAGGCCTCAGCTGCAGCTACAGTTCGACCCCCAGCCTGGGAACTTCCATAGGCTGTAGGTGCAGCTGTAAAAAGAAAAAGAAAAAAGGGAAGTGATAATCATAAAAAGGCATATGCGTTTTATGTTTTGCTAGATTCTGCTGTATCTCTCCAAATATGTTACCCCAGTTTACGTGCTGACCGATTAGTATTTAGGAGTGACTATTTCCCTGCATTTTTACCATCATGATGTATTACTGCGTCTTTCGATGTAGTAGAAATAATGGTGAGAAATTACTCCTTACTGTGGTTTTTCATTTATACTGCTTTTATCACTAGTGAGCTGAGTAACTCGTATAAGTTATCTTTATATGAGTCACTTGGTCATATTTTTTGCACAGAATAGTTTTTGGCTCAGGCGTTTGTCTTTCTCTGATTTATGAGAGCACTCAGGTTAAAGCGTGTGCACACTGTGTGTGCATTTGTGTAGCAGAGCAAGGGTTTTTGTCATGTACAAGATGAAAGGTTTTTTGTTTGTTTCAATCCAGAGTGGGCAGTGAATTAAGAGCCTTTTCCCATCTGTGAAGATAAACATGCAGGAATTTTCCTCCTCTGTTCTGTTAATATGGTGAATTATATTATTTCATATCCTATTACTGACTCATCCTTGGTATCCCTTTGTGAACCTCCTGGTAGTGGGTGTACTGGTCTCTCCATGTGAGCTTGGATTCCCTTTGTTTGCTTTGATATTCGTAGGTAAGATACTGTAATTTTCCTCTGGTGCATGCTGTCCTTTGTCAGTTTTCAGTACCATGTTATGCTGGCTTTATAAAAAGAAATTCGAGGCTTGCTTTCTTTATGTTCTAGTACTATTGAAATAACCACGGAATCATCTGTTCTTTGAAGATTTGGTAGAATTTACCCATGAAACTTTCTGGTTGCCCTTTCCAGGAACCTAGTTCTTTTAACAATTTTCTCAGAGTTTTCTTTGTTAATTAGTCTGCTGAGACTGTTTATCTTTTCTTGGCTCAGTTTAGTTAATTTATTTTCCAAATTACTTAAAAATGAGCAGTGTTTTGTCATAATTTGTTTAATTTTCTCTCTCTCTCTCTTTTTTTTTTTTTTTTTTGTCTTTTGTCCTTTTTAGGACTGCACTTGCAGCATATGGAGGTTCCCAGGCTAGGGGTCTAATCAGAGCTGTAACCACTGGCCTATGCCACAGTCACAGCAATGCCAGATCTGAGCCTCATCTGCAACCTACACCACTGAACGAGGCCAGGGATGGAACACACAACCTCATGGTTCCTAGTCACATTCCTTTCCAATGTGCCACAACGGGAACTCCTGTTTATTTTCCTTAGGTCTTCTTTTCTCCCTCCATCCTCATTTCTTTGCTTTAATTTAACCATTCATTTCTTTGTTTCATATGTTCTGTTATGCGATATTTTTTACTTTTATTTTCTAGATAGTCTACAATTTTTGTTTTGTAGTTTGGAATCAGGAATTTTTAAATTAATTTCTAATTTCATTGCATTGTGATTAGAAAGTATAATAATTTTTTTTTTTTTTTTTTTTTTTTTTTTTACTGTTTAGAGTTGATTGATATTTTTCTTTTCTCTCTTTCTTTTTGTCTTTTTAGGGCCATACCTGTGGCATGTGGAAGTTCCCAGGTTAGGGGTAAATTTGGAGCTGCAGCCACCAGCCTACACCATAGCCACAGCAACACGGGATCTGAGCCCTGTCTGTGACCTACACCACCTCTCACAGCAATGCTGGATACTTAACCCACTGAGCGAGGCAGGGATTGAACCTGTGTCCTCATGGATACTGGTTGGATTCATTACCATTGAGCCACAACAGAAACTTCCAGGACACTTGTTTAAAAGTGTGAAAGCTGATGGTAGAAGACTCAGTGTTGTGTTGTGTGACCTCACCTGGGACTGTATGTGTCAGGTGATTCAGAATTATGACTGCTCTGCACATGTCCGTGAATGACCCCAAAAGTATCAGGAGTATTGTTTTGGGGGTTACAAATAAATTATGGTGAGTCGGTGATTTTCCAAATACGGAATTTGAAAATTATGAGGATTTGACCATACTTCTGGGACAAGAAGGATGAATTGACATCTTTTTCTGTTTTTTTCTTCATATTTTTTGGGTGAAATTCCCTGAAATTTTTTTTCTTTTTGAGCTGTGGTGCCAGGTTGGGCCCTTTTTGTAGTCATTTCGCTGTTCTTTCTCTTTAGCTACTAAGTTCCTCACCGTGACACTGATTACCTCCCACCTCCCACTTTACTCCTACCTCTGCCCCGCCTGCTTTGTTCTCATTGCCTCGCCTATGTTGTGGCGCCCCAGAGAGCCTAGAAATCCTCTAGCTTCCTGTTCTTAGACTCCGAGCTTGTCATTCCAAGGACAGAGGCTGTCGTCATGGCCTTCTGGGATGGGTGGACCACTTTTGGAGCTCTGGGCACTGGCTGAAGCACGTACCCCTCCCCCTCAAGCCCTGCCAGATGTTCCCTCTGCCCATCAACTCTTCTTCATAGGTTTTGTATTTCAGAGGTAGAGCTGTTTTCTCATTTTATTGAAGATATATGGTGTTTGGGCTTTGTTATCCTTGTTCCTTTTTTCTTGTTGTTATACCTTTATTTATTTTATTTTTTTATTTTTGTCTTTTTAGGGCCCCACCCACAGCATACGGAGGTTCCCTGTCTAGGGGTCCAATTGGAGCTACAGCTGCCAGCCTACGCCACAGCCACAGCAACGTGGGATCCGAGCTGCCCCTGCGACCTACACCACAGTTCACGGCAACGCTGTATTCTTAACCCACTGTGCAAGGCCAGGGGTCGAACCCAGGTCCTCACGGATACTAATCAGATTTGCTTCTGCCGTGATGGGAACTCCTCCTTGCTACATTTTGATTGGCTTAAAAGAAGAGGTCAGGGCAGTATTGCTCTTATTTTTAATCAGAAAATCTGTATTCATTTCAGAGTTAGGATATTTCACTAAGTCTCAAGCTTATCTTTTCTAGACAGTTTCTTATTAAATTAAAGTTTATCAAATTAAAACCATGGTCCTAAGGCTTTTAGTCTTCCAGGCTTTCATTTGCTTTGCTCTATTAATTCTTTTTACCATTTGTTTTCACGCGATTACTGCTTATGTTTTTCTGATTATAAAAGTACTATTTTAGAAAACATATATTATAGCAAATTTGTAATATTTAAGAATAATGAAGAAAACAAAAGCACCCTGAAAGTTCACCACCCAGAGGTAAGAGCTGTTTTTCTTAAGTTTTTTCTCGTTATTTATCAAGAGCCCGTTGTACAAAGTAGCTCAAATGATGATGATCTCTTACAAATGGCGTTACTGCCAACATTCCTCCCAGTTCTGAAACTTTTGATTCTGTGAAATTTTATCGTTTTCAGTGTACCTTTTCCAAAGGTCTCCTTTTACAGGTAGTGTCAGTATTGTAAATTGATCCGACAAATTATAGGCACAGAATTTGATTGATAGGGGAGAGGGCTTCTCCTATACCACATTTTTTTTTTCCCTTTTTATAGCCATATCCAAGGCATATGAAAGTTCCTAGACCAGGGGTCACATTATTGGAGCTGCAGCTGCAGCCTACACACAGCCACGGCAGCACCAGATCCAGGCTGCGTCTGCAACCTCCGCTGCAGCTTGTGGCCACACCGGATCCTTAACCACCCAGCGAGCCAAGGATTGAACCTGCGTCCTCACAGGGACAGTGTTGGGTCCTTAACCCACTGAGCCACAACAGGAATGCCCCTATTTTACATTTTGATAGCATGAGTAGTGAAAAATGTAATCGTTCAGACAGTTCAACCACACGACGTGTTCATCCGAGTGACCAGCTGAGTGACTCGGGAGGCTGCGCTGTCTCCTGACGTGCACTGTCCTCCTCTTGTCGTCCCTCTCAGGCCATGAACAGAGCCAGAGCCCTCAGGTCCCAGGAAGAGGACGCCGCTTCTGCCTTTAGCGCTGAAGACCTCATGAGCATCGATATGGCAGAACAGACGGCCAATGACTCTGATGACAGCATCACAGCAGCGGCCAGCAGAGGAAGAGGCCGAGGAAGAGGCCGGAGAGGAGGAAGAGGGCAGAGCTTGGTGTCGAGAGGAGCGTCTCAGAGAGGAAGAGGTTCGCCCCGACTGCAGTCTTCCTTCCACCTTCACAGCTGGCAGGGGTGTGGCAGAGTCAGAGTTATATGCTCCGTGTCCGAACTGTTGCACAGCCCTCTAAAAATGTGTCTCTATAATGCAGAGAGTCAGTCTTTAATATTCTGACTTGTACATTTTACTTGAATGGCCACAGGCACCTGGAGTTCTTAACACGTATTTTTTTTTAAAGAATTTCACTGTTTCTCACATATTAGGTACATTTAATACACATATGTACTCTCATATGTACAAAGTAATAGCGAGGCAAACACTTAAGGAACATGGCTCGCTAATGCCCACTGACGGCAGGACGAAAACTCCAGATCACAAAAATTGCTATTTTTGTTAGTGTCATAAAACACAAATGCCCACATTCGTATAAAGTGGCTTTTTAAAATTTGTTTAAAAAGAAAACTGCCCCCAAACAAGTGGATTTCTTAAAGCAGTCATTAACATTAATTGCTATTGTGTTTAGTTTTTTTTTTTTTATTTTTGGCCACATCCATAGCATATGGAAGTTCTGAGCTAAGGGGTCAAATCCAAGCTGGAGCTGGAGCAATCCTGGATCCTTAATCCACTGTGCCCAGCCAGGGATCGAATCTGCACCGCTGTAAAAAGGAAGCCGGATCTTTAATCCACTGCGCCACCATGGGAACGCCGCCATCATTGTGTTACTATCATCGAATAGTCCAAACAATATAGTCATCCAGTGACTTCCTGGATAAAAATCCACCCCTAGGAATATCTAAAAATGATTTTTATTAAATATTTATCCATAGGAATTTTAGGCTGGTAAAATGGATAGTACTTTAGTTAAAAATCTCCAGGGAGAGAAAGCTCCATCTTCTAGTGATAATTGTTTTCGCTATCCTTACATTTATAAAATTTTTCCTTAAATTTTAATGGGGTCAATGTGAACCAAATGTGATCTAAGTGTGGTCACTGAAATTGATCAAATTGATCAGTTGATCAGACCCTAGATGTTTCTTCTTTTATATATCTTTGGCATTTTACACACAAACTATGTTTTGATTTAACTTTATTGGGGTTTCATTTTGGTGTTGTTAAAACAAAAAACCTTTGCTGCTGGTCGGATTATATATTGACTGCTCTTTATTCTAACAACAGGCACTGGTCTGGAGACTTCTACTCCAAGCAGAAGTTCAAAAGCCACTATGTCAACATCTAGAAATATGACTATTATTGATGGTGAGTATAGACTGCAGGTCATCTAGAAGTTATTAATAAATTCCAACACAGGAAGAGCTAGGAAACCCCACAAGTAAACCTTATTGGTTTGTGTTGCCATCACTGGGTAGCAAAGCACTATTAGAATCATAGGGTAAATTATGCTATTTTAAAAGATCTTTGCCATCCAAGGGGGTTGGTGAAGAGGATGAGCTTTAAAAATTAATTTTTATAATTCCTTATTTTAGATAGATTCGATTATCACCACATGCTGTGGGCACTGCCAAAAAATTTTTTACTTAAATACAGAAATAAATAAAAATTAACCTCAAACTAAGGGAATCTATTTTTATAAACCATTTTAAAACTAACATAGGAGTTCCTGTCATGGCGCAGTGGTTAACGAATCCGACTAGGAAACAGGAGGTTGCGGGTTCGATCCCTGCCCTTGCTCAGTGGGTTGACAATCCGGCGTTGCTGTGAGCTGCGGTGTAAGTCACAGATGCGGCTCGGATCCCGCGTTGCTGTGGCTCTGGCGTAGGCCAGCGGCTACAGCTCCCATTAGACCCTTAGCCTGGGAACCTCCATGTGCCGCAGGAGCGGCCCAAGAAATAGCAAAAAAGACAAAAAACAAACAAACAAACAAAAAAAACAAAAAAAACTAACATAAATATTTAATAAACTATTTTAAATATGGTTTATGAGATGAGCCAAAGTTGTAAGTCAGATTTATAAAAGTAGTTGTTAAAATAGGTCGTGGTATTTTTATCTCTCTACCATTCAGATAAAATATATGCATTTTATTTACATAATCAAGAAGGTTATCAATTTTATTTACCCTTCTTTTTTTCAGAAGAGAAGCCATTCAATGTAAAAAATTGGGTAGGAGGAATTTGGAATATTTAACCTGGGAAAAATTCAGGTCTTTATATCGATTAAGTTCTAGCATGTCAACGACTGAATAGATTTGATTTGTATAGTCCCAAAGGCAGTGACTTTAAATCCATTCTGAGATGGGGATTCCAAAAGCTGTGTCTCAGATAAGTGTATGCACTTGTACTCAATTTCAGAGGGCTCAGGGATCCCCATGAAAGCCCATCCATGGGCTCCAGGCTAAGAACTGCTGGCCCAATGAGGATAGATGGGAAAAGCTAATCACATACAGATTTCAGTTTATTTCTGATAAACTGGACCTGGAAGACTTAAGAACAACTTTACCCGCTCCCTCTTTTATAGGTGAGGGAATTGAACTAAGCAATTTGCCCTAGAGTAATAAAACCACTAATAGTCCTGATAATACTAATATTTATGAAACAATTAATGCGTGCCTCTCGACCGCTCACTGGGCTAGGTACTTATATTTTCTCTGTTTTGCAGAAAAGGCAACTGAGGCTTTGGAAAGACGCAACTTACCCAGGGTCTCACAACATGTAAACTCGAGGGCTTGGATTGATCCCAAATTCTTTTTTTTTTTTCTTTTTTTTGTCTTTTCTAGGGCTGCACCCATGGGCATGTGGAGGTTCCTAGGCTAGGGGTTGAATCGGAGCTGTAGCTGCAGGCCTACGCCAGAGCCACAGCAACGCTGGATCCGAGCCGCGTCTGTGACCTACACCACAGCTCACGGCAATGCCAGATCCTTAACCCACTGAGCGAGGCCAGGGATTTTGGTTCCTAGTTGGATTCATTAACCACTGAGCCACGACGGGAACTCCTGACCCCACATTCTCTGGCCTTTAGAACAAGTAGTTAACCACTGTATCAGAAATCAGCTATTAGTTTAACTTGCTGCCTTTTTTTTTTTTTTTTTTTTTTTTTTTAAGTACACTTATTTTTCCTCCAGCTGGCCATCTTTGGCGTTCTTCAGTTTCAGAGTAAAGAATCTAATATTGCAGTTCTTCTTTTTTTTTTTTAATCCTGCTTGGGATTTATTGAGCTTCATAAAACTGTAAATTGATGTCTTTTATGAATTCTAGAAACCCTTATATCCCTTCAGATATTACCTCTATGCTATTCATTTTCTCTTCACTTCTAAGTTTTCAGTTAAATAAATGAATGAATGACCTTTTCGCGTTGTCCTCCCATTGGAACAGTAGTACTGACCTCCCAGAGTGGTTACAAGTATTAAATGAACTATGCATATACACTGCTGCGCACAGCTCTTAGTGAGAATCCAGTCAATGATTGCTGCTGTTCCTATGAGTGGCACTGTTTACATAAACTTAAGGAAATTAGTCTAGATTTGTCTTTTATGTAATTGATTTGGTCTAATGGTTTTGCAACTGAACTGGCTACCTCCAGCACTCAGCCAAAAAGACTTTTTAATACAATCTCTGACAAAATAACTATGGGGTACCAGCTATAGTTTGCTATAACTTTGGGACAAAAGCAACTTTAAAACTATAGCTTCTACATTTGCATTATAAATGGAGGCATGCAGAGAGAGACAAATAAAGGTTCAGCTGTTATGACAAGCTCCGTGGAGTGTAGAGATGTGTCACTGTTACTGGAGTTTTATTGGGAAAGGTATGTATTACCGTTATAGCCAGCAGCAGCTGTGAATAAGAGTTGACAGCCCAGATTTCTCCATCAAAGTTTGTCTGCAGAGGATAGTGACTAAGTGATAAAGAAGCCTCAGCCTTTGCATTTAATTTACCATGGCTGCCACTGCTGTAGCCACTGCTACTAGTGACATCATTTGAAAACCCACCAGACCCTTGCCAAAGCAATTTACATTATCTACCTCTTTTTATTCTTCCAGTGGTTTTCAGCCTTAAGTATTATTAATGCTGTTTTGTTTTTTGGGGTCTTTTTGTCTTTTTAGGGCCGCACCTGCGGCATATGGAGATTCCCAGGCTAGGGGTCTAATTGGAGCTGTAGCCACCAGCCTACGCCACAGCCCACAGCCGAGCCACATCTGTGACCTACATCAGAGCTCACAGCAGCGCCAGATCCCCTGGTAACCAGCCTCCCTTCTTAGGTGTGGTCCCCAAATCACCTCATTAACATAACAAAAGGCACCTTGATGGTGCTCCTGGATTTAGGAAATGACGATTTTAGGAGCTCAGTGCCAGAAATGGGAAGGAAGGCTCAACATACATTTCTTCCTATAAAATCACAATATCACAGTTTTGGTCTCTGGAAAAATAAAAATTAACTCAACTTCATGTTTCTAAACCCAAGTTTAGAAAGCCGAAAATGTCCGGTTTTCATAGGAAAGTTATCACGGAATGAAAGATATCTCTCTTTTCTAAGAGAGCTCCCTCTGGACTGTTTGTTAGGTGCTGACTATTTCTAACAAAGTAGAGGAGAGGAAGAAAGCGCTTACTGGAGCCACAGGGCTCCTAAGCTGGCTCCAGGGAAAGACAGTGCCCACTCTAAGGCAAGGAAGACATGGGGGGGTTTACTTTCATTGTATTTGGAGCTCAGTCCATTAGATGACCAGATTTGATCCTTCAGGTATTTTTCTGTAACATATTTTTGGTGTAGATGTACCTGTGAACACTGCTGGTTACTTTACTTGCCGGCAAATCATATGAGACTGGCAGGCAGACATATAATTGCAGATCTCCCTTCAGATTTTAAAAAATGGAAGCTGTTTTTTTGATTCGTGGTTAGAGGTTTGTGCACATAGGCCTTAGGAAATCTTCAGCTAAAGAAATGTGCAAATTTTTCTAAGCTATTTTACGAATAACATAATAGATGTTTCATCTTTTTCATTATAGCCTTTAAATCTGCAAGAAAGCAGCCGTCTCAAAATGCTGCTCCTAAGAATTATTCGGAGGTAAGAAAGATGTACAGTTGTGTACTGATAACTTACGTTTCCTACATTATGATTGTCAGTTCTTTGGTCTACAACGTACGTAAAAGAAGAAAACGTGTGGACTGTTAGAACAATGGAGAACTTTGCTGATTATCTAGACGGTGCCATAGCAGTGACCTGAGCCACAGCACTGCCAGTGCCGGGTCCTTAACCTGCTGAGCCAACAGGGACCTCCTGAGAATGCATGTATTTACTTATTGATTTACTTATTTATTTTGGTCTCTCTCTTTTTAAAAGAATGGATCACATAATTGCAAATCCTAAATGTATGGACCCAGTCATATTTTAAATGTGGAACTGAAAGGGCCCTTTCATGGAATACGAATACCATGTGTATGGAGTGTGCATATCAGTGTGTAGAGAGGTCTTATTTATTCCTGGCTTCCTCTTGTTACTTTTACTCTCATAATGCGCTGACTGGTGTCTTAATGGCTGAAGTTAAACTCAAGACAAACCGCAAGCCTACGGACCTCTTGTGTTCAGCTCAGATCTAACATGAAACTTGTGCCCATCCTTTGGATTCTGAGAAGAGTCCAATATGGGCTTGACTCTCCTGTCACCTTACTTTGGAAACACGTGTCTTACTTCCCAGGTGACATCCCTGCCCTTTATCCACCAGATGCCTGCAGTGCCCCCCTCTTATTTATGATCATCGAAAGTGTCTCCAGACGTGTCCAGATGTTTCTGGAATGGGAGTGGAGGTTAAAAATGACGCCTAGTTGAAAGTCATTGCTCTGTCATACCGCCCCAGCAGCATTTTCTCAAATTTCATTTCTGCTTGGTGGTTCAAGTTTGTGACACAGTTCAGATTCTGTTATTGTTCTTTAATGTCTCTTAACGTCATCTTTCTTTTTTTCCCCCCTCGTCTTCCTATTTTACACTTATATATGGGTATACCAGTGCTAGCTTTTATCCTGAGCTCCATTTCATTATTCCTATTCAGCTGTCACCTGCTCTTGCTTCAGGACTGTGTCTGAAAACAAAATCTAGAAGGTAGCTTCCCCTCTGGATTTTTCTTTCAGAAGTCAAGAACATGAGTTTGAGAAGAGCAAGTCATGGCAAACTAACGTTTTCTTTCATTTTTTTGATTGGGGTTACAAAGTGGTAGATGAGGGGAACACTGGAGACATTTGAGTCCTTCCAGGCACATACGAGACAATTCTCCTGAGAGTGTCATGGACAACACGCAGATAGATTGGCTGGATGTATAGCTGTTCGGACCACTTCGTTTAATGGCATTTGATGAATAGTTCAGTGTCAGACTGGATGGGGAGTCGGGTGGGGGTGGTCTCAAGTGCTGGGGTTTTTTCATTATTTTGTCTTGGGCTTTGTCAGATGAAGATAGAGCAAATATATGTATTAAGTGTCAAGATAATAGAAAATATAGGTATTTTAGATGATAAGAATCAATATTAAGATAATCAGTACCTTTAATGGGGCATAAAACCAACCAAAAAAAGAACCCCCCCAAAAAAGAACCCCAGAAAATCACAGGGCACTGTTAGCACATAACCTGTGTGAGTCAGTCATCAATCAAACTGCATGTTCCTTTAGGTGCCCAGGCTGCCATGGTGGCAGGAGAGAAGGGAGCTCACACATGATGTATGAACACCGTTTATAAGTGAAGAGTGACATTGGCAGGGAGGTCAGCCTGAACTTTAGTTTTAATGGTTGCTGCCTACGTGGTTTCTGCCTCCTTTCTTATAACTTAAAAAAGAAAGGAATATTTGGCGTTCCCGTAGTGGCGCAGTGGAAACGGATCCAACTAGGAACCATGAGGTTGTGGGTTCGATCCATGGCCTCACTCAGTGGGTTAAGGATCCAGCGTTGCCGTGAACTGTAGTCGAAAACGCAGCTTGGATCTTGCATTGCTGTGGCTGTGGCATAGGCCAGCAGCAATAGCTCGGATTAGACTCCTAGCCTAGGAACCTCCATGTGCCGTGAGTGCAGCCCTAAAAGGACAGGAAAAAAAAAAAAAGCCACTTAAAAAACAGACTTTGAGATTGAGTTATTTCATTCATTTTTCTTCAAATTGTGCATTCCCACAAAGACTGCTGTTTTGTTTTTTCCCCCTTAGGTGATTGAGGTGGATGAGTCAGATACGGAAGAAGACATTTTTCCTACCACTTCAAAAACAGATCAAAGGTAGGTACAGTGATTTCCTGCAAAAAGAAACCTCTGAAAATTATCCAGCATTCCACTCATACATTTGTCTGTGCCATAGCAGGTTAACAGATTTATTTTCAGTTGGTCATGTATGCGACCAAGGGCTAGTCTACAGAGTTGATGCAGCAGTATTACAAGTATTTTCATTGAAAATTCAAATAACTTGTGATTCATTTCCTTTTGCCTTTATCACCCAGTGATTTTCTTAATGGAGTACTGTGTTCTGTTGAATGAACAGAAAATAGCTTTGTTAATATTCAATGTCAGCTTTTCTTCATGTTTTTCTATACTAAATTACACAGAATGCTGTGCTAAGAGTACTTCTATGCCTTTCCTGTCCTTTCTGGTTTTGGCCTGGTTCTGTCAGGCGTGGCTGCATTCACAATTAACCATTTTTTTCTGTGAGTGAACATTTTAGGTGAACACTGCTTAACAAAAGCTCACTTCATGAAAATTTCTGCTTAAGAAAATCACAGCTTTTTCTATACTCATTTTCCGTGTGAGTGTTAGTATATTAGGTCTGATGGAGCACATAATGTTCTAATCTGGACACTGCGTTCAGGAGGGTGAATCCCGGTGGAAGAGAGAGATGGACACATTTCAGTCCATTACAGGATGATTGAGTCACTACATCATTGCATATGAAATTTTATGATACAGACTAGATGGGGGCATGGGCCTTCAGAGAAAGGAACAAGGAAGTGGAGGTTATCATAGAAGGAAAAGCTTCATGGAGTAAAATTTACCAGCAATTTTAACGATAGGGATTGTTTGGATCAGTGGGGGTGAGCATGGAAGCTAAGAGTAGAAGTTGCAGAAATTAACAGGAAAGTAAGGAAAAAGCTCTATTTCCATGTTTCTCTCAATCTCATAATCTCAGCTTTTTTTTTTTTTTTTTCATTGCTTAAGGATAAAAGTTAAATTTGATTAAATGAAAACAAGGTGATTTAGGAGTTCCTATCGTGGCTGAGCAGTTAATGAGTTTGACTAGCATGCACTATGACACAGGTTTGATCCCTGGCCTCGCTCAGTGGGTTAAGGATCTGGCATTGCCATGAGCTGTGGTGTGGGTTGCAGGCGCAGCTCAGATCTGATGTTGCTGTGGCTGTGGCGTAGGCCGGCAGCTGCAGCTCGGATTCGACCACAAGCCTGGGAACCGCCATATGCCGCAGGTGCAGCCCTAAAAAGCAAAAAAGCCAAAAAAAAAAAGTGATTTATTGAAAGAATATCAGGACATCGAAGGAAGAGAGTCCTTTCTAAGTGCTTGTTTGGTTGTTCTTGTCTTTGTAAATTAAAGTATATACAAACAAAAACAGGTCTAGCTTTCTGATTTTCTTTTTCCTCAGTAGTGAATCCATAATTGAGAGGAATATGGAAGCTTAGCTTGGGGAAGTCCTTATTTTTCATTATTGAAACTAATGAAAATACAGTTTTAGTGTGTTTGACATATGTAAGGGTATGAATGAAAAAATACTTGGGTTGTGTTACCATTTGGGTAATCTGTTCTTCAGTAGAATAAGTGTCTATTGACTTCATAGCTGCTTACGATGTAATAATAACTGAATTGTTTAGCACTTCCTACCTGTCAGGCACTGTTTTGAGCCTTTGCATGTGAATTAGCTTGTATAATATTTACAATCACTCCAAGAGGTAAATAAAGTTATAACTGTATTTTCCCCATTTTACCTTTGAAGAAAGTGAGGCATGGGAGTCTTAAGTGACTTACCTAAGGTCACCCAGCTAGTCACATAGCCAGGCGTTCCACTCTAGAACTCACCTCTGCTGTGGCTTCTTAACATAATAACTAGATTCCGCTCTCAGACCTCGGTGCATGTAATAATAATTTAAATAATGAGAGGCAATTTAGAAACTAACATTTTGGCAAGAAATCGGAAATGAGCCTTGGCAGATTTGTGTTCCTGATGACAGCAACAATTTAGGGTGTTTTTGAAGAATTATGTAGCAATGGTGTGGTTCGTATAATTATTCCACTCATAATGGGAAGTATTTAATCTCTGCCACTTACTAAGGATGGACCTTGTGCAAGGTTTTTGACTGCTGTGCCTCAGTGTCCCCATTTGTAAAATAAAGATAATAATATTTACCTCAAAGGGTTTTTATGAGGCTTGAGTGAGTTCATGTTTGTGAAATGCTAAGTACAGTGCTTGGCACGTAGGAACACCTCTGCAAGTGCTTATTAAGTAAATAACAGGCCAGGGAAATAGAACAGGAATAATAGGAAGAATGGTAACCAGTAAAAGCACTAATATTCTTGGCAGGTAACTTTAAAGAGGAAAAAACCTCCAGCTGTTAGACTCCCTTTTGCCGGATGGGCAATGGAAACCTGCCCACTTTTCCCTGGAGAAATTGTTCTAAACTCTGCCCTGGTTGTACTGGGGATAAGAGGACCCATCCAGAGTTGATGGAGCTGGTGGTACCCCCCTTATCTTAAAGCAACGAACAAGAGGCCAGGGGGAGGAGGAGAGATTGATGGGATTCTATTAAACCTTGTAATGGGGGGAGCTAACGTTTTAGGGGCACATTTTATGCGCCAACGCCAATTTCATATGTTATCCTATGCTTGTAACACTGCTACAACTGACATAATTGGCTGAACGACTCTAGGTAGGAAGTCTGACTTATGGCTCCAAATTATATCTATACAAAAATGGAGAAGATGTGTAGCTCCTGGTACTCGATTTATTACACCCTCTTTGCCTTATTTTTGAGCCATGCACATGAAGCTAATCAAATAAAACTTTTTTTTTTTGACATCCAGGACAAAAGCCCATTTATTTGACCCAGCAGTCAAAACAGTATAACCAAAGATGTGGTACATATGTAAAATGGAATATTACTCAGCCATAAAAAAGAATGAAATAAGGCCATTTGCAGCAACATGGAGGCAACTAGATTATCATAGTAAGAGAAGTCAGAAAGACAAATACCATATGCTATCACTGTATGTGGATTCTAAACTGTGACACAAATGAACATATCCACAAAACAGAAACAGACTCAGACATAGAAAACAGGCTTGTGGTTGCCGTTGGGGAGTGGGGAGGGAGTGGGATGGACTGGGAGTTTGGGGCTGGTAAATAAAAACTATTACATTTAGAATGGCTAAGCAATGAGTTCTACAGTACAGCACAGGGAACTGTTCAGTCTCTTGAGATAGACCATGATGGAAGATAGTATAAGAAAGGGAATGTATATACGTATGACTGGGTCACTTTAACTTTGCTGTACAGCAGAAATTGGCACAACATTGCAAAACTTTAATTAAATAAACGAAAAAACCTGGAGTTCCCGTCATGGCTTGTGGTGCAGCGGAAATGAATCTGACTAGGAACCATGAGGTTTCGGGTTCAATCCCTGGCCTCAACCAGTGGGTTAACGATCCGGCATTGTCATGAGCTGTGGTGTAGGTCGAAGACGGAGCTGGGATCTGGCGTTGCTGTGGCTGTGGTGTACGCCGGCAGCTATTGCTCCGATTGGACTCCTAGCCTGGGAATCTCCATATGCTGCAGGTGCGGCCCTAAAAAGCAGGGGAAAAAAAAAAAAAAAACAACCAGTAAAACCATTCTTCGATTCCCTCCAAGAACAGGTGCTCTCTCATAGACTAGATCTTTGTGTCTTAGATCCCCTGGTGCAGAATTAGGGTTCCTGCTGTGATCAGATGAGCCAGCATCTGGTATAGATACCTGGCTTGTTTCTCAGCATCATTTTGTGGGGAGACATCAGCAAGCGGTCGGGTCTCAGTGGGTATGTCTTTCTGTACCCATCCTTCCTCCAGCCTCTGCAGCAACATTGCCTAAGCTGCCAGGCTGACCCTGTGGCTTTATGCCTTCAGTGACCTGCTTCTTCCTGTCACAGATGGAAACAAGTCAACAATGGCCAGCCACTGCTTAGGTCAAGTACAGAAAATGGGGACTCCCCAGATGACTATTAAGTTCCTTGGTCTCTTACCTCTAAAGCTATGCTCTTCAGGTTTGCTCGGCATCCCTTTACTTCTGCACTTAAGAACCTGTGGGTTTTTCTGTTTCCTTCTGACATAAGACCTCTTGGCTCACAACGTATTTGTCCAGACAAGACCTGCAGATATATTTCTTTTGCTGTGATATCATCCCAAAGCATGGTAATAAATTGTTGGCTAAGAATTTACAAACACTGCTTTCATTAAGAAAGCAGTCAACAAACTTTTTCTTAAAGGGCCAGGTGATAAATATTTTAGGGTTTGTGGGCCGAGAGGCAAAATTGGGGATATTCTGTAGGTACTCATGTACCCATTTCACACCGTGAAGACTATTCTTAGCTCACAGGCCGTAAAGAACAGGCAGGCTGGATTTGGCCTGCTGGCCAAGGTTGCCGGTCTCTGTTCTTAGATGACTTAAAATTTTCATTAGTAAAAAGACATAGGAATATGAGTTCCATTACTACAAGTTCAGCTTCATAAAGGTAGATTCCCAATTATCTCGCTTCCTGCTGTTTCCCGGGGCCTATCACAGGACCTGGCAAGTAAATATTTGCTGTTTGATTTGGACTGAACACAAGTAATATAAACAGGGAGGCAACCCAAGAAAGAGATGAGCCTTTCCTAAGATCCTTTTATCCTGTTATGGAAACATAACTGAGATTCGAATTAGAATATTTCAGTTAGAATATTCAAATGGAGTATTTCAGTATTTCCCCCATCATTTTCAGGAGTGGGGGATGGTAGCAAGATACATGTTCATACACATTAAGACCTGTAATGAAAGCACACATCTGCGAGGTCCTTCATAGGTGTCAGGCACTGATCAGAGTGTTCAAGTACACTAACACATTTAATCTTTTTTTCTTTTTTTGTCTTTTTGCCTTTTCTAGCGCCGCTTCCTCGGCATATGGAGGTTCCCAGGCTAGGGCTCGAGTCGAAGCTGTAGCCACCGGCCTACACCACAGCCACAGCAACAGCAGATCCGAGCCACGTCTGTGACCTACACCACAGCTCACGGCAACGCCAGATCCTTAACCCACTGAGCAAGGCCAGGGATCGAACTCGCAACCTCATGGTTCCTAGTCGGATTTGTTAACCATTGAGCCATGATGGGAACTCCTAACACATTTAATTTTTTAAAAATTATCATCCTCTTCGTACAGGTGAGGAAATGGTGGCCCAGAAAGGCGGATAACCTGCTTGAAGCCGTGTAGCTAGTGAAGGGCAAGCTGGAATTCAAACCCTGACTTCAGAAGAGTCCTTTTCCTCGCCACTAAGCTTTTCCTGCCTCTTAAACGTAGCTCGAAGGGAATGTATTATTTTTATCCTCGGCTGCTACAAACATGGAAAACTTAGAAAGGCTCCCTCCTGTGATGAGGTCTTTGGCTCATTTTCTCTGTTTTTCTCGTGTTTTGCTCTAGGTGGTTGAGCACGTCGTCATCAAGCAAACGCGCGTCCCAGAGCCAGGTGGCTAGAGGGGTCGATTTTGAATCAGATGAGGTAATAAAGTCATATTATACATCTGAAAAACGTGTTTAACTGTTTATGAAATCCAAATAGGGCCTGCCAAGCTAGTTGCCCGAAAATTATTTCTAAAGGTGGTTCCATTGATCCCCGCCCTTTGAACTGTAGTTAATGTCGAGCTAGTGAACAGCCTCTGCTGAGTGCTCATCCGTGGAAACATCGCAGCTGTGAAAGGCTTGCGGGTTTTTAACACATAATGTTCACTCCGCTCTTATTTAATTTGCCCACGTGGTAGTAGGATCCGAATCGTTTTTCCAGCTTCTGTCATTTGTACTTGGAGAGATGAGGAGGATGATGATGAGACCGTGAAAGCGTTTAACATCACCTTAGAATAGAATGTTCACTGAGACCCCGTACACGCGCTACCCTTTTCCCACCTAAGGCGGTACGTGGTGGCGCTTTTCAGTCGCTGCAGAAACACATTACATAAAACCGAACCCTTCTAGCTTGTTTTAAATATACGGTTAGATCACTAGTGTTATGCATAGTCACACTGTTTTGTTTTGTTTTTTTCTTTTTAGGGCCACACCTGCAGCATATGGAAGTTCCCAGGCGAGGGGTCAAATAGGAGCTGCACCTGCAGGCCTGCGCCACAGCCACAGCAATACCGGATCTGAGCTGCATCTATGACCCATGCTGCAGCTTGTGGCAGCTCTGGATCCTTAACCCACCGAGCAAGGCCAGCACTCGAACCTGCATCCTCATGGAAACTTGTTGGGTTCTTAACCCGCTGAGCCACAACAGGAACTCCGGTGTTCACATTGCTTTGCAGTAATCTCCAGAAGCTTTTCATCTTCCCAAACTGAAACTCTATAGCCATTGAACAGCATCGCCCCATTTCCCCCTCCCCTCAGCCCCTGGCAGCTACTCTTCTATTTTCTTTATGGTTTTGACCCCTCTCAGTGCTTCCTGTGAGTGGACTGCTACAGTGTTTGTCCTTGTGTGTGTGCCTGGCTTACTGCCCTGAGCATCATGTCCTCCACATTCATCCCTGTTGTAACATGTGACTCACACCTTTGATTTTGAGCTTTAGCTGCTGCTGTCATGTTCCCTGTATCCCAGCTGTGGTTTTGAAACAGCTTGAGGAGAAGCCTCCCCAGAACTCAGGCTGCAGGGGAAAATGGCAGCATGAGCTCAGTCTGCCTACGAAACACTAACATGTTGCCCCCTGGAGAGAAGTGCGCAGTTGTCAACTGGCTTATCGATTCCAAAATATCTAGATACACATACGGTTATATGTTACTTAATCGAAATCCATTGTTCATGTCAACTGCAAAGAAAAACTATTAACAAATTCTCTATTATTCTTTCATTTGGATTTCCTGCTGGTTTACTAACAAGTTCTGCCTTTTATATAATAGCAGAAATGAACCAGTAAATGAAAGCAAATTGGTATTTCTCAAGGCATCACTAGATGACAGCTAATCTAGCAGACATCTGGGTATGTTCATATCACCAACAAAGCCTGACACCAAATAATTATCCCTTTTTATTAATGTCTTAAACGTAAATCAAAACTACAAATTTTTCTTTTCTGAATATTTAGTTATAGAATATTAGAATATATAATCATTGATTATATGTCATCTTTATCAAATTACGTATTTTGGGCTTATCTAGGTTTTGTTAATTTTCATTCTAAGTAAACTCTCCGTTAGCATCTGATATTCCTGCCTGTTCTTCCTATGCATGTAATCTACAGCCTGGCAGCATGGGAACGCTTAGAAACTAAAATAGTCCATCTACTTATTTTTCCAAAAAAATATTAAAAAGATTGCTTTGCTAGATTGTTTCTTGCATCAGCCCGAGAGTAGCTACCTATTTCTAGCATTAAATGGGTAATGGGAATAAAAATTACAGCTATTTCTAAATTAGGTCATGTGGCTTCATTATTTTTTTGGCTCTGAGTTTCCAGAACATCAGATACACCAGTAATAAAATGTAAATGAAAAAAAAAAAACTAATAGAAATGACTTGGAGAATCTATTACCCACTCCTTGCTTGCTTTCATCAGGGTGAATAATTGAGAAAAATATCTGTGGTATGTATTGTGAGTGTACATATACACACATACAGAGCAGGATACATTTTTATTTTTAATGCTTGCTAAGAATTGAACTTATTGATTTTAACAATAAAATGGCCACTGAGGAAGGGAAGAAGAGAAAACATTGACAAACTATTCATATTTATAAAGAAAGCAGAGAAGTGAAAGTCCATCCCGTGTGAAAGGAGAAAATAGCTCTTACTATCGTTTTGCCCAAAAGAACTGTCTTGTCTCAGTGGGACACGGGACAGTCACTAACTTGACGTTTGGATGTCATTTCAGGATGACGATGATGATCCTTTTATGAACCTTAGTTCTTTAAGAAGAAACAGAAGATAATATATTTAATGGCAGTTTGAAGTTTTCAAGAGTCGGGAAAGATCAAAACATTGCATTAAAAGTTTACCAGCTGAAGGTTTCTTGAGTAGTCCTGTTCACTGAAGAATTCAAATGATTCTTAACAAAGACACTAATGTGTAAAGATTTTTGCTTTTTAATATTTCCTGAACATGACTCCATAAGGAAACTTCCCAGCTTCAGGGCATATAGAATAGCATTGATTCTCCTTATGTGTCAATGTGTTACCTGTTCTCTAAATGCTCTGTGAAACTTGGAATGGTATTTTCCTGACATACATTCGTATACGCCTTACTGAGTGAGAACTTTGCTTAAATATCATTCTTAAGGACTAAAATAAACACACCATTGTATGTTTCTGCTTTATAATCAAAGACTGTGTGAGTATTTCATGTTTAGCCAAAGTTGAGGGAAAGAGCTTATGGAGTCTAACCCTTTTATAACCTTAGTAGTTTCTACACATCTTGGATCTCCTGCAGGTAAAACAATCTCTGTGAAATTGTGCCTAAGCTCACTGTTTATTCCTGTGTATGTGTTCTTTTTCTAATGCTTGTGATAGTGTCAGCCAGAGAATTTGAATGATGACATAGACTTTGAATAATTAGATATGTTTATATTAAAAAGACCTGTCAGATTATCGAGGTTTTCATTGCAGTTGTAGCCAAGATTTCAAAAAATTGTGTGACCATTGAACAGTAGTAGTTTTCTCCATTATTTTCCATTATTAATAATTTTCCATTGTTAATGATCTTCTCTTTCTCTCTCGTCTGTTTCTAGGAGGAAAGGGTTAAAATAATTTAACCGTATCTTAGAAAAAGAGGAAGAATTTTTACTTTTTTTTAGATAGAGTGGTCAGTTGACCTTTACGGTTATATTAGATGAAAATATTGAAATATAACTTCTGTGGGATATCAATGCCAAGGTTTCTCGTTTATAATATTTTATTTTAACATCGAACATGGGCAATTTCAAAATCTTAGAGAAGCAGGTCATTTTAGCAGGTCATGTTACATTTTCTTACTTATGTTCAGGGGGATGTAAGAATTTGACCTTTTCAGATTTAAGTTCAAAATCCCATTCACCTTTCTAAGACTCAGTTAAAAGAGCCTCGAGAGTATTCCTTCTTTTCATCTTCTGATGCAGCTGTATTTCAGAACTCCTTAGGGAAGTTATAGACCTTGGCAGTACCACAGCCTGACATTTCAAATGTAGAAATCAACACTAGACCGAGTGATATTCCTGATTATTGGTATCGTCATACCTAGAATAAGTCAAACTGGAAAAGGCAATATTTGCGTACTGGCTGCCTCCATATCTTTAGCCCTTTGAAAGGGCCTAAGTCAAGAATTGTTTTTTTTGTTTTTTTGTTTTTTTTATTTTCCCACTGTACAGCAAGGGGGTCAGGTTATCCTTACATGTATACATTACAGTTACAGTTTTTCCCCCACTAAGTCAAGAATTGTGATGTAACCTTAGTTTCTTCAAAAATATTTTCTGGTAGTTCCTGTCATGGCTCAGCAGGTTAAGAATCTGACTAATATCTATGAGGCTGTGGGTTCAATCCCTGGCCTCGTTCAGTGGCTTAAAGGATCTGGCATTGCCATGCGCTGTGGTGTAGGTCATAGATGCAGCTCTGATTTGACCCTTAGCCTGAGAACTTCCTTGTGCCACAGGCGCTGCCCTAAAAAGAAAAGAAAAAAAAAAAAGAGTCTTCTTTTCTGTACCTCACTGGAGCATAACGATTATTTTAGCAGGTAGCAATCACTCAGCAGAAGGCCTTGTCATGCAAAATATTCTCGGGCACCTCTGCCCTCATCTTTAATTTCCCCAGTATTTGAATGAAGCAGAGATGAAACAATGACCAAGAATTGCTTTCCAGGGTGGGAGAGGAGCTGGTGTGGTGGCGGTCTCTGGGCGATACAGTGCCACCCCTGCCCAGGGCAGGCTCAGCCCGAGACGTGCTGGGGTGAGGGTCAGAGTGAAGGAGGTGGAAAGCCTAGCAAAGCATCCCAACAGCTCTCGAGAGTAAGGCTTTCTCCCTTTCTAAAACTGCTCTGCACTATGAAAGAGGCACTGAATGTGATGCAGCTATTAGCTCCTGGGAGAAGTGCTTCTGTGGCAGCGAGAGAGGGTGAAATTCTCAGCTAATTCGGGTCATTTTGTGAATAGCGTGGGTCAGTTCCTGGAAATTCAGTAAATAAACAGGGGACCTTTTTGAGGAATATTGCTCCACAGTAAAATATGCTCCATATCCTTGATAGTCTGTGTCGATGCAGTAAGGTCTAGGGTTTGGGGGGCGGTTTTCAGACACGTTGGTATAGTTGCGGATTCCAGATGATTGTAGGGCCCCTGCAGCGGCTGGGAGAGAGCCGTGATGGAAACATGCCGGGGGAAAAATCCTTCCATCGTTTACCGAAGAATAGCTCTCTTTCCGGTGTTTTATATCAAAAATATAATAGTGCATTTACAGTTCTAGGAAATAAAACTGCACTTAGAAAATTCAAGCATTTAGGCATATGACTTTCAATTCAGGGGCCCATTGGACATTTTTCCCCCTGAACTTTTCAACTTATGAGACACAATAACAAGAAAGTCATGTGGTTTAACAGACAATGAATGATAAGGGGAGTCTCATGGCATTCATTCTCTTTATAGGTCAGGAAATAGAATTTTACCAGTGCCTCTGAAGCCCACCTGTTTTCTCTGGGAAGCTAGTCTTGACCATTCAGAAGTTCTGACTTTGGCCACAAGGTGGTGCTTCCAAATCTAGAATATAGAAGTCAGTGTGGGTTTTGCAGTCAGTTTGGAACCTATGCCATAATACTAAATCTATGCAGTAAAACCAAAATTAGCTTTCTAATTTTACACGTTAATTGCTATACATATTTCACCTGGCTCAGCCTGTTACTAAGGAAATTGCAAACTTGATAAATTTTACATAGAAAATTTCAAGAAGCAAATGTTTTATGTTTTAATAAAGAGGAAAAAATTTATTAGAAAAAATTGAATTAAAAAGTTTCCCATTGTAAATTTTTTCTGTTGAATGTACTATAATTAAAAATAAGCTTCCCCAAATACAATCTGATGTCTGTTTTTGTCTCTCTCCTATGTTTAACTCAAAGTATTTTATGGCTTCTTAAAGCCAACTGCCATTAAGATTTATTATAAAAGTTTTGTAGAATAAAGATTTGGGTTTTTTTGAGTCCAGTGAGCTTCCATGTTCTTGAATGAAAAATGTCCACATTTCATCATTTATGTATCTCATTCCCTTTTAATATTTCTAAAACAAAAAAGACAAAAAAACCCACCCCATCAAATTGTATAGTGAAATATTTCAGTCTCCATGTATGTTCACCTTGGTACTTACTCTGACATCCTGATTTTTCCTTCTTTCTCAAACTCTCCTAATTAAACCATCATTGTCTGTTTGTAAGGATAATTTACTGCTTTCCAGTGTATAATTTTTTTTTTTTTTAAGGGCCGCTCCCGCAGCTTATGGAGGTTTTCAGGCTAGGGGTCAAATCAGAGCTGTAGCTCCCGGCCTACACCACAGCTCACGGCAATGCCAGATCCTTAACCCACTGAGCGAAGCCAGGAATTGAACTTGCATCCTTAGGGATACCAGCCAGGTTCGTTTCCACTGAACCACGATGGAAACACCTAAAGTGTCAAATTAAATGTCATAATAATCTAATGTCTGGAATTTGCTTCAAAATAATCTGGACTGGGGAGGGAAAGTGGATTGAAGCTGGGTGATGGACACGTGTAAGTTTATTATACTATATTTCTATATAAAAGCCCTAAAATATTTATATAAAAGATGAAACCATCAAACATTATTTATTACAATGAAAGATAATGTTATGTATGGTATTCCATGAGACAAAATATGCAACTTTTTTTTTTTTTTTTTTGGCTGCACCTGTGGCATGCCAAAAAAAAAAAAAAAAATGAACCCATGAACCCATATTGGTTCCTGGGCCAGGGATCAAACCCAAGCCACAGGTGTTCCCATCGTAGTTCAGAGGAAACGAATCTGACCAGCAGCCATGACGCAGGTTTGATCCCTGGCCTTGCTCAGTGGGTTAAGGATCCAGCATTGCTGTGAGCTGTGGTATAGGTCACAGATTAGGCTCGGATTTGGCATTGCTGTGGCTGTGGTGTAGGCTGGCGGCCCCAGCTCTGACCCCTAGCCTGGGAACCTCCATGTGCCGCAGGTGCAGCCCTGAAAAAAAAAAAGTGACAACACCAGATCCTTTTAACTACTAGGCCACCAGGCAACTCCACATGCAGCCGTTAAAAGGGATTTTTTTCCTTTTAATTTATTTATTTTTTTCTTTTTAGACCCACATCTGCAACATATAGAAGTTCCTGGGCAGCTGCCAGCCTACACCACAGCCACAGCAACAGCAGAGCCAAGCTGCATCTGATACCTATGCCACAGTTTGTGGCAACGCCAGATCCTTAGCCCACTGAGTAAGGCCAGGGATAGAACCCTCATCCTCATGGGTAATAGTCGGGTTCTTAACTTGTTGAGCCACAATGGGAACTCTAAAAAGGACTTTTTGAGAAAAATATAGCAACATGGAAAATGCTCAGAATGATGTAATCGACACAAAACTAATAAAATGTCATTTCAATTACGTAAAAAATTGAAAGGGAACCTACCAAAATGTTAATAGCATTGATTTTGATGATTTTCATTTTCTTCATGTTCTTCAGTACTATTTTAAAAATACCATTTATACTCAGAAAATAAAGGAGTGTCCTGAAGAGAAGGATCAGTCTTTACCTGTAACAGGTCCTTATTGTCATGGTCAGAGATAGGTCACTGGTCTCATCAGCCAACTGAGTCAATGTGACTCGGTGGCAGTTTTTAGTTATATGTAAGGAAGTGGTTCAGGAGTAAATAAAACAGCTTGTTCTGTAATCTATACCCTATACTTCTACAGGACACAGCCAGTTGTGTTTATAAGGGACATTTCTATTGTCAAGGAGTGATGGTGAAATTAATAGCTTTGGTTTAGTTCTATGCGCGTGTTGGAATTTTTTTTTTTTTTTCTTTTCGCCATTCTGGCAGCATGCAGAAGTTCCTGGGGCAGAGACTAAACCCACACCCAGCAGCAGTCTGAGCCGCAGCAGGGACAACACTGGATCCTCAACCCATTGAGCCGCAAGGGAGCTCTATGTGTTGGAATTTTTTGCCTTAAAAAAACTATTTTATTTTTTTAAAACCTATGTCTTATTAAAAAAACTCTATTTATGTTTTCATATATACATTCATGATAAGAGCCTGCTCTGTGTTTAAAGGATGAAAAGCACAGAATGTTTCCACGCAAGGAAGTTCAGTCTAATGCCAGAGGCTGACATAGAAAGTTGTTACATAGTTTAGAAGAGGCTGTGTAGAGATAAGCTCAGGGTGAAACTTTAAACCCAGGCTGGGTGGGGGGTCTGTCAAACCCAGGCTGGGGGTCCGCTCCAGAAGTCACCTACATTTAAGACCTTTCATTTAGTAATTACATCTCCAAATATAGTATAAATGATGTGGCTTTTTTCTCACATGATTTAGGTTAGATGTTATTAGTCTGCTCTTAATGTCAGGCTTTTTATGATATCCTTAATGTGTTTTTGGTTTTTTTTGTTTTTTGGGTTTTTTTTTTTTTTTGCTTTTTAAGGCCTCACCCTCAGCATATGAGGTTCCCAGGCTAGGGGTCGAATCGGAGCTACAGCTGCCAGCCTACACCACAGCCACAGCAACGCCAGATCTGAGCCACATCTGCAACCTACACCATAGCTCAACACCAGATTCCTTAACCCACTGAGCAAGGCCAGGGATCGAACCCACAACCTCATGGATGCCAGTTGGGTTCGTTATCCACAGAGTCATAAAGGGAACTCCTTTTGACGTGATTTTTTAAAGTAATGTGACTGGCCGGGATCTGACCTTTACATGTTTACTTCACTGCAAATGGTTCTTTTCCTCAGAGAAGTATGGTCATATTTCAAACACCACCGCCTTCCTTGGTTCCCTTGCCTGCGAGCTGAGTTTACAACTGTAATTGCCTAAAATTTGTCTTTGTCATAGCATGAACTTTATAAAATAGAAGTCAGTATAAAAGTAATATGGAAAAGACGACTTTTTTTAGTCTGACATTCAGAACCAACGGCGTCCATGGGTCATTAAAAAAAAAATTATTAAAGCATTTTTCAAAAGAGTGTAAGATCAATGACAGCTCTTGCTTACATCCTGTGAAAATGAGTTGCAGATCTGGTGATGCTTTCTAGAAATAGCTTTACATTTTTTTATTTGGTATTGCTATAAAAAAAAAAACACCACTAATCATCATTCATTCCTCCGTCTATAAATTTCAAATGGCTTAAATATCCTGTGTAATTATCCTCTTTCACTTTCTGAGGATCTGATTTGAAACAAAGCACACAGCAGAAATAAAAGGGAAAGAGGAAAAAATAGCTCAAGGGCAATTAAGAGCATAGAACTAGAGCTGGTGCGAAGAAACATGACTCAACCTGAGGATTACAGAAGAAAGGTCTCCTTCTAATGTTAATTCCACAGCTCTACCTACCTACTCGACCTCCTCTTTGCCTTCTCAGAGGTTTATGGAAGAAATCCTCATTTTAAGTGATTAACCGGCAATAGAAGCAGAAAACAGTTATTTTCAAAGAAGGTAGATTTTTACATTGAGTTTAGAAGATGTGGTTGATATAATTTTAAGTGATTATAATCTAGCTATGTCCCTGGATGTGACTAGATAGAAAAAGCAGTATTCAGAAAAATAAAGACTTGCATCTTAGGTGGTCTGATTCCACGTTCAAAGTCTCTACCACAGTCCTGCCCATTTCCCCTGTCTGGGCACTGGGCTAGGATCTAGGAGGTGATAAGAAGATCCTGGAAGAGCTGACGGTTGAATTGAAAAGACAGATAAACCACAGATCAACTACCACAAGGGAAGGGGCAACATCACAGAACAGATCACATGCTATGGGAGCAGTTTATTTATGCAGTAATTTATTTTTTCTTATTTCTTTTTTAAAAAAACTTTTTAAATTTTTGCTTTTTAGGGCCGCACCCGCAGCATATGGAGGTGCCCAGGCTAGGGGTCGAATTAGAGCTACAGCTGCCGACCTTCAGCACAGCCACAGCAACGAGGGAACTGAGCCGCGTTTGTGACCTACACCACAGCTCATGGGCAGCATGGGATCCGTAACCCACTGAGAGAGGCCAGGGATCGAACTGTCATCCTCATGGATCCTAGTCAGGTTTGTTAACTGCTGAGCAGTGAAGGGCACTCCCTCTTGTTTCTTTTTTTTTAAAAATGTTTATTAGAGTGTAGCTGACTTACAATGTTGTGTTAGTTTCTGGTTTATAGCAAAGTGATTCTGTTATACACATCCATTCTTTTTTAGCTTATTTTCCCACATAGGTTATTACCGAATATTGAGTGGAGTTCCCTGTGCTATACAGTAGCACCTTGTTACTTATCTGTTTTACATATAACAGTGCATATTGGGAGTTCCCTTCGTGGTTCAGTGGTTAACGAATCTGACTAGGAACCATGAGGTTTCGGGTTCAGTCCCTGGCCTCGCTCAGTGGGTTAAGGATCCGGTGTTGCCGTGAGATGTGGTGTAGGTCGCAGACGTGGCTCGGATCCCGAGTTGCTGTGGCTCTGGCGTAGACCGGCAGCTACAGCTCTGATTGGACCCCTAGCCTGGGAACCTCCATATGCCGTGGGAGCAGCCCAAGAAATGGCAAAAAGACCAAAAAAAAAAAAAACCGGGGCGTATATGTTAGTCCCAACTTTTTAATTTATTCCCCCCCAAACACATTTCCCCTTTGGTAGCCATAAATTTGGTTTCTAAATCTTTGAGTCTGTTCTATTTTATAAGTTCTTTGTATCATTTTTTATCAAATATCATATTTATGATCTCATATGCTATATCTTTATCTGACTTACTTCACTTAGTGTAATAATCTCTAGGTCCATCCATATTGCTGCCAATGGCATCATTTTATTTTTTTATGGCTGAATAATATTCCATTGCACATGTGCACCACATTTTTTTTTATCCATTCATCTGTCGATAGACATTTCATTTGCTTCCATGTCTTGGCTATTGTAAATAGTGCTGCAGTGGACATTGGGGTGCATGCATATTTTTGAATTATGGTTTTCTTTAAGTATATGCCCAGGAGTGGGATTGCTGCATCATATGGTAGTTCTATATTGAGTTTTTAAGGAATGAGAGTAGTTTTATATGAGAAGATCTGGGGACACTGGCTACTCATTCTGGGACTGTGGCTGTCAAGGGACTCAGTGAATCTTCACAGGAGAGACAACACTTGAGCTCAGTCTTGAAGAGGGAAGAGAAGTTTTTCTGGCCCAGGTGTGGGAGAGGAGAGGATTCTAGACAGAAATAGCCTCTTCGGATACATGGCATCGTGAAATTGGTGGGTTGTGATAAGACCTTAAGATTCTACCATAGTGACCTGGTGAACAGGAAAAGGAACAAATATAAGAACATGAAGGGAGAGTAGGGTATGATGAGTTTAGTTTGGAGCCAGTTGAATTTTAAGTGTGTGGGTATTCCGGGTAGAAATGTCCAACCAAATGTTGCAAATGTAATGTTGATCTGGGCTTTCAACAGAGGTGGTAAGTAGAGGGACAATTTGGAGTGATTGGTGAGGTGATGGTTCAGCCAGTAGGGACAACTGGGATTACCCAGGGGAACATTTACTTCAAGAGGAGCAGATAGTGGAGGACGGCACCCTGGATCACCAACGCTAACCAGCAGTCCCGGGGTGGTTACAAGGAGTGCTACCATTTATCTACGTCTTGGGCTACATGGGCTGTGATGAGTCGGTCCAACACCTACACCACCATTCATAAAGTCCTACGTAAAAGTGCAGAGTGAGTTCAAGCAACTTACAAAAAAAAAAATCAGAGCCACAAACTGTAAGTTGCTTGTGTGTACTTTCTTTAGCTTATCCTAAATATGCCATTTTACCCTATGACTCCGGTGCCCTGGAGCTGGGAAACCAATTCCCAGCATAACCTGTCCACACATTTTCCCTTTTTACTGCATTTAGGCCTCTCTTCCGTCACACTTTGTGTGTTAGCCCTACCTGGTTCACTTGCAACTCAAGTAAGATGACGTTCAACTTTTGCCACGAAAACAGACAAACTTTGTGTGACTGTCCCGTGCTGGCCTGATGCTGAGTGCTCTTCCCTCCCCTCTGCCAACTGTGACAGTCAGCAGAGAAGGACTGTGGGTGTGGGGACTTTTTACATCAAGGAGGGCTTCTCTGGAAACAACGTTGGTGCTAAGGGAGCAACTGCTTGTGGGGCCTGGAAACTCGATGAGGTGAGGCTCTAAGAAACACCTCTCTCAGGCCTCTACGTGATACTATTATTCTATAATTCTTAGTCTGGTTTTTATTAAAAATGCTTGTGAAGTGATTTGCTATTTTCTTCTCTGGCGCGTCAAGTCCATTTGAAAGAGTTCAACACTGAACTCTGCTCCCTGATGTGTCAACACGTGTGCCTATTATTAGAGACAGAAACAGACTTCTTAGTTGGCACCGAAGGGTTTCAGAATGAGCCTCCTTACAAATATACCACTTGGGCACATGGCTGAGTTTGAGCTGAAGTCAGTTAAGGCCCAAAACCCTCAGGAAGAGTTATTGTTTTTATTTCTGTTTTACCTCCCCCTTAACTGCCTAAAAGAATCTAGACGCCGGGTCTTGCCCAGGCAGAGAGCTGTGACCAGAGGTAACAACAGAGAAAGTGGGCACACGTGCGGAAAGCTGCGGGCAGGTAGGGGGAAGGACCCAGCAGGGCCTGTTTGTTCCAAGTCCTTTCTGTCCCACGGTCTCTACCTGGCACCGCAAACATTTGTTTACCGAATGCTGGCCCTTCCCACCATCCTGTGAACTCGCTCCTTTCCCTCTGAAGCCCCAGACCGCTACCGCCTTCTTCTTCGTTCGGAACCTCATCTCAGCCTCAACCGCCTGACTTTTAAGGAGCCTCTCACTGTTTTCGTTGGGCTGCCGTATATAATTAAATTTGCTTTTCCTCTGTTAACCTGTCTTATGTCAGTTTAATTAACAGACCTGCCCAAAGAACAGAAATAAGTGGAAGAAAATGTTTCCCCCCCAACACCACATAGTGACTATACACACTGTCCTTGGTGTTACTCGCACGGCACAAAAGAAGGAGCTGCTTCATTCTGGAAGCGTTGTGTCTTCCTGCATCTCTGTAGTTAAAGCAGTCATGATGCTGCAGAACAGATGAAGCCTCTGAAGAAAGTTCTTTTAATAATGTAGTCTTGGTGAGGGGTGTTTTTGTCTCACTCAGCACAGAGTTGTTCCAGTGGTTCCAGGTAAGTCGGGAGCCCTGGCACTGGGCTGGGAATCAGGGGGCCCAGGACCAGCTGAGCGGAGAGCCGGAAGCCTGGGGAAGAGCAAGAGGAAGTAACTCTAGACTTTATGCCTAACCTGGCATATTGGGAGCACCCCCAACTGCTTCACAGCACACCAGTTCAACTTCCAGCCGCGGCCTGAGGGCCTTCCCTGGCCTCTGGAGCTCAGGTCACTCGCCTACTTGATAGATGGAAAGTGTAGGAGAGTTTTTTGTTTTGTTTTGTTTTGTTTTTTTGATTTTTAGGGCCACACCCGCGGTAAATGGAGGTTCCCAGGCTAAGGGTCTAATCAGAGCTGTAGCTGCCGGCCTACACCAACGCCATAGCAATGTGGGATCCAAGCTGCATCTGTGACCTACACCACAGCTCATGGCAACGCCGGATCCTTAACCCACTGAGCAAGTTCAGGGATTGAACCTGTGTCCTCATGGATGCTAGTCAGATCCGTTAACCACTGAGCCACGACAGGAACTCCAGAAAGTGTAGGAAAATGATCACATCCCTGGGAGCAGACTTCCACTAGTGACTGACAGGAGGTGGCGTGTAAATATCACAGCTCCCTCTCTGGCTTGGACAAGTGGCCAGCATGCTTGACACCGGCTTTCCCAGCAGGACTGAGCTCAGTCGTCCACCGTGGCAGCTGGTCTGACAATATGCTCTTTACTGGCCACCTTCTCTTCCTTGTCTCACTCGCCCACTTTCCCTCCCGGTGTTTGCTTTCACTTCCCCAATAAACTCTTGCACCAGAAACTTTGTCTCAGCATTTACTTCTGTGAAAGGTAAGAACTAAAATATGTCACCCCGTCTTTTAGAACGTTTCAGGCTCCCAGCAAAAATGCCCTCCCACCTCTGTGGTGGGTGTGGTGAGCAAGAGGTGCTCCAGGTGAGCATGCTGTCCAGAGCGCCAAGCAGGGGACTTAGAAGACAGACCTTAGAAGGACACTGCCACCTTGGTTTCTTCTGTGATGGATGCTGCCTAGCCCTCTGCTGCCCATCCATTCCTTCTCAACACACAGATCAGTTAAGCAGGGCTCCGTGTTCTAAATCACCATCCCATTCGAGTCTTGCCTCACTGAGATGCTGCCACGTCATCCTGATGGAGCATCCAGTCCACCCAAGCTCTTGCCTTACGTGTTCACAGGCAGTTTCTTGGTTGTCTTCCTGTAGCCAAAGAGCTATTATTTCACCTGCCAGGGACCTCTGTCCCTTCTCCCCGGATCAGCCACCCAAGCCCTTATCCCAAGCACATGATTCTGTGAGACCCACCAGGTGCATCAGCAGAATTGAAGGACATCTGCTTCCTGCTCTCTCACCTAGAGAGAGTTGTTTTATGAGTGAATGGGAGGTGATGGACTGGAGACAAGAGTGGACTTCTTCGAACTTTCTACTAAAATAATGGGGAAATGCAGGTTAAAAGCTCTGGGAGGGGCTAAGGTCAAAGGAGGATCTTTGGTGGTTTTTTGTGTTTACTTCAAAAACACGAGAATTTGGCCGTCATCCTTGCTTCCTCCCTCTAGTCTCTGTCAACCTGTTCCTCCCCTTCCCAGCACCTGGGTCCAGGTCTCCCCTCTGCTCCCAGATCACTAGAAGAGTCTTCAAAACTCCTGCCTTAAGCCCAGGCCCCCCTATTGTCCAGTTACTAGAGTGTTCTTTTTTTTTTTTTTTTTTTTTTGTCTTTTTTGTTGTTGTTGTTATTGTTGTTGCTATTTCTTGGGCCGCTCCCGCGGCATATGGAGGTTCCCAGGCTAGGGGTTGAATCGGAGCTGGAGCCACCGGCCTACTCCAGAGGCACAGCAATGCAGGATCCGAGCCGCGTCTGCAACCTACACCACAGCTCACGGCAACGCCGGATCGTTAACCCACTGAGCAAGGGCAGGGACCGAACCCGCAACCTCATGGTTCCTAGTCGGATTCGTTAACCACTGCGCCACGACAGGAACTCCTAGAGTGTTCTTTCTAAATGCCAATCTGGGAGTTCCCTCAGGGCTCAGTGGTTAACAAACCTGACAAGGATCCATGAGGTTGCTGGTTCGATTCCTGGCCTCACTTGCTGGGTTAAGGATCCAGCATTGCCGTGAGCGGTGGTGTAGGTGGCAGATATGGCTTGGATCCTGTGTTGCTGTGGTGTAGACTGGCAGCTGTAGCTCCAATTTGACCCCTAGCCTAAGGACTTCCATACACCACAGGTGTGGCCCTAAAAAGGAAAAATAAAATAAAAAATAAAATATAATAAAATGCAAATCTGATCTCTTCAGTCTCTATTTCACCCTTCTATGAATTCCTGCTACTCTCTGGAAACTGTTCAAATCCTTATGATTCTTGTTGGGGCCCGTGTCTCCCTCTCCAGCCTTCTGTCTCCACTCAGCTCTGCAGACTACATATACAATGCACCTGCCGTTTCAGCAAACAAAGAATATTGCCTGCCATCAAGCCATCAGCCAATGCAGCCGACCTGATGGAGCGCTAAGGAGAGAATTCAGGATAAATAAACAGAATATTGGCCCTAGGTCTTTAAGAAGCATATCAAAAGAATGATTTCAATGACTGCATCTTCCTCTACTTAGAAAATAACTATACTCATTAAGTTGAGCTGTATGTTCTTTTGATTAGCAGTTATCTTTTGATGTTTGATTACTTGGCTTTTCTTTCTTTGTTTGAACAAAAATTTCTACATACCCCAGCTCCTCCTTTCCCTCTTGGGAAGAGTTCCTCAGAGCTATCTGAGAGGCTGTCTCCCAGACTATATAGCCCTCCTAAGATCCCTGAATAAAACAGGGATGGTGCCTTTTCCTGCAGCTGACATCTCTTTGCATAACACACTCTAGCTCTTTCTGCTCCTGCAGTTGTTGGATGAGTCATACTCATCTCCCTTTCTTTGCTCCTACCAAGATCCCTCCTTGTGGAATTCTCCACATTCTTCCCTCTGCCTCCTCCTCCACGACCTTAACACCTCTTGCAGGTCCCTCAGGGAAATAAATAAATAAATAAATAAGCAATGAGAAAGTGGTTTGATAAGAGTTGCCATAGTAAAGGACACAGGGCACGTGTCTAGACAGGGAGAGCTCCTCGATTCCCTCTTGTCTACATAAGTGGCCCTCGTACTTTATTGCGGTGACTCTTATCAAACCACTTTCTCATTGCTTATTTATTTATTTATTCTTTAGGGTCGCACCTGTGGCATCCGGAAGTTCCCAGGCTAGGGGTCAAATTGAGCCTCAGCTGCAGGCCTACACCACAGCCACAGCCATGTGGGATCCGAGCCGCGTCTGTGACCTACACTCCAGCTCAGGGAAATGCCAGATCCTCAACCCATTGAGTGAGGCCAGGGATCAAACCCGCATCCTCATGGCTCATTACTGCTGAGCCACAATGGGAGTGCCCCTCATTGCTTATTGACAGGACAGCTTAACCTGTGTGCCTGGAACTCAAGGGGGTACAGAAGCTGATGACTAACTTTCCTGGAAAAGTTCCAGAGTGAGAAGGGGCAGGGCTTCCCCTCATGGCCTAGGGAGAAAAGGGGACTTTGGGAGAAGGGTCTATCTCCAGGGTCTGTGTGGGACAAAGATGCAGGATTTCTCCTGAACCAAGTGAACCCCTCAGAAGGTACCATCCCAAGGGCACTGCTCAGCAGGTGCCATGACAATAGAGTCTACATGGCATTTGCCAATAGAACTGGTGAGGGACTGGTGACAAGTCATCAACCAATTACTGCATGTAGCACCCCAGTGCGATGCAGTGGTAGATCTGTACGGGGGTCTCTGAAAATCCCATAGGTAGGAAAAGGAAAACTTTCCACCAAGGCCAGAAAAGTTAACTAACTTGCTCAGGATTTCACAGCTAGGACTTGACAAAGTTGGGGTTTGACTCTGATTCCACGGGATCAGGTTGTGCGGGCGATGGCTGGGCGGTGGAGACCAAGAGAGACGTCACAGGGAAAGTGAAGGAACAGGTGAGGACGAGATCAACATTTCCTGCAGAAGGAGATGGGGAAACACAAGCCAGCGTGGGTAATATCTCTCGCAGATACAGCTTCAAAAACTCTCATGGCAGAAAACTCAGTTACCCAAGAAGTGGACACAGAGCTATTTATCTCCTTTGATTTTTGGATCCGGTCAGGAGAACTGCTTGGAAGTGCTTCCTTGGAAGAACATCCCCCCCGCCCCCATTGAAGCTTAGTAACTGCAAAGAGACAAAACCTAGTACCCCCACCAGCACATCCCAAGTTTGGTCACTGAAGGCGCCTGGCAGATGCCTACATTGATTCCATTGTTCACCTTGTGCGGGATCCGGCAGGACCCAGTGACCTCCCCCCCCCCACCCCCCGCCAACGGGAAGCCTGCTAGGGCTGACGCTCAGCAGCGACGTGTAGCCCCCCCCACCCCGAACAGGGGCTGCCTGGAGCCGGCGGCCCAAGTCCCCTGCCTCGCGCCGCCTCAACCCCAACCGCCTTCCGTGCGCCATCCGCCCGCTCCCTTTCCGATCGCGAGGCTTAAGCAGAAACAGGAGGATGGGTGTGTTTTAGGGAAAGAGCCCTTACAGAGCCCTCACTCAGTTTTATTTCCAGAGCGGGAGCGATCTGGGGCCGGGGGTGGGAAGACTCGCAGAGCCGGAGCGCGTCACCGTTGCCGGGAGGGACGCCGCGCCGCTGGATAGGCAGACGCGCCGGTTTTCCAGCAGCCGGGGTGGGGCGCAGTGGAGACACAAAAGTGCGGCCGGCAGCTCGGAGCGCTGATCGCGGATCGGGGATCGCGGGCTGGAGGCGGGCAGGGAGCTGGCGCCGACCGGGCGCTGGGAGGCCCCGGGCCCCTGCGCTCACAACTCGGTGCGCGCCTCTCCCCGCGCCCGAGCGCACGCGCGAGGTCCGGCGGGACGTCCCGCCAGCCCCGTCCCGGGCGCCGAGGATCTTGCAAAGATGGGACGTCCCTGGTTGCTGCTCTGCCTGCTCCCCGTGGTGCGAGCTGCGGACGAGCAGAGCCCTGAAGCGGCCCTGGGGCTCAATGCCTCGCACTTCTTCTCCTGGAACAACTACACCTTCTCCGACTGGCAGAACTTCGTGGGCCGGAGGCGCTACGGGGCCGAGTCCCAGAACCCCACGGTGAAAGCCCTGCTCATCGTGGCTTACTCCTTCATCATCGTCTTCTCGCTTTTTGGCAATGTCCTGGTGTGCCATGTCATCTTCAAGAACCAGCGGATGCACTCGGCCACCAGCCTCTTCATCGTCAACCTGGCCGTGGCGGACCTCATGATCACGCTGCTCAACACCCCGTTCACTTTGGTGAGGCTGAGGGCCGGGGTGGCGTCCGCTCTCGCAGTCTCGCTAGCTCTCCTCTGCCTCTGTCTCTCTGGTCCCTCTCCCTCTCTCCACCCGATTTCTCTCCTTTCTCTGTCTGTCTCTTCTGCCTGTCTTCCTGTGTCTCCTCTCTCGCCCTCTCAGCTCTGATTTCTCATCTCTCAACACTCTCCTCTGTTGTTCTGCCTCTTAGTCTGTGGGTCTCTGTCGCCGTCATTCTGTTTGTCTTTCTGCGGGTCTCTCAGGAGTCTCTCTCTTCTCTGTCTCTCTGTGCCTTCATCTTTTTTCCTCTCTGCGACCCTGTCTTTCTGTGCCTCTGCTTGTCTGTCTCTAGCTCTCTCCTCACCTTTCTCCTCGACTCTTCTCGTCTGTCTCTGTGGTTTTGTCTTTCTCTTCTCTCCGTCGCTCTCACAGCAGCTGCCAAGCCAGAGTTTCTGCAGCTCTTGGCACTGGGGTCAATGATTTGAGTGTCTGCAGCCAGCCGTGAACCAACGACTATTTCCTGTTTAATGTCCCTGAGCGTGAACCTGCTTAACGGTGGAGCAGTAAATCAAAGCCCTTTGAAATGCTGGCATAGATTGTTAGGTTCTCCCCCCCCGCCGCCCCCCACGAAGCGAAACCCATTAAATCCCCCCTCCATGGGATGCTGCTTTGTGCCAAGCTGAAATGTCAAACAGTGGCTAGTTGTTAATCAAAGCTCGAGCGCATTTTCCTAGACCACTTATTTCAATTGCATTTCTTTTCTGTCGTTTGACAGTGCCGCTGTGTACGTAGTCTGAGTCTTGGGAGAGATGAGGGTGACGTGGGCTTGGCCCCTGGGGCTTGGGGCAGCCTGGGGGGATTTGCACGGGGGTGATGGGTGAGCCCCCTTTCCTCTTTCCTCCACTGAGCCCTGGCTACTGGGCTTAAGCAGTGTCACTTTTTCCCTCCAAGGCTTGGGAGTGTGGTGCTCATGCCCGGTTGAGACTGTGAGGGCCGTGACCGAGCCATCATCACACCCTGTATTTCTGCAGCATGAATTACATATTTTCCAATTTATGGACTAACCTTATTGATATTTGAGTTATTACCAAACCATATCTGTTCATATCGCTTTCTCTCTGTCTATGATTTTCTGTCTCTGTCCTTCTCTCTCTCTCTCACTCTCTCTCTCTCACACACACACACACACACACACACACACCCCTTCGACCCGAAATAAGGGACAAGCAAAAGGAAGCGGGTGACTCCCGCCAGCCTATGCACCTCTGAACATCCTTCCAACCCTTACATTTAAAAACTGCATTCTCTCTTATCTTCGCTTGTAAGACCATTACTCACATTTTGCAGATGAGGAGACTAAGGCACAGAGAGTTTCAATCCCTTGTCCAAGGTCACTTGGCCAAGATGGGAATTACTTCGCCACCCGACACAAGTGCCACCCGAGGTCTGTCCACTAAGCCACTCCATTGGGGACTGGGGCGCGGGGCGCTCAGCCCACTCCTGCAGCCCATGGACTTGGCCTGCTCTCTGTCCTGCCTCCATCTAATGGATTCCTGGCCACTCAGGATGCTCTGGGCACTAGCCGAGGACAAGGGGGCCTCCAAACAACCTCCCCCCCCAACACACAGTGCCCTGCCATCTTCAAGCACAAGAAGATGCTTCTCTGGCTCCTCCTGGCTCCCCCTTGGCTTCTGACTTGACCTGCTGCGGTGCTGGGGCTGGGCCACCCGGGATGGGAACTGGCAGGTCCCAGGGCACGGTCCTATGCTGCTGCCCAGAGCAGGATGCACGACGGGATGCAGTCAGGGCGGCTGGGGAGGGAGGCCCCAGTACAGGCTGCAGCTGAGAGCCGACAACCCCTACCCTGGGGGATCTCCTGCCGGAGGGCGAGGAAGTCAAAGGCCTGAGAACCCAGCCCCTCCTCCAGGTTGATCCCAAGCAGCTTGGCCTTCAGCCTGACCCATGCAACCACCCAGCCCAAAATTGCTGTCAGAGCTGCCGAGGTGCTGGCAGCCGTGGAGAGCGAAAGGGTTGAGGGTCTTCGGAGCCCTCCGTCGGGCTCCTCGCCATCCTGCCCTCGGGCTAGTTGGTGATGGTTTCTTTCCTCCTGATCTCCCTTTCCTCACTCCACCCAGCCCATCGGCATGCGGTCCAGCTCCGGTCATGGAGAGAAAAGCAAACGGTTACTCAGGGTTCCACAATCCCCACGGCAGAGACTTGCGGAGTGTGGTGCCTGGAGGAGGCCGTCATTTACTCTGTGCTGCCAGGGTCCCACGGGGGTGGCAAAAGGAGATTTTTCAAAGAACGTGACATTTCAGAGGGACTGGGATGGAATTTCCTAGGTGGAAATGCAACGGCGGGACCCAGGCGAACAAAGGCCCGTGTGTCAAAGTTCCTAGTGTGTCGAGGGAACGTAGATGGAGCAGCAGAGGCAAGAAGCACAGCGGAGGAGCCGGCAGGGCAGGGGAAGGAAGGAGGTGGCCAGAGAGAAAGGCTGGGGCCAGGCTGCAGGCCGCCTGGACGCCTGGATACTCGGAAGGCATCTGGCTGGGTCTTGAAGGCCTTGCTGATTCTAAGCAGGAAGGTGACCAGTGATCTGATTTTTCATTAAGAAAATACCATCAGCAGTGTGAAGGCTGAATTTCAGTCTAGAGGACAAGGAGAGCTGTAATGGTCCACGTGGGAGATGATGGGAGACCCCCTTCTTGGCCATGGCCTTGGCACAGAAGAAGAGGAAGTGGATCTGAAAACTCTTCCGGTGGCATTGGTTGGCTTTGGTACCTCCTTCATTGTATGTAGGAGGAGCTGAGGTTTTCCAGTTCTGCAATGTCTCTGGGCTGCTCGGACCCTCATGGGGCTCTTTCCTGCCTCTTCCAGAGAAGGAGTGTCTGCAGTCTCCTGTCCCAGGTTCACGACCCAGCCAGACTTTCCCTCACGACTCTCATCGGAACCATTGCAACCCCTATGCCCCAGATAGGCCCCGGGGTTCACGTGTGCGAATCCTACCTGTTTTTAAAGCTCATTCTAATGTCTCATATATTATAATAACAATGGCAGTTATTTACATTATTAGTGTTAAGTACTTGCTGTGTACTAGCTACTGTTGTACCTGCTTTACACGGGTTATTTCTCCTGTTTGATTTTCATAACAACCAGGCGGAGCGGGTTAGCCCCATTTTACAGACGAGGAAAGTGAGGCTCATTGAGCCTAAGTGCCTTGCCCAAGGTGGCAGCTATCGGTGACAAATACGCTGCAGCAGATCACTAGGCAGGATTCTTGCTGTTGCGCTGACTTGCTCTCTTTCTTTCTCTATCCTCTCTGTCCGTCTCTGTCTCTCTCTGCGTCAGCTCCCTCGCACTCGCCTGGTGGCCCCCTTGCCTTGCCTAGGCCTCCGGTAGGGCACTGGCTACTTTGGGTCTTGCATCTGCAATGCCTGAGCGGTCCTCTGCCCAGACTGGAAGCTCCTTGGCCCGAGTCAATGCCTGGTCTCTCTCTCGGGGTCAGGCACTGAGGGCGCAGGCCCTGAGGGATCGAGAAGGTAGCCCTGGAGGATGGAGGATGAAGCTGAGGTCTGCTCCTGGACCCCCACTGCCCCTGGGAGCTTGTCTCCTCCCTGCCCCGCCCCCAACCCTGAATCCCACCTCTGTGGCCCCTGGGTCTCCTTCCCAGACACTCTGTCCCAAGGCCAGCTTAGCCAGCGTTCCAGAGCACAGCCCACACGCTGTGTTGTGACTTTTCTGACGTCTCCTCCATGCCTCTGAACTCACATGAGTCAAAAATGAATGTTATTATTACCATAAAAATAGCTACCATTTACTTCGAATTTTATCTTTCTAGCAATCTGCCAGACATTGTGTTCCACGCTTTATAGCCCTTTCAAAAAGTTAATCCCTACAATAAAATACAAGGTAGAGATTTTTAAGCCTTCTTTTTTTTTTTTTTTTTGGCAACTGAGGAAACCAAGTTCAGAGAGGTTCTTTACCTTACCCAGGGTCACACAGCTCAGAAAGTTTAGAAATGGGAAGCCTCTTTCAGCGTCCATGCCCTTCCCACGCTCTCCTGGCACCTAACGGGGCTCAACCCCATCAGCACAGTCAGGATTTGTTGAGTTGAATGACAGAGAATGACTCGTGCTGGACACAAGGGTGCATGGCCCACAGTCCAGCAGCACCAAGTGGAGCAAGGAGGAGTGGAAGAGGCTTGTGGGGGTCGGGGGTCAGGGCCCAGGCCTGTGTCTCCTGACCTCTGTGGGCCCATCTCCAGGTCCGCTTCGTGAACAGCACGTGGGTGTTCGGGAAAGGGATGTGTCACGTCAGCCGCTTCGCCCAGTACTGCTCCCTGCACGTCTCGGCTCTGACGCTGACGGCCATCGCCGTGGACCGTCACCAGGTGAGGGTACCCCGACTACCCCCATCCCATCCTTCTGCCTCTGGCTTGGCCTTCCAGGGGGCTCAAGACAGAGCTTTAGTCCAATTTTCAGTGAGTTTATTTGCCTTCGCATTGACCAATGTGAGCACTAAATAAGGCATATTAAGCCCTCTGTGATGCGGGCTGCAAAAAATCATGCCCACTTACTTATTCCAAAGAAACTCACTGCTGGCATTGTGTGTCTCAGAAATGAATGAGTGAATGGCAATGCCAGTTTGGAAAATCGCAGGTGAGACGAGAGTGGCAAATAATGGCAAGCGAGAGGCCAGGCTCCTGGCTGGGAGATGAGGGGGCATCCCAGGCCCCAGGCTGTTGAGGAGGTAAACAAGCAGCAAGGCAGGTGGCAGAGGCAGGCGTCAGGTGGGGTAGGGAGGCCCTGCTCCCTGTCCTGCCCCATTGGCACCCTTGGGTGGATATGATGAAGGATGCAAAGGGGACCTGAGGGTGCTCATCCCCGAGGCGGCAGCTCCACACAGGCGCCTTGCTCCTGCTGACTCAATGCACCATGGCTACATTTAGGTCTTTGCTGAGTCAAGGCTCCCAGGCTCGGTAAAGGGCATGCGCAGAGCGGAAGGAGGCGGGGCCTCCCCCAGGTCACCTGCCTGGTGACTGATGAACTAGGAATAGAACTGAGGTCTGTCTGGCTCCAGGCTCATGCTCGCATCACTAGACAATCCCTAGCCCTCTGCTCTGAAAAGACTCACAGGCACCTACCAGGCCAGTATTGTAAGGGCCACTAGGACAAAGAGGGAGAGAATCTCTTCTGTGCTCCAAGAAGTGCCACAGTGACTAAGGAATAGGAAGGGTCTAAGATGAAGTTTCAAAGATGCATCTCGATATGAGGAAAGTTTTCTCAAAGAAGGGTCTGGAGCAGGACAGAGTGGTATGGGGAGGTAGTGAGCTTCACGTCACCAGCCATATCCAAGTGGGGTCTGGATGATCACTTGATAGGGATGTTTTAGAGGTGGTTCATGCATCTGCTGGGGAATTGGATGTGGCAAAATTTGAGATCTCTTCTCCCAATTTTTAAAGGTTTTTATGGGAGGAAAGCACCAGCCCTGGTCATAACCTAAGGAGTCTGGAGTTATGGGGAGATGAGATCAGATCCCCAGGTGGAAGCTGACCATGGCTGTTCTTTGGCCACACACCTCCTCACCCTCTCACTGCACCCTGGTTGTGCCAAGTATGACCTACATTTGAGCCTGGAGTCTCAGAGTCCAGATGATACCCTCTTCCTCACCCCAGAGCTGGGCGGTTGGGTGGTGCAGCTCAGGGACTCAGTAATGCATCAAAGGGTTCTTGACTTTATAAGTAGGACCTAGCCACCTCCTTGTGACAGGTGAGCTGCAATCATCTGGATTTCTCATTTGTTTCAAACTGTCTTCAGCCAGTGATGCCCAGTGTGCTTGTCTTTCAGGTCATCATGCATCCGCTAAAACCCCGGATCTCAATCACAAAAGGTGTCATCTACATCGCAGTCATTTGGACCATGGCTACGTTCTTTTCACTCCCACATGCTATCTGCCAGAAACTGTTCACCTTCAAGTACAGGTGAGATGAACTAGGAGGGAGCAGCCTGGGGACCCGGAGGCCCTTGGCAGATGGAAAGCTGAGCCCCCTCTGGATCTCAGAGTTCCCAGTGCCTGCCGTGCCCAGCCAGTCTCTCTGCCTCCCTTCCATCCTGTGCCTCCAGGTCCCTGCCTATCCTCTGCGGTTCTTCTGCTTTTTCTGATCTTTTCTCCTCCATCCTTTTAGCCTCCTCATTATTCTCTGGCTGGTGTGTCTGCAAGGTCAAGACAATAGCAATCAGCCTCTGCCACTGGGGAGATGTCCTCACTCAGACTGATATTCAGAATGTTTAAAATATTTAAAATGATGAGACTTAGGAAGTTCCCTGGTGGTCTGGGGGTTAGGATTTGGTGCTTCTACTGCTGCGGACCAGGTTTAATCTCTGGTTTGGGAACTGAGATCCCACATCAAGCTGCTGCATGCAGCAGCCAAAAATAAAATCAAATAAAACGATGAGGTTTAAATTCTCTCGTACAACCTACAAATAAACACATATATACCTGAGTGTCTCTACCCCACCCCCACCTCCCATTTATCATACATTTTGTCTTATGGTCTCACAGAATGAGAATTTCTTTCAAAGCACTTGGGTTTTTTTGAAATTTAAACACTCGTACTTCTAGTTCATGAAAGGTGAGCTCCCTGTTAGACTGTGGGGTTCCAGGGAGCTGGTCTCATTTCTGATTTTGCCATAGTGGTGTCCCTAGCATCTTACTGTCTCCACGTCTTGAACTCAATACAGATTTTGTCTTTCTTTTTCTTTTCTTTTTTCTTTTTCTTTTTTTGGCTGCACCAGTGGCATAAGGGAGTTCCTGGGCAAGGGGTCAAATCCAAGCCACAACTGCAGCAATGCCAAGTCCTTAACCCACTGCTCCAGGCTAGGGATCAAACCCACACCTCAGCAGTGATGCTGCAGAGACATCACCAGATACTTAACCCACTGTGCCACAGTGGGAACTCCTCCTTTTTCTTTTTTAATTGAAGTATAGCTACATTATAATGTGTTAGTTTCAAGTGTACAGCAAAGTGATTCAGTTATATGTATATATAATATATATATTATTTTCAGATTATTTTCATTATAGTTTATTACAAGATATTGAATATAGTTCCCTGTGCTAGAAATCTTGTTGGTTATTCCTAGGTCCTTGTTGGTTATCTATTTTATATATAGTAATGTGCATGTGGTTTTTTTGGGGGGGTTCTGTCTTTTTAGGGCCACACCCGTGGTATATGGAGGTTCCTGGGCTAGGGGTCAAATCAGATCTCTTCTTGCTGCTCTACGCCACAGCCAAGCAATGCCAGATCCGAGCTTTGTCTGTGACCTACACCACAGCTCACAGCAAGGCCAGATCCATAACCCACTGAGCGAGGCCAGGGATTGAACCTGCGTCCTCATGGATGCCAGCCAGATTCATTTCCACCACTCCATGACGGGAATGTGTGCATGTGTTACCAAACAATACATATTTATTGAATGAATGAATGAGCTTAGAGTGATTTTTATCACTTCATTGTTGTTTTAGCTGAAGTACTTAGAAACAGACCCTGAGATAAAGGAAGGCACATGTGCCTGTGATATATGTATTTTTTTGATTTTTATTTTTTGGCCATGCTTTTGGTATATGGAAATTCCAGGGCTAGGGATTAAACCCATGCCACAGCAGCCGCCCAATCTGCTGCAGTCAACGCTGGACCCTTAACTGCTGCACCACAAGGGAACTCTGTGCCTGTGATTTTTTTTTTTTTTTCTTTTTTGTGCCTGTGATTTTTAAGGAAGTGCGTGGAGAAGCAGGACAGCAAATGGGGAGAGACGGAGGGAAGTTGCGATCAGCAGGGGGAGCTCTGGAGCACACTGCTCACTGTTTGCCAGCTTAGAGGCAAGGGAACTGGGCTTTCATATTCCTGGCCTCTCTGAGGAGATGGGAACTCCTGGCCACTTCTGGTTCTGAGTGGATCCTTGGGAAGTATCTTCAGTGGCCTTCGGGTAGCGCTAGGCCCCTAGAAGATTGGGGGTGCCAGCTGTGTCTTGTAGGGTGGGCAGGAGCCTGGGGGCCTGGAGTTCCAGACCAGTAAAGGGGACCTAGAAGGAGCATTGCTGTCATGTTGTGTCCCACCTGAAACATACACTTACACTCTGGTGACGTAAGCTGACTCCAGAAAACAAGCTCTGAAGGCCAATTTCGAGTAATTTGTGAAGGCCTCATCCCTGAATTCTAGGCTGTTGAATGAATCACATACCCAAGCCCCTATCTGCCTTCACGAGTAGAGGGCAATTTCTTTTTTCTGCTAAGAAAAGCAAAGAGAGTTTTCTTCGCTTCACTAGCCACGGCCACCAGCACCTATAAAAAGAGCAACAAGCTACAGGGAATGATGAGAGGGTAGCAATTTTGAGCTGTTTAGAGATTTTAGGGTATGAACACCCTGCCCAGAGTCTGGATATTGGAAAACCCAAGCTTAGAATTCCTGCCACAAGTGCCTGCCTCTCTTTTCCTGGGGCACCTTTTAAAATGATCACTCAAGGGAGTTCCTGCTATGGCTCAGTGGTTAGTTAACCTGACTAGTACCCATGAGGATGAGGGTTCGATCCCTGGCCTCGCTCAGTGGGTTTTGGATCCAGCATGGCCATGAGCTGTGGTGTAGGTCACAGACACGGCTCGGATCCTGCGTTGCTGTGGCTGTGGTGTTGACTGGCAGCTATAGCTCTGATTTGACCCCTAGCCTGGGAACTTCCATATGCCGCGGGTGTCGGCCTAAAAAGGCATACACACACCAAAAAAATCACTCAAATAAATAAATAAATAGATAAATAGATAAAATGACCACTCAGAGTTGAGCCTGTGAAAAAGTAGGGACCTCTCCCCCAACCAGGTTACAAGTAACAGGTGCTTGCTACCTTGCTGGGTCTCTCCTGATCTGCTGTGACGTGGGAGGGGAGACTGCCCTTCTGCTGGCTCACAGCGCCCTCATTCTGGGATCTGTAGGTAATGCATCTTGTGGTCCTACTTCCTTTGTGTGAGTGGATTGGAACTGCGCCTTCCCCAGGGTTTTCACTTCCCTGAGGTGGGAGCTCAGATACTGAGAGAGCTTCCTGCCGCCCTGTGTGGCTTGTATAATCTCATTCAGCAGGTCATAGTCTGCACATTCTTTCTTTTTTTTTTTTTTTTTTTTTTTTTTTTTTGTCTTTTTGGAACTGAACCCACGGCATATGGAAATTCCCAGGATAGGAGTCCAATCGGAGCTGCAGCTGCCGTATTACACTATGAGATCTGAGCCGCGTCTGTAACCTACACCACAGCTCGTGGCAACACTGGATCCTTAACCCGCTGAGCGGGGCCAGGGATCGAACCCCAGTCCTCATGGATACCAGTTGGGTTTGTTGCCACTGAGTCACAATGGAAACTCCTAGTCTGCATATTCTTAACCCCTCAGCTCCAGGTTGTCCAACATACCTGGGGTTCCTAAAAAGCTTGATGAGGACTGGGTATGTTCCATAGCAAAGAAGTACTTTTTGTCTGAGTGGCTGAAGGTTTACGGGTTCAGGCGCTGCCTCTCATATTCTCAAGACCCATCACTTCTTTGCCCCCTTCCTTGGATCACCTCTGGAATGGGAGTAGATAGTACAATGGAAAATTCCAAGATATCCAAAACACAGGATGAGTTGATTCCAAGAGTAGGAAGACCACCGTTGTAATCATTTATGAACCAAATATTCATTGGGTCTCTATTATGAACTAGGAATAATACAAAGTAGAGAGGACACAGAACGATCTAGCTGTTTTCTTTTTCTTTCTTTCTTTCTTTCTTTCTTTCTTTCTTTCTTTCTTTCTTTCTTTCTTTCTTTTTTTCTTTCTTTCTTTCTCTCTCTCTCTCTCTCTCTCCCCCTCCCTCCCTCTCTCCCTCCCTCCCTCCCTCCCCTCCTGCCTTCCTTTTTTTTCTTGACTGCACCTGTGACATGAGGAAGTTCCTTGGCCAGGGATCGAACCTGAGCCACATCAGTGACAACACTGGATCCTTAACTGCTAGGCCATGGAGGAACTCCCGGGTGTATTTCTTATTGATATAGAATTCCCAGACTAGTGAGAGCGCGAGAAATGCAATCAGGCAATTAGGGCGCAGCACCAAACGTGCTGTAACAAATGGATGTACCAGGAGCCCAGTGGAGGGCGAGACAGTGGTTCTTGGGACGGGGCTTTTCCACTCTGATTGCACCTGCTCCTTCTGTCTCCCCCCCTCCCTTGTCCCCAGCGAGGACACTGTCCGCTCCCTGTGCCTGCCAGACTTCCCTGAGCCAGCCGACCTCTTCTGGAAGTACCTGGACTTGGCCACGTTCATCCTGCTCTACATCCTCCCCCTGCTCATCATTTCCGTGGCCTACGCCCGCGTGGCCAAGAAGCTGTGGTTGTGCAACACCATCGGCGACGTGACCACGGAGCAGTACCTGGCCCTGCGGCGCAAGAAGAAGAAGACCATCAAGATGCTGATGCTGGTGGTGGTCCTCTTTGCCCTCTGCTGGTTCCCCCTCAACTGCTACGTCCTCCTCCTGTCCAGCAAGGTCATCCGCACCAACAATGCCCTCTACTTCGCCTTCCACTGGTTCGCCATGAGCAGCACCTGCTACAACCCCTTCATCTACTGCTGGCTCAACGAGAACTTCCGGGTCGAGCTGAAGGCGTTACTGAGCATGTGCCAAAGGCCACCCAAGCCTCCGGAGGAGCGGCCGCCCTCCCCGGTCCCTTCCTTCAGAATGGCTTGGACAGAGAAGAGCAGTGGGCGCAGGGCTCCACTGGCCAACCACCTGCCGCCCTCCTCCCAGCTCCAGTCTGGAAAGACAGACCTGTCGTCCGTGGAGCCCATTGTGGCCATGACCTAGAGGAGAAGGGTGGGGAGGGGTGGGGTGGGGGCCTCTGCTTCCAGCTGAGGCTGAGAAAGGGCCTGAGCACCGTGCCTGGAAAAGAGCCAGTCCTCCCATATAAGCTTTGCAGGGCTGGAATCGAGTTCTTGCAGAAGCCGGAGGATGCCTGAGTTCCTAGGCAACCCTGCCCAGCCTCCTCACCCCATTGGAAGCGAAAACAAAAAGGCAACTCCTAGCTCGACACGTTTCTGAATTCCTGTCTGAGACATGCTGGTTCCCTGAACCAGAGAACCCAGGACAGCTTCAGCCCAGATAGGGGCTGTGTGGGTTGGTCCACTGCCTCCAGCTGTCAGGCCAGCTGCCTTCCAACCGTCCTTGCCACCAGGCACCCACAGCGGACCCCTGAATCAGACTTCAAGTGTGGTTGCCCAGATGCACTGCTCTGCCTTGGGGAGGTTCTGGGCCAGTGAAAGCTGAGAAAACTGAAGCCGGCATATAGGTTTGCGTGCCTCGCTTTATGAAGTCGCCAGAGCAAAATGACTCCCAGGTCTGGGGTGGCCCGGCCTGACAGAGACAAGGAAGGGCTGGTTGGGCTCCTTCAGGCAAGGAGGAAATACTGAGTTTCCTTAAAACCAAGAAAAACTATTATTGAAACTTTGGTACATTGAGAAAAGCACAGAGAAGAAAATAAAAGTCACCCCCTTCTCCCACCAATTTGTGATATGTTCTATCAAAATGCTGTGGGTTTCTTTGCAACTCTTTCGTGTGTGTGTGTGTGTGTGTGTGTGTGTGTGTGTGTGTGTGTGTGAGATTTTCATTTCATTCTGAATTAGACTTTTCCACTAGAGATAAGCAAGAAGCAGGGGCGGAGCCGAGAACTTCTGAACACCCCCCCCTCCCCCCGTCCCTGAGGAACAGTGTCCATCAGAAGGGCTGGAAGATGAGGTGGAAGAAGCACCCAAGAGGCAGATGGTCCCAGAGTGGCCAGACTGCCTTGTCCCGCAGCCGATGGTGGCTGAAGGCTCTCTCCGAGGATGCTGGCTATGGTGATGGACCAGGAACAAAACTCATCCGAGCTGCCTAATTCCTTCCCCCGCAATCACACAGAGGACGAGGGGGGTGAGATGCTGCCCTGCTTTTGCCGGAGGTGAAGGAGCCAACTTTCCAACATGCGGGAAATACTCGTGCTTGGACACCTCCTCCCCCTAAGCTGTCTAGACAGGCCGTTTCTCCTTTGTGCTGTCTGAATAATAAGGCTTCTTCAGGCCGATTCCCATGAGACGACTCACTGTCAACATCGCTCTGGCGGCTCACGTGTCGCTTCCAAAAAACCTATGGCCACGTGATGGTCCTTCATGACTCACCTTGCCAGAGAAATCTCATTCCAGAGACCAGGAGTGTTTTCATCACCTTCCGTCTGGTCCCGAGTGACTCGCCATCACCCAGAAGAGAGACGCGTCAGCAGAAGTGCGCTTCATTGACGAGCCCTGAACAGTTGCCGCTCCCACCCGGGTTTGGGGTTTTTTCCTAGCACCAGAGAGATCCTGAAAGCAGAGCATGGCCATGGAGCTGAACAGAAAACAGGCCCAGGGAGAAGGGTTTGTCCAAGGGACAATTAGATCTCTTGGCTGTTAATTGAACCTGAACCGGGCCGATCATCTGCTTTCCTGTAACAGACCCCGGGGCTTCATCATACTCTCTGCTTATGAGGATGTTTGAAAATTTTCAAGGTATAAAGTTTACAACATCATTTTCTGAACAGTGGGCAAAAAAGCGACTTTCTTTTTTTTGTTATTCTTAATATGTATTTATTTTATTTTTTATAATGATTTTTATTTTTTCTATGCGAAAGTGACTTTCATGGGGCAGAGAGAGCCTTTCTTTTTTCTTTTCTTTTCTTTTCTTTTCTTGCTGCACCACAGCATATGAAAGTTCTCAAGCTGGAGTCAAATGGAGCTACAGCTGCCAGCCTACACCACAGCCATAGCACCAACGGGATCTAAGCCGAGTCTGTGACCTACGCCACAGCTCATGGCAATGCTGGATCCTTAGTCCCCTGAGCAAGGCCAGGGATGGAACCCACATCCTCATGGATACTAGTCAGGTTCATTTCCACTGTGTCACAGCGGGAACTCCCCTCACGTGGATTATTTTTCAGGCCAAATGGCTCCCAGGTCTGGTGCTTATTGTCTCTCTGAATGCTGCCATGGAAATTCTTGGAACCAGAAAAAGAACAGGCAGCAGGGCTACAGAAAGTTAGTGCCTGCTCCAGGAGGGGGCGGGCTTCGCCGGACTCCTCCCTGAGGGCATCTAGAAATTCTGTGCCGAGAAGGCCCTTCTCTAGCAGAGGACCCACAGATGGCCCATTAGATCTGGGTCTCCTGTCAGTCCCCTGTCAGTCCCCTCTCTGCCCCTACCCCACGGGCCCTGTGTGATTTGTGCTTGCAAATGTGGCACATGTAGACCTGGAGTCTTTTCCCTGTGCATCATGAGGACTTCATTGCAAATATTTCCAGTCTCAATAAAATACATGTTGGTCCATGGCCTGTGCGTCCTGGCTTGTGATTAGGCCACAGCTGGTGACCTTTCGAATGGGGATCCAAATGGATCAGGCAAAGAGAGGGTGGTGATGCTCTGCCCTCACCCCTCATTTTACAGCCGAGCAAGCGCGAACACCAGGAAGGTGCGTAGCCAACCCTCTGGTCTGGTGCTCCTTCCTCGGAGCTGGCTGCCCGCTCCCCTCTTGTGTGATTATGAATCTGTGCTCAGAGATTTAACCGGGACTTCATCTGTTCCCTGGTGATTCAGGAGAAAGCAAAGCTGCTGCTCCCAGCACCGTGTGTGGTGGGTACCACGTTCCTGTTCACGGGGTTTCCGCCCCACTGGGCCTGGGCTCCCCCTTTCGGACCAGGTAAGCGGGTTGAGGAGCCCCTGTACGTGGTTCTTTGCAGGAAACTGCCCTCATTAGAAAGCTCCTTTTCTTTCCTCCCTCCCTCCCTTTCTTTTTTCTTTGTAGGGCCCCACCTGCAACGTATGGAGGTTCCCAGGCTAGGGGTCCAATTAGAGCTGCAGCTGCCGGCCTACCCCACAGCCACAGCCACACCAGATCTGAACGCCAGATCCTTAACCCACAGAGGGAGCCCAGGGATTGAACCCAAATCCTCAGAGACCAGGTCGAGTTCTTAACCCACTGAGCCACCGCGGGAACTCCAGAAACTCCTTTTCTCATGACCTTAGTAACACTATATTGTAACTAACTTTTAAACCAGGCACCCCCACGCTCTACTCATCTCTGGCCCAAGCGCACCTTCCACATCCTATGATCCCGCAGCACCTTGCCTAACTGGTTGGTTCTTTCCATAGATCAAAGATGTAGAAATGAAGTCATTCACAGATGACCAGATCTCGTCCCCAGCTTCCCCTTCATTAATCCTGGAAACCAGTGGAAACTCTACTAGATAGACTGGGACTCTAACCCATGTGCTGGGACTCTAACCCAGCCAAGACTCAGATAGGGACTCGAACCGTTTTTTTTTTTTTTTTTGGTCATTTATTTATTTGCTTATTTATTTATGTTTTAGGGCTGCACCTGTGGCATTTGGAAGTTCCCAGGCTAGGGGTCTACCCTGAGCTGTAGATGCCAGCCTATGCCACAGCCACAGTGATACCAGATCCCGAGCCACATCTGCAGCTACACCAGTTCACAGCAACGCTGGATCCTTAACCCACTGAGAGAGGCCAGGGATTGAACCTGCATCCTCATGGATACGAATTGGGATCCTTAACGCTGAGCCACGATGGGAACTCCCCCCCTTTATTTTTTTTATATTAAACGAAAATCACTCGGTCCCAGGACTTACTGAAATTCAGGTCCTTCAGGTCTCAGAGCAGAAGGAATTCAGCAAGAGGCAAAGTGATAGGTAAGAAGTGGGTTTAGTGAGAGATGGGCAGTGTGGTTCATGAAGGCGAGAGCAGTCCTGGGAGAAACACACTCCATGGAGTGTGGGCCGAGTCAGAAGGCTTGAGGCCCTGAAATTCGGGGTGGGGTTTTCACGGGCTGGGCAACTTCATAGGCTAATGAGCGGGAGGCTAATCCCAACTATTTTTGGGAAAAGGTGGAGGTTTCCAGGAATTGGGGCACTGCCCACTTTTTGGCCTTTCTCAGTTGGCCGCAGAACTGTCATGGTGGCTGTGGGCCTGTCATTCAGCTGCTAAGGTGTGACAACGAGTGTATAAGGAAGCTCAATTTCCTCCGGAAGTCAGATCATCCACCATCTTGGACCTCGTTGGTTCAATCCAGTTTTTGTCATATCCTCATGGACCCTGTCATTCTGTTGAGGGTTGTGCCCTGCCCCCTTCCCTCCTGTTTCAAAACTGTGTGAACAGACTGTGTAAACAAACTGTGTGAACAAGAGAGCATCCAGCGGAAGATCAGAAGTCGCCAATCCTGCGCGCAGTGGGGGACAGTGACCCCTCTGGTGCCCTAGTTCAGTGACGTGGTGCGATTACTTCCCCTTTTCCATTTAAAACTGTCCTGGCCGAGCAAAATCTTCGGAGGTGGTTTTGAGTCCGCCTTCTCCCAGATCGCCAGTTTTCTGATTAAAAACAACTTTCCCTTCTACCAGCATTTGTATCTCTCTCTCTCTCATATTGATTTTTGAGTGGTGAGCAGCCAGTCCTGATTTGGTAACACCTCCACTGCCTGAATAATTACCCTGATGTCACCCAGAGCCCAGGAAATCAGTGTTAAATCGTTACACAGAAGGGAAGTTACTGAGCCTAGAGGAACATTTGAAAGAAAATGGAAGGTGGAGGAGAAGAGAGGGGAATCAGGGTTTGCTGACACCTCCTGTGTCAGACTAAATGCTTCTGTGCCGGGAGCTCATTCATCCTCAGTATTTCTCCAAGGTGGGCGTTTTTATTTCCAGGCTGCGGGGGAGGAAACTGAGGCTCAGGCACAGATTCCACAGCCAAAGTGGGAAAATGCTACCTGCTTGAGATTAGGTTCTGAGAAGCCACGCAAAAAAAGAATATACATATAATTTTTTGAGGCGGCAGCTGTACCTGCAGCATATGGAAGTTCCCAGGCTTGGGGTTGAAACAGAGCTGCAGCTGCTGGCCTATGCCACAGCCACAGCAATGATCTGTGCTGCCTCTGTGACCTACACCAGCCTAACAAAACTCCAGATCTTTAGCCCACTGAGCAAGGCCAAGGATGGAACCTGCATCCTCATGGATACTCGTCGGTTTCGTAACCCACTGAGCAACAACGGGAACTCCTTCATTTGTTTTTTTTTTTTTTTTTTTTGTTGTTGTTGTTGTTGCTATTTCTTGGGCCGCTCCCGCGGCATATGGAGGTTCCCAGGCTAGGGGTTGAATCGGAGCTGTAGCCACCGGCCTACGCCAGAGCCACAGCAACGCAGGATCCGAGCCGCGTCTCCAACCTACACCACAGCTCACGGCAACGCCAGATCGTTAACCCACTGAGCAAGGGCAGGGACCGAACCCGCAACCTCATGGTTCCCAGTCGGATTCGTTAACCACTGCGCCACAACAGGAACTCCCCTTCATTTGTTTTTAATCCTATGTTCTATGAGTTTCCTTGATTGTGAGGCACTTTAGGGGGTAAAACCTGTTAACTGTCCGAAACCCAGTGCTTGGGTTACATGCTTTGGGAAATGCTTGACCGGGTTGGGGGCAGAGGTGGGGGGGGGGGGTTCCCATGGCCCTTTACGGCTCCATAGTCAGTGAATCCATGCTTCTAGAACAGATAGAGTTTTATGCTGCCTTGTGGGCTCAGCTCTGGTTAGAAGTATTTTCCAAACAAGCTGTTAGCTATGCCCCTGGTGGCCAATGCCCTGTCTGACTGACCTTGACAAGCTGCCAAGGCAAATAGACATTTCATAGCTAGCCTGGGGCCTCAGCGTCCCCAGACAGCACAGGCAGGACTTGCTAAACCCTCCCTGATCCAAGCTGGTTGGGACGTGCCTCCAGGGCCTCTAAGATGATGGGAGCCATGCCAGCGTGTCTGGGGCCAGGGGCACCTCTGAGAAGACTGAGGGTTTGGGAGTAACCCCGGATAAACGCACTTGTTCTAGAGTGTTGCCTCGAGATGGAAGAAGATGCCCCTTGTGCTGTGGGATCAGGTCATGAGCATCCTGCGTAGGCATCTCTGTGTACCCTCCCCACCCCCTCACTGCCAGCCGCCCTTCCCCTCCCCCTCCGCCCGCCGTGCCCTGTTCTCTTCCATTCTCTCTTATTGCAAGACATAGAGAAGGAACAAATATGAGACGCGCAATGCTGGATGCACTTGGGGGGAAAAAACAACCAGTGGTATTTAATGTGAGAAAGCCCTGGGGCTCAGTTTTTAGAGCTTCTCTGACTGAGAAGAAGCTATTTGCTGCTTCACGGGGGCAGAGTGCTTGATGTTAACAGCTCCTCCTGTCTCCTGTTTCTAGCCTAGCAGGGACTCTGTCCTCAGATTGGTCAGGAATTTAGGTTGCCCAGCGTTAACATGAGGAAGGCAGAGGAATCATGAATGCAGGATTCAGGATATTGGTTACTTCAGGTGGAAAAGGTGTGTGGGTTGGCCTATAGGGTGATGGGAACCATGTGGTTATAAATAATAGCTTTTGTTTGGGGCAGTGGGTTCAGAGGTGCTTATTACATGATTAAAAACCATTAATCAAATAACTAACCAAATAGCTAAAAGCAGGTCACAGCTGGACCCACATTCAGAGTGTGCCATCAATCAAGCATTATGATTCATCTATTTCTGTGCCTCTGCAGTCTAGAAACACACACACAAACAGACAGCAAGCCCATAGAAAGGGAGACCTAGAAGCCCAAGCCTTCACTTTTCCTTCCTGCATCCTTTTTATAAAAAGGATGTAAGCTGCACATCAAAATAAAAAAAAAAAAACCATTCTCAGTAGCCCAGGCTTAATCCATTGACTCCAGAACCTCTGGTGTGTTGATAAACTCAGCCTAATCTACACTTTTATTCCTCCCTCCCTCTTCCTGCACCTCTAATAATCCATTTTGACCTATCTTACCTATATGTGTGTAGATTTCAATCATTTAAATCATGCAATTTGAGAGTTCCCAATGAGGCTCCGTGGGTTAAGAACCTGACATAGTGTCCATGAGGATGCAGGTTTGATCCCTGGCCTTGCTCAGTGGTTAAGGAATGGCATTGCTACAAGCTGTATTGTAGGTTGCAGATGCAGCTCCAATCTGGCATGGCTGTGGCTGTAGCGTAGGTGTGCCATTAAAAAAACAAAAAATAAAAAATAAATAAAATCAATCAATCAATCATGTAATTTGTTTGGGGTGTACTATCTCCTCTGGGTTTGATGATGTCAGGAGCCCTATCTGGCACCCTGGGATCTAAAGGCACATAGGAGGTCCCACTTAAAGAGGCTTGACATTTCATTTTTTAAATTTAATTTTATTTTTTGGCTTTTTTAGGGCCGCACCCATGGCACGTTGAGGTTCCCAGGCTAGGGGTCAAATCGGAGCTATACCTGCTGGCCTACGCCACAGCCACAGCAACGCAGGACCCAAGCGGCGTCTGCAACCTACACCATAGCTCACGGCAATGCCAGATCCTTAACCCACTGAGTGAGGCCAGGGATCAAACCCCCAACTTCATGGTTACTAGTCGGGTTCGTTAACCACTGAGCCACAACGGGAACTCCAAGAGGCTTGACATTTCATATCAAGGTATCCTCTGATGTGGTTACTACAGGTAATAGTGGGGGTGGGCTGGGGAGGCAGCTTCATCAGAGGAACTGCTTCTTCCTTCATGCAAGGAAGGCTCAATGAAGTTTGGGGTTATTTGCAGTTATCTGAATCCCCACAAATATTTCTATTCCAATTTTAGGGTGCCACCTGTCCCTAATAAATGCCTTAACCTTCACATTAGAGTCCAAGCAAGGCAGTGAATTCAACCTGTGTTGTAATTCAGCAGCCCACTATGTCTGATTAGCTGCTGTTTTTTTGTGTATGTGTTTTGTTTTTGTTTTTGTTTTGCTTTTTAAGGCACACTGTGGCATATGGAAGTTCCCAGAATAGGGGTCAAAAGGGAGCTGCAGCACTGGTCTACACCACAGCCATAGCAACACTGGATCCAAGCTGCGCTGGAAATCTATGCTGCAGCTCGTAGCAAAGCCAGATCTTTAACCCACTGAGCAAGGCCAGGGCTTGAACCTGCATCCTCATGGAGAAAACATTGGGTCCTTAACCTGATGAACCACAGTGGGAACTCCAAGTTAGGCACTGTATTGCTAGAAAAACAGTAAAGAATCTTCAAACACTGTACTGCGAAGCATTACTAGCTCTATGTTATAAGTAAGGAAACTGAGACTCAACAAAGTGAGGCTGAAGAAACTTGTCCAAATTCACACAATTAATTGGTAAGAAGTTTTTATTGGATATTAGACCCAAGACTTTCTAGTTCCCATGTCATGCTTTTGACCACTATTCTGTGCAGCTATGGGCCTGGCCAGGAATTAACTAGTAGCCAAAACTATAATTTGGAAAGATAAGCGCACCCCTATGTTCACAGGAGCACAATTCACAATAGCCAAGACATGGAAACAACCTGTATGTCCATCGACAGATGAGTGGATAAAGATGTAGTACATATATTCAGTGGAATACTACTCAGCCATAAAGAAGAATGAAATAATGCCATTTGCAGCAACATGGATGGAGCTAGAGATTATCATACGAAGTGAGGTAAGTCAGAGACAGATAAATATCCTGTGGTGTCACTTATAGGTGGAATCTAAAATATGTTACAAATCAACATATCTATGAAACAAAAACAGACTCACAGACATAGAGAATAGACTTGTGGTTGCCAAGGGGGAGGGGGTGTGGAAGGGAAGGATCAGAAGTTTGGGATTAGCAAAGGCAAACTCTTATATATAGGATGGATAAACAAGAAGGTCCTACACTATAGCCCAGGAAACTATATCCACTCTCCTGTGATAAACCATCATAGAAAAGGATTATGAAAAAGTGTATATATATATATGTATAACTGCATCAAATTGCTGTACAGCAGAAATTAATACAATATTGTCAATCAATTGCGCTTTAGTAAAATTTTCTGAATTAAAAAAATGATCCAGTTGCCATCTTTAAGCCCTGGAATGGATAGAGCAAGGAGGAAGCTAATCTAAGTCACCTCTGTGAGATGCATGGGGATGCTAAATGAATTTGGAGCTCCCCAAGGAAGCCCCACATCAAGTAGATTCTTGGCAGTCAATGACTTAAGTTTATGGTTTCAACAATTCACTAAGGACCCCAGATGTCCATAATGTGTAGTAATTCATAAATCTGAACATGCATATGCATTTTTTAACCTTCAAAATTCTTCAAATATTTGTTTAGAGCTTTAAAAATGATTGAGGAGTTCCCACTGTGGCACGGTGGAAAGGAATCCGACTAGTATCCATGAGGATGGGGGTTTGATCCCTGGCCTGGCTCAGCAGGTTAAGGATCCAGCATTGCTGTGAGCTGCGTAGCTCGCAGATGAAGCTCAGATCTCATGTTGCTATGGCTGTGGAGTAGGCCAGCAGCTGTAGCTCTGATTCGACCCCTAGCCTGGGAACTTCCACATGCTGTGGGGGCGGCCGTAAAACGCAAAAAAAAATTAATTAATTAAAAAATTTTTAAAAAGATTGTACATGGAAAATATAAAATAAAACCCAAAGTCTCTGGACCAACTATGCTTGTGCATATTGCTTCACACTTTAGAAGCAGATATGTTTAACCATATCAGTAGCAGACATATAAGTGGGGTTAGCATTAATTAATACCCATTTCTCCTTTACAGCTAAGAGTGACCATATTATGACAGTTATGACCAAAAATATAAGCTGGTTCACTGGTGTTATCTCTTCTTCCCTACTTTTTATTCCTCTGTAGAATGAGGACTTAATAGCTGGAGCTGCAACATCCAGCTTGTGACCGTAAGGAAAGGCCAGGAGAACTGCAGTAATGTTGGCCTTGACAATGGGTATTTCTGAACCAGCGTCGGCAGCTGCTCATCCCCAGCCCTGCTTCTTATGGGAGGTGGGGCTGGAGGGGAAAAACAACTCAATTTTTCAAACTACAACAGTCAGATTTTCCATTAATTGAAGCTAAATCATTCCTAAGGGTTTCACCCTTTTAACTTTGAATACTGTATTTTAAATTCCCCTTTCTTGAATTAGCAGATCTCTCCAATATCTATTATTCCCTGCTAGAAAACCTGCATAATTAGCTCACTTGTAACCCCACTTCCTCACTTCTCTTGGACTCTTTCCCAGACCCTCAGAAATTCCCATTTTGGTTGGTTAAATAATCATTGAAAAGCTACCTAGTGATATTGTGCTAGTCTGCTAGGGCTGCCACAGAAAATAAACTCAACATACCATAGATTGGGTGGCTTAAACAACAGAAACTCATTTTCTGACAGTTCTGGAGGCTACACATCCAAGATCAAGGAGCCATCAGGGTTGGTTTCTAGTGGGGCCTTTCTTCCCGGTTGGCAGAGGCCACTTTCCCACTGTGTCCTCCCACGGCCCTTCCTTTGTATGGACTCGGGGGGTGGGGGGGGGAAGCACGTGGAGAAGAGAGAGCCTTCCCATTTCTCTTCCTCTTCTAATCCTATTGCATCAGGGCTCCACCCTTAGTGACCTCATTTAGCCTTCGTGACTTCCCTAAAGGCCCTCTCTCCAAATAGAGTCCTAGTGGAGCTTAGGGTTTCAACATATGAATTTGGGGGAACACAATTGAGTGCCTAATAAATATCATTATAAATAATTTCCTTAATCTTCCCTTTCTTGGGAGTTCCTGTGGTGCCTCAGGAGGTTATGACCCAGCTAACATCCCTGGCCTCAACTTGGTGGGTTAAGGATCCGGCGTTGCCGTGAGCAGGGGTGTAGGTCCCAGGCGAGGCTCAGATCCTGAGTGGCTGTGAGTGGCTGTGGCTGTGGCACAGGAGAGCAGCTGTAGCTCCGATGCAACCCTTAGCCTGGGAATCTCCATATGCTGCAGATGCAGCCCTAAAAACCAAAACCAAAACCAAAACCAAAACCAAACATAAAACCCAGCCCCCCCATACAAAAATGGAAACCAAAACCAAAAACCAAAAACCCTTCCCTTTCTTGCTCTACCACATTTTTACCATTTGTCTTGGTTACTCCCCAAGAAAAATGACTGAGGTAGCTTCCTGCACTTACTTCTAAGAGGAAGTAATTGCGATTGTCCAGAAATTAAAAATTCAGCTTATTTTAAAGAGGGACATGTTAGGAAGGACTCAAGTCTTAATGTGAACAGGATGAATCAATATAGGAAAAAAAAAAAAAGAGATTTTTATATGGCACTCTCCGTGGGTGTCCAGTCAACTCTAAATTGTTCAGTAGAAGTTAAAACTTGAGTGAAAAATGAAAATAGAGATTGTGAGGTTGTATCTAGGACACATGACTTTTGACTAAACTGTAGTTTGGAGCGCACTTAGGTCCAGTACAAAATTTTCATTAAAGTCTTCAGAACTCCTTTTGAGACTGTCAAGGATCTGGTGTCTTGCAGATGAGACCTGAACAGCTTGCTTTTTCTTTTTTTGAAGGTAAAATTGAAAGTTCAGTATATGTTGTTTGGTGCTTATTTGTTGTTGGAACCATACGTCGCTGAAAATAGACATATCTTTCTATGTGTAGGATGTAAGGTTGCCCTTAAACTTTAGCATAAGGGAAAAAATATACAATACTTAAGAAAAAAGTACAAAGAGAGGAAACAAAGCTCGGAGAACATGCTAGAGCTTCTCCCTCCCCCCACCCCACCCCCATGCCACACCAGCCCTGAATTCTATTCAAGGAAAAATAGTTGTTGAACCTCAGTCCCTTGGCAATGAATAGTTTTTATTTTGCTACCCTCCCCCCAGTATTATGTTTACTAGCTGGAGCATGATCTTGAAAATAAAAAACAAAGTGCTGCTGCCAAGGAGTCCAAAGAAAGGTGGAATTTTTTTTTTAATTTTTATTTTTTGTCTTTTTAGGGCCACACCTGCGGCACATGGAGTTTCCCAGGCTAGGGGTTGAATTGAAGCTGTAGCCGCCCAGCCTACACCACAGCCACAGCAATGCAAGATCCGAGCTGCGTCTGTGACCTACACCACAGCTCATGGCAATGCGGGATCCTTAACCCACAGAGCAAGGCTAGGGATCAAACCCGCAACCTCACGGATGCCGATCGGGTTCGTCAACCACTGAACCACGATGGGAACTCCAAGGTAGAGCTGTTTTTGATGACGGTCTGAAGGACGGCTACATAAGTGTTTTGAAATAACACTTTCATTTCATTTTGTTCTAAATATTTTTAAATAAACACAAGAAGCAATGAGCTGACATTACAGCAAGAAGCAATGAGCTTTTGGCAGAAGAAGGAAGTTCTGGGGGCAGTCCCAGTGTGAGGCTTGAAGACAGAGAATTGTTCTAGCAGGAAGGCTGAGAAATCTCTCTCCTCAGAGGAGCTTGTCTGGAAAGTAGGGCTCAGGATGAGTATTTGTCTCATCCGGTGACTCTCAAGCCAGGAGGGGCGGGAGGGTGCAGCGGTTAATGGCATGGTTCTGCTGGGGTTTGACAAACAGGGGCTTGACTCCGTCCCGGCCATTTTTGCTCTTGGCAACTTGATTCACTTCCCTGAGCCTCAGTGTTATTATCTGTAAAACGGGCCAGTTACAAGGATTAAATAAGGTATGTAAAGTGCTTGCCCTGTAGTAATTGTTCAGTAAATGGCAGCTCTCATGATCATCTGTAAGATTCCCTGCAGAGCTCAGGAAGGAAGGGTGAGATGAATTGACAGCCAAAGAGCAACGACTGGCTGGTACCTTATTACCAGGACCTCCCACTTACTCTCTCTTGATTTAAAAAAAAAAAAAATTTTTTTTAAATTAAAGTATAGCTGATTTACAATGTTGTGTTAGTTTCAGGTGTACAGCAATGTGAATCAGTTATACACATACACGTATCCAATTCCCACATAGATTATATAGAATATTGAGTATTCTATACAGCAGGTCCCCGTTGACCATTCATTCCAAATACCACAGTGTGTATATGCCAGTCCCAAGCTCCCAATCCTTCCTTCCCCTCCCTCCTTCCCCTCTGATAACCTCTGGTTTGTTTTCAACGTCTTCTCTCAATTTTCCAACTACCTTGTGAGGCTGGATTCTTCCCAATCCTCATTCTGATGTGTTGCCGTTCTCAAGGCTTTTGTTTTGGTTTGTGATTGGTTTTTTTTTTGGGGGGGTCCCCAATTCAAAATCATCTGAATAAATGAGTTTGAATACCATTGACTTGAATCACCCCCTCCCCTGAAACCAAAGGGCTTAGACTGTTCTGAAGCTGCCTCAGGCATGGATGGACGCCGCCCTCCTCAGCAAGATCTTGGCTCTTAAAACTAAGCTACTTCCGCACTGAAAAGCCACCATCTCTCTTCTGATAAATCTGTCCCCTCATCAGAAGAAAGAGTCCTTCTTTTTCCTCCCTTGTTCTGATCATCTCCTGAGAGCTTCATCCTGAGCAGTCAAGAGCCACTCGATTGACCCCAGGAGAAAGGCATGACCTCTTTTGGCCCCTCCTGGGTCTGTTTATTCTCGATGTTGTGTGTTGGCCACGTTAGAATTTCACAGGGTCTCATTTTTAGGACATACTTCTCTAGCTCTAGGTTCCTTTACAAAGGCAACTGTCTCAGCGACCAAGTAAATGATCAGTTATCAATGCATGAGCTCATGTTCTCAGCCAGAGTTTGGACTAGGGTGAGGCACAGTAGGTGCCAAGGTCACAGTTTAAGCAGGCCCTTGCACAACCCCGAGAGTGAGTGCCTTCTTAGGTTTTGCATTCTTGGCACCCTGTTTGCCTCACCCTGGATAACCCACAGAATAGAAGGATCACATACCCAGCCATTTCTCCACAATCTGGTTAAATGTTAAATATGGACCGAGCACCTCTATTTGTCAAACACTGTGGAAACACAAGTAAAACAGGTAAGGTGAAATCATTTTTCTTCTAAGAGTTATAATCTAGGCAGAGGAGATTAAAAAGTACATAAATATATCACTGAATGGTATATTTTGAAATAGCTCAGAGAAGGAGGATTTATTTTAGCTAGAGAGGGAAAGGCACCCAAGAAGGGGTGCATCTGTGTTGGAATTTCATGTCCATCCCAACTTGCTTGACACCAACTAGGTGTACTGCAATTCAGGTCTGGCCCTACCTACCTAGAGTTAGCACAGACCCCACAGGTTCAAGGCCAACTCCTCCATAGGCTGTTCTCACTTCAGATGTCAGCCACAAGTCCCAGGGGCCCCCAAGGCTACTTGCACTTCTGACCACCTGGCCAAATATTCCAGGGTTTCCACATCTCCCTCAGGTGGGATTGTTCACTAGAAAGCCTCACAGAACTCTACTTATGATTACAGTTTCATTATAATGGGTACGCCTAGGATGAGGTATGGGAGGGATGCAGGGTCTCTGTGCCCTCTCTCCATGGAGTCCATCCTACTTGCATATGGATGTGTTCACCAACCATGGAGCTCCACTGAGCATCAGTGTCAAGACTTTTTTTTAATTGATGTTGCACTATAAAGGCTGGATTAATTACATCATTGGCCATGCAACTGAATGTCATCTCCAGCCCGCTTTCCCTCCCTGGAGGTCAGGCTGGCCCAAAGGTTCAACCCTCTAATCCTTTAATTGCACTCTCTGGTCATCAGCCCATCCTGAAGCTATCTAGGGTCCACTGGTGAATCACCTCATTAGCATAACAAAGGCACTCAGGAAGTCCCAGGACTTTAGGAGCTCTATGCCAGGAATCCCTGGACAAATTCTTCAAGAGAGCACAGGTGGGTTTAGGTTGACCAGAAGTTCAGTAGATAGATATCCCAAGTGAGTCACTGATTTTCTATGTGACTGAGGAGGCACTGCCAACCCTGGCCTCCAAACCATCTCTTTACACTCTGCATGATGTGTGAACTTTAATTTCAACAGTTATGACCACTATTTGGGAGTACACCATTGAAAGCTTAGGTTAGGTTATAAATAAATCAACCTGGTGAGGAGGTGAACAATCAAAGGCCAATTCAAAACTCATTAACAGGTTAGTTCTGGGAGAGAGCAGGATCTCAGCACCATCAAGTCTTTGAAGCAGAAACAGCCATGGTTTAGGGGAATTTGGATTTGAACTTTGGCTTGGCCACTTAGCTGAAAATTCTTGGACAAGTCGCTTAACCTCTCTGGGCTTCAATCTCTCTTATCTCTAAAACGAAGGTTTAAGACCACATACCCTCTAAAGCCTGTGGCCAATACTACATGTTGGCTAACCTAACACCCATTCGAAAAGACCAAGAAAATCTCAGAGATGCTGCCTAAACAACTGAACCTGGGCCAGCCACCTATCTCCCTGAGAGCAAAACATCGTCACATGAGCAAAACAAGTCCCTTTTAACCTGAGCACCCTTAGTTGGATTTTCTGTTTGATGCATTTGAACCCATTCTTAACGGATACAACGTTTCTATAGGTCTGGAATTCTACATATTGCAGGCTGATAATGTACAAAGCACTGAGTGAGGTGCCCAAATTATGTTTAAATATAGTCCTACCCTCCAAGAATACACAGGGGTGGGGAATGGGGAGAAGGGCTTGGGGTCCCTGGCACTTGCATCCTCTTTGAAGTCAGATGTTTGAATTCAGGCTTTACCACTTCTGGGCTCTGCAGCCTTGAGTGAGCTCTTAGACTTGTAACCTCATTCACTAAATGAGGACAATAATGCATTTGTTAATGCGCACTATTGTCTGCAGGCTGAGAGTTTATCTTTATGGAATATCTTTATCTTTATGAGCGTTTATCTTGTATTTCCCAGTACAATAGGTTTTTACTGTCCTAAGAAAGAAAGAAAAAAAAAAAAAAGAATAGGCTTATTCTCCACTAGTGTTCTGTACTCTAACGAGTGATTTTTGCAAATCTGGTGAGTTCCATTTTCCCCAAGGCCAAACAGCTCTTAACTGCGTTGTTTATGTAATTACCTTCCTTTATTACTTGCTGTATTGCCTCTTCATCTGATAGGAAATTGTTTCCCTTATTGAATAGATTGCATGTAAAATCCAAGTACCCCTGGCTTTTCAAAAGTTTGCTTCACACCACTTGGCTTGTACAGAAGACCTTCACTAGAACCTGTCTTCGCCAACTGGAGCGTGGATGAAGTGTTTGCCATGTCAGGAAACAGGCTGTCGCAGCCATCAAGCCAGCAGCTCCTGGAGGAGCCCCCTGAGGAAATGCAGAGTGGAGAAACACAGGGTACTGGCCCTATAACTAGGTGCATTATCAAAGGAAAAATTTCAATGGGCCCAGTCTCTTGTGTCTTCCTATACATAGAAAAGCATGCAATTCATTAACTTGAGATGTCTGATTTTCTTCAATTGACAGTAATCTCTTCAAATATTTTGTTCTAGTTTTGTGAAAAATGTCGTTGGTAGCTTGATAGGGATCGCATTGCCTCTGCCTCTGTAGATTGCCTTAGGTAGTATTGTTGTTTTGACAATATTGATTCTTCCCATCCAAGAATATGGCATATCTTTCCATCTGTTTGTGTTGTCTTTGATTTCTTTTCTTTTTTTTTTTTTTTTTTTGGCCTTTTCTAGGGCCGCTTCTGCGGCATGTGGAGGTTCCCAGGCTAGGGGTCTAATTGGAGTTGTAGCCGCCGGCCTACACCACAGCCACAGCAACACGGGATCCGAGCTGCATCTGCAACCTACACCACAGCTCACGCCAACGCCGGATCCTTAACCCACTGAGCAAGGCCAGGGATCAAACCTGCAAACTCATGGTTCCTAGTCGGATTCATTAACCACTGAGCCATGACAGGAACTCCTGTCTTTGATTTCTTTCATCACTGTCTTAGAGTTTTCAGATATAAGTCTTCTGTCTCTTTAGGTAGATTTATTCCTAGGTATTTTATTCTTTTTGACATGATAGTAAACATGGGATTTTTTTCCCTGATTTTTCTTCCTGATCTTTCATTGTTCATATACAGAAAGGCAGGCAATTTCTGTGTATTAATTTTGTATCCTGCAATCCAAATTCATGGATGAGCTCTAACAATTTTCTGGTAGTATCTTTTTTTTTTCTTTCTTTTTAGGTCTGCACCTGCAGCATATGGAAGTTACTGGACTAGGGGTCAAACTGAAGGTGCCACTGCTGGCCAACACCACAGTCACAGCAACGTGGGATCCAAGCTGTGCCTGCGACCTAACTATATCTCATGGCAACACCCGATCCCCAACCCACTGAGCGAGGCCAGGGATTGAAGCTGCATCCTCATGGATACTAGTTGGGTTTGTAATCTACTGAGCCACAGTAGGAACTCCATGGATTCCTTTTATTTCTTTTTCTTCTCTGATTGCCTTGACTACGACTTCTAAAACTATGTTGAATAACAGTGATGAGAGTGGATATCCTTGTCTTGTTCCTGATTTTGATGGAAATGCTTTCAGCTTTTCACCACTGAGAATGATGTTAAATGTGGGTTTGTCATGTATAGATTTTATTATGTTGAGGTGAGTTCCCTCTATGCACACTTTCTGGAGAGTTTTGATCCAAAATTGATGTTGAATTTCGTCAAAAGTTTTTTTTTTTTGCATCTATTGAAATGATCATATGGTTTTTTAAAATTATGGTTGATTTACAATGTTCCTTCAGTTTCAGCTGTACAGTAAAGCAACCCAGCCATATATATATATACACAGTTTTTTTTTTAATACCATCTTCCATTTTGTTCTCACCCAAGAGAATGTACACAGTTCCCTGTGCTGTACAGTAGGCCCATTCTAAATGTAATAGTTTGCATCTACCAACCCCAAACTCCTTGTCCCTCCCCTTCTCTCCCTGCTCCCCCAAAAAACATAAGTCTGCTCTCCGTGTCCATGATCTGTTTCAATCATATGGTTTTTATTTTTGTTTGTTAACGTGGTGTATCATATTGACTGATGTTCCAACTAACTGGGTTTTGTTGCAAAAACTCCTATACATCCTGGATCTTCCCAAACCTCTTCAGAGCAGTCCCTCAGAGTGATCCAAGAGGTTGTCTTCTGAGCTTAAGTCCTCAGAACATCCACCAAATAAAACATAATTCTCAACATTTAGGTTGTGTATTTTTTTTCAGTCAACAGAGGATTTTTGCTTTTACCAAAAAAAAAAAACGGTGAAAATTGTTTGCAGAGAGGCTTAATAGAGGCAGCTGCACCGCCAAACTCCTTTCCCAGGAACCATCTCAGCATCAAGCTGCCATAACTTTGAACTGTGAACATCTGTGCTTTATCTCTATTGATTTTGTGCATCTGGTAGTAAGATGTGTCCCAAGGTAATTGGTCTTTGCTTTACATTTTCTCAGCTTACAAAAGGTCTCATAGGAATGCTCTACTTTCAGATAGCAGAGATAAAGTGTCCTATGGTGGGTGCCAGGAAGTTGCGAATGGTTGGAGAAGCAAAGATGTTATTTGAATCTCAAGGAGTTTCTAGAAAGCTGTGGAAAGGAGATAGGAAACTCCTCAAGCAGTCAACTATCATAAATCTCCCTGCTGGCCTCTTGGGTTTGCTCTGCAGTGGAAGGAAGCTGTATTTGATCAGGGAGTAGTAGTCTTGGTAGAATGTTGCTGAAGATTCTATTATAACAAGGGCCTGATAAGTACAAATTTTTTTAAAGTTCCCTTCTCTGAGATGGACTTGAGACTGCATAGCTTGTTCCCAAATTGTTTGTGGCCACTTGAGAAATGGAAAAATCTAAGCTTCTGAGAACCCAACACAATGTTCAGTTCTCCAGTCTCAATTTTTATAGATAAAAAAAATGGAAGGTTCAGGACCTGGCAAAAGCCTGCAGTCTAGAAATTATTTGTAAATAATAGTAACACAGTGAAACATGTGAATAGCAAGTGGATCTTAAATACGGAGGGGCAACTTGAGTTCATGGCCTGGGAGTAGCGGGCATGGGGTTGGGGGGTGTGGAGACAGTGGGTAGAGATGGGGGATGGGGTGGTGCAGACCTGGAAATGGGCTAAAGAAGAACTTTCTAACATGGGGAAAGCCTTTAGGAAAAACTCCGGTGCTCAATAAATATTTTCTCTTTTTCCCATCTTTCATTTCCCCTCTTTCTCCTCGTCCTGCAGAAGTCAAGTAGGGGTGCTTGGCCTCCCTGGAAGCAGCCCCATGTTGGAGGTAGAAAGGATGGGAATGGAAGCGATGAATTTGATCTGAGCCTTGAGATTCTGGGAAGCAGGGGAGGTTAAGACAGCTCCTCACTCTGCATGGTCTGGGAAGTGGTTTATTGCAAAGATGTACCTTTCCACATATGACTGAGATAAGGCTCATGGAAACTCTCTTTGTTAGCCTATGACAAGGCCAGACATAGACGCTCCGAAGTCCCGTTCTCGGCCTCATAAAGGATTAGCTGGATTATTTTGTTCCCACTGATTAACAGGGACAAAATGCCACCAACCAAACTTTAGTTAAAATTCTCTCCTTTCCTCAGGCCCCTGAACTTTTGCCTGCCCTCGTCTGGAGCCAGCGTAGCGCCCCATATGTTATCCCAGGCATCTCTTCCTCCTGTCTTTCACTGAGTTCCACCCTTTTATAATAAACGGGCACCTCTAGTAAGTAAATGTTTCTCTGAGTCTATGAGACACTCTAGCAAATTAAGCCCAAGCAGGGAGCTGCTGGTACCTCCAATCTCTAGCTGACTGGTCAGAAGTACAGGTGATTATCTGGGTTTGTGACTGGTGTGTGAAGTTGTAGGTAGGGGGAAAGGCTTGTAGGACTGAGCCCTTCACCTGTGGGATCTGATACGATCTCTAGGTTGATAGTGTTAGAATTGAGTTGAATTGTAGGACTTGCTTGGTCTGCTGTTGGAGACTTGCTTGGTCGTATGGGAAAAACTCCATGCACACACTGAAATGGGGTCGAGAATCAGTAAAGTCATATTATGCCACTTCCTTGTGATAGAAGAACCTTGTAATAATAATACACTCCCATTTCTCCTCTCCAACCTTTATACTGTTGTATATTGTTATCAGACATTTTATTTTTGCTTATGTTATAAAACCCACACTACACTTATTTTAATGTTTAAATGGTTGATGATCGTTTAAAGAATTTCAAATAATTTTTAAAGGGCTTGCATATCGATTCATGTAGCTAATCTCTCCAATGTTACTCATTCCTTTGTGTATACCTACATTTCAATTTGTCATTTCCCTTCTGCCTATTTAGTATTTCTCATTGTGTGGGTCTTCCAGGGATGAATTCTATCAGACTTTATATACCTAAACCGTCTTCATTTTTGGAGTTTCCATTGTGGCTTCATTTTTGGGGTTCTCTTTGTGGCTCTTGACATAGTGTCCTTGAGGATGTGGGTTTGATCCCTGGCCTCACTCAGTGGGTTAAAAATCTGGCATTGCTTCGAGCTGCAGCATAGATTGCAAATGTGACTTGGATCCGGTGTTGCTGTGGCTGTGGTGTAGGCCTCAGCTGCAGCTCCCATTAGACCCCTAGCTTGGGCGCTTCCATATGCCACAGGTACAGCTGTAAAAAGGAAAGAAAAAAAGTCTTCCTTTGAGAAAGATATCACATTAGTTTTCTAGGGCTGCCCTAAGAAGATACCCAGACTGGGTGTTTTAAACAACAGAATTTTCTCCAAGTTCTAGAGGGTGGAAGTCCGAGGTTGCTTCTGAGGCCTCTTTCTTTCTTCTCATCGTGTTCTCACATAGCTGTCCCTAAGACTGCATCTACCTCCTTCTCTCTTCTTATTATAAAGACACTAGTTGTATTGGATTAGGGCCCATCCGCATGACCTCATTTTGTTTAATTATGCATTAAAAGTCCTATCTTCAAATACAATAACATTCTGAGCTCTGGGGGGTGGGCATTAGAACTTCAACGTATGAATCTGGATGGGGGCACAATTCAGCCCCAAATAGATGCTTTTTCTAGGTACAGAATTGTAGCCCGAGAGTTTTCGTTCAGTACTTTAAAGATGTTGCTCCACTATAATTTCATTTGCATTATTTCCTAAAAGAAATATGCTGTCACTCTGGCTATTAGGGTTTTCTCTTTATCCAAGATTTTGAGCAATTTTATTATGATTTATTTTGGTGTTGTCTTCATGGTTCTTGTGCTAGGGATTCATTGAACTTCTTGGACCTAAGGGTTTATCATTTTGGTCTGAAGCAAAAGTGATGTTCTCTTAGGACTCGGCATAGAAATAAACTTGGGTTATGGGATGGAAATCCTGTGAAATTGGATTGTTATGATCATTATGTAACTACAGATGTGATAAATTCATTTGAGTAATACAAAAAAAATTAAAAAATGAAAAGAATAAAAGAAAAAGGAAAAAAAAAGAAATTGAACTTTGGCTCAAAAATTTGAAAATTCTGCATTTGGATGCATTTTACAAATTTACCTTCCTTAAAGTGTCCACCAATGTATATCCCCATTATTGGACAGTGTCATATTCTTTTTAAAAATTGTCCATCTAATTGGTTAAAAAAAAGTTCTCATGGACTTCTCTTGTGGTGAAGTCGGTTAAGGATCCAGTGTTGTCAGGGCAGCAGCGTAGGTGACTACTCTGGTGTGGCTTTGATCCCTGGCGTGGGAATTTCCATAAGCCATGGATGTGGCCAAAAAAAAAGTTCTCATTGTTTTAATTTGCATTTCTTTGATTACCCATGGAATCAAACCTTTGTTCATGTTCATTGAGCATATTCTCTCATTTTTCTTCATTCAGTCATTTAGTCATTTGAGCTTCTGCTATGCACCAGGAAATGTTTTTATGTCCTGGGGATACTGCAATAAACAAGAGATGGGGGCTCTCCCCTCAGGAAGCTTGCTTTCTAAAGGGAGTAGAGGGATATAGAGTGCATGCATGCATGTACACACACACACACACATGTACACACAATGTCAGGTGTAATACAAGCTATTAAAAGTAAGATTATATAATGAAGTATGACTTAGAATTGGGTCTTTTCTACATTGGATAATTGCAGAAGGCTCCTCTAAAGATGTGATATTTGAGCCACAATCCAAATTATGAGAAGGCACTAGGTTTGCAAAGATATGAGACAAAAATATAACAAATAGGAACTAGCACATGCAAATGTTCGGAGGCAGGGATGACTTTAGTCTATCTGAGGACTAGAAGAAACCCCATGTGGCTAGACAGTGGTAGCAGGAGAGAAAGTCTTAGGAGTTGAGGTCAGAAGATCTATAGAACTTATAAGGCCCATAGTAAGGACTTTAGATTTTATTCTAAATGTGAGTTATCTACACAATTTGTTTACCCATATTTCAATTGGAGTGGTCATTTTTTTTTATTTGTCTTTTTGCCATTTCTTGGGCCACTCCCTCGGCATATGGAGGTTCCCAGGCTAGGGGTCCAATCGGAGCTGCAGCCACCAGCCTAAACCAGAGCCACAGCAACGCAGGATCCGAGCCGTGTCTGCAACCTACACCACAGCTCACGGCAACGCCGGATTGTTAACCCACTGAGCAAGGGCAGGGATTGAACCCGAAACCTCATGGTTCTTAGTCGGATTCGTTAACCACTGCGTCACGACGGGAACTCCTGGAGTGGTCATATTTTTAAACTGATTTTTTAAAATGTTTGTTATATTAAGAATATTACTATAGTCCCATTGTGACTCAGCCAGTTAAGAACTCAGCATAGTGTCCACGAGGATGTGGGTTCAATCCTTCATAGGATCTAGTGTTGTCATAAACTGCAGCATAAGTCACAGAAGCGGCTTGAATATGGTGTTGCTGTGGTTGTGGTCTAGGCCTGCAGCTGCAGCTCCAATTTGACCCCTAGCCCGGGTACTTCCCTTTGCTGCAGGTGCAGCCATAAAAAGAAAAAAAAATTATGTCTACTAATAGATATAGGTATTTTCCTTTATTTTTTTTTCATCTTTCAATTTTATGTAGTGTTTAAAAAAACCCTTTCACTTTCCTTTCTATCTTGCCTTTGAAAATATTGATAAACCTATTAATCTTATATGTTACAGTTATTTAGGAAAGTTCTCATCAAAATTATGAAAATATTCACCCAAATTTCCATCTTATTACTTTCACACATCATAAATGTTTAAGTTATTAAAAAAAACTATTAAGTCGTGTGCAAGACAAATATTTCTGCCCTACTGCTGAGCCTACCTGGAGGGACCAAGCCTGAGACATGGGTTCAAACTAGGGTTATACCTCTTACTTAATAATGAAAACAGAACAATAAATATTACTTAATGTCTTGCTGTGGCTACTCTGATGCTCTTGGAGGGGAAAGAAAAGCATATTTGACTTATGTCCACAGAGAATAAACTCTAAACTTAGCCTTGGGTAAGAAAAGGGCGCCTTCTAGCTGTCTCCTTTTGTCCCCACCTATGACCTGGCTTCCTGGAGCTCTCTGCTAAGGTGGCAGGATCCACCCCGGGGAAAATTTCTCCTTCCTTCCAAAGTTCACCCTTGAATCAAAGTAATCAGAGCCTGGTAAGTTCTAGGTTCTTCTTTTGCAAAGCAGGAGCCAGAGGACCTGAGCCCAGCAGGTTCACAACCAGTGGCTGTTCTAGGACTGGAACCACAGCCCCTGTCTCTATAGACAGATGCAGAGCTCAGAAAATTTCAATGTTTTGTTTTTTCAATGCTGGAGTCAACTCTTAGGCTCTCTATTCATGAAATATCCTGATCCTGTAAATAATCCTGTCTCAGTTTTTTTAATGTCACCCTTGAGTGGATTTTGATCTCCTGGAAAGTTTACACTGACCATATGGCTAAGCTGTCTGGGCTGGGAATTTGGAAAGCAGGTTGTGTGAAGCAGCTGCCTGGGCTTCATGCTTTGGCCAGAATTCTCTCACTAGCCCAGTGGTTTGAGCATCTAACCCTCTTGCAGGTGGCAGAACCTTAATGTTAGGTTTATATTTGAAACAGTTGAACCCTGAAATTGCTTTCTCACATTTGTGTTCTTCTCCTCCTGTTTTAATGGAAGAGTAACTCACTTCCTTGCCAAGATCAATCTTTGTGTTTATACCCTGGCTCACCCATTCCCCCTTGAACTTACTTAGCTTCTGAGTTCTTTTGCCTTCTTCTTCTGTTTTTTTTTGTCCATGCTCATGGTATGTGGAAGTTCCTGGGCCAGGAATCTAACCCATGCCACAGCTGTGATAATGCCAGATCCTTAATCCACTGAGCCACTAGGGAACTCCTTCTTCTGCTCTCTTTTTGCTTTACCTCCACTAGCTCTTTCCATTCATCTTACAAACATGCTCCCAGTCTCTGAAGTGTTCCCTCAAACTGCCTACTTATTTGTTTATTTATTTTTGGTCCTTTTAGGGCTGCACCCTCGGCATATGGAGGTTCCTGGGCTAGGGGTTCAACTGGAACTGTAGTTGCCACAGCCACAGAAACTCAGGATCCAAGCCATGTCTGTGACCTACACCACAGCTCACAGCAATGCTGGATCTTCAACCCACTGAGTGAGGCCAGGGATCAAACCTGCATCCTTGTGGATGCTAGTCAGGTTCATTAGCCACTGAGCCATGACGGGAACTCCACACTGCCTACTCCTTTAAATGATCACCTAAATTAGCCGCTTCCCCCAACCCTCCAAGTCCCTTGTCTGCTTCCTTCCCAACAACTTTCTCATTTGTAGTTATTTTTTATTTGTACTGCTTACTCATTCTTACTGTCTTTCTCGTTACTATATAAGTTCCTTGAGACAGGAACCATTATTTTATCTGTGGACATAAATAAGACCAAGCAGATGAGAACAAGCAATGGCAGTTTTTTCGGAGCTTTCAATGGAGCCATCACTTGAATTTTTGGGAAACTCAAAGGCAGGCTGAAGCCTAGAAAAAAGGGCTTCAGGAATGCCCTCATTGGAGGCTCTTAGCATGAGGAAGCTGTAGGCACGCTAACTAGAAATGAGGCATTGAATGCGAGTGGATCATAAAGGCCCTTTGGCTTTCTCCAACTGGTCCTAAGTCGGAAACAGGGGCCAAACGTAGAGAAGCTGTCAGTAACTGACCAAGTCCTGGCCATTTAAGAGGTTAGAGAAGTTATCACTGGGTGATCCTGTCTGGTTGTCGTAGAAAATAGTTTGACCTCTTGGACTGGTTACTGCAGGTAGTAAGTTGGCTTCTGAGGTTGTTACATGTTGTGGGGAAGAATCTTAGTTCTATACACAGATTAGTCTTTGTTCATTTGTATATTCAGTCCTTCGCTCCCCAGGATCAGCAGGGTCTGGTGTAGAGTAATAACTCCAGTTATTTATGAATTAATATAAAGACGACAACTCAGAATTTGATGCTACCCATCTGAGATACAGTTTTTTCATTTCTCTCCTACACCTAGCTTTGGCTTCCTGTCTCTTCACTTGCTTCTACTTGTGAGCAGCTCTTTGCAGGAAACCTCATTTCTTGTCACTTTAGCAAAGCTACATTGTAACTACCTTTTTTTTTTGTCTTTTTAGGGTGGCGCCTGCAGCAGATGGGAGTTCCCAGGCTAGGGGTCAAATCAGAGCCTCAGCTGCCGGCCTACCCCACAGCCATGGCAACGTCAGATCCGAGCCGCGTCTGTGATCTACACCACAGCTCATGGCAATGCCAGATCCTTAACCCACTGAGCAAGGCCAAGGATCGAACCCATGTCCTCATGTGTACTAGTTGGGTTCGTTACAGCTGAGCCACTGTGGGAACTCCATAACTAATCTTTAAACCAGGCACCGTCATGCTCACCTCTGACCCAAGCACACCTTTCAAATCTTTTGATCACACAGTACCTTGCCTAACCTGTTGGTTCTTTCCCTAGATCGAAGATGTAGAAATGAAGAATAATGAACAGATGACAAGAGCTCTGCCCTAGCTCCCCCTTCACTAATCTCCCCAACAAACAGTGTGAACACGGACAAGAGAGCATCTAAAAAAAAGATCGATCACAAGATCTCGACAAGCCTGGGAGATGGAGATGAGTCTGATCCCCTGCATCAATCAATGATTAACTGAGATTACGTCCCTTTAAAAATTTTCCTCCCTGAGCAGAAAATTTGGCTGGACCTGAGTTCAGCCATGATGTCAACGGTTAACCCTCAACAGTAGTTGAGTCAGAGACTCTCCGCAAGTGTTTTGTTTTCCTCTCTACATTTTTCTTCGAACTCATCTACTTCCACAGCTCCAAGCAACATTTCCAGGAGAGTGGTTCCAAAATCCCCAGAACTAGTTGTGTTTTGTTCATCTCAATTTAACCCTACTTTGACTAATTTTATATTTATACCTAAAATTACTAAAAAATAATCATTACACTCTCAGCTTTATTACCAAAAACACTCTCAGACACTTTATTCAACCCCCAATTCTTAAGAGACTTTTACCTATGTGTATGTATATATATATATATATTTTTTTTTTTGAAGCCACATTTGATTGATTGATTGAAGATAAATTAAAGGTCCTGCTTCAGACAGTTCGAGCCTGGGAACTGGGCTGGGGTTTGTCTCGCATTTCCTTCCTGTTCTCCGTGAAGTGACCCTTCTTCACTGAGGCTCAAGCCTCACCCTTTTTGTGAAGCCTTCCTAGGACCCCACCGGGCAGAGGTGGTCCTGCAAACTTCCAGCTTTTTTAAAGTCTTTGTCACCACTGCTGCTGTCTGCCTCCTTCTGCAGACTCTGAGCAAGCTCACTCGCAGGACTCTGGAGGCTGGTTTTAGAACATGAGTGCCCTGCCTGGAATGGGCTTGGGCTTTGCACAGTGAATGAGCACAACGCTCAAGGCAAGCGTGGGAGGGGTGGAGGTGGTGTTTAATTGATGAGCAGAGCTGGCTGGCATCTGTCAAGAATACCTAACTGTTGGTTGGCTTTTCTAACTCAACGGCAGATATATTTGAAGCCTCTCTTGTCAAAGCAAAGGTTGTGAGGGGGCGCCATTTATACTGGGAAGCTGCTGGCTGCAGGCTCCAGAAAGTTCTGAGCCGGCACATCCACTCACTGAGGGAACGTGAAAGCCCCCTTGGTGTCCCTTCTCTGATTCAGCTCTGCCTCTTCCCTCCCGGGTTCTAGGACGCATGCTCAAGAAGCACAGGCTGTATCCCAGCAGACAGTGGCACTGCCTTTTTCTTTTTGTAAGTTAAAAATCATCTGGTTCCAACTTTCTCATTCCTCTCAGTGGAGAGGGAAACCATGACGGTCTTAAATGAAGGTCAAGGGGCTTGCTAAAAGTCATACGGAAAGTGGTAAAGACATTAGAACTTTGGCTTCCAGAACTTTCACACCAGCATGCTGTGATTCTGAGGTTGAGAAGAAGAGGGAAAGTGGAAACACCTGAGCTGCTGCTTCCATCTTGGGATCCAAAATAGAGCTGAGGGAAACCAGTGGCCCTATGGTCGCCCTGGCTTTGGGTCTTTTGCACCGTGTGTCACTTGCTGAAGAACAGCAGGTGTTGAAAGTACTCTCATCAGAGAGGCGTCCTGAGGATATCGAGGGGGCCTGGCCCCTGTGGAGAAGTCATCGTTAGCAAAGTGACAACCCACTTGGAGACTTTAGTGCCAGCAGGCACACCGGCCCCTGCTTGATGCAGCCCAACCCCGCACCACAGAGCCAGGACCGAGCCCGTCACAAAGCCTGGAAAGGCCGACTGCTGTTTTTTCAGAGGTACCATCGTGGGGCAGGAGGCCCGGGCTGTCACCCTCAGCTCTGCCGGGCACACGGGGGTGGACGTGCACTGAATGAGACACTGCCTGGGTGGGTGACTATTGGTTGGCTTTTCTAACTGGACAGCAGCCGAACTCGAAGCCTCTCTTCCTCAAGGCAAAGGTTGTAAGGAGGCATTGTGTATGCTGGGAAGCTGCTGGCTCCAGAAGGTTCTGCGTGGGCGTGTCCACTGCCGGTCCACTTACCGAAGGACCATGAAAGTCCCATGGGAATGTGGAGTCCCATGTCACAGCCCCCCAGCCTTAGGGCAGCAGGGGTAGCCACCTTTGCCTTCCCAGCTGCCATCCAGGCCAGAAAGGCAGAGCGGAGCAGAACGGAACCTGCGAGGCTCACCAGCTCCTGCGGCCTCAGCATCCCACCCACCCGCACCCTGTGCTGCTCATGTGTGGAGGGAGGCGGGCTCTCAGGAGAGGAGGGACAGGGACAGAGCGAAGGCCATGAGCCTGTAGGAGAGCGCCCAGGACGGGGCAGGGCTGGCGAAGAGGCGGGCCACAGCCACGTTGGGGTTGATCCGGGTGGGCTCGAACCACTTTTGCAGACACCGCCCGCTGTCCCGGCGCTCCGGGCTCGCCTTGAAGGAGTGGCTCCAGATCTTCTCGCACAGGTCGGCGGGGGTGGGGAAGTAATGCGGGAAAGGGTGGCAGAGGGCCCTCGCCGGGCAGCGGTGCTTCCCTGACGGGGATAGAGGCACGCGACACCCGCTCTGGTCCTGGCATCCCCATCATTTGCCCGGGGCGGGGTGTGTGTGGGTGGGTGTGTGTGTGTGGGGAAGCACAGCAGCTTGCACCCGCCCGTGGGTGGGGACCCCTCCTGGGTGGGGACCCCTCCCTGCCTCTGTCAAGCACCACTCACCCCGACTCCAGGTCCAGCCTCCGAGCCAGTTGGATTTGCAGGTGTAGGATGTGCGGCAGTCAGCCCACCACTCCTCACAGTCCTCCTGGCAGAGGGGCGCGTCCAGAATCCGCTCTGCCTGCCCGTGCGGGTCCGTCTGGGTGCAGAGTAGCAAGAGGCGAGAATTGGAAAAGCAGTAATTTGATGAATATCAATAGTTGCCGTGGTACTTGGGTCAGGGACCCTCTGAACATAAGTCTCTTAGAAAGTCACTAAATGTTACTTTACAAATGAGAACGACGAGGCGAGTTAAACAGTTTGTGCACAGCTCTGTTCCTACAAAGAGAAGATACTGCAGCTGAAAGGTGGCCTCTGTACACCAGCACCAATTAAAGCTCCAAGACAGAGTTCGGGATGAACTAGAAAGACCAGCTTTATTGCTTTGCCAGCAAAGGAGGCCACAGTAGGCTCACACCACAAAACTCTCCTCGCTTGAGAGGGGATAGCGAGGGGTTTTACAGGTTTAGCTCGGAAGACAGGGTTATTGATTAAGGGGTCTGCGTTATTCTTCCTCCATAGATCATTTTAAAGTCATCAAGTCTGGTGTCAACTGGTCCGGGGATGGTTTCTGGTTGTCATCGGGGTTGTTGTTCCTTGACCTTTTCTCTGAAAAGAAGATTGCTTACAGGGAAGCAGTGTTAGGGAGTGGGTTTTTTTGTTTTGTTTTGTTTTGTTTGTCTTTTGAGGGCCGCACCTGTGGCATACAGAGGTTCCCAGGCTAGGGGTTCAGTTGGAGCTGTAGCTGCTGGCCTACACCACAGCCACAGCAACGGGGGGCCCAAGCTGCATCTGCGACCTACACCACAGCTCACCGCAACACTGGATCCTTAACCCACTGAGCGAGGCCAGGGATTGAACCTGCAACCTCATGATTCCAGGATTCGTTTCTGCTGTGCCATGACGGGAACTCCAGGGAGCATTTTAATTACAAAAGAAAACGTTAGATGCAATATAACTCTAAAAAGTAACCATTAGTAAAAGAAAGCAATTAAGCAAGGAAGAAATCATGTGTGGAAAACCTGGTTAGAGTGAGTTAGTGGCCAAGGTAGGGCATAACATCATGGAGTCTGTTTTAACTCATTTTCAGCTGTATCACTATTTTCTAATCCTTAACTCTTGAGTCAGCCTTTTGAGACAGAGGGGAGGCCTGGGAGGCTAAAGAAAAAGCTTTTCCCTTCGAAACACAAGGACTTAGGGGCTGGTACACGGTTTTAACACATCTCAAATAATCCCTGCATCCCACTGTTCTCAAGACACCCTCCTGCCCATTGCATCTTCCAGGGCCCGAGGTGATGGGGCCCTGATGGCCGCGACTTCTGCCTCCCCAGCCTGCCCCTCGCACCTGCTGGATCCAAGGCCCCAGGTTGGGGGAGCACTCGTAGAAGCAGATGGCCTGGAGGAAGTGCTTCTGGCAGCCCGGCATCATCAATCCGCAGTGGACCAAGCTGAAGTTGTAGAGCAGGGCCACGTCCAGGTGGGCCTCCCAGCTGGTGTCAGCCGTGCAACAGGCATTGTGCTTCCAGGGGATACACTGATGTGGACGAAGAAGCAAAAGGCATGGGCGGTAGGGGCAGGGGCCTGAGGAGTGTCTGGGCCAGAACATTAAAATGCCCCCTTGAGGAGAGCCCGGGCAGCGGGGAAGTGGCAGGAGGAATTGCCGATAATTTGTTGACATTCACACCCAAAGGGCGCCTGCGCGCTGGCTTCCTTGCTGCAGCCTAGGAGTCCCCTAGAACAGGGCTGCCAGGGTCTTAGCTGATGAGGGACAGCTGGGGAACCCCACGGGACCCAGGGGACCGTAGGGTTACCCAGAGAGGGCACATGCCAGCTCTGTTCCTCCTCCCTCATCCCTGTCAATTGTCTTTGGGAACTTGGTGGGGGTGGGGGGGTGGTCCCTTAAGTCTCATGTTTCCCCCTGCCCAGGCCTGTGTGTTTGCTTATTTTGGTCATGCCCTGGCATGCAGAAGTTCTTAGGCCAGTGATCGAACCTTGCCACAACAGTCACCAGAGCCACAGAAGTGACAAGGCTGTATTCTTGGATCCTTAACCTGCTGAGCCACCAGGGAACTCCTCCCCAGGGCCGGTTGGTGGGAGGGCAGAGGAGGTGAACCTTGTGTGTTAGAATCTAGGCTGAACATCAACGGGCTTCCAGGATCGCCCTCTGCCCCTGCTCCCTAAGTGGCTCAGGGATGGAAACTTTTTTTTTTTTTAATTATTATTATTTTTTTTTGTCTTTTTGCTATTTCTTTGGGCCACTTCCGTGGCATATGGAGGTTCCCAGGCTAGGGGTCCAATCGGAGCTGTAGCCACAGGCCTACGCCAGAGCCACAGCAACGCAGGATCCGAGCCGCGTCTGCAACCTACACCACAGCTCACGGCAACGCCGGGTCCTTAACCCACTGAGCAAGGGCAGGGACCGAACCGGCAACCTCTTGGTTCCTAGTCGGATTCGTTAACCACTGCGCCACGATGGGAACTCTAGGGATGAAATCTTTTTAAGTTTTATCAAGGTATAGTTGATTTACAATGCTGTGCCAATATCTGCTGTATAGCAAAGTAGCCCAGTCATATATATATATATATATATATATATATACATACCTTATTTTTTATATTCTTTTCCATTATGTTCCATCCCAGGAGATTGGAGAGAGTTCCCTGTGCTGTACAGTGGGACCCTGTTGTCTGCTCATTCTAAATGTTACAGTTTGCATCCACTAGCCCCCAACTCCCAATCAGAGATGGAAACTTTGGATCACTCAGGAATTTTGGTCTCAAAAGGTCATAGCCCCCCTCCAGTGGCCTTTGCCCAAATCCCAGCTTAGGGAACAAACGAGTCAGGGTGGATGCGGATTGAGAAACCATCTTGGCCTTTGTGGCCCTTCCCTGATCTGCAGGGGCCCCCACCCGACCCACCCGCCACACCAGGTCCGCCCTCCGTACCTCCTCATAGAGTTTGTCCTCCGGGCTGGGCTCTGGCTTGTGGGGCTTGGCGTTCATGCAGATGTTGAGCAGCTCGGGCCCAGCCCACGTGGGCAGGACCGCCCACAGCCCCAGCAGGAGCTGCCGCCACCACCCCATGGCCTGCCTCGAAGAAGCCCCACCTGTGATGGGAGGACATTGCATTCCACTCCCTCTGTTACCCCTGGGAAGCAAGCATGGGCTTCAAGCCCCCCCTCATTCAACCGTGAGGCAGCATCATATAAAATGGCCGTGAAGGCTGACAGCCCCAACAACCTACGGATGTAGAACCTGAGGCCAGCCCCAAATGAGTGGGGGTTGGGGGTCGAATGATTCTAGCTTTTCCTGGGGGAACTTTCTCTGGCCCTTCTAACTCAGTGGCATAAGGGCTGGGAATTCAGAGCTTCGAGCCTGGATGAGTAACTAAATACTCAGTAACCAGATTCTCCATGAGGTTAAGAGCACATAGGGGGTTGGGTAGCAGACAAATGCAATCCTTCCTCCATAGAGTACCAACCCTAACTAACCTTAACCCTAACTCTGGTCCTTCGGAGGGGGTCCACACAGGGCCTACAGTTCTTCAGGCAACTGGCCCCCTCCCAAGGTCCCTCTGGGCAGAGTCCTGTCGCCTAGAGCAGCAGTCTGACTCCACTAGCCTCACGCCATCTCAAACCCAGCCTGAGCATGAGGCTGGGGCAGCCAGGAGCCCAGCAGCTCTACTGGCCTCTCAGAGCCAAGGCGTGAGCCACCCACATCTTCTGTATCCAAAACCAGATCCACATTACAAGAACGAGGAGGCCAGCTCTGTTCTGGGTAGTTCTCATTATACGAGAGAGAAACAAACAGAAAGGGCAGAAGCACACGTCCTGCCTCCAACAGCCCATCTCTTGGAACCAGAGGCACCCCCCAGCCTTCACCCACCCAGAAGCCCAGGCTCCAGGCTTCTCAGGAACCAGCCCGTGGACCCAACACAGTGAAACCCCAAACCTCTGGCCCAGCTCACATTTAGAGTCTCAAACATCGGGGGTGGAGACCCCGGCTCCCTTTCTGAGCCCACCCTCAAGTCCAAATCCAAGGCTGCTTTCTTGCCTCAGCACCAGTTGCAAGCACAGACATGGCCCTGGAGTGAATCAATTGCATCAGGTGAACAGAGGAGAGATGCCTCCCCTTCTAGCGCTTTCTTCATACTCACTTTCAAAGCAGGAGCCCCACTCTCCTGCCTCCGGAGATTATGAGGCTGAGGAGCCATCTCAGCCTATTTATTACCCTCTCAGGTTCCTGCTGAGCCAAATGCGGATGCAGAGCTCCAGGTGCCTCCCGTTAAACAGCATCCATCCTACCCACGTGTAGGGGCCTCCTGTGGGTGGAGCCAGGATGGTTTCACTTTCCCACAGGAGGCAAGATCCTAGGCTCTTTAGTTCGTGCCTCAGTTGTTTTTTTTTCTTTCCAGAGGCATGGGGAAGTGTCCCCCCGCCGCCCCCACCCCTGGATCAAACCCAAGCCGTAGCAGGGACAATGCTGGATCCCTAACCAGTCAGCTATGGAGTTCTGCTCTCAGCTCTGCTGCCTGCTGGCTGGACCACCTTGAGAAAACCCCTTAAACTCTCTGAGTGTCAGTTTCCTGATCTGTAGAAAGGGCTGCTATAGGGGGATTGTTGGGGAAAAGAAACGAACGAGAAAGTTCCTGAAAAGGACTTGGCATCGAGCCTAGCAGAGTAAGTCTAAATGGTTTTTATTCTTAGCTTTTTATCCTATGAAGCTTTTCTCTCTCAGCCCAGTTCCAGAGCTTTCCCTGCCTCTTCAGCAGCTCGGTCACCTGAGATGGACCCCACCTGGGCTGTAATGGTGACTGCGTCCTCTCACAGCCCACGGGAGCTAGGCTTCCTGCTGGGTCCAGGCCTTGGCGGCCAGGGATGCAAGAATTTAAATGTATGCCCAAAGCCAAAGCAAACAAAACTGAAAAAAATCCCTCCAAGCCTGGGAGACAGGCTTCCTGAGCGAGCAGGGACCGCTGTCCAGCGAGAGATTCTGCAACTGCCCTCAGCCATGGTGAAGTTCACGGGCGCATCCTCCTCAGCTGAGGAGAGGCAGAAAACGTGGCCAGGCTCTTAGGAGAGTCCCCAAGATGATGAAAACTCTGGAAAAGGAGCCCATTTCTTGGCCTGCCTCCTAACAAGTTCCCTCTCTGAAGGAGAGGTCGCCAAAGTCACTGGCGTCTTATCGACACACAGGAAGTTGAAACATGACAATGAAAGCATTTTTAATTGAAGCAAAGAAAGCAGGCTGTTTAGCTACACAGGTGATGTGCAGACGGGAATTAATCAGCGAGCTGGAAAATGCTATCCTCCACGCCTGGGTTGTCGCGGTCACTGCGTTCTGAGCTCCGTGAAGGACCCGGGCACCGGACTGGGCCTTCTGTTTGCGGTTTGGCTTACTCCTCACAACGACCCTCCCCTAGTGAGCATCCTTCCCATGTTACCTGTGAGGAAACCGAGACTCAGCTGGGGAGTGGGCAGATCCAGGATTTGAACTCAGGTAAGCATGACCCCATACCTGGTGCGTGAGGACCCGGTGGTGGGGAGATCTCCAGGGCTGAAAGGGGAGGTGCTGCCTGTGGGTCAAGTCTGTTTAAAAACCAAAAAGAAAAAACATGCCCTAATCAGATTGTGTGTTGGGCGTCACGTGTGGGCTTTATCTGAGAACAGCGATGATTGATGTCTAGCCTCTCGTGCTAAACGAGTCAGGGGTCTCTTCCTGTTTAGGGTCTGGTACCAAAGAGCCCACGTCTCTCCCTGCTGCATCCCAGGGCAGGGGAAAAGCAGGTCTGGTTCAAGTGCATGTCTGGTTCAAGGCATCATGAATATTCAGGAGGCCCCAAGGTCTGATGAGGTGGGAGAGCTGGGGTTTAACGTTAAGCGCCCGGTGGCTGTGGATGTGGCAGGGACAGGAATCCGGCAGTGAAGCACAACACTAATGACTGAAATGGGGAGACAGGTCCTTGGGTAAATGTCCTTCACGCGGAGGGAGGGAGGGAAGTGGAGGAGGTATGGCTGGCGGGCCCTGGGGAGAGGCTGTGGGAAATGAGCAGGGAGGATAGGGCAGGTGCTGGGGGGCAGAGTGGGGGGGGTGGGGGCAGGGGGCTGCAGAGCAGCCTCAGAGCAGGCTGACCTCTGCACCCCCAGAAAGGGGGTCTGCAGCCCTTGAGGAAAACGCGTTTCTGCCCTACCATGATTGAGTCTTCCAGCGAGATCTGTTTGCTGACAGATAGCTGATAAACCAAAGCTGCCTGTGGAGGAAGCCATTTGAAATGGCTGATCGCCAACAATTTTGTTCTTAAACAAAACAGAACAGTTAAATAGCCAAGAGCAGAGCTAGAGCAGCATCCAGAGGGTTCTGAGGGGGAGGCAGACAGCAGCGAAGGAGCAGCTCGGCCTCTGGTTTGGGACCACGGCCGGAGGTGGCCAGTACTAATTCTCTTCTCCCGACTCTCCCGGTCACCCAAGGTGCTGGAGTTCCAGAACAGACTAAGAAAGCAAAGAGCTAGTGCCCTTCCTGGTCCTCTCACAGCCTCCGTCAGGATCCCACACTTTCCTGGCACTGTCTGCCGACTTTCATGTTTGCTAATAGACCAAAGCCCCTGGACTAGTGGAGATTGTGTCTTGTCAGTTTCACAGCTGTGACTGCTGAGCCTGGTACATGGCAGGCACTTTGTCGGTATTTGTAAAATGAACAAGTGCTTTTCTTTGGTTAAAAAAAAATCACCCCCCCCCCAAAAAAAACCCCAGCAACTTCTCTCCTATGATTCATTTTCACAAAGAAGCATGCCAGGAAAAATCCTGGGATGCCTCGGTGTTGTAGATAGTCACAGGTATAAGTGGCATGTGTGTGTGATGTGCAGGCTTTCGGATGCTCACCCTTTTAAAAAATTTGTTGTTCTACCCTCATTCACCTCTCACTTCTGACTAGATAACTTGTACCCACAGGCCTCAGCTGGCTCATGGTCCTGACTCCCCACAACTCTGTTAGCCATGCGGCTTCCCAGATGTGATCGGTGAACTGTTTTTCTCTCCGGCATAATTTCTCTTAGTTCACAATTTCACGTTTAAAGAATGAAATTGGATTAGTTTCTATTTTTACAGATTCAAGAAAACAAATATGCATTTTTCTAGATATGTTTTAGTTTATGTCTTTATCTTCGCTTACATTAAAAATGTCTTGTGAAATGCACAGATGGGTTGGAAGGTCCATAATGTGTTTTGTGGCTTATAGAAAGAAATCAGTGGAAAGGAAATAGCTTTAAGGTGACAAATGTGTGACTCTTTGTACCCTTGTGCCTATGAATGAAATGCTAGAGAGGGGGGGAGATCAAGTTTCTAAAAACCAATGGGAAAACTGCCTCAGGTGATGCCATGATTAAGCAGTTGTCGTTTCTAGAAAAGTGAATTTTGTGATTCTTCAGTGACCGCTTCCTATACCAACATGATATCACATTATGTGAAGCTGTCGAATGTTTTGTTTGCTTAAGACGTAGTTCTCTGGATAATGGTAATTTTTGCGAATATTCAATGACTCCAGTTTACAAAACTAGATTTTTAATTTGCTAAGTGGCTCCTCATACTTGAGTTGATGATTCTGTTTTTTGATCAAAGCTTGTGGAATGTCTGGTTGCCATGGATACTGGGGCTTAAGAGGCGCCATTGAGTCATCTTACTGTATTGTCCTCAAAGCACTGCACCCATCTGCAGAAATGTAGAAATTCTCTTAGTTCCTCCACATTGCCCAGCATGGTGGTTTCTTTGGATCTGGAAGAAGTTTTCAGGGGCTGTTTCTCTTGCGGGATGCATGGTCCCTTTGGGTGAGATGAAGAGACACAAGCCACCACTGTGATGATTCTGAGAACTGTGCCTTCCCCCATTCCAGGAGGAAGGAGAAGTCAAGGTTTCTCAGGAGTGACTGATCCAGGCCCTGTGCCAAACTCTTGGGAGACCTCATCTCATTGCCTTGTCTGCTGGTCAAGGGCACAGGTTGAGTCTAGTGCCATACTATATACGACATAGTGTATATTGATTGATACAAATGATTGCTGAATAGTGAGCACTTCACCCTGCATAAGTATTTAACCTGTTGTACAGATGATCTCAGAGAGGTTAAATGAGTTGCTCAAGGCCTTATCTCCTTATCATCTGTCATAAGCTGTATTAGGAATGGTTAATTTTATATTGCTAGATTTAAGTGGCAGGATGTCAGAGGGGAAGACTGAACATCTCTGGGAAATGGATTAGCATATTTTTGGTTGTACACAGGAGAGTTGTATCATGCGGAAGTAGGACACTGATATCTTTACGTGGAGATTAAGTATGATTTAAGACGTGTATCAGTGCCAACTTGACAAGAGTAGACTGTGGTGGTCAGTTTTCTATGTCAGCTTGTCTAGGTTATCGGCCTCTTTGATTCCCTCAAACACTAACATAGGTGCTGTTACAAAGCGAGTTTGTAGAATTTTCAAGCCCATAATCAGTGGTCAGTGATGAACACAGATTTGAGTCTAGGTCTATCTAACTTCTAAGTCTGTGCTCTTCTGTTTTACATTAACCAGATAAAAAAAGTCTACTGAGTAGTTCCCGTCGTGGCTCAGTGGTTAACGAATCCGACTAAGAACCATGAGGTTGCGGGTTTGATCCCTGGCCTTGCTCAGTGGGTTAAGGATCCGGCGCTGCCAGGAGCTGTGGTGTAGGTTTCAGATGTGGTTTGGATCCTGTGTTGCTGTGGCTCTGGTGTAGGCCGGAGGCTACAGCTCCGATTGGACCCCTAGCCTGGGAACCTCCATATGCTGCGGAAGCGGCCAAAGAAATGGCAAAAAAAAAAAAAGTCTACTGAATTATTTCTTGGCACTTAAATCTTATAAAATCTGCAGAGTACTCGGGACCTGCCACGCAGCAGGACTGAGCTAAATGTGTCACTCAGGTGATCACATAGGAGTCCTAAATGCTGATCATGACGAAAGGGGGGTGCAGAAAATCTCTGTATTATGGGGAACTCCCTCTTTTTGTTAAACAGCTGCACCTGCTGCACATGGACGTTTCTGGGCTAAAGGTCAAATTGGGGCTGCAGCTGCCGGCCTACACCACAGTCACGTCAACACCAGGTCTGAGCCACATCTGCAACCTATGCTGCAACTTGCAACAATGCCAGATCCATAAGTCACTGACAAAGGCCAGGGATCGAGCTGGCATTCTCGCAGAGATGCATTTGGTCCTTAATCTGCTGAGCCACAGTGGGAACTCCCCAATTAACTCCTGTCCACATCATTCCCTAAAGGATGTTCCCTGAAGCTCTAGTCTCCAAAATGAGTGATTATTTTCATGACCAAAGAGATGGGGACATAGTCAAGCTCTCAGCACCTCCTGAGGACTCAGTGTACATGCTGAATGAGTTACAGCCTCTGAGGGGTCCTGCAGTCAAGACATTTCTTGAACTCCATTTAACGCAGCATTTCCACAGCACCCCTCGTGTATATTAAGGTCATTAATAGCAGAGCATGGGTGTTCTGCCAATCGCACATAGGGAAATGCTGGCCTGCCACATGGCACTAGACCTCAGTTTCACAGCAACAACAGTGGGAAAGATGCTTAGACCATTTTAAGCTCCTGGGTCATACATGTTATTTAGATAATGCTTCACAAATATTTATAGCACATGTTTGTGAAAAGTTTTATGCGGGCTGAATTTCTGTTCAGAGAAGCTTCATTTTTCCCATGGGCTACATGTCCAAATTCCAGTGTAAGGCAATTCTTGCATTCTTGGTTTAGAAAACCTCTAAATTCTTTTTTTCATTTTTTTTTCTGGCGTGCCATTTTTATTTTATCATTTCTTTTTTGTATATATTTTTAGTTATCGTCTTAGTGGTTATCCTGGGGATTATAAATTAACATCTAAATTTCTGACAATCTAATTTGAATTGATACAATCTTCACTTTAAGGAAATATAAAAACTCTGCTCCTGTCCAGTGACACAGACCCCATAATTTGTGTTATTTGTCATAAACTACATCCTTATACATTGTGTGTCTGCTAACATAAATTTACCATTATTACTTTATATACTTATGCTTTAAGTCATATAGGAATAGAGGTGTTACAAGCAAAAAATACAACAATACCATTTTTATCTTTACTTATGTAGTTACCTTTACTGATGTTCTTTATTTCTTCATAGGGTTTTGAGTTACTGCCTCGTGTCCTTTCATCTCATTCTGAAAGCCTCCCTGTAGTACTGCTTCTTCTAGGGTAGGTCTACTAGCAATAACCTCCTTTAGCTTTTGTTTATCTGAGAAAGGCTTAATTTCTCTCTCAATTTGGAAGCATATTTTTACGAGATATAGAATTCTTGGTTGATAGGTTTTTTTGTTTTTGTTTGGCCTCTTAGCACTTTAAATCGGTCACCCCATTACCCTCTGGTCTCCGTGGGTTTTGATGAGAAATTATTATTGAGGCTCCCTATACATAACTAGTTGCTTCTCTTTTTCTGTTTTCAAGATTATCTTTGTCTTTCAGCAGTTTGATCACAGTGTTTCTTAGTCAGATGTCTTTGAATTTATCCTGCGTAGGATCACCTCAGGTCTTTTCTAAGCATGTATTAAGACAGGTGTGTGCCTGGCCCTCTGTATTCCCTGGTGCACCTGGGAGCTCTTCAAAGCCTTTATTCCCTTATGCATCTTCCTCCTCAGCCGCCTTCTTCCCAGGATTTTTGGCCTGTCTGCTACTTGTCTTATTCCCCATCCCTTGCACGAGGTGGAAGTCAGCAGTATAATGCCATTAGGTACTTTTTGACAAATGCTTCCAGGAGGTCATTCCAGCCCTGAGAAAATTCCAAAGGGGCAAAACAAAGGCAAGCCTCTGAGCCAGTCTCTCAGGGAGCTACCAGGCAGGTCCAAATGCACAGCACAGTTCTTTGATAACAAGGTCTGAATTGCTCACTCTGGTACCAGAAAGCCGTACCATCAGGAGCATGAGCCTCCATCACCATAGCTGCTGGTCGAGCTAGGGAGTGTGGGGTGGTAGCTGGGTAAGCAAAAACACCATACATTCTGTTATTAAAACTTAGCAGCCTCTTCTTCATTAAGCACTCCCCTAGTGGTTTTAATTCCTAAAAATTTTTAATTGCATTCATGATTCTGCCAGCTTTGCCAGCTTAATATTTTCTTCAGTGGAAAAATGGATCCTTGGAGCTCTCTACTCCACCATTTTTGGTGAAACCAGTCCTCCAATTTCTTTTAAAATTTAGATTCTATGATTTCTTGCATTATCAAGGCCTTGAGGTCCATGAGAAAGTTCAGAGAAAACTGTTAATTTTAGACCATGTTCATCTTTTCATCCTCTTTTGATAATGGCTATTATTAATGCCACCTTTAATGCTGCCTCATAGTCTAACAAGTAGATATACTGTAATTTAGCCAATCATGCTAACATTGACCGTTTAGTTCTTTCAAATGTTTTTATTATTATAAATAAAACCATCGTAAGCATTATTTTGTTTAAGTCTTTGGATTTTGAGGATTCCTCGAAGTGAAACTATCAGGTCTGTACTGTTTGAATCACGATATAAAAACCTTCGGCGCAGTGAGTATTAACATTTTAAAACCTTTGCTGGTACAATACTAAACATGTAGATGTAAATAATTTCTCATGTTTGATGTAGTAATTCTTTCTAGTACTTATAATGGGTTTTTTTTTTGTTTGTTTTTTGTTTTTGCTTTTGTTTTTTTCTGTTGCACCTGTGGCATGCAGAACTTCCTGGACCAGGGATCAAACTAGAACCATGGCAGTAACCTGAGCCACAGCAGTGACAATGTTAGATCCTTAAGCCACTGAACCACCAGGGGACTCCATTGTCTTTTTATTTATTGGTCTATCTTTCCATCTTTGGATGGAATTTTTCTCTCCCTCCTTCCCTCTCACTTAGTGCCTTCTGTGTGGCAGCTTCTCTCAAGCTCTCCCTCCCTCTCTTATCCTGAAGTCTCCCAAACTCATAAGCTCAACCCACACATGCTTCTTTTTTCCTTTTTTTTTTTTTTTTTTGCTTCTTTTTCTGGCTCCTCCTTTCCCCATCCCTCTCTGTCAGTGCAGAGGTGAAGACATGAGGCCCATCCACTTCTCTGCGTAGTTTCATTATCCATCATTCTGACCTAAATAATAGGGTCCCAGGAGCCAGCCAGCAAAACAGAACTCCCCTAGTGGGTGGAAGTGTGGGAGAGGCAGTGAAGATTCAGTCACTGATGATTGGTCTGTATTACTTACCTTATGAACTAATTCAGACACAGGCCTCCTTTTAAATTCAGGTTTGTTGATAACAGGCTTTTCTGCCATATGGGTAAACCCAGGACACGGCTCTTTAAACACACACACACAAACACACCCCTCTTTTAGCAGCTTTATAAATTGAACACCCCATACTGAGCCAGGCAAAATTGTTTGGAAAAAAACAACATGTAGCCCCAGAGACCTTGGGATTAGTTCTTTGCCCCGCAAGGACTTTTTTGGAATAGAAATGATGTGCTGTTGTTTCTCTTTGGCCTGAAGAATTACTTGCTACATCAGGAGCATGTGGTTTGCTCCCTACTGAAATGGAGCAGGACCTCCTGGGTGAAAGAGCCTTTTGGCATCCCACCCCCTACCTCTGCTTCTTGCTTGTAGGAAGGAACAAAAGCTTCGGCCTCCTAGACCTTCCCTGAGTTCCAAAGGGCAGATTCGAGCAGTCACTAATTAGGGAAGGGAAGGAAAGCAAAAACAAAGGAAAAGTAGTCAGGAAACAACAGCACAGTGATAAAACGGAGTCCTGAGTCTTCCTGAAGGGATATACAGAACACTCTGATACATATCTTCGAGCTGATCTAAAGGAACGAAAGCCCCCACGCAAGTGGAGGATGGTGACTCCATGCTGAGACTCCAGACCTGTCAGAACCAGAAAGCTGAGGATTATTGAGATTCCTAGAACTCCATCCTGTTACCTCATCACCAGCCAATCAGAAGAAAGCCATACACCCTGCAGCCATTACCCTAGATGTTCCCTTTAGAAATTCTTCCTTGAAAACCATCTAGGAGTTCCCACAGTTGACTCCACCATCAGCATTCTGGTCCTAGGACTGTCAGGCCTCCTATGAGCTGATGCTAATACACAAGGAGAAAAATGTCATACCCTCAGGAGCATTTCATTAGAGGTGGCGCTAGGTTTATTTGATTTGACTTTCGATTTTTGTTTGTTTGTTTGTGTTTGTGTTTGTTTTTGTTTTTGTTTTGCTTTTTAGGGCTGCACCCATGGCATATGAAAGTTCCCAGGCTAAGGGTCGAATCAGAGCTACAGCTGCCGGCCTGCATCACGACCACAACAACGAAGGATCTGAGCCTCCTCTGCCACCTACACCACAGCTCATGGCAATGCCAGATCCTTCACCCACTGAGTGAGGCCAGGGATCAAACCTGAAACCTTATGGTTCCTAGTCAGATTCGTTTCTGCTGCGCCACGACAGAAACTCCTTGACTTTCACTTTTTAATTTCCCCCAAACTCTGTGCTGTACTGGGCAAGGAGACCTAGACAGCCCAAGTGGCAAACTCAGATCCCTGCTGGGTCAGGTTAGCTCCTTATGTTTCTCAAGCATCCCAGGGCCCCCAGCAGGGCATTAGGCAAGGAGCTGCTTCCTGGCCCAGCAAGTGATCAGTTTCTTTGCCTGAAAAACAAGAGATTTAGAATGCAGCAGGGTTTTTCAAACTTGCAGATTTTCTTTCATAAGAAAAAAAAGGAAAGATCCCCAGTGTTAGTGGAAATATTTTTTTTGTTACATGATGCATTTTTCATATCTGTTTGTTTTCCTCTGTTAGACTGGGATCTACATTTTATACATTTTCGTATCCCTAGCCTACAAGACAATGCCTGGCACGTAGCAGACACTAAGACAACATTTGCAGAATAAATGTGTATTTGTATGAATGAATAAAGTGGTGGATGGATGAATAGATATCTGAATTATTTGGAAAGTTGATGAAGATGTGGGAATAATCTATGATGTGGCAGTAGATGATCTCTTGTGCCAAAGGATCAGGAGAAGAGAAAAAAATGGAACATAAAGACCTTATTCCATAGATGTGACAACATCATGAAGTCATTCATGAAGGAAGCAATGTCTCAAGTAGACTACATGTAAGGTTTATTCATTCAGTCAACATTTAATTAATAAGGATTCATTTTTTTTATGTACGAGTGCATGCTGGCACTGTGTTGGGAGCTTCAGAATCAGAAATGAGTAACACATAGTCTTTGCTGTTAAAAAGTTCACTGTTAGGAGGATAGATGAACATATAAACAGAACTATTACAATATAGAGAGTCTAGAACAGAATGTATCAATTAGTACAGGCAAGTTAATGCTGCTGTAACAAAGAAGCCCCAACTCTCAGTGTTTTTAATCAGTGGTGTTCACGCTATACATCCATGACCTTCACTTATGTTTTTTTCTGAATCCAGGACCCAGACTGACATAGTAGTCACTGCCTGGAACAGTGCTGGTTGACAGGGCAGAGGGAAAGGGAACCTGGAGTACTATTCATTAGCTCTTAATGATCACATCATTTTCACTCAGATTGATTGGTCAAAGTCACAAGATCTATTGATTAAAGACACTGAAAGTGGGGAATTATTTGTTAAAGCAGCATTAAGTGGCCTGTACAGATTGATACACTCTGTTTTAGACTCCGTCTGCAATAAGTGGTTTCAGCTTCACGGGAGATATGATGTTGACATTAGGGATCGCTACTGTTTACTGAAACATTTGTTCTGTGCCAGGGAGGTTTACTGCAGCTGGAAGAGTCAAGTGGGTAGCTCATTCACAAAGGACTGCACATTTAAACTATTGATGATATGCCCAAGAAGAGTATAATATAATCACAGAGATTTCCTGACAAAAGGATAGTCATTATACACACTTGGGTCTAATTTCTGGGCACAGACTCCTCAGACCCCTTGAATTAATGTTTTCTAGAATCCCTGTAATTATCTTACTTTGTGTTTGCGTACTAAACATGAAAATTGATTAAATGTACACATCTGAGTTCTTCATCAATTTATGTAACATTGTTTTGCTATCCATTTTCTATCCAAGAGCCTTAAAAAACGGAATAGCTTGAGCTCCTCTGGACCCAGGTGAGGCCCCTATGGGTACAGGGCACTCTGCCCTCCATCTCATCAGCATCGTTACATTCACCTTTCAAAGCAACTCAAAGGCACTGGTGTTATTACCTCAACTTTACAAATGAAGAAAAGGAGGTTGCTTAAACTTAAGCCTGATATGTGGAGGCACTGTGACTTGAACTCAGGTCTAACTTGGTGGGAATGAAAGCAACCATTATGGAGAACAGTATGGAGTTTCCTTTAAAAACTAAAATTAGGGAGTTCCCGTCGTAGTTCAGTGGTTAACAAATCCGACCAGGAACCATGAGGTTGCAGGTTCGATCCCTGGCCTTGCTCAGTGGGTTAAGGATCTGGCATTGCCCTGAGCTGTGGTGTAGGTCACAGACACGGCTCAGATCTGGGGTTGCTGTGGCTGTGGTGTAGGCCGGCGGCTACAGCTCTGATTAGACCCCTAGCCTGGGAACCTTCATATACCAGGGGAGCGGCCCTAGAAAAAGGAAAACAAAAAACAAACAAAAAAACCCTAAAATTAGAACTACCATATATATAATCAAGCAATCCCACTCCTAGGCATTTATCTGGAGAAAACCATAATTTGAAAAGATACATGCATCCCAGTGTTCATTGCAGCACTGTTTACAATAGCCAAGATGTAGAAGCAACCTAAAAGTCCACCTACAGAGGACTGGATAAAGATGTGGTACTTATATACAGTGGAATATTACTCAACCATAGAAAAGCATAAGATAATGCCATTTGCAGCAGCATAGATGGACCCAGAAATTATACTAAGTGAAGTAAGTCAGGGAAAGACAAATATCATATAAAATCACTAACATGCGAAATCTAATAGAAATGATACAATAGGACTTATAAAGCAGAAACAAACTCAAAGATCTCAAAACTAAACTTATGTTTATCAAAGAGGAGTGATGGGTAAATTAGGGAATTGGGACTGATATATGTGTACACACACACACACTACTGTGTATAAAATAGGGGGGTAATAAGGACCTATTGTATAGCACAGGGAAATTTACTCCTATACTGTATAGTAACCTATATGGGAAAAGAATCTGAAAAGGAATGAATGTATGTATATGTATAATTGACTTACTTTGCTGTACACCTGAAATTAACTTTGTAAGTCAACAATATGCCGATAAAATTTTTTAAAAAGAAAAGAAAAATGTATGTTTTATGACGCTCTTCACTTTCCTGGACAACTTAGTCCCAGACTCCTTAAGTGGGCAGAGCAAGGCAGGTGCCCATTGGGAAACGCAGCTGGATGAAGGATGTCTCACCATGGGCGAGGAGGGGCACCAACCCTCAGGATGTAACCGTGACTCCCACGCGAGTGGGGGAACGGGCTTGGGAGGTGGTGGGGGAGCCGTGAAGGCAGGACTTTCATTCCATGTGTTTCGGTCTTGTCTGATTTGGTTTTTGAAGTTAGTATATAATCATGCGTAGCTTGCATCATCTTTATTTATTTTTTTATTAAAAATAAAATAAGGGGGAGTAGAAACGGTCAGTGGCTGGGAAGGGGTGTGCAGGCGCTCAGGCTTGAGGACAGGAGCGGCGATGCCCAGCGGGGACGCGGTGAAGGGCATCCGTCTCCCCTGCGCCCACCCAGGCTTGCGCAGTCCTGGGGGCTGGGGTTCCCCGCGAAGTTTCTCCAGCCTCCGCTCCAAATGCTCGAAGGCTCACGCCCACGGGGCCATCTGGCTCCTCTTTGGGGGCTCTCTGAGTCAGGGATATTCCTGAGTACTTTTGAAAACCCTACGTCATTCTCACAATACTCCCCTGTCTTCGCTGCCACTCACGTGGCGCCCAGAGACAAAACCCGGGGATGAAGAGTGGGCTTCCGGGCTCCTCATGGAAAAGGCGGAGGGGCTTTTCCGGTCTTTGCAATCACTTTCCAGGAGGCTTTCCCAGCCCGAGGTCCCACTATCCGATGCTGTGAAGAAACTCAGCGTGAGACCTTGGCACTTAGCTATAAAAGAGGGAGTTTCTTCTTGAAGGAAGAAAAACAGCGACTGTTTGAAGAGCTCCTATCAGCGCCAAGTGCATTGTCTCACTGAATCCTCCCAGCAGCCCTGAAAGGGAGACATCAGTACAGAGAAAAACCTTTTAAATGACTTCAGCACTGTTATCCCTTGTACTAGAGCTCAAGTGCCACGCCAGATTTCTGATCAAATACCCAAAGTGAACTTTCCCAATATGCCACAGTACCTTCTGTAATGCTCTAATAGCTTGGGACTTTCTGGTTTTCAAACATGGTTTACTTTGTGAACAAAGAAAAGGCAAAGTCTCTTTAAAAAGTATTTTCTGGAGTCCCTGCTCTGGCTCAAGGGGCTGTGTCTTTGGAGCACTGGGACATAGGTTCGATCCCCACCCCTGGTGTGCTGGGCTAAAGATCCAATATTGCCACAGATGCTGGTGTAGGTTGCAGCTGCAGCTGGGGTCTGATCCCTGGCCCAGGAACTCCATTTGCTGGGGGGAAGCCAAAAAGGGAAAAAAAAAAAAAGTGTTTTCTATGTGCTCACACTGTGTTTGGTACCTGTCTTTAGACAATCTCTTTCATCTACCCCAAACACCGCAACAGATGTTGCAGAGGAGGGAACCAAGGCCCATTGGGGCCAGGAACCAGTCACACAGCAGTCATTGTGCAGCCCAGAGACAGAAACCAGGCATCTTGGCTTGAGTACCCTTCCCTTAACCACATGACTATGTCTTTCACCCCGAAACCAAGGGAGTCTCCTCAATGGAGTGTGAAGATTTAGTGAGTGACTATATATTTTTAATGCCACAGGGGCTAAACAAATATGAATTCCCTTCTTCTGTCCGGGTTCCCGTGGTCCAGTGGGGGACAGTCTGGGGGAGGAGTTAGATCCAGGGCACAGGGGTTAGACGTCAGCGGGGTTTCATTGGAGCCCCTCCTTGGGCAGAGGGCTCCGAGAGGTGAAATGGCAGATGGAATGAAGACTCCCTCCCCTCCCGTTTGGTAACCATCCTTCCCAGGAAATGCCATGAAGTCGAAGCCTATTGGTTGATTCAACTTTGTATCCCCCCATCCGCCATCGGTCCCTGTAGGAGTTGGAAAAGCCTTTGTTGAATGAATGAATGAGGGAATGAATGAAGCCAGTCTCAATGTGCAGCTGAGTGGAGTTTGAAGCCATGAAGACTTTGGCCTCATACAAGCTTTGCATCTGGGGAAAAGCCCACCATCTTTGGCTCCCTGCCTAAACCTGATCAGTGCTCAGGGGTGACTCACCCGCTTGGTAGGAAGCCCAGTTCCCCAGCTGATGTGCTGTATAAAGATTGCCTCGGGGCCAAGCGGGGGATGAGCCACCTGGCCTAGTCGGCAGGCAGGCCGGGAAGCAGGCGCAGTACAATGGAAAGATCCCTGGGCTCAGCATCCAGCAACTGGGGTCTTACCTTCTCAGCCTTCTCCTATCTCTGGCCCCTCCTAACTTTGGCTCTAGAAGGAAGGAGAGGACCAGATGCAGTCTGACTCCAGGGCTTATCCAGCAGAAAGACAGACGGAGATGGGGCTGACTTCACAGGCAGGGGGAATCATTCCCTAAGCTGGTGTCCGTCTTCAGCAGGAGCTCAGAATCAGCCTCTGGGAAATAAGACCTGACATTTACTGAGCTAGTGCCTTGCTGTGCTGCACTGTTCTTGCTCTTGCAGAAATGCACGTAAAACTCCTTGTGCTGTTCTGTGGGCTCCTCAAACAAGCTTGTGCAGAACATGCTTCAGCAATAAAAAGGAACAAACTACCGACATATACAATTTCTTGGATGGCATTTTGCCGAGTGAAAATAGGCCAATTCAAAAGATGACATGCGGTGTGGACAAAGCATGCTGCCTGTCATTTCTATAAACAAAGGGTGTCCTGGCCCGAAAGCCATCAGCCATTGCAGCTGTCCCTGGGTGCACCCTGAGGAAAATTCAGGAAGGAGAAAAACAGGACACTGGCCCTAGAAAAGTTCAGATGCATATCAAAGAAAAATTTCAATGAGCCCAAACCCCAGCCTCTTCCTGTACATAGAAAAGCACTAAAATCATTCACTTGAGATGTCTGGCTTTTTGTGATAGCCGTAAGCTTTTGAAATTTGACCACGTGTGGTTGTTTTCTTTCCAGCAAAAAACTCCTGGCTATCCTGGCTCCTCCCTTATCTCTGAGAACTGTCCCTCAGAGTTGCCTGAGAGCTGCCATCCCTGGCTAGAGTCCTCAGTAAGATCTCCGAATAAACCATCATTCTTAACAGTTAGGTTGTGGTTTTGTTCTCTTTTTTTTGGTCAACAGCTGTATGATTCCATTTACGTAGCATTCTAGAAATGACAGAATTATAGAGGTGGAAACTTGGTTGCCAGAGGCGAGGGCTGGGTCTGTGGGGGCCTGAGTATATAAGCTCACGTGAAGGAGTCTCTTTCAGGGATGGCGCTCTTCCTTTGCGTGATTGTGGTGGTGATCACACACACACTTTGAGGAAATTGCATAGAACTGTGTGTGCGCACATGTACGCACACACACACACACAGAAATGCACGTAAAACTGGTGAAAGCTGAATAAAGGCCATGCCTTGTACCAAAGTCAATTTCCTGACTTTGATACTATACTATAATTATGGAGGATGTTATCATTAGGGAAAGCTGGGGGAGTAGAGGGGACCCCTGTACTATTTTTGCAATTTCCTATGGATCTATAATTATTTCCAAATTAAAAGTTAAACAACAAAAAAAAAGCCTGTGAGGTATTATTATCCCATTCTACAGATGAAAGACCTGAGGCTCACTGAGGTCCTATAGTTCTGACTGAGCAGGAAAGTAAGGATTTTCTTCCCCCTTAGGGCCACACCTGCAGCATATGGAGGTTCCCAAGCTAGGGGTCCAGTCGGAGCTACAACTGCCAGCCTATACCACAGCCACAGCAATGCCAGATTCAGGCCATATCTGCAGCCTACACCACAGCTCACAGCAACCCCAGATCCTTAACCCACTGAGCAAGGCCAGGGAACCCGCAACCTCGTGGTTCCTGGTCGGATTTGTTTCCGCTGTGCCATAACGGGAACTCCAGGAAGGTAAGGATTTGATTCCACTTCTCTGACTCCAGAATTGCAAGCTTCTCCTCCACCACAGGGCCCTGAGTGTGGAAAGGGAGCTGTCAGAAGCTGGCCCATCCCATCCCAGGTTCCTCTCCACTTCTGGCTTCAGAGGTTTCTCTGTGGAGCTGTCCAGTGCCTGGTCCTGCCAAGGTGGCCCAGGGAGTACTCCTTCCTCCAGGGGTCAGTGAGCGGCTGGGACGTAGCCAGCTCATCCGTGGGCAAAGCCTTTTGGAAGGACTCTGCCGTGCGCTCTCATCATCCTTCTTTCCCTTCGTCTTTGAGGCCTTGGTTGAAGGAGAAAGAATGACCCCAAGCACCCACAGGTTGATTGGGCTCAGAGGGGTGCAAAACACATCTTCACCCGCATTTCTCTCTCCCTCCGGTCTCACTTCATCTGGGTCTGCTGGCACTGGCCGGATTGAGTTGGGCCGGGGAGGTCTACTCTGCTGCTGACCTCAGGTTCTGCTACGTGCCAATACTCGAGAGACAAGTGCAGGTAGGAACAGAAAGCGTGTTTTCTCCAGAAGGCTGGCCACCTGGGGAGAAGGCATGGACTCACATCCAAGAACCAACTGCAAAGATTCTGCTCATCCATGAGAGTTTTCGAAGGGAGAATCACTCGGAGAGGGAGTCAGAGTCTTTCTTATGTTTCACTGCGTGTACAGACTTTCTTCTGATCAGTTGGAGGTAACGGGGCAGTGTTCCAGGAAACTTGTGCTCAGCCTAAAGTCACAATCCTCCACCTTCATGAGGGCCTTAATTCCTACCGAAGAACTCAAAGGGGTTTTGCTCTGTCTGTTCCTTGAGGAGGAACCAGGACTTGCCCCAGGGCTGCACTATCATTCTCGGCGGCTCCTCCTTAGTTTCTGCATTCCCTCCCTTTCTGGATAAGCGACTCTTCGGATCTGCCTGTTGGAACTCAGGGGCGGTCAGGAGGCTGAATGAAGCCTGTTTCCTACAAACAAGAAACGAGGGACACAAGGGATCTGTACTGGGAGGCTCACAGAGTCCTGCAACGTTTCATTATGAAGACACTAAGGCAGGACGCCTGAGTTTAACAGAACAAAGGAGGAGGAGAACAAAGACAAGAAGCAAACAACAAACCAAATAACAATTAAGGCAAGTGCGTGTGGGGTGTGGGAGAGTTCCCTTATGGCACAGTGGGTTAAGGATCCACTGTGGTCACTGAGGTGGCTCAGGTGGCTGCTGTGGCATGGGTTCAATCCCTGGCCTGGGAACTTCCACAGGCTGTGGGCACAACCAAAAAAAGAAAAAAAGAGAATGCATGGGGGAGCAGCCACCACGCTTACTCAGATTAAAGCTGCTGCAGCCACAAATTGGCACTTGTCATCTATCTCCGCAAGGGTTAGATCTGAGCTGCTGCAGCTGCTGACCTTCCACACCCCCTGAAAGAAGTTTAGGGTGAAGATTAATAATGGGGCCCTCTGTGCTCCGGTAAAAACTGGCAGAACAGGGCTTCAGAGAGTATTTCCAGAAGATTTTATGAGCCCAATTCTTGCATCTCCTAATACTTAGAACAGTATTAAAATCACTCATGGTGATGTCTGCTCCTTGTGACTAGCAGCAAGCCTCTACCAAAATGTGTGCTTGACTGCATGTACCCCACCCTCTTAACTAAAATCCCATATAACACTAACCTTCCCTCCTACCTCTTTGGAGAAGTTTCACAGAGCTCTCTGAAATGCTGCTTCCTGGGCTGCAGTCCTCCTTTTTTTTTTTTTTTTTTCTTTTGTTCTTTTAGGGCCACATCAGCAGCATATGGAGGTCCCCAGGCTAGGGGTCTCACCTACGCCAGAGCCACAGCAACGCCAGATCCAAGCCATGTCTGCAACCTACACCACAACTCATGGCAATGCCAGATCCTTAACCCACTGAGCAAGGCCAGGGATCGAACCCGCAACCTCATGGTTCCTAGTCGGCTTCAGTTCCGTTGTACCACGAGGGGAACTCCTGCAGTCCTCATTTTGCCCCAAATAAAACTTAACTCACAACTCTCGCATTATGCCTTTATTTTATTTATTTATTTTATTTTATTTTATTTTATTTTATTTTATTTTGGTCTACAAAAGGAAGGCGCTATTTAATGGGCATCTCCTTGTGAGCAGGTGGTATGTACACCTAGACTTGCTGTGTTTCAGAGAACAGAGAATATGCTTCCAGTTCTCTCTGACAAAAGGGACAGACGATATTCAGAAAAGGAGTTGGACTTTAAAGGAAGAGAGCATGAGGCCAAAGGGAAGACATTAGCAAAGACACATGCTATTAACGTGTGGGCCATCACATGGGCGCGGATGTGGGTGAAACACTCTGTTTTGACCTGCTCGGTCCAATATGGTAGCCACTGGCCACATGTGACCCTTGAGTGGGTTGAGTGAGGCTAGTCAGAAATGAAGGGGGCTGTAAGGGTGAAATAGACACTGGACTTCAAGACTTAGTTCCCCTAATGTGCACTATCTCCATATTTCTCATGTTGATTACATGTTGAAATAATGAGAATTTGGATATATTGGGTTAGTTAAAATAATTACTAACATTGATTTCACCTGCTCATTTTACTGTTTTAATGCAGCTCCTGGAAAATTTTAAATTATTTATGACGCCCTCATCCTATTCTTTTGGGCAGCCTGTCTAGACTTTCCTTATTCTGTGTAATGCTTACTCTTTTTCTTTTTTCTGCTCCCATTTACAGTAGCCATAGTTTGGGGCAATTTTTTTCTCCTTTCTTTAAAAAATGCAGCCTTCTTTATCTCAAGGGGTGATAATTTATTAAGTACTTTAAGATTTGGTAAGAGCCTCAAGGGCGCCTTGCTGAACAATGCTTCCCTTGTAACAGACAGTTTTAATATTCACAATGAACACACGCCCGCATGCATGAATGTTAAAATCTTTCTGGGTCCCTTTACCTCTGAAATCACCACCAGAACCTTTCCTTTTCCATCCCCTTCTGTTTCCACGGAAGCTCAGGCTTTATCTGGACTCTTGGCCTCCTGAGGTGACATGAATTACATTCCTGGGGATTTGGAAGGGTGCTTTTTTTTTTGGTCTTTTTATAGCCGAACCCTCGGCATGCAGAGGTTCCCAGGCTAGGGGTCGAATCAGAGCTACAGTTGCCGGCCTACACCACAGCCACAGCAACTCGGGATCTGAGCCACATCTGCAATCTATACCACAGCTCATGGCATCGCCTGACCCTTAACCCACTGAGCAAGGCCAGGGATGGCACCTGTGTCCTCATGGCTACTAGTCAGGTTCATTGCCGCTGAGCCACAACGGGAATTCCTGGAAGTGATTTTTGATAGCACTTTAGCTTCTCTGGTTTTTCTATTCCTCCTGAGAAAAGACACATTGAAACGCTGAGCAGGGTTCTTAGAAAACAGATCTTGATTTTCCTTCATTCACAGGATTTGATTTGCTTCTGCTCTCCTGGAGGGGTCTGTAGTTTCCAGAGAACCACCGAGGATTTGGAGGGCTTTTGTTCCTTCTCTTGCACTCTCTCTCTCTCTCCTTTTTTTTTTTTTTTTTTTTTTTTTTTTTTAGGACTGCACCTGCGGCACATGGAAATTTCCAGGCTAGGGGCTGAATCAGATCCACAGCTCACAGCAACGCCAGATCCTTAACCCACTGAGGGAGGCCAGGGATTGAACCCACATCCTCATGGATAGTCAGGTTCCTTACCACTGAACCACAAGGGAAACTCCCTTCTCTCTCTCTCTCTTTTTTTTCTTGCTTTTTAGGGCCTCGCCTGTAGCATATGGAAGTGTGGAAGTTTCCAGGCTTGGGGTCAAATTGGAGCACAACTGCCAACCCACGCCACAGCCACAGCAATGCAGAATCTGAGCCACATTTGCAAACTACACCACAGCTCATGGCAACGCTGGATCCCCAACCCACTAAGCGTAGCCAGGGATCAAACCTGCATCCTCACAGATACTAGTCAGATTCGTTTCCACTGCACCACAACAGAAACTCTCTCAATTTTTAAAAATCTCACTTTCAAGAAGGTGAATGGGAACACTGAACTTCCTTGAGAGGAGAAGAGGTAGAACGGAACTAATGCATTCTCCATTCTGCAGTTCGCTACTGTAATTTGTTTTTATCAAGAGAAACACAGAGCTCCTGGCCCAGGTCAGCAGCCTCCAGCATCGTTCCTAGGTTCTGCCCCCACCCCTGAGTGATCAGGGTGGTGGTTGTGGCGCAGGGGAAGCAGCATAGACTAAGTCTCTTTCCTGGCTGGGCACACATCATAAACAGCGGGTGTCGCCATTCTTTTACTCCAACGGCATCCGTGTTTAAATACAGTGGTGCACGTTAGATCCCTTATGTGTGGTCAGATCACCCAAGATGGCTGTTCTCTTGCTCTCCCTGCCCCACCACACCTTACTCACCTGACCGACCTTCCCTCTTAATCGTGGAGCCTCATCAGTAAATGCCTGTGTACTTGTCCCCAGCCCCAGTGATTAGTGATTGTTCTGATCTTTATTATTTATTTATTTATTGGTCTTTTTGCCTTTTTTAGGGCTGCTCCCCCGGCACATGGAGTTTCCAGGCTAGGGGTCTAATCAGAGCTGTAGCCACTGGCCTACACCAGAGCCACAGCAACGTGGGATCCGAGCCGTGTCTGCGACCTACAGCATAGCTCATGGCAACACTGGATCATTAACCCACTGATCAAGGCGAGGGATTGAACCCGCAACCTCACGGTTCCTAGTCGGATTCGTTAACCACTGCGCCACGACGGGAACTCCTGTTCTAATCTTTAGATCAGAACTATCTTTGCTGTGATATCAAAGGGACAGGCGGTGAGGGGTGTGCCCCTCTGCTGGTTTCCCAGGTAACTGATGAGCCAGCCTGACGTTCATTCCCCCGATAACTGGTAGCCTCCCTCTCCTCTGGGTAGTGAAGCCTGCACCATGTCCTGCTCTCCATCTCTGGCACAAGGATAGGGTGTCACTGCAGGGCCCTGCTTCAGACACTTAAGTTCCCCATCCATGAAACCACTGAGGTCTCTGTCGCTGACTCCAGGGTCTTTCTTCAGTATTGAGGTTGGGCAAGGATAGAGCTTAGAAAAAGAAATGAGGCTGCTCGGACATCAGTTAGACTGGGTGCAGATGGAGAAGCCACCATCCGGGAAAGTTCCTTACATGTGTTTCAGAAAGGTTCCCAGTTCAGCCCTCAGCCACTAAAGTGAGAGAAGGGAACAGAGGATGTCTTGTACATGGCACCTTAAACTGGGCAAAACAGAGGGAGTGCTGGTGGAGACGGACAATGGGTTGGGCCAGGGGGAGGGGACCATTCCCTTTTGATCTGATGCTCTCGTCCACACGAGGCATTCTCAGAAGATACTCATGGCCAATATGAGAGTATAAATATTTCCTTAGGGTCTGGGTGTCAGGCCTTGGACTCGGTAATGGGGATACAGGAATGAGGAAAGCACCAGTCCAGCCTTCAAGGGGCTCCCTGGCTGGTGGGAGTCAGAGGAGAAAGCCATGCGGTACTGCAGTGCGCTGAGCACCGGGGCAGTGTGCTATCGTGTTGCACGAGAGGGATGTCTGAATGGGGGTTAGGGGAGCAGAGAGATCACAAGAGCTTCCAGCAGGAGACGCTGGAGTTTTTTTTCCTTACTGTGCTAAAATACACATAATATAAAAGTTATCATCTTAACCATTTTTAAGTGTCAGTTCAGCAGTACTAAGTGCATACGCATTGTTATGCAACCAGTCTCCAGAACTCTTTTCATCTTGCAAAACTGAAACTCTACCTACTAAGCAATAATTCTCTATTCTCTTCTTCTATCCCTGGCAACCACCACGCTACTTTCTGTCTCTATGAATCTCACCTCGTACACGTGGGATCATACCTATTTGTCTCTTTTGTGACTGGCTTATTTCACTGCACACAATGCCCTAAAAGCTTCAACCATGTGGTGGCACCTTTTTTAAAGAAGGTATTATGTACCGTATATCCTCTATCTGTTCATCCATCGATGGACATTTTGCTTCCACCTTTTGGCTGTTGTGACTAATGGTGCTATGAATATAGGTGTACAACAATCTTTTTTAAAACCCTACTTTCGGAGTTCCTGTCGTGGCGCAGTGGTTAACGAATCCGACTGGGAACCATGAGGTTTCGGGTTCGGTCCCTGCCCTTGCTCAGTGGGTTAACGATCCGGCGTTGCCGTGAGCTGTGGTGTAGGTTGCAGACACGGCTTGGATCCAGTGTTGCTGTGGCTCTGACGTAGGCCAGCAGCTACAGCTCCGATTCGACCCCTAGCCTGGGAACCTCCATATGCCACGGGAGCAAAAAGAAATAGCAAAAAGACAAAAAAAAAACCCACAAAAACCCTACTTTCACTTCTTTTGGGTTTTCTACATCCTGCTATTGACAGAACTCCCCCCAAATTAGGGTGTCTCCCCCAAATTCATGTGTTGAAGCCCTAACCCCAAATGTGACTGTAACTGGAGACAGAGTCTTTGGGAGGTAATTAAGGTTAAATGAGGTCATAAGGGTGGGATTCTAATCCCATAGGACGGCAGTCTTCTAAGAAGAGAGATACGCCCCCTCAGCACATATGCAGGCACCAAGGAAAGACATAATAAGAAGGCAGCTGTCTGCAAGCCAGGAAGAGGCCTCACCAGCAACCAAATTGGCTGGAGCCTCAATCTTGGACTTCTAGCCTCCAGAATTCTGAGAAAATAAATGTCTGTGGTTCAACCCTCCCAGCCTGTGGCATTTTGTCACGGCAGCCTGAGCTGACCAATACATACCCAGACATGGAATAGCTAGATCATGCGCAATCCTACACTTGATATTTTTTTGAGCACCTACCATACTTTTTCTACAGTGCCTGCGCCATTTCGCATTCCCACCCACACGGAGCTGACGTCTGAATAGAAGGTAAGAGGGGGTTGGGACAGAGGAGAAATCTTGAGGAAGCAGAAAGGCCTTTAGTCCATGTGGCCACATCAAAGACGGGAGGAAGGGGGGCAGGAACGAGCCTGAAGCAGTAGGCAGGAGGTGGGACCTTGCGTGGCCTAAATTGCCAGTTTGCTCTCTATCCTGAAATCCATGGAAAGTCCTGAGGGATTTGTAAGTGGTGGGGGTGGTGGGGTTGGGGGGAGGTTGGTATAATTAGATCTGCTTCCCAAGACGCCCACTCACAGGAGCATAGATGGTGCGTTCAACACAGTAAGACTGTTAGAGGAATTCAGGGAAGCAGTGACAAGAGCCCCAAAGACAGCACTGGGGATGGAGGGGGGGCTCAGAAGGGTGTGGAGGAGAATAAACCACAGGCTCGGAGACAGAGAGGCTGGGGTTTCAGATAACTTCCCAGACAGGTGGACCCTAAGGTGGCCCTGTGATTCCTCGGATGTTCACACCCTGTGCCAATTCCTCTCCAAGTGGGCCAGCACCTGTGACTCACTGCTGGGCAACAGAACAGTGCAAAGGTGAAGGGATTTTGCAGATGAAATTCAGCTCATGAAGTGGGTCATTTGGAGTTAATCAAATGGGAGAGCATTCTGAGAGTATCATGTGTATTTAAAACCCTTGAAAGAGGGACCAGGCCCTTCCTGAGGTGAAAGATATTTCTATAGGCTTGATGACATAAACAGTCATGTTGGAGAAACCCACGAGCCAGGCCCCTTTGGGCGAAATGGTCAGAAAAAGCCGTCAGGCAATCGAATTCTGCCAATAACCCAAGGGAGCTTGGAAGTGGCTCCCTCCCCAGTAGCGTCTCCGGATGAGAGCGCAGCCCCGTCCACACCTTGACTGCAGCCGTGTCAGATCCTGGGCAGGGGACCCAGCTCAGTCACTCCTGAATCCTAACCCAGAAAACCCCAAAATAAATATGGGTTGTTTTAAGATGCCATGTTTGTGGTAAAGTGTTATGGAGAAATAGACAACTACTCCAATGTCCAAGATTGCTGGGGGTGCCACCTTAAGAAAGATCTGGGGAGCCGGAGGAAGTCATAACTACCACTGCACATATGGAGTACTCACTATCCAGCAGGCACTGTGTTAAGATTTCGTGTAGCTCTGACTTACTACCCACAACAGTCAATTGTGCTAATTGACTATTGTACAAAGGCGTCCCCTTCTTGAGAGAGGGAGGCAGGCCAACCCACATTGAGCAGCAGACGGCCTCTACCCCTTCCTCTCCGAGTCCAGGCAAACAATCCCCAATCAGAAAGCATGTGATTTCTGCCTTAGAAATTCCAGAATCTGGGGGCCCATAATCAAGGACTGTTTTCCTTTAGTTTCTGCCAGCTGGATTTTTCGTTGTGTGCCATGAAGCCTACTGAATTTTATGTATCCAGCAGAGGAATGAGGCTCAAGACACTGCAGACTCGTCTTCCATTACACCTTCCCCGAAGAGAGAGACATATTAAGACACATTTTTCATCACTCAGAGACATTTTATTTAGGTGGACCCAACACGGCCAAACAAAAACACTGTTTCACTTTGATCTGTAGACACCGCAGCCTGAATGTTCACCCTTCTCAACCCTCCTTTGAGGAAGTCAGCGTGGCCGGAATGTCGAAACTGGACAGTTGACTTGGGTGGAACTATGAAGTCTAACAGGGATAACCACCCAAATGCAGAGCTGGTGAGGTTCTTGTGCTTTTTCGAAGGTCATTTTCTAAGACCATAATTGGTTCTTATCCTTCAGTCTCTGTGGAACAGAAACCAATCGTTCTTCCCAAAGGACACAGCAAAAAGGACATACATACTTTTCTTAAATGTTTTGAAGAAATGTAGTCACTTAAAAAGAATTTATGCCGAAAACACCACCTTAGAGAATGCCACTGAACTGGAGTTTCGGGTGTTTGAAAAAAGGCACCTTACTAAAGAGGAGCTGATGGCTTTGGATTCTGCAGGAAACTTGTGACACTGCGGAAGCTCCCTCCTCTGGTGGGGCAGGGGGAAAGCACTCAAGGCTTGAGAAACTTAGAACTTGCAGGAACTTGAAGACCCGTGACGGATCAAACCACATGCTTTAAGGGACAAAGTGTTTTTAGAGCTAAAAAGAGAACCCAGAAACACAATACATTTCATCTACTGCAGGCAGAACAAACCAATCACGGATTCACATCTATCACATTCCACAAATGACACAAGAGCATCTTTGCCAGGCTTTTTTTTTAAAGGTTTCACTTTGCTGGGGAAAAACAGGGCTAAAATGCCAATGCCTGCCTAGGAGGAGCCATCTCATCTTAGTGGCCTCAGAGGAAGCCTCAATTATGCATCACTGCACATGTCAATCAACCTCCCTTTTCAAGAGGTTATTCTGGGAAATTACCAAGGCCAGGACCTTTCTAATTTCAATTGCCCTCATCATTAAGAGGCAACAGTGAACTTGTATTGGACTTGGAAAATGATCACAACTTACTCTATAAAAAGCTCAGCAGCTGTCACTACTTACATGTGGAAACCTTGTCATTACCAGCACTATTCCTCTCTCCAAGAGGCTGAGCCCCCCGCCCGGTCCTACAAAGGACCACTTGGGTTGTAAAATCAAACCACAGTTGCCAACACACCAGGATTTATTCTAATGGCACGTTCATTTGTTCAAATATTTACAGAATGCCTATTACATGCCTGTCACTGTTTTTCAGAGGCTTGCGATACAGCAGTGGATTGCAAACTCTCACCCTCAGAGATCTTCAGTGTATCCCAGAGAGAAGCAAAAGAAGCCAACATGGTTGCATTTAAAAAGCTGTGCAATCATCCACCTTTAAGAGACAAACTAGTTCTCATGGGAACAAGGCTCCTGGTATCCATCCCACCCACCCCCCAACCCCCACCCCTTAGCTCATTCTTGGATAGGAGAGGGTCCTCAGAACAGGAAACCTCCACAAGAGAAAGGAACATGCAACAGGATCCGCCCTATGACGGGATGTTTCCAGCTGTCTCCCAGGATGACGACAAAGCAGGACTGAGCATCTTACAGGTCAGGTGTGTGCCTATCCTCCTTGCCTTCCAGGGAGGCCAGCTGCACAGGGACAATGACTTGGGTCTGGGATAAAATCATGCCTGGTGGCCAGAGTGGGAAGAGCGGTCGATGCTGGCTGCCTGATTGCTCCAAGCTTACCACCAGCCACTCACTCGCTCTCTTAATTGACTTTTTCAGTCTGACTCGAGAAAATGACGTTACTCAAAAGGGACAATTCACTCAAAAGTGTGCAAACATGGTTTCACTAAGTAAATATCCAGTGGAGACTTAGTGCTGGAGGCAGCAGCTCTCCGCAAGGGCCACGGGAGCCTCCCTGCGGCTTGGCCCCGGCGATCAGAACACAGCTCCTTAAGCTGGGGCATGCGGATCACAATGACCCCGGAGGTTTTATTTAGTGTTGTGTATATATCTGAGGAGAGGCTCTACAGCAATAAGAAATATATTTACAAGGGGGCATGTAACTTCTCCAAAGTTTAAAAACTGCTGTATCAGAGGGTCTCTGCCTGTCCCCTGGTAAAATGAGACATGGACACTGCTGTCACAATGATCCCAGCCACAACACTGGGTTACGAGGCTGGCTTCGAGGCTTTGCAGTGGGTTATTAGGAAGACACAGCCACAGAGTGACGGTCTACTGGCAGTAGCCATTTAGGATCTGTTTGTCCCCTTTAATGAAGCCATGGCTGACCCCTCATTCTGGGGAGAGAATGGATATGTGTATATGCACGACGGGCCAGTCTGCTGTACAGCACAAATGATCACAACCTTGTCAATTAACTTCAAGAAAACTTGGAAAAAAAGTAATCCTCCCTCTAAGAGAGCAGTGAACAGAGGACTGAACTTTCCTAATGACACGTCGTCGCCAGCAAAAAGGTATGACCAGACACCCACATCAGCCTCCTGGAGCCACGACTATTCGTGGACGCTGTCATGTCCCCACAGGCCTGTGTTCTCCACACCCTGCAAGACAAGGTACAAAAGGGGACGGGAGCGCTTCCTCTTCAAAATCACTGTCTGTGTGATTGTTTTATTCAAGCTCCAGACCAGGGGATCCGTGGCCAAAGAACCTCTGGGAAAACTGTAACTTGAGACTTTCCAAAGCTTCTTCGACAGAAACGATGAGAAAGGTAAGGCATTATGGTGTCTCCCAAGAGGGCAGAGCCTGTGTGGAAGGGCCTTCACTGTGGCCCTTTTTCTGGAAGGGCCTTCACTGTGGTTAGTCTTCCTCTTGGAACCTCTGTCTTCACTGCCTTTTACGAGACCCTGAATGCCTCAAAGATGGGGACCTGGCGTGACATCTGGCACATCACAGATGCTACTGCAGCTCAGAGAGTAGGGATGCAGAAGACGCACAGAGGTTATGGGCTCCAATTCTATTCATTCTAATTAAAGAATTACCTGTGACTGGGTTTAGAGAGTTCCTGGTCTCCTAAAATAATGTATCCACTTTTAGCACTCCACACTACAAATTAGGGACAGCCTATAGAGAAGCTGAGGCTTTGGGGGATAGGAAAAAAAGAAGAGAAAAATATATTTCAGATACGATGATATAAAAATGGTGCAAAATTGACTATTTAGGTTATTGACATTTCAAAGTCACACTACCATTCGATGGTAATAAATATCACGCAGTAAGAATAATTTAAAACACCGATTGCACCTGGCTATTTATCCTTAGCTTTTCATCTCAGAAACCATCACAGAAGCACAAATAAAACTCTGCTTTTGTGAATATTCTGAGGGGCAGAGGCAGCTTATGTAATTAGATTAGGTAAACAATAATTAGATCAGGCAAACAACTGTCCTCACAGCCATATATCACCTTTGAGGCTCCTAAGGATTATTCACCAGCAATGAATTATTAACTAAGAAAAAAAACAGCGAGGTCCACAGATGTCATTTTTAAGAATTTTGTATAAAATGTAAACACAGGATCCATTTACACGATCGGAATTAGAATAAGTTTTTTGATATTCTAAGTCGGCCTTAAATGTTTCTGAATGAATGCTTGGGTGTCATGCCACAGACCCGTCTGTAACATCCATTCTCTGATTCCCATCAATGCCAGAATGCTCTTTGCACATGGCCTCGATTCTGACATCATACAACTCTAAGTTAAAATGAGTTTTTGAAACATGTTCTTCAACATAAATAAAACACACTGCGAAGGTGTTCTGGCTCCGAGCACCCGTAGGGCAGATGTCATTCACACGTTCGGATCCCGAGGGGCAAAACGTCCTGCACTTGAAGCCTCTGCGTTCTGTGAAGTTAGGTAACAGCCCGTCTCGTAAGCTTCTGATAAGCAAGGAACACTCTGCTGACCACCTCTTCCAAAGCAACTGGATTAACCTGTTCTGAATACTCAGCTCTCCCCACCAGGCTCTGTCAGAGCATCCCTTCCTCTATGGAAGTCACAATGGAAGATCCTTTGGACGCTGTCTTACTAAAGAAGCTCGCAGTCAGAGCAGTGCTCGAGTCTGCTGCCCTTCGCAGCGGAAGGCATCACACAGGAGTTGGAGGATTTCAGTGGGCCGAGGATAACGGCAGCAGGTCAAGAGCCTGGTCTCGGAGAACCGAGGCTCCGGCAACCCTCCTGACGGCCAAGGCCTCCCGAAGCAGGTCCACCCGTGGCTCCGCAGTCAGCCAGGGAAGGTTTCCTTGTCCCGGAGTCATTAGGGCACAGAGAGGAGATTCATATTACATTGTTCCCCCAACTTGTTTATTATTGTTTCCTACCTGACTTGGTTTTTCTTATTTCCTAAAATAAAACAAACAAGCTTCCCAAGTCCTTGCAGCCCAGTAGCTCTGAGGTTTGCTGCGCCATCGTACAGAAAGGTGTTTCTCGGAGGCTCTAAAAGGGCTACTGCGCTCACTTGGATTAGTCTTTCTACTTTCCGTCTGATGAGGAATTACGCATCTCCACCTGCTGTGGCTTAAAGATCTCCACGTTGCCTCGTGGGAAGTTCACCAACCACCCTTCCGCAGTGTCCCGTTGCCCATCACTTTTATCAGAGACTCAGTAAGTTCTGCTCAGTATCTCTGCTGAGAACCAGGACTGCAAACCCTGGTTCATGGAGAAAAAGCATCAGCAAGAAGTATCGAGAAGCCTCTGTCGAGCATTCTTCTCTCCATCCTTTGTTTCACTGTGTACATTCAAATCTGTCAAATGGAAAACAGGTATTTATGATGGAAGTCACACGGCAGGACCCACAGCGCTCACTCACTTCCTTCTGCTATAAATCTATCTTCTGTTCTTTGCCAAACCCGGTTCATCTCAGCCTCACTGCAAAGAATGCTCATGTTGGGTCAGGGCAACAATAAAACAATAAACTCAGTCCCTTTGGTAAGAGATGGAGAACAGTGAGTTTCCTGGCGGCCTCATGCTTAAGGATCTGGTGTTGTTGCTGTGCCTCGGGAAATTCTATATGCCATGGGCGCAGCCAGAAAAAAAAGAGCGAGAGAGATAGAGAATGACAGTCCAGACAATCAGAGGTAGAGGGGGAAAAGCTTGAGCAGAAAGCGTGGTACGAGACAGAGAATGAGGAGAAGGAAGAGAGCGTGGTCCAGAGAAAGCAGACGCTTTCCTTCTCTGAAAATCTGGGGCAGCACCAAAGCCTTCCCCCTCTCTCCCAGCACTGAGGGGATTCACCCAAGACCCGGAAAATGGATGAGCGACAGGGGGCAGGGTAAAGACTGCCAGTCATCCATAAAAAGCGGCTGCAGAGATGCTCTGTGGGCTTCCCTAGCCTCTGCCCTGAAAGCTAAGCCTATCTTTTTTTTTTTTTAAATGAGAGTTGCAACGTTTATTTCAGGTTCTCTCTTCCTTTTTTTTTTTTTTCTTTTTTTTTCTTTTTTGCCACACAGGCAGTATGTGGGAATTCCTGGGCCAGGGACTGAACCTACGCCACACAGCAGCAACCAGAGCCACAGCGGTGAGAACGCAGGCGCCTCAACCCGCTAGGCCATCGGAGAACGCCCTGAGCCTACCTTTGAGCTCTGCCGTCTGGTCCTCCTGCTCCTCTGCCATCATCTCCACAGGCGTGAGATTTCTGCCATCAACCATGTCCATCTTGATCATGCTGAGGTTGGTCAGGAGAAGAATGGGGTCGATGCCTTGACCACTGCTTTTAATATTCTCCAGGATCTTGAGACATTTGTATGACTTGAGTTCACTGATATTCTCCTCCAAGAAAAGAATGTAGAGGCTCAGGTCATTGTACCCTTCAGACTTGAAATGCAGAACGCCAAAGGTGGGCAGGACGTCATATACCTTGAGGATATCGGTCGCCTGTCGGAACGGAACAAACAGCGTGTAGATCACCACGGGCGCCAGCAGGACATACACCACGAGGTTGATGAAACTGAGCAACTGGAAGATGCCGACGGCGATGAGTTTGCACTGGAAGCGATCGGGGACAGCACTGTCGTTTTTCAGGATGCCGGATTTGATGCTGCAGATGAACTCATCCGAGAGGGAGGAGAGGCTGAAGTAATAGCCCAGGTAGATGCTTGCTAACAGTATGATGCTGAGTGTCAGCACCCGACAGGTGATGTACTTGACAACTAAATTTCTGGAGCTTTTCTTTGTCTTTAAGTACTGCTCCACAATTGGGTACTTGAAGTGGCTTTCTGATATCTCGCATGCACTGAAGAGAAAAAGAAATAACAATAACTTAAACCCTTATTAAGACCGTCAGATATAAACACATTCGACAGCATCCCATGGAAAATCTCTAATGCCTTCCCTCCAATACTTCACCAGGGAATAAAACTAGATTGGAAAAAAAAAAAAAAAAAAAAAGAAGGAAAAGCTATCATAAAATACTTTGCCCCTTTGTATTTTTAGGGCTGTCTGGTGCATTACATGTTCTATTTGTAAATTCTTAGAACAGTGCCTGGCACCTCATGACTGTTAAATGTTTGCTAAATAAATTTCATAGTTCTTATGCTACTGTTTGGTTTTTGTCTTTTTGCCATTTCTAGGGTGGGAGCTGTAGCCACCAGCCTACGCCAGAGCCACAGCAACTCGGGATCCGAGCTGTGTCTGTGACCTACACCAGAGCTCACAGCAATGCTGGATCATTAACCCACTGAGTGAGGCCAGGGATCGAACCTACAACCTCATGGTTCCTAGTCGGATTCGTTAAACACTGAGCCACGACGGGAACTCCACTATTTTTTTTTTTAAATTCTTTATTTATTTAGTCTCTTTGTCTTTTTGTTGTTGTTGCTATTTCTTGGGCCGCTCCCGCGGCATATGGAGGTTCCCAGGCTAGGGGTTGAATCGGAGCTGTAGCCACCGGCCTACGCCAGTGCCACAGCAACGAGGGATCCGAGCTGCGTCTGCAACCTACACCACAGCTCACGGCAACGCCGGATCGTTAACCCACTGAGCAAGGGCAGGGACCGAACCCGCAACCTCATGGTTCCTAGTCGGATTCATTAACCACTGCGCCACGACGGGAACTCCACTATTTTTTTTTTTAAATTCTTTATTTATTTAGGCCACCCCATGGGATGTGGAAGTTCCTGGGCCAGGGATGAGACCTGTCACAGCAGTGAAAATGCTGGATCATTAACCCACTATGCCATAAGAGAACTCCCCTGCTGCTGTTTTTGTTGGTTTTTTTTAAACTATAACTTTCTATTCAAGTGTGCAGAATAAGATAAAGTAGAATTTTCTAGCCTAGCTAGAATACACATGCCTCTGTAGGCAAGGGGTGGGAGGCAGACAGCTGGGTGGGTGTGGGCTGGGCTGCAGGCTGATCCACCTAGGCCAGGTCCCACATCTCCTACTTAAAGCCATGGGACAGTGTTTTTGACCTGGAAAAAATTAAAAAAAAAAAAAAAAAAAAAAAAAAGGAAGGGGGATAAATAAATGCAGTTAGGCTGTAAAGATGTTTTCAGGATTAAATGAGAGAATGTACTTCAAAAACTCAATACAGTGTCTGAGCTATACTAAGTATTTTTATTTAAGTTTTTCCTTTCATAGCTGCACCTGTGGCACATGGTAGTTCCTGGGTCAGGAGTCAAATTGGAGCTGCCGCTGGAGGCCTACAACACAGCCATGACAATATAGGACCCGAGTGGCACCGATGACCTGTGCTGCATTTTGTGGCCACGCCAGATCCTTAACCCACTGAGTGAGGCCAGGGATCAAACCTGTACCCTCAGAGAGACAGCGTTGAGGTCTTAACCCAAGGAGCCACAACGGGAACTCCCATATTAAGTATTTTTAAAATGAGAGCTATTTATATTATTATTGCTATTGTCAATAACAAAAACCAGCAGAAGAATGTGAAAAAGGCAATGGGAAACAGCTGCCTACTGGTTCCCCATTTCCCACACACCTGTTCTCTGAGTTCGGGGGCCTCATAATCCCCTGCACTTCTCCATGAAGGGGTGAGTCAGAGCAACTAGCCCTGCCTTTCAGGACATGAGACAGTGATGCTTCTCTCTACAAGGGCAGAGCTCTGGATGGGAGGGCAGGTGCTGGGCAGACAGGTGGAGGTAAGATTGGACGAGAGCAGTCTTCCTGCCTCCCCCAGGGTGTCCCTGGGTGAATGATCGCCCACCATGTACTGGCAGCGAGGACCCTAAGCCCAGATGGGCAGGAGAAGGGCCAAGAACGCCTCCTCCCAAACCCTGATGGGCTAGCGGCTGGGGGCGAAGTTACCTTTGCCCCACGTACTCCTTAACGTCCGGAGCTGGGCAGGCACCGTCTCTCAAGTCACCGTCATGCACGCTCTTTGTGGCTTTAATTGCACGGTTGTAAACTTTGTCAAGTTCTTCCATGATAAACTTCAGGTCTGAGCAAAGATGAGGAGCCGCTGTGAACCGCCAGAAGAGGGAGGGCAGGTACAGGAGGATCGCCACCAATAACAGGATGTAGGGGAAAAACTGGAAGACAGGAGAGCACATCAGTGGATCCGCATGCCCCCCGCTGGAGCAACTGTGCTAACAAGGGCTGCTCGCAGTTTTCCCACTTTGGGACAAAAGCGCATGCCCCCACCGCTTAGGAACAGCAGGCTCCTTCCCCAGTAGCTCCTTCTTAGGGCTAAATTCACCTGTCCAGGTAATAATGCCTGACACTGGCGACTACCTTTTCCCCCCATTTCAATAGACTTTCACTTAAAATAACTGGACACGACAGGGTACCCAGGGGTGTACCTGAAAAAATAAAATGATTACCCTGTCCTTTAGAATAATCCCTCAACAAAATCCTGATTAAGAAACAGAAAACAGTTGTTTTCTGTTTTTTGTTTTTTTTCTTTTTTAATTGCTACAGGTTTAGGTGGTCACGGAGGCTTTTCAAATGGTTTCTTCCTCTCTGGAGTCTGGAGACATGACACAGAAATGCATACCTTTGTGCAAAACAAATCAGAAAAAGGTTGGCCTCAGGGATCCAGGAATTCCCCCACAAAATAGCAGAAATAAGCTGGTAAAAGTCACAGAACGCAGAACGGACCTGCCATGGATGGGACAGACAGTGGGGACCGCAAAACGCTCTTGTTTCACAGCTGGACAATCTCAAGTCCAGAGAAGATGACCACAGGGGGCAACAGTCATGAGGGGAGCAGGTCCAATGAGAGAGGATTTAGCTATCAGAGAGGGCCAACAGCATCCAGGCACCAGGGCTCCCGGGCAGTGAGGCAAGGCTTAGCCTCAGAGAAGATGCAGAAAAACCACGGGCCCTCAAGCAGATCTGAGGTTAAGCTCAGCCGAGGGGCCTTGGCAGTGAGGGTGCCAAGCCTCTGACTTCAGTTTCCATATCTATGAAATGGTCACCTAATACAGGTGTTACGGAGATCAAATGAGATACTTTATGGAAAATGCTTAGCATGGTGCCTGGCATGTAACAGGCACTAAAACATACCAACTAAAACCAGCGGCAGGGCTCCTGAGCGGGCAGGTTATCTTACATCCTCACAATGTCCCTGGCGAGGCTGTCACTCATGGCTTCATTTTGCAAAGGGAAAGAGGAACGCCCAGAGCAGTTCTGGTCACAGAGCACAAAGCTGGGGACAGAGACAGACTATGACGCCTGACCTCTCTTACCCCAGAACCAGGCTTCTTCCACCATAACACGCTGTAAAGTATTTTACTTCTCTGGAAAACTCCCTGCCTTTGGACTGGTCTCCCTCCACAGCTCCTCCGAGTGGTGACAGGAAGAGGCCACGACAGCCTTGACTTGACTAAAAAAAACCCATCTCCACATCCCCGGGAGCAGACAGAACACCCAGCACCATGACTCTCACTATAAGCTGAGATGTACAGAAAAGTTGCAAAGACGGTACAGAGCATCCTTGAATGTACCTCATTCAATTTTCCCTACTGTGAACACCTTACATTTCCATGGTTCCCACGAGGAAGAAACCATCGAGGGCACATCAGGCTTTTATCCGGATGTCACTGTGCTCCCATCCAGGATTTCCACTGCATTCTGTTGTCATGGTTCCCCAGACCCCTTGGTTCTGTGACAGTTCCTCCATCTTTCCTTATTGTTCATGAAGCCTTAACATTTTTATTTTTATGTAGTTTTTCTTTTTAGGGCTGCAAATGGAAGTGTCCAGGCTAGGGGTCAAATCAGAGCTGCAGCTGCCGGGCACAGCCACAGCCACAGCCACAGCCATGCCAGATCCGAGCTGCGTCTGCGACCTACACCACAGCTCATGGCAATGCCAGATCCTTAACCCCTGAGTAAAGCCAGGGATTAAAACAACATCCTCATGGATACTAGTTGGGTTCTTAACCCACTGAGCCACAACAGGAGCTCCAAGAATAACATTTTTAAATGCATAGAATAGCACATACATCCACAGAGGAAATGGATAATGTTGCTATACAGCCATCACACCATTAAAAGACCGATCTGTCTGTGCTTCTTTATTAGCACATTTAATGGGATCTAACAGATGGTCCAACAACAGTAACTCCGAAGTGGTGAAGAGTAAAAAGTACCCCAAGATACCTGTGATGCCAGTGGGTGACACAGTGACAGGGGCACTAATACCACTACAGATTCTTGCCTACTTACATACGCATTTTGTCATGGTATGTTTTTGTTGGAAATGCATAATAAAGCTGACGTGCGGTTTCTTATTCCAGTTCGTGGACTCCCTGAGGCTTGGAAACGTCACAAAGCAGTCACACTAATGCACACGCTGCTTTCGTTTGGGGTTCTGGCACGGATGGGGGTTCTCAAAATTACTAACCCACTGTGCAAACAGCCACTACACAATGACACACAACAGGCTGTAATTAGTTACATTTTGGCTACATAATTCATAATGGGCTGCGGTGAGAAGCAGTGTTCCTTGAACCCCAACCCTCTGAAGGGTGCCCATTAGGACAAAAATGTAACTGCATGAGGAAGATTTTGTGCTGCTTCCATAACTGAAAGAAGCAGGTATTTTCTTGGGGAACCACAGAGGGAACATGATTTCTAACCTGGGGCTGTAGAGTATTTGTCTAAATCACTTTTGTTTCAGAGCTATTTGAATAATAGCATTTTCCCTCCAACCATTCCTTTGAATGAAAAAGAGACTGTTTATAGTCTGGAGCAATTTGTCTAACATGCCGACACGGGGCAATAATTAGTGCACAGCTCACTGCAATTAGAAAAATGAATGTTTAAGAGTGTTGCAATAGTGGCTGTTTTGCTTTCTTCTAAAACAGCCTGGCACCTCGATCACCTCTAGAGGAATGCAGTTGAATGCCCCGTTTCTTAGTTTTTCTCCACAGTTAAACCTCTTTTTTCCTTTTCATCAAAAATAAAAAAGGTGACTTTCAGTGAGTCGGTCACAAGGTGGTATTAAAATGAATTCAACTGAAATAGGAACCCAAAAAAGCATTAAATTACAGTCTTTAAACACCCTTTTGTCCAAATAAGGAATGCAGAAAAATTGCCACGCTTTGAGTGCATCTGCTGGATGGGAACGGATTTGTTCCCAAGCTCTGTCTACTCCCAATTAGTCCTGAGATGCTCGGCACCTTTCAAAGCCATCATTGCACAGTTCTGTACGAGGTCCCAGCTACTTAGCACTGAGCTCTTCCAAAGTTAGTGAAGCCAGGAGTTCTGTTGTGGCTCAGTAATAACAAACCTGACTAACTGCCACGAGGACATGGGTTTGATCCCTGGCCTCGCTCAGTGGGTTAAGGATCCAGCATTGCTGTGAGCCATGGTATAGGACATGGCTGGTTCCCAAGTTGCTGTGGCTGTGGCATAGGCCGGCAGCTTCAGCTCCGATTTGACCCCTAGCCTGGGAATGTCCATATGCCGTGGTGCAGCCCTAAAAAGACGAACAACAAAACAAGGTTAGGAAGTGTCTCAAAGCACGGGGGATGAAGGAGCTAGCCCGGTCTTCAGTCCAGCTGCCTTAAAACTTTGTTTTGTTTCTGGAAGGAGGGTACTGAGAACAACAGACCCACCAGATGGAAGGCCTCTTGAAAGGGGAACTGGCCCAACTTCCCTTCGTATTCAAATCCCCTTTACCTCATCTATGGCAAAGACGTGTTCAACTAGAACTGAACAACTCCTCCCTTGAAATGTATAGGATCGTGTCTTATGAGATTAAATGCAGATGGATAAATTCATTCAAAAACATCTCATTTCATTTGCCAGTTAAGTGATGATAATGAACCCAACTAATATCCATGAGAATGCTGGTTCAATCCCTAGCCTCTCTCCGTGGGTTAAGGATCTGGCATTGCTGTGAACTGTGGTGTAGGTTGCAGATGTGGCTTGGATCCTGCTTGCTGTGGCTGTGGTGTAGCTGATGGCTACAGCTCCAATTGGACCCCTAGCCTGGGAACCTCCATATGCTGCAGGTGTGCCCCCCCCCCCCCCGCCAAAGACTCAGCTCTCCACTGCCCTGTAGACAGTCAGACAGCCTCTTTCCTCTGCCTGGTGAACTCTCACCCATCCAAAGCACCAAGGTGAATGAGCGAGCCTACAGGTGAGGAAGTAGCAAGAGCTAAGGACCCAAGGGTGTGTACTAGGGTGAAAACTCCTGTCCACCCCAAACCTCGGAATGTGACATGGTTTGGAAATGGGGTTGTTGCAGATGTAACTAGTTAAGATGTGGTCCTGCTAACTTAAGGCGGGCCCCAACCCAATGACAGAGACTGCCATCCCTCTAAGACGGCCACGAGAAGACAAAGTAAAGCTGTGAAGACGGAGGCAGAGACTAAAGCAAAGCACCTATAGCCAAGGACGGCTGGTCACCCCGGGAAACAGAAGAAAGGCACAGACAGACCCTCCCTCTCAGCCCCAAAGGAACGGACTCTGCTGACAACCTGATTTCCAGAACTAGGAGAGAAGAAATTTCTCTTGTTTCAAGCTACTGAGTTTTTGGTAATTTGTCATGGAAATCCTAGGAAACTCATAGAAAGGGGAAGCGGAGACTGAATTACAAAGCTCCCACAGTGTGGGAAGCCACTGCTGGAGGGCGTGATGGAAAGTGATTCTAGAAAGATTATTACAGCAGTGGAAAAAGGAGCACCCTGGAGAGGAGAGACAGAGCAGGAGGTTACTGCAGTAAGGCGGGGGGTGGGGGGGTCATAAGCACTAGAGCAGCAGTGGGGGAGACAGACCTGAGAGCTACACACACGGGGAAACATGCCTTCCAGGGCCAGCCTGGAAGTGACGCATGGACACGAGGAAGAGCTGAAGCTAATTGTGGGTTTCTCTCTTATGAGGCGGACCTGAGGAGATGAGAAAGTCTGAACATGAGACACCTGCTATTAAGAACATCTTGATGGGGAGTTCCTGCTGTGGCGCAGCGGTAATGAACCCGAATAGTATCATGAGGATGCAGGTTCGATCCCTGGCCCCGTTCAGTGGGTTAAGGATCCAGTGTTGCCATGAGCTGTGTGTAGATCACAGATGTAGCTTGGATCCTGCGTGGCTGTGGCAGTGGTGGAGGCCAGCGACTGCAGTTCCAATTTGACCCCTAGCCTGGGAACCTCCATTTGCCGTGGGTGTGGCCCTAAAAATAAATAAATAAATAAATAAATAAATAAATAAATAAATGGAATTTCTTGATGGGGGAAACGGTCTGGGGCTTCGGGATGAGCCTATGCACACTGTGGCACATGGAATGACTGGCCAAGGGGGACCTGCGGTACAGCACAGAGACCTCTACCCAATACTCCGTGACGATCTATGTGGGAAAAGAATCTGAAAGAGAATGGACGTGTGTATATATGCACAACTGAATCACTTTGTTGTAGAGCAGACATTATCGCAATACTACAAATCAACTTTACTTCAATAAAACATTAAAAGATGGGAAAAAAAGAATATCTTGGTGAAGATGTGCAGCAGGTAACTAAAAACAAGACAATCTGTCCATCCTTCCAGCTCAGGATTTTGGAGCATATACAGGGGGTCAAAGCCAAGAGGATGGCTGGGATCCTCCAAGGAGAATGTGCAGAGGGAGGCAAGAGACCAGAAAGTAGGTGAGGCCCTAACACTGAAGGGTCAGTGAGCAGCAAGCAGGTAAACCAAGAACAAAGTTCACAGGAGAAGCAATACGTAAAGATCCATGGGTGGCATTTGTTCTGGGGTGCTTGCTGTTTGGACAGTAACGCCCTTAAAGAGAACCTCGAATATGGGAAGTTGGATGAGTTTCTAGCAGCCAGGAAGGCGAATGCCTTCATTCCATCAGCAGAGGACAGAGAAGAACAAGAATAGTTCATTTTATTCTGTGCTCCAGGGAAGACACCCAAGGTAGCAGGCTCTGTGCTGCTGCGTGACATTCCGGGAAGGACCTAACAGGAGGAGAGACTCCAAAAAGAGAAGAGGGCAAGCAGGGCATCTGCGGGAAAGAAAAAAAGACTCCCCTTAACAAAATTAGAGCCAAGCCACAAGGGACAGCGTGCCTAAGGATCTGGAGGAAAATGGATCGGACTGTCCCGTGAAGCGGGAAGTTCTCTTTCACTGGATCACCTGGGAGGGCTTCAGAGCTCCCACGCAAGCCTAGACAGTAAAGGTTTGGGAGCCATATGGCCTCTGTCATAACCATGTGACTCTGTGACAGTATAAAGGTAGACACAGGTGATGTGCAAATCCATGGGTGTGGCTGGCTTCCAATGAAACTATTTGCAGAAATGCGTGAGGAGCTGGATCTGGCTGGAGTACAGCTGTCAGTCTGCCAAGCCCTGCCCTGGATTTTTTTTTTTTTTTTTTTTTTGGCCACACCTGCGGCATATGGAAGTTCCCAGGCTAGGGGTAGAATCAGAGCTGCAGCCGCCGGCCTACGCCACAGCCCCAGCAATGCTAGATCTGAGCCGAATCTGCGACCTACACCACAGCTCACGGCAACACCGGATCTTTAACCCACTGAGCGAGGCCAGGGATCGAACCTATATCCTCAAGGATTTTAGTCAGGTTCGTTACCACTGAGTCATGACGGGAACTCCTGTCCTGGATCTTTGCTTCTCAAAGAGTAAGGCACAAGCACCCTCAGTATCACCTGGGAACTTGTGAGAAATGCAGAATGCAGGCTCCGTCAGACCTACTGAATCTGAGCCTCTATTTCCACAAGGTCTCCAGGTGATCTGTGTGCACACGGAGTTTGGAAAACACTGGTGTACACGAGGGGTGTCTACACCCAAGCTGGCCCAGCAGCAGCAGACTCTCCTGAGAAGTGGAGGAAAACCACACTCCTGGCCTTAACCTCAGAGGCTCCAATCTAGTGGTCTAGATGGGGCCCAGGATCCTGTATTTTTAACACAGATAATGCTAAGGTTTGAAAAACTCTGGCCTGGGAGTTCCTGTTGTGGCTCAGTGGGTTAAGGACCTGACATAGTGTCCATGAGGATGCAGGTTTGACCCCTGACCTCATTCAGTGGGTTAAAGATTCATCATTGCCGGGAGCTGTGGTGTAGGTCGCTGATGCAGCTCGGAGCTGGTGCTGCTGTGGCTGTGATATAGGCCGGCAGCTGTAGCTCCAATTCAACCCCTAGCCTGGGAACCTCCATATGCTGCAGGTATGGCTGTAAAAAGAAAAACAAAACGAAACCTCTAGTCTGGAGAACCCCTCCAACTAAGTGTCTATGAATCCACTTAAAGGAAATATACAAAGATTTGACAACTCTGTTCATTTTATTTTCTTGTTCCTATTGTTGTTTGGTTTTCACTTAACCTGCTTTTCTGGGAGTTCTCTTGTGGCGCAGCAGGTTAAGGATCCAGCATTTTCACTGTAGTGGCCCAAGTCACTGCTGCGGGAGGGACAGAACCCCCGCCCCAAAGGCCCGTTATCAAACAGTCCTAGAGTGCCACCTGCTGGTCGCCTTGCATTTCCACCAGATTTCCACCTTAGAGGTGCAAGAGGCCACCAGAAATAAATGGAGTGGGAGAGAAAGGGAGGAGGAAAAGGGAAGGAGGTATGAAAGAAGTCAGTGGGGAGGAATGACAGCATGAATCACATTCCACTGCCTGACGCATGCATTAATATCACACCGAGTACCTTCTTTAGGGGGAGTCTGGGTCTCCTGGTTTTAACTCTGGCATCAGAACTGAGCTGAAAAGTGCTCACATAAATGCCATGCCTCTAACCCCCTCATCATGAGCAGTAGTCAGAACACTCCCAGAGAACTAAGTCTGGGTTTTTTGTTTTTTGTTTTTTGTTTTGTCTATTTAGGGCCGCACCAGAGGCATATGGAGGTTCCCAGGCTAGGGGTCGAATCAGAGCTATAGCTGCTGGCCTATGCCACAGCCACAGCAAGGCATTTGCAACCTATACCACAGCTAATGGCAATGCTGGATCCTTAACCCACTAAGCAAGGCCAGGGATTGAACCAATGTCCTCATGGATACTAGTTGTGTTCGTTACTACTGAGCCACAGAGGGAACTCCTTAAGTCTGGTTCTGAGCAGGACATGCAAACCACCTCATCTCTCTCCTCACTTGCACATGTAACATGTTCTGAGCATCCGCCTTGGGCTATGCATTGTCCTCAGGGTATAGCGATGAACAGAACACCGCATGGTCTCTGCCTGCATGGAACTTAGCGACTTGCAATACACAATCCATTAAAGAGAATTAAGTTAGTAATGACCTTATATCCCAGGGTGATTCCAGGAAAAGTGCAGGCAGGCTGCTCTGGGAATACACAGCCAAGCAACATAGATGGGGGGGGGGTGGTACAGCCAATGTTCTGCTTGGCTACTGGCTCATTTCTAGGAACTGGATATCTGAGGCAGGGTGTGCAGTCGGCCGTCCACACAGTGGCCTGTCTTACTTTTAGAAGCTTCACACTGACTCACCGGGCTCTTGAAGCAGTTTGAATTGGCAACAACCCTTAGTCTAGAGGTTCAGGGAAAGCTTCTAGGCAGAGATGACATTTAAGCTGAGACTGGAGTTCATCAGATTTGGGGGGTGGGGGTTCAGGAAGACTCTTCAAAGCAGAGTGTGTGCGAAACAGCCAGGCAACATGAGGCCTGTGGGAAGTCAGAGTCCCTGGGCCCAGGGGGTGGTGGGGATGGATCCAGAAGTGATCCGTCCCCAAGGGTTCCCAAGGGCCTGAGGAAGAGTGAACGCTGTTAGCCAAAATAATTTTTGTTTTTTGCTTTTTTTTTTTTTTTTTTCCCAAAATAGTTTGTTTTTTTAAAAGAACCAGAGACATTTCATGGGGACACTGGTGATTATGTAGAAAAGGGCAGAACGGGAGAAGAAATGACAGCAGCAAGGGGACAAAGATGACAGCCAGCTGCCCTAGGGGCTGGACAGAGGGATGAAAGACTTAAGCTTCATTTAAGAAAGCAGACCAGGAGTTCCCGTCGTGGCGCAGTGGTTAACGAATCCGACTAGGAACCATGAGGTTGCGGGTTCGGTCCCTGCCCTTGCTCAGTGGGTTAACGATCCAGCGTTGCCGTGAGCTGTGGTGTAGGTTGCAGACACGGCTCAGATCCCGTGTTTGCTGTGGCTCTGGCGTAGGCTGGTGGCTACAGCTCCGATTCAACCCCTAGCCTGGGAACCTCCATATGCCGTGGGAGCGGCCCAAGAAATAGCAACAACAACAAAAAGACAAAAGACAAAAAAAAAAAAAAAAGAAAGCAGACCAGGTGGGACTCCACGGTGGACAGGACACGGGGCTGGAGGAAGAGTCCCAATGGCCCTCAGATTGCAGGCTGATGAGACAGGGTGGTGGGTGGTGTCATTAACTGAGTAGACATTACAGTGGGGACAAGCAGGAAGTGCAAGTTCAGCTTCGAACAAGACCTTCAAGTGTTCAAGTTCAGGGCACCTCTGGGCGTGGATCTGGAGCTCAGGCGAGAAGGCTGGGGTGGAGATGAAGACTGGGGTGTGAGTGGCCCAGAGAAGGAACCCCAAACCAGGAGCTGGGGTTTTACACGAGATGGTCCAGGGACGGGGGGTGCAGCTAGAGACTAGGGCGTGGCCTAGGACAGAGCCTCTGAGGAACCCCAACTCCTCAGGAATGGACAAAAGGGAAAAGAGTCTGCCAGGGCGACAGAGAGCAGGTGCAGGAGGGCGTGGTCCGCAGGACTGGATGTCAGAGAGAAGCCAAGGGGCACACGCATCAGGGATTCACTCAGCATCAGGGAGGCCACTGGCGCCAGATGGGTTTGATGGAGACAGACGTGCTAAGATGTTAATGGGATGAGAAACCTCAGGAAGGGCCAGTTGAGGATGCAAAGGAGAAAGATGGGGAGCAGGTGTTGCTGCAAGTGGGGAAGGAGGATCCAGAACACAGCGGGACACATGGGGGTCCAGCTTCAGTCAGGAGAAGGGGTCTCATCTGTTCAGGAAAAAGAAGGAGAGGGCTGGTGCTACATGGGGACATTGGGGAGGCCAGGTGGCAGGGAGCTGAGGGTTTCTCGAGTTCGAGTTCGAGCTTGAGCTGCTTTTTCCTCCGAAGGTGGGGGGAGGGCCTCAGAGGGAGGCAGTGGTAGGGAGTGGGATGTCCCAGTGTCACCCCAGGTAATGACAAACTCAGAACAAGGCAGCCACCAGAATGGTGACAAGTGGAAAGGAGGCAAAGGTCTTTGGAGATGACACAGAGGACATTGCATCAGCTGTGTCAGTTGGCAGGACACACAAGGCACTCTGGGGTGGAGAACGCTCACCAAAGTCTTGAATGAATGAGGAGGCGGGGATGACGTGGCTGGGTGTCAGGAACGTCGAAGGAGCCGGGTTTTTACCTGAAGGAAGCACAGCCAGGGTGACGAATATACATGTGCGGAGATGACACAGATCTTCACGCCCACCCTGAACGAAGGACCTCCTGGGCCAACGGTGGGCTCCCTGCCCCCGCCAAGCCCAACAGCTCTTCTGCTGGAAAGACCCTCCGGATGCCGAGTTCTCCAACTGGTAACCTGCACCCACCCCTTTTTCCCATGTGAATAACATCTGAAATCGGAGAGAGGCCACGTGCTCAAGCCATCTGGCCTGGGGACCTTGGATGAGGCATCGCCCGCCATGGTCCTCGGCATCCGCCCTGTGAAAGGAGGAGCCTGTTTTAACAACCACGCGTCCACTGAAGGTGGAGAAGCCAAAAGAAAACCCACAGGAAGAGCTTTCTAAACTTGAAAAAAGAATCCAGCAACCCAAGATCTGGGGAGGTACTCGAAGTGCTGAAAGCGGAGACTCAAACAGATACCTGTACCCTCATGTTCCAGCAGCATCTTCCACCACAGCCAAGAGGTGGAAGCAACTCCAGTGTCCATCAGTGGATGAATACGGAAGGCGGTGTTTACATACAAGGGAATTATTACTCAGACTTTAAAAGGAAGGGAATTCAGAGTTTCCATCGTGGCACAGCGGAAACGAATCTGACCAGGAAGCATGAGGTTGCAGGTTCGATCCCTGGCCTTGCTCAGTGGGTTAAGGATCCAGCGTTGCTGTGAGCTGTGGTGTAGGTCATAGACGCGGCTCAGATCTGGCATGGCTGTAGCTGTAGCATAGGCTTGTGGCAACAGCTCCAATTAGGACCCTAGCCTGGGAACCTCCATATGCCCGCAGGTGTGGCCCTATAAAGACAAAAGACAAAAAAAAAAAAAAAGAAAAAAAAAAGAAAGAAGGGAATTCTGATGCATGCTCTATATAACATGAGTGCAACTTCAAAACATTATGCTAAGTGAAACAAGCCAGATACAAAAGGACAAATATTATTTTTTTCCTTCTTTCTTTTTGGCTGTGTTCACAGCATGTTCCTGGGTCACGGATCGAATCCGCACCATAGCAGTGACGGGAGCCACAGCAGTGACAATGCAGAGTCCTTAACCCGCTAAGCCATACAAGAACTCAGGACAAATATTATTTGACCTCACTTATATGAGGTACCCAGAATAGGCAAACTCACCCAGGTAGCCAAAGAGACAGGAAGCTGAGTGCTCGCCAGGGTGGAGGAAGGGAAAATAGGCAGTCGCTGCTTACTGAGCACAGAGGGTCAGTCTGGGAAGATGAAACAGATGGATGATGGTAGCGGATGCACCACAAGGTGAATGTATTTAACGCCACTGACGTGCACACCTCAAAAGAGGCTAAAAAGTTAAATCTTACAACGTGACTCCTTTATCACACACACGCAAAACTTGAAAAGGCATCAGTGGGAAAATAAGGCAGCTGTGGTTACAGAATCCAGCCTGGCTAAGGAAGCCACACGGACACAGCCGTCCTCCCTTTAGGCTGCAAACCTGATTTTCCTCGGACCACCTGCACTAGTTTCTTTTGGGGCACACACCCCAGTCCCACACGCTGGATGGCTTAAAACAACAGAAATTTGTCCTCTCACTGTTCTGGAGGCTAGAAGAACAAAATCAAGCTGGTGGCAGGTCTACATTCCCTTCCAGCCTGGACGGGAGGATCCCTCCTCCCGCTTCCAGTGTCTGGGGGCCCCACACGCGTATGGCTCATGGCAGCAGGACGCCAATCCAGGCCTCTGTCATCACGTGGCCGTTTTCTCCCTGGGTGTTCCCGCATCACCCTCCCTCTGGGCATGTCTGGGTTCAGATGTCTCCCTTCTGAGGGCATCAGACCCACTGGGTTAAGGGCCCATTCTATTCCAGCATGAACTCATCTTAACCAACCACGTCTGCAGCAAGCCTAGATCCAAATCAAGTCATAGTCTAGGGCGCCAACATAGGGTCTGGGGGGACACAACAGAACCCACGACACCACCCAAACGAAGAGTTCATCTAAGTCTCAGTGTCCCGGCAGCATCTGACACAGGCTATGATACTGCTGCGGCCCTTCTTGAAGATACCCTGGTTTTCATTTGAACAAAACACCCTTATCCTTTTCCCCAGGACCCCCAGCCCTCTGTCTCCTTTGCCGACACCCCCTACTGCCCCGCCTCTCAGGGGCACAGCACCCTCTCTGACCTGGTCCCCCCCCTGCCCTCACTCCCTAGGAAATCCCACCCAGTCCCACCGTGTTAAATACCATCCCCGGAGAGACCACGATATATACGCCCCCACCCCACTCTCACAGCTTCAGCCACCACGGGCCACTGCCTGCGTGACACTTCCCTGGACCACCGAGTATCTAATGCCACATGTTCCAGCAGAAGTATTTGGTTTTCTTCTAAAACCGTCTCCTTCCCCAGAGCCACAATGGGAAGGCCCCCAAATCTGTCTACTTTTCATCTGCTCCACTATTGTCACCTGACGCCAGTGGATGGGACACTTCGGCTGTGAGCCATGTCCAGCCACAACAGATGGTGTATATATACTGTCTCCCTCGATATAGAGCTGCAGCAGTGACCGTGACCAGCAAGGAAAACAATTACCATCTGGCCCTTTACAGAAAAGTCTGATAACCCCTGGTCTAAGCAGTTAATATCATCCTTTGACTGTCCTTTAGGTCATCTTCGAGTCATCAATAAAACACCAAGTGGTGCGCTTAGATCGACTGTTCTTTGCCTTCTCAGAAATAACAGCTTCTCTTCCTTTTTGTTTCTGGATCAAAACCCTCACTCTATGCCTACCGGTGGCCCTGTCCCTGCCTCTGTTCCCTCCGAGGACAACATCAGGTTCACCCTGCTCAGGGACCTGCCATGGCTCCCACGGTCTCCGGCATTTAACCTGTGTCCCTTCTTAGTTTTCGAAGATCCTCTGTACCACTGGCCCGACCCTCCACAGTCAATTCAGGGCTTCCGACAGGACGAGCCAACAGCCTGCCCCTCTCCCAGAAGGTGCTTAGTAGATGGAGAATAAAGAACTATGGGGAATCTGGAGTTCCTGTCGTGGCTCAGTGGTTAGCGAATCCGACTAGGAACCACAAGGTTGGGGGTTCGATCCCTGGCCTTGCTCAGTGGGTTAAGGATCCAGCGTTGCCATGAGCTGTGGTGTGGGTCGCAGACACTGCTTGGATCCTGCACTGCTGTGGCTGTGGTGTAGGCTGGCGGCTCTAGCTATCCAATTAGACCCCTAGCCTGGGAACCTCCATATGCCGCAGGTGCGGCCCTAGAAAAAGACAAAGAAAAAAAAAAGACAAAAAAAAAAAAAAGTATGTCTGATCAATCTCTTATTTGGATCTCCTGTGGATCTGTTTCCGGCACTGGGTTTTCTCTTGGTTTTCTTATACACTGCTCTTTTCGATTGTGTGCTGATCATTACACATGATAAACTGGAGTAAGAACCCAGTGCTCGGGATGAAGTTATTTCCTCCAGAGAGGAAAGGTTTATTTTTGCTTCTGGCTGGTGGGTGAACTCTGTGACAATCCCGAATCCCCTTCATTCAGTTGGTCCTGAACTGCCTCAAACCGAGACTCCAGACCCTAGGAGGGCTGGCGGACCTCTGCATCACACCCTTACTCCCCAGCAACGGCCTCTCAAGCCTGGGGTGTTGACCCAGATCCTTCCAACCTGGCCCATCCCCACTTCGATTTTTGTCCCCAGCCCTGTGAATCTGGCAAGAACTCTGCTCAGATCCTCAGCCCAACTTCCGCCCCAACCAGCTAGGCCACCATCACTGGAAAGAGCGTTCCTTCATCTCTCACCGACATTGGACACTTAAGGCTTAGCTACCCACACTGCTTGGCTACCCACACTGCTTTCCTGGATGTGCCCCCCGGCCCTGCAGCGGCAGGGGAAACCCAGAGACCGGATGCTCGCCTTCCAGCCAGCAACTGGTCCTGGACTCCTGGGCAGGACCTTTCCAAGTGCTCATGTCCTCACATGTAAAATGCACCGGGATCAAAATCTCTGAATTTCTTCCTGCTCTAAAAGTTTCGCAGCCTCGAACACCCCTGCCAACTCTTACACCGGACAATCCCAGGGCACACACTCTTCTTCTGCGGATCCAGCAGTGCCCAGCCCTGCCACTGACTGCGCCCTTCCATTCTCAGAAGGCCATTATAACAAATGGGTTTAAAGCACAACAGCCTGCATTGAGATTTGCAAACAAAGATGTCTAGTTTCTAGAGCTGTGCCCATTCATACTGAAATCCTTATTATTTTCTGCCCTGGCTACCAAGCCATGCAAAGTTGATGAAGCCCCAATGAATGCTCAAGTCGAAAGTCAAAGACAAAAGCCCAACCCCAAAGAAGAAAGGAGTCGTCAGCACAGGGCATGATGATGCCCAGTGGCCCGCAATACATACTCAACACGAAAGGAACAAGCCTGAGTCACAGCAGAGGACTGCAGCTGTTCTTTTTTAATCAGAAGGGGCCTTCCCTTGTGGCTCACAACATGACACAATGTTGCTTCTCAAAAAGAAGGATGCCGACTCTGCCGACTCTGTGTTCAGCAACAGGTCAAGGCAGGAGAGAGTCGACCTTCAGCCTCTGGTTTTTCAGAAGCGAACATTCCACGCCTTCCCCAGTGAATGAGGACACCAGAAGATACACAAACATTCTAGTCCTCTTTGTGATGGACAAAAGGACCGGGGGTAGAAAATAATGACAGTCGGAAACAAAGTCCCACTTTCACAAGTGCAGAGAAGACCCAGTGGAGCCACTTCATTTTGCAGAGAGCACTCTCCTGCCCTAACCTGCTGACTCTGGCCCAGGGTCCACATGGCCAGGCTGTGTGCCCTGTGCGCCCACCCCTCTCAACGGGGCTCCTGACCCCTCTTCTTCTCTGCTGACACCGGTGTCTCCTGGGGAGCATCTCTGCTTCCTTACAGCATGTGGACCCATCAGAAAGCAAAGGAATTGTATTCCAAAAGCTGTGCTGCAGCTAACACCCCAGACGGAGTCATCTGTGGGCTTCTTCTTTTTTTTTTTTTTTTGCTTTTTAGGGCCCCACCCGCAGCATAGGGAGGTTCCCAGGCTAGCGGTCTAATCAGAGCTATAGCTGCTGGCCTATGTCACAGCCACAGCAATACCAGATCTGAGCCGCGTCTGCAACCTACACCATAGCTCAAGGCAACACCAGATCCTTAACCCACTGCTCGAGGCCAGGGATCGAACCCACAACCTCACGGTTCCTAGTCAGACTCGTTTCTGCTGCAGCATGATGGGAACTCCCCCCAGGCTTCTTGATGCTGCAGTAACACACCGGCTAGAAGCTACTGACCAGTTGATCTTTACTTTTCCCAAGAGACCCGGCATGGGCTGGAGAGGAGCTGGCCAAAGCTCTGACTTCCCAGCTCTGTGCTCCCCGACAATGGGCACTCAGGCCTGACAAAGGTACTGAGAGCCTCCTATGCCCAGACACTGCTGGGCATCAAGGGCAGAGGGTGATTGAGACACGTGAGGACCCGGCCATCACAGAACTAAAACCAAAGAGCACCTCAGTTTCCCACCTGCTAAAGGTGGGGGCTGGACCGAGTCACATCTGAGGTTCCTTGTGATTTTAAAGGACTACGGCCGCACAATCTGAGCTGCAGTCCTGGTTGGCCACATGCACCTGGCCAGGACTGTGACCTGGCACAGCCTCTCTGGGCCTCAGTTCCCATGTCTGTAACGCAAACAGGCGAGATCTGCGATGTCCCCAGTTACCTTATGCAGGCACAGTGGGAGGTTTCTAGAGTCGCCCCGCAAGGTGTCCTTCTGCTGGACGGCCGCCCAACAGTAAGAGTCGACGAAGGCAGCCTGACGCCACGAGAAAGAACTGGGGGAGAAGCAGCTTATTTGGGTACCTGAGAAGCAAGAAGAGATTGTTCCAAGTAAATGAAAGAACAGGTGTCTGGACCCTTCCTGCCCACCCAGCACCCCCCGCCCCCCGCCCCATTCTCAGGCTCTCATATGTTTGCTAAGACACCAAGTGCCACACTCGGAGCGAGGCCAACATGAAACCCAACTCCCACGTCTGTAGTCAAGTGGAACAGCTTCGTGCCTACTGGCCCTGGCAGCGGTTTGGGCTCAGCTGGGGGAACACTCTTGAGGGAAGTAAAAGAGTCATAAAGAGAGAAAGTGAGCAAGAAAGGAACCAGAGCCGAACACGTATTAAGGAAACACACAGCGCTGGTTCTGTTCCGGGCGAGGATTGAGGGAAAGGAGGGGGCTTAAAAGGTGGGGAAGGGGAGGGAGGAGGAGAGTCACCGTGGAACACTGGACCAGAAGAGGAGTCTGCGGGATGCAGCCTGAGGAAGAGAAGGCTGGGCGAACATGCAGTACTTCATCACTCGATGGCAAACCGGCGCTTTCCCAGCTCCATTAAGAAAACAGAAGGCACAGGCCTAGGAGTTCCCGCTGTGGCTCAGTGGGTGATGACACTGGCTAGTATCCAGGAGGATACAGGTTTGATCCCTGGCCTCGCTCAGTGGGTTAAGGATCTGGTGTTCCCGTGAACTGCGGTGGAGGTTGCAGATGCGGCTCGGATACTGCGTGGCTGTGGCACAGGCCAGGAGCTGTAGCTCTGATGCCACCCGTAGCCTGGGAACTTCCATATATGCAGATGAGAGGGAAGGAAGGGAGGAAAGGAAGGGAGGGAGGGAGGGAGACAGGGAGGGAAGGAGGGAAGGAACAGGCCAAAACCTTACTGTTTACATTAAGAAGGCAGATGCTCCAGGCTACAAACCCGCAGACAGGGAAATGCTTGCTGGTTGGAGCAGTGGGAGAGCGGGGTCCCACTCCAAGCTCTGCGGTCAACTTGCTCATCTGGGAAAGGGCTCTGGGCATCACTGTGCAAATGCTACTGTTACTACTTACTCCCTGGAAGAGTCTTCATGCTCCTGAGCGCCCGTGTGCTCCTGACTCACGTGCAAAAACTGGCAGAGAGGACTTAGGGGAGGTGTGGGGCTGAAGCCATGTCCCCCTCTTTGCCAGCAAGGAAGAGGGTCTGGCAGCCACGAGCCCAGCTCCACTCCTCTGTCCCATCAGGCAGGGATGGGAGCGTGTGTCTGTCCCAGCACAGGGACCAGCAGGGACACTCTCTTCCACATCCTGTGAGGCAGGAGAGAGCTACGTGCCTGGGCTCTGACCTTAGCTGTGTTTAAACCTAACTCTGCCACTCACAGCTGAGTGACCTCAGGTCACTTACCTTCCAAAGCCAGGGACTCCCCAAAAGGGGCTGACATGAATGCCTACATACCTAGTTCCTAGCAGCTGCTCACTGAGTGTTACACCCTTCTATCCAAAGCGGTTAGCAGGCTCTGTTACAGCTTGCGGGGGGGCTATCATTTTCCCTACATACCCTGCAGAGAAGACAGGACAGTAGGAAGACACCGAGCTGGACTTCCCTGGTCCCTTTATAAGGGACATAAAAAGCCTCAAAGGGTCACCTTCCTCTAGGGAGGGGTTGGCCTTTGCACTTGCGACAGCAGAGGGCAGGGATAAGGACGTTGTCAGAGAGGAGATTCTTGTGGTGAAGGGGGTACAACGGGGCCAGGCTCTGAGGACCCCCTCTTCTTTTATCAGGTGCCTTTATGCCCACAGACATCAAGAGGGGACTTCTCAGCAAGAGCCCTTGGGGATCACTGTGACAAGTCACACGCCATTGAAACTGCCCTATAATAGGGTAGGTTCTAGCCCATCAGGAATGGCTTAAATATGAGCTGGGGGTGGGGACCACACTTCAAGGTCCCTTCCAACTCTTATCCCATTAAACTTGGGTTCTTACACTTTATAAACGATAGAGCAGTCAGGACAGGAGCCAGCCTCACTCTGCCCTTGCACTGGCGTGCCTTTGTCACACATACCTACGAGGTCCCAGACACCAAGGCTTACTGGGCATAAAACAGCACATACTATAAGAAGGACAGACCGGTTACAGGTGGATGGTTTCTGGCAAGCCGCCTGCTCGGCAGCACCTTGTCCAAACATGTTCTCGTGAAAATGGACAATGCGGTTAGGTCTTCCAGGAAACCCGTCTGGCCCTTAAGTTCCTAAGGTACAGTCCTCGTACCATGTACCTACTTTCAAAACATGTCATTACCTACTTTCCGGGGGGGAAAAGAGCTTCAAGTTGTCTTGAGACCCAGGGGCCGCCCCCAGGGCAGTGGTAGAAACCGCTGGGGCATAAAGAACTAAACTTTTCACACCAAAGCTTTTGCAAGAGAGGAAGAAAGGAAATGGAACTGGATCTAGCCACAGAGGCTGAGGAGGGGCTGAGCTCCTAAATAAACGTTCTTCATCAGGAAGGGGAGGTCAGAAGGAAAGACAACCAACATTCATAGGACACCAAGCCACCCCTTGATAATTACTCCCTGTGGTTGCCAAGGGGGAGGAGGAGGGAGCAGGATGGACTGGGGGTTTGGGGTTAGCAGATGCAAACTACTGCAATCGGAGTGGATCAGCAAGGAGGTCCTGCCGTAGAGCACAGGGAACTCTATCCAATCTCTTGCAATGGAACACGACGGAGGATAACGTGAGCAAAAGACTTTCTTCCAGAGCGGCAGCCCAGCTGAGACCTGCTCCTGCATTGCAGACGCAGCTGGCAGAGAACCAGAGGGCAACACAGCCCCAAGGGAGACAGACGGGAGCTGCGGGTGGTCAGCCCAGCAGCTTCTTCGTGGCACCCTCTGCACCAGCTAGTACAAGGCTCTCTTTCTGGTCCACCACACCACGGGGGCTTCCGCCTCGTTTTGCTGTCCCTCCCTTTTTGATAAGCTTTCTTTTCATTCTTATGCATTCCTATTAGCTGGTGGGTTAGGAGGGCCTGCATCTGAAGGGCTTGGAGTTCTGGGCAAGCCCCCAGCATCAGCTGAGAAACACATCCAGCCACCCTCGCCCTGGGGGTGGGGGTCGGGGTGGGGCTGCGCTGCACCTGCATTTCAATACCAAGAGCAACTCAGAGGGGGGAACAGATATCTGGCTCGCTGAGAAGTTAAGGAAATGCATCAAAACTACAAGTTTAACAAAACACCAATAGAATGAGCTAGCTAACTGCCTGGAAGGACTTTAAAGGAACTTTCAAAGGAAAGAGATTCTAAGCTGGTAACGGTTACAGTGAAGAGGCTAAAGGAGCAGCAGAGGCAAGAAAAGGGAACCACCCCTTGCTGTGCACAGCGACTCATTTTTATTTATTCATTTAAAACATTTTATTAAGTAATTTACAATGTTCTGTCAATTCCTGATGTACAGCAAAGGGACGTAGTCATACATACATACATATATATAAATATAAATACATTCTTTTTCTCATATTATTTATCATATTCTATCACAAGTGATTGGATAGAGTTCCCCGTGCTATACAGCAGGACCTCCTTGCTTATCCATTCTAAATTTTATTTATTTATTATTTATTTATGTTAGGGCCACACCTTTGGCATATGGAAGTTCCCAGGCTAGGGGTCAAATTGGAGCTGCAGACCTACATCAGAGGCACAGCAAGGCCAGATCCTTAACCTACTGAATGAGGCCAGGGATCAAACCCGCATCCTCACAGACACTGTGTGGGGTCCTGAACCCCCTGAGCCACAGTGGGAACTTCTGACCCCATTTTAAAGGTAAGGAAAGTGAGGCACTGAACTCTTGGGCTGGTGAGTTATAGAGCTGGGACTTCAACCTGGGTTTCCATCTTTACCTTCCAGACACAAGAAAGAGGAGGCAAAAAGCACAGGTTATTGAAGAAAGTTGGGTCAGAGGAGGTCAAAGGGTAAGAGGGAGACAGGTGAGTTTCTCTGAGGAAAACAGTAAATCCTGGGGTTGCTCTTCTGCGAAGCAGAAAGCGAAAGCAGACCATACTCATGATAACATCAATGTTTATCATTACTACTGACATAGCAATTTTAAAAGTTTGCAAGACGTTTTAATTTTTACAAAACAAAAAAAATCAGTTCCAGTTCGCTTTATTGTAAATTATATACTACACACACAACTCACACACGTACACACATAAGGGATCCAGCTAGATCACAATACTGACTCTGAAAGTTCTGGCTATATTTGAAGGCTGGTCCCCAAACTGAAAACTACTCTATTATAAACTCCAGAGTTCAGTGAGAACAATTACATTAAAAAGACACTGGTATAGAGACACTGGAGTGGCCAGCGCCTAAAAATAAACACTTAAGAGCAATAAACACTCTAGGGATAGAACAGGTCTGAATTTGTCTCAAGTACCTTTGACACCAACATACGGCCAAATGAAGTCTGTCCCAAAAAATCATTTCAGAGATCTAAACCATGATAGAACAGAGCAAAATTCCAAGAATCTCAGGATAACCTCTCTTTCTAAGAAACAGCCAAATTCCTCCCCTTTCACCTCTCCAGCTGACTACAACCCAAACCCACTACTAGCTTCAAAGACGAGCAAATAAATTCTGCAAGTCCCAAATGGCCCATGACTGCTGCCTTCACTCTTGCTCTGCAGGAACTGACCCCAAGGCGCACGTGTTTTAAACCAGTGCAAAAATATAAGTACTCTCTGTAGCCCAAACCAAAAAACCAAACAAACACAACCAACCGGAATTGGAATGAGAGTTTTCTTTTCCTTTAAACCAAGACGATTCACCAGATCTTTTTTTTTTTTTCCCCCACAGCTAAGCTTGGCTTTTAAAGAGAACCCAGCAAGGGCTGCTCCTTGTTGAGATGGGCATAATCAAACGTTATCTTCCAAAGAGTCCCAAGACGTCCCCCAGACACTTCACTATTTGTCCATGCTGTACAGAGCAATAAACAAATGTTTCAGACCTGCAGAAAAGTTAGGAGACTATTACAATAATATGCAGCCATAAGAAAGAAGGAAATCCTGCTATTTGTGTTAACATGGATGGACTTGGAAGGCATTATATTACATCAAATAAATCAGATAGAGAGAGACAAATATGTCTGATCTTATTTCTATGTTTCATCTAATAAAACCAAACTCACAGGAGCAGAAAACAAACTGGTGGTTGGCAGAGCCCGGGCATGGGGCTGGGGGGGGGGAGCTGCTTGTTAGGGAAATGGGTAAGGGTGGTCGAAAGGTAAAAACTTTCAGTTATAAGATAAAGTCTGGGTGAAATATACAGCTTAGTAACCACAGAGAGCAATACTATATTGTATAGGAGAGAGCTAAGCAAGTAGATCTTAAAAGTTCTCATCATAAGAAAAAAATTGTAACTATGGGAGATGACGGATGCTACTGAAACTTCCTACAGTGATCATTTTGCAATAGATACATATATCAAATCATTATGTTGTGCGCCTTGAACTTAAACAATGTTCCATGTCAATTCCGGCTCAACAAGACTAAATAAATAAATAAAATTTGTAAATGTATAAAATAGGATATTCCCATAAGCACATTAGAGTGAAATACCACATTGTCGATACTCTGCCACAGAGCCGCCCTCCCTATATATTTACGTTTTTTCTGAACCACATAATCACAGAGATTATGACCCTTTGCTCTCACAAGTGTGTATCTTCTAAGACAAGATATTCTGTTACCTAACTTGGTGCAACTATCAAAACATTAAAAAAACAACAGGGAGTTCCCATTGTGGCTCCGCAGGTTAATAACCCGACATACAATTTGTGAGGATGCGGGTTTGATCCCTGGCCTTGCTCAGTGGGTGAGGGATCTTGAGTTGCCATGAGCGGTGGTGTAAGTTGCAGATGCAGCTCAGATCTGGTGTTGACATGGCTGTGGTGTAGGCTTCAACTGCAGCTCTGATTCAACCCCTCACCCAGGAACTTCCATATGCTGCAGGGTCAGCCATTAAAAACAAACAAACACACAAACAAAAATGAACACTATACTGCTATTAATATTCAGATTTCCCAAACTACCCTTTACAGCAATTTTTTTCTCTCCAATCAGGATCCGATCCTGCACCACACATTGTGCACTGAGATGTCGGGTGTCTCTAGCCCCTTTACCCTGGGCGGGTTCCACAGTCCTTCTCTGTCATTCGAGACACTCACATGGGAAGGATACAGGCCCTTCATTTTGTGCAACACCCCTGGTGTGGTGGCTGCATTCCCAGCAGGGATCCCACGCAAGGGTTGTGGGTCCCCCACAGAACAAAAGTGACGTCACCTATGATGGCCACGTGGTGAAGGTACCCTCTGCCAAGGCTGTGAAAGTGCTTGTTTTCCCTGAGAAATAAACAGTCTACGGGGAGACCTTCTGAGACCATATAAGTAGTCTGTTTCCCAATGGACTTTCACCCAGTGGGGAATCAAATACTTCAACTGTGGCTGCAAAATGAAGATTTTCCAGCTTTGTCTTTCCCTCTCTATTCGTTATGATAAAAAGGTACTACCCCTTCCCTACATTTTATTTTTAGCATCGACAGGGGCTCATGAAGATTTTCACTTTTCAATATTGTATAATCCATTCCTCTTATTTTTAATTTTTAAAAATTTCTGCTTTTTAGAGCCACACTTGTGGCATATAGATGTCCCCAGGCTAGGGGTGGAATCGGAGCTGCAGCTGCCGGCCTCCACCAAAGCCACAGCAACGCAGACTCTGAGCCGCGTCTGTGACCTACACCACAGCTCACGGCAACGCCGGATCCTTAACCCATCAAGTCAGATAGATTCGATCCCTCAGCAAGGCCAGGGATCGAATCTATATCCTCATGGATACTAGCTGGATTCATTTCTGCTGAGCCACAACAGCAGCTTCCTCCTGCTACTCATTCTGATGCTCAAATTGTTTCAAATGCGCTCCTACATCTAACATGCTCCCCTCCGTCTTGGAGCGCTTCTGTTCTTCCTGGCACAAGATGTTCTGGGCTTATCTTGTACTTTGCCTGCTGCAGCCCTGCAACTGGCCATGTCTCCAAGGAGCCTGTGATTCCTTTTAGTGTGTCGTAAAATTTTAAAACCAGGATTTAGATGCTAGATTTAAATGTGTTCATTGCTACTGGGATATTACTGCTCCTCGGCCCTTTCAGCAGGCACAGCTAGGAAATCAATGTGTGTGTGTGTGTGTGTGTGAGTTTACACTGAGCCTTCTAACCTCAATCTAATACCACTAGGGTCTTCTTTGCCTTCCCCCACTCCGTGTTTGTATTTTCTGTCTTTCATTCAGACCCTTAGCTCCCAAATACATCAAGAGAAATACTCATTTACTCAATCCTAAAACTCACACAAAATAATTTCAGAATTTTTAAAGCAAAGATATCTTCTGATTTTCAATGTAAAAGGTTCACTCTAGATGCTAGGTCAAAAATTGGCCATTCAGGGTCAAGAACAGAAGCAGAGACCAGTAGAAACTCTACTGCCCTAGACCAGGTGAGAGAAGGCATGAAGACACAAAGCACGCATCTGCCTGAGGTCGCTTCCATCACCTCTAGTTCCAAGCCTGGTCCAGGCCAAAGGCTTGGCTTCCATGAAATGCAGATGAAGGCAGAAGGAAAATGAAAAGTAAAAAGGGGAAATAATACAAACATCTCTACCATAATACAATTGATGTGTTAAAAACGTAGTGCTCTGTAAAATCACTAAAATAACAGAGCTAGAGTATAAGGATTGAGGCCCATCACTCAAAATCTCTGCAGATTTTGTGCCTAGAGCACTAGCCAAACAGCAACAATCCTGATAAAAACATACTAGTTTGATGAAGGAGTTTAAAGAAGGCTGCTGAGTTAGGCACCCAAGTATAAGAGTGAAACACACAGAGGGAGTTCCTGTCGTGGCTCAGCGGAAACAAATCTGACTAGCATCCATGAGGACACAGGTTCGATCCTTGGCCTTGCTCAATGGGTTAAGGATCCAGTGGTGTAGATCACAGACACAGCTCGGATTTGCCATTGCTGTGGCTGTGGCGTAGGCCAGCGGCTATAGCTCCAATTAGACCCCTAGCCTGGGAAACTCCATATGCTGCAGGTGCCAAAAAAAAAAAAAAAAAAAAAAAAAGAGAGAGAGAGAAAGAAAGAAACACACAGAGACCAGAAAGAACCACATGGACAGCACTTCCAAAACAGGGCACTTGACCAAATGGAGCCAAGAGGAGAAGCATGTGGTGAATGGGCATCGTGTGTGCCATACTCCTCTGAAGCGTCCTTCATCATCTTACTTGGTAGCACAAACCATGCACAAACTGGCAAAAAGGCAGATGAACCAAAGTGACTCACACATTACATTGGTATTCCCCTATGTACTGATGACACATAAGCTACTTCCCATCACAGAATCACCTATGAAAGAAGAACAGACGTCACAATGATAAGATAGGAATTAGATGCCTCATTTAATCACATAAAAGAACCTATGAGCTAGCTATCAGTTAGTGTCATTTGCCAGATGAGGAAACAGAGACTCAGAAATTAAGCAACTTCCAGAATCAGGCAGAGCTAATACTTGGTATAAGTTTGATATAACTCCAAGTGCACAGCCCTACTTTTTCCCCCATGTGATGACACCCTGAGAAGAATGGACCAGGGGGGAAAGAGGGTGGAGGGAGACGAACAGGTGCTGTGGGGAAAGGCCAGCCAGTAACACAGGTGAAGCAGCAAAGGGCCAGCCTCAATCTCCCAGCAGCCTGGTCCTGAGCCCTGGGCCAAGTTCACAAGAAAGTGTCATCAGAAACCTCAGGGTCAACAAGAGCAGCCCCACGTGGTCCATGGCAGGTGTGTGAGGACCTAACACCAAGAACCTAAAGCTACTTCGTATGGAGTCAGAAAGCTTGTTGGCAGAATGAAGGGGGCCAACCAAGGGGGATGCTCACCCAATAGGGGTGGAGGCTGGACCCACAGAGGGAAGGAAGGGCTGGATCAAATAAACTACATCAGACACACTGCAGCAGGAAAGACGTGTGAGAGCCAGAAATAAACCCTTGCAGCAGCCCCAGCCTGGTCACACATCCTCTGAAACGTGGTCTTGGTTTTTGCACTCTAAGAGGGCAATGCGGAAAGCAGGCGCCATCCCAAATGAACACAGATGCTGCCCCCAGGAAGCGGGGTAGGAGAGGAGGGCTTAAAATCAAAGGCCCAGGAACAAGTCAACAGACACTTTTAAGTATAAGAAAAGGGTTAGAAGAAAATGATTGTCCAGCGGGTCCTCAATGACACACAGGCCTACTTTGTGTGAAACAATACGGAAGTCCACTTAGGTACAGAGAAGCAATTTTAACCTAAAGGAGAACAACTAGGTACATCTAGAGAGGTTCTAGAATCTGTATTCCCTGAATATTGCTTTAAGATCCCGTTATAGCCAATTGTCATTAGGTTTTCTCTTTCTCTTGCTAGCAAGGCATGTAACCTCTCTCTGAACTTCATTTTTCTCATTTGCAAAACTTCAGAGAACTCTCGTAAGGATTAAAAGAAACGTCTACCACAGGGCACACTCACAGGAAGAACTCAGTAAGTGGTAGGTATTAGTTTTAATTCTATGCATCGAGACCACAGGAAGCACTGGAGATTCACACATGCAGGGTTCCTTTGTCACGTCTTCTTTTACTTTCTTCCGGTGCCCTCATAATTAGTGGCATTTCACCTGCTCTTGCTGGTTTACTTGCTCGTCTTCTTTTCTACAACTCTTGAACTTTTGCACCATGAAAAGCAAGCCTTGGATCATTGGGATCTGAGATTTAACAGGGCCACACCTTCAAACTAGACCCAATTTTGCTAAGACCTTCTGCATCACCTCTCCCTCACAGCTGCCTTTTAAGTCCGATTTCATAGTTCCCGCAACAAAGAACCCCTATTATGGTGGAGAAAGCCTTGAGGGTCTAAATTTGGTGCGAATCAAAGATTAATGACTCCAGGAAAATGAAAAGAACTTAAAACGACAGTTATCAAGATTTAAACAATCAGTCATGAGACTTCTTTGCAGATACAAGGACATTCTAAATGGACCATCAAGGATGTCACATGACAGACGCAGATGCTAAAGTGGCAAATGCTCTTTTCTCAAAGAACCTCGGGGAAAGAGAAGAAGAGATACCTAGTTTCTCAGAGGCAGGTATTTAATGCCTCAGAGTCTTTGTGCCAGGAGCATGCCAGAAGAGCCAAGGCCCCCTGCTCTCCCCAAGGGCTGTTCTTTCTGTTCCTATCAGCCGTTCTCCCTAAGGTACTCAGACCTCGATGGTGCTGAGCTCAGCCCAAAAAGCACCCATGGGGCTCAGTACTACAAAGGGTTCAAAGACCCAGCATGGTGCCAAGAGGAGCTTTCATTGACTGCTGGTCAGAATGCAAAACAGTGCAGCCACTTGGGAAGACAGTCTGGCAGCTTTTACAAAACTACACACACTTTCGCCATCTGATGCCACAGTTATGCTCTTTGGTATTTACCCAAAAGACCTGCAAAGTCACATCCGCACAAAAACCCACACGTGGATGTTTATTAGAGCTTTATTTGAACTGGCAAAACCTGGAAGCAACCAAGATGTCCTTCAGGAGGTGACTGGATAAACTCTGGTACATCCAAACAGTGGAATATTATTCAGTACTCGAAAGAGCTTGAAGTCCAGTGGAGGAGGCCAAGAATATGAACCACAAATGATAACAGACCAAGAAAAAAAATTGCAGGAGGGAATGGCTGAGCCAGGGCAGCGTTCACATTCAAAGGGAGGAGAGGAGAAAACCCAGGCTAGGAAACAGCGCAAGAAAGGCTCGGAGTTGTTAAACTTCACCACGCTTCACTCTGCCTGGAACAGAGTCCAGCTGGACATCCTGGAATGACACACTGGGCAGTCTTGAGTTGATGCTTGGATACTGGCGAGGGGGTGGTGCAGGGTAGGGTGGGGGAGCTGTGTTTTAATGCCCTCAGGGCTGTAATCCATGCACCCACTGAGGCTGCAGTGCTGAACTGGGCATGGGGCTGGCCGTGATTCTAACAGAGCAGGCGCCTTTCCCAGCAAGAGGACAAGGAGTGGGGAGGATGACCCGATGGCAGCAGGGCCAAGATCCAGCGCACACTGGCAGCTTCTGTCCTGGGATACAAGCTGGCTTTGCTTTCAGTGCACTGTTGCTCAAACACAGCACAGGGAGAGGGCAGAGTACACAGGGGAGCCTGATAACTCAGGCTTCAGAATGAGAGCTGCACACTCCAGGCTGGCTTTGTGTGCCCCTGGCTTCTATTGGCCTTAGTTCCTCATCTATCAGAGTCATAAAAGTATCAGGGCATGTTTAATAGCTAACCTTTAGTGAGCGCTTACTATGCCCCAGACGCGGTTCTGGGGCTCGTGGGTGTTAATGTATTTAATTCTCGCCACCCTGGGAGATAGGTTCTGCTAATACCCCATTTACTGATAAGGAAACTGGGCACAGAGAAATTATGGAACTTGCCCAGTGTCTCATAGTGAATGTGTGATGAGCCACTGGACCCAGGCAGTCTCTCTCCAAACTCATATCTTAATTAGTATTACACACAGTCTCCCCAAAGGGAAAAGATATAACTATCTTGAAGGATTTCTGCTGGGAAAAATATGCTAAAAGAGGTGTCAGTATATGGTGAAAAGGGATTGTTATTAAAAATATACAAAAGAGGAGCTCCCTGGTGGCTCAGTGGGCTAAGGACCCAGAGTTGTCACTGCTGTGGCACGGGTTCAACCCCTGGCCCAGGAACTTCCACAGGCCATGGGACTGGACAAAAAAAAAAAAGAAAAAATGCAAAGGATTTGGATTTGGATAAAGAAGATGTGACATACAAACACAATGGAACATTACTCGGGCATAAAAAAGAATGAAATAATGCCATTTGCACCAACATGGATGGACTCAGAGATTATCATACTAAGTGAAATAAGTCATAGAAAGACAAACATCATATGATATCATTTATATGTGGAATCTAAAAAAAAAATGATACCAATGAACTTATTCAGAAAACAAAAATGGGAGTTTCCATCATGGCTCAGTGGTTAATGAACCCGACTAGTATCCATGAGGATGCAGGTTCGATACCTGACCTCACTAAATGGGTTAAGGATCTGGCGTTGCCATGAGCTGTGGTATAGATTGCAGACATGGCTTGGATCCTGAGTTGCTGTGGCTGTGGAGTAGGCAGGCAGCTGCAGCTCTGATTCGACCCCTAGCCTGGAAACTTCCATATGCTGCAGGTGCAGCCCTAAAAAAAAAAGTGAAAAATAAAAATAAAAAAAATAGAAAGGTAAAGCCTTAATTTAAATAATGCATATGCACATGTGTGTATGTGTTTGCACACACAGCAATGAATAATATTGGTCCTGAGGACAGCAGGGGAAGAAAGGCATTAAGAGCAATTGCCTAAGAGCACAGGCGAGAGGAAACATTTCTTTTGGGACGCCAATCCACCCAGCTATTCACCTCCAGGGCCTGCCAGGCCCTCTGAGAGTAGCAGCTTCTCACAGGCCCCCAGTGGACAGGGCTCCCTGTTCTGCCGGGTGATGAGAGCCGACGGCTGGGACCCACCCTGGACCAGGCTTCCACGTGGCCCAGGCTCTCCCCTGCCAGACACAGCCTTCCTCACGGTCCACTGCGGCAGGCTGGACTTCAAAAGCAACCATGGGCCCCAGAGCAGAATGTGGCCAGCCTGGGTCCTTCCCACATCAGCTCCAACATTCCAAACAGTGGGGAGACAGCATCAGGTGCATCCACAGAGCTCCCAGCAATGGCTCCTGGTAAACCCTGATAAGTCATCTGCCCACACACAAAGCACCATGGTGGAGTCCGAATGCATGTGACAGCCCCCGTCCTCCAAGACCCCGTCTCTCTTACAGAGAGTCGGGAAGCCTGAACTTAACTGCCATCGCCCCTAATCAGCCTCGCCACATCTCCAGTCCAGTCTCCACAAAGTATCTGGGGTGACATTTTTTTTTTCTTTTTGGGGCCACACCGATGGCATATGGAGGTTCCCAGGATAGGGGTCAATTCGGAACTGCAGCTGTCAGCCTACACCAGTCACAGCAACATGGGATCCGAGCTACATCTGCGACCTACACCACAGCACATGGCAATGCCGGATCCTTAACCCACTGAGCAGGGTCAGGGACCGAACCTACATTCTCATGGATATTGGCCAGGTTTGGGTTCATTACCACTGGGCCAAGCTCTGGGCCTCAATGGGAACTCGTGGGTGAGATTTTAAAATGCACATCGGATTACATCATTGATAACTAAAAGCCCCCAACCGCTCTGGATAAACTCTAAAATCCAAATCCCTGAGACTGCATGATTGGACCCCACCCATCCCTCTATATCACTCACCTCTCCCCACTGCTCAGGCCCTGGGAACACTGATCTTTTCTGGGTTTTCCAAGAAACCATGTCGGGTCTCACACATGATCACTCAGCCCAAGTGCCACTTCTCAGAAAGCCACCCCCCGTGCCCCCGACTGGGTGACACTCCCGCAGTGGCCTTTGTTCCAAGGCACTTATCACAGCCAGAATTCTGTAATTATTGGGACGCCATCTCCCCTGCCAGGCTGCAAGCTCCGGGGACCACGTCTGCTCCTTCCCTGATAGACCCCAGGGCACAGAGCAGTGCTCGGTGAGTAAGCATCCAATGAATGAATGAATGGATGCAAAAGGTGAGCAAGAATAATCACGGTAAGGCAGGCCACGGACTGCGGGGCCCGAATCAGAAGGGTACCGGTCGGCCCACAGGAACTAATTTTAGTCCAGCGTCCTCATGTTACAACGTCTGAAACTGAGTCTAAGGCGAGGCGCCTTCTGGTCTCACATGCTCCACACAGCTGCTCCTCGCTGGTAAGTGAGAAGTGTCATTTAAAGTGCATCATTTTCCTGTTCTGCAATTCACTGAAACGTATGCACCAAAGAAAACCTGAGAAAAATAAAGGTTTAGTGTTTATAGAGACTCAAAAGGCATGAAGCCTCTGGACTCTCCACCCTCCAAGGGACACGGGAGAAGGGAAGGTGGGCAAGTCACAGTCACCAACCCCCAGATGCATCGGAGCTGAGCCTCTGGTGTCCGTCTCAATTGTACTCAAATCTGCATGGTTGCTGCAGAGAAGCGTGAGCCCTCTGTCTCAGCTCACACTATTTTTTTTTTTCTGGCCAAGCCCAGGGTATGCAGAAGTTCCCAGGCCAAGGATTGAACCCCTGCCCCTGGCTGCTCACAATATCAAAATGTCCCTTCAGATTAGAGACACGTATGTGACTAGTTTCAGAGTCAACCAACATGTACTGAATACAAACCATGTGTCAGGCTCTTTCCGTACATGATTTTGTTTAATAGCATTGTTATCTGTTTTGCAAAAGACAACCTAGGCAGAGAGGTGAGGAGAACCTTGCCAAGCAAGGGTAAAGCTGAATAAGACATCTTTACAGTTCCTAATAAGTAATATTTGCTAATTTTGCTACTTAATTAAATTTAAACAGGAAACAGGGCTCAGAAGGGAAACGACTTATTTATTTTTTCAATCTCTGGCTTAAAAAAAAAGATAAAAGAGATAACTGACAGATGGGGGAAGAGGGAAATATTTTATAAGCCAATGATAACCAACTGAGACCTGAGAGTCTCTCTAGGATCAAACACCCTAGGCCAAAAGGCAACGGTAAAGATGCTGGAGACAGTGAGCAGCTCTGGGAGTGAGATGCCTTTTTTTTTTTTTTTTTTTAATCAGACACAACAGATCTTATTTTTTATTTGCAGGGTTTTTTTAATTAAAAAATTTTAGTGAGTTCCCATCGTGGCTCAGCTGACTAGCATCCATGACGATGCAGGTTCGATTCGTGGCCTCACTCAGTGGGTTAAGTCTGGTGTTGCTGTGAGCTGTGATGTTCTTCGCAGACATGGCTCGGATCTGGCGTTGCTGTGACTGTGGTATGGACCAGTGGCTACGGCTTTGATTCAACCCCTAGCCTGGCAACCTCCATGTGCTGTGAGTGAGGCCCTAAAAAGACCAAAAAAAAAAAAAATTTTAGGAGTTCCCATTGTGGCTCAGCAGGTTAAGGACTTGACATTGTCTCCATGAGGATGTGGGTTCAATTCCTGACCTTGATCAGTGGGTTAAGGATCCAGTGTGGCTGTGAGCTGTGGTGTAGGCTGGCGGCTACAGCTCCAATTCAACCCCTAGTCTGGAAACCTCCACATGCCACAGGTGCAGCCCTAAAAAAGACAAAACTTTCCAGGTTGATTGGTGGGCTATGGTGTGTTAGCCTAGGGTCTTTCCATAGAATGGCCACAATCCTGGAGGCCCAACTCCTGGCAGGCACCATGTATTCTTGTTCTCTCCACTCCCACACAACAACAACAAGAAATTAACATATCTTGAGGAATGTATCTACTAAAGATGTAACAGTCTGTGCTAGGCAAGTGGGTCACTCTGACTGCTGAGCTGTCAGTTTCCTTCCTGATGGTTCCCACAGTGTATGATTTTATTTATCCAAGTTACTCCGGTATCTGTCTTGCCTCTACAAACAAGCCAGGATGACAGCAATAACAGAATGGTGAGGTATTTCATGAGAAGTAATAGACCAGGAGAATAATGCAAAGAGTCCTAAAATAGGATTACGTACATAAGGGTTTATTACATAATAAGAAAAAGCATCATCATCAATGGATAGGGAGTGGCTTCCTCCATAAACGACACTTGGAGGGATTGTCAGCTAGTCTTGACTTATACCATCCAGAGAACAAAACAGATGGAAGAGGTAAATGGTGAAAGAAAATCATTAAAGATAATGAGAAAAAAAAGATGGAGACTTAACTGTTCCAGGGCTGAGCTAAATCAATCTCATCACAGCACTAAAGAAAGAAAAAGTTAAAAGATGGACAGTTTTGATGACTTGAGTTCTTAAGTTCTGTTTCTCGAAACTTCAAAGGTAACTGACAACTGGAAAGGAAAATACCTGCAATAAAGAAAAGCCAGGAGTTCCCATTATGGCTCAGTGGAAACGAATCTGACTAGTCTCCATGAGGACACAGGTTTGATCCCTAGTTAATCCCAGTGGATTAAGGATCTGGTGTTGCTGTGAGCTGTGGTGTAGGTCACAGATAAGGCTTGGATCTCGTGTTGCTGTGGCTATGGCGTAGGCTGGCAGCTGTAGCTCTGATTTGACTCCTAGCCTGGGAATGGGAACTTCCATATGCCGTGGGTGCAGCCCTAAAAAAGAAAAAAAAAGAAAGAAAGAAAGAAAAGCCAAAAAATTTAAAACTATTCTAGCTAGCCATATAAATAATCAATAAAAGCCACTGAGAAATTAATATTCCCCTTTGAAAAATTAGCAGAAGTCCAGAACAATTCACAGAATCACCTAAATGGTAACAATATATATGGAAAAATGTTCAACACAGTAATTAAATGTGACTTAATTACACACCTGAACTGTCACCAATAATCACTAAATGTTGCTGACAGTGGTGAAAAGGGAACTTAACTGCTGGTGGAAGTGTCCGTGTCTTTTCCAGAAAATCAGCCCCCATGCGAATCCAGAGCCCTGAACAAGTTCGTACACTCTGACCTCAGAACTAGACGTATACAATTTGATGAAACACTGAGATCTTTATGGCTTAGGGGTTAATATTCAGCAGTGCTCCTCACAATGATATGTATTTGAGCAAAAAAAAAAAAAAAAACCACAACTGTGAAAAGGTGCAACTCAACACACTTATGTTAACAATTAATTTTGCAGCCACAACAAAAAAAGCCAGTTTATAAGATTTAGGAACATGGTAAATTGACCAGATTAGGTGTCTGGGTTTTAAAAAGTACAATACAAGTTGTCCGCTATGGGGAAAGCCACCACGATTTCACAGAAGCTATCTCTGGTGCTGGAATTACTGCTTTTTTCTTTTTTTAATCCATATTTTCTATGATAAACCCTGTCTTTATAATTCAGATAGAGACACGGATGAACAATTTTTGAGAAAAAGGAGTACAACCTTTAGAGAGGATGAATAAATCAATGAGAAGAATACCTCCTTTGCTGACACACACCTTGTACCCCACACAGGGCCAGGTTCACCTTCAGGCCACCTCCCCTGTCACCCAAACCTATGTCCCCAGCTGTCCTCAATAACCGCATGGCACACGGCTGTGCCTGCCTCGCTCAGCCAGGACACGATGGTCCCAAACTGCCTCCCCTCGCCCACCCTGGACCAAATTCACCACCTTAGTTAGGGGTTTGGGAAGGAAGCACTCTGCAGAGGAAGGGTGACGACGTTTGCATGGTTTTTAAAAGGATGTTGCTAATCTAAACCTGGGATCTGCAAAGGCTCCAAGACGCCTGGTTCAGTTTTTGCGAGGGATGGGAGTTTCATCCGTTTCGGAATAATAGGGTTTTTTCACAATCTCATGTTCTTTTCTTTCTTTAGGGGGTGGGGGTGGGCAGGGGGTGGGGAGGACGGAGAAAGGGAGTAGAAAATCATTAAATATGAATCTTTTTTTTTTTTTTTTGGTCTTTTTGCCTTTTCTAGGGCTGCTCCCACAGCATATGAAGGTTCCCAGACTAGGGGTTGAATCGGAGCTGTAGCCACCTGCCTACACCAGAGCCACAGCAACGCCAGATCTGAGCCACATCTGTGACCTACACCACAGCTCACGGCAACGCCGGATCCTTAACCCACTGAGCAAGGCCAGGGATCGAACCTGCAACCTCATGGTTCCTAGTCAGATGCATTAACTACTGTGCCATGACGGGAACTCCTTAAATATGAATCTTTTAATTTTTTTAAAGACTAGGTCTTTTAAAGTCAGGGAACAGTATACACTGAAACAGAACAAATGCTACTTGGGTAAGTTCTAGTATGTTTTAAAAATCAACCTCATCATTACTAAATGTTTGCATGTTATCAGTCAGTTCACATTCTTTCCTCTATTACTGTTATTCTAGTCAACTCCAATGACACTATCTAAAGTTCACAAATGTTTTTCATGGTTTTTTTTTTTTTTTTTTTTTTTTGGTCTTTTTAGAGCCCCATCCCCCACCTATGAAAGTTCCCAGGCTAGAGATGGAATCGGGGCTACACCATAGCCACAGCAACTCGGGATCCGAGCTGCATCTGCCACCTGCACCATAGCCCACAGCAACACCAGATCCTTAACCCACTGAGCAAGGCCAGGGACTGAACCTGTGTCCTCCTGGATCCTAGTCGGGTTTGTTACCACTGATCGATGATGGGAACTCCAATGCTAATTTTTTTAACATAAATTCTTTCAAGACCCATAAAATCCCATCACTGACAACAGAGTAACTAACACTCAGGATCCCAAAATGCTAAAATCCCCATGGACACCCCCGATGACACTGTTCATTTACACACTCTATTGAATGCCTGTTACGTATCAAGTTTTATGCTGGAAACTCCGGACAGAGCAGTCTACCAGACAGAGCAGAATACCGGACAGAAAACAGACGTACCCTGTCCCCAAGGAACTTACAGTCTGGCGGGGAGACAGCGTTCAAGAAAAATTATGCAAATAATTACCCCACTGAAACCTGTGCTAAGTGCTTAGGAGGAAATGCACAGTGTGCTACGAGGACACATTCGAAAGTCCAAGGAAAGCTGCCATCTGACCCCTGAAAGGCGCTGTTTCCTTCTTAAAAGCAAGAGCTCATCGAAATTCCTCTTCCACTCTTCTGATAAAGCAACATTTAGGAGGAGTTGGAGGTAGAATGTATGCAAGGCAGCAATTTCTTCTACGTGAAGTAAGAATTCAAGAAAGCAAAACTTTCCTGGAAAATGACTTCATCCTTCTGGAAACCGGTACTATTCTCTTCTCCTTTCCTTTCAATGCTGGGAAGAGGGAGGTCCCTACAGAGACTTTAGTGCCAAGAAGCTTAATGTGTAATCGTGGAAAACTTGAAAGAAACTAAATGTACATCACGAGGGGGGCGCTTGGATGAACCGTGATGAGAACATTCTATGCTATGGACTATCTGTCTGCCCGTCTATTAAAAAACAGTGATGGAGTTCCTGCTGTGGCGCAATGGGATCAGTGGCATCCTGGGAGCACAGTGGCATCCCTGGCCTGGCACAGTGGGTTCAGGATCCAGCCACAGCTTAGGTTTCAACTGTGGCTCGGATCTAATTCCTGGCCCTGGGAACTCCATATGCTGCAGGGAGGCCAAAAAAAGAAAAAGAAAATGAAATAAAAAATAAAAAACAAGGAGGGGACACCTCTGGATTGACATGGAAGGCTCACCACAACATACTAAGTGGGAAAACACAAACCACTATGATGAGACTCATTGCGGTTAAAAACCAGTGTGCATACAATGTGTTAATGCAGAGAAAGGGGGCTTCCTGGTTATACCAAGTGTCCGTGGTGGCCGCCTCTAATACTCGGTAAGGGAGGTTTATGAATCCTTTACCAGGAGAAGGCATTTAGGGACTACCTGTACAATAAAAATACAACAAAACAGTAAGATGGAAAACCACGGATGCAGCAGTAGCCTGGACAGCAGGCATCCTTCTGAAAGGGGACTAGGAGGCTTTCTGGGCACTTTGGCTTGAAGTGTGAGCTGGGGATGTGCTGTTATGCAGCCTTTGCCCTGAGGTGCTAAGTCTTAGTGCAGCTTACAGCCACCCACAAAAAGAAGCAATCGGCTCCGCCACCTGCTATGTGCTCAAAGGCGGCCTGAACACACTCCCAAGGAGGTGCCTAAACTCAGCCATGACAGCACAGATGACTTAAGCCAGCCGGCTGCTGACTCAATTGGAAGGAAACGGGAGGGTATCTGGGGGCTCACAGCATTGAAAGCAGCTGCAGCTCTATCTGCCCCCTGACTCACTGGGGCTGGCCCAGCGCCCGCCCCGGAATGACAGCAGCAGAGTGGGGCTAACCCAGAGGGACAGAGTCCCTTTGTCCGAAACGATGGCTATCCCCTGGGAGGACACGGAGGAGAGAAGGTTCCCAGGGCACACCAGTCACTCTCGCCCAGGAGTCCAATGGCCGCCTTGCTGCTCATCTGGTCCAGCCAGCCTGGCTCCGGGCATGAAGCATCCTGGCGGGGACAGGGGCTCTGCTCTCCCGGCATCTCCTAACACGCCAGGCCAGGGCGCCAGGGAATCAGAGCAGTGCTGACGGAAGAACATCTCAGCCTCAGGCCCTGCACAGCCCTAAGTCAAGGGCACTGCGGACCCATCTAAAGATGCTAAGGACAGGAATCCCTTTCAGAGCCTGGCTATCGAAAAAGAGCACACTTAGGAAATTTGTTTCTTCAACAGTTAAGACAAATACTCCCAGAATTCAGAGCTTGAGGGTCATGCAGCCCAATTATGCTTTTACTCCACACAGAGCTGTCACAAACTATTTCCTGAACTCTCTCTCTCTCTCTCACGATATACAGATAAAGATATAGATACAGACACAGAGATAGAGATATCTCAGGGCGAAAGGTGCTGCACCTCTAGAGGCACCTGGAGCCAGGTGTGTTAGAAATGAAAGCCCTTCTGTGGCACCGACCTCTGACCCCCTGCACCATCCATACTGGTGACACCCATGTGCTCTCTGAACCATAGAGAATAACAGCCCTCCTTCCACAGAGCTCTTCAACATTTCAAACACAAATTCCTCCTGGCCGCAAAAATACTGCAAAAGAGGGAGTTCCCACTCTGGCCCAGTGGGTTAAGAATCTGACTGCAGCGGCCCAGGTCACTCTGGAGGCCCAGGTTCAATCCCCAGTCTGGTGCAGTGGGTTAAAGGATCCAGGGTTGCCGCAGCTGTAGTGGAGGTCGCAGCTGCAGCTCAGATTCAATCCCTGGCCCAGGAACTTCTGTATGCCATGGGTGCCACCACTAAAAAACAAAAAGCAAACAAACAGAAAAGAAAAAAAAAAAAACTACAAAAGAGAATCTGAGGTACTAACAATTTAACCTGTGCAATATAACCTATGCTTACAAGTCAAGTGGGGCAGCTTGGTCCCTCCACAATGGCCAGATCCTGTAATGCTGCTATTATCAGAGGCGGATGTCAGCGAGAGAGCCATGAATGGCTTCACCACGTGTGTTATTAAGTGACACGGGGTCCCTGGTGACAGGGAAGTCTCCCTCCCCATACCAAGGAGCCCCCTTACCTCGAGCTGGTGAACTCCAGGCACGGGTTGGGACATGGGAACTGCAACCTTTGCCCTGACCTCGGCATCCGACCTGGAGACAGAGGCCCTGCCTCCCTTCCTGATGCTGCCCCTTTCCTGGAAGGGTCCTCTTCCCCTCAGGCCCGCCCTTCTCCACAGGTGAACCAGGAGTGTTCCCTAACGTGCTCCGGCATTTCCTTCACCGTATCATAATTGAGCACCTGCTGTATGTAAGACATGATGCAAGGCCAGTAGAGAGAAAAAGCAAAGGCCGGTGAAATGCAGTACCAACTCCCCTTCCCTGACTCCCACCGTCATTTAGTCTTTTGAGCCCAAAGTCACAATCAAATTTAATCTGTCTTCTGCTGCTGCCAGTTAATGGGTCAATGGGTTTTTTTCCCCCCTTATCCAATTTACCCTCTAGGGGAGCCAGGCTTGCCAGTATTTTAGAAGAGCTGAGCAGAAATATCAGGCCTAACCAGACCAGGAGCACATGTGAATTCTTACATCCATCCAATAGTCTCCGCTCACTATGCAAAAGCCTTGAAAAAATGCTCGGGCCACAACTCAACACAATCTCCTAGCAACTCGCTCCAGAATGTTTCTGCTTGTAAGTCCCGCCATCCCAGGGCCAGTCAGGCTCAAGGAGCGGTCACAGCCCCAGGCTGCTAAAAGGCCACCAGAGCCGCGCTCCAGCTTGACCATGGGCACCAGCCCCTCTCTGGCCTTCTGCACCGTATCCCTACACCTCGGACAGACGGCAAGCCAGAGCCCCTTCTGCTCCCACCCCCCAGCCTCACAGGACCCCACTGTACCCATTCCACGCACTCATTTCTCCGCCTCTTCTCTCCTCTCTCAAGACTTTCTTCTGGCTTCATCTAAGGTCCTCCTTGATCCTGTCTTTATCCCACAGCCTGTCCCGCCCTGGGGAGTCCTGATGCCCTTGAGAGGAGGACACGGAGTCTGCTCAACACCGTCACCGAAGCCCCTGCCCACCATCACCCGCCTGGTTGCCAGAGCACGACACTGTCTTGTCACCGAATCACACACTGCTGAACGATGCTCCCTCCAGTGGGTTTGTTCCAGTGCCCAGCTGGACGGTCAACTCCTGCAGGGCGGGGAGAGGACCGTACCTCAAACTCCTTTTGCCCCCACCCTCAACACACAGCAGTGTGACACACGGAGCGTAACTACTGCATAAACCCAAACAAATGCCTCTCAGACGGCCCATTCATTAGCGTGTGTCTACAGCACTCCTGGTGCAGGGGCCTCGGGAGTCCCTCTTGGCTGTGGGCTAGAGGTGAAGTTTGATCACGGAGGGTAAGCAGCACCTCCCTCCTGGCATCAGACAGGGCCCACGTCTCTCTGACTCCTGGGTCCTCGGGGCCCAGCACTGGGTCCGGCCACAGCTGGTACACAAGAAACAATTTGCTGAACAGAAAAATTATCTCCAGGACCATGCAACGGGGTGGTTTCCCCTTCTATTGGCAGCCTCGACTCCTAGCCATCCAGACAGCAGAGGGAAACTCCACGACTCTCTCTGTCTGCTCAGCAACAAGGAAAACTGAAAACTACTTTCCAAAATGAATTTAGCAACTTCCTGCCAAGACAAACAACTGGTGGTGCAGGTTACAAAATCAGGCTCACTGTAACCTTTTTCTAATTACCTCCTCTTTCAATTTCACTATCTCCATCAACACCATTCTCCAGTCATCCAGGCCCGCAGCCTTCCCAGCATCTTTGATCGGTCTCGGCCCTTCTTGGCTGATGAAAAACTAGGGGCCCAAGAGCTGCTTATTGCTCCTTGCTGTCCGAAATCCCGCCCCCCTTCCCCACCTTGCACAAGACCTCAGCTGATGCCCCATCTTACTGCATCCAGCTGCCCTACCTCCACCTTGCCTCCTTCGCAGACCCGACAGGCTACCCTCAGACGATTAAGTGCCATTTTCACCTGGCCCAGCCTCTGCTCAAATGATAACTTTGCACTTTTTATTTTTCTTTTTAGGACCCCACCCGTGGCCTATGGAGGTTCCCAGGCTAGGAGTCCAATCAGAGCTATAGCTGCTGGCCTACACCACAGTCACAGCAATGCCAGATTCCAGCCTCATCTGTGACTTACACCACAGCTCCTAGCAACGCTGCATCCTTAACCCACTGAGTGGGGCCAGGGATTGAACCAGAGTCCTCATTAATACTTGTCGGGTTTGTTGCCCCTGAGCCACAACGGGAACTCCCCATAACTTTGCACTTTTTAAACCATCCAGTCTGTACCCCTCTGATCCAAGCCCACATTCACTCTCATTTTCCAGGAATGGTGACTAATCCTCCTGCTTCAGCTGGGACATTCAGTCTTCTTCCAGGACCACGTACCATGCTCTGCCATCTCCAATTCTTGGCAAGGCTCATCCTTCTGCTTATCCAAATCCCACCCAGGCTCCAGAGTTCGGGGCCAGCCCAACTCTCACAGAACCTCTCCCCCACCACCCAGCCCCACAGAGCTGTGTCCAGCCTCACACACCGCGCACCTGTTGGCTCATACACACTCTCTCCTGCCCTGAAAGTCAGAACTGGTGAGGAGGAAGACAGCCGCTTATTAGCCACGTGATCCTGCCCAAACCACCAGGTTTCAGAATCTCACAGAACTGTTGCTATGAGCAATGAGAATTTATTTGAAGGGCACTTTTGTTCATTCCACATTCAAAATCAGGCCGTCCAGGTAGAAGATCTGGGTTCCCTTCTGAAACCAGCCAAGAGCAGTTATTTCCCACTATTCACAGCTGCAGAGCTGAAGTCTCAGGACACACCAGTTATGCACTTTTCACGGGGGGACTTGTCTTCACAACCTCCCTTTAGCCACTCGGGAGCTTCTGTGATACAAACTTTGGGGGTGCCTGCATAAATGGGAGTGTGGGGGAGAGGAGACTGTTGTTCTTGGCAAATCTGGTGACCGGAGCGCAGGTCTTACGACAGGGACGTGAACACTAAGCCACAGCAAGGATCAGTGGGCAGCAGGGAACAGGAGACCAGGGGAGTAGGGATTCGAGCAGGGTCTACAGGGGGAAAAGGAAGCCCACGGACAAAGAATGCTCAGACCAGAAACTCGGGCTATCTTCCTTCCCATCGTTCATGCCCATGACAGCGGCGAGCACTGCCAGGAGCGGCCAGTAAAATCACTTCCAGCCGGAGACCAGGGCTCCTCTGATAAGAGACCAGGGCACCTCTGATAAGGCCGGCCCAAACCACTGCGCTACCGCCCGCCCGACTCACCGATTGAGATTTCTTGCGCGAAAGCCAACGAAATGAGCAGCAGCGGCAGCCCCACGGCGATGCACGTGACCATCTTGTCCACGGCCAGCTCCAGCCGCAGCCCCTTGAACTTGGGCTCCGAGGGCTCCTTCAGCAAGAAGTCCGAGAAGACGTACTCGGTGGCCAGGTGGGCAATGGCCATGGCTGTGGCGCGCCAGGCTGGGCTAGGCAGGCCCACGAGGGCAGGCTTGGGTACCGCTGGGGTCGGGAGGGTGCCTTCACTCAGGCACTGGCCTGGCCCAGGCCTCTCGCTTTCCCTTTGCCGGCTCCCCAGTTGCTCCCACACCCCGCCAGCCTTTGTGTCTCGGCCGGGCGCCTGGGCTGGGGGGTCCCGAGACTGCTTTGGAGGCACTGGCTCGCGCCGGCTCCTTCGCCGCGGGCTGGAGGCGGAGCCGCCCCCGCAGATCCCCAGGACGCGCGCGCCAGCCCTGCCCAGCGCCTCTCCTGCGCGCCCGCGAGCGCGAGAACCAACCACAGAACAAAGCGCTTGCCTAGCCCCAGCCCCCCGCTACGCCCAGGGGGCCGGCCGGTGAGCGCTCGGCCCGCTCCGTCGTGCTTTTCCGGAACCTCGGAGGAGCCCGAATACGGAGGGGCGTGGAGCTTCCGGAAGCCGCGGTGACGCGGGGAGAGGTGGGCGCGGCAGCATCCCTCCACCTTCCCAGCAAAGCGAGCGTCGCCGCGAGTGGTGCCTCGGCAAATCCTCGCGCCCCTCCCATCCTCACTCTCTTTACTTCCTGACACCAGGGATTTTTGAAATCGTTGCTGACACCGACCTGTTACTCTGTGGACCAGGTTTCCCCCCCCCCCCCCCCGCTCCTTTACGCTTCAACCCCAAGATTTCTGCATGGTGGAATCAGGTTAAAAGGAGGTACAAACCCTTCCAAGAGCAACGGGTGCCAGAAAAGCACATCGCTCGGTGTAAACCCAGCATATGTGGAAGAGGAAGCCCCACATACGCTTCCGGGAGCACTGCGGGACTGGGAGGCGCGGGTCCGTAGTGGAGAGCCCTGCATCTGACTAGGTCTCAGGCCTCTATTGGTGCTGGGTCTGCGCTTCGCCTCCTGCTTTCTGTCGGAGCCTTGGTAGGGCAGCCAGCAGAGGGGTGTCTGCCGGAAGGGAAGCTGGTGTTGGGGGAGAGCTACTTCTGAACCACTTTCAGGTAGTGGATGCTGAGATATGGCAAGAGACGCTGTAATCTGCAACACTGGGAGCACACAGGAACCTTTGAACTTGTCTCCTTGGGGCTGGGCTGCCTTCTCTGCTCTTTGTACATGGGCAGGTCCCTGCATGCAAGCCTCTTCTATGTGCCCTCAACTGCCACCTGTTTATCTCCACCTGCCCTGCCCTCTGAGCGCTCGTCCTATGGCCTACACCGTTCTCCGCTTGGATGACTCACAGGACCAGGACCGCACAATGGTCAGGACCTCAGCTTTCATCTTCCTCTCAACCTGAACTCCAGTCCCCATCTTGCTCAGTGCTCCACCATCCACCCAAAAGCCCAAACCAGGAGCCTGGAGCGCCCTATGTAACTCTTCCATCTCTCCCAGCTGCCATAACCAGTTTCCAGATTCTCTGGCTTCTCTCTCCTAAGTAGAGAAAATCTGGTTTTTCCCCACCAGCACTGCCAATGCTCCAGGTCCCCATCCTCTCTCCTCACCGCATGCAGGCTAGGAGTTGAATCGGAGTTACAGCTGCCGGCCTCCACCACAGCCACAGCAACGCAGGATCTGAGCCGTGTCTGTGACCTACACCACAGCTAACGGCAACGCCAGGTCCTTAACCTACTTGTGCAAGGCCAGGGATGGAACCCGCAACCTCATGGTTCCTAGTCGGATTTGTTTCCGCTGCGCCATGTCGGGGAACTCCCCAGAGGGAGCTTTTAAAACCTCCAGTCTGATCCTGTCACTCCCCTACTTAAAACATACATTGTTCTTAGGATAAAATCCAAATTTCTCAGCGTGGTCACTGCCTGCCTTGCCACCTTCCCTACATCCCTTTCCGTTCTTCAAGTTAACCAGCCCCTTGCCCCCCTCAGACCTTTCCCTGCCCAAAACACCTCTACGAGAGTGTCTTTGCTTGGCCAACTCATATGCCCCCTCCTGACTTCCCCTGGATGTCACTTCCCTAGGGTAGTCTTTCCTGGTAATACTAAACTAGGATAGGTCCTTTTGTTAAGTACTTGTGATACTGGCCATACCAGGTACTAGCTGTAGGCCTTGGGAAACATACACTCCTCCTGTGCCTCCGTTTTCTCATCTGTAAAGGGGTTATACTGCTTGGAATCGAGATAAAGATCAAAAGAGTGAATATATGTAAAAAGAGCCTAGTACAGTGCCTGGAAATTGATGCGTGCTATGTAAATGTCATCTATTACTCTTACCTTCAATCTGTCCTTCTTAATGATAATCACAATTGTAATTCAGCAAGTATGTGTTTGTCCATTTATTTAATGTCTCTCTCCCCCTTTATAGGCTAAGCTTCATGGGGGTGTGTCCAGCGCTTAGCACAATACCTGGCACATGGTAGGTATTTTAATAAATATTTATGAAATGTCCGAAGGAATCTGAAAATGTTGGAAACCTTGAAAATTGTTTAAATGCAGGTGACCCAGCTTATGCTCATTTATCCATACATTCAAGGCGTGTGTTAGAGTGAATGTATACATACATGAGAGTGTATGTGTTATGTTGTCTTAGAGGCCAGTGATGGGCCAGTTCTGGGCTTTCTAGGATTGAGTGAAGGCATGGATGCCTTGTCCCTTCTCTCCTTGTCAAAATCCACATATCCAACAGGCAACAATATCCCCTCTTCCCGATGCCCACCAGGATCCCCCAGTTGTCATGAATCACTCCCTCCCTTAGGCCTTCCTCCTTCCGGTCTAGCATTTAGCTCATTTTGCCTTGTGTGATGGTTGATTGTGTGTCTGCTCTCTCATTAGATAGCAAGTGCCTTTGAGAGGAACTGGACGGAATCCCAGCAGTTTTGTAAATGACCCTCAACCCTGGCAGAGTTTTTCGTTTAGCAGGAAGTGTTTGAATTTACGCTAAAGGCCAGAAAGAGAACATGTTAGGAATGGGAAGTAGAGACATCTGACACTGATATAGGGAAGATGAAGGTGAGGGAGACAGAGGTGAAGGGGTGGGGGCCAGAGAAGGTAGTTGGGAACTTTTTTCAGTGGGCTTTAGGGAGGGGTGTGCTGTAAATAGAATTGTGCTTTGAAAGATTTGTCTCCAGCCCCTGGGTAGGGCTCACTGGAATGCAGAGTGGAGTGGAGAGGCCAGGTAAGAGGCTGTCAAGATTTTGCACGTGAGAAGTGCCCAGAGCCCAAACTGCTACCTTGTCTTTGAGGACAGAAGTGAAAGGCACAGAAGCGAGTAGTGTTTGCCCTTTTTCCTACGGCAAAAATCAGATCCAACAATCCTCCATGTGCCAGGTTTCTTTGGGAGGAAAGGAGAAAACAAGAGCTGGGGTTCGGCTCCTGGATCGGCCACTCACTTGCCGTGTGACCAAGGATAGATTCCTGGAAATCGCTAAGTCTCAGTTTTCTCATTGGCCAAATAGGGGCAAGAGCAGCTGCCTCGTCGGGTTGTTCTGAGGCTTACGTGCGGTCACCTGTGTGCCAGTGCCTGCCCCGTCAAGGGCACTTGGCATTTAATAGCTTTCATTCCAATCTCAGAAGTTTGGGGTGTCACCTAAGAGTGTATGTGACACTGCTTTTTTTAAAAAAATAGACTTTAGTTTTTAGAATAATTGCAGGTTTACAGAAAAATGGAGCAAATTCAGGTTTACAGAGAGGTCCTATATCCCCTGACTTCTGCACCCATTTCCCCCTGTTATTAATGTGTTATATTAGTACAGTACATGTGTTACAATTAGTGAACTAATACTGATGCATTAATACTAAAGTCTCTTTTTCCAGATTTCCTTATTTTTTTTTTTTTTTTATGGCCACACCTGTGGCGTATGGAAGTTCTCCAGCTCCAGGGATCTGCAGCTGCCAGCCTACATCACAGCCACATCAACACCAGCTCCCAGCCACACTGTGACCTACACCACAGCTTGCAGTGACACCAGATCCTTAACCCCCTAAGCAAGGCCCCGAATCAAACCCACATCCTCACGAACAGTATGTCAGGTTCTTAATGTGCTGAGCCACAATGGGAACTCCTAGATTTCCTCAGTTTTATCTACTATCCTTTTGCTATTCTAGGAACCCATTCAGGAAACCACATTATGTTTAGTTGTCATGGCTGCTTAGTTCCTCTTAACTATGAGAGTTTCTTAGACTTTCCTTATTTTTAACAACATTCTTTTTTTTTTTTTTTTTTTTTTTTTTTTTGTCTTTTGTCTTTTGTCTTTTTTTGTTGTTGTTGTTGTTGTTGCTATTTCTTGGGCCGCTCCCGAGGCATATGGAGGTTCCCAGGCTAGGGGTCGAATCGGAGCTGTAGCCACCGGCCTACGCCAGAGCCACAGCAATGCGGGATCCGAGCCGCGTCTGCAACCTACACCACAGCTCACGGCAACGCTGGATCGTTAACCCACTGAGCAAGGGAGGGACCAAACCCGCAACCTCATGGTTCCTAGTCGGATTCGTTAACCACTGCACCATGACAGGAACTCCACAACATTCATTTTATAATTGTGAGATACGTTTAAGGATTAAGTAACACAATCCTCCCTGTCACCCTTGCTTGCCCCCGTGTCATTTGTTAGAAGGAGGTCAAAGCAGTTATGGGCCTCATGGCCCTGGTCCTAGGACTCTGTTTTGTTTGTTTGAGATCTTTGACATTTGAATATGAGAGCTTTTGGGACCAAAATAGTCAAAGTCAAAATAGTCAGGCCCGCGACACTGTATGTTGTGTTTGTATATTCATTCATTCAGTAATATTTGCTGAGCAACTGTTCTGTATCTACACTGCGGTCTGTGCTGGGGACCAGCAGTAAGCAAAACAGGTCCAGGGTCCTCGCTTCCCTGGAGCCTACCTTCCCATCAAAAAGGCAGACAAAAACCAGACTAAGAGGTAAAATGGATATATCCCAAATATCCCCGTGATAAGCACTGCTTATCGCGGAAAAGAATGTAGATTGGAAAGGGGGCGTGGGGGAGGGACCACGTTAGAGCAGTATGTGCAAGGTCCCTGGGGCAAGAAAGAACTGGTAGGGCCCAGGAACTGATCCGAGCTGGAGCAGCGGAGAGTCAGAGATAAATTTGGAGAGGTGGATGCAACGGGCAGCCAGATCAGACCAGGCCTCATAAATGAAGGTAAGGCGTTTGGATATTATTAGAAGTGAAATGGAAAGACAGTAAGGGATAGTCACCGGGGAAGTGATGTCATCAGATTTTTCCCCTGCCGCAGCTGTGGGGACTGTGATCGGAAGGGGCAGGAGTGACCGGGGAGAGGCAGGTTGGGGGGACTGCTTCTGTGAGCTGCTTGAACAGGGTTTGTAGTCTGCAACCCCAGGAGGAGCACATTTTGAGGTTATTCGCAAGGAGGTGGTTTTCAGATCCATGAGGATGGGTGAGAGGACCGATGGAGAGGGGATGGCAATGACCACACACTTGATGGCACACATTTATTCTCTAACAGTTCTGGAAAGCCAAAGTCCAGAATCCGTTTGACCAGAATAAATCAAGTTGCCAGCAGAGCCAAGCTCCCCCTGGAGGCCTTTTCCAGTTTTTGAGCCGCATACCTTGGCATGTGGCCCCTTCCGCCGTCTCCAGAGCCAGCAGCACAGTGACTTTCTTCAGTTGTCACACGCCTTCTTCTGTAGAAGCACCTCCTCCCGCCTGTCTTTTATAACAACACTTGTGATTACATGTGGGGCCAGTCTGGGTGATCCGGTATCAACCACCTATCTCAAGATTTTCAACTTCATCATAGCTGCAAAGTGTGTTTGCTACATCAGGTAAAGGTTTGGGGATTAGCATATGGAATCTTTGGAGAGAGTGTTTGGCCAGCCTGCCCCAGGAGGCAAAATGGAAAAAAGGACCCAGGGTCAAATACTAATACTTAAGTCAGAGGGAAGAGAAAGAACTAGAAAAGAAACTGAGAGGGAATAGCCATTGAGAAACAGGGAAAGCTGACAGGTCATACTTTCGAGTCAAGGAACTAGTGGGTGTCTGTCTAGAAGGAAGGTGCCCAAGTGTTACTGAGAGCTTAAGTGAGATTAAGCTGCAGGAAATGGAATCGTTTTCATTATGACTGTTAGGGTTATTACGATTTTGAGAACAGCAGACTGGGATGTGGGGTTTCGGGGAGCAGGGTCCTCTGGATGGGAAGCCGTTGGAACGGGTGGAGGGATGCGTAGGTGAGGTGATCCAGGCACCAAGTGTGGACAGGACTTTCAGTTCCGTTATCAAGGGAACAGAGGAGCTGGGTTGGAGGAGGATATGGAGTTAAACACAATAGCTCTTTGTTCATTTGCTTTTTTTTTTTTTTTTTTTTTTTTAATGGCCATACCCATGGCATATGGAAGTTCCTGGGCCAGGGATTGAATCCAAACCGCAGCTGCAACTTGCGCCACAGCTGCGGCCACACGGGATCCTTTATCCCGCTGTGCTAGGCTGAGGATCGAACTCGCACCTCCACAGCGACCGGAGCTGCAGTCAGATTCTTAACCACAGATTCTGCACCACAGCAGGAATGCCTGCTTTCTGTTCTGAAAGGTGGGCGTTGATGATAACTTCCTGCAGGAGGGGAAACTGATAACAGAGGGAGTGAAGTTCTTGAGAAAACAAGAAGGAATGAGTGGGAGACTGGCCCTGCTGGGAGCAGGCACACTGCTTCTACTGTAACAGGAAGAAAAGATGTGTATAAATGTAGTTAATTGTCTCAAGAGAGTGAGCCTGAAAATGAAGAAGTATGGTATATTTGAGGAAATAGTGTTTGGGAGAGTCATATTATCCATAGAGATACAGCATTACTTTGTTTCATTGCCTCTAACAAATATAACTAGGATAGTTGCTAACCACCTAAATGGTAATTCTCCTTTAACTAGCCCCCTGCTTCTGGGTAAAAAAAAAAAAATTACAGATCACCAGACCTGGGGTGGAGGGTAGAAAAAAAAACATACATGCAAATAGCCATCTTTATAATATGTGAAAATTTATTAAAAAGGGAAATAGTATAATCAAACTACTTTGTGGTCTCATTTTCATTTAAAAAAAAAAACTAGGAGCAAAGGAAAGAACTTACAACTAAATAATTTGTTGTCTAGGTGAATTATAAATAAGGCATTTATCATAATAATTATTATGAAATTATACAGCCTACATACGTAAGAAAAGATCGTAGAGCTACTATAAAGTCACATTATCGGTAGTTAGCAGGCTGGAATTCAAAATCCCTGGGTACCATGTTTGATATGACGTGCAAGCAAACCATGAATGGAACTACGAGCATCCACATCCTGTTTTATGTAAGACTAAGCATCTATCAAATTACCCACTTCCCCTCACCAAGACGAAGATGAGAAAGTATGAAAGGTCCCTCCACCAGCACATTTACTAGGTCCTACTCATTCACCTGGACAGCCAAATGATCCACTGCCTGGGCAGATGTGCTAATATCATTCATTTGGCAGCAGCATGGGCATCGCAGGGCATTTTGCCCTGAGCTAAGGGCAATCTCTCAGTCTAGTAATAAACAATATTGCTTTTATCAATCCTACACCTAAAGTTTGGGCAGGCACACAGAGAGTATGCATTGTCTCGTGATGGGTTGAGTTGTTCAGTATTTTGCATTTGAGCCTTGAAAACTGTCAAACATATCTCAAAGCTGATTATTGGTTTTAAAAAAATTGCCACTGGGACTTTCTTTTCCTCACCTTTTCTTTTCTCTTCCCACCAAAGGCTATGTCTTTAAGAGACATGGACGCAAGGATTTTGTGAGCCCTTGTCTCCTCCCAACCAGTCAAGTGCGTTGATGAATTCTTGCTGGTGTTTCTCTCATGCTGAGACTGTCTTTTTCATAAAAGATGGAGACTGGGAAAGATCCTTCTTAACTGAATGAAAAATCAGACTCAAGATTCAAGCTTAGACTCGCCTCCTGCAAAGTCTTCCTCCCCCTTAGAAGCTCCCACGAAACTCTCAGGGAGTCTCTGACTCCCAGTGGGAGAACCTAGCCTGCTCTTTCAGATTCCAGCCTTCCACATTCTGAAACACAAATACAAATTCTCTAGTTGATTTTTGAAAACACAAACATCACCACAGAAACATATTGTAAAAATGTATAACATGAAGTGAGTTGTAAACATTCAAGTATCTCTACCAGTTTGCATAAAAGCAGCAGAATTTCTTTAAAATGCATATAACTTTGCCTTTGGTAGCAAATAGGACACAGGCTATTTATATTAGAGAGGAAAAGGCCAGGGAAGCTGGCTAAAGTCCCCCCGAAATTCATTTGGTCAAATTCTATCAGCCGATACTGATTTAGACATTTTCATGAGCTCCTCAGAAAGTGATTTTCCCCTGGAACAACTAAGGGAAGCTGGGTATTGAAAAATCAGTGCCATTCCAGTTAGGCCTCCGAAGCCGTGTAAGTCTTTCCAGGAATTGCCCATCTGCAAACTTCGACGGTTCATTAAGGAAGCACTGTCTAACCTAAGAACTCTGAAAGGTGGAAGACAAGGGTATCTGTCAGAGAGACCTCCCCCTTGGCTGAATTCATTCAGAGGACAGACCGAGTCTGTTTTCTCAGTCATGCCCATTCCTTTTTCCCCCCTATTTTATACCTGAGGATTATTCACAGCCCATTTAAAAATAAATAAATAAAAGCAAATTGCTTTGAATGTGTCCCAGAGGATCAGAGCCTGATCCAGGAAACAGTGTCAGCCTTCCTTCGTTGAACGATGCCCTGGTCCAGTTTCCCTGCTGAGGAAGCCCCGCCGGTTCACAGAGCATCCGTGGGAAGCGCGCAGGACTGGACCTCCTGGTACGCCACCTGCTTTCTCGCCCAGCGCAGGCAGAGCGAGAGAATCACCGTGACCATCAGGAGGAAGAGTCCGATGATGAAAAGGATGACCAAGGCTGCTTTGGCTCCTCTGGGACCCAGATTCTTGCCGAAGAAGTAGAGCTGCTCCTTGCCGGGTTCTTCTGTGCCAAAGAAAAGGGAGGTGGGTGTCAGGCCTCTGCCTTTCCCTGGGGAGTGAACACTGACCATTCACGAGCAGGATTCGGGAGGGTGTCCTTACCGTTGGAGGGCACGGTGGCTGGCTGGGGTGCTCCTCCGGGGGACTTCGTGGAGTAAGGAATCCTGTTGTCTGCAGGGAGAATGCGAGTTGATGGTTTATGACAAGAGAAGCAGATTCTTTTTGTGACATGAGTCGTTTCACACATTGTGTCATTTCACCAACAAAGACTTTATCCTTCAGACTCTGTAAGTCAGTATTCACTGTGCCACTTCACACAAGCACACATGCTGTTATGACCCCATCCGCTTTTCTTTCTTTCTTGCTTTTTTTTTTTTTTGGACTGCACCCTCAGCATATGGAGGTTCCCAGGCTAGGAGTCGAACAGGAGCTACAGCTGCCGGCCTACACCACAGCCACATCAACGCAAGATCTGAGCTGCATCTGCGACCTACACCACAGCTCACGGCAACACCGGCTCCTTCACCCACTGAGCAAACCCAGGGATCGAACCTGTGTCCTCACGGATGCTCATCAGATTTGTTTCTGCTGAACCATGACAGGAACTCCCCTATTCACCTTTCAAACTTCTGCTCACCTGTTAAGATCCACCTCTGGAACCTTGGCACCTATCCCCAAACTGTTAATTACTGCCTCCTAGTGCTGCCACTGAACCCTGTACTCTGCCCTCTATCTCTCAGGGTCTATAGGAAGCCTGGCCTATCACCCAGTTTCCCTGGCAGATAATGGTACCTAGGTTCTGCAGGACTGTGTAGGTTGTTTCCATGCCAGCATGGATGTGGTCAGACACATGACAATGTAACAGCCAGGTCCCTGGGTGATCTGCAAACAGTTCGATGGTTTGGAAGGTCCCGGGAAAGAGGTCGTATACATCTTCTCGGTAAGATTTATCTATCTGCAGAAGGAGGGGAATAATAAAGACAAGAGCAGAAGTCAATAAAATCAAGAAGAGAAACATAATAAAGATAAAGAAACCAAAAGCTGGTTCTCTGAACTGATCCAAAAAAATAAAATTGATAAACCTTGTGGAAGCCAGCCTGTGATGGTCCCCAATGATCCCTGCCTCCTGGTCCTCATAATCTTTGTAGTCCCTTCCTACATTGTCTGAAGTTGGTCCTTGAAATCCATCGCATGCGGCAGAAGTGATGGCATTCTACTTCTAAGAGTCTTAGATACCCCGTCTCACTCTCGCTTCTTGAATCAGTCACTCTGGGGGAAGCCGGTTCCCATGCCAACCGCATGGTGACGGTGGCGGGGGGCGGGGGGGGGGGCAGGGACTGAAGCCCCTGGTCAACAGTCCTAGGAGTGAGCTTGGAAGTAGATCCTCCAGCCCCAGGCAAACCTGATGACTGCAGCTCCAGCTGACATCCTGACTGCAGCCCCTTAGGAGATGCCGCGTCAGAACCCACTAACAAAACTCTTTCCAGCCTAACCCAGAGAGATTATGAGATAATACGAGTGTGTTGTTTTAGGCCACTCCATTTTGGGGTGATGTGTTATACAGCAATAGAGAATGAATACAAACCTCTAGACAAATGGACAGAAAGGAAAAGTTTAAAAAAAAAAAACATAAATTACAAACATTAGAGATGAAAGGGGTGGTATCACCAAGACTTAAATAGACATTAAAAAGAACAATAAAGGAATGTTATGAAAAACTGTCCATGAAGCCTACAACTTAGACAGTATGGACAGGTTGCTTAAGATGAAAACTACCAAAGTTCACGCAAGAAGAAATAAATAACATGAACAGGTTGTCTATTAAAGAAACTGAGGCAATATTAAGACCTTTCAAATAATTAAAATCCAGGTCAATGGTTTCATTGACAAATTCTACCAAAAATTTAGAAAAGAACTAAACCAACCTTCCTTCCTTCCTTTCTTCCTGTCTCTCTTTCTTTTTTCTTTCTTTCTTTCTTTTTTTTTTTTTTTTTTTTTTTTTTTTTTTTTTTTTTTTTTTTTTTTGCTTTTTAGAGCTATGCCTGGGGTATATGGAAGTTCTCAGGCCAGGGGCCAAATCAGAACTACAGCTGCCAACCTTCACCACAGCCATGGCAACGCTGGATCCTTAACCCACTGAGCAAGGATTGAACCCGAATCCTCATGGATATCAGCCAGGTTCATTACCAGTGAGACACAACTAGAACTCTGTCACAGCAATTTTAAAACTGGGATGAAAGAGAGAGAGGGCAAGAAAAGAAAAGAAATAAAAGGTGTACAGATTGAAAATAAAGACATAAAACCATCTCTATTCACAGACCACATGATTGTCCATGTAGGAACCCCCTCCCCAAAAAGTACAAAAAGAAAATCTAGGAGTTCCTGTCGTGGCTTAATGAATCCGACTAGGAACCATGAGGTTGTGGGTTCAATCCCTGGCCTTGCTCAGTAGGTTAAGGATCCGGCATTGCCGTGAGCTGTGGCATACGTCGCAGATGTGAGACTCGGCTCGGATCCCGCGTCACTGTGGCTGGGGTGTAGGCCGGCGGCTACAGCTCCAATTAGACCCCTAGCCTGGGAACCTGCATATGCCATGGGAGTGGCCCTAGAAAAGACAAAAAAAAAAGACAAAAAAAAAAAAAGAAAATCTACAAAAACTACTGCAATTATTTTAGCAAAGTTGCAGGATACATGGTCAATTATACAAAAATCTATTATATTTCTATATACTGGCAATGACAATTAGTGATTGAGTAAAAACAATGCCATTTACACTTTCACCAAAATGCATGACATTCTTGGTAATAGTCTAACAAAATTTATGTAAAATTTATATGATGAAAACCACAAAACACTTATGAAAAAAATCAAAGAAGAGCTAAATAAATAGAGCGATATGCCATGTTCATGTACTGGAAGTCTTGATATTGTCAAGATATCAGTTCTCCCCAAATCAATGCACAGATGTAATGTAATTCCAATCAAAATTCTAGGATGTTTTTAAAGCTGATTCTAAAATTCATATGGCAAAGATCTAGAATAGCTAAAACAATCACCATCTGATTTCAACACAATGTTACATTAAAACAATCAAGATAGTGTGGCATTTAAGAAAGGACAGACATATCGATCAATGTAACAGAATTGGGAGCTCAGAAACAGACTTACATATATGTAATGAATATGATTTTGACAAAGTGGGAGAAAGGACAGTCTCTTCGATGAAAGATGATGGGATAACTGAACATCTATCTATATGCAAAAAATAAACCTTGAATCATATATGAAAATTAACTTAAAATGGACCAGAGGCCTAAATATAAAATCTTCAACTATAAAACTTTTAGAAGAAAATCTTTGTGACCTCACGTTAGCCAAATATTTCCTAGACTTGACACCAAAATCATGATCCATAAAAGAAAAAAAAAAGATAAACTGGACTACATCAAAATTAAGAATTTCTAATCTTTGACAGATAATGTTAAGGAAATGAAAAAATAAGCCACAGACTAGGAGCATGTATTTACAGATCACGCTGATTGAATGGATTTGTATCCAGAGAATATAAAGCCCTCAAACTCAACAATAAGGAAACAAATGACCTGATTAAAAATAGTCATAAAATTCGGACATTTCACCAAAGATTTACAGAGGGCAGATGTTAGCAAGGCATATGAAAAGATATTCAGTATCATTAGCCATTAGGAAATAAAAAACAATTAGAGGAGTTCCCACTGTGGCGCAGTAGGTTAATGATCCAGCTTGTCTCTGTGGCATTGCTGGTTGGATCCCCAGCCAGGCACAGTGGGTTAAGGATCTGGCATTGCTGCAGCTGTGGCATAGGTCACAGATGCAGCTTGGATTCCATCCTTGGCCTGGGAACTTCCATAGGCCATGGGTGAGGCCAAAAAAGGGGAAAAAAAAAAAAAGGATACTAGTATATCCTTAGTAGGATGGCTAAGAAAAAATAAAATAAGAATGGAAGATTCCAAGTGCTGATGTGGACAACTGGTCCTCTCGTGCCTTTCTGTGGAAAACAGTTTGACAGTTATCATAAAGTTAAGCGTGTACTTAACACATGGCCTAGCAGCCCAACCCCTATGTATTTTCTCGAGGGAAATGAAAACTTAGGTTCATGTGAAAGCATGTACACAGATGTTGATAATGACTTGACTTTTAATAATCCCAAACTGGAAACAATCCAAATGTCTCTCAGTGAAGGAGTGGATTAAAAACCTACAATACATCCATGCAATGGAATAGTGCTCAGTGATCACATGGAACAGACTGCTGATACAAGGTGGATGCAATGCAAACACTGATACGAAATGAAACAAGCCAGATTTGAAATGCTATACATAGGAGAGGACTGCAGCCTCAAAGCTGCCTGAAGGATAGTTTGCAACTGCTCTAGTGATCTGTTTCACTTCGCAGAGCAGTGGAAAATCATATTAGCAGCCTGGGAGGATGTGGGCTTGTGTATTATGATGCATAAGAATAGCAATGTCTGGAATAGGAAGTTCTTTATTTGAGGGAAAAGGGCAGTGATGGTTGCGCTGGGATAATACTTGAGAGAAAATTTTAAGGTGGTCAGAGAGGCATTGGGATGCCTGGAAAATCATGAGTTTGCTTTCTTTTGAAGTCCTGTGGGGGGTGTCATGGAGCTTTGAGAGCCTGCTGCTTATGTGGTACTGCTTTTGGCTGTAGCACGTTGTGAGGTTAAAACTTCCTTTTCTCCCCTCTTGTCTGCATTCCTTTCTCAGAGCATAGACCCTGTTTTCTTTACAAAAGAGAAAGTGGGTGACAAAAGACTAAAATATGAAATGGTGGACAAGGGGTCAAATTGGTAGATATATTGAGATCTGACATTCTTCTGGGAGCCTATTTTTCATAATGAAATCTTAGTTGGATATTTGCATTTTAGAAAATTTGTTTAGCAACAGTGACTGAACTGAAAGTGATGTCTAACTGGTAATTGGCTACGCATCCCAGGAGAGCCAATAAGTGAGGTGCATTTTGGCCTTTGGAGATTCAGGACCTGAATTCTCCGCAAAGAAAATCACAATAAAATCACAAGGGACAGGTTTTGGCTTCACAGACAGAGAAGGTAAGCAAAAGAGACAGGCTATCAAAGAGCACCTTTCACTGGCAGCAAGCCAAGGAGGGACAAGCATGGGTCCTTTATCATCTGACCTCTTTCAGGGATAAAGATCTGGTAATGCAGGGAGAAAAGGGGAATCTAAGTGGTATAATATCTATTAATAAATTGATTCCATTACTAATAACTCTCCTACAAAGACAGTTTGGACCAGGTAGCATCTCTGATGAATTCTTCCATACATTTGAGGAAAAAAAAAAAATACTAATCATTTAAAAAGTCTTTCAGATAATAGAAAAAGAGAGAAAATTTTCTAATGCATTTTATGAGGCTACAATCTTGCTAACAAAACCTGAATAGGATGTTATAAAAATTGATTTCTTTTGTTCAGCTTTATTGATGAATAATGGACAAATAAAACTGTAAGATAAAAAAAAATGCTACACAGGCTGTATGATGCCATTTATAGGACATTTCAGAAAAGGCAAAATCATAGAGACAAAAAACAGATCAGTGGTTGCCAGGGGTCAAACATGAGGACTTGGCTGACTCTAGAGGGTGCGACAGGGACCTTTTAGGGGGTGATGGGGGTGTTCTACATTTTGGTTATAGAATAGATAACCCCACTGTATGGTTACTCCACTGTATGTGCTTCTCAAAACACAACTGTATGCTCAATGGGGCGAATTTTACTCAATATAAATTATACCTTAGTTTAAAATCTTTATGTATGTATACAAAATAAATGTTATATGTTGAAAATAATTTTTATGGTTTTATAAATGTTATTACATTTTCTATATTTTTAATAAGAAATTTTAATGTGGGTTGAAAAAGCAAAAGCAATATAGCCATTTAATATGTGGAACTAGGGGAGTTCTCATCATGGCTCAGTGGTTAACGAATCCGACTAGGAGCCATGAGGTTGTAGGTTCGATCCCTGGCCTTGCTCAGTGGGTTTAGGATCTGGCGTTGCCATGAGCTGTGGTGTAGGTCGCAGACGTGGCTCAGATCCTGAGTAGGCGGGTGGCTACAGCTCTGATTAGAGCCTTGGCCTGGGAACCTCCATATGCCGCAGGTGTAGCCCTAGAAAAGACAAAAAATAAAAAAAAAAATAATAATAATAAATAAATAATATGTGAAACTATAATCATTAGAAGTTAATACTTGGTATCTTAAACTATGTTGATAAATATACAGAGGCGAGAGGATACTAGCTGTTTTTTAAAGTTACTGTTTATTCCTATATAACTGGAAAAGGAGCAGGGCCGCTTTCCCCCACAGATTAGTTGTGTTTCTTCTTTTCTATTCTACTTCCTCGTAGACAGCACAACACTTGAAATGTCAGACTGTTTGGACCTTACCCCTGGGGTTCTGATTCATCAGGTCCAGGGGCAGGTCCTGGCAGTCTGTTTCTTAAAGGGCTTCCCAGGTTATTCGGCACAGCCAGCCCCACCCATAAGGTACAGCTTGATGCTTGAAAGGTAGAAGCCCACACAGGTCCAGGCCAGCCCACCAGGACAAAAGTCAAGGTAAAGTTTGGAGCCTCAGCTGAGGCTTGAACTATCTCCTTTACTAGAGAGGATAAAGAGGGCTATTCTATTGGCTAATCACATAGAAAAGAAAGGGGATAAGGAAAGGGAACTAAAAAAGAGAAAGGATTGCTGTACAGTAGAAAACTGACAGGACACTGTAAACCAACTACAATGGAAAAAAATCAAAATCATTAAAAAAAAAGAAGAAGAAAAAAGAAAAGAAAGAAGAATAAGAAAAGGGAGAAGCTCCTATGGGTGCTTTCATATATGATATTCCTAGCATAATCCAGAGTGGTCAGAAGCATCGCCATATCAATGATGATAAAACTCTCACCTGAAGCTCAGAGAGGTTTTTTTTTTTTAGAAGCCCAATAAACTACATGTACATATTCAGACATTTTACCAAGGGAACAACATAAGCACATTATTCTCTTCCATTCTCTAATATTCACCACCACCTCGCACCTTATTGCCAAATAATTCTCATTTCACGGTGGAAATATATTGCATCTATTAGTTCAAAAAGTCTTCCCCAAAGCACTTTTCTTACACGTACCTTAAAGAGAAAGCTCTCAGCATGGTAATGGACGGTATGTATGTCCACTTCACTTCCTATTCCTAACAAATACCAGTTTGTCATGGAATCTTCATTCATGATGAGACCATGAAGATTCCCAAAAATCTTGCCATTAATAGCTAAGAAGGTGAAAAGAAAATAGCCTGTGATTAGCGATGATAACTTCATCTGGTTTTAGAAATGATTCAAGGAGATCTTTGGGTCACCAATACTTTCATCTGCTTGAGAAACAAAGAATAATCTCACTCACACTTAGCCAGGTTCCCACCATCCTAGACCCAAAATTCAGATTACTAAGAAGTTCTTATAAAAGAGAGCCAGAGGAGTTCCCGTCGTGGCTCAGTGGTTAACGAATCTGACTAGGAACCAAGAGGTTGCAGGTTCGATCCCTGGACTTAGCTCAGTGGGTTAAGGATCTGGCATTGCTGTGGCTCTGGTGTAGGCCAGCAGCTGCAGCTCTGATTCAACCCCTAGCCTGGGAACCTCCATATGCCATGGGGAGCGGCCCTAGAAAAGGCAAAAAGCCAAAAAAAATTTTAAATAAAATTTAAAAATTAAAAAAATTAAAAATAAATAACAAATAATAACAAAATAAAAATAAATAAATAAATAAATAAGAGAGCCAGAAAAGAGAAATAGTAGTTTGTTTTCAGAAGCTCTCTCTTGGGTAAGAGTACATGTTGGTTGTCTACTTGGCATATTCTCTTGATGGGATGGACTACAGCCTCATGTGTGAGGTCATCAGATCTATACCATCCCACAGTTGAGTGGACAAAAGCCCAGAGAATCGAGTTTATGTAAATCAAAGTTGAAGCAATTAAAACATATGTCCTTAATATTTCATTTTCTGAGAACTAGTTTGAGCAAGTTCCTAAATCTGGCGCAATCCCCAAAAGAAGGAAAGCTTCACATGGGCTGAGCCGAGGATCTGACAGTCACCCAAGCAAGCTCAAGCTGGGTCGATGTGGTGGGGGACGTTCACTCCTCTGCTTTCTACTAACTTTTTATTCTGTGCATCATGACACGACCAAACGACTCACATTCATTAAAAAGAGAGAGCATGCTAAGAAACTTTTAGGAAGGGGAGGCAAAATTGTAGGAGAAAGAGGAGCTGCCTCAGAGTCAGGCGACTCTGTTCGAATCAGTGTTAGCAATCATCTAGCAGTTACTTTGGTCAAAGCCTAACTTTTTTTTTTTTGGTGAGAGAGTGCAGATATGTCAATTGAAACACATTCCTTCCACCTTTAAAAAAATGCCTTAAATTTCAAAAAATTACATAGACACATTAAGACAGAACTTTGGTGATGGCGTCTCATGTTCCAGAGACAATGAAACCAGGCTTTTATATTTGATCAACTAGCAGTTATCCTGTGTTCTTATAGAAATATTGCACTAAAGGATGGTTCATTTCCTGGGAATTACTTCACAGCCTGATAGTTTAGGGATCCCAGCATTCAGAGATAGAGCTTCCTAAATAGTTGGTCCACGGCCTCCACTGGACCTTGGTGCAAGCCAACCAATGGTGCCCCTGGGAAGGGGAAGGACTCAGAGAAGGAGACTGGGACCTCCCACGGATCCTATGAGCTTATCTCAACAAGGGTCTTCTTCTGAAACCTCTGATATACCATGCATTTTGTTGCTCTCCTCAAAATCATCAGAGGGCTTAAAATCTCGTGGATCTTTATTAAGGTACTTCTTAATATTTTCATCCAGATACCAGGATTCATTCTCATTAAATACCAAAAACAAGAGAGCAAATTCATAATCAACATCGCTTCTTCTTCCCTTCTCATTCAACACGCCTTCTCTGCATGTAATCAGAGGACCCATCAAACCACTATATGTATCCTGAAAGACAAAGAAACTGAATATTAGAAGAGCCTTTAAATAAATTAATAACACAGATTAAGTGCTTGGAAGAAAATCATTGCAAGAAAGACTGAAAGACCATTGACTAGGAAGGAAGAACTCGGAAGCTCTGAAGAATCAGGGGGATCCTTGGGAAAAATTTTGGCATATTTCTAAAAATTTGCTAAGAGTGAGCTTTTTGAAGGCTGAGGTTTTGTCTCTCATTCAATGCTGAGTCTCTAGTGCAGAGCCCAGGGTCTATGATATAGAAGGTGTTTGATAAATATTTGTTAAATAAATGAATACTTGTTTCTATTTTCCTGTATGCTTTTAAGTGAGACTGTATTTTTTAATTGAGATAAAGTTGATTTACAATGTTGCATTAGCTTCAAATGTACCACAAAGTGGCTCAGTTTTATACATTTATATTATATTTTATTATATTCATATATATACACACACTCCTTTTTTTTTTTTTTTTTTGGCAGCACCCATGGCATGTGGAAGTTCTCAGGCCAGAGACTGAACCCATGCCAGAGCAGTGACCTAAACCACTGCAGCAGGTCCTTGACTCGCTGCACCACAAAAGAACTCCTTTTTAAAATTATGTTTCATGATAGCTTATTACTATAAGATAAGATATTAAATATAGTTCCCTGGGCTATACAGTAGGTCCCTGTTGTTTATCTATTTTATATGTAGTAGTGTACATCTATTCATCTCAAACTCCTAAATTATACCTCCTACCCTGCTTTCTCTTTTGGTAGCTGTACATTTTTTTCTATGTCTATGACCCTATTTCTGTCTTGTAAGTAAATTCATTTGTATCATTTTTTTGATTCCACATATAAGTGATATAATACGATATTTGTTTTTGTCTGACTTGCTTCACTTAGTATGATCATCTCTAGGTTCATCCATGTTCTGCAAGTGGCATTATTTCACTCTTTTTAAGGCTGAGTAGTATTCCACTGTATATATACATGCACCACATCTTCTCTATTCATTCATCTGTCAATAGACACTTATGTTGCTACCACGTCTTGGCTATTGTGAATAGTGCTGCTGTGAATATTGGGGTGCATGTGTATCTTCAGCTAATTATAGTTTTCTCTGGATATATGCCCAGGAGTGAGATTGCTGGATCATACAATAGTCCCATTTTTAGTTTTTTAAGGAACCTCTTTAAAAACTTTGCGTAACGGCTGCACCAATTTACATTCCCACCAACAGTGCTGGAGTGTTCCTTTTTCTCCACATCCTCTCCAGCATTTGTTATTTGTAGATGTTTTGATGATCGCCATTCTGGCCTGGGTGAAACTGTCTTTATAGCTATTTACAGATGCTTATATTCCACTTTCTAAAGGTAAAAGTGAGCCAGGTGAGTAGTTATTCATGTGAGACCAGGCATGACTTCTATGTTGAGTTGTTCAGCCCTGAGCTTTCTTTCAAAGGAAAACTCCCACATTTTTAACTGCCTATTTAGATACTCCATTTGGATGTGCTTCCTGCAACAATTCAATCTGCTAAGCATTTCTTTCTTCCTTTTTTTTTTTTTTTTTGTCTTTTTAGGGCTGCACCTGTGGCATATGGAGGTCCCCAAGCTAGGGGTCTAATTGCTGCTGTAGCCGCCAGCCTACACCACAGCCACTGCAAGGCGGGATTTGAGCCGTGTCTGTGACCTACACCACAGCTCATGGCAACACCGGGTCTTTAACCCATTGAGCGAGGTCAGGGATCGAACCTGCAGCCTCATAGTGACTAGTCAGGTTTGTTAACCACTGAGCAACGATGGGAACGCCCCAATTTGCTAAGTGTTTCTAAAGTAAATTTAGTATTTCTCTCAAATCACTTCCTTCTGCTGAATTCTCTATTTGTGTTAACAGCACCACAACATTCCCTGTCATTTAGATCAGACATCTGGATTTCAGCGCTTAATTCCTCCTTCGTCTTTACTTCGTTCCATCTCTTTTGCTGTCCAATCTTACATTTCTTTTCCTGTCTCGATGCCTCTCCGTTCTGTGACATTCTATCTGCCACCTTCCTAGCAGAGGATCTTAATACCTCACCCTGGACCAGAAATTGGCTCCTCTCTGTTCTCTGCTCACACCTGCATCCCATCCTGTTGACAGCTATCAGGCGAAGGTTATCACTCCCATATCTGGGAGTCTTCAGTGACTTTCCAGTGATAGTCCCACTGAATCAAACACAAATCCTCGATGGGCCCCGAAGCCCCTCCTGTGCCCAATAGACTTTGCTAGCTTCTGTTCTGTCGCTGCTTTCCTTTTGTACCCTAGACGATAGCCACCTGGGACTCTCCACATTTCCCAGACACACCTTCTACTTCCCTATTTTCAGCTCTGCTCGTGACATTCTCTCTTCCTAGACTCTCTTCCCTATGCCTCCTCTATAACCCTGCACTCCTCCAAAGCTCGCCGGATTCAGAGTTGTAATATCATTATGGGTGTGCCCATGTATTATTGTCCCCAAAGATGATACGTTCCTTCAAGACAAGAATATTTGCAGATGAACCTTGGTGAGGTTCATCTGAACATTACAAAGCCTCCATAAATATTTGTTGGGATACCCAAAGGAATCAATAAATAAATCTGGGTTTCCCATAATTCTAATATGTAAGTTTGTTTTTTCAAGTGTCTGGTGTATTTCTCCTGAACTCTTGCACTGTCCAATACAACTCAAGGACATGTATGCAGTCATCTAACATTTAAAAGAAAGGCTAAAATAATCCTTGACATTTTTTATAATGGGCAATGTTTACATTTTATATCAGATATGACCTTAGTTTGGACCTCGATTTATGACATAACATTCAAGACCAGTTGTTTTATACACACAGATCTGACTCAACTTCAATACTGAGTCTTTGCCTTTAATGTCTAAGTAAAGTTGGCCTCTTTATCATTCAAATGGTTTGTAGTTTCAGTTACTAAGTTTGGAGTGTTTTCTTTCCTGAGCCCTGCTGATAGTGGTTGGTAATGCCTTTACAAGTGATAGGTTTCACACATCAAAAACCATGGTATAAATTAAATTTTAAAATATATTTATCTTTATTTCTATTTACATATCCCCTCATATATCAAACCAGCTCATAAGTTCTAAATTTGGTAGTTGAAACACTGACATTCCCCCCACCTCATATTTTAGAACGAGGGTCAGCAAATCTGTTTTTGTAAAGCAACACATGCAAATATTTTTCACTGTTGCCCATACCATTTCCAGCACAACTACTCGGCTCCACTGTAGACAATGCAAACAAATGGGGGTTATCAGAATTTGAGATCCCTGCTCTAAACCAATTCACTCCTCCACATATACCCACTAGAGCTAAGATAATTTGAAGTCAATTTAAAGTCATGTTACTCTGGGAGTTCCCATCGTGGCTCAGCGGTTAACGAAGCTGACTAGTATCCATGAGGATGAGGGTTTGATCCCTAGGCCCCTCTCAGTGGGTTAAGGATCTGGTGTTGCCATGAGCTGTGGTGTAGGTGGCAGATGAGGCTCAGATTCATGTCGCTGTGGCTGTGGCTTAGGCCAGCATCTATGGCTCCAACTGGACCCCTAGCCTGGGAACCTCCATATGCCTTGGGTGCGGCCCTAAAAAGACAAAAAAATAAATAAAGTCATATTACTCTGAGCATTTTGATGGTTCCCTCCACCTTACCTTCACAAAGTTTACTGTCGAATAATAAACCCACGGAATACAATTGGGGTCAGATGGCCCTGGGCCAGACCTTTTAGGGACGGTCCATCTATAGGTTTTTATTTCTCCTGAAATAAATGAGAAGAAATAGAAAAAAAAATTACTTATGTTATCTCTTTCCAGATGATCTACCAGATTCTTTATATATTTTGGTTAAAGTTTACGGCTGCTGAAAATTATCCATTCCTTAGAAATGTTCCCATTCAACTGACAGCCCGCTTTTTTGCAAGTTCAAAATGGCAGATTTTTCATTTCAGACTCTAGCGTTCCATCCTAGTTGGCCTATTATTAATTAATGTTTATTCAAGCAATGAAGACTTATTTTTTATACCTCAATAGTTTTTCTCCTCAAATTTTGTATCTCCTTCCCAAGAACTATTCTTAGCACATGTGAGTTGCCATGGAACTCAGCCTTGGCTTTTCGTGGAATCATCAGTGAACTCTCACTGCTCAAGACTTATCCCAAACCAATGAAATTAGAGCATCTTGGGTCCGGGACTAGACCACCAGTACGCTTTCTAAAGTGTCTCGGGTGATTTTAATGTGCAGGTGGGTGAGATCTAGTTAGAATCAGAGAGAATCAGAGAGACCTCATTTCAAATCTCAACCCGAATGATTTGTTTTCGCCCAAACTTGATGAGCTACTTAACCTCACTGACTTTCAGTTTCCTTATTTGTAAAGTGGGTTAGTCATTTCAGTTTTAAAATTGTTGCAAGGATTAAAGGAAAGAAAATACCTACAATAGTGCCTCACATTGAAGGCAGCCAGTAACTGTGAATGTATCTCTATACTAATAACAAATGCATACCCTCCGTCTTGCCAGGCTCTGTATCTGTACATCCCCTGTGGCTGACCCAGAGTCTTGGAGAGGAGTCATAAATATGCTCATGAATTAGCAAGATAATCACATTGTAAAAGTCTCATTAAATGGTTATCTCCTAGTTCCTGCCATGGCTCAGTGGGTTAAGGATCTAACTGCAGCAACGCCCCTAGCTGCGGAAGCACAGGTTCAAACCCTGGCCTGTTGCAGTGGCTTAAATGATCCGGTGTTGCTGCACCTGCAGCGTAGATTCAGTCCATGGACTGGGCATGTCCATATGCTGTGGGTGTGGCCATAAGAAAAAATTATCTTCTCTTGAACTATCTGTGTCCCATCCCCACCCCAGCAGGACAAACAACCTATAGCTGAAAGTGAGCCACAAAGCAAAACAAAACTAATGCTCACATGGACCTTCGCTCCATGTTTGCTCATATACTGGTTGGTTAGTGATTGAACTTTGGGTCTGGGTTCCATGATTTCATTATAGCCTTCAGGCTTGGTAATCACAAGACAACTTTCTTCTTTAGTTTTCTAAATACAAGTGACTACAGGGGTGATGTTACTAAAGTTGGAACAATCCATTGTTGTTCCAGCTGCGAGTACAGCTCTCAACAGAAGAGGATGCTCAGTAGATGCTGGTTAAGTGATTTAATAAAAAGAAGAAGGAGGAGGAAGGAGGGGGAGGGGGAGGGGGAGGGAAGAGGGAGGGGAGGAGAAGAAGAACTTTGATAGGGCCGCTTACTTTTCTTAAAATGCTAGTTTGCTCTCCTCATCTTGTGTGCGCCCAGATTAAACCTTCTTCTCCAATTTGCCCGGATTTCCTGCCCAAAGTTACCTTCTTGTTCCTATCTCCAATTTCTGGGTTCTCCCAAAACTTTCAGCCTTATTGGAGACCCTTGGGGGGATTCTCTCCCTCTGAGTTCCAGTTTTAAAAAGAACATCCTTTGCCACGTTCTACGCATTCTTCTCCCCACCTCTGAATCCCTCACACCTAGGACTTTCAGAAGGCCAGTGGCAGAGAAGCTGTGTCCCCTACTGCTCCTCACCCCCAGGGCAGAGCAGCCTGGGGGATGGGGGTCACCCCAGCTAGCTCACAACCCTCCCAGAGCTTATGCCTGACTGGCACCTTTCTTCCTCCTTTTGGAAGTGGCTTTCAACCATCAAAAATAAGTCACATACTACTCAGCCATAAAAAAGAACACAATAATGCCATTTGCAGCAACATGGATGGAACTAGAGATTCTCATACTAGGTGAAGTCAGTCAGAAAGACAAAGACAAATATCATTTGATATCACTTATATCTGGAATCTAATATATGGCACATATAAACCCTTCCACAGAAAAGAAACTCATGGACTTGGAGAACAGACTTGTGGTTGCCAAGGGGGAGGGGGACCGAGTGGGATGGACTGGGAATCTGGGGTTCACAGATGCAAACTATTGCCTTTGGAATGGATAAGCAATGAGATCCTGCTGTGTAGCACTAGGAACTAGATCCAGTCACTTACGATGGAGCATGATGGAGGATAATGTGAGAAAAAGAATGTACATATGTATGTGTAACTGGGTCACTTTGCTGTACAGTAGAAAACTGACAGAATACTATAAACCAACTATAATGGAAAAAATAAAAATCTCATTAATAAATAAATAAACATTAAAAAAATAAGTAACATTATTTAATGGCTTTTTGGACCCATTTTAAATCATTTCTCTTTCATCGAGTCACAACACATTCATGACAGAAAAATCTAGAAAGTTCAAAAAAATGTGAAGAAACAGAAAAGATGATCATTCTGTGGCTTAAAATACCAGCACAAGGTTGAAACCATTACTGACATTTTCATTTATTTTCCCTCTGGTCTTTCTTCTACACTGGTATTTTGCTTAACGAGTCTTGCCCACGTCATTAAAACTTTCTTAAATGTCACTGATGGCTGCATAATGGCCCATGATAAGGTTATTCCAAAACTTACTTAACTATTTCTCTACAGATAGACATTGAAATGTTTATGAGAAGTTCCTCAAAGCAGCTTCTGATCCTGGGAGTAGGGAGTGGAAGAAACTGGAATAGAAGCCGATAAAGATTTTCCTTCCTTCAACACCATCCCTGCATAGATACCTTGCTAACTTTTTCTAGTGATACATTAAATTGTTTGCTTCTTTTTAAACATCTTTAACTTTTTTTAAGTTTATGTGACCTTTACTGTAATTACTATAACATTAGGTGTTATAATGTTATTATGTATTCATAAGAATAACTCCCCTGTAATTATACCTATGGTTGCTATCACCAGCTCTTTTTTTTTTTTTTTTTTTTTTTTTGTCTTTTTAGGGCCGCACCCATGGCATATGGAAGTCCCCAGGCTAGGGGTCGAATAGGAGCTACCGCTGCAGTCTACATCGCAGCCACAGCAACAGGGGATCCAAGCCGAGTCTTCGACCTACACCACAGCTCACAGTAAGGCCGGATCCTTAACCCACTGAGTGAGGCCAGGGATCGAACCTGCATCCTCATGGATACCGGTCGAGTTCACTGCTGCTGAGCCATGATGGAACTCCGCAGCTCTTGACATGTATGACAACCACACTTCAAATATGTAAGTGTCATAGAAGTTTCTCAGATTGTGAGATCTCTCCCTTCACTACATCTTTTAAAACCCAACTGGAGTTTTATCTCCTTAATTAAGCTTTCCATAATTGCTCCTAATTAATCCATCAGAATTCCTAGATTTTCCTTCTCTGAAATTTTATCAACACTCCTGGATATATATTCTTGAAATTCTTCACGACTTAGACGAATTTCATCACACGTTATCTGCACTACTGCTAAAATGTTTCATTTTGTTTGTGTTTTTTTTTCTCCCAAACTCGTTTTAGGCATCTGGAAAACAAAGCACGTTTAAGAGCTCAGGCCCAGGAGTCCAACAAACTGAGGTTCCAGTATGGCCAATATCCGACCTGGTTAAGTTCTTTACTCCTCTTTGCTTCAGTCACCTGCTAAATGGACATAACGATACCATAGTTTGTCGACTATATCAATTATATTATGCACATTTTTCACAATGTAACATAACTCATGGCAGGATGTGTCTTCCAATTAGTGGCTTAACTGACAGCAGGTTGTTTCTACTTTCTTTAGTTAACAGATACAATAATGATGGCCATTTTACTCAGTGGTATCAGGTTCAATGAAATATGTGGGTGTCTATCACTGGGTTATTATAAGAATAAACACATTTTTAAATTTTTTAATTTAAAAAAAATTTAAAACTTGCAAAAGGTTAACTAACCCTCAATATGTGTTAGCTACTATTATGTCTTCTTCTTTAAGGTGCCTACTGGCGCCCTAGAAACTCCATGAACACTTGGTTATTGAACAAATGGTGAGTTCATACTGCGGTAATGAGCGAAACACAGTGACATTCAAAATAAGCTCTGCAAAGACCCTTCAGAGATCGGAAAAGATCAGAAAAGAGTTGAGCCTGAAGTACCATCTCTGGGGTGAGTTACCTGGCTTTGTGATGGGCACTTGGAGTTGTCTCCCAGTATCCATGTCTTCCACACCCTGGGCTGAGATGGAGTAGGGCCGGTTGGCCTTATTCATAAATACGATGAGGATGGAGTCGCCCACCTCGGCATGAATCATCGGGCCTAAATGCAAAACACAGGCCTGTGTGCATTATCGTTGCTCTTTTCAACATTCACGTAATATACCCACGGGTGGTGTTTGACAAAATAAACAAAGGTCAGCTTTATGTTTAATGTACTTCCTCTAGAGGGCGATATCGTGTAGTGTTAAATACCATATCACGTTTGGCAAAGGGACCAACCTGGGGTCAAATCCTGCCTCCTTTACTTACTTATCAGAGAGGCCTTGAGTACGTCAAGTAACCTACCTGAGTCTCAATTTCCTCATCTGCAACATGGGTTTAATACCACATTTCTCAAAGGGTTACAGTAAGGATTATATAAAACATGTAAAGTGTTTATTTCAATGTATAGAAACACAGTTACATACTTAACAAATTAAATTGCTACTACTGCTGAGACATACTCTCCAGGAAGAGCCTGGAAAAGTTGTAATCCTCCTATGTATACCCTTCAGTACGTCTAAAATTGCTCTTTATCGGATAAATGGATATAGTGGTAAGGAGGCTCTGATGAAATAATGCACATAGAAGGGATTTCTAAGATAAAAAATTAACAAATAGATGTATGGATTTATGACCAATACAGTGATTTCACTAACGCGTATCCGAATGCCCAAGGCTGTTCCTCGGTGTTTGGACATCTTCAGGAGATGTGGGCTCTCTAGCTCCTCATGGCTCATTTCCATTAGAAGCAGCCAGCCTGAGGGGCAGTGGAAATTGGCCCCCATGTCACTGGAGGCGCCTGTAGGTGCATAACCGGGGACACCCCTCACCCATGACAGGTGTCTCCTGGTGCCCAGAACGAGGGACAAACCCAGTCTGCCCAGCCACACTGATGGAGCCTCCAATACACAGGGGTCTTCATGGGGCTTGGCTTGAAGGAGGTAGAAAGAGACTTCCATCCTGGAAGCACTCAGACCCGATCCCTGTGGTTCTTGGGATGTGTTTGCCCTCTGCGTTCCTAGGGAGATATGTTTGCATTGTGTGTTGCACCACATCTATCCACTCTTCACTGACTCAAAGCACGGATGGAATTGCTTTTTTAAGAAATCCAGTTGGCCCTCTGTATCCATGGATGCAGAGCCCGTGGCTAGAGAGGGCCAGCAGTACTATGCCAATTCATGTAAGGAACCTGAGCCTTTTGGTACCCATGGGGGTCCTGGAACCAAGCCCCCTAAGATACCAAGGGGCGACTGTCTCTTAAAGGCCTAAATAAATCTAAAATTTGTTCGACTATGATTATCTGTGGCAGAAAATATTTAGTATGAGTCAGGAAGTGTCTGAAAACTATTCTTTTTTTTTTAAAGATAAAATTAGAAAAGTCTAGATGTAGTCTCGAATAGTAATTTTGGGTACAGATCAGGGCATGTGTACACATATATAAAAATCACTACTACTTAAGTTCAACGTGCCTTGCTGTGCTGGTGAGAAGGCCTTCTGGCTTACGACCTGATGGGTCACAGGGAGCAGTAATGACCAGAGGTGTGCCTGCCCTGTGCCCTTGGCAGCTTCGGGAGCAAAGGCCTGGAAAATGAGTGGATGGACCTCCCCTTCCTCTGGCTGAGGTGCCATTGGGCTGGCCTTGGATGAAGTCACTGGTTTGTGTCATTTTACTGAGCAAACGAAACTGGGGCTCTTTGTGGGACTCTTTGTGGGATCAGAATCCTGTCTTCAGAGGTCTGTTGACACACAGGACTCAAGGGAAGGGATGTTTCCATGGCGATGACCTACTCGGTATGACCAACAAGCTTGGGAGCTGATGTTAATAGATGGTGATGGTGGACAGGTCACTTAATAATTTATGAACCTGGGAGTCATGGTGCCTTCTTTTAATAGGAAGGAGCACCTATTGGAGTTCCTGTCATGGTGCAACAGAAATGGATTCGACAAGGAACCACGAGGTTGTGGGTTCGATCCCTGGCCTTGCTCAGTGGGTTAAGGATCTGGGTTGCCATGAGCTGTAGTATAAGTTGCAGATGCAGGTTGGATCTATTGTTGCTGTGGCTGAGGCTGTGGCTGTGGCTGTGGCGTGGGCTGGCAGCTGTAGCTCCAATTCAGCCCCTAACCTGGGAACCTCCATATGCCTTGGGTGCGGCCCTAAAAAAAAAAAACTTTAATATTTACATAAGTCGCTTTGTACATTTAAAAAATGGAAACAGGTTTCCAAGTCATCTAAATTAGCCCTCTACTTTAAGATCTCATCTTCGTGGTGATGCTCAAGTGAAGAAGAGTGGGGGAGGTTGGCAGGAATGCTTCTCCAATCCCCAGGTCAGGCAGGCCAGGGCATCTGACAGAGGAGCTGGTTCTGAGAAGGCCCGGAATTAGGGCCCTTGGAACTGAAACCGGGTCTTTCACCCAAGCACCCCTCTCCCACACGGGGTTCCTCTTTTGTCAGAATTAGTTCTATGGTATGTCATCAAGGCACTGTGCGTGGATAACCAAGGACCCTGGAGAAGTTAGGCAAACACTCTGCCTGCTGTTCTAAAGCATCAACTCGTTTCAGGTTAAAATTTCCTGGCTCGGCAGAGGAGTGGCAAAGGGCAGCAGGTACTGGTTAGACTGCCCTGATGATAGGGATTCCTGTTCGGGAGTCTTCTGGTGGTCTTCCTATGGCTACTGTGTGAGTTGAGCACGCAGCACGCGCCCTAATAATGGGAGACCAGGATGCTGTCGCATTTGGATGAATGTAACCGGATTATTCTGTTCCTTCCATCCCTCTCAAGCACAAGTCTAACCAGATGTGGTGAGTGTGTGTGTGCGCGCGCGCGCGCGCGCACTGGGGGCTGGCAGTGCACGGCTTGGACCTGCGCCATACCCAGGAGTGCCAAGTGCTCCTCTCTTGGCGGTCGGGCTTTGATCTCCACAAATTCTCCATTGGTGTATTCCCTGTAAACCACCTTCTTGTACTGAGAGCCGATCCAGTTTTCAGTGTGGTTCATAAATATATCTCCATGTCTGCAAATCGGAAGCAACAGGAATTAAAGTTGTGAGAGGGCAGAAAAACCTGGAGTGCTTCTGTGTGATTCAGGGGTGCCCTGGAGCAGGGCTTCCCAACCTTGGCTGCAATCAGGATCTCGCTGAGGCACAGATCTTTTGCACCAGATTCTCTGGGAGCAGGGCCAGGAGTCTGCATTTGAAAGCACCTCTGGGGGTTGGGAGGTTCAGATGTGGGCAGTCCAGCACTGGCCTGTAGGCGATTCTTGGGAACCATTGTTCTGAAGCCCCCCTGGGTGTTGAATAGGGCCACTCTTGGTGACTTGTGGGCCTTTTGAGGGTGCACTTCTCTTCTTGGGACTAGCTAACCTCACACACATGCGCACACACACACAATCTACCACCTGTGTTTCTCCAGATTTCATATGTATCATTTGGTGCCTTGTCAGGCTTTTCCACTTTAAAGATCTCAAGAAACTCTATAGGTTGTGCATTGAACGTATACACATGTTCAAATATAGATACGGTGGATTCTTATTATTCACAGTAGTTACCTTTTAGAAAGTCACCCCAAACACTGAATTAATAAACACTGAATCATTGTTCCTAGGGAAAATACAGGATCTGGTTCCTTTGAATCTCTGGCCACAGTATTTTCATCAACAGATCAATATATAACCTTGTTTTTTGTGTGTTTATGTTTAAAGATATCTTATGTAGTAAACACTGCTGATTCATAAATACTGAACTCCTGGCCAATAGAACTATAACTCATGCCTGAATGAAGCTTATCTAACACCTGTATTTCCCCCATAAGGCACCACTCATCCTTCCCATGCTTAGCGCCATTGAAAGAGCTAAATCACCAACAAAACATACAAAAAAAAAAAAAAGTGGCCTAAGTAGATGACAAAAAGGACATTTGTTTCAGTAGGACAGCTGAAACAAGAAGGCCGAGAGATGCCTTATTGGTTTGACCTCAACCGGGAATGTGGACCTCTGGTGACATAAATTTTTCCCTGCAAATGACCACAGAAGCACCACAAGAATTGGTTTGGGGGTTACGGAGAGATTTCAGTGCGTAGGCAAATTCACGAATCTGGAATCTGCAAACAACGAGGATCAACCAGGTGTTTTACCCCGCACCAAACTAGATCATCGCAGAAGATAGAAAAAAATCCATTGATTTTATTCCCCAAATATTGGGTGTCTCACATCCTTCCATGTCCCACCGTTAAATGGCCCGTGCTGTCGTCTAAGCCACCTAATGGAAGTCACTTACCTGCATTAACTGAAATTGTTGCTAACCGTGATTCCTGCCCCCATGCGCCTCCCTTCCCTCTGCTCTCTGCCCTATAGGCTGGCAGTAGGGGGGAGGGGAGGCGAGGGGGGTCCTAAACCCTACAGTTGAATGTGTCTCTCCTTATGGAAAAGGTTTTTCAGGCGTCCCACTGGCGAGCACCTCGATTTAGCTCTCACGCCCCTTCCCTGTCGGCCTCTGCCAGCCTCCCAGGCCGGGTTTCCCATCACGGTCCTCTGGAAATACACCATTCTAAACATTCACTCTCAAACTCCACACACCCTCCAGGCCTTCCACCTGCTGCTCCCTGGGCCGAGAGCAGGCTTCCCACCTCTTGGGCTGGCCCTCTATTCCTGTCCCAGCTCAAAGACGACTTCCTCCTGGAAGCTTCCCCGCCGCTCCCCACCCCCCCACCCCGACCTACTCTCACCCCATCTTTCCCCCTCCCCCAGTGCCATCCTCACTCAGAGAGCTAATTCTAATGTCTTCCCGGTGGACCTTGACCATGGTCCTGTGTGGAAAGGACCCCTCTGCCCTTGTCAGCACTTTGCCCGAAGCCTAGCACACAGTAGGTATTGGAGAAACGCATGTATGTGTTCTCCCCTCCACTGTGTGCCTTCCAAGGGAGGAGAGTTTCTCTTCTCCTTTTGCTTTCCAAGGGTCCTTGTAGCATGTGTGGGGCTGTGACCAGCACAGACTCTGCCGTCTTCCAGCTTCCTTCCTCTGCACAAAGAGGGTGTCCACCTACCTCCCAGAACAGTGGTGGAGCTTAGATGAGTTAAGGTCTGTAAAGCTGTGTCTGTGTCAGACACACATCAAGCACCACACAATCGTCTGCTCTCTCATCATCTCAGTGGGATGTCACGTGATGATGCTGGGCCAAAGTTGATGGGTTGGGTCAAGTGTGTCATGAGGGTCATATCCGATAGGGTTTGTAAAATCCCTGGCCAAGTGCCTGGCTCATGGCAGGTGCTCAAAAGATGGCCAGTCTTTTTTTTTTTTTTTTGTCTTTTGTCCTTTTAGGGCCGCACCCAAAATATATGGAGGTTCCCAGGCTAGGGGTTTGTTTAATCAGAGCTACAGCTGCCGGCCTACGTCACAGCTACAGCAACGCCAGATCCGAGCTGCATCTGCAACCTACACCACAACTCACAGCAACGCGGATCCTTAACCCACTGAGTGAGGCAAGCGATTGAACCCGCAACCTCATGATTCCTAGTCGGATTCATTTCTGCTGCGCCACGATGGGAACTCCAAAAGATGGCAAGTCCTATCTCAAATGCCAGGTTAGTTAAATTACACGCAGATCAGCCCACAAGCTCAGGAGTGCTAGGAATACAACTTCATTTTGCTATAGAAACCTAGGAGTTCCCACTGTGGTACGGTGGGTTAATGATCTGGCTTGTCTCTGGTGGTACCAGTTTGATCCCTGGAGTGGGTTAAGGATCGGCATTGCTACAGCTATGGTGTAGGCTGCAGCTGCAGCTCAGGTTCAATCCCTGGCCTGGGAACTTCCATACACCTTGGGTGCGGCCAAGATGGGTGCGGCCAAGAAAGAAAGAAAAAAAAAAAGAAACCTACTCTTTGTTTTCAACTTCTCTCCCACTGCACCACCCCTGGCATTGTGCTGATGGTCCCATTTGTCACCTCCGTGGGCTCCTGAGCCCTCCCCAGTTTTTAGGAAGCCCCAAGGAAAGACTTCCAGGTGCCCAGGAGAGGCAGAGGGTCTGTGCTGACCAGGCCTGTAAATGTCTCAGGGAAAACCCATCCTGAGGGGTTTGAAAACCAGAGGTGTCCTATGATAGGGCCTTGGGTCAAAGGGCAGACCCCTAACAACTGGGGTGCAGAGGGCACTTATTCCTGGGCTCTTATCTACAGAGATGCCACAGGTGGGCCACTAGGACAATCTGTCATTTCAGTTCTTTTTTTTTTTTTTTTTTGTCTTTTGTCTTTTGTTGTTGTTGCTATTTCTTGGGCCGCTCCCGCGGCATATGGAGGTTCCCAGGCTAGGGGTCGAATCAGAGCTGTAGCCACTGGCCTATGCCAGAGCCACAGCAACAAGAGATCCGAGCCTTGTCTGCAACCTACACCACAGCGCATGGCAACGCCGGATCCCCAACCCACTGAGCAAGGCCAGGGATTGAACCTGCAACCCCATGTTCCTAGTCGGATTCGCCAACTACTGAGCCATGATGGGAACTCCTGTCATTTCAGTTCTATACTACGTTTTTTGCTACAGATCTGCTGTATTTTTTTCTTTTTTCTTTGGCTGCCCCATGGTATATGGAGTTCCAGGTCAGGGACCAGGCCTATGCCATAGCTGGGGCAATGACGGATCTTTTAAGCCGCTGGGGCTCCAACCTGCTACCTGGCACTGCAGAGATGCTGCTGATGCTGTTGCACCACAGCAGAACTCCTTTTTTTTTTTTTTCTTCCCATTTTTAAGATCTGCTGTACTTGTATGTGAATGTGATTCATTTCACTCTGCTTTTATTAATTTATGGGCAAAATCTAGAGTGGCAGATACACCCAGGACCCTCTATCTATATGTCACTGGAGAGATGTTGCAAGACATGTTTCCTTGAAAACTCCATCTTGTCCTTCTTTACTTTATCCCATCTTCCTGCTTTGAAAAACAGTCACAGTACTGGTAAATGACTTAAGCTTAAGAACAAAGACCTAAAGGCATAAGTGACTTAAGCTTAAGAACTGTTAGTGCCTAGAGGTCAGAGTAAGAGCTTAACCCTTTACCACCTAAGTGGCTTTTTAAATAGTAAAAGAACTTATATAAAAGTAAACAAACCCTGTATCATCCACCCATAGCCACTCCTCACTTGATCTCACAATAAAAGCAGTGTGGTTTCTTGAGGCAGGGCGCTCTTGGTCCCTGAGACCTTGAGTCCCCCGGCTCCCACCTTTACTTAAGATAAATGTCTCTGTGTCTTGTTTTATGTTAACTATTTTTCCTTAAGTTCCACAGCACCTGTTCTTCAGCCCCATCCTGCTGAGCTGGCCCCGGCAGAGAGACAATTGCAAAAGACTAAAACTAGGGCTTCTTGCCAGCCCAGAGGGATGGGGCTGAAAACAGAAATTACACTGAGTTTCCAGAAAATAATGGTTGTATTTTTTATACAGTTGGGGGCCAAGATTATATTAAAATTATTACACAATGATTTCTTCAGTGATGGCAGCCTTTGAAGGAAATAATCATTTTAGAAAAGGCCATATTAGTATTCATTTCCTTTCCCACTGCACCAGCATCTGTCTTTAGCTTGTACAGGCAGCACTGGTCTAGCAGGAGAGCGGTGTCCAGTGTAACAAAATGGGTTAGTGAATCACTGAATGAGTTTTAAATTGCCCTGCCCTTGAGGCAAATCTTTTAAAAATAAAGAATCATTTGGTTTCTTCATTCATCCACAAGGTGGCACTGTTGACACTCTCTTTGCTGTGAACCTGCACCCTTAAAACAGGCCAAGTTAGACGAGAGAAAGAACAGGTTAAGATTCAGAACACCTGGGTGCAGAGGAGTTTGTGGGAGCAGCATAACCCAGAGGATTAGCCTGAGGGCTGGGGAGGGGATGGATAGGGAAGCGTGATAATAAATAAGAGGAACAGGACATCATCGAAGTGGTTTGACCTGCAAAAGGTCTATTTCAGCTCCGACTCTGCCAGCGACTAGCTGGACCACTTTATTGGGTCTAGTCTCCTGTCTGTATATTCTCATATACAGTGATACCTAAGCAGAAGGTGTTAATTTGGGGGAGAAGTTCAGCAGGTCTGGGCCTGAGATGCTTCCCTTCCTTTCTCCTTTGGTTCTACCCCAGTGGCCCTTTGGGCAGATAGAGACCAGGCTCACAAGCCTGCAGAGGCTTGAGTCCTGCTGATTCTTTGGTGCTTAGCGCTGGCTGGCAGCGCTTTCACAGGAGGGTCGGTCAATCCTGCTGACACCCTGGGTACCCAGCCTACCAAAGAGACCTGCTCTTCCTGTCCCAACTCGGGGATCTCTGCCAATGCCTCCTACTCACACCCTGATTGCCCCCACACCAGGGCAGTGCAAGAAAATGGCCCAGCCTCAGTCCCTCCCCGGCTGCCCCAGCAGCCCCTCTTCTCACCGGAGACCTACCACCATCTCCACTTCCCTCTGCACCTTTTTTTATCTTGCAGAGACCACCAGGGGATGGGCCTCTTCCCCTAAACCCTTCCACCCCAGGCTCACTCAAAGCCACATTCGTCGGTCTGACAGCCACCCTTGGAACCAGCCAGCGGCTGGACAGAGCCCGCAGCCGGAATGCCCTCAAGATGCCTTCAGCCCCCTTCCCAGGATGGAGATGGCAGCCTCCTTCAGCTTCTGTGCTCATGAGTAAAACCTCTGTCTGCCAGGATTGGGCAGACAAAACCAGGACCTTTTTAGGTCCCACATTTGACCAGCACCCACGGGAGCATGTGCGACCCCACCCCAGAGACTCGGCGGCTTCGCCTGCGCGGTACCTTTCCCTTCCTGCGTCCAAGTGCTGCTTTTCGAACTCCCAGTTTTTGTTAGGGGCATAATCCCATTCTACCTCTTCAGCGGCGATGTAAAAGGTTCTTATCATCCCGTAGGGCTGCTCAGAAGGGTCCTTGTTGCCGCAGCTGCTGACCTCATAGATCTGATTCATGCCTCTCTCGAAATGGTGCAGGGTGGAGCAGAACACCCTGAAGATACCTGGGGGAGAGACAGCTTGGCGTCACGCACACTGGTTTGGGTTTGCTAGCAAACCTATGTAATTGATTCCAAAATAACTAGCCAGAAAGGTGGATTTTTGAAACATCCCTTTTATATAGCATTTCAAAATCAGATCCCCCAAGGGGAATAAATTACCATGAATATATTTACTTATGGGTAAAATTCATTTACGGTGAACAAATAAAACTGGCAAAGTTGCTGCCAAGAAATGCTTTCTCTGGGCCTCCCTGCTGTACACACCTATTAGAAGACAGTCACTCCTGGAAAATCACTGATAGATATTATCTTTACCCAGCCGGGCTTAAAAGGAACACATTCCCTGTAAGATTAATATCCTAGATAAAATGCAAAGTTGGCCACATTTCTGAACTCACGTCTTTTGCCCTAAAGGATTTCATAAGCTACAAAGTGCAGCACAGGTAAGGTGTTATTATTAAAACTAAATGTCTTTCTTCATTAAGCCCTTGAGCAGAGGAGGGGCTTGTTGCCAACGGCAGGTCTACACTGTGGCAGGTGAAAAGAAAAATGAAATACCAACATCATGTCTGACTGAGAACTATGTAATTTTTAGGCTGAATTTTCTAGAAGCCTTGGCATCAGTTCTATATATATATCTCTTAGTTGAACTCACCATATAATCATATCAAATGAAATTATTGGAAGACATTAACTTCAGTGAAATTATTGGATCAATTTCAATAATTTATTAAGATTATTGAATAATTTATTAAGAAATTAATAAACCTTCCCTTCCTCCAGGAGAGGCTGTTCTTAGAGCAGAGTCACGAGTGTGGCTCTCACTACCTCCAATGCAGAGAGACGGCTTCTATCGTGTCACACGTGTCTCAGTATTATCAAATTAATCCATTAGGATGAGCCCAGACTGTTGGTCCAGGGGGTGCCCTGGTACCCCCAGGCTCTGATGATGACCCTCATGAGGAAGGGTCTCTGTAAAAGCACAGAGAAGATACCTCTGAGGACAGACAACAGGAGAACTCCCTTTCCTGTTTCCCGTTGGTCTCCAGGCAGCTCGCTATTTCTTCAACAGAGTCACCTTCCCTAAGAACAATGAGGAGCTCAAGGCCTTGATGGTGGTGATGTTTTCACAATGGATACTCCTCCAGACTCATCAATTTGCATATATTAAATATATATAGCGTTTTGTGTATCAATCACAACAGTAAAGTGTTTTTTCAAAAAAAGAACAAAGAGAAAATGAGTTGTAGCCGATAGGCTACTCTACCCATGTTTTGGGTACTGCTTTTGACTTAGGGATATGGTACAGAAATTGGGGAAATGACTAAGCTTTTAAGCAATCACAGATTTATACTCACCACCAAACATAAACCAGGAAACGCTGCTATGAAGCTCTTTAGAAACTGTAGCCAAGTCCCTAAAATTATTCCAGCCATCTCTAGCTTTGAATGGACTATCTCTATGGACTAAAACTATTTGGCTGTTTCCCTCCTTTCTCCTCATTAGTTTTTTCTTTCTTTCTTTCTTTCTTTCTTTCTTTCTTTCTTTCTTTCTTTCTTTCTTTCTTTCTTTCTTTCTTTCCTTTCTTTCTTTCTTTCTTTCTTTCTTTCCTTCCTTCTTTCAAAAACAGCATCTGTGGCATATGGAAGTTCCCGGGCTAGGCGTCAAATTGGAGCTGCAGCTGCAGCCTACACCACAGCCACAGCAATGCTGGATCTGAACCACATCTCCAACCTATGCTATAGCTTGTGGCAACGCCAGATCCTTAACCCACTGAGCAATGCCATGGATCAAACCCACATCCTCATGGACACTGTGTTGGGTTCTTAACCCACTGAACCATAACAGGAACTCTCCCCTCTTTGGTCTTGAGGAGTGTATTAAAAGAAATCATAATTCCCAAGGCATCCCTTGAGACAACTCATACTTGATCAATTATATTAATATCAAAAGGTTGAATATTAGAAGCTTTCCAACAAGGATTATGACACTTCTAGTCTCAGGCAGTTCTTGGATAAAAGTTTTGAAGCCCAAACCTCACGTTCTTTACCAGTGGCACCGAGAGGCATCCAAGTTGCATTTCCAGTGTGAATAAATAAATATCCATTCATAAAGGAGACAGAGCCAGCAAGTACTCACCTTGGGTAGCGATTGGTTTCTTTTTAAGACTAATGAAAAAGTTGAGAGAAACATGTGGAACACCTAAACCATGGCTATTCTTATTTTTCATGAGCCAGCTTATGTTGTTCTCTGTCTTTTACAAAAATGCCCCAGTTTTATCTAATTAGCTTGGGAATCTCTAAGAAGAGGGACAGCCACTGGCACGTGAATGGGCTCTCCATGGAGCTAAGACCCAATGCAGCTTGCCCTGTGGGTGCCCAAGAGAATGAAAACAGGGAAGTCTGGGAGTTCCTGTCATGGTGCAGTGGAAACGAATCCGACTAGGAACCATGAGGTTGTGGGTTCGATCCCTGGCCTTGCTCAGTGGGTTAAGGATCGGGCATTGTCATGAGCTGTGGCGTAGGTCACAGCCATAGCTCTGATTAGACCCTTAGCCTGGGAACCTCCATATGCCATGGGTGTGCTCCAAAAAAGCCAAAAAAAAAAAAAAAAAAAAAAAAAGGAAGGGGGGAAGAAAATAGGGAAGTCCCCAAATACCTTATCAAGAGACCACTGATCAGACCACTATCAGTGTATAGCGAAGGGAGACAGGTTCACATCCATAACCTGGAAGCAGCCCCTGGGTTGCTCATGCCTGGTAGATGCTTTAGAGCATCAATTAAAATGATGTTTGTGCTTAAAGAGAACAACAACAGCAAAATTCCTCCTTTCGGGGGCTGAACTGTTCATGGATATAAATCAAGAGCATTCTCCTAGGATTTGTGACAAGGTCATTTGGAGGACTCCCACTTCTGCTTTGTGGATGTTATTTTAGATGCTTCTCCTCTGTCCTTTACACTATGTGGCTGGAATAAAACAGTCAGGATTCTCCGATTCGAGTCAAGACCATACCTCTTTCTGCACACCCCGAAGTGTCCAAGTTCAACCGATTTCTCCTAGAGGAGGACCCTCTGAGCCTTTGCCTGAGATTGGAATTTGGTGACCTGAGCTGACCCCGCCAGGATTACCTGCCCGGTCCGGCTGCATGAATGCCGTCGTGGCCACGTGGGGAAACAGGGCCAGGGAGTCGCGGTGAGTCCCTCGTAAGTGGATAGTGTTTCCTTGAAAATAAACTCCATGCATGTCAGTGTCGGTGCCCATTCCAATCAAATGCCAGGAAACTCTATCCTTTTTGCACATGGTTAGGCCTGGTTGGTTGCCATACATATAGCCGTTAATAGCTAAATGGAAGGAAAATGATCATCAGAGCCCACCGGAAATTTGTAGATGTACTGAAAACACATCATCTTAGTGAAAGATTATCAATGTGTATGGAGCTCAAGTTCAAGTTCTAGCTATTTACAGAAGTCCTTATTATCAGAGAATAAGGAGACCTGGAAAAAAGTCACATGGTGAATCAAAATAGAAGCCAAAATTAACGTGTAATGAAAATATACTAAAATTGTGAAAATGTTCTAGTTAGACACAGAGCCTGAATTCTAAGAATCTATAAGGAATAAAGCAGGTTGTTTCCTGGTGTAATTTTTTTTCTAACAAAATTGTTGAATGATGTAAGATGATATCCTTCGATTTACATTTTAGTTTATAGATTAGGAAGAATATCACCTATAAAATATTTATGGACTGTACCAGTTTCTCCCAAGTCTTCTCTAAAATTTTGATAGGAAAATCATTTTCTTTGGAGGTTCTTATTCTGTCATCTCCCTTGTTAAGTGGTTTCTTCCTCAGTTATTCATTTAATTTTGTCGCATTCTCATTTACCAATGGTTTTGCTTTTGATTCCAGAAGTTATCAGTTATCCCTGTACTGAGATTGCAATTGATTGACATTTTATTTGCATGTCTGGTCAGAAGAGGATTGTTTTGTTTTGTTTTGTTTTTTGGTTTTGTCTTTTTAGGGACGCACTCACAGCATATGCAAGTTCCCAGGCTAGGGGTCGAATCCAAGCTAGCTGCTGGCCTACACCACAGCCAAAGCAACAAGGGATCCAAGCCATGTCTGTGACCTGCATCACAGCTCACAGCAATACCGGATCCTTAATCCACTGAGAGAGGACAGGGTCCAAACCCGAGTCTTCAAGCATACTAGTCGGATTCATCACTGCTGAGCCACGACAGGAACTCCAATTTTTTTTTTTTTTTTTTTTGATGGGGAGCAGGATGCTAAGTTATAGGAGGTTAGTCTTTGAGTAAATAAATTTACCTTCTGATAACTTTGATTTCCCTACTTCAACAAAACAACTGAAGATACTTTGAACAATGATTACATAGATATGAAGACCATTTGTATCTCCAGAAATGCAAATTGTTTTTCTCTTTTGTATCACCACCAACACATCAATCTTGGCTCCCTGGAGCAGGTGCTTGAGAAGAATTGAGAAATGACATTCCCACTCTGCAGGGATGAATGCCCTGAATGAGTAGCCTCGAGGGCTGACTGCACATTATGTGTCATGCTTGATGTTCCTTAGAGAGAGATTCTGTCCCCGCCTCCACTCTTTCTAATGCCCATTCATCATACACACGAATGATCTGTTATAATCCCATTGTCAAATAAAATTACCTGTTATTTCTTTATCTGCAAAATGAGTGGTGATTTGTAATTTTACTACAATATCTAGAATTATTAGTAGGAATTCTAGAAGCCCTGGAGCTACTAGGAAGAATACCACATTTTCTGGAAAAAAAATTTTTGATGGTGCTTTTGCAAGTAAATTATCTAAATCTTGTCCACTGAATGCGAAAGAAATAGCATTGTAAATTGGGATGCTAATAATTCAGTCCTCAGCTGGCAGGTAGGGAATCTTCTGTTGCCTTGGAACTCTGGTTTAAATCCTCTATTTCTGGGACATTCATTCATTCATTCAACAAACACCACTAAATATAGACCATACAATAGGTGCAATGCAAAGCACTGTAAGCCATGTAAGGCATTCTCCCTTTGGTATTGTTGTCATCTTTCTTCCTCCCACTCCATGCAAGCAAAACTGGAGACACAATTTAGTTTATAATTAATGAGAATTCTGAACTAAAAACATAATTTTCCTTTGATTGATTGACTTTTTAAGATTTTTATTTTTTCTTTTAGAGTTGGTTTACAATGTTCTGTCAATTGCTGCCATACAACAATGTGACCTAGTCATACATATAAATATATTTGCTTTTTAAAAATTTTAATTTAAATTTTTTTTTTTTTTTTTTTTGCTTTTTTGGGCTGAACCCGTGACATATGGAGGTTCCCAGTCTAGGGGTCAAATCAGAGCTACAGCTGCCAGCCTACACCACAGCCACAGCAACATGGAATCCAAGCCTCATCTACAGCCTACACCACAGCTCATGGCAACACTGGATTCCCGAATTTTTGCTATTTTAATTATGGTATGTCTTTATGTGGTTCTGTTTGGTTTCATCTTGGTTTCCTTCTTTAGGTTTGGGCATTTTCAGCCATAATTTCATCAATTACACTTTTGACTCCTTCTTTGTCTCTCTCTTATTCTGAGACCCTTATTATGTGAATGTTGGAACACTTGATGCTGACACAGATGCCCTTTAAATTGCTTTCATTTTTAAAATTTGTTTTCCTTTTTGCTGTCTTGATTGGGCGATTTTTATTATGCTGCCTTCCAGATCATGTATGCAGTCTTCTGAATCCCGCAGTCTTCTATTAATTCCTTCTAGTGTTTTTCATTTCAATTACTGTATTCTTCAGCTCTAGTTGGTTCTTTTTTATATTTTTTAGTTCCTTGTTAAAATTCTCATTGTGTTCATCTATTCTTTTCCTTATATCAGTCAGCATTCTTATTACTGTTGCTTTGAACTCTATCTGGTAAACTGTTTGTTTCTGTTTCATTAGTTGCTTTTCAGGGCTTTTCTCTTGTTCTTTCAACTGGAACAAATTCTTCTGTTTTCTCATTCTGCTTAAATGTCCTTTCTCTATGAAATTAGGTGAAACAGTTGCCTATTGCAGTCTTGAAGGGGACTCCTTGGATGAGAGTGTCTTGCAGTCTGAGGGTGCCCAGTGGTTTTCACAGGAGAGCTTGATCTGAAGTCATGTCTTTCTCCAGGGTGTGCTGGCAGCTATCAACTTGGTAGGAGGTGGGGCCAGAGATAGGTGGCTAGAGCCAGAGGCAGGTATCAACCAGGGCTTCTCCTCTGCTCAGTGGCTGTCACTACCCTATTGCAGGTGGGGACAGGTCCCAAACTGCTAAAGCAGAAGCCTTCACGGTTGAATCTGAGCTAGCTCTAGTCCCTTTAAGTGAGAATATCACCGGCACCCTTGCCCCACAGGAGAGCAGTGCTAGAACAAGAGGGGCTGGGATGGGCATTTGGTGTGGGCCTGGGCACAGGCTGTGGAAGTCTGGCCATAGCTGGAGATCCGGACTGCTTCTGATGCACTGCCTGTGTAGGCACCAGAAACGGCTGCCCTTGCCCTGCTCTGATGCCACTTCAGGTCTCAGCCTCTTTTCTCTCTCACAGCCAAGCTCTCCTCTTGGCCACAGTGGCCCTCACCCCAGGGTGGAGCTGTGTCGTGAAGCAAATGGGCCCATAGCAGTTACTTGGCTCAGGCTGGGGCACATGCCAGGGCAGACACAGCAAACTGGCCAGCAACCATGGGGTTTCAGTCTACCCTCTCTGCCCTGTTTCAGGAGTAAGAATGCATGTGCACAGTCCTCATGAGTGGAGTCCAGGCTTCCCACAGCCCTTCTGTCCATCCCACTGGCCCTCCAACCAGACTGGGGGACACGTCTTCCCAGCGTCAGACCTAAGCTTGAGGTGCACAACATGTGGCTTAAATCACTCACAACATGTGGCTTAAATCACTCACTCCACCCGTGGACTCCCCCTCTTCTTCTCAGCCCCCTTCCAGGCCCACAGGTCCAGACCCGATTGCTTCTCTTCCCTTCCTATCCAATTCCTTTGGATCTTTCTTACAGCCTTGGTTGTACAGGAGTCTTTCTGCCAGTTCCAGTTAGTTCTCAGTGAGAATCGTTCTGCACGTAGGTGTATTTCTGATGTTTGTGTGAAGAGGTGAGTTCCACATCCTCCTACTCTGCCGCCTTGTTATCCTCCTCTGGGCATTTTTGTTGACTTGCATGCTGGCAGCCATTTGAGTTTGGACTCTTGTGCATTACTCTGCCACCTCGGGGAACGTGCCCAAGACTAACCTGGGTTACTTACACCAATTACAAGGTGGTGTGCTATTGTTAACAATTGACACGAGAGGCAGAGAAGGATAATTAACTAATTCCTCCTACATGAAGATCTTGATGGGAATGGCTAGGGTTTTGTAAATTAACACTTAGACAGTCATATATACAACTTGATAAGAGCTACTTTGCTATATAATGATTATTTCCAATTATCACTCAAATTATCTAACTTAAAGACATTATTGCAAACCCAAGGGAGACAATTTGTCAGTAACTTTCTACACTTATGACGTACTGGGATTTCCACTAGCTTCGTCTAAGGCTGATAAAGTGCTTTAGAAGTGTTAAGATTCAGATTTCTGGGGGATAGGGAGGTTTCACTATACCTTGTGAGGCTGAAGCCATGAAATAGTTTACTCATGACTGAGAACAACACCCAAGAAACAAAAACTAAGATGGTTATATGTAGAATATAAAATATGGCCTGAAATATAAAAATTGGTTGTATTTTTTAAAGCTATAATTCTTGTAGACCCATGGTTAAAAATTTGACTGTGCCCACTAAAAATGGTCATCTATGTTTTGCACTTCAGATTTGTGAAAAATAAAGTTTCTGTGGGAAGGTGAAAAAAAAATAAAATAAAATATGGCACAGGAGTTTCCACTGTGGCAGAATGGGACTAGTGGCATCTTGGGAGTAGTGGGACGCAGGTTCGATCCCTGACCCAGCATAGTGGGTTAAGGATCCAGCATTGCCACAGCTGTAGCTTAGGTCACAGCTGTGGCTTGGATCTGATCCCTGGCCCAGGAATTCCATATGCCATGTGGCAACCAAAAAAGAAAAAAAAAATACAGCACAAATGAACCTATTTGCAAAATAGAAACAGACTTACAGACAGAGAACAGACTTGTGGTTGCTAAGAGGGAGGGGGGAAGATGTGGGATGGATGGGGAGTTTGGGGTTGGTAGATACAAACTATTACATTCAGAATGAAGAAGCAGTGGGGTCCTACTGTGTAGCCCAGGGAACTATATCCAATCTCTTGTGATAGAACATGATGGAAGATAATATGAGAAAAAAATGTATACATATAAGACCAGGTCACTTTGCAGTATAGCAAAAATTGACTCAACACTGTAAGTCAACTATACCCTAATAAAAAATAAATTTAAAAGCTCATTCCAAATATTTTCACTTTAAATGTGATTATGACTTTCTTTTACAGGAGGGAAAGACATTTTTCATACCGTGCATTCGGTTGGACTTCACAAACTCTTTGTCCTCCTTGTCAACAGCAAAGGGACGCCAGGTAAACTTCTGAACATTTTCATCAAGATACCTGCTCAGATTCTCATCAAAGACGGTGAATAGTAGGTAAAATTCCTTGTCTATTCCTTTCTACCGACAAGAAAGAAATGAATGCATTAAAGTGCAGCTTGAAGGACTTCTTAGCTTTACTTCATTTTCCAAGTTAACACAAAGTAGCACAAAGCAAATTAGGGTCAACATCCTCCATCGATTTACTGGGTCATCTTGTAAATGGGGATTCTGATCAATTCATTCTGCATCCCCCAAATTCATCTTTCTCATTACATCCTTCTCCCTCCCCATGTGACTTCCTCGGAGGAAATAAGTCCCTGCTCAGAAGCTTTCCCACGCTGTGGTCCTCCTGTCGTCAGGCTGCTCATCACCCCCGTGTATTCCCTACCATGGTCTCCCCATCCTGGCCTCAGCCCCGCTGACCTCATCTCCTTGTGTTCACCCCCAAGCTTACTCCAGCCCCCCTGGCCTTTGGCTCTTCTGTGAACACACCAACTTCACTCCTGCCTCAAGGCCGTCTTGTGTGCTGTCTGCACTGTCTAGAAGGTCCTTCCAGGTCTTGCCTGGCTCACTCCCTAATTCGGTTCCATCTTCTGCAAAATGTCACCTCTTCAGAGTGCCCTTTCCTGCCCACAGGTCTGAGTGACTCATCTCCTATCCTGCCAGCAAACTCGACCACTTTATCTCACTTTACTCTTCCTCATAGCCCTTATCTCCACCTGAAATTATATTTTATTTACACGCTTATATTTTTTGACTCTTGTTCCACTACTGTGTAGGCTTTGCGAGGGTAGGGAAGTCTGAGGTCCCTCTCTGTATTCCTAGCTCCAGGAAAGATGCCTGGAAACTAGGTGCCCAATACATGTTCTTGAGTGAAGTAATGAGTTTGTGTAACCCAAACAACTTGCTAAATTATGTTAATTTGAGTTGATATTCAGGAGTCAATGGATTACGTCCCACTGTGTAGGTTCCTAATCCATCTATTTGAGCATGCGTGACTGCATGACACCCTGAATTGCTGAAATCTACTTTTGTTTTCTAAAGCTGAACCAGAGAGGTAATTGCATGTTTGGTCCCTCAACCATCTTCCTATCTAACCTGCTCCCTTCCAACCCACCCTTCATCCTGTCCCCTGCTGCAGAGGGAGCCTCAGCAGTGCCATCTGATCACACCTCTCTCCTTCTTAAACTGGGCAATACGACCTAAACTCACAGTAATCGGTCCCTACCTACCTGTTCAGCCTCATCTCTTGGCCTCTTCCCCTGGCACTTGGACTGAAGTGAGGCTAAGCTCTTTGCAGCAGTTTGAACTTGCATGTTCCATGGGGCTCCATCCCTTGGGCATGTACCTCCCCACCCCCAACTTTGATGGCCGGCCAACCTAATTCAACTTCAAGGCCAGCTTAGCTGTCCTACCTCTGTGATGTTTTCCTAACTCTTCATCAAAGATGAGGAGCCTCTTTGCTTTATGCTCCTACCGTACTTTATTTACACTTACGGTTTTTATCACATGGTGTTCTAGAGGCGATAGTTTAAGATAATGAGCTATGGAAAGGAACAATGTAGTCTTAAAATTTTTCAAAATAAAATATAACAAATGGGGGAAGTAAGGGGTTAAATATATTTTAAAAGCTCCTGGGGTCTAATGCCGTTCTGCTTAGCTGCTATGAAAACTGGGGCAAATGATTTATCTTCTCCAAGCCCTAATTCTCTCATCTTCAAACAAGGCTATGCGTAGTCCCTACCTCATGTCTTTTTTTTAAATTTTTTCGTAGGTTAAATTAGATGCCACAAGGAAAGCACTCAACAGAACACCTGGCAGATACTAAGTACCCAGTGTTAATTGTTATTAACTATGATTGCAGTTATCCATAGGACAGGAAAGGAATTGAGCTGAAGAACCTCATCATCTGAGAGTCATCTGGAAAGTAACTGAGTCTATAAAGGTGGGAAATTAGCCCAAGAGAACGTTAGAAGGTAGATGATAGGACCTCATGTGATGGTTAATTGTAATGCGTCAACTTGACTGGACTATGGGGTGCCCAGATAGTTGGTCAAACCTTACTTTTGGTGTTCCCCCAAGAGTGTCTTGGATGAGATTAATACTTGATTCAGCAGATGGAGTAAGATTTCCCTCCCTAATGTGGGTGGGCCTCATCTAATCAGGTGAGGACCTTAACAGAACAAAAAGTCTGACCTTCTCACAGGTAAAAGGGAATTCCTCCTACCTTTGAACTGGAACATCAGCTTTTTCTTGACTTTGGGCTTGAACTCAAACACAGGCTCCTCCTGGGGCTTGAGCCTTTTGGGTCTCCTGTTGTGACTTGCCCTATAGATCTTGAAACTTGTTATCCTCCATAGTCATGTGAGCCAGCTCCTTATAATAATTCTCTTTCTATCTATATATACATCTGAATGGTTCTATTTCTCTGGAGAACTTGATTTAATGTCAAACATTGCAAAATATACCCTTTAAATAAACAGCTTGTTATTTCTGATCAATAAGGTGATTCAAAATGGTTAAATGACTGGATTTTCCTCTTTTCATCAGTGTGTTTAATATCATGTAGAAATAGCTTGAAAATGCTATGCTTTGCCACACGAATCAGTGCAACCATTGAAATCTCTTAAGTTGGGACTTGCAAGAACCTATCTAGTTGCCCTCTTGTTCCTTCAGCCATGGCGATTAGCTCCCAGTTTACGGTGGTGGGTTACAGTTGTTCCCAACCTTGACTGCACATTGGAATCACTTGGCAATTTGGATTTAATTGGTCTGGAACACCTGCATAAAAAGTCCCCAGGTGATTCTTCTTCTTTTTTTTTTTTGGTCTTTTTAGGTCTGTACCCATTGCATATGGAGGTTCCCAGGCTAGGGGTCGAACTGGAGATGCAGCTGCTGGCCTATGCCACAGCCATGCCAGATCCGAGCCACACCTGCTACCTACACCACAGCTCGCGGTAAAGCCAGATCCTTAACTCATTGAGTGAGGCCAGGGATCAAACCCGCATCCTCGTGGATACGAGTTATGTTTGTTACCACTGAGCCACAATGGGAACTCCAGTCCACAGGTGATTCTAATGTGTGGCCATGTGTGAGAAACCTTGTCCAAGAAAAAAAAAGAACCCCAGAGTTCCCTTCTGGCACAAGATGTTAAGGATCTGGCATTGTCACTGCAGTGGTGCGGTTTTGATCCCTGGCCCAGGAACCTCTGAAGGCCATGAATGCAACATGTAGATCTCTGAAGATTCTAGAATCAAAGCAACACACAGGGAAAGAGACCCACCAAGTACAGCCACAACAGGCAGAAATTCTGGTTTTCTGGGTGGGCATCTGTAACACTCATATCTTAAATTTACATTAAAATTATCTTCAAATTCAGATCTTAAATTTATAAAAAACAATATATGTTCTCATTATATAGAAGTTGATTTCAAAAGGAATTAGGAAAAATGGCGTTTTGTAACTGACTCTTTTATTTATTTCTCTTTTGTCTTTTTAGGGACCCACATGCAGCATGTGGAGGTTCCCAGGCTAGGGGTCCAATCAGAGCTATAGCTGCCAGCCTACACCACAGCCACAGCAACAAGGGATCCGAGCCGCATCTGCGACCTCTACCACAGCTCATGGCAATGCTGGATCCTTAACCCACTGAGCGAGGCCAGGGATGGAACCTGCGTCCTCATGGATGCTAGTCAGATTCGTTTCCACTGAGCCACAGTGGGAACTCCAGGGACGGACTCTTTATTACTACCTACCCTCTAGCCATCGTACATGTCTCTTTCACCTGCAACTCTGAGAAGAACTTGGTTACCTTTGATGGCTTACCTGTGTCCCATCAGCATTGAGAGTGCCCTTTTTACAGACTAGCAAAGGCCCTACCAGGCCAGAGCTGGTGTCCTTGATGGGCTCAACCGCTGAGAAGTAAAGATAGGTCAGGCAGGGGGGATCATCAGCTGTTGGGCTCACGCTTTCAGGCACCGTCCACCTGTATGTGAAGGTTTCACCTGGCTTCACATGTGCCCCTGGCTTCAGAAATCCTGAGGAGATAAATGAAATAGTTACTCAATGCAACAGACAAGAACCCTAAACTTGGCACTCTGGGTCTTCCAGCGCTGGGTGTCTCTCTCTGATAAGGTATTTTGGGGAAGGACAATTCTTTACACTGTATCTCACCAGGGGTTGGGGGAGGCACTGCTACGGTCTGCTGTTTTAAGAGATAGACGCTTATATAAAAGGCTTATCTTCTTCACAGATTAGAGTCCATATCCTCACAAATACTACCTCTTACTCAGGTTTAGAAAGTATTAAAAGAGGAGTTCCCATCGTGGTGCAGTGGAAACATATCCAACTAGGAACCACAAGGTTGTAGGTTCGATCCCTGGCCTCGCTCAGTGGGTTAAGGATCCAGCGTTGGCATGAGCTGTGGTGTAGGTCACAGATGCGGCTCGGATCTGATGTTGCTGTGGCTGTGGTGTAGGCCAGCAGCTGTAGCTCTGATTGGACCCCTAGCTTGGGAACTTCCATATGCCACAAGTGCGATCCTAAAAAGCAAAAAAAAAAAAAAAAAAAAAAAAAAAAAAAAAAAAAAAGTATTAAAAGGGAGATAATTGCACATTTAACATTTAAATGTAAAATGATAATGTGTCACTGAGGTATAATGAGTGCCTTCTGCGTGCAATATATTATATTTGACCCTGCTGAGGATACCCCTAAAAGTTAAACCTAAGACCTATCTTTAAAGAGTTTGAAATCTAGAAGGTTAAACTAGGAAATAACTCAAATAACTACAAGATAGAGGAGGTAAGCAAAGGCCCATGGTAACAGAGCTGATGCAGGGCAGATGCGGATTCCATCAGACTTTGTCTGATTCCAAAGTCTTGCACTTGCTCTTCCCATCACGTTGCCAAATGAACACGCGGAACCTCTTGAACTAGATGGAGGCAGAAGACTTTCTGCATCTTGTCCAGAGCTTCGCAAAAACGTGCCCAACATGTTTTCTGAGTTAAATAACAGAAAATGTAGACATTTGGGCTTTCTGCACACATGCAGAAGTCTTTGTGAGCATTTTGACCAAGAAGAGCGTGCAGGTACAGGAGATGGTGCTGTAGCCCGGGCAGGGGCAGGTGGGTCTCGGGATGGGGAATTCTCTCTCACGCCTTCCTTCTCTGGCCCTCCTCATCGCCGCAAAGCCTGCTCTAGACCAGACGAGCCTCATCCTTGGCCAGGAAGAGGTATCCCAGGCGTCATGATATCTGTTGCAGTGATGGGAAGGCTTCCAGGACCAAAGCATGGAAGGATCATTTTCTGTGGCCAGTGGGTAGAAGCTGCCTTTCTTACATGTAGAGAGCCTAGGCTACGTCCTCTGTGATTGGGAGAGGGCATATAGGATGGTAAGCACATAACACTGGTTTTAAATAAATATTCGTCAGTAGATACAAAGAGCATGCGTAAGATTTTTATTTCAACAAAACATTGGAAATCCGATTTCCTCCTCAGCTTTCACATACAGAACCCCTTGCAACAGCAACAGAAAAGCTCTCCACCATAGAGAAGGGGGGGTGACTGTGGAAGTAGCTGGCTTTGAGATTTATTACATTACTGAGGGGCAAGGAAAGGCATTAATATTTCCTAAGCACTTATTAAGGACCAGACCCTGTCCTGAATTCTTCCCATCCTGTCCCAAAGCCCTGTGAGGGGAGGGTCAGTATCTACATTTGGTACATGAGAAGAACAAGGTTCAGAAAGTTAAAAATGGGGCACAAATGATTCTATCTATAAAACAGAAACAGATCGATCATGGACCTAGAGTGCAGGCTTGTGGTTGCCAGGGGTGCTCTGGGAGAGGGAGTGGGAGGGACGGGGAGTTTGGGGTTGGTAGATGCAAACTATTACATTTAGAATGGATCAGCAATGAGGTCCAACTGTTTAGCACAGGGGACTCTGTTCAATCTCTTGGGTTAGAACATGATGGAAAGTAGTATCAGAAAAAAAAGAATATATATGTGTATGTGTAACTGGATCACTTTGCTGTACAGCAGAAATTGAAGGAACACCGTAAATCAAGTAAAACACTTCATAAAAACATTTTTTTTTTGGAGTTCCCGTTGTGGCGCAGTGGTTAACGAATCCGACTAGGAACCATGAGGTGGCGGGTTCAGTCCCTGGTCTTGCTCAGTGGGTTAACGATCCGGCGTTGCCGTGAGCTGTGGTGTCGGTTGCAGGCGCGGCTCGGATCCCGCGTTGCTGTGGCTCTGGTGTAGGCCAATGGCTACAGCTCCGATTGGACCCCTAGCCTGGGAACCTCCATATGCCGCGGGAGCGGCCCAAGAAATAGCAAAAAGACAAAAAAAAAAAAATTTTTTTTTTTAAAAGTTGAACTAGCTGGCCCAAGGGCTAGTAAGCAATGGGACCAGGATGTGAAACAGGTCTGTCCTGTTCTAAGTCCTTTGCTCACCCCTCCTGTTTCCTCCCAAAGCCCAGGCTAGCACTTACCATCTAGGTTTGGGGCAGCATCAGAGGCTTTGTCATAGATCACACCGTGTGGCAAAATACTGTAGACTTTGTCCGCTTTGTTGGCAAAGGTCACCAACAGGGTATCACCCACCTCTGCCTTGATGACAGGGCCTGAAAAAGGTTGGGAGAAGGAGGGAGAAGAGGAGCAGGAGAGCCGCTTCAGTTAGGTGTAAGGGACCCATCAACACCTCTCCCCCATCCAGTACATGACAGGGGGTTGCACTGTACCAAGAATTCCAAGGTGGGCTTCTGCCTCGGAGAGTCTCTTTCTTTGAGCGAAAGTTGCATCAACATACTCTGTATAACGAGCCTTCCAATATCGTCCTCCTATTCTGTTGTCCCCTTGGGTGAAGTAGAACTCAGAGCCACTGTGGGAAGAATAGGAAATTGACCAGGAGCACCTATCTGCATATCCACCAAGTGCCTGCCTTACGGAGCTTCGTCTCTTGTCGTTAGCCCACTCATCCACCCATCTCCCCTGAAAAGAGCACCGGCTTCAACAAAGTTCTCAGGAATTGTCAACCGGCCTTAAAAGACTTCAGAAGCTGTTTGATGCTTAAGCTCATTTCTCTCTTAGCCATTGTACTTTCTTCCCCAGAGGTCCAGCAACCCGAGAGCACACAGGGAAACTCCTTACTTACCAATAGTGGGGTCCCAGAACGGCGTCCTACAAAGTAACAAAGACCTAACTGGTTTCTTTGCAGAATAAACATCCCTCTCTCTCTTGCTGCTGCCAGTATGAACAGTCTGCATAGCGTAAGCTCTTTGATATCTGGTACGATTAAGGAATGGAGTGGCTAGTTAATCAGAGAGCTTAGTCCATGGAGAGTTGCCACATAAACTATACACATCAAATGCCAAATTGCAAAGTTGCGAAATACAAAAACATAACTTCTGATGAGTACTATCTCTAGCCTATTTTATTTCTGTCAGTGAGAATCATCAGTCTTGCAGACACATGGGCTTTGTCTTCATTTTCTGCCTCGTCCCTTTGTCTTGCTCTTCCTGACTTTGTACCTCTTTAATTTGCCTGCTTCTTTTTTTCCATCTTTTCCTTTCCTTTCTTCCCAGTACAGGCCTGTCCTTGTGTTTAAACCATAAGATGAACCTCTTAACCGTGTGGTCTGCATCCTCTATCTCACACTGGCTCACTTGGGGCTTTTTGTTTGTTTGTTTGTTTTCTTAGCATACACACTCCTACAACATAATCTCCAAAATAAGAATGTTCTTTTTTTTCCTTTCTTTTTCAGCCAGACCCACAGCATATGGATGTTCCCGGGCCAGGGATCAAATCCAAATGGGAGCTGCAACCTATGCTACAGCTGCAGCAACACAGGATCCTTAACCCACTGTGCCCAGCTGAGGATCCAACCAGTGCCTTCACAGAGACAAGCCAGATCACTGATCCACTGTGCCAAAGCAGGAGCTCCCCAAAATAGTAATTTTCCTTGTCATGTACCTGCTCCAAAATCTTTGTTTCCAATTGGCAATCAAATAAAGTTCAAATGGATTAGAGGATCTCTGCAATTGATATTCAGTTTATCCCAATTCTCTCTCCTCTGCTCTGTGCAAATGCCCACTTCCCACGCAAATCCCCACACTATTCGCTCTCTACTTTATAGCAGAGGCTTTGCATTTACCTCTGCATCTAAAATTATCTTTTTTTTTCTTTTTACAGCTGCACCTGCAGCATATGGAAATTCCCAGGCTAGGGTTCGAATCAGAGTTGCAGCTGCTGGCCTACATCACAGCCATGGCAAAACTGCATCTGAGCTGCATCTGGAAACTATACCTCAGCTTGCAGCAATGCCGGATCCTTAACCCACTGAGAGACTCCAGGGATGGAACCCTCATCCTCACGGACACTACGTTGGGTTCTTAACCTACTGAGCCACAATGGGAACTCCATAAAATTTCCCTCTCTTTTCTACTCACTTATATAAATTCTATCATTCTTCGAGAACTTCCTTCAGTTCCGCTTCCTCTGTGAAGTGTTTCTGGCTAACTTAGCTCCCTCTGAATGCCCAGAGAACTTACTGCCCGGACAAATCATCTTCATTTTATTTGTAACTTGCCAAGTTATTTCTCTTCTCCTGTGCATTCAGCTTCTTTCCCTGAGACTGGGAACATTGTCTTCGATCTCCCTGCATCCCTCATGTCACTTAGGACATTGTGCTTTTACATGTTACATTAAATATTGATTAAATATAGCTTAACATTTCATATTTTATAAGGTGATTCCAAATTCTGGAAGGCCCTTAAGGCATATTTTTCAACGTTAATTTTCATTATTCCATGTATGGAAAAACACTGGTCACTAGACAGTGTTGATATCAACGAATTTTTCATATATAGTTCACATGATTTCTTTCGCCAAGGTTCAAGGGCCTCAGTTTGGTGGAAGGATGAATGAATGAATGAAATTTGCAGTGAAAGAAACAAAGAGTATCTAATTGAGCAAAGAGAAAATTTGGGGAACATTCCCCCCAATATTGAAAGGATTATGGGATAATAGCCATGCTCATTGGTATCACACTGTACATTCTGGAATGCTATTACAGATGTCACTGAATATGATTCTACGGTAAGAAGATGCAGGAGTCTGCATCCACTAAATGAATCGTTAGATCCAATTTGAAGAATACTACCTGCTGTGGGAGCCCAGAGAAAAGTATTCAGGTGTCGGGGGAGGCTTTGCCTAAGAGGCGACATTAGAGTTAGATTTTGAAGGAAAAAATGGCATTTGTACTGAACAGGGAGGAAAAGGAATTCTGGGTAGAGGGGGGCTCAACTTATATTGGCTGTTCTTGAACCAAAAGGGTAACTTTCCTTGGCCAGTTCATCTCCACTGAAAGAGAGTCTTGTCTTGTTCCCTTTTCAAAACCATCTGCTTCCTCGGTGCAAAGACCACATTCTGTTCTCTGTCAGCTGAGTATTTTTCTCATGGCACTGGGCACTGCAGCTTGCATACAGTAGATGCCCATGAAATGTTTGATAAAGAAATGAATGAATTGAATGCTTTGATTTTGCCAGCAAATCACAAAGCAGTAAATACTGTGCCAATTCTCATTAGGATGTACATTCTGGTGCCCAGAGCTCCTTGAGTGATGCCATCATGCCATCCAAGCAGTGTATGCTCATAAGAGCAGTGCCTGGAATACAAACGAGATCACAACGAAAAGCCTAACAGATGCCTCTTTACGGGGGGCTTAGAAACACCAACAAAGAGAGCTTACCTGCCGGAGGCATTTAGGGGAAGACCACTGAATTTGTTATAGCCTTGAGGACCATAATCCCAAAGAATTTTTTCAGCTGCTATGAAGTAGTGCCTCTGCTGTCCCTTCATCTTGGGGTGAGAAGTACCACTTTTGCAGTTACCAACATTGTATTGCCCCAGCATGCCAGCTGCAGAACAGAGGAAAACCATGAGCTAAGTTATAAATGCTCACAAAAGAAATCACACAGGGAGTTCCTGTCGTGGTGCAGCAGAAATGAGTCTGACTAGCATCCATGAGGACACAGGTTCAATCCCTGGCCTCGCTCAGTGGGTTAAGGATCTGGTGTTGCCATGAGCTGTGGTGTAGGTTGCAGATGCGGCTCAGATCCTGTGTTGCTGTGGCTGTGGTATAGGCCAGCCGCTGCAGCTGTGATTGGACCCGTAGACTGGGGAACTCCATATGCCATGGGTGCGGCCCTAAAAAGAAAAAAAAAAAAATCATACAGGAAAAGACTGATAGATTTGACTCCATGAACATTTAAAACTTTTCTACAGAAAATAGGACTATAAACAAAGTTTAAAGTAAAAACTAGTCTGGGAACCTCCATGTGCCCCAAGTGCAGCCCTAAAAAGACAAAAAAAAAAAAAAAAAGTTGAACCTTAATAGTAATCAAGCAATACTGTTGTTCACTGAGCAGATTGGTAAATATTAGAAAGACAAATAATTCTCACTGTCGGCAGATTGAATAGGAAAAGGGAATGCTCACACACCGTGAGTGAAGAGTAACAATTTCTTTCCTTTTTTCTTTTTTTTTTTTTGTCTTTTTGCCTTTTCTAGGGCCGCACCCACGGCATATGGAGGTTCCCAGGCTAGGGGTCCAATCGGAGCCACAGCTGCCGGCCTACACCACAGCCACAGCAACACAGGATCTGAGCCGCATCTGCAACCTACACCACAGCTCATGGCAATGCCAGATCCTTAACCCACTGAGCGAGGCCAGGGATCAAACCCACAACCTCATGGTTCCTGGTCGGATTCATTAACCACTGAGCCACAACGGTAACTCCCAAGAGTAACAATTTCTAAAGGGGCTTTTGGCAATATATGTCTACAGCTTTAAAAAAAAAATAAACTTTTCAATGCAGGAATTCCAAATCTAGGAATTTTCCTAAGGAAATGTCAGATAAGAGTATACGTATTTCTATACATTGATGTTTATCAATACAGTGGCAATAGCCAAAAATAGGGAAAATTTAAGTCTTTTTTTTTTTTTTTTCTTTTTTGGCCACCCAATGGCATATGGAGTTCCCAGGCCAGGGATCAGGTCCAAGCCACAGTTGCAAGAACAGAGCCAGTGGGCTGGGGATCGAATCTGCATCCTGGCACTGCAGATATACTACAGGTCCCATTATGCCACAGCGGGAACTCCAAAAATGTTCGTCTTAATAGAACACTGGTAAAGTAAATGATAATCTTACAAAGGATGCTAGAAGCATTAACAACGATGTAGTAGGTTTATATTTATAGACATGTAAATGTCTGTCTGCCATGTGAATAAGTGGAAAAGTGAGCCGCAGGCAGTGTTAATAGATTGATTTCACTTTATATATAACATATGCATTTATAGATAAATGTCTAGAAAATAGGGAGGTGTTCATTAACCCAGCTGACAAATGTGAAGACTAGCTGCTTAGAGTTGATGGGAAAAGAATGTGTTATGAAAGCAGCCCTGAAGAGTTACGTCCTTGTCCCTGTAATGACTTGTATAGTTAGTCACTGTCCAAATTGAATCACACATTGTTTCTCCCATGTCTATCTCACTGACACATTTTCTATTCTTGTTGTCACCAATTTAGGCCAGACCTTCAATATGTCATGACTCTAATGTTGCCAATGCTTCTTAACTGGCATCCAGTGGCCAGAATCTCTCTGTTGAGTCCTTCCTGCACAGAGGCATTGTGTTTATGTTCCTAAATCACTGCATTGATTATGTCACTACTGTGCCTAAGGATCTAGAAGGACTTGCTATTGCCTTCTAGACACAATCCCTAGCCTTGTCATTCAAAGTTGCTCCCCTGGGACCCAGTCTGCCTCCCTAAGTCTTCCCGCTCATCACTCCCCTGACATGAGCCTAAGGTCCAGCTAAGTAAAACTTATTCTGTGTGGTCCCAAGGAAACTGGACCAAGTCATTCAACAGGTATTTAAGTCAACAAATATTTATCATTCACTTTTCATAGGATTTTGCATCCATCATTGGATTATGTCTCAATGTAAGAAAGAATGTTCTCACAGAGGAGCCGAGATGCAATAAGCTGCTACAATTACTTGAAAGAGATGTCCAAGAGGAAATAAGAAGTAGGGATTCATCCAGATTAGCTATACATTCCTTTCCAGCGCTGAAAAAAAATGTGTTATTCTGTTTACAGTTGCTCATATAGAACATACATTTTTCCCAGTTTATATTGCTTCCTCTACCTGGAAAGACTTTCTTCTCTTCTATTAAATTCCTACCCATATTTCTAGGCTCAGATCAGGGAACCATCTCCTCAGGAAGCCTCTCTGATGCTCCAATGAAGTGACAAAGCACTTAGAGCATTTACCACTCTGCCTCAAATTTTATTCATTTTGTAAATGTCCAACTATATCTAACTACTAGATTCCAAGTTCCTGGGAGGTCTTATCATTTCTTTCAATCACCTCTTAACTGGTTCACAGGGAGGTGATTAATAAACACCTGTTGGTAAGATGCCAAATAAGCATTGTACATTTTCTTCAATGTTTAATGTTTAATTAAATACAACCCATATAAGAATCATCCAACAGCAGGCACACATACAAGAATGAACCCAACAGCGACACTGAATGAGCACCACTGATTGTATGGTTTAATTGTACATTGTAAGCATCCCCACTCTCATCTTTGTCCTTTTTACCTTGGAGGTGATCACTGACTTGGCAGGTTATCATCCACTTCCCCGGATTCTCAACTATCATTTCTGTTGTCAGGAAGGTGGCTGGGAACAGGTTGACGACATCGGTCCGATGCCCTCTGCTGATGAAGGTGTTACCATAAAAATAGATGGAATGGATATCTATCTCATTCCCCATCCCAAATAGGTGCCAGGACACCGATTCACCCACACACATGTCAGGCTCGGGGAAGTTTCCAAAGAGGTATCCATTGAGGGCTGCAAAACAGAAACATCAGTGGAAGAATCTCCCCTGCAGAGGTGAGGTGAGCGGAGACATCCGTAATACACCCTCTAGCCCAGCTGAAACGTTAGCACAGATCACTGGTTGTAACGCTTTTATACAGAAAAACATGACATCTTGGGTAAAATACAGTCCTAGAAAGGAATGAAAAACATTTGTCTTTTTAAGAAAAATGCACTCAGTGGAAGTCATCAGCAACATGAAAACAGCTTTGGAGTTGCTTATGTGAACACAGTGAGATCAGGAGTGAACAAAAGCACGGCTCATACTTCCAGGATGGCTTGGCTACCTCCTACCTCCATCTCTAGTTGTATATTTACCTTCCCGACCAGATCTGTTCCTTGTAACTAGAAATCCTGTCTTATCTCACAGCAGAAAAGCTGACACATAGTAGCTACTTAAGTGGCTGAAGTAGCAAGGAGGAAAGGAGAAGAAGTGATTAGAAGGGACCTATGAGACAGGTCACTTTTTTTGCCATGTCTCCCACAAGCATCCCCTGCCTCATGTAACCACCAATCTGTCCTCTGACTCTATGAGCTTGGCTTTGGGTTGTTTTGTTTTGTTTTTTGTTTGTTTAGATTCCATGTGTAAAAGAAATCCTACAGTATTTTCCTTCTCTGTCTGACTTATTTCACTGAGCATGACGCCCTGAAGGTCCATCATGCTGCTGCAAATGGCAAGAGTTCATCCTTTTTACGGCTGAATTATGTTCTATTATTATATATTATAATTTATTTATCATTCATCCACCAGTAGACATTTAGATTGTTTCTACATATTGGCTATTGTAAATAATGCTGCAGCAGACTTGGAGGTACAGATATCTTTTTGAATTAGTGTTTTCATTTTCTTCAGATAATTACCCAGGAGTAAATGGCTGGATCATATGGTAGTTCTCTTTTTAGTTTTTTAAGGACATTCCATACCTATTTTCATAGTGGTTGCACTAATTTACATTCCCATCAGCAAATGTTTCCTTTTCTTCACATCCTCTCTAACACTTATTATTTCTTGTCTTTTCAATAATAGCCATTCTACATATATCCAGACAAAACTTTCCTTAAAAAAGACACATGCACCCGCATGTTCATTGCAGCTCTATTCACAATAGCCAGGACATGGAAACAACCCAAATGTCCATCAGCAGATGATTGGATTAGGAAGATGTGGCATATATGCACAATGGAATACTACTCAGCCATAAAAAAGAACAACATAATGCCATTTGCAGCAACATGGATGGAACTAGAGAATCTCATACTGAGTGAAATGAGCCAAAAAGACAAAGACAAATACCATACGGAATCACTTATAACTGGAATATAATACATAGCACAAATGAACCTTTCCACAGAAAAGAAAATCATGGACTTGGTGAATAGACTTGTGGTTCCCCGGGTGGGAGGGAGATGGAGTGGGAGGGATCAGGAGCTTGGGGTTAATGGATGCGAACTATTGCTCTTGGCATGGATTTACAATGAGATCCTGCTGTGTAGTACTGAGAACTATGTCTAGATACTTACATTGCAACACGACAATGAGAGGAAAAATTACATATACATGTATGTGTAACTTGGTCCCCATGCTGTACAGTGTAAAAAATTAATAAATAAATAAAATTTTAAAAGATAATAGCCATTCTAATATGTATGAGGTGATATCTCATTATGGTTTTGATTTGCATTCCCTGATTATTAATGATGTTGAACATCTTTTCATAACTATGGGCCATCTGTATTTCTTCTTTGGAAAAATATCTATTCACAGCTTCTGCCCATTTGTATATGATTGTTGGGTTGGGTTTGTTTGTTTTTTTCTTTTTTTTTGCTATTGAGTTGTATGAATTCTTTATATATTTTGGATATTAGTCCCTTATCAGGTATATGATTTTCAAATATTTTCTCCCACTCAGTAGGTTGCCTTTTCATTTTGTTAATGGTTTCTTTTGCTGTGCAGAAGATTTTAGTTTGATATAGTCCCACTTATTTATTTTTGCTCCTGTTGCTTTTGCCTTTGGTGTCAGATTCAAAAAATCATTACTAAAACTTATATAAAGGAGATTACCCCCTCTGTTTTTTTCTAAAAATTTTCTAACTTTAGATTTTACATTCAAGCCTTTAGTCCAGTTTGTGTTAATTTTTGCATATGTGCAAGATAGTTGTCCACTGTCATTCTTTTACATGTGACTGTACAACTTTTTCAACACCATTTATTGAAGAGACTGTATTTTTCCTCCTATATATTCTTGCATGGGTTTATTTCAGAACTCTAGTCTGCTTCATTGAGCTCTGTGTCTGTTTTTGTGCCAGTATCATACCATTTTAATTGCTATAGTTTTATAGTATTGTTTAAAATCAAGGAGCATAATGCCGCCAGTTTTATTCTTTTTTCTCAAGATTGCTTTGGCTTTTCAGGGTTTTTGTGGTTCCATATAAACTTTTGGATTATTTGTTATATTTCTGTGAAAAATACCATTGGGATTTTTTTTCTTTTTATGGCTGCACCTGGAAGTTCCCAGGCCAGGGGTCAAATTGGAGCTGCAGCTGTGGCCTACACCATAGCAACACCAGATCCAAGATACATCTGACACCTACACTGCAGCTTTCAGCAACACCAGATCCTTAACCCACTGAGCAAAGCCAGGGATCAAACCTGCATCCTCAAAGAGACAACACTGGGTCCTTAACCTGCTGAGCCACAATAAGAACTGCACCAATGGGATTTTGATAGGGATTGCATTGTATCTACAGATGGCTTTGGGTAGTATAAACATTTTAACAGCATTAATTCTTCCAATCTATGGACACAGACTATCTTTCCATTTATTTGTATCTTCTTTGATTAATGTCTTATAGTTTTCAATATGTGGGTTTTTTACCTCCTTGGTTAAATTTATTCCAAGGTATTTTATTCTTTTTGGTGTAATTGTAAATGAGATTTTTTTTCTTAAAAGTTCTCTTTCTGAGAATTCATTATCAGTGTAAAGAAATGCAACATATTTGTGTGTATTGATACTATATCCCTCAAATTTACTTAACTTATTAGTTCTAACAGTTATTCTGGAGTCTTTAGGGTTTTCTATATGTAATATGTCATCTGCAAAAGGAGTTACTTCTTCCTTTCAGACTTGGATGAATTTTATTTCTTTTCCTTGCCTAATTGCTCTGGTTAGGACTTCCAACACTGTCTATTTCTCCTTTTATGTCCGTTAATATTTGCTTTATATATTTAGGTGCTTCTAGGTTGAGCACATAAGTGTTTTAAATATTATATCTTCTTGTTGAGTTGACCCTTTATCATTATGCAACACTCTTCTTGGTCTCTTATTATAGTCTTTGGGTTTTTGTTTGTTTGTTTGTCTTTTGTCCTTTTTAGGGCTGTACTCATGGCATACGGAGGTTCCCAAGCTAGGGGTTGAATTGGAGCTGTTGCTGCTGGCCTATGCCAGAGCCACAGCAACGTGGGATCCGAGCCACATCTGTGACCCACACCACAGCTCATGGCAATGCCAGATCCTTAACCCACTGATAGAGGCCAGGGATCGAACCCACAGCCCCATGGCCCCTAGTCAGATTCATTTCTGCTGTGCTACAATGGGAACTCCTATAGTCTTTGTTTTAAGGTTGATTTAAAGCCTGATATAAGTGTAGCCACTTCAGCTTTTTTTGATTTCCATTTGTGTGGAAAAATTTTTTCCATCTCTTCACTGTCAGTCTATGTATGTCCTTACAACTAAAGTGTGTCTCTTGTAGGTAGCATATAGATGGGTCTTTTAAAAAAAATCTATTCAGAGTTTCTGCACAGCAAAGGAAACCCTAAACAACACAAAAAGACAACCCACAGAATAGGAGAAAATCTTTGCAAATGAATTGACTGACAAGGGACTAATCTCCAAAATTTATAAACAACTTCTGCAGCTCCATACCAAAAAAAAACAAACAAGCCTATCAAAAAATGGGCAGAAGACCTAAACAGACAATTCTCCAAAGAAGACATACAGACGGCCAAAAAACACATGGAAAGATTTTCAACATCCCTCATTATTAGAGAAATGCATATCAAAACCACAATGAGGTACTACCTTACACCAGCCAGAATGGCCATCATCCAAAAGTCTACAAACAATAAGTGCTGGAGAGGGCATGGAGAAAAAGGAACCCTAGTACACTGTTGGTGGGAGTGTAAATTGGTGCAACCACTGTGGAAAACAGTATGGAGACTCCTCAGAAAACTAAAAATAAAAGTACAATCTGATCCATCAATCCCACTCCTGGGCATCTACCCAGAGAAAACCATGACTCGAAAAGACACATGTAGTCCAATGTTCATTGCAGCACTATTTGCAATAGCCAAGACCTGGAAACAACCTAAATGTCCATCAACAGAGGAGTGGATCCAGATGATGTGGTACATATACACAATGGAATATTACTCAGCCATTAAAAAGAATGAAATACCAGAATTTTTTTGCAACGTGGATGGACCTAAAAACTATTATGCTGAGTGAAGTCAGCCATACAATGAGACACCAACATCAAATACTTTCACTGACATGTGGAATCTGAAGAAAGGTCAGACTGAACTCCTTTGCAGAACTGATGCTGATTCACAGACATTGAAAAACTTATGGTCTCCGGGAGACAGTTTGGGAGGTCGGGGGATGTGCCTGGGCTGTAGGATGGAAATCCTGTGAAATCAGATTGTTATGATCATTATACAACTACAGATGTGATAAATTCATTTGAGTAATAAAAAAAAATGGAAAAAAATCTATTCAGCACCTCTATGTCTTTGATTGGAGAATTTAATCCATTTACATTTAAAGTAAATATTGCTAAGTATGTGCTTATTGCCATTTTGTTGTTTTCAGTTTTTTCATTTCCTCTCTATTCTTTTACTTTTCTCTTGCTCTCTTTCTTTGTTTTAGATCCTGGAATGTATTGTGTTTCATCAGTTTCTTATTATTCTCATCACTAAGTTATAAATCTTGGAGAACTAGGTTTGGTATTTCTATGTGTGTTATATCCTTCGAAGTGCCAAAACACAAAAGGCAGGCAGTATGTTCTTGACATGGGAGACACTCACCATGCATTTTGTTACTCCTCTGGAAAACAGCATCGTGTTTGTCAACTGAATCAGGATCAGTGCAGAAATGTCTGATATTTTCATCCAGGTACCAGCTTTGATTCTCATCCACCAAAGTAAACATTATAACAAACTCGCGATCCACATCAGTCCTCGTCCCTGAATATTTATGCAGGATACCTATCAGGCACATTCAAAAGAATAGGAGAAAAAAGTTCAAAGTGGACTAAATCAAGATGAGCTTTACTTCCTGCCCATTGTATCAGGTACGTTTGAAGTTTTTCAAAGACTTATATGCACAAGAGTAACTCACAATATAAAAGCAGTCAAGGGCTTTAATGGAAATGATGGAGCCATAGAAAAGTCGTAAAACAGAAATCTTCACAACCACAGACTTGGAAACATGTCTATCCTTAAAGGAAATCTATTTTATTGACATAGCACAGATACACTAAATCAACTAAGAGAAATAAAATAGCAAAATGATTATGCTGGTGAAACAATAAAACAAAAGTACCCTTGATCATTTGACTACATTTTACACTTATGTGTGGTGTCAGTGTGTATTTTTTAAGCGTAGAAGTTTGAGAGTGTTATGATGGTTCTTAGAACCTGAGTTATTGTCCCTGCTATGGATCTTCTGTGTTAGAAGAATTTCCCTACTCTTCCAGCAAGTGTGGAAGAAGAGGCACACTCTGTGTGAAGCAAGGATGGTAGGCAGGAAAAGACCTAAAGATTATACACACTTTTCAACATACCTGGAAATAGGCTCCCCAGGGGCAGGGGGGGAAGAGACCCCTTACCTTCTTTGCACACTAGCAGTGGGCCAATTAGCCCAGAGCAGATGTCCTTAGGGGCATCAATGTGTGAATGGTACACCCAGGTCAGGCAGTTTGCATCCGCTGGAGCAGGGGCATATTCTTCTCTCACTGGCCAGACATAAGTATAGTTTTTGCCAGGAGGAACCCTGTCATCATCCTTATTCCTTCCAGATGTTCCATCTGGGTACAGGGCTCCTTACAAGGAAAGAGAAAGCATAGATAAAATGCACAGATCACATGCTATGGGGGAAGAGCTGGAGCTTTGAAGTAAAACGCATACGAATTAAAATTTATTTGCTATGAACTTGAGGCTAGATATTCTCAATGCCTTGGTTTTTTATCCACAGAGCTGGAATGTTGATATCTACTCCACAGGGATATAAGAACTAGATGCGGCAATGTGTGTGAAGTATCCTGCACAGAGCCAGATGCCTAACAAATGTTCATAAAAACCCCTTGTGATGGGCCTCCCGTACCAGTCAGGAAGACTTTGATCCACTTAACAGCAACTGAAGAAGAAAGGGGAAGCAGCAGAAGAAAAAACAAACATTTCCTGGACACTTACAACAGATGTAGCACCTGAATTTGAGGCCTGAGAACTTTCAGGTCTCATGAAAAGATAGGAAGGAATCTTGTTTCCTCTAGGGCCCTTACAGTTGGGCAGACTAGAACATGTATTATGATCAGAAGCCAACTGGAGAATAAGCCAGGGTGATACACTGAATGTAATTTTAAGTCTATCCAGGGTGGAGGGTCTGCCTCAGAGGACGCAGAGGCAAATGGATGGAGCATTTCCTTCTTTTGTTTTATAAACAAAGATTGCACAAGACTTTTCAATGAAGGAAGGTCTACTGCAAAAACCATTTGAACACCACCTGGGCAGGAAGGATGGAGACCAATCTGTGTAAGTTATAATTATTAGAAGCTTCATAATGGAGGTGGTATTTGGGGGACCTTGAAGGACTCTGAGGAGGTGGATGGCACTGAGAAGGCTGGAAGGTGAGGGGCACAGAGGGAGATGGACATGACACCAAGTTCATTCTCCATTCTCCAATTTGTTCACAAATTCACTCAACAAACCTGTATGGGATATTGACCACATGCTGGCAAATGAGCTAGGCATTATAAATACAAATTCAAATAAGACAGCAAAAGCCAGTGTATCCAAGGCAAGCCATAGAAAAGATATAACTAAAAAAAAAATCTGATATTACCTTTTTAACAAATTCTACCATAAAACATAATTTGATTTTTGGAGAAAGATGCCAGGAGAAGACTACGACAACAGCTAAACCCTATGATATGCCAAATATAGGAAGTATTTTGTGTGTATTATCTCACTTACTCTCCAGAGCAAATCCATGTAGTAGATATTAATACTCATTTACATTAAGGCAATGTTAATACTACTAACATGTGGCTGGACCAGATTCGAATCTAATTGTGTCCAACTTCTTACTGCACCATGATACTTCCCCATAAATTATTAGGAATATAGCATATGAACTATTTTTACACCTTTATTCACTTTATGTATACATTTATGTAAAATTTTCTTTTACATACTAAATTTTAGTTACTTTTATTCTAAAAAGAATATGAAATTAAACTCAAATGCTACATCACACTCAAAAGATAAAGTCAGAAAGCAAAGCTTATACAAAAGAAGCAGGAAATTAATTTAATTAGTTAGATCCCTTCACCATTGAAAGCAGCCCAAATTTCCTGGTAATATCTAGGTCATATTATTATATCTGCGTTTACTATACATTAAGCTATTAGGTTATACTGTTCAGTATATTAGGTTATACTGTTTTTGCTAGATCCTTAAGAGAAAGAAACTTTTTGCTATAAAATTCTAAGGGAATATTTCCAAGAAAATTATTATAAACAAATGGTTGAGTAATATAATGTTATGTTTTTGGTGTTTTCAAGAATGTCTTCCTAAAGCTGTAAAACCATGCTTTTTAAAAGTAACTTCTTACATTTCCAAGTTGAGACTACAACACTGAGAAGTATTTGACAAAACAATTTTTACTCAAAAGTAAAGTAGTTTACTGTTTTCTAACATGATAACTGATCTAATCTCGTAGAGGGATAGGAAAAATCCAGATTGTTACCCACCATCCCATTAAATCCAAATGACGTTTAAAAAATTCCTGTGTTACCTAACCTTTCAGTGGCATTTGATATTATTGCCATTTCCCTCCATTTAAAAAAAATACTTCTCCCTTGGCTCCTGTGACATCACCCAGTACTCTTTGGCAACTCTTTTTCAATCTAGCTTTCCAGTTCAGTTTCCTCCATCTGCCATTCAATATCAGAAATCTTCAAGGAATGCTGGCTCCCTTCTTTCCATGCCCAGAGCTCTCTCCCTGGAGCCTCTCCTCTGAGGCAGCCATCCTCAGAGCTACATGCCAGTGATTCCCACTTTTCTCTCCAGCCTGGACCCTACCTCTGAACTTCACACTGATATCCTACTGTCTACTGGACATCTCCACTTGTAACTCTCAGAGATCTCAACGTACTCTTTCCCAAAGAACATCAGCTCTCCTTTCCCACACCTCATCCTCAACCACTGCCTCCTTTCTCAATGAAAGTCATCACCAGTATTCAATGTCACTAGCCAGAAACAAAGGGAGTATGCTTATCTTCTTCCTCTTCCTCCCTCTCCATTTCCAAAGCACCGCAGCTCCCGTCCTTGCTTCTTCTCAAAGCCAACCATTTATGTCCCTCTCCTCCTAATCCAAACATCATCTCTCATCCAGTAACTTCCTGAATGACTTCACTACATCTCTTATCTATTTAACCCGTTTCCAAAGACATTGCAAGAGTAATCTGTCCAAATCTCAGGTTTAATTATATTGTTTTCTACCTAAAATCATTCCATGGCTTCTCATCTTTCCCAACATGAAGGTCAAAGATGTTGGGCTGTGGGATGGAAATCCTGTGAAATCAGATTGTTATGATCAGTATACAACTACAGATGTGATAAATTCATCTGAGTAATTAAAAAAATAAATATAAAAAATAAAAGATAAAGAAAACAATACAAAAAAAAAAAAAAAAGATGTTGAACGTGGACTGCGAGGCCCAGCATGGTCTGGCTCAAGCAATCCCCAACTCCCTGTGCTAGATCTGTTTTCTAAAATGCATTCACACAGAGAAAAAGATAGTAGAGCCAGGGTTAAGTTCACAGCCACTGAAGTTAGATTGTCTAGAATCAAATCCTATCTTCATTACTTGTTAGCTAAATGACTTGGGCAATTTCCTTCTCTTCCAAGAGTCTTAGCTTCTTATTTGTAAGATATGATAATTATAATACCTATCTCATAGAGTTGTGTGTGATAGCTTGATCAATGTCTGTCTATCACAGTAGACTGTTAAGTGCCATGAAAACAGGTTTTTTTTTTTTACCATAATTTTACATGCAAGATCTACCTGAGTAATTAATATGGTGGGTGCTCAATACATATCTTTTGAGTAAAATAATGAATGATCACCATACATCATCTTCAATCAAAATCTTGTGAATAAAATGCAAAGCTTGGAAGCTTCTGAATTTAAATTTAGAGAGGATGAGGGTCAGGAGTTGGGAGAGAGTGGGTGGGTAGTAGTCTTGTCTTTATGCCTCAACTAAGATCACTCACTTTACTTTGATTATATGACATGAATCAATACAAATAGGAATTTTTCTAGAGACCCTTTTATTCACAATATACTTAATATGATTTCTTCTGCTGACTATTATTATTATTATTATTTTTGTCTTTTTGCCTTTTCTAGGGCTGCTCCCGCAGCATATGGAGGTTCCCAGACTAGAGGTCCAATCAGAGCTGTAGCAGCAGGCCTACGCCACAGCCACAGCAACTCGGGATCCGAGCCTTATCTGCGACCTACACCACAGCTCACGCCAGATCCTTAACCCACTGAGCAAGGCCAGGGATCAAACCTGCAACTCATGGTTCCTAGTCCGATTCGTTAACCACTGAGCCACGATGGGAACTCCTCTTCTGCTTACTATTATTGGGAGTTGTTGGTGGCTGTTTTGAAAGGGCGAGCTAGAGTCCCTAAACAAATCCTTGGTGCCACCACTCTGAAGACTATCACTTGGGATCCAAAATAAACTGTGAGTGTAAAGTAAAAAAAGACTTGGGGGTGAGTGGTTTATTACGTGGTTCTGAGCATTATTCCCCAAAAGATTTTGAACAATGACAATGTTAACAACACAAGAATATTTAAAAAACATTCATTTGGCCCTACGTGTCCCAGCACAAGAGGCCTTTTAGGAACTGTAATATACAAATTTGCACCTGTCCGATTTGAAAATATTGAGAGTTAGTGGGATTGTGGGAGAAACAGGCTAGCTCATAAACAAATGGCAGATGAATAAAATGTGCGATTTGGGGGAGGACAACTTGCCAGTTCTTATCATAAAAGAAAGGAAGGAACATAGTCAGCAATTGCACATTTAAGAATTTGCCTTAGAAACACACTCGAAAATGGTTTTAAAAATACATGAACTGGAATATTCATTGTAGAATTGCTGCCATCAACCCCAAACTGAGAGCAACATAATCGTCACTACCAAACTGACATATTCACACAATGGAATATTGCACAACTGCTAAAAGGAGGTCTCTCTGTAGGTACTAATATGAGAAAAATCTCCAAGATGTATTAAGAAATGAAAAACAGAAAATGAATAAGAGCATTATCATATAATCTCATTTGTATAAATGAACAAATATATATATACACACATAACCACAGACACATTCACATCCATATATGCACACAAACATTTCTAAGAGAAATTTACAAGAAATTTTAAAAGGTGATGGCCTTTTGGGTAAGAGACAAGTACTTTTACTTTCCTTCATAGACATCTTTACTCTTGCAAATTCTCTATTACAAATATTGGAAATAATCGATTCACTTCTAAATAACTCACAGGTCAAAGAAGAAATCACAAGATAAATTCTAAAATATTTTAAACTGAATAAAAGTGGAGACAAAACATACAAAAATTTACGATATACAACAAAGCATTACTTAAAAGGAAATTTAAGCTTTAAATTCTTAGGTTAAAAGGGAAGAAAAGTCTCAAACCAATAACATAAGCTTCCATCTTGAGAAACTAGAAAACAAAGTAACTAAACCTAGAGCAATCAGAAAGAAGCAAACTGCAAGGATTTAAGCAGACATCGATGAAGGAGGAAACAGAAAACCTATAAAATAAATAAAACCGGAAGTTGCTTCATTGAAAAAGATCAATAAAATTGAGAAAACTTTCTATAGACTGACCAAAAGAGAGAGAGAGAACAAATTACCAAAACCAGAAATGAAAGATGAGCTATTACTCTGACTACATGGAAATTGAAAAGACTATAGTAGGAGTTCCCCTTGTGGCTCAGCGGTTAACAAACCCAGCTAACAACCACGAGGACTCAGGTTCGATCCCTGGCCTCACTCAGGGGCCTCAGTGGGTTAAGGATCCAGCATTGCCGTGAGCTGTGGTGTAGGTCAAAGACACAGCCGGGATCTGGCATTGCTGTGGCTATGGCATAGGCCAGTGGCTACAGTTCCTATTTGACCCCTAGCCTGGAAATATCCACATGCCCTGGGTGCAGCCCTAAAAAGCCAAAAAAAAAAAAAAAAAAAAAAAAAGACTATAATGGAATATTATAAATTATTTTATGTCAAAATATTAGACAACTTAGAGGAAACTAACAAATTTCTAAAAGAAAGAAACTACCAAAACTGACTCAAAAATAAATAAAGCATTGAAATAGCCCTATAATATGTAAAGAAATTAAATTAGCAATTAAAAAATACAACTACAGATGTGATAAATTCATTTGAGTAATAAAAAAAAAATTCCCCTCAAAGAAAACCCAGGCTCAGATGGTTTCATTTATAAATTCTATCGAATACTGAGCGGAAATGATGCAAACGCTTTATAAAATCTTTCATAAAATAGCAGAGGGAATAGTTCCAAATTCATTCTGTGAGTCAAACATTACCTTGACACCAAAACCAGATAAAAGCATCACAATGAAAGAAAGCTATAGACCAGTATTCCTTGTGAATGTCACACAATACTTCTCAACAAAATACCAGCAAACAAACTCCAGCAACTTATAAAGAGAATTATACACCGTAACCAAATGGAATTTGAGATGATGGCAAAGTTGGCTTAACATTCAAAAAATAAACTAATATAATATGACATATTAATAGAACAAAGGACAAAAACCACATTATCTCAATGGATGCAGAAAGCAATGATCTATACCCAGTACTTAACAAATTAAAAACTTTCCACAAACTGAGAACAGTCAGAAAATTTCTTAACCTGATAAAAGATATTTAAGAAAAATCCACAGCTAACAGCATGCTTAATGGGAGGGAGACTGCGTGTTTTTTTTCCTGAAACTGGGAACGAGGCGAGTGTCTGCTCTCACCACTGCTATTAAATATTGTCCTGAAGATCTGAGTCAGTGTAATAAGACAAAAGAAAAAAATTAAAGGTATAATGAGTGGTAAGGAAGAAGTAAAACTGTCTTTGTGCACGTGACGCGATTCTGTATTTAAAAATTCTGGGGACCTTCCTAAACATCCATTAATAAACAAGTTGGGAGTTCCCATCGTGGCACAGCGGAAATGAATCTGACTAGGAACCATGAGGTTGTGGGTTCCATCCCTGGCCTCGCTCAGTGGGTTAAGGATCCGGCTCTGCCATGAGCTGTGGTGTAGGTGGCAGATGTGGCTTGGGTCTGACGTTGCTGTAGTGTAGCCTGGCAGCTAGAGTTCTGATTGGACACCTAGCCTGGAACCTCCATATGCTGTGGGTGTGGCCCTAAATAGCAATAAATAAATAAATAAACAAACAAGTTGAACAAGTTAGTAGGATTCAAGATAAGTATTCAAAAATCAAGATTAGGGAATTCCTGTCGTGGCTCAGTGGTTAACGAATCCGACTAGGAACCATGAGGTTGCGGGTTCGGTCCCTGCCCTTGCTCAGTGGGTTAATGATCCAGCATTGCCATGAGCTGTGGTGTAGGTTGCAGACGCGGCTCGGATCCCGCGTTGCTGTGGCTCTGGCGTAGGCCGGTGGCTACAGCTGCAATTGGACCCCTAGACTGGGAACCTCCATATGTCGCGGGAGCAGCCCAAGAAATAGCAAAAAGACAAAAAAAAAAAAAAAAAAAATCAACATTAGTAACAAACAATCAAAAAACGAAATTAAGAAAACTAGTCCCTTTATAATAGTGTCAGAAATAATAAAATATTTTGAAGTAAGTATAAGAAAAGGAATACACTGGAAACTAAAACACTGTTTAGAGACATTAAAGACCTAAATTCCGTGTTCATAGATAAGAAAATTCAATATTGTCAAGATGGCAGTTCATCTTTAAAATACGGGTGGCAATTTTCCCCCAGCTGATCCATAAATTCAAAGCAATCCTCATCAAAATCCCAGCTGACTTTTTTTCAGTAAAAATCAACAAGCTAATCTGATATTTATATGGAAATGCCAAGGACCTAAATAGCTAAAAAGTCTTTTTTTTTAAAGTTGGAGGAATTATACTACCCAATTTCAAAACTTACTGTAAATCGATAGGAATCAAGACAGTATGGCGTTGGTGCAAGGATAAGCATATATATCAGCAGAAGAGAATCGAGTGCTCAGAAATAAACCCTTACTCTGAGTCACTGAATTTCAAAGATAGCCTGGGATGCGTTATCTTTTATTCCCAGGATCCAGAGCCAGTCTCTGGCAACTGGTGGGTATTCAGTGGAAGGTTTATGTAGGTAGTGAATCTTATGTGCTCACTTTCAGCTACTCGGAACTAATCAAATCTGGGACTGAGAGCTTTGCTGCACTTCAGGTGGAGGAAAAGGGCCAAGAACAAAGGGCACTCCCAGTCTCAAGTTCATCATCACCGGTGTCTCCCCTGGCTGTTTAGACAGAGCTGGCTATGACAACCGCCAAGCAAGTTTGGCTACCTTGGGACCTTTGTTAATACCCAGAAGCTCCTCCTTGATGATAAAGTGAGCCGCATCCGAGTTAATGGTGCTGTGCCTGGCACATTCCTCGGAGCCAGTGGTGCAGCAGGTTGAGCACCATTTGACCCATTCCGCCTGGTCATGAGCCAGAATGCAATGAGGGAGGTGGAAAAGCACTTCTGAGGACGGAGAAACGCTTCCATCTCAAAAGTCTAAGAATGTTGCATCCATTTTCTTTAAGACTTTAGGGAGAACTCAGGAAAATGCACTCTTGAAGCTCTTCAAGTACAAACAAGAAGCCAAGGCTGCTTCGAAAAGAGCTGAAGACAGTGGAGGGGGACAGTTGGAGACGGAGTGAGGAGACAGGGAGACGACGAAAGGACATGGGTCATCAGTGCGCTTCTAAAACCCCTTTCGCTGTAACTGACAGTTGCCCTCCTTATGAAAGAGAAACGAGACATCAATAGCACAGGATTGATATTTACCTTCTGAATCTTTGTTGTAGAAAACGCCGTGTGGATGCAACGAGTAAGGTCGGGAAGCAAAGTTCTTCAGATGGATGACAATCACGTCACCCACTTCAGCCCTCAAGATGGGGCCCAGGAAGCCAAGCCAGGGAGGTTTGGGGATCTCCGTGGAGTAGGTCTCATCTGTGTAGTGTCTGTAAACAGCCTTTTTGTAAAGACTGCCTATCCTGTTGGGCCCTCTTTCGAGAAATAAGGTTGCAAGTCTAAAAGTGAGAAGGAAAATATTTTATAATTGAAATTGAAAGAGACATCCTAACAGTTTACCTTCACAGTTCCATAAAGTACTTTCAAGTATGATTTCTCATTTGCTGTTCACAGTAAACTCTTCAAGCTCTGTAAACCTGGTGAGATTATACGTAATTTATTAGTGAGGAAAGGGAGGCTAAGAGTTAAGTGACAAGTCAAAAGGCACAAATAGCATCCATAACCAAACTAAAACAAAACAAAAATATGCTAAAGTCACACATCCCACTTGTTCTTTTTCATTCAATACAATCTCATTTATTTTTATTTGCCACACCCTCAGCATTCAGAAGCTCTGGGGCCAGGAATCGAACCCACACCACAGCAGCGACCCAAGCCTCAACAGTGACAACACCAGATCCTTAACCCTCTGTGCCCCCTGGGAACTCTCATTCACTTTTTCATTTAACAAACCCTTACCCTGCACTTACTGCACTCTCAGTAAAAAAGTTTATGATCTAATAATGAACAAATTAAGTAACTGCTAGAACAACACATGATTAAGTAAGTGCCAGTTGAGTGGTTGATGCAATGGACATAGGCTCGGTTTTTCTAGGAATACATTCATTCCTGGAAGGAAAAGACTGCCATGGGTCAAAGAGGTCAGAAATACCTCATGAAAAATGCAGAAACTAAGGAGAAGGAGGATTGGATAGCAAAATGGAAAAGTTGAGGGCACTAAGCAGAGACAGAGCATGAGTAACAAGGAGGAGGTACAGATGGCATGGGAGGGAAAGCAGGTTATAGGCTGGGGCACGGGGCTGGAAGGTGAGGCGTAAGAAGTGTGGAAGCATGTAAAAATCTGCAAAGAGACTGACCATGAAACTTATCACATAGTTTATCATAGATTGAAGAATCTAGAATTTATCCTAGATGCACTGAGGACTCATGGAGGTTTTTCATAAGATGGGTGACACGATAATTGGTATTTAAGGATGATCTTTATGGTAGTGGTGTGCACGTTTTAGCATGGTCAGGCAAGGGAAGAGCAAAGATGGGGTGGGAGGCAAGAGGGTTGGCGGGAGATCCGGAGGGTATCGTACAATAAAAAGAAAAAAAAGATGGATGTGAGAAAACAGGATTCTAGGATTTGATGTGACTAGATACCTTTCTGGGGCCCCCAGGGAAAAGGGAGCCTCAGTCCTGGGCTCTGGGAGCCTGAGACAATAGCAACACTGGTGACACTACTTTGGGGGTGGTCATACTATCTTCTCCTGGGAGGTGGAACCCCCTTCCCCACTCTCAATCTGTATGTTTTGTGTGGGGCTCCAACCCTCACTCCAATCCCAGAAGTACCCACGTCCGCTTGAGCAAAAGCTCCTGGGTACAGCCATCCCAGGGTAGCTCTGCCCTACCTGAGGGGTGAGAGGCAAGTTCCATTCTGGCACACACTGCTGCACACGTGCATGCATTCCTTCTCAGTCATTCAACAAACTCTATCTCAAGCCCTGTACTCAGTCCTGGCGATACAGAGAAAAAAGGCCAAGACTTGAAAGAGCTCTCAACTAATCTAGAGCTTTCCTAGAAGTGAGAGTTATTGAAACCAAGCAGGGCCCTTGCAAGGCTTTCCTGGGGACAGAATCCCCAGGTCCCCAGCCTCTTATTTGTAGAAAAGTTTTAGCCTCCTAGGCTTTCCTCAAGTTCCAAAGAGCAAATTTAATCAGAGAAATAAGAAAAATGCAGAAACAAAAGAAAAGAGTTAAGCAAGACAAAAATAACAGTTTAGCCATAAAACAAAGTCAAGGAGTTTTAGTTCCTCCTCAAAGGCTGTAGACAATATCCTGAGCCATGCCCTTGAGTTGTTTTGCAGATGCTAAAACCCCCACCAGATGGAAGAAATTAACTTCATGCTGAACACCAGCACGTCAACCCCAGACCAGTTGGAACCAGAAAGGTGACGATGCTGACTCCCGAAACACCTCCCTGCTATCTCACCACCAGTCAATCAAAAGGACGTATGTGAGCTGATCACATGCCCCTCAACCCTTTCTCTCACCTTGCTTTTAAAAACTCTTCCCTGAAAGCCATCAGGGGGTTGGGTCTTTTGAGCACGAGCTGCCTGATGTCCTTGCTTGGCCCCACGTTGAGCACCTTGCAGTGAATACTGAACCCTCCTTCACCACAACCCACTGTCAGTAGATGAGCTTGGCTGCACATCTGGTGAGCAGCCCCAAGCTTGGTTTGGTAACGTTATGAGAACACAGATGATGTGCTGGGACATCTAATCCGGAGTGGAGGAGAGATCAGGGGAGATTTCCTAGATGAAGTAATGCCTAAATATAGTCTCAAAGAGCAAAGACAAGTTACCCAGGCAAAGAAGATGGAAAAGGGCTGATGGAAGAAACATTCTGGGGTTTGGCCAACTCAGCCCACTCTCCGTTGTTTGGTCTAAGAGCACACCTTCCCAATTCTCATTCTACGTGCTTTGGGTGGGGCATAGTGCAAGGGACCAAATGACTCAGCCCACCCGATCAGCACACCAAGCTCCCTCAAACATGGGTGGATGGAGGACTTGTGATCCAGGCCTGGCCCATCCGTGTAATTCTTCCCCCCACCAAGACACCTTGGACCACAGTGATTCGTTCAGGGACAGCCATGGCGTGGCTCAGTGGTTCCATCTGAGGGAATCCAGTGAATTGTGAAGGATCTCTTTCTTGTGCACTCGAAACTGGGGATACGAGTCTAGAGCTTCTGGCAACCACATAGCTAATTCAAGGAGAAAGTCTGCCACCGAATTACATGTTCCCCTCATCTCTTCAATTCTGCCATTTACTTCTTCCCTCTAATCAGTGCTTAGTTGTTTCCATCATTATATTCCTTTCCATTTTTCCCTTTCTCGTTCATCATAGTTTCTATTCTATTTTATTTACTTAAAATAATTCAATCATTCATGTAAGCACCTACAAGGTGGCACTCAGCATTTGCCTTTTCTCCTCTTCTGGGTGCCTCAAACCCTTTTCTCTTTAGGTTTTTCCCCACTTCTTTTCAAGTTCTTTCCAGTAGGAACTTGGGCCAGCCTTTGCTGAAGGATGCTATCTAATGTCTTCAACAGAGTAATCCGGCATCCCCCTCTGGCTCAGGATGAGCAACCCCTGCAGTTCTGTTCATTCCAGATTCACAGTGAGTCTCAGAGTAATTCCACAAGAGCTAGACCAGGTGGATGTAAAAGACCTTGGAAGATCTGCTCGATGACATGGAGCCCAAAGAGGTGTGAGGCAACTCCAGTCTCCCAGCTTCCTCCAGAGGGCCCTGCACCACCCCTTCCTCTGCCCACCCCTTCCCGCATAGGGCACAACTTCCCCCTTTGATTCCTGTCCCTTCCCTCTGAGTCAGAGCCCTAGACAGATGCCCTGATTCAGGTATCCTTGTCCTGTCTCAGGTCCCAGTCTCATCAGTAAGTAGAGCTATAAACTCCTTGATAGTTGGGGTTCAGCCTGTAGTTTGGGCCTGAGCCATATTCCCATTCTGCCCACAGACAGATCCAGGAACAGAGGTGCTCCTGAGGTAGGCATAGTTCCTGGACCAGAATATATAAAGTTTATACCCATGTGTGATTCTGTCCCCATGGTAGAACAAGCCCTTCACAACTTACATGCTCCCTATGGATAGGAATCAAAGGGAAGACCCTGCCAGCCCCTGAAAAATGCTCTGTCTGTCCCAGCAGCACATATGACCCCCTGGAGAACTCTCTCATGCATCTCCCCTATTCAGTTCTGGGCTGAGCTTGAAAACCATCTTGCTAACTTCCAACAAGTACAGGTTGAGGACTTGAAGCATGCAAGGTACAGGGCTAAGTGTTGCTTTAGATAAAAATATGATTGAGACACAAGCTCAGAATAAGTCAGCCTATGATTCAAAGGAAGGGACAAAGACAGTCATGGCTATCAAGAGACACGGGTAAGAATTGTAAGAGAGGAACTCCCGTCCTGGCCCAGCAGAAACGAATCTGACTAGGAACCATGAGGTTGTGGGTTCGATCCCTGGCCTCGGAACCATGAGGTTTCGGGTTCAATCCCTGGCCTCGCTCAGTGGGTGAAGGATCCACCATTGCTGTGAGCTGTAGTGTAGGTCGAAGCCACAGCTCGGATCCTGCGTTGCTGTGGCTGTGGTGTAGGCAGCGGCTACAGTTCCAATTTGACTCCTAGCCTGGGAACCTCCATATGTCAAGGGTGCAGCCCTAAAAAGACAAAAAAAAAAGATGTCGAGGTTGAGTTCAGTCAGAGAGAAGAATGCCGTGATCCACTCAAGATGCCTCCCGCAATGTGGGGCTGGGTGTATGCTTGGCACAGAGCTGCCCTCCTTGCTCTGCAAAGACAGCCAGGGAACAGGGTGCCCTGAGTCTTTGGGTGTGGCCTTTCCTACAACTGGGTGACAGAATAACCTCACTAGAAGCAGAACAGACAGTGAGTGGTTTTCTCAGCGAGGCAATAAGTAGGGAATGATCTATCCATGTTCATTTATCTGATGATGGCCGGGTCCAGGGTAGAGTTTGTGGCCACCAGAAAATATCCAGCAAACATCTCAGAAATCCAACATGTGACCTTGTGGGCTTGTCCTCCAAAGACTGTTTTTGTTTTCCCAGGAGTGATGCTGACAGGTAGGGTTTATAGCAACCCTGCCTTTTCATAATTTATACATGGAAGCTCATAGCATAATAAAATTTAAAAGAAAAGCATTTAAACAGAATACAGCACAGTTTTTACTTTAAGTCAAAAAGCAATTTTTTCACAACCTTGTCACTTCCTATTTCTAACCAGTTGAGGCATCCAGCCTGCATCAGACACCTAATATGATCGCAGCCCGCGGTCAGACCTGTCAGACAGGCTCTTTTTTTTTTTTTTTTTTACTTTTTCTTTCTTACTTTCTTTCTTTCTTTCTTTCTTTCTTTCTTTCTTTCTTTCTTTCTTTCTTTCTTTCTTCCTTCCTTCCTTTCTTTTCTTTTTTTTTTTTTTTGTTTACGGCTGCACCTGTGGCATATGAAAGTTCCTGCAGCGAATCAGAGCTGCAGCTGCCGGCATGCACCACCGCCACAGCTGCAGCAATGCTGGATCCGAGTTACATCTGCAAACTACACTGCAGCTTGTGGCAACGCTGGATCCTTAACCCACTGAGCAAGGCCGGGGATTGAACCTGAATCTTCATGGACAGGCTCTTAACCCACTGAGCCACAACAGAAACTCCAGGAAGGCCTCCTAATCAGACCGACCTTGACCTGTGAGGTCACCTGAGCCCGGTGAAGAGGTGGAGCAGGTGGACCTCAGCTGTAAAGGACACTGAGACATCCCTGGAGAGCTGGAGGCATCACTGAGGGGATGAAATTCACTGGAAATGGCATTGAAGGGAGAGAAAATCACAACTCCCAGAACTTCTCCTGGGAGAGTATTGCATGTGGTTGGCAAAACTCTGGTGCTGGAGATGGGCTTGGGGAGGTGGAGCCAGGGGGTGTGCTCAGCTGATAACAGGTGGTTGCTGAAGCCCCTTCCGAGGAGGACTGGCTCAGTGAACTGCAGGGTGGACTCTTTCTTCTTCTGGCCAAGGGGAGGGTGAAAATTCCCATTACCGGGCCACCTGCTCCCCTCCTCAGCACTCAGCCTTCCCTCCAAATAAGAGTGGAACCAGTGTTTTTGCAAATATCTGATGATAAAGCCCCATATTATCTGCCCAGAGCACCAGATTATTAGCCTGCCCAGGCACCTGCACATGCCAGCCCTGCCCTGCCCTTAGTGTGGAGTCAGTACAGGGGGAGGTTTCTGGGACAAAGGAGGAAGCCATGGGTCAGACCCCTATGGAGGAGCCAGGGATGGGCCTGACCGGGGAAAGGCCAGCGCTCCAGGAATCATAGGGCCGGTCCTCCCCAGATGCCAGGCTCAGCTTCCAATCCAGACAATGGGATCGGCAAGACAAATTCTATCAAAGGGGTTGGAGAATTACAGCACTGATTGTGGTCCCAAAAGCCTGGAAAGCTGGAAATTTCTTCCGCTGGTGACGGTGTAAATAAATTAAGGCGCACACACAAATTAGGTGTTTCTGTGCTCTAGAGCAGGACCTCATTGCTTATCCATTCTAAACGTGGTCGTTTGCTTCTACTAACCCCCAACTCCCCGTCCATCCTACTCCTTCCCCCTCCATCCAGAGTCTGCTTCTGTTCTGCAGATGGATGGGTTCATCTGTGCCGTGTTTTAGATTCCACACATGAGTGATGTCACATGGGATTTGTCCTTCTCTTTCTGACTTACTGCACAGGGGACTATATCCAATCTCTTGAGATAGACCATGACAGAAGATAGCATGAGAAAAAGAATGTATATATCTGTAGGACGGGCTCCCTTTGCTGTACAGCAGAAACTGGCACAACGTTGTAAATCAACTATAATAAAAAGAAAAAAGCAGATAAAAAAAATAAATTATGTGTTGCTACAGGCAGCAAGATGGCATGATCACCAAGATACTAAATGGAAAAAGCAAATTGCAGAGCAGCATGGAAAGTGTGATTCCATTTGTGTATTTTTTTTTTAACAATGTAGATAGACTTATATGCACAGAACACATTTGGAAAGTGGCCAGAGAAGCCATAAAGTGTAGTCTCTGAGTCATGGAACCGTGGCCACGGACAGGCGTGAGAAAGGGCGAGTTTACTTTTCTGTGTCCTTCTGTTCTGTGGGAGTGTTTTGCTCTGTACCATCATATTTACTTGCTCTTTTTTTCCACTTTTTAAAGTTTTATTGAAGAACAGTTGACTTACAAGGTTGCGGTCATTTCTGCTGTACCACAAAGCGATTCAATTATACATGTTCACACATCCGCTCTCGTTCAGAATCTTCCCCAACACAGATTATCACAGAATATTGAGCAGAGCTCTCTGTGCTGGACAGCAGGTCCCTACTGGCCAATCATCTCATGTACCGCAGTGTGCATACGCCAGTCCCGAACCCCCAGCACATCCCTCCACCCAGCTGACCCCTTTGGTAACCATAAATCATTCAAAGTTTGTGAGGCTATTTCTGTTCTGCAAATTAGTTCATTTGCCACTGCATTTACTTTCATAATAAAGACATGCTCACTTTTTTTTTTCTTTTGTCTTTTTGTTGTTGTTGTTGTTGTTGCTATTTCTTGGGCCACTCCCACGGCATATGGAGGTTCCCAGGCTAGGGGTTGAATCAGAGCTGTAGCCACCAGCCTACGCCAGAGCCACAGCAACGCGGGATTTGAGCCGCGTCTGCAACCTACACCACAGCTCACGGCAATGCCAGATCGTTAACCCACTGCATGCTCACATTTTATTTCAAAAAGAGAGTCCAGGCTGTTTGGCTACTGAGGGGCCACACTCTCCCTTTTGTGTGCCTCCTACTTCTGAAAACAGCTGCCACCCCCAAGATGTGCTACAAAGACAAGCTCTCCTTCCTTGAAGGGGAATTGGCAACTTTTGCAAGGGGTACAGCACCTGCACCCTGAGTTGGAGGGAAGAGCATCCCTGCTCACCCTCTGGCTTGACAAGTCCAAGTCCACTGTCTCAGTCTCAGGACTGAGGTCATGAGCACACTTGGGTCTGTGCACACTCAGTCTTCTGCTTCTGCACATCCACTGAGCCTGCATCTGTCTTCCCAGGAGCAAGAGTTAACCTCTTCGGCTTCCCAAGCAGAAGCCCACATTTCCCTGTGCAAGGGATTGGGATAAAAATCTGGATGCCTGACCCTGGGGCTTCATGATAGGTTTGCCAATCCCAAACCCCCAGTCCAGCCCTCTGCCCACCTGTCCCCTTTGGTAACCGTAAATTATTCAAAGTCTGTGTTTCCCAGCCTCACTTGCAGCTTGGAAGACCACGTGATACAGTTATAGCCAATGAAATGGAAGCATATGTCACTCCATGGAACTTCTCTGGACTTAGCTGGAAGAGATCCTTTCTGTCCTTTGCTTTTCCCTTTATTTATGCCTGAAACGAAGACATGGTCACTGGAGCCTCAGCAGCCATCTTGAGAGAATTAGGAAGAAGGTCAAGTGGAATGGCCTTCTAGGAATGATCACACAGAAAGCCCAAAGGACCTAAGAACCTCACTAAAGATGCCAACCTCTGGATCTCTCTTGTGGAAGCCAATAAACAGATCTAAGCCAGTGTTTTTCAGGCTTCTGTTAGATAGCAGCTGAATATAGGTCCTAACTGAACAGGCTGTTCAGAAGGAGAAGGAGGAGGAAGAGCAGAGGGAGAACTGAGTTATCCTCAGGCTGGCGAATGGGCCTCAGAGTAGACAGAGTGGCCTGCTTTTAGACTGGTCACCACGTATATCAATGACAGCAAGGATTACATTGAGAATCCCTGGTGCCCTCTCCAGACCCAGCCTGATGGCTAAAAAGCCATAAAGAGGTAATTTGGAGGAGCTGGTTGCTCCAATAGGCTCTACAAGGAGAGATGGGCGTCTGACTCTCCTCACTTCTTGCTTTGGATTCCCCGCACGTGCTTGTGTGCGTGCACGCATGCACATGTACACACATGCAAATGTGAGCTGAGCAGGAGTTCCTTATCAGGAGCTGCCTGGCAGAGACACCCAAACAAAAGGCGAGCTCATCAGAGGGAGGGGAAGTGTTTGCCGCCTTCCTGCAACATATTGCATATGCTGCATATTTTAGCACTGAGTTATCCATCAGCTCGTTCTGCACATTCCTGGGTGTGTGTCAATCTTATCACCTCAACAACCAGTGATCACTCTAAGAGGGAATTCAGTTTTCTGACACAGTTGTTGCAGGTGTCCATCCATGTACAGCCATATCAAAAATATCAAAATTTGGCAAAATTTAGGTCCCCCAGGCCCCATTTCAGGGCGATTGAATCAGAATTTCTGGTGGCAGAGCCTGTGGAATCCTTATTTTTCCTCAACTCACCAAACAATTCCTACAACAGAGTATTCCAGTGCTTTCTCATTCTGAGTTTTCTTTCCTCCCAGCAGAAGGGAGAGCAAAGAGTTTCCACACTTAGGTGAGGCCATGGGATATTGACAAATAAGCTGTGAGTGTAAGTGACGTGTCACTTCTGGGCCAGGGCATTTTATTGCCATTGCAAGATCCCCTCACTTCCTTTGCTGCAGGGGAAGCCTCGAATGAAGCCAGTAAGGCTTCAAGATCCAAGCAGTGTGGCTGCCACTTTGCCCAGGGAGGACAGCTGTCATGGAGTCACTAACCCTCTGTAAACCCGAGTGGGAAAGAAATACACCTCCGTAGTGTAGAGCCACTGAGATATGGGGGTTGCTTGTTACTCTAGCACAACCTGACCTATTCCAACTAATACAATTCTGATGCGCATGCAAGTTTAGAAATCACACTTCTATAGTACTTAGCATTAAAACCGTCGTAACTATTTGAAACCATAGGGATTGTTTAGATCCTTAGGAACTATTGAAAGTGTCAAAGGGAGTCGAAGGGTGGCAGTAAGAGAAAGTCTTTCCAGGGTCTATGCAGCAAACCATCTCTAAGAACCCATTATTCATTTCTAACAGTAGGACAAAAGCTCCAGCTACTATGAGTCTTATTTCCTTTTTCTTTTTTTTAAGGCTGTACCTGTGGCATATGGAAGTTCCCAGGCTAGGGGTCAAATCGGAACTGAAGCTGCAGTCTACACCACAGACACAGCAACACCAGATCCAAGCCACATCTGTGACCTATGGCACAGCTTGCAGCAATGCCAGACCTGTAACCAATCGAGCGAGGGCAGGGATCGAACCCACATCCTCATGGACCCTATGCTGGGTTCACAAAGAGAACTCTTACTTTGTGTCTTAGAAAATGCAAATCCTGCCCAGGGAACGAAACAAGTGGGTCCCTTCAAGGAGCCACCCACAGGAAGCAGCCTCCAGTGCCTGAGTGCACCCATTAGAATGCCTATGTTGGTGGCTTGTACTGTATTTACAATGTAGTCGCAGGATGGTCCCGCAGTAAGTGGCTAAGTTATCATACTTGCCAGATCCATCACCAACCTACAATCTAACATTCTGACTCAAGCTGAAGAATGTCAGTTTCCCACTGTGAAGGAATCCAGATGGGGCTGGGAAGGTTCACCTTAGCAACCGCTTTCAAGACAAACCATTCGCATGGCCAAGGCGAGGGGCCAGGCTGTGAAGAGAGACACCTTCCAAAGGCAGGCGAGGTCTACGATGGTCAGAACGAACCTGCCTGTGGGAATCCTCTAACCAGAGCTGAGGTGGACTTCCAGATGAGATTCCGAGGGGTCTGCAGCTCAAAGGGTCTGTGCATCTCACCAGCACCCCCCCCCCCACAACCTGGATCTTTCGGTGGGATTTTTTTCCCCCATCCATTCAACCATCAAGCAGCTATTGAACCTCTACTGTACATGGAACATTAAATTAGAAACTGGATGTACGATTCTCAGTCTCTGTATGCAGGAAATTTCCCACCTGGCTGGGAAGACAAAGTGCGTGCGTTGGTGAATACTTAGCAACACCCAGTTTTCTGTACTAAAGGGCACCTACACCCTCTAGAGCCCAAAGAGCTGTGTTGAGAGGATTTGGCATGAAGATGGGCTGCAAAGTAACATCAGCAAAGGGTATGGTCAGAGCAAACGTGTGAGATTATACAGAGACAGGAAGGACAAGTGGTTTCGTCTGAGCTTGAGAGGACGTGGTTCACTAAAAGGAGAAAACAGGGTTTGATTGGGACAAATGCCACTTGGCAAAAGGAAGGGTGAAGACGGCGGTTCCGCGTTGCAACTCGGGTGCAGCCGCGCCCTCCTAATTAGATTAATAGTTTTCAAAGCCGTCCCATCCAGGGATGCATGCCTCCACACCTTGCTCACCCTGGTTCCCCCAGGCATCACCTAAGTCTTAGGATCCTCCGTCTCCCAATTCATTTCTATAGGTGCCCCCACCAGGCACCAAGTCCACATGCTAAAGGGAAAAGAGAATGAGCTTGAATCCCAACTTGACATGGTGAAGTCTTGGAGAAGTGACTTGACTTCTCTGAACCCCAGTTTCCTGAGCTGCAAACCATTGACCATAACAGAGCCTCAATGAGGGGTAAACGAGATGCAGAGCCCCAAGCACAGCATCTGGGGCAGGAGCACTCAGTCAATGGGAGTCATGGGAGTTATGATCGTTTCTGGCAAAGCCCTGTTTAAAAGAAGAAAATGTGACCATCTGAGGCCTCATTACATGTCCTGCTCTCCAGAGAACCCCTTGAGGCCGAAGATCTACCATGATGACAATTTCCTGAGCACCCACTCAGTGCCAGCACCATATCTGAGCATTTATAAATCTCCTGATACCCCTGCAGTGAGCGGATAATGGTGCTCAAAGATAAATCTGCATCCTAATCCCCTTATTTGGAGAAAGGGTCCTTACAGATGAAATTAAGTTAAGGATGTTAAGATGAGGAGATGACCCTGGATTATCCGGATGAGACCTAACTGCCAGAAGTGTTCTCATAAGAAGAGGAGGAGAAGCTGATAAGAGAACAGAGCAGAGACTGGAACGATGCCACCACAAACCAAGGATCTCCAGCAGCCCCCAGAGTTGGGAAAGGCAAGGTGTGGATTCTCTCACAGAGCCTCCAGAGGGAGTGTGGCCCTGCCGACACCTTCAATTCAGACTTCTGGCCTCCAGGATGGGGAAAGAATATATTTCTGCTGTTTTAAGCCACCCAGTTTGTGTTAATTTGTTATAGGAGCCATAAGAAACTAATACACCTCCCAAAGCAAGTACTGTCATCATCCTCATTTTATTGATGAGAAAATTGAGAAAAAGAAAGATGCAATTACTTGCCTAGAAAGTGGAACAAGACTCCTAAGCTTCTTAGTTGACGCCAGAGCCCCACACTCACCAGCAGGCATCTCGTTAGACCACTTGGGCTCCACTTGGCTAAGGAAAACTTCCCAGGGCCTCCCTGTCCCCCTGATCAGGGTGGGAGATGTGGTACCCTCTGCGTGGCATGGAGAGCTCTAACAACAACGCCTGGAACTTAGTAAGGATTCAACGACAGTTAGCTACTGTACTGTCTGGGAGTCCTCTCAAACCACACTCAACGAGGCCTTGGGGCCACACTATCCAGAGGTGAGAAAGGGAGGAGGGAGACTAAGAAGGCCTTCAGGAAGGATGGGGAAAAGGAGGACTGGGGAGGGGAGGGTGGCAAGGACTGCCCACTGCCTTACAGCGCCCTTTCTTTCCTAGCAACAGAGTCAAATCCTGTTTTATTCAGGCCCCAAAGCACTATTTCGGAGTTCCCATTGTGGTTCAGCTGTAACAAACCTGACTAGTATCCATGAGGATGCAGGTTTGATCCCTGGCCTCGCTCAGTGGATTAAGGATCCAGCGTTGCTATGAGCTGTGGTGTTGGTCACAGACGCAGCTCAGATCCCATGTTGCTGGGGCTGTGGTGTAAGCCGGCAGCTGCAGCTCTGTTTCAACCACTAGCCTAGGAACTTCCCTCTGCCATGGGTGTGGCCCTAAAAAGACCAAAAGAACCAAAAACATGGAGTTCCCCTCATGGTGCAGCAGAAACAAATCCAACTAGGAACCACAAGGTTGTGGGTTTGATCCCTGGCCTCTCTCAGTGGGTTAAGGATCCAGGGTTGCCATGAGCTGTGGTGTAGGTTGCAGAAGCGACTCAGATCTGGCATTGCTGTGGCTGTGTCATAGGCTGGTGGCTACAGCTGCAATTAGACCCCTAGCCTGGGAACCTCCAAATGCCATGGGTACAGCCCTAAAAATACACAACAACAACAACAACAAAAACCACACTATTTCCAAGCCCTCCTTGTGGCTTTGAGTATCCAATGAAATGTAGGTAGAATTGGTTGTGTCGAGTTTTCATGGGGTGATACAGCAGGAATTGCTCCTCTTCTACCTGGCCCCTTACTCTATTCATTACAGGATCATAGGCATGACAGCTGGTGTTCCAGCAGCCATTTTGTGACCATAAACTTCTTGGAGGAGTGAAGTTGAATTCTAAGGATGATGGGTCAGAAATATAGAAGGCCTCTGAAATCCTATTATGCCAGCTGTCCTAGCAGCCTTAGACAGGCCACCTCTGGATTTCTTTCATAAGAGTGTATAAAACCCTCATTTGTCTAAGCCACTCTAGTCTTGTCCCTACTGGCAGGCAAAAGTCATCAATAACTGATAGAGAATAGCAGCAATTCCAAGAGATTCACAAAGCATCAGGCCCAACACAGGATTTTTTTCTTTCTGCTGATAAAGAGTTGAGATTTGAAAATCATTGTCTAAGACCAAGCTCTGATGAGAAGATCTCCTTCTCTCTATTTCAAAGCTTACCAAAGCCTGTCTCTTCCTCCACCTGCTTCCCTTCACTTGGCTCTTCTTTCACATAAACATACAGGGTTCTCCTCGTACCCATCCTGAGGGCTGCCACAGTGATATGGTTGGGTCAATTCCCTTAATGAACCCTAATCTGAGGGTGGAAGCGTGGTCCATTTTGCTCTTGCGCAAGTGCGGTTCCGCCTGTGAGTTGGCACCCATGAAAACGCCTGCATTTCACTGGGAGGAAAAAGCCTACCTGTGTGTTGGTGGCCTAAGGAGATCTTGGTGAGGACTGTAGCTTTAAATAAGGTGACCCCACTCTGGTTCCATTAAAGACCAGGCTTTACCACCAAAGCCGTCATACTTCAATTAAGTGCTTTAAGAGCCCAAGCAGGACTGGCTGGAGTGAATCAATGCTGACACCATCCCCAGGCAAATCAAAGGAGCCCTGTGTCCCTATTACGCCCAGTGGGGAAGAGGAGGAATATATTCATCAGGAGAAAATATTTCTAAATAGAATGGAACTCCTAAATCCTACACTTTCTAGGAAACAATTAGACTTTTGAATCCTACCATCAAGCAAAGGCACCAGGTTGGAAAGTTAAATTATACCATCTGACGGCTACAATGTCTTGGTGAAATATTTCCATTTATTTCTTACCTCATTTTTGTGAATCAAAATTTATTAAACTCTTAGCACTGCCTGATTTTGATCTCCAAGCTTTTTCACATCACTGAAATTTCTGTACTCACCCTCTTCCTTCCCCGCTAACTTTTTCCATTCCTCTTATTCAAAGATAAAGCAACCAGAACAACTAAACTGACATCGTGATTGGTTCTTACTTTAATGATTCCGAACGACTGGCCTTGTGTTCAGTCCTCCATGGGTTATTGTCACTGACAAAACTCCATGTAGGAAGGGGTTATCATAAATTTTCTGGGCCTTCCTGTCCATAATCACGGCACACTCTGCCCGCTGCAGGGGGGACTGGTGTGCATCAAACCACTAGAGAGCAAAGCAGGGCAAAAGAAATGCTGTGTCCAAGGCTGGAGAAAGATCCTACCATGAGGGGTTGGGATGGAGACTGCTCAGAATAAGCCAGATCTGTGGGGAAAGAAACTTCGTGGGTGAAGAATTGGAGATCATCCTTAAAGAAGAGGGGAAGATGGATGGGTAAATATAAACCCTGAATACTTCAAAAATTGTCACGGGAGTTCCCTGGCGGCTCAGCCGGTTAAGAATTTGGCATTGTCATTGCAGTGGCTCCGGTCATTGCCACGGTATGGGTTCGATGCCTGGCCCAGAAATTTCCCTGAGCCATGGTGTAGCCAAAAAAAAAAAAAAAAAAAAAAAGTCACATATCCCCACTTTCAGGCCTTCTCCAACTCTGATTTCTAGGCTGCACATTTGCAAATCAGCTCTCTCCTTTCATTGCAAAAATCTTTCTAGACCTAACAAGTCAGGTAAGATGTTTTTCATTCAGTTTCAAAAATTATTTCCAATGCCTTGGAATTATACTTCTCTCTCAAGTGACTTTAAGGACTGTATTTCAACTCACTTGTTATACAAATTAAGGAAATGATGTTCAGAGAGATTATGTGACGTGTTCAAGGTTATACAGCCAGTTAAGGGCAGAGCCAGGATTAGAAGTCACATCTCCTGAAACAATGAGATCCTGCTGTATAGCCCAGGGACTATACCTAGTCACCTGTGATGGAACATGATGGAGGGTAATGTGAGGAAAAGAATGTGTATACACATACACACATACACACACACACACACACACACACACACAGTCACTTTGCTGTACAGAAGAAATTGACAGAACATTGTAAATCAACTATAGTAGAAAACACAAAAATCTATAAAAAAATGAAAGATACATCTCTTGATTCCTATTCCAGGTTCTTTCCATCATAGGGGAATAGAAAGCACCCAGCTGTCATGAACTTCTGAATATTGGGCATTTTCTGGGCGTGAATATATAACCAGCATAGAGTCCTCAGATACACCCTCTACTCATCCTGCAGAAGCTGAGTGAGAAGCACGGTCACGTCATCCAAGATGACTCTTTGCTCCTGGGGAAATGGCACAAGGCAGAGCACACATCGTGCACCGTACATTTGTCCCATCATCATGGCATCCTCACCTGTGGCACCTGTGGCACCCATGACACCTGCGCATTGTGGCACCTGAGACATGTGTCCTGTGGTCTTGAGTCAGCAGCCAACCACAACTGTGCCTTCTTAGAAACTTGCCCTGAGCCATCAGCCACAGCAGCAGCACTTCCTGACATGATTGTGGATAAAAGCCAGCGCTCCCCTTTCAAGAGTCAAGAGTCAGCCTTGCATAAACGCTGCCTCTTCCTACACCAGAAGGAAACATTTGGGGACCTTGGCATTCCAGGTATGACATTCCAGCTGTTCCTAAAGGGCAGGAGTCCTCCCCCGGAAGCCGAGCATTTGTTACATCACCTCACTCTAATCCATCACCAAACTGTGCTTCAGTTATGCCTATTTTCTTTCTTTTTCACCACAACTATTTTCACACAGTTTATTATCCTTTCTTCAACGCATCATCCTCTGGCCGAAATGATCAACAGAGAGCCCCTAACTTGCCCCCGCACCCAGCCTTGCAGAAATGACATTGTAATATTTCAGTATTTAAAGTACTTTGGGGAGTTCCCGTCGTGGCACAGTGGTTAACGAATCCGACTAGGAACCATGAGGTTGCGGGTTCGGTCCCTGCCCTTGCTCAGTGGGTTAACGATCTGGCGTTGCCGTGAGCTGTGGTGTAGGTTGCAGACGCGGCTCGGATCCTGCGTTGCTGTGGCTCTGGCGTAGGCTGGCGGCCACAGCTCCGATTCAACCCCTAGCCTGGGAACCTCCATATGCCGCGAGAGCGGCCCAAGAAAATGGCAAAAAGACCAAAAAAATAAAAAAATAAAATAAAATAAAAAAATAAAGTACTTTGGGTTTTTGAATGAACCCAGGTAACCAGTTTGCTCACCAGAACCAGTGATCATTTTCACTGTCTTTCTGGAAAGAGTGACAAGTGAGACTAAACCTGTCTTTGGTAAGAACTGGATCTTGCTTGAAAGTTCTTGTTACTGGAACTCCTGGCTTCCCTCAGAGTTGAGTTTAAGTCAATGGTAAAAGATCAGCTTTGCCAAGAAACAATTTTCACAGGCTCTGAAGCCAAAGCCATGTGAATTTGGTGCTGCCTTTTACTCTGTAAACTCCAACAAGTACTTAACCTTGGAACTTTAGTTCCCTTTTTTTTTTTTTTAAGAATAAGAATGGTGACATCTGTGACCAATGATGAATTGAAAGTCTCTGGTGGGATCCCTGGGTCAGAATAAATGATACCAGACAGCTGTACTGACATGGGCATTTTAGGAGAAAGATAGAATTCTGTGCATGTGGAAAGGCAGTCCAATATCACATGGAACTTAAGGACTACACTCATTACCTTTCAACGAACACATCTCGAATAGGCTCCCATCAAATAGCTGCTCACAAAGATCATTTTCTATTGAGCCTTATTTGAGGGCAGCAGAGCTCTATTTTTAGGGAAGGCTACTGGTAGTTAGAGGAGACTTTCAATCCCATATCCACTGTTTAGATTACCACCACCAACAGTCAGTAAAGACAAGACTGAAAGAAGTCAAGAGCCTTCTCTGGAAATAGCCCCCTGGACATTGAAGTTCCTGGTACAGAACTTAAGGAAAGGCCTCTTGGTAGCCAGGCTGGCATGAGCATCATCCTTTTTGAATAAACAAAACATGACTATGCCCCTTTTTTGTTAGAAAACCTGGAAGCCATGTGTCCAAGCCAACTGGACATTTCCCAGGGCAGGGGACCTGGCTCTTAAAGTCTTGTTGGCAGACCCTGTGGATCTTAGCAACTAATCTTATCTTTAAAAAAAAAAAAATGGAATTTGGATGTTGAATGCACTGGGCTCTGCCTACCAAAAAAGGAACAGGCATCCGAATATGACTATGTGACCAAACATCTCAAAAGATGTTCTAAGAACTACAATGTTGAAAATATGCACAACAGCTTCTGCAGCCAGCAGACAGCTTCAAAGGGAACTTCAGGGAACAAATGAGAAATTTAAGATACAGCATCCTGGGAGGCGAGGGGGAAGCAAGGGCTATTTTTTTTTTTTTTTTTTTTTTTTTTTGCAAAATAGAGAGGGACATAGAACAGAGCAGCTCCCTCTCAACCAACTATGCCATGGGCTCTGGGGATAATTACTGCCCTCAGATTGAATGAGTTGGGGCTGGAACGAACTTCTCACCAGCAGGAAAAAAAAAAAAAAAAAGCCATTTCTAAGTGGACTCAAGGAAACTCTTAAAATAGCAGCCAAATCTATAATAACTGCCCCCCTCTTTTAAACATTGCAAAACAAAAACAAACCATAACTACCTATAGCCTGCTTATCTCTAATTATGATGTTTCATTCCAAAAATAAAAACTAAGAAAACACTGTACATTTTAAGTGAACAATTCCTGAAAATTCTCAGTTTTTTCCCCAAGGGTTAACTTTTAACAAAGTGCATCCAGAACCCCCAGAAATTCCTAGTGGTCCCTCATAAAGCTTGTCCCTGTAGAGAGTAAGCCATCGTTCCTAACACCTGGTTGTGGATTTGGCTTCACAGGTTGAGGACGAGGCGACAAAGAGGTGGAGCTGAGACGGTCTCTCCCAGATCAGGCACGCGCCCGTGCTCGTGCTCGGGTGCTCCGAGCAAACACAAAGCCCCTCCTGGGGGTTTGGATCAACTCGCCCCCATTATAGGCACCCAAGAAATGCAAGCTTCCTCCCGGCAGCGTCAAAAAGGAGCCAGCCCTAGGCGTCTATGGGGCCCCCAGTTTCACTCACTTGTCTTCTGAGAAACTTCGCCCAGTAATGATGTTCTTCCCTTGGGGGACATAGTTCCAGTATTCTTCCACAATCCCAAGGTAGTATGTTCTGGTAACGGCGCCAACCAGCCCAGACAGACCCAGGAATGTGAGGAGGATGCAGGCAGCCTGCCGCTTCCGAGGCATTTGTGGATGTAACTCAGGCAAGCAGCCTGCAACGGAGGCAACCCTGCCTGTCCCTCCCCCTCATTCAGAGCTAGTTATAAAGAAGGAAGGGACAAGGCTCAGCTCCTCCTCCGTAGGTAGTTTGGGGTTGGGACAGAGACTGACAACGTGGGTAAGCACAGCAAGGCTCCAGAGGGTAGTTGCTATGACAACAAAACTTTTGCCAGCCAGCCAAGAAGTGTGTACCTGGTTTATTTATTTACCGCCCAAACTGAACAGGCCTGCTTCTGTAAGTTTTGGTGCTCTGTGCTGGCCATGGTTCTTCATCTCTTGGCTAGGCATGTCAATGCAACAGGTTGGCCCGATGGGCGCCCCCTGCTTCCTCTTTTTTTTTTTTTTTTTTTTCTCTACATCTATTGCAGGAACATATGCACATTTGCAAACGGGGCCGGGTCTGAGTGGAGCATCAAGAAATAATCCCAAGCACTAAAGAAGACTTCATCTCTGTCGGGAAGGCAGAGGGAGTGATGTAACCTCCCTCCGCCATCTCCAACTTGTTTTACGAGGCTACATGAAACAATCAAGTCACATCATAAAGTTTACATCAACATCGTAAAGCCTCACTAATTCTCCCTTGAGTCATGCAGCATCTCCCCCGGATCCTCTCAAATCCCACCAGCAAGAACGAGGGGCTCACGCACCAGCTAAAATTTTAGAGGCCATCACCCCCCAAAGGCAGTGACTCGCCTTTCTCGGGATGAAGGCAAGTGATCAGGGAGAGGTTCCCTTCAGGCACGTGAAGATGAAATTCAGCAGCAGGCCTTTGGGTCAGAAAGGTGATGGGTGTGCCCATTCGCCCGTGTGCTCTAATCTGTGACCTAGAATCTCCATGTTGAAAGAGACCTCATCCAACCCTGGAGCAGGACCCGTCTGATTCCCATGCAGAGTTAGTCTCGAGGCAGCAGCTGCGGAATGAAGGAGACGGCCTCCTGGCTGGGCTCTGAGGTTACACAGACCTGTGTTTGATTCTAGTCCCACCGGTTACTAACTTCAGGACCATGAAGAATACCTTGGCCTCTCTCTGAGCCTGGGTTTATAAAACAGAGAGGGAAGGCTTGTTGAGAAAATTTAAAGGATGACATAGGAGCAGATCTAGAGGAGCTTGGGTATGAGACCTTTAGATACAACACCAAAGCCACGATCCATCAAAGAAATAATAAGCTGGACTTCAGGAACAAATTTCTGCTCGTGAAAAATGCTGTCAAAAGAATGAGAAGAGAAGCCACAGCTTGGGAGAAAACACTTGCAAAAGACACAGCTGATACAGAACTGTTATCCAAAATATACAAATAACTCTTAAAACTCAATATGAAAACAACCTGCTTTAAAAATGGGCAAAAGGAGTTCCCTTTGTGGCTCAGCAGGTTAAGAACCTGACTAATACCTTTGAGGATTCGTATTCGATCCCTGGCTTTGCTCAGTGGGTTAAGGATCCAGGGTTGCCACGAACTGCAGCATAAGTCACAGAAGCCGCTCGGATCCTGTGTAGCTGTGGCTGTGGTGTAGGCCGGCAGCTGCAGCTCCGATTCAACCCCTAACCTGGGGACTTCCACATGCCGCACCTGCGGCCCTAAAAAGCAAACAATAAAAAATTTAAAAATGGGCAAAAGACTTCAACAGACACCTCATCTAAGAAGATATATGGATGGAAAATAAGCATATAAAAAGATGCTCCATATCATATGTCATCAGGGAAATGGAAATTAAAACAACAATGAGAGGGAGTTCCCATTGTGGCTAGGCAGTAACAAACCTGACTAGCATCCATGAAGACTCAGGTTCGATCCCTGGCTTCACTCAGAGGGTTAAGGATCTGGTGTTGCCTTGAGCTGTGGTATAGGTTGCCGATGCAGCTCAGATCCCGCATTGCTGTGACTGTGGCACAGGCCAGCAGCTGTAGCATCTATTCGACCCCTAGCCGGGGAACTTTCATATGCCATGGGTGCGGCCCTAAAAAGCAAAAAAACAACCAATGATAAGATGCCACCACACATCTATCAATGGTCAAAACCTGGAACACTGGCAACACCAAACACTGATGAGGATATGAAGCAACAGGAACTCTCATTCATTGTTGGTAGGAATGCAAAATGGTACAGCCCTGTGGGGACATGGTTTGCCTGTTTCTTTTAAAACTAAATGTACACATTGAATATCTTAAAATGTTGTCAACTATACCTCCGTAAAACTTAAAAAAAAAAAACAACTAATGCTCTTACCATATGATACAGCAATCATATTCTTTGGCATTTCCCAAAGGACCTGACAACTTACGCGCACACAAAAACCTGCACATAGATGTTTATGGCAGCTCTATTCATAATTGCCAAAATTTGTAAGCAACCAAAATGCCCTTCAGCAGATTAATGAACAAACGGTGGTACACCCAGATAATGAGATGTTATTCAGCACTAAAAGGAAACGCACTATCAAGCAATGAAAAGACACGGAAGAACCTTAAAGGCATATTCCTAGGTGAAAGAAGCCATTCTGAAAATCTACGTATTGCATGATTCCAACTAGATGACACGAGAGCAAAGACAAACTATGGAGAGGGCAAAGAGATCAGGGATTGGAAGAGGCTTTTCAGGGAGGCAGGGATGATCAGGCAGAGCACAGAGGATTTTTAGGGCAGTGAAACTACTCTGTATGAAACTGTAATACATGGTGGATATATATCATCACACATTAGTCCAAACCCATAAAATGAAGAACACCAAGAGTGAACCCTAAGGTGTTGAGTCCGGGTGATAATGATGTATCACTGTAGTTCATCAGTTGCAACAAATGTGCCATTCTGATGGCGGGTGTTGATAATGGGAGAGGCTACCTCTCCTGTGGGGGCGGGAGGTGTGTAGGAACCCTCCATTATCTTCTACTTCTGTTGCTGAGAACCGAAAACTGCTCTAAAAAAGCAAAGTCTGTTTTTTATTTTAGGTCTATTTTTTAAAAAAAAGAAGACTTAAAGGGAGTTCCTGTTGTGGCAAAGTGGTTGTGGTTAACGAATCCGACTAGGAACTATGACATTGCAGGTTCGATCCCTGGCCTTGCTCAGTGGGTTAAGGATCCAGCATTGCCATGAGCTGTGGTGTAGGTTGCAGATGTGGCTCAGATCCCGCGTTGCTGTGGCTGTGCTGCATGCCGGCGGCTACAGCTCTGATTTGATCCTGGCCTGGGAACCTCCATAGGCCGCGGGAGCAGCCCAAGAAATGGCAAAAAGACAAAAAAAATATAAATAAAAATAAAAAGAAGATTTAAAAATATGATGTCTATAAAGCACCTGCCATAGCCCCCAGCCCAGAGTAAGTCCTCAAGAATGTTAATGTCTTTCTTCCCCATCTACTCTCTCTAAAAGGGGCTGCTTCAGCCTGTGTGATGACAGCCATGTGTTTCCATCAGCTTTTTGCTGCTTCCTTCCCCAGAATCCCATCTACCATGCCCCCCGCCTTGGCGTCAAATAAGAGAGGTCTTTTTCTTTCAATAGTAGATACACTCCTGATATGCTGTATAAGATGTAAGCCACTTTAGCTAATAAAATATATGCTGGGTATCTTGTTTCATAGCCAGGCTCTCAACATCTTTGATTTATTCATTTGTTTTTATGTTAGGACACTTGGGGAATAATTGCCACAGCATGTTACCCTTTAATTCAGGTTTATTCTTCAAGACAAGTTTAGAAGCTTTGTGTGAATTTGTTGCTTTCATGGCCACTACAGAAGAAGGATTCACAGGATAAACCTGAGCACAGACTCGAAAGAAGTTGGGCTTTAAGTGTTCTTGGAATCTGGAAACGTCCTGGACCCTATAACTTTTTGTTTATACACCAGAGAAGCAGACTATTTAGGGAAAAACAGGTGATGTGGTATCAAAAACTTCATTGACATATTCCAGACAATTCTTTTAGACAAGAGAAACAGAGGTATAAATGAGACAGATTAAAAATACTCAAGTTAACTTTTCTACTCAGAACACCGAATACATCTAATGGAGACCCTCAGGAAGACAATCCCTAACGTGTGTGTGTGTGTGTGTGTGTGTGTGTGTGTGTGTGTGTTTAGGCTGCACCCACGACATATGGAGGTTCTCAGGCTAGAGGTCCAATCAGAGCTGTAGCCTCCAGCCTACGCCACAGCAAGGCCAGATCTGAGCCACATCTGTGAGCTACACCACAGCTCATAGCAACAGTGGATCCTTAACCCACTGAGGGAGGCCAGACATCAAACCTGTGTCGTCATGGATAGTAGTCAGATTCATTTCTGCTGAGCCACGACGGAACTCCCCTTAACTTCTGATTCACTGAGAGGTGCCAGGGCATGGGAGGTGCTGTAGCCAACGAGGTCAGGGCATTCAATCCATTCGAAGCAGAGAACACAGTTACTGAGGGCCAAAAGAGTCAGGAAATGTTTACTAAAGACAATGGAATAGAGTTCCGGAAAGTTCTCTGACATTATTCCTTATTCTAGAAAAATAAAGATGCTACTCAACAAATGTCTGAATTATGGAAGCGCTAAGGAACAGAAAATGTGTATGAATGAAAACAGTGCTCCTCTAACACTCCTTTCCAAAAAGCCACTGCTAAATAAATATAAGACGTCATGGACAATATCCCTGATTTGATTAATAAATCTGTGAGTAATAATGTGAACAGATACTTTAAACTCTGTTGGACCCTATTCAGACATAAATAAAGCAGAGAAACCCAACATGTATAAAGCACCTACTATGTGAGATGGACAGTCAGATATTCACTCAATGATGTCCTCAATAGACTCATCAGGTTTAAAACACTGCAAATTTGATGTTTTGCATCAGTAGAGGAGAAGGATAAATTTGGATCAAAGCATATTTCTCTGAAAGGGTACAGGATATTTAAACAATAAAACTTTTAGTTCAAGGAGCCAATTCAGATAAACAGTATTCAAACTAGCCTTACCTGAGGGGTCATTTTAAATGATAAATACAATGGGAATGATGAAATTGGCTATCCCATTCTTTAGACTCTTTGCCTGTTGAAGCCTACAGTCCAGACCACCACACTTAACCCATGTTAGTAGATTTGGACTAAATTAAAGCCAAAGCCAGGTGAGTAGACCATTTCAAGAAAGGAAACATTAGTAGTATACAAGAAATTTCTTCAAACATAAACTTGACCTAAGACTTTTGAAGGAACAGAATGTAGAATGCACATGGACCCATATTCCACCAAATGAAAGTTCGGTGATAATATCTGGCATTCCACTGTTTGAAAATTTTTGCTGAATACTTACATTGTTAGCTGTTCTAGTCAAGTGGGAGTGAGACAGGCATGGTTCCTATCCTCAAAGAGTTTGTGTTCTCATAGGGGAAACAGACTGTCCATAATAAACAAGCTTTAAAATATTTAAAATACTAACTAAATATCATAATAAGCTCAGTGAAGTTCAAGGTAATCCAGTGCAGATGGGGGAGGGGAGATAATGTCAGAGCCATACCCAGGAGGTGTCTGAGGTGTTTGGGGAGGCGGCCCAAAAGCTTGCTCTGAAGCATTCTGGTATTTCGTAGGGTAAAATACAGCCTATTGAGGTCCCATCCTTAGAAGCCCCACCTACTGCCATCATCTCCACCATCATCAGCAGCATCACCATCATCACCACCATCAACACCATCATCACCATCACCATGACCATCAACACCATCATCACCATCACCACCACCATCATCATCCTCACCATCACCATCACCACGACCACCATCACCATCATCACCATCACCACGACCATCAACCCCACCATCACCATCACCATGACCATCAACACCACCATCACCATCACCACGACCACCATCACCAACACCACCATCACCATCACCACGACCATCAACACCACCATCACCATCACCACGACCATCAACACCACCATCACCATCACCACCACCATCACTATCATCACCACCATCATCATCACCATCAGAAAGAGCACAAGGTTAGGCTAAGAGACACTTGGGTTGAGCTGCTTGAGGAAAGTTAATGGGCCACATCCCTGCCCAGTAGGAACTTCCACTTTCGGGTGTCCATATGCTCCTCTCCTGGGGAAGTGCCTGAGGATGTTTCAGAGCCACATGCCTGAGGCAAACCCTGGTGCCAGACACACAAATGAGCCAGCCTTTAATCTCGGACATAGTAAAAAGAAGAGCAAATACTCTCTGCTCAAACCTCTCTGTTTTCCCCTCCTTCCTTCCACACAAACTGCGACAGCTGAGGGTGTGCTTCGAGCCCCTAATGCCTCTTTGAGGCATGGATTTCCAGGGGTTCAGGCAGGCCTACCCCTTGGCTCTGTGTGGTAGGGCAGGGAGGAGGATAATCTAAACAGAGTGTTAGCACCACTCTGGCTGCCAGCCTTACACAACCTCCCAAAAGAGCATACCTGCCAGCAGGAGCTATCCACCCACCAGCCCACCCTCCTGAATTTGGAACTGACTACAGGGCCCTGGGACAACCATGTAGGCACAAGTCCTAGAGCCCTTAAAGGCATCTGGTCAACCCCATGCACAGGCTGGAGGATTGGCGAGCCCCTTAAGGGGAAGAAATGGGACCGTGTAGGTTCCTGTCTGGACTCAGGGCACCCTGCCCAGATGGCACTGCTAGCCCAGGTAATGCTAGACACCAGAAGGGAAACATCTTTGAGAAAGGCACTCCGAAATGAGGGACTTCCTAAAGATCAGGGCTTATAAAGGGGCCCCATTGTCCTGGTCTAGTCTAAGGACAGTGCTGGATTCAGCTTTCCTCCCAGCTCTAGTGTGTGAGTGTGTGAGTGTGTGTGTGTGTGTGTGTGTGTCTGTGTGTGTGTGTGTGTGTGTGGAGAGGAAGAGGGGGACAATATGGCCACTGTGGTCCAGACAAGGTTTTCCCATAGCTTCTCTTTGGTGACACTTCTAGGCCCTTTAGGGTGATACTCTGTTTCTCATGGAAAAAGAAAAACCAGAGCAAAGATCTGGAAAGTTCCCAGAGATGCAGCCCCTGCCTTTTTCCATGACTAAAGAGTCAGGCATTCATTCACCCCTCTATTGAACAGGGACTGTCCTTCACCATTGCTGTCACTTCCTAACTATGCCCTGCCATTCTTCATGCTCAAGCCCCACTGCCAGCTGTGCTGTAACTTGGGTACATGGCACATAGTCATGACTTCTCCTAAACCAAGTCACTAAATGTTCCCGGGACTATATGTTCACAGCTTAGAAACAAAGAAGGCCACAGTCTGACAACTCTCTGGGTGGGTCAGGAAAAGTCAGATTCCATTGCAACAGAACTTTCGGGATTCTTTGGTGGGACCTTGATCCTGTGTGTGTATCTAATACACTCTGAAAATAGGTGAGTCTCCCTGAGCCTCAAAGCTTGGTTTGTAATGATCCCGGTTGTAACAGCATTGATTGTACTAGTGAAGAGAGATCCATTTCCCTTCATCTTAACTAGGTCAAAGAAAAAGTCTTAGATTTCTAGAGTTTTCTTATCTGAGGCCCCCAGGTTTCAGAGTGATGTCTGTGTGAAGAATCTGGCAAATCGGCACACTAGGTAGGATTGACTGGTTGAAGATCAATCCAGACTCCAGATTCCCCACTTCTCAGGAGATGGAAGACCCCACTACCTTCTCCCACTTTCCATGGTTCTCCCAGAATTGGCTCAATAGGACTGTCTTAGTACAGCTCCAATGATCTGGGCCTATGGAATGCGGAGGAGCAGGGCAGGATACTCAGGAAGGGGTTTACCAACTTCCCAACCTGTTTTTTGGGAAGATGTCAAACTGCTCAGCTCAGCATTTGTTAAAAATTTTACCTGAGGAGCAAAGCTCTTTAGAAAACCCTGTTAAATTGCATCAAAGACGCTGTAGCAAATTCCCGGATTTGGGTGGTGGTAGGAAGTGTATTCCTTTTAGAAAGGAGGAACTGGCTCCAGGTGGGACCTGCCTTAACTGAGACCTCCATGAGACATAGATTCCCAGGAGAAATGCTTCTGGCCTTCAAAGCATGTGGTGGTTCTGCAGAGGAGGTCTTTATAGGCAGTGCTTCAGCTCCCCAGGTTTGGGCAGGTAGGCACATGTGGAGTAGATTCTGGAGCACAGCCAAGGCCCTCTTCTCTGGCCTGATTGCTGATGCCCAAATTCAACAATCAGAGCCTCCTGAGTTTGGCTGGAGGCAAACCATGTGAAAATGCAAATATCTCCTGATATTGGCCTAACCAGTTGAAGTTGTCCTCAGTGAATGAGTTTACTAGATTCATTGTCATGAGTAGGTTTAGACTGAGAGGAGGAAGGGAGGGAGCATCAAGAGATACCTGGTCTTCCAAGAGGAGGTTCCATAAGGCTCTGCTTCGAGTCAGAAGGAACCCAAGTGCCATGTGGTTCAGAAGTCCCAACTCACAGCCCACAGGTCAAATCCAGCCCCACTGTTGTTGGTCTAGAGTGGTGTGGAACGCAAAATCTGAATCTTATGGCCTTTAAGGAGGATATAAGCTCTCCAGCTCATCATAGAACCCCACCATGCCTCACTGGCCTGCATCTATTTACTTCTGTGCAGGACACCTGGCCCAAAAGTATATTCATCTTTGATGGCTTAAATTCTAGTCCAGTTTTCCACTCAATGCAAAAACCCTTTCAACAACATCATGCATTCTTTGCTCATTCATTTTTTATATACTCATTCAAAAGGTATGTACTGAGCCCCTCCTCTGGATTGGCTTATAAAACATGGAACTTTAGAGCGGGAAGAGTCCTTGGAGATGCTCTAGTCTTAACATTCACCTAGGTAATGTCACGGAGGCTGGGGTAGCTGCATGGCCTGTGCGACATCACCAAGCTGCTCTGTGGAGGTGGCTGTCTCTCTTGAGCCTGCCCAGCACCCCACGGAAATCCAACCACCCTGTGACCACACGCTCCCCAATGCCTGGTTCAGTGATTCTCAAAGTGCAGCCCAGGGGCCTCTGGGGTTCCCAAGACCCTTTCATTGCATCTGTGAGATCACAATGATTTTCATAATGGTACAAAACTATTATTAGCTTTTGTGACCCTCATTGTCTCATGATGTATATTTAAATTTTCCAGAAGCACATGATACATGATATTGCAACAGATAAAAGCAGAAGTAGATATGAGGATATTAAGCCTGTCATTGAACAGGTTTGCATAAGTATATCAACAAAACTACGCAGCGGTTCTCAGACAATTTTTTGTTGGAAAATATATTTTTACTTAAAAACATTTTATTTATATTAATATAGAATGGGCCTTGTGTTAACATTTATTATTTTTAAATGAATAAATAGTTTTAAAATTGCTTAGTTTGAGTTTATAATGTGGTAAATATCAGTAGATATAACCAACATAAATTACAGTTTTCTAGGATCTTCAATCATTTTTAAGAGAATAAATAGGTTCTGCATTCAAAAGTTTGAGAACTGCTGATGTATTCTGATAAACATAGGGATGGTAAATTACACTACTTGAATTTTCCTTTTTTTTTTAACACCACTGTCCTTTTTTAATTCCCCATGGATGGAAATTTTTTTAAATTTTTTTAAATTACTCAATGAATTTATTACATTTATAGTTGTACAATGATCCTAATAAGCATATAAGCATGTATAAGTTGTATGATTTTTTTTCTTTTTAGGGCCACACTTGGGGCAGATGGAAGTTCCCTGGCTAGAGTTCGATTTAAAGCTGCAGCCACCCGCCTCCACCACAGCCACAGCAATGCCAGATCCAAGCCACATCTGCGACCTACATTGCAGCTTGCAATACCACCAGACCCTTAACCTGCTGAGCGAGGCCAGGGATCAAACCTTCATCCTCATGGCTGCTAGTCAGGTCTGCTACCACTGAGCCACAACAGGAACTCCCATATATCTTTAATATCAACTGTTTTCTTATTTATCTCCTTAAAATGGAATCACAGGATGAGATTGAGATAATTTGTGGTTCCAATAAATTGGTTTCTGGCTAGTTAGTTCTGTCCCTTTAAGTTTAATAACATAATACTTACAAAGCCTTTATCTAGTATAAATAATGTGTAGATATTATTCTTACAACTTTCTTATTTAAAACGGTACTTTTTTGTAACATTAATTCTAGTAGTATCTTTCTTAGAGTCTCGACACGAAGTGAGATAGTGTGTCAGGAAGACTTTGGCCTAGCTGAAATAAACTGTGATCCCCATTTTTTATTAAGACAGGAAACCACAGAAGGAAGATAACCTGTTGAAATGATCCATGTCAGGCACCTAAAAGAAGGTTTGTCACATGGTAGTGAACACTAAATGCTAGCTCTTCTCCCTTTTATCACCAGAGTCAAATTCAACGAAGTCCAGAGTTTTTAGCATGGCGGGTGAAGCGCTTCTGATCGGACCCCTGCCCACATCAGAACCTGCTGCTGTCCCCGTGAAACTGCATTCCAGCACTGTGCCCTGCCAGTGGTCCCTGGATACATCATGGCCTTCATCTCTGCTCTCATTCACTCCGTCCATCTCCTGGGAATGCCCTCGCCCCATCTAACTCCTTCCTGCACTGCCACACTCAGAGTAGGTATCACCTTCTCTGGAAACACTTCTGGTCCTCCCCAGGTTGGGTAAGCTGCTCTGCCTTGAGGCTCTCGTGGAAATTTCGGCTAACTTCTATTGGAGCCATATGACTTTGGGCCAGGACCTGACCTCTCTCACCTCAGTTTTCCCATCTATAAAACAGAAAAATAATAGTTTCAACCACACAAGGTTATCAAGAGGATAACTTGAGATTTGTGTAAAGTGCTTAGTATAGTTCCTAGAACATATTAGTCATTCCCTACTAGCTAGTATACTTATTCTAGCTATTATATTTATTTTGGTAGCACTTACCACATATACCTAGATATAAGACCAGATACTATAAAACTCTTAGAGTAAAACATAAGCCAAACACTCTCCGACATAAACGACGGCAACATTTTCTCAGATCCACCTCTTAGAGTAATGACAGTAAAAACAAAAATAAACAAATGGGACCTAATTAAACTTAAAAGTTTCTGCACAGCGAAGGAAACCCTAAACAAAATGATAAAAACAACCCACAGAATGGGAGAAAATCTTTGCAAATGAATTGACTGACAAGGGTTTAATCTCCAAATTTATAAACACCTTCTGCAGTTCCATACCAAAAAAACACACAATCCCATCAAAAAATGGGCAGAAGACCTAAACAGACAATTCTCCAAAGAAGACATGCAGATGGCCAAAAAATACATGGAAAGATGTTCAACATCCCTCATTATTAGAGAAATGCATATCAAAACCACGATGAGGTACTACCTTACACCAGCCAGAATGGCCATCATCCAAAAGTCTACAAACAATAAGTGCTGGAGAGGGCATGGAGAAAAAGGAACCCTAGTACACTGTTGGTGGGAGTGTAAAGTGGTGCAACCACTGTGGAAAACAGTATGGAGATTCCTCAGAAAACTAAAAATAAAAGTACAATTTGATCCAGCAATCCCACTCCTGGGCATCTACCCAGAGAAAACCATGACTCGAAAAGACACATGTAGTCCAATGTTCATTGCAGCACTATTTGCAATAGCCAAGACCTGGAAACAACCTAAATGTCCATCAACAGAGGAGTGGATCCAGATGATGTGGTACATATACACGATGGAATATTACTCAGCCATTTAAAGTAATGAAATAACGGCATTTTTAGGACTATGGATGGACCTAGAAATTATCATGCTAAGTCAGTCAGACAATGAGACACCAACATCAAATGCTTTCACTTACGTGTGGAATCTGAAAAAAGGACACAATGAACTTCTTGGCAGAACAGATACTAACTCACAGACTTTGAAAAACTTATGGTTTCCGAAGGAGAGGTTGGGGGGTGGGGGGGTGCGCTGGGGGTGTGGGATGGAAATCCTATAAAACTGGATTGTGACAATCATTGTACAACTATAAATGTAATAAATTCACTGAGTAATAAAAAAAACAAAAAAACAGGAATTCCCGTCATGGCTCAGTGGTTAACGAATCCGAGTAGGAACCATGAGGTTTCGGGTTCAATCCCTGGCCTTGCTCAGTGGCTTAAGGCTCCAGCATTGCCGTGAGCTGTGATGTAGGTCACAGATGCGGTTCGGATTCTGCGTTGCTGTGGCTCTGCTGTGGGCTGGTGGCTACAGTTCCGACTAGACCCTTAGCCTGGGAAACTCCATATGACATGGGTGTGGCCCTAAAAAGACAAAAGACAAATAAATAAATAAATAAAATTTTTAGAAAAACAGAACAATAATAGTTTCAACCACACAAGGTTACTGAGAGGATAACTTGAGATTTATGTAAAGTGCTTAGTATAGTTCCTAGAACATATTAGTCTTTCCCTACTAGCTAGTATACTTATTCTAGCTATTATATTTATTTTGGTAGCACTTACCACATTGAAAATATCTGGGTACTTATCTGAGCATACAACTCGGGGAACTCTAGTTGTTTTCTCTGTCTCCAAGAACCTAGCAGACCTCCGGTCACGAGCAAGGGTTCTCTAAACTGAAGCAACTTTTGATAGGACTCAAAATTCTTTTATCTATCATGGTAGTCAGCCCAGAACCATGTTCCATATTCTAATCTTGCACTGTATATCATCTATACCTTTGCTATTTTTAATAACTATATGTGTTTATATTTTTTAATTTTTAAGGTACAGTTGACTTACAATGTTGTGCCCATTTCTGCTGTACAGCAAAGTGACCCAGTCATACCTGCATATACATTCTCTTTTTCGTACCATCTTCCCTCGTGGTCCATCCCAAGAGACTGGATATAGTTCCCTGGGCTGTACAGTAGGACCTCATTGCTTGTCCATTCTACATATAATAGTTTGCATGCACTAGTTCCCTTTATATTTTTATAATTGATTTTGTTATAAACATCTTTGACATTAAAAAAGAAACACTTCCTTGTGGCAGCAAGGAATTGTTTGATCAAAACATATAAACCCTTTTACAGCCCTTGAGAGAGATTATCACACTGATCGCCAAACAGACCAGGTACACACACAATCTCCCACGAACCTGTTTTTCTCCCTGACTTGTCATCACTGAATTTTATCACTGGTTTTATTACTTTAATGGGAATATACTAGTACCTCCAAGTGTTCTTATTTGCCTAGTTTTAATTACTGCCAAGGATGGACATCTTATATCATGATAAGACACTGCATTTTTTTTCTATCAGCAATAAAACACCTGTTCATTTTTTACGACACTCAGTGCAGGATTCAAATGGCCATGTTCTATATCTCTGTTGTCTTTATACTTCTTCAGGTATGCATTTCCCCAATCTATTTATTTTCTTATTGATATGTTTTTACAGCATTTTCTGCTACCACAGATTTTTATACACAAGTGGTGCCTCAGGAGTCAAGCAATACTAACATGCCTGCTGTCCCATCGCAGTCTTCGACAGTATTTAATGAATTTATTTACTTCAAGCTCCTTTTTGACAGGTGGTTTTTGAGTTGTTCATTCTTTGACTTGATGAGAAGCTATGCTAGTATACAGCGCTGAGCTCATTCTCTTCCCAACTGTGATCAAGTTTCTTCCAAGCACTGACTAATGACTCTTTTCTCCATTATGATATTGTTTCTAACATGTTATAAAGTGCTGTATAATTTTGAACTTCTTAAATTTCTATTCTATTGCAGTGATAAATCTCTCAAATTCCAAGCTATATAGGGTGGGGTTTTTTGGGGGTTTTTTTGTTTTTTGCTTTTTAGGGCTGCACCTGCAGCATATGGAGGTTCCCAGGCTAGGGGTTGAATTGGAGCTACAGCTGCCAGCCTACGCCACAGCCACAGCAGCATAGATCCAAACTGCCTCTGTAACCTACAATGCTGGATCCTTAACCCACTGAGTGAGGCCAGGGATTGAACCTGCCACCTCATGGTTACTAGTTGGATTCATTTCCTCTATGCCACAATAGGAACTCCCCAAGCTTATGGTCTTAATCACTGTTGCTTTGTAACAAGCTTTACAATCTATTGGAGTGGGAGGAGCATTATTACTGATCTGAAATAGGGTCCATGTTCTTGCTCTTACTTCTCGGGGGTGGAGGAGTGAGCAGTCTGAGAGCCCAAGTGGTCAGGAAGCCTCAGCTTTCTTCCATAGCCTCAGAATCTGGGTAGCTGTGATGATACAGACATCAGGAACTGGCTGCCCCACTTGACCTATGATCCTGTTTTCTTTGGCCCACAGGCTGCTTTTATTTTGGTTTGTCTTGACCTTGAATGTCTTCAGGTGACGCATTAGGTCTTTACAATTTCTTCCAATTCCTATCGTCTGATATCTGGTCTAGCTATGTCATTTTTGGGGGTCTCCAGTCTATTACCTGGAATCATTTGAGCTTGCAGCCCCAGACATAAAGTATATCTCATGGATGCTAGTCAGGTTCATTAACCACTGAGCCACGATGGAAGTCCCTTTTCTTTTTTTCTAGATTCCACCTGTTGGTGATATCATATCATGTTTGTCCTTCACTGTCTAACTTCACTTAATATGCTAGTTTCTAGGTCTATCCATGTGGCTGCAAATGGCATTATGTTTTTTAATTCTAACATGGAAATAATGAGGTATCTCATCAGACTATTGAAAGGATCACCTGAGATAACACTGGAGAAGTCACTTTCTTCAGTTATTTTTTTTTTTTTTTTTTTTGGCTCTGCCCACCTGCAGGCATGATGATAACGTTATGGTTCTTTGATTCTGGGGAAGGGATCTTGCTAATTTTTGTATCCCCACTCCATTGCACAGCACCGCGGCACACAGCGGAGAGTCACTGAAATCTATTGAATATGAGTATATGTATGCCAGATGCCCAGGAACCATGCTGTAGACATAAGACCCCAAGCCACACTTTAAAAGGAAGCACGCTCCAGCTTGCCATTTCTCAAACACCCAGCCATATCCCTGTGACAAGCCTCTTAGCATTGGTCATTTAGTGGCAGGGTCTGTTGAATTGTTAGCCATGCTGATGCCCATGCCAAATTGGTTTCTGTTTTAACTTGGCCTTAATTAACAAAGACACTACATAATGGCTGCTTAGACTTTATGCACCTATATTTAGTCCTCATGGCCTCCAGAGTCCACTTCTCCTGATCATATAGAAAGAAGAACTCATCTCGTTGCCAGATGATGACATTAGTTGTAAAGGTGCTCTGCTTTCTAGATTGCAGGTAAAGCCAGGTCACTGGAATTACCCATGGTTGTTAAACACTACCCGTCTATATTCATTTTGAGTGACACAGATATTTTACCTTATAACCTGAGACTCTGCTGATAAAATGTTTCAGGCCAAATAAATAATACTTATTTAAAGCAGTCTGCGTTTTACTTAAAGGAGAAAGAATTTTCAAGATTCATATTATAATATTTTAAATTGAATTAACCCATTATTACCTGTACTGTTTAAGGAAGTATTATAAAAATGGTCAGCAGATTAGACAAGAATAAGAAATAAAAGGTATAACCTATGAAAGAAATAATTACTTTCTAAATCAAATGATGAGTGTGGCTCATCAAATTAAATTTAAGATACAAAAAAAAATCATAAAAGAATACCATGAACATTTACCATGAACTGAACACCATAAAGCAACAAACTGGACAAGCTAGAAAAAATGAGCAAATTTCTAGAAACACATAGCCTGTCAAGACTGAATCAGGAAGAAATATAAAATTCGAACAGACCAATCAGTGGCAGTGAAATTGAATTGATAATTTTTAAAAAAACCAAAAAAACCAACCTCTCAGCTAACAAAAGTCCAGGACTGGATAGATTCGCAGGGGAAATCCATCAAACACAAAAAACTAATTCTTCTCAAGTTATTACAAAAAAAATTGAACAGTTTGGAGCACTCTCAAATTCATTCTATCAGGCCACCATACTGAGATACCAAAACTAGACAAAGACACTACCAAAAAAAAGAGAGAAGAGAAAATTATAGATCAATATTTCTAATTAATATAGATGTAAAAGTCCTCATATATATTTGCTAAAATACTGGCAAATCAAATTCAACAATATATAAAATGAATCATACACCATAATTGGGTGGGATTTATCCCAGGGATGCAAGTACTGTTTGATATTCACAAATAAATCAATGTGATACACCACATTAACAAAAAAAAAAGGAATAAAAATCACATGATCATCTCAATCAATGCAGAAAAGGATTTGACAAAATTTAACATCCATTCATGACAAAAAAAAAATTATCATCAAAGTGGGTATATAGGAGTTCCTATTGTGGCTCAGCAGGTTAAGAACCCAATGTAGTCTCCGTGAGGATACAGATTTAATCCCTGACCTACTCAGTGGGTTAAGGATCTGGCTTTGCCACAAGCTGCTGTGTAGGTTGCAGATGCAGCTTGGATCTTCTTTGGAGACAAAGCTAGGTTACAAAGAGATTTAAAATGCAGGAAAAAAAAATTGAAAATAATAAATAAAATCAAACAAACTAGGTAGGGTTGAAGGTTGTGTTGGGTGAAGTCTTCCAATTCTCAAGTCGTAATAGTTTATGTGTCAGGCCAACAAGTAACACAGATGGTTGGAATATGAACATGTTCATTATCCTTTGCCATTTAATTAGCAGTGATTTATATCATGCAATCACACTGTGTTTCTTGTATAACAGTGTTCGTGTGCTATTGGAACTTGTACTCATGTGATATATAAATAATATGAAACTGTATTTTTCAAAGGTTTTTAAATGCTGGAGGATCTTTTTTTATTAAGATGTTAAAGGAATTTAAAAGTTGGAAATAAAAGCAATTAACAAAATTTACACACACACAAAGAGAATAATGAGATGAACAATATGTAAGAATGATTGGGATAAAAAGATAAGGTCCGATACCTATCTAGTAGATAGTTATAAGGTCTAATATATATCCAGAAGGATAGAAATAAAAGCATTTGAATTGTAATGGTTGAAATTTTCCAGAACTAATGAAAAACATAAACCCACAAAGGGCATGAAAACAGATTTTAAAAGTCCATCTCTTGGCATTTTGTATTGAAACTACAAGACATCGAAGACATAAAAGAAGATTTCTATCAGAGAAAATAGATCATCACATAGGAATGGTAATTCCTGACAGCACACTTTGCAATACCAAAAAGACAGAATAATAATGCCAACACAGCAAGAGAAAATAACCATCAACATAGAATAGCAGCCCCAGCTAAACTAACATATAAAGCTAAGACATTTACAGAGAAATAAAAACTACAAAAATAAGTACATCGCCAATAGAGAGACTGAATACAGATGAAAGGAATGATATATAAAAGCAAAATTAAGAGAAAAAAAGGATAATCTGAACGCACATTGACTTAATGAAATAATAATGATAGAAAGGTATTTTTCTAATATGGAGCCAAAACACTAGCAAACAAAATATAAAATGGAAAGGAGGGAACAGTTAAGGCTATTTAGTATCTTTGTATTGCTCAAGAGAAAAGAGAAGATATTGGATAACTGTAGAATGTATGCTCAGTATGCATATTAAAATTTTAATTCTTTAAAATAAAAGAATAGAAACAGAAAGAGAAGGACAAATAGAAGAAATAAAAAAAGCTTGGTTTATCAAATAGGAAGCAGGAAAGGAGCAAAAAAGAAAATCAGAATAAGCATAAGAAATAGGAAGAACAAAAGATAGTAAACATCTACATGCATCAATAATAAAAATAAATATTAAAAAATTAAACTTAGTTAAAATGGAATCCCAGAATATTTTAAAATTCAATTAAATATTGTTAAATATTACACAGAAATTAAGATTTAATGAGCTACATGTATCAACAAGGATAAATCCCCAAACATAATGTTGAGTGGAAAAAACATTACACCATTTATGTAGATTTTTAAAATACCCCAAATTATAATGTATATACACTCACACTAGATACACTACAGATATACAGATATATAGATATATGTATATATGTATGTGTATATATATACATATAGTAAAATTATAAAAGTAAGCATGGGAATAACATGCAAAAACTTTGAGACAGTGGTTAAGCAGGAAAAGGGATGAATAAGGAGTGTGGCTCTAGTTATTTCTCTGTTTTGTTTTTTAGAAAAAGATCTAAAGCAAATATGGAAAACTCTTCATATCTATTTTATGATCACAGGGGATTGATAATGACTGGCTAATTTCTCTACTTTTTTTCTGTTTGAAATGCTTCCTGATTTAAAATAAAGATGATTTGATAACATCTTGTTAGTTTTTACTCCTAAGTATACATCCAAAGGAATTGAAAGGAAGGACTCAGATATTTGTACAGAAACATTCACTGCAGTGTTGGTCACAACAGCTAAAAAGTGTAAATAATCCAAGTCTCATCAAGAGATGAATGGAAAAACAAATTATGATACATCTGTACAATAGAATATTATTCAGCCATAAAAAGAAAAACAGTTTTGATGCATGCCACAAAGAGAATAAACCTTTAAAATATTATGCTGCATGAAATGAGCCAGACACAAATGGGCAAATATTGCACCATTCATGTATATGAAATATGCAGAATAGGCAAATTCAGAGGCAGCAATTAGATTAGAGGTTACCAAGGCTTGGGGGAGATGGGAGGGGGAAGTTAGTGCTTAATGGTTATAGAATTTTTGTTGGGGGTGATGATAATGCTTTAGAAATAGGCAGTGGTATGTTTGCATACATTGTAAATGTAATTAATGCCACAAAATTGTGTACTTTAAAATGGCTGAAATGGCGTTGCTGTGGCTCTGGCGTAGGCCGGTGGCTACAGCTCCGATTCAACCCCTAGCCTGGGAACCTCCATATGCCGCGGGAGCGGCCCAAGAAATAGCAACAACAACAACAACAAAAAGACAAAAAAAATAAAAAATAAAATGGCTAAAATGGAAATTCTGTTACACAGATTTACCAAATTTTCTTAATTAAAAATATGTCCAAAGTCAACAAATAATACACATTGAGTAAATTGTTCAGTGTGTCAATAAAGCTATGTTTAAAAATCTTGTAAGTCTTCATAGTCGGAAATAAACTGATTAGAGCCAAATATTACAGATCCAAGTGCTAGTTTGGTACTTGGGCAACTGTTTTCATATTTTTGTGATGCACTAGATAACCCCTAGGATTCTTTCCAGTATTAAGAGAGTTCCCCTTGTGGGGCAGTGGAAACAACTCTGACTAGCATCCCTGAGGATGTGGGTTTGATCCCTGGCTTCATTCAACGAGTCGGGGGATTCAGCGTTGCTGTGTCTGTGGTGTAGGCCAGCAGCTGTAGCTCCAATTTGATCCCTAGCCTGGGAACTTCCATATGTCACAAGTGCAGCCCTAAAAAGCAAAAAAAAAGAATACAAGATTTGGAAATTTCCACTGTGGCTCAGCAGGTTAAGAACACATGAGGATGTTAGTTTGTTCCATGGCCTCACTCAGTGGGTTAAGGATCCTTCATTGCCACCAGCTGCAGTGTGGGTCGCAGGTGTATCTTGGATCCAGGGTTGTAGACCTCAGATGCAGCTCCACTTCGACCCCTGGCTCAGGAACTTCCATATGCAAGTGGGTATGGCCTTAAAATGAAGGTGGGAATATACCCCTGGTGGAAATATAAAATGATGTGGCCACTGCAGAAACAGTTTGATAGTTCCTCAAAAAGTTAAACACAGAATCCACTTATAATCTGGCAATTCTACTTCTAGGTATACACCCAAAAGAGTTAAAAGCAGGGATCAAACAGACACTCATACACCAAGGTTTGTAGTAACATTATTCACAATAATCAGTAAGTGGAACAACCCAAATGTTCATCCAAAAATAAATGGATAAACAAAAAGTGGTATCCACATACAATTTTTTTTTTTTGGACTTAAAAAGGAGTGAAATTCTGATACATGCCACAACATGGATAAACCTGGAAAACATTACACTAAGCAAAATAAGCCAGGTACAAAAAAAATTTTGTATGACCTGACGTATATAAGGTACCTAAAACTGGCAAATTCTTGGAGACAGACATACTGGAATAGATATTACTAGGGGATGGGGGCAGGAGGGGAGAATGAGGAGTTATTTTATAAGGGGTACAGTTTCTATTTGGGATAATGAAAAAGTTCTGGAAATGCATAGTGGTGATTGTGACACTGAATTGTGTACTTGAAAATGGCTAAGAGAGTAAATTTTACATATATTTTATCACACTGAAATATTTTAAAATACAAGATCACCAAAGTGCATTTGAAATTCACATAAGCTACGAATACTTGTTTAGCACCAGCATGTCCCTTGCAATAATTGGGACTTTAACCCCCCCCCCCCAAATTGTATATTGTTTTTCTGACATTCAGAAATAACTGAGCATCCTGGGTTTTATCTGGCAACCTTGACAAGAGATGTTCAGAGTCTTACCTTGGGTAGGGATAAAGTAATAAGGAGGATTCCAGAGATGGTTTCAGGTTAAAACTGATGGACTTGGTGACCAAATGGAATGAGCATGCACTGAAGAGGGAGGAAGGTTGAAAAGAGCTGAGGCTTCTGTTTTATAACACAGAGAAGCCACTAATGGAGGTAGAGTCACCACAACCATCCAGTTCATTCATTCGTCCAGCTAACCTGTATCCTTTGCCAGCATTATTGCAAGGGCTGTCCAGACCTCGGAGACTAAACAAGGAGCTTCCTGTCCGGTGGGACCTATGGACAAGAAAGGAGACAGTAGCAATAGATTATGAGAGGTTCCTTGATGCCGTGATGGGGGCAGTATCTGCTGTGGGTTCAGGGGATGGGAACGTACATAGCAGAGGCCACGGGGTCGGATGGCAGAGCACGGAAATCTGCAAATGGGGAGGGGGAGGTGGCAGAGCAGCAGGAGTGCTTGGAAGAGAACCAGGGACAGTCCTGACCTCCTGGATGATCATGTGGGGGCGGCCGCGCAGACCATAAGGAATCTCACTTCGTCCTTGCCTTAAGAGCATCAGTGTCTTTCTAAGAAGGAAGGTCAGAGCTCAAAACCCCAGCAGAACCTGTTGCCAGCAGATTCAGATACAATCTTGCAAACTGGAGTAACTAACCTCTGCCCTGCTGCCTTCCTGGAACAAATGATTTGAAAGATAAAATATAAAATATATTGTTAGGATCCTTACCAACCACAGGTTTCCAAATGCCCATCGAGCCGCAGCCAGTGGGGCCGGGGAAATGGGCAGCTGCTACACTAGGTGGATGCCTTGGCTTTGCTTCCTGGCTGGAGCTGGCTAAACTGGCCCCCCCCTTGCACACCCATAAATTATTACTTCATTAGACACATTGTAGCACCACTAAAATTGCATCTGCAAAAACGCTCCATTAAAGGACTGGGGCTGGATCCAGAGGCATGAGTCATCAAGATTAAAGGAAAGTCATTTCTAGAATCTTGCCATTTCTTGGGAAATTCCCTGAGGCTGCTCAGCAGGAAATTAAATCGCCCTGCTTGCCAGCTGGATTCTTCGCAGCTTTCTGAGCCTAGAGACACAACCTCTTCTCAGCCCCTGGTGGAGCTTTCCAATGAGTAAGCCGAGCAAATTTCCTGTCAAGGTTGGTGGAGATTGAGAAGTGTCTGGGTGGTACGTCAACCAAGATCCTGGGGTGGGGCAAGTTGCCTGAATATATGCGGCACCTTGATCTCAGTCCAGGGAGGTAATCTTACATTATTATCCTGTGAGCAGGGGAGGTATGGAGGCCGACTTGGAACAGAAAGGTGGATGAGCAAGAGGGGCTTCAGACAGGGGACTTCTAGGGCAGTGACACTATTCTGTATGACACTGCAATGGTGGATACGGGTCATTATATACATGTCGGAATCCACAGGATGCACACCAAGAATGGATCCTGATACTTAACAATAATGTATCAATACTGGCTCCTCACTTGTAACAAATGTGCCACAAGATGTTAATAAGAAGAGAAACTGGGAGGGGAGAGAGGGGATATATGGGACCTCTCTATACCTTCTGCTCAATTTTTCTATAACCCTAAAACTACTCAAAAAATAAAAAAATAAAGTCTACTAATTAAAAAAAAGGGGGGGGGAGCTTCAGAGTGTTCCCAGGGTAGGAGTGAGGTGGCGCTAAGACAGGCGAGGATTGGACTGATTCATAGATGGGTAAAAGTTCATGCAGCCAGGACTTAGAGGGTAGGGGCTGCTTTATTAATCTCTGTGTGTGCAAAACATCATGTCTGAATCAATGAATGAGAGCAATGGATTGGTTTAAGGCAGTTATCAACCGGTAGATGAATTAGAAACACCAAAGAAACTTTCTCAAAATGCACAAGCCCATTAAGCCTGTCTGTGCAGCCCAAAGGTTTAGAATATACACGCCTGTGATTATACATCCCCGCTGCCCACCACACTCACAGCTGCCTCATTCCCACCCCATCCCCTGGGTCAAGAGCCACAGTGTTAGATCGTCCTGCTCTTTGATGCACATAGACCATAGGATGAATGTATTATTGCCCTGTGTGGTCTGGGGAAGAAGACCCAGGCTAAGAAAGAACACATCTTTGGAGTTCCTATCGTGGCTCAGTGGTTAACGAATCTGACTAGGAATGATGAGTTTGCGGGTTCGATTCCTGGCCTTGCTCAGTGGGTTAACGATCCAGCCTTGCCTTGAGCTGTGGTGTAGGTTGCAGATGCGGCTTGGATCCCGCGTTGCTGTGGCTCTGGCGTAGGCTGGTGGCTACAGCTCCGATTAGACCCCTAGCCTGGGAACCTCCACATGCCACAAGTGCAGCCCCAGAAAATACCAAAAAAAAAAAAAAAAGAAAGAAAGAAAGAAAGAACCCATCTTTGCCAAATTCATTTTGTGTGGGACAAAGCTTTGTACACAGGCAGAGAATGCAGCAGCACCAGCAGCATGAGAATGGAATTCTCTGCCTCTCTTTTCACTGCTTCTCTCTACCTGGACAGAAGCCTTCCTTCAGGTACTTACTGGACTTCATTAAGGACTGCAGAAGACCTCTGTTAAAACACCCATGTGATGCTTATATTCTCCCCACATCACCTAAGATCTAGTTGGCAACTTAATCCTTGGGGAGAAGGCAGAGGGTCAGAGAGTCTGTGATATACATCTCTTATATAACAGAGGGGGCCGGCAGTGAAGGGTGCTCATAACTGCATGCCTTGGAAGGTCAGTCGAGCATGGTACCAAAGGCCTAGGGTAAGCTTTGGATTCAGGGAATCAAAGAAGACTTGGTATTTAATCTCAGCTCGACGGGTAAATAGGAAGTGGCATGAAGGCAAAGAAGCCGAGAAGAAATTAAAATCAGCATTTGGGAATTCCCGTCGTTGTGCAGTGGTTAACGAATCCGACTAGGAACCATGAGGTTGCACGTTCTATCCCTGGCCTTGCTCAGTGGGTCAAGGATCTGGCATTGTGGTGAGCTGTGGTGTAGGCCACAGATGCGGCTTGGATCCCAAGTTGCTGTGACTGTGGTGTAGACTGCCAGCTGTAGCTCTGATTAGACCCCTAGCCTGGGAACCTCCATATGCTGCAGGAGCGGCCCTAGAAAAGGCAAAAAGACAAAAATAAAAATAAAAAATAAATAAATAAATAAAATCAGAGTTTGTGTCAGAGATTGCTAAGAGTTGGTCCATCTGACAGCAAGAGATAAATGGTTCTATGTTACTTGTGCACAGATGTGCATAGTTAGTGATGCACACCGACTTCAGTGAAAGGGGTAGTCTCACAGCTGAACAATTGCCCAGTGAGTTCCACCCCTGGACCATTCAGGGTATTTCTGATCCCAAGGCCCCTTTAGTGTGGTAAACTTGGCCTTTCTTCCTTCTCTTCTGCTTTTCTCCCTCCCTCCCTTTCTTCCTCCCTCTTTTCTTTCTCTCTTACCTTCTTTCCCTTTGTCTTTCCTCCCTTCCTACCTTCCTCCTCCCCTTCTTCCTCCCTCTCTTCCTTCCTCTTTCTTTCTTTCTTTCTTCTTTCTCTCATCTTTCTGTCGTTGTTAGAAATACCAACAACATGGTCCTGCTGTCCAATTTCTTAGCTCGTGTAAGAGGTAAACAGGAGTTCACTCCGTGAGAGTTCAGACACGATTTCCCTAAGCCAGGAAAGAGCACAGTGTGTCCCACGGAGAAGCCTGTGATAGGCTGAGCAAATATCAACTTTATGATTTATACCAGTGCTTCCCAATCTTTAATGTGCGTGCAAGTCCCCTGGGGAATCTTCTGAAATTGCAGGTCCTGATTCAGTCAAGTTGGGCTAGAGCCTGAACTGCTACGTTTCTAACAAGCTTTCAGATGTTGCTGATGCTGCTGATTGACGGGAGCCACTCTTGGAAGAGCAAAGGATCCACCACCGCAATGCAGCAGGGAGCAAATTCTTACTCTCATTGGTGGAGTGTATGAAAGAATGTTCAGCTCTCGCCAAGTCTGCCCTTGGCTAGGTACCAATGCCAGGTGCCAATTCCTGGACCTGAAGGGACATGTTGTGGTCTGACTGGTTGGTTGAGAGTACATTCATATACACTTCATCCCTACCCCCAGATAGTGGCCATCACCCCAGACTAGGATTCCATAAAGGTCTTTCAACAGAACTATATCTGAGACGAACGAATGGGAGAGCTGAGGAGTAGACAGAAATCTGTGCACACATGCCCAACTCGGCCAGCTTCTCAGCATCTCAAGGTAGTAACCTTAGCTGATTACCTAACCTATCTCCTTCTCCTCCTGGACTCTCTTCCCACCTAACCTACTGGTCTCACAGCCTGGAAGCCAGTCGGCAAGAAAGTTGGTGAAATATTATTCTCTATGATACATAAAAGGGCGGGGAGGAGGGAGGCAGAGAATGGATCCGAGAGCAAGTAGGAAACCTTCTAGCTGTGTTATCCCCTTAGCAAATGTGGCATCCTTACACATGATCCACACGGAGTGCCCCTGGGCACAAGGGTGCCACAAAGATTGTTCAACCTATGCTTGACTCTTTCCTCAATGTACCTTTGCCTGCCCTTGTCCAGTGACCCTCCTTTGCAAAGAAAGATAAGCCTGTGGCCTGCCCTCACACTCTAAGTCTCCAAAGTACAGGCAAGAATAACTGGGAGTTTCCGTCGTGGCGCAGTGGTTAACGAACCCGACTAGGAACCATGAGGTGGCGGGTTCGGTCCCTGCCCTTGCTCAGTGGGTTAACGATCCGGCCTTGCCGTGAGCTGTGGTGTAGGTTGCAGACGAGGCTCGGATCCGGCATTGCTGTTGCTCTGGCGTAGGCCAGTGGTTGCAGCTCCGATTAGACCCCTAGCCTGGGAACCTCCATATGCCGCGGGAGCGGCCCAAGAAATAGCAAAAAGATAAAAAAAAAAAAGAATAACTGATCACAAGAAGGTATAAAGAAACCTTTAGCTTAAGCTTTACTGCTTACGTCTATTGGCCTCAGCAAATTAGTTAAGCAATCGGTTAACCTACCAGTAGGATGGGAATTAGTAAATACTCTCATCTTATTGTGAGAAAGAAATGAGATATTTTAGGTCATGCACTTGAATTATACTCTATGCTTGGTATGTGATAACTACTATTATTCACTCATTCACATATATATGGCAAAGTCTTTCTATGGTAAATCCTATGAATAGAGGGGTAAACAAAAGGCAAGATCCCAATCTTCCTTGAGCTTATATTCTAATGAAGTTCATACCTTTTTATCACATGGAAAAAATTTATATTTCCTAGAAGGCACTTTTCAGCTCTGAAATAGGTATTTCCTCAGAAGCACAGTTTCACTCAAATAAAGTATAACCAACATTTATAATTAGCATTAGGCATAAATTAATCTATGTTTCTTATCACTGGTGATAGATCACATTAATGTCAATAGCACTTGCCAAGATAGCTGTAGCCAGGATTTTTCTCTGGATGATTAGATTACATCACATGGCATTAAAAATTCCTTCTATGTTCATGGTAAATATAAGCTAGACTTACAGCTCTTTAATATCTGTCTTGCCCACCATAATATTCAGCACCTAGTAGAGTACTGGCATTTAACAGGTACCTAGGAAATGTTTGTTAAATAAATGATCGGTGGTTAATTCTTGGGCCTACGACCCTATTGTTGCCTGGCGCTTATCATAGCACTTATCACACTCTGCTGCTGTTGTAAATTTATATCTCTGTCATCTGCACTCACTCCTGAGCTCCCTCAACATAAGGGCTGTTTCCTTTTTTTTTTTTTTTTTTGTCTTTTTGCTATTTCTTGGGCCGCTCCCGTGGCATGTGGGCATGTGGAGTTTCCCAGGCTAGGGGTCTAATCGGATCTGTAGCTGCCAGCCTATGCCAGAGCCACAGCAACTCGGGATCCGAGCCGTGTCTGCAACCTACACCGCAGCTCACAGCAATGCCGGATCGTCAACCCACTGAGCAAGGGCAGGGATCGAACCCGCAACCTCATGGTTCCTAGTCGGATTTGTCAACCACTGCGCCACAACGGGAACTCCAGGGCTGTTTTCTTAATCTCTGCTAACCAAGAAGGCACACAACAAAAAGCAAATACAGTTGACCCTTCAGTAAGGGATTATAGGTGCTGATGATCCAGAAGTCAAAAATCCATGTATAATTGATAGTCGGCCCCCACATACATGGTTCTTCCATGTCTACAGTTCTGCATCTGGGGATTCAACCAACCTTGAATTACATAGTATTTATTACTGAAAAAAATCCACACATAAGTATACCCCTGCAGTTCGAACAGTGTTGTTCAAAGGTCAATTGTACTAAGTGAATGTTGGAGGGAGGGAGGAAGAATATATGAACGAATGAATTCTTTGATCCAAAATTTTACGACTTATGAACAGATTCACTGCAGACCTCTTGTCAAAGATTCACTTTTTTTTGGTCTTTTGTCTTTTGTCTTTTGTCTTTTTAGGGCCGCACCCACGGCATATGGAGGTTCCCAGGCTAAGGGTCGAATTGGAGCTGTAGCTGCCGGCCTACACCACAGCCACAGCAACACAGGATCCAAGCCGCAGTCTGTGACCTACACCACAGCTCACGGCAACACCGGATCCTTAGCCCACTGAGCGAGGCCAGGGATCGAACCCGCAACCGCATGTTTCCTAGTCGGATTTATTACCACTGCACCACAACGAGAACGCCCATTCATAAGTGACAAAAGACCCGTCAGCAAAATGGCAGAAGGGATTTTAGGGCCCTGGGAGAAAGCTGACTACAGAAATAGTTTCTAACATTCCAGACAGGAAGTTTTGTATCTTTTTTTTTTTTTTTTTTTTGGCTTTTGTCTTTTTGTTGTTGCTATTTCTTGGGCCGTTCCCGCGGCATATGGAGATTCCCAGGCTAGGGGTTGAATCGGAGCTGTAGCCACCGGCCTACGCCAGAGCCACAGCAACGCGGGATCCAAGCCGAGTCTGCAACCTACACTACAGCTCACGGCAACGCCGGATCGTTAACCCACTGAGCAAGGGCAGGGATCGAACCCGCAACCTCATGGTTCCTAGTCGGATTCGTTAACCACTGCGCCATGACGGGAACTCCAAAGTTTTGTATCTTAAATCATTTGGGTTGGACTAGAATTTGGGTTGGAGAGGGGTGACAGTTCAGACTTTCTAGAACTTATGGTTAAGGTTAGGGGCCAGCAGACGTTTTCTGCAAAGAGCCAGTGAGTGAATATTTGCAGCTTTACAGGCAACTAACTGCTCGACTCTGTGGTAGAGCAAAAGCAGCCAAAGTCAATCCATAAGCAAATGGGTGTGACTGCATCCCAATAAATCTATTTACGCACATTGCAATTTGAATTTCCCATCATGTTCACATGTCGTGAAATATTATTGCCCTTTTGATTTCTTGGAAAGGGGACTTTTAGGAGGTGAAGGTATTCCGTGCAACACTGTAATAGTGGCAAATGTTATTATGTATTTGTCAAACCTTAGAAGGTACAACACAAAGAATGCACCTTAATGTAAATGACAAGCTTTAGCAAATAATAATGCCATAATATTGACTTATTCATTTTAACAAATAAACCACACTAAGGCAAGATGTGACTAGAGGAAGTTGTGTGCAGGGTGGGGGGTGTGACAGGGCAGGGGAGGTGCATACCTGGAACTCTATGTCCAATTTGTTCCATTATTCTGTAAATCCAAAACTTTACTTTAAAAACCAGTCTAAAAAATGTGAAAGAAATATATATCTTACATGAAGGCTGCTTTGTGAGGCTCCAGGTGGCACAGTGATTTAATGGGGCTCAGCACTGGCAGCTAGTGTCAGGGCTGTCATCACTAAGATGAGAGCCAGGGCCTTGATCTGGTCATTGTCCTGTCACAGAGCGGTGACCAAGGCTTTCTGCAGCAATCATCAGGTGGGATCAGAAGCCCCCAGATTTTTTAAATGCTGCGGTACAACTCTCTGTGTTCATTTCAGAGATGAATCCTAATACAGGGGAAGAGAAACAAGGCTAGGAGGGGAAGACAGGCTGGAAAAGGAAGAAAAAGGAGAAAACACCCAGATCAAACTCTGTTCAGGAGTTCCTGTCATGGCTCAGCAGTAACAAACCCAATTGGTACCCATGAGGACACAGGTTCTATCCCTGGCCTCGCTCAGTGGGTTAAGGATCCAGCATTGCTGTGAGCTGTGGTGTAGGCCGGCAGCTGCAGCTCCGATTCGACCCCTAGCCTGGGAACCTCCATATGCCGAAGGTGTGGCTCTAAAAAGAAAAAAAAAAAAAAAAAAAAAAAAAACCCAAACACTGTTCAACCAGCTTTTCTGGCTCCTGCTCACCGTTCTCTAATCAGGGCCCCTGAGAGGCAGGCAAAAACATGCTTGCTTTTCCCTCTCTGCTACCCAGGGATGATTCTGACTAGAAGGTGACATTGAGACACTCATGAACAAACCATTGTGCTTGGAGAAGGCTGAAAGGCATTCAAGGCTTCAGGTGAAGTGGTTTCCTTAAGTCAGTGAGCTTTTAACAAGCGTCTACCGCTTCCCTGCGCTGGGTGAAGGTGGAAGGGAAAGTGAGCGGAGCACACGTGCCTGTCATCAGGGAACCTATGAGGTTAACATTTTTTAGACACAAGGAGAATTATCATTCTCTCTCAGGAGAAATTAATTGGTTGCCTCTGTGCGTCAGTGCATCAAGGGAAGCACAGTTTTGATGGGAGTGCCCTCCACTCAAGCTCCTGTCCCCAGCTATCTCCCCAGACCTGGCCTCTGCGCCTGAGCTGTCCATGTGGCAACCACCAGCCACACGAGGCCACCGAGCACTCCAAATATGGCTTGGATAATGGTGGAACTGAATTTTAAATATTTATTTAGACATAAAAAATTTATTTAATTTAATTTTAGTAAATTTTAATTGAATAGACGGTACTCAATCTTGTTCCTGGGAAAATTTCCAGTCCGTTTGGAATAACCCGAGTAGGTGAATCAACTTTTTTAACATTCAAGTACATTTAGAATAACTTGAGTTTGTGAATCAACTTTTCTTGGGTTGCGAATTCACTTTCTTATGTGAATTGACTTTTTTTTTTAACAGATCAAGGATTTCCAAGGAAAATTTAACAGCCAAATTGAGATGTGCTGTAAGAAAAAACGTGCACTGGGGAGTTCCCATCATGGCTCAGCAGTAACAAACCCCACTAGTATCCATGAGGACATGGGTTTGATCCCTGGCCTCGCTCTGTCGTTTAAGGATCTGGTGTCACCATGAGCTGTGGTGCAGGTTGCAGACACGGCTCAGATCTGACGTGGCTGCGGCTGTGGCATAGGCTGGTGGCTGCAGCTGATTCAACCCCTAAGCTTCCATATGTCACTGGTGCTGCCCTACACACACACACACACACACACAGGAATTCAAAAACTTGGTATGAAAAAACTGTTAAGTGGTTGACTAATAATTTCTATATTGATTACATGTTGATGTCATACTTTCAGTATATCAAGATAAAGTATATTATTTACATTAATTTCAATTTTTTCTTTTTTCAATGTGACCATAAAAATCATATAATTCCACATGTGGCTTACATATTTCTAGTGGACAGCATTACTCTAGAATTACTAGAATTTCCTAATGGGTCTCCAATCTTCAGTGACTCCAAGCTTTGTGCCTTCATCTCTGTACCAGAAAGTTCCTTCTCAAGCTCTCTTTTTCACATTGTAATTTTCCATCCAGTGCCTGCCTCCCTGTTGCCAGTCATATCAAGTCAAAACTTCTGAGCTTGTCGTCAGGACTCCCCGTCATGTCTTGGCTCCACACAGCCCACACCTCCCCGCAGTCTGTGCCTCTGCCATCTTATGCTTACTTACTACTTGCTGCCTATGGCCTCTGTTCTAGCCAAACAAATGCTCTGCTAAGTTTGTTTTAGTGTCTTTACACGTTTGTTTTTTCCCCAAATCTCCTTTCTTCTAATTCCATCATTTCTCCTAACCCTCAGCTTCCATCTCCAAGGTCTGTACCGAAATTCAACTCTTCTAGAAATCTGGGAGTTCCAGTCATGGCTCAGTGGCTAGCAAACCCAACCAGCATTCATGAGGATGTGGGTTCGATCCCTGGCCTCGCCAGAAATCTTTCCCATAGGAACAAGAGCCCTGCCCCCTTTCCCTCGCATCCCAAACAACTAGGGTCATTAAGTCCTGCCACAGCCTGATGGCCTCGTCAGTGTCTCTGATAGCCAGGCCACAGCCCTTGTGCCAGCTGCCCTGTGCCTCGATTGTGCCCCAGAGGGCCAACAAGTTCCCGCAGGACAGATGACATACCTCTCAGTTTTATATCCCCCGACAACACCTTCTACGGTTCTTAAGAAATGCTTATGAAGGAAGAGCCGATACTATAATAAAGCCTAATGAAAGACATGTAGGGCGGAGAATAGGGTTTTCATGTGTTGATACTTCTTCTTACAGATGTGTTTTATGTGGTGTGAGGCCACATCTGGCGTGTCGCCTTTCATGTCGTCTGCAGCAGGGACCTGCCCTCATCAAAGTCTTCCCTGGCCCAAGGCATTTTACAATAAAGGCCCCTTGGTTTGAAAGCAGACATTTGTACCAGCAGAGAGGTTAGCAGTCCATCTGAAAGAGTATTTAGCAGTTCTCACATCAAAAGCAACCCTTTCCCAGATAGAATCAGCAACCTTAGCACTCGCTCCTCATCTTTGGGGTCTACATCTTGTTGCACAAAGCCAGGGAGTTAATGGTCCTTGGAGAGTAGCATTTCTGCAGGTAGCAAAGACAGAAACATAGGTGAGAGGGGAAAGAAAAAACTAGGTGAAAGGGGACATTATACCTAAACTTGAGATGACTTACCCTATGGGTAAGGGTATGTGTAACCACCCTTTCGCTAATATACATATGATTTAACTCATTCCATGTCAGTCCCGGTTAGACCAGATAGGGTTAAAGAACTAATGGTATAAGCCTTGACATCAAGCCCAAAATAAGAAAGAAGGTGCTCTTCCCTCCCCTCCATTTTTTCTTTGATTATAAAAATGTAGCCCTCTTTGTTCTCGAACTGGACTCCCTTACTGCCCACTTGTATTTTCACAAGTGTCCTAGGCTAATGGTGCCCACCACTTTGCCTCATGACGAATTCTTTCTGCAATAAGACAAAAGAACCAGCGCTTCAGTAAGTCCTGACACCAGGTGAGTGGTTTAATGAAAAGACAGTGGGTTTAGGAGTTCCTGTTGTGGCTCAGCAGTAATGAACCCAGCTAGTATCCATAAGGATGTGGGTTTGATCCCTGACCTTGCTCAGTGGGTTAAGGATCTGGCATTGCCATGAGCTGTGGTGTAGGTCAAAGATGCAGCTTGGATCTGGTGTTGCTGGGGCTGTGGCGTAGGCTGGCAGTTGCAGCTCCAATTTGACCCCTAGCCTGGGAACTTCCATATGCCAAGAGTGTGGCTCTACAAAGAAAAAAAAAAAAAAAAAAAAAAGACAATTGGTTCAAGTTCCCTCCTAAGTGTGGGATCACAGGTTCAATCTAAGATGTGGTGGGTTCAAGTCTCATCCGAGAAGGTGTGTGGTTTCAGTTGGAAGAATGTTTTTGGACTGAAATTGATGGGGAGCGTTTCTTCTAAGCCTGTACTAGCTCAATACTTGCATTAAAAAGCAAATGACAAGAAATGGAGAAGGATGTTTCGTAATAATACAATGGCCTGTTCCTCAGGAAGACATAGCCATCATAAATTGCCTATATGCATATGCATGTCATCAAAGAGCTTCAAAATACAGAAAGTAAACATGACCAAAGTAAAGGGGGAAAGAGACACATTCACAATCATAGCAGAGATTTTAGCATCCTTCCCTCACTAACTGTAGAACCAGGAGTCAAGAATCAGTAGGCAATGGAGAATCTGAGCAACCCTCACAACACACTGAAATTGATAGTCACAGAGATTTATACCTAATAACTGTGGAGTACACACTCTTCTCAAGGGTACACAGAACATTCACCAAGACAGACATAGTCTGGGCCTAAAGCTTCCCCATGCCGCTCAGACTCTTGCTTTGTCTAATGAGATGGAGCACAATTTTTGACAGCAGCCATCGGTATCTGAGGGATTTCATTGCTATCTGTCAACCATGTCCAGGCAGAAAGGGCTCCAAACACCATTCCACACCCCCGCCCCTCCACTCATCAATCCAATGCACATGCATCAAAAGACAGATGGGGGCCCAGCATATGCCACAGGTGCACAGCCCTAAAAAAGAAAAAAAAAAAAAAAAGAATGCCGGTATAAATATAGACTCTACTGGGTATGTACTGGAAGAAGTGAATCTCTGAATGTGGTGATTTTCCACATCAGCTGAAATAGAAAGTTATCTCCGGAAAATACCACCGTTACTATCCAAAAAGTTGATTTAACAATAGGACAATTCACCCATCCCTGGTGCCCAGTGCACTGTTTGTTATAAAACTTCTCAAAAACAAACCCCTTGATGCTCTTGTTTCATGTTCAAACAAATCCCAGTGACCTTGTTTCTAGGGAAAAATTGATTAATCTGGTCATTGGAGAAGAGAAAAACCTACAGAGGTGTGGCTATAACTTATGGTCTTTCCGACAAAAATGAATAAATAAATCAGATATTTTTGAAAGCCTCTAAAACTAACTCCAAGCTTCAGAAAAACATTATGATACTTAAAAAGAAAACGGAGGAATAATGACAAAATTCCTGTATCAGATGACTCTGTCTCTATCAGATATTTTCTATAGCACACACTGTGAAAGAGCAGTGACAAGTCCATGTGCATTCTAGCAGTTTTACTTAAAAGCTGGATGAAATATACTTATGTGGAGAATATGATTTGGTTCTTAAAATGGAAAGTGCCAGTACCAGAAAGATGTGCTTGCAACTTTTCTGTTTTATCACTGAAAGCCAATGTTGCAGGAGCAAAACATTTTGTTAAGTAACAGTGGGTGAGATCTGATATTGACTCAAATGGTTTTTTTCGTTGTTTTTTTTTTGTGGGGTTTTTGTTTGTTTGTTTTTGGCTTTTCAGGGCTGCACTGGTGGCATGTGGAGTTTCCTAGGCTAGGGATCTAATTGGAGCTGAAGCTGCTGGCCTACACCACAGCCACAGCAACGCCAGATCCGAGCCTCATCTGCGACCTACACCACAGCTCACAGCAATGCCATATCCTTAACCTACTGAGCAGGGATCAAACCCGCAACCTCATGGTTCCTAGTCAGATTCGTTTCCCCTACACCACGACAGAACTCCCTCAAATGGTGTTTTGAAATCATTATTGACAAAGATGTCCTGTCAGGTATGAACTTGAGCAAGTTACTCAATATCTTTACCTCAGTTTCCTCATCTGCAGACTGTTAGGCTCCATGATCACAAAGTTTCTCTCTAAATGCCGCAGGTAAGTTCTATTTCTCTGGCCTCTGAAGTTGGCCAGTCCTGGTCCATAAGCCTTTCAACTTTCGCTGTTTAGGAAGGCAGCCCTGAGCAAGGGTTAAGAACACTGGCTCCAGAATGAGGCAAACCCTGAGGAATCACTCTATGCCTCAGTTTCCTCATATGTCAAATGGCAACAATGTAATCAGACCACTTACTGAAAAATAGACAAAGCATTGTTTTGTGTAAAATCATCACGTAGCAGAGTTCTTTTATTTTCCCCCCTAGGCTCTGGGCTGCAGAAGTTCCCAGGCCAGGGATCAAACCCCTGCCGCAGCAGTGACAATGCCAAATCATTAACTTCTCGGCCACCCCCAGCAGACTTCTTGATACGAAGAAAGCACTCAATAGATGCAACTTACTGTTATTGTTGTTGATAGTATTTATTATTATTATTATTATTATTACCACTTCTCACTGAGATTACTTGGCAGGAAGAACAGCTTGTGGGAATTCATAAATATAGAAGAGGAAGAACAGTAAAACCAATCACATATCGCAACACTTTAGAGAAGAAAGTAGGTCTGGTTGGAGCCTAGTGGGAAACTGAGGCCACGAGCTGTGGAACAGCAGACAAAGGCCATCCAGTGAGTCAAGAATGGAAACTGGCACCCAGCCCAGAAATTGCTTTTCTGGGGATAGTTAGCAAGGGTGTTCACATCGTACGTCTTCGGAGGTTTCCTAACAGGAAAATGTTCCACTTTCTCCACCCTCACATCTGCTTGAAGGCCGACAGTCAGAGAAAGTCCCGTGGACACGTGGACTGACAATAGAAGGTACTGGAGTGAAGCAAACTGTAAGGATATGGAGACTAAGGATGATAAACGCTCTGAATTGTTTCCCTTTTCAGAGCTTTCTCATGGAGCTGGGAATGTTCCCAGGCCAGGGATCAAACCCCTCCTCGGAATGTTGATGAATAAGATGAGCCCTAACTATTTATCCCACTGCAAAGACAGAGGCCACGGCAAAGTATCACATGGCGACCAACGTGGCCACCCATGGGAACTCTGCATCAGTCACCGACTCCCCCCACCCCCGCCACACACACACATACTTACTGAAGAGACAAAATGTGCTTTGACCTCATCTTCACTTACTTTTAAGATACGCAGTAGAAATTCCCATTGTGGCTCAAGGAGTTAAGAACCTGACTAGTATCCATGAGGATGTGGGTTTGATCCTTGCCCTCGCTCAATAGGTTAAGGATCCTGCATTGCCACAAGCTGTGGTGCAAGTCACACATGTGGTTCTGATCTGGTATTGCTGTGGCTGTGGTGTAGGCCTGCAGCTGCAACTCCAATTCAATCCATAGTCTGCGAACTTCCATATGCTGCAGGTGCAGTCCTAAAAAATGCTATAAAATTTTGGGAGAAAATGCTATAAAATTTGGTTGTGATGATCATTGTACAACTATAAATGTAATAAAATTCACTGAGTAATAAAAAGAGTTAAAAAAAAAAAAGGAAAAGAAAGAAAAAGGGAAAAAAAAGACCTCTTAGGGTTGAGTTCACATAAAGTTAGTGACCTCCAATCCAACCACCTTATGTGTAAGAAGTTCTTGCCATCCTGCGCACATATGAACTGGGATGGAGGACTGCCCTTCCCCTGGTTCTTGCCTCCCCTCCTCCCTCCTGGTTTCTGAGATCTGTGAGTAATAAATCTTGGGACATTAATAACAACAGAAAAAGATATACAGTAAATATTCACTAAATACTGATTTGATCAAATCCTTCCTGCCTCTCCCCATTATGCCACTCTAAATCCCTAGATTTAGATTGATTGAAAGCACCTATGCTCCTGCTACCAGATACATTTTAAATCACAATTCGAAATGTAATCAGGCGCATCTAAATTTTGCTGTCATTTAGCTGCCCCACACTGATTCCGTCTGATGAGACAATCGCCCTTCTCCCATTCTCACTCAGGCAGTTTGGATCAGGACCACTCTGCCCCCCTAGCTCAAAAGGGGAGTATGTGACACAGGACCAGATAATCAGAGTATCACATTATCCTGGTCTTAGTAATTGGCTCAGAACACGTGATTCAAGAGGGGCCAGTCAAGAACAAAGAGACTTTGGAGTTCTCACTGGGTGCAGTGGATTAAGAATCTGACTGCAGTGGCTCAGGTCCCTGCAGAGGTGCAGGTTCAATCCCTGGCTGGAGGACTTCCACATGCCACAGTGCAGCCATACACATTAAAAAAAAAAAAAAAAAAAAATGGAGTTCCCGTTGTGGCGCAGTGGTTAACGAATCCGACTAGGAACCATGAGGTTGCAGGTTCAGTCCCTGGCCTTGCTCAGTGGGTTAACGATCCGGCGTTGCCGTGAGCTGTGGTGTAGGTTGCAGACGCGGCTCGGATCCCGCATTGCTGTGGCTCTGGCGTAGGCCAGTGGCTGCAGCTCCGATTAGACCCCTAGCCTGGGAACCTCCATATGCCGCGGGAGCAGCCCAAGAAATAGCAAAAAGACAAAAAAAAAAAAAAAAAAAAAAACAAGGACACTTTAAGTTTTCTAAGTCTGTGGGTCAGTTACCTAAGGGGAAAGATCTGGAGGGAGGGATAAATTAGGAGTTTGGGATGAATAATACACACTATCATATATAAAACAGATAATCAACAAGGACCTACTGTATAGCACAGAGAACTCTACTCAATATTCTGTAATAACCTTTGTGGAGAAAGAATCTGAAAATCAATAGATATATATGTATATGCATAACTGAATCACGTTGCTGCACACCTGAAATAATACCACATTGTAAATCAACTATACCCCAATATAAAATAAAAATAAAATGAAATAAAAGGCATTCTTGGAGGTAACAAAGAACAAGGAGACTTTCTAAAGCTGAGGACAAAGAGCAGAGATTCTTTCCTACTGGACTTAAACCTGGGAGCACATAAACCATCTCCCCACCCCACCACCCCGAAGCCTGTGAATAAAGGCAGAGAGTAGAACACGGAGCTGAGAGATGAAAGAAGCTACATCCAGTGGTATTGATTGGCCCCCCGAATTCGGCAGAGGTCAAAGCCAGCCTACCACCCTTGGATATTTACTTATGTGAGTCGATAAGTTCTTCTTATTAAAAGGAGCCAGTTCAAGTTTATCTATTTCTTTTTTCTTTTCTTTTTTTTTTTTTTTGCCATTTCTTGGGCCGCTCCCACGGCACATGGAGTTTCCCAGGCTAGGGGTGGAATCAGAGCCATAGTCGCTGGCCTACGCCAGAGCCACAGCAACGCAGGATCCGAGCCGCATCTGTGACCTACACCACCGCCGGATCCTTAACCCACTGAGCAAGGCCAGGGATCAAACCCGCAACCTCATGGTTTCTAGTCGGATTCGTTAACCACTGCGCCACGACGGGAACTCCTCAAGTTTGTCTATTTCTACTTTTATCACTTGATCTTCACCCAGTGTATTAGTCTTCTATTTTTCACAAAATAGATTTCACAAAGAGAAAAGTCAAAAAAAAAAAAAAAAGTCTATGGCAGAATAATAAATAAAGTGGTAAATTCATGAGAAAGTTTCAAAGGAAAATAATAAAAAAAAAAAAATGGAATAGTGACATAGCCAAATGAAAAGGTTTAGGGAAAGAGGATGAAGAATATTTAGATCATAATAGATCAATGACACAAAGGCAATAACTAGTTTCTAAAATTGATCCATCAAAAAACAAGAGTATAGGGAGTTCCAATTGTGGCTCCATGGATCAAGAATTTGACTAGTATCCAAGAGAATGTGGATTCGATCCCTGGCCTCACTCAGTGGGTTTAGGATCCACTGGTGCCGTGAACTATGGTGTAGGCTGGCAGCTGCAGCTCTGATTCGACCCTTAGCTTGGGAACTTCCATATGCCATGGGTGCATCTCTGAAAAAAAATTTTTAAATTAAAAAATATATATATAAACATTTTATTTAGAAACATGGAAAGTAATTTGAAAAAAAAATTAAAATATTACAAGTAACTGCCCTAAGGAAAAGGGCAGGAGTAGGGAAAGGATGAGGCAAGAAGCTATGGCTCTTATTACCAGAGTTCAATACCATTTGATTTATTAATCAAGGTCAATTATTTCATAAATTGAAAAATTTTAAAACATTTAAAAGCTTTCCCTGGGATAACTGCCAAATTGCTTTTAGGCCCTTGCTTCACACATAGATCCTAATTCTTATGGGCAGCTGCCAGGTCCCAGCGCCAAGAAGTCCTTGGGCTAAACCCCCTGTCTTTTCATCCATCCTATCATGAATACCATAAGCAATGAAGCTTCCATGATCTTCCATAGGTCAAGAGCTTTTAATAGCATTTGGTATTTATATGGTACCTTTCATCTGAGGACTGCAGTGCATGTTACAACACTATCTCACCATGTTCCCGTGGAGATGGTAGGAGGCAGGTGCTATTAACCCCATTATACTTATGGGAAAACTGAGGCACAGAGCTCTCATAACCAACCTGCTGGGTTGGTTCTATCACTTAGAATTAAGGGGATAACTGCTGAGCCTCAGGACCCTTGAAAGGGATTCTGGAAGATTTAACCTGGGTTTTTAAAGTCATCGAAAGTGTTCTTTCCAAAGACACTTGTGAATGGGCTTAATTATGGGCTTCGTCTTTTCCCTCTTTTGGCTGAGTGATCTGGGGCCAAGGAAGGTTGTAGCCATGGGGCAAAGGGCATAAGTCGAGGAGAGTGAATGAGGATGGAGGAAGGAAGACCTAGTTCATTGTGGATCATCCTACCCCTCACTAAATAGATCAGAAAGTAGGTATAGCACCCCCCCCTCCCCATTAGGTTTTTGGCTCTATGATGCCAGGGAGAATACGAGGAAGAAGAGAACTAGTTAGTGTTCACTGATCGGTAGTTTATAATTTACTCAGATGCATATGAAATATGTACATTGGGGAGTTCCAGTCATGGCTCAGGGGTAATGAACCCAACTAGTATCCATGAGGACGTGGGTTCCATCTCTGGCCTGGCTCAGTGGGTTAAGGATTCAGTGTTGCTCTGAGCTGTGGTGTAGGTCGCAGATGTGGCTTAGATCCCGTATTGCTGCGGCTGTGGTGTAGGCTGTCAGCTGCAGCTCTGACTCAACCCGTAATCTGGGAACTTCCGTATGCCTCAGGTGCAGCCCTAAAAAGACAGACAGACAGACAGACAGACAGACAGACAGAAAGAAAGAAAGAAAGAAAGAAAGAAAGAGAAATATGTACATTGAACAATACGGAAGCAATACTTTGCTGGGAGGTAGAAACAGAACAGTGAGTGAAATACGATTTTAGGAGAAAGTAAGATGAGCCAGGGCTTGAAGAGTCTTTTTTTTTTTTTTTTCAATTTTTCAAATTTTATTTCTTTCCTGAGCACCACCATAGAGCAGACACTGTGCTAAAGGCTGAGTGCATGATACGTGGTCCCTACTCTCATGGGCTCATGGGCTAGACTATCTGGGGAGAAATGGTTAGCAGGGGTATGCAGTGGGAATTGGTGATCAGAAAAGCCTCCCCGGGGACGTCAGGGCTCAACATTGAGATCTAAATAAAGATTGAATGTTGGGCCTGTGCAGTGGAGAGAGAGCTTCTGGGCAGGCGAATGGGACCACCTGGCAGGGGACGAGGGGACAGTGGAAGAAAGAGTCTTCAAGGAGAAGAAAGCCTTGGGCTCAAATTTTAAAACTCTTCCCAGAGCTTTCCTCTCCAAGGCCAAGATTCTTCCCTCTACTGATACTATTTTGCCTAATTAAGTCTAAGAAATATTCCCTCTCCATCTCCAAAAATATCTACCTTTCTCTATTTTTCTCTTGCCTTGTCTGTCTTTAACAGTAGGTATCCAGAGAGTGGTTATTACTCCAAAAATTCTCCTGCCAATTGGTTTTTCCATTTTTCAGTAAGTATTTGTTTTTTAAAAAAGGGATTCCTTATCAAGAATATATTTGTGGAAGTCCCATAGTGGCTCAGTGGTAACAAACCCAACTAGTAACCATATGGATGCGGGTTCGATCCCTGGCTTCACTCAGTAGGTCAGGGATCCAGCGTTGCTGTGAGCTGCAGTGTAGGTCACAGACTCTGCTCGAATCCCGAGCTGCTGTGGCTGTGGTGTAGGCCAGAAGCCACAGCTACGATTCCACCGGTAATATTTGTGTGTGTGTATGTGTGTGTGTGTGTGTGTGTGTGTGTGTGTGTGTGTGTGTTTGTGCGTCTTCATTGTCCACAACTGTTTCTATCACCTCAAAGTTACATCCTAAATCTGACAAGGGACACTGATATCACGTAGGTCAAGGGCTTTCTTGCAAGTCAACAGGTGAGATCCAGGTGGAATCCCACTGAAGCCAGCCAGTGAAGCTATCGGATCACCCCAGGTGACCCCCACAAAAGTCCAGAACTCGTGAGGCTTTGCCACGGAAGGAGTGCACTGTATTCTCACCCCTGCTGGTGCCCTTGAAAGAGGCCTGGAGTCAGAGGGTCTGGATGGCACTTAGGTGACCAGCTTGTCAACCAAGAAGCAGCACTGCCTGTCTTCCCCTTGACCACGACTCTGGCCAAATGGAAGGAAGTCACTCAATTAACATATGCCATCAGCTACAATGCACTTTCTCTACACATCAAAGGGAGCGGGTCCCTGGTCTCTTTTTCAGGAATAAGAATAGTACCTGGCACCGCACTGAGCACAACTCCATGGTTTCTATGCTCGGGGCCAGTCCTAACAGCTGCCAACCTCCCCAGCTCTTCAGTGGCCCCTTCCACTGCCCCATTCCTTGCCCACGCATTTCAGGGTGGAGAGCTAAACTCGGGGACACACCCTCTTCCTCACTCAAGACAAGGCTGTCCAACTAAATAACAGAGATCCCCAGGCTGTGCAGAGCCTGGGCTGCAGGCTGGAGGCCAGCCCCACAGAGCCTGGGGAGGGCGGCTGTGCCTGGGCTGGCTCGACTCTTAAGATCAGCTGCGGAGCACGTCCTATTTCTCCTCGTGTCCACAGACATAGCCTGTTACACCTGTCTCTCTTCTCTCCTAGAGGATTGATAGTATTACTAATAATGAAGTTATTATTAGTAAATATTTTATTAGTGTAATTAACCTTATCAAAATCTAAATGCTTATACTATAATTATTACTAATAGCAGTAAATTTAACTATTTGTTTCACAAGAACCTCTGTAGGGTTACTGGATTTGTCCACGAGCCCTCAGGAAATAGGCATGTAGTTTCCCAGGCATCATTTTTTTCTTTATTCTTTTTAGGGCCGCACCTAAGGCATATGGAGGTTCCCAGGCTAGGGGTCTAATCAGAGCTACAGCTGGCAGTCTACACCACAGCCACAGCAACGCAGGATCCAAGCCATGTCTGCGACCTATACCACAGCTCATGGCAACGCCAGATCCTTAACCCACTGAGCAAGGCCAGGGATCGAACCCGCAACCTCATGGTTCCTAGTTAGATTCGTTTCCGCTGCGCCACGACAGGAACTCCAGGCATAATTTTTTTTTTTTTAATTAATAGGGTTAAAAACCAACTAAGAAAATCTATGCTCCGCTGCTCTTTTCAGACAGTTCTTAGCTCACCAGGGTTTTATGCTCTCATAGGATCTAGGCTGCCTCTAATGGGAATATTTGGTTACAAAAGAGTTCAAGTTCACTGAGAAATTTAGTCTGATCTGTCCTCTCCAGGAACATATAGTAGCCATGAGTAGGCCTATTAGATTTTGGTGTGCCTTCTGATATCTGTAAGCACCAAAGCCCCCGAAAGGTGAAATATAGTTTAGATTTCTCTCAACTGATCTTTGGGAAAGGAGGAAAAATAAATCTTTAAAACATACACAAAAGCTATTCAGTTACTTCAGTAGAGAGAGGCTGAGGTGATGAGACTTTTATACTTGAATCAGAAGTGCAATAAAAGGAGTTCCCACTGTGGCTCAGTGGGTTAAGAATCTGACTAATATCCATGACAATGAGGGTTTGATTCCTGGCCTCGCTCAGTGGGTTAAGGATCCATTGTTGCCATGAGCTGAAGTGTAGGTCACAGACGCAGCTCAGGTCCCGAGTTGCTGTGGCTGTGGTGTAGGCCGGCAGCTAGAGCTCTGATTCGACCCCTAGCCTGGGAAGGTCCATACGCTGCAGGTGCCCTAAAAAGGAAAGGAAAAAAAAAAAGTGCGACGAATTTACAAGTGGACAATAGATATTAGACAGTGTCATGGGACCTCAGAGGTGTGAGAGAACCTAAAATCTACCGAGTTCAGCTGCCCACTGGATTTTCAGTTCCTTCCTATCAAGAAAGCAGGCCAGCGTCCGATGACCTGACTTAGGCATGGGTCCAAGTTGGAGATGAAGGTAAATAAGCCCGCTGCTCACGGGGCAAAACTGGAATTTCCTATCATTCTTTTTTAAAAAAATAAATAAATAAATAGAAAAGACATTATACATATTCTTCACTTCTTGTTTCATAAACACCCAGTTTATTAAAGGCCCATGAATTATACTACATGTGCCATTTGTGCTTAAACATCCCAAATAATAACTTGAAAAAGCAACATCACTATTTCTGAGATTATTTTCAGTATTGCCTCTCTAGTGTCAATCCCAAAGACCATCAAACAGGACTGCTGTTCAATCGTGACAGATTGTACCTACTGAGCCCTACCGCCTCCTGCAAAGTCCCTTCTGAAACACAGAAAAGTCATTGAAAAGGACAGGATAACAGGAGATGAGGTCGCAGAGCAGGAAATGTCAGTGTGTTTTGAGAGGATGGGAAGCAGATGCAAGTGCGGGGCCTAACTTAGGCAGAAGAGAGAAAGCAGAACCCTAAGTACCCACTGAGGAGAAAGCCGACACGAATCCGGGGGAATCCAGCCCTGCGATCTGGAAAGGCTCAGGAACCAGTGTTATCTGGTATGTAGAGGTGGAAGATAAGCTGAAAAAAACCTCGTGGCTCAAGCATCCCCTAGGATCTCGGCATCCAGCCAGCAGACAAGGAAAAAAAAAAAAAAAAAGAGGATGGAGAATCACACATGAGAACCCATCTTGGGCCAGGCCTGGGCGTCGCATGCTTCAGGTCAGTCTATCGTCCACAGGCCAGATGTAGTGACATGGCCACGCCTTCCCACAGGGAGGCTGCAAAAGCTAGGCTAGCTCTGGGTCCAGGAGGAAAAGGTTTTTGTGACCGTGTAGCAGTTCTTGTCACAGGCTGTAACTCTTCTAATGGATAGAACCGGTTAAAGTTCAAGCAAAGAAATTCACCAGTTTCATTTCAGTTATACCTGCTGCTTTCGGATGCCCACTGAACACTAAATCTTTTGGAGCCATAAACCATTCTCCTCTGGGGCTTAATTGCATAGCCTTTAGTCTGTGCCAGGCATGGTTTTCAGTACTTTCCATACATAGACCTACTTAATCCTCGTAACAATCTTGTGAGGTAGGCATTATCACTCCCATTTTACAGAGGAGAAAACTGAGGTCTGGGGAAGCCGCTATGTAACTGGTCCTGGTCACTCCAGCCGCTAAGTGGCAGAGCTGAGGTGAGAAAGCAGCCAGTCTGATTCCAGGGTCTACGCTCTTAACCTAAGTTCGACTTCTCCAAAATTGACCCTGTACAGAGGCAATGGGAGCGTGCCTTAGGTTGTCTCAAATGAGGGGGATGGTGTTCCTGCCGTGGAGCAGCGGAAACAAATCTGACTAGTCTCTGTGAGGACACAGGTTCGTTCCCTGGCCTCGCTCAGTGGGTTAAGGATCTGGTGTTGCTGAGAGCTATAGTGTAGTTGCAGACACAGCTCGGATCTGGTATGGCTGCAGCTGTGGTGTAGGCCAGTAGCTGTAGCTCCGATTTGACCCCTAGCCTGGGAACCTTCATATGCCAGGAGTGCAGCCCTAAAAAGACCGAATAAAATAAATAAATAAGGAGGAAAAGGATATTCGGTGTATTTCTTGGGATGGGTCCTGGTAGCCGCAGCTCTACACAGGGCAGCGGCGATTTGCGGTTTGGATCTGAACCCAGAAGCCCTTCTCTCACCACAAGGTATTTACCGTCCTCTCCAAAGCAACACTGAATACAACCAAGATGCCTATCACTCAGACCAAAAAGCTGCAGAGATCATCAGTACCCCCCACACCTCCCACGCTGCTGCTGGGGCCAAGGTCAGGGTCCAGGGTTGTGCAGGGCACACTGAGGGAAGCCCCCCACCCCAGCAGTGCCCCGGATGAAGGCAATGATAAAGGCTTCCTCAGCAAGTACCATCAAGGCCTTAGCAGTCAGTGCTCCCTAGACTGATGTGAGTGGGTAGCATTTCTTGGGCATTTAATCTGCATCAGGCACTGTCACATTCTGTGACTGGTACCCTTTCTGTCGATAAAAAGCATTTGCATGTACCGGGAACCTTTCATCCTCACCACAACCATATGAGGTATGAGGGTTCTAATTCCTGCTATTATGATGATCCACATTTTGGAAATAAGGAAACTGAAAGTCTGGGAAGTCGAGTAACTTACCCAAACACGTGCAGCTTGGCAGCGGTCGAGCAGAGCTGTTAGTGCTCACAGGCTTTGTGCCAAGTGGTGGCATAAAACATATGCATCATAAAAATGTTGGAGTTCCCGTCATGGCTTAGCGGAAATGAACCCGACTAGTATCCATGAGGACTCATGTTCGATCCCTGGCCTCGCTCAGTGGGTGAAGGATCCGGCATTGCCGTGAGCTGTGGGGTAGGTTGTAGACACAGCTCGGATCTGGCCTTGCTGTGGCTGTGGCGTAGGCTGGCGGCTATAGCTCTGATTCGACCCCTAGTCTGGGACCCTCCAAACTAGGCCCTAAAAAGCAAAAAAAGAAAAAAAGAAAAAATGCAGCAGAGAATCAACAGAACCTGGGAAGAGAGGAAGCTGGGGCTGGACCCAAATGAAACTACTTCCTTCACTGGTCATTTACCTCTTTAGCTGGATGAAGCTGGAAAGGAGGGAGAACTCTATTTCCAACTCAGAGCTATGAATAGATTTGTGCCTGTGCTAATAATTACATTAGCGTGATCTTTCTGTTATCTCTGCAAGGTCCCTCCAGGTACTGTGATCAATGTCTAGACAGGAGAACTTGACCATGGCAGTCAGCCTTCTGGAGACCAGAGAGGCAGACCCGATGCACACATCACCCTTGTGATGTGTTAACAAATTGAACGGTTGTGGATGTGGCTTGTGTTTCACATGCACATAAAATCGCAAGCACATGGGAACATGTAAACGGGTGTGTGGACAATACCCCTATGTGAGTGAAACAAGCATACACATATCTGGGCTAGCATCCCACATCCTCCATCTGATACATGTAAGACTTTGGGCAATTTTTAAATTCTCTCTGAAGCTCAGGCTTCTCCTCCATAAAAGAAGAATACTCCGCTCACACTGTTGCAATATTAAATGTATTTGAGATTTCTGTATAAATCCAAAAACTTGATTTAAGAATGTAAGTTATGGAGTTCCCTGGTGGCACTGTGGATTAAGGATCTGGCATTGTCACTGCTGTGGCTCTAGTCACTGCTATGGCTTGGGTTCAGTCTCTGGCCTGGGAACTTCTACATGCTGCAGGGGGAATAAAAGAATGTAAGTTATTGTCTGTATATATATCTATGTATAACAGGCATGCTTTAACGGCCTGGTTGATATTTTTATCTTGTTACCTCTGTCCGTGTTTTTACAAATTACCAGTAAGGTTAATGCTATGCTTTGGAGAAGGTTTCCAGGGGTCGAATCAGAGCTGCAGCTGCAAGCCTACGTCACAGCCAAGGCAACACTGGATCCGAGCCACATCTGCAACCTATGCTGCAACTTGTGGCAATGCCAGATCCTTATCCCTCTGATCAAGGCCAGGGATCAAGCCTACATCCCCACAGAGACAATGTCAGAGACTTAACCCACTGAGCCACAACAGGAACTCCTGTTTACATTATTATTGATTCTTAGGAACAGTGTACTCTTGTGAAAAGGCATCAAATAGTACAGATGTTTGCAGCATTGAAGACAAAATTTACAGGACTGATCTGGGGACCAGATAAAGCCACATCCTTATCAAAAGTTGTTCCTCCCAGGCTTGAGGGCTACCCACCCCAGAGAGGGTGGCTTGTCCAGGAACTCTCTGTAGGTGACAAGTAATGTGGCCTGGGTGCCCAGAATCTGCTTTGGTGGCACAGCCCAGGATGAGACGGTAATCTCAATACTGTGAATTCTCCCTTGGTTCCCCTGACCTTGGGCAGATGGGATCTTCTCTGATCCTGTTTCCCCTTCTGAAAAAAATCATATTGTCTTGACAGCACCTCAGGGTTCCCAAGAGGAGGTCTAGGCACAACAGAGCAAAGCACTTTGCTACCAAGGTTGCAAATTACAAAACAGGCCTCAGGAACCACATATCTGACCAGGGAATCACTTGGTTCCACTTTCTCAGAGGTTTCACAGCACCCTGGGGGCCACTGCATAAGAGAAATAAAACTTAGTTGATGACCAGCAGGAAATGTGCTCTCGTGGGCAGGCAGGGATAGCAGATAGACCAGAGACAAAGAGGGCTTTCCCCCACAGTCACATTTGTCACCAACTGCGAAAGCCAAGATGGACACAGAGCAAAGCCATCTGGGGCTCAGCCTGCTGGGCGACTGGATAACCAGATTCTTGGCAGTGAGCCCCTATGGGTTCCACTTTATCCATCACTTTCTGCACCCATATCACAGCTTTGGGGGAGCCCAAGGGATGGGTGAGAAGGGGAGAGGCCCCCCTTGACAATCCATGTCCTTTCTTGGGCTGGCGAGAGACCAGGTCCGGCTGGAAAACCAAAGTACAACCAGGAGGCTCCCTGCCCGTCTCTGTGAGATGCTACTGGCCAACAGGCCGGTGTCTAGAGCAGGGGGGGGCTAAGCTCTGACACCCCCAGTCCGATCATCACCTGGGCCTTTTCCGCACATGTTCCCGCAGCACTGGCAGGCCCGCATCCAGAGCTGCCTCATTGCCTGCACCCTCCTCCGTCTCAGCTGGGTGGATAGAGGGAAACTCTTCAGAGTTATCAGGAGTGAAGTGACCTGGAGAGAGGAGCCGAGCACAGTAAGCGCAAAAGCCTTTGTGGCTGCATGGCTGGGCCCTTCCCCTGGGGCTGCCTGGCCAGAAAGGCAGTGTTGGCTCTTAGCGGGGGCATGTGAGCCACTTCGCCCAGACTGGGGGCAAGCAGGAGAGAAGGGAGGCCAGACAGGAAGAGGGAGCCCTCTGTCTCTCAGAGCCCAGGGGCTTCATGCTGAGGGGCCTCAGAAGGGCCTGAAAAGGGCCTCAGGCTTCAGGCTCTAAAGAGACAGGGGCTTCCCAGCAAGGGGGCCTTCTGGGGGGCGGGGGGGGGGGGGGAAGATGCGTACATTGTCCTGGCACCTGGGACTTATTCCTGCCCAGCATCTATTAAATGTTCACCTTACACCTCCTGAAAGGTGGAAGGATCCAGAGCTCGCCCAGAAACAACCAGCAGCTGAGCGAGAAGATTCTCCAGAACCACAACACTGCTGCTGGCCTGGCCGGGCCGGAGCACCTTGCCCGGCAGAGGCTGCCCCAGGGTGCTGTGCCCAAGCCCCCCTGAGCAGGTTCGGGGAAGAGGGGTGTGTCTATGGGTTTCTGTTTGAGGACAGGCAGATTGGTGTTGAAATCCAGTCCCCATGAGGCTACACAGCTGGCCTAAAACCTCAGTGTGGCAACCATGCCATCCAAACCCAAATATCAGGTGTCACGGTCTGACAAGTATGAGTGTGACTATACAGGGAGCATGAGGCAGATTATTTGATATGAAGTCTGTGATCATGGAAATCTGGGGCTTGTGACTGTCCCACCAGCTGAGGCCATGAGCTATGAAAACTGGACAGACGCGGGGGACCCGCTGCCCCATGACAAGCTCCTTGGTTTCTGTGAACCTCAGCATATCCAGCAGCAAATGAATAAAGTAGGTATCACCCTGCTGTCTCTGTCCCTGGACTATGGAAGGATGGAGTGAGATCATGCCTGGGAATAGGACTGCAACTACTTCTGCTGTCATTTCTGACTACCTAGCTACACAACTTTGAACAAGTCATTTCAACTTTCTGGGGCTATGTGCCTTTTTTTTTTTTTTTTTTTTTTTTTTGCATTTTAGGGCTGTACCCATGGCATACAAAAGTTCCCAGGCTAGGAGTCAAATCAGAGCTGTATCTGCCGGCCTAAATCACAGCCATGGCAACACCAGCAACACCAGATCTGAGCCGCGTCTGCAACCCACACACCACAGTTCACAGCGACACCAGATCCTTAACCTACTGAGCGGGACCAGGGACTGAACCTACGTCCTCATGGATACTAGTTGGGTTTGTTACCACCGGGCCACATTGGGAACTCCTGGGGCTACGCTTTTAGAAAATGGAGGAACTAAATTTCCACGAGTCTTTAGCAGCTTTAGCATTCTGGGCCCCAGAGATGATCGGCTTCTCACAGTTTTAATTAAGTGCCAACCTTGGGTGCTACATGGTCCCAGCGTGGCTGCAGTCTCCACCTGGCTCCCTTCCCTCCTAAGGAGCTCTGCGGTTTTCCGGGAGAGTGAGCACAGCCGTATTCATCATTGTAAGAGCTGGGGGAGTTCCCGTCGTGGCGCAGTGGTTAACGAATCCGACTAGGAACCATGAGGTTGCGGGTTCGGTCCCTGCCCTTGCTCAGTGGGTTAATGATCTGGCGTTGCCGTGAGCTGTGGTGTAGGTTGCAGACGCGGCTCGGATCCTGCGTTGCTGTGGCTCTGGCGTAGGCCGGTGGCTACAGCTCCGATTCAACCCCTAGCCTGGGAACCTCCATATGCCGCGGGAGTGGCCCAAGAAATAGCAACAACAACAACAACAACAACAACAAAAAAGACAAAAGACAAAAAAAAAAAAAAAAAAAGAGCTGGGATGTCCGGGTGTCCAGGAGCCATGGGGGCTGTTGACTTTGTATCCTTTTACAGAATTATTAAAATCAACAGCCCTAGATTCCTAGTGCTCCCAGTTCCTAATCATCCGCCCTTACTGGGAATATCTAGAGGAGTTCCCGTCATGGCGCAGCAAAAATGAATCTGACTAGCATCCAGGAGGATGCAGGTTTGATCTCTGGCCTCGCTCAGTGGGCTAAAGATCCAACGTTGCCGTGAGCTCTGGCGTAGACCGAAGACGCGGCTCGGATCCCACGTTGCTGTGGTTGTGACATAGGCCAGCAGCTAGAGTTTCAATTCGACCCCTAGCCTGGGAACTTCCATAGGCCGAAAGTGCAGCCCTAAAAAAACCAAAAGGGAGTATCTAGAGGTGCACATGAGCAGACCTGTATTTGAGGATCAGCCTTGACACTTATGGTCTGGGAGACCCTGCAACCTGGTTTAATTTCTATAAACTGTTTTCCCTCAGCGCTATGGAGCTATTACCCGGTGGGGATGTTCTGAGGATCAGATGAGCTGATGTCTACACTGCATCTGGCAGTAGCTGTGGATGTTACCGTTGCCCATCAGACAATAGGGGTTCCCCAAAGGTGTTAAATTCTCATTCTCTCTCCTCTCAGTGATCCTAATGGGAGTGAGGTCAGCAGTTTCTGTCTCCTTCAGGCAAACACAGGAGCCAGAGGCAGTGCCCCCTTCAGGCACCAGCTTTCTGAAGTCCCAAACTTGGATATCAGATAGAAATTAGACCCCAAACACTGTCAACCTGCCTAAGCCATTTTGCATGAATAACTTCCACTCTCCTGGGACAGTAGGAAACTAAGGCCGGACATGTCTCAGTTTTGTCCTTGGCTCTGCAAATTGCTCCAGGTACCTCCACCGCAACACTGTGAGAAGGGCCATTCCTGGGACCAGTCCTTGGTGTCCTGGAGCTGGGGAGTGAATGAGCTGCTAACCACAAGCCAGTTAACAATCTCAGCATGAATCTGAGTTGAAAACAGGCACAAAGGCCAATTAGGAGAGCACCACTAAGGAGAAGCAGGGACCCCTCCCTGGTCTCAGAGCACCAGGCCCATATGTCTCAGGCAGCCTTCACTCAGCAAGTGAGATACCAAGATTACTCCAATCTCATTTACATGCAAGAGAAAAAAAATGCATTGTTATGCAGAGAAAAAATAAAAGATGCAAAATCTTTTCCTCTTTCCATGTGCCTCCATCCTGGCTTCTCAGAAATCGCCAGCCTCTGGAGTTTCCCGGTGGCTCAGTGGGTTAAGGACCTGGCAGGGGTGTCCCTGCTGTGGCTTCAGTTGCTGCTGTGGTGCCAATTTGATCCCTGAGCCAGGAACTTCCATAAGCTGAGAGCATGGCTGAAAAAAAAAAAAAAATCTCAAAGCTCAATAAACTCATTTGACAAAGTAAGAAAGGAAATTTTTCACATAGATCAAATGAGAAGCCAAGATGATTCAGATTCCCTATAGTACTTTTTCTTATTTTTTTTTTAATTTTTTAAATTTTTTGTCTTTTTAGGGCCGCAACCACGGCATATGGAGGTTCCCAGGCTAGGGGGTCGAATCAGAGCTACAGCTGCCGGTCTACACCACAGCCACAGCAACACCAGATCTGAGCCGCATCTGCGACCTACACCACAGCTCACGGCAACGCCAGATCCTTAACCCACTGAGCAAGGGCAGGGACCGAACCCACAACCTCATGGTTCCCAGTCGGATTCCTTAACCTCTGTGCCACGACGGGAACTCCTCAAGTTTGTCTATTTCTACATTGATCACTTGAACATCACCCAGTGTATTAGTCTTCAACTTCTCCTGCAGAAATCCTATGTTCTTGTAGTTGTCCATGTAGGTCACGGTCAGGTCACGATGTTCCTATCAACCTCCAACAAAACAAATGTTATCCTCTGTTCTGCAACTTTTTATCTAAAAAGATGATGCTGTTAAAATCAGAGCCTTGAGAATAGGCTATCCTGTATAATTCCGGCTATAGGCAGCTTTTTTTGGCAAAAGGTGTAGAGTCAGGAAGACTAAGCACAAGAGACAGAGGACAAAGGTTAAAATAAGGTTAAAGTGAAAGGAACAGTTCTAGTATGGAGTCAGATTTGTTCTCCCAACTACGGATGAATGTATGAAGGATAAAGAACCCTCAGAAGAAAGGTGACCCTCTCCTCCCTGTTTCTCCTCCCCACACAGTAGTTTCACCTGCCCCTCCCACCCTGGCAGAGCTGGGCCTGCACAGAGAACTAAAGCAGCAATTCCTGAGCAAAGCTGGTCTGTTTCTCAGCCCCAAGCCCTGCCTAAGAGGCAGTACAGACCTAGCTGTCTAACAGACCCTGCTCAAACCATGAGCCTACCCCTGACCTGCTGGGTATCCTCCCTGAGCTCCAGTAAAAGGAGAATCACACCGTCTCACCAGGAGGTGGGGCGCATTAAGTAAGATAACATATATAGAGCATCCCTCACATACCTGCAGCCAGTAAAATGCAATCTGTCCTCCTACCTGGCTCAGGTTACCCGCTCCTCCACCTCCTCAGTGGATCCAGGTAAGTGCTCACATCCTGCCTCTTACCTACTCTTCTTATTTCTGCAGGACCGGTTTGCATTTCTCAGCTCCACTGCCAAGCAAATCCCTAAACTCCCCTTAGCCTCACTCTCCTCCTCTGTAGTGTTGCGGAAACCGCAAAAACCGTAGCAATGGAAGGAGACAAACAGCACTCAGAGATATGGAAAAGCAAAGTTTATTCAGCACCGGTGCGGGCTCAGAGGAGTCACCTCCAGAGTCTGAGCACCAGGTCTTTGTTCTCAGTAACTTTTATACACTATAAGGTCTTGATTTTCCCATGTAGGCATCCCGGACCTCCCCCCATCCCCAAGCAGACAGTGTTCCTCCCTAAGAAACTGAGCGAGCAAGGTTACAGGAGCAGAACTGATAAGCAATGTTGGGTACATGATTAGCAGGGCTGCTGGCTTGGACAGAGGGCACACAGTTGTTCCATTATTACAAGGGTGGTATAGTGAGGAGCATAGCTGGAAAGGCTTGCAGCTGCCTTCTTAGCCAAGGGAGGTTGTTCTTTAGTTAAAACTCTGTTTCAATAGACTATACAGAACATCAGCACCCAACTTCTCTCGAGGTATACATGAGCAAAGAGACCACTGAAAGGCATCAAGCAGCTTGAGGAAACCTTCCTATTTGCAGACTCTTAAAATGTGTACTGAAGGAGCATGACCCAGAGGGACGACATTCCTTGGTCCTGGGGAAAGCAGAGTGGAGCCTGGCTCAGTCAGGGACCAGATACCTTGTCTGCACAACATCCCATATACCAGTTGCTTGTCCAACCCTCCCTCCAGCTCTCCAATGCAACCCCCAGGATCTCCTGGAAAGACAGCTACACTTGAATATTTACAGTGAGATGGGGATAAAATAAACAGGCCCGAACCAGTCCATGAAGTTGGGTACAGTAAAAAACAATGATCCATCCCCTTTCCTCTTCTTTCTGTCCTTTTTTCTTTTCCTCCTTTCTTCTTGCTTTGCTCAGTCCTCTTTAGTGTCCACTCTGCCTTCACTTGTGCCTGGTTCTAAGGCAAACTGAGGCAGCAGCTATGGGGTTGGAGAGAGTAGTCTGACTTGACCCATCTTAAAAGGTCAAGTTGGCAGGATCTGAAGAGTGACAGGAGGAACAAGGAACAGTCAGGTTGGCTCTGGCATTCTGGCCCAGGCACCTGGGGAGATGATGGTGGCATTCCCTGGAGCAGGGACCCAGGGAGGGGGCAGAGGCTGAGCCCTGTTCCGCATCCCCCATGAGGGAGCAGAGAATGGCTAGCCTGGGACCAGAGACCAAGAAAGAGGCAACCTTAAGAACCATCACCAAGGGGTGATGTAGAACCCCGCGTCCCGGGCACAGGGGGGTTGCCTAGGGCTCGTGAGCCGATTGATAGGAGAAAGGAGCAAAGGTCGAAAATCCAGGGAATCCTGCTAATTGGGGGCTGGGGGCGGAAAGGAGACTGAGAAAGAACAGGTAGAAAGTTTCAGGCAAAGCAGAAAAGAGGAAAGTGAGAAAAGGTGAGGAAGGAGAAAGCTTCAAGGAGAGAAGAATCCTAGTGTCAGAATGAGTAAACCCAAGTGACAGAGGACAAAGGTTAAAGCGAAAGAAACGGATGTAAGATGGAGCCAGATTTGTAGCAGAAGGAACATAGCTGGGACCGGAATCTGGTACACAGCAAGGTGCTGGTGGCTCTTGGCTGGCACTGGAGTGGGTGGGGAGGGGAGCAGACAGCAGAGGCTGAGGAGGGAGTGGAGGTGAAGAGAGGGGCTCTGAATGGAGGAAGAAAGGGCAATAGGCAGAGCTGCCTTCCTGATGCCAGAAAGGCCAGAAAAACCTCAGTAACCACAGGAACGCGGAAGGTGATGGGGGGCACGGACACCATTTGTTTAGCATCAGTTCCATGGCCAACACGGTGTAAGGATCTGTAAGGCACAAAACCGGAATTCAAGGTTCCTGCCCTTTAATGATCAATGGAACAACCATTTGCACAAGGATTTCAGGTGTATCAACGGCTTGCACACATCTGATTTCATTTGCTTCCCACAATGATTTTGTGCGGTGGCATGGTCGCCTCCCATCTCATGGGTGAGGAAGGGAGGGCCAGGAAGATTTTGTCATCTGACCCTGGCCACAAGCCGGCACTGAGCAGAAGTGGGCAGAACCTTCTGAACCCAAAGCATGTTCCCTTTCCATTCCGCCACCATTTGATGCACGCATGCGCACGCAATTCGGGACGCAGAGACAGACCGCAGGCGTGAAGCTCTGCTGCGCATGCCCAGATGAAACAAGGCCCTGAGGTGCCTGGCCGGGCGGGGAGCTGCTCCGGGACCTGCTGCTTTCCAGGTGAGACAGGGAAACCGGGCCACTTGAGTCACCGCCTCGTCACCTCCCTGCCAGGTAGGCAGCCTCTCGGGGCCAAGTTTACACACACAGGGGTCACGGCCACGGTGTGTAAAGTCCCATCCAGCAGAGTCTGTTCTAGGCAGGGAGGTCCCCTCAGCCTGCCCATCTTACTGCCTGAAGGCAGCCTTGTGACCTCAGCAGGTTTGCTGTCTCAGCAAAGCCAAGGCCAGGAAAAACGGCTATTTCCTTGGAGCCACAGGCCAACCCAGATCTCCTGGCAGGTTTCTGTGGTTAAAACTGGGCATCTGGGACAAAGATGACGCTAACTGAAGAGGGTACCCTGGGGACCGAGATACAAGGCCCCAGGCTCTTCCCGTGTGTAGCTAATGATTGTTTTCCAGCAACAGTATTTGCAGACTCAGCAAGACCTTTAAGAGGGAGGACTAGTCGGTGGTTTGGGATCCCCCGGGGCCTGATTGGAGGGAGAAAGATTATGGTAGGTAGGGGTCTGCCTGACCCGGCAGAGATGGTTCCTGAGCTCCTCCAGACCAAGGGAGATGGACAGACACACAACGAATTCAGCCCAGTGGGGGAGTCCTTGCTGCAGGGGCAGCGTGGGGTCTGCTGAAGAGAAAACAAGGCAATCAACCTCCGGGGACCAAGAGCAGCACCCCAGAGCAGCAGGTACCTAAGCTGCACTGCACAGGATTACAGAATCAGTAAGTGTTTGTCAGGCAGAGAAGGGAGGAGCGTGTTCCAGGCAGAGGAAGCAATCTGTATAAAGGCAGAGGAGCATCACAGAGCAAGACAGTCGTGGAAGCTGCAGTTTGGTGTGGCTGGAGCGAGGGCTGCTTAAGTAAAGAAGGGATAGGAAGTGGTGCTGAGCTGCAGACTGAGGCAACATGCTGTATGACCTTGTGAACGCCGCTGATGAGCCAGCCCCTTACCCTTGAGGAACTAACCCGCACATATCCATTGAGCATCTGCTACGTGCTAGCACTGTTCTGGGCATTCCGGACAGCAAAGAAACAAACAAAATTCCTGCTCTTCTAGGGCCTACATCCTGGCAGAAATGAGAAAGATAAATAACCGACTGTGTGATACAATGTCAGGTGGTGAGTGCTTGGCAGAAGATAAAGGGAAAGATAGACAGCAAAATACTGTCTGAGGAGGTGGTGTTTGAGAAGCTGCTTGAAGGACGTGAAGAATAGTCATGTTGATGTTGGGGGAAGATCATCCCAAGCAGAGGGGCTGGCATGTTCCACGGCCCTGAGCTGGAAATGGGCTGCATAGTTCCTGGATCCACGAGAAAACCAAAGTAGCTAGAGCCACATTTAAAAAAAAAAAAAAAAAAGATTTGGGAGAGAGGGTAGAAAATGATGTTGGGGGGAAATGAATATCCACTAGAACTTAAGCAGGAGAGACCAGGTGATGACCAGGTGCCATCACGCTATGACAGTAGTGACCTAATGCCATCACTGCATCCTGATCTCCACGTCAGAGGCTGGCTTGCTCTACGTGCTAAGCAATGCTCCCCACGAGGTGCTTGGACAGGCTCTTAGTGCCACCTCCTCCAGATTCTAACAGCTCTCATTGGTCAGTCCCACACAGTCTCCAGCTGGCCCTCCCACTTGACTCAAGGGAGTTTTGGGGTCTCCCAAGGGCCCAATCATAAGCCAGAAGAATCAGCAGATACCTGATGCCAGCAATTCACAGGAACCTGGAAGAGAAACTCAAAAGAGGGAGAGCCTCACGCCGTCTTCCAGGAGTTGAGTACAGGGACCTGAGGCTCAAAGCTGCCTGCAGCCATCCCCGATGAAAGTCACGCATCCTGTCCCCTCTTTCCACCTGGGAGGCTCCCCTCTGTATCCCAGCACTGAGTTACCTAGAGAGGACTTTGAGAAGCTTGAGGTTCTTGTGAAAATACTTCCTTTAAAGAAACACGTTCTGTGGCATAGGCTGGCAGCTGCAGCTCTGATTCAGTCGCTAGCATGGGAACCTCTAAGTGCCACAGGTGTGGCTGTAAAAAGAAGGGGGAAAAAAAGAAAAAAGAATATGTTGTATTGAATAAATGGGAACTACACACACCCATGACATCAATCAGGTTTTTCTAGAAAATTTGAATATGCTTTATTCGTGCCATAAAACAGTGCAGTGCATGCAGTCATTCAGTAACTTGCATGAGGTCTGCCAGAAGTACCAGCAGTTCCAATCTGAACAGTCTCCTCCTCTGGGGCTAAGAATTCATGTACGTGACCTGATTTATACCAGCGTTAGAAGGAAAGAAAATAGGGCTGAAGACCAGGAGGCGAAACAGGAAGAGTGGGCTGGCAAGCCCTTCCTAACACCCTTTCTCTCCTCTCTCACCTCCTCAGCACCCACAGCAAACTTTCCAGTGGAAAAAATCGGGCAAAAATCAGACGATGGGGAAGTTCCTGTCATGGTGCAGCAGAAACAAATCTGCCTGGGATCCATGAGGTTGTGGGTTCGATCCCTGGCCTCGCTCAGTGGGTTGAGGATCTGGCATTGCCGTGAGCTGTGGTGTAGTTCGCAGACGCGGCTCGGATCCCGAGTCGCTGTGGCTCTGGCATAAGCCGGCAGCAAGAGCTCTGATTAGACCCCTAGCCTGGGAACCTCAATATGCCGAGGGTGCGGCCCTAAAAAAATAAAATAAATAAAACGGAGACCCCAGAGCAGCAAAGCTAGATGCAGGTCATAGAGCTGGTGTATGGCCAAGCCAGGTATAGGGTGCAGGTCTGGGTTCTTATCTGTTGATGCTTAAAAAGTTACCCAAAGCGGAAGACAGTGGCCACTAGGCGGGGTAGTGCCTGGTGGGTTCAGTTCTGTCCCAGGTCTGATGGGAAGCATTTTAGGTCTGGCGCTCTGGTTTGTCTGTGCACAAAGCAAAACCTCTCAGGGACCCTGAACAACATTAACCAAATTCACCAAAGCTCAACTGATAAATCAAAATGTCAGTGTATTTACCCCAAGGAGAACCAAGGACAAAAACTCCTGCCAGGAAAAGGGGGGAAATGCCAGGCTTTCTCCCCCCCTCCCCCATCTCCATGGACATGGCAAGCAGGGTGGTGGGAACCAAAGGGAACCACGCTCTACAGAAGGCTGGCCCGGAGAGTTTAGGAAAAGCACTTGTCTGTCCAAGTCTCAGTTCCTCTCTCGGTGACATGGGGAAATCAGTCGTAGCCACCACCTGTGGTGATGATAAGCCCTGTCGGAAAGCTCCCTGTCCCCAGCCAGGCTTGAAGCTGCTGCTCACTCAATGGCCCCGGTAAGAGAGTGGTAGCTGGGAATGTCTCACTGCCATGGTATCCAGGGTTATGGAGTTGCCCCACTTCCCCTAAAGAGAGAGAGTCAGTAATGAGACAAACACAGCGCACCCTACCCCAGCACAGTGAAACCCCATGGCCAAATCCTGACACCGTGGTCCTCCTTTTCCTAGATGCTATGTCCCTACTGCAGCCCCCATCAAAGCTTCGTGAAGTTTGCAGACCACCTGGGAGTTGGTTCAAGTTTGTCTGGCACGGTATCTATTTTGCTGTACAAGGAATCAGATCCCTTTAGGAAGGTTATGCTTCCTCCAGTTCTCTCCACAGTCCCCGCCACTCCCTATTGTGTTATATCAGGATACATGTTCTTAACTTAGCATCACCTGCCTGGTCTCTAAAGGCAAGTGAGCTTTCGACCCTCCCCAGCCTTAGACTGTCAGGCAAAAGACTGCCTCCAGGTAGGCAATAATTATCTTTAGCCTCAATCACACACCACCCGTACGTTTCCCAGGGTATGTCGTGGTCACCTTGGTGAGAAGTGGGGATCTGGAGTTCCCGTCGTGGCGCAGTGGTTAATGAATCCAACTAAGAACCATGAGGTTGCGGGTTCGGTCCCTGCCCTTGCTCAGTGGATTAACGATCCGGCGTTGCCGTGAGCTGTGGTGTAGGTCGCAGACGCGGCTCGGATCCCTCGTTGCTGTGGCTCTGGCGTAGGCCGGTGGCTACAGCTCCAATTCGACCCCTAGCCTGGGAACCTCCATATGCCGCGGGAGTGGCCCAAGAAATAACAAAAAGAAAAAAAAAAAAAAGTGGGATCTCCCAGATGCCTGCATCAGCAAACAGATTTAGCAATCATCTCCCAGGATGAGGTGATTTTTTCATAAGGTTAAGTTCATCCACTAGGTCTTTATTTCTTGTTCCTGACCCATGGCCCTATCAAGCCCCTGACCCCCTCCCATCCTTTAATGACAGAAGAAACACAGGGAAATGGCATCACGACGTTTGCCACCGCTCTGTGGGTTCTGATTCCGCATCAGACCTGTGGTAAGAGCTGCCGACCGAGCACTCAGAACCCAGCTGTAGAAGGAAAATGACTGTACTCGGGTAGCAAGATGGGCTGGCAGCAAGGAAGGAACCAGACGTCGTACCTAGGGCTGGGTCCTGAACGCTACAAAGGGGAGATGCAGTGGTTTCCAGCAGCTGCCGATAGCAAATTACCACAAGTTTGGTGGCTTTTTACATGAGAAATTTGTTGTCTCACAGCTCTGAAGGTCAGAAGCTCTTCTCAGCAGATGTGTGGTCAGGCCTCAGGGTCTGGGCTGTAGGGCAAAAATCACTCCTTGCCTCTTTCAGCTTCTGGTGACTGCTGGCGTCTCTGGCTTGTAGACGCACCACTCTGGTCTCTAACTCTGTCTCTATGTCACCTTCTCTGTGTATCTCTCAAAACTCCTTCTGCTTCTTTCTTTCTTTTTTTTTTTTTTTTAGGGGCCACACACGAGGCATATGGAGGTTCCCAGGCTAGGGGTTGAATCAGAGCTGTAGCCACTGGCCTACACCACAGCCACAGCAACGCGGGATCCGAGCCACATCTGCGACCCACACCACAGCTCACAGCAATGCCGGATCCTTAACCCACTGATCAAGGCCAGGGATCAAACCCACAACCTCATGGTTCCTAGTCGGATTCATTTCCGCTGCACCACGATGGGAACTCCTGCTTCTTTCTTATAAGGATGCAAGTGGTTGCATTTAGGGCCTGCCGAGTTAATCCAGGATAACCTCCTTCTATTAAGATCCCAGCTCATGAACAGCACAGGGAACTATGTCCAGTCTCTTTCTTGGGATAGACCGTGATGGAAGATAATTCAAGATAGGGAATGTGTATATGCATGTCTGACTGGGTCTCTCTGCTGTACAGCAGAAGTTGGCACAACACTGTAAATCAACTATACTCTAATAAAAAAATTAAAAAAAGAGATCAAGCATATCTTTGGTCACATAAGGTGATATTCACAGGTCCTGGGATTAGAGTGTGAAAGGATCTTTGGGAGGAGGGGCCTTCTGTCCAGGCTACCACAGACGATAACTTCTGAACTGACACTTGAGGGTGAATAGGAGTTTACCTGATGGCAGAGAGTGAACAGCACGTTCAAAGGCCCAGAGGCGGGAAAGTCCCAGGTCTCTCCTGGGAGCCCCTAAGCTGGTGTGTCAGGAGGTCTGGATGAAGAGGTCCGGCTCTGCTGGCAGTCAGAAGCAGGACATGAAGGGCTCTGTCCAGGGCCTGTGTTGTATCCTGTAGGCAATGAGGAACCATTAAGTTTTGATTTTGTTTCGTTTTTGCTTTTTGCTTTTTAGGGCCACACCAGCAGCATATGGAAGTTCCCAGGCTAGGGGCCTAATCAGATCTACAGCTGCTGGCCTACACCACAGCCACAACAATGCCCAATCTGAGCCACGTCTGTCACCTACACCACAGCTCATGGCAAAACCAGATCCTTAACCCACTGATGAAGGCAAAGGATTGAACCCACATCCTCATGGATACTAGTTAGGCTTGTTACCACTAAGCTACAACAGGAACTTCCCATTAGGTATTTTTAAATAGCTAGAGTTTGGGAAGTTTGTCCCCCAGAGTTACAATTCCCTTCATTACGAGAGCATCTTCTTTGCCCCAGGTTATGGTACCAGCACTTATGCTGCTGAGAGGAGGTGGAGAAGGTTGCTGTGCTCACAGACGTGGGGTAAGTACTGTGTCTACAGGATATTTAGACTCCCATGCACACCCCAAAAGGGCTTATTTCCTAGGCTGTGAGCTTCCTGTCTTCAGAAAGCCAGGCCATTAACCCCACTGACTATAGTCTAGTACTTCTAATGCCCACTTTTTATTCATTGATTTTTATTGAAGTATAGTTCATTTCCAATATAGTGTTGGTTTCAGGTGTAGAGCATGGTGATTCAGTACTTTTGCAGCTTATACTCCATTATAAGGTATTGGGTATAATTCCCTGTGGCAGACAGTATATCCTTGCTGCTTACCTATTTTATATACTGTCTTTTGCATCTGTTAATTCCTTGCCACTAATTTGTCCCACCCCCTTTGATAACCACAGGCTTGTTTTCTGTATCTGTGAGTCTGTTTCTGTTTTGCATATACATTCATTTGTATTATTTTTTTAGATCCACCTCTCAGGGACTAACCCTTCCTTTTAAAGCACAGGGCTCTGGACCACAGTGACAGTAGTCATGGGGGCTGGTGCATGAGATCCCAGGGAGAAGGAGCCTGGAGAGGGTGTGAAGAGAGCCTGTGAGCTGACAGACCAGCCTGCTGGGGTTTGGTTGGTTGTTTCTATCAGCCTGTCTGTCTGTGGGAAGGTCTAGAACCTCCATCCTCCAGCTTCCTTATTTCCCTAGTGGCCGGGGGAGTAATACCTCCTGCACCCGGGATTTGCGCAGGAAGAGAATTGGAGATTGTACTCTTAAAAGCACTTTCACGGACACTCTCTTACAATGGCCCCGTGAAGAACAGAAGGCTGGCACACTGTATGCGCATCCATCATATTTTTATTTCTTGTTCCTATTACGTGGCTCCCTTATAAACACTGTTCTTTCTCCTGCCAGCACTGCTGGAAGAAACCAATGGCAATGTTACCATGAATTTTACAAACATGCCCTCATTTGACAAATATAGGAAAAGCCCAGAGAGGCTGAATGGCCTTGCCAGAATCTCCTGCCTGTGATTTTAGAGCCGGAATGGACATTTAGGACCATTTACCCAACTCCAGGTAGAGTGTAAGCTCCTTTCTTCAGGACAAGGCCCACACGTTATCATCTCTGTACCCCATAGAGAGCCTGACACGGTCCGCTCTCAAGACACACGCCATGAGGGACCGGCCAAGCTGGGACCCCCTTGATCTCCTGACCCCCGGGATCGTACCCTTTCCCACATACAAATTACTTACCAATGTCCCTGCTCACATCAAGCTGTTCACAGTTCTTATGTTTCTAATTCGTACACCATTTCATTTCTCTCCCCACCAAAGTCCCCTCTTCCAATGCTTGTGGCACCCAATCAGACCCTCCACAGAGCTCTTAGCCCCATGTCACTGTCTGAGAACCATCTCCAAGGAGCTCCCAGAGTTGATCCATTCAACTCCATCCATCCCCCACCCTCCTGTGACAAGACCGACACAACTGCATGTAGCAGAAATAAAAGCTCAGGCTTTAAAGCAAACCAGTCCTGCAGCTTTGCCCCAGTTGAATGTGCTTATGTGCCAGAAGGTCACCTTTTCCTGACACCTGTCTCACCGTCATCCTCACATCAGTCAACACATATGTAAGGAATTTGTACACAGTACAAGGCCCTGTGTGGGCCCCTGATTCGGGCATCAGAAAAGTGATTATTCAATAACTCACCCAATCATATGGCAGACATTTACTGGACACCCACCACCAGGATGGAGAATAGATTGCCTTTAGGTTTCAAACAGAGCTGACAGCAGCTGATGAGCTTCTCTGTTTTGAGAAGGACTGTGAGGCTTTTTCTTCCAGGTGAAGAGTGCTGGGATCAATTACTGATGTCTGCCATGAGTGCAGACAAGGGCACTGGCAACACAGCTACATTTTGTGCCAGGTAGTGCCTAGACGCTGGGAGTTAAATGGTGACTAAGTCCCATTTCCCACTCACAATTTCGTAGTGAATGGTTTCATTCTTTTAATTTTTAAAATTTAATTTTGGATACATGGAAGTTCTCAGGCTAGGGGTCAAATCGGAGCTGCAGCTGCTGGCCTGCACCACAGACACAGCAATACCTGATCCGAGCCATATCCGCAACCTACGCCACAGCTCACAGCAACATCAGATCCTTAACCCACTGAGTGAGGCCAGGGGTCAGTCCCACATGCTTATGGATACTAGTCAGATTCCTAACCTGCTCAGCCACAACAGGAACTCTGATTTTATTCTTTAGAATGGTAAATGGGGCCGATGAATGGACAGAGATCTTCTCAGCTCTAGTGCCCCCCCCGCCTTTTTTTCTTTTTTGGATGAAGTTCCTGGGCCAGGGATCAGATCAGAGCCATAGTTGCAACCTAAGCTGCAGCTGAGGCAATGCCAGATCCTTAATCCACTGTTCCAGGCCAGGGATTAAATCTGCATCCCGCGCTCCCAAGATGCCACAGATCCCTAGCCCACTGTGGGAACTCTATAGTGCCCCATTATTTTGTGAGCATCTGGGAAGCAAAACAAGGACACCTACCTGGTCTGGCATCTGTAAGAGAAGATACTCGACTTTGCCAGGAAACTCAAGGGGGTCTTTCAAAAGGACCACCTCCTCCCTCTGCATTGCTGCCCTGAATTTCTGGCTCTGTTCCATTGCAGATGCTGTTCCCTGCGCTCCTGGCCATGCAGGGCATTATGGGTGCCCTGTACCGTGTGGTCATCACTTCCCTGGGTTTGCTCAGCGGCCCCCTCTGTGACATGGGCAGTGGAAACTACAGCTACCCTTTCAGGACCGCCTCCCTGGAGTGAGTAGCATCTATGGCCATGGGTCAGTGTCTAGTATCTAGAAATGATACAGTGGTGACCACAGAGAGCGTGTGCTCTCAGGATTGACTATCTGGTAACGGGGCCAAGTACTTCCATTGGTATCCATGTCTTGCTCCTCTCTCTGTACCATATCAACAGTTTTGCACCCCAAATCATCAATCTCTAGAGGTGACTGTCCATGAATTAAGCAGTTCACCCAAGGTATTCAATCTCTGACTTCATTAGTTGTGATTATTAAACTCAGTTGAGTACGAGCAAAAGGCCTGACGAGGCACTGTGATAAGAAAAGGGATTGCAGGAGTTCCCATCATGGCTCAGTGGTTAACGAATCTGACTGGGAATCATGAGGTTGCGGGTTCGATCCCTGGCCTTGCTCAGTGGGTTAATGATCCCATTTGCCGTGAGCTGTGGTGTTAGTCGCAGATGCAGCTCAGATCTGGCATGGCTGTGGCCCTGGCATAGGACAGCGGCTACAGCTCCGATTAGACCCCTAGCCTGAGAACCTCCATATGCCATGGATGCAGTCCTAGAAAGACCAAAAAAAAAAGAGAGAGAGAGAGAAGGGATTGCAAAGGAAGGATAAAACCACTTGCCTATGCAACTTGCCTGTTCACAACCTAACTGGGGAGACTTAACCAAATTCACGATGACTTCACAAAAGACCAGTCCTTGTGCTTCTTACTGTGATTGCAAGATGCCCTTTAGCAATAACCAGCAAGACACTTTGAAAAAATTAAGGTTTCTGCAGGACCTGGAAAGTACACAGAACACCTGGAGCCCCCCAGTGAGGTGGGGGGTGGGCTGAGTGCGTGGGCTTGGGGTTCTTTTACTGAGATTGAGGGTGGGAGTTTAGGGTCTCACAGGCTCACTCTTATCAGTGAATTTAAAATGTAAGAGCAGGAATTTAAAGCACAGAAAGAGAAAAAAACAGTGGCCCCAAAGATCAGTGATTGAAATCAACCAAGATCTCTGAAACAAAAGAGGCTCAGTCATGCAAAGAGGCCTGGCTCTTTACCTAATCGTGAAGCTAGCACTATGTTTATTCAAGGTAGCCCTCTTTGAATAAATGAGGATGCCTCCCAATGAAAGCTTAAGTCAGGCACTTGCATTTCAAAAAGAAAAACCAGCTGTCAGGGTTTACACTGCTGGGGTGCACAAATATCCTGAAATGGCAGGCCCGTGATACACATCAATTTTCCTAAAGGAATAGGGAAAAAACCCAGCACCACTGATTGAGAAACATGCTGCTTCTCATTACCCCTTCTCTGCCTGGTAGAGAGCTCATCCATCCCCAACGTTTAGAACCCTCCATCTAGCCGTATAAGTGATCCCCAAATGTCTATCTCCAGCCCAGATCTTCCTTTTGAATTCCTGACCCAAATACCAAATTACCTCTGCGAAATTTCCTTATGAGAACCTCACATCATTTCAACATTAGTGTGTCCAAACCCTTAACGGCCCCTCGCAAATCTCGGCTCCGTCATCCCCAGCCCAGTAGATGGCGCCTATGAGTCAATGATGCCTTTCTCTTCTTGAGCCCCCGCCTTCCATCCGCCGCAATACACCTTGAATCTGGCGGCTGCTCTTCACCCAGTCTGTCATCAGCCGCTTCCAAATCTGCAACACTTTGCCTCCACGCCTACCCCAGCCCCCCAGCAAGCATCCCAGTTCCACTTTGCCCTTCAGTCCTTTCTCCGTAGGTGAGCCACAGGGACGGGGAGGGAGCGGGGGGCATGTAAAATGTAAAACTGCTGATGACAGCAAAGAGATGTTGACATTTAAGGAACCTGTGATCTCACTGAGAACTCAATAGATGGGAATGGATATGGGCGAAGGCAATGGTACTAAATAATATATAACTCCATGCAACAGGGCCATTTTCTCTTTGTCCAGCTAGTGCCCTTTGATTCCAAATTTCCCTTACAGATTTCGCTTATAGGCAGTTTCCTCTTACAACGCCCTGCCCCCACGCCCTCGGCTGCTGCCTCCTTCAAGGGGCAGGGACTCCATCTTTCCTCTGGAAACCTTCTCCAGCTATTCTAGACCTCTGGATCTCCTCTTTCTATGATAATAATGATAAATATATTGCCGACTGCATGGCAGACACCATGCTAAGAGCTAATCCTCCTAACCGCTCGATGCTATTTTTTAGCCCCATTTTATATAAAAGGAACCTGTTACACAGAAACACTTGGGAAACGGGGCCAGACTGCATACTTATGCATATATCAATCAATGGCATATTGATTACATTGAATTAAAGTTATTTAAGAAAGAACTGATGCAAGAGGGACACACTGACCCTCTTCCCTGAAAGCAGGAAATAAATCTGTCATGTCGGAGTTCCTGTCGTGGCTCAGTGGTATCCATGAGGATGCAGGTTCGATCCCTGGCCTCGCTCAGTGGGTTGGCGTGGGCTGTGGTGTAGGTCGCAGACGTGGCTTGGATCCCGAGTTGCTGTGGTGTGGTGTAGGCTGGCGGCTACAGCTCTGATTCGACCCCTAGCCTGGGAACCCTCATATGCCATGAGTGCAGCCCTAAAAAGACAAAGGACAAAAAAAAAAAAAAAAAAAAGAAAAAGAAAAAAAAAAGAAGAAAATCTGTCATGTGAAAGGTACTCTCCCTATATCTGGATGAAATGGGACACCCTTATTACCAGAGATGAGGAATTTGGGGCCAAGAAATCTTTATAAGCAAAGCTTGTTACTTCTTTAACTTACCACTCCAGGCCCAAACTATTTAGATTCTTCACCAATTAAGCACCCAAACCTAAGTTTCTTCATCTTGCCAATTCCTCACAAATTTATCGTTTCTTTGCCTAAAGAGTCTAAGAGTTGCTCTCATTGGCCTCTTCTTAGGTTTATTTCTATGAGAGCTTCATGGGCATGAATTTAAATTTATTTCTTTTTCTCCTGTTACTCTGTGTTGTGTGGATTTTATTATTTGTCCAGCCATAAGAACTCAAGACGGGTAGAGAGGGAAATTTCCTCTCCCCGACAAGCTGATCTAGAACTTCTTAGTGATGGAGCTAATTAATTAGGACCTGGTCTGTGCGACCTCAGTGTCCAAGCTCTGACTGAACCACTGAACCAACTCCTTCCTGCGTCTGAGCTCTTTAGAGCAGTTCACATCCTAAATCACACAACTTCCCCCTTCCTCCTGTGCTCCCTTGTGTGGCCATGCCTGTACCCACAATGCCTTGCTGAGATGCTGTGCTGTTACAGGGAAAAGGGGTGTTCGACCTTCCCACCAATAGGCAGTCGTGAATGTGCTGACCTTACGAAGATGAGAGCGATGTATGAGACTAGTCTCCTCACTTGCCGCTTGTAAGTAGCAGCTCTCTCACTTTCCTGTCTTTCAAAGCCAGGCTAATTGTCTCCTCTGTCCTGGCAGGAACAGCTACTTATTCACCCAGCCCACCTGGGCCACCTGCCAAGAGCCCGAGCACATTGTCCCCTGGACTGTCGTGGTGGAAGCTGCCCTTTGCCGCAGCCGAGTTGTCAGTGGACCCTGTCTTGTCTTCTGTGGTACCTGTGTCCAAAAAAGACAGGTCGGTGCTTCTTAGAACCCAGGAATTCTCAAGTCATTTCCCCTGCCCTGTCCCTCATCTCTTCCTGACCCCATACTTCCAGAGGGAATCCAGGAACCAGGAAATGCCTTTCGAAATGTAGAACTTGTGCAGTGTTGGTGGAAGAGCGGTGAGCATAGCTGCCTTCCAAGCGGTAGAACTCCATTTGGCACTTCGGGCTTCATTTTCTCTCAGGTGAACATAACTGGCTTATGACCAGCCTAAGAAATCGCAACTGATTGGCAGAGTTCCCCAGGTTCAGAAGGACTGGATTTGGTGAATGCCAATCCACACGGTTCTGAGGAGCTGAGGAAAAGTTCCCCATTGTCATGAAAGTCAAGATTTTCAATCTTCTTTTGCAAGAAGCAAGGTTGTTCTTTCCCCCCAAATGATCTCTAAGAATGATATAAGAAGTCATAGGACTGTAAATAATTTAAAAAATTTTAAGTAATAACATAGTAATAGTCGCTTAAATGTATTCAGTCGTTACTATATCCCAGGCCTAGTGCTAAGCACTTGCTGTACATTATTTCAGTTAATTTTATAAAGCAAGTAGCCTTATAATGCCATCTTAGAGATGAGGAAGCTCAGGCTCAGAGAGGTTCAGTTACTTGTCCAAAGTCAATAAATCTCAGTTTTGAACTTGAGCCTGATTCCAGCATTTGTATTCTTGATCACTCTCCAGTGGTACTCAAACCACTGAACTCGTTCTATGGATTTTAATGTGTTCTTCATCTACCAAAAAATAAAAGGGTAGAGGAGACTCTTTGGTCAAGTTAATTTGTGATACGTGGGATTAAACAAAGTGTCATAGGTTTCTCGATTGCAGGACTTGTCAGAACCTTTACAAAGCCAGTGTGCAGGAGTTCCCACTGTGGCACGGTGGGTTAAGAGTCTGACTGCAGTGGCTAGGGTTACTGCGGAGCATCGGGTTTGATCCCCAGCCCAGTGCAGTGGGTTAAAGTATCTGGTGTTGCAGCTGTGGCTGGGATTCGATCCCTGGCCCAGGAACTTCATATGCCATGGGTGCGGCCATTCAAAAAAAAAAAGGTGTGCATTACTAATCTTCAGGAATTGAATAGAAAATGCACGATTTCCCAACGGTCTTATTTAAGCACAAAACCTTTTCTCTCAGAATAATTTTGTTATTTTTTTATTTTTTGTCTTTTTAGCCCCACACCTGCAGCATATGAAGGTTCCCAGGCTAGGGGTCAAAACAGAGCTATAGCCACCGGCCTACGCCAGAGCCATAGCAACATGGGATCTGAGTCGCATCTGCAACCTACAGCACAACTCACAACAATGCCAGATCCTTAACCCACTGAGCGAGGCCAGGTATTGAACCTGCGTCCCATGGATACTAGTCAGATTTGTTTCCACTGAGCCATGATGGGAATTCCATCTCTCAGAATAATTTCGATATGGCTAATATTCCATGGAGCACTTTGAAAAGTACTTGCATGATTCAGTGATATGGTCAAACCTACCTCACTTAACCCAGGAAAGTATAAGAGACTTCTCCAAACCCCCTGAGAAGCAGAAAAAATATGGACTAAAACCATGCAAGAACTACTCAGCTGTGTGAAAAAAAGAAAAAAGAAAGTTTTGCTGAGATTGCTAGAATCAGAAGTTTTCAGACTTCCTTACTGTCATTGCAGCAAACATTTATTTCTATTTTAAAAAAATTTTATTGAAGTATAGTTCATTTACAGTGTATTAGTTTCAGGTATATAGCAAAGTGATTCATATATATGTGTTATAGATACTCAGGCAGATATAAGTGTGTATGTATATATATTCTTTTTCAGAGTCTTTCCCATTAGAGGTTATTACCTATATGATATCTATATGATGTTGAATATAGTTCTCTGTGCTACACAGTAGGTCCTGGTTGTTTTTCTTTTATGTATGGTAATGTGTATCTGTTAATCCCAAACTCCTAATTTTTTTTTTTTTTTTTTTTTTTTTTTTTTTTTTTTTGTCTTTTTGCTATTTCTTTGGGCCGCTCCCGCGGCATATGGAGGTTCCCAGGCTAGGGGTTGAATCGGAGCCGCAGCCACCGGCCTACGCCAGAGCCACAGCAACGCAGGATCCGAGCCGCATCTGCAACCTACACCACAGCTCACGGCAACGCCGGATCGTTAACCCACTGAGCAAGGGCAGGAACCGAACCCGCAACCTCATGGTTCCTAGTCGGATTCGTTAACCACTGCGCCACAACGGGAACTCCCCAAACTCATAATTTATCACCCCCATTTGGTAACCATAAGTTTGTTTTCTATGTCTGTGAGTCTGTTTATGTTTTGCATGTATTTTCATTTGCATCACTTTTTAGATTCCACAAATAAGTGATATCACATGACATTTGTCTCTCTCCCAGCAAACATTTTTAAGAACTTAATCTACCATACAAGCCATGGCAGTTCCCAAAGAGGCATCAGACAGGTTTTCTGCTTCGAGAAGCTTGCAAACCAATGGCTCTTGCATAGCTGACTGCTCCATAGATGGTGCCCCAAGCCCTTGCTAGCCCATATGGCAGCTTGGTACCAATTAGAAAAAAAAGCAGATGCTACATCTTTTTTCTTTCTTTTTAGGGTGCACCCAAGGAATATGGAGATTCCCAGGCTGGGCGTCAAATCAGAGCTGTAGCTGCCGGCCTATACCACAGCCACACACTGCCAAATCTGAGCCACATCTTTGGCCTTGTCACAGTTCACAGCGATGCTGGATCCTTAACCCACTGAGAGAGGCCAGGGATCAAACCTGCGTCCTCATGGATACTAGTCAGATTTGTTTCCACTGAGCCACAGTGGGAACTCCAGATGCTACATCTTGGCAAGTAGTCAAAGCCAATGATAAATTTTTTTCAAGGTAACTTCTCCTCCAGGCTGATGCCTGTTTGGGGATCATGTCCCCCCAGAGTTCATATTTAACACAAATCTCAGAATGCGACCTTATTTGGAAATAGAGTCTTTGACAATGTGGTTAAGATGAGGCCATGAAAGGAGTTCCCATCGTGGCTCAGTGGTAACAAACCTGACTATTATCCGTGAGGACATGGATTTGATACCTGGCCTCGCCGAGTGGGTTAAGGATCCGGCATGGCCATGAGCTGTGGTGTAGGTCGCAGATGCGACCTGGATCCCATTTTAGCTGTGGCTGTGGTGTAAGCCTGCAGCCGTAGCTCCGACTCCACCCTTAGCCTGGGAACCTCCATATGCTGTGGGTGCGGCCCTAAAAAGACAAAAGACAAAAAAAAAAAGATGGGGCCACACTAGATTAGGGTGGACTCTAAATCCAATATGACCAGAAGAGAAGAAACCCACACAGAGAGAAGGCCACACAAAGATGGAGGCAGAAATGGAAGCTATGCCACCACAACCCAAGGGACGCCAGAGGCTGCCGACGACCGCAGGAAGCCCAGGGAGAGACATGGAACAAATTCTCCCTCTGAGCCTCTGGGACCAGCCAACCTCTTGATTTTAGACTTCTAGCCTCCAGAACTGTGAGTGGATAAATGTCTGTTGTTGGAAGCCTCCAGTTACCCACAGTCTATTAGCGCAGCCCTTGGAGACCCACGCCGAATCCCACAGCAAGGTCCCGGCCAGTGGGGCGCAGCTCCTCTGGACCACTGGCTTGTACAGAAACATCCTGCTCAAATGAAGGTGGCCCTGTTGCTGTCACAAATGCCCAGCTTCCCTGCCACCTCAGGCTGATCCTTTAGCTTCCCTTTAGCCCTCCCACCACCCAGATAGAGTACCGGGTACCCTGCCACGACACCCAAGACTGGTCCCTCAGCCCTGACGATGCTGTGTGGTTGCTATCCCTGTGAAACGGGTAGGCTTAGGGAAGGGACGTCTTTAGAACAGTCTGTCCATCAAATTGTATGGCACTCTGCGGCCCAACTACTGTTTCCCTGGGAGGAGGAAAAAAAAGTCCAAAGCGAAAAGTTTTATTAGCTTTTCCCCATTGAAACACCCTCTGTGTAAAGTGATGGATTTGAAGCAAGAAGGAGAAAGGTTTTCTGCCGCTGGCAAAAGTCCCTCTTGTGGTTCTTCCTTTGGTGAGTAAAAGGAACTCACATTTAAAGACATCCAAGTACAAACACTCTGTGGCCAATAAAGTGGGCGGAGGAGGCACTGAGCTGCCCTGGGGCGCGGCCCCAGCTCGTAAAGGCAGCAGAGTTCAGCCCATGCGCCCCATCAAGGGCTTCAGAGAGCAGGAAGCGCGCCACCAACATTTTAACGTGGAGCCAGCCATAAAATGATTCATGATTAATCCACTAAAAAAGTGTTTATTGCCCAATGGAAGAGAGCCCTCTGAAATTAAATAGAAACTCTTGATTTTTGAGGCTGACTTAGGTCTACTCCAGCTACGTGACAATTATTTTCTGAGTTCCCACAACGCACAAAGCCAAGTGCCCAGAGAAAGCAGGGGTGAGCAGGCTCTCAGTTCCGAATGAAAGGGTTTAAGCAGAGAGGAAATTTTCAGGGCACGACCACCTAGATGTAAGGCAGAAACAGTAGAGGTGGTGATTTCCACTTCTATCTCTGTGTCTCAAGCATGTCTCACCTTTTTAAATTCCTGACTCGCTCCAGAGAAACCACGTGTTTCCAGATCAGAGGTGACTGACATTGTCTTTTCCAAACTCACATCTTGGAGGAGTTCCCGTCGTGGTGCAGTGGTTAACGAATCCGACTAAGAACCATGAGGTTGCAGGTTCGGTCCCTGGCCTTGCTCAGTGGGTTAAGGATCCGGCATTGCCGTGAGCTGTGGTGTAGGTCGCAGACACGGCTCGGATCCCCCATTGCTGTGGCTCTGGCGTAGGCTGGTGGCTACAGCTCCGATCGGACCCCTAGCCTGGGAACCTCCATATGCCGCAGGAGCGGCCCAAGAAATGGCAAAAAGACAAAAAAAAAAAAAAACTCACATTCTTGATATTTACAGTGTTTACATAACACGATCCACCTGTTATTGGAAATATGAGGGAAAATGGGTCTTCATGGTGAGTTTAGAGATTCTTTGCTCCTCGCACTTGGTTATAGTATAACAATTTCTGTATTTTCCAGAATGAACACTTTGATTTTTATACTTATAAAATATGTGAAAAAATTTGATTTTCCCATGTTATAAAAACCATCTAGAAGACTCATCTGTCTGCCGTATTTGATGAAATGCTCTTACAGGTCTGAAACGGACTTGAGGAAAACTTCATGGTTCAAAGACTCATTGACAAAACTAACATTCAGTATTTCTCCCAGGTCAAATGGGAAGAAAGTAATTTTAAAGGTGGGAGAGGCCTTATAGGGAGTGGGGGAAAAAAATGAAGCTAACCAAAGTAGCTTTGGAAAATGTTATTTTGACCAGAAATTATAAGAGTAAAGACAAAGGGAATCGTACATAAACCCTGTATTCTCAGTTGCTTCTCACGGGGGGATGAATTAACCATCATGGAAATGCTGTGCAGGTGTAAAGGGGCTGAATGGTGGATGGTGGGAGCCAGGTTTCTCACTGTTGTAGGATAATTCTCACAGATAAGCAAAGAGGGAAGGCTAGAATAATCCATGTAGGACTGGATTAGAGTCAACCACATCAGTGTAAACTCATGTTTGGCTTAACATAGATACATATGGATAGATATAGAAACACAGATATGTGTATACAGATATGTGTATTATACATACATATATTTCCTGCTGAGAGACCAGAAGCAGTGACACCCCAGTAGCCATGAGCCCACCCAGTGCCAAGATCTTGGTTTCTAATGCCATTCTCTACTAAAAGCAACTAGGGCTCCTTGAAGAAATGACTGCTTCTAGGTATGAGGATGAAGGATGAGGAAGAGCTTGGAGCATATTGCTGTACCAGAAAAAAGGATGTGGTCAATATATAAAAGGCGAGGCATGAAAACAAACTAACAAGCCAAGGGGACGTAGGAGTAGGAGTCAACCTAGAATAGCTCCCGTGGGTCAAGGGATCGAACCTGCAACCTCATGGTTCCTAGTCATTTTCGTTTCTGCTGTCCCATGGCAAGAGCTCCCGGATGACGTTTTAATTGAGATTAACATCACCAATGATAAACAGTGTTGATAACAAGCACTCCTGATATGATGTAATGAGAAGGGCACTTCACCTCATGATCTTCCTCCCCGCAACCTATGAGCCCATTCTAACTATGAGAAAAATATCAGGAGTTCCCTTCGTGGCTCAGTGGTTAATGAACCGGACTAGAGTCCATGAGGATGCAGGTTCAATCCCTGGCCTTGCTCAGTGGGTTAAGGATCCCGTGTTGCCGTGAGCTGTGGTGTAGGTTGCAGACTCCGCTCCTATCCCAAGTTGCTTCAGCTGTGGTGTAGGATGGCAGGTACAGCTCCAATTTGACCCCTAGCCCAAGGACTTCCAGATGCCACCGGTGCAGTCCTAAAAAGCAAAAGCCAAAAAAATTCAGACAAACTGAGTGACATTCTGACCAATGCTCCTCAAAATTGTCAAGGTCATCAAAAACACAGAAAATCTAACAAAATGTCATAGCCACAAGGAGCCTAAAGGGGCCTGACAACTAAATGCATTATCAGATCCTAGATGGGATTCTTGAATAGAACAAAGACATTAAAGGGAAAGTTAGTGAAATTTGAATCAAACATAGAGCTTGGTCAATAGAAATGTACCATCATTGATTTCTTAGTTGTGACAAGGTGCCATGGTAATGTAAGAGGCTCACACAGTGGAAACAGAGTGGGGCTATATGGGAACACACTCTGCACTATTGATGCAATTTCCCTGTAATTCTAGAACAATTCTAAAGTAAAAAGAGGCATTAATATAAACTCATGTTTAGCTTAATAGAGGTGCACATGGATAGTTCTAGAAATGCAGATGTGTGTCTATGCATGGGTTATTATACATATATTTGACTTTTCATAGCCACAGATTCTGTATCCACAGATTCACCCAACCTCAGATTGAAAATATTTGGGGAAAAAAAACTCCAAAGTTTGAGTTTGATGTGCTACAACATGGCATTTACACTGTATTAAGTATTTTAAGTAATTTAGACATAGTTGAAAGTATTCAAAAGGATGTGTATAGGTTTCATGCAAATACTATAGCAATTTTTTTAGCTTTTTTTTTTTCAGGACATTTATTCATTCACATGGCTTTAAGACTCAGGTATGGCTCGATCAAGCATCCCAGTCTAGTTTCTAAGTGTGTTTATATGTTCCCACTCAGGTCTTTTCTTTGTCACAAGATGTCTGCAGCAGCTTCAGAACATATGTCCAATCGAGTACAATGCAATGGAAAAATGAACCTGTTTCTTCAAAAATTTTCCCAAAAAATCTCATTACTTTTCATTGGGTATCATGGGGTCAGTTAGCCATTTCTGGTGGGGAAAATACAGTGTTTTGATTGACACACCTGAGTGTCTTTCCAGGGTGAACTGGAAAAGAGAAAGAAGCAGCCTGGGGCTGGGGGGTCCAGCATTTACCAGCATAACTGTTCTTCCAGATTCTACTGAAGGATTTTTATGAGAGTCACAAGCATCTGCAAATGTTGGTGTCTGCAGGAGTCTTAGAGCCAATCCTAGGAAGATCCCAAGGGACGACTGTATGCATATTTCCTCGCTCTGCTGTGAAGACTAGAAGCAGTAAGTCCCCAGTAACAATGAGCACACCCAGTGCTCCTTCTAATTATTTATTTTAAAATAATTTGACATTTTAAACTTAAAATGTTATCAAATTTATTGTTCTCAAAAAAGCAAAGAAAAAGAGGGAAATGGATTTCTTTAACTAAGAGGCTTGGAGCTTCCCAATCAGTCCACGCAGCAGCCTAGAAAAAGCAAAATTATCCAAAATTGGAGACAGACTTGTAGGGGAGCAAAATTTGCCACCCCAATGTGTCTTTTTAGCATATGGATTATTTCCAGCTGAAAACAATCAAGACCCGAAAAGACTCAGAAGAAATTTTGACCTTCACCCTAACTGCCTAAAAGAATTTAGATGGAGGGTCTGTTCCCAGGATAGAGCTGTCACCAAGTATAGCTACAAGGAATAGGGACCAGGGGTGGTGGGGAAGCTCTAGACAGGGCCTAGAGATCAGAATTTGTGTCCCATGGTCTCTCAGGGCCCAGAAAACACTTATTTACCAAACATCTGCTTTTCCATCTCCATGTGTATTACCTTCCTCCCCTGTGAGGTCCCAAACCACTAGCCCCCAACATCCTCTTTTGTTCTTAGCTGAAGATGGTATGTGAGGTCTGGCATCCAGCCATCTTGGGGAGATACCCAGGTTTCTGGAGCACTCTCGTGTGCACATGTTATTAAACTTCTGTTTGTTTTTCTCCTGTTAACTTCTTTCATATCAGCTTAATTCTTAAATCAGTCAGAAGATCCTATCAAGGAGCAGAGGAAAATTTCTTCTCTCCCCACTAGAAAAGAGGAGAAGGGCAACATAGGGGTAGGGAATCAAGGCAAACAATTACTGTGTATAAAATAGGTGTTTCTAGACTTCCTGTTGTGGCACAGCAGAAACAAATCTGATTAGTAACCACAATGAGGTTGTGGGTTCTATCTCTGGCCTCACTCAATGGGTTAAGGATCCGGCATTGCCATGAGCTGTGGTTGTAGGTCACAGACAAGGCTCGGATCCTGCATTGCTGTGGCTGTGGCATGGGCTGACAGCTGTAGCTCCAATTGGACCCCTAGCCTGGGAACCTCCATATGCCACAGGTGCAGCCCCAAAAAGCAAAAAAAAAAAAAAGTATTTCCCTGTGCTGTATGGTATCAGGGAAAAATAGCTTTACAGCCCAGGGAAATACAGCCATTATCTTATAATAATTTTAATGGAGTATAATCTGTAAAAATACTGAATCTCTATGCTGTACACCTAAAACTAATATAAAACTGTAGATAAACTATAATAAAATAAAAAAGACCTGTATGCAGTCATACAGACACCATAGCTGTTGAGTTTTCTCAGATTTAGATTCTCAAAGAACAAGGTGTCCTGCTTGCTTTGCTTTTGGTTCATCAACTGTCATTGAAGCAGAATCAGGTTGATATGGGCAAAAGAAGCCTGATAATACAGCCATCACTGAGAGATGACAAGGGTGTCTGGGAAATACAAACACTTTTCGTCACTTTGATCTTCAGTACTTTGTTGATGAGGGGGAAATGTTGACAGTTCATTTCCTTCTCAGTTTTTTTCACGGAAAACAGAGGCATCTGCTTTGCCTTGCAGAGGCTGCTGATAAATCTCAAATGCTGGCATTTTCTGATGAGCCATATGTGCCCTAAACTTGGAGAGCATGTTTGTCGCATCCTGCTGACACCAGCCTGCTATAGTCACTCTCCCAATTCAAACCCAGTGGCTTTGAATGATGAGGCAGCAGCAAAATAAGCAAAGCTCAGAAGAAACACAAAACCGGCCCAGCTGCGGCCCAGATGGCCTGACTCATGCCCTTCCTGCCCAGGGGAGGTTGGGTTGGCCTCTGGTGACCCTCCCACAAGTCACCTCAAGCACTCTGAGCTGGACCATTCTGGAATGAAACTGGGAACTTATCCTTTAATTACTTAATATCCTACAAGACTTTGAAATCCATCCCCTCTGTCATGGAATATGAGTTCTGGGCTAGCACCTGGGTTTCTATCTCAGCCTCACCCCGACTATATATGACCCTGGGCCGACCGTCTCCTCTTCCCCACCTCATAGGAATGTTGTTAGGATAAAACAAGATAAAATGGGAACCTGCTATGTATCAGGAACACAGTACGCCTAGAATCACTGTTACTAGTGGTGTATTTCTGCTCCTGATTAGCTCTTGCCTGGACAATTGCAGTAGCCTCTTAACTGGTTTCCTGCCTCCAATCTTCACCTGAATCCATCCCACACATTGCTGCCAAAGTCAATTTTCAACACGCAAATCTGATTTTAAAACCCTCCAGTGATTCCTCTGCCAACGTGTACCTAACGTCACATATGTGACCCATCAAATCCTTTTTCATCTGACACCTCTGCACCTGTACCATGTGGTATGCTCAGCCTAGAATGCCCTTTCTTACCCTAACCACCTGAAAAACTCCTACTTAGCCCTTCAGATTCAACTTAAGCATCATTTCCTCCAACCTCCTCCTGCCAATCCAAGCAGAGTCAAGCCTCATGTTCTTTGCTTCCTGCAGAGCACTCAGTGTTGCCTTTTATGAGGGCACTTACTGCATTGTGCTGGCATTGTTGGCCCGGCATTCTTTCATTCTAGTCAGTTTAGTTTCACCAGGACACAGGTGTAAGGTCAAGTTCAAGGGCTATAGAGAACAGCAAACCAGACTCAAGAGGGAAGCTTTTATTCTGGTTTTCCAGCACTTTGGCCAGCTAGCAATGCAGAGAGTACACACACGAGAATGCTGTGTTCTTCTCTGTGATACGAAGGACCTTAGAATTTGTTCTGAAGAGAGATTGGAAGAAGGGGGCGTGAAGAGATCTGTCTTGCACACCTCGCGAGAGTGGAGAACTGATTCTAAGGAGCAAGACCAGTGTCAGGAGATGAGGTAGAGGAATAAGAGGTTGCGGTTCCCCAGAGAGGAGAATTTAAAAACCTAAATTAGGGCAGTGGAAATGGTTGAAGAGAGGTAGGAGATTTGAGAGAAATTAAGGGGAAAGAATGGGTTAACTGCTTGGAAGCAAGAGTGAGAAAGGAGTTAACTGGAGATGCTATTTTTGAGGTTACCCAGACAGTAGAGTCTGTGAGAAGAAAATTAATCACTTTTTTTAAAAAGAGGATATACACAAAATCAAGGGATATAATAAGGCAGATGGAAAATGACACTCTCTGATTCCCACAGGGAACACCCAGAGTTCAGGGCTCTCAGGAGACTATGGGGAGGAAAGAATTTCCCAGGTCAAGAAAGCCAAGAAATAAGGGTTTGCTACTTTTTATTCAATTTTATTGCCAGGATAAGAGCCATACGAGATCCCATCACTGGTTCTAATGTTGGGTTCATGAAATCTTGTTGCCCCACAGTTATACAAGCCATTTGCTTACACAAATGTAAGGTTTCAAGGTAGTAAGCTAGTCAGACTGACCTTGGCTTGTCCTTGTCGCACTGTGAATGTTTTGCTCTGTCTGTCTGTCTCTCCATCTACCTATGGATTAGATAGTAGGGACTCAAAAAATATTTGTTGAATAAATAAATCAGTGGCATCTATAAGTGAACCCAATGCCAACTTCATAAGGCTGTACAAATTTAATGAGATAATTAGGTAAAGCCAGACTATATTTTATACATAGAAAAATCCTGGTGGCATTTACTAGATACTTAAGTAATTTTATTTTGGCTTACCCAAAGGGTATAAATATTTTATCATATTTATTTGTTCAGTTATTCATTGAGTCTATTGAATACATACTTTGTATAACACATATCAAGACAAAGGCATATCAAAGAGACATAGTCTAATGGCAATAATGACAAAATGCTCTGAATAAGACAAATAACAGGATGAGACGGATAAACAAGGACAATGTTGTGTATCAGGGAAGGCTTCTCTGAGGAGGTCATTTTTGAAAATAGCTACTAAAATGAATTGAGGAGTCATGCAGATAACTGAGGAAGGAAAGAGAACAGCAAATGCAAAGACTGCAAAATAGCAAGAGGTATGGGTTGCATTTTTCTATTTCTTGGCATGTCTAATCATTGTTGTTTGGAAGCTAGACCTTAATGGATTTTACACTATTGAGTGTCGACTTTTGTCTTATAAAAAGTGTTAGAGATTGTTTGTGTTGATTTTTTTGTTCTAGCCAGATGGGCAAATTACTTGAAGTTCAGCTTGATCCTTTTGAGACTTGTTTTTAAGTTTTGTTAGTGTGGGTCTAAAGTAGTTTAGACCTGTAAATATGGTATTAGCTTTTGGAGTTGTTGTTTTTGTTTTTTGTTTAGTGAATGCTAGTTTAGCTCTATAAGCATGGTATTACCTTTTTTAGATTTTTTTTTTTTTTTTACTGAATGCTTCAGGAATTCAATAGTAACTGTTCCCTTGACTGATCAGAACACAAATATCTTCCAGCTTTCCAGGTGTAAACTCTGGGAATTTTTCAATTTCTAGGGACTCTAGACATTCTTTATCTAGCCTCATGGAGTTTTACCTATTAAACTCCAGTTTGGGATTCAGCAACCGACTCCTCTCCATTACTCTGATTTGAAAATCAGGGCAGCCCCAGCCTCTCCAAACTCCAATCTCTTCTCAGCTCAGCAAGGTCCCCATGTCCTACCTGGATTCCCTAAGAGGAGTCTGCAAAGGGCTTCCAAGCAGAAAACTAGAGGGGTCATAAGGCTAATCATACCTGCTTATTGTTCTCTGATTTGCAGTTTTAAAAGTCCAGGCTGCTGTTATGTGAATAGAGTGAACGATAGCAAAAGTGGACACATGAGTTCAATTAGGAGACTGCTCAAGTAGTCTGGGTAAGAGTAGAGTAGAGAACTAAGGAAGTGAGAAGAAGTTAGATTCTGGATATATTTCGAAGGTAGAACCCACGGGGTTTGCAGAGAAATTATATGTAGAACTGAAGGAAAGAAAATTCAAGAGCAATTCCAAAGTTTTTGTTATGAGCACCTAGGTGAATTGTGGTCAGGATTGAAGGCATAAATCTGAAATACAGAGTGAACTTAAAGTCAAGACTAGGTAAACTTGGGAGTTCCTGTCATGGCGCAGCAGAAACAAATCCGACTAGGAAACAAGAGGTTGCGGGTTCGATCCCTGGCCTCGCTCAGTGGGTTAAGGATCTGGTGTTGCAGTGAGCTGTGGTGTAGGTCAGATGCGGCTTGGATCTGGTGTTTCTGTGGCTGTGGCATAGGCTGGCATCTGTAGCTCCAATTTGACCCCTAGCCTGGGAACCTCCATATGCCTTGGGTGCAGCCCTAAAAAAAAAAAGCACTAGGTGAACTCACCTAGAAAGTGAATGTAGTTAAACAGGTTTAAAGCCTAAGGTTCGGGGGGCTTCAACATTTAGAAGCCAGAAAAATAAACTTCTATATCCTGCACATTGTCACAATGCCATTTCTCAGTGGCATCTAAGATGTGAGGTTTCCAGAAAAAAATGAAGGCACATGTCACAATGCAGCCCTAAGACTCATACCTTATGCCTAATACCTTCACAAGGTACTACTAGAGACCAGTCAGCTTCTTCAGGGCCAAAGTGAGTTTATAACCAAAGTTCAGCATGGTGTGGTGACAAATGCATGGAAATAAGCATAAACAATGTGAGATCTAGTTCAGAAAATGGCTCAAGTCAACTACACTCAAGCAATGACCAACCTCTCCGGACCTTAGTTTCTTCACCTACAAAATGAAGAGATGGATGAAGTGGTCCTTAAAGTCTCTTCCAGCTTTTCATTTTAAAAATTCTAGAGAAAAAGTTTTAAAGACCAGGAGAGAGATTCTTGTAATTCCATTCCCCACAGAAAGACATGCCAAATGTTCTCTCCATATGTTCAGGACAAAGAGTGGCTCTTCATGTATCCAACTGCTCCTTCCCTCCTTCATGTATCCAACTGCTCCTGTCCCTCCGTTCCAGAGAAGTGGTTACCCAGAGAAAACCCACCAAGCCCTACAAAGGGAGAGCCTTCTCATTCGGCTCTAGGGGTTTTCTAATACTCGGGGTACCTGTCAGAATGCTGTCCACTCCACACCAACTACCACACCGGTTATTTGCACAGAGAGGATTTTTTTTTTTTTTTTTTTTTTGGTCTTTTGAGGGCCTCACCCATGGCATATGGAGGTTTCCAGGCTAGGAGCTGAATCAGAGCTGTAGCCCCTGGCTTACACCAGAGCCACAGAAACACCAGATCCTTAACCCACTAAGTGAGGCTAGTGATCAAACCTGCATCCTCTTGGATACCAGTCAGATTGGTTTCCACTGAGCCACGATAGGAACTCCAGAACAGAGACAATTTTCTATAAAGAATGGAATATGTAATATAGCTAAATGGAGTACTACTCAGCCATAAAAAAGAATTAAATAATGCCATCTGCAGCAACATGGAATGAATGGATCTAGAGATTATCATACAGAGTAAATCAGACATAGAAAGGCAAATAACATATAAGATCATATATATGTGTAATCTAAAAAAAAGATACAAATGAATTTACTTACAAAACAGAAACAGACTCACAGACATAGAAAATAACTTATGGTTACCAAAGGGGGAAGTAAAGGGAGGGATAAATTAGGAATTTGGGATTAACTGATACAGACCACTATATTAAAAAATAGATAAATAACAAGAACCTACAGAGAACTATGCTCAATACCTTATAATAACCTAAAATAGAAAAGAATCCAGGAGTTCCCATCGTGGCGACTAGGGTTAACGAATCCGACTAGGAACCATGAGGTTGCGGGTTCGGTCCCTGCCCTTGCTCAGTGGGTTAACGATCCGGCGTTGCCGTGAGCTGTGGTGTAGGTTGCAGACGCGGCTCGGATCCTGCGTTGCTGTGCCTCTGGCGTAGGCCGGTGGCTACAGCTCCGATTCAACCCCTAGCCTGGGAACCTCCATATGCCGCGGGAGCGGCCCAAGAAATAGCAACAACAACAACAACAACAAAAAAAAAAAGACAAAAAGACAAAAGACAAAAAAAAAAAAAAAAAAGAAAAGAATCCAGGAGTTCCTGTCGTGGCGCAGTGGTTAACGATCCCAACTAGTAACCATGGGGTTTCAGGTTCAATCCCTGGCCTTGCTCAGTGGGTTAAGGATCCGGCATTGCTGTGAGCTGTGGTGTAGGTTGCAGACGCGGCTCGGATCCCTCGTTGCTGTGCCTCTGGCGTAGGCCGGTGGCTACAGCTGCGATTGGACCCCTAGCCTGGGAACCTCCATATGCCACGAGGGAGCGGCCCAAGAAATAGCAAAAAGACAAAAAAAAAACAAAAAAAAAAATCCATAAAAGAAGATATATATACACACATACAGATATATACACACACATATACATAACTGAATCACTTTGCTGTAACACTCAGTTACTTTGAAACATTGTAAATATACTTTAATACTATACTTCAATCAAAATATATATAAATTTTTTAGAAGTTCCTGTTGTAGCACAGTGGAAACAAATCTGACTAGAATCCATGAGGATGCAGGTTTAACCCCTGACCTCACTCAGTGAGTCAGGGATCCGGCGTTGCCATGGGCTGTGGTGTGGGTCAAAGACGCGGCTCGGATCCCATGTGGCTGTGGCATCCACCAGAAGCTGTAGCTCTGATTCACCCCTAGCCTGGGAACTTCCATGTGCTGCAGGTGCAGCCCTAAAAAGCAACAAAACAAAACAAAACAATGGTTAGCTAGGTTTGAAGACATGAAAAGGCAAAAAGAGAACTTTAAAATACCAGAGAGGTAACAAGTGCAGGATCCAGTTCCTACCCCTAAACCAAGAGAAGAGGATGGACTGATTAAAACCTAGAAGTCTGGGGGAGAGGTGCCATGGGGCTGGGGTCCAGACCTCTGAGGAGGAAGCACTGGCCAACTGAAGCTGATGGCCCAGGTGAGGCAGGGAAAAGTGCTACCAAGAAGCTGATTCTGCAAACACTGGGAAAACTGCAAATTGGATTCACCTGCTGCTATTGGAACACACTGACCCTGCCAAGATAAAGAAGAAGCATTGCTGGGGCCATGCTGAGAGGCCGTGGGAGCAGACAAGGCAACAGGCACATCTTTTTTCCTCTCCCAGCCATGCTCTAGTGCCCTCTACTGGCACTACCCAGAGCAGCTGGCAAAGGTGTTTTACAGAAAGGTGATTTTCAGAGCCCCAGAGCCAAGTAGATAGGGTGGACTTGAAGCTGGGAGATAATAGTTTAGTAACTGACACACTCAGTTACTTTGAAATTACTAAGAACAATACTAGGTTTGTAATCTCTAATAGAATATTTATTAAATTCTCTATTGAGCAACCTGAAGCTTCCTTTATTTACCTTTAATGGATCTGAGTTCCTATACTTAGAGATATGCTTTTAAGAGTTCCCTTGTGGCACAGAGGGTTAAGGATCCAGCATTGTCACTGCAGCAGCTCAGGTCGCTGCTATGGCGCAGGTTCGATCCCTGGCCTGGGAACTCCCATAGGCCGTGAGCGCAGCCCCAAAAAGGGGGTGGGTTTGCATTTAAGTCCAGTAAATAAATGCTCCTCGCAATACCCAGAAGGTGTCTGCTTATGACATTACATTACACACCATATTATTCTGTCATCTAGTCAACGGTTTGAGTGTCAATCTTTTATCATCTACTAGTCTAGGCACTGGATTCTTAGCTCTGTGATTTGAGAGCCACTTGAAACGGAGTTTCTCTAAGTTGGATGATGCAAGAAAGCATATTTCCTCCAGAAAATATAATTAAAATGTGGGCTTGAACTGGTATGTTGGTTTGTCCTCTACCTTCTCCCAGCACTATTCACAGACCCCTTCCTCCTTAGGGCCCCTCACATTCACCGTCATTATCCCACTGACCCACAAAAGAGCTTGTGGAAAAGAGAGAGATGAGCACATCCATGTCATTAAGTGAAGAAAGCCAGGCTTGGAAAGGTGGCCAGATCACACACAGCTTTGTTAGAAGCTGAGCTATTATTTGCATCCAAGTCTTTTGACTTAAAATCCAGGGCTCTGCCCATCACACCAGGATGTCCTTGGCACAAACAAGTTTATCAGATTGGCTGATGGTGTAAATTCTCTGGGGGAAATTCAGAAACTCTTCCAGACTCTCCCCAAGCAGGCACCACATAATTGTCCCGTGCAGCCCAGCCCACCTCGCTCGCCTGCACACAGACAGCATCTCATCTGAAACCTGCAGGGAGGAAATACTGGGCGGCCTGGCAACCCCACAGCAAACTAAGGACAGTAGAGAGCATCGCCTGTGTCTGTGATGAAGAAAATCTAAGAACAGCCTGAAACGAAGGCCTGGAATACTACCTGGGGTTTTGTGAGGTTTTCAGCTTTTTGGTTTTGTTTGTTTTGTTTTGTTTTTGCTTTTCAGGGCTGGACCTGGGCATGTGGAATTTCTGAGCTGCAGGTGCCAGCCTACACCACAGCCACAGCAACTCGGGATCCAAGCCACATCTGCAGTCTATACCACAGCTCCCGGCAACACTGGATCCTTAACCCACTGAGTGAGGCCAGGGATTGAACCCACATCCTCATGGATCCTAGTTGGGTTTGTAACCTGCTGAGGCACAACAGGAGCTCTCAGGGTTCTTTCTATCAACAAAGGATTGCTCAGCCAGTGGAAACAATTTAAGAAATTATAATTAATCCTACCTGAGGCCTACCTTGGGCAAGTACGTGCCATGGCTTCTGAGAGGTGCATGGAATTCTCCCAGGCCTTGCGTCCAAGGTACAGACCCATTCCCAGACCTGGTTTCTTGAGAATTCAGCTTTGGCCAAAATGCCTAGCTTAGCACAGGCCCTTCAGGAGAATGTTCGCTAAAGCACTGAACACTGACTTCTTCAGAATTAGGAACGTTACTGTTGCTCAGTATTTGCTTTTCATTACACACCTCAACACCAACACACACATAGGTGCCTCTCGTGCTTGGAACTCCCATGCACTGACCACCATACTGGCTGCATGGCCTGCAAACGAGGAAGAGGCAGAACGCTCCATTCCTCTCCCTTTCACCACCTCCATCCCTCCACCACTCCCCAGGTGAACATGCATGGCACCTCACAACTGCGTACCCAGTTAACAAAAAGAGGTGATTCACTGAATGAAGAGCATCAGAGCCGCCAAGGAAAGCCAAATGACCCCACCCCCATCCATGAGCGCAAACATTTGTGGAGCTCCTATTACACACATGAGACACTGGGGTAGACGGTGAGGGTAACACAGCTCTGTATGGTGTCCCACGTCTTCGATGGTCACAGATTGTTTAATTGCCCTCCATCCCCAATAGAAGACAGACAGATCCATGAGAACTAGCAAAGCTCCTTGAAAAACAGGGCATGGCCTTTCATCTCAGGAAGTTCAAAGACCCTTTGCAAACATTCATTAGGCGCTACCCCATTCCATAGGCAGTGGGTGGAAAACCCAACATCGGCCATAAACTGAACTCTGTATTTCTTGCAACCCAGTCACACAACCACCTCTCTCCAGCAGGGTCTGATTAACCATTTTGCTCTACCTGTTTACTTCTTCTTCTCTTCAGCCCTTGGGGGAGCTAGCCAGATGCGTTCTTTACCAGGAAGCAGCCCTCTTCCTGCAGGGTGGCCTTCTCCTTTTCCAAGGCTTGTAGGATGATCCACAAGAAAAAGTAGCAGATACACACTACCATATAGAAAGTAGATAAACAACAAGATCCTACTTATAGCACAGGGAACTATGGTCAATATCCTCTAATGCACCATAATAGAAAAGAATACAAAAAAAAGTGTATTTTATATGTATATACATGTATCTGAATCACTTTGCTATGCACCAGAAACTAACAAAACATTGTAAATCAACTCTACTTAAACAAAAAAATGTTTTTACAGAGTGGCAGGGAGTGAGGTCAGTCTCTGGCTCTTATCCTCAGGGCATTTATTCATCTCCCAAAGCTAAAGAAGCGTCCATCTAACCACACTCCATAGAGTCTATTTATCACAGCAAGTAGCTTACTTTGAGTGCCTCCTGTGTTCTGTTCTCAGTACTTTACACATATCATCCCCTTATCTAGCTAAGATGTTACCGCTGGAATCAGAAAGACATGGGTGTTCATGCATCTTTGTCACAAAATAGCTTCGTGACCTCAAACAAGATTAATTACCCTTGAAGCTTCAGTTTCCTTATCTGTCAAGTGGAAATGATGATAAGAGTATCAACCCCAGAGAGTTGTTGTGAGAATTAGATGAGCAAACTGGGAAGCACTTAACGTATGCCTAGCTCCGTCTAAAAGCTCAATGAATATTAGCCAATTTTAAAGTTCACCACAACCCCAGGAAGCAAGTATTGGAGATCGTTAGACCCTCTTTATAGGTGAGAAAACAAAGACTCAGAGATAAAGTCACTTACCAAGGGCACCAAATATAAGGGACAGAGCCTAGTGACTCAGTGGAGATGAGACTGACCCTGATTCCGTGTTGGTAACCTCCTCAGTGTCAGTGGACTGGGTCACAGCGGCACAGTCCAGGAGCTCATGGTCACCATCCCAACCCTGGCATGCGCCAGTCACACAAGGAGCCCTCTGGGCAGAGCAGAGACAGGGAAGCAAAAGGCTGGAAGCCTTGGTTGGTCCAGACACGAGGTTCAGGGGCATGGCAACTTCTGAACATCCTGTAGCCATTTGGGTGTGTTTGTTGTTTTCAAGAAAAAGAACATGATCAGCTCAGACTGTTGAGGGGAGACGTGCACTTAAAACACCATTTTATGCCCAGATATGAAACTATCTTCAAAGTTCATCAGGGAGATAGATAAAACCTGCCACCTGGACATTCCAAGAGGAGTGAAGAGACCCCAGGGCTCAGACGACAGCCTCAAGGCCTGTGCATTTTATGGGGGACTCAGGATTTGCATCTTCCTGCCTTTTTCAAGAAGATAATCTTAATGCATAATAATGTTACAGAGAGCCATAAACTCAGAGGACGCAGCCTAATTTAATTCCAAACCTGAAGCTGTTTTTTTTTCCCATGATTACATCTATTTGTTTGCTCCAAGATAGTTTACTGACAATTTTTCCCTTTTTGCAGGTATGTTTTAGGCCCTGTGCTATAATTAGGCAATTACTAGCCATGACGAATTTTCACCTCTTGGGTTTCAGAGTCTCTTCTCTCGAATTTTTTGTAGTGTTTTACTTTGCTTATTAAAGTATAGTTGATTTACAATGTTGTGCCAATTTCTGCTGTAAGGTAAAGTGACTCAGTTTTATATACCCAGGAGATTGGACATAATTCCCTGTGCTATACAGTAAGAACTTGTATATTTGTAGTGTTTTAAAAGCAAAAAAGACAAAAAGCAAAAAAAAAAAAAAAAAAAAAAAAAAAAAACACCAAAACCAAAACCAAACAAACAACAACAAAAAAAAAACAAATAGGAAAATTGACAATGGAGAAACATTTACTTTGAACCAGACCTTTCTCCAAGTTATAGCCATAGATCACGGTCCACATTACAGAATGGTGCTGGAGCTTGGGCTTGAGATCTGGATGGCTTGGCTATCATGACAAACAGAAGCCATGTGTTCAAGGCCAAAAGTTTGGCTATGTGATCTGATGCCAGACTATAAAATATTTGGAAATAGCATAGTCATAGGAGATCTGGTACATCAGCTTACTTAACTTGCAGGCAATTCACCAATATGCCTCTCCCACAAACTAGAAGAAAAATAGCATCAGCATTCTGATGTTTCCCCTGAGCTGTCTGTGGCTGATCCCACCAAGTCCTGAGGGTCCCTTGAGGAACCAAGTTGGATAGTGTTCAGCATACAGGTTAGCATTTGCCATTCCCCAGGGTTTCAGATCAGTGATGTGATCCAGCACCACCACAGGAAGTTTGCTTTGAAGAAAAGGAAGGGCCTATGAGATGCACCTGTAGCTGAAGAAAGAGCACTGGTCCACGTCAGAAACTAATAAAAAGATTATACACCATAAACAAGAGAGATTTATCTCGGGAATGCAGAGTTGGTTTCACTTCTAAAAATCAATCAATATAATATGCCGTATTAATAAATAAAGGGAAAAAACCACATGATCATCTCAATAGACAGAGACAAAGCATGTGACAAAATCCAATACTCTCTCATTATAAAAACATTCATGCTGTACAGTGGGAAAATAAAATAAAAAAACAACAACAACAACAACAAAAAAAAACATTCAACTTGAAATAGAAGGGAACTTCCTAGCCTAATAAAGAGCATCTCCAAAAAAACCCAAAGTTAACATCATACTTAACGGTAAAAGACTGAAAGTTTTCACCCTAAGATCAAGAACAGGGCAAGAATGTCCACTCTCTCCACTTCATTTCAACATTGTTCAGCCCTTCAAAAAAAAAAAAAAGTTTGACTCCTGTGACAGACTGATATTGTAAGTGGACATCAGTGCATCCAGTTGGCGTGACAACTTGAATCCCAATACAATTTCTCCAGCTTTCCTGGGAAATAAAACCCATCCAACCAAAACAGTGTCCAGGAGGAGCCATTAACACCATAAACCACATCTAGTTCAAAGGGAAACATGATCAGGTCCATCAGAGCCTTGCATCTAAGGACCAGGGTGGGCAAACAGAAGCTGGCTAAGTGACAACATCTGTATGTTTTCACGTTTGTCCTTATCCTCATAAATGCCCTCCCCATCCTCTTTAAGCTGGTGTTGAGTTTAGGAAAAGATCATTTGGGATGAACTTACCAATGGGCCGGAGGAGAGTTGAAACAGGCTGGGCGAGTGTCCCTGGAGCTAGTCAGGGTCTAGGCTAAGCCCCGGGCAGTGCAGCAGAAGCCATGATCTCAGAACTTTAAAAAGCACAGCAAATCATATAAGGACTATTCCCACTAAGCAAATATTCTGGTTAATAGAAATCTGCCATATGTTCTAGCTACAGAATGTCAATTTGGATAAATTCTACATTCATAAAGCATACATTTTGGAGATTTGAAACAGACTTTTTTCTTTCTTTTTTTTTTTTCGTATTTTTAGGGCTGCCCTTGAGGCATACGGAGGTTCCCAGGCTAGGGGTTGAATCGGAGCTGTAGCTGCCTACACCACAGCCACAGCAACATCAGATCTGAGCTGCATCTGTGACCTATACCACAGCTCATGGCAACGCCGGATCCTGAACCCAACCCATTGAGTGAGGCCAGGAATTGAACCCACAACCTCATGGTTCCTAGTCGGATTCGTTAACCACTGCACCACGACGGGAACTCCTGCTTCATCTTCAGATGCTTGAAGACAGTGATCACATCTTCCCCAAGCCTTCCTTCCCTCCAGCTCTCAGCTCTGCAGTTCCTCCTACCAGCTAGTGTCATCTTCAAACTCACCCAAGTTTTGTCTGTGTCTCTTTTAACGTGTGGTATCCAGAACTGAGCCCCATACTCCAGGACAAGTTCTAATCAAGAAGAACAAAGCAATCTGCTCCTGGCTGGTGGATCGGGAATCAAACGTAGCTATTGTCAGCTGGATGTGTCTTCACAGGCACAGATATGGAGTTCATTTCTGAATACACGCACGTCAATAAATTCTAAACACTGAGGAGTCTGTTAAATGACAAAAAGCATTTTAAAATTCATACACACACACACGTACTGCTCTTTTTAGAGCCACAGGTATAGCATATGGAAGTTCCCAGGCTAGGGGTTGAATCAGAGCTGTAGCCACCGGCCTACACCACAGCCACAGCAACGCCAGATCCGAGCCACATCTGTGACTCACACCACAGCTCACAGCAACACTGGATCCTTAACCCACTGAGAGAGGCTAGAAATTAAACCTACCTCCTCATAGAAACTAGCCAGGTTTGTTTCCACTGAGTCACAATGGCAACTCCAAAAATATATATATTTGAACAATTTAAAAGCACACAGCTGATCCTCAACCCCCCTGCGTGCCTCTGTGCCTTCAATTAACGTCATGAATGTGGCAGCATTTGATTGGAAGATTCTGGAATCAGAGGATCTCAGGGCCGCTACAGGAGCTGCCCCAGTTCCTTTTACCTGAGTCCAAGGATGCTCCTCCCTGCTTGGTTACTGGGTTTGGAGGTAGGGCCTGCCTCCCTTAGTGACACACGGTCATGACCTTGCATAGCTGCGGCCTCAGGACCCAGTCCCCCTGGAAGCCGGCCCTGTGGTCAGACATCATGAGCATTTGCCCAGCAGCTTTAAAAGCAGATTTAGGAGTTCCCGCTGTGGCTCAGTGGGTTAAGAACCTGACATCATGTCGACATGTGAGGACTTGAGTTCAATCCCTGGCCTCACTTAGTGGGTTAAGGATCCGTGAGCTGTGGTCACAGATGCAGCTTGCATCTAGAATTTCTGTGGCTGTGGTGTAGTCTGGCAGCTGCAGCTCTGATTTGACCCCTAGCCTGGGAACCTCCATATGCTGCGGGTGCGGCCCTAAATAGAAAACAGGGAATTCAGCCTTCTTCGGGCCGCCTGAGGGGAAGGGAATCACTAACACGCAGCAGGCAGTACAGTGTGGCCATGGCTTCTATCCCCTAGTCCCCTCACCACCTTATGAGTCATCCTCAAGGAGCATGGAGTGGGTGTGTAGCCTGCCCAGGGCCGGTAGCTGGCTAGAAGCAGGTGGAATGAGAGTCCCGGCCTGGCTGCGCAGGATGGCAGCAGGTCCCTCCGACAGACCCACCAGGAAGCCAGGGGTCCCCAGTCTCCATCACAGCCTGCGCTGAACATGGTGCCTGTGAGATGGGGCCAGAGGGATCTGCTGGGAACCACCCAGCAGGCCCCTTCTCGGGAGCAGGGCCCCAACTCCCAGGAACCCCTGGAACCCACAGGTCTTGGGCTTGCCCCACAATAAGCCACTATGCTTCCCACCTTGGGAAAGGGGTCTGCGGTTGGCTCACAGATGTCTGGATTTCCTCTGTGGTCTAGGAAAAACCTGGGCCACTGCCAGGTGAATTGATGCATATTGACTAACAACCATGAGCATTTTTCCCTCCTCCCTTCACATTCAGGGAAACTCTTCGGATTCAGCAGATTATTCATGATGCACAAAACTGCCACTTTGCAAGCCATCATTCTGGGGGCAGGTCAGAAGGAGGCGGATAAGAGAGCTTCAGATCTCTCTTAGGATGTTTATCGATTCCCAAGGCATTAAAGGTTTATCGTGTGGCCAGCCTCGAGGCTGTAATGTCTCCTGTCTGAATGGGGAGCCGAGAGGCAGTTAAATGACTTAAATTAAGAGGGCCGTCTCCCAGCATGTTGGAAGAAAAAAACATCATTAATCCTAGTAATGATGGGTACTTACGTGGGGCCTTTCATCTGCACCTCTCAAAGTATCTTAACTGCCATTAATTATACCTCCTAACATACCTCTGAGGCAGGTGAAAACAATTACGCCCATTTTACAGGGGAATAAAGGATGACCAGTGGAGGAGGAGTGAATTATCTGGGGCCACACGGAAGCCAGTGGCCTTCTGACACTTGACTGCAGCAGCTCAGGTCACTGCAGAGGTGCAGGCTTGATCCTGGCCCAGCACAGTGGGTTAAAGGATCCAGCACTGCTGCAGCTCAGATTCAATCCCCGGCCTAGGAACTTCCATATGCCATGGGTACAGCCATTAAAAAAAAAAGAACTAAGGACTCCTTACACTAATATGCAGTCTTAGGATGGCCCATTTATAGAAAAAAATTGTAACACTAGAATGTTCTTTTTTTTAATTTATTTTTTATGATTTTTATTTCTTCCATTATAGGTGGTTTATAGTGTAGAATCTCATTAATCCTTTCCAATTTCAAATATTCTCTCCAGTAGTCAATGTATATACACAGACTTTTGACAGGCATTGTGTCCTAGTTGTTCTAATATGATTTTTATTCCCCCTCCCATTTTCCATATGGTAGTCCTGCCACCATTGTGTCACTGGGGAACTCTCCACTGGCCCTTTCAGAGAGTGACTCTCCAGGAACCTCCATATGCCATGGGTGTGGCCATAAAAAAAAAAAAAAAAAAAGAGTGTGTACCTTTTTTAAACAAAGTCCTCTTACAGAGTTCCCACTGTGGTGCAGTGGGTTAAGGATCCTGCACTGCCGTGGCTGTGGCATAGGTCACAGCTGTGGCTCAGATTCCATCTCTGGCCCAGGACTTCCATATGCCACGGATGCAGCCATGAAAAAAAAAACTTCCTCTTACCATTCTTAATTTAGAGAGGTTTCAAAAGGGAGCAGATATGAATGGGTTGTTCAACTTGCCTCTTTTAATCAGAAGTCCAGGCCTGGGTTTTTGGGTCCCATCAACTAAGCTTCAATCGCACTTGGCTGAGCATACTTTTCCTTAAACCTCTCCTGGAATCGTTTGTATTCTAGATCTGGGTCTGGGAGCAAAATGAACAGTGTCCATCAGCCAAGAAATGTGATCAATGAAACTTATCTCCACCACTTCCAAGGATTCCAAATGCTTTCTAAGCTGACATGTTACCACAAAAGGACTTGCCTTTACCTGCACACATTTTAGAGAGACCATTTTCAGCCTAAGTGTCTCTCATTTCTGTGTTTAATCACATTGTTTGTGAGATGAATGGATTCAATGAGCAGTTAAGAATAGGACTCCCTGGAGTTCTCATTGTGGCTCAGTGGTAATGAACCAGATTAGTATCCATGAGGACATGGGTTGGATCCCTGGCCTTGCTCAGTGGGTTAAGGATCCAGTGTTGCCGTGAGCTGTGGTATAGGTCACAGACGAGGCTTGGATCCCAAATTGCTGTGGCTGTGGTGCAGGCTGTCGGCTACAGCTCTGCTTCAGTCCCTAGCCTGGGAAATTCCATATGCTGAGGGTGTGGCCCTAAAAAGCACCCCCCCAAAAAAATAGGATTTAGTGATCTTTCTATAGGGAATTGTCTAATGTAGAGACGCCCAAACACTTGTCCACAGGAGTCTCTATTAATTCACAACAAAATGAGGAAAATAGGACATTGTATTAAAGTCCATTCAGCTAAATGCATTCAATATATGACTATTTTTTAATAATCCTTCCCAACTATTGGTGTTAAAATGTTTCATGCAATGCTGGAAAAGGAGGATTTTCAATAGGGTTTATTGCTTTGGTTGTCATTTCTGAGCAGAATAAAATGTTGTTGACCTTATGTTACCTAATTTTTTTTTTTAGGGCTGCAGCCCTAAAAAAAGGTTCCCAGGCTAGGGGTCGAATTGGAGCTACAGCTGCCGGCCACAGCCACAGTCGCACCAGATCTCAGCCCCGTCTGCGACCTACACCACAGCTCACAATGCCAGATCCTTAACCCACTGAGCAAGGCCAGGGATAAAACCCACATCCTCATGGATCCTGGTCAGGTTCGTTAACTGCTGAGCCACAGAGGGAATTCCCTGTTACCTAAATTTTTAAAAATTTTACAGTTCCATGAAATTCGTAAACCTGAGAGCCATGGCTAAGATAAAAGTTCCCAGCGGAGGGGACTTTTTGAGTCTTGGAGGGGCATGAATGGGGCCACAGCAGTGGATGAAACCCGTGGCATCAGCATGGTGTGGTGGTGGTGGTTTTTTCTAAGCCAATAGACTTTTTATTGTATCATAAAACATGACAAATGCATCAGAAGCATCATCTAGCATCTTGTTGTTTCTGTAGCCGGGACAACTCAGAGAATACTCAGCAGCCTGCTGAACTGTTCCTTTTTCAGAAACATAGATACCCTCCAAAAATTTTCTGATATCCTTGCTGGTAGCTGTCGTGGCTTGCTGAATCAAAGCAGCTTTGATACAAGTTCAATGTCGTTTCCTTCTAAAATCAGCTCATCTTTCTGGGCTTGAGATGCTGAACAAGCAACTGTGGCCTCATCCAAACCCTGCAGAGGTATTTTTCCCCTAAAAAATTTCAGATTTCAACAAGAGAACCATTCTCCTGAATAAGGACGCTGACGGGGAGGTGAGCATACACAGACCTCATCTTGTAAGGGGAGCCCAGGGTAACACGCTTGATCATGTTACGCGGGTGACTACAGATGGTGCCAGCAGTGGCTGGTTCATTTCTATTGCCCCACCATGTGCCAGCCCGGAGCCTCTTCTTTTTCTTTCCAAGGAGACGGAGTCCTACATGGATGTAGTCAGAGGGCCTCTGGGCCTTCACAGCGACTCTGGCTCCTTTTAGAGTGATGGCGATATTTCCTGGAATGGTCTTCATTCTCACAGCAGATGCGGCAGAAACAGCAGCCTTTGTGGTTCTGACGCCTTCCCCCAGCCGCCCTCTTCATTCTTCTCCTTCACTCCCAGGCAGCCCTTGGGGGGTCACACCCAGCTCCAAATGCCTCCTCCCTCGTGGGCCACGCTGTCCAGACTTGAGACTGCCTGTCCCCTCCGACAGCTGCTGCAGGTTGAGAGGGGCTCAGGGAAGAGGCTGGAGGGGCCTCACGCCGCACTGTGAGTCAGGTTTTATCACCCTGTTTCTCATGGGGGTGTTTTTACCTCATCTTGGCCCCACATTCTGGGGCTTCCTTTCTCTATATGACAAGGTGACACACTCTTGCTATGAAAGCAACGTGATGCAGGAGAAAGAAGACTGGACTCAGAGACTGGATGCCCCTCTCCAGCCATGTGACGGGGGCGACCCCTCTGACCCTCAGTTTCCCCACCTCCAAAACGAAGATAATGGTGCGGCCTCACCGTGTTAATGTGGGAATTAATTCTTTAAAATGTATGTTTTAGTCCATTTGGGCTGCATAACAACCATGCCACAGATGGGCTTCAACAACACACATTTATTGCTCATAGTTCTGGAGGCTGGTTAAGGAGTTCCCTGGTGGCCTAGAGGTTAAGGTTATGGCATTATCACTACTGTGGCATGGGTTCGATCACTGACCCAGGAACTTCTCCATGTCATGGGCGCGACCAAAGTATGAAAAAACAAAACAAAACAAAAAAACTATGGAGGCTGGTTAAGTTCAAGATCAAGGCATCGGCAGATTTTGTGTCCGCTGCGGGCCCCATTCCTGGTGCACAGACCACCTTCTCTCTGTGTCCTCACAAGGCGGAAGGGGCAAGGGACCTCCCTGGGGTCTCTTACAAGCGCACGAACCCATGCATGAGGGCTCACCTTCGTGACCTCATCACCCACCTCCTAATACCATCACACTGGGCATCAGGATTTAACGTAAGAATTTGGAGAAGGCAGATACACTCGGTCTATAGCAGGATGTGAAAGTGGGCATGTCTCTGGCCTCTCAAAAGAGCTCAGCACGTGTTATTTGAATCTCATGGTAAGAATAGGAGGGCTGAGAGCGGTTCTTTCCCCAGACTCCATTTCCCTTTCCACGTAGGATGAAATGTGAAGGCAGAGTTGCGCTTAGTGGAATTGCAAATGTGGATGACAGGTTACTAGGGAGACATGAAGCAGATTCGGACTCCCCAGCCCAAGCCCTTCAGCCAGTCTTGCCTTCCCACTGTCTGCTCACAGCCTTCTCATCCTTGAGTCCCCTCAGTCACTGACTGGCTTGGTTTCCCTCTTAACTCTCAACCTTATGCCATAATGCCTGGAATTTAATAAGCAGAGCATAGACCTGGCCTGAAAGCCCAGTGGGCTCTGCCTCGGTTGTTCGCAGACTCCGTGGGTACCACACGTCTACTCTGCCCTCGCCTGGGTTTCCTCTCTGCTCCCTGCCGTGGGGGCAGCTGAACCACAAACATTCCATCGTCCCATTCCCCATAGTAACTGTTTCAAACTTTCAATTCTGTCCTTAATCCTCCCTCCTGTTCATGCCAACTTTGCGTTTCAGGAGCTAACCCTCCCTCCCCAGTTCACGGATAAAGAAAAAGGCACCTTGTGGAGACTCACTCAGCTTCCTAACTCTGCACCTTTGAATTTGCCCGTGTTCCCATCTCTCTTCCCCCTGCTGAGTGAGTGACAATGTCCACCAGAGACTCATGAAAGGATTTCTAGGCAGCAGGGTGGCCCTGAGGACCCAACCATGATGCCAGGGCAGGAGATGCCATCAGCCAAGAAAGAGAATAGAGCAGGACAAAGCCTAATTCAGGGAAGAGCCATGGAGGGGTTGCGGGGGTTAGACTTGCAGACAGAGCTAGTCATCTCAGATCAACGAGAATTTGTCAGGCTGCTATGATGTGCTAGACCTGCTGCACTGAGTACAAAGAAAAATAAGAGACCCCTGACTTGGAGGGGCTAGAAAATGCACCAAATATGAGGGAGCCAAAGTCAAACCACAGGACATCTCAGACTACGGCTCAACTGTGAATGCAAAGAATGCCAAGACCAAAGGTGTTTTCTCTTCTTCCTCTCCCCTTTCCTTTTAAACCCCAAAATTGCATCCTTGTCCCTGTGTCCAGAATTATTTTCTGGAAAGTATGACCTCCACTAGGCAGTCTTAGATCGCTCCCTGGTGGCTATTTAAGGAATTAAATATTTAGCTTCCAGAGGAAAGGGTTCTAGATAAGAACCGGAGAAAAAGCACTCATTCAGAAATATTTACTCCCCAAAACTCTATAACAGGCACCAGAAATACAAACAGATACCCTTAAGTTTCTTCCAACCTAATAAGAAAAAACGTAATGCTTATTAGGACTTATACTAGTTTCTGAATTGAAATCCAATATTAAAAACACATTTGGAGTTCCCTGGTAGCTCAGCAGGTTAAGGATCCAGCGCCATTACTGCTGTAGCTTAGGTTGCTGCTGTGGCGCCATTTGGATCCCTGGCCCCAGAACTCCCACATGCTACAGGTGCAATGGAAAGAAGAAAACAAATTTAATGAGAAGTAAGATCTCTTGACTGAATTATGGTTCCTCATGGAAGAGAACATAGTATCCACTGTGAAATAGAAAAGGGAGTTCCCATCGTGGCGCAGTGGTTAACGAATCAGACTAGGAACCATGAGGTTGCGGGTTCGGTCCCTGCCCTTGCTCAGTGGGTTAACGATCCAGCGTTGCCGTGAGCTGTGGTGTAGGTTGCAGACGCGGCTCGGATCCCGAGTTGCTGTGGCTCTGGCGTAGGCCGGTGGCTACAGCTCCGATTGGACCCCTAGCCTGGGAACCTCCATATGCCGTGGGAGCGGCCCAAGAAATAGCAACAACAACAACAAAAAAGACAAAAAAAAAAAAAAAGAAAAAGAAAAGAGAAAGTCTAGTCCTTCCAGTCTATTTTTCTTCTAAGGCTACTCTCATCTTTCCTAGCTCCCCACATTTTACTCTGACCAGACACTCTGAAACCTGCATCTTCAAAGGTGCCAACAGGGGAGGCAACTCTGGGCAGGAGAACGAGAACCAGATGGACAGCAACAGTCATGAACTTCCGCTAAACACAGCCAGGTGAACTTGAGTCAGGTTTCTTACGTCTCTGAGCCCGTTTCCTCATCAGCAAAATGGAAATTCAAATATCCACCTTGCAGGAAGGTTACAAGGATTAAATAAGATCATGAAGTGGGAGGGAGTTCCTGTCGTGGCACAGCAGAAACGCGTCCGAGGAGTATCTCTGAGGATTCAGGTTCGATCCCTGGCCTTGCTCAGTGGGTTCAGGTTTGGCATTGCTGTGAGCTGTGATGTAGGCTGGCAGCTGTGGCTTTGATTTGACCACTAGCCTGGAAACTCCCTTGTGCTTCACAGCAACATCTAGATTGGGGTATGAGGCAGCAAGTCAGCCTCTTAGCCTGCTCAAGTTGACACGTGAAATTACCCATCACATCGGCACATGAACATATGCCATACTGACCAGCCCTGGCCAAACATATGGTGATTGAGTAAACTTAGGCAAGCAGCTTAGGTAGGAAGCATAGGACTTATTGGTGTTCCCACCATGCAGTGAGGAAATGGAGGCAAAGGCCATATGAACTGACCTCCTGGGCCTTCTGAGTAACTGGTGTCAGAGCTGGATCTGGCTCCCCAGTCTCCCGGCCCCAAGTGTCCTGCTCTCACCTCCTAGTCATGCCGCTGTCTGTGTTTCCTTCTCACTCTCCCTCTCCCAGGTACTAAGCCAAAGACGGCCAGACTTGGGCCCTGCAGTCCTATCCTATTTTATCCTCCTAATGAGAACGTTGAACTGTTCTTAGAAATCCATTTCTTTTTCCCCAGACTGTTCAGCAGGACTCTGTTAAGGATGCTTAATGCTAAATCAGGCAAACTCCTGTGTGAGTAATGGCCTCCCTTCTCTCTGGGCACAGAAAACCACCAGCCATTCTGCAGCTCAAAGGTCTGCAGAAAGAGGCCTTTCTTCCTCTCTTCTCATGCAACCTGGTGGCCCAGGTTCTAAGAACAATTCCATCAGTTCAGAGGCTCTCCCTGGACCATTTGGTAGGGCATAGTACTCATTAGCCAAGGATCCCCAGGAGAAGCAGGCCCTTGGTTCATGTTTGAACCAAGTTCCTATGAAAGAGTCTTCTGCTTAGAAAAGCTAAGCCACAGCCACTTGTGGGTTCAGACCTACTGAGCACATTTGGGCAACTGCTAGCCAGGGGCCAGTTTTACCTGATGAACAGGTAGCATCTTAGGAGGTCATTTATCCTAATAAAAAAGTCCATTGGAGTTTCTGTTGTGGCTCAGCAGCTTAAGAACCCAACTAGTATCCATGAGGATGAGGGTTCAATCCCTGCCCTCGCTCAGTAGGTTAAGGATCTGGCATTGCTGCAAGCTGTAGCATGGGTCACAGATGCAACTTGGATCTTATGTTGCAGTGGCTATGACATAGGCCAGCAGCTGCAGCTCCAATTTAACCCTTAACCTGGGAACTTCCATATACTGACTCAGCTGAAACCATCTCACCTACCTGTAGATCTCGGGTATGTTAGTATCTGAATGGCTTGCATTTACATCCAATGCCATGGAGGTGGCCCTTAGATTGGCGCCCTTGTGCAGCACACAACCTGAACAGTTGTACACAGGCACCCTGAGTCTGACAAGTTCCTCTGACCCTAGATATTGAACCACCGTCCTTCCCAGTTAAAAAGCCAACAAAATTCTTTTTCTCTAAGCCAGTTTAAAATGGGTTCCTGTCACTTGCCACGGGAAAAGCCCTGACTTCATACCCACTGACAAACAAAATGAAGACTAACAGAGAGATCCAGGCCCAGACTCCAGGTTCTGGAGGTTTCTAAAAGTATTGCAATGGCAGTTGGAAGAAACAAGAAGAAATCCGTTTAACGAGTCCTTGGCGACAGCAGAGTCAGGGATGGTCCTGGGAGTGGGGGCTGAAGCGGATGGAGTGAAGGGAAGCAAGCCATCCCCACGGACCTTGAAATTCCCAAGCTGACTGCAGGCCTGAGGGAGAAAACCACCTCAGAGAATTATGGGAGATTTTCTTTCCCCTCACACCCCTCCCCTACTCTGTCCCACTTCAACTCCATTGGTTGGTTTGTCCCTAAATTTGCCTGGAAGCCCACTACCAGAGTTAATGAGGACTTTTTTACTCTTCCTATCTCTCAGGGGAAAAATAAAATAAAATTTAGTGTGTTCGCCCTACAGGGAAAAAAATCCCAAGGTGTGTGAGGCCTGCAAATGCGTAATCTCCGCTCTCCCACCCTGCCCCAACCCCCCAGCAACTGTGATTTGCTGAAGACTCTCAGAAACTTCCATGTTCTCACTTTGCTCTTTTCCCTCCAAAATTCCCTCAAATAACTGTGATGCAATGGGAAAAAAAAAAAAAATGTGAGTTTTAAGTGCGACAGGCAATTCTCTTATGGCACAGAGGGTTTAAGCACCCGGCGTTGTCGCTGCAGCAGCCTGGGTCCCCACTGTGGTGCAGGTTTAATCCCTGGCCTGGGAATGCCCATATGCCCCAGATGCAGTCAAAAAATAAATAAATAGGAATTCCCATTGTGGCTCAGCAGATTAAGAACCCATCTCCATGAGGATGCAGGTTCAATCCCTGACCTCACTCAGTGGGTTAAGGATCCAGTGTTGCCACAAGCTGCAGCGTAGCTCACAGATGTAGCTTGGATCTGGTGTTGTCGTGGCTGTGGCTGAGGCCTCAGTTGCAGCTCCGATTCAGCCGCTAGTCTGGGAATTTCCATAAGCCGCAGGTGCGGCCTGAAAAAGAAAATACATACATAAATAAAGCGCACCAGATCTGGTTTGAATTCCAGCTCTGACCCTGGACAAGTTAGATTCTTCTGAGCCTAGAGTTCCTTCAGTCTAAAAGGGGATAATAATTCCCATCTCATAAGGCTGTTGTGACAGTTGTTAAATGAAGTAATTTCTATAAACCTACTGCCTTAGTGCCAGCCCATTGTTCCCCCTCCCTCTAAAACCCCAGCTGTGTCAGAGCCCCCTCCCTTCGCTGTCACTGAGCACGAGGTGGTCACAAGGACTGGGGAAAGAGAACTGAATGAGCTGTCAGGAGCCCTGTGCTTCAGATGTGGCTTTAGAACTTCACATAGACAGGAGTCCCCATCGTGGCTCAGCAGAAACGAATCATGAGGACACAGGTTTGATCCTTGGCCTCACTCAGTGGGTTAAGGATCTGGCGTTGCCGTGAGCTCTGGTGTAGGTCACAGACATGGCTCAGATCTGGTGTGGCTGTGGCTGTGGTGTAGGCCAGCGGCTGTTGCTCCAATTCAGCCCCTAGCCTGGGAATTTCCATATGCTGTGGGTGCAGCCCTAAAAAGCAAAAAACAAAACAAAATACAAAAATGTGTCTTTCATAGGACGTATTTGTCATACCACGTTTGTGGACCGTCATGTCTTTCTGACTAGACTGTGAGCTATTTGAGTTCAGGATTTGGCCAAGATTCAGTGTCTGATAACGGACCAAAAATACCCAAAAGACTGATCGCTTCTCAAATAGCACAGCTGCCATGTGTTTCTCTCTGACCATTAACCACTCGTGGGGGCTGCTTGTCAGGCCGGTCAGGCCCAGCAGACTCACCAGGTTTTTATAATTCCTTGCTTTCTACATGACTCAGCAGTCTCGAGGCCCTGCCTGGTGTCAGAGCCCGAGTTGGCGCGGGGAGGTTTCATCTCTGGGAGCACAGCCTGGCATCTGCCCAACCAGCATGTCAGCTCTCAAGTCCCTCTGCAGCCCACGGGGCTCAGGGGTCATTAGGGCTGGGAGGCCCTCTGGTATTGATGGGGATGCTCTCAGCACAGCTCAGCTCTGCCTCCTGGGCTGATGCCCGCCAGGCGCAGAGACAGAGCTCCTAGCAAAGGCGTCTCCCTCCAGCGTGGAGCCAATCCAAGGCTGCCTTCGGGATGCCTGGCGTGGGAAAGCTCTTCCTTCTCCGCCTCACTTTTGTCTCCCCCTTCCTTCTCCTCCGTTCTCCGGCTTCCCTCCTTTCCTTGTCCCACTTCACTTTCTTTTTTTGTCCCTTCCCCTCATGCACACCTTCTCTTACTCTCCTGCTTTATCATGTTTCCTGCTTTCTCATCATCTCCCTCCTCCTTTAGCTGGTACCCACCCTCTCTCCTTCACTCTCTTTTTCTTGTCTCTGTTTGCCCCTTTGCCTCTGTCTTTTGTACACGTCTCCCTCTGTCTCCCTATCTGTGTTTCCCTCTTTTCCCCCTGCCTCTACATGTCTAACCTCTCGCACTCAATTTTGCTACCATGACAGACACAGGAAAGCAGGGTTTGGGGGTCGAGAAAATTCAAATTCTGCCAGAACACAGAACACATAAAGGGGGCACATCTCAGAGGAGCGTGAGATGGTATTTGAAATTATCTCTGAGATAACCTTGAAACTAGGCTAAAGAGGGTTTTCTCTCCCCAGAATAAAATCCAGTTAAGGCATCATTTCACACCCACAAGACTGGCTAAAAGTTTGACCTGATCAAATGTTGGCAAAGATGTAGAAACAACTGGAACTTTCTATTTTTTTTCCCCCGCTTTTTAGGGCCTCACTTGCAGCATATGGAGGTTCCCAGGCTAGGGGTCGAATCGGAGCTACAGCTGCTGGCCTACACCACCGCCACAGCAACGCAGGATCCGAGCTGCATCTGAAATCTAAACCGCAGCTCACAGCCATGCCAGATCCTTAACCCACTGAGCGAGGCCAGGGATCCAACCCGCAACCTCCTGGTTCCTAGGAAGATTCATTTTCACTGTGCCATGACGGGAACTCCACAACTGGAACTTTCATATGTTTGCTGGTGGAAGTAAAACAAACTGGTGCAACCACTTTGGAAAACTACCTTCTTCTCAGCATCCATCTACTCTATGACTCAGCAGTTCCATTCTTTGGTATATAACCAAGAGAAGTCAAAATATCTATGATTACATAAAGACTAAATATGAATATTCATAACAGCTTGATTTATAATAGCCAAAATCTGGAAGAGAACTAAATGCCCATTAATAAGAAAATGGATAATCATGGGATACTCTTACAATGGAATACTACTTAACAACAAAAAGGACCAAGTATGCCACACGAGGACACATCTCTACAACATTATATGGAGTGAAAGAAGCCAAATACAAAAGAATAGGATTCTGTTTGTATGAAACTCAAAAGTAGACAAATTGCACCAGCTGACTTTGACTGCAGCTTTGTGAGACTCTGAAGGAGAGGGCAGAGGGGTCTTTTTCACGTTGTTAAAACTGTAATAAAAAACTGTACTGTGATAAAGAGGAGAACAGTGGTAGTGTGATACAGTCAGGGAGGCAAGGGCAGAAGGGATTGACTGGAAAGAGACATGAATCCTTCCCATATAACAGAAATGTTCTCTTACTTTGGATGACATCGATACAGTGTATATGTTTATCAAAACTTTCTGAACTGGACACCTAATATCCATGCATTCTGTTGTATGTAAGTTGTTTTTTAAGTCACACATAATTACATAATCCACAGAAAGATACTGGTATATTTTCATTTTTTTCTATTCATATACAAATACATTTTCATAATATTAATTACACCATACGTAGAATTCCTTTTAATATCATTTTGTGTGTTTTCCGATGTCTTTAAAATTCTTTGAAAATCATGCCTCTTGGAGTTCCCTGGTGGCCTAGCAGTTAAAGATCCTGCATTGTGACTGCTGAGGCACAGGTTCGATCCCTGGCCTGGGAATGTCCATGTGCTATGGGCGTGGCCCAAAAAGATAAACAAAAAGCAGCCCTCTTAATACTATAACAGGTCATCCTAAAGATGTATCATAATTTACTTCCCCATTTCCCTATTATTGGGCAGGTATGTTGTTTCTATTTGTCACTATTATTAATGGCAATGTCGTGGCAAACGTAAACGGAAATGGGTAGGTACTGAAGATTCTCTACATTAAATTAGTGGTTTTAAGAACAGGGACTCTGGAGCCAAACCAGCTGAGTTTGTCTTAGTTCCACCATTTACTAGTTGTGTGACCCAGGCCAGTTGCTTAAAATTTCTCTGCTTCAATTTCCTTGCTAGAAATGATGGAGACATTAATGGCACCTTAGCTCTAAGACTGTCACGAGGTTTAATGGGGTAATAAGTGTAAACCCCTTAGAACAGTGCGTAGCATTTAGTAAGCCCTCAAGAGGCATTAGCTATTTTACATAGTATTATGATAGAAGAAATACAACTGGAGTTCCCTGGTGGCCTAGCAGTTAAGGATTCCAAGTTGTCGCTGTCGTAGCTTGGATTTGATCCCTGGCTCAGGAACTTTCATGTGCCATGGGCACAGCCAAAAAAACCTCGCAAAAACAAAAAACCCAGAAAATACACAACGGGGCTTAGAACAACTGATGTTGCAAACGAGATTTTTTTTAAAAATTATGTATATTGGAGGACTGGGGGAAACTGGAGAGAATTTTTTAGACTATCCCCAAAATCTACATTCGGGTTGGCAGAGTGTAGCCCAGAGATGGCCTTTCCCACATTTGCCACATCCCTTAACCTTGGCAGGTGTTACAATTCAACTACCATCCTGTTCCCATGGAGCCCAGATACTCCCTTTCCTCACTCTAGACTTTATTACTCCTTAATCAAGTTGAGATAAGGGATGGGCTTCTTTACATCCTTGTTCTAGGGCAATGGTTCTCAACCCTGATATATATTGGAATCACCTGGATAGTGGGACAGGCTGACTTCCAAGATAACCTGCAATGATCCATACCTCCTGGAAGAACCATCCCTGTGTAATCCTCTCCCTCTGAGTGTGGGCTGGACCTAGTGGCCTGTTTCTAATGAAAAGAATTTGGCAAAAGTAATGGGGCGTCGTTTCCAAGAATGGGTTCCATAGCAGCGGGACTTGCATCTTGCTGGCAGACCCTCTCTTGCTGACTTGAATGAAGCAAGCCTCCTTGCTAGAGAGGCCCAAGTGACAAAGAATGGAGAATGGCCCCCAGCCAATGGCCAGTGAGGAACAGAGACCCTGACTCTGCACCCTGTGAGTAACTGAGTCCTGCCAACAGCCACTGAGTGGGTTTGGAAGCAGAGCCTTCTCCAGTTGACCTTGACTGCAACCTTCTGAGAAACTCTAAGCAGAGGCTCCAGCAGAACTGTGTCTGACTCCTGAACACAGACACTGCGAGATAATAGATGGTTGTTGTCTGAGGCCACTAAGGACTGGGGCAAATTGTTACACAGCAATAGATCTGGAAAACAAGTGGGAACGGGAGGGACTTAAAAGTGTACACTGCTGCTAATCAGGAATGTCTAAGGCTAGGACCCAGTCATTTGCAGTTTTTAAGTTTTCCCAGGGGAGTCTACATATAGCCAGAATCCTCTGACTTCTCAAACTGAAAAATGCAGAGGAATCATCTAAGTATTTTGTCACGATGTTGATCTGAGGAGTTCCTGTTGTGGCTCAGGGGTTAAGAACCCAACATGGTGTCCTTGAGAATTCCGATTCCATCCCTGGCCTCGCTCAGTGGGTTAAGGATCCAGCTAACCAAGGGCAGGGGGCAAAACTGAGCCTCCCGGGATCTGTGGGCCCCTCCCAGATCAGCCACTCAGATAACAAGCTATGAACAGAGTTCACAGCCTGTAGCTCTAAGAATGTTCCTGAACAGTTACTCTCAGCAGAGTGCTTTATGGGCTAAATCAGAAAATAGCTCTTTCCAGGGGTGGGGGGGATGGGGAATTGGATGAAGGTAGTCAAAGGGTACAAACTTCCAATTATCAGATGATTAAGCTGTACGGATATAAGGTATGGCATGATAAGGATAACTAACACCTGTATGTTATATACGAAAGTTGTTAGGAGAGGAAATCCTAAAGACGCTCATCTCAAGGAAAAAAATAGTTTTGTCTTTTTAAAAAATTACGTATCTATATGAGATGATGGGTGCTCACTAAATTTATTGCGGTCATGCGTCATCATTTCATAATGTATGTAAGTCGAGACGTTGTGCTGTACACCTTAAATTGTGCTGTCTGGCAATTATATCTCAATAAAACTAAGGGAGTTCCCACCATAGCACAGTGGGTTAAGAACCTGGGGACTTCCCTTCCTGGCTCAGTGGTTAACGAACCTGACTGAGATCCATGAGGTTGCGGGTTTGATCCCTGGCCTCGCTCAGTGGGTTAAGGGTCCAGCGTTGCTGTGAGCTGTGGTGTAGGTTGCAAACACGGCTCGGATCTGGCGTTGCTGTGGCTGTGGTGTAGGCCAGCAGCTACAGTTCTGATTGGACCCCTAGCCTGGGAACCTCCATATGCTGCAAGTGTGGCTGTAAAAAAATAAATAAAAAGACAAAAAAATATAAAGGGGGCTAGGGAGTCTCCTTCTGGGCCACAAGTAGGAACAAGAATTCGCAATCGATGTACTGGAAAAATATAGACTCAAACCAATCTGTTTGACAAACTTACCTTCTTTTCTGGTACTTAAATCATGTTTCAAAGCAAGAAACTGAAGTGTTGAGAGGCTGAAAATAATGCAGTATATCACAGTCCACAAAATTCCATTGAAGTTTACCTGGTGCAAATTTGCACATATGGTCCTTAAATTAGAAGTAGATGGTGGGATGTTTGGCATTTCACTCTCACTTTATACGTAGAGCAAAAGGAAATGAACATTGACCGTGAAGCTGGGTATGTGTTGGTTACTGTGCTGGCCACTTCACAGTTAACAGCCTAGCGAAGTAGAAATGCAGTGATGAGGAAACCAGTCTCAGCTGAACAGCTGGGTACAAATGAGGCTCTGCTCAGACTAATTCCTGCCTCAATGTTCTTATCTGTGAAATGGATAGAATGATAATAATCGTACTTTCCTCATAGGGTTGATGAGCGGATTAAAGGAGGACAGCACCGGCTTTCCTTTGGTTAAAAATCTACCTTTAAGCACATAACAACCTTGTGAGATAGTGTGATAGTGATCAGCTTCCAGACGAAGTACTGAAACTCAGAGAGGTGAGGCAATTTGCTCAAGATCACAGAGCGAATAGGGCCATAGCTGGTATTTGAACTCAGGAATGTTCCAAGTACAGCCCGACATTAAAATTCCAGGCATTACTTAATGCCTGAGCTCCCATCATGTGCCAGGCACTGCAGAGAAGGTGATGGACCACACGAGATCCTGTTTGTCCTAGCTGCGGAGAAGAGCAGAGGCAAAAACAACCAAATAGACAAAGACGATAATTTCAAACAGTGACACACAGTGAAGACAAGGAAAGAGACTGACACCAAGAGGCAAAAACTGAAAATAGGGAGTTCCTGTCGCAGCTCAGCAGACCCGAATCTGACTAGTATTCATGAGGACGTGGGTTTGATCCCTGGCTTCGCTCAAGGGTTAAGGATCCGGCAATGCTGTGAGCTGTGGTACATAAGTCACAGTCACGGCTCAGACCTGGTGTGGCTGTGGCTGTGGTGTAGGCCAGCGGCTACAGTTCTGATTGGACCCCTAGCGTGGGAACCTCCATATGCTGAGGGTGCAGCCCTAAAAAGACAAAAAAAAAAAAAACCTGAAAATAACCCAAATATCCACAACGGTAATAGCGTATTCATACCATGGGATACAGGGAATGAAATGCTGATACCCATAACAACATGAATGAATAGCAAAATCATTAAGCTGGGGGGGAAAGGCAGACAAAAATACTGCATGCTGCGTGATTCTATTTTTATCATGCTAGAGAATGTAAATGAATCTATATTGACAAAAAACAACCCAGTCGTTGCCTAGGGCACAGGGCGGCGAGAAGGATGCACTTGACTGCCCAGAGGAAGCTTCCAGACTGATGGAAATGTTCCGTATCTTCATTGGCAGCTGTCGAATGGGTGTATACACATAACAACGACCATCAGACTGTACTTTGCAATGGGTACCATTTCCTGTGCATCAATCCAACGGTCAAGCTGATTTTAAAACATAGGTTAATGACGGTGAAGGTCCGTAGGGCAGGGCTGCTTTTGGCCTCCTGAAGAGAATTAAATTTGTACTGAGAACTTAATGATGAAAAGGAGGCTCAAGTTGTAAGAAACTAAAGAGATCTAGTCCAAGCTCACCCAAATATTTTCAATCCCTGGCTAACCAAGGGCAGGGGGCATCTGGCCCCTGAGACAATGAAGAATTCCAGTGTCTAAAGAGAACTTAAGGAGTTCCCATCGTGGCTCAGTGGTTAACGAATCCGACTAGGACCCATGAGGTTGCAGGTTCGATCCCTGGCCTCGCTCAGTGGGTTAAGGATCTGACGTTGCCCAGAGCTGTGGTGTAGTTTGCAGATGTGGCTTGGATCCAGTGTTGCTGTGGTTCTGGCGTAGGCTGGTGACTACAGCTCTGATTAGACCCCTAGCTTGGGAACCTCCAAATGCCACGGGTGCGGCCCTAGAAAAGGCAAAAAGACAAAAAAAAAAAAAAAAGAAAGAAAGAAAGAAAAAGAAAAAATGAAGAGAACTTAAAAATGAGGGAGTCCCCTGGTGGCCTGGCAGTAAAGGTGTTGTCACTGCTGTGCCTCGGGTCACTGCTGCAGTGCAGGTTCAATCCCTGGCCCCAGAATTTTGCATGCTGCAGGGTGCAGCCAGGGCTCTTACCTACTGTGCCCCCCAGCAACACCATGATCATGCGGGGCGGATAATAAGAGAATAATGGTGACACTCACCCTTAAGGAGACTACGGGCTAATAGGGGATAGAGCTTGCCTGCATCAAGCAGCATGACTTGTGTACTCTTTGTGGGACAGGGAGTTTGGGACAACCAAGTCCAAGTGAGAAAAGAATCTTCCCCTTAAAAGGCTTGGCCTCCTAGGGATCCCAGGGTGACCTGTGGAATGGAGACCAGCTCAGCTTAAGAGCCTGAGGGCACTGCATGGCACCAGCTCAAAGGAATCAGGGTTAACAAAGATTTGTATGACCTTCGTACTGTAACATTCAACACAACCTCCTCCCAGTTCAACCACCTGCCTGGCACGATAATATCCTACATACATAATAAACAAAAGCATATTTTCAAGAGAAACCCCCTCCCCCCAGAAAACAAGAACTTAACAAGTCATCTGAATGTGGTGATCAGTTTTGCCGAACCAGACTCCAGGAAATGCGATCTCGCAAATTCATTACCTACAGGAACAATGGAATGGTATATTTAAAATCAAGACTGTCCTTGAAAATGAGAATTATATGGGAATATATGGCTGTCATAAAACGAGGCCACTATAAACACACATGATTTGCTTCTCTTGGAAGTGAAGAATGCTCCTACGGTTTTGAGGAAAAAGATGCTGGTGGGTGTTATTTTTTTTTTACCAGAGTGGTTGATTGGTGAGAATACCTGAAGGCTATAGCATATGCCAAAGATTGCAAAGGAGGAGCCCACATTTCATACTAAAGTGTGAATCTTGAATTATATCATTTTTGCAAAAACAAGCATCTTCAGCATCAGCATATGGGACCCCCCCATCTTAGTTCCAATCTGCTTTTCTAGTCTTCCTCCCTACTCCTCCTCCCTCCCTGTGTCAACCAGACTAATGCCTTGCCAGGGATCTTGTAGGCACTTAGCTAACAGTGGAAGGAAGGAAGGGAGGGAGGGAGGGAGGAATGAAGGAAGGGAGGGAGAAAGAAGAGAGACTTGGACTGGCTTTGCTGTGGCTATGGCACAGTCTGGCAGCTATAGCTCCAATTCATCCCCTAGCCCAGGAACTTCCATATGCCAGGGGTACAGCCATAAACAAACAAACAACAACAACAAAATGAAATTGTAAACATGGTCCATGGCTTAAATGGACTCATGCGATCTCCCCGCTCCTCTCTGTAGAATAAAAGATCTGATAAATTCAGATCAAAGTGTCCTTGAATATGACACAAGAAGCTTGTAACTAACACAGCAGTGGTTTTCCACCTTAGCTACACATTAGAATCATCAGAGAGCTTTCAAAAAAACACTAATACCAGGGCCCCACCCCAGAAAATACAATTTAATTGAACTGGAGCAAGGCCCAGGCTGAGGTGCTTTTTTCCTAATGTGCAGACAGGCTCAAGCATTTCTGGTAGAGCCCAACCCCCTCAGTAGTTCAGAGAGTTCGATGTCACTTCTCCATGGACAGACAGCTGGTAGGAGACAGAGGCAGGATGGGAGCTCACAGCATCACTGAGTCACTCAAGCCTGTATCAGCTCTCGATCTCATGAAATTCTTCTTTCTCTCTCACATCTCTCAGTCTTCAGTTTTTCTCATTCGTATTAAGCACCCCCCCCGGCCATGTGCCACGTGCCATGTGCCACGTACCAGGTACATATACAGCAGTAAGCAAAACAGCCAGTTTGCTCCCTTCTTGCCCTCAGCATGAGAAGCCTATCTGCCTGGAGGCCCTTCTCAATTTGGATCATGCTGTCTCCACCAATCTGCAAGTTTTTTGGAACCAGGAGCCATGAGTTTTTCATCTTTAGAGCTGCAGGGCCTAGCACATAGCCTGGTTTGTGGACAGATTTGAAGACAGTTTGATGAGTAAATAAATGAATGCAAGTGATTCCTGAATCCCCTTACATGGAATAAGGAAAACCGAAATATATCAAGACGACCGCTTGTATGAGTCAAGCCTTTCTTTTATGTCATAGAAATCCAACTTGAATTTTCTGAGGCAAAAGAGGGTCTTTCCTCACTCATAACTGGCACGTGTGCTGAATCCCAGAGCTCAAATCATGTCATGAGGACTCTACCGCTCTTCTCAGCTCTAGGCTCAGTTTGTGCCTGGCTTCATGTTTCAGTCAGGGCCTTTCCAGTATTCACAGTATTTCCAGGTTCATACCCTCTGATTTTTAGCAATACCAGCAGCGACCACCTATCATTCCTAGGAAAGACTCTGAGGGCCCCATCCACCCATCCTTGAACCAAACGCTTTGGCTGGTTAAAAGTGTACCCTGATTGGTCAGCCTGGCTCACAAGCCCACCCAGGGGCAGTCAGCAGGGTACCGCTACTGTCAGCCTCACCAAGAATACATGGAATTGGAGTTCCCGTTGTGGCTTAGTGGTTAACAAATCCGACTAGGAACCATTAGGTTGTGGGTTCGATCCCTGGCCTTGCTCAGTGGGTTAAGGATCCGGCGTTGCTGTGGCTCTGCGTAGGCTGGCAGCTGCAGCTCGGATTCAACCCCTAGCCTGGGAATTTCCATATGCCACGGCAGCGGCCCAAGAAATGGAAAAAAGACCAAAAAGAAAAAAGAATACATGGACTTGACAAGGAACCCCTCTTGAGAACCAGAAGAAGGAGATAGGAAAGCATGCTGGATCGCCACGGTCTTTTATTTTTCCATCTTTCTGCTCCATCATCCTCCTTGGCATGATGGGTTTTGTCCTCATCCGTGTAACTTCATGGATACAAGAAAGGTGTCACACATCTAAACATTATGATGTCTTCAAGGCTAGAAGAAGGGGAAGGGGTGGCCCTATCCTTATCTGTCACTTTTATCAGGAAAGTGAAAACTTTCCCTGAAACACTCCAAGAAGCCTTCCCTTAAACATCACGGGCCAGCCCTGGACCACTCTGCTACCTCCAGCTGCAAGAGAGGTTAGAAAATCTAGTTTTAACCACCTAGAAGCGAATTTCATGTCTAGCTGGGACCAGTACTAATTCCTCCCCGACTCTGTACTCTTCCCTCCCACCCCAGGCCCAAGTTTAATTATTCTTGCTCTGAGTCCCCACAGTATCCTAGGCCTTCCTTATCCTAGAGACATATGCACTGTACAGCAATTGCTCGTTTTTCCAGCTGCTACCCCTTGCTAGGCCTTCTAAAGATGTCTGTCTTGTTCATAGTTGTATCCCCAGCTCTTAGCACAGGGCCCAGCTTCATGCCACCAATGTTTTATGAGTATCTACTATGTGCCAGGCCCTGTGCAAATAAGAAGGCTCTCCGTGAACATTTCTTGGATGGATAGATGACAGGATGTGTAGATAGGCAGGTGGATGTATGGGGGGTGAAATGGATGTATGGGTGAGTGAGTGGATGAATGGATGGGTGGATGGGTGGATGGTACATGGCGGATGGATATCATCACTAGCCAATGGCTTCACCCAGAGCAGCCTGAGTTCCCTCGTCTTCTTCTCACTCCTCTCTTCCCAGGTTGTCACTTCACGTTCCTGAAAACCTTCTCATTTCACGTGAAGCCATCAGATGGTCCCTCTTGGTCCTTGGGCAACCTAATACTTTCCCTCCCTTCTGCCACCCAGCATCCAGCTGAATCTTGAATCAATACCGGTGCACTGGGTGTGAACGGAAAGAGACTGCTCATTATTTGCCACGATTTCCCTCGGAGTGCTTGCATTCTAGTGCGCTCTCTCCCGCTCTCCCTCCTTCTCTCTCCCTCTGCCCCCTCTCCCTCTCCCTCTCTCTCCTTCTCTCCCTCTCTCCTCTTTTTCGTCCCCACTCCTTAGTTAGGAACTGGTTCAACCAGAGTACAACCAGCTCAGCCGCATCTGGCCCCAGAGGACCTGCAGGAGGCGGTAGAGGAGGAGCCGGCAGGCAGGCGGACAGGAGCTGCCGCGGCGGCGGCGACAGCGCACAGCCGGGCCGGGCATTGCCGCGCCTCCCGGGACGCCGATGCGGGGCCGGCGGCGCGCGGGGATCGCTCATGAGGCCTCTGCCGAGCGGGAGGAGGAAGAGCCGCGGCCTCTCGCTAGGAGTCCTCGCCCTCTGCCTGGCCGCAGCCCGCTGTCTGCAGAGTAAGCGCGGGCCGAACCCGGCGTGGGGCGCGGGGCTCGGGGCGCCGGGCGGGCGGGCGGGTCCCGGGTGGGGATCGCGGCCGCCTGGCGGGGAGTCGCCGCTTCCTGCGGGGCTGAGCGCGGCCTGGAGCTGGGACCCGGCACTGGCGAGGCTCCCGTGGGCCGGCTGCCGGGCCACTCTGGGCGCGCGCCCCGCCCGGGCCTTATCAGAGCCGGAAGCCTCCCGGGTGATAACCGGCTCGGCCCAGTGGCCGCCTCCTCTGCAGCATTTTTTAATTTCTTTTTCCTGGAATAAGCAGACTGCAGCTCAGGCATCCACGACGCTCAGGCGCACGGGCCCCGCCCCCTACTGCGGGGACCCGTCACCATCGCGTCCCTGCCCTGGTCCCCGGCACCGGTCCCTGGTTATGCAGGCCTCCCCACCTCTCAAGTGAACCCCCAGCAGACTTTTCTCATGAAAAAGGGTTGGAGGGATTGGGTTGGGTATTGGATCTGAGTTCCTCAGGCCGGCGGTGGTCCTCCTCTCTCTGCCCTAATCCGAGGGTTTGGGTGTTTGGGCTCCAGAATCCTCCCCGCTTAACGAGCCTGCTTGTATGCGTGTAACACGCGCAGCCCCCCACACGCCAAGGGATCGAACCCCAGATTAGAACGCAGTTCTACTTTCTCATGTAACCATTCTCATTACTTTCATTCCCATTTCACAGATTAGTCATCTGAGGTTTAGGGAGTGACCAGTGCTGGGCCGCCGAGCGGGAGGAGCACCCATTGCCCCTTTGCAAGACTTCTGTCATTGACTCCTCAGGGCGGCCCTATCAAATAAGGGCCACCCTTATCCCTGTTTCACACAGTGAGGAAACCGAGGCACAGCCTCACCAGCTAGTGGGGATGGAGTTGGGATTTAAACGTGGGCAATCTAACACGCCGGATCTTTGCACCTCCCTCACTAGAGCCCAGCCTTGGAGGCTGCAGATCTCAGAAACCCAGAAAGACTAGGGCAGGGCATGTGCTTCTGGCTGTCCATGGAGCAGGAAAGAGCTGGTTTGTCCATGTTTGGCATTGCAGTGATCTTTTCTGTTGTTTTTGAACCTTCCAACATGTGTTTCCAGTCACCATTCTTAAGCAGCATCTGTACAGCTCTCCCTTCATTCAAGGACTAGCCATTCACCCTAGTGTGTAATTCATTTATTCACTCACTCGTTCAAGGCACCCTCTGCCTCCAGGAAGCAGGCCATGGGGGTGCCATGGTTCACAGACTTGCCAAACTAGAGTGCCAGTTTGGAGTGGTGCATCCTAAGAGGCAGGAGGTGCCCAGGTTCTAGAAGTTCTAGAGGCTCAGAACCCAGACTTGAAGAACCAGGGCAAGCCTCCCAAAGGGAGCTGCACCTACCCAGGGACATAAGGGCAGGAGCAGCCAGGGGAATGGGACAGAGGGAACTCAGAGCCTCCTAGGTGAAAAGGAAGCTCATGCAAAACCGGGAGGAAGGGTCAAAGTTTTGCAATTCTCCGCTGAATACTGATTCCTGCAGATCTGTAAACTCCAGGAAGGCAGGTCCCTAGTGCTTGCTCATCGCCAGCCAGAGTCTACCCCTTAGAGGGGAGTGAGTGGTGTGCACCTGCCCTGGGCTTCAGGGCCAGCCCTGACGATGTAGGGGCCTCCTCCCTCACACCAGCCCCCTCCATTCTCTGCCTCTTCTGCCTCTGTCCACAGCTCCCACCTGGAGAGTCAGACACTCGTTTACACTGGAGTCTGCACGAAACACAGAAGCACAAACAGCCTGCCTTTAAAGGCTTTTCTCTATAAATGGGATTGTTATGGACTGAATGTTTGTGTCTCTCCCTGAATTCATATGTTGAAGCCCTAACCCCTAATGCCATGGTTTTTGGAAGTGGGGCCTTTAGGAGGCAATTAGGTTCAGAGGAGGTCTTGATGGTGGGGCCACCATGATGGGAGTCATGTCCTCGTAAGAAGAGGAAGAGATCCCAGGGATCCCCCTCCCTCTCTTTCTGCCCTGCGAGGACAGAGCAAATTGGCAGCTGCCTGTAAGCTGGGAAGAGGCCCCTCCAAATCTGCCAACACCTTGACCTTGGATGTTCCAGCTTGCAAAACTATATTGTTTCAGCCACCCAGTCAATGGTATTTTGTTAGAGCAACCCAAGCTGACTAAAACGGAAATTGGCACTGAGTAGTGAAGTGCTGCTGTAACAAGTACCTTAAAAATGTGGAAGCAGCTTTGGAGCTGGGTAATGGTAGAAGCCGGAGCAGTCTTGAGGTATGTGCTAGAACTACGGCCTCTAAGGGCCTTTCCGGCGAGGTTTCAGATGGACATAAGGAAGCATTACTGGACGATAGAGAAAAGGTCACCTCTTTAAAAAATAAGTGGCAAAGAACTTGGCTGAACTGTGTTCAAGTTCCAGTATTCTGTAGAACTCGACAGTGATGAAATTAGATATTTAGCTGCGGAGATTTTTTAAGCAAAGTGTTGACGAAGCAGCTTGATGCTTCTTGCCCTGCTTAGCGTGAAAATGCAAGAAGAGAGAAATAATTTGAAGGAGTTCTTAAGCAAAAAGGAACCAGAGCTTAAAGATGCAGAACATGCTCAGCCTGTCTATGTTGCAAAAAAAGAGAGAACACATAGATTGTGGCCAACAAACAGTTGATAAGATTAGTCTGGGTGTGAACCACGGGCCTAATCAGCCACCCTGGCAGAAACAACTGCCAGTTTAAGTGACGGGGGTGAAGACAGAATGAAATGAGGGAAGCCTGTCTGATCTGACAGGTCCTGCCGCGTTGACCATATAGCTGTTCAGCTGGGTCCACTGTTCTTCAAGACAGGAAAAGAATGACTCCGAAGGCAATTCACTGATGCTCAGAGCTGCCTCCTCTTTCAAATGGGCGAGGGAGGGGGCACTGCCTTGGTTTCAGCAGGCAAGATGGGGGCCACACAGGGCCTCCGGGGCAGGGCTGCCCAGCACAGCCTCTGGGAGGAACAGAAACGCCCAGTAGAGCTACAGGGATGGGGAGCACTGCTCCGCTGCCTCCGTGGATCCTGACGGCAAGAACACCACCCCAGGGGGTCTTGAGGGCAGAGCATCAAACCAAAGAGGATAATTTTTGAGCCTTAAGAGCTAATGGGGAGAGTTCCCGTCATGGCTTGGTGGGTTAAGGACCTGATCAGTATTCATGAGAATGCTGGTTTGATCCCTGGCCTCGCTCAGTGGGTTAAGAATCCAACATTGCCATGAGCTGTAGTATAATTCACAGATGCGGCTGGGATCCTACGTTGCTGTGGCTGTGGCATAGGCCAGCCGCTGCTGCTCCAATTTGACCCCTAGCCTGGGAACTTCCATATGCTGCAGGTGCAGCCTTAAAAAACAAACAAACAAAAAAACCCTAATGGCATTTACCTTACTAGGTTTGGGACTCACACGGGAGCTGTCACTCCTTTCTTCCTTCTGATTTCTTCTTTTTGGAATGGGAATGTCTATCCCATGCTTGTCTCACCCCTGCATTTCCAAAGCACACAGCTTATCTGGTTTCTCTGGTTATCCATTGGAGGGTAATTTTCTTTTAAGATGAATCGTACCTCAAGTCTCACCCATATCTGATTTCCATGACATAGGGTGTGTTCAGGGTGGTATGGCCATAGACTCACCCACATCTGATGTAGATGGCATTTAGATGAGACTTTAGACTTGAGAGGTGAAGCTGAAACAAGTTAAGACTTTTGGAGCTATTGGGATGGAATGAATGCATTTTGCATGCAAGAATTCATTGCAAGAATTTGGGGAGTCTGGGAGTAAAATGTCATGGACTGAATGTTTATGTCCCCCAGAAATCCATCTGATGAAGCCCTTATTCCTGATATAATGGTGTTTGGAGGTGGGGCCTTTGGGAGGCAATTAAGTGGATGGGACTTCTATGATAGGATTAGTGTCCTTATAAGAAGGGGAAGAGGCCAGAGCGCCCTCTCTCTACCAGGCGATGATACAGCAGGAAGGTGGCCGTCTGCAAGCCAGGAAGAGGGCCCTCACGGAGAACTGAGTCTGTTGGCACCTTAATCTTGGACTTCTCAGCCTTCACAAAGATGAGAAGTAAATGTCTGTGGTTTAGGCCCCCCAGTTGCTGGTATTTTGTTATAACAGCTCAAACTAAGACAGGGACATAAAGGCCTGTCCCCTCAAAAAGCTGGCGGCCTCCTGCAGCTGGCCAAGGTGGAGCAACATTCTAGGACCCAAGTTCATTTCCTTTCTTAGCTCTCAACATGGGAAGTTGGCCACCAGGCTTCTGAGTCTCTGTGCTCCCTCTCATTTGGAAGCAGATGATCCAAAGCAAGAAACATTAATTAATTATTTGGGGCCAGGTCAGCTTGCTTCCTGTGTCCCAACCCCAACTTCTAAAAAGCAGCCTGTTCCCCTAGCGCTCACACACACACACATACACACACACACACGTGTGCACATGCACATGTGAATACCCAAAGTGCCCTTTAACACCACCACTTTACCAGGATGGGACCAGGGATGGAGGAGCTGGCCTGGTGGAGTCACTCATGGCCCAGTGCCCCCCCACCCCCTGTGACCAGGAGAACAAAGGAGCCGCCTGGGGGCTGAGCCTTAGCCTGGGTCTGGGGAGGGAGAAGGCAGGCCAGAGCAGCTGCAACCAGATGGAGCTGTGGGTTCTGGGCTTGGCTGGCTGGAACATGGATGGGGAGGGGTGGGATAGCCTGCGTAGACAGAATCCCCTGGAGACCCTGGGGAGACGCCAGGATCCATCACTCCAGGGCAAGGCCCTACTGGTCACCTGCACAGCCATCCACATGGCACATGGTTACCAAGCACTTACAGTGCATCGGGCTCTCACTGGCCCCCATGAAACAGACAAATGCAGCGTGGTCTCTCTCTGCACTGTCCTCTCAGATGATAGACAATGGTCTGGCTGACATATAAATGTCCCCACCAAAAAAAGTGGTGCTTGGGTGTGCTTTTTAAAAAAAAAAAAAATGCTATCATGGATGGAGTTCCCATCGTGGCTCAGCAGAAATGAATCTGACTGGGAACCATGAGGTTGTGGGTTCAATCCCTGGCCTTGCTCAGTAGGTTAAGGATCTGGCACTGCCATGAGCTGTGGTATATGTCACAGACACAGCTCAGATCTGTTGTTGCTGTGGCTCTGGCGTAGGCTGGCAGCGTAGCTCTGATTAGACCCCTAGCCTGGGAACTTCCATATGCCACAGATGCAGCCCTGAAAAGCAATAATAATAATAATAATAATAATAATAATAATAAAAATAATAAATGCTATCATGGAGTTCCTACTATGGTGCAACAGGTTAAGGATCCGGCATTGTCTCTGCAGCAGCTTAGGTTGCTGCTGAGGTACAGGTTTGCTCCCTGGCCTGGAGCAGTGGGTTAAGGATGGGGCATTGCCACAGCTGTGGCATAGGTCACAGCTGCGGCTCAGATTTGATCCATGGCCCGGGAACTTCCATACGCTGTGAGGGCAGCCAAAAAAAAAAAAAAAACAAAAGCAATCACTCTGTCGTGTTAGCAACAGCAGCTCAGTTTTTACAGCAGTTTTTTCAGCACTGTCCATGTTGCTAGCAGGGATCTTGCTCATTGCTCTCAACTACCATCCATCTGTCATCCTCTACATAGGCTTCTTTTTCCTTCGCTAGCCCCCTGAGGATGAACAGGTAAGCTTTCGGCTTTTCGCTGCCCCTCAGGGGGGAGCGGAGCCTTAATACAGGCTGCCAGTGTGGTGCTAGTGAGTGATACACACGTTGTGTAGGAGGAGCAAGATGCGGGGCCCCCTCCAGGCTGGCAGGTGCTCCTGCACACACACCTGCCCCTCATGGGGGCGGTGCTCAAATATGCCTGGAGGATCACATGGAAGCTATTGAGGGAGGGGCAGCATCAACCGGAAAGTCACCCAAATTTCTTCATTCGTGGTCTCCAGGGGAGTCCTGGATATACTCCCTGCTGGCCCGGGAAGGGGCTGCGGTCAGAAGGCCCTCCTTTCTCCATTGTCCCCAGGACCCAGGGACACCTATGTATTTTATCTGCTGTAAGAGTTTTTCTTCTTTCAATAGTTTGATATTTCTGAACTCAAGATGCATGTTCCAAATCAGTAGCTTTGCTGCGATCTCTGTCGGTCTGGACTGAAGTTGCATCCTTCCTAAGAGAATGTGTGTTGCTTCCGTCGGTCACCAGGAAGCATCCTCCTATCTGTGGAGCAGGGATGGAGAAGGTGCGGTTGAAAAGGTTCCAGGAGAGCCTGTCATGGCTCAGCGGTTAATGAATCTGACTAGCATCCATGAGGATGTAGGTTCAATCCCTGGCCTTGCTCAGTGGGTTAAGGATCCAGTGTTGGTGTGTCTGTGGTGTAGGCTGGCAGCTGCAGCTCTGATTCTACCCCTAGTCTGGGAACCTCCATATGCCACAGGTGCAGCACTAAAAAGCAAAAAAAAAAAAAAAAAAAAAAAAAAGATTCCAGAAGAAATTCCACAGAAAGGAACTTCAACTTGCCAAGTCTCTTGCCAGACTTCCACAAGGGGCATCACAGATTTAGAAAAGCTGATTCCAGTTCTCCTCTTATGTGATTTGGGCTGGAAGAACCAGCCTCCTCCACGAAACATTCCAGCTCCTAGTCTCAGTTCTATGGCTTCAATCCCTGGTACTGCTTACACACTCCAGCTTCTGCTTACACAGCCCTGGGGATGGGGAGCTCACTACCTCAATAAGCAGCTTGGTACACCTTCAAAGAATTCTCATTAATGATAGCTAATAATTACTGAATGGTCACCAAGTATTAGAAATGGTGATAAGCTCCTTACATCTACTGCCTCACATAAACTTCATTCAGCCACAGGAGGTGGGCACAGCCCTATGATAATGTACTTATTTCTTTAGTGCAGTAACTGAGACTGAAAGAAACTAACTTATGCCAGATCACACAGCTGTTACTGGCAGACCCAAACGTTGAGCACAAGTCTGTCTGATTCCAGGTCCACGAGTGCAATCATTATATACACACTCCCCCAATTCTGTTCTCCAGAACCCTGTGGTCCTGGTTCTGGCAATGACTGGGTGTCCCCCCTTCCTTTCTCCAAGATGAAGAGTTCTAAAGCAGAGGCTGGTCCCCTGCCTGGAAGAAGTGGTATTAACAGTGCTGGGGAGGGAGAGGAGGGGCCGGTCTGCAGAGATCCTAGGAGCATCCTCAGTGCCCCCTTTTTCCAAAGTTCTAAAAGTGATTTCCTGGCATCACCTAGGAATTTGATAGTGACGCCAAATCTGGGGCTTCACCCTAGACCTACTAAATGAGAGACTGGGGCCCAGCCATTGCTTGTTTTTCTGTTTTTTGCCACATCCACAGCATATGGAAGTTCCCAGGCCAGGGATTGAACCCGGGTCACAGCAGCAACCCAAACCACTGCAGTGACACCGCCGGCTCCTTAACCCACTGCATCACAAGACAACTTCCCCAACAACTGTTTTAACAAGCTCTCCATGTGATTCTGTTGAAACTTAATGTTGCGAACCATTGCCTTACAGCATTGCAGAGGGTGGAGGCGGCAAAGGGAATCACTTAGGGCACCTGTTCTTCCTCCCTAACCACAAAGCATCTCTAGAAATAGGACCAGATACAATGAAATCTGAGGGATGCCAGAAAGAGTAAATTTCTCTCAAATATCTCACAACAGAGTTGTCACAGGGGCCTCAACATTTCTCTTCATACATTGGCTCTTCATTCCTTGGGCTTGAGGCTTTGTAAATGCCCCCAGGAAGGGGGTGTGAGCTGCAGCTACAAACCCCTTAGTGTGGATTCACTCAGTAGTTTTTCAGTCTTGGCTGCACACTGAAGTCATGTTGGGACTTTTAAAAATCAGTTGCCTTGATTCTGAACTCAGTCAAAGGTAGGGGGTTTTGGGGGGAGGGTTTGTTGTTTTTTTTTTAGGGCCACACCTGCAGCATATGGAAATTTTCTAGGGATCTAATCAGAGCCTACACCACAGCCACAGCAATGCCAGATCCTTAACCCACTGAGTGAGGCCAGGGATGGAACCCGAATCCTCATGGATACCAGTAGGGTTCATAACCTGCTGAACCACACAGGAACTCCAGGGGGTAGGATTTTTAAAGGCTTCCCCACACGGTCTAATGTTCAATCAAAGATTGACAGGAACTAGAATAGATCACGTGGTCCACCTTGGTCCAATCAGCTGTGACTGGGGAGGTGGCTTTGCAGAGCCCTCTCTGCCAGGCTCTGAGAAGAGAGTGGGTGGAACTGGTCCACACCAAAGAAGTTAATTATGGACTCGGGTGTGGAAGTGTGACTTCGAGTCGAAGCTCCATAGAGGTCAGTCCCCTTCGTTCGCTTCCCTTCCCAAATACTCGTGGAGTGGGAGGAGCCTGGATTGAATCAGGGAAGGGAGCGCCCAGGCTTCTCGGAATTGTTCCTGGCTATCGAGCCCTCTCGACCACCGAGCCCTCTCAACCACATGTTTTTTTGGTTTTTTTAATTGAATCACTGACCGTCAACCCTGGATGATCCTTAATTACAAACGAGGACCTGGTGGTTCAGAGAGGTGAGGGCATTTGCTCGGTTGCCCAGCTAGGGCGTGGCGCAGCCAAAACAGAGCCTGAGTGTTTAGGTTCCTCTAGGTGAGTGGGGGTGGCCCTCCCGGGGCTTCCCCAGCTGGCTTCTTGCCCCCTTCTGTCCCCACAGGCAAATATGCCTTCTGGGCATCGGGGGAGCAGGGCGGTGTTTCTCCTCTACAGGCAGAGAAGGAGCTGAGAAGCCCTGGTGCGTGGGGTGGTCCAGAAGCCACGGGCTGTTTCAAGCAGCAGAGGGTGCTCAGCTGTGTCCCAGGAGGACAAGGTCGTCTGCTGAGAAGGAGGAGGAGGAATGTGGAGGTTCAGAGAGACTGGAGGCAGCTGGTGACAATAATCATGCGAAAACGAAGTAAGATTCGCTGCACGGAGGGCGCTCGTGAATGCGCCCCGGGAACCGTGCGCTCTGTTGTTCTGGAAAGCGGCTGCCGTGGAACGTTCTCCTAGCGCGTTGACTGCTCAGGTCTCAGGTCTGGGCAGAGAGGAAGTGGAGAGTTGTTGATCCAGGGCGAGGGTTTGCCCGCTGGATATGGTGAAAGGACAGAGGCCGCTGGAGTTGAAGGAATCATCAAATGTGCATGAGTCGGAATTCCCGTCGTGACTCAGCAGATTAGGGACACGACGGATTCTCGAGTGAAGTGGAAGCTGGGGTGTAGCTTGCAGATGCGGCTCGGATCTGGCGTTGCTGTGGTGTAGGCTGGCAGCTGCAGCTCTGATTCAACCCCTGGCCCAGGAACCAGGGTAAAGACTTGAGAGATGGATGTGCCGTGGTGTGTGGCCCTAAAAAGAAAAGAGAAAAAGAGAGTACAGGGAACACGACGGGCCGTGGAACCCAGGCTGGAGAGGGGGCCAAGTGACGAGGATGAGTTGGGAAATGTAGAAGGAGTTGGGGCGGAAGGACCAAGGAGGCCAGTGGGAGGTGCTGAACAGTAAGGGAAGGAACAAGGGTCACAGCAGGCTGTTCTGTGGGAGGCTGAGGTAGAGGGAGAATGTTCTCGAAGATGAGGATGCTGGGTGGTGTGTCGGTGGGGATGCTGGAGGGAGGTAGGGTGATGCCACGCCTTGCAGTAGAGTTGCTGATGCGTTTAAAGAATGAAGAGGAAAGACTGGGAGTGGGGGTGGAAGTGTGTGTATGGTGGTGATCAGAGCACTCACAGTGGTGAAGAGGGGAGAGGGTGGAACCTCAAGGGAACATGATATGTTGCCAGAGAGTGGAAGAGCGATGGTCTCAACCAATGCTACCCAATAGAAATATAAGCCAGGCCACGCATGCCAGCCGTATATGTAATTATATCTAGTGGCTGCATTAAAAAAGTAAAAAGAAACAGGCAAAATCAATTTTAATAATACATTTTGTTTTACCCAATATAGCTAAATTATTTTTTCAACATGTAATCAATATAAAAAATTACTGAGGGAGTTCCCACCGTGGCTCAGTGGTTAACAAACCCAACTAGTATCCATTAGGACTCGGGTTTGATCCCTGGCCTTGCTCAGAGGGTTAAGGATCCAGTGTTGCTGTGGCTGTAGTATAGGCCAGCAGCTACAGCTCTAATTCAATCCCTAGCTTGGGAACTTCCATATGGCATAAAAAATAAAAAATTATTGAAGTATTTTACATTCTGTTTAACATACTAAATCTTTTACACTTAGGGCACATCTTCATTTGGACTAGCTAATTTCAAGTGCTCAATAGCTACTTATGGCCTAAAGCCACCCCATTGGAAAGCCCAGGGGTACACTCTTGCTTCTTGTCACATCCATCTCTCAAGTCTTTACCAGCACTGAGCAACATGCTGTTTTGGGTGACAAAAGAAGTGAAGGAATTCTCTGGTGGCTCAGTGGGTTAAAGATGTACTGCTGATCACTGCTGTGGCTCTGGTTACTGCTGTGGTGCAGGTTCTATACCTGGTCTGGGAACTTCTGAGCTCTCTGTTCTGCTCCATGTGTCTGTTTTTGTGCCAGTATCACACTCTTTTGTTTACTGTAGCTTTGTAGTAGAGTCTGAAGTCAGGGAGCGTGATACCTCCGGTTCTGTTCTTCTTCTCCAAGATTGTTTTGGCTATTCAGAGTCTTTTGTGGTTCCACACAAAGTTTAAAATTACTTGTTCTGTGAAAAATGCCCATGGTATTTTGATAGGGATTTCACTGAATCTGTAGCTTGCCTTGGGTAGTATCATAGAATTAACAATTAAATCCTTCCAATCAATGAACACTATCATTCTATGTCATCTTCAGTTTCTTTCATTGGTGTCTTACACTTTTCCAAGTACAGGTCTTCTACCTCTTTAAGTAGGTCTATTCCTAGGTATTTTGGTCTTAGTTCTCAGTTCCTAACACATAAGCTTCTAAGACCCTTGGATTCTCCTAAGTGATAAGTAGTTTTTGGTTTGCTAATGAGGTGACTCTTGGAAGATGAGGGCTCGTTGGCAGAGGAACCACTCAGTGTGATTAGAGGGCTGGAGCTTTTAACCTCGGGCCTGACCTCCAGGGAAGGGGGAAGGCCTGGGGTTTGAGCTAATCACCAATGACCAATGATTTCATCAATCATGCCTAAGTAATGGAACCTCCCCCCCAAACCCTAACTGAAGGAGTTCAGAGAGCTTCTGGGCTGGTGAGCACATGGAGGTGCCAGGGGGTGTGCCTGGAGAGGGTCTGGGAGCCCTGTGCCCCTTCCCGCACTCCTTTCCTGTGGCAGCTCTTCCAGAGGGCTGTTCCTGGGTTGTAGCCTTTATCATAGACTGATAATAGTGACTCAAGTGCTTTCCTGAGTTCTGTGAGCTGTTCTAGCAAATTATAAACGCTGACGGTGGGAGAGGGGAGGCTTGGGGACCCCCGATTTCTAGCTGGTTGGTCAGAAGTACAAGAGACCTGGACTTGTGGTCGGTGAATGAAGTAGGGTGCAGTCTTGGAAGACGGAGCCCTTAAACCACGGGGCCTGCCCTGACTTCCGGTGCTAAGTGTCAGCCGTGTTCTTTGTGGGCTGTTCTCCTGTACTGGTCCCTCACCAGTGAACACGCAGGTTGTCTCTAGCCTTTTGCTACTGCATTTGACTGTGCTGTGCTTCAGTGACAATGTGTTCATGTATGTCTTTGCATCTATGTGCCCTTATTGCTTGTAGGATAAATTCCTAAAAGTGGAATTTCTGGGTCAAGAGGTAGGCACTATTTAATATTTCTATGGATTTTACCACATTGCCCTTCGGGCAGGTTACACCCACTTCTAATCTCCCCAGTAATGATTGCGTGTAACTTCTGCACCCTCCTGACCACATTATGTTATCAAACTTTCTCATTGTTCCCAGTCTGAGAGCAGCCAAGTCATTCAACTTTCCCAGCCTGGTTTTATTGGGCTGTGAAAAATAGTATATGATGGCTGGTACCTAACAGGTGTTACCAGTAGAAATGGTGGCTTGTGGGAGTTCCCCCTGTGGTGCAGCAGGTTAAGGATCCGGCATTATCTCTGTGGAGGTGTGGCTTCGATCCCTGGCCAGGTGCCGTGGGTTAAGGATCCAGGTTGCCGCAGCTGTGACCTTAGCATAGGTTACAGCTGTGGCTCAGATTTGATTCCCTGGCCCAGGAACTTCCATATGCTGTGGGTGAGGCCGGAAAAAAAAGGAAATGGTGGCTCTTGCTATTGTGGAGTGATTTTTCTGTGGAATATAAATATAGGAACCTGATGAAGGGAGTAGCCTGCCAGCCTTGATCTAAACCTTCAGCTAGGAGTTCCCATGGTGGCTCAGTGGTATCAAACCTGACTAGTAACCACGAGGACGAGGGTTTGATCCCTGGCCTTGCTCAGTGGGTTAAGGATCTGGAGTTGCCGTGAGCTGCGGTGTAGGTCTCAGGTGCTGCTCCGATTCTGCATTGCTGGGGCTAGGGCGTAGGCCAGCCGCTGCAGCTTGGATTCAACTGCTAGCCTGGGAAGCTCCATATGCTGCGGGTGTGGCCCTAAAACAAGAAATAAAGCTGCAGCTCTCCATGTTGTTTGGGTTTGGAAGACAGCTATGCTCACCACTCTTCCACCAACGCTATTTTGTTGTTTGGGTTTGGCTGACATCTGGATGACGTCCCAAAACCATTACACAACAAGACTGGGGGACGGGAGGAGCTCCCTCGGGGAGGAGCTGAGCTTTGGTCTCTGAGGCACCAAGAGCCGGGACTACCAGTGAGCCAGCTGGAGGGATGGGTATCCTGTAAATGGTGTGCAGGTGTCAGTCAGCCACATCTAAGCCTGAAAGCCATTATTTGGGGGTGCCGTGCGGGCCCCTCATGACGCTGTGTTTCTGAAAGTCCAGGCTCACTTGTTTTGAGAATGGCAGGAGTTAGGCTGAGGCTGGGCTACATCAGTTGCAGCTGAAAACCGTGCCCCTTTGCCTTCCTAGCTATTTGCCTCTCAGCAGACTTGGGGCTGGGAAAGGGTCTTGCCAGCACCTCCGTCAGCCGGACCTGCTGCCCCTTCAGCTCAGCACAGATCCTCCACCGACTCTCCTGATCTCTCCAAACGGGTAGCAGTTCAATAAGCAGGGCGCACATGTTTGTTTATTCTTATTATTTATTGTCTTTTCAGACGAGTATATTTTGAGCTACAAAGTGCCAGACCCTGTATTGGGCACTGGTGCCTCTGAGATGAATGAGAAATGCGTTCTGCCAGCAAAGGTCTCGCAGTCCCAGTGTGCGCTTCCTGCTGCCTCCCACCCCTTCTCTGCAGTCCAGGCCAGAGGCTGGCCCAAGTCTGGCCGCTCTGGGCACCTGGAGCTGTTCCCAACTCTTTGGGCTCCAACCATGAGTTCTCTAGACGTGTATGGGACAGGGGCACATGATGCGCCCAGGGCAGCGCAGGTTCGGTGGGCTGATGATAAGATCATGAACGCTGCTGCCAGGTTGCCCTTCCTGAAGCCCAGTTTAGGTCATGCCATGCTTCTATTTGACTACCATCCTGGGTCCTCACTGCTTGCAGATAACTCCTTCCAGTGATCCCCAGCTTGTGACAGAGTCCCCGTGGCCCACCCCACCTGTGCTTCTTACCTCACCGGGTCCCAAGCAGGAGGCTCCACCCCACCCTTCCAGGTGGGCTCTCTGTTCTCCCTGCTGGGATGGCCCTTCCTCCCTTTCAAAATCTAATTCTGCAAGCTTCAGCTCCAGGGGTATTTTCCCCTTCCCCAGCTCCTGCAAACGCCAGGGCTTATTGCCAGGACAGTTGAAGAGTACCCCAGATTTCCATCTCTGCTCAGCCACTTACTGTGACAACAAATTGCCTAAGCTCAGTGACTTGACATTTCTTCTCTCTAAAATGGGGGTAATGAGTTCCCACTGTGGTGCAATGGGATTGGAGGTGTCTTGGGAGCTCTGGGACGCAGGTTTGATCCCCGGCACAGTGGGTTAAGGATCTGGCATTGCCACAGCTATGGCTTAGGTCATGTCTGCAGCTTGGATCTGATGCCTGGCCTGGGAACTCCATATGCCGCAGGACAGCCAAAAAAAAAAAAAAAAAAAAAAAAAAAAATAGGGCAGATATGCTGAATAGATATTTTTTTAAAAAATAAATAAGATGGGGATTATGGCAGAGTTCCCTGGGGGCCTAGCAGTTAACGATCTGGTGTTGTCACTGCTGTGGTACAGGTTCTGATCCCTGGCCTGGGAACTTACACATGATGTGGGTGCAGCCAAAAAAAATTTGAGAATGATGTACTTTCCACCAGGCCAGCACCCACGAGCCAGCGCACCCTGCTGCAGAGGGAGTGAGTGTGGCAGGTGTGGGCTGGGCTCAGTCACTGGTGGGAGGTCCCCACTAAAAAGGGGGTGCGGTGAGATGGCTGGCCCAGGAGAGATGTGTTTGGGAGCCAGAGGGTTAAGGGAAGGATGGCTTTGGTGCTTTCTGTTTACCCAGAGCTGGCTACTTCTGTGTTCCCCAGCAGAGCCCCCTCGTGCACCTAAGAAATCAGCTATTGTCTCTTTTAGAGTCTTCTCTCTGCTCTTCAGCGTTTGAGGCTCAGGTGAGGTGGTCACCTGTCCTGTTTGGCCCATGACTGTTCTGATTTTGTACTGAAACACTCGAATCCTGGGGCAACCTGAAGCCCTGGGCAAACCAGGATGGCTGGTCACCTGAGGTCAGTGACGCACTGAGGGAGAAGGGTGGGCAGTGGGGGCTGCAGCTCCTGGATGGGTACCAAGTGCGGAGCGCTGCTGGGCCTTGCACGTCTCACGTCACCTCATCCTCCCAGCCCTCCTCCCGAGGTTCTCCAGCCCTGGTTCCACGGGAGAGGAAGTGAGGCTCTCGGCCGTGAAGGCACCATCTCTAGGCCCCACAGTTAGGAGGTCCCAGGGTGACTCCATATGGCTCCTCCCACATCTGGTGTCCCCACTGCACCTGGAGTAGCCCTTTTGTGATGTGAGTCATCACCCCATCGCCTTGCTCCAGTTCTGAACTAGGAGTCCTGAACTAGGCTTTCTTTTTTTTTTAATTTTTTTTTTTTTTTTTTTTTTTTGTCTTTTGTCTTTTTGTTGTTGTTGCTATTTCTTGGGCCGCTCCCGCGGCATATGGAGGTTCCCAGGCTAGGGGCTGAATCGGAGCTGTAGCCACCGGCCTACGCCAGAGCCACAGCAACGCGGGATCCGAGCCGCATCTGCAACCTACACCACAGCTCACGGCAACGCCAGATCGTTAACCCACTGAGCAAGGGCAGGGACAGAACCCGCAACCTCATGGTTCCTAGTCGGATTCGTTAACCACTGCGCCACGACGGGAACTCCTGAACTAGGCTTTCTGACTTCTGGTCTAGCTGTTTACAGGCTTGACAATGAAGCTTGCTTCCTGGTTCTCATCTGATGATCGCACTGGCTTGTTGAGTGGCTTTCCGGATAAATGAGGTGAAAAAGAGTTGTCCTTTTTGTGTGTGTGTGCTTTTTTAGGGCCACGCCTGTGGCCTATGGAAGTTCCCAGACTAGAGGTCAGATTGGAGCTACAGCTGCTGGCCTATACCACAGCCACAGCAACACCAGATCCGAACCACATCTTCGACCTACACCACATCTCATGGCAACACCAGATCCTTAACCCACTAAGCAAGGCCAGGGATCGAACCTGTGTCCTCATGAATACTAGTTGGGTTCGTAAACCAGTGAGCTCAACAGGAGTTCCAAATTGACTTGCCTTGATTAAGGTGTATCCTCCATGACCGGCAGTACCTGTCTCCCCATTAACCAATGCTCCTGTCCACCGAAATTGTGGTCTTAACAGTATTGACCTTGATTGTGACTTCAGGAAATGTATCCTTCTTCAATAATCCATTCTTAAAAGCACCGAAGCACCACTTCTGTAATTTACTTGTAAGAAAAGGAGTAAGGAAGCACTCAGAGTATTGCATTCCAGCCCGTTGCCCCGAAGCTAGTTTCACCTGCCTAGTACTTTCTCTTGATTAGTTCCCGGTGGGTTTCACCTGCTCCAAGAAATCAGGCTTTTAGGAAGCTCTCAGGTTCAAGTTCCCTGCTAAAGTCTTTAGTTCATGACCTCTTCCTTAAAGGAGGTATCTATATCTATCTGGGAAATAGGTAGAATTAGTTCTCGTCATTCCACATAGAATTCAAGTAAAGATGAAAAGCAAGGTAAACTTTTAAAACTTTAAGTTTTGCTTACCAGGGAGTTCCTGTTGTGGCTCAGTGGAAACGAATCCGACTAGGGAACTCCTAAAACATTTTTTATTATCAATTTACTAAATGTGAAAAATTCAAAATAATATAAAATTTAACTTGGAAAATTTCTGTTGCCATCTAACTCTAACAGATAATCCCGGTTAATATAGCACAGATTACTCCAACGTTTTTTTCTTTTGGCCAGGCCCATGGTTTATGGACAGTCCCAGGCCGGGGGCTGAACCCATGCCATGGCAGTGACCCAAGCCACTGCAGTTATAACACCCGGTCCTTAACCCGCTGTGTCACAAGAGAACTCCAACATTTTTCTATACCAAAAATATATACATATATGTATATATAAAGCACATATTTACATAAATGTAAGTAAGATCATAGCATATTTTTTAAATTTATTTTTTAACTGAACAGCATGTCATACATCTATGCTTGTCCATACAAAACTCATTCCTGTGGCTGCCTGGCATCCATTTTACAAGTAAAATCTGATTTATTGAACCAGCCTCCTTGAGGAGAACATTTGAGTAGCCAAGTCTGAATGTTGGTCTACCAGTAAGTTCCTCTGGACTTGCTCTGAATGATTTTAGCCTGAGATGCCGAGGTGGTTACTCATTAATTCAACTTTTTAACAACTGACGAGCAGTTTGCCCTTAAACTCTTAGAACTGTTCATTTTCCATCTTTCAATTTATTCCTAAGTCTGTGTGTCTGGAAGAAGAACTCTTTGTTCCAAAAACCTAGTTAGATGCCTAGTTAGTTTAAGAGGAGGTTTTTCTGATCAAAAGATATTGAAACGAACAAGGACCAGTTGGGCAGTTTCCAGCTGTGTCAGCATCAGAGAAACTTGGGCTTTTATTGTTGTTTTTCAGTTTTGCTCTTGCTTGGGCCAGAGTAATTGAAAGGCTCAGAATGAAGGTCTCTAAGGCTATTACAAGGGCCGGTCCTCTCGCAGGGCACTGGTCTGTCAGTAAATTTAACCAGCATGGTTATCACAGGATGTACATGTAATACACATAGCTGATAATCCAGATTTGTCATCAGTTTTAAATGTGGTTCTCCAAATCTTACAGTAAACACGATCCCAACTGCTCATATTTGAGATCAGGGAAACCAGAAAACAGAAAACTAGATGATAGATGGAGAGTCACCAAGTCGAGTGGAAAAACCATGTTTTTAAAAAAAATTTTGTTGGACTTTGTTGATTTACAATGTTCGTTTCAGGTGCACAGCAAAGTGAATCAGTTATACATGTATCCATTCTTTTTCCCATATAAGTTATTAAAGAACATTCATGGCTTTTGAATTGGACAGAACTGCATTCAAACTCCACCTTTGCCATTTCCTGGGTACATGGGCAGACTCCTGACTCCTTTTATTAAAAAATAAAAGGCAAGGATGATAAAACATATAACAAATGTATAACAAAGTTACAGGCTCATAAAACCTTGGCAAAATTATAGTTCTCTTTGTTATGTGTATATAAACTTTTAGATTGCCTAATTTTTCAAACCACCCAAGCAGCAACATTTCTTTTAGAACAGCTCACCTTCTTGCTGCTATAATTATTAGTCATTCACTTATTCATTCAACAAACATACATTGACCAATCACTCACTGTGTGTCAGGAATTGGGCTGGGTACGAGGAGACACTGAGATGAAGAAAACCCATAATTCTTGCCCTCTAAGGGCTGACCTGGAATTTAACCTCTGTTTTTTTCCTGAGAGAGAGAAACAAAACGCAAATGTGGCAAAATGTTAAATAATACTTGGTGAATTTAGGAGAGGGTGTATTCAAGTTAATTGGTCTTGTCTTTCAACCTTTCAGTGAGTTTAACATTTAAAAAAATAGAGTTGGGAGAAATATTTTTCTGTTCCTTGGCAGCCGTAAGTCTTTTTTTTTTTTTTTTTTTTTTTTGTTGTTGGTTGCCCTGCGAAATATATGGAGTTCCCAGGGATCAGATCTGAGCCACAGTTCTGACCTTCACTGCAGCTGTGGCAACACTGGATCCTATAACTCCCTGTGCCAGGCCAGGGATCAAACCTGCATCCTGGCACAGCAGAGACGCTGCTGAGCCTGTGGCACCACAGCAGGAACTCCAGCAGCCCTAACTTTTCGTCTCTGCCTTTTTTAGGGCCACACCTGTGGCATATGAAAGTTCCCAGGCTAGGTGTTAAATCAGAGCTGTAGCTGCCAGCCTACACCACAGCCACAGCAATGCAGGATCCGAGCCACATCTGCAACCTACACCACAGCTCACGGCAACGCCGGATCGTTAACCCACTGAGTGAGGCCAGGGATCAAACCTGCATCGTCATGGATCCTAGTTGGACTTGTAACTGCTGAGTCACAACAGGGATTTCTAACTTTTTAAGTTTTATTGAAGTATAGTTAATTTGCAAGGTTGTGATAATTCTGTACCAAAAGGGCCCGAGTCATACACATACACATATCTATTCTCATGCAGATCCTTTTCCCACATAGCTTATCCCAGAATACTGGGTAGAGTTCTCTGGGCTATACGGCAGGTCCCCGTTAGCCCATCAGTCCATGTACCACAGTGCACAGATCTTGAAAGGCATTAGTACCTGCTGTTTTTTTTGCCTGGAACTTATTGCATCATGTCCAGCCATTTAGCCACGCCTTAGGAGAGGGATGCTAATGGGATATGCTGGGGGTGGGAGAGGGCAAGGAGAAAGGCCTGGAAAAGTAAAAGGCACGGTTACCTGGAGCCACACAGAGGGGCCCCGGGGAGACGGGGCACCCAGTGAGGGGCCTAAACCAGGGTGGAGGTGGAAACCCAGCTGTGGTCTCCAAGTTTGAGTCCTGCTCTGTTCACTCTCCAGTCTCCAGCCTGACTGTTCCTCTGTGTGTGCTGTGGACCAGGGGTGGGGCGGATGTGTCACATCCTCTGCCCTCTACTGCCAACTACTGACCTTTGATTTGAGCATAGAGATTAAACATGTGAGCTTTGGAGTCAGCAGCCCTTGTGTGACTCTCAGCCTTGCAGGGTGAACTTGGACCAGCGAGTTAATCCCGTTGACACTGAAGTTTCTTATGTGTCCGTCCTGGGTGGAAGTGCAGTGGGTTGTGTGACACTTGACCAGCGTGGCGGGTGGAACGCAGTTTGCACAGGACCTGCACGTGGTACTCCCTTAATATATAAGGACATCCATCATCTTAGCCAGTGGCTCTACTCTTCCTTTACACACGCATGCAGAAATCTCTGCTGAGGCCTCTCAGCCTCGCCCACCCCCCTCTTGTTGTCAGCCTGTCCTGTCCTCTGTGCTTGCAAAGACATCCTAAAGCGCCCGCCTTTCACTGTCTGCGAGGCCCCGTTTCCATCTCTCATCTAGTCCACGTGACAGCCACCTGACGGCTCTTCCTGCTGCCACTCTGGCCCGCTCACCCCCAGCTCTTCTCTGCAGAGGGCTTTCTCAGGCTTAACAGAGAATGTTACCTTCCCCTCAGCCCCCCTATGGCGGCCCATCACCCTTGAGTAAAACCCTCATGTCACCACCCGGGTCCTGCCAAGCTCTCCAGCCTTGTCTCCTGAACGTGCTCCCTGGCTCCCTGGCCTTCTTTCGGTCCCTCAAACATACCAGCTCATCACGCCTCAGTCTTTGAAGTCGTTCGCTCTGCCTGAAACGCATGCCTTCAGATGGCTGCCTCCTCTTCTTCTGTCCCTCAGGTCTCGGTTCCTGGCCTCAGCGAGGTCCTCTCTGACCATCCTGTCTAACGTTGGGTACCACCTCCATCCCCACCCGGCACCTGTGCCCTATTTTGTTAAAGCACTTGTTACCTAAAATGATTTCGTGTGCTTATTCAACCCTCATATGGCTCCCCTATACATCGGGAGCCCTAGGGCACAGAAAATAGGAACCTGTTTACTCTTCTAGCTTGGGCTGCCATAACAAAATACCGTAGACAGGGGGGCTTAAGTAACAGAAGTTTATTTTTGCACCCTTTAGAGGCTAGAAAGTCCAAGATCAATGTTCTGGCAGGGCTTGATTTCCAGGGAGAGCTCCACTTTCCTGGTTTGTAGACGGCTGCCTTCTTGCTGTGACCTCACATCGCCCTTCCTCCATACGTGCCCATGGGGAAAAGAGAGAGCGAGTCTCACAAAGACACTCATCCCGCTGGAGCAGGACCCCACCCTTGCGACCTCATTTAACCATAACTGCTTCCGTAGAGACCCCATCCCCGAATACAGCCACGCAGCCCATAACATTGGAGCAGCAGCATCAGAACCCAGGGGAGAGCCTGGATGTAGCGGGCACTCAAAACATACTTGCCGAGCACGCAATACGTTCTAGCAGTTCACCTCGCTGTGAGTCCAGAGACGTCACCCCGTGTCGAACTCTCCATCCTGCAGGTCAGGGCGTGTCCCTGTACATTCCCCAGTCGGCCATCAATGCCACGGTGGAAGAGGACATCCTGCTCTCGGTTGAGTACTCCTGCCCCGGCGTCCCCACCATCGAGTGGAAGTATACGTCCACCTGGGGCGTGCAGAAGATCGTGGAGTGGAGGCCGGGCACTCAGGCCAACATCTCCCAAAGCCACAAGGACAGAGTCTGCACCTTCGACAACGGCTCCATCCAGCTCTTCAGCGTGGGCGTGAGGGATTCCGGCTACTACGTCATCACGGTGACCGAGCGCCTGGGGAGCAGCCAGTTTGGCACCATTGTGCTGCACGTGTCGGGTAAGACACCCCCGCTTCCCCCACCGCCCTCCCCGAGAGGGAAGAGGGAGGCCGACTTGCTGGTACTACAAGAGACCTTACCGCCCCTCCCCGCCGCCCACCCCGCAGAGATCCTCTATGAAGACCTGCACTTCGTCGCCGTCTTCCTTGCTTTGCTCGCTGCTGTGGCCGCGGTGTTAATCAGCCTCATGTGGGTGTGTAATAAGTGTGCGTATAAGTTCCAGAGGAAGAGGAGACACAAGCTCAAAGGTAAGCCCCTGGGCCTTGTGATAATCACTTCATGCTTGTATGGCCGGAAGTGACTCTGTTATCTTGTTCTCGCCAAGAAACCACCTTTGGGGAGTTCCCCTTGTGGCTCAGTGGGTAAAGAACCCGACTAGTATCCATGAGGATGCGGCTTTGAAGCCTGGCCTCGCTCAGTGGGTTAAGGACCTGGCGTGGTGTGTAGGTCAGAGATGCGGCTGGGATCTGGCATCGCTGTGGCTGGGGTGTAGGCTGGCAGCTGCAGCTCCGTTGTGACCCCTACTCTGGGAACCTCCATCATATGTCGCAGGTGGAGGCCTAAAAAAAAGATGGAAAAAAAAAGAAAAGAAACCACTCTTGGCTGATTGGCAACCGATGGGTGTGTCGTTTGCTTTGCAGAAAGCACAACTGAGGAGATTGAGCTGCAAGACGTGGAGTGTTAGCCAAGGCTGGGTCCAGTTACCTTCCTACCTCAAGAGGAAAACCTTATTTGCCAGTGAAAGGAGCAAACACAGCCAGTCCTCCCTGGAGCCTCCTGTTGCCACAGCCACCCATTCCTGATGGGACAGCTGGATGCTGACAAGGTTGACGGCCTGGAGCCGAGGTCTCTGGATGGGACAGAGTCAGTTCTAGTGGCCTGGGGGTCAAAGAGGAGAATGGAGGCTGTGAGCCAGAGCTTTGCTCGGCTGTGGCTTCAGGGCCATGTTGACCCACGAGCTGTGGCCCAGTGCAGGCCCTGGCTGCTTCCTCACTCAGCATCTGGCCTTTGATCAGAGGCCAGGGTATTTCCGTGTCCGTGCCCAGCCACCGCTGGCCCAAGCTCTCTGTGCTCCGGGCCCCTCTGCCTGTGCCTCCGTCCAGCCTTCTGCTGTGGGAGCTGTCGTGAGCGCCTGAGGCTTTAGACCACCTGTCAGAGCAGGGAGAGGATCACCCCGCCTGCCCTGGAGCTTTAGGGCCAAGAAGAGCTCAGTTGGTTCTGGCGGGACCAGCGTCAGGAGCAAGGGAGGGCGAAGATGACCTTTGTCTTCCTCTCCTCCTCCAGCATCAGTCGCATGTTCCCTTCAATGGCCCCGGTCGAGGCCAGTGTGAGAACCCCGCTTCATCTGCACCGTGGGCAGCGTCTGGCTTCCCAGTGGCCCCCTGACAAGCTGGGTGACGCTACCTGTGCGAAGGCTGGGTCTGCATCATGGGTGGGACACCTGGCCAGTCAGTCGGTGTGGCCTTTGAATCTGTGCCCTTCCGTCCCTCACGCTCCCTGACTCATGCCTTGCTCCCTCCCAGCTGGGCTGAGGAGCCCTCGGCCTAACCTACCTCACCGTCAGCGGGTCAAGCCCACAGTGGCACAGAGCCCTCTGTGCAATTCAAGGAAAGCATGAGGAATCTTCAAGAGCCTAGAAAGCAGTCAGCCCTGTACTTTCTGAGTCCTGGAAATGGGTAAAATGCCCTGGGGTATTGGAGCTCCCGGTGAAACTGGGGCCTGGATCACAGGCGGTCTCGGCCCTTCTCTCAAGTTATTGGCCACCAGGTTTCCTTGGGTTTCTCCATCCCAGCTTTCATTTGGCAAGCTCTAGAGCAGGCATGAATTGATTTTCCATTGGCTTTTCTCTCTCCAGCGTTCTTAGCTACCGATCAGAGGTCCCACAGTGATTATTGGCGGAGGCTGAGCTGAGTAGCTGTGTCCCCAGAACCTCAGCTGCAGATTCACCCATGCAGGCGTGAGGGAGAGCTAGAACATTCTCTCCTGCCTCCCTTCAAGTCCCTAATGTCCACGTCTTTTCTAGAAGTGGGCCTGGAGAGGTTAGTATGAGGCTTTTCCCTAAGTAGTGAACGCAGAGCTACAGGAAGGGATGGTTGGGGTATTCAGCCTGGAGCTGTCGGTGATCGAAAGCAGAGCCCCGAAGGCCCTGGTGGACTCCAAAGGCGAGAGAGCGGCGGATCGACGTGACTGGACTTGCACCCAGAACGGTCTCCCCTCAGGCCACTTCCTGGGCACAACTGTAAGCATGCGCACCTGCACCTTTCCCAGGCCCCTGCCCTGCAGGATGAGTTCTGGTCTCCAGTGCCACGAAGAAGCAGGGGGAGGGGGGCCGGAGAGAAGCAAAGGGGGTCAAGAGTAATTGGGTGATTCCTTCCTCCTTTTTCACCCAGCTAAGGCCATCAGCGGGAAACTGATGGCTCTGGGCAGCTGCTAGGATCTCTGTTGTCTTTACCTGCCTTCTAGAACTCTGCCTCTCAGCTGCTCATTAGTCAGGGGTGGTCATCTTCATAAGAAAAGGAGAAATGGAGACGAATACCCAGGGAGAGGCCCAGATGGCAGTTAAATTGCCCCCCCCCCCCCCAATTTTCATGAAAGGTTATTTCCTCAGCTCTCTCTCTTTTTTTTTGGTCTTTTTGTCTTTTTAGGGCCGCACTCACGGCATATGGAGATTCCCAGGCTAGGGGTCTTAATCCACGCCAGAGCTACAACAACGCCAGATCCAAGCTGCCTCTGTGATCTACACCACAGCTCACAGCAACACTGGATCCTTAACCCACTGAGCAAGGCCAGGGATCGAACCCGAAACCTCATGGTTCCTAGTTGGATTCATCTCCACTGTGCCAGGACAGGAATTCCTTCCTCAGCTTTCCATTTTTTGATTTTGCACTTTTGAAGCTCCCCCCTCATTTTGAATATTCCTGTGGAAAGTTTTTTTTTTTTTCTTTTTTGGCTGTACCCAAGGCATGTGGAAGTTCCTAGGCCAGGGTTGGAACCCACAGCACAGCAGCGACCAGAGCTGCTGCAGTGACAACGCTGGAGCCTTAACCCACTGCACCACAAGAGAACTCCAGAAAGATCTTGGATCTTGAGTCTGAGGTATTTGTCTATTTTCCAAAAAAGAAAATACTAAATCATAAGCTTTAGCCGTTGTAAATGTTAAACTATCAGTTATGTTTCAAACTGTGAAAAAAAAAATGTTTTAAAAGCTGAAATAAAAAGTGAAAATCAAGCCTGGGTCCTCTGTGTGCGAGTCCGTCCCTTCGGAGATGCAGGAGGCTCTGGGAGAGATTCCCATCAGCCGTGTGCAGAAGCAAGGCCCTTAGCCACAGCCAGGGGCCTGGAGGAGTTTTTAAATGACAGTGGAATTAATCATATTGATTCTAATGTAAGCCTTCTTTAGCCATTCAGGAAAACAGCACTTATCAGCAGCATTTTAACTCCCCTGGATTCCAACCAGAAGACTTTTTGTTTTTTTTCTTTTTAGGGCCGCACCTGCGGCATATGGAGGTTCCTCAGCTAGGGGTCGAATCAGAGCTACAGCTGCCAACCTACACCACAGCTCACGGCAATGCTGGATCCTTAACCCACTGATCGAGGCCAGGGATTGAACCCACATCCTCATGGATACTAGTCGGATTCATTTCCATTGAGCTACGAGGGGAACTCTTGATGACTGATTTGAAGTATGTGTATTTGAATTCAATAGCATCCTTCCTGCTTCTGGAAAGGGCAGAAACAAGGATAGGGTGTTTGTACGACCTCGTTCAACAGCGCACAAGATGCCAGACAGAACGGCCACACTTTGTCAACAGAGTGTCCTCTCGGACTGTGATCTAAGAAACCCCAAAGGGACATATTGTTCTTTCTCATCTCACGGTGTTCCGGCTGTGCAAGGATTGCTGAAGCAGGGCACCCCTGTCCTCTGGAGCCCCAGTGAGATGCCAAACGCCCTATGGGACTTCACGCTCGCTCCAGTTTGAAATCCTACCACACAAAGCTGAGGAGCCTGGGCAGGGAGAGATAAGGAGGTTATCAGGGTATCTTGTTCAGGGAGGGGATGCAGAGACAAGCCCTGAGGGAGGATTCGGTTCCAAAGGGCTGGGTCCCTCTAACAGGGCAGAGAAGAGGTGGCAGAATAGAATGCTGGGAGATGGAACCATGGGGAACCACGCACGATGGGGAGAAACCCCAGGGCCCAGGCGCAATCGCCTTGACACCAGGGGAGGGGAGACCAGGGGGGAAGGGAAGCCCTTTCTCGATCATCGACTCTTACATCCAACATGTTTCTTCTGCCTAGTTTCTAGGGGAGCCTCCGACGCCTCTGGGTTGTGGAACGCAAAGCAAATAACCCTGTGGTTATTGACATGGTGTCTGTCCGAAGGTCAGCTTCTGCTAAGTGATGCTGTGTCTCCAGCACAGGGGGCCTCTCTCGCAGTCAGACCCAGCCCCCGTGGCAGCTTTCCAACTCTTGAGAACATGGTTGCAGAGACTAATTCCACTGCCTTTTAAAAATTAGGTGGGTGTTTTGGTTTAATTACTGATTAATCCTTCTTTAAAATTAAAATGACATTGCAGTCTACATAGAAAGTAAAAATTCTTCCTCAGTCCTATCAATAGTTTTCTTTGGTGTGTATCTTTCTAGACTGGCTCATACATGAATATACCTATCTAGCATGTACCACAAAATACGTATTTTTTATTTTTCGATTTTTAAGGCCGTACCTGTGGCATATGGAGGTTCTCAAGCTAGGGGTTATATTGGAGCTACAGCTACTGGCCTACATCACAGCCATAGCAACTCGGAATCTGAGCCGAATCTTCGACCTACACCACAGCTCATGGCAACACTGGATCCCCGATCTACCGAGCAAGGGCAGGGATCGAACCTGCATCCTTATTGGATACCAGTCTGATTCATTTCCTCTGCACCACAATGGGACCTCCCAAAATACGTATTTAATCTATTTTTTTTTTTAAAGGCAAATGGGATTCTGTGATACGCATCACCCTACAACTTGCTTGTTTTCCCTTAATGTTTTTTGGGTGTTACTTCTCGTCTCTACCTGTTCCTGAACATTCTTCTTATTGCCTGTACGAAGCAGACTATATTATAATTGTTCACTGAAAATTATTTCAAATGGTATATAAAAAATATTCTGGGTAATCTATCACTTCAGACTTGTTCCTTCAACCAAAATGTCTTCCTCTTGTTAATTAACGTGTTCAACTCTATCACCTATGAATCTCTTCCTCTTGCAGGAAATTCTGAGTCAATATTTATAACATTTTAAAAAATTTTAATTGTAGTTGATTTACAACTTTGTGTTTCAAGGGTACAGCAAAGTGACTCAGTTATACGCATGTGTATTTTTTCAGATTCTTTTCCACAATAGGTTATTATAAGATATTGAATATAGTCCCCTGTGCTATACAGTAGGTCCTTGTTGTTTATCTATTTTATATATAATAGTGTGTATCTGTTAATCCCAGACTCCTAATTTACTCCTCCCGCCATCCCTGCTTTTCCCCTTTGGCAACTGCAAGATTGTTTTCTCTGTGAGTCTATTTCTGTTTTGTAAATAAGTTTATTTGTATTCTCTTAGATTCCACAAATAAGTGATATATATTTGTCTGTCTCTGACTTACTTCACTTAATGTGGTAATCTCTAGGTCCATCCATGTTACTGCAAATGGCATTCTTTCATTCTTTTTTATGGCTGAGTAATAGTCCATCATATATGTATATGCATACTGTATCTTCTCCATCCATTCATTTGTCGGTGGACACCTATGTTGCTTTCCTATCTTGGCTATTGTAAATAGTGCTGCTATGAACACTGAGGTGCATGTATCTTTCTAATTAGAGTTTTCATCTTTTTTGGATATATACCCAGGAGTGGGATTGCTGGATCATACAGTAATTTTTGTCTTTTTAAGGAAATCTCATACTGTTTTCCATAGTGGCTGAACCAATTTATATTCCCGCCAACAGTGGATGAGGGTTCCCTTTTCTCCACACCCTCTCTAGCCTTTGTTGTATGTAGCCTCAATGGTGGGCATCCTGACTGATGTAAGGTGGTACCTCCTATGGTTTTGATTTGTTTCTCTAATAATTAGTGCTGAGCATCTTTTCATGTGCCTGTTGGTTTTCTGTATGTCTCCTTTGAAGAAATGTCTGTGTAGGTTCTCTGCCCATTTTTTGATGGGGTTGTTATTTTGAATGTTTTATCATACTGGTGGGTTTTATGTAAAGTTTCTCAAAAGCTGAAAGTTTAGGGGAGGGAGAAAGAGCATTGATAATATAAAATCTAAAGGTTTAGCTTCAGGTTTGACCTTATCAAGCACACCCACAGATAGTTTAAATTCCTTTGATGTAATAGTCTAGTTCTGGCCCTAAATATGCTAAAAAGTATTTTTCCTTCAGGTACCTCATGATGTGAAAGGATTTTTTTATTACTACACAAAGGGAACTTATTAAATAATTCATTTCCTGGTTTTATTCATCAACAACCAACTAGAGTTCCTGGTCATCATGAGATTATCGGAGTATCACTCTGCTATCATGATGCTCTGGCAAAGAAATCTGATAGTGAAGCTTTAGAGAGGAAATTACGATTTCCGTTAGGCTTGTCACCCAACACAGATCACAGCTCTCACTGCTCCTTTGGGTCCCAAGGGGCTCAGATTGGGACTACTTGTAAAGGAGGAGCCAGGACCAGATTTGGGTGGAAGAGGAGATGCTACCCGTGGAATCACCTCCTTGGTACACTCGCTCAATTATCAGCAAGTTTTTCAGATTGTGTTATTTTTCAATCTCGAACTTCTGTCATCTACCAAGATTCAGGACCAACAGTCTGTTCTACAGCAGCTCACAATCAACCAGTAAATATAGAAACAGAGACAGTACAATATGGGAAATTTTCTGGTACCTAAGGGAGGGGAGTCAGAATGTTGGGAGTAGAAGAACTCCTCAGCTGTCTCAGCTGAACTTTTATTTTGCCTTTTCTAGGGCCGCTTCCTGCGGCACATGGAGGTTCCCAGGCTAGGGGTCTAATCGGAGTTGTAGCCACCGGCCTACGCCAGAGCCACAGCAACTCGGGATCCGAGCCTCGTCTGCAACCTACACCACAGCTCACGGCAACGCTGGATCCTTACCCCACTGAGCAAGGCCAGGGATCGAACCCGAAACCTCATGGTTCCTAGTCGGATTCGTTAACCACTGAGCCACGACGGGAGCTCCTCAGCTGAACTTTTAGAGAAGTGAAGATGGGTGCCTGTATCTGGGGCCCCTTGACTACCACAATTTTAGGTTTAGGTTTTTTTTTGTTTTTTGTTTTTGCTTTTTTAGGGCCACACCTGCAGCATATGGAGGTTCTCAGGCTAGGGGTTGAATCAGAGCTACAGCTGCTGGCCTACGCCACAGCCACAGCCACGCTGGATTAAGGCCAGGGATCAAACCCACATCCTCATGGATACCAGTCGTATTCTTAACCCGCTGAGCCACAGCAGAACTCCCCTTTAAGTCATTCTTTAGGATGTTTAGCTTGGTCTCAATTTTTCACTTTTATAGACTTCCTCAATAATCCTTATACAGCAATCTTTGTGAAGTATGTCTACAAGATAAATTCCTAGACGTGAACTTGCAGGTAGGAAACAGCAAACTTTAGAACAAAGACCAAGATCTGGTCACTGACTTTTTTTGTCTTTTTAGGGCCACACCCGTGACATATGGAGGTTCCCATGCTTGGGGTACAATTGGAGCTGTTAGCCACCAGCCTACACCACAACCACAGCAACATGGGATCTGAGCTGCATCTGCAACCTACACCAGGCAACGCTGGATCCTTAACCCACTGAGCAAGGCCAGGGATTGAACCCACATCCTCCTGGATGCTAGTCGGGTTCCTTATCTGCTGAGCCACGAAGGGAACTCCTGATCACTGGTTTTTGAACAGCACGTGCGTCACCGGGCTTGTTGTTTGGAAGAGACAGGCTTCTCCGTGGTGAGTTGCCTATCAGTTCCCATCCTAAAGTGAGATTCAGAGACTTGAGCTCCAAGTCTGGAAGGCATCAAGAAGAACAGAAGTAGGAAAGTAAGTGAACAGATGAAAGACAAAGGCAGAGTATGTTGAGAGGGTATGGAGAAAGCAGAGCGTGGCTTTAAAAATGAACTGGCAAAAACAACATTCCACCTACAAAGGCACTGTCTTTACCATACGTGAACTTGATGTAGGACATTCTACACACTTTCTTCTAATGAAAGTAAAACTGATGTCCTAGCCAATTTCCCAACTTCTAACTGGCTTGACTTTTAGAAAACAGTTGCTTAGTGCCTTCTATTTGCACAACACTTTAGAATTTAATATCCATTACCAACCATTTTGAAACCTCTGAACCACCCCAAAGGCATTCTTGTCCCCGTTTTATACACATGGCAACAGGTTCCGAAAGGGTAACCCTGCCAACCGGACACAGCTCAGCAGTAGAAGAGCCAACATTTCGACATAGCTCTTCTGCCAACCTCTTCACATATTTGGTGAGGGGGCCTAACTTGTTTTCTCCGACCTCTCTCCCAAATTCCACAGCACACAGGTAATTCAGGTTGAAACATTAAGCTGGAAAATGGAAATAAACATAAGGCATGTGAGTTGCTGCCACAACTACTGAGCTGCCATTTCCCCCACATCTTAGTTTCCAGTGTTCTTTAGGTGGGAAGCCACTGTTCTCTAAACAGTGATTTAAAATAACAGGGAGAGGAAGGCCTACGAGGACCACGTCGCTCTTGGGTTATCCAGGTCCGCGCAGATGAAGTGTAAACGAGCGGGTGGTGACATCTCTTTGTGTGCTCCTGTTACCGGCTCAAGGCAAGATCATCACAAACAAAAGAAAACATTCAAACACCGTTTAAATGTAAATGGGGCTTTAAATGTATCTCTTAAAATTTTTCTAGTAATTCATTTTTACTGTATTTTACCAAAGTGTCCATCTTCAATGGATGTAAATAATAATAAAAAAAAAGACCTTTGACGAAGGTTTAAGATTCACTGTGCTGCAGTGAGAGCCTTCACGAAAGACACCTTATGTGAATAGAAGTATCCAGGTGAGCTGAGTAACGTTAGCTAAGGCAACTTTTGGGCCACCATAACTTAAGCAGCACTAGAAATTTTAAAAGTAATTACGGATTCATACCAATCTTTTAATTTCCATGGATAAAAAGATCTTATACCTAATCAGAGGAGGAAAAAAGCAAACAAAAACACAAAGGAGTTATGGTATTTTATGGCTTACAATCTCCGCCTATCTTTTAAAAGAAAAATGGTAGATAAACACAAAGGACTTTTAGAAAGTTACTTCATAGTCTTATCAATTATTAAAAGGGTGTATTTTAAAATTTTTGAAAGCCTTACTCATAAGGGAACTACATAGATTATTCATAAATTATAATGGCACCAAATGGCCCATAAACCTAAAACTCTTATTAAGACTTGTTCCTCAGACACGTTTTAGGGCTGGGACACCATTTCCAAGAAGTTCCTATTACTTGTTCTTTGCAAAACATATTCCATTAGTATTTTCCCTGGGAAAGAGCAGAGAGCTAATGGAATAAGATAGGCCAACTCTTTCACTGGAAGAAGCAATCCAGGGTTGCTGGCAGAGGCTGGGGACTGCCGGGGGCAGGGCAAGGGGGCAGGGCAAGGCCAGAGCGGCAAGGAGAGTGAGGCCAGTCAAAGGGGAAACGAGCCCAAGGAGGGGCCTGGGGAGACATTAAAGGTACAATTTGCCTTCTAAGCCTTCAGTACTTTGAGAATTTCTCTAAGGACTTCGTCTCAAAGTACTAGACCCAGGCATGCATAACAAAGGCAGTCAGAGGCAGCGGTACCTTATCCACTAACTAGCGCAAGAGCTCCCTTCGCCAGCTCTGGTCAGCAGCTGCGGACAGGCTCCTTCGGTTGCACTTCAGGGAAAGATCTGCTTCTCTCAATGTGAGGGAATTCCTGTAGGAAAGCTGGGTCTCGAGAGTGTTTAAACGTTCCTTAGGTCATAACAAATGGTGAAATGAGATGGGTCAATTAAAGACACAATTCATTTAGGCTATGAGTTCTAGAGGATCTCAGATTTTTAACCATATGCTTTATTTAATGTCAACATCAAAGGAATATTTTCAAAAGCAAACTCAAATCCATAAGTTAGTAACATTTCAAGTTAACTGCATAAAAAACAGTACTTTACATCGCTCCCTAATTATATACCCCATACCTGTACATAAATTTTTGCATTTCAGAGCACTTCTCACTTATAAAGTGAAAGGTTTCAAAATGCTAGGTAAACATGTGCTAATTATTACACTTAAAAAACAATACTCCTTTGGAAGATTCCTCTTCCTTGCGCTTAGGGATGAAGGGCAAAAGTTTCTCAAGTCAAAGTTTCTGGAAACTTCTCATGGAAAAAAAAAATCTGGAAAATGGTCTGGAAAAAAGAATCACAGCAGACAAGGGCTAAGTGCAGACATAAGCAGTTCCATTTTATAAACAAAGTTTCGGCCTTCCATTTTATTCCACTGAACTTCTCTGAATGGCCCACGAAGATGATTCCATTTGCTATCTTGTAAAACGTCACTTTTTGGAAGGTCTTTACACTGGTTACGGGGAAACTGAACCATAACCTTGCTGCCACTTTCCGGGCCATTACGAACTGTGGAGCAAAACCAAAATATCAACATACTCATTTTCCAAGCTAGAAAATACAAAGACCACACAACTTCATTTTTCCACAAATACAAAAACCTTCTTTGTCCACCAACTTGAAAGCGCTTATTTAAAAGTACTCAAAATCAGAATAGGAAGGGATAGAGGAAAGATTATTCTGAATATGAACTTCAGGTTTTAATGAGGCTTCATTACTCAGGAAAAAAGAAAAGGGTATTTAGCAATTCTTATCAATAAAGATCTAGCAATGATCAAGGGTACCGATTCACAAGATGTGATCCAGTGGGGAAGGATTTCTAATTAGCCACTCTTTCAAGTATTTAGAGCAGGTATTAGAAAAGACCCCACTAAAACCAAGTGCTTCAAGTATAACTTTCCCCAAGATAATATGTATTCCTGCCTATCAAAGTGCCCTACCTACAGTAGGCGTTTCATAAAACATCCCTCTGTTCCATCCACTGATCATCCTTAGGATCAGATGTTATTCTTGCCTATTTGCAGAGTCTATATTTTTAAAAAGTTTTATCCATTAAGAGTTTTGAACTGCAGGAGGAGTTCGCATTGTGGCTCTGTGGAAATGAATCTGACTAGCATTCATGAGGACGCAGGTTCGCTCCCTGGCCTTGCTCAGTGAGTTAAGGATCTGGTGTTGCCATGAGCTTGGGTGTAGGCTGCAGATGCAGCTCGGATCGTGTGTTTTGATCCTCTGATTTGACCGCTAGCCTGGGAACCTCCATGTGCTGCAGGTACGGCCTTAAAAAGACCAAAAAAAAAAAAAAAAAAAAAGTTTTGAACTGCAGGAGTAACAATTCTGATAGCATTTTTCAGATAATCTCCTAGGAAAATGTGCTGCCAAGCAAAACATTTTTTATAACTATTAGAGAAGTAAATATCTGTTGCACTGAATAATAGCTTTGCTCAGATAAAAGCTCCGCATAATTACCAAATGAGCTCACCTACTGCATATACAAATTATTCTTAAGTATTTGTAATTATTAAAGCTAAATGTTAAGGCCAAACCCCCAAAGGTCTCTTCACATTCAGAGAAGCAGAAAGTACCTGAAATAGCATAGTCACCGCTCGGAGAGGCCACTGTGATGGCAGAGGCATTGCCAATGCTTTCTATGGGCCCAAGTCCCACGTGATTACTGAAGCTCAGGACCTGCCAGCCCATGACCTTGGCTAGCTGCTGAACTGCGTGCACCTGATGCTGTGACATCTGTGAATGAAAAAGGACACTTCACTGACAATCAGCAAGGGGATTTATTTTGCGGTGACTTGACATCACGACTATAGGGGTTTGTTGGGGTTTTCACTGCCTGGCGCAGGAAGCCCATTTCCTCTTTGGGGAATTCTCCTCTGTGTGACATACTGGGGCAAGGGACAGGACCCCACCTTCCGCTCCAGAGCTAAAATAGCCTGATACCTGCTTTCCTGTCCACTGTCAGCTCGAGCACAGGCACGTGACCTAACGTGGCCAACTAGAGCTGCCCACCGGGGTCTCTGCATGCAGAACAGTAGCAGCGTGCGCAGAGTTATCTTCCATTTACCCCCTCAAGCGCACGCTGTCCTGCGAGGCTGATCCATGTGGTTACACTAACAGCTTTTGTAACTAGATCCCCAGCAAACACTCTTGAAACGATCCTGAATGTGCCACCTATTTCTGGTTAAGACCCCGACTGATACACAGGGGCAAGAATGCACTCTGCCACCAGCGATGAAGGCAGTAGTGTTGGGATGGCAAGAGTAGTGCCACGGCCCTGGCTGTGGTTCTCACTATCTAGCTTCCTTTGATCCTGATCCTACTGCAAGCCTTATTCTCTAGACTGCTCATCAATTCTGGAAGCTATCCAGTAGCCTTTCCATGTTTTCTGTGTGTGTGCTTAAGCCGACCAAGGCCATGGTAGGTGCAATCAACCAAGAGCTGCCATGCCTCATAAATGCATTGTATTTACCTGGCACCACACATGCACATCCACGTAAAAGTTTACTGCCTCTAGGATGAAGAGTGTCAGTATTTTTTTTAATTTTATGTGAAATATAAATATGTGTTTTATATGAAAGATTCATTAGCATTTCAAAACCTACCCTTCTTCCATAACTCAGTATTTTAATGGATTATCACAATTCCATGAAGAAGGCAGGAGAAATACTGTTCTTACTTTACAGATGAGCAAAGAAAAGTCCAGAAATCTGCCCAGTGTCACAGAGCGGGTACTGGAACCTAGCACTTTCCATCCTGCCCCTTAATCTGAGGATCTCTGTCTTAGAGCTTAAGAGTAAAGCATCCCCCTTATCATCATGGAGAACGGACACCAGAGTTTTGTATCTGATCTCCTTTGCTCTGGTTTCCCTGGGTTAATACTGCTCCACTTTCACGTGGTCCTGAAGAGGCTGTAAATCAGCAAGTGTGATAAAATTTTAAAATTCTGATAGTCTCAGAACTGGTCCTTCATCTTAAATACAAACTAAGAGTAGAAACACATCTAGGATAGTTTATCAACATTTTCAATTAGTCAATAGGTTTGAAAATATGCCCTAGAAACTAGACGACAGGAGAAAAAACGGCTTTTTAAAATAATTTTACTTCTTACCCACTATGTTCTTTCAACGGTTGTGAAAGGAAGGGGCTCGGGCCTTGTAGCCTGCAGTTATTACCTGAGACAGAAGGAAATCCTGCAGCTCCTGCTCCTGGTGAGACAGTGTAATGACCCTTCCATCTCTGTGGACAACTCGGATCTGCTCAACTCCAATATTCAACTGCAGCTGAATGGACCTTTATAGACACACAGACCAAAAATCAGAAATGTTCAAAATTACCTTATACAATGCCAAAAACATTACACCCTAACATCAAAGAACAAGAATATAACAGTTTTGATAACCTACACCAACACCCACGAGGGGAGTTTTCTCAGCTGCAATGAATCTGTGAGACCGCCACCAAACTACCACAGGAGTAGCACCGGGCTACCCAGGAGGCACGGGGAGCCAGCACAGCATGCCAGCCAGCCAGCAGCATCTGCTCCTCTCATACAGCAGGCCCTGCAGCTGTCAATACAGCTTTTGTCGCAATGAACTGAGATCCACACTGAGAATATGTGGGACCTGCCCTGACTTAGAAACTTCGTCCTCACTGGAGCCACCCACTCCTGTTACAGCTCCACAGGCATGGTTTCCAGGGTCCCTACAAGAACCATACCCAGTGTCAAAGTCACACTGGGAAATCCAAAGCCATCCCCACCAAAGAGTTATAATTTCTCCCAGTTCAGATCCATTTTACCAACTTGGGATCATTTTCGCCGTAAGCAGTGTTGCCTAGTAACACACAGGGCGTCTTTCCTTATCCAGTTACCGGGGCACTAGAGCTAGAGTTAACCAAAGTCAAATTCTCCTACAGAAAGGAAAGGATTTTGTCAACTCTTCACCCTCTCCTGAAAAAATCAGCAAAGAAATTACAATACGTACACTCTAGTCACTTGTCTTAGGTCACAGAAACTCATAAAATAGCCAATGAATATATAAGCAGGTTACAAAACTCTTCCAAACCAATTTATAAATTTTCAGTATATGACATGTAAAAGAAACACAAAACTCCCTGAATCAAATCATCTAGACGAACAAATGCAGAAAAAAAGAGCATTATATCTTTCCACATCAGATACTACCTCTATTTAACTTGGTTCTACGGTGAATATTTAAGAACAAAACCTTTTGGCAACTGTCTATATAAAATTGTAATTTTGATGAATTAAAGTTTATGAATTTCTTTCCAAGAAAAACACAAAATTCAGAAGGCTTAAAGGAAAAGACTTACAAATGTAAGCAAATTTTGTAATTCTCCATTTTTAAACAAAGATGTGACGGAAAAAGAATTCATATCACTACTGGTTGGGGCAAACTCATGGCTCCCACTTTGAAAAGCAAACTGGTAACATTAAACAAATTTTTTTTTTTTTGGTCTTTTTGCCTTTTCTAGGGCTGCACCCGCGGCATATGGAGGTTCCCAGGCTAGGGGTCGAATTGGAGCTGTAGCCGCCGGCCTACGCCAGAGCCACAGCAACGAGGGATCGGAGCCAAGTCTGCCGAGTCTGCGACCTACATCACAGCTCATGGCAATGCTGGATCCTTAACCCACTGAGCGAGGCCAGGGATTGAACCCGCAACCTCATGGTTCCTAGTCGGATTCGTTAACCACTGCGCCATGATGGGAACTCCAAGATTAATCAAATTTTTAAGTGTATTTTTTGACCCAGCATGCACACTTGCAGGACTTTATCCTACAGATATACCTGCACATATGCAAATTATTTTGCTGGCATCCAACGAAAATATCAACACCAGAAAGTTGGAGAGTTTTAAGAAAGAGAATTATTTTTAACTTCAACTAGTATTAAGATGACCCCACCAGCAAGAGAATATGAGGAAAAGGGCATTCTCCACTTCCTCCTACTTTCTCTCCTATCCTGACTCCATCAAGGCTACATTATCACTAACTAAAGTTATAAAACGTTTACACTGGATTCTAGAACCATAATCTCACAGTTGCTTGGTCTTAGTTGTACATGTAGACAATTCAATGCTGAACGATTTTTTTCTTTTCCTCTTTTTATTACAGAAGATTTTATTTATTTATTTATTTTTTTGTCTTTTTTTTTTTTTCCTTTTGCTATTTCTTGGGCCGCTCCCGCGGCATATGGAGGTTCCCAGGCTAGGGGTTGAATCGGAGCTGTAGCCACCGGCCTACGCCAGAGCCACAGCAACGCGGGATCCGAGCCACGTCTGCGACCTACACCACAGCTCATGGCAACGCCGGATCATTAACCCACTGAGCAGGGGCAGGGACCGAACCCACAACCTCATGGTTCCTAGTCGGATTCGTTAACCACTGTGCCACGACGGGAACTCCCTTCTTACAGAAGATTTTAAACACAAAAGTATAGTATGATGAAAGCCAATGACCCCATCAGCCAGTGGCGTGTGCTGCTACCAATAGTGATCTATTCAGTACTTCCTCTCCCACCACATCCCCAAGCCCCCCCATTATTTCATGATTTCTTTAGGTAGAAAGGGAAGCAAACACCATGATCTACTCCAACATCTTTTCCTAGAAGTTTCAAGGCTGATTTCCTTTGCACTGTATATATACTCTTTTATCTTGTGTATTTTATCTCTTAATCACACTCATCTACTATGCTATAAAATACAGCATTATAAATGAGTGATATTCCCCTACTCCTGAGGGTTGTGATTTTGTTTCCAGGCATGTTTTGCTCACTGGAGAGACCACTGCGGCTAGTTAAGTCTGCCTGAAATCAAGCAATTAAAGCCTAAAAAATAAAATGTACTCACCAACCCTGATAAATGTTTGCTAGTGGCTCTCTCAGAAGGATCTGGGGAAGGGGACTCAGATCCATCTTTCCAGTTGTTAAATTTAAAAGAGGCTAAAATGGAGGCCAAAAATGCCATGCATGGCCCTTGGCTAATTATATTAACTTGCTCTGCCCCATTCTCCCATGATTTAGTGAAATATAACTGACAATGTGATTGGATGCATTTAAGGTACATAATACAACGGTTTGGTATTTGTAGATACTGCAAAATGATCACCACCATAAGTTAACATCACCTCACTTCATTACGCATTATCGTGTGATGAGAACTTTCAAGATCTACTCTTTGAGCAATTTTTAAGTAGAGACTACTACTTAACTATAGTTACCATGCTGTACATTACTTCTCCAGAACTTAATTATAACCAGAAGTCTGTATCCTCTGACCACTTTACCAGCCCGCTCACCAGTGGCAACCACCCACATATTAACGTGTGATTTCTGGATATAAATCAAGGAGACGGCTTTCTAGGAATGCTGAGGACAAAAGTCGTTAAGGGCAGAACCATGAACTGGATTAGACACAAGAACAACCTCAGGGCAGGAGAGAGCTACCAAACTTAGGCTGTTTTCGGCACACCGTGGAAAGTATGGGGTCTAATATACACGGCCCTCCTCACTTCAAATACATCAGACTGGCCACTGCCTCTAGGCAGGAACCGAAGCGGAACAGACTCTGAGGAAGCACGGCAACTTTCCGCTTAATGTGGGATCCATTTTTTCCATAGCTCAATACGTGACATTTACCTAAGAGTCCATTTTAGACATTCTTACCTCTCTCTTTTTTTTTTTTTGCTTTTTTTACGGCCACACCCATGGCATATGAAAGTTCCCAAGCTAGGGGTCAAATTGGAACTGCAGCTGCCAGCCTACACCACAGCCACAGCAGTGCTGGATCCTTAACCCACTGAGAGGCCAGGGATCAAACCCGCATCCTCATGGATACTAGTCGGGTTCATTACTGCTGAGCCACAATGGGAACTCCCTTGCTTCTCATTCTTAAAAACACTCTATGGCTGATGTAATTTCCTGGAAAGTTATGCCACTCTAGGAAATAAAAACAAAATCTTGATATAATCACTCAGCAAATAGCAATGCTTAAAAGGGAACTTAACATAGTAAACAACTTCTCTTTGATACTCACTTGCATATTTGTTCATAGCCTTGTGATGTGATTAAGACTTTCACACTAGATTCATACACATCATTAATATTTGACCAGTGAGCCTGTATCTGAGGATCCTCAATGCGACTTGCTAAGCTGTCAATAGTTGCTGCAGTCCTTTTCAAGAAAAGGAGTTACAATTGTTATAAAGTCACCATATAAAACAATATGACAAATCACTTATCAATTTTATGGATATTTAAAACCAGATTAACTCCTTTTGGAAAACACCACCATTTGAAAAGCTAGACTTTAAAGAAGGGTCAGCTGAAGTTCTGAGACCCTCCTTCATGCGGCTCCGATGTACTGGTTCCCAGCTTCACATCATGACACGTTCTCGTGCCACGTGGATTTCCTTGCCACTCCATTTGTGTTTTGCCACTCACTCAGAAAGTCTTATCAGAACACAAGTGGGAAGGATATGTCTAAGGGTACTAACCTCAGCTCTAGAAAGAACATCAATTGTTGGAGTTCCCGTCGTGGCGTAGTGGTTAATGAATCCGACTAGGAACCATGAGGATGTGGGTTCGATCCCTGGCCTCGCTCAGTGGGTTAAGGATCCAGCATTGCCGTGAGCTGTGGTGTAGGTCACAGACATGGCTTGGATCCCACACTGCTGTGGCTCTGGCAGAGGCCAGCGTCTACAGCTCTGATTTGACCCCTAGCTTGGGAACCTCCATATGCCATGGGAAGCGGCCCTAGAAAAGGCAAAAAGACAAAAAAAAAAAAAAAAAAAAAAAAAAATCAGTTGTTTATAAACATCAGTACCTAATCCCTGGTAACAAATGACCTGGGAGGTACTCACACCTGAGACCCATTACTATAAGGGAACTATACTTATTTTGAAGAGAAGCTGGAGACTTAACTGTACAATTAAAACCTTTACTTCAGGTTTCAGAAAAAAAGGACACAGTGAACTTCTTTGCAGAGCAGATACTGAGTCACAGACTTTGAAAAACTACGGTTTCCAAAGAAGACAGTTTGGGGGGTAGAGGGATGCGCTAGGGGTGTGGGATGGAAATCCTATAAAACTGGATTACGATGATCATTGTACAACTATTAATGTAATAAACTCACTGAGTAATAAAAAAAATAAAACCTATACTTCAAGAAAGACAAATATGGTGAGTATAAATAAGATTCATCAAATCCTAATCAGGTATCAAATACTGTAATAAGTGCTTTCGTGCATTCTATCATTTCATCTCACTAACAACAATAGTAGCCACTATTATTATTTTGGTCGTGCCCACAGCATGGAGTTTCCAGGGCAGGGATCGAACCCATGGCAGTGATCCAAGTGGCTGCAGTGACAAAGGTGGACCACAAGGGAATTCCTCTGGACACTACTATCTCCATTTTTCAGAAAGAAAAAAAAAGCAGTTTAGCAATGTGTAGTAACTTGCCCAAGATAACATAGCTGTTTGGAGCACAAAACCTGGAAATCTAACTCCAGAGCCAAAAATCTTTCCTTTATATTTTATACACACCAACAAACAGCCTAGAACGCAAGCATAAATTACTAAGTTAACCAAACAACTGGAGCTCCTCAGTTTCTCCTGACTCTGGTACTTCATCAGAAAGAGAAAGAAAAGCCAGGAGGAAATGAGAACAGCCACTGAGGACAAGGGGCTTTTACATCAGAAGCCTGGGTTTGCTCTCTTATCCTCCTTTTGCTCTAGTACTGGTTTCTTTCAGTCCATTTCTAACTTTCTCTTCCTTATTTTTATTTTTTTTGGCTGCACCCATGGCACATGGAAGTTCCTGGCCCCGGGGACTGAACCTGTGCCACCAGAGACAATGCTGGATCCTTAACACAATGGACCACAGTGGGAACTACCATTTTTAACATTCTTTTTTTTCCTGTGATTTGTTTCCCTGGCAGTGCTTTAAAAATTTCTACAATAGGTATCAATATGTATGTAAGACTATTCATTTCAGCATTACATCTATCAACAAACTGATAATGAAAAAGTAGCAATGAGAATTGGTAAGAAGAAATCATGGAATATTCATACAATAAGACATTATATTAAAATATTTTTGAAGGCAAAATATAAAATTTTATGATAACAGATTTGTAATTTAAAAAAAAAAGATACACATGGCATTCCTTCTGTGGTGCAGTGGGATCGGCAGCTTTTTTGCAGTGCCAAGGACACAGGTTCGATCCCTGGCCTATTGAGTACCATTAAGGTACAACTATGAATTAAGTAAAAATAGACCTCTTCACCAAACGACAATAATAAAACAGAAGTGCACCTTCAGCATTTGGAAAAGGGACACTTATTTAGGTTCGGTCATGCCAAGTTCTTTTGTAAACTGTGTATGGAAGAAAGAAAATGAGCTCTGGGGTTAAACAGACCCAGCCATAAATCCTGATTTTGCTAACCCAAGTTGTGGAACTTTGAGTAAGTTGTACTTTTCTAAACCTCAATCTTCTCATCAATAAAAATGGGTTAACATGATCTGCCCCAGAGCTAAGGATTAAATAAGTTAACATATGGGAAAATGCCTTCCAAAGTCCTAAAATGTGCAACAATCAAAAATATGGAAAGCTTAAAAAGGGTTTAAATGTGGAGTTGTCATTGTGGCACAAGGACACACGTTCGATCCCCGGCCTGGAATAGTGGGTTAAGGATCCAGCGTAGCCACAGTTGCAGCTTAGGCCGCAACCAAGGCTCAGATCTGACCCCCTGGCCTGGGAACTCCATATGCTGCGGGGTGTCCAAAAAAGAAAAAAAAAAAGGCTTCAATTAGTTCAGGAATAAGCATCTCACGGATGGGTTAGTTAAGACAGTATGGTGCTGTATGGTACATTCAAAATTTTAATGCCAGGTTAGAAGCAGTATATTACCTTATATGGGCAATGGCTCTACGTCTTCCCCAGACTTGACAGGGCCATCTACGACTATAAACTCTTTTTTTTTTTTTTTTTTGGTCTTTTTGCCATTTCTTGGGCCACTCCCATGGCATATGGAGGTTCCCAGGCTAGGGTCTAATCAGAGCTGTAGCTGCCAGCCTACGCTAGAGCCACAGCAACGCGGGATCCGAGCCGCATCTGCGACCTACACCACAGCTCACGGCAATGCCAGATCGTTAACCCACTGAGCAAGGGCAGGGACTGAACCCGCAAACTCATGGTTCCTAGTCAGATTTGTTAACCACTGCGCCACGACGGGAACTCCCCAACGACTATAAACTCTTATACTGCAGCCACCTCCCTCTCCCTGGAGAAAAGACTCACTTTGTCTGTCCTTACCTACTCCTCAGAAATATGTGCTTTGCTTGTTTAATTATTTTTTCCAGAAGCCCTTCACTTGACTGTATTGAATTAATTTCATTTTTATCAAAAGCTTGAGGACCCGAAAGTCTCATTCTCTTGTGGCCAAAAGGTGCACTTGCTGGATGAGGCATCATGATGGAGCTCAAGGTCTGTTTATGAAACTGTAACAAGAAGAGCCGTTGTCAACAGCCAACACCCGGATGGTAATTACAGTATTCAATCAGAACATGGCTCACATTTTGGAAACATGAAAGCAATGGACCTGAACCACATAAAAAGGCGGTCTTGGCACAGAGATAAACGTTAGTATCTACGAGGCCATGCTTAATGCGAGTCTGTAAAGAGAAGAGTCCCTCTCAAGCTGCCGTTTTTATTTTAAAAGTTTTAAGGTACAAAAACCAAATACTCTTCGCTAAGCCTCACGGACAGAACACATGCAATCAGTAGACAGTTATTCCACCGTAGCCCAGATGAGAGGCTTCCAAGCCTGGCGACGACAGAACCACTGGAGGAACATAAAAAAATACTGACTACTGCATCATCACAAGTAACAGAACCAGACTTTGGGGTGAGGCAGGGGAGGTGGAACATACACGCCTATTACAAGATCTCAGGGGATTCTTTTCAAATTAGCGTAAATTGTGAACAAACACTCTGGAAACACAATTCTAGATGACCTGCAGGGAGAATATACCCAGAAACAACTCAGGGTTCCTGTCCACAGGCTCCAGCAAGACATTTTCCCTGATCACCTGTTCAGAGGCACCCTTTAGCATGCGTCTCTACCCCTCTCTATAAACTTGTGGTCTATTTCTACCACTAGAAGCTATGCTTGGGGTAGAGAAACTGTATTCTGCTGGTCTCTATATTCCCCGAGCCCATGGCCAGGATCTTGCACAGCACAGACAGCGAATGTCATTGCTATGTGAGTAACGAGGACTCAGCCGAGAGGAGGGTGTGCACATTCACCGCCCTGATATGCTCACCGCAACACAAGGAAAAACACTTATTTCATTACCTCTCTAATCAGGAGATGCAAGTTATGCTCTAGGACATAAAGATGGTCCTCTGGACTTTGCTTCTCAGTAGAAGATTTTTGGGATTTCTTATCATTTGAGGAATGGCACAAAGAAATAGATAACTGCAAGCCTATTTATAAAAACAAGAAGAACAGATATAAATAACCTAAAATATGGAAAAGCACAAAGTGTCTTCATAAAGTATAATGAAAGCCTATTTTCCAAAGATACATTCTTTTTTTTTTTTTTGGTCTTTTTAGGGCTGCACCCACGGCATACGGAGTTTCCTGGGCTAGGGGTCGAATCAGAGCTACAGCTGCCAGCCTATGCCACAGCAACAAGAGATGCTGCGTCTGCAACCTACACCACAGCTCACGGCAACACAGGATCCTTAACCCACTGAACAAGGCCAGGGATCGAACCCGAAACCTCATGGTTCCTAGTCGGAGTCATTTCTGCTGCACCAGGATGGGAACTCCTCAAAAGATATATTCTGTACTGGAAGAGGATGCTTCATTTAAAAAATTTCTACACCAAAATGATGACTTATGAATGTAATAAACTACTGTGTACTTCAACAATTCAAATTCTGTTGACCTACCATGTGGCTGCTGAGCTTGAATGTGGCTAAAGACAGGTGAACAGGAGTTCCTGCCATGGTGCAGAGGAAACTAATCCGACTAGGAACCATGAGGTTGTGGGTTCGATCTCTGGCCTCGCTCAGTGGGATAAGGATCTGGCGTTGCTGTGAGCTGTGGTGTAGGTCGCAGATGCAGCTTGGATCTGGTGTTGCTATGGCTCTGGCGTAGGCTGGCAGCAACAGCTCTGATTAGACCCCTAGATTGGGAACCTCCATATGCTATGGGCGCAGCCCTAAAAAGACAAAATAAAATAAAGACAGGTGAACAGAAGCTATACATTTTTAAGCTATGAATTTGTTTCTTCTTAACTTCAAATTCAAAATTTAGAAATATTATGGACATTTAATTAAGCATTTTATACACAGAAACACTAATTCGAAAAGATAAATCTACCCCAATGTTCATAGCAGCGTTATTTACAACAGACAAGTTACAGAAGCAAGCTAAGTGTCCGCAAGGTAAGTGTCCATCAACAGATGAATGAGGAGTTCTCATCATGGCTCAGTGGTTAAGGAACTGGATTAGGATCCATGAGGATGCAGGTTGGATCCCTGGCCTCGCTTAGTGGGTTAAGGATCAGGTGTTGCCATGAGCTGTGGTGTAGGTTGTAAACACGGCTTGGATCTCACATTGCTGTGGCTGTGGCATAGGCCAGTGGCTACAGCTCTGATTCAACACGTAGCCTGGGAACCTCCATATGCCGTGACTATGGCCCTAAAGAGACAACCCCCCCCCCCCCAAAAAAAACCAGATGAATGGATAAGGAAAAGTGGTACATATATGTATATATATGTACATTCATGCATATACACAATGGAATACTGCTCGGCCATAAAAACAATAAAATTTTGCCATCTGTAACAACATGGGTGGACTTGGAGCGTATCATGCTAAGTAAAGTAAGTCGGACAGAGAAAGACAAATTCTGTATGATCTGACTTATATGGAGAATCTAAAATAACAGTGAACAAAAAAGAAACAGACTCAGGAGCTCCTGTTGGGGCTCAGCGGGTTAAGAACCTGACTAGTATCCAGGAGGGTGTGTGTTCAATCCCTGGCCTATCAGTGGGTTAGGGATCCAACGCTGCTACAAGCTGCAGCACAGGTCACAGATATGGCTCAGATCTGGTGTTGCCACGGCTGTGGTGTCGGCCCCAGCTGCAGCTCCGATTCAATTTGACCCCTAGCCTGGGAACCTCCATATGCCAAAGGTGTGGCCTTGAAAAGAAAAGGAAGACTCAAAGATATAAAGAACAAGCTAGTGGAGAGGAAAACTAGAGAAAGGAAAGTGAGGAGGGGCAAAGTAGGGCCTACCTTCCTATGGATTAGGAGGTACAAACCACTAAGCATAAAATAAATAAGTTACAAGGATATACCGTATAGCAGAGGGATTGCAGCCACTTTATAACCATAAATGGAATATAAATTTTAAAAACTATGGCTGTGTTATACACCTGAAACATGTATTATAGACTATACCTCAATAAAAAAACTTTAAAAATTAAGCATTCTCTAATTGATCTCATTTAGCAGTTAAGATAGGATCCCTGAAAAATCCTCCAGAAATGGTGTTAGCATAGACACCTCAAAGCAACTGTTGCTGAATAACGGCCTTGCCAGTGCAAATTTTTTGTTTTTGTTTTTGACTGCGCCCAGGGCAGCCCAGCCAGGGATCCGACCACAGAATGGCAGTGACCCAAGCCACGGCAGTCCCAAAGCCAGATCCTTAACCTGCTGAGCCATCAGGGAACTCCACTAGTGCAAATTTTTAACTTATACTGTTTAAAGCTCAAGAATGACACTGCTGAGGACACAGAATAGAGCAGTGTAGCCTGTGTTGCAAGCCACTTCACTGGCGGTTATTATGGACCGCATACTACCTCTCTGCTCTTACTGTTCCTTCAACTCACCAAATATCTTGGGTGAGTTGAAGGAACAGTAAGAGTAGCGTCTTAATTATAAATCTCAAAAGAGTAGACAGACTGCTCTTACTTGGAAAGGGCTGAGAGATAATCTGATTTTTCACCACAATGTGAGGGATCTGTGATTTAATTTGAACAGCTTCCCGAGAGAGCTGTGCAAAAATTTCTTTACATAAGAGAACATTTTGTGCTGCTTCCAGTTTTGTCTGCCAATGTGGGGAACCTGAAAGACAGAGGATATATGTATATATAAATTACCTAATTATATTAGGCATTAACTAGCTTAAATCATGATCTGAATACATACAACAGTTCAGAAAACCCTGTATTACAGCACATCCTTTGCAAAATATAAAACTTTTTACTTCTTTTACACAGAGAAAACTGGTAAATGAGTTCAATCTTTAAAAAAGATTGCATAGCTACTATTAATAAATTATAAATAATTATATTTCCAATTGCTCTTCTTCTGAAGTACCTGTTTGTCTTCAGTTTATTTGTAAATGTAAACTCAGATAAAACGAGACGTTAGAGGACAGAACCTAACTATACCTGGTTTGGATTTAGGCAAAGGTCGTTTGAAGAGGTTAACTGTGCCGAGATCACCTATGTCTGGAGCCTGTTTTTGAATCGAAACCTATGTGATAATAGTAACATACAAAAAATGTTAGCAAATTAGCTACTGAGCTATTAACAAGAAATTAACTGAAAAAAAAACCTGACAAATACCTTGATATATGCAGACCCCTCTAAATCACTAGGAATCTGGACATCAAGGGGACAATAATCTTCGGGTATCTTCTTATCCAGATCAATATCTGTATTCTTTATTACTTCAAAGGTACCATGATGGGGAAACAGAGATCCTAATGGATTATTAAAAACAGGAAAATTGAGAACAGTGACCACATTAGTTTAACACCAATTATTGGGTATATATAAATGCTCTTTCACATATACATCACTGCAGCATAAGTTGAGTTCCCATGGAAAATATGTTTCAGAGGAAGGGAGAGGCATGGTAAGCAAAAAGAAGGAAGCAGGACAAAGAGTTATTTACCTAAAAAAACCAAACCAAAACAGGCCTTAGTCTCACACTATCATTATAATACAAACTCCACAGTCCATCCAAACTGTTTCATTCCAATGGAGTTTTGACAAAATAAATATAATTCTAGAAAATAATTCCACAGATTTAATTTTGGAGATTAAATACTTGTGGAGCTCGGCCTCTGTAATAAGGCTGCAATTGAAAGGTTCTGAATTCAACAAGGGATAGACAAAAGGATAGTTGTATACACCGCCCTCTTTTCAACCTAGACTTTCGTGTGATTTTTTTGTGTGTGTATCGAAGAAATTGAGACAGTTGTTCTGGGCTGCTGAATTAACTGAGGCATGGGTAGCTAAATGTACCAGCTTTTTTATAACAGGGGAAGATATTCAAGATATTCTTGCAATTAAAAACAATGTAATCAAACCCTTTTATAAGATAGGTGACTGTCCCATAGAGAGAAATTAGCAGATCTTACACATAATTATTTGTTGGGAAGAACAATGTCCAGAGCCAGAAAGTGCCGTTCTGTAGCGTATCATCAAAATGTAAAAATGTCTTCATTATCTTGAATATATCTTTGTGATGGAACATAACCTTCAGAATTCAAAATTTCCAAATTCACATCGATGCTGAGGCACGTAGGTCCTCCAGTACTGGACCTAACCACCTCGACCTACCTTCCTATAATTTTAGGATAATGACGGCCTGCTCTGGAAAATGAATCCTTTTAAAATATCACGCTGCTATTGTTACCCTAATGACCACAGCCAGGGTGCCTTACTTTTTTATCCCTTGATATTCAAAGTTCTTACCCCATTGAGCTGTGAATCTTATAAACTTTCTGTGTAGAGCTCCTCTGAGCTATATATTTCGGCAGCTTCAAGATATAACTGAAATTACCTGGAGAAACTTGCTATTATATATTATAGCTCAACAGGAATTTATACCAAAAGATGTGAATTCAAGATATTAAATTTATAGTATATGCCAACAAAGTAGTGAGTTAGTGCCGCAGCCTTGGCTGAATGGAAAAAGGAAGGTGAAGTGTTTTCACCGTTCTCTTTCTTCACACAGAATGTGAAAAGCGTAGCAGACTGAAAGGAGAGTAATAGAACAAGGAAGAATAGAAATGTTCTTTTTCTCCTTTTATGCCCAGTTTTTAAGGGTCACAGGTAAGCCTCCAATTGAGGAGTCTATTTCTACTTCATTATCTCTGATCAAACTTAAGATGTCAAGTATAGTTCAGAGTGTGTTAGCACATAAACCTTATCTCTGAACTTTCTGTTAAGTGAACCTAAAATGTTTTCAAATTGAATATAAACTATTTATACATGTTTATGTAACACTATGATAAAAGTAATTTTAGCTTTCTCGGGCTTACATGCACAGAGATTTAAACTTCCAAATGTAACATAACTGAGAAACAGTATTATGATAGAAGAATATGTAACATTAGAATCTACTCTTTATAGTTTTTGACAACTACAGTTAAGAAGCAGAGTTTTGAACAATTATCTATACCTGCACTTCTGTAGCTCAGATCGCCAAGAATTTTGTCTCCAACTTTTCTAAGTTTCCAGTGTTGCCTCAACCTCAAAAGCTCAGAGTTGAAGTCTCTTTGAAGCTTATTTTCTTGGTTTTCAGTGACTGATTTAGTCAGTCTTTCTGCCCCCTTCAGTAGGATTTGTGCTGCTCCAGCAAGTGACTTCTTTTTAGATATCAACTGCAACGTCTGAGGATTCTACCAAAAATAATCCGAAAGTATAGCTCTGAATTACTTTTAAATGATTTTATTCATTTTTCTTTTTCAGCCACCCCCGCTGCATATGGAAGATCCCAGGCCAGGGGCTGGATCCGAGCTGCAGCTGCGACCTATACCACAGCTGCAGCAACACTGGACCTTTAAACCCACTGCAACAGGCCGAGGAGTGAACCAGTGCCTCCACAGAGACAAGACAGATCATTTAAAAATGATTTTCAAATGATACATTATCTCAATAATAAAATACGCAAGAGAAAATTTAAAAATTAAAGAAAAGCAAGGAGAAGGTGGGAAAGTACAAATAATTTTTTTTTTTTTTAAAAGAAAACCTTAACCTATTTCTTTGGTCAACTCAAAGACTTGTGTTAAACCAAAACACCACCGTGGACTGTAAATCACAACTTATCATGGCACCAATTCTGCCCAATCCAGGTCGGGCTCCCCCACTTTGTGTGGCCATTCCTCCCTCTCCTTATGTGTACCACTCTCCACCCCACCTGTTTGTACCTTTAAAGGCATTCAAACTTATGATCAAACACCATAATTTGAAAACTGATGGGAAATCGAAATCTATGTGTTATATATACACACATACATAAATATCCATAATCACCATGTCATGTAGACATACTTCTGAAAAGCCAAGTTTAATAAAATTTTCTGGGGAGTTCCCATTGTGGCTCTGCAGTAATGAACCTGATTAGTATCCATGAGAACATAGGTCCGGATCCCTGGCCCCGATCAGTGGGCTGGGCATTTGGCATCAGCTGCAAGCTGCAGCATGGGTCGAGACATGGCTCGGATCTGATGTGGCTGTGGCATAGGCTGGCAGCTGCAGGTCCAACTCAACCCCTAGCCTGGAAACTACCATGTGCTGCCAGTGCAGCCCTAAGGAAAAAAAAACTTTTCTGGCTACCTAAAAGTCAAAATAATAAAGTTTCATAAAAATGTCACAATTTTTTGATGATATGATGGAAACTAATTCTGAGGTTTTGGGAAGCTTATGACCCTCAGCCTTTAAATCTTCATCTGGACTTAAGTTTGCATTTAAGAAAAAGGAAACAGTAGGCACAGAGCCTAAAAGATGGTCCTGGAACTTAATAAAATGGCACCATTACTCAATCAAAGCCTAGAATACCTGTTTTGGAGGAAGTGCATCCTGAGAAACAGGATCAAGAGTCATAAATTTTTTCTCCCTAACAATACTGAGAACATCATAGAGAACACACATCTCTGTCAGGGCACTTCTCAAATTGTTCCTCACTGAATCCCAAGGCCAAAGGGAAGGCTGAAATTTCACCAACCCTAAAAAGGAGGGGGGGGGGAGAAAGAAAGATATAGGTATCAGTTCCAGAAAGCTTCTCCAAAAGAAGAAATAATGAATTCTATTTCAAACTAGTCCCTCTTTTTTCTCATCCCCTTCCCCCTCCTTGAACCTTTAACATTTCAGTTAGCCATTCCTACAGTGGCAAAACAAACATATACAATTTTCTAAGTTAAAGCTAACTTTACAATATGTTAAGTGGACAAATAGCGTTTTAAATGTATGCAAGCCTTTCTTTTTTTTTTTTTTTTCTATCTTTTGTCTTCTTAGGGTCACACATGCGGCATATGGAAGTTCCCAGGCTAGGGGTCTAATCGGAGCTGTTGCCACCAGCCTACACCACAGCCACAGCAACGCCGGATCCTCAACCCACTGAGCGAGGCCAGGGATCGAACCCGCAACCTCATGGTTCCCAGTCAGATTTGTTTCTGTTGCGCCACAACTGGAACACCTCAAGCCTTCTTAATAACCTTTACCTTCCAGCTTTTAAAATCTGAGTGATTGTAGAGAATTTCCAATATACAGAAAAGTACAAAAATAAAAATGATCTATAACGGCAGCATTCAGATAGTAAACACTATTAATACATCCTCCAACGTATTAATCATCTTAAAAAATTAAATTTCATAAATATATGCTCACAGTATAGAATTCAAACAGTACAACTTATACTGAGTAAAAAGTGAAAGTGTTTTATTCCCCACCCCTAATTCTCTGTCCTCCTGAGGGGGACAATCACCATTAACTGTTGGGGCAAATCCATGCAAATGTTTTTCATAAATACATTCCCACTTTTCTATTACTTGCTTCCGCCCCACTTAGTTATGTCCTAGAGACACTTCCAGGTTAGCACATATGGATTTACTTCATTCTTTTCACCTTCTACGATACTGTGGAGCACAGAGGTACAGTCGATTTAACCACTTCTGTGTAATGGACTGGTTGCAACAATGCTAGCGGTGTAAACATCTTTAACACATCTCTGTATACGTCAACTTCGTCTGTAGCTTCAATTCTCAGTCATGATATTAGTGGCTCAAAAGAGAGGCACATTTAAAGATTCTGACACATACTGAACTGCCAAAGGTTCTCACAAATAAGGCTCTACAAATTCACATTCTCAACACTGGGCATTAACTCTTAAAACGCTACAACCCTTAGGCATGAAAATAGCATCTTAATGCTATATTTGCATCTCCCTATTAGCAAGAACTTAAATCTTTCCTCTGTGAGCTGACTGTCTTTGGCCTGTTTTTCCAATGAATTGTCTTTTTCTTTTCAGTTTGAAGGGACTCTTTGAATATCAACCACTTGTATGTCATGTGTCTTGCATATACCTCTCCCAGTCTGTCATTTATCTTTTTACTTTGTTTATGCTACCCTTTTTTCCCATTATTATTTTAAAATTGTATGTAAATGGAGTTCCCACTGTGGCTCAATGGGTTAAGGACCTGATGTAGTCTCCCTGAGGATGCGGGTTCCCTCCGTGGCCTCACTCAGTGAGTTAAGGATCTGGTGTTGCCACAAGCTGTGGCACAGGTCGTGGATGCGGCTTGGATTTAGTGTTGCTGTGGCTGAGGTGTATGCTGCAGCTGCGGCTCCAATTCAATCCCTAGCCTGGGAATTTCCATGTGCCACAGGTGCGGCCCTAAAAAGAAAATTAAATAAATAAATAACTTTTATGTAATTAATATACCTATCTTTTCCTTTATAACTTCTGGGTTTCCTATCCTGCTTATGGAAGCCTCTCCTAATTTCGAAGTTAGGTAATTTTAACTTCTTTCCAATTATTTTATTCTCATTTCCCTTTCAATCCTTGTCTAAATATTTCTATGTGAGGTTTGAGGTAGTATTTACCTTTCATTTCTGAATGGATCCCTAATTGTCCTAACATCAGTGGATTGAAATGTCTTTAAATTTTCACTTACATAGGGTATGTTACACGTAACTAAACAAAGAATTGTCAGTATTTTTTATTTTTTTATTTATTTATTGCTTTTGCTTTTTAGGGCTGCACCTGGGGCATAAGAAGGAAGTTCCCAGGCTAGAGGTCCAATCAGAGTTACTGCTGCCAGCATACCCACAGCAATGCCAGATCCCAGCCGCGTCTGCAACCTACACCACAGCTCACCACAACACCGGAGCCCTGACCCACTGAGGGAGGCCAGGGATCAAGCCTGCATCCTCAAAGATACTAGTCAGATTCGTCTCCACTGTGCCGCAATGGGAACTCTGGTACTTTTCATTCTTGACAATAAGAATGCAAAAAACCATTCATACTTTTCCCATAATCCTTTCCTAACTAGTTTTGTTTTCCTTTTAATCCATTTACTATGTAACATCCAGGGTAACCTTTTGTAAACAAATCATCTGTCTGCTTAAAAATCCTTCAAAAGCTTTCCATTGTCTTTGTAATAAAAGCCAAATTGGGAGTTCCTGCCTGGTGCAGTGGGTTAAGAATCTGACTGCATAGGAGTTTCCGCGTGGCTCAGCAGTTAATGAACCCGACTAGAACCCGATCCTCATCGATTCGGTTCGATCCCAGGCCTCGCTCAGTGGGTTAAGGATCTGGCGTTGCGGTGAGCTGTGGTGTAGGTGGAAGACACAGCTGGGATCTGGCTTTGTTGTGGCTGTGGGACAGGCCAGCAGCTGCAGCTCTGATTCAGCCTCTAGGCTGGGGAACTTCAATTTGCTGCAGGTGCGGCCCTAAAAAGCAATAAAGAATCTTGACTGCAGTCTGGGTTGCTGGGAGGTGTGGGTTCAATCTTCTGCTGAAAAAAGATCCCACACTGATGCAGCTGTAGCTCTTATTCAATCCCTGGCCCCAGGAACCTCCATATGCCACCGGTGCAGCCACGAAATTAAAAAAAAAAAAAAAAAAAGAAAAAGAAAGAAAGAAAAGCCAAATGTTTCTCCTGGCCTTCTGCCTCTACATGATTTGGCTCCTGCCTCCCTCCTGGACCTCATCACACATTCCAACCAATAAGAATGTCTTTTCAGCAGGTGTTACTATCATCATCCACCTGGCACAGGGAAACAAAACTAATACGCGGCAGATATTTGAACTAGGCCTCTTAACCAGGATGTGCCACATTACAGACATTCTATGAAAACACTTCATAGTGGCCGTGTTTTTCAAGAGCCTCCCACTCAAGGAAACCTGCAGAAGAATAAGGAGTATTAAGAGTCAGGTGGTGCCCTCAATTTTCCAGCGATTAAAAAAAAGACGACTATGAGCTCAATTACTGTTTCGCGCGGTTACGTTCAAAATACTCCTACGCACAGCATCTTACCTGGTACAGGAGAGGCAGTGACATTAACCCGCTGGTACCGGGACCCGGAGACCGGCCCAGTGGATTCGAGACTTACCTTCCTCGTCGTCCTGGTCCGCGCTAGACCCGGCGCCCGCCCAGTCCTGCGCATCGCCGTCGGCCCCCGCCGCCTCCTCCTCCTCGGAGCCCGAACCTTGGCTGAAGTCAATTCGCTGTGCCAGACGCGCCAGGTTCTGCGACATGGACAGTGGCTGCAGGTACGTCTCAGTGCCATCCAGGCCCACCTCCTGGACCTGCTTCTCGCAGGCCGACTCGATGCTGATCCGCACAGCTCGCACCCCAGACATGCTGGCGGCGTCCGCAGGACCCCTGCGCCAACTGAAAACCCAGGGAGGCAGTAGGGGCACCTCGGCTGGAGGCCGGAAATCGGAGAGCCTCGGAGAACCCTGGAGAAACCAAACACAGATCTAGAGCCGCAAACAAAGAGAAGAACACTGAGACCTTCCCAGAGTGCACTGCAGGGCCCTCCCCCTCCACTCATCCAGTCCCCCCGCCCCTCTCGGAATCTCGCGGAGGGAACCTGGAGGGCGCGGGAGTTCCACACTTCCGGCCGAGCGCTTCCGGTGAATCCCACTTCGGCCTCCGGAAAAGCTTCCTGGTCTGTAAGGAAGAGGCGTGGCCTGTAGTGGGCGGGATGGACCCAGGTACCCAAAGGGTAGGGAGGCGGGTGGCCGCTTTAAAAAAAAAGGTAGGGAGGCGGGTGGCCGCCTACGTTTCTCAAGTGTTACTTGTGAAGTGACGTAGGAGGGATGAAGAAGGTGGTAAAGAGGTAGGGAATACAAGATGAATGGGTTCCTGGATCTTATTATCCAGAGACCTTCTGAGAATGCTGAGATTAGAGAGTTTACACCTAAAGTAGAAGTGTGTCTGAAGAGTTATAAAGAGTTATAAAATAAGAGCTTAGTGTAAGGAAAACAATGAATGGTGCATATCACTACTTAAAGTTATACTGCATAATTAGCTAGTTTCCATTCCTTTTCAACTCCATGACGGCAACTCTCCCGTAAGCATAATAGACACTGGCACGTACTATGTGCTATAATATTTATTTTATGCCTGAGTGGCTGAGAATAAATAGTATTTACAAGGTTAAGAAGCATTGGTATGGGGGCGCAGCCTGCTTTGACTCTCCTTTGCCTGGCAAAACAATAATGCTTTTTTTTTTTTTTTTTTTTAAATAGGGCCACACCTGTAACATATGGAGGTTCCTAGGGTAGGGGTCAAATTAGAGCCACAGCTACCGGCCTGCGCCACAGCAACACCAGATCAAAGCCACATCTGGGATCTACACTGCAGCTTGCTGCAACACAAGATCCTTGACCCACTGAGTAAGGCCAGGAGTCAAACCCACATCCTCATGGATAGTAGTTGGATTCTTAACCACAGTGATAACTCCCCAGACTCCTAATTTATCTCTACCCTCCTTCCCCTTTGGTAATCGTAAGTGTGTTTTCTGAATTAACTCCCCAGACTCCTAATTTATCTCTACCCTCCTTCCTTCCCCTTTGGTAACCATAAGTGTGTTTTCTGAATTTCTTTGTGTTTTGTAAATAAGTTCATTTGTATCACTTTTTTAGATTCCACCAACAAGTGATATATGGTATTTGTATGTCTCTGATTTATTTCACTTAGTATGATGATCTCTAGGTCCATCACGTTGCTGCAAATGGCATTATTTGATTCTTTTTTATTGCTGGGTAATATTCCACTGTGTGTGTATGTCTACTACATCTTTTTCTTTTTTCTATTATTTTATTTTTTAATTAAAGTATAGCGATTTATAACATTGTGCCAATTTTTGCTGTACAGAGGGTGACTCAGTCATATATGTATATTCTTTTTTTTTTTTTTTTTTTTTGTTGCTGTTGTTGCTATTTCTTGGGCCGCTCCCGCGGCATATGGTGTTCCCAGGCTAGGGGTTGAATCAGAGCTGTAGCCACCGACCTACGCCAGAGCCACAGCAACGCGGGATCTGAGCCGCGTCTGCAACCTACACCACAGCTCACGGCAACGCTAGATCATTAACCCACTGAGCAAGCCCAGGGACCGATCCTGCAACCTCATGGTTCCTAGTCGGATTCGTTAACCACTGCGCCACGACGGGAACTCCATATATGTATATTCTTTATTTATATATATATATATATATAAAATTTCCATCATGGTCTATTCTAGGAAATTGTCGTTCCCAGTGCTATACAGTACAACCGTATTGTCTAGCCATTCTAAATGTAATAGTTTGCATGTGCTAAACCCAAACTCTGAATCCATCCCACTCTCTCCCTCCTCCCCCTTAGCAACCACGTCTCTTCTCCATGTCTGTCTGTTTCTGTTTTACAGATAGGTTCATTTGTGCCATATTTTGGATTCCATTTATAAGTGATACCATATGGTTTTTGTCTCTTTCTGACTTCCCTTAGTAGGATAATCTCTAGTTGCATTCTCATTGCTGTGTATGGCATTATTTTGTTCTTTTTTATGGCTGAGTATTCCGTTGTGTATACATACCACATCTTTTTTTTTTTTTTTTTTGTCTTTTTGCCATTTCTTGGGCCCCTCCCGCAGCATATGGAGTTTCCCAGGCTAGGGATCGAATCAGAGCTGTAGCCGCTGGCCTACACCAGAGCCAGAGCCACAGCAATGCAGGATCCGAGCCATGTCTGTAACCTACACCACAGCTCATGGCAACGCTGGATCCTTAACCCACTGAGCAAGGCCAGGGATCCAACCTGCAACCTCATGGTTCCTAGTCGGATTTGTTAACCACTGTGCCACGACGGGAACTCCATCTTTTTTTTTTTTAAAGCAATATTCAAGTCTAATTTATTAATGATATGATAATAAGAACAATAATGTTGATATAGACAGATAATTCATATCTCTGGACATTTATTTTTTTTACCACATCTTCTTAATACATTCATGTGTTGATGGACATTTAGGTGGTTTCCCTGTCTTGGCTACTGTGAATAGTGCTGCAGTGAAGAGGGTGCATGTATCTTTTTGAATTACAGTTTTGTCTAGATATATGTTTTTTCTGCATCTATTGAGATGACCATGTGATTTTTCTTTTCTTTTGTTGATATAGTGTATTTCATTGATTTGTCTATGTTGAACCATCCTGGTGAACTTGGAGTGAATCCCACTTGGTCATAGGGTATGATCTTAATGTATTTTGGGGTTCAGTTGGCTAAAATTTTGTTGAGAATTTTTGCATCTATATTCATCAAAGATATTGGCCTATAAATTTCTTTTTTGGTAGTATCTTTGTCTAGTTTTGGTACTAGGATTATGGTGGCTTTAGCAAATGTCTTTGGGAGTGTCTCCTCTTCAATCTTTTGGAAGAATTTAAGGATTGGTATAACCTCTTTTTTTTTTTTTTGTCTTTTTAGCTATTTCTTGGGCCGCTCCCACGGCATATGGAGGTTCCCAGGCTAGGGCTCGAATCGGAGCTGTAGCCACCGGCCTACGCCAGAGCCACAGCAACGCGGGATCCGAGCTGCGTCTGCAACTTACACCACAGCTCACGGCAACACCGGATCGTTAACCCACTGAGCAAGGGCAGGGATCGAACCCGCAACCTCATGGTTTCTAGTCGGATTCGTTAACCACTGCGCCACGACAGGAACTCCTAAGCTCTTCTTTGTATGTCTGGCATAATTTGCCTATGAAGCCATCCGGTCTTGGACTTTAGTTTGTAGGAAGTTTTTAAATTTTTTTTTAAATTACACAATTTCATTTCTAGTGATCAAATGATCTGTCTCTTCCTGATTCAATTTGGGTGGGCTGTATGTTTCTAGAAAGTTATCCATTTCTTCTAGGTTGTCAAATTCGTTGGCGTGTAATTGTTCATAGTATTCTTATATGGTTTTTTGTATTTCTGCAGTATCTGTTTAGATTTTTCCGTTTTCATTTCTGATTTTGTTTATTTGGGTTCTCTCTCTCTTCTTCTTCATGAATCTGGCTAGAGGCTTATCAATTTTGTTTACCCTTTCAAAGAACCAGCTTTTGGTTTTATTGATTTTTTTCTATTTTTTTTTTAAATCTCTATTTTATTTCCTCTAGACTATTATTTCCTTCCTTCTGCTGATGTTAGGTTTTTTCTTTTTCTAATTCTTTTAGGTGGTAGGTTAGTTTGCTGATTTGAGATTTTTTTCTTATTTTTTGAGGAAGGCCTGTATCGTTATGAACTTCCTTCTAAGAACTGCTTTTGCAGCATCCCATAAGATTTTGTTTGGTTGTGTTTTCATTTGTTGTTTGTCTCAGGGTATTTTTAAATTCATTTTTGATTTACTCATTGACCCATTGGTTTTTTAGTAGCATGTTATTTAGTCTCCAGGTAGTTTTGTTTATTGTCTTCCTCTACTACTATATAAATGACTCAGTGACAGATCCCAGCATCTAGTGAAGTATCTGTCACAATCATTCACCCATTCATTCATAAGACAGATATTTATTGAGTGCCTGCTTTGGCCAGGTTCTATTAAAGGCACTAGTGCTATAGTGGTGATCAAAGCCCTTGTCGCAGAGTTTACATTCCAGGGGGCAGGGTAAGTGCGCAGTAGGTATTTTTTAAAACAAATGATTACTGATATTTTCTCTGGAGGTAGAATATTAGAAAGAAAGACAGGAGTTCCCTGGTGGCCTAGCAGTTAAGGATTTCGCATTGTCACTGCTGAGGCTCAGGTTCAGTCCCTGTCCAGGGAACTTCTGCATGCCATGGGAAAAAAAAAAAAGAAACACAGTATCATATTATGAAAGTAACATTTTTATTCATTTTTTGCTACAAACTAGTGTTTATTTTTAAATAATAATTAAGAATTTATACTCCTTATACATATTATAGTTAGTACCCAAAGACAAAAATATTTACTGAAGATTTATTATATGCTTAGTACTAAAAAGCTCCTAAATCTGCACATTGTTGGCATTACAAGATTAGAAAGTTGTTTTGGCTAATGATTATTATAGAAAAACAGGAAAATTTCAACCAGGACAATCAGTAAGAGTATAATTTTATATTTCATGAAGGACAGTTAGTCATATTTAGCAATAGCCTCACTTATAAATGAAAGCACTCTCACTTCAAGGCTGTATTTCGATGCTGTTTCTTTTCTCTTCTCTTTCTGCAAATAACCAAGGAGGTACAAATTGCTTCCAGTTGACAATCCAAACAAAGGAGGAACCATGGCTAACCATATAGTTGCCAATATTTGTGAAAGGCAAATTGCAAACTCCTGAATATGGTTCAACTTCACTAAAGGGAGTGAAGTTGCCCCCTCTGACTACCTTATTCCATGAAAATAGTGTGCTCTGACTTCTAAAATGGATTTTTAAAATTCAGTAGAAAGAAGTAACAAGTGTTTACATTTCCAACACTGAACTTTCTAGTATCCAGGAACACCCATTTAGGGGTTCTGAGACTAATTTGAAAAACTGAATATTACACAAATGTAAGTTATTACCATTAGCCAGTAGGAATACTCACTTGATTCTTGATCCTGTTTATATTTAAAGCATAAATATAAGCTGATTTTTAGAATAAAGAAATTAATGAGGAACATCTCCATCATGTGTCTTTGTTCCCAATAATCCCTTTCCTATAGATCCTTGAAATAACACAGAATACAATGTCAACATTCCTCTCATTTCGAAGGCAAAAAAAATTTGTTCCTCTGTGAATGAATCTGATTAGTATTCATGAGGATGCGGGTTCAACAACCCTGGCCTCGCTCAGTGGGTTAGGGATATGCTGTTGCCATGAGCTGTGGTTTAGGTTGCAGACGTGGCTTGGATCCTTCATTGCTGTGGCTGTGGCATAGACTGGTGGCTACGGCTCCAACTGGACCCCTAGCCTGGGAACCTCCATATGCCATGGGAGCGGCCCTAAGAAATAGGGCGCAAGTAGTGAGATAGATCATTTCTATTGAATTTTATATTAGTATCAATGAGGTAATCAATCAATTAACCTTAGTTAATTATTTCTTCTTCTAAATGAGTATTAGTTGATTTAATCTCGCCCAAATAAATGGGTCTCTTTTGGTTGATCAATGCGATAGAGAAACTCTGCAGGTAAGAAGTATCCAAGATATTCCACTGTATCTGGGGTGGTGTCATAGTGGTAGTGTCCACCTTCTCCATGGTGACTGAAACAATGAGTGTGCTCCAACCGCAAATCAAACCCCTAGGACAACAGAGAAGCTGGCTGTTACTATTCCAATTATTCTGCACAGAACTTGTGTAAGGGGATGGGAGACCTTTTTATTTATGTTACAATCAATTTTATTTTATTTTTTGGTAGGTAACACATTCACATGATTCAAAAATAAGAGGGTACAGGAGTTCCCATCATGGCTCAGTGGTAACCAACCTGACTAGTATGCATGAGGACTCGGGTTCTATCCCTTGCCTGGCCCATTCAGTGTTGCTGTGAGCTGTGGTGTAGGTTGCAGATGCGGCTCCAATCCTGCATTGCTGGGGCTGTGGTATAGGCTGGCAGCTACAGTTCCAATTCGACCCCTAGCCTAGGAGCTTCCATATGCTGTGGTGCAGCCCTAAAAAGACAAATATGTGTGTGTGTGTGTGTATCAGAGGGTACAAAAAGATATATTTAGTAAAATATATCTTTCCACCTCCTGCCCTCACCACTCACTTCCTTTCTTTGAAGGCAATCAAAGTAAGCAGTTTCTTCTATATCCTTCCAGATTTATTTATTTTTTTAAATTACTCATATGGTAGCACTCTGCTCCTCCTGTGCTGTGTGTTGCCTTTCTTCATTTAACACTACAGTGTATCAGATCATAAATGAGCTTTTTTTTTTTTTTTTTTTTTTTTTTTGTCTTTTTGCTATTTTCTTTGGGCCGCTCCCGCAGCATATGGAGGTTCCCAGGCTAGGGGTCTAATCGGAACTGTAGCCGCCAGCCTATGCCAGAGCCACAGCAATGCAGGATCCGAGCCGCGTCTGCAACCTACACCACAGCTCACGGCAACGCCGGATCATTAACCCACTGAGCGAGGGCAGGGACCAAACCCGCAACCTCATGGTTCCTCGTCGGATTCGTTTCCACTGCGCCATAATGGGAACTCCTATTTCCAATGCTTATGCTATTAGCACATTGTTGTCATGAATAAACCTTTTAACTAATCATTTTACACACTTAAGCATATATTTAACGATAATTTTCTAGACATGTAATCCCTGGATCAAAAGATATAACTAGTCAGTATTTTGGTAAATATTTGCTTCGAATTAGCCTATATTACATTTTCTGGGGTAGAATATTAGAATAAAATAAACAGTATAAAGAATAGCAAATAAAATGATAGGAGATCCGAATCCTGTCCTGATTCTACTATTTAATAACATGGTGTTGAGTGTTATTTAAAATGCCTGTGCCTTCAATTCTCCAGAGGTAAAATCTGCTCTGCCTAAATCATAGGTGGTCGGCTACTTGCTCCCTTACCTTCAAAGATAGCTTTAGAGACCATCTTAGTTCTATATAAGCACACAAAAAGTGTCTAATTCTAAAAATCAAGCAATATCATTGTAATTTATTGCAGTATAAAAGACAGACATAGACTTACTGGGTCCCTGGAGACAAAAACTGGCAAACAAACCAAAGGAGCCTTCATCTCATAAAAACGCAACCAGTTATTCACCTCTTCATCAGAGTTCAAGGGGCAGACAGAAAATTCTGCAGGCTGCAATAAAAGGCCATCAAACAAGTAAACATACTGAATATTATTGATAGTTAAAATTTTAAATTATACATAATTTCATTAAGTTAAAACCTTTAAGCCTTCTTATATATTCTGCTGCTATTTTTGGCATCAAAAAAAGTTATACTCCCTAGTTTTCAACAGGACCAACAATCAATGTGTATACACTAAAAGATATGGATGAATAATGAAGGAGTCTATTGCTATATTTTTATTTTTTTAGCCTCTCAGTTTTCCTGTGAGTAAATCCTCATCCTAAACTTAAATGTCATTATTGTTACTGGTAGATGGGGGAAAAAGGGCAATTAAAGTAGGGTAGAGGAGTTCCCATCATGGCGCAGTGGTTAACGAATCTGACTAGGAGCCATGAGGTTGCGGGTTCAGTCCCTGCCCTTGCTCAGTGGGTTAATGATCCAGCGTTGCCGTGAGCTGTGGTGTAGGTTGCAGACGCGGCTCGGATCCTGCGTTGCTGTGCCTCTGGCATAGGCTGGTGGCTACAGCTCCGATTCGACCCCTAGCCTGGGAACCTCCATATGCTGTGGGAGTGGCCCAAGAAATGCCAAAAAAAAAAAAAAAAAAAAAAAATAGGATAGAAGTATCAAAAGGAATAAAATACTAAGGAATAAGTTTAAGAGGACAAACAACTTGTACACTGAAAAGTACAAAAGCACTGCTGAAAAGAATTTTTAAGAGACTCCAAAAATGTAAAAACATCTTGTGTTTGTGGATTGGACAACTTAATATTGTTAGGATGTCAGTACTGCCAAAAGTGATCTAAAGATTCACTGCAATTCCTGGAGTTCCCTGGTAGCTCAGCAGGTTAAGGATCCAGCATTGTTACTGCTATGGTTTGGCTCAGTGTTGTGGTGCAGATTTGATCCCTGGCCCAGGAACTTTTCCATGCTGTGGGCATGTCCCCCCCCCGCCAAAAAAAAATTCAATGCAATTCTTATCAAAATCCTAATGATATTTTTTGCAAAAACAGAAAAATCCATCCCAAAATTCATATGGAATCTCAAGGGACCCTGAAAGCCAAAACAATCTTGAAAAAGAAAAAAGTTGGAGGTCTCACACTTACTGATATCAAGCTTATTACAAAGCTATAGTAATAAAAAAAACAGTGGCTACTGTCATAAAGACAAGTACACAGATCAATGGAATAGAATGGAGATCCCAGAAGTAAACCTACATGGGTCAAATGATTTTCAACAAGAGTGCCAAGACTATTCAGTGAGGAAGGGCTGTCTTTTCAACAAACTGTGCTGGGAAAATGATATCCACATGCAAAAGAAGGAAGTTAGACTCTTACTTTACACTGTATACAAAAAATGGATCAAATACCTAAATATAACTGCTAAAACCATAAAACTCTTAGAAGGAAAACATAGGGAAAAGGTTTCGACATTGGATTTGACTTTTTGGATATGACATTGTGAGTACAGGAAACAAAAAGAAAAATAAAAGTGGGACTACATCAAACTAAAAATCTTCTTTTTTTTTTTTTTTTGTCTTTTTGCTATTTCTTGGGCCGCTCCCGCGGCATATGGAGGTTCCCAGGCTAGGGGTCCAATCGGAGCTGTAGCTGCCAGCCTACGCCTGAGCCACAGCAACTCGGGATCCGAGCTGTGTCTGCAACCTACACCACAGCTCACGGCAACGCCGGATCGTTAACCCACTGAGCAAGGGTAGGGACCGAACCCGCAACCTCATGGTTCCTAGTCGGATTCGTTAACCACTGCGCCACGACTGGAACTCCGAACTAAAAATCTTCTGCACAGCAAAGGAAACAGTCAACAAAAAGAAAGGGCAACTATGGAATGGGAGGAAATATTTTCAAACCATATAGCTGATAAGGAGTTAATATCCAAAATATGTAAGGAACTCATACAACTCAATAACAAAAAAAAAATTTTTAAACGCTCAAAGGACTGAATTAGATATTTCTCCAAAGAAGACGTATAGATGGTCAACAGGTATATGAAAAAAGCACTCAATATGACTATTCATCAGGGAAATGCAAATCAAAGCCATGAGCTGTCATCTCACGCTAACGAAGATGGCTATTACCAAAATAACGGGATACAAAGTGTTGGCGAGGATGTGGAGAAAAGGGGAACCTTGTCCACTCGTTGGTGGGGATGTAAACTGGAGGCTCCTCAAAAAATTACAAATAAAACTACTATATGTTCCAGTAATTCTACATCTGGGTATATATCCAAAGGAAAAGAAATGACCATCATAAAGAGATAGCGGCATTCCTATGTTCATTGCAGCACTATTCACAATAGCCAAGACAGGAAAACAACCTGTGTCCATCAGCGGATGAATGGATAAAGAAATTATAAACATGAATCTTATTCAGGCTTAAAAAGAAGGAAACCCTGTATTTGCAACCATGTCGGTGAATGTGGAGGATATTATACTAAGTGAATCAAGCCAGTCACAGACAAATATTGCATGACATCACTGCTATATGGAATCTAAAAAAGTCCAATTTAGAGAAACAGTAGAACAATGGTTGCCAGAAGCTGAGGGCGGGGGTGGGGAATAGGGATAATGACATGTTGATCAAAGGGTGCAGACTTTTAGTTATAAAATGAATAAGTTCTAGAGACCTAATATACATTATGGTAACAATGGTTAATCATAAAGTGTTAGGTACCTGAATTTTAACAAACCCTATAATCCTTTGGTGCTTACCAACAGATTTATCCATAATTTTGTTCTAAATAACTTGGAAAAATGAGTTGTTTCACAAATGTTGTATCTTTCTATGAAGAATCAGCTGGCCTGCCATTTAAAATTATCATGACAAACAAAACATTAAAAGAATATATTTTCTGGAGTTCCCGTCGTGGCGCAGTGGTTAACGAATCTGACTAGGAACCATGAGGTTGCGGGTTCGGTCCCTGCCCTTGCTCAGTGGGTTAACGATCTGGCGTTGCCGTGAGCTGTGGTGAAGGTTGCAGACGCAGCTCGGATCTCGTGTTGCTGTGGCTCTGGCGTAGGCCGGTGGCTACAGCTCCAATTCAACACCTAGTCTGGGAACCTCCATATGCCGCGGGAGCGGCCCAAGAAATAGCAACAACAACAACAACAAAAAGAGACAAAAAAAAAAAAAAAAGAATATATTTTCTGATAGCTATATTATTAAAAAAGAAATTAAGTTGTAATCACTTCTTTTTTTGTCTTTTTAGGGCTGCGCCCACAGCTTACGCAAGTTCCCAGCTAAAGGTAGGATCACAGCTGCAGCTGCTGGCCTATGCCACAGCCATAGCAGCTTGGGATCCTAGCTGCACCTGTGACCTACACCACAGCTCACAGCAACGCTAGGTCCTTAACCCATTAAATGAAGCCAGGGATTGAACCTGCATCCTCATGGATACTAGTCAGGTTCATTACTACTGAGGCACAATGGGAACTCCGAGTTGTAACCACTTTTACACTTCATTTGTTCATTCCCTCACCTACTAAAAATTATTTTAAGTCTTAAATTCCCAGGAGATCCCGTCTGTCTTCATATATTCCATCATTAATGTCTTATAAACTTACTATATTTAGCCCATAAGATTATTATTATTATGATTATTATTGCTTCTTAGGGCTGTATTTGAGGCATGTGGAAGTTCCCAGGCTAGGGGTCAAATTCGGAGCAGCAGTTGCAGGCCTATACCACAGCCACAGCAACATGGGATCCTTAACCCACTGAATGAGGCCAGGGATCAAACCCATATCCTCATGGGTACTAGTCAGGTTTGTAACGTGCCAAGCCACAACGGGAACTCCCAGATTATAATTTTCAAAATGAGTTCTTTGCCTAGAACCACAGCTATCTTAATAGCAAAGCCTTTGTACTGAGGTTTGGATTCTGTCAATGAAATCAACCAGTTTTGTCATGGTGCAGTGGAAACAAATCCAACTAGGAACCTTGAGGTTGTAGGTTTGATCCCTGGCCTTGCTCAGTGAGTTAAGGATCTGGCATTGCCATGAGCTGTGGTGTAGGCCAGTAGCTGCAGCTCCGATTTGACTCCTACCCTGGAAACCTCCATATGCTGCAGGTGTGGCGCTGAGAAAGCAAAAAAAAAAAAAAAAAAAACCTAAGATCTTAAGCACCTGCGCTTATGCACACAGACACACACAGACACACACAAAACGCACATAGGCCCTTACCATAATGTGAGTCTTCACTTTTCCCTTCTGAATTATGAAAGTACCTCCCATCCCTACAGGCTTATCTCCATAATGGTTTTCAAGAGTCTGTCTCATACAAGTCACAAAGTTAAGATCTCCAGTTCTTCTTTTGGCTTTTACCTCAATGACCTAGAGAGGACATAAATATGTATACCATTGTTCCAAGCTGCAAAACATTATGTAAATAACTACTAAAGTGAAACATTATATAATCAGTGCCATCAAGTAAATATTCACTTGTTTGTGTAGAGCACCCAGACATAAACAGAAGTATCCCAATCCTCTTAAGTCTTGATCAATAATATGTACAGTATTAGATACATGTGTGTATGAATTGTACATCATTTACTGTAATAATTAGTCTTATTTGTGCTTTCTTGGACTGAAAAAGAGTTATAGGTAAATTGCATAAATTTAGCTAAATTTTATAAAATTAACTAAATTCTACACTGAACTCCAGAGATTCTCTCTCTCTTTTTTTTTCCTTTTTTGGCTGCTTGGTGACATGTGGAGTTCCTGGGCCAGGAATCAGATCTGAGCCACAGTTTCGACCTAAGTTGCAGCTGTGGCAACATCAGATCCTCAACCCACTGTATTGGCTGGGGATCGAACCTGAGTCCCACCACTCCCAAGATGCCACCAATCCCTTTGTGCCACAACAGGAACTCCCCAGAGATTCTTATTATATGCCAGGGTGGTAAAAGACTGAGAATTCCTTCGTTTAAAGGGATTAATTTCTGATAGCTGGAGGGGAGGGGAAATGACTACATTTTCTCATTTCCTTTAAAGTTCTGCACTTACGTCACCTCCACTTTACTACATTATTTTTGCTTCACTATCTCATATCTCAAAGTGGCTAAAGTAGCCATCTCTTTACAAAAATCTGAGCGTTCTCACAACTGCCAAAAGTACAATCATCTTTTTTAAAAAAGATAACCATTTTATTAGGGATATAATTCACATTCCATACAATGCACTGATTTATTTATTTATTTTATTTTAGTCTTTTTAGGACCACACCCGTGGCATATGGAGGTTCCCAGGCTAGGGGTCGAATCAGAGCTGTAGCTGCCCGCCTATGCCACAGCCACAGCAACTCAGGATCCAAGCCACATCTGCAACCTCCACCACAGCTCAAGGCAACGCTGGATCCTTAACCACTGAGCAAGGCCAGAGAACTTGTGCCCTCATGGATGCTAGTCAGATTCATTTCTGCTGAGTCATGATGGGAACTCCCAATCCACCAATTTAAAGTGTACACAATTCAACGGGTTCCAGTATATTTATAGAATTGTGCAACTAGCATTACAATTTTAGAACATGAAATCATCTTTTTTTTGTACTAAGAGGAAATAAATATGAAGTGAGGCATTAATTCTCCTTATGTTCTCTTTTTATAATTTCTGCTACCATCGGTTCTATCTAAATCAGTGTCTGATCAGTCAAGAATGAGCAAGTTACATATATACTAACTACAGGTAGATATTATCTATTTCAGCCTCATAGTTCATCTATTTGAGTAACTCACCGCCCACATTAATATCTTTTTACCTTTTATTTTTTAATTTTTTAAAAAATTTTTTGCTCTTGAAAGAACACTGAAGCAGGTGGAGGTTTCTAGGCTAAGGGTCGAATCAAGCCGCAGCTGCCTGCCTACACCACAGCCACAGCAATGCAGGATATGAGCCTCCTGCAACCTACACCAGAGCTCACGGTAATGCAGGATCCTTAACCCACTGAACGAGGCTGGGGATCAAACCTGCATCCTCATGTATACTCATCAGGTTCATTTCCACTGAGCCACAATGGGAATTCCTCTTACTACATTTTAGTTCCTTGAAAAAAAAGGGTATTGCTTGCTAAGTATTATTCTTAACCTAAGTTTTAAATGAGACTTTCACTCTGCCTGTAGTACCCTCTGAAACTTTCATAACTGGGTTACTTAAAAAGATTTGAGGGAATTCTCTGGTGGCTCAGTGGGTTAAGGATCTATGTTGTCACTGTTGTGGCATGGGGAAGCAGGTGCAACCAAAAAAAAAAAAAAAAAAAAAAAAAGATTTGACAGGTAGCTTTGGATTTTCTTAAGAAAACTATAATAGTAGCAATAAACATCAAATTAGCTATCTGAGAACTTTTGTATAATACTGTATTTTTATGGATATAGTCACCTTTCCAGGTTGGCCCTCACTGGCGAAAAGATTAGCCAGTAATGCACACCCAAAATCATGGTATTTCTCACTGTATTTCTCTAGTAGGCACCCTCCATCTTCAGGGTTAACACGAGCAAAGTAACTTCCATTCACAGGAGGTTTGTGTTCACATTCTGTTTGAATAACTGGCATAAACTGAAAAGAAAAGTAAGGGAAGTAGTCAATCCCGGTATCTCTGTGCAAAGAAGGTTATCTTGAATAATGCAACAAAATATTTTGTCCTAAACTTTAAGATACTTTACTTCAAGAGCAAATAAGAAAATATGAAAAATAAAATAATTTTAGACCCAAAATGTTAAAAGATTTACAATTATCAAGTAACTTATTTTATAAAATGTTTACAGTATTATAGTGTTTCTGTGACACTGTAGCATATGCTTTAAAATGTCTCATGTTCAATTTTAAACTTTTTCTATTTTTTTTTTTTCCCCTTTTTAGGGCTGCCCCTACGACATATGGAAGTTCTCAGGCTAGGGACGGAATTGGAGCTGCAGCTGCCAGCCTACACCACAGCCACAGCAACACCAGATCCGAGCCCCATCCCACACTGACCTACACTGTAGTTCATGGCAACGCCGGATCCTTAACTGATTGAGCAAGGCCAGGGACAGAAGCCATGTCCTCATGGATACTAGTTGGGTTCATTACCACTGAGCCACAATGGGGACTCCAGCATTTTCTATTTTTAACACTAGGCAAAGTATATTAAGGTTTCCGTGAAAGTACTGACTAATGTCTGATTACTGACTGATGGTCACATCTGTAAGAGGAGATGAGAGAATGAACAAACAGAGGAGGTTATTCAACTCTTCTGTTCATGAGATGTGAAAAAAACAGTGATTTTTTTTTTTTTTTATGTAGGAACTATGTCGACATATGCAGTAATAGATAGTACATTTTGCAAACAATAATCATAGTACTAGGGTAGGTCCCTACTGTCTGGTCTAAAAGAGTGAGTTGACTAGACTGTTAAATATTCCATTCACCTTCTGATTGAAAGCTGCCCTCTTAACCAGCAAAGATCACAGAGAAGCTAGGAATCCTCTGATGTGTCAGGAATAAAATCTTTCAGAGTCCAGAGTCCTTCACAAACTACATTAGGACCTTTGATGGACTCACCTAAGACTAAGTATATGCCTTAAGAAAATCTGAAATTAGAGATTAGTGCTCCATTTCAGTTGGACTAACTGGAACATATGCTGTACTCTAAAGCTGGGTCAAGCAGTGTCAAATCTGTAGAAAGAGATGAAAACAACCACTTATAATTCATTCAGAAGACAGGATTTCTGATAGGGCAGTAAAAGGAAAAAGGCAAACTAAATGTCAAATCAATAAACAAATAATTAAATATATGCTGACCTCAGAACTGAATCCCAGAGTCTGAAACGGGCCTGCTCCTGCCCCAAGAATAAAAGCTCCAGGAAGCTGAATTTCTTTTGCAATCTTATTTAGATCATAAACCTATACAAGAGAAAAAGCATATTATTTAAATCTTACATAAATTGCCAGGTTTACTTTTTATTACTGAGTCCATTATCACTTCCTTGTCACCTTGGTCAATGGGTCTTCTAATAATAAAAAGAGGAATCAACCCAACTTCCATAACCTTCATGTGAATGTGAAAAGTAAAAGTACACTTACTTTTTTTTTATTTACAAGAGGCAGTAGGTAAGGCACACCTCCTACTTCTGCAATTCTAGGTTTCCCACAGATGCCTTAAAAAAAAAAAAAAAATCTGTCTTAAGAATAGGAAAACATCTAAATTTAAGTGTAAAATGCCAGAAGACACCAATTTTTTAAGAGTATATAACTTTACCATTCTCAAATAGCAGGGGTAGGAAGATGTAAGTAGCTAGTTCCCCTCTCCTAACTACTTGTGCTTCTAATACTGTCCCAAGCATGTCTTGATATAGTTAGTAGCATGAAGACAACAGAAAGTTGATGATAGGGCAAGGGCCAGAATTGAGGCCAAAGTTTGGGTTGGATGAGGTTTCTAGAATTAGTCTATAATGACATATTCCTTTAAAAATATTTTTTTGGGGGGGCTAAGCTAAAATTCTATTTTAATTTAAAATATTTTTGCTCTAGTAATTCCCATTGTGGCTCAGTGGGTAATGAAACCAACTATTATCCATGAGGACGAGGGTTCAATCCCAGACCTCGCTCAGTAGGTTAAGGATCTGGCGTTGCCGTGAGCTATGGTGTAGGTCGCAGATGCAGCTCAGATCCCAAATTGCTGTGGCTGTGGTGTAGGCCAGCAGCTGCAGCTCCTATTTGGCCCCTAGCCTCAGGTATAGGCCTAAAAAGCAAAAATAAATAAAATAAAATATTTTGCTCTGGTAAAATATAATATCAGTTCTTTTTAAAATCCATATTGTCCTGTGGTGTAGGTCAGCAGCTGCAGCTCCAATTCGACCCCTGGCCCAGGAACTTCCATGTGCTGTGGGTGCAGCCCTAAAAAGCAAAAAAAAAAAATCCATATTGTCAAAGTTGTTTGTTCCCAAGGTTGTTTATAAAAATGACAAGTAATCAGAAGTAACTTCAGATGCTACAAACTTTTCTTTCTTTGCCACCCTCATGGCATGCAGAAGTTCCTGGGCCCACATCAAACCCACACCACAGCAGTAACCACAGCCACAGCAATGACAACACTGAGCCACCAGGACATTCCAGATGCTAGGAACTTTCTATATACATTTTTTATTAACATCACAGGTATAGCTAGACACAATTTGGGAAAAGGCACTTTTTTTTTTTTTTAAATGTAGACTGGAAAATAATTACCTTTTGTCTGAGGAAAAAGTAGTTTTGTAAGTTTTATACTAATATCATTCCACAGTAAATGTAGATATATTTGCTCTATTCAGCTATGCAGAGGGAAGATGTACAAAATTCTCGGAGGTTCCCTTCATAATTGGGGATTTGGGAAATGTTTTCCATGGGATCAGCAGAAATTACTCATAAGTGAAAGTAACCCTGAAGTTTAAAGAAACCATTAGAAGGACTATTTTTAGTAGTTCAGGGACCAGTCAAGTAATGAGCTAAAATTAGAGAAGAAATTAAGAAAAAGAACAAAGAAAGGAGAATAGGCAACTATAGGAATGGAATGAGTTAAATTGTAGCAACATTGGCCTCAAGTTGTCCTTAGCATATCGAGGTGGAAATGCCCTGGAGACAGCTGGGGCTACTCATCTATAGCTAAGGAAAAGAGAGTTATGGGAGATCCACAGATTTCCAAGTTGTACCCAAGCAGAATGAAAACCACAGGAGTAATTGAAAAGCCCAGAGAGACTGTACAGAATAAGAGGATGAGGAGAGAATTCTTGAAAAATCAAAATTTAAGGCCTGCCAGAAAGAGAAAGGAGCCAGAAAAAATAATGAGGAAGAAAGAACATCATGGAGGAAGGAAAGGCACCAAAGAAGAAGCAGCAGAAGAATCAAGGAGAAAGGAGAACCAAGAGGAGGAATAAATGGCAGGCAGCAGTGGCCAACCAGTAGGAAATGTGTAGAGACCAAAAGATACTGGAAGACACACCAAGGTCATTGGTGACTTGAGCAAGACCAGTTCACAAAGAAAGTGCCTAACCATGTTTATGAAAGATTGCATATATTACATACACATACATATCTGGCTTTCTTAGTACTGTAATTAAAAGACTCACAAATTATTGGTCAGAATCTAGAAAACTCTTTTTCAAAACAGTCCTTTGGATGACAAAATTAAGATTAGCCATTTTTCCTTTTTCCTTGTACTGGTCTGTATTTTTTTATTTTTATTTTATTTATTTAATTGATTATTTATTTGCCAGGGAAAATATATTATGCTTGTAACTGGAAGAAACATACTATAAAAAATATCAGGATATGGAGTTCCCATTGTGGCTCAGCAGTTAACGAATCCGACTAGGAACCATGAGGTTGCAGGTTCGATCCCTGGCCTTGCTCAGTGGGTTAAGGATCCAGCATTGCTGTGAGCTGTGGTGTAGGCCGAAGACGTGGCTCAGATCCCACGTTGCTGTGGCTCTGGCGTAGGATGGTGGCTACAGCTCCGATTCGACCCCTTGCCTGGGAACCTCCATATGCCGTGGCAGTGGCCCAAGAAATGGCAAAAAGACAACAACAACAACAACAAAAATATATCAGAAAAAAAAAAGAAAAGAAAATATCAGGATAAGTGCTTTCAAGGTGTTTATAGATGGTACCTTCTATAAACTTCTAAAAATTTACGAGTCTACTTAAAATCAAAGACTGTTTAAACTGTAAAGACCTAAAAAGAACATTTAACCCAATCCCCCACCCCCAGTTTAATGTATCTGAAGCCCACCAGATATATTCTTGGCTTACCCAGGATAATGAAATCTATACATGGCAGAGAAAGAACTAGAGTCCAGGATTTCTATGTAAAACTGTTTTTTAACAAAGATGTCAATTATGTAATAAAAAAGTGAGTGAGTGTGAGTGCTTATCTCCAAGCTTCTCATCACAGTAGAGCAGAATGGGAGAATGCTGGCCTCTGGAAGCAGGCAGATCTGGATTTGAAATCTGATTATGATTCACACTGAGCTTACTTATTCTCTCTGAACCTCAGTTTTCTCATCTATAAACTGGCACTAGTACTTACCTTGCAGTGTTATAAAATAAGACATCAAATGCAGCTCAACATACCGTGTGCCAAATTATATTTACTTAATATTAATTTCCCTTTCTTCTCACTTTAAACATTGGCTGGCTGATCACTTGAAAAACTGTTGAAGGGATATAAGTATTTAATGGATGATTCAAATACAAGGATTTTAAGATCCCTTCTGGTCTTGAATAAATAAATAAAAACATGAAAATTTAAGCTTCCGTAACAGTCACCTGAACAATTCAAAACAAAACTCTCATGTGATCTCTAGGATTCTAGCCTATTGAATATTACATAAACTGTGAAACTTATAAAAGTACATAAAACACCTTCAATGGTACAAAATGAAATTTAATCAGTATTAGAAAACAGAAATTAAGCATAATTTACTCTAAAAGGTGGTGCAATATCCTTTATGTGGAGATAATTTGAGATAATCCATAAAAATGATTCTGGTTTCAGAAAGAGATTAGGGCTGAAAAACAAACGCTAACTGCAAAAATTGCTTACCTTTTACAGGAAAGGTAAATGGCTCCTTAGTCAAATCAGGGCAATCAACTACAGAGACCTGGACATCAGCAAAGTTATCTTTCAGCCCCTTCTGCAGAACTAATAAAGACAAGAAAAAGTGTTATTTAACATTAGGTAGCAGTTTGCCATCACATAGCAAATCTTCCCTCAACTTTTTGCGCAACACACCTGCAACCTAGACTTGTATAATTAAAAAAGAGGAGGTCGTAGTTCCTGGCATGGCTCAGTGGAAACAAATCTGACTAGTATCCATGAGGATGCAGGTTCAATCCCTGGCCTCGCTCAGTGGGCTAAGGATCCAGCGTTGCCATGAGCTGTGGTGTAGGTTGCAGATATGGCTTGGATCTGGTGTTGCTGTGGCTGTGGCGCAGGTTGGTGGCTACAGCTCTGATTAGGCCCCTAGTCTGGGAATCTCCATATGCCTCGGGTGACCCTAAAAAGACAAAAAAAAAAGAAAGAGGGGGTCTTATTAATGAATGTAATTAGATACTAGACACATAATTAATCATAAGATACATATATTAAGATACCTAGATACTTCATAAATACCACATAAATTGTAGTGAATATCAAGCATTGAAGATAAACACTGTACTCAGATGAGGAATCCCTTTCTTTTGGGGAGAGGATTCCAAATATTGAAATATAAGTATTTAAACTGCTGGAAAGTAAGCAGTTATATAAAATAACTTCATTAATGCTTACGGACAAAACGTTGAGCAAAAGAAGACACGAGACTACATGACTTCACTTATTTGTATTTCAAAGATAGACAACTAATCCAAGGTAGTGGAAGTCAGAACAGTGGTTACCTCTTGGGGTAGAGATATTGACTGAGAAAGTGTGAGAAGGAGTCTTCTGGGATGCTGGGAATATTTCATAACTTGATTTGGATGGAAGTGATACGGGTGTAAATGTTAAAATTAGTATTAGTGTAGTTTACATATGTTATAACCCAATTAAAAAGGTAAAAAAGCAAACACAGATGTCTCAAAGTTAGAAATCTAGAAGCAATGTAATTTTAAGGATGAAAAGTTTATAAAAAAATTTCCCTGAGAGTAGTGTCAGCCATTAGTTTTAAGTCTTATAGACTCAGACTCTATAAAAACAGGAAGTCATCCTAAATCTAGTCATATAGCTATTCCATACCAGATCTTTTATTTATTGATTGATTTCTTTTTTTTTTTTTTTTTGCTTTTTAGGGCTGCACCCATTCCATATGGAGTTCTCAGTCTAGGGGTCGAATCAGAGCTCCAGCTGCCAGCCACAGCCATGTGGGATCCCTGACCCACTGAGCAAGGCCAGGGATCGAACCCATATCCTCATGGATACTAGTCAGATTCGTTTCCGCTGTGCCACAATGGGAACTCCAGATCTTTTAACTATGAAAACAGAAACCAAACTGACTGGAAAATCCCCCTACCTAGACTAATGACCACATATTTATGAATATACAAATTAAGATTCAACATATGGAAATGTAGTAAAATCTATTTTCTTACCAATCATGAAGGGCTAAAAAATTGAAAATAAAATTTAAGCCAAAAACTTGGATTACATCTCTATTTTATACTGAATATATTCTGTATACACAGAAAGAAAATAGAAACATAAACACACAAGAGAAGATAGGTTTTAGGAAGGCACTTAAAGAAAGACAAGATTCCTCAGAAGACTGTTTACCAACTTCCATTCGATTTGGGAAAAAAAATAGGAAAGTTAGGAGAGCCACAACCAAGCAAAACAGGAGTATACGTCTTGACTGCAACCTCTCAGAAGGACTGGTGACCTACCACTATGAGGTAAGGGTCAGCTTCATAGTTACCCTCAGAATAGAACTGAAAGGCTGTCAGATGAATGTTAGCATTCTAAAAGTTTTTTGGATTAGTACTGTTCTTTTAGTACTATTCCTGGCTTCATTTGATATTCTTATTTTATTCTTATCCTTAGCCCTCTTTCTAATTAATCTTGGGAACTGCCTTAAATTCTTGTTCAAACGAGGTGAAATAACTAAAGAGACCTAGACAGAGAAATCTAAGCAAGTTCATTGGCAGTCTGTTACATCAGAAGGGAAAAGGAGCATATTGGGAACATGATTAATACACCACAGTAGGTTATATATTTAAAGACTATTGCAACTGATAAAAAGTTAAAGCAAAACTGTGCAAGTCTTTGGGCACCATACCTACTTAAATCTTGAATTACCAAATTCGTTTTCATTCTGTGAGGTTGGTATCTCATCAAGAATCTTTCAGTGGTGAATTTAGGGTTTTGTTTTTTTTGTTTTTTTTTGAGGGGCAGAATTTTGGACTCTCATTAATTAGAGTACAGAATAGATACTAAAAAAAGGAAAATGAGTTCCGTATTGAAAGTGCTGTTGTATAAATCTTAGAATGTTTGTATTTAAAAATTTTTTCCTTTGAATAATTTAGAAAGCTCAGAGTTAGTATTGTATTTACCTCCAACAAGTTCCTCTAGACTTGGCACATGAAAAGAATACTCAGCACAAGCCATCTTCTTTCTTCCTTAGGTGCGAGGATATACAAAGTAAAGCAGTTGTTGGCTAATTATCACAAGAGTTCACAGTGCACCAAGCATCAACAGCTGCTGCTCTGGAAATCAAAGAATTCAGTTATATAAAGAGGGCAAAAGGGCATTTAGGTGTCTGCCCTCATAGAAAGGCAACCACAGCTTCTAGTGTTTAATATTTCAAGGGAGAAATGCCTTTACCACTGAGCCACGATGGAAATGCCCTCAAAAATATTTTTGAATTGAAATAGCTATAATTGTTCAGGAATGAGCCATTTTAACTTTTTCTTTTGAAATAATTGCAGATGGACAGTAAATACATACAAATAATTCCTCTATATTCTTCATTCATATTTTCCAAATGTTAACAATTTATATTTCCTTTATCAGAAACCAGGAAGTACTAATTAAGAACATGTCAAAATCTGCTCAGTAAATACCATGTTTATTTAAAATGAGGATAATAAAAGCACTCTAGACATTTCTACTTAAAGTAGGAACAATAAAGGCTCAAGTTTAAATTAAATACAGTCCTAATTTTACACCCTTTACAAGCTTTCAAAGAATGTCAGGATTTTATTTTCTTTCCTCATCAAAATAGAAATGAATTCCAATCCTGGGAGGCTACAATCTGAATAACTGGTTTAGAAATGCAAGCTCACAACCCAGAAAGCACCCAGCCACAGAAGACAGAGATGTAGTGTGTGTATAAGTGTGTTTCTGTGTGAGTGGGAGGTAGGAAGGAGGAAGTTGGAGTTGGAGTGATGAAAGAAAGGGGTTAGAAAAGTCTTAATATAAACCCAGAGTGGCTCCAGAAGGACAGCTTTGGGCCACATGGAGGCAAACAATATTTTGTAGATTCCGTAGCTGGGACTCAGTGGTCTAGAAGCAGGGTCTAGAGAAGGGAAGAAAAGAAAATAGGAGGCAGTTGGAAAAACGAAGCTGCAGAGACAATGCCTATGGGGCAGACTAACAATGACAACCAAACTGAGAACTATTTATTAACTGTATTCAATAAACCAGACACTATGTTAGACACTTTACACTCTCTCAAGACCTCTCACAACAAGGTATTATCCTTCTCATTTTACAAGAGGAAATAGGCCAGAGAGAATATATTATTTACTTCAGATCACTCAGCTATTAAGTGGCAGAAACAGAATTCAAAACCACCTCTAGTCCGGTGTAAAGTCAGAACCAACACATTATGCCATATCATGAACTGATAAAGGAAAGACACATTGCAGCTCACCATGAGGGAGAATTGTACAGAAGGATCCTATAGCACTCAGTATAACTGTCATCATCTGTTTGCTTTGTTTCCTTCCCTTAGACTACGATTTCTTTGAAGATAGGACTGGATACCAGCTCAGCCTTAATTTTTTTTATTGAACATTTACAATATTCCACACGCAGCAGGTTCTAGGACAGGGCTGGCTTCATGCATGTGCAACTCCTATAGTCACACAGGACCATGTGCTCAGAGTAGCACTTGGTTTATGCTCTGTTGTCACCATCTTTCAATTCCTAACTTTACATTTGAACCCTTTAAGATGGAAAGGACCGTGGAGTATGTGCAATGCTTCTGCAGATGACTCAAACATTCTGATGTCTGTATTTAAAGCTAGCATTGGACAATATAAAGAGTGGTAAAACTCATGCTATTGATTCAAATGTTTAATTTTTCTTTACCTAGAATGACAATAAATAGCAAATTAATGCTATTAATTAAAACACCATGACAAGTCAAAAGAGATGCTACAGAAGAAAGGGGACAGCTTGTACTTCAGTAACTTTAACGGCATTTCCCCCCAGATTTTTGAACAAGACCCTGCATTTTCTTTCTTTCTTAAAATTTTATGGAGTTCCTGTTGTGGTGCAGTGGAAATGAACCCGACTAGTATCCATGAGGACTCAGGTTTTGATCCCTGGCCTCACTCAGTGGGTTGGGGATCCAGCAGATGTGGCTTGGATCCCATGTTGCTGCAGCTGTGGTGTAGGCTGGCAGCTGTAGCTCTGATTGGATCCCTAGCTTGGGAACTTCCATATGCTGCACCTGCAGCCCTAAAAAACATAAATAAAATAGAATAAAATTTTATTGGGGTATATGTGATTTACCATGTTGTATTAGCTTCAGGTTTACAGCAAAGTGAATCAGTTATGCATATAAAATACATGCATTTTCATTTTGTACTGAGCTTCACGAACTGCATATGCAGGCCTGCCTAGGAATATAGCAGTGACTAAGACATGTGATACCTGTCCTGGAGCTGACAGTACTTCATAATGCCTAGAAAACCAGACTTTCTGCGCCTGGAATTTAGAACAACATTTAGAGAAAAATTGAGTAAAGAAACCTGATTACCTTCCAGGTCTGTCCTATCCCGAGATGACACTAACCACAAATTAACACGAGACAGCTTTCCTGGTTTTATTATATGATACAAGAGGTCTGAAAGTAGACAAATCAGGACAGCTCATTCCTTTTTTGTAACTACTTCGGGGGAAAAAACTGCCACCAAAACTAAACTAGTTTAACTTCTACCTTAACACTCATTTACCGCTCAGGGAACTAAGAGGGCTAAAAAGAAAAAAAAAAAAGGCCCCCGCTGGCATCTCTTGCGATGTGTTAACCACCTCCTGGGAGGCTGACCCTTAGTTCCAAAAGAAAGACTGAGTTAACAAAACAAGTCCGAAGGTGGAGAGGGAACTGAGTGCGTAACCGGATAACAAAGGCTTCTAGTACAAAGGTTACACATTTCGATTCTCAGTCACAGCATGATCCTCTCACAATTTTACACAGAAGAGATTTTTGAAGGCAAAAGTAGACACACACACAAACACACACACCCGGAATCAGACTTTGGAAAGTCGGAGGACAGCTCAGCAAAGGGAGACCACTGGAGTCAAAGCAGGAGAAGTGGCTCTTCCTCGCAGTTCACATTCATTCCGTTCCCCTGCCCCCACAATTTCTTTTTCATAGTTTGCCCAAACGTTCTTGACTATTCCATTTACCTTACCGGTTAAGGACGCGTACACCAGAAGCCTGACCTGGCCTCAGTCAAGTCCGCCTCCCCTGGGTTAAAAAGCTCAGGTCCCGCCCACTCTAAATCTCCCCGCCCCTCGCGGCAGCCAATATGGAGCGCCGCGTCTGGTTTTCTCCTCTCTCTCTGTTATTTCCTGCAGTCAAATTGTTATCGCGAGACTTCGGGGCCACTATTAGCTGGGACGCGGGACTAGCCCAGCCTTTTCTTCCGCGCGTTTGTGGAGGTTGGGTGTTTTCTGGGCCTGCGCGCCCAACGCGGATTTCTGAGGCCGGGGCTGCAACCGAGGACGCCAACGGAGACCCGTGCGCAGAGCGGGCACAGGTTGGTATAAGCCGTCCGCGGTCTGGACGGATAGGAAAGAGGACTTGGGCGCCGGGGCCTTGTGGGCGAAGGAGGGGGAGGGCCTGGCGCTTTTCACTTTTCCCGGGACGCCTGCGCGGCTCAGCGGGAGCGGAGGGCTCGCGGTGATTGTGGGCTCTGCTCTGGGCGGCAGGACTCCCAGGTACAGGCTAAGCGCGTGGGCCGTTATCGGAGTTGTGGGTGTTGAAGTGCAAGTGTATTGAAGACGAGTGCACGTTTTCTCAATTAGTGGTGGTTAAGTGCGAGGTAACCGTTACCGACGCCATTTTCCTTGCACGAGGTTAGGCACTTCTGGAGACATTCGCCCCAAGGTCGCACTAAGTAAGAGTTGAAGGGATTTTGTTAAAGCTGCTAAAGAGCACTGCCTGGCTCCGTGGCCCCTTGTTGCAGAATCCCGGAACAGGAAGCGATAGGAATGCTTTCTAGTTCCCGAAAGTTTTTTTTTCTTATTTTTATCCCCACACCCGCAGCATATATGGAAGTTCCCAGGCTAGAGGTTGAACCGGAGCTACAGCTGCCGGCCTACACTACAGCCATGCAGAATCCGATTTGGATCTGTGACCCAAGCAGCTTGCAGCAACGCGGGATCGTTGAGTGAGGCCAGGGATTGAACCCGCATCCTCACGGAGACAGCGTCCCGTCCTTAACCCACTGAGCCACAATAGAAACTCTTGAAAAACATTTTTGAGTTAAGCTTACTTAATTTTGATAGTGTGCTCTGTAATTATTTTAAACTTAATGTCAGGTATTCCATCATTGCCATTGGATCCAGTTTTTGTTGAATTTCTTTTTTAGGCTGTTTTCATGATTTATTTCTTAGGTTAACGCAGTTTTGAAAACTGCAATAAAACACTATGAAATTATCACACGAGTCCATGAGACATTGTGAATTTAAGATCTAGGTGATCTTATTGATTTCTTAGATTTCAAATACTGCTGCTGAAGGATTTCTTTCATCATTACTCATGTGTCATTACTAAGAATGTTAGACTAAGAACACCACAAAAAAATGAAGAATGATGACATCCTCATAAGGAAATGAAACAGAACAAAATAAGACATCTTTAATACTTTTCCCAAACTACTGTAAAATCTTCCAAGGAGATTTTTTTTTAAAGGAGACAAAGGGCACCATTTATTGTAGTCTGTACATTGAAAAGTGTGAGAATTCAGAACTTTGGGTTAACACCCATAGTAGCAAAGATCAAGGAAGGGGTTTCACAGTAACTTAAAATCTAGTGAGGGAAAGAGGCCATAAATGAAAATTGCAGACCTGAAGGTTAGGTTTAGGTAAGTCCAAATAATTTTTCTGGGTATACTGAGGCCAAAGGCTGCCTTTGTGGGACTTAATCTTTGTTATGCAAGAGATTTCTTGGTTCCCACCACTGTTGGCAAATGGCTTTTTGGCCATTAATTGAACATTACTATTTGTAACTACATGACTGTATGGCTAAGGGTAAAAATTACATTTTTACTGTTGGGGAAAAGAAGTTTGACACTCCTGTAGGAAATCTGGAATCTTGTTCTATAGGATGGATTAAGTAGGCACAACTGAAAGAACCCATGAATTAAATCTTTAGATGTTAGAATTAGACAGTTGTACATGAGAATATTAAAGGCCTTACATTCATTTTTGTCTTAATTTTCGTAATTGACTACATCAATATCTGCATTACTCTGATCCTAGCTGTTTTGTTGGCATTTATTTGTTCAGGGAAACTACATCACATCTACCAGATTTCATATGGTCAGAAGTCTGTTTAAAGCAAAGGACAAGTGACAATTTTGAGAGGAGCTTGGAGAATATATATCAAGATGGATTCTCACAATTGTACAACAGTTTCTGATTCAGCTTTGGAAATTGAGAATCAAAGGTAAGTGTTTTTCTAAAAAATGTCTACATAAAAAATATGCACAACTGTGAGTTAAGTTTTATTTGGGGCAAAATGAGGATTTAAGTCTAGGAGGCAGCATCTCAAGTAACCCAGAGAGAACTCTTTCAGGGTGACAAGGGGAGGGTCCTGTAACGAAGGGCAGATAACCTCAAGTTAAGGAATTCAGCACATGTCTTTGTATGAGAAGATGCCAAGGTCTGGGTTCACTGAAATAACGTCTTTGATGTGCACCTCAGCTGTCTCTAGCCAGTATCCCCTGTTTTTCCATCCTGAGTTTCCTCAGGGCTCACTATATGGTGTGGCTGCTGGCTGGCAGGTGTTTCTTGCCTGTGTTCGCTCAGGGCTCACCAGCTCACCATCGGAGGTGGCTGAAATCACTGATGACTGACATCCTTTGCTTACTGACAGAGCAGGCAGTGTTTTTATTTCTCAGTTAACTACCACCAGGTTTTCCTGGGAACAGACTAGGTGATAATGTTTACTGTATTGGAATTGCTGTGATAGCATGCATCATTGTAGATAATGAATAGTTTGTAAGGTAATTTTTAAGAATTGGAAAAAAAGGAAAACCCAGTTTCCACAGACTTTCGCTTTAACTACTTTGGAATAGTGGGACGTGTTTGTAACCCAGGGAATCAAATCAGGAGTGTATTCTCTGGGCCAAATTGGTATTTTCCTGACTAAATCATTCTGTTGTGTAACAAGAGAATGGATATTCTGATATTTCACATTATTAAGGATGCTGGTTTATGTATGATGGAGATAACCAGTTACCTAATCCATTGATCTCACTGGGAAATCAAATCAGCATTTCTAGTATATTCACATCAGGTATCTACTAGGGCTACTCTTTTTACTTAGAGGAGACTTTGTCTTATTTAGTGGAGGCTCTAGCAGTCAACAAGGCTGCCTTTGGAACTTAGAAGATCATTTTTTGGTAAGTGCTTGGCATTATGCCACATGGCATGGGCCATTTGAGGTAGAGTGGTCAGAATTAAGTGGTTGGCTGCTACTGAGACCATTTTTTCATCTGGAGCATGTTTTCCTGCTTTGATTTGTAAAAATACTCATAATAAGCATTGGTAATATATGAGTGCAATTCCCCCCCGCCCTTTTGAGGGGGGGAGTTCCCCGGTGTTCCCTTATCTTAGCAGGTAAAGATCTGGTCCTTGGCACTGGAACTTTTGTGCATGCTGCAGGTACAACCCCAAAAAAATCTTTTCCTTTTTTTTTTTTCCCCTAGTGACAGCTCTTCCTCTGGAAGCAGCTTATTTAAAACTCAGTGTGTTCCTAATCCACCTAATCCACCTAAACAGAGGCAAAGAAACCCTATTAGAAAATATATTTACTCACCTGTAAGTATTGATACAGAAGATTCATCTAGTGACTCATCTATAGAACCAAGACCATTGACTTTAAAAGCTATTTTTGAAAGATTCAAAAGAAAGAAACGTAAGAAGAAGAAGAAGAAGAAGAAATACAAGCCAACTGGAAGATCAAGGGGAAGACCAAAAGGAAGGAAAAACACTAGAGTCTCACAAATAAATAAGATAAAATTTAAAGACAAAGGGCCTGGTTTCCCATTTTTAGAAGCAGAAAATGGAAGAAAACCATTACCTTGGAGAAAAATTTTAACCTTTGAGGTGAGTTGTCATTTCATATATGCTGATAACATAGTTTAAAATGTCTGAAATGAGTTGTTTGGATAAACCTGGGACATAGAATCTGTAACTTTGATGATACTTTTCTATATTTGGCTATACTGCCAATTAAGTTCACTTATGCTTCTGGGTGGAACCTTCACTGGTATGTTAGTTGAATATACTGAATGTGAAGTGCTTCAAGGCTGTTTTTTTGGATTTTTTTGTTTGTTTTGTTTTTGTCTTTTTGTCTTTTTAGGGCCACACCCATGGCATATGGAGGTATCCAGGCTAGGGGTTGAATTGAGCTGTAGCCACTGGCCTACGCCCCAGCCACAGCAATGCCAGATCCAAGCTGCATCTGCAGCCTACACCACAGCTCATGGCAATGCCTGATCCTTAACCTGCTGAGCTAGGCCAGGGATTGAATGCTTCCTCATGGATGCTACTCACATTTGTTTCCTCTGAGTCACGACAGGAACTCCAAGGCTGTTTTAATACCTTGATTTTAACCAGGTCTTGAAACACATCATCCATCCTATCCCTAAAACTCAAATGATACCCTACCTTTTTTTTCTTTTTAGGGCCACACCTGTAGCACATGGAATTTCCCAGGCTAGGGGTTGAATTGGAGCTGCAGCTGCTGACCTACCCCCACAGCCACAGCAATGTGGGATCTGTACCATGTCTGGACAGCTCACGGCAATGCCAGATCCATAATTCACTGAGCAAGGCTAGAGATAGAACCTGTGTTGTGTCTTCAAGTATACTGGTCTGTTTTGTTACCGCTGAGCCATAAGAGGAACTCTAAATGATGCCCAGTTGTTTTACAGTAACGTGCCTTTCAGTGGCTTTAGTAGGTTTCTTTTTCTTACAGACTTAATCAATTTTTTATTTTATTTTATTTTAGGCTTTTTAGGGCTACATGTGGCACATGAAAGTTGCCAGGCTAGGGGTTGAATTGGGGCTGCAGTTGGCCTAGCCACAGTCACAGCAACGCAGGATCAGAAACGTGTCTGACCTACACCACAGCCGGTCAGATCCTTAACTCACTGAGTGAGGCCAGGTATCAAATACACATCCTCATGGATACTAGTCGAGTTCATTACCATAAGCCATGCTGGGAACCCCAAGACACTCAATTTCTAACAGAATTACCTGACAGATGCTCCAATACTTAGCAGTAGGCTTTCGATATTTAAGTTAAGTGACTGCATAATTTGGAGTTCCCACTATAGCATAGTGGATTGGTGATTGAGCGCTTCTCTGTGGCAGGTGGGGGTGGGATTTGGTCCCTGGCCCAGGAACTTCCATATGCCACTGGTGCAGCCCAAAAAAAGTTGGGTGTGGAAGATTGCAAAATTTGTAGGCCTCTGTTCTGGCATCTGATAGCTGAAAAGACTGATGCTCATTAACCTTTTGTGTTTTAAGGTGATTAAACATTTCTCTCTATTTAAAAATATATTTATAAGGCCCAAACAATAAAAGTTTTGCACTTCTCTTGGTACCAACTTTGATAACTTGCTTGGTAGAACAGTTTGCTTTTACATTCAGCATTTGATAATGTGGTCTATGTGTGGCACAGTAGTTAAAGTGACTGCATAGTTCTTGGTAAGAGGATCCTTGTCATCTTGGCGCTGAGTTGTGGAAGAATCTTAATATTTTAAGTCTGACTTATAAAATAATGGTGTTTTTGGTACGTAGCAAGCAGTGGCAAGAGGATTTTTTAACTACCTTGAAAAATTGAAGTATGAATACCACCTCAAAGAATCCTTGAAACAAATGAATGTTGGTGAAGATTTAGAAAGAGAAGACCTTGATAGTCGTAGGTACAAATACTTGGATGATGATGGATCTATCTCTCCTATTGAAGAGTTAACGTAAGTGCAATCATGGGAATAATTTGGAACATAGGTTGTAAAGTTAAATGTCTTTAAATTTTAATGTTAATTTGTCCATATTGTGCTATCATAAATTTTTGATAATAGTGATGTGAGCACAGATAAAACATGCCATTTGGGTCATCACAGTCGCTGTGAGCTTTGTATTCCATTTGGGCGTGTTAGACGTGATTTTCTTCTTGACTGATAATGACATTTCAGTTGTATATCACGACAGCATACTTGGGTTATAGAAGATTTTGTCATCTGAGTGATTATGTTTTTAATATTACAGAGCAGAGGAGGAAAATGCAACAAATCTTGAACATGATGAATGTGATATTAAATTAGTGGTAAGTGACATTACCTCATGTCCTTTTGGGAGAACGGCAGTTGATAAAGGAGAATTTTATCTTGGAGCGTTACTGTCTAGCTTTTGAAAGGCTCAATGCTTTTGGTGCAGGAAATAAATAAAAACAAGGGTTTTATGGATAACAGAATAAGGATTTTTCAAACCTATTGTGAGTTTTAATATGTGGTATTGCTACTAGTAAATCAAATCAGCAGGAGTTAATTTGGATTTTTAATATCCAGATGTAGTTTCCAGGTTATTTTAAGTATTCTGGCATTCGGTTTTTATGTATAATTTAAAAACCGAAGTAAAGATTGAATTATTGCTTGATGTTTTATGCAGGAGAATAATTATTTCATAATAAGTTCTGAATTACCAAAGAAGAAGAATGTGTATTTGAAACAAGAGGAGTATACCGAAGAAGCTGCTTTGCCTAAAAAGAAAGCATCAAAATCCAAAAAACAAAACAGTGGACAGAGGACAGAATGCCTTGAAAAGGAAATAGGAATGTGAATTCCTGACAAGGTAAACAGAATCAAGAAAAGGCAACTTTTTATAGGAAGTAAAAATGAAAAATGAGAATGTATATTGCCAGCCTAATGATAAAGAACCTTGTAAGAAAATAAAAACTTTGAACAAAGTTGTGCCACTCCTGAAGTAGTAACTTTTAGGAAACTACAGTGAGACTATATTTGTAGGAAATAATCACTTGCTTAATAATAAATAATAAAGTCCTGTTTTGGCCTATGGTGATTTATTTTTGGGTAAGTGAACTTAAAGGCGTCATTTGAGTATTGAATCAAGGAAATAACATTAATAACCCTGAAAAGAATATCTTGTTTGCAATAATTACTGATTGACAACCAGCCACCCTCAGGGTACCTGAAAGCCTTGTTTTTGTTTTGTTCAAATTTAGTGTGATGCATAGTACTGTAATAACTTAGTAAGATTCCTTTCCTAACTTTAATACTTCAGCTGCCATTTTCATTATACAGTATGTTGAAGATTATGCTGCTCTCTGTTCTGCTTTTTTTTTTTGGTCTTTTTGCTATTTCTTGGGCCGCTCCTGCGGCATATGGAGGTTCCCAGGCTAGGGGTCTAATCGGAGCTGTAGCTGCCAGCCTACGCCAGAGCCACAGCAACGCAGGATCCGAGCCGTGTCTATGACCTACACCACAGCTCACCTACACCACAGCTCACGGCAACGTCGGGTCGTTAACCCACTGAGCAAGCGCAGGGACCGATCCTGCAACCTCATGGTTCCTAGTCGGATTCGCCAACCACTGCGCCACGATGGGAACTCCTGTTCTGCATTTTTGATAGCACTTGTGTTTGTTTTTGTTTCATTTGTGGACAAAGACTTAGATACAAGTGCAAAAAATAAATCCTCTTTTGCAACCCAGAACTCATTGTTCAGTATGAGTTTTGATACAGATAAGAAGGAACATGAAGGCTAAAGCAGATTTAAGTGGTTGCAGGGAGAGGGGAGGGGTGCAGAGGGTATTGATAAACATAAAGGCTTGCCTTCTACGGCTATAGAATTGAAAATATTAAAGCTTAAGATAGAAGAGAAATTATCAACATTGTTAGGTTAGCACTATAGTTTTGATGTTGCTCTTGTTGACATGAAACAAAGATGGCTTCTTGTTTTTAGGCTTTTATCTTGAACACAAGTGAATGGACTATGGGTATGTCTTGTGCTTCAGGTGAGTGGGTCAGATTTGTCTAAATGTGGTATACTGTCAGATAATTTAAGATGTCCACAGGTCTCATTAATGAAAAGTGTTTTTGCCAGTTATAAATTTCTGCTTATGATGTCTCAAGATGCTTTATGGTGATACTGTGCCAGCTTCACACTGCCTGCAGGAAAGGGTCCCAGAACATAAATTAGACTGTTAGAATCTTGGATATTCCCACTTGAAGCATATACAGCATTTTTAAACCTCCCATTACCCTGTACTATATAGTGTGTATGTATGCATGACTGCACAGGAGATAAGATTTCCTAAATCAATGATTCCTTAATGGTCAGCCATGTTAATTATCTTATGTATTTTTATAGCCTATATCATATCAAAAAACTAATAAAAATGTCTCATGTATTCTTAAAATTAAGGCAAAAATTACATTAAAATAAGTGCATAGGCAAAACACATTGCAGTATTCATAAAAATCAAGATTTGGAAAGTTGCGTTGTGGCTCAGCATTAGCAAACCCAGCTAGTATCTATGAGAATGTGGGTTTGATCCCTGGCCCAACTCATTGGATAAGGATCCAGTGTTACTGTGAGCTTTGGTCTAGGTTGCAGAGAAGGTTCAAATATGGTGTTGCATTCCATCATTGCTAAGGTTGTTAAAAATCTCTTACCTTGTAAATAGTTCATGGCAAGTTTTCTTTAAATTTCTTGAATATCTTCCAGAATGTTCTACAATATTGAACTCATACAAGAGACTGAAGCAGATCACAGCTCTTTTCAAATGATCTCTTTCCTGTGGACTTATAAGCAGTGGTTGAGGTCTATCCCGATGGGGCTTTTTCTATAAACCTACATCGTTGGAAACGCCTCATAGAGCAACTCTGTGGTTTCCTTTACTCATAGAACTACATGTTAGATCTGTGGGGAAGAACTACAAGACAGCTGCTAAATAAACTATGAAAAACCTAACAGGGAAACCTTTTTTATCTTAGGTATTGGCATATCCCAAGGATCTGTACTGTTGTAGGGTGTGATAGTTTAGGTAAGTCTTAATTGGTAACGGTGTGTAATCTTGGTAGCTTTCCAGTTCAAATGATGAATCTAACTGTTCAACTGCTGAATGATAACAGAAATGAACTAAAAAACTTATTCTGACAGAGCTGAGCATAGCTAAAAAATAGATATTGAGCTTATATTAGGTTTTAGTTTTTAATCACATTAAGTTCTCCATAATTTTATTTGGTATTTTATCTGCAGGAGTGAATGTGATTTGAACTTAATGCATGTTTAGAAGTAAGTGGAATATTTAATTTCTGTTCAAATTTATTAAGGATTCAGAAGTTCTGAAAAGATTGTAAATTTTGAGTATAGCATCTTGTTGAGATTACTAGTTATTTAGGTATAAGACAATTACCAAGATTTTGGCCAAAAATAATTGTACTTCACCTAACTGGGGGAAAAGGAAGAGATTGCATGTTGAGGGCTACCGAATGAAAATGCCTTTATTAAACTAACATAATGTATATGTAGGTATGTTAAAGGAGTAAGCAATTTGAGCAACCACCATCTTTGTTTCTGATTCCCCTGCATTGCTTCTGTGATTTAACAGTTTGTATGATATAGAGAAGGTCAAGATAACGACTAGGTTTATAAGTTTAAAATTGAGTTAATGTAGGAATTCCTACAGCAAAAAAGAAGCGAAAAAGAAGCCTGATGAGTATTCATGAGGATCTATCCATGATAGATCCCTGGCATCTCTTAAGTGGGTTGGGGGTCTGGTTGTGAAATAGGTCGCGGACTCTGCTCACTTCCCATGTGGCTGTGGCCATGGTGTAGGCTGGCAACTACAGCTCCGATTCTAACCCTAGCCTGGGAACTTAAATATGCTGTGGGTGCAGCCCTAAAAAGAAAAAAAATTGAGTTAATGTATTTTCTTATTGGAATGACAGGAATAAAGGCCAGATTATTTTGCTGTCTAAGCAAATTATGTGTGACTGGGTCACCTTATTGTACAGTAGGAAATTGACAGAACATTGTAAACCAGCTATAATGGAAAAAATAAAAATCATTTTTTTAAAAAAAACTTAAATTTTTAGAGATTTGTAGAAGTAAGTTTCTCAGGCAGTACCAATGCAAACTTGAACTGGAGGGATTTTTCCAGTTCAGTCATAATTGCACTGCATGGTATCTGCATTCAGCAGTTTGTTCCTGCTGGGTGTTCAAAGAACAGTGCAATATAAATTCAGTATCTGGCATCGTTGGTTTTCTTGGCTTTGTGCAAGTTAAGACCTGGTATTTCTACTGATACAGTATTCCTAGTTTCTCATATTGTTTAACCCAATCTTTGGTAGGAACTAATAATTTTCTTTTTTTCCAGGGTGTCTAAAATTCACAACCAGGCAGATACATCTCTTCTGACCCTAAACATGTAAGGCTTTCTATTTCTGTTGCTTCTAGTAAGTCTTTTCTTTATTGATTGAAAGCATAGCAAAACAGTAGAACTTCAGTACAGGTGCAGAAGAAGCCTTTTACAGTGTATCTGTAATTTTGAAAGAAATTTCTGTAAAGCCTCATTCTAGATGAAAGTGGGCACTGTTGTCTGTGGTGTCCAAAAATCGTTAATGTGGCTACATTGAGAATACAGGTTTTGCTTCCATCACAGTAATCTTATTACAGTGGTGACAATGACACCTGTGACATTTTTTTATTTTTACTTTTTTGCTAGACTCAGAAGTAAAAATTAGGTATAACAAGACCTTTCAACATTAGGAATGATGGAGTAATATATTTCAGACCATTTGCCAAAATAGCAGTGTTCTATATTTAACTTTTAGGACCCTACCTAAAGTGAGCTGGTTGAGTAAATTGTATCCCAAAAGTTATAGGTAAGAGTCTTTTATGTTAAAATAATGAAGGGGGGCGGGGCTAGATGTTAAAAGGGCCATTTTGTGCTCTTCTGTTTACCACTGATGTGTGATGTTATGATGATGGGCAACATGTTCAACTGCTCTGAATGGGCTGAATGAAAATAGCCTTTCTGAACATCAATCCTTTTTTAAAATTATTTTTATTTTCTTTTTAGGGCCGCACCCGCAGCATATGGAGGTTAGCAGGCTATGGGTCAAATTGGAGCCACAGCTGCTGGCCTACACCATAGCCACAGCAACACACGATCTGGGCCACGTCTTCAACCTACATTATAGCTCACAGCAATGCCAGATCCTTAACCCACTGAGCAAGGCCAGGGATTGAACCCGCAACCTCATGGTTCCTCGTTGGATTCGTTTCCGCTGCACCACAACGGGAACTCCATATTAAGCTTTATTTTAAAACAGGTTAAGACCCTAAGTTTTAAAAAAAAGTTACCTGAAGTAAAAGATGCTTATTATGGGGCGTTCCCGTGGTGGCGCAGTGGTTAATGAATCTGACTGGGAACCATGAGGTTGTGTGTTCGGTCCCTGCCCTTGCTTAGTGGGTTAACAATCCAGCGTTGCCGTGAGCTGTGGTGTAGGTTGCAGACGCGGCTCAGATCCTGCGCCGCTGTGGCTCTGGCATAGGCCAGCGGCTATAGCTCCGATTCGACCTCTATCTAGCCTGGGAACCTCCATATACTGCAGGAGTGGCCCAAGAAATGGCAAAAAGACAATTTAAAAAAAAAAAAAGATGCTTATTACAACCATTTGCAATTTTAAACTGTCATGTTAACACATACTACTTGGGAGTTAAATGCATTTCTGAGATACTTGGAACTCAGTCTCAACTAGTTGGAAAAATGTAGTACCTTGTAACCATTAAAATCTTACTTTCCATAGGTGGGGGAATTTTGAAGTGAGTCCATTATTTCATTGATACTTGCAAAGCTGAACTAAACAACTGTGGCAAGTAATTTTATTTTTCCACTCCCATTTTATTTGTCAGGGTATATGGTCATTACCAAGGCTCTTAGAATGCAGTTTCTCATTAGCTGTGGACATGACCATAAAAAAATTTCCCGCTAGGTCTTATTTCTGCTACTTTGTTTAGCATTCAGCCTACTGGGAACATTTTATTAGCACTACTTGTATGTTTATTGTTTAGGTCAATTCTGTTCCAATATATAACATATAACATGAGCCATGTGATTTTTCTAATTAGATTTTTATAATACCCATACATGGCTTGGGGCTGTTATGGACATTACAGGTTCCCCAGGGAGTGGCTTTAGAAGAGCATCCCTGAAAATGAAACCTTACTAATATATTTCTGTTATACAGGACTGATATGACGAATGGTTCATGTATGCACCGAGCAAAAATTCTTTTTAAAGGGTATGTACACAACTAGAGAATTTTATAGGTCATTTCAAGGAGGGCTGATGGGACCAAATCCAGGAGCTCTTAACGCTGTGACCAAAGATTGAATTCTCCATAGGATGTAATAGTCACTTGATAGTGCTATGTTTTCCTGATGGAGATACAGAATTAGCTACTCATTGGCAATGTGGGAGTTTAACTAATGTCTAATCTTTTCTTTAGGGCTCCCTTGAAGATAATGACTGAAACATTGAAAGGACCCCAAACATTGGAGAAAGCAGTGGAAAGAATCCTTAAAAGTTTATTGACTTAAATAATTTTGTCTGTGCTACACATAAAAAAAAACCTTTACACTTTGTACAGTCAGCATGTATTTTTGGCTCGAAGTTTCTCTAGTGTTTTCTGTGGAAGGAAATAATAAATTTATCAGTTGTAGGTATGGTGTTGTCTTAGACATGAAAAATTTAAATTTTGGGGGGTGGGATCTGCTCACCTTATGAAATTCTTTTGCCCTTGCTCTGTTTTGGGCATACGCATCTTGCTTTGCTTTCTCTTCCTTTTGATGATTCACTTCAGGTAACTGATGGTATAATCTATAAGAAACTTATATGAATTTATGTTTTCGACAACTAAAACTATGTAAATTCATATATTCACTTTTACATAGATACCTTAGAGCTCTTTGGTGCATATGGGTTTGTGCAGTCTTTCTGTCTTCAGGAAAAGACATTCTGACCTTAGTCACACCCTTTAGGTGACTCACAAATGAACCTAAGCAGAGAACAAGTCATTTAATAAACACACAATGCCAGATTCCCTTTGACAACTGATGTTGGGGAGCATACCTGTAGGTTTCTCCTTGACTATTTTAGTTTGAGAATTTACAGAGACACGAATTTTGTTCTTTATTTCTTTCTGTCTCTGTGAAGATCTCTCAATAAAGGATTTTTTTCTTTTTATAAATGCTTCTTGTAAGCTCCCTGGTGTAGCTGTAAACTTTGAGAGGGTTTCTGTTGGGAAAAAAAAAATGCTTTTCACTTCAGAGCTGTAGCAGGAACTCCACGGGGCTCACCATTTTAGATGATCAAAGTATACATACCTGTGGATGTGGTTAGTTTCTTCACAGAATGTTCTGATGCAGCTGGGTGATCTGAATTTTCTCTTTCTGATGGAAGAGGCAGAAATTCACTCACCTAATTACAAGAAAGAAGACTTTACCACTCAACCTCACTGCAACAAAGTTCCATATCCTACTCCAAACCCTAGTCCCTTTTGGTAGACAAAAAGATGTCTATTCTCATACCACGTTTAATGAATCCACTTCTCTAGTAGTGCTGGTCAGATAAGTGGGTTCATTCAATTACTAATCCTTCCCCTGCCTAGCTAGCCAAAGTTTTTGGTGACCTTTGTCTCCTAACTATTCTTGTTAGTAACTAGAGTTAAATTCCCAGCAGGATTCTCTTTAGTGACTTACCTTCTAAAGCTAGAATGGTGATCCAGGCAAAAGTGATGTGCTTACAGTAGACCATCTGCTACCTCTCAAGTCTTAAAAGATCAAGGGGCTAAAACTATCTTTTTCCATTCCCTAATTCTCAGCTATGAGTTGCTGTATACATGAGGTATATTAATGAGAGCTGTGAAACTTACCTGAAAACAGTTCTTTGCCTCATTTTCTTTCTCTTCTAGGGTTAAGTCTGCAAAACCCATTTCTGCAGTGCTGATGTCACTGGTGCTTATCATTGTGAGTTCTGGTTCTTCCATTATACCAAAGCCAGATTCTGTCTCCTGTGCAGTAAAATTTAAAAAGGACACCAGGTATCTGTGAGGATGCAGTTCAATCCCTGGCTTTGCTAAGTGGTTAAGGGTTTGGCTATGAGCTTGGTGTATGCAGGTCGCAGACACAGCTCGGATCCTACTTTGCTGAGGCTGTGGTGTAGGCTGGCAGCTACAGTTCCAATTCAATCCCTTGCCTGGGAACCTTCCATATGCTGGGGGTGTGCCCTACAAAGATAAGAAACTCATATTTGAAAATGATAGCCTTAAAACATTCAGAATGTACATTACAGAGGAAGGGTAACAGTAAAAAGGCCACGGTGGTCCCTGACACCCAAAGCCACTTTTAGGAATACTGGAGAAGACAAGATGTCTAGGCAGGTAACAGAAATGCAGGTTGACTGGGGGCTATACAGAACTGAACTCTGGGGCTTAGCCAAGTGGAGCCACAGTGGCTAGACCATATTTTCTTTGCCAAGTAGAACATCTAAATCATGCCCTCTTAACTGTGAGAGAGAAACAGGACTAAAAGGTAAAAGCCATGTTCAAGTGAAGCTGAAACTAGGCCAGTCAATCAGTACAGAAGCATAGGCTGAGCCACCATTTTTGAAGAAAGCTGGAGAAGGGAAATGAAAAGCTAAATTCAACTTAAAAACTAGCTTTCTCATTTCACTGGAGATTTCCAATTATGAGATGACTATCTCAAGAATATTAATGAAGCTCTTGCAACTTCACTTACCCAGACTGGAACAGAGCTCTGTAATGAGAATGACCCAGAACTTACAAAGAGCTCTGATTGTGCCAGTTGAGATAGGTTTCCTGTGGTTCCTGGAGTTCCGGCTTTAGTTGAATTCTTAAGACATTTTTCATTCTCAACAGTTACTGCATATGGTGTTTGAATTGAAGTTCCCATCTCTGCTGTTCTTACACATAATTGAGAATCAGTCTCTTCTACATGTGGATCTATGTTTAAAACTCCACAGGTTTCATTTTTATCATCTTTGATGAATCCTTGACCTCGTAACATTGCATCAGCCCCTCTTTGTGATAGTTCTTCAAAGCCCAGTCTTTCTATTCTGCCTTCTAGTTGGTCTTTTATTGAGCACTCACTAGAGGTAGAACCACATGGAGTGCTATGCTGTAGATTCAAATGATGAAAAACATGAGCATCACCAGATGAACTGAAGACTGAACTTTGCAAATTCCCTACAGAGAGCTGGAAATGAACACTTTTTTGCTTGTTTTGTAATATTTCATTCTGTTTAGAGGAGTAGTTCTGATTTTCCATGCCCTGAGAAGAATCTCTTGCTTCAATGCTAAAAATACTTGGTAGATTAGCATGTTGGCTCCCTTCCTGTGAAGAACACTCTGGCACAAGCTGTTGGAAAGATTGTCCAGACCCTATAAGAAATCAGTTAATCATAATTAAATGTTGTAAAACTTGGACCCAGGTACAGTCTCAGTTTCTGAGTAAATGGCAAATAATAAGGTCAGGTTACTTCTCATGAGGTTGTGGGTTTGATCCCTGCCTTGCTCAGTGGGTTGAGGATCCAGCCGTGAACTGTGCTGTGGGTTGCAAACATGGCTCGGATCTGGCGTTGTTGTGGCTGTGGCGTAGGCCAGCAGCTGTAGCTCTGATTCAACCCCTAGCCTAGGAACTTATATATGCCGCAAGTGCAGCCCTAAAAAGCAAAAAAACTCAAAAAACAAAAAACACATCCACCGAGTTCCCGTTATGGCACAGTGGAAATGAACCTGACTAGGAACCATGAAGTAGCAGCTTCGATCCCTGGCCTCACTCAGTGGGTTAAGGATCTGGTGTTGCTGTGAGCTGTGGTGTAGGCTGCAAACATGGCTTGGATCCTGCGTTGCTGTGGCTGTGGTGTAGGCCAGCAGCTGTAGCTCCAATTAGACCCCTAGGGGAACCTTCATATGCCACGGATGTGGCCTTAAAAATAAAAGTCAGGTTACTTCTTACAATTTTAGGAATGACAGCTGATGTACACAGACAGGAATAGAAAGCTAAAGGATGGTTACTGATTTTCAAATAACTCTACTGCTCACACCATGTATTTTCTCCTATAATATTTAATAATGAAAATATGGCTATTAGCTATGACGAGGACCTCCCCATAACAGAATATTGATTTTAAAACATACATGTGTCTCATATATATATATGTAAAGTTTGTATAAAAAGTTTAGTAGGATACTTAAACTGGTAACTATAAGGGGTGAGGTAGGTAAGTTGAACATGAAGCAGTACTTTTTATCAAAATAAAATACAGGTGTTCCTGTTGTGGCTCAGCAGGTTACAAACCTGACTAGTATCCATGAGGATACAGGTTCAATCCCTGGGTTAAGGATCTGGCACTGCCATTAGCTGTGGTGTAGGTAGCAGATGCGGTTTGGATCCCATGTGGCTGTGGCTGTGGTGTAGGCCAGCAGCTACAGCTCTGATTCGACCCCAAGCCTGGGAACTTCCATATGCCACAGGTACGGCTGTAAAAAGCAAAAATAATAATAAATAAAATACAGCCTGAGCATTTTACTGAGAATATTACTTCAGTTATTTAAATAAACAGTGGTGAGGATAGGAGTGGAGACAAAACAAGAGTTGCTTGGCACAATTTCCAAGGAAAATTAGTGTAAACAACCAAGAAAAAGAGTTTTACTTAACTTTTTTCTAACTTCTACATACCCTCAATATTCTCCATAGCAAAACTCTGTGCTGCAGCATGAGGCAAGTTAGGGTCAAGTTGCTGATTTGGGCTGTTGTTAAGAGAAGAATGCAGGCTCGTCCTCCTCAGTGCTCTAAAAGAAGCTGTACTTTTGGGTGATGGAGTAGCACGGAGGCTTTCGCAGGGAGAATCTGACTTCTGATGGAAAACAACAAGGAAAGGCTGAAATATTAATACATGTTGAATCAATAATCCTTGTTTCTTTGCTATTACTCTTCCTCAATTACCACTTTACTATCACATTAACACCTTGCTTATTCAAACCCAATTCTTTCCTTTTAATAATATGAAAGAGACTTTTCAATTGGAAAACAAATTGTGAATTAATCAGAAGGAGTTCAGAACATGACCAATCGTCTTTTGGACCCATATGCCATCTACAGAGGAACTATGTAGGGCTGCTGGGGAACAGAAAGACCCAGGTTTGAATCTCAGCTCCTTTATTGTGTAGGAAGAGACTTTTTAAATTTTGCAAACTTATATTTACCTGACTGTTTAAGGCTGAATTCTATTAAAGAGAAAAACAAACAAACAAACAAACAAAAAAACAAAAACAAGAAACCAAAAAACCAAACTCTGAAAATTAAAGCTAAAAATGTTCTCAAGAGTCATCCTAGCTGGAGATAAAGCTGTTGAGACAAAATGCAAATGCACCTATTTTCAATCTTGGTTCCACATTATAATCACTTGATCTGTCCATTCCTAGAGATTCTGATTTAATTGGTCTGAAGTACTATCTGGACATTGGATTTAAAAGCTTTCCAAACATATGATTTTAACTGGCAGTCAAGGCTAAGAATCACTCTTCTGTTCCAACAGAAGATAAACTTTTTTAAGAAATTCACTGCAAAAGAAGCATTTACTTTATTATACCTGGTAAAAATCTTTGCTGTCTTGAGAAATTCCAGAGAATGATGATGAAAAATCAAAATCTGGATGTGGTTCTAAGGGTTTAAACAGCTGACGATGCAAATTTGGAAAAGTGTGTTCCAATTCTGGAAAGTCAAAGTCAACTGTTGGAATTGTAAGAAAAAAAGATATTTATTTTAAAAATAAAGCCTAGAAAAGCAGTACTAAGAACATATTTATAAAGGATATTTTAAGGTAACTCTAATTTAACAAAATTATTTCCATTTTTTTTTTCATTACCAACAGATGCTTTCAAATTAAGTCCTATCATTATTTCTGATGTACCAAAAGTGGGGGGAATGTTGACCAATACCTTTGACAAATGGCAGGTAGGTTCCATTTCTACTAGCACCAGAGTCTTTTTAATGGGGTTAATTAGGAGGAAGATGCCATTATGGTTACTGCTTTGTTGTTCTCAATTAGCCCATTTTCTGGATCAGTGATTTTCAAAATGAAACAAAACAAAACAAAACAAAGGCTCACTGTGTAAGTGTTTCTCAGGCCAGACATTATGCTTTATGGGCATCATCTCCAACACCCTGCTTCACAGACGATGGCAGAGTAAGTGGCCTGTGGCCTCACGGTTAGGAAACGACTGTGAACGAGGATTCGAATCCCAGTCTGGTTTCTGAGTTCCTACGCTCAGTTCTGGCAATACTGCCTCAGCTGCTACAGCTAATGCTGCAGAAGTAAAGAAGATCTGCTAATCTCTCCTACATGGTCCTCAGTCTGTCTCCTTCCAGAGCCCCTCTCACTAAATGTCCTCCTCAGCATTTCCCATGCTGCACCCAAACCACAGAGCTCAATCACCGCTTCCAACTAAAAAGGATGAAAGGTTACAAGTTAAAAACACTTAGGAGTTCCTGTCCTGGCACAGTGGGAATGAATTCAACTAGGAACCATGAGGTTTTAGGTTCGATCCCTGGCCTTGCTCAGTGGGTTAAGGATCCGGCATTGCTGTGAGCGGTGGTGTAGGTCACAGACACAGCTCGCATCTGGCGTTGCTGTGGCTGGGGCGTAGGCTGGTGGCTATAGCTCCGATTAGACCCCTAGCTCAGGACGCGCCATAAGCTGCAGGTGTGGCCCTAAAAAGACAAGACAAAAACAAAAAGTCAAAGACACTTAGTTTACATAAAAGCATTCAAAAATAATTTTTACCCCTCAAGTCTGTTTTTTCAGTCTTCAAATTTGCTTCATTTATGTATTTGTCCATCATCTGCTGAATGTGTATTTGACCAGATGTAAATGTTTCCACTGCAGGTAAAAGAGGTTTATGGATGTCCTGAGAGTCCTGCCTTTGATAAATAACTTGTGTTGAAGGAACTACAGAACTTAACATATTTGTTTCCTCTTCTTTATCAGTGGGAGATTCTTGTTTCCTATAGTCCACATGCTCTGAAAATGACTCTGAAAATTGGGTTTAATGAAAATACTTAATGGCTTTGAGACACATTTCAGTAGACAGGAAAAGCAATATACATTGATAAGGAATCAGTGCAACCAAGAAATATGCTCAGGTAGATTCCCACCGACATCAGCAAACCCTTCTCATCACGCTATTGGAGATACACAGAGCCTCGTCTCTGTGGCTCTGCAGGCCTGTGCCTTCAACCACGTTTAGAATTTCACACTGTCAAATATTCTATCAGGCTGTCCAATATTCTTTCATACTGTCCAATATTCTATCATAAAGTATTGTATGAATAGTTTACTTTGAGATTTGAAAAAACATTCCTTCTCAGCACACACACTGTGAAAAGCAACGTTTGTTCTCACCACTATATTACAACTCAACTGGTGCTTGTCTTTCAATTTATTTACAAACATTTTCATGTTCTTACCTGGATCTGTAAGGCTCAAATCTGTGTTTTCATAACTTAAAAAGCTCCCAGTAGAAATAGTTATTGAAGATAATGGCTCATGATAAATTTCTTGTGTGTCAGTCTAAAAATTAAGGGGAACATCGGGCATTTAGGAAGTAATATCTAGGAAAAACCCAAACTGCCAACATTAGCAGTTATTAATTCTGAGCTCAGATCAAGTGTAGAAACCTTCATAAAGGTCAGGAGTAAAACCATTTCATCACTGCTCAGAACTGATTAGCCTTCCACACACACACCCCCCGAGCCCCCACTCTCACTCACCAAGTCCTCCTCAGTTATCCACCACCACCTTCACACACACACACACACACACACACACACACACACACCCTTACTATTTTATAAATTATGCTTTTGCTTCTCAGAACTACAGAGATCATGCATCAGGTAGACGAGAAGGTCTTCTGATGCTCAGATTTGGCTATTTTCATCATTGATCCACTTCTGTAAGTGCAGACCTCAGAGAACAGACTCTAATATTGCACAACATCCGTAAACTAAAAAGACACTATGAAGCCAGCTGGCCCTAACAACGCAGGATACACATCAAGACTTTACTAACCTTAGTATCTGGCTTCACATTTGGACTCTGATATGTACGTTCTTCTTCCTCCACAGCATGACTGAATACTGCGTGATTCTCAGCCACAGCCTCCTTGACCTTGACTAAAATGAGGAGGGAGGGGGAAGGTTTGGATTACGACAAATAAACTTCTAAGCACTAGAGGGCATAATTTCCTGCCTTCTTACAATTTTCTCTCATATTCTGCTTAGTAGAGTTGCCTTACCTTAGACCAAAAAGAAAAAAATTTTCATTTTATTATTCATTAAAAACATTTACTGGTCAGCATAATATATTTTTTTTGCTGGAAAACTGAGGTTGTCATTATTATTCTATGAATAAAACCCTTGAGAAAAGAGCCAATGTGACGGGAAATGCTTTTATCATTATTTTAAACAAAGAAGCAAGAAATTCAATCATAAACACAGTATATTTCTAAGTTGAAAAAAAATGCACATAAAAAAGACAAAGACGGAGTTCCCGCTGTGGGACAATGGGATCAGTGGCGCCTTAGGAGTGCTGGGACACAGGTTTGATCCCCAGCCCAGCACAGAGGGTTAAGGATCCAGCGTTGTTACAGCTGTAGCTTAGGTTGTGAGGACGGCTCAATTTGATCCCTGGTCGGGGAACTCCATACGCCCCAGGGTGGCCAAAAAAAGAAAAAAAGAGACATAGAAAAACACCAAAATGCAACCTGTGGTTGCTTATGAATGACAGGACAAGGAATTTTACTCCTTTATAACTTACAGTACTTCTAGAATCACAATGAGCATGTTTTGCTTTTATTTTTTTTTTAATTTTTATTTTTTGCTTTTTAGGGCCACACTCATGGCATATGGAAGTTCCCAGGCTAGGGGTCTAAGCAGAGCTACAGCTGTTGGCCACGGCCGCAGCCACATGGGACACAAGCCAGGTCTGAGACCTACACTATGGCTCATGGCAACACCGGATCCCCAACCCGCCAATCAAGGCCAGGGATCAAACCCACATCCTCATGAATACGAGTTGGGCTCGTTATTGCTGAGCCACAATGGGAACTTCCATGTATTGATTTTATATTATGAATTACCATTCCTAATTTATTTGATATGTTAAAAGTATATAAAAGTTATACTTTCTGTCTCACTATTAGTACTTTAAGTATTCTGAGTTAGTTTTTCTCTTACTCCCAGCAGCCAACATTTGTGAGAAAGCTGGCCAAAGCACACAGTCATCTGTGGCTCTGAAACAGAATAAAATTAAAACTGTTCTACCAAACTAAACGTCTGCTTCACTATCACTATGATATTACTAAAAGAGATAATGCACACTAAAAGTGTGTTTATTACACAAATGAACCTATCTATGAAATAGAAACACTCACAGACATTGAGAACAGACTTGTGCTGGCCAAGGGGGAGGTGCATGGGGAGTGATGAACTGGGAGCTAGGCGTCAGCATATGCAAAACTATCACATTTAGAATGGATAAACACCACGATCCTACTACATGACACAGGGAACTATACTCAATATCCTGAGATAAATCATAATGGAAAAGAATGTATATACGTATAACTGAATCAATTTGCTGTCCAATAGAAATCAACACAACAAATTGCTGTCCAATAGAAATAAACAAATTAAATTAACACAATTAAATCAACCACACTTCAATAAAAAATTTTTAAAGTATATTAAATGTTTAAGAAATGTTTTCTAAAATGTAACCCAGGACAACACACACGTATCTGTATGTGTGTTGGAGACATGTTGTGTCTCCATGATATCTATGTTATGGATAATAACGTAGAAACAGTAAATACCAAATATTATATTTAAATATAATTTTTTATTCTTTCCTACTCTAGGTCAGTTAAAAATTCATTATTTTGACATAACTGATTTAACCATTAATTTTTTTTTTTTTTTTAGGGCCGCACCTGCGGTATATGGAGGTTCCCAGGCTAGGGGTCAAATTGGAGCTACAGCTGCTGGACTACACCACAGCCTCCGCAATGCAGGATCAAGCCATGTCTGTAACCTACACCACAGCTCACGGCCATGCTGGATCCTTAACCCACTGAGCAAGGCCAGGGATTGAACCTACATCCTCATGGATACTAGTCAGATTTGTTTCTGCTGAGCCACAATGGGAACTCCCATTAAATTGTTATTTGGTTGCTTCTTTACTTCTTTACACACTAAAATTTTAACTGAAGAAAATAAGAGAAGTGAAATTTTACAGTGAGTTGTTACTTCTTCTGAAGCAGTTCATTTCAAAAGCTAGTTGGGAGATGAAAGGGTTTTTTCTTTTCATAATCACAATTCTATAACTGTTATCTATAACAAACCCAAGAAGATTCCCCAAGAGAAGGGTGAACAGGGTAGCATTTGGGTAGTGATAAGAATTGAAAAATAAAAATGAGAAGTATGGTCAGTTATTTGAGATGTTGAAAAATACAATGCATAGGTCCCTGAAAGTAGCTGGAAGTGAAGTACTGCTGGTTTTGAAATGGTAACTAGTAACAGAGACAATTACAAGGTTCCTAAAGAGGGGAAGTAACATCAGGAAAGCAATGCCTTAAACAGATAATCTTCCCAAACTGCTATGCAGGAAGGCAACCTATTCTGCTCTCCTTCAGAAGCAAAGCACCATTTCCTGCTTTGCTATAAAAACAGGGTACAGAGCTAGAAACCAGTGACTTCACCTAAAAAGCTCCTGAGGTGATGAGGACCTGAATAAAGTGATAGGGAAGGAATAGCGAGGAACAAAACTAAGATCCTCCCTTCTAAGATAGAAACAATACGACCCTGGGACGATTATGAGAAAGAAACGAGAAGCCACCGAGAGCCAGGATCAGACGTGGCACCATCAGCCAGGCCTTGGTGTTCTCCTGGTAAACATTAACACTTTCACAGAACACAGGGGTTCCCTGGTAGCCTAATGGGTTAAGGATCTGGTGTTGTTACTGCTGTGGCATGGGTTCAATCCCTGGCCTGAAAATTTCTGCATGCTGCAGGTGTGGCTAAATTAAAAAAAAAAAAAAAAAAAAAAAAAGAGGTCAACTTTTCTATAAACCCTCAAGAGAACAGGTCTTTCATCTCTCATTCTATTAAACTCTAGATATAACTAAGATAAAAATTATCCAACTATATTAGTGACACCTAAAACAAAAAGAAATTTGGTAAGAAAGAAAACTACTTAACAGACTACAGAACTAATGAAGCAATATTGGAACTATACTTGTAGGGTCAATATTGTACACATAAAACAGGTAGCTATAAATATGCACAAATTCAAAAGCGAGTAAATTAACATGAGTTATCTTTGGGTGGCAGAACAATGTCATTTAGTTTTTCCCTTGTAACTTATTGCTCAGTACTTTCCAAATATTTAGAAGTAAACATAAAGCAGCTCATTTAGAATGCCACAGACAGAATTTTTAAAAGATTTGTTACAAACAGACTTAAAAAATTTGTAGAGATTGCCAGCTGTAAAAATCTCTACCCTCACATACTGCCATGTATTTGGTGAAACAATTTAAGAGAAATTACTTATTTTCTAAATAAACTTTACTCCCCTCATTCAACCTTTTTTTCTTTTTTTCCGTCTTTTGTCTTTATAGGACCACACCCGTGGTGTATGGAGGTTACCAGGCTAGGGGTCGAATCGGAGCTACAGCTGCTGGCCTACACCACGGCCACAGCAACGCCAGATCCAAGCCAAGTCTGTGACCTACACCACAGCTCACAGCAACACTGAATCCTTAACCCACTGATCGAGGCCAGGGATCGAACCCGCAACCTCATGGTTCTTAGTTGGATTCGTTTCCGCTGCGCCACGACGGGAACTCCTCATTCAACTTTTTGCATACAGAAATGATACATGCTTCTTGCGGGAATAAAGCTTTACAGTATGTGAACATATGACATAGAAAGTGAAACCCCATCTCCAACAAAGGTTAAACTAACTGTACCAACACTGGTGCTTCTCAGAGGGTTTTCAAATGCACGAACACAGACTTTTCTCCCCCCTTTAACACCTTCACCAAACTAAATCGTTTCGCTAAAGTTATATACCATTTTCATTACAAATAACACTACAATATCTTTTGTCCACATATCCTTGTGTGTTGCACCTCTGCTTTCAGTTTTTTTCTCACCTGCTTTATCAGAGTCATCACCACAGATGTTCTCCTGGGCAACTGGGTGAAGATGACCAAATGGACCATGGTCCAGGGGGCCCCCAAGAAAACTCTGTTCTCGGCTTATTGAGACCCTCAGGGGGTCTCTGTCTTGATGAAATTCTGGTTTACCTGGGAAGGAAAAAAAATGGCTCGCTGGATTTCCACTGTTTCCAGTTAAAACTAAAATGGCGATTTAGACTATGGGTAAAAATCTCAATTCTTAAAGATCTGATCTATGCAGCAAGAAAATAGTAACTGCTTAAATTTCACTTGCCGTTAAATTATTTTACTAAATTTTTAATGATACCCCTATTTTCTGATACCAGAAAATGCTTCAGTACTGACTAATCACAAGAAAAATGCCTGGAGAATTTACCAACCATTAAGTATTAAAAAGTGTAACATGTACTCTTAATATAAAGTTCAAAGACAGCCACAGCTACCTAGTAGTTAGTGATCCCATATTGTCACTGCTGTGGGTCTGGTTCAATTCCTGGCCGGGGAACTTCCGCATGCTGTGGGCATCAGCCAAAAATAAATAAATAATGGCGATCTCTGGGTGGGAAGAACTTAGGGAAAAAAAAAAAAAGGCCACAGTTAATCTGTGGTACAAGAGATCAAGACAGGGGTTTACTCTGGAGAGAAGAGGAGGAGAAGCGATTGGGAGGGTCTAAGGGAAGAGTGTATGGAGTTCTCGAACATTCTGGTTCCTGACCTTGATGGGGTTTACCTCTGGGTGACCACCAAAGTAATAATCACTGCAATAAACACTTAGGATTTGTGCACTTCCCTGAATGTCACACTTTGACACAAAAAGAAAAACAAATAAACAAAGGAGTGGGAACACCCCAAAGTAGAGAAGCTAATTTACTGTGCAGAACCCTAGAAAAACCTGGAAATTAAAGGCACCAGGTATTACCATCAGGGAACCGAAACCAGGGAGAAGGTTTAAAAATATGTACTTGGAACAAAACCCTCCCATCACCTAAGATCCCTTCTCTCAACATCATCCCCAGGGAAGACTAGAGGTCCATCGTCTGCAAAAAATCCCATATACTCTGCAATCAAATTCATAGCAGACTCTTGAACTGGTAAAGTGTCAAAGGATTCCCTTTCCAAGGGGAAAGGTGGCATAGTTGATAGGATTCGAACCTCTGTGGAGAATCCCCAATAGATTTCTAGTTCCCTCTCTTAACCTTGGCCACAACTACATGAACCTAATACACTTGGAATTTAGGGAGATCAGGCAATGAAAGGAGCAAGGGTGGAAGGAAGAAAAAGAATGCCAAAAGAAAAGCAGGGGTTTTACAAGAAAGTCTGCACACTCAACTCAGATCCCCCAGGTCTGGCTCCAGCAATGGTCAGGCTTGTATAAAGCTTGGAGGATCTTTCTTTTAAGAAATTAAATTGTTGGGAATTCCCATTGTGGCGCAGTGGTTAACGAATCCGACTAGGAACCATGAGGTTGCGGGTTCTATCCCCAGCCTTGCTCAGTGGGTTAACGATCCGGCGTTGCCGTGAGCTGTGGTGTAGGTTGCAGACATGGCTCGGATCCCACTTTGCTGTGGCTCTGGTGTAGGCTGGTGGCTACAGCTCCAATTTGACCCCTAGCCTGGAACCCTCCATATGCCATGGCAGCGGCCCAAGAAATAGCAAAAAAGACCAAAAAAAAAAAAAAAAAAAGAAAGAAATTAAATTGTAAATTGTTCAGGGAAAAAAACCCACAGATACTAAGTTGAGGGTCCTCAATGAAAAAGCCACCTTTTCCAATGAAGGCCAGAAATAAATAAACCTGTAGGATTTCCAATTAGCTTTTTGGTGTTCCGCTCAAATATGCAAGATATTAGAGAAAAACCACTAAAACTTCAGACAGAAAAAAAAAAAAAAAACATACAGGAACTCAAACAAAAACATTTCAATTTAAGTAGTATTTTGCATCCATGACATAAAGCTCTGGGGGAAAGAAAAAATCAGTAGAGAGCAAGCATTTAGAAACTACATTTTAAGAGCCAAAATATAAATTCCTAAGAAAAGTTAGAAGAAAAAGTTGAGAAAATTCTCCTACAAAGTAAAACCAAAATAAAAAGAAATTAACTACAAAGAAGAAAAGAAAATTAGAACAATATATACCAGTGTTTCTCAACATTATCTTCACCCACCTAAGGAGCCTTTTTTAGGCCTGTTTTCTAATTGTCTCCTAACTCCATGATATTTAATAAGTATAGATATACTGTGTACCTTTTAAGGTACACTTATTCTCTGGTACATAAAGAATAAGAATTTTTTATCTCCTCAAGAACCAATTTTTGCCCATTTTGAGGACAGAAATACCTGTTAAGAATGCATGACACCAGTCATCTAATTTCCAACTAAATTAGAAACAGAGAAAAATGGCGTGATTTCAAATTATTTTATCAGTGTCAGTATTTGGTTTCATTTTCACTACATTGCCAATTATAGAGGTAACTAGAAGGAGAAACAACTTGAAAAGTAACAGAGTCTGGTGAGGCCAATCAAGGGGTAGGGGTGTAAAAGGGCAGGAAGAAATGCTTCATGTTGTATCCCTTTAGCACTATTTGCCTATAATATTTTGGTTAAAGGTATTACCCAAAAAGTATTATAAAGGCTATGATGAAAGCTCCCAAAACCCCCATGAGAGGATACATGACAGTTCAGGCAAAGTTTACGCCACACAAGCAGCACTTACCTCACCCCAAAAGGAGGAAGCAAGATCACAAAGGGCCTGGTGGGTGAAGCCAGGGACTTAAACTGATTTTAGACTTATTCCTTGAGTCAGAGGGAAACCACTAAAGAGTTTTAAACAGGGAGCAAGAGAGAGAAATTAGTCTGACTACACCATGGGAAAATGGATGAGAGTAAAGTCAGACTAAGGAATAGGGAGATACAGGGAGTTGTAGAAGTCTTCAAGAAAGAAATGACAGCCCTATTTCCTGACACCAGAAAATGCTGTTCATTACAGTACAATTCACTATCGCCAAGACATGGAAACAACCTAAATGTTCCTCGAGAGATGACTGGATTAGGAAGATGTATATATACACAATGGAATACTACTCAGCCATAAAAAAGAACAAACTAATGCCATTTGCAGCAACATGGATGGAACTAGAGACTCTCATACTAAGTGAAGTAAGTCAGAAAAAGAAACACAAATACCATATGATATCACTTATACCTGGAATCTAATATAGGGCACAAATGAACCTTTCCACAGAAAAGAAACTCATGGACATGGAGAACAGACTTGTGGTTGCCAAGGGGGTGGGGAGGGAGTGGGATGGATTGAGAGTTTGGGGTTCACAGATGCAAACTATTGCCTTTGGAATGGATAAGCAATGAGATCCTGTTGTACAGCACTGGGAACCATATCTAGTCACTTATGATGGCGCATGATAATGTGAGAAAAAAGAAGGCATACATGTATGTGTAACTGGGTCACCTTGCTGTAGAGCAGAAAATTGACAGAACACTGTAAACCAGTTCTAATGGAAAAAATAAAAATTATTAAAAAAAAAAGAAAAGAAAGAAATGACAGCCCTAATTAAAAGTGATAGGAGGAATGAAAACAAGTGGCCAGAGTTGACCAAGTAGAAGTGAGAAGAACTGGTAATATGTGGGGTGTCAGAGAGGTAAAAACAGGAAAGTGTCAAGACTTACGGCTGGGTACTTACCACTGAAAAAAGGCTAAAGAATAAGGAGGTGGAGATGAGGGAATACACAGCTTCCCCTTTTAGACAAGCCAATGTCTATGCAATCCCAAACAAGACACATTAAATTACAGGAATCCATGGTGAGAATTTCCCAATACTCACTCTGAATTAGGGAAAAGCACCAATCAATTACTAAACACTGTGGTTTGCCAAATAGTCAAGCATCCAAAAGCCTAGTCATAAAGTCACTACTTTATCATTTCCCTAAGACATGAGAAGAAAGCAGAAAGAGGAATGATTCTTGTTATTCTGAATCTCTACCTTCTTAAATTCTTTCAGCTAAAAACAAAAGTATAATATTTGATGGTTTTAAGACCAAAATAGCTAACATTAACATTACACTTCAATGTACCTTTCCATTGACGAAGCTAATTTCCCCCCTTAAAAAAGGATTTGCTTTGATAAAGTGGGTCAAGAAAATTACTTGGTTGAGTCTGAAACCTAAAAATAATTATAAAATTAAAATAAGGCTATTTATTATGGCTCGCAGGGAGGATTTTTTCTAGATAACTGGATCTGGGAAGAAATACAATGAAGAAATTTACCTCTTCTAATTGTCCTTGAAGCCAAGATTTTAAGCATCATAATTATCCCGTGAAAGATACAGGAAAAGAGCAGTGGAAGAACAGCAAGGGAAAAGAGGAAAAAACAGTTATATCCTAAAGAAACTATTTAGAAAGGAAGAAGAGGAAAGCAAGAATGTCAGAATATGGACTAGCAACGGGTTTTTGTCTACAGTAAATTGCACTTCCCCATATGTAAGATAAACTAGTTACCTAATGACACGTTTAAGTCTATATGTGAATAGTTTATGTAAACCATTTTTTTCCCTTTCATGAGTAATCAGTCTGAGTTTCTTCAACAACAACAACAAAATTAGTATCCTGAAAAAAAAAATTTAGAAAACTGGCAAACTTAAAAAATCATGTTTTACGAGTTCCCATCACGTCTTAGCAGAGATGAATCTGACTAGCAGCCATGAGGACACAGGTTCGATCCCTGGCATTTTTCAATGGGTTAAGGATCTGGCATTGCTGTTAGCTGTGGTGTAGGCTGGCGGCTACAGCTCCAATTTGACCTCTGTTTAGCCTGGGAACCTCCATATGCCATGGGTGCAGCCCTAAAAAGACAAAAAAAGAAAAATATATCATGTTTTATCAAATCATCTGTTTACCTAGTATAGAAATTCTGCCACTTGCTGGTGATTCTACCTCTTGTATGGCACTAAGTTCATGTTGGTTCAAGTCCAATCCGCATTTAACTTTCGCCACAGGTGGCTTTGAGGATCTCCTACCCAGTTCTCTGTCCAGATGCTCACCTATCAAGTCAATGATAAAGTTAGGCACGATAAACATACAACAAACTTTTCTTTAACTGGCAAGCTGCAGGAAGTGAAAGCAAAGAATCACCATCAGGATACCAGTACAGGAGTTCCTGTCATGGCTCAGTGGTTAGCAAACCCGACTAGGAACCATGAGGATGCAGGTTCAATCCCTGGCCCCACTCAGTGGGTTGAGGATCTGGCATTGCTGTGAGCTGTGTGTGGCTTAAATCCTGGTTGCTGTGGCTGTGGCGGAGACCAGCAGCTGCAGCTTTGATTCAACCCCTAGCCTGGGAACTTCCACATGCTGTGAGTGCAGCACTAGAGAGAGAGGAAAAGAAAAAAAAAAAGGATAACCAGGACAATAACAATAAAATGCAACTATCTTACCACTTTGCTTGGCATTACTATCTTCTGAAAGGAGCTGATTATCACAGGGGCTCCTAACTGTAGGATCAATGTTTTCCTGAATATCTTTTGCTAGATCTTGGAGATGAGGAAAACATTCTCTGTGTTTTTGGCTTTCGAAATCATTTTCAACTGTGGGCTTACTTGTCTGAAAAAGTAGACAGATATGGGCAGGGAAAACACAGGATGAAGGGTCAAATGAAGGTGTCATTAGATTCATATCCCCCTTCTTATATTAGAACCTCAACCAGAAGTTCCCGTCGTGGCTCAGCGGTTAACGAATCCGACTAGGAACCATGAGGTTGCGGGTTCGATCCCTGGCCTTGCTCAGTGGGTTAAGGATCCAGCATTGCTGTGAGCTGTGGTGTAGGTTGCAGACATGGCTCGGATCCCGCGTTGCTGTGGCTCTGGCGTAGGCTGGTGACTACAGCTCCGATTCAACCCCTAGCCTGGGAAGCTCCATATGCTGCGGGAAGCAACCCTAGCAAAGGCAAAAAGACAAAAAAAAGAACCTCAACCAAATAAAGAGGTCTTTCAACCACATTATTACAACCTTATCTCTGGATTAAACATGAGGCTTCTAATAATGAAAGGGTAATAATTCCACTGAAAAGTACAACCAATCAGAGCCTTGGACCTAAAAACTTAGCCTCCACTCCACTTTTCAACAAGAGATTATACTTCGGTATCCCACTTGGCTTTTCTTTCCCCATTATTTTTCCTTAAAATGACCAGTAAATCCCCAGAACTCAAGTTCCTTGTGAACTCAACTCCAGCTTCTCTCTCCTGACCATCAAAGGATTTGTGGAATTCTCTCTAGGCTAACGTAAATTTAGTAAATAGCCTTTTAAAATAAATGGACACTTTCATATTTTGGAAAATAAACTGTCTTCCATATACAGAAACTAGACCATGCCAGAGTCCTCTCAGTAATTCAGTGACAAGCAGCAGGTCCAGCTATCTATCAGGCTAAAATCACACCACTTTTAGAACAGGTATTAATATTGTCACTTGAAAAGATGGTACTGATTTTGATTCTATACAAATGTCAACAAAGTGCTATACAGAAAGCACAAAGTCTTCTATTTGCCAGAGGGAAATTTTGCTAACTAGTTATTTACAATTTAATCTTCTTGTGGTAAGCTCAAAACCCTTTACGACAAACTTCAAATGATAGCCTACAGTTTTAATAACATTTGAGTTAGCTGTATCAAACTACTGATTGAAATTAGTTGGGCTTCAAATAATTATTATCCTCATAAACACCATGCAAGGTAGATCAATTTTTATGTTTCAATTTCTACATTAAGGTAGAAAATTCGAGCACAGTTAAGGTCAAACCACTTATTCTCAGAGTTCTCTTTGTGGTGCTGCAGGTTAAGCATCTGGTATTGTTGCTGCAGTGGCCTGAGTCGCTGCTATGGCATGAGTTCAGTCCCTAGCCCAGGAACTTCCACATGTCGCAGGCAATGCCAAAACCAAAACAAAACAAACCACTTATTGTCAATAACTAAGAACTTATTTCAGTCTAGGATTAAACCAAATATTTAGCTTGGCTCAGCTGGGTTTATCACCAATGTTTAATTCTTTTCAAGTTTTGATATATACCTGACTGTCTTTAAAGAAATGCTTCAAAGTCTCTTGATGTTTCTGTATCTGCTGCTGCAATGCTATCTGTCTCTGTACAAGCAATTCTTCTTGGGCTTTTTGGCTATTATGCAGAACTTCTCTTTGTAGCTCTAACTGCTTGTGAAGTCCCAAACTATCTTGCTGAGCTAAGGTAGGTTGTGAAAAACTCAAAAATCTATCTTGAAGTCTTGGGCTCATAGAAGCACTTGAGGAAGTTGCATGTTCATTCTTTGCTGAATAGAATTCACAAATGTTTTTAGGTTTTACTTCAGCAAAAGGTAGTGGACTAAATGAATGCTCTTTTCCCATGGGTGGAAACAAGGAGGGAACAGTGTGCTCAGAAGATTCACCTTCAGTCAGCTTTGTTTGTTTGTTTAAAAGCAGTTCTTCCTGGGCTTTTTCATTAACATGCAGCTCTTCCCTCCGTAAACCCAACTGTGCTGACACATGATCTTGCCAAGGTAGACTAGCCTGGGCTAAACTCAAAAGCCTGTCCTGTGATCCTGGAATCTCAGGGTGACTTGAGGGAAGAGTATTGTCACTTCCGGTCAGAAAAGACTTTTGGATTTTTTCAGAGTCAGCAACAGACACTGCAACCTGTGATAAGGATGAAGAGGCGCTGGCCTGCTCAGATGAGACCCTTTTCTCCAACTTGCTTAGTCTTTGCAAAAGCAGTTCTTCTCGGAGGTCCTGTCTAGATTGAGCGGCTTTCGTCTGTAAATCTAACTGCTGCTGAAGTTCCTTCAAATCACCATGGTGAGGTTGGATGAAAGGCTCAGATGACTCTTCCTCAAATTTATATTGTCTGGGCAAAACCAACTCTTTCTGGGTTTTCTTGCTACATGGAAGGGAGTCTGTGTGTGCAGCCAAGTGTTCTTGTTGAAACGTAGCTGGATGATCTTGCTGAGGTTCAACAGGCTGTGGTAAACCTAAAAGCCTATCCAGCAATCTTGGCCTATCAGAATGACTTGAGGAGACTGTATTATCACTCTTAGCTGAACAAGGTTCTCGGATTCTTCCAGCTTCGTGAAGAGGTAATGGAGCAAAAGGATGCTGTATGACCAGGGACAGGGAGGAAGAGGGGCCGGCCTGCTCTGGGGGTAGTCTTCCCTTCCACTCACTCTGTTTATGCACATGCAGTTCCTCCCGAGCTTCCTGTCGAGCTTGCATGATGGCTTCCCTCTGGGTAGCTAACTGTTCTTGAAGTGCCCTCAAGTTATCTTGTTGAGGCTGGATAAGCTGTGATATCTTCAAAAGCCTATCCCGCAACTGTGGGATCTGAAAGTGGCTGGAGGGAATTCTACTTCCACTCTCTGCTGAGAGAAGCTCCTGGGTGGGAAGAGATTCAGCAGAAGGCAACAAAGTCAAGGAAAGCTGTCCCAACTGGGAGAGGAATGAGGGGCCGGTGTGTTCAGAAGACACATCCCCTTGTGTTTTCTGGCTAAAATGATGGGCCTCGTCTTCTGTGTCTAACCATTCTTGGCATCCTTCCAAATTATCTTGGCGAGGTTGTATATGTTGTGACAATCCCAGATGTCTTTCCTGAAATCTTGGGATCTTCCAATGGCTTAAGGGAACTGCACGGTCACTCTTGATTGACATAAATTCCCGGAACCTTTCAGATTCAGTTCCCTGTGACAGAGATATGGAGGGGCCAGTCTGTTCAGAAAAACTGTTTTTTTCTAATTCACTTTCTTTGTGTACAAATTCCTGAGTTTCCTGTCTGGCACCAAGTATTACTCTCTGAATGTGTGACTGATCTTGGAGTGCTGTTAAATTTTCTCTCTGTGGCAAGCTCAGCTGTGCAAAACTGGGAGACTCAGTCTGAAATGTTGGTATTACTGGATGACTTGAGGGAATAACACTCTCCTCGGAGAAACAGAAATTCTCAACTCTTCTAGGCTCAGTTCTAGCAGAAGCTTGTGAAGCAACTGAATGGTGAGCGACCATTGGTGGGAATGAGGAACTCAGCTGCGCAGACTTAGTGTCTCCCAAATCCCTTTGTTGATGGAAAAGTAATTCCGCCTGGGCTTCATGCCTGGCCTGAAGAGCATCCCTCTGTGCAGTCAGCTGTTCTTGGAGCAACTTCAGACTATCACGTAAAGGTAGGAACTGCTGTAGGAAACTCGAAGACCCATCCTGAGATTTTGGGATTTCAGACGGGCCTGAGAGACATTCCTTCTCACTCTTAGATGAATACTGCTCCAGGATTTTTCCAGATTGAGTCCCAGCAGAAGGCAGTGAAGCAAAGGTATGCTGAGTTAGCTGAGATGGGGGAGAAGGGGACTCAGTCTGCTCAGCCCATACTCTTCCACCTAATTCACTCTGCTTATGGACACATGACACTTCCTGGGCTTCCCGCCTCCCCTGAAGGCTGTCCGTCTGAATATTTAACCGTTCTTGCGGAAATTTAAAATTAAGCCCATCCTGAAGTTGTGGGACCACAGGATGCCCTGAGGAAGCTGCAGTCTCTTTCTTGGTTGGAGAAGATTCTTGGAATCTCCCTAATTCAGCTTTGGTAGAAGGCAGTGAAACAAACGAATCCAGAGGAAGCAACGGAAGGAATATAGAGAGGCCAGTTTGCCCTTCCAATTCTTTCTGTTTGCACAAAAGCAATTGTTCCTGAGCTTCCTGTCTTGACCGAAGAACTTCCTTCTGTAGGTCTAACTGTTCTTGGAGAGCTTTCAATTTACCTTGCTGGGCTGTGATATTCTCCAAGCATTGCAAAGACTTATCTTGCATTTGGCCAATTACAGAATGGCTTACAGAAACTGTGTTTTTGCTCACAGTTGAAAAGGGTTCCTGGATTTTTCCAGACTCAACTTTAGTAGGTAGAGAACTAAAAGAATGCTCAGCTACCAGTGGTAGGAATGAAGAAGGTTCAATTACCTTGGAAGCTGTTCTTTCCTTGCTCTCTGAGAACACTGGCTGGGAGTCTAAAGTTTGAAAAGTTGTTGCCTTAGGTATTTCCGCTCTTTCTTTATCCTCCTGTAATATCAGTGGCTTATCATAGGCGAAAGCCCTTGTAAGTGTATGAGAGTCTTCAGGGACCAGTTTGGAGTCTCTCTGTTGTGTTTCAGTCTGTGAGAGTTGCTTTGGCTGTTCTCGTGATTCCAAAGCTTGCTTGGCTAAAACATCTGAAGTGATTGTTTCGGTTGTTTCTGCCTGTCTTCGTGGAAAGCAGTGTTGTCTTAGAACCTGAAAATCTGGTTCTAATTTGGAGATCTGTACGGGTTGCATGGGTTGATGTTTGTTAGGACTCAACGTGGGTCTCCAAGCTTGATCCTCATGCTCTGATGCAACAGCAGGTGGTTCAGCTTTCTGTGGTGGTGCTGATGTAACAGAACCAGGTATCCACGGTGCAGCTGATACACATGGGTACTTTCCTTTTAACATAGTCTGATATTCGAGTAATCGTTTCCTGGCTGTTTCAACAGATTGTTTGTGAATCCTATCCGAAACAAAGAAACATTATTCTTTTTTGATAAAAAAAAAAAAAAGATGCCCCATATTCTCCAGTGTTTATACATTCAATTCAACAAAGAGCAATCGGGGGTGGCCGCAATCAAGGCAGAAATGGAACAGTGTTATTAACACTGCTCTATGAGAAATCTCCAGGCCACAGTTCTAAAGGGAATCCCGATGAGATCTCCACATAAACCAAACAAAAAAATCCTGAAAATGTAGGCACACACACCATCACATATAAATTGCAGCCTGACTAATACCTGTTTTGCTGTAAAAGCTGTTGTTGATAATTACGGATCATCTGCCTGTGATTATCTTCATCAGAACTTATGGTGCATGATGCTGGAACAGTGCCAACCTAAGAAAAGATAAATGGCACATCCAGAAACGAGTACTAAAGTATTTTACAAAAAGTTCTATAATTGCCAACTTCCATATAGCTTTATGTTTTATAAAAAAGACTGACACTTTCGTTATTAAGAAAGGAAGTAATCTACCTCTCTCCTTCTTTAGTGTCAAGTCCAAGAGCTCAACATACACACTGCATACAAATCATGGCCACATATATTAGTACCCTCTAGAAAGAAAAGTCATTAGGTTTGCATAAACTTACTTTATATATAAAATTATACACACACATAATATTTGTTTAAATTATCAAAGTAGAAATGCATTTTTCTTTTCTGGGTGCTAAGGCTGCTCTTATTTCCTTATCCTCCAACAATCTATGCAGGGATGAGATTTCTGTATCCTACCCCAGGCTGTTGAGTTTTTTTCCTTTTCTCTTCTTCCAGCTGAGCCCTGAAGCAATCAGTTTCTAATCTTAACTTCTGTTGTTCAATTTTTTCAAGTAATTCCAACTGCTTTTGCTTCTGTTCTTCTATTTCCATTATCTAAGTAACAAAAATACTATTGCTCTATTAACAATAAACTCAAACAAAAGATAAGTTTACATGCATTACAATGAAAAGAAACAGGTCTCATCACCAAGAGTACCAATTATCCAGAAGAAAATGGTGGTGTTTTATTGTTCTTGCTCCTGCCAGAGGGAGGAAGGGAGCAAGAGATGGGAAAAGGAGAAGGGAGAGAAGTAAAACGGGGCAGGAGGGGAACAAACATACTGACTGTTCCATTTCTTAGGAGCACGGGGAAACCTCGAACACCACTGAAGAACTACTTCAAGAGAGGTAGCACATTTTGTGTTCCCATCTCTCATTGTACATTGTTCTCAGTAAGAATAATGCTTAAGAAATTAAATATCAAGGCCTCCCACAACACTCTGATTTCTCAGGCATGCTCATAAAAGGGTGCAGTTATCTAGAAGCCAAATAATAGCACAGTGAACAACACTCTGTCTTTACCGTCAGGCATGAAACAGATGGGAAGACAAAGGCAGAGGGAAGACACATAAAATTGTATGTGTCACAACTCTAAGATTATACCCCCACCCATCCAAGAAATAAGAACATATGTTAGAGTAACGGCAAGGTTCATGAGGGCAGGGACTAGTCTTTCTGGTTGCCTGCTAAACCCGACGTCTAGTCGTCCTTAGAACACAGATAATAAACATTTACTGAATAAACAGAAAAGGGAATATATGTGAAGTTTTATTAAGAGGAACACTTTCACTAGCAATAACGAAGAATGAGCTTGTTTTCAAAATAAACTATGTCTCGGTATGGCATTACCTGTTCCTAATCAGGCAAAAGCGGCTACAGCTGAGTTCCTGTCGCCTCTTCCTTCCTCTCCCTCACTCACAGGAGCCACTGAATTTCACCAGTTAGTTGTTTACACTATTAGCATAGTAGTTACTAGCTACATGTAACTACTACAGTTTAAATCAATCCAAAACAAACAAAATTTAAAATTCAGCTCCTATAAATATATTTAATATATTTCAATATTCAACAGCCCATGCAGCTAGCAGCTAGCATACTGGACAGAGACATGGAACATTTCTAGTACTGCGGAAAGTTCTATTGGACAATACTGCTTTAGAATACTGATTGGGAAACATTTATTTGAGAAGAAATACTCGCTCATAGAACTGTCACTTGCCAGCTGTTCTTTTTATAAAACTATGACTATAAACTGACTGGCTTAGTAATACTTAGCCTCTTTCAAGGTAACTTGTGTTAAGAAAATCTTTCATTAAAGTAGAAGGAACCAATATTCTAGTTACGGAAGATAAATTTTAAATTTTTCTCCTGAAATACTATTTTTCAAAAAACTTTGGGGATTATGGAGTCCAGCTGAATGTTTAATATTATGACAGGCACTCATTATTCAACATATATTTTTTGAGTACTTACTGTATCTAAGGCTTTGTACCAGAAACTATGTAGGACAAATGAAATTTTAAAAAAGACAGTCTTGCCTTTAAAAAAACTGATAAATTTTATAGGGAAGATATTTACATACCAGAGTACAAAATACAAAGCAGAACACAATATGGGTCATGTGAGCACTACAACTGAAGATAAAGTGCTTTCTGTAAAATGAATGTGTCAGACAAGGTAGAAGAAATGGTATCAAAAGTAGCCAGATGTTAAGACAAATTTCACTGGTCAAACAAAACTATAGTACCTAGGGAAGAAAGAAACCTTTAAAAATAAACATTTCAAATTACCTGTCTCTGCCTTGCTGCCATTCTAATTCTGGCTGCTTCTTCATGAGGATGAAGTAGAACTGAACTCTGAGCTACAGCTGTGATAGGCCGAGTTTCATTCACTTCTAAAAGAATCCCCAAAGCAAAAATGAGTTTCAATAATTCAGAATTTGATATCACTGTAATGCCCTCTTTTCATTTTTTACGTTTAATTTTATTAGGAAAAATATCTGAAGAGTTAAGCAAGTTTAATTTGAGGATGTGATAAAAAGAAATACCTTGTTCCTTTTCAGAGTCTGTATTAGAAGTAAGTGGTTTATCTTCACTAGTAAGTGGTCCAGAGTCAACCGTAAGCATGTCACTTTCAACAACTGTAATAGATATATTATGAACATATTACCACCATCAAACTTAAAAGTGAACAACATAATAAAAAAATCTACATTCGGATTAACAATTCAATCTTGGTCCACCAGAATGTCTTCTGTAATTAAGATCCAGCTACCTTCCAGACCACATACTTTATCCAGTAAACTTAGGCCTAATATAAGAAGATAAATGTTAAGACTAAAATTGTAAACGAAAAGGAAAAATGAAGGAAAAGTGACTTAAAAGGTAGGCTGACAGAGTTTCAAACACAATGGGAAGCATGAAAAGAATACGCAAGGCACAAAGTGTAAAAAAGGAAGCTAAAGAAAATAGCTTTTTAGGGCCACACTTGCGGCATACAGAAATTCCCAGGCTAGGGACTGAATCAGAACTACAGCGGCCAGTCTACACCACAGCCACAGGAACGCAGGAGCCAAGCCATGTTTGTGACCCACACCACAGCTCAGGTCAATGCCAGATTCTTAACCCACTGAGCGAGGCCAGGGACTGAACCTGCATCCTCATGGATCCTAGCAGGGTTTGTTATCACTGAGCCACGTCAGGAACTCCTAAATATATTCCTGACATATTTATTTATTTCTTTAAATTTTATAATGATTTTTATTTTTTCCATTAGAACTGGTTTACAGTGTTCTGTCAATTTTCTACTCTACAGCAAGGTGACCCAGTTACACATACATGTATACATTCTTTTTTCTCACATTATCATGCCATCATAAGTGACTAGATATAGTTCCCAGTGTTATACAGCAGGATCTCATTGCTCATTCATTCCAAAGGCAATAGTTTCAATCTATGAACCCCAAACTCCCAATCCATCCCACTCCCTCCCTCTTCCCCTTGGCAACCACAAGTCTGTTCTCCAAGCCCATGAGTTTCTTTTCTGTGGAAAGGTTCATTTGTGCCATATATTAGATTCTCGATATAAGTGATATCATATGGTGTTTTTCTTTCTCTTTCTGACTTACTTCACTCAGGATGAGAGTTTCTAGTTCCATCCATGTTGCTGCAAATGGCATTATTTCATTCTTTTTTATGGCTGAGTAGTATTCCATTGTGTGTGTGTGTGTGTGTGTGTGTGTGTGTGTGTGTGTGTGTATCACATCTTCCAAATCCAATCATCTGTCAATGGACATTTAGGTTGTTTCCATGTCTTGGCAACTGAATAGTGCGGCAATGAACATGCGGGTGTATGTGTCTTTTTCAAGGAAAGTTTTGTCCAGACATATGCCCAAGAGTGGGATCACTGGGTCATATGCTCAGATACACTTGCGTTCTTAGAAATTTTTCTGGCTCACCCACATGCACACAAAGGACCAGCAATTGCAAAGACCATGTGATTTATATTTGCTGTGTCTGAGGAACAGTGAGAAAGCCGATACCTATGGCGCAGTGGTTGGGGAGGAATACGTGGTAGAAAATGAAGCCAGAGAAATGAGGGTGAGAGGAGTAGTGGGGAGGGGTGTGTGCACAGATCGTGTAAAGCTTTAATGCCACTGTAATCACTTCGGTTTTCACCGAGGAAAATCACTAATTGTTGACAGGATCCCCTGAGAGGAATGACATGAGCTAATGTGTTTTAACAGGATGATTCTGTAAATAGACTATGGCAGGAAGGAACAAAAGTGTGGACAGAAGACCAGTTAGAAGGCTACTGCAAGAATCTACACTAGAGAATGAACACCACTTAAACCAGGATGGTAGGTGGTTGAGAAATGATGGTGCTCTGGATACATTTTGAGGGAAGGACCAACAGGATTTTTGCTGATGGTTTGGATGTAGGACATAGAAGAAAGGAACAAGAATGACAAGCTTTTTGGCTTAAGCAAGAGAACTTTATTGCCACTTATTGAAATGTTGACGATTATAGGAAAAGCAGGTATAGGGTTGGAGGAGATATCAAGAATTCAGTTCCAGGAGTTCCCATTGCAGTGCAGCGGAAATGAATCTGACTAGTATCCATGAGGATGCAGGTTCCATCCCTGGCCTTGCTCAGTGGGTTGGGGACCTAGAGTTACTGTCAGCTGTAGTGTAGGTCACAGACACAGTTCAGCCTCAATTGCTGTGGCTGTGGCAGAGGCCGGCCACTGTAGCTCCAATTCAACCCCTAGCCTGGGAACTTTCATATGCCGTGAGTGCGGCCCTATAAAGAAAAAAAGAATTCAGTTCTCGAGAAGTTTAAGATGTGATATACAAGGCAAGACGTCAAACAGAGATAAGTGGGGTTCAAAGAAGAGGCCAAGCCTAAGAAGACATACTTGGAAGTTATCAGTATATGGATGGTAATATAAAAGTCCAGACATTAGAGATCAACTGGGAAGTATTAACACAAAGAGATAAGATCTGAGAAACAAGTTCTGGGGACAATAACTAGTGGTTGTAGAGATGAGAATATGAAGCAAAGAAAACCATGAAGGAGGAGTCAATGAGGTAGGAAAACCGAAAGAAGGTGGTGTCAAGAGATCAAGTGAAGAAAATATTTCCAGAAGGTGTCCTGTTATACTAGGATTAAATCCAAAATTTAAATACGAACAAGTCACTTCTTTCAGAAGCCTGACAGCAAAACATTTCCATACAATCCAATTACATTTTTTAAAAAAATCCAGAAGATAAAACTAAGAAAAAAAAAATCAAATTCTCATTTGTGAGTATATAATTCAAAGGAATACTACTGGTTTGATCTCTTAACTTTTAGAATTATCTTTTTTGTTTATTTGTTTGTTTTGTCTTTTTAGGGCCACACCTGAAGCATATGGAGGTTTCCAGGCTGGGGGTCCAACTGGAGCTGTAGCCGCCAGCCTATGCCAGAGCCACAGCAACGCAGGATCCAAGCTGCATCTGGGACCTACTCCACAGCTCACGGCAACACTGGATCCTTAACCCAATGAGAGGCCAGGGATCGAACCCGCGTCCTCATGGGTGGTAGTTGGGTTCACTAACTGCTGAGCCATGACGAGAGCTCCTAGAAATATCTTTTGTTTTGTCCTTTTTTTTGCCTACACCTGCAGTACATGGAAGTTCCTAGGCTAGGGATCAAACCTAAGCCATGGCCATGACAATGCCAAGTCCTTAGCCCACTGAGTCACTGGGGAACTCCTAGAAATAAATAGCCTATTTATCGACCAAAAACATTTCTTTAAAATTAACAAATAGGAGTTCCTATTGTGGCTCAGCCGGTTAAGAATCTGACTAGTATCCTGGAGGACACAGGTTTGATCCCTGGCCTTGCTCAGCGGGTTAAAGATCTGGCGTTGCTGTGGCTTTGGCACAGGTTGGCAGCTGCAGCTAATTCAACCCCTAGCCTGGGAACTTCCATATGCCACAGGTGCAGCCATAAAAAGAAAAAAAAAGTTAATAAAAAAATAAATAAAGAAACAAAATCTCTGATGTGAATGTAAAATAAACACACAATACACTCTAATGCTATTAACACGTTCATATCCTTTGATTAAGGAATCCTTTTCTTTGTTCCTAAGATTATAAAGACGTGCACAAAGACTTTGCTAAAAGGATGTTCACTGCAACACAAGAAATAACAAGAAAAATTAGAAACAGCTTAAATGTCTCTCAGTAGGGAACTGGTTAGTTCTGATTCATCAGTTTCATTGGAATATATACATATTTTCATTCATTCATAGGTGTGTGTGTGTATGAATAATTCTACTACTCTATAAGCACCTTGGAAGGAGATTCACTGAGGTTTCTAACATTTACTGCATTTAAGTAGCAGCATTATGGGCTTTACAACATGTTCTTTCTTTTGATTTGTATTATTTGATTTTTCAGAAATGAGCATGCTTTTAAAGAACTTAGAATTATAGAGAACTACCTTGTTCCTGCCCAGAGGATAATGTTCCGTCTTCGCTCACAGTTGCTCCTGTTTCAATTGTCAGAGCTTTACTTTCAGTTTCACTAACAGTTGTAATCATTTCACTTTCCTCCTCAGACATGGATTTAATTGTCCAGAGAGATTTTTGGCTTCGGATCTTATTTAACAATTTTTTAAAAAGAATTTTTGAAGGAATCTGGTGGGTTTTCATTGCCACAGGAACTAAAAGGAAAAAAAAAAAAAACTTATTCAGCAGCTATTATATTTTTAAAATTTTAATTTTATTATTATTATTATTATTATTATTTTGCTTTTTAGGGCTGAACCCGTGGCATATGGAGATTCCCAGGCTAGGATTCAAATCAGAGCAACAGCTGCCAGCCTACACCACAGCCACAGCAAGGCGGGATCCGAGCAGCGTCTGCAACCTATACCACCACTCATGGCAACGCCGCATCCTTAACCCACTGAGCAAGACCAGGGATCAAACCCGCAACCTCATGGTTCTTAGTCAAATTCGTTTCCACTGCACCACAACAGGAACTCCTCAGCATCTATTATATACCAGGTAAATTATTCTACTTTTACACTTAGTTACCACAACAGTCACTGGTTAAAATCAGTAATTTTTTCAACTTAAATAAATTCACCAAAATTCAACTACAGCTGACCCTTGAACAACGTGCATTTGAACAGCACATGTCCACTTATTTGGGGATTTTTCCTAATAAATACGTACCATAGTACTACATGATCCAGGCTGCCTGAATCCACAAATGTGGACCATCAGACACGGAGGACCGAGTGTAATTTATAAGCAGACTTTCAAATGCACGGAGAGTTGGCACACCTAACCCCTCAGTGTCTATGGGTCAACTCTATTTTTCAATAAAAGGCATGCAACATAAACTTCAAGCTTAAAAATGTACCAAGAAGATGTTTATTCTGCTTGCTAAATGATGACAGAAGGCATCTCTCTGAATTAATGTGTGGGTAAGACTAACATTCAAAATATGTGCTGTAAAGTTTGCAAGAAAATAAAAGATTCTGCAGAGGCCAGAATGAAGTTTAAAGGGGAATTCAGGGCAAGTGAGGCCTGAAACTATTTTCTGATGTTTATGCCAAACCACAGTAACCTTATACTTTGGACAGCAGTGTGGGCACAGGAGACAGGGATAAAGCCTAGAGTCCTTACAAGGAGTCTAAGAGGAGACCTACATAAAAATTGGAATCCCAAAGGGCTACTTATCCAGTGTAGGGTGAAGATGAAAAGAAAGACTGAGTGGTTTTGAACAAAGACAATACTCATAGGTATGGGGAAAAAAGAGGTCAAAATGAAGAGTTGGTCTCTAAGAAGATGTGGGGTAAAAGAGACACCTTTATCTTTTGAGAGGTACTTTTCATGGCGCTGGTGTGGGATAAGGTTTCAGTAGGCAAGAGAAGATGATAAATTTATTGTTAGACATTGAGTTTAAATACCTGTTTGACAGCTAAGTGAAAAAGTTCAGAATGGTGGATACAGAGATGACGTTTAAAAGAGATCTTAGTTTGTGCTATTCATCACTGTACATGAAGTGCCTCGCAATAATTAACACAATAGGATCTCTTCAAGTGATGTGATCAAAGTAAAAAAACAGCTACATTCAAATGAATTTAAAATTGAGCATCTGACTTAACCTAAAAATCTTCAGACTATAAGCATATACAAATAAAATAACATTCCTCCTGGAGTTCCCGTGGTGGCTCAGTGGTTAACGAATCCAACTAGGAACCATGAGGTTGCGGGTTTGATCCCTGGCCTTGTTCAGTGGGTTAAGGATCTGGCGTTGCCATGAGCTGTGGTGTAGGTTGCAGACGCGGCTCGGATCCCTCCTTGCTGTGGCTCTGGTGTAGGCCAGCAGCTATGGCTCCAATTCGACCCCTAGCCTAGGAACCTCCACATGCAGCGAGATAGGCCCAAGAAATGGCAAAAAAAAAAAAAAAAAAACCAAAAAGACAAAAAACATTCCTCCTATGTATATGGAAAAGGATTTTTAGTGACAGAAATCTGAAAACAATTTCTTCCTCCCAATACTCCCATTAAATTAGTCATTGCTTGCTCTTAAAAAAACAAACTTTCCTAACTGTTGGCAAACGATTAGCATTTTTTTCTATGAAATACAGCAATATTTCAAATACACAGTTTAAACCCATGTTCAGCTCAGGAGTTTTTACCGTCTGCTTCACTAGAACATATTGTTTCAGCTTTTGTCACTGGAATATTTTCAGTCTCTGCTGAACTTCCTTGTTCCATTGAGAGGTCCAGTTCTTCATCTTGAATCTGATCAGTCACAACGGGCAAAGGCTCTGGTTCAAGGTGCAAAATCAGGTTTCCTTTCACTTCTCAATAAAGAAATAAAGAGACATGTTTACATTCCAAAACAAGCATAAGATTTTAACTCGATTTTTTTTTTTTTTTTTTTGGGGGGTCTTTTTTGCCTTTTCTAGGGCTGCTCCTGCGGCAGATGGAGATTCCCAGGCTAGGGGTCGAATCGGAGCTGTAGCTGCCGGCCTACGCCAGAGCCACAGCCATGCGGGATCCAAGTCGCGTCTGTGACCTACACCACAGCAACACCGGATCCTTAACCCACTGAGCGAGGCCAGGGATCGAACCTGCAACCTCATGGTTCCTAGTCAGATTTGTTAACCACTGTGCCACGACAGGAACTCTGATTTTAACTTGAGATTTTAACTTGAGCGTAAGATTTTAAGGACCATCAGTTTCTAAGTCTAAAATATGAGACCCTCTTTCAAACTGAGAACTCTTTTCATTTATTTTTTGTTTGTCTTTTTAGGGTCGAACTCTCGGCATATGGAAGTTCCCAGGCTAGGGGTCAAATTGGAACTTCAGCAGCTGGCCTACACCACAGCCATAGCAACATGGCATCTGAACTGCGTCTGCCACCTACACACAGCTCACGGCAACGCCGGATCCTTAACTCACTGAGCAAGGCCAGGGAACGAACCCACATCCTCATGGATACTAGTCGGGTTCATTACTGCTGAGCCATGACGGGAACTCCAAAACTAAGAACTCATTCCAAAATAAAGACTGCTTCATCAAGACAAATGTATTTCCCCACCAAAACATTTAAAAGCATTTTTGAAAGTGTACTGAAAATATCTTACTTCTGTCTGCATTGTACATGTCTTCAAAGGCAAATTCCAGCTCTCTCTGCCAGTCTTCTTTCATCTCATTGCGTTTGTATGGAAGTTCAACTAGATGTGGTGGCATTCGTGCTACTGTCTGTCTCCTGCGTGCCAGGTCCTCTTGCTGTAGCTGTTTGAGTTCTTTCATTAGTTTCTCCTGATTCTTCAAGAATAAAGACAATTAATTAACAACTGATCACAAACTTTGGCTAGAACATTAATAGTGAGGGGAAAGTGGAGAAATCATGAAGAATAGGGACTGGAGTTCCCTCTACACTTTGTTCAAATGTAAGAAGACAGTGATTAGAGCTGGCTTTCCGTATCTGTGGTTCCCGCACAACCGTGGATTCCACTAACCGTGGCCCACGCAGTACCATAGTACATGCTACTGAAAAATATGCAGGTATCAGTGGACTCACACAGCTCAAACCCATGTGGTTCAAGGGTCAACTGTATTACGCAGTCAGTACTAGGAGAAGATGGTTCTGGTTAGGCCACAAAGCTTCAAAAGTGTCTGCCAGGCACAGATCTTCTTTGGGAAGTCATGAAGCTACCTTCAACGTAAGCTGCCACAGCTCCTGCAATGTACTTTGTTACAGTTCTCCACGTAGCCAGCAGCAGATACCTGTCTCAGGTAGGCACCACGACCCAGAGTGACCATGGCTTAACTTCACACTCTTACGAGTCCCCTAGATTAAAGGGGATCTGTACGCATCTCTTTTAAGCTTAAAGACTCTGGCAAATATGAAAGTTTAAGCGCAATGTTTTAGTGAGGTTATCTAACCTAATTTTGGTGGAGGAGGATAAGGAGAGGGGATAAGGGAAGACCTCTTTCCCCCTGGGATAAGGACTCAGCCAAAGATAAGTGGGTGAAGGAATACAAGTAAGAAATAACAGCTCCAGGAGTTCCCGTCATGGCGCAGTGGTTAACGAATCTGACTAGGAAACATGAGGTTGCGGGTTCGATGCCTGGCCTCACTCAGTGGGTTAAGGAGCTGGCATTGCCGTGAGCTGTGGTGTAGGTTGCAGATGTGGCTCGGATATGGTGTTGCTGTGGCTGTGGTGTAGGCTGGCAGCTACAGCTCTGACTGGACCCCTTGCCTGGGAACCTCCATATGCTGTGGGTGGGGCCCTAAAAAGACAAAAAAAAAAAAAAAAAAAAAGAAAGAAATAACAACTCCAGCACAGAAGTATGGAGATGATGGCCTGGGCAGTCAGGGAGAGGACACTGTTTGTTACAGATAGGGTATGGAGGGCAAGGATGCTCAGGGAAAAAAGAGCAAGGTGGAGAGGCAGGTAGAGGCCAAATACAATAGACACTAGCAGGAAAAACGATCCCAGGGCACAACAGGGTCTGAGCAAAAAGGCTCTGTATGGTTTTGCTGACCATTCGTGTGTAAGAGACAGTCTAGAGAAAGGCAGAGAGCCTGTATAGAAAGTTTCTGTCAAGTGATAATACACCACTTATTTGTAAATGTTTTCTCATCTGGATAATACACCACTTATTTGTAAATGTTTTGTCAGGTCCTAAAAGATAATCAAATGGAGTTCCTGTTATAGTGCAGCAGAAATGAATCCGTGAGGATGCAGGTTTGATCCTTGGTCTCACTCAGTGGGTTGGGGATCCAGTGTTGCTGTGAGCTGCAGTGTAGGTCACAGATGTGGCCTGGATGCCACGTTGCTGTAGCTGTGGCGTAGGCTGGCAGCTATAGCTCTGATTCGACCACTAGCCTGGGAACTTCCATATGCCGCAGATGTGGCCCTAAAAAGCAAAAAAATAAATAAATAAATAAATAAATAAAAAATAAAAGAAAGAAAGAAATTGTGAACGAATTCATTGCACTTATATTAAGATTCAAATCATCTCACTAAATTAACTTCAAAATTAGTTGAATAAGCATACTATTTCTGGCTCTACCCGAATTATTTATAACAACTACCATGACCACTGATATTTACTGTGAGCTTATGAAATTCTAGCAACTCTAAGGCCTTTACTAAACTTATTTAACTCTCATAAAACAGATGACGAAACAGAGCTCAGAGGGGTTAGGTATCTTGCCTGTGATCAAAGAGCTAAGTAGTGAAGAAGGGAAGAAAATCCAGGAAGACTGACCCTGGAGTACACTTTTTTTTTGTCTTTTTACCTTTTCTAGGGCCGCTCTCGTGGCATATGGAGGTTCCCAGGCTAGGGGTCAAATCAGAGTTGTAGCCACTGGCCTACACCAGAGCCACAGCAACCCGGGACCCGAGCCGCGTCTGCAACCTACACCACAGCTCGTGGCAACGCCGGATCCTTAATCCACTAAGCGAGGGCAGGGATCGAACCCGCAACCTCATGGTTCCTAGTCGGATTCATTAACCACCATGCCACAATAGGAACTCCTGGAGTACACTTTCTTTCTTTCTTTTTTTTTTTTTTTTGGCTTTTTGCTATTTCTTTGGGCCGCTCCCGTGGCATATGGAGGTTCCCAGGCTAGGGGTCGAATCGGAGCTGTAGCCACTGGCCTACGCCAGAGCCACAGCAACGCGGGATCCGAGCTGCGTCTGCAACCTACACCACAGCTCACGGTAACGCCGGATCGTTAACCCACTGAGCAAGGGCAGGGATCGAACCCGCAACCTCACGGTTCCTAGTCGGATTCGTTAACCACTGCGCCACGACGGGAACTCCAACCTGGAGTACACTTTCTTAACCAATAAATACTATGACTTATGGAAGAATGTGCTTAGTTTGCACCTGCTTTTTTCACATGTTTTTTCCCTCAAGTTTAAAACCTTAGATGAAAATTACTGGTAATAATCCAGACATTCTGGATGGAACTAGAGACTCTGAGTGAAATAAGTCAGAACGAGAAAGACAAATACCATATGATATCACTTACATCTGGAATCTAATATATGGCACAAAGGAACCTTTCCACAGAAAAGAAAATCATGGACTTGGAGAATAGACTTGTGGTTACAGAGGGGGAAGGGGAGGGAGTGGGAGCGACTGGGAGCTTGGGGTAAATAGATGCAGGATGTTGCCTTCGGGATGAATCAGCAATGGGATCCTGCTATGTAGCACTGGGAACTCTGTCTAGTCACTTATGATGGAACACGTAATGTGAGAAAAAAGAATGTATACATGTATGTGTAACTGGGTCACCATGCTGTACAGTAGAAAAAAGAATATATATAAGTAAATGACAAAAAAAAATCCATAGATTCAGTTATTTTAGTCATAAGTTACTCCTAGTTTATTAAAAACTTAAAGGTCATAATACAGGTCAAGCTTTAGAAATGAACTTTTTTTTTTTTGTCTTTTTGCCTTTTCTAGGGCTACTCCCACGGCATATGGAGGCTCCCAGGCTAGGGGTCTAATCAGAGCTGTAGCCGCCAGCCTACACCAGAGCCACAGCAATGAGGGATCTGAGCCAAGTCTGCAACCTATACCACAGCTCACGGCAACGCTGGATCCTTAACCCACTGAGCAAGGCCAGGGATGGAACCTGCAACCTCATGGTTCCTAGTCGGATTCGTTAACCACTGCGCCACAATAAAAACTCCCAGAAATGAACTTTAAGGCATTTAATTCCCACAGAAGTACTTAAAAACCCATTCTTCAGATGAGTGTTTAATCCAAATGCATTAGTCAAATTCAGAAAATAAAATCAGACTTCTAAAAAGATGCATCATTTTTATGCTATGCTTCAAGAATAAACGGAGAACAATAAGCATGACAGAGGTAAAGCCTTAACTCCAAAGCCAATTTTCATGATACATATGTTACAGCTCCGCAACAATCACTTTTTCAAAGCTCCCTGACAGCAAAGGATCATGACTCTACCTTTGAATCAATATTCTGCAAAGCCAACAAGTGCTTTGCTCAATAAATATTTAATGACTCAAATCTTAAAATTTGCAGAGTGCAAATGCATTTCAAATAATTAAATTAGAAAAGTGATTAATTTCTTCTTAGGCTATTTTGGGGCTGATTAAAATATTAAACTTTTAATACATTCATTATTAGTAAAAATTTTAGAAGGAAAGTGAGAACAGTTTATTTACCCAACCTGAATTTGAAACAAGAGGCAAAAGCAAGAGGGAAACCTGATGACATGAATCAGAGACAGTATTTTCCCATTTTTCACATCTCACTCTTTTAAGCCTGCTCACTATTGGTTAGTCCTAAAGTGTCATTGCTAAGGCTATAAGTAGTGGTCACAGCCTGAATTTAATTCTTACTTGAGCCAAATGGATCTTTTTCATTGCCTGGAAGCCCCGTACATGTGCTTTCTCAGACTGTTCCATTCTCTCTTCTGCTGCTTGTTTCTGTAGTTCTTGCAATCTTTTAGCTTCTTCTTCAGCAGCCAAATGAGGATCTGGCTAGCAGTCAATTAATAACATTTTAGACAAACAGAGTCCAAAACAAAGTGATAACTAAAAGACAAAACAACCTTAAAATCGTGTTTTTCTACTTATGAAATCCAATGATAACAAGAGTTATATTTTTAAACACCCATAATCAGCAACAGCATATGTAGGAAAAAAGTCAAATTGTTAGTCTCAAGTTTTACAAGTTGTTCATTTCAAAGCAGAGTACACTATGCTCATCCAAATACATTCCTCCATCATTTTTTGTTAAAAAAAAATTCTATTCCAACAACACTGTTGAAAGGTAAACATTCACAAAGCTAAGTTAAGAAACAACAAACATGGAAGGTCAAGTAAGCCATTTGGGGAGGTACTAAGATTTGTCTTTGGTTTGCATCTTCTACATCAGCCAAAATCTGCTGCTTGGCTTCAGTCTCAGGAATGCCAAATCACCACAATGCCTATGTTAATATAACTTCTGACTTCCTAGAACTTCTGCATAATCAATGATTATGTTGTATAGTAACCCATCATCTCATTAACATAACAGTATTGAACAGGGGGAAGGGGGGACATAACTTGGATTTACTATTCCCAAACATTCACTTTCAAGTATTTATAATCGTTCTAAATGTAACATTAAGTAAAACTTTTTTATATTTTATGTGCTGATATTCTATTAGTCAAGTGAAACAATTATGACCATGAAAGCTATTAACTATATATCTAAAATTATTTAGAACTCTTAAATAATAAGAAAAATAGGTAGAGACAGACAGTTTAATGTATTAAATAAGAAAGTACCCTAGCCAAACAAGTGTATGAAAATATTATATCCCTTTTGAGCTAATATTTATGCAAATCTAAATAACAAAGACTAAATTAAATCAAAATTAGAGTCTCTACAGAATTACTTAGTGTATTAATATGTATAACACTGAATATCAAGAAAATAAAGGGTTAGAGAAAAATTAGGTACATCAAACAAGTTTTATGCTGACTGCTTTACAAGAATGCTTTAGAAGACCATCCCTTAAAAATTTGTGTCAATGCAATTAAAAATTTAAACAAAAATCTGGTTGAAATAATTGTTAATTCCATTTTCAGCATCTAAACTCAGTATGTGAAATTTGCAAAAGCTGCAAATCCCAAGCAAAATTCTTTTCAGAAAACATATTTCTGAAAAATCTTTTCTGTGAATTATAATCTGCAGTGCACAGAACAGTAAGCGACACTATTATACATGCTACTTCTGCATCTTCTCCATCAGCCATACAGACAGAAATCTTTTTAAAGTGCGATAGCATAGTAAGTTGAATTTGTCTGCAGAGTTTTTGGGTCTTACAGCAAACAACAGAGAGAGTCTGATTGGAAAAGTATTTCTAGGAATGAAAAATCCATTTTAACAAGTGCTATGTAACTGTCAGTGACAAAAGAAGCATGATGAAGGGCATGAGTAATTTAGAAATTTCAAGCATGCAAAGCTTTGTTTAGCTGTATATATAGAACATAAATGTAGCACAAAACAAATTTAGAGACTAACTGGCTCTAAGGAGGAATATAGCAGGTCACTTTCATCATCTTCTTAGATCAAAGACAAATTTTATAACATATAAGAGGTTTTAGAACCACTTTATCAAGATATTCAAACAAAATAGAATAGGCAACTTTTATTAAATGTTAAAAGGCTGACTGAACAAAATGAAAATAGCTTATTTGGAGAAAGCAGCTGAAGGAATAACTAAAATGTATTCCAGGAGTGCGAGAACTTTTTACATAATACCTGCTGCAAAGATCCTATTATTCTACTCCACGCAAGATGCTATATTACTGTGCATGTGAAATGAGCTCAGATGCAGACGAAAATGCAGAGATTGGGAGTTCCTATTGTGGCTCAGTGGCTTAAGAGCCCAACACAGTGTCCATGAAGATGAAGGTTCAATCCCTGGCCTCACTCAGTGGGTTAAGGATCCAGAATTGCTGCAAGCGGGGTATATGTTGCAGATGCACCTTGGATCCGGTGTTGCTGTGGCTGTGGCCTAAGTCTGCAGCTGCAGCTCCAATTTGATTCCTAGCCTGGGAACTTCCATATGCCACAGGTGTGACCACAAATAAATAAATATATAAACTATAACCATTTAAGTAGTAAACTCCTTCCATTCATATTAAACATGACATCATAATTCAAAGCATATCTAAATTTTTTTTATCACTATTACCCTAAGACGGTGACAGAGTTTTTCAAGTTCTGATACCTGAGAGCAATCACATAGAACCAAGATATAACTCAATTCAATGAACAGAGAAATAATAAAGTAACTGTCATGAACAAACAGTAAGTCACCTGCTTTGTGTCCACCTCTCTATTCACAAAAGTACGAAGATGATGGTAGGTAGAACTATTGGTTTTCACATTAGGTTGTCTCGTTACTTCCATGTTCTGAAAAATGGAACACAGAAAATAGATTGTTAGGTTAAAAGCATTAATTTTCATTTAAAGCAGGATCCAATGGGGGAAAAAAAAATTTGTATTTTTATTCTTTTTTCATGAGATCAGGTACTGTATTCCCATGAAGGTGGAATTTAGGTTTAAAAGCCAGATTATAGTTCAACAAGAATACTGTATGATCTCATGAGGCACATAAAAGTTCCCAGGCTAGGGGTCGATTGAGAGCTGCAGTTGCTGGCCACAGTCACAGCCATGCAGGATCTGAACTGTGTCTGAGACCTAGATTGCAGCGCACATCAACACTGGATCCTTAACCCACAGAGCGAGGCCAGGGATCGAACCCATGTCCTCATGGATACTAGTTTGGTTCATTTCCACTGGTCCACAACAGGAACTTTTTTTTGTCTTTTTAGGGCCGCACTTGTGGCATATGGAAGTTCCTGAGCTAGGGGTTGAATTTAGCTGGCTGTAGCCTACACTAAAACCACAACAGTGTACTATGGATTCTAAGCCTGATCATTCGGTTGTGGTGATTCATGCCCACTGATAAGAGAAAGTTCCCTTTTGTTTAACAGAAATAAGCCAATGAATAAATGTAAAAGGATATCAAATACCTATTTGGTGTCAAAGTTATCATCTCCCAGATTAATCAGAAATTAAAAAGAAAAAAAATTATTTTTATAATAGAGAGCTTTTGCAGTCACATAACCAAATCAGATAAATACAGAATATAAGAAACTAGTTTAGAAGTTCCGGAGTTCCCGTCGTGGCGCAGTGGTTAACGAATCCGACTAGGAACCATGAGGTTGCGGGTTCGATCCCTGCCCTTGCTCAGTGGGTTAAGGATCCGGTGTTGCAGTGAGCTGTGGTGTAGGTTGCAGACACGGCTCGGATCCCATGTTGCTGTGGCTCTGGCATAGGCCGGCCGTTACAGCTCCGATTGGACCCCTAACCTGGGAACCTCCACATGCCGCGGGAGCAGCCCAAGAAATGGCAAAAAGACCAAAAAAAAAAAAAAGAAGTTCCTGTTATGGTGCAGCGGAAGCAAATCCAATTAGGAACCATGAGGTATGTTAATGTGTTGCCATGACCTGTGTTATAGATCAAAGATGCGGCTCGGATCTGGCATTGCTGTGACTGGCTGTGGTGTAGGCTGGCAGCTGTAGCTTTGATTCGACCCCTAGCCTGGGAACTTCCATATGCCAACGGTACAGCCCTAAAAAGCAAAAAAAAAAAAAAAAAAAAGGAACTAGTCTAGTTTATTTTATAAAAAAAATTCTGAAATAAAAAAGTAGGTTAGGGTAGGGGAGATAATGCTTCACTTTGAAAAGACCAAGAGACAAAGCAAGCAGAAGTAACGAGTAAATCTTGACTGGATCCTAGTTGCAAAAGTTGTAAAAAAAAAAAAGATAATTTAGAGACAACTGGAAAATTTTTATTACGGATTATATATTAAATGGTATTAAACAATTAATGTTCATTTTCTTAGTGTGATATTCTGGATGCATAAGAGAATGTCCTTATTCTTATCAGAGGAATACTCAAGTATATAGGGTGAAATGTCATCTCTATAATCTACATTCAAATGTACAGATTCAAATGTATACACAATTACTTTGAAATCTACACACAATGCAAACAACTATTCCTTTGTATGCTTTTAACATCTCTGTATTTTAAAAATTTTCATAATAAAAAGTTGGAGGAAAAAATGCAACCACACATTTATATATAAATCATATTTGCCAAATCACTTTGCTTGCCTTCAATTTTTGACATTGGATTGTTAGGAACATTGGGAATTATGACAAAAGTATCACAAAAACATGGATAAAATACTCCCTTTTAATAAGGTACTAAGGGAGTGGCTGAAATCTGACTCTTCCACTTGGATCTTGTTGGATCATATGTCACACGGGCAGATGGCTCAACATAAAAACAGGAAGGCTGAAAAACCAGAGACTTAAGAAAAGATTATCTGGGAGTTCCCATTGTGGCGCAGCGGTTAACGAATCCAACTAGGAACCATGAGGTTGTGTGTTCGGTCCCTGCCCTTGCTCAGTGGGTTAATGATCTGGCGTTGCCGTGAGCTGTGGTGTAGGTTGCAGACGCGGCTCGGATCCCGTGTTGCTGTGGCTCTGGCGTAGGCCAGTGGCTACAGCTCCGATTCGACCCCTAGCCTGGGAACCTCCATATGCCGTGAGAGCGGCCCAAGGAAATAGCAAAAAGACAAAAATAAATTAAAAAAAAAAAAAAAAAAAAAAAAAGATTATCTGGTACTTAGGCTGATCACATATAACATAAAATACACTTGTCTATACAACTAAATTATATATCCTTGTGTCTGTATAAGGTTTTCGGTTTTTTTTTTTTTTTTTTTTGCTTTTTAGGGCCCCACCAGTGGCATTTGGAAGTTCCCAGGCTAAGGGCTGAATTGGAGCTGTAGCTGCCGGTCTACACCACAGCCACAGCCACGCAGGATCCGAGCCACATCTGTGACCTACACCACAGCTCATGGCAACACCGGATCCTTAACCCACTGAGGGAGGCCAGGGATCAGACCTGCATCCTCATGGATACTAGTAGAATTTGTTTCCGCTGCACCACAATAGGAACTCCCCATATAAGGATTTTTTTTCAATTCTACCTAATTCTTTTGATAAAACTAACTAACTTTGATCATCCAAACAACCATTTCAACAACCACAACAAATAATCTGAACAAGAGAAACAATACTTTTTAAAACTAATTTCCACTTTACTTAATAAGTTAATTTTTTTAAAAAACAATAATCTCCAAAACAGAAATCACACATCTTATCCCCCATAAATAGGCTTCTCTCATCACTTTACATAATCCTATATAAATTTATTAACTTATCTGAACCTAGTTTCTTTATCTGTAAAACTATTTATAGTAGCCAAATTCACAATGTGGGAAAGTCTTTAGGGCAAATAATCAATATTTTTCCAATAAAATGAAAAACATTATAGTCTTTAAAATAACATTAATAATTTTGGGACAATTGGGAGGAAACTTAACACAGACTTGGGTATTAGATTATACTGGGAAAAATATTATATCAGTATTGTGCTTTTTAAAAAAAGTCCTTATAGGGAGTTCCCGTCGTGGTGCAGTGGTTAACGAATCCGACTAGGAACAATGAGGTTGCGGGTTCGGTCCCTGCCCTTGCTCAGTGGGTTAAGGATCCGGCGTTGCCGTGAGCTGTGGTGTAGGTTGCAGACGTGGCTCGGATCCCACGTTGCTGTGGCTCTGGCGTAGGCCAGTGGCTACAGCTCCGATTCAACCCCTAGCCTGGGAACCTCCATATGCCGTGGGAGCGGCCCAAGAAATAGCAACAACAACAACAACAAAAAAAAAAAAAAAAAAAAAAAGTCCTTATACATCAGAGACTTATACTAAAGTATTTATGGGTAAAATGATATCTAGGATTACTTTTAAATATTCCAGATATAATCATGCATTACTTGTATGGTTAAAATTTAAGCTTAAACAAACAGTATAATGACCTGCACTGAATTCTAATAGTAAAGAAGAATTATTATAACCTATCTTCAACATTCAGTCAGCTGCCATAACCAACCCTCAAAGTAGCTCACCTCAAAAAGACTTGGAGGAGGAGGTGGCAGACTTGTAATTTTGGCAGATCTCTCCTTTTCCACAAGCAGCGCTTCTTTTCGAGCTTTTATATGCCTTAAAAAACAAAGAGATATCATAAACTGACCTCTCAGGTAACAATCACACTACAATTCTCAGGGTTAAAAATTTAAAAGCCATTACAACCTCAAGAAATCCTCCAGTATGATCCCATAGGCTCAATGTGCTGCTTAATAGTCTGGACACAGTGCACATGTAAGAAACCATTTACCAAGTGAAAGAGCTGTATCTAAAGACATAAAGCTCCACAGTGGGGACTGACCCAGCAGACACCTAATGCTCTTTAGAGTAAAACAACTAGAAATGAAAGATGAGCCACTGTATAAAATGACTACTGGTGACTAGTAACAGGCGCCTTCATTTTTACTATACATAAAAATATTCATCGATGACATGCAAAGGGTCTACAACCTCTTATAATATTCTTCTTCTTCTTCTTTTTCTTTTTTTAGGGCCGCATCGGCAGCATATGAAGTTTCTGGGCTAGGGATCAAAAGTGGAGCTGCAGCTGCTGCTGGCCTATGCCATAACTACACCAACACTGGATCCAAGCCACATCTGAGACCTAGGCTGCAGCTCATAGCAATGCTGGATCCTTAACCCACTGAGCAAGGCCAGGGATCCAACCAGCATCCTCATGGATACTAGTTGGGTTCTTAATACACTGAACCACAACGGGAACTCCATAATATTAATTGCTTTGATTTTTTTTTCTATTTTTTAATATCAGAGGAAGATATATTTTGGTTGACATGCATTTTGAACTAGCAATGAACTTCTCCAGAAACTAAGTTAGTAATTGCAGACTAAAAGAGAAAGCCCATTCATTACTGTGTTCATCTAAGCAAACCACTCCCCCACTGCAGTATTTTTAAATTAAGTTTAACAGACACGATGGACATACTACATGACTTTACTTTCAGCCATATCAGTTTCAGTGGAGAACATGGTAAAAAAAAAAAAAAAATCACTGTTACTTTACCAGGTTTTTTGTTTCATTAACATTTCTTTTTGATTTTTCTGTACTTTCAGGGCCTCTCTATGCCTCACTTCTGCTTTTTTTTTCCTTTCTGCTGCCCGGTGTGCCAGAGCATTCAAATCAGGCTCCTAAAAACAAATATTACTTAAAATGTCATGTTAAACAAGATTAAAATGTCACATATATAACAATATGGGTGGTACCCAGTCAGGGCAAAAATCATGAAGGTGTATTCAAATGACTGAGGTTTAAGAAACAGTCACTGAAGCACAAAATTAATGGTGGAAAAAATAAAGCTACAAAAATCTGACATAAGGACTTAAAGCTATTACTAAAAATACAAACTAAAACAGAGACTAAGGAACATTTTGAATGCTACATTCTTTAAAGAGATCTCTTCCTCACTAAAAGTTTGATTTTTAAAAAAAAAAAAAAGACATGCTTTCTTTTCTTTTCTTTTTTTTAAGGGCTGCACCAGCAGCATTTGGAAGTTCCCAGGCTAGGGGTCAAACTGGAGCTGCAGCTGCAGGCCTACGCCACAGCAACACTAGATCCGAGCCACGTCTGTGACCTATGCCACTGCTTGTGGCAAAGCCAGATCCTTAGGCCACTGAGTGAGGTCAGGGATCAAGCCCACATCCTCATGGATACTACCTGGGTTCATAACCCACTGAGCCACAACAGGAACTCCCAGGACATGCTTTCTTTGGAAACCAACTTGTTTATTTTGGGTGACTATCTTTGAGAATAAAATCTAACATTTTTGAAAAATAAACCACAATAAACAACAAAATAAGGTCATAGGGCAGTCTTAAATACTAAGTTCTACTTTGCCTTTCTGAAAGTCATCAAAGAATTTTTACTGCCTGTGAATACACTCAAGTATATACACATTCAACTGCATGTTCTAGAGGTATCATTAATGATACTGATAATGAAATGTGAAATCTGAATTCACCCCAATGAAAGTGTCCAACATGCTTGAAAGGAACAACAACTTCAAATTCTGAAGGTTACTATTTTATTTACCTAGATAGTTAAGGACTGGAAGAGAATAATGCTAACTTAAACATCTTGGAAAATAGATTTTACCTGACATGACTGTTACTAGGAAATGAACCTAGTAGCATTCTTAAATTATATTAAATTTACAAAAAAGTTCAGGCTGCCCACAGCAAGTCCTATATAGGAAAATATTTTCACAAAGGTCTAACAAATCTAATCTACATTTTAAAATAAAGTTTTATTGAAGTATAGTTATTTAGAAATGTTGTCATAATTTCTGCTGTGCAACAAAGTGATTCAGTTACACATGTACACACATCCATTCATTTTCAGATTCTTTTCCCGTATAGGTTATCACAGTATGTTGCGCAGCGCTCCCTGTGTTGTACAGCAGGTCCCCCTTGACCATCATTCCATATAAAATAGTGTGCATATGTCATATGTGCCAATCCCAAATCTGACAGGCACCACTACTGCAGACAGGAGTCCAGAAAGGGCTCACTTACATTTTCTTTGGCCTGTTGATGCCCCTCTCCCATATTTCTCAAACTTGCCAAATATAGTTTTTCCAAGTTCTTTATTTTCTGAGTTTGTGATTCCTCCCATTCTGCCCTTAGTTCTTCTGCCAAACGAGTGAATTGCTTATTTCTCCTCTGTTTTATATCTTCTCTTATCTGTAAAGCAATATCTCTTTCTTGTTCTCGAACCTAAAGGATGAATATTTAACAGATTATATGAAAAGAGGCTTACTTCAACTTTTTCAAAAGCTATTTGGAAAACAGGAACTTAAATGAATTCTCTTTAGGTATTAGATACATTAATTCTCCTGAATATTCACATTATACTAGATAAGATGTATTTATTTATTTTTTTGTCTTTTGTCCTTTTAGGGCCACACCTGCGGCATGTGGAGGTTCCCAGGCTAGGGGTTGAATTGGAGCTGTAGCTGCAGGCCTACACCAGAGCCACAGCAACTCGGGATCTGAGCCACATATGCGACCTACACCACAGCTTATAGCAACGCCAGATCCTTAACCCACTGAGCGAGGCTAGGGATCGAACCTGCAACCTCATGGTTTCTAGTCGGATTCGTTTCCACTGTGCCATGACGGGAATACCGAGGTGTATTTAAAGCAGAAAATCTAAATGATGTAGGAAAAATTAAAATCTCAAGACTACATCTAAAGTTCCCTGATTTGTGACATCTTCCCTCCCCGCAGATATAACAGGACTGCCATTATGGTTCTAATAACATGTAAGAGGCGAAAATGGTAAGCATGATTCAACAAAATTTATAGCCCAAGTGAGTACAGACAGATCTAGATGAGAATTCCCAATCTCTGATACATCATCCCCAAATCTAGGCAAAATGGGACCTAAATATGCTTTTCAACCATGTTACTCTAAAAATACTTCTAGAGGATAATCTACAACTTCTGAATAAATTTGTATTATTAGCTAATCTTTCCAGTAAATCTTCTTCAAAGTCATTCTAATATTCTTGCTCTAATCTTCATCAGTACACAATCTTTTTGTTTGTTTGTTTGTTTTTTTAGGGCCCCACCAGCGGCATATGGAGGTTCCCAGGCTAGAGATCCAATCAGAGCTGTAGCCACCAGCCTACACCAGAGCCACAGCAACGCCAGATCTGAGCTGTATCTGCGACCTACACCACAGCTCATGGCAATGACAGATCCTTAACCCACTGAGCAAGGTGAGGGATCAAACCTGTGTCCTCATGGATGCTAGTCGGGTTCGTTAACTGCTAAGCCAAGATGGGAACTCCAGTACACATAATTTTAAAAATGAAATATTTTCGGCAATGGGGTTGAGGGCTGGGGTGTTTGCCTGTTTTTGTATTGATTTCTAGGTTTTGGGGGCGGGGGGGCTGCCTTTATGTCAGACAATGTATTTTGTGAATTTACCTGGGGGAAGATCTTGGGAAATAAACACTGCGTATATAAATAAAAGAAAGGAAGAATGGCTAAATATTTAATAATCTCAAAAAAGAACTATTTTCTAATAATAACTGAGTCTTATCCTTAAACTCTTCTTCAATTTACTTACCACTTCACCCTACTTTTCAAATGTTCCAAAGCTAGTTCATATGCAAGAACCAGGGCTCCCGTACAGTCTGAAAAGATTTTTTTTAATTCCCTATTTAGAACACTCTACTATAAAAAATATTAATAATTTGAGGAAGACAAAGAATTTCAAATACCTGCAGCAATCTGAGTTTTCGTCTTCTTTCATAATCTTCCTTTAAAATGAAAGCTTCCTCATTAGGACTCAATCTCAGCTTGCCAGGATTCACTACTTTTCTTCTCATTTTCATGTAGTACTTTAAGTATGAGGGTTCTAAATTAAAATATATATACATATTAAAATATGGAAGCAAAGATTAATTTTTTAAATTCCTATTACGTTTAACATTTAAAGAGCTGTGTAGTGCAAATAAAATAGTTTGGGTAAACTAGGTCCAACTTATTAACAAACAGCAATTGTTAATTCAGCACTTAAAATGGTAGTTTTCAGATAGGTGGGAAGGGGTTTAATAGAGTGAATCAGAATTACTTGAAAAAGTTTTCCCTACTCGATGGCAGGTTATTGTTTACCTCTAGTATTTGGGATCTGACTTACTCCTAACTGGGATTTCCAGAATTTATCTACCTTAAATGTAAAAAAACCACAAAGACTGAAAAGATGTGTTAGTATAGAATGAATGTTTTCACAATTACAATTTAACACTAGAATTTGATAACTTGTTATAATGAGCAAGACTGATGTAACCACAAAGGCTCCTGGTCCCTATTTCAACCTCCAGTCTGTTACATATAACATGATCACTAAGTGTCATTGCATCTATGGAACCTCATCAATCCCTCTACAATAAAACAACTCTTCAATAATTACAATGATTTTTAAGTGAATAATAATTTTAAAAATTTCTCTTAGAACAATTCTGTTAGAACTCCTCAGTCAGGAATTTAGATTCCCAGATCTATTCTTCTATAGCTCTTGCTTACACTCAGGTGTTCAGGCTCCTCCATAGACTATGACATACCCCTACTTGGGGAAGTCTAGTGGGGAGGAAAGGAGAGAATCTGCAGTTTCTGCAATCTGAAAACCCTCCCCAGGTGATTGAGACACCTCCTTGTTCCCATGACTGCCATTTCTAAAAAAGAGACACTTCATATCAGTACCTGATCATGTCACCCAAGACCAGTTAGTATTACCTCAGTCTCCTCACAATGACCAGGCAGACAAACAGGGTAACTGAACGTTTATACCTTTCTGAAGCTCAAGTGCCTATGTGAAGCTGTCCTCCAGTGATTCTTCCTCCACCTGCCTACCATGCGTTCCTAACTTGCCCACCTAAAATGTATATTACCGTCACATTCATATGGAAACTAATCTTACACTGTCTTGGTATTACCTTCCTCTAGTTTTTCATCAATTACAGCTTGCCCTTTCTAGCTAGACAGCTAACAATTAAAGGACAGAGGCTCTAGGTTTAATATTCAAATTAACAATGAATAACAACTACTAGGCAATATTTCACATACTACAGATGGATACAGTTTTTACTCAGGTATAAACAGAACAGTGTACAGAAGGATTTGGGTTCATTTAATGGGAACTAACACTTTCCTTTCTTTTTTTTTTTTTTGTCTTTTTGCTATTTCTTGGGCCGCTCCTGCAGCATATGGAGGTTCCCAGGCTAGGGGTCGAATCAGAGCTATAGCCACTGGCCTACGCCAGAGCCACAGCAACTCGGGAATCCGAGCCGAGTCTGCAACCTACACCGCAGCTCACAGCAACGCTGGATCCTTAACCCACTGAGCAAGGGCAGGGACCGAACCCGCAACCTCATGGTTCCTAGTCGGATTCGTTAACCACTGCACCATGACGGGAACTCTGGAACTAACACTTTCTTAATGAATTTTCCATCAAAACATATGCTCAGTGAAGGCTGGAATGGTCTTCTTGGTTTTATGTCCATAACCTAAATACAGTGCCTTGCATGCAAGTAGGTATATGCAATCACTATTACTATCTAATGTCAAAACTAGATAATTACTTGCATTTGTAAATCTTTTCCAATACATTCCACTCAGCTGATACTCACAAGGCTTTAGTAACAGTAGGTTAAGTGACAACTGTTTTCCTTATTTCATACATGAAGAAACAAAGGTCTCTTATGTCAGAGGACTCAACCTAAGTGACAATATCTACTTGCAGTGCCAAGAGAAGAATCTGGTTTTGGAATAAGTCCATGTGGCTCCTTTTTCTTTGTTTATTTCGCCACACCCCTGGCATATGGAAGTTCCCCCACCAGGGACTGAATCTGAGCTGCAGCTTCGACTTACACCACAGCTGTGGAAATGCTGGATCCCTAACGCACTGCCCCATGCCACAGATCAAACCTGAGCTAATGCAGAGACAAGGCCAGATCTTAATCCGCTGCACCACACCAGGAACTCCTGGTTCCTAACCTTCTGGAATGCCAGAATACATGGAGTGAGGAAAACTGTTAAAGTTGGTATTTGCTGCAAGTAGGAAATGACAAACAGGTAAGAATTAAACGAAGAAAAAATTGAACAAGAATAAATTTAGTTTTCACAATCTATCTTTACTCACTTGTCTGTAGGCCTTTGCAAATTCACTCACATTCAAATTATTAAAAGTAATTCCTGATAAATCATGAAGATACAGTATCGAGTGGAAAAAAGAGCATAAAAGAGACATACTATAAAATACTATTTACATGAAACTCAAAAACAAGCAAGACCAATCCCTGATGAGGTAAGTTAAAACGAAAGTCAATTTTCTGGAGATTACTGAGTAGGAGCACACATGAAGATTGAAGGGGTGCTGGAAATGCTCTATACGTTAATCTGTGTGATGGTTTTACACACATGTGACAGGTGTATTTAATTCTTTTTTTAAAACTTTTTAAAAAGACTTTATTTTTTCAGAGCAGTTTTAGATTCACAGCAAAACTGAGCAGAAAATGCAGGGAATGCTCACATAACTCCTACCTACACACATGGTTGCCTCCCCCCACCCCTTGTGTATTTAATTCTAACTTATACCTCAGTAAAAAAGAAAAAAACTAACTTTTCACTGTTTTCAGTATCCATCATCTTATTTGCTACAAGATTATAGGAAAACATGTACATTTGTTATTTTTACCTCCTAAAATGTGACAATATAACTGTTTTCCCTTGTATATAATTTTCTCAATTTCTAAACTTATTTGGAAATAATCTGACTTAGAATCCCCAACTTCTCTAAATGTCATCTACTGTAAATGACCAAAAACCAGGAAATTAACATTAGCACAATAATTTTAATTAACCTACAGACCTTTCATCAAATAACCCACAAAAGCCCATTTTCTGGACTAAGACCCAAGCAAAGAGCAACACATTTCCTTTGATTGCTGTGTTACTTGAGGTCCTCTAAGAACTGATGCCAAGATGAGATTAAACCCAAAAAGATTTTATTAGGGCAAATGCCTATTTGAGGGAAAATGGGGACAGAGCTGGTAAAGCTGGGAGCATTTTAGACTTCCTTCTGTGCCCATCTGACACTGAGGGAAGCAGGGAGGGTAAGTTGGGTGGATGCCTTGTAAACTGCTTAGAAGCTTCAACAAGACTTCTGGGGAGTCCTTATGCCAAAATTCCTTGTGTCTCAAGGCAGGAACAAACCTACCTTACTGCTCATGTCGTGCTCAGTTATCAACTAGGAGTGCCCATGGAAAGCATCTATGCAAATGAATTTTAGAATACAGGGGCTGAGAGTCTGTGAATTACATCCTAAAGGCTGCTGAGGATGTTTTGTCTCCTTCGACAACTCTAATCTGAGACAGTTCCACAGTCCTTTTTTTTCCTCCCAAGATCTTGACACTGTAAGAGCCTTTCAGCCAGTTATTTTGCAGAATGACCCTCAATTTGGATTTGTTTAATCATTTCTTGTGGTTAGAATGAGGTTATGCCTTTTTGGCAAGAACACCACACAAGTGATGAGACAACCCTTCTCAGTGCATGGCACAGATGCTAAATGATGTTAACATCATGTGAATTTTGGTCACTTGATTAAGGTGATATCTACCAGGTTTCTCCACTGTAAATACGACTTTTCCTTTCTGAGCGTCTAGTGAAGAGATAGCTGTGGCTATATAAATATCATGTTCCTCATCATACTTTAAGTTTAATGTCCTATGTCTGAAACAATTCCCGTGGCATTTGTCAAAAGGTATTTTCTAGGTCCATTGTTCCTTCTACACTTATCAATTGGAATCCTGCTGTAAGGAAGAGTTTCCCCCATTCCCTCACTTTGTTATATTTATTTATATCAATATGGATTTTCAAATTATATGTATTGTTACTGATCAATAATGGACGTGATAGTACTTATCTCGTAAGATTTTGTCCTAAGGATTAAATGGCAGCTGGCATTTCGTAGTCATAAATACGAAAATTGGAAGATTTGGGTTCAGGACTCAACACTACCGCTTACAGCAGGAAGACACCTAAGTCACTTTGGTCTTGTTTGTTTAAGCTATACGAGAATCATATCTTCTCCAACAGGTTGTTCTGATGGTTATGTGACCTAATAAACATAAACTGCCAAACACTTTCTAAATATTAAAGATCCGAGTATTCTCCGTTGTTTTAAAACCTCAAGTTTATGACAGGACTTCATATCTGAGAAATTAAGCGTGAGCGACACCGAGAAAGAGCATGCTCTCCGCACGAGGCGATTTGGGGCAGTGCTCTTGGACCGCTACCAGGATCGGGACCACGTCCGCGGGGTGACCTGGGGGCAGGTGAGCAGGACGCACCCAGAAGTATCTGCAGTAGCGATCGCGAAGGCCATCCAAGCCATCCCGACTTGGAAGCTCAGGGACCCCGAGAGACCCGACCCCGGGAGGACGCGCAAAAGGCCCCAGAGCGACCTCTCGTACGAAGCAGACGGGCCTGGGTAGGGACGCGCGTGCCACCTGACCTGGCGCTCCTCGCCGCCGCCTGACCGATCCCAACCCAGCGGCCCGCGGCCCGCCGAGGCCGGAGAGCCGCGGGCCGTGCTGCGTGCGCGGCACCCTCTTCCTCCAAAGCACACTCCCTGCTCCAGGGCCTTGGGGAGCCGTGCACGCCCGGAGCCGCAGGGAAACGGCGCGTCCGTCACTCACCTGGGAAACGCGAGCCGGGACGCTGGAACCGCGGCTCAGGCAGAGAAGGCCCCCGAGGCCAGCACACATCAGCCTCCCCACAGCCGTTTGTGCGCCTGCGGGGCTGCCATCGCCGAGCTTCCGTCACTTCCGTCATTCAAACCGCCCGCCAATGGCGCGGCCGAACGGCGGGAATCCTCCTGGTCCCGCCTCTCCCGGGGGCCGCCGGGACAGCCGCGCAGGAAAGCCGCGCAGGAAAGCCCGCTCCCCGGCGCATGCGCACGCGCACGCCGTCCTGACGTAGGGCCCCATTATTTCTCATACCGCGGCTCGGAGAGGTTAGTTCACCTCTGTCTGCAGGCTCAGTTTTACAGGTAGCGAGACAGAGGTCCAGAAAGGGGAAGGTATTTCCCCAGAACCACGAGGGTGACTTTAGTTTTAAGCGCCAACCTGAAGATGCCTTTGAATATGCATCCTTTTGTATGTTACCTACACAGTTCGTGTGGTATTATTTTTCACGCTCCAGTTATTTTTGTGATAACTTTCAACTGGTACAAGTGAACTCTTTATCATGTTGCTTCTAGAGGTCCGACATACCTAGAACGTGTCAAGGATTTATCTGCTGTAAATAACCTCTTAATCAGAAAGGGGAAGAGCGCAGGTTGGTATTGAGCACCTATCATGTTGTGCCAGATACAGTGTGCTTGGTGCAGGGGAGACAAGGGTAAATGGATTATGGCACCTATCCCAGATTTTATTGTCCAGGGTGGTGAAACATATCAGGAATCAAAGGATTAGAAAATGGAGAGAGAGGCAGAGGAAGTCGCTGGTATGAGCTGATACAGCTTCATGTGGAGAAGAGGGCAGAGAAAGTTAAGACTGAAATTGAAGGTAGAGAAGCCAATTAGGATACTCCTACAGAACGTGAAAGATGATCACAATAAAAATAGAGAGATATGGGTCCGTTTAAGAGGCAGGGAGTTCCCGTCATGGCTCAGTGGAAACGAATCTGATTAGTATCCCAAGTTCCATCCCTGGCCTTGCTCAGTGGGTTAAGAATCCCGCGTTGCCATAAGCTGTGGAGGTCGCAGATGCGGCTCAGATCTGGCATGGCTGTGGCGTCCGCCCGTGACTACCGCTCTTAATTGGAGCCCTAGCCTGGGAACCTCCATGGGCTGTGGGTGTGGTCCTTAAAAAAAAGAAAAAAAAAAAAAAAAGGGCAAACAGGAGGCCAAGCATCAAGAGTTAGTGGTTACCTGGTTGTTGAAGGCGGAAAAGAGGGAGAAATGAATGGTGATTCCTGAGTTCCTTATTTGGCAACTGAATGGATGAGCATAACATTCTCCTAGAACACACAGAAAGGATCAGGTTAGGGTGGGGAAAATAGTGAGTTAAACTTTGAATGTTTGTAATTTGAGCTATTTCTGGGATACCTTGGCCAAGGGATGAATTTCAGAAATATTTAGAAGGCAGAATTAGAAGTAGTTGACAAAACAATTGCATTTGAGGTTGACGGAAAAGGGAGAATACAGTTAACCTCACAGCCACTGGCTTGAGGAGCACCGTTAATGGTGGTACCAACCACCAAGGGAGAAATCAGAAATGGGAGTCTGTTTAGTGGGCAAGGCGATGAGCTCACCTCTGGAAATGTTCAGCTTCATGTGCCTGTGAAACATCCATTGAGGTGAGGGAAGCAGAGGAATACAGAGGTAGACAGCCCACAAAACTGGGCTAGCAGATAGACTTGGGTTTCATTTCTGTATTATGTAATAAGCAAAGCTGTAGAAGTGGGTGAGATCACTTAGGGAGAATTTGCAGAGTGGGAAGGGTGATAAGGACTAAACTGAGGAACACCAAAACTTAAAGGAATTGAGAAGAGGAAACACAGAAGAAACAGTTTGACCCACCTTAGTTTTATAGACAAGGAAGCTGGGTTACAGTAACTGGACCAAGAGCACATCTAAGGGCAGGGTGGAACCATGACTAGAATTCTTGTATTTTTCAAAAATCCTGGGGTTCTTCCTCCTTGCTTCCTTCCCTGTTTCCTGTCACATTTATCTTAATGAATAATTGAGTGTGTTCTAAACATAGTCTTTAACTTTCTCAACATCTCACACATCCAGCAAAAGATATGCTCATTATGTAATGCCTTGGGCTAGGTTTGCTGCCCACCATGTTTCCCAAAAGCACCCTGCACCTTCCCCATCGTGGCACGGACCCGTTCTTATTGAAATGATCTCTTTATGGGTTCTCTTTGATTAGACTCTGAATTCCTCAAGAACTGAGAGTGCAATTTGTTCAGTTGCCTGCCACATAGAGCTTCTTAAATGTTTGTTGAATAAGTGAATAAACGAATGGGTTATACATGCATCACTTCCCCAACCTGCATTTGGGGTAGAAATTTTTTTTTTAGGGCCACACCTGCAGCATATGGAGTTTCCCAGGCTAAGGGTCTAACTGGAGCTGTAAGCTGCCGGCCTACACCACAGCCACAGCAACACCATATCCGAGCCACATCTGCAACCTACACCACAGCTCATGGCAACGCTGATCCTTAACCCACTGAGCGAGGCCAGGGATCGAACCCACAACCTCATGGCTAGTCAGATTCATTTCCACTGCACCACGACGGAAACTCCTGCAATTGGAGATTTTGCATGAAGGCTTCTATGTTTTTATTTTTTTAATATTTATTTATTTACTTATTTTCTTTTTAAGGCCTCACCTATGACATATGGAAGTTCCTGGGCTAGGGGTTGAATCAGAGCTGCAGCTGAGGCTTATGCCACAGCCACAGCAACGCTAGATCTGAGCCGCATCTGTGACCTATGCTGCAGCTTGCAGCAACACCGGATCCTTAACTCACTGAGTGGGGCCAGGGATTGAACCTGCATCCTCAGGGACACTGTTGGGGTCTTAACCCACTGAGCCATAATGGGAGCTCCCCTTGTTATGTTATGTTTTTAATAGGAGGCACTAAGGAATCAAAAAAAGCTGGTTTAACCTCATAACTCTGAGACTTTCCAGCTGTAGGACACTAAACCAATGAGCTTTAGTTCCTGGTTGGATTCTATTCTTGCAACCAAACCACCCTCGAAAGTCCAGAATGGCTATTCCTTATGTCTGGCAGTTGATTCGGACCGGCAGCTGAAAATTTAGTTGGAACTGTTGACTAAAGTGCTTTCACATGGCCCCTCCACATGGGTTGGACTTCTTACTTGCTAAGTTTCGAGAGCGCATATCCAAAGAATGAGTGTTTCCAGGGCAAGAAAGTGAAAAATGCCAGTTCTCTTAGAGGTGAGGCCGAGAAATAGTTCTAATACGTTCTGCCACGAGGTACTGATGAAGTATCATGGGGCCAGCCCAGATGCAAGTGATGGGGAAACAAAAGCCATCTCTCAATGGAATGACAAAGAATTTGTGGTCCTCTTTAATATACTCCATTTCCTTAGTAATACTTGACCTGTCCTCTTCACAGGGTGGTTGTGAGACTCAAAAGGCATGCATCAAAAAGAGCATTTGTAAACTCCAAAGCCACGGTAGGTATTTTAGCAGCTGTGTTATACGTAAGTTCCTTTCTCTCTTCTCATACAGACCTGGCCCTCCAGGCCACAGGGGTAGGCATGTGACCCAGACTAGGCAAATCACAGTTTTCTATGGGATTTCAGTCCCTTGCCATTGAAATGGACCCAAGGATAGGTACATACTTTTTTTTCTTCTTATGGCCACACTTGAGGCATATGGAAATTCCCAGGCTAGGGGTCAAATCAGAGCTGTAGCTGCTGGCCTACACCACAGCCACAGCAGCACCAGATGCCAACCAGATCTGCACCACAGCTTGCAGCAATGTCAGCTCTTTTAACCCACTGAGCAAGGCCAGGGATTGAACCCACATCCTCACAGAGACTGCATCAGGTTCTCAACCTACTGAGTCACAATGGGAACTCCCGGTACATAATTTAAATTGGGTCAATCAGGCTCTTTTACAGGAATTTTTCTTACTGCAGCCAGCAGGGATGAATATTTTCCCCTCTGGGCTCATGTTAGGATATGAGGCTGGAGCTTTCCCAGCAAGAATCTCCACCATGTGGTCACACACAAGCTGGCCTGAAAGAGTGAGTCTGGCACTCAGCCAGGAACACAGAACCTTGACAGTGGTCAAGTCCGTGGATCCAGCCATCCCTGCGGTGAGCTCTGTAGCTTACTGATAGGAGCCATTAAATCCTTCCTTTTACAGAAGCTGCTTTGAGTGGGAGATATTCTCTGTCCCTCTCTCCCTGCCAATTAAAAGAGGCTGTAGGTTTACATTTAAATTTTCCCAGGAAGACAACCTCAGGGCATCTTGGGAAATAGCACAGAATAAAAGTTAAGATTTTGGACCTACAGTTCGACTGCCTGGATTTAAATTTCTGGCTTAACAACTCTGTGACCTTGAGCTGCTTCCTCAACTTCCTGAAAAGTCAGTTTTCTCATCTTCAAAAGGGATACAGTAGAGGTGCTCAAAACGGCGTGTGTGGTTTAAAGCTCTTAAGGCAATGCCTAGCACAAAATATGCCGTACATATTATCTTTTTTGGCTTTGGTTTTGATATATTCGTTTTAGACTGCAGGAGGTAAAACCAAAACCAAACTAAATGAAACAAAAACACCAAAAGAACCTTTAAAATGTGTTTATTGGTGTTTGGGGTTTAATTTTTAATTAGATCCTTTTGTACTTTATTGGCCTAAGGAGAGATGTAGATGTTTAGCCTCTGGTATTGTTACCCCACTAGGAATGATCATTAACAAGCAAGGATCAAGAGGAAGAGTTCCCCTAGGCTGTAATGACATTAGTGCCACTGGTCGAGGTATAATGCTGCCTCTCAAAATGCAGTGGAAGCTTTTCAGGATTGGAGCAGTTTAATATGTTTCTCTGCTGGTAACAGTTTTACTGTTCTGAGATCCTTTCATCTTTATCCACATTCAATATGAGAAACTGGCATTAAAGCTGGGATGGGGGGGCCCTCAATAATTTCCATGTACAAAAATCCAGAAGAAAGGGAATCTCTGCAAGAACAGAAGTAATCAAACTTCCATCTGACCATCTGCCAACTGGCCTTTCTCTGGCTCTGGCATAAATGCCACAAGAGCTTAACAAGTGATAGTATCTCAGGGTAATTTACAGCTGCCACCAGAAGCGAGATTAAGAGTGCCCAGCAGGAGAGGAAAGATGGGCTGGGAAAGGCTTTTAAAAGCTGTGATTTTTTTTTCTCTAAAGTGTGTGGCTAGATCCAGAGCTGGAGAGAATTTGGGCCATTTAAGGAGAGTGATAAGTGAGAAGAGACAATGGGAAATTAATTGATTTTGTTTCACCTTTTAAATCTTTTCCAGCTAATATGATATTTATTAATATTGATAATATTTATCAGGCCATAAGGGTGTAGACTGTGAGTTACATACTCAAAAAGACAGGGAAGTCTGAATGGAAAGGCGGGGAAGGAGATTGTTTACAACCAGACATGTACGTGGCAGTTGAGGAGGAATAGGTGGAGTGAGAAAGAGTTTTGTAGCCAGAGTCAAAAGATGTGGGTTTGAGCATTTGCTTGACCAACAGTTAACCTCTCTGAGGCTCAGTCTCTGTCTACAAAATAGGAATAAAAATACCCAACGTTTATTGGGCACTCCATGTGCCAGAAATGTGAATACCCCTGAAAACCAGCTATGGTAGAAAAAATAAAAGTCATTATAAATGGAAAAAAAAAAAAAAAAAGAAATGTTAACACCCTTCCTATCTTTTAGAGCAGTTGTAAAGATGACAGTTTAAAAAGTTAAGTTGCAGAGTTCTTCTTGTGGCTCAATGGGTTAAGAATCCGACTGGTATCCATGAGGATGTAGGCTCAATCCCTGGCCTCACCCACTGGGTTAAAGGGTCCACTGTTGATGTGAGTTGTGCTGTAGGTCACAGACACAGCTCGGATCCCACGTTGCTGTGGTTGTGGCATAGGCCTGCAGCTGCAGCTCTCATTCAACTGGGAATGTCCGTATACAACGAGTGCGGCCCTAAAAAGACCGAAAAAAAAAAGGAAAGAAAGAAAACATCCTTGTCTGTTGCAGGCACGGTCAGAAAAAAAAAAAAAAGGCAGGGGAGATTGTAATTGTAACATCTATAATTTACATGACGCATGGAGCACAGAACTGAGAACCCATTTTTCCTTTTATCTCCCTTGTGCAGGAGGGTTATATGACGGTCAGTGTTATCTTTATGATGGATCGGCTCTCACCCAGAAACCTGGGATATGTCTACCTATTGGGAATCTTAATAAGAAGGTAATTATCCATTTACAGGCATTTTGGTTGCATTATATTCATTCATTCATTGACTATTCATTGAGCAACTACTATGTACCAGGTACTTTTTCTGAGGATACGTGATGAACCAGATATTGAGGCTATAACAAATGCACACGACAGACATGGTCTTGTCCTCTAAAAGGCAGTGTGGACATGTGAACAGGCTCTCAGAATGCCTAGTGTGAAGTGCAGCAGTCTGCTCATTCCTTGCACACCTTTATCCCCAGCCGGTGCCCAGTTCAAGCTTAAAGTGGGGTTACCACCTAACTGGTGAACTACTGAGTGGCCATCAAAAGTCTGAGCTTCTTCAGGGCTCAGCTTAGCAGAAAGAAGGAAGCAATGACTATTGAGACAATTGATAGGTCTGCTACACTAGAAATCCAACACATATGGTAAACACTCTATGCTTTCCAGAAAGGAGGAAGTGGAGCTATAAATCTTTGGCACCAGGAAGAAGACAGGTGGGAATCTAAGATCTTCCAGCAGATTTAAAGGAAGCAGTGTCTTGATAACAGTATGCATATGGTGTCATTGTGTGTTGCTGAGGTATTTATTTAAATGCTTGTAATGTGGTGAAACAGGCATATTGAAGGGAATTCTGCTCTTCTAGAATACTGCCAAGCACAGCTGACAGAATAAATGTATGCTTGCCTTAATCTCTATATGTTTGGACTTGTCTTTTCCCTCAGTAGTCCAGAAAGTGGTGACATGGGACAGTCTCTCAGCCAGACAGCCATCTATAAGCATCCCTGCCTTGTTTAAAACCTACAGTGATTCTCTACATAATCCGTCAACCCAGGTATCTCTTAATAGCTTTCAAGAACCTCCAAGATATGGCAATAAAAAGAGCAGAGCTCAGGGTTTGAGTTTATCACTAATAGCTTTGAGCCTTAGCTTCTTTATTTGTAATATCGGAATAATAATATCCACCATGCCAAACTCACCGGACTGCGTGAGGGTCGAACAAAATGAGGCATCAGAATGCACTTTGCAAACCACCAGTGCAAAGTTACTGTGCAAATGTGGTTATTTTTATGATGGTGCTCTGATCCAGCCAACCTTATTTCATGACACCCTTCACACTGCTCTTCAGCTGGACCACAGCATGCTAGGATCACTCCCATCTCTGAGCTGGGGCTCAGGCCAGTCCCCCAGAGAGCAGATTCGGAGGCCAGGCTGCCCGGGGTCTGGATGATAACAGTACCTGCTCTCAAGGCAGTAGTAAGGACTAAATGGGCTCCTGGCATAAAGCCCTTGGAATGGCGCCTTGCACGTCACGTCACTTGTGGCACTGTAGAAGCATGTGCTTTTCTTATCCTACCGTGTCTTTCAGTTCTAGTCCATGTCCTCTCCCATCTATGAAGTCTTCTTGCTTAGCTTTCTCCTACCTACAAAATGTACCTAGAGCTTCTGTCACACAGGTTAACTGTTTATTATTCATGAGGTGATTGTCCTACTTGGTTAGATGCATGAATTCAACATATAATGAGCACCTGCTGTTACCAGGTTCTTTGCTAGACCAGGAGAATAAATAGATACAAGACACGGAGTCCTCTCATGAGGGGTGTGTGGCTGGGGGGGAGATGATCATTTCCCATCTGTGAACAGGTGACCGAGCAGACAGTTACAATGGGAGGTGCTATAGACTGAATGTTGGTGTTCCCCCCCTCAGCCCCCATGCCAAATTCATATGTTAAATCCTAATCTCCACTGTGGTGGTGCTTGGAGGTGGGGCCTTCAGAAGGTGATTAGGTCCTGAGGGTGGGATCCAGAGTTGGGCACCTGTTGACTTTTCTCCTTAGAAAAAGCCCCTCTCCTATTTCCATGAGTTGTCTCATCTCCAATAGCTTTCCCCAGCTTTCATGTTTCTGTGCTCTTGTTTTTCACTTTTTCTCTCCCTTCCCTCCTACCTTTGCTCCTAAGACTTCACTCTTGGAACTCTGTGGAATTTCCCTCCAGTTTTCCAATAGAGATCTGCTCCTCCTGTGTTCTCTCTCCCCAGCATTTACGAAAGCGCCTTCGGACTTCAGGACGCATCCCCTGATGCCTCCAAGCCACTGGGCCCAGGTCAGAAGAGGGGTGTCCCTTTTCAGTACATGCTCCTCTTTCACCTTCAACACAAGTCCTAACATACCACGTTCAGGAAGACTTAAAAGAACAAAACCGTTGCATGGTCTATGGGTTAGCAAGTGGTTCACTGAGGACAGCCTTTATGGCCGTCATGCCCATGCTACGGGTGGGAAAACCCACGCTCAGAAAGATAAATAGCATGCCTGGTATTACATATCTTGTCTTCTGCTCTTTACCCTCTGAGTACCCCTTTAAAGCTTACCTTTCGGCTCACTTCCCGTGGAGTTTTCTGACCTCATCCCACCAAGTCTCAGTCCTCAGGCCGGCTTCCTTCAAGCTGAAGGATTCCCAGGCAGGCCACTCCGCCGAGGCATAGGCACAGGTGTGCATTTTCAGGAGGACCTTCACAGCCTAACACAAGGAATCGAGCAATGGGCCGGTTTTAGGCACTTGGCTCCCTTTACATGGTGGTGGCGGGAACAGTAGTGGGAGGTGAGGCAAGCACATCAGAGGCAGCCTTTTAGGGGCATTTCAACCCCAATCGAGGGGAAAGTGGTGGGAATTATTAGGTCTGCCACTAGAGGGCAGATGAGTCAAATTTTGGAATGTTTGCTGGCAATTGGGAAGCCTTGTGAATTTTTTTGTTTTCATATCCCTTCCACCCTATGCCCCCCATTAGACAAGAGACTAGAGACCAGGGTCACCCGAAATAGAAAAATTAAAGGCGTTTCCATTGCTATAGATAAGTGTAGGTGCTCCTCATCTTTGCTCAGTGTATACAGCGTACTAGGCCTGCCCTAAGGAAGCAAACCGGGAGCATGGTACTAACAGCCTAGTATCCAGTGCCTGTTATGTGCCAGGCAGCATGCTAGGCCATTTACCTACATAACCTTCTTTGATCCTCATAACTGCCTTCTGAGGCAAATTTTTAAAATCATTACTCTGCAGGTGATGACAAGCTTGTTAAGGTTGAATATATTGCTCAAATGCAAGTAGCTAATAAGTGGCAGCTGCGAGACTTGTTTTTGCTTTTGCTTTCTTTTTAGGGTTGCACCTGCAGCATATGGAACTTTCCGGGCTAGGGGTCAAATCGGAGCTGCAGCTGCCGGCCAACACCATGGCCACAGCAATGCCAGATCTGAATCACATCTGCTACCTATGCTGCAGCTTATGGCAATGCTGGATCCTTAACCCACTGAGAAAGGCCAGGGGTCGAACCCACATCCTCATGGATACTACATCAGGTTCGTAACCCACAACGGGAACCCCAGGTACGGGATTTGAATTGATGTTTGTGAAGGAGGGAGTTGATGGGAAAAAGCAGTCTTGTAAGGGCCTGGAATTAAGTGGTAAACTACCATTCAAAGCCCCTAATAGGGCTTCAGGCCTGGGCACTGTCTTATGATTGCTGCTCTAAGAGGAAAAAATACCTTTAAGGAAATTATATGTATTTTCACTGTAAAAAAAAAAAAAAAAAAAAAGCACAGACTATCTAAAGAAGAAAGCAAAAACTACCTTTAAATCTTATCTGGGTAAAACATTTCTAACTATTTTTAGTCAGGTTCCTATGATACTACTTTTAAGTGGTTTTTTGGGCTTTTTTTGTTTGTCTTTTTACAGCAGCACCTGCGGCATGTGAAAGTTCCTGGAACTGTAGGAACTACAAATTGGAACTGTAGCTGAGGCCTATGCCGCAGTCACAGCAACACCAAATCTGAGCCGCATCTGCGATCTATACTGCTGCTTATGGCCATGCCAGATCCATGGCCCACTGAGCAAGGCCAGGGATTGAACCTACAACCTCATGGATACCATGTCAGTTTCTTAACCCACTGAGCCACAGTGGGAATGCCCCTTTTATGAATGGGTTTTTCTTTTTTTGTATCCATGTAGCTACATGAATATATTACCATGTAGATAAATACAGACTCTTCATTATTGATTTTAATGATTGTTTTGTTCTATTATACTTAAATCCCTGTATCAAGTTCCTATTAATAAACTTTTCATCAATTTCCAGTTTTTTATCCTTGGAACAAGTGTGTGACCAATTCTTTAGCAGGTCTGCTTCTGTTCAAGGCATATTCCCATTTTGTTCGCTGGATCCCATCTCATCTCTCTAAAGTCCTTTGTCGTTTCTTCCCCTCTGCTATGCCATTTCTATAGCAAACAGATATCAGATAATAGCTCCCATCTTAAACAAAAATTTTCCCTGATGTCACTCCACCTCCAGCTTTAGCCCCTTTTCTTTGTTTTCCCCAGACACCTAAAGTTCTGGAAAGAGTTGTTTAGACCTGCCAGCCTCGCTTTCTCTCCTGCTTTCTCTGAAACTCACTCCAATCAGATTTTCATCCACAGTGCTCCACAGGCAATTCCTGTCAAGGTCACCAGTGACCGCCACCATGTCAAACCCTATGGTCATCCTCCATCCATCTTTCTGGCAGCATTTGACATACTGGCCATTCCTTTCTTGCTTGGAATTCTTCATGTGTCTTCCAGGAAACCTCTTTCTTGGGTTTTCTCCTACTTCATTGGCCACAGTCTGTTTTGCTTGTTTCTCCTTGTCTTCCTGTTCTCCAAATTTTGGAGCATCCAAGTGTTCAGATCTCAGACCTCTTCTCTTCATTATATACACTCACCCCTTAGATGATCTCATCTGGTCCCAGGATTAAATACTACCCATATGCCCAGACTTCTCCCTGAGCTCCAGATTCGTAATCCAAGTGCCTTCCTGACAGCTCTACTTTGATGTCTAATAGACATCAAAACTTGCCAATCAAATCAGCTTGATTGACTCCTCCAACCTCACCTCAGCCTCTTCCTCCAGGCTTCCTCAGCTCAATCAATACCATAGTTCTCAGCCCTAAATCTCAGTCATCTCTGACTCCTTTATTTGTCTTACAGCTCACATCTGTCAGGAAATCCTGTTGGCTCTACCTTCAAAACATATCTAGGAGTTCCCGTCGTGGCTCAGTGGTTAACGATCCCAACTAGTAACCGTGGGGTTTCACGTTTGATTCCTGGCCTCGCTCAGTGGGTTAAGGATCCGGCTTCGCCACGAGTTGTGGGGCAGGTCGCAGACACAGCTCGGATCCCTCATTGCTGTGGCTGTGGCGTAGGCCGGAGGGGAGGCTACAGCTCAGATTTGACCCCTAGCCTGGGAACTTCCATATGCGGAGGGTGTGGCTCTAAAAAAAACAAAAGACAAAAAAAAAAAAAAAAATCTAGAACTCTGCCACTTTCAACCACCTCCCCCGCCCCTCCCTTCTCAGGTCTCATCTGGATTCTTACAATCTCATCCCAAGTGGTCTTCCTATTCCCACTCCTCCACCCAGCAGCCAGAGGTCTTTATAATTCAAGTCATCAGCATTCACTGCTCTGCCCAAAGCCTTCCACTTCTGCCTGTTTCACTGGTGGTCAAACCCAATGGCCCCACCCTGATTGACAAGGCCCCGTGTGGTCTCAGAAAACGGCCCCCTCAGTTTCCGCCACTTTACCCCTCCCTCTACTCTGCTCAGTCTCACAGGTCTCCTCACTGACCCCACCTTTGCACCTGCTCTTCTCTCTGGCTGATCATCTGTCCGCAGGGTCCTTAAGCTCTGCTTCCCTTCTTCCTTCAAGTTCCTGCTCAAAGTCTCCTTTTCAAAGAGGTTTTCCTGATCACCTTGTGACTCACAGCACATTCCATTTTCTATCGCTCTTTCCCTGCTTTGTTTTCCTTACCATTACCACTGCGTGCGTGATCCCCCCCCCCCCACAAGCTGTCATTTGGCTCCCATGACAATAATGTATGCTCCGTGAAGGCAGGCATTTTGCTTGTTTTGTTCTTGGCTATACCCCTAACTCCTTCTCTAGTGCCTGACACCTATAAGGGCTCAATATATATCTGTTGAATGAATGAATATTCATCTTCTAGTGTAATTATCTCCTTCTAGTAGATTTCTAGGAGTGGGATTACTGCCTCCCAGGTCATGAATTTTAAAGACATATTTGACCAATTTATATTCCCATCAGCAGAGTATATGACAGTGCCATTGACCCCAACACTCACCAAAGAGGGTTTTGTCAATACCTTTCATCTTTAGTAACCTTATAGGCAAAATATTTTCTTTTCATTTGCATTTTGGGATCATTTGCATGTTTTAGGTATAGATTTACTGACTATTTCTGCATGCATTATTTGTGTGAATTTCTAGATTATGTTTTGTGTCTACTTTTCTATTATGGTGCTTTCTTTTATTGATTTGTTCTCTGTGCATTAAATCTTTGTTTAAATTGCCACTATTTTCCCCAGGTTTTCATCTGTCTTTCAACTTTGTTTTTGCCAAAAAGATGCTAACAATATATTATGCAGTCAAATTTATTCATTTTTCCCTAGTGACTTTTTATTTTCTCCAATAGGAATATGGTTATATGAATGAATATTTGAATATTAAGCTTGCCCAGGCTTTCTTGGAAATGTTTACTAAGTATATTTTTTTTCTTGTGGATACAGTATTATGAGTCCAGGTAGAAGGAGGTGGTATAGTGTTACCTGGCCCATCAAACATATAGTTCAAGGAATCTGTGGGTCGGGGGTAGGGCTGTTATACTGAGGCAGAATGCCACAAACCCAATTTCCTGCGAAGTTCATGGGAGAGTGAGCTGACTACAGCTGTTAAACACATATTCACAAAGCAGGTGCCAGAGAGAGAACATTGTGTAGCTCCTAGAAGCTGTGCACTCACATTGTTCTGCTCCAGAGACATGCCAAGGAATATAACCGCACAGTTCTGGAGAATCAGGATGACAGGTTTCCCCACTTGCAAAATGGTATAATCACCAGCTATTTCCCCTCCCCTGTCAGCAGTATTGGCTGACATGTATCTCACCACAAAGTGATGCTGTATTTATGCACAGAGGCAGATGTCTTCCCAGCCACCCTCACCCCTTGTGCATCAGGCACTAAAGATGCCCGCAGGTGAAGTGACAATACTTTCTGGTCCCAATATAAATGAGGAGTTCACTCAAATTAATACGCCTGAGGATAGCACTTCCCCTCCATTGCTGCAGATGTGTTGAGGTGTCCTGAGATATTTATTCCTCTCTGGCTCTCAGGGCTGCCGGTACAGGGTCTGGAGTGGGTGCCTGGATCCCCAACCCTTATGCCTCAAAGTTCTCTCCATGGACAAGAAGCATCTTTTGAGAGCTTGTTAGAAATGCAGAATTTCAGTCCTCATCTCAGCATCTGCATTTTCACAAGATGCCAAGGTGATTGCTTAAAGTTTCAGAAGCCGTACCCACAAACAATTGATTCTGGTCCTGAACAGCCCCATCTTTTTATCCCACCATGGTGTGTAAATATTATCATTTTTTTGATTGTGAACACATTTGGAGAGCACTGATTATTCTAATCAGAGCTAGAAAGAATGTCAAATAATGTTGCTGCTACTGCTGTTGTTTTTTTAATGGAAAAGAGTGGACACCACTTAGCATCTGATTTTGTTGGCTTTGTACCCATCTCTAATTGTTCATGTATAATATAAGCCTTGCTCCTTTCCAGTGAAACTGTATGATCCTAAAGGACAAAATGTTATTTCACCCTATAAACACTTCCCTACAATTTTTTAGTGCCATAAACAGTGTTTTGTAAACTTTGCATAGGAATCACTGGGTGGATGGCGGTGGCAGGAGGGTGTCTTGTTAAAAGACAGATGCTTATTCAGTGGCTTTGAGAGTCTACAAGCGCTCAGGTGATGCTGATACTGCTGGTCCATGGACCACATGTTGAGTATCAAAATTTTATTTATTTATTTTTATTTTTTATTTTTTGCTTTTTAGGGCTGCACCCATGGCATATGGAAGTTCCCAGGCCTGGGGTCAAATCAGAGCTACAGCTGCTGGCCTACACCACAGCAGCCCTTGGGATCTGAGCCACGTCTGTGACCTACACCACAGCTCATGGCAACGCCAGATACCCAACCCACAGCACTGTATAAGGAATACAGCATAATGATTTGACTTACGTACATCGTGAAATGATTGTCATAATAAATTCAGTGAATATCCATCATCTCTTATATATACAAAATTAAAGAAATCAAAAAACAATATATTTTCGCTTGTGATGAGAACTCTCAGGATTTGCTCTCTTGACAACTTTCATATGTAACATACAGCTGTGTTAATTATATTTACAATGTTGTACATTTATATCCCCAGCACTTACTAATAACTAACTGCAAGTGTGTACCCTTTGACTGCCTCCATCCAATTCCCCTTCCCCCACACCCCACCTCTGGTCACTACAGATCTGATCTCTTTTTCTATGTGTTTGTTTATTTTTGAAGTGTAATTGACTTGTAGCACTATATCAATTCCTGGTGCTCAATGTAGTGATTTCATCTTTCTATACATTTAAAAATGATCATCATGATAAGTCTAGTTATGATCTATCACTATACAAATATATTATACAGTTATTGGCTATATTTTCCACACTGTCTGGTTAATACCCGTGGCTCATTTATTTTGCACCTGGAAGTTTGTACCGCTTAATCTCCTTCATCTATTTCTTTCCTTCCCCCTGTCCCCTTCTCCTCTGGTAACCACCTGTTTATTCTCTGTATTTATAACTCTGTTTCTGTTTGTTATAGTTGTTCATTTGTTTTATTTTTCGATTCCAGATATAAATGAAATCATACAGCATTTGTCTTTCTCTGTCTCACTTATTTCACTTAGTGTAATACCCTCTAGATCCATTCAGGTTATTGCAGATGGCAAGATTTCATTACTTTTTATGGTTAACTATGCACCGTGTATATATAAATGCCACATCTTCTTTATCTGCTGATGGGCACTTAGGTTGCTTCCATATCTTGGCAATTGTAAATAATGCTGTAGTGACAATAGGGGTACATACATCTTTTTGAATTAGTATTTTCATTCTCTTTGGGTAAATACCCAGGAATGGAATTATTGGATTGTATAGTGTTCAATTTTTAATTTTTCGAGGAATTTCCATACTGGTTTCCATAGTGGTTGTACCAATTTACATTCCCACCAACAGTGCACTTTTCTCCATATCCTCATCAACACTTGTTATTTACTGCCTTTTTGATAATAGCTATTTTGATAGGTGTACGGTAGTATCTCATTGTGGGTTTTTTTTTGTTGTTTTTTTTTTTTTTTTTTTTTTTTTTTTTTTTTGTCTTTTTGCTGTTTCTTGGGCCGCTCCCATGGCATATGGAGGTTCCCAGGCTAGGGGTCTAATAGGAGCTATAGCCACCAGCCTACGCCAGAGCCACAGCAACGCAGGATCCAAGCCGCTTCTGTGACCTACACCACAGCTCATGGCAACGCCAGATCGTTAACCCACTGAGCAAGGGCAGGGATCGAACCCGCCACCTCATGGTTCCTAGTCGGATTCGTTAACCACTGCGCCACGACGGGAACTCCTCATTGTGGTTTTGATTTGCATTTGCATTTCCCTCACGCTTAGTGGTGTTGAGCATCATTTCATGTGTCTCTTGGCCATGTGTATGTTTTCTTTAGAAAAATGTCTATTCACATTCTCTGCCCATTTTTTAATCTTTTTTTTTTTTTTACGTTGAGTTGTATGGCTAAGCCAATTTTTATAATGGAATAGCTAACACTTATTCCAAATTGATTAAGTGTGGATATTGACTTTACCAGAGAGCTTGCTAGAAAAAGAATCTCAGTCTTCGACCCACATTCACGGAGTCAGAATTTGCACTTCAACAAGATCCCCAGGTGACCTCTACGCACATGGAGTTGGAGAAGCACTTTTTGCGTGCATAACCTCATTTCATTTTATGTGTCCAGCACACCGTGGGGTAATTTTTTAGATGTGTGGGAATTGAGGTCTAGGGAAATAACTTGCCTAATAAGTTCATACAGCTAGTGACAATTCAAAATAGGTCCCGTCTGACTGTAGATCCCATGTTATTAATGGGTGTACTAGTGATTCTCAGAGTTTCATGTGTGGAAGAGTTTCCTGGGGAGTTTATTAAAAATACTATTTCCTCTGCATCCTTCCTGAAATTCTGACCCAACTCATCTAGGCCATGGCCCAGAAATCAGCATTTTACCCACCCATCCCAGGGGTTTTGAGGCAGGTGGTCACAGAACACAATTTGCAAAATACTGCACTTTACTCTCTGAATGTACTTTTGGGGAGAAAACTACCCTGTATTTCCAGAGCACTTCAGTGTGAGGCCTTGGGTGATAATAATGACTTTCCCCACCTCAGTGGACCCAGATCACCTGGAAAGCTTGGATCACCATTCCAAGCTTTGCGGGAGAGTGTGGAGGGGCCCCCCACCCCCATCCCAGCTGAACAGGTGTATCAAAGCAGGGGTCTGATTGAATACCAGACAGACGCTGAGGCCACGTAAGAGAAAGATCCAGGATCTATTTAAGAACAAACCCAAAAGCTTGTTATTTTTCACAATCTACAAAATTGAACACAGGCAGGGATGTTGGTTACCTTTTAAAATTTTTATTATGATTTCATGTATAATTTAGACCACTGCGTGGCTGTCACACTCCTGCTAATACATTGCGTACACCCTGAACACAGTGAAAATGAGGCAGCACAGCAGAATCAGTGTGTTCATGGCTGAACCCCTTGGGGCAGGGAGGAGTTAAAGAATGATGCATGGTGACTAGCCACAAAGGTGCAGAAGCCCCTCTCCAACTTTATTTCAACAGAGATCATTTCTTGAACATAAGTATATTTTTGACGTACCCTCCTCTTCCAAAGAGTTCAGGGTGTAACACACACACACTCTCTCTCTCTCAGTCCCTCGGTCCCTTCATTTGCTGACTGCTGCAAGTGAATCTAGCATTGATGTATGAACTGAAAGGGAACTAAGGGAACAGAAGTGGAAAGAATAAATAATAGTGAATTACTTTGTAAAACTTCCCATTTTGAATCCGTTCTTTTATTATCTTATTTAACAGCCTGTAATGGGCGCTCTCCCAGGCTGAGCCATTTGGTCGATACTTGACTCCATCATGGCTTCCACCCTCAAGGTGTTGCAGGAAGGGGGATCCCTTCCAGGGCCTGAGAATGAGCTCTAACCCTTGGAAATTAATTGTCCCAGGAGACATATATGCTGACAAAGCAAAAGACTTTATTGAGGAGGGGTGACCAGGTGGAGAGCAACAGGGTAGGGGAACCCAGGAGAACTGCTCTGCTATGTGGCTCATAGTCTCAGGTTTTATGGGAATGGGGTTAGCTTCCAGGTTGTCTCTGGCCGATCATCTTGCTCAGCCCGTGCTTGATCTGACTTAGAGTTCTTTTCGGTGGCATGTTCAGCTCTCAATCAAGATGGATTCCAGCGCCAAGGATTCTGGGAGGTTGGTGGTCTCTTCCCTCCTGTTGGCCCCTCCTAGATTCTCCCTGCTAGTCTTCAGGGCAGAACCATGTGCCTTAGCAGGGCCTCCTGTTGTGAAACAACTCATGCAAGCAGCTATTATCATGCCCAGCCAAGGTGGGCAGTTTCAGTGAATGGTCCCCTAACAAAGGTACCAAGGTTTCCTGGAAGAGTGGGATAGAGATGGGAGGAGAAACAGAAATACACACTTTTAGCACATTAACTTAATGCAGGAAATGCCTCTCCCAAATCTACCTCCCTGGAATGCATCTGTTATCAATAAGGAAGAAATCCAGGCCTTGGAAAATGCCGTAAGAGTGAGCAGACACGATCTGGAGAAGGGCTGCTTAGTGTCAGACACTCCTCTAAACAGTGCCATCTCTGAAGTTATCCCAGACGTACAGACAAGGAGGGGAAGGCCCCAGACCCTGGAGAGTGCAAATGGTCCCCGGGTTACACTGGGGGAATGGGGCATCGTCAGGACCAACCATCACCAGGTCTGGGGCAGCGCTCTTTTGACTTTGCCACTTATTTCCATGGTTGAGAAGGTGATAAAGAGAAGAAAGGAAAATCTATATGTGAAGAAAATTTGACATAGAAAGCAGCACCTCTAGTGATCTGCTGGGGTTTTAGAAACTTAATTCTGTAGTATTGGACAAAGCTCAGTATTTTATGTTCCTTTTTTTTTCTTTTAAAGGGCTGCACCCACGGCATATGGAAGTTCCCAGGCTAGGGGTCAACTCGGAGCTGTAGCTGCTGGCCTATAACACAGTGACAGCAACAGCAGATCTATAAACCACTGAGTGAGGCCAGGGATCAAACCCGCATCCTCATGAATCCTAGTCAGGTTTGTTACCACCGAGCCACGATGGGAACTCCAGAGTTTAGTAATTTTCTAGATGAGTAGAAGGCTTAGGCAAGGCCAGATGGGTTATTTCTTCTTATAAAGCCTGAAAGAGACCCCTTAAAGTGAGTCCACTACAGGCTTCTCATATGTTAATGCTTAGTTTACGCAGAGGGGACCCTGGTATCACATAGGATGCTCGATTCTGGGATGAGATTTTGGTAAGAGTCTTAAACCCAGAAATACAGATGAACTCAAGGTTCTCAGATTCCACACCTCCATCCAGGTGCTGAGTTGTCAGAGGATATATGAGTATGTTGCTTTTGCCTGGCTGGTGGCTCTCTCATCCCACGCTGACCATCATGGTGTGTTGGGGCTAGAGTTTAAGTCTAGTGGTCTGTCTGTCTGAAGTTGCTGTATGTGGCAGGAATCCAAGGATGTGTGAATCAGTTATACTACAGTAACAAATAAGACTCCCAAATCCCAATGTTTATGATAATAAAGGTTTATTTCTCATTCTGTGTCCAAAAATTGGTCAGCTGCCACTCTGTTCCACATCTGCATAGTGGGATCAGGCTGAATAGCTTCTCCTGGGAATACTACCTGTCGTTAAGGAAGCTAATGAACCCAACTAGGATCCATGAGGATGTGGGTTCGATCCCTGGCCTCTCTCAGTGGGTTAAGGATCTGGCGTTGCCATGAGCTGTGGTGTAGACTGCAGATGCAACTCGGATCCAGCGTTGCTGTGGCTCTGGTGTAGGCTGGCAGCTGTGGCTCCCATTCAACACCTAGCCTGGGAACTTCCATATGCCGCAGATGTGGCCCTTAGAAGAAAAAAAGAGGGAAAAGAAAAGATGGCAAACCATGTTCCTAGTGTCACTTCTGCCCACTTTCCATTGGCCATGTGAGCCCATAGCTGCTCTGAAGCTCAGGAGGGTAGACTTTTCTTTTTCTTTTTTTAAATTTTTTGCTTTTAGGACCGTACCTGTGGCATATGGAAGTTCCCAGGCTAGGGGTTGTATCAGAGCTACAGCTGCCAGCCTATGCCACAGCCACAGCAACTCAGGATCCAAGTCACATTTGTGACCTACACCACAGCTCCCGCCACACTGGATCCTTTGCCCATTGAGCAAGGCCAGGGATCGAACCCGCATCCTCATGGATACTGGTTAGGTTCGTAACCCACTGAGCCGCAGCAGGAACTCCAGGGCACACTTTCATAATCCTCTCTTAGGGAGGAGGACCAGAGTATTTGGTGACGACTAAATCAGTTTACTACAATGAGTCAAGAGCTCTGAGGAAAAAATTGGGGATCTAAATTTACAAGTCAGTTGTGATGGATGAAAGCAGAGGCAGAATTGGAAAGGAAGACCAGTGAGGCTAGAATCCACCAGAGCTGAAGGAATACAGGCATTCAGAGCAAGGTGGGGTCAAGGGTGGTCTCCATGGATACCCTGGGTGGTTTTCATCCACTGACCTGTGACTGGCTGGGACAGGAATGAACTGGATTGTTTAAAGGGTCACAAATATGCAAGCTTGGGAAACAGAACTCAGTAGGGTCCCTCAGGAGAATGCGAGTTACCATTTTGTGTGTTTGACGTGGTCAGCGTTGTTCTCACATTGTCTTGTCTTCAGCGCTGTAGACCCTGATCACCCTGGAGAAACTGAGGCAGCAGGCTGTTGCACCAGCAGTGGGCTCTAGGACACCTTCCGTGTCTCCAGCCTTAGAGGATCCTTTTTAGAACCTTGAATGCCCTTTTCTCAAAAGAGGTAACAGATTGTATAAAACCCTTCCAACTCAGTTTAAAGGGCTTTTGATAAAAAGATGGTGCAGTTTGGAGAGCCTTGCAGATGGTAACTTGTCTGTGATAAATAATGATTTACATTGAGCAAAGTCATGATTGTTAAGTTAGTTTTGTTTTCCCATTCCCTGGAGCAATTGCAGATTAAACTCTGCAACAATGAAGAAAAGGCTAATTACTGGTTCAGGCAAAGGAACACAGGATCCAATTCTTGCCCTTTTAGACCTTGAGAGAAAGTAGAAAGTGAGATTGGTTCAACACTTTCTACTGTTTCTTTTTTTCTTTTCTTTTCTTGGCCACTCCTTCAGCATGCAGAAGTTCCTGGGCCAGAAACTGAACCCAAGCCATGGTAGTGATAATGCCAGATCCTTAACCCACTGAACTACCAACTACCATTCCTTTACTTAGTGTTCATCTCACTAGTTTGGGACTTTTATCTCCCAAGGGGCCTGCAGTGACCTCTTGCCTCTCCCTGTAGCTCTCTTCCCAGGTCTGCCTCTCAAGCTATGGTCTTCGTCTCCAAAATTCTTTCTTCTCCACTGTCAAAATTTCCATTCAATTCCCTTGGTTGAGTGTCATCCTTAAGAGCAATACTGGAGGACTCTGTGGATAGATTAATTCATTTTTTTTAGACTAATTCAGATGAAAGTGTAAGAGACTGGTAACCGGTCAATATGTTAGTATTTCCTAGGAATATTTGCATGTCAAAGTTTTCCCAGGACAATGCTTCAGCTAAGTGAAGGCTGCCATAATAAGTGGAATATGAAGCAGTGTGGCTTGCTAGTGGGGGAGCTCTTTTGTTTGGGGGCTCTTTCTGGATTATTCCCAGTCTCTTCTAAACAGCTTGTATTTATCACAGCCTCCAGTATTTGTTAGCACTCAGCTTGACACATAATTCAAGCAGACTTCTGCATAGCACTGGGCTACTTTCAGCCAGAGAGAGTGAATTTCAAGGGCCTATGCCAGCATGGCCAGGAAAAAACTAGTAATTATAACACCGTACATATCATCAAGATTCACGACAATAAAATCATGAACTTCTAAGCATTATCACATGGATTAACATAGCTAATCCTTTATTTTTATTTATTATTATTATTATTATTATTATTTTGTCTTTTTGCCATTCCTTAGGCTGCTCCCACCACATATGGAGGTTCCCAGGCTAGGGGTCGAATTGGAGCTGTAGCTGCCCTCCTACGCAGAGCCACAGCCATGTGAGATCCAAGCCGCGTCTGCAACCTACACCACGGCTCATGGCAACACCGGATCCTTAACCCACTGAGCAAGGCCAGAGATCAAACCCACAACCTCATGGTTCCTAGTCAGATTCGTTAACCACTGAGTCACAACAGGAACTCCAACATAGCTAATTCTTTAAAAGTCCATGATGGGGAGATCCCATCATGGCTCAGCAGAAACGAATTTGAGTAGCATCCATGAGGACGCGGGTTCTATCCCTGGCCTCACTCATTGGGTTAAGGATTCAGCATTGCCTTGAGCTGTGGTGGAGGTCACAGACGTGGCTCAGATCCAGCGTTGCTGTGGCTGTGGCATAGGCCAGTGGCTACAGCTCCAATTTGACCCCTAGCCTGGGAACCTCCATATACTGAGGCGGCAGCCCTAAGAAGCAAAAAATGAAAAAATTAAAAAAAAAATCAAAGTCCATGATGAGGGCAGTTTTATTATCCCACATCTTATGGAGGCCAGAACTGAGATTCAGAGATAGTAGGTAACTTATGTAAGGTCTCATAGCTAGTTAGTCTCCCCATACCTCCTCCAGTTCATTTCCTTCATGCAATGCTGCTCCTTCAGCCTCTGGCATTTAGAGTTTGGATCAGGCAGGGCAGAAGTGCAAGACGGTAGGGAGCTATGTCATCAGCAAAGCCCAGGTGCTCAGCCCCACCTCGGCCAGGCCAGTGCTTTGCAGCTGGGCATGGCCTCAGCATTGAGAGGGGTGGAGGGGGTGGGGCTTCTTTTCTATATTGGCATTCAGCATCTGTGTGGGTATTGATTTCCTTCTCAAAGGATTCCATCTGCTTTCTATCTAATTATGTTACTAATCTTCATCCCAGTCCTTTAAGGATTTTTATCCCTGTTCTAGAGGTGCAGGTTTCCAGGGTTACCAGAAATCCATAGACTGAAGACTTTCTCCGGCTTTCTTATAAAGGTCGTTATCGGTGGAAATCTTACTCTTCTTCACCTTTGTTTTCTGGCTGGTGTGTCTCACAACTTTTCTGTTTTACTTCTCCTTGCAGTTGAATTTTTAAGAATAATCCCCGAGAAGCTGCCTTGTGCAGAAGAAGATGTAAAATAAATTACATCAATGTCATTTGATAAACAAACCAACCCCGAAAGCAAAGGCAATGTCCTGGGTGGGGGTGGGGGGAAGTGCGCTGCTCTTGGAATCAGCAGAGCAGAGATGGTCAGTAACTAGCTGTGTGGTCCTGACCTAGTCATGTAATTGCTCCCATCCGAGTCTCTGCTGCTTTATCGATGAGAAGGGAACTTTGATTTGGGGGGATTCAGTGAGAGATTTGTCAGATGGGGCTTTTCAGACTTTAATGTGTATAGTAATCGCCTGTAGAAAATGCAACTTCAAATGCAGATTCTGAACCGCTAAATCTGAGGTGGGGCCTGGGAGATTAAACTCTCAAATAATGGGACAAAGGTTGAGAACCACTGTTTAAAGAAATCTTGGGAGTTCCCCTTGCAGCTCGGCGAGCTAAGAACCTGACGCATTGTCCATGAGGATGTGGGTTCGCTCCATAGGTTAAGGATCCCACGTTGCTGAAAGCTGTGGTGTAGGTCGCAGATGCGCCTTGACTGCATCTCCAATTTGAACCCTGGCCTAGGAACTTACATATGCTGCAGGTATGACCGTAAAAAGAAAAAAAAAAAAAAGAAAGAAAGAAATCTTGGAACAGCCTGTGACCACAGCCACCAAAAAAGTGTGTATGAGCGCTGAAGGGAGAGGAAATCAGAGCAGCATTTATAAAACTTCACAAGTCATATTTAAGGCCTGCCGTGAAGTAGTGTTTAAATGCAACATTTTGAGAAAAAGAATGTATATATGTAGGTGTGACTGGGTCACCTTGCTGTACAGTAGAAAATTGACAGAACACTGTAAACCAGCTATAATGGAACAAAATAAAAATCATTTAAAATAAAAAAGTAAATGCAGCATTTATTTTTTATATTTACTTATGACAGAAATAATGAGTGGTATTTGTGGACAGAAGGCTAACCCACATCAACACTTTCATTGGCTGACATTCAGACTGATTTACGGTGCCAGGGACTAAAGGTTTGCTAATATCCCAGCATCCTATGGCACAAACAGCCAAATTAAACTCAGTACCCAGGACCTGCATGATTAGAGTTATGAACTATTCCAATCTACCTCGAAGACCAGTCAGAGGGAGAGTATTGTAGGATCAGGAGGGAGACACATTTGGGAAGCAGAAATTGTATTTAGAAAATAATTCCTGGAGTTCCTGCTGTGGCGCAAAGGGATTGGTGGCTCCTCTGGAGCGCTGGCATGCAGGTTCGACCCTGGCCTGGCACAGTGGGTTAAGGATATCGTTGCTGCTGCTGTGGTGAAGGTTGAAACTGCAGCTGGGATCCGATCCCTGGCCCTGGAACTCCATAAGCTGTTGGGGGAAGAAAAGAAAAGAGGAGAAGAGAAGAGAAAAGAGAAAAAGAGAAGAGAAAAGAAACCCCACCAGCTGTTTACGTATCAGATACATTGTGTGGCTGTTTCAGTTTGCCTTGAGGTTTGATGGATTGTTGACCTGGAGAAAAAATTTCTCTTTTCTCATTTGGAGAAAGAGGGCAAAGTCTTGTTATAATTAACATCATATTCCGTTGTATTCCCAGGTCCAAATTCTCCACCCCACCCCCAGGCACTGCACAATCTTGGAAAGGGTTGTAGACCAACCACGCTGCTAACCCCAGGCTTTGTTATCTTCAGAAGGATGAAGTGCTTTATGGCTTAAAAAGCCCTTTTACTTACATTATCTTATTTGATCCTTTTGACTATCCTTTAAGCCAGATAATATTATCTCCATGATCAGTTTTGGAGAATTTATGTGATGTCGACAAGGTCAAACAGGAAGTAGCAGACCTTGAAGGCAAAACTATCTTCTGACCACTTATTTATTGCTCTTTCCACAATAATTTATCTGTCCTTGTTCCAGAAAGTTATCTTTTCAATCTCTGCACTCACATTAGCAGCTTCTAAAAAATAATGATGCCCAGGTCTTATCCCAGATCAATTAAATCAGGATCTTTGGGTTGGAGCCAAAAATCTATCTGCATTTTTTTTTCTTTTTTCTTTTTAGGGCTGCCTCTGTGGCATATGGAGGTTCCCAGGCTAAGGGTCCATTCAGAGTTATAGCTGCTGGCCTACGCCACAGCCACAGTAACTCGGGATCTGAGCCCGTCTTCAACCTACACCAGAGGTCGTGGCAACAGATTGAACCTGTTTCCTCATGGATATTAGTCAGATTCGTTTCCGATGCACCATGAAAGTAACTCCTCCATCTGCATTATTTTTTTTTTTTTTTTTTTTTGTCTTTTTAGGGCCATACCCACGGCACATGGAGGTTCCCAGGCTAGGGGTCTAATCGGAGCTGTTGCTACCAGCCTACACCACAGCCACAGCAATATGGGATCTGAGCCACATCTGCGCCAACACCACAGTTCACGGCAATGCCGGATCCTCAACCCCCTGAGCAAGGCCAGAGATGGAACCCACAACCTCATGGTTCCTAGTCGGATTCGTTTCCACTGTGCCACAACAGGAGCTCCTCCTTATCGCTGTTTTTTAAGATTCCAATTAAGGGCTTCAGAATTACTCATGTAGGGCGGGGGTAGGGGGAGGGGACAGGGAGGTAGAGACTTGCCTTTCTCCATTAGTATTTGAGCCATGTTAGAAGAAAACGCAGTATCAGTTTTTACATCAATATTTGAAATGTGTCCAAATGACAAATTCTTTTTTTTAAATGATTTTTATTTTTTCCATTATAGCTGGTTTACAGTATTCTGCCAAATGACAAATTCTTCCTCAATTGTCTTCCACTGGTTGCTCTCAACCTTGGTTGAGCCTGAGACCCCAACCTTTCAATATCAGACTGAAGGTTACAGCTCAGTGACATCAACCTTAAAGGAAGCCTTAAGATCTAGGTTAGACTGGGTGCAGAGGAATTTGCTTTTGGCCAGATATCTTATGCTGCCTAAGCAGAAGAAGAATCATGGCTTCAGTTAAATATTTTGGGTCTCTTAAACCAACATGTCAGGAAGGTCTCCCTAACCTCTGTTAGTGACATTTGCATTCAATCCAAGACTACTTATTGAAGGAATATTTCATTAGAAGATTCAGAATGGAATAAAACAGAGTCCTAATCATTTGTTCATCCAACATTAATCAAGCTGTTGCTATGTGCCAAGTTCTGGCCTAAACATTGCATGAAGATAAATAAGCTGCTGCCTCCTCCCCAGAGGCTTCTGATCCGGTGGGGAGACTGACCCACAATATTTCCTCAGCCTCCCCTGCAAGGTAGGAGCAGTATTTCCACATCCTGGTTACAGATCAAGAGAAAGAAGGAAGGCAGGAAGCATGGGCTGTCCCCTTTGTTAGCTGTCCACTGCCCTCTCCTCCTGCAGACGTGAGCTCCAAAAGGAAGCAGACCCAGCACACTGGTACCTCCTGACAATTAGAGGGCTTAGCTTCAGCACTTTTTGGAGCTCTTCAAGGTCGCAGTAATACTCTCTGACTTCTCTGGGGTTCTGTAGTTCATTTTATAATGAGAAAAGGAAGAGGCGTGTTCTGATATAGTGGCCCTTTGATTGGTCTCTTAAAGCCACGGGGACCTCTTCCTGGATCCTAAGGCTTACAGGCACTTGTTGGGTAATTTCACCTACATGAGGGTAACACACCACAGCAAGAGTAAATCCACCCTCTCCCCATTTTCCCATTATAACATAACTCACTTAACTGGGGCAAGAATACTGGATCTTGACTTTCCAACTCAGCAGGACACTGAGTAGGACTCCATCAGGCCAAGGGTAAAGTAGGAGACATCTGGGGTCTGGGCATTAGCCAGATCACTAGGTAAGGGTGAGCCAAAGATCATGAGAGTCGGATATTCGCGGACAGGAACAGACAGACATCAGCTGACCTCAAGTCCAGGCAGGAACAAGGAGTGAATGACTTTCCTGATCAGACATAGGCTAAAAGTGAGAAGCTTGGGGAATCACAAAGAACCAAGGCACCCCTAGCTGCCAAGGTCAGGGTCACACTGGGAGTTTTGCGAGGTGAGGAATCTTGGTAACTGTCTTGGTAGGAGTAAGGTCAACATTTGGGTGGATGGATGCCCACAGATGGGAGCTGAGAGGTGAGAAGGGATGTGGCTGGTTAGGGCAGAAGTCAAGGTTGTAGGTTCTTAGGAAGCTGTTTCTATTCATTAAAGTAGAGTAAATGGGAGTTCCGATTGTGGCTCAGCAGGTTAAGAACCTGACTAGTATCTGTGAGGTTGCGGGTCCATCCCCATCCTCACTCAGTGGGTTAAAGATTCATTGTTGCCACATGTTGCGTCATAGGTTGCAGATGTGTCGCGGATCCGGTATTGCCATGGCTATGGCTTAGGCTGGCAGCTGCAGCTCTGATTTGACCCCTAGCCTGGGAGCTTCCATATGTGATAGGTATGGCCCTGAAAAGAAAAGAAAAAAAAATCAGAGTAAATTTTTCCGTATATATTCTTAACCTCATTGTTGGGTTTATCTGTGTGTATGTGTGTGTATATATAGATTTTTCATGTTACCTCCCCAGCAGACTTGGAGGCCTCCAGGGTAGGGGCTGCAAGCTTGGCGACAAAGGCTTGGGCACACAGTGGGTGTTATTTGCTTTACCTAAACCCTAACGCCAGGTTCCTTACTGACCCTCTGAGATTTCCACGTGGATGCTCAAACTCATAGAAATGATATCTCTGCAGTTATCCAGGTCCTTTTTGCCACTGGGTCTCTGACCCAAAGGTCACGCTGGCTTGCGTAAGTGTTCTGTCAAAATATCCTAATCAAGTAATATTTATTGAGGACTGGAGCAGGCTTGGCCTTATGCCTATGGTGCTAACCTCAGTGAAAGTTATCATCAACGCAGCTGATGTTGCAAAACCAGCCCCAAAGCTGCAGCTCTTCTCATCTCCTAGTGATGAGCAATTCTCTGGCAGCTCCTGGTATTCTGCTCCAGGTCTCTTATTTAGATTTTTTTTTTTTTCTGGGCCATCAATCTTCTAATGAGGTATGACATGTATTCTTCCTAATTCCCCGAGCACTGTGATACAGTCAAAGCACTCTTCCTGGCTGCTTGGTTTTAGGAATTTTTGTGAAGAAGGGAAAAAGGGAGGGACAGTAGAAAAAGGGAAAAGATCAGGGGCGCATCAAGGGAGAAAAAAACAAAGGAAAAATAGAAGAAGAGTGAGGGAAAATAAGAAAAAAAAATAGGAATCTTGTTGACAGTTTGAGTTTTGCCTTATTCAGAAAGCTATTGAAATCCTTCAGAGATTCTCTTTCAAGCCAGTCTCCTGTTAGAACTTGAAACATCTCTTCTGCCTGGGATACAAGCTATAGGAAAGACACAAAGATACTTATCTAGATTCTTTTCCTATTTAGTGTGTGCTGTGTGTGTGTAAATATTCTTTAGTAGGGATATGGCATTCACTTCTGAGTTTGAAAACTGAAGATGCATTCTCTTTTTTCCCCCCCAAACACAGCCTCTGCTTGTGGTTTATTTTTTCACTGCATTGGCTTAGTTGGATAACTCAGAGGACAGTAATTCAGATTTTTTTTTTTTCAGGCAATTGATTAGGCAGGGGCAAGAGAAAGGAGATGACTAACTTTCTTTCTTTTCTTTTCTTTTTTTTTTTTTTTTTTTTTTGCTTTTTAGGGCCACACCCGCGGCATATAGAAGTTCCCAGGCTAGGGGTCAAATCGGAGCTACAGCTGTTGGCCTACACCACAGCCACAGCAACCTGGGATCTGAGCCATGTCTGTGACCTGCACCACAGCTCCTGGCAACGCCCGATCCTTAACCCACTGCGTGAGGCCTGGGATGGAACTGTGTCCTCATGGAGACCAGTTGGGCTTGTTGCTGCTGAACCGCAACAGGAACTCTAACTTTCTATTTCTATAAATGCTTTGTAAATTTTGAAGAAAGAAAAAATGTTTCCCTTTTCCTCTGTCATCCTGAGCTTCCTGGATCCTGCGTTTCCCCTCTGTCTGGTTTCAGCCAATTAGTAGCTGGCCTTTTGTTCCCCAATTTCATGCCCTGTCCCTACGGATGGATTGTGCCTCCCCACAGGAGGCAGCCTTCTTTTCTGTCCACTCAGCTGGCACCCACCAGGCAGGTCTTTCTAACTTCCTTTTTGGTGAGTCTTTTAGTGATGCTCTTGACAAAAGATGAAATCAAAAGCCAAAAGCTAAGGGCCTGGGAAGAGAAGCAAAATTCTCAGCAGTGGGATCTGCAGTTGTCAGAATGATAGTGTGTTGTGTTTATGAATGTGTGTGTGTGTGTGTTTGTGTGTTTTGCGGGGAGGTATGGTGCCAGAATGAAGAGGAAGCAGTGCTTGCATCTTCCTGAGGCTTATTTCTTCCCATGGTTTAAATTCTGTCTCCCTGCCCCCACCAAGAGTGGCCTTCTAACCTTTCCTATCTGCCCTTCCTAGCATCCTTGCTTCCCTCCCTTGCTCCAGGATGAAGGTAAGGTAAGCGGAGGCTACAGATATCATCCTTCATGGATGTGGAGGTGACAGGTGATATGGGGAGTAATCGGAGGAAGACGGGAATGCCGGGGTGGGATTACACGTGTAGGTTTCAGAAATAACCTAGATTTGAATCCCAGGGTTGGCACACAATAGCCATGTAGTCACATTCATTCTTTTCTTGCAGCATAGACATCTACAAATGGAAATAAATTAGATTGTGTTCAGAGCAGATAGAATGTTGTACATTTACTAAAAGCTCAGTAAATGTAGATATTAGCATTTACTGTTTGGAGGGCAAGAACTTTGATGGAGTAGCTTTTATTTGAAGACCCACAAGCAATGATTTGGAAGGATCATGAAGAGCGCTAGTCCCACCAACTCCCCACTTTCGTGTCAACTCTGAGCAAATGTGGGAACAGGTGAATGGATCTCCTCCAGTGAGGTCTAGGAGAGAGGCAGCAAATTATGGTTAAGGATTCCACTTTAAAAAAGTGTCTCATTTTCAACTAGATGACCCTCTAGGTCCTTTAAAACCTACTTTGATCTACAAATAAATACTGGAGAGGGTGCAGAGAAAAGAGAACTCCTACTCTGTTGGTGTGGATGTAAATTGGTGCAGCCTCTATGAAAAAGTTACAGAAGTTCCCTAAAATATTAAAAATAGAGGTACCATAAAATCCCACTCATGGGCATATACCCAATAAAGATGGAAACTCTAATTACAAGATACATGCGCACAGAGCTATTTACAATAGCCAAGACATTATAAATTAATGTGTCCATGACAGATGAGTGGATAAAGATGTTGTATGTATATCTATATATATGTGTGTATATACGTATATATACATAGATACACACACATACTGACATAAGAATGAACAAAATAATGCCATTTGCAGTGATATGGATGAATTGAGAGATTATCCTACTAAGTGAATTAAGTCAAAGAAAGACAAATATATCACTTATGAGTGGAATCTAAAAAAAAGATACAAATGAACATATTTACAAAACAGAAACAGACTCATAGAAAACAAAGTTATGGTCAACAAAAGGAAAAATGGGGGGGCAGGGATAAATTAGGAGTTTGGGATTAGCAGATACTACTATACATAAAATAGAAAAACAAGGTCTGGAATTCTCTTGTGCTGCAGGGTGTTAAGAGTCTGGCATTGTCACTGCAATGGCTTGGGTCACTGCTGTGATGCAGGTTTGATTCCTGGCTGTGATGTGGGTTTTATCCCTGGCCCGGGAACTTTGATGCCACAGGCACAGCCAAAAAAATCCCACAAAGAACCCACTGTATAGCATAGGGAACCATATGCAATCTTATAGTAACCTATCATGGAAAAGAATCTGGAAAAGAATGTACATATTATACATACACAAACACAGCTGAATCACTTTCCTGCACATCTGAAATACAACATTGTATATCAATTATACTTATAAGAGAAAAATACATTTGAAAGGGTGGGTGAGAAGGAAGCACATGGTACTGTTGGACTAACCTATTGGTGCTGAGATCCTGCCCTATGCCGTTGTGAGTTTACTTTAATCACATCCCCAAATATTTCCTCTTCCTCCTAGAGAGGACCAGCCTGGGATGATTAGGTTGGAGGGAACTGGGAGAAGGAGGGGACAGAATCCTGGGTAGGAGAAGGAGGTAGGACCTTGCAGATCAAGTTCACCACCCAGGGCATAAAACCTCTCTGAAGCCTATGGGCCTGCCTTCATTTGTTCATCTACCCAGGGGTTCCTAATTGACCTCAAGCTTTCCTTCTTGGGAGAAACCAAGACAGCTAGTTGCAGTTTTATTATTCATTTTATTCAGTCGATACACAGAAATGTCTTATAGAGTGGGAACTGTTGAGGAAACTAAAGCACGGGGTGGGGCGGGGGGAGGCCATGCTTCACTTCTTGCTGGCCTTTCCTGCCACCTTGGTGACCTTGGCCATGGTGGCTGTCTTTTTCTCCACCGCCTTGATGCAAAGAGCCACTGTTTGCCTCAAGTCCTTTACAGCAAAATGGCCTGGAAGAGGAAAGAAGAGTGGGAGCTCTGGAAGGGGACACGAAAGGAAAAAGGCTCCTTCACCTTTGGGGGAGGGGTGTGGCTCACCTAGAGGTGGGTACTGGGAGAAGGTCTCCACACACATGGCCTTGCTGGGCACCATCTGCACCATGGCCGCGTCCCCCGACTTCAGGGCTTTGGGGTTGTCCTCCAGCTTCTTGCCAGAGCGCCGGTCCATCTTTTCCCTCAGTTCAGCAAACTCGCAGGAGATGTGGGCCGTGTGGCAGTCCAGCACCGGGGAGTAGCGGGTTTGGATCTGTCCCGGGTGATTCAGGACGATCACCTGGTGGGGGAGGGGTGGGAGGACAGAATTAGGAGGGATCTGATGGCTCCTGCATCCGAACCAACTCTCGACCAATCAGGGGCCTCCGTGGAAATGGGACTGATCTTCCTAAGAAGCATTTCCATCACCACGGAAGCCAAGGCCCCCGACCTCCGGGGCGGGGGGGGACGCACCTACCTGCGCCACAAAGCTGCTGGCCTCCATTGGGGGGTTGTTCTTGCTGTCCCCGGCCACGTTGCCGCGACGGATGTCCTTCACCGACACGTTCTTCACGTTGAAGCCCACGTTGTCACCGGGCAGGGCCTCAGCCAGGGCCTCGTGGTACATCTCCACAGACTTGACCTCAGTGGTGACGTTGTTGGGGGCAAAGGTGACCACCATGCCGGCTTTCAGGAAGCCGGTCTCCACGCGGCCCACGGGCACAGTGCCGATGCCTGTCCGAAGGGAGAGGGGCAGTCAGAATGATTCTAGGCGCCCCCCCCACCCCGTGGGAACTGGCTTCCAGGAAGTTGTATTGGTTCCTGGGCTCAAGGACAGAGACCCCTTGCAGAACTGGTAAGATCGAAAGGCCATATCTACTGTGTTTCAGATAAATTGGAAACGCTGGAGGCTTTGTTTGGCACTTTGTCAAACCTGGCACCTGGCCTGGCACACCACCCCCCACCCCCACCCCCACCCCACCCCGCAAAGAGAGGCCCCTGGGAACAGGTTGCTCGACCTGGGAGGTGCCGGTGATCATGTTCTTGATGAAGTCCCTGTGGCCCGGGGCGTCGATGATGGTGATATAGTACTTGCTGGTCTCGAACTTCCACAGAGAGATGTCGATGGTGATGCCTCGCTCTCTCTCCGCCTTGAGTTTGTCCAGCACCCAGGCGTACTTGAAGGAGCCCTTACCCATCTGCGGAGGGGCAGCGGGGGCGGGTGAGTAGAGCGAGGGATATTGAGCGGAGGGGTCCAGCCCTGCAGCTTCAGCCGCATCGCGGGCCTCAGAAGGCATCTGCTGTCGGCGCTCTGCCTCCAGACCCACACCTGGCTCCCTGCCGCTCCCAGACTCTGACACCCGCCCACATCACGGGTGTCTTCTCTTTGCCCATGGCGTCAGGTCCTTCCTTCAGTCACTGCTAGACAGGAGCATGGTGGGGGTGGGTGAGGCCAAAGTTTCCAGGCCTGCCTCTCTCCATCCTCCCTCGACTCTGCTCCTGCCCAGCCCTACCTCCCTGCCCCACACACTTTACGACCTAGCCCAGAGTCTGGGAAGGGTAATTTTACCAGGGTCACATCTTGGCAAGGGTCACAATTCCAGGGCCACAGCCTCTATTTGCAAGTAGTCCTGGCTTATCCTTCCTTTCTCTTGTGTGGGCCTTCTCCAGAACATTTGGGGACTTAGCTATCTATCCCCTCTGCCATCCCTCCCACCTCCCTACCCCCCTACCCCTGGCCCACTCCTTGGGCAAGAAACCCTGACACTTCCTAATCTGCAGCTGGTTCCCTGCATCACCACCCCTGGCCCCAGCCCTTACCTCCAGAGAAAAAGCAACCAAGTCCATCCAGCAAGAGCTGCAGCAGCTGCTCTGAAGACAGTGAACTTGATAATGAAGGGCTGTCTTGCCTCCCACTTTTATAAGCCTAGCCCTGGACCCTCCTTCTGGTTCCACCCACATCTGATCCCTGAGTGGGAAATAGTTTAGGAAGTGCCACTCCCTACCCCTAAGCCCATTCCCTACCCCCAAACCTGATTTCACAGACTTCTTCCTCGACCGATGAAGAGAGGTGGGTGACCAATGTTCACAAAGTACTATTCACAATAGCCAAGACATGGAAGCAACCTAAGTGTCCATGGACAGATGAATGGAAAGTAGATGTGGTACATATATGCAATGGAATATAACTCAGCCATAACGAAGAATGAAATCCTGCCACTGGCAGCAACACGGATGGACCTGGAGATTATCATACTAAGTGAAATAAATAAGACAGAGAGAGGAAAGTATCCTATGACATCACTTATATATGGAATCTAAAAAAATGATACAAATGAAATTATCATGCTAAGTGAAGTCAGTCAGACAATGAGACACCAACATCAAATGCTTTCACTGACATGTGGAATCGGAAAAAAGGACAGAATGAACTTCTTTGCAGAACAGATACTGACTCATAGACTGAAAAACTCATGGTCTCCAAAGGAGACAGTTTAGGGGATGCACTGGTGTTGTGGGTTGGAAATCTTATAAATGTGGATTGTGATGATCATTGTACAATATAAATGTAATAAATTCATTAAGTAATTTAAAAAAACCAAAAAACCAAACCAAACCAAACAAAAATGATACAAATGAACTTATTTGCAAAAGGGAAAGAGAGACACAGACAACAAATTTATGATTAGCAAAGGGGAAAGGGTTGGGTTGGTGGGCGGGGATGAGGAGGGATTAATTAGGATTGTTGGATTAACATATACACACTACTATATGTAAAATAGATTTCAACAAGTATTTACTATATAGCTCAGGGAACTCTATTCAATATCTTGTCGTAACATATAATGGAAAATAATCTCAAAAACATGTATAACTGAATCCTTTTGCTGAATAATTGAAACTAAGGCAATATTATAAATCAACCATACTTCAATTTAAAAAACCCTTACTTTACAAAAGTGAGACAAAATCTAAACTGTATGAGAGGATTGAAGTATAAAGTCCTCCTCCCTCCCCATCCCAGAGTCTCTGTTCCTCTCCCCAGAGCCCACCACCCCAACCATGTTCTTCTATATGTACATGTGTTCTAAATGTTCCAGCCTATGAAACCCCTTTTCAGAATATCCCCTTGTCCTTTAAGCACTAACTTTACAGGAGTTCCCTGGTGGCCTAGCAGATTGAGGATCTGGCATTGTCACTGCAGTGGCTTTGGGTTCCTCTCCAGGGAACTTAAGCATGCTGCAGGCATGGCCAAAAAAACACCCCCAAAACAAACAAACAAACAAAAAAACCTGAACTTTACACAGTCTCTTTATACTTTCTTTTTAAACAACTTCCAAGGCTCTATGTCATAGCTGGTCTGATTATGACCCTGACAGCAGCTCACAGGTCAGGGGCACATCCAATGTGAGAATGTAGAAACTTCCAGGACCTGCAAAGGGTGCCCAAGTGACAGAATGGCCCTGCCCACTGGCTCTCCCATCCAGGACCTTTGTTTTCTGCTCTCAGACCTGTGCCCTCCCCCCACCACTCCCTGCCACAGGGAAGCCAGAAAATGCTGCATTACCCTCATACAGTGCGATCAGGAGAAGAGAGAGAGAAGAGCCTACATGCTCAGGAGTTAATGGCCAGAAATGGGAGGAATGCTTCCTTCTGTGTAAGAGCCTGGAGAAAAGGCCCGTAAGGCCCGGAGGAAATGCTCAACTAGGAAGTAAAGTGTACCTAGTGGACAGAGGGGCACCCAAATTGGAGACTGTAAAACTGAAAAGCTAAGTGCTTTTCCCTCTCTTTTTGCTCCCAAACTACCTAGTCTCACATTCTTGCCAAAGGCGATTTCCTTCTGTCTGTGGTCCAGGTGATGTTGTCTTGGTCCAATAATACAGCCTGTGCTGTTCATTTGTTGCTTTTACGGAGAAGCCCTTGCAGGACAGCCCAGCCCCAGTTTTTATGGTGTGGTCTGATTTCACTAATTTGATAAAGACAACTCATTAGAGGCAAGTTGGGAAGCCCCAGAGCAGACCAATAAATAGTCGGCTAAGCCATTCACTTAAAATGACAATAGCAAAAATGTTAATAAATGTCAATATGTGCACCATGGTTTAGGATTGCTTTCAAGAAGCAATTCTGCTGAGGTCTTCGAATGATTTTCTCTAATAGATGACCTCCCTGTTGTCAGATTTGGTCTGGACTCACTTTGATTATGCAACCCCACCACATGTGTGCCCGAGTTGAAAAGCCTCGTGGCTGGGTGCCACCATCGAACTCAACAGTCAGACTCCTTAAGATTTTTATGAGTCGTGATCATGGTCACTTCTCTGCATGATTTGGGATGGAGGTTATTGGTGATTTAAATAGAATTAAAACCCACTTAGAGAAACGGCTAATTTAGGTCCTCCAAAATCCATTCCCAGGCCAGATTATCTGGATTGGATCTCTGGACAACTACTAAGTAATCACCTAATTTACTTTCAACTTTATATTCTGCTCTTTAGACATTGACTTATTAGGCTACAAAAAGTTCTTAAAAACAGAGTGGGTTGGGTAATCAAAGGGCCGATAGATAGATAGATAGATAGATAGATAGATAGATAGATAGATATAGATATATATCTGAATTACTTTGCTGAATACCAGAAACTAACACAACATTGTAAATCAACTATACTTTAATAAAATAAAATTTAAATTTAAAAAATTTAAATGCTTTATTCACTCTTTGGGATTCAGTTTCCTTATCTGTAAAATGGTTGTGATAATAACTCTTACTACTCAGTTATACACAAGACATGTGTATATGCATACAGATGTGCATATGTATAGGTATATTATTTAAATAAGATACTGTATACTAGGCGCCTAGCATAGTGGTGCCTAGAGTGTCAGTTATCATTGTAATTACCAGTGGCCCCCTCCAAGATTTTCCCAGAGTTTCTCAGGCTGATGTGTAACAATAGTAAACACAGTTTGGTGTCTCCCTATTTTGACATATCTTTTGCAGAGTTTACAGGAACCCAAAATCATGCAGGCAGCATTTACTCACATTGTGTCTATCATCAAATGATGTTCCTCTAGAGTGTTCCTTTGTGAGTTTTTAAAAATAAGTTCACTACCTTCTTCTTCTTCTTTTCCTTCTTCTCTTGCTTCTCTTCCTCCCTAACCCACTTTTTCTTTTGGTTGTGCCCAAAGCATGTGGAAGTTCCTGCTGGCCAGGGATTGAAACTGCGCCACAGCAGCAACCTGAACCGCAGCAGTGACAAACGCCAGATCCTTAACCCACTGCACCACAGGGAGCTCCTAATCAGTTCTTCTTACCTACTCTCATTGATGTAATTCTTTTCCAGAAAGAGCTTAGATGGGGAATGGAATCCTCCTTTTATTAAAAGGTTAACATAAAATTAACTGTGAAGCCTCTTTTGTCCAGCCCTTGTTGAAAATATTTCCAAATGAACAGGTCCATTTTTCTGTCCTGAGACAGTTCTATGAACAGAGAAGTTCATCTTTCTGTGATGATAGGAGTTCTTGGGGTGCCTGGAGCATCACTCTGAATGCTGGTTTTTATCATGCAGGTTTGCAAAGATAAAAGCTGAAGAGTAGGTGCTGGCAAACTTTGACCCATGTCACAGTTGGCACCAAGGCTAAGTTTTCACTGGGTTTATTAGAACTGTGTATTATAGAGTTTTATATTGTAGGCACTTGATACATGTCTGTCAAATAAATGAAAATTGCATCTTCTCTCCCCAGTAGCCTCAGTCCCTCCTGCCACCTCTCTGTTCCATCTTTTCCCTGAAATATTGAAGATAGCTTAGGAGGACTCCTAAAATATAAAGAATGGAGGTGACATTACTTAAGGATAAGTCAGTCTCAGCCACTTCTTCCCATTCCACTTGCTGTGGCCAATTTTGTGCTGTGATAGACTCTGTTCTGCTGCTGCTGCTGCTGATTGAACCAGGAATTGAGGAATGGGGTGGGCAAGGTATTGCCTGGATGGAGCTAATCAGACTCTTTCCTGGTAGAGAGGCAGTTTTCAGTGTCAATGCGATCATATGCCTTCCAGAAACTCCCCTTTCTTGGTTTAGTTAGTTAAGTGGATTCTGGTCTATGTATGTATTTATAGTTAAACAATTTTTTGAGTGGTTTCTGTTCTTTACATCTAAAAAAAAATCTCTGTCTAAAGCTGACGCCACAGTCTGGCCACAAACTTTCTGCAGGATATTCAGTCAGGGAACCTGGAGTAAGCTTATTTTAATATAGTAAATCAGTTACATTTTCAAATGACATGCTTCGCCTCCAGACATCTTGGCAAGTGAAATACCTCTTAATTTGATGCAGTGGTTCCAATTTAACAATTTAACTCTGAAAAAAGTACAGTAAATATATAACAGAGTGGTAAAAATAAAAGTTTCAAAACACAGGGAGGATAATGTATTTCCTCTTCTTCTTCTTCTTTTTTTTTTTTAGATTAACAATCTGAAAATCTGTGGTGCATTTATTTTGGACACAGATCCATAGTAGTCAGCGTATTGTCTGAAAAAGTAACTGACATACTGTTTAAAAATAAGTTTATTCCACATTCCCAGACCTTTCCTATACTTCGTGGTTGAAGATGAAAATTGAACCTCATGTGGTTGAAGTATCATGAGATAAAACAGAATGTAACCACTCAAATAGTGATAGTCTACGCTAAAGCAGAGATTTATCCTGAATATCCTCATAAACTCTCCTGGTTTAACATAGAGAACAACAGCCTCTGCTACATCTTTACAACAGCAGAACACAGGTTTTATAGCACCAGGTCTTATAATATTTTCCAACACTGGCAGATGGTGTTTGTTACCTGCAAGTGCAATTCAGGAAAAATGCATTTTGAGGGCAAAGGATGCAGGGAGCACCAATCACCCTTTACTGGCCTTCTTTCAGCCCAGCTTGCCATCCTTGGTTCAAGTCCTTTCAAGAAATACTTATTTAATACCAACTATGTCTACCATGTATATTGGGAAAACCTACTATCTTCCCTTCTTTTCTGTCTTCGCTTTCACACAGCTGACAGTCCTGGTCACCAAATGTGTGTGGTTCCCCCCCATCAAGTAATTCTCTGTGACACCAGCTGGGTGTTCAGCAATTTAACTCAGCATCAAATACTATCCATCTGGAGATGGTGTCAGAGCCCTTGGGCTAAGGGCTCAGTTCCACAAGATTGTTCCCACTGTTCTTCAGTTGCCCATCACCAATGGTGGTAAGTCCCCAGGTTACCTACACGGCTGTCTGACTTGGCTACAAATTGGGGGTTCACACACCCCCTTCCCTGGGTTCAATTAATTTGCTAGAGCAGCTGATAGAACTCAGGGAAACACATTTACAGTTTATTAAAGGATATGGGGAGTTCCCATTGTGGTTCAGCAGGTTAAGAATCCAACTAATCACAGATGATGAAACATGATGGAGGATAATGTGAGAAAAAGAGTGTATGTGTGTGTGTGTGTGTGTGGACTGGGTCATTTTGTTGTACAGGAGAAATTGACAGAACACTGTAAACCAACTATAATGAAAAAAAAAATCATTAAAAAAAGAATCCGACTAGGATCCATGAGGATGTGAGTTTGATCCCTGGCCTCACTCAGTGGGTTAAGGATCAGGTGTTGCCTCGAGGTGCAGTATAGGTCATAGACATGGCTCGGATTTGGCGTTGCTGTGGCTCTGGCTCTGATTCGACCCCTAGCCTGGGAACTTCCATATGCTGCAAGTGTGGCCCTAAAAAGAAAAAAAAAGTAATGAAGGAGATGATAAAAGATACAGTTGAACAGCCAGGTGAGGCGATACGAAGGGTTTAATCTGGGAGGGTCCTTAAGTGCAGGAGCTTCTGTCTTCATGGAGGTGGCATGTGTCACCCTCCCAGTGTGCGTGTGCTCACCAGCCTGGAAGCTCCCTGCACCCCATGCAGTTGGAATCTGAATGGAGGCTTTCCCACACAGGCATGATCTATTATTGACTCCATTTTTAGTCCTTCTGCCCTCTCTGGAAAAGGAGGCGGGGCTAAAAATTCCAAGTTTCTAATCACGGCTTGAACTTTCTTCGGACCAGGGCCCATCCAGGAGCCCTCCAAGAGTCACCTCATTGGAACAAAAGGTAATCCTAATGTCCTGCTCTTATCTCTTAGGAATTTACGTGGGTTTAGGAGCCCTGTGTCAGGATGGGGTCAAACAGCAAATATTAGATCAAAAGAGGTTCCTAGGGTTCTTACAACTTACAAAATGACAAGGATTTCAGGAAGCCTGAGTCAGCGGCCAGGAAACAGACACCGATATGTATTTTGATTATCTCAGGCTATGCTAATTGCCGGGGATGCCTGTGTTGATAAGATGGAATTGCTGCCCTCATGGAATTTACTGTCTGGCAGGGATTAGAGACATTAATCAAGAGCTTATTGGAGTTCCCGTCCTGGCGCGGTGGTTAACGAATCCGACTAGGAACCATGAGGTTGCGGGTTCGATCCCTGCTCTTGCTCAGTGGGTTAACGATCCGGCGTTGCCGTGAGCTGTGGTGTAGGTTGCAGACGCGGCTCTAATCCCGCGTTGCTGTGGCTCTGGCGTAGGCTGGTGGCTACAGCTCCGATTCAACCCCTAGCCTGGGAACCTCCATATGCCGCGGGAGCGGCCCAAGAAATAGCAAAAAAAAAAAAAAAAAAAAAAAAAAAGCTTACAACTGTGACAAATAAAAACACCTACCAGGTGCCAGGCCTTCTCCTGGACACTTTCTAGTCACTGTTTGACGTAGATCTTGGGATGCTCCGTTTAGGGCACTAGTGCTTAGAGAAGTTAGGATTTAGGATTTGAAATCAAGTTTGCACCATTAGGTCCACAATCCTATGCTCTCCAACATGACAGCCACTAGTCATGGGTGGTTATTTAAATTAAATTTAATTTTTTGTGTGTGTGTGTGTGTGCTCTTTAGGGCCACACTCATGGCAGATAGAGGTTCCCAGGCTAGGGGTCAAATCAGAGCTACAGCTTCCAGCCTGGATACTAGTCGGATTCATTTCTGCTGCACCATGATGGGAACTCCTAAATTTAAATTTAAAGCAACACATATCAGATGAAATTTAAACATATAGTTCCTTAGTCACACTGGCTGCATTTCAAGTACTCAATAACCACATGTGGCTAGTGGCTACTATATTGGACAGTGAAGATATAGGACATTTCCATCGTCACAGAAAGTTCCACTGGCCAGCACCGGTCTAGACTCTTAAAGCCTAGGCTCAGGCTCAACTCCAAGATCCTATGCCCTGGAGATCCCGCTGTGTTGCAGTGGAAATGGATCCGACTAGTATCCACAAGGACGTGAGTTTGATCCCTGGCCCCGTTCAGTGTGTTATGGATCCAGTGTTGCCGTGAGCTGTGGTGTAGGTCACAGACATGGTTTGGATCCGGAATTACTGTGGCTGTGGTGAGGGCTGGCAGCTGTAGCTCTGATTTGACGCCTAGCTTGGGAAACTCCGTATGCTGCACATGCATCCCTAAAAAAGAAAAAAAAGATCCTATGCCCAGAACAGATTTCCAAATTCCAGGAGTCATTATAATCAGAATTATTTCTCTTCTCTAAACCATCAGAAAAGAAGCTTCTGAATAGGGACCTAGCCTGGCACGATTTGAATGTTTCTGACCTTGGATGTAGATGTTTAGAAGTGGATCAGAGATTCTGTTTGTAATGGGAACTGTGCACAATTTAATGAGATAGTAAATCACACCCTTCAGTGTGAAGCCTGGCACATGGTAGGCACTCAATAAATGCTAATGTGATATTAAAGAGTGAGGAATGTGGAATGCTGGATTTGAGGCCCAGTTTATCACTTTCCAAGCACGTGGCCTGTACAAATCAGTCAGTTTCTCTGGTCCCCAATTTCTTTAATTATAACGTGGATATAATATCTGACCTTGGAAGACTGTGAAGACCATGGTCTAACAGATATGAAAGCATTTTGTTAAGTAAAGGCTTTGTAAAATAAGGCAGTATTTTTCCCCTCCTTGGTACCCTGAAAAAAAGTGATTAAAATAGTACACTCCTGATCTTAGCTTGTTTACCTGCGCTTTGCCTCTTTTTCTTGCAAAATGGGGAACAGAAAAGATATGTTTTATTGAGGGCCAGAATAGCATGAGCTTACTCAGGTCTAACTGCTCAGAAAGAGGAAAGCAAGAATTGGGGAACAGCATGAGCCAGCAGAAATCCTCACTGCCTCCCTGGCGGTCAGGGCCAGAGCTGTGGAGATGGCCCCGGGTCGGTGGAGCAGATGCTCTCCCGTGTCTTGCATTAGTGAGTCCAGAGAGGCCTCAGAGAAGGGCTCCAAGTGGACCCCCTGACCATCACGACGGCCCTAGAGTTCATGCACAAGTCCTGGAGAGCAACAGGCTTCTGTCCTCTCCTAAACAGAGCTGTCTCCTGAGAACGTCCAGGCGGCAGGCTGCCAGACACGCAGGAGAAACAATCCACCTTCAGTCTAGCTCTGTCCATCTTTCCATTCAGGGATTGAGGGGTACGAGGAAGTTTTAGCCCACTTGTGAAAAGGCCTGTGAGGGCAGTTCCTTTTTCTCCTGCATCTGCAACCCGTACTTGTAACTCCAAAGTCAAGATCCTCCCCCGAAGGCCGCTGAGTCACCAGGATCATCCTGTCTGTGTGGCCACCCTTCCTCGCCGCTTCCCAGCTCCGGTGTGGGTCACCTCTTACCCAGCTCAATGCCTGTCCCCCAGGGCGCAGGCCTCCCAACAGGATGCTGCCCCTTTGGGAGCATCAGTGCAGGACCCGTGCACACACCCCCTTTGCTGTCCAAACCCTTTCTTTTCTACTGCGTCATCACCCAAGAGTCAACAAGTGGGTGTACAGACTTTACCAAAGAGCTAGTGTAAATAGAGGGAATTTTTTTTAATTTAAATTTTATTGGAGTTCCCGTCGTGGCTCAGTGGTTAATGAATCCGACTAGGAACCATGAGGTTGCAGGTTCGATCCCTGGCTTTTCTCAGTAGATTAAGGATCTGGCATTGCCGTGAGCTGTGGTGCAGGTCACAGACGTGGCTTGGATCCTGTGTTGCTGCGGCTGTGGCGTAGGCCGGCGGCTACAGCTCTGATTAGGCCCCTAGCCTGGGAACCTCCACATGCTGTGAGAGCAGCCCCGGAAAAGGCAAAAAGACAATAAATAAATAAATAAATAAATAAATAAATAAATTTAAATTTTATTTTATATTGGAGTACAGTTGATTTATAAAGTGTTAATTTCAGGTGCGTAGCAATGTGATTCAGTCATCCAAATGCATATATCCATTCTTTTTCAGATTCTAATAACCCATATAGGTTGTTATAGAGCATTGAGTTCCCTTTGCTATACAGTAGGTCCTTGTAGGTTATCTATTTTATACATAATAGTGTGTATATGTTAATCCCAAACTCTTAATTTATCCCTCCCCCCACCTTTCCCCTTTGGTAACCATAAGTTTATTTTCTAAGTCTGTGAGTGTTTCTGTTTTGTAAATAAGTTCATTTGTATAATTTTAAAAATTTTTAATTAAGTAATTAATTTTTGGGGGGGTATTTTAGAGCCATGCCTGTGGCATATGGAAGTTCCCAGGCTAGGGGTCCTATCAGAGCTGCAGCTGCTGGCCTACACCATAGCCATAGCAATGTGGGATCCAAGCTGCGTCTGTAACCACAAGTCTCAGCAACGCTGGATCCTTAAAACACTGAGTAAGGCCAGGGATTGAACCCACATCCTCATGGATACTAGCTGAATTTTTTTCTGCTGTGCCACAATGGATACGCCCTGTATCATTTTTTTAGATTCCACATATAAGTGATAGCATATGATATTTGTCTTTCTCTGTTTGACTCACTTCACTTAGTATGATAATCTCTACTGTCGTACTAACCATGACACCAACCATGGTATCGTACTATCATACCAACCATGTTGCTGCCAGTGGCATAATTTCATTCTTTTTTATGGCTGAGTAATATTTCATTGTATATATGTACATCTTCTTTATCCATTCCTCTGTCTATGAACATTTAGGTTGCTCCTGTATCTTGGCTATTGTAAATAGTGCTGCAATGAACATTGGGGTCTATGTATCTCTTTCAATTATGATTTTCTCCAGCTATATTTTCAGGAGTAGGATGGTAACTCTCTTTTTAGTTTTTTCTTTCTTTCTTTTTTTTTTTATTTTCTTTTTATGGCTGCACCTGCAGCATATGGAAGTTCTGGAGCCACGGATTGAATTGGAGCTGCGGCTGCAGCCCACGCCACAGCTTGTGGCAACGCTGGATCCTTAACCCACTGAGTGAGGCCAGGGATTGAATCAGCATCCTCATAGAGGCAACACTGGGTCCCTAACCCCCTGAGCCACAACAGAAACTCTTATGTTTAGTTTTTTAAGGAACCTCCATATTGTTCTCCATAGTGGCTGTACCAATTTATATTCCTACCAGCAGTGGAGGAGACTTCCCTTTTTAGAGGGAATTCTAGTAAATGAAGGTGGGATGGGGTGAGGGGAAAGTGCCTTAAAGAAAAATTTCCAAATTGCTGTCCTTAAAGTCAATGGAAAAGCAAGAACAAAATTCATCCTTCACAGGGGAATCCTGGGGGGCACACCCCAGTTCCTAGCCAGGATCTCCATCCTCATGTGGAGCACATTTTCTTGGCGGGCACGTCTTTCTTCAAAGCTCAGAGTGGACCAAAGCGTCATCCTTTATGGAAGGAGATCCTGCTCCCCACCCTTAGGGATGTTAAATTACAATAATTCAAGTGAGTTAACTTGAAGATTGAATTAGTTTTATTCAATGATTCATGAATCAGATAACATTTTCTAAATGTGGAGAGAGTGTGGAAAAGGGGGATTACTAGCCAAAAATGCATTATTTTGAGCAAGGTCACCCTCCTAAGGGGAACAGAAGGGGCCTATGGGATGCTGACCTGGAAATTCCAGGTGAACTGGTCAAAGGTTACCTTCCTGGGGGAAGTTATAGCTGCAATTAGGTTGATATGAAGTTTTGGTTTGCTGACATGGACCTTAACATACGTGAGTCCATTTGGGGCCTGTTGTTTCTTCCTTCCTTCCTTCCTTTCTTTCTCCTCTTCTCCTCCTCCTCCTCTTCCTCTTCCTCTTCCTCTTTTCTTTTGTCTTTTTAGGGCCGCTCCTGCAGCATATGGAGGTTCCTAGGCTAGGGGTCGAATTGGAGTTGCAGCTGCTGGCCTACAGCCCAGCCACAGCAACACAGGATCTGAGCTGCCTCTGTGACCTACACCACAGCTCATGGCAACACCAGATCCTTAACCCACTGAGTGAGGCCAGGGATCAAACTCACATCCTCATGGATCCTAGTCGGGTTCATTAACCGCTGAGCCATGAAGGGAACTCCTGTTTATTCAGTTTTGTTTTTGGGAGATATGTTAATATCTCAAACAAACAAAGTACCCCAGGCTGAGTGGCTTAAACAACAGAAATTTATTTTCTCACAGTTTGGACTTGGAAAATTTATTTTCTCACAGTTTGGACTTGGATACCTCTGGTTTCCTCCGAGGTATCTTTCCTTGGCTTATAATAATGGCTGTCGTCTCCCATGTCTTCATATCACCTGCCCTCTATGTGTACCTGTAAGCAGCTTTTTGTAGGAAACCCCTCTCAGCAGCAGGAAGCCACTTTTCTTGTCACTTTAGCAAAGCTTTATTGCAACTAACTTTTTACCAGTTCCTTTTTTTGGCTATGCCCACTGCATGTGAAAGTTCCAGGGCTAGAGATGGAACACTCGCCACAACAGTGACCTGAGCCACTGCAGTGCCAACACCAGATCCTCAACCCACTGAGCCACCAGGGAACTCCTATAACTAACTTTCTTTTCTTTTTTTTTTTTTTTGTCTTTTCTAGGGCTGCACCCGTGGCATATGGAGGTTCCCAGGCTAGGGGTCTAATCAGAGCTGTAGCCGCCGGCCTAGGCCAGAGCTACAGCAACGGTAGATCCAAGCCACATCTGCAACCTACACCACAGCTCATGGCAACTCCAGATCCTTAACTCACTGAGCGAGGCCAGGGATCGAACCTGAAACCTCATGGTTCCTAGTTGGATTTGTTAACTGCTGAGCCACGATGGGAACTCCCCTTTCAAATCTCCTAATCACACAATATCTTGGCTAACTTGTCAGTTCTTTCCTTGGATAAAAGTAGAAATGAGGAATTAGTAATTAACGGATGACCAGATCTCGTCCCTGGCTTCCCCTCAGTAATCTATGTGAACAAGCTGATATCTCGAGGAAGACGAGGAGGAGCCCACCAGCTGCGCACAGTCGGGGATGGCGACCACTCTGACCCCTCTCTCAACGACTGACTGAGACTACTTGCCTGTTTCTCTTCAAAAGCTTTCCTGGCTGAGCCTCTTTGGAGGTGGGTTTTGGGGGATGCCGAGACCACCATCTCCCCACATAGCTGGCCTTCTGATGATAGGCACCTTTCCTTTCTACCATTTGTGAGGATTGATTTTGTAAACAGCGAACAGTGGGGCCCGATTCGATCACATACTCATATCCTAATCTCTTCGTATGAGGACACGAGCCATATTGGATCATTATTGGATCGTGGCCCACTCATATGACCACATTTTTACTAAATTAGCTCTTTAAAGACCCCCATCTCCAAATACAGTCACCTTCCGAGGTTCGGTTAGTGGGGCTTAGGTTTTCAGCATTTGAATTCTGGGGCAGGGAGTCGGGGAAGGGGTGGAGACACAATTCAGCTCATAACAGGGGACTAGATTCAGTTGCTGGGCTGGGTCTCTTCCAGCATGTTCTTCTGAAATCTTCGTATCCTAAAGGACGGTAGCAGGAGACACTGTCACAGTGACCCCCAGGGACACAGAGGGGTTGGAAATCCGGCGGAATTGCTCTGGTGTCTACTGCGAACAGCTAATTCGTTCTACACAGGGCTGCAGGACTCATCCTTGTTCTTACTAGCAACTTATCACAGGTGCCTATTCTCCAAGAATGCCAGAAGATTCCCCATGACCTCTAACATCAATTTAAACTCAGACAATGAGTTTTCCCCTCTTTCTCTCCCCCCCCTTTTTTTTTTTTTTTTTTTTGTGCTGAAACAATGCCCTGCATACTGACTCCTTAATAAAAAGTCTTGAATAGACACTATTGTGATAAGGCTTTGGAATCAAAAGGACCAGCTGTGGTGCAGAAGCTCCAGCCCTTACTGTGTTCCTAGGCCAATTGACTCAGCTCTTTCCACAGGCATTTACTGAGCAGAGACCTTATGCAGGGCACCATGCTAAATCTGAGAGCTCAGAAATGACCAAGTTCCAATTCCTCCAACCACGATTCTAGCAGAGGCTCAAGGAAAATAAACAAATGATTCGCTCGCTGGGCTGAAAGAGTGTTAACCGGGAGCTACTGTGTGACTTCAGAGGCCCGGGGGAGGGGAGGTCAGAAGGAGGGTGATGAGGGTGGGAGGGATCCCGAAGGTTAAAGAGAAGATAATCGGGTGGTTAGGGAGGGAGCAGGCCAGGTGGGGGTGAGGTCGCCGTCCGTAACATGGACATCGGAACACCCAAGTCAGAGAAGCGTTGTGAGGACTGATGGTGAAGAGGTATGTACGTAGAGAGTGTCCAGCCCAGTCCGTGATAGGTGCTGCCCAAAGGTAGTTCATCGGGTCCATTCGACCCTCTGAACCCTGGTGTTCTCTCCCCTCATTCCCTCTTTGTGGCAAGACTGACCCGGGACTTAGCAAGCCTCCCCCAGGTCAGTGTGAGTTTAGGATCTGGCAAAGATCCTCCTTTCCTTGGTATGTCAAAACCGCTTATAGTTTGTCCCTTTTCAGTCCAGAAGTTGCAAGGGGATTCAGCCACGTTCTTTTTTTTTTTTTTTTTTTTTTTTTTCCTTTTGTTTTTTAGGCCTGCACCCGAGGCATACGGAAGTTCCCAGGCTAGGGGGTCGAATTGGAGTTGCAGCTGCAGGCCTACACCACAGCCACAGCAAGGTGGGGTCTGAACCTCGTCTGCAATCTACACCACAGCTCACAGCAACGCTGGATCCTTAACCTACTGGGTGAGGCCAGGGATTGAACCCACATCCTCATGGATACTAGTCAGGTTCATTTCCGCTGAGCCATGACGGGAACTCCCCAGCCACTTTCGTGATGGAAAGTAAGAGAGTCCATGAATGCACAAAAAGAAGCACAGTGGAATAGTTTGCATGAGCTGCTGCACGTCCCGAGTTATTCTCTGCATGATCATTTCTATTGTGGTAATTAGCCTGTGTAATTAAAAGTCACTAATGTTTTATGACAGCCTGCAGTTGGATTTGAGGCACAAAGAAAAAGGTTGGAGTGTGCTGATGTGGGGTGGGGCCACCCAACACAGAGATATTGTGCTGGAAAACGGTGTCATTCACTTCAGGGACTTTCACTAACAAAAAGTCTTCTCATTTATAAACAGAAATAATGAGGCAAAGGAGCAGCTTTTTAAAAATAAAAAAGGGAAGATAAGCAAAAATAAATAAATAAATAAAAATAAACCCCACGACAGATCACTTAGAAAGCCGCAGTCATTTACCTGCCTGCTTTCTTTTTCTGGGAAGATTTTTATCTCTGCCTGCATTGTTGCAAATTGCTTAGTAAAGCTGAAGTCAAAATTGGTTTTCAGTTTCTTCCACCTCCATTCGACCCCTGTGTAAACAAGAAGCCACACTGGGTTTCTTCATATTCTCAGCTGTGTAACAGCTCCCAAGCACCAGGATTTCTGTTTCCAATTGACCATGACCCTGGGGCTAACAGAGCAGTGAGGGCAGGGAATCAAAAGTAGGTTCCCGGCCCGGCAGCCACAGAGGGGAGGGATTCTCCAGGCTTCCTGGGAGCCAGGCCACCTTCTGGGTTAAGCAGCCCTTGTCCTTGGTACCCCTGACGCTTGCAAAGTAGCCAGAAGGAAGGGAACCTTGGAAGAAATCTAGTTCCATTCTCACCCTCGTCGGAAAGGGATTTTTCCTCTGGCCTCCGAGAAGGTCTGCATCCTGTGAAAGTAAATTAGGTAGAAAATTACTTTTTGACAAACTTGACTGAGGCTGTGAAAGGCATTCTGCTTAAGTTTGAAGAGTGATTGGAACTGAAGTTGTTTTTTTTTTTTTTAATGATTTTTTTTTTCTCTCTTGTCTCCTTTTTCAAAAAAGCAGATGGCCCCAGGGGAAAGAACAGGAATTCAGGTAGACTGTGAGTCCTTTTCTAGTTTGTCTGATTCTGAAGGGGAGTTCTTATTTTCATTTGCATGTCAATACCCAGGGCCCTCTAGGATTTTCTGGGTGTTCTGGATCAGTCTGCAGAATTTTCAATTATTTCTCCTTGCAGATGTATCATGTTTATGGATGAAGCAGACTTTTCTACTGGTTTTGAGGGAATACAACCATCATATTTAAGCTGTTGCATTTACATCATTCCTTATCTATTGCTGAGTCACACCCTAAGACTTAGTGTCTTAAAACAACCAAGATGTATTGTTTTCCTCAATTCTGTGGGTTGACTGGGCAGTTCTTCATCCCCCCACCCCCCACCCCATGGTACCCTCTGGGGTCACTCATACAACTGCCTTTGTTTGGGAAACTTTGACTGAAACTGCCCACCTTGGCCAGGTACGGTAACTGCTTGCATGAGTTGTCTCACAAGAGGAGATCCTGATATGGAACATGGTGCTGCCCCAAAAACGAAAGGGGAGAATTTGGGAAGGGCCAACAGGAGGGAGGAGAGGACCAACCTCCCAGAACACTTGGCGCTGGAATCCATCATGGCTGAGAGATGTGGGTTAAGTGCCATGGGAAGGACCCTGAGCCATACCAAATATGGGCCAAGCACGATGATTGGCCAGAGATAACCCAGAAATTAACCTGACGCTCTGAGCCCAGTGGCAGAGCAGTTCTCCTGGGATCACCTACCCTGCAGCTCTCTGGCAGGAGCCCCACCTTCTCAAAGTCTTTTGCTTTGTCAGCATGTGTCTCTATGGACAATTTCTTTTTTCCTTTTTTTTTTTTTTTTTTTGTCTTTTTAGGGCTGCTCCCACAGCATATGGAGGTTCCTAGGCTAGGGGTCGAGTCGGAGCTACAGCTGCCACCCTACACCACAGCCACAGCCAGCACGGGATCCAAGACATGTCTGTGACCTACACCACAGCTCATGGCAACATCAGATCCTTAACCCACTGTGTGAGGCCAGGGATCCAACCCACATCCTCATGGATACTAGTCAGGTTCGTTAACCACTGAGACACAACGGGAATTCCCTCCATGGACAATTTCTAAGTATTAAACAGGAGCCCACTCTTGTGCCTGGGAAGAGATCCCCCTTCTGCAACACATTCAGCTGGCAGAAATAGTGGGCTGGAAAGTCCTTGAAGGCTTCTCTCACGTCTGTGGTCTGGGTGCTGACAGTCAGCTGGGTTATCACTGCTCTCCTCCATGTGGTCTGTTTCTCCTCTGTGTCTCATCCTCCAGGGCCTCACCTCTAGCAGGATAGCCTGCACTTCCTTACTACATGGCTGCTGGCTTCTAAGAGCATGAAATCAGAGTGCCAAGCCTTGACCTCTTTTTTTTTTTTTTTTTTTTTTTTTTTGGTGTGTGTGTGTGTGTGTGTGTACATTTTAGGGCCACACCCACAGCATATGGAGGTTCCCAGGCTAGGGGTAGAATTGGAGCTGTAGCTGCCATCCTGTACCACAACCACAGCAAAGCTAGATCTGAGCTTCATCTGCAACCTACACCACAGCTCACAGCAATGCTGGATCCTTAACCCACTGAGAAAGGCCAGGGATCAAACCCGCATCCTCATGGATACTAGTTGGGTTCATTACCACTGAGCCACCACAGGCACTCCAGCATACGATACCCCTCAAACTCTTACAGGATAGGCTCAGAATTAGCACGGTTTCACTTCCACCATACTGTGTTAGTCCACGCAAGTGACAAAGCCAGCCCAGATTCAAGGGAAAGAGAGACAAACTCCATCTCTTGGTGGGAGAATCTTCTTGCACAATTTGGGTGGGGAGGAATTATTTGTAGCTGTCTTTGGAGACATCTGCCACAGTGGTAAAATGCATCCTGAACTGATGCTTAAAAACATATTCTGGAAAATTGAGGATTGTCAGTGTTGCCAAATGGGTGCTGGGCAAACTGGTGAGAATGAATGATGATACCAAGCATAGCTACTAGTCACTGAGCACCTCCTTACGATGCGCTAGGCAGGGTGTTAGGTGTAGTATCTCTCTCTTCTAGAAAATAGCTCGGAAAGTGTGGGATTGTTATATCCATGTGTGACACAGGGAGTCCTTACACCAAGGCGTGAGAGATGCTAATTGGGGCCACTGCCTCTCCGCCACCTTCCTTTTCCCCAGGCACCCCAGCACCCCAGAATGTTCAGCCTTGGCTCTTCGTCAGTCTAAGCCACACCTGTCAGACACCCTGCCTCCTTTCCTCCGCTCAAGCCCTGCACTGGGCTCAGTGACAAAATGTGCCGAAGGGTAAATTTAAACTTATTCCATCAAATATGTTATTCCTTTAAGTTGTTGGCCTTGACTCACCCAGTTAAATTTTTTTCTTAAAAAGTCACTTAGCCCAGAAGAGTCAAGAAATTTTTGAAGGGTTTAGAAAGGTACTTGCTATATAACTATTAAGACTTATTATAGGGAGATCCCCTGTGGCTCAGCAGAAACAAATCTGACTAGTATTGATCCCTGGCCTTGTTCAGTGGGTTAAGGATCCGGTATTGCTGTGAGCTGTGATGTAGGTCACAGATGCAACTCAAATCTGGCGTTGCTCTGGCTGTGGTGTGGGCCAACAGCTGTATCTCCAATTTGACCCCTAGCCTGGGAACTTCTATATGCCACAATGCAGCCCTAAAAAGAAAAAGAAAAAAAAGACTTATTATAAAGCTACATTACTTTAAAAATGTGGTATCAGTGCAAAAGTAGACAGATGAGACAGAGCCAAGAGCTGAGATCAGCCTCATCCATATAGAGAGTCCCATAGAGAACACTGGTTATCCCAACAGGGTCGAGTATGAGTCAATGGAGAAGAAATGGACTCTTCAAAGACTGGTTCTAGATGACCAGCCATTCATATGGAAAAGTAGAAAATGAAGGCTCTACTTCGCAACATACACAAAAATAAATTCCAGATGGGTTAAAGGCCTAAGTGTAAACAAGTGAAGACAATATGCAACTATTTCCAGAAGCTTAATTGCAGAAAAGGATTTCTTAAATAAGACACTAAAGTTCAAACCATATTGACGAGATGATTAATTCAAATGACATGAAAATGTAGACTGTGAGGTGGAACGTGCACATACCCTGGGGCCCAGCTTTTTGCTCAGATCAAGAGAAGCTCTCCTATGGAGATGTGAGGAGGTGAGCAAAGTTGTTCACTGAAGCACTGGTTATGATGCAAAAAATTAGAAAGAGCCTAACTGCTCAGAGCAGTAGAAAAATAAATTGTGGTTTGTTCACATAATGTAATCATATTAGCAGTTAAGATGAATAATCTAGATTTATCCGTAGCAACATGGATAAACCTCAAAATAATGGTGAGTGAAAAAAGCAAATACAAAAAAATATGTATGAATGATGCCATTTATGAAAAATGTTAAATGTCAGAAATGATATTGAACATTTGAAAATATAGCTGCCTTCACATGTAGGAAAACAGAACACGCACAGGACGATACCCGCCACCTTCAGAATGATGGGAAGGAGGAAGGAAAATGGGATTGTACATAAAGAGCTTCAAGTGTGTCTTTATGGTTTGTTTCTTTAAAAGAATACGTGTACCTCTGTGTTCATGGCAGCACTATTCGCAATAGCCAAGACATGGAAACAACCTAAATGTCCATTGAGTGGCTTAAGAAAATGTGGTACGTATATTTGATGGAATACTACTCAGCCATAGTAAAGAACCAAATAATGCCATTTACAGCAACATGGATGCAACTAGAGATTCTCATACTAAGTGAAGTAAGTCAGAAAGGGACAGACGAATACCATGTGATATCACCTATATGTAGAATCTAAAATATGACACAAACGAACCTACCTACAGAACAGAAACAGACTCACAGACTTGGAGAACAGACTTGTGGTTGCCAAGGGGGAGGGGGAGGGAGTGGGATGGACTGGGAGTTTGGGGCTGGTATCTAGAATGGATAAGCAATGCGGTCCTGCCGTATAGCACAGGGAACTATAGCCAGTCACCTGTGATAGAACATGATAAAAGATAATATGAGAAAAAGGGTGTATATATATGTATGACTGGGTCATTTTGCTGTACAGCAGAAATTGGCACAATATTGTAAATCAACTATAATTTTAAAATGTAAAAAAAGAATCTAGATTAAATATGGTGAAATATTAACATGTGTTAAATCTAGATGGGGTAATGTGCTTTCATTAAATTACTTAGTATCTTTTTCTTATGTTTACCGAAGTTAATGTTTTTAGAGCCCCTACAGAAAGACAGGGAGGCCGGGAGCCCCAGGTCAGTATGGGAGGTACAATCTGGAGGATGTGGATTGCTCTGGAAGCTTGTGAAGTGTCTGCTGGCTGGTCAGCCTTCCATCCCAGGACCATTTCCTTCAGACTCGGCCCCCGCCCAGCCGAAGCTCTAGCCACTCTCTTGCTTTCCTTTGACCTGCTGGCCAAGCTGCCTTTGGGGACACCCCCTGAAAACAATGAAGCCTTTGCTTGTTTCTCCTTGCCAATTCCAACTACCCAAGTTTATTCCCATTCCCCTGTTCATCCTCAGACATTTGAAAATCAGAGATAAATAATGACGATGCTGTTGAAGAAGGAGAGAAAGTCCAGAGGTCTTACTTCTTGAAAGATCTGTATATATTTCAAGGCTGTGTCATCTCTATTATTTTAGTGGCTTTTCACATCAAGCCTCTAGACGAGAGCAGGCGCTTTCATTCCCATGTTACTGTTAAAGAAATCGAGTTGTTGTAGAACTAAAAATTGTGGCTAGGACATCAAAATGATTAGTGAGATAGCTGGAACTAGAAACTGTTTAGAAGCTTAAGACTCTCCAATTTAATGAGTTGAGTGTGGTGTGCAAGTACCATGGGTCCCAAGGGAGCAATGAGAGGGGGTCCATCACTGTAGTGGGTTGGATTGCGTCCCCCAGAAAGATATCTCCAAGTCCTGGAGTTCCCATCATGGCTCAGTGGTTAGCGAATCTGACTAGGAACCATGAGGTTGCGGGTTCGATCCCTGGCCTCGATCAGTAGGTTAAGGATCTAGCATTGCCGTGAGCTGTGGTGCAAGTCGAAGACGTGGCTTGGATCCTGCATTGCTGTGGCTCTGGCGTAGGCTGGCAGCTATAGCTCTGATTAAACCCCTAGCCTGGGAACCTCCATATGCAATGGGAGCAGCCCTAGAAAAGGCAAAAAGACAAAAAAAAAAAAAAAAAATCCAGGTCCTGACTCCCCAGTACCTGTGAATGTGACCTTAGTTGGAGATAGGTTTTCTGTATATGTTTTTTTTTCTCCTTTGTCATATGGAAGAAGTTCCCAAGTTAGGGGTCGAATCAAAGCTGCAGCTGGTAGCCTATGCCACAGCCACAGCACTCAGGATCCAAGCCACATCTGCAACCTACGCTGTAACTTGGGGCAATGCCGGATCCTTAACGCATTGATTGAGGCCACGGAACGAACCTGCATCCTCACGGATACTATGTCGGGTTCTTAACCCGCCAAGCCACAGTGGGAACTCCCGTTTCTCTGCACGTGTAATCAAGTTAAGATGAGGTCATACTAGGTTAAGGTGGCCTTAAATCCAATGGCTGGTATCCTTATAAGAAGAGGAGAAGAGACACAGATACACACACAGGAAAGAAGGACCTGTGAAGACAGAGGCAGAGACTGGAGTGACACAGCTAGGAACGCTGAGGATTACTGGGAGCAGCCAGGAGCTTGGAGAGAGCCCTGGGGGGCAGCTTTCTCCTTCAGAGTTTCTAGAAGAATCAATGGAAGATCAACTAGCCCCACTGACACCCTCATTTTGGACTTCTGGCCTCTCGAACTGTGAAGGAATAAATTTATGCTGTTTTCAGCCACTCTGTTTGTGGTTTGTGACAGCTCCCCCAGGAAATGAATGCTGTCTACAGACGCGGAGTGGTTCCAGTCGAGGCAATGTCTCAGCTAAGAATTTAAGGGCCGGTATAGGGATGGGGTCAGAAATGTGTTTGGTGGAAAATAAGAAAAATCCCATTCAAAATGGCTTAAACAAGTAAGGTTCCTTTATTTTTATATAACAAGAGGTTCAGAGATGAGCAATCTGGGGCTCATGTATTTGCTCCACGCCATAAGGGATCCAGGTCCTTCCCATATTTCCACTCCACCGACCCTAACTTGTTGTCATCTTTTGCCTTCATACTTCACGGTTGAAGCTGGCTCCTGAGCCACTCAGCCACACATCTGCATTCCAGGCAGAAAGAGGAAGAAGGGAGAGTCTCTCTCAAAAATCACCATCAGGGAGTTCCCATCGTGGTGTAACGGAAACGAATCCAACTAGGAACCATGAGGTTGTGGGTTCGATCCCCAGTGGGTTAAGGATCCAGTGTTGTCTCGTTGCAGACGAGGCTCAGATCTGGCATTGCTGTAGCTCTAATTAGACCCCTAGTCTGGGAACTTCCATAGGCCGCAGGTGTGGCATTAAAAAGCAATAAAAATAAAAATAAAAGCATCCTCCCGCCAAATCACCAGCAGACTTCTACTTAGATTTCAATTGCCAAAACTAGCTTCCATTTCACATGGCCATTCCAGCTGCAACGAAGGGATGCAGATCTTTTTATTTTCAGCTTTTCAGCCTCTAAAATAGAATATAATAGAAGGACACAAATGAGAAGAAACAGATAATTGGTGTTGAGTAAGCAATTCTACAATACCTCTAAAATACCATTGTATTGTAGATCAAATTTTCCGGCTGTCACTGTACATTTAGAATGCAAAATAATACTAGTTTAAACACGGAAGAGTTTGGATGTAGGCAATTAAGGGCAAGTATGGAAGCTCCACAATCATCAAGAGAAAAGATTCCTTTATTTTTCTTTTCTTTTATCCGTAGTGTTAGCTTCCATCCTCATTGTGGCCTCATAAACCAAAATGGCTGCTGATGTTCCAGCCATCAAAGTTTTATTCCAGGAAGCCAGAAGGATGAAGGGGAATGACAAATGGCACACTCTGGACAATTGTTTTTCTTTTGAGGAAACTTCCAACCATTATCTCCCATTATATCTCACTGACCAGTATCAGAGAGACAAGAGAATGGAAAAAGTCTTGCTTTTATTTATTTATTATTATTATTATTTTTGGTATTTTCTAGGGCCACACCTTCGGCATATGGAGGTTCCCAGACTAGGGGTCTAATCAGAGCTGTAGCTGCCGGCCTACACCACAGCCACAGCAATGAGAGATCAGAGCCGATCTGCAACCTACACCACAGCTCACGGCAATGCCGGATCCTTAAACCAATGAGCAAGGCCAGGGATTGAACCGGCAACCTCATGGTTCCTAGTCGGATTCGTTAACCACTGAGCCATTTTTATTCAAGTCTTGCTTTTATTGAATAAAAACAGGGCTGCCTTAGTAAGGAGTAAGATAATTATTGGGTAGGCAATAAGCAGCTTCTGCCTCACAATGCTAGTAAGTTTCAAGTGGCAATTTTAATTTATTTGTAGTGATTTCCTAGATCACTGTGTTAAAAAAGATTCTGAAGCAACAATCTGGACTCAGTGTATAAAGCGAAGGCTGATTATGGATCTTGATGGTGGTCATGATAGTTGGGGGTAAGATATGCATCCGTGTGTCTTGAATTTCCTGGATATGAATATGTTAGCCAGGGAATACAGGGGTTACAAAAAAAGAAGAACACATGTCTTACACATGGCTTCTCTTCCCTGTGCGGCTCCAGGGCTAGCACAACGCCCGATGCCTTCCTGGCTACTGCACAACAACTGGTTACTGAGTGGACTCCTCTTCCCGTGGAAAGGGTGGGAGAAGCTCATTTGCTGGTGACAGGGGTGACAATGGGAAGATGTATTAGCTTGCCAGGGCTGCCATAACAAAGTACCATAGACTGGATGGCTTAATAGAAGCAATTTATTTTCTCATGGTTCTGGAGGCTAGGAGTCTGATATCGAGGTGTCCTCAGGGTTGATTCCTGCCAGGAGCTGTGAGGGAAGAATCTGTTCCAGGGCTCTCTTCTTGACTTCTAGATGGTGATGTCACCCCGTGTCTCCACGTGGCCTTCGCTCTGCCATGCCTGTGTCCACGTCTTCTTCCTTTTACAAGACACTCGTCATATTGGCTCAGGACCCATCCTAGGGACCTCATTTTCACTTAACTGTTTAAAGTTCTATCTTCAAACACAGATACATTCTGAGCTGGTGGACGTTAGGACTTCCACATATGAATTTCGGTGAGGGATGGGCGTGGGGTTGGTCCCACTATGGCCTGTGACATTCTTTTCTCTCTGACTGAAGACATATGCATTCTTCAGATGGAAGGGGAAGCTGGAGCTTATTCAAGACTGTCACCAAAGAAGTCTCTTCTGAACGAATGCAGGTGGTTGAAGACAGGAAATATCTCCTCACATCTGTTATGTGACATGGAGAATCAGGAGAAACTGTTGTGATCTTGTAGTTGTGTGGCATCATGGATGGTCACAGTTGTGTCCTGGAAACCAGAATGGGCAGTTTTGCCGGGGAGGAAGTAGGCAGGCACCGCAGGTGGAAATAGGAAAGATGGACTCAGAGGCGGGGAGATGATTATCAGGGGGTGTTGAAGGGTGGGCTCTGGAGTCAGACAGATCTGGATTGACCCTGACTCTGCTTCCTTCTCGTTACATTATCTGGTCAAAGTCCATAGTTTTCTCTGGGCTTCCATTCTCCCTGTAGCATGGTATCCAGCATATAGAGTTATGGGGGAACGACAATGCACACAAAGTGTTATTGCAGTAACACCTGCCATAATAACATAGCAACTCTTCACTCAGTGGTGAGAGGTCAGGGGCCTGGAGTGGGGAAGAGACAGATGTCTAGACAAGGTCTGGGCAGCCTGGACTAGAATCCAGTCCCAGGGTGTGGACAATGTCAGGGTGGGTCACATGGAGTTAGAAATAACCAGAAGGCTTTGAAGGGTCATAGCTGTCTTGACCAGGTCTCTTGAGGGCAGAAATACCGTATGTGTCCTTTTTGTTTGTTTGTTTTATTGTTTTTATTGATTTACAATGTTGTGATAATTTCTGCTGTACAATGAAGTGATTCAGTTATACATGTACACACACATCCACTCTCTTTCAGATTCTTTTCCCTTACAAACTACCCCAGAACAGTGGGTAGAGTTCCTTATGTTATACCGCAGGTCTCCATCGGCCACTCATTCCAGATACTTCTGTGTGCACAGGCCAATCCCAGTAGTCTATCCTTCCCCCGGCCCCAAACCCTTTGGAACCAAACTTAGGTTTTGCCCCCAAGTCTCAGTGCCTGATCCCTGCCTGATATTCATTTATTCAACAAAAATTATTGGGCACCTCATGCTTGCTTTACATATTTAATTTAACCATCACATGTTATACAGCCGGTATTACAATTTCCATTGTTTTCATCTGAGAAAACTAAGCGTTTGAGTGGGTTAGTCATCTGTTTGAGGTTATGCAACTAGTAAGAATCAGAAGTATGATTCATACCCTGTTCTGTCCGATGTCAAAGACCCTTGCCTTTGCATTGCAAAATGAGGATGTCTGCGTGCAGCACCCACTCTGTGTGCAGGATGCAGGAGGTACCAATTGTAGGGAAGAGTGGTGGTCACCTCACTGCAATTTCCTTGGTGGCTGAGGTTGTCGCTGTAGCTATGCTGTTGCCCCTCATTATTTATTCATTTGATTTATTTATTTACTTTTTTATTTTAAAATACAAAGACCTGGCCCTCCCAATCATGGGGACAATTATACGCACATGACTCAGGCACGGTGAGTTGTAACAGAGCCTATACCATTCTGCCGTCCTCAGAGCCTGGTTCACATATATTCGTGCAGCTCAAGCTAAGCCAACCAGAGCCCTTCCCTGGAAATTTTCAAATACATCTGAGAGAGAGAGTTTGTTCTTCCTTTAGATCATTAAGCCTGAAGGCTGTATGGCCAGAGCAGCCTGAGCCAGGCCCCTTGCCCTGTGGAGAAATTCCACTTGCCATAAAATAAGTGAAGCCAAAATGCAAAAAGGAGCAGAGCAGATTAGAGAGACAGACCCCCCACAGCATTTCAGTCTATCCATGTCTCTGTGATCCTCTACGACTCCCAGTTTAGGCTGGTGGAATCAGGCATCTGTCGCTGGCAAAGAATCCAGAGAATTCCCCAGTGGATGGAGTGTAAACACATTCAGCAAATTTTCTGTTTAATCAATAGGCTAACTAATCACAGACCAAAATCTTTAATTTCTAGGCAATTGCTTTGGGATCCTTTTTAAGGGATAGGTCCCCCATTTTTAGCAAGGGTATTTAGAGCACCTGCTAGCTTATAGCTATGGGCTGGTGATTCCCAGGGGAAAATATTGTACCTTTTATCAAGAAGATGCTTCAGCACACAGGAAAGGGGATACTATTCATATTAACTCATACAGGAAAAATTATTCTGTAAGTGTCACTTAACATATTTCTCTTCAAAGTAACCTTTCACATAGGACCTTTTTTTTAAAATATAGATGTGGAGTTCCTTTGATGGGTTTCTAACAGTGTCTAACTCATGAATTCCCTTTGTGCTTTCAACCACATGCTACGTAAAACACTTTAAAAGCATTTACATTTGAGTGCTGGTTAGTTGATATGATGGCCAAATTATACTTTCAGTGAAGCATCCCATCTAAATGAACACTTATATCTTTGCTCCCAACAATATTTATAACAAAAACCTCCACATTGTGACAAAACATGCAAATTCCATTCTGGCCAGGAGGCGACATTGCTAAGAGCAGAGACCAGGGGCCTGACAAATCTATTTTTTTCACCAGAGAGACGTAGAAACACTTGCCATTGAGGTTTTGTTTGCCCTTTAAAGTTCATGAATTGCATGATCTAATCATAACTAATTGTACCTTCCTTCTGTCATAAAGCTCTTAAAGCATTTCACAATCAATTAGCAGCTCAGGGACATCATTATTATTGGACATTTTGCAGTACGAATGTATTCAGAGTTAATACAGAGCAGACTTTACCGCTAGGCAGCCGAGGCGGGGCAAAGTCGTCAGCCAAACAAACGGGCTTTGAAGTCTCTTCGGAAAGCTTTCAGTGTTTCAGCAGCTTACTGGCAAGGTTTCTTGGTCTTTTGCTTTTATTTTTCTCATATTGCTTTTCTCATTACTTATGCATTGTCCATTAAATCCAGCGCTGGAGCTAACGTCTGGGGTTTCTACTTTTCCAAGTCGCACTGCTGCGTTGCTGCTCTTGCTTAGATAAGTTAAATATGTGCACCCAACTGAAACAAAGTCCCATCCTGCAGAATTATCCAGTAGGTTTGGTTGGCCCAGGCCAGCAAATAGGGTGATTTAGGTTAAGGTCATGCTAGAAATGATTTCAGACTTAAGGGTCAAATCTAAACACTCCAGTGCCACCAACCTCTGTTCCAGCCCCTGCAAGCCTGTCGAAGCCCTGTGCCATGAATTATTTGCTCATAACAATGGGTGATCTAAAATGATATGGTACAGTTTTTGTACAACTTTTGATATAAACACTACCTATGACATTTTTAGCTTATATGGTACATTTGTTGAATCAAACATAGGCCAGAAGAGCTCTCGCCCTTTATCCCTCTCTCTCTTTTTATTTTTTTTTTTTTCTTCTGGCCTTGCCCGCAGAATGTGCAAGTCCCCAACCCAAGCTGCTGCAGTGACAACACCAGATCCTTAACCCACTGCACCGCAAGAGAACTCCCCAAAATAGCTCTTTATGGATCCCCCTAAAAGGAATTTAAGGTAGCTTGAAAAGCACCTATAACTTACTTTTATTTCCTGGAGGTTCTCATTCTAACTAGAAACTGGATCTTTTGTGTTTTTCGGTAGAGGAAATCAGGGAGGGCCCTGGGATGTCGCAAGCAGGAATGGACCACTCAGCTCTTTTCTCTTAGCCAATCCCTGCCTCCAAGTGACAAGGTCATGTTTTAGCGATCAGGAACAGTGTGGTAGGCTGAGTGATGGCCCCATAAAAGATGTCCTTGTCTTAATTTGTGGAGCCAATGAATGTTATCTTCTGTGGCACAAAATAAAAGTTTGGGTGGGGGGAAGAACTTTGTAGATAGGATTAAATTAAGGATCTTGGAATGGGGAGGTCATCCTGGAATATCTGGGTAAACATTAAATGTAATCATTTCTATCCTTACAAGAGGGAGGCAGGGGGAGATTAGACACAGAGGAGAAGAGAAGGCAAGGAGTTCCCCTTGTGGCGCAGTGGAAACGAATCCGACTAGGAACCATGAGGTTGCAGGTTTGATCCCTGGTCTCGCTGAGTGGGTTAAAGATCTGGTGTTGCCGTGAGCTGTGGTCTAGGTCACAGACAAGCCTCAGATCCTGTGTGGCTGTGGCACAGGCCAGCAGCTGTAGCTCCGATTTGACCCCTAGCCTGGAAATCTCCGTATGCCAAGGGTGCAGCCCTTAAAAAAAGGCCAAAAAAAAAAAAAAAAAAAAAAAAAAGAAAAGAAAAGAAAGAAAAGAAAAAAGAAAAGCCAAGATGGCCACAGGGCCAGAGATTACAATGATGCGATGCAGCCACAAGCCAAAGAATGCCAGTGGCCACCAGAAGCTGGACAAGCAAGGATTGGACCTAAACATGGCCCTACCAACAGCTCGAATTTGGATTTCTAGCCTCCAGAACAGTGAGGGCAAATCTCCACTGTTTTTAGATACCAGTTTGTGGTAATGTATAGCAGCCCTAGAAAACAAGTACAAACAGTGGGGTGAAGTGATTGAAGGGGCCGGAGAGGAGGATTCACAGCGGAACCAGGAACTGCCTCCCATCGTGAAGTCTCAGGACGCAACTCTGCTCCCAAACTGGGCTCCAAAAGGCCATCCCAGACTGATTCTTTGGGTCCAGTAACATTTTGTTGTTTTCTTTTTTAGGGCCACGTCTTTGGCATATGGAAGTTCCTGGGCTAGGGGTTGAATCTGAGCTGCATCTGCGATCTATGCCGCAGCTTGTGGCAACGCTGGATGGTTAACCCACTGAGCAAGGCCAGGGATCAAACCCGAATCCTCATGGATACTAGTCAGGTTCTTAGCCCGCTGAGCTACCATGGGAATTCCGGGTTCAGTAATGTTAATCATTGAAGAAATTAAGGTGAGCGTAGAGTTTTGGGACTCGTCATCCAGACTTGGTTTACAGCCCCGTACCCCGCAGACTGTGCAGTAGCTCAGATCTGCTGTGTGTGTATAAAAATGTTCAGTTCTGATGGTCTGTGGATATTTTCCCTTTTCTCAGCTCTGTCTTTATCTAATGCAACTTCATTCGGAGAGTTATTTTTTCTGCTTCACTTACCTCTGTTTGTGGTAGGAGGTCTTTTACCGAATGGCCCCTCCAATGTTCAGTTGTGTTATGAAAACCTTTTTGAAATCCAGGATCTTGCTGGATTTTTGGGTTGGTTTGTTTGAAGCAAAAGAGAAAGTCTGGCATCGTGGGGGCTCTGCCTGGTGGGAGTGGACATACTCCCCACATCGGGTTGGGAAATGCTAGCATGTGTGGGGCAGCCAGAAAAGTGAGCCAGCTTTTTTTTCTTTTTCTTTTTTGTCTTTTTAGGTGACATGTGGAGGTTCCCCGACTAGGGGTCGAAACAGAGCTACAGCTGCCAGCCTATACCACAGTCACAGCAATGCCAGATCCAAGCCATGTCTGCGACCCACACCACCGCTCACGGCCACGCTGATCCTTAACCCACTGAGTGAGGCAGGGATTGAACCTGCATCCTCATGAATCTCTATTAGGGTTCTTAACTGCTGAGCCACAGTGGGACATCTTGGGATCTCACTTTCCGACAAGAAGCCCCTGGGGAGGAAGCACACATTGGGTGTGCTGCTCACTATTAGGAAGAAATGTGACTGAACAGAACAAAGTGATGCTGAGGACTAAATGGCTCAATCAAGTGAAAAGTGATTTCAGAGCTGCAATCAGCCTGACATTAACAACGAGGTTCTTATTATCATCTGCTTTTGAACCTCAGTAGGAGAACTTGCCTACCTTTGATACTGTAAGCACGATGCTTCATGTTTAAAGATTAAAGCAGCTTTCTGGCATGTTTGAAAGGAATCACATGGGGATGGGTTTCACAGCCAGGAGCTGGGCTCCCTCAAAAGGATGCCCCTCTGCAGCAAGATTCATCTCCCCCTTGCGTGAATATCAAAGAAGCCCGTGATTAATTCTTTCCACGAGGAAGGGGCCCCATCTCCCACTACTGTTAAGTTTAGGATTGAAACAATATGGTCTGATTACCATTGTGTCCTGGGCAGTTTTGATTGTAAGCACGAAATGTGAAAGGAATTTTTTTTTTTTTTTACATCTTGTCACTCCAGATGAGAATATACTTTGGAAGTGGAATTAGAAACAATGCAACGGTAATTGAAGACTAGTGTCTTCCCTGGGACTAAAACACAGCCCGTAGTGCCAAGAGTTTGATTGGCAGTATGTAATTAAAAGTGGCTTTAAACGGTTACCAAACATAACCAGCTTCAAAAAGGGGACAGAGGGGAACAGTTTTAATACAGGAATTTTTAAAAAGTTAGACACATTTAAAATATGTGTAAAACACCTGATTAGACACTTAAAATTTAATCCCTAGGGTGCACCGGAAGAGTTATACTCCAGTTTTTGCTTTCTTATTTACATAAAATGATAATTTCGTGTACACTGCATTTGCAAAAAATTACCAGCTAATATGTATACATTTTAGGGAAATGGAGGTTTGAAACTACAAAATGACATTTTAGAAGATAAATTCCAATATGCCTGGATTTATCCCTTTTTATTGATATAATTTATCATTCAAATATAATTTATTTACTTAGTAGTACTTATTCATTTAATGTAAGTTAACAATTGAAATATGTATTTATTTAGCTTTTTAGGGCCACACCTGTGGCATACAGAAGTTTCCAGGCTAGGGGTTGAATTGGAGCTGCAGCTCCTGGCCTACACCACAGCCACAGCAACATGGGATCCGAGCTGTGTCTTTGACCTACTCCATACCTTGCAGCATCGCCAGATCCTTAACCCACTGAGCGAGGCCAGGGATTGAACCCACATCCTCATGGATACTACTCAGGTTCTTAATCTCCTGAGCCACAACAGGAACTCCAACAATTGAAATGTCAAATTTTTGGTTTTACTGTAGGAGAAACTGTCCCAATAAAAATGTAGAAAGCCCCCCCCCCCATGCATCTGCTTCTGTAAACTTGTTTCCGCATCTACTACCTTGCCTGACCTCACTCCGGTGGGACCAGTCAAGGAAGGAACCCGAAGAGGTAGCCCATAAAAGCCTTGTGAAACCCTTCTTCCGGGCTCAGACTCGGGAGAGCGAGCTCCTCTGAGCCCGCCGGCGTAATAAACCTTCGTTCTCCAACTCTCTGAGTGCTCGCTTGGTTTCTCTGCTGGGCAGCTGCTGTAACATTACTATATATAAATTATGCCTCAATTAAAAATATTAATTGTTGGTCAATTTGAGTACCGTATTTTGGAGGGGTATTTAAGAGAAGGGAAAAGAGGCAGAACAAAATAGTTCTTCCTGCCCCTTAAACAACCTTTACATGAAAGCCCATTTATTTGCAAAACCATTTGCGTGGCAGCGTCACTAGGGAGTTACCAAAATGCAGAGAAAAGCTTATTTTGAAGATTGAAAAAAGGAGTTCCCGTTGTGGCTCAGCAGAAACAAATCTGACTAGTATCCCTGAGGACGCAGGTTCTGATGGGGGTGGGGTAGGCACAGACGGTTGTAGAAGTGCCAGTAGGGGATCATAGATAAAGAGGGAAACCTGGGGGATGTTGGGAGACCACTGCAAGTTCAAGAAAACCATCAGAACAAGGCAGGCTTGCTCGACGAGTGGAGGTGCGAGAATTGCTTCAGGTCATTGGGTGGGGGATGGGACGAGGTCTGCATTCAGATTCAGAACAAGGCTAAGAGTTTGAGGCCTGTCCTTCAGCTGGTTTGAATACACGCCTTACTGGATACTAAGGAGGAGCTACTATTCCCAGAAAGGAAGAGGCGGGCCTTTCCAACGCCCACTCCCCTTAGAAGATAAAACTGCCGCCCACTGGATCCTCGGAGCAGCGCTTCCTTCCTGTCTGCTTGCCTCTCTCACGAGCAACCAATCCTGATAAATCTATTTCTTGCCTATCGATTTATCTCTGGCTGAATTCCTTCTGCGTAGAGACAGGAAGAACCTGAACCTTAGTGACTCCAGACATAGGGTGAGTGATTCTAATTCAAAACCACGGGTTCAAGTCCCAATCTGGGTTTTGGCTGCGTTCGAGTCCTGGCATGTGGGTTCAAGTCCCAGTCTGTGTTGTGGCTAGGTTCAGGCCATTAGTGCTATCAGTTTTGGTTCGATCCCTGGCCCCCCTCAGTGGGTTAAGGATCTGGCATTGCCATGAACTATGGTATAGGCCGCAGACATGACTCGGATCTGGCATTGTGTGGCCGTGGCGTTGGCTGTGGCATAGGCCAGCAGCTACACTCTAATTGGACCCCCAGCCTGGGAACCTAAAAAAGGAGGAAAAAAAAAAAAGATTGAAAAACAATTGACTTCATAGATGGACTTATGAGCTTAAAATAGTTCACATACAACGGGATAGTGTGGGTTTTGTTTGTTTTTACTGGCAACACCACCCCGATGCTCCAGCATGAGCCCCGCCCCGGAAGTCCCTATCCAGGCCCGCGGCTGGGAAAAGGCACCCACGGGATCCCAGGGCCTGGTTCAGGTCCGACAGGCCTTCTCCTCTTAAGTGACTGGTGGCCTTCTCACCGCTGCACTTACAGTGCAGCAGACTCTGTTCATTAAATTACCCTTGTCACCAGCCTTGAACTTCCTCCTGTGCTTCTTTCAGAGTTTGAGGAAGAGATGGAACTTCCCAGAGCACAAGCAAACAAGCATAGAAAGTCCTGCTTGGCATTATTAATCACCCCTAAAGAGAAACACAGCAGGGCCCTTGAAAATGTCAGGCTGAGAGTATTTGACAAAATGCTAAATGAGTTCCCAGCCAGCCCCCCACATCCCCACCATCTCTTGTAAAGTGCTTTGCGACAGTGGGAGGGTTCAGAGCACCCTTACTCCCATTGGTGGGGTGCAGGCTCTTTGTCAGGACTTGCTTCCATCCTGACTCTCAGTTCAACGAGGGTGACAATTCAGATTACTGTCCGAGAGGGACTCACTGTCTTTTTCAGTATTAGCGATAACCTTGGTGCATCAAGCAGCCCGATCACCCACGGAAAAGGCTAGGGCTGCTGGTAGGTGCTGTGGGTAAAGCCAAAATCCCCACCTCAAGCTGCCTGGGAAGATTAGCAGATGCTCAACAGCACTTATTTGCCACTCAAAGAAGGGAGGGAGGGAGGAAGAAAGAGGTAATTTGAAAACAAACCCCATTGCTTTCCAAGTGATCCCTGGCCGTTTTTTTAAGCTGAAATTTTTTTTCTTTTTCTTTTTAGGGCCACACCCAAAGCATATGGAAGTTAACAGGCTAGGGCTTGAATCAGACCTATAGCCACAGCCACAGCAATGCAGGATCCAAGTCACATCTATGACCTACACCACAGCTCCCGTGGCAATACTGGATCCCTGGCCTGAGTGAGGCCAGGGATCGAACCCGCATTCTCACATACTAGTTGGATTCGTTTCCACTGTGCCACAACGAGGAACTCCCAGGCTGAATTCTTTACAATTAATTTATTAGAGGTTCAATGCTTAATTTTTAAAAAAGTAATGACTTCCTAGCATTTTAAGGAAGCAGTATTTAATTTGTAGTAACGAGGGTTCAGACATGGCCCTTTCAATGTCTTGCTACCGATTTTGTTCCTGAGAAAACAGACAAGAAAAGCATTTCCCCTGGGAAGCTCTGCTTTTCGCCATGTGCTCGTCCTTACTGTTTGTAACAGCAGTGAAGTAATGGCCTTGCAGTATCTGGGAGTCCTTGAGTTTCTGGGGAGAGAAGTGAAAAAGAAGCTTCCCCACTTCTCCACAGACCCTGCAGGAGGGGGCAAGAGACCCGGAGGGTAGCTTTCAGTTAAAGGCAGTCACAAATGGAGATTCTGCATCTGTCTCCTTTCTCTAACTCTTCGGGCTGCCAAGGGGGCTGAACTCAGCAGATCCAGCAGAAAAGGAGGGGAGCTGATGTTCTCCTGTGGCCCAGGGGTTGGGGATCCAGCGTTGTCACTGCAGGGACATGGGTGGCTGTTGTGGCGAGGGTTCCATCCCTGCCCAGAAACTTCTGCATGCCACGGGTGGGGCCAAATAAATAAATAAAAGGAGGGGAGTCAGACTTTAAAGCATTCAATCAAAATAAAATTATTTAATATATTTTTGGGGAAATAACTTCAAATTTACAGAAAAGAGGCAAGAATATAATATAAAGAATTCCCATGTAGCCTTCACCCCTGCAAGTTCCCTTCGTGGCTCAGTAGTTAACAATCCCAACTAGGATCCATGAGGATGTGAGTTCGATCCCTGGCCTTGGTCAGTGGGTTAAGGATCTGGCGTTGCCGTGAGCTGTGGTGTAGGTCACAGACATGCCTCAGATCCTGCGTTGCTTTGGCTGTGGTGTAGGCCAGCAGCTGTAGCTCCAGTTTGACCTCTAGCCTGGGAACCTCCATATGACACGAGTGCGGCCCTGAAAAAAAAAAAAAAAAAAGCTTCACCCCATTCCTTAATCCCAAATTGCCTAATGTAGTATTAACATTTCACTGCATTTGTTTGTCATTTGCTCCCTTTCCATGTTTTTTTGTTTGTTTCACATTCAGGGTTTTCTAGAGCCTTTGAGAATAAGTTACCGACGTGATGCCTCATTACTCCCTGACACTTCAGTGTTCACATCCTAAAGAAACAAGGACATTCTCCGGCTTAACCACAGAACCGTCATCAAAACCAGGACGTGAACACTCACTCGCTCCTCCCGCACAGCCCTCAGAGCCCGTTCTCGTTTCTCTGGTCACCCCAGTCGTGTTCTTTTCTGTTCCAGGATCAAACCCGGGATTCCGTGTTGCAGTATTTGTCATGTCCCCTTCACCTGGGAGTCATTTCAGGCTGAGCTGCTAAACTGGCTCGCTGGGGGAAAAAGAATAATAAAAAAAAGCCTGGATGTGTAGTGGTTGCCAACTTTATGGTGTAAATATTCTTCCCATTCTGGCCAGTTTCAAGTTAACAACTTGATGCCACTGTCATTAAAGAGCAGTGTTAGGAAGAAATGCACACAACTGATTTTCTAGAGTGGGGCTGAGCCAATACCAGCTGGCTCCAATACATCACTGATTTCCTCTGTCTTTTCTTGTATTTCACGACTATGGTATGTTTTTGTTTGTTTGTTTGTTTGTTTGTTTGTTTTAAAGAGTACAGTGGTTAACGAACCCGACTAGGATCTATGAGGATGTGGGTTTGATCCCTGGCCTTGCTCAGTGGCTTAGGGATATGGCGTTGCTGTGAGCTCTGCTGTAGGTCGCAGACACAGTTCGGATCCTGAGTCGCTGTGGCTCGGGCCAGGAGATGCAGCTCTGATTCGACCCCTAGCCTGGGAACTTCCATATGCCTCAGGTGTAGCCCTAAAAAGCAAAAATAAAATAAAAAAATAAAAAGAGTACAGGCCAGTTAGTTTTTAGAATGTCCTTCTTTTGGGGTTTGTCTGATGCTTCCTCGTGTTTAGATTCAGTTTATCCATTTTGTGGCAGGAACACCACAGAAGGGATGCTGTGTTCTTCTCAGTGCATCGTTATCAGGAGTGCACGATACCAGGTCATGTCGATTTGTCCCATCACCAGAGATGACAAAAGAGATGTCCTGTTCTGTTATCACGTGGTAAGACAGTGTCTAACCAGACTTCTTCACTGTGGAAGATAAACTGTGTTTTATACCTTATAATCAATAAGCATTTTATGGGGAGATACTTTGAGACTTCTTAAATGTTTTCTTGAAATTTTTACCTACTAGTGTTAGTATCCACTAATGAATCTTGCTGAATCAATTGTATTTTATTTTTATTTTTTGGTAGCAGCTGTGGCATGCAGAAGTTCCTGGGCCAGGAACTGAACCAAGCCATAAGTGACAATGCTAAATCCTTAACCACTAGGCCACCAGGGGACTCCCAAGTGTTTTTCCGTACAATTACCAAATTATTTAGTTCCACCAACACTTTACAATGATTAATTGTCATTCTACAATAACGTAGAGCCTTCACTTTTCCTTGATTTCTTTATTTATATTAATGTGGTCTCATGAACCTCTATTATAATTTGTTGCTATCACTGTGGACTTCGATGCTGAAATATTACAGGTACGGCCAGATGGAACCCCTTCATGATGGTGCCTATGTTCCTTTGACAGATTCTCATCATTCTTGGATCAATTTCTTTATGGCACAAAACGTGCCAAGTGTATCTTGTGTTATGGCTGCATCAGCTGTGGAATTAGTCATTTTCTTCACAGACTTGGTTCCTTTGAGAGAATGGGTTTCATTGCTCCCGGGTCTTTTCAGAGCTAGGAAGTTATAGGTATGTGCACACATACATGCACACACATACCCTGTGGTGGACATGAACATGTTACAACTCAGATCCCCCTACAAGGAAGGACTTGTTGCACAGAAGTGCCTTGCCTAACATCACACCTTTTGGGGGGCACCCGGCTCGCATCCATTGGCTGATTGAGGAAAGGGGATAAAGACTGGTCGTTTTTGGTGCAGGGAAGAACAACTCTGATGGGCCATGTGCCCTCCAGAGTGGAGTGACGGGGATGGCCTTGGACCTGCCTGCCTTGCAGTTGCGCTTCTCCTTTTTTTTTTTTTTTTGCCATTTCTTGGGCCGCTCCCGTGGCATATGGAGATTCCCAGGCTAGGGGTTTAATCGGAGATGCAGCCGCCGGCCTACGCCAGAGCCACAGCAACACGGGATCTGAGCCATGTCTGCAACCTACACCACAGCTCATGGCAACGCCAGATCCTTAACCCACTGAGCAAGGGCAGGGATCGAACCCCCAACCTCTTGGTTCCCAGTCGGATTCGTCAACCACTGCGCCACGACAGGAACTCCGAGCCTCTCCTTCTGCCCATTCCGTTTCCTTCTACTTGTTTTGACCCCTAATAAACATCCTGCACTCCAAACTTTGTCAGAGTGTTCCCTTTCAGAGAACACTGTCTTTTTTTTTTTTTTTTTTTGTATTTTGCCTTTTCTAGGACCGCTTCCCGCAGCATATGGAGGTTCCCAGGCTACGGGTCCCATCAGAGCTGTAGCCACCGGCCTACGCCAGAGCCACAGCAACGTGGGATCCGAGCCGCATCTGCAACCTACACCACAGCTCAGGGCAACGTTGGATCCTTAACCCACTGAGCAAGGCCAGGGATGGAACCCGCAACCTCATAGTTCCTAGTTGGATCCGTTAACCACTGCGCCACAACGGGAACTCCAGAGAACCCAGTCTTGAATGCACGTGTGCACACACACACCCCATCTGTATGTTTAAGATGCTATGAATTCAGACCAATATTTCCAACTCTAACCAGTCGCCATGGGTTTATTCCAGTCTTCCCCTCCCCTGTCATTATCAATACACTCACTATTTTTCTCCATCCCCCCCTCTGTAAGCAGTCTCCTAACCAGGCAGGCTGCCTCTCCAATCCCAGCCCCACCAGCCTGAGCACGCTGGCCCTGCTGACCACGCTGGCTGTGTTAGCTGAATCCTCAGCACCGAACAAGGGAAAGAGGAGTCCAACACCTTTTATAAGCTGGGGGTTATAAAACTTCATAGAAAAATACAATTTTTTTGATTTGAATGTCTGTTTCAATAGTATATGATATTTTCTTCCTTTTTATTGGTGACTAAGTTCTATTAAAAATGAAATTCTTTATTATAATTTTATTGTGTGTCAAATAGAGACTTTTCAAAACCAGTATTCCTGCACGTACGATAGAAGAGAACTGTCAAGAGAAGGCCCTTGTTACTTGAGGAGGTTGCTTGGTGAAAATGGCAATTGTTCCCAGCTGAGCCTTTGCAGAGGTGGTGGGGTTTGAAGAAGCTTCTCTAGGATGTATTGCATTTGAATAAATGGATCAAGGAAACAGCAAGATGGGACATGGTGCCAAAGAATAGGTAATGTGTGTAACAAGGAATATCGGGGGGAAGCGAGAAGATTAATTTGGCAGAAGAGAAAAATTCATACGGGGAATGAGGAACATAAAGCTGGAAAGTTAGCCTGTGGAGGACCTTGACTGTGCTTCGGATTTTGTTTTCCAGGCACTGGAGAGCTACTATCATCCTTTGAGTGTCATGATAAAGATGAGTCTAGCAGCAAAGGTCATGATGCCCTGATGGGAGAGGGAGCAGTTGGGTTGTTATTGTGGTGGTTCGAGTCTGGAGGATAAAGGCAAGGGTGGGCCAGTGGATCAGTCAGCGCTCAACCAGAGAAGCAGAGCCACCCCAAGTATATGGAATTAGGGTTTACTGTAGATATAGACCTTAACTATTGTGAGAGAAGCCATGAAAGTAAGAGGCTGAAAGGGGGAGTTGGAATGTTTGGGAAAAGTCACTAACTAGTCCTCCTGGAGAACAGGCGTGGGTGGACCAGTGGAACTTCAGTTTGGAGGATGGTATGCATGACATCCAGAGCGGGACCCCAAAGGAGAGGTGGTAGAAAACTCTATGGGAAGTTGTCACGTCTGTATAGCTCTTGTTTCTGTAGGTCACAGCCATGCATCGGGCAGTGAGCCTGGGCTACTGGTTTGTCATCAGGGTCAACAGTTAGGAAGGAAGACTAACGACTGAGTGGGAGAGAGCAAGACCGTCAAGCTAAGAAGGAACCCACCTGTATCTCTGCATCTCTCTGTCTCCACTTTTTTTTTTGTCTTTTTGCTATTTCTTGGGCTGCTCCCGCGGCATATGGAGGTTTCCAGGCTAGGGGTCGAATTGGAGCTGTAGCCACCAGCCTACACCAGAGCCACAGCAATGTGGGATCCGAGCCGCGTCTGTGACCTACACCACAGCTCACAGCAATGCTGGATCCTTAACCCACTGAGCAAGGGCAGGGATCGAACCTGCAACCTCATGGTTCCTAGTCGGATTCATTAACCACTGAGCCATGACGGGAACTCCTCTCTGTCTCCACTTCTAAGCACCTTCAGAGAGCAATGGCTGCTAAAACACGCCCTCTTCCAAAACTTGCACAGATTCTTTGAATTACTCTAGGCCCTCTGGGAAGTAAAAGCCAAAAGGGTGTTCACTATGCAAGAGACTTTTTAGGGGACCATCTGTGATGGAAAATGGAGAGTGAGTCAGGGTAGATGGGAGGCTGAAATAGCTATCAGATCATAGAGCGTGTCTGTCTGGCCCTGGGTGAAGGAAGGAGGGAAGAAAGAAAGCTTGTGTGGATCAGTGTAATTCTAAGAGTTCAGCAGGGCCATTGGGGAGGGCTTAAGCAAAATCAGAGGGGTGTCCATCAGAGGAATGTTCCATCGTAGGCATGGGTCTGCGTTAGTGTCCTTGCCATGCTCAGTCACTATCTGAGAGCGCCCATGGGAAGTGTGGACTGGGCACTTATGTGGTGAGGGATTTCAGAGCACAGCAGCTGGGGCCAGTCAGCCGTGCTCCCTGTAGGTGGAAATCCAAGAATCTTACTCTCGTGGCCACCATATTCTTTCCTTGAACATGTCTACCTGGAACCATATAGGGAATGGATGAAGTTCCAGCTTAACCAAATTGGCCATGATTGGCAGTTGTAGGGATAAGCAGAGGACTTGGGAAATGCCACATGAAGGCAGAAAATGACAGGGATTGGTGACTGAATGGACAAAGGGACAAAAGTAGAAGAAGAAGATCCAAATGTGTCTAAGCTGCAGGGTATTCTTAAGAGAAAGAAGGAGATAAGAAGCAAGAGCTGTTCTGGAGGAGCGTTGACAAATCCAGGTTTAGGTGTATCGAATTGGAGGTCCTGAAAGGACATCCAAGTAGAACCTTCTAATAAGCAGGTGGAAACTCTAGACCAACTCTCGGGCAGAAGCCCAGGGAGACAGATTTGATGGCCAGGCAGGTAGAGGAATTTGTGGAAGGCACGAGAATAGGTGGGTTCTGAGAGATGGGAGAAAGAAGAGAGGATTTAATGCAAGCATAAGCCCACATCGAGGGGGACTCGAAAAGCAAAGGCACAGAAGGATCATTCCGAGATAGAAAGAGACTGGGGACCAAGCTTGCCGAGTGCCACCAGGGCCAGAGGAGGAAGGACAGTCTCGGGGAGGAAACACCAGTGTTAGCGATGCTCTTGAAAGGCCAGGAGAATGAGGACACACCACGGCGGCTGTGAGATCTGGGACTGGAAGCTCATTTGTATTTTTTCATAGTGTAATTTCCAATAAGAGGTGGAGGCAGATGCAGATCTCTTGACATGAAAAAATGAGCAGCAGGTTAAAAAAGTGAAGGATGTGCACGTAGGCCTGTGGAGCCGTCTGACCGGGATGGAGAACCAATGGAAGATTTTCAAGCAAAGGCAGGTGTGAGCAGAACTGTACGCAGAGAGGGAGGAGTCAGGGGAAAAAAGAGAGACTGACAATATTGCAAAGGATGAAATTGGGAGTTGCCATTGTGGCTCTGCAAGTTAAGGGCCTGATGTCTCTGTGAGGATGTGGGTTCGATCCCTGGCATCGCTCAGTGAGTTAAGGATCCAGCATTGTCACAAGCTGAGGCATAGGCTCCAGCTGCAGCTCTGATTCAACCCCTAGCCCTGGAACTTCCAAGTGTCACAAGTGCAGCTGTAAAAACAAAACAAAAAGAAAAGGAAAAAACAAAAAGAGAAAGAAGAAAAGGACAAAATCCTTAAAAAGCATGGAAATGTGGAATCAACAGCTCAGGGGAGGAGTTCCCCTTGGTGGTGCAATGGAAACAAATCTGAGAACCATGAAGTTGTGGGTTCAATCCCTGGCCTTGCTCAGTGGATTAAGGATTTGGCATTGCCACAAACTGTGGTGTAGGTCACAGACGTTGCTCGGATCCCAAGTTGCTGTGGTGTAGCCCAGCAGCTGTAGCTCCAATTCGACCCCTAGCCTGGGAACCTCTGTATGCCATGGGTGTGGCCCTAAAAAGCAAAAATAAATAAATAAATAAATAAACCAGCTCAGGGGAAACAGTGGTTAGTGTCAGAAGACACATATATTCTTTTAACAAATACACACCGCTTCCAGCAGAGGAAATCCTGGCCCCTTCTGTAGAGGTCCTGCCCGTTATCCTCAGACTAATTAGCGCCACGCATTTTTATTATTTATAATACCGCATAAGCCAATCATACATTCACAAATGAAAAATACAAGTCACTTGGCTTTTTACACCGCTTTTGCTCATTAAAACTAACTGCATGGAGCAATTAATAAAGAGACGTTATCCTGCAACTCACTCAAGACGGATCATCCAGAGATGTCAAGATTCTGGTTTTTTATTCTTGCATTAAATTGAAGGACACGGGGCTTGTTAAACTGGCTTTTTATTTGGAGATTTGTGGAGTTAGCATATTCTGAATGTCTTCAGTGAGATAATTTAGCTGAGAAAGTTTGTGCCTATCTTTTAGCGCAGGTGACAACAGTCCAATGAAGTATTTTACAGAGAGCAGAACACAGTCGTTAATAACACAACATGCTCACCAGTCACGCATACTTCTTTTTTATAACAAGCATCTTGTTTGGAAATGGCGGAGCGGCAGGGTGAATATCCTGCCACATTGAAATTCATGAAGTCCAATCCATTTTCCGAAATGTGCATGTGAAGACTTTCTGCTCTACTCTTCCTAAATTGCTGTCTCTCTCCTTATGACTTAGGGATTTGGGAAATACTCTCCTGGTAATAATACTTTAAAATGCATCTCCCCTGCAGTATACCCATTATGTCAATTGAACGACGTAAGAAATTCTTAAAATACAGCCTGCCTTATTTATATAAGGATAATTATCTATGGAGGATGCCATGCGTCGAAGGAGCAGGGAGAGAGGACTAGAGGTGCCTTCTGGACCATCCTGGGACTCAGCATCTTTGAAAGAAAAGCGAGGAGGGAGCCCAGGCTGTCAGAATACATGAGGCAAATCAAAAGATTAGAATTCCTATCTTTTTGTAAGATGAAAGGGGAAAATGAATAAAGGGCAGACTCTGGTTCATTTCCTTTCTCTCAGCTGCTCTGGCGAACCTGGCTCATTGAGACTAACGGGGAAGCAGAAATGTCTCATTTATGGACTGTTTACAAAAGAATGCACTTTTAATACTCCTAAATACAAATAGTAACTGGAACCAGGTACAGATTTTGCCACGTGGCTGCCCTGGAAGGACCCGTTCCCTGACAGGAGCTGACAATGATATGTTATTAGCGTGGTAACTGTGTGCGGTCTGTGTTGATGCTTCTCAAGGGCAGTCTTTAAGCGCATTTTTTAAACTTTTTAATCTTCAGTATTCTTCCTCGTTTATCCTAGTAAGTAACCTTTTGAAAATAAACTTTAGGGCGTTCCATCATGGCTCAGCAATAATGAACACAACTTGTATCCATGAGGACTCGGGTTCGATTCCTGGCCTTGCTCAGTGGGTTAAGGATCTGGCCTTGCTGTGAGCGGTGGTATAGGTCACAGAGGTGGCTCAAATCTGGTGTTGCTGTGGCTGTGGTGTAGACCAGCTGCTGTAGCTCCAATTAGACCCCTAGCCTGGGAACCTCCACATGCTTTGAGCGTGGCCCTAAAAAGACAAAAAAGCAGTCTTCCCGTTGTGGCGCAGTGGTTAACGAATCCGACTAGGAGCCATGAGGTTGCGGGTTCGACCCCTGGGTTAAGGATCCTTGCTCAGCGGGTTAAGGATCCTTGCTCAGCGGGTTAAGAAGCGGCTCTGATCCCGTGTTGCTGTGGCTCTGGTGTAGGCTGGCAGCTGTAGCTCCGACTGAACCCCTTGCCTGGGAACCTCCATATGCCTCAGGTGCGGCCCTAAAAAAGGTAAAAAGGCCAAAAAAAAAAAAAAAAAGACAAAAAGAAAATGAACTTTAGTCGTGTCTCTCTTTCATGAATTCAAATTTAGTGGGACCTCAATTAAGGAGGATGTGTGTGTGTGTATTTTAAGCCACTTTATTTTTAACCCAGGAAGGAGAAAAAGAAAACACCAATTTATAGGCCACACTGTCAGAAACATGGTGATAAAGAGAGTGGTCTCAGGGGAGGTGAACTGATATTTTTTGAATATACGCCATGTTCCAGACCCTGGATTAGGTGCTTTTGTATTAGAAGCCATGTTTTCTAAATCTCAGCCTGGAGATTCTTGTAATCTTATCTTCTAGTCACCTAATCCTTATAATATCAAAATATGCTCCCTTGAAAAGACATGAAGAAGCCCTGGATTAGGACTTGGGAGCGAAGCGTGGTAATGAGTCACTTAAGTAGCAGCCTCAACTTGCTGAAGCAAAGTAGATGACCTAGAAAAAGGCCAGAGGAGCAAAAATAATGACTACAAAACCCCGTATCCCTGAAAACAAAAATAATAACAAAAAACTCTGAAGCAAAATCAAATATGGAGCAAATAAAACAGATGGATGCAGATCAGCAAATTTGAACTCATGCACTTTTCTTATAGGAGGGCTTCATAACTCTGCACTCAGAACCGATTTGCTCTCATACTGGACACAATTTTAACTCTCTTGAATGAGAGTTTTCTTAGCAAGCTGGAGATTAGAAGCAACCTGCTCCATTAGGGTGCTGGTGGTGGCAGCTGTGATTCCATTAGAAGGAAGAGCTGTTGGAGTTCCCGTCATGGCGCAGTGGTTAACAAATCCGACTAGAAACCATGAGATTTCGGGTTCGATCCCTGGCCTTGCTCAGTGGGTTAAGGATCCAGTGTTGCCGTGAGCTGTGGTGTAGGTTGCAGACGTGGCTCAGATCCCAAGTTGCTGTGGCTCTGGCGTAGGCCGGTGGCTACAGCTCTGATTTGACCCCTAGCCTGGGAACCTCCATATGCTGAGGGAGCGGCCCAAGAAATGTCAAAAAGACCAAAAAATAAAATAAAGAAGGAAGAGCTGTCGTCCACCATGCCTAGCAGATGTCTAAACTCAAAGCTGGCTAATCTGGAGCCTCTGGCGTAGAGGATGAGGTGCTTCAATAATTCCCACCTATATTTCCTTTCTTTCTTTCTTTCTTTTTTTTTTTTTTTTTTTGTCTTTTTTAGAGCTGCACCCATGGCATATGCAGGTTCCCAGGCTGGGGGTCTAACTGGAGCTGTTGCCACCAGCCTATGCCACAGCCACAGCCATGCCAGATCCGAGCTGCGTCTGCAACCTACACCACAACTCACAGCAACCCCAGATCTTTAACCCACAGAGCAAGGCCAGGGATGGAACCTGCATCCTCATGGATACTAATCGGATGTGTTATCACTGAGCCACAGTGGAACTCCCTGTAGACCCTTATTTACACAAATGTTCTTAATGTCACTTAATAGACATTCACCCTGTGCATACTCTGCCTGGATCTATCCTGTGTGGTTCCTAGTCGGATTCGTTTCCTCTGTGCTGCGACGGGAACGCCTCCCCATGTATATGTTTACAGCACAGAGAAACAGGACTCTGCATCATCAAGCAAAGATTAGTTTGTGCCAGTGGACTCTTTAAGGTGGGGAAAATATCCAAAATATCAAAATGTTTTGAAGTAGAATTTCTACTCCATTTAAATTTTTTTTCAAATTTTATTGAAATATATAGTTGATTTATAATGTGTAAGTTTCAAATGTACAACCTAGTGATTTTTTTATACACACATGCATGCTCATATATGTAGACACATATATGCATATATTCTTTTTAAGATTCTTTACCATTTTAGGTTATTAAAAATATTTAATATAGTTCTCTGGGCTGTATAGTAGGTTCTTGTTGGTATCTCTTTTATATGTAGTAATGTGTTTTTTTTATTCCCAACCTCCTAACATATTCCTCCCCCCTTTAAATTTTATTGATAAGGAATATTTCATTTGTGGCAGAGATAAACAGTATTTTTGCTTTTATTTCACTCATTTTTTTCCTCAGTGATTTACTTGCTCAGTATTTTTAGCCATTTGATAACATTTGATGCAGCCAAAATGTTCCTCTCTAAGACGTTAAGGACATAATGTAGTTTCAGATGGTCTGATTTCCAACTGATCTTAAATCACCTACACAGGTCTAGGAATTCTTGAGCTCCACGTACAATCTGGGGAAATGTTTTGCTGGTGAAAGGGACATGAAGAACTTTGGAGTGGCCAGAAGAACCAAACCACACCCGAGGCAGTTCCTTTTGGGAAAAGTTTAATTGTGAGTGAATGAATACATCCTAGCATTAATGTAGATCTTGTGCATATAAACAGAGAAAAACCATCGAGGCCACGTTATAGATTCAAAAGAATGACAGGGAGAAGGATCAGAGGAGAAACAAAGAAAAGGAAGAAAACATGAAAATAGGAGGATGAGGCCCCTGCTCAGAGCAATGCAAATATGTTATCAAACTACTTCTCAGCTCAGGATGAAGTAAACTCTTTTTTAAAATGTGTGTGTGTGTCTTTTTAGGGCTGCACCTAGGGCATATGGAGGTTCCAAGGCTAGGGGCTGAATCGGAGCTATAGCAACTCGGGACCCGAGCTGTGTCTGCAACCCACACCACAGCTCACGGCAATGCCAGATCCTTAACCCACTGAGTGAGGCCAGGGATCAAACCCGCGTCCTCATGGGTGCTAGTCGGGTTCATTAACCACTGAGCCACAACGGGAACTCCAAAATTAATTCTTAATTGCACCAAAATGATGTGCCAACCCCAGCGGTACAGAAGTTCAGCCTGAGCTATGTCCTAAAGCAAAGTTTGCCTTTGCTTGAAAACACTCTTTCAAAGATGGTTTCCTTTATATATTCAGTTCCATCCAGCTAATTTCTCAGATGTTTTTGAGCCTTACAATATGGTAGGCCTATTGTATGCCATCTCTTAAAACTGTCCTTACCAACTAGTTCCAAAAATGTTTGGAGATACACACATATAGGCCCACATTTTTATTACTTTCAAGTAACCTTAATCAAGTGTAACCTTTCCTTGTGATCACTGTCTTTTCTCTTCCTAAACAACTGGAAACCAGAAACGTCAAGTCTTAGGTAAACAGCCAAGAGTCATTGTAATAAAACTGATTCAATACAACAGTGAAATTGGCTAATTTGATTTTCTTTGCTTTCATGAGTTGCTTTTGCTGTAACATCATTTAATTTCCACATTTATTGAGCACTTATTGTCTGCCAGGAATGAAAAACCTATCCTCAGAAAATATTTAGGTATTATTTATTTACATACATACTTACTTATGAATGAATGAGTATCTACTCTCTATCCATTCTTTTCAGTGCCAGAGTAGGTACTAGTGATAATAGTCCGAGAGTATGTTCTGTAAGTCAGTGTGTTGCCTTCCCCAGAACATCTGCTTTGAAAGTTTCTCAGATTGCAGAATAAAAGACTGAACTGCAGAGGAGGGAAAAACTCTTCCTCCAACCTCTCATGTCTCTGGAGTTTGCAAATTAAATGGACCAATGACAGATTAATAGGAGAAGAGGCATACACATTTTATTTGAGTTAATATTTTAATTTTTACATCCACAGAGAACTTTATAGAAAAGAAATGAAGACCCAAAGAGGCAGTTAGACCTGAGCGTTTATATATCATTTTAACAAAGGGCAACAGCTTTGTAGAAAAATGCCAAGACAGAAGAAAGGGGGTTTGGCTTTTGCGGAAAATGAATTGTGGGAAGGTAAATATATGGGGGAAATTAATGGAAGACAAGGGTTTGTGTGGACCCACCTCGGGGCTGACTTTCTGTCTCTAGTGCAGAGGGTTGTTCTCTCCTGGTGTGTGGGACAGAGGAAGGGGAACACTTCACGAAGGAAAATTTTTTTATCTGCTTTTAGGCAGGTGGGTGGGAGGCTCTTTCTGTGTTTTCTGCTTCTCAATTTCCTCAGCTCAAAAATAATCTTTGTGGAGTTCCCGCCGTGGCTCAGCGGTAACAAAACTGACTAGGATCCATGAGGACACAGGTTTGATCCCTGGCCCTGCTCAGTGGGTTAGGGATCTGGCGTTGTCTTTAGCTGTGGTGAAGGTCACAGATGCAGCTTGGGTCCCGAGTTGCTGTGGCTGTGGTGTAGGCCAGCAGCTGCAGCTCCGATTCCACCCCTAGCCAGGGAACTTCCATATGCTGCGAGTGCACACCCCACCCCCCCAAAAAAAGGGAAAAAAATTCCTTAGGCCAAAAGGGCATAATTTGGGGTGGCATATTCTGATCCCCTTCAGTACCTTGGTGAAGGATGCTATATTAAAGGGGTGGAGGTATTGGGCCTGGAGACTGAATTGATGGATGAAGGCGCTGGGAAGGCGGAGACTTGGAGGGCTTTCTTTCCAGAACAAGTTTCTGGTCATCTGCAGGGCATGCCCTCCGGTTAACCCTTTTGCGATGGTTTCAGCTAAGCGACCTCTACTGGACACCAACAGAACAGCACCAGTAGTCTCTTGGGCCACTGAGGGCTGGCCTTCGTCGAAGTTTGTGGCAGATGAAACCAGCAGGAGCCAGTCTCCTCAGGGATCCCCCTCTCCCTGCCCTGTTGCACCACACCAGCAATCGCCAGTCTTTACCCACGGGTCTAACCTGCCACAGAAAGCCCGAGTCTCTGGAAAGCACACAGGAAAGTTCGCTCTGGTCTGGCATTCAGAACCTTCTCTTCCAGTTTTGACCCAACGCACAGGTTCGTCACTCGGACGCAGGGCAGGGAAACTGGTCTGATGAGCAATTTCCAGGCTTCGGTTTGTTTTCCTTCCTATTAGCTGTTCTCAAGGAGTTGAAGGCCTGTGGCATGGAGAACAAGAAACTCACTCTGTGGAGCCCAATGAGAAGGAACCACCTGAGGAAAATTCCAGTTCAAAGTAAAGATATCCCACCGCCCCAACATAGATGATCCTGTTTCCATCTATAGAGGGGGCCGCTCTCAGAAGGATGGGCTCTCTGTCTTTGGAACCGTTCAGTCCCAGGGAGGACTCCTGGTTCAAGGCACTGGGATGTCCTGGTTCACAGTAAGAGCAGCGTGGCCTTTGAAATCAAACTGAGTTGGAATCCCAGCAACACCACTCACTTGTGCATTGGCCGAGTCCCTTAATCTTGCAGAAAATGGAGGAAGGGCTGGGGAGAGGGTTACATCCTAGGACATATGAATAGCATCTCTCCTGATGCCACACTTAGCGGGCATTCAACAAGGGGTGTTCATTTCATGGACACTCACAAAGGCCGCATGTGTCAGACACTATTCCAACTGCTTTGCAAATATTAACCCGTTAATTCTCGTGACAACCCTCTAACATAGTACTGTTTATTGTATCTGGGTGGAACACTGGATACCATGATTTGTAAAATTCTTTCCAACCCTGAGATTCTGTGACCAGGATCCTGTGATGTGATGCTAAAATAACGGATCCAGGAGTTCTTGTGGCTTAGTGGTTAATGAATCTGACTAAGAACCATGAGGTTGCAGGTTCGATCCCTGGCCTTCCTCAGTGGGTTAAGGATCTGATGTTGCCGTGAGCTGTGGTGTAAGTTGCAGATGTGGCTCGGATCTGGTGTTGCTGTGGCTGTGGTGTAGGCTGGCAGCTACAGCTCCGATTAGACCCCTAGCCTGGGAACCTCTACATGCCGTGAGTGCGGCCCTATAGAAAGTCAAAAAAGACAATAAAATAAAATAACAGATCCAGCCAGGTGGCTCTTGGTGAAACAGAATCCAGGCTGGAAAGACTGTTTGACTATTTTGCCTACCAGCTTTCCTGATCCTAAGGGTCAGGCATTTAGGTGGACGCATCCCTCAAGTCTCATACAGTCCAGAGCACATGAAAATACCTTCTCATCCAGCATTTCCTCCCTTCTAGATTCCTCCATTAACAAAACTCCCTACTATCTTTGTTGGTTTTTTTTTTTTTTGTCTCTTTAGGCCCGTACTCACAGCATATGGAGGTTCCCAGGCTAGGGGTCGAATTGGAGCTGTAGCTGCTGGCCTACACCACAGCCACAGCCACGGGGGATGCGAGGCATGTCTGCAACCTACACCACAGCTCACCGCAACGCCAGATCCTTGATCCACTGAGCGAGGCCAGGGATTGAACCTGCATCCTCATGGATGCCAGGCAAATTCCTTTCCGCGGAGCCACAAGGGGAACTCCCTTCCCAGTATTTTTGAACATATGCCCTGCCTGCCTGAAAAATATTCTCCTTCCTTCACCCCGCCCTCCTCCCTCTCTGCCTTCCTTTCCTCTTCATAATGAATTGCTACCATGTATTTAATACTTATGCTGCCAAGATCCATGCGAAACCACACACATGTGTGTGCAAATATGCACAGACATATGTATAGACACACACACCTCTTTGAGCAGGAGAGTGACAGGAACCAGTTGGGTTTTTGGTAAATTCTTAAATCTAGGTCCCGTCTGATTTCATTCAGGCCCTTGCTTATTTCCATAGCTACTTTAACGTGCCCGGGGTCTATTTCTGTCCCCAAAGATCCCTTCTTCCCTGTCTGTGAGCCCCGGCTCCAGCTAAGTAAATAGCAGAACTGAGGTTTCCCATGACAACACCTTTCTCATTATTTAAACGAAAGAAAAAGTGCTTTATAATGAAAGGTGGTCAAAACAAGATTGAGGCAAAAGACAAGGCGATCAAAAGCTAAAAAAATGAATGTGGCATCTAAAGAACAGAATAAGGTCACGAGAGACCGGGTCAGTACAAGCTGGTGATTACACGTTAAGACCGAGGACTTTCTCACATGCTAGCATTTGGCATAAACATATTTCTGTGAGTAAATGCATGAGTTCTTCTGTTGTTGTTGTTGTTTTTATAGATTTTTTTTCTTTTAACCACAGAAACACATAGCCTAGAAGGAAGGCGAAATCAGACTCATTTCTTCATTATTGATGTAATTATTCAACAATCATAAATTCAATGTTTATTTTGGCGAGTTTGGGGGTCCCCTCCTATGGGTGGGGGCGTTTGGAAAACTATAAAAACTCATTGATAAGACGGTAGAGAAATGGGCTTTGTGAGACAGTTGGAGGTGGCTGTATGGTCAATGAAAAAAATGGAAATTTCTCAGCCAGCGCCTTTAATTATAGGAGAGGTTATTATAAACAATAACGGTCAGTTATTTTTCTCTGCCAGGCAGAAAAAAATAAGAAATAGGTTTCAGCTACAGCAAGATGAGTCGAGGAGCTGTAATGGAATCTCATTACACAAGTACTGAGTCCATGTGACGGGGCCGGGTTAGCAAAGGGCACGGCTATGAGATAAGGACCTTCTCACCCTGCTTTCTGTTGATCTCATTACCCACCACACCCCCACACCCTCCATCTCAGTGGCAGAGAAAGATTGTCGGAGCTGCTACTGCCAACTGCCTGATCAGCATTGCTGGGCGGCCTCTGCTGAGCCTGGATTTGACTCCCAGCTGCACACCCCCCGGACCTTACATTAAGGGACCTGCCAGGTCCTGTTCCCCAACCCTCTCACCTTTTTGGAGCTCAGTGTTCTCATCTGTAAAATGAGAAGGTTAGTCTTCATGTTTGTGGTTCTCAAACTTCAGTGTAGATGAAAATCTTTACCATTATTGGATTTTTTTTTTTTTTTTTTTGAGAGGGTGCTTGTTTAAAATCCAGATTTCTACCTGTTTCCCCACATGAATTTGTATTTAGTGAATCTGGAGTGGGGCACAGATTCTGTTTATTGATAAGCGTCTGGTATGAGCGATCCTGGGCTAGGGTATTCGTCCGCTTGGGTTGCCATAAGAAACTACCACAGACGGGGTGGCTTAAACAACAGAAATTTATCTCCCCACAGTTCTGCAGGGTCGAAGTCCAAGATCAAGCTGTTGGCAGGTTTGGTTTCCCCTGCGACCTCTCCCTTTGGCTTGCAGATGGTGCCTTTTTGCTGTATGTTCACACGGCCGTTTTCCCTGGGGTCTCTGTGTGTCCTCGTCCTGAAAGGACACAAGTCAGAGGGGATAATGACCTCATTTTAACTTTGTCACCTCCTTAGCGGTCCTGTCTCCAAACCCAGCGACATTCGGAGGTACTAGGTGTAGGGGCTTCAGCATATGAATTTGGTGTTGGGCGGGGGTCAGGGGGACACACAATTAGCCAGTTAATCTGTAAAATTCTATGAGAGATGAAAACTCGATCAGTACCTCTTTCCAGGCTCAGCTTCCTTTTTGTGTCTTTTGCAGAACTGTTGTGGGACAGCAAAACGCCTATTTTTATTGTCTCTCCTCCAGCCAGGGTTCCAAACCTTACTTTGGGGACAGCTGGCCTTAATCTCCTGGCCCTGATTGCTATAACTACCCTGTCTAATCTGCCTGTCACCTCTCAGCCCCCACTTCCTGCACTGATTTGAGATCTATTCTTGCCTCATTGATTTCTTTCCTTATTTCCTATCTTTCTCCCCTGCTGGATGGTAAATCCCATAGATCAGCCTACCTATAGGGTACGTTTTGCTCCATCACCACCCATGGTGCCCTCATACAGCTGTCACTCACTAAATATTGATGCTTGAATCAGTGACTGAACAAGGGAGATGACGTGAGATGACCTTAAGGTCCATTTCAACCATAGAGTTTCATCAGCTTTTCCTCTTTTATTCTTTCATTGGACATTGTTTAAGAGACATCTCCCCAGCCGGAGAGAATAAAATCTGTGGACTCCTCTCCACAATGATACCAACGTAGAGGCCTGGGGGAGGTGAAAGTGATGCTCACTTATCACCCTACCAACGTTTTAGTCATCAATGTCTTAAGAGTGCCCCAAGGAGTTCCCATTGTAGCTCAGTGGATTTCGAACCCAACTAGCATCCGTGAGGACATGGGTACGATCCCTGGCCTCGCTCAGTGGGTTAAGGATCTGACATTGCCATGAGCTGTGGTGTAGGTTGCAGATTCTCTTGGATCCCAAGTTGCTGTGGCTGTGGTGTAGCCTGGCAGCTCCAGCTCTGATTTGACCCCGAGCCTGGGAGCTTCCATATGCCATGGGTGTGGCCCTAAAAAAGCAAAAAAACAAAAAAACAAAACAAAACAAAAAAGAGTGCCCTGGACCTAGAGTCCCCAGGTTGCACTACCCTGAGACAGGTCAGGAACAGAAGGAGGCAGTTCATCAACTGGGAACAAATGTCACATACCATCCGTGATGTCTAAAGTCCTGCATGGAGGAGTCTGCATGTGAGACAGGCTGTGACCTGGGACCCTTTGCTGCAGTGCTTGCACCTGGACCAATGCCTCCTCGAGCAACAAAATACAAATAAATTATAAGGGACTAAAAATAACTGCGTGCATTTGCAGTTGGAGCAGTTATGAACAATAGGATACCAAAAGGCCACAAACCAAGTGCCATTCCTGAGGTGCCCAGAGCAAAAGCAGAGTACTGCGTGTGGTCCCTGCTGACAGCACCACCGAGGGGGTGGGCAGACCACCTAAGCTTCCCCTCCTGCCCCACCCGTGGATCCGCCCACCCTCACCTCATGTAAAGAACCAGCTCACCCCCACTCAGGGAGCAAGCAAGATCACCTGCTTGTTTTTTTTCTCTTGTGCTGCAGCACGAGCCCCCAGGAAAGCCATGTCTGAAATTCTGGCCTCTTATTAATTTCTATTGATTAAAGAGTCCACGGCCCGGGGCAGTAATACACACTCAGGCCCACAACTGGAATCTAAATGTGATCATCCATCTTCTTGCAGGGGACCAAAAGCTCTTTTTTAATAAACTTCAGGGCTGAGACATTGGCTAGGAAAACAATTAAGCTTTTTTTTTTTCTTTTTGTCTTTTTAGGGCCACACCCACAGCACATGAAGGTTCCCAGGCTAGGGGTCAAATCGGCACTGTAGCCGCTGGCCAATGCCACAGCCACAACAACATCAGATCCAAACCACGTCTGTGACCTACACCACAGCTCACTGCAATGATGGATCCTTAACCTACTGAGCAAGACCAGGGATCGAGCCCACCTCCTCACAGATACGAGTTGGGTTCGTTACCACTGAGCCATAAGAGAAACTCCCCACTGAGCTTTTTAAGTTGTCATTCCTTAGATTGATGGAATGATGCTGAACTGTGTCAATAAAAGCAACAATATTAACGCAATAAGATTAGTAATAAATTAGAAAATAAAAATAGTAGCTTTAAACAGATAGTCTGCAGCACACTGAAGAGAGATGAATTTTAATCTTGGATTGGGTTGGAGCTTCATAAATGAAAGCTGGATCCTATCTTCAGGCTACAAGAAGGCAATAGTTTTAGATAGTGTTCATGTGTATCTTCCAGGTTGAGTTGATTGCTTTTTCCTTATATTTATTAAATTGGGGGGCGAATATTTGTTTCTGTGTCTGTTTCCTCTACTATGCCAGCAGTTCCTGGAGAGTAATAATCACATCTTATTTATTTCCGCATCTCCTGCACCTGCTACATGGCCTCAAAAATGGAATGAATGACTAACAAGGAGATTTGCATGTAATTGACTAGTAGATATTGCCAAAATGTTTTATGGCAGGTCAGACTGAGACTCATTAATTACTGCCCTGATCATTCTTATGCATACCCCTCTCAATCATTTTATTTGTAGAATTTTAAAAAACTGGATTTCATTGACGGCTCAGATTTCTTAGAATGTCATGAATGTTTGGAGGAGGAAAGAAGCCAGTAGAAGGATGGCTGCAAGGCCTACCTCTGGGATTGCAAAGTGATTTTCGAATTATCCCAAGTCTGACATAATCAAAAAAGTAAAGACATTGGAGGGGAGTCTAATACCTGTAACATTAAGTATTTTTAAAAATCATATTGGGTTTCAAATTATACACAGTGTTGCACCACTTGATAGTGTACATTATGGTAAATTGACTCTAATTATTTATATCAATAGTCCCATTCACTGAGAAATCAGTTTATAATAAAGAGTTATTTAGCTTCTAAGCTCCTGAGGCCAGAGCCAAGCACCTGCTAGAGAGGCAGTCCTGGGGGATCATTATTAATTATCTGTCCAATTATTCCTCTCTCTCCTAGGAACAGTGACAGTACACGCTCCACATCTAACGAGGGCAGGAAGGATGCACCCTTGCTCATCCTGCTACTTCAGTGTCCTTCTAACAGGGAGATTCTCTTGGCTGGGCACCAAGGACCACTCAGCAGGTAACAGGTCCTTAAGAAGCCTTCAGATCTGCACAGGGATTTGTGCCAGTGGGTGACACCGACTGAAGTTTTCTGCAGCTCTTGCTCCCTGTCCCTGCCCTTTCTCCTGCTCCCCATCTCTCCTCATTCTCAGGAAAACGTTCCCTCAGCATGGCCACCCTCTTGAGCTAATCTGTCTCATTGTGCTGCCAACCAAACTGGTTTTCTTCGAAACAGCTTGGGGAGATGGTAAAAGAGCCATGAAGTCTCCCTACACTGAACAAGGCTTTCAAAAAATTATGGTAAAATGCATATAAAATATATCACTTTAACTTTTTAAATGTCCAATTTAATGGCACTGAGTATGTCCACGATGTTAGGCAAACATCACCACTACCCAGGTCCAGAGGATTTTCATCACCCCGGAAGGAAACCCCATCACCATTAAGTAGCCAGTCCCCATCCCTGCTTCCCCTCAACCCCTGGCAAGCACTAACCTGCTTGTTCTCACTATGGGTTTGCCTATTCTGAATATTTCATATTCCGTCTCTGGCCTTTTGTGACTACCTGCCTTCACTGGGCTAGGCTCATCCACTTGGTAGCATGAATTAACACTTCATTCTTTTTTTATGACTGAATAGTATTCCATTGTGGGGATATGATATGTTTTGTTCATTAGCTGATGCACATTGGGTTTCCATCAACCAAACTTTTCTTTCTCTCTTTCTTTCTAGAAAAGAGAAGAGTAATTTATAGGGACTGAAAGCAAATCAGTGATCTGAGTTGGCAGGGTGGGAGAGTTGTTTACTGACTGTGGAGGAGGTAAGAGAACTCTTTGGATGATGGAAATATTTCTTTTTTTTTTTTTTCTTTTTTTTGTCTTTTGAGGCCGCACCCGTGGCATGTGGAGGTTCCCAGTCTAGGGGTCGTATTGGAGCTACAGCAGCTGATCTACACCACAGCCGCAGCAACATGAGATCTGAGCCATGTCTGCGACCTACACCACAGCTCACAGCAATGCCAGATCCTTAACCCACTGAGTGAGGCCAGAGATCGAACCTGCATTCTCGTGGATGCTAGTCAGATTCGTTTCCACTGAGCCATGATGGGGAGTCCAGGATGATGGAAATATTTCATGTCTTGGTTACATAGGTGTATACATTTGTCAAAATGTATCAAAAGTGTATGCTTACCATGGACACGTTTTCATTTTATGTGAAGCATATCTTTATAAAGTTAATTTAACCTGCCCACTGGAATTTAAAAAAAAAAAGTTCAACCTCTTTCTTCTTTTCCTTTTTGTCTCCTCCTACAACTACTCAATTATTCGATTCTCCAGACTCCAGACATTTCTCACAAATGAGTCTCTTCTCTCTGTTGCCCAGTCTTGGTTCAGGTCTTCGGGGGTCTCTTCTCCACACGGAGGCAAGAGCCTCTTGTCTTCCCCACTCCACTTCCCCACAACTCTGGCCAGTGTTTTCCTTCCCACGAATCCTAGTTATATCCAGTCACTTCCAGTGGCTACATTTTGCCCATAGGCTGAGACCCATATGCATACTTTCCTTCCTCCCACGAAGATTTATTGGCAAGAGACAGGCATTCAGCACCCCCTGCAGAGCCATGGTGTCAAGGCTCATCTTCAGGCACTTGGAACTTTCACAGCTCCGTGTCCTTATACATCCTCTGCTTGTCACCTGTTGCCCCCTCCCCTCTCTTCTAGTTTGTTTGTATTTCTTAGCGATATCCTCCTCCGTGAAGCTTTCCCCCCACCTACCGAGGCATAGACGGGTGTCTCAAAACCTTTTACAGAACCCTAACATAGCATCACCTGGTTATCATTTCAGTGTTGTAAAGGGTAGACTGTATGATTGGATGTGACAGACTGCCATGGGTATACCTGTGCCTCTAACAGCTAACATGATGGTGTTTAATAAGTGTGTATTGAATCATAAGAACCAGATGGATACACTGGTTTTTACTGATGGTGATGTTAGCAATATAAATTCTCCTGTTAGAATTAATTTTTTCTTCTCCTATCCTTCCAGAATCTTTCGTCAATGCCTCTCTTTTATTACTTACTATTTTCCCACTTGGTTACGGACTTTTAAAAAGTTTTGAAATACTTTAAGCATCTAGAAAAGTATATAGCAAATAATAAAATAAAGTCTCCAGTACCCATTCTTGTAAAATCTTAGCATTTTGCTCTGTTTGCTTCAGATGTTTTAAAAAACTAAATATAACTTTTATAGATAGAGTTGAAGGCTTCTAGGACCCCTTCCCAACGCCTTTCTCTTTCCTCCCCCTCAAAGGCACTCACTCTCTTAAATTTGGTGTTTACCATTTATTTGCATATTTTTATACCATGTACATATGAATTCACAAACAGTGGATGGTGTTTTTACATATTTTATAACTTCATACAAATAATATAATACTGTACATATTATTTTGCAGATTTTTTTGTTTAGTTTCAACATTTTATATATACATATATATATATGTATACACATTTTATTTGGGTGTAGTTGATTTACAATGTTGTATTAGCTTCAGGTTTACAGCAAAGTGAGTCAGTTACACAAATACATATACATATATCTGGTCTTTTTCCCACATAAGTTATTACAGAGCACTGAGTAGACCTCCCTGTGCTAGATGGTAAGTCCTAGCTAGTGATCTATTTTCTCTATAGTAGCGTGTATGTATTAACCCCATTCTCCCAGTTTATTCTTCTCTCCCCCACAATTTCCCCTTTGGTAATCCTAAATTTGATTTCAAAATCTGTGAGTTTGTTTCTGTTTTATAAATAAGTTCTTTTGTATGATTTTTTTTTTTAGATTCCACATGTAAGTGATATCATATGATATTTGTCTTTCTCTAATTTCACTTAGTATGATAATCTCTAGGTCCATACATCAACATATTTTGATATATCCATGTAGATACATGCAACTCTGACTTAAATAAGTGAGATAAAAATATATGCTCCTTAAATGTCCAACTAGATATAATCCAACTCTGTATAAGCAGAGAACATGTTATATTGTGCAGTCAGGATTCTCATAACTTTTCTGCTTTAACACATGACATTGCATCATTGGCCTGATTTCTATTAGTCACTGTACTGGAGACCATGACACAGTACAGTGCAGACATCTTGAAAAGACATTACACTAAGAATCAGGACTGGAAAACATCTTTCATAAGCTATAGAGATGGACTAAATCTACAAATTTTAAACTGAACAAGGACAAATGGAAAGTCCTGCTCCTCTTCTTGAATCCTAGCCTTGCTGCCACCACCCACCCTGACCTACAAGCTGGAAACCTGGGAGGGATGCTCAGCTCTCCCTCGTGTCCTTCCCTCTGACCTATCTGACCATCATCTTACTGAATCACTCAGCAGCCTTTAGTATTTGGAACCAGTCTTCCTACATGAAACACTATCTTCTGTTGGTTTTTTTTTTTTTATTTTTATTTTCCCACTGTACAGCAAGGGGGTCAGGTTATCCTTACATGTATACATTACAATTACATTTTTCCCCCACCCTTTCTTCTGTTGCAACATGAGTATCTAGACATAGTTCTCAATGCTATTCAGCAGGATCTCTTTGTAAATCTATTCTAAGTTGTCTCTGATAAGCCCAAGCTCCCGATCCCTCCCACTCCCTCCCCCTCCCATCAGGCAACCACAAGTCTCTTCTCCAAGTCCATGATTTTCTTTTCTGAGGAGATGTTCATTTGTGCTGGATATTAGATTCCAGTTATAAGTGATATCATATGGTATTTGTCTTTGTCTTTCTGGCTCATTTCACTCAGTATGAGATTCTCTAGTTCCATCCATGTTGCTGCAAATGGCATTATGTCATCCTTTTTTATGGCTGAGTAGTATTCCATTGTGTATATATACCACATCTTCCGAATCCAATCATCTGTCGATGGACATTTCTTCTGTTGGTTTTATGTGGTGTCTGCTTTCCTAAATTTCCTCCTGCCTCTAAGAATGCCAGAGGGACAACCCGATTTTGTGGAGCCCGAAGCAGTTTCAACTTGGGGGGCTTTCTTTAAAAGAATACAAAATTAGTAATAAAAGACCTTGGATGAGGCCCACAGAAGGGAGAGAATTATTTCCCAGCAAATCCAGCTCAGGCCTTTTTATACTCATCTACTTCTTCTAAGCCACATGGTAGAATTCCTGAAGATACACCCAAGCCCTTTTCTCTTCTAATGCTATGTACTCTCCTGGCATGGAGGATTTCATTCATATCTTCCATGACTATCTGGTGACTCCCAAGTTTATGTCTCTAGCTGTGACCTCTCTGCCTCCAGTCCCATGTTCCCACAGTCATCCTGACTAGGTTAAGGACACTGAAAATTTCCTGTGGCTGAGACTGAATTGTGAGCTCCCCTCTCACCATCTGGTCCTTTTTATAGGGCCCCCATCTCACTAAATGGCACTAGCATCTTCCCAGTTCCAAAAGCCAGATGCCTCAGCACCATCCTTAACACCTCCTTGTGCCTCAGGTTTCTATCCAGCCATCTTCAGCCTGGTCACATTTGCCTGAAGTATCTCTTTTCACCTCTCCATCTTCATGACCACCTCCCCTGGCCAAGGTACTCTCAAGTCTTGGCTGGACCACTACAATAGCGTCTTCCTATGTACTAGGTGACAATCTCCCCAGCCCTTTGCTACACACCTGCTAGGGTATCTTTCCAAAAAGCCTATCTGATCAGATAGGAATCTGATCTTAGAAAGCTTTGAAGGCATCTGTTCCTCTTAGGATAAGGACCAAATCCTGAACCAGGCCTTGAAGGTCCTGAAGGTCCTGAAGGTCCTGCCTGGTCTGGCCCGGCCCAGCTCTCAGCTCCCCTCTCACCGAGCTGCCTCTGCTGTCCAGTCTCCCATTTCTTCCTGAATCCTATCCTTTTTCTGGTAATCTCTTTCTCACCCTCCTCGCTCCTACTTCCTCAATCTAGGTCAGGTTTTCTGATTATTTCCCCTTAAAGAACATTATTTCCCTCCTGAGTCTATGGCTCCCTGTTCTGTGTGACGCATCCCCTAGTGTGATTGATTCGATTGACTTAATGTCTGGCTTTCAATTAGACTCTAAGCTTCCTGCAGGCTTGGACCATGCATGTCTATGCATCAGGCCCTTGCTCATAGAAAGACCTTCAATAAATATTTGTTCAAGAGTGGATAGACTACTGGGAAATAGATGAAATAAAATAGATCTAAAGGATGATGCAAGCCTAGCTTCTTCTTTTTTTTTTTTTTGTCTTTTGGTTGTTGTTGTTGTTATTGTTGCTATTTCTTGGGCCGCTCCCGCGGCATATGGAGGTTCCCAGGCTAGGGGTTGAATCGGAGCTGTAGCCACCGGCCTATGCCAGAGCCACAGCAACGCGGGATCCGAGCCGAGTCTGCAACCTACACCACAGCTCACGGCAACGCCGGATCGTTAACCCACTGAGCAAGGGCAGGGATCGAACCCGCAACCTCATGGTTCCTAGTCAGATTCGTTAACCACTGCGCCACGACGGGAACTCCGAAGCCTAACTTCTAAGGCTGGGGTCAGAGAATCTTTAATTGGATCAAACGAGATTCAAGGACACTGTAAGTTGTGGAGGCATGTGCCCTGTTAGGCCAGAAAACATATCCCTCCCCAAAGGGCAGGACTTGGCCATCCCCAACACCCTATGTCTGAAGCCAGCTGGCTGCTCACACTTATGAAAACACGGTGAAACATTAACCCTCAAAGGCCACGTCCAAGGGCATGACTTTGCTGTCAGGGCCGTCTGCCTGCCTGCCTGCAGCTTTAATAGCCTGTTCTCCAAGTATGTGCTGACGTCAGTGGGACTTCCTTGGGCTCAGTGCGTCTGACTCAGCCTCCACAGTGCAATTTGGAAAGAAGGATTTGGCCTGAAGACATTTCACCTGCTACCTCTTTGAGGCTTAAAGTGAAATTTAGCTTTTAGACTTTTTTGCCCTCTTGCAGCTTAACCTTCAGTGGCTGTTTGTAGTTCCTATTTCACATTTTACAAACTGTTAAGTAAAAATCTGAATGTGGAGTTGGGGCTGCGGGAGGGGAGCTGAATCAAGTTCTTTTTAGTCTTTTGCCAAAGTTCCATACTGGCACAGTTAAAGGTACAAGAAGAGATGTTTTGTCACGTTAGGATATGACAGAGGCTGTAGGATTCAAAGTGTTTGATGCCTTTTTTATGATTTTTTTTTTTATTTGTCTTTTGTCCTTTTAGGTCCACACCCGCGGCATGTGGAGGTTCCCAGGCTAGGGGTCTAATTGGAGCTGTTGCTGCTGGCCTATGCCAGAGCCACAGCCATGCCAGATCTGAGCCACATCTGCAACCTACACCACAGCTCATGGCAACACCAGATCCTTAAACCACTGAGCGAGGCCAGGGATTGAACCTGCAACCTCATGGTTCCTAGTCTGATTCGCTAACCACTGAGCCACAACGGGAACTCTGATGCCTTTTTTTTTTTTTTTTTTTTTTTGGTCTTTTTGCCATTTCTTGGGCTGCTCCTGTGGCATATGGAGGTTCCCAGGCTAGGGGTCCAATTGGAGCTGTAGCTGCCAGCCTATGCCAGAGCCACAGCCATGCCAGATCCGAGCCGCGTCTGCCACCTACACCACAGCTCACGGCAACACCGGATCGTTAACCCACTGAGCATGGGCAGGGATCGAACCCGCAACTTCGTGGTTCCTAGTCAGATTCGTTAACCACTGCGCCACGACGGGAACTCCTGATGCCTTTTTTATGATTAAAATTTTTTTCAACATTCAGAATAAAATGGGTTAGCCTATAGGATCCCAGAACCTCCTCATCAAATGATTAATCAGGGCATCATATTATAATACAGGAAATTTGCTCTTAATGAAAAAGATATCCTGTCAACTGTTCATAAAAAGCAGTCACATGAAACCCTATGTTTCCTATGTGGTTCTTTTAAAATACAATATAGATGGAGTTCCCATTGTGGCTCAGTGGGTTAAGTACCTGACATTGTCTCTGTGAGGATGCAGGTTCAACCCCTGGTCTCACTCAGTGGGTTATGGATCCAGCATTGCCTTGAGCTGTGGTGTGGGTTGCAGATGCGGTTCGGATCTAGTGTTGCCGTGGCTGTGGCCTAGGACCCAGCTGCAGCTCCAATTCGACCCCTGGCCTGGGAACTTCCATATGCTGCAGGTGCAGCCATAAAAAGAAAAAAAAACATACAATATAACAAGATACTACAGTATTGTCATATGTTTTCAAAGGCCTTAAGATAGAGTTCTCCTTCACTGGTGCTCTCAAACTACTTTGGACACACTTCCGTATGGTACTTATCAGGGCGTTGTGATAAGTTGTTTGAATGTCTCTTTGTTGAGATTGTGAGCCCCCTGAGATTGTGAGCCCCCTGAGGCCTGAGTACATTTTTTAGCTGTTTGTGGCAGGCTTCAGGGTGTCTGGCGCGTGATAGGTACAAAGAGAACAGGAATCAGAATCAGAGAATTCTATGCTTCAGTCTTGCTCTCTTATTTTCAGACTCCAGGACCTTGGCAAATTCCTGGATCACCCAAGTTCCAGTATTCTATAAAATAAGGAATCACACCTCTTCACAGGGCATCTAAAAGGAAGAAATGAGATGTGTGTCCTACATGCAGTAGGTACTCAATATTTTATTTTATTGTATTTCTTTTTTTTTTTTTTTATTGTTGTTGTTGCTATTTCTTGGGCCGCTCCCGCGGCATATGGAGGTTCCCAGGCTAGGGGTTGAATCGGAGCTGTAGCCACCGGCCTATGCCAGAGCTACAGCAACGCAGGATCCGAGCCGCGTCTGCAACCTACACCACAGCTCACGGCAACACCAGATCGTTAACCCACTGAGCAAGGGCAGGGACCGAACCCGAAACCTCATGGTTCCTAGTCGGATTCGTTAACCACTGCGCCACGACGGGAACTCCTGTATTTCTTTTTACTTTTACTTTTTTGTCGTTTTAGGGCCATACCCATGGCATATGGAAGCTCCCAGGCTATGGGTTGAATTGGAGCTACAGTTCCTGGCCTACGCCATACATAGTCGCAGCTACAGCAATGCAGGATCTGAGCTACATCTGCGACCTACACCACAGCCGGATCCTTAACCCTCTGAGCAAGGCCAGGGATCAAACCTGCGTCCTCATGGATCCTAGTTGGGTTCATTACTGCTGAGCCATGATGGGAATTCCAGGAGGTACTCAATTAGGTACTCATTAAGGACTTAAAAGCTAGGATGTTAGGCTCTGCCTTTTGCTAGCTGTGTGACCTTGGGCAGGCCATAATGTCTCTGAGCCTTATCGTCTCCTTTGCAAAGTGGGAATAATAATATCTACCCATCAGAACTGTGGTGAGGAACAGATTTTAGACTATTGGATTTAATGGATCAAAAACCATCTAGTGAGTAATACAGCATTGCCAATCTTTTGTTTTTTCCAAGTGGGAATATTCTGAAAAATAAACTATCATCTACTCTCACCATAAAAGGAAGGGTATTTTAATACCAAAATATAAGAAGGGTTTGTTTTTGTGTGTGTGTCTTTTTTTTTTAGGGCTGTACCTATGGCATACAGAGGTTCCCAGGCTAGGGGTCTGTCTGATCAGAGCTACAGCTGCCAGCCTACACCACAGCCACAGTTACGCCAGATCCAAGCCACATCGTGACCTACACCACAGTTCACGGCAACGCCAGAGCCTTAACCCACTGATCGGGGCCAGGGATCAAACCCACAACCTCATGGTTCCTAGTCGGATTCATTTCCGCTGCATCACAACATGAACTCCTAAGAAGGTTTAATTTCTTTAAATGAACATATCTTTAAAGAAAAATATTTTCCAATGTCTTTTTTTTTTTTTTTTTTTTTGACTGGTGACAACTTTAGTCTTGCACTAGCACTGGTCCTTGTCCAGCCTTTGGAAACCATTAAATATGAAGATTAAATGAAATGACATGTGTAAGTAGCCGAGCACAGAGCCTGGCATGCAGAAAACACTAAATAAATATTAACTGCTCCTATTTAATATTATTTTATCATCATCATACATTAAAGTACTTTTTTTTTTTTTTTTTTTTTTTTGGTATTTTTAGGGCTGTACCTGCAGCATATGGAGGTCCCCAGGCTAGGGGTTGAATTGGAGCTGTAACCGCTGGCCTATACCACAGCCACAGCAACACAGGATCTGAGCTACATCTGCAATCTACAGCTCATGGCAATGCAGGATCCTTAACCCACTGAGTGAGGCCAGAGGTCGAACCTGCATCCTCATAGATGCTAGTCAGATTCATTTCCACTGAGCCATGATGGGAACTCTTTTTTTTTTTGTCTTTTTTCCATTTCTTGGGCTGCTCCCACGGCATGTGGAGGTTCCCAGGCTAGGGGTCCAATCGGAGCTGTAGCCACCGGCCTACGCCAGAGCCACAGCAACACAGGATCCGAGCCGCGTCTGCGACCTACACCACAGCTCATGGCAACGCCGGATCCTTAACCCACTGAGCAAGGGCAGGGATCGAACCCGCAATCTCGTGGTTCCTAGTCGGATTCGTTAACCGCTGCGCCACGACGGGAACTCCTCTTTTTTTTTTTTTTTAAAGTACTTAACTTTTCCATTAAAAAGTCTGATAAGTGAATGAACTAAATGCCTGTTATGTTTGTAAGGAGTGGAGCTAAAGAAAGAAAAGGGGTAATGACATGAATGATTGACCAGAGGCTTTGGGAATAAGAATATTATTGGTGGAGTTCCCTTGCAGCTCAGCAGAAACAAATCTGACCACTGTCCATGAGGATGCAGGTTTGATGCCTGGCCTTGCTCAGTGGGTTAAGGATCCAGCGTTGGCATGAGCTGTGGCGTAGGTCACAGACGTGGCTTGGATCCCGAGATGCTGTGGCTGGGGTGTGGGCCAGCTGCTGTAGCTCTGATTCGACCCCTAGGCTGGGAACCTCCATATGCTGCAGGTGCAGCCCTAGAAAGCAAAACAACACAAAAAGAATATTAGTGGCAACCATTCAATGAGTGTTTCCTACGTTTCAGGTGCTCTCTGAAGTCTTTTACACATACGATCTCATTTGTGCTTCATAAAAGCCCCATTTTTACAGATAAGGCATCAGAGAGTTTATGGAACTTGCTCCAGGTCACCTGTTAGTAAACGATGAGGCTGAGATTCCAACTCAGACTCCGTCATCATGACCTTCTGCCTCCGTCCACCAAACGGAAGATATTGGATAAATTCCAATTTAAGTGACATATTCCACAAATAGAGAAAAGAAATAAAAGATGATTGAGGGGAAGAGCAGCAGGCTGAATTGAACTTGACTTGGAGCGCAAAGACAAGCATTGGAAGATGGGCACTTCACCCCATAATCAGGTCCAGGTTATGCGATAGTGTCATGATCTAGAAATGTGTCAGTAGCATTTGCAGCGCGGTTGAAGAATTTCATGTGTCAGGGGCTTCACACACCACCTTTATGGAGAAGCTGGACTCCCCCAACTGGATTTTTGGAAGTACAACCTCCCTTTGATACTATGGTTGGAAGGGGTTGGGGTGAGACTGAGAGAGGCAGGCTGGACTGGCTCTGAGCCTTGTTGAAGCTTTTGAAAAGCTTGGTATTGCCAAGACAACAAGGGAACGTGCTGGGAGGGCACCACGTTCCAGCTGCAGGAGAAGTGAGGTGGGCAGCGGTGGCCTCCTTGTCACTAATCACCTGTGTAGGACCCCAGGCGAGTGAATCAGTCTGCCTGAGAAGCAGCCACTGCTTCATTGTGCTGCACCAGCTCCATGGCAGGGGCCAAAAGCCAGCTCTGGCGATGGGCCCAGGCAGGATTTAATGAAACAAGAGGTCACATTTTCCCAGAGCCTCTCTGCCAACACGTGGCCAGCGCCCAGCTAAAATTGGCACTCGTGGTCACCCAAACCACCCTCCAGCCAGAAGCAGAGTGAGTGGCTTCTTGGAGGTGGTTCAGGCGCAGCCATGCCCTGGATCCTTGCCAAGCTGCCACTCCACAGCAGGGACCCAGGGAGGACCCAGCCAAGGTCCCTGTGTCTTGGAGGGGGCTGCCAATGCCAGTTGCTCTTTTGAAGACAGGAGACCTCTGGGCGGATTGCTGTCAAGCCTCCAGGATTCACGGGATGCCAAACCGTGCATGCATTCCGTCATCTCATTATTTATCTTGTTTCTTATTAACCCAAACAAACACTTCAGCCTTGACATCAGTGCTACTCAGCACAAAAAATCATACCCTCTTTGGGGTTTAAATTGATAGCATTTTCTGTGTTCCAAGCACTGATCTTAGCACTTTATGTGGATTATCTACTTCTCATAGCCACCCTTCACAGAAAGTGACAGGAAAACTCAGAGAGGTGGAGTAACTCTCCAAGGGGCACACAGCCAGTGTGCTCAGAACCCAGGTTACCCCCGAAGTCTGAGCACCTCTCTCCCATGAGGGTTTTGCAGATAATTAACATTTAGGTATTTTGCGTCTCTATTTTCTTCCTAAATGGATTACAAGCTCCTTGAGGGATTGGACTGTATCTTACTAAGGTGCTTCTATAATGTCTCCGTCATCTCGGATTGCTGTAACAAACACAACGGGATGAGTGGTGGAAACAACAGGCATTGGCATTGCCATTGTGGTTCAGTGGCTTAAGAACCCGACATAGTCTCCATGAGGCTGGGGCTTCGATCCCTGGCCTTGCTCAGTGAGTTAAGGATCCGGCGTTGCCATGAGGTGTGGCGTAGGGCACAGCTGCAGCTCGGATCCAGTGTTGCTGTGGCCTGCATGGCATCGGAGCTACAGCTGCAGAGACCGCCAGCTCTAGCTCTCATTTGACCCCTAGCCTGGGAACTTCCATATGCTACAGATGGGGCCCAAACAGGCATTTATTTCTCAGGCTGGAAGTTGGAGACCAGGGTGCCAGCCTGGCTGAGTCCTTGTTGGCCCTCTTCCGTGGGTTGTATTCTCCCCTGGCCTTCCTTGGTGGGTGCCTGCAGGCTGTTCCCCCTTCTTCTAAGGGCACGGATCCCGTCCACGGAGAGTGAGACATAGTCACGACCTCGCTCTCTCTCAAGGACTCTACCTCCTAATACTATCACGTTAGGGGTTCGGATTTCCACATACAAATCAGGAAGGGGACCCAGGCAGTCAGTGCATAACACATGGTGTTCGTCAGTGCACTTGGGAAACATTTATTGAGGACCTACTCTGTGCTAAGAACTGTGCTAAGCATTTGCCAAAACAAAGACCAAAAAAATCATCAGCTCTGTTCTTTGGAAGCTAATGGTCTTCTGAAGGTAATACCCAGGGAAGTGAGTGAGCTGTTACAAAATACCTGGCACAGCAGATCTGAGCAGTTATTTATAGACCATTGACATATTTCCGTTTAGATGCCATGACCAAGAATATTATTCTCAGATCAAATAGATCAAGTATTTATATTGGTCCAATGGTGGGTGTCGCATAATTAGAAATATATTTCCAGTTCCTGACGCAGAATTCCTAAATCCTTTGGAATTTCCTGAGTGATAGGAAGTAAAAAAAAAATTTTTTTTTTTGGCTTCACCTGCAGCATATGGAAGTTCCCGGGCCAGGGATCAAATCTGAGTTGGAGCTGCAGCCTATGCCACAGCAGCAGCAATACTGGATTCTTAACCCCCTGTAAACCAGCAAAGCCACAGACAAGCCGGCTCATTAACCCACTGGGCTACAGCAGGGACTGCATTGCTGAGTGATGGGGATGCAAGGAATGTTTTCTGTTCTCATGAGGTACCTGCAGTGGGTCCCCAGATAGCTTCAGGATGGGGCATGTTGCCAGAAAGACCACATCTTGATTAGAAGCCTGGCACTTTTAGGAGTTCCCATCGTGGCGCAGTGGTTAACGAATCCGACTAGGAACCATGAGGTTGCAGGTTCAGTCCCTGCCCTTGCTCAGTGGGTTAACGATCTGGCGTTGCCGTGAGCTGTGGTGTAGGTTGCAGATGCGGCTCGGATCCCGCGTTGCTGTGGCTCTGGCATAGGCTAGTGGCTGCAGCTCCGATTCGACCCCTAGCCTGGGAACCTCCATATGCCGCTGGAGCGGCCCAAAGAAATAGCAAAAAGACAAAAAAAGAAAAAAAAAAAAAAAAGAAGAAGCCTGGCACTTTTAGCCTCATTCTCAACCTCCAGGAGGGGAGAGGGGCTAGCAATTGACTTAATAACCCATCATGTCTACACAATGAGACCTCCAGAAAAAAAAAAAAAAAAAAAAAAAGACCCTTAAACAACAGGGTTTGGAGAGCTTCTGGTTCAGTGACACATGGAGGTACTGGGAGGGTGGCATGCCCGGAAACCTTCATGCACTGCCCTCTGCTTCCTGGCCCTCTGCATCTCTTCCATTTGGCTGTTCCTGAGCTCCAGCGATTATCATGGATCAATAATAGTAAGTGAAGTGTCTTCCTGAGTTCCGTGAGCCATTCCAGCAAATTATCAAACCTGAAGAGGGGGTGGTGAGAACTCCCAACTTATAGCCAGTCAGTCAGAACTACAGGTGCCTTGGGACTTGTGACTGGCATTTGAAGTGAGGCCGGTCTGGTGGAACTGTGCCCTTTAACTTGTGGGATCTGATGCAAACGCTGGGTTATTAGTGTCAGAAGTGAACTGAGCTGCGGGCCACCCAGCTGGTGCCTGGAGAATCAGAACTGGTCTTTGGTGTTGCAAAAACCCCAGCAGCATTCTCGAGAGAGCAGCATTGTCCATCATTAAACATGAACGTCAGAAGATACAAGCATTTCTGTCGAAAGTGGGTAGCCACCTCAAAAGCACATACAATTTCATTGTTTTATGAATTGTATTAAGATCAACCTAAGAGATGGGAGTTCAGACATTTTACGTTGTTAAGATCCAGATTCTTATAAATACCCCCTCACTCACCACCCACCCTGCTTCCACTCTTGTCCCACGCTAATATCTCCCCACCGAGCAGCCAGGGATCTTTTTATTTATTTCTTTACTTATTTTAGGGTCACACTCATGGCATATGGAGGTTCCCAGGCTAGGAGATGAATCGGAGCTGTAACTGCCAGCCTACACTACAGCCACAGCAGCACTGGATCTGAGCCGCACCTGTGACCCACACCACAGCTCACAGCAACGTCGGATCCTTAACCCAATGAGGAAGGCCAGGGATCGAACCTGCATCCTCGTGGATCCCAGTGAGATTCGTTAACTCCCGGGCCACGACAGGAACTCCAGGGTATCTTTTTAAAACAATAAATCAGATCATGTCACTTACCTGCAAATGTGCATCTGTGACTCGCAGTTATTTTTAGATTAAAACCCAGATTTCCTACCCTGGGCTGCAGTGACCTGCATGGTCTGTCTAACTCTGCAAACGCAAAGGATGCTGATGAGGATTGAGAGCGTTTAGTGAGCATCCACTAAACACTCCACACGCTTTCTCTCATTGATTGTTAAAACAGCCCCAGCTCTCCGGCTCTCAACTTTTCACAGAAGCCACGCTCTGCTTTTTTTCTGTTTCAAATACCCACCGAGCCCTTTCCCACATCCAGGCCTTGGTCCTCGCTATCCCCTTGGCCCAGGATGTGCTCTTGTTCCCGTGTTCATGGCTGGTTGTGTTCATCCATTAGAAGTCCGTGCAAAGGATACCTCTTCCGAGAAGCCGACCTTGCCTTAATCTAAGCTGCTCCCTCCACTTGTGGAATCCTTTCCTGCTGATGCATTCTTGCTGATGAGGTGTTACCAGAGCCTCTCATGGTCAGGTTTCTTTCTTTTTTTTTAAATTTTTTAAAATTTTTGTTGTTGTTATTTCTTGGGCCGCTCCCGTGGCATATGGAGGTTCCCAGGCTAGGGGTCGAATTGGAGCTGTAGCCACCAGCCTACGCCAGAGCCACAGCAACGCGGGATCCGAGCCGCGTCTGCAACCTACACCGCAGCTCACAGCAACGCCGGATCATTAACCCACTGAGCAAGGGCAGGGACCGAACCCGCCACCTCATGGTTCCTAGTCGGATTCGTTAACCACTGCGCCACGACGGGAACTCCAGGTTTCTTTCTTTTCTGTGTTTATCTGATTCCCCACCCAGAAGATTTTGTAAGCTCTGGATGGCGGTCTCCTCACCGGTCTTGTCCCCTGCTCTGTCACCAGTACCCAGCATGTGCAAGGAACAGAGGAAGTGCTCAGTACGTATTTGGTGAATGATTTCTTCACACTATTAAGGAAAATACTAAAAAGCCATATATATTTCTTTGTAAGTAGTGACCACCTAACCCTGTGTCAGTATTTGTAAATTAACGAGCCTTGTTTTATTATGGTCACTAGATGGGAGTGCCTTTGTGACCATATGAAAAGCAGGCCAGATGAACCTTGGGGAAATATCCCTAAATGTTGCAGATGTGACTGGATGATCAGGTGAGTATTGCCACACAGGTAAGAGCAGAGAACTTTTGGGGGAAAGGGTGACAGCTGTCTGGGCTGTCACAAAGGCAGTGGTGCATGCTTTTTGGATGGGGAGTGGTTTGGGGTGGGCTGGGCCTTGGGGTAGGAGGGGTGAGGATGGAGGGGTGGAGAGGGGCAGGAGGTGAGGTTGAAGGCTAAATCACAAACAAGGAAAAAAAAGGAGTTCCTAGCCTGGCTCAGCAGAAACCAATCTGACTAGTATTCTTGAAGACACAGGTTTGATCCCTGGCCTCGCTCAGTGGGTTACAGTAGGTTAGGGAACTAGTGTTGCCATGAGCTGTGGTGTAGGTCGAAGACATGGCTAGGATCCTGCATTGCTGTGACTGGCAGCTGTAGCTTCGATTTGACCCCTAGCCTGGGACCCTCCATATGCCGCAGGTGGGGCCCTAAAAAGATTTAAAAAAAAAATAATGGGGAAACGTGCTGAATGCCATGCTAAACAGGACAGGGTTTGAGCTGGAAGCTGTGGTTGGCCATGAACGTGAGAGAGAGCTTAGGAAATCAGTGATGAAATTAATGCCACACACAGAGGGGACATGGATTGTTGAAAGCAGAGCCCGAAGGCAAGATAGGAGACCCTGCTTCTCTCACCACGGTGCAGTAGGAATGAAAAGGATGCTGGGCGTTGAGTTAATGCTCAACATGTTTGCTCAGTAAATAGCAGATGTTCAAAATATGCACATTGAAATATCCAGCACCTCACAGGAAGTGGCTGAAGGAAGTCTGGGTGGTGCAAAAGGGAGGTATATGCTTCCTTAACCCCAGTGGGGTTGTTGATGTACAGACAAGCATTGTGGGTCCTTGCATGAAGGACTGTAGACACAATTTGTAGGTAAGGCACAGGAGTAAGAACTAGAAGGGCCTGTACCTTTCTCCCTCATTCTCACCTGTGCAGTCCTGCCCTTTCCCCAGGACTTTCTTCATATTCCCCAGGCCAGGCGCTCGCCTCCCTCTAGAGTTTTGCTCTTACGGTTTTTTCCCCCATCTGTGCTGGATGAGACTCTGTTCACGTTTCTTGGCCAAGACACAGTCATGTCTGATTCCTTCCTTAACTTCATTCGGGTAAAATAAATTGCTCTGCTCTATGCTCCTGTGTTTTCTGCATTGATATCTATTATGTGAATATATGCACTGGGGCAAAATCTGTGCTGCGTAACAGAGCAGACTTTTTTTTTTTAATTGAAGTTTAGTTGATTTACAGTATTGTGTTAGTTTCAGATGTATAGTATAGTGATTCAGTATGTATATATATATATATTTTTTGGGCTGTGCCCATGGCATGCAGAATTTTCTGGGGCCAGGGATTGAATCCGAGCCACAGCAGTGGCAATGAGGAATCAAATTAGCCACCGGGGAACACCATGATTCAGTATTTTTGCAGATTATATTTCATTAGAAGTTATTAAAAGATAATGGGCATAATTCCCTGTGCTATACAGTAAATCCCTGTTGCTTACCTTTTTTTTTTTTTTTTTTTTTTTTGTCTTTTTGCCTTTTCTAGGGCCACTTCCTGTGGCATATGGAGGTTCCCAGGCTAAGGGTCCAATCAGAGCTGCAGCTGCCGGCCTACGCCAGAGCCACAGCAATGCAGGATCCGAGCTGCGTCTGCGACCTACACCACAGCTCACAGCAACGCCAGATCCTTAACCCACTGAGCAAGGCCAGGGATCAAACCTGCAACCTCATGGTTCCTAGTTGGATTCATTTCTGCTGTGCCACGACGGGAACTCTGCTTACCTATTTTGTGTTGTAGTTTGTACCCATTGATCCCATACCCCTAATTTGCCCCTTTCCTTCCCCCCTTTGGTAAGCACAAGTTTGTTTTCTACACTTGTGAGTCTGTTTCTACTTGCATATACATTTATTTGTAATCTTTTTAAGATTCCACATATAAATGATATCATAAAGTATGTGTCTTTCTCTGATGTAGTTCACTAAGGATAATATTCTCTAAGTCCATTCACATTGCTGCAAATGGCAGTATATCATTCTTTTTATGGCTGAGTAATATTCCATTATTGATCTATTTACCTATCAAATCTTTTTTTTTTTTTTTTTTTTTTGGCTTTTTACGGCTGCATCTATGGCATATGGAAGTTCCCAGGCTATAGGTCAAATCAGAGCTGCAGCTGCTGGCCTACACCATGGCCACAGCAACATCATATCTAAGCTGCATCAGTGACCTACGCCACAGCTTGTGGCAACACCAGATCCTAAAGCCACTGAGTGAGGCCGGGTATTGGACCTGCACCCTTACGGATACTATGTGAGGTTCTTAACCCCTGAGCCACAGTGGAAACTCCTATATATCACGTGTTCTTAGTTCAGTTGTCTGTTGATGGGCACTTGGGTTGCTTCCATGTCTTGGCTGTTGGAAATAGTGCTGCTATGAACATTGCAGTGCATGAATCTTTCTGAATTAGTGTTTTTTGTTTCCTTCCGATATATACCCAGGAGTGGAATTGCTGGATCATATGGTAGTTCTATTTTCATTTTTTTAAAAGGAATCTCCATGCTGTTTTTCATAGCGGCTACAAGGTGGTCTCTTAAAGGCAGACTGCCTAGATTTGCTCTTGACTAGCCAGGTAAGTTGCTGCACAATCTTGCGCTTTAGTTTCCTAATTTGTGAAATGAAGATAATAACAGTATGAATAATACTCTCCACTTGGAGGTTGTTGGAAGGATCTGATGAGCTAACATGTACGAAATGCGAGAAGAACCTCTGGCACAGAGTAAGGCATTGGGTGTGTCAGCTACTTCCCTGCTTGGCTCTGGGTTTCTGAGAGTAGGGGATGTAGGGCTTAGTCTTTTCTGTAACCCCAGAGGCTCGCCCAGTGCGTGGCTCACTGTGGTCCTCAGAGAGTGCTGCTGAATGAATGAACTGCACAGATGAGCAAACGGAGGCTCAGAGCAGTCAAGGGACATGTTCTTGGTCCCACTTGCATGCGGGGCCTTGCAAGCCCCAGACCAGTGCTCTTAGGTTGGCCATTGAATTGGTCACACATGACTGCAGAGTAAGCTATTCTGTCTGTGTGCCTTTAGCACAGAAGAGTCGGTGCATTTAAACTCAATTTTCAGGTTGCCTTTTATGACATCTATGAGAGCAACATTAACAGTTATAGAACATTAAAAAAAAGTGAAAGTCAGTGTAACATCTGAAATTACTGTGATTTAGGGAATGACAGGTATTATTTTTTCACAAGTTTTATGTAATGTGAGTGCATGCTATAGAATAAGCTGAACGAAAGTTGTAAACGTGCCCGAAGAGGACTTATTTCTACGATAGGATAAGCTATGATGGCAGTGTGTGCCTTAGCTTTCGAACACCTGCAAAATGTGTGGTATTTCTAACAATTTAAATGTGAGATATTTCCTCACAATATTTATTGACCTAAGACACTGAAACAGAGGCACACTCAAGTTCTGGGGTCCTGATTTAGGACCTCCGTTCTCCAAGCGGGTGTGCTAGGGAGAGGCAGCAGAGCAAGGAAGGAGTCAGTCTCCTTCCCTCAGAACTGAGACCTCTTGTCCTCCACCAGCAGGTGTCCAACCTGCCCTGACTCTGAGCCCAGTTCTGATCTGCGGAGGAATTTAAGGAACTTAGATCTATTGCAGGTTAGCTCTGCTATTGGGCCCACTCTGATCTTGGTCCTGATTCCAGTTAAGGGAACGCACTTGTTGATTGCCCTGCTATGTCAGGCTCCTACATGCTTTATTTCATTTACCCTTCATAAGAAAGTCTCATGTGGAGTTCCCATTGTGGCTCAGCGGGATAAGAGCCTGACTAGTATCTAGGAGGAGGCAGGTATGTTAAAGCATCCGGCATTGCCACAAGCTGCAGTGTAGGTTACAGAGGCAGCTAGGATCTGGCATCATTATGGCTATGGTGTAGGCTGGCAACTCTAGTTGCGATTTGACCCCTAGCCTGGGAACTTCCATATGCTTCAGGTACAGCCCTAAAAAGACAGAAAAAAAAAAAGAAGAAGTAACATATGATGAAACAGGTGCCTAGAGAGGTGAAGCGACTCCACTTAACCAGGATTCAAAACCTAGTGCAGGATTTCCCGTCGTGGCTCAGTGGAAACGAACCTGACTGGCATCCATGAAGATGCAGGTTCGATCCCTGGCCTTGCTCAGTGGGTTAAGGATCAAGCATTGCAGTGAGCCGTGGTGTAGGTCACAGATGTGGCTCAGATCTGGATCTGGCTTTGCTGTGGCTGTGGCGTAGGCCAGCGGTTATAGCTCCAATTCGACCCCTGGGCTTGGAACCTCCATATGCCACAGGTGTGGCCCTAAAAAGACAAAAAAAAAAAAAGAAAAAAAAACTGGGCATCTGGGTTTCCAGATGCCCATCAAGTGGTGAATGGATAAACAGAATGTAGTTATCCATACAATGGACTATTATTGTGTCATTAAAAGAAATGAAGAACTGATACATGGTACGTATTATGATTCGCCAAAGAAATAGAACTAATAGGATATATATATTTATATATATATATACACACACACACACATACATATATATATGTAGATATATATATGGCTATATATATGTCTGGGCATATATATTATATAACCTATAACATGTTATATATTAAATATATTAATATTAGTAAATCTATATACCTATGTTTCGCCTACCAATAGAAGTATAATGCATAACATATATTAGTATATGTATATATATTAATATTATGTGCTGCATATATATATAAGGGATTATCTCCCATGGTTATGGTGGCTTGTACCTCCCAAGATCTGCAGTCTGGAAGCTAATACTCAGGAGAGCCAATAGTACAGTTGTAGTTCGAATCCAAAGGCTTAAGAATCAGGAAAGTCAATGGTATGATTTCCAGGCTAAGTCCAAGTCCAAAGTCCAGTATCCCAGCTTGAAAACAGTCAGGCTGAGAGAGAACAAATTCTCCCTTGCTCAGCCTTTTTGTTCTATCCTGCCCGTCAGTGGATTGGACAAAGCCCACCCACACTGGGGAGGGCAACCAGCGTTATCCAATCTACCATTTAAATGCTCATCTCATCCAGAAACACTTTCACAGACATACCCAGAAACAATGTCTAACGAAATATCTGAGCATCCTATGCCCAGTAAAGTTGACACGTGAAATCAACCATAACATGCTACAGCGTGGATGAACCTTGCAAACCTCATGCTAAGTGAAAGAGGCCAGACACAAAAGGTTACCTGTCATATGATTCCATTTATATGACATGTCCAGCAAAGGCAAATCCAGAGACACAGAAAGCAGATTAGTGGCAGCCAGGAGCTGATGAGGAGGCGGAATGCGAGTGACTGCTTGCTGGATACTGGGTTTCTATTTAGGATGATGAAAATGTTCTGGAACTAGACAGCAATGATGGCTGCATAGCACTGTGAGTATAATTAACGCCACTGAATTATATACTTTGAGTTGGTCAAAACGGTAAATTTTATGTTACTTTTTTTTTTGGGCTATGCCTGGGGCACGAGGAAGTTCCTGGACCAGAGAGTACATCCAAGCCACAGCAGTGACAATACTGAATCCTTAACCACTAGGCCCTCCGTGAACTCCAGGTATATGTATTTTGCCACAAAAAAACCAATCCAGAACATCTGCTTTTGAAGACCTTGTTTTTCTCGTGAAACAGGATGTGCTTCTGCCTTGTTCTTGACTCTGTTCCTAACGTGTAACTAGATCTCTCTGTGGAGAAAACTTAGTCTTCCAGTCCCCCTGCTACAGAGACTGCTGGCTTTTTTTTTTTTTTTTTCATCTTTTCTAGGGCCATGCTTGTGGCATACGGAGGTTCCCTCGAAGCTGTAGCTGCTGGCCTGCACCACAGCCACAGCAATGCCAGATCTGAGCCGTGTCTGCAACCTACACCACAGTTCATGGCAATGCTGGATCCTTAACCCACTGAGCGAGGCCAGGGATCGAACCTGCAATCTCATGGTTCCTAGTTGGATTCATTAACCACTGTGCCACGATGGGAACTTCGAGGCTGCTTGCTTTTGAAGGCTGCCCCTCCACTTCTCTCCCCTCCCCACAAAGGCTGGATTGGAGCCGTGCCCTCTGGTGGGAACTGATGAATCCCTCCTTCCGAGGTCCTGCCTGCAGGGAGCTCTTCGCTGGCAGCTCCTTCTCCCCCTCAGGTTCCACCCGATACCCACTAAACGCTCATCTTCAGCCTGTCATTGTGGGGGAAGGATAGCCATGGTCTGGTGTTGGGCCAGCTTGGCCATGTCCCATCTCAGGGAGCTGGGCAGGCTGACCTGTGTCCAGTGCTTTCTGCATCCTCCTCTCACTCACCTTACGCCTTTTCCCCCTTGGACATTTCCGTACTCTCCTACTCTCCTCCTGCGCTACCTGTTCTGTTCTTCTGATGGCCTGTACCTGCCAAAGTGTCGCCAAAGAGACACTTAGTCCTCTGCAGAAATTGGGTGAAGCCTACTCATTCTGGCCTTTCTTGCCCTTCCCCAGCTGGGCCCATCTTCCCAGAAAACCAGTGTCCCTCATTCGTCCTCCACCTCCAGTTAATCTTCCCGACATGTGCATCTAAGGCAAGACAGTGTAAAAAGGAAGAAGCCACACGATCTAAAGCAGAGAAGAGGAGCTCCTGTTGTGGCTCAGCGGTAACAAATCCAACTAGTATCTCTGAGGACGCAGGTTTGATCCCTGGCCTCGCTCAGTGGGTTAGGGATCTGGTGTTGCCATGAGCTGTGGTGTAGGTCGCAGATATGGCTCGGATCCTGCATGGCTGTGACCGTGGTGTAGGCCGGCAGATATAGCTCTGATTCAGTCCCTAGCCTGGGAACTTCCATATGCCGTGGGTGCAGCCCTAAAAAGCAAAAAAAAAAAAAAAAAAAAAAAAAAAAAATAGCAAAAAGAAATAAAACAGAGAAGAACTGAAATGACAGGAATTTTGAACACAGAAAGGAGAAGACCCCATCACAAGCTCAAAGGGACATGGCTGGTGACACCTGTGGTCTTACAGCATCACTGAAATCACGTGACGCAGGCAGCTCTGCCTTCCAACCAATTCCCCCACCCCAAGGCCCCATCCTCTCCTGTGGGCACTTAAGGCCACTGAACCCATTCTTGCTGCCAACATGATCCCCATAGCACCCGCCTCAACAGCCCCCAGACACCAGGAGACGGGGCACGAGCTGCTCATTCTCTGAATAAGCAGCCATACTTCATTTGCCTTGAGGGTCCCTCTGTCCCTGCCTGCAAAGGGTGATGTCACTGGACACGTAAAGGGAAAAAAGAGCCTGTTCCATCTTCCCAGATACAGAGGAAGCAGGGTGGGGTCGCCGGGAGAAAGCTCTAAGCGAGGCTGGGCTCACCTGTGCCCCGCAGGCTGTGTAGAGTGACTTGGAAGCCTGTCAGACTTCTCCAGGGGGGAAGAGAGGTACAGAAGCTGGGAAATAGACTCAGTGCTTTGGCCTGAAAAAAAATCAATCTCCTGCTGATTGAGAGAATCAAGCAGTTTTCCATCTCTCAATCCTACCAGGGACTGCAGTAAATACAAAGAGGAAAAAGACACAGTCCCTGCCCTCAGTGAGGATTTTGCTTAAGAGAGCAGATGGGGCGGGGGGGGGGTGGCAAGACAGAGCCCACGCGCCAGGCGACCCCTGCCCACTGTCAGTGGCATAATGGGATTCAGAGGCCGCAGGAGCCCTGGGGGCTGAGAAATCTTCTTGGCCAAGGGGAGGGCTTCCCCTGATGAATGGGGGCATTTGGGACGTGGAGGGGAGAGGCATTTGGAGCAGAGGCCCCTTGTGACACAGCCAGGAGACGCTGGCCGAGGAAGTCCAGGAGTGGCAGAGGGAGGATGGAAAGGAAACGCGGGAGGGCTTGGCCAGTGTGCGACTTGGAATGACCCTACGCCTCATTTCCTCACCTCTAAGTGGCCTTGAAACGACTATGTAGTGCTGTTCCAAAGCATCACTTAAGACATTTGACAGGAAGCCTAACCCAGCCCTCTCCATGGGCTGGGCCCTCAAAAAATGGCAGTTCTGGGCTAAGAGGCTTGGGCACTACCCTGCAGGCTGCATGGAGACAAGGGTTGGTGAGCAGGGAAAGGATTCCATGACCTGGGCAGAGGGGGCATTATGAAGGATGCCAGAGGCCTTGTGGGAGGCTAAGCCCTGTCTCCTCTGGTGGAGGCGGGCAGGAACCCTGAGGTCCTGGAGTTACCGGGCTGGGAAGCCTTTCGGTGACCTCTCCGATCCTGACCCTCGGATCATGTGGGAGGTCTTTTCCCGAAAGTTCTCTAGAGTTCTCGGGTGGTCCGGGCTGCCAGTCCCTTGTCCCCCAGGTGGAAGCAGGGTGTGTAGGACAGGATGGGAGAGACGGTCCCCTCCCTTATCCATCATGACAGCCAGCTGTTTTTCACTCCAACTAAAATTTAGTAGGTGTATTAAAATGCATCCAGGCACAATAAAACCTTGTTTGAGGTTTAAAATATAGCTTGTCAGATGAGTATTTAGTGGTGTGTTTTAATATGCATAAGTGCAAACCAGAATTTAATGTGTAGGCTAAAGTACACATTAGCAATTTCCCAAGTGATCGAAAATTGCAGTGTACATGAGCAACTCGAGGGGCGGGTGGGCCGTGGTGGGAGAGAGGAAACCAAACATCATGCAACTTCGGGATCTCTTTTCTGTATTCCCTTAAGGAGGGCCTTGACTTCCCAGGCAACTTTATAATGGAGTTTCCTTTTAACTTCTGTATTGATTCCTTGGTCTTATGTTTTATTGAGATAGAATTCACATAACATAAAATTGGCCCTTTTACACTGTCTGATTCGATGGCATTTAGTACATTCACAGGGCCGTGCCCTGCAGCCATCATCTCTTGCTGGTTCCCTAGCATTTCCATCAGCCCTGAAGAAAACTCTGTATCTATGAACCCATCACCTCTCGTCCCCCCTCCCTGCTCCAGCCCCTGGCAACCACTAGTCTGCTTTCTGTCTCCATGGATTTACTATTCCATCTCTCTCTCTCATTCTCTTTATTTAAAAAAAATTGATTATTATTTTTTGCTTTTGTTTCTTTCTTCTGATTCATGTAAGTATGTGTGTTTCTCTTGACCACAGGTAATGCCTGCTGCTTTGGAAAAAATCAGAGGTCGCGAGGCTGGAAACCAATATGTCAAGTTGAGAAGCGAGGAATTGCAGGATAGAAACTCGCTTTGTAAAACCAGTACAGGTAAGGCTGGGAGACAGTCCTATCAAGTTTTTCTCAAGGGAGCTATTAACGTTTTTGTATTACCAGCCCCTTGGCAGTCTGATGAAGCTCTGGGACCTCTTCTCAGGATAATGATTTGGATAAAATAAAGCATACAGGATTGCAAAGGAAGCTGAACATATTGAGATACAGTTATAAAATATTAAAGTATCTGATGAGCAAGTGTTATATGTACTTTTTTTTTTTTTAATTTCCATGGCATATGGAAGTTCCCAGGCTAGGGGTCCAATCAAAGCTGGAGCTACCAACCTATGCCACAGCCACAGCAACACAGGATCTGAGCCCATGGCACCTGCAACCTCTACCTCAGCTCATGGCAACACCAGATCCCTAACCCCCTGAGCAAACCCAGGGATCGAACCTGCATCCTCGTGGCTCCTAGTCTGGTTCATTACTGCTGAGCCACCATGGGAAGCCTATACTTTTTTATGAACACATTGAATAATGACACCTAGCTGTGGGTCCACTAACACTGTCATTTTAAAGTAGTGAGAAGTGTACATTACATTAGAGATATCTGCAGCACCATAACGTGATATGAAAATATCTGATTTCTATTGGTGGCAAAGTCCCAGCTATTGCTACTAATACCATGGCGTGTTGCTTGTATTTGTAACGGAAAGGAAGGTCACCGGAAACTAGTGAAAACAAAGATGTCCTTTTCCCCATCCAGGTTCACCCACAGACTTCAGGTAAGAATTCTTGTTCTGGGATTGGTAGTTTCTAACCTATTTTTCAGCCATGGATTTCTTTGACAGTCTAACCAAAGCTGTCTATAGACCAACTCACAAAAAAAAAAAAAAAAGGCACTTATCTTCGGATACAAAAATCATATCCTATTTGTAGACCTCCTGATGCCCATGCATGGATGATTTCCAAACCTACGGACCTCAGGTTAAGAACTCCAATTCTATATGTACCAACAGTCAAGGGCACTGTATGATTTAGCATTCCTTAGCTATAAATAATAGCAACTAACTTGGGAACACAGGCAGTTATACAAGACCTCTGTAAACAGAATCTTCTGAACAGAATCTTTTTATCTGCATCCCAGATCTAGAATGAGTAAGTTCCATCCTTGGCCAGGCTTTCGCCCCTCAACCATCATTTCAATGTCTGAGTGACTTAGTCAGGTGCCCATCCTCATACTTGAAGAGAGCTGGGAACCTTGATCGAATAGCTCAGAAGATTTGAGTTTGTGGCTTGATGACTTAAGGATCTGGCATTGGCACTGCAGTGGCTTAGGTCCCTTCTGTGGCATGGGTTTGATCCCTGGGCCAGGAACTTCTGCATGCTGTGGGCGTGGCCAAAAAAGAAAAATATACCTCGGGAGATTGTATCTAATGAAGAAGAATAATTTCTTAGAAAGAATTTGAGGAACTATTACAAAAAAAGGACAAAAGAGAGTGAGGAAAAAAGGAAGGAAGGAAAGAAAGAAAAGAAGGAAAGAAAGGAAGAAAGAAAGAAAGGAAAGAGAGAAAGAAAGAAAGAAAAAGAAAAAGAAAGAAAGAAAAGAAAAGAAAAAAGAAAAGAAAAAAAGAAATCACTGTATATTAGGCAGGCAAAAGAGTAAATAAATTTTAAGTCCCATGAATAGTGATGATGGGTGCTGATTTTTAAAAAATTATTATTATAATAAGACATACTTTCTGGGACCACATTAATGTTTCTGAAAGCAGGATATAGCTTTTAATATATGTATACATTGAAAGCAGCTCTCCTCCTCCTCCCCATGCTCAAAAAAAGTAAACTGCTGTTAAATCAAATCAGTGTTGCATCTTACAGCTGAGGAGACAGAAGCAAGGAACTGTGGCTTCACAGAATCAGTCAAAGCCATACAAGCCAGATTCCTTGAAACTTCAGTAAGTGCTTCCATTCCTCGGCTTTTTATGTCGTTTCTTTTCATCTTCGCTCCTCTAAAGCATCCTTACTTTGTCTACTTTGGCTCTTCTCTCCCATCAGATGTTTACGACACTACCAAGCGCTGAGATGAAATCCAGTTCAATTAAGCAGGTGTTCCCTGAACGGCAGCTCCTTGTCAAGCTCTTTTCTAGGCACTGGGAGCATCACGCAAAGAGGATAAAGCAGAGCCATTTGCTCTCCAAGAGCGGAGAGCTTAGGTGTGGAGACCCCACACACACGGGAGCCAGGTAAACCGCTCACCTGGACTGCTGACCTAAGTGCTCGCCCAAGTGCTGCAGCCGGGAGTCAGGGGTTGAGAGCCAAGTGTCGGCCGAACAGTGAAGGAAGACACAGGGCTCCCAGGACCCCTCTCTGAAAGCAACGAGGCCCTGAGGAGTTGTCCTTGTCTGGTCATCATCCAAGAAATTCAGAATCTTTGGATGAGGAGGACCACGTGCCCAGCGAGCTCCTCCCGGGGGCCAATACCCACCTCTTCACCTCGAGGTTCTCAGCTTTAAGGTCACTTCCAGACAGGTCTTTCCAGGCCTCTCAGTTTAAAACTAGGTCCTGGAGTTCCTGCTGCGGCTCAGCGGTTAACGAATCCGACTAGGAATCATGAGGTTGTGGGTTCGATCCCCGGCCTTGCTCAGTGGGTTTAGGGTCTGGTGTTGCCGTGAGCTGTGGTGTAGGTCACAGACGCGGCTTGGATCCTGCGTAGCTGTGGCCCTGGCGTAGGCTGGCAGCTGCAGCTCGGATTCGACCCCTAGCCTGGGAACTTCCATATGCCGTGGGTACACCCCTAGAAAAGACAAAAAGACAATAAATTAAATAAATAAATAAATAAAACTAGGTCCTGTTACTAAACTTTTTTGTAGTACCTGGTTCTTTTTCTTCAAAACACTTAAGATCATTTGTAATTGTGTGCTTATTTTTCTCTCCACTGATCTGTGAGCTTTTCTAGGATGGAAAGGACTCTGTCTTTTTTTACTCACCTCTGAATCCAGAAAATTCAATCCAGTGCCTGCACATAGGCGGCACTTGGTAAATATGTGCGGCGTGACTGGGTTTAGCATAGGCTAGAAACTCTACCCCTGCCTTCCGATAATGATGCAGCTCAGTGGAGGTCAAGGACACAGTTGATAGGGAACATCTTTTGATGTTAAAAATGGGCCCGGCCAAGGGGACAGCTGGTGTATGAGTCTGAGAGTTAAGGTAATTAAGAAGCATTGCTTTTTGGTTTGGAATTTAAAACCTGTAATGAAATATGTACACCCTATGGAATAAAGGTGGTGTTCTCCTGCTCTGTTCCACCCATGGCAACTATTCCAACCATTCCACCTTTATTTTATTGATTGATTGTCTTTTTAAGGCCGCACCCACGGCATATGGAGATTCCCAGGCGAGGGGTCGAATCGGAGCTACAGCTGCCGGCCTACACCACCGCCACAGCGATGCGGGATCCGAGCCGCGTCTATGACCTACACCACAGCTCATGGCAACACCGGATCTTTAATCCACTGAACGAGGACAGGTATCGAACCCGCGTCCTCGTGGATACCAGTTGGGTTCATTAACCACTGAGTGGGACCTCCATCATTCCGCCTTTAATGGGACTCTGGGGACCGGTGTGTTCGGGTGGTGTTCTTTCCCAAACAAACACAGAACACAAAAATTGAAACCCTGAAAGGAATTAGACGAGCATGAAGACAGCCAAGTTAATGAAACTCTGATTTCTCTTGACATAGACACTTAACATTTGCCAGCAGGGAGAAGGTGGTGGAGAAATTAAGTGGAAAGAATCCACCGGTGCGCCTGGCTTGAGAGTTGGCTTTGGTTGCGGCCAGCTGGGTGGAATAGGGATTCCTTTCCGCTCTTTAGCTGAAGACTTAAATTTCAGAAACCGGAGGGAGTGAGCATGAAGATCCTGGCTGAGCTGTTCATTAGTGCTCCAGTGTCTCTGTACAAATGAAAGCGGAGGCCCTAAAATTTTCCTTACATGAGATCTTACAGCTTTAGGAAAATGGGCAAGCCTCCCTTTACTGTAGAAGTGAGTAGGTACAATTTTGTTCAAAATCTCGGTTTAAAAAATGCACCTGTGTGTGTGTGTGTGTGTATATATATATATATATATATATAAAATATAATTACCTGTGAGAAAAAGACATTTTCATTATAATCCTTGATCCTTCTGCAGTAATAGTCTCTGAGGAAATTCAAATTCCAGCTAAGTGCATGAGGTGGGTAGGCTGGCTGCGGCGGAAATGTAAACATATGAGATGTAATGCTACCCCACTTTTCAACGACAAGAAGTTGGATATTTTCCCCTCCATTTAGGAAAAATATATTTCACCACTTTTCTAGTTCTAGAAGAGTCTTTCCAGCTTCTGGGAATTCATATCAGATTTAACTTTAACACTGAGTACCTGGGGAGGGAAGCATTGCCAAAGGAGTTGGTCATTTGACATGTGTTCAGCTGGGCCTTGGGTGAATTTCTTCTGTGTGCTAGGTCTCAGTTTTCCCCTTTGTAAGACAGGGATTGAAAACAATATCTCCTTTGCGTTCCCATCGTGGCGCAGTGGTTAACAAATCCGACTAGGAACCATGAAGATGCGGGTTCGATCCCCGGCCTTGCTCAGTGGGTTAAGGATCCGGCGTTGCCGTGAACTGTGGTGTAGGTTGCAGATGCAGCTCGGATCCCAAGTTACTGTGGCTGTGACGTAGGCCGGCGGCCACAGCTCGGATTGGACCCCTAGCCTGGAAACCTCCATATGCCACGGGAGAGGCCCTAGAAATGGCAAAAAGACAAAAGAAAAAAGAAAAAAAAGAAAAAGAAAACAATATCTCCTCTTAGGTTTAAGTAGCTCCTCTCTGGCAGAACAGTATTGGTGACCTAAGAAGGACTCACTCTGCCACAAGCCTGTGCTCGTGCATGCACACTCGAGTGTGCACACGTCCACACACACACGTGGGTATGCATGCATATACATGTGTGCATATGCATGAGCACACATACTCTGCAAATGACCAGACCCCAAGCCCCAGACCTTGTTCCTGCCTCGCTCTCTCCAGAATCACCTCCAGTTCCTCCTGATCCACACCCACAGATGCAGTCCCGGGAGTGAAGCCTCCTTAGCTCCACATTCTAACCAGCTAATGTGTCTGCCACTTAGGTGAAAGGCAAAAAAGGAAACAGGCGGGGTTGCTGTGATTCACAACACAAGGTCTATTGAGTCAGCTGAGTCCCTGCAGGGGTCGCTTGGGTCTCTGAGATCATAAGGTGGGTCTGTCCAAGGCTTTCAGATGACATGCACCTGCAGCATTACGAAAACATTTGGGGGGGGGGCAACTCAGATTGCCAGTTTTTTATTTTGCTGAAAAATGGCTGAAAACAAACCCCCAAGCAATCGCAAATAGAATATTCATTGATACAGGAGTTCCCGTCGTGGCGCAGTGGTTAACGAATCCGACTAGGAACCATGAGGTTGCGGGTTCGGTCCCTGCCCTCGCTCAGTGGGTTAATGATCCGGCGTTGCCGTGAGCTGTGGTGTAGGTTGCAGACGCGGCTCGGATCCTGCGTTGCTGTGCCTCTGGCGTAGGCCGGTGGCTACAGCTCGGATTCAACCCCTAGCCTGGGAACCTCCATATGCCGCGGGAGCGGCCCAAGAAATAGCAACAACAACAACAACAACAAAAGACAAAAAGACAAAAGACAAAAAAAAAAAAAAAAAAAAAGAATATTCATTGATACAAAAAGCGGAATGAATTTAGCTTTACATGCATTGCTCTAATATGATCTCATTTTGCCCCTGCGTAGCAAAAAACTCTCCAAGGACCTGAGGCCATCCGTAGATGAGCCTAGGACCCTGCTGTAGCGGCAACACAGCTGGGCATAGATGGGGCCGAGGGAGGAGTCTGATGAACATACACTGCTGACCTGTGCTCCTGGCCACTGCAGGCAGGTCATGCACCCAGTTTCAGTTTTGAGGCTCCCTACTCTGCAAACACTCTGAGGCTTGCTGCCTTTGCCAGCCCAGACCTCTTTCTTGCCTCGTTTCTTCTATAATTTATCCCTCCAGGCCTGTGTGTGTGGCCTGGGCTAGCACAACAGGGCACACCTATGAAGCACAAGGTGGTGTTTCCTCCTTTACCCTGAGTGTGGGTCCTTGTCCTCTTCACAGCTTATAGAGGGCGCCAACATGGTGTGGATCCTACAATCCTCTATTTACCATACTCTGGTCTCATCACACTTTTCCTATAAAGCCAATGTCATATGGACTGAGTCAGAAGAATCATTAGGCCTCTGTTCATTCATTCATTCATTCATTCTCTCATTGCATTCATTTACTAGATACTGAGGGTTAATTATGCCCCAGGCTCCATGCCAAGGGATGGGGATATAGCAGTGGGCAAACAAGCACGGTCCCTTCTCTCATGGAGGGAGAATGTGACAGAAACAAACAAATAAATGCATAAGTGTAAAATGTGATGAGAACGGTGAAAAATCAGGAGTGTCGTGAAAGAATACAACAGATGGAGTAATTAAGAAGAGCTTCCCTGAGAAAGTGACATTTAGGTAGAGGCCTGAGAGAGAACAAAGCGGATATTCATTGGTTTTGGTCACCTTCCACCCACTTTTGCTTCTTTTGGTAGCAACAGCTGCTTGATCATCTTTGAGAGCTTTCATTCAGGGAGGCCCATTTTTCTTCTGTTGGGATAGTGACCCAGGTAGGTCATGTGATCAAACCAGGTCATGTGACCAAACCAGGTGAGGCTGACTTTCATTCAGGGCTTGGAATCTTGAGTGGAGTGATGCAAGGACAGAAAGAATTGGAGTGGACAGAGCGTGCTGAGTGATAGGTAGAGCCAAAGCAATGCCTCTGGAAGGCAAGCTGCGCCAGACCTCGTGGGGCCAGGTGAAGAGTTTGGATTTTATCCTAAAATGCAAAGGGAAGTCGTAAAGGTATTTTGAGCAGCAGGGGGAGGATATTTTCAGTAGCAACCAATGTAACAAAGGGAAAAACAATCCAGCAGACAATCCAGTCCAATGAATGGTGTAAAGATCTTTGAATTGGTCATCTCAGTTTTGCTCTGAGCCAGCTCCAGGACGCTAGGAATTGGTAAGGCTCTTCTATTTTGTTTGTTTTTTTCCTTTTTTTGGCCGCCAGCTTGGCATATGGAGCTCCCAGGTCAGGGAGGAGATCCGAGCCACAGCTGTGACCTGCTAAGCCCAGCTGAATCCTTGAATCCTTAACCCACTGTGCCAGGCCAGGATTGAACCTGCACTCCCAAGATGCCACTGATCCTGTTGTGCCACAGCGGGGGGTCCCGGTAAGACTCTTCTAATCTCTCTTAGCCTTAATTTCCTCATCTATAAAATAAGGAGTGTTGGCTAATCTCCGATTTTCCTTCCTTCTCTGATGTTTTGTGATTTACAGTGACATCTTATCAAATTGGACAAGATATCCACCAACAAAAAGATCATAAAATAGGAGAGATAAACACCCAACCTCTATAAAGCCTTCTTGTGTTCCAAGGGGTTACAATGTTTAAAGTGGTTTTTAAGCTGATTTTGCCAGCTCATTGTCCTGTTGGATGCAAAAGGAGTTTAACCGGTACTAGGCTCAGTAGTCATTCACTGAGGAACTTTGAAAGAAGGTATTACTTAAAGTGTGATATTCTGCTACACTGAGACATAGCAACTGAAATTGAATGCTTCATGACAGAAAACACTAGTGAGAGTATCAACTCTTGGCTAAATTTCACCAAGACCTTGCAACTGTCAAAATGCCTATGCGCGATTGCATATCAGTTATCTACTGCTGCCTACACTTTGTGGCTTAAATTTTATTTTATTTCTCACAACTCTTGGGTTGGCTGGGTCATTTTTGGCTAGTCATGCCGGGCTCAAGCATGTGGCTGCGTTCAGCTGGTGATTGGCTGGGGGCTGCTGGAATGGCAGAGCCCTGGGTCTTTCATTTTTAAGGAGGTTGGACCTGGTTTCTTTACTTTCTTTACAGCGTTTCGAGAAGGCAAGGAGCGAGGCACAAGTGCTCATCAAAGACCCCTGCGTTGGAGTTGCTGTTGTGGCTCAGTGGGTTAAGAACCCAACCAGTATCTATGAGGATGCAGGTTCGATCCCTGGCCTTGCTAAATAAGTTAAGGATTGGTGTTGCTGCAAGTTGCAGTGTAGGTCAAAGATGCGGCTTGGATCTGGTGAGGCTGTGGCTGAGGTGTAGGCCAGCAGCTACAGCTCTGATTCAACCCCAACCAGGGAATTTCCATATGTCACAGGTGTAGCCCTAAAATATATATATATATATCCCTGTGTTTGCCATACTTCCTGATGTCCCAGTGGCCAAAGCCTTTCACGTGGTCAAGCCCAGGGTTGATAAGGGAGGGGGCTATACCAAGGGCATGGATAGGAGGTGTGATTCATTAAAGGCCATTAGTGTAACCGTGTGGGAACTCTCCCTCTTAGATATGCATTGCAAGATGTGCAACTTTAACTTATAAATTATGGTGCTTTCACGAAGACACAATGTACATGTTATTACTAGTATAAGGAAGCATCTGGAGTCACCTTATTAAGGGACTGAATCCTACATCAAATGGCTCTGCTTGCCTCATAAAATTATTCATTAATTTTAGCAGTGGCCTTGGAAAGTTATGTACATAATATTTAGAGGAAAATGGCATTTACAATTATAATGAATTAAAGCAATCTATACTGCAGTACCACTGCCCCACCTTGGAACTAATTTCCTATTAGCAGCATCTATGTCCTTCCAATTGCTCTGTTCTAGTCTGTGCGTGCCTGTCTCATCCACTAGACCTCACACTCCTTTGGGGGCAGGAATCCCACTTCGCCCATGTTTGTTTCCCTATCTCTCCCAGCACCAACAATACTCAGTGGATGCTCCCCAAAGGCTTGTTAAGTAAAAGAGTCAATAGTTGCCTTTTATTCAACACCTGTATGTTCCAGGACGGCACGGATGGCACTCACAGGCTGGATCACTACTCCTCTCAAAGACACAGACTGTGTCACAGATAAGGGTTATCCTCCACAGTTTACAATTGTGGGGACTGAGGCTCAGAAAGCCGGGGGTGGACCAGCTGGGATTCCAGCCCAGTCCCCTCTGATGCCACTTTATCACACCCACTGGCTTCTTTATGTGTAGAGCAGGTAGAAGACTGTCCAACAGGAACAGATGGCCTCAAGGTGTTGAGAGAGGGGCAAGCAGAAAACAGAGAGCCGCCTTTAAATGTTCACTTCCTTTGCAATAAAATAAACACTTGTGAATGAGGAGGTTGGCTACGGAAACCCGGGTGAAAAACCTGAAGGAGAGCCAGCTCTCCAGCTCTTAAAAAAACCCAAGCCCAGCTAATTCCTGGGGGTGGGGAGAGGAGGGACTGGAAAAGACTGGCTCTCTGGGCCGGCTCTGCCCGGCAGGTGACAATACCACCGGCACAAGGGTACTAGGGTTGTCTGTCCTCGGACAAAAAGGTTGCCATTCATTTACATGTTGCCTGTAGTTTTTATTACCTACTAGGTCAGTGAGGATACTAACGGGAGCTACCACTTATATACCACAGTGTAGACGGGGTGGAGGGGCTGTGCAAAGCGCTTTACATGATCATAATGAATTCTCACAACAACCCTAAGAAGTAGATTTTATTATTCTTAATTTATAGACGGGGTAACTGCCCAGGGAGATTTCGTTTTCCCGAGAGCTCCCAGCCTTTAAGTGGTAGATCTGAAACCTAAGTCTGTTTGACTAAAAGCCCTGAATAACATTGAGCTGTGGGCCTTGTGCGGCTTTGGTACTGCAAAGCTGCGTGTGTGTGTGTGTGTAATTTACAAAAAACAAATCCGGGTCGGGATATCTGTCCTCTAGAGGTTTAAAAGCTACTACGTGGGTGGATGCGGCCAAAATCTCTACTCCTTCATTCACTCTTTCGCTCCCTCCACAAGTATTCATTGCGCACTTGGGTATTCCAGGCGGGGCGCTAACCTAGCCCTAGCAGAGACAGAGAGAGACGTGCTGTCTGTTTCCCTAACCCGATTTTACTTTCTCGAGGGCGAGGCATTCCGATGCAGAGAAGCAGGAAATGTATTGATTCGAGGGGGTCACGACCCGCACTAGCTGTGCGGGCCCGGGAGGAAGGGCGCCGAGTGGCTGGGTGGTCAGGGTAGGCTCCCCGGAGGCGGCGGCGGCGGCGGCAGGCCCTGGGCGGCACGCAGGAGGGTCTCCCATCCAGAGGAACGGGGAGGGGCGAGCGGGCGCGGCGGCGGGCCGGGGGCGGGGCCTCTGGGGGCGGGGGCGGGGGCGGGGCGGCCGGCGAGTTAGGGTTAGGGCGAGAGGATTCGGCTTCCCGGCGGCAGAGGGCGCCTGGCGCTGCGGTCCGGAGCGCCGAAGCCGCCCGCGCGGGCGCCGAGAGGAGAGGCGAGGCGAGGCGGGGAGCGCGAGCGGCGGCGGCCACTGCCACGTCTTCCCGGCAGTGGCGGCGGCGGCGGCGCGGGAGGAGGTGAGCAGCGGCGGCGGCGGCGGCGCGGGCGGGCAGGTGGGCAGGGAGGGGCGCGGGCGGGCGCCCGGCACCGGGCGGGGGTGCCGGCGCCGGGACAGCGCCGTTCCCGCCACGCCGGCTCCGCCTCCGCGCCGGGTAGACCGCGGAGGCCCGGCGCCGAGCGGGTCCCAAGCGCAACTCGTGCCGGCGGGGCGGGCGAGGGCCAAGGGGATGCGAGCCCGCCAGCCCGGCGCGGCGTGGGACGCGGAATCCAGGTGGCTGCGGGGCCGGCGCCGAGGCTGGGAAAAGTTGGGGCGGACGGTGAGCCCGCACGGGCCGGGCGGGAAGTGCGGGTGCGCTGCGGACTCCGGGGGCGGAGGGACGCGAGGAGAGGGGGGTCTCGGGTCAGAGGCGGGAGACGCGGGTCCCCTGCGGGCGTGGAGGAAGGGGTGCGCTCAGGGTCTCGGGCTGGAGGGAAGTGTAAGGCGGGGGCCCTGAGGGTGAGGAGGGAGGGAGCCCCCGGGGCGGCCACGGAGGGAACGGGAGCCGAGCCGGTGGCGGGGTAGAGCGATGGGGAGTGGGCTTTGCCTCTTCCCGCCTCTCTTGGGGGCAGACCCTGAGGGAGGGGCTAGGCTCAGCTTTGGGGGCTCCTCTGGCGTCTAAAGACCCGGTGGGGAGTTCCTGTAACCAGTGGAGGAGGGCGAGGAGTGGTGCTTCCTCTACCGCTTGGGGGTCAAATACCGCCCTTCCCCATCTGCTGGATTCACCGCCTAGACTTCGGTGCCTGTGTCCTGGGGAAGTTGAGGAGGGACCCCTGAGTGGATGAGCTATTTAGAGGTTTCAAGGTGAGTAGGATTGGGCTGCATGAAATCGTAACTGTGGCCAGGTGCTGTCTGAAAACCGCAACTCCGACCTCCTCCCACACGCACCCACCCATCCACCCGATTCCCTCTTCGGTACCTGCAACGTCTGGATTCCGTGGGTTGGGCTAGCAGCTCCCCAAAGCCCAGCAGCCCATCCGTTCCCAGGGTCGTGCGTATCCTGAAGGGGTATGAGACATGGCCTTTTATTTCCCGGGATTGAGGTCGTTTATTCCAGAAACAAGTGGTTCTGGAGATGCTGGATGCTTTATTAGAAGCACAGTCTGTGTGGTGCCCCTTGACAGTGGATGACTCATGTTGGCTTTTTTTTTTTTTTTCCCAAATAAACTTTGTATTCAAGACACAAGTATGCTAGGTCATTTGCAAAAGCCATAGAGCCGGAGACCCACACTCTGGGCCTTGAGAGCCCTGGTGCTGGTCCTAGGTATATTAGTAAGGATTATGACCTGGATGAGTCACTTCCCCTCTCTGGAGCTCAGTTTCCTTATCTGTGAAATAGGGTATAAATAAAGAGCTAGACAGTCTGATGGAAGCAAGAGGAGGTTTCTGAAGAGGACTGAAATCTTATTTTTTGTGAAACTAGGTAGGCCACACGAAGTCAGCCTCAGCCTATTCTAAAGAAATTAGGTTGGACCTAAAACAGCTGGGAGGAGTTCCTGTTTTGGCGCAGCGGAAACAAATCTGACTAGTAACCACGAGGTTGCAGGTTTGATCCCTGGCCTCGTTTAGCAGGTTAAGGATCCGGCATTGCTGTGAGCTGTGGTGTAGGTTGCAGACTCAGCTGGGATCCTGTGTGGCTGTGGCCGGCAGCTGTAGCTCCGATTCGACCCCTGGCCTGGGAACCTCCATATGCTGTGGATGCGACCCTACAAAAAGCACAAAAGGAAAAAAAAGAAAACAGCTGAGAAGCAAGAAAGACTGCAAAAAGTAAAACAAAACCAAAAAACTAATAACAATTGGTACTAGATTTATAGTATGAGTAGTCTTCCCATGCTGGCAATTAGTGTATATGGCTATCCAGCTCTCATTACCGCAACGTTGTTAACTCTGCTTCAAAAAATTAGGTAGGTTTCATCAGTGCAGCTGAGTTTTTCCTTTTGTTTTAACCTTCAAGCCTAGAGTGGATGCTCAGTTAGATTGGACTGGGTACAGCCTTTCTGGAAGAACCTCCGTGGGCACTCTTAGTGCTCTAGTGCCATAGATTTCCTTCTGACTGATGCTGCCATCCCGGTACACCCCACTTCTGTCATCTCCATTCTGGCTGGAGAAGTGGTGAGCTGATTCCTGTGGCATCTGGCATTTCTGAACTTCCCATGTTTCTTTCCAAGTGAGTGAAATGAATAGGCAAACTGTATTAGATGGAGCACGTTAAAAATAGCTCAAGGGAGTAATTTGTTCATCCCACCGCTATTCCCCAGACCCCCTGGGGGGCCTCTCCCTAGACCTTCCCAGTCACCTGCCAGCCATCTCGTTTTGAATGCTGAGGGTCATCACAGAGCTGAAATGACACGGCCGGGTCACGCAGCGCATTTATGATCAAGCCATGATGCTGGCGGAGAGGAGGATTTTTTTTTTTTTTTTTTTTTTTTTTTTACGATAACTGAATGCTCCTGTCCTTCTATTCTCTTCTATTAGTGGCTTTCAGAATCCAAAATCCATATTGGTTTTGACCACATCATTTTCAGTAATCCTTTTCTGTCAGTTTCTTGGAAGCTGCAGTTAGTGGTTATCTCTGAATTTGAGGTAGTGGTAAAACTCTCCTCTCCAGCAAGTAATTAAGTTGGATCCTTAAGAGAGCAGTAGTACATAGGTATGTGTGTGTATAAATTTTACCTTATTTGAAGTCTGTTAAATTAAGAACGATTATGATGCTAATAATAGTTATCCTTTGAACCCCTCCCATTTATCAGGCACTGTGAGGTGAGGAAAGAAAGCTTAGACAGGATACAGCTCTTAAGTACTACCACTGTCTTGCCCAAGTTGTTGATGGTCTTCGAACCCCCAAAACCAATTTGCAATAGTGGAAAAGTCATTCTTAACTATCCTGTAGGGTTGTGGTGTGAAGTGAGATGATGTGTGTGAAAAGCAATGTGTAAACTGTAAGGTGCCTTCAACCCAGGACAATATTTTACCCCAAGAAGTTGGGGACGTTGGACGCTTATGAGTCCTTGAGTCTTGGTGTCTGCTGGATGTGGTGTAAGATGTGCTGAGCCCATTGCCTGATCCCTCTGAGCTTGATTTCTGCCTTATGTCAAATCAGGGTGATAGTATATGCCTTTCCCTCAGTGAGATGTACTTGTGAGTTGCAGTGGGTCCTCAGGAACCTCTTTTTTCTCCCCTTGCCCAGGGGCACTTTTGGGATAAGGGGTTGGTTATGCCTTCCAGGAGGAATTGTCCTCGAGGAAGAATGGCTTTTAAAGTACATTTCACCACTCCACCTTCCCATGAGTGGAGACCGAACTGCTTTCCCCTAAGGATGCCCCTTTTCAGCAGGAAGCAGCCAGAGCGGTTGTCCCCCTCCCCCCACCGCAGTTAGAATCTCCAACACTAGAAGGGGAGATCGAGGCAGAATAATCACTTAGGTCGTCAGTGTAGGAGCAGGGGCTCCGATGCATTCTTTGATATGGCCATTGATTAACATTTGCGGCTTAAGGGCTCCAGGGAGTAACATACCCACAGGCCTCGTTTACTGTAGGGAGACACCCAGATGGATGTTAGTCCCTAATCGCCTGTGACTCAGTTTATGGTGAGAAAAGGGCCAAGAAATGATGAGACTTACAGGACATTTCTGCCCCTAAGACCCCTATTGGACAAGGACTGATATAGGTAACTGAGCAAAGCCAATAGGAGAAAACCTCATCTTTCTGAACCCCACGTTGGTCCCCCCCGCTCCAGCTGTAAGAGGCAAAAACCCCTATAGGGCAATAGAGAGGGGATGCTCGTCTTCCCCCTCCCAGCAGCCCTGGTAAAGCCTTTGCTTGCTTGCTGGAAGAAGAAAAAGGTACATTTTGAAGTCCTTACAAATAATTCTTTGAGCTTTTCCCTTCCCACCCCACCCCTAACACATGCAGTGAATAGTCTAGGCCCTGCCATCATCTAAAAGGAGGAAACTGAACCAAACCAGAAGCCAGAAAGGACAGGTCTTTTGGTGGGAGGTTGAAGATGGCCGTAGCTAGTTTCCTTGTGCCCATTTTGTGCCCTTCTCCCCTCTTTTATTCGTTTTGTTGGGCAGTGGAGAGATACTGGATTTGGAGCTTTCTCGCTGTAGGAGGCACTGTGAGAGCTCTAGTGTCAGATGGGAGGGCAGGGCACATGGGGGCTGGAAAGGAGATGGATTTGGCAGTAGGATCTGGAAAGTTTGGCGCGGTGGCAATCTGCGAGATGTAGGATCTGGCTAAGTACGGGGCCAGTTTCCCTCCAGTCCTATAAGGCTCTCTCTCGGAGCTTGGAAGTTTTCATGCTCCAGGCAGCTTTTGACTGGTTGTGGTGGCATCATAAATGAGTTTCCATAGTAAGTTGTATGCGGAAAAAGGAAATTAAATTCCGAGAGGGTGTTTTGTTGTGACTGATGCCAGAATTTCTCTGAGAATTTTATTAAGATTCAGTCAGTCTATAAAAGTACTTTTTAGTTCTCTGAAGATATTAATTAAAAAATGGTTAAAAAAAAAAAAAAGCCAGAAGTGTCTCCTTTGTGAGCTTTTGAAATGTAATCTTCCTAAATCTTTGGGGGAAAAAAATGAAGTCTAAAAAAAAACCACAGAGCTGTATGTTTTAAGAGCAGTTCCTTCAAAGTAATGTTTTCCTTCTCTTCCTGTCCTTTCTCCTCCTCTCACATTATTGTGATTGTTGATTTTGGTTTCTTTCACATCTCCCTAGCCTAGTTTTTACGTTTATGACCTTTTTTTTTTTTGCTTTTTAGGGCCGCACGCATGGCATGTGGAGGTTCCCAGCCTAGGGGTCTAATCAGAGCTGCAGCTGCCCGTCTACACCACAGCCACGCCAGACCTACACTGCAGCTCATGGCAAAGCTGGATCCTTAACCCACTGAGCGAGGCCAGTGATCAAACCTGCAACCTCCTGGTTCCTAATTGGATTCATTTCTGCTGCGCCACAACGGGAACTCCAATTTTTTTTTTTTTTTGATGTTGAATGTGCCTTCTTTTCTCCTGAGTTTACTCATCTTCTTTCATCAAGAAGGGGGAGCACGGTGAGGCAGTGAAGAGCACGGGGTCCGGAGCCAGGCTGGGGACAGCAAGGGTCATGGTGGTTCTTGGAGAGCCGGGCTCTCCTCTGCTTGGATTCACCAACCCCTACCCCAGAGGCTCTTGAGGGCAATTATTATTCTGTCACACCGATGAGGGAACGGGCACAGAAGTGCCTGTGTCCACACAGCCAGTGAGGGGGTGGCCTTGGTGGCAGCTGTGATCCCTGTGACTCCACCGCAGGGCTAGGCAGAGGTCCTGCTCCCCTGCCAGGGTGGGCTCCGTCCTATAGGCAGGGGCTTCGTTAAGTGAGAGGGTCAGGACTGTGGTTTTGAAAGGTGGCCTCATGGGCAGTGTGCAGTATGACATGAGCAGCACGGAAATGGGCATGAGACAGGACGGGGGCTTGAACTGAAGCCGGCGGCAGTGGTGACAGAGCAAAGGGGACAGGTTGGCATGGGTGCTGCTCAGTCCTCTGGATTGGGGCCCAGAGAGGGAGGAGGTGAGTCTGGGAGCACTTTCCTCTCCTCAGCCTTCCCTACTGCTGGTTTTCATGCCCGCAGGCTGGGTGGTTATTGGAGATACTCTGTGTAGACTGAAAGCAGTCTCTTTAGGAATCAAGGTCACCTCCTTTGTGCCCTGTGACAGCCAGAGAAAGGTGCCTGTGCAAAACCCCAAAGCGTCTTCCCCGGTCTTTGCCCACCTGCTCTGGCCTTATCGTTTGCCCCTTTCCTGGAGCATCTCAGGATGGAATTCAGGTTCTCAGACCCCAGTTAGGGAAATACCGGTTTGAACATTCAAACTTAAACTGAAAGTATTGAAAGGAAAAAGCCCCTAAAGAAGGAAGCCTCTCTGGGGTGTAGGGGGTGCCCCACCGTTCCCCAGTGGACCCCCCCAGGGGCTGTGGTCCTCAGTTCTGGCTGTTCCCCAAGGGCTGAGCTGCCTCTAGGCAGGGGCTGGGGTGACTTGTGGTCACCAGGCATGACGGGCTGGTGGGGGAAGGGGAGGTGGTGAACGTGGGCGAGTTCTCAGTGGTGGCCTGCCTGGCCAGGAGGTGAGACCACCCTCCCCTGAAGGGTGCAGCTTCCGTGGAGAGCCAGGCTCTACTCAGGAGCACCAGAGTCAGAGCAAGGGGATGTGGTTGGTCCCTGGTTGCTAGTATGCACGCGTCCCCATCATAGGCTGCGCTCATGCCATGTCAGGAATGTGCTGGTCCTGTGCCCTCTCCCCTGGTCAGTGCCAGAGTCCCTAATAAACTTGCCCAGGCCTCGGTCTTCCAGACCGCATAGTGCCCAGATTCGTCAGAGAGTTTGTTCTTGCTGGGCTCCAGCCAGTTGGTCGGGTCCAGCTCTGCTTGGGCCGTGACCTCCTTGCGAGGAGGCCAAGAGTCACTTTATCGGCCTGCCCGCTTCCCGCATCCACAGGCACAGCCAACTCTGCAGTGAGTCGGTGTACATGACTCTGTTCCCCCACTGTTTGATGGTCACCCCTTTCCCTCCAAGATGTGACTTCCTTTCCGTGTCCCAAGGGTGGCCCCCAGCCAGGGACCGTTCAAGTGCCCATTGAGTTTGGCGCCTAACACGGTGCCCAATTCAGTGAGAGGGGAGCGTGTTTTGCCTGGGGGTGTTCACTGTCAGCCTCCGTCCTGAACATCAGGTCCTAAGCAGAGCCCCTCTTTTCCTGCTTTGCTCCATGTTTAGCTGCATGTGTGTGTTTATTTTAATTATTACTGGGAAGCAAAAAAAAAAAAAAATCAAATGTTTGAATTTCCAGAAGTGTTAATATGGACAAGCAGAGAGAGTAACTATATATTTATCCAGCGTACTCCTGATTTCTCTCTCCCCTCCACGTCGTTGCCGTTTTGTTGGCAGAGCCATGTCATTTGTGTACTGGATCAGTTGGGATTTCAGTATTGAGTGTGAAAAGAGGTCTGTCTGGTTGTTTGCCGAAGTGGAGGGACTCGGGTGGGTGGACTTTGGGCTTCCAGCCTTGGCTCAGCCTCGCACCCGGTGCCTCTGTCGGGAAGGTGGTGTTTGGCCAGGCTGTTTCTTTGGCTTCTCCTGGGAGCAGTTGTGCTGGTGACAGCAGGTGGCCTCCTCTCTGCTATGGAAAGGGAATGCTCCCTAATCCTGGTTTTTACTTCCTTCTCATCCTGTGGGGGTGAGAGTGAAGAAAACCTAGAAAATTATTACTAGGAAGCAAAAAAAAATTATTACTAGCGGCCGTGTCCTCCTTGCGAGGAGGAAAATGATTACTTGGAAGCACAGCGACCCTTGGAGCTGGGCAGGTTGGGACAGGGCAGGTCTGCCGCTTCCACAGAGCTTTTCCCCAGGTTTCCCTTGCAGCCCGCATCTCCCTTCTTCCCTGCTGATCCTGATCCAGCCTGTCATCTGTGCTCTGAGATTGCACTTGACCTTTATCACTCACTCTTGGAAAGACCTTGGAGTGTGGTGCCAAAACTTGTTCCTATTGGTGTGGCCTTTTCACACCAGAACGCGAACCCTGTTGTGGCGGTGGTGGTATTTTTAAAAATCAGTTCAATTGCTTTTTTCTAAATGATATGGGTCGTATGTGACTATGTGATGTTCTTGCACCCCACCCTCCTGTTCACATGGGGGGGTCCACAGCAGGAAGTATAGAGCCCTCCTTCTCCTGGCACCCCGTCCTGCATACTGCCATCCTGCCGGGCCCTCGGCGGTGACCATTTGTAGCAGTGTGACGCCTCTCCGGAAACTGTCCATCAGCCTGTAGCACAAATAACTTGCAGTTATGTTTCTTTCGTGAGCATAAATCTGATCTCATCACATGTATCGTTTCACTGTTTAATCTGTTGACATAATAGATCTTGGTAGCTCTTTTCATGCATTAGCAGCTCTTCTCTCATTTGTCTGCAGCATATTTTATCGTATAGGTATAACATAATTTATGAGTCTGTCCCCTGTTGATAGACATAGAAACTGACTCAGTTTTGCTGTTGCATCTTCATGTGTACATTCTGGTATGCACACATGCGTGCATTTCTCTTGGAGTGGAATTGGTGTGCCTCAGGTTCTGCACGTTTGAACTGTTAACAGCAGTGCCTACACTGTGCTCTCGAGGGCTGTGCTGGATTAAACTACCAACAGTGCATGAGGCCAGTGGGTTCCCCACGGGCTATCATTCTATTAGGGGAGAGATGCGGAGAGTATTTAGTAGGCATTTCATTCATCACTGGTGCGGCTGTGAGACTCAGTTGGCTTCTGGATCTGGACAGGGGGGCCGGGGGGGGGGGGTTGTCCTGTCCTAAGCGGGAGGATGAGGGAGCTGGGCCCCCCAGGACCAAGGCTCTGCTCAGGGTGGTGTGAGCGTCCTGCCATCAGCACTGGAAGCCAACGCTCCTGGCTTCACATTCTCTCCGCTCCTCCCAGAGGCTGGGCGCTGTCACAGGACCCTTGGACCAGGGTGTAACCTGCCTGAACCTTTGGGCGGGCCTCTCCCCGAGGAGGCAAGTGAGCGTGAGCGGTGCTTGATACCAGCGCTGAGCTGCACAACCAAGGCAGGGATTCGAGGCAGGGGAGCTGAACCCAGGGCTCCTTTAAAGATCACAAGCCAGAAAATCAGCCGCTCTTGCTTCTGGAGTAGCCTCTGTGCACGTGGTGAAGCGAGGTTGTGTGCGTGGCGGGGCTGCCTTTGCGGGGTGGGGGTGTGGAGAGCCGCCCCCCCAGCTCTCCTGGCTTGTGGGAATGTTATGGCAGTTTGTCCCCGAGCAGGGTTTCTGAGAAGGTGTTCCCGGGGCCCGACCTGCTAGAGGAAGTGTCTGGAGGCCCTCACAGGTAGGCTCAGCCAGGCTGTGTAGCCCAGTGGGTTTGGGGGAGACTCTGACTGGTGGATGACAGAGTCCTTTTCCTGCCGCTCAGAGAGGGCCAGGGAGAAGGAGCGATGGAGGGGACAGCCCGAGGCGGTGAAGAGACTCGAGGGTCATTTCCAGCTCTCACTCCATCATTGATGGCCATGTGGCTTAAGCAAAGGTATCCTTTCTCTCTGGGCCTCGGTTTCCTCATCTGTAAACCAGGAATAATTTAGTACCTACCTCACAGGGTTGTTGTGGGGATTAAGAGAGTAATGTTTGGGAGCTCCTGCTGTGGTGCGTTGGGGTCGGTGGCATCTTGGGAGCCCTGGGGCGTAGGTTCGATCCCTGGCCTGACACGTTGGGATCCTGCCTTGCCGCAGCTGTGGCTTAGGTTGCGACGATGGCTCAGATCTGATCCTTGGCCCAGGAATTCCATGTGCTGCAGCGTGGCCAAAAAAGAAAACAACAAACAGAAAGAGTGTTGTTTGTAAAGCTCTGAGCATCTTACCTAGTAAGTGATCAGTAATTGTAAGCATCCAGCACTCTTATTTGTGTTCGCCCTTCGTTAGTCAGTCAGTGTGTGCGTGTGCCTGTGGGGATCATGGCAGATCCAGGTAGTGTGTGTGCAAGCAGGATGCCGGTGGTGTAAGAGAGATTTCAGACAGGCGCGTGATATGTGCAAAGTGCTGCCCTCAGTGTAAGTCAGCCGAGCGGAGATGTCACCTTGGCTCCCGGGTCTGAGAGGGCTCTCAGCAGCGCAAATTAAAGCAAGCCTTGCTTGCCCCTTTGAGAGAGTTGAGCAGGTAGACGCCACTGACTTCTGATCCACCCTTGATTTGCAAATGAGGACCCCAGGCCCCAGGGGTGAGCTGCCTGGGTCAGGGTCACAGCCCTGCTGAGGAGAGGCCCGCCTGGAGCCTGCCCTGCCTGCCTGCTGCCCACACGTGTGCTTAGTGGGTGCTCCACGTATTCTCGTGTTCTCTCAGCCCCCAGAAGAGCTTAGGATTACTTATCTAGTGAACAAACAGGGTCCTGGTTCTGGTCCTGGCTCTTCTGTCTCTTAGCAGAGCTCAGTTTTGCCCTCAATGGGATGGGTACAGCACCCCTGCCTCCCTTCTAGGCTTATCTTCATTCACTCAGAATCTATGCAACAAATAGATTTATTCAGCTGGCCAGTATTCTGTTTGTTGGGCATTTCATCCCGAACAAAAGACATCGAAACCCTGTTCTCTTGGGGCTGATTTTCGCATGTGGGGCCGCAGACAATAGCTGGTTACAGTTCACAGTACGCGTCCTAGTTTCCTGGGGCGGTGAAACAAGGGCCCGCAGCCTGGTTGGCTTGAACAACAGGGACGTCTTCCCCTGCAGGCCTGGTGTTCTGAGGGAGACCCTGTTCCCAACTCTCCTCCAGCTTCTGGTCGTGCTGGTGGCCTCGGTGCCCCGAGCTCATGGTTGCACAGCTCTGCTCTCCGCCTCTGTCATCACATGGCCTCCTCCCTGGGTCTGTGTCCTCTGCTTCCTTATGAGGGCCCACCCTCCTCCAGAGGTCCTCATCCTGTCTTAACATCTGCGGGGACCCTGTTTTCAAATGAGGTCACGTTCTGAGGTTCCCGGTGGACATGGACCTCAGGGGGACACCGTTCACCCCAGGACAGTATGTGAGGGAGTGATGAGTGCTGAAAAGCCTGGGGAGTGCCCGGGGCGCGGGGAGGTGGTGAGGTGTGGAAAGGTGGGCTGGGCAGGCCTTGCTGGGCAGGTGGTGTTGGAGGGGTGGGGAAGGAGGAGCAGAGGGCTGGAAGGGGGTGCATTCCAGGCAGAGGGACCAGCAGACACGGAGGCCTTGAGGTGGACGTGTGTGCCTGCCAGGCTGGCTTGGGGACATCGGGGTGGAAGTCACGTGTGGGTGTATGTGTGGGTGTGGGTGTGTATCAAGGATCAGGTGGTCCTCGCTGGGCTTTGGCCTTTTACCCTAGCAGGATGGGAGCTGCTGTTGTGTGTGTGAGCATGCTGGGAGCAGGGTTGTGTGCGGACTAGCTGGTCAAGGATTTTTCCAAGTTCAGGGGCCATTGCAGCCTTGTGTCTGTACACCTGCGTGTTTTGCAGCCGTTGTTTCTCTGCAGTTTCTTTTTGAAATAATCAGTGTTCTGCTGACCCTTGGTCCACTGCCCTTTCCTGTCTGTTCCCTCTCCTGCTAGATGCTTTTTCACCTACCTGCTCCCCCACACTTAAACCACAAGCAGGAAGAAGAGAAAGTAGATAAGGCTGGGGCCGGCCGGCTGCCGGGAAGCCCAGCACACGTGGCAGCCGTGCCGGGCGCTGCCTCCTCCCCACTGGCCTGGGCCCGCCTGGTGGACACGCTGCTCCTCACCCCGGCGGATTTAGAAAATGCTGAGGTCAGGGCCAGCTCAGCGTGCTCAGCTCCCCACATCCTTCTGTAGATCAAGTCCCTGTGCCGTGAAAAGTGTCGAGTCAGCTGCCTTGGGCGGCAGCCTCACTCAGCCTTGAAAATCCAGGCAGGGCGGGATGGGATGCGAAAAGCCCCTGTGGAGAGACCGGGGGTCTCCTGGGGTCCTGGCACTCTGCCCAGGCCCTCTCTGCTGCCCATTTTGTCACCAGCCTGCAGTTTTACACTGTTGTTCATGTTTGCCATCCGGATCCGAGCGGGTCCGGAGAGCCGTGCTCCAGGCCTGGCTTGCCCCGGGTGTGCCTGGCCCCAGGGCTGAGGCTTGTGAGGTCCTGGGGGAATCATAACTTCGGATTCCTCGGCGTCAGAGCTGAAGGAAATCTCCTTATCTGGCTGACATTTAATTTCCTCCCTGGGCCGCCAAAGGAAAGGGCCTGGCACGTTTGTGCTTAGGGCTCTGGAGAAGTGGGCCCTCTTCCCGGCCTCCCCCCGCGAGGGGGGTGCCAGGAGTGTGGGTGCAGGGAGGTGGGGACCGAGGGCACTGCTGCCCTCTGGGGAGCGCCGCTGGGGAAGATAATTCGGTGCCAGCGGAGATGGAAATAGGATCCCCAGCGCCAGGAGCAGCTGCTCCTCCCTGGGTTGCAGGAGCTGCCCGTGGGCACCCCTCACCCGCCACCCCACCACTACCACCTCCCAAACGAAACGCGCATCCATCCAGACCAAAAGTCCTGAGCCGGTCCCAGCCAGATCACAGGTCCTGCCTGAGCCAGGCTGGGGGCACCTCCCCGCCCAGCGGTAGAGCTTCCTTCTTTTCCAGACACTGCCGCCACCACCAGGAGCTTGCACTCTGGACCAAGCTCTGACTTCGCGTCCCCAGGAGTCTTTGGAGTCTGAGGGAGTTTCCACACTAGAGCAGAGAGACCCTGCCCGAGGGTGGGAGTGGGCATGGCACCAGGTGTCCCACAAAACCACCTCCTTGTCCTGTGCCTGGTGGCCTTTGTCTCTGCTGATGTGTCCCACGCACTGGGTAGATAAGGACCTGGGGATGGGCATGCCCGACTAGATGTGGGCCGGACAGATTTGTCCTTTTATAAATTGGGGCCCCCACAGGCGGCATCTTTGCCGCAGCTCAGGACCTGGGAAGCTCCGTCTTCTGCCCCATGTTGGGACTGGCCTCATCTCGGTGGCCTTGCAGCAGTCACCTGCCTCCCTGGCCTCGGCTGTCTCATCCCTAACTGGGGTGGGATGCAGAGTCATGCGTGTCTCCTCGCTTGCGCCCCCGCAGCCCCTGCTTGGGGCCTGGGGGAGATTTGCCTGCACCCACTCCCGCCTCACCCGGGGAGCTCCCTGAGGGCAATGGAATGTGAGCTCTGTGTCCCGGGGAGCCTGGCACGGGCTGAGCTCCCATGAGCCCCTCCGCAGCCCTTGTCCTGCTTGGCTTGTCCCTCACCGCCCACCCCCCAAAAAACCAGTGAACATTGATGGGGAAGGAGGGACAGGTGGCGGGGGTTTGCGTGACCCACCCCCACCCTGACTCCGGGGCAGGCGTGCCCAGTTGTTCAGCGTGAGCTCCTTGTTCCTGTTTCAAGTTTCATGCAACTTCTGATCCTTGCCCTGAACAAAGTCCCTTTATTTCTGGATGTTGTCGTGACAGTTGTTTTTGCAATTAGTAGTAAGGCAGAAAAGAATGGATCATGATGACAGGGTTGTCTGTATATTGCAGTCCAAATGTAAGAAATGTCTGTGCATTAAAGAAACACTGTGAAGAATCTTATTTCAGCAATTGTCTCTTGATTTTGGTATTACAGAAGATTTTTTTTTTTATCTTTCAAGTTTTTGTCATTTTATATGTTGAGCATGCATTGTCTAGATAATAAAAGCTGTTAAAATTACTATAAATAATAAATAGCTATTTATTAAGATTCATGTGTACTGCACACTATAAGAACTTGCCAGTACAGCCTTATACAATCCTCACTATAAGCCTGTGAGATTCTTTTTTCAAAAAAATGCAAATGCTAATGTATTTTGTTTTATTCTGATGAAATATACATAACATAAAACTTAGCTTTTTAGCCATTTTAAGGTGCTGTGGCGTGAAGTACGGTCACTGGGAGATCCTTTTTTTGAACCTCTTATTTTATGAATGAGGAAGCTGAGACTTAGAGAAACAATGTTGCTTAAGGTCACAGAAAGCAGGGACTTCCAGAGACAGGATGTGGACCCAGGGTGCTGATGCTGAGAGCCGGGCTCTCTGGTTTGTGGCTGTTGGAGTCCCTGACTACTTACCCTGCCTCGTGCTCACTCGATTGCAGAAAGCCAGTGTGGGTCTAGAGTGTGTCTCTCCTTTGAAAGTTCTAGGGTTGGGTTTTGTGTATTTACAGGGTGGTCTTCTTGGCTTGGGGCATGAGTGGTGACAAGTGGATGACATAAGTGCCGCCTGCTGATGGATACTGGGTTGATAATTTCTCTGCTCTTGTTTGTCTTTGTTTAGCAGGTGGGAGCGTGTGGGGGAGAAGAATGTGGGCCAGGGCTCTGTGGGGGGGAGGGCTGTTGGGGGGGGAGAGGGCCATGGGGGGGCGGTGTGGGGAAGGTGCTCGGTGGGGTGGCGAGGGTGGGGGTGGCAATGGAAAGAGCGGTGGCCTAGAGCTCAGATAGCTGGCTTCGCTGAGTCTGGGTGCACCGTGTGGGGTGATCTTGGAGAAGGGGCATTGAGCTTGGAGTTAGAAGGTTTGTGCTGTCGTCCTGCTTTTACCATGTGGTGGACATGCTTTGGCCTCAATTTCCATATTTCTATGTGGGTGATAAAAAGGCTTCTTCTCCTTGCATCCCGTGATTGTAGCAAGGAGTCCGTGTCATGCTGTCAGGGAGCGGAGCTCTGGAGTAAATTTCTAGGAAGGGGCTGCCCCGGGAAGACCAGAAGAGGGTAGATTTGGATGTGAAGAGGGGTGGTCTGCTTTGGCTTGTTTCCTTTGGTTTTTGGCCATCAGCTTCTTCCAGCATCACTTCGTTGGTGGAATAGAGTGTCCCTTTGTCTACGTAGTGCTGTGTGTTGGGGCGCTCTGGGATTTGGCTGGCGTATCATTCAGCCAAGGTCCGTGGATTCCCCTTCCCAAGACTCACGCCTCCCTAGTGGAATGAATAGTAAGGGGGGAGCTCGTTTTGTGGCTCCGTGGTGATTGAAACTCTGCAGCAGCTTCCCTGGTCCTGTCTGTCTTGCTGGTCTTTACAGCAAGTGCAGTCGATGGGTTTCTGTTCCATGGTCTTGAGGAGCCGAGCACGGGAGTGGGAGGGAAGACACTCACCGTCGCACGGTGGGCGCAGTGCTTGCTTCTCCCTGCAAGACACTGGAATCTCGAGATAAAGAAGACAGGGTCTCCGCTCTGCAAGAGCCCACTGCGTCCTGGAGAAGGTACAGATCCACTCCAGAAACAACTGCGAGGGAGGGATAAGTGGCTTGAAAAGCCACTGTCAAGAGAGGTGACAGCCTTTCTTCCAAATAAATAAAAATGCATCATTGAGGCTGGTCAGAGGGGTGAATAGTCAGCCTGATTCTGGGACTCTGCTTTTTAACAATCTTCTGGATCAGCTGTTTTAAAGCTAGGGTGACTGTCTGGCTACCTCAAGGTGGTCCTTCAGGCCATCACTATTTCAGGGCGTGTTTCAAATGACAGGGAGCCAGGGTGCAGGGCCCTGCTGAAGTCAGCAGCCCCACCTCACTGCCTGCTTGGCCTTGGCTTTGAGAATGGTACTAGAAGGCTAAGTAGGTCACGAAGATCTATTTTGAACTGAGTGTGGCTGGGCTGCCTGGACATTTAATTTCCGGATCAAATCCTGTTGGACTTGTTTGCCCAGGAGATTGGCAATGAGCACTCTCTGGTCGGTCGTGTGGTGTATTTATAAAGTCTGACGAGTGAGTCTGGAGGTACCAGGACACAGCAGCCACTTCTCTGTTCCTGGAGGGGCACTGGCGGTGGGGAGGTTTCGGAAACCGTCCTGAAGCCAGGGGAGTTTAGTTTTCCCACCCTGCTTCCTTGAATTTTCTGAAAATTGTTGTTCCTCACTAACTTCTTGAAACCTTTTTTTTTTTTAATTTAAATTTAATTTTATTTTGAAGTATAGTTGATTTACCATGTTGTGTTAATTTCAGGTCTACAGCAAAGTGATTCAGTTATGCATATGCACATATCCATTCTTTTTCAGATTTTTTTCCCATGTAGGCTATTACAGAATATTGAGTAGAGTTCTATACCCCTTCTCTCTCTCTCTCTCTCTTTTTTTTTTTTGCCTTTTGTCCTTTTTTAGGGCCGCACCCATGGCATATGGAGGTTCCCAGGCTAGGGGTCTCATTGGAGCTACAGCTGTCAGCCCATGCCACAGCCACAGCAATGCGGGATCCGAGTGGCGTCTGCGACCTACACCGCAGCTCATGCACCGCTGGATCCTTAACCCACTGAGTGAGGCCAGGGATCGAACCGGCAACCTTATGGTTCCTAGTCGGATTCGTTTCCACTGTACCACGACAGGAACTCCCCTCTTCTCTTTTAAAGAATGAAATTTATTTATTACCCAGAGCTGGTTGGCTTCTGTTTATGTTAGTAAGAGCTGCTAGTTGCTGATTTACTGCGTGTCGAGCCTTTTAGGTACATTATCTCATTTAGGTCTCACAACAAGCTAGTTTCCCTCCCAGCCGTTTCCTGGCTTTTAACTTAACCTCATTGAGTCTATAGCCTGTAAACTGGGCATAGTAATAATAATAGTAATATCTAAAAGAGCTGGGTGAGATATAAATGAGAAGACAAGTGTACATAAAATCACCCAGGACTCAATGAACAGGTCCTCCATGTCTGTCTTTGTTGCAAGCCAGCGGGACGTGGAGAAACCACAGACGTCCGCCACAGGAGCAGAGACCTGAGACCCTCCTCCCGGCTAAGAGCCTTAGTAACTCACTTCTCCTGGGACCCCTCCTCCAAAGCACGGGGGAGAGGACGAAGCATAAAGACCCTAAAGAACTGTAATCGCAGCTAGAATTTTGCCAAGATTCCCTCCCGCCTTTTTTTTTTGGTTTTCAGGTGGGATAGCTGACATTTGCTTCATTTGCTGGGACCAGAGCTCTGAGGAATCCTTATGGCCACTCCCAAGTGGCCAGGGCCGGTATTTAAAAAACAGTGAAGAAACACCAAAACAGGACTTTAGCAACAGGTGTTTAAAATGTACACATTGTTCACATTAATGCTTTTAGTGCGTACATGTTCCGTGCCTGTAGAGTTATCTTGAGATGACTTTGAAAGTCTGAGTTTGAGGTCCCCCCTTCTGGACGGCCTCCTCAAGCATCCGGCAGACTGACTCTTAACATTTTTGACTACGTAATAGGAGGCCTTTCATCCTACCCTCCCTCCTGCCTTCCTTCCAAGTTTGCTTCTAGACAAGTGTGGGGCAAGTTCAGAGGAACCAGGAAAGTGATGAGTGATTTTCGATCTTCGGGGATTCCAATTCCGTGTACGTTTGCCACGTGATGTTGAGCAAGTCCCTTTACTTCCAGCCTCCAGGAACTTACAGTCCCATCAGAGAGGCAGACCTGGAGTTGAGACTGTCCTGATATTGCTGTGGGTGCAGACAAGGATGTTTTCTTTTCTTTTCTCTTCTTTCTCCCTCCCTCTCTCTCTCTCTCTCTCTCTCTTTCTTTCCTTTTCTTTTTCTTTTCTTTTCTTTCTTCTTTCTTTCTTTCTTTCTTCCTTTCTTCCTTTCTTCCTTTCTTCCTTTCTTCCTTTCTTCCTTTCTTCCTTTCTTCCTTTCTTCCTTTCTTCCTTTCTTCCTTTCTTCCTTTCCTTTCCTTTCCTTTCCTTTCCTTCCCTTCCCTTCCCTTCCCTTCCCTTCCCTTCCCTTCCCTTCCCTTCCCTTCGTTCCTTCCTTCCTTTGTTCCTCCCTTCCTTCCTTCCTTCCATCCTTTTAGGGCTGCGCCTGCAGCATATGGAAGTTCCTGGGCTAGGGGTCGAATCAGAGCTGCATCTACTGGCCTACACCACAGCCACAGCAACACCAGATCCAAGCCATATCTGCAGCCTGTGCTGTCGCTTGCGGCAACGCCAGATCCTTAATCCACTAAGTAAGGCCAGGATTGGAACCTGCATCCTTATGAATACTAGTTGGGTTCCTAACCAGCTGAGCCACAGTGTACCACTCCCCAACTCCTTCAAATCTTTAATGTAGGTAACAACTGCGTTTCACACGAAAGTGCAACATGTGAGATGCCTAAGCTCTAGCGGCCCTAGGGGAAAAAAAAAAAAAAGAAAGAAAAAAAGGAGGATTTGAAGGAGTTGGGATCCCTGGACCAGGTGAAGGCTGTGGGGCAAGTCATCCAAGGCAGTCATTTATTTTGCAGAATTGGCTCTCAACCACCAGGGGGTATTGGGAGCTGTGTGGGGCCGGAGAGGCCCCAAGACCTCTGGCGTGCAGGCCTGTGCTGCAAACCAAGCTTGTCTCCCTTCCCCACCCATGCCTGTAGTGTCCCTGTTGAGAAATGCAGAGCCAGGCACCAGGCAGGTGTTTTGTAACAAACCCAAGGGGTGAATGGTATTATCTCCTATTTTATAGGCCAAGACCTGGAGAAATCACCCAGCTAACAGGCAGGCAGGTCAGTCAGTATTTGAATGCAGGTCTGCTGATTCCAGAGCCCAGGCCCTTAGCTGATCTGGTACACTGCTGCCCCTGCCCTGGGGACACCCAGCCTTTTAATTAACCTGACAGCCCAAGGAACTTAAATTAGATGTAAGGGAGAACTTTCTGATATGTTCCTCCCCAGGCCCCCACCCCCCAATCTTAAAATTAGAACTAAAGTGGGGCATTCTAGAGCGGGGCTTTTCCAACTGTCATCCAGAACTCACAGTCATAGTATCAGCTTAATGGGTTGACATGTTTGGGGGGAAAAAAAAAAAAAAGGGAAGGGACATGGGGGTAGGGGATTAAGAAATGCAAAGCTGGAGTTCCCACTGTGGCTCAACAGGTTAAGAACCTGACATAGTGTCTGTGAAGTTGTGGGTTTGATCCCTGGCCTTGCTCAGTAGGTTAAGGATCTGGCGTTGCTATGAGCTGCAGCATAGTTCGAGGGTGTGGCTTGGATCCAGCATTGCTGTGGCTGGGGCGTCGGCCCCAGTCACAGCTCTGATTTGACTCCTTGGCTGGGAACTTCCCTATGCTACAGGTGTAGCCCTAAAAAGAAAAAAAAGAAAAGAATATATAGGAAATACAAACCCTATGAATAAAATAAATAAGCAACAAGGATATATGGTACACACAGAGAATATAGGCAATATTTTATAATAATTTTCAGTGGAGTATAATCTATAAAAATATTGACCCAGTGTATTGTATACCTGGAACTAATATGGTACTGGAGCTCAGTTATACTTCAATTTTAAAAAAGAGAGAATTAAAAAGTATCAGTGCATCACCCATGGTAAGGCCCAGTATGTGTGCGTATGTCCAGGATCATGATGGAAATACATTTCATGCCAAAAATGTCCTAGAGAGAGAGGGATTAATTAATTACTTTTTTCTTTTTTTAAAATTTTAATGATTTTTATTTTTTCCATTATGGTTGGTTTATGGTGTTCTGTCAATTTTCTGCTGTGCAACAAAGTGATTCAATCACACTTACACATTCTTTTTCTCACATTATCTTGCTCCATCCTAAGTGACTAGATATAGTTCCCAGTGCTATACAGCAGGATCTCATTGCTTATCCATTCCAAAGGCAATAGTTTGCATCTATTAACCCCAGACTCCCAGGCCACCCCACTCCCCTCCCTCCCCCTCGGCAACCACAAGTCTCTTCTCCAAGTCCATGGGTTTCTTTTCTGTGGAAAGGTTTATTTGTGCTGTATATTAGATTCCAGATATAAGTGATATCACATGGTATTTGTCTTTCTCTTTCTGACTTCACTTAGTATGAGAGTCTCTAGTTCCATCCATGTTGCTGCAAATGGCATTATTTTGTTCTTTTTTATGGCTGAGCAGTATTCCGTTGTGTATATATACCACATCTTCTTAATCCATTCATCTGTCGATGGACATTTAGGTTGTTTCCCTGTCTTGGCTACTGTGAACAGTGCTGCAATGAACATAGGGGTGTATGTGTCTTTTTCAGAGAGGGATTAATTTAGATCAATATAGGTTCGATGGTAAAGCCCTTGGGGGCAGGGATCTGTTTTGTCTTCCTTTCTATATTCCTGCCATCCTTAGCCCAGTGCTGGCTACAGTTGGTCAGTTGGTCTGTCTGCGAGAGCTCCTTGGAGCTTCCCCTCCAGTCAGAACACACCCAGCACTGCCCTCAGGAGACGATGAGAGTGGTGGTCCTTGCTGCGCTTTCTGTGACGGGAAGGCAGAGGGCTGCCAAGAGTGTGCTGGTTTTTTCTTTTCATATCCTCTCATGTTTATTTTTCAGTCAATGCATTGATTACATTGATTGATTTTTGAAAGCTGTGACTACCTTGCATTCTAGGAATAAACTTGAATTGGTGGTGATGAATTATCATTGATCATATTGTTGGATTAGGTTTGCATCCATTTGCATGAAAGTTATTATTCTGTAGTTTTTGTTTTTATAATGTTTGTGGCAGCTTTTGGTATAAGGACAATGCTGCCCTCATAAAATAAGTTGGACAGTAAGTGTTCGCTCCTCTTTAGTCTTCTGGAAGATGCTGGTGAGAATTGTGGTTAACTTATTTTTCGTATATTTGGGAGAGTTCAGCATCAGGAAAGCTCCCTGGGCCTGGAATTCAGCGAGTTGTGTGATGGTCAAAAGCTTGGCTCTGAAGTTGGAGAAATCCAAGTTTGCATTCTGTGTGTGCAGCATCCAGGTGTGTGGCTTTGGGTGATTCTCTCAGCGCTGCTAAGTGTCACTTTCATCATCCATCTTTGGGCCGGGGTGCAAGGGCTCCTAGCACAGTGGTACGGTGAGGGTTAGAAGAGATAACTTGTGCCGAGTGCCTTCAGCACAGTGCTTGGCATCTCATAAGTGGGCAGGCAGCATTATCTGTTGCTCTTGCTTTTATGATTAATATTGAGAGAATAAATGACTCATGCTGGGTCTACTGCAGGTGGCCCCTTTTAGAGCTCCAGTTCCGTGATGGGTGCAGATCTTGAACAGAACTAGAAGCCTGGCCCTGTGGTTTGGTCGTGCCGGGAAAGGAAGTGGATGTTGCAGTGGAGCAGGTGTCTGTGCAGCAAGTGGTCCTGGTTTTACAGTTTGGAGAACAAAGCATCTTCCATATACAGTGAGGTGGCTCTATCTTTGGGGAATCTGAGAATATAAATGGCCTTTCTTAGAAAAGTCACATGCTTCTTATTGAATCAAAAAGCATCAGTTTCAATTTAATGTTATTTTTTAAACCACAGTTTTAAAAAAGTAACTGTTTCCTGAACGTGAACTGAGATAGCCACATACATGATTAAACTGGTGATTTTGTGGTGTTTCTGGTGGAAGCTATAAGATCGGGTAAATACTGATTTCTGAAATCGCCAACTGGGCCTGGCAGCACCAACTGTCCAGTTAGAATTAACTGCGTGAAAATAAATATGTGACTTGGAGTTCCCATCGTGGCTCAGTAGTTAGCAAACCTGACTAGCATCATGAGGACTTGGGTTTGATCCCTGGCCTCGCTCAGTGGGTTAAGGATCTGGCGTTGCCGTGAGCTGTGGTGTAGGTGGCAGACACGGCTTGGATCTGGCATGGCTGTGGCTGTGGTGTAGGCCAGTGGCTTCAGCTCCGATTGGACGCCTAGCCTGGGAACCTCCATATGCCACGGGTGCAGCCCTAAAAAGACAAAAGACATAGAAAAAAAAAAAAAAAAAGGTGACTTGTTGAAGGTGCAAAACATTGGGCAAAATCCCAAAGGGACTTGGTTTTATCTTTAGCCCCTAATTTTTCAGGTCTGAGTCTGATCAGTTCTGTTGTCTAGGGTGGAAAGTCTTGAGCCTTCTTTCTCCCCAAGGTTAATATTTTTGTTTTTTATATCCCTTGCTGCTGATTGTTTTTTATGTCCCGGAGGGAAAGGTGGGAGACCCTGAAAATGTTACCAGTGGCAGAACAGTTGTGAATGTGACTTCCTCCCTTGCTTGGAAGCGTCAGGCGTGAGGGTTAAGAACATGGATTTCAGCTAGACCCAGGTTTCCATCCTGCCTGTGCTGCTTTCTTTTTCCTCTTACTTATTTTTTTCCAGCTTTATTGAGGCATAGTCAACAAATAAAGAGGGTATGTTTTTAAGGAAAGCAATGGGGTGATTCGGTTTACATATACATTGTGAAATGATCATCACGATCAAGTAAATTAACCTATCTGTCACCTCACAGAGTTGCTACTTTTTTGTGTGTGTGGTGAGAACACTTAAGATCTACTCTCAGCAAATTTCAAACCTGGAATACGCTATTGTTAACTGTCGTCACCACGTGGTACCTAACATCCCTGAACTTACTCATCTTCCAACGGAACGCTCTCCTCTCTGACCGCTGTCTCCCCGGCTTCCCCTCCCCTGCAACCACTGCTCTGTTCTCTCCTTTTCTATGCGTTTGACATTCTTAGAGTCCACATATAAGTGAGATTGTACACTGTTTTTTCTGTGTCCGGCTTATTTCACTTAGCATAATGCCTTACAGCTTCATCCACGTTGTCACACATCTGCCTCTGCCTCTAACAAGCTGTGTGACTTTGGGCAAGTAATTTAATCTCTCTGCCCTCACCTGTGAAATGGGTTAGTCATAGTACTACTACCTTGTAGTTTGTTGAGGATTGAGTGGGGTAATATATGTAAAGTCTTCAGCACATGGATGCTATCACCATTATCATCACCATCACTGTCACCATCATCATCATCATCACATCACCATCATCATCACCATCATCACATCACCATCATCACATCATCATCATCACCATCATCATCACATCATCGTCATCACCATCATCACATCATCATCATCACATCACCATCATCATCACCACCATCATCACATCATCGTTATCACCATCATCACATCACATCATCATCATCACATCACCATCATCATCACCACATCATCACCATCATCATCACCACCATCATCACATCATCGTCATCACCATCACTGTCACCATCATCATCAGCATCATCACATCATCATCACCACCACCACCATCATCATCAACATCATCATCAGTATTGTTAGTGGAAGGCCTCCCAGAAGACCAGGAGTATAGTCTTGGCTTTGCCGTTGTTAATACTTGGTGGTCCCAGATATGTTGTGCAACCTCTCTGAACCTCAGTATTATTTTCCCTAAAGCAAAGGAGTGGTACAGATGCTTCACACTCCAAGCTGTAGTCCTTCACCTTGCATATCAAGCATTTTATTCTTTGTTGGGCTTGACGGATGTGATGCTGGCTGCCAGGAGGGTGAGGTCCCACTTTCTGTTAAGCGCTTGTATCTTCTGCCAGATGTTGGTCCTGATATGATAACCTTTGTTTTTCTTTCCTTGATTTTATGTTCTCAACGTATTTACCTTTGCCTCACCTGTGACTCCTCATGTTTTTCTATGTTCTTTGCAGTGTATTCAGACCATAGGTATACCTGGTGCGCTGGAGTTTAAGTCTCGGCTTGGCAGAGCCTCGCACACAGGGGATGTTACCAATAGGGGTGATCCCATCACTTTGCTGTTGGTTTTTAAGTCATGTCTGCTTGTCTTTATCACGTTCCCCAGTCCCATGCACCAGGGTACCTGTATCTGAAGCAACCAGGGGAAGCCACTCATGGGAAAGGAATGACATCTGATTCATAGTAAGCTACCTTCTCGTTTTGTTTCCTTTCTGGCCTTGGTTTTAAAGGGCTTCCCAGAGCTAATCTGAGTATAATTTTATCTTTTGTTCTTGCATCTTTGCTAGCCCCCACTTTTGCCAAAAATGGGCCCATGGAGTTCAGCTCTGGCCTGCCGCTGGTATTTCAGGTGTATCTTTGTGTTCTCGGGGACAGGCGTGCACAGTGAATTAATTGAGTTGTTGTCAATCCACTTCCTGCCTAATTGAACACCTGCCCGGTGAATGCTGCCAGCGCGCCTGCCTGTTTCCTGACTTGCCAGCCGTCCCTGTCATGTCGGTGTCTTGCTGGTATCAGAAGTCAGTTTTGTCATTTGTAGTTCGTTTACTGTGTCCTTCAGAGAGCTGTTTTCTTCTTCACTTAATTTAAAGGTGTCGATATGTCCTCTTCTGGTCCACTCCCTCTGCATTCCCGTCTTGCCACTGTCCTCCCAGCTAAACTCATTGGTGATTATCAGCCCCTTAAAAGCTGCTGGAAGCAGATGCAGAGAGAGGCTTCGTGTGCACCCTGGGCTGCTTCTCACGCTCGCTTCTCTCTCCCTTGGTCCCAGACTACGTTTCTAGCACGTCATTCCCAAAGTAGCGCTCATGGTTTAGAACTGATTCGAAATACCATTTTAAGGGATGGACAGAAAATTATTTTAATGAAGACATTACTTTTTTAGAGCAGTTTCTGGTTTGCAGCAATATTGAGCGGAAAGTGCAGAGATTTCCCGAATTCTTCCTACCTGCCCCCACCACGTGCATAAACCTTCCTCATTATCTACTGCACCACCCTCCCAGTGGTACAGTTACAGTCAGTGAAGCTACCTTGACACATCGTGATTGCCAGAGTCCACAGTTTACCTTAGGATCCACACTTGGTGTTGTCCATCCTCTGGGTTTGGACAGATGCTAGTGACATGTGTCCATCATTCTGGTATCATACAGAGTATTTTCACTGCCCTGAAAATCCTCTGTGCTCTGCCTGTTCATCCTTCTTGCCCCACGAACCCCTGGCAACCACTGATCTTTTTACTGTCTGCATAGTTTTGCCTTTTCCTCTGTATCTTATAGAGGGAATCATACAGGATGTAGCCTTTTCAGATTGATTTCTTTCATTGAGCAATAGACATTCGGAGTTCCTCCATGTCTTTTCATGGTTTGGTAGCTCATTTCTTTTCAGCGCTGAGTTATTCCCATTGTCTGGATGTACCACAGTTTATTGCTCTTGATTGCTTCCAAGTTGGGGCAGTTGTCAATAAAGTTGTTATAAACATCCAAGTGCAGGTTTTGTGTGGACATAAGCATTCACATCTTTTGGGTGAACACCAAGGAGGGTGATTGCTGGATTGATGGTAAGAGTATGTTTAGTTTTGTAAGGACCCCCAAGCTGTCCTCGGTCCTCTACCTCCCCACCTGCAATGAATGAGGTTCCTGGTGCCCCACATCCTTGCTGGCATTTGGTGTTACTGTCAATGTTCTGGATTTGGGCCATTTTAATAGGTGGGTAGAGGAATCTCATTGTTTTAATTTGCATTTTTCAGATGACAAGTGGTATGGCAAGATTTATTTTTTTTAAAGAGTGTTTGTTTGTTTTTTTTTTTTCCCCCACTGAGGGCTGTGTCTTTCCAAAGAGAAAAATGGTTTTACTGCAAATGGAGCCAGAGCAGAGTATCCAGTCTTTACTGATAACAGAAAGCCTCCCAGTTTAGGGCCTGCACTGGGTCCTCTCAGCTGTTTTCTTTGGTTCAAAAGTCTAGAGCCAGCCAGGTGGTTTTGACAGACCTCTGGCTTAGAGGTGATTTTGTTGTTAAAAATATTGTGGAGACACGGCAGTCTTTGTTAATTATTTGGTAGGATTGCATATCTAACTTTCTCTTCCTAGTGTTCTTGGTCTTTTAAGCACAAGTGAACTGTTTGGGTTTTTTTCTGCTCAAATTGAACCTAATGAAAGAAGGGGTAAGAATAGAGAAACTTTTTTTTGTTTTTTTTAACTTCTTTAATTTCATTGAAGTTTTGCATTTTGCTTTCAGTGTCTTTTTGGCTTTTTTTTTTTTTTTTTGGTAGTAGTTCACATTTTCAAAATATTTTGAAGGGTTCCTCAAAAAGTTAAGCATAAAATTGCCATAGGACCCAGCAGTTCCACCCTGGATATGTGTGAAGGAATTGAAAACAGGGAGTTCCTGCTGTGGCTCAGTGGTAATGAATCCAACCAATATCCATGAGTATGTAGGTTCGATCCCTGGCCTCACCCAGTGGGTTAAGGATCTGGTGTTGCCGTGAGCTGTGGTGTAGGTTGCAGACGAGGCTCAAATCTTGCATTGCATAGGTCGGCAGCTACAGCTCCCATTCAACCCCTAGCCTGGATTTGGGCCATTTTAATAGGTGGGTAAAGGAATCCCATTGTTTTAATTTGCATTTTTCAGATGACAAGTGATATGGCAAGATTTGTGTTTTTTAAAGAGTGTTTAAAAGAGTGTGTGTTTAAAGAGTGCATCCCTAAAAAGCGAAAAAAAAAAAAAAAGAATTTGAAACAGACATACATGGTCTTTAGGCAGATGTCCATACCATAGCAGCACTGTTGACAGTACCCAAATGGAAACAACCCACATGTCCATCAGCAGGTGTATGGATAAACAAAATGTGGACTATGCATACAATGGACTATCATGCAGCCATGAAAAGAATAGAGTATAAATATATACGACAACATGGCTAAACAAAATATTATGTGACAGGTGAAAGAAGCCACAAAGGGCCACATAGTTTATGATCCTGTTTATATGAAATATCCAGAGTAGGTAAATCCATAGAGACAGAAAGGAAATGCATGCTTGCCAGGGGCTGGGGGGAGGGGAACATGGGGATTGACCACTTAATGGTAGAAATTTTCCTTTGGGACTAGATATAGACAGTAGTTGCATGACATTGGGAATGTCCTAAATGTCATGGAATTGAACACTTTGGTTAATTTCTGTTATGTGAATTCCACCTCAGTTAAAACAATTGTGATGGGGCAGCCCATGTCTGTTCTTGCCAAGGGCAGCTTTTCCAGTGACAACACAGAGGTGTCACCCTCCAGTGAGGCTCTTTGACTTGGGTCCAGCAGGGTGTGTGCAGCTCCTGCTGGGGCTGGGGTCGGGCCTCACCCCTCGGTGCAGCCGGTCACCAGCAGGGCATTCTTCCAGAGAGCTGCCCGCCCGCCCCCGCGGCCTGCTCCCTCTTCTGTAAAGAGGGCTGGCTGTGAGCATCAGGCGAGACCGGGAGGCGAGAGCTTGGCAAGTGCTCAATAAATATCAACCTTGGTCTCTGGTCTGTGGAGGCAGGATGAGGGGGGACCCGGCGCAGGGAGAGAAGCAGAATGCGGGAACTAGGGCAGCAGGGTGCGTTCAGCCATCCAGGTTTAGGCGAGACCTTTGGGGAAAGGATCAAAAGCTCCTGCTTCTTCAATTCCTTTCAAAGTCACCATAACCACACGCAGCCGGGGGAGCCGGCGACAACAAAGACTATTTGTAAGCCTGAAGGACAGTGCCTGGCAGTAGTGCGGGCGATAGACGTGTTTGATTAGATGAAAGAGGGAGGAAGAGATCCTCGAGTGGGTTGCAGGGGTGCTAACAAGGCAGCGGTGGGGTCCGTGCCTCCTACCCACTTACTTCGCTGACACCCGGGCCCCTCTGCGCCCCTCTGAGCACTGCGCACGCTCAGGGTGCCTCCCGGGGCCCTGGCCCCTGCAGTCTGTGCTGAGAATTGGGCTGCTGGGCTCATCTCCGTCCACTTGGGTTTGTGTTTCCGATTCCTGCCTTCTTCCTGAGAAGAAGGGACGTTAGTCATCCCCGGGGCCCGCACGGACCCTCCCGGGGAAGAGAGGACTGAGAAGGCGTGGGCCTGCGGGGAGACCCCTGCGCTCAGCTGTACGGAGGCACGCGGAGGCTCGTCTGACTTTCACTGATGAAGAAGTACAGTTTCGGTTTCTCGCCAGCCTGGGCTGCGGCGTGGAGATCTCTAGGTCGAGGATGTTCTCGGATGTTAATGGGACATTGATCTCTCTTTTCTAATTCTGTTTGCACTTAAGCATCTTTACTGCGCAGTTAGCGACTTAGTATGTCTTGGCTGTGCTTAACTGTTGTCCCTTCACGATTTAGTGCTTAGCTAAGTCAAGTCAGCTGTAAGTTAGGATGAGCAGGAGTGCCTGACTTGGGGTTGGAAGAGCTGTGGCTTAGCAGTTGTGTGTGCAGGATTTCTACTTACTGTTATTTAATCTGCCTTAAATAAGCTTTCTCCCTTCATTTGGAATGGGTCTCCCCTCCTTGCTTCTTCTGGGGAAGTGCTGCTCCTCTGTCAGATCTTGCGACCTGCCGTGTGTGGTTCTTGCTTGGTCCTCTGTGTCATAGGTGGAAGAATTTATTAGGAGGCCGGGTATTTTAGAGACTGCAAGGCAGTCATTGCAGCCACGGACTAGGATGTTCAAATGGGGCTTTTCCCTGCCTCTGTTGCTACAGAGCTGCCAGTACAGGATAGGGCTCTCCTGAGCCAAAGGGAGCGTGCAGCAGCCTCCTGTGGGGAGATGACAAAGGGAAGGTGTGAAACTTTGGGGCCCCTCAGCCAGACCAAGGACACTAAGGCGCAGGGGTTTGATGGAGAGAGGTCTCTGGGAAGCAGCATAGGGGCGGGGAGTAGGAAGGTGGAGCGGACATCCTTTCAAGTGCACCTCCCTAGAATTGAACTTGGGGCCCAAGAGCCTTTTCCTCAGAGATGGTGAAGCCAGGGATGTGGGAGTTTGGAACTTCCATGGCCCTGGTTTCCCGTCTGGAGGAGATACTGGGCTGCCCAGGGTGGGAGGAAGCCACGGGCAGAGGCAAGAAGAGGGACGTGGTCCCCGGGGGTCCCAGCTGCTCGAAGGCCCTCCCTTACGGTGAGGTCGCTCTTGTGCCTGTGTTCCTTGGAGGTGCTTTCTTTCTTTTTTTTTTCTTTTTTTTTTTTTTTGTCTTTTTGTCTTTTCCAGGGCCGCTCCTACGGCATATGGAGGTTCCCAGGTTAGGGGTCGAGTCGGAGCTATAGCCACCAGCCTGTGCCACAGCAACTCGGGATGCGAGCCACATCTGCGACCTACACCACAGCTCATGGCAATGCCAGATCCTTAACCCACTGAGCAAGGCCAGAGGTCGAACCTGCAACCTCATGGTTCCTAATCGGATTCGTTTCCGCTGCACCATGACGGGAACTCCGGAGGTGCTTTCTTTTGTTGCTTATAACAAGGTCTGAGTAATAGGCATTGTGACCTTCTATGACTCACTGAATTTCTTAGGCTCATTTTTTCTCACGTGTGCAGGAGGCCTCACAGTTACCTGGATGTTCAAATGAATAGTGTGGGCAAATGCGACGGGCACTGAAACAGGGGTGATGGGGAGGCTGCTCCAAGTTGCATGGTTATTTTATTAACTACCTGCCACGAATGGTTTGATGATTCTGAATGTTGTTGGTTTCTTAGTTTATGTTAAACGTTTTTTTCAGAAACAAATGATGCCATGAGCACATTCCATTCTTTTAAGTCAAGGTGTTAAAATAAGCTTGATTTGACCTGTGTATTTGAAGGAAGTGAATGAGTGGGTCTTGATAAATTATGGTCTCCTCTGGCCTAAAAAAAGCTCTCTGAGTTGAGCTGTACTCATGTTTTGGTGAGTGTGGGTGTGGAGTCTGTTAGATGGATACTTCTCCCACCTCTGTGCTGGGGAAAATCATGCTAAAATTTTAGAGTGATTGTACATATTTGGCTTTGGAATTAAGTAGCCTTGAGTTTGGAATCCTAGTGTGGCCACTTACTACACTATGGTGTCTTTGAGCTCCTCAGTCTTGTCATCTATAAAATGGAAATAATCATCCCAACCCTGCAGATGAGAGGTTGTAGGAGATCCTCTCCTTGCGGTCCTTAGCTATGCATTGCATATGGTAGTTGCTTAATAAAGACACCTGTTACCTTTGAAAAATGACAGCTTTAGTAGCAGTTGCAACTAAAGGGGGTGAGACTAGAAAATATGAATCTGAATTTGGTATTTAATGCTCAAATCGATCAATCAGTATTAAAATCAATCCGCTACTCTTGGGTGCCTCCTCTGTGCAGTGGGCAGGGGTGGACGCATAAGAAGGCAGCTGATACTGTCCCTGGCTGTGTGGGGAACGAGTCATCTACATAAAGAAGAACAGGGAACATGCAAGGAGCTGGACTTGGAAGGTGGCGGAGAATGGAAACAGAGAGGCCTCCAGGGGTCTCCAGCTGGTGGGAAAACGTAGCAAAGGAAGGGACGTAACGCCTTAAACATCCAGGGTGATCCTTGGAAGAGGCCAGATGATGTACACACATCATGCCTCATTCTTCCTGTTTTCTTTTCCCTTCGTCTTCCTGATTTTCTCCCAGGCCTGCTTTGTGTGTCTGATCCTCATGAGAAAGAGCCGTCCATGCCCATTGCACATCCCAGAGTTTTGCTGCTGTTGTGCAGACTCCTTTTCTCTCTGAACAGTTTGTTGGTCTTTTGTTGGCCCACATCCTGAAATGACCAGAATTCTCCTGGCAGATTCTGCCTCTGCCCTCCTATTTCTTCTGCATTATTTTACTTTTTGCTTTTTAAAATTTTAATTTTCATTTTACGGCCACACCGGTAGCATATGAAAGGGTTGAATTAGAGCCACTAAGCTGTGACCTACACCACAGCTTGTGGCAACGACGGATCCTTAACTGACTGAGTGAGGCCAGGGATTGAACCCGCATCCTTATGGACATTGTGTGAGGTTCGTAACCTGCTAAGCCACAAGGGGAGATCCATCTCTGGCTTATTTTAGTTTCCTGAACTTATATGGCCTTTTCAGTTTTATCATGTTAAATTGTTGAGTTGAGCACCTCCTAGAGACAGCGGGCAGGGAAGCAGACTGGAGAGGCCTGGGGAGTAGAAAGATGGGTGAGCCAGGGTGGTCCCGGCCCCAGGGGCAGTTCACTTAGTAGAGGAAACAGATGGGCAGACTGATGGACTCCAACTAACTGTGATTAGTGCTTGATGTTGGTCAGATGAGAAAAGATGTTTGGTGGGAGCCCCAGGTCCCCAGGTCCTCCATCAGTCACAAAGGCTGTTCACCTCCCCAGCACTGTGTGGAAAAACACATTCTGTATCGGTAGCCGCGGTTCTGGTGTAAAAGAGTTTAAGTGAGGGTTCCTTTTGTCACCTCACCCAAATCCTCCTCCGGGCAGGGAGTTTAGACTATGAAGTCTGACTTGTCCCTCTCCTCCCACAGATGTACACCTGCTCCCCGCTGGGTTCCCCATTTCAGAAACGGTGCTGTCATCCCCCCGGTCCCCTCTCCCCTGTAACTCATCAGCCGCCATCACGTCTCTCTCCCCCACTACCACCCCCCAAGTCCAAGCTATTTGCTCCAGGTGGAGCTCGCGAGCCAGGTGACCAGGGTCTGAGATTCATTTAGAGGGTCTTTGCCAGCAAAGAAAGAAAGAAAAGAAAGAGGAGGCAAAGAGAGAAAGAAAGAGGAGACTTGAAAGCGTGAGAGTACAGGGTACATGGTATGGTTGAGTTTTATTTGTGAAATCCGTGTTTGCATAAGAGTTTCAGGGGAAAAGATTAACCTCGCAAAAGGTTTTACATACGTTGACTGTGCCCCCGCAACGACTGAGGCCCGTGGCATTGCCGTTATTACTCCTGACTCACAGGAGAGGATTGAGGCCCGGGGAAGTGGAGGGGCTGGCCGGGGTCCCAGGGGATGTCAGGCTGGTAGCCCCTCGGGGACTGTGTGTAATGCACGAGGTTGCAAAGCAAAGTGTCTTTCTTAGTCTGCAAATTGTGGTCAACCCAAGCTGGAGGGTTTCTGTTTGACACACGTCCGTACCTTTACTCCTTCCCCTCCCCGCCTCTGAGCTGCAGCCACCATGCTCCTCGCGGTGCACACTGGATGCGGCTGCTCCTCTGAGGCGGGGCCCAGGCTTGTAGGTTGCAGTCTGTGTGGCTACAGGGCTGTGCAGCCTGGTCCTGCTGGCCTCCTGAACCTCGCAGATCTTCTGGGCTCATGGGCTTTGAGACCCCCTGGAGCCCCTGCCTGTGCTCCTGTGACCTCTCAGGCTCAGGCCCTCCGTGACCTGCCCCCGAGGTACCCAGCACTTACTGCATCCCTAAAGAAATAGTGCCTCGTCCACTTGATGCCTGTCTCGGGGCCAGGGGCACAGCGGCTGGCTTGCAGCCCCAGCCCCGGGGAGAGTGGCTGGCCTGTCAGTGGATGCTTACTGGGCGTTCATTGGCCATGCGTGGTGAAGAAAGGCAGAGTCTCATGTCAGGCTTGGATGAAGAGCTGCTGGCCCACGTCTGTTGGGCCCTCAGACCTCTGTGGGGGTGGGCAGCTTAGTGAAAGAGTCCAGGGCCCCACGTCAAAAGGTAGAGGCTCTGGCTTCCCCACTTCTTTGCACTTCGGCCCTGAGACCTAAGACAGGGGTGAGGACAGGGTGCCCCCCCCCATCCTGGCTGATCATGACAATCAGGGGAGATAAATTGTGTGTGGAAGTTACATGGCAGCAGGGTTGGCTGCTCAGGAAGTTTGGCGTTTTCTCCCTCTTCCTTGGGTCTCCTTGGGCTTGGCGTGTCCCTTAGTGGTTGGACAGGCTGTCTGTGCCCGGTGGTAACAGGCCCACAAGGTCAAGGGCAGTTCTCTCTGTTGAGTGAGCGTAAGCCTGGGCCGAAGCCACTCTGATTCCTTCTTTAAGTTCACATATTGGTGATTTTTCAAACCGTAGTATTTGACCTTGGGAGCTCTCTGGCTTAGAGTGACGTGGTGACACCTGTGTTCCCTGACGTCGTGACTGCAGTGATAATGGTCATGGCTTCTGTCTACTGAGCAGCCGCCCCGCGACAGCTGCGTGCCCGGTTCCCGTGCCTCCCGGCCACGTGTGGAGTCGGTGGCGGCCCCTCACCTTGCGGAGGAGGGAACAGGCCCAGGGAGGCAGAAACCTGCCAGGCTCTTCCAGTTGAGTTCTTTATAGGACACCATTCTCATTTTACCTACAACTAGACTGTTGATTTGTTTTGTTTTTTAACTTAGAAAATAATGACTGTTAAGTTCCTTGTAGAGCAAGTTTTAATGCTGGTCTTTTGCCTTTTCTGTGCGGTCTGTATGCTTGATTGGTGTAATCCGGCTTTTCTTGGGTGAGACTGTTGCCTGGCCAATCGGATGGGGAGTAGGGGGTGGTCTGGTTGTCCAGCCCCGCGTTCTTACCCTCGTGGTGGACCCTGCGGGGTCTCCTTCCCCTGCAGGTGCTTCCTCCTCCCTTTGCACCCCCCGCTGCCCCGCTCCCTGTGGCAGAGTGGATGGAGTGCAGGCTGTGGAAATAGGAACTGATTTCCTCTCCTCCTCACTTCTTTTTACTTCTAAAGGCTTCTGTTTGTCTTCTCTGGGCTGCATTCATTTTCCCTCTTTACTGCTGCAGTTTACTGCACTTTGCTGGTGCCTCTTTTTTTATTTTTCAGACTTGCCCAAAATGTATCTCGATTTTGGTATCTTTGGATCTTTCAAACTCTGTACTTTGTACTGATGATTCCCCCTGTCTCGCACAGTGCTGGCCCGTTGCAAGTCTAGCTTCTTTCCCTTCTGTCATTAAATTTGAATACTTTTCTGTTCGTGCTCTTTTATAGAAATTTGTATTTCATTTTTTAGATGGTAATCATAGACCGTTGGTGTCCTGCAGCTTGACTGCCCATCAGACTGACTTGTTTCTAAAATCATAGCTCATGGTGCAGAAGGCAACTTTTTGGCATCCTTGCTTTTTCTTTAGAAGGCAGATCTGTCCCTGTCACTTCGGTGCTCCACACGCCTTCATTGGCTCTTGTCACATCAGTTGTGGACATCCCACCACAGTGTGGGGGACACTGCTGGCCCTCTCTGGGTGCCTTCACCCCCCACCTCCCCTACCACCACTCCCCTCCACCCCCCACCAGCGTTCCTTAGACTTTTCATTCCAGGACTCCTTTGACGATTCTTAAAGACTAGTGAGGTCCACAAAGAACTTTAAATTGTGTGGATTATATCCAGCAGTGTTTACAATCTTAGAAACTGAAATGGAAAAGATTTAAGAATACTCATTACATTAGTTTATATATAGCAATAAATAAACCCATTGCATAACACAAACAACACTTAATGAAAAAGAACTATTTCCAGAGCAAAAGTACATTTAATGAGAAGGGTGACAGTGTTTTTACTTTTTTCCAGATATCTTTAATATCTACTTTAATGAAAGACAGCTGGGTTCTGATACATGCTTTTGCCTTCAGTCTGTTGCAGTATGTGGTGGTGGTTCAACTGTATGAAGAAGATGCAGCCTTGCATGGATATGTAGTCAGAAAAGGGAGGAATGGTTTCATTTCCATTCCGGTTAATTGTGGATAGTCTTTGAAATATCAGAGCTTGACAAGCGGTGTTTTTTAAAGATCTGTTGCAGCGTAGACTCCAAGACCATATATGAATGAACTTTTCATATTCTGTTGGTCTGGAGTTCCCTGGTGGCTCAGCAGGTGAAGGATCTGGCATTGTCACTGCTGTGATTTGGATTGCTGTTGTGGCGCAGCTTCGATCCTTGACTCTGGAACTCCTGCATGCTGAGGGTGTGGCAAAAAAAAAATATATATATATATATATATGTGTGTGTGTGTGTATATATATATGTATGTCTATCTTGGACTTTGAAAGGATCTAAAAGCATTTTGTAATGTTTTCGTTTAGAAAACATATTTGTTAATGCCCCTCGTGAAAGCCTTTAAGTATGGGGATGCTCTAAAGCTCATGGCGGCCAATACGTGTATTTTCTGAATTTTAATTTTTGCTAGAAAGCTCAAATTTATCTTCAACAAATACTGTCAGTTGTCCTTGATATAACAAGCTCACACTTTATTCATTCTAAAAGTGCCCAAATCCAAGTACAGCATAGTGTTTTTTTGTCATTCTTTCAAGTTAAAATGGTGTTGGGTGAAAAAGAGTGGCTAATTCAGCTTGCGGCTCGGTGCTTTTTCTTCCCAGCAGTCTCCATCCTCTGGCTTGTAGCAGAAGTGCTTTATGAGTGCTTCGTGTTTTGTCACATGGGATATTAAAAAGATGTGTACTCAAGGTTAATATTTAATAAAGTTAGTAATTTTTACTGCTTCATTAGGACATTCCTAGGGGAGATGGACCTTTTTTTCTTCTAACCGTGCAAGTCTGGTGGCAGAGAATACGCTGACTACTAATACAGTCAGATGCCACTGCCCTGATTTTTGCTAAAGCACCAGCAGTTTTCTGCACCATTAGTGCACACGTTACACACTTGAAAATAGTTTGTTCCCGGCTGCACCGTCAGAGAGGGTCTCGGACCATACTTTGAAAACCACTGGATAGGATCCAACTCACTTGTCTTCACATTCTGGACTCTCTTGCTTCCCATCTGCCTGGATCGCTCCTTCACTGCCTCTCCCTTCTTGTGCGTGTGTGCGGATATCCACGGCCATCCGTATACGTGTATACGTGTGTGTGTGTGTGTGTGTGTGTGTGTGTGTGTGTCTGTCACTTCAGTTACTCCCACTTGTACTCGTGTTCATGGGTCCCTTCCAGTAGACTGTAGGCTGTAAGGTGGGTTTCATGTTTACTTTGGTGGCGGAGCACCAAGTATTGTGACTATGAAATGGTAACTTGTTTAATGGCAGCTATCTCCATCATTATATCATTTCTTCAAGGGCCTAATACATGGTTTTTGAACAAATGAAGAATTTAGTTAGTATTTTCTCAGGGTTTCCTTAGAACATTGGTCTTTAGCAAGTGTTAAGCGTGAGTGGGCATCTGTGGTTAAGCTGATTTGAGAGGTTCAAACAGGTTTTTAATGAAAGGCTCTCCCATGTTCTATTCTTTTCTTCTTCTCCTTTTTAGGGCTGCACCTGCGGCATGTGAAAGTTCCTAGGCTAGGGGTTGAATCAGAGCTACTGCTGCCGGCCCACGCCACAGCCACAGCAACGGCAGATCTGAGCAGCGTCTGTGACCTACACTGCAGTTCACGGCAACACTGGCTCCTTAACCCACTGAGTGAAGCCAGGGATCAATCCCGCACCCACATGGATACCAGTTGGGTTCATTACCGCTGAGCCATGATGGGAACTCCTCTCATATTCTTTATGTAACGTACATTGTGAATCTTTAGGGGGGCTGGGAGGCTGTAGAATGTGGTATTTCCCCAATTAGATACCATGTGAGCCTTCTTTTCTTGGCCTGTCTTGTGAGATTAGGTTCCTTAGACTTTGGGAAATAATTGTGTAGCCTGGCTTTTCTATTTTTATAGATGAGGAAATTGATTACTTATGTTTATTCGGACATTAATTTATGTTTCAGATATTTAGAGTGCCTCTTGAGGTTAGACTTGGTAGATTTAGGCATACAATGGTAGGCAAACCAAAACAAAAACAAAAACATGTTTTGAGAAAATGTTAATATACTGTATGTGTGGAGTAGGGAGATTCAAATACCATCAATTGGTCACCCCAAATTACAAGTTTATGTCAATGTTATGTGGACAGTAGAGTTAGCCCTTTATATCCATGAGGGATTGGTTGTCCAGGACTCCTGCAGGTAACAAAATCCACAGGTATTCCAGGTTCTTATACACAATGGTGTAGTGTTTGCATATAATCTACACACATCCTCCTGTGTACTTAAATCATCTCTAGATGACTTAGAATACCTAATAAATGTAAACACTATTTAAGTAGTTATAAATGCAATGTAAATGCTGTGTAAGTAGCTGTAAATACAGTGCAAATGCCGTGTAAGTAGTTGTCAGTGTGTGGCAAATTGAAGTTTTGCTTTTTGGAACTTTTCTGGAAATTATTTTTCTTTCTTCGAATATTTTGCACCTGCTCTTTGTTGAATCCATGGATGGGGAACTTGCAGATGTGGAAGGTGAACTGTAAACAGTGCTTAAACCATTTGTTTTTTGTTTTTTCATTTTCTTTTCTTTTTTTTTTTAGGGCTGCCCCCGGAGCATACGGAGGTTCCCAGGCTAGGGGGTCAAATTGGGGCTATAGCTCCTGGCCTACACCCCAGTCTCTGATGAGATCTGAGCCGCATCTGTGACCTGTGTCCTCAGGGATGCTAGTCAGACTCGTTTCCGGACGCTCCTGTTTTTTCCATTTTTAAAGCTCTGCTGGGTCTGTTGAGGTATTCCTCCAGCCCTTTGCCACTGCTGGCACCTGGGACCCAGGACTGATGAAGAAGCTTGGTGAAAGTATGGGCTGTTTGCTCAGCCATATCATCTGAGATATAGCGTGTTGGCGATGGGAGCCAACCTCCTCTTAGTGCCTGGCACATAGTAGGTGCTTGTATATGCTGGTTGACTGGCTGAATGAAGAGTGAATAAATGTGCTCAGAGACTAAAGAATAAACTCCACGCTGTGGTCCCGGTGTCTGAGCTCGCTGCCTTGTCCTGGGGGGCGCTGGATAAAACCATATGCATGCTTTTCATGCTCCACGGCTCTGACCTGGCCTGTGCTGGAGGCACCCCGGACTCATTCCTTTTCCATCGTGCAAAACCAGACGCAAAGCACATCCTCCTCTCTGTGTTGATCCGGTGCTGCCTATACATTGTGGGAAAATGTTAGTACACTCTTTATGTGAAAACATGTAATCAAGGGATGTGATGTCGCTGCAGTAGAATTGGCCTCTGGTCCTCTGACTGCAGGTGGTGGCGGGAGGGTTGTGCACCAGCAAGGGTTTGGCATCAGTGCTTCGGTAAGAAGATTAAGCCAGTGTTGACTGCGGTGCTTCATTCTGTGAAGTCACCCACGGAGCAATTGAACTTTTCCATGTTTATTAACCAGTGCCTTTGGTTCTTGGCGTGGGACCCACACCACCCCCACGTATGGATAGATAGACAGGAAAACATGCACCAGCTTGGATTATCCTCTTGTTTCAAACCCTGAAACTTCCTCAGCGGCATTAATTCCTGCCAGAGTCTGAAAACTAACTGGCGTTGGCGAGGCCCAGGGCTGAGTGGAGTCCCTTAGGGAATGGATGCTTCTGGGTGGCTGATTTTTCAGGTGTTGCTCTGAGACTGGCTTGAGAAAATTCTTAAGGAGTTTTCTTGATTTCTGATTTTTGTGATTGAGTTAAGAGTTGCAGGAATACCATGAGTTGCTAATAAAAATTTTTTTTCTGCTTCTTTGTAAGAGAAATTCACATTAATTGTAGAAATTTGGAAAAATATCAAGAAGCACAGTGCTGGAAATTACCCATAATTCTAGTATTCAGAGATAATCACTAGAAAACGTTTTGTTGTATTTGCATGCGTTTTGATATGCATAATTAAGATCAGTGTGTATAAATTTTGATTTCTGCTTTTCCCATTTAACATATGAATATTTTCTCTTGCATTGAGTGCAGCACAGCCTAGGAGTTTGTATTAGTTTCCTGTGGCTGCAAATTTCCACAAATTGGGTGGCTGAAAACCACAGAAATGTGGAGTTCCCATCATGGCTCAGTGGTTAATGAATCCAGCTAGGAACCATGAGGTTGTGGGTTTGATCCCTGGCCTCGCTCAGTGAGTTAAGGATCCAGCGTTGCCGTGAGCTGTGGTGTAGGTTGCAGACGAGGCTCGGATCCCGAGTTGCTGTGGCTGTGATGTGGGGCCGGGGGCTACAGCTCCAATTAGACCCCTAGCCTGGTAACCTCCATATGTCGCGGGAACGGCCCTAGAAAAAAGGCAAAAAGACAGAAAGCAAAAACAAAAACCAAAAAAACCCACAAAAATGTATTCACTCTGGCTGCAGGTAGAGGCCAGAAGTCTGAACCAGGGCGTAAGGCCTGTGCTCCCGCTCCCTCCGGAGGCCCAGGGGAGAATTCGTTCCTTGGCGCTCCCAGCTTCTGGTGGCTGCTGGCATTCCTTGGCAGGTGGCCCCATCTCTCCAGTCTCTGCCTCTGTTTTCACATGGATTTCCCTCTGTCTCTCCTGTGAGGGCATTTGTGATGGCATCAAGGGCCCACCCAATAATCAAGGCCATTTAGTCTCGAGATTCTTCAATTGCAGAGATGCTCTTTCTATATAAGGAGACATTTACAGGTTCCAGGGTGAGGACCTGTTTTCCTTGGGGCCACTATTCAGACTATTACAGGATTCAAGAGGATGAACTCTGGAGCCAGACTAGGTGGGTTCAGGCCCCAGTGCGGGTCTCCTACTCTCAGGATGGTCTTCAGCAAGTGTCTTGATTCTTAGTGCCTCCATTTTCTGATCTGTAAAGTGGCAATAACAGTATTACCTGCCTAAGGATGAAAAGGGTTAATATATGCAAAGCACCTAATAAGCTTAGGACACTGCGTGGCCCATCTGAGGAATAGCTATTATTGTAGTGGTTGCTTTTATTAGAGATTCTTTGTAAAATGTCATTTAAATAGCTACATAAAACTTTATTCATGACTCTAACATAGCTTGTTTAATCATTTCTTTTTGTTGGCTAAATTACTTTCAAATTTTTCGTCTCATATATAACACCACCATGGATACCATTGTGCATTAAGTTTTGTCCCTATTTCAGATGTATTGCCTAGTGTAGAGTTCTGAAAATAATTACAACCTCAAAGAGTGCAAACAATTTTTAGCCATTTAGTAAGAAATTGCCAAATGGCTCCCAGAAAGATCATGCTTGTTGTACTCCTGCCAGTAGCTGAATGATGAGAATGCCTGTTTTGCTGTGGCCATACCTGCATGGACTGTTACCATTTTAAACATTCTTTGGTATTTTGACGTGGCTGAAATGTGACATAGCAAAGGGACCCAACCTAGTACTTGCTTTAACAGGGAGTGTTCTTACAAGTCAAGAAAACTTGATGAGAAATGAGATCTTTGCTTTGTCAAGTTTCCAAGTACCTCCTCCATCCTGTTATGAAGCCTGGAAACTTCCTGAATGTTCTCAAGGTTACAGGGCTGGGTGTTAGGGGAGAGGGCATATGAGTAGCAGGACAGTGCTTGGTACACGAGGGTTTTAATAAAACAACTTTGTTTCTGTTCTCAAACTTGGACATTGAAAGCTCTGAGCATTTGATGGGGTGAGGGAGGCACACTTGAACCAAAAAAACAAATCAGTGTAATCAGTTTACAACTAAAGGCATTTAAGGGGGCGGGAAGATAGGACAGGGAGGGAGCAGTTCCTGCCAGATAAGGTGGGAGGCCAGCCTAGGGAAGGGCTGAGGGAACAGTCGCACCTGCCTCTCGCACCCCTGCCACCTGTCAGCCTCCTTTCCTTTCCTGGGGGTGCCCGTTGCAGTCCGGTCTTGCCCAGCCTGGGCCTCTGGGCTGCAGAGGAAGAGCTGGGGTCCCAGGTGAGTGAAAGGCAGGGTGGTGGGTTTTTTTTCCTCTCCATTAGTGAACCGATATGTGTGTACAGGCACGTCATGTACACCTGACCACATGCACGCACGAATTCAACTGTATCCAAACCAGTTGCTGTGGCTGTGTTCAAATAATGTGACCTTATTTGGGAAAAAGTCTTTATAGATGTAATGAAGGATTTTGAGATGAGGTCATCTTGGGTTATCTAGGTGGGCCCTAAATGCCACAAGCTTCCTTGTAGCAGAGAGGAAGAAGGAGATTTTACACACACATGCACACACGGAAGGCAGTGCAGTGGAGGAGTGATGTGGCCCCCAGCGGAGGTATGCCAGCAGCTGCCAGAAGCTGGAAAAGGCAAGGAGCAGATTCCCCCCAGGAGTCTCTGGATGGACTGTGGCCTTGTCAATACCTTGACTTCAGGCTTCTGGCCCCCAGAACTGTGAAAGAATAAATCTCTATTGTTTCACGCTGCTCTGTTTGTGTAATTTATGATAGCGTCTGCAGGAAACTTGTACATTAGTCTGCTCTGTTCAACAAGGCAGTTCCACTGATTGTGTGCTTGGCTGTGTAGCAGTGTCACCTACTGTAAAAGCTTCTGAGCTGCTCTTAATTTCTGTGCTTATTGTGTTGTGAACCAGCAGCAGAGAGGTGGTGGATGGCACTGGTTTGCAGACCGCCCTTGGAGTGCCCCTGGTCCTGTCTCCCTCCCTGGTTTTGTGGACAAAGCAGCTGAGCCCCAGTGAGGAGAAAGTGGGGCCAAGATTAGAGCACAGGTGCCTCTGCTGCTTGGAATGGACAGACAGGATGGGACACCAGCTTCCTGGGGCAGGTCTGGGGTGAGCGAACAGAATCGCTGCCCTAGAGCCTGTTCTGCAGGCCAGCTGGCTTCCCTGTCACTGTTCCGTACCCTGTAGAGTGAAAGCGATGCTCCATTGAGCCCCTGGAGCCCCGAGCTGCCTAGAAGGCCCAGGAGCCGGCGGATACCTGTGAAACCTTTGCTGCTGCTAATGAGCCAAGAGCAGCAGGCAAAGCACCCTGTCAAGGGTAAAGGTCACAGCTTGCTGTCCACTTAATTTCTGGCTGACGGCTTTCGTCTGTGTGATTTGGGTCCTGTTTTCCCTCTGCAGCCCAGTTTTAACATTCTACATTTCCAGAGCGGTAATTATCTGTTAGAGAACGTGGGATTAGCCCACAGTCATCTGAACTCTTCTGCTGCTTGAATAAAGTCCATCCAACTTAACTTGGCATTCAGACCCCTGAAGGCCCTTCTCCTTTCCAGCCCTGCCTCCCACCCCTCCCTCTGACACATCCTGATCTCTGAACTCATGAAAATCCTGCTCTCTAGGAGAGGTGACTCGAGAGGATTGGAGTCTCAAAACTCTACTGTAGGTGAGTTCATGGTTCATCCGCTCAAGAACCAATAACCAGTGGAGAAGTAGGTCCAGGGAAGAGTGGGCATAAATCTTTCAAGAGCTCAGGAAAAAAGTGTTCACATTTACTAAAGTAGACTGAAGGCAACACACACAGTGCCATCACTAGCATGTGCACTGAGTCATCTGGTCTACCATTCCCGCCTAGTTGAGCCACTAGATGACTGTAGCCAATGCAGCGAGTAAACTAGGTAAGACCAGAAGGAAAACCAGCCCAGCACTAATTGCTGACCCACCAACCATGAGTAACCAAAATATTTATTAAGACCGGAAAAAAAAAAAAAAGGCAACATGACTTTGAGTTATTACACGTCTCATTTTATTAATGATAGGCATTGTATAGTTATTCCATTGTTGCTCGCTTGCTAAAGCACTTTCAGAGTCTCCCAGCTTTGTTTTCATAGAAATTCTGATTTATTTTGTTTTGTTCTGGATAATACCCATATTAAAAGCCCCTTTTCCCTGGGTCTCAATCTTAATATTTAATACCACTGGGATTTTATGAATTATGTTTTGGGTCTACTCTCTGAGTTTCACCGTCTTGCTTCCTTTCCTCTTGGATGTGGTGGGACAGTAGTCCAGAGGCCCAGGTCACTCTCACAACTTCTTTTGTGTGTCCCGAGGCTTTGTCGAAGAAGCCTTTATTTCTCTACCCTCTACTTGTTTGTTTTTCGAGTCCCAACCCTGGATCTCTTGATTTTTAAATCAGTGATTTTAGGTTACCAGGAAGCAGAAATGCTCTCATGCCAGCTGAAGTCAGCAGAGGGTCTGTTGCAGGAATCCTAGGAGTGCAGGAGCTGGAGTGGTCCTGCTCATCTTGCTCGTGTGCGTGCGTGCGTGCGTGCATGTGTGTGTTTCTGCATCAGAGCTCACACTGCCTGCCTCCGTTTGCATGTCTTTATTCTCAGATGAGGGAAGAAGGGAGGGAGGCAGTGTGGCTGATGGTAACAAGCGTCCACCCCCAAGCCGGTCCGTTGGGGGAGGGGAGCCTGTGCCTGCCCTCTAGGCACGGCCTTGGTAGAGATGTCCCAAAACAAGAGGTCTGTGGAGGGTCGTGGCACCAAACCTATGATGCCTCTTCTTCTGATTTCTCAACAGGAATAATCCAGGTCGCCTTCACTGGAAATCAGTTTGCTGAAACTATTGATACGCAGATCTTAACGCTGAAGAAAAGGTAAACAACAGTGAATTTGTGTCTGCCCAACCCATGTGTAGAGGGATTACTGTCCCTGTGTGTAACACGCCCGGTTCTCCATGTGATACCGTACCTTCCTTTGCCTGGCCGAGCTCCTAGTCATCACAAGGCCTTTGTCAAATGCTGCCTCCCTGGAAATGAGGGCCTGTTGGTCCTCTCTAGGCTGGCGGTGATTTCTCCTGCTTTTGAACCCCCGCGACACTCTCTCTCTTACTGGCGTGTATCTTGATGGGCTTTACGTTACCCTCCGCGCCCCCCCCTCCGACTTTTCTCCCGAGACTGTATCGAATGTGGGGGCTCCTTCTCTGGGACCCGCTCACGCTCCTTCCACACTTGATGAATAGTTGCCTGTTTGCCTGTTTTCCCAGTCACTTCCCTGAGGGTCTATCTGAATTGTGCCTCGGACGTAGTAGATGCTCCGTAAACATTTGTTGAGTGGGCAATAAATTGGCCTGCCTCCGTTCTAGACAGTCAGCTCCTGTGTGGACTCCCTTTGTACCTCCACCACTGCGCCCTTGCAGGGCCTGTCCTAGGGTCACATTCATATCGATTCTGTTCTTGGAGATTCGTCAGAATTTGTGGGTCTGATCTTCTCTGGGTGTCCTTTGTCTTTTGGCTGTTGGTGAAATGAAGCGAATAGCTAAGCTTTTGTATCTAGTTTTTCTTTTTCATGGACAATTTGGGCCCATGTGAAGAGCAGTCACCCGAGGCTGGAGGGGAAGGGCGGTGGCAGGCAGGTGAGGAAACCAGTGATGGTGGGAGCTCGGCTCCCCGCCTTCCCCCCACCTACCCGTAGTTGGGGTTGAGTGGGGTTGCACGAGGTAGAGTTTGGTCATGCTTGTGGCTATGGCCCCTCCTAGCTCCTGAATGACAGGCCCCCTTTTCCATCCATCTGTCTGTCCGTCCCTCCATCCATCCATCCACCCACCTACCCATACGATCTTCCGAGCTGCCTCAATCCTCAGCTGTCCCATGGGAGGCCACGTCACCAATGTGCATGGCGCCTGGTTTTTCGCTCCCCTGCACCATCTTGGTCGTTCCCCTTGAAAGCTGCTCCTGCTGTCGCAAACCAGGGGCTCTGTCTCTCACCCACTCCCGTGTTCCTCCCAGCGGAGGGAGCCTCGACCTGCTGTGGAGTGATGCGGTCTGACGCGGGCCATTCTCCCACCGCCAGCCAGGCTGCTGTCTCGAAAAAGAAGATCTCTTCTGCCCGAGACCTTCTAATCAGTCTTGGAAGTTTTATTTTTGTTATATTTGTGTTAGGGCTTATTTAAATGCAGGAAATTTAATTAATTTACATGAATGCTGTGCTGTCTTACTCTGTGAGCACATGGGAAGACTCTTACAGGGGTTCGAGCAGCTTAATCTAGAGGTATCTAACGATTTTCTTTCCCTGGCTTCTCCTTTAAAGAACTGCAGAAGGTTCCATCCATGGAGGCGGCAGAGCACAATGCTTTATTGCCATGTGGAATTGTCTAGCTAAATGCGATTTTTTAAAAAATGGCTCAACTTTTAATTAGAAGGCTGATTGTTGAATGACATTTTGATTTGTCCTTTGATAGCAGAAAGTAGACCCATCGCATGATGGGAAACCAGGTACTGGCCCAGAAGGAGGCATATTAACTTAAGAGCAGGATGGGATTTCAGTGAGTCATTGTTTTCCTACAATAGGCTGTCTCCTCTGGTCTTTGTGTTGAGAGAGACCTTCCTCTGTGTCAGTTCCACCTCAGATGAACATTTTCCTGGAGGAGATTCTAACTTGGAGTAACCTGGACGGGGTGGCAGCTATGCTCCGTCTGTGGTGTAACCATCGGGGCACAAGACTAGATACCCAGAGCCTCGTACTGGTATCTAGACTGGACTCACTGAAAACATCAGTGTCAGGAAATCAGCAGACCTGTTATGATGCTTGAATTGAAGAAAATACACTATTTCACGTCCTACAGGTGGTGGGTTGCAAATCCTACTTCACTTCCCCTGGTGGTGGGTTGCAAATCCCCTTTTACTCTGAACATGACTGTTTTCTCAGCCCCAAGGCCGTATCTGCTTTACTCCTCAAGGTCATCTGAGAAGCAGCCTGCACGGGTCCCAGCCGAGCAAGCTGACCCCGTGTGGTCACCCCACTGTGAGCTGGCACAGACAGGCTGGAACAACTCCTGTTATACCTTTGATAACAGTCACTGAAGTGGCTCCCACGTTTCACTCTTGGTTTCCTTCTGCCACAGCCCCTCCCTAGACGTCCCCTCCCACCCCATAAGGTGCACAGCTGTTCATTCCCTTTTTCCAAGTCAGAATCTGGGGAGACGTCTGTTAACCCTCACCTTTCTCTTCCTCCAAATCACCACGTCCTAAAGGAGCTTCTCCTAAAGCTGATCTTTTTTTTTTTTCCTCTCTTTTTAGGGCCGCACCCGCGGCATATGGAGGTTCCAGGCCAGGGGTCGAATCAGAGCTACAGCTGCCTGCCAACAGCCCAGCCACAGCAACACCAGATCCGAGCTCTGTCTGCAATCTACACCGCAGCTCAGGGCAACACCGTGTCTTTAACCCACTGAGTGGGGCCAGGGACTGAACCCGCGTGTGTCCTCATGGTTACCAGTTAGGTTCGTAAGCCACAATGGCACGCCATAAGGCAGCTCCTGAACTCATCTGCCACCCTCCCGTGTTCGTCTCTCAAGTCCCGCGACATTATCATTTTTGTCGGTCCCTGCAAAGGCCTTTGAATTGGTTGCCCTTCGTCCCCTCTCCCTCCATTCTGCTCTTGGCGTTGGACCCAGAGTGATCTTTAAAAAGCCTTGTCATACCATTTCGTTTCCTTTGCTCAAACCTGTCAGTGACCTCTTCCTGCACAGGGATGTGCCCAGAAGGGCCCATGGGGTTGAGGGCAGGTGGCTGGCAGCCCCTGGCTGGAGATCCCACAGCGCTGTTGCCGGCCCGGCAGAGGAGGTCGTGAGGCACTTTTCCCCTTTTCTCTTGACGTCCTCGGCCGACTGCGGTGACTCTGATTTCCAAGTGCAACACGATAACCGTCAGGCTCGTGGAGGTGCCCTTAGAATGGAGACGGTGTTCTGGGAAGTGGTACAGGGAGTGACGTGGGCCTCCAAACCCCAGAACAGCAACTCTCAGAACACAGAGATGGACCGCTGTTTCATTTTAAGCCTTAAGAAGTAAATAACCAGTGTGTAATCGACTAAAATTTTAATACCTGGGCTATTCTCCAAGCACCTCCCCTCCCCAATATTTTTTGTTTTTTGTTTTTTTTTTTTGTCTTTTGTCTTTTTTGTTGTTGTTGCTATTTCTTGGCGGCATATGGAGGTTCCCAGGCTAGGGGTTGAATCGGAGCTGTAGCCACCGGCCTACGCCAGAGCCACAGCAACGCGGGATCCGAGCCGCGTCTGCAACCTACACCACAGCTCACGGCAACGCCGGATCGTTAACCCACTGAGCAAGGGCAGGGACTGAACCCGCAACCTCATGGTTTGTAGTCGGATTCATTAACCACTGCGCCACGATGGGAACTCCCCCCTCCCCAATATTTTGACATAACAATGTGCACATATTTAGCTCAGGAAATCATGAGTAAAACTTGGTTGCAGGCCAGTAGAAGAAAGGATTGACATCCTACAGAGGAAAAAAAAGCAAATGAAATATCAGCGCACAGTTTTCCTTTTTACAGATGTTTCTCCTATCTTGATGCCTACGTGCTCTCTTCATCTTCATCTTGAGCATTGCTTGTGTGTGTGTGTGTGTGTGTGTGTGTGTGTGTGTGTGTGTGTTGGTGGGTATGGCCATGCACACACAAATAACTCCTGAAAGGGGATTCTTAGTACAGGGACACCCTCCCTTCTCAGGTCTTCCATTCGAGGTAACTAATGGGAATGCTGAAATTCCAGCTTTATTTTTGGCGCACCATAGCCTCAAATTAAGACAACTTGTATGTGGTCTTATATTTAGAATTTTGAATGATGCCAGTTCGGTGGCTTGCTCTGATGAGTCACGGGCACAGTTTGTCATGGGAATCACAAGTGAGGGGGGTCTTAGTACAGCGTGGTGAGCGCTGTGGTGGAGTTTGTTACCGGGTGTCGTGGGAGCACGGAGACAGCCCCTCCTCACCTTGGGGACTGGAAAGTTGTGAAATGCTTTCAAGAGTATGTGACCCTTGAGGTGGGTCTTGAAGGAGGAGTTTGCCAGGTGGAAGGGAGAAAAGACGTGGAATAGGACCTTTCAGATAGCGGCACAGATGGGGCCCCCAGAAGTCAGCAAGAGCACGGCGCACCCAGAGGGCTTGCGAGGAGGACTGTCGTGGCCACTGCATTTGGAGGCGTAGGCTGGGCTGGGGGCTGACCGGTGGGCAGGGTCAGACCCTGCAGTGGAACCCCCCTGAAGGACTTGAGGATCCTGGATCAGGTTTGATTTTACAGTAGGGATTCTTTCTCAGGCTTCCCCTGAATGGCAGTGATCCGGTTTAGCCACGCAAGACCTTTTTATCAGTTCCTGCGGGTGTGGGGCTCAACATCCCACGTTTAAGGTATGGCTACAGGCTATCCACTGATAATCCCAAGGGCATCATCATAAGTTGCTGAAATGTTTCTGGTGTTGAATTACAGTCCGCCCTCTGTATGCTTGGGTTCTCTGTCCGTAGACTCAGCCAACCACAGATTGAAAATATTTGAATAAAAGATTCCAGGAAAAAGAAATTGCTGTAAGGAAACATCTGGGTATGAGTTGATTCTGGCTAAACCAGCCCAATGAAATTCTGGCAGCAGGCAGGCCAGGGCGATTAGACTTCACCTGGGGAAGAGTGGAGACTGAGGAACCGGATTAGTTATCTTGGGTGATCAGATATGGAGGAGGGGGAGTTAGTGCTCAGATGACCGAGCAGGATTCTTGCTAAAACTAAATCAAGATGGAAGTCTACAAGTCAAGGGCTAATTGAAAAGGGGTTCAGAGGAGCCCGATTAGAGTTTGGTCAAGGAGGGAATCGTTGTCACATGGCTTATGAAAGAAAACGGCTTCTTTGATCTTTGGTCTCTTGGTCTCAGCCAAGTCTCACTATCAAAGTGCCACCCACCACCGCCCTTCAGACTTTGTGCATGTCTTCTCGTGTGCACATCGCATTTGTTATGGTGGAATCTAAGTCCCTCTTTATGATCTAGACGAGGAGCCCGGAAGCTGCGCCACGTGGGCCAGGATCAGCAGTTGCCTGTTTCTATACAGTTTGATTGGAAGGGAGAAAAAAAAAGTTTCAGAAAATTTCGAAAGGCAAAAATTGAATTTGTCACGTACCAGCAATTATTCGCATGGAATTTACATCGTGTTAGGTATTAGAAGTAATCTAGCAGTGATTTACAGTATACAGGAGGATGTGCCTAGGTTGTATGCGGATATAACCACTTAGGCTCCCATGGAGCATGGACTTATGCAGGCCACAGATTTTACATAGATCTTGGAAATGGCACTCTAAAAATGCACTGTCACCGCTGTCTTGAATTTGTGACCGTTTTTAATTGCTAGGAATCGAGATGTTTAATTATCGGTTACTGTTAGCTTGACTTTCTCATTATTAGTTTAGGCACCATGTGGTTGCATGTTTACCTTGAACTGTGAGGTGGTGCTTACCTACGCTGGGGATCTTTTTTGGCTAACGAGTTTCCAACAACTAGACTTGAAGATATGCATGAGGTTAAAAAAAACAAAACAAAAAACCCCCCAAAACTGTGTATGAGGTTTGAAGAAATTTTCCATCCATGTTTGCTAAAGGAGACCTGTGCATCTCTGGCATTAGTTTCTACAGTTAGCGAGGCAGCACAATTACTGCTGCAGACATTTTGCTGGGAAGGGAAAGTATGGGGTGGAGGGGTCCACAGCCATCCATGGGCAGAGATTCAGAGGGATGTAGAAGTGTTTGTACTATTTAGGGCTTGAGACAGCAGCCAGGCAAGGCAGGGAGACAGGTTAGCTGTTGCAGAAATCCGCATGAGCCAGACGAGGGCCTGACCTACTGGCCACGGGGATAGAGCGGGAGGATGTGTTCAGAGATGTTAGGAAGAGGGACTGGTAGGACTTGGGGGACAATTTGATACAGGGAATGGGTGAGGGGAGGCATCCAGGAACATGCCCAAACTTCTGGCTTGGGCAGCATTAGTAAGAGGAGCAGGCTCAGGTCGTTCAGCAAATACTTTTTGAACCCCTGGTGGGAAAGCTGGGAAAAAATGAAAATTCTTTAAAAAGAAAGGGGAAGAGGGGAAAAAGGCTATTTTAAAGATGTAGGATTAGGGAAAGGGCACCTGCTTTTGACTAAGGGGCCAGGGCATGTTTTCTCGCTGGCCCGAGTGTGTAAAGCAGGCCCAGCGGGGAAGCTCGGGCACAGGCGCCTGGGGCTTGTTCTGCCACCACCTGCAGAGGGACAGGAGTCCCGCTGCTTGATGCCATAGGGGACGGGGCTGGGCTCCACACACTGGGACCGGGAGGCCAGGCCATCACGTCTGTACTGTGTTGTGTTGGCACAGGGCCCCTGAAAGGCATGTTTGTTAGAGGATTAAGATCAGACCACGGTTTCAGTGAAATCATACTGTCTGGAGCCTGAGGAATTAGGAGGATGGCGGTGGGGAGACGTGTGGGGTGAGATGGTGAGGCCCTCGGTGGGGGCAGGGAGAACACATGGCCTCTGGGGGTCTGGACGGCGTTGATCGCATTTGGAAGTTGGGTGGGCTGGGGTGTGGCATCTGGAGTCAGTGTGGAAGAAGAATCAACCCCTAGTTAGCTGAACAGGAGCAGTGGGGTGGCCCAGGAAGGCGGCGTGGAAGGTGACCGCGTTGCCTTAGGTGGCAGCTGCCGCGCAGTGGTCAGCAGGGGCCCAACTCATTGCGGATGGGGCCGCTCCGTGGAGCCCACGGTGGGCCGGTGGGCCGCCAGCAAAACCAGCAAACCTCGTCTTTAGCACCTGAAAGCCTCTCGTTCTGTGCCCTTTGCCCAGACAGTCCTTGTTGATTGCTCAGCTTGATAGACCGGCTTCGCGTTCAGTGAAAGAGGTGACATTCAAATCAAAGATCAAATGTTGTTCACTTTGTTGGCGGCAAACTCCACTTCAGCAGCCCGAGTTCACTGTCTAGAGGGGCCATTCTGCTGCCTCTACCCCAAATCAAGACTCCAGAGACTCACGCCAGAGAACTTGGAGCCACCGCTGGGTAAATGTTGGGTAGCAGCTTAGTTTGCCGCCTGCCTTTTGCAGAATATTTGAGTTTGGGCAGCGAACAAGGCCTGCGCTGGAGCACAGATGATGGGCTTTGAGAGGTTCATCCGTGGGTCTGTAGCGTCCTCTTTGGGGTGGTTGTCTCGCCTCCTCTACACCTCCTGTCCTCACCGAACACCAGCCGCTGGCCCCTATGGTCCTGGCACAAAGGGATGCTCGTCTCAGCCCTCCTGCCTCAGGGCTCTTTGCTCCATCCCAGCCTGGCCCCTGCTCCTGCTCCAGGCTTGCTCCGGCCTTTCCTCAGTCCTCTGCTTGCTAATCAGAGGTGCAGCCCCTGAGACGTCCCACTTTACATCATGTCTCCTCTGCCACCTTTCTTAGCACTTCACTCCTTGACACCCCACGTGTTTGTCTCTCGTCTCCCTCCCTTTCCTGGAAGATGTGTTCCATTGGAGCCAGAGCTTTGTTTTGTTTATCGTTTACCCCCACTGCCAGGACAGTGCCTGGCGTATCGACCTTGCCCTGCATTGGGTGAGTCGGTGCCTGATCAGATGAACCGTCGCTTCATCAGTCTGTATATTCACAGCAGTTGAGCACTGCCTGATGGGCGGCAGGTGCCTGCTAAGTGATGGAGTGAATTGGTGAATGAGTGACTGTGCTTAGCTCCTCCTTGCACTGAACCCACCAAGGGTCTGTTGAATGAATGGGTGGGTGAGAGGCTGGCCCTCTCGGTGGGGTGCCCCCTTGCTATGTTTGAGGAAGACCCAGGCGTTCATGTGTGGTGCGGCTGCTGTTTGCATTTGAAGATTCAGTGGGACCCTCTCTTTCTCAGTATGTCTGCCATCCGCCCGGCGCTGTAATTAACTGGCTGTGATTTAGCTTAGAGATGAATTTTTCATTTTAAAGATGCCATAAACAATGGGTGATTGTGATATCCTGGTTGTTAATGAAGTTCCTGCCCAAGAGCACGTGGGGATGGAGCAACACGTCTAGGAGAGAAGGGCTGTTGGCCCAGGCCTGGCCGCGGAAGCGTGTGGGGGGCGGCGGAGTTCGGGCAGACGTGGGGCTCATCATGCCAGGGGGCTCCTCCGTGTGTGGGCAGAGCCTCAGGGTGAGCGTGGGTCCCATTTTACCCAACGCTTTGGGGGAAGTAACATCTGAAGGATGTTAAAATGAACGTGGCTGTTGGTTGAAGTCGGCAGGGTGGTTACAAGCAGGGTTCTGGAACCAGACTGAGTAGGTTTGAATCAGGCCCACCACTTACTTCGTGGTCCCGGGCGAGTTACACGACCTCTCAAAGCCCTGTTTCTCGTCGCCTCTAAGATGGGAGCCTGGGACTCGGTAGAGCCTCTCTGGCGGGGGGTGTCGTCCGCGTTCAGTGAGAGCCAAGGTGGGCGTGAGGACACCGAGGACACTGCAAGGGCTGATGTCAGGTATGATTGCTTGACTTTTTTTTTTTTTTTTTTTTTTTTTGTCTTTTGTCTTTTTTGTTGTTGTTGTTGCTATTTCTTGGGCCGCTCCCACGGCATATGGAGGTTCCCAGGCTAGGGGTTGAATTGGAGCTGTAGCCACTGGCCTACGCCAGAGCCACAGCAACGCGGGATCCGAGCCGCGTCTGCAACCTACACCACAGCTCACGGCAACGCCAGATCGTTAACCCACTGAGCAAGGGCAGGGACTGAACCCGCAACCTCATGGTTCCTAGTCGGATTCGTTAACCACTGCGCCACGATGGGAACTCCTGATTGACATTTTTAAATAAAAGAGGAGACAATTAAAATTTTATTCTTGAGAGTTCCCATTGTGGCTCATTGGGTTAAGAACCCGACTAGTATCCATGAGGATTTGAGTTTGATCCCTGGCCTTGCTTAGTGGGTTAACGACCCAGCTCGGATCCCGCGTTGCTGTGGCTGTGGTGTCGGCTGGTAGCTGCAGCTCCAGCTCTGATTCAACCCTACCCTGGAAACTTCCACATGCCGCAGGTGCAGCCCTAAAAAGAAAAAGCTTTTTTCACTCTTGCAGTGGCTTTGCCCTGGATCTGGCCTCCAGGAGTGCATGTCTAAATCCCCTCTGCCATATTTGAGATGGAAAAGTTAGAGAAGCACTGCCTGAAAAAAATAGGAAAAACAAAACAGTGCATACAATTGGCTGGTATGCTCTCTTCAGGAATTTCCCCCGCTCTTGCCTTAGTCTTGAGCTGCCACCGAGTTGAGCTGTCCTTGGCAAAGTGATAAATTAGGGATGCTTCCTTTTAGTACCTGATGTCTTAAAAGTACCTAATTGAATAGCAGATGAGTTGAAGGAACTTGCAGGTCTGGATAATGAATTGCCATTTACAGAAGGACGATACCTAAAAGATCCTGTACCTTTTCCAAGGGTTTTCATTACTTCCATTTCATCCTCATAAGAGCCTGGTATTCCTCCAGGCAGGACTGTCAGGGTGTTTCTGAGACTTCTCCTGGGACCAGGGTTGCGACATTGACCAGCCCTCCCTGGGGGAGGTCTTCTCCGTCCAGGTCCAGTGTTTTTCAACGGCAAGTTACCTCTGTCAGTGGATTGAACTGGCATGTTTTCTAATGAAATGAAACAAAATAGAAACTATCAGGATGTGTGGCGTATAACAAGCTTACAGAGCATCAGGTAACACTCTGGTTGTAGTTGTTCATTGTGCACTGCTATTAATTATATTTCTTTCTGTGCATCCTTTCTTTCTTCTTCTTTTTTTTTAATCCTTTTTTTAGGGCCGCACCCATGGCACATAGAGGTTCCCAGGCTAGGGGTCGAATTGAGGCTACTGCTGCCAGCCTATGCCATAGCCACAGCCTTAACCCACTGAGCAAGGCCAGGGATCAAACCTGCGTCTTCATGGATTCCAGTCAGATTCGTTTCCGCTGAGCCACGACAGGCACTCCCTTCCTGTGCTTCTTAATTGTCTCAAGAGACATTGTTTGGGACCCTCTTGGAGGAACTTCTCCTTACCTCACTTCTGTTCACCTGTCTGCTTTGTCCTTTCTGTGGTGGAGTTTGCTCCAGGTCAGCCAGTTACAGCAAATGGCTGTGCTGGAGGTTGCTGATGGCTGACTCTGTCTATGAAGAAAGGCAGTGGGCCATCTGGGTTAAATAACAAGATCCACCAAAGGCCTGGCGTCTGTCCCCGTCTTCACTGAGAGGAGCTTCACTGGTTCAGTAGCACCTCGAGAGCTTCGCGGAATCGCAAGGCAGGTGGCAGAGAGCCAGTGTTTCCTTAAGGCTGGTGGGGGTGGGGGGAGCCTTCACCTCTGGGTCTGGCGGGGAGCGTGTGGGGACCCGCCTGCGCTCACATGGCCCTTTTTGTTCTCTGAGACCAGCAGGAGAGGCCTGGGAGATGGGACAGTAACTTGAACAGAGCAAGTGAAAGGCGCAGAATTGAGGGTCCATAGAGTTGGCAGCTCCTAAGCTCAATGTGTGCTGAGGGCAAGGGGAGCGCACGTGGGGGAGCCAGCTCCTTGGACAGGCCGCTTGAGCTCCTAACAGGCAGCAGTTCAGATGCCTGGTCCCCTGCCAGGCGCGTCTCTTTTGTAATCTCATGTCATCCTCACATTGTCGTCCTCCCACGGTGTCATGGTGGCCTGACAGAATCCCCTCTGTCAACCCCATCCCCTGGTGCCACCCCCTCTCGCCTGATGTTGAGATCCGAGGCCTCCGACCGCAGGTGTGCCCTGCGCTGCAGGCGGTGACCTGGTCGTCCTCTCTGCATCCATCCTCCTCGACTGTTTCATGGCCGCTCTCCCTTCAGACTCTAACATCCCCTCTGTCTTCCTGCCTCCCAAGCCGATGACATTCTTCCCATGTCACTGAGAACCAGCAACAGCCAGCTGAGAACTTGCGCAGACTCTGGCCATCCCGTGGGGCCCTGTGCGGGACCAGCCCGGCTGACAGCTCCCCCTGGGAGGCTCAGCATCCCCTCTTTTCCCTTCCTCCCCCTGGTCTGTTTTCCCCGGTAACACAAACATTCTATCACTGCCTTAAAAACAGGCAGCACAAAACTCCTGCCCTCCTATCCCCGTCTAATTCTGCCTGTTTCATAGTGATGGAGGTGATGATGATACAGACATTTACGTAGTGTTTAGCATCGACCAGGCACTATTCTCCTATGTCAGTTCTTTTGGGGATTGTCACCCCCGTTTTTCAGATGAGAAGTCAGAGGCTCGGATTAAGGCCCTTGCCTGAGGTCGAAGGACTGATAGGTGGCAGAACGGGGATTGCAGCGCAGACACTCCGTCCCGCCTTGAGAAGCGTTGCTGACTGGTGGCCTCCGGTCTCCAATGCACTCCCTCCCGCTCTGGGACCTGCTCAGATCCGGGCCCCTCCCCACCTCACCACCCAGATTCTCCTCTCAAGTCACCCATCACCTGCACACGACCAAACCTAGTGCGCGGCTCCTTCCTCCTGGAACTCTCTGTGCCCTTGCTTCCCTGATGCCGTCCTCTTGTGGTTTTCTTCCTTTCACACCTTTTTAGTCTCTTTTACTGGTTCCCCTTTGATTGTCCAAGATCTAAGCGTTGGATTGCATGGGTCCTTCCCTGCCCAGCAGCTGGAGGGGCTGCTGACAGCCCCGTCTCCAGCCCAGCTCTCTCCTTGAGGCACGGCTCATGCATGCAGCTGCTCGCCTAGGGTCGTTACAGGACGGCTTATCTTCCCGAGGCCCCTTCAGGGCGCCTCCCTTCCTGCTTCGCCAAAGAGACCGAGTCTTTTTTTGTTTGTTTGTTTTTTTTTTTTTTTTTTTGCACACTGCATTTCGGTCTGCTGGTGGATCATGTTGGCTCTCAATTCCAAGGGCATTCAGTACCTGATTGCTTTTCCCCCCATCTGCCCCTGCCCAGGACCAAGCCACCAGGTCCCTCCTGGAGAGCTCTTGGCACCTCCAGCAGTCTCCTGGCCTGCAGCGATGCCCTGGGTGGGCAGTCATCTAGCCGTGCTCTTCCGCAGCCCAAGCAGAGCCCTCCAGGGGCCTCCATCTCACACAGGTCACTTCCTCACCTCCTTTGAGTCTCTTGTCTGGTGCCACTTTCTCATAAAGCCTTCCTCGACTGGCTTCTCAAAATGTGCAGCCTGTGTCCCTCGCCCCCTTGTTTTCTCGCACCTCCTGGCCTCATCTGACACGTATGCGTTCATTTGGTGGTTGTCTGTCTCCCACATTCCCTGTAAACTGCCTGAAATCAGCATTTTGCCTGTCCTGCTCACAGCTGTATCCCCAATATGCGCCAGTGTGTCGTAGATGCTCAAAAAGTATTTGAATGCTAGGTATGTTTATCCCTGTTTTGCAGATTGAGTAATCGAAGGTCTGAGGGGTTAAGCTGCTTGCCACAGACCCTGAAGTGCCAGTATATGGATTAAAATTCAGACATGAGCTTAATTGCTCTGTATGCTCCTTTTTCTTTCTCTCTGTCTCCTTCCTTCCTTCTGTCTTTTTGGAGGCACTCGTAGCATGTGGAAGTTCCCAGGCCAGGGATCGCACCCGTGCCGCAGCAGTGACCCAGGCCCCTGCAGTGACAACACTGGATTCTTACGCTGCTGCACCACAAGAGAACTCCTTTATGCTCCCTTTTCTTGTTAAAAAGGACAGTAATAGGTAAGACGCAGATTTGCCATGAGGAGGACATGAATACTGCACAGGAAAACACTTTGCGGGAATGTTACTTATTCAATTTATTGAGAACCTTAGCTTTTTGTGTCTGTTTTATTCCACAACCCGCCTGAAAGTTCTTTTGTGTTCTCGGGTTTTTATTTAGGAGTAGCTGACACTGTCCCACCAAACTGCAGGAGAAGCCTGCGTGTGTGTTTGTGTCTCTCTGTGGCTCTGATCTTCCCCACAGGCCGTCCGGTCCAGAGCCCCCCTGATGTCAGCCGCAGGGCGCAGGAGCCAGGAGCCGAGGTGCGTGGCTGTCACTGTTTGCTCACGTCTGTGCTCCTGGGAAGGCGCGCATGTTCTCAGCAGCTGCTTCTCGCTGTCAGGAGCCCCATCTTGCACAATTCTCCTGGAGGTCTGCCCGCCCCTGCACAGACTGGAGTGAGGTGATCACTGGCCCACGATGGCTAAATACCAGGGACACAAAACGAAGCGAGTGCACTCAGTGAGCCGCAGAGCTGCTGCTCTCAGCGCGCAATTTGTGTTTTCCTGAACTCGGGGTCTGCTCACTGGGCTCACGGCAGAGGCATGGAGCAGTTCTGCCTCCTCATGCCTCACGTCCTGGTGATGACATAGCCAAGCTGGTGGAGATCCGTGCCCGCCCCCCATGCCCTTCTTATGGTTGTTGACTCACTTGCGCCCCTGATCTGGAGGAGGACAGTGCAGCCCTCTTCTCGGCAAGGCCCTTACACTGCCTCTTCTGGGGACAGGGGACCTGGGGGCTTTGGAAAGGTGCTCAGCGTGGAGGAGGGGTGGGCAGTCGCTGGCCTCTCTCCCTAGGAGTGGTCCTCGGGGGTGAGGGGTCACCTCCTGAGCCTGGTTCTTGTGCTTACATTGATGGCGTGGGGAGGAAGGGGTACCACCAACACAGTCCACAGCCCTTGACATTGTGGCCAGGACATGCTGTTCTCAGTGGGTGCCCCTCCAACAGCCGGTGACATCCTGGGGGCCTTCTTTCTGAGCAGCCTGGCCCACAGTGAGAATTCAAGCCAGACGCTGTGTGTCTTTAAGCCCAGGATGGCTGCCCGGCCCGGGGCCAGCTCTCAGGGCACCTTCCAGGCGTCGGGGCAAGTCTGGCTGTAAGGAACAGGCTTTATCCACGGCCAAGTGAGCCAGGTTGTGGAGGGCCTGTGCCCCCGCTCACACATCCTCCTCCGAGTCCTCAGTCTCCAGAGCCGATGGGAGGAGCCAGCCCTGGACTCCTGACTCTGTGTCCCCTCACTGCATGTGCTCCTAGGGCTGGCCCAGCCACCTGGAGGTAGCTGGGTGGGGTGGGAGACAGAGCTCGGTCTTCACTGCCTGGGCCCTTCTCTGAGCCTCAGTTCCCTGTCTGCCAAAGGGGATGAAGGCCGCAGTGAGGTCGTGTGCTTGGGGAGGGCTTTGGTGCGATAGCCAGACAGTGAGCCGTCAGAAGTGATGGCCGCTGTTCTTAAGTGGCTGGGAGCACTGTGGGGGTCATGCGGAGAGGATGGGTAGACTTTGGAATTCGGTCCGAGTGCAAATCCTCATTCCATTCATTCGTTCAGTATTTAAGGAGTGATTGTTAGGGATTTTACACTGGGGTTGAGAATGAGCTGGTCTCCTAATCGTCTCTGGTCTTGGGCAAGTCACCATACTTTCCTGAGTCTCAGTTTTTCATGTAGAATGGGGGTGAAATACCAATCTTGTATGAGAATGAACTGAGCGTTTGTAAGTGGTAGCTAGCTGGCTTATTATTTTCTGCTATAACCTTTTCTCCTCTACTGCAGAACTTTCTGCTGTAACTGTCATTAGTACATAAGATGAATGGCTTTTCCTAAACCCTTCCAGCTGTGGTGTTCAATCCAGAGATGCTTGTTGAGCACCTGCTATGTGAAGAGGCATCCTGCCGGCCCAGGAGGATATTATCACTAGGAAGACGCATTTGTCGTTACCCGAGGAGCGCATAGTCCGGTGGTGACATCAGCGGCCCAGCCGGTTAGGCGGTGGCCCCTGGTCAGTGCTGCAGTGATGGCAGAAACTGGGTGCTGAGAGGGCACCGAGGAGGGAGTGCTGAGGGCCAGGCACGCACGTAACCAAGGAGGAGAGAGTCTGCGGCAGGCGGAGGCCCATGCACGGGTAGAGGGCCCTGGGCAGAGTGTGTTGGGGTGCCCTCGGGGTGTTGGCAGCTGTGGGTCATGTGAGGTGCGGTGAGCCCGGAGAGCTCCGTTAGGGCTGGGTTGTGAAGGCCTGGATAGCCTCACCTCTGTGAGTCGAGGCCGTGGTGTGCAAAGCTCGCAAGAGGGCTGATTGCAGTGCTTATTGCATGCGGCCTGCACGGCTCTGTCCAGTTAAAGTGTCCTGTGGGCCCCTCACGGAATTAAAAAATTTTTAGTAGCCCACATTAAGATCATAAAAAGAAAACAGGTGAAATTTACTTTAATAGTATATTTTATCAAACCCGGTATATCTAAAATATGATTGTTTCATGTCATCAGTGTAGAGGCTTTTCATGAGCTATTTTGTATTCTTTTCTTTGATACTAAGTCTTCAAACTCTGGTGTGTGTGTGTCACATTGCAGTAGAGCTCAGTTTGAACCACAGCCACGTTGCCAGTGCTGGGAGCCACATGTGGCTCGGGGCTGTCGTATCGGGCAGCGCGGGTTTAGCCCCTCTGGGATTGATGGGTGATCCCGAACCTTCCCTTGCTGGCCCCAAGCCCACCACCTTCTCCCGTCAAGGCTCTGGGCAAGCCTGCCCAGCAGTGGATTGGTGACTGGTGGTTCTCTGCAGGGAGGAGGGAAAAACGGGAGGCGGCGTGCCCGTCATCCAGAGGGTTTTACGGTACAAAACCCAAACCAAAGAGGCAGTGTGTGTGTGTGGGAGGGGAGCAGAATTCCCTGTTATCTCCCTCCTTTCATGCATTCGCCCTGGACAAACCTCGCGGCAGAGCGAGTCACTCTGTACCATGCTCAATAGAGCATCTGGTCTGGCCTCTTAATGCTTCGGATAATACTTCAGTCTTTCTCATTTTTTTCGATAACTCTGCAATGGAATAAGGTTTTCTTATCCCATTTTACAGAGGAGGAAAGTCAGGACATGAGACCCTGCCCAGGGTCATGTAACCAGACCTGGCAGGACCGAGGCTCAGACCTGACTTCAAACCCACATTCTTACCTCTGCTCCTGGCTGTCTCCCTAATAGTCCATCCCTAATACTGGATGTACGTTATGATTTCTAAGTGAGAAGAAATACACACAAAGATTTTTTAAATTTGTTTTCTTATTAAAGTATGGCTGATTTATAATGTTGGGCCAATTTCTGCTGTACCGCAGTGACCCCGTCATGCATATAGCTACATTCCTTTTCTCACATTTCTATCTTCCATCATGTTCTAGCCCGAGAGACTGGCTCTAGTTGCAATAAGCATGTGTGTACACATGTGTATGTATATACACCCACTTATAGAGAAGCGATGGGAAAGCTCACAGAAAAATAAGCTCAATGATTCTATCTGAAAAGATGTGTTTCCCTACCCACTTCCTCTCTGCCTCCTGTCCCCTGCCCACATACACATGGGACCGGTTGGAATGTTCCAGTGCTGATCAGTTGCCGTGGGCTGCGTGGGGGAGGGGGCGTTGGTGGAACTCAGGTGTTTGTGAAGCTTTCTGTTTCCTTGGTTGAGGGAGCTCGAGGCTGTGGGGTGGCCAGGTGGCAGTCACGGTTGGGTTGTAAAGCTGGAGCTGAGCTAGTGGCTTTTCCGTCCTGTTTGGGTTGCTTGCTGGGAAGGGGCTGGACTGCCCTTCATCTTTGATTTCCTCTCTTCGAGGGGCTGGTGAGCAGTGATGTGGTCCTAAGGTGGGTAAATGGCTGGGAAGATCCATGGGGTGGCCCTAGAGGATGGTGCCGATTCAGACCTCGGGGCCAGACAGCTGTGGGTTTGACCTCCAACTCTGCCACTCCCTGATTTGGTGACAGTGGCAGGGCTTTGGACTCATTTGTAAAACTGGAGTAGTCATTTTCACCAGGGTTCTTTTATTGGAAGGTACAGAGACCCACTGGATCCAGCTCAAGTTCAAAGAGGCGTGACTCGTAAGATTCAGAAACACGTCCCGTGCCCCAGGGCCAGGAGCCTTTGTAGAACTGGGCCTGGCGGGGGCTGCCCCTCAGAAGGCCCCCCCTGCGCCCCTCTCCTCCCTGCAGCCCGGCTTCCTTGGTTGTCTGCTGGGCATGGCATCAGACGGCTTCCCCAGGGCCCCCATCTGCAGGATTTTCCAGCTTCATTGTCCCTTTTTGTTTCTTAGTTTAGATGTCTGACACAGAGGCTGATTGGCCCAGCTTATCTTTTTGAGGCAAACTACACATTTCCAAAGGTCCTGGCAGAGTCTGGCGGAGCCAGCCCTGGCCCAGCAGGCCGCCTGCTCTCGTCGGCTGATGATGCGATGTGTGTGGTAAGGGGTCCTCCGCCTGCTCAGGAGGAAGTGGGGTGTGGGTATCAAGGATGTAGGAACATCGGCCTTTCGGCCTGGTGCTTCTGTGCTAGGTTTGTTTTTTCACTCACTACAGTGGTTCTTTCATGTCTCGTCTTTCCTCAAGCCTGCCTCCCAAGGCCCAGGTTTGTAGCTGAAGCTCTCTTCTATTTCATTGAGAAAAGAGAAGGCTGTTCCCACGGTGCCCTTCAACCTGCCTTACCCCTTACCCTCTTCTCTGCCTTGCCTCCCTTGGGATTTGAACTCTTGCCTTTGCTTCTCTCCAAGGTGAAGCTGCCTTGTGCCTTCACCTCGTTCCCACGGATACCCCCCTTTGCAGCCTCGGGGTCTTTCCCCCAGTCTGGTAGACCCCTCACACATCCTCTGGCTGCTCTCTGGGCCCACAGGCTCTTCCGGCAGAGCTTCAGACCCGTTACCCAGCCGAGAGCTGTTCCGAGTGCCGAGCGTCGGCATGCAGATCGTGCCTCACCGATCATCCCAAGGTTAAGGAGCTCACGCCGGGGTGTGTGTAGACCAGCTGTGCGTGGTGCACGCTCAGCTCGGCTGACACGCTCTTCACGCGAGACCCTCTCCCTGAAGGAAGCAGCGCCCACCTCGGCGGTCTGGCACAGCTTCTGTCTCTTCTCAGGCAAGTGACAGTTTGTGGCTTAGCCCTCGTCTGAGCCCTCCCCCCACGGCACCGAAGTTCCTCGTGTCACGTCTCCGCGTCGCCGGATGCAGTGGCTGCTGCTTTGTCTTGTCTCAGTGGCGTTTTTGAGGCAGCGCCCTTCTTGACTCTTGGTTCCCAGGAGCCCCACTCTCTTTTCCTTCTTCTCTTGCCTCTCTTCTGCAGGCACCTCTCCAGCCCTTTCCCTCCTTCCCAGGGACGGCGGGCGGGGTGTCCAGGGCTCCGGCGGGGCCCTTTTCTGCATCTCCCTTGTCCTTGGTGAGCTTATCTCTCCCCGTGGCTGATGACATCATCCCAGAGCGAGCTCTTGACTCACGTCCTCGGCCGTGTCCTCACTATTTCCATGGCGATGCCCCCATGGCGATGCCCAAGAGGCGGCGTCACGCGCGCAGAGGTGGGAGCGGGGCTCTTGGTGCTCCTCCTCAGATCCGCCCCCCTCCCGCCAGTCTCCCTTACCCGGCCAGCCAGAGGCTCGAGCTCCAAACCGGAGGTCCAGCCACGAGATCTCTTTCCCTCGGGCACGGTGTCGTCTGTCGTTAGGTCTTGTCTGTTGCACCCTCCCCCCCAGATTACCCCCCCTCCACCCTTGTCTCCATCACCACTGACCCTGTGCTACCTCCCTCTCTGCCTGGCCTGTTCTAAGAGCCTTCCTTTCACTCCCCTGGACGCTGGTCTCCAGGGACTGGCCTCAGGGAGGAGCTTTGTAAAACTTGCACCTCCCGGGCTGAAGTCTTTCGGTGCCTCTTGCTGCTCTTGGAGTAAAACCTGACTCCTCCATGGTCTGCCAGGCCCTGGATGACCTGGCCTCTGCCGCCCCCTCCAGTTCACCTCCTGTCCCCCTCCTGGTCCCTTCCACTCCGTCTGCCTGCCGCTCTGCCCCAGCCTTTGTCCCAGCTGGGCCCGTTCCCGTCCCCTCAGCTGTCATCTGAGAGGTGTTTCCCGCCACCCCACCCCGCTTCAGCCCCAGGGAGAGTGTGGGGCTATGGTTTGAGGTCCAACCTCCAGGTGAGAGCAGGGAGGCCATCCACTGTAGCCCAGCAAAGAACCCAGACTTCAGACCAGTGTGTTTGTCCTTTGGATCCTGACCAGACCTGCACTGGCCCCAGGAACAAGGCTTTTTTTAAGCCTCAGGGAACTTCTGGTTGCATCTTATAAATGTCGGGAGCTGGTCCTCACAGGCGGGCCAAGCTGGTGCCTGTGAGTGTCAGCCACACCTCTGGGGGGGATGCAGACGGGGCCAGGGCAGCCGGCGAGAGTCCACCTGCGTGTGAGCCGGCACGCGGGGGCCTCGGTAGTAACTCGGGGCCTCTGGTGCTGCCTGCCTGCGGATGGTCCTGGGGGGCTCTGTGTAGGTCCCGTCCGGGGCCTCGTGGGGAGGCCTGGAGTGGGCAGTCTGGCGGGGCAGTAGGTGGTGAGGGGCCCCAGCAGGGTCCTTCCTTTTTCGCAGGCTTGATAGGCCATTAGCTCCACAGGGAATGGTTATAAGTCAGAATGCTGCTGATGGCTTGTCTCCTTTTAAACCATTTCGTGAGCTGTGTCAGGGAGCAAAGAGCCCTCGGCTCACAACTTTGGACAAGGGACGCCACCCATTGCTCTGTGAGATACTTTTTTTTTTTTGGCCTTTTTGCCTTTTCTAGGGCTGCTCCAGCGGCATATGGAGGTTCCCAGGCCAGGGGTCGAATCGGAGCTGTAGCTGCGGGCCTACGCCAGAGCCACAGCAATGCGGGATCCGAGCCACACCTGTGACCTACACCACAGCTCACGGCAACGCCAGATCGTTAACCCACTGAGCAAGGCTAGGGATTGAACCCGCAGCCTCATGATTCCTAGTCAGATTCATTAAGCACTGCGCCACAATGGGAACTCCTTGAGATACTCTTAACAGACTAGGGGATGGTTTGTAAGTAAGTCATGTTTCCTCTTGCCCCTTGGTCTCGTCATCTCTGCAGCAGGGGGCGTGAGCCTGCTTTGGCCCCACGCAGACTGTGGGGTGGGCTTCAGTGGCATCAGCTAATGTGGATCCCGTGCCTTCTCTACACCTGGCACTGTATTACCCAGATTCTTGTCCTCACCACTGTCCCGCAAGGGGGACCCCCGCATTGAATCGCCTGGTGGCGGCAGGTCGGGGGGCGTGAGGAGACACTCAGTGAGCTCTGCCCGAGGCCCCAGGGCAGGGGGCTGGCAGGGAGGGAGGAAGTGGGCTCGGCTGGCTGGCCTGGCCTGGCCTGTCTTGGGCGGGCGGGGCGGCTGGGCAGGTGGCCAGGGCGCCACTCTGCATGTTTTCTTTACAAACCCTCATGGGAGGAGTTGTCTTCATTGTTCAGATGATGACATTGAGGCCTCGTGAAGCCCGAAGCCCATCAGCCGGTAAGTGGTATGTCCCGAGTTGGAACCCAGGTCTGCCTGCAAGTTCTCTGATAGGTGTGAAAAGGAGAATTTGTAAAGCCGGGGTTTCCGACATCTGTCAGGTCTTAAGAAGGTATTAGTGGCTCTTTTCAAAAACCTGGTGGAAATTGTACATTTTTGCCTAAATGGGGCTGCCTGGAACTTTGATGTTTGCTTTTGGCCGGTGCCATGTTACCCTGGTGCAATAATTTCGGCCCTCTTGCACCATGAGAAACTCCGCCTGGTTGTGCATAATACGAAAAAAGTTCTGGGGTCCATCTGGGATGAGAGGAGAGAGATTACAGTTCCTCTACCACCAGGGAGGTTCACACAAGGCCTTTCCCGAATCACAATCCACACTCCAGGGCCTGCGACTTGACACGTTCACTTGGGTGTAAATGGGACAGGCCACCCACTGCTCTGGGACAATATTGTGGGCCAGGCCTACACTGTGCCTCTGCCTCCAAGAGTGCCTCCTTCCATGGCAGTCCCCCAGGATATCATGATGGGCATTTGTCTTTTTAATTTCCCTCCCCCTCCTTCACTGTGTTTAGAAAACACTCCCCCTGCTTCTAGAGTTTGGAGGCCTAGGCTGTGGGCATTTTGGGCCTCAGCGAGATTAGTCACATGCATATGCTGATGTGGAAAAGCCAGGAGAATTCATCCTGGAGGCAGTGACGGCAGCTCCATCTGGTGTCCAGGGGCAGTGGTGGTGGCCTCAGCGCCCCCTGCTCCAGCGGCAGTGTCCTGGTGATGCTACAGCCTAGGGCCTCCTCGAGGCCCTCAGGGTGAGTTGGGGTCAGATGACGGCCACACAACCCCTTGTCCTTGTTTCTGAGCCTGGCCCTCTTTCCTGGGGGTCCCGTGAGGTGCCAAAGGCCTCTGCATAAACTCTTTCTCAACTGAAATCAGCCAAGGCCCGCTGCTGTTGCTTAAAGCCCAGAATGAGACTTGTGTGGAGCTGCTGATCTGTAGTTACCCATGGGTTTTATTCATCCGCAGACCCCGACGGCACCGCTCCACCCCTGAGCACCTCCACAGGGCGCAGAACTTAGGAGATCCTAAGTCAAGTGGGTAGCAGCTGGTCTTCCTGATCGTCTCTCTGACCCACCTCTCCACTCCGCCCGCAACCTAGGCTGCACCTCTAGACCACGGGCTCTATGGGCACCGATCTGAGGCCTCTCCTCGTCCTCAGCTCCTTGAGCGGAGCCTGGCACCGCGTTGGTGCTCAGGAAGGTTTGGGTGGGTAGGTAAAGGAGACCCTGAGAAGTCGGTGCCTTTGGGTCCCTGACTGCGGTCAGGCCCTGAGCTCGAGCAGGAAGGGAGCTGTGGGCCTGGAACCTGAAGGCTGCTGGCAGCTCTGTGCTGGAGGTTGGCTGGGGAGCCGGTAGAACAGCGAAGTAAGTAGGTCGAGCCTCGGAGAGGAGGAAGGCGGCCCCTCGCCTCTGAGTGGAGGCGGCATGGTGTCCCCCAGTCCTTTCACGCCACTCTCCTGTCCATATGCGCCCAGGGCCTGGCCGGCCACCCTTGGAGCGGAGAGGCCCGCCTCGGCCCGCCAGTTACCTGTGCCCAGCACACCTGCTGAAGCGCTGACAGCGGTGGAGCCCGGGCTGTGCCCGGCTTGTCCCGGCCGCCTGCCTCGAAGCGGGGCTGACCTCGGCTGCGTGACCTCTGCTGTTCCTAACCCCTGCTCTGCGAATTTGCACGGGTTCTTCCCGGCTTAGCATTTGCCTTGAATTTTGCGACTCCCGTTTCCTCTCACTCTGTTCCTTCCTGATCAGCCTTCTCTCCACAGGAGGTCCTGCGCCTTGACCACACAAGCGTGGCCCTTCCTCCAGACCCCCGCTCCGGACGCGCCCACCTAGCGTCTCCCAGGAACCATGCGGCAGCTCAAGGGGAAGCCCAAGAAGGAGACGTCCAAGGACAAGAAGGAGCGGAAGCAGGCCATGCAGGAGGCCCGGCAGCAGATCACCACCGTGGTGCTGCCCACGCTGGCCGTGGTCGTGGTCCTGATCGTGGTGTTTGTGTACGTGGCCACGCGCCCCACCATCACCGAGTGAGGGCCCGCCCCGAGGGAGGAGGCTCGGGAGGGGAGAGCAGAAGAAGGGCCTTCATCCGCTGCGATTTTCCTGATGCCGAGCTCTGAGCAGGAGCCCCCGTCTCCTCTGGTCTGTGACTTGATTAAAGGTTCTCCACTTTTCTCGGGAGGGAATAGGAAACGTTTTATCAGTGAACGTGCCATACACCTTATGGTCCACTTCATGTGCCTTTCAGACTTCAAAGCCGTGTGTGTGTGTGTGTGTGTGTGTGTGTGTTTCTCGCCTGCAATCGATGTGTAGCCCCACCTGGTGAGAGGAGGCGTCTCTGGGTCACGGATCAGTTGGAATCAGTGCTCACCCCATCCCCGTTGTTTTGAACATGACTTTCCTACACGTGTTCACAATTTCCAAAGGGACTGTGTTTCTTCTCTGTGCTTCATGTGATTTGAAATATGTCGACTCAAAAGTGAAATATTTATTTTTTGAATAAAGGAGATGATAGCCTTAAATTGGATGTTTATCTTGTTTTGCCAGGAGGTGGCCTTGCTCTGTCCGGGGAGCCCCACCCCCGCTGGGCAGTGTCCCTCTTACCCTCCGTCCCCTGGACATTCTCCACCCCCCTCCACTCCCTGCTGGGAGTCACTTCTGGTGGTAAAATTGTGCTATTTAACTAGCTCTTTTTAAGATTGATAGACTCTTGAGAGGCCCCAAAAGGGCATTCATTGATCTGTTTCAGCAAAATAAGGTTCTAATTGGAATGTGACCGCAAGTGCCTTTTACACTAGTTAGCAAACGGCAAACACGGACATGGTCCTGGAGGTAAAGGTCGGACTTGGTTCTGTTCCTTCTGGAAGGGTGCAAACTGGCGACGGTCCAGCTGAGTTGTGATGCAGATTGGCTGTGCTGGAGGGTCGCTCCGTTGTACTGAGGGCGTCATGAGCCATCCCGGTAGCTGGTTGGAGCAGCCCCTTTTTGGGAGTCAGATTTGTGCTGACCATTCTGCAGGTATCTGTTCCCAGCATTGCTCGTTATGGGGAGATTTGTAGGGAGAAATGCACTTGTCTAATCTTGGTGCCTGCGTGACTCACTCACTGATTGCAAAGGTGCCTTCTGGGGACTCGGGGCTCCCAGAGTGGGTCTGGGAAGAAGAAGCAGCTGTTGGAAGGAAGGACGCCAGCTGAAACTCGGGTGCTGGCCTGGGCAGGGCTGACCGAGCTCCACGGGTCCGAGGGAGCCCTGTGGGGCCTCACGCTCACCCCAGTGCCTGTGGCCCTGGGAGCAGCTTTGCTAACCTGTGGAGCGAATGCAGAGGCTGCCAGCATCACATGCCCCTCTGTTTCTGTTGTCCTCTCCCTCGTTTGCTTCTCGGAGGGGACTCCTGCTTGTGGGTCCAGGAGAGCCTGGAATTTGCTGCCCCAAGGTCGACTCATTCAGGGCAGGAGGGAAGAGGGGCTTTTACGCCCTCCTGCTGCTCACGGTGGCCACAGGGTTCTGCCCGCCCGCCCCTAGAGTGGCCACGTGAGGCCCGTGCATGGATAGCCTGTCCACTCCAGCAGGAAGACCCAGGCTGGGCTGTGTCGTGGCCTGGTCTGTGTTCAGTCCCCAGCCTGCCACTCAGAGCTGTGCATTCCCTAAACCCACGCGGCTCAGTTTCCCATCTGCAATAAGAGGTCAGGGTGCTTGAGAGAAGTGGGCCTCTGGCAGAAACTGGACTCTTAGAGCAAACCTGGGTTTTTATGCAGATTTTGCTGCCAGAACCCCTCTGAGTCCATGTGGTCACGTGAAAGTGGAGGTTATCTTGCCTCATCGGATTGTCGGGAGGCATCAGTTGAAATAGAAATTTGTGAAACCAAGTCTAGTACCTGAGACATAGTGTGTCTCTATAATAATTCATAGCGTTTTACATGTATATGTGTCATATAGGTAATGTCTACACAAATACGTTATTTTACATGTGGTAACGTGTTGCTTTCTCATACAGCCTTAGAAGGTAGGTACCATTACTGCTCCATTTTACAGATAAGGAGACTGAGGTAGGCCAGGGGACTTGTCAGTTTCATACAACAGTCAGTGGAGGAGCCCAGGATTGTTTATTTTTATGCTCGTGACAGGGGACGTACACAAAAATAGAAGAGTAATGTAACATCCCTCCTGAGCCCCTTGACTCGCTTCAGCAAACCCCAGCATATGTCCACTCTCTTCTGTCTCTACTGACCCCACCCCCAGACTCCCTCGTGGACACGCACACATTGGGTTATTTGCAGCAGAACAGAAGATGGGATTGAAACCCAGGCAGTCTGGCTCCAGAGTCCACCGTCTTCATAGGAAGATCTATTCCCTCTTAATAAACACTGATTTCCTGCTCCCCCCACTCTCCCAGCCCGAGGTAACCTTTCCTGCCAGGTGTGGGAACAGCCCTCACCTGCCCAAATTGCCGTGAACAGCCTTAGATGCCATCTTCAGACCCGCAGGCTGTGATTCCGCTCTACCACCCAGGTCTGACACCCCACTCCGTCTGTCACCCCCAGTGTGATCGAGGAAAAATACCTGTCCCGGGGGCTCCTTAGCCAGCATCTCAGTGTTCGTGCTTAGGATGCTGTGGATGTGCTGTCAGAAGAGCGAGCACTTTGGGAAGCAAAGGTAGACGTGAATCCTAACCCAGGCCCTCAGTCAGGGCCCATGACCTGAGCTGCAGTTTCATTTACTATGTAGAGGCTGTTGGGAGGATACATTGAAATAGAGAAAGGGCCCGTCATTGTGCCGAGAACATTGTAGATGCTCAGTTAATAGCCATTTCCCTTCTCATCTGCGCGTTCAACCTTCACAGGACATGCGTGAAGCTTGGCCTCACTGGGCGCCCCCTTGCCAGACAGACACCACCCCTCACACTGGCTAATAGAGCCTTGAGCTGCTTCTAGCTCTTATTTTCACCCACTGTTTCCCTCTTTGTTGTCTGTCGGGAGGCCTGGTGGGGTTGAACTGGATTTTCAGGTGAAGGCAATTACCAGGCAGGCTTGGTGACAGCGGGCTGAGAATGGACTTTGAAGTTAACACAGCTTTGATGAGAGCCACCTCCTGGAGGAACGAGATGCCAATTTATTGTGGACTTGCTGGGTGGAATTGAACAATTCTCAGGGTAAATGGCATTCTCGTGTGGGGGCACTGGGTTGTGATTGGAGGCACCAGCTCCCAAATGATGCCCAGTTATTCAGTGGCTTCAAGGCAAAACCAAGTGATTTATTAGGAGGTGCACAGAAAGTCATGCCGGGGTTCTGCAGTAGGAACTGAGGCTCTTGGCTTTCAGAGTCCTCCTCTCTGAGCCTACCGTTTCTCCAAGAGCCAATTCCAAAGGAGGAATTAGGTTAGAGACAGGAATAGAAACCATTGTTGGTTTGAAAGGTGTCACTTGATGTGTTTGAAGAAAATCATAACCAAGATGTGTGTGTGTGTAGCTGCTGGGTCTAAAGCCACCAGTTTTCATTGCTTCCCATTCAGTTCACAACCGAGCAGCACACGCCCATCTGTCCTTCCTGCGTCCTCCATGGGGTACCCGGAAGGAGACCTGCAGCCAGACCCGGCCGTAAGCTGGAGACAGGAACACCTGCCTCGGGTTGTTTAGGAAGATTAAAGAGACGGTTGACCTTCCTTTTCCCCAAAAGGATCTCACATCATGATTTACTTGCTAGAGGTAGGAAAAGAAAGAAAGCTCTGGAAATCAGGGCTCTTAGATTTCATTTTAGATGTCTGCCATCACCTATGTGTGTGTGTGTGCGTGTGTATTTGTGTGTGTATGTGCACAGACGTGTGTTTTCCTTTTTTTTTTTTTGTCTTTTTGCCGTTTCTTGGGCCGCTCCCGTGTCATATGGAGGTTCCCAGGCTAGGGGTCCAGTCGGAGCTGTAGCCGCCAGCCTACACTAGAGCCACAGCAACGCAGGATCTGAGCCGCATCTGCGACCTACATCACAGCTCACGGCAACACCGGATCTTTAACCCACTGAGCAAGGCCAGGGACCGAACCTGCAACCTCGTGGTTCCTAGTCAGATTCGTCAACCACTGCGCCACGATGGGAACGACATGTGTTTCCTTTAGAGCTCTGCATTGAAAGAGTCCCACATGGTCTGTCATGTGAAGATGTCTGCCTTACTTGGAATACAATTTCAGGAACCACGTCTAGTTCTCTGTGCTGCAATATTTGCCACAGACTTACTTAAGCACTAAAAATGAGATACAGGAGCTTTGGCTTAAGGAGATATAGGCGTGGCTTCCTCTCGATCCTTCCAGAATATCTCTACTAGCATTGGGATAGGGTTTGTCCGCCCTCTGGCATCCTGTCTCACCTGCCTCCATGCTTCTAAGACCAGGGAGGAGTAATTGCGCACCTAAGCTTCGCCTCACACTATCAGGCTTCAGTTTTCCTCAGGGGTCTCTGTGTAGCGCCGTGGCCAGGCTGTCCTCCTGGCTTGAGTATGTTCTCATTTCAAGGCACATGTTTCTGACTTCAGGGTACTTCCCTGGGTCATGTGTATTATCTCCCCACCTGGTGGTTCAGGGGAGAGGAGCCCGTCTTTTCAAAGAGCTTGGAGTCCCTTGAGCTGTTGAATAATAACTTCATGAAGGTAGGACCAGAGCGAGCTTGGGCTGCTCTGTGATGCCGCGGTGAAGGGCTTCTCTCCTCCCCTTGTTCATTCCCTGTTGCTGTAGGAAGGTTGTCTGGCTTTGAACCCTCCCAAGAAGGCGACTTCTCCAACCTGTGACTGTTCCTTTTCCGACGGAAACAAAGCACAGCTGGCCACACAGATCACTGCAGCTCTTTCAGGAAGCACGGTGAGCCTTTGGGGAATGAGGCTTGACTCCCAAGGCATCAACCCGCTTGGATTGGAATAAATTAAGCCCATTAGGAACTCCTCCTGCAAGCCCCCCTCCACCCTGAGACACCTCTACTCTCCTGCATGACTGGCTCATTGAAACTCTTCCCATCTGTTTCATCCCCCCAGATTCTCCAGAGACATTGAAATTCCCTGCCTCACAGAATCCTCCCAGCTGGAGTTTGAAAAAATGTTAGCCATGTCTACCAAAGAGATATTTAAGGCAAAAGTATACTAAAGATTGAAAATTTTTAAATGGGAAAAAGATAGTTCAGGCAGATTGAACAAAAGCCACAGCAGCAATTTTAACATTAGCAATTATAAGATGGATGTGCCATCGGGGCGAAGGGTGACATATACTAGTAATAACGAATGATATTATGATCGTGGATATGTATGTTGCGAACAATTCAACCTCAGAATATATAAAGCAAGTGTCTATTGACAGACTAGAAAGAGATCAAGTTTTAGCTGAAGATTTAGTTGAAAGATATACCTTTCAGAAATAGACCAAAAGGCAAAAAATGCAAAGATACAGACTTGAATTATAAAATTAACAAACTGGGAGTTCCCATCGTGGCTCAGTGGTTAATGAATCTGACTAGGAACCATGAGGTTGTGGGTTCAGTCCCTGGCTTTGCTCAGTGGGTTAAGGATCCGGTGTTGCCGTGAGCTGTGGTGTAGTTCACAGGTGAGGCTCGGATCTGGTGTTACTGTGGCTCTGGCGTAGGCTGGCAGCTACAGCTCCAGTTCAACCCCTAGCCTGGAAACCTCATAGGCCATGGGAGCAGCCCAAGAAATGGCAAAAAAAAAGACAAAAATAAATAAATAAAATTAACAAACTTGATTTTGTAGATATAGATCTTTCCACTCAACAGAGAATAAACTTTATCTTTTGGCTGTCCCCATGGCACGTGAAAGTTCCCAGGCCAGCGACTGAACTTGAGGCACAGCAGTGACCCAAGCCACTTCAGTGACAATGCCAGATTCTTCACCTGTTGCACCACCAGGGAACTCCTAAGAGTAAACCTTTTTTAAGAGCACACATTGGACAAAAATAAAAATTAGCTTCAAAATTGATGAAAAAGATAAGAACATAGATATAAGATATACAGGGTTTCACACGAGGTGGAACACAAAACTACACAAGGTACTTCAACGTCAAATTGCTAAAAACCCAAAATAAATTGTATTGGGGGTAGAAATTAGACCTCATCCTTCTGTACTTTAGCATTTAGCACTAGAAGAGCGACGCTGACCAAATTCTCAGAAGGAAAATGCCCAACCCAAGACCTTTTACAGTATTTTTCCTTTGTATATTATTCATTTAATAAATATAGTGCAGCTATGTGCCAGCTACTGTTCTTGGCATTGGCAGTACATCCGTGAGCAAAACAGACACACGCTCCTGTGTCGTCTGCGTTCCAGGGAGGGCAAACTGCCACTCACGTTTGAGTGTAATACAGCAATGTTCATAATTTTCACGGGGAAATTAAGGAATGGATGGCTTATGAGCAGTTTATGAAGAAGCTACAGGAGGCTAAAGCTCCAGTGATAAATGGGGAAATCACAGCAAAAGAATTTACTGGAGGATGAAGACGGGATCCCCTGGGAAACTGTGGTTACAAAAATGTAATGGAAGCTGAGAGTAAGAGAAGGTAAGAGGTGGCATAAGTATTCTGATTTCTTACTCTCTTATTATTAGGGGTGAAAATGTTCTCAATACACTTTCAAGGTAAGTACTGAAAGAATAAATAGAAATAATCAGCTAATTTAGTGGATGGGCGAGTATGGGTGAGTACTGTTTTGTGTCATTTGTATATGTGGTATCAGTAGATAGAAGCTAAAGAAGAAGAGGATTCATGTATAAGGGAACCGTTGAAAGGTAAGATGACAATTTTTTTGAACGGACAGAATGCATACACAAGCAAAGGAAACAAGTCATATATTAGAAGTTATTTTGTATTTAAATTTTTTTTTTTTTTTTTGTCTTTTTGCCATTTCTTGGGCCGCTCCCGCGGCATATGGAGGTTCCCAGGCTAGGGGTCGAATTGGAGCTGTAGCCACCAGCCTAGGCCAGAGCCACAGCAACGCAGGATCCGAGCCTCGTCTGCAACCTATCCCACAGCTCACGGCAACACCGGATCGTTAACCCACTGAGCAAGGGCAGGGACCGAACCCGCAACCTCATGGATTGTAGTCGGATTCGTTAACCACTGTGCCACGACGGGAACTCCTATTTAAAAAAAGTTTAAGTATAGTTGATTAAATGTGCTAATTTCTGCTGCATAGCAGAGTGAGTTGGTTTTATACTCATACACATACACACACACACATTTTTTGAAAATAATCTCTTCCACTATGGTTTATTGAATATATTGCATATGGTTCCCTGTACTATGCTGTAGGACTTGTTGATCCATTCTCTGTATAATAGCTAACTCCAACCTCCCACTCCATCCCTTCTCCAACACCTTCCCCCTTGGCAACCCCAAGTCTGTTCTCTGTATCCGTGTGTCTATTTTTGTTTCGTAAATAGGTTCATTTGTGTCATATTTTAGATTCCACATGTAAGTGATAAACATATGGCATAAGTCCTTCTCTTTCTGACTTAGTGTAATAATCTCTAGCTGCATCCATGTTGCTAAGAATGGCATTATTTCATTCTTTTTTATGGCTGAGTAATATTCCATTGAATATTCTCTCCATTCAACTGTCCATAGACATTTAGGTTGTTTTCATATCTTGGCTATTGTGAAGAGTGCTGCTATGAACATAAAGGTGCATGTATCATTTTAGTTTTGTCTGAATATATGCCCACGAATGGGATTGCTGCATCACATTTAGTTTCTCTCTTTAGTTTCCTGAGGAATCTCCATACTGTTCTCCATAGTGGTTGTACCCATTTACATTCCCACCAACAGTGTGGGAAGGTTCCTTTTTCTCTGCACCCTCTCCAGCATCTGTTATTTGTAGGCTTTTTGATGATGGCCATTCTGACTGGTGTGAGGTGGTACCTCACTGTAGTTTTGATTTGCTTTGCTTAGAAGTCATTTTAAAGCACTGATGGAAATAGAAAGTGTAATGTAAAATATGATAGAAACAAGACCCAACAGCTCTCATGTCTGTCCAGTGTAAATGGTCCAGATACACTGGAAGAAAAAGGCTCAAATTGTAGCATAAGGAAAACCCAAGTATACACTATATAAAAAAGAGACATCTTAAAGTGATTCAGCACAGCTGAAAGTAAAAGGATGGGGAGTTCCCTTATGGCGCAGGGGGTTAAGGATCCGTCGTCCCTGCTGTAGTTTGACCTCTGGCCCAGGAACTTCCACATGCCGTGGGCACGGCAAAAAGGAAGGAAAGTAAAAAGATGGGCAGAAGGTCTATCAGTGATACATGTGGAAAATAAGATCAAGGAGTGCTGAGAGGCACATGCACAGCTTCAAATACTTATTGTCTCTAAACCTGAAAAGATGACATTGTCAGGGAAACAGAAGGGAAGCAGTGTTCCGAACCTCACTGTGAAAGCTGAATGGGAGCAGAAAGCAGAGAAAAAGGACGCATGATAATAAAGAGTATAATTCATGAAATCTAAGATTACGAATATGTGTAACCTGATCACATTTTTCTTCACAAAAGTGAGAGGAACTACAGAGGGTGAGAAAAGCATATTAGTAAACAGAGACTTGCGTTCATCATTTTCAGCCCATGATGGAGCCAGTTTGTAAAAGATAAAGAGTTTTGCAGACCCGAACAACATAATAAAATAGGTCTGACTAGCATATATCTATCAAATTTTGTCCCTAAAAACAGGCAAGGCCTTTTCAAGTTCCAGAGACATTTACAAAAATGGTTCCATATTTAGTTGATGTTTGTCTGCTTCCTCTGAATGATGAGCTCTGTGTTAGCCATATTTCCCCAGGAACTAACAGAGGTGACCAATATTTTTGAAAAAGTGAAAGAAATAATGCACACGCACACACACACACACAAAACAAATGGGCAGGAAGCCGCAGGGTGGGGCAGGGGGGCAGTTTTATTATTTGAATGTTCATTATTTGAACAGAAACAAAGGTATTTCTGTTCAAATAATAAACGAATGTGGAGTTCCCGTTGTGGCTTAGCAGGTTGAGAGCCTGACACAGTCTCTGTGAGCATGTGGGTTTGATCCCTAGCCTTGCTCGTGGGTTAAGGCTAAGGTGGCCTGGATCCGGCGTCGCTGTGGTTGTGGCCTAGGCCGGCAGCCGCAGTTGCAATTGCACCGCTAGCCCAGGAACTGCCATGTGCTGCAGGTGCGGCCTTAAAAAATACACCAAACCATTTTACCTGTCACCTTGGCAAAACTTAACATGCTCTAAATCCTTGCTGTCTGTATAAATGGACACCTAGGTACTGTGTCAACTCTGCAAAATGTCAAGCGGAACAGATAACACAAACGGTTTTTTCCAGTTCCTGATCCTCTCATGGCAACGGCTGAGATGAGCCATGACCTTGAGGAGATGTACTCCCTGTGTTAGGCCACGTCCTAACGCTACCTTTATTTCAGCGGGTGGCGAGGCCACCGGCAGGGTGACATATGGTGCTGATAGGCCAAAGCTGAGGTCGACACATTGTGAACAGGCCCCAGGACGTCTGCTTCGCTGTTTGTGCCCAGCACGGTAAGTGCACCTCGTTCAGCTCCCACCCTGGGCTGGCATTTCGTCTACAGCTGATGCGTGAATTTGCCACGTGGAACTCAGACCACATTTTCACATAGCAATGAAGGTGCATGTCCAGACTACCCCAACAAAAACTATTTGAGTTATTGAATCTTCGAGCTTGAAAGGTCTGTGGAAATTACTGGTTGAACCTCCTGCGTTCTCCTGTAGCATCCTGATGGATTCTGATCAAGTATCTTGGATTAGGAGAGCCTATGGCTGGGGGAGATGGGCCCCCAGGGCTGGTAGGAACAAAGCAAAATAAGAAGCAAAAGAGAGGATTTTGAAGATCCTGCTTTGGAATCCTGCCTCCTTCAAGTTGGGCTTCTTCCTAGTCTAACCACCTCCAGTAATAAGATCTAATCTCAGCTACATCCAGAGGGATCGTTGGAGTCCATGTGCGTGCAGTAACCACGGGGTTGGAGGACAAGAATGGTGACAAATCCAGGTCATCTTAAACCCTTACGACCCCTTAGTTCCTTGTGTGTTGGCTCAGACTGTGATTATTTAAATAAAGACCTCTGGTTAATGATGGCAACTCAAACACATGCTCCCTCCTGATGATAAAACAGCAGTGAAGGAAAAAACTAAATTCCCAGGGTTAAGTGAAAACGAGCAGCCCATTTTCCACGTCCAGCCCCACAAAGAAGCAAGGAGGATCATCAACCTTCAACAGAAGAGTGAAGTATCTACTCCGGGTATTTTACTAGACACAGGAGAAAAGACCCAAGGATACCCATGTTACAGAAGAAGCGATCTATTTGGACGAGGCTTCAGGGGAGCCCTGGGTTAGTAAGTGCCACCAAGCCTCATCCAAGGGCAGAGAGCTTTGTAGGGCCCTGCCCTTAAACGCGATCAGACAGCCAAGGATCTCAAATACAGTTTTTACAAGAAAGTGAAGTAAGTCAGAGGAAGACAAATAAATACCATATGATATCACTTATATGTGAAATCTAATAAAAATGATATAAAAGAACCTATTTACAAAACAGAAACGAACATTTCAAAACCAGTCTTCTGGTTACTGTAGGTGAAGCCATTGGGTGGCGGGAAGAACTGGGAGGGTGGGAATAACACGGACTCACTGCTGTATAAAATAAATGATTGCGAACCTGCTGGATGGTGCAGGAAAACCTACTCAATAGCTTGTAGTGATTTACATGAGAAAAAAGACTGGATATATTTATGTATGTGACGATTCACTTTGCAGTACACCTGAAATGAATACAATGTAAATCAACTGTACTCCTGTAAAAGTAAATTTCAAAAAATAAAAGAGGCCAAAATAAACAGTTACGAAGCAACGCGAAGGAAACAGAGACCCCACCAAATGACCGGATAATGATTGCTGTATTGGATCAAAGCTTTCCTGATATGAATGTGAATATAAATGCTTTAAATATGTTAATTTTTTGTGCTGCCCAGGGGACAAAACAGATGATACGTGGAAAGACTGAGAAAGTTAAACCCAGTCTATGCAATTCAAACAGAAACTCCTGTTCAAAGAACAATTATATTTACATGGCCCACCACGGAATTGAATAAAACAAACACCAGCTTCCAAGATACAGTGAAAATCCAGAATGTCGGAAAATAAAGGGAGAAGATGTGCTTGCAGTGCGTGTGTGAGAGTGAGGGCAACGAGAGAACCAGGGTTTTGAAAGATTCCAAATCCAGAGGAGGTCGCGTACCTGCTGCCTTTATCCCTTCAAGTTTGCTTTGGGAGTGGGCACTTGCCACCTAGAAAACCACCGCAGCAATGACAGGAACTAATGACTGAAAAAACATTTTAAGACCACTGATTGTGGTCTATAAAGTTTTAGCCTCTAAAATGCCATTGAATAAACATGTAGTGTTTCTTTTTGTTTGCATTAAGCTCTATAAACTACTAGAGCCTGTGGGCCAAATTCTGCCTGCCACCTGTTTTCGAACAGATGGAGAGCTAAGAATAGCTATATTTAAAAAAATTAAACTTTTGAGATAATTGTAGATTTAAATGCAGTTGTGAACAGTAATACAGGGATCCGTGTACCGGCGACCTACCTCTCCCCAGTGTTAACTTCTGCAGACCTTTTCCAGTGACCTAGTACAACCCAGCTGTTGACATGGGCACCGTCAAGATACGGAACAGAGCATCAAGCGCCAAATGGATGCGCTGTCCCCCTTTTATAGCCACACCCACTTCCTCTCGCCCCGCTCGCTCCATCGTCCCATGGCAACCGCTCACCTGCTTCTCTTCATGTCTATGACTTTGCCATTTCCAGAAAGTTATATAACAAAATGTAGCCTTTTAGGATTGACTTTTTTTTGCTCAGTATAGAGTTCTATCGGCTTTATATGATAGGAATCGATTGTGGTTTTGGTTTTTTTGCTGAGTGGTTATCTCACGGTATGAAGGTACCCTGTCCTCCGCACCCCCTGCCTTTTAAAACTATTCACCTGTTGAAGGACATCTGTGTTTCCAGTTTGGGGTGGTGATGAATAAGGCTGCTGTGAACATTCATGTATAGCTTTTGGTGTGTGAACGTAAGTCTTTACTTCTCTGGGATAAATGCCAAGGAGTGCAATTGCTGGGTCATGTGGCAGCTGCCAAACTGTTTTCTGGAGCCGAGGTACCATTTTCCACTCCTACCAGCAGTGTGATCCAATTTCTCTGGGTTCTTGCCAGCATTTCGGGTTGTCACTCTTTTGCATTTTTAGCTATTCTGATAGATCTGTAATGTTATCTTACTATGGTTTTAATTTGCATTTCCCTGATGACTAATCATGTTGAACATTTTTTATGTGCTTATTTGCAACCCGTATATTCTCTTCAGTGAAATATGTCTTTGTATCTCTTACCGTATTCTGATTGGATTATTTATTTCTTTATTTTTGTACTTAGGTTTTGAGAGACTGGTCTATATTCCAGAAGTTAGTTCTTTTTCAGTTTATGGTTTGCAAGTATTTTCTCTCGCTAGCTTTTTTCATTTCCTTAACAGGGCCTTTAGCAGAGCAAAAGTTAATTTTGATGACATCCAGTTTATCAATTTTCCCCTGTATGGAATGAGCTTTTCCTTTATAGCTAAGAACACTTTGCCTAGCCTGAGGGCTCATAGCTTTTGTCCTATGTTTTTGTTCTGAACATTTTATAAAGTCCATGCTCCATTTTTAAAATTTTTTTTATTGATTTGGGGGGGGGTGGGGTGTCTGTGGCATGCAGTGGCTTGATGTGGGATTTCAGTTCCCAGACCAGAGGTTGAACCTGGGCTCAGAGTGAAAGCACTGACTCCTAACCACTAGACCACCAGGAAACTCCCCATACTCCATTTTTGTGTAATTTTAAAATTACCAATAAAAGTTAATTCTTGTATAAAGCATGACAAATCCTCTTCGTTTTCTTTTACCCGAGAATGTCTTGACTCCCTCTTCGTGCCTGAGGGATTGTTTTCACTATGTATAGGATTCCAGGTTAACAGTTCTTTTCTTTCAGCACCTGACAATACCCGGCTGTTTACTTCTGGTCTCCATGGTTTCTGATTAGCAATCTGCTTTAATTAAAATTGTTTTCTCTTTACAGGTAAGGTGTTGCTGTTTCTCTTGCTACTTCCAACTTGTTTTGTTTTGACGTTTTCAGTTTTCAGAAGTTTGACTGCAATTCTGGCTTCCCCCACTATCCCAAAGTAGGGCATGCCCACGAAAGCTTTTGTAAGCCAAAATGGTATAAAGCAAAGAGGCAGTTCTTTTTTTCATAGGAGTGAAAATTTTCTTCAGATTTCTTTGTTAGTGAAAACAGGTACTAATGTAGGTCTTTGATAGAAAGGAAGTAGTTTAAAGCAAAGTTTTGCAAAGAGACCTGTACGTCACAATGAAGATTTCCTTGGGTCTCCTCGGTTCGGGGTTTGCTCAGCCTCTTGGGGATTTTTCAGGCATTTCTTTGAGTACTTTTTCAGCCCTGTCCTTTCTGCCCTCTCCTTCCAAAACACCAATGACACAAGTGTTAGATCCTTTGTTAGAGTTTCACATGTTCCTGAGATTCTGTTGATTGTGATTTTCATCCTCTTTTCTCTCTGTTGTTCAGATTGGGTAATTTCTGTTGTTCACTGATTTTTTCCTCCCGTCTCCTCCATGTTGCCCGAGCCCCTCCACTGAATTTCTATTTGATGTTGTATTTTTCAGTTCTAAGATGGCCATTTGGTTTTACTTTACATCTGCTATTTCTTTGCTGAAACTTTCTGTATTTTCATTTTCCTCCGTTATGTTTCTGGCTGCTTGCTGAATAGTTTTTTTGTTTGCTTTTGTCCTTTTAGGGCCGTGTGGCATACGGGCTAGGGGCTGAATTGGAGCCATAGCCACCGGCCTACGTCACAGCCACAGCAACACCAGATTCAAGTGGCAGCTGGCAGCAGTGCTGGATCCTTAACCCACTGAGTGAGGCCAGGGATCGAACCTACATCCTCATGGATACTAGTCAGGTTCTAAACCTGATGAGGCACAACGGGAACTCCTGCTGAATCATTTTTTGATGGATGCTTTAAATCTTTGTGGGCTCGTTTCCACCATCTGCGTCATCTCAGTGTTCTCCTCCATTGACTTTTTGTCTTTTCTTTTTTTAGGGCCACACCCTTGGCACATGGAGGTTCCCAGGCTGAGGGTTGAAGCAGAGCTGCAGCCGCCGGCCTACGTCACAGCCATAGCAACACGGGAGCAGCATTTGTGACCTACACCGAAGCTCATGGCAACGATGGATCCTTAACCCACTGAGCAAGGGATCAAATCCACGTCTTCATGGATACTACTCAGGTTCATTACCACTGAGCCACAATGGGAACTCCCTTGACTGTCTTTTCTCATTCAAGTTTTCTCATTCACTTTTCTTACTTCCTTTTCTCATGACAAGTGCGTTTTGACTGAAACCTGGATATTTTGGGCATCATATTATGAGATTCTGCGTCTTATTTAAAGTTTGTGTTTTAGCAGGCCGCTTCTGACCATGTTAAGCAGAGAGATGGGGTGCAGCATCATTCCTGTCCCACTGTAGTGGAAGCCCCAGTGCTGGACTCAGCTTCTGTTGACACCTGGGAGAGGGGCTCCTCATTACTGCTGGGCGGGTGGGAGCTCTGGCTCCCCAGTAGTCTGTCACTGATACCCCTGGCTGGGAGGCGCAGGCGTACCTCACTACTGCTTCCTGCACAGACTCCAGTCTCCCTCTGATGGGTGGGAGGGTGGCTTCCTTATCCCAGAGCCCTAGTGACTCCATCTGCAAACATCCACTGCTGCCCCCTAGCGGAGAAATGTGGGGGTGCCTTGTTACTGCCTCATGGGGGCTCTTCACACAGGGTCCACAGGTACTTACTGCCAAGTGATGCCTCCTGGTCTGTGGGCAGGGACCAGAGGGCTGCAGTTCAGTGTCCGTCTTCTCTGACACTGCACCGGTGGGGGATTTGGGATGAGGGTGGAAATCTAGGTTCTCCATCCACCTTTGCTTGTATGGTGGGGACAGGACCACCGTTTGTTCTGTGGTGTTTGACTGAATCAGAGTGGTTGTTATATAAAGGCTTTTCGCCTTGCTCTGCTGCCCCTTTCCTTGTCTTTTGACTGGAGGGAGGCTCTGCTGGGGCCGTTCTGTTTGTGCCCATTGCCCTTTCAAGGCGGTCAGCTTTTTCAGTTCCAGGTCTGGGACACGTGAGTGGATCAGTGTGACCGGGCACCTTAACAAAGCACTGCTAACTGCAGGGCTGGAACACAGCCCCCACACTTGGAGAGCCTTGTGCACACAGCATAGTGTCTTTGATGGAATAAATGTATTTTCTCCAAAATGAAGCTATTATGTTTGGCCATTAAATCCTTTATTTCCTAAGTTCTAATATTTTTACTACTAAAAATAGTGACCAAGTTTTTGTTTCCTAAGCTCTGAGACTGCTCCTGACTTGTGCATTTTGTGAACCACTGTACTGAGATGTGATTGGCATGCAAAATGCTGTAGATACTTAATGTGCAGGACTTGATGAGTTTGGAGGTAAGTATCATCTATGAAACCATGGATGCCTTTAACATGTCCATCACCTGCAAGCTTCCTCCCTTCCTCATTATTTTTATTGATGATAATTTTCAGAGATGTATGTGTATGTATGTGAATATATTACATAGATATATGTATATAGATGTATATACACACTTGCGTATGCACATATATGGATATATTTATTCTCCCATAAATTCTCCTATTAACATAAAAGCCTTTGGTTACAAGCTAACCTTTGTATGTAGCAAATGAAGCCAAAGAGCTGTTTTAGTTTGGGTTATTCATACTCTTATCCATCAAAGTCATTTGGGAATGACTCATCCAATAATTTATCTCAGCCAAGAGATATGTTTGGGATTGGAAATGGTTTCAGCTCAAACAGTCCTGACTTCTGGAAGATTTTCCCTGAGCCGATGAACATGAGTAATTTCAAAGCTGCAGCGTTCTTGTTTTCAGAAACAAAACAAACAAAAAGAGAAATCATTTCAAAATGGGAAGAAAGCTCAGTTCTTTTCTGTTTTATTACCTTACTGTATAAAATTTTTTGATAGCAAGAGATCTGTTGTGCGTACCTCAAGTACAGCCTAGCATCTACTTAGCATGGGCCCTTTGGCCTCATCTTCTATAATAATCTTTTAGGCGGTTCACCATACCTGAGAAAAGACGTGTTGACCAGACAGGTGAGAAGCCTAGTTCTTTTTTATGTGACGTACACAGAGCCAAATAAATTTTTATCACTGGATATTCTTTCTGTTAGGGGAGCAACCATATGGTTTCTATGTAAGTAAATAAAATTTAGGAAGTCACATATCAGGCTTTTCTTAATCTAGCAGGGTCTTGATCATTAGTTGTCAGCTTTCAATGTGAGAACGGAGTGTGGTGCATTCTAACCACTTAACTCCTTGGGCATATTTTTTTTCCCCTCCTTGGGAGGATTTTTTTTTTTTTTTTTTTTTTTTTTAATGCCCATGGCATATGGAGGGTCCCAGGCTAGGGGTCTAATTGGAGCTGTTGCCACCAGGCTACGCCAGAGCCACAGCAATGCCAGATCCGAGCCGCTCCTGCGACTTATACCACAGCTCTCAGTCAGATCCTTAACCCACTGAGTGAGGCCAGGGATCGAACCCACGTCCTCATGGATACTAGTTGGGTTCGTTAACCACTGAGCCATGATGGGAACTCCTCCTTGACAGTTTGAGTTTGACCTATGTGCATCAGGCTGGGTGGGCCTCCTAAGTCAGAAGCTCTTTTTTTTTTTTTTTTTGATCTTTTTAGGGCCACACCTGCAGCCTACAGAGGTTCCCAGGCTAGGGGTCTAATCTGAGCTATAGCTGCCGGACTACGCCACAGCCATAGCAACTCGGGATCTGAGCCGTGTCTGCGACCTACACCACAGCTCACGGCAACGCTGGATTCTTAACCTACGAGCAAGGCCAGGGATCGAACCGCAACCTCATCATTCCTAGTTGGATTCCTTTCTGCTAAGCCACGATGGGAACTCTGAAGTCAGCAGCTCTTGATGGGGCTTTACAGGAAGGAGAACCCTGGGCTGTGAGCAGTGTCCCTGCTGCCAGCAACTTGTACTCCAGGGAGTCCCAAGTCTTTAATTAAAAAAACTCTGGGAGTTCCCGTCGTGACTCAGTGGAAACGAATCCGACTAGGAACCATGAGGTTTCGGGTTTGATCCCTGGCCTTCCTCAGCGGGTTAAGGATCTGGTGTTGCAGTGAGCTGTGGTGTAGGTCGCAGACGCGGCTCAGAGCTCGAGTTGCTGTGGCTCTGGCGTAGGCCAGTGGCTACAGCTCCAATTCAACCCCTAGCCTGGGAACCTCCATATGCCACAGGAGCGGCCCAAGAAATGGCAAAAAGACAAAACAAAACCAAAAAACCCCAGAGTTCCTGTTGTGGCGCAGTGGTTAACGAATCCGACTACAAACCATGAGGTTGCGGGTTCGATCCCTGCCCTTGCTCAGTGGGTTAACGATCCGGCGTTGCCGTGAGCTGTGGTGTAGGTTGCAGACACGGTTCGGATCCTGCATTGCTGTGGCTCTGGCGTAGGCTGGTGGCTACAGCTCCGATTCGACCCCTAGCCTGGGAACCTCCATATGCCGCGGGAGCGGCCCAAAGAAATAGCAAAACAAACAAACAAACAAACAAAAAAACCACAAAACCCAAAAAACAAACAAACAAAAAACCCCAAAACAAAACAAACAAACAAACAAAAACCCCCAAAAAAACAAAAAACTCCGGAGGTTTACGTTCTGTTTTGTTTTGTTTTTGGAGTTCCCTAAAACTTATGTGGAAATGCAGAGGGCCCAAAATAGTAAAAACACCTGTTTAAGTTGGAGGATATACAGTTCTCAATATCAAAACTTTCAACAAAGCTATAATAATTAAGACTTTATGGTATGGCATAAAGATAAACATATAGGTCAATGGAAAAGAAGAGCCTAGAAACAAACCCTTAATAGTTATGGTCAATTTTTCAACAAAAGTACCGATACCATTCAATGGCGGAAGGAATAGTCTTTTCAACAAATGGTGCTGGATTAATGGATATCCATCCAGATGTGAACAGATGAATCTAGACTCTTACACTATACAGAAATGTTAACTCACGATGGATCACAAACCCAATGTAAAACCTGAAACTACAAAACTTTTAGAAGAAAATATAGGAGGAAATATTTGTGACGTTGAGTCAGGCAAATATGTCTTAGATATGCTGCCAAAAGTATAGTCCATAAAAAGAAAAATTTGATGAATTGTACTGCATCACAATTAAAAATGTATATGCTTAAAAAAGACACCATTAAGAAAATGAAAAGAGAAGCCACAGACTGGGAGAAAATATATGCAAATCATATATCTGATAAAGGACGTATATCCAAAATATATAATTTTTTTTTTTTGCTTTTTAGGCCCTCATGTATGGCATATGGTGGAGGTTCCCAGCCTAGGGGGTTGAATTGGAGCTACAGTGGCCGGCCTACGCCACAACCATGACAATACAGGATCCAAGCCGCATCTGCCACCTGCGTCACAGCCACAGCAACGCTAAATCCTTGATCCACTGAGTGAGGCTAGGGATTGAACCCACATCCTCATGGTTCCTAGTCGGATTCGTTCCTGATGCTCCACGATGGGAACTCCTCTAAAGAATTCTTATGACTCGGTAAGGAGAAATCATTATAAAATGGGCAAAAGATTTGAATAGGTATTTCACCAAAAGCTATGTGATTTGTTCAATAAGCACACAAAAGATGCTCCGATGAGCAGTCATTGGGGAAATGCAAATTAAAACTAGAATGAAATACTGCTTCGCACACACTGAAATAGCCATCATCAAAAAGACAGTACCAAGTGTAGGAGAGCATGTGGAGAAATTAGAACCCTCGTGCCTTGCTCGTGGGAATGTAAAACGGTGTAGCTACTTAGTTTGAGAGTTACTTTTAAAAGTTAAACATAAATTTACTGTGTGAGTCAGAAATTATAGGAATCTACTCAAGAGCAACAAAAGATATCCACAAAGACCTGTCGGTAAATGTTCATAATAGCCCCAAACTGGAAACAACTTAAATATGCACAACTAGTGAAGTGGATAAAGAAAATATTGGTTATTGACGCAACAGAATACTATTCAGCAACAGCAAAAAAAAAAAAAAAAAAAAAAAAACAAAAAAAAAACCGAAAAAAATCAATACATGGTGCAATATGAACCACACAAACATACCAAATGAAAGCCGTATGCAAAAATCCACATAGTACATGAATCCACTTATATGAAATGTCCAGGTAGATCAAGCAGACAGTAGTTGAGTAGTTGCCTGGTGACGGCAAATGGGCACCAGAGATCTTCTGGGGATGATGGAAATGTTCAAACATTGGGTCGTGGGAGTTCCCGTTGTGGCTCAGTGGAAATGAACCTCATTAGCATCCATGAGGACGCAGGTTTGATCCCTGGCCTCGCTCAGTGGGTTAAGGATCTGGTGTTGCCGTGAGCTGTGGTGTAGGTTGCAGATGCAACTTGGATCCCAGGTTGCTGTGGCTGTGGCAGGCCAGGGGCTATAGCTCTGATTAGACCCCTAGCCCGGAAAGCTCCATAGGCTGCAGGTGTGGCCCTAAAAAGACTAAATAAATAAATAATTGGATTGTGTACAACTTGGTAAATTTAGTAAAAATAATTACATCCTTGAAATGGGTGATTTTATGATACGTGAATTTTTAATAAAACTTTTAACAAATGAGTTTTTATTACAGTGGGTGGCACATGGTCTTCAATAAATGAGTCTTTTTTTTTGTCTTTTTAGGGCTGCACCTGCGGCATATGGAGGTTCCCAGGCTAGGGGTCGAATTGGAGCTGCGGCTGTCAGCCTGCACCACAGCCACAGCAACTTGGGATCCGAGCTGCATCTGTGACCTATACTATAGCTCACGGCAACACCAGATCCTTAAACCACTGAGCGAGGCCAGGGATCGAACCTGCAACCTCATGGTTCCTAGTCGGATTCGTTTCTGCTGCACCACAGAAGGAACTCCAATAAATGATAGTCTTATTCTTTGAGGATGTATTTCACCTTCTGAGTTCAGACCCAATGCCTCAGAGGGCCAGGATGGCAAACGCTCACAGCTGGCATCTACTGTGTACTCAGACCCAGATCTGTGCTGATCGCTCTGTGTGCTCTGCCTTCTTTTAATCTCACAACAATTCTTTGACATAGGTGCCTGTTTACAGATAAGGGAATGGAAGCTTCGTTAAGGGTATGGGGTCAAGGTGTGCAGAAGGCCTTGCCTCCAACAGATCTAACCTGTCCTAATATGTCAGGAATCTTTAAGGCCTAGGAATTCCTAGTCTGGCCATGGGGCTGGCTAGGTGGCTCTGAGCATGTTCTCTGTTCTGCTTGGTCCTGCGGAAGCCTTGGCTTTTTAAGGACTTGCTGTTCTTTCTAGATTAATTGGGAGTTCTGCTATGGGATGAGATTGTTGGTCCCCATAACAGTAACTACCTGACTCGGACTCATGATTCTCCTGGTTACAAGAGAACCCTTTTTTTTCTTGAGGTGTCAAATTTTTTTTTGGAGTATAGATTTACAATGTTGTGTGTCATGTGTATATAGCAAAGTGATTCAGTTTCACATGTATTTTTTGATTCTTTTCCGTAATAGATTTTTATAAGATATTGAATATAATTCCCTGTGCCATATAGTAGGTCCTTGTTATCTGTTTTATATATAGTAGTGTGTATCTGCAAGTTTCAAATTCCTAATTTATCCCTCCCCCTTTCCCTTTGGTAACCCTGTTTGTTTTCTGTGAGTCTATTTCTGCTTTGTAAATAAGTTCATTTGTATCTTTTTTAGACTCCATTTATTAGTGATTATCACATGATATTTATCTTTGACTTACTTCATTTAGTATGATAATCTCTAGGTCTATCCATGTTGCTGCAAATGGCATTTCATTTTTTTTTATGGTTGTAATATTCCATTGTTTATGATACCACATCTTTATCCATTCATCTGCTGATGGACACTTAGGTTGCTTCCATGTCTTGGCTATTGTAAATAGTGCTGCAGTGAATATTAGGGTATATGAATCTTTTTGAATTATGTATTTTTCTGGATATATACTCAGGAGTGGGATTGTAGGCTCATACGGCCATTCTGTTTTTAGGGTGGGTTTTTTTTGTTTGTTTGTTTGTTGTTTGTTTTCCACTATATAGCATGGGGACCAAGTTACACTTACATGTATACATTTTTTTCCTCCCTTTGTTCTGTTGTGATATAAGTATCTAGACATAGTTCTCAATGCTACACAGCAGGGTCTCACTGTAAATCCATTAAAAGAGCAATAGTTTGCATCTGATAACCCCACACTCCTGGTCCCTCCCACTCCCTCCCCTTCCCCCTTGGCAGCCACAAGTCTATTCTCCAAGTCCATGATTTTCTTTTCTGTGGAGATGTTCATTTGTTCTGTATATTAGATTCCAGTTATAAGTGATATCATATGGTATTTGTCTTTCTGACTTTTTTCACTCAGTATGAGAGTCTCTAGTTCCATCCATGTTGCTGCAAATGGCATTATATCATTCTTTTTTATGGCTGGGTAGTATTCCATTGTGTATATATATACCACATCTTCCTAATCCAATCATCTGCCAATGGACATTTGGGTTGTTTCCATGTCATTGTGAATAGTGCTGCAATGAACATGCAGGTGCATGTGTCTTTTTTCAGGAAACTTTTGTCTGGATATATGCCCTGTTTTTAGTTTTTTAAGGACCCTCCATACTGTTCTCCACAGTAGCTACATCAGTTTACATTCCCACCAACAGTGTAGGAGGGTTTGGTTTTTCTTCACCCCCTCTCTAGCACTTATTACTTGCAGACTTTTTGATGATGGCCATTCTGATGGGTATGATACCTCATTGTAGTTTTGATTTGCATTTCTCTTAATAATTAGTGATGCTGAGCATCTCTTCACATGCCTATTGGCCCTCCGTATGTGTGTCTTTGGAAAAATGTCTGTTTAGGTCTTCTGTCAATTTTTTGACTGGGTTGTTTTTTTGGTATTGAGCTGCATGAGCTACTATGACCCCTCTTGACCCATACTGGAGGAAGGTCATGTGTGACAGGTCATTTCTGAACACTGCCCAGAGATTTGCACTGGCTTCTGTGACTTGTGCAAATCTCTTCCTCACACCTGCCTTGGGAGTCCCTGGCAGTCATGAAGACTTTTCTCCAGGCTTTTCCCTCAGGTGGGACTTGTAGCTGAGGTCCTTTCATTATCATCCTTGGGCCGCAGTGCATCCTCACTGCAGAAGGAGAGCTCCTTTCATCAGTTTGGAATATTCTATCCCTTAGGGTTTAGCTCCTGCTGACGCTCTAGGCTACGAGGTTGGAAGGGTATGATGGAGTTTCGGTGGCTAGTTGGGCTTATGTCCTGGGGCCCAAATCCTTCTCCCACTTCCACTGCATTGCTCAAGTCCTGGGACTCCATGGTTTCATTTGCTGTGACTTTGGAGCACCGTGGCTGCTGTTTTACATTTGATTCCTATTAGTAGTTAATGCATATAAAAGGAGGGTGTAGATGCTCAGATGGTCCTCCATGAGGTCAAGTAGGAGTGAAAATCTCCATCCACCAGCAGACAAATTTGCAGTTCTGGGCACTTTTTTGTAGCTGACAATTTGATGTGATTAATAGTTTATCTTGTACCTAAACTGCCTCAAACGTCTTCTACTTTTTGCCTTTGCTAAAGGCATTCTCCATATCTGGATTCAATCCACCCATTAATCACTACTTATCAGATACCTTCCATGACCAGGCCCACAGGAGACAATGAAGCCTAAAAGTCTTCTCCTTCCTAGCAGCTTTCAGGCCATCTGGAGAGACTGCGTGCGCAGATATAAAGAGGAAATTTACATTAACTGAGATAACAGGATGGGGAGGGGATAACCCCACAGCACCGATAAAATGATGGTTACGGATCACTTGGGTCAGGCTTTCCATGGGCGGCACTTAGCAAGGACCCAGACAAGCCCACCGCCAGGGCAGGCCTCAGGGTACTGGCAGCCAAGGCTGATTGCTCTCCTGGAGGCCAGGGTGGGGTGGGCACTACCTTGGGCTCATGGTCCTGGGAGAGGCCACGCTCTGCTCAGCCAGAGCGGCGCTGTTGACCCATAATCCAGAGTTGTCTATTACTTTTAGCTGAAATTTGGGGGTTATCTGTGATTTTTCCAGCAGCCCTCTCACCTTCAAATTTGCTCGATTCCCAAACCACTTTGCTCCTGGATAATTAAGAAGGAAAAGTATCTATTTAGGCCATTACAAGGCGAACGTTAACTCAAGTCCCTCTTCTTCGAGTTGACTCCCCATGTCTGATGGCCCAACTGACCTTTCTCCTGGGCCATCCCTCCTTCTGCCCCTTCTGTCCTGTTTTAGCTCGATCATTTTTGTCTTTTGTCATTTTAGGGCCAAACTTGTGGCATGTGGAGATTCCCAGGCTAGGGGTCGATTTGGAGCTGTAGCTGCCAGCCTACGCCACAGTCCCCGTCACTCAGGATCTAAGCTGCATCTGCAACCCACATCATAGCTCAACGGCAACATGGGATCAAGGCCAGGAATCGAACCTGCATCCTCCTGGATGCTAGTCAGAATCGTTTCTACTGAACCCCTGACCTGCCTTTTGTAGTAAGAAGGAGGTTATAGCCACTCTCCATGACATGGTTTCTACAGGGAGACGTATCCTGTGTTGAGGTAATAACAAAGCGAATCTGCCTCCTCCCTCCCTCCCACGAGGACTGCCTGGGTCTGGAGGCGGGAGGGGAGTGGGGAGGATGTGGGGAGGCCTCACCCCTTTCAATGTTCAATCTGAGCTGCTTGCTCTTCATCTGGACTGTATATGTATGTTGGGCTTCAGCATACGATTCCCTTTGAATGTTGAATCGTGTTCTGAAGCAGAACTGGTGAAAACCGCTGTTTTAAGAAAGCTGGTATTAAGAGGAATGCTGACCTAGTGATTTAAAAGAAGGCTGCTTGTGGACTTGCCATCATAACCCCAAGGGGAAAATGCACGGTTAGTCCTGGACATGTGCCAAGTTCATGCTCTTGACTCTGCTCGGTACTAAGATCATCACGGCCTAGATGTTTGTTCCAGCGTGCAATTTTCAATCACGTCTTAACCCTGAAGAGAACGAAGCCGCATTCAGTGTTGCAGGACTAGAAAGATACGTCCGTTTACATTTTTGCACTGTTTGCATTTGCATCAATGACGGTTTTAGAATTTGTTTATGGAATGCCCTTTTCCTAAACAGACTTTTCCCTCCCATTTTCTAAAGATAACACTGAAAAATATTTTGTGTTCAGGCTTGAAATTACTAAATAATCGGAAAGTATGATGATTTTCCTCATGTCGGGCTTCTTTGGATAAACTACAGGCTTTGTCCCGTCTGATGTTTTGTCACGAAGCGTGGCTTCAGTGCATACAGCGTGGCTCACAAGAAGAGGCGATGCTGGCAAGTGGTAAGCACCGGAGCAGGGAGTCAGAAGCCAGGTATTTCTGACTCTCTTGCTCATCACGATTCGAGTAAGTTCTTAACAGCTGGATTCTTAGGAACAAAGATACAGGCCTTGCTGACTTCACGGGCTTGTTCTGGGCTGAAATGAATAATGCTCTGTGAAGGCTTTTTGCAAATGCCAAGAGCTCTACAAATCCGCATGGTGGTATCACCTGACGTGAACGAGGCTGCCTTTTCTCTTGGCAGCGATGCTTGTCTAGAGTCACGCTGACATCTCCTTCCAGGTAGAGTTTCTTCAAAGAGAAGAAGGAAACTATAAAAGCTGCAGGGGAGTTCCCGTCGTGGCGCAGTGGTTAACGAATCCGACTAGGAACCATGAGGTTGCGGGTTCGGTCCCTGCCCTTGCTCAGTGGGTTAACGATCCGGCGTTGCCGTGAGCTGTGGTGTAGGTTGCAGACGCGGCTCGGATCCCGCGTTGCTGTGGCTCTGGCGTAGGCCGGTGGCTACAGCTCCGATTCAACCCCTAGCCTGGGAACCTCCATATGCCGCGGGAGAGGCCCAAGAAATAGCAACAACAACAACAACAAAAAAAAAAGACAAAAAAAAAAAAAAAAAAAAAAAAAAAGCTGCAGGACTTACCTGAAGTAATGACGTAGAGATGTTTGGTAATCTTTATAAATATCATTTTTAAAGACAGAAAAGTGGATTATCGTGCTTGCATGTTTGTAACTTGGGTTTTATTCTTCACTACCGTGCTTTTACCATTCCATACAGACTCGGCATTTATGTTTCAAGTCCATAGACTTTCTCATTCCTTTATTGTGTTTAAAATAGAGGTATTACAAAGGAGAGGGTAACAACAGTGACAGTGCTTTATATGTTTCTTTATCCTGTGTCCATGAAGTAATTAGTACTAACCGGAAAGCAATAATCTTTGGCACATGTTTTAAGTGTGGAAACGGCAGATTCCACATCTGTTGTGTTAGGATAGAGAAACGTTACAAAGATGAATGCAGAAACAGTAAGCTCTTTTTTTCTAAAAGAAATTTTAGGATGTTTACAAGATTAAAATACTTGAGGATTTTTTTTAAATGGAAAACATTGAGTTTTCAAACCTAGTACAAAGGAGCTGCCCTTGATCAATTTACATTTAGAATATAGCATGTCCCTTTCCCTCATCATGTGTTGTTACAGAGGAAATGGGTTTCAGCATACGTGATTCAAGTGGGAAAAATGCATATTTAATTCCAAACTATTCCTTAAGACTGGAGGAAAAAAAAAATCTCTTTTGGAGTAGTCATGTTTATTTTATAGTAACTCTGTAGCTGAGCAATTTATTATGTTAATACAGGAATACAAACAGTTTTATCGAAAAAAATACTATTTTCTAGCTGCCTTACAGAAATGATTTACTCAAGAAAACAGAACAAAATTTCTCAGTTTCATTAATCAACTTTGTAAATATTCTGCCAGAGCTTTTTTCTCTTGGGATGGGGGAAGCAAATAAAGTTTAAAAGCTCATATGTGTCTATTTTGTTTTAGCTTGGTGTATTTATTAAGAGTAAATTCTGTATGTCTTTGCAGCTCATCAATGTGTGTATTTAGAAGTTTTTCAAGTTCTTTTGCTCGCTTCTCCTCCTCCAGAAGGAAATGCTGGGCAGCCAAAGAAGCTGGAAAGGATATATCTGGGGGAGACTAAAGAAAGGAAGAAAGAAAAGTTAGATGAGGAACACAAAGCCTTTTAAAATCTTCGTATTTCTGGGTATGCCTCATCCTTGACAACTATCAAACAGTGCAACTCTTACTGAAATACTCTTATCTTAAGCTGAATTCTCTCTACCAGTGTGATGTGGTTGCTGCTCATGAAATCCTCAAGGAATGAAAACATCAAGACTCTTGTAGAGTTTGGCAAAGAAAGCTTATAGAGGAAAAAAAATAAGCATTGGCTTTAAAAGGAGGCTCACTGCTGCACGGAGTTAGCCAGGTGAGGAGCGCTAAAAGCATGATGCATCACGGGGGGTGGGGGGCTGGGGGCGCATGACGCTGGGGTGTATCTTGTTTGTCCAGTGACAGCTGAGACCACATCAGTGACGAGTGCCCAGTTCCACCCTGTATGGTGGTGTGGAAGTGCTCAGCTAACCATGACCTGTTTGGTGCTTATTTACACACACACACACACACACAATGTGTGGCCGAGGAATAAAGGGCAGTAATAGGTGACTTTACAGTGCTTCATTCAAAACAAATTTGTACTTTAATTTTTATTTATTTGTCTTTTTGCCTTTTTCTAGGGCTGCTCCTGTGGCTTATGGAGGTTCCCAGGCTAGGGGTCCAATCAGAGCTATAGCCACAGGCCTACGCCAGAGCCACAGCAATGCAGGATCCAAGCCGCATCTGCGACCCACACCACAGCTCACGGCAATGCTGGATCGTCAACCCACTGAGCAAGGCCAGGGATCGAACCCACAACCTCATGGTTCCTAGTCGGATTTGTTAACCACTGCGCCATGACGGGAACTCCTGTACTTTAATTTTTAGTTCTGTGGCCCTCTCCTTTAACTTTTGTTTTATTGGAAGAATGGGATTTTATAAAGCATATGAAGAGTCACTGATCTGCATGCAGGTGAAGTCTGTTATAGGGGGATCTAGTTCACTAGTCTGGCCTCTGCCAAAAGGGTATGGATCATGGCAGGGGACAGCGGAATACTTATCCAAGCAGAGCTTATCTGTAGCTGCTACGCCAGATACTCTACCTAAAGCAGAATCTCACAGTCCTGGGTTCGTGGTACACTGCCTCTGATCTGGCAAATGCATTCTTTTTAATACTCAGTAAGGAAGAAGATCAGAAGCAGTTTGCATTCACATGGGATAGTACACATCCACATTCTCACCACAACAGTATATGTTAATGTCACAATACATTCTGAAGGAGCCTGGCCATCTGGACAGTCCAAGACTACAGTCTATAGGACATTATATATTAACACGCACATCATGCTACAACCTGATAAGCAAGAAGTGGTAAGCATGTTGAAGGCTTGGAAAGACATAGATACTCCAGAGAGTGAAAGATAAACTCCGTAAGCAATTCAGGGCCTGACACTTTATGGTATCAGCATGTCAGGACATCTCCTTTTAAGGACAAATTAATGTAGCTTGCATTTCATATCACTAGGAGAGAAACACAAAGCTTGGCAGGTCTCTTCAGGTGTTAGAGGAAGCATATTCCATTCTCAGGAGGAATAATCTTATTTATTGCATGACACAGAAGGCTATTTTCTGTTTGGTTTTGAGCAGGGCCCAGTGCAAGGAAGAGCTGTGCAGTAAGTTGGGAATGTGAGACAAAGAGTCCCACTACTTGGGCCAAAAGACTCAGCAGATCCCACACTAGAAGAATCTCTGTAGAAAGAAAGAATCCATAGCCACCTGGACATATAGGGCTCAGCTCACCAGAGGGCCAAGACCCAGGCCCACCCACCACTGGACAGGCACTAGCCTCTGTCACCAGGAAGCCTGAACATGCCTCTAGACCAGCCTTACCCACCAGGGAGCAGACACCAGAATTAAGAAAACTACAATCCTGCTATGCAGGCCAGACCCTACCCTGGGGAAAGCCGTAGCCCTGCCCACTAGTAGGCAAATGCTATCTTCCAGACACCCTGGTCCCCTTACTCAATTGTATCAGGAATTGCTCTACTGCCATCACCCTGCCACCAATGAAATGAGATCTGGGATCCCTGGACCCTGCACCCAGACTCCAGGAACCAGCTCTTCTGGCACTAACTGTAGGATCTGGCTTTACCTGTCACTGGGTGGTCCCTGACTCTGCCCACTGGCAAGCCAGCACTATCCCTGGGGTCCCCAATGATTCCACAACCAGCTCTTCAGGCCCCACTAAATCCCAGCCAGCAGTATCTGCACAAGGCAGGACCAGGCAACCAGCCAGACTAGGGGCCAAGCAAGCCTACCAGAGCCAATGTCAGCCTGCCACAACAGAAGGACTCATGCAGCCCTCTTAGGGGAAACCTTGGAGCACCTAGGTTGGTGGCCAGAGGTGAGTGCACTGCTGGGACACATAGTGTGCCTCCTACAGAAAGCCACGTCTCCAAGGTCAAGAAATGTAACTAACCTACCACATACATAAAAATACAAATAGCAACTTAGACAAAATGAACTGGCAGAAGAATATGTTGCAGATGAAAGAACAAGATAAAACCACAGAACAGAAACTAAGTGAAGGAGACAGGCAGTCTACCCAAGAGAGTTCAATGTAATGATCTTGGGAGGAGAACAGATGCACAGAGCAAAAAGTTAAAAGTTTTTAGAATTAGAAAGTATAAAGAACAACCAAACAGAGATGAAGAATACAATAACTGAAATGAAAAATATGCTCAAAGGAATCAATAGCAGACTAAATGATTCAGAGGAATGGATCAGTGAGCTGGAAAACAGTAGGGGAAAGCACTACCACTGAACTGAAAAAAGAAAAAGAAATGAGGACAGTTTAAGAGATCTCTGGGACAGCATCAAGTGCAATAATATTTGCATTACAGAGGTCCCAGAAGGAGAAGAGAGAGAAAGGGCCTGAGAAAATATCTGAAGAGATAATATCTGAAAACCACCCTAACCTGGGAAAGGAAACACTCACCCAAGTCCCATACAGGATGAAACCACAGAGAAACACATTGAGATGCACTGTCATCAAAATGACACTTTTTTGTGTGTGCTTTTTAGGGCTACACCAACAGCATATGGAAGTTCCCAGGCTAGGGGTTGAATCAGAGCTGTAGCCGCCAGCCTATGCCACAGTCACAGCAATGTGAGATCCGAGCCGTGCCTGCAACTTACACCACAGCTCATGGCAATGCTGGATCCTTAACCCACTGAGTGAGGCAAGGGATCAAATCTGCGTCCTCATGGATGTTAGTCAGATTCATTTCTGCTGAGCCACAATGGGAACTCCCAAAATGACAAAAATTAAAGAGAGAGAAGACTAAAAGCAATAAAGGAAAAGCAACAAATAACATATGAGGTAATTCTCAAAAGACTATCAGCTGATTTTTAGCAGAAACTCTGCAGGCCAGAAGGAAGTGGCATGATATAATTAGAATAATGAAAGAGAAAAAAAATCTACAACCAAGAATAGTCTATGCAGCAAGGCTCTCATTTAGTTTTGATGGAGTAACCAAAGCTTTATGTACGAGAAAAAGATAAAAGAATTCAGCACCACCAAACCAGCTTTACAACAAATGCTAAAGGAACTTCTCTAGGCTGGAAAGAAAAGGCTACAACTAGAAATAAGAAAATTACAAGATGGAAAAGCTCACTGGTAAAGGCAAACATACAGTAAATTTAGGAAATCATCACACACAAAGCTAATAGGTTAAAAGATAAAAAGTAGTAAAATAATTTATATCCACAATAAGCACGTAAAGAATGCACAAAACAATTAGATTTAAAATCAAAAACAGTAATCATGAAGGGAAGAGTATACAAATGCAGGGTATCTAAAATGTGTTTGAAATTAAGAAATCAGCAACTTACAACAAACACCTATAAATACAGACACCTATACAAAAACTTCAGGGTAACTGCAAAACAAAGATCTATAATATATACACAAGAAAGAAAAAGAAATCAAAACCTGACACTAAAGATAGTCATCAAATCACAAGAGAACAAAAATTAAGGAAAAAGACCTACAAGACAAATCCAAACAATTAACAAAATAGCAAGAGGAATATACATGGATAATTACCTTAACTGTAAACAGACTAAATGCTCCAACCAAAAGACACAGATTAGCTGTACGGATACAAAAACAAGACTTAAATATTTGCTACATACAAGAGACTCACTTCAGATCTAGAGACACATACAGACTGAAAGTGATGGGATGAGAAAAAATATTCCACACCAATGGAAATCAAAAGAAGGCCAGAGATGCAATACTTATATCAGAAAAAATAAAGACTCTTACAAGAGACAAAGAAGCACACTACATAATGAGAATTGATTCAAGAAGATATAACAATTGTAAATATATATGCACCCAACTCAGGACCACCTCAATATATAAGGTAAATATTAACAGATATAAAATGAGAATTGACAATAACACAATAATATTGGGGGACTTTAAAACTTCACTTACAGCAATGGACAGATCATGCAGAAAGAAAACTGAAAGGAAATATAGGCCTTAAATGGCACACTAGACTAGATGGATTCAACTGATATTTATAGAGTATTCCATCTAAAAGCAGCAGAATATACATTCTTTTCAAGAGCACATGGAAGACTCTCCAGGACAGATCACATGATGAGCCACAAAGCAAGCCTTGGTAAATTTAAGAAAACTGAAATAATAGCAAGCATGTTTTCCAACCACATGCTATGAGGCTAGAAATCAACTACAAGGAAAAAACTGCAAAAAACACAAACACATGGAGGCTAAACAATATGCTACTAAACAACCAATGGGTCACTGGAGGAAATCAAAAAATACCGATAGAAAAGTGAAAATGATGATCCCAAATCTATGGGATGCAGCAAAAGCAGTCCTATGAGGGAAGTTTATAGTGATACAAGCTTACCTTGGAAAATAAGAAAAATCTCAATAAACAACCTAAATTTATGCTTAAAGCAACTAGAGAAAGAACAGAACCCAAAGTTAGTAGAATGAATTATAAAGATCGAAGCAGAAATACATAAATTAGAGACTAGAAAAGAAATATAAAAGATCAATGAAACTCAAAGCTGCTTCTTTGAAAAGAAACAAAATTGATAATCTTTTAGCTAGACTTACCAAGAAAAAAAGGGAGAGGGTTCAAATCAATAAACTCAGACACGAAAAAGGAGAAGTTACAACCAACACCACAGAAATACAAAGGATTATAAACCCATGTACTTATGGTCAACTAATCTATGACAAAGGAAGCAAGAATATACAGTGGAGAAAAGATAGTCTATTTGTGTGTGTGTGTGTGTATAAAATAGGGTTAGGATATATATATGAATCAATTTTCTATACACCTAAACATTATAAATATATATAATACTCTTATGTATTATCCATCCTGATAGATTTCAATATAAGCCTTATGCTGATTACTCTAATATTTTATTTCCAGCTCTGATCTCTTCCTTGAATACCAGATTTACATATCCCATTTCCTATCTAATATCTCCATTTGCATGTCAAATAAAAACTTTACATTTAAGTATCCAACTTAGAAATCAAGGGTTTTCTCCTCTTACCCTGTTCTTTCCTAATCTTCCATGTCAGAGAGTGCTACTAGCATCTACCCCAAAGCTCAGGCTGAGACCCTAGGTGTCCATCTTTGAGTTTTTCTTTCCCATGCTTCCCACAGCCAATCCACTGTCAAGTCTGGTCTGTTCTTCAAAACATTTCCTGGATCTAACATATGGCTCTACCTTCACTGTTCCCAAGCAAGTATCATCATCTCGCCTAGACTACTAAAATATCCTGACAGTTGATTCTCTCCACTTCTACCTTTGCCCATCTATAATTTTATTCTTTATTTGGCAGTCAAATGGATCTTTTAAAAAGTTTCAAACAGATCATATACTCCCCAACTGCAGCTTTCCCATGGCTTCCCATTGCTTTAAAATAAAGTCCACATTCCTTCCCATGGCTATAGTCTCTACATACCTGGACCTCCCCTGCCTACTTCTCTGTCCTCATTTCATTCTGTTTTCTCTCTCTCTGCTTCCAAGGTCTAGACCACTCCCTTCCCTTTTTCTGGTTCTCAAACTTAACCAAACTTATTCCTTCCTTACAGATTTGCACCAGTGGTTCCCTCCGCCTGAAGCTCTCTACCCCAGATCTTTGCAAGACCCAATCTTTTTTTGGTTATTTTGGTTCAAGCTAAATGTCCCCTCCTCGGCAATCATTCTCCTGGCCACTCAACCTAAAGTCATCCCCCATACTTGCATCACTTCCTATCACATCATGTGCTTTTCATTACAGCATTTATCACCATTTGACATTTTCTTATTTATTCATTTGTTTTGTTATTAACTGTTCCCTCTTTTTTTTTGAGGTAAAATGTGTATAAAATAAGATTAATCATTTTAAAATGAGCAATTCAGTGGAGTTAGCACATCACAATGTACTAAAACCATACCTAGTTCCAAAATGTTTTCATCATCCTAAAAGGAAACTCTGTACCCATTAAGCCATCGATCTCTATCTTCTGCCCCCATTTTGCCCCTGGTAACCACTAATCCTCATTTGTTTCTATGGATTTACCTATTCTGGACATCTCATATAAATGGAATCATACAATTTACAATCTTTTGTGTCTGGCTTCTTTCACATAGCATAATGTTTTCTGGGTTCATCCACATTATAGCATGTATAAGTACTTCACTCCTTTTTATGACTGAATACTATTCCACATGCATACATACAACTAATTGTTTGTTCATTCACCCATTGATGGAGTCCCCCTCTTTTTTTTTCACCAGACTGTAGACTTGTCTGTCTCATCAAAGATGTGTCTAGAGGAGAACCTTCCATATAGTGAGTGATTAGTACATGCTTATTTTATCAATGAATGAATGAATGATGAATACTAATATTTAAGGGGCAGGTATAAGAGGGAGAAGCTTGGAAGCAGACTAGGAAAGACTGGGAAGCCAGGAAGGCAGCAGGAGAATCAGTGGAGAACGGTGTCTTAGACATCAGAGAACATGAGAGTATCAAGAGAAAGGGATTAAGGAAGATGAGTTCTTTAAACTGTACTTAATTAAGGAAGATGAGTTCTTTAAACTGTACTTAATTAACAACCAGGAGGTCACTTGTGGTCTGAGTCGGAACGCTATTGGTGCAGAAGTCAGAATTCAGCAATGCATGGAAACCACTGGACCCAGAATGGTGGTCTGGGCTGTCTTTCAGGGAACTCTAGGGCCTCCATCATGGCTTAACTTCCCTGTGCCCAGACCTACAACAGTAGAGATTTTCTCTCCTGGTTGACTCTATAGTTACAAACTCCTCAAAGGAATAATGTATAATTTTAGAGGTGGAAAGTAACCCAGTGTTCATTAAGTTATAGAACAGATAGTCTTGCCTGCTTTTTATAAAGCGCCTGCTAGTGCCAGGTACTATTTTAGGTGTTGGGGTTAAAACAGTAAACAAAAAAGAGAATAATATTCTACTTTAGTGGAGCTTCTAAAGTTCTATAGGAGGGAGACAAACAAACAAGTGAATAAAATGTTTTATGGTAAAGTGCTATGAAAAAAAAAACAAAAAAAAACCAACAACAACAAACCAAAAACTAGGATGAGGGGACAGGGAGCAATGAGGGAGGTGCCACTCTAGGGTGGTTGCCCGGGTGGTTGCCCAGGTGTTTCTGATAAGATGATAGCAGAGACTAAGCATTTTAAAATCATCTGATATTATGACAATGAAGCATTTAGCAAATTATCATTTTTTTTCCCTCTTGCTGGACTGGAGTATGTGCTTACTCTGGAGTCCTTAAAGATCAAGGTTTTGTTGATGCAGAATTTGCAAAGTCCCCTGAGAGGTTCCCTTAGCATAAATGAGGAAGTTTATTTATTGTTACAGAATTTTATTCTGTTTAAATAATTCTTGTATTTTATGTTGAGATGAAACAAAAGAGCATTTCAGGGTTTAGCAATTTCTAAAACTCCAGAAGTTAATCATTTCGCAACTTCTTCCACAGTAGCGTCTTGTTACCAGCCTCTACCAAAAGTAGATAATAGGTTCTAGAAAATCAGTAAAGTACTCATGGGATAGGTCAAACAGTTTAAATATTTTATAGCTTGGTTTTGTTTTTTGTTTTTATAATTTATATCCGATATTGGTATATCATGGAGGGGCACTGAAAAATTACATAATACACTCTGAATATAAGCAAAGGTAATTGCTAAGAGCACTACTAGTTTCTGAGATGAAAAACCTACATATCTTAAAACATGTGATTATTATGCTCAATAAATTAAATCACAAGGTACAAAATTTCAGCAGAGAACTAGAAACTTAAAAAGAATCACATAAAAATGCAAGAACAGAAAAATAATAAAAACTGAAATTAACCTACATAAGGTCACTTCTTCAAGGCTCAGAGAAGTAGTTGTTTCATCTTTTGCTTAGAAACCAAGACACAGAGAGTCAAGGAAAATGAAGAAAAGAAGAAAATGAAATTTGAAACCAGAGTTCCCGTTGTGGCTCAGTGGTTAACAAACCCGACTAGGAACCATGAGGTTGCAGGTTTGGTCCTTGGCCTCGCTAAGTGGGTTAAGGATCCAGCGTTGCCGTGAGCTGTGGTGTACGCTGCAGATGTAGCTTGGATCCCGCCTTGTTGCTGTGGCTATGGTGTAGGCCGGTGGCTACAGCTCTGATTAGACCCCTAGCCTGGGAACCTCCATATGCAGTGGGTGTGGCCATAGGAAAGAAAAAAAAAAAAAAAAAAAAGAAACCCTTCCCATCTGTTCAATGAGGTCAGCATAATCTGATACCAAGGTTTGACAGGGACAACAAAGGAATATTACAAGCTAATCTCTCTCATGAACATAAAGCAAAAATTCTAAACTAATATGAACAGACCAAATACAGTACTCAATTGTGATTTAAGAATTTGAAATTGGGTTAATAAACTATAACATCAAGAGAAAAACACATTAACAGATCAAAGGAGAAATTCTATCATCATTTCAACAGAGATGAAAAAAGCATTTGTTAAATTCAATATCAATGTGGAACAAAAATTTGGCAACTAGGAATAAAAGGAATTTTCTTAATATTTGAAAAGAAACCTACAAAAGATCTCTAGCAAATATTATAAACAATAGTGAAATATTGAAAGCTTTCCCTTTGTAACTGAAAGTGAAAGAAAGATGCCGGCAATACCACTTCTACTTAATATTTACTAGAGGTCCTACTCAGTACAGTAAGGCAAAAAAAAAAAAAAAGTATAAATATCTGAAAACAGGACATCAAACTGTCATTATTTGAATTTTGAATACAGAAAATCCAAAAGAATCTACAGAATTGGAAAACATGCGAGTTCAACTGAATAGTTCCATGGGAAAAGGGATTGAGATTCCTACTTCGCACATATGCAAAAATTAATTCCAGGTGTATATTTATATAAAAAAGAGCCAAAGTTCTGGAAGATAACATAGGATAATATTTTATAGATTTGGGACACATAAAAGTTTTAAATAGGACACCGAAAACATTAACCTGAAAGGAAAAGATTCATAAGTATGAGTATATTAAAATTAGGAATTTATGGTCATCAAAACATTCCAATAAGTGAAGAGGCAAGTAAGTAAGAAAGGAAAGAATGGGAGGAACTATTTGTACTTCATATAATCAATGAAGGGCTTATATCCAGAACATACAAAGAACTCTTATAAATCAATAGGAATAAAGCCAATCCAATAGAAAATTAGGCAAGAAAATCAAACAGATACTTTACAAAGAAGGCTATCAATACAGTCAATAAATTTATGAAAAGGTGTTCACCTCACTAGTTTCTAGAAACAAGAATTGAAACCCCAATAAGATGTTCCTACACACTGACCATGGAAGCTGAAATTAAAAAAACCAATAACACCGACAGTTGGAAAGAATATAAAAAAGGAGAATACTCACTACTTGCAGGGGGATGAATGGGCTCAAACAGGAAAACAGCTTGGCAGTACCTGACTGTATACATATTCTATGACCTAGCAATTCCACTCTTAGGTAAACAGCCAATGGAAATGCATACACATGTGCACCAAAGGCACTTATAAGAATGTTTTTGTAGCCTTATTTGTAATAGCCTTGAACAGGAAGTAATTCAAATGTTTGTCAACATTAGAATGGATAATTATCATTATGGATAATAATATTATTATGTAGTATTTATATACAATGTAATACTATAGAGAAACAAAAATGGGGAAACCATAGCCAACAACATGGATGATGACTCTTATCAAACAATGTTGAAACAATGGTTCACAAAAGAAGCCAGACCAAAGAACACACACAGTGTGATGCCACTTACATGCAATTTACAAGTGGCTACCAGTAATTCATGATATTAAAGAACAGGCTAGTGGCTGTCTTGGGAGCAAGCTGGAGTGACTGGAAGTGAACAGGAAGGGAGCCTCTGGAGTGCTGCTAACATTCTGGTTTTTTTTTCCTTAGTGGTAGTCACACTGCTGTGTTCCATTTGTGATAATTCATCTAGCTATCCAATTCTTTTTGGTTTTTGTTTGTTTTTTGCTTTTTAAAAACGTTTCACTGGACTATAGTTGATTTCTGGTTTGTGCATGTTTCTGTACATAGGTGAGAGTCAACAGATTTTTAAAAATAGGCACAAAAGATCACTTGTAGCTCTTTAAAATATACAGATATTTGAGGGCTCAAGGAATGTCCAGAAGTGACTTGCATTTTTAATAAAGTATCACTAGTAATTCTGGCCTGTACCAGAGGTGAAATACTTCATGAAACATTATAGATACTTTTCCTTGTATAAACACCCATGGCCAAATGACTTGCAGATCCATCCTGGAGTCCTTTTCAAAGAGCAACATTTTTTTTTTTAACCACCATGTACACATCAGTATATCAGTATCAGTATAAGAGTAATCACCCCAGGAAATGGGATTAAGATGGCAGAATAGAAGGACTGGAGCTCAACTTCTCTCCTAAAAACAACAAAATTCACAACTAAAGGCTGAGCAATCTTCACCCAAATGAAACCTTAAAAAAGATATCCTACTCCAGAAGAAAAAGAGGAGGCCACATCAAGAGGTAGGAGGAGCGATTTTGTGATATAAATAACCCCATACCTCCTGGGTGGGAAGCCCTACAGACTGGAAACTAACTGGTTCACAGAGACTCACCTACAGGAGTGAGAGCTTTGAGCCCCACATCAAACTCTCAAGTGTGGGGATCTGGCACTGGGAGAAAGAGCCCCTGGAGCATCTGGCATCAAAGGCCAGTGGGGCTTGTGCACAGGAGCTCCATGGGACTGGGGAAATAGAGACCCCATTCTTAAAAGGTGCACACAGAATTTCATGTGCACTGGGTCCCAGAGCAAAGCAAAGTCTCCACAGGAATCTGGGTCAAACCTGACTGCAGTTCTTGGAGGACATCCTGGGAAAACAGGGGTGAATGTGGCTTGTTGTGAGGGAAGGACATTGGAAGCAAAGCTCTCAGGAATATTCAGCAGCTGCCTTTCTTCGGAGGTGCCCATTTTGGGAAAATCTGGCCCCACCCCCAGTCAGGGCTGAGAGGCCCCAGGGCAAACAACAACCCAGGTGGGATCACAGCCCTGCCCCTCAGTAAACAGGCTGCCTAAAGACCCCTCAGACACACACCCACCTCTAATCCCATCCAGAGACAAAGCCCAACCCACCAGAAGGATTAGAATCAGCTCCACCTACTAGTGGGCAGGCATCAGCTTCTCCCATCAGGAAGCCTACAGCAAGCAACCACATCAACTTCAGCCACAAGGGGGGGCAGACACCAGAAGTAAGAGAGGCTACAACTCTATTATCTGTAAAAAGGTCACCACACCAGAAACCTATAAAAATGAAAAGACAGAGAACTGTAACTCAGATGAGGGAGAAAGGAAAAACCCCAGAAAATCAGCTAAGTGATGGGGAGATTCTTAGCCTCCAAGAAAAAGACTTTAGACTGTTGATGCTGAAGATGATGCAAGACATTGGAAATAAACTGGAGGCAAAATTTACAGGAAACAGTGAGCAAAGAGATACAAGATATCAAACAAACAAGAAGAGATGCAAACTACAATAACTGAAATAAAAAACTCACTAGAAGCAGCTAACAGCAGAATACAGGAGGCAGAAGAACAAATAAGTGAGGTGGAGGACAGATTAGTGGAAATTACAGATGCAGAACAGAAAAGAGAAAAAAGATTGAAAACAAATGAAGAGAGTCTCAGAGAACTCTGGGACAATGTTAAATGCACCAACATCTGTATTATAGGGGTGTCAGAAGGAGAAGAGAGAGAGAAGGGGACAGAAAAAATATTTTGAGAGATAATAACCGAAAACTCCCCTAACATGGGAAAGGAACCACTCACTCAAATCCAGGAAGCACAGCTAGTACCATATAAAATACACCCAAGGAGGAGCACCCCAAGACACATATTAATCAAACTGACCAAAATTAAAGACAAAGTATTGAAAGCACCTAGGGAAAAGAAACAAATAACATACAAGGGAACCCTGATAAGGTTATTGGCAGATTTTTCAGCAGAAACTCTACAGGCCAGAAGGGAGTGCCATGATATACTTAACGCGATGAAAGGAAAAAACCTCCAACCAAGATTAATTTACCCAGCAAGGCTCTCATTCAGATTTGAAGGAGAAATCAAAACCTTCACAGATAAGCAAAAGCTGAGAGAATTCAGCAACACTAAGCCAGCCTTACAACAAATACTAAAGGAACTTCTCTAGGCAGAAAAGAAAAGACAGCAACAGGAAATAAAAATGCCACAAATGACAAGGCTCACTAGTAAAGGTATATATACAATAAAGATATGAAATCATCCTTGCACAATTATACCACCAAAATCAGAAATCATAAGAGGTGGGTACAAATGCAAGACACTGGAGATAAACTTGCAAATAAGAGAACAACAACTTAAAACAATCTCATATACATATAGACTCTTATATCAAAACTTCAGAATAACTGCAAACCAAAAATCTACAATTGATACACAAACAAAGAAAAATCAACTCAAATACAACACTAAAGATAGTCATAAAACCACAAGAGGAGAGAACAAGAGAAGAAGGGAAGAAAAAAGAGCAACAAAAACAAATCCAAAGCAATTAATAAAATGGCAATAAGAACATATATATCAACAATTACCTTAAATGTTAATGGACTAAACGCTCCAACCAAAAGACACAGATTGGCTGAATGGATACAAAAACAAGATCCATATATATGCTGTCTTCAAGAGGCCCACTTCACTTCTAGGGACACATACAAATTGAAAGTGAGAGGATGGAAGAAAATATTTCATGTAAATGGGAATCAAAAGCAAACTGGATTAGCAATACTCCTATCAGACACAATAGATTTCAAAATGAAGAATATTTTAAGGGACAAGGAAGGTCAGTACATAATGATCAAAGGATCAATCCAAGAAGAAGATATAACAATTTTAGATATCTATGCACCCAACATAGGTTCACCACAATATATAAGGCAACTGCTAACAACCTTAAAAGGAGAAATCAGCAATAACACAATCATAGTGGGGGACTTTAACACCCCACTTACAGCAATGGACTGGTCAACCAGACAGAAAATCAAGGAGGAAACACAGGCCCTGAATGAAGAATTAGACCACATGGACTTAATAGATATTTATAGGACATTCCATCCAAAGGCAATAGAATGCACATTCTTCTCAAGTGCACATGGAACATTCTCTAAGATTGATCACATCCTGGGCTACAAATCCAACCTTAGTAACTTTAAGAAAATTGAAATCATATCAAGCATCTTTTCCAACCACAATACTATCCGACTGGAAATCAACAACAAGAAAAAATTTGCAAAAAAACACAAACACGGGGAGACTAAACAACATGCTATTAAACAACCAATGGATCACTGAAGAAATCAAACAGGAAATTAAAAAATACCTAGCAGCAAATGACAACGAAAATATGACACTCCAAAACCTATGGGTAGCAGCAAAAGCCTTTCTAAGAGGAAAGTTTATAGCAATACAAGCCCACCTCAGGAAACAAGAAAAAGCTCAAATAAACAAGCTAACTTTACATCTACAGCAGCTTGAGAGAGAAGAACAGACAAGACCTAAAGTTAGGAGAAGGAGAGAAATCATAAAGATCACAGCAGAAATCAGTGAAATAGAAACAAAGAAAACCATAGAAAAGATCAATGAAATGAAAAGCTGGTTCTTTGAAAAGATCAACAAAATTGATAACCCCCTAGCCAGACTTATCAAGCAAAAAAGAGAAACAACTCAAATCAATAAAATTAGAAATGAAAAAGGAGAAGTAACAACAGACATCACAGAAATACAAAGGATCGTAAGAGACTACTATATGCAACTATATGCCAATAAAATGGAAAACCTAGAAGAAATGGACAAATTCTTAGAAAAATACAATCTTCCAAGACTAAACTAAGATGAAATAGAAAAGATGAATGGACTAATCACAAGTACTGAAATTGCAACTGTGATTAAAAAACTTCCAACAAACAAAAGTCCAGGACCAGATGGCTTCACAGGCGAATTCTATCAAACATTCAGAGAAGAGCTAACACCTATTCTTATGAAACTATTCCAAAAAGTTGCAGAGGAAGGGATACTCCCAAACTCATTCTATGAGGCCACCATCACCCTGATACCCAAACCAGACAAAGATACCATACAAAAAAAAAAAAAAAAAACAAAAACAAAACTACAGGCCAATTTCACTGATGAACATCGATGCAAAAATCCTCAACAAAATACTAGCAAACAGCATCCAACAATACATTAAAAGGATTGTACATCATGATCAAGTGAGATTTATCCCAGGGATGCAAGGGTCCTTCAATATCCACAAATTAATCAGTGTGATACACATTAACAGACTGAAGAATAAAAACCATATGATTCTCTCAATAGACGCAGAACAAGCCTTTGACAAAATCCAACACCCATTTCTGATTAAAACCCTCCAGCAAGTGGGAATAGTGGGAACCTACCTCAACGTGATAAAGCCCATATGTGACAAACCCACAGCTAACATCATTCTCAATGGTGAAGAGCTGAAAGAACTCCCGCTGAGATCAGGAACAAGACAAGGGTACCCACTCTCGCCACTACTCTTCAACATAGTTCTGGAAGTCCTAGCCACAGCAATCAGAGAAGTAGAAGAAAGAAAAGGAATCCAAACTGGAAAGGAAGAAGTAAAACTATCACTATTTGCAGATGACATGATACTATACCTAGAGAATCCTAAAGACTCTACCAGAAAACTGTTAGAGCTCATCCATGAATTTGGCAAAGTCAAAGGATACAAAATTAATATACAGAAATTGACGGCATTTCTACACACTGACAATGAAAGAGCAGAAAAAGAAATTAGGGAAGCAATCCCATTTACTATTCATCCAAAAGAATAAGATACCTAAGAGTAAACCTACCTAAAGAGACAAAAGACCTGTACTCTGAAAACTATATGAAACTGAGGAAAGAAGTCAAAGACGACACAAATAGATGGAAAGATATACCATGCTTGTGGATTGGAAGAGTCAATATTATCAAAATGACTATACTACCCAAGGCAATATACAGATTCAATGCAATCCCTATCAAATTACCAAGACATTTTTCACAGAACTCGAACAAAGTATTTTAAAATTTGTTTGGAAGCACAAAAGACCCAGAATAGCCAAAGACATCCTGAAAAAGAAAAATGGAGCTGGAGATATCAGGCTCCCGGACTTCAGACTATACTACAAAGCGACATTCATCAAAACCGTATGGTACTGGCACAAAGACAGAAATAGAGATCAGTGGAACAGGATAGAAAGCCCAGAAATCAACCCACCCCCCTACAGTCAACTCTTCTATGACAAAGGAGGCAAGAATATATAATGGAGAAAGGACAGCTTGCTCAATAAGTGGTGCTGGGCAAACTGGACAGCCACATGGAAAAGAATGAAATTAGAACACTCCCTAATACCATACACAAAAATAAACTCACAATGGATTAAAGACCTAGAAATAAGACACTATTAAACTCTTCGAGGAAAACATAGGCCAAACCCTCTCCAACATAAATGACAGCCAAACCCTCTCCAACATAAATGACAGCAACATCTCAGATCCACCCCTTAAGAGTATTGACAATAAAAACAAAAACAAACAAATGGGACCTAACCAAACTTAAAAGTTTCTGCACAGCAAAGGAAAACGTAAACAAAACAAAAAGACAACCCACAGAATGGGAGAAAATCTTTGCAAATGAATCAACTGACAAGGGATTCATCCCCAAAATTTATAAACTCCTCCTACCTCTCAATACCAAAAAAAACAAACCACCCCATAAAAAAATGGGCAGAAGATCTCAACAGACAGTTCTCCAAAGAAGACATACATATGGCCAAAAAACACATGAAAAGATGTTCAACATCACTCATTGATAGAGAAATGCACATCAAAACCACTATGAGGTACCACCTTGCACCAGCCGGAACGGCCATTATCAAAAACTCTACAAACAGTAAATGCTGGAGAGGGCGTGGAAAAAAAGGAACCCTAGTACACTGTTGGTGGGATTGTAAATTGGTGCAACAACTGTGGAAAACAGTATGGAGATGCCTCAGAAAACTAAAAATTATACTGCCATTTGACCCAGCGATCCCACTCCTGGGCGTCTATCCAGAGAAAACCATGACTCGCAAAGCCACATGTACTCCAATGTTCATTGCAGCACTGTTTTCAATAGCCAAGACATGGAAACAACCTAAATGTCCATCGACAGAGGAGTGGATCAAGAAGATGTGGTACATATACACAATGGAATATTACTCAGCCATTAAAAGGAACGAAATACCGGCATTTTTAGCAACATGGATGGACCTAGAAATTATCATGCTAAGTGACGTCAGCCATACAATGAGACACCAACATCAAATGCTTTCACTGACATGTGGAATCTGAAAAAAGGACAGACTGAACTTCTTTGCAGAACAGATGCTGACTCACAGACATTGAAAAACTTATGGTCTCTGGAGGAGATAGTTTGGGGGGTGGGGGGATATGCTTGGGTTATGGGATGGAAATCCTGTGAAAATGGATTGTTATGATCATTATACAACTACAAATGTCATGAATTCATTTGAGTAATAAAAAAAAAAAGAAAAAAAGAGTAATCACCCCATAAAGAAAAGAAAAAAGTAATAATAATCAGCAACTCACCATTGGGAATACTTCATCATCACTAGCCAAAGGACTTGTCACTTCTTTGGTTTGAAATGGCAGAGGTGGCAATGGAGGTGTTGTACTTCTGTCTGGCTCGCGATCATGGCTAAGTCTAAAAGAGAAGGAATGAATGTCTTTATTGCTACCAAGGACACTGGCCTATTTAGGGAGCTAAGGATTCAGTTTCTCTGACATCTAACTGGAGGAAAAACACAACCAAGCATTTGGGCTTGTTACCTGGGTTTTTCTTTAATAATAATTTTCCTGATAATTTCTACTCCACTGGGGAAAAAAAAACTTAGAACAATTAATAATGAAACAGAAAAGTTTTGTAATTGTTAAAAATATTCTGCTATTGTTATTGCCTACACTGCTTCCCTTTCTGTGTTTTACTGTTTTATCTCTTTGTCATTTATTTAAATAACATGAAACCAGTTTGAGAAAAATCTCAAGACAGCTAACATGACTGCCCTTGACAGTTCTATTCTTTTTCTATTCTGTTTCACTTAACCTTGCTTAAAAGAATTATACTTTTTTTGATGCTAGAACAAGTTTCTGTATAATAATAATTCTAATGTCTATAGAGCTTAATAAATTATAGTATGTTTTCAATTTACATCATCTCCTAAACTCCTCCACACTTAGCTGTATGAACTATATCTTTCTGTGACTTTTAATTCCTTTCATATAAAAAAGGGTTGTTTTGAGAACTGAACCCTATAATCTGATGAAAGGCACAGCATGGAATTTGTTGTTTGTCCTAAAATATAGAAGATGAGACTGAAAATACCAGTGATACTGGTATTCACAAATGAATAGTAAAACAAACCAACTTACCCTAAAATTTTATACAAAAAGGTCCTAAAAGTATGGACTGTTTGGGACCAATGTCTTTTTGAACATCAATTCATGAAAATAGGGTTTATATTTAATCGGAATCATCAAAGACTATGAAAACATAGAAATCCTTTCCGTTTAAAATTATTTATTTATTTTTACTAATAATTCAAATCCTCCACAGGTATTGATTAACCATTTTCAAAGCCTTCATGTTTTAATTTCTCACAGTTCAAAAAAATTTACGTTATTTTTCTCTGTTCTTATCCAAAGACTATCTATCTATATAGACTTGTTTCTTATTATGCAAACATTTTCATAGCTATGCATACAAATAGCAATAAAAGTTAAGTGAGGCATCTGTAAATTAGTACATAAAAACAAACACAAGATGCTTTCCATTTTTACTTATCTTGAAATAGATCTTTTTTTTTAATCCATTCTCCCAAACCATAATTACCATGGAAACAGAACAGCAAATTAAACTGAAATAACATGGTTTATGATGTGCACAATAAAATGAAACATCCCACAATTCAAAGAGAATTATAACAATTGCATAGTGCATCTGCATAGAATTTTCAGCTGAACCTTTTAATTTGAGTGAGGTTACCATCTATATACTACAAAGCACAGAGGAAAAAATAAGATAATTATAGAAATGGTTCAAGAAATATACATATCTCTGTAATTTCAATTGTACAGAGATTTCAGGAAAAGTATTATTTGTCCTAAATCATCTAAATAATTATCTCAATTATCCATTTTTCTTTGGATGTACAGATATAATTTTATGGTCTTAATTACTGAAATTTATACATGAACATTCTTTTATGGTAAGATCAATAAAATGTAGAGGTTGAAAGGAAAGACTACCTTATGAACTGAAGTACTTTTGCTTTAAATCATCTTTATATCTGACAAGTTCTTCTTCTAGAATCATAAAATCCACCTTTCAAAAAATGCTAAGTATATCAATTTAAAAGCTATCTTAAAAGTTATCTCAAGGCTTTTAATACCCTCTCACAAGCTAGTCTGTTCAGTTAGCTTTTCCTCAGGCCCTATTCCAAGGCTTCTGTCTACTTTGCCAGGAGGGCGGGACCCCACTGCTTTGTTGGGGAGCAGAATTCTACCCAACTTGAGCGGGTTGAGCCTTCAGTCAACTCTCTGCACAGTTTAGAGAGTTGTCTGACTGTACATCCAATCCTGGCCCTCCATGGAACTTACAACCTTCCTTGGGTGACAGTATAAAGTCCTCGGCATGCAACAGGATCCCTTCACAAACTATGCATTTACCCGCTTCCAGCCGTGACTTAACGCTCCCTTCTATGACCTACTCCTTACTTCCTGGCCTACACCTGTTCAGCCGCTATGATTTTCTTCTAACAGAGCAAGACTGTGGCACAAAAACTTACTCAACTAATGTTTTGCTTCTAGATAACTATTCATTCCTTGACAAGGGATCCTATGGAGTGGTTATGACAAATCTCACTTTGTGCTTTTTTTGTATTATAAACTTTGAATTTGTTGACTAGATTTGAAGCATTGTTAATGATTAATATTTGTGACTAAACCAAAACCTTTCCAGTACATAACTTTTAAAGCCATATATTCACTTTTAGATATGAACTGTATATGGAGATAAAACTCCATTTATTCTACAACGGATTGGCCATTAAAATTAGTTGTATTAATAGCCCTGCAAGAATTCCCTCAGTGGTTAAGAATCTGGCATTGTCGCTGCAACGGCAGAGGTTTGGTCCCTGGCCCAGGAACTTCCGCATGCTACAGGCATGGCTGAAAAAGAAAAAAAAAAAAAAAGTAGCCCTGGAAACCACTGCTCTAAGTTGGCTTGTAAATTATCCTCTTACTTCAAAACTCTAACTTTTAAAAACTTTTAAAACATTTAATACCTCTTCACCAAATTCAATTACATCTCATTCATTATTTTTTTAAAAGTGTTGAATAACTTTTTTTTTATTGGAAAGCAAATCTTTTGGAATATCTAAAATGCTTCACATTTTAAGTGGATAAACATGAAAAATTTCTTATCACTTCTGAAAGGGGTGAAAAACAACAAAAACCGAGTTATTTCCAAGTGAATAAAAGGTTATTTAAATAATGTATGATATACATTTTCCTTAGTTAAAAGCAAAAAGTGGCAAAAGTTTAGACAACAGACCTTAAAATTGTGTGGAACATTATGTTTGCATACCTTTTACCTACAAGTTTTGTCCTTTCTAAGAGAGTTTAATAAGACCAATGCATTAGCCATTGATATGTAAATATGACTATATTTTCTGGTTATTTTATGCCTAATAAACACATATAGCCTTTACTATTTGACTTCATTGAGCTGTGCTGTGAGGGATGGAAAGGATATTTCATTTTTCACTCGCTAAAATGAGTCGACATGTGCCTTACGGTTCTCCACTCGTGAGTTCACAGTGTTCTTGCCTCTCAACACCTCTTTCCCCACAGTGGGTTCTGCATGGTAATAATTTATTCAGAACATTTGAAATGCTGTTCCTTTTAAAAATCAGGTCGCTGGAGAACACTAAAACCAGACAAGCCATTAAAACAAATGTAATGAAACTTCCAACAAATGAGACTGGCAGGACACAAGGCTTTGGAGCAGGAATAGTCGCCCCAACTCGTTATTGCGTCTCCTGCCTTCTCCTGGCAAGCTTTTTACCCTTTAGGCTGCCTTCTGTGCCCCTTACTGTCTTGCTTTTGTTAGGCACTTTTAACACATTCCCTCCTGCCCGAGAAAGAGAAAAGGGAGTGATCCGAAAAGTAAAATTCTCTTTAAAAATAGTACAAGGCAGAGTAACTATCTATTTCAATCACAATGCCTAGTGCCATCATCCAAGGCTTTCCAAGTTGTTCCCCACAGCAGGAACAGGAAACAAAGTTCAGTATCTAACAGGTGCTCCATACAGACCGTGGCTGATGGAGATGCACGGGAGGACCCCTTCCGACATTGGCAGGGGCCTGCTTTATCTTATAATGAGACAACGACACACAAGGGCTGACCATCCGACCCGTGGCGAAATGACTCCGGAGTAGCGAGGCGCTTTGTAAAGGGTTTACTCTGTTAGAAATTATATTCTTACCCCCGAATCAGGATTAGACCCCTCTGGACAGAGGTGCAGAGGTATTGGCCAGTAAGCACGGGCACGGTGCGGGAGAGAACCGGCCCCTGGCTGTGGCTCAGGACCTCTTCCAATCTCCTTACACTGCTTTTGGGCTGCTGCGACCACCGCCTCACCGCAGCCCCACCGGCAGTGTTTTGGGGTGCAACCAGCCTTCCCTCATTCCCTTCCTCAACCCCTGAAGAGGAGACGACCCCGCAGCACTTTTGAAGGGCTGCTGTTCCTTACATCCTCCCAACACACACAGAGCTGGCGAGGTGGAAAAGGGAGACAACTGTACCAGAGCCACGAGAAGGATGAACAGACATTTTTCTGGCCTGGCCCATGGATTTATGCGTTTATCTACCTGTAGACCAAGCCGCTGAGTTACAACGATGAGCCTGACATCACCCCTCCCCCACAGAACTTTTTTTTTTTTTTTTTTTTTTTGGTCTTTTTGCTATTTCTTTGGGCCGCTCCTGTGGCATATGGAGGTTCCCAGGCTAGGGGTCCAATCGGAGCTGTAGCCACCGGCCTACGCCAGAGCCACAGCAACGCAGGATCCGAGCCACGTCTGCAACCTACACCACAGCTCACGGCAACGCCGGATCGTTAACCCACTGAGCAAGGGCAGGGACCAAACCCGCAACCTCATGGTTCCTAGTCGGATTCGTTAACCACTGCGCCACGACGGGAACTCCCCAGAGAACTATTTTTTGAGGAAATGTCGGATTCAGCCATTTGTTTACCCACCAAAATATACTTTTTCGTTGTCGGAGAAGTATTAATATTATTATAAATACTAATAACTTTGTTAGTAATAGTAAAAATATCAATAATAATGGCTCACACTTATGGAAATATGTATGTCACATGGAACATGTTTTCTCATTTGATCCTCAGAAAACACCTATAATTATTATCTCTATTTGTCAGATGGGAAAACAAAGGTTAAGTGACTATCCCAAAGTTGTGAATATTAATTACATTGTATGAAAACAGCATGTAAGTCTTCGTGCCAAATACTATAAGCTATTCTAAGCAAAAGTTGTACTGAAGTTGCGACTAGACCTATTCACCATTTCTTGACACCATGGAGTATTAGTCTGATATCAAATAAGTTTGGGGAATCTTGCACGCCCTGCCCATTCTTAGAAACTCACAATGTAATTAGAATATTAATGGCTTTGAGAAATCCTGCAGAAAAGAAGCTGCTTCTTTTGTTGAATAATTTCAAAGTTTGGGAAAATGGTGTAACGCCTCCTGAGACTCCATAAGTATTTTATTAAAGCTGAAGAAGGAGTTCCCATCGTGGCTCAGTGGTTAATGAATCTGACTAGGAACCATGAGGTTGCAGGTTCGATCCCTGGCCTCGCTCAGTGGGTTAAGGATCTGGTATTGCCATGAGCTGTGGTGTAGGTTGCAGACGCGGCTCGGATCCCGCGTTGCTGTAGCTCTTGCGTAGGCTGGTGGCTACAGCTCTGCTTAGACCCCTAGCCTGGGAATCCCCATATGCCGTGGGTATGGCCCTAAAAAGTCAAAATACAAAAATAAATAAATAAAGCTGAAGAAATTAGTCAAATGTTATGGCTGATATATTTATTTAAATTTTGAACTAAGACATTTTAAAGAGCCTGGGGATAATGTGGGCAGCAGTTATTGATTTTCTGCATGCTTCTCTTTTCTCAGAGAAAACCTCTCCTACATACACATAGATTCTTTCCTATGAAATAACCAACAGTTCGTCACCATTGCTGAAGTGTCAATATAAAAAAAATATATATGCTAACTCAGATATGATATCTTCCTTTTTGACATAAAAAATAAAATTATTTATTCATATATTTTGTCTTTTCTTTTTTTTTTCCCCAGGGCTACACTCATGGCATATGGAGATTCCCAGGCTAGGGGGCAAAATGTAGCAGTAGCTGCTGGCCTACACCAGAGCCACATCTATGACCTACACCACAGCTCATGGCAATGCTGTATCCTTAACCCACGGATCAAGGCCAGGAATCGAAACTGCATCCTCATGGATACTAGTCAGATTTGTTTCCACTGAGCCACGATGGGAACTCCTATTCGTATATTTTGTGTGACACGTCAGGTTCTAAGAAGGGTCTGAAGTGATGAAAAATCGTTTTAACACTCTATGCATTTCATTGTTATATTTTGAAAGCTATAGACAACACAGAATTTCATATAAAACAGTGTATCTAAACTACTGAATTATCACCAAAACATAAGTTTTAAACTGAAGAGCAAGTGTATAAAATTAAAATTTGAATTGTGGCAAAACAAATTTCATTGAAATGTTTATACCTCATTTTCCCCCATGTCTTATTTGGCTTTGATAGGCATACCTTCCTCCTTCTTCATAGGTATTCTGATGAGCCCATGCTGATTTTCCAGTGGCATGAAGTTTTGCAAGATCATTTCGGAGCCTTTCATTCTCATATTCCAGTTTGTTAATAGATGTATGCCTTGAATGCTCCCTGTTAGAGAGGTCCATACTCTAGAGAATAAAATAAACTATCATTGAAAAAATTGCCGCTTACAATTGATGCATATTTTCTGTGTGTCTGGACACATGCTGCAAAGACACTTTCACTGGAATCAAGTGGCTGTGGCTCTACTCAGATAGCTCCAAATGGCTCTTCTCAACCGCACCTTCTCACAACACAGATCCTCAGTGACAGCTGCCACTGAACACATCACAATAAAAGTGATCAGGCACTACCGCCCACTGTCCACTACAGAAAAAGCTCACTTCATGCATTATTGTTCTCTGAATCTACAAGAACTGGCTTCATTTAAGAGTTTTTGTGTGGCTTCTAGTGTGGATTAATAATGGAAGCAGAATTAACATACCTTTCAATGTTAAAAGATTTTTTTTCTGATTAAAATAATACATGTCATTATAGAAAATCACATATCGACCCCCCACTGTTGGGTGATACAGCAAACTGTACTCTAAATCCACATAGACTGGGGTCTGATTTTGGACCACAGTATACCAATGATCTATACTACACAGTTTTGAGCAAAGCAGTGCCATGGTAAAGTTTTACTATCTGGTATGGGCAACCCACTTTTAATGTCTTCATAAAAGAATAAGAAACATTTAAATCACAAAATGAGAGGTTATGAGCAAGAATAAGATTTCTGATGCTGTTTTAATTAAACGCTATAAGAAGTTTCCGGGGGAAGAGTCTCAACTATTCTTCTCACAAAGTTTTAAAAAACAAGATATATTCCCACATGAAAACTCATGAAAATGCTTTAAATGACCCCACAAAGTCCTTTAAAGTGCTGTGATTTGAATATTCATGAATTCTGTAATTGCTGATTCAACAATAATTCTCTGCTTTCAGAAGGGAAATACTTTAGCACAAACAGCATAACATGAGTAAAATATCTTCTTAAAGCTCTAAATTTCTGTATTTAAAACCTCATAAGACTAGAGATGACTATGTCTTAAAACTTTCATTTTAAAGTTTCTAAATTTACAGCTTTGAGTGCCATTTCATCTGGGCTGGCATGCCATAAAGTCATTCAAAGATTTTTGACTAACTGCACATTTAAAATTATTCATGTACTATCATATTAGTATCAATACTGATAAGAAAGTAGACATATATACATATTAGGCATTAAAATGTTTACTTTTTTTTTTTTTTGCCACAATGGGAACTCCAGAAAGTTCTTACTTTTGAAGGAACAAAAAGCTCTAGAAGAGCAAACGTCCTCAAAACAATAAAGAAAGGGTTATACATCTATTGACCAAGGTATCTTTTGGGAAAGAAGGGTGTTTAAAGGTATTTCTCTGCTTGTTAGGTAGGCCCTTGTCTTTAGTACGGCTCAATTTTGCTCATTTGCAATACATTAGTGCAGATGAAAGAATAATCTATAGTCTGCTTTAAAAGAGAAAGGTCTGGAGTTCTCTTCAGGGCTCAGTGGTTGACAATCCCAACTAGGAACCATGAGGTTGTTGGTTTGAGCCCTGGCCTCACTCAGTGGGTTAAGGATCCGGTGTTGCTGTGACCTTTGGTGTAGGTTGCAGAGGCGGCTAGGATCAGCATTGCTGTGGCTGTGGCATAGGCCAGCAGCTGTAGCTCTGATTAGACCCCTAGCCTGGGTACCTCCACATGCCACGGGTGCAACCCTAAAAAAAAAAAGAGAGAGAGAGAGAGGTTTATTCTAAAATTAAAACATATCTTACAAAATTTGCTCCTCATAACAAGAATACTCATATGGGCAGATCTATTTGAAAAAGATCTTGGGAAAGAGTCAAACTTTTCCTCCTAAAAAGACATCTACTAGTCAAGATATATAATGCTTGATGGTCTGTTGCTCTGTTATAATTTTATTCAAAATTTTTGTATAAAATTAGATTTTATCTGTGACTCTGGCCTAGTGTTGGTTTAAAGTAATTATGAGTGATACTAATGATTAAAAAAAACTCACAATTTTCTAAATGTATCATAATTAGGTGTTGTGAGCATGATTTGAAAGAATTACACAGGTGATGTATTTACACAATTTGTATTTAAAAGCATCTTTCGGAGTTCCTGTCGTGGTACAGTGGTTAATGAATCTGACTAGGAACCATGCGGGTTTGATCCCTGGCCCCACTCAGTGGGTTAAGAATCTGGCATTGCTGGGAGCTGTAGTGTAGGCTGCAGACGCGGCTCAGATCCCGTGTTGCAGTGGCTGTGGTGTAGGCCGGCGGCTACAGCTCCAATTAGACCCCTCACCTGGGAACCTCCATATGCCTTGGGTGTGGCCCTAGAAAAGACAAAAAGAAAAAAAGACCAAAAAAAAAAAAAAAAGGCATTTTTTATTTTCCTTTGACAACTTTTTTTTTTGGCTTTCTAATTTCATGTTTCTCCTTAGTACTTTTCTATATCCTCTGTTAGATGGTTATCATGTGAAAATAGGTACTGGTTAAACTTAACCTCTGTATTGTTGATGGGTTATTTTATAGGCCCGTTACCTCAATTTCTTATTTTCCCAATTTTGGGGTTTCATAGTTTTTCTTGAAATGGCAAAAAACTCCTGCTGCCTGTTTACTTGAACACACTAGCTAGAGGCCAGCCAGGTTACTCAACTGTCTGGATGGTACTGATGTGCTCTTTCCCCCCTTAGATTCATGTGTATTCTACAATGAGGGTTAGGCTAACCAAGTATTTCTACAGAAGGACTGGCTCTAATCATGTTTTAAGGTTAGTGTATTACTGTTTACGTAAATGGATATTTTAGATGATTCTGACATTAATTTTTTATGCAGTTATTTTACTGAGCAAACTTAATAGATATCGAAAAACAAATTAGTCTTAAAAATTACAATAAATTCTGAGTTCTATTCAACCTAATTTTTATGCCAGGAAGGTTTAAGAAAATTTGACAAATATAGGTCTAAGTAAATATGAAATCATAAGAAAAAACTATCATGATAAACTTGACTCTTCGTTACCTAAGAGCAAAATCAAGATAAAGCTCTTACTTTTCTCCATACAGTACAGTTCTTACACAAATCCAAGGAAAACATCTTTTTCAAAGCAGAAAAGCGCTTTCTAGTTCTGCTCCTATTCTAAGTACCTCACTGAGACCTGAGAAAAACTTACCTGCACCATTGGAAAATTCTCCAGGCAAAATGGGAATTGCCACAGGCCTAGGCACACAGTGGGTAAGGACTGAGTGCTGGGCTTCTGTTCCTACCACTGAGTGGGTGTCATTTTTCAACCATTTTCCCCCCTAAGTATAAAGAGTCAGGGAGCTTCACAGGTAATTAAGCAGAAAAATTCTCAGAGCTCCAGTTATTAAGAAATGACCCACCTTTATATCAGTAATTCCACTTGTCTAGAAAGGAAAAAATAATTGTTATTTTAATATTATACAAATACTACAAAATTTAGAAGACCTAAAAATAATGATGTAAATATTATGTTTCTTCTTGCCCAAGGTAAATTTTCAGCACAAATTATTTAATTCTGTGTTTACTTACTCATTCCAATTATTTCAGAGAGAATTAACTAACTAATTATGGAATTTTAACAGATAACATGAGTTTCCTTCATGAAATCTTTAAACTAATAAGTGCTAAATAAGTGACATAATAGATTATAAAAGCTTAAAAAACCAAGAATCATACTGAACTCTTTCTATTATTATTATTCAGAAGACATTTGAGATTTTTCTCTTTGGGCAGTAGCTTGACTATTTTAATTATCAAAGTCAATTCCATATCTTCACATTAAAAAATGGGGAGCAATTATAAAGTCAACTTCTTAGATGAGGGCAGTGAGGCCAAGATGGCAGAGTAGGACCTGAACTCACAGTGTTCCAGGATCACATCAAAATTACAATTACCTACAGAGCAACTCATCTATGAGAACAACCTGAAGACCAGCGCAGAAGATTTTCTATGACTAAAGACAAAGAGAAGGAACCACAAGGAGATGCATAGAAGGAATGGAGACACAGTATAGTCAGGACCCACGCCCCTAGATCAGAAACTCTCAAACTACAAGAATATCACAATTGCAGAAGTCCTCCACAGGGAGCAAAGTATCTGAGCCCCACCTCAGGCTCCCCAGCCTGGAGGACCCATACCAGGAAGATGAGCCCATAGGATATCTGGCTTAGAAAACTAACAGGACTTATGTTTGAGAAAGCCAGAAGCATGTAGGGAACAAAGTCTCTACTTTTAAAGGGCACACACAGAATCTCTCATGCTCTGAGTCTCAGCACAGAGGCATTAGTTTGAAAGGAGCCTGGGTCAGATATACTTACTGATCGTGGAGAGCCTCCTGAAGAGGCAGGAGACAATTAGAACTCCCCTAGGGATGGAGATGCTAGTAGCAGCCATTCTTAGGAGCTCATTCTATTGCATGGACACCAGCGCTGGTAAGCACCATTTTGGAGCCCTCCCTCTAGCCTCTTAGTTCCAGGATTACCTGCCCACCAGCTGGTTGGCATTAGTCCCAGGATTTCATGGGCCATATACAACCAGCTGTCCCAGGACCTGGACCCACCACCAGGGGGCTAGAACCAGTCCTGGGCTTCACAGGCCCCATGGTCAGCCATGCTGGGGCCCAGCCCCACCTACCTATGAACCAGCAGCCACTCCATGAGGCAGAGGCCAGCAGCCACTTTTGTAAGGAGCCAGCCATACCACACAGAAGGGCTCATGCAGCCCACATACAGGGCACCTCTGGTGAACAAAGGGGAGTGTGCTGCTGGGCCCCACAGGCCACTTCAACACAATCAGGAGTAGTAACCAACCTGCCTCATATGAAGAAATAAAGCTGGAAAATTAGGCAAAATGAGGCAAAAGAGGATGGCCTGGCAGTTAAGAATTCAGTGTTGTTACTGTCATGGCTGAGGCTTAAGTTTGATCCTGGGTCCTGGAACTTGCAAATGCAATGGATGTGGAAAAAAAGAAGAGAAAAGAAAGAAAAGGATTTCAAGTTGGAAGGGAAGAAGTAAAACTATCACTGTCTGTAGATTGACATGAAACTATATATAAAATCCTCAAGATGCCACTCCAAAAAACTATTAGATGTAATAAATGAATTCAGTAAAGTTGCAGAATACAAAATTAATATACAGAAATCTCTTGCATTTCTATATACTAACAATGAACTATCAAAAAGAGAAATCAGGGAGTTCCCATCGTGGAGCAGTGGAAACGAATCTGACTAGGAACCATGGGGTTGTGGGTTTGATCCCTAGCCTGGCTCAGTGGGTTAAGGATCCGGCATTGCCATGAGCTGTGGTGTAGGTTGCAGACACAGCTTGGATCCTGCGTTGCTGTGGCTCTGGCATAGGCTGGCAGCTACAGCTCTGATTCAACCCCTAGCCTGGGAACCTCTATATGCCACAGGAGCAGCCCAAGAAATGGCAAAAAAAGACCAAAAAAAAAAAAAAAAAAAAGAGAGAGAGAGAGAGAGAAATCAGAAAATAATCTCATTTACAATCACATTACAAAGAATAAAATACCTAGGAACAAATATACCTAAGGAGGTGAAAGACCTATCCCTGGAAAACTATAAGACACTGATGAAAGAAACTGAAGATGACAAAAACAAATGGAAAGATATATAGCCATATCCATAAGTTGGAAGAATATTGTTAAAATGACCATCCTCCTCAAGGCAATCTACAGATTCAATGCAATCTCTATCAAAAGATCAATTGTATTTTTCACAAAACTAGAAGAATTACTTCTAAAATTTGTTTGGAAACAAAAGAAACCTTGAATAACCAAAAAAAAAAAAAAATCTCGAGAAAGGAGAATAAAGCTGGATGTATCATGTTCCTTTGGACAATACTACATAGCTATAGTAATCAAAAAAGTATGGTACTGGCACAAACACAGTACACTGATCAATGGAACAGACTAGAAAGCCCAGAAATAAATCCACACTATATGGTCAATTACCTGTAACAAAGGAAGCAAGAATATACAATGGAGAAAAGACAGCCGATTTCATAAACGGTGTTGGGTAACAGCTCCATGCAAAAGAGTCAAACTAGACTACTCTGTCACACCATGCACAAAAGAAACTCAACATGGATTAAAGTCTTAAATGCAAGACCTTAAACCAAAGAAGAAAACATAGGCAGTTTGTTCACTGACATCAGTCTTAGTAACATTTTTGGAAATGTCTCCTCAGGCAAGGAAAACAAAAGCAAAAATAAGCCAGTGTACCTGCATCAAATAAAAATCTTTGGCACAGGAAGGAAACTACTGACAAAATGAAAAGGCAGCATAATGAATGGGAGAAGATATTTGCAAATGATACATCTGATAATGGATTAGTATCCAAAATATATAGAGAACTCATATGACTCAACATAAAAAAAAAAAAACTGAATCAAAATGGATAGGAGATGTGAATAGACATTTTTTTTTTTTTTTTTGTCTTTTTGCTATTTCTTTGGGCTGCTCGGGCAGCATATGGAGGTTCCCAGGCTAGGGGTCGAATCGGAGCTGTAGCCACTGGCCTACGCCAGAGCCACAGCAACGCCCGATCCAAGCCGCATCTGCAACCTACACCATAGCTCATGGCAACGCCGGATCCCTAACCCACCGAGCAAGGGCAGGGACCGAACCCGCAACCTCATGGTTCCTAGTCGGATTTGTTAACCACTGCGCCACGACGGGAACTCCTGAATAGACATTTTTTTGACATAAAGATGGTCAAAAGACATGAAAAGATACTCAACATCACTAATCATGGAAATGCAAATCACACCCACAATGTGACCATCGGAATGTGACTGTTGGAAAGGCCATCATAAAAAGACAACAAATAACAAGTGCTGGTTAGAATGTGGAGAAAAGAGAACCCCTGTACACTATTGGTGGGACTATAAATTGGTAAAGCCAGTATGGAAAACAGTATGGAAGTTCCTAAAAAAATTAAAAATAGAAGTTCCTGCCGTGGCGCAACAGGATCAGTGGCATCTCTGGAGCACTGGCACACTGGTTCAACCCCTAGCCTGGCACAGTGGTTTAAGGATCCGGCATTGCTGGCTCAGATCTGATCCCTGACCTGGGAATTCCATGTGCTGCAGGACAGCCAGAAAAGAGGAAAAAAAATTAAAAATCGAACTACCAGAAGACCCAGCAATTCCAGATGAGTATATATCTAAAAGGAAATAAGTACTTTGAGGAGATACCTGCATTCCCATGTTCGCTGCAGCATTATTTACACAGTCAAGATATGGAAACAACCTAAGTGTCTCTCAATGGATGAATGGATAGAGAAAATTCCACACTGGAATATTATTAAGCCATAAAAAGAAGAAAATCTTGCCATTTGTGACAATACAGGTGAACCTGGAGGACATTATGCTAAGTGACATAATCCAGACAGAGAAAAACAAATACTAGATGATCACACATGGGAATTTTTTAAAAAGTCAAACTGATAGAAGCAGAGAATAGAATGGTGTTGCTGGGGCTGGCTGAGTGAGGGATGGAATGAGCAAAGGCTGAATTGAAGAATACAAACTTTGATTTAGAAGATGAAAATGTTCTGGGAATCTAATGTACAGCACAGTGACTGTATCTTACCCTTGGAATTTGCTGAGAGAGTAGCTCTTATGTGTTCTTAACACAAATACATAGACACACTCACACACACACAAATGATAACTGTGAACGATGGCTGTGTTAAATAATTTGTGGTAATCTTTTCACAATGTACAGAAACATCAAATCATCACATTGTACAATATATATAATTTTACTTGTCAATTATACATCAATAAATCTGGGGAGGAAATAAAGTTTGAAGAAACCAATTTGAAAGTGGCTAACTTCATTAAAACTTGAGTGCTGGAGTTCCTGCTGTGGTGCAACAGAATCAGCCACATCTCTTGAGTGCTGGGATACAGGTTGGACCCCAGGCCGGGCACAGTGGATTAAGGATCCAGCATTGCCATGGCTGTGGCATAGGTTGCAACTGTGGCTCAGACCTGATCCCTGGCCTGGGAACTCTATATACCACAGGGCGGCCGAGGAGAAAAAACCTGAGTGCCAATTTCTCTGTAGGACACACATTTTCTAATATCCTTGTTTTGAGAAGTTGGCATCTTGCTGCATCTCCTCTGTACCATGTCTACTTCTAACCTTTTTCTCCTGAGCCAAGTGAGAGAGGCTCCTGTCAGGGAGAGGTGGAGAACTCCTTCCCTTTCTCAGAGCCAAGCAGGACCACCTAACCTACGAAGGGCTTGGCTGGGCTAATTAGTCCTCTTGGGTTTGCCTGGTCTCCCTGTTCTCAGAGAACTAAGCCCATTCTAATCCATGACTGGGAGAGTGTATTTGTAAAGAAATACATAGGAAAAGATTTCATAGCAAAATTGATGGGGTGCATCAAAAGCTATTTCCAGAGGAACCCATATAGCTTTAAAAACTTTCACCATTAAAGAAAAAAAAATACAATTCAGAAATTCAGTATTTATCTTAAGAAATTAGACAAAGTATAATAAAATAAAATAGGAAGAGGAAATCTATAAAAGAAATAATGAAATTAGAAAGAATAATAATAAACGCAAAGTCAGTACTTCTGAGTACTAATAAAATAACCAATCCCATGTGCTAGACTTAACAAAAGAGAAAGAGCTAAAATACCTGAGCTTAGAAATAAGAAAGCAAAACAAATACTGAATACAGAATTGATGCAAAGAACTTTAGGATATTATTACCTTTGGAAACAAGGAAACATATTGGAATGGGTAAAGATTTTCTAGAAAAATAAAAATTACCAAAAACAACCTAAGAAGTGAAATTTGAATATTTCAAGTACCCTAAGACAGAACAAAAAGGTAGCTGAAGATCAACTTCACTGAAACTTCAGTATCCAGATGGTTTCACAGCTAAGTTCCTTCTAACATTTAAAGAACTGTAATTCCAATATTACTTAAACTATTCTAGACCATTCATAAATACAGAAAACTCCCAATTTACATTATAAAGCTAGCATAACTTTATAACAAGTAGAAAAAAGAGAACTATATACAAATCTCATTTATAGACACAAATTTTTTTTTTTTGCGGGGGGGGGGGACGCACTTGCAGCATATGGAGGTTCCCAGACTAGGGGCTGAATGGGAGCTGTAGCCTCTGGCCTATGCCACAGCAACACAGGATCCAAGCTGCATCTGCGACCTATACCACAGCTCACGGCAATGCCGGATCCTTAACCCACTGAGCGAGGCCAGGGATCGAACCTGCAACCTCATGGATGCTAGTCAGATTCATTTCCATTGAGCCACGACAAGAACTCCTATACACACAAATCTTAATTTCTAAATAAAATATTATCACATAGAATTCAGTAACAGATCAAAACTGTTAGAGTATTACTGTTATATGTTGAAGTCCTAAGCATTATTAATACTTCAGAATGTGATCTTATTTGGAAATAGGATATTTACAGAGATAATTAAGAAATAATGAGGTCATGAGGGTGGACCGTAATCCAATATGACAAGTATTCTATAAAAAGGGGAAATTTGGACATGGAGACAGACACACATGGAGGGAGGATGACACGAAGTAACAGGAAGAAGACAGCTAAGTCAAGACAGAGAGACGGGGAGAGAGAATGCCATGTGCGATGCATCTGCAAGCCGAGGATTGTCAAAGATTGCTGGCAAATCACCGGAGGCTATAAAGAGGCAAGATTTCCCCCCCCACAGGTTTCTGAGGAAGCATGGCCTTGCTGACACCTTGATTTTGGACTTCTAGCATCAGAACCACACTATACTAAGTTCCTCTTGTTTTAAGCCACCCAGTTTATAGTACTTTGTTATGAGAGCCCTAGAAAATGATTACAATGACCTAGAAGATTTATTCCAGGAATGTAAGGGTGGATTGATATCAAGAAATCCATCAGTTATAGTCTATATGCATCAACTATTAATGGATAAAAACTATGTGACGTCATATACGCTAAAAAGGCATTTGATAAAATCAGCAGTAAATCTTAAAAACTCAAAGTAATTTGGAAATAGAAAGACATAATAAAGACCACATATCAAGAATATTATCCTAAACAGTAAAACTCTAAAATAATTTCATCTGAAATCAGAAATTAGACAAAATATGTCAACAATCACCATTATTAATATTCGCTTAGTAGTTTTAACAAATTCAATATGACAAAAATTACTGATATGAACAGTAGACGAGATAAAACTATTTTTATTGATACAATTGTGTATCTCAAAAAATAAGAACCTCTATAAAATGTGTACTAGAATTAAATGGTAATTTGCATTTTTTCTATATTAGCAGTAAGTTTTCAGATATGGAAAAAGGAAAATATTCTATTTACAACAGTGATAAGAATTATAAAATGCCTGAAAATAGATTTTAAAAGACACCACAGAATTTACACAAAGAAAATCATAAGGTCTCATTGAAGAGCATAAAATAAGATATGAAGAAATAGAGAGCCATGCCATATGCCATATTCTTGGATGGGAAAATTTACTATCATAAAAATGAGAATGGTTTCAAAATCAATAAACTTAATTCAGTTCCACACAGAATCCAACAGGAGATCATCAGGAGAAACTAGAATAGCCGAGCTTAACATTTATATAAAACTTAAATTGGATTCTTAGTTTATAATCACATGCAAAATTATAATTCAAATGGATTAAACTTAGATGAGAAATACAAAAATCTCTTGAAGAAACGCTAGAAAGTATATACACTGTCTAGGAGCTGGAAGAAATCACGTTACTCAAGGAAGGAACTGCAGAAGCTATAAACAAAATGATGTATACATTTGATAAGCGAAAGTTTAAAATTTTTGTATGGCAAAAATATTATAAATAAAATTAGAAACAGCAAATTTAGAAAAATTCTCTTATAAATTGACGAGAAAAAGACAACCCAAGGAAAATGAGCTTTTGCTCAAGAAAAATGAGCAAAAAATATAACTAATTCATAATACAGTGCCAATAAATATGCAAGAATATGCTCACTGTTGTCACAGAAATGCAAATTAAGGTACTACTGAGAAATCACTTTACATCTACGAGACCAACAAAAATTTAAAAGAGCAATAATACCTATTGCTGGTAAGGATGAAAGAAAAAGGTACTCTCATACAGAAATGGAAGAAATATGATTTGACAAAGAGTTTTAAACAAAAACATATATTCTTTGAATCAGTAATTCTATTCTTAGGAAGCTATTCCAAGATGTATGTATAAGGCCGTTTCTCACAGTATTGTTCATTTGTGCAAAAATCTAGAAACAGAGTTCTTAATCATGAACAAGTTACAGCTGACCCTTGAACAACAGGAGTTTGAACTGTATGGGTCCACTTACTCATGGATTTTTTCCACTAAATATGTACTACAGTACTACACAATCTGCAGTTGGTTGAAACCTCAGGCATGGAGAAGGGACGACTATAAAATTATGCAGATTTCCAAATGCGCAGGGTCAGCACCCCTAACCCGCAAAATGTTCAAGGGACAACCGCAATTTTGAAAAATAGCTGAATAATTTTTGATACACTCATATCATGGAACATTATTAAGCCCTTATACAGAATCAACTAAGACCTAAAGCTATAAGGATCTGCAAAGGATATTGTTGAGTGAACAAAAACAAGACATAGAGAATGTGCAAAACATAATCCATTTTTTAAAAAAACTTAAAACCCCCAAATAGGTACATAATATAGACACACAAACACACACACACACACACACACAAAGACACAAAATGGTACATGCTGAATAGTTAATGTGCTATATGGTGGATGGGTTATGAGGTGGCTGGAGAAATGGAGGAAACGAAAAGACGAGAAGCAAGAAAAGAGAGAGACTGCACTGAAATCACTGGTATGTAAGTTATGATTCAATTTGTTAAAATGTATATATGTATATATTTTATATGAGTAAATACATATTTTTCTACAAAATTAAGAAAAATAAAAAGATGTTTCTCTACTAACTTATAAACATGTCCATGATATACAGCATATATTGTATATATAGTCAAAAGGCAGTCTGGAATATGCAAATATTACACATGTATCTCTGAAAAAGAACAGTCAGCTCACCCTTTCTAAGTGTGTGCATAAGCAAGGAAAAAGTTATAGAAGGCTCAACACTTGGCAGTGAATACCTCTGGAGCCAAACTGGGACTGGGGATAGGAGTGGGGATAACTAGCTTCTTTACACATATTTATGTGTTTTATTTCTTTAAAGTATGAAAACAAATAAATGAACAAAGCCAAATACCTACAGGAGCCAGAGTGGAGCAAGCTTGGTAGGAGCTGTGATGCAGCAGAATACACACCTAAAAGCATTCAGTTTGAAACTTTAAAAATAACACAAAAACCATTTTGTAAAAGAAGACAGAGATAAGGGCAGGATCCAATTTAACTTTTTTTATGTCCAGTGTTTAGAAATGAGTCCTAGGTGTCACACGGATTTGATGTAGCAGATAAAGAAACCACACATCCTCTACTTTTTATTCATCTAACTCCAATCACAGGATCCATAACAAGGCCCCAGGAAGGCAGCAGAATGCTTCCAGAATGCATCTACCCTTTGATGCTGCAATATGCACCATTAGGAGAATAAGTACATGGCATCACAGAAGTACCGTATCATGATGGGTAGAACCCTCTGACATAAATCCTATCTCCTAAAGCAAAGGTAACAAAAGCAAAAATAAACAAATAGGACCTAATTAAACTTAAAAGCTTTTATACAGCAAAGGAAGCCACTGACATAATGAAAAGACAACTTTTAATGAGCGAAAATATCTGCAAATGACATGACCAGTCAGGGGTTAATATCCAAAATATATCAAGAGCTCATACACTCAACATCTAAAAAAACAAACAACCCAATTAAAAAAAAAACAGGCAGAAGAACTGAAAAGATATTTTCCAAAGAGGACATTCAGATGGCTAACAGGCACATAAACAGATGCTCAACACTGTTAATTATGAGAGAAATACAAATTAAAACCACGATGTGATATCACCTCACACTTGTCAGACTTTGTCTTATCAAAAAGAACTCAAATAACCAATGTCTGCAAGAATGTGTAGAAAAGGAAAGAAACCACTGTTGGTGGGAATGTAAATTGGTGCAGCCACTGTGAAAAACTGCATAGAGGTTTCTTAATAAAAATAGAACTACTCCTAGCCTGGGAACCTCCATATGCCATGGGAGCGGCCCAAGAAATAGCAAAATGACAAAAAAAAAAAAAAAAAAAAACCCTACTGTATTATCCAGCAATTCCACTCCTAAGTATTTACCTGAAAAATAATTAAAACACTCCTTTGAAAAGATGCATGCACCCCAATGTTCATAGCAGCATTATTTATAATTGCCAAGATATGGAAGCAACCTAAGTGTCTATTGACAGAGGAATGGATAAAGAAGGTATAGTACATATATACAAATAATGGAATGCTATTTGGCCATAAAAAAGAACAAATTTCTGCCACTTGCAACAATATGGGTGGAGTTGGAGGGTATTATGCTAAGTAAGTCAGGCAGAGAAAGACAAATATTGTCTGATATCACTTATTTGTGTAATCTAAAAAATATACCAAAGTAGTGAATGAATGTAACGAACAAAAAAACCAGATTCACAGCTATAGAAAACAAAGTAGTGGTTACTGGTGGAGAGCAGGAAGAAGGGAAAGGCAGAAAAGGGGTGGAGGATTAAGAGGTCCAGCCATTATGCATAAAACAAGCCACAAGGATATATTATACAATAAGGGAATATAGTCAATATTTTTTAACCATTTTTAAAACTGAAGTATAATTTACAGTGTTATGTTAGTTTCAGGTGTACAGCAAAGTTCAGTTATACGTATATATCTATCTTTTCTTTTTCATTATAGGTTATTACAAGATACTGAGTATAGTTCCCTGTTCTATACTGTAGATCCTTGTTTATCTACTTTACACATACTTTATAGATGTTAATCCCAAATTCGTAATTTATCTCTCTCCCACCTCCACTATCCCTTTTGGCAACTGTATGTTTGTTTTCCTATGTCTGTGAGGTTATTGCTGTTTTGTAAATAAGTTCATTTGTATTATGTTTTAAAATTCCACATATAAGTGATATTGTATGATATTTGTCTTTCTCTGACTTACTTCACTCAGTATGATAAGCTCTAGGTCCATCCATGGTGCTGCAAATGCAATTATTTCATTCTTTTTTAAGACAATATTTTATAATAACAATAGAGTATAACTATTTATTTTTAATTGTTTTATTGTTATTTCCCCAACACAATTTTTTTTCTACTGTATGGCATGGTGACCCGGTTACACATACATGTATACATTCTTTTTTCTCACATTATCATGCAGTATAACTTTTAAGTTGTGAATCACTAGGTTGTATACCTGTAACATATAATAATGTAATCAACCTTGCTTCAAGTAAAAAATCAAAAATAAAAATACTGATTAAAAAAAAAGAAATACATCCTGTCTTAAGAAAGGACTCTGCCTAATCCAGCTTCCTCACTTTGCAGCTGAGGAATCTGAGGCCAGGTTAAGCAAGTGCCATATTCTGATCCCCTCCATTCTCTCAATGGTAGGAAATTATTTCAGAATTTTCACTCAGACCAAATGAGTGATAAACAAGTAACAACGGTATTTCATTAGTTCAATAAATAAAAGTTCTATTTACATGTAAAAACCAGCCCTCAACTGTTAAACAGCTGAAATGCAAGGCACAGAGCCTGTTTTAAGTTGCCTTGTGTAACCCTATAAAGACATCTGTTAAAACCATAAGGTCAGTCCTCAATCATTCACGGACTCATTCTTCTTTTTATTCAACCAACACTCACTGAACACCTTCTATACCCCTGATCCTGAGAGGTACTGGTGATACACACATAAATAAGACATGGTCCTTGTTCACCACTCAAGTGATGGGGAAGTGAAAGCTATGAAACAAGTCAGACCCAAATACAAACCAAGTGTCGATAGAGCCATTTATTCTGACTAGAGTTTCAGGGGTGGCTTCATCAGGGGGAGTGAGTCAGGCCATGTATGGATTTCAGAGGCAACAGCAAGAGCAAAAGCAAGGGAGAAGTATGGTGAGGAAATAATCAGAAATGAGCCCAATCTGAGAAAAGAACCAGTGAGAAAACTACAAATTCAAATGTTCTAGCCTGAGGATAAAAGTAAGTTCAATCCAAGCACAAGATAATGTGCCACCCCAACTCCTGCATGCCTGACACGTCGGAAGTACTCAGTAAATAACATCCTGACCAACTAATCTCTGTGCATTTACTGAATGATTTCAGCATATTACCATGTACTGTCCAGGGTCTAAATCTCCCATCATTCCTTTCAGGTGTGTGTTTTCAGTTCTGACAGCTTTATATCTCATATCTGAGACCTGAAAGGAGAGCAGTAGTTAAAAGTGAATGTAAAATTCATAACAAAAGTTCAAAATTCTATGAAAATTAACTTTTTAATGTTAATACAAATATTTTCTAGGTGTAATGAAGGGAAGTACTTCTTAGGCATCATAATAAACCAGGATTGGTGCTAAATTAAAAATACAATGATTCATAACTTTTTTCTTTTCCCTTCCAAATTTCTATTTCTTTCTTCTTTTTTCCTATGGTATGCAAATTATTAACAGAAAAATCATAATGTTAAGAACTTGAATAACACTGTCCACTAAATTTCTTTATTACTTAATTAATTTTTACAACATGCAAATATGAGTTTCACATTTAATTTTGTTCTTTCTGATACTTCTGCCAAATTCCCTTCTTTTACTGTGACTACTTCATTTGGTCTAATTTATTTTTCTCTAATTTCTTCTACTTGGCAGTACTTAGACAAAGTGTGTACCCTTTTATTTATCGAAGGTGCATTTCATTACAGAACACTTCCCTTAGAAAGATATACTTCTGTAAATTACAAAATTATATTCTCCTTGACAAAAATCTAAAAATATAGAAGAATATAAAGGTGAAAATAAAAAATAATTCATAACCCAACTACTCAAATCACTGTTAACACCTGTAAAATATCATTTCCTATACAGGTGCAACGAATGCTATCGTCTCATCTATGCTGTTTCCGCCTATGAATTGTACAAATTAATCACAGCTTAAGGCTTATAATTGGGCAAAGGCAGAGTCTTTTTTTAAAATAATACACAGGATTTAAATATCCCCATTATTTGTGAAGTAACCCCCATATGCCTAGAAAATTACTGAACGGTGCTCTCAAAAGCTCTATATTTGGGATAAAGAGGCAGAGAAACCCTATACTTTCAATAACAGGTCACCAATTTGATGATGAGTAAGGGATCGAGGGAGTTTCAAAATAAACAGGAAGGAAGGGAAGGAGGAAGGGAAGACAAAGTCACTTGAAGTAGTTCCACAGTAGAATGTTACAACTGCTGTTTCCCCCAAGAACCACACTATACACTGAAAGGTAAGTATGAACGAATCTTTGTATTTTAACATCCATTTTTTAAAACTTTGAAATAAAGCTATGAAATGGGCATGGGACGCGTCCAAGAGAAACTGGAAGAGAAGCTTTTTTGAGATAAAAACGTTAATGGAAGAAAAACTATGGAAAACAAATTCAGGAAGAAATCTTTGACCAGACCGTGCTGTGGGAAGTGATCAGAACATGGGTCACAAGAAACTGTCTGCTTGAGATTTAATGAAGTTATCTTGTGCTGTCACTTATTTCCCTGGTTCTTGTTTGATGACACTTTGTACTATCTCAACATGGTTTCATGTGAGCCCACAAAGCGTTTCTGTGCTGTTGGTCTCAGAAACAATACAAGAATTACAATGCTTTTATTAGTCCATTAGGAAGGCTACTATCTGCACTGAGTGAGAGAGTGACGTGGACAGACACTGTCTGGCCGCTTGCATACCTGTTGTTTCGCTAACATCTTCTCTTTTATTTCTAACTCCATTTTTAACTGTCTTTCCAGAAGGGCAGCCTTCTTCATGATAGTTGCTATAGTGATCTCCTTCTGATGAAGCTCCTCGGTTAGGTCAGAGATTTCATTCCTCATCCGTTCCTGCTCGGAGCTATGGTACTCTTCCCCCTGACAGAGTTGGCTTCTTATCTGCAGCAGATATTTTGCACAAAAGAGTAACAAATCCTTTATAAAGCAGCTGTGCAGTCTTCCTCTCCTATCTTGAAACTTTGCCAGCCCCCATTTTACCCTCTTCTTCTGATCAATGCTAAATTAGAAACCGATACTTAATGATTTTTTTTCCTTCCAATTTCAAATTTTCTTTTTCACTTTTATTTTCTATGGCATGCAAACCATCACCAACGACTGATACTACTTTGACGACCACTTTGACAGGAGGGCGGGGACAGTTTTGTCAAGCACTTTCCCCCAGCTCCACTGAGGTATAACTGCAATAACAAAAACCTGCAAATAGTTAAAGGATACGACTTGGTGAGTTTGGACAAATACTTGTGTTACCATCACCACTATCAAGATAATAATCATATCTTCTACCTCTAAGAGTTTCTTTGTGTCCCTTTGTTGTTTTAATTGTGTGTGTGTGTGGTAAAAACACATAATAGGAGCTCTACCTACTTAACAAATTTTTAAGTGCACACAAAATCTCACTGCTGACTGCTGCACTGTGCTGTGCTGCAGACCATGGCACTTCTCATTTCACATAACTCACTTTATTTATTTTTTTTTTATTTATTTATTTTTTTGTTGTTGTTGTTGCTATTTCTTGGGCCGCTCCCGTGGCATATGGGGGTTCCCAGGCTAGGGGTTGAATCAGAGCTGTAGCCACCGGCCTACGCCAGAGACACAGCAACGCAGGATCCGAGCCGCGTCTGCAACCTATACCACAGCTCACGGCAATGCCGGATCGTTCACCCACTGAGCAAGGGCAGGGACCGAACCCGCAACCTCATGGTTCCTAGTCGGATTCGTTAACCACTGCGCCACGACGGGAACTCCCATAACTCACTTTATACCCATTAAACCCCCATTCTGGATTTGGTATGTCAGAAGAGCACTGGACCCACAACCCAGAGATTGATGGATCATTTTTTTCTTTTTTGGTTTTGCTTTGTTTTTCATTTTTAAAAGTTTTCTTGAAGTATAGTTGATTTACAATGTTGTGGTAATTTCTGCTGTACAAAAAAGTTATTCAATTATACGTGTACATGCATCCATTCTCTTTCAGATTCCCATACAGATTATCAGAGAATATTGGGTAGAGTTCTTTGTGCTATACAGCAGATTCCTGTTGGCCAGGCATTCCATATACCACAGTGAGATCTTTTTTTCCTTGGTCTTTTTAGGGCTACACCTGCAGCATATCGAAGTTCCCAAAAGGGGTTGAATCGGAACTGCAACTGCCAGCCTACGCCATAGCCACAGCCACAGCCACGCAGAATCTGAGCCTCATCTGCAACCTACACTGCAGCTCATGGCAATGCTGGATCCTTAACCCAATGTGCGAGGCCAGGGATCAAACTCACATCCTCATGTATACCAGTTACATTCATTACTTCTGACCCATGACAAAACTCCCTGGATAGATCATGTTTTAGGGAGAAAAAATGGCTTAGAGACGTTAGGTGGCTTGTTCAAATTAATAAAGCTTTTAACGGGCAGAGCCCAGGTCTAGAACTTAGGATACTTTGCTCTAAATTCAGTGTTTTGGACTAAGTTATGTTGTAGCGTTTAAGACTAAACACTACATTTTCAGAATCACATTATAATAAATTTCAAACTTAAATGTGTCCAAGAAAACCATCAGCTATTTTCCTTAAGCCTGCAGAGTCTCACTTTCTTAACTTTAGCTAACCTTTCACAGTAGAAACCTCTGGATCACCTTGGACTCCTCCTCTCCTTCCTCCTCCCAAATCAAGTCAGGGAGCAAACTCTATCCCTTCTATTTCAACCTCTCTTAAACCTCGCCACTGCTGTCCATTCCTATTACCACTGTCTCTAATTCTTGAGGTTCAGCGATAAAGTATATAATCACTGATCTCAAAAAAATCACAGTCCACCAGGGAAAACAAAAATAAAGAATTACAACACCGTGTAGCAACTGATATCAGCAGTGTGCCATGGGGTGGTGCTTAATCCAGCCTGGGGATATCAGGTTAGGATTCCCAGAGGAAGGGACATCAGACTGAACACTGCAGGACGCATGGAAGCTGGAGAGAAGATGGAGATGGGCTTCCAGGCAAAGAATGCCTGGACAGGAGGACTGGATGAGAGCGAGAAGGCACACTCAAGGAACCAAAGGCATCTGGAGCGGCTGGGATGTGGCGTGTTGTGAGAAGTAAGGCTGGAGAGTTAGGCGCCATTTACAGAGATTTCTGTGGATTTGCCCAGGGAACTTACTTCCAAAAAATTGTTTTTTCATTTCATCTTTAAAAATTTGAGGACATATCTCTAAAAGAATAACAGTGCGCACTCTCTTCTCTAACATAACCAAAATTCTAGTATGTCAAAAAATATTAACAATTTTTCACCATCATAAAATATCCAAGCACCATCAAATTTAAAATTGTATCAGAAATATAGCGAATTGTTGATAAGTGCTGGAGAGGGTGTGGAGAAAAAGGAACCCTAGTACACTGTTGGTGGGATTGTAAATTGGTACAACCACTGTGGAAAACAGTATGGAGATTCCTCAGAAAACTAAAAATAGAGCTACCATTTGATCCAGCAATCCCACTTCTGGGCATCTATCCAGAGAAAACCACGACTTGCAAAGACACATGTACTCTGATGCTCATTGCAGCACTATTTACAATAGCCAAGACATGGAAACAACCTAAATGTCCATCGACAGAGGAGTGGATCAAGAAGATGTGGTACATATACACAATGGAATACTACTCAGCCATTAAAAGGAATGAAATACCAGCATTTTTAGCAACATGGATGGACCTAGAAATTATCATGCTAAGTGAAGTCAGCCGTACAATGAGACACCAATATCAAATGCTTTCACTGACATGTGGAATCTGAAAAAAGGACAGACTGAACTTCTTTGCAGAACTGATGCTGACTCACAGACATTGAAAAACTAATGGTCTCCAGAGGAGACAGTTTGGGAGGTGGGGGGATGTGCTTGGGTTATGGGATGGAAATCCTGTGAAATTGGATTGTTATGATCATTATACAACTACAGATGTCATAAATTCATTTCAGTAATAAAAAATAAAAAAATATATAGTGATTGTTGGTTTTTCAGTTTCTTTAACTGAGATATAAATAAGGGCCACACATTCAGACTGGCCTTTATCATTTCGAGGCATCTCTTTGTGTGGGTGTTTGTGTGTGTTCTGAGTACTCTATGTACCTTAAATCTAATCTAGTTTCCAGATCAAAAAATTAAGATACATAACTCTTCACAGTCATACTCCTGATGACAGGCAGTCTAATTCCAGGGCCTTACCCACTGCGTGGTGGAACCTCTGTGAGCCCAGCCCTGGAAGGTGGTTCCCACACTGGAAAAAAGCCAGGAAGGATGACCAAACACCGAAAGTAATCTGGGCAGGAAGGTAAACGTGGTCCAGCCTCACATTTTAAACCGTCAACCTCTCATCTGATTCTCCTCTTTGGCTAGCATTTTTAGAGTTGGACGTGACCTTAGAACTCATGTGGCCTAACTCCATCATTTAAAAAGTGGGGGAAGAAAAAGACTCACAAGGCAAGGAACTGACTGCACCTAAGTTATCCAGCAGAAGACAGAGCAGGAGGCTGGCATACAGTAAGTACCCTCACCCTCGGAGAACATCAGTCTCCTTTCAGCTTGTCTTCTCTTTCCTATGCTTTTCCTTATAATTTACTTCATGAACAACGAGGCGGCTCTATCATTCATCCCCATGTGGGTTTTGCTAATTGCCTCCCTGGGGTGTAGTTTAACATATTCTCTCAAAACGGTACTTTTAAAACGTGAAAAAAAATGAGTATACCATCATGAAGAAGGAGTAAACTATTTTTATTATTTTCACAACATTTAGATATCAAAACATGCTATACTGCAAAACTTCTTATTTATTTAAAAAAAATTTGGGGGGGAGTTCCCGTCGTGGCACAGTGGTTAACAAACCCGACTAGGAACCATGAGGTTGCGGGTTCAGTCCCTGGCCTTGCTCAGTGGGTTAACGATCCGGCATTGCCGTGAGCTGTGGTGTAGGTTGCATACGCGGCTCAGATCCAGCGTTGCTGTGGCTCTGGCATAGGCTGGTGGCTACAGCTCCAATTCGACCCCTAGCCTGGGAACCTCCATATGCTGCGAAAAATTTTTTTTTGTCTTTTTGCCTTTCCTAGGGCCGCACCCACGGTATGTGGAGGTTCCCAGGCTAGGGGTCTAATCAGAGCTGTAGCTGCCAGCCTACACCACAGCTCACGGCAACACCAGATCCTTAACCCACTGAGCAAGGCCAGTGATCGAACCCGCAACCTCATGGTTCCTAGTCGGATTCGTTAACCACTACGCCACGATGGGAACTCCTAAAACTTCTTTTTAAATGAGATTAACTTACTAGCTCTAAATGACTTTTGACTTTATTAAAAATGTCAATTTTATCACAAAATAAGTGACTAAAAATCATTTCATATTGAAAAAGAGAAAAAAATAACAACTTGGAGGATTTTAACACATGGCTTTTGTTGGTTTTATGAGAATGAAAATGTTCTCTACAAACACTTCCTGGAAACTATAGCTATTTATACACAATTCATTTTGTTACCTTTTCTGCACAGCAATGCATTATCTAGAGATTTCCAAGAGCCTGTAAAGAGATTTGTGAATTCTCTCCTGCCATGTCAGAACTGTGCAAAATCAGTAGATTCCTTATATTACTGTTATTACTCTCCCCAAATCTATGAGGTTAAGAACGGTTTAACTCTACTTTAGGTGTCTTTAATCAACATTTTATGAAGTGTATTCACTCAGGACACCAGTAAGGGAACAGTTTTTTAAAGATGTATTTTAAAATATCAGTAAAATCAGTTTCAGGGGATTATGTGAAAAATATAAGGAAAACGATCATTAATTTATAACACCAGTTCTACACTTAATCATTCGTTGCCTGACAGCCAATTCTCTGGGAGACAGGGTATGTCTTTTATATCATTGTACTTCCTATAGAAATAAGCAGAAAAACAACAGTCCTACTACATATGCGATAAATGTTGAATTTGTCAGATGGTGGAATTTATGACCCTATACAGTTATAGGGGAGCTCAGCTCTAACATTAATTCATTCTCTAAATATTTATTTTCACTTATCATGTGCCAGGCACTGTGCTGGGCAGTGGGGGACAATTCAAAGCCACGTCCAGGTTTTTCCTACTTTTAGCAATTGTATAGCATTGAATATTCCATGTAACCTTTAAATCTGAAGACCTGAGAAATGAGTAGTAGCCATGATAAACTCATAGAAAGAAAGCGACAACTGAACTTTATTAGAGGAAGAAGAGAAGATACTTTTTGTAGGAAAGTTGAGAACCCCAGGGTCTTCCAGGGCAATGACCAGGTCTTATTCATCCTGTACTGGGCACTGCCCTGAAGACCCTGGTATTCTCGATTACAGAGTGTGGGTGTAACCAATAGCAACAGCAGCCGACATCTACAAGGTGCTGCCTCTCAGCTAGGTAAGCCCTGTTCTAAGCACTTTCCTTGAATTATTTTGTGGATTTTAACAGTATCAACTCTGGCACCAGATTGCCTGGATTTAAATCTGGCCTCTTCCACTTATTAACTGTGTGATATTGGGGGAAATTACCTCCGTTCTCTGTGCATAAGTTTCCTTCAATATAAAAGCAGACAGTATCAGTACCTACCTTCTAAGATGGTTCTGAAGAATAAATGAATTAGGATTTAGTAAACCCTTAGAACAGCTTCTGGCACGTGGCAAGAGCTATTTAAGTAGAAGCTAATATTAGCTCAATTAATCCTCATCCTAACCTTATGAGGTAGTTACTAATGATCCCACCCTCATCCTAGAAACCAGCAACTCACTCGGGCAAAATCCTAAACTTCTGCACCTGACGTGTGGCTGAGTGATTGGGTCTGTGCTCTCACACTTGCTGCACTAAGCTACCTCTCAGGGAGCCACAGGTCCTCTGTGTTTCACCGGGAATCTCCCAGGGGCAGAGTGATGACCTAAGGTTTTTTAATAGCATCACATGGAAGAGTGTCAGAATTAGCAGCTTGGTAGGCTATTATCTTAGGAGAAAATATAGAAGGAAAAAGAAGGGAGAGGGAAGATCCCCCCCCCCCTTTATACCCAAAAACTTCAGATCTGCTGGGAAGAACGGCGCTCATTATTTTCCATACCTTGTTCAATTCTTTTTCATGATTTGGTTGATCTGGGGTCACTGAAAACAGCTCTTTCCTCTTTTTTTCTGGCTCTTTAATAGGTGAATAAGATGACTCAAGTCTATAAATTAAAATGAATAAACATTAAGCTTAACTTGATAAATTTTTGTGATTATATTGTTAACTTAGGCCATTCTAGCTGCCAAAATAGATTACAGTCCGTTGGAAACATTTCTAGTTACAGGACTGGCAAGTTCTAATACTTTGAGATCCCATAAGAATTTACATATTTAACTGAGTGCAAATGGTTTTAGTGGGGGAAAAAAAGGTAGTAATTAATATGGAATTTCAATTATACATTAAAAATTGGCTGAAGACTGGATTTGCATATGTAGATAAGAGTTTTAGATAAGAAGAAAAGGCTGTTTCCTATAATAAAATAGCCTGGAAACCTGTTTAAAAAAAAAAATACACCTGGCTTGCTTCTGTATCATGGAAAGGAACTCTGTCAGTAGAGGTCTGGGGGAGCAACTGCTCCATAAAAGTGATCCACAATGATTAAATCTGACCGTCGACCCAGAGGGAGCGCAAATAGGTCTATTCTTTGGCTGCTCAATATAAAATGGAATTGCAATCACATATGGACACTAGAGAGGAAAGGCAGAAACTAGTGTAAAAAGTACAATTTCCTCGGGAAGTTTGGAGAACTACAAAACAAGGCAATCTTCACTTCCACATCGGGGAAGTTGGTAAAAACAAAAACAAAAACAAAAATCACTAAAACAGAAAAATGAAAGTAAGCAGGCAAGAAAAGCAGCATGCCTTCCCTTACTGCTGGCTTAATCTGGTGGAGTCTGGTATTTTGAGAATTGTACCCAATTATATATAATTTTAGGTTTCCAAAGAATTTTTTAAAAGTTCTACAAATCAAAAACTTAAACCCCATAAACCAAACAACATCTGAGTAATGATAGAGAATTAACTAATGTAAAGAGTGAAAACAAATGGCTTTTTTAAAAGGTATAAATTATCCCTGAAGTACACGGGTCTAGACTGGATTGCTTTTTCTGATTATCAAATGTGCATGTTAACTGCAGAAAACATTTTATCAGAATATATTCTGCTACAACGTTGTTGCCATCTAAGAAAAACCATTGTCAGCATTTTTGTGGTATATTGTCTTTTTTGCCCATGCACATGTGTATAAAAACATACATTTTCCCTACACAATTAGAATGTGCCGTACACATTTTTTAGTCCCCTTTTGTTTCCCACTCAGTAGTCTACTGTGAGTACTGTATCCAATATTCTCTTAAAACATTATTTCAGGATCAATTAAAATTTTTTTCTTATTTGCTATGATTTTGACAAGGGAAAAAATGCAATTTCCAATTTTAAAATTCTTCCTAGGCAATTCCGGGAGTGAAATGCTGAACTGAACAGTAAAAACCTCATAACGATCTTATAAATTTCAGTGAGTGAATGGAAGAAACGTCAGCCCTTAATGTGGACAAGTTCAAAGAAGAAAGAAAACACTAATCACGCTAAGATATAAAGGAACTATCATTTATTATGTAGGAAAGGAGTGTTGGAATTATTTTTAATAACTCTCAGGACTTATTGGAGAAAGGTTCTGAAAAATGAATGAAAACATTACAATGCTACTATTGTAAAACTATTGTGTGTCTACACGCGGTCGCCTCGGCTGCTTCACCTTAATACAGCTGTAAAGAAGAAACAAGAGTCCAAATTAAAAAAAACAAAACAAAACAGCAATAAAGAGGATAGAATCACGTTCATATGAGAAAACACTCAAAGGGTTAGACTCTTTCAATGGGAAAGATGCAGGCTGAAAAGACCATGACCAAAGTCTAAAATCCAGTGGAAATTGTGAAAAGTTAAGCATCTATCTTTTCACCAAATCTCAGGATACAAGAACTGAAGAATATCCTCCAAATGAGAAAGATGTAGTTTGGAGACCAAAATATATAGCAACTTAAGTAGAACATGGCAAGCAGGCATAACAGAGAAGAGTTGTACTGGCCAATGATGTGAATAGCCACAAGATTTTACGTTAAATCATGTACTGAAGGGAAGCTGGCAATATATGGAATTCAACACTGGCCTTGTGAGAGAGCTGCAGAGAAAGTACCTACATGCTCTTTACCCATCAGAGCTAGACATGGGTTGAATGGTTTGCTCTTCTGGGAAATTTCTTATGTTTTTAGGCATATACAATCTTTTTTTTTTTTTTTTTCTTTTTTAGGGCCGCACCTGTGGCAAATGGAAGCTCCCAGGCTAAGGGTCAAATTGGAGATCTACACCACAACTCACGGCAATGCTGGATCCTTAACCCACTGAGTGAAGCCAGGGGTTGAACCAGCATCCTCATGGAAACTAGGCAGATTCGTTTCTGCTGCACCACAACAGGAACTCCCTAGGCATACACAATCTTTGTGCAAAGACATTTCTCACCAACTTGTCACACTGGAACAGCCTTGCACATAATATATCTCCTATGGATTTATCAATAATCAGCAGTGATGCCATAAGTTTACATATCGGAGCACTCAATAATGCTGACTAGATAATAGCATTCCACCATCCTTGGTTAGGGGTACAAGTGGTCACTTTTAGGGATCTTATTTTGCCATTTTGTTATTAAGCGTAGACCTCAAAGAAATGCTACCAGGTTCCATAACTTTGAAGAAATAATTGTTGTCTTTAAAACAATTTAATAAAATCTTTCAATAAAATATCCTTCACCATTTGGCTACTCAGTTTCTATAATACTATTACTGGTCTGGCATTAACCTTCAGATGTGAGAAGGGTTCAAATTCTATCAAGAATTAGACCAGTGAATGGTTAGAACCGTCAAACTGTCTATTCGCAAACATAAACACGGAATAGTCCTCCACAGTCCCATTTCCTTAGTGGTTATGGAGTACACAGCATCTGCCTGATTTTAAGAGAGGAAAAATAAAAATCTAGTTCTAACAAAACCCTTAATGGAACTGACAAGGTGGTGAGTGTGGAAGCCAAAATGAACACAACATTTACCAGTGAGAAGTTAATAACAGGTTTAAGGTTATCAAAATAAAAACATCTGAAAAATATGAAATAAATCTTATTTATCAACATTTATAATTAAATACCAGCTCTAGTCTATTGTTTTTTTACAACATTGTGAAGAATAAAAGTTCAAAGAAAATCTCTGACCTCAGTGTGACACATAAATATCCCTAATAAGAACATGACATAATTTTCTAGGGGAGTAAAGATAGTGATTTTGAAGACAGAATTATCACTAATTTTAAAAAATATCTAATACAGTCTAATAATTAAGATGCTAATACAAAGCAGACTTGTAATTCTTTTTTTTTTTTTTTTTTTTTTTTTTGTCTTTTGTCTTTTTTTTTGTTGTTGTTGTTGCTATTTCTTGGGCCGCTCCCGCGGCATATGGAGGTTCCCAGGCTAGGGGTTGAATCGGAGCTGCAGCCACCGGCCTACGCCAGAGCCACAGCAACGCGGGATCCGAGCCGCGTCTGCAACCTACACCACAGCTCACGGCAACGCCGGACCCTTAACCCACTGAGCAAGGGCAGGGACCGAACCCGCAACCTCATGGTTCCTAGTCGGATTCGTTAACCACTGCGCCACGACGGGAACTCCAGACTTGTAATTCTACTTTCAAATATAAAACTCTTAAAAATATTCAAACATACTTTGAATAGTTTTTCCCAGGCTGCTGAATATAAAAATATACCTTTTTTTATTTTCTTGAGCACTTCGGCACTCTCCTATTTTTGTTAATTCTCTGTGCAACTGCAATCGTTCCATTTCTATAATTCTCAAGAGATCATCACGTGACTGTAACTCACTTTTCACCTCTGAGAGTCCTGCTTCCATGGCCTAAATAAAAATAGCAAAAATTTTCAATGCTCACATTTGAATATCATGATGCATAGCACATATTAAAATATTTAATATCTATGAACCACCCTAATTTCAAATGAACTGATATTTAGTCCTTCACTGGCTCTGTCTTACAGAATTTCATTCCTTCATTCATTTACTGAACAAATATCTACTGAGCTCTTACGCTGTGCTCCTCACCAAGGATGCAGCCAGAATCTGTCCTCTTGAACTGATAGTCTAGTGCTAAAGACAAAGAACCCTACAAATATGGCCATACTTGTGTGAAAGAGGGAAACATAAAAGAATAAAATATCAACACAAAGAATTTGGATTAATGCGAATAATTCCTAATTTAAATAAGATAATAACCAAGAAAAACCTAATTTCCAAGCTGGCCAACAAAGTGAATTATAAACCATGGTTTATGGTTCCACTTTTGGCCAACGGTAGCCCTACTTTAGTGGGTAACTGGAAACACCAGCCATCCCATGAGTCCAGTGTTTTATTTGGTAAACAGAAGGGACTTGAGCAAGTTTAGAAGCTGTTGGGAAGGATCCAGTTGGGAAAGAGAAGGGGTAATACTAATGGTGTCTGGTACCTGAGAAGGGGGTGAGATCAGTCCCGAAGCACAAGGAGAAGTGCCCAAAGCAAAAGAGTCCAGGAAGAAGGAAGATGGAATGCAGAAACACATGTGCATTTGTAAATGGAGAGATACGAGAGGGGCTTTTTTTTTCCTTGTAAAGTAAAAAGGCAATGCCAGTTCAAAGAAAGGTGGAGGTGGGAATTGGGGAGGGAGTTTTTGAAAGAGGAGGATTGAGATGGCCTGCAATGGGAATGGGAACATGAGATGACAAGAGCAACACAGAAGGATTCCTGGCAGTGCTGATACTCATTCGAGGTTTGTGACCATGACCTGCTGAGTGATTTTTTTCCAGCAGTATTTGACTGCTTTCTGGGAGAGAGGAATGGCACAGTCTTTCCATACCATCAGACCAACTCCACTGGATTATACAGAAAAACTAATATTAAGTGTGCCTGATCCAGGTCATCAAACCCATCACCATTTTTTTTTTTTCTTTTTACAGCCCCACCTGTGGCATATGGACACTCCCAGCCTAGGGGTTGAATCAGAGCTGCAGCTGCAGGCCTGAACCACAGCCATAGCAGCACTGGATCCAAGCTGCACCTGTGACCTTCTCCACAGCTTGCGACAACGCCGGACCCTTAACCCACTGAGCAAGGCCAAGGATTGAACCCACATTCTCACAGACACTATGTTGGGTTCTTAACCTGCTGAGCTACAATGGAAACTCCCATTGCCACTTTTATACATGAGGCAATTGAGGGCCAGAGTTGGTGAAAGTTACATAGTTCATAAGCAGCAGATTTGGGAATGGAAAAATGCAGATCTTTTGTCTACTAGTCCAACTGCAACATTCAAAAATAATTTATTTCATGCAAAATAAGTGAAGCAGACCTGTAGCTTACTGGTAAAGATAGGGTGGGATGTTCTGAGGGCAGGAGGTTCTACTGCTAGTAAAGGCTGTAAAAATACTACAGATATTTTTGGAGTTTCCATCGCGGCTCAGTGGCTAACAAATCCGACTAGGAATCAGGAGGTTGTGGGTTCGATCCCTGGTCTTGCTCAGTGGGTTAAGGATCTGGTGTTACCACGAGCTGTGGTGTAGGTTGCAGACACGACTTAGATCTAGCGTTGCTATGGCTCTGGCTCAGGCCGGCAACTACAGCTCTGATTTGAGCCCTAGCCTGGGAACTTCCATATTGCACGGGAGCGGCCCAAGAAAATGGCAAAAAGACAAAAAAACCAAAAAACAAAAAACAAACAAAAAAAACTACAGATATTTAAAAAAATAATTTGTCCAATAATTCTTTTTACATCAATAACAGCTATATTCAAATATAATTTATATATCATAAAAGTCACCATTTAAAGCATACAATTCAGTGGGTTTTAATATATTCACAAAGTTGTGCAAGCATTACCAGTATCTAAGTCCAAAACATTTTCATCACTCCCCAAATAAACCCAATACCCCTTAGCAGTCAATCCTCATTTTCTCTCCTTGCCCCAGCCCCTGGCAACCACTAATGTCTGCTCCATCTCTATGGAATGACCTATTCTGGACAATTCATACAGATGGTATCATACAGTATATGATCTTTTGTAACTGGTTTCTTGGCATAACACTTTCAAGGTTCATCTACGTAGCACGTAGCAGTACTTCATTCTTTTCAATTGATGAATAGTATTTAATTGTACAGATACACATTTTGTTTATTCATCAGTTCATGGACATTTGAGTAGTTCCTTTTGGTGGCTGTTATGAATAACGCTGTTATGAAATTCATATATAAGCTTTTATATGGACATGTGTTTTCTTAATTCATATCCAAAATTCACAGTTTAGAATTATAGTTGTGTATACAGTATAGGACATATGGGTTCCCAGATAAAATGTTCTTACAGAAGCCTTAACAGTATATTATTTTCCAGGAGACCCACATACCTGGGTTCAGTAAAGAATGCAGTAGCTGCAATACTTTGGCCCCCCAAATCTCAGACTGACTTGGAAATAAGTATGACAATATATTCACATAGGTGATTTAATGGACTTGTTCGGATAAAGTCCGTTTCAAACAGTGGGGATTTTTCAGATGAGGTTAAAATTTCAAAATAAACCAAAGAAATGTGAAACAACAGATTCGCCAGTAGAAAGACAAATTAACTTGAGGTGAACCTCATGCATTACTTTGCCCAATTGAAGAAGGCACTCTCTGGGCTCCTTGCTTTGCAAATTTGCCACCAGGGAGCAATCTAACACGAAGCTGCATGTAGTAGGGTGGGCCTGCCTTCACTTGGGGGGCGGGGGGGGGGCACAAAAGGGCTCTAACTCCAGACAAATGAAATGCAGTCACCATGGGCTAGAGTTAACTGAAATTCTGTACAGTGTGATAATAATGGAGTCTATTTGCACACTGTTATTAGAAAGTCATACCTAAAAGAGTGACATCTGGAGATATCATTAAGAGAAGAAGCAGCTGTGCTTTAGTTACAAAGGTAGGAAATTTATGCTAAAATTGAAACTTTTCACAATATAAATCAATAATAATGATTTGACATTTTTATAACAGGAAGGAATATGCAAAAGATTTTAATTATAATTGACACTATTATGTAAACTGACTATGAAAGTATAAGAAGCTTTGTTGATACTGGTAAGTTGAGCTGTCTTCTGACTTATGCAATATCCCTTTGAATTCAATGTTAATAATACTGAATTGACACAAGAATTAGTGAATTTATTTAACTTAGATGCAGTTTCGAAGTTGGCATGCTTTTTGCATAAAAGTCAAATCAATTATTTGTCCGTATAGATGTGAAATTTAGGAAAATGTTTCTTTAGTACATGATTCAGTTATTAGAACATTCAAGTTTGTGTGGAACAAGTTGGGTATGTAAATCTATTTTTTAGACTGTAAATTTCATGAAATCTAAGTATAGATCAGGTATTTCCAGTGAATACTTAGCATCCAAATTGGGACATGTTGTAAGTGTAATATACACACCAGATTTTGAAGACTTAGTATGAAAAATGTACAACAGCTCATTAAATAATTTCTTACACCAATTACATGTTAGCATAACACTCTGGATATATAGTGTACTGAATAAAATGTATTACTATTATGTATTTCACCCATTTCTTATTATTTCTTTTAATGAAGCTGCTAGAAAAATGTAAATTATATTATATTTCATTATATTGGACAGTGTTGCCTCTAATATCTTAATGGCATATTAGCGAGCAAACAAAAAAAGTTCAATTTGGGGGGCACAGATACTAGAAAAAGTGCAGAACAATTTATTCCCGTCATTAACCACCAATGGAAATATCGCACACTTTCAAAATGTGAGTGTAACACAGCACACTAAATAAATGTATGCAATGAAATTAATATGTATATAGACACATTTCAAGGTTGAATAAAGACAAGTGAGAAGATGTGATTCATGTGAAAATTCAGATGCAGCTGGCATTAAAATGTACTGTAAACCAAAGAGAATTTTATATAGAATAAGTGACAGTAATTCAAATTGAAATGGTTGTCTTTTTAAATTCATGTACAAGATGTGGAATGCTAGCGTATGACAGTTTTACAAAAAGAGAAGAGAAATTTCTTTCTAAATACATGTACTGGTTATAATGATTATTCACCTCTAATTAATCCCATTTGGTAAAATATAAATTTTGTAAAACAAGTTTAAGGCCCATCTGTTTAGTTAGAAATTTGCTTAATGGTTTGAGGGATGTTGTGATGCTAAACTTCAAATCAGCTATCTCAAATCAGTATCAAGTAGTGAGTAATTGATATCTTCTCATTTAGTATTTATTCTAAAGAAAAAGAATGGAACATAAGTAAAATGTGGAAATAAAACAGGGGAAAAGGCCAAAAGCATTATTTTCAGCATTTTTCTCTAGATGGATCAAAGTTAATTAGTTTTCCTTAAAGGGGAAATCTTATCTTTTAGACACCTTGACTTTTTTTTTTTTTTTTATTGTCTTTTTGCTATTTCTTGGGCCACTCCCACGGCATATGGAGGTTCCCAGGCTAGGGGTCTAATCGGAGCTGTAGCTGCCGGCCTGAGCCAGAGCCACAGCAACACGGGATCCGAGCTGCGTCTGCGACCTACACCACAGTTCATGGCAAACGCCGGATCGTTAACCCACTGAGCAAGACCAGGGACCGAATCCGCCACCTCATGGTTCCTAGTCGGTTTCGTTAACCACTGCACCACGACGGGAATTCCAAGACACCTTGACATTTTTGAAGCAAATTACTTCTCAAAAATCTCTCGTTACAACGATAACGTATTTGTATGTGTGTGAATCATACTTTAGACTAATTTTGTTTTTTAACACATGGGATTCCTCTGGAAAGTATAAAATGAGATTCTTAAGTTTGCTAATGTTTCTAGGTCCAAGGATAAGTAAATTATTTTTTTAAATTAACAAAAATTTGTGAAAATAACTTTTGTACACTTTCTCATAGAAATTGGTGGAAAATGAATAAGTAAATAGCAGTCACACTAAACTTTATCATTAATGCTGGAGAACTCTGGTCTGTGCTGTTTACTTGGAGAGAAGGGTGGGCATTGCAATCTGAACTGGGAATGTTCAAGTTGTCAGTGGTTCTCAGTGTCCATTCTGTCCCTATTTGCAAGATTTTTTTAACAAGAATTCTTATAACTTTTCCTGGAAAAGTATAAAAGGCAAAGTTCTGAAAAGGAGAGAGGTGCGGGTGGTCAAGGAGTGTGTTACAAAGTCAGTCGTGCTGCCACGAAAGGGGAACAGGGGCTCTTTCCAGACTATGGGGCAAGAGCAGTGACTCCTACTCCACAAGCAAGCCAAGGGCCAAAAGCTGAACCTCAGTCTAGGAGGGAGGATGTCCTTGGGCTGTCACGTCCAAACTGAACTCCTCTGGGGAACATTAAGAGGAACTGGCTTTAGGGGAGGATCGGGACCTCAGTGAAGGGTAGAACCAGGCTTCAGAGATTAGACTTAGTGATGAAATATGTTTCAGGCAAACTAAAGAGAACAGAATAGGTCTGGGAAGAAAATAGGCACCTAGGGATCAGAAACAAAGGGACAAAGAGAACTCCTCAGTCTGTGCGGGATAACCAGAAACCCAGGGGAAAATATTCGGGAAGTATCCAGAAAAACTATCTCCCTATTTACTGATTGTGAGCCTGGTGGAAGCTCTGGCAGTACAAGACAACCGCAAAATGTAAATTTAAGCTGTCTTCATGTTTCATGTTGTTTTTCTTTAAATCAGGGCCAGAGGCATGGCCAGTGGCCCCTGCCCAGGGAGATGAAATAGAAGCAGCCCTGAGAGGGCGAGGAGCCTGTTAGAATCAGTGGTCCTGATGCAAACCAGCTCCACTGGGACTGGTGGGCCGAGGCACGCGCAACATGTGAAACTACCTGGACAAGCTCCAGAGCAGAAGAGTAAGGGCTAATCTCATCTACTTTCCAGTGAAGCCAGAGAAAATACTTTTCTGTTTTCTAGACAATGTATGTCTTTCTCATTATTATTTCGCATTTAGAGTGGTTTGTTTACATCTGCTTTCTAATTTGTATTAGAATAACACCCCTTCCTCAACCAAAGCTAAGTTTGGGATGGGGAGCTGTTTGGCAACAGGAGAAGTTGGGAGCCTGTGTTTTGTCCCCTTGTCAACTTGGGGAGAGGGGAGCACAGAAGACAGATGCTGGCAGAGAAAGAAGTGAAAGGATCAATCCCATATGGAATCCCACATAGGATGTGGCAGGATGAGGGAAGGGAAAGCCAGCCCAACACTAAGCCCTGGGAGCTTCCGTGAGAAACACCCTGAGGGACAATACCTTAGGGAAGTGGGAGCTGCTCAGACAGAGGCCTGGAAAGGTGACCCCAACATGAGAGGGAAGAGAGTGGGACTAAGAAATGGGCCAACTGACACAGAGGAACTGGGAGAAAGAGGCTGAAGGCTGCAGGTGGGAGATAAGACCTAGAGTGGGAGACAGAACCATAGGGGGTGTGAAGTAACAGCAACAGCCACGAATAAGAAATATGCATTTAGTCAAGAAATTGGAAATGGCCAATTTTGATGAATGCTGTCTATCCTTCTTAGTGGCTCCCAAAGAGAGAGACAAAAAAAGATTTTTGAGTTAAGAAAAAAATTAATCCTTGGAAAAACCATTGATCACATCTGCCAGTGTGGAGTTACTGAAAAAACCCAAAACTCCAACCTACCATTTGGTAACTGACTATGAAAAGGTTAAAGCTGATATATCACAGGGAATGCCTCCCCTGGTCCCCACTGAGGTTATCAGATTGTCGAACCTTAAATGATTTCCTGGATCTTCATCCTAGGATTCCTGAGTCCAAGAGGCACAGGGTCAAAGAGAATGAATGATGGGGACACAGGGTGCTGTGTGGCTAAAGGGCTAGGTTTTTTAGGACTAGAGGTCTGTGAGCGACCACTGTTACACTGCACTGGCAAGATACTATTACACCACTGCAGAACACAAGTGCACCTGTTGGAGTAAAGTACCCACAGGATTACTAAGTTTACTCATCAAATGAGAGCTACTTGGTAAGAGAAAAGATAAGCTGAATTTATACATGTAGGAGTTCCCATCGTGGCTCAGGGGTTAACGAATCCTACCAGGAACCATAAGGTTGCAGGTTCAATCCCTGGCCTTGCTCAGTGGGTTAAGGATCTGGCTTCACTGCGAGTTGTGGTGTAGGTTGCAGACGTGGCTCGGATCTGGCGTTGCTGTGGCTCTGGCACAGGCCGGCCGCTAACAGCTTCAATTACATCCCTAGCCTGGGCACCTCCCTATGCCACAGGTGCAGCCCTAGAAAAGACCAAAAAAAAAAAAAAATTATACATGTAATAAAAAATTAGCTTTCTATTCCATATACCTGTTGGGTCATCATTTATACAACTCATGGGCAGTTATCAATTAAAAATAAAAATAAATCTTTTACCTGGCACTGTCTTTGGTACATTTTCAGTTCTTGTAAGAGCTTCTGATTTTCATCTTGTAGCTTATTCCTGCTTAATGCTATTTCACTCACAGCTGATTTTAATTTTTCAATAATGAACTCATCTCTTTCAGTGGTTTCACAACTGTGATCTGGTTCACATAGCAACTGAGGAATTTCAGAGCTGCTGTCTTCCATGCCCTGTTTTTTACCATTTAGTTGAGTTTGGTAACTTTGTGCCTGTTTCTGAGAAATATGAAAATTGTGTCAGTTGAGTGGGGAATACAACACTTAAGCTTACATAAAGTTCAAGAATGATAGAGAAGAATTAGGAAAAAACATTTATATTATTAATGAAACTGTTCTTCATAATTCAGTCTTGTGTTTATTCTAAAACTTCAATTTCAGAGGGCATAAAGAGAATATATATTTGCATAAACTCAGAGCAAATATGTAGAGTAGGGTAGAGGACTTTGGGTAGGGAATTCTTATTTAGCGAAAAAGAAAATAGAGAAGATATTTAAAAAGGGGGGAAAATATGGATTCTATTACACAATAGTTGAAAATTTCTCTATGGCCAAAAAAATAAATAAATAAAATAACAAACAAGAAAACACGATGGACTGTAGGAAAAAGTTGTCAACACCTGTAACAAGGGTAACTTCTGGTACACAAAAACTTCTAAGAAAAAGACAACGCAAGAGAAAAGTGGACAATATTTATGCACAGGCAATTCACAGAAGAGAAAATGAAAAAGTCTAGAAACACATGAAGAGATGCTCAACATCACAAGCAGTCAGAGAAACACAAAGCGAATCAAGCCAACATTACTCTTGGTCCATCAGGTTGGTAAAAATCAAAGGACTGATCTTCTGGTGAGAGTCTGGGTAGTTTTGCTGGCTGTTGAGAAACTAAATTACTAACTTCTTTTAGGAAGTCATCTGCCAATATTTATTAAAAATCTGATTGGCCCACTTTCCATTGCCCGAATTTGCACTTGCTCTCTTGCCTCAGCAGCTTTGCTAACGTTATTTCCACCACCTGGAATACGTTCTCTCTTAGAACATATCCTTCCTTCAAGATCCTGGCCTAGTCCCACCCCTGCTGGAGGATGTTTCCTAAATCCAAATTTTTCTTACTCCTTCCACCTCTAAAAGGATTTGGATCCTTTCCTTTCACTTGTCATTAATTATCTGTAAACCTGTACATGTGTTATGTCTGTGTCTAGACTAAGCTTCTAGGGGGCAGGGACCAAGCAAATTTAAGACTTTCTAAGAGACTTGATCATAGGCATGCAAAAACATGTTATTTAATGACATAATAACAATGGACCTTTTTTTTTTTTTTGGTCTTTTTAGGGCTGACCCGCAGTACATGGAGGTTCCTAGGTGAGGGGTCGAGTCAGAGCTATAGCTGCCAGCCTACACCACAGCCACACCAGATCCTTCACCCACTGAGTAAGGTCAGGGATCAAACCCGTGTCCTCACGGATACTACTCAGGTTTGTTACCACTGAGCCATGATGGGAACTCCACAATGAACACTTTTGAATTGAAGTATCATTGATTTACAATGTTGTGTTAATTTCTGCTGTATAGCAAAGTGATTTCTTTTTAAATATTCTTTTCCATTATGGTTTATCATAGTACACTGAACACAGTTCTGAGCTGTACAGTAGGACCTGTTTATCCCCTCCATTTATAATAGCTTCTATCTGCTACCTCAATATCCTACTCCATTCCTTCCCCAACCCCTCCCGTGGCAACCACAAGTCTGTTCTCTTTGTCCGTGAGTCCGGTTCTGTTTCATGGATAGGTTCATCTGTGTCACATTTTAGATTCCTCATGTAAGTGATATCATGTAGTATTTGTCTTTCTCCGTCTGACTTCCTTTACTTAGTATGATAATCACTAGCTGCATCACATGTTGCTGTGAATGGCATTATTTAATTCTTTTTATGGCTGAGTGGTATTCCAACAATGGACATTTTTAATAAAACCATCTTCTGAGACATACAGACTAAAGTCACCATTACAGACATTTCACACCCTTGTAAACTCTACCCAGTGTTGGAACTACTCATTATTTTCCCTTAGTTGGCATTTCTATCTGCAGAATGGTAAAGAGGAATAATAGTATTTAACCTCTAATTTATTCTAATTTAGAGGATAGTATTAGATAATGTACCTGAAATTGATTACACTTCTCAGATAACAATTTTTGTTGAGCATCTACAGAAACCAGATGAGTCTGATATAGTATCTCCTGCTTGTCCCATTCTCTTGACTTTGCTCTAAATTCCTTTTAAAAAAGTGGAAAGATAAATTGAAAAAATTATTCATTCCAAAGTACAGTGAACGAGGCTTCTTTCATTTGTACATCTTTCTTCTGAAGAAAAAAAAAATCCACCTTTCCCCATTAGGAGAACAAAAAGTATCAAATCACTCACTCTGGATTTACTAATTTATCTTCTAATTTTTGCTAGGAAAGTATGGGATTTAATTCATATTTTTAAAAAATAAGCACTTGTTAAAGATGCAAAAATTTTTAACAAACGCTGTTTACTAAGAAGGGAGTTGCATCAATCAACACTTCCTTTCTATTTCCTCAGCTGATATCCAAAGTTTTTCCCATCTTTTATTCTCTACACTCAGTCACCAAACCTGCTCTCTTGCTTTTGAGGGGGTGGGGCTTGGACTAATTTAGTGACTTTGTCCCCTGTGGCTTTCAAAGCTACTGTCCCAGGTGAAGCCAGATCAACCCATCAACAGAACAACCACCTCAGGGCTCCTTTAAGCAGCACCTACTGGGCTAAGCTGGGGAGGAAGTGGTAGAACTGCTTGATACAGCAGGCTTCTTGATTTTTGTCTAGGGCTGGCCATTATATCTTATCTTTCTCTTCAGACTGGAAGCAATTGAAGGGTAAGGACTACATATTTCATTACTTTTATATTGCTCATTGTGCCTGACAGAATGCCAGGCACCACTTACAGTCCATGAATGTACAAACAAAAGCGTGGTATTAATATTTCCTAAAATGCAAACATTTTTCACTAAATTTTGCAAAGAAAACAAGGTGGTTGGAAAGAAATTTTATAGCTACTAAGTCCATTACAATCTATTACTGAATATAGATACATGGCCTGAGTGTACTGACGTTTCTAATCATTAGTTCAGTAGTATTAAGTACCTAGTGCCTAGCAGGTACTGTGGAGAGAACAAAACTTGAAAATATTTCATGATTAGATAAAAAAATTTTTTGAAAGGGAAAAAATCAAGGAATATATAAAATAGTAGGTAAATGCACATGTAAACAAGTCATTTCACATTTTATAAGTACAATAATAGTGCCACATAAAGAGCCATGTTTAGGAGGCCATATCTCAGCCAACTCCAATAATATGTCAAATTGGATAACTGTTCATTTGGCCAGAGTGACTGGTGGTGTTTTAAAGATGTTAAAATGACTGGATTACCTAGAAAATAAATGTACTAATTTAGAGAATGAAAGCTATACCTTGCTTAAAATGAGAATATGGCATTTCATATTTTCTATAGAGAAATGATTTTAAAGAATACTTGGGGAAATTTTCATTTTATAAATCCATGAGCCCCCAAATAATCAGTGAAGGAAAGCTATAAAGTGGGAGGCTTTTAGTAATTAAGGGTGACCTGAAGTTGAGGGGGGTAATAAAGCTGGAGAAATATACCCTCTTTTAAATATACGATAATACTTTGATAAATAGACCATAGTCATTAAAAGATAAATGGAGACAGTTCATTTAAAGTTATGGACTTTGATTCTGACGTTTGACAATTTAAAATTAGGTACATGAAAACAAGGTCTGCAGTAATAGTAACAAATTTACAAAACTAAGTTGTTTTTTTTTTTTTTGACTCTTTGCCTTTTCTTGGTCCGCTCCCATGGCATATGGAGGTTCCCAGGCTAGGGGTCTAATCGGAGCTGTAGCTGCCGGCCTACACCACAGCTCACGGCAACACCAGATCCTTAACCCACTGAGCAAGGCCAGTGATCGAACCCGCAACCTCATGGTTCCTAGTCGGATTCGTTAACCACTACGCCACGATGGGAACTTCCAAAACTAAGTTCTAATAAAAAAATAGGTACCATTTCAAATCAATACAAGGTATATTTAAAAAATTGCTATTTACTTTTAACTTAGAGTCTTTGGAGCCAGAAGTCAAAATGTGGACAGGGCTGACTTGCACAGTTCATACCTTTCAATAATACTAATAGTTAGCATCACCCACCCAACAGCCTCAATCTTGAAAATAAAAATTTCCCAGCATGCTTTAGGAGGAGGCAGGAACATTAAGCCTCAATTCCTTACAAATCTACAACAGGCAGAAATGAGGCCAAGAATAAGGCCAAACAAGGCTGAAAATGCGTATCACAGACTATCAGCTGGTGTTTATAAAAATCCTGGCTTCTCTGGTCTTACAGATGCATTGGTTTCAAGATTAGCAAGCAAGCACAACATATCCAGGAATTATGGGGCCATGCAGAGATTGATGAGCTTTGTAAGGATATTTGTAGAGACTGGAGGTGTCATCCCAGGTTCCAGAGGGCCTGTAGACTTGTCTAAACCACCAGAATAAGTTTTTCACGGATGAAAACCTTTTCTGGGTCTTTAGGGTAATGCTGAGAGTGGGTCAGAGTCATTAAAATCAGAATTTCTAGTGGAAGCTACACTGTTTTACATATATATAAATCCCTCTACTAAGTCTTGAGAGGTAGAATGAATATTTCTTTAGTAATTACTGTATGTCAGGGATTCTACAAACCTCTACTTGTAAGGTGGTTTTAACTTTTCATTATGAAAATTTTCATACTTACATAAAAGGTGAGAATAAAACAAACTCCCATGTATCCTTCGCCCAGTTTAACTACTGTCCACTCAGTCCCTCTTTATTTCCTCTATGTCTCCACACTTTCTTGTTGGAGTATTTCAAAGCAACGTCAAGACTTCATGTATTTTCACCCCCTAAATGCTTCAGTGTGTATCTAAATACACATAACACATACATACATTTTTTCTTTCATAACCACAATGCCATAATGAGATATTTTTAGCCCCAATTTATTAGTGAAAAATGGAATCACTGTGAGGTTAGCAGTTTGCCCAAAGTCAAAGGGCAAATAAATGAGTCAGTCAGGCCCTATATTAAGTGATAAACTTTCATGTTCTTCCACTACAGCATGCTACTTCCCATTGCTCGACAACTATACCAGAGTATAGATGTTTGTCCCAAAGGACAGACACGCTCAAATGTAAACTAAAACTGGAACAGTCTATCGCTTACACATTAATTTTCCAGATGCCTCCAAGTAAAAACAGGTACATCAAGTGTTTCCATAATAACGCAGTTTAAACTGCATATATATATAGGATGCTTAATTTTTGTGCAAGTACAAGCATATCAAGACATATTTTGTTACTAATTTCCATTGTAATTCCATGATACATTTACTGTAAATATTTCGCTCCCTAAATGTAAAATGTGTGCACACAAGTACTTAACATTAATGTAAGCCTTTTGCTTTTTCTTGTTTCTTGTCTGAACAATTTACATGAATGTAGTTCTCCCACTAAACCCCGTGAGAGGTCAATCAAATGGAGAATTAGTGACCTAACTGCAATTTCAGAGAAAGCACATGTATATTCCATCACACATCTTTGGGCATCTTCTTTGAGACCAGGCTATGTTAGAAGCCAGTCTAGTTATACCATTGCAAGAGTAAGAGAGTGATACACAATGCATTTTTCTAGAGGATTAACCTTACTTAGTGGTAGTAATTTTGTATTGAAAAGTGCACATTCAAATTAACTGTTCTTCAATAAAAAATGATGGTTTAAAAATGTACATTCTTTTTTTTAGTACAACATAAAATTTGCAGGAATTTAACAACTAAACTCAAAGACTTCCAGCAATGTTCTTGCAATAGGCTGGTTTTAGGGCTGTGATACTCTATAAATACATTTTTTTTCCTCTTAAGATATTTTGGTGGAAAAGTTTGAGAAAGATTGTTAATTAAAGAGTCAGATGATAAAGATGAAGAAGTATGAAAACAGGGCACGGACAATTAGGTAGGAGGAAACAGAGATAAGAGACAGCAGACAAAGGAAAGGGGCAAATCTGGGCTGGAGTATGAGGAGTAAGAGAAAGGAACAGATCAAAGATTCCTAAGAGGTGACTGGAAGCACAGAACCAATACCTATTAATAAAGTAGAATGAACTCAAATTACTGGTTGGCTATAGGGAGAAGCCAGAGTCGAGGGCTTGAGAACAATGAAAAGAAATTCAGTGGGATAACATACAGGGGTCAACTTGAGTTCAATTAAAAAACAAACAATAACTGAGCAGCACTGGGAATTTAACTAAGGTCAGAAAATAGAAATTCATAGTAGGATCTACTTGGTGTTATGTGACCAGCAGCAGGAAGGCTCAAGGGCATAGGGAAGAAAAATAACTGGTTTATTTTTTCCAAAGTTGGAAAGTTAAGGAAATTAAAATAAGTTTATCTATGACATAGTTTTTTTTTTTTCCTTTTTATGGCCACACCTGTGGCATATGGAAGTTTCTGGGCCAGAGACTGCAATGAATAAGCCTACGCCACAGCTTACGGCAACGCCAAATCCTTAACCCACTGCGTGATTGCACCTGCATCTTCAAAGAGACAAAGCTGGGTCCTTCACCCACTGAGCCACAAAGGTACTCCCAAAGTAACCTTATTAGGGACTGAGGTTTTAGAAGTTCTGGGTGACATGGGGTGGCTATACTGGAGTGGCACTACCTCTTTAAATAAAAAACCCTGAAACTTCAAGCTTTAAATAAAAAAACCCTGAAAACCATTATGAGGCTTCATCGGGATTTAAGTACCTAATTGTTAAATAGCCATTAAAAGACTTATTAGATATTCACTTTAAGTGACCCCCAGGGATGTCCTTCAATTTCACTCAACATCTGCAGTTTCTTTGAACTTTTTTTTTTTTTGCTCTCCAAAAACGCTGATACGTATAAAAGATGTGTAAATCAAAGTGATGTTTTAATACACTAAGTGCCTAAAGGGAAGGTGCACTAAGAAGATAGATTCAATGAGAAGCTGATTTGTGATGGTGTTTGTACCACAGCTGTACATATGCCATTGTGTATGCTAGAAACAAACAGCTCTCAACAACAGCAATGAAAATCAATCTTTAATACACAGGGAGAAACTAAGAAAATAGAGCTCACCTCTAATTTCTGGTTCAAATTGCTCATTTCAAAGGGTATTTCTTCTCTGAGGTGTGATACTTCTTTTCGTCGAAATCTATTTTGTTTCATCTGGTGTAATCTCAGTTTTTCAAAGCTATTAGTTAGTTTGGAAAACTGTAAATAATAGATAATGCTAACATTTTATTATTGGTTATCTCTAACCTGATTTCGAAAAGTTCTTTTCTTGTGTACCTCTTTCAAAATATAAGTCATGATTAGGAAATGCAGTAAAGCTTAAATGTTCCAATTAGTGAAGATAGAACCAGTTATTAAAACTAAATTATTGAAGCTGAACACAATTCAGCTTTCATGTAAATTTGGGACTTCATTAACTGCACAGTCAGACAATGATTCACTTGATAAAACGTTTTGTTCAGTTTTGTTTTAACCATATGTAGCAAAGCTCACAATTTTAAAAAACCACATTTTTTCTTACTTTTATTTAGTGCCATCTTGTGTTGATAATTTTAGTTTCAGTAAATCAATCTATAAAATAACCAACTTATATTTCACTTAAGAAAACTGAGTAACTGAAATGATACAAACAACATAAACTGCTTATTCACGTTGATATAAGTTTAAATAAAATTAAATATCGAGCTTGAGACAATCTTTTTCTTACCAGTACTTCTTGTTATAACTTAGACCCTGTATTTTTTTTTCTTAGTTTGCCTTCTAATAGATTAAAAGTGGCATGGTCTATCAACATCTGTGAGGAAATTTCTAATTGTTTACAAAAGTTTTTATTTTTTATTCTGAAATATAGATTCACAGGAAGATGCAAAGATATAACAGAGAGGTTCTGCATCCTCTTCACCAGTTTCTTCCAATTTTTACATCTTATTGAACAGTATCAAACCTGGGAAATTGATGTCAGTACAATATATGATGAGTATATCAATAGTTCATTCCTTTTTTATTGTAGTAGTATTCCATGGTATGGATGAAACCACAGTTTGGCCAATCACATATTGAGACATTGTGGTTGTTTCCAGTTTTTGACTATTACAAATAAAGCTATGAAAAACTGTCTCCCTGATCTGACAATATTGTAGTCATTCCTGCTTCCTTTTTCTTTCTCACATAGTTTAAAAAATTGAGATATAATTCATCTACCATAAAATTCATGCTTTAGAGTATATACGTCATTGGCTTTTAGTATATTCATAAAGTTGTATAACCATCATACTATCTAATTTCAAAATATTTTCATCACCTCAAATAGAAACCCTAGACATATATTAGCAACGGCACACAGCTGCTCTTTCCCCAAGCCCCTGGCAACAACTAATCCATGTTCTCTTTCTATAGATTTGTCTATTGCAATCATTAATGGAATCACATAAGATGTGGTCTTTTGTGTCTGGCTTCTTTCACTTAGCATAATGCTGTCAAGGCTCATCTACATTGTAGCATGGATCAATATTTCATTCCTTTTAATGGCTGAATAATATTCCATTGCATGGATATACAACGTTATGTTTATCCATTCATCAGTTGATGGACATTTGGATTGTTTCCACATTTTGCATATTATGGGAAAATGCTGCTATGAACACCTGTGTACAAATTTTTCTGTGGATATGTGTTTTTATTTCTCTTGGGTATATGTCTAGGAGTGGAATAGTTAGGTCATATGGAAACTCTAAGTTTATCTTATTGAGGAACTGCCAAACAGCTTTTCACAATAACTGTTACCATTTTCCACTTCCACTGGCAATGTACAGGGTTCCAGTTTCTCCATATCCTCACCAACACCTGCTAATGTCTATCATTTGATCATAGCCATTAGAAGGGGTATCTCATTATGGTAATGATTTACATTTCCCTAGTTTATATATCTCCTTTGGAGAAATGCCTATTCATATGTATGCCCATTTTAAAATTTGGTCACTTGTCTTATTGTTGAATAGTAAGAGCTTTTGTTTTTTATGGCCACTATGTTGGATTCTTAAACCCACTGCATCAGGCCAGGAAACAAACCTGAGCCTCCAGAGCAACCCAAGCCACTGCAGTTAGGTTCTTAACCTGCTGTGCCACAGTTGGAACTCCCAAAGAGTTTTAAAATTTTGGGTACTATTCCGTTATCAGATACATGATTTGCAAATATTTACTCCCATTTTGTATGAGATTGTCTTTTTACTTTCTTTTAGTGTACTTTAAAGTACAAAAGGTTTTTAAAATTTTGATGAAATCAAGTTTATCTAATGTTTCTTAGAAACTACTGCCTAATCCAAAGTCTTAAAATTTATTTATTTATTTTTTTTTTAGGGCCACAGGTGCAGCATATGGAAGTTCCCAGGCTAGGGGTGAATTGGAGCTACAGCTGCCAGCTTACACCACAGCCACAGCAACACCAGCTCCGATGTACATCTGCTACCTACACCACAGTTCAAGGCAACACCAGTTCCTTAACCCACTAATCAGGGCGAGGGATTGAACCCACATCCTCATGGATAGTAGTTGGGTTCGTTTCCACTTAGCCACAATAGAAATCCATAATCATATGTTTTCTTCTAAGAGTTTTTATAGATTTAGTTTTTATATTAGGTCTTTGATTCACTTTGAGTTAATGTTTTTGTATATCTTAATTGTTTATTTATCAAGAGAAACTATTCCTTAGCCCAGCTATTCGAAGCTCATAGTTTCAAGGTTCAGGAACACAGTTTAGGACAAACTTCCATGAAACTCAACCCAAAGAAATTCTTTACATTCCCAAATCACTTTGTACTCTGAAAGACACCAGCCTTCCTCATCTCTTCAAAATCTTTCATGGAATCATAATTTCTGCAGAAATCTACTTATGCCTTTTTTCTTGGTTCAGCTACAGCAAACTTATAGAAAGCTGCAACTCCCAGACAGACAATGAATGCTCCAACAATATGAAATCACAGACTCTTGGCCAGAAGGCCACGCATCTGAGGTTTTGTCAAAGAACTGCAGCCGTAGTAGTTTTTCTACTTGACAGCTAAACAACCTCCTTCTAGACTCATGGATAAATGGATGTATAACTTGATTCTTTTTTTGTGGATATCCAGTTGTCCTCTCACCATTTGTTGAAAAAACTGTTCTTTCTCCTCTGAATTATCTTAGCACCATTTCTGCTTTTTTAAAATTAATATTGCATGTAATTTTTCTTATTTTTCTATCTTTTTACTTTCAATTTACATACAGAGTTATATTTGAAGTGAGTTTCTGGAAAAGAGCATATAGACTTTTTTTTTTTTTTCTTTTTTTCTTCCCAGGGCTGCCCTTGTGGCATAGGGAAGTTCCCAGGCTAGGGGTCCAATTGGAGCTGCAGCTGCCAGCATACACCACAGCCAGAGCAATGCAAGATCCGAGGCATGTCTGTGACCTACACCATAGCTCACAACAATGCCAAATCCTTAACCCAGTGAGCAAGGCCAGGGATTGAACCCACATCCTCATGGATACTAGTCAGGTTTATAACACACTGAGCCGCAACAGGAACTCCTAAATCTCTATATTTTAACTGGTGTTATTTAGGCCATTTTCATTTAATGAAATTTCATTCTATTCCATTTCCTTCTGGCCTCCATAGTTTCTAATAAGAAATCCATTATATGAATTGGCTTTTCTGTATAGGCAAAGTGTTGTCTCTCTCAGCTTCCAAGGCTTTTTGAGTTTTAGTTTTCAGAACTTTGGCCATGATGTATCTGGGTGAAAATTTCTTTGGGTTTGTCATGTTTGAACATCACTCAGTTTCTTGACTCTGTAGATTAACATCTTTTGCCAAGTTTTCAGCCATTACTTCTTTGAGTACATCTTCAGTCCTACCCTTTTTTCTCCTCTTCTCTGGGACTTTGATGACACAAATTTTCAATCTTTTGCTATAATACTACAGGTCCCAAGGTTCATTATTTTTAGACTATTTCGTCACTGTCGTTCAGTTTGGGTAATTTCTGTTCCACTAGCTTTTAGTTCACTGTGTCCTCTTCCTCTCCATTTTGCTTTTGAGCTGATTCATTAATTTTTTGGGGGGGGTGGTTATTGTATTTTTTGGTTGTAAAATTTTGAATTAGTTGCTTTTTATAGTTTTATTTCTTTGCTAAAACATTCTAATTTGTTTCAAGTATGTGTGTAATTGCTCTTTGAAGCACTTTTATAAGAGTTGCTTTAAACTCCTTGTCAGGTAATTCTAACATCTATATCAACTCAGTACTGGCACTTCTTGACTGCCTTTTCTTATTTAAGCTGAGACCTTCCTTCTCCTTGGTGTGATGAAAGATTATTTTTAATCGAATCCATTTTTGGATTGTGTGTTACATGACTCTGGATTTTATTTAAATATTGTGTTTTGGCAGTTCTCTTCTGACAACATTCCAGCAGGGAAAATGGAATGCTGCCTCATTACTGCCAGGTGGCAGTGGAAATCCAGGTCTTAACTTGGCCTCAGTTGGTACCTGGGGAGAGGCGCTCCTCATTACTGCTGACTGGGAGTGGGAGTTCAGGCTCCCCAAGTCTTTCGCTAACATCACTTTAATTGGAGGGGCAGAGGCGCCTTGTTGCTGCTTCTCACATGGCCCTCAGAAATACCATAGTGAGGCCAGTACCCCTGCTACCACTGAGAGGTGGTGAAATGTCCCGACTCCTCATTAGGCTTCCCCAGACACCACCTTCAGAGAAGAGGAGGAGGGTGCCTCATCACCACCAGGTGAGCAGAGAAGTCCAGGCTCTCCATGTGGTCTCCACTGACACCATGGGCAGGGAAGGCCTTGTTAACACCTGATGGTGATGAAAGTCTCATTTTCCACTCAGTCTTCTCTGACCCCATCCCAGGCAGGGAGGTGGGGTGGGGAGGGGGGTTGGGCTACTTCCTTATAGACGTTGAAGGTTGACTCAGGCTGTCCACTCGGTCTCTGCTGGTGAAGTGGGTTTGCAGCCATCTTTTTCGGTGGCCTTGGCTTGAATAGAGAAGTTGTTAACTAAAAAGTGTTTAATATTGGTAGGCTGTCTTTTTCTCCGGTCTTTCAGGTGCAGGGAGGAGGATTTCTTTGGGGCTCTTTTTGCTTGTTTATGCCCATTGGCTTTCTGGGTGGCTGGTTTCTCTGTTACCCAGTCTGGGATATAAGAAGGAGAAAGAAATTCCAGGAACTCACTACTATGTCATTTCCTGGGTCCCAAGGTTCTGGTTGGTCAGTCTCTTCTCTTAGTTTCTCAGAGTCTTCTAATGTTGTTTTATAAATAATGCCCAGGGTTTTTAGTTGCATTTAGCGGGAGGACTAGGGGAAAAGTACATCTAAGCTTCCTTTCCAGAAGTATATATATATTTATAATTACAGTTTTAATAATTGTTAGAAGGAAAGGAAAATACCCCATTTTTAAAAAGGAAGCAATTTCTACAAGAAAGTTTTTTTTTTTTTTTTTTTTTTTTTTTTGTCTTTTTGCCTTTTCTAGGGTCGCTCCCGTGGCGCATGGAGGTTTCCAGGCTAGGGGTCTAATTGGAGTTGTAGCCGCCGGCAGCTGCCGGCCTACACCACAGCCACAGCAACGTGGGATCTGAGCCGTGTCTGCGACCTACACCACAGCTCACGGCAACGCTAGATCCTTAACCCACTGAGCAAGGCCAGGGATCGAACGCGCAACCTCATGGTTCCTAGTCAGATTTGTTAACCACTGTGCCACAACGGGAACTCCATCTACAAGAAAGTTTTGACAGAGTTGAATTATTCAAGGCAAGAATAGGATAAAACCTATCCTCAAGATATTTTAGGAAAATGAAGCTGTAAATAAATGAGGAATTTCAAAGAAGGAAGCATCAGAGTAAGTTAGCCACAACAAAACTGTGTCTGCCACAAGATACCATTTTCTGGTTAGAAAAATGACATATTCCTAGCTGCTGTGCAAAGCAAGTCAAACACACAGTACTTTCTTTTTCCTCTCTTTTCCCCTCCTTTCCTCTTCCTTCTCTTTTGCTCTCCCTCTCCAACTCTCTTCCTTCCTTCCTTTTAATCAGAGAAGAAAAGAGAAGCAGAAAACTGCAGTGGAATCACAAACAGCCGTTCTCTCAACAATGTAGCTCTTCTACAGTGTATTCTATGAAACACCTGTTTACAGTGTTTACACTGCAACTGCTACAATATTTGTTGGTTTTAGTTTAAAAAATACTTTCCATGGTCAAATATGTTTGAAGAATGATGGAGTAAAAAGGCTAAATGAATGCTTTTAAAGCCGACTTCTCACAGCTTGTGATATGCTAATATGCACTGTGAATATCCAGGAGGAGTAAAAAGCACTTCCTAAGCTCTCAGTGTTAGTGCACAGAACACATTTTGGTGAAATGGTCATAAAAATATTTGTTGACTAGCCAGTAGCCCAGTAATAAAATAGAGCTGCAAAGCATCAAATGGCAAGGGTTCATATATTAAGTGAATGCTCACAGTGACGGTAAACAAGCCCCAAACTTTTTAACCACAGACATGAAAAACAAAAAACCCAGAATGTAAAGATTTGGTAAGATGCAACTAAACTAGTTAAATATAATTTAGAGATGGTACTTAACTTTTATCTAGATTTCTGTATTTTTTAAAACTTATTCCAGATCATGAGCTCTTTGTTTACACTGAACAACTACAATGATTCAATATTTATGTTGCTACATTAGAGCTTCACCTTTATAGAAAAAGCAAGGTTGACTGACTTAAGTGTTAAATGTTTAGTCTTACCTAGGAAAAACCACGTAAAGTTTCATAAGTCAAGTTACCATCTGGCAGCAGCTATTTAAATGACAGACGAAATGCCCAGGTAGACTTAAGAGCTAGTCTTGTAAGACGATACCCATTAAGTGGCATCGAATGTTTCAATTCATATAGTAATGGCTGATCACCTCCCTGAAAAGGTGCTTAAGGAGGTACTTCAATTACTGTGGGCTCCTTTAACTCTAAGATCATTTGTGAAATATCTGCACTCCAAAAAAGTTTGGTTGTAAAGTAAAATTTCATAATCAAACCATATGTCCCAAAAGTCACTAAGTTAAGTAAGAATACAGCACCTACTAGACCTGAGATGCTCAGATGATCACTTCCCTACATCTTATCTGTGGTAAGAAAGAGAAGACCTCTTGCTTCCCAGCACTGTGGGAGTATAATACAGGGACACATCAGAAAGAAATCAGTATCCCTATCATCACATATGCAAAAGCTCTCTCATTTAGGAAACAGACTACCAATAACAAAACACTAAAGAATTTTGGCAATAATATAAAGTTATGTTCTTTGAATTATCTATTTCATGAGAGAAAATCTCTATATTTTAAACTGCCATAGAAGAAAGGGAATAGAGACCACAAAAGATAATATTTTGTTGTTGTTGTTCACATAGCTAATTATCATGACATAATTAATCAACAAATCATTTGATAAATAGAAAGCCATTAGCCTAGCACTGAGTCAACAGTTAAAGGGATGCAGAGCTGGCAATCTAATGAAAGAGACAAAATCAATACACATTAAACAATGAAAGACAGGGTCAAACATATGACCTAGCATTGAAATACAAGAATGTTTGCCTGTATTAAAAATAATTCATTTTAATACAATTAACACAATTTATAAATCAAACCATATACCAAAACATTTGATATTAAATTGTAGTAAGTCTCCTTACTTGAGCTTTTAGGGTTTGTAGTTGTCCTTCATAATTCTGAGTCATTGCTAAGTTACACTTTTCCAAACTGTCCAACTTCTGTCTAAGTAATCCCACCTGCATAAGAATAAAATTTAATTTTTTTCTAATTTTGCCTGACAAAATCAGAAAATGTGCAAAAGAGGAGTACAATTCAAATAAAACTGCTGTACCAAACCACGAATATTTGTACTGTGGTTCTTAAAATAGTTATTAATAATTAAATTCACAAAAACTGAGCATTGCTAGCACTATTCCACTGGGTACACATCAGAACACTATGGATGTTTGACAAAAGATCTTTCTCACTGCCACATTTTAAATTAAGGTTTAGAATTTACTCTGCATTATCTTTTTGGGAGGCTCCTGTCATCATCCCTCGGGCAGAACCCCTGCCAACATACTTCGGCCTTTTATTTTGGGCCCCACTGCCTTCAATGGGAGCTCTGTTTTAGAGGTACTGTGGAACAATAGTTACATTTTTATAATAACAAAAAGCAAAATGTCTAAGAGGAGTTCTTAGGGATTTGGCTTACAGAATTTGTCCGCTTAAAAAACAGGCAAGGCCCCTGTTTGCACATCTGTGTTGTAACAGGTGCAAAGGTGAGAAAATAGTCCCTTGCATGTGCCAGGTCTGATGACTTGCCTCTACTGATAACTCAGTTAACAAGGCCAGACAATAACTTAGTTATTAACCATGACAAAAACTAAGTTCCACTGACAGGGTGGTAGAGGTAGAAAAAAGACTGCTGAACGAGTTGACTGTTGATGTTTGGGTTATTAGCATATGGTCAGTAAAAGACGTCTCTCATGCCTCGCCCCAAAGAAAAATCCACAGACATGAACACCCACCTCAGGTGAAGCGTAGGGCTTTCCTCAAGTCCGCTGCAGGTCTGAGAGCGCTCAGACCTCATTCTACCATCACCGGCTTGGCCACAAACAACCTCCTGAGCCCTGGTTAGGTCCACCACGGCCCAGGCACTCCTCCCAAGTGGGTGCCCAAATATACATACACTCCCTTCAATCCTTCTCTCTCTTGTCCTACAATCAAGATTTGACTTCCACTTCTTTCAGGAAAGATTGTTTCCTAGCAGATGAGAAGAGGCAAACACTCCTCAACTCTGCCTTGTCTAAAGACACAGCTTTGACGACTACTACTTTCTTTCTACAGCAGCAAAATAGTGACATCTATGCTTGCAAACAGTATTTATTTCACATACATGTTGAATGTTTACATTCCTCGCTGGCATTGACACTATATCTTATTTAACCATCAAATTACTATGGGTATAGGCTCTGCTTGCCGCTTTTTTTTGGGGGGGGGCACACCCACAGTATATGGAATTTCCTTCTCCAGGGATCGAATCCCAGTGGCCGCTGTGACCTATGCCATAGCTGCGGCAACACCAGATACTTAACCCACTGCTCCAGGCAGGGGATTGAATATGCTTCAGCAGTGACTGGAACTGCTGAAGAGACAATGCTGGATCCTTAACCTACTGTACCATAGAAGGAACCCCTGCTTGCCACTTATTTGCTAGAACACATTTAGCACACTGCAACAGAATTTCAAGCCATAAATGCTGTTGCTGATACCTGATAAAAAGTATGTGTAATGAAAAACTTATTTTGATAGAATACTATTTATATCAGTCTGAGACATTAACACAGCTAGGCAGTACCTCTTGACCTTTCTGATCCAAACAAGTTTGTGCATTTGCCAACTCTTGATCCCGGAGATCTAATCTTGTCTCCAGAGCCCGCATCTTCCTTTCCCAATCCAATTTTTTGTTGCTTACCATGATGTCAATTTGTTCCATTAATTCCTGAAGCTCGGCCTCACAAGGAGAAGCTCTGGCAATTGCAGAAAAGCAAAATATATTTAGAAAGAGTGAAATGTGAGAACAAGAAAAATTATGGTCTTGCTTTGAATGGTTTGACTATTATCTCCTCAAATTGTTCAATTATTTAAATAGGAAGAATTCCCAAAACTAGAGGTTAACATTTTAAATTAAAACTAGAAGCTGGAGTTCCCATCGTGACTCAGCGGTTAACAAATCTAACTAGGAACCACGAGGTTGCAAGTTCAATCCCTGGCCTTGCTCAGTGGGTTAAGGATCCAGCATTGCCATGAGCTATGGTGTAGGTGGCAGATGTGGCTTGGATCCCGCATTGCTGTGGCTGTGGTGTAGGCCGGTGGGTTGAGCTCTGATTAAACCCCTAGACTGGGAACTTCCATATGCCACAGGTGTGGCCCTAGAAGAGACAAAAAAAAAAAAACCCAAAAAAAACCCCAAAACCTAGAAGCTAATTTCAGAGCTTATAATGTATACTCTTTTACTGGAACTTTTTAAAGTATAGTTGTTGCCATAATATAATGAAATATATTAATAAAGTCACTGCCTGTGCTTCTATTATGTGCAGATGGTACATATAAGAAGTTTTGTGTACCTGACCCAACTCTTTCCTGACCCAAAAGTTCTGACTTAGACAAAGGCACCCTAAAATGAAAAAATACTGTGTGCATTACATCAGAAATAAGGTCACAATTTTAAAAGTTAGCTTAAAAAGAATAAATTTCAGAGCAGACCAATTCTTAGGAAAATTCTAATTATGAAAAATGATTCCATGCTCCTACACATAAATATACCTATATGCTTATCAAAACTTGAGGTCATTGGACAGCAGACAAACTGGGGCTTCAGTTGTGCCCTCCAGGGATAGAAAGGCAAGCCAGGCTAGGTAGAACCAGATTCAAAGGTACTACCTGGGCTACACTGCTCCTCCTTCAGGAGGAAAACTTGGTGTGATCTGGCTGGTGGTATCTGTTTAGAAGGAATCTGATCAGATAGGTGTGGACAGAGTAATGCAACATTTTAGACAAAAAGTAGCAACATTTTAGGTCTAGGAAAGTCTACTGTGTTTAAAATAAGACCCTTGGTGATAACTGGGATTATAGACACTGACAGTTGGTGAGGCTGCTGGGTGATCCTAGGCGGGGTTCTTCATCAAAGAAGCTGAAGCGTTCCCCAGGGAGCTGGTATAAGTCCAGTCATTCAGCCTGGAAAAGCAAGTTGATGTTGAGGCCTCTGACTTCAGCTAAGGAACACACAAATGGCCAGATTAGAAAAGCAAGTGATTTCCATATCCATTCAATGGTGATGATGGGGCCTCTAATATATTTGGGCAGCTGGAAGGCAGGCAGGAGAGACAGGTGTAAAATGTTGTCATTTCCAACATTTAGTTTCACCAAATCAGAATTTAGGGCCAATTAAGGATCATTTAGCATTTTGAAAAAACTGAGGCCCAGAGACATCAAGGTCACACAATAATTAGTGAAAAAGCCAGAACTGGATCCTAGGCAGCTGCTTCCCATTTTAATGAAGCTTCTTCCTGTATACCATAAAGCAAAAGACATGGTGTTTTGAATAAGAACTTGCTTGAAAAATGTAGTACAAATAGCTCCACTAGACTTCCCTTTGTGGCTCAGTGGGTTATGAAGCCAACTACTATCCATGAGGATGTGGGTTCAATGCCTGGCCTCGCCCAGTGGGTTAAGGATCTGGCATTGCCATGAGCTGTGGTGTAGATCACAGACAAAGCTTGGATTCTGCATTGCTGTGGCTATGGTGTAGGCTGGCAGCTATAGCTCCAATTTGACTCCTAACCTGGGTTATGCCACATGCCACAGGTATGGCCCTAAAAAGCCAAAAAAAATTTACAAAAAAAAAAATCTATTGTAATAAGGCTAGAAATAGGTATTTGAACTCAAAGAACTCAGAATTTCCAGAATCCCTTTCTAAAATACTCAGAATCAAGAGATGGGATTATGATAGCAGAATAGAAGGACTTGAGCTCAAGTTCTTTCCTAAAAACAACAAAATTACAACCAAATGCTGAGCAATCTTCAACCATATGGACTGGAAACTATCAAAAAGATATCCTACTCCAGAAGAAAAAGAGGAGGCCACATCAAGAGGTAGGAGGGGGTGATTACATTATATAAGCAACCCCATACCTCCCTGGTGGGAAGCCCCACAGACTGGAAAGTAACTATCACAGAGACTCACCTATAGGAGTGAGAGCTCTGAGCCCCACATCAAGTCCCCATGCCTGCGGATCTGGCATTGGGAGAAAGAGCTCCTGGAGCATCTGGCATTGAAGGCCAGTGGGGCTTGCGCACAGGAGATCCATGGGACTGCAGGAAATGGAGACCCTGCTCTTGAGAGGTGCACACAGACTTTCACATGCACTGGGTCCCAGAGCAAAGCAAAGTCTCCATAGGAATCTGGGTCAAACCTGACTGCAGTTCTTGGAGGACATCCTGGGAAAACAGGGGTGAATGTGTCTTGTTGTGAGGGAAGGACATTGAAAGCAAAGCTCTCAGGAATATTCAGCAGCGTGCCTTTCTCTGGAGGTGGCCATTTTGGGAAAATCTGCCCCCATCCATCATTGCTGAGAAGCCCCAGGGCAAACAACAACCCAGGTGGGATCACAGCCCTGCCCCTCAGTAAACAGGCTATCTAAAGACCCCTCAGACACACAGCTGCCTCTAATCCCATCCAGAGACAAAGCCCCACTGCCAGGGGGATAGGAATCAGCTCCACCTTCCAGTGGGCAGGCATCAGCCCCTCCCATCACAAAGCCTACAGCAAGCCCCCATACCCACTTCAGCCACAAGGGGGGCAGACACCAGAAGTAAAGAGAGGCTACAACTCTATTATCTGTAAAAAGGTCACCACACCAAAAACCTATAAAAATGAAAAGACGGAGAACTGTAACTCAGATGAAGGAGAAAGAAAAAACCCCAGAAAATCAGATAAGTGATAGGGAGATTCTTAGCCTCCAGGAAAAAGACTTTAGACTGTTGATGCTGAAGATGATGCAAGACGTTGGAAATAAACTGGAGGCAAAATTTACAGGAAACACTGAGCAAAGACACACAAGTTATAAAACCAGAAGAGATGCAAAATACAATAACTGAAATAAAAAATTCACTAGAAGCAGCTAACAGCAGGATACAGGAGGCAGAAGAACAAATAAGTGAGGTGGAGGACAGATTAGTGGAAATCACTGATGCAGAACAGAAAGAGAAAAAAGATTGAAAACAAATGAAGAGAGTCTCAGAGAACTCTGGGACATTAAAGGCACCAACATTCATATTCTAGGGGTGCCAGAAGGAAAAGAGAGAGGGAAAGGGACAGAAAAAAATATTTGAAGAGAATATAGCCCAAAACTTCCCTAACGTGGGAAAGGAACCACTCACTCAAATCCAGGAAATGCAATAAGTACCATACAAAATAAACCCAAGGAGGAGCACCCCAAGACACATATTAATCAAACTGACCAAAATTAAAGACAACGTATTGAAAGCATCTAAGGAAAAGAAACAAATAACATACAAGGGAACCCCGGTAAGGTTCTCGGCAGATTTTTCAGCAGAAACTCTACAGGCCAGAAGGGAGTGCCATAATATACTTAACGTGATGAAAGGAAAAACCTTCCAACCAAGATTAATTTACCCAGCAAGGCTCTCATTCAGATTTGAAGGAGAAGTCAAAACCTTCACAGATAAGCAAAAGCTGAGAGAATTCAGCAACACTAAACCAGCCTTACAACAAATACTAAAGGAACTTCTCTAGGCAGAAAACACAGCAACAGGAAACAAAAATATCACAAATGACTAAGGCTCACCAATAGAGGTACATATACAGTAAAGATACAAAATCATCCATGCACATTTATGCCACCAAAATCAGAAATCATAAGAAGAGGAGGGTACGATGCAGGACACTGAAAATGCACTTGTGATTAAGAGACCAACAACTTAAAACACTCTTGTATGTATGTATGTGTATGTGTATATATATATATATATATATATATATATATATATATATATATACACATATATATATATATAGACTCATATCGAAACTTCAGAGTAACTGCAAACCAAAAATCTACAATTCATATACACACAAATAAGAAAAATCAACTCAAATACAACACTAAAGATAGTCATCAAACCACAAGAGGAGAGAACAAGAGAAAAAGGGAAGAAAAAAGAGCAACAAAAACAAATCCAAAACAATTAATAAAATGGCAATAAGAACATACATATCAACAATTACTTTAAATGTTAATGGACTAAACGCTCCAACCAAAAGACATAGACTGGCTGAATGGATACAAAAACAAGATCCATATATATGCTGTCTTCAAGAGACCCACTTCACTTCTAGGGACACATGCAAATTGAAAGTGAGAGGATGGAAGAAAATATTTCATGCAAATGGGAATCAAAAGCAAACTGGATTAGCAATACTCATATCAGACATAATAGATTTCGAAATGAAGAATATTTTAAGGGACAAGGAAGGTCACTACATAATGATCAAAGGATCAATCCAGGAAGAAAATATAACAATTTTAAATATCTATGCACCCAACATAGGTTCACCACAATATGTAAGTCAACTGCTAACAACTTTTAAAAAAACAAATCAACAATAACACAATAATAGTGGGGGACTTTAACACCCCACTTACAGCAGTGGACAGATCATCCAGACAGAAAATCAATAAGGAAACACAGGCCCTGAATGATGCATTAAACCAGATGGACTTAATAGATATTTATAGGACATTCCATCCAAAAGAAACAGAATGCACATTCTTCTCAAATGCACATGGAACATTCTCTAAGATTGATCACATCCTGGGCTACAAATCCAACCTTGGTAACTTTATGAAAATTGAAATCACATCAAGCATCTTTTCCAACCACAATGAAATCAACAAGAAAAACACTTCAAAAACCACAAATACATGGAGACTAAACAACATGCTACTATTAAACAACCAATGGATCCCTGAAGAAATCAAAAAGGAAATTAAACAATACCTAGCAGCAAATGACAACGAAGATATGACACTCCAAAACCTATGGGTAGCAGCAAAAGCCTTTCTAAGAGGAAAGTTTATAGCAATACAAGCCCACCTCAGGAAACAAGAAAAAGCTCAAATAAACAAGCTAACTTTACAGCTCAAGAAAGAACAGACAAGACCTAAAGTTAGTAGAAGGAAAGAAATCATAAAGATCACAGCAGAAATCAGTGAAATAGAAACAAAGAAAACCATAGAAAAGGTCAATGAAATGAAAAGCTGGTTCTTTGAAAAGATCAACAAAATTGATCCTCTCATTAGACGCAGAAAAAGCCTTTGACAAAATCCAGCACCCATTTCTGATTAAAACCCTCCAGAAAGTGGGAATAGTGGGAACCTACCTCAACGTGATAAAGGCCATATGTGACAAAACCACAGCTAACATCATTCTCAATGGTGAAGAGGTGAAAGAATTCCCACTGAGATCAGGAACAAGACAAGGATGTCCACTCTTGCCACTACTCTTCAACATAGTTCTGGAAGTCCTAGCCTCGGCAATCAGAGAAGTAGAAGAAAGAAAAAGAATCCAAATTGGAAAGGAAGAAGTAAAACTATCACTATTTGCAGATGACATGATACCATACCTAGAGAATCCTAAAGACTCTACCAGAAAACTGTTAGAGCTCATCCATAAATTTAGCAAAGTCAAAGGATACAAAATTAATACAGAGAAATTGACAGCATATCTATATGCTAACAACGAAAGATCAGAAAGAGAAAATAGGGAAGCAATCCTGTTTACCATCACATCCAAAGAATAAAATACTTAGGAGTAAACCTACCTAAAGAGACAAAAGACCTGTACTCTGAAAACTATAAGACACTGAGGAAAGAAGTCAAAGATGACACAATTATATGGAAAGACATACCATGCTTGTGGATTGGAAGAGTCAATATTATCGAAATGACTATACTACCCAAGGCAATATACAGATTCAATGCAGTTCCCATCAAATTACCAAGACATTTTTCACAGAACTCGAACAAAGTATTTTAAAATTTGTTTGGAAGCACTAAAGACCCAGAATAGCCAAAGACATCCTGAAAAAGAAAAATGGAGCTGGAGATATCAGGCTCCCGGACTTCAGACTATACTACAAAGCAACAGTCATCAAACTATTTTACTGGCACAAAGACAGACATGTAGATCAGTGGAACAGGATAAAAAGCCCAGAATTCAACCCACCCCCCTACAGTCAACTCATCTATGACAAAGGAGGCAAGACTATACAATAGAAAAGACAGCTTGTTCAATAAGTAGTGCTGGGCAAACTGGACAGCCACATGGAAAAGAATGAAATTAGAATACTTCCTAACACCATATGCAAAAATAAACTCCAAATGGATTAAAGACCTAGATATAAGACCAGACACTATAAAACTCTTAGAGGAAAACATAGGCCAAACACTCTCCAACATAAACGACAGCAACATCTTCTCAGATCCGCCTCTTAGAGCAATGATAGTAACAACAAAAACAAACAATTAAACTTAAAAAGTTTCTGCACAGCAAAGCAAACCCTAAACAAAACAAAAAGACAACCCACAGAATGGGAGATAATATTTGCAAAGGAATCAACTGACAAGGGATTAATCTCCAAAATTTATAAACACCTTCTGCAGCTCCATACCAAAAAAACAAACAACCCCATCAAAAAATGGGCAGAAGATCTAAACAGACGATTCTCCAAAGAAGACATACAGATGGCCAAAAAAACACATGAAAAGATGTTCAACATCACTCATCATTAGAGAAATGCAAATCAAAACCACTATGAGGTTCCACCTTATACCAGCCAGAAGGGCCATCACCCAAAAGTCTACAAACAATAAGTGCTGGAGAGGGTGTGGAGAAAAAGGAACCCTAGTACACTGTTGGTTGGAATGAAAATTGGTGCAACAACTGTGGAAAACAGTATGGAGATTCCTCAGAAAACTAAAAATTATACTGCCATTTGACCCAGTGATCCCACTCCTGGGCATCTATCCAATAAAAACCATGACTCTAAAAGACAACCATGTGCTCCAATGTTCATTGCAGCACTATTTACAATAGCCAAGACATGGAAACAACCTAAATGTCCATTGACAGAGGAGTGGATCAAGATGTGGTACATATACACAATGGAATATTACTCATCCATTAAAAGGAATGAAATACTGGCATTTTTAGCAACATGGATGGACCTAGAAATTATCATGCTAAGTGACGTCAGCCATACAATGAGACACCAACATCAAATGCTTTCACTGACATGTGGAATCTGAAAAAAGGTCAGACTGAACTTCTTTGCAGAACTGATGCAGACTCACAGACTCTGAAAAACTTATGGTTTCCAAATGAGACAGGTTGAGGGGTGGGGAGATGCACTGAGGGTTTGGGATGGAAATGCTATAAAATTGGGTTGTGATGATCATTGTACAACTATAAATGTAATAAATTCATTGAGTAATATAAAAAAATAATAATAAATAAAATACCCGTAGTCAACCCAAACAAGGTTGATTGCTTTATCCAACAGCAGATTCACCAGTTTTGACATCAGAGAGGTTTTAAGTACAAAGTGCCATATTCTAAAGTCTTCTAACATTCCTGGGCTAAGGCCCAAGGCTTCCCAGTTCTTAAAACCTGAATCAGGTCTGAGGAAAGGAAGTACTAATTTCTCTATAAATAACTTGATTGGATTTTAATTGGAGTTCTGATGTGAAGGGAAAAAAAAAACAACAAAAAGAATGGTTTTCACCATATTTTCTTTTTTATACAACATGTATCACCCTTTATTGTAAATACATTTTGTCTATTTTTTTCCTGCTGGTGTAAACTCCGAAAGAAAAAGGACTACCTCAGTCTTGTTCATCATCGTCTCTTCAAGGCCTAGCATAGTTTTCTAGCCTATAGAAGATATTCAATAAATCTTTAAACAGTAAACAAATGAGTTTCGTTCATTACCATCTCCTTGGCATATAGGAATGTACTACGCTAAGAGAACTAAAATATAGGACTAAGGCAGTTTGTGGCATGATATAAGCTACTCAATCAATATTTTAAAATAAATGAATGATGGTTTATTTCCTGCTTACGACTATGCTATGTAAAAGTTGGAATCTTGGACTTCCAGGTGGAAGGACTTTTACAAGTCATCCAGTCCACCTACCTATTCAGTGTTTGCATATTTTCCACAAGTGTCTCTTGAGAGAATCATCTATCATACCCCACTGATCAGATTCAGAAAGTCTAGGACAGAGCCCAGATTCTGCACTGGTAACAAACATATCATGCTACTTGGTACATGCCAAAGTTTGTGATCTATTTTGTACTACCACTGCAAAAGAGGTCACTGAGAGTGGGTCTGAATTTTTCATTCAGCAGGTAACCACTGTCTGAGATTGTACTGAGCTAGCGATTAGTTTTTAAAGTTCTTTATTATATTGAAGAACTTTTTCATCCACTGGCCCTAATTTGATCCTTTGGAACCATTCAGAACAAATGCCTGTCAAAAAAGTAAAACTTAAACTACTTGAATACAGTTGTCAATATGCTGATACAGTTATCCATGTACCTCCAGATACTTCTGAGTCTGCTCTTGTCAGTGTTCAATATTTAAGACTGAACATACAATAGACAATGGCCAAAACACATGGTAATAGATTCTGACCCACAGCTTTTTTAGCAATCAATAGTCCTAGAATGGTCAAGGCTTGGTCAAAGACTGACAGCGTCTCCAATTTTTGCCTCCACTTCCAACGCAGAACCAACCAGAAAAAGCCAAATATATTCCCCAAACCAATCACAAAGGAGGCCCTGCTTCTAGTTATCCTGCCTCCAGCTTCCCTATACCAACAGCCTTCTGTTTTTTCACGGTTAAGCTTTCCCGCTCCTTGTGCCTGCTTTTGAGTGTGCCAAATGCAAATAATGGTTGCTGACTCCCTTTTAATAGAAATCTCTGAATAAATTGGCTTCTTCTGTTCTCACTGGGTGGTCTTTGTTCATTTCATAAGTATCTTTATTTCCTTCAATTGCTCATAGAGACTTTTTTCCCTCCACCATTCACTGTCTAGTATACTGCCTAGAAAATAATGAAATGCTTAACATACAGTTGTTGAATAAATGAAGACATGAATGATTATGTTAAGATTTTTAGAACCTTTATAATCCTGGTGGCTCTCCTCTGGACAAGTTCATGTCTGTCAATATCCTCCTTGAAATGTGTTATTCAGAACTTTAACATGATACTCCAGGTATGGTCTAATCAGCTCAGAGAGGGACTCATCTCCATTGTTTTCAGTGCTGTATTTAATTCAAGAAAGATGGGGCTCACCTGAGCTTTGAATTTTGGGGCGAAAGGGAAAAGCAGCGATATCATACCATTTCAAAGTAGTTTATTCTTGCTAAAAACCCTTTTTCATGCATGCTACAGGTAAAGCCACTTAAGCACTATCTTGTGCTTGTTTCATTTTTAAGGGGTGCTCCAAGGGCAGGGATTTGTATTTGTTTTTATTGTATTTCAGTTTGACAGTTTCAGCTTAAACATGGGCTGTCATCATCGATTCTTTAATGAAACAAACATTCATGGGTGACTGCTGCCCAGTGTAAGAGGAACTAGGAAGACGACACAAGGCCGACTGCCTGTGCATGGAAAAGCTTGCAAGGCAGTCAGGTACAGCAACAGATTGATGAATTCACACAGTCTTTTTTTTTGGGGAAATGACTACCGCTTGGATACTGCACACAATGGACTATCACAGACACCTTCCTAAAGGAAGTAACATCTGAGCTTAGTTTGGGATCCTGTTACTGTCAAAGACTATATTCACTGTGGCTCCCAGTTTTGTGTCATCAGCAGATTTGGTAAGTACTACTTTATGTATATACATACGTTTCTTCATACAAGTGATTATAAAATATCATGAAGGACAGGCTGAAGGACAAAGCCCTATCAAGCTCTTATCATGCCTTCAGGGCCACAGTGATCTGTTGATTATTTCTTTTATTATAATGAGATGTTAATCCACATAATTAATCTTACATTTTTCCTCTCCCCTCCCCCCAAAAAGTTGTGAAAAGCCCTGTAAAATATCATGCCAAAGCCCAAATACAACTCTATGTGTTCCCTGATGCACCAGTGTTATTCGCGCTGTGAACAAGGCTGGTCTAACGTGCCGTGATCAGGGTACATCCACCCTGGGTCCTGGAGCCACTGCCTCCGCTTCTGGATGCTCACACACCTCCGATAACTCTTCCAGGGTCTCACCTAAGATTTAGTCAAACTTACTTTTACATCAAACTCAGCTTTTTGTCATAATTAAAACTCCCTTTGAAATTCAATTGTCCAATCTTCTAGTATATCTTCCCTTCTTTAGTTTTTCAGAATTAATAGCAATTCAGCTATCTCAATATCAGTATTTGTTTCTAAATCTAGTGACCTCTAAAATAAAATACAAAAGGCTTAGTTTAGCCTCCTTCATAGCTGGACTCTAACATTATTTGTATTTTCATTTCTTCCTTCAGTCAAATGCTAACATGTTAATTACTTTCCTTGACTTCCTCTCATGAATCCTAACATCCCATAAAGTAGATCTTTTTATTCCAATTTTAGAAAAGCTGATTGAGGAGCTAAAAAAAAGGAAGAAAAATTCTCTGAATCTTTTCAGCATTGGAAATTGTGTGGATTGTGTCTAATACACTACTTAAGACATGCAAACCCTTGCCCTATTGGGTTTATCCTTGGGAGCAATTCACAAGAGAAAGATCCTGAGGCCAGGCCAGAGGTCTAAATGTATCTAGCCAGAAAGGAGGAAGCACACTGAGACTTGCAGGGAGACCCTAGACTTAAAATATTAGGACACCATATTTGGAGATGAAGAGAGAGCAAAACAGAAAGCTGATGATTTAAATGGAGGTAGTAGTGGCAACTGTGTTGGGAAGGGGAAGTGGAAAAGAAAGTGGAGAGAGTTATTCAGAGTAAAAGCAGCTGGGGTAAGATACACAAACATACATGTCACTCCAAAGTCCTTTAACATATGGACTTAGATGCTGATTCTTAAAAGGCAGACCTACATCAAACAGATAGCTATGATGACCATACAATTTTTAAAGTGAAAGGGGCGCTAGTAATAATCATTCCAGGACAACAGGTGTAAACAGTGACTCTTCTGGACAAACTGGAATATAGGGTCAGCCTACTAGTTCCAATATGGAAATCTGAAGTGAATAAAAGACCTATTTAAAAAAGAGTGAGTTCAGGACCTGACGTAGTCTCCATGAGATGTAAGTTTGATTCTTGGCTTTGCTTAGTGGTAAGGATCCGTGTTGCCACAAGCTATGGATTAGGCCACAGATGTGGCTTGGATCTGGAGTTTCCATGGTTATAGTGCAAGCCTTAGCTGCAGCTCCAATTAGACTGCCAGCCTGGGAACTATCATATGCCTCAAGTGCAGCCACAAAAAGAAAAAAAAAAAAAAAGAGTTCAGTTTGGGACCTAAGAGATGTCTGATAGAAATGGATCTTCAGTTTGGGAAAGAGATGGGGGGGTTTGGCTTAAAAGACAGATATAGAAGTCATCACAGAGGAAGGGGAGGGAGAGAGGAAAGGAAGCATAAAGAAAAAACAAAGAGGAGATTACTGATATAAAGTTGGCCAACACACGACATGGACAATTCTATATCAACTGTTATAAATTGTTAAATGTAAACCTCATGGTAACCACAAAGCAAAAACTTACAGTAAATACACAAAAGATAAAGGAATATAAGCATACCACTAAAGAAAATCATCAAATCACAAAGGAAGAGAGTAAGAGAAGAAGAAAGGAACAGAGAGGAACTGTAAAAACAGCCAGAAAACTATTAACAAAATGGCAATAAAAGCATACCTATCAATAATTACTTTAAATGTAAATGGATTAAATTCTCTAATCATAAGACAGAGAATGGCTGAGTAGATAAGAAAACAAGACCCTTCTATATAGTGCTTACAAGAGATTCACTTTGTATATAAGGACACACATAGATTAAAAGTGCAGGGATGGAAAAAGAGATCCCATGCAAATGGAAACTGAAAAAAAAGCACTGGAGTAACTATACTTATAGCAGATCAAAGAGACTTTAAAACAAAGACTGTAACAAGAGATAAAGGGCATTATATAATGATGAAGTCAACCCAACAAGAAGATATAACATTTACAAATTTTATACACCTAAGAGCAAAGTACCTAAATCCATAAACAAATATTAACAGACCTAAATGGAGAAGTAGAGAGAAGCACAATAATAGTAGGAGACTATAAGACCCCAGGTTCAATGGATAGATCATCCAGACAGATAATTAAATGACACATTAGACCAGAAGGACTTGAGAAATATTTACAAAACATTCCATCCAAAAGCAACAAAAAACACATTCTTCTCAAGTGCATGTGGAATATTTTCCAAGCTAGCTCATATGCTAGGCCACAAAACAAGTCTTAATAAGCATAAGAGGACTGAAATTATATCAAGCATCTTTCTGACCACAATTGCATGAAACTAGAAATTACACAAAGAAAATTGGAAAATTCTCAAATATGTGGAGATTAAACAACACACTACTGAATAGCTAGAGGTTCAAAGAAGGAATAAAAAGAGAACTCAAAAAATACCTTGAGACAAATGAACACAGAAATGTAACATACTCAAATTTATATGATACAGCTAAAGTAGTTCTAAGAGGGAAGTTTATAACCATAAATACCTACCTCAAGAAACAAAGAAGTCTCAAATAAACTAACTTTATGTCTCAAGGAACTAGAAAAAGAACAAACAAAACCTGGAAATAAAAAGAGTAAAGTAGAAGTAAGTGAAACAGAGACTATAATGACAATTAAAAAAAGATCAATGAAACTAAATATCTGGTTCTTTGAAAATTAATGATATTGACAAACCTCTAGCTAGACTCACCCCCCCAAAAAAGAGAAAGACTCAAAATCAGAAATGAAAGAGGAGATATTATAACTGACATTACAGAAATAAAAGGATCATAAGAGACTACTATGAACAATTATACACTAACAAATTAAGACAACATAGAAGAAATGAATAAATTCCTAAAAGCATAAATCTATAAAGACTGAATCATAATGAAACAAAAAACCCAAACAGACTGACTGCTAGCAAGGAGACTGAATCTGTAACCAAAAACCTTTCAACAATCAAAAGTCCAGGACCAGATGGCTTCACTGACGAATTTTACCAAACATTCAAAGAATTAATGCCAATCCTTCTCAAACTCTTCAAAAAACAACCAACCAATCAACCAGGAGGGAACTCTTACAAACTCATTTCATGAGGCCAGCATTACCCACACAGAAACCAGACAAGAATTCCATAAGAAAAGAAAATTACCTGATGAGCATAGAGCAAAAATCCTCAACAAAATATTGGCAAACCAAATTCAACAGGCATACACCATGATCAAGTGAGATTTATCTCAGGGATGCAAGGATGATTCAATAGCCACAAATAAGAACTATGTTACGTAGATAAAATAAAGGATAAAAATTATATGAGCATCTCAATAGATGCAGAAAAAGCATCTGACAAAATTTAACTTCCATTTATGACAAAAACTCTCAACAAAGTGGATATAAAGGGAACATACAAAAGTACTTTAACATAATAAAGGCCATGTATGACAAGCTTACATCATACTCAAAAGCTGAGAGTCTTTCCTTTAAGATCAGAAATAAGATGAGAATATGTGCTCTCCTCACTTTTATTAAATATTGGAAGTCCTATCCAGAGCAATTAGGCAAGAAAAAAGAAATAAAAGGCATCCAAACTGGAAAGGAAGTAAAACTGTCACCATTTCCAGATGACTAGATAGATATAGATAAAATCCTAAACATTTCATCAAAAAAAAACACAAACTGTTAAACACTAATGAACTCAGTAAAACTGCAGGATACAATGTCAATACACAAAAATCTGTTGTATTTACATAAACAATGAAATATCAGAAAGTGAAATTAAATAAATAATCCCATTTATAAACACATCAAAAATAATACCTAAGAATAAATTTAACCAAGGAGGTGAGAGACCTGTACATTGAAAAATACAAACTATTACAGAAATTGAAAACAATACAAATAAATGAACATGTTCATGGATTGGAAGAGTTAATAGTGTTAAAATATCCATACCATCCAAAGCAATCTATAGATTCAGTGCAACCCCTATTGAAATCCCTATCCCAATGGAATTTTTCACAGAAATAAAACAAATAATCCTAAAGTTTGTATGGAACCAAAAGAGACCCCAAATAGCCAGAGCAAACTTGAGAAAGAACAACAAAGTTGGAGGCAACACACTCTCTAATTTTGAATTATGTAAGCTATAGTAACATAAATAGTATGATATTAGCAGAAAAATAGACATACAGATCAACAGAATGAAATAAAAAGCCCAGAAATAAACCCACACATATAGAAAGTAATCAATGACAAAGCCAAGAATACATAGTGGGGAAACAACATTCTTTTCAATAAATGGTGTTGAGAAAATTGGACGGCCACATACAAAAGATGGAAACTGGACACAGAAGATTGAAACTGGACCAATATTTTTACACTATATACAAAAATTAACTCAAATGGATTAAAGACTTGAACATAAGACCTGAAACCATAAAAATCCTAGAAGGAAACATAAGCAGTGAAGCTCCTTGACATATGTCTTAACAATGATTTTATTTTTTTTGCTTTTTAGGGCCACACCTGTGGCATATAAGTTCCCTGGCTAGGAGTCGAAACTGGAGCTACAGCTGCTGGCCTATGCCACAGCCATAGCCACATGGGATCCGAGATGCATCTGTGACCTACACCAGAGTTCATGGCAATGCCAGAGCCTTAACCCACTGAGCGAGGCCAGAGATCGAACCCACATCCTCATGGATGTTAGTCAGGCCCGTTACTGCTGAGCCACAACGGGAACTTCCAACAATGATTTTCTGAATCTCACACCAAAAGCAAAAGCAAAAAGAGAGAAGTGGGGCTACATCAAACTAAAACTTTCTACATAGCAAAGGAAATCACTGACGAAATGAAAAGGGAGAAAATATTTGCAAATATCAATGTATAAAGAATTCATACGACTCAATAAAAAATATGATTATAAATGAGCAGAAGATCTGAGTATTTTTCCAAACAGCATATACAGATGAACAAAAGACACATGAAAAGACACTCTACATTACTATCAAGGAAACAAAAATAAAAAACACAACGAGATATCACTTCATGCCTGTCAGAATGGGTATTATCAAAAAGACTAGAAAGAAAAGTGTGGAGAAAAGAGAACCCTTGTACACTGCTGGTTAAAATGTAAATTCATGCAGTTTCTATAGAAAACAGTATTAAGGTACCTCAAAAGATTAAAAATAGAACATATGATCCAGCAATTCCACATTGAAGAATTTATTTGAAGAAAACGAAATCACCAACTTGGAAAGATATGTGTACCACCATGTTCACTGAGGCACTATTTATAATAGTCAAAATATGGAAACACCCAAATGTCCACTGAAGGATAAACTGCTAAAGGAGATGTGGTCTAGATAGACAGACAGATAGACAGATGTATATACACAATGGAATACTATTCAGCCACAAAAAAGAATAATATCTTGCATTTGCAGGAACATGGATGGACCTTGAGGGAATTATGCTAAGTGAAATAAGTCAGACGCTGAAAGGCAAATACCATGTGATCTCTCTTACATGTGGAATCTCAACATATAACTCCCAACTCATAGACAGAGATAACAGATTGGTGATTGCAGAGGCTCAGGGTGGAGGTAGGACAAATGGATAAACATTTTTTTTTCTTTTTTAGTTTAAAAAATAATAATAAATAAAATTTAACTTTTCTATAGTGGCTCACAAATTCTATTTGCACACCACATATGATGCCACACCAGAAACGTAATTAGAACTAAATGCAAAAGACTCCAGGAGAACTCCTAACTCACTGTTGTGGACATATCTACAGTGTCAGCTTGCTCTTTAGTCAATTATCTCTGCTAAAACAGTAAAGCAAAAGAATTATTACTTTTTAATTTTTTGGCCACACCTAGCACGTGGAAGTTCCCAGGCCAGGAATTGAACCCTCATTGCAGTTGTGCTCTGCACCACAGCTGCGGCAATGCTGGATCCTGAACCTGCTGCAGCACAGGGGAACTTCCAGTATCTATTACTTCATTAATTTTAAGTCATAGTTTCATGATTGCACTTGTTCAAAATTAATTACTGAATTACAGCTAAAAGTAGATTTTCTAAAGCTTTTCGTTGTTGTTGTTGTCCAAAGAATGTTATTTACTGTCACAATGAGTGCTTGCTGACATAATAGCATTGCAATGCTTATTTTTACTGAATATTTGAGATGGTGGCTCATATTCAGTCCATTCTTCTAACCTGTGACAAGCTTAATGTTGGGATGTGGAGGAATTTATTGGAATTCCACTATTCCAATAAAGTATGCGTAAATGTACTTATAAAAGCCTTATTCTAGAGCCTTCATCATAATCAAAGAAAGACACTTTCAGAAAGAAAGTGCAATGTCACAGCTTTCAAGTCTCTATTAATGTCTTATTGGAATTCTAGGTACATGCAAATTTAAAATCTCATTTTTTATGTTCTAAAAGGAATAGAAGTTCTGATAAAACTTTTTCTTGAAACTTCTGTACAACTACAGAACACCTTGGTTCTGGATCGAATGAGCTAAGACAGTGAAATACAGCCAGAACTAACCCTCTTTCTTCAGGGTGATTTTTACAATCATCTAGAAGTATAAATAATTTCATTATATTCATAAACATATATCTGAAAAATTATTTCTATTAACACAGAAACATATTATAAATTAATAGTAAATAAATGTGTTACTACACATGCATTAGCTGAAGATTCTTTTTTGGGGGGGGATTTATATTTCTTTTATTAAAGCCTATAGGAGAGGTTAAAAGTAAAGCAAATCTGAACATATTATATAGACACTGAAAAAGAATAAACCTGAAATCAAATTCATATCTGAAGTATATTGTTATTCCATTTTCAACATCTAAAATTACACTTTGTACTTTTTTTGACTAAACATTTAAATATTTAATGATTGATTTCCACCAATAACTGTATCTTGGCTTCTATAAGCCCATCTCCAAGACAATTAAAATTTCTTCATCCCAAAAGGTCTATTTGATGAAAGATGCAGTGTTATGACATGCAGGATAATCACTTTACCCTTTTTCTATTTCAAACTAGAGCCAAAAGAAAACTATAGGCCAATATCTTTGATGAACATAGGTGCAAAAATTCTCAACAAAATTTTAGCCAACTGAATCCAACACATAAAAAAGATCATACACCACGACCAGGTGGGATTCATCTCAGGTTCACAAGAATGGTTCAACATACACAAATCAATCAACATCATACACCACATTAACAAAAGAAAAGTCAAAAACCGGGAGTTCCCGTCGTGGCGCAGTGGTTAACAAATCTGACTAGGAACCATGAGGTTGCGGGTTCGGTCCCTGCCCTTGCTCAGTGGGTTAACGATCCGGCGTTGCCGTGAGCTGTGGTGTAGGTTGCAGACGCGGCTCGGATCCCGCGTTGCTGTGGCTCTGGCGTAGGCCGGTGGCTACAGCTCCGATTCAACCCCTAGCCTGGGAACCTCCACATGCAGCGAGAGCGGCCCAAGAAATAACAACAACAACAACAACAACAAAAGACAAAAAAAAAAAAAAAGAAAAGAAAAGTCAAAAACCATATGGTCGTCTCAATATATGCAGAGAAAGCATCTGACAAAGTCCAACATCCATTCATGATCAAAACTCTTACCAAAGTGGGTATAGAGGGAACATATCTTAACATAATCAAAGCCATTTACAACAAACCCACAGCAAATATAAGACTCAATGGAAAAAAGCTGAAAGCCTTCCCACCAAAATCTGGAAAAAGACACGGATGCCCACTCTCACCACTGTTATTCAACATAGTATTGGAAGTCCTAGCCACAGCAACTGGACAAACAAAAGAAATAAAAGGCATCCAAATAGGAAGAGAAGAGGTAAAACTGTCACTGCATGCAGATGACATGATACCATACATAGAAAATCCTAAGGACTCAACCAAAAAACTACTTGAACTTATCAACAAAGTAGCAGGATATAAGATTAACATTCAGAAATCAGTCGCATTTCTGTACACTAACAATGAAATCTTAGAAAAGGAATACAGAAATACAATACCTTTTAAAATTGTACCCCAAAAAATCAAATACCTGGGAATACATCTGACCAAGGAGGTAAAAGACTTACATGCTGAGAACTATGAAACATTAATCAAGGAAATTAAAGAAGATGTAAAGAAATGGAAAAATATTCCATGCTCCTGGGTTGGAAAATTTAACATTGTAAAAATGGCCATACTACCCAAAGCAATCTACAGATTCAGTGCAATCCCTATCAAATTACCCATAACATTTTCCACAGAACTAAAACAAACGATCCAAAAATTTATATGGAACCATGAAAGACCCAGAAATTGCCAAAGCAATTCTGAGGAACAAAAACCAAGCAGGAGGCATAACTCTCCCAGACTTCAGGCACTATTACAAAGCCACAGTCATCGAGACACTGTGGTCCTGGTACCAAAACAGACATACAGGCCAATGGAACAGAACAGAGAACCCAGAAATAAACCCAGACGCCTATGGTTAAGTAGTCTTTGGCAAAGGAGGCAAGAACATAAAATGGGAAAAAGACAGTCTTTCAGCAAGTATTGCTGGAAAACCCGGACAGCTGCGTGTAAATCAGTGAAACTAGAACACACCCTCACACCATGCACGAAAACAAACTCAAAATGGCTGAAAGACCTAAATATAAGACACGACACCATCAAACTCCTGGAAGGGAACATAGGCAAAACATTCTCTGACATCAACCTTACAAATGTTTTCTCAGGTCAGTCTCCCAAGACAAGGGCTTAATCTCTAAAATATACAAACAACATATACAACTCAACAGCAAAAAAGCCAACAACCCAACTGAAATATGGGCAAAGTTTGTTATACAGCAGAATAGGAAACTAATACACCATACTTCCATTTCCTAAATAAACTGCTTATATCCCAATTCTTGTTTCAGGGCTTTGGTTTCCACAGGAACCCCAAATAAAAATGTTGGCATGCACTCTTTTGTCTTTAGTCATTGCTCTTCCTCTGCTCCCTTCCTGGAAGGCAGATGTGATGCTGGAGGTGGTTCAGCCATCTTGCATCATAAGGTGAGGACAAACAATAAAGCCACACTGAGGGTGATGAAGCAGAAAGATACATCTAGACTTGTATATACAGCTAATTATTTGATTTTCACTTGGATGTATAACCAGCATCTCACATCAGGCTTGTATTTCTCCAGGCTTCCTTGTTTTCAGTAAGTGACACGCTTATCCTTTCAACTGGTGAGTCAAAAGGCTTTGGATCAACTTTTGCTCACTTCCTTCTCGCACACCCCAAATCCAATCTATGACCTATAAATACCGTCAGCTCTTCCGTCACAATATACCCATTTGTCACTACGGCTACTGACGTGGTCCCCGCCACTGCCATCTCCCACCTGCATTAGTTTGGCTTGTCCGTCCTTTCTACTCCCTCCCTGACTATGGGCTAGTCTTCACATAGCAACCAGAACGAGCCTTTCAAAACATTAAGTCCGAAAATGCCACTGCTTTGCTCCAAACCTTCCAGGGACTTCTCATTTTACACAATGAAACCTGAAGTCTTCGCCAGGGTCCAGGAGGCCCTGCAGCACTTGGCCCTGTGTGCCTCTCTGATGTCACCACCCACCATGTCCCCCCCGGCTTCCTCCTCTCTAAATACTCTGGCCTCTTTCTATTGTTCCTTGAAAACACCAAGCATGTTCCTGCCTCAGAACCTTTCCTTTTGCTGTTTCCTCGGCCTGGAAAGCCGCTCCCCAGGATATCCCTGTGAAGACACCCCTCACTTTCTACAGGTCTTTCTTCAAATGTCACCTTTTTAGATTTACTCTTAGCTCTCCACTCCCATGACCTGTCTTATTATTTTTTTTTCCAAAGCAAGTTATTACCACTGCCTGACAGAACATACTTATTTATCTGTTACAGTCTGTCCCAACTCCCCTGGAAGCTGTGGCTCCCTGATGGCACAGGAGAGCCACAGTCTCAGCTCTGAACTGCCAGCCTCCAGAAAAATAAAAATCTTAATTTGTTTGGATCTTGTGTTCAGGGACTCTGGCCATTATTTAAGTTTTGTGCTTTAGCGGGCCGTGTCTGAGAACGCATCATCTGAGACATGGGGAGCTGCCTCGTTACTGCCAGGCCCTGGCAGAATCATGATCCTAACTCAGCCTCTCTTGCTACGCGGGAGAAGGGACTCCTCATTACTGCTGGGTGGGTGGGGAGCTCAGGTTCCCCCCAATCCTATGCCAACACCCTCATGGCTGAGGGAGCAGGGGTGCCCTCATGGCCCCACTGACACTGTGTGAGGTGGGTGGCCTCGTTATCATTCACCACTAAAGGGGATTTGTTTTCTTTGCCATTATAAGTGTGTAGGGTATCTCCCTTGGGACTGTCTGTGATCTGAGGCAAGATCTGGATATTCTGGGGTCCCTCGGCCACAGCCCCAGTTGTGCCTCCTGCCCTGCTTCAGTTTTCCTATATGAATGGCTACAGGCTGCATCCATACTCAGACCAGCTATCCCATTTATGAGTCAGCTGTTCTTCTGATCCACCAATTGTTTCCTATTGTTGATCTTTTAAAAAGTAGTATATAACTGGAAAATGCTATTTGCACTCCTCCCTTTCTTTTAGGGAAGATTCAGAAGCTCTTTCACGACATGATTCTATAGCATATATGGAAGTTCCCAGGCTAGGGACTGACTCTGAGTGGCAGCTGTGAGTCAGATGCTCTAACCACTGTGCCAGGCCAGGGATCAAACCCACACCTCTGCAGTGACCTGAGCCGCTCCAGGTGGGTTCTCAACCCACTGTGCCACAGCAGAAACTCCTGTTAGGTTCTTTTTGTACATAGCTTTTACATTAACTGCTGTCCAAGGAGACTGTTTTTTTCACCCTAGAGAGAGAACTAACAAGCGCCTCCTGTTTCTACAATCGTCACGTTTTTTGGCACTTCTGTTTCACCAATGCTCCGACAAGAAGCTTGCAACTGTTCTAAGCAGCTCCAAGGTGCCAGACCACGGAGTATCTGGAGCAGCAGGTCAGGTTGCAGGTTCCTGGGCCTGATGGACTTGCCCAGGTTTACACATATCATGGCTTTTTTCTTTTCTTCTTCTTCTTCTTTTTTTTTTTTTTTTTTTTTTTTTTTTTTTTAATGTAGGCATTCCAGTCATGGTGCAGCATAAACGAATCTGACTAGGAACTGTGAGGTTGCGGGTTCGATCCCTGATCTTGCTCCGTGGGTTAAGGATCCGGCATTGCTGTGAGCTGTGGTGTAGGTTGCAGATGCGGCTTGGATCTGGCATTGCTGTGGCTGTGGTGTAGGCCAGCGGCTATAGCTTCAATTCCACTCCTAGCCTGGGAACCTCCATATGCCACAAGTGCGCCCCTAAAACAACCAAAAAAAAAAAGTAACCTGTAACTAATAAAACCTTTTGTAGAGCTTGTCCTATAAAAAATACATGCAAATTTATCCTACACAGAGGTGATTTTTAATCTTTGCCTAACTTGGTAGCAGTTTAAAACATCTTTCAGATGAATCTTCCTTTGTTCTTCCCCCTCCTTCCTTTCCCCTATCTCCCTCCCTCTCCTTTCTTCCTAGTGTCTTTCCCTCCTTTCAAAATCACTCATTGAATTCCAACAATCACTTACCACTGTGCTATCATTTTAGGATCTAACTTTAAAGTCTGAAATATCAGAATTTTACCCCAGGTCTGCTTCATTTTGCTTCTTCAGAGAAACAAGAAACTAGAACTTGTTAAAGCTGATTACTCTGGAGGATGTGGGTTTGGGGAGGATAATAATGGGGTATAGTCTGGGCCATTCCGATGGCACAAGAATCAGTCAAATTAAAAAGAATTCTCAATGTGCAAAAATAATACATTAGTACAATTTATTAAACTACCAATACATATTGACTTAGAATTTTTTACAAACTACAATTAAAACTGCACTTAACTCATAATAAACATGGAGAACAGACCTGTGGTTGCTGAGGGGGAGGAAGTGGGGTGGACTGGGAATTTGGGGTTAATAGATGCAACCTGTTGCCTTTGGAATGGATAAGCAATGAGATCCTGCTGTGTAGCACTGGGAACTGTATCTAGTCACTTATGATGGAGCATGATGGAGGATAATGTGAGAAAAAGGTAGATATGTATGTGTGGCTGGGTCACCTTACTGAACAATAGAAAACTGACAGAACACTGTAAACCAGCTATAATGGAACAAATAAAAATCATTATTAAATAAAGGTAAATGAAGTTGTGATAATGAAAAAAATGTTTCAGAGGGAAAGGACACTTTAAGATTAAGAAAGTTATATACGTAGAAGAGTAATGCTTTAAAGTACTGCTTTTCTGAATTCAGATGTGAAAAGTATGCTTTAGTATTCATCTGCCTTGGTCTTTGAAAATACAACTTTCACAGCAGATAAAAAAAAAAGTCTGGTGGATCATGTAACAGTACCTGGATTTTCAGGAAGGATCTGACAAGATTCTACAAACGAGATCAATGACTAAGATAGAAGTCACAGAATAAAAAGTAGAGTAAACGATTTGCTAACAAAAATGAGACTTTTGGTTGAAGATGGATGAACATAGACACTTTGCTCCCTTTCCAAATCCTACTGCAATAAAGCAAGGGAATATTTTTAACCTATAAGGTTAAACTTACAAAGACCAAAAAAGAAAAGAAAAGAAAAAAAAAAAAGGTGGAGAGTGCTAACAAGCAACTCACTGGTATTTCTGGAAGTAGGGAGTGAGTGTGGGTAGCCCAACTTAGACCCTCCAAGCAGGAGAATTTAGAATTGTGTCCTCTGGAATCTGAGCAGCCTGAGACAGAAGACTGAACAAGACCTGACTGATGACCAGACAGCAAAGACCCCAATCCACAAGCCCCACCCATGTACACTGGGGCTTCCCACCAGCTTCTGAGGCCACTACTCTTAAAGAGGAGAGAGCAGACCGGGATCAGAGACATGTGGGGAAGGCAGTTCACACAATTAGGACAAACACAAACATAAGACATTGAAGAAAATTACGCAGAAAGAAGAAAACTTCAAAAAAATTATAGTTGTGATACTAGAAGTATTAGCTCCAGGAAAAACAAAATGTGCAGGAAAGGAAAAGTTAATCACTGTGTACTATGTGGCTCAGACGTCAAGAGTATCAAGTTCAAGAGTATCAAGTCAGAGACACTTATAAAGTCACAACAAGGCAAAGAGAATATTGCTCCAATCAAAATTACAGTGTACTGGAGGAATGAGAAATATGCGTACGTCCGTGCGGATGAGGTGGTGGGGGCCTGAAAAATAACTACCGTGGATGTCAGTAGATAATGCCCCAAACTGAAAAATCAAGAAGTAGCAATATGAGCATGTTGTTTTGAGATGTGAGAAGCATCAAAAGAATCAGCCAAAAGAGCTGAAAGTGGTTGCCTTTGGAGAGTGAAAGACTAGGGTGGAAACGGGAGATTGTTTTTGGTAACCAAATGACTTTCTAAACCACATACATGAGTAACTAAGTAAAAGAAAAGCTGCATATCTGTTATTTTCAGTTAGCAAATATATTTTAAAGAAGAAATCCATCATATGTGCATCCACTTATATAATGAAAATGACATTTTTCAGAACCACACTCTAGAACAGACATTTGGGGACTCCATATATGTGTTTCATAGACCTTAGCATTTAGCATTGCTTAATGCATTTGCGGAATTTGTTTAGAAATGATCTTCAGAGACAAGTTTATTAAACATAAGCTTTACTAATCTTAAATATATTACACTGCACAACACACTGGCTAGTGGTTATGCTGAGCCCTCAGGGAGCTGCAGCTACACCCTAGTTGGTGGACTGATTTCTCTGGAAAACCCTAACAGATTTCTAGAGTAGCGGAGGCTGGAAGAAAGGCAGGGCCTGTCGAGTAGTTGCTAGGGTCTGGAAAGAGGTACAAATTGAAGAAGGTGGAGAAATACATCAGAGCCACACGCACAGACTGACTGACTGTAAAGGAGTTAATGAAAGAAGCAAGAGATCATTTCAAACAGTTCTTATTCATATTTTTAATAAGAGTCAGGAGTGTACCGCATTGATAAATAAAATCATTTTACTATGTAAAAGGAACAATGAAATAAACAGACAAAAAAGAAGTTCCTGGAGATAAAAACCTAGCGGCCAATACTAAAGATCTCAACAGAAGCAATAAAAAACCAGAATGCAATCATTTCTGAAATAAAACAGAAAACACAAGAAATTCCTCCAGAACACCGAGCAAAAAAGACAATGATGGAAATTATGAAAAAAAGAAAAAGAGACAGGTGTTCTAGGAGATAAGAATGAAGCAAGATGGTGGAGAATTTTTTTTTTTTGAGAGTTATTAACCAAAGAAATAGAAGATTTCACTGAGATTTGCATCTTCATTGTAAAAGTGTTCACCAAATGCTATGAAGGATTATTGAGAAAGGATTCATAACTAGACAGTTATCCTGGTAAATTTGTAAATTCCAAGGATGGAAAAGAAATCCTATAAGCCTCCAGATACTAAATGAAAAAAGAAAAGGGGGAAAAAAACCTGAAAAGGAGAATGAACTGGCACTGGACTTGCCACCTGCAGCACTCCATACTTCAGGACCATGAGAGTAATGATTCTTACTTAACAAGAGTTCTTGTATGAGGGTAAAAATAAGACATTTGGAAAATATGTCAAAATTAAGCAGTATATCACCTATGTTCATTTTAATGTAAAGATTACCCAAGGAAGTACTTCAAATTAAAAAAGAATTCAAAAATATTTTTAAGAACAAGGAAGATTTTACATACAATAGTTACAAGCACTGCAATCAAACTTAAGCTGTTAAAAAATTCTTAAATGAGGAATAATTAATAGATAAATGATTACATACAGGATAAGCTTAATTAATAGCAATCAGGACTAGAAATCCAGATTATTCCTTGGAGATGGAGAAAAGGAAAGCAGAAGCAAAGGCAGGATTACAGATGAAGTCTCACCGGGGCTGAGGGAGGTCAAGGCTACAGTTTAAAATTCAGGATCCCAGAAGAGAAATCTGAATTTAAAATGTTTTTTTAAAAAATGTCAATTAACAACTTATAAAATAAGATGTAAAGCTTCTTTTTTTTTTTTTCCTTAGCCACAGAGGGAGATTTTAGTATGTCTTGAAGTTACAGTAAGACAAACAAATAATCAGTAAGACTATAATAGATTTGAACAACATGAGCAGCAAATTTTCTTGATGAATATATGTGAGATGTTGGAATTGACAACTTCAGGTACACATTTTTTTTCCCTCAAACATTCATGAAAAAAGGGATTTAAAAATGATTTCATGCTGGGTCATAACACAAGTTTCAGCAAATTTCAAGCTATTGATATACATAATGAATTATCTGACTAGAATGCAATTAAGCCAGAAATCAGTAACAAAACAATAAGTAGGAAATTCCCATATGTTTAAAAATTAAACAAAATATACTTCAAAAGAACCCATTGGTAAAAGGATAAATCCCACAATGGCCATAATAAAATGTATTTAACTGAATGATAATGAAATACAACAAAATTTGTGTTATGCAGATAAAGTGATACTTAGAGGAAGGTACATAGCCTTGGCATCATATATTAGAAAAAAAGACAGCCTGAAAATCAGTGATCTAAGTCCCAAACTTAGGAAGATGTAAAGCTTCTAAGAGGAAAAGAGGGAGAAGAAAACTAGATCAGACTAGCAAATGTTGGGAAAGCAAAAAGGGTCAAATGCTATTATGTTACTAATGACAAAACCTCCTTTTAATGGCAAAGAGATTCCAATTGAGGTATATATATTTTCATCTAACCATATGCTACTTACAAGAGACACAATATGCTATCTTTAAAAGGACTGAAAATAAGGGTATGAGGTAATAGAAAATATACAGTGGCTTCTGCCCCCTGGTTCCTGGCACAGAGCTCCTGAAACCCTTGTAATTCCCTAAGTGATAAGACCACGGGGGCAGCTCTTTGCTCTAATCTTTGACCTCTGCTGGTTCCTGACACAGGGCTCCTGAAACCCTAGTAATACTAGGGTGGGTGAGCTACCACCCTGGATGATATGAATGTTTCTGGGTGGGCTCCTAGATGACCCCCAGATGATGGCTGGCACCAGGAAGACTCTGCCATGATTAGAAACTTGCAATCTCAGCAGCCCCACTTCGCTTCTCTATCCAGGGAGAAGGGCTGAAAATGCAGTCCAGGCTCAATCATGCCCACATGACGAAGTCTCCACAAAAATCCCCAAAGTATGGGATTTGGAGAGCTTCTGGGCTGCAATGCAGAGGTGCTGGGAGACTGGTGTGCCCCTTCCCACATACGTTGCCCCATGCATCCTTTCCATCCGGTTGCTTTAATAAACTGTATACAAGTAAGAGTTTAAAGGTAAATGTTTCCCCAAGTTCTGTGAGCAACTCAAACAAATTAATCAAAATCCGAGAAGTGAGGGGAGGGGTTACTGTAACCTCTGACCTATGGCTGGTGGGTCAGAAGCACAGATGAAAAACCTGGGCTTCAGAATGGAGCAATGCCACTGGTAGTGAGCAGTGCTGTGGGACCCAGCTCTTAACCTGTGGGATCTGATGCTATTTCTGGGTAGACAGTGTCAGCACTGAGCTGAACTACAGGACACCCAGCTGGTATCCCAGAGAATTGCTTGGTGGGGGAATAAACCTCCACATATTTGGTGACCAGAAGAGTCAGACGTGAAGTATTCTCCGTGAAGGTAAAGGAAACACACAAGAAGAAAGACACATTAGGGAAGAACTGGGTCTTAACCCACACAGGAAAGAAAAGACTGAATTTTTTCCTTTATGAAAGGGAAGAACAGACTGTTACAGGTTAAAGCAAATTAAAAAGAAAGCAGATGTGGCAATATCCCTATCAGGCAAAATAGAATTCAAATAAAAACACTCATGGAGTGCCCATTGTGGCTCAGAGATAACAAAACTTAGCAGTATCCATGAGGATGCAGGTTGTATCCCTGGCCTCATTCAGTGGGTTAAGGATCTGGCGTTGCCAGGGAGCTGCCGTGTAGGTCGCAGATGCAATTCAAATCTGGTGTTCCTGTGGTGTAGGCTGGCAGCTGTGGCTCTAATTCAGCCCCTAGCCTGGGAACGTCCACAAGCCACAGGTGTGGCCCATAAAAAGAAAAAGAAGAAGAAAACGATATTTAAACCCTCCCCTGGAAAGAAGCTACATCTCCTAAACATCTTTTGAGTCAAAGAGGAAATCAAAGGTGAAACAACAGAAAATTTAGAAAATGAAAGTGGGAACACTAATCCTATGGCCGGCAGCAAAGCTGAGCCAAGAGGAACTTTGGCTTTAAATGCTTGTATTATTTAAGGAAATAATGAGACCCAGAAACGATGAAAATTACTGAACCCGTATTTTTCAACTCAAAAATCAGAACAAATGAAACATAAAAGGACAAATTAATAAGAGTACAAATTCATAAATAATAAAACAAAACAAAGCAAAATGTCAACACGGTTATCTTAAAAAGGCCAGTCTTAAAAAAGCTTAGACCATTTTATTCATTCTATGATTATTTATGTAAATAACTATATCTTCCATTTACGAGGAGTTTAGGTTGATTATTGTGGCACCAACACCTATAACTCGGAGAACTCTCAGATAAATAAAAATCAATCCCTGTTATAACCAAGATATCAGAGAATAATGATTCACCCACAGCATCTGTGTTCTGTGTAAAAGTGCCCACGACTGAGTTTTCTGTTCCCGCTGTCGAGAGCTTTCCTTTTCCACCCATGATCTCTGCCTGGATGCCGCCCTACCAGGGAATCCTTGCTTGGCCACCGCATTCACAGTCTCTTCCTCTCATCCTGAGCCTGCTTTCTTCTTCACATCACCATGGGAAACATGTTTCTAGCTCCCACTGTCTCTCCCACTAAGGTATCAAGCCCTGGGAGGAGTGGTCTGTATTTTGTTCACCCCTGTCCTCCTGGTGCTCCGACCCATGAATGGCTCATTGTGGACTTGAGATAAATATTCGTTAAATGCAGGGTGCCTCACAAAACATTACTATGTACGTAGGAGACATGGTTTGAGAAGAACACGACAAATCCCTGTTGAATGAGGTTTTATTACCTTCGTGATCTAGATGTTTTACATATTTCTCAATAGTGCACAGGACAAAGGCAAAACCAACCGGGCTCTCCATGCTTCAGAGACCACGGCTGACAAGCTCTGGTCCCAGGTCTGCTGCAGTGAGTGGTGGGTTCCCCATGGAAACTTCCTGTCCCTCTCACTCACTTCTGGTTTGTAATTACATTGTGCCCCCAAAATGCTATGGTTGCCCATGAAGCTCTAAGTTCTTTAAGGTCTATTTCTTGATGGGTTTTGTATGAGCCAAAGAGTTTAGTGTTGTGCCTGGTGTGTATTCAGTATTCCATACTGTTTTCCAAAAGGATAGATGGAGGGGAAATAGTCTCCATGGCCTCAGATTCACGGGAGTGAAGTAATAACTGGTACTCAACCTTAGGTTCAAGACCTTCACTCGGCATCTTAGCCCTTAGTGTCATCGTCATACCAGGGACCTAACACCTGCTCTATCCAGCATCCTTTCCTGGCTCTGCGATGGATACTAGGCAGGCTGCTCCTTGTATCATTTTGCCATCCATTTCCCATGTAGTGAAGAATGCTGGGCTTAGAGCCAGACATATCTGAATTCAAATGAGAGCTCCTCCACCAAACAGTTGTATATTCTGGGACAAGTTCCTGCCTCATTTCTCTTTCTTCCTACCTTTCTGAACTCAGTGTGACAGAGGCTGCTAATTATCCGCCAATATTCATCCTTCTTCCTTTTATTACAGTACCTCTAAGCTTCAGATGACCATATGGCTGTGCAGTTAGAGACCACATTTCTCAGCCTTCCTCGCAGCTAGCTCTTGCCTTCAGGCTAAGTTCTAGCCAATGGGAAGCCAAGAGAACAAGGTTTGCCACTTACAGGTCACACTCCTAAGAGGAGTGGTCTTACCCTTTCCTCTTGCCCTTCCCCTTCTCTCCGGTAGGAGAACAGTCATGATAGCAGAAGGTGATGACACCACTTTGGGCACAGAAATGTAAACCATGTAGTGAGGAGGGCAGAGCTGCCCTACTGGCCTGGTCTTCGCATCTCTGAACTTGTGCAGGAAACAGAAACACTTCAGTGTTTTTTAAATCCCTGCCTTTGGGGGCCTCTTTGTTACAAGACCTTAGACTATAATTAATATGCTCAATTTTTTTTAGTTGTAAAATGAGAATGATACCTAGGAGGGATGTTGTAAGGAGGAGTATGCAGTAGGAGTTTAAAAAGTATTATTGGAGTTCCCGCTGTGGCTCAGAGGGTTAAGAACCTGATTAGTGTCTGTGAAGATGTGGGTTCAATCCCTGACCTCGCTCAGTGGGTTAAGAATCTGGCACAGCCACAAGCTGCGGTGTAGATTGCAGATGCAGCTCAGATCAGGCTGTGGCCTCAGCTGCAGCTCCAATTAAACCTCTAGCCCAGAAACTTCCATATGCCCCAGGTGTAACCAAAAAAAAAAAAAAAAAAAAAATACTTTTTTTACAATGGCAAATGCCATACAAATGCTATTCCTTATGTTTTCCTGAAACTTTTGGTAAAATACCCTGTATTTGTTGCTGTTTTGAGACTATATTAAGTTGTGAGTTCAGCCTTAAGGGCAAACCTGGAGGGATGCTTGGATACTTGCAGAAGAGTAGCAAGCTGACCAGTAGCTACAGCACTATGGAAACCCAAGAACACATGAAGCCTCTGAGGGCACCCATCATCCTAAAACACTGCAAAAACTCACCGAAAGTTGGCAAATGGTGATTTTTTCAGTGCGGACTCACAGTCAAAATTAGAACTTCAAACTTAATGAAAGTCACTTGAATTTCTTCCTAGCTTCCTCACCAAAAATAACTCGTATATCCTTCTATTAATACTAAATTTCCAAACTCACATATTGTCAGGGAGATTTTGGCATAGTGAAGTACCAACTTCTTCAAAAGAAATGTCTCAGCACTTACCCCATTGTATTATGGGCTTGGTTCTCCATGTCAAGAAATTGCTGCATTGGGTTTGTATTTCTTGATTTTTAACCTGTGAGGGGGAGAAATGATCTAGATTCTTAAAATGCTTACATTCATTAACCTAAAAACAAGAAAAGTTTCCTGCTGAAACCATATTATATGAGCTTTTTAGTGTAGTAGCTCTTGGTTCCACAAAATGTAAAAACTCCAGCTTACTGTTTGTTTCATGCACTTATCACACTGACTTAGTGATGCGGTGAAATATAAGCTATTGACTGAAATGGACATTCATTCACTATCTACTGGACAACAGCCTGGTGCCCTGGATTTGGCAAAGTGCCAGCATGTGAAATGAGTAAAACCAAATTCCTACCAGAGGAGTCCCAGCTGAACATACTCAAGGGTTCCTTCCTTTGGGTGATCTCCAAAAGGTATGCCTTTATTTGAGTAGATTCTTTCTTTGGCTCGCTCCAGGTTGGATTAGAATGAATATGCCATAAACGTTAGGACCAAAGGGCTAAGAACTGCCTAAAAATAGAAATCTTACAATTCCTCCCGGCTCTGTGGGCACCCATTCACTCTTTGGACAAAATAGGGATGTTAGTACTTGCCTAAAGTAAAGCCATGTTTGTTTGTTTGTTTTTTCCCCAAAAACAAAGTTAGTTTTTTAAATTATTTTATAAATAAAATTTTTTTTATAATGAGTTTTATTTTTTCTATTACAGTTGGTTTGCAGCGTTCTGTCAATTTTCTGCTGTAAGCGAAGTTTTAATTGAAAAATAATCTATGAGGATATGTGGACACGTTTTGAAAAGGACTTCAACTCTTCTAAATTACTGACTATGAGTCAATTAAATAGCATTCAAGGTGGCCGCAAGCGGAGGGAGACTAGCAGGGCTCCTATTACTCTCAAATCAAAGAACTTAAGAGAAACCCTGGAATTGGGGGTAGAGCAGAAGGGCCAGGAGCAGGAATGGGGAAGGAAAACTTGACCAGAACAGCAGAAGAATAAATTCGTTTTGTAGGTTCTCAAATCCCTCACTTTAACACCAAGGAAACTGAGGCACAGACGAACCAGGTGACGGCCCAAAGCCACACAATTAGACCCTGGACCTAATTTAGGGAGACACTCTGCTCTGGATTCTTCAAGGTCCGTCTGAACTTCTCCCCACTTGCAGAGCGCCCTGGACCACCACTCCCGCCCGCCCCCCGTTTCCCCCGGGCCCCCCGGCCCCCCCAGCGCAGGGTTCAAGGCCAGCCCCGGCGGACCAGCTGTCTGTCGGGGTCCCCCGCCCCTCTTGGGCAAGCTGGGCTAAAGGGAGTGGGCAGAGGTCGGGGCGGGTTACCTGCACTGCGCTGCGCCGCGCTCTCCCGAGAGGTCGGAGGCCCCGGGAGTAAGTACGCCGGGGTCACTGCCAGCCCGGCCCGCCCCGAGGGGCCCCGCCACACGCCGCCGCGCTCCCGCGGTCCGGGCCCGCCAGCCGCGCGGCTGCTCAGGCAGTTAAGGGCGCTCCTTCCCCGCCAGCGCCAGACTGCCTGCCCGGCGGCCTCTGGTTGCCATGGGGACGCGGCCGGAACTCGGCGTCGCTGGGGGTGGGGTGGGGAATGGGCGCGGCCGCCGCGGCGGCGGGCAGAACCGCGGGAGGCCGCGGCGGGAGCGGCGGTGCGGAGCTTCATCGGGTCCTCGCTGTGCCACAGTTATGCCTCTAGTGCCTGCTCACCGGACCGAGGGCGTCCGGAGACCACATTGTGGGTCTTTTCCACTTCGTGACTCCCACTGCCTAGCGAAGTGGCCGACACCCGTCAGGGGGCCAGGAAATAGCAGTCGAATGAAGGAAGGAACGAACGACAGGACGGAGGCACAAAGTGTAAACAGCTGGGGTGGGGGGTGGAGAAGGTTCTGCATCCAAGTTCCTTAAATCCACCTGGCCCTCCTTCTCATTCTCACACTTGAAATGAGAAAACGAAATAGGGTAAAGAGAGGTGCCTTTCCAGTCACCAAAGTGTCCTCCAGCTGGGAAGAGCTGGATGTTTTTGAAACCGCTTTTGCTCAGCGCCCAACTACTCTGGTCGCTGCAACCATAGCATCTGTACCTGTCTTTCCCATGCAGCGCGCTGGGTCCTTAGAACAGCTCTGCGACTTAGAGCAGCAGAGAGTAGCGCCTCCCTTGTAGGGAGAGGGTGATGGTCCTAATGAGGGAACACGGACAGAACTCGGAGTGATTGATTCCAAATTCTTTTTTTTTCCCCACCAAATTCCAAGAATAATTGACGGCAGAAGCTCTGTCTCATGGTTCTAATTTCAAAGAAATGATAGGAAAGGACATATACACGCATGCGTGTATGTACACACGCGTATCCATATCTTTCTACTGATAACGCTGAAGGACTTAAAAGTTGGCGTTTGGAAAATACTCTAGGATCTATTTTAGGGACAGACTTCCTTCCCAGTACATTCAGTAGATGAATTTCTAATTCTTAAAATATTTTATTTGCACTCCAGTTTCATAACATTAACCTTAATTTGCTACTTTAATATGGCTATCAATTTAACACTGACCCCAATTCCTCCATCCAAATTCCATTTGGATTTCGAAAAACCTTTTGCTATTTCTTGACAAATCGAGTTTTGCAGAGGAAGGGTGTAAAGTATCTCAGGTTATTAGTTCTAATCAGTGTTTTATAGCTCTCATATTACGATTGAAGAGAGTGATCATTTTAACTTGAAACCTTTCAATATTCTGTAAACCTCTATTCATGTCTAAATTGAATGGGTCAATGTATTTATTCTGACTCTACGGAAGGGAAAATGGAACTAGGAATAAAATTCCATGAAGTTTCAGGATGCCCAGTATCACTCACACTTTGTAGCTCTTTATCATTGCTAAGTACTTTCGTGTTCATTATTTCCTTATATGCTCAGGTGTACCGTGTGACACAGTGTAACAGGCGTTACTGTAGCTCCTCTTAGCACATTAGGAACAGAAGGCTTAGAAAAAAAAGTTAAAATTGTCTAAGACATTACATCTAGTTCAAGTGCAGTTAAGATATGAACCTAGATCATCTTCCTCCAAATCCAGTGCTTTTCAAACTCTGTCCAAAGATTAAAGTTGAGTCAGTTTCTTCAGCAGTCAAAATCTTGCTTAGGTAACTGTAGGTGTGTTTAAAGCCACATTTTCACAAGAAAAAATAAATGTTTGCAGGGATTGCAAAGCATAAGTATATGAGAGTTCACATATGGTGGCAGACAAAGAAAATTTCAATGCAGAATAGAAATACCTCACTCAATTTAATAGGAATAAAGCTTTCATTTCATGATGAGACTTCAGGCTTAAAATGCAAGACCTACCTCCTCCCTCCCCACCTCTCCAGGACTCCCTGCCATCAAGTTAGAACTGCAAAGACTTGAATTTACCCTGAAATGTACCTATTATTGAGTCTTTTCAGGTGAAAATGTTTTGAAAGGGATGAATGAGGATGAACTATGGAAGAAAAGCTAAGGGCCCAATTATATAGACTAAATAATAATCATAGCTATAGACTGAACCCTAAAAACTGAAAAACCTTCATTAACAAAACAGTTTTCACACCGAAATTTATAATAGCAGTACAGAAAACAAATATGCAACTTGAATGTATGCAAGGTTATATTAATTAACTTGATGTTTGCCTTTTTCTCAACAGAGGAAATATTTATTTTTATATCATTTTCAAAAGAAGGTTCAAAAATTATATATGCATTGCAGAGTTCGAGTCCTGGCTCAGTGGTTAACGAGTCCGACTAGGAACCATGAGGTTGCAGGTTCAATCCCTGGCCTCACTCCGTGGGTTAAGGATTCTGCGTTGCCGTAAGCTGTGGTGTAGGTCGCAGACTTGGCTCAGGTCCTATGTTGCTCTGGCTCTGGCGTAGGCTGGTGACTACAGCTCCGATTAGACCCCTAGCCTGGGAACCTTCTTATGCCGCAGGTGCGGCCCTAGAAAAGCCAAAAAAAAAAAAAGAAAAAATTATATATGCATTGCAATAAAAAGTTACATCTATTGGCGTTTCCACAGTGGTGCAATGGGATCAGCAGCATCTTGGGAGCACTGGGACACAGTTTGATCCCGGCTCGGCACAGCGGGTTAACCCTCTGGGTGTGATTTGAGAGGGACTATGAAAGGCTCCTCCTTCAAATTCCTCATTAACCTTCTCTGGGTGGGGAGAGGGAGTGGACATTTGCAGAGAAAAGCATATCTAAGCCCCTTGGCCGGGCAGGGTGAAATCTTTCACCGCATCCTGACTCAGTCCTGTCAACTTTCCTAGGCAGGGCTGTCTCTCCAAAGAGAATTCACACAATTCAGACTTGATAGGAGGGCCTTACCTGTTAGTCTTGGCTGGCCAGGGGCCCAGGTGAAACAGAAGCACGTCCTCCTGATGGGAATTAGGAACACCAGGTCTCATTTTGGGTTCAGAAAACTAAATTCTTTGGGAAATGGCTATCATGATTTTTTTCTCTGTACATCTCCTTCTTAGAGATCCTTGGTGTTTTGGCTCTGTGGTTTTGAAAATGTCATCCTCTCTTGGATATTAAGGGGAACCAAAGACTTTCTATAGTCTTGAGCTAAAATTTCATGGATGGAATAGCCCATTTCCTGGAATCAGGGATGGCAGGGATAACACTGAAGTGAAAGGTTCCCAACAGGGAAAATACATGTGGAGCCAGGGGTCAGCTCTTACCACGAGCTCATCTCTGTTAAAAGCTTTCAGGTCCTAAGCTAATAGGATAGTGAGAAATTCTTGGGTCAAAATCTAGGAAAAGGCAAGAACCTAGAGAAGTGAGCCCAGAACACAATGCTGCTTTTGCCTGGAAGGCATTTAATGCTCTGGCAGAAGGAACCACAAAGCTGAGCAGTAGTTCCAGTAGTTTTGTGAAGCAAAGTTGCCAAAAGACAAAGCCTGGGCTCACCCCAGATAAAGAGATAAACATCCTCTGCCTTTAAGATGCAACCCCAAACAACTTTGCCCTCAGGAGAAAGGTGAAGTGGAAACAAATCAGTTCTCTTACTGACTTGCAGCCCAGCTTTGGATCACGTAGGTGATTCAGGACAATCTGTCTTTGGGTATGGATGAGCCAGTACTGGACTGGTAGATTAAGACACCTGGAGAAAGCAAGCAAAAATTTCCTCTGGTGAAGATGAAAAATCATTCCAGGCTTCCAATTCTTTCTGAAAATAATGTCTCACATACAGAAAATAATGTCTCAAATACAGAAAATAATGTCTCAAATACAGCTTCAGAACATACTGAAACATGGTCTAGGACCACAAAACAAGATGTGGAATTTCCCTTGTGGCACAGTGGACACGAATCCGACTAGGAACCATGAGGTTATGGGTTCAATCCCTGGCCTTTCTCAGTGGGTTAAGGATCTGGCATTGCAGTGAGCTGTGGCTGTAGGTTGCAGACACGGCTCAGATCTGATGTTGCTGTGGCTGCGGTGTAGGTTGGCAGCTGTAGCTCCATCTGGACCCTTAGCCTGGGAACCTCCATGTGCCTCGGATGTAGCCCTAAAAAAGCAAAACAAAACCAGAAAAACAAGATGCCATCAGGGAAAACCAGTAGAAAGTACAGAACACAGAAACAGAACCACAGATACTTTATATATTGGAATTAAAGATTTATGAAAATATGAATAATATGTTAAAAGAAATAAAAATAAGATGGAAAAAAATTTGTAGGGAGCCCTAAATATAAAAAGTGACTTAGCATATTTGAAAAGAAACCAAACAGAAATTCTAAAACTAAAAAAATTACAAATAATGAAAATTAAGAACACCACAGGTGTGTGTAATAGATTTGATTCAAGTTCAGAGAGTATTTCTGAACTGGAAAATAGATTAGAATAAATTTTCCAGATTGTAGGGAAAAGACAAAATATTGGAAAGTATTTTAAGATGTAGGCTTTTAACTTTAGTACTTACTAATATTATGTTATTTGTTGTCATGAAAATAAAAATAGATAATATATATGAAAGTATCTAGTACATGCCCTTGCATATAGTGTGTACTCAGGAAGTGTTTGTTGAATTTGAAATTATAAAAAAGTTAATTTGGTTATTTCCCAAATCATCTCTGTCATTTTTTATAACTTCCATTTCTTTGTAAAAATGTTCATATTTCTTTAAAAATTTTTAAACATATTAATCATAGTTATTTTCTAATATGTGTCTAATGACTCCAATATCTGAAATTTGGGGGTCTATCACCGCTATTTCTTATCATAGTGTCTTATTTTCTTGTGTGTTTTATGATTTTTTACTATAATTGGGGGTGGATTTATTTCTGGGGCACCTTTGAGGTTAGAATAGAGGTTGAATTCTTCCAGCAGATTTGCGTTTGCTTTTGAGAATTGCCTTAGGACATATCCAACCCCAAATTACTTTACATTAAGTATTTTCAGCCACATCTGTGGCATGTAGAAGTTATAGAGCCAGGGATCAAACCTGAGCCACAGCAGTGACAACGCCGAATCCTTAACCCACTGCACCAAGGGAACTCCTACATTAAATTTTTGACAGGAGATTTTTCAGACAACACAAGTAATATGAACAAGTGGAAAATGAGTATAGGGACAAAGAGAGAACAGACTCATTTCTGTACGATAAATATCCTCATGTAAACAGACTATTACATTTAGAATGGATAAGCAACGAGGTCCCTACTGTATAGCACGGGGAACTCTGTCCAATCTCTTATGATAGAACATGATATGAGAACAAAAGTATATATATTACATATATATAATAAATGTGTATATATATTCTATAGTGTATATATGAACTGGAATCACTTTGCTGGTCAGCAGAAATTGTCACAACATTGTAAATCAACTATACTTTAATTTAAAACATTAAAAAGCAAAACTAGGATTCCCAAAGGCTACTCTCACTATAAAAGTAAATGAGAGACAAAGAGGGAACCTTAATGCATGAAATTTTTTTTTTTTTTTTGTCTTTTGTCTTTTTGTCTTTTGTTGTTGTTGCTATTTCTTGGGCCGCTCCCGCGGCATATGGAGGTTCCCAGGCTAGGGGTTGAATCGGAGCTGTAGCCACCGGCCTACGCCAGGTGCACAGCAACGCAGGATCCGAGCCGTGTCTGCAACCTACACCACAGCTCACGGCAACGCCGGATCGTTAACCCACTGAGCAAGGGCAGGGACCGAACCCGCAACCTCATGGTTCCTAGTCGGATTCGTTAACTACTGCGCCACGACGGGAACTCCAATGCATGAAATTTTTAAGTGACTTCGGAAGTTGGAAGATCCCAGGGTGGAATGTAGAATGTGACGAAAAAAATCTAACTGTATTAAAAATGTATGAAAGAGGTAAGGGAAAAAGGTACTGATCTAAGTAGTTTTGGACATGAGTAGAATCTGTTAAAACAAAGGCAAAATTAACTGTACGTAAATACTATACTCCAATTGTTAAATTTTTTTCCAGAGGGTATACGTTAACAGTTCTAATACTGCCTTACCTGTATACTTGTGTAGTTGGATAATTAAATAAATAGATGGTGGATGGTGGGAGCCAGCTTTTTCTTGTTGGAGTAGGAGTTTACACATAAGCAAGGGGAGGCGACTAGAATGATCCATGTCAGTAATATATTAGCATAGAAGATTACAATAGGGGCTCACGTTTAGCCTAATAAACAGTTACATATAGAAATATTTACAGATAGCTGTAGATATAGGTATTTGTAGATAAAATATGAGCCTGGAACATCTTATAATGCCAGAAAGTAATGAAGTGCTCAAAAAACAAAAACAAAAACAAAAAACCAAACACCTAGACTAAACTAAAACTCACAATGATGAGGATATGCCAAAGGGACATGGAAGTGAATCGAAAGAATTCCCAATGGCCAAAGCCAGAACAATTTGAGAAACTAAATACATAAATAAAATAACTTTTGATTATAATTCGAAGTATACAATAAATATCCATGAGTCTATACTGATAGAAATAAATGGGAGAGATGAGACAAACCTTCCATGCAGGACTCCAAATAATTCAAGCAGATATTCTACCCTTAAGGAGGTGTTGGAACAAAACTCCTTACTCGTTAAGTGTGGGATGTACACAATGACTTCCATCTCCAGAGTTCAGTATGGAAAAGGGGGCGGTAATTTTACAGTGGAGAGACCTGCAGAAGGCTATCTCAACCAGGTGACCAAGAGCAACAGTGACAGTCATAAATCACCCTTGATACAATGTTACGAAAATGGCAGTTTACGTCTGTGATCTTCCTCCCTGAAACTCATAATCCCAGTCTAAGCATAAGAAAAACACAAGACAAATTCAAATTGAGACTCTACAGAATACCTGGCCAACGCATCTCAAAACTGTCATGATGATCAAAAACAAGAAGACTCTTAGAAACTGCCACAGCCTAGAGACGCCTGAGAAGATATGATAACTAAGGGTAATGTGTTATCCTGGATGAGATCTTGCAACAGAAAAAAAAGTGACGTTAGGTAAAAACTAAGGAAATCTGAGTAAAGTACAAACTGTAGTTAAAAAATAATGTTATTATTAGCATTTATATATTAACTGTAACAAATGGATCGTACTAATGTAAGATGTCCATAAGAAGGGCTACAGGATGTGGGTTGGATGGGAACTCTGGATTATTTTCACAATTTTTCTCTAAATCTAAAAGTATTCTAAAATAAAGACATTTATTCTTTAAGTCACAAAAAAATGGAACATCAGAACACATACCTATCTTGACTTTGACCCTGGGGGAAGGCAAATTCTTTTTCTGGAAATTTGTATGAGAAGTTGTCCCTATACCCATTTTTTTTTCCCTCCTTCCTCCCTTCCTTCCTTTTTTTTTTTTTTTTGCCACATATTTTTCTCATTATAGTTGATTTACAATGTTGTGCTCATTTCTTCTATATGACAAAGTGACTCATTCTTTTTTAAAAAATATTCTTTTCCATCATGGTTTATCATAAGACGTTGAATATAGTTCTCTGTGCTATAGTAGGACCTTGTTGTTTAGGACGTTGTTGTTCAGGATAAAAATAGCTTACATCTGCTAACCCTCACCTCCGACTCCACCCCTCTCCCAACCCCCTCCCCCTCGGACAGGCCAAAATTTTATCTAACCTGTTAATTTTTCTTTCTTATTAAAGTTGATTTATAATGTGCCAATTTCTGCTGTACAGCAAGTTAACACAGTCATACATGCATATACATACCTTCCTTTTCTTGTATTATCTTCCATCATGGTCTATCCCAAGAGATTGGATATAGTTCCTTGTTCTATAGAGTTGGACCTCATTGCTGACCCATTCTAAATGTAATGGTTTGAACCTACTAACCTCAAACTCCCAGTCCATCCTACTCCCTCCCCCTTGGGAATCACAAGTCTGTTCTCCATGTCTGTGAGTCTCTTTCTGTTCTGTAGATAGGTTCATTTGTGCCACATTTTAGATTCCACATGTAAGTGATATCATGTATTGTCTTTCTCTTTCTTACTTCACGTAGTATGATAACCTCTAGTTGCATCCATGTTGCTGCAAATGGCATCATTTCATTCTTTTTTATGGCTGCGCAGTATTTCATTGTGTATATGTACTACATCTTCTCAATCTATTCATCTGTCAATGGACATTTAGGTTGATTCCATGTCTTGGCTATTGTGAATAGTGCCACTATGAACATACTGGTGCATGTATTGTTTTGATTTGTAATGTGCCAATTTCTGCTATACAGCAAGTTAACACAGTCATACGTATCATACATGTATTGTAGTTTTTGTCCAGATATGTGCCCAGGAGTGGGATTGCTGGATCATATGGTGATTCTATATTTTTTTTTCTGAGAAAACTCCATACTGTTTACCATAGTGGTTGCACCAATTTACATTCCCACCACCAGTGCATGAGGGTGGGGATCCTAGTTTTATGTGAGGTATTCCACTGGAATCCTCACTGGGTTGGTCCTGGGCTTTGTATTCCATTGCCTCTCTGCCCCGAGCCCTCAGATGTAAGAAGAAACATTCAGAGCAAAGCTGCTTTAGCATTCACTCCCTTGTTAGCGGGCTTGCTTTCACTTGGGTTTATAAATCTGCTGGTTCCATTCTCTTTACAAGAAAAAATACTATACTTTATATTTTATATTGTATTTTATTTGCTTTGATAGGGAGGGTTGTGCAGTGTACCTAAGCAAACATACTGCCAGAAATGGAAGTCCTTTCTACCCTGTTTTAAAATTTTCATATCCTATTATATATAATTTTTTTAAGTTTCCTCAGCTCTTAATTTTTAGAAACAGGAAAGGTAGAAATTATGAATGAGTTACGTCAATAATGCTTCAAGATCAGCCCCCATCTGTGATAAATAGTAATGTGAGAGAAAAATTTGAAAATATGACATAGTCATTCGTAAAGTGAGAGAATATGGCTTTAAAATATGTTTAGGACACAGATTTTTGTATTAGGAAATTCAATGGTTGTTATTTTGTTGTTATTTAATTTTATTGACATGACTTCTATGAATCGAGAATTACTTTCTATATATCCCTGGGTATCATGTTTCCTGGTCACCCTATAAACAGTGGTTAATGTGCAATTGGCTGAATAAAACTGAGCTGGAGACACAGGAGGAAGTAGTTCAAGCAAATTTTAATGAGTAAACATTCTGTCATCACCATGAGAGACTGCAGCACCTGTTTTAGGGAGATACCAGCGTGGTGTCCATTTTAGTGTCACCCTTCAACGCTCATGTGGAACAACACGCGGGTTGAAGAAAAATGATTCCCAGGACCCTCATTTCTTAGGTTTGTGTTGCAAGGCTACTCATCATGATGCCACCCTTATTATGCCTCTTTTTGTTCCTGGTATAAAGCATGTTCGCCATCGTCGCTGTTGCCGCTGAACATGAGTTGTTATGTCTGTAATAAAACGCTGTTCCAGGAGACCTCTGAGTTCAGCGTTGAGGGAACACGAGTTTGCCACGTTCAGTAGGAAAAAAGAAAACCGAAACATTTTTCTCGTTTCCTTTTCCCCGACTAAAATGATGAAGCCTCTTAGCTGTGTCTCAGAAAAAGAAGCAGAGCACAGTGTTCCGTGGAGCCTCGCGCCCAGTGCTCTCACTGGGAAGGCGGTGCTTCCTCCTCACCTGCTTGCCTTCTGCGCTGCTTGACTCTGTAGGAGGCGCGTCAGAAAATAGCTTTTGACAATGTAGAGAGTGATCTTCTCTGAAAACCAAATTTACTTCATTCGGATGGAATATTTTGGAATGTCACCTGAAAAGGATACTCACCTTCAGTCTATGGTTACCTCAACATCCAGAAACCCAAATTCTCTCTGAACGTTTCTAAATTGCTTTGTAAAGACGGCATCAATCTCATTATCATGATGTTGTGTTGAAAGGTATTATGCAGTCCTATTTCTGAACTGACTGGGAGAATTTTCTCAGCTTGACATAAATCCTGAGATGGTAGACAATGGTAGAGACTGAGGATCACTTTGAGAAGAAACTACATTTTCTTTTTTTTTTTTTTCTTTTTTCATTGTGAAACACTTTAATTGCATTTCTCACTTTAACCGGGTCTAACTCACTCACCCATTGATGGCTGAATTAAGTCTGTTAACAATGAAGGAAAGGAAAAGTCATACTTCTGGAAAAAAAAAAAAAATCAGTGAGCAGTAAGTAGTGCCCTCCAGGTAGGAAAAAAATATAATTTCAATGTTCATCATTTAAAATTATGGAATTCTTTTCTTGAACCCTTCTTTTTCTTTGAATATAAAATATGAGAATATAACTATACAAATGATTTATTTCTGAGAATGTCAGTAAAGTATTTTAGAAAGAATATGGGCTTTGAATTCAGATGGACAGGAGTTTGATTCCCAATTCTGTTATTTAATGGCTATATGATTGTGACTAATTTATTTAACCTCACTGAATATTAGTTTCCTCATTTCTATAGTGGGAAATAACAATAGTTTCAGGGATGTGGTAAATATTAAATTAGGTCAGTGATCATGTTGTGTTTTAGTTGTCTGTGCATATCTAAGTAGATGCTGAACTGTCAACTGAATATATGGCCCTGAATTTCAGCTCATGTATCCAGGTTGGTCTGGACAGGTCTGGTCTAGGTATATATCTGGGAGTTGTCTATGTACAAGTGGAACATGACTCACAGGACTGGTTGAGATTGCTGAGGATGTGAGTGTGGTGAATGAGAAAAGAGGAAGATTTTAAGCAGTTCCCTCAGGAATTCCATCATTTAAACATGGGTAGAAAATAATAAATGCTGGAGAGAGAGTGGAGAAAAGGAAACCCTCCTACACTGCTGGTGGGAATGTAAACTGGTACAGCCACTGTGGACAATAATATGAAAATTGCTTGAAAAACTAAAAAAATAGAATTACCATATGATCCATCAATCCCACTCCTGGACATACATCAGGAGAAACTATACTTTGAAAAGACACATGCACCCAATGTTCACTGTAGCACTATTCACAACAGCCAAAGCATGGAAACAACCTAAATGTCCATAAACAGATGAATGAATAAAGAAGATGTGGTACATATATACAACGAAATATTACTCTGCCATAAAAATGAATGAAATAATGCCATTTACAGCAACATAGATGGACCAAAAGATTATTATACTGAGTGAAGTCAGTTAAGCAAAGATAAATATCATATGTTATCATTTATATATGTAGTCTAAAAAAGGGATTTATGAACTTATTTACAATATAGAAATAAATCAAGGACATAGAAAACAAACTTATGGTTACCAAAAGGGAAAGTGGGTGGGAGGAATAAATTAGGAGTTTGGGATTAAAATATATATACTACTCTATAGGAAGTGGATAATTAACAAGGACCTACTGCATAGCACAGGAAACTAATTAACATCTTGTAATAATGTATAATGAAAAATAATCTTAAAAATAAGAGATTAAAAAAATAAATTAGGTCAGTGATGTATATAATATCACACAGTAGATACCCAAAATAGTTGGAATTAGCATCACTGTATTTTTGTTTCTATTATTATAATTATTATTATCATTTGTTCTATAAGTATTCTGCTATGTTTAAAATGCTCTGAGAGAAAAAGTATACACCCACTTTTAGAAACAACTTATTATAATCAGCAAGAAGACACAGGTGGCACCTTCAGGACTTACCTAGAACTGTCCTTAACTAGACCAGCTCATTAGGTACGTTTTCTCTTCCATGTTACCATAGGGGACAGACTGAACTTTCCAGCACCACATCACAAGGACTCCCTTTTCTTCAGTTTTCCTAAATCTTTTCCTCACTTTCCTTTAAGACCTCCCCACAGCTTCCCTATGGTAGTCAGGCTTTTATGAACACTTTCTGACATTTCCTCAAAGCCCTTTTAGCCTTTGCCCACTACCCAGTTCCAAGGGCACGTCCATATTTTCTGGCACTTGTTATGATAGCACCCAACTTCCAGGTATCAAAATCAGTATCATTGTCTACTGCTGTGTAACAAATTATTCCAAAACATAGCAGTTTCTAACAACCACTTAGTATATCACAATTGCTGTGGTCAAGAATCAGGAAGCCACCTAACTGGGTGATTTGGGCTCAGGGTCTCTAACGAGACTACAGTCAACACGTCAGTCAGGGTTACATTCATTTAAAGGCTTCAGTGGTGCTGGAGGATCCACTTCCAAGGTGGTTCCTTGAGTGTGCATTGGCAGAAGGCACAGTTCCTCATTGGCTCTTGGTATGGGACCTTATTTCCTGGCCATGTAGATCTTTCTGTAGGGCTGCTTAAGTGTCCTCATGACACAGAACTGGCTTCTCCCAGAATGAGTGATCTGAGGGAGAAAGAGAAAAGGGGACGCTGCAATGCCTTTAAGATTAGTGTCAGAAGTCACATGCTGTCAGTTCCACCATATTCTGTTCATCAAAAGTGAGTTGCTAAGCTCAGCCCACACCCAGGAGAGAGGAATTAGGCTCCACCTTTTGGAAAGGAGTACCAGGAATTAGTGGGCTTCTTTCATTTTCTTAATGAATTTCAAAATGATCTTGATACCCATTAAAAATAATGAAGTTGGCATTCCTGCTGTGGCACAGTGGATTAAGAACCTGAATGCTCAGGTCACTGCACAGGTGTGGGTATGATCCTCTGCCTGGTGCAGTGGGTTAAAGGATCCAGCATTCCTGCAGCTGTGGTGTAGGTTGCAGCTGTGGTTTGGATTCAGTCCCTGGCCTAGGAATTTCCATATGCCCATGGATGTGGCCATAAAAAAAAAAAGGGTATGTTAAAAAATGTGAACTTAGAAAAGTGTTGTTGATATATTATTAAGAAAGAACAAAGCAAGTTTTATAATGATATGTATAGCATAATTTTATATTTGGGGGAAAAACAAATCTAACCTTGTATATGTAGGTATAAGCATAAGAATTTTGAGAAGCCTACAAATCAAAATGTTGATTGTGCTTCTAGAGCTATGGTGGGTGGTTGGAAATGAGCCTTGTGGGATAGAAGAGATGTGGAAAAGAGGTAGAATTTACAAGTGATTTTTATTTTTTACTCCTACTTTGTGTTTTTCTATGTTTCCAAACTTGCTAGAATAAACATGCACTGCTTATATAATTAGAAGGTAGCAAGTGTGTGTAACAAGCAGAGATCTCTCTCTCTCTCTCTCTTTTTTTTTTTTTTTTATCTTTTTGCCTTTTCTAGGGCCGCTCCCATGGCATATGGAGGTTCCCAGGCTAGGGGTCTAATCGGAGCTGTTGCTGACAGCCTACACCAGAGCCACAGCAATGCGGGATCCAAGCTGCATCTGCGACCTACACCACAGCTCACGGCAATGCCAGATCCTTAACCCACTGGGATAGGCCAGGGATCGAACCTGCAATGTCATGGTTCCTAGTCGGATTCGTTAACCACTGCGGGAACACCAGAGATCTAACTCTTAACCATAAACACTGAACTGTGATTGGAGAAGAAGAGAGATGAGTCCTTGTCCCACATCTCAACATAATAATCAAAAGTCCAAGACGAGAACCAGTTTGTTACTACTTGAAGATCTGGTTTGTTGAAAGCAGGTAAAATCCACCATGTAAATTGTGAAAAACATATTTTTAATTCTGTTGGGGTAAGTGTTGATAAGATTTTAAGAAAATACATAATAGAAGATTTCTAATTACCACAGAAATACATTGAAACATGTTTTTTCTACTCTTCACTCCTGAAATTCCACTACAATGGCAATAAAGGAAGATACACACACATACACACACGTGAGGGAGAAGAGGAGTGGAGCCAGAGATGGAGAGAAAGGGGATAGGAGAGAAAGAGAGAGAGGGAGATTGAAAGACAGAGAATGAGAGAGAGACAAGGAAGGGGACAGGAAGAGAGAGAACAGAAAGAAGGCAGTTGAGTAATTTTGGCAGCTAGAAGGCTGGTGGATGAGTATTGATGGACTCTGAAGACCAGGGGAAGCTGAAATCTAAGCCCACAAGGGTTAGAGCTAAGACGCAGGTCAGCTCATGCTTGGGATTTCTAAAAACAAAGCTCAGGAACTGAATCTACCCCGTTCTTCAGAATGCTGGGGAAGAGGTAGGGAAGAAAATCAGAGTATTGATCGAACATCTACATAGGATGTACCCAGATCCTCTCCTCTGCACCACTCCTCCGCTGGGTAACTGCCTCTTCTTGAACCTGGCAGAAAATTAGAGGCTAACTCTTTGGAGATGTCAAGCCAGAAGTCACTGGACCCAGGGTATTCAGCACAGAGGAGGACAGAGTACCCAACCCAAAGTGGGGGAAGTGAATGAAAGCCTCCCTCTGAACAGTCTCTTCCGTGGCTCGGTTCTTAGAATGCTGGCAGCCATATTTAAAGGCAGGGGATTTGAGAATTCTGCTCTGAGGAAAGTGATCAGCCAAAGAGGAAAATGAGAAAAACAAAAGAAATGATTGGCATTTGGGAGACCGCTAATGAAATGGCTCTGTTCCACCCAATTTTCTTCAGTGAAGCCCAGTCTTTAATAAGCCCTATTCTCCCCCTCCCTCCCTCTCCCTCTCCCTTTCTCTCTCTCTCTATCTCACACACACACACACACACACACAATTTTAAGGCGTCTTTCTTAAACACAAGCAAAATAAGAATGATGAATGATTTGGGGGGAAACTCTTAACATCAGAGAGACCAAAACATACAGTAAAAGGTAACACAGATGAAACAAACAATGTAGGAAGCAGAAAAACAAACAAAAACTATAATTATCTTCAGGGATAATTACATCCCTGTATTACTTCCATAATACACACAAAAGTTATAAAAAAAGAACATTTAGGAAGCAACATGGAACTCTCAGAAATGTTAAAACATGATACAATAAATTATAATTCTGGAATAAAGTTAAGAATATATTAATGATAGGTATATAGAAAGTTACCAAATGGAAACAAAAGAGTTAATTATTAATTCGAGGCAAAATATAACATCATACAGGGAAAGAATATACGAAAGTACTCAGCTAAGATAAAAATAATGTTCACATAAAGTTTCCTTCATGGCTCAGCAGTTAACAAACCCGACTAGGATCCACGAGGATGTGGGTTCGATCCCTGGCCTTGCTCAGTGGGTTAAGGATCCTGTGTTGCTGTGGCTGTGGTGTAGGCCAGCAGCTGTAGCTGTGATTTGACCCCTAACCCAGGAACTTCCATGTGCCAAAAGTGCGGTCCCCAAAAGCAAAATATTTTTTAAAAATTAAAAAAATGTTCACATAGACAAAATAATGCAAACCCGAATCCTTATCTACTAAAAAATGTGATGTATCTAAATGTATGAGTAGGTGAAGAGGAGAAATCTGTGCCTGCGTCCTCATAGATACTAGTCAGATATTCGTTTCCACTGAGCCACGACCGGAACTCCTCCTAGAGCTCTCTAACGAACAAGTTAATTCTATTTCTTCATTCTGTATTTTACATAGTTTCCAGGCTCTCCCCACTGTTGAAGAAGTGAGCAACCTGAGCAAGGCGGCCCCATATGGAAAGCATTTGGCTGACGAGGGCTGTGGCAGCATCACTCAGCTTTGGAGGGCAGCCATGAGGCTGAGTTCCGGGGCATCTGTTGGGTCAGTGGTGGTGGAATGGGTTTCTGTTCTCAGGACAGTCTACTGTGTGGTTTAAGCATCCCCATGAGCTACCCAGTATCTGAAATCAGTCTGTTGTTGGCAAGTAATAACAACCCTCAAATCTACACAGGCAAATACCAAAGAATTTCTAAAGAAGTGCTCAAGATTTTCAATCAGTTTCTTCTGGAAGTAAAAATCAAGGATGGGAACAGGTTGGGAGTTCCTGTTGTGGCACAGTGGAAATCGAATCCATCAGATTCGTTTCTGCTGAGCCATGACAGGACCTCCTCCTAGAGCTCTCTAATGAAAAAGTTTATTCTATTTCTTCGTTCTGTATTTTACATAGTTTCCAGGCGTTCGATGTGCGTGATCCCTGGCCTCGCTCAGTGGGTTAAGGATCCAGTGTTTAACTGAGCTGCAATGTGGGTTGCAGACATGGCTCTGATCCTGCTGCAGGTGGGCCCCAAAAAGAAAAAAAAAAAAAAAAAGAGGTGGGAAGATGTTAATCAGAAAACAACTGTTCTGGAGTTCCCGTCGTGGCTCAGTGGAAACATATCTGACTAGTACCCAAGAGGACACAGGTTTGATCCCTGGCCTCGCTCTGTGGGTTAAGGATCCCGACGTTGCTGTGAGCTATGGTGTAGGTCCCAGACACGGCTTGGATCCCTCGTTGCTGTGGCTGTGGCTAGGCCAGAAGCTACAGCTCAGATTCAACCCCTAGCCTGGGAACCTCCATATGCTGTGGGTGCAGCTCTAGAAAAAAAGACCAAAAAAAAAAAAAAAAAAAAAAGAAGAAGAAGAAGAAAACAATTGTTTTTCATTGGAAGCCTTTGTCTTTCTCTTGGCTACTTGACTTCCTAGCTGTGAACATACATAAGTTTGAAAAATTAAAATGGAAACAAAAGAAAACAAGGAGACAGTATGAATTGCCTTTAGGAGAGGACAGTGCACCACAGTGCCAGCTCTCCTTTCTGTGTCTGGGAGAGGCGTCACTAACTGATAAGAGCTTTCATTCCCTCCAAGAGCCTGGAAACAGATTCACAATCCTTCCCAGTATCTATTTCTAGGTATACAGGAGTTGAGTTTTCAGTTGAAAACTTTTTGCACTTCTTGGCCTAGGAGGAAATACTCAACCTGGTATAGGACTGGCCTTATATTTCTGAACTTGAGTGAAAGCAAGCCCAGAATATGGTTTATGGTATACCGAATTAGAATATATAGCCTGCTGTACCTTATTCTGACAAATACCTTAATTGAAAGGTGTAAGTCAGCTCTACACAACTCTGTTATTCCAGTGAAATTGCTACAGTTGAAAGAAGTCATTGAGGTTCCTGAACATTAGCGTGAAGATGTATTTTGAAGCTTTGCAGTACTCTGATTAATAGAATTTTATTACCTGAGATTTTCAAAGTAGCATAATCTCTTCACTAGTATTGGCATAGCATTTTATAAGAAAATCCTGTTTCTTCAAGTCAACATATAGTTAATTCACACTTGGAGATCAGGCTACCATGACAGCATGACAAGTTAATGAGGTCTGAACACTTTCAGAAAAGGAATTATTAAAAGGAAGAGAACAGAAATGCTTTGTGATAGAAAAATAGAATACCAGAATTATCTGGACAATTTTTAACAGTCATTTGCAAGGACTTATTGTCACTGTTTGATCATAGTTGCCTTGCTTTCTTTTATTTCTATTACTACAGTGGTGGGGTTATTTGTTCTATAATGAAAATGAGTTTCTGTACAAGATTCAAGAAGCATACTAACATCCGTCGAGCACAGCATCTGTTAAAAATCTTCTGGCATTGGGAGTTCCTACTGTGGTACAGTGGGTTAAGAATCTGACTGCAGGCGCAGGTAGCTACTAGGCATGGATTTAATCCCTGGCCTGGCCCAGTGAGTTAAAAGATCTGGTGTTGCAGTAGCTGCGGCATAGGTTGCAGCTGCAGCTTGGGAACTTGCATATGCCTCGAATGTGGCCATAAAAAGAAAGAAAGAAAGAAATAAAGAAATCTCCTGGAACTAAAAGCATTTTTTTTAACTGGACTTATTTTCAACATGGCATCAAAAATTTTTTTTTTTTGCTATTTCTTGGGCCGCTCCCGCGGCACATGGAGGTTCCCAGGCTAGGGGTCGAATCAGAGCTGTAGCCACCAGCCTACACCAGAGCCACAGCAACGTGGGATCCGAGCCACATCTGCAACCTACACCACAGCTCACAGCAACGCCGGATCGTTAACCCACTGAGCAAGGGCAGGGACTGAACCCGCAACCTCATGGTTCCTAGTGGGATTCTTTAACCACTGCGCCATGACAGGAACTCCTCAAAAAAAAAATCGTTTTAACTGGATTTATTTCCAATCTTTTTATGAAATGTAGAACACTTAAAAACTAATTAGAGATCTAATAGCCCTCTCTACTATTTCTGCAGGTCGGACTACTGCTTTATGTAGAGAGAGGCATATCAAAAATCACTTTCTAAACAGCTTTAGGGTGGACATGAAATTGAATAGAAGCAATGCATTTTTTCCCTCTGAATCTACCCTCTTCACTGTTAAGAAGTAAGCTATGAGAGGAAAATCTTAGGTGAAATATATAGACCAGGAGCTAGTAGGTTCCCTCAGAGTTTCCTGACATAGCCATGGCATCTGTGCTGTTCCTAAACCTGGAAATATCTGCACTGCTTTTTTGGGGGGAGGGGGAGTTTTTTAGGGCCGCATGCACAGCATATGGAAGTTCCCAGGCTACAGGTCGAATTGGAGCTGCAGCTGCTGGCCTGTGCCACAGCCACAGCAACACAGGATCCAAGCCATGTCTTCGACCTACACCACAGCTCACAGTAATGTCGGATCCTAAAAGAGGGGCCAGGGATCGAACCGGTGTCTCATGGATACTAGTCAGATTCGTTTCCACTGAGCCACGACAGGAATTCCCTATCTGCACTGTTTTTGATTCTTACTGCTCCCTCACTTTTTTTCTTAAATTGAAGTATAGTTGACTTAAAATATTATGTTAGATTCAGGCATACAACATAGTGATTTGACAAATACATGACAAAATGATCAATCACGGGAGTTCCCATCGTGGCACAGTGGTTAACGAATCCGACTAGGAACCATGAGGTTGCGGGTTCGGTCCCTGCCCTTGCTCAGTGGCTTAACCATCCGGCGTTGCCGTGAGCTGTGGTGTAGGTTGCAGACGCGGCTCGGATCCTGTGTTGCTGTGGCTCTGGTGTAGGCTGGTGGCTACAGCTCCGATTAGACCCCTAGCCTGGGAACCTCCATATGCCGCAGGAGCGGCCCAAGAAATAGCAAAAAGACAAAAAAAAAAAAAAAAAAAAAAAGATCAATCACCATGATAAGTCTAGTAACCTTTTGTTACCATACAAAATTATTACTGTGTTAGTGGCTATATTCCTTATGCTGTATTTTACATCCTGTGACTCATTTTATTTTATAACCAGAAGTTTGTACTTAATTAATCCTCTTCACCTATTTTGCCCAACTCTCTACCCTCTCCTTTCTGGCAACCACCTGTTTGTTTTTTGTATCTATGAGTCCATTTTTGTTTTGTTTGTTCATTTTTTAGAATCCACACATAAGTGAAACTATACAACATTTGTCTCATATCTCAATATCTGACTCATTTAGTATAATACCCTCTAGGTGCATCCATGTTGTTGCAAAGGGCAAAATCTTTTTACGGCTGAGTAATATTCCATTACACACACACACACACACACACACACATTACATAATATTCCAATATATAGATTTTACATCTTTTTTGCCCATTCATCTATTGATGGACATTTAGGTTTCTTCCATATCTTGGCTCTTGTAAACAATGCTGCAGTGAATATAGGGGTGCATATATCTTTTCGAATTAGTGTTTTGGTTTTTTTGGGTAAATATCCCGAAGTGGAATTGCTGAATCATATGGTAGTTCTATTTAAAATTTTCTTGGCAGAACTTCATTAGTGTTTTCCATAGTGACTGTGCTAATTTACATTCCTACCAACAGAGCACAAGGGTTTCCTTTTCCCCACATCCTTGCCAACATTTGTTATTTGTGTTCATTTTGATGACAGCCATTCTGACAAGTGTGAGGTGATCTCTCATTATGGCTTTGATTTGCATTTTCCTGATGATTGGCAATGGTGAGCCTGTTTTCATTTGTCTGTAGACCATCTGCATTTCCTCTTTGGAAAAATATATGTTCAGTTCTTCTGTCCATTTTTTAATCAGGGTGTTTATTTTTGATGTTGAGTTGTATGAGTTGTTTATATATTATAGGTATTTAACTCCTTATTGGTCATATCATTTGCAAATATTTTCTCCGATTCAGTAGGTTGTCTTTTCATTTTGTTGATGAGTTTCTTTGCTTTGCAAAAGCTTTAAAGTTTGATTAGGCCTCCTTTGTTTATTTTTGCTTCTGTTTTTAATTGCAAGGTGTCTCAGGGTGGGTTTCTTTGGGTTCATTTTATTTGGGACTTCCTGTGCTTCCTGGACTTGGATGTCCATTTCCTCTACCGAGGTTAGGAAGTTTTCAGCCATTATTTCTACAAATAGATTTTCTGTCCCTCTCTCTCTCTTCTCCTTCTGGGACCCCCTATAAGGTGAATGTTAGTATGCTGATATTGTTCTAGGGATCCCTTAAGATAGCCTCATTTTTTTCTATTTGCTGTTTCAGTCAAGTGATTTCCACCAGCCTGTCTACCAGATTGCTGATCCATTTTTCTGCATCATTTCATCTACAGTTGGTTCTAGAGTGTATTTTTCATGGCTGTTATTGTATTCTTAAGGTTTGACTGGTTCCTTTTTGTATTTTCTATATTGCTGTTGAAGATCTCACTGTGTTCCTCTATTCTCCTGAGTTGGAAGAGTATTTTTTATAACCATTACTTTGAATTTTTTATCTGGCATGTTGTTTATCTCCATTTGGCTTGTTTATTTTTTTCTGAGGTTTTGTCTTGTTCTTTAGTTTGGAGCATATTCTTTTGTGTCCTCATTTTGTCCAACTCTCTATGTTTGGTCCTATTGTATTAAGTAGGTTATCTATATCTCCCTGATTGGAAGAGTGGCTTTGTATAGAAGGAGTCCTGTAGGGCTTAGTATCACAGTCCTCCCTGGGCACCAGAGTCTGGGGCTCCAGGAGTGCCCCCCATGTGGGCTGTGTGTGTCCTTCTATTGTGGTTGGGCTATGCTTGCTGGGGGTGCATTAGTGTGTGGGGCTGGTCCCCAGGGTGGCTGGGTATAAGGCCTAGTTCAACTGTTGCAGGTACTCTGTCATGTGGGGGACAGTTTCTAGGGCCAGAGCTGCTTTGGGGGTTGCTGGTGCAAGTCAAGTATACGTGATGGACTGGTGGACTGGGAGGCTGCTTTGGAGGGGCTCCAGTGCCAGCCACGGGTACCTTCCAGGTCTGGTGTAGGGCGGGGACTGCTTTGGTGGAGCAGAGTGCTGTTGGGCTCACAAAAGAACCCAGGATTAGTTGGTTGGTTGGGGAGAGTCAGTGATAGCACCTTCCAGTGCTGGGCCAGGTAAGTAAAGGATGAGCTACAAAGAGACCCCAACTAATCAACCAAAACAGGACAAAACAAAAAATTGGCACCTACCAGCTCCTTCATACCCAGAGAAAGTTCTAATACTCAGAGCACATACCCTAAAATTAGTCAGTGAATCTCCTTCACATATGACCCAGGTGCCTTTCATACTGCTGCCTCCGTGCTGGGACATGGAGCACATTCATTTTTACTCGTGCCCCTTAAGAGTGGATTCTCAGTTTAGGTAGGAAGCCTTTGAGTAGTTTAAGGTTGCTATGACTATGTCTAGTGAGAAAAAGTTATTAAGAAGCTTAGTATAAAACATCTCTATAGGAACTATCTATGTAAAGAACAAAGTCCAACAAAAATGAAAAATAAATTCCCTAAAGACATAAAGTGACTTACATATGCTTTTAGTTGTTTGTTTGTTTGTTTGTTTGTTTTTTGGAGAATATATAAAAAGGAGAGTACATTTTTTTGGTAAGGAGACTTGACTTTGTTGGGTAGGATATGGGGTGGCAATTCAGATCACAGCCTTAGCTCTATTTCACAAACTTGGGCAAATTTATTTTCTTTATTTCTGGTTCATCATCAGCTAAAGGTTTAGTTTTTCATCATGTGTAAAGGAACATAATTCAGCAGAGTGGTTGGGGAACAAAGACTAGAGTCAGACAGAACTGGATTTGAATCCTAGCTCGATGACTTACCTCCCATGTATCTTTGGGAAAACGAAGTCATCTCTCTGAGCTAAGTTTGCTCATCTGTAAGGAGAGAGTACACCTGTGGCAGAAATCTCACATTTTTCACCTTCCAGGAATTTCCTGTCTTTTTAGAAGCCCTTTTTCCATCGGGACACTCATTCTAAGTGGTTAGTTCAGGTAGGAGCTGAACCCACTCTGTCCTATTCACATGGTTGGATATACCTGGCATGGCTAACCATATTACTCATCTCCCTAATCAATACCAACTTCTGGGAGAGGCAGACCACCCAAGACAGCCCACCCAAGGCAGCCAATCAGACAAGTCCCTGGGATTTTACTCCCAGAGCTGGGAAGAAAATGCTTCTTTTCTGTTTGGATTACTAAAAAGATAGAATATAAATTCACATTGATTGATGCCCACCATGATGGTTATAGGAAGAGAGACCTCTGGAGAAAGCGAGGTGGGAAAAGAATGGGGATATAGAAAGAGCTTGAGATAGAGGTGAGAACAGAGCTAGAGATGGGGAGAGGAGTAGAGTTGGGGATAGGGACAGAGACAATGCAAGGACGGTGACAAGGGTGGAGACGAGGCAGGGATGGGGACAAGGAGGAGGCAGAGGCAGTGTTGGGACAAGGGTGGAGGCAGGCAGAGATGAGGACAAGGGCGCAGTCAGAGGCAGGGACAAGGGTGGAGGCAGTGAGGAGACAAGGGTGGAAGCAGAGGCAGTGAGGGGACATGGGTGGATAGCACCTTAACAGCAGTGTTTGAGCCCTGGATCCAGCTGAACTACTACCATCCGATCTTTTGGCTAATTGAGCCAACAAATTCTTTTTGCTTAAACTATTTGTTTGACTTGGGTCCTTATTACTTACAACTTATCTCATGGAGTTATGGAAAAAATTAAATAGAATTAAGCATGGAAAACACACACCATAGTGGGTGGCAGGGCCAAGTTGCCACCATAAGATGTCAAACAGATGGTAGCCATTATGAAAAATAATTAAAGATAAAGTGTACTTATTTATACTTTTATGCCTTTTTCACCCTAAATAATTCAAGATGAGGAAGATAAAACATAAAAAAATTCAAAACAGGAGTTCCCATTGTGGCTCAGCCGTAACAAACTCAACTAGCATCCATGAGGACATGGGTTCAATCCCTGGCCCCACTCAGTGGGTTAAGGATCTGGCGTTGACATAAACTGTGGTGTAGGTCACAGATGCGACGCCAATCTGGTGTTGCTGTGGCTGTGGCATAGGTGAGCAGCTGCAGCTCTGATTCAACCCCTCACCTGCAAACTTCCTTATGCCACAGGTGTGGCCCTAAAAAAAAATTAAAACAGTATACTATAAGATTCTAGCATGAATCATATATAGCACATATATTATGTATATTATATATTACATATATATAATCATATGTACAGCATGAAATCATTGAGACTCTGTCACCTAGGCAACCAAGCAGCTGGAGCTAGGCTATTTAAAGTTGGGGAAATGCTTCTTAATGGGATGGGGCCCTAGTTGAGTCATTCACTCATTCTCTTTTTAAAAATCCAGTTTACATCCATCAGGTGACTCTCATGTGCTTGTTAAAAGATGTACAAGGAAGAAATAACTGACTCTTTGCTTTTGAGAAACTTATAGTTTAGCATGAAGACAGACATACAAAGAATTTCAACACAATTAGTTGACCTGGTGCAGAGCAGGTAAGAGAAAGGACAGGAGGGTTCGCTCTGCCTGGGGGAATCATGAAAGATTTCAAAGAAGAGGGGGAGCATTTGAGCTGAGACCTGAGTTTCCCAAGCTGTTGAACACAGGGAGGATGTCTTAGGCAGAGAGAACAAATGCAGCCCTCACGTCTTAGGAAGTGTGGTGAAATTGCTGAAACCTGGAGTTAGGGGTAGGAGGAACGGCGGGCATGAGGCTGGTTAGAGAGGCCACCCTTGGATCTCGGCAGGCCTCACGTGACCAGTGAGGGCATTAGACAAGCAGGAACTGGAGCACAATGGATCACGTGGATGGCAGGGCTAGAACAGGAGACAGATGACATCGAGGGCAGGTGAGGAAGAAATGGCCAGGACAGTTGTATCTGTTAGGATTCAGTTTGCTTGCACACACAACAGCGGAAAAACAGTGCCTTGAACAAGACAGAGGTTCATTTCTCTCTTGCATAAAATAATCTGAAGATAGGCAGCCCTGATGAGGTTCCCCAGATGTCAGAGCACAAGGCTCCTTCCAGCTCTCTGTGTGGACCTCACTTGCTGTTTGCCCATGATGGCTGCTGGAGCCTGAGCCATCGAGTTATGCCCCAGGCAGCCGGTTGATGGAAGGGATCCAAGAAATATGTACCCCACACAATTCCATTTATGTCTTATTGTCTAAAATGAGGTCATCCGTCCATCCCTAGCTGCAAGGAAGACTGGAGAATGTGTATTTTGGTGGGCAGCAATGTATCCAGCTAAAATGCAGCAGGATGCTCCTGTGGAGGGGATAGAAGCAATTTGGGGAAGCAGTGAGCAGTCCTGATGTGGGACCAGACGGGTGAAGCAACACGACAGGGACGAGGCTGAGGGCAAAGCTTTGTGATTGCTCAAAGGCAGGAGGCGAGAACAAGTTGACTCATGCAGGCGACAATGATCACAAAGACGAGCCCACACCCATGTATTCACTAGTGCACTGCTCTGTTCCGTAAAGGTCTGTACACACAGGCAGGTGTGTGCGTGCACTCACACACACATACACTTACACCCACACACTATGGATCGAAAGTATTGTACTATGGTTCCAAGTAGGTTAGTCACAGGGATTAATAATAAACCTGAAGCAGCCCTGTCATTTCCAAAATCCAGATGATTCGGCTTTCTCTTTAATAACAGTAAAACCAGAAGCAGCCTTATGAAGGTTTTTAAACACAAACTCCTATGCTGTATTCCTTACAAAAATGTTCAAGTCTAAGGGAGCTCTAAATATTCTATGATGCCAAAGGATTTGGGAGGATTTGGGAATTTTTAAGAGCTAAGATTTAAATATTTGAGGTGACAGTCAAACCAAGTATAGCTATTAAATTACTGTTTTTGACACTGTAGGTATCTGTCAGTCAGAGAGTGGTTTTCAGATCCCCCTGAGAACAAGTCATTAAAATAAACAGTCGAGAGGGTTTTAGCATCAGCAAAGAATAAACTTGTGAAATCTATGACACTGTTAGATTTCCATCTGTTCCAGGAGCTGTTGACGATACTCGTGAGGTTACCCAGGCACTATTTCAAAATGATGCGAGTAGTAGGGACCGTTAATCATTTGCAGACTCACTATGTGAGGAGGACAAATGCCAGGTGCAATACGGCAGATGCAGACCCCAATTTACCAGGATCGTGTCACAATTCATTCCCATTATGGCAGTCTGGTGTTCCAAATCTCCTTGGAACGAGACAAACATATGCTGGATGGCTGCATGGTTCTCAGGCTAATATATTATATCTAGCAGATTGCTGGATAAATTAATTTATTCCTGATCTGCAAGAATCATTTGGAATTGTCTCTGAATATCCATGTCAAAATCTTAAAGTGCTAGAGACTAAACCAGGATGAAAGTCACAGGCTTGCCAGGACCATGACAGAGCCTTCCACATTTGATGCTAATATATTGTAAAGTATGTGCTAATGAATGACAAATGGTGTCATGCAGTCTTTGCACGTTGTCATATTAATTCAAGATTTCAGAATTTCGAAATGCATTTTCAATATGATTCAAGTGTATAAATATTAAGGAGGCATTAACCTTTATCAAAATGATTTTTTTCTTGTGTGAAAAAGATCAAAATTTAACATAACAGGGCACACAGTTTGACTCTGCTATAAAGTGGGTGATGAAGAGAAACTGCATCTCCCCCCAAATCCTTCATGTGAGGACCTTGAAAGCTTTCATATGCACTTCTTTGGCAAAGGCAGGACTGGGGATGGGAACTGGGGGAGAAAGAGGGATATTGCAAGTAGTGAGAAAAGAGTAAATTGAAGGATGTCAGTTCTCTAATTAACATGCTGCTTGTCATCTTTTAGCACAGAGACTAACAAAACCCTGCAGGCGCTAAATAAAATGAGCCTTTGAGAGGTTTCTCATCCTAGGCAACCTACAGAGTTTGTGTCAATTTGGAGTCACTGATGCAAACATTTTGTTCAAATACTTCATTGTTTGCTAGCTGCATGCCATCCACAAGAATGTTTTCAAGGTCAAATGAATATTTTGATAAGTCAGAATGTGGGATTCTGTGAACTGGCCTCCTTGAGGCTGATCGGAGACCTTGGTGAAGCAAATTGGTGCTTAACCTCAAGTCCCCAGACCAGTGATAAGCTTACACAGCTATCAATTCCCTTAAAATGAAAAAAACAGAAAATCACTTTCTCTCCACCCAGATTTACAGCTGGAGTCAATCAGTTCCAGCCTCGGGGGAGCCCAGAACAGAAGAAAATATAACAGTAAAAATACTTATTTTTGTCTTATCTTGTCAGAATCTTCAATTTCAGGGACAAATGTTTGGGGCAGCTTTATGACCACTGCATCATTTTCCCACCATTAGGGCAGCAATCACACTGAACATACTCACTGCCGTGTCCTCATTTTCTGGCCTAGTGCCCAGCACACAGCAAGGACTCAATAAATATGTGTTGGACAAAAAACAGATTCAAGGGTCACGCAATTAAAACGACCTCTTCAAACTAAAGAAACATCCTAGGGAGTTGTAAACTGTAATTAAAATCTTATATTATGGCTGCCAGAAGGGACTTGTGAACGTCTAATGGGCTAAGCTCTCATGTTGCAAAGAATCTTTGCGCTTCTGGACTCATAGGCTAACAAGTAATTGAGGTATTTACTAACTTGGAACTGCAGAAAATGAGTCCAAATTGTAGGAGCTTTCTGTATTAAGATCAAAAAAAAAAAATGTACTCTTTTGGGAAATTACATAAGTTGTGGGATATTTTAAATTGATTACAAAGGCAATTCTAACAGTACCTCTCCTCATGGAAGAATAATACATTTTTAAAATTTTTCATCATTTTTCAAAAATTATAGTTGATTTACAATGTTACAGTGTTTCTTCAATTTCTGTTGTACAGCAAAGTGACCCAATCACATACAGTTCCCCGTGCTGTACAGTAGGCCCCCACTGCCCACGCATTCCAAATGTAACATAACAGTTTGCATCCGCCAATAATAATAACACTTTCATTTGTTCCATTTGGAAAGGAAGTCCTTTCATGAAAACAGCTTACCCAGCAGCCACTGGGAGGCATCATTAGTGTGGTCAAGACACTGGGGACCTCTGTTCTCCATTATACTGAAGGACACCTTAATATGATTCTCTTGGGTTGAACTCTGATTAGCGTTCCCAAGGGTTTATATGGGAGAGAAGAGAGAGAGCGACGGTTTCCCTCTAAGTGAAAACACAGTGGGGCCTCCAGGCTCACTTTCTTTCCCCCATTCTCCATTCCCAAATATCACCATCACCAATTTAAATCGGTTTCATTCTTTCCTAGTTTAAAATTCTGAAGGCTATGTCTTATCATTTCCTAAACTGTGACTTTTTAATACTTCATTCAATTATCTATCTATCTCTCTCTCTCTCTCTCTCTCTCTCTCTCTCTATCTATCTTTTGTCTTTTTAGGGCTGCACCTGTGGCATACAGAGTTTCCCAGGCTAGGGGTCGAATTGGAGCTGCAGCTGCCAGCCTACACCATAGCCACAGCAACGCAGGATCTGAGCCATGTCTTCGACCTACACCACAGTTCATGGCAACGCCGGATCCTTAATCCACTGAGCAAGGTCAGGGATCAAACCCAGATCCTCATGGATACTAGTCGGGTTCGTTAACCACTGAGCCACAAGGGGAACGCCTTAATTCAATTCTTAAATGGTAGCTGTGGTACTGACTGCTAGTTATTGCTCAGCATGTTATATAAATGAGTTACATGAATGTTATAGAAGAGGCTCTTTGTATATTGGCCCCTGGGTGGTTTATCACTTCACTGCAGGTTGAGTTCTATCAGTTCAAAAGCCTACTGGTGACATGCTCAAAATTTTATAATCCAATTATTTTAAAAATAGCACTTATTGAAAAATAAGTAGATTTTTAGCCATTTAGAGCCTAACTGCTTTGTATACCCTGTGAAACCTTACCCAACACCCACTGTCATGGTAAGACAGAGCCCTATGGTTATAAGACCCTAAACTGCTATGGTGCTTCAGAGCTCTCTCACCCTGAAACTTATCACCTGGTCACGTGAGCCCCCTCTCCATCCTCCTCTCCTGCGAGGTCCCTTGCCCTCTTCCCCTCCCGAATGGTTGCCCCCACACTGTAGCCTCTGCATTTTCTCCATCAGGCATGGACTTCCTTCTCACATAACCCTGTCCAAGCGCTACCCAGGTGAGGACACAGAGAGAAGACAGCCGTCTATAGCAGGTGGTGGGCCCTCACCAGCCACCAAATCTGCCAGGGCCTTGATTTTGAACTTTTCAGATTCCAGAACTATGAGAAATAAATGTTTGTTGTTTAAGCCACTCCACCTATGATATTTCTGTTCCAGCAGCCCAAATGGACTAAGACAACAGTCATCACAGGAGAAAGATCACAGCCAAGGCTCAGAGAAGTGGAAATGGGAAGGATATTTGGGGAGGAGCAAACAGTCCAGTTGATTAAATTCATACAGTGCATTTAGGGAATGATTGGGAGACAAGTCTGAAAAATGTGTTTGGGTCACATTATAAGGCCTTTAAACACCAAAGTCCTGAATGCCATTGATTTGGGCTGGCAGTAGGGGATCCTGAAAAGCTCTTGAGTGAAAGACTGATGTGATGGGAGCTGTGTGCCTGTAAAATGTAGCTGGAAACAGCACGAAGGCTGAACTGAAGGGGAGAAAGATGGGAGATGTAAAAGATACCACTTGAGCGTTTCTGCTGTAATCCAGCAAGATAATGAAAGTCTGAACTAAAGTGGTGGAGGGGGAAGATGCAAGGGACATGCAGAGGTTATTGATAATTTCTCCAACCCTCATACAGACGATGCCTTCCTAAGTGTCTCACTCCTGTCTATTTTTATCATTGATGTTACAGGTAGCTGGAAACAAAGTGGCATTACTTACAGCAATGATCATATTTCTTCGCATCGAACACATCAAAACACAGAGAGATCTTGAGCTTCCCAGAAATACACAGAGTGCGTAGGTAATTTACCAAACCGATAGAATTAAATACCCTAACAGAATAAAAACAAAATGGTTAACTAAAGAGCCTTGTTGGCTGAAAACAGCAGTTTCCCATAAAGACATTTATTTAATTAAACAAGAAGTTCATAAGTTCATATGTTGGTTTGGCATCTTTCTATAAAATACATGTGCATTTTTCAAAATACCTACTAGCCTCATAAATTGATAAAATTTAGGTTAAAGATTTCGTTGGGAAGGAAATCATCAAGCAGAGTGGACTTCTGCAATGGATGTGAAGCACTTATCTCCAATAACATTCGTTGCTCACGTGTTGCTAGTGTCCAGGCAACTGGGACATTAAAGCTCTAGCCATATTAGAAAATTATTTCAGAAGTTATTTTAAAAAGCTCTTGTCAGAGTTCCCTGGTGGCCCAGTGGTTAAGAATTCAGCATTGTCACTGCTGTGGCTCATCGTCACTGCTGTAATTTGGGTTCGGGTTTGAGCTCTAGCCTGGGAAATTCTGCATGCCCTGAGGCCAAAAAAAAAAAAAAAAAAGATGAAACGTTTTTGCCTATAGTTTCAGTGGGGTGTTTGCCTCCCTGGCATTTCTTTGCCTCTTTTCTTTCCCCAAAATATGGGCAGTCCTTTGGTTCCTAAAAGTCACTTGGAAGAAACAAATGACCTATGCTGTACTTATTGTTTTCCATCACTGGAAGTTTCAATTTCCACTTGGAGTTGTTCAAGACTCATGATCTAACACAGGGAATCTGTGAAAGATGATTTTTCTTGTTAATAACTAAATTCTGGCTCAAATTGTCTAAAATAATAAGGACTTTTTTTTTTCTTGCTAAGAGAAGTCTAAGAAATATATTTTAAAATAAAATTTTTACATGCGTTATTCATTTGCTTCCAAAAATCTTCACCAAAGCCTAGTTTGTTTGATTTCTACAGTGTATTATGCAATGAAGTCCAGTAACATCCCATATAATCAAACTATTTGAGAGAAATAGCAAAAAGGAAAAGAAATAAAACATTAATGACAGAAAAAAAATAATAATAAGGACTTTTTTTTCTCGCTAAAAGAAGTCTAAAAGTAGAGCAATCCCAGAAATACCGTGATAAGTGTCCCAGGTTTTAGGTTTGCCTCCTCCACAGCTTGGTATTGTCCTCAGGATATTTTTCCTCATGATCACAAGAAGTCTGCCAGTAGCTACTACCACAACACACTTCCTTTCTTATATTGAGGAGGTGAAATAGAGTGGGAACCTCTTGCCTTTTGATACAACTGGACTAATTGAGAACATATGCTCAGTCTGAGATAATAACCAGAGAATATTTTCCTGATTAGCTTAAACCTTGACTCCTGATTCAATAATTGGTAAGAGGAATAAAAGTGCTATGATGGGATTACACTAGTCAGAATCCATGCAAGGAACTAGAGATAAGGATAAATACCACCCCCTGCCCCCAAAGCAATGTTCTCATAAGAGGGCATAAGTTAGTGGTGGGAAGAAATGAATGCTGGTACAAAAAGATGTTTAAAATGCATGTATCAGCTGGGGCAACAATGTGATCAGTGACTTGCAAAACAGATTACTCTGCAGTAGGTGGCAGAGATGACAGGGAACCGATTAGATGAGTCACTCCTATCAAGGACTTAAAATGTTAGAGGGTTGAGATTGAGAAAGGATTTGATGTGAAGGATTTTGAAAGAAAGAAATGCTGTGCGCAATGAGTATCAAACCCCCAACCTTAGGGAGAAGTGTGTCTACTCCTATGGGGACCAGGAATGTCACCTGCACTTCACTTAACAAAGAACATTACCTGCTATCAAGCCATCAGCCATTGCACCTGCCCTGGATGGCATGACCTCAGGGCACTTCTGGATGGAGAAAAACAGGACACTGGCACCAACTTATTAAGATGTATATCAAAGGAATAATTTCAATGAGCCCAGACTCTTGCATCTTCCTATATATATATAAACACTAAAATCATTACCTAGAGATGTCTCTTTTTTGTGATTAGCCATAATCTTTTTTTCTTTTTTTTTTTCTTTTTTTTTTTTTTTTTTTTACTTTTTAGGGCTGCATCCATGGGATATGGAAATTCCCAGGCTAGCTGTTGAACTGGAGCTGCAGCTGCTGGCCTACACCACAGCCACAGCAACTCGGGATCCAAGTTGCATCTGGGACCCACACCACAGCTCATGGCAATGCCGGATCCCTGATCCACTGAGTGAGGCCTGAGATGGAACACTCTTAGCACATTTTTTTTTCAGCTCCTATGTTTCCTGGCTTCTCCCTAACCTCTTTTGGAACAGTTCCTTGGAGCTATCAGAAAGCCTATCTCCTGGTCTATAGTCCTCAGTAAGCTCTCAGAATAAAACATAACTTGCAACTTTTAGGTTGTGTATGTATGTGTTTTGTTTGGTTTTTGTTTGGGATTTTTGTTTTTGTTTTTTTGGTTGACACCTAACACAAACTAAGAGAGGATGAAAGGGAATCATTTGGATAGCTTGCTGATTCCCCTGCAGCTAGAGAATCAGCATGGATGTGGCTTGACTCTTCTTCTGGAAACTTAAAGGCTAGAGATAGGCTGGCAAGCTGTTTTTGGTGGCACAGTGAAGGAGGGTTGCTGCTGTGCTATGATGGAACTGCCCTCACAGAGTTTGGGAGACCGGGACTGTGTGAATGTTTCCTGTGCCTGGGATGTGGTCTACATGTGTGTACTTGAGAGCCAATGGGAGAACCATCTTTGATCCTCTACATTAGGATCATCAGAGGTGCAATGAGAAATGATCTTGAGGTGGATCACTCATTACCTAGAGCTTGTAGAGAAGGGGATTGCAGGTCCAGCTCAGAGAAACTGAAGATGGAGGGCCACCATGATATCAAGGTCTCTAAAGAACCTCCAACAATGAGTAGACTTTAAACATCTGCCAGACCCAGAAACTAGGAAGCCAAAGCACCAATCTAATGACACCTCTCCTTTCCTATTTCTTTTCCAACCTCTCTGACCTCCACTCCCCAGGGGTTCATAAGCTGGAAAACAAGCTGGATACAGAAGAACAAGTATAGAAGGAAGAACCATACCCTCGATTCCCCTGCAAGCAGCCAGCCTATAACAGGACCTGGTTTTGTTGATTTTAAACTTCAAGTTTAGCGAGCATTTTAAATTATTGAACCGACACAATCTTTGCATTCTAAAGTGACTTTTGAAGTTTGTCGTTTGTCTTAGCTGAGAGAGATCCCCAAATCATATGCTCTCCAGGAGTTTTCACCCTGGCACCCCTTTTCCTTGGCCATGATCTGCACGAGCAAAAAGGGTACTCCATAGCATGCCTTCGATATTCAGGAAGCTAGTGACCAGAATCTAGGACGTCTGCTATAGCTGCCTCAAAAAAGTGAGTGCCGTGACACCGTCAGACGTGTGCTTGCACAAAGCAGAAGCAGAAATGGGGCCTCTTGTGCATGATGTTTACATCCTCCTGAATCCAGCATGGGGCTATCTGCCTGAAAGAATCCAGAGCAACCTGAAGTAAGAGTTGGCATGTAGTCTTAGCTTCCTAGGCTCCAAAATGAGGCAAGCACATCCCCATCAGGGGCTGGCATGGAACTGAGGGGGTCAGCCTACAGTATCTGCCACAGTGCCCACCTCACATGTCTAGTGGCCTTTAACCTTAGTCGTTTCACTACATGACTATGGCTACTCAAGAAAGGATTCATGAGAAATTGCTTCACGGCTTCGCTGGAAGCCAATTACTCACTGGCATCCAAGAGTGAGCTCCAGACCCAAATGATCCCCGGGTCATATGACTCCTCCCTCTTGCTCTCATGACCCCTCACTCTCTCCTGCTAAAGGGCCACCATTCTCCTGGCTCCTCCCTTTCCCTGAGCAGTGAAGCATCTCCCACATTCAGAGCCTGCTTACCTCTTACCCACCCTTTAGGGTCTCCCTGAAGTGTCTCCTTCCCCAGGAGCCTTTCCCTAACTTTCCAGGCTCCTCTGAGCTCCCTCTTTTCTATGATTTCCAGCACTTCTTGTCCAGAACAACATTTTTACATGGAATTATGTAAGCCTTGGATTCATTTGCTAATTTGTTCATTCATTCATTCAGCAAATTTTAAGGAACCCAGACAAGGTGCTTTGCTGAATGGCAGGTGGTGAACAAGACAGGCAGGGTCCCTCTCTTCTTAAAGCTTGCAGACTACTTGCAGAGGAGACAGACATTAAACAAGTAAACAGCTTGTAAATGTAGAACTACGGACTGCAATCAGAGTAAGAAAGACAACTTTCAGGAGTTCCCGTCGTGGCGCAGTGGTTAACGAATCCGACTAGGAACCATGAGGTCGCGGGTTCGATCCCTGCCCTTGCTCAGTGGGTTAACGATCCGGCGTTGCCGTGAGCTGTGATGTAGGTTGCAGACGCGGCTCGGATCCTGCGTTGCTGTGGCTCTGGCGTAGGCCGGTGGCTACAGCTCCAATTCAACCCCTAGCCTGGGAACCTCCATATGCCGCGGGAGCGGCCCAAGAAATAGCAACAATAACAACAACAACAACAACAAAAGACAAAAAGACAAAAGACAAAAAAAAAAAAAAAAAAAAAAAAAAGACAACTTTCAGCTGTGTTGAGAGAGTACCTCCGTGGTCTGTCTGAAGCTGAGTGGTCAAAAAGACGCCCCTGAGGAAGTGAAATCTAACACAGGAGGTCTAAGTAGGGGCTAGTCAGGTGAACACGAGGAGGAAAAATATTCCAGGTGGAAGGAATCATATGTTTAAAAGCCTTGAGTCAGGAAAGAGATGAAAACCTTTTAGGAATTGAGAGGACAGTAAGTTTGGGACATGTTGGAAGGAGTAAGGTAATGTTAGAAATACAGGCAGATTACGCGGGTCCTTTCTGCTTGTGTTAAGAACTTTGCACTTAAGGATATTGGAAAATTTTAAAGGCTTTATAGCAGAGCAGTAATATGACCCAATTAATGTTTTTAAAGAATGCCCTAGTTTCTCAATGGAAAATGAACTGCAGAAGAGCAAGAGAAGAAAGAAAGAAAGAAAGAAAGAAAGAAAGAAAGAAAGAAAGAAAGAAAGAAAGGAAGGAAGGAAGGAAGGAAGGAAGGAAGGAAGGAAGAAAGAAAGAAAGAAAAAAGAAAGAAAGAAAGAAAAGAAAAGAAAGAAATTAGCTAGAGAGCAGTTGCAAAGCCCCGATGAGACGTCATAGGGGTAGACCACTAATGGTGGTTGCAGAGGAGATAGAAAGAATGGTTTATAATTGAGATCATAATTTTCATGTCTTTTGTGCATGCAAGGCATCGGGCTTGGTGAAAACCTATAGCTCTACTCAGTAAGTAAATATAATAAATCAATACAGTAATTAATTAATTACATACTGTTTTAACCTTTTAAAAAGAGGAGCAAATCTATACTGTTAACTGGATCAAACATTTCACAGCAGCTGCGAAAGCAATTATGGAGACACATAGTCAATCTGGTTTGTTTGCTAAGAGTCAGTCTGGTTACTTTGGTCATATTAACAACAACATAATACAGACCACATGGCTATCCAGAGTTGTGTTTAGTCACTATACTAGCCCAAGATAATATCAGTTCTGTTTACTAGGTAGAGCTTTGAATGCACAGTTTAGGACTTTATAATACATAACAATGGTTCCTAAATAGCTTGGGGTTTTTGTTTGTTTGTTTGTCTTTTGTCTTTTTGTCTTTTGAGGGCCGCACTCGCAGCATATGGAGGTTCCCAGGCTAAGGGTCTAATCGGAGCTGTTGCTGCTGGCCTACACCACAGCCACAGTAATGCCAGATCTGAGCCGAGTCTGCGAACTACATCACAGCTCACGGCAATGCCGGATCCTCAACCCACTGAGCGAGGCCAGGGGTCAAACCCACAACCTCATTGTTCCTAGTTGGATTCGTTTCTGCTGCACCATGATGGGAACTTCCCTACATAGTCTTAATTCCATAGACCAATACATTTTTTTTTTCAAAAACTGGAGAAAGTGCTTACTGTAACACCATTTAGGTTGTAAAGAATGAGTATTAGAACAGTCAATTAACTGCTTACACAGTGAGCGTTCTTAGCTGCAAGCCACAGAAACTAACTCTATCAGATTGAAGTAGGAAAGAATTCATGATGAGAGTTCAGTGTGACTCACAGAATCACCAGGAGGACTGGAAACTTAGGGTCAAGCTATTAGAACACTATCCAAACCTTGGATATAATGAAGACCCTACAGTCACGCCAGTGCCATGAAGTCTAACCTAGACGCCATAGGTCAACCACTAAGTTCACCAACACTGCTGCTGGATGGCTCCACAAACAGACACATGGCCCTTGGAAATAGACAGAGCCATTGCTGCTGCCACCGTTCCTCCCCAGAATGGGCGTTGGCCAGTCCTTGCTTCATAATGCCGCTTCTGGTTCCAAGACTGGTGTGAACTTATCATCAGTAGAACCTCGCTCAGACGCTTGTATCCTCATTGCACAAAAGCTGGGAATGTGAGCTTCCAGGGCTGGAGGCAGGCAGGGCTTCCCACCAAGATGTATAGAGTGGAAAATTTCCCACATACAGGATCAGAGTTTAGATATGGTGATTCTAAAAAAGAGTGACAACTACCATCTATTCACCTCTATCCGTTCATAAGAGAAAAAAAATTAGTTCTAAAATGTAAAGGGGAAAAATTACAGTAGAGAGAATAGTCTATTAATAAAGTTTTTTTAATAGAAAACTCACTGTATTGTTTTTACTGTTTTCTTTATTCATGGCGAAACTCTGCCTTGAGACAGCTTGATCCACAGAACCATTCTGGGAACCTCAGCCTGTGGAGGAAATGGGTTTGGGATAACAAACTTGGTCTTTGCATTTCAGCTCTCCCACTTACTTAGCAGATGTGTAATCTTGGGTAAATTAGCCCTGAGATTCAAGGTCATCCTCTGTAAGATGGAGATGATAATTCCTAACTCTGGGGGTTGCCGGGGGAATCACGGAGATCAGGGATGTCAATGTCAATGTCTAGCAGGACCTGGCACGTGGGAGCCTGTGGCACTGCTCCTGTTCTTCCCATCTTGTGCTCTAAGGCGCCTGTACCGGAACACTAGACCCTTAGCCCTTCCGGAGATGGGCTGAGCTACTGTTTGCTGCTGAATCTCCAAAACCTAACGCAACACCTACCCCATAAGTGCTTGGGGATTGCTTGCCAAGTAGACAAGTAGCTCTTACTAAAATTATTACTAATTATGTGAGGTAATAATGTAGAACACATGACATCATCCTTGGCACAGAGTAGGTACTGAGGTTAAATGTGAGTTCTCAACTTCCAGTAATAATTAAGAAGGGTTTTTTTGGGCCAATCCTCCTACTAGATTTTTTTTTAATGTGGTAAAATACATATAATATAAAATTTACCATCTTAACCATTTCAAATGTATATACAGTTCAGTGGTATTAAGTGCATGTATATTGTTGTGTAACCATCACCACCATTTACTTCCAAACTTTTTTTTAAAATTTATTTTTTAGAGAAGTTTTAGGATTATAATAAAATCAAAGGGAAGATGCAGAGATTTCCTACAAACTTCCTGCCCCTACACATGCATAGCCTCTCCCATTATCAACATCATCCACCAGAATGGTACCTTTTTTTTTTTTTTTTTTTTTTTTTTTAACAAAGGATGAACCTACATTAACACATCACAATCATCCCAAGTCCATAGTTTACCTTAAGGTTCACTCTTGTGCTGTCTATTCCTTGGGTTGGACAAGTGTATAATCGTTATACAGAGTATTTTCACTACCTTAAAAAGTCCTCTGTGCTCTGCCTATTCATCTCTTCTTCTCACCCACCTCTCCCGACTCCCTTGCAACCACTGTCTGCATAGTTTTGCCTTTTCCAGAACATTATATAGTTGAAATAATATACTGTGTAGCCTTCTCAGATTGACTTTCACTTAGCAATATGCATTTAAGATTCCTGCATGTCTTTTCTTGGCTTGCTAACTCATCTTTTTTTTTTTTTTTTTTTTTAGCACTGAGTAACATCCCAATGTCTGGAGGCACCACAGTTTGTCTATTCACCTACCAAAGGGTATCTTGGTTGCTTCCCAGTTTGGGCAATTATGAATAAAGCTTCTATAAATATCAGTGTACAGGGTTTTGTGTGAACATAAATTTTCAACTCCTTTACGTAAAGACCAAGGGGCATGATGGCTGGACTATGTGGTAAGAGTATTTTTGGATTTGAAAGAAACCTTCAAACCATCTGCCAAAGTAGCTGTACATTTTTTCAGTCCCACCAGCAGTGAATGGAAGTTCCTTTTGTTCTGCATCTTTGCCAGCATGCATTTGGTGTTGTCGGTGTTCTGGATTTTCAGCCATTCTAATAGATGTGTGGTGTCATCTCATTTTAATTTGCATTTTCCTGATGGTATATATGGAGCATCTTTTCATGTGCTTATTTGTCATCTGTATATCTTCTTTGGTGAGGTGTCTGTTAAAGTGTTTGGCCCATTTTATAAAAGGGATTGTTTGCTTTCTTATTCAGTTTTAAGAGTTTTTTGTGTGTTTTGGATAACAGTCCTTTATCAGATGTGTCTTCTGCAAGTATTTTCTCCCTACTATGGCTTGTCTTCTAATTCTCTTGATATTGTCTTTTACAGAGCAGAAGTTTTTATTTATTATTATTTATTATTATTATTATTATGCTTTTTAGGGCCACACCTGGGGTATATGGAAGTTTCCAGGCTAGGGGTTGAATCGGAGCTGCAGCTGCCGGCCTACACCACAGCCACAGCAATGCCAGACCCTTAACCCACTGAGTGAGGCCAGGGATGGAACCTGCATCCTCACGGATACTAGTTGGGTTCATAACCCACTGAGCTACAATGGGAATTCCAGAAGTTTTTAATTTTAACTAAATTCAGCTTATCAATTATTTCTTCCATTGATCATGTCTTTGGTGTTGTATCTAGAAAAATATCACCATAACACAAGATTATCTAGATTTTCTCCTGTTATTTTCTAGGAGCTTTATATTTTTCCATTTTCCATTTAGGTATATCTATAACCTATTTTAAGTTAATTTTTGTGATGAGTATAAGGTCTGTGTCCAGATTCATTTTTTGCATGTAGATGTCCAATTGTTTTAGCATCGTTTGTTGAAGGGACTATCTTGGCTCCATTGGCCCTTCCTCCTCTGCAAAAGATAAAATGACTATATTTGTAGGGGTCTATTTCTGAGTTCTCCATTCTGTTCTTTTTATCTGTTTGTCTACTCTTCCACCAATATCACTCTGTCTTGATTACTGTAGTTTTATAGTAAGGGTAGCATAAATCCTCCAACTTTAGTCTTCTTCAATACTGTATTGGCTATTCTGAGTCCTCTGCCTCTCTATGTAAACTTTAGTATTAGTTTGTCAATATCCACAGAATAATTTGCTGGGATTTTGATTGGGCTCACATTGAATCTATAAATCAAGTTGGGAAGACCTGACATTCTGAAAATATTAAGTCTTCTTATCCATGAACATAGACTATCCATTTACCTAGTTTTTCTTTGATTTTTTTCATCAGGCTTTCTTAAATTTCCTCATATAGGTTTTCTATATATTTTGTTAGGTTTGTACCTAAATATTTCATTTTTAGGGGTAGGAATATAAATGGCATCATATTTTTAATTTCAAATTCATTTGTTCATTATTGGTATATAGAAAAGCAATTGACTTTGTATGTTAACCTTGCAACATTCAACTTTACTATAATCACGTATTAGTTACAGGAGGAGTTTTTTTGTTGTTGTTAATTCTTTTGAGTTTTCCATATAGAGAAACATGCCATCTGCATGAGGCATGACTGCAAATAAGGACAATTTTATATCTTTCCTCCCAATCTGTATACTTTTTCTTTTCTTTTCTTACCTTATTGATTTAGTGATGACCTCAAGGATGGTGTCAAAAATGAGGGTTGAGAGAAACTATCCTTATCTTATGCCTGATCTTAATAGGAAAGACTTCAAGTCCCTCACATTAAGCATGCTGTTAGTTGCAGGGATTTTGTAGATAGCTTTAATCAAGCTGAGAAGGTTCTCCTCTATTCTTAGTTTACTGAGAGTTTTTACATGAAGGGGTGTTGGCTTTCCAGAACTGTTTTCATCAGGCAAAACTAGAATTTTGTACACATTGAATAACTCCCTATTCCCTCCTCCTCCCAGCTCCTGGCAACCACCATTCTACTTCTGTCTCTATGACTCTGAATGCTCTAAGAACTTCATATAAGTGGGATCGCACTATTTCTCCCTTTCTGATTGACTTATTTCACCTGGTACAATGTCTTTAAGATTCACCCAAGCATATGTCAGAATTTCTCTCCTTTTTAAAAGTGAACAATAGTCCATTCTCTGTATAAGGCACATTTGATTTATCTATTCATGTGTCGATGAGCACTTAGGTTGCTTCTACAATTGGCTACTATGATGAATGCTCCTAGGAATGTGAAGAAGTACAAGTATCTCCTTAAGACCCTCCTTTCAATTCTTTTGGATATATACCCAGAAGCAGAATTCTAGATCATATGATAATTCTATTTTAAATTGTTTGAGCCACCGCCATATTGTTTTCACAGTAGCTGCACAATTTTCCATTTCTATGAACAGTGTTCAAGGGTTCCAATTTCATATCCTTGTCAACTTCTTTTCTTTTCTTTTCTTTTTTTTTTTTTGATAGTAGACATATTAATGGGGAGGAAATGGCATAGCAGTCCCCCTCTTATGTGTAGTTTTGCTTTCTTAGGTTTCAGTTATCCGTGGTCAACCATGGTCTGAAAATGTTAAATGGAAAATTCCAGAAATAAACAATTCATAAGTTTTAAATCATATGCATTCTGAATAGCATGATGAAATTTTGTGCCATCTTCCTCAGTCCTCCTGGCAGAGGCTGTGCCTGATTATAGTAAGCAATAAAATTAGCCTGTGTGTATGAATGTGTTGGTACACTTTCTTTCAAATATTGAATGGTGGTTTCATCCTTTGACAGCGTGATCCTATGTTTCTGAAAATTCTGAAAAAGTAAGATATTTTAATTGTGAGCAGAAAAGACTGCTCTCTGTCAAACTGCTTCTTATGTTGGGGCCTTATGTGTCTACATTGCATCTACAGCATGAGACTGTAGGAGAACTAAAACACTAGGGATTGTGTATGTGTCACATGTTTATGGGACTTTTATGTTTTTTTTGTGTGTGTATGTGACTTTTACATTTTATGTATCTCAATATTCAATATTTAAAAAAGCAAATGTTGATCAATCAACTATGCTTGAGGGATGACGGAAAGTTAGCAAAATGTTTTCATGAACTAACTGCCTGACAACCTTAAACACTATATTCAGTAAAAAGTTCTTTTAAGAATGAGAGTGAGGAGTTCCTGTTGTGGCTCAGTGGGTTAAGAACCTGACTAGTATCCATGAGGATGCAGGTTTGATCCTTGGCCTTGTTCAGTGGGTTAAGGATCTGGTGTGCTGTAAGCTGTGGTGTAAGCTGCAGATGCAGCGTAGGCCAGCTGTTGCAGCTCAGATTTGAACCCTAGCCTGGGAATTTCCATATGCCCAGGTGCAGCCCTAAAAAGAAAGAAAAAAAAAAAAAGAATGAGTGAAATAAAGATATTTGCATACAAACAAGAATAGTTTATCACTACCATAAGAAAGAATGAAGAATAAATCAAGTGAGAAAAAGGCATATATTAAGAATATTGACTGCATAAAACTATAATAATACTGCCTAGTGAGATTTTCATTAATGAATTAACATATGCAGCAACCATAATATACAAGTTGGGATGTGTTAAATTGAGTTAGGATGTTCTAAAGTCCTTGAATTAGCTAGGAGGTGGGTAAAGGTATTGATTTACTTCAGACTGTGTTAAGTATGCTATGTTCTTGTTTCTAAGTCACCTCCATCCATTAGAACTTTCTGAGATGATGAAAGTGTTCCATTGTACTGTTCAATATAAAAACCACTGGTTGTATATAGCTTTTGAGCCCTCAAAAAGTGGCAAGTGTGACTGAGGAAATGAATTTTAACTTTAATTATTTAATTTTAATTAATTAGTCACACATGATTAGAAGCTTCCATATTGGAGAATATAGCTCTAGGTTAACCATGAACAGAATAGAAATATGCCATATAAATTGAAAACTAGTAGAAGAATGAAATAATAAAAATAGCCTATTGATCAATGAAGAAAAGAAAAAGTGGGGGAAAGGGAGAGAAAAAAAAGGAAACAAAGAACAGGGAACACACATTAGCTATGAAAAATAATATTTTAAAATCCAAATATATCAATAGTTGTGTTAATTATAAGTGGACAAAAGGATCCAGTCAAAAGGCAAAGTTTTTCAGAAAAGTTTTTTTGTTTGTTTGTTTGTTTGTTTAGAGCCATAGATATGGCATATGGAAGTTCCCAGGCTAGAGGCTGAATTGGAACTGTAGCTGCTGGCCTACCCCACAGCCACAGCAATGCAGGATCCAAGCACATCTGTGACTTATACCACAACTCAGCAATGCTGGATCCTTGACCCACTGAGAGGGGCCAGGGATTGAACCTGCATCCTCATGGATACTAGTTGGGTTCATTTCTGCTGTGCTATTTTTACGGGACACATCTAAAACCTAAGAGTATAGAACATTGGAAAGTAAAAGTTGGAAGATAAACACCTTGAGAAATTACCTACCAAAGAAAGTTGGTACAGCTACATTAATACCAGAAAAAATGAACTTTATGGCAAAACAACTATCAAAGATAAAGGATGATTTCATATTGCTAAAAATATTCATTTCTTTAGAGTACATAGCAATGATAAATTTATGTGCATGGATCAACACATCCTTTAAAACATAAAGCTAAAATTGGAGCACTACAAAGAGAAATATACAACACTACAGTCAGAGTGGACAATTTTAATTTGCTTCTCTCAGTAAAAAGCAAAGAAACAAACAAAACCAACTAAGAAAAAGCAAGAATACAGAATGTTTACAGATACATTGACAAACTAGACTTAAAGTACATAGAATACGACAGAATGCTACAGATATTAACTGATAATATAGGAATTTTTATGAAGAACTTCATACCAATAAATTTAAAGAATTGGAAAATTAGAGCAACTCTTAGAAAAAAATATATTCCCAAACTTACTCAAAAAGGAATAGAAGTCAAAAACTTGAATTTAGATGTGTCATCAAAAGTTTTTCACATAAGAAATTACTAGCCCAGATGGCTACATTGTTGAGTTCTACCAAACTCTTAAGAAAAAAATAAGTCCAGTCTTATATAAGGTTAAAATTTTAGAAGAGGGTACATTTCTCTGTGCTTTTTTGAGATTAGCAAAACTTTGAAATCAAAACCTGACAAGGAGAGAATGAGAAAAGAAAATTCCAGAGAATGAGAAAAGAAAATTATACCCCTGAACTCGGATGTAAACAAAAATAAACAAAATGTATAATGGATAAAATATTATTATCAAGTTGGCCTACATCAGGAATAGAAGGTTAATAATAGAATATCGATTTAATAATAGAATATCAGTTCATATGATCTGCTCAATAGTTGTAGGAAAAGCATATGATAAAATTCATTTTCCAGCATATTAAAACTCTTAGTAAACTTATTTATGATTCCCCCCCCAAAAAAAACCCCACTTCTGAAATTAAAAGAGAATTTCAGTCTGGTAAAGAATATTCCAATAAAAATAACCACAAAAATCTTCAGTAAACATCATACCTAATAACCAAACCTAGTAGTTAGGTTACCTACACTAGGATTCTATTTATAGAAGTTTGAAAGCAGAGATTATGCGAATGAAAGAAGTCAGTATGTACTGTATGGCTCCATTTACATAAAAGCCTAACCTAAAGAGATAGAAAGCACATCTGTGGTAGCCTGGGCCTGGGACTGAGGGGATTTACTGCAAAGGAAACTTTTGGGGAATCATGGAAATTCTGTATCTTGATTGAGGTGATAGTAACACAGTAACATAGATGGTAACATACATTTCAAAACTGGCTAAACTGTATTTTTTATATGGTGCATTTTGTTATAGGTGAATTCATATGATAAAACAAATTTTAAAATAAGCACAGTGGTAAAGCTACACGGAAAAATAAGAGAATGATTATCCCCAAAGCTAGACCAGTGGTTTTTCTCCAACTAGAAGAATATATTGGGGGTGGGGGAGGGCAGGGAACTTCTAGAGTCTTGGCAATGTTCTATTTTTTGACCTGAGTAGTGGCTATTTCAGTTTCCCTTTATAGTTTTCTTTTTGTTGTTGTTGTTAAACTGTGAATGTATGTTTCATGTACTTTGTGTGTGTGCATGTATGCATATATTTCACAATAAAACAAAAAAAGAACATGATTAAATTCATAAAAGAGTATTTCCCTCTTTCGCACTTGTGGAATGGAAAATCCTGAGGCAACCCTCAATACCATTCGCAGTTAGGTGAAGGGTAAAGTGAATAGAACATACTGCAATGATCCTATTAGTGAAAGATGCTACATACATTTATTTAAAACAAATTATGCCAAATGCCTTGTTTCAAAAATATTTTTGTTGCATATAATTTCCCTCTTATGTAAGTGATTTGGTCCCTCCTTCAGAGCTGAGTACAAGGGAAATTTCTCTAGATTTTGAGGAGACTCAAGGTAAGAGGGGTTTAAAACCCTATAAAGTAAACTAGCTTCCTTATATTATGGTTCCACTCTCAGATGTATACTTTTCAGACAATTTTTTTCTTCATGCTTCCATGTAGTAATTCCCAATATTTTTACCCAGGTTGCCATATTTTTACCCAGGTTGTTAGATTATGCCACGGTAATAAAAAAACGGCAGAATATCAGAGGGTTGAATAGAACACACGTTTATTGCCCAGCCATGGCAAGTCTCCCTTTGGTCTAGGTGGCTCCGCAGACAGGGGTTCTCCACGTGGTGCAAGATGACCACACTGAGCAGCTTCAATCCATGTCAACAGACACTCCTACAACCACCAGCGTGGGGAAAGGAGAGCTGGACAGTCTGGCCTGTGTGAAATGCTCCCACGTGCAAGTGATGCACACCATGCAGTTCACGGGCTAGTGCAAATCACATGTTTATTCCCACATTCAGAAGGGAGTTGGGGGGCTGGCAGAAAAGTGTAATTCTCCTGTATGGCTGGAAGGACAGGAGAACTGATGTGTTAACAGTATATCTTCCATCATTACATAGCAGAATTAGCCCAAAACAAATTCTATATTTTGTAAAAAGGAATTGAGTCTTACTCGAATAGCAAGCATAATGATGATAACAGTATCTTACTTTTGTTTAGTACTTTGGAATTTATGAAGCATTTTCTCAACATATTATTTTATTCAACAGAATTTAAAGTGCTGGTTATGGGTCAGGTACAGAACATGTGAATAAGACATAGGCTCTGCCTTTCTGCATGATGATGTCGCATGGTAACTGCAATATAAAAGCCTGGATGGGCACGATGATGGCTGGGAGGAGGGTGCTCAGCACCCATGGGGTAGAAAGAGGAAGATTTCTTACATGAAGTGATCCTTACATAACCCAGGGTTTCAAAGATAAGTAGAAATTTACCAAGCAGAAGGGATGGGGAGATGGGAAAGACAATACAGGGAGTGAGAAGGGCATGTAAAAATGCACAGAGAGTTATCTTACATGTTCTCCCAAACCCCCAGGAATTAGGCACTTGCCACTCTCCCAGTTTTATAGATAAGGAAACTGAAGCACAAAGAAGGAAATGATTTTCTCCCCTGACAAACCTACTACAAGGCAAAGGAGAATTCAAGTCTTTAAACTCCAAATCCTATATTCTACACACACATTATTATCATTGAAATAAAAGACACGCTTTAAAGAAATGGACATATATAACTCATATTTTATCCATATTAATGGTTGGCATAAAATCAATATTCAGTAAAGGATGGTAAAATATAAAGCTCTAGATGACTCTGCCTACTATGCACAAAGTATTTCTGCTCTACCTGAGCTCTTTTTTTAATTTATTTTTTTAATTGTAGATATATATTTTTAACTTGCTTTTTAGGGCCACAACCCATGGCATATGGAAGTTCCCAGGCTAGGGATCTAATCGGAGCTACAGCTACAACCTATACCACAGCTTATGGCAACACCAGATCCTTAACCAACTGAGCAAGGCCAGGAATGGAACTGGCAGCCTCATGGTTCCTAGTCGGATTCGTTTCCAATGTACCACGACGGGAACTCCGATCTCTTTTTTTTAAATTGAAGTATAATTGACATATAACTTTATATTAGTTTCAGGTGTACAATGAAATGATTTAGTATTTGTATCTATTGTAGAATGATCACTACAGTAAGTCTAGTTAACATTTGTTACCACACATAGCTCCAGAATTTTTTTTCTTGTGATGAGATCCTTTAAAATTTAGCAACTTTCTGGGAGTTCCCATTATGGAGCAGCAGAAACAAATCTGACTAGGAATCATGAGATTGCAGGTTCGATCCCTGGCCTCGCTCATTGGGTTAAGCATCTGGCATTGCCGCAAGCTGTGGTATAGGTCGCAGATGTGGCTTGGATCCTGCATTGCTGTGGCTGTGGTGTAGGCCAGAGTCTGTAGCTCTGATTAGACACCTAGCCTGAGAACCTCCATATGCCACAGGTGTGGTCCTAAAAAGCAAAAAAACAAAAAAAAAAACAAAACCAAATTAGCAACGTTAAAATATGCAATACAGTAGTATTAACTATGGTTGTCATGCTACACATTGAATTCCCCTGCCATTTATTTCATAACTGGAAATTTGGACCTCTCCTGCCTCTTTTTTTTTTTATACCATATCTGTACAGTATCTGATACATGATAGGTTCTTTTTTTTTTTTTTTCTTTGTCTTTTTGCCATTTCTTGAGCCACTCCCACGGCATATGGAAGTTCCCAGGCTAGGGGTCTAACCAGAGCTGAAGCCGCTGGCCTAACCAGGGCCACAGCAACACTGGATCCGAGCCGCGACCTACACCACAGCTCACGGCAACGCCAGATCATTAACCCACTGAGCAAGGGCAGGGATCGAACCCGCAACCTCATGGTTCCTAGTCGGATTCGTTAACCACTGCGCCACGACGGGAACTCCACATGATAGGTTCTTTACAAACATTTATGGAAGGAAGGAGTGAATGAAGGATGGAAGGAAAAAAATCTCAAAATTTTTACCCTCAAACTAGTGGGAAAAGTTCCCTAATCTATCTGAGCACTAAAATAATCCCTCAATTTGCATTCATAAACCTTCTAGTCCACTCTATGTTGTGTGTGACATAGGCCATTTTTCACTATGACATACAGCAGTTAGGGTGCAGAAGTGTGAGTCACAGGGAAAGAGCCCAGTGCAGTGCTTTGAACACGGTAGCTATTCCCTAAGTGTGCACTGAATGGCAACATCATGTCTGTCATTATTCATCTGAAACCACACATCTGTGTGGTTTAAACCTTCAGAGACTAGAGATTTATTATACATTAGCGATTACTTCAAACATTGGAGATTAATGAGGCATGAGAGATTACTTCAGACTTTAGGGATCTCAGGAGTTTAGTAAACACTGCAAGCTCTCCAGTCAGTACTGGAAGGTCTGAAGGGGCCACATCAGGCTTTATTTATAGAAACTCTAGTTCTGCACCATTGGTGGATCTGCCCTTTCTACTCTGAGAGAAGATGCAAAAGATGGTCTGGGGTGACTGCACACCAGTACTGATCCCACTGGTATATCAAAATGCTCCAGGAAATCACCTTTAGGATTAATCATCTCCTGTGGCTATTCAGACGGCCTTGGACCTGGAAACACAGAAGTGAAAGGGCCACCTTTCTCTCATGTAGGAGAGTGTCCAAAAATCCAGTCAGCAGAGTTTTAATAAAGTATGCACCAAAAAGCATGTTAGTCAATCGCTATGGTGGATCCTCGAGAAACAAACATAAGGGGTATTCCTTGCTCTTAAGAAGGATGCAAACCAGATGGGGTAACATCAGAGAATAACAAAAGAAGCCTTAAATCAGGTGCCAAATAATTGGGCCACAGGTCTACAAGAAGGGAGAGGCCACAGGGTACCAGGAGCATCTAGAAGGACAAAGAAGAGAACAAGACTTGAGATCACTTACTTTTGGACAACCATTTTTGCTTGAGGACTCCAGTGATTCAGACACACAGTATTTCACCCAGTGTGAAATATACACACATATTTCCTGTGAAATTTCTGACATGATAGGCATCATGGAGTTACTCCTGGGCTGCTCACTCTGCCTAGGATTATTTTTCCTCCACTTTTCTGCTTGGCTGAATCCTCATCAAGGTCCAGTTCAAAGAAGGTTTCATTTCCAGAGCCTTCTCCACCTCCCTTAGCACCTGGGCAAGTTAGCCACTTTCTCCTTTACGCTCCCATAGCTCTTTGTACATGCCTTTGATGCAGCACTTAACCACGGTGCACTGTAATGAATTGTTAATGTATCTGCTTCCCTACTCGGTGAAGCTGGGCAAAGCACGAGCCTTTATTAAATACTCTTTGTGAGGGTGGATGGATCAATGAACAGGAGGAGAGATTTCACATGAGAGATCAGTGAGAGATCTGGTAAGATGGGTCCAGACCTTGTAGGATCTTTTAAAGACAAGCCAAAGGGAAGCAGGAAGGAGGAAGGAAGAAAGTAAAAGATATGTTCATTTAGGTTAAGGGAAAAGACTGGTGCCGAAATTTTTTTTTTCCCAGATTATCCAGAAAATAAAAGCCCTCCATAATCCCACTTCTTAGGGACATCTACTATTGACATTATTTGTGTTTCCCCAGCTGTTTTTCTACGCATATAAATACATCGGCAAATTTCCTTACAATTTATATTCCCACTATTCATATAGGAGAGTGTCCAAAAATCCAGTAGAAAAACAAATATTTATTGTGTGCTTATGAACTGCTATTTAATGAGAGACAAACCAGACATTATTCCTGCCTTCCATGAATTTTACAGTATGGTGGATAAAACAGCAGCTAAAAATTATATACTGTTAGGTAAACAATTAAAATGTGCAAATATTCATCTCCACCATGGCTTTGGGTGTTTTCAACAGAGGCATGATGTGATGAAAGCAATGCTTAGAATGATTAAATTGCAGCAGAACAGCAACAACAGAAAGTATCAGCAGAACAGATGGAAAAGGAAAAATGTTATGGGGACATAGGCATGGGTAATGGCAATGGGAGTAGAGAAAAAAATTGAAACCAAGAAAGAATTTAAGCAAAATTTCTTAGTTCCCTGGTAGCTCAGTGGGTTGTCATTGCTGTGGTGTGGGTTTGATCCCCAACCTGGGAACTTCTGCATACCATGAGTTCAGCCAGAAAAAAAAAAAAAAAGCACAATTTCTTAATCCATGGACCATTTGGATAACTTTAGGATTTTTGAACCCTCAAGTGTAGACTATGTATAGTTTAGCACTGTATTTTCCAATGGACAGTAAGTTTTATAAGCTCCACTATCCTCTCTGTGGGGCAATGGAGCATAGGGTTTTAAGGTCATTGACACTGGAGTTAGAAAATCTAGGGGGAAACACAGTATCACTTACTAGCTTTGAAACCTTGGAAGATATGCTTTCAATCCCTGGCTCAGGGATCTATTATCCAAAAGATAAAAATCGCTACTTTAAAGAAAGAATAGAAAAGGCTCAAGATTGATAATGAGGAAGGAAAGAGGAGAAGGAAGAGAAGAAAAAGGATTCTGGCAGAGGAGACAAAATGGATTAAGATTTATCATAGGACCATGAAGGACTCCTCGCATAGTCTCTCTGCAGTGCACAGTTTCTAGAATACAAGGAGGGGCCGGGTGGTAGACTTGCTTTAGAAAATTTAGAGAGTTTGGATCATGTCGCTGATAATCAAAAATGTAGACTCCTTTCGCATTGAACACTAAAAGCAGATGTGGCAGAAGGGGAGGGGAAGAGGGGAAGAGAAGAAAGCTGCATGGGAGAATGGGGATGGCAAGAAGATTTCAAAGTTTGAGGTCCTTCAAATTCTGAGCATTTACAAGTAGACACTACTCACACGGCAAATGATGAAATCATTATACTTGCCAGGGCATCGGGGAGGGACCTCAAGATAGTGTTTACAAATAATAACATACCTAGGGCTGCAGAGACACCCTGATAAAATTCAAAGAAGCTGTCAAAGGTCCTACAACCTGGAATTCCTGCCATGGTGCCTTGGGCTAAGAATCCAAGTGCAGCAGCTCAAGTCAATTCCATTTTCTCAAAGTTATAAAAGGTGAGCACCTTCTTTTGAATTAAAAAGATTTTGTAATGCACAAAAAAATGGAAATGACCTGTGACTCTCTTGTTTTCTAAGCAATCATAAAGACCAGCTAAGCCACTGTGATAAAAGCAGTAGAGAGAGAGGCACCCAGGGCTAGGAGAGCACAACATTTCTAAGGACTTCAAGAGATTTTCTGCTCCATTTGTTCCTTAAAAGTTGTGGGGGGAAAAATGAAAGGAAAAAGAAAAATGGGGAGTTGTGGCTCAGTGTGCTACAAACCTGACTAGTATGCATGAGAATGTGGGTTTGATCCCTGGCCTCATTCAGTGGGTTAAGGATCTGGCATTGCCATGAGATGTGGTGTAGGTTGCAGATATGGCTCTGATCCTGGGTTGCTGTGGCTGTTGTGTAGGCCAACAGCTGTAGCTCCAATTCAGCCTCTAGCCCGGAAACTTCCATATGCCAAGGGTGCAGCCCTAAAAAAAAAAAAAAAAAAAGGGAAAAGAAAAATGTAACATTTATTTCCATTTACCACTGAGCAAATGTTGAATCATCTTCAATAAGACAGGTCACAAGTGCTTTCTCAGGATCTATTATTTACTATTAATTTGGGGAAATAAAAAGAAATTAAAACATATGATTTGCTATTTTCAAACTCCCAGTCTAACTTTGGCATCAAGATTTATGTCAAGGAAATTATTAGGAAATAAAAATAGACAAGGCCTGGACAGTCCCAGTCCTTCAGGATGCTATTTTCCTGGTTCTTCCCTTTTATGGTCAAAGAGGACAGTTTGTAAAAATATCTTTAATTATTTAAAGCCCAAACCATATCTTCCAGGCTTGTGATGCTAAATGCATCCCTTTTCCTGAACACAATGTATAAAACACTAAGCCCACACCATGTTCATCATCCTTTTCAGAAAACAGATGGTTGCTTGCACCCAAAGTTACCAGGATTAGTGTCCTGTGACCCTGTTACCCAGCCAAAGTTGATTGGACCAGAAATCAGGGTCAAAAGTTATTGTCAAGAGCTGAGCATAGTCATAAGAACTAAATATTTAATGGGCACTTAAGTCTGTGAGTCCATCACTATGCTGAGGTCTCCACTTGATTGTTTTATTTAATCTTCACAGCAGTCCTATGAGATTGGTTGGAATATTATAAAATGCATCTTAATACTCTTACAGTTACAGAGATACTCTGATAGGATTGAAAAAGTGGTCAATAATCATTCAACTTTAACTACTTAACCCATGACCAGCCTGCATCATCACAGAGGCTTAGTAACTGGTCCAATGTCACCGGTTGGTAAGTGGGGCTACTGGGGCTTGAATCCAGGGTCTTTCTGTCTGCCTGACTCTATAGCCCTTACTCCTCACCGACAGGCTGCATGGTCAGCTCGGTCTGCTCATCAAGGATGCTCCACATTGGAATGGCTATGACCCAGTCAAATTCTCTCTTCCGGGAGGTGCTGCTGAATGTGACATTTTTAGATAGAGAGGATAGAAGCAACAGAAATACAGAAGAAGTAAAGAGAGAGAGGAAAGGCTTAGGAGGCTGAGTGTTTGAAATGGGAAGAGTGAGACGATGGCTATGTCATTAGGGCTAAGGCAAGGTCACAGAAATGCTGGACACACTAAATGGCCCTCAAAGCTATACAACATTCCCCCTTTTGTTAGACCTGATGTTGTGATGCTTCCTCAAAGAAGTCACCTAAGCACATCTCTGGCCTCACTCCCTGATCAACCCTAAGTGACAGAGAAATGGTCTTCTGCTTGGGCAACAGTTAGGTTCCTAAATAAACCGTCATAGCAGAGTGTTAACTCTGGCACCAAAAACACATGGCATGCCCTTTAATTAAGGACATGATTACCAGCACATCAAGAGGATTTAGGAACTAATTTATTTAAAAAAAATTTTTTTTTGCCTTTTTTTAGGGCCACATCTGAAGCATATGAAGGTTCCCAGGCTAGGGGTGGAATCGAAGCCACGGCTGCCAGCCTACGCCACAGCTATGCCACTCAAGATCCGAGCTGCGTCTGCAACCTATACCACAGCTTACGGCAATGCCGGATCCTTAGCCCACTGAGGGAGGCCAGGGATCGAACCTGCATTCTCATAGATACTAATCGGGTTCATTAACCGCTGAGCCAGATGGAACTCCCTAGGAGCTAATTTGACTATGAATTGACACCTGCTAAAATCTTACTTGAAGCAGTTTCCGAGACTCAGTCTTAGAGTCTCTCTGGTTTCCCATACCTCCTGCTTCTTGAAATTCTCACCCAGGATTAAATTAGGCTACCAGGGAGTGAAGATTTAGTATTATAATTTTTGCTCTAATGGAGAGAGTCATGTAAGAAACATCATTTAAAATAATAAATTCCTTTTGTTTTACTGGGAGGAAAAGCTCATTTTTCCAGGTGAATAACATATGCTTCCTTTAATTATAAGGGGGAATTTTAATAGCAGAATAGGTTCGCTGCCTTTTCTTAGCTGCCAGGAAACTCACAATATAAAGTGCACTTATGGATCTCAGATGCCTGGGACCATTTATACAGCTGCTGCTGCAAGTACTTTTGTTCTCACTTTTTTTTTTTTTAAATGACCTGTTTTATATATTTTACTATAATAAGTTACCGCTAGACATTTTTGAAAGTGTTAGGTCAAACCATCTAAAGTTGCCAATAGTCAGTCATTTTTAATCTACAAAAGGAGCAGTTCCAAATGGTTCAGCCTATAAATCAGAAGTAAATACTTCTGGATATACGCACATGTGGAAAAAGTCCCACGGGGAATACGGCAAAAATTTAACTGTGAAAACCTGCAGTGGGACAATATGTGCTTTTTATTTTTTATTTTCTAAATTTTCTATTGCTTCTACTTTATGCACCAACATTTTTGCTTCTTCCTCTTTGCTTCTATCACCGATGGTGCCTTAATACCCTGTACCTACTACCCTGTCCTTACTACTCTATACCTATAGCCCTCACTCATTACCCTGCACTTATTGCAACTACCCTGCACTTACTACCCTGTGCTTCTTACCCTATGCTTATTACTCAGCACTCATTACCCACATTTACTGTCCTGCACTTACTATCCTGTGCTTATTACCCTGTGTTGCATCTTTTAAAAAAAATTTTTTTGGTCTCCTGTGAATTTCTTGAGAGCAAATACTGTGTCTCATCTTTATATTCACTGTACTTTTCATATACTAGGGATTCAACAAATGTTTTACCAACTGAATGAATAAATGTATCCATATCTGGCTTAACCAAATCAGAACACAATTCATATATAGTTTTTTCACGAAATTGATTTTTCCAAAAATAATTGCATAAAGCTTCATAATGACTTCTCGTATTTTACATCTTCTCTTCTACGAATGTGCTAACCTTTGGATGACATACATTCTTATATTATATTCAGGTGACATTTACATTTCTTTTCAGTTTATTCTGACCTAGCAGTAGCTTTTAGCATTGCCTAACGACAGCTCTAAGATCATACTTGGATGTTTTCCAGATTTCTTAAATTGAACAGAGGCTATGTTCAAAGGATGTCCTTGACTCTTGTCCTTTCTGGTTGGGAATTGTTTCTTTTAATGAACCCAGCATCTACTTCAATTCTACAGCAGATAACCTTGAGGGCATTTTGATTCGGTACTTTTCTCTGTGTTTTACATCAGTCAACCTGCGAGAGTTTCCAGCATCTCTTTAAGAATGACCAGTTTCAGATCATAATGATGCCCTAGGCACTGTCCCATGTACATGGAAGAAACAGGCTGTGATAAAAGTCAATTCTTCTCAAAATTTAATATGCATACAAGTCACCTGGGGATCTTGTTAAAATGTGGATTCTGATTCAGTTGATCTGGGGGTGGTGTCTGAGGCTCTTCTTTCTAACAAGGTGCTGCTGGGTGAAGCCCAGTCTGAATAGGAAGATTATAAACCCTTTTGCGTAGTCCTTGGTATCCTTAAGCACTCCAATTTGGAGTCAAAAGAGGGCTCATCTCTAGTAAATGCAAGCGTTTCACAAGCCGATAGCATTGCATCTAAGCCCCGCCCAGAAGAGCTAAAGTTTTTGGTGGTTCTCCATCCCCACCAGCCTTCTAAATGCCCTCTGCAAGATGCCTCGTGGCAGCTCAGGGTTCTCACTGTGGCTTTCTTCCTGGGCATCCACAGCCTTTCCCCATGCTCCAAATTGTCCTGTAATGCATCCAATCAATTAAGTTCCCACTTGAAGTTAATTCAAAGAACCAGTGCTCAAGAATATGTCAATAGACAACACAGTTTAAAGCAATGGTTTCATTTGAAAACAAAAGTCTTTGGTTTGCATCCTTGCTGTGCCTTTCACCAGCTATGGATCTCAGCAAGTCATTTAGAGCCTTGGTAAACTGAATAAATCCTTCCAAAGATGTCTACATCTTCATCCTAGGAATCAGTGGCTTTAACCTTGTGTGGCAAAAGGAACTTGGCAGATGTGATTACATTAGGATCTTGAGGTGGGGAGATTATCCTGATTATCTAGGTGTGCCCAATGTAATCACAGGAATCCATATAAGAGGGAGGCTTGAAAATAAAGTGGGAGAAGGCAATGTGATGATGAAAACAAAGATGGGAGTCATGCAGCCACAAGCCGAGGCCATCTCTGGAAGCTGGAAGAGGCAAGGAGCAGACTTTCCTGGAGCTTCCAAAGGGAATCAGCCCTGCTGATACCTTGATTTTAATCTCATAAAACTGATTTTAGACTTCCGGCCTCCAAAATTATAAGAGAATAATGCACTGGTTTAAACCACTGGGTATGTGCTAATTTCTTAAGGAAGCATTGGGAAATTAACACAAAGTTTCTGTTTCTTAGTCTGCAAAAATGAGGCTAAATTAGAGTGAGGTATTGATACGAGTTTTTAAAAGGGATAACTTCCTCATTGAGGACACCTGAACCAAATGTACCCTGTCTATAGAAGCAATGCTCTGAGAAGAGGAAACAGATTTGTTTTTTAATGGTTATCAAAGGGGACAGATGGGGGTCGCGGGATGGGCTGGGGCTTTTGGGGATTGGCATATTTACACTGAGGTATATGAAATGACTGGCCAACAGGGATCTGCTATAAGGCACAGAGAACTCTACCCAATATTCTGTGATAGTGTGTGAGAAGAATCTGAAAGAGAATGGATGTGTGTACATGCATAACTAAATCACTTCGTTGTATAGCAGACATTATCACAACATTGTAAATCAACTGCACTTCAATAAAACTTTAAAAAAATGAAAAAAAGAGGAAAAAACATATTTAAAAGAAAAAATAAACCTTAGTTGAGATTTTATTTTCTGTGAGGCACTAAATTTCTGTTCTGAAGGAATTCACAATGAGCCGGACAGCACGGGGGCACGTGTAAAGGTTCAAAAATACCAGAAGAGTCTTAGTAAAGGAATAAGTATAGCCAACACTTACAGCACTACTAATAACTTTAAAATGCCTGGAGCCGTGCCTTGTGCCTTTTCTTAAATATGCCTGTCCTTTGTAGTGTTGCTTGAGCCTATAGGAGACAACTAATTCTGCTTGGGGATGGCGTGGTGCCTGGTTTTATCTATCAACCTGACCCAACCCCGGGGTGCTTAGATATCTCGTCAAACATTATTTGGGGTGTGTCCATGAGGATGTTTTTGGATGAGTTTAACATTTCAACTGACAGGTAGAGTAGAGCAGGGTGCCCTCCCAGTGTGGATGGACCCCGTCCAATTAACCGAAGGCTTGAATGGAACAAAAAGGGTGACCTTCCCTACAATAAGAAGGAATTCCTCCTGCTTGATGGCCTTAGAGCTGGGACATTGATTTTATTCCTTTTGCCTTCTGGCTCAAACGCCGAAGTCGATTCTTTCTGGGTCTGAAGGCTGCTCTCCTTCAGACTAGACTCACACCATCAGCTCTCCTTCAGACTAGACTCACACCATCAGCTCTCCAGCTTGCTGAGTGCAGATCTTGGGATTCGTCAGTCTTCATAACTGCATAAGCCAACTCCTTATAAATCTGTCTATCTGTTTCTCTCCACACACACACACACACACACACACACACACACACGCACGCACGCACGCATGCACACATGCGCATCCTATGAGTTCTTTTTCTTTGGAGGACTCTAATATAGATGAGTATCTGGAAAGGCTTCACAGAGGAAGTCACTTTTCAGAGAGACATTGAAATCATAGATGATCTATTCCTAAATATTTTACTTCATGCTTATATATTGTAAATTCCTATGCCATTCATCCATAGCAACATGCACTTAGGGTTGAGAGGACGTGAGCAAATGTGGCGTCAAAGAAGACCTCCGTGCTGCCTCTCTATTGAGGAAGGAAGGCTTGAAGACTAAACACTGCTGAGCAGTATCATGTGTATACGTGTTATTTTGAAAGTGGCAGTCTCATTCTCACAAAAGAAAAACATGCTGCCCAGTTAAGACTGCTGGATAAAATACTGTATGGGACATGGAATTATTTATTATTTATCTGAAACTCAAATTTAGTTGAGCATCTTGCATTTTTAAGTGCTAGATCTGGCAACTCCAGGTCCCGTTCTCCCCCAACATCCAGAGTGGTATGGAGACTGGAAGGACATGGCTCTCCTTTGGGCTCTGAAGGAAGAGGCTATTCTCTCCCCTTGTAGATTATTGCATTTAGCCCCCCTCCACTACCTGGGATTTTCACCGCAGACATTGCCCTTCATGCTTGCTGACAGAGCAAATCCCCTATATATCATTTCAGAAATGGTATAGAGAAGTCCTGCTGGGACTCAGGGGAAAATCTGGACTCTGCCTCCAGGAGTGAAGGGGACCTGCACGGCCTGACTCCATGTCTGCTTTTCCCAAAGTCCTGCCTGCCTGGATTTTCTGCTTGAGTTAAGTTGGGTTGAGAAGATGCAAGAACTCCTCAGTGGCAGTCGAAAGCCGGGGATCTGGAGCTAGCCAGCCTGCATCTGAATCATTACTCTGTCACTTGTTCTATGATCTTGGGCAGTAGACTTAACCGTCCTAACCTCCACTTCTTCATTGATAACAGGGACAGCCACTCTGCCATGATGATGAAATACAATGATGTAAATAAGGACAGTGACTGAAACGTAAGGATATGTGCTCAATAGATGGTAATTTTTATCATTAATGCTTCTGGGTCTCTTTTATATCTAGTTTTTACTAGTTTTTTGTTTGTTTCAAATATGCTGCTGCAAAAGTTTTTGTGCATTTGGCTTATTTTTTAGTTTTGAAGTTGTTTCTTGGACTATATACCTAGGAGGGCATTATTAGATCAAAGACTATCAGAGGCACCGAACATAGATGCTGATCAAATCCCAGCTGCTCTGCTTCCTGGCTGTGTTAGCTGAAACAGCTTTGTTCACTTCTCTGCGCTGCAGTGTTGTAGAATTTAAATTAGTGTTAGCTGTTATTATGACTATGGGATGAAATTTATTACATGGAGGCAGGGAACCTTCAAAAATGATCATAATTTGATAACCTATGCTAACTATCCTGTCAGACTAAAAGCAGACCTTAATCTTCATGTTTACCATTTTATCAGAAGTGTTTTCACATTCTTTCTCTGCTTTCTCTTATCTTAATTTTGTTTTTTATCACATATTTATTTTTGTTTTGCACTGTATCTGTCTTTTGCATTATACAATTTTCTGTTGCTTCAAGAGTAAAAACCATATTCCATTTACCTCATCTAAATGACTAATTTGGCACTTTAGGAAGTAGAAGAGGAAGATCTTTGGAGAACAGGAAGCCTTTTTAGTATCCTTTATGTAGCAGCAGTGATGAGAAATTTGAGGGCGAGAGCAGAAAACAGGGATTCTGAGAACCACATTATGACTGGCTTTGAACCTGAGGTAGAACTACTCACAGAGTGGGATAGGAGAAAAGTGGAGAGACCATCACATTCGGAATCAGAACATCTTTTTTGTTAACAGTATGATCTTTGGCAGGTGGACAGAATGCCTTCTGGTCTTGTGCAAGTCATTTTTAGACAGCCTTTTAAAATTCTGCCTACCAATCCATATGCTATCATCAATTTCTCCCTTCATATATGTTAATATTTGTTTTATATAATTAGCTGCTCCGAATTAGGTGCATATACCCTTACAAATGTCAAATCTTCTTCTGCATTGATCCCTTTATCATTATATAATGGCTTTCTTTGTCTTTTATTATAGACTTTGTTTTAAAGTGGACTGGGAGTTAGGGTTAATAGATGCAAACTATTGCATGTGGAGTGGGTAAGCAATGAGGTCCTGCTGTATAGCACAAGGAACTACATCTAGTCATTTGTGATGCAACATGATGGAGGATAATGTGAGAAAAAGTATATATATATATATATACATATATATATATATATATATACACACACACACACATGCACACACACACACACACACACACACATAATGTATGACTGGGTCACTTTGCTGTACAGTAGAAATTGACAGACCACTGTAAATCAGCTATAACATAAAAAATAAAAATCATAAAAAATAACCTATATGGGAAAAGAATCTGAAAAAGAATGGATATATGTATAAGCATAACTGAATTCCTTTGCTATACACCTGAAACTAACACAATATTGTAAATCAACTACACTCCAAATAAAATAAAAATTAAAAAAGAAAATTAAAAAATAAAGTCTACCTTGTCTGATCTGAGTGTTGTTACTCTAGCTTTTTGTTTCCATTTGCATGGAATATCTTTTTCCATCCTCTTAGTTTGTGTGTTTCTTTAGCTCTGAAGTGAGTCTTTTATAGTCAGAATACATGTGGAAAATGACATAATGTCTTTTCTATCAAGGGAAATCTTGGTTATGCCATCTTGCTCTGGTTTCACCTGAAAAGCCCTCCTGTGACCCCTTCCTCATTACCTCTTCTCCCAGAAACAGTTTGTTTCAATTAGTCAACTGGGAAGAATGTGCACCTTGACCTGACCAATGGGAACGGGACAGGTACATCACCAGCATTAGTGATAAATTGGGGGGGAGGTTTTTCTTCTTTGCACGTGCATGCTTTTTGGATTACTCCAGCCCTTCTGCAGAAGTAAAGAGCCTTGTCAAGATTTCCCCTTGTCCACGTGTCTCACTTTCTGACACTGATGACCTGAGCCAGAGGTATCTTATTTCCCCAACAATACAGTCGAGTCTGTTTTTTTTTTTTTTTTTTTAATCCAATAAACCATCCAATGTTTTCTGACTTGAGTATTTAGTCCATTGACATTTAAAGTGACTACTGATAGGTACATACTTATTGCCATTTTGTTGTTTTCTGGTTGTTTTTCGTAGTACTTCCTATTCTCATCTTCTTCTTTGTTTTGGTCTTTTCTTTTGTCTTTTTAGGGCTGCACTTGTGGCATATGGAGGTTCCCAGGCAAGGGATCCAATCGGAACTGTAGCCGCTGGCCTATGCCAGAGCCACAGTAATTCAGGGTCCAAGTGGAGTCTGTAACTTACACCACAGCTCAAGGCAATGCCAGATCCTTAACCCACTGAACGAGGCTAGAGATCGAACTCGCATCCTCATGGATGCTAGTTGGGTTCGCTAACTGCTGAGCTATGACAAGAACTCCCTCATTTTTTTCTTCTAATCCCTTCCTTTGTGGTTTGATTACTTTATTTAGTATCACATCTGTGTTTTTTCTCTGTTTATCTTTTGTGGGTTATGATTTGTGGCTATCATGGAGTTCAGATATGTTGACCTATATCTACTTGTAAAAACTGACAGTTATTTAAGTTGAACACCTCCTAAAAGCTCCATATTCTTTATTCCCATACACATGTTTTGTGTTTTTGATGTCATATTTTACATCTTTATGTCTATTCTTTAACTATTTATTGTCCTTTTGGTTCATTTTACAATTTTTGTCTTTTAACCTCATGCTAACTTATTTAGGTGATTAAGCCACAGCCTCTATTATGTATTTGCCTCTATAAGTAGATTTTTCCCTTCCTATTATCTCTTATTTCTTGTTGCAGCCTTTTCCTTTTCACCTAGAGAAAACACTTTAACATTTCTTTTAGGGTCAACATGAATGAACTCTTAATTTTTGTTTGTCTGAGAAGCCCTTTACTTCCTTTTCAATTTTGAATAACAAAATTATTAGATAGTTGCTGGGTCAACTATCCTAGATTGTAGACTTTCTCCTTTCAGCACTTTAAATTTATCATGCCACTTCTTATTGGCTTGGAAATTTTCTGCTGAAAGGTCAGTTGACACCCTTATCAAGCTTCCTTTGTCTGTGGCTCTTTTTTCCCTTGTAGCCTTTAGAATTCTTTCCTTATCTTTAACTTTTCCTATTTTAATTATGTGACATCTTGGTTTGTTTTGTTTGGGATTCTGTGCTTTCTGGACCTGGATATCTTTTTCCTTCTATAGGTTCAGGACGTTTTCAGATATGATGTCATCAAATACATGTAAAAATGTAATGTGAAGGTTAGTATGTTTATTATTATTTAATAATAAAGAATTTAAAAATATAAATTTATCTCTGAGTATAAATTTGGTCCTATTTCAAGCGTTTGACATAGAGTGTTATTATTGTGGTTTTCTAAGTAGTCTGTAATTGCAGTTTGATTTCCCTTTTTGTTGTTGTTGTTGTTGTTGTTGTTGTTGTTGTTATTGTTGCTATTTCTTGGGCCGTTCCCATGCATATGGAGGTTCCCAGGCTAGGGGTGGAATCGGAGCTGTAGCCACCGGCCTACGCCAGAGCCACAGCAATGCAGGATCCGAGCCGCATCTGCAACCTACACCACAGCTCACGGCAACGCCGGATCATTAACCCACTGAGCAACGGCAGGGACCGAACCCGCAACCTCATGGTTCCTAGTTGGATTCATTAACCACTGTGCCACGACGGGAACTCCTGATTTCCCTTTTGATCTAAGTTTGTGAAGAGAGTTTAGTTATTTACAGGAAGTTGGATTTTTTTGTTCATACTTCTGTTAATAATTTCTATTTCTAGTGTATGTTGATCAGAGGATATTAGTGGTAAATTCTCTATTTTTAGAATTTGTAGAGCTTTTCTTTTTGTTTCCTATATAATCAATTTCTTAAATAATCCTCTGAGCACGTGACAAGGAAAAGCGTAGTATTCTAATTTTCTTAGGTATAGAGTTCTGCATATATATTTATTTCATTACTTTGAATTATTTCTTTTCTCTGCATTAAGATTTTTCAAAGGGTTGATCCATGGATGAGCTTCAGAAGATCTGTGTGGTTTTATTTAGGGCAAAGGCTCACATTTTTTTCAGGTTCTCAAAAGGATCTTTGACCCCCAAAGCATTAAAAAACTATGGTGTTCCCATTATGGCTCAGTGGTAACTAACCCAATTAGCACCCATGAGGACACAGATACCATCCCAGGCCTTGCTAAGTGGGTTAAGGAACCAACATTGCCATGAGCTGTGGTGTAGGTTGCAGACATGGCTCAGCTCTGGCATTGCTATGGCTGTGGCATAGGCTGGTGCTGCAGCTCTGCTTTGACCCTTAGCCCTGGGAACTTCCATATGCTGTGGGTGTGGCCCTAAAAAAAAAATTAAGAAACTATGTCTATATCCTACTTGGCTTGTCATGGAGTAAGAAAGGAAGGCTAAGTTACTAAATACAACTTAAAAACATTAAATTTTTTTCTAAAATAAATAAGAATTATAATTTTTTATTAATATACAAGATTCCTCAGAAAGAGTTATATTGATATTTAGCATTTATCCATTCTGCAAATTGTACTAAGTGGCTTTGCTTATTTTCTTCCAGGCCCTGGAAAGAGATTCACAAGCAAGATGGGCTTCTCTAAGATGGCAGAGAAAGGGATAGGTCTCATTATCAAAATTTATTCTGGAACAAGCTGGTCACATGTGTTCTATTTTCCCTGTGAGTTTTGCAGTCTCTTCTGATGAATTCTTCATTTCTTCTTTGAATACTTTTCAGTTAACACTCTGAGGAGATAGTTCAATTTTGGAAAGCTAATCATGTCTTTAAGGTGACTCAGTTCAAAGTCACGTACTTCCTAAAGTGAGGCAGAAAGCAAATGCATCAATTTTTAGGATGGGAATGACAGCCCCTTAAAAACCGACAGCCAAATTACAGATGTACTTGGAACTGGAAGTATCTGCTGACAAACAAGTCATGCATTTTTAAACGATGTACATGAAGAATTTAAAGTCCACCTTAAAAGAAAAAATGAAGAGGTCTCAAAAGGAACAGAGATGATTGAAATATTATGACATATGCTCTACCAAAGTCCCTAGACCTAATCTGCAGAAGTATTAGAAAGTCTCAAGGCAGACTTATTCCTAAGATACACAAACTAGATTCTTATGCACAATACTTTCAGGGCCCATGAAAATATCTTAATTTTAATTCTGTTGAAAAGCTGAAGAAAAAATGACTGTAATGGTAATTATACATATATATGTGTTATATATATGTATTATATATATATATATATATATATATATATAATAAATCAAGCCTGGATTGCATTTGCCTTTATACCAATGCAGTCATAAAACACAATTTTTTAAAAATATATATTATATATTTATATCATGGGTCCCATTTTGTTATGGAAGAAAAGACCCATGAAGGCAAAAGTGTCTACATCCCATAAAAGTCATAATGGGGCCGTGGAAATAATTATCTACTCAATACGGTGAATGGCCAGTACTTAAGCAGATGCCTTGTGAAGGTTTTTGATACGTTTCTAGATGGTTTTGAGGAACTGTTTAAAATAGACTATATTCTCTTAGCAGAAAGAAAATCATGGTTGTGTAGCCTCTTTATGTCTGTGCTTTCTTCCTGTTTGCTTCACTCTGGCTTTTTCCGCCAGCTTCTTTTACTTGCTTAGCTCTTGCACATGGCTCAACAGTCCCCAGTCCCAACTGAGCATCAGATCTGGCACTGATGTTGGGTTTTGTGCATCTGAGTTCAAATTCTCTGCTGGAGCAGCCTCTAGTCAGGTGTTCACCATATATTCCATTAGCTGCAGCTAATCTTTTGCCTCTCATTCTCCTCCCCACATTCCTGTATGCCCTTCAACCCCCATGTATGGTTGGCTGGCCCTTTTGCAAGCTCTGCTGGGGAAGCTAATGAAATGTCTTCTACTGTATAATTTTAATATGCCTCAATTACACTCACAGCAGAAAAAAAAAAAATCACAGGAAGAATGAGCCTCACAGTAACTAGTGGTCTTACTATAATTATGGAATAATATTTTCTCATGCCCTTGATTATCACTTTGCCACATATTTGACACATGGAAAACAGAAGGCTTTTCCCCAGGAAATGGCATTTGCAGAGACTATGTCCAATATAGGCTCAGGGAAGAACCACATTTCATAATCAGGCAGGACTCCTGCGTCAAGACTAAGCCGTTCTCTCAAGATTTACAGACACCCTGCTAAGTCCCTTTTTGCTGGATGAGTGACCTATCTGAGTAAGCATTCAATTCACATACACTTCCTGTCACTTTGGAATTGTAATAAGCCTTCTTCATTAATTGCTACATAGTAGGAATATCTGAGTAGATGTGACTTTAATAGCAATTTGAACTTTATTTAATTGTCACAGTGTCACTCACCTTTCTACATTTGTAGAATTTTAAAACTCAATAAGCACAATACTGTTTCACTATAAAGAAGTATCACTGGTGCACAGTGACTGGTATTAGTAAGACATGTATTATCTGAGATGCGAAAACTTTTATCTGTCATATTTTCAATTTATACGTGTCACTTCTATTTAAACCAAAGAACAAGAAAGCTTATGGTCTTTTTTGATAAGAAGAAAGCCTTGAGCAAAAAAGACTAATCAATGACAGTTGTTTTCTTTTAATATTTTCCTTAACAATAACCTCTATCTACCAAATATCCCCTGACACTCCCTTACCCTAGGAAACCATCACCCTGAATTTCACATTTTATTGCACCTACATGTATTCTTACAAAATACCTTTTAAAAACTTTGGTAGTTTCTGTACTGTTAAAAAAAACAGAATCATACTCTATGTAACATTTGGTTCTTACGTTTTTTACTGAATGTTCTGTGCTCTAGATTCACCCATATTTTTGCATTTCACTGTAGTTCTTTCCAAGTGTTGTATTCTATTGCTGAATATGACAATATTCCATTATGCGAATAATCATCCATTTTCCTCTTAATGGACATTTGGATTGCTTTGAAATTTTGATACCATAAATAGTGCTTCTGTAAACATTCTTTCATATATACAAGAGTTTCTTTAGGGCATTTACTAGGTCATGGGAATGTTTTAGTTTGGATTGGAGTTCTATGTGTTGAAGGTCATCAAAATACATATAATTTTCAGCCAAGTCTGATTTAAAAGTAATAAACTAACATAATCATCAAAGCATATGAAGGACTTAAGAGTTTTTCTCAAAAAGTCTATATTCCATTGCAAGAAACAATTAAAATTTTATTTGGTATTTTTTGTACCTACCTATTTTCTGAAATACTTCTTACCCCAGGGACCCAACACGCCTTTCCTATCTCAGTTGAGATCAGTCAGCTAATAGAAGTTCCTTGATATTCAACAATCATCCTTCTTAGAAGACCACAGCCTCAGGACCAGGATCTCCATCTCTCACATTTCTCCAAACTTCTTCCTGTTCACAGTACACTCCCTTAGTCACTGATGCACAAAGCTATTCTGCCACAGGGTAGTGAAATCTCAGGATTCCAACCACATTAGTAGGAAACTGATAAGGACACAGAGCGTCTATTAAATCCAGCTTGATTTAGTGTAACACAATCATCAGAGTGTGATCAGGCTTTTGATTTACATTTACATTTCCTAAGCCATAGAGAGAATCCTTAACTTTCACATCTGTCATAGGCTTGGTTCCCCTGGGAAAAGACTCTGATATAAAGATGGATGTGCGTGTGCTTTATTGGGAGGACTCTCAGGTATAAAAGCTGTCAGGGAGTGAGGAAAGCCAACGTGAACAAAAGAAGTTGAACTGCAAAACGGTTGCAAGAGAGACCTCAGCTGAATTCCTGAAAGCTCTGCCAGTGAGATGAACCTTCAGAGATGCCCTAAATTGAGCAAGGAACAAAGACATTTATACTCCATATAGACCAGTTATAGGATACGTGCGGCTCTCAGGAAAGTGGTGCAATCTTGAGGGAGTCAGCTCCCCTGTGATCAAAGGCGATTCATGGGGAGGGCCTCTTGGCAACTGGGGGGGATGACTGCTTAGTCCCAAAGAAGGATCTGGGAAGCATATCACAGCATCCACACAAGTCCATCTCTTGGACTATATGGATCGATTTGCTTCTTCCAAATTCATCCCATCTTGGAACAGAAACCTGAGGATTTTTATTGGTCTGCTTTCTTGTCAGCTAAGCTACAAGCCCCTGGAGCTTATGGTCATAAGACTACAAGTGATGCTGTCTCCTCTACTGTCCATTCTAAATTCCCCAGACCCCATACCTCTGCTGGTCTAGGTGGCTGACCTGGTGGAGTGATTTTTAGGATTTCAGTCCTATGGGGTCTGAGCCCTGGTCCACATGCAATTCTTAGTCTATGACTACTGTTAAAATTAGACAAGCAAATAAGAAGGGACACTGGAGTGGTTCATCTGGGTGCTAAACATTTTCTTGGTCCTGTGGTGTAAGAACACCCCTCTCTCCTCCTGATGATAAGGGTTAGTTTCCTCTGGCAGGTTGGTGACTCCTTTCCCTGCCTACTGGCCTTAGCAGAGCCCAAAGGCATGGGATGACAGACATAGCTTAAAATTCAGTGGGACCTGGGGTAGGAATCAGAACTTCTAGATACATGGAGCCTAGAGTTGTGAAGATAAAAGAATAAACTTTCCCAGTGAGTCACTGGGGATGATAGTAGGTGGGACCATTCTACTTCTTCCTGGAACTGTGTAGTTAGGAAGTGGCCTAACTTATGCCACTCTTGTAGGCTCATAAAGCATATTACCATATTAAAATCTCTGAGATGATTCACCATGTAACAAATTGTTTCCTAATGGTAGTATTTCCCCAACTTTTCTTCCTTTGACAGTCCTTGCAACTAGAATTCTGGAGAACAAAGTGGCTGAAGCTCTTTAATGTTAAAGGAAATATCCTCTTGGCTATGAGCTTTCAAGAATTTTTCTAATTGACTGCCCTTCAGTCAGGTAATGAATGTACGCCTTTCTTTCCATTCCCACTGCTCTAAGCCTGGTCTAAGTCATATGATCCCGCAAACCTAGACAACTGCAATAGTCTCCTACCGATGACCTTCCCTTAAGCTTCTCTTACTTCCAATCTTTTACGCAGACCTGAGTAAAATCAATGGTCTAGAACTGCACTCTAATAAGCACCACTAGCCACAAGAGGGAAATAAAACCTGCCCAGATGAAGCAACTTGAATTAACTAGAAAATAGCAGATCAGCCAAATCATGTACTTAAAATAGCCTATAACAGTGTGATTCAAATTGAATACATAAAGGCAGAGGAAAAGAACTCTTTATTCCTCAGCATTGTGTACACAATTTGAAACCCAGAGGTGAGAGGACTGTTTTATGGTGATTGGCTGCCTTGCCCAACAATATACCAGATGGAGGCTTGAGAAATCATCTCTCAGTTCTAAAATAGCAACATTTACAAAGCCGAACCCCGTTCCTCTGATTTATCAATGGCTGAGGAATAAGCAGGAGGTCAAAGTTAGACTTCTTTTAACAGAATTACCTGGAGTGATAATGCTCTAAATAAGGATCACATGAAATAAACATCAAAGTTAATAAAATTACTCCCTCAGTTTCCTTTATTAAGAGACGGTACCTACCAGACCCATATAACCTTCTTGGCCCGTGCAAAGGATAATATAAATTTCTGAAATTCATAAAAAGACAATGGCTCCAGAGGATTCAGGTCCCAGGTAAACCACAGTATGTTGGCTTCCCAACAGCCAAATGTCCGTACCCTTGAAACAGGGATAAAAAGAACTCCGAAGGGGCAGAGGATGCAGAAAGGCAAGATGGAGCCTGAAGAATGAAGGACTAGGGATGTCAGAGGCTGTCCATGTTTCCATTTACTAATTTACTAATTAAACATTTAGTCCAGGAGATGCCAAGTAAGATGAGTATAGAGTCCACAGGTAAAAGAGATGAGGGAAGCAGCGGAGCAAAACAGTGTACGAAGCCTCAGACGTTATGCTTTCAAGGAAAGGAGGCAGCAAGGAATAGCTGGGGCCAGGCAGCTACAGACTTCCCTTCACCATCTAGGGAGGGTCTGTCTAGAGCAGCCCTCTCCCCAGGACTCTCTACAGTAGCCAGTTGTTGGCTACTGTAGCTTTCTCTGTAATGCCTCTCCACATTAGCCTCTCCAATTGCTGCCAAATGGAAATTCAGAAATTGGCTTGACAGAGCGTCTGATTTTACGAGAAACATTTAAGTCTGATAACAGAAATATTTAAAATATCCCATTTTAAAATGGGGAACAGGAGAGGTTGTAGGGGTGAGGGAGGGATACAGTATATTCAATTTTTAAAATTTTTATTTAAATTTTTTTACATGCTCGTTCTTTTTTTAAAATTTATTTTTAATTAAAATATAGTTGATTGACAATGTTCCTTCAATGTCTGCTGTACAGAAAAGTGATCCAGCCACATATATACACACATTCCTTTTTTTTTTTTTTTCATGCTATCTTCCAGCAGGTTCTATTCCAAGAGACTGAGCACAGTCCCCTGTGCTGTACAGGAGGATCCCATTACTTATCCGTTCAAAATGTAATAATAGTTTGCTTCTATCAACCCCAAACTCCCCATCTTCCCTTCTCTCCTCCCTCCCCCTGGTAAACACAAGTCTAACCTCCATGTCTGTGATCTGTTTCTTTTGTTGTATCATCTGTGCCATATTTTATTTTATTTATTTATTTTTTTTTGTCTTTTTGCTATTTCTTTGGGCCACTCCCGCGGCATATGGAGGTTCCCAGGCTAGGGGTCCAATCGGAGCCGCAGCCACTGGCCTATGCCAGAGCCACAGCAACGCGGGATCCGAGCCGCGTCTGCAACCCACACCACAGCTCACGGCAACGCCGGATCGTTAACCCACTGAGCAAGGGCAGGGACCGAACCCGCAACCTCATGGTTCCTAGTCGGATTCGTTAACCACTGCGCCACGACGGGAACTCCTGTGCCATATTTTAGACTCCACATATAAGTGATATCATACGGTGTTTGTCTTTCTTTTTCTATCTTATTTCACTTAGTATGAGAATCTCTAGTTCCATCCATGTTGCTGCAAATGGCATTATTTCGTCTTTTTTTTTTTTTTTTTTTTGCCAGTCAGTAAGGTCCAAAGCATGAACTATGAAAACAGTTCTGGAGTTAAATATATTGTATCACGATTTCTATAAACTATATCCTTACTGACTGGCCAACAAAATCCTTGACTCTTCCTTCATTGAGGCAACCTTGAAGAGACTGACGTTGTGATCAACAGTGACTGTCGAGTTACACACAACACAGGCACTGATGTATTATCAGGCTAGATTTAAACACAGGCTAGATTTAAACACATAATTTGTAAATGTAAAAATCTGCATCTTTATTATTTAGTGATGATACACTGAGCATCATTTTCTCAGTCAGGTGCCTGGTCATTTTCTTCATAGAGTCGAGGAAAATGCGGCTTGAAAATGACCTTTTACTCTTTTCTAATGTGAAGCCCTTCAAACATACTCATTACAGACATTCAGTCTTCCATGAGTGACCTGAACATTAATGTTGAGATCGCAGATGCCGAATGAATTTGGGAAAAGCTCAAGGGAGGAAATCTTCACAAACACAGGTTTCATCCACCTCAGAACAGCTGCCTCACAACACATAAGCAAAATTTTGCTGTAACACCGTCTCTGGATGTTGTATAGGTGCTGGTATTATAGAGAAAGCTGCCTACAGAGGTTCAGGGCTTACCAGCTAATTCTACTGTGATTTCCTGCTTATATTAGGATCAGAAAAATGTTGCTTAAGTGTCCTTTTTTCCAGAAGAAAGTTCCATAAAGCCTATTTTGTATTTTTGTCTTAAGCACTCTAGAGACGTTCCATGAACCTGATTAGCCCTTCTCACAGCTTAAAGTTGCCCACATTGACAACATCCTGCCGTACTGATGCAAAGGAAGCAAGAGCTCCTTAAGGCATCGAAGAGTAGCTGTGAAATGGCCCCCAATTCCCAGGTACAGTTGGGCCAAGAAAGCCCCGAAGGGGAGGGTAGAGGAAGGGAACCTGAGCCCTCATAGAGGCCACTTTCAGAGCTAATTGTAGGGCTGCGGTCAGGCTTAATCTCATAGGCATAGCAGCAAGTGCTATGGGAGAAAAACAAAAAAAAACCAGAGGAATTATCCTAGATGTCATTTTTTTGGGGGGGGGATATGAGGAGGGCAGAAAATAAAATATATTTAGGGTCAGAATTAAAACTTCAGAACTGTTTATAGGCAGGAAAAATCTCCCTGCTTTTCCAACTAACCCCATTAGTCTATCAATTGCCTGTCTGTGATACTCTCTTGCTATGTTATTTCTAACTCTAGCTTGCTGTTCCCTATTTAATTTCTTTGAAAAAAGACGCAAATGTTGTTCATTTTAAGTACAGTTTGCCCGTGTAAACACTGTGATTGCAGCAGGGGGAAAGAAATCCACAACGACTTCAGATACTTAAATTATCAAATAGAGATAAAAGGCAACTGTGCTGACCTTTTTAAAAGAAATAAAAGACATATTTAAAAGTATTTTAGAGAATGTAAATTATGAAAAGTGACCCAAGGCATTTGAAAAAGAACAAAATAGGCCTACTATATCATATATGTATGTTATTAGAAGCTCAGTGTATGGATTTAACAAAAGATTGGAAATAGCTGAAGATAAAATTAGTAAACTAAACAGTGAGATACAAACATCATATGCTATCACTTACATGTCGAATCTTAAAAAAGGACACAATGAACTTCTTTGCAGAAAAGATACTGACTCACAGACTTTGAAAAACTTAAGGTTTCCAAATGAGACAGGGGTGGGGGGAAGTGCTGGGGCTTTGGGATGGAAATGCTATAAAATTGGGTTGTGACGATCCTTGTACAACTAAAAATGTAATAAAATTCATTGAGTAATTTAAAAAATAAAATAAAATAAAAAGTTCTCATCGCAAGAAAAAAATTAGTAAACTAAAAGATATACCTAGAAGAAATTAAAAAGAATGAAGCACATAGAGACAGAAAGATGGAAAATGCAGAAGAGGATTTGAGAAACATGAAGAATAAAGTGAAATGTTCATTGTATCTCAAAGAAGGAGATCTAACATAGATTTAGTTGGAATTTCAGAAAAAGAGGATCAAGAAAGTGTTCTGAAAGATGACAACTAAGAATTCTCCAAAACTGAAGAAAATAGTATTTCAGGAAGCATATATCTTAAGAAGGATATAAATTACAATAAGTTAACAACAGGCAAATCAAAGTGAAATTGCAAAGTACAAATACTGAAAAATCTTTTTTTTTTTTTCTTTTTAGGGCCACACCTGTGGCATACGGAAGTTCCCAGGCTAGGGTCAAATTGGAGCTGCAGCTGCCGGCCTGCACCACAGCCACAGCAACATAGGATCTGAGCCATGTCCACAACCTGCACCACAGCTCATGGCAACGCCAGATCCTTAACCCACTGAGTGAGGTCAGGGATCGAACCTTGATCCTCATGGATACCAGTTGGGTTCTTAACTCACTGAGCCATGACAGGAACTCCAAAGACAGAAAAATCTTAAAAGCTGACACAGATAAAGTGTCATTTTTCAAAGAGTAACAGTTGGACCAAAAGCTGACTTCCCAGACATGAAATGGAACACAGCATATCCTCAATTTGTGGAAAATAATTGCCAATCTAGGATATTACACCCACTTTAATTTTTCTTTCAAAAATGAATAGAAAAGAAATATTTTTACCTCAAGGAAACCTGATGGAGTTTAGTTTCAGCAGACGCTCACTAAGAAAAATTCTAAACAACATACCTCAGATAAAAGAAGTGCAATCCCAGATGGGAGGTGTGAGAAGCAAAAATAAATTAAGAGTGATAAATAAATGAGTATAAATAATAGTAATGCATTCGTTGGTTAAAAACAAAGAAAGAAGGAAAGTATGATGATGCCACGTAAATTGGGTGGGTGAGAAAAATGGATTAAAATGTTCTAAGTTTCTAAGGTTATAATATGAAGGGACTAAGTGTTAAATAATTTTAGAGTTTGATAATTTAAGTGTAAATGTTGTAATATTTAGGGAACCACTACAAGAATGGAAACAGAAAGACTATGTTCTGAACTAGAAGTAACACTAGACTAGAAATAAAACTAGGTGAGGAAAAGTATTCTACCCAAAAAGACAATAAAGGGGAGAATAATAAACGATCAGGGGGACAAATAGAAGCACAAAGTAAAGGGGTAAATTTAAACCCAAACATTATCAGTAATTACATGAAATATACATTAACTAAATGCTTCTGTTAAAATTATATTACTCCAAACTGAAAACTATCTAAATTCTAGAGGAGAATGAATAATTGTAGTGTAGACACAGTATAGAATATTATTCTGCAAGAATTAAAGGTAAAAAAAATTTTTTTTAAACCTGTGGCTCTATACCACAGCATGGAGGGATCACACAAACTTAACACTGAACAACAAAACAAACACAAAAAAAATGGACACAATACATTCCATTGAAACACAATTCAAAATTCGGTAAAATTAAACGACTTAGTTTAGGGATGCTTACATAGAAGGAAAAACTATTTTAAAAGTAATCATATGATTATCATTAAAGCTCAGATAATGATTACTTTTGGGGAGAGGGAAGGGTTTGTGAGTAGAACCTGACACATTGTGGGGAGGGTCTGGAGGTCTGGAAGTCTGGTCATTTTTTTTTCTTATTCTGCAAGTGACTGATGCAAGGGTGTTCATTTTATAAATATTTGGAAAAATGTACATACATACACTTGCAAGAATGCAGGCTATATTTAACCATAAAATGGTGTCTTAAATAATAAGTGGTGAGGAGAGTATTATTTACTTTCATATTCTCCTGAATATGATTTGTTATACTATTCATTGCGTAATTTTGAGTGCCCTGCAGGTACTCATGCAAGGGAACAGATTTCTGTCTTCAGGAAACTTAAAATCTGTACAGTGGTCTCCAACCTTTCCAAGTATAATGGTACATTTTTAGCATAAAAATTATCCAGCCTCAGGAACTAGGCATTTCAGTACTTATTACTTGGAGATTTATTAATGGGAAGGGGAAAGCTTTTTATTAAATCAATACAAACCTTTAGTAAATTTTAACTTTATTATTTTATTAATCACAACACCACTTACTTGTCAAAGAGTAGAATGTATTTGTATGAACCAAATATTTCAACTGTAATTTGACTGATAATGTTTTATGTGTACATTCGTTCATTTGTTCACAAATCAGCCTTCTCTACACACAATGTCAAAGTGTATATTAAACCTAAATATTTGCCCCAGATCTAACTCTATGCTTAGCCAGGTCAAGACTGATATTTCTGTGGTTGGGAAAAAAAACCAGGCTCCGCTCCATGAGATGAATACTTTTATTTTATATCTCACTAGGTTTTTATTCTGTGGCTTTCATTTCAATGCTCTGCGTCTCACTGTTTTTATCTCAGAGTTTCTGAATGTTCTTCTCCAACAGCCAATATAAACACAATAAACACTGTAACAGTCAAGAACCTTGATACAGAAGTGGAAGCACATTAGTGGCAAGGCAGCCAAGGACACGGAGATAAAGCAGAGAAAAGGATGAAGTAGCTGTGAGTGGGGCTCTGAATGAAGAATGTACTGTGAGGAGAAGACTGGGAGCTAAATTTAGTCGCTAAATTTCAAGGGTTATCAGAATATTCCAGAGGTGTGTTTGTGCCAATCATAAATATAAGAAATGCTTAGAATGGTATAAACAAATAAATATTACTCCAAGAATGTAGAAATGAATGAAGGAATGAAGGCGAAATCGGGCTTTTGCTATGATTAGCATATAAGAGTTTTGATCAGTCATGGCATATTAGTTATTCCATTTTGGGGACCCAGGAGCCCCTTGTCTATTCCCCTCACAAGTGGTTTCAACGTGTGCACCTCAGAGTCTTCGGTTTGAATTAGATGCCAGCAAGAAGGAAAGGCAAAGAAGTAAACACTGAAGCATAGTTTTTTTTTTTTTTTTTTAGGGAGTACAAAGTGTTCTAGAATAATGGATCACCGAAAGACAGTTATTAGCAAAAAAGCTATCATGGGAGAATTGGAAAGAACCCCAAAGAGGTCATTTATCATGTCATCACTCCCCCGGCTGTGAAATACAGAAATCATTAGTTAATACCGACAATATTCTACATTTTAATAGTACTTTTGGTTCCCAAAGTGCATTCAAGGGCATTATCTCCATTAATCCTCACCAGGAGATAGATATACTTTTCTGAGATCAAAAGAAATCACTAGCCCAGAAGTAATGGGTGCTTGTTGACTTACAGCAGCACAGCTACCTGAGGACAGAAACATGGAAAGTCCTTAGAAAAGACTGCTCCCCCAAAATACATATTCCTGCCTTGGTAACAGGGAGAGTTGTTGCTGAAGGGGTACTTTGTCTTTTTGAAGCTGCAGATTCATCAGTATTAATTTGGGAAGTATTCTTCTCTCCCCCTTGCAAGACCATAGTAAGGAGAGCCACCAAGGGGCTTCCGATGATTATCTAAGTGGGGAGGGGAGGGGAAGTGGGGAGTGGGCCCTGCCCTCAAGATAACTTCTCAGGGGATGGGAAGGATAGCTGGCGTGTGTGTTCTGGGGCAGGACTTAGATGGGGGTGCTGCCGGCAGGGGTCAGAATGATGGCGGTAAGGAATGCAGTGTCACCCTCCCAGAGCAGCAAGCCCAACTGCTTGGGCAGCAAAAGACTGGAACTCCACAGCTGCACTGCATAACACAAAAGGCCCTTCACCTCCACTCCCCTCACCTGCACAACCCTTGTAACCCTGGCATGTTGGTATAAACTGTGGGAGGTGGAAGGAATTTTTAAAAACAATAAACTAATATTGAACTTGTTGCGAACCTTGGAAGTTGCTATTTGATTTGATTTAGAAATATAAAGATGTAATGTTTCTTGCACATGAGTGTCATGAAACAATTGTGCTTGAGTTAGTCCTCACTCAAGAAGCATTTATCGAACACCCACTGTGACCGTGTACACGCTTTAGGATAGATGTGATAGATGTTGGGGATATAACGAGAAACAAGACAGGAATGGTCCCTGGCTTTGAGAAGCTGGTTCCATCTATGAGGAAAGAGAGACGAGCAAGGAGAAGTACAGGCTCTGAGACACCAGAGACCCAGGCTGCATAACCTGGTCTGGGGGCCAGGGAAGGTATCCTTGCAAAACCCACACTTATGCAGAGGCCTGGAGGAGTCTGTCCTGCAGTACACACTTCATTCCCACCATTGCTGTGCTGAGCACTTAGCAAGGGAGGGTATCTACTATTTTCAAATCTCTCACACGTGGTACTGAGCTCCTGGAGGTCTTGCAACATGACTTAAACATTTTCGTAAATATCTATCCCTAGCAGTTCTTGCAGAGCCCCTACAAACAGTAGGCTTTCAATGCAAAGCTGCCGGTGAAAAAAAAACAACAAAAAGGAATACATGAATGAGTGAATGAATGAGTGTATGAGTGTCTGGAGTCCTAATTGCATCATATGGTAGAAATGCTAGGGTTTATCTGCAAAGAACTCAGGCTGGATGCTGCATCCCAGCTAAGCAGTGAAACGACAGTGTCCTTCTACACAGCCAGGTGGAAAGCATCTGCTAACTAAGGCTACACTGCCACCGTGAGGACAATTCGGGTAGTGCAAGGATTGGGCAGGACCCCATGCCCGCTCTGGTTCTCAGCTTCAGGATGGTAAGAGCACTAGCAAGGCAGACTTGTCGATGAAGAAGGCAAAGGCCCCCACCCTCACGGTTCTTTTACTCAGGCAGCCACCTGCCCTACTGCATGCAGTCTCTCTTAAAAGTGGCAGGCTGGGTAAGAAAATGGAACTGCATTTTCACGGCACAACTTTGGAGACACAGAGAAAGTGTATCATATTCCTTCCTCATGTGTCTCATGGCTTCACTAGATACCCTTCAGGAGAACCTGGATGCTAAGTCCCTGCTCCCAATGAATTCGTTATCCTCGCTCACTTCCTGGTCTCCTGAAGCTGCCGACCTTTTCCACCCTGCTTTCCACATGCTTGGACCCCGCTCTGCCTTCCAGTCTAAAGCACTGCTTTACTTTTTATAGAGTCTTCCTTGATCAAATTCCACAGGCAGAAAAGAATGTATTTAGTACGTTGTCTGTTCTATAAGAAAGAAGAGGAAATAATACATACATGTAACTTCATTTCTTGCAAAAAAGAAACTTAGGAAAGATAAACCAGAATGGGAGAGAATTGTTTACCTAGAGTAGGGTAGAAAGGACAGAAGAAAGGACAGAAGATAGAGTGACACTTCTCTGAGTACAATTTTTTTTTTTTTTGCGCAGTTTTAACTTTTGGAAGGATGCTAGTATTGTGCATATTTAAAACATTAAATCAGAGTTTGTGGAGAGAAGCCTAGAATTGAATAAAAACAGAAACAAATGAAATTAACGGTATATCAAATGGATGACTGAACTACAATAGAAGGGGAAAAACAGAATGAATCCACATCAGTTGGAACACAGTTCTTAGATATGTATCCTCAGTTGAAAAAAAAACCCAGAAATAACAGACAAATATTGTTTTGTGGTGATATGGATGCAACAATTCTACAATGATTTTACATGCATTTTAGGACTGAGCAAATGAGCAAATACAGTGATGCTTCTAGGGGGCATCACTAGGTTTTCCATGTAGGGAAAAAGAGGTGCAATTTATGGAATGGGGAGAAATAAGGAAGAACCTGTGCCATTTGCTTAGAATTACAGATTTCAGGATGGAATCATGGTTTTGAAAAATTAAAAAATAGGGAGTCCCTGTCATGAGTCAGCAGTAACGAACCCGATTATCCATGAGGATGCTGGTTTGAACATTGGCCTTGCTCAGTGGGTTAAGGATCCATCATTGCCATGAGCTGAGGTGTAGGTCACAGACGTGGCTTGGATCTGGCATTGCTGTGGCTGTGGGGTAGGCCGCAGCTGTAGCTCCATTTTGACCCCTAGCCTGGGAACCTCCACATGCCACAGGTGTGGCCCTAAAAAGCCATAAATAAATAAATAAAACAGTATATGTGAATATATATTTATCAGCTCTACCTGCTGAAAAAGCCTAGAAGTAATGCTACCCCTAGTAGCAATAAACAGTCCTAGCCCATAGATCTTGGTGTTTAAATATCATTCCATTAAAAATAGCTGATTCAAAGGTACAAAATAAGATGAGAACATTTTGTTGTGCAGAAAGTAAGGAAATGCTTTTAAAGATATGGGGCATGTAAAAAAGACAGAGGAAGAAGCTTGAATGGCTTTCTACCAGCCAAATCACTGACAATTTGAGCAAGATAATAAAAATAAAGAATAATTATAGCAATGCATTACACACATTGGGGGAAAAAAACCAACAACAACCAAGAATCCATGAATCCTTAATGACCCCCCCAAAAAAAAGATAGAAAAAGAAACAAAAAAAGCAAATAATAAGGATGTCAGGAAGGCTTTTCTTAATAACAGAACATCAACTAATAAATGTGGAGGGAATAACAGAGCTAGAAAATCACCATTTTAAACCATTACACTAATATTTGGTTTGGGTAAGATCAAGGAATGCTAAAACCATTAGGTGGAAGTCTGTTGGGGACGAGCATATTCACATATCCTGAAAATTTCTCCTCACAGATTATTAACCATAAGAGGAAAAAAGAACTTGAAGAGCGGACAACACTGTAGCTAGGTGATCACTGACTCACAGACTGGTGTCACCTGTTTCCTGATAAGAGGCACTGAGAAGGCCATAATATCACTTACGTATCATTCCTGCCAAAAGCGTAGAAGCTGAAGTTAATCATGAGAAGACTATCAGCCAGACCCAAATTCAAGGACAAGCCACGAAAGCAGCTGGTTTGTGCTTTTCAAAAATATCCATGTCAGAAGAGACAAAAAAAAAAGGCTGGGGAACCATTTCAGACTAAAGGACTTTACAGAGCTATGACAACAAAATACAAGGCATGATTCTCTAGTGGATGGACAATTCGAAAAATATCATAGTGTTATAAAGGATATTGTCGAGACAATTGCTAAAATTTTTACATGAACTGCCTGTCACATAATAGTATTATATCATCATTAAGTTTTCTAAAATTGCTCTGTGTAAAAGAATGCCTCTGTTCTTAAAAGATAGATGCTAAAGTATTTAGGGCTGGATGATTATGATGTCTCTTGCAACCTGCTGTTGAGTGATTCTCTCAATCAGATAACAATATATACACATATAGTGATGTATGGAGAGAGAGACAGCAAATCTGGCAAAGTATGAGCAACAGGAAAAATCTCAGTGAAGGATACATGAACATTTATTGTTGTAATTTTGCCATTTTTCTTTAAGTTTTTGCAAAAGAAAAAGGGGAAACATTTTTTTTTTTTTAAAGTTCTCCAGGTGAAGTTCTCGCTCCAACTAGATGACATAAAAAATTATTCTCCCTTTAAGCCCAGGGGTCTTCCACTAATTATTTTCACTATTACACTTTTCTGTGGATAACTTTTCCTTTCTTGGCTTGGGCAGCAGGTGGAGAGCAGATGATGGGCACAATTCAGATTCGGTACATTTACAGGGTCTTGGGGAGATCCAGTGAGACAGGAACTCATGGGAGAAGTCTAGGCGAAGACATGGAATTAAGTGTCAGGGGGTGACACTCCCTTGAGAGTCCTCCTGGGGGGGGCTCTTGGAGAATATGGGTGTCACCACGAAGGAGACGGAGAGGTGGCACCGGTGAAGGGAGAACCCAGGGGAACCAAATCTCAGGAGCTGCAGAAGGACAGAATTTCAGTACAGAGGCCATGGTCAACGGAGTGAATGCCATGACAATAAAGCAGACATCTAAAAAGTCCACTGGATTTGGCAAGTAGATGGTCCTTGGTGACCTGGGCAATGGCAGTTTGCAGGAGGGGGGCAGTGGGAGTGGAATGGAAACCATGCTGGGGTGCACTGAAGGGTCACTGCCCTGCGAAATGTGCTGAGTCTGCAATTCCCAGAATGCTATTTTAAACGCTAGAAGAGGAGTAGAATCAGTGACAGTTGGGTGAAGACAGAGTTTTAGTTTTGATTTTTTGAAGCTGGAAGAGACTTGCCCATGGAGAGGGGAGGTCTAGAGAAGTGGAAAGGGTGGATTTTGAGATTAGCAAGAGCCCAGAGGAAGCAGCTAGCAGGGGATGTGGACACTGGGCGGGGGCAGCCTCGAGGGGGGAAAAGAGCAGCTTTTCCTACCCAGGAAAAGCTTCAGGGCCTTGCCTTCTGGGCTGGGTGCCCTTTCTCCTCTATAGGTTTCTCCTCTCCTCTCTCAAAAGCAGACCAGTATGTTCCTTTCTTTCCCACAGGGTCCCACAAAGCAGAGTCCTGATACAGGCAAAGTTCAGCATTTGAGATCAGAAGACACCTTAGATTTTTTTTTTCTGCTTCATTTCCTGACTTATTTTTTCTAAGCAGCAATTTTCTTATCTTTATTTATTTATTTATTTATTTAGTCTTTTTGTCTTTTCTAGGGCCTCCTCTGGCATATGGAGGTTCCCAGGCTAGGGGTCGAATCAGAGCTATTGCCGCCGGCCTACACCAGAGCCACAGCAACGTGGGATCCAAGCCCACGCCTGTGACCTACACCACAGCTCACGGCAACCTCACGGTAACACTGGATCCTTAACCCACTGAGCGAGGCCGGGATCGAACCAGCAACCTCACGGTTCCCAGTCGGATTTGTTAACCACTGAGCCAGGACGGGAACTCCAATTTTCTCATCTTTAAAATGGGGAAGTGTACTTTATGTCGTGGGTTTTTCTGAGAATAACTTAATTTACGAAAACACTTTAACAACTCTAAAGGGAAGTGTGATTAGGCAGCTTCCATTTTTCATTTTTGGTTGTGCATGTACATGTCTGTCTCCATCGGTTTATTCTTATTGCGGCAAAGATCACCCAGCACTTATGTGTCAAAGGCTTACCGTGTACCAGACCCTCTGCTCTGAGGACCCTGCAATGTCCCATGACCGGGAGACCCGGCAGTGGCCAAGAGCGTTTTCTACAGCTACTGGTCTCTGATTGTGCAGCTCACACAGGATCACGTGCCTTTGCTGTTTGGGGGATTAAAGAAAGGCATGTCAACATAGACACGGACTCTAACTTGGAATTTGATGAACTGTACAATGCAAGTCAATGGGAGCCGGTTGGCAACTATCACAATGAGGTTGTAATTGAGAACAGCTTATAATAATCCAATTTTCCACTAGGTGACAGCAGAGCCCATGGTATTATCTTAAACACTGTTCCTCTCCTACCAATAGGTTGGAGAACCTTTTGAAAGAAGTTCCTGCCATTCTGGAGGGAAAAATTACTGTTAAAAGGATGACATGTGGCTTTTAGATGTCATTGCTGGTCTCCAGATTTTTATTTTAAAGGAGTTTAGTTCTGGCATTCTTAATCTCTTGAATTTATGGAAACAACTATACCAATAATAAAAAGAACGTATATTTATTAAGCATTTGCTACAATGCCAGGTATTGTAATACGTGTGCAGGGCCCCTGAGGCTTGCTTCTTAGAAGCTTCACAGGGACCAAAAGTCCCTCCTTTAATGAGGAGCTAAGCTTCCCCAGGCTGCTCCCGTAACCATGACACTATCTACACAAACGTGTCCTCACAACTTAATTCCCCGTATGAGTTTGAGCATATTGATAGCTTAGTCAAGGGTCCTTTACAGGGTTGTATAAACAATTTCAGTTATAATTGGTGTTTCTCAGAGCACTTTTCTTCTTTTTTAAAAAACATTTTTTTCCTTGGACTCATGCCAGCCTTTGGTTGGGTCCCCTCTTGGTGGCTGACTTATCTTGGGAATGCCTGGTGAATTTCTGAGTGACGCAATAGAGTTGTTTTTCAGAGGCCGAGGCTGAGAATCCAGGCAGAATGGGTTTGACTCATTGTGGCACAAACTCTTTAACCATCAGGAGGAAGAGGGGATTTGAGCAAGTGTCTGGCATTTGACTCTGTCTCCTAAATGGCTCCTAAAATCTGGTCTTGGCCCTGGGCAGAGCAAGGACTGAGAAGTGAAGTGACAGGGCCATTCTGGGACACAATGATGCACAAGTGGGCCTGCGTTCTTTTTTTCTCCCAGAATGTAACACAGAAACCAGAGAGCCATTCTAGCTGGCTCCTACACAGCTACCTACACAGCTAGTTAAAAATTTTATTATTTCTAATTTTTTTTTCCATTTTATTGCCACATCCATGGCATATCTAAGTTCCTGGGGCAGGGAATGAATCCAAACTACAGCTGTGACCTACACCGAAGCTGTGGCAATGCTGGATCCTTTAAACCACTGTGCCAGGCTGGGGACTGAACTTGAACCTCTGTAGCGACCCAAGCCACTGTAGTCGGATCTTTTTTTACTTTTTGGGGCCACATCTGAGGCATATGGAGGTTCCCAGCCTAGGGGTCGAATCAGAGCTATAACTGCTGGCCTACCGCCACAGCCACAGCAACATGAGATCCAAGCCGCATCTGCAACCTATACCACAACTCACGGCAGGGACTGAACCTGCATCCTCATGGATACTAGTTGAATTCATTTCCACTGAGCCACAACGGGAACACCTGCAGTCAGGTTCTTAACCATAGCAGAAACTCCAGGTTTTAATTACTTCCACATCTGAAAGAATGCTATTAAGTGTAGACAAAATTTCAGAAGGCACAACAGGGCATAGAGTTAAAATGTAAGTTTTTCCTCCCACACCTGCTGCCCATAGAAACCCAGTGTTTACCAGTTTGTTAATCAATTACAGGATCGTGCTACATAGTTTCTCTGCGCTTCAGCTCCCCCAGCACAGCTCCTTCAGGGGGTTGAAATCATCATGGCTCTGAGCTAGGAGGGGTGCAGGCGTCTAACATCTCACAAACCCAGAGCTGCAACCCCTTTCTTTCCCTGGGGCCTCTTCTAGATCCAGCAGTTCCCTACTTCTGAAGCCCTTGAACCTAAAACGACCAATTCTACCTCCAGCTCAGACAAGAAACTCCCTCTCTCTCTTCAGGAGTGGTTGCCCTAAATCCCTTATATTCTTTTTCTTCAAAAAAGACCTGCCCTCAGTAGCACAAAGGGAAGTTACTGCTGAGAAGGGTAACTTCTCAGGATAAATCTCTTGGCCTCTGCCTAATTCTTAATATGTCAGCTGAAACACACGAAACAAAACAAACAAAACAAACAAAACCCTCCCCTATAATCCCCAACTAGAAATTTCCAGGGGTTATTATCATTAAAACATCTCCTTTTGGATATATATGTAACGTCTTTTAGTAGAGCTCACAGTTTTTCATCTGATCATTGTAGCTTTTCAAGGTAGACAATCATGATTTACAACTAATAACTATGTTGACATCTTTCCCATATTTACTTATTGAATTATTATTTTTTTTTTAGCTGCACCCTGAGCCAGGGATCGAACCTGTGCCACAGTCAAGATCCAAGCCACTGCAGTGATGCCAGATTCTTTTTTGTTTTATCCTTTTTTCTTTTCTTCTTTTTTGGCTGCCCCTAGGCACATGGAGTTCCCCAGCCAGGGATCAGATCCAAGCCACAGTTGCGACCCATGTGGCAGCCCAGATCCTTAATCCACTGTGCTGGGCCAGGGATTGAACCTGCATCCAAGTGCTCCAGAGATGCCACCAATCCCATTGTGACAGGGGAAGTCTGATGCCAGACTGGTAACCCACTGAGCCATAAAGTAACTCCTATTCAATCTTTTAAATATTCTTAAGTATAAAACTTCTAGGATGAAATTAAATAATAACAGTGATAGCTGGCTTGTCTTCTTCCTGACTTTAGTAGAATGTCTCTAATATTTTACCATAAAAAATGAAGTGTGCTGGAGTTCCCTGGTAGCCTAGCCATTAAGGATTCAGTGTTGCCACTGCTGTGGCTCAGGCTCAATCCCTGGTTCAGGAACATTCTCATGCTGTGGGTGCAGCCAAAAAACAAATGATGTGTGCTGTTGATTTAGGACAGGAATTCGTGTGAAGGGAGTATCCTTCTACTCTAAGTTCATAGACAGCTTTGGTTGTAATTTATAGCATAAAACTGTTACTTTCCTGATTGTCACTTTTGTCCAGATAAATGGCTCTTTGCTATGGAATAATAATACTGATTTCACAGCATTGTTGCTTTAACTTTTCGCACTGCCTAGAATGTAGCAATTGCTCAGTGAATGCATTATGATAGCTGTTGTTAATAATTATTAATCTCTTTCAGTGGAATCAAAGTGACGGATCTGCTTAGAAAGGACTTTTGAACAAATGGAAATGTTAAATCGAAGGCTATCTAACAATCATGCTAAGATCACTGCGTTCTTTTATTTAGGAGTGGTCGGGTGACCAGCTCTCCCAGGTTGTCCAGGATTGAGGGGTTTCCAGGGATCAGGGACTTTTTCTGTCCTTCCCATCTCTGCTAAGACATGTACCATCTCCTTAGCCTGGGCTTAAATATCAGAATTATCTAATTTCCGTCTTCCCGTCTGGCCAATGCACAGCCCCAGCTGATTCGAACTCTGTGCTCTGTTCACCTCAGCAAAGCCTTCTTGTACTTCCTGCTGCATTGGTGTATTAACTCAGCACCCTGCAATCAGACCACACCCCATCAAATATTCTCTACACTGCTGCTTCCATCTTCCTAGAACTCAGGTCTAGCCATAGAAGTTCCCAGAAGAGAAGCCTTTAGATTAGTAGTTCTCCACTGGGATGTAGGGGTTTTGAAAAACTGGACTGCAAATGAGAATTACTAACTCAGTCTCTGGGAGTGGGGCATGGGCATGTGTATTTTGAAAAACTCCTCATGGGATTCTGATGATTGAGTCACTGCTATTATGAAACTTCAATGCCTAGTGGATAAATCTCAGATTTCTTATTGTGATAGTTAAGGCACCAACTTTTGCTTTGAGCCTTATCTCCCTGATTCCTTACCTATCCCAAAGTCTAGCCTACACTGATAACAACAGCAGTTACTGGTTCCTGAATACTTGCTGACATCACACCCTTCATGAGTCTGTTCTTGCCACCAAGAATTCCCTTTCTTCTCCACTTTTGTTTCTTTCAATTTACCTTCTCTTCAAAGGCAAGCTTAAATGAGACTGACTTAGATAAAAATACATTTAAAGTACTTAGAATAGCTCTTGAGTGATAACAAGCCCTCCATAAATACTAGGGGATGTTGTTATGATGATGATGATAAATTTAAAAAATTAAAAAATTCTACCTCCCTGACTCCTTAACTTCCCGTAAGTCATAACTGTTCCCTCCCTTTGTGTTTCACTGCACTTCATTTATTTTCCTTCTAGGGTACTTGTCAGATTCTATATTACTTTCCAGTTAGTTCTGCATCCACTTTCTCTCTCCTGGTGAAGTGCGACCTCGGTGAACTCCATCTTGGTCAGGGACCATATCATATTCAAAACCCTACAGTCCCCACTTCATGTTCCTCACAGTATAGTCTCAACAATTTTTTTACTCTTTTAAACTGAATTCTCAATGATCTATGAAGTTCCCGTCGTAGCTCAGTGGTAATGAACCTGACTAGGATCCATGAAGATGTGGTTCGATCCCTGGCCTCGCTCAGTGGGTTAAGGATCTGGTGTTGCTGTGAGCTGTGGCATAGGCTGGCACCTGTAGCTCCGACCGATTAGACCCCTAGCCTGGGAACTTCCATATGCTGTGGGTTCGACACTAAAAAGGCAAAAAAAAAAAGAGATCTATGTTAACTTCCAGCAAGAATAAGACGTTCAGGGGTATTTCCAGCCTTTTCCCCCAGCATGTTCTGTCTCAGAGCTGAGTAGGGGAGAAACCTGACTTGGAACCCTTTACATTAAAGTGGCAGGAGAGTTTCCAATTTGAGCTGGGGGATGAAGACATTAATATTCAGTGAGTACATCCTGCCAGGACACTGTGGTCTGCTTGCTTTTGGAACAGCTGTGTAATGTGGGGCTGCTTCTGACCCATTTTGCATTCTTCCCTCCCACTGTTTGCTTAGTGTAACATTTACGCCTGACATTTGCTTAGCACACCTCTCCGCTTGTTTCTGAGACTGCTACAGAGGAGACAGTTCACTGGGGGGCAACACTGGGTACTCTCATTTTTCTCTGAGAATTCAGGACCAGAGCTGTGGAGCAAGGGCAGAATTTGTGCTAGCGGTGCTCTTTGAAAAGAATTGTTCAAAGTCAAAATATCTAAAATTTGTCATTACGGTCAGGTGGCTATTTAACTTGTTTTAGAAGGATGAGCTTCAAAGAGCAGTGGCCTCAGCCAAATCCACACTCCTGGGAGAGATGAGGGTCTTGGCCCATTATGTCCTCGTGGACAGCACCAGAAGTATAGATCCAGCTTGCTGGGATAAGGGACAAGAGTGGTTCCCTGGGCCCATGCTCCCATGTTGGAAGGTAATTAGCACTACGCATAAGGTGTGGCCACATAACTTATTATTCAAACTGGGACATTCCAAACAACAGAGTAAATTGGAACAACCCAGGCAAACTGGGACCTTGGCTATCATAGATCATCCCACTGGAAATGGAGTCAAGCATCACTTTTATATTTTTTTTTCTTTTTAAGGCCATACCCATGGCATACGGAAGTTCCCAGGCTAGGGGTCCAATAGAAGCTACAGATGCCAGCCTACACCACAGCCATAGCAATGCTTCTGCTGCTGGTTTAGAGACCACACTTTGAGAACTACTGGTACAGAATCCAGAAATTTCATCAGGCTCTCTCATGATACCTCCTAGAACAGTGTTTCTCAAACTTGAATGTGCACAGCAATCACCTGATTCTGATCAGTAGATCTAAGGTAAGGCCTGAGATTCTGCATTTTAGAAAGATAAGGATGCTGTTGGTCTGTGAACCCAACCTTGAGAAGTCAGTAGAACATGATACTACCCAAGTTCCTTTCACTCTCCAAGTAACAAGGCAGATTTCTTTAAAAAGTTCTGCAAGTATCGCTGTAAATTCTGAGTTGACCAGAAAAGTAAGCTGATTTCCTTTGTCTCTCTGCATAAGCACATACAAAAATCTCACATAGGATTTGTGTGGAGGGAGTTTTCTGCTGCCATTATTAGGCTACAACACAGACTTGAGGAAGAGTTTCATTTTTTTTTCTTTATATGATTTACCCTAAGCTTTATAGTTGTCTGAAATGTTTGGATCCATTAGCAGTGGGTGACAATGACCCAAGGTAACAATGACTTCAATAAGATTTCTCTCTGTCATAGAAGTCCAAGATGATGTGACCAGCTCTACTCTAGGACATCATCAAGGGCCCAGGCTGCTTCTCTTCTGGTGTCTCACCATCCCTAGACTGTTGCTAAAGTATTAGCAGGGTTCAAGGACAAGACTCATACGCTACACATATTCTTTCTGCTCAGGTCTCACTGGCCAGAGTCGAGTCATATAGCAGAGATGGCTAGGTTGCCCCGTGCATAGTGAAAAGTTGTATTTCAATGAAAGAAAAAGGAGTAACAATGAATAATCTGTTATAGCAATGATACTAGTAACATAAATTGTGGAAGGAAAGGGAAATGGGGGCATAGAAATAGCAATTTGATTAAGGAACATTCGCTGAAAGCATTACGATATGCTTGTGAGCTACACTAAATTTGGTGGAAAGTTCTGTTGGAGAGCATGTTTTTTTGTTTTTTTTGTTTGTTTGTTTGTTTTATGGTGGCACCTGCAGCCTATGGAAATTCCCAGGCCAGGGGTCAAATTGAAGCTGCAGCTGCAACCTACACCCCAGCCACAGCAACACTGGATCTGAACTGCATCTGAACACCAGATCCTTAACCCACTAAGGGAGGTCAGGGATCGAACCTGCAGTCCTAAGAGAGACAACATCAGGTCCTTAAACTGCTAAGCCACAATGGGAACTCCTAGAATACATTTTTAAAATGTTTCTTGGTTTATATTTTATCTCAATGGTAAAAGAAGATACAGAGACAATAAATATCTTAGCAGCAAATCTTTATAAACTAGTTAAATGTGTTTCAAAAGATCCTGCAAGGAACAATCCCTGTGAATGGCAGCAGTTCACAATATTTGGATAGTATACAGGAGAATGCCTTTTGGGGGGAGATCTTTGACTATTCAGTTGTAACAACCTGGAATTCAGCCCAATATGGGCTGAAGGCTTCATTTTTTCCAGGACATGCCTAAAGAAATTAAGCTGTGGAACATGCATTGCAATTGAGAGGCACTATTTAGAACAGCAGGAGGTTGTAATTTACGGTCAGGTCCAGGAGGTACCCTCTTATGCATGGAAAACCTAGCCCCCATGAATAGAAAGTCTACTCTGTCCCACCCCTACTACTGTACTAGTCCAAGTCCAGAAGGTATGGGACAGGCAAATTTTATGCATGGAGCTCTATATGGCAGAATCAAGTTTTTTTTTTGTTTTTACTTTTGTTTTGTTTTGTTTTGTTTTTTAGGGCTATACCAGTGGCACAGGGAAGTTCCCTGGTTAGGGGTCGAATTAGAAGTACAGCTGTGGGCCTATGCCACAGCCACAGCAACATGGGGTCGCAGCCACATCTGCGACTTACACCACAGTTCATGACAATGCCAGATCCTTAGCCCACTGAGAGAGGCCAGGGATTGAACCCACATCCTCATGGATACTAGCCAGGCTTGTTACTGCTGAGCTGCAATGGGAAATGTCTGTATTTACATTTTTAAAGTGTAAGTATAGTTGATTTATAATGTTTCAGGTGTAGGGTATAGTGATATATATGTATATATGTGGGTATATATACATATATGTGTATACGTGCATTTTTAGATTCTTTTCCATTATAGGTTATTAAAAGATATTGTATACAGTTCCCTGTGCTATATGGTGGTCCTTGTTGTTTATTTTATATATAGTAGTATGTACTTGTTAATTCCAAATTCCTAATTTATCCCTCTTGTTCTCCTTTGGTAACCATAAGATTGTTTTCTATGTCAGAATCAAGTTTGGGGAATTGATATGGAAATAAAGATTATAATTAAGAGCCTTATTTTAAAAAACCTAGACGCTGTGACATAAATAACGTTGCCCTTTATTTCCTTAAAGAGGCACATTTGAATGATCGCCAATGAAGTAAAGTCAAACTTGTTAGACAGTAAAGAATTTCTTGACACAAGTAATGTAGATTCAAAGAGTTGATTAGAGGATGAATTAGGAAGCATTCATATGATGCAAAAGGAACTATTCCTTGATCAATTTCTCACCTCTCTGACTTAATACAATGGCCCATCTTTAAGAAATCAATCACTGATCTAATTTATTATAAAATGGATGCGGTCAACTGAGAAAATCAGGTCAATGTGCTTGGCTGTTTTATGAAGGAAACATCAACCAATGAACCATTAATGTGTTATTATTGACAGGAACAGAACCATGTAAATGAAGGCTAATGTGGCTGGCTACCAGGTTGGCCTTAAAGAGCTTTGTGATATTTCCTTCTTATAACAGTACCTTTTCCTAAGGACATCTTGGCTTCTAAACTTCTGAGGACATGAGCTGAAATGCAGTCTTCTAACTGCAATGTGGAAGCTCTCTAACCTCCATGCCACTTCTTTTCACTACCAAAAAGCAGGTTATGTGTTAGTATTTATTTTCTCTAACGAGGTCCACTGGGGACTGATATCTCTTAGACAGAGTTCCTTAGTGAGGTGGCGTTTTAGTTCCCAGTGTGGCTGGTATCACTCAACAGTGTTTTTAAGTTGTGAGCAAGCTCCTCAGATTACCTGGGAAAGTGTGCAAAGCAGCAGGACTTCTAGGAGGCTTCAGGCATGACAAGTGTCTCTGATGACCTACTTATCCCATAAGTAAGTCTTTCACAGGCTCCCTTTGAACTGTGATAAAAAGTAGGCTACACAAAAGCTGACAGGTACAGCCTATCAAATCGAATCCCAAACCAGACCCTGACGTTAACATCCTGAGACGGATGGGACTTATCAACTTAAATGTCCATGTGAGGCTCATGCATTCTTAGTGTCCAGGAAAACCCAGACTTCTGGACTTGGCATGACAACAGTTTCATGAGAAGATAACAGAGATTAAATAACATCTGGTAGGTTAACACTGAACCAAACACAAGGCTTAAAGTGGGAAGAATCAAATTTTTGAAAGCATTCTTTTTTTTTTTCTAAGCCTTTTCAAAGGACAGTTGGGATTTAAGTACAAGCTTTAATGCCTTCTTATCATTATGTTAAAAACCAAGAGGTCTAACAGGTGGGAAAATAAGTGTGTGCTTGCTAGCACGTGTCAAAAGTCGCTTTTTCTATTGCCCTTCAAAGAATAGTATTTTCAGAGGACAATGTCGAATATGTGAGTAGTGACATTTGTGCCAGTTAGTTAAGTCCCAACAGTGAAGCTCAATTACCTGATTTCCTAACTTTTTGTTAGCTCTATGAGAATGGACAGACACATACAATGCCCTAATGACTGTCACACCAATCAGTGGCCCGCAGTGGGGAACTGCCTCCACAACTTGCCAGTACAGGAGTCAGCCCTCCCTTGAGTAGCTGGGAGTCAGTGGTTTGGAGCATACATCCTGGAATTGCAACTGATCTTGGGTCTCAGCTTCCAGACTTCAGGCAAATTGCTTAATCCACCTAAGCCTGTTTTTGCAACTAAAAAATTGGGTAATGCAACACCTGCCTCCTAGAGCTGTTGTGCAGGATAAATGAGGTAATTTAGAAAAGAAACTCACTTAGTATGGGGCTTGGCTCCATGAAAGTTAGATTTCCTTGTTATATTTATTACTATTACGACTTTGAACAAAATTAACTAGACCATTGTGATATTAGAACTCTTATTTTCTTTCCTTTTTAATATAATTCATCAAGAAAAGGAAGAGCAAGAATCAACTTAAGGGGAGCAAACTGAACTAAATTAACCCAGCTCTTGTCATTTCACCCTTCTTTTCAACCTCATGTTTGTCCCACTCCCAAATGGCAGAAAAATGGAGCCTCCATGGACAATTTTTCCAGGATAATTTACAATCTGATGACTCAGCCCTAACATAGTATATCCTAAGTGGGGGTCCTCCAGCAAGTGGATGAGGGGCGGGAAAGCGAGAAGGGATTGAGGAAAATTCTGTTCCAAATTCAGCAGCCCTGATAAAGGGGAAGAGGCTGGAGATGATAGATGAATGGGCAGAGTGAGTGACACAGGACAGGGGCCATCACTTGGTACCAACACAGCGGTCTACCCACAGTGCTTTATTTTTTTGGTCAGAGGCCTAAGGGGCCAAAATCAAGGCAATGGCTGCTTCAGTAACTGCTGTTCTCCTACCTGACAATTACTGGCCTGAATCAATAACCATCCCCAACAATGTTACTGAGGTGGTAATGGAAACTCATAGGATTCTGAATTTTAAGAACTTTCTGGGATGAGGATGTGTTTATTGCCCGAATAAATGCTTCTGGGGGTAGTGTAGTTGAATCTTGCCTCTTCTATTGGATTTGAGCAAATCACTAACTTCTCATTCTCGGTTTCTTCATTTGTAAAATGGAGATAATGTATGAAGTCTTCTTAGGGAAACAAATGAGATTATGTACGTGCATCTATAAAGGTCTCACCAGGAAACAGATGGCATGTACACTCATACAGTGCTAAGCGAGGAGAGCTGAGGAGAGGAACTACGTTTTTAAATTAAAGCATAGTTGATTTACAATGTTGTGCTAATCTCCATTGCACAGCAAAGTGACTCATATATATATATATTCATATATATATATATACACACACACACATACATATACACACACATATATATATTCTGTTTATGTATGTTATTTTCAATCCCAGGAGACTGGACATAGCTCTCTGTGCTATAGGACAGGACCCCATTGTCCATCCATTCTAAATGTAAGAGTTTGCATCTATTAACCCCAAACTCCTAGTTCATCCCACTCCGTCCCCCTCCCCCTTGGCAACCACAAGTCTCTTTTCCATGTCTTGAGTTTGTTTCTGTTCTGTAGATAGGTTCATCTGTGCCAGATTTCAGATTCCACATATAAGTGATATCCTATGGTATCTGTCCTTCTCTTTCTGACTTACTTCACTTCATATGCTAATCTCTGCATTAGGAGAAGAACTATTTACAATGAGGTGGGTGGGTTTTCAGGAACATCAGCAGCAGAAGACACAGTATCCTAGGGCAAGTAGGGCAGCGGAGGGGCGTTCCTGCCTCTAGGCTCGAAGGGCCACAGGAAGGAGTGTTGACAGTGACCCTGGAGAGGGCTGCCCCACAGAAACTTTCACAGAGGAATGAAGTCAACTGTAGTGACTAGTAAGGGAGGTGCCAGAGGGGTGAATTCCTGACCTATTTCACCTCTGTCCTATCATCTCCCTGTATTACCTCCAATCATCAAACCTAACTGGAAGCCCACTGAAGCATTCTATACAAGTTAGCCTTCTGGAAACCAGAGAAAGATGGAAAAGGAAGGAAAGTGGGCATGAGGGGGAAATGGAAGACAAGTGGAGAAAGGGCACAGGTGCACAGTATTCTGCTTAGCACATAGATGACAGGGAGCTATAATTGCCACAGCAAAGAAAAGAACACACAGACGAGGTGTGCAATTCTATGGGGTGAGTGGGAAATAATTCAAGCCTTTTTCAGAATTGTTCAAAGCTTTATAAATGTTGATTTTCTGAACATTTTCAGGAATGTGTTTCAGTCTGCTTATTGTTAAGAGGATCTTTCCAATAATACTGTCTCAGATGCTAGGTGGTACATGTTCCAAGTAGAAGCTTAATTGTACTCTTTCAAATTTCTGGGGAAAGACACTAAGCATGATAATCTGGGAGTAAACAGTAATTCTGCTGTTAACCAGTTCTTCAATTTTGGCTTCCTCTGTCTCTGAAGTGTCATGTTTTTCTAGGGCATCCTTCTTAGGTCTGTTAATGAAACAACCAGTATTTTAAAGTCAGCATTTTCAATAAATGCCACATTTGTGTACAGAATTTACCTTTCTTAGTCCAATCTAGAGGAAAAAAAGACACAATTTATGACTGGTGATACAATTTTGCATATAAATAATTTTAAAGTGGGATGTAGTAGTAGTTGGGTAAATTAATATTTTAAAAATCTATTTTTTGTAGGTCAGCAATCTTTCACAAGAAAGGCTCCCTCTCAATTTGTTTTTCTTACCACACCCATGGCATGCGGAAGTACCCAAGCCAGGGATCCAACCTGCACCACAGCAGTGACCCAGGCTGCTCCAAGGACAACACTGGGTTCTTACTCCCTGCACCACAGGATTCCCCCCATTTTGACTATAAAATTTCAAAAGACGGAGTTCCCATCATGGCGCAGCAGAAACAATCAACTAGGAACCATGAGGTTGTGGGTTTGATCCCTGGCCTCACTCAGTGGATTAAGGATCCAGCATTGCCATAAGCTTGTGGTGTAGGTTGCAGAGGCAGGCCAGAACCTGCATTGCCGTGGCTGTGGCATAGGCTGGCAGCTACATTTCTGATTCGACCCTAGCCTGGGAACCTTCATATGCCGTGGGTGCAGCTGTAAAAAGACAAAAATAAATAAATAAATAAATAAATAAATAAATAAAATTCAAAAGACTTTTCAGAAAATCTACTTTCATTCCCATTCACCCAAATGTAGATTCTGCAACTGCTGTCTCCCCAGGCACAGAGATAACAGACATTAAAAACAAAGAGTTTGAAAACAACTACAGAACAGGAAAACATAAATTTAAAAAAAAACAATAAAGTTTACATTACAGATGACTTCTGTGAACGTTCATCTTAACAAAAATTAGTAATTAGCAGGGACCATCACCTTCCCTTTTGTAAGTTTGTGGTTATCATGTACTTTACTTAAAGAATCAAATAAGACATGACGGAAAAACAAGTTCTTGCCTCATTCTCCCTACAATTCCCTTTCTCAAGAGGCAACCACTTTGAACACCTTTGGAAGTTTCATCTGGTGTTTACCATCATATTCCTAAACGCTTAGAGTGGTACTCAGGTTTCAATTTTAGATATTATCTATTCTCTCAAAATGATGAAAAATGAGAATTTAGCTCTTTTACATAGTTTTCATACAGAGTATTTCTCCCTCCCTAATATATATCTTCAAAGAGAATGGTAATATGCTCTGTGTTCAAGTCCTATTTTGTATTTTTATTATGATGATTTCTTCACTGCCAAAGAAAATGGAGGCCATACTTCTATTTCTTTTTTTTTTTTCTTTTTTCTTTTTTTTTGTCTTTTTGCTATTTCTTGGGCCGCTCCCGCGGCATATGGAGGTTCCCAGGCTAGAGGTCCAATCGGAGCTGTAGCCACCGGCCTACGCCAGAGCCACAGCAACGCAGGATCCGAGCCGCGTCTGCAACCTACACCACAGCTCACGGCAACGCCGGATCGTTAACCCACTGAGCAAGGGTTGGACCGAACCTGCAACCTCATGGTTCCTAGTCGGATTCGTTAACCACTGCGCCACGACGGGAACTCCTTCTATTTCTTTTATCAATGCTTTGCCGTGAAGGTATCCCTGCTCTCCTGCCCTGATGTGGACAGGTTGCCCTCCAGGGCTGCTCCCCAGCTGTGGTCCTGGAACCTCCCTTTGGCATCCTCTCAGTCTCCTCCCCTGTGCTGAATCCCTGCTTTCCTGGATCCCATACCTATGCCTTCCTAGGTTTACTCCTTAATTTTGATGAAGTATTCCTCCCATGCTTTCTAAGACAAGGAACATAGGAAGTATATTTTTATACAGGTCTTATGTTTCTTAAGACGTGTTTATTTTACACTTCCATTTGATTGGTAGTTTGGCTAGGTATCTGATTCCAAGTTGGATGTGTTTTACCTCGGAAGTTGGAATGCAATGCTCCATTGTCTTCTAGCTTTAGTTGTTGCTGTTGGGCAATTAGATGCAATTCCACCAGAATGTGGGCACCCTCCACTCTTTATTTTTTTCATTTCAAGAAGCTGTTATAATCTCCCTATTATTTTCCATGTTCTAAAGTTTTACATTGATATGCCATGGCTTAAGTCTGTTTTCATCTGTTGTATTGGGCATTCAATGCTGTGTTGGACACTTCTAATTTGGGGGGAAAAAAACCTCAATTCTGAGAAATTCTGTTATATTATTATTTTGATTTTTCCTTCTCTTTTATCTAGAGTTTCTTAATTAAAGTCTTGGACCTGCTAGATGAATCCTTAATTTTATCGTTTTTCTATTTTCCTTTCTTTTTATCTTTTGGTTCTACTTTTTTGTTCCCCAAACATTCCTTTTACTATGCCATTCTATTTTTGTCTCATGGATGCACTACCTTCTTAAAAAAATTTATTTGAGACTATGTCAGAGGGGTTTTTTTCAGTTGTCTTTTTCTACTTATGTTCTCTTTCCTCCACACACTTAGTTTTTGTTTATTTTATTCTACTAAATCCGTCATAAAGAGTTAAGCAAAACAAATTTCTTGGTAATAAAAGTTAGGTTATCAGTAGCATTTACTCCAACAAAGAAACTCTTAAGAAGACCAGTGCTGGTCAGCATGTTTCCTGAGGTCTTTAACAGAATACAGAAGTCATTATAGTAGATGTTAGAAAATGGTAAGAAATTATCTTGATATACATTGAAAACATAAGAGGGTAAAATGTACTTCAGATACATAATAAATAATATTTTATATGGAGGGGAATCACAGTAGAGCTGATACCTGGGATTTGGTCTGCTCAGCTTACATTCTTGGAAACTGTTCCCTTCTCTACATATGGTTTCATGAGTACCTACCACATACATGACTTAGTTCACCCCTAACTGGACTTGTCTGGGGAGGGACCCTGATCCAAGGTGATTCAATCACAATTCTTTCCTGGGAACTTTAAAAACTGAAACAGAAAAAAGAAACGAGTATCTTTCTGGATACTTGAACTATAAAATACAGAAACTGAGAGTTTTTAGGAACCATGTTCCTGCCAGGTGAACCTGAGAAGCAGAAGAGTTCAGCAAAAATCTACACAGATACACAAGCAGGTGCACAGAGAAAATCGACAACAGGAGGATGCAGCGTCTCAGAGACAACAAAATCAGCTGTTCCCAAGGCCAGTCCCGTCTCTGTCCTGGGTACCTCATTATCCTTATATTCCCCTTTGTCTGAAACCTAGTTTACTTTGGCTTCTCTCTCTGTTGCAGTACAAAAATTCCCACCTAATATGCTTAATTTATACAATGCATTCTATGAACGATGCAATGGACTAAGGTTCTAAGAACTTTATCTCATTAAATTTTTACAACAACCTGTGAGGTTGATTGTTTTGCACATGAAGAAACTTTTGAGATCCAACTACTGTTAAAAAAATGCTATTTAGATGGCCCACAGGTGTCTCAAATAAACAAGTCAAACAGAACCTTTTCTCTATCTGTAAAGTGGGGAAGGCTATTCTCACAGCTTGAATTGCTCTTCTCTCCACACCATCTAACCAGCTCCTGCATACCTTGAGATGTCAGTTAAACGTCCTCAGAGAAGACTGTCTTGGCTACTCAATCTAAAGCAGGTTCCCCAGTAGCACCTACTACAATTTTCTTCAACAACTGTAATTACAAGATAGTTAACATCCTGTTTAGTTCTTTTGCACACTCCTACACTACCATATGAACCCTAGTTCAAACCAGTGTTGTTTGCTATTACAGATCCTGCTTCAAGCAAAGTCCATGGCACAAGGAGGATGCTCCATAAAAGAGTTTGGATAAATTAAAGATTTTGTAATATCCTTTCATGTATCTGTGAATGAAAAATGTTGCCTGCCATATCCGTAAACAAAGGATGCCGTAGCTATCAAGCCATCACATCACAGCCACCGTGACGGTGAACACTGAGGGGACTCGAGATAGAAATAAGATGCTTGCCATCAAGCCATCAGCCTCAGCAGCCAACCCCGAGGAGATTCAGGATGGGAAAACACAGGATACTGGCCCCAAAAAACTGAGGGGCATATCAAAGGAGTGATTTCAGTGAGTCTGGACTCTTGCACTTTCCTACACACAGAAAAGCCGTAAATTCCTTAAGATGTCTTTTCTTTTTTTTTCAATTAAAAAAAATATTTTTTTGTCTTTTTAGGGACGCACCTGTGGCATATGGAGGTTCCCAGGCTAGAGGCCGAACCTGAGCTGAAGCTGCCAGCCTACACCACAGCTCACAGCAATGCTGGATCCTGAACCCACTCAGCAGCCCAGGGATTCAACCCGCTTCCTCATGGATACTAGTGGGGTTTGTTAACCACGGAGCCACGACGAGAATGCTGGAGAGGTCTGCTTTTCTTTAATTAATAGTAATCGTGGTTGGCCTTAAAAAGACAAAAGACAAACCAAACCAAACCAAAAAAAGTAATCTTGATGTTTTGACTACCTGGTCTTTATTGAAAGAACCCCTTTATGCTTGGGTCCTCCCTCACCTCTTCAGAGCCGTTCCCCAGAGCTATCTGAGAAGCTGTCTCCCCGTCTTGACCTCCCCAAAATATCTACCGAATAAAACAAAATTTTCAGCTTTTAGCTTGTGCGTTTTCTTTCAGCTGCCATATCTCTGAGGCTATATGCAGCAACTTTCAACACCTATTTCCCGAGCCACTGGAACATGGCACTCTGCTAGGCCTGGTTGAGACACACAGAAAAAAAGTACAGCAACTCTCCTGCAGGCATTCACAGTAGAGCATAAGCCTCAGCCAGAGAAATAATGATGATGCAAGGGGAGAAGGGTTACCACAGAGCTATGAACAAAGTAAGGTGGTGACAAAGGAGGAAGTCAATGAGACATGATCCAGGAAGTTCAAGTGAGGCAAAGAAAGGCATGGCCAGGATTCCAACAGTCAGATTCTTTATAATGTCTCTATGCTAACACAGCTTTCCTCTATACTCTCCTCCAGTTTACAAGTTCTGGAGCAGTGAAATGCGAAACCATATAATTCTCTTGAGTTTTATGATCATCCCTTTCACCTGGCTTAGCTCCATACCAGTCTGTTAAGACACAGCCTAGCTACCTGCCTCAGCCCAGGCCTCCAGTAAAGGTTAAACCTTTTTTCCTTCCGCACTGCCAGATCTGCTTTTCCTGGTGCTGGGATTAGAGGACCATGGCTTCGGATCCCTTGCAACACTCAAAGGATAATGGTGCTCTTTCAAGACACTGTCCCAGGTGTTCTCATTACAATGGGTGACTGTCTTCTCTCCCACTGAACTCTAACCAGGAGCCCCACCCCAATGCAGGTTAGGGACTATTCCTCTAGTTGATGAAGGATCCAATTCTTTTTTCTCTTATCTCCCCTACATCTTTGTTATGCCTAGGAACCTTTTACATAAAACCTTTGCATGTGTATATGTGTGTAGGTGACTGGCGCTAATCTAAAGAAAAACAAAGGATTTTGGCAAATCACTATTAAATCTACAAAGGATGCAACAGGAGGAAAGATATAGTTCTTATGTAACTGTGTACTTTTAAAATCTCAGTATTTTAAATATTTATCATCGCCATGTAGTTACACCAGTGACCCTAGAATTAGACACCCCCTCCAAAAAAATTATTTTCCTTAGAAGACCCAATGAAATAGAACAGACAAAAAGAAAAAGTCTTGTTTTGTGTTCTGACTTGAAAGAACTATGAGATGGGAAAAAAAAAGAGAAATTGCTAAATTAAAACTTCTCCATTTCTATCCAAAAGCCTGCTTCATCCACTGATGAGTATTAATTGGTACCCACCTGAGGGGCCAGCTTTGCATTGAGAACCCCAACTCTAGTTGCGGATGGAATTCCATCTCTGTCATTTATTACTTAACTCTGTGTGCGTAGCTCCCGCATCTGTAAAATGGACACATACATTAGGATTATCTCACGGGTTTGTCAACTGAATAAAAAAGTCAATGCATGTATCGTGCTTAAGAATATCTGATGGAGAATATTTAATCTTAACTTCAATTTCCTTTCAGCACTGCGGTTAACGCCAAGTGTCTTTGAAGGGCACTGAAAAATTCCTAAAGTGAAACTATTTGACTAAATTAAATGCTACTTGAAGTCACCCTATATCTCTAAATAGAGGCACAGAGGGATAACCAAGGAGTAGCCAGAACTCCAACACAGCCTTCTCGGTGCCTTAGAGAATGTTAAAGCCTTGCAAATAGATGGGTTCCTCAAAATTAAGTTCGCGGTCATCTGCAAAGCTGTCTCCCCGCCTCCGCCCCCACCGGAGAGCTATAGGCCCGGGTCTCTGTCAGCTCTAAGCGCCCAACCCCAGTTATCTCCAAAACGCCCCTCGTCTCCGGTCACCCTGCCATTCTCCAGCCCCGCCTCCGCCCACTCAGGTCTTCCACTCCGAGCTCGGCTCACTGGCAGCGCCCCAGAGCCCCAGGAGGGCCCCGCGCTAGTGCGCCTCCGCCGGGCCGGGCCGGGCCGGGCCGCCCCACTGCGCATGCTCCCTGCCGCGCGGGTGGGGTGCGCGGGGCCGGGAGGCGGGCGCGGGGCCGGGGAGGTCTCGGCCTGACGCCGGCCACGCAGCGGCGGGAGCGCGCGCCTCGGGGCGGCGGCGTCCTGGAGACCCCCGAGAGATGGAAGCGGCGGCGCCGGCGGCGGCCGAGGCGGCTGGGCGCGAGGAGCTCGGTGAGTGCTGCGCGCGGGCCGACGTGGCGCGGGGATGCGCGTCCGCGGGATGCACCGAGGCCCTGGGTCCGCGCCCGGCCTGGGCGGGGGAGGCGGGGCGGGCACCCTGGCAGCCGCAGACCTTGCCCCGGGCGTCGGGGATCGCGTTGCTTGTCTCTGGACGGGGAGGCGCGCACGGTGGTTTGCCTGTTGTTATCGGAGTGGGTCGTGGCTCTTGGGAATGCGGATCTGGCACGGGTTTGAATGTAAAAGTGGCCAGGCAGACGTCCTCGGGACATGTGGGATGAGCTCAGGCGTGGTTGGTGAATGACCTCGGGATCAGCACCTGCATAGGAACCGGTTGTCGGACCAGCAAGCTGGGTCAGGCGGAAAGCCAGGCCCTCCAGAGGGCATCAGAATGAGAAAGAGGGAGAGAGGGAGAGTGACAGAGAGAGAGAGAGAGAGAGAGAGAGAGAGAGAGACAGTGAGAGAGTGTGTGTGTGTGTGTGTGTGTGTTGACGGGTGGCGCCGTGCACTGGTGTGTGCGTCAAAGGCAAGCCAGAGCCTGCGCTGTGGCTGCTCGCACTGTGTGGGTTTTTTGTTTGTTTGTTCCCCCCCGCCCCCCTCCCCCAGCGATGCTTTAAGGAAGTTGTCATAGTTTGGATTTTCAACGCAGCAACCCCAGTCCGAGTCCCTGGTGAATCCTAAGTTCACCCACTGCCACCCCAGGAGTGGCCAGCGGGACGTGCTGACCAGACTGAGATATGTGTAGCTGACTCACTTGGCAAAGTTTGTTTTTTTGCTTTCCTGTGGCCTCTTGGCGACAGGAAATTTACAAAACCTTGTTGATGGTTTCCCCCTGTCAAAAGGAAAACAGAACTGGGGATGGGGTAATAATAATATTGTTGTTCCCAGTAATATATGTTGTATGTAGGAATATTTGAATTCTATGCTGAATGATTAACTGATTAAAAGAGGAGTTGAGCTTTAAAAATATTATAGTATTTATATAGTATAATATAGTATATATAGTATAGTAGAGAACATAAGTTGACGTTCCTGTAATAATGTGCAGGGTACTTGGCAGTTGATTTCTTTCAAGTCACAGTAATGGTAAAAGTGAATAGTAACGTTTTACTGAATGTTTACTGCGTGTTAGGAAGTGTAAGTGCTTTATATATGTTCTGTCTCTTAATCCTCACGACAGTGGGTGAGGTAGGTGGAATTATGATCCCTTTTTTATAGATACAGTAATTTTAAGCTCATTAATGGCCATACTCAGCTATGGACTCAGGTTCATCTGTTTTAAGTTCATTAATAACCCATTTTAGTGAGGATGTGGGGAAATGTGCATTCTCATGAATTGCTGGTAAGAGCAGTATATTATGTTTGTCCTTGAAAATGCACATGATCCCTTGGTCCAGCATTTCTATTTTATTTATTTATTTATTTATTTTTATTGTGCAGCTGATTTTTTTTGAAATTGTTATAGTTGATTTACAATGTTCTGCCAATTTCTGCTGTAGAGAAAAGTGACCTAGCCATACATTTATATATACACTCTTTTTTTCATATTATCTTCCATCATGTTCTGTCACAAGTAATTGGATATAGTTCCCTGTGCCATACAGCAGGACCTCATTGCTTATCCATTTTAAAGGTAATAGTTTGCATCTACTAACCCCAAGCTCCCAGTCCATCCTTCTATCTCCTGCTCCCCCTTGACAACCACAAGTCTGTTCTCCATGTCTGTGAGTCTGTTTCTGTTCTATAAATAGGTTCATCTGTGCCATATTTTAGATTCCACATATAAGTGATATCATATGGTATTTGTCTTTCCCTTTCTGACTTACTTCACTTAGTCTTAGAATCTCCAGTTCCATCCATGTTGCTGCAGACGGCATTATTTTGTTCTTTTTTATGGCTAAGTAGTATTCCATTGTGTATATATACCACATCTTCTTAATCCATTCATCTGTCAATGGACAGTTAGGTTGTTTCCCAGGTCTTGCCTATTGTGACTAGTGCTATTTATAGAGCTATTTCCCAAGAAAATGTCACCTAACATACTTATATCAACTTATGTTCATTATGCTATTTACAAAAGAGAAAAGCTGGTGACTATCTAAATGTCCAATTAAAGAAAAAGCATTTAGGTAAATTGTGATATAGCCATATAGTTATATATACTGAAAAGCCATTTAAACTCATCTGGGAAGATGTTCAACATATGCATTTTTACTAACTGAAAAATGTTTCTAAATTATTTTAATGTTTTAAAGTTATGCCTGTTCACTAATACAACACATAGTCATGGAATTTCTCCTAGGTGCTAGGTACCGTTTTAGGCATTTGGGATATATCCATGAATAATACAGATCAAGATCCCTGCTCTCATGGAACTTATAAGAGGAAGCAGACAATAAACAGTAAAGATAATTATCAGTTAATTTATAGTAAATTAGGCTAAAAGTGCTGTAGAAAAAAAGAGCAGTGTAAGGGACGTCAGAAGTGAGGGTGGAGGCTGGGCACTTGATAATGTTTTATAAAGTGGTCAGATTGGACCTTATTGAAACGGTGGGACTTGAGCAAAGACTTGAAAGAGGTGAGGGAACCAGTCAAGTGCTTATCTGAGGAACGACTATTCCAGGCAAAAAGAACCGCTAAAGACAGAACTAGTGAGGAAGGCAAGGAGGTGGAAACAGAATGATCCAGTGGGGACGAGGCCAGATTCCATAGGGTCTTGGAGGTCCATATAAAGGCTTTGGCTTTTACTCTGAGAGAGTGGGGAACCAGTGCAAAGTGCAGCAGAGGAGAGTCATGATCTGACTTAAATTCCAAAGGATCACGCTGGCTGCCATGTAAAGAACAGATTGTAAGGGGCAAAACTAGAAGCAGGGTATTTCTGCAATTCAGCAAAAAGTGTGGTAGCAGCAGTGGGTGTAGAGAGAAATGCTTAGACTTTGAGTATGTATCAGAAGTAGAACCAGAATGTGGAGTTCCAAAGTTCCCATCGTGGCTCAGTGGTTAACAAATCCGAAACCATGAGGTTGTGGGTTCGATCCCTGGCCTCGCTCACTGGGTTAAGGATCTGGCGTTGCTGTGAGCTGTGGTGTAGGTTGGTGGCTACAGCTCCGATTAGACTCCTAGCCTGGGAACCTCCGTATGCTATGGGTGGGGCCCTAAAAAAAATACAAAAAAAAAAAAAAAAAGTAGAACCAGAATGATTTCCTAACAGATTAGATGAGGGGTGAGAGTGAGACAGAGGAGACAAGGACCCGAGTGTCTGGAAGAATGAATTTACCATCAACTGAGATATTGTGGTGGTTTGATAACTTGTCTACACATTCTTTGATGTTTCTCTCTTCAAGGGGAGGAGCTTAATTTCCTTCTCTTTGAGTGTGGACTATATTTAGTAACTTGCTTCTAATGAATAGATTGTGGTGGAAGTGGTGAGGTTTGACTGCAAAATGGGGTCCTGAAAGGCATTCATTGGGCCTTGTTCTCTTTGGGATCAGTTATTTGAGGGAAAGCCAGCTGCTATGTCGAGAGGACACTCAAGCAGTGGTAAGGAAGGGCCCATGTTGCGTGGAACTGAGGCCTCCTGATGCCAGCAATGAGTTGTTACACGGTAATAGATATCCGGTACTGATGGGAAAAGCCAGGAGCAGCAGGCTTGGTGGTGGAGATCAGGACCTCAGTTTGGGGCAGGCTAAGTTTGAAATGTGCGTTAGACATGAGGGTGCAGATGTCACGGGGGCAATTGGATGTATGTCTGTAGTTGGTGAGAAGTCTGGTCTGGAGATGGGCACTTGGAAGTCAACAGCATGTAGGTCATATTTAAAGCCGTGGGGCTGAATGAGAACATCCTGGAGTGAGTGTAGGTGTGGGTGTAGACTCTAAAATGTTACCAGTGGTAGTTTCTAGATGATGCGGTAATTTTAATTTCAAAAAGTTGCTTATCTATACATTTTAAGATTTTCTACAGGGCCCAAATATTATTTAGTTTAAAAAAGAATTTTAAAAATTGGGTGTCTATGTGAAAAGCACAGGTAGAATTGTTAAGATACAGGGTTTTTTTTTAATATTTATGTGACTAGCTTAAGGTCTGCACTTTATTTTACAGAGAATGGGGACTTCGGGAAGGTTTCTTGCTGTGCATATTTTCTCTACATCAGAAATGAATAAAATAGTTCCTGTTCCCATATAGTAGTTTATAGATTTAGGTGGCAATGTTATGTTATTTTTTTAAAAAAGAAACTGTTTCTACTTTCTTTGAGTTTATCCATTGCCAAAATATAAATAAGTGGTTGATTTTATTTTGTTATTCTAACAGTAATGCAAGTTTATTACTTTCTTCTTATTTTTACATTTTCTAAAGAAAGACAGAAGAAGGCATTCATGCTTTCATGGTCTATATATATCCTAGTTAACTTACTCATACTTTGATATATTTCCTTTCTTTCACTTTGATTTAACTTTTAAAAATATCGTTGCACTTACACTGTGATTATCCAGCTTTTTCCTACTCAGCAGTTGATATATTTGTCCTTTTCAGACTTCAAACCATAATTTAATGTCAGTGGCAAAGTTTATAAAGTGCCTGTGCTGTAGTTATTTTAGCAATTGCCTAATTATTGCACATTTAGGTTGTTTACAAATTTTCAACATAAATGCTGCTTCAGTTAACATCTTTCTGTAGAAATCCTTTTTTTCATATACTAGATTTTTAGAAGTGGAATGACAATGAAAGAGATGAACATTTTACAGATTTTAATACATATTGCTAAATAAATGTGATTTTTTTATTATTCTGACTACAACTGTAAATTTAGGTTGATTTTAGGTTAGGAACTTGACATGAAAACAATTGTTTGGGCAATATAAGAGAGCATAAGAATGTTCAAATTGTATGTACCATTAATATGTACATGTGGTGTATGACGTATGGTTTATAATACTGAATGAAGCTAGTGTTTCTTATTCATCTATATTTTTCCATTTATAAATAGAAATAATTCTGTCTAGGTAGTTTTCTATCCATTGCATAATAGTGTTTTATTTTATAAGGCACTGTCAATTTTTTTAAATTGAAGTATGGTTGCTATATAATATTTTTTTTTATTTTTTATTTTTTATTTTCCCACTGTACAGCAAGGGCTATATAATATTATATAAGTTATAGGTGTACAATATGGTGATTCACAATTTTTATAGGTTATAATTTACTGGCTATAGTCCCCATGGTGTAAAATATATCCTTGTAGCTTATCACCGGTTTGTTCTCTATATCTGTAAGTCTGCTTCTTTTTTGTTATATTCATTAGTTTGCTGTATGTTTTTTTTTTTTTTTTTTTTTTTGGTCTTTTGTTTTTAGCTATTTCTTGGGCTACTCCCACGGCATATGGAGGTTCCCAGGCTAGGGGTCTAATCGGAGCTGCAGCCACCGGCCTACGCCAGAGCCACAGCAACGCGGGATCCGAGCCGCGTCTGCAACCTACACCACAGCTCACGGCAACGCCGGATTGTTAACCCACTGAGCAAGGGCAGGGACTGAACCCGCAACCTCATGGTTCCTAGTCGGATTCGTTAACCACTGCACCACGATGGGAACTCCTGCTGTATGTTTTAGATTCCACATATGAGTACTAGTATACAGTATTTGCCTTTCTCTGACTTCTTTCATTAGCATAATGCCCTCCAGTTCACTCCACATTGCTGAAAATGGCAAGATTTCGTTCTTTTTGTGGCCGAGCAGTATTCCATTGTGCAATCTATAGACTCAATGCAATCTCTATCAAAATACCAATGCTGTTTTTCACAGAACTGGAACAATTACTTTTAAAATTTGTATGGAAACACAAAAGACCCTGAATAGCCAAAACAACCTTGAGAAAGAAGAACTGAGCTGGAAGAATCATGCTCCCTGACCTCAGACCACACTAAAAAGCTACAGTATCAAAACAGTATGGTACTGGCACAAACAACAGAAACATAAATCAGTGGAATAGGAGAGAGAGCACAGAAATCAACCCACATGTTTAAGGGCACTTAATCAGTGACAAAAGAGGTAAGAATATACAGTGGGGCAAAAAAGTCCCTTCAAGTCATGCTAGGAGAACTGGACAGCTACGTGTAAAAGAATGAAATTAGAACATTTCTAATACCATATGAGGCATTGTTAATTCTTTAAAAATGTTTTTATTTTTATTTTTTTGGCTGCTCCCACAGTGTGCAGAAGTTCCTGGGCCAGAGATCAAACCCATACCAAAGCAGCAGCCTGAGCCACAACAGTGACAACGCCAGATCCTTAACCCATCAGGGAACTCCAAGGCATTGTTAATTATTTTATTATTATTATTATTTTTATTTTTAGGACCACACTTGCAGCATATGGAAGTTCCCAGGCTAGCTGCAACTGCCTGCCTACTCCACAGCTACAGCAATGCAGGACCCTAGCTGTGTCTGTGACCTACACCACAGCAATGCCTATCCTTAACTGACTGAGCAAGGCCAGGGATTGAACCCACATCCTCAGGGATACTAGTCGGGTTCGTAACCTGCTGTGCCACAACAGGAACTGTTAATTCTTAACGATAGGAATCACATAGCATTTTTCAGAGCTGTGCAATTCAATCCTTTGGCCAAAAATGACAATAAGACATTAGCAAATAATACTTTCTGTGTAATGTAAATTGGATTTTGTAATTTTCAATTACTTTGCATAAGTATTCCAGTTTTATTTCATATGTTCTTAATTCTGTTAAATCTCATGCCATGTTAGACGTTTATGTATTTGTCTCCTTCACAAGTCTTTATTTGCTTCTGCCTGGCATGATGTATTTTGTCTGTAGGCATACTCAATATTATAACACATTTTGTAGCTCTGTAAGTGTTCAGAATTATTAATTATTCATAGTAAATGAATTAATTTCATGTCAGATTTACAGTTAAAAATCCTGTACAGCATACTTTTCATCTCATATTTTATTATGTATGAAGGGGAAGAAAACTAATATTTATTGATTACTTATTATGTGCCAAGGATGAGGCTCTAGCCTTCAAATATATGATCTCATTTCATTATCACAAAATGCCTGTGAAGTAGAAGTTATTACACTCATTTTCTACATGAAAAGATAGGCCCAGAGGAATCCTGGTTAAAATGTAAATCAGATCATGTCACGTTGCTGCACAAAACTCTGCCCTTGTCCAGCATAGCAGCCTTTAGCCATGCAGGCACCTGAAATATCATTTGTCCTAATTAAAATCTGCCGTAAGTGTAAAACACACAGTGGATTTCCAAGACTTAGTACGAAAAAGAAAATGTAAAATATCTTGTTAATAACTTTTTATGTTGATTACATGTTGAAATGATAATATTTTGGATATATTAGATTAAATAAAGTATCATTAAAGTTAATTTTACCCATTGCTTTTTTTTATTTCCTTTTTTAAAGTGTGGTTACTAGGAAATCTTAAATTGCTTGTGGCTCCCATTATATTTCTGTTCTACACACTGCATGAGTGGCTTTTGTGCCGCTCAAACTGGTCTACAAGGTTGTTTGCTGTGTGTCCTCTGTTGCTTTCTGATCTCTCCTCTTGCTATGCTCCCCGTTGCTCACTCCTCTCTAGCATCTTCCTGCTTAAGCACACCAGGCTGTGTACATCCTCAGAGCCTTTTCCTTTGTTGTTCCTGTGTGGCTGTGGCTGTGGCTGTGGCTGTGGTGTAGGCCAGCAACCGCAGCTCCGATTCAGCTCCTGGCCTGGGAATGTCCATGGGCTGCAAGTGTGGCCCTAAAAAGAAAAAAAAAATTCCACTCTCTCAGGCCTACTTTAGCCATCTATCTAAAGTTACAGGTGCTTCCTCCCAATCCTTGTTTTTTTTCTTAACGCTTAACACTGGCATGCTCTCTATTTTACTTATTTAGTGTCTCTTCCCCACTAGAATTTGAGCTCCATGAGGGCAGGAATTTTGGCCAGGCTTCAGTAATGGCTTAATCTCCAGCATCTAGTAGTATCTGACAGATATTGGGGCTCCCTTAATAATTGTGCAACTGAATTGAATACAGTTGCAGCCACTTTAACTGAATACATTCAATCAGGAGGCCTAGACCTTTTGTGACAAAGAGCGCTCACCATTGTAGAAACTGGTGAGAGGCGATGACAGTCCATTACAGAGGCTCTGAAGAAGGGCCAGAAACCAGTGAAACAGGTGGGAGGACTTGTGCCTGTGCACCAGCTCCTGCACTTTGCACTGCCTGCAGTGCTGAAGTGCATAAGAGCCAACTTAGACCTTGCCACTTTCCTCACCAGCAAATTAGAAGGTAAGCCATCACATTTGTTGTGTCAGGAAGAGCAACTCCACTGGGCTTAGTCAGCTCAGGCTGCTGTAACAAAATACCGCGAGTTGGGTGACTTGAACAACCACCTTAACATCTCACAGTGCTGAAGGGGAAGTCGGAGGTCAGATGTCATCTGATCCAGTTCCTGGTGAGAGGCCTCTTCCAGGTTCACAGATGGTCATCTCCTTGCTGTGCCCTCCCGTGGTGGGAAGAAAGAGAGCTTGATACGCTTCCTCTGCTTATAAGGACACCTCTCGTCATGGGGTTCCGCCCTCATGACTTCATCTAAATCTGCTAAACTCCCAAATCCTCACCTCCTAACCCTATCCCATTGGGCTGGGGGGTGGAGTTGCAGCGGGTGAATTTGGGGAGCAGTACGTACATGCAGTCCATAGCATCTGGCTACCCGCTTCCACATCCAGATCTTTCTAGGAATCCATTGATCATGTTATCCACGCTCTGCACAGATTTTCAGTGTCCATTTATAGTATTGTTCCCTGTGGACACAATAGGGTACATCACATCTCTAGAACTTACCTCGCATAACTGAAACTTCAAACATGTCGATCAGCTAGTCGCCGTTTTCCCCTCCCCACAGTCCCTGCAAACCACCATTCTGTTCTTGCTTCCTCTACGAGTTTGACTGTTTTAGATACCTCTTGGGGGTGGAATCATGCAGTATTTGAACTTCTGTGACTAGCTCATTTCATATAGCGTAATGTTTTCAAAGTGCGTTAATGTCGTTGCCTATTGCAAGATTTCCTTTTTTACGGCTAGACAATATTCCATTGTGTGTATATACTCTGTTTTCTTTATCCGTTCATCTGTTGATGGACATTTAGATTGTTTCCACATCTTGGCTATTGTGTATAGTGCTGCAGTGGACATGGGAGTGCTAGTATCTCTTCAAGTTCTTGGTTTCAGTTCTTTTGGATGAATACCCAGAAGTGGGATTGATTGTTGGGTCATATGGTAGTTTTGTTTGAGAATTTCTTGAGGAACCTTCATACTAGTTTCTATATTGGTTGCAACATTTTGCTTTCCTACCAACTGTGAACAAGGATTCCACTTTTCTCCACATCCTCACTTGCTCACATTGGATTCTGTTTTTGATAATGGCCACCCACATGTGTGTGAAGTGATATTTCATTGTGATTTTGATTTGCAGTTCCCCAGTGATTACTGACATTGAGCATCTTTTCCTATGTCTGTTGGGCATTTGTATGTCTTCTTTGGAGAAATGTCTTTAGCCAATTTATTAATTAGGTTATTAGCATTTTTTTACTCTTGAGTTGTAGGAGTTTCTTATATACTTTGGAAATTAATCTCTTATCAGATATATGGTTTGCAAATATATTCTTTCATTCCGTCGGTTGGCTTTTCACTCTCTTGATTGTTTCCTTTGCTGTGCAGAAGCTTTTTAGTTTGATGTAGTCCCACTTTTGCTTTTGTTACCTGTGATTTTAGTGTCATAGCCATGAAATCATTTCCAGAACCCAAATCCAAAGCTTTCCCTCTATGTTTTCCTGTAAGAGTCTTAATAGTTTTAAGTTTTACACGTAAGATTTTGATCCCTTGAGTTGATTCTTGTGGAAAGCTTAACAATCCAGTTTCATTCTTTGAACGTGGATATCCAGTTTTCCCAGCACCATTTGTTGGAAGTGACTGTCTTTTCCCTACTGTGTATTCTTGGCATCCTTGTCGAAGATCAGCTGCATAGATTGATTTCTGTGCTCTCTATTCTGTTCCATTGATCTGTATGTTTGTCTTTATGCCAATATAATGTTTTAATTACAAAAGACCTTAATAGCCCAATTTGAAAGAGAACAAAGCTGAGCACACTTATTGATTTCAAAATATATTACAAAGCTAAAGAATCTTCCAATATCTTAAAGTATAACTTTAACTCTTATGAAAAACCATTGTGTTGACTTCAATTTAGCTGCCTAAATCCTAATCTCACAACATATCCTCCCCCAAACATGTTAATTCAACAAGGAGTACAAGTAAACATGTTAATGAAATTATTCTTTTAGCATTAATTGGCGATCAAGGATACAAGCTTCAGACAACCTGTAAATAGAAAAAATAACCAGCAAATTTCCAACAGAGTTCCTTGCTGCAGACAAGGAGAGTGGAGGAGGGGTCTTTCAAATCTGCGGAAAAGAGGGGAGGAGAGTGGGAGGCTTGATACAGAAGCACAGTGAAAATCTCCCTCAGAAAGAGAAAATCTAAACTAAAATGTTAAAAGTCTAAACAGGTCAGGTCTGGGAGTTGGTAATTTGCAGCACTGAGTATAGGGAAGGAATCTGAACATTAGCAAGGATAGAGGGGGCAACCTTGGCAAAAAGGAGGAGATAAAAAAAGCAGTAGCGAATCAGTGGCCATCATCAAAAAGTCTACAATGAGTGCTGGAGAGGGTGTGGAGAAAAAGGAACCCTATTACACTGTTGGTGGAATTATAAATTGGTGCCACCACTGTGGAAAACAGTATGGAGATTCCTCAGAAAACTAAAAATAGAGCTACTATTTGATCCAGCAGTCCCACTTCTGGGCATCTATCCAGAGAAAACCACAACTCGCAAGGACACATGTACTCCAGTGTTCATTGCAGCACTATTTACAATAGCCCAAACATGGAAACAACCTAAATGTCCATCGACAGAGGAGTGGATCCAGATGATGTGGTACATATACACAATGGAATATTACTCAGCCATTAAAAGGAATGAAACACCGGCATTTTTAGTAACATGGATGGACCTAGAAATTATCATGCTAAGTGAAGTCAGTCAAGACAATGAGACACCAACATCAAATGCTTTCACTGACATGTGGAATCTGAAAAAAGGACAGACTGAACTTCTTTGCAGAACTGATGCTGACTCACAGACATTGAAAAACTAATGGTCTCCAGAGGAGACAGTTTGGGAGGTGGGGGGATGTGGTTGGGTTATAGGATGGAAATCCTGTGAAACTGGATTGTTATGATCATTATACAACTACAGATGTGATGAATTCATTTGAGTTAAAAAAAAAAAAAAAAAGCAGGAGTTCCCGTCGTGGCGCAGTGGTTAACGAATCCGACTAGGAACCATGAGGTTGCGGGTTCGGTCCCTGCCCTTGCTCAGTGGGTTAACGATTCGGCGTTGCCCTGAGCTGTGGTGTAGGTTGCAGACGCGGCTCGGATCCCGCGTTGCTGTGGCTCTGGCGTAGGCCGGTGGCTGCAGCTCCGATTTGACCCCTAGCCTGGGAACCTCCATGTGCTGCAGGAGCGGCCCAAAGAAATAGCAACAACAACAACAACAACAACAACAACAACAACAAAAGACAAAAAAAAAAAAAAAAAAGCAGTGGCAATAACTCTCAGGTACCTGGAAATAAGGAGAAGGAAGAAAGTAATGGGGGAAACTGAAGATCAGGCAGAAATGGAAGAGAACTAGAAGCCATGCCAGTTACTTCCTATCATCCCTGATAACTCAACATCATCCATTAAATAAACTGAACTTTACTGACAGAAGGGAATACTTGCACACTAGGATCCCTGTCCATGAAATGCCTAGCAATAAGAGAAATCATAAATAAAGGGTAAATTACGGAGTTCCAGGGTAGCTCAGCAGTGATGAACCCAACTAGTATCCATGAAGATGCAGGTTCAATTCCTGGGCTCACTCAGTGGGTTAAAGATCTGGTGTTGCCACAAGCTGTGGTGTAGGTTGAGGATGCAGCTCAGATCTGGTGTTGCTGTGGCTATGGTACAGACCAGTGGCTGTGGCTCTGATTTAGCCCCTAGCCTGGGAACCTCCATATGCCACCAGTGTGGCTCTAAAAAGACAAAAAGAAAAAAGAGTAAACTACAGGGTGTCTAAGGGAAGATACATTGAAATGATAATTTGAGTCACTGAATTTCGAAGAAGAATTTAAATGAGGTTAAGAAAGACATTAAAAAGGTCCTAGAGAAGGTAGTTGAAGTGAAGACAGAGGAAGACGATCCAGCATGTAATTGGAACCCCTGAAGAAGAAAAACAAAATATTTGAACCAAATTCTTAAAAGATGTAATCCAAGAAAATTTTCCAGCAATAAGAGTAAACTTAAGTCTACGTACAAAAGGGTCAGTGTGTCCCTTCTGCCTCAGAGTGCCCAACCCCAATACATATCATAGTAAAACCATTCGACTTTAAAAACCAGGGGAAATTCCTCAAGCAAAAAGAACAAATTACGTAACGGCTAAGAAAATCAGTCTGGCATCAGACTTTTGAGAGTAGCATACAAAGTAAAGTAAGAGTGGAGCAGTATTTTCAAGAAACTCAAGGATAGAAAGTGTAAGCCAAGGATGTGACACCTAGCTGTCCTTCCTATCAAGCTACAGAAAAATAGTTTAAAACATGTAGCACTTGGGGGATACTGTGCCTCTGATCCGTTCCTGAGGAATACACTAGAGCAGTGGTGTTCAGAATGTAGTCCCCAGACCAGCAACATCAGAATCACCTGGGAACTTGCTAAGAATGTATATTCTCAGGTCCAACTCAGACCTGCTAAATCCAGAGCTTCGGGGTGGAGTGTATCATTTTGTGTTTAAGCAAGCCCTGCAGATCATTCTGATGTGCCTTCTATAGCAGGAGAAGAAACTTCTTCCAGCCAAGGAATGATTGAAGACACTTTGGCAGAAGACTGATTGCAATCATTTAATATATTGATTGTAGATTTATGTCTAAGACCTGGTGAGAACATGATTGGCAAAGCCGTACATGAAGCATTAAAGTATACTGCCAAGGTAGAAAGAATACACATGAAAAATGAGAGAATAAGAGACAGAGAAAGGCAAAAGTAGAACAAGACCAGTAGTTGTTGTATAGGTGGAAGTCAGAGGATACTATTTAAAACTGACAAACAAGATAGTAAAAGATTAAGAAAAGGTGATTAAAGTTATAAAAGATAAAAGGCAAAGGTAACTGGTAGAATAACTCAGTTAAATGCAGTACATGATCCTGTGCTGAAAAAAATTACTGAGAGAACTTTATTGGTACAAATGATGAAATTGGAAGATAGAATGTAGATTGCATAAAGTATGGATCAGTATTAAACTACCTGAAATTGATAACTGTAATGTGAATACTCAAGAATATGTTCTTGTCTTAGAGAAAACAAGCACATGATGATATATGTAACCTATTCTCAAGTGTTCATAAAAAGGGTTAAACATTTGAGAGAAAAAAGCAAATGGGAAAATGTTAAAATTTGGTGAGTCTATAAAAGATATGTTTTTTTGTGCCATTCATACAAGTATAATGTAAGTTTGAAATTATTCTAAAATACAAAGTTTTGAAAAATTATGTCAATCAGTCATTTCCAACTAAATCATTTAGGTTCCCCCAGTTCCCTGTTACATAGGTTTATTGTATGTATTTGAATGGAATAAACGTTCACGTCTTTAGAATATTTTCAGACTTTACTAATGCATTATCAATGATTTTAATACATTTGAATTTAGTGTTTCTTACTAGAACAAGATAGTGATGACTAATGTTATTTTTCTCCCTGAAAGGATCAAAATTATGCTAAGAATTGCTAGATGTAAGAGCAGATTTTGATGCTATAAAAGATTGGAATGACTTTATAATTTTATGAAAGTGTTAAAAATATGATTGCCAGGAATTCCACTCCTAGGTATTTATATAAAAACACCAATTTGAGGAGCTATCTGAACCCCAGTGTTCATAGCAGCACTATTTACAATAGCTAAGATACGGAAGCAACTTATGTGTCCATCACAGATGACTGGATAAAGATTCGGCCCTTAAGAAAGAAATGTTGCCATTTGCAGCAACATGGATGGACTTGGAGGGTATTATGCTCAGTGAAATAAGTCAGACAGACAAATACAGTATGATAGCACTTATATGTGGAATCTAAAAAGTATAGCAAACTAGTGAACATAACAAAAAAGCAGACACACAGATACAGAGAACAAAGTAGTGGTTACCGGTGGGGAGAGAAAAGGGGGGAGGGGAAATAGAGTCCTGGGGGACTAAGTGGTACAAACTATTAGGTACAAAATAAGCTACAAGGATATGTTGTACAACATGGGGACTACAGACAGTATTTATAACAACTATAAATGGAGCAGTGCCTTTAAAAATTGTGAATCACTGTGTCATACACCTGTAACATATATTGTACAGCAACTATATTTACATTAAAAGAATTAAAAATAAAAAATAAAAATATGGTTGCGATATGTATTGAGTATGATGTGAAGCTAAGAAGAGATGAAAGTTCATTTGATTATTTCTTCACATTTTCACCTCGTAATTCTATCATCATTTACTGTAAACAGACAAAGCAGAAATCGTTTTGCATTGAATACGTATGCTTTTCACTTTGCAATGTTTATTAGTCCAAGCAAAATATCCAGCAAATAAGTTTAGTTGTTTCTTGCTACATATATTAAAACCTAAGAGTGTTAATATAAATTAACTTACAGTGGAAATGGTAAAAATGAGTAAAGCATTATGTTCTGTTATTAAAAAATTCATTTACACTAGCTTTAACTCAATTTTTAAAATGATGGTGAAGGACTTTGTTGTTCTTTTTTAAAGATATGGATGTAATGAGGCCCTTAATAAATGAGCAGAATTTTGATGGAACATCAGATGAAGAACATGAGCAAGAGCTCCTGCCTGTTCAGAAGCATTACCAGCTTGATGATCAAGAGGGTATTTCGTAAGTGTTAGGTTTATATGTCGTTTATTTTCTTCATTCAGTGTGTTAGGCAAGGCACTTAGCTAGATAATGTAGAAGACACAAAGATGAGCAAGACATAGTCCTGCCCTCAAGGTGATTATGCTGTATTTGGGAAAGAAGAAATACATCTAAATTTCAGAGCAGTGTACAGGAATTACTACAATGATGATACACATCAAATGCTATGGATCTTGCAGGAAAGGAGACCTGATTGAGAAGAATGGACATTTTAAGAGAAAGGGCTTCTGAAATGGTTAGGAGTTAGAAGCGGGGAGATAGGTAGTAAACACTTCTTTATGTTGAGTGAATGATATGAAACAAAGTCAGCATCTCAGGAAAGCAGTGGACTGTTTTTAAACCTTTTTGGTTGTTTTGTCATTATTAATAGATTTGAATAAGTTATTATTTCACTGGTAATTGAATAGTAGAGTAACATTTTAATTGACTAAATTAAATAATGTAAAGAATAATGTAAAGTAAAAAATTCCAGGCAAGCATTTTTGTTTTATAAGTTAAAATTTTGTTCTATTCCTCCTAGTTTAATTTGTTTTTTTCTTATCTTTTTTGACTTTCAAATGTATCTTGGAAACTTATGAGGCAAAATCTCTTGGGAGTTGATGCTGTCTAAAAGTTAATAGTATTTACCTCACCTGATGATACACATAGTTTTAGAATTGCATTTTTTTTGTTTTAATTAACTTCCTCTGAGGTTGATAATCATGGGGAACCCCATATGACTTCTGGCCCCTTCAACTTCTGGTTGAATGCCAGTGTTATTTGAGTCCTTGCCTAGATGAATTTCCAGTTCCCTTGTAAGTACTACTACCTTCATCGTATGATTTTAATAGCTTTTGTCCTAAAAATGTTTAAATTTTACAACTTTTACTTTTCAGATTTGTACAAACTCTTATGCATCTTCTTAAAGGAAATATTGGAACTGGCCTTTTAGGACTTCCACTGGCAATAAAAAATGCAGGCATAGTGGTAAGACGCGTCTTTGTATTCTGAAGTTAAAACACAGTTACCAGTCGTAATTTACAGCAAAAAGTATAGCCTAACATCTGGCCTAGTCCAATATAACCTGGTCAGGGTGACAATAAGATAATCATTTAGCTATTGTATTGGTAATAATTCTGTGAACTACGATAATTAATACTAATGAGAATTAATTATTCTTTTCACTTGTACTTAGTTATTTATAGCATTTGGCAGAAAGATCCTAAAATAGTACCTGATTTTTCCATGTATAGTTATATCTTACTGTTTTTGGGGTTTTTATGAATTTAAGTAATGTATTCATATCAACAAATATATTTGTAGAGCAGATTATTTCTGTTGGTAAAATTTTGTGGTAAAATCAACTTCATTTCTATATCCTACTCACAACAATTAGAAAATAAAATTGAAGGATTATAACAATTACAAAACCATAAAAAAGAAACCTAAATTAGGAATAAATACAACAAAAAGATCTAAGCCCTCAGCAATCACAGGTAGAAAAATTTAACACCTATTTTTTTTTTTTTTTTGCTGTGCTCCCAGCATGCGGAAGTATCCTGGGATCGAACCCATACCACAGCAGTGATGCCAAATCCTTAACCCATTAAGCCAACAGGGAACTCTCAAAACATTTGACTATTGTAAAATAAGTAAATAAGTGAAAACAAGTACCAAATTTGTCCATGGAGTGGAAGACTTATTACTGCAGCAAAGTCTAAAATCTTCAGATTGATCCACAGGTTCAATATAATCCCACATAAAATCCTCCCTCCCCCCTTTTCTCCCTCCTGCCCTTTCTGATTCCTTTTTCCTCCCTCCTTTCCTTCCTTCCTTCCTTTTAGAACTTTGAAGGCTTATTGTAAAAAATTTATTCAGAAAATAAAGCATGAAAAGTAACAAAGATAATCTTGAAGAAAGAGAATAAATTTTAAAAAGTTACATGTTACATGGCCAGATACTGTGGCCTATTATAAAGATTTAGTAATGAAGAAAACAAATTGTGTTCTTTAAGATTCCAAATAAAATATGTAGTTTTCAGACTTAAAGAATAATAGTTAAGAAAAGAAATAACAGTATCTTTTTGTAAAGCAATATTCAGCATATTGTTAGAATCAATTATTGTAATTATAGAGAATCTTGAAGTAATGAAATTACATTTAACCTTCTTTTAACTGACAAGTTTTCTAAATAACAGTTTTAACTGTCATCTTTCTCTGCATTTGACTTTGTCCACCCTAATTTAGAGAAACGTAAAAGTTTCTGATAAGCAATATCTTGTCTGTCTCTCTATAATCATTTGGTGGGGAGGGGGTTACACTGTGCAATGGCTTAATGTAGGATCTTAGTTCCCAGACCAGGGATTGAACTGGTGCTGTAGTGGTGAAAGCACCAAATCCTAACCACCTGACCACAAGGGAGCTCCTAATCATTAAACAAATTTTTTTAAAAATTGTTTTTCTTTTTATGGCCACACCTATGGCATATGGAAGTTCCCAGGCTAGGGGTCGAATCAGAGCTGCAGCTGCAGGCCTGTGCCACAGCCATGGCAACCTGGATCTGGGCCATATCTGTGACCTAGGCCACAACTTGCAGCAATGCCAGATCCTTAACCCTGAGCGAGGCCAGGGATCGAACCCTCATCCTCATGGACACTATGTTGGGTTCTTAACTCACCAAGCCACAATGGGAACTCTGAAACTTTTTAATTTTAGTTTTAGTAAAAAAAATACTTGATGTTTTTAAGTACTACTTTAATTTCAAATTATTTTCTAGGCAGTTTCTCACACGTAATTCTCAGCAGGCAGTCTATAGAAGTAGATTGCTAGCGATCCCAGATGATGTAGTACTTTTTTTTAGTCATTTAGACAATGATTCATAGTTGCATATAACTCTCATGGTGGGAAACTGACTTGCCATCTGATCTCAAATAGGCTGTTGTATTCTGCCCTACTTTATATCTATACTCTGCATTCATAGCTTTGGGTAACCAAGTTGATAAAATGGAATCCTATGATTGCCTAAATTTTTCTGTATCAAGTTTATTAATTTTTCCTTATGCAAAAGACTCTTTAATCATTTTGTCTAACAAATATTTATTCGCTGCAAAATAGTAGTCCATTGTCTCATTGTGTATGAGGTAACTTAGGTTTTATTAAACTTAATTTTTAAATGTTATGCAATTTTTCTCCCACAGCTTGGACCAATCAGCCTTGTGTTTATAGGAATTATTTCTGTTCACTGTATGCACATCTTGGTACGTTGCAGTCACTTTCTATGTCAGAGGTAAATGTGGATTCGTTAAGTTTATTTACTTCAAAGCTATGTATTTATTTAAAGCACCAGAGAGTCTTATATTTCTAATGTGCTTTGGAACTAAATTATATTTCCCATAATCTATTACACAGACAAGTCTAAGATAGTGAATATGGAAAAAGGTAGCACTTCATATGATTGAAATCTGGTCAGAATGTATCTACTTCTTTTAAAGTTAGTGAAATAGAATGGCTTATTTTATATAGTATAAATGAAAAGTATTGGGGAAGATATATGGGGAAAATGGAGGCAGCAGTAGTAATGGTTTTAGTTACGGAATAATAGTCTTCAGTTTGTTAGTAATTTAATTTAGGGTGTAATGCCTTTGGTGTTCTTTGCTAATATGTGGGTTGGTAGATAGTCGATAAAATAATATTCTTTTGTCTTCATTTTTGTATCGTGATATGGCTTTATTGGACAATGGACCAACTTTTAGAAAAATAAGTATTGTCTATTCTGATAAACTTATATTCTAATCTTTTAACTCTTTCTGTTGCTTTTAAATGTTTTTAAAACTTTGGCCAAGTCATTTATGATCTTTCAATAACGATGTATCCTTGAAAAAAAATGTAAGAGAGACTATGGCTATTTTGGTGATTAAATAAGGTAGTTAATATGACAGTATATTATGAAGCCCTGTACAGATGTATTAAATAACGCTGTTCTAAGAGTGGAATTATTTAGACATGAACAGGGTAGTTGATATTTTTAGGTAATTGAAATATTTAAATCACCAAAACACAAATATTAGGTTATATGAATTCTACAAATATATAAACTTTTAACAGTGCGTTAAAAACTAATATGTTGGTAAAAAGGATATATAAACTTTTAAATTTCATGAGATCCCTTTGGGAGTATTCAGATCTCGAAATTTTGACAGCTCTTCTGTCAGTGTAACCCATTTATTTGATGTTCTTTTCAAAGGATGGGTTTATGAACCAATTTAAAATTTTTCTTTTTCATATGCATCTGTGTCATTAAATTTCAGGTTTAAAAAGTCAACATTAGGTTATAGTGACACTGTTAGTTTTGCTATGGAAGTAAGTCCCTGGAGTTGTCTGCAGAAGCAAGCAGCATGGGGACGGTAAGTACTTGCTAGGTTATTAACATCTGACTATTGAAATTACATTAATTTTTAAGTATTTTAATCTGATAAAATAAATTAAGAGAAGTATGATAAGCTGGGGGGGGGGACATAATCTTTAGAGTTAGGGGGACTTGGCTTCAAATATGAATGCTACCATTTTACAAATGTATGACCTGAGTCAAAGTATTTTTTACTTTGTTTTAGTTTTTTTCTCTGTCAAATGAGTTTATAATACTTATTACTTCACAGGATTTTTATAGCAGTTTAAATAAAATAATGTTTATAAAGCACCTAGCTAACCTTTGATATAACCATGTTCAGTGATTTTTAAGTAAAGGAAAAAACACAAGAAAAATGTTACCATCTCTATTTCAGATAGAATTGTAGTGTTTAGCTGCATGCTCATAAGACATCTGAAATTTGTATTTTAGTGTCATCTTGTTTTTATTATTATATTGTTTAAATATAACTTTATCGTTGGTAGACATGGCTGCAAAAAGACTGGAAAATAAGCATAGGCAATTTACAACATGCTGACCATGGTACAAATGATATGTGCAGTGGAAATTAAAGGAAGGAAAAGAACAGTGTTAGTAGTGTGGTTCATGGTTAAATATAGCCTTTCTGGGGATTTTCCAGAAGTTAGTTTTGTTTTATTCCCTGCTCAGAGTTCCTGATATACTGTGTAGGAGTAGGAAGAAAACAGCCCAGTGCCCTAGGGATTTCCCCCCTGGAATCCTGTCTTTTTCCTTCTGCCCCAGTCAAGAGGCAGCTTTGTCTGTGTTTTCTCTCAAAAAGGTGGCTTTCAGGTAGACATGGCTGGAATGATTTTTGGTAAAGATATTAAAACCAAGGGTGGAAGATACCAATCTCAGTATGTTACAAATGAGATCCCTGAAGAACCACAGAGAACTAGAGAGTTCTGGCAAAAATGAAGATAGGCAAGGAAGGGCCCTTCCAATTTCACATGGGAGGAGGAGGGGCTGTAGATTTTTAGACGACATTGCTTGGCAGCTTGCCATTAATGGTCAAACAAGAGACTACAATGAAACAGTAAGTACGCTATGGTAGTTGCTCATTGTTCCCAGAACAGTGGGCGAGAAGTATGGGCTGTGTATTAATAACATGTAGATAGATTATAATCATACCCAAATAATGCTAATGTGATTTTCTTCCTCATTCCCTTAAAGTATTTTATTTGGCTGACATTTTCTAGACTATCTCAAAAAATATAAATGGAGCTAAGCTACTGGCGAGGTCTCTGGTAGTATGCTTAGGGCCAGGCTCCCAGTCCTCTCCCATCCCGTGTTCTTATTAGTGATTTGGATGGTAGGGACGATACTCATATCTGCAAAGGACAGGAAAGTGGCAGGGCTGGGAATGGGTCGTTCTGAAAAAGACCGTGAGAAGTAGGAGAGATGGGCTTAATCAAAACAATGAAATGCTCTCATGAAATCATTTTATAGACAGTTATTCTTTAACCGTTGAATTGAAGAAGTAAATGATGGGAAATTTTTGGCCTTTTAACTTATGTAATATCCTTTTGCTCAATAGTAATTCTGCTAATATACGGATCATAAATATATGCTCTTTGTAGAAAATTAATGTTTTAATTTAAGCCTATTTCTTACTTTAGGGAAGTAAAAAAAACGCATGCTATTATGAAATGTTTTAAGATAGTTTAAAAGAGAAAGAATATATTGATATTTCAGCTGCTCTTATTAATACTTATTTGTGGGTCTCTTTTCAGGAGTGTGGTTGACTTTTTTCTGGTGATAACCCAGCTAGGATTCTGTAGTGTTTATATTGTCTTCTTAGCTGAAAATGTAAAACAAGTAAGTATTTTAAAAATAAGTTAAAGCAATTTTAAAATCGTTTTCTTCCAGGGTTATAGTTACGGCATCACATTTCCTCTCAGTAAGCTGTGGTTGAATATGAAAATGGATTCCTTTCATAAATAATGTATCTTTCTAGATTTTCTTCGTCTTCTTTTTTGAAAGTTGTGTTTCTATTACTATTGTTGATTTTACTTTTCTTGCTGTTATATCAGTAATGCTTGTTCCTTCAGATCAAAACAGGCATAATTTGGAGTTCCCATCATGGCACAGCAGAAACAAATCTGACTAGGAACCATGAAGTTGCAGGTTCAATCTCTGGCCTTGCTCAGTGGGTTAAGGATCTAGCGTTACCAAGAGCTGTGGTGTAGGTCACAGATGCATCTCAGATCTGGCGTGGCTGTGGCTGTGGCTGTGGCTGTGGTGTAGGCCAGCAGCTGTAGCTCCAATTAGACCCCTTGCCCGGGAACTTCCATACACTGGAGGTGTGGCCCTAAAAAAGCAAAAAACAAAAACAAAACAAAACAAAAATAGGCATAATTTACTGATTCTTGGCTACTTGAAATTTAGATCTCAAAAGCAGATCTCTGGATGTTTTGGTAGCATATTTTTTACATTGATATTTTATAAAGAAATATCTCGCTTTAGCCAGCAGCCTACCCTGCAGCGGCTCAGGTTGCTGCTGTGGCACAAGTTCGATCTCTGGCTCAGGAACTAAAATCTAATAATTACTGCCATTGTCTGAAAAGATATGGTGTCCAGAAATGTACAGTGTTCTGTAATTCTCTCCATATTATAAAGGGTGAAGAGGAAATGGTTTGCAGTCTTGGTAGAGATGGTCAATTTGAACAAACATGCAAAGCACTGAAATAAAACAGCTCCCCTTCTCAGAACAGTGCCAAAGCACCGTTCTTTATGCTTCTTGGCCTTTATTATTCCTAATTAACCCCCTGCTCTTCTTTAATCATTATTTTAATCAACAATATTTATTAATTATCCATTTGTTCATGATGCAATGGTAGAATTTTATGTAGTAATATGTAGTACTTCTCTTGTAGGTATTTTAGTACAAAACGGTGTGAATATGTGTTCTAAAGAATCTGTGTATATATTTATAAAGTATATATTTGACTCACTTTTCTAAGTATAAACTATGTTTCATTTTATATTTAGACCAAGAATTGGCAAACTTTTTTGGTAAAGGGCCAGGTAATAAGTATTTTCAGTTTTGCAGGCCATATGATCTCTGTCTCAACTCAGCCATAGACCACAGTACATTAGATACGCTGTATTCCAATAAAATTGTATTTGCAAAAAATAGATAGTAAGTTGGATTTGGTCTGCAGGCCATAGTTTGATAAAGTTGTTGGCTTAGATTTTTAATATTGGAAAGGCTCACTGAGACTTTCTTTTATACATAAAAGAGTTGATGCTTTTATCAGCATTACTTGTTACAGATGATGTGCTTTTGATTTTACAGGTATTTAATTCCACAAGTCACATATTTTTAGAATTACTCAGTTCTAAGAGGCTGTTTATTGTTAAGAGAAGACATAACCTTCGTTGCCTAGAACACAATGGAAATGATGCCTTTCTAGGATTGTGCAGCATGGTAGTACTGCATCTTTTCTGTCATCTCCTAAGGGCTGCAGACAAGCTCGATTTAAATTTTTGAATAACGTTAATGCCTTATAATATTATATTTGTAGGCTATAACATACACATTTAATTTTTACAACTACTCTGTCATGTAATGAAATGTATGCTCATTTTATGAATGAGAAAATGGAGCTTCACAGCATGAGCAGTGTGCCCCAAGTCATGTGACTTCGGCAGAAACCTAGGTCTCTGACACAGTTGCCACCTCGGTATATTGATTGTTCATGACTGGACAGAACCTTGTCTGATTTTGGTTGTCTGTATATGTGTGTGACTTAGAGTGTATTAAGTACATAAAATAAATATCTCTAAGCCTAGGATTGGTGACTTTCTCTTGTGAAATACTATCAGTTGCTTCCAAAGTCGAATAGAAGAATTTAACTCATTTGCACATATCCTAAGAGGACCAGGTAGAAGTCACTCTGGAAAGTGAGGAGAAGCTTGCTGCAGGTAGAAAGATGAAAGTTCTTTCGAGGCATGAGGAGCAGCATGGAAAAAGGCATTCAGTCAGACTTGAGAAAAGTTGAGAAGCAGCACTGAGCATCTCACCTCAGCAGAGCAGACAGATGGTCACTGAAACAGCATCATCAGAGACGTTCACTCTCTCTCCAGAGGTGTTCTCATGTTTAATGGCAGCCTCCAATAGAAGACACATGGGCTGATGAGAACTTACTAATTGCTACTATTTTTACAGTTAAAAGCGGTAAGATCATTGCTGCCATAATCTACATAAACTTGAAGGCTCAGTATTTCATCAAGTCAGAGAATTAAGGGTTTAGTTCCCATGCAGATGTGTCCACCTCCTGCCCTGTGACTGCTCTATGGCTGTTCTTGGTCCCATTAAGCCATCGTAGGCGCTTGGCCGGGGGAAGAGAACTGTGGTGCGTCGAGTGATTCTAGTCCTTCGTGGTTAAGGTAGCTCTTCTCTGTTCTTACTTAAGGTACTGAAGAAAATGTCTGATAGACAAGATAGTCTATGCCATAAATATATGTATATGTGTGTATACACACACACAGTCTATTCCACAGATATATGTATATGTATATGTATACACACACACACGTTATGTATATGGGCATTAAGAATAGGGAAAGGATATTATATTCAGAGCAAAAAAATGTTGTGATACCAAAGACCATGGGCTTTAGAGTCAGAAGATTCGAATTCAAATCTGTGCCCTCAGTTTTAATTCACACATAGGATAAGACCCTCTAATCCCTGGCCAAGCCTCGGTTTCCTTATTTATAAAATGGAAATAGTAGCAAAATCTCCCCATGTTCTGCATAAACGTCTTGTGAGGCTCAAGTGTCAAGAGGTTAGTGAAAGCCTTTATCAAATGCACTATGCATTTTATATGCAGTATGCAAATGTAGGGTATTATGGCTTTAACTCTGCATTTTAGCTTTGCTGAAGAATATAACCTGCCTTTGGAATTATTAACCATTAAATTACTGAATCATTGAAAAGTTAATAAATAGTGGCTTTTAGTAAATTTGAGCTCTGAATGGAAACAACTGAATTTAGTAATATTTTATTTTATAATATTTATTTCAGTGTTTTGCATTTTGGTAAACATGTGAGATCATAGGAAGTCCTATTAGATAGCCAATCTCTGTCTCTAGAGGGCACCAAAGGACTCAAATGTTTACCTGAATCTTGCTCTGGGTATGTATCTACATTTTTATTTTACTTTATTTTTTAATCTTGAGAGTTTTTATAACTATCTTTCTGACAAAGAATACTAAATTGTTATGAGAGATTTGTGATAGAATTGATTTCAAATTCCCAAGCATTTAATAATTCGAAGAGCCCTAACGATTGAATTGGTTATGTAGCTGCTTTTCTCTTGCCAGGTATCCTTCTTAGAGCTTAATTTTTTTTTTATCATTATCTAATCTGATTATTGGAGGTACTTCGGCAAAACAGAAGTATTTAGCTGTAAGTAATTTGGATACAGAGAAAACTGAGTCAACAAATAAAATATGTTCTTAAAAGCCAAGTAATGTGAACTACCAATTTTGCTTCCATTTCAAATTATGGAAAATAAAATATAAAGTTTGAATGGTTAATTACAAGATAAATGTGAGCTATGCATTTCTTAAATGGTGCATGTTGTAACCTGAGAGTTTGTTAGTCCAGTATGAGTTATAAATTGCTGATATAATTTAAAACTTGTAGATATATTCTCTGTAGTTTAAGAGGATGTGTATGTTTGTAGTGACACCAAACATTGCTTATTGTGGGCAAGTGTAAAATTAAAGGAAACATCTCAATTATCAATCATATCAGGATTTTGTACGTCTGACAAGTTGGCCTCTTAATACTGTATGTTGGGAGAGAGAGCGATGTCAAGGTGAAGGCCTGGTGACTATTTGGGTCTGGGTTTGAATCCAAGAGCCACCACTTGATAATATAAGGGTTTTTTTTTTTTTTTTTTTTTAACCCTCCTTAAATCTCAGTTTCCTTGTCTATAAATTGAAATTAATATTACCACCCACCTCAGAGAGTTGTTTCGAGAATGAAATGAGATGTGTATACAGTATTTAGTTCAGTACCCGACACATAGAAAGTACTCAGAAAATACTTGCTATTATTACTCTAGGGTCTGGTTCTTAAGAATTTATGTATCCAGAGACTTGATGATGTCACTGTGTTCAAAGGAGGGTACAGTGTTTGGGGCAGGTAGATTTTCACTGGTATTTAAATTGTAGTGTGATCTGCCTCTGCTGTGAGTTTTTAAGACTATTTTTAAATCTTCTATAATTTCTGTTTTTGTAAGTTGGATTATGTGATTAATTGAAGCAGGGACAATTTTAACCTATGGAGCCTATAAATCATTAAATCTCTTTGAAAGCTGGATATTAGTTTATGGAAGTAGCTGAATAAATTTTGAGGTAAAGTTAATTTATCTTGTAGAAGTTGTTTTTTGTTTTGTTTTGTTTTTTTCCTTTTTGACAGCATCTGCAGTATGCAGAAGTTCCCGGGCCAGGGCTTGAACCTGAGCCACAGCAGTAACCAGAGCCAGAGCAGTGACACCTCTGAGTCCTTAACAGCTAGGCCACCAGGGGGAACTCCAGTAGAAGTTTTTTGATCTAAGGAAAATTTATTTACTGTCTAACATACGGCCATGCATGAAGTTAGTGTATTCTTAATGACTATTTATTGACAGTGGTAATTTATCAACATTTGCTTTACAGAATACCTTTAAAGTTTGGCTTTGACTTCGTTTTAACTATAGAACATTTCCAAGAGGTACTTAGAGCTAGCAAAGAAAGCTCTTCAACACTGAAGAGAATGCATTGGAGTAGAATACCCAGTGGCCGTTCTAGACAAGTATGCTTCCACTTTGATTGATCTCAGAAGCAGATTGAGCCTTTGCAGGTGTCATAAGCATCACAGTGACAAAGCTTTAGAATAAATTAGTAAATCCATCCCCATAAGTTTCTAATGAACTTTCTTTTCACAGTATAATTTTTAAAGTTATTTTGCAAAGATGATTATCCTATTTTAGGTACCTTTAAATTTGATATGTATATGTATTTCTAGGAAGCTAGAGTATCTTGAAACAATGTAAGTATTTTATTTATTGTAAAGGAATTTATCATAGAGTGTATATAGATCATAATTTTCTTTATATTTCTCCGTTATGATGGCAAGTTGAATGAAGTTTTTTCTCCTCCCTCTCCTTTATTTTCTTGGGAATCCCTTATAGGTTCATGAAGGGTTCTTGGAGAATAAAGTGTTTGTTTTGAATAGTACCAATTCATCAAATCCATGTGAGAGAAGAACTGTTGACCTAAGGATATACATGCTTTGCTTTCTTCCACTTTTAATTCTTTTGGTCTTCATTCGTGAGCTGAAGAATCTATTTGTATTTTCATTCCTTGCCAACATTTCCATGGCTGTCAGTCTTGTGATAATTTATCAGTACGTTGTTAGGGTAAGTAAAACATGTTTTTAACTGTCATATGTTTCGTAATCAGTAAATTTTTTAACTTGGAGGTAAAAGTAATAATAAGTGAAGACTCCACTTGATTTGTGGCACACGGGAGATAATCAGGACACTGGGTCCCTTTAGAGAGGATACTGCTTAGTTGAAAAAAATGGATGACAGAGGGATTGAAAGCACAGGCATTGCAATCAGATCTGATTTTGAATCCTGGTCAGCATGCTTCTGGGTATCCTGGCATTGTTTCAGAAGATAGTAAGACCTACCTTATTAGAGTTGGGCTAGTTAGGATCATGCCTTAGTACACTGCCTAACGTGAAACAAAGAACTCATTAGTGTTTTGGGTTTGTTTTTTTTTTTCTTTCTAAGATTGGAACCAATCACAAGAGATGGGAGTATAGCTGTAATTGTATGACTTTCTTTCATTTCTGCACCTTTATTTGTCGCCACCACTTCAGTTGACTGCCACTACACTAGCTTGTGACTTCTTTATCGACATATGCAGTAACTGCAACCGATTCACTGTTGGTAGTCTGGAGATTCTTAACCCAATTTCCTTGAAAATATCTGTTGATAGAATTCAGGGGATCTACAAGTCTCCTAAAGTTACTTCTAAGATTGTATATATGCATTTTTCTGCTGAGCAGCTGTATAGCTTTTGTCTCTCACAGGAGGCAGGGACTCAAAAAAGATCAAGAATCCCTGTTCTGTTCTTACCTGATACAGTCCTTTTATGCATTGCTTCCAAAGTAGTTGTCCTGAAATCTCTGTTAGCCATTCACTACAGACTTTCCTATGATGGGTCTATATTTCTTTTGTTATCCCACCTGAATTCTAAAGACTCTTCGATATAGCACAGAAGAGTGGAAGGGGATGGGCAGGAAGGTCTCATAAGACTTTCTGGAGTTTGTGACCCCTTAGCTGGACATGTAGAAGTTAATGGAGCAGAAAAGATGGGTCCTTAGGTAGAGGGAACTACGTGAGCCTTGAAGAACAGGTTGGTGTTATCCAATGATCCAAACATTTAATACCCTTTTCATTCTGCCCCTAACATGTTTTTAACCATGTATCACCATGGTATCACGCAGCTCTACCTGTGCTTCAGATGCTCTGGACCTCTCTATTCCCAAATTATCCCTCTGCTTTCGCATTTCAGTTTCTTTGTGCATCCTCTTTTGTTGGCCTTGAATTCCACTTCTAGTCAAGTAAGGCAGAGAACTCAGGAACATGAGGAGACTTGGGGTAGCTGGAAGAAGTAGCCCTTGTGGACCCAGGGATCTTGAACAGGATGTGCCGTTTTGGGGTCTCCAGGTAGAGTTGGGACAAGGCTCTATGAATCAGGACCAAGTAGTCAAAGCCAGAGTCAAGACACATGCACAGATAATAAGGCTAATGGCAACTGTCAAGTCAACAAGTAAAACACGGAAACCAGGAGGAGACAAACTCTAGGGTTGTGAGATAGAAAGCCAAAGTCGGGAAATCATAGAGACCAAAAGAGCAATGAAGTTGGATGGGAGAATGAATTTCACTGGACACCATCCGTAGTGCTTGATAACTGATTATATGGCTCTCAGCTCAGATGCTGAATATGCATATGTATTTCCTGTTGTGGCAGGAGCCATACCCAGTGAGAACAGCCTGGGACTTGCAGGTGGAAGCAGGTAATCAGGAGCATTTAGCTCAGATGGAATGTGTGGGCTTATGGGAAACAATTGCTTTTGGCAGTAAAATCCTAACTGCTTGGCTACAATTAACATAGGATATTTAAAATTTTATTGAAAGATTTATTCACGTTTATAATGCACATTTGCTGCTGTGAAGCCCAGAAATGTATGATTCTTGCTCTTTCATTTTAAATTCTTTTAAATAAGTGAAGGTGTAACTTATTTTTTCCTTTTGTCTCCAGAATATGCCAGATCCCCACAACCTTCCAATAGTGGCTGGTTGGAAAAAATACCCTCTCTTTTTTGGTACTGCCGTATTTGCTTTTGAAGGCATAGGAGTGGTAAGAATTTTAGTCTTTATTATTATTTTTTTTATATCTTAAGTCAACACAAAGACTTATTTACATCTAAAAATACATGTTTTTCTTTTTTGCTTCTATTTTTTTATTCCTAGAAAACAATTTGCAATTTGCTGTGATAGACTTGAATTATAGTTTCATTGTTCCACTAACCAAGCATTTTATCTTAGATGTATCACTTAAACTCTCAAATTCTCTTTTTCATAATATGTAAAATGAAGGCGCTAGAAGGGGTGATTTTTAACGTTTTATTGTGGAAAATTTCAAAACTATACAAAAGTTAGAGAATAATATGATGAACTTTTGCCTAAGCATCACCCAACTTCAAAAACCATTAACTCATGGCTAATTTTATTTGATCTACATATTTCATTTATTCTTCGAAGTCTGAGCTATAGGCAGACAAATCCCAAACATCATATTTTATAGACTAGATGATTTGAAATTAATTGAAATTATTACAAAGTTCCTACCACATAAAAAAGAGTCAAATCTAAATTCTCTTTTTAGATTTATGCATATCGTATTTGAGAAATGACATTATCATGAAGGTAATACTAAGAGGTGCAAACATCCTGAGGAGCCTGAGATCTTAAATATTTCCATTTGAGATGTTCCTAGGTTCTTTTAAAGCCTAGAATGTGTAGATTAGGGGAAGATAGAATATTACTGTTTTTCCATAGCTTATGTTTCGTGATCTGATGGTTTGGTGTGGGAGCAAAACCACTCACAAACATCCACTTATATGAACCACAGACAAAATAGAACTACAGGACAATTTATGCCATTTTACTTGTGTTTCTGCTCTCTCTATATTCTCCTTCAGAGAATTCTCACTAATTCTCATGGCTCCACTTATCCCTGTTACAGATAGAATTGTAGATTTTCATTTCGACTTTAACTGTAAGCTCTCGTTACCTATTGGATATTTCCAGTTAAGTGTTGTTCCTCTGACATCTCAAATTCAGCAACTCCAAAATCTGACACATATGTTTTTTTTTTTAATCCAAAACCAGTTTCACTTTCTCATTTTTCTGTTTCTTTTAGTTTTACTTTCAGTTGCTCAAGCTTGAAACATCAGAGTGTTCCTTTTACCCTGTCCCTGGTTTCCCCATTCCAGTTAGTAATTAAGCCATGTTGAGTCTTCTTTTCGTATTTCCCCTAATCTATTCCATAAATGTGAAATTTTATGCAAAACAACGCTGCTTGACTCAGAGGGGGCCTCTGTAAATGTTCATTTCCTTCCCTTTTTCCTTTTTGAACTGCCCTGTCACTGTTCTTGACCTTAGCTCCTTATTTCAGGTCTGGATCAGAACATCCAAATTGTTTTCGGTTCTCTTTTCTACTAGTCACTTCAAATTTCCATACGGACCTAACTCACCTGAAAAGTGGAAATAATATTTGTTATTATTTCACGAGGTGACTGTGAGGACCTATGTGAGATGCTACGTGCAAAGCTTTTAGAAAAATACCTGGCACATTGTAAGCACTCAGTAAATACTTATTATTATTACTATTATTATTACTTAGTATCTTTTACTGTATGGTCAAAATTGAATGTCCAAAACCTCCAAAGTTTTGCCTAAGAAATTTAATTTTTCGATTAGCCCTTTTTTCTTTATAAGTGTTTTTTTTTATAATGAGAATATTTATTTATCTCATTAAATTGATGGATAACAGATACAGAGGAATAGATACAGAAATAATTATAGACACATATATGCATGGGTTACTATCCACACCTGTATTTCCTAACTGTGCTGAGACTGCTGGAAGCAATGCCACCCAGGGGCAGTGAGCTCCCCCAGCACCCAGGTCTTGATTGCTAAGTACTCCAACAATAGAACCAAAATTCTTTGGAGAAATGGTTGATGGTAGGACCGAAGCAAGGAAATTCAAGATGGGTCTGGAGCATGTTGTAGTGCCAGAAAGTGAAAGTGCTCAAAAGGCAAAAGAATGGATGCCTGTCAAAGGCACACAGGAGGTGGCCTGACAGATCTCACAGTGACCACAGCTGGAACCATGTGAACAACAAAATCAATAGCAGCGTTTGGGGTACATACTCCAGCAAATACATATGAACCCATACTAATATAAATAAAGATTAAATACTTAAATACATCAGACAGATTTCCAAATAACTTATGTAGATACCACCCCCTCCTCCCGGAGCTGCAGCTTACTCTCCCCTAGTCCCGGGAGTATGGGCTGCCTGTGATGACTTACTTGCAAAGAGTAGAGTATGACGAGGGGGAAGGAAAGAACTTTACCAGCAGAGAAACCTGGCAAACACCGCCTTAACCACCTGATCAAAATTAACTTCCCCAGTGATGTCATGTTGATAGCAGGTGTGACGAGAAGGGCACTGGCCTGCAGTGGTATCCTTTTCTAAAACCTGTAATCCCGGTCTAGTCATGAGGAAAACATCAGACAAACCCAAATAGAGGGACAGTGTGCCAGATGCACAGACAGTGCGCCTCAGAACTGTCAAGGTAACAAACAACTTCGAAGGAAGAATGGAGAAACTCCCACAAGCCAGAGGCGGCTTAGGAGAATGATGGCAGCATGCAGCGTGCTGTCCTGGGCAGGACACTGGAGCAGAAGGAGGATGTTAGCGGGAAAACTAGTGAACTCCAAAGTTCAGTAGTAACGTACCAATGTTGGTTCTTAGCTATAACACATGTACTTGGGTTGTGTAAATGTTAGCAGTAGGAGAAACTGCTCTGGACTATATAGGAGTCTTTATCTCTGCAGCTTTTCTGTAAATCTAAAATTATTCCAAAATAAGTGTATTGTTAAAAACCTGACAGACACAGTTTTACCTGCCAAGAGCTGATTTCAAATCTTTTTAAGAATTAATGCAATTTTTAAGAACGAAAGAATCTGTAGTGTGAAAAAAAAATATGACCCTTAGAAAAATATATCAACAATTATAAGTATTGTTTCAAAGGAAAAAAAATTGTGTATAAACTATAGAAAGATTAATTTGTGCACCTATAAAACAGGATACTAGATTGTTTTAAATTACTTGTATTCTCTTCTTAGGTCCTTCCGCTTGAAAATCAAATGAAAGACTCCAGACGCTTCCCCCAAGCATTGAATATTGGCATGGGAATTGTTACAACTCTGTATATAACCTTAGCTACCTTAGGATATATGTGTTTCCATGATGAAATCAAAGGCAGCATAACTTTAAATCTTCCCCAAGATGTATGGTAGGTAGATATGAGTTTGTTAACCTGGCTTGTATGTCTTATAATATACTTTACTAATATTTCATGATGAAAGTATAGTCTTGGTTTGAAGATTTAAGCATTTAATATCTTTACTGTGATTTCTTTATTTGTATAATCTAAATTTTTTTTGTCATCTTCAGAGGAGATCATCTGTGATTTTACAGATCTTTGCAGGATTTTTTCTTTTAAGGATTAAAAATTATAGGATGTTCTGAATTTGAGTAATATAGGCAAGTAAAACGTGGATTCTTTTAATATGGACTCACTTTAATAAAAAAAAATTAATACTTATCCTTGCTGTCAGAAAAATCCAATACTCTGGACTCCTGATAAAATAACCCAGCCTGTCACTCATGGCTCTAGCTGTTTTAGTGGTCAGCTCTAATGCTGTATGTGCCTCAAGTCCTTGCTGAACACAGTTAGGACACATTGTACAGTTGGCTCTGGACTAACATGGATTTGAACTACATATAAGGATTTTTTTCAGTAAATGTATTAGAAAATTTAGGGGGGATTTTCAACAATTTGAAAAAACTTGCAGACAAACTATGTAACCTAGAAATATAAAAAAATTAAGAGGCATATCATGAATGTATAAAATATATGTAGCTATACGTATAACATACAGAATATTTGTTAATCAACTCTTTATGTTATCAGTTTGGCTCCCAGTCAACAAGAGACTGTTGGTAGTTAAGTTTGGGGAGCATCCGAAATTACATGCAAATTTTTGATTGCGCAGAATCAGCACCCTGACCCCTCCATTGGTCGAGGATCAGCTGTAAAAAAAAAGGAATACAATGCATCTTACTATCTCTTTAATATTAGAACCACATTCTGCTAAATGAAGCAATATAGAGGCTTTTTTCTTCTTCTAGAGATTGGTCTTTGGAGATTTAAAAAAGGTACTGGCAGTGATTATGATGCATACTTGCTTCCTTATTTATGAAATGTAAGGCAATTCCTTAGTTTTGATAAATGCAAAGAATAAATACTGATTTAGTTAATATCACACTGCTCCTTTAGCTGCTTGGATAGAAGTCTGTGAAACCTTAAATGTTAAATATATATTTTGACTGGCTTCCTTATGAGAGTTTGACTACCATTCAGTAATCATTTGAATTCTGGGTCTTCATCACAGTCAGAAACACTGTTAAAACAAATGTCAGTAAGAAACCATTTATAATAGAGGGAATGTACCTAGAATAATCTCCGGGTTGCACAAGGAGCACACATGCAGTGTGCCTGTATTTATTGATTGATTGACTGGTTGTTGTCTTTTTAGGACCACACCTGTGGCACATAGAGGTTCCCAGGCTAGGGGTCGAATCGGAGCTACAGCTGACAGCCTACACCACAGCCACAGCAGTGCAGGATCCAAGCTGCATCTGCGACCTATACCGCAGCTCATGGCAACGCCGGATCTTTAATCCACTGCCCAAGGCCAGGGATCTAAATCCACATCCTCATGAATACGAGTCGGGTTTGTTAACCACTGAGCCATGATGGGAACTCCTTTTTTTTAATTATAGTTTTACTTTAGCTGTCACATGTTTATAAAGGTATTTCAGGATGAAACATGTTTCAGTGTCATACATTGGTTTCAAACTGGAGACATTACTACAAAGAAGATATAGGGTTATTTAGCATTTATTGCATTAACCTATTTTATAGTTAATGTATAATCTATTTTATAGTTATAACCTATTTTATATAGTTAATATGTAACTAATATATGACTGTTTCCTTCCAATGTGTTTCTTTTTTCTTTTTTTGCAATAGTTTAATGTGGACTAGAAACTTAAACAGCCTAATATAAGAGAATCAAGGCTAAAAATTATGGTAGTTGAGTTCCTCTTTCAAAAAGCAGTCTAATTTTTAGAACATAGAATGGTATTTTTCTCCACTTAGAATAATAGACTAATTCCTACAAACAATGTTCTAAATAAATTTGACAGTTACTTTTAATGTCCACTCTAAAATGTAGGTAGGGGAACAAGCTCTTTCCCTAATCTTATCCATGAATGTGTTTAAAGAAAGGCTTAAGGGAGAAGGGATGGAGGTGGGTGTGCACGCATGTCCAGTGGAATATTCTGACCCCAGGGAGGAAAGAAGGTGCTGGAGGAGCAGTGGGCAAGGATGCGGAGGAAATGCTGTTGGTGTTCACAGCTGAATTTTGAGGGGGCAATACTGTCCTTGCAGTATCTCTAATCAATCCTTCCGCTTTTTTTTTTTTTTTTTTTTTTTTTTTTTTTTGTCTTTTTGTCTTTTTGCTATTTCTTTGGGCTACTCCTGCGGCATATGGAGGTTCCCAGGCTAGGGGTCGAATCAGAGCCGCAGCCACCGGCCTACGCCAGAGCCACAGCAACGCGGGATCCGAGCAGCGTCTGCAACCTACACCACAGCTCACGGCAACGCCGGATCCTTAACCCACTGAGCAAGGGCAGGGACCGAACCTGCAACCTCATGGTTCCTAGTCGGATTCGTTAACCACTGCTCCACCACGGGAACTCCCTTCCGCTTTTTTGCATCCCCTTCCCCCCTCTCACTTATCTGTAATTGCTGTGGCTCTCCAATTAGAATGGAACAGGTTGGGAGCCTTGATTAAAAAGCAGTGATCAGATCATAGTTTCTAGTCAAGAAAGCCTAGCTAGACACCTGCTTTTTAATTTAGGACAAGAGAGCCTCATACAAGTATCCTAAAAAAGAAAAGTCTGGAAAACAGGCAGGTCAAGATACTGTCCTTCAGAGATCTGTTGAGTAACACCTTCTCATGGTGGAGATATGTCTTTGGTGGCCTGTGCTCTTATTTCGTTGTGGTCTGCTGCTGGGACAGTTAAAATAATAGCCACGACTGGGAGATACTAGAGAGGAGATGCTGATCTTTTATAGTGATACTCTTCCAAAGTGAGAAGTTTGCAGTAGAAGAGTCATGGGGTTGTATCTAAGATCCCCTTCTCGAAATACTGTGAATGCGCCTCTTCTTCCTTCCCCTCCTTGCACGTCAGGCAGCAGGTCTTGCAATGTAGAGAATGTGCGATGTACTGGTGGTTATTTCACTGGGTATGAAAGCCGCCGGCTGTCACAAGAGCCTACGGAACGCCTAGCTACTATCTTTGAGAAGTTGGAAGGGGCATTTGATGCCATATTGACTTAAAGTCTCAGAGTTCATAATAGGCATTTCTACAGGAAAAAATTGAATTAGAAATCAGCCCAAGAATAAAGCAAATATAGATTAGAGAGCCTCCAAGTTATTATTTATTTGTTGCCCTTAATCTTAGTGAGGTATCCTCTTTTAAAACTAGTTATGAGTAGTGTTGGATACATTGAATTTAGCTTTTGCAGTAAAGGGTATATTTTAAATATGAGATGAAGAAAATTGACAGTTCTGAGCTAGAACATCAGCACCGTGAGGGCAGGAACCCTGCATCATCTGGCTTTATGATGCATCCCCACAGTCCAGCACATTACACAGCACTTGAGAGGCACTTAGTAAATGTTTGTTAAATGAGAATTTTAGGCCTAAAACATTTCCCTTGTTATTGCTTGTCTTAGCTGAATGATGGTTGGCACTGATTTCGAAGATTTCTACTAAAGTAACCCAGAGAGCAGACACACTTCTCATAAGCAATATCAAGGGTATTAGATTTTCATATAGACAAACACCGAGAAGCAGTAAGGTGACTTCTGCTATCTCACATGTGGCATTCTTTGTGATGCCCATATTGGATAGGGAAGATTCAATCAAAAATAGTAGAGATGCATCTCAGAGCAGAGAAGATATGAGATAGGTCTTTTAAGTTGTTCAGGTAATTGAACCGGATCTTTATTCTCCACCCACCCCAAAACAGAGCAAAACACCCCTGAAGCCTTAGTTTACCTCTGTAGCATACAGGAACTAGGAGGCTCAGTTTTCTGGGAAATAGAGCTGACAAATAATAGCAGATAATTAAGCTACATCTTAATTGATCCTATAGGCAGTAAGGGAGTTGAACTCAGAGGAGGATGTTACCTAAGATGAAAATATTTAGACAAGAATGGACTCAGCAAGAGCCACAGTATATAAATAAATAGATAAGTTTAAAGAAACTGGGGAAAGGAGACTGTGTATTCTGGACTATTCCCTCTGTCCTCTCCCTCAGAAGTTCTTAATCGTCTTCCTCCAATATTAAAGTTGCCTGTAACTAGGAATCCTGGCCCAGAAAGCCTGTAATTTTCTTTTCCTCTGTCTCTGTTATTTTTTTTTCATGAGAATGACTAAATTATTACATTTAAAATGAAGAGCATCTCTCAAATTCATTTATTCATCTGACAGATATTTATTGCATGCCTTTTATGTACTAGGTACTGGGCCCAGGCACTGGAGATACACAGCAGTGAACAGATGAAAAATCTTTCTTATAATACTTATGTTCTAGTGAACATCCTGCCAGAATTTCATTGTTCAGGACATTTGATCTAGTGATGAGTACTAGATAGCCCTAGCTGTCTTATTTTTTGTAGCTTAGAATGAAATGAGGTTCTTGGTAAGGATTATAATTGGTTCTCAGACTTCTTCTTGGCAAAGCTTAACCCTCAAGATTCTTGAACATCATGAAGGGTCCAAGAGGGAAGTGAGTTGTTATTTTTAGATTCTTTCCAAGAGTTGGTTCTATACCCAACCTTGGAAGAAAAAGAATCAATAGCCACTTATTTCCCAGGTTGGCTTTAAAATTTTTCAGATATTAGTATCTGTAAATTTAGGTTAAAAATTGATTTGCTAGCCAGTGTCAGGAAAAGAATGGAAACACTGCAGTTTTTGTTATCCTGTTTTCAAAACTGATGTTTTCACTGGAAAATTTAGTTGTTTTACCCCCATAATCTGACTTTATATATTGACTGTAAAATAATTATTTAAAAACTACATTTCTGCTCTTTCCTAAGATATAACTTTTTTGTGTGTGTGTCTTTTTGTCCTTTTAGGGCCACACCTGCGGCATATGGAGGTTCCCAGGCTAGGGGTCTAATCAGAGCTGTACCACCGGCCTATGCCACAGCCACAGCCACAGCAACACCAGATCTGAGCTGCGTCTGTGACCTCCACCACAGCTCATGGCAATGCTGGATCCTTAACCCACTGAGCGAGGCCAGGGATCGAACCCGCAACCTCATGGTTTCTAGTTGGATTCATTTCTGCTGTGCTACGATGGGAAATCCTAAATTTCTGTATGATCAGTATAACAAACTTTGTTTTCAATCAAGAGTCATTTTATTTTATTTATTTATTATATAATGATTTTTTCCATTATAGCTGGTTTACGGTGTTCTGTCAGTTTTCTACTGTACAGCATGGTGACCCAGTTACACCATAGATTCTTTTTTCTCACATTGTCATGCTCCATCATAAGTGACTAGACGTAGTTCTCAGTGCTGCACTGCAGGATCTCATTGCTTATCCATTCCAGAGGCAATAGTCTGCATCTGTTAACCCCAGGTTCCCAATCCATCCCGCTCCCTTCCCCTCCCAATGTTTTTATTTGTGATATTGATTGGATGTAGTTTCTACCTAGCCATATCCATTTTTGATTATTAATATTCATTCAATTAATTACTATCCCTTGATAAGTACAGGGGGAGTTATATGGAGAAGAATAAAACAGTCTCTAACTTTCCAGAACTTGAAAGTTTTAAAATAGCTTTTAACATATACCAAATCCTATTTATTTATTTATGTATTTGCTTTTTAGGGCCACCCCTTGGTATATGGAAGTTCCTAGACTAGGGATCAAATTGGAGCTGTAGCTGCCGGCCAACACCACAGCCACAGCAAAGTCAGATCCGAGCCTCGTCTGAGACCTACCCCACAGCTCAGGGCAACACCACAGCTCACAGCAACACCAGATCCTTAACCCACTGAGTGAGACCAGGGATTCAACCTGCAGGCTCATGGATACTAGTCAGGTTCATTGCTGCTGAGCCATGATGGGAACTCCCCAAATGTCATTTAAACATTGTTTTATGTTCTTATATATCCTCAAAACAAATTCCTGTTTTATTTTAAGCAAGTTTTTTTTTAAATCCTTTTGAGAGATAATTTACTGGGTGGATTCCTCTTTCAGCTCTTCATTTCTAAGTCATAGTAGGCATGAAAATTACTGTAGATACTTCCTTAAAGCCACAGTGAGAACAAAGGTTGATAACATATAGGAAAGTTGAGTAGAGAAAAATAGTCTAGACTGCTTGAACATATAGATGTCAAACATAGAAATTAGTGGGTTCTCGAAATAAAAAAGAAGTGAAAAGTGAACAACTGATTTTAAAAGACTCCATTGCTTTTCTTAAACACTCTATTACCCTGCACTGTTACCCAAAGCATTTTATTTCCCATTTTTGCTCTGTAATACCAAATGATAGTAATTACATATAATTAATATTACTGAATGGTATTATTAATAACTAGATTCTTAACCTATAGAATTTGTTTTATATCAGTAGAAAAATAATTATACTTATATGCATAATGATGTATTTTTAAATACACTGGTAACCATAGCTTTTAATACATGTAAGTTAAAAGCTAATTAGAAGGAAGGAATGTTCTAATAACAAACTGATAAAAATATTCATTTAATTCTCCACAATTACATGTCAGAGTATGTGAAGCAGGAGTCTTTTGGTTATTTTGTACATTTCAGTAGTTGGGCTTTTTATGTTTAAACTTTAACCATCAAGCTAAGAAATATATTGAGATCATTTTAAAATTTGTTGCTAGCCCTAAGGAATTCCTCCTTCCCTTAATCATGTTGTTTGTCGTATTTCCAAATATACTTCTCCTCAGCTTTTTCCCTCTCTCTCTCACTCCTGTCATGAGTACGTTAAAGGAAGAGACTTACTGAATTCCTTCCTGCTTGGCACCAATTTAGGAAACTGTTTATAGTCTTGACTACTTTAAGCTTTAAGTCTTAAATGAGCTTAAATCCTAATTAATGTTGAGGGCTTTTCTTACCAAAAGTAAAGAAATGATTTTGAGGAGTTTCCATTGTGGTTCAGTGGATTAAGAACTGGACATAGTGTCTGGGAGGCTGTGGTTGGATTCCTGGCCTCACTCGGTGGGTTAAGGATCTGGTTTGCCGCAAGCTGTGGTGTAGGTCACAGATGGTGTAGGTCTGGTGTTGCTGTGGCTGTGGTGGAGGCCGGTAGCTGTAGCTCTGATTCCAGCCCTAGCCTGGGAACTTCCATATGCCTCAGGTATGGTCATAAAAAGAAAAAAAAAGAAGAAGAAGTGATTACACTTTTTCCTGAGAAGACACAGTCTTCCCTGAGCAGAGGCCCCAGAGGTGGGGCTTAGAGCTTTTCCGCAGTGGGGACATTGCGGCCTCATTGGCGTTTCTGCTAAAGGGGCATTTGTGTCCATCGTGTTCAGTGCCACCCCTAATGCTGCAGAATATCTGAGCCTTCGCCGCCTCCCCAGTTTATTTCTTAAAGAATACAAGGACGTTTGAGTTTTTCTTTTTATTGTTGGTAAATAGTCAAAATTTCAAAATATACAGCACATAATTTTATAATCGATAACCCGGGGGAGTAGGATCTATATTGTTCCTCTGAGTCTGCATTTTCTCTCCGTATCATTAACCAACATTTAAAAAGTATTCTCTTACCAGACAGAAGGAAGGTTACCAAAATCTTTATCAAGACATGCATGTTAAGGTTTGACAGGAGGCTTTGTCTAAGGTAGAAATCTTTTATCAAATTGAAAATGACTGTGCCGCCCTGGGCCTCCAAAAGAGAAGTTTACTTGGACCTAACATCCACCACCCAATGCAACAACCTTACTTCCCTTATGAATATAACTTTAACATAGGGAAGAATTCGTATATGATGTAAAGATCTTTCCATGTTGAAACATTTAGCAGCCCTCCTTTTGGATTTAGGAATGATAACGTTTCTGCAACTAAAGGCATAGCTACCAACATTTTGCAGGTCAGGAGAACAACAACTCAGATTTCAATATGAAGATTTCCTTCTATATATAGATCATTAAGACATCAAAGACATAAAATATGCTTGGTTTTTTAAAAGAAAGTCGAGAAGACTTTTGCTTTTCGGGGGGCTCAGCCTAACCTTCAGAACATTGGCTTAGTCTAAAATGAAGTCTTTCCAACAATATTTCCCAAACCTTTGCATGCCACATTCAAGCTTTTTAGGCTTGTCAAAATGTACTGTCCATCTAGGAGTTCCTTTGGTGGCATAGTGAGTAAGAGATCTGGTGTTGTGATTGCTATGGCTCAGATTGCAGTTGTGGCGTGGGTTCAATCCCTGGCCCCAGAACTTGTGCGTGCTGTGGGCGTGGCCAAAAAATGCATTGTCCATCTATCATCTAAAATTTAAATATATATATCAGCTGGATTTTTTTTTAAAAAAACAAGCATTTAATAAGATACTGGCCTACGTTTGTGTTGGATTTCTTGTCTATCATGACATTAAAAAGAAAGCTAGATTCATATTAAGTCAACAACATGCATGAACCTGGCAGACGTTATGGTAAGTAAAATAAGCCAGGCAGAGAAAGACAAACACTGCATGGTATCATTTATATGCAGGATCTGGAAAAAAAGTCAAACTCAAGTAAACAGAGAATAGATTGGCAGTTGTCGGGGGCTGGCGGATAGGGGAAAAGAGGAGAGTTTGGTAAAGGGGTACAAAATTTCTGTTACAAAATGAAGAAGGCCTGAGGCTATAACGTATAACATGGTGACTATGGTTGATGATACTGTTTTGTATAATTTAAATGTGCTGAGAGAGTAGAATCAGAGTGTTTTCACCAAAACAGATTAAAAAAAAAAGTTATTTAACTGTCGTGGGAATCCTCTCACATCGTATACATGGAGCAAATCATCACGTTGTACACTTTAAATATATTACAATTGTCTCCATCGTTATACCTCAATAAAGCTAGAAATAAGAGAATGACTAAATTTTGAATTTTTTAACAGGTTATATCAATCAGTGAAAATTCTGTATTCCTTCGGCATCTTTGTGACATACTCGATTCAGTTCTATGTTCCAGCAGAGATAATTATTCCTGTGATCACATCCAAATTTCATGCTAAATGGAAGCAAATCTGTGAATTTGCAATAAGGTCCTTCTTGGTAACCATTACTTGTAAGTATCCCTACATATTTATACCATAATGATTTTTATTGTTGAATTTCTTATAATAAAGCTAATTAAAGTGGGGGTTTTTTTTGTATTTTTTTTCTCTTTTTAGGGCTGCACCTGCAGCATTTGGAGGTTCTCAGGCTAGGGGTCAAATGAGAGCCACAGCTTCCGGTCTACACCGGTGTACACCGGTCTACACCAGCCACAGCAATGCCAGATCCGCGCAGAGTTTGCAACCTACACCACAGCTCATGGCAACACCAGATCCTTAACCCACTGAGCGAGACCAGGGATTGAACCCACAACCTCATGGTTCCTAGTTGGGTTTGTTAACCACTGAGCCACAACGAGAACTCCTTCTTTTTTTGTATTTTTAGAACAATTTTGTTCACCTAGCTGGGATACGTTTTGGTTTAAAATTCTGTTATCCTACTGCTATAAAAGAAAACACAAACCAGATCCTATCACCCGTAAAACAACTAATCAAATTATTACTTTGGAAATTATATCACTCATGATCGAAATATAAATATATTTAAATCAGATGCATGAGACATATTGTTGATACACGTTTTACTTTGATTTTCTAATTTTCCTCAGGTTTTTTGTATCTGCTAATTTGTGTATACTTAACAGTTTAACTCTCCATAACTACCTGTTAGAATAGGTTTTGTTTAGTTTTGGTCGTTGATAGTTTCAGTGGCCTATTTTACTTATTATTTGTAGGAATGCATATAACCTCTCATTAAAGTTTCACATTATAAAATACCTCCACCAGGTATAATTAATAATAGAGACTTGTGGGAGTTCCCATTGTGGCGCAGCGGAAACGAATCCAACTAGTAACCATGAGGATGCGGGTTTGATCCCTGACTTCCCTCAGTGGGTTAAGGATCTAGTGTTGCCATGAGCTGTGGTGTAGGTCGCAGATGTGGCTCAGACCCCGAATTGCTGTGGCTGTGGTGTGGGCTGGCAGCTGTAGCTCCGATTTGACCCCTAGCCTGGGAATTTCCATATGCCAAGGGTATGGGCCTAAAAAGCAAAAAACAGGGGGAAAAAAAATAATGGAGACTTGGGGAGAGGGAGTTTGAGTTTGGTGAAGTGGAAGGAACATGGTTTCAGAGTCACACTGTTTCAGTTTCAGAGTCACACTGTTTCAAACTCAGGCCTACCACTTACTTGCTGGTATCTTTTTCTTTCTTTTTTTTTTTCTTTTTTTTTTGTCTTTTTTTTTTTTTTTTTTTTTTTTTGTCTTTTTAGGGCCACACTCGAGGTATAGGGAGGTTCCAAGGCTAGGGGTCAAATTGAAGCTGCAGCTGCCAGCCTACACCACAGCCACAGCAACACAAGATCCAAGCCGTGTCTGTGACCTACACTGCAGCTCACAGCAACTCCAGATCCTTAACCCACTAAGCCCACTGAGCGAGACCAAGGATGGAACCTGTGTCCTCATGGATACTGAGTTGTATTTGTTTCTCCTGAGCCACAACGGGAACTCCCTTGCTGGTGTCTTCAAGTAAGTTACATACCATCCTTGAGCCCCTCTTTCCTCAACTATGGAATGAAGAGAAGACATTCAAAATTATTAACAAAGTAGCTAGAAGTTATTATTATCATTATTGTCGCCACTTTATTATAACCACAAATGGAAAGAAGACTGCAATAATGAACTAACTAACAGGATTGCCTGGAATGATACCAAGGACATAGTTACAGATGTTCGGGGGAACAACCAGCTTTGGAAAGTCTGTGGATGATACCGACAACCATGTTGGCTCACTCAGAGTTAGAGAATGGTAGAACTGGAAATTCTGGGAAACTCTGAATTGTATTGAACAGCTTGGGGTGGAGCTTATGCCAAGATTTAAAGAATTAGGTATATTACATTTTGTTCAAAGAAAAAGCAGAGCTGGGAAAAGTAGATAAAACTTATCTTTCAAAGTAATCAGTTCAATGAAGTACATCAATTTCCCAACGTAATAAGGGAAATCACATTCAGGAATAAAGTCAATAAGCCCATCCTCTGATGACTAATGAAACATTCAGGAGGAAAAAGTTATTTTAAAACGTTTGGGAATTATTTTTCACACATTGATTTGATTGGCATTTTGACAGTTGTAACTAAATAAAAAGACTTATCAAAGTCCTTTTATCAATAGATGTAAGATGATTCTATTCTGAAAGTATCTGTTTTTAAAATCAGTTACTGAATTTTAGTAACTTCATCCATTTCTGCACATTGGCTGCTATTATTATGTTGAGCTACCTGTGTACTGAGGTACAGAGCATACTATACACCTGCTACCATGAATTAATTCCCAGAAGCCAGGGTTTTTCCTCAAGAGCTGAGTTCATGACACAGAGAACTGCAGCTTTTACTCTGCTGCTTCTTTCTTTAAGTTAAAGGTAGTTAAACCTACTTAGCCATATGTGAGAGCTATATTTACAGCATGCTTTGGACAAAGAAAACACAAACCATGCCGTGGTCCCTCCTGCTTCATTGAGACACATCATTGGACACTGAACTTCATTTAAATCTTTGTCACATCCTTCCAGATTAAAGCAAAAGCCAACTGATACTCGTGGCAGGACTGTGTAGTATCCGCTCTCCAAAGCACTTGAGAAGGTTCTGTGGCAGGCTCTTTACTGATGAGCATGGGAGAGCTGATGGGACCTCGCGGTGTCCATAGAGCAAGCTGTGCAACACCAGCAGTGAGAGCAGAGGCTCAGCTAGGTTTGCATGGAAACTGAGTATCTTTCAGCATTCCGTAATCTTTCCCAAGCACTCAATCCACCTGTGTGTATAGTTCTTCAAAGTAGTAGACTTACCAGCTTGGATTATATTGATGATGTCCAAGTCCTCATGTAGCATTTGAATCATCATCTCATAGTATGATGATTGAGAAGGGGTGAGTCAGTCTCTTCCTGCATGTTCCCTGTAGGCACTTACTTGCTAGAGAGGCATCACACAGGTGAGGGAGAAGGGTGGATAGAAACTGGCCAGAGGCCCCATGGACTACCATAAATGCCTTCTGTTTTAAAAGCAAACCTGTAGAAAAGCTATTAAAATCTTGATTTGAGGCCAGTATTTTGAGTCCATGTTTCAAATGAATCTGTAAAATATGTTAAATATTGCTTATTTCTGTTATTGCCTCCTTCATTGATCCTTATACTATTTCTACTTTGAAAAGTTCTTGGATTTGAGAGTATGCTTTTCACTTTAAGAAAATTTTAACTACATAAAGCATAAATCTTTGGTAGTTTGTAGAATATTAAGACACACTAAAAATTCATTTAAGTTAATGTCACTGCAGGTGAGAAAAAGTATTATTCAGTATCCTAATATTTTGTCTTAGAGTCAGTAGGTATGTGGAGAAGACCATTCACTATTTGTATAATTAAAATTTACATGATAGAGTGTTTCCTCCAGTTTTGTTGATGTGATAATATCAATCATTTTTTTTCTTTGATATGTCTGCTTTCACCCTTTAAATGTAAAAAAATGGACTTGCATAGGTGTTTTTTTTTTTTTTTCCCACATTAGGAGGAAACTTTGTGCCTTAAGGATACATTCTTTTTCCCTGTAATATAGTTTTGGGAAACACTGGATATACTTTTTTTTTTTTTTTTTTTTTTGCTTTTTAGAGCCACACCCGCAGCATATGGAGGTTCCCATGCTAGGGGTCGAATCAGAGCTACAGCTGTAGACCTACACCACAGCCATAGCAACGAGGGATCCGAGCCGCATCTGTGACCTGCACCACAGCTCATGGCAATGCCGGATCCTTAACCCACTGAGCGAGTCCGGGGATCAAACCTGGGTCCTCATGGATGCTAGTCAGATTCGTTTCTGCTGAGCCACAATGGGAATTCCCAATACTGAATAAACTTAGTTAGTACTTAATAGATCTTTTCATAATAACTGTCTGTAAATGACATGGGGCAACCTATTTACAGTAATCCTGTAGTGAATATTTGTAATGAACAAACTGTCCTTATCCCAAGCTATCCTTTGATGTAACTATTTTTGTGTGATTCTGAGTTCTTCTGTCTTGGATTTGCCTAAAATGTATATGTATTTTCTTGATAATAACATCATCAGATAACATTTCAAGCCATCTTTACTAGCAAATATCTATTGGTTATGTAATATTTAAAGAATGACTTTATCCAGTTGATAAATTTCATGATTTAAAAGTGGTTGGTAAATAGAATTCTAGTCTGAATGAATAAGTTCTAAAATACTATATTGTTCCTCCACATGGTTTTCCAGCATTTCACTTGATTTACTACTAACACCGTGAATTATTGAAAAACAGGAGGAAAACTGGCTTCCAAAATGAAAAGCTCTTCAGGTGGCGTGATTTTCTGGTTGTACTTTTAAATACTACCAGCTACTAGGAGTTCCCACCAAGGCACAGTGTGTTAAGAATCCAACAGCAGCAGCTTGGGTGGCTGCAGAGGTGCAGGTTCGATCCTTGGCCCTGAACAGTGGGTGAAAGGATCTAGCATTGCTGCACCTGTAGCTCAGGTTGCAGCTGCAGCTCAGATTCAGTCCCTGGCCCAGGAACTTCCATATGCCATAGGTGCAGTGATAAATAAATAAATATCGCCACTTCCTATAGGTAGGTGAATCATGTCTTCACAAAATAGATATAGTCTATGAATTTTGAAAGGTTATAATTGCATTTGAGAGTTATAATTTATTTGTAGTTCCCTCAAAAGAAATGTTAAAGGGATGTAGCATGCATCCATTAAACAGACTCCACTTTAAAAGTATTTCCAGTTTAGACTTCCAGCTTCTTCGGTGTCAGTTGTTATTTAGGAAGTTTTTATTATACTTCAGTTTTGTAGGTGTGAGGCTAGTTTTATAATTTCAAGATAATTTTTAGAGTTTTAGCTTTCATACTAATTTGAAATAAAAATGGTAAATAATAATGTGTGGCCCTAAGAAATGTGGTGGTTCCTAATTAATCCCACATCCTCCTGAAAAACATTGAGAGCCACAAAGAGAATCAAGGAGGGGAAAAAAACATGAACTAAAAAGTAAGACGTAGAGAAGCAGTAGCCTGCAAGACTTAATTACAGAGAGCGCAAATTAAATTGTATATATACCACAGAAAGTTCAGTAAGGGACAAAGAGGCTAGAGCTGAGAGACGCCAAAGGATGTAAACTTAGAAATAAAAGAGAGGCGGAACCAGGATTAGAGAGAAAACTGGTAGTTTTTGAAGACAGGTAAAGGCAAGCCGACACATACATAGAGTCCTCCCAGCCAGAACGGTGGTGATGTGGCCACCATTGCTGGCAGTGGTCGTGTAGTTGCCACAGTTTGCTCGTGAGCAAACTTGGTTGTTATTTGCTGGCAGCTCCAACCCTCGATGGATCATGCAATGAACCACTTAAGGACAATTTGGAGAAAGAATGGGAGCCGATTTTGGCAAACCTTCTGCTGATACCTTTTGGTAAGATACAGATAAGATCAAGAAAGGGCCAGATGAAAACTTGTCAATAGCTTGGAATAATATCCTGTTGACATAATTATGCATTCTTTTTTTAACTTTTTATTTTGAAATAACTTAGAAAAGTTGTTGAAGAAAGTAGAATTAGAGAATCCCCTTGTAGCACAGCAGGTTACATATCCGGTGTCACTGTAGCGGCCTGGGTTGCTGCTGGAGTGTGATTCAATCCCTGGCCCAGGAACTTCCACATGTCACAGGCACAGCCAAAGAAAGAAAAAGAAAAAAAAAAAAAAAAAGCAAATAAACAGTAGAATTAACTATAAATGCTTTATTCATTTTCCTCTAGTGTTAACAGCTTATATACCACAATACAATTATTAAAACCAGGAAATTGGGAGTTCCCGTCGTGGCTCAGTGGTTAATGAATCTGACTAGGAACCATGAGGTCGCGGTTTGATCCCTGGCCTCACTCAGTGGGTTAAGGATCCGGCGTTGCCGCGAGCTGTGGTGTAGGTCGCAGATGCGGCTCAGATCCCATGTTGTTGTGGCTGTGGTGTAGGCCGGCGGCTATAGCTCCAATTTGACCCCTAGCCTGGAAACCTCCATGTGCCGCGGGTGCGGCCCTAGAAAAGACAAAAAGACAAAAAAACAAAAACAAAACAGGAAATTAACAGTCCAATATACAGTGCTACTAACTAATCTATAGACCATATTCTGATTTTGCCAGTTTTCCCACTAATACCTTTTTCTGATCAGGAACCATACTTGAATTTAGTTGTCATGTCTACTTAGTCTCCTCCAGTCTTGACAGTTCCTATCTTTCTTTACCTTGATGTCTTTAAAGTGTCAGTAATTTTGTAGAACTTCCTTCAGTTTGGATTTGGGTGATGCTTTCTTATGATTAGATTGAAGTTAAGCATTTTTTAGAAGAATTCCACAGGTGATGCTTTGCACTTCTCATTGCATCAGCTCATGATATCAGTGTCTTATTACTGATGATTTTAACTTTTATCACTTGGCTTAGGTGGTGTCTGTCAGATGTCTCCGCTGTAAAGCTGCTCTTTTCCCCTTTATAATGAATACATATCTTGTAGGGAAGTGTTTTGAAACTATACGAACATCCTGTTCTCATAGTTTTTGCCCACTGATTTTAGCATCCTTCAGTGACTTTTCCTGCAACAGTTATTACTTTGGCATTTGCTTAATAATGACTTTGTGTTTGCATTGTGTTTTCTCTTTTGGTTCATTGGAATCCTAGCATAAGGAATAGGTCTCTTCTCTGTCATTTATTTAATGATTTATTCATATCACACCACCGCAGATGTTGTGCATTGTAGAATGAGCTGGACGGCAGAGGAATGAAAATGCTTTCTTCACCCATAATTTCATAGCAAAAAATTAAAAGTTGTTTACGTTAGAAACTCAGTTGGTAGTCAAAGTCTGAGAAATAGAACCTGCTGTTTTGGTTTCTTTCTTTGTTTTCTTTTTTAACGAAGAACAAAATATGACAGATTCTTCCACAAGCAGTAGTTTAGCAGTGCCTACTTGCATTAATTAATTTGAATGTATTCTAAAAACATCTACAGTTAGTGTTCACATCAGTATAAAATATTTACATGAGAAAAATTGGTCTGTTTATTTGCTAGGTGCCGGAGCGATTCTGATTCCTCGTTTAGACATTGTGATTTCCTTTGTTGGAGCCGTGAGCAGCAGCACGTTGGCCCTGATCCTACCGCCCTTGGTTGAAATCCTGACATTTTCTAAGGAGCACTACAATATATGGATGATCCTGAAAAATATTTCTATCGCATTCACTGGGGTTGTTGGTTTCTTGTTAGGTACATATGTAACTGTGGAAGAAATTCTCTATCCGACTCCCAGAGTTCCCGCTGGCACTCCACAGAGTTCCTCTTTAAGCTTGAATTCAACATCGTGCTTTATATCTGGTTTGAAATAGCAAAAGCAGAATTAGGAGCCTTCTACATTTTGTCTCGTCTGGAATTGATTAAAATAGTTAGTTGAATACATTGCTATTTACTGAAACAGAGAACCAAACTGTTTTCTATTTATTTTGGCAGTAAGTTATAATTCTTTTCCAGTTCTGATAAACTATGACAGATTCTTGGTTTTTCATATTAGCAGCCATTTGGAAAAAGTTAGTTTTGAAAAATGAAAAAATTAAAGAATGAAAATACTTCTGTTATTCTTCATTCAATCAGAAATACTTTAACCAAGATTCTCACTTTTACCCTCGTGCTACTTTTTTGCCACCCAGTTGAGAAAACAGGGTTTCACCAGTAAGAACATGAAAGAAGCATATAGGTAACGAAAATCTGACCGTGCCAGTGAGTGTCAAAGTATACTTTGTATAATGTAAAAAGATCTCAGTTATGTTTTTATTAGAGAGCCAAATAAACCTTGGGAGTTGAGAAAACTCTCATTAGCCATAATGTAAACATCAGAAAATCCCCCAACCAGCATTATTTTTGTACTATTCTGTCATGGTAGCTGATCTTCATAATGAAAACCAGGAGGCCCTGTGCAAGATTCCGACTTAGCCTGACAAGTTTGAAAGAGACTTTATCCAATACAAATTCCCCCACCCCCCTTTCTTTTTGCCTGAGAAAATCGATGCCCACGGTGGCTTAGTAACTCGGTCAAGACCACTCAGCCCTGAGATCAAGCGAATCTCATCTTTTGATTCCCAGGATTTTTTTATCGTTCACATCACATCCTAGAAAAAGAATAAACTATGTTCAGTTTAACTTTGGAGTTTGTTCTAATTACATTTTAAATACTTGGAAGGTCGTGATCTTTGATGAGTATATATGACCTAAACAGGAAGTCAGGGAACTCTCAAAAGCCATGTGAGCCTCAAGGTGGGAACGAAGCGCTGCTTTTTGAGCCTTGCTGGCGTAACTGCTGGCTGGTAGCAGGTGCCCAGCTCTCCTGTGTGTGGCTCAAGCTCTCCTGACTGTTTCTTTTTCTCTAAGTTTGTAGGCACCACCTTCCCTTCCCTATTGGCAAAAAGAAAAAAAAAAGAAAAAAAAATAGAGATCTGACATAATACATGATCTGTGCACTCTTTCCGGCCTTGTGGCTTTCCTTATCCTGGCCTTCTATTGGCCTGAAGGGGCAAAATAAAAGCAAGAGATTCAGGTCTGGGAAAAATGGAGACAATAATAAACTTTTTGCTCAACAGAGACACTCCAGGCTTCTTCCAGGGAAGACTGTCTATTCTCCATATTCTCCAAGCTCAGTTATTAACCAAAACTATCTCAGTGGGCATGAAAGATGAAAATGGTTAAGTTTAAAACTAAGAATCCTGATTTAAAGAAAAAAAATTCATACTTTAAAACTCATTGAACTTTTTAGTCAGGTTGGTGATACTCTAATTTGTAACATTAGAACATAGCATATGTAGTGTATATAGGCTATATTTTTATATGTAAATGTTATCTAAGTATTTTTGTTGCTTACATCATTGACGAGTCATCAAATACAATCCTAAAAATATATCAGAAGCTTTATTTTGGTACAAATTCATAAGAAAACTTTTTAAAAACATATGCATTAAATATCACCAATAATTGTGACACTTTTTATCTCAGTCAGTTATGTTGAGACTTTAGTCATGTGGGGGAACATGGAAGAAGTTAAAAGAAAAGTAATTGTCGTTGGACTAATGTCATATCGAATCCAAGTAAATTAGGTGGGTTTTTTTTAATGTATAACTTGGTAGAAAGTGACTTGAAAATCATTATTTATTAGAAGGCACTGCTAGGTTTTTGTCAGCTGTCTTCAGGTAATATTTCTAGTCTGTGTGAAATTTTATTTTTAAACTTTTGCCTTTGTTTATTCTCTTTATGGAATTTATCAAATTCAGTGATGTTTCAAATGGTTGATCATAGCAATATATAAATTTTAAATCCAGTGCCCAAAAGTTGAGTCCATTATCAACCAGCCTTCCTTATTCATTGAGTGCTGAATCGACATCCAGGATTCATTTCACTAAATTATCAATACTTGAAATATACAAGAGAAAAGTTAAATCCAGAAAGAAAGAGCAGCGAAGAAGGGAAAGAGTAGTTTTAATGATTAATAAGAAACACTATGTGGGAGTTCTCTTCATGGCTCAGTCGGTTAATGAACCCGACTAGGATCCACGAGGATGCGGGTTTGATCCCTGGCCTCACTCAGTGGGTTAAGGATCTGACGTTGCCATGAGCTGTGGTGTAGGTTGCAGACATGGCTCAGATCCTGCATGGCTGTGGCAGGCAGCTGGAGCTCCAATTCAACCTCTAGCCTGGAAACTTCCGTGTGCTGCAGGTGCGGCCCTCAAAAGCTAAAAAAGAAAAAGAAACACTATGTAGATATAAAAATGCACCCTTATTTATTTAAGATTCTTGATGAGGTATTTTATTTGCAAAAAAATCAGGCAGTATTTTTTCCCTGAAAATTTAGTTTTCATGTGTGTCATAACATTTTCTGAAGATTCTCAGAGAAGATATTTCAATTAAACCAGCTGTGGATTTTATTTGGGGGCCTGGAAAAATGAGAATGATTGCACCTGTCAGCTGTTGTATCTGTTACATTTGGTCCATGACCAGCATTTCACCAGCCACCACAGTCAAGTTCCCTGTTCTCTGAAAGCTATTCAGGTGCCTAAGAATCTTTTCATCTGCAGGTGTGGGGGAGGAGAAGGGGAGCTTTGATTCCTCTGATGAGCTCTGGGCTATGTCAGTCATCCCTGTTCTCTGACAGCCAGAAGGATTTCTCCAGCTTCAGAGTCAACTTGTCAAACACTGGCTCTGATATTTTTAATTTTGAATCACAGGGTCTTCATTTCCCCACACGGCCAGATTTCTCCATAATTGAAGTTAAATAAGAACTAGTTTTGTCTTAGTTAAAGACCAATTTGTATGGTGTTACCAAATGAAAAAGTGCTATATTAGCAAAAGCCACATTATATTTTGATTCTGTCCTCCCCGGATTCTCCTTTATTAAAACAATTTCTGCCTCTTGTCTAGGTTAACTCAACATTCTTATTAGCATTGTATATGTAGTGTGCATGTTGTACATGCCTTCGTGTGGCCCAATTTCACTCAGTATTTTTGCCATAGTTACAGACTAGCTCTCTGACTTCAAAGTACTGCACAGACGTCAGTTAGGATGTTCATGGAAGTTCCCCATGGATGTCCTGTCCACCTGGGGCAGAGCACAGGCTTTCTCTAGCATACCTGGGGCGAATCTTCTGGGACTGACATGCCGGAGATGGCAGTACAGCATCTGAGTAGTACCTTTTTTTTTTTTTTTAACTAATAACATGTCCCCTCCTCTTTCTTTATTAAAAGGGAGAAGATACATAATAAAACTAATGGATAATAAATAAAATTATTTAAATGATACCAGTGGCTCAAAGAATATTTTCTGTTGAGAAAATAATTTGGTAAAAATATAGACCATTGATACTATGATTTTTTTTTTTAAATGAGTATTTTGATCTTTGGGGCTCAACGAACTTCCCCTTCATAAGAAAATTTGAGAGACTTTGATCTAAAAGACAAAGCAAGATATTTCTTAATATTAGATGGCTGACTGTAATTGTTAACCTTTTGTCAGTATGTTTAACCGTGAGTAATCTTATTTATGCCACTAGTGCTCAGGAGATTAAACATCTTTCTGAAAGTGGTTTTGACCTAGGAGATAAGAAAACATGCTTTAGAAATGCTGTTTAGGAGTTCCGACTGTGGTTCAGTGGTAATGAACCCGACTAGGATCCATGAGCATGTGGGTTCCGGTTCCATCCCTGGCCTTGCTCAGTGGGTTAATGATCCGGTGTTGCCACAGGTGGTGGTTTAGGTTGCAGACGCAGCTCGGATCCCGAGTTGCTATGGCTGTGGTGTAGGCCAACAGCTCCAGCTCCAATTCGACCCTTGGCCTGGGACTCTCCATATGCAGCAGGTATGGCCCCAAAAAGACCAAAAAAAAAAAAAAAAAAAAAGAAAGAAAGAAAGAAAGAAATGCTGTTTATTGCCCTACAATAAAATGAAATGACAAGTCACTCTCATTCTTTAAATTTTATGTCAAAAGTACCTAATTCTTAGGCACACACATAAACTCACACTCCAGTAATTTATGTGAATTAAGTACTGATACTGATTTATCATTTAAGTTGGTTCCAGAAAGATGATGTGTTGAAAGATCACTCTGAAAGTTATTCCATTGGAGTTTTCTTGATAACAAATAGGGAAATACATGTTTGTACCGTGAATAAATTAAGCTGTGGATTTTTGTTTTTCAAAGTGATGTTTGTTTGAGTGAAAACTGCATATCAGTGCACTTGAGTCAAATCTTTTTATTTTAACTTATTTTTCTTTATAATATGAAAAGATGTTTTAAAGTACTGTAACTTCTGAATTTTCAATAAAATATTATTTTGCTTGCAAAATGCCTTTTTACATTTAAAATATGTCTTTTATAAGGTTAAATGACATTGACAAATGTCACCAGCTGAAAAGGGCACTGGTATAATATTGTCATAATAACATTTTAACCAGTTTTTGTGGTTAATTCCTTGTCGTGTGACCTTCAGCCTTGGAAGTTGTTATTATGCACCTCTGAGATTTAAAAGCAGAAATTGACTAAAAATGAAAGGTCATACACAAAATCATGACCTGAACTTCCTACAGAGTGAGTGAAGGAAGAGCAGGCTGCAGATGCTGCATCCTTGTGTCAACTCACCACAATCTTAAGGTCAAGTCACACTGATACATTGTGCTTGTGTTATGCCAACCCCAAATCAAAGACCATAACAGTATTTATACCTTTATATCAATAATGCTGCCCCTGTGGATTTAATATCAGGACACACCATAGTCATCAGAAGACTGTACATAAAGGTGCAGCATTGTGTTTAATAGTGAAAAATTGAAAACAACCTAAACATTCAACCATAAGGAAATCATAAAATGTGATCTCTTTGCTTAGAATACAACAGGGATCATTTTAATTATACTAATGTTATATGGAAGGTTAGCAATGCATAAAGAATACACACAAAATTATTTTTTAACAGCAGCTCTATCAAAATATGCTTTCAGACCAAGTCAAGAAGATATGCAGAAAGTGGAACCATCGTCTATGGCCATACCACCCTGAACACACCCAGTCTTGTCTGATCTAAGCTAAGCGGGGTCAATCCTGGTTAATACTTGGGTGGGAGAAGGTGGAACCATAGTGCTGGGCAAAGAGATGGGTTTTACTATTTTTAAGTGAGTAGTCAAGGGAAGTCTCTGAGAGAAAAAAAGGTTTTGAGAGGGGACTAATTTATAAAGCTTTAGTAGTAGTACAAGCTCTGGTCAAGAAACAGAAGGAACATAAGCACACAAACGCACGCACACGAAAGCCCAAACAAACAAAAATACAGGATGGGGGTAGGGCTGGATTAAAATAGAGATGTAAATGGAATACTTGCTGGAGAAAAAAAACCTTAAACATGGCCATTTTGTAAAATTAATTTTAGGGTTTTTGTTTGTTTGTTTGTTTTTAAGGGCCACACCTGTGGCACATGGAAGTCCCCAGGCTAGGGTCAGATCAGAATAGCAGCTGCTGGCCTATGTCACCACACAGCAACGCTAGATGTGAGCCTCATCTGTGACCTACGCCACAGCTTGCAGCAACACCAGATCCTTAACCCACTGAGCAGGGCCAGGGATCCAACCCACATCTTCATGGATACTAGTTGGGTTCTTAACCCACTGAGCCATAATGGGACCTCATCACTTTAGCATTTTTTAATGTAGATAATTTAGTGGTTATTAACTGATATGCACATGCTCTCAAAATTTTGCTTATATATTGTCGGGGTTCACATTTCAAGGGGTCCACAGTCCCCAAGGGAAAGATTTCCTTGAAAAGGTGCATCAGTTTTTGGTACAGCAGGTTTGGTTCAGCGTTCACTGAGGAGGTAGATCAGTTTGAAGGCTTAAAATGATATGAAGCTCTTGGTCTTCACTGTTTCCTGGAGCCGTGAAGCCCAAGACTACCTGGTATGAGACGATAGGATGCTTCTCAAATGAAAGTGCATTCATCTAGCCAGGGAATAAGGGAGTCACTTCCCCATCCTCTATCCTGGATCTAGATCTGGGCTGCAGGATGAGGACAAGACACTGACGACCCACCCTGCCCTGAGCGGAGAAGAAAGATGTGCTGCCTGCGGATCAAGGCTGAGTGGGTCTAGGGAGAAAAAGTAATTGGACATACAACGGGCAGTGCAGAGGCAGGCGCCTTTGGATCATGGCCCTACCATGCCTTACATGTTTGTGTAGCTCCAGCACCTAACAGCACCCCACCACGGCCCAGAATAAGTGCTAGGAAAACCGACCTCATCACACCCCATCATACATTGTTTCTCCTTCAGCCTCAGCTGTGTGAAGACCAAGAGCCTCACTCCCTGCCCTTCAGCCTCCGATTACAGCAAACCAAGGTGCTGATGGCACCACAAACACATCACACACCATCTGGTTTTCATCCTCATGAGCCCATCATCCCTCCATGCTGAAACTACTTCCTTCTACCCCCTCCGCCGTTGCTCCATTTTTTCCTGGCCAATCCTTTGTTATTGCTAAGATTCAGTTCAGATGTCTCTTCTGCCTGGAAGCCTTCTCATCCGACCTCTTCCTCACACAGAATGAGTTGTGTATTCCTTCCTTAATACGAGCAAATGACCTTAGGTGTATTATCCCACTGCGATAATTCAGTTTCTGTGTCCATCTCTCCATTCAACTGGGAGTTCTACAAGCATGCCATATGTATGCTATATATATATATATCTAAAACCCTTCTTTGCAAGCCCTTATGGCTTCCTGTTTTACATAAACAGATTAAGTTTTATAGAAAAAAATCAGAGGTTATGCTTGCTACCTATTATATAAAAAATTACACATAAATATGCATGCACACATGCACACACACGTTTTTTTTTGGTTTCCCTTCTGTCTGTCCTCCCTTAGCGAATATAAGCTCCATGAAGGAGGCAGTTTTGTCAGTTGTGTGCAGTGCTGGATATCCAGTACCTAGAAGAGTGTCAGGCACATTGGACATGCTTCAAACATGTTTGTTGAATGAATGAATAAAATGACAAAACGAACAAGGAAAATCCCCATGTTAGAGTTCTGGCACTTAAATAAAATCTTCAAGTGCAGGAGACAAGTCATGCTTTTTGTGCTGGCCCCTCCTGCCCTGTGCCTATTTGTTGAATGACTGTGGCCGAGTCTCTTTTCCACTTCGTATGGGAGCTCAGCAGGCTACAAAACTATAAAGCACTCAAATCTGAGTGTCTTCAGGAAAATCCTATGCATTAGTCAAGCCTTAAAAAGACATTCAGGGAGTTCCCGTCATGGCTCAGTGGTTAACAAATCCGATTAGGAACCATGAGGTTGTGGGTTCAATCCCTGGCCTTGCTCAGTGGGTTAAGGATCTGGCATTGCCATGAGCTATGGTGTAGGTCACAGACGTGGCTCGGATCCCCGCGTTGCTGTGGCTCTGATGTAGGCTGGTGGCTACAGCTATGATTAGGCCCCTATCCTGGGAACCTCCATATGCCACGGGTTCGGCCCTAGAAAAGGCAAAAAGACAAAAAAAGGAAAAAAAAATATTCAGGAGCGTCTGGTAATGAATGTGAAGTCTGTAAGTGGAAAAGACTAAAAACTCTTCTTTACAAGCCTTTATGTCTTCCCGTTTTATATAAACAGATTAAGTTTTGTAGAAAAAAAAAACCCAGAGGTTATACTTTCTACCTATTGAATCAAAAATTACATGTGAATTAGAATGGAAGTGGTCCGTTTCGGCTAAAAGAATGAGATCCTGCTGTGTAGCCCTGGGAACCATGTCTAGTCACCTATGATGGAGCATGATAAGGTGCGAAAATAGAATGTACACATGCATGTGTAACTGGGTCACCATGCTGTACAGTAGAAAAAAAATGTATAGGGGAAATAACAATTAAAAATAAATAAATAAAAATTTTAAAAAGAAGTATTTGTTGAAACATCGAGTCCAGATATCTGAGGGCATGTTCCTGAATTTTTGATGCCTAAGGGGTCCCTGCTGTGAGAGTCATACACTCAGTTTTTTGGAATCTTCTCACGCAGATTGTCTGGCTGTTCTGAGAAGCTCCCTCTTACCAAAGTGCTTCACAATATGGGAGAGAAGGATCCCATGCAAAGCAGGAATGAGGATCTATCACTGCTGGGAAAAGTGACTGACAAGATGATCATTTTGCAGAGATGGCTAAACATGAAAAGTGAAATTAGGAAGAATAACAATGAATATCTGGAAACTGGAATTAATTTTACCAAAAATCCACTCATTCCAGTGCATCGTCTTACGTGAGGCGTTGCCCAAGTGTGTTATTTGCACATAGAGCAGAGTGTGCTCTGTGGCAATCAGAGCAAACGACCGTCATCCCTTTCAGTATAAAGCAGGTGAATTTTACCACTGGAAAGAGACAAGAGAACTCAAGTTATACTGCTCTTGGAAAAAACGGATCTGGGTCAACTTTTTTACCATATGCCTGTCATACGAGCCCCCCCCCCGCCCCCCAGTGCTTATGACTGGTCAAATATCTGCATCAAAAAACACTGCCGGAAAATGGTATGGAGGTTTCTCAGAAAACTAAAAATTAAACTACTGTATGACCCAGCGATGCTATTCCACCCACATCCCACTGCCTAGAATCGTGTCTCATGGCCTGTGTTACTAATTCCAAGAGGGGCTGGAAAATAGAGTCTTTCTATGTGCCGGGAAAGAGAGAATGGGGTTGGCAATCGTCTATTAAGTCTCAGCTGGAGATGATAATAAAAAACTCTTTCACACCCAAAAAATGTACTATTGAGAGTGAAAAAGCACATGAATTTTTAAAATAAAGCATAATACTTCCAAGAAACTTGGAGTTTAAGGGCTCCAATGGGGTTAGACTATGAAGAAAATACATTCGGACAATATTATTTGAAAAGGTATCTTTATTTATTGTTTTGGTTAACACTTACATTTAATTAATACTCAGAAGTCCTTACTGATGACAACAAGAGATTGGATAAATGAAGGGGAAAAGATAAACCTCTCATGCAGACAATTAAAAGCAGTTTTCGTAGGTACCCCGTCCTCATTAAGGGAGACCATAAATTCCCACGGAGACTTTCATCCAAAGCGTACAATATACAAGGGAGGATAGAAGTAACTTTACAAGGAGTAATATTTTCCTTTTTTTAATTTTTGAAGTTTTAAGTTTTCAGAAGTTCTGTTGAAGCATTCTTGATTTATAAGGTTGTGCTAAACATCCGTTTTTTTCTCAGATCCTTTTCCTGTGTAGACTATCGCAGAATATTGGGTGGAGGTCCCTATGCTACACAGCAGGTCCCCGTTGGCCCGTCATTCCTTCTACCACGGAGTGGATATGCCAGTCCCAAACCCCCAGTTCATCCCTGTCTCCTTTGGTAACCATAAGTTTGTTTCCAAAGTCTGTGAGTCTGTTTCTGAGATATCTTGATGAAGAAATTTGAGAAGTTAGTAGCAACGCCCTCAGACTAGGCTGCCCACACTTCTTCACTTTCACCTTGGGGATCAGCAGCAGGGAGCCAGGGTCAGGTACACGATTTGCACACTTAGCACAAAGCTTCTTCTCACAGTTCCCCCCCTTCATTCCCTTCGTGGAGATAAATCCCTTGTATGAACGATGGAAACCACTGAGATGCTGATCTTATTAGCACTATGATCCAAACCAAAAGAACGCAACATAGGAACCTCAGAGGAAGAGAAGATGGAGGGTTAATTGCTATCGTCAAAAGGGTAGAAGGAACCCGGTCTGTTCAGATTTTAACATTTAGAAAAGGAGAGGAGAAACTTCACAGTGGAGAGGTGTATGGAATGGTTTCATATGGGTTTCACTTCTGACTTTTGCATGTAATTTTTTCCCTTTGAAACAGTGGTTAGAACGAAAAAGCACATACAAGGAATGCAGCTACTGAATGAAACTTAAAAGTCCCTTTTGAACACAGACAAGGTATTGATAAATGTTAGATGAAGTGAGAAAGAGATAAAGAGTGGCATTCGTACTGACAGCTCCTAAAAATAGCACCCTATCATTTTTCATTAAAAGGGTAAAGTCAATAATTAAACTTGCTGTTTTGAGAATTAATTTCCTGGAACTTCGATAGCATTAAACATGAAATCATTATATGACTTTGTGTTATAGTTGCTATAAGTTTCATGTTTTTAAATAAAATGCCTAATTTAATAGTTAGAATAAACAATCTGGAAATAATAGGTTAAAATGAATACAACCAAACCTTTACAAAAGAGTGCAGACCCTGCCATATCACATATCACAGATTAACCCTGTGTGGTTTGCAAATATGTTCTCCCAGAATGTAGGTTGCCTTTTCATCCTTTCAATGTGTTTTGGAGGGTAAATATTTTAATTTTAATAAAGTCCAACTTATAAAATTTTCGTTTTATAGACCATGCTTTTTGTTTCAAGTCTAAAAACTCTTTGCCTAGTCCTAGATCATAAGGACTTTCTCTTACTTTTAAAAAAAGTTTTACATTTTTACCTTTACATGTAAGTCCATGACCCATTTTGAGTGAATTTTTGTTTGAGGTGTGACACTTAGGTCAAGATTCATTTTTCCGTATGGATGTCCAATTGCTTCTGCACCATTTAATGAAAAGGCTATCTTTCCTCTACTGAATTGCTTTTGCACCTTTGTTAAAAATCATTTGGGGATAGTTATGGGTCTATTTCTGGGTTCTTTTATTCTGTTCCACTACTCTGTGGGTTTATTCTTCCATCACTATCTATCACACTGTCCTAATTATTGTAGGTGTAGAATAAGTCGTGACATTTGGTAGACTAACTTCTACTACTTTAGTCTTCTTCAAAATGGTTTCAGCAATTCTAGTTCTTTTACATTTCCGTATTTATTTTAGAATATTCTTATCTCTATCTACTAAAAAGCTTTTAGTGTTTTTTTTTTTTAGCATAGTTATTTGCTCACAACTTCAAAAACAACAAATGTGAGGTGCTATTTTGTGATCATTCTAAGTTCACATCAATTGTGTTCCCTTGTTTCTGGAGGGTTCCAGTTTCAGCCTGTGGTTTTCTAGCTGGGTAGCTGTTATTATTTAATGTAAACATCCATCTCTGTGGGAGCACAGAATGGCACCATCAGAAAAGAGATGGATGGACACTTGCTCCCTTCCACCAGCTTCTCCCCCCTAAGAAATTGTCCCACTCAGCAGCCTGAGTACGGTGCTATTTAACCCCTTAGTTTGGTGTTTTGATCCTTACTTCTAATCCGCTGTCTTGTATCTCTATTAGACTCCACTAATGAAAGTCCAACGCAGAGAATAAAATAATCTAGTATCAACTTAAAAAATATGCACAACTTAAAAGTTGAAAGTTAAGTTTTATTTGGGGCAAAATGAAGACCATAGCCTGGGAGGCAGCATTTCAGATAGCTCTGAAACACCGCTCCAAAGAGGTAGGGGAGAATGTCAGTACATATGTGATTTTGGTGAAGGGGGGTGGTACATGCAACCAAGCACACAGTTTACAGAAGTTTGCTGCTAGTCTTTGAAAGTTATTGCTGGTCAGGAGAAGCAGACGTCACCATGAAGGATTTTAGTGCTTTTCTAAATATGAGGAGATGCAAGAAATTGAGCTCATAAAATCTTCTCTTGAAAATATCTAGCTATCTGAAGACCTGTTTTGCCAGTTTTCCCAGAGCACAGAGTGCCTCCCTCCTGATCTCAGCCCGGAACCCCTTTCAGAGGATGTCGAGGGCCAGCAGCAGCAGTGGCTCAGGATTCAATCCGTGTAGAGGCAGATGGCAAGTGCCAATCTCCAGTTCACACTAGAAATCATTTTGATTACTTCTGATAGCCACTTTGCCAACCGAGGCTGAGCTGTCACCCAAGCATCACTGTCTAAAGACTTTTCATAACAGGTCTCGGCAAGTCTAAGGGACACTTGGCTTCATAAATGGCAATTAGACCATTTTATGTGAGGGACTTGAGCATCCCTAGATTTTGATATTGGGTTGGTGGAGACCTAGAACCGATCCCCCACAGATCAGGAGGGATGACTACATATATTATATTTTATTGCTTCCTTATGGAGGGTAATGACCCTGAATAGTTAAAGATCAAATTAATTATTATCCTATGACATTATTCCGCTTTAATGGTAATAGCTCTTGGCATTTTTCAAAAGTCAATGAAGTAGTAACTTCTTTAGAAGATTATGTGAATGCTTCCAGGTTGTTCTATTCTCCTTAAAAATGTCAGGAGACAAAATAAAGGAGACAAGCTCAAATTGAAGCAGGTCAGATGTAAAAAAGCAATTCCCAAGAGTGTAATAAGCATAGGAATGTTTTACTGAGATATAAAATGCATTATCTTGAGATGTCTGCAAAAAGTTTAAAGATTTCAGCCCAGAGCAAGAGGAATTGATTTAATTACTTCAGAAATTCTTTAAGGGTTTTCATTGTTAAGGAAATTCTGACTAAAATTCAAATCCTTGAAAACACATGTCTAAAATCTCTTTGGTTATGATAAGGAAAGGCAAAACAATCCCAAATCTCTCTGAAGTTGAGAATTATTCAGATTACTAAGATTTTCTCATAAATTAGTAAATTAATTTGAATTAATGTTGACAATTAAGATTTTCTTGCCAATTAAAACTTTCAGGATTTCCTGCTCTGGTGCAGTGGGTTAAGGATCTGGCACTGACTCTGTGGTAGCATGGGTTCAATTCCTGGCTGGGTACAGTGGATTAAGGACCCAGAGTTGCTGCAGCTGTGGTGGTGGCTGTGGCATATGTTGCAGCTGCAGCTCAGATTTGATTCCTGGCCAGGGAACTTCCATATGCTGTGGGTGTGGCCATTAAAAAAAAAAGACTTCCAAAGACAAGTAGAAAGTTGGTTTTGCCATGAGAATTTCAAGATTAATTCAATATGGCTGAAATACCTCAGACACACACATACATATACCTTACATATGTGTGTTGCAGATGAAAGTGTGTTTACTCATATGTCATTAAAATTCCTTAAGTTTTAATATAATTAAAATGAAAACCTCTAAAAATAAATGTGTTTTTTCAGTTATATGTTTAGAGATATAAAAGCAAGCCATCTGACACTCAAATATTGTAAATATATATATATAAAAAAAAAAAAACTATTGCCACCTCAGACTATCCCTCTTCATCTTGGTACTTGCTGAGCCCAAGCCAAATGGGAAATTCTTTACTCAAACACCTAAATGTCAATCTTTTCAGATGACATGTCCTGCCCACTCCATACTCTGGAGTGCTGGGACACAGGTTTGATCTCCAGCCCAGCACAGTGGGTTAAAGGATCTGGTGTTGCTGCAGCTACAGCGCAGCTCTGATCCCTGGCCCGGGAACTCCCATATGCTCTGTGGTGGCCAAAAGAGAAAACAAAAGTAAACAGAGAAAAACATGCTTGAAACAAAAGATAATATAGAAAGTCTCAGCAAATAAATGAAATATATGAGAAGAACAAAATATAGGTTTCAGAACTGAAAAATATAATAACTCATTTTTTTTAAAGTCCTCCCTATACTGACATAAAAAATGAGTCCTCATTGGATGGACTCAATAACAGAATGAATATGACTGAGGAAAGTATTAGTGAATATGAAGACAAGAAAACAGAAATGACCCAATCTGAACAACAGTGAGAAATGGGTGGAAAATAAATGAACAGAATCCCAGGGATCTGTGAAACTCTAACAATAGAGGTGACATTTATATAATCAGAGATCCAGAAAGAGAGGAGGAAAAGATGGGACTCAGAATATTTGAAGGAGATAATGATAATTCAGAATTTTTTGAGCAAGACATTCCCCTTTTAAAATAGTAAAAATTTTCAGAGCCCTCTCCACCATAGTTGCCATTCTTTTTTATGTCTTATCCATAGGAAAAACACAAATAGCAAAAAACTACAATGAATCTAGTGGTGCTTTTAAATCTGTATTGTGTTATCACAGTTACCTTGGACATTAGCAGGCACAAGTAGACTGTGAAATATTTCCTCAGCCTTCCAAATAACAGTTTTGTACAGCATGGCTTGCAGATCCCATGACATAATTCTCTGACTTCTGGGGATAGTCACTGGTTCATTCTTTTGTTCATTCGTTCAACAAATACTTACTGTTCCCTTACTCTGGCCCACATGCTGGGAAGTGTGTTACAGAGATTTCTGCATTTGGCATTGCTGCTTGACAGCTGGTTCTGCTGCTGTAGGAAATAATCTCCTCTTGTCCCTGGCCAGCATCCACTTAACAGAGTATAGCTTGGAAAGCTGATGAGGCCCTCGTTGGTCTTTTTTGATTTTGTTTTTTGAAGTTCTGTAAATCTTCTCGTATGATAAAGCCATTTGGGTATTTTCTATTTTATGTTCTGCAAACCAGCTTACCTTATTTTTGCTTTTTGGTTTTGATTTTGGTTGTCACAATGTCCTTTCCTTATTCAACAAGTCACCAAAATCTTAGTCACCTTATTGTTGCTTTTTGGTTTTGGTTTTCATTGTCACAATGTCCCGTGCTTATTCAACAATTCACCAAAATCTGTCTCTTTCTGAATAGATCTTTTTGTTATGGAGGCACCGTGAAAATTGTTGCCTGCTTTGGCTGTTACTATCCCTGTCCTAACCACTGTCAATAGGTTAGTAATGAGCAGGTGAATTACTGTCAAATGAATGGGAAGCCTGGGTGAAAGGAACTTGTTTCTACTTGCATTGTTTTCAAGTTCTAAATATTTTGTGACTGTCTAGCTATGTTGACCAAAATGACAAAAGGTCACATTTCTATTCTACATCTTACTAAGTAACAATTTGTTAAAATTAGTAATTAACTAAACATTTGTGAAAATTAAACATGATGTCAAAGGATAATTTTCAAAAATTGGTAAGGAATCATGACCTTCAGATATAAAATGAACAGAGATTTTATTCAACTTATTATATGCATGAATTATAATGCAGTAAAGAAATGTTGAAATAAATTTGTAAAAACCATTCTATGCATAGGGTAAGAGTCAGTTTTATTTCAACAGGGCACATCTAATTTACATGCCCATAGACTGGAATTGTTTGCATTGCTGTCACTTTGCAACAAATTAACTACTATCTCTACAAGATTTGTAAAATAGCTAGTCCAAGTCACCTCCTGATGGGATTAAATAATTCCCAGGGCCTCTAGCCTTTTATTGAAAGGATATTCAGTAACCTCTTGCCCATTTCAAAGTCTTAAATTTTTCTCTAGAGTGATAAAAGCTATAATTCTGCCTTAGCAGTTAGGGAAGGCAGAATAAAGAAACATATTTGTTGAAACTACACAGAAAGAAATTACATCTCTCTTATATTTTGCACTTAGTTTTTTTTAGCAGATAAATGAGAATAAAGCAAGCATAAATATTAATAATTATAAGGAAGATTATAAATATTAACTTCACTTTATCCAAAATACAAATAGAAATGCAATAACTACGAACTAAATGCAAAATAGAAATTCATGGTAAATGTGTATTAAGCTTATGCACAAAAGGGCACATACTCTATCAAATGAAAATAGTGATTTTTTTTAAAGATGTGAAATTATTCTAATCAGTTATTTTCCTCTTTAATGAAAAAGCATGCACTCCTATGTTAGTTAATTCAAGCCACAGAAGTCTAGGAAAATGAACTGGGAAAATAGGCTCCTCTGGTTTAATATAAACAACCTAAATGTGACATTCAAAGGTCTGGGAAGCAATTTCCTTAAACTATTGACATTAGATTGACTTATTTGATTTAGTTTTAAGTTATTCTTTTGTCTGCAATACATGCTCATGCATTTTAATTTTTGAACAGTAGTTTTTTCAGCAGGCATTTACTATATATCTTTCTTTAGTGCACCAAAACCACACTAACTAGTTTTACCTGCTAATAATCAATTCTTTAAAAAATGCTATTATTAAACCAAATTGTAATCAGACCTTCTTTAGACTTTAATCATAAGGATTGAAAGGCTGAGATAAGGCAAAATTTTTGAACTCAGCTGGTACAAAAGCTAAGTGGGGGAGCAGCACTGAAAAATGCTAACGTCTGTGATAAATTCATTTGAGTAATTAAAAAAAAAAAGAAAAGAAAAATGCTAACTTCTTGGACTAGGATTTCCTCTAGACCTCAAGATCTAAGTAGTATATCTGTCCTGTCTGCCCCCCAATACAAATCCACAAGCCTCACGAAGTTCTTTGCATAGTTAGACAAATATGATACCTATTTACTTTATCATATTTGCACAAAAACAGAATTCCAAAACTTGTCACATTAATTTCTACCACCTGAATCCCATCTCTACCTCCTCTTACTCCTTCCTTAGTACACCGAGTTCCCTTGGGGGCAAGATTTGTGTCTTGTACCTGTGTAGGTACCTTATGTATGTTCTTAACATCTAGAGTGCCTAACGTATAGTAGGTACTCAAAATGTTTGTTGACTGGTTAAAAGAAAGAAGAAATAGCAAACTGAAAGAGTGACTAATTAGAGATTTTTCTGAGTTATCAAACGTCCGTTATAAAAATTCAAGCTTCTCCCAAAGAATGTTGGCAGCTTTACTGAAGGATGCATAGCTGATTCTTTTCTGATCCCCAGGTGAAATCAAACAGGTATTGGAAGTTTTGTTGAAAGAGGATGGGGAAGGACGGAGATGTTTCAGAGCTTAGGGCAGGGAGAATAAGATGGGATCGGGGTTGGTGGGGGGGAGAAAGAGAGGGTGGGAGAGATGGAAGAGGTTTGAGAAATATTTTCCTTTCCTTCATAGCTCTGAACTTACCTGCTTGCCTGGGAACTGAGGGGGAACCATTCCTTTTATCAGAAATCTGTACTCAGCAGTATTAATAGTTGATGGCAGAGTTCCCATTGTGGCTCAGCGGAAACGAACCCTACTAGTGTCCATGGGGATGCAGGTTCGATCGGTGGCTTCACTTAGTGGGTTGGGGTTCCAGCATTGCTGCAAGTGGTAATGTGGGTCACAGATGCGACTGGGATCTGGTGTTGCTATGGCTGTGGTGTAGGCTGGCAACTCTGGCTCTGATTCGACCCCCTAGCCCGAGAACTTCCATATGCTTCAGGTGCAGCCCTAAAAAAAAGTTGATATCGGAGTTCCCGTCGTGGCGCAGTGGTTAACGAATCCGACTAGGAACCATGAGGTCGCGGGTTCGGTCCCTGCCCTTGCTCAGTGGGTTAACGATCCGGCGTTGCTGTGAGCTGTGGTGTAGGTTGCAGACTCGGCTCGGATCCCGCGTTGCTGTGGCTCTGGCGTAGGCCGGTGGCTACAGCTCCGATTCAACCCCTAGCCTGGGAACCTCCATATGCCGCGGAAACGGCCCAAGAGATAGCAACAACAACAACAACAAACAACAACAACAAAAGACAAAAGACAAAAAAAAAAAAAAAAAAAAAAAAAAGTTGATATCATTGATGAATGCTCACCGTCACTCATCAACCCCGTCATCCGACCTTGGAGGACCAAGGAGGCCAGTGTGAAGACCAGGGTTCTTACAGCCTGTGCAAGGAAAGGATTCTTTGGACCCTTCCTCCTCCTATGATTTTTGTTAGCTGGGTAGGGTAATGTTCTCCACTAGGAAGAGCAGGGATCAGACCTGCAGGGAAATGGGCCCTTTTTCTGTGAGCAAAATTGAGCTAGATTGTCAACTTGCATCTCCCAGGCAGCCTGCCTCTGTCTTCACTGACAACACTGGGACACCACATGGGAACCCCCTCAAGTTCCTTCTCCTCCCTTCCTGACGTGTCTCACCGCAGCATCACCCACATTTCTTTCTCTCCTGGGTGGGCAGGTATAGTTACAGCCAGGAAAAATGCTGACTCTCACAAACAAGTTGTCCCTTGGTAGGTGAATGGATAAACAGACTGTGATACATCCAGACAATGAAATCTTATTCAGTCTAAAATGAAATGAGCTCTCAAACCATGAAGAGACATGGAGGAATTTTAAGTGCATTATTACTGAGTGAAGGAAGCCAATTATACAGTATGTAAAGACTACATACTGCATCATTCCAACGGGATGACATTCTGAACAAGGCAATAAAAAATCAGTGGTTGCAGGGAGTCAGTGGGAGAGGCAGGGATGAATAGACAGAGCACAGAGAAACATTAAGGCAGTGAAAGCCTTTCTTATGATGCTGTAATGCTGAATCCATGTCATCATACATTTGTCCAAACCCTTAGAATGTACAACACCAAGAGTGAAGCCTAATGTAAACTGGGCTTTGGAAGATAATTATCTGTCAATGTAGGTTCATCAGTTGTAACAAATGCACCACTCTGGTGGGGGATGTTGATGGTGGGCGAGGTTATTCATGTGCAAGAACAGGAGGTACGATGGGAAATCTCAGTTTGGCTGTGAGCCTGAAACAGCTCTAAAAAAATTAAGTCTATTAAAAATTGCTGAACCTCCCAAACCACCACTGAAATAATGTTGATAAGGAAAAGTTAAGATTATTTCTTACCATGATAAAAACAATCATCCATTGACAGATTCTTAGAAGTATCTCAAAATGGGGAAGGCAAAGGCAGGATTTTTGTGATGTCTTGGGGTCTGTTTTGAGACTGGCGATTTGATGAAGGGCCCTTGATTAGAACTGGGCAATTCTGTGACCTTTTTAGAATTGGTGGACACAGAGTGGCAAGGCAAGATGTCTAGCAATTGTTTGAGGCTATGTATTTTCCTACTTAAAAAATGCACAACTTGAAAGTTGAGAGTTAAGTTTTATTTGGGGCAAAAATAGGACTTAAGCCCAAGCCTGGAGACAGCAGCTCAGGTAGCCCTGAGAAATAGCTCCAAGGAGGCAAGGAGAGAGCTAGGATACATAGGAGTTTTTGCAACAAAGGGCAGGGAGCAGGAACAAAAGGGGCCTGGGGTCACTGAAATCCTTCCTTTGATATGCACCTCAGCTATATCCAGAGTTTCCACAGCCCTTGGCTTAGGGCTCACCCTTGGAGGTGGCTGCATTCGCAGATGACTGTGAAATACCACTGCAAAGAGCAGGGGGAGACAGTGTCAGTGTATCTGATAAAGGTGAGGGAAGTGCACGCAGCCAGGCACACATTTTACAAAAGTTTGTTGCTGGTCTTGAGAAGGTTACTACTAGTCCCAAGGAGCAGACATCGTCATGAAGGAGTTTAGTGTTTTTCTAGATATAAGGAGATGCAAGAATTGGGCACATAAAGTCTCCTAAAAATAGTGACATAGACTCTCATGTGTACACCATCATCCTCTCTCCCTTCCCCCAAATCCTCACCATTACTTGCCATCACCAATGGAAAGGGAAACTTAGGGATAGTCTGCATAGGAGCAGGCACAGGTGAAGTCCCTAAACCTTACCTCCTTCCCCGGTTGGTCTGTGGATGAAGGGATTTCCTAGAAATATCTCTAACTCTGTCATCAATTACGGTTAACTTTGGGGGGGGCACACTCGCAGCATATGGAGGTTCCCAGGCCAGGAATCAAATTTGAGCAGCAGCTACAACCTATGCCACAGCTGCAGCAATACCAGATCCTTAACCCACTATGCCACAGCAGGAACTCCCATTATGGTTGCTTCTAACACTACTTGCCTTTATCTCTGTCTCCAGGATCATCCTCAATGTGCTTAAAAGCCCAGAAAGCTCTTTATCTGGCAGTTGGATGGGTGGTAGAATCTAAGAAAAGTGCCAAGCTTGGAGTTCCCATTGTGGCTCAGCAGAAACGAATCTGACTAGCATCCATGAGGACGCTGGTTCGATTCCTGGCCTTGCTCAGTGGGTCAAGGATCCAGCGTTGCCGTGAGCTGTGGTGTAGGTCACAGAAGTGGCCCAGATCTGGCTTGGCTGTGGCTGTGGCATAGGTCAGCAGCTGTAGTTCCCATTCAACCCCTAGCCTGGGAAGCTCCAAATGCCAGTTACGACCCTAAAAAAAAAGACCAAAAAAAAAATTATTAAAAAAACAAAACAAAACAAAACATGCTAACCTTTTCATCATCTTGGTGGTGTAATTTCCCCCCTTAAAATACCTCCTGTTCACCTGTTTCTACCCTAGTTTAGATCCTAATTAGTACTTACCTAAACTAGGGATCAGCAAACGTTTCCATAAACAGGCAAATAGTGTTTTAGGCTTTGGGGCCAAAGCCTATGGTGTCTGTCTTCTTTTCCCAGCCCTCTGATCAGAGTTCATGATTCTGTCCTCTGAATTCCCAGGCCCATGAAATTTTTAAAAGACCACTTTGTTAGCTCTGCTCTGACTTTCAGAAAGTACCAAACCCATGTCCCATTCTAGACGGTAAGTACTTGGAAAACAGGGATCATTTACATTCTTATAAGTTGAAAGATTTTTTTTTTTTTTTTTTTTTTTTTTGCCTTTTCCAGGGCCACTTCTACAGCGTATGGAGGTTCCCAGGCTAGGGGTCGAATCGGAGCTGTAGCCACCGGCCTATGTCATAGCCACAGCAACGCAAGATCCAAGCCATGTCTGCAACCTACACCACAGCTCATGGCAACGCCGGATTCTTAACCCACTGAGCAAGGCCCAGGGATCAAACCCGTAACCTCATGGTTCCTAGTTGGACTCATTAACCACTGAGCCATGACAGGAACTCCAAAAGATTTTTTTTTTAAAGACCGTTTCATTAGAATCTTCTTTTCTCATCTCCTGTCTAGAAAGAGGCATCTCTTCTGTCTGGTTGTTCCTGAGTTTTATCTTTTATCAGTGGTTTAGTAAGTAAAATGCTCCTCTGACTTCTGTGAGCTGCTCTAACAAATTAATCAAACCTGAGGCAGAAGTCACTGGACCCACCAGTTAGTCAGAAACTCAGGTGATAACTGGATTTGCAACTGCATCTGAAGTCAGGGTGAGGGGGAGAATCTTATAAGACTAAGCCCTAAACGTGTGGGATCAGATGCTCTCTCCAGGTGGATAGTGTCAGAATTGAGTTGAATTGTAGGACCCCCGTTGATACCCAAGAATTGTTGCCTGTGTGACAAACCCCTCCCCCCATACACATTGGAATTAGATACTAGAAGTATATCAGCAAGCTTCTGATTTTTATTGGGTTCCTTAGACAGCTTACCCACAAGGAGATAAAGCCTAATTAGGCTAACAAAAAACCCACAGTCCTTCTGGATGATCTTGTTTGCCGTAAAAGGATACACTATACCCTGTGTTCATAAACAGTTTTTATAATACAGCCTTGTTAGCATCAGGGAGTAAAACCTGTCATCACAAAATATCTCATTTCTCATGTCAATCTCATTTTTTGGTAAAAATTGTTTTTCATATGTCAGAAAATACAGCTACTGATAGCTTTTAGGGTTTATATCATATTATTTTCTTCACTGGAAGGGGTTTGTCTTGATTTTCTAAATCCAGTTAAAATATTCCACAGGTGTCAGAGTTCCCATTGTGGCTCAGTGGGTTAATGACCTGACAATGTCTCTGCGGGGATGCAGGTTTGATCCCTGGCCTCACTTATGGGTTAAGGATCTGGCATTGCCACAAACTGCGGTTTAAGTCACAGATGCGGCTCAGATCAGGTGTTGCTATTGCTGTGGCTGTGGTGTAGGCTGGCAGCTGCAGCTCCAATTCAACCCTTAGCCCAGGAATTTCCATATGCCACAGGTGTGGCCATAAAAAGAAAAAAAAAAAAATCCCACAGGTGTAAGGATGAATGAAAAGTAACCCAAGCCTTGCAGGGATTGAACACCAGGTCTGAATCAACTGGGTGACAAAAGACACATTAATCTACGAAACCATATGAAGATGCTCCTGATTACTAATGTCACACGGCACCTAGCAAGAGCAAACAAAAATCTTCTCTGGCAAAAGATAAAATACTTGTATAAAATACTTTGAGTATTACTCAAAAGAATTGCTTCATATACTATGTCTGGCACATAATCAGTGATAACCAGGTATTTGAGGACATGAAACAATTATAACAAACATCAGAAGAAATAATAGATGGAGTTCCTGTCATGGCTCAGTGGTTAATGAACCCGTCTAGTACGCACGAAGACACAGGTTCGATCCCTGGCCTTGCTCAGTGGGTTAAGGACCCAGTGTTGCCGTGAGCTGTGGTGTAGGTCATAGACACAGCTTGGATCTGGTGTTGCTGTGGCTGTGGTGTAGGCCCCCAGCTGTAGCTCCAATTCAGCCCCTAGCCTGGGAACCTCCATTTGCCCTGGGTGTGGCCCTAAAAAGACCCAAAAACAAAGAAAAAATAGATGAGGGAGACAGGCAGTGACTATAGTTACTAAAATTATTTGAAGCAAACTTTAAAATAAACTATGCTCATTATGTTCATAAAGATAAAGACAGGTTTGGAAATCTCTGCCAAGAGCTGGAAACTATAAAAAATGATGCACACATTTTGAAAGCATTTCTGTTTTGGGGTAGGATGAGATAACTAGCAGCAGACCAGCATTCCACGTAGAACGACTAGAAAACATGAGTACAATTCAAAAGTTATTTATTAGAGTTCTTGCTGTGGTGCAGTGGGTTAATGATCCAGTGTTGTCTCTGTGGGTTCAATCCCCAAGCCCAGTGCAGCAGGTTAAGGAGCCAGCATGGCCACAGCTGTGGCGTAGTTCACCGCTGTGACTCATAGTCTGTCCTTGGCCTGAGAATTTCCAAATGCCACAGGTGCCGCTGAAAAAGGAAATGAAAGTCATCTCTTGAAGGCAGTGGAGAGCAGCTGATGCAAGGAGAATTAATGGGCCTCACCTCCAGAAAGGGAAGGACCTAGGAAAAGTGAGTTGACTGCCTGAAAAGGCCTGTGCCAATTCAGTGTGGTAAGGAGGTTGAGAATCTGGTGAAAAGCCTGAGACAAAGCCTGGGAAGGATGCTGCAGGAGAACAAGGAAATCAGCAGAGCTTCTGACAGAGATGTGAGATGTGGTGGGGATGAGAGGGGCAAGCTGTTTTTTTTCCTCTGGATGTCCTGAATGCTTATGGGTGCAAGGGGTAGAAGGCTGAAATCGTAAGTGAGCAAACTGAAAAGTGGAGTGAAGTTTTTTAGCAATCTTGCGAGGCAAGGTTAGAGCTTGAGAATCACTGGGGAGATAGGCCCTGTAATTACATAAGGCTTTTAGTTGAAAACCCAGGAGAGCAAAAGGCAGATGTTCCTAACTGGATTAATGTGATAAACCGTCACTCTGTCGACACAGTGGAAGGGTAAATTCTTTCCAGAGAAGGGTTACATCATCTGGAGCTTCAACACAGTTTTGTACATATTGCCTAGCAACAAATAAAAATTATTAGGCATGCCAAAGACAGGACCCTATGACTAAAACCAAAATGGGGAGTTCCCATTTTGGCACAGTGGAAATGAATCCAACTAGTATCTATGAAGATGTAGGTTCAATCCCTGGCTTTGCTCAGTGGGTGAGGTATCAAGCATTGCTGTGAGCTGTAGTGTGTAGGCTGCAGACATGGCCTGGATCCCACATTTCTGTGGCTGTGGCTGTGGCTGTAGCTGGCAGCTGTAGCTCTGATTTAAATCCTAGCCTGGGAAACTCCATATGCCTCAGGTACAGCCTTAAAAAGAAAAAAGAAAAAAAAAAAACCTCCAAAAACCCAGACTCACAGGTGATCCAAATATTAGAGCTAGCTGACAAGGATTTTGGAAGAAACATTTTATATATATATATATATATATATATATATATATATATATATACACACACACACATACATATATACATACATATACAGAGAGAGAGAGCAGAACATGAGTTAAATAGATGAAAAGATGTAAACTTTCATTAGAGGCTTGGAATATAAAATAATTAAAAATTTTGGAGCTGAAAAAATCGTGTAAAAGAACTAAATAAAATTTTGAACACTATAATAACAAAAATTAATAATTCAGGGATTGTGTTTGATGGGAGATTAGACACAACTGAACAGAAAATTAAAGAACTGGAAGATAAGTCAGAAGAAATTATACAGAATGAAACTTAGGGAGAGAAAAGGATGAAAAAATACAAAAAAGAGGGTACGAGACAGAGGGGACAGTGAGAAGGTGTACTGTAGGCTTAAATGGGTTTCCAGGAGAGAAAGAATAGGACAGATGCCACGTGTGAGGTGATAATGGCTGAGAATTTCCCAAACAAATGAATTATTTTCAATTCACGGATAAGAGAAAAAGTTCTGCAAATCCCAAGTATGAGAAATAAAAATAAATCCACACATTGACACATAAAAATAAAGCTGGTAAAAATCAAAGACGAAAAGAAAAATTTTAAAAGTAGGCAGAAAAGATTGCCTTCATTGAGGAATTATTAGATTGATTGTCAATGTTTCAACAAATGTTGAAATTCAAAGTATAGAATTTTGCAGAAAGAGAATAGCTATTAGCCTAGAAATTCTCTACCTGACAAAGTTTCTTCAAGAATGAAAGTGTCATAAAGACATTTCAGGTATGCAAATTGAAAGAATTAATCGCTAGCAGACTCTAAAGGCAAAAATCCCCTGAAAGAAGTTTATAAATACTGGAATAAATAATGAACAATGGAAGAAGGCAAAAACACCACTATATTTAAATGAACATTGCTTATATAAGCTGATAATAATTATGTATTGTGACATGTACACATGTTAGAGAGCAGAGAGGGAGGCAGAAAGGGAAACAGGAAAAAGAAAGAGAAAAAATGAGGGGGGCTGTTGGGGAGGATTTAAATATATAATGACATACACATTAGCAAAAGCATAAAAATTGGGAGAGGGTAAATAAAGTTAAATTATTTAAAGCTTCTTGCCTTATTAGGGAAAAGGATAAAATATTAATTAATATTTGTTTTTGACAACTCTAGAAATTGTATTATAATTTCTAAGGAACTAGTAAAAGAATACATGACTTCTACATGAGCACAGGCAAACAAAAGGAATCCTCAAAAAGACTCAATCCAAAAAGAGGCAAAAAAAGAAAAAGGAACATAGAATAGGCAGGGCAAATAGAAATTATGTAAAATGTATGTACAAATATATCTTGGATAGACATTAATCCAAACACATCAGTAAGTACGTTTAATGCAGCCGTATTTCTCAGAAGGAAAAATAATTTGGACATTAAAAAAAAAAAATCCAAACGCAAGCTGCTTACAAGAGACACACCTTAAGTAAATAGGTAAAGAAGGTTGAAGGCAAAAAGAGAGAAGAGATGCAATTATACCAGAATCAGACAAGATAGATGTTTGAGGCTGATCAGAGGTGCTTAGTAGAGATTAGAGGTGCTTCATAATAATAGAAGGTTCAATACACCAGGATAATATAGCAATTCTAACTTTTTATGAATGAAATAACATGGACTCAAAACATATAAAGCAATCACTGAGAGCACTATAAGGAGAAATCGACAAATTAACAGCTATAGTGGGAGATGTAACATATTTCTCTCAGTAGCAGATATAAAAAAGACATTAAAGGAGATCCCTCTGTGGCACAGCAGGAACAAACCTGACTAGGTTTGAGGATATGGATTTGATCCCTGGCTTCACTCAATGGGTCAAGGATCTGGCATTGCCATAAGCTGTGATGTAGGTCACAGATGTGGCTTGGATCCCGCCTTGCTGTGGCTGTGGTGTAGGCCAGCAGCTGCAGCTCCGATTTGACTCCTAGCCTGGGAACTTCCATATGCCACGAGTGTGGCCGTAAAAAGCCAAAAAAAAAAAAAACAAAAAAAAACAACAAAAAAAAAACTATAGAAGATTTGAACAACATGATAAACTTAAGTTCATGGACATATCTAGACTATTGCACATGAGAGTTATGAACAGACCTAATGGGTCATAAAACAAGTTGCAACAAACTTCAAAAAGTGGAAAACCTACACTATATTTTCCAAGCACATAATAATCAAGCTAGGAATAAATAACAAAATACAACTAGAAAACCCTTTTATGTTCTGAAATGAACACATATATTTCTAAATTTTTAGGAAGATGTCAAATGGTAAGTTAGAAACATACCTTGGACAATGCTTAAAGAAAAATATTTGTCCTTAAGTGTATATATTTGAAAAGAAGTAGAGCTAAAGATTAATGAGCTCCAGATTCATCTTAAAAATTGGGGAAAACTGCAAATTAGATCTAAAGAAAGGAGAAAAAAATAATAACAAGAACAGAAATTAATGAAATAGAACAAAGCTGGACTAGATTAACAAAGCCAAGATGGTTTATGATAGCCCAAGGGAAAGGAACTAAAATTGACTGCATGCCTATTATGAGCTTTACAGTCTGCTAAGGCCCTTAAAAAATGCTAATAATTTAATTCTTTTTAATAGCTTTATTGAGATATAATTTACGTACTATAAAGTTAATCTGTTTAAAACGTACAGTTCAGCAGGTTTAGTATATTCACAGGACGTGCAACCATAATTACAATCTAAGTTTAGAACATTTTGGTCCCCACATAAAGACTCCATATCCCCAGGCATCCACTTGCCATTCCTTCCCACGCACCCCACCCCCCAAGCCCTTGGCAACCACTATTCTACTTTTTCTCTATAAGTTTGCTTTTTCCTGACATTTCATATAAATGCAATCTTACAATATACTCTCTTTAGCGACTGGCTTATTTCATGTAGCATAATGTTTTCAAGGTTTATTCATGTTGCAGTGTGGCTCAGTACTCCATTCCTTTTTATGGGTGAATAATATTCCCTTGCATGAATATATCACATTTATTTATCCATTCATCATTTGAATGTCACTTGGCTTGTCCCCACTTTTCGGCTATTATAAATAACATTGCCTGTGAACATTTATGTACGAGCTTTTCGTGGAGGTATGTTTGATTTCTTGAGTTGTGAGTTCTTTATGTATCCTGTATACAAGTTTCTTATGAGATATTTGATGTGCAAAATTTGTTCCCATTCTGTGGGTTGTCCTCTTACTCTCTTGATGGTTTTATATGCAAAACAAAAGTTTTAAATTCTGATACAGTCCTAAAAGTTTTGTCATTTTAGCTGTTACATTTAGGTTTATGTTCCATTTTTAGTTCATTTTCGTGTGTAATTTAATGTTTACAATAGCTCTGTAAGATGAGTATTGTTCTATTCATTACATATGAAAAATAACTGCAACTCAATATAAATTAGTTCACCAAGATCAAACCAACATGCACTGAAAGTGAGACTCAGACTCAAATTTCAAATGAAATCCAGATATAAAGTTCACTATACCCTCAAGACTGCCTGGCATTTCCAGCAAATGAAATCTCAGTTACTTTTGAAGTTGGCACTTTATTCAAGGGTATAATTCATTTCATAAAATGCTATTTCATTAGGTGTTTGGATTGGAAAAAAAACAGTTTGGCAAACATCTTCTGAGGCTGAAGTTCATTAAAAAAGACACGTACTATAAGATGAAAATACATATCAGAACACCAACTAAACTCTCTAGAGCATGGTAAATGAGTCTCATAAACCACATCCCATTACACTTTATTTCTTAATTAAATGCTACATAAACTACTAAAATGCAGCATTTCTACTCTATAGTGCAATAGCACTAATATCAAAGAACAGTAAAGAGGTGTCTTAAACCAGCTGCTTCATGACATCAAAAGCTGATGTTTTCTTTGGGTGAAAAAATGCAGATGGTGCATAAGTGAAAAATAGCTACCAGCAGAAAGAAGAAAAATAAGTCGGGGAGAAGGGAGCCATGGTTTTTTTTTTTGTTTTTTTTTTTTTGTCTTTTTGCTATTTCTTGGGCTGCTCCCGTGGCATATGGAGGTTCCCAGGCTAGGGGTCGAATCAGAGCTGTAGCCACTGGCCTACGCCAGAACCACAGCAACGCGGGATCCCAGCCGCGTCTGCAACCTACACCACAGCTCACGGCAACGCCGGATCGATAACCCACTGAGCAAGGGCAAGGACCGAACCCGCAACCTCATGGTTCCTAGTCGGATTCGTTAACCACTGCACCACGATGGGAACTCCCTGCAATTCTTTCTTAGACTCATGACTCTAAACGATAGTTTGGTTGCAGTTATCATATTTTTCAGTTGGTGATTGCTGGTAGACATGATTGTTATTAATTGCCGCGACATAGCACATAGCGCTTAGTGTCTAGGCTCTAAAGCCACACCATGTGCAGGTTCACCCCTTGCTCTGTGACCTTGGACAAGTTATTTAATCTCAACTATGTGCCTCATTTACTTTATCTGCAGAATGGGGATAATAATAGCACTTATAGAGTTGTGGGAATTAAATGAACTATTACATTGAAATAATTAAAATAGGCATATCATAAGCATTAGCTCTCAACATCATTATTTATTGTTATTATCCCATTTTGTCATAACATGTAATTTTGATAGAAGAGGCGACATAACCAATTTTATCCTACTTAGGATCAACAGGTAGATTCTAGACTTTCGCATTGATTCAGATATTTTTTGTCAGCACTGAATAAGACCTTTAGTGCATAGCATCTGTATAAATTAAGTACTTTCAGGAGTATTTTCCTTTATATTTTTCCTTTAATTAAAGCTGATGCCTTTCTTAAAGGGACATTCCATTTTATTTATTTATTTATTTATTTTTAATTTTTATTATTTTTTTTGATAGGCAAGAAATAGATTTATTAAGATAGGACACTTGTGAGAGATGCAAGGAGTCTCTACTGGGACATTCCATTTTAGATAGGATTTTTTGCTTCCTCACAGAGAGGCCTAATTTTATACTGCATGGACTCATTATAGAAATGAAATGAGTGGAGGTCCTGTGGTGGCTCAGCAGGTGGAGAGCCTGCCTAGTATCCATGAGGATGCAGGTTCAATTCCTGACCTCACTTAGTGGGTTAAGTATCCGGCGTTGCCGTGAGCTATGGTGTAGGTCGCAGATGTGGCGTTGCTGTGGCTGTGGTGTAGGCTGGCAACTGTGGCTTTGATTCAACCCGTAGCTCAGGAATTTCCATATACTGCAGTTGTGGCCATTAAAAAAAGGAAGAAGAAGTGAAGTAAGTGTTTGCAAAGTTCTTAGCATAACTGTTGGCAAGGGAAAAACAATGTCTTAGATTTATTATAATTCCTTGGAAGCCAGAATGTTTACTTTCTTTTTTCTTTTTCTTTTTTTATTGATCGCGATTTTTTCCATTATAGCTGGTTTATAGTGTTCTGTCAATTTCTAGTGTACAGCAAAGTGGCCCGGCCACACATACAAATATACAGTCTTTTTCTCACATTATCCTCCATCATGTTCAGAACTGTAACTTTCTGTGAGAAGGAACACAGAGATGATTCCACATTAGCAGCCAGCGCCTTTTAGTTTCTTGGGGAAATGCATCCTTCCCCTTCTCTATCTGCCTAACTCGGAGCAGTAAAGCGTCTTGTGTTTCTCTAAGTCGGCTGGCGATGTCAAAGTCCTTAGATATTTTTTCAGACGTGAATTTTCATAGTCTTTTTTTCCAAGAGTAAACTGTGAGTAAAAACACAGACTGGGATCAAAAGATATTGGAAACTGCATGTGACAGTCTGGTCATCAAAAACAGCAATGCATTTGATTCATTTCTGAGCTGGGAAAAGAAATGCCATTTATTGACATCGGTGTACATTTGTTATCCAGAAAAATCACATAAAAGCCTTGGAGCTCAGCTCTGTAGGGAGCCATTCAACCATCTCACTTCATCACTTCTGGAGAAGTTTGCAGTGCTGTTTCCTGAATGACAAACATGAAAGGACAGATGGCATGAAAAATAAGTTCCACGAGTAATAAAAATAAATTCCTATTATTTTGAATCAGTCCTGCAAAAGGACAGCAGTCACCTCAAATTATTTTTATTATTTAACCAAACTATATACATATGAAAATACATATTTATACCCCATCCATTTCTCCCCCAAATTTAAGGTACTTTAGAACAAAGAACTTGCAAGGAGAAAAATAAAATTAGAATAGGAAAAAAGATAATGATATAGGAAAAAGACTATTACCAATGATCAAGAGATAATAGAGTTAATGTAATTAGCATAAAATTTTGTTCTAAACTTCTTGGAAGCCCAGGCCAAAAAAAAAAAAAAAAAAAAAGATCTTATCAGAAAAAAAGAAACTTTGTGGAGTTCCCTGCTGGCCTAGAGGTTAAGGACCTAGTGTTTTCACTGCTATGGCTCGGGTTTGATCCCTGACCCAGAAACTTCTGTATGTCTCAGGTGTGGCCAAAAATAAAGAGATGAAGGAAAAAAGACACATTGCAAGGCTGTTAAAATTGAAAAGTGGAATAAACATGGAGCCCCTGATAGCTGTATGGGGCTTTCTTTAAGAGCTTCTCACCCACTGGAAGGTCAAATAAAGCTTCCTGGGCCCTGACTCCCAAGCAAGTCCACTCGGCATGGCCAAAGACTCAAATAAAAAAGTGTACGTAGCTGCTCAATGCAATTGCTCATACAAAGAATTTGGTTTGTTCCTTTAGTTGATAGGTGTTTTTGCTCCATCGGCTAAAGTGAATTGACCCACGGATTTGGTAAGAGATTAGAACCAGCTGGCATCATTTTGGCTGATACATCTGGTGGCATGTGGCAGGAACACAACTTATCCCGAGTCTAATCCCCTATCCTTCAAAGAAGAAGATTTATTTTTTTTCACATGAAAAGGAATCTGGAGCTGGGAAGAGGGTGGTTTTGGCAGCTTCATGATGAGAATAGGAATCCAGCCTCTTTCTTGGTTTCAGTTCCACCATCCTGAGTGTGTAGCTTGTTTCCTCATCTTTGAAAGGTAGATAGTTCATCTCTAGGTCTATGTCTGTGTTCCAGGCAGGAAGAGCTGGGGGAGGACGAGGGTTAAGGATAAAAGGCAAAAGATGCAGGAACTTTTTTTTTTTTCTATCTTTCTCTCTTTTTAGGGCCACAACTGCAGCATACGGATGTTCCCAAGCCAGGGGTCAAATCGGAGCTGTAGCTGCCAGCCACAGCCACAGCCATATGGGATCCGAGCCACATCTGTGACCTATACCACAGCTCACAGCAACACTGGATTCTTAACCCACTGAGTGAGGCCAGGGATCGAACCTGAATCCTCATGGATGCCAATAAGGTTCGTTAACTCTGAGCCACGATGGGAACTCCTGTAGATGCAGGAACTTTTTAACAAGCTTTCCAAGAACCTCACATTCACATGCATCTCATTAGCCAGAACTTGGTCACATGGGTACTCCTGGAGTCAGGGCGGCCTGGAGAAGTGAATGTTTTTAACTGGGCATCTTGACATCACACACAAAATTGGGTGTTTGTTGATAAAAAGAAAGGAAGGATAGATATTGGGTACACAATGAACAATAGTTTTCATATAGCTTTTGACTTCCTTGTCTTTATAAAGTTAGACACATCAATTTCCTTAGTCTCACATCTTCCCTGAATTTCAGGAGGAGAAGGTGTGCGTGTGTGTGTGTGTGTGTGTGTGTGATTTCTGAATCTTTCATACTTTTTAAAATAGACAATTTTTTTGAAAGCTTTAGATTTACAGAAACATTGAGAAGAAAGAGTCCAGAGAATTCCTGTATACTCCCTCACCCAATTTCCCCTAACATCTTATAGTATGGCACATCTGTTACAATTAACAAAATAATATTGGTACTTTCATATTAACTAAAGTTCACAGTGTCTTCATATTTCCTTACTTTTACTTAATGTTTTGTTCTAAGATCCCACCCAGGACACCAAATTACTTTGAGTTGTCATGTCTCCATAGCTTCCTCTTGGCTATGACAATTTCTCAGACTTTCCTTGTTTTTGATGACCTTGACAGTTTAGGGACGTTTTTACACCAGTACTTTTTAGGATGTCCCTCTTTTGGAAATTGATGTTCTTCTCACGAGGAGAATGGAGTGATTCACTCTTGGGAGGAAGGTGGCCACGGGAAAGTGCCATTTGGATCCCGTAATATCAAGGGGACACAACTACCAACATGTTTAATCCTGTTGATACTGATGTTGATCACATGACTGAGGTAGTGTTTTTTCCACCAGGATGGTCCTTTTTTTGATGGGTCTCCCTTTTTAAACAGTGCTCTTCAGAAGGAAGTCACATGACATGACCCGCCCTTAAGAAGTAGGAAGTTATGCTCTCCCTCCCAAGGGTGGAATAACTTCATATATTATTTGGAATTCTTGTGTAAGGGAGGCCTATGTCTTCTCCCTTATTTATTTGTTCGATCATTTATTTACATCATCATGGACTCATGGGTATTTTTTGTATACTTTGGGTTTATAATCCAGTAGTGCTTTATTTTAATTTTTATTATTATTCATTCAAGTTTTTCTGGCTTTGGTCATTGGGAATTTATTTCAGTGGGCTCCTGTGTGTTTTCGACATATCCCTATCAGCTTAAGCTATTTGGGGTGTTCTGTTGTGGCACATCTGAGTTAAGGATCTGGCGTCACTGTAGTGGCTCGGGGTTGCTGTTGTGGTGCAGGTTCAATCCCTGGCCTGGGAATTTCCACATGCCACAGGTGTGGTGGAAAAAAAAAAATAGGTAGACGGTTTTTGAGTACTTTCTCTGTTTCTTCTACAAAATGCTACAGGTTCATCTTATTTCCTGTCCCAGGCCTAGAATCAGTCCTTTCTCCAATGAGGAGGGCAGGGTTTTTAAGATATTATTTTTTCCATTTCACGACTGAGATAATTAGGGCAGATTAGGCAACTCATTTAAGTTTCAAGAGCTAACTGCTAATAGAATTAGTCTAAGAATACCAGGTTCTTTCCACGAGATGATCATTGTATGTGCTTATTTAATCTTATTAGAATCTATGCAGAAATTTCTAGCAAGCGCGGACTTTCAATGGTCCTTAGTGTAGAACCCCAGACTCATCCCTGCGATCTGTGAAGCTGTCAACATGGAGACTTAGTGAAGATCACACTCTAAAGGAAAAGAAATGTTTGGAGAATATTTAGAAGACTTGTGGGGAAAGCTTGGCTAAGCCACCAAGAAGTCGTCATTTTTCAGAGAATCGGGGCCTCTGTGGGGTCTTTAGGAGCTGCTGAAGCCATGAAGGGCCCCTGATGGGGAGGCAGTCAATGCCAGGCTGCAGCATCCTGGGACTCAGGTCAGAGGGGCTGGGGTTCCCCTGCAGGAAGCTGCCCTCTGTGTCAGTCCCAGGCTTTCCTGCACTTGATTCCTGGTCCTCCAGGGAGCAGGTAACATCAGCATAGCTCAAAATAATTTAGGACATTTTAGGCATGAGGGTTGCCTTTTGAATCAAGTTGGGGATTATTACACTGTGTGATCGAAGCTCTCAGACCATTGGGAGCCACAGCACAGCGCTGGGAAAAGATGCTAAAACCACCACTCTGGGGATATAAGCATGAAATGTGCTTTTTCTGTGATTAAAACTCATTAATGTTCAAATCCTCTCATGTAAGGGAAAAAGCACTTGTTAATCAAAATGGACCAATGGGATTTATCATCCTGGACTTGGTTCCCCATAGTTTTCTTCCCTTGCAGGCATTCCTTCCTGTGCTGATCTGAATTTCCCCCAAGGAAATCCCATCCTCCTATTTTAATTTAATTTCCTACCAATAGTTTCTTGCTGTATTAAATGTACCTTTTTATAAAGTTGCTTCCATGCAGATTTGTTGCCCGTGCCAGTGTTTTTTGCCTCCTGTGTGCATGTTCAGAGGCGCCCTATGAAACGGTACAAAAATCAGATGATAAATTATCTCCTATCTCCATTGTTGCTTATTCCATAGTCTCTATTTTCTTTCTTTCCATGACTTCATCATAAACAAAAGATGAAATACATTAACATTCTGGATAAATGTCATATTCCCCACAGTCACATTCTTATGTTCCGAATACATGTGAAAATCACCTGAGCTACATAAAATTTCGCTTCTGCCCTTTGCCTCTGGGGGTATTTAGCATTGAACCTTGGTAGGTGCTGGAGAGAATTTATATTAGTCAGGGTCCAATCAAGATATAGAAACTGGAGTTCTCTGGTGGCTTAAGAATCCAGTGTTGTCACCGCTGTGGCTCTAGTTACTGCTGTGGTGTGGGTTCAGTTCCTAGCCTGGGAATTTCTACTTGCCATGTGTGCAGCAAAAAAAAAAAAAAAAAAAAAAAGACATGGAAACCACACTAGTTATTTCACCTCAGAGATTATTTATTTGGGGTTTTTTTTTGTCCTGTCTTTTTTTGTTTGTTTGTTTTTTTGTCTTTTCAGGGCCACACCTGTGGCACATGGAGGTTCCCAGGCTAGGGGTCGAATCGGAGCTGTTGCTACAGCCTATGCAAGAGCCACAGCAACGCAGGATCCGAGCCACATCTGAGACCTAAACCACAGCTCATGGCAATGCTGGATCCTTAACCCACTGAGTGAGGCCATAGATCAAACCCGAAACTTCATAGTTCCTAGTCGGATTCATTTCCGCTGTGCCATGATGGGAACTCCACCATAGAGATAATTTAATATAAAGGATTGTTAGCTAGGTATCAACTGTTAGTTAGGTAACAAAAAGGCAAGAAAGTGAACAGTAAGTATCATAGAGGTAGAAAATGCGGAAGCAGTTACCACCCTGGAAGGGAATTACATTTAGAAGCTAAAGAGGCCCTATAAAGCTGTAATTTAGACCTCTGAGGAGAGGCCACTGCGTAGCTGGTTCTGTCATCTCTGAGCTTGGCAGAAGGGCCCCAAGGACTGAGACCCATACCTCAGAGGAAGGGGCACTGGCTGACTGGTGCTGGAGGTGGTGAGTGTTGGGAAAACTGCTGCTTCTGGAAAGAATTGCCTGTGCCAGGGAAAAACAGACATATGGCTGTGGGGATGCTGGCAGGAACAGAGCCCAGGCTGGGCAGAATGGGGATTACAGCACCTGCTTTGGAGTCAGAAGGACCACTTTTGCATCTCAGCTTCATCACTTTCTAGCTCTGTGGCCTTGGGCAAGTAAGCCTCAGTTTTCCTATACATAATATGGGGCTAATATATTTATCACCGCTGATAGGGAATATCTGAGGATCAAGAGTGACTGTCTATGTAAAGTTCTTGACAAAGTACCTGGTACATAAATTCCGGCTGTGCTACTGCTGCGATTACTATTAAGAAAATCATGAGGATTTAGGAGTTCCCATTGTGGTGCAGTGGAAACGAATCAGACTAGGAACCATGAGGCTGTGAGTTTGATCCCTGGCCTTGCTCAGTGGGTTAAGAGATCTGGCATTGCCGTGAGCTGTGGTGTAGGTCACAGACGTGGCTCGGATCCTGTGTTGCTGAGGCTGTGGCTGTGGCTGTGGCTGGCGGCTACAGCTCCGTTTAGACCCCTAGCCTGGGAACCTCTGTAGGCCCTGGGTGCGGCCCTCAAAAGACAAAAGACAACCAAAAAAAAAAGAGAAAGAAATGCATGAGGATTTAAATCAGTGCTTCTCAATCCAGAGTGATTTTGTTTCCCAAGGGACATTTAACAGTGTTTTAAATTTTTTTTTCTTTTTTGGCTGTCCATAGCATATGGAGTTCCCAGGCTAGGGATCAGATCTGAGCTGCAGTTGCAACCTATGCCACAGCTGTGACAACCCCAGATCCTTAACCCACTGTGCCAGCTGGGGATTGAAACTGCGTCCCAGCTTTGCAGAGATACTGCCAGTCCCACTGTGCCACAGCAGGAACCCCTAAAAATATTTTCTCTTGGCCATGCCCCAGCATGCAGAATTTCCTGGGCTAGGGATCAAACCCACACCACAGCAGCAACAACACTGGATCCATAACCTGCTGAGCCACCAGGGAACTCCTGGAAATATTTTTGATTGTCATGACTTGGGGGCAGTGCTCTGGCATCTGGTGAATAAAGGCCAAGGATGCTTTAAATATCCATGATGCACAGGACAACAACGAGCAATCTGGCCCCAAATGTCAACAATGCTGAGCTTAAGAAAGACTGGTTTAAATAAAAACAAAAACTATGAGGAGTTTCTGTTGTGGCTCAGTGGTAATGAACCTGACTAGTATCCATGAGGATGCAAGTTGGATCCCTGGCCTTGCTCAGTGGGTTAAGGATTCATTGCTGCCGTGAACTGTGGTGTAGGTCGCAGATGTGGCTTGGATCTCCTGTTGCTGTGGCTGTGGTGGAGGCCAGCAGTTGCAGCTCCAATTTGACCCCTAGCCTGGGAACTTCTTATGCCATGGGTTCAGCCCTAAAAACAACAACAACAACAACAAAACACCAAAAACTGTGTTTTAAGAACAGTGAAGGAATGTGCTTCAGAGAGAGGAGAGCTTGGCAAAGTCTAGCCTGGGAGCACTAGTCTGGTAGGGCCGGAAGGATGAATGGATTTGGCTCAGTGCAGAGTAAAGCGGCAGAGTAAGGAGGCGCTCCGGGTGGGGGGATGACAGGAGCAAAGCCTTGCACGTGGGAGCTTGTCATCTTCTCTGCCTTATGGCCAAGCTGCACATCCAAACCTTCCTAGTGATGGTGCCAATCACAGACCCTGTAATGAGGTGCCCAATATGAGTCTCTAGGCAGCATGCTTTTCAAAATCTCACACAGCCACTTGTCAGCATCATGCGGACGAGGATATCCCTGTGGGAGAAATCCTGGACTTAGCGGTGCTGCCACAACCACCACCACAGTCAGAAATGCCTCAGATGGGAGGAGCTGAGAGGGGGCCTGGGACAGGCAGCTACCTTTTTCAGAGTCCTGCCTTCTCAAATTACTTCTCCTCTGGCAACTTTGAGGTCCTCCAATGCAATGGCCTTCAGAGGAAAGCTGATCACTCTGGCTAAACCACAGTCTGGCACATCAGCTGTGCTTTGGATACCATTCTCAACCTCATGCAAATAACCTTACAGGATTATTATTAAACAGAAGGGTGGACTGGGGATTGGGGATTGGCATACGCACACTGAGGTATATGGAATTACTGGCCAACAGGGACCTGCTGTATGGCACAGAGAACTCTACCCAGTAGTCTGTGATAATCTGTGTAGGAAAAGAATCTGAAAGAGAATGGATGTGTGTATATGTATGACGGAATTACTTTGTTGTACAGCAGACATTATCAAAACCTTGGTAAATCAACTATAATTCAACAAAACTTTTTCAAAAAGACATTGATTTCATCTCTCTTGGTAATTTTCTCTTGTTGACTTTGCTTTCAGGGTCAGATCCAAAAAATCATTGCCAAGAGCTAACTCAATGGGCTTACCTGCTTTGTTTTCTTCTAGGAGTTTTCTTACATGCAATCTTTACATCACTTTGAATTGATTTTATCGGCACCCCAATGTTCATTGCAGCATAATGCACAATAACTAAGATACGGAAACAGCCTAAGTGCCCATCAGTGAGTGAACGGATAAAGAGGATGTGATGCGTATACAGTGGGAACACTACTCAGCCATGAGAACAAAGGTGATCCTGCTGTTTGTGACAATACAGATGGAACTTGAGGGCACTCGGTTAAACAAAATAAGTCAGAGAGAGAAAGAGAAATACTCTAGGATATCACTTATGTGTGGAACCTCAAAAGGCCAAATTCAGAGACACAGAGTCTAGAATGGCAGTCACCAGAGGGTTGGGGCAAATTAGGAGACATTGGTCAAAGAATACAAACTTCCAGCTATAACATGAATAAATTCCGGGGACCTAATGTACGGCATAGTGATTATAGTTGATAATCCTGTATTATATACTTGAAAGTTCTTCAGAGGGTAGATCTTAAATGTTTTCACCACAAAAATAAATGGTAATTCTGTGACCGGATGGAGGTTTTAGCTAATGCTACGGTGGTAGCTGTTTTGCAATATGTAAGTGTATCAAGTCAACGTATGGAACCCCTTCCACAAATACATTATATGTCAGTAATATCTCAATAAAGCTGGAAAGCAAAAGCCCCTCATCACAGTCAAGTCTGTCCCATAAATGAATTGCCCGAGCATTGCCATGTTTTAGACGAATGGAGACAGCCCTCAAGGAAGAAATAGGTTTGGGGATCCAGCTCTGCTACTGAGAAACCCTGTGACTTTCTTGGACTATATCCATGCACTCGTTGCCTCAGGTTTCCTCACACAAAGTCTTGCCCAGGTTAATTCAGGCTGTACATTTCTAAGGCTTTATCTTGCTTCTTCTTTTTTCCAGAAACTAAAATTCCCAAATCTTCTTTACTAAAATTAGGAAACACCATGTGGGGGTTTGTTCATTTTCACCTGCCTTTTCTGCTAGAGTGGAGACTCCACGAGGACGTGAGTTCATGGATGTGTCCTCAGCATGGAGAGTAATTCCTGGCTCAGAGTAGGCATTCAATGAATATTTGTTGAATATTGGCTGGTAGTTCCATAACTGAGAGTTTTCTTTGTGTAATGTGCTGACTGGTTTGAATGAGTCTTATAAGCAGGCTTCTGTATTTAAGTCATATTATATACATTTCTTTGGCAATTTCCATAAAATACCCTCTATCATCATCACCGTTGAATTGTCTCACAGGCTGTTATATAAATGTATAGGTGCATACATTTTTTTTTCTTTTTAGGACCACACCTGCAGCAGATGGAAGTTCCCAGGCTAAGGGGCTGAATCGGCCAGCCTAAACCACAGCCACCGCAATGCCAGATCCAAGTCACATCTGCAACCTACGCCGCAGCTTGTGGCAATGTGGGACCCTTAACCCCCTGAGCAAGGCTGGGGATCGAACCCACATCCTCATGGATACTAGTTGGGTTCTTAACCTGCTGAGCCACAACGGGATCCCCTGTGCATACTTGTTTTGTGTTGGGAGACATGTTTCTACAATCTCTTCTTAGCCTCTCTGTTTCTATTTTCTATGCTAAAAACTTCATCTTGTCCTGCTTTACCTTTACCCTCTATTCCCACTTGAAAAGCAGTTGGTTGCAGTGCTGGCAAACGACTTCAGCTTAAGAACAAAGACCTAAAGGCTTAAGTTATTCATAGGGTCAGCTGAATGAGGACGTAATGCGTTGGTCTAGGCACGCATGACCTGAGCAGATAGGCAAGCCCTTTGCACAGCATGATATGTCCTCTGAAGAATACGAGGAAGATGAGCCTCATGGCCCCAAGGGGTTTATGAAGGGTCTTTATCAAGATATGCATCAGCAAGGAGAACCAAGGTGCAAACCTGGGCTGAGTTGCCACAGATAGGCATGCCCTTTGGGGAAGAACAATGACGATTCTCTAGATGCTATGCATCGATAGCTGAGGACGGGCTTCCTCAATGCTGATGATTGTTAAATGCCTAAAGGTCAGAATAAAAGCTTAGCCATCTATCAGCTATGTGACTTTTAAAATAATAAAAGAAGTTTTAAAAATAATAAAAAGAACTATATCCTGCATCTACAACCCCCTCCTCACTTGAAGTAATCTGAAAGAGCACAATAAAAGCAGTGTGGTTTCTTGAGGCTCTTGGTCCCTAAGATCAAGTCCCCTGGTTCCCACCTTTAATTAAGATGAATGTCTCTGTGTCTTGTTTTATGCTAACTTTTTCCTTAAGTTTCACAGCACCCGTTCTTCAGCCCTCGTCTTCTGAGCTGGTCTCGGCAATTTTGATGGTGTAAATTTCTGTACTAGACTCCTCATTTCTGGAAAAATAATATTTCCAATACAATGATTTCTTACCAGGAATTATCGCGATTACCAAAGGGCCTCCAGTAAGAACCATGAAGAAAAGTTTCTTAGTTTCTCATTGTTTTGAGATTGAACATGTTTTTCCAAAGGGATACATGTTGCTTATCAAAGCTTTATGTTTTCCTTGCCCTTTTGCAAAAACTCTCGTGTCATTTTTAAGTTCTCCTTGTTCCCCCTTTGCTATTTAAGTTGACTTTATCTTTCCATATATATACCTGTCTTTATATTTAGAGAAGATTGGCCATTAGTCCTTAAAAAGGTAATTGAATTAAAACAAGGTCATGACAGAATTGCCTGGTGGCTTAGTGGGTTAAGGATCTGGCATTGTCACTGTGGTGGTTCAGGTCACTGCTGTGGCATGGGTTCACCCTCTGGACCCAGAATTTCTACTTGCCATGAGCTTGGCTAAAAAATAAAAATATATACTCTTTTTTTTTTTTTGGCTGTGCCTGTGGTATGCCGAAATTCCTTGGGCCAGGGATTGAACCCGCACCACAGCCATGACAAGGCCAGATCCTTGCCCTGCTGTGCCACAGGAGAACTCCAAAAAATAAAAAAAGCAAATAAAACGAGGTCATATGGATGCGCCCTAATCTGATGGCATGTGTCCTTCGAAGAGGAGACGTTAGGATGCAGACAAGTACAGAGAGAGACCACATGAAGACACATGGAGAAGATGGCCATGGACAAGCCAAGGAGGGGGCCACAGAAGTCACCAGTCTTGTTGACACCTTGATCTCAGACTTCTACCCCCCCAAAACTGTAAGGCAGTTTCTGCTGTTTCAATCACCCAGTTGCTGGTACATTATTATGGCAGCCCTGGTAAACTAATACACCAGGCAAAGACATGGACTGTAGTCGGCCTTCCGTCAGTGTTTCACGCAGGTGTTTCTTCTTTCCTCAGCTAAACCATAAGCCCCTTGAAGACCACAACCAGATATCCCCAAGTGTCTGGGTCACAGCACTGGCTCTTACCATGCTCGCTTTCGTAGGCGTTTAACCGGGCCCAGTGGCAGCAGGAGAGTGGCTGGAGCCCTTTACATAAAGCAGAAAAGAAGCTGAAAACATCAGGCTCTTTGTTCCCTGCAAAGCAGCTTCCCAGCATTCAGATCATCCCCGGGCCCTGTGCTCGTGCTCTAGGAAGGCTGGAATGTCTCATATGTGGATTGAATTATTCCATTCCCTGAATCAACCCCTGTAATGTAGGCAGAGTGGGTATTTTTATCACCCTTTCTCCATTTCTACAGTGGAGAAAACAAGCTCAGAGGGGGCAGAGACCAGCTTAAGGCAGGTCTGGGGTAAGGCCAGAGACTGAAGCCAGGTTGTCCATCTCCCTCCTGTTCTGGGTCCTGGGGCTGGGGGTGAGAGGTACAAAGGCTAATTCCTCACGGGAACTCCAGGATGCAAGAAAGTATCAAGTATAAGTATCTTCAAGAGCATAGGGCAAAAACTTCCCCAGAGAACAAATAGCACATAAACCTAGGAAGAAAAAAACAAAACAAAACCATCTTGGTACCAAAGTCAGAAGTAAACAAATTTGTGTTGTGCATTATTCAGAAAAAACATCCCTAGAGTGTCATTTCACTTTACTGGGCTGGGAATTGATCATTTTAGTATTAGACTCAGGGGATCCAAAGGCAGGAACACCTTCTGCATTTGTAAACACAAACCAAACTCTCTCTCTTTTAGAAATAACTGAAATGCAGGCTTTGGGTACCAACAAGGAAATGAATACAATTTGCTCATAAATATGTTTCTCTAAGGACCAACCTGGAATGTGTACTCTGACATTCCTTCTAACCCGTGGTCTCTCCAGCCTCTTCAAACACTGAAGGCAGGCTGATCAGAAGGGTAATTACCTAGCAGAAGTTGCTTTTTCATCTTCGTCTTTGCAAAGGATGTAATTCCTACACAACTGAAGAGTTTACAACTGCTTATTAGTCCTTCCAATCAAGTCCTCCAAGTCTCAGGGGTTCATTTCACAGGAAACGGCACCTAGCTACCTGCAAGGCACCATGGGAAATTGTCTGCATGTAAAACTGGTTGGACCATTTTAAGAAAGGACTGACTGATGCATTTCCTTTTTCTGCATAGCATTGTTTTCATTTATTTTTTAAAGCCACATTAAGGTTAGTTTTATTTACTTGTAGCCACACACATCCTAAGAACAAACATAATTTGAAATGCTTCCTCTCTTCTAGTCTATTATTTACAACTATAACATGCTATTTCTTTCTTTTCCATTTTCTATTGTGGTAGAACACGCATAACATAACATGTATTGTGTTAACCATTTTTTCTTTTTTTTGTCTTTTTTCTATTTCTTTGGGCCGCTCCCGCGGCATATGGAGGTTCCCAGGCTAGGGGTGGAATCGGAGCTGTAGCCACCGGCCTACGCCAGAGCCACAGCAACGCGGGATCCGAGCTGCGTCTGCAACCTACACCACAGCTCACGGCAACGCCGGATCCTTAACCCACTGAGCGAGGGCAGGGACCGAACCCGCAACCTCATGGTTCCTAGTCGGATTCGTTAACCACTGCGCCACGAACGGGAACTCCTGTGTTAACCATTTTTAAGTGTACAGTTCAGTGGTCTTAGGTACATTTGTATTGTTGCGCAACCACCACCATCCGTCTAGATACATGTACTTTAATATTTTTAAAAAGCGTTTACATATTTTTTATATGTTTAAAAATCATCGAATCAGTCTCTTAATGTGCAAGTCACATCTACGATCCACAGAGCAATCCACATACATCACAGACACGAGAAGGTGGGAAGAGGAAGGCCATGGAGTCAGAGGGGAGATTTTGGATGCGGGGAAAAGTGGGCTGGTTAAAGAAATAAAGTTCCCTGGAAGGCCTAGGAGTGTTTTGAGGAGGAAGAGAGTAAGATCTCAAATAGATGGCCATGAGGCTTAAGTTTGTTCTGAAAACAGATGAGTTGGTTCTGACATGGAGAAATTGTGTTTCTGGGCAATTATGGAAAAATGAAGATAACTTTTAAATTGTTTAAATTGTTTCTAAATTTGCAGACTTTCTTTAGTAGGCACCAAGCCCATGATGTAAATTTTTTAAAAATATATTTTGCATGAGTAAGGCAAATAAAACAGCAAAATGCACTAATCGTGTGTTTAGCTCACTGAATTATTAGCACATGTAAATACTCGTAGCCACTGTCTAGATCAAGATATAAAACATTTTCAGCTCCCTATAAAATTCCATTGTCCTTTGCCCAGTCAGCTCCCACCCCATCTCACCCCCACCATTTTCTGACTTCTATAACCATTAATTAATTTTTTCCTGTTCTTAAACTTTATATAAATAGAACCGTCTTGTGTATACTCGGGTGCTCTTCTGTATTTGGCTTGATTCACTCAACATAATGTTTGTGAGATTTATCCAGGTTGCTTTGTGTAGTAGCTCTTTGGTCTTACTATGTCATATTCTGTAGGATGAATGTGTACAATTATCCTTTTTTCCTGGGGTTAAACATTTGTATTGTTTCTAGTTTGGGGAAATATGAGTGTTCCAGCAGCTTTACATTCTCACCAACATTTGAAATTCTCAGGCTTTTTAGTTTTAGGTATTGTAGTGGATGTGTTGCTGGATCTTGTCACATTTACTTTGCATTTCTCAGAAAAGTCATGCAACTGAGTTTCTTTTTGTTTATCAGTCATTTGGACATCATTTTTTGTTGTTGTTGTTTGTTGCTTGGTTGGTTGGTTTTTTTTTGGAAGACCTTAGGTCTTTCTCCTTTTTTATATTGAGTTCTTTGTCTATTGACTTGTAGGGGTTCTTTATGTGTTCAGGATGAGTCTTTTGTTGGATATAACTCTTGCATATACTTTCTCCCAATAAATGGTTGTCTTTTCACCTTAATGGTATTTTTTAAGGCATAAAATGTTCTTAATTTTAATGACCTTCTTTTAATAAACCTCTCTTTTTTTCATGTATTATTTAAGAAACATTTCTCTACCTCAAGGTCATAAAGCTATTGACTTCCCAGTTTTTCACTATTTTTCCTTCACTATTTAGGACCATGATCCATATGAAATTAATCTTTGAATACAGTAAGAAGACTTTGAGGATGTGCAATTTCTCCAGCAACGTTTATTTAAAGACCACTCTTTCTCCCTGAATTGCAGTCATGCTTTTATTATAAGGTGACTATACAAGTATAGATTTGTTCTGAAGTCTCTGTTTCAGTCCTTTGATCTATTTGTTATTCCTTACACCAATGCAAATTGTTTTAATTATTATAAGTTTAAAATGAGTTTTGAAGCCTTTTATCTTTGTTTTCCTTTAAAGAATTCTGGCAATTCTAGATTTTTGAATTGCCATAAGTATTTTGAAATCAACTTTTAAATTTCCAGTGAAAGACCTGCTGGAATCTCGATTGAGACTGTACCAAATATATATGTCAATTTGAAGATAATTGACATCTTGAAAATACTGAATCTTCTAGTCCTTTAATATAGTTTATATTTATACTAATTCAGAAATAGAGATTTCTCTCAGTATTGCTCAATATTTTTCATTACAGTGGTATTGCATATCTTTTGTTAGATTCCCTTAATTATTTGGTGGTTTTGATGCCATTGTAAATGGTATTTACATTTTCCAATGGTCATGGCTAGTACATAGGAAAACAATGCATTTTTATTTACTGTTCTATATTCCATGACCATGCTAAAATCACTATTTAATTCTAATGATTCATCTAAGTTGATGCTTATTTGGGATTGTTCAATAAATAATCATTTCATCTGTGAATAAGAAAGTTTCACTTGCTTTCTGATATTTACCCCTTGTATTTATTTCCCTTGCCTTATTGCACCATCAAGGACCCCAAGGTCAATGTTAAATAGACAAACTTTGTCTTTTTATCATTCTCATGGTGCAGATGCACCTGTGCCTCCTGAGCTATGGAATATTTGGGAGAAATAACTGTTTTTTTTTTTTTTTTTTTTAAGAAAAGAGGACAGGGATTGGAAACTGAATAAGGTTAACGAGGACTCCTGTTGGTTTGGGATTAATATGACTTCATAGAACTTCAGTGATGACTGGGGCAAGGATGGGGAAGAGGCTTCCCAGGCTTATTTTGAAAGGCTATACCTCCTTCAAAAGAAATGTTGAGGGAGTTCCCGTCGTGGCGCAGTTGTTAACGAATCCGACTAGGAACCATGAGGTTGCGGGTTCAGTCCCTGCCCTATGCTCAGTGGGTTAAGGATCCGGCGTTGCCGTGAGCTGTGGTGTAGGTTGCAGATGTGGCTCGGATCCCGCGTTGCTGTGGCTCTGGCGTAGGCCGGTGGCTACAGCTCCGATTCGACCCCTAGCCTGGGAACCTCCATATGCCGCAGGAGCGGCCCAAGAAATAGCAACAACAACAACAACAACAACAACAAAAAGACAAAAGACAAAAAAAAAAAGACAAAAAAAAAAAAAAACCAAAAAGAAATGTTGATATTTTTAAGCCTAATGAGGACAGTGATGAAGTATGACTATAGATGTGTTGAGAAATGTCAAAAGACTGTATTCAGTAAGAAATTGGTCGAAAGGGGAATGAGACTTCAGAACATAAAAGGACACTTAGAAGGGAATTTTCTAAAAAGTAAAAAATAAAAAAAAATCATACATCAGCGGAAGGAAAAGGCGACAGTAAGCCTTACAGAATTCCATGGAGAACCACACCAGTGTTCCATAGATTTTCTCAGTATGTTTTACACACACACACACCACAAATGGTAACAATGGTTTTTAACTGTATGTTAAATACGCTAAATACACATTTCTCTGGGTGAAGTAAGTCCGAGGGATCTTTTCGAGACAGCACACACATGTATGTGCATTGAGAAAAGCATCTGTGACAAGATGCTTCAGGAATATCTGATCCCCCTTCTTGATCTGTATGTAAGTAGCAATGAGGAAGGTTTGTCTGTATGAGCGTCTGTTCTTCCTGTCTTGTAAAATTAGGACAGAAGATCCTAGGGGAACAGCTTCTGTGGGTCTAGTCAATAACCTCATCTCTTAATTAAACATGAGTCTGACTGATCAGCCAAAGCAATTTACCATCCGTCAGGGACCTTCATTGAGTTGTCGCTTAATAATAGGAATCGTATACGATCAGGTCTGTTTAAGCCCTTGTGGGGAGAGTGACACAAATGCCAATGTCTCCTATTTTTAATTTGTTAAGACTCGAAGTATTGAAATTTGATATAGCTGTTAAAACTTTAAGGCTACTGCTTTTTTAAAAAGTAAAACTTTAAGTAAAGCTTACTTAATAGATAAAATGAAACAAGTGAAATTAATTGTAATATGTTCAATTGAACCCGATGTATCCAAAATATTATCACTTAACATGTAATCAATGTGAGATATTTTACACTCTTTTGTCTCATATGAAGTCTTCAAAATCCAGTAGTTTACACTATAGCACCGTTCAATTCAGACTGGCCTCATTGCAATTTCTCAGTAGCCACAGGTGACTAACTAATATTGCACCTTGTAGTTCTATGCTTGATTGGATAGAAACATTTTCAGCAAGAATCCTTCATAGATGATGTTGCATATTCCACAACAGAAGGCCCAGGATGCCATGGTGTCCCACGATTAGTGATGTAAATTTTATCATGTAATTAAGGGGGTGATCATCAGATTTTTTTTCATTCCAAAGGTGTATTTTCCTTTCTACATTAGTAAGAAATCTGTAAGCTGATACTTTGGTACCATGCAAATATCCTGTTCCCCAATCAAATTTCACCTGCTGATTTTGGCAACCTGTGCTGATGTTTGCCTGAATCAATTACCATAATAGAGGTTGGAAACTATAGACTCTAATTCCATTATTCCTTATTCATTAACTTTACATCTATAAAGAACTGTATCTCATCTGTGCCCCTTTTTTTGGAGAATCATTATGGTTTGTGGATTTTTATTTACTTGGTGTGTCATGATGAATCAGTCCATTTTTAAAATAAACAAATTACTGTAAAATTGTCCCCTTTAATTGCTATAAAACAATTGGTAAATTTGTCTTTACTTACTTAGACATTTGCCTAAATAATAGCTTTCCCTCCAAAACTTCATAAACTGCCTTAAAGCAAAATAACGACAACATTTCAGAATAGGAATATTCCATAGTCTGTGTGGCTTGATCACAGCAGTTTTTAAAGGGTTCTTTCTCATACTAACATTGGCAGGGGACTCCCTTTTAGCCAGAATGTAAAAACATATTCCCTCTTCCTCTGTCTAAGTAACAGGATGGTTATTTATTTGACACATAAAACAGCAGGTGTCGGGGCATTAAGAGATGGCTACTGCCGATCTTTCACTGTCTACACACATGTATCTCCCAACAGGAGTGCCATCAACCATGGGGATGAAGGTTATGATCTGTCACTCATAAACTGCTCAGGGTATTTTGTTTACATCCTGTTACTTAATGGGTGATTTTTCACCCTAAGCTCATACCTTCCCCCACACTAATACACTAAGAAATTTATCTCACACCATTTAAAAGAAGAAATGTAGGATGAATACAAACTCTCGTTCATTTTATAAAGTAAGCCAGGCTTTTCCCGTAGGAGCATCTTTCCTTGCTCAACATCAGGACCATCTGTAGTTCCCCACATTCACCAGACAAGCATGTTTGGGAGGCTGCACATCCTTCTACACCACCATGCATCCTCAGGATAAAGCGTGGAATTTGTCATAAGCTTAAGCTGTGATGGAAACCTCCCTCCCCAGGGCTGGTGCTTGCCGGCCAGGTGGCAAAGCAGTCCAGGGCAGCAATAACACGCAAGACTCCCGTAGCCCTCCTCTGACCTCACAGCCACTTGCTTCCATTGCTTCATCTCATTCGGCAGAAGTGCTGGATATTCTATGTAGCATCAACTCAACATTGTTCCAGATTTCTTGGACATTCAGTATAAGTTTGGGGTAGGGATGGTCCACTAACTCTCAGAAAACACAAGTCTATGTTGTTTTTTTTCTTTTTAGGGCCACATCTGCAGCATACGGAAGCTCCCAGGCTAGGGGTTGAATCAGAGCTACAGCTGCCGGCCACAGCCACAGCCACAGCAACATGGGATCTGAACCTCATCTGCGATCTACACCACAGCTCACAGCAACACCTGATCCTTAACCCACCGAGTGAGGCCAGGGATTGAACCCATATCCTCATAGACCCTAGTCGATTTTGTGACCGCTGAGCTACTACAGAAACTCCTATTTTTAGTTTTCTGAAGAACCTCCATACTGTTTTCCATAATGGTATACCAATTTACATTCCACCAACAATGCAAGAGGCTTCCAGTAGAAGGGTATTTTTAATTTGTTCCATCTTCTAACAGTTCACCAGATGCAACTTCTTGTCATATTCTACTAACAACTGGCCAGAAGTCTCAAAACCATATCAACGACAGAATATGCTAGCATTTGAGGAATCTTACTGTCTCATTACCCTTGAGAGTCAGCACCTGCCTTTGCCTAAAGTGCAGATCTGATTTGGTTCAGTAGAGGGATTTTATCCTTTGGAGGGCAACCTCTGAGGCGACAGGAAATAAATTGTCATGGTTTTGCTGTTTGGCGGGGGGTGGGGCGGGGGAGGGGGCAGACACTCGCATACATAATTCCAGTAGGCTCAGGTTCCTTAGCCTGCTGTCAAACACTGCCAAGTCTGCAGAAGCATGCAGCCATCGACTGCTGCAGGGTGACCCTCCCTTCAGCTTTCCAGAAGGAGAGTCCCTCCAGACACTCGGAAGCAACCGATCAGGTGCAAAGACACCTGCTTTCAGTGGGAGCGTGTCAAGAAGTCAAAATGCCAAGGACGTCAAGTGCATTGACTTTACCCAGAGGTTTCTTTAGGGACCACTGGGGTGGCACCGTGGAAGGCTCTAGAAGGAAACACACATGGACAGATACAGCTTTCTAGCCTGTGTAGTTATCTGAAATTTGCCTTAGGCAGGTGATATATAATACAATATTGCAAGTCAACTTTATACTCCAATAAAATTAAAAATTTTTAAAATAGAACTATGTTTTCTGTGAGTATATTGATGTCATGGTTTCCCTTGCCCTGGTCAGAATATATTCAGAATAAGGTTAGGGACCATGATGAGAGCACAGCATGCTTGGAATGGCCTTTTTTTAAAAAAAATTTTTTTTTAAATTAAAGTATAGTTTATTTACAATGTTGTGTCAATTTCTGCTGTGACTCAGTCATACATATACATATGTTGCTTTTCTTATGTTATCTTCCACCATGGTCTATGCCATGAATCATTTTGCTGTACCCCTGAAACTAACACAACATCATAAAGCAACTATACTCCGAAAAAAAAAAAGAAGAAAATACAGTATATTTTCTACATAGTAATTTATTTAAAAATACTTTAGCATTGGAGTTCCCGTGGTGGTGCAGTGGTTAACGAATCCGACTAAGGAACCATGAGGTTGCGGGTTTGATCCCTGCCCTTGCTCAGTGGGTTAATGATCCGGTGTTGCCATGAGCTGTGGTGTAGGTTGCAGATGCGGCTCAGGTCCTGCGCTGCTGTGGCTCTGACCTAGGCCAGCGGCTATAGCTGCAATTTGACCCCTAGCCTGGGAACCTCCATGTGCCGCAGGAGCGGCCCAAGAAATGGCAAAATGACAAAAAAAGAAAAAAAAAATTTAGCATTAAAAATGTGATGTAAATGAAAAATATCAACTATAAGCCTACTATCTTGTTAACATTCTGGGTATAATTTGGTCATATATGCAATTATAATTGTTCATATGTATTCATATGAATAATTGAAATCCTATTAAAATACTGTTTTTAAAGTTGGTTTTTCATTAATATTTTCCACTTATTTTAAAACATTTCTTCATTTTATTAAATGTTTATTGAAGGTCTTTTGGTTTATCATAATTTATTCAGTTTATCTCTTTACTGTTATATATTTAATTTGTTTCAAAAGTTTTGGTATTAGGAAGTCTGGAAAAATATCTAGGTAAATAAATCTTTGAACATATCTCTCATCTTTTCCTTTGGTTGAACTATTAGAAGTGGGCTTGTCTGGAAAAAATATATTAAGAATTCTGATATTAATTGCTAAATTGCTCTCAGAAAGGCTGTATCTGTTTTAAGTTCTCCAAACAATGTATAAAAGTTTTCATTTCCTTGCCCTAGTTAACACTAGGTGTTACTATTGAAACTAAAAGTTAATTTGATACTTAAAAAATGGTATCTTATTGTTTTAATTTGCATTTCTTTGATCTCTATAGGGTTGACTCTTTTTAAAATTTCTTTTATAAAGAGCTTCAATACTTAAACCTAAAATTAAAAAAAAATGTGATGTAAGGATTTCCCGTCATGGCTCAGTGGTTAACCAACCCACCAGTATCCATGAGGATGCGGGTTTGATCCCTGGCCTCGCTCAGTGGGTTAAGGATCCGGCGTTGCCATGAGCTCTTGTGTAGGTCACAGACGTGGTTCGCATCCCATGTTACTGTGCCTAGGGTGTAGGCCAGTGGCGATAGCTCCAATTCAACCCCTAGCCTGGGAACTTCCATATGCCCTGGGTGCGGCCCTAAAAAGACCAAAAAAAAAAAAAAAAAAAAAAAAAAAAAAGTGATGTAAATCAATGTTCAGATTGATTTTATATTATCCAGAAAAATTTGTTTAACTGACAAACAGTCCAAAAGCAGAACATCCACCCCCCCACACACACACACACACCCCATCCCACCACTGCCTCAGGGAGAACATTTTCAGAAATCTGGCTGACTGGTGATCCTGACTCCCTCGCTCAGCCATGCAGCGTCGCTGGTTGCTGGCTTACACATCTCCTGGCGTTTGAAGGCTGCTGTTCTCATTAGTACCCACTAGCATAGGAGTCAGAGGCCACCAATTCAGCAGTTTGCTCAAGCCCTACAAGTAAGAGAGGAGTCACTCCACCTTTCCAAAGGAGATAGGTACTTTCCAGTATGGTTCATAGGGCAACAAAAAGCATTTTTCACAACAGATAACTTTCGCAACCAAATAGGCCCAGGGCACTACAAGGAGACTCTGCACATGGACTCAGTGTCCAGAGAGAGGAAACGTTTGAGCGCTTTGTGGCTCTTCTTGTTCACCGAGGGCTTTAGTTACCTTTAGCATAACAGACACTCCAGATCTATTCTCTCCATCCAGAAACTCTCACCTGAGCTCCAGACAGACCCATGCAGTTGTCTACCGGTTCCAGTGTCCCATCCATGGTCATTTTTCTCTCCCCCAAACCTGTCCCTTGCTGCTGCTCCTCTTCTGTATCTACGTCACCCAGTCTGTCTTCACATTCATTATGTCACCCAGTGTGTCCTCACGTTCTGGATATGGTTCCATCCAGAACCCTGTGTGTGTGTGTCCAAACTACTGAAATGTGAACAGTTTGATTCAACAGAATTGTGCTCTTTTGCTTTTCATTCATGGTGGGGGAGTCTGTCTCCTTTCCATTGGGATGAAAGATGCCATTTTCACATGCGGCTTCCAAGGTCATTCTGGGCACGGACACCCAGGCAGGTGACAAGGGCAGAGAGGGTAGGTCTGGCCTGAAGCCGGTAGTTTGCCGACCTTTGCTTGAGAATGTCAGCTTCATGAGATCAAGAGCCTTACTTGTCTTGTTCATACTTCCTGTGTTTTCAAACAGACTTGACCTTCTTGGGAGAGAAAGAATCTTCATATTGTGTTTGAAATCGGTTCAGGGTGCTCTTTATTTCAAGCAAGATGTAGAGCGAAGAAAATCTTCACGAGCATCTGATATTTTTTTGCTAAGGAAAGAAACCACTCAGTATATATAAAATAAAGGGTTAATTAAGAGTAGACTTGATGACTGCATTTAAGGCTTGTGAGCAAAATCAATTTCCTTTAACAAATGTGTTTTACAGTGTGAATGAACAAATCAAGTTTCCTAAAGTCAATGTTAAACAAGTTTTGTGGTTCTAACAAATGTATGCTTAGGTTTATAGTCCTGTGAGGGTAAATGAAATTTGGGTAGTTAAACAATTGAATTTCTTGGAGAGCCACCAACTTGCTTTTCAATACCCTGGAACTACTGGTGCGAGAGAGAGAGTTTTCATCAAGAGAAAGATGTGCAAAGGAGAGATATCAGTAGGCATTGCAAAAAGGAACATAATATGGACAAGGGGTTACCTGGGCCAACTTTCCTTCGAAACAACTGCAAATACTGTATTTAAAAAATACCTCCCTGAAACCAGTGAAGTGTTGATAAGTTTGCTAGTCATCAGGAGTGGTTACCACTATTTCAAGTTCTCATCCTTCTGAGCACATGGTAGCATTGCATTTCCCTATCTCTTGAAGCTGATGCAGCTGTGTACTTGCTTTGGACAGTAAAATGTGAGCAGAGGTAACTGCCTGTCTCCTTGCATGGCTCCGCAATAAACTTTTACCTGCTCCAAACTCCAATATCTCAGTTTGTTTGGCCTCCTGGGCACAGGAATTTGGGATCAGTAAAAATTTGGATCCCTGAGTATGGAAAGTGTGGAACACATGACTGCAGACTTAACACAGAGATGTATATTATCAAGAATACATTGGTGTTGGAGTTCCCGTCGTGGCTCAGTGGTTAGCAAATCTGACTAGGAACCATGAGCTTGTGGGTTCGATTCCTGGCCTCGCTCAGTGGGTTAAGGATCCGGCGTTGCCATGAGCTGTGGTGCGGGTCGCAGACGTGGCTCGTGTGTTGCTGTGGCTCTGGCGTAGGCCGGTGGCTACAGCTTTGATTCAACCCCTAGCCTGGGAACCTCCATATGCTGGGGGAGCAAAAACACACATACACACAAAAAAAAGAATACATTGATGTTAAGCCACCACATCAGGGGGGCTTTGTACTGCAACATACAGTAGTTTTTTATGACATATATTAAAGCTATAAATTATCGGGCTAAACTGTGAGGGAAAATATGAACTGAGAGGGCTTTAGCAGGAATAGAGCACATAGAAGCTGCTTTTACCTTGAAGATATGTGCTGATCTGGGCAAATTTGAACTTGGTTTTGATAAAGTCTTGTGGTGCTGGGGATAGAGGTTGAAGTCAGTGACTGTCAAAGGAAAACCCTATCATATTATTATGGAATTTTAAAGGGGCTACCCATTAAAGTGAGGTTGAATCCGAATGAAACTCACTCACTGCCCAGGAGACCTCAAAGAAAGTTACTTAGCATTGAGTAGAGCCAGGAAGAAATTAAAAACAAAACAAAGCTAAAACTAAAACTCATGTTGTGAAACTGAAATCTAAACCTGGCTTCTAACAGCAAAAACTAAAACTCATCCTTGTGAAATTGAAACCAAAACCCAGCCTTATAACAGAATTACAGTCCAAATTCTTATCATATCACCATATCCCCTGGAAATGCCTCCTTAGATGCCTTAGAAAACACCATTTCTTCCTTGACAAAGGATCTTTTATCCTAAGCCTAAAAGAATACTACCAGTATTTGAAGGTCAGTGATCAGCATACTCTAAGATCAACTCTAAGTATACAGGTAAGCAAAGCACTATAAGTGAAAACCAGCAAAAAACAAATCAGCAGAGAATCGTGAAGACTTCAGATATTATAATAATGAGGGGTTTTGCTTTTTTGTTTATCTGTTTTAAAGAGGCTCACATTATTGAAATAAATAATAACTTGAAAGTAACTGCAGGGAAGAAAAAAATTATAAAAGTGTTTGAGAAAATTACAAAAGCATCAAATAGAACTTCTAAAGGTGAAAATTCAATCCTCAATATTAAGGACCTATCAGCCCCATTTAAGAGTCAAATAGATACAGTTTGAAAATCTATAGCTGGAAGATAGACCAGAAAAAGTCATACAGAATGCATCATAGAGAGATAAAATAATAGAAAACGTGAAAGTGAGGTTAAGAGAGTTGAAAGACGGAGTGAGATGTTCTAATACACATTTAATATATTAAATTATATTAAATATATAATTACATATCATAGGTTATATATATATTTAAGTGCTAGAAGGAAGAAAGAGCTGATGGGGCAGAAGCAATATTTGTTACATAATGGTTGAGAGTCTTCCAGAACTGGTGAAAAAAGCCAGTACACAGATTTGAAATTGTGATTTCCAAGAAGGATAAACAAAAAGAAATCCCATCAAATAAACCACAAAGTACATACCATTTTGCATACATAGAATAAATCTTTTTTTTTTTTTCTCTTTTTAGGGCCACATTCACAGCATATGAACATTCCCAGGCTCGGGGTCAACAGTCACTGGCCTATGCCACAGCCACAGGAATGTGGGATATGAGCTTCGTCTACGACATATACCATAGCTCACAGCAATGCCAGATCCTTCACCCACTGAGCGAGGCCAGGGATTGAACCCATGTCCTCATGGGCACGAGTTGGGTTCGTTATCACTGAACCACAATGGACACTCCCAAAGACTACATCTTAAAGGCAGCGAGGGGCAGGGGGAAGATGTTTACTTTCAAAGGAGTGATAGTTAGATCACCAGCTGACGGCAGAAGAGCATCTGAGGGAGCCAGGAGACAGAAAAGGGTTCTCTCAATGTGCTGAGAGAACGGAAATGCCACCTTCTTTCTCAAACCTAAAAAAAAGAATTTTCTAAGATGAGAGTAAAATTGAAAATTTTCAGACAAACCAACACTGAGAGAGTTCATCAAAAGCAGTTCTAATTTGAATGAAATTCTCAAAGATGTACGGTCCACAGAAAATGGCAACAGATGAAGGCCTGAGGCACAGGACGGAAGGAAGTGCTAAGAAATGGTAAATGTGTGGGCGACTTGGAATGGATGTGACTGTATGAAACAATATTAATGATCGGCAGGATTTAAAATATAGAATGAAACATGATCGCATAGGAATTATTCAATTTATGAATGAAGTCAAGTACTCTAACGCCCCTGTGTGATCTGGAAGGAGGGTAAAAGTTTCAAATAACTCTAGAGATTTATGAAATTTTATGCATAATTTCTAAGGTAAACACTAATAGAGAAATTTCCAAAACGAATGAAATTAAAGTGAAATTACAAAAAAATTAGTCCAAAAAAGTCACAAGTCATATTAAATCATAAATGTGATCATATTAAATACAAATGTATCAAATATAAACGTATTAAATATCTCTGCTAAAAAATTAGAAATGGATTAATCTTGCTTAAATAAGGATAAAGTTTGAAATTAAGAAAATAGAGACACACTAAATATTAATCAAAAGAAGGCTAAGATAGCTATATTACTATCAACTAAAACTTCTTTTGAGCAAAAACACATAGCAATGATAGAAAGATCATTTTTAAATGATAAAGGATTAATTTACCAAGAACCACGACAATTCTAAAATCTCATTCACTAATAATGTCATCTCAAAAATGTATAAATCAAATATTTATTTATCTAATTTTATTTTGCTTTTTAGGGCTGCACCCACAGCATATGGAGGTTCAAATTGGAGCTGCAGGCTAGGGGTCAAACTGGAGCTGCAGCTGCTGGCCTATGCCACAGCCACAACGATACGGGATCTGAGCTGCATCTGAGACCTACACCACAGCTCACAGCAACACTGGATCCTTAACCCACTGAGCAAGGCCAGGGATCAAACCCGAATCCCCATGAATCCTAGTCAGGTACATTAACTGCTAAGCTACAAAGGGAACTCCCTAAGTCAAATATTTATAATAAACAAGTAAATAAATCTGGAGTTCCCTGGTGGCACAGCTGGTTAAGGATACAGCCTTGTCACTGCAGTGGCTCAGATCCCTGCTGTGGCATGGGTTCAGTCCCTGGCCTGGGAACTTCCACATGCCATAGGTGTGGCCAAAAAATAAAAAGAATAAATAAATCCAAAATCATGGCAACAAATTTTAAGATAATTCTTTTAGTTTTGTAGAAGCAGCAGAAAAAATGATTTAACTATTTACAAAATTTTATAAAGTTAACAATCCCTGACCTAATGACTTTATATATGCTCTGACAAAATGCAGAATACATACTGTTTTTAAGCCTACACGGAATTTTTTTTCTTTTTTCTTTTTTTTTTTTTTTTGTCTTTTTGCCATTTCTTGGGCCGCTCTCGTGGCATATGGAGGTTCCCAGGCTAGGGGTCGAATCGGAGCTGTAGCCACCGGCCTACGCCAGAGCCAGAGCAACTCGGGATCCGAGCTGTGTCTGCAACCTACACCACAGCTCACGGCAACGCCAGATCGTTAACCCACTGAGCAAGGGCAGGGATTGAACCCACAACCTCATGGTTCCTAGTCGGATTCGTTAACCGCTGTGCCACAACGGGAACTCCTACGCAGAGTGTCTTTATAAACTAACTGAAATAGGGCCATAATGTATGACCAATATATTTCAAAGGTTTGTACTCATTCAGAGCATATTCCCTGACCAAAATGAAACAAAGTTAAGAATATAACTAGGACATCTCTATAGTTTTGGAAATCATAAACACTTTACATAACTCATGAGTGAAAGAAGAAATTATAGGAGTTCCCATTGTGTCTCAGTGGTAATGAACCTGACTAGTATCCATGAGGATGCGAGTTTGATCCCTGGCCTCGTTCAGAGGGTTGAGGATCTGATATTGTCATGAGCTGTGGTACAGTTTGTGGACACAGCTTGGATCCTGAGATGCTGTGGCCATGGCATAGGCTGGCAACTGCAGCTCCAATTTGATCCCTAGCCTGAGAGACTCCATATGCTGTGGATGTAGCCCTAAAAAGACAAAAAAAAAAAGAAGAAGAAGAAATTATAACAAATTTGAAAACATTTTACACTAAAATTTAAAAAATATGACATTAAACTTGAGATGCAGCTAAAGAAAGAATCAAAGGGAAATTTATCTTTTCAATGTGCACATTAGAAAAAGAGAAAAGTTAAAAAATTAGAGCCAAGCATTCAAACAGCAAAATAAACCCGAAGAAATTTTTAAAGAGATAATAAAAATTTTAGTAAAATAGAAAACAAATGTATAACTGAAAAGTTCTTTGCAAAACTAATAAAACTGACAAATTCCTAGCAAGATTCATAAAGTAGAAAAGAGAAAGGGTACAAAAGAAGGAAACCTTGTCATTTGCAACAGTAGGAACGGACCATGAGGGCATTATGCTAAGTGAAATGAATTAGGGAAAGACAGACCATATGATCTTACTTATCTGTGTAATCTTAAAAAAAAAAAAAAAACCTGAACATTTAGAAGTTTGGGTCTTGGCACAGTGGAAATGAATCTGACTAGGAACCATGAGGTTGTGGGTTCAATCCCTGGCCTCAATCAGTGGATTAAGGATCAGGTGTTGCCGTGAACTGTGGTGTAGGTTGCAGATGCGGCTTGGATCCTGCATTGCTGTGGCTGTGGTGTTGGCTGGCAGCTACAGCTCTGATTCAACCCCTAGCCTGGAAGCTTCCATATGCTGAGGGTGCATCCCTAAAAAGCAAAAAAAAAATTTTAAAAGCTGAATATTTAGATGCAGAGAACTGGTAATTGTTGAGGGGGGCGTGGGGCAAAGAGGTAAAGGGAGTCAAAAGGTACAAACTTCTAGTTCTAGAATAAATATGTTGTGGGGATGTAATTTACAGCATGGTAACTATAGGTAATAATACTGTAATGTACATTTTAAAGTTGTTAGGAGAGTACATTTTAAAAGTTCTCATCATAAGGGATAAAATTGTAACTGTCATTTAACAATCTATGTACATATTGAATTATTATGTACTACACCTAAACTAATATGATATTATATGTCAATTATACCTCAATTGAAAAACAAATAGAAGGTATGAATAACCAATAATAAAACTACAAAGGGAAATTCCTGCAGATATTAAAATATAGTAAGAGGATATTATTTATAATCTTTGAAAATGTATATGATAGACACATTTATAGAGAAATGCAATTTCTCAAAACTGACAAGGAGAAATAAAAACTTTGAATCAAGTGAAAATCATTTAATAAACTGAACCAGGTACAAAATAAAACAGAAAGAGAATAAAAAGGCAAGCCACAGTGAGGGAAAAGTTATTCATATCACATAAAACAAGCAAAATCCTAGAATCCAAAATACACTGCAAACTCCTACAAATCAAGGAGATAGAGGACAACGTAATAGAAAAACAGGCAAAACTCCTGGATAGGGACTTCACACAAAAAAAGATCCAAATACACCAGAAGCATGTGAAATAGTGCTCAATATATCAGTCCCCAGGGAAATGCAAATTAAACAGATAACTTTGCACATCCTTCTGACTGGCAAAAATTAAAACATCCTGCACTACCGAAGAGTGACCAGGAGAGGGAGTATACACAGGTACTATCACTTTGAAAAATAATTGAGTGTTGGTAAATTTGAAGATGCTCCACTCCCAGGAATATTCTCTAGGAAAACATGTGCACATATACACCAGGATACATGAGTGTTCATGGCATAATGAACCCACACAAAGTATAATTCCTTTATATCAAATTCAAAATCAGGCAAAACTGTATGATGCTATACAGGTTATAGACATGGGCTGTATAATGACAAAGAAAAGCGAGAAATGATTATGACACAATTCAGAGTAGTGATTAACTCTTGGGGTGGAGAGGTTTGTGATGGGAAGTGGCACAAGGAAGCTTCTGGGGTGTTGACAGTATTCTCTTTCCTGACCACAGTGGTAGGTACTTGCGTGCTTGCTTTACAAATATCGCTAAATCATACTTACATCCTTTGTGCTCTGTTTTCATGTGTCGTGCACTATTTACATGTGCACTATTTGCATTCTTTTCTAATTTCACAATTAAGAAAGAAGCAGAGCATGTGGGTTTTTTTTATTATTTATTCTTCTGTTTAAATTAACTCTTTTTATTGGTTTATACTTAAATGAAGTTTCATGCAGACTCTATTATATTTTAACTTCTGTATACATTACAGCATGCTCACCACCGAAATTTCAGTTTCCATCCGTCACTATGCTGTTCACATCCTTTAACTATTTGGTCCTCCTCCCACCTGTTTCCCCTCTGATTACCACTACTCTGTTCTCTGAAACTAACGTGTGCACTGAGGGTTTGGGATGGAAATGCTGTAAAATTTGGTTGTGATGATTGTTGTATACCTACAAATGTAATAAAATTCATTAAGTAGTTAAATACTCCATCACGTATATGCATATGTGTATATATATATGTGTATATACGTGTGTGCATATGTGTATATATATATATTTCACATGTATTTCACATATACATATATGAAAAGATGTACTGGGATATAGTTGACTTATGAAGTTGTGTTAGTTTCAGATGTACATCAAAGTAAACCAGTTATACATATATTTTCCTTTTCAGATTCTTTTCCCCTATAAGTTATTATACAGTATTCAGTAGATTTCCCTGTGCTATACAGTAGGTCCTTGTTACCTATCGGTTTTATATATAGTAGTGTATATATGTCAATTCCCACCTCCTAATTTATATCTACCACCCCCCTGCCACATTTCCCCTTTGGTAATCATACTCTTTGAGTCTGTTTCTGTTTTGAATAAGTTCTTTTGTATCATTTCTTTTTTTTAGATCCCACAAATTAGTAATCTCATATGGTATTTGTCTTTCTCTGTCTGACTTACTTTACTTGGTAAGATAATTTATATTACCACCCACATTTCTGCAAATGGCATTATTTCATTCTTTTTCTGTGGTTGAGTAGCATTCCATTGTATATATATGTACCACATCTTAATTGATTCATCTGTTGATGGACATTCAGGTTGTTTCCATGTCTTGGCCACTGTAAATAATGCTGCAATGAACATTGGGGTGCATGTATCTTTTTGAATTATGGTTTTCTCTGGATATATGCCCAGGAGTGGGATTGCTGGGTCCTAGGGTAGTTCTATGTTTAGTTTTTTAAGGAAGCTCTATACTGTTTTCCACAGTGGTTGCACCAACTTACATTCCCACCAACAGTGTAGGAGGGTTCCCTTTTCTTCACAGCCTCTTCAGCATTTATTTGTAGACTTTTTGATGATGGCCCTTCTGACTAGTGTGGGGTGATAGCTTATTGTATTTTTTTCTCTTTTAGTGCCATTCCTGCTGCATATGAAAGTTCCCAAGCTAGGGGTTGAATCAGAACTGCAGCTGCTGGCCTACACCACAGCCACAGCAATGCCAGATCCAACTTGCGTGTTCTTTGACCTATACAGCAGCTCACAGCAATGCTGGATCCTTTAATCCCCGGAGCGAGGCCAGGGATTGAACCCTCATCCTCATGGATACTAGTTGGGTTCTTAACCCACTGAACCACAACAGGAACCCCCTCTCATTTTGGTTTTGATTTGCATTTCTCTAATAATCAGTGATATTGACATCTTTTTGTGTGTTTTCTGGCCGTCTGTATGTCTTCTTTGGAGAGATGTCTATTTAGATTTTCTAACTGTTAATAAAACAGGATGTGAACATTTTCTTGTAGAACTAAATAGTAGACAAAGCTTTTTTCCTGCTGCGTAATCAGCTTGGAACTTTTTTTCCAATTTTGAAAGAATTATGCAGTATACTATCTCAAATTTTGCTATAAGCTGCTGCGAAACAGCTTCAGGCTCTGCTATATCAACTGTGAAAATCTTTACAATCTGCACAATTGGATTCTATTTTCTGCCCCTGGTCAGTCTCCCTATTCTGATTTAGAACTCCTTGTGCCTGCTTTATCATGCTTATTTGTGCTTTACTGTTATACTGCATGTTTTCTCTGTAAGACACTTTCAAATCCCTGGTAAAATAAGATAAAGGCAGCAAGAAGAGTCAGCGGGTGAGAAAGGAGGCCAGGGCATATAGGTCAGGAAGAGGAAAGATTCCAGCATGGTTTCTTTGCTCAACAATCTCAGCAGACAAATTTAAATTCCCTCTTTAATAATAAAGAGGTAGACTGGACAAATAGATAAAGAAAGCAGGGAACAGAGGTAACTCTTCGGGGGGCAAGACCTTGCCCAAAGTTCTGCGATACCCTTCTGGTTGCCATGGAGAAATCTATAGTAAGAGCAAGGCACTGGGAAATTTAGAATGTTTGCCCTTAAGCCAAGAAGGTGACCCAGAGGGAGCTTCTGAGTGGCAGGGTTTGTGCTTGAACCAGACCCTGGCCTCAGGCTCAGTGTCTTCACCAGCGACTTGAGTCAAGATCTAGATAGCATCTTGTCTCAGCGGTCCACCCTGACGCTCGTCCTGGAGGCTTACCTGGTCCCAGTGCGTTTACGTACCTGGCGCTAGACATGGTTCTCTGTTCGGCGTAGGCGCGCTTAGGGCCTGGATAAATGGTGGCAGCATTAAAAATTCGTTGTGAGTCTGTGTGGTGATGAAAGAACTTGAGGGATACTTCATTATCTTGCCCTTATGAGTGTCTCTTTCCTGTTGAGATGTGCAGTAGTTTTTCCAAGATGTTGCCACTGGGGGAAATGAGGAGGCTACATGGAACCTATATGTTTCTTATAACTACGCTAACCTCTATCTTAATAAATTTAACTTTTTAAAAAGCTCAAAAAAAAAAAACCTAGATAGACCTAGATAGCATCTTCATCAAGGTTGCTAACGCAGTAGATCACAATCAGACAAGGCAATGGGGTAGGAGGGGGAAAATGCTGGTTTCCAGTTCTCCCTCTGCCCATGTATCAGAGGGTCAACTTGGGAAAGTCATTGATAAGCCTGTGTTTCATAACCTTTCAAATGGGGATGTTAATAATACTTACCTTTTGGAGTTCCTGCTGTGGTGCAGCAGGTTAAGGAGCCGGCATTGCCAAAGCTGTGGCGTAGGTTGCAGTTGCAGCTTAGATTCGATCGCTGGCTGGGGAATATCCATATGCCACAGGTGCAGCCTAAAAAAAAAAAAAAAAGAAAGAAAGAAATACTTACTTTTAGATTAGTTATGAAAATTAAAGGTAGAGTTCCTGTCATGGCTCAGGGGAAACTAATCTGACTAGTATCCATGAGGACCCGGGTTTGATCCCTGGCCTCACTCAGTGGGTTAAGGATCTGGTGTTGCTGTGAGCTGTGGTGTAGTTTGCAGACGTGGCTAAGACCTCAGGTTGCTGTGGCTGTGGTGTAGGTCAGTGGCTATAGCTCAAATTTGACCCTTAGCCTGGAACCTCCATATGCCTCGGTGCGCCCCTAAAAAAAAAAAATTAAAGGCAACATATATAGCACCTAGCATAGCATAGATACTCAATAATGTCAAATATAGTTGATTGCATAATTAGGATCAGAAAAGATTAGGCAGGCTGGAGAGATGAATGAATTCTAATAAAATAATATGAGAGGGGCTTATTTCATAGCTTGGATTTCATTAAAAACAAATAAAAAGTAAATCCAGGAGTTCTTGTTGTTGCTCAGCAGTAACGAACCTGACTAGTATCCATGAGGGTGCGGGTTTGATCCCTAGTTCCGCTCGGTGGGTTAAGGATCCGGTGTTGCCATGATCTATGGTGGTGTCGGTTGGAAACAAGGCTTGGATCCCGTGTTACCGTGGCTAGGGTGTAGGCTGGCAGCTGTAGCTCCAATTCAACTACTGACCTGGGAATGTCATATGCTGCAGGCACAGCCTTAAAAAGACATAAATTTTTTAAAAAAGTAAATCCCCAAAAACATTTGCAAGCATCCAAGGAGAGGAAGCTGTGACACAGCTCACTGTACGGACCTGTCTGCTCTGGACTCTGATTCACTCTGCACAAGGCTTTTAGCCAAAGCAGATCTTATAAAGAAACTGGGAGATTTTAGTCAAAAGCCAGTGCCCTCTGTGTCAGTTGTGTGACCTGGCACCATCTCAACAACACAGCTGGTAGTCGTTCTCCCCTGGGAGTCTCTGCCTGGCAACATTGTGTAGTGGAGCCAGTAGACTCCCCCCTCACCCCCCCCACCCCCTGCCACCCCCCAGTCCTTTACGGCCCCCAGGACAGCAAATGGAAAGCTGTGTGTGGTAAATTGCCCTTCCCTCCTTCTGTTTTTCCTAAATCCCTCCCTCTCATCACTGCTTCGAGCACTTCCTGGGAAAGCTCTGGCCCTCCTTAGAATTCAGAAGTAGATCTTATTTCTGGTGCGGACCAGAGATATAGCGGATTCATATTTTACCTGGAAAGATCCATGACAGCTCCCAATTCATAAAGAATAAAAACCATCTGAACGTCTTTATTTATGCCTGAAGCGGCCAGGAGAGTTAAGAGTCTCTCACAATAGCTCCTTCCACCAGATCTGAGGAGAAGCAAAAGGCTGACTTTATTTTTTTGGCCTCATTTATTCAACAGAATTTGGTGAGTAGCTGCCATGTGTCAGGCACCACATTAGGAACAGAAAAATTGTCAACAGAAATAACCAATAACCAGTCTATACTAGCAATAGAAAAGAGTTTTATTTGAGCCAAACTGAGGCATATAGACAGGGAGACAGACTCAAGAAGCACTTGAATCTATATGGGAAAAGAATTTCAAAAGGAATGGCTCTCTCTCTATATATATATATATATATGTATGACTGGTTTACTTTTCTGTACACCTGAAACTTACACAGCTTGTAAGTTAACTGTACTCCAGTATATACAGATAGTACTTGAATTGTGTCCCACCAGATGACTGAATGGGGGAGGCTTATAGGAGAAAAAAATGCACAAAATGACTTCAGTTGTTTGTCAGGAATTGCAATTGGAGCTGGCAAGAAGTAAGGGTGCTTGTTGAGCAAGGATTGGTTGGGGTCTGAAATGGATGCGTAGTTACAAGGGGAAACCTTGAGACCATGAGGTTGCCCTTGAGAGTTGCAAACAAATGTTGTTTTGAGCACAACCGATGGCCTCCTTGAGTCTGATACAGCCCAGAACATTCAAGTTCTCGGTAATACAGGAACGTGTCTGAAACCATGTCCACAATGATCCATCCACTCAGCTCCACATTAATTAAATGCCTGAACTATGGTTACTCCATTTTGATTTTTTACATGCCTTCTTTTCATTAATGGCTCAAACAGATGGACAATGCATGTTTCATCGGCCACAAATAGCTGTTCTGGTTGGCTTAAAGTTCAGGTTAAATCATGCATGAGTCAGAATGACTTACCCAAAAGTCAATAGGTGAAAAAATTTTCCCTCAAAATGAATAACGCTGTGTTGTGTGGGTCCCTTAACTGGCCAGACCCAATCATGCTGGTGGCCACAGATACCCCATAAAAAAGCAGTGAGCTCATCCCTCAGTGCTGGCTCAACTCCTCCAAGTTCATGCACCCTCCACCCACTGTGACAGTCAGTTCTCCGAAGCCTCCAACCTACTTGTTCTGTTCTCATTGATTTATATCCTAGTCTCAGACTGTTAGTTTGGCTTTGACCCAGAAGCCCTCCCAAGGCTGCACCTAATGATTGCCTCTCCACCCACAGGCAAGTAGAGCCCACGCCTGGGTTATTGCAGGCTGGCTGGCAGGCACATAACCTCTGCGCCGTCACCACCCAGGCAGGGAGAAGGACAAACCTCAGTGCACCTGTTAACTTGTAAGCCTCTCCCGACCCATCTGCCCATCCCAGAGCCAGCGCAGCTTGAAGGCCTCCTCTCAGACCCCCTCTGGACCTCCAAGTGCAGAGCAAATGGCTCTCTGAATTCCCCTTGGGAAATAATTTATACAAACGGGCAGTGATTTAATGCCGCATTCATGGTGCTCCCTGGCAGGGCAGGGATAGGAAACCTGTTGGATCCCTGCTGGCTTCCCGCTGTTGCCTGATGGATGACAGGCCTGCGGCAGCTTCAAAGCCAGCCTGGCCTCTGCTCTGACAACCCACAGCTTGGCTGCACAGCTAACTAATGGTCCACACAGCTGGGCCCCTTGCTTCCAGGTGACTTCTGCCGCGAGCAAGGCTCGGCAGCATATGCTCACACTCGAATCAAGGAGCCTTTCACAGCAGCTTAAACTGTGACTGCATTTCACAGCCACGAACTTTACTTTTCTGCCATTAAGCTGCCCCAGGTTGTGAGGCCAGGCATTCCCACTGAGAGAGGAGGCTCAGGAAGAGAGCGCTGGAGATGGGCCTCTGTTGGAAGGAGGCTGGTGGTGGAGAAGGTGGATGGCATTCCAGGTAGACCTGGATGCAAATCCCGACTTTTACTAACCACGTGTTATTGGAAGAGTTATCCAGAGTCTTGACGTTTCCTGACTTTCAAAATTTCCTTATCAGCAGAATGGAGACAAAAATATTTAGCAAATTGAATTGTGACAAAGATTAAAGTACCGGAATATAGCGGGTGCTCAATAAATTTTAGTTTTCTCCTCTTGGTCCAGAGTTCTTCTGGCTACACTAGGCAGTTTCTCTTAATAGAAACATTCCGGCCCCTTCAAGCCGGTGGAATATCACTCTTATCGTTTGTTTTTTTAAATTAAAGTATAGTTGATTTACAATGTTCTTCAATTTCTGTTGTACAGCAAAGTGACCCAAGCACGTACAGCACTCTTGTTGTTGCTGGGGTAGGTTAATGGCAGAAAAGTAAAGTTCATGGCTGTGCGTGTGTGTGTGTGTGTGTGTGTGTGTGTGTGTGTGTGTGTGTGTGTAACTGAATCATGGGGCTGTATAATAGAAATTAACTATAACTCGATGCAATACATATTTTAAGAAGAGAGCTATGTAATTTTGGGAAGAGGCAGTAGCAGCGGTGACAACCAGTGTGGTACTGACAAGGGCAGTGGACAAAACCAGGAGGAGCCTCCTGCCCTCGTGAGTGGAGATTTACAGTCATTTGAGAGGAAATTCCAGGATGAGGGCTTTCCGGGAGCAGCTCCAGGGAGTGTGAGGTTGGGGGAAACCGATGAACTCTGATAGGGATCCCAGAAGGGCACCTTCGAGATGGCAGCGCCTGGACAAGGGCCCAGCAGGGCCTGCAGGGTCATCTTCATACTGACTGTGCAGATTAACCACAGGGGAGAGATTCAATTCATTTCAGTCAGTTAGGGTTCATCTGTATGTTACGTTGTTGGGGAAACAGTGGATTTTTTTTTCTAACTTTGCTAAGATTCACATCGTCTCTACAATCCATGCCCTCTACATGAAAGTAATTAACCTGATTTTTCTTGTAAGAGTCCTAGCCAATTTGCATATAAAATATGACACCAAAATGAAACGACATCACCATCATTTTTAAATCAGTGATAACTTTTTCCCCCTTATAACAAGGTCAGTGCATATTCATTGAAGAAAATTAAAATATGCAGACAAGAGGGAGTTCTCGTCGTGGCTCAGTGGTTAAGGAATCCGACTAGGAACCATGGGGTTGCGGGTTCGATCCCTGGCCTCACTCAGTGGGTTAAGGATCCAGCGTTGCCATGAGCTGTGGTGTAGGTCACAGATGCAGCTCCGATCTCTCATTGCTGTGGCTCAGGTGTAGGCCGGTGGCTACAGCCCCAATTAGACCCCTAGCCTGGGAACCTCCATAAGCCCTGGGTGCAGCCCTAGAAAAGACAAAAAGACCAAAATAAATAAATAAATAAATAAATAAATTAAATAAAACATGCAGACAAGAAAGGAAGGAAAAAAAATTACATTCTTCAGTGACCTAGAGATGGCCCCGTAGTAGAAAATTCCCCGTAGTGGAATTTTCCTTCAACATGTATTTCTATACACATATTTTCTAGAAATAAAATCATGCTATCCCTGCTGATTTGTTATGTGCCTTTTTATTCACTCAATGATAGGTTTTTAAAATATCAATAACTGTTCATCTTCAATGTCATTTTTGATGGTGGAATAAAATTCTTTAAGATTGGCCAAAATTGGTGATTCTTCTATTGGTTGAGTATTTAGATAGTTGACAACTGAATTTTTTTGTGGCCACACCCATGGTGCAAGGAAGTTCCCACCAGGCCAGGGATTGAATCTGAGCCACAGCTGTGAGTGATGCAGCAGCTGCAGTGTGCCAGACCCTATAACCCACAGCGCTGGCCTGGGGACTGAATCTGTACCTTCACAGTGACCCAAGTCACTGCAGCAGGATTCTTAACCCACTGTCCCACAGTGGGAACTCCAACGATTGAATTTTTAAAATTTTGGGGAGGCATATTTAAAATATACCTAAAAATACAAGAAACAGTACAAAAATATCCATGTGAACATTGCATTTTGGCTACTATAAAACAGATAGTGATAAAAATTCTTATAGTTAGATCTTTGTGCTTTATCTTTAATTTCATCACTGAATAAATTCTTGGAATAAATTCTTGGAAGTTTTAACTACTGGCTCAAGTCATATGCACATTTCCTCCCAAATTTTTATTTTAAAAATATTCAAATGTAGAGGGAAAAAATAGTATCATAAATATATAACTTTCACCAAAATTCATTTCACCACATTTGCTTTATCTCTCACTGTAATTTTATATTGGAAAGTATTAAATACTACAAACATCATGATATTTCACCCTATCTACTCCGGTTCACAGATCCTATGAACAAACGTCATTAATCAGTTTAACACAACGCCATTATCACACCCCAAAATTTTGATATGGATTCAAAAATGTTAGCCACATTTCCCCAATTATACTGTTTGCTGTCACCGGCATTTCTAGGTTTCAGTGAAGAGTTATGCATTACCTTTTGTTGTCATGGTCTTTTTATCTCCTTTAATTTGGAATCATTCCTTTGCCTTCTATTTCCTTTCACCATATATTAGTTATCTACCATTATGTAATAAATTATCTTAAAATGTGGTGACTTAACTCTAAACAATTTTTAGCTCAGTGTTCTGTAGGCTAGGAGTCTGAGCATGGCTTGGCTGTGCCTTTCTGGTTTGGGATAGGTCATGAGGATACGTACAGTCAAGGGCTGCCTGAGGATGTGGTCATCGGAAGGCTGGGGGGGGGGTCCCTTCCAAAGCGGCTTATTCACGGGGCTGACAAGATGGTCTGGCTGTTCCACACCCCCGGGACCTCTCCACAGGACTATCTATGTATCCTTCTCACAACGTGGTAATTAACTTCCTCCAGAGCAGCAGAGCCAAGACAATACAAGGCAGAGGCTATCACGACTTAGCTTTGGCAGCAGCACACAGCCAAGCCCGCAATACGTTATTATTTACACAGGTCTGTCTTAGTCACTGTGGGAGGGACCTATACAAGAGCATGAAGACAAAAAACTAGAATCCTTTGGGGGTCGCCTTGGATGGTGGCTATCACACTTGACATTGACATTTTGAACTCGGATCCTGTGTTGCTGTGGCTGTGGTGTAGGCTGGCAGCAACAGCTCTGATTAGACCCCTAGCCTGGGAACCTCCATATGCCATGGGTGCAGTCCTAAAAAGCAAAAGAAAAAACAAAACCATATATATATATATATATATATATATATATATATGTATATATATATATATATATATATATATATGTATATGTATATGTATATATAATTTTCCACCAAAATGAATGAATAAGACCCTGGGTTCTCAGCCCCTCCCTCCCCCCTCTCGGGGTGGTTCTGGCGCTTCCGTCCCTGCTGTCCTCAGGTGCTTCCACCACAGGGCGCTGGCTCCTGAGGGTTCAGGTCTCCAGTCTCCATTCTCCACACTTCCCTAGAAAGCACCGTGCACACTAAACCCGCTTTTCCTTTTCTCTATCATGATGCAAAACCGATCGCATGCCATCCTGAGTCTTGCTCAACCACTTAGTCACTCCAGGAAGGAAGTAAAGGACCGAGTAATGCTATTTTCCTAATGGCGAGACCCATGGTAAATGGAATTGCCTGAGCTAATCTGAATGCACTTCTGGGTTCAGCATTACCCTCTCACAATCAATTCCATTTTCAATTCATTTTCTCTGTGCCATATTGATTCATGAGGCCTCCCTCCCGAGTTGTATAAAACCGTAGGGCTGTGTCCCACGATGATGCAAATAATTAAAACGATGGATCTCATTGTGTAACTGCTGTTTCCATTAGAGAAAAAGAACGTGGAAAAGCATCAGGTACCATGGAATTCAATGTCATCTCTTCAAGGCTGTCTAGTGAATGTCTTTTGTCTCAGTGAGGCTGGGTCCGTGGAGAAAGACCTGCTCTTTCTCTGACATTTTCTTTCTCTGATCCATACATGTGATGGCAAGACCTGAGAAGCCAGAACACAGCAGAAAGAAGAAAGAGAAAGGGAGGAGTGGGGCAGAGGGTTTTACAGAGCCTTCTGTGGCCAGGCACTGTCACACCGGCTACCTCGCTTGAGAGGTGTGGGCGGAAGGATGTTAATTACTTGCTCGAGACCACAGGGATCCAGGAGGTGTCAGGTGGAAAGCTAAGGCTGAGGTCTCTCCGCTGCCAAAGCCAGTGCCCTGAACATCACATCACCACACCCTCATGTCTCTTTTCATAAATTGGGATTAAAAAGCCCTTCACCTGCAACCTTTTGGGATTTATCTCCTATACCTCCACCCCTAACCATTCTCTAAACACACCATACACATTAAAGTTGTTGAAGGGTCATCCAAAGGAACTTTAAAGTTATCCAAAATAAATGAAATTAGGATCTCAAAGAGACAGTCTGTTCCCACGTTCATACTCGTGTTATTCACAGCAGCCAAGACAGGGCAACAACCCACATGTGGACAGATGAATGGTTAAAGAGAATGTGGTGTAGACACGCACAATGGAATGTTATCTAGCATTTATGAAAAAAGGAAGTCCTACCATTTGCAATAACATGGATGAACCTAGAAGGCATCAGGCTAAGGGAGATAAGCCACACACAGAATGGCAATATTGCATGATCTCACTTATCTGTGATTAACCCAAACATCAAATTCATAGAAGCTCGGCGTTCCTGTCGTGGCTCAGTGGATAACGAATCCGACTAGGAACCACGTGGTTTCAGGTTCAATCCCTGGCCTTGCTCAGTGGGTTAAGGATCCGGCATTGCCGTGAGCTGTGGTGTAGGTCGCAGACGCAGCTCAGATCCCGGGTTGCTGTGGCTGTGGTGTAGGCTGGCAGCAACAGCTCTGATTAGATCCCTAGCCTGGGAACCTCCATTTGCCGAGGGAGCGGCCCTGGAAAAGACAAAAAAAAAAAAAAAAAAAAAAAAAATCCTAGAAGCAAAGAGTAGAATGGTGGTTACCAGGGATTGTGAGGGAGGAGTGGGGCAATGTTGGTCAAAGGGCATTAACTTCCAGTTATGCCAGAGGACTAAGTCCTGGAGATCTAACCTGCAGCAATTTGCCTACAGTTAACAATTCTATACTGTGTACTTGAAATGTGCTAAGAGGGTCGATCTTAAGTGTTCTCACTGAAAAACTTTAAGTGGTGACTATGTAAGATGAGAAATGGGTTGTTTAGTTTGATCGTGGTGATTATTACATTATGTATACTGATGTCAAAACATCAAGTTGTACATTTTAAATATTGACAGTTTTACTTGTCAATTATGCTTCATTAAAACCAGGGGAATTAAATCTGATGATGTTGGTCGGGTGCTATGATTACATCCAAAAAGTATATCATGAGCATCCTCCTCCCAGTTTCCCTCCTCTAAGTCAATGCATGTTTCTTGTGCCTTTTCGGAGACATCTTCTGCATACATTATTGAATATTTCTATTTATTCTTTTTTTTTTTTTTTTTTTTACTTTTTGCTTTCTAGGGTCTCACCTGCTGCATATGGAAGTTCCCAGGTCTGGGGTCAAATCAGAGCTACAGCTGCCCCCCACAACCACAGCCACAGCCACAGCCATGTGGGATACTAACCATGTCTGTGACCTACACCACAGCTCACAGCAATGCCAGATCCCCAACCCACTGAGCAAGGCCAGGGATTGAACCACATCCTCATGGATAGGAGTGGGATTCGTTTCTGCTGCACCCCAGTGGGAACTTCTATTTCTACTTATTCTTTATTCTATTTTGCCCACTTTATTTACACAAATTGTTTCCCTGCCCGCTGTTTTGCACCTTGTTCTTTTCCTTTATAATATCTCTTGGAGATCATTTCATACGAAATTATAAGGAGACTCCTCATTTTTTTATGGCCCCATACCATTGCATGTAGGACTACACTGATGTTTTTTTGCCCATCATCTGTGACATACACTTAAGTTGTTTCCAATCTTTTGCTATTACAAGCAGTGCGACAATTATTCTGTACAAGAATGAGTATGTCTCTAGGACAGCTTCCTCCAAGAGGAATTACTAGGCATTCCAATTGTGGCTCAGTGGGTTAAGACCTGACATAGTGTCTGTGAAGATTTGGGTTCGATCCCTGGTCTCACCCAGTGGGTTAAGGACCCAGTGTTGCTGCAGGCTATAGCATAGTTCTCGGATTTGGCTTGGATCCGGTGGTGTTGTGGCTGTGGCATAGACTTCAGCTGAAGCTCCCACCAAACCCCCAGCCTAGGAACTCCCACATGCCTCAGGTGCAGTCCTAAAAAGAACAAAACAAAACAACAACAAAAAAGAAACAAAAGAAGAAGAAGAATGACTAGATTACACATAGGTACCTTCGTAATCATGAGAGATCCAACAAACTGTCCTCAGCAGGGCCCAGGCCAGCTTACACTACAACCAGCAACACGTGAAAGCGCTTGTTTTCAGCACTGCTGCCCACACAGTGTCATGTAAATTTTTTATCACTGACAATCTGGAGTTCCCGTCGTGGTTCAGTGGTTAACAAATCCTACTAGGAACCATGAGGTTGTGGGTTCGATCCCTGGCCTTGCTCAGTGGGTTAATCATCCGGTGTTGCCATGAGCTGTGGTGTAGGTGGCAGACGCAGCTCGGATCCCGTGTTGCTGTGGCTCTGGCGCATAGGCCAGCGGCTACGGCCCCAATTAGACCCCTAGCTGGGAACCTCCATATGCCGCCAGTGCAGGCCTAAAAAGACAAAAAGCCAAAAAAAAAAAAAAAAAAAAAAATCACTGACAATCTGATGGGTAAAAAAATCAGACTATACATCTCAGGCCTCCCTGCCTTTACCTTTGCAGTTTTCTCTGCCTCACACACAGCTCCCTCTGATCTGTCTGCTCCGAGCACTGTCCAAAGGCCTGTCTCTCTCATTCCCACAAGCACGTGATGTGCTCCCACAGCATTTTTGTCGTTTCTGTTATTGCACCTTCCACATTATTTGTTTAGGTGTCTATCTCCCTGACTATTAATTTCTCCAACAGGAACCTGGATTTAATCACCGTGGTGTCCTCAGCACCCAGCACCAGACCTAGCAGATGTGTACTTGTTTCATGAACAATAAAAATACTTTGGTTGCATAGGAGTTGGTGGCAGAATTAGCACCCTAGATTTTTGGAGTTCGGAATAACTTCTCTCTGATACATTTGCGTGATGCCCTGCTGTGCTGGTGGCTCTCTAAGTCAGGATCCTCCCCGCTGTGCCTTGGTACCCATTCCATGCAGAAAGCAGAGAAAGTGACTGAGAAAGAATTGTGGAGGTGAGCATCCAACCTGACTCTCTACTTCCTGGGGATTGTCTGGCTTTGCCTTCTGAATGCATGGGAGCAACAGTGGGAAAACAGCAAACCCTTTGTGCTCTCATGCACACCAGGCTTCAAGGGACCTCATCTCATCCAAAACTTAACTAGGCAGGTGTTATAGCGTTACTATTTCAGCCATTGCAAATGTCTACCATTTTTTCTTGCAAGTGTTCATTGCTTCAGTAAAAGTTTTTATGGCTGCCAGATGAGACAAACCAGATTGCTTTTCAAGGAAAGTGTGGAGCTAGTTTGTACACGAAATATGGATTTTAGGTTCATGAGAACCGCTCCTGGCTATTCTGAAAGGGAAGTGAATGTGACTTTATCACCAACTCTGCCCATCTTTCTCATTTATATAATGTGTCTCCCTCTGTCTACCTCGAAGCTGGGTTAAAGGAAGAGAAATGATGATGTATTATATCTCCTTCCCTTAATTTCATTGTTTCTCATCCTAAGCAATTTATGAGAACTGACATTAATTAGTCCCAGCATCATCTATCATGTAGTTCAACATTTAATCTAGTCCCATGCATCAGATAAAAATGTAGTAATCTGAATTCTGGAGTTTTTTAACCTCGAGTGAAAAAGGAAGTTATAAATCTAAGACAACGTTTGTGCCTCTTCCTTTTGCCTGCCTCTCCATCAACTGCAAGTAGACACTGGCTTCTGGAACGTTCAGGAGTCAGAGCCATCAAGATTGATGGAGTTAATGTGGAGGTGTATGTTATCGTGACCAGCTTTTCAATTCCTAATGACCCTCAAAATAAGAAGTCTATTCTGAGGAATATTATCTGCAATGCTAGAAGCCCTGACTTTGAGTCAATACTCTTTCTAATATTTCTTTGGATTCCTTTCTCTGATCCATAACCCAGGACAAACACATTCTGGCTGTACAGCTTTGGAGCACGAACCAAGAGGCTAAGGTCTGCAGAAATTTCTCAGCTACCTGGAAGGGCACCAGCACCAGCCCGTGTTTCCTCCCTACAGCCTTCTTACCCAGAGTTTGTACTTGACTCTCCAATGTAGGCTTGGCTCTGCTCTATGCATGCCACAGTGATCATGTTTTAAGTGAGTGGATCTATAATATCTGTCCTAAAACTGGGCTCTGCCTTTTCCCTTATGGGTCCATGGCTGGGGCCCTGCCATTCTCCCCGACTCAAGTTTACATGTCCTCAGAAGGATCTCATTTTTTCATTCCTTCTCCTTCTGCTCCACCCTAAGGGCCGAGGCCCATCACTTGCACTTGAGGCTTTGGTCTAGGTCTCTGGTTGCTGCTGCCAAGCACGTTCCAGCTGCCAAGCACGTTCCAGCCTACACCCCTAGCCATGGACACTAGCTACTTGCCTCCTGTTACCGCTTACCTGTCACCTCTCACCATTGCCCCTGAATACCTGGTTTCAGGTGTTAAATTGACTTCTTCCCAGTCCTATCAATGCAACAATGCCCCTCTCCCATCCCTCCATTCTCATAGGTAGAAACATAGAGGTCATCCAGTCTCTGCCATCTCTCCTCTTTTGCTGTGGTTAAGCCATCCTTGCCCAATGATATCACGCTGTATGACAAAGAATTCTAGTATGCAGTACACTTAAATTTTTTTTTAAACTTTTAATTGCTGCGAAATAAAAGGTTGAATCCTCATGTTGAAAAAAAATAAAAAAGTAAAGTGAAAAATGAGAGGCTCTTTCCTTCACCCATAGTCCATCCCTCTCCCAGAAGCTAAAAATTTGGTAAACATATATCCAGACTTATTACTGTGTATATACATAAGTACATGAACACACATAAAGAAGATATAAATTGGGGGGATACCATAGTATATATAATTATCTTCAATTGCTTGTTTTTCATTAAATCTTATATAATAGATACAATTCCACATTGGTATATAAATCTACCTTTGAATGCCTACATAGTATTGCACAGTTTATATGTCCTATTTTCTATTTAATCATAATTATGTTGATACATATTTAAACTGAATCAAATTTTTCAGCGCTACAAGTAATGAGGCGATATACATTCTCATACCAAATGGCACAAATTGTTCCACAAGTTAAATTGATGGGTAGGTACATTTAAAAGAGAAAGAGGTGATGGAGCAGCTGATGATGTAGTGGGAGAGAAAAGCACAGAAAAAGCCAAGAAGAGCTTCCAAACTCCATAAACAGGAAGAGATAGAAGAATAATTTTCATAGAAGGATGAACCTGCCATTTGAACATTTTAGAAAAATCGCTTTGTCTGAATTGTGGAAAAGAGACTAGAAGAGAGTGAGATTAGATCCACAGCAACATTTAAAACGTTGTTGCAACATCCAGGCTATTGTCATAGGTATCTTTGAGGTTGGGGGTGGGGTGTCAGTTACACACCATGCAATAGGTTAAATGGCCCTTCAAGCTACATTAGTAATGACCCATCATTTTAAAAGGCAAAATAATTAGTTCACATATACCCTGCTAGCATATTAAGAGATGTTTATTGGTAATGAGGTAAAGCAGGCAACAGAGTAGGGCCATAAACAGAAAGTTGGGTGATAAAAGTTGCCTACCAATAAACTCTTAGAGGAATTCTCTGGTGGCTCAGCAGGTGAAGGATCTGGTGTTGGCACTGCTGTGGCTCAGATCACGGCTGTGTTGTGGATTCGATCCCTGGCCCAGGAATTTCCACGTGCTGTGGGCACAGCCAAAAATAAAAATAAATAAACTCCTTGAAAGATTGTGCAGAGTCACCAAAATAAAGGAGACTTCATCCCAGGATGCATTTTAAATTCCATCCAAGCTAATCTCCCTGGTTGAAATGTAAAGAGGGGACGTCCACCTTTTTGAGATCCGAAGCTTGACTTTAGGTCCAACCAGTTCCAAACAATGGCTCTGACTATGGTGTGGGGATAACTGGTGAGGCAAGCAGGACCTTCAGGGGCTCTTGAAAGGGGCCCCAATCAGATGGGGGTAGAGGGTGTTCCCCACTTAAGCGCCAGAGTTCTGGAAGCCACTGTGCTTAGAAAACAGTGCTTCCCGGTGTTCCCATTGTGGCTCAATGCTATCGAGCCCGACTAGTATCCATGTGGATGCAGGTTCAATCCCTGGCGTTGCTATGGCTGTGGTGCAGGCTGGCAGCTGCAGCTCCGATTCACCCCCTAGCCTGGAACCTCTCTATGCCATGGGTGCTGCCCTAAAAAGATTTTTTTTAAAAAGCCTGAAGACATCCATAGCCTGCTGCCCTGATGATGCCAAGAAGACTTAGGATTGGCTCCCTTCCTTCCTGTCACCAGCATGTGGACATTCTTGAGAGGTGTGTCCCACTGTGCCTCGCTCTGTAAACCTCCGTATGCCGCGTGGGTGTGGCCCTAAAAAAGGACAAAAAGACAAGAAAAGAAAATGATGTGACTGGCAATCCATACTAAGGAAAACAAATAGTCAAAGAAACATGATGAGAGTTGGGGAACTTTCATGCCCCAACTGCAGTCATGCCTCCCTTAGAACGCATTCATCATCAACAGCAGTTTACAGGCTCAGGCTCTGGGCTGTTGGCATTACAGAACCTGATTTGGAAATTGCAGCTTGGTCCAACATTAAGAAGTTTCTGGTTTTTTTAAACTTCCATATGCAATTAGAAAAATGTTGTGTTACCAGGGCTATTAATGTGCAGTTAGCTCCTGAGAAGGGGGTTATCAGAAACAAAGCTTCTGGATAATGAAACAAAGTTAAGATTTCTTTGAAGGCGGAGTTCCCATTGTGGCTCAGTGGGTTATGAATCTGACTAGCATCCATGAGGATTCCTAGCCTCACTCAGTGTGTTAAGGATGTGGTGTTGCCCAAAGCAGTGGTGTAGTTCACAGATGCGGCTTGGATCCCACGTCGCTGTGGCTGTGGTGCAGGCCAGCATTGCAGCTCTGATTTGACCCCTGGTCTTAGAACTTCCATATGCAACAGGTGCAGCCCTAAAAAGCCAAAAAAAAAAAAAAATTATTTGAAGAAAAAAGATGCTTGCTTGTAGATAATGTAAATCGATGCCAACGATGGTGAGCTTGTCAAATAGGAGCCTTATGAAATATTTCCACAATAGGGCTTTCAATGACAGAGACCTTATTTTCAGAGTTCACGTGCCACCTCATAATGGATGAGGTCTAGTCTTAGATCACTCCTGCAGTAGTGGACAGATGTGACTGTTCTGTTTGATAGATGGGGAAAGAGGCTTGGAGAGAGCCCCAGATTCTGCCGTGTGAGCTTACATGTCCCGTTGTGGTCCTTCCGCTCCTGTCACTCACCATCACTGCCCCTCTTACCGCAGCTGGGATGCAGACCAAAATAGTCAGAAGTCTAGAAGGAAAGTCTAAATACACGTCTTTCCCATAGGACTGTGAGCTGCTCAGAGGCAAGGGACCACGTGTGTCTCCCATCTGCGCTTGCTTCTCCCTGCCAAACAGTGCCAGGCACAGGTAAGGCAGGCTGAGAGAATTGTTGAGTGTAGCTGACCTGACATTTTGCAAATCAACCCCTCCATCACCTTTCAGACCTGGCCTGTTTGATGGTGCATCTCGCCCCTGGAAGAAGGTCATTGGCAGATTGCTGCATTCTACCAGGCCCTTTGGTAACCTAGCTTCAGGGTGGGGTCCACAGACATGCAGATTTGGGCCTCATCCCAGAGTCTTGCAGGTGGCTCGTTGGCCTCCCAGCTTCTATTTTACTAACATAAAAGAACTTGAATGGAGGCTCTGAGTGTCCTCAGATCTGATCCTAACTGGTTAGCATGGGATTTTCCAAAGCAAAGAAACAGAGAAATGTATTATTACACAGTCTTTTTTATTGCCCAAAAATTGAAAACAAAACAAAACAAAAAAAACCCCGCAAAGAATCATGTTACTAAGTCCACCTTCGAAAAAAATGCATTTTGGAAAATTTTATATTTAGCTGTTGGAATTTATTTGCTCAGCTAATTCGGCCAGTCGATAGATCTTTCACATTTGCTGTCCCTCTGTTGGGCCTATAAAGAAGCAAAATATTTGTTTGAAAACATACCAAGATTCACACATCCAAACATGTATTGTTCTTCCTCTTGGGACTTTGTACTCGTGTTCCTACAACACTGTGGTCCCAGGGGATGTGTGGCAATTCCTCTTTGGGAGCTCCCCATGGAACTCAGTCTATAAACTGCACAAGAAAATCAGCCTCAGCTTCCATGGTTTCCAATGCTGACTGCACATGAGACTCCCCTGGGGAGCTTTAAACAAAACCCACGACTGCCCCCCCCACCCCATAAGCCAACTGGGTCAGAATAGCTGAGCCTTCATGATTATTTCAAACTTCTTTGAGGATCCTAATGTGTACTCAGTGAATTCATAATGAATTTTATTACATTTATAGGTGTACAACAATCATCACAACCAAATTTTACAGCATATCCATCCCAAACCCTCAGTGATGGGATTTTATTGTTAGAACAAACATACACCTTCTCAGGGAAATCATTTAGAAAGATTCAGAACTTGGAGTTCCCGTCATGGCTCAGCAGTAATGACCCTAACTAGTATCCATGAGGATTGGGGTTTAATCCCTGTCCCCACTCAGTGAGTTAAGGATCTGGCATTGCTGTGAGATGTGACATAGGTCACAGACATGGCTTAGATCTGGTGTTGCCGTGGTTGTGGTGTAAGCCAGCAACTGCAGCTCGAATTTGACCCCTAGCCTGGTAACCTCCATATGCCACAGGTGCGGCCCTAGAGGACAAAAAAGGGGGGAAGATATAGAACTTGTCAGTTGCTCATTCAATTCTTCTATTTATGAGTATTTGGGTTGTTAAGTTTAGGGTACTTGTAAATAAAGCCGCTATGAACATGTATGTGCCACTCTTTAAATGGACATATGCATTATTATTATTATTATTATTTTTTGTCTTTTCTAGGGCCGCACTTGTGGCATATGGAGGTTCCCAGGCTAGGGGTCGACTTGGAGCTGTAGCTGCCGACCTACGCCACAGCCACAGCAACACCAGATCCGAACCTTGTCTGTGACCTACACCTCAGCTCACGGCAACGCTGGATCCTTAACCCACTGAGCGAGGCCAGGGATCGAACCCGCAACCTCATGGTTCCTAGTCAGATTTGTTCACCACTGAGCCACGACGGGAACTCCCTGTCTTCATTTCTTTTGTATAAAATACCTAAAAGAGGAATAGCTGAGTCATTAGACTCAACTATATGAATGTATGTTTACAAGAAACTGTTAAACTGTTCTCCAAAATTTAATTTTACCTTCTGACCTGCAATGTATGAGGGTTCCAATTGCCCCACTTTCTTGTCAACATTAGATATTTTCAGGGTTTTGTGTTTTTTTTGGACACCCTAGAAGATACAAAATTTCATGTAATTATGGTTATATTTACACCTCCATGATGATTAATGATATTGAACATTGTTTCTTGTTGTTACAGGCCATTCATACATCTTCTGTTGTGAAGTGCCTGTTCAATCTTTTGTCCACGTTTCAGGGAAGCTTTTTACTTTGAGATAATTCTAGATTCACATGCACTTGGAAGAAATAATAAAGACATCCTGAGTGCCTTTTCCCTAGTACACCCCAGGGCAACGTCTCGTAAACCCGTAGTACACGATCACAACCAGTTACTGACACTGCTATGGTACCCCCCCCCCCATTGCATTCAGTTCAGACGTCCCCTCTTGCACATATATGTGTGTGTGTGTGTGTGTGTGTGTGTGTGTGTGTGTGAGTGTACTTAGTTATACATGACTTCACAACACGTGTAGGTTCTTTTATCCATTATTTTGCAGTCACTGCACACAACAGCTCCGTCCTCACAAGGACCCCTCATATCCTCCTCCCTTCAACCCTCTCACCTTGTCTGTAAACTCTGCAACCACTAATCTGTTCTCCATTTATAAAAATTTTGCTATTTAAAAAATGTTACCAGGAGTTCCTGTCGCGGCTCAGTGGTGAATGAATCCGACTAGGAACCATGAGGTTGTGGGTTCAATCCCTGGCCTTGCTCAGTGGGTTAAGGATCCAGCGTTGCTGTGAGTTGTGGTGTTGGTTGCAGATGCAGCTCAGATCTGGCGTTGCTGTGGCTGTGGTATACGCTGGTGGCTACAGCTTCAATTAGACCCTCAGCCTGGAAACCTCCATATGCCATGGGTGTGGCCCTAAAAAGACAAAAGACAAAAGACAAAAAATAAAAATAAAAAAATAAAACTAAAAAATGTTATCAAAATGAAATCATACAGTGTGTAAGCTTTGGATTTTTATTTTTCTCTTGTCATAAATCTCTGGAGATTTATCCCAGTTATTTGTATCAATAGTTTGTTCCTGTTCAGTGTTGAATGGTATTCCATGGTGTAGATGTACCACAGTTTATATAACCATTTACTTGCTGAGAGACATCTAGGTTATTTTTAATTTTTGACTGTTATGAATAAAGCTACTATGATCATTCAGGTACAGGTTTTCTTGTAACATTGGTTTGCATTTCTCTGGGATAAATGTCTGAGAGTTGGAATGCAATTGCTGGGTCACATGGTAATTACATGGTTAGTTTATAAGGAAATGCAAACTGCTTTCCAGAGTGCTGGTGTCATTTTGCATTCCCACCAGCAGTGTATAAATGTATAAATGATCCAGTTTCTCTGCACATGCACAAACATTTGCTATTAACTATTTTTTATTTTTAAAAAATTAACTTTTAAAAATTTACCCTGTATCATGTGACCTTACTAAATTCACTTACTAATTCTGGTAGCTTTTTTTTTAAGTTTCCATAGGGTTTTCAACATATATAATAATCATGTACTCTGAGAATAAAGGCAGTTTTATTCTTTTTACAGTATGTGTGCCTTTCATTTCTTTTTCATGACTTATTATAACGTTAGGACTTCCAGGAAAATACTCAAAGAGCATAAATATCCTTTTTCTGGCTTAGGGAAAAGACACTCATGATTTCACCATGAAGTAGGTTTTTCAAAGATACCCTTTACTAGACTGAGGAAATTTCCTTCTACTCCTAGTTTTCCAGTTATTATCAAGAATGAAAGGTTGAATGAAGTAAAAGGATTTTTTTGCCTACATTGAGATATTTTTTCTCTTTTGTGCTGTTAATATTATGAAATACTTTGATTTTCAAATGTGAAAATCAACTTTATTCCTGGGGAAACTCCCACCACTACTGTGGTCGTGATGTATTTTGCGCGTGTGTATTTTCGGAATCAATTTGTAAATATATTATGGATTTTTGCATCTTTGTTTATGAGGGATATAATTTTTCTTTTCTGCGAGATGTATGCTGGTGTCACAAAACACCCTGGCAATTCTTTCTTCTTCCTCTATTTTCTGAATGTGTGTTAGGTTAGCATTATTTCTTTCTTAAATGTTCAATAGAATTCACATGTTAAATTAAGTCAGCCAATAGCTTTCTTTGGGGGAAGATTTTTTTATTGAAAATTCAATTCCTTTAATAGATACAGGGTTTTTCAAATTTTCTATTCCACCCTTTATCAGTTTTGATAATCTGTGGCTTTCATGAGATTTATCCAGATGTCTAAGTTGCTAAATATTGACATAAAGTTGTTCGTAATTGCCTTTTCATCTTTTTAATGTCATTAGAATCTATAGTAATTCCCCCTCTTTCATTTCTGATATTTGTAACTGGTTTCTTTCTCTGTCCTCTTTCACTCTCTCTCTCTCTCTTTTTTTTTTTTTCTTTTTTCTTTCTGCCATTTCTTGGGCCGCTCCCTCAGCATATGGAGGTTCCCAGGCTAGGGGTCGAATCAGAGCTGTAGCCACCGGCCTACGCCAGAGCCACAGCAACGTGGGATCCAAGCCACATCTGCAACCTCCACCACAGCTCATGGCAACACCAGATCCTTAACCCACTGAGCAAGGCTAGGGATTGAACCCGCAACCTCATGGTTCCAAGTCGGATTTGCTAACCACTGAGCCATGACGGGAACTCCCTCACTCTCTTTTTCTTAATAGGTCTTTCCATGGGTGGAAACTTTGATTATTCATTTTATATCTTTTTTCTTTTATGCTATAGACCTTTATATTCACAATCATTTTCAGTGTTGCTCTAGCTTCACGCCACAAATTCTGCTACAGTACTTTTACGTTATCATTCAGTTCAAAATGTTTTATTTTGTTTGTGATTTTCCTTTGACCTGTGGCTTTTCGGAAGCATGTACTTAATTTCAGTTAGGGAGTGTGCATCAAAAATTAACACAGCGGGAATTCCAGTTGTGACTCAGCAGAAACAAATCCGACTTGTATCCATGAGGATGTGGGTACCATCCCTGGCCTTGCTACATGGATGAAGGATCTGGCATTGCTGTGAGCTGCAGTGTAGGCCGGCAGCTGCAGCCCTGATTCATCCTCTAGCCTGGACACTTCCCTGTGCTGTGGGTGCAGCCCTAAAAAAACACACACAAAAAGTTAACATAGTAGGTCTGAAACTGCTAGCCATAGAAAGGTCTGTTCGTGAGGCTGGCCCTTGGCTCTTGCCTGGAAACTTGGATTTCAAGAAGGGTCTCACCCTTCTATAAGTGGCTCACTGTAACAAAACTGTTTACATAAATGATGTTTCTTGCGATGAAGAGTGGCTTCATTTGGGGGAGTGTGGAATTTTGGGCCATGCTAAAAACAGGCTGTCTGTGTGCCTGAGATCCAATAAAAACCATGAGCACCTAGACGCAGGCAACGTTCCCTAGGAAACAGCACTTCACGTGTGTGATAATAATTTGTTGCTGGAATCATTGTTCCCTGTGTGGTTCCACTAGGAGAGGACTCTTGGCAGATGGCACCTGTTTCCCTCCAGATGTCCCCACACCACCTTTTCCTTTGTCAGTTTTGTTTGGTTTCCTTTACTCTGCTTGGTCCAATTTTCCGATAATCCCTTCAAACGACTTTTCCTATCTCTTATTACATGTTTTCTTACAATATTTCTATTTTTAGACATAATTTTTATTTCTGTCCTCAAATTCCCCTTCACACCCGGTGTCCAATTTTCTACCATAGCCTTTAACATATTTTCCACGTTATTTAAAAATTGTTTTTTTTCCTTTCTGGCGAAGGCATGCGGAGGTTCCCAGGCTAGGAGTCTAATTGGAGCTATAGCCGCCAGCCTACGCCACAGCCGCATGGGATCTGAGCCACGTCCGTGACCTACACCACAGCTCACGGCAACGCCGGATCCTTAACCCACTGAGCGAGGCCAGGGATTGAACCCACAACCTCATGGTTCCCAGTCGGATTCGTTAACCACTGAGCCACGATGGGAACCCCTCCATGTTATTTTGAAGTCGTATCTTCTAATTCCAACATCTGCATGATCTCTGGGTCTCCTTCTATAGGTGACTCTTCTCTTGTCCAGGGGCTGGATTTCCTTTCCTCTTTCAGTGTCTCATATTTTTTTTTTTTTTGGCATGCCAGCCACGTTATGAAAAGAACAGTTAAAACTGAAATGATAACCATTTATCCCCAGAAAAGGGCACACCTGTTCGCCAGGCTTCTGGTGTGTGTGGGGGGAGTGAGAGGGTGGTCCTGCCTCAGTCTAAGCTGGAGTTACCCATGTCTAGCTTTGCAGTGTTAGGTTCTGTTCAATACTAGCCTCAAACATTTGAAGGTAGGAGCAAGGTTTTCTTGGGATTAGGCCAGTCGGTCTGAAGCACTTCCTCAGGCTGGCCCCAGCAAAGTAACACAGATTGAAAGAAAGTTTGCAAAGGTGGTTTTTGTTGTTGTTGTTGTTGTTTTGGCTTTTCTGAAGCATATGGAGTTCCTGGGCCAAGGATCAGATCCGAGCCACAACTGCAACCTATGCCATAGCTGTGGCAAGGCCAGATCCTTAACCCACCGTGCCAGGCTGGGGATGGAACCTGTGTCCCAAAGCTGCAGAGACGCTGCCGCCGATCCCATTGCACCACAGTGGGAACTCCTCAAGGTGGTCTCTTTGCCCAGATTGTTCAGCATCAAGGAGGTAGAGGGTGAATAGAGTTCCCACACTATTGCAGCATGCAGTCTTTATTTAAAATCATGGTGGGGCGTTCTGGTGGTCCAGTACTTAGATCGGTGCTTTCACCCCCACGGTCCAGGTTCAATCTCTGGACTGGGAGCTGAGGTCCCCCATCTTACTGCATAAAAAAAAAAATTAAGTAAATAAAATAAAATGGAATAAAATCAGGACACTCAGCACGAGGCCGTTCTGTGCGGGTTTTCCCTATGCTCCTTGATTCTCTTGGATCATCACCAAAACCTATGGAAACAAGAAAAGGTCCCATCAGTGGACTATCAGTGCGGAGCCCCAGCACACCAGGACATCTGTGGGCCCAGCAAACTGACGTGAGTTTCGGTCCTTCAGTTGTATTTAGTGAGCCCGTGCCATATACTGAGCCCAGCGCTAAAAGACAGGGATAAAGGGACACCCTATTGCCTCCATATCGGGAGTGAAGGTGTGTGTATTACGTGTGTGCTTATAGTTGGTGTGGGTGCTGGATACAGACTATTGAGCATGATGTGATGTGATGTGATGTGATGTGATGTGTGTGTGTGTGTAGTGTGATGTGGGTGATGTACACAGAGTATATGGGGTGATGTGTGTTATGTGTCTATATAATGTGACATGGGTGGTGTGTATAGAGCATAGAGGGTGGTGTGTCTGTGTTAGGTGTGTGTGTACAGTGTGATGTGTGTGAGCACCTGCACACACGTATGCGCAGGGAAGATCAGCTGGGGAGAGTGCAGGACCCTTGCCCTCTGCACCACGTGAGCCCCCGGAGGCCCTGCAGAGGGACCCACCTTCTAGCACTGCAGGGCTTGCTCTTCCATCTTTGTTAACAGCAAAGACAGACCCTCCTGCTGCCCGTGGGGGAAAGAGCAAAAGCAGCAAGGAGGCGAAGCAGGTGAGTGAGAGGGCAGCCCAGGGCAAGGAAGTGGCCTCCTCCGTCCCAGGGCATTCTAGTCCTTCCTTGGTTCTCGCCGGCGCCAAGCCGCCAACACAGCCCTGAGAGCACGTGTGCCGGGTCCAGAGCCTGAACCAGGGGTGCTGATGGGCTTCTGGTCCACAGGATCAAGTTCCACCAGCCGTGTGCTGTCCTGTGAACAGGTGAGCACCGCCCAGCAGGCTGCCCTATCCTGCCCTGGGAGCAGGTTCACTCCCACCATCGCATGAGATTGTCGCCCAGTCAGTGAGCGCTCTACAGAGTATCTGCCCCAACAGGGCGCTGGGCGCTAACCTCGGGGAGAGCTTGGCTCTCTGGCCCCTCGGCCTGGCTGCCCTTGGAAGAGTCCTGCATGCAGCGCCGTGGGTTCCAGAGGGCAGAGATGATCTTCTGGAATTCCCTGCGGAAGTTCTGGTTCAGGAGCCCATAGATGATGGCGTTAAGGCAGCTATTGAAATAAGCCAGGTAGTAGCTAGCGACGAAGAGCCCCTCGGGGACTTGGGGAGCCACTGCTTCTGGGTTGACGGCCACGGCGAGGCCGATGCAGTTCAGCGGCGCCCAGCAGACGGCGAAGATCACGAACACCACGAACATGCTCAGGAAGCTCCGGACGTTGCTGGACCTGGGGCACAGCTTGTTGTCCGACTTGACCTTCCTGCGGGCCCGGAGCACCAGCACCCAGATGCGCAGGTAACAGAAGCACACGACCGCCATGGGGAGGAGGAAGTGGACGGCCACCACTGCCCCCGTGTACCGGGCGCTGGCCGTCTGGACGAAGGTGCAGGAGTAGATGCGCGGGTCGTACTCCAGGGACCCCACGAAGAAGTTGGGCACCAGGGCTGCCAGGGTGAGCAGCCAGACCAGGCAGATGTAGAGGGGGGTGTGCCAGCGGCGGCAGAGGCGGTGGTAGGCCAGGCTGTGGCAGATGTAGCAGTAGCGGTTAATGGCGATGGCGGTGATGTTGAAGACGGAGCCAATGACGCTCAGGCCCATCACAAAGGCACTGGCCTTGCAGTGCACCTCCCCCTGGGCCCAGCCGTCCTGGAAGATGGCCACGAGGATTAGTGGGTAAGGGTACAAGGCCACCGCCAGGTCGGCCAAGGCCAGACTCACCAAGAACAAGTTACCTGGAATAGAAAACACAAGCAAGAGTCAGGACGAGGCCCCCCTGATCTCTATTCTTTATTCCTGCCAGAGGGACTCTCCCTACTGGACACCGACAGTCCACTGTTACCCTGCATCGGGGGACTCTCTGCAGAGGCTGCTATGACCACTTCAGGGGCCTGGAACATCAGGGAGATGGGAAGGAGCCAAAAGGCACAGCAATGAGAAAAGCCAGGTTTTAGTCTAACTTCAAGGGGGTTTGGAGAAAAGGAGCCCAAGAGCCACGCAGCTGGGCGTTCCCCTCAGTCAGGTCATCAAGTGATACAGACTCTGCACCTGCAGCTACATAGGAACCCACAGGGAGAGAAAGGACTGTCCCCAGCCTGCCCTGTCCCAACACAAATTCCCACCCCACCCCATAGGAGACTGTGGACCTGCCCTTGGGGAGTTGGAAGGCCCCCAAGGACCCTGCTTGAGGCCTACTGTGGCCCCAGATGCTTGGGGTCACCCCCCCAGAGGACCAACAGAGAGGACTGCGTTAGCTCCCTGGGAGTTCTCAAGACCCAAGCGTTCCTAAGACCGGAGCTAGGTTAGGGCCCGAGGGAGCCAGGATGGGGTACCTGAAGAGAGAAGATGACTTGGACAGTTAAAGTGCTTGCGAGGTAGGGAGCTTCCCTGTCTCTCAAGACATCCACGTAAAGGTTGGAAGGTAAAGGAGAACGCTGCCTAGCCTGAACTGCTAGATTCCTTCCTATTCTACTAGCTCAGGGATCTATTTTCCTAATGGGAAAAAAGCCCCCTCAAATTCCTTCTGGTTGGTACCACAAGGCAAGAAATGCACACCAGAGCTCCTGCTGTGGTGCAGCAGAAACAAACCCGACTAGGATCCATGAGGATGCGGGTTCAATCCCTGGCCTCACTCAATGGGTCAGGGATCCGGTGTTGCCAATGAGCTGTGGTGTAGGTCACAGATGTGGCTTGGATCCTACATTGTTGTGGCTGTGGTATAGGCCAGTGGCTGCAGCTCTGATTCCATCCCTAGCCTGGGAACTTCCATATGCTACAGGTGTGGCCCTAAACAACAAAAAACAAAAACAAAAAAGGATAGTTGATATACAATATTGTAATCATTTCAGATGTACAATCTGGTGATTCAATATTTTCATAGATTATACTCCATTTAAAGTTATTACAAAGTATATTCCCTGGGTGGTATTTGTAGCTTATTTATTTTGTATGTAGGAGTCTCTCCCTCTTTTATCCCCTATCACTAGATTGCCCCCCTTCCCTCTCCCCAGTAGTAACCACCAGTTTGTTCTCTATATCTGTGGGTCAGTTTCTTTTTTGTTATATTCACTAGTTTGTTTTCTTTGCTAGATTCCACATATAGGTGATATCACACAGTATTTGTCTTTCTCTGTCTGACTTATTTTACCAAGTACAATACTCTCCAGGTCCACCTGTGCTGTTGCAAATGGCAAAATGTAATTCTTTTTGTGGCTGAGTACTATCCCATTGTGTGCGTTCTTAGGTTTCTCCCACATCTTAGCAATTATAAATAATGCTGCTATGAACACTGGGGTGCATGCATCTTTTCCAATTAGTGTTTTCTTTCTTTTTTCTTTTTTCAGATATATACCCAGGATCATATGGACAATCCTACTGAATGGCAGAAAATCATTGCAAATGATTCATCCTACAAGGGGTTAATATCCAAAATACATAAGCAGCTCATACAACTCAAGATCAAAAAAATATTGCCAAACAGCCCAATTTAAAAATGTGCAGAAGGAGTTCCTGTTGTGGCGCAGTGCTTAACGAATCTGACTAGGAACATGAGGTTTCAGGTTCCATCCCTGGCCTTGCTCAGTAGGTCGAGGATCCGGTGTGTGAGCTGTGGTGTAGGTTGCAGACACGGTTCGGATCCCGCATTGCTGTGGCTCTGGCGTAGGCTGGTGGCTACGGCTCCAATTAGACCCCTAGCCTGGGAACCTCCATATGCTGCGGAAGCGACCCTAGAAAAGGCAAAAAGACAAAAATAAATAAATAAATAAAAATGTGCAGAAGACTGGAAAAGACATTTTTCCAAGGAAAACAGATAGATGGCCAACAGGCCCATGAAAAGATGCTCAACATCACCAACCATCAGAGAAATGCAAATCAAAATCACATGAGCCTCACACCTGTCAGGTTGGCTATGATCAAAAAGAACACAAATAACAATGGCAAAAATGTGGAGAAAAGGGAGCCCTCATACACTGTTGGTAGGAATGCAAACTGTGGAAAACCACAAGGAGATTCCTCAAAAAAAAAAAAAATTGAATGTTCTTTTGACGTTTTGAAGTGGCACCGAAAGTTGGAGTGACCTGGAGAAATCTCAATTCTGCCACTTTGAACCCGACGGGGCTACTCGACTTCTTTCTCTGCGACTCTTCCTCTGCAGGTTTCCTCCTCTTCTCTTGGAGCCTTCTTTCCCCTCCTCATGCAACTCCACATGGCTGTTTCCGTGCAGAAAATCCCTTCTTTCCAACGTGGGAATATTGGTCTCTGCAGGGCTGGCTGACTGGCCTCCTGGCTGAGCGGCAAAGATGCTCTTGGCACTTGTAAGCACGTGCGGAGAAAGTCAAGAGCGCCCGGGAGCCGATGCCAGCACCGCCAGCTGTTTCTGGAGCAAGCCAGTGGAGCTCTGCCGTGTTAATGTGGCTCATCCCCTAATAATGCCCCAGGGGCTGGCAAACAGCTTGTAAATAGTGGGCAGAACACATTCAACTCAATTACTCTCCCTGTTCCTCCGGCTGTTCCTAAAAGGCTGAAATCAACCGGCTCTTGCTGAAGCTCCATCTGCCCAGACGTCCTGACTTGCCTGACACAATTCCAAATGAGACGAATAAAACTCTTGTTTTGTCTCCCAGCTGTAAGAAGCCAGCCCCGTCTAGAGGATGTCAAAGGGAGAACTAGTTCTCTCTTCCCATCTTTCCCAGACCGGTGAGAAATCACCTGGGATGAACTGCCTGTGCTCATCACCCCATGCGCAGGCTTCTCATGAATATTTACCCCACAAGTCTTGGTGTGACCTATTTCCATCAGCCTCAGACAGGGCATCGCAGTGGAGACAGACCACTACAACAGGGTCCCGTGCTCATATGGAACTCCCTCTAAGACTCGGCACATCCCTCCACACATGCAATCGCCGTGGTCCCCTCCCTCCTGGCCTCTTCTCTCCTCCCTTTTGGGAAATCTAGTCCTTAATGGGGATCTGGGAATCTGGGGAAGAGCCAGCAGATGCGGAGCTGTCTAGCCTTCATCAGGCAGGAGAGTGCTGGACGAGAAAGCCTCCTCCTTCCCTTGCGCATCTTCCCCACACCCACCCTGCTTTCCCTGGTCATGGAGCTCAAATAGGCAATGTAGGAGTTCCCACTGTGGCTCAGCGGAAACAAATCCTACTAGTATCCATGAGGACATGGTTCAATCCCTGGCCTTGCTCTGTGGTTAAGGACCCGGCGTTGCCGTGAGCTGTGGTGTAGGCCAGCAGCTGTAGCTCTGATTTGACCCCTAGCCTGGGAACCTCCATATGCCATGGGTGCAGCCCTAGAAAAGGCAAAAAGACGGAAAAAAAAAAAAAAGAAAAAGGCTCATGCCATTGGACTAGACCCTCTGGGCGATGTGAGAGGTCGAATAGGGTAAAGCCTGTGAAGTAGGTAAGGATATTGCCTCTTGAGTGTAAACGCTCTCAGAACCGCAACTTTAATCCCCACCCCTCAATTTCCTCTTTCAACCATAAGGATTTTAAATTGTAAGACCAAAGAGCGGCATCAGGATTTTCTGAGTTTTGCAGCATATCATGCTAAATACAGACGCCAGCTTTGGGGAGGAAGAAAAAAAAAAAGGTAGTCGCTCATGAAAGAGTTCACACACCAGGCAGTTGAGGACTCCACGGGAGGAATTAACCAGGATTAGGAGCTTTCCTGATTGTTTGGCGAAAGACCTAATTATGAGATTTAAAATGCTTTCATTTTGTTAGGTAAAGAGAAAAATAGAGCATTCAGAGCAAAAATGGGAAGCTGAAAGCTCAGGCAACAGCAGGGAGGGGTCCAGTGCAGCCCAGTTTGGTGTTCAACTGATAAGGAACACTTCAAGCCCCTCAAGCCCAGCAGGTCAAAAGACACTTGTTGCCAAGGGATGTCTCTAGGACATGCGATGGGAGGATAGAGCCGGGATGAAGTAGGCTCTACCTTACCTTTAACTCCTAGAGGGCAGGGGTGCAGGTCTATTCAATATTTCCTCCAGGAAAAAAAAAAAAAAAGAATGGAGTTCCCTGGTGGCTCAGTAGGTTAAGGATCCAGTTTGTCACTGCTGTGGCTCAGGTCATGGCTGTGGTGCAGGTTCAGTCCCTGGCCCTGGAACATCCTGCTGCAGCTGTGGCCAATGTGTGTGTGTGTGTGTGTGTGTGTGTGTGTGTGTGTATCTCCTCCAGGCCTTTCAAGATCTTTCACTCAGGGTCAGCCTATTTATTCATTCATCATTTACCTCCTCAATCCACGAATGGGAGGCAAGAGCAAGGAAAGGGGCCACACAGCGGGCTCTGCTCTGACGTAACTGGGGATGTCTATACCCGGCAGGTTCAGGCTGACAATTCCCATCAAGAAATCTGCAATGGGAGGTTCCATCGAGGCTCAGCAGTAATGAACATCACTAGCATCCATGAGGACTCGACTTCGATCCCTGGCCTCGCTCAGTGGGTTAAGGATCCGGCGTTGCCGTGAGCTGGGGTGGAGGTCACAGACACAGCTCGGATCCGGTGTTGCTGTGGCTGTGGTGTAGGCTGGCGGATACAGCTGAATCAGTCCCCGCCTGGGAGCTTCCATATGTCGTGGGTGTGGCCCTAAAAAGATAAAAAAGACAAAATATATAAATATCAATTAAAAAAACAAGTCTGCCATGCAGCCACTGGTTCTGGATAAAAGATGATGCAAACTCTGGGCATCACTGGGCATCCAGAAGACAGAGGGGACCCTGGACAAGGACCTGGGTGTTCAGCCACCAGATCCTCCGTGTTTTCCTGGGTAACCCCCATGTCAAATATTCCATACACATCCTGCTTGAAATCCTGGGGACATCCCCTGTATGGTCACGTGTCCCCTAACAACACCTCCCCGGCAGCCTCTTAATCCACTTGCAGCACAGAAACCCATGGTCAGACCTCGGTTCCTGACCCTCCAGTTTCACCTGGAAAATGAGAGTCTCTGTGCGGCTGGGCTGGGGCGCTCTTCGTGCTTCCCTCTTGTCCACAGAGACTCCCTCTCCATTTCTCTCCACTCCTCAGTGTGGCCGACTGTCTCGATGGTGCAGGGAAGTGCAAGACGCTCCCATGTCACAGGCAGTTTAAAGGGGGCAGCCTCAAGCCAGAGCGGTAAGAGGCAAACTGCCTGAGTTACTGGGGCACAATTTTAGGGAGCGGGCTGAGCACACAGAACCAGTACCCTTAGTGCAGATGCCAGTCAGCTTTCGAGGACAAGAGTGAGACATACTCTGGGGTTTCAGCGCTCAAAGCAATTTGGTTCCGTGAGAAGCGTACTTACGGTGTGAGCAGGGCTGAGTGTCTAACTGAGCCTACTTTGCCTCATGAAGCCAAATGAACATCTTCCGTCCCACTGCTTTCCTGGTATCTTGCCCGTTTCAGTTTGTTCCAACAGATATAGATGTAGATACAGATACAGATATAAATATAGATATGTGTACAGTAGCTCTCTGGACAGAAATGGAATAAAAGTCTCTGCTCTCAATGAGTTCACAGTCCAGTGGGGAGAGAGCAGCATAGCGAGGGGTGTGCTGGATGGGAGGGCACCTGGGAGCCTGGGGTGGGCAGGGACGGTAACCACACCTTTCATGGCATTAGTGATAGAATCAACAGCCCGCAGGGGAGCTGAGGAAGGGATTTGAAAGAGATATTCATTAGCCTAAAAGAAGCAGGGATCGTGGAGTAACTGTCGTGGCAAAGTGGTTAACGAATCTGACTAGGAACCATGAGGTTGCGGGTTCGGTGCCTGCCCTTGCTCAGTGGGTTAACGATCCGGCATTGCCTTGAGCTGTGGCGTAGGTTGCAGACGCGGCTCAGATCCCGTGTTGTTGTGGCTGTGGTGTAGGCCGGCGGCTACGTCTACATCTCCAATTAAACCCCCAGCCTGGGAACCTCCATATGCCACAGAAGCAGCCCTAGAAAAGGCAAAAAGACAAAAAAAAAAAAAAAAAAAAAAAAGAGAGAGAGAAGCAGGGATGGAGCATCAGAAAACACACACAGAGACTATGCGGGAGGGGCGACAGCTCACACTGAATTGAGTGGGAGAAGAGAGACAAGGCTGTGATGTTGGGTGGGTGAGGCTGGCTCCAGAGGTGTGAGCCAGTCGTGCTCTGAAGCTAGACACTTGTTCTGTAGATGCAGGGTGGTCCCTGGAGGCAGGGCTGACTCTGGCCTTGATAACAAGGAGGAGTGGGGAGAGCTGTCTGATGACCATGGACATGGTTTGCTCAACAGAGGATGAGGGTTGAGTTCCCTGGTGGCTCAGTGGGTTAAGGATCTGACATTGTCACTGCTGTGGCATGGGTTTGATCCCTGGCTGGGGAATTTCTGCATGCTATAGCCATGCCAAAAATAATTTTTTTAATTAAAAAAGAGAGAGAGCTAGAGATCATGAGGGTGTAAATGGGGGCAATAGGAGTGGGGAGGGCAGGAAAGGGGGAAATTAGAAGACACTATGAGACAAAAAATCTGAGGACTTGGGAATGAAGGAACCAAGAATGACTCTCTGGAATGACGAGTCTGGGAGAGGAAGAGAGGACAGAGGTCCAAAAACAGTGACAGGAAAGCCCCAGGAGGGAGTGGCCCTCGGTGTCAGACATAGCACAGAGGGCAGACCCCAGGGAACTGAGGAGGAAACGGGAAGCAATGAGGCAATTAATGGATGTAAGCTGTTATATTAGGATGTCTGGCTGAGGAGGGAAGGAGAGAGGAAGTCAGGAAGTTAGGAGGAGGAGTTCCCTTTGTGGCTCAGTGGTTAACGAATCTGTCTAGGAACCATGAGGTTGCGGGTTCGATCCCTGGCCTTGCTCAGTGGGTTAAGGATCCAGCATTGCTGTGAGCTGTGGTGTAGGTTGCAGACACAGCTCGGATCTGGCGTTGCTGTGGCTGTGGTGTAGGCCGGTAGCTACAGCTCCAATTAGACCCCTAGCCTGGGAACCTCCATATGCCATGGGAGCGGCCCTAGAAAAGGCAAAAAAAGACAAAAAAAGACAAAAAAAAAAAAAAAAAGGAAGTTAGAAGGAGACGTAAGAGCAAGGAACTTTTTTTTCTTTTAAACAATGGGGCCCCTTTGTATGCGTGTGTGTGCGTGTGTTTGTGTGTGTGAGAGTGTAGGCTAAAGGGAAAAAGACAAAAATGGAAAATACAGGAAAGAGAGAGAGGGAACTTGATGGAGGCAGGTTCTGTAAGAGCAGGAGAGGAAGAGAGAGAAAATACAGGGATGAACACTGGCGAGGTGGGGCCTGGGGTTGAGAGGCAGGGGCGGGCACAAGGAAAAGTCCTCAGATGCTGTCAGGAGAGCCCGAAGTGTGGCAGCCCCTAGGGAGTACGCACTGAGAAGTGTGCCATGCCACCAGCACCATGCAATGTGCAAGGCTCTGGGTACAGGGCAAAGAGTGTAACACCCACCTGGCCTTACCTTCCAAGTTGGGTCAGTGCCTTGACCCATCTCCCACCTTCCCACCTTCCTCTGTGTCTGCCTTGGTCTAGTGCCATCTCTGAAAAAGTCAACCCAAGGTGTGAGCAGATGGAGGCGTTCCCTCCCCAAAAGGACAATTCATCTAGTCACCTGCCCCGGTGTCAGAAACATACCTGTAACTGATGACAAGAGTCTGGCACACAGAGAAAGTGGGTTTGTAATAATAGTCAAGTAAAGATGCCGCAACCTTAATATATGCTGTGCATCTTGGTTATTGGAAATATACACGTTCCCCTTGTCACAGTCCTATCTTCTTAATACCAACGAATTAAGGAGCTAGACTCAATTATAAAGAGGTCTAAGATAAGAGCTTCGTATTTAAGTCCAAATTCTCCAGTAAGAGAAGATATGATTAATAGTGGAATTCGTGCTGAAATATTCAAAGTGATGTAGGGTTTTTTGTTTGTTTTTTTCGGCCACACCCAGGTCAGGCAGAAGTTTCTAGACCAGGGATCGAACCTGCACCACAGCAGTGACCCAAGCCACAGCAGTGACAACACTGGATTCTTAACCAGCTGAGCCACCAGAGAACGCCCAAGGTGCTGCAGGGTTTTAGGCATCTTTTGAAAACTCAGGCTGCCAAAGGTATTTAGTTGATATTAATACAATAATGATTAATTAATTATAATGATAATAAAATTAATGATTTTTCATGGCTATCATCGATAAAGCCAAGGATCAAAAACTGGTTAACTTGTGTGACTGGAGCAGCCACCAATGTCTTAGGAATGAATATCTTTTAGATCAGGTGTTAAAATTTTTTTCTGGGGAGTTCCCATTGTGGCTCAGTGGAAATGAATCTAACTAGTATCTGTGAGGACGCAGGTTTGATCCCTGGCCTCGATTAGTGGGTTAAGGATCCGACGTTGCCGTGAACTGTGGTGTTGGTTGCAGACGCGGCTCGGATCCTGAGTTGCTGTGGCTGTGGTGTAGGCCAGCAGCTGCAGCTCTGATTCAACCCCTAGCCTGGGAACCTCCATATGCTGCAGGTGCGGCCCTAAAAAGCCAAAAAAAAAAAAAAGAGAGAGAGAGAGAGAGAGAGAAAGGAAGGAAGGAAGAGAGAGAGAGAGAGGAAGGAAGAAAGAAAGAGAGAGAGGGATAGAAAGAAAGGAAGGAAGGAAGAAAGAAAAGAAAAATTTTTTATGGTGCTGGGCTGTAGCAGATTCAGCCAGATGCAGACAGGATAGAAAGCAGGCCGGGCCAGGGATTTCACCTGCTCATCACCCCCACCTGCCATGCTCAGACATCAATAAGCTTCCCTGAACTTCACCAGGAGAGCAGAAGCAGCCAGCTCCCGGCAGGCTGGAGGAGGGGAGAATAAGCCTGTCTCCTTCAGGCAAAAGGAAGCAGCGTGAGCTCCCCTCAGCACCTGGCCCGTGTTAGGCAGCCCGCCCGCTTCTCTAACCCCCTGATTTGTCAGGGAGAGTGGCCCTACCTCCTCATTGTCTCCTGGGGCAGGAAATGACTTCTTCCCACTGCTATAAAAAGACAAGATGATAGAAATCTTAACTACAACTTTGTGATGGTAACCTGCTCTTTCCTCAAAGGCACAATAACATCTTGAAAAAGGTATGGCCAATAATACCAGCCATCACTACTGAAATGACTGAATTAGAAAGCTTTTTTCTTCTTCTAGTTTTACTGAGATACACCTGACACAGAGCACTGCATGCATTTAAGGTCTACAGCATGATATCTGACTTACCTACATTACAGAACAATGACCGCAGTAAGTTTAGTGAACATCTATCAGCTCATATAGACACAGAAAGAAATAGAAAAAAAAATATTTTTTTTCCTTCTGATGAAGAACTCAGGAATTATCCTCTTCACAACTTTCGTATATAACATAGAGCAGTGGCAGTTATAGCTAACGTGTACATGACATCCCAAGTACTTATTTTTCTTATACCTGGAAGTCTGGACTTTGGACCACTTTCATCCACTTCTCTCTCTTCCCCAAACTCCTGCCTCTGGTCACCACAAATCTGACCTCTTTTTCTATGAGTTTGTTTGTTGTTTTTGAAGTGTAATTGACCTACAACACTATGTTAATTTCTAGTGATATATTTCTGTACCTTTCAAACCGATGGCCATGATAAGTCTAGCTGCCATTTGTCACGAAACGATTACTTCTTAATGATGTAAAATTTCCCGCATTATGGATAGAAGGTCACATTTTAATGTTTTGTTTGTTCTTTAGATAAAAACCGTAGGGCCACACAAACTATACATAACAATTTACTAAAAATAACCTTTCTGACTGGTCTGCCTCCTTAGAAAACCATGTTTAAGCTATACAATTGGCTTTCAGCAATCTTTTCAATTCACTCTCTATTTGAGTTGCCCCTCAGGCCCAAACTGCAAAATGACAAATTGACAAACATGTCATTGAGCTTCTCCCCAAGCTGAAATGGACAGCGTGCCCCCAGTGACCCCTCAGGACCAGAGTTCAGAGACTTTCTCCCTCTGGTTTTGTTCCTCTGTAGACCTGAGGAAGGGGAATCTGCAATGAGGGTGAATTGAAAGTGGAACAATATTTTCAGGGTTGCAACACTATTTTGCCCAATCATTGCTTTAATCTTCCTTTAATCCTAGAATTCCCTGTCTTCAGCAAAGACCACTGTTATCTCAAAGCAATTTACTTCCATCCAAGCCGAGCCTACAGATTTCTGTCTTTGCGCTGTCTTGGTTGGAACCAAGATGATCTGGAGGTCAGTTTCTGACAGACAACCCACCAAAGCTCTTCCATCAAGTCACTCGTTGTCTCAAGCACCTATTTCCTGGGCACCCACTGCGTGAACCACAGCGCCTGGCTGGGAAGGGAAGGACGTGTTAAAAGATCCTGAGATTTCGGGGCCCCCCTCTGGACCGGCACAATTCGAAGCGTCTAGGATAGCCATGGCTTTAGCCACGTGGGTTTCCACAGCGGCGCGCTCTGCCAAAAAGTGTGCAAGCAAACTTCGCCCAACTCACTGGCAACGGATGCGCCAAGGGCGTCCTAGTCCATTTGCAAGAGGCAGGCTCCAAAGCCGAGCGTCGGGGAAGGCAGCAACTCACTCTTAACTTTTGAGTTGAAGACCACACTTGGGGGACTGACTAGAAAGAAGGGAACGCGGCGCACAGGGCTGAGGAGAGACAAAGCGGGAGGGTGGCCGGATCAGGGTCAGGGTCCAGACAAGGGAAGCGCCGGATTCAGCAGCCCGCGCGGCACTCACCTGCGTTCCGGAGTTTGCGGTTCCCGAGCACCGAGAGGATGACCAGGAGGTTGCCCACGATATCCACCGCGGTGGTGACGATGAGCACAGCCGACAGCGCGGGCGCCACCCAGGGAGGCCGGGGGGTCCTGGAGGGCGGCGCGTCGCCCGCCCCTAGCCATCCCGGGTGCTCCGCTAGGCCGCTCGCCTCGCAGCAGTTGGCGAAGGAGCCGTTCTCCGGCATCGTGGACCGTGGCGCGCCGCGCGGGCCACCGCGCACCTCGTCCCTCCGCAGGCAGGGCGCGCCGTGCCGAGCCCGCGCTCCTGCCTCCCCACTTTCCAGCCCAGGCCGCTCGGGGGAGGAAGGAACCCAGTGAGGAGGGATCTGGAGGAGACAGTAAATTAAGCATGGACAGGGGGCGGAGAAAAAGGTAGGAATGGGAGGAGGACCTGGGGTGCGGGCGTTGCCAAAAGGAGCACGTCCCTCCCAGGCTCCCTCAGGAGCAGCTGCGACGGCGCTGCCACCGGGAGCCCAGCACGTGCCTGGCCCAGGTCAGGCCTCAGTGCCTGGGCACACCGCCACGCCCCAGAACACAGAATCCCCCTAGACAATCCTCCAAGTTTGCGGACTGGAGAAGATGCAGTTCCTGGGGACCTGCTGATTGATGGGTTGTCAGAAGGGCAGGTTTGAGGTTCCCACGGGGTTGTGAAGGGCCAAAGAGAACTCCCAGGCTATGGGGACAAATCCCAGAGCAAAAGAGCTGTCTCTAGACAGCTGCAGGGGAAAGACAATATAACCTGTGCTATTTTTTTGGTCTTTTTGCTATTTCTTGGGCCGCTCCCACGGCATAGGCATATGGAGGTTCCCAGGCTAGGGGTCTAATCGGAGCTGTAGCTGCCAGCCTACGCCAGAGCCACAGCAACTCGGGATCCGAGCCGCATCTGTGACCTACACCACAGCTCACGGCAATGCCGGATCGTTAACCCACTGAGCAAGGGCAGGGACCGAACCCGCAACCTCATGGTTCCTAGTCGGATTCGTTAACCACTGCGCCACGACGGGAACTCCTAACCTGTGCTATTTATTGAGCACTAGCCATTTATCGTGGGCGGTATTGGTGAGGTCTCTGCCCTGTCCCCTTTATAAAGCCAAGACAATACTTTAATAGATTTAGGAACATCTAGCTAAACATGGTAATACTTAAATATGTTTTTTGGAGGGGTTAGAACAAAAAGAAGAGTGTCTTATGGTTATGAGAAAGAAGACACTTAGATGCTCTTTATTTTGAAATGTTCCAGCACTTACACTGACAATAACAATTGCTCATCTCTCTTGAGGGTGATTTTATGCCAAGCATTGTCTTACGCTCTTTTTACATCGCTAGAATCACTAAAATCAAAACAACAGATAATCCTCTATTGGGTGAGGAGGTAAAGTACCAGGAACTCTCATACATTGCTTTTATGAGACTGCAAAGTAGTGCAGCCACTTTAAAGAGCTCTTGGATAGTTCCTTGTAGAATTAAACATGCACCATCTTATGACCGGAAATGAAATGCAAATGAAACAAATGAAATGTTAGGTCCACAAAAAGACTTGTGCAAGAATGCCCACAGCAGCCTTACATAGCGTAGCCCAAACCTGGACACCGCCCAAAGGTCCACCCACAGATAAATGGGTCAACAAATTGTGGTATATTCACACATTATTGCTGAATACCACTCAGCAATAGAAACTGCTGGTATACAGGTGTTCCCTGGTGGCTCAGCAGGTTACGGATCTGACTTTTCACTGCTGTGGCTCTGGTTACATTTGCAGCACAGGTTTGATCTCTGGCCTGGGAAATTCCACATGCTGCAGGCACAGCCAGAAAAAACAAACAAACAAACAACCAAAAACCAAAAAAAAACCCTGATATATATACAACAACACACATTAATCTAAAAAATATTATATTGAGTAAAAGAAGCTAGATACAAAAAGGTACATTCTATACCGTTCCAATTATATGACATCCAAAAATAGGAAAAAACGATCTATAGTGAGAGTACTCAGAGCAGTGGTTGCCTGTGGGGATGACTGATTGGAATGGAGCATGAAATAAATTTCTGGGATGTTATTTGAGTTATTGTATGTAAATTATACTCTCCCACTTCCGTCCCACTCCACCCTCCAAAAAAGAAAAAAGGATCCAGTGGAAAGGGAGGGACTCTATGGTGTGAAGATGCAAGAGAAGGAGATAATAATTAAAGGAACAAATTCCTTGGAAAATGAGCCCATCCAGAGGCCAAGGAAGGAAGAGTATTATTAGGGGAGAGCCACTTTCTCCTCTACAGTGAAAAGGAAGCAGAAGCCAGTGCAAATCCAAAGATGTTTCTAGGCTGGTGTGTGATGAGGGATTTCCTCTCCAGCTGGCATGTTCTCAGGAGTTCGAAGCTACCTCATTAGCTGGGTTGGGGAGGAAAGAGTGTGGGAGATGTGAAGACAGGAGGTCTGAAATGTTATTTCAGAAAATGGGAACTTTAAGTAGGAAAGCATGACAGGTGTGTCAGAGCGATCGCCCCTGTACAGCTTAGGATGATGGAGTTTAAACAAAGCTGGTCAGCCTTGTCGGTAGTTGTCAAGCAGCAAGTTGGAGCTGCTCAGGAGAGACACAGAGAAGGCAGAGTGAACTTGGCTCAGGAATTTGATTTGCCAGCAAGGAGTAACTCTCTGAAGGAAGTGCAAGGGCATGATGGGAAGATGGACCCTCGGATGGCAGGATGGCATTAAATGGAAGATGATGAGAACACGAGGGGCAGGGGTGCTGCTGGGTCATGGGAAGAGGTGGGATCAAGGGATGGGAGAGATTGAATTTGAAGAATTGTTTAGACAATGAGGTCCTACTCTATAGCACGAGGACCAGTGTCCAATCTCTGGGATAGAAGGTGATGGAAGATGATATGAGAAAAAGAATGTATCTCTGTATGTGTGTGTGTGTGTGTGAGAGAGAGAGAGAGAGAGAGAGAGAGGCTGGGTCACTTTGCTGTACAGCAGAAATTGGCACAACATTGTAAGTCAAATCTGCTTTAATAAAAAAGAGACTTAAAAAAGAATTGTGGTGCATGAATATGAAAAAAAAAAAAAGATTGTGGGGTGTTCCCGTCGTGGCTCAGTGGTTAACGAATTCGACCAGGAACTTGTTCTTACAAGGGTACATGTAGCAAACACAGAGCAGCACTCCTCTGGCTGTGAACACCTGCACAGCCGCAGGAGAGGTGAGTCGAATACACATTGCCCCAGTTCTGACTCACCAACAACACACAATTGGCTAACTGAGTATGAAACACAGGGTACTTGTCCTCTGCTGCCCTGGAATATGACCACACACATACCCACAAGAGGTATCTAAAGACCTTTGGACCTTAGGCATTGGGGTACTCGCTCCCTAAGAAATCCATGCCGGGAGTTCCTGTCATGGCTCAGTGGTTAACGAACCTGACTAGCATCCATGAGCATGCGGGTTTGATCCCTGGCCTCGCTCAGTGGGTTAAGGATCTGGTGTTGCCGTGAGCTGTGGTATAGGTCACAAATGTGGCTCGGATCTTGTTTTGCTGTGGCTCTGGCATATCCTGGCAGCTACAGCTCCGATTTGACCCCTAGACTGGGAACCTCTGTATGCCATGTGTGTGGCCCTAAAAAGAGACAGGAAAGAAGGAAGGGAGGAAGGGAGGGAGGAAGGGAGGAAGGGAGGAAGGGAGGAAGGGAGGAAGGGAGGAAGGGAGGAAGGGAGGAAAGAAGGAAGAAAGAAAGAAAGAAAGAAAGAAAGAAAGAAAGAAAGAAAGAAAGAAAGAAAGAAAGAAAGTCAGTCAGTCCATGCTGTGTCCTGGCACAGCTGACCAGGCTGTGTCTTAAAAGTTCAGGGGAATGGTACAGCCACTTTGGAAGACAGTTCGGTGGTTTCTTACAAAATTAAACACACTCTTACAAAAACCACGTGATCCATCAATTCACTCCTTGGTATTTATCCAAAGAAGCTGAACACTTATCTCGACACAAAAACCTGCACACAGATGTTTATAGCAGTTTTGTTCATAATTTCCAAAAGTTAGAAAGTATCAAGATGTTTTTCGATGGGTAAATGGATAAAGAAACTGTGGAACAGTCATACAGTGAAACATGGTTCAGCACTAAACAGAGATGTTAAACCATGAACAGACATGGAAGAATCTTAAGTGAATATTACTGAGTGAAAGGAACCAATCTGAAAAGGCTACATAGTATATGATTCCAACTATATGACCTTCTGGAAAAGGCAACACCATGGACACAGTATAAAGATCAGTGATGCCAGGGGCCAGGGGAGAAAGAACAGTGACTAGGCAGAGCACAGAGGATTTTTTAGGCCAGGGAAACTACTGCGTATGAAACCACAGTGGTGGATCCACGTCATTACATTTGTCCAAACCCATAGAACGTAAACACCAAGAGTGAGCCCTAACATAAACTATGGGCTCTGGGCGATTCACACATCCTCCGCCAAAATAGAATCCACCTCTCCATCAACAAGACAAACTAAAGCCAATCTCGAGAGAAAAGCGTGATGATGGGAGGTTGGAGCTACCATCACAGTCAAGGTGATGGAGAAGCGTGCCCTGATTTAAGAGAGAGGGTATGACATTCAAGGAATGGAGAAGACATCCTGGAAGAAGTAAGCTTGGGGCTGAGATATTGGGCTAGAGAAGGGAGCCACCTTGAGGAATGGAATCTCCAATCCAATCTCCACTCAACAGAATCTGTTGAGGGGTTTGCCAGACATCTGTGCCCTGCCCCACTTTTGCCGGCTTCCCTTCCAATGCGGAAAGAATGTCTGCCACAGAGAGCAGTTCCCACGTTGACATCCAAGTGTAGAACAGTGGTAATTGCTTCCAGTGCTCCAGCTGATGGCCTCTTAAGGTAAAGAGGATTCTTCTCACAATAGGTAAAACCAACAGTGGCTGCCACTGGTAAATGAAATTATATGGTAGGAAAGTCAAATCCTGGAGCAGGGAAGGGAGAGAGACAAAGGAGAGAGCTCACGATTCCCAAGTGGTTTCTTTAAAAAGTTAATCAACATTATAAACACCTGTGGCTTGTCCTCGGGTTACAAAAATGAGCAAGACAGACAGTCCTTACACCTGTCCTCAAATCTAAATACAAATCAACATATGCTAAAAAAAAAAAAAAAAAAAAAAAAGAAAGAAAAAAGAAAAAAGAAAAAAAAGGAGTTCCGGTCATGGCTCAGTGGTTAACGAATCCGACTAGGAACCATGAAGTTGCAGGTTCGATCCCTGGCCTTGCTCAGTGGGCCAAGGATCCAGCTTTGCCGTGAGCTGTGGTGTAGTTTGCAGATGTGGCTAGGATCTGGTGTTGCTGTGGCTGTGGCATAGGCTAGTGGCTACAGCTCCAATTCGACCCCTAGCCTGGGAACCTCCATATGCCACGGGTGCAGCCCTAGAAAAGACGAAAAAAAAGAAAAGAAAAGAAAAAACAGGAAACAAAAACAAAATATGCTTACTTTTCCTGATTTCCCCCAAGGGTTACATCTGTAAAACTCTAGTTAATATAATCAGAATATTGACATTGACATGTTTTATGAGAATTCATTTGTGCTTATACGTGTGTGTGTATAATTCTATACAATATTATCACCTCTGTAGTTCCTGTGTTCACACCCACAGTCAAGATACAGAACAGTTTCAACACTACAAGGGTCCCTTATGTTGCCCTTTAATGATCTCCCCCACTTTCCCACCACACCCCCATCTCTCATCTCTGCTCCTAACATTACGTCATTTTCAAAATGTTATATAAATGGAACCATACAATTTGTAACTTCTGGAGATTGGCTTTTAGGCCTCACTCACCATCATTCATGCCACGTGCTGCATGTATTCATGGTTCCTTCCTTGTTGGAGGGACATGCGCGCGGAGGGTCATTCCATAGTCTGTATCACAGTTTAATCATTCACCTGTTTGTCACCTGAGCTGATTGCTGATTCTCATTTTTGGCTATTATAAATAAAGGTGCTGTAAACAGCTTTAAAAATATGCTGCTTACCAGGAGTTCCCGTCATGGTGCAGTAGTTAAAGAATCTGACTAGGAACCATAAGGTTGTGGGTTCGATCCCTGGCCTTGCTCAGTGGGTTAAGGATCCAGCGTTGCCATGAGCTGTGGTGTAGGTTGCAGATGTGGCTCGGATCCCAAGTTGCTGTGGCTCTGGTGTAGGCCGGTGGCTACAGCTCTGATTCGACCCCTGGCCTGGGAACCTCCATATGCCGCAGGAGCGGCCCTAGAAAAGGCAAAAAGACAATATATATATATATATATATATATATATATATATATACTTACCAGGAGTTCCCATTGTGGCTCACCGGGTTGAGTACCTAATATAGTATCTGTGAGGACGAAGCTTGGATCCCTGGCCTCACTCAGTGTGTTAAGGATCTGGCATTGCCACAGCAGGTCCCAGATGCAACTGGGATCTGGCATTGCTGTTGCTGAGGCATAGGCCAGAAGCTGCAGCTCCTATTCGACCCCTAGCCTGGGAACTTACATATGCCACAGATGTGGCCATTAAAAAAATAGTACTAACTGAGAGTTCCCATTGTGGCGCAGCGGAAACGAACATGGCCAGTAACCATGAGGTCAAGGGTTTGATCTCTGGCCTCGCTGAGTGGGTTAAGAATCCAGCGTTGCCATGAGCTGTGGCATAGGGAGCAGATGTGGCTCAGATCTCACGTTGTTGTGGCTGTGACGGGAGCTGGCAGCTATAGCTCCGATTTGATCCTTAGCCTGGAAAATTCCATATGCCTTGGGTGAAGCCCTAAAAAAATAAAAAATAAAACTTTCTTTAGATAATCAGTTGCAACATGACTGAAAGAGCTACTTGCCCTTTGAGTAATATTATAAGCAACAATAATAGCAGGCAGTTCCATGGTGGCCTAGTGGTTGGGATTGGCACTTTCACCGCTGCGGCCCAGGTTCAATCTCTGGTTTGGGAACTGAGATCCCACGTCAAGCCGCTGCATGCAGTGGTCCAAAATAAATTAATTGATTAAATAAAATAGCAGCCACAGCAAATATTGAGTATTCACTATGTGCTAGGAGACATGGGGCTACTTTCATTTAATCCCCACCTCTCTGTGAGATGATGCGGATTCCCGCGTGCTGTGAGGAAGCTGAGATTCAGCTAGTGGATCTCAAGAGCTAGGATAATTCAAAGCCTGATGTGGTTTTGTTCTAGTGGTTGGGGGATAGTAAAACCTCTGGACTCCCTGCTGTGTAGCACTGGGAACTACGTCTAGTCACTTTGACGGAGCATGATAATGTGAGAAAAAAGAATGCATACACATGTGTGTAACTGGGTCACCATGCTGTACAGGCAAAAAATCGTATTGGGGAAATAACAATTAAAAAAACAAATACATAAAAAATAAACCCTCTAGATTCTTCTCCACCTCAAAAGCTTGAGGATGTTGGTCAGGTTGAACCCTGGAAGAAAATGTTTCTGTGAGTTTTGCAAAAGACACTTATTACAGAGATCACGTAGAAGCTGGGCCCCTGCTTGGCAGTGTGAAGCTGCCCTACTCTTTTCCTGAGGTGAAGAATAGTCTGGAAAGAGGGATATCATACCACAAAGGAGCAAAACAAGACAAATCGACAACAACAAAAACCCACCTCTGGGCAGGCCTCCTCCTGTGACCCCGCACAGGCCCGTGGCGAGACCTGACGCGTGGTCCCGGGACCCAGCTGGTTCTGGCAGGGTCAGAGCAGGAGATGCTCTCCGCTGCTGGTTGCATGATCTTTAACTCTTCTGCCTTTTTCTTTCCCTTCGGGGGAAACAGCAGCATGAGAATGACTGTCCGAGTGTCTCAGATTTGAATCTAATCTAACAGCTCGGTGTTCGAGCAGAAAAGACTGACCCTTGCCTTGAAATTCAGTGAAATCAGGTCCGTGGTTCTCTATTATCCTATGCCGTCTAGGATGGATTATTTATTATCATTTACATGTAATTTAAATTGTTTAATTTTTGCTTTAGTGAAAGGTTTTTTTTTAATTTGAAGGTTTTATTATAACGTTTATAATTATATATTTATCATTGATTTACAATGTTGTGATAATTTTGGCTGTGCAATAAAGTGATTCAATTATACACACACACACACACACACACACATCCTTTCTCTTTCAGATTCTTTTCCCATATAGATGATCACAGAATATTGGACAGAGTTCCCTGTGCTACACAGCAGGTCCCCGTTGGCCAGTCATTCCACAAACCTCAGTGTGCATAGGCCAGTCCCAAAGCCCCAGGTCTTCCCCGCCTCTACCTGTCCCCTTTGGTAACCATAAGTTTGTGTTCAAAGTTTGTCAATTGCCCTCTGTTCTGCAAATAAGTTTGTTGTGTAAAGTTTACAATTTACGGAGCAGTATGTTTTCCTAGTAAAAATAAATACAAGCTGAAAATTAGAAGCGAAAAAAATTCAAATGAAAGGGCTACAGCCAAGTTGGGATGGTTTTGACTTCCACAGAAGGAAATATATTTTGGGACCTTAATGTTTGCTTTTGAAACCTGGGGCCACGGGGACTGAGTCACTGGGAAACCAGCCAAGGGATGAGCCATAAGGAAGTGAGGTCCTATAAGAGCCGACGTGGCCTCCACGTGTGGGAGCAGAGGCTGCCCATCGATCTATCTTCCTGGAGTCTCAGCTGGGTGGGGTGTGTAACCACCCTTCTGTCCCGCAGGGACACGCTTCTTTCAGGAGAAAACCTGGTGCCCCTGCAGAGATGTTGTTGGCAGACCCAGCCCCTTCCCCAGAGACTGGCTGTTAGCAGCCAACAAGGGCCTCAGTCAATAGTGGACCTTTGGGAATTCCCATCATAGCTCAGTGGTTAACGAATCCAACTAGGAACCATGAGGTTGAAGGTTCGATCCCTGGCCTTGGTCAGTAGGTTAAGGATCCAGCATTGCAGTGGCTCTGGTGTAGGCTGGAGGCTACAGCTCCGATTAGACCCCTAGCCTGGGAACCTCCATATGCCACGAGAGCGGCCCAAGAAATGGCAAAAAAAAGACACACACACACAAAAAAATAGTGGACCTTTGCCTCCAAGGCCAGTTGAATGGGACACTCAGCCTAGGGCAGAATTTTATTATTATTATTCTTTTTTTATTCTACTTTTTTTTTTTTTGTGGTCACACATGAAGCATGTAGAAATTCCCAAGCCAGGGATCGAACCCGAGCCACTGCAGTTACGATGCCAGATCCTTAACCCACTGCACTACAGTGGGAACTCCACGGACAGGATTTTAAACACAAGTGACTGGCTCTATGCTCTCCCTGCAATTGCTTAATTTTTTTCCAAAAAGTTAATTTGCCAGGGCCTGACCTGGCTTAGTCCCCAGACTAATATCTACAGCCACCTGAAGCCTTCTTTAGTATAGGGATTTGAGTCTGCTCCTGTGCATGGAGAAGCCCATAACCCAGGGCAATAACTGTATCTTTGGCCTCAAAGTCACCTATATACCAGGGCCTGTTTGTAAAGGCCTGTCATCACCTGTGCCATCAGGCAGGGGGCAGAGCACTGCCAGCCAGCGATTGATTAGTTGTCTCTGATCGGCTCTTGAGGACATGGATGGTTTGGCCTGGAAAATGGCCTGTCCTAAGGGGAGACCAGATTCTCCATCCTTGGATGGAGTTCCTGAGAATTCACTGCCCACTGGCTCCCCCCAAGCACACCCCCACCCCCACCCCCACGGCTGGTCCCTGCCTCCACTCCTGTACACAGGATCCCTCTGGCATCCAGGACCTACCTTCACTGTTCGGAGGAAGCAAAATAAGGTTGTGCTAATTGTGGGGTCTACACCCCCAGACTTCTCTTATCACCCTCCACTCCTGTATCTCTTTTTTTCTTCTGCATCCACATTCCCTGGCCAGGGCCGCATCTAATAACAAGAATCATTTATTGACCATATTTAGATATTTACCACTTCCTATGCATTTTTCCAAATGACAACTCTCTGAGACAGATAAGTTTATTATGCTTATTTTACCGATGAGGAAACTGAGGCATGTAATATTAATTTTCCCAAGGCCACAGAGCTGAGAACTGGCAGGCCCAGGTTTGTTTGATTCCAAAGCCTCTTGCCTATAACTGTCATTCCAATTAATAACATCTCTAAGATGATAGTGTGGTAGTTAACCCAGGAGCCAGAATCCTAGCTGTGTGACCCTGGACGAACTGTTTAACCTCTCTGTGCCTTAGTTTGCTCATGTGTAAAATATAAAAATGTAAAATACATAAAACCTGCAAGTTCCCTTCATGGTTCAGTGGTTAATGAACCCAACTAGGATCCATGAGGATGTGAGGTTCGATCCCTGGCCTCACTCAATGGGTTAAGGATCCGAGAATGCTGTGAGCTGTAGTGTAGGTCGCAGACACGGCTCGGGTCCCGCGTTGCTGCGGCTGTGGTGTAGGCTGGCGGCTACAGCTCCAGTTAGACCCCTAGCCTGGGAACCCCCATATGCCGAGGGAGCAGCCCTAGAAAAGGCAAAAAGACAAAAAAAAAAAAAAAAGCCAATCCCAGGACCCAGACTCTTCATGATTTTCCCTTATGGTCAAATATCTTGTTCTGTTGTCAGACCTTGGGTTCCTCCCATTCTTGGTTGGAAAATGCAGGCAGCACCTTCTTTTTTTTTTTTTTTTTTTTTTGCTTTTTAGGGACACACTTGTGGCACATAGAGGTTCCCAGGCTAGGGGTCGAATCGGAGCTACAGCTGCCGGCCTACACCACAGCCACAGCAACTCAGAATCTGAACCATGTCTGGAACCTACAACCACAGCACACAGCCACACCAGATCCTTAACCCACTGAGCGAGGCCAGGGATCGAACCCAAAACCACATGGTTCCTGGCTGGATTCATTTACCGCTGCGCCACAATGGGAGCTCCCAGGCAGCACCTTTGGCACCTTTAGTCATTCCCACTCTTTGTGGCACAGTCTGAGATAACTCAGCCCAGTTGTCTTGCTCTCACCTCGCAGAAAACACAAATAGGACTACATACCCCTTGAAGAGCCTTGTAGCTTATTTTTCAAATGTCTTGGGTGTGCAGGGAATGCCACACATACCCTAGGGCAGATGTGCTCGGGTCCCTTTAATTGATGTGCTCGGGTCCCTTCTCTGTTCCTCAAATTGTTTTTCCTTCATCATCAACTGTCCTGAATTTCTCTGCTGTTGCTCCCCCGCCCCTTGTCCCAGCCTTTCTCTTCCTGTCCGTCTTCTCCCGATGTGAGTTCATTCTTTTTTTTTTAAATCAGTGTTTGGCTGAGACTTGCAGCGGCTGGATGTGGGCACTGACAAAGCAACAAAGAATGTCCTAGGACGTCCGATGTAGATTTTCCAGTACACCTAAGTGTAACTTTCTTCAATAAGAATATTTGTTAATTGGACAATCAAGTGTGATCTAATTCGTATACCTTTATCAATTTTTCATATAATAATTTTAAGAAGTAGGGAGAAAAAAATTCACTGTCACGCTGTCTAGATTTTTTGCTTTAGAAAATATGATAGGTAGGCGTTCCTGTTGTGGCTCAATAATAACAAGCTGACTGGTACCCATGAGGATTCGGGTTCAATCCCTGGCCCAGCTCCATGGGTTAAGGATCTAGCATTACCCTGAGCTGTGGTGAAGGTCACAGATGCGGCTCTGCTCTGGTGCTGCTGTGGGTGTGGTGTAGGTCAGGAGCTGCAGCTATGATTTGACCCCTAGCCTGGGGACTTCCCTATGCTGCAGGTGCAGCCCTAAAAAGAAAGAAGAAAAAAAAAGATAATATGATAGCTAAAACTATATCGCTCCTTTCCCAATAAAACTGGTACTTTCTGGGGAAAGACAGAGAATCCTGACACTAAGGTGATGGGGTGATGCTAGGGCTGGGGAAATAAGGCAGGTGTTCCTCAAGCATCCTTGGAAAAAATGTTGATTTCATTTCTTACTCGTGTTGACCCCTCTAGTCTATTTCACCTTTATTTTATACTCCACTTGGCTCCCTACTGGTTTCTGATAAATGTACCCTCTCCCTCTCATTAGACCAGAATAGTCGAAGATGACATGTACCTTCCTTTGCCTTTTTTTAGCCCCATTAGTGCCTGACATGGTACTGAACACGCACTAAGCTGAAACCTGCTTCTCAGATGAATGAGAATATTTTTCTGCGGAGTGAAAACTCACTCACACCTTCCATCCCTGTCTCCTCTCATGGCTGTTCCTTATCGCCCCTCCTCTGCAGAGGGAGATCCTGGGTGAAATAGGGACAAAGGATGCCCGAACCAAACTTGTCTCCAGTTTTTCCCACCTCAATTACTGCCGATGTTATTGTGAGTCTAGAAGACTCATAGGAAAGATTTACGTCCCCCAAACTGAGAAGGAAGACCTTCTCCAAGGCAGTAGCTGTAGCAGATTTTTCTTAGAGAACGGGATTCTTCCGTCTCTGAAAGAAGTGGGGCATGGATGAGAATCACTGTGTCAAGACTGTGATGCTGGTGTGAGCTGGGGGTGAGGGCTCACAGGAAGGGGACACCAACTGGACACCAGGCTTCTCACTACAGCATGAACCCACCAGGAAGGACCAATCCTGTTATTTTGACAAATGCCCTCAAAGAACCTTATCCAGTCCACTAGCACCTTATCCTTTACTCTTTAAAAATGAAGTTACCACAGCCATCCTCAAACCTGCTGGTTCTCTTTCATCTCCTTGTAAGAAAACCTTCCACGTATATCCAATTCTTTCCATGCTCTGCTATCATTCTATAGGTGTTACCGAACTCATGTTTGATTGCTTGTCACTCAAGAACCCAATACTGAAAGACAAGTCTGGCATATAAGGAAGATAGCTGGGGAAGCTGACAATCCTGGGGACAAGGCGGACTCATGTCCCAAAGAACCAACTCCCTGGGTTTTGCTCCAGGATTACGTAGGGGAAAAAAGAAAAAGGGTACGTGCTAAGAAGAGGGTTGCAGGGTGTGTGGTCAGCTTGTGGACATACTTCTGATTGGTTGTTCATGAGGTGACCAAGGTCAGCACCATCAACCTTCTGATTTAGACCAATTTGGGGTCCATGTGCTTGCAGGCAGCATAAATTCTCCCACCTGGTAGAGGTACCAGTATCTGCAAAACAACTCAAAGGGCATGGCTCACAATATTTTCTAGAGTCCTTGAGGAGGAACTATAGGTCCTTGACTTTGTTTAATGGCTAAATTATTATTATTTTGTCTTCCTTGACTATTTTTCTCTGTCTTTACATTTTCTCACTTCTCTAATTAGATTTATTCTTTGGAACTTGGGGACAGCCTAAGGAAACTAAACTTTTTCTGTGAACAAGAGGCAGGCAGAGGGGAGTTCCCTGGTGATCTTGTGGTTAGAATCCAGTTATTTCACCCTTGTGGCCCAGGTTCAATCCCTGGCCTAATCCCATATCAAGCTGCTGCACATTGCAGCACCCCCCCAAAAAAAAAAGGCAGGCAGAGGACAAGAGGGGTTCTGTTCCAGGAAGTCCCCATTGGGTCCTGCTTGGTTATGTAGGGATAAGGTCAAAAGTACAAGATTAGTCTCCCTATTCCTACTTCTAACCTTGGCTGAAGCCACCCCATTTTCCATGTAGTAGCCAGGACTATATTTTTATTAATGTAAAGTAGCCAGCTCCTGAGCTTAGAACCCTCCAATGGTTCTCCTTTGCACTTAGAATAAAAACTCCTGACTCCTTCTCATGGCTGCATGATTTGAACCCATCTGCTACCAGTGTCCCATTCTCCCCCTTCACTCAAGCCTCCTGGCCCCCTCATGGGCCGAGTCTCTGCTCTCTATGTGCCCTCACTCTGAAAGGATCCACTTTCACCCCACCTTTGGAGGGTCTTTCCTAAAAGAGAAGGTCCCCACCTCCACCCCCAGCACAACCACACCATCTTGGCTTTATTTTCCTTCCAGTACTTAGCATCAACTGCAATTATCTGCTTCACTTATTTCTTTACTTATTTGTTATTGCCTCCTCCGTGTGGCAAGATATAAATGGCACACAAATTTCCAAATATGTTATTTTGGGTCTTTCTACTCCTTTGGTAAAAGGAGTCCCGAAACTGTAGTTGCATCCATAAGCTCTTTAGAGATGAAATCAACAACCTCGGAATAGTTTTAGTCGGCAAAAAGACGAAAGAATTAGCATTCATTTTTAAAGGAGTGACAGTGGTATAATAATCATATATCTAAAAAGTCTTTGGAGGAGTTCCCATCGTGGCTCAGTGGTTAATGAATCCGACTAGGAACCGTGAGATTGCGGGTTTGATCCCTGGCCTTGCTCAGTGGGTTAAGGATCCGGCATTGCTGTGGTGCAGGTCGAAGATGAGGCTTGGATCCCGAGTAGCTGTGGCTCTGGCGTAGGCTGGTGGCTACAGCTCCGATTCGACCCCTAGCCTGGGAACCTCCATATGCCTCGGGAGCAGCCCAAGAAATGGCAAAAAGACAAAAAAATAAAAAATAAAAAAATTTAAAAATTAAAAAAAATAAATAAAAAGTCTTTGGAGTTTCTGCTGTGGCGCAGTGGGTTAAGAATAACTGCAGCAGCTCAGGTGGCTGCAGAGGCATGAGTTCTATCCCCGGCCTGGCACTGTGGGTTAAAGGATCTGGCATTGCTGCTGAAGCATAAGTCATAGCTGCAGCTCAGCTGAGAACTTCCATATGCAGCAGTTGCTGCCATAAAAAAAATTGTAATAATAAAGTAAAATCAGATGTCTTAATCTTTTAAAGAGACACATTAATTTATTTAATACATATGAGTGAAAGGATACCACGTCTGAGAATTTCTTTAAGATAAACTAGGGGAGTTCCCTGATGGCCTAGCGTTTAGGCACTTTTCCTGCTGCAGCCCAGTTTCAATCCCTGGTCTGGGAGCTGAGATCCCACATCAAGCTGTTGCTATAAAAAATAAATAGATAAATACATAAAATGGATAGAATGGGGGATGGAAATGGATAGGAGTGCTGATGGTGCTAAATAGATAAAGTTTAGCGATGCATGCATGGGAATTCATTATACTAATCTTTCTACTTCTGTGTATGTTTGAAATTTTTCATAATAAAAAGTAAGAAAGAAAAAAATTCTTACAACCTTTTCAGAGACCTGTCCTAGATGCAAAGCCTCTCTCACATAAACAGTGACACACTGTCTGCATGTCATATTATACCAACTCAACCTCATCCTTGGACTGGGCTATGTGCTCATTTTAGCAGCTGGCGGAGACCTACGATGCCCTTCCAGAATGTAAGCCATGAGAACAGGGCACTTATGAGGTGCTCCTGGATGCATCCCAAGCCTCCAGACCAGTTCCTGGGAAAACACATGCACTCGATAAACATCGTTAAACCCGTAAATAAAGAACCCATTTCAGTTCAGGTCATCCTTACCATCTCAGTCACTCAGACTACAACTCTGGGGTCACCACTGCCCTCCTTCTCCACAATTCCTTCTCATACGGGGCCCTTCCCCAAGGTCAGTGCCTTTCATCACCATTTATCTCCACTGTTGCAACCACCCCCTCAACCTCCTGCCAGAGCACACTTTAAATGCTACCAGAGAGCATTTTTTTTTTCTTACTTTCTTTCTTTTTTTTTTTTTTTAAAGGCAGCACATTCAGTATATGGAGGTTCCCAGGCTAGGGGTCGAATCAGAGCTACAGCTGCCGGCTGACACCACAGCCACAGCAACGCAGGGTCCGAGCCATGTCTGTGACCCACAGCTCACAGCAATGCCAGATCCTAAACCCACTAGGCAGGGCCAGGGATTGAACCCACATCCTCATGGATCCTAGTCAGCTTAGTTAACTGCTGAGCCACAAGAGGCACTCCCCAGAGAGTGCTTTCTGAAGCTTGTTGAAAAATCTACTTGAGGAGTTCTCACTGTGGTGCAATGGGATCTACCATGTCTCTGCAATGGCAGGGAAGTGAGTTCGATCCCCAGTCCAGTGCAGTGGGTTAAGGCTCTGGTGTTGCTGCAGCTGTGGTGTAGGCTGCAATTCTGGCTGGGATTTGATCCCTCACCCAGGAACTCCACATGACAAGGGGCAGCCAAAAAAGAAAAATCTATTTGAAAACTTTCCCTGGTTCCCCAGTCTGGCCCCTTATTAGTAATTAGCATATTTTATATTTTCGTAATGTCTTATAGATGGCAAAGCACTCTCACATGTGTAATTTGATTTAACCCTCATAATCCTCTGAGGCAGAAATCTCTTTCCCCATTTTACAGATGAGGAAACTCAAAGACTCAAAACTAAACGGCTAGGAGTTCCCATCATGGCGCAGCAGAAATGAATCCAACTAGGAACCATGAAGTTGCAGGTTCAATCCCTGGCCTCAATCAATAGGTTAAGGATCTGGTGTTGCTGTGAGCCGTGATGTAGGTTGCAGACACGGCTCAGATCCCACATTGCTGTGGCTGTGGTGTAGGCCGGCAGCTGTAGATCAGATTCGACCCCTAACCTGGGAACCTCCACACGCCCCTAGTGTGACCCTAAAAGGCAAAAAAAAAAAAAAAAAACTAAACTAAACTAAACAGCTAGTCAGTGACAGAGCACAGCCAAGAATTCAGTGCCAAGACATGGAAACAACCTAAATGTCCATCAGCAGTGAATGGATTAAGAGGATGTGGTATGTATACAAAATGGAATACTACTCAGCCATAAAATGAACAAAATAATGCCATTTGCAGCAACATGGATAGAACTAGAGACTCTTGTACTAAGTGAAATAAGTCAAAAAGAGAGAGAGAGAAATACCATAGGATATCACTTGTATGTGGAATCTAATATGTGGCACGGATGAACCTGTCTACATAAAAGAAACGAGTTCATGGACATGGAGAACAGACTTGTGGTTGCCAAGGGGGAGGAGGAGGGAGTGGCATGGACTGGGAGTTTGGGGTTAGTAGATGCAAACTATGACATCCGGAGTGGATAAGAAAAGAGATCCTGCTGTGTAGCACAGGGAACTGTTATCTAATCACTTGGGATAGAACATGATGAAGCATAATGTCAGAAACACACTGACATTATAACTGTCACCTTGCTGTACAGTAGAAATTGACAGAACATTGTAAATCAACTACAATAAAAAATTTTTAAATAATTAAACAGCTTGTGGGAGTTCCCGTCGTGGCGCAGTGGATAACAAATCTGACTAGGAACCACGAGGTTTCGGGTTCAATCCCTGGCCTTGCTCAGTGGGTTAAGGATCCAGCGTTGCCGTGAGCTGTGGTGTAGGTCGCAGACGTGGCTCGGATCCTGTGTTGCTGTGGCTCTGGCACAGGCCGGTGGCTACAGCTCCAAGTAGACCCCTAGCCTGGGAACCTTGCCTGAGAGCAGCCCAAGAAATGGGAAAAAGACAACAACAAAGAAAAACCACAATTAAACAGCTTGCATACCTTAAAAAAAAATCATTAATTAAGACTACTCCTCTCTCCCTACTGTATAGCACAGGGAACTATATCCAGTCACTTGTGATGGAACATGATGAAAGATAATAGGAAAAAAAGAATGCATATATGTGTATAACTGGGTCATTTGCTATATAGCAGAAATTGACAGAACACTGTAAATCAACCATTAAAAAAAAAAAAGAGCACTCCTTCCATGAGTCTACAGCTGCCTGACTCACACGTCTGCCTCATGACCCAGTGCACTCTTCCCCATGACTCAGGCATTCGGGCTGTGCCCATTCACCCCAGGTCCCTGTCTCTGAGCTCATGCTGTCACCAGGAACATCCTTCCTGTCCACTGAAAGCCCACGCGAGCAGAGGCCATGTCAAATTCATCTTCATACGCTTCAAGTCATTTCCTACTCATTTACAAACATCCACATATGATGATCCTTTTTAACCTAAATGAGGTCACACTTTAAACATCGATCTCCGAGGGCACAGGCTTTACGGCATTAGCCTGCTCTAGCCCCCTTTGCCTGGTAAAGCAATAATGCTATATTTTTCTCCTTAAAAAAAAAAATTGATCTTCAACTAGAATGCAAATTCTCTGTCAAAGGCAAATTCAACCTGAATTGTTCATTGCTGTATCTCTTGCATCTATACCAGCACTTGACATATAAGTGCTAAATAAATATATGTTCCATGATTGAAGTGAACAGGGAAACTTGTTTTCTGGCTTGTAATGTCTTAGAGATCTTTCCATGCCAGTAGATACACAGATCTATTGAATTCCTTCAAAGGGCTGCATACCAGTAATTCCATGGCATCAGTACTGTAATAAACCTCTTGGTAGCATTTGCAGCCTTTCCAATTTTTCATTATTTTAAAGAGCAAAGCGATTATCGTTTCTCTTTAGTGCACATTTATGCAAGTAATTTTTGTAGAAGTAATTCCTCAAAGTGAGGTATTTGTTTTATTTTGTTTTGTTTCGTTTTGCCTTGTTTTGGCTGCACCCACAGCATGTGGAAATTCCTGGGCCAGGGATCAAACCCGAGACACAGCAGCAACCCAAGCCACTGCAGTGACTACACCAGATCCTTAACCCACTGCACCGCAGGAGAACTCCTTGAAGTGAACTTTATGGGGTCAAAGGGTATGCACTTAGGATTTTTTGAAATATGGCCACGTGATACTCTTAAAAGCCTAAGCCAATTTGTAGTTCCAACAACAGAGTAGGAGAATGTCTTCTCTATTGGCTTGCTAACCCTAAATATTACCCATCTGTCTTATTTGGCCAAATGGAGTTTTGCACCCTTACTTTTCAGGGGAAGAAAGGGAAGGAAGACAGAAAGAAGGTGGGAAAAGAGGAAATGAGGGGGTGTATGTGAAGGAAGTGAAAATGTGCCTTGCTGGATCCCATGGGGGAAAATTGACAAGAAGCATTTCATTTTGCTTTTATAAATTTTATAAGATGGGAGTTCCCATCATGGCTCAGCGGAAACGATTCCGACTGATATCCGTGAGGACGTGGGTTCGATCCCTATCTTAGCTCAGTGGGTTAAGGATCCAGCATTGCCGTGAGCTGTGGTGTAGGTCACAGATATGGCTTGGATCCAGCATTGCTGTGGCTGTGGTGTAGGAGGCAGATACAGCTTTGATTCATCCCCTAGCCTGGGAACCTCCATATGCCGCTGGTGCAGCCCTAAAAAGACCCCCCCAAAAAAAATTTTTTATAAGATGAATAGTAAATCTGGAACATTTTATTGGCTATTGGTGCTTCTCTCTGAAATATTCCTGGGAAGGTTGTCAGAACCCAGGAAAGTCTTGCCAAGAAAAAAAGGAGGGAAATTATAATTTAGATCTCCATAAATATTGCAAGATTATCACCATACATATGAGGAATAAAATTTTTCAAAGACGTTTTAGCTATTTTGTTGTATATGACATTCACAAGAACCTGTGGGTGTGTTCCTCCACTGTTATCAAGGGTAAAAAGCAGGAAATCCAAGCGATTAGCCCAACATCACTTAGTTAACGGCAAAGACACGACTTAGACCCCTGTTCTGACTCTCAGCCCAGTTTTCTTCTCTCCAGAGTCTACAGTTAGGAAACCACTTTCGGTCCAATGTGGTCCAAAGAGGAGTTCCAGTCATGGTTCAGCAGTTAACGAACCCAAGCAGTATCCATGAGGACATGGGTTCGATCCCTGCCCTTAGCTCAGTGGGTGAAGAATCTAGCGTTGCCGTGAGCTGTGGTGTAGGTCGCAGAGGAGGCTCAGATCTGGCGTGGCTGTGGCTGTGGTGTAGGCATACAGTTAAGTGATTCAGTGATATACATATTTTCATATTATTTTCCACGATAGGCTATTACAACATATTGAATATGGCTCACTATTACACATTAAATCCTGTTGCTTATCTATTGCATGTACAGTGGTATGTATCTGTTCATGCTAACCTAATTGATCCCTCTCCCCTCCCTTCCCCTTGGATAACCATAGGTTTATCACTTATATGTGGAGTCTATAAAATAAAACAAATGAATCTATATACGAAACAGAACCTGTATACAAAAATCTATGTAGAAAACATATGCACGGTTATTTAAACCTTTTCTTATTCAGTGTTTTCTTTAAGTGGATTCGCCTGTAGCCTCTGAGCTCATCTTAAGCCAGTTCCTAACCCTGGCTATCCCTTAGCAGCACGTGGGGAGGGTATTTAGTCTGTGGGTGAAGCTGATGGGAAGAACTGCCGTCATCGCCCCGCACTAGCTTTACCACCCACTTATGCCCGCCCCTTCCAGGGGTCCCCAGCAGGGAGGTGGCCGCTTCCCTGTCAACAGCCCACTCACCTGTCTCTGGGCTCCAAGCTCCGCCCCTTCGCCTCGCTCATCCCAACCCGCGCTGTCCAGGCGCTTGCCGCTTGCATCAAGAAGCGGGCAAAAGAACACAGCCTGCAGAGACACAGCTCTCCTTCCCGGAAAGCAAACTCCTTAGCTGATTTAGAAAGAGATGGAGCATTATTATGGGCGCTTGTGACCCCCAGTGGTCAAGGAGGGAAAATACACTCAGTGAAGCCGGGGAGGCGGGAAGGAAGCGTCTCATCCAAGCCCAGGAGTCTCCGCGGACACGGCACCACGGTGTCCACAGGAAGTGAGAGCAGCACACACACAGCAATGAAACAATGAAACACTACGCCTCTCACCTTTTGTCGGAGCAGTTTGTTTGTTTTTGATTTTAAGGCCGCAGTTGCCGGATATGGAAGTTCCCAGGCCAGGGGTGGATTCAGAGCTACAGCTGCCACAGCAACAGCTACAGGGTCCTTCACCTGCTGAACGAGACCAGGCACGGAGCGGATACTAGTTGGGTTCGTTACTGCTGAGCCACGGTGGGAACTCCCTGTTCTGAGCAGCTTTATTCACATTTGAGCAGCCAGCGCCTCCATCAGTACCTCCATCAGTACCAAAACGCCAGAAGTTACAAAAGACCTTGTTGTATCCACCTCTTTAGCCCCAAGATTTGGGGGTATGATGTTGCAGGAGCTTCTCAAACTTCCCAGGTATCCTACTGGCCAGGAGAATTAATCTGTATCACTGAGGGCCTGGGAGGTTAATCCCCAACTACAGCTGCAAAAGCAAAATTAGTTTGTTTTATGATAGAAACTTATGTGAATGCTGCATTCTGATGCACTGATTTATCACTCTAACCTAAAGGGATAGTTTACCCAAATCTCCCAATAAATTCAACTCTGTAGAAAGCTTCACTGTCTTTATGCAAAGCATCTTACCCATGACCCCTGGGCCCTACAGGTCCCCAGGGTGAAGTACAGAGATCATGGTGACCTGACCAACTTGGGGCCAGGCTCCTCCGGTTCCAGTCCCAGCTCTCCTGGTTCCTATCAGGGTCATGTTGGCGAACTGCCTCACTTCTCTGTCTGAATCACAGTTTTCTTATCTGTAAAAGCCAGGCGAGCCAGAACTGCTGAGGATGGTAATACCATTGTCTATACAGTGTTTTACAGGCTACCAAGCAGTCCCATGTGTTACCTTATTTGATTGGGCAACTTGATGTGGAAGGAAGCCAAGAACCTCGGCTTGTGCCCAGAGGGGTTCTGTGCTCCCAGGCAAGTAAATTAACCTTTGAGAGTATCCACAGCCTCATGCATGAAAGACCTGGGTTAATGGCGTGGCAGGTTATTGGGATAATGAAGCATCACTTCCCCCATCCTTCATGAGCTCTTTTGGTTGGCTTAATATTTAAACTGATGCAAGAAAAAGCAATTCGTTCATATGCAGAGAGGTCTTAGAGAAATGGGACAATAGTAAGTGATCAAAGCAGGCTGTTTATGTATCATTTTTGGACAAAGAAACTGTTTGTGAAGATTTAACAAAACAAAGGAGCTTGGGCTGGGGGTAGCTGACTAATGAAGAAGTAACAGACTTGGTCTATACAGCTTTCTTAGCCTTCGTTTCCTGACTCTGGTGATAACGATGCTTTTTTTTTTTTTTTTTCTCCCCCCATGGCTACAATGCCACAGCCGTAGCAACAAAGGATTCAAGCCACCGCTTGTAGAAACACCAGACCTGTAACCAACTGAGCAAGACCAGGGATTGAACCCATGTCCTCACAGAGACCATGTTGGGTCCTTAACCCACTGAGACACAATGGAAACTCCAGATAAGGATGCTTTCTGTCCTCCTGCTATGGAGAGGGCACCTTCACACGGGAGATTTATTTCCTGCTTTCAGTGGAAAGAGAGGGGTCAGGTGTTTTTTGTTTGTTTTATTAAATCTCATTTTTCCTGCACAAGCTGTTTCTCAAGTAATTTTAATTCAAAATAATCAATATGCCACTAAGGCCTATTTGGGGGTAGCCTGCCCTGGGCCCTGGCAACATCTGTGAGGTGGGCAGAGTTCAGTATGTGCTCAGTTTCCCTGATGCCCGGAGGCAGCTGAGGAGCATGGGTGAGCACAGCACCTCTGCCCTCAGACTGGCTCGGCTCTTACGCGCTGGGTGGCCTTGGGCAAGTTGCTTAACATCTTGCTGCCTCGGTTTTCTCATCTGTCAAAAAAGATGAAAATAGCATCCTCTCAGAGGGTTTCAAAGATAAACGACTTAATGTAAGGCATGCTTACAAATGGGAATAGAGTTCCCATTGTGGCTTAGCAGTAACAAACCTGACTGGTCTCCGTAAGGATGTGGGTTCGATCCCTGGTCTTGCTCATCAGGTTAAGGTTCCAGCATTGCCATGAGCTGCGGTGTTGGTCAAAGACGAGGCTGGGATCTGGTGTTGCTATGGCTGTGGCATAGCTCCAATTTGACCCCTAAACTGGGAAATTCCAGTATGCTATGGGTGTGGCCATAAAAAAAATTAAAAAAAAAAAAGACAAGGTCACAACAGTGGCTGGCTCACAGAATGTTAAGGGTTCCAGTGCGCATTTGTGTGTGGTTGCCTGGCCGTGTCGTTGTCCCTCTTCAGGCAGGGAAACAGGCTCAGAGAAATTCCCCTCACCAGCATGGCTTCCCTTCTCCAAGTGGAAGATATAGGATTTGAATCCACGTTATGATTCCAGATCCAGAAATTTTTCTTTGGTGGGAGGGCGGCTGGGGGACTTTACCCACAACCCATGGAAGTTCTCAGGCCAGGGACTGAATCTGAGCCACAGCTGCTGCAACACCGGGTTCTTAACCCACCATGCCACAGCAGGAACTCCCCAGCAATATTTTCACTGGTCTCCAACTGGGTCTCCTGGGAGTAGGGCTGTGCACGCCACAGTCATTTGTCCTCCACTAGAAGCCTCAAAGCCCTGGGGTGGCCCACGGAGGCCAGTGCTTACACAGTATTCCAAAATATAAACGGCAAAGCTTCTCAAGCTAATTCCTTTTAGTTCATGAAATAATGCATTATTGCTTCCTGGAGAGATCGGAAGGGAGGCAAAAACCCTGTGTCTAATGGAATTTCTCTCTGAGACTAAGCAGCCCTCTAAGTTACCTTAAGATATTATAGGGAGCCACCATCATGGTTCTGATACCAAGTACCTTCTCTGGGCTCAACAGAGTTGTAAAAAGTAAAAGCAGAAAGAGATGGTACATCGTTTTCTCCAAATATATAGGAAATTGAGGTCCATAGAATGTTCAACCCCTGACCACACGCCTGTATCTGTTTTGATCTCTTCTATGTCATAATCAGAGGCTTCCTCATCTGGGCTACAACAAACATGCTCCCTCACCTCTTAATGCTCCCACCACCCACCTTCTGCCATTCTGTGTCCAAAATTTCAAGTCTTCCCTTTTCCCTGCAAGGCTCCACAACTGGCTCCACCCTTGCTCTCTCCCAGCTCCTCATTTCCCCCACATATTACAGAGAGAAAATAGAAGACGAGAAGAAATGCCCATAATTTCCACGGGTGCACCTGTCCCCAGAAGTGGGGTCTCTTCCCGCACAGCGTCTGGGTACCAATTGTCCGACCTTCTTAAGGAACTTAACACCATATTGATTTTCCTCTCTCTCTCATACATCTCCTACATCGCCCTCTCCTGGCTCCTTCTAACCAACACTTGCTCATAGTTCTCTTTCCCATCTTAAAGAACTAATGAGGCATTCCCGTCGTGGTGCCACGGAAACGCATCCGACTAGGAACCATGAGGTCGAGGGTTCAATCCCTGGCCTCGCTCAGTGAGTTAAGGATCCGGCATTGCCATGAGCTGTGGTGTAGGTTGCAGACTCAGCTCCAATCTGGCATTGCTGCTCCTGTGGTATACACTGGCAGCTGTAGCTCTGATTATACCCTTAGCCTGGGAACCTCCATATGCCTCAGGTGCAGCCCTAAAAAGACAAAAAAAAAAAAAAAAAAAGAACCAATGAAAACGTTCTTTGATCTCACACCTTCCTCCTGCCACCCCCTTATCCTTCTCTTCCCTTCCCCAGCCAGCTTTCTCCACGTTGTCTAAGCTCACGGCGCTCGGTGTATTCCCCGCTCATCCTCCACAACCCTCTCAATCAGCTTCCTGCCCTCACTACACAGTCAACATGGCCACCAACAAGGTCACGGACAAATGTCAATTTATTGATGAGCTCAGAGGATGGATTTGAATATCTGCTGTGCTGCAGACACTGTCGCAAGCACTGGAAATACACTGTAAACAAGTAGCAAAGACCCCTGCCCTCAGGCAGCTTAGCAGCTGGTCAGTTTTAAGTGCAAAGTCATACTTCAGTCTTCATTTTGTTACCATAATGCACGTCTGGCTGCTCGCCTCTCGAAAGCCAATCCTCAAGAGTTGAGTGTTGGTAGAGAGGAAAGTTGACTTTATTCTGGAGGCTGGCAACAGGGGGAGAAGGCAGACTCATGCCCAAAGGCCAACTCTGCACTGCCAAGGAGTGGGCAAGAGTTTTTACAGGGGAGTTGCAGGAGTGTATCGGCAGAAGAAGGGGGATACTTTCAGAGCCGCTCAGTCAGCTCTGGCAGTCATCTTGAAATTGGTCACGCAGTGGTCTGATCTGTGTCATCTTGATTGTTTTAAGTACAATTAATCTTCAGTTCCAGGGCCAGTTTGTTCCCATTTCTTTGAGGCCAGTTCTTGGATTTGTGGCAGCTTATGTCATGGTTACAGCCTGGTTATCATGTAGTTAACGTCTTCCACCTGGAGTGCATTTCAGTATCTGCAAAAGAGCTCGAAGGATACAGCTCAGAATATTATCTATAGCCCTTAAGAGGAACTAAAAGTCCTTGACTTTGTTTAATGACTATGCTAGTATCGTTTTGTCCTGTTTGACTGCTTTTCCTTTTTTCCTGCATTTTCTCACTTCTCTGATTAAATTTATTCTTTTGCTAAAGTTGTCTAGTTTTCAGAAGGCAGGCTGAAAACTTGGGCCTGTGGACAGGGTTCTGTCCTGGGAAGGCCCCATAACGTTCTGCTCCATTTCTATTTTACTTCATCTTCAATGGAAGTTAATCAGTCACTTATTTTTTAAATAGCTTGTACTTGGCATCATTTCTCTTAAATGGCTGATATATCTCAGCTTCCTTATCATCCTATCTGACTTTTTAAATTTTTTCATTCAACAGATTTTTATTGAAAACCAAGTATGTGCTAAGCACTCTTTTAGGTGCTAGGAAATAGCAATGAAAAATAGAAAGATAAAAATCTCTGCCTTCTGGAATTCCTGTTGTGGCACAGTGGAAACAAATCCAATTAGGAGCCATGAGGTTGTGGGTTCAATCCCTGGCCTCGCTCAGTGGGCTAAGGATCCGGTGTTGCCATGAGCTGTGGTGTAGGTTGCAGATGAGGCTCTGATCTGGTGTTGCTATGGCTGTGGTGTAGGCTGGTGGCTACAGCTCCGATTAGACCCCTAGCCTGGGAACCTCCATATGCTGAAGGTGTGGCCCTAGAAAAAAGAAAAAAAAAATTGCAGATCTAGGAGTTCTCATTGTGGCTCAGCAATAATGAACCCAACTAGAATCCAAGAGGACACAGGTTCGATCCTTGGCCTTGCTCAGTGGGTTAAGGATCTGGCATTGCCATGAGCTGTGGTGTAGGTCAAAGACAGAGCTCAGATACCACATTGCTGTGGCTGTGGTGTAGGTTGGCAGCTCCATTTCTGATTTGACCCCTGGCCTAGGAACTTCCATATGCTGCAGGTGTGGCCCTATAAAGACAAAAAAAAAAAAAAAAATGCAGATCTAGAGTTCCTGCTGTGGCACAAAACCTTCTTGGGACCACTGGGGCACAGGTTTGATCCCTGGCCTGGCACCATAGGTTTAGGATCCAGTGTTGCCACAGCTGCTGCTTAGGTTGCAACTATGGCTCAGATCTGATCCCTGGCCGGGGAACTCCATATGCTGCAGGGCAGCCAAAAAAGAAAAAAAGACAAAAACTCTGGATCTCACCAGATCTGCATAAGATCCTTTAGTGCTTTTCCATGGCTCCTAGATAAATATTTATGAAACAAAATCCTTAGAAAACAAAATTCCGTTCATACCCTGGGGTATCCCACTTCTTCTTGCGTCTCCAGTCTTTCCCCACACGCTCCCTTCCTCTGCACTCCACACGTGTTCCCCTTCTTGGTTGCTCCCCACTTCAGGGCCTTTGCACATGAGGTTTCTTTTGTCTGGAAGACTCTCTGACGCCCTCTTTTTCTGGCCTGTGTAACTTTCCTGTGAAGACCTCCCACCAGCCCCAGATGGGGTCCGAGCTCTCTCTCCACATGCTCGCGACACCTGGATTTTCCCACACCATCACGACTGGAGGAAATTAAGGAGCTGTTTAATGTTTGCTCAGATGCTGTGCTTCCTGCCTCGTCTGTCTTCTCACCATGGTATCTCCCCAGCCAAGGACAGTGTAGGCAAAAAAGAAGGGGCTTAAGAGGTGGTACTGCCCTTTAACACAAGCGAAGGGGCCCCCGCCAGGCTCGTGCTCCTGTGCTGCTCCAGTCGTGTCTCTTTCCATGGGGGCACGGAGTCTACAGGACCAAGGGTCTACTCAAGGCTTTGTTCTCCTTCTAATTGCCCTGCAGTTATTTACCCCAAAGGCCAGGGATCCACTTCCATTGCCTGTAGACATCTCTTCCCTGGGTCTCCCCTCATGATGCTGGAAGAAGCCATCAGGGTGAGTGCCCCTGGGTCTGGGGAGGATGAAGCTGTACCATGAAGTTGGGACACACAAGCTAGAGCATCCACATGCCTGTGTGCAAGGAATGGGGGTGCAGAACCGAACTGGGGTGGGAAGAAAGGGTGTCAGGCCAAGGGAGCGGGGGAGCCAAGGTCAGCAGTCCTGGGTTCTGCCACTTGAGGCCACAGAGCTCTGATTGTTCCAAGAATTCTAAATTCAAACCAGACTTTCCAAGTCAGCATGAAAGGGAATTTGTCAAAGAGAATGAGCCATTTTATGTCATGATTTGTTTCCTTGAGTTATAATTGTTAAATATTTAGACACATGCTATGGGGATCTCTATTTGTCTTCTAGCCTGATAACAAGTATTTATTAAATGAGTAGATTTTATCCCTGGATTTCAGCATTTACCATGGAGTGACTGGATGAAAAAAATGTATGGATGGTTTATGCAAATGAATCTGCTCAATAACAAAGGCATTTTATTTATTTAAAGTGAAGATCCAGCAGCCAAGTATAATCTGTTTACAGAGGGTGTGATTTTTCTCCCCCTCAGGGCAGCTCTCAGTTGCAGGCATCTTTTCCACAACTGAAAGATTAAAAGACAAGAGTAAGTCAGTTACAATAGCTAACATTTATTGGGCCTTTATGTTCAGGCACTGTTTTAAGCCCTTTTCATGGATTAATTCATTTAATAGTCACAATCCTAAGAATTATGTAGTGTTATCATCCTCATTTTGCAGATGAGAAAGTTGAGACTCAGAAAAGTTAAGTGACTTGCCCAAGGTCACACAGCTTAGCTAGTAAGTAGCAGAGCTAGAGTGACATCCCCAGCAGCCTGAACGATGTTGTGTCATGGTTTGTGCAGAAGTCCAAGCCCTCCTGTGCCTCCCGGTCATTATCAATTCCCAGGGGTTCTTGGGGTCTAAGCCTGGATCTAAAGGTGTTAGAGTCACACACTCTAACGCCGAGTTGCCTTTGCAATAGGTAAGAAATAATAAGGGATTAAATGTGGAATTTAGTCAGTTGGATGACTGATTACCTCCCTCCCCCAGAGAAGCATCCCCCCAATTTCTACATTGTCTCCTCCTGCAGCCTTAGATGAAGGCAGAGATAAGACAAAGCCCATCGCATTTATTTTCAATAAAGAAAGTTAGTGGGTTTTCACATAATAATTATGACATCAAGGGGCCTGGATGGGTGGGGGGGAATCATAGTTCCTATTTTTTACATGCCATCAACTGTCATTAGTATATTGACTCCCTGAAGAGGCTCTAGTCCCTGCCGAGGAGATATTTGTGGTTGGCTTGAGAATGCCCAAATCCCAGCATGAAAGCCGAGAATCCCCTTCTTGCTCTCAGGCAATAAGATCACCAGCTCCAGGGACGCCCAGGGTTCATCTAAGCCTCGGGGGTGGAGTGTGAGGACCAGGATGGGGCAACAAGATGCAGGAGGGACTGGACCGAGACTGAAGGCTATGGAGCCTCTGGAGTCTTATGTCCCAACTGCATCTTTTCAACAGACACTCACATTCTACGAAGGGTGTGGTGGGGGTGGAGTGGGGGGAAATGAGGCCATAACCAAGGTTGAGCCAAGTATCAGGAATACGGGATATTTTCAGGCAGTGTCAATATTAATCAACAATTTAGATTAATTTTTAAGCCTTTTTTCAATTTGAAAATGTTTTCATTTTACTGTTGTTCTCTGCAGCATTATCCGTAAGAGCAAAAAACGGAAAACGCTTTTGGAATTCCGTAATTGGCGCTCCACGAGTGCCAATTCTCTTTCCCTCTTCCACTCTCATCCTGATCGTCCACTTCCAAATTTATAAACCTGTGCTTCACAGTGGCGTTAGGAGAATAAAATGAAACAAAACATTTCTCCGCTCAACACAATCGCCATTTACTAGTAACCACGATGTATTGAAATGACGTAATGCAAAGCTTCCTACACATGGTAAACATTTAGCACATTTGCTAAACACAACAAAAATGGTTGGAAAGTGGCTAACCTTAAAAGGACAGCACTCTCCCCTTCCAAGCTTCCATGGATGTGTCCCAAACCGGAGTGATGAAAATAAACCAGACGGCAAACTTGGGATATTCCCAAGGATTTCAAAGCAGGTAATAAAATCCAGGCTTTGGCATCTGTCTTCCTGAATCCAAAGCTCTCAGAGGAGAGGAACTTCTGGTCCAGAAATTAACTACCTTCTCGAATGGTCACTCAGAAGGCATGTTTGTCCGGCCCCAGCAAGCGCTGGTTGTCTCCAGGACAGAATCTGATGTGCTCCTTGGGGCAGTCACCTCGCCTTTTCCCTCTGCATTGCCTCCCACGCTGCTGCACACATGGCTCTTCCCTGTCAGACAGCCCGCTTTGGTACGTAGCTCACATAGGCCTGGACTTGGAAAGCCTGAAAGTAGGTTCTGGCTTTGTCCTTGTCCTGCTTGACCAATTGACCCTCAGCAAGCCATTGGCCTCTCTGTGCGTCCGTATCGACATCTGCAAAACAGTGACAGCAATGGTCCGGTCATTTTGCTATTGTCCTATTTGAGACCCAGTGAACTCTTTCCTGAAACACTTACTGAACCCTCCCACCTCCTCACCGCCAGTATAGTATCTCTCTATTAAAGCAGTACGGATGCTTTGGTTTCATCTTTTATTTTCCTGCATCCCTGGGTCTCAGTATCCTTAGTGCCTGGACAGAGTGATGCTCAAGAAGGTTTCATGGGGAGTTCCCATCGTGGCTCAGCAGAAACGAATCTGACTAGCATCCCTGGCCTCACTCCGGGGGTTAAGAATCCAGCATTGTCGTGGGCTGTGGTGTAGGTCGCAGAAGCTGCTCAGTTCTGGTGTTGCTATGGTTGTGGCATAGGCCAGCAGCTACAGCTCCGACTCAACTCCTAGCCTGGAACCTACAAATGCCATGGGTTCAGCCCTAAAAAGACCAAAAAAAAAAGAATGTTCGATGAGTGTATGAGAAAACGCTAAAAAGCACAATGCTGGAAACTGAGCAAACTTATCTATAAAAGTCCAGATGGCTAGTAGTTAGGGTTTTATGGGCCAGTGACAACAGATGACACTGCTGCTGTTGTACCACAGCAGTCATTGACACAGGTAAAGGAGTGGATGTGGTTGTGGTCCAAGTAAATTTTATTTATGGACATGGAAATTTGAATATTAACTGATTTTTACGTACCATAAACTATCATGTTTTCTTAATGTTATTCAATCATTTTAAAATATAAAAGTCTGTCTTTGCACATGGGCCACCCAAAATCTGGTAGCAGGCCAGAGTTTGTCAACCTCTGCTTTGACGTAATCGTAGATTGGAGTTCCTGCGGTGGCACCGGGCCACGGGTGCAGCCATTTAAACAAATAAAGTAATAAAGTAAGAGTAGTTTTTGTGTGTTTTTGATTTAATAAAGATTTATTTTCAAAACGTACAGTGTACAGTCGGCAGGACCTGTTCATGCATCTTCTTCAGCCTCCAGGGCATCGCCATCCTTGGTGTTTCTGGTGTAAATGACTTGAGCTCTGAGCTTTGGAAGCAGTTGAATAAGTCCTTTGCTCGGGAGCTCCTGAAGGGCTGCCTTGACCAGGGAGCCACGGATCTTCCGTCTCTCAGAGGTGACAGCTGGCCTTATACGCTTATACTTAAGCATTCTTTACAGCGTTTGTCATGTGTCGCTTTGTCACACAAGACTAGATTATTGACCTTGTCCTGAACTTTGCCTTTGGACCACTTCTTCTTTTTGGCCCTGTCCCCAGATTTGTTCACTGGGTCTTTCTTGGCCGACTTTCTGGCATCTTTTTCTTGTCATCCTTAGGCGGCAGGGAAAAGCCGGGAGAGCAGCTTACTAGTCATAGGTATTGGGGTTTTTTTGGTTTTTTGTTGGGGGGGCACATGTGTGGCATAGGAAGTTCCCAGGCTAGGCGTTGAATCAGAGCTGAAGCCAATAGCCTTCACCGCAGCCACAGCAACGCCAGATCTGAGCCACACCTGCGACCTATACCACAGCTCACTGCAACGCCAGATCCTTAACCCACCAAACGAGGCCAGGAATAGAAGGTGCATCCTCATGGTTACTAGTCAGTTCATTACCACTGAGCCACAGCGGGAACTCCTTTTTTTTTTTTTTAAAGTAGGTATTGTTTTTATTGCAAGTACAGCTGAGACTGCCCATGAGGCCCTTTCCTTCACACGGATAGATCCTGAGCTCCACCAAGTGAGTGGCCTCTGGCCTGTGTCTCCTCACCATCAGCAGGGAGGCTTCTCCTGTCACCTGCTGCCCTTCCTTTTGAGGGTCTGACCAGCTGCCTTCCCTTCACTCTGTCCCCTCCTACCTCTGGGGTGCCCGGGCTGGTGTTCAGCACACAGGTCATCTTCAGGTCACATGTGAGCTCTCCCTGCTTCTGCAGAGTGAGGGTAATGAGGGCTCTGGCATTTGGGGGGCATGCAATTTGGGGAACTAAGGTGAAAGGGAAGTCTAATTTACCTCTTCCCTTTCTTATTAATTGTGCCATTATAAATAGTGATACAGGGAGTTCCCACCATGACACAGGGGGTTAATGATCTGGCTTGGTTCTGTGGAGGTACCAGTTCTATCCCTGGCCCAGCACAATGGGCCAGGGATTATTGCTGCAGCTGTGGTGTAGGTCACAGCTCCGGCTCAGATTTGATCCCTGGCCCAGTAACTTCCATATGCCATAGAGACAGACAAAAAATCAAATAATAATAATTATTCACATTAGAACACATTGCTTATTGAACCCTTACTATGTGTTCAATCCACCCTGTGCTAAGGGATGTTTCGTGTCTTATCTCATGTATAAAATGATTTATCGTAAAGTAGAATCAGACTTCTCCATCACCAAGATCAACTTCTCTCTCTTTCAAGATCTTTTTTTCTTTTTTCTTTTTTTTTTTTGGTCTTTTTAAGGCCGCACCTGCAGCATATGGAGGTTCCGAGGCAAGGGGTCCAATTGGAGCTACAGCTGCCGACCTACGCCAGAGCCACAGCAACTCGGGATCTGAGCTGCGTCTGCAACCTCCACCACAGCTCGTGGCAACACCAGATCCTTAACCCACTGAGCAAGGCCAGGGATCGAACCCGCAACCTCATAGTTCCTAATCGGATAACAACTGAGCCACGACAGGAACTCCTCAAGACCTATTTAATGCAAGAAGATTGGTAGGAATCATCCTTGGAAACAAACGGATTTGTTGAGAAGGGAGGCATAATAAAACCATCAGTTATTGGGAGTTTAATACATACCAGGCACCACTAAACAGATTCTCCCATGAGAGGATTAAACCAAATGCCAGAGGGTAGATAATGTCATCCTTTCAATTTTATGGTGCAAACCAAGGCTTATGAAGGTTTAACTGGCTGAAGGTCATTTAGCTGAGAGACAGTAGAGCGAGGTTTGGCCCAAGTGGTCTGACTCCAGAGCCTCCTCCTAACTTCTAACAATTCTACTCCACAGCCTTGAAGTCACGCGTGTTTCATCATTTTCCACCATCAAAATGAAGTATTGGCAAAATCCCCTCATCTCCTTCCTTCATGTTATTTTTACATGGTATATCATTCCATAATCTTTTTTTATGATTTTTATTTTTTCCATTATAGTTGATGGACTTCCTGTGTGGCTCGAAACATAACTACTTGGCATTGCTTTCATATTCTTTTTTTTTTTTTTGTCTTTTTAGGGCCACACAAGCAGCCCAAGAAATGGCCAAAAAGACAAAAAAAAAAAAAAAAAAGGCAACGTTAGATCCAGGCTGCATCTGTGACCTACACCACAACTCACAGCAATGCCGGATCCTTAACCCACTGGGTAAGGTCAGGGATCAAACCCGAAACCTCATGGTTCCTAGTCGGATTCATTTCCACTGCACCACGATGGAAATTCCTGTTTCCACATTCTTTTAAAAATTCCCATTTCTGGAGTTCCTGTTGTGGTTCAAGAGTAATGAACCTGACTAGCATCCATGAGGACATGGGTTTGATCCCTGGCCCTACTCAGTGGGTTAAGGATCTGGTGTTGCCTTGAGCTGTGGTGTAGGTCACAGATGCGGCTCAGATCCAGCATCGCTGTGGCTGTGGTGTAGGTCGGCATCTGTAGCTCTGATTCGACCCCTGGCCTGGAAACTTCCATATGTCAAGGGTTCAGCCATTAAAAAAAAGAGAGAGAGAGAGAGAGAGAGAAAGAAAAGGAGTTCCCACTGTGGTGCAATGGGATCAGTGACATCTTGGGAGCCCTGGGACACAGGTCCAATCCCCGGCCAGGAGCAGTGGGTTAAGGATCTAGTGTTGCCACAGCTGTGGCTTAGGTTGCAACTATGGCTTGGTTCTGATCCCTGCCCTGGGAACTTCTGCATGCTACAGGTGTGGCCAAAGAAATCAACGCATTCCCCAAATACATGCAATGAATTCTAAGCTGAACTTTCTTTCTATGAAACAGGGTTCTCAGAGAATCCGAAGCGTGGATGGCTCTGTTCTCACCACTGATGAGCCCGCTGCTTTATTTATGCTAATGAAGACACACTTCTCCAGAGATTACATTTTTATTGGCTTCTCAGGTACTTAAAATGTACAGATTATTGTTCAACTGGGGCTACTTCTCCAGAACATTAACTTCACCAATTACGAATGAATTTTCTCATCGTTTCTTCTTTTTCAGTTTCATTTTCAGAGGGTTACACGATAGAGTTCCTCCATATGTTGACAAGAGCCTCGACTCACCTGCCCAACCTCACCCTCCTTCCTTCTGTCGCCGTCCCTTCTGTTCTTGCCAAGTCTTTTGACTTCACTGCTTCACTAAAGGTGCGACCTTGACACTTTCTATTTCATGAACATCTCCTTCGGGAGAATTAGTCTCTACATGAAGGGTACAGATGTGTATGGCCTTGGGGTTTGTTGTTGTTTGTTTGTTTTCTAGGATTTTTTTGTTTTTTTGCTTTTGGGTGTTTTTGGCTGCACCCAAGGAACATGGAAGTTCCCTGGCCAGGGATCGAATCCCAGTCACAGCTCTGACCTACGCCTCCGCCATGCCACGGCCACGGCAATGGCAATGCTGGATCCTTAACTCACTACACCTGGCCTGGGATCCAACCTGCACCTCAGCAGAGCAACCTGAGCCGCTGCAGAGGCAATGCGGGATCCTTAACCCCCTGTGCCACAGTGGGAACGCCTATGGCCTTGTTAAAATAATTCCTCATTCATTCATTTGGTTGTTAAACAATAAGGACCTATTATGGGCTGGGCATTGTTGTAAGATCTGATGGAAAAGATCAATTAATGAATAGATTGCCTCCCTCTGGAATTTGGGAAGCTCCATGAGGTAATGCAAGGCTAGGTATGTTTATCTTTGAGGGAGAAACGTTCTCTATAAATCAGGGAACTATTATAATATTTACATGTGGGTTCCATGAAAAATGATTTAAGCAGTTTTCACTATAATACGAAAGCTGATGATTTGCATTTATATAGCACATTATTGGCACGACAACTGTTGTCCCTTTGAGGAGCTTCACTGAAAGTGGTTTTGCTTTAATTATCTCTCACAGAGCAACTATAAAATCATTGTCAAACAATTTGCAAGTATGTGTGTTCTCCATAAAGGCTACATAACAGTTAAATTATAAATACAGTGCAGTCAAATCTGACATTTCTGGGGATAATATTTTAGTCGTTCACCTGATGTACTGTTGACTCAGGAGCCTTAACCTCTGGATTAGGACAGCTGGGCATCTGAGGAGGAAGAGAGGGCCCTTGCCTCAGGAGCACCTCAGAGGAAGGAGAACCTTGTTTTACCCTCTAATTTTTCTTTTCTGTATCTTATTAATCTCAGTAGACCAGATGAAATGATTCCTAAAGCAAACTAAGCTATTCATAAAACATGTATGTGTTCAAGAGCTAACAGCATACATTCAGGTGTGAAAGAAAGGTGCTTTAAATATTAACTAATGAACAAACACTTCATAGCCATCTGAGCACTCACTTCATCTGATCCTTCATTAATGGACTCTACAAAAATCACCGCAAACAAACCTTGGAGACAGCAATGAGGAAGTCATTCATGATCCCTGAGCATGCGTCAAACACAGCAAGCTTCTGATGACACTTACGTAAGCTCTTCTCTTCTCCAGGGCTCTGATGTAACACCTATTTTTATCAGCATTGTAGAATTAACTTTAAGGATCTCAATCTCCACTCACTTTGAGTAGAGGGGCTCTATGGATCTCTCAGAAGGAAGACCCCCTGTCTGATTCCCCTGGGGACCAGTGGAGGGAGAGGACTGGGAATGGTCATCAGTCCCCTTCTGCAGGGAAGAGCCTGCCATGCAGAGTACCCACGGCTCATGCAAATCCACACAGTGATAAATGAGAGACAGAACCTGAACTTAGATTTCTAGACTCAAAGGGAAGGGTGCCCCCAAATATGAGATAGCCACAAGGCGAGTTCCCCTATATGCCATATGCCTCACAATGAAGAGTTAGAATTGGAAACAGATGCTTTCCCATTGCTACGTGAATGAGCAAATGAATGGGCGATTCTGGGCTGACAGCCTCTACTGACTTCTCAGGCACCTGCTGTTTTCAGAAGGAACCCCCTCCCCCCTCCACCCCGGACATTTAACTTTACCTATGTCCTTAGCATCCCTCTTCCAACCACCACCACCTCATCCTAGTTCCTTCTCCATCCCTGTTGAATCACAGATGAGAGGAGCCCCTTCTTTGGCTTTTTTTTTTTTTTTTTGACTGAACTCACGGCATGCAGAAATTCAGGGGCCAGAGATGAAGCCCATGCTGCCGCAGTGACAACGCTGAATTCTAAACCCTTGATGCCACCAGGGAACCCCAAAAGGAGCCCCTCGTTTGCACTGGTTCTTCCTCTAGGACACTTCTTCAAGCAGGAGCTGGGGCTGAAGAAGGGACAGTCTTGACAGTTTCAGTCTCCATCCTGCACCCTGTCCTCCCTCTGGGCTGAAGTCAGAATTCACTTGTTTTTGGATTTGTACTTCTTATGATCCAAAGTGCATAGAGAATGGAAGCCTTCAAATTAACTGGCAAAAAAAAAAAAAAAAAAGAAAAGAAAAGAAAAAAAAGAAAGAAAAAATTAACAGGCACAGAGACATCACCCCAGAACACTGGGGAAGAAAAACCAATTATGTAACAAATGTTAGCAGGGGCTTCCTTTGTTGGAAGAATCCTCAGTAGAAGCACCGATGGTCAAGTCCATTAGGAGGGTCCACTGGGGGCTGTACTTCCACCCCCTGTGTGCAGACCTCTGTATTGCAAGAACCTACTGGGGGTGAGTGTGACTCTTGTCACCCTAGCTGCTTGTATTTGTGAGTGTGTCGCATCAGCCGGCCTGGGGTTTCCTAGAATTGCAGAGTCCTTTTTTTTTTTTTTTTTTTTTTTTGTCTTTTTAGGGCTGAACCCATGGCATATGGAGATTCCCAGGCTAGGGGTCAAGTCAGAGCTGTAGCTGCTGGCATATGCCACAGCCACAGCAACACAAGATCGAGCTATGTCTGGGACCTACGCCACACCAAACGGCAATGCCAGACCCTTAACCCACTCAGCGAGGCCAGGGATCAAACTGCGTCCTCATGGATACTAGTCAGATTCGTTTCCGCTGAGCCTCATGGAAATGCTGGCAGATACTTCTTAAACCACACCTGACATGCACATGTTGACGGATTCAAATCCAATTGAATAGGACAAATCTGAACCTCAGTTTCTACATCCAAGATGCAAGTGCTGCCCTAAAATGATGCCTAGGGGATGTCTAGGATGTAGCATGTCCTGGCTGTGGTAAGAATGTTATTTTTTGAAAGAAACATGTCTTGATTAAAGTTCCACTCCCTTCTCCTGTTATATGCTGGTTATGTGGTTTAAACAACTCATTTTAATTCTCTGAGCCATCTGTGAAATGGAAATTAGGCAGAAAACTCCCATCCACGCTTTTTTTTTTTTTTTTTTTTGGACCGCCCCCTCAGCACATGGACTTTCCCAGGCTAGGGATCCATCCAATCAGAGCCACAGTTTCAACCTTACACGGCAGCTGTGGCAGTGCCAGATCGAACCATCCACTGTGCCAGGCCAGGGATTAAACCTGCCTCCCAGGGCTGCAGAGATGCAGCAGATCCTATAGCACCACAGCAGGAACTCCACTGCTTTGAGGTGGGGATGCAGTAACACAAAGTGCTCCCAAAATATTTATTCAGACAGTTCAGAGGAAAATCTTTCCCTTTTAATAGGGCATGACCAGATCTTCCCACACCTCCCTTTTCCCCTAAAGTTGCCAAGATCTGGAACAGAAAGGAAAAGACCCTTTCCCCTTGTCTCTGTGCCCCACCCCACCCCCAGCCCCCAAGCAAGAGTTATTTGAGTAGAAATCAAAAATTTAGAGTCGCTCCAATATTACGTCCTTTGGGAGTTCCCGTCGTGGCACAGTGATTAACAAATCCTACTAGGAACCATGAGGTTGCCGGTTTGATCCCTGGCCTTGTTCAGTGGGTTAAGGATCCAGCATTGCCGTGAGCTGTGGTGTAGGTCGCAGACGAGGCTGGGATCCTGCGTTGCTGTGGCTCTGGCGTAGGCCAACGGCGGCTACAGCTTCGATTGGACCCCTAGCCTGGCAACCTCCATATGCTGCCAGAGCAGCCCAAGAAATGGCAAAAAAGACAGAAAAAAAAAACCAAATTACATCCTTTGTCCCCTCCAGTGCTTGAACTCCAGCTCCTGGGTTGCGGGGTGTGTGAGTGTGGCCTTGTGCTGTGGAATCAGAAGAGCAGATTCTCTGGTCTGCCTCACGCTTCAGGATGACCTTGAGAAAGATGCTTTACAGGTATTTGTGCAAAGAAATAAATCCTTCCTACAAAGGATTGGCTTTCCTATGTTTGCAGGTCTGCAAATTGGATATCCATCTCCTTGGGTGATCAGACCCCAGGAAAGCTGGCTTTCTCTTCTCATGTACTCACTTGAAATTGGGCTGAACTAAGTCAAAACAATTCTTAAGCTGGAAAAAATTACACTTCATAAATTATTGGTTATTGGAAGGAATCCGAGAAGGGGTCTTGCCCAAGTCCACCTCAACCTAACTGCTCCTGGAAGACGCTTATAACCTAACTTAAACTTCCCCCGAACAGAATGCTGGTTTTTTATTTGTTTGTTTGTTTGTTTGTTTTGGTATTTGGGGTTCCAAGGAGCAGCAGCTTAGCGTGGGATCTCCGTTCCCAGACCAGGCATTGAACCTAGAACTCTGCGGGGAGTCCTAACCACTAGACCACCAGGGAACTCCCTAAACAGAATGGTTTTATACCTACCAAGGACACAGAAGATAGATCTGCAATGCCATAAGTCCATCACTTGGTTTAAATTAGGTTTATCTGGGAGTTCCCTGGTGGCTCAGAGGGTTAAGGACCTGGTGTTGTCACTGCTGTGGCTCTGGTATCACTGTGGCATAGGTTTGATGCGAGGACTTCTACATGCAGGCATGGCCGAGAACAAAGTAGGTTTATTTGCAAGGCCCAGTAAAGACAAATTGCTGTGGCTCTTCTAATTTCTTGGTTTTAGGTGTTGAACTTTTAAAGTTCTCCATTGCATGCAGTTTGTTTCACTCTGGGTTCCTTCTAAAATGTACTGGTAGTGCTGTGCAGACTCAGTCGATCTCTTCCGTGGGTTCTGTGCTCTAGGAACTTGAATAAAGCAGGGGGATCCCATGGCTACACTTCTGCTCACTAACTATAAAGACCAAGGGGCTTTGCTTAGTAGTTATCTAGATAGCTAAATTAATTAATAGCTGTATTTAGTTCATATGCCAATAGGGGTGATATTGCCTCGTTTTTTAGGAAGTCACCCTCCGTGGAGTAACTTGTCCCTGCAAAGTCACCTCTCCTTGTATTGATGCAGTTGCCCAACAAGCACATCTTGACCAGATAACTTCATTTGTCTCGGTGACTTCTCATCGCATTGTGCTTGTCATTCTAAAAGATTTTATTTCTTCCTAACTCGTCTGAAGCCTGCATTACAGTCACTATAGATTCATTCCTAATTCTTAACCGTCTCATTCCAGAAACGCTGATGACTTTATGTTTATGCATTGTAAATACCATTTCTAATAAAATGGTAATGAATTGCCAGGTCCCTTCAAATTTGTAAATAATGGGAATATTTCCCTAGCAACAGCCAATTACGCGAGGCTGGAAAGTCATTCTATCAGGAGCACTTACCCTTTCGCTGATTTCAATGTCAGAAAACCTTTTAATTCTGATTAGTCCTTCAGTTCTGAGTCAGCCAAGACCACAGAGATACTATGTAAATGGCTTAAATGGAGGAAGTATAATAATAATAATTCTTATCAGGAGACAGTCTGGCTCAGCAGAAGCTTGGAAACCCAGAGATGGAGAGGGATCTTCCAGCTTCTTTAATGTCTTCTATGACCTTGGGCAAATCGTCTGGTCCATGTGCACACTTCACGTGTCAGTGACAGAGTCTGGCAGCTCAAGGCAGGGAAGGGAAGGTAGGACTATAGCTGTGATGGACTGCCATGTGCCCAGCCCTGTGCAGGATGATCTGGTTCAATCCTCACACAAAGCAGGGGACAAGAATTACCCCCATTTTACAGATGAGGAAACGGAAGCCCAGAGATAGTAAACTCACAGAGCTGGGAGGTAGAGGAGACAGGGTTTAGACTCAGGTCTATCTGACTCTGAAGTGAAATAGTATTACACACTTAATTTGCCTCTGCGTTATTGCAAAGAGGCCAAAATGAGAGGGTACCAGAGTCTCATTATAAGACTAAGGAATTTCAGATCCAAAGGAAGGGGGGACCAGCTCAGGTGCACCGGGTGGAAGGGTTGCAGAGTCAGGAGGGGGCCTAGACTCTGACCGGTTCAGAATTCACAGCAGGGTCATCAGGGTGCTGCCCTGGGGGCTGGAGCTTGCCTTTGGGATGAGGGAGAAGAGGTTGGCAAAGTCCTGTGTTCCTGTCTTTATGGCGAGGGCTCCCACAAAGCACCAATGATTCCGTTCTTCTGATCCCGTCTATTTATGTGCAATATGGGTCAGCTGCACCCTTGGCAAGAGGCCCTACCCCTCCTTCCAGGACTCCTTCGAGACCTCCTAAGGGGCTCCCTGCCTCTGCCCTGAGTCTCTCCGGGCTCCTCATCACTGAAGGAACAGAATAATCTTCCCCACGAGGGCAATGAGGAGTATTCAAGAGATTGAAGCAGGGGGATTACATAATTAGATTTACTGTTTAGGAAAATTACACGCTGAGAAATTAATGCAATGACCGCCCCCCTTCAGCTCTTTAGCCATTGTTTTCTCCCATCCATTCCCTGCCCTCCAGGCAAAATGAGTACAGGACCCTCGCTCAACAGCTCAACAGACTCTTCTGCCTGGCAAGTCCCTCCCTTCCCTGGGGGCCTTGAGATGCCTTTGGTCTGGAAGACCTGCTAAAACTTCTTTAGGACTCTCTAAATCAGTCCCTGGAGTTTCCTGGTGGCCCAGGAGTTAAGGATCCAGTGTTGTTACTGCTGTGGCCCTGGTCACTCACTGCTGTGGCTCAGGTTCAATCCCTGGCCCAGGGGCCTTTGCATACCTTAGGTGCAGCCAGGAAAAAAAGGAGGTCCTACTCTACAGTGCAGGGAACTATATCCAGTTTCTTGGGACAGACCATGATGGAAGATAATACAAGAAAAGGAATGTAGGCGTTCTGTTTGTGGCTCAGCAGTTAACGAACCCGATTGAGATTCATGAGGCTGCAGGTTCGATCCCTGGCCTTATGGGTTAAGGATCTGGTATTGCTGTGAGCTGTGGTGTAGGTCACAGACATAGCTTGGATCCTGTGTTGCTGTGGCTGTGATGTAGGCTGGCAGCTATAGCTCCGATTTGACCCCGAGCCTGGGAACTTCCATATGCTACGGGTGTGGCCCTAAAAAGCAAAAAAAAAGAGAGAAGAAAAGGAATACATATATACGTATGTGTATATATAGATCTGTATGTCACTTTGCTGTACAACATAAATTGGCACAACACTGTAAATCAATGATGCTTTAATAAATAAATAATGTGATCTTCGTCACCCCCAAGCCCCCAAAGAGCCTCACTCGCTGCCCTCATGACTCATTCATCCACACGGAAATAGTTGCTTCGTGGTCTGTCTTCCTCGGCAGAATGTGAACCCCTCAGCGACAGAGGCTGCCTCACTCACACTGTGTCCACAGCTCCCAGGGCAGAGCTAAGCCATGGTCCCTCCTCGATGCTCGTGGGATGAATCCGTGGGTTCAGTGGCTCTGCCTCTTCTCTTGCAGAAGGTGACTGGATGAGGGAAAGCCCCTAAGAGTGGGGACCCAGGAGCTGCAGAACCTTTGGACAATCTTTGACCCTCTGAGACTTTAGAGTCTGCTGTGAAATGGGGGAAGGGAAGAGACAGATGTTTCCCGAAAACCTCGCTTGTCTGACATTGCAGGGTTCTTGAGGGGCAAAGGTGGGAATGGTGATAAGAGATCTAAAATGGGCGGTGCTCATGGAGGTGGGCTTCGGGGGAATGGGGAACCTCAAAAGCCTAAGGCACCAGCCTCTCACTATCCTGGGCCCAAGCACGGGGCTGGAGAAAGCGAGCATTTACCTTGTGTGTGGTCAAGCTCTGCCAAGAAACTTCCCAGAGCGGAATGAGGACATGCTCCGCCTCAGACAAAACCCCCATTAGCCACAGCCAGCCTCAGAGCAGTCCCACAAGCACTCCCTCTCAACTACTGACTTGAAGGAGCCCCAGCAAGACCGCTGCCTCTCATGGAGCCATAGAACTTTCCAGAAGACAGGCCATGACTACTTCCTAATTTGGGGTCCTCAGCCTCCTGCCCAGTGCTGGGCACTATATTTCTCAATAAACACTCAGCCAACAAATGAATGAATGACCACAACCATTCAGCACCTTAGTCTTGGGAAGTCACGTGCGAAGGCTGGTGCTATGCAGCATTCAACCCCACCAAGTTTATTTACTTTTCTTTCTTTCTTTTTCTTATTTCCAAAATCTTCCCTTCCCCCCACTCCATCCACACACCCTCTCACCCACCCTCCCTTGAACCAGATATCCAATCAGTCAGAGAAGAAGCCTATGAGATTGGGTTTGGGGGTAGGGAGTGGCATTTCCTAAACCGATTCTGGCTCTGGGATCAGATGTGGGTGGAACCAGAAGGAGGGTCCAGGGCTAGACCTATAAAAGCGAGAGGCAAGACAGCCCCTCACTATCGAGTTCACTGTCTTCAGAGCAGCTGCTGCAGCTCCTGCTGGATCGACTTGGTTGCTTTTTCTCTGGAGGTAAGGACTGGGGCCGGGGGTGGTGATGCAGGGAACCAGCTGCAGACTAGGAGGTGTCAGGGTTTCTTGCCCAAGGAGTGGGCCAGGGGTAGGGGGGTAGGGAGGTGGGAGGGATGGGGAGGGGAATGGCTGATTCCCTACATATCCTGGGGAAGGCCCACACGAGAGAAAGGATGAGCCAGGACTACTTGGAAGTAGAGCTATGGCCCTGGGACCTTGACCCTTGCCAAGGTGTGAGCCTGGCAAGCCCCATTTTAACTTTTCAGTTGCCGCTACCATGTCCCAGGCTCTGGGCTAGACCATGAGTTTTTTTGGGGGGGGGATGCTGGGCAGAAGCAGAGTGGAGGGGAGGAGGGAGAGGCAGACCTGAGCCTCACCCACCCCCACCATGTCCCAGGCTCAGGGTTTGGCCATGAAGGGGGGTGAGGGGCTGGGCAGAAGTAGAGTCGAGGGAGGCTGGAGAGATGCAGGCCTGGAAACTTTGGTCTCACCCCCCCCCCCCCCGCCCACGCTCCCGTCCAGCAGTGACTGAAGGAAGGACCCGCAGCGATGGGCAAAGAGAAGACGCACATTAATATCGTTGTCATCGGGCACGTGGACTCTGGCAAGTCCACCACCACCGGGCATCTCATCTACAAGTGTGGAGGGATCGACAAGAGGACCATCGAGAAGTTTGAGAAGGAGGCAGCAGAGGTGAGACATCAGCTGTGAGGGCCTTGGCGTCTGGGAGTGGCAGGGAGCGGGAGGCTGGGTGTCCCGCTCGCAGGTGGGTCTGGTGGCAGAGCGCCGACGGCAGATGCCTGCTGAGGCCTGCGATGCGGCTGAAGCTGCGGGGCTGGACCCCTCCGCTCAATATCCCTCGCTCTACTCACCCGCCCCCGCTGCCCCTCCGCAGATGGGTAAGGGCTCCTTCAAGTACGCCTGGGTGCTGGACAAACTCAAGGCGGAGAGAGAGCGAGGCATCACCATCGACATCTCCCTGTGGAAGTTCGAGACCAGCAAGTACTATATCACCATCATCGACGCCCCGGGCCACAGGGACTTCATCAAGAACATGATCACCGGCACCTCCCAGGTCGAGCAACCTGTCCCCAGGGGCCTCTCTTTGCGGGGCGGGGTGGGGGTGGGAGTGGGAGGTGTGCTAGACCAGGTGCCGGGTTTTTGACCGTCAGACAAGTAAATCACTTGGGGTGCGTCCAGGACAAAGTGAGCGAGGGACTAGGTGAGAGTTTAACTGCGAGGCGGGACCTCTGCGGACAGCAGCAGCCACGCGACGCACGAAAGTGTCAACTTCTGGGGAGTATCTCGCTTCCCCCAGCTTTCCCAAGGGCCAGGGCCTGGGACAGCCCGAAGCTCTCGCCGGCTTCCCAGCGCGTCTCGAGCCCCCTCCCCTAACCAAGCCCTCGGTTCTTCTGTCCTGCAGGCGGACTGCGCGGTGCTCATCGTGGCCGCCGGCGTGGGCGAGTTCGAGGCCGGCATCTCCAAGAACGGGCAGACCCGCGAGCACGCGCTGCTGGCCTTCACCCTGGGCGTGAAGCAGCTGATCGTGGCCGTCAACAAGATGGACTCGACCGAGCCCGCCTTCAGCGCCGCGCGCTTCCAGGAGATCACCAAGGAAGTGAGCAACTACATCAAGAAGATCGGCTACAACCCGGCGTCCGTGGCCTTCGTGCCCATCTCAGGCTGGCACGGCGACAACATGCTGGAGCCCAGCACCAACGTGAGTGCTGGCCGGGGCCGGGGCCGGGGCCGGGGTGTCGCGCCCAGGGCCCCGCCTCCGACTCACCTCCGCTCCACGCCTGCATCCCCGCAGATGCCCTGGTTCAAGGGCTGGAAGGTTGAGCGAAAGGAGGGAAACGCCACCGGGGTGACTCTGCTGGAAGCTCTGGACTCCATCCTCCCACCCACTCGCCCTGTCAACAAGCCCCTGAGGCTGCCTCTGCAAGACGTCTACAAGATTGGAGGTGAGGACAGGGCTGGGGGGGGGGGGGAGAGGAGAGACAGACCCCTTCTTGAGGGAGTAGAGGATGAATGCTCCTGTCTGACTGTTGTGGGTTCGGATTCTGACTTCTGAGCTGGAACAAAGTGCCAAACAAAGCCTCCAGCGTTTCCAATGTATCTGAAGCGGCAGAAACAGCCAGTTCGTCTGACTCTGCTTCCTATCATTTCTGTGTGGGATCTCAGGTTTCAGGAAGGGAGGGACCTCCTCGGAAGCCAGTTCCCACCGGGGGGGAATCATTCTGACTGCCCCTCTCCCCTCGGACAGGTATTGGCACTGTGCCCGTGGGCCGCGTGGAGACCGGCTTCCTGAAAGCCGGCATGGTGGTCACTTTTGCCCCCAACAACGTCACCACTGAGGTCAAGTCTGTGGAGATGCACCACGAGGCCCTGGCTGAGGCCCTGCCTGGTGACAACGTGGGCTTTAACGTGAAGAACGTGTCGGTGAAGGACATCCGTCGCGGCAACGTGGCCGGGGACAGCAAGAACGACCCCCCGATGGAGGCCAGCAGCTTTGTGGCGCAGGTAGGCGCCCGCCCCGGAGGTCAGGGGCCTTGGCTTCCGTGGTGATGGAAATGCTTCTTAGGAAGATCAGTCCCATTTCCACGGAGGCCCCTGATTGGTTGAGAGTCGGTTGGGATGCAGGAGCCATCAGATCCCTCCTAATTCTGTCCTCCCACCCCTCCCCCTCCAGGTGATCGTCCTGAATCACCCGGGACAGATCCACGCCGGCTACTCCCCGGTGCTGGACTGCCACACGGCCCACATCTCCTGCAAGTTTGCTGAACTGAGGGAAAAGATGGACCGGCGCTCTGGCAAGAAGCTGGAGGACAACCCCAAAGCCCTGAAGTCGGGGGACGCGGCCATGGTGCAGATGGTGCCCAGCAAGGCCATGTGTGTGGAGACCTTCTCCCAGTACCCACCTCTAGGTGAGCCACACCCCTCCCCCAAAGGTGAAGGAGCCTTTTTCCCCGCTGTGCCCCTTCCAGAGCTCCCACTCTTCTTTCCTTTCCTCTTCCAGGCCGTTTTGCTGTGCGTGACATGAGGCAAACAGTGGCGGTTGGCGTCATCAAGGCGGTGGAGAAGAAGACAGCCACCACGGCCAAGGTCACCAAGGCGGCAGTGAAGGCCAGCAAGAAGTGAAGCGGGTCCTTCCCCCCGCTCTTTAGTTTCCTCCGCAGTCTCCATTCTGTGTATTGATGGAATAATAAAATGAATAATAAAACTGAAACTAGCTGTCCTGTTTTCCCCCTCAAAAAAGCACGAGGTCAATGAGGAACCACTGGGTAGATGCGCAACGGATTGAAAGCAGACCCTTTGGCTTAAAAGCAGTTTTTATTTTAGGGCTGCAGATGCAGCATATGGAAGTTCCCAGGCTAAGAGAATTGGAGCTGGAGCTGCTGACCTACACCACAGCTCCCAGCAATGACGGATCCTTAACCCACTGAGCAGGGCCAGGAATTGAACCAGCATCCTCTTGGGTACTATGGGTATGTCAGGTTAGTTACTGCTGAGCCACAGTTGGAACTCCCTCAAAGCATTTTTATGTCCTGGGTTGTGAAAAAGCCTCTAACCAAGGCTCTATCGCCCCCTTCTGGTTCCCTCAGAGCTAATCACCTCTGGCTGGTTTTCTCCGAGGAATTGTTTTGGAAACATGATAAAGTATATTCACTACGGCATCAGGCAGGATATTCGCACCAGATGTTAGCCCAACGGTACCATGTACATGATTTGTGGTGCTAGGTGCCTCAGCATCCAGAACAGCAGCAGAGTAAATGGCGAGAGCTCTTAGAAAATAGAAACTGTAAATAGCTCTTTGGGCTTAAACTGCTGCCCAGCATGTTTAGGTTATTTAGGGGGAGAGGAATGAATGGATCACCGTAGCTCCTAAAAGTTTCATTTTGTTTTTGAATGCAGTAGGACAATGCGTCATGGAACTAATATAATGCTCCTTTAGTATATACCATGGATCAGGTTCCTAAGATCTGCCTGTGGTGTAGTCATTCCTTCATCAAGTATTGGCAGAATTTTGATGTGCCAGATGCTAGTCTTGACCCCTTAGACTCTCTACTAGTGGGTAGAGAGAGTCCAATAGGTGGTGATAATGAAGCAAGTGAGGCGTGAGGATGCTAGAGGTGGAGAGCAAGCCATGAAAGGTGCAAAGCCATGCTGTCATCATCCAAGGAAGATGGTAACGAGGATTGAGATAATTCGTGGAGTGAAGCGGTGAGAAGTTCGGAATATATTTAGAAACATTTCTAAAAGTCGGATATGAGGTCTGAGAAGAGTTAGGGGTGACTCCTGGATTCTTGGCTTGAGGTATTAGAAGGAAAGGGCTTCTCTGACGAGAGGCAGGGGTGGATTTCTAACTAAAAGGTGCTGATTTGGACAGGGGAGAGGTCCTGGCTGAGACAACCAGGGGAGTAATTAAAACAAGGAAGTGGAATCCCTGGCTCAGAAGCATTTTCTAGAAGGTGTTAGGACATGTCTGCCCCTTGGAAGGAAGTGAATCAGCTTGATGACAATTCCAATCAGCCCTCTCTTGGAAAAGTCATTAATCTTCAAACATTGAGAGTGCTATTAAAATATGTCAAGGCCTAAGAGGACTCTTGGAGTTCTTTTTGAAGCCAGATGGGGGTCGGACAGGAAGTGATAGTCCCAAACACTTTGGGATTTTGATGTCCAAGATTTAGACCAGGAGTGCAGTAGCCTATTTTTTTCTTTCTTCTTCTTTTTTTTTTTTTTTTTTTTTCCACTAATCAATGGTATTACCTGTCCCTGCCTGTCAGGTTGGCTTCCTTCATGGGCAAACCCCCAGGGAAACCCTGGACCTAGCACAAACCTAAAAATACCAGCAGGATGACATCTCAGAGCTGTCACTATGCCAGTTATCAAAAACTCACCTGTCTCCAGTGCTGGAAAGCCTGTCAGATTCCAGCTGCTGTCAGCATGATCTGCCTAACGGAACCTGGACTGGCTTTGGAGCACCTCAAGCCTGTCAATGTCGAAGGCAGCCCAGACCCAGGCCAGGGCAGGAGCAGTGGCTGGGATAGAATGCAGATTACTCAGCTGTTGGATTCCTTATGCCTCCTTAGAATGCTTTATTTAGAATTCTCTAAGTCATAACTACCACTTTGCTTAGAAAGACTGAAGAACTAGGAGTTCCCGTCGTGGCGCAGTGGTTAACGAATCCGACTAGGAATCATGAGGTTGAGGGTTCGATCCCTGCCCTTGCTCAGTGGGTTAAGGATCCCATGTTGCAGTGGCTCTGGCGTGGGCCGGCAGCTACAGCTCCGATTCGACCCCTAGCCTGGGAACCTCCATATGCCGCAGGAGTGGCCCAAGAAATGGCAAAAAGACAACAACAACAACAACAACAAAAAAGAAAGACTGAAGAACTAAACTTCCAACTTAGATGTGTCGCTAATGTGTACTCAATGAACATGTGTTGACTCACAAATCTGTGTCAGCCTGTGTTTGTTGAAATAAGTGAACAAGGAGCTCCTATTGTGCCTCTGTGGTTAACACACCTGACTAGTATCCATGAGGATGCGGGTTCAATCCCTGGCCTTGTTCAGTGGGTTAAGGATCTGGCGTTGCTGTGAGCTGTGGTATAGGTTGCAGATGCAGCTCGGATCCTGCTTTACTGTGGCTGTGGCATTGGCGGCAGCCGTAGCTCTGATTGGACCCCTAGCCTGGAAACCTCCACATGCCATGGCTGCTCTGAATGACTTTTGAATGCTAATGTCCTCTGAATCCTCAAGAACAACATAGCTTTGATGCTTCTTTCTTAAAGATGCCTTAAATTTAATTTGAAAAGGAAACTGAAAGTATCATGGTTAATCTTCTACTCAGTAATTGCACACGGGGGTAGGAGCAAATGTTGCTGGTAAGTGAGAGAATCTTGTCTCATTAGAAACTCCAAGAGCCCATCTTTGCAGCCCTCCAAAGAGCCACCAAAATTGGTTGGAGTTTGGCACCAAACTACGGCTAGAGCCGTTCAGATGTACAGTGACAGCTCTGGCATTTTGCCCAAGAAGTAGTGCCTACTGGTCTAGAGCCCCTTCCTCTGGCCTTTAACATAATGTGGCAAATGGACCTAAGGCACCTTGTTCAGTCACAATGATTCGGCTCTTCATGGGCGGGTATTGGAGGCCTCTTCCTGTTAGATTTCATAACCACGGCCTGAGACCAGTTCGGACAATGAACCAAGTCTCAGACTGAATTTCTTCCCACGTACTTCTATTAGGGGGCATAGGACAACCGCACGTTTGTCCTAGCGTTTGATGAAGTCTCAGCAAGTTGAAGCTACCAGAGACCTTTCAGTCTCTGACGAGCACCTTGCATGCACGCAGGTGGAAACCAGAACCCCGGCAGTTGGCTCCAGCTAGCAGCTACCTTTTTCTCTTTCTTCCTTTTATTTATTTTTTTTCTTTTTAGGGCCACACTGGCACCATACGGAGGTTCCCAGGCTAGGAGTCAAATTGGAGCTGCAGCTGCCAACCTATGCCACAGCCACAGCAACGCCAGATCTCAGCCATGTCTGCAGCCTATACCACAGCTCATGGCAATGCTGGATCCTTAACCTGCTGAGCGGGACCAGGGATCGAACTGTCCTCATGGATACTCGTCAGGTTCTTTACCACTGAGCCACAGTGGGAACTCCTCCAGCTAGCTTTCTCCTGGGGGACAGAACCCCCTGAAAATGATGCAACACAGGTTGGAATTTTTACACCCTGGCTCTCACTTCAAAGAGTAGGGGCTGCTGGGTTCGCCTGTTCATCTGGGAAGGTGCCTGCACAATGATAGTTGTCCTAGTCAACCCATAAGTGAGTGCTACTCGCTTCTTCAGTGAACACGCCTTACTAATAGCCATCACGACCAGCAACACGCCCTCTGGTGCTGATGGGAGATAAATAAGTTTAAGACTTGAGATAATGCTCTGCCCTCCACCCTGGGGGTCAGGGGTGCTTCTGATTATTCTTTCAAAGGCTAAATAGCCATCTCTAAAGTGTGCTGTCCCAGTTAGGGTACTTTAGTATTCAAAACCATCCCTACTGTACAAAACTATCCTATGGGAGTTCCCGCTGTGGTGTAATGGGTTAAAAACCTGACTGCTGGAATTTCCATCGTGGCTCAGAGGTAACAAACCCGACTAGTATCCATGAAGACACGGGTTTGATCCCTGGCCTCGCTTAGTGGGTTAAGGATCCAGGGTTGCCGCAAGCTGTGGTTTAGGCTGGCAGTTGAAGCTCTGATTCAACCCCTAGCCTGAGACCTTTCATATGCCACGGGTGCAGCCCTAAATAAATAAGAGCAAAAAAAAAAAAAAAAAAATCTGGAGTTCCCATCATGGTGCAGTGGAAATGAATCCAACTAGGAATCATGAGGTCGCGGGTTCAATCCCTAGCCTCACTCAGTGGGTTAAGGATTTGGCATTGCCATGAGCTCTGGTGTAGGTTGCAGATGCAGCTTGGATCCCTCGTAACTGTAGCTGTGGTGTAGACTGGCAGCTCCAGCTCCTTAGACCCCTAGCCTGGGAACATCCATATGCTGCAGGTGCGGCCCTAAAAAGACAAAAAGACAAAAAAAAAAAAAAAAAAACCTGACTGCAGTGACTTGGGTTCCTGTGGAGGTGCAGGTTCAATCCCTGACCTGGCACAGTGGGTTAAAGGATCTGGCATTGCCACAGCTGCAGCTCGGATTCTATCCCTGGTCTGGGAACTTCCATACCCTCTGGGTTCAGCCATAAAACAAACAAACAAAAACTATCCTATGAACCACATGTCACAGTAAAACCCTTCACCTTGGACTCATTCTTTCCTGAGAGGTCAAGGTAGCCCAACCCAGCCTCCTTACCCACCTCCCAGGAGCCTCGGCTCGCTTTTCTGGCGCTGCTTTCCGTTCAGCATGGGTCAGTGCTGGGCCAGCTTCCTGTTGTCCCTGGATGACCCTCTCAGGTGAAAGCCTGCTGTGTCCACAGTTATCCAACAGCCTCAAACCCAAAAAGAAGCACCCTGGATCTCAGGTTTCAGTCTGTCCCTCTGTCAGATTCCGGGGCTCTAAAAAGCTTCCTGTCAGGTCATCTGTAAGCCCATCTCCTCAGGCCAGATCAGGAGGCTCCCAATTTACTCCTTGGGGTGGGCTGTGCTCTTGTGCGGGAGCTCGTTCTGGGCTGACACACAGCTCTCACTGGGTCCCAGCCACGCACCACTCCAGGCACAGCTGGTGGCCCCTGGTTCTGAAGACTCACTGTGGACACCCAGCTTAGTCCACCTGACTGAGGCCAGTAGGATGCAGGGTCACTTATTAATTCATTTCTTCATCCCCACTTTCACCAGAGGTTCATCGAGGATGAATGGGATTGAACTGGATTGAACCCTTTGTCCTGCCCACCCGATTTCACAGTCTGACAAGAGAGCTAGACAGAGGCATAGAAAATTACTCTACGATATGAGAAATGCTGCAACAGAGCTACCTTCAGGAGGCTGTGGAAAACCTCAAAGGGGCAACAACAAAGTTTGAGGAACCAGAGAAAATAGTCTGGAAATACTGACCTCTTTTAAAAAAAAAAGAGGAGATCCCCTTGTGGCTCAGCGGGTTAAGAATCTGACTAGCATCCATGAGGATGCTGGTTCAATCCCTGCCTAGCTCAGTGGGTTAAGGACCCCGCATTGCTGTGACTGCGACGTCAGCCAGCAGCTGAAACTCCAATTCGACCCCTAGCCTGGGAACCTCCATATGCCACAGGTTCAGCGCTAAAAAGACTACAAAGACGACAAAACAAAACAAAAACAAAAACATGTACACAGGCCCAGAGGGGAGCTGAAGCCAGGAGGGCAGAATGGCAGGCCTTCAGATTGGGAATGTCAAGAAGGGGCAGGTCTGGAGTTCTTACTGTGGCACAGCAGCTTAAGGATCCTGTGTTGTCTCTGCAGTGGCTCAGACAGCTGCTAGGGCTTGGGGGTTTGATCCCCAACTGGGCACAATGGGTTAAGGAGGTGGCATTGCTCTAGCTGTGGCTTGGATTCCATTCAATCCCTGGCTCCAGAACTTCCATATGCTGCAAGTACAGCAAATAAATAAATAAATGAATGAAAAAAATGACAGAATGAGCAGATCTTTGAAGGGTCTTGATATCAAGCTGGGGCATCTGGACTTGGTTGCAAGGGCAGAGAGAAGCCAAGCTCAAATGAACAGCTTTCCTCTGAATGAGACGTTTGGGCTTTCAGCTGCCTCAGAGTCTTAACTTGGGCCCCAGTGCAAAGGGTATGTGGGGGCTAGATCTGACTTGACACTGCCCTTGGCTGTTCAGGGTTCAGGGCACCTCTGTTCCCTTTTTGTTTTTTGCTTTTTAGGGCCGCACCTGCAGCATGTGGAAGTTCCCGGTTTAGGGGTCCAATCAGAGCTACCTCTGCTGGCCTACACCACAGCCACAGCAACGTGGGATCCAAGGCACATCTTCGACCTACACCACAGCTCACAGCAATGCCAGATCCCGGATGCACTGAGCAAGGCCAGGGATCGAACCAGTGTGCTCATGGATACTGGTCAGATTCGTCTCTGCTGCGACACAGCAGGAACTCTCCCCACCCCGCCTCAACCCCCATTCATTTTTTATCAGGCCTGAGAGGGCCTGGCAGTGAGGGCATCCATGTCACTGGCATGGAAATAAAGGAGCAAGACTCTCCCAGACTGAGCTGGCCTCGTCCCAGGGGAGAAGGTAAAGGGGAATCCTAAAACGACTCTCTTGTCCTTTGTCTGACTATAATGGATTTCTTCTTGTTATATTAAACCGAGTCCCTGATCCTGGAAACAGAAATCCAAGCTGCCATTGTCCATTCGCGTAAACAATTGATACTTTGGCCTCGTAGGGAGAGGCACCAGCTCGTGTTTACAGAGCTGTTTGCATTTGATGATGACAACATAACACAACAGAGAAAAGTCACCCTGTGGAAAAAATCTGTTTTCAGTTTGTTCTGAAAAGAAAAATCCCACTGCATCCGACGGAACAACCACGTCCAGGGTTCACAGAGAGCAGGGGACCAGGCCCCTCCGTGAGAAATTGGCCCCCGCTCCTGTTTACCTATTAGGCCAAATGGGGTTGGAAAGATTTCCAGAGACACGCTTCCTACCTGACTCGCTCACATTCCCATCTCCCATAATTAGCCAAGTCCTAATTATTCCCTATATTGTCTCTGGCGCATTCGTTGTGTGAGACAATGGTGTGTGAGACAATGGTGCATAACTCAAACACAGGGCCGGTCTAAAGGAGAAACTGGCAGAGGGCTCACGGGACGATTGCATTATTCATGAAAAGACATCAGAACAATTGGAGGAGAACATTAGATTTTAAATCACAGCAGCAATTACAAGACAATTATCCCAAATGGTGTAATTGCCACAGCTACAGGGTGTGTGGCAGAACCTACACAGCGTGCGTGTCACTTTCTTTTAATACCATGATGAACACTGGTCTGTACGTTGTAAGAGGAAATTCTGCAGAAGAAAACATTGGTCCTCCCTCCTGCTATGGACAAATGGAGCCGAAGGCCACACTTCCGTCTCTCGGGGCCCCCTGCCTGGCTTGGTCCCACATGTGCTGCTCTCGGGTCCTCCACCCTGGCCTGCGTGAATTTCAATCCAAGCATAGAACCGGAATTCCACCTTTCTAGATAATGTTCCTCAGCCAAGGACACCCTATATGGGGCAGGGAGAAGTCACTTGCTTTGCAGGCAATAAACTGGGGTTTACTTACTGTCCCAATATTTCCTGACATTGTTCAATATTTCCTGATAGCACTGCTTAGTATCCGCTACCATGTCCTGAAGGCATATGACCTGAAATATATTTTTCATATCTTTTAATCGATTGATTTTTATGGAGGTATCGTTGATTTAAAACGTGTTAGTTTCAGGTGTTTAGTAAAGTGATTCAATTATACAATATATATCTAAAATATATAGATAGATAGATACTCGTTTTCAGATTCTTTTCCACTACAGGTTATTATAAGATATTGAATGTGGGAGTTCCCGTCGTGGCGCAGTGGTTAACGAAACTGACTAGGAACCATGAGGTTGCAGGTTCGATCCCTGCCCTTGCTCAGTGGGTTAACGATCTGGCGTTGCCGTGAGCTGTGGTGTAGGTCACAGATGTGGCTCGGATCCCGCGTTGCTGTGGCTCTGTGGCTGTAGGCTGGCAGCTACAGCTCCGATTCGACCCCTAGCCTGGGAACCTCCATATGCCGCGGGAGCGGCCCAAGAAATGGCAAAAAGACAAAAAAAAAAAAAAGATATTGAATATGGAGTTCCTATGGTGGCTCAGTGGGTTAAGGACTTGACATTGTCTCTGTGAGGATGGGGGTTTGATCCCTGGCCTCACTCAGTGGGTCAAGTGTCTGGCGTTGCCGCAAGCTGAAAAGTAGTTTGCACATGTGGCTTGGATCTGGTATTGCTCCATTCTGAAGGATATGAATCAAATTCTTATGTGGGAGTGCCTCTGCGAGTAAGTTGAAGATGGAGAGATTTTGGCTTTCTCCTTGTCTGTTGCCAAACATTCTCCACCTCTTTCCTAATCTCCCTTTCCTCTTCTCTCTCTTTCCTTCTTGGCTGAATTTGCTCTAGAACCCTCAGTCTTTTCTTTTCTTTTCTTTTCTTTTTTTTTTAGAGTGCACCTGCAGCATATGGACATTCCCAGTCTAAGGGGGGCGAATCGGAGCTGTAGCTGCTGGCCTACACCACAGCCACAACAACAATGGATCCAAGCCACATCTGCCACCTACACCACAGCTCACAGCAACACTGGATCCCCAACCCACTGAGTGAGGCCAGGGATTGAACCTGCATCCTCATGGGTGCTGGTTGGGCTCGCTCACCACTGAGCCACGATGGGAGCTCCGAACTCTCAGTCTTTTCAAATGAACTCAACAAACACTCTTTAAGCACCTGTTGATTTGATAAGACCTAGTGGTATTTAAAAATGAGTATATCTTTTTGACCTGAAAATGTCACTATTTGATCTTTATTATACATTCTTGCACAGCATTGCTAAAACATGTTCAGTGATACACATTACAGTGTTGCTTGTAACACTCCCAAGTTGGAAACGATGAAAAATATCCATCAATAATAGGACTGTTAAATAAATTAGAGTGCATCCGTGCAGCAGGATATTATGCAGCTGCTAAGAGAATGTACTGATTATAGGAAGGTGTCCAGGGACTCCCAGGAAGAGAAAAGGGCATGCTTCAGAACAATGTGTACAGTTGGATCCCCTATTTGTAAAACAAATTTCACACATTTACATTTTCTTATTAAAAAACCCGGAAGGATATGAATCAAATTCTTCTATGGGAGTGCCCCTCGGGAGTAAGTTGAAGATGGGAAAGATTGCAGCTTTCTCCTTGTCTTCTGTTTAAAAGATATGTAGATTATTTCTATAGTTAAAATAAAAACATATGAAGAATATGGATCAGCTCCCTAGCCCTGGGCTCTGGACATTCAGCGATGACTAAAGGTAATGGCTTTGTACCCTGGAAGAGGCTAACGTTAAGTGTCAACTTGGCTGGACTATGGTGCCCAGATATTTGGTCCAAATTTATTCATGTTTGGTTAAATATTATTTCAGTGGGGGAGTTCCCCTTGCGGCTCAGAAGTAATGAACCTGACTAGTATCCATGAGGATTCAAGTTCAATCCCTGGCCTCGCTCAGCAGGTTAAGGATCCCGCGTTGCCGTGAGCTGTGGTGTAAGTCGAAGATGCAGCTCGGATCCCGCATTGCTATGGCCATCGGCTACAGCGCTGATTTGACCCCTAGTCTGGGATTCTCCATATGCCGTGTGTGTGGCCCTAAAAAGAAAGCAAACAAAAAACCCCAAAAAACCCCATTATTCTCTGAAGGTGTTTGTTGGATGAGATGAACACTTAAATCAATAGGCTTTCAGTCAGGCAAGAATATTCTCCATAATGTGAGTAGATCTCATCTGATCAGTTGAAGGCCCTCACAGAACAAAGACAAGTCTCTCCAGAGGACGAAGGAATTGGGCCAGCAGATTGCCTTTGGACTTGAACTATAACTCTTCCCTGAGTCTCAGATTTCAAACCACAAAATCACCATAATCCCATGAGCCAATTCCTTAAAATAAATCTCTCTCCTTATACCTTCTGTGGGTTCTGTTTTTCTGGAAAACCCAGATGAATACAAGGAGCAAATGGCTTAGTGGACTCTCCCAGGGGAGGGGTGGTGCCTCCAGGCAGTCATTGAGGCTAAACATGTGATCGCTGGGGACACCGAGGGGTGACTCAGAGGATGTTGAAGTGCTCCATAATTTTCAGCCCCCTAAAATGAATGTGAAACCTAAGAGTTACTTTCCCTGCAAAAACAGCTTCAAGAAAGTCCTCATAGGACCTTGTGGAGATTGCCCCTAGAGAGCAAGGTGCAGGATTTTAGAAAGCACCCATTCCTCGGGACCAGCAGGGCACTTGGACTCAGCCTCAAGATCTCCAAAGGCCTCAAGGAGAAGCATCTATATCGCCAAAGAGGTTCATTTTGGAAAGCTACCTCTCCCCCTCTCCCTTCTCCCCGTAATGGACAGGTCCACGATCCAGGAATGTCCAGTGGAAAGGGGGCCTCCTTTTTGATACCAGCCTCAGAAGATTCAAGATTCTTCTCATTCTCCCTGCCCCTAAGCTTTCCCAGCTCGGAAGCTCCATCTTCCGTGAATTCACCCATGATCCTCAGATATCAAGAAGATCAGTTACTACCACTTAATTATGATGCCTTTGTAGAAGCAAGAAAAATGTTTAAATATACAGAGTGAAAAGACAGAATATGAAATGCTGACTATACTGTGATTACAACTATGAAAAATTATGCAAATGAGTGAAAGACTGTAAAGTAATCATAGAAAATGAAAACAGAAATTGTTTGGGTGGTAGAAGCGTGGTGCATTCTCCTCCCCGGCAACAAAAGCTTATTTAGTATAGCCCGTGTTACCTGTCAATCAAAATGGAATGGTCCTTTTGCCTGAGGAGGACAGGGTTGGTTATCTTTACTGGTTTTGTTTCTTACCTTTAGGCCTCCTGGAACTAGAAACTGAAATCTAAGCATGTACCAAGCACAAATAGTGTTTGTTTTGGTGGGTTTTTTTGTCTTTAGAGCCGCACCCACAGCATATGGAGGTTCCCAGGCTAGGAGTCAAATCAGAGCTGTAGCCACCGGCCTACACCAGAGCCGCAGCAACTCGGGATCTGAGCCACATCTGAGACCTACACTACAGCTTGTGGCAATGCCGGATCTTTAACCCACTGAGCAAGGCCAGGGATCAAACCCACAATCTCATGGATGCTAGTCAGATTCGTTAACCGCTGAGCCACAGCGGGAACTCCTAGGCACTTACAGTGTTTATAGCAGCATCTCATTTAACCACCACCCAATTCTGTAAGGTAGATATAGTTTGTTAATGCCAGCTTTCAAAAATCTATGTGTCAGCAGGGTTGGTTACTTATGGAGTTTCTGAGGACAACAAATCTATTCTGAGTCTCTCTCCTAGTTTCTGGTGGTTTCGTGACAATCCTTGGTGTTCCCTGGTTTGTAGTCACGCCACTTCAATCTCTGTCTCCATCTTCATATGGTTTCTCCGCGTGTATGTGTGTGTTCCTTTCTTTTTTCTTTTCTTTTTAAGGCCACACCTGCGGTCTATGGAAGTTCCCAGGCCAGGGGTCCAATTGGAGCTGCAGTGGCCAGGCTACCCCACAACCACAGCAACCCCAGATCCGAGCTGCCTCTGTGACCTACACTGCAGCTCAGAGCAACACTGGCTCCTTAACCCACTGAGCCAGGCCAGGAATTGAACCTGCGTCCTCACAGAGACAATGGTCCTTAACCTGCTGAGCCACAGTGGGAAACTTTGAGTCTGTCTTTTTTATAAGGACAATGGTCCTACTGGCTTGTGGGTCACCCTAATCCAATGGGACCTTAACTTGCTCACATCTGCAATGATCCTATTTGAAATGAGGTTATATTCACTGGCATCTCAGGCCAAGAGTTTGATATCTTTCCAGGGGAAGCAATTCTACCCACAACCAGGGATGCCAAACCCAGGTTTTTCTGGAAGAAAAGCTATGCTCTTGGCTGGGACCCTCAGAAATTTGTTTTTTGTTTTGTTTTGTTTGCCTTTTCTGGGGCCACTCCCACGGCATATGGAGGTTCCCAGGCCAGGGGTCCAATCGGAGCCGTAGCCGCCGGCCTATGCCAGAGCCACAGCAATGTGGAATCCGAGCCACATCTGTGACCTACACCACAGCTCACGGCAATGCCGGATCCCGAACCCACTAAGCAAAGTCAGGGATCGAACCCTCAACCTCATGTTCCTAGTAGGATTTGTTAACCACTGAGCCATGACAGGAACTTCCCTGTTTTGTTTTGTTTTTTAGGGCTGCACCCATGGCATAATTAAGTTCCCCGGCTAGGGGTCAAATCAGAACTGTAGCCACCGGCCTATACCTCAGCCACAGCAACACAAGATCCAAGAGCTGTGTCTGTGACCTGCAGAGCTCACAGCAATGCCAGATCCTTAACCCATGGAGCAAGGCCAGGGATCGAACCCACATCCTCATGGATCCTAGTCGGGTTCGTTACCGCTGAGCCACGATAGGAACTCCCTAGAAATCTTGATAGGAGTTCGCTGGTGGTTAAGCATCTGGTGTTTGCCACTGTGGTGGTTGGGGTCACTCCTGCTCAATCCCTGGTCTGGCAATTTCTGCATGCCATGGGTGTGGCCAAAAAAAGAAAAATCTTGATTGTATAATTAGATTTTTTTTAGGTACAAAAAGAGGCAAGAGGTATTGGAACCATTTTGAAAATGCATGTTGGATGGAGTTCCCATTGTGGCTCAGTGGTAACAAAGCCAGCAAGTATCCATGAAGACTTGGGTTTGATCCTTGGCCTCACTCAGTGTGTTAAGGACCTGACGTTGCCATGAGCTGTGGTGTAGGTCAAAGACAAGGCTGGGATCTGGCATTGCTGTGGCTGTGGTGTAGGCTCGGCAGCTGTAGCTCCTATTGGACCCCTAGCCTGGGAACTTCCATATGCTGCAGGTGCGCCCCCCCCCCCCAAAAAAAAGTGTGTTGGATAATTGATGCAGTAATAAAAAAGCATCACAAGTATACCTAGAAATATTTAAATAAACAGTGCCTGACATAATATGAAAAAGGGGTAACTTAAGGCAGGAGATAGCCGCATATCTTTTGTGAATGCTGGGTTCATCAAAAAGTGAATTTAATTCTAAATTTTTCTCTCTGTAAATTCTAATTGGAGACTAAAAACTGTTGACAGCCTCTTCCTATCAAGGAACGTGAGCTTAATTCAGTGGTAAAGCGATGTGACCTCCATTATATATAGGAATAATTTATTCATACCCTTTGTCCCAGGGCAGGTAAGGAAATAGATTTACACACACACACACACACACACACACACACACACACACACACACACACACACACAGAGCAATCACAAAGGGAACAACATGGGCAACCTAGTGTTAGAAAAGAGGAGAGATTCAATTGTAATTTGTACATGTTTTCTTAAATATTTTTTAGCTCCGACAATTGTTTCCATGACTTAGATTCAATCATTTGATCCTAATTTTTGCTGGAAAATCAAAATAAAAAAGAAATAATTTAATTGGCTGACTGTGCTGTATGAACATTGCTCTTTACATTATCCAAATCCAAAATCTCTGCCACATGATGGGGAAATTAAATTTTCTCATTGTTAAAAAATCATCAGAATAATTCAGCACCATGCCTCCAGGTTATGGTTTCTCTAATTACCTTGTATCCTGAATTCTTAATTAATTATATTCTGAGACATGAAAAAGTCCCTTTGTGTTCCGAGCCCATCCTAAGCCCTTTTCTGTGTTAGGTGAATTATTTACACAGTAAATCTTATCACTGCATTTCAGTTTTGTCCCTGAAGTTGCTGCCCTTTTGGTCATTTTAATCGTATTCCTCTCAGAGTCAATCTCCTACCATTTAGAACAAGCATCCAGACTGTTGGCTTTCCCACACACCAAGATCTTGTCACCTGTCACCCAATTCCTTCGTGACCTAGTTAAATGATGGAGTTTTTTTCTGGGTCACAGGAATGATACAGCCTTCAAATCTCTGCCTGGAGAAGGAGCTCCTGAAATTGATCAGGGACTCGGCTTCATTAGAAAATGACTGGCTGAGAGAGAGGATGAGGCTCAAAACGGATGTGCAATCGCATCAAAGCCCCGAACCGCCTATCTGTGCGGAACACATTTATTTAAATAAGATGCTGGATAATGCTCCAAAGAGTTTCCTCAGAAAGCGTGACTCTAGAGAGCACCTGAGCTTTACCTCAAAAGGATTTTTCCTTTTTTATTAGTAGCTTTAATCATGATGAACGGAATCGTTCCTACAGCTGCCAGACTAGGTGGGGCTCCTGGAAATGATGAAAGCTGCTTCTATGCTGTGGGACCTGGATGAAACTTAGGAAGAGTCATACGTGGCCACCATGATTATGTGTCATTGCATGCATCACGTCATTGTCTTCCTGTGACCTACCTAGCTTAGAGATAAAGCAAATGAAGTACAGATTGATGACGTAAGGTACCTAAGCTCACACGGCTGGTGAGTATTAGAATCAAAGTTAAACATCGAGCCATGCGTACATACGTATCACCTAGAGAACTTGCCAACATGCGGGTTCTGATTCAGTGGGGCTGGGATTCTGTATTTCCAGCAAGCTCCCTGGTGAGGTCGAAGCTGCTGGTCTGTGGACCACAGTTTGAGAGCAGAGTGGCAGAGCCGACTCCACAGTCTCTAAAGCAATACATTACAGCTCCTGTGGATGGTCCTTGATGATTCCAACTGATGAAAGCACACAGGGAAACTCATATTTTGTCTTCTTTCGTGTTCTTCTAGATCATAGAGATAGACAATCTCAAGGTTAAAGTTTGTGGAATAATAATGGCTCAGACATGGCTTGATGTTATGAGAACCTCAGCATTCAAGCTCTGCAGAATCTGCTTCCGTTTTCCTCGCCCAAATCTGCCTTGACTGGACTCTCCTGTTCAAATATAGGGCCTGAGAGTCAAGCATTTAGTGTCTCAGTGGGAATGAACTCTTGATGGTTCTGCCAGGCAGCTATCTGGCCCTTCTCTGTGAGCCCTGCCCTGGACAGGCAGAGAAGAGTGGCACATGTGACAATGTTTATAGAAGTTGAGACTTCATAGGTCAGTTTTTTGTTTTTTGTCTTTTTGTCTTTTGAGAGCCACACCCAAGGCAGATGGAGGTTCCCAGGCTAGGGGTCTAATCAGAGCTGTAGCCACCTGCCTACATCAGAGCCACAGCAACTTACAACACAGCTCACAGCAACTTACAACACAGCTCACGGCAACACTGGATCCTTAACCCACTGAGCGAGGCCAGGGATCGAACCCTCAACCTCATGGTTCCTAGTCGGATTCGTTTCCGCTGGGCCACGACAGGATCTCCAAGACTCCATGGGTCAGTTCTCACGGTGGTGGCAAGAAGCCATAGCAGCCTGCAACCTAAGTCTCCTGAGAATCTAGAACAGCAGTACAGCTTCTGGAACGTGGTGCCAGCTCCATGCTCTTGGTAGAGAGAGTGAGTCACAGAGGTTGCTCCATACTGTATATAACTATTGGGGGGATTACTATTTGATGAAATCTTTTTGAAAGCAATTAAAATAGGAAAAACACTCGGACTTAAAAATGGACATATTCTTGGACCTAAAAATTCTGCTTCCAGAAATCCATCCTTTAGAAATCCTAACACAAGTGCACATTGTTTATTTGTTTTGTTGCCGTGTCCAGCGTTGCAGGGCAACGGGGAATCCTGGAAGAGGGATGGCGCGGTACAACAAAGACACACAAGACTACTTTACATTTAGAAAGTGGGGGACCAGGAGGCACTCTGTTCGCAGAACAAAAGGCCAAAAGGCTTTAGCCCACACGACTTTTATTAAGGAAGGTGATGAGATTAGTGGGGAAGGTGATGAGATTAGTATTAGTGGGATTAAGGAAGGTGACCAGATGAGTGGGCAAGAACAGGCACAGGCAGTGACGAGGTTATCGTCTTAGTGATATCCCTTAGGACAGAGCGCACTTGTTTATAGAATAACATGAATATTTGTCTTCCAAGGAGACCCTGTACTTTAGAACTTTGCGTCCACAGACACTTGCCTTCTGCAGAGTTCAGCCGTTCAGTGGTCTCTAACATTTTGTCTTTTTAGGGCGGCTTGTGCGGGGCATGTGGAAGTTCCAGCTAGGAGGCGAATCAGAGCAGCAGCCACAGGCTTATGCCACAGCCACACCAGATCCGAGCTGCATCTGTGACCTCCACTGCAGCTTGGCCATGCTGGGGATCCTCAACTTAGTGAGCAAGGCCAGGGATCGAACCCACATCCCCATGGACACTAGTCGGGTTCCTTACCTCTGAGCCACAGTGGGAACTCCCCCATGCGCACATGTACACAAGAATGTTCATGGGAGCACTGCCTAAACATTAAAGCAGCCCATCAAGAAGGGCATAACTAACGTGTATGCTAAGAAATGAAGCAAATGAGTATAATAAACTAGAAACACACTCACAGATATTGAAAACAAATGAGTGGTTACCAGTGGGGAGAGGGAAGGAGAGAGGGGCAAGATAGGGGTGTGGAATTAAGACATACAAATGACTAGGTCAAAAATAGATAAGCAGCAAGGATATATTATACAGCTCAGAGAAACATAGCCATTCTTTTGTAATCACTTTAAATGGAGCATATTCTATACAAGTATTCAATCACTGTGCTGTACTCCTGACACGAATATAATATTGAAAATCAACGATACTTCATTTTTTAAAAAGGACATAATTAAATAAAATTATGAAAAAACCACGATGTGGAAAACAATGTAGCCATTAAGCAGAGTACAGCGTTGACCCGCGAAGACGTCGAAGACAGAGTGTTACACAGCAAGTTTCAGGAAAATGCATAAAACAGGATCTGTTAGGTGACTCTCTCCCATCTACATACATGTATTTGCACACACACAGAAAGGCTTCACTATCTGAACCCTTCACGTTAGGAGGTTGTGTAGGGAAGCAAAAGTATTCACACTAAGAAAATACTCACCAATAGGAGTTCCCGTCATGGCTCAGTGGTTAATGAACCCGACTAGGAATCATGGGGTTGCAGGTTCGGTCCCTGGCCTTGCTCAGTGGGTTGAGGATCCGATGTGGCTGTGAGCTGTGGTGTAGGTTGCAGATGTGGCTCAGATCCTGAGTTGCTGTGGCTGTGATGTAGGCCGGCGGCTACAGCTCCAATTCAACCCCTAGCCTGGGAACCTCCATATGCCTCAGGAGGGGCCCTAGAAAAGGCAAAAAGAAAAAGAAAGAAGAAAGAAAGAAAATACCAATAAATGGAAAACTTGTAGAAATAGTTTCTACTCCAGCATGTCACTCCACTTATCCCTGCTGTCAAAGTCTGTGCTGCTCTGACTCTAGCTGATCATGGGCTCTGTGTACTCAGTGTCACTCAGGTCAGTGCACCTGACTGCCCAGTGAAAGGGCACATCTGGAAAATGATGCATGGTTTGAGGAAGCCTGACATAGTGTCATGGGAGAGCCGATTGAATCTTATGGAATCCAGTGGGTCAGTGAGACACTTATAGATCAGAAAACATGTAAAAAGGAAACAACTAATAAAGATCACACAAAAAAGGAAAAACTTGAGGCCTTCCTTTTGGGGCTCAGCAGGTTAAGAACCAGACTAATATGCACGAGGATGCAGTTTCAATTCCTGGCCTCGCTCAGTGTGTTAAGGATCTGGGGTTGCTGCAAGCTGGGGTGGAGCAGCAGATGTGGCTCGGATCCAGCGTCGTGGTGGCTGCAGATCTGTAGCTGCAGCTCCAATTTGCCCCCTAGACTGGGAACTTCCCTATGCCACAGGTGCAGCCCTAAAAACAAAATGAAACACAAATAAACAAAACAAAGAACAAACACAACAAAAATTTGTTCAAGAATAATTTGAATATAAAGGGTTTAAAAAAGGCTTCCTACATTTTCAAAGAAATAACAATGATCCTGCTTGTTTTGGAGGAGGATGTGGGAGGGGGACACCAGTTGAAAAGTACAGGGGAGGAGTTCCCATCGTGGCTCAGTGGTTAACGAATCTGATTAGGAACCATGAGGTTGCGGATTTGTTGTTGTTGTTGTTGTTGGTATTTATTGGGCCGCTCCCACGGCAAATGGAGGTTCCCAGGCTAGGGGTCGAATCGGAGCTGTAGCCACCGGCCTACGCCAGAGCCACAGCAACTCGGGATCCGAGCCGCGTCTGCGACCTACACCACAGCTCATGGCAACGCCGGATCGTTAACCCACTGAGCAAGGGCAGGGATCGAACCCGCAACCTCATGGTTCCTAGTCGGATTCGTTAACCACTGCACCACGACGGGAACTCCGAGGATGCGGGTTTGATCCCTGGACTTGCTAGTGGGTTAAGGATCCGGCGTTGCCATGAGCTGTGGTGTGGGTTGCAGATGCGGCTCAGATCCCGAGTTGCTGTGGCTGTGGTGTAGGCCAGTGACTACAGCTCCAATTAGACCCCTGGCCTGGGAACCTCCATTTGCCGCAGGAGCAGCCCTAGAAAAGGCAAAAATACAAAAAAAAAAAAAGTACAGGAGACCATTTGTGCTTTGCTTTGAATGCCTTTGATTATCTCTGCATTTGCATAAGAAAGCAGTCCTCTATTACTTAGAGCAATATTTTTTAAAATTCCAAAAATTGTACTCATAAAGATTCTCCTTTTGAAAATGTTAATATATATCTCTGTAGAAAATGTCCTGAAATAACATACCCTGATATGCCAGTGATCTTTTTTTGTCTTTTTTGCCAGCCTACACCACAGCTCATGGCAACACCAGAACCTTAACCCACTGAGCATGGCCAGGGATGGAACCTGCATCCTCATGGACAGTAGTTGAGTTTGTAACTGCTGAACAGGAACTGCCAACTGATCATTTTTAGAGACATATGTATCTAGGGGTTCTTTAAGACTTTCTTTTGCCTGTCTTCATTTTTTTCATTTTTGTAATGAACATGCACTGGTTTGGAAGTAAGAAAAAAGTGGAAGAAAGAAAAAGAGAGAGAGAGAGAAAGAAAGAGAAAGAAAAGGAAAGGAAAGGAAGGAAGGAAGGAAGAAAGAAAGAGAAAGAAAAGGAAAAGAAGGAAGGAAGGCACAGGGAAGGAGGAAGGAAGGCAGGACACTATAAAAATTAAATTTTTAAACATTTAAAAAAATGTTTCCAAATTTTCTATTTTTAAGCCACTCATTCCCGCTTGTTAGGCTGTTTTAAATTTGAGGTCAGTTTGCTCTAAGTTATCATTTATTGTTAGATATTTAGGTTATTCCAAACCTTCTTTATTAAAAGCAGTACAGAACCAGCATAATTGCCTGAAAATTACTTGGCATTTTATTATTTTTTAAATTTATTTATTTTTTGTCTTTTTGTCTTTTCTAGGGCCGCTCCCGTGGCATATAGAGGTTCCCAGGCTAGGGGTTGAATCAGAGCTGTAGTCACTGGCCTACACCACAGCCACAGCAACTCGGGATCCGAGCCGCGTCTGCAACCCACACCACAGCTCATGGCAACGCCGGATCCTTAACCCACTAGCAAGTCCAGGGATCAAACCCGCAACCTCATGGTTCCTAGTTGGATTCGTTAACAACTGCACCACGACAGGAACTCCCTTAACTGGCATTTTAAAAGAAAAAAAATAGAGACAAAAATGGAAGAATTTTGAGAAATGGGCCAAATGCTTTAAGGTGAGTGACTACCTCAGTTGGAAAATTTCCCTGTTGTGGACAAAAAGAAAACTAGCGACCAGGCATCACAATTTTTGAAAAGCATTATATATTGACCAGATTGCTTCCACCTAGATATTTGGGCAGAATTGTGTTGGATGGATTTTTTTTTTTTTTTGTCTTTTTAAGGTCACACCCACGGCATATGGAGGTTCCCAGGCTAGGGATGGAATTGGAGCTATACCAGCCAGCCACAGCCACAGCCACAGCCACGCCAGGTCCGCCCTGAGTCTGTCACCTACATTACAGCTCACAGCAACACTGGATTCTTAACCTACTGAGCAAGGCCAGGGACCGAACCCGCAACCTCATGGTTCCTAGTCAGATTCGTTAACCACTGCGCCACGATGGGAACTCCTGGTGGAAATTTTGGTGAGTCTATGCAGAGAATAGCAGGCTTGATGCTGTCCTCTGAAAGCCCTGCTATTGAGGTGGGCTCTTACTTGTGTTTGGGAAAGTGAATTTCAGGAGGGGTTCCCACCATTTCAGTATGCTTTACGCTGAACATCTGTATTCCTTCTGGAGTCTGGAATTTTGGTACAGTCCAAGCAGGGACTGTGGACAAAGCCAGCTTTCAATGAAACCCAGGTGCTGAATATCCAATGAGCTCCCCTGGTTGGCGATATTTCACAGCCATGAGTAGAAGTCTATGTTGAGTCTGAGCTGTCCTGGGGAATCACTGAACCTGAGAGTGGTCTTGGGGAGTCTCGACCCAGGAATAGAAAAAGGAACTGACCTTTCCATAAAGACCTGTTTCCGAGCTAAGAACTAGCCCTTTTATTTCAGAGAACCAGAGGAGAATTAAGATAAATGTAAAAAATCTTTTTCTTTTCCTCTCTCCCCAGTTGGACCCCAGTTGCGGCACATGGAAGTTCCCAGGCTGGGGGTGGAATTGGAGCTGCAGCCAAATCTGTTTCAAAGCTGCCTCCTCTTCTCTACCCCTGACTTAGTTCAGATAGACCAAGGCAAGAGCCTCCTGACTTCTCTCTCTCTCTTTTTGTCTCTTTTCAGGGGCACACCCACGGCATACAGTGGTTCCCAGGCCAGGGGTCAAATTGGAACTGTAGTTGCTGGTCTACACCACAGCCACAGCAACACAGGACCCGAGCTGCATCTTCGACCTACACCACAACTCATGGCAATGCTGGATCCTTAATCCACTGATCAAGGCCTGGGATTGAACCTATGTCCTCATGTATATTAGTCAGATTAGTTTCTGCTGTGAACTCCGCAATGTTATTATTATTATTATTATTTTGTCTTTTCTAGGGTGGCACCGGAGGCATATGGAGGTTCCCAGGCTAGGGGTCCAATCGGAGTTGTAGCCACCGGCCTACGCCAGAGCCACAGCAACACAGGATCTGAGCTGTGTCTACAAACTACACCACAGCTCACGGCAACGCTGGATCCTTAACCCACTGAGGGAGGCCAGGGATCGAACCTGAAACCTCATGGTTCCTAGTCAGATTTGTTAACCACTGAGCCACGACAGGAACTCCCCCAATGTTATTTCTTAATTGACATTTCTGTATGGCCCCACCATTTTGGAGGTATGGATGGAGATTTAAACAGCTCTCTTCCTGCTATGAGTGGCCATGGGAGCAACAGGGACAGGAACCCTCTCCTGGTGCTCGATTCATGAACACATCGCTGTGCTGTTGGGATGAAAGGCGGGAGACTTCGAGCCTTCTCAACACTCGCCTCTCTTAAAATCCTTCTCACGGCAGTTACTAAATTCGCCAAGGTGAGGAAGGATTTATAAAATCAAGGGGATTTAGCTGGAGACATCATTGATTATTTTTTCAATCAAAAATGTCTAGTGAGGCTGAGAATTTTACTGGGAACCTGCGAAACAAAGACAGTGAGATTCCACTCTGCCCTCAAGTAGCTCCTGGTCTGGGTGGGGAGCCAGTGGTCTGCTGGCATTTGTTCATAATGGTTTTCCAGAGCCCACTGCTAGACCACTGGGAATTTGTATTACAACCTTGGTAGTTTGTTTTTTTATTTTATTTTATTCTAAATTTCTTTTTAAATTTGTATTTGTTTATTTATTTATTTTTGCTTTTTAGGGCCACATCTGTGGCATATGGAGGTTCCCAGACTAGAGGTCTAATCGGAGCTACAGCTGTCAGCCTACACCACAGCTCACAGCAATGCCGGATCCTTAACACACCAAGTAAGGCCAGGGATCAAACCTGCAACCTCATGGTTCCTAATCAGATTCGTTTCCTCTGAGCCATGATGGGAACAACTGTTTTTTATTTTAATTGTCATTGTTGTTGTTGTTGTTTAGGGCATACCTGTGGCATATGGAAGTTCCCAGGCTAAGGGTCACATTGCACCTGGAGCTGCAGCTGCCGGTCTACACCATAGCTACACCAATGCCAGATCCAAGGGGCATCTGTGACTTATGCCGAAGCTTGTGGCAACACCAGAACCTTAACCCAGTGAGCAAGGCCAGGGATCAAACCTGCATCCTCCTGGATAATTGTTGGGTTCTTAGATGGGGAACTGCTTACCTTGGTAGTTTGAAACTAAGTTCCCACAGTGGCACATCTTGTTAAGAATCTGAATGCAGCATCGGGGTCATGGCAGAGGTTTGGGTTTGATCCCTGACCCTGCACAGTGGGTTAAGGAATCTGGTGTTTTGGCCTGGATTCCATCCCTGGCCATTAAAAATAATAGTAATTAATTAATTGGATTTCCCTGTGGCTCAGTGAGTTAAGAATTCGGACTCGTCACTGCTGTGACTCTGGTTATTGCTGTGGTAGGGGTTCGATCCTTGGTCTGGGAATTTCCACTTGCCTCAGCTGCACAAAAAAAAAAAAAAAAGAAAGAAAGAAAGAAAGAAAGGGGAAAAACAAACAAACAAACCAGGCATCACACAATGTTTATACCATGAAAATTGGCAAGTGCAACAAATTGGCACTCCCCCTCTTTTATGCGAGTAAACATTTACCCGCCTAGTAATGGACAAGTAACCGCACTTAACTCTGTCCACACAGTTTCCAGCAAGGAGAGTTTGTTTTTTGTTTTTTGTTTTTGTCCTTTTAGGGCTTCACCCTTGGCATATGGAGGTTCCCAGGCTACGGGTCCAATCGGATCCTTAACCCACTGAGCAGGGCCATCCTGGTTCCTAGTTGGGTTCTTTAACCACCGAGCCTCAACTGGAACTCAGCAAGGGGAGTTTGAATGCTAAGCCTGAGGCCATTCCCTGGAGAGGGGCTCCAGGATCCTGGTCAGGGTGGGGCAGGTGGAGTTTTGCTTCGGGCAAACTCCCCGGGCAGCCCAGGCCCTGAAGAGGGGGGCCTCTTTGCTGCTGGTGCTCAGATAGGGTAAGTTCTCTAGGCAGGCCCTGGCCCTCCCCCACCAAGGCTAGGCAGAGGGGGTCCCTCCCCTTCTGGAGCCCTCCCTGGTCTCAAGCTAACTTCTTCTTTTTTTTTTTTTTTGTCTTTTGTCTTTTGTTGTTGTTGTTGCTATTTCTTGGGCCGCTCCCGCGGCATATGGAGGTTCCCAGGCTAGGGGTTGAATCGGAGCTGTAGCCACCGGCCTACGCCAGAGCCACAGCAACGCGGGATCCAAGCCGCGTCTGCAACCTACACCACAGCTCACGGCAACGCCGGATCGTTAACCCACTGAGCAAGGGCAGGGACCGAACCCGCAACCTCATGGTTCCTAGTCGGATTCGTTAACCACTGCGCCACGATGGGAACTCCAAGCTAACTTCTTCTGATATCGCTCCTTTGAAAGATCAGTTTGTTAAACTCAACCTTCTCATTCATCCCTCCCCCAATTTCCTCTTTGTTAAGCTTTGTTTTCTATGTCTCTGTCTGAGATGAACAGATACAGATCACATATATAAAATAGATAACCAACAAAGACCTACTGTATAGCACAGCAAATTTTACTCAATATTTGGTAATAACATCTAAGGGGAAAAAATCTAAAAAGTATATATATATATATATGTATATGTATATACACACATAGATATATACATATATATCTCTGAATCACTTTGCTATATATCTGAAAGTAACATTACATGGTAAATCAACTGTGATTCAATCAATTAATCAATCAGGGGAGGAAGGAAGAAGCCCAAGAAAACCAAAAATAAAAACGAGCAAAAAAGGGAGCTCCCTTTGTGGCGCAGCAGAAATGAATCAGACTAGGAACCATGAGGCTATGGGTTTGATCCCTGGCCTTGCTCAGTGGGTTGAGGATCTGGCGTTGCCGTGAGCTGTGGTGTAGGTCGCAGATGTGGGTGGGATCCCACGTTGCTGTGGCTGTGGTGTAGGCTGGCAGCCACAGCTCTGATTCAACCCCTAGCCTGGGAACTTCCATGTGCCACGAGTGTGGCCCTAAAAAGACAAAGAGACAAAAAAAAAAAACAAAACAAAAAAACAAAACAAAAAAAAAACAAAGCAAAAAGGATCAATTTATCCTACCCTCCCATCTTCTGTATATATTTTGATTTTCATTCTCTATAGAAAAATTTCTAGAGCTCTTTGGAGGAAAACTCAAGTGTTCATTGTGCCCTAAACTTTTGGATTGATTTGTTTGTTTGTTGGTTTAGGAAGAGGTGTGCTGGAGGAAGGGTGTTTACGAAAGATTACTGTAATAAGTTATGACCCTTATTTGTCCAAACCTTCAGCACTGTTTTCGTTCTTCTCAGAAAAAAAAAACCTTACAGGGGATGTGACCAGCAAGAAGCCATCTAAGCAACACAGGTGTCCCAGAGCCAATGGAAGTCTTTCTGGAGGTAAGAAGTTTCTGAAAAGAAACCCACCATCCCTACAAATCTAAGTGCTGTGTGAGCAATAAACTGATAAAGAAAAGGCAACACTTAAAAAGAGTCAACACAATTGCTGGTTTCATTTTTTTTTCTTTTTACTCGAAAACTTGTTTTAACCATCAAATTTTGGCAGTTACAAACCTGTACATTGTTGGGTTTTTTTTTTTTTTTTTGGCTGTCCTTTTTTGTTGTTTGTTTTTTGCTTTTCTTTCATTTTTTTAGGAAAAAAAAAACAAAAACACAAGACTGAATACTGCCAACAGCAATATATGCAGAAAAAATCCATTTCCGTAAGGGACAAGAGTCACTTTAAGTGTTAGCTTCCCCTTTGCATAAGATTTGGTGCATGATATGTGTGCAAGATTAGGTGAACACACGCGTGTGGAGAAATGATACACTTCATTCTAAATCAGAAATGACATAAAAATCATGTACTCAATACCTGGACAAAACACACTCGTTTTTTAAAATGTCAATAAAAACATTTTCTTGGAAATCGAGAATGTTCAATGAAAACAGTAAAACCAAAGGAAGGTTACAGTACAGTTTGAAATGATTAAGAAACATCATTTTCAAATCTAAAATCCTGTGTGTGTGTGTGTGTGTGTGCTTGTGTGCGTGCATGTGTGTGTGTGTGTGTGTCGTTACCTCAAAAGTTTGCAGACCAACAGCAATGGATGACTGAGAATTATATTCGACCCCCCAAATTAAAGCATCCTGATAGGCATCAAATACAGTATCTACAAAAGCCTGGAAAATTGAAACCATTATATACAATTTTATAAACATTTTAAACACCAAAACATACATCTTTTACAAACCAGCCTGTTTGTAACAGGTAAATTTACAAGACAGTCTCTCTGATACAGTGCTTAAAAAAGAACTGCTTCCATTTCCGAACACATTTGAACACATTTGTCACTTCCCGAAATGCAGTAGTATGGGCTCATAAAATTGTTAAATAGTAGCAATTCAGGTATTTGTTTGCCGGAAGGGTACCACAGTACATACTAATGGGTCCAAACACGCTCCAAATGACTCTACGATCCTCTAGTGCATCCTAAACACTGGAAGAGACTAATTATGGCCTTTGTGTAATATTACATACTTGTAATTATTGCTTTTCATTATTACATAAGGAAAGAAAATCTTATTCTTTTCCTATCCCTTAGCCAGCTGGCTAAATATTCACTGATGCCAAATCCACAAATGGTGACTTTAAACCCTAGAATTATACAACCAGCAGCTTAAAGACATTGTGGATTTCCACCAGAATAATGTGCAGTTAAACATTGCAGGACAAAGCCCAGCAAAAACACATAACCGCCTTCTCACAGACCACACAAAACGATGACGCTGAGACATGCCTCTTCAAATCTCCATTTCTCGTGGTTTGAAGCTAAAAACATAAACACAAAAGCCTAACCATTTTAGCAATATCTCTGCACTGGGAGGGCAACGGAGTGAAGAGACGAGACAATTATCTGGGCAACTCATGCAAAATGAACATCAGATCTTCCTGAATTATTTCCCATGAAAGTGTTTTCTGCATCCTAAATGACTGATTTTGCTAATCTCTTCTCTCGATCCCCGACATTGATTATGCAGACTCAGCATTAATGGGGGCAGCGGGCGGAGTGGGGGTGAGAAACACACAGGAGTTGGCCAATAATATTTTCCTTGCTTTTTTCCAGACTGTGCTGGCGATTCCCCAGTGTGGTTCCAGGTAAGATCCAGGAATGCATCATCAATTTTCTTTCCAGGCTTCAGCCTGATGGTCTGACAGGGTAACACTCCAATCCATAGACTCAACCTTGTCCTTATTAATGTCTTCTACAATGGCATTCCATGAACTGGTAGGATATGAGTACTTGGAGAGCTGGCATAGAATGAAACTCAGCAGCAAAATATTTATAGAAGAAAGTAAATAAATGAAATACCCACTGTATTCATCTCTTAAAGCCCCATAGCTTCTGCTTACTGTATGACAAACATCACTTATCCAGCTACTTTCAACCTAATCAGAATGTGTGCAATATAGGTAAAGTGCCTAAGACAGGCTATGGAAAATGGCTTCCAGAGGTAGCACATATATGTTAGAAAAAAAGGGAAAGACACTAATTGGCTTAAATATTTCCCACATGGTTCATCACGGTGGAGGGGGTAGGAATAAATACCAGGGCTGATAGGGAGGGGGGAAAAAATGCACCTGGTAGGTAATATGATAATCAGGGTTCATTCTATTTTCTGATTTGTCTGAATTCTATTCTGTAATTATCATTCCACCCTTATTTTAGAAAACATTCATTTGGCAGAAGCAGTTTGGATAGATGTCCAAAGAAATGTGTGAATTCTATGACTGCATCCTTCCTAGGAGGCTGCCAGTCAACCTAAGACCGTGAGGCTTCCAGAGAAATACTCTCCAAGAGTTCTCTCTTCTAGCATATTCCAAGCAGGAATGGTGGGTGGTCAGAAGGTCCAGCAGAAATGGGCACATTCCATGGGGCAGGCAGTTTCATGGGGACCAATGTTATACAGAAAGAATATTGGCCAAGTGGATGGCTTGTCGATCCTGTTCGGCTACTTAACTTCCTGTGTGAGCTCGGGCAAGTCTCTTCCTCTCTCTGGGTATTTTTCCACTTTTATAAAATAAGGGAATTGGACCAGAAGACCTTAAGGACCCTTCCAGCTCTTGAATCAGTGGTCTTGGCCTGAGTGTAAACCATCTTGGAACCTACAGGGAAATCTAATTATCTGAAACTCAAAAAGATACCACGTGTTTAAAGGTAATAAATCAAGATGTAACTAACACATGCTTGTCTGGCATACATTTAGCTGTAGAGCTACCCTGCAGAAACTCAGGGGAAGTTATCCTGAAGAAAGAGGTCTTTTATATAGGTCAGAGCCAAGAGTGGGCACAATTTTCTTGGGTGATTTCACCAGCACATGAGGATCTATTTATTTCTTCATTACTGTGTCGGTCAGGCACTCTGCCTGGAGGGGACGCCGAGTAAGCAGGAGTGACTCATCGGCATTAATCTCCTTCTAATATTTCCTGGGGGCAAGACATGAAGTGTTGGTTTTATTTGGATGGTTTTTCTTGTCACTGCATTATCGAAAGTGTCACCACGATTCTATTCTAGACCATTAGTTCGTCATTTTCTCTGTGATTCTTGCAAATGGGTTTCTTACATAAGAAAAATACCAAAGACTTTATTCTCCAAAGCAGCCTTAGTGAAATTCATTTATTTCAAGACCACAGTGCAGATAATGCTTCCGTGAGTAGGTCTGACCAAGAGAGAGGAAGAGGAGAAAAACTGAAAAAAATCTGTGAAGTGTATGCATGTACTCAGGAAGCTTGGGAATGGAAAGGAAATATTTTTAACCACAATCTTTGGAAACATTGACTCCTACAAAGAAGTGGATTAAACACAACTGAAACAATTAAAAATATGTCTGATACACAGATTGAGGACAGAACAGTTGACACACCAATGCCATATGTCATCAGAAACTGTGGACACAGAGATTTGCTCATATGCAGATAGTGCAAATATGCATTTCTTTACCACGGCCGCTGTGCACGCAGCCACGATCTGGTTGAAGCAAAAGAGGAAAGTCACTCAATTCGTCACCTTTAGGCTTCGAGTATCGGATTATTGTATTTCCAGTGGGATGATTCTCCTGACAATTTTGGAAACTCAAGGCCAAAGCCTGCAGGTCGGATGAGAGGAGAACCCCAAGGTGTGATGGAACTTGACACATTTTTCAAATAAGTTTAGTTTGGTAAAACTATAACAAAATAGTGTTTTTCTTTTGCTAAAAAAGCACGGTTTTTGCTTCAAGTTACTATAAATGGCAGTACCAAAATAAAGTTAACTGAACCGGAATAAAATATGGCGTTCGGAGTTTCTCTAATATCATTACTATCAGAGAAACTGGAAGGTTGGCCTCGCTGGCAGGATTTCTAACAGAGTCCATATCCTAAAACCTTCATGTCACCTTTCCTCAAGAGCAGCCTTATTGAGTGCAAGCACGTATTTGTACATAGGCCCAGACACACACACACACACACACACACACACTATTATAATTTATACACAAGAACTAATCTACTCTCTTCCCCTTTTTAAACATGTAATTGCATTTATAATGATGATGCTGCCAATTTAAAATAACATGTACCTTTTACCTGCATTATCAAGAACTGTGATTATCTAGCAGAAAACTTTGAGTATAATATTTTCTTTTTTCCCCTGAATTTGTGACTTCTGCTTACACCTTTCAATATCTCTCATTCTAGAGAACAATATACCAAAATATTCCTTTTTAAAAAATTTTTGGTCTTTTTATTTCCTGATTCTCAGGACAAAGGCCAATTTCTGTAGCAAGGTGAAAGTGTAGTTACAGCCAAGAATATTTACTGGAAAACACAAAGACAGATAATCACATTCTATCAAATGTTTGCACAACCTACACCTTCTCCCCAGCCTATGAATCAGAACCCAAATACCCTCATGTACTCCTCTCCACTGATATCTTTCTCAAAGATCATAAAACCCAACTATATTATATTGGATGCTTAACACAAACAAAAATAACTGAGCATACTAAACATGTTACCCAAACCTAATTTTATAGCTGGAAATTGGGCAGCTTATTTATTTTTTAAAGGTGATTTTAAAGGCTTCAGCCCATTTTCTTATTTGTAATAATATTCGTTCCTCTTTTCTTTTGCCTAAGAGACTAACTTTTCCAACAATCATAAGTACTATTTTCATCCCCCCCCCCCACCATTGGCTCAAAATTACAGGCAACAATGCCTCTGCTGTTGCCAGCTATTAATACTGCATGGACCGAAGCTGTAACACTTTCCAGGGCACAATACTGCGCAAAGCCATACACGATGGACTGCATAACTTGGTGGAACTCTTTTCCCCCCTTTAAAAACTCGGTGCGTGTTCTCCGTCATGAACGCAGAGACGCACCGCCAGAGGGATCGGTCACCTCTCAGAAACAATTTCTGAGCCTTTCCTCGTCACCCAACTGGAGTCGAGCTTGCTTGAGACAGTATGAGAAGTTCCCTGCGGAGAAGACCGCCTTCCTTGCTCGCTCAAGCTCAAGACAGGATCCTCCCCGAAGATGCTGCGCTCAACACAGGACCCTCCGCGAAGATGCTGCGAGGGCAGCCAGTCTCCCTCCGGGTTTCCGCAACGAACAGCGCGCAGCAGCGGAGGCGCGTCCTCTACACTTGGGTCTGGTGCTGGGTCTCTACAAAGGGAATGTGAAGGCTGGCGAGGCTGAGCTCCCCGACGCTCTCATAGTCACTCATGGCTACCTCGGAGTCGTCAAAGCCGCAGCTGGCTGACACATCCGAGGACGATGTGCCTCTGGAATTGTGCAAGGAGAGTGACCCACTGTCTGCCGGGCCCGCTGCCGCCGCCTCTGTGCCCTGGTTCATGCTCACGGCGAAAGTACTGAATTCACAGGCGGCGGGCGCGCCCACCAAATCCGATTCGTTGGGGAAGGGGTGAGGAGGCAGGTACTGGCTGGGATGGAACTGGGGCCTTCTCCGGCAGTCTGGGCTCAGGGTGCTGGCCAGCGAGACGGGCTGGGAGGGTGGCAGGGCCTCGTACTGGTCCGGGAAGTCCTCTGGCAGGGGCGGGGGCAGCTGGTCCTGACTCAGGAACTCCTCTTCGTGGGGGGGTGGGTACTCGCTGTCGATGTCGTAGCCGCCCAGGTAGTAATCGCTCTCCAGCTCCCGCGTGCTGCCCTGGTGCGCAGAGCCTCCCTCCTGGTTTTCATAGTTGGGCACCTCTTCTATGTCCGACAGGCGGGCCCCTGGCATCCAGTCAGAGGTGTCCCAGTGATAGGCTGTGAGAGAAAGAGACAAGTCGCGTTGGTTAGTTTCCTCCAGAACGGAGTTCGGGGCGGGGCTCAGAAAGGAGCAGGCAAGGAACCTGACATGCGGTTCTTCAGAATTAACAGGAAGATGCTAACATCCAGGAGACCCTAGGAAGCCAGGGTCCCCTGCATGCTTTGAACAAGGGTCTCAGGGGCCAGCCATGCTCTGGCCTGGAGAGTTGAAGGTGAGGGCAGTTCTGTGCAGCGTGTCTGGTTGTTGCAGCTTCTCCCACTCAGCCATGACGGAAACAATGGCCAGGGAGGGCATGCGAGGAAACAGTTCTAGAACCCTCTCCCCTCCATTCCCTCTTCCTAGCCATAGGCTAAGTGCAGAGCCAGGCAGGCAGCATGCTTGAAGAGGGAGATGCATCAGTCGAGGTAGACCAGGAGGCAGGGAGATGTGTGCACACATGGATGAATGGCTGAGCAGGGGAGAGGCTGGGGGAGGGATGCTGGTAGGGCTTTCACCTCCAGTACCAAGCACACAGGATGCCTGGAACATGCAAAATTCAGGTCAAAGAAACTCAGAAAGGATGGAGGGAGAGGAACAGGGTAAGAACAAACTCAGCAATTCCAAACACATAAGAAACACGTGATGCCGGGGGCATGGCAGTCACCTCGGTTGTAGTTCTGTCCTTGATCCATGACAGACACTGTTTAAATACAAAGTGAGAAGTAAAACAGACATTCCGAGCCATGTGAAGAGGATACAACAGAACATTTTAGATGACTTGCAAACAGTGCTCCTGTTTCTCCCCATTTTTATTTACGAAAAGATAAATCCAGTCTCTACTAGGCCTGATTAGTGTTAAATCACTAATAAAAGCTACCTGATTGAAATCAATCCCCATAATACTATAGTTTGGAATGATTTCTTAAATAGTCCCAGCTCACAGTAGGTGCTCAATCAATACATGTTGAATGTAAGAATGAATTTAGTATTATTACTCTGGCTTCCAACTAAGTGGGTACTCTTCTCCTGGAAGGGATTTTATAAAAAGTGTACCTCATACAGTGAAAAAAATTATAAACTGAATTTTGTTTTCAAAATTGTAAAATTCACTCCAATCCAGAGAGAGACATTCAGCGTCTCACTGGAAACCACCTATTGACCGCCCCCTCTTGTTGGAAGCTAATTAAAATCACTCCAAGTTCATAAACTAAATAAGCTACAAGGATATACCTTAAAGCAGAAAGAATATAGGCAATATTTTATAATATTGTGGAGTATAAGTGGAGTATAACCTTCAAAAGTTGTGACTTATAATAACTATAAGTGGAGTATAACCTTCAAAAGTTGTGACTCCTATGTTGTACGCCTGAAAATATAATATTGTACAGGTATTCTTCAATAAAGATAAAATAGTAAATAAAATAAAATCACCCCCAGTTCAAAGTAACAAGAAAGCAATATTTCCAAAAGGGTAACTTCGCACAGAGAAATTCTACAGAAGAAAACAGTAAATACCTTCATTCTCTATAGTGTCAACTACATTGTTGACAAGCTGAATGACAGTCACTATGGATGCTTGTGGCCAGGAAAAGAAGACAGGAGGGAGGGGAAGGACAGCTTCAGGTTAGTTTGTATTTTAAACATACGTTCACTTGTCTTAACAACATCAATGGCAACTACAAAGGCACAGCACGCAAACACACAAAGCTTCCCATGGTTCATCCACTGGACTCTAGGGGACACTTCTTTCTAGGGACAGCAATGAATCAGGGACCAGTCCTCCTGAAAGGCATGACCGGCAGGAATTGCAGGATCATATTTCATACCTCACGGCCCCGTGAAATCAATCTAGGAAGGCAGAGGCTCATAAGCTCATGCTAATTTTGCAATAGTAACTCCCAACGGCTCTCCCAGGAAGCCCTGGCTGTTTCCGGGGATAATTACTTGTTGGTCAGCCATGCTGCCCTGAGCCAAATGCCAGTGATGAAGGATAACCTTTACACGACTGATGGTTTCACACTCACATGACGCCACCCATAGCCTAGAACAACCCGAGGCCCAGCTCCCACCCGTGACACGTAGATAGGAGTCGGCATTTGGCCTCTGAAATACTCAAGAGTCTAGGAAGGAAATTTCTGGGCCCACAGGGATTGCCTTTAGCACCCAATACCCGTAGCTTCTGGAGATGTGATCAGGCTCCAAATGAATTGGCTGAAAATTCCTAACACTTTAGGAAGCTTGCTTTAGTCAGGACCAAGCCAGAATGCTAAGCCTGGAAGCCCAAGCGTGTGGCCAAGCAGAGCCTGTTGGAACAGTCAGCCAGGCTTCAGTGCTGGAAACACTATGTTCTCGGGTGCTTCTGTATAAAATGCAAACCAGCAAGAGCTTTTCTTCTGGCTGGGGATAAGGAAGGGAGCAAACACCGAGGCAAACAGATCCAAAGGCCTGCAATCTCAGAAGTCCAGCTGTCAGGTAAAATGAAGTTTCACTGCCTCCACTGAGAGAGGAAGCAGAAGAGATTTGGGGATGGTGATGGGAGAAGGAGACACTTTACTTCCATGACTGCTTCTATGGCCTGGGGCCCACCTCTTCCTATATTTACCTAGAGGGCAAAGACTAGGTCCTGTTCATTTTGTACTTCTGGGTAAAACACACCTAGCAAAGGATTCAGCATTCAGGAGGAACTCAGCAATGGGTTGAATGATTACATATATTAATCAATATTTCAACTCTACCAATTCCCATTTACCAATGTATAAATGGGAAAATGACATGAGGTATAGACTAAAGTAAGTCTGCTTGTCTCTATGGATAATTGCTTGAAATTATCCTTGGTTTACCACCATGTGGTAAGTTCTCACTGTTTTATGACCGTTTCTACTCCCCTCCCTTGCCCTGGGGAGACCAATCCATCCTCCAAAGCTGGTTCCTCAGCTCAGAAAAGCATGGGTGCCCTCTCCATAAACATGGGTTCACAAGAGGTAGAGGCAGCAGCTCTGGAGTGTCGGTGAGGTTCAAGAACCACGTGAACTGTAGGCAACATTTCTAGGGTAGGGGCATTTTTCCAAGGAGCTAATCCGACGTATCTAATAGATTCTCCAAAGGCCCATGGCCCCAAATGATTATAAGGGGGACTCAACCGAATGAAGATACTTCTGTGGGGAAGAAGTTTCTGTGGAAAGGGAGTCTTGCTTGTGAATTAATTTCTAATGATGGGAAAGTTGAATGTATATCGAAGAATGAAGAGGTTGTCCTTAGTTAAAATACAAAAAGGAAATAAATCACGCTGTTTGCGAGAGCGGATCCTTTGGGATGAGGTAGTTCTATCCTGAAGCAAATCAAAGAGGATGCATTCCTGGAGGTCTGGGGGCACCTCCTCCGCCTCTGATACAGATCAGATCCCTGCGCCTGCTCACAGCGGCAGCGCCATAAGCGCTTTGCTTTTCCAGCAAAGCCAGGCACCAGTGGGGCTGGGGGCACCGAAAAGCTGTGAGCATGCGCAGAAGCCCAAGATCGGGTCAGGAAACAAAACGGGCCCCATCACCTTCCTCTCAACCAGTGACCACCAGCGCAGGAAACACAGCCCACCTAGGGGGACACATCTGATGACTTCTTACCATTGTCATCGCCAGAATCCGACTGGAAGGAGCTCAGGGACTGTACTTCCGAGTTGCTGCCTTTATTACTGCCTGCAAAGCAGGTCACTTCTCCTGGGTCATCAACCCCTTTGTCTTCATGGACAGCCAGAGAGAAAGCAGAAATGACACCGGTTACCTTGTGCATATTTCCAGCCCCGTCCCCTGTCAGAGTTCACTTCTCAGGGCGCTTTCATTTGCTTAGAGAAAATAATTTAGCTGCACAATAGAAAATTGATTGTGCCATCGGGGGCAAAGGTCTGTCAATCAAGTGATTTACCTTATGGATTTGAAACCCTTAACCCGTGGTAAATGAGCTTCCAAACAGCTGACAGCCAAAAGTCACCGTTCCCTCCTCAAAGGGAAGTGACCAAGTGAAGAGGGAAACAAGGATGAAGTGTCTGGGTCGCTCTTTGCCATTCAGAGTTAATTTAAACCATTTGCATGAACCGATGTGGTGTCAACACCAGGTTAAATGAGATTACTTTTAAAATAGGAGTATAAATATTTTATAGGCAGGAATGCCATTACACTTATCCGAACTTCCATCTCTAGGGAATGATTGGAGCCAGTGGAGTTCTCAGCTTTGCCTTGTAGGGGGCAGTGTCACATCATTGTTGGAAATGACAGCATTCGGCACTCGGGCAGGAGGGCAGTCAGTGGATGTGCTCTTAGTGACACACTTCTTCCCTCTTTGCCCTACAAAGGCAGCCAAAATAACACACACACACACACACACACACACGCATACACACACTTCAGGTCTACACTCTTATTTGATGGACTAAAGGAAGCAATAAAAACAACCCATATCTTGAAGTTGTCAAGTGAAGAATGAATTAGTCGCCCAGAGACTGTCTCGCCAGCTAGCTCTGCCTTGCTTAACAAAGAGGGAAACACATTCGATTAAAACTCAACAACGCTTTGGGAGGACATGTGAGTTTTGGCCTGAGGTAGATTCTGGAAATAAAGCTGTCACATTACGAAGCGGGTGGAGGGAACTGATCACCAGGAACAGCTTCAAATCATCACGGAACCTGATGGCATGAAGAGACGTGCCTGGCGATTAAAGGAAGAGCGGCTTTTCTTCCTGACTAGAGAAATTGCTGTTTTACCCGCAAAGGGTGATGCTGGTGGCAGGCACTGTGGCTCTGCCTCTGCCCTCAGATCCTGAAGCCACAGCAAAACGATGAGTTGGATAAAACAACTGATACAAGGGGAGAGAGACGCCAAGGAGAAATTCACCTGCCAACAGCCACACCGTGGAAAACTTGACATGCCTTGGAAAAGCACAGGTGTGGCCCCCGATAAGCCCTGAACACAAGGAAGGAAATGCCAAATGATCCTGGTGACTGAAGGGCTGTGCACAAAACTTCTATCTCCATTTCTTTAAACCCCTCTCTTTTTCACTGATAAATACAAAAGTGCCCTTCTATTAGTTAGGGGGTTGACAAGGCTGTAGTAATGTCTAACACTACAGATTATTTGAGAGGGGATGTGTTTATGGCTAAAATCGAAGGGCCAGGACTTGAAGTATAAGCCTGTCTACTTAAAGGCGGAGTCAGCAGATGGATATCAAGCAGACAGCTTGGTTAGGGCGTCGCTAGAACAGACTAGAGGCTCTCCCATCATCAGGAGACTCCCCCCTCCCCCAGCCGCTTCCCTCCTCCCAGAGGCCAAAAGTCCCAAGAGTGGTATTGGTAAAAGCTCAGACTTTGGATCCTGATGCACCAGCTTCGAACCCTCCTTTTCCTAGTTACTGCTCTTAGACACGTCATTTCACTCATCTACTCTCGCACTAAGTACCCATCCTGGGCGCTGTGGGGATTTAAGGAGCTGATCCAGCACACAGCTAGGGATGGCTTTTCCTGTTCATCTGCTGCCTCTGTTTGTCACCACATCTCCTGTCCTTCACCCTTGGACTCTGTCTTGAGGGCTCTCGGAGACAGTCTTGAGATCACTAAGGCACTTGTAGGCATGAAGCGCAAGATTTTTCTTTTTAAGACTGTATCCTCCTTGATGGTTTTATGGTGCTCAATCCTGCTGACCTTTCTTGATAGTCATGGCTTCTGCTCTGCTACCCTTTTGGCCGCTTTCCTTGCTCTCTTTGTTGGCAAATGTTTGTTTCCCTTCCCAGCCCCGCCCCTCCACCCACCTCCCGCATACAGGGGGCTCCAAAATTCTTTCGGAGGCCCACACTGACCATCTTCTCACTGCTCTAATTCCCTCAGGGAGCTCAGACTCTTCCTAGATTCAAGCTTCCTGCATGCAGTTGGTGTCTAAACTTTCACCTCCAGCCTCATCTTCCTCCTAAACACGCCTCAGGTAACCCCCTTGTGTGTCCCCTACACTAACGGAGGTGCTTCCTGTTTCCAGAAGGTCCCCTCCAGTAGTTTCCTACCCAAATCCTACTTATGCTTAAAGGCACCAGGAGGGACGGCCCCTCCTTCCATGGAGACACCCTTCATCTCCTTGGCTGCGTGTGCTTTCCAGCTCCATTTGAAACTGGCCCCCCTACCACCCTCAACCCAGACATATATCATAATACTGTAACTTCGGCCTTTGGAAACTCTTGCTACCCAGGGTGTCATTGCTGCTCAAATATAAAGCCATTAGGCCTGATGAAAAGTCATAGGATACAGCAGAGCTTGCCTTAGTTTCATCTTGACGGATGTAAGGGCAGGGAAAACAATCACCATCTCTCAGTGAGATGTTCATAGAGGCCAACTAACTGGTCTGTCTGCTTTCTTCCCTCTTTGGTTCTGTGTAGTCTCTTCTCCATGCATCAGTTAGAGCTATCTTTAAAAAATGTAAATTAGGGAGTTCCTGTCGTGGCGCAGTGGTTAACGAATCCGATTAGGAACCATGAGGTTGCGGGTTCGGTCCCTACCCTTGCTCAGTGGGTTAACGATCCGGCGTTGCCGTGAGCTGTGGTGTAGGTTGCAGACGTGGCTCGGATCCTGCGTTGCTGTGGCTCTGGCGTAGGCTGGTGGCTACAGCTCCGATTCGACCCCTAGCCTGGGAACTTCCATATGCTGCGGGAGTGGCCCAAGAAATAGCAAAAAGACAAAACAAAACAAAACAATGTAAATTAGATTGTGCTATTTTCCTGCTTAAAAATCTGCACTTGTGTTGCTGTTAAAATGTATCTGTTCTCCTGTTGCTCACCAAGCTCCAACTACACTGAGCTTGCCTATGTTCTTCAGCATGCCCAAGTCTTCCCCACCCCAGGACCTTTGCACTTGCGGCTCTTCCCTTTGCCTAGAATTCTGCTGCATGAGGCCAAAAGAAGAGAGAAAGCCTAGAATCTGGTCTGGACCCCTTTTTCTGCTTGTGGTTCACCTTCTTGTTTCCTGGACAATGCATGCCAGCCAAACGGAAGGACCTACTTTTCTTCTGATGACGTGGGTCCCTCTACTGTGGAATGCCCTCCTTTTCCAGAACCTTTCATCCACCATGGTCCAACTCAAATGTCCCTCTGCTCCCCCTAAGACTAGAAATGCTCTCTTCTGACCTCCCAGAGCACACACACTGCCTGTATATCACATATGTTACTACACTGCTTGTTTTACTGTGGATGCTGCACTATTACAAGAAGAGAATGAATTTTAGAGGCTGGCAGCCCTGCACTGGAGTATCAGCTGCCTCTTAACTAGCAGTGTGACCTTGACCTTGGGCATTTTATGTATGTTTTCGGAGCTTCATTTTCCCCATCTGTAAATGTGAATAAGAACCAGAGTCATGTTTCAGGGCTGGTGTGACCATTCAGTGCCAGGACATGTCATAAGGAGAGCTCTGTGCCTGCGGGGAGCCCTCTCCCTTCCCGAATTTCCTTCGGGTACATTCGGTGGGAAAAAAAACCAATGACGCATCACTGCTTCCGACTCACTTTCAGTTCCGGCATCCCAGCCATTCTTCCGGATGGAATCGCAGTCAGAGCGGCAGGGGGACACGGCGGGGAGGTTGGGGGCCACACTGCACACGACCACACCCCGCCGGGCTGTCAGGATGCGCGGGGACTCGGGGTGAAACGTGGTCATCTCCTGGTGTTCACCGCCCAGCCCGTCCACGATCTTATCCAGGTTGCTCCTGGAGTCGCTCTGGAAGCACGGGGTGTAGGCCATGGGGCGCACGGGGACTTGCGGGGGCCCCACCTCCTGGTAGACGTTGCGGCCGTCGCCGCCACCCCGAAGGTTCCTGAAAGGGATGCCGTTGCTCTTGTTGAGCAGGGCGGCTGTGGCGGGGTCCTGCACCAGCGTGATGTTGTTGCGGGAGTAGTTCTTGCGGAAGACCTTCTTGCGGAAGACGATGAAGAGGACGATGAGCACGAAGATGACGAAGAGGACCACGGCGATGCCAATGAGCTCCTCCTTCCCCACGTAGGAGTGGCCGGCCTGGATGTTGGGCACCACGACGGGGCGCAGCCCGCAGTACTGGCCCACGTAGCCCGGCGTGCAGTTGCAGAGGAAGGAGCCAAACACGTTCACGCAGGCGCCGCCGTTCTCACACTCCTCCCGGTCACACTCGTTGACGTCCTCTTCACACCTTCATGACAAAACACACAGAAGCCCCCTCTCAAGCACCAGGACCAAGGGACACTGGGGACCAACGGATGCAGGCTGGCATCCTGGCGCTCGATTGTACAGTGATGCTTATGTGCCCGCCCTTGGTCCCCAGTCATCCTCGTGTACTAAGGGATTTCTCCCAAGGCAGTCTCTGCCAGATAGTCTGACCCCACCCTGCCGCAGTCTGACCCTACCCGGCCGCGGGAGGGTAAAGGCTGCCGTGGGAGAGAAGGAACAAAACCAGAAAGAATCACGGATGCTGCTGGACCTGCTGGTCTCCCAATCCGCGGGGCCAGGTGCATTTCAGAATGCAACATCTTGCAATTTTAGAAATGACACCATACAGTACATGTCTTTCTTTATGTACATAACCACACCACCCTGGGGAACTGGTGCTGGTATAGGACCCATCGTCAAATAGACCAGTGTTTCTACAGTGAAACATATGGATATTCACACCAAATGAGAAAAAATTAAGGCTGGGAATAGCCTCAGAATGGTTCTGGCCGGGTTTGCCACCAGATGAGTTTGCTATGAATTTATCCTCAATCTTTTTAGCTCTCAGAGCTTTGGGGATTGTAAAACTGCAGATAAAGAGCTGTGAACCTCGGAGTTCCTGTCGTGGCTCAGCGGTTAACGAATCTGACTAGCATCCATGAAAACGCAGGTTCGGTCCCTGGCCTTCCTCAGTGGGTTAAGGATCCGGCATTGTGGTGAGCGTAGGCTGGCAGCTACAGCTCCAATGTGACCCCTAGAGTGGGAACCTCCATATGCCACGAGTGCAGCCCTAAAAAGCCAAAAAGAAGAAAAAAAAAAAAAAAAAAAAAAAAAAAGTCTTTGCACCTAGATACCCTATATAGAGTCTCCCTGGAGAAAAGCCTCCCAGGAGGAAGGTTTTTGGTTCTGACACTCTCTGTAATGGATATGGTGATTTTAGGTCTCTCTGGGAAGCAGGGTAACAGGGCATATGTAGGCAGTGGGTAGAGGGTTACATAGCAACTGTGTCTTCCAGATTCTAGGCGTATGTTAAAGGCTAATGCTAATGTAGAGTACTAGGAAAAAATGATTAAAGCACTCTAATGAAAAATCAATTTATTCTCTTTAAAGCAGTCCATGACTTGCGTGGGGGATAATTATAAGGCAAATATGTAAGCCTTACTCTTTTTTATTTGAATATTACTTAAGAACATAGATTTTTCCTCTTTACTGTCCTCTACTTAGGCAATTGTTCTGATTTGTTCATTTTAAAAGGCCTGATCAACTATATCTTTTGGTAATCCACCTTTTAAAATGTAGTCAAACGTCCCTGATTTGAACAGATTGAGGGCAGGTCAGTTGGAAATTAGTCAGAATCACAGAGTATTTAAAAATAAATGCAACTTTATTACTTTAAATTACATCCAACGGTTCAAAGTCGGCTAAGTATTTCCTGGGAAAGTCCTCAGGAGATTTGCTTTAATGAATACGTAAGACTGATCTGTAATTAGAATATCACTTTGCTTGAGATTACATATATATATATATATATATATATATACACTTCTAAAACCATCAAGGATGGATGAAAGTGGCGTTTTACTAAGAACTTAAAACATTCTCTTTCCATTTGGCTAACACTTTAATTTCCCTCATTCTTGGGGGAAAAAAGATTTGCAAAGGAAAGGTAAGCTTTAGTTTCTCAGAATGATCATAAAACGCTAGGCAGTAGAGTCCAGTTAATGAATTCTGAGGAAATGGATAATATGTCTGCCTCAGAAATATCCTGAAAATATCAGGGGTCATAGATGACTTTCTTCAAATGAATCTTTTTCCTGACTACAGAACATATGGTAATTATATATATTTTTGACAATATAGAGAAGTAGAAAGCAAACTATATAATTTACCCATCACCCCACTAACCAGAGATAATCTCTGTTAATATTTTAGTTACTTATAAGAACTCTTTATATAAAGATATTAACCTTTTGTCTATCCTATTAGTGGTGAATATTTTACCCCAGTTAGTTTTTTTTTTTTTTTTTTTCCCCTCCATACCCACGGTGTATGGAAGTTCCTGGGCCAGGGACCAAACCTGAGCCACAGCAGTGACAATGCCAGATACTTAACCCCCAGCTCTTAGCAACAAGAAGCAGCATAGAAAAAACTAAATGCACAATCTCACTCACGTGACTCCAGTGAGCCCAGCTTTGCAGTTGCAGATGAAAGTGTTTCCTATGGGATCACAGGAGCCTCCATTCCGGCAGGGGTTTGGGAAGCAGGCTGTGATCTCTGATTCACAGTTTCTTCCGGTGAACTGGGAGAGACAAGTACACTGGTAACCTGGGGAAACAGAGGAGCTCGTGAGCCTTGGATGCTGCTGATGATACTCAGCCATAACATGTCCTTCTAATTCCCCTGAGCCAAATTTTGGGCAGGGCCCAAATTCCAAAGATGATTAGAAAAGTTATTTTGAACTTGGAACACATCTTGCCACAAAAATGCCAAGTAACAGTTTGGAGTCCCTGCTCGTCCACAGAAATTCACCTAAATAACCACATACACGGATGCTACTGAAAATGGTATGAGATGCCCAGAGAAGAGATCAGACCCCAAGATCAGAGACCAGGATGGGGAGGAAGATGCTTTCCTCGCTGTACAACATACTGGAAAAGGCAGGGTGTTTCCACATAGGAGTTTATCATAAGTACCACGCTCATCTCATCAGAGAACTCATTCTGCAGTAGCTTCCTGAGAAGGCATTTTCTAAGAGGTCAATGTTGGGAGACCGTGCATAGCTCAATATATTCTTACTCAGTCTTTACACCTCTATGATAATTAATTTGTGTATGGAATTCTAAGCAATTTCCGCTGTGTTACATTTTTTTTTTCATCTTTTTTCCTTTTAGGGCCACACCCATGGCATATGGAGGTTCCCAGGCTAGGGGTCTCATCAGAGCTGTAGCTGGAGGTTCCCAGGCTAGTTGTCTAATCGGAGCTGTAGCTGCCGGCCTACGCCACAGCCATAGCCATGCCAGATCCGAGCTGCGTCTGCGACCTACACCACATCTCACAGCAACGCTGGATCCTTACCCCACTGAGTGAGGCCAGGGATGGTGATAGAAGAAGGGTATTTGTGGGTCTCAGCATCCAACAGGCACATGATATTTACTTTAATTCTTTTTTTTTTTTTTTTTTTTTTTTTGTCTATTTGCTATTTCTTGGGCCACTTCCGCGGCATATGGAGGTTCCCAGACTAGGGGTCTTATCGGAGCTGTAGCCACCAGCCTACACCAGGGCCACAGCAACGCGGGATCCGAGCCGCGTCTGCAACCTACACCACAGCTCACAGCAACGCCGGATCATTAACCCACTGAGCAAGGGCAGGGACCGAACCCTCAACCTCATGGTTCCTAGTCAGATTCGTTAACCACTGCGCCACGACGGGAACTCCTACTTTAATTCATAAATAACCTTCCTCACTCCTATTTGAAGGGCTCTTGGGCTAATCTCTGCTCCCCAAGTGGTCAGTGACTGGTGTTGTTGTGCTGTAGGTTGATGTCCACACGTATAAGATAGTTAATAATCTACAGATTGAAATTGCATAGGCTCTCTTGTGCTTTTTACTGAATCCTCACTCCAGGGAACTCTCATGTATAGGAGGATATGGTGATTGTGTGCGGGCGCTCATAGGTTTGGAGAGAAAGACTCATTTTCGGGAGTCAGGTGGAAGAGGCAAGAGAGACTCTTTACATTCCCAAGAGGAGGGGACTGTGTAGGCCCAGCCTCCTTGGCACTAAGAACCGCAGAAGGCTAGAGATTGAGGCTCAGAGAGAGACAGGATACTGGTGAGTGCAACACCAATGAAACACCAGGGAGTGAACTTCTAAGACCATTGTTGATGAAAACAGTGGAGACAGCTGGCCTGAAATCTCTGCGCAGGATGCAACAGTCTGAGGTCTGCTGGCTTCAAATTATGCTACTGCCTTGGGGCAATTTTTTTTCTAATTTGGGAAGTTGCTCACTAAATAGAAAGTGGGGGTTGCTGAAAGCAATTGACACTGGGAGAAATGCTTTTTTATGTCACCTGTCTAGTCCTTAGCCAGGATGCCATGCTTTTTAGAGGTAGAGTGACTTGTGAGGATGAATTAGATTCTTTTTTAGACTAGAGGGAGGGGCAGGACAAGCACAGTGCTGCAATCTGCAAAGATGGAGGTTACACTGGGTAGTCTACAGCCTGAGAGAGGGCATGAGGGGTCCCGGGTCTTTGCTTGTGCTGACTCAGCATCTAGAGGCTGATTATATGAGTATCCAGTTTGAGGAAATTCACCAAACTGTACATTTTACTATATGCACTTTTTTGGTTTGTTGGCTTGGGGTTTTGTGGCACGTGGAAGTTCTTGGGCCAGGGATCAAACCTGCACCACAGCAGCAACCCAATCCATAGCAATGACAATATCGGATCCTTAACCCGCTGAGCCACTGCCACTATGTCACTTCATTATTCTTCAGCTTTAAAATAATTTTAAGTAACTGCACAAAAATATATGGGAGAAAGGCTTCAAAGATGCAATGCAGAGGGAGGGCAGCTAGGAAGGGGCGTCTAAGGCCAGGTGGGTCAGCGCAGGGAAAACTCCTCCCTCTCCAGCTCCCATGTGACAAGCTTCTGGCCATTTCTCGAATAAAACTATAGCAGATGTAGTTGGGGGTCAAGGAGGGGTAGGGGGTGGGGGGACTGTCTGGAAAAAAGGGCCATTTGAATCCCTACCATGCAAATTGGATTCTAATGAGGGTCATGGGCTTGATTTCTTTGATTTGGTGTCTCTGTGCCTTGGAAAATCAGAATTTAAAATGAGGCACTACCTCTAGTGCCCTATTTTACTCCCACGCCTTCGCCTTCTGCATTTTGTCATTTCCATTATCTTTTTCGGGCTATCTAGTGCTACCTGAGGCAGCCGCCAGCCTGACTGATTAACCTATTCACTGACTGCCTAAGCCACTGGCAGTGGTGTGCTGGAGCCAGCTCATCCAGGGTCGGGGGCACTGACTGTGGAGTGTTGGCAGATGGTTAGTAAACCACAGGTAGCCTGACGCCAGCCAGGCTGGGAGTATTTACACCACAGAAATCAGTAAACACTGCAGATCAGGGCTTTTATTTTTAGAGAGTTGGTTTACCAACACTCCCTTGGAATAAGCACTGGGGATGGATACAATGACAGAGAAACACCATCTCTTGGCACAGAGATCACTACAAACCCTTCACGACCAAGAAGCCCTGTTCTACATCTGCGAAAACCAGCCACGCATTTTGAAGATAATGGTAATCACAGTGGATGACACGTGACACGTATGATGGACCAAGAACAGTTCTAAGCACCGTGCATGAATTAACCCATTTAATTCTCAAAGCAAGCCTGCGAGGAAGGTCCTATTATTATTCCCATTTTATAGATGAGGAAATGGGCACAGAGAAGCTGATTACCTGTTCACCATCACGAAGCTAGTGTGGATTTGCACCCCAGCATTCTGGCCTCAGAGTCCTGAGTTGTTCAGTATTATCCTGAATTGCATTTTTGTTTGTTTGTTTTTTGTCTTTTTGTCTTTTCTAGGGCTGCACCCTCGGCATATGGAGGTTCCCAGGCTAGGGGTCTAATGGAAGCTGTAGCCACTGGCCTATACCACAGCCACAGCAATGCAGGATTTGAGCCGCATCTGTGATCTAAACCACAGCTCATGGCAACGCCAGATCCTCAAACCACTGAGCAAGGCCAGGGATCGAACCTGCAACCTCATGGTTACTAGTCGGATTCGTTAATCACTGCGCCACGATGGCAACTCCGTGAACTGTATTTTTAACAATCACACTTCACTACACTCTCTGGATTTCTCTGTTTACCAACGAGCGAAGAACACTTTCCAGGATCTGTTCTCATGATATCAAACCCATGGGTCAAGGGAAGCAGAGACCCTTTGGAAGAAATATTTCCTTTAGAAGTTTAAATTTTGAGGGAGTTCCCCTCATGGTGCAGCAGAAACGAATCTGACTAGGAACCATGAGGTCGAGAGTTCAATCCCTGGCCTCGCTCAGTGGGTTAAGGATCCGGCATTGCCGTGAGTTGTGGTGTAGGCCGGCAGCTGTAGCTCTGATTAGACTCCTGGTCTGGGAACCTAAATACACCACAGGTGCAGTCCAAAAGATTAAAAAAAAAGTTTAAATTTTGAGGGGTTTTATGCTAATATGATGAAACAAAAAAGCAACTGATAAGAGTAATTAGCTATTTTTTTTTTGCCTTTTTTTTTTTTTTTTAGGGCCACACACATGTGGTATATGGAAGTTCCCAGGCTAGGGGTGGAATCAGAGCTGCAGCTGACAGCCTACGCCACAGCCACAACAATGCCAGATCCGAGCTGCATCTGCAACCTACACCAGAGCTCATGGCAATGCCAGATCCTCAACCCACTGATCGAGGCCAGGGATTGAACCTGTGTTCTCATTGGGTACTAGTCGGGCACAGTGGGAACTCCTAGATTTTTTTTAAATGCAAGAAAAGTTATATATCTCATTTAGCCTTTGTGAAAGAGGCTTGTTGATAAAATTAACCTGTTCTAAGGAAGTATTATTTATGATCTCATTATCCTGGCCTGAGCCCCATTATTAATCTTTTTTTATAATATCAACAAGTCTGCCATCATTCTACTGGGGATCTAATGTTTTAGTGGTTTAATATCACTTTCAGTCATTCTGAAAATCACAATAATCCTACAAAAGAAAAATAAGAGGTTCCATTAACCCCAAATCCATGGGGGTGTTGGAGAGATTAGTGTCTAAGTACATACAACAAGTAAATGAGGAGCTTGAGCTTCAGATCCAGGCTTTCGGATTCTCAAATCTTTCTCAAATCATGGCATTGGGACTTGTCAGTAAGCCAGAAGTCACTACTAGGAAGGAATAAGGAAGGGCTTGTAGCTACTCCCCACAACTCTCCAGGGAACCAATGAGATGCCATGAGATGGACAGCATGAGACATCCCTTCGGGGAGCCAAATAATCATTAAATAATAAAGATAATAGCACAATAAAGCTTCAGCTCTTCCAAAGCTTTACCATATGTTGGTATAAAACACAAATAGAGAAAACAGAATTCCAAAAGACAGCCTGTCATTATGAGATCACGAATAATATTTTAACACCTTTGTAAATGTAAAGAAGAGTAAAAATCAGTGGAGATTCTCGAAGTCTTATTAAAAAGAGCAGACTTTTTTTCCCCCCTTGGATTGGGGAAGAAGGTCATCAAATAAGGAAACTTAGCCAGAACGACAGCTTATGATGTGCGAGGGAAAATGCTAAGTACCTTCCCTGCTCACTTAATTCTTGACAACAACCCTCTGCCGAAAGCACTATTATTTTCCAAAATGGGAGCTGAGGTGTACATGATTGTTTGCCCTAAGTTACGCAGTCACAAGTGGCAGGTGCCACTCATACCAGTTCTTAGATTTAAAAAGGATAATTGTCACACTAGCGCTGATACACATTTTTTTTTTAAAAAAATGTCATAGCTTCTCTTCTCTCGAATCCTCACAAGATGAGGAGTGTGTTTTAAAGCCTTGCCTCAAAGCTGTGTTCTTGTTTACAATCCTTCCAGTTACAGCCGATGCAGATGGTTTGGAAAAATCTGCACCTAGACGAACTTAAATACGTCCTCCTTTCCTTGCTCAAAGAAAAACATTGCAAAACCTATTCAATGCAAAAATAGCAACGGTTGGAGCAGTCCCAGAGGGATTTGGGCTGTGTAAGGAAATAATCAAGATAATTCCTATCTTCCTCCTTTGACTTATTAGTCCTTTGCTGGCTTGATTCATCTGAGTCATGGCTTCCACCTTCGGCCCCGCTCGCCTGGTGTGGGTCAACCCCATTCCGATCCGGTTTGGCTGCTTTGATAAGGAAACAGCTGCCTTCTGCACAAAGGTGGAAATAATGACAGATGTGCAACTAGCACTTGGGATCTCAAGTCAGCATCAACCACGATGCTTGTTGAATTATGGATTTCATTCCGACTCTGCAAGAACTTTGTGATGTGGGGAGGCAGCTGTGATGTGGCAGTGAGGCCGTGGGTACATGTCTAAGTTCTGGCTGGTACCCACCAGCTGGGTGTGCACGGCCGGCCAAGCTGCCTGACCTCTAGGAACCTCTATTTCTATCTGATAATGAAGCCTCACTGATACCCACTTCACAGAGGATAATGAGGTTTCTGGATTCATCCACCACAATGCAGCCCACAAACATTAGGTGCTTTATTGATGTAATTACTGTAATTACTATGGATTCCGAAATCCGCTTCATTTCTGTGTGGCTCATAAACCAAACAATGGAAAGCCATGGGCGTTTTTGTCTGTTTGTTTGTTTTTGTTGTTTTTTTCTTTTTTAATCTGATGTTTAGGCTGAATATTGGGAAACACCGAAACTTCTAATCCAAGTGACTTTCAATCAGTAGGAGACAACTGGTGGCCGCACAGGCACGCGGATGCTAATCCCAGGTAGAGGGAGCTCAGCTGCAGACACGGCCTCCCTCAGGAGGCCACCATCTCAATTTACAGTCACTCTGACTTTCCTCTTTCATCAGCAGCGTCCATGCCACACCTTGAAAACCTCTGAAGGTGAGAGACCTCTCACTTCCCCTCGGAAAGCTGGCTCACAGGTCACGTATTGTATATTGGGCTGAGCCTCTAATATTTACCTTGAGGATCTGGAAACATTTAGTATATGAACAACAATGGATGCACAGGACATTTTCACCTTAGTCTAGCATGCTCTTTTGCATCTGCCCAGAACTTGACTGCTTTAGAATTTTGAGTTTTTCTATCAGTATCTATGCTTTATTTTACTTTATTTTATTTTATTCTATCTATCTATCATCTCTCTCTCTTTCTGTCTCTCTCAATCTTTTTTAGGGGCTGCACCTGCAGCATATAGACGTTCCCAGGCTAGGGACCGAATCAGAGCTCTACAACTGCTGGCCTACACCACAACCACAGAAATGTGGGATCTGAGCCGCATCTGTGATCTAAACCACAGCTCATGGCATTGCTGGATCCTTAACCCACTGAGTGAGGCCAGGGATCGAACCTGCGTCCTCATGGATACTAGTCATGTTCATTTTTGTGGTGCCACAATGGGAACTCCTCTATGTTATATTATTAATGTTGTCATCATGAGGCTTTTCCCAAAGTACAAAAAAAAAAAAAGTTACTCAGAAAAAAAAAAAATTCCCTAAAAGCTGCAAAATTCAGTCAAATCTGTTCACAGTGTATCCCCTGGGAGCCTGGCTTCTCCCAGCTCCCACTATGCTCAGAGGGCCAGGAGGCTGAGCACATACAGGGAACCCATCCAGATCACTTAAGCCAGCTGTGAGGGGAGGGAGGCCACACGAGTGAATCCACTAGTCACAGAGATAGCAACAGGACCCCAGAATTTAATAGGGAGCTCAACACAAGTCAGATATTTGATTGATAGACTGAGTTAATTTAGACACTTACAAGTTAGGGACCCCAAATACTCAACAAAACACCCACAGTAGCACAGGTAGCTTTGCTGCCGAAAACGCTTCTATGTATGCCCAACTATTTGCAAAATCCAGGAACTTGTCATTTTGTGCAATTTATTTGGGAGGAATAGGTTCATATTATTATTTCTCTCTTTGAAAGGGAGCCCAGGGTCATCTCAAACTTCTGGCCATCTGAGGGACAGAGTTCAACGGTTCCACTAAAGCAAGTATTTAAAAAATGCAGGTTGGGCATCTGACATTCAATTCCAAATGTCCTATGTCTCCTGGAATTCACTGACATTTTTGCAAATACAGATTTTCTTGAGATTCCCAAGTGTCAGTGGTTCTCAAACTCAGAATTGCACAGCACTATCTTGGAGGCTTGTTAAAAATAGAGATGCTTGAATTCTACCTTGTGGATTCTGAGATTCTGATTGATAGGTCTGGGCTTTTTGTTCCTCCAAACTTTTCACTGAGAATTTTTTTTTTTTTTATTTTTGAGGTATTAAGTTCAGGAATTTGCCAGTACATCTCAGTGACCAAGTAGAAGGTTCCTCTGACATAGTCATTGGATGACGGAGGCAAGTCAATTCTCCTTTTCCTTTCACAACCACGAGACTCTTCTCTAACAAGGGCCCATTCGAATCAGGGCTCAGGCGATGCAGAAACATCTTAGAGTTGGATCCACTACAGACAATATGCGAAGACAGAAAAGAACTACTTTTCTTGGGTTTTCAGGGCAGCTTGGAGATAAAGAAATCAGCACATCACCTAGGGATCTTGTTAAAATACAGATTTTGATTCACTCTGAGATGCTGCATTTTTTTTTTTTTTTTTTTTTTTTTTTTGCTATTTCTTGGGCCGTTCCCGTGGCATATGGAGGTTCCCAGGCTAGGGGTCCAATCGGAGCTGTAGCCACCGGCCTACACCAGAGCCACAGCAACGCAGGATCCGAGCCGCGTCTGCAACCCACACGCCACAGCTCATGGCAACGCTGGATCGTTAACCCACTGAGCAAGGCCAGGGACCGAACCCGCAACCTCATGGTTCCTAGTCGGATTCGTTAACCACTGCGCCATGATGGGAACTCCTGATGCTGCATTTTTAACATTTCCAGCCATGCCACCGCTGCTGGTCCCTGGAAAACACTTTGAGTACCAAGAGTTAACAGCATAGGCTGGGGGCAGGGGGCGGTGAAGGCGTCAACAAACCTGGATCAAATCTTGGCTTCCCTACTTTACTAGCTGTGTGATATTGGGCTGATTACTTAACCTCTCTGGCCTGATTCTTTCTCTGAAAAACGAGGGTTGAGGGAAGGAAAGAAAAGCACCCATCCAGAATGCTGTGATGAGAACTGTGTCACGGTGAATAAGCATCTGCAAGGTAAGCACTTAACACAGTATCCAGCACATAGTAACAAACTAACAAACCGAAGTTACCATTCAAAAAGCTACCCATTTCTTCATTTTAAGAGTTAGGTTTCCAAGTCTCATGAGATCTGTCTGAATGACTATTTCTGGCCTGGCAGTCAGCAGTTGCCAAATTGCTTCGCCAAATTACAGTTTAGCTTCAACTTGATTTTAAGGTAAATGCCTTGACTGGGTAGGATAAGGCACGGAGGACTGAGGTCTCCTTATTTAGATTGTGGGCACTCACTGGGCTGCCGCCTACCCGCTGGGTCTGGAAATGCAGGGGTCACGATGGGACCAGACCATTGCTTTTCCACGGTGGTTGCTATTTCCAGCTCATGTTTATGAAATATGTATAATTTTAGGGCTTTACCCAGAGAGAGAGCCTTCCCTCTGTGGTTGGTTTGCAGAGTCACAGTTACCCTCTTATTACAAGTCAGTGTTCTGGGCTCTGACTCCCCTGGGGTTCCCGTGGCTTGCTCTTGAGACAGCCAGAGTTATAATGCTGGTCAAACCTGCTGACCATGGCATTCCAGGCTAGCAGACTTGGCTCCCCTGCCTCTCATGCCAAGGGTCTGGCTGGGTTTGGAGGTAGTTGGATCAGAATCCTGCTTCTCTGAAAGAAAATACCTCTTGCTGTGGGTTGCCTGCTTTAAAACCTCTGCACACTCGGGAACAAGGGCCAGGTGCTAGGATTGTCGCAATTTGAGAGAGGAGTCTGTCACCAGGAGAGTCAATAACCGATACTCTAGCCCTCTTTTTTTTTTTTTTTTTTTTTTTTTTTGCTTTTTAGGGCTGCACTGGTAGCATATGGAAGTTCCCAGGCTAGGGGTCAAATCAGAGCTGCAGCTGCCAGCCTACACCACAGCTCACGGCAACGCCGGATCCCTAACCCACTGAGCGAGGCCAGGGATCAAACCTGCCACCTCATGGTTACTAGCCGGATTTGTTTCTGTTTTGCCACAACAGCAACTCTGATACTCTAGGCTTCCTGAGTAGCCAAGGGGATGGCTATGCTAAAATATGGGTACTGGAATTTTAGAGCGATGGATAACTCAGGGTCTCAACAACAGTAAGGTGCTCAAACAATTAAACTGTGTGATCAACATTCTCATGTACATGGCTTCATTTTAAGTGCCTCGCTCTACTTCCTCCAGCTCACATTTCCTCTTTGCATGCTCGCCTTTGATCTAGGGACGCAAGACTCTCTCCCTGTGATTAGACACCCTGGTAGCCAGAGGTAATTCTTCCAGGCATGAATATTTTTTCATCAATGACTCAGTCCTGTTGTTCCTCTAAAACCACCACTCACAACGAAGACAATTTTTCCTTTATTTCAAATAACCTTATAATTAGCTAAATAGTTTCATAGATATGAGTTAAAGGCCAAATTGTTGGTTCTTCCTTTTCTTGCTCCCTCTCCCTGCCCCCCGCCCCACTTACTCTTTGGCACCGATTTAGGGAATGAGTAGATAGGATATAGAGACCTATACCTGATGATGGGGGCAAGAAAATGGATTCTCTCTCCTCTTTTCTTAGAAGTCAAGGCGCCCCCTGATGGCCAGGAAGCAGGTGGGTACCTCCTCATGCATCAGAAGAGGGATCCTGGGCCTTTGATTCCCAGGGAAGCAACAGAAGGCCTCTGGTTGGATTTCCTGGTGGGCGGCCCGGAGTTTGCTGGTTCTGACTCAGTACTGCTGTGCACGAGAGCACGATGCTGCCCCATCTGGGCCACGCCTGGGGGTGCTGCTCAGCTAAAGACCACTCAGCCTTCTCAACTCAACAGAGGTGGTGGGCTTGAGAGAAGGGAGTTGTACTGATGGAGATGAGGAAAGACACTTTCTTTGTTTTAGGAAAACAATAGGCCCCTGGCACAAAGGAAAGACTTGGGCAGACAAGAGGCCTTATTCCGTTGAAAGAAGGAGTACTTGCTGCAGAATCCCAATTCCAACTCCAATCCCAAACTCAATCATAGGGGAAAGTGGGGAGCAGTGGACAAAAAGGAGTATGAGAGAGGATGCAACCCACAGGCAAAGGTGAGTCCCTCAAAAGGGAAAGCAGGTTCTTTAGACCATGTAAAAAGTATACGGCAGGATGGGCCTCAGTCCTGAAATCTGGTTACATCACATGAGATTAAACAATAGAGGAAAACTGCTGTTTCTGATGTGGGTCATAGCCTTTTTTTTTTTTTTTTGCTTTTTAGGGCCATACCTGCAGCATATGGAGGTTCCCAGGCTACGATTATAATCAGAGTTACAGCTGCCAGCTTACACCACAGCCACAGCAATACAGTACCTGAGCTTCGTCTGCAACCTACACCAGAGCTCACGGCAATGCTGGATCCTTAACCCACTGAGCGAGGCCAGGGATCGAACCTGCAACCTCATGGTTCCTTGTCGGATTCCTTTCCGCTGTGCCATGATGGGAACACCTCATGGGTCACAGTCATTTAATGGACATAATTACTGCCCTGAACACTGAGCTCAAGGATTTCATGGAAATTAAATGCAAAAAATTAAAATGCACACTGAAGAAAAACAAAATTCCTTAGTCGTCTTCCTTAATACAGTGATTATTATTATTATTATTATTATTTTAAAGCTAACCCATTGTGGAAGACCATAGCTTTGCCAGCAAAAACAACGCCCTGCCATCGTTAAAAGTATGTTACAATTTGTGGCTGTGTACCCAGAATTTGACATGGAGTGGTGTTCTATTTCAACCCAATTTAATTATATGCTCCTTTTATATACCGTAGATGGCTCACACTGGCAGAATTGTTTTGCCTGGTGAAAAACTGGCCATGACTTGTCATAATGGGCTGGTTTATAGAACCACTGCAGTATAGTTACTGCCCATCATTCGGGAATTACGGCACCATAACAACTCTTTATTTACATATAGTGCTGAGACAGTGAAAACAGCAAAGAGATTTCTTAAATTGAGACGGCAGACATTTCCCCCCAGGGCACTTGGCCCTCATTGTGGCAGTAACATATGCAAGTCTAAATAACTTTGGTGTCTGTATTTTCGGCCGTGCATCATTTCATGGGCAGTTTATAACATTCTAATAATAAAATGGACTCTAAATTTGGAGTTGGGCTTCATGAACATTAGATGGTAATGCACACAGCAGAATCTCTAAATGATTGGCGAGGAAGGTTTAAATTTGCTAATCACACTCCCACTGAGAGACTCTGCAGAGGGGCTGAAGTGGAATCAGTGGTTGGGCTGTTGAGGTGGCAAAGCCTTCAACTGGGAGGGCACCTGACCTAGTTTACATTAACGCAGAGCCCGCATCTGGGTAAAGTCAGAGATTCTTTCATCCTCAGATGCCTAGGACTTAAATAACCTTGGCTTTTCCTTCAAACAATAGAAGCCCGCTATAAATCCACATTTTTTTTTCCTCCTACACCGTTCTTTTTTTTTGTCTTTGTGAAATATCTTTGGGGGAAAATTCACTGGGTAAAGCATCATGCCCTCGTTACCTGTTTGTCCTGATATTTCTTGCAAACTGCCTTCTCCTCATCTGCCCCCCACCTCCCTTTGTTGGCTGCCCCTGAGGCATGCAGAAGTTCACCAGCCAGGGATTCAACCTGCACCACAGCAGCGACCTGAGCCACAGCAGTGACAACAGGGATCCTTGATCTGCTGTGCCCCCACAGAACTCTGCTTTTTCCTTATTCTTGATCTTCTACTCCTTTATAGAGTTCTCGCTAGACTTATTTGCAACACATACGTTTTAAGAGCACGCTCCAAAGCATCTCTGGTATACTGCTATTTCTGGCATGGTGGCTTCAGCCCACTGGTCCTTTAGCATCTAGTAAAGTGATATGTCTCCCTGTGACAGGATGGTCCTTGACACCGAGCCTTCTGCAGTGACACGCAGGTAGTCCAAAGGGGCTAATACTTAAAAGGGGATCCTATTCCTCCAGGCTGCTAAAGCCTGTACGGGTGTGGACAGGCCAGACCGCAGGCAGCCTTGATAGCCTCTCTGGGCTCCTGTGGCCAGCACACTGCGCCTGTGGGATTCAGCAAATGGATTGGCTAATCTGGACACTCCTGTAACTGTCCAACTCTGAGACCACCACAAAGGGGATTAGGAAGTAAGCTCGGCCAGCAACATGGGTGAATACAACTCTCCAGGAGAGCCCTTGGGATGGTTAGGCTTGTGAGAGCAAGACCCCCTGCAGGTCTGCCTCTTGCCCGCCCCGCCTTGTCCCGCCCCCTAAGGCCTGGCAAGGCCGGGGTGCCCAGGGCGCAGGTGCACTCACCCCCGGAGGGCAGGCCGGTGCAGCTGCCCCCGTGCTGGCACGGGCTCCGCTCGCAAGCATCCGGGTAGAGCACGCAGCCCAGCTTCAGCTCCGTCAGACCCACCACTTCGGCGAAGCTGCTGCGCTTGTTCTGCAGCGGCAGCTCATTGTTATTCAGCACCACCGAGTCCAGGCAGCCCTGGAAACCGCTCAGCACCTGTGTGACCCGCGTGTCGGTCAGGCTGCGGATGTTATCCGCCTGCACCAGGGCTCCGAAGTAGATGGTACTCTCGGTGCTCAGCGTCTGGAAGTAGAGGGGCGCCCTGCGCCGCTCCACGTAGCTGTCGTCCAGGGACAGGCTGGTGAAATTGCGGTTGAGCTCCAGGAAGACCGAGTGCCAGCTCCCGTCGTTGACCGCGCGGCCCGAGATGCCCAAGATTCCGGGGCCGCTACCGCAGTCCAGCTGGAACCAGAGCTTGCCGTCCACAATCTGTGCAGAAATGAACACCGGAGCGATCTTTTAATATGCATCTGGCAAGAGGTTCCTGGATGCCCTATTCCCAGCCAGCCTGGGGGCTTCACAAAAAGGCTCTAGAATGGACAGTGCTTTTGATCCAGTCATAAATCTGCTGTGGTTTGATTTTTAATAATCACTCTGACTCCTCATTATATGCTATGCAAATGCTTGTCTGATATTTCACAAATCTTGAAATTAGCAATATGAGCACCGCTTCGGAAATTCACCATTATACTTAAGTAGGCTTCCATTCTTTCCTCATCCTTTAAAAATTCACAGTAATTTCTTGTTGGGGAGGGTCTGTTTATTCTCTGTGCCCTTCCTACTAATTACCAGCATTGGAATGCTTTCTTTGAACTCATTAATTAATTTACAGATATTTAGTGAACATATACTATGTGCTAAGCAGTGTGCTAGGTGCTATGGAGATTGCTGTGAGCAGAGAATTATCACCTCTGCCTCATGGGGCTTATGTTTGAGTAGGAGATATGGCCAAGAATCAAGTAAGCACAGAAATACATATATGCTCTGCAAATAAGTTTGTGTGTGTGCCTTGTAGGGGAGAGAAAGAGGCCAGGTAGGAAGAAAAGATTTCCTACTTCCCAGATCCATACATATTTAAGACAAAAAAAAAAAAAAAAAAAAAGTCCTCCAGTAGTAAACTCCAGCATCATCATCACCATCTTTTTTTTTTTTTTTTCCTTTTATAGTCACACCTGAGGCATGTGGAAGTTCCTGGGCTATGGGGTGAATTGGACCTGCAGCCACAGGCCCTCGCCATAGCCACAGCAACACTGGATCTGAGCTGCCTCTAGACCTACGCTGCAGCTCTTGGCAATGCAGGATCCTTAGTTCAGTGAGGAAGGCCAGGGATCAAACCCACATCCTTCTGGACACTATGTTGGGTTCTTAACCCACTAAGCCACAACAGGAACTCTGCATTAGCATCTTATTAAAACAGTTTTTCAGGACTGCTGCTCATCATTTAGGTTAAGATTATTTCACAAAGTGCTGAGGGCTTGGCATCTGCTTAGCATCTGTTTATTTATTTCTGGAACTCCAGAAGGACATGGTTAACTGTTCACCATGGTTAACTAGTCACACCCTACAGATATGTGCAGCTCCTAGTCTGGGGTCAACTGCAACAGAGACCTGCCTGCTTCTTTGATTGCACTGGGGCAGGGAGGGCATCCAATTCCACCATCCCACCCCCCCAATTCCAGCAGGCTCACTCCACTGGGAAATCAATTCAGGAAAATGTCCTACTGAAGGATGCTGGCATCAGGACGCTGTTAGCCAGGTACTGGTCTTCCATGGAGACCCAAGGTCAACTGCTGCTAGGAGACAGGCTGGCCTCTGAATCCTCGGTCGTCCCCTTTTATCCACATTTCTCAGAAATGCAGGATGGTTTGAGGATCCAGGGAATGAGGGCTGGACCCTTCTCTAGTCAACAAATTGCTACTGGGCCCTGAAGGAATTCACAGCCAGAAACCGGGAAGCAAGCTCCTTTTCTGTCCTTTATGACCCAACAAAAGGTTCCTGCGGAGGCCAGCGTCTGAGTCATGCCAGGGCAGCTAGCCTTTACTTACCATCTGCTGACATGTGCCATCCTGTGCCAAACCTGGGGAGAGACCATGAACTTGTGGAGAGAGGAGGGCGGGGGAGGGAAGCCAGGCCTTCCAGGGCACCAAGAGCTGGGGAGGTGTAAGTGTCAAATGAATTCCTAGAAATAAACTGAAACCAAATGGGTTTGGCTGGGGTAGGCCTAATAGGGATTCTCACAACATCACCCATCCTCACAGGTGGAATTTCTCTCTATCTCTGCTTCAGTGTGTTCTGCCGACCCCTGATTCTTAGGGACTCTCATTTCTGCCTTTGCGGCTCTATGGATTTTTTCTGGCACCCTCTCTTCCTGCATATAAAGTCACATAAACATATGTACGTGAAAGGCAGGGGGCTCTGTGAACGAGGCAGAGCCTGTGCAACTTAGGAATGAGACAGCTAATTCTGGCTTTGTCCTGTGTCACCCAGGTCACTCAGAGAGAATGCATTGGTCTCTCCGGGTTTGGGACCCTTTACACGGAAGGCAGAAGTAAGTGCTGTGGCTTATTTTACAAGGAGACTGTGGCCACCGCACGATGGTCAGTTAGTACATCTTCATACCCAGTGAGCTCTGCTCTGTGATGCAAATGTATGAGTGTAGAAAGACTGGAGACAAAGAGCTTTTCAGAGAGCTTTCGGGGGTAGTCTGTGCTGCTGCCTTTGTCATTGTTTGTTGTTGTCCAACAAAATGGACTGGATGTACATTGTAAATCACGCTGGGATACTTGCTCCAGGACAGCTCCTGGATCATACCCATCTTTTTATTTCAATGTAAGTAATATAATGATCCAATATGCCTTTGGGGACGCCCTGCCTCTGGCACAGTCTGTCTGCTGTTCTGCTCACTGGCTACAAAGTCGGGTCCCCTGTCACTCAAGGAAAATCTTATGATGAGGGTGCAATTCATTTAAGGTTTTGTAAACGGATATATTTAATTAATATATTACTTGGTCCACTCCCCTCCCCAACCCTAACCCCCTACCTCTTGGGATAATAGCCAAGTTATAGACTCATCCAGAAGAACTGATATGGGTCTGATGAACGCACATAAATAGAAACTCTACAACCAAGGAATATCAAATTATCCCACAGTAACACTGAGCATGGTTAAGTTTCTTTTTTTTTTTCTTTTGAAAAAAAAAAAATAGTAGCAACACCACTGAATGATTAGAAAGCCAGGTGTGGAAGTTCCCGGGTGGCTCAGCGGGTTAAGAATCCAGTATTGTCACTGCGGTGGCTCACGTTAGATCCCTGGCCCAGTGGCCACCCCCCCCCACCAAAAAAGGAAAAAAAAAAAGTCAAATGCCTACATGATCCTCAGCATTCTGAAAACAAAAATGATTTGTATCTTCAAAATTCTAGGTGTTTGGAATGATAAGCCTTGTCCAGATGATAAACTAGAATTGCTGATGCCAAAAGCTACCTTGCAAAAATTAATATTTTGCTATTTCACAAGTATGTTATGCCAGGGAGAGGAAAGAACATTTTCGCCTCTATAAATCCTCTCATCCTGGAAAATTATACTCTGGTCGTATTTAGTTTTTCTCTGCCTTCAGAATAGGATTTACCTAGTTTTAAAGGATCTCTTTATTAAGAGGACAAAGCTTTCTCAAATCAGTGGGCATGCTATTTAACTAGACCTTGATGTGTGCGTGAGCCTGAAAGAAAATCTAAAGCAGCGATCTGAAATGATGGGCTGTGGGCAGGGGGGGGGTGGGCGCAGAGGCAGCAGGCGCGGCTTAACGAATTGGATGATTCGGAGAGGGTGGCCCTAGTGGTATAAACCTGTAGGTGTTCAGGGTTGTCTGAAATCAGTCATGTGCTTTAACCTGGGTCTTCTGTGACTTGGGGCTCGGGAGACAAGAAATCAGAACTTTAAGAAGTCATCTTGTAGGAAAGTAGGATTTTGAGTAAACTATGGCACAAAGTCTTATGGCTTCAGACCCCTGATAGGTGGCTCCTGCAGATGCACCATAATCATAAAACTTGTAGGAGGATTATCAAATATTGTTCAAAAAGGGAACTTTTTTTTTTTTTTTTTTTTTTTTTTTTTTGTCTTTTTGTCTTTTTAGGCCGCACCTGTGGCCTATGGAGTTTCCTGGGCTAGGAGTCTAATTGGAGCTGCAGCCACTGGCCTACGCCACAGCCACAGCGATGTGGGGTCCGAGCCTCATGCAACCTACACCACAGTTCATGGCAACGTCGGATCCCCAATCCACTGAGCGAGGCCAGGGATCAAACCTGAAACCTCATGGTTCCTGGTCGGATTTGTTAACCCCTGAGCCACAACATGATTCCAAAAAGAGAACTTTTTGAAAGCCTATTTTTGAGGCTGCCAGTAATAGCTATCTAGCGTACAGTAAATGCTCAACAAATATACTTGGTATGAATAAATGAATGAGTAGGATTAAGAAGATGTGGTATATATACACAACGGAATACTACTCAGTCATAAAAAAGAACAAAATAATGCCATTTGCAGCAACATAGCTGCAACTAGAGACTCTCATACTAAGTGAAGTGTCAGAAAGAGTTAGACAAATACCATATGATATCACTTATATCTGGAATCTAATATACAGCACAAATAAACTTTTCCAAAGAAAAGAAACTCATGGACTTGGAGAACAGACTTGTGGTTGCCAAGGGGGAGGGGTGGACTGGGAATCTGGGGTTGATAGATGCAAACTATTGCCTTGGGAATGGATAAGCAACGAGATCCTGCTGTATAGCACTGGGAACTATATCTAGTCACTTATGATGGAGGATAATGTGAGAAGAAGAATGTAGATATATGTATGTGTGACTGGGTCACCTTGCTGTACAGGAGAAAACTGACAGAACACTGTAAACCAACTATAATATAAAAAATAAAAGTCATTAAAAAATAAATGAATGAGTGTATCTCGGCTCTCTGAGAATCTTCTTTTGATAAACACTGTAGTACCCCTGACCTGTCTGTCACTCTCAGAAGACCAGGTCCACTATTGACCAGTTTAGGCAAATCATCCTTTTTCTCTGGATGCCTCAGAGGCAGCAGAAAGGCGGGTTCTCACATCCATGCACAGGAGAGTGAGGATACAGATATATGTACAAGGAAGTACCTTGTAAACTCTTGGGTATTTTATTATTGTTATAAAGTGTAACTGTTAGAAGGTAGCTCACTTCTCAGTGAGATTCTTTCACAGATCCTTGAAACTTCTGGAATCTTGTGGGAACGTCTCTGTTACTTTTCTGATCTATGTTGGAAAGATCTGGCTATTCCAAGTGGACTGTTTTATAAACCCAATGAGCTTTCCCGGACTATCTTCCTTTTAGTCCCGGGTCTCAACACTAACCATGTCTGAGAAGCATCAAAACGAAGCCATGTTTCATCTGTAACTTTCCCCAAAGATAAAATTTGATATTTCTCATTTAACAAGCAAGTATTTCTTATGCTTTTGCTATAATATTGGGGCTGAAAGACTAACGGGAAAAAGTTGCTGGTGTCTAGCAAATCTCTCCTGGTGATCTGACATGTTTTATAGGTTCAAGGAGAGCCATAGAACCTATCCTACCATTTTCATTTCTTCTTCTTTTTTTTTTTAAATGTTTTGGGTCACACCTGTGGCATATGGAAGTTCCCAGACTGGAGAGGTGTCAAACTGGAGCTGCAGCTGCCGGCCTACACCACAGCCACAGCAACGCCAGCTCCTTAACCCATTGAGTGTGGCCAGGGATTGAACCTGCATCCTCAGTTAGGGTCTTAACCCACTGAGCCACAATGGGAACTCCCACCACGATTTTCATTCTAGCTTTGGCCGCCAGGAAATTCAGAGTTGTGGTCTGTGTTCAACTAACTCCTGGTCTAGATTTGTCAGTGCTGATAGTCTCCCCTTTCCCATTTCACTGGTTGAGTCTTAACTTTCTGTTTTCATTTTCTTTTGGTAAAATACAAGTGTCACTGACTTCAAACATCTTATTCGTTTCAGATGTGCCACCTAGTGATTGAGGAGTTTTATACATTACAAAATGATCCTCAGCGATAAGCCGAGTCAGCATCTGTCGCCGTACAAACTGATTACAATACGACAGATGACATTCCCTACGTGGTACATTACGTCCTCCTGACCTACTTACTTTATAACTGGAATTCTGTACCTCCTAAGCCCCTTCCCATATTTCACTTGTCCCTGTTTTCATCTTAATGGTGCTTTGACTTTATTGCATTTGTGTATTTATGGCACGGCTGGACTCTCTTTTGGAAGAAAAAAAAGGATCCATGGTACAAGGAGGAAGAGCCCCTTAACGGCAGCTAAGAGCCAACGGTGCTCCTTGGCCATGAGAATGTTCCTTCCCAAGGTCTCCATGCAATTTTTCAACTGTCTTCAAGGGGTGCCCTTCACCCCCCAGATCGTCTTAAGTACTTAGAGAGAATGTGCTCTAACCAGGAAAATATAAACAACCAAGAGGTGCAATTTAAACAAAGCATTTCAGTGGAGTCGTTGAACCATAGTCCAACGGACATACTGCACCTAAAGCCAATGAAATTAAATCTTGCATGAGGCTGAAAATGTTAAGCAAACAGATTCAAATCCCCTAAGTAGATATTCCTGGCGACTGTGGGAGCAGATCTGCAATAGTTCAGTACAGCTGTGTCCTGCTTTGGGCAAAGCCAACATATGAAAAGCAAACTTATGGAACAGACAGATTGGGGGTGATTATTTACATCACAAAGGGATTAATGGAAGGGGTCCTTCAAATAGAAACCATCCCTGGTTTATTAGAATTCCATTTATAGAGATTCAATTTACACAACTTTCAGAAACACGCTTGGTTCATGAAATACAATACACCTTAGGAGAGAGCGCCGCCTAAAAGGTTTAATTATTCTTCTTTCCCATCCCCAGGGATCCGCACATTTTAGACATTTGCCAGTGAAGTGTCAAATGACAAACTCCATTTTAAGATCCAGCCATTTACGTCCAGTATTTTTGTTCCCTCTAGAATTTAAAGCTATGTAAGAGATTTGCTAATAGGAAGTACTTGCCTCCTGAGGGGCTCTGCCACCACCAGCCCTGTTAGGGCTTGAAGGTGGAGAGAAGGAAGGTCAGTGAGCCCCAGGCAGAGCCCTTGGGAGCTTGTACCTTTGAGCAGGCAGAGCACCTTCTCAGTTAGTATATAGAACTTCACCTCTCAGGGCTATTTAGAAAGTGAGCTAAGGACCCAAGACAGGTTGCTTCAAGGGCCAGAGGGCTTAAAAGACCAGACTTAGTTTTCTGAATTTTTCTTCTTCCATCATGAAGATGTGATTTGAATTCACTGTTTTCTAAAACTGCTTATCTAGAGTGCTTTTTTTTCTTTTTTAGGGCTGCACCTGTGGCATATGGAAGTTCCCAGGCTAGGGGTGGAAATGGAGCTACAGCTGCCGGCCTACACCAGAGCCACAGTAACATGGGATCTGAGTCAAGTCTGTGACGTACACCACAGCTCACGGCAATGCTGGATCCTTAACCTACTGAGCAAGGCCGGGGATTGAACCTGCATCCTCGTGGATCCTACTCGGGTTCATTAACCATTGAGCCATGAAGGGAACTCCTCTTGTTTTCTTTTAAAAACACTGCTGTCCAAATGGATATATGTACAAATGATTCACTTTGCCACAAACCTGACACTAATACAACATTTTAAATTAAGTACACCTCAATAAACTTAAAAAAAAGTAACAGTGAAATAAAGCGTTAACCAAAACCAAACCAAAACAACCCCCCCACAACCCAACCAAACAACAACAAAACAAGCAACCCTGCTTCCTACCAGAGCTGAAATTATTCTCTGAGTTGAATGAGTCAGGGTGGTGGGGGAGAGTCCCCATGAAAGGGGCTAACTTTAAACTCCCTCTGGGAGTTCCCATTGTGGCTCAGCGATAATGAACCCAGCTAATATCCAGGAGGACACAGGTTCGAGCCCTGGCCCTGCTCAGTGGGTTAAGGAGCTGGCCTTGCTGTGAGCTGTGGTGTAGGTTGCAGATGCAGCTCAGATCTTGAGTTGCTGTGGCTGTGGTGTAGGCTGATAGCTGTAGCTCTTATTCAAGCCCTAGCCAGGAACTTCCATATGCCACAGATGTGGCGGCCCTAAAAAGCAAAATAAAAATAAATAAAATAAAAAAAGCAAAAACCCCCACCTCCTTCTGGACACCAAGTAACGCCTGGCAATACCAGAAGCAGGTGCCTAAAAGTCTAAGTGACAGGAGGAGCCACTGGCATTGAATGTTCTACATACTTTCCTCCCTCCAGGATTAAAGCCTGGGCCACCGACTCACTTGGATATGACCTAACAAAGAACAGAACTTAAAAAGGCCCACCCTGATCCCAGTTAAGCCGCGTGATAGAAACAGGAGGAAGGAGAAAATCGCCAGTCATTTCCACGTGGATGGGCGCTGCCCACTGGACAGACTCCATCCATCTTTGAAAGCACTTACAGTGGGCGGGGGACACAGCGGCCTGGTGAGAAGCATTTGATTGAACTGTCCCCTCCTCTTCTCCCTTCCCCTCCCATTCCCGGAAGGCTTAATCTGGTCTATAGATGCCCAGTTGCGGTTTTGGATAAAATGAGTTGTAGAAACAAGACTGAAAGCCAGGGAGAGCATGGAGGTGAAGGGCATGGTGGGTGAGAGACTGGAAGACAGGGCTCCCGTGGATTAGCTGTTCAACCTTGGGTCAGTAACTTCACCTCTCTGATCCTCCGTACGCTCCTGGATCAAATAGGGATGATCACATATATAGGAGACATTTATTATATTAGCTTTATAAAATAAATTGAATGAGACATGTCAAGATGGATTATTGTTGTTTTCACGAAGGCACCAGAAGCTCTGACCTGAACGCAAATGCCAGACCTGCACTAGAGGGACTCGGGAGCCTTCGGTGGCTTTCTGAAGCTGGGAATGATTTAAAAATTGTGCTACTTGGGCCGTGAGAGGGCATATGGAATCTTCTCCAACTTCCTCCCTGAGCAAGTGACCTTCAGGGTCGGTACAGATGGACCCACGTGGTAGCAGGGGGTACAGTCGGTCTTTTTCAAGGACCACCCCTGCCGTGGAATTGATTAAGAAACACATTCTAATGAACTGTTGAGTGATTACAGCTCAAAGGAGGCCAGCCCTTGAACCCACGCTGGAGAGAGATGCCCTGGTCTCCAAAGAGCCAATTTTGAAGCTGAATGAACTCCCCTTTGCCCTAAAGTCGGCTTCTGGTTTCCAAACTTAAAAGACAATAACGATTTCAGACCCCAATCCAAGAGCCAAAATATTAACATGAGAACTGGCTGTGGGAAAAGATAACCTATTTTAATTACCTTCAGGATGATGCAGGGATTTGCTCTGGTGTACATGATAATCCCGTTGCTTTGCAGGGTTCGCAGACGCAGAGCCAGCTTAAAGTCCTCTTCTTTGCTGTTTTCAGAAAGCCGGTATTTGATGTAGCTGTTTCCAGCAAAGCTGAGAGAAGTGTGCCCTGAAAAGACCGTGACGAGGAGACATATATGCTGTTAACACCCAGAAACAAGCGGAGACACATACGATCGCCTGACAAGTACCAAGCAAGCTGATTAAAGACCATGGGAAGTTAACAAAGGCATTGAAGAAAAACCAATTTTGATTAAAAATTTTGATCTCCAGTTCTGATCCCACTCTAATTTCAATTTTTTTAATTAATTTATTTTTTGTCTTTTTTTGCTTTTTTCTAGGGCTGCTCCCGCAGCATATGGAGGTTCCCAGGCTAGGGGTCCAATCGGAGCTGTAGCCACTGGCCTACGCCAGAGCCACAGCAACTCGGGATCCGAGCCGCGTCTGCAACCTACACCACAGCTCACGGCAACGCCAGATCCTTAACCCACTGAGCAAGGCCAGGGATCGAACCCGCAACCTCATGGTTCCTAGTCGGATTCACTAACCACTGAGCCACGACAGAAACTCCCCCACTCTAATTTCAAAGTGAAAAAAATACCAACTAGTCAGATGCCAAAAAAATCTTTGTTGTCTCATGTCAAGGGCAACTTGGTAAATTCTCTAATCTGAATTTTCTTAGTATCACTCAACTCGCAAGTCCCACTTTCTAAAGCTAGCATTGCTAAAATATCCTCCTTCACGCCCACCCTCATCACTTAAACACTCAAAAATTTTCAAGTCCACGAAATAAGGCAAAGACAAAACCATTTTCAAAGAATCTCCATATTCCATGAGGCTCCAAATGCAGAACTGCTCACTTGGGTCATTTGCTCTTATATGGAAAAAGGGAACTGATGCTGTGGTCTGAATCAGGGAGCCTGATTCCTCCAGCTCCATTTTTCTTTCTCAGGATTGCTTTGGCTATTTGGGGGTCTTTTGTGTTCCCACACACATTTTAAAATCTTTTGTTCTAGCTCCGTGAAAAACACCATTGGTAATTTGATGGCGATTGCACTGAATCTGCAGATTGCCTTGGGTACTAGGAACTGACACAAAGGATGCTTATGTCTTGAGCAGTCACAGCTCTACCTTCTGGCTTTTAATTTCATGGCTCCCCTGCCTAGAACCTTTAGTTGTACCTGCATCACCCAGTTCTGAGTTCTTTCTCTCTCCCTCTCTCTCTCTCTCACTTTTCTCGCCTTTTTTTTTTTTCTTTTTCTTTTTACTGCCTCCAACTTTATGCTTTAACAAGCAAAGTAATGGCTGACAAGCTATCTCACTGGGGCGAAAGGCAGAATGTGCGGAAATACTCCAATGGATGATAATCATGGACCATGAAGAGTTTTCTATAAGGAGAGGAGAAGGGAAATGGAGAGAAGGGACAGCTGAAGTTAAAAGACTTGGCCTTACTGTCACAGCCACCTGCTGTGAACACAGCACGCATGTGGGACACCATAGGCATCTTTTAAGTCTAAGCCTTAGAAGATTTCCTAGGCAAGCATGCTGGGGATCCCTTCAGTTCCGGGGTATTCTTTTTTGCTTCCTTTGGCCATGCCCATGGCATGCACAAGTCCCAGGGCTAGGGCTCAAACCTGCTTAAAGTCACAGAAGTGACAATGCTGGATCCTTAACCCACTGAGCCACCAGGGAACTCTATGGGGCAGCTCCATTCTTGAGGTCAATTGTGAACGAGCTCTGGCTTCCATTTTTTTTTTTAAGAAGAGTGCTTGTCTTTGCAAAGGTTGAGCTTCTAGAACCCAAATGCCTTGCATATCCTGGGATAATTATTTTTTATTCCCATTACAATTCTTATTCTAATCATCACTCAATAAATATTTCTAGAATTCCAAAATTGGTATCAGTGTGCCTGCATTTTAAATACATTCTCTACTAAAAACAAGGTTCTCTTGGCACCAAGAATGCCCAATATGCTTTTTAGAGGGAAGAAGTGGGAGAGAATATGTGAATCAAAAGAAGTACTGAAACTGATGGAAACAAAGGATCATGCAGATCGAAATAACATAAACACAATTTTTTTCCCCTGTCTTTAAGACACAGAGGTGGGCACCTCTCCTTTCAGGATCATGCAGTTCATCTACACCTGCAGTGGAGAGTCTTACTTGGTGCTCTAGGCTAGGCTTACCCTACGGAAGTTCAGCTGAACTGGGTCAGCTCCACCTTCTGTTGAAAGGTAAAGGTTTGTGTAGCCCTCTGAACATCAGAGGTCATGTCACAGATATGTCAACTCTCTCCCTAACCAACAGCCTTCTTTTTTAAATTTTCTTTCTTTCTTTCTTTCTTTTTTTTTTTGTCTTTTTAGGGCTGCACCCACAACATCCGGAGGTTCGCAGGCCAGGGGTTGAATCGGAGCTATAGCCACTGGCCTACACCACAGCCACAGCAACATGGGATCTGAGACACGTCTGTGACCTCACACCACAGCTCACAGCAATGCTGGATCCTTAACCCACTGAGCAAGGCCAGGGATCAAACCTGTGTCCTCATGAATGCTAGTCAGTTTCATTTCCTCTGAGTCACGACGGGAACTCCTGGCCTTCTATTTTCTATCATTTCACACCCTTGATATCCACGGGCCATATGGATCATGGGCTACACTTTTCATATTCAGTGACACGACTGAAAATCCATGCCGTGGTCTCCCATTCTAGAAGGAGCCTGTGGGGATTGCATGTTTCCTTTCCACAGGCAGCGGCTGTAATAAATCCCGTGGGGTTTAAGGGGGATGCTAGCTGGGGTCCCTTCTATGGAAAATGCTGCCTCCAAACAGAATATCTTCTGGAAGGCTAAGGGCAGTATAATGCACTCAAGGGCAAGGGCTTCAGGAATATGAATTAAACCCTCGTCATCCCGCCCCGCTCTGCACCTGAGCATTCTCCGAGCTTCCCCGGTGGACACTGGCAGAGGAACGGTCTCCTGCTGGCTTCGTAACCGACGCACTGCATGTCCCCTGGACACGGCTTCTCCACACAAGGGTCGTTGGACCCTGGGCACAGTCCTCCTGTGACAAAGGGGAACACACATGATCAGTACACTCGAGAAAGTCCAGGGAGCACAGGAATGGCTCGGGAGCTGGCTCCTCCAGGCTCTGAGCTGAGAGGCAGAGTGGGCGCCTAGAAGCTGGAGAGCCTGAGTGGGCTTCATCAGGGGTGGGTGCCCATCACATGCACCTGCCTCTGCCAAAATCTCTCTGCCAGAGTGAAGCAGGCTGGCTGCAAAGAGTCAACGGAGCTCCTCTTTTTAGGTTAAAATATGCTATGGTTGTGACTGGACCAACGGCAGCTGCAGAAAGATCACAGTATACGGCTCTGGTCGTCTTTATTGGACTGGGGCTCCTGCGTCCTGGTGGTCATTGAATCCATCACTTGGGTTTAGTTTTCTTCGACGCTCATCTCTTGCTCTGAAACACTCGGGTAGACTTCAGAAGATGTGAGCTGTTGTTTTCAAAGGGAGGAAAAAAGACTTTTCTTTCTTTCTTCCTTTTTTTTTTTTTTAGGGCCGAACCCGCAGTATATGGAAATTCCCAGGCTAGGGATTGTCGAATCGGAGCTGCAGCTGCTGGCCACAGCCACAGCTGCAGTCTCGCCAGATCTGAGCCGTGTCTGCAACCTACGCTGCAGCTTGTGGCAATGCCAGATCATTAACCCAGAGAGCAAGGCCAGGCATCGAACTCGCATCCTCACAGAGACAGGATTGGGTCCTTAACCCACTGAACCCCAATGGGAATTCCAAAAAAGACTTTGCTAAAGAAAAGTCTAAACTGTGAAAGCTCAACTCCCATGGTTTCCTAATCCCTTCTGCTCCCTGTTAGTTAGTGTATTGATTCTCTGTATGCACGCCCTGCCGGCTATCAAAAATTGTAGAATTATCCTTGGCAAAAGAAAGCTTCTTCTTTACCTTGTTCAATGTTCATAGTACAGTGAGCTGAAAGGTTAATTCCTCACAAAGGAAATTCTGGAAAGCAGATTGGCTGATAAAGGTATAATTCAGACCTCAAGGGAGTGTTTAGACCTGTGGTGATGGCAAATGTGGGTCCAAGGAAGGAAATGCACTTTTCAGAGGTCATGGATATTTCAGATGTAATTAGGTGAGAGTTTAAGTGGTACAAGGACTGCAGAAAAGAAGGCACAAATGGAAAATACCCCACAACTGGGTTAGGAGTGGCCTCAAGAAGCACCTCTCCTCTGAACCAAGAATACACTGGACATTAGCAGCACTTTCCTCAGCAAGATCTGGCCCATTATCATCGTCCTTTCCATCCAAACTTTCTTCCTCCTCATTAAGCATACTGTCCCATTATACAGTCATTTCTTTGTCTAGGAGAAAGCAGACATTTAATGCTAACTACGCATCAACATTCTAAGAACTATAATCCTGGAGGGGAGCAATGTAAGGAGCACCAGCGAACTCAGGATTCATCAATCCTGTTTTCCACTGGTTGAGAGCTCAGCCATAAAAGATACTCTTGGCAGAGATCCAGCTCCCAAAGTCTTAGAAGATGAGAGGATTTTTTTACTGAACATTTCGAATGGTCTTTACAAATGGTTCTAAAAGACATAAGTGTTCTGAAATACCTCTTCCTATTTTTGCTCCAAGAAATCTTTATTCCTGCCATGTATTGATCAATATTTATGGAACTTAAAACCACTATTCAACCACCTTATGGTCTGTTTCAAGAGATTTTGATAACCAGTTTTTAACTTTCTTTTTCTTTTTGCTTTTTAGGGCCGCTCTTGCAGCATATGGAAGGTTCCCAGGCTAGGGGTCGAATCAGAGCTGCCGCTGCCAGCCTACACCACACAGGTTTTGAATTTTTGATGCATTCATCCAATAAATAATTTTTGAGGGCCAATGAGGTGATAGGCCTGGATGTATAAAGATGAAAGAAGATGATCCCACCTCTTCCTCCCGCCAGGAGACAACACACAGACACATGATTACAATTCAATAAGGTCACTGCTTTGCTAGAGCTATGTGAGTGAAGGGAAGCCCTAGACGAGGAATGACTGCATTTCCTGGGAGAATGTCAGAAGTCCTTGCAAAGGAAGAAAGCATTTTAAACGCAGGCTTGAAGGATGAGATCTTAGGAGTAGCAAGGATCTTAGGAGTACCATTCATTTCATGGGAATGAATGGGCCATAGTTAGTGGCTTAACTGTATGCCTGTGTCAATGTTTACTCATGGTTCATCACACAATTCTACCATCCCGCTCCGTGCTGTCTCGGGGGCGGGGGGCGGGGGGAGCAGGGGCGGGGCTTCATCTCAGTTTCCGAGGCCTGCTCCCTTCTAGGTAGGTGGTACCTGTTAACTAGTTCGCCTATGCGCCAAAATGCAAACTGAGCCCAGTGCCAACCTCAGCCACATGGAGGCGACCATGAGCACAAGAGAATCACAAAACGTCTACTGACGTCTATTCAATAGACCGAAGTCTAGATTCCCTGGGTATTAACTTCCAACTGGACACAGAAACAGTCACTTATGTATTTGAGAAATCTGCTACTCTCCCTGCCACGGACACACCTTTTCCCATGTCCTATTTTAGCCGAAAGATAGCCTTTCCCTCAATTTCTATGTTTCCGAGATTCAGCCCCATGTACTATAGCGCGGTCTTATCTGCCCTCACGCAATGCTACATTGCTTAGAAAATTTGCATCAACACAAATCCAATGTAAAAGCCTCTGCTTCAAAGGGGAAAAGAGGACTAGATAATTTCAGACCCATGGTAGTTAAGGTACTTTCTCTTGTCAGGAGTTACGGTAAGCTTTTCATTAAAAAAATAGTTACAGGCGTTCCCATTGTGGCTCGGCAGAAACGAATCTGACTAGCATCCATGAGGATGCAGGTTCAATCCCTGGCCTTGCTCAGTGGGTCAAGGGTCTGGTGTTGCTGTGAGCTGTGGTATAGGTCACAGACGCGGCTCGGATCCCACGCTGCTGTGGCTGTGGTGTGGGCCAGCAGCTACAGGTCCGATTCGACCCCTAGCCTGGGAACCTCCATATGCCGTGGGTGTGGCCATGAAAAGACCAAAAGAAAAAAAAAAAGGTTACAGGTGCACATAATAAAAGCTAAATACCATATTCAGAATAAATACAGCATCTGAGTACTTCTTTCCTTTATCCACATGTTTTGACCTTTTCCTCTACCACCAGCCCTGCCCTGGGAATTAGCACAGGACTCCTCACTTTCTCAATCACACCCCTTATGCTGGGTTAAAGCACAAAGTCGCTCAGACCAGCACCTGCAGTCTAACGTCACAGCTCTTTTTCTTCTTCTTTCCTTATGTCAAAACCATAGAACCCGTTAAACTAATGATTTATGTTAGATCCAATCCTCCTTATAAAAACTCTAGCTGGAGGACAGAGAGAAAACATTTAATATAAATATTATAATAAAAATTTTAGTTTATTCTACAATTAATAACTATGACTATTTTAAATACTAGATATATAATAATGTATATTTCTATTCATTCCAGCAGCCATTGACTTTGAGAGGTTACTTCCTTCTCTTTTTAATACATTTCTTAAGGCAGAAAGGACAGTTCTTGGCAAGGGATCTGTCATCTGATGCTTTAAAAGTCCTCTGGGGCCTCCTCCCTGCGTCCCAGCCGGGGATGGGAGGAGCCCTAAGGGTTGGGGCTGCAGCTGCTGCTGGCAGTTTGCTCTGCTCACTGTCTGCTCTCCTGCGGCTCAAGGAAGTAGGAAGGCAGAGTAGAGTCTGGAGGTCAGTGTAAGCATAACGTCCTCCTTAGCTGAGGACGGAGGTGAGCGTGTGCACGCACGGGATGCTGTCTTTCCCAAGTAGAGGAAGCCTTCTGCTTACTGAAAAGCTGGTTTCCCCAGACCAGATAACTCTCCACGGGCAATACTGTAATTCTTCCCTCTGGCCCAGCTGTGATGAGAAATTAGGTCCTTTCTGAGATATTTATTGTCAGAGGAACTTGACCTTCATATGATGACCTTGAACAATGTCACGTGTCCTTCGACCTCAGATGTACCCATGTCTGGGGTTTATCTTTCCTGAGACCAACCCTCTTTGTAGCCAAAGCCCTCACTTTTCCACCAGCCTAAACTCCAGGATGCTTTCAAGGGGGGTGGAGGGGTTACCTGGTTCTTAGAAGCACATGCTTGTATCACCCCCTTTTCAGAGAGGCACTCCTCCCGACTGTGGTTAGAAGCCTTAAAAACCCCCCTCTCTGGTGGAAGAAAGTATCCCATCTGCTCCCTCATAACAATTAAGATACAATAGTGTCAGCTCCCACTGGCTTCTGGGAGGAAGTTTATCCTATTAACTATCATTAAATAATGCAGGCTTAATTACCTTGCTCTGTGATCAGTGACAGTTTGGGTATGTGTGGGCTCTAGACCTACGCACTTGGCATCTCCAGGCATCCATCAATTTGGTGCCAGAGTGAGCACGAGGGGAGAAGGGTCCCATTTTATCAAACCAACTGACACCATCTGTTGTTAAGTCAGGACAGGACAGAAGGATCAGACATTTTGAGCTACTGTTGGAGCATCCAGCGGGCAGAGACATCTCTGCTTCCGTCCCTAGGTCCCCTCTGGAAGGTGGGGCAGTCTCATAGGAAAGAGTGTGGCACTGAACAGCCGCAGCCCCGGGTTTTGGCCCTGTAAATTCAGTGTATTTATGTGTAGCTCCGAACAAGTTGCTTGACTTCTCTGGGTCTTACGTTCCTTTTGTGAAAAATGAGGATACTGATCCTTTAGAGTTGTGAGCTTTAAATGGGCTAATGTATCAGAAAACAACTTATAAAGAAAAACACTTACGAGTAAAAAACAAATGACTTCAAGGTCGCCAAACTGAAGGTGCCAGCCTTGACTTGGCAACGTGACAGAGACCTGAACTCCAGGGTCATCTTTATCTGGCTGTCCTTTTGGGGTCAAAGTCACGACTTATAAACGGACAGATGAAAGGAAACTCTGTGTGCGTGGGAGGAGTGTCTTATCAATTGGCATCCCAGGCCACGTGCAGCTAGGAGGGCCCATCACGAAGCCCCCTGTCTTGGGCGGTGGTCTTCTTTTCACAAAGCCTCTCGGCCAGGGGCAGCGTGCACACGATGTGACCGTGCATCATAAGGAGCCTTCCCACTTCCTGAAGCTTTGCTCAGGTGGACATTTAGGTCACTTTCTACAGAGCTGACAACAGACAATTCACTTGAGCAGAAGCTCAAATCTTTGGAACCTGCACGGAGGAGAAAGAGGATCCCCTTGTGGTTTTAGCAGGACTCCCTGCCCTAGGTCTGACTCCCCTTATCTGCCCGGAATTCCCGCAGCCCCCGGGGTTAAGAGCATGTCTTCAGCTAATACCTCAGTATCTAGCTGTGAGGACTCTCACTGCCACTTGGAGCTTATTCAACCTCTGGATCTATATCTCTGCCTCTTTCGACTGAGAATCTAATAACTAATGGTAAGCAGCCTACACCCTGAAACCCCGTGGTGTGCCAAGATGCCATGTCTCCGTCAACTCCGCAGAAGTCAATAAGCTTCCTTCTTAATTCCTGGCCTGCATGAAGTTTTCCTACACAGCCTCCTCAGTCTCTTGGCTTTGAAGGGGTTTCTTGCCGTTCTCCCCAAAGCACAGAATCATCTTCATTGGTGTCTGCTTGGCTCAGCCATATTTTTCTGGATGATGTTGCTAAAGGCCGAGGGGCAGTTTCATTCAAGACATTCTATCTGGGGCACGAGTGGAACATACAGGGGACTACCTGCATGGCGAGAGGCTGGTTTCACCTGCACAGTGGACACCTCCAAACCTCTCTTGGCACTTGAGGGCTCGTGCATGCCGGAGATGAGGGATCAGCAGAAACATATCTGCTGTGAATGAGAAATAGAAGCTTCCCAGTTTATAGAGGGAATCTGGTTAAGATTCAGAGACAACGCTAAATTATTCAGAACCCCGGGGGTTGGGACGGTGGACTCTCTCCTCTGAGAATTAGCATCAGTCATCTCCGGCCGAAAGGCAAACCCAAGCTCAGATGTTTCTATGCTTTTTAACAACTCATCAAGGCTAAGTTGTAAGTGTTTTCCTGCCTTGCAGAAGCCTTCATCCTTTTATCTTATTGACCTTATTAGAAGTGAATCACCGTGCCTGCCTATCACACACCCCATTTACCCCGCCTACTGGCTTTCTCCCAGGACAGTCCCAGCTCCCCACCATCCAGTCTAACTGAGGTCCTTGTCATTGGCCTTGTCATGCTCCACAAGGATGGGGACCACGTCAGCCTCACTCATCACTGTACCTCCAGCACTCCCGCCAGGAAAAGTATTTACTTCACTGCTGAGTGAATGCGCAAATGAAAGCGTGCCCCCAATCCCTGAGCCTTTCTCTTCACTGCTCTCTCTGTTCAACTCATTGCTCCCAAGGCCTTTCATGGACTCCTCCAAGTCGGACACAGGACTCCTGCCTTTATGCCTGTTTTGTGCCCCAGCTACATCACCTATAATTCTTTCTAGCTCCTAATTGTACAGCCAAGGATCAAAGGAACTTCTGCTGTCTGTCTTAAAAAAGAGGGTTCAAGGGGTCCTAACAATTGTCCTTAGATGTCTGGAGGGCAGCTTGTACAGGAGGGGTAGACAGGGTGGCTCTAAAGGGTGGAGCTGGGTGACATCACAAGGGGGTGGATTTCAGTGCATCAGAAGGGAGAGGGTGTCTCAGGTCTGTCTCATAGGTAGTGAGCACCTGGACTGGGGATCAAACACTGGCTGAATCACTCACTGTGCCAGATGTATGGTGAATAAGACGTCTCTAGTGAGTGGGAGGTTGGGTTGGGTGAATTTCAAGTTCCTTTCAAATCTGTGCAGAGGTGGTAGGGCACAGTGGTTACAACTGCCAGGTGTGAATCCTGGCTTGGCTATTTCCTAGCTCTGTGACCTTGAGTAAATCAATTGACCTTTCCAAGTCCATGTTTCCTTAACTTTTGCAGAAAGTTAATGATCCCTACCCTTTAGGGTTACTTCGAGGGTTAAGTGCAATTATACATGTGTAAAAAACAGTGCAGTAACTGGTCACAGCTCAGTAAGTGTTAGTTGCTATATCTGCCCCGGCCTTCACCTGTGCACTGAATTGCCCATGTTTCTCACCTCCATTCCTTGGCTCTAATGCTCCTGAGCCTGGAACATTCCCTCCCCATCACCTATCAAATTCTAGGCATCCTTTCAGACCTAGCATCCCCTTCAGTGTTACTCTTACCATCCAGCAAATCCTTAAGACAGAGCCATCCCTGCTGGTATAGGGCACGGCTGCTGTCACCCTCACCTCTGCCAGCATAGGGTTCCATCATGGCAGATGCCCCATGCATCTTACCGGCGCTCCAACTTCTAGTCTGGGTTCCATATCTGAACCAAGGTTGGAAAAATCAGGCATTCACTTCCACCAACTCTCTCATAAACACACTGCTCTTAAAACTCCGATGGGCTCATGGAAAGTCCAGTCTCTTGGACAAGTACCTCCCTTTAGATTTATTTCTAGATCAGACTTTTGAAAAAGGAATGACAAATTTCCATAATGGACCATCAGCCCTCTGCATGGGCTGCCCTGGTGCTTCTCCAAAGGAGCACGAGGGACTCTATCATCCCCCATCATTTAAGTTGGTGGCAGGCTTTCTTACCCAAGTGCCAGCGTTCACTGAACATCTCAAGTTTACCAAGGGCCACCTCATGGCATCAGAACTCCGTCTCTCAGACTTGTTCAAACATGATGCTCGATGGGGGCTGGACTCTAGTGAGCCTCTCTGGCACTATATTTCATGTCTGCTTTCATTTTGTCCAAGCAACTCAGCATTTTGGTTCAAGATGCTAAGGATGTTAATTTGACCCCTAAAAATCTGCACGAGAGAAAGATGAGTTAGGGAGGAGGGTAGAATATTGAGGCCAAATCTGTATAAATATTACTACAGAGCCCAGAATGGGCAGCCACCTCTATTTATCATCCTACTTATTCCACCAAGTGGTGGGAAAGTCCATTTATTGTATCTGCCAACCTTCCCGGGTAAACAGATAAACAGCCAGTACGTGTGTGTGTGTGTGTGTGTGTGTGTCTGTCTGTCTGTCTGTCTGTCTGTCTGTCTGTCTGTTGGGATGGTAGGTGGCATTTATTGTCTTCAATTACTGGAGATTATCATATATCACCTGCTGTAGACAGGGACTGGGCCAGATGATGTTTTGAGGTCCTTTTACCACTAAAATCTGGTATTTTATTTTACAGCTTAATTACAAGAGTGCTCTGAAGGTGAGAAGAGGCTGAGAGGTTGCCCTGATTCTGCACAGGAAATGCACCCTTTTCAAACCAAGAAGGCCTCCTCTTGGGATGTCTGGGGGTTGAATCCCCAAAGCTTCCAGCATTCTGGGTTTCCTAGGAGTAGAAAGGTTTCTGGGGACTAGAGCACAGGGGTCCTGGGCAAGGAAACCACCTAGAAACTCAGTGCTTTGAAAACAACAGTGTCTCGTGCAAAATGCAGAGCAAGCCCCACTTCCCCCAACAAAATCACCCCTCTCAATCCAGGCTTTGAAGAAATTCTGCCAGGTCTGCCCTCCCCCGTCTCTTCCTTTTTTTTCCCTTTCTTTTTAGGGCCCACCAAGGCTGGATCCAAGCCGCATCTGCAACCTACGCTGCAGCTTGTGGCAACATGTGATCCTTAACCCACCAATCAAGGCCAGGCCCACATCCTCATGGACACTATGTCAGGTTCTTAACCCACTGAGCCACAACAGGAACTCTTCCCCGGGATTTCTTATAACGCTATTATTTGTTATTATTATTATTATTTTGCTTTTTAGGACAGCATATGTGGCATATGGAAGTTCCCAGGCTAGGGGCCAAATCAAAGCTGGATCTGCCAGCCTATACCACAGCCACAGAAATGCAGGATCTGGGCCACGTTTGTGACCTAGACTACAGCTCACGGCAACACTGGATCCTTAACCCACTAAGCAAGGCTAGGGGTCAAACCTGCATCCTCATGGATACTCGTCGGGTTTGTTACCATTGAGCCACATCAGGAACCCTCTATGGCAAGCTGAGTTCACAACAGCCACCCCCTCAGGGCAGGAACTGTCTTTTTTCACTGTGACTCTGCAGTGCCTAGGACGTTGCTGCCACCACTGATTTTTACTGAAGGAGACGAGGTCTCCAAGGCACAGGATTAATTAGCTGGTTTAGTTTCTCCCGCAAGGTCTTCCCTGTCCTGTTGAGAACCTCTTTTGAACCATGCTGTGAATCACGGCAGGAAGGCTTAGCAGAGCTTTGGTGCATAAATCAATTCGCCTACAAAGGAAATCTAGGTAAAGCCAGGACAGCTGGCATTCATAAATCCTGCATGTTGGTGGCATCTGCCAGAAATGCATTCCACCCAGCATGCAGGCTTGGAGGAACTCTGGAACAAATTTACCTGTGCAACAGGTTGGACCTCACCGCATGCACCTGATGAAAACACCAGCAGAATTCACTGGGGACCACACAGTGAGTGGCTGCCACTCTTCTTGGCTGCTTGGAGGTCACTGAAAGGTCTCGAAGAGAAAGCCGTGATCTCTGGGGCCTTCCTCTAATGAACTCATTCTCCAAACTGCAACTCAACATTTCTACAAGGAAAGAGGGCAGGGGCCCTCCCTGTCCCCAATTACCTAAAGGGATGTTTTATAAATGGCCTCTCTTCTGGCCACAGTCCCTTTGGGCCAAGTTCACACCAGCTAGAAAAACCCCGGGTGCAATTTTCTTCGAAGAGGGCAGTGAATTTATGGAGCCATACATCAGAGAGAGAAAAAGATCGAGAGAGCAATGCTTCTTGCTGACCACGGTGGTCGGGCGACTCTGTGCAACCAGGGCCTCTGAGCAGGAGAAGGTCAAGGTTCAGTGACTCTAGCTACATCGACAGACATGAACCACTCCATTTCTGCCACTCTGAGGGCTGAATCCAGCCTTTAACCGTGCTCCTGTACAGCCAGCCCCTGTTTTTCATGGAGGCAAATCCAGCTGCCCTTAGCCTCTACAATAGCTGCCGGGCTTATTTCCTGCAGCCGGCCCCGCCCCATCTAACTCATTCCCCTCTGCAGCCCGCAGGCTCTTTGAGAAAGACAGACTGGGATTCTGCCACTGCAAACCCGCCAATGGCTCCCACTGCTGTGGGATGATGTCTAGATCTGCATCCTGGCTAGTGGCTCTTGGTGATCACCGGGCCTGCTGACACGTCTCCTCTGTCATCACCAGAAATCTCTCTCCATCCCCTCGGTGTGGTCCTCTCCGGCCTTCAAGCCTTCCTCATGCGAGCAGCTCCTCTGGCTAGAATGCTGTCCTTCCTCCACCTATTTTCACGCGCTGAACGCCTACTTACCTTGTTTTGTTTTTTAATATGAAGTATAATTGATTTACAAAGATGTTAGCTTCAGGTATATAGTAAAGTGATTCAGTTATACGTATATGAAGGACACATGTTCCAATTCTTTTCCATGACTGGATATTATAAGATACTGAATATAGTGCCCTGTGCTACACAGTAAGCCTTTGTTTATCTACTTTATATACATCCGTGTCTGTTAATCTTATACTCCTAATTTATCCCCAGCTCTTTGCCCCTTTGGTAATCAAGTCTGTTTTCTGTGTCTGTGATCTATTTCTGTTCTGTAAATAAGTTCGTCTATATCATTATCTTAGAGTCCACATATAAGTGGTATCCGATGACATTTGGTGCAGTCACTATAGAGAACAGTATGGAAGTTCCTTAAAAAACTAAAAACAGAGTTACCATATGATCCAGCAATCCCACTCCTGGGCATATATCTAGAAAAGAGGAAAATTCTAATTTGAAAAGATATGCATGCATCCCAATGTTCATAGCAGCACTAACCAAGACATGGAAGCAACCTAAATGTCCATCAACAGATGAATAAATACAGAAAATGTGGTACATATACACAATGGAATATTACTCAGCCATAAAAAAGGATGAAATAATACCATTGTGGCAACATGGATGGACCTAGAGATTATCATACTAAATGAAGTGAGTCAGACAGAAAAACACTAATTCCTGCTTATATTTTATCTCAGCCTAGAGGATACTGCCTTTAGGAACCCTTCCCTCTTGGTAAGGTCCTCTCACAGGACTTTGTATTTCCCCTAACGATGCTCTTCACAGCCTGTTTGTATGTCTGTGCTGCTCATAAGCTACAAGCTCCATGGGGAAGAGTGGCTGAGCTTGTCTTGCTCACCCTTAGCATCTCTCATGGTGAGGAGGCACAGTGCAGATGGTCAGTAAATATTTTGTGGAATGAGTAAAAGAATGAGTGCACGTGCGCCAGGATGGTAACTCAGGCCGCCCCTCAGGGCTCAGGAGCCAGGTGGGGGGCGGGGTGGTGGGCGGAGCGGGGAGGGAACTCTCCCAACCTTACTCACCGTTACAGGTGCAGCGGACGTTCCTGTAGAAACGCGGGCACACAAAGCTGATGCGAGCAGTGCTGTAGGTCATGAGCGCGTGGGAATCCAGCGACAAGCCTTGCTCACAATGCTGCTCCTGACAGTCCAGCCCCGAGCAGTTCTTCTCCAGGATGGCTGAGATGCGCATGACATTCTCCAGATGTCTCCTGGCGTTGGACAGCTTCTGGATCAGGTAGGCTGGCTTGTAGAACTCGCTGCTGTGCATCTCCACCGCGAAGAGCATGTCCAGCTGGTTGGTGCCCGCCACGGGCTGGATGCTGATGATGTGCAGGCTGTCCTGCTTCTGGGTGAGGACCACGTTCCGCAGGGTGCGCCGGAACCCGTGCATGTGCAGCCCCACGAAGTCCTCGGGGGACACGTTCTCAAAGCGGATGGTGACGGTGTTCTGCAGCATCTCATGCACCAGCTGCTCCACGTGCACCACCACGTCGATGGGCACCTGGAAGCGGCCGTCACTCACCGACACGTTCAGCACGTACTTGCCGCTGTCCAGACCTCCCAGGGCGATGATTTTTCCATCGTGACTGTTCACCTTGAACAAGCTTTTCTGCTCCGATTTCAGGGCAAACGTGAGCACATCATACATGTCTTGATCGGTGGCGTGGATCTTCCCAATGACCCCACCAGGAAAGTCATCCTCCATGGTGACAATGAAAATTTCCAGGGGGATGGCTGTGGGCTTGTGGGTACTTTCCTCGATAACCCGCACGCGGATGTAGGAATGAGAAGCTTGCTGAGGTTTGCCCGAGTCTTTTGCCTAAAACGACCAAGCGCAGGGGGAGAAGCAAGGGAGTAAGAAAAAAAAAATTGGGGAAAAAACGCAGCAGGACTCAGGTAGAAGATGTCTGTTCCTTTAACCCTGTTCACTTCTTCCTCCACCCTCTGAGACCCTTCTAGAATAGGCTGAAGATGTGCATTTAAGTAAGAAGAGTGATTTAGCACCTCTGGACCCCCCATGTGCACTCTGTAATGGACAATAAAATGTGTCAACACAATAAAGCTGTTGGGGGCGAATTGGGTGGGAGGAGAGAGGGAGAGCTCTGAGTTCCAACACGCCCACGACAGGCTGGGCCTTGCTTTAATTTTGGACAGAAGCCACAGAGGGACCTTGTAAAGTGACATTCCCATGTGGAGGAGAAATTTTTGTTCTCTTTGGCTTCTTTCCTTTGGACCAGACCCAGACAGCCCTTCCCTGCACATTTAAGAAACAACATTATTTCAGGTGAGAATTACACCATATTAAGGCTTAGAATAAAAGAGGGTTCGCTGAAGGAGAACGTGGTAGGCTGAATAAAATGATTTTGTCTTCCTTCCTGAGAGCAGAATTGATGGAAGCATCACTCTGAAAACAGATCCTTACTGAGCACCTGCCGTGTTCAGCGGAGCGGCGGTCAGTGCTGTAGGGCTTCAGAGAAGGCAGAGGCTCAGGGGCTGGCTCCCCAGGGCAGGTACCTTGGGATGTGGGGCTGCAGTGGACATGGCAGGCCAGGGGCCAGCTGGGGGGACGTGTCCTTGAATGTGGAAGGCGGTGTGTAAAAGCGGGGGCCTGGCCGTCACAGACCTGGGTTTGAATCTGGCTCTGCCTCTCACTATGCGTCTGGCCTGGAGTAAGTCACTTCATTGAGCTTCAATTTCTGTATCTTTAAATCGAGTAAGAGAGTTGTATCTACACAGGATCCTTGTATTGTGGGGATTAAAAGACAGTGATTTCAACATATGCAGCACAGGTCTAACCTGCAGAAGTATTTAGTACATGAGAGTTCATGTGATTTTGGTTATTTTTCTTACTATCATCATCATATATATATATATTTATTTTATTTTATTTATTTTTTTTCTTTTTAGGGCCACACCCACAGCATATGGAAGTTCCCAGGCTAGGGGTCAAATGGAGCTATGGCCGCTGGCCCATGCCCCAGCCCCGGTAAGTCTGGATCCAAGCCACGTCTGCGACTTACACCACAGCTCACCAGATCCTTAACCCACTGAGCGAGGCCAGGGATCGAACCGCATACTCAAGGTTCCTAGTTGAGTTCGTTAACTGTTGAGCCACGAAGGGAACTCCACCACATGCTTTTTATTTAATGGACCACATGAACCAGAGATGCTGGAATGGAAATTCATGTAGGAGGAGATAAATTTAGCAAGTTAGGTTGAACTTGAAGTTAAATTGTAGGGCCTCAAAGGACAGTGATGAGTTTGGATTTTATAGGCCAGAGGTTGCCCACTCCAAGTCCAAAAAGATGACAGAAAGCCATGAAGCCAGTGGATTTAAAGTAACAGACTAACAGGCCTGCGGCCTAGCCAGGACTGAACAGCTGTCTCTGCCTAAAGACCCTCAAATTCAAAGTCAGAAAGAGCCTGAATTCATAAGTTCTCAGATGGTTTTTGTTTAGGGTGGGCACACCTTTTCTGTAAAAGGCTAGATAAGAAATAGTTTAGGTTTTGGAAGTTATATGATCTCTTTCAACTACTCAACTATCTTTCCAACAGGGAAGTGGCCACAGAGCATGTGTAAATGAATGGGTGAGGCTGTGTTCCAATAAAACTTTATTGATAAAAAGAGGCTGAGGACAGGATGTGGTTCAGAGCCTGTGATCTACTGACCCCTGGTTTGGCGGAATGACTTAAACAAAGTGGAATGATGAACCTGGGATGTGGGGATGTATCAGAAAAGAATGAGGTTGATGCTGGAGGAACACCTGGAAAGCTTCTGAAATAGTATGAGTATATAGGGTGACACAGAATAAATTGGGGTGATGGCAAAGGGAATATACTTGATGTGTCTTGGGAACCTTATGAGGGCAGAAACACAGGACTTGGTGGTAGTTTAATATAAAGGACGAGGAAGAGACAGCTCTTTATGGTGTTTGCAAAGTCTGAGATGTGAGATCTGTCCTCTAGCAACCAGAGAAGGAAGGCCAAAGACTGTACTGGCTTCTCTGAGCGGGCACCCAGAATCTCCCCTTGGCCTCGGGGACCTATACTGTGATATAAAATTGTTCACATAATATTGTGGGTGGCATCTGAAGGGTTCACTGAGGTGCTCAGAGCCAAAGTCATTAATTTGGAAGGTCTCATGGAGTAGAGTCAGCCATAATTTATCCAAAGAAATAATGTACACCATTAAATGCTACAGAAAGAATGACTATTATTATTGCTGCCATTGAGAAGTTCAGGTTGCCCTCTGTGTGCCAATTGTGCGTTTTTGAAAAAAGTCACTCAATTTCCCTGATGGGACCCAAATCTTAGTCCCCAAATCTGCGTCCAGGAAGGTTTTGGTGTTCTCTCATTTCCTACTCTCTTTCCACAACTGCCACTTTTGCCTCTTTGTCTCCTGGCATTTGACACAATGAGAAGCCACTGCCCTCTGAGTCTTTGGTCCCTTCCCTCCTCCCTGGGGAAATTTAGCAGCAGAGGTCTCTTCAAAAGCAGAAGCCATGAAAGGGCTCAATCACTGCAGGACAAGGATTGGTAGCTCCCCCAACTGGGGCGATGTAGGAAACACTGGGCTCCAAGCAGCCAGCTTGATCAATGAAGTGTCTTTGGGAATCAATCAGAACCCTGGGAATTTTTAAGATGCAGATTTAAGCCCAGTGACCATCAGCCCGGGACACCTCACAGGAACGCCCCTCTTGAACAGTGATGCTTCCCCTCCTCCCTGTTCAATTTCACACACAGAGGCCTCTTTTATGGGTGTGAAATTGAATTTGAGATTAAAAGGGGACCATTCCTGCCCGGCAATGAATTATGCGACTTGCTCCACTGTGAAAAGCCCAACCAATGGGCCTAGCCACCAGCAGGAGAGAGGAAGCTGGCCTGCTGTGGGCAGCGCTCCAGGCCGTACCTGGACACACAGCACGTACTCCAGAGACTCCGTGTGCCGGAAGACCACGGCCGACCGCAGGATCCCGTGTGAATCCAGCACAAACGCCTCTTCTTCGTTGCCCGACAAAATAGAGAAGGAGAAGGGAGGCCCATTATGAAAGGAGTCTCTGTCTGTCACCATGAGCTGCAAAATGCTGGTGCCTACTGGCTTATTTTCCTGCATAAGAGAGTATATTAAAAAAAGAAGAAGATAAAATTACACCTCTCTCCACATTTTAAAAAAACCCCATCATTACGGGCTGAGAGGGCTGCGCTAGAACACAGGGCTTTTAGCAGAAGGGTTTCTCTGTGATATTATCTTGTCTTCTGAAAACAGGCCGGCGTCCGTAAGCATCACGCGTCGCCTCCTTGGCTGCCTCCCCACGAGGCCCCGTGAGACAATGAGCTGCAGGGGAGAACCCAAGGACTTGGCCTTGAATGGGTTTGGAGGTTCCAAGGATGCTGCCGGCCACACCTTGTCCTTGAGAGTTGGAATTGCCCTGAATTCACCCAAATGGCTCTGGTAACACACAGGGCTCTCCAGCTCTGCTGACCACCTCGGAAACCCTCTCGGGCCCGGGACATATTGGCCTTTCTGGATGGGAAGTTGCTTCCTCCCACCTGTCACAACACGGTTAAGCTGAGGCCCAACATGGTGACACAGTGTCACGATACCAGGATTTTGGGGGCGAGGGGCTTCCTAGAAACTTCCCAGGAAAAATACAGAGGCCCATGCCAGGTGGAAAATACGGAAATAGGGCTTTACTCCCCACAACACAGTTTCTTCCTTCTTTTTTTTTTTTTTTTTTTGGCTTTTATGGCTGCACTCATGGCATATGGAGGTGCCCAGGCTAGGGGTCGAATAGGAGCTACAGCTGAGGGCCTTTGCCACAGCCACAGCAACATGGGATCCAAGCTGCATCTGTGACCTACACCACAGCTCACGGCGACACCAGATCCTTAACCTGCTGAGCAAGGCCAGGGATCGAACCCGCCTCCTCACAGATCCTATTCGGGTTCATAACCCACTGAGCCACAGCGGGGACTCCTTGCTGTTTCTTGCGGGAAGGGAAAGGGGATGGAATCATGCCTCAACCTGAGAATGATGAGAAAAAAAATCCACAGCTTCGTCAGAAGTTCTGGAAGTCTGGAGGGGTTGCCCCCTGCATTATTTTGTAGAATCTCTGCCTTCTCTCCACGTGGAAACCCACAGGCGCCTGTCAGTCCTCCCTGGGTCAGAGGCTGTCGTTACTTTGAACACACCAAATTAAACTTCTCAGGGGCTCAGGCACTGGTGTTCTTGGCCCCTCTGTTTAGACTTCAGCATCACCATGGCTCAGCCTGGAGGTCAGCCTCATTCGTTCAGGCCTTTCTGATGACAGCGACTTCAGATTAACCCAGTTTGGGTCACAGATGGAGAAGACGACACCCTGCCGGAGCCCAGGGCAGGTGCACTCATGTGTTATGTGCCGATTGGTCTTTTAAGAGCCGGGTGTGGGTATAAAGACATGATCCTGGGGTGAACAGCGGGAGGAGACGAGCGAAGCGCCTCAGAGACCTCTCATTTTGCTTCTCCTCTCCAGTGGCCTGTTGGTCATCAGGAACTAGACACCGTCTCCCTCTGGGATCCGTCGTGGGACCGACTCAGCCCAGCAAAGATTTACCGGTCCCCACTGACAGCATACTCAGCACCACACAAAAGACAAGATTTATTGATTTGTTTGCTCTCTCTGTAAAGGCCCTTTCCGGCACCGGAGAGAGAGGGAGAGGGAGAGGGAGAGAGACAAAATGCATGCCAGAGGGGTTGCATCTGAAAAAATAGGGTAAAATATAACACAGACAGGCTCCGGAGCTGCAGACAGGAGCCATGGTCGCCGCGCACGGGCTCAGAGTCTCTGTTCTTTCCCTGCTGACTTCCTGGAGTGCATGTGAGAACAGTCTGTCAAGCTGATCGATGGGTGTCATAAAACTGAATGTTGAGTAGGCAGAGCCCATTTTGCGTTGGGCGCACGCGCAGAGGTAGGGGCGGGGGAGGGGAGGCAGAGAGCAGCATCCTGGGGACAGGTCGGGAGCAGATGGGGGGAAGGGGCAGAACCTGGGGGAGGCTCAGTGGAAGCCAGGGAGGGGTAGGAACGCACAGCTGCTGGAAAAAGCAGCAGAGAGGAGAGGAAAACTCAAATACCACTGGGGAGGGAATCTGGTTTCACTGACAAAGGGGTGGGAAGGGAGCAGAGAGCTTGGCCTGATCAGTGGGGCTCAGTGGCCTGCAGGGGGTAGGGGGCTGGGGCAGCTACGGACAGTGGACAGCGGGACTCGAATGGTATTCCAAAGGGGCCCCTCAAGACCTAGTTCACGCTCATCTTACCTCTTACCCGCAAAGCCTGGGAACACGTGCGGCAAAGTTCTGAGGCCAAACTGGATCAGGCAAAAATGGATTTCCTAGAGCATCTCTGCCCCCTCTCCCCCCAAGGCATATATTCGTCCCTGTCTCCTTTAAGTCCTCCATGCAGACAGTATTCCTGGACTGCATTTCCTGATCCTCCTGAATTCAGGTTTCCAGCTTTACTGGGAAGTGGAGGTGGCTCAGTGCTTAGAACTGTGCTCGTGAAATATCTTTTGAATAATAAAAAAATAGCCATGAAGAAGCGTCATTCTCTGATAGCAGAACAGTAAGTCACTCTATTTTGCAGGCTAATTTTAGACAGCAGGTGGATTTAAAGTGCTAAACAAATTGCTTATGGAAAACTGGTTTTAATGAGAGGAGCTTTAGCCCGATGCCCATTCTCCCTCTGACAAACGAGATCAATCTCCCTCCCCGTCAGGATAATACAACGTGGCTTAAAGGCAGCTTGTCATTGTGGAAAGACAACAGTCTTTTTATTTTTTATTTAATTTTTTTGTCTTTCTGCCTTTTCTAGGGCCGTTCCCGCAGCATATGGAGGTTCCCAGGCCAGGGGTCCCATCGGAGCTGTAGTCGCCGGCCTACGCCACAGCCACAGCAAGGCGGGATCCGAGCCACACCTGTGACCTACACCACAGCCCACGGCCATGCCGGACCCTTACCCCACTGAGCAAGGCCAGGGATCAAACCTGCAACCCCCATGGTTCCTGGTTGGATTCATTAACCACTGAGCCACGACGGGAACTCCGAGAACAGTCTTTTTATTTTATTTTTTTGTCTTTTTGCTATTTCTTTGGGCCGCTCCCACGGCATATGGAGGTTCCCAGGCTAGGGGTCGAATCGGAACTGTAGCTGCCAGCCTACGCCAGAGCCACAGCAACGCGGGATCCGAGCCGCGTCTGCGACCTACACCACAGCTCACGGCAACGCCGGATCGTTAACCCACTGAGCAAGGGCAGGGATCGAACCCACAACCTCATGGTTCCTAGTTGGATTCGTTAACCACTGCGCCACGACGGGAACTCCCGAGAACAGTCTTTTTAGAAGATAGACTTGAGTGCAAATGCTGATGCTGCTGCTTAGCAGCTGCACGATCTTGGATGAGCGACTTAACCTTTCAGATCCTGACCTCCTTCACTATAAAGCGGGGGCTGAGCTGTGACAGGGACAGACAGACGGTGTCTGGAAAGCACCTGACACTTGAAAGAACCCCACTGGCGGTCGCGCCATCAACATTTATTAATCAGGTGCAGTAGAAGAATCAGGCTCTTTTCATACCAGCCCCATGACAGGAGGAGCTGATATTAGGTAAAAACGATAATAAACCATGGCGAGTAAACCACAGCAGAGAAAGGAGGCTCGATGCTTAAGAACAAGTGCCTTGCAGGCAAGATTTGCTCACCTGAATCACAGCGGTATAGTTAGCAGGTGTAAAGACTGGGCTGTTGTCGTTCACATCGGAAATATCGATGTTGACAGTAGCAGTTGATGACATCGCAGGAATGCCACTGTCCACCGCCTGAACGAGCAGGGAGTATCCAGACACCTGCCAAGGCACAAAGGGCCAACAATAACAAATCACAGCATTGGAGTTTCCATCTTGGCTCAGCAGCAACGAACCCACCTAGTATCCATGAGGATGCGTGTTCAATCCCTGGCCTCGCTCAGGGGGTTGGGGATCTGGTGTTGCCATGAGCTGTGGTGTGGGTCTCAGGCACAGCTCAGATCTGGCGTTGCTGTGGCTGAGGCTGGCAGTTGCAGCTCCGATTTAAGCCCTAGTCTGAGAATTTCCATATGCCCTGGGTGCTGTCCTAAAAAGACAAAAAAAAAAAAAAAAAAAAAAGAATCACAGCAGCATTAGCTTCCTTCTGCACCCACTCAGAGCTGCTGCAGGCTCGCTGTGCTTTGCTGAAGATCAGCCATCTTCACTTTGAGTCTTTAGACCAGGGTTTCTCAGCCTCGGTACCAACTGATGTTTGGAGCCAGATAATTTTGGGTTGTCAGGGACTGGCCTGTACTTTGCAAAATCTGGCGTCTACTCTCCTCGCTGGAGTCAATATTGCCTCTGCCAACTTGTCACAACCAAAAATGTCTCCAGATATTGCCAGATAACCCCTGGGGTTAAAATTGATCCTGGATAGAACCACAGCTCTTGGTCTTTGTTCAAACTACAAGAGTTGTCACCACTGATTTGTCTTATGTATCAGTTTTTGATATTTTGGGAGTATCTTAGGGGGCTCCATCAGCTGGTGACATCTTTCTACTTTTAAGCATATGTCTACAGCATCTTTTTCCATATTTCATTTCACTTTAAAGAGATATTTTTGGTCAAAAAGACAATGTCTAGGAGTTCCCTGGTGGCCTGATAGTTTCACTGCTGTGGCCCTGGGTTCAGTCCTTAGTCAGGGAACTTCTGAAAGCTGCAAGCACAGCCAAGAAAATGACAATGTTTAGAAGCTTACTTTAGCCTCAGACAGAGGAATGTTCTGGATCATTCTTTCTGACCTAGATGCCTTCAGGTGATCATTTTCTATCTGCACACTTAGCGCCAATGCTGCTCGTGAAACCAGGACCACAAGATCCCTATACTGAGTGTACTTTCATGCCTTCTCGATTTGGAAGGACCGAACTTCAAACCATCCTGAAAGATATGTTTTTGTTTTTTTTTTAGAGCCTCCATATGTAAGAAACTACCGGCATCTATCGGCAGCAAACTTTGTCAAAGGTCCAACGCAAATACTTCCTGCTGCATCTTAGCTCATCCCTATTTACTCCCGTTATTTAGAATGGAGAACCCTGCTGCTTATTTTCATGGAGTCTGTGCCTGATTTCCACGAAGGTGTGAGGGTGGATGGGGAGGGAGCTGGCCTAAACTAGCTTACCCGCTCCCGGTCCAATTTCTTCTTAACCTTCAGAAGTCCCAAGACAGGATCCACAGCAAATTCACTGTCCCGATCTCCATTCACAATGGAAAAACGAATCTGTCCGTTGGGCTGGCTGTCTGCATCTTCCGCTATTAGCTTCATGAGACACAAGCAAAACAAGGCAAAGACATGGTACAAGAGGCAGAGAAAAGGTTTATTCTTAGGGTTCCAGGTCAGTACAAATAGGCACAGCTCTGAGAGTTGGCTTACGTGCCCTACGCACCAATGCCAGTCATGGTGCCCCAGGGGGAGAGGTTTTGGGTTGGCAGGGTTGGCTGGAGGAGAAAAGCACTATTCCTGGAGCTGCCACTTTATTTCTGTTCATTTTTATACGCCTACGGCCTGGTGCTTGTTAAGTCTGATTTTCTGCAGGCCTTGAGCCACGAAGGGCAGACTCAACATGAACTGATTTGGGATACTTTGGTGATGCTTTCTCTGCAAAATATCTGCAAAACATCCGCAAAACAGACGTTGCAGAGAAAGTCTGCAAAACAATGGTCTCTGCCACTGAGTCAGGCATTGTCTAAACCTACACATTTCCATATGAAAGAAGCCCACGGGAATTCCCTTTCCCACATGGCAAACACACAGCCCCACTGTCTGATGCTCCACATGGGTGATGTTTGGATTTATATGCATGGAAATAGTCTCATAATAGTCCCAGGCCCCAGAAGCAAGGGTCTGGGAAGTCTACCTTGGACAAGACGTGTAAAGAATGAACACTTTCTGGTGTTGCAGAAGCCAGAGATGGAGATGGATGGAAGGGGAAGATGGAACCTGGGGAAACTAATGGTTACCAAAGGGGAAAGGTGGGGGAAGGAATAAATTAGAAGGTTGGGATTAATATACACACAGTGCTGTATATATGGTAGATCAGTAACATGGACCTCCTATATAGCACAGGGAAATCTACTCGATATTCTGCAATAACCTACATGGGAAAAGAATCTCAAGAAGGACGGATATACATGTATAACTGATTCACTTTGCTGTGCACCTGAAACGAACACAGCATTGTAAGCCAACTACATGCCAATACATTTTTTCTTAATTAAAAAAAAAAGAATTTTGAAGATGGGACTCAGTTTCCCAAACATAATTTGTAAGTCTAAGAGAACCTGTGTTCTCCTCACACATGGCTGGTTCATATGGGTTTTAGAAAAACATTCCTTCCAGAAAGTAGAGCTCTTCTAAGAGTAACCAATCCATCTTAAGCATAATCTCATTTGTAGTTGCCTGTACTTTATGTGTGTGTGTGTGTGTGTGTGTGTGTGTGTAAGGAGGGTGGTAAAAATTTTTTATCCTGTCTTTAGCCACTTGCTAACTTGTCATCCAAGGTCACAAACCACTAGGAGCTGTCATTAGAAATTCATTCCATGGTCTGTTTTGTTTTCCTTGAAAAATATACACTCCCGGGAGGAAAGTGATTAGCAATCCTTTTACATCCTTGATATAAAAGAATGTACCTGACCCTTTCTAACAGACAGAGTGGAGAGGGAGCAGTCCAAAGACTGGGGTCTGATTGATCCTGGGGACCCAAGGACCCTGAAAGGAGAACCTCTACAAAGAATTCAAGATAGACTGTGCTCACTTCTTCACTCCCTCGAGGATTATTAGGCCTGGATATCTGGACCTCCCAATGGCACCTACCAAAATGACAGAGTCCCCAACCAGGGCATCTTCACTTATGACAGCGCTATAGACGTCTTGGCTGAACCTGGGAGGGTTGTCGTTCACATCCGTGAGGTTGATGCTGACAGTAGCCACCGCACTGAGGGCAGGGGTGCCCCCGTCTTTCGCTTCCACCACCAGGTAAAACTTCTTGCACAATTCATAGTCCAGGATCTCGGACACAGAAATGCCCCCTTTGAAGAAAAATGGGGAGCTTTAGACTGGATTAGATAAAAAAAAACACTGGTCAGCAGCGCCCCGATCATGGGAATATTTGTAACATCATCTCTAGCAAGAATGTGAGATATTCAGGAATTTGTTTACTTAATGCCCTGCTGAAAGCACCCCAGAGTCTGATTAATGCTGTCAGTTAAAACCTAGCTATCCATCAGACACAACACTGAAGAAATTAAGCCTTTGTGTGTTTCTGCAGTAGTCTCTGAACTTACCTCCAGCAGCCTGAAAATCTGTGGCATTATTCACTCTCATGAAATCTGGGAGGAGAAATGGGAACAAGGGCCTCCCCATGATTCCTTAAGTGGAACCAGAGCCGGAGAGTGAGCCAAGACGTGTGGATTTGATTAGGTGACCCGCCCCTCCTCCGTAAGTAGGTACCTGCAGACTTCACTGAACTGAATTAACCACTAAGGTCACTTATAATGTGCTCATCTAAAACTCCCATGGTGCAGGAGTTCCAGTCATGGCACAGTGGAAACAATCCGACTAGTAACCATGAGGTTGCAGGTTCGATCCCTGGCCTCGCTCAGTGGATTAAGGATCCGGCATTGCTGTGAGCTGTGGTGTAGGTCACAGATGTGGCTTGGATCTGGTGTTGCTGTGACTGTGGCATAGGCTGGGAGCTATAGCTCCAATTTGACCCCTAGCTTGGGAACCTCCATAAGCTGCGGGTGTGGCCCTAAAAAGCAAAAATAAATAAATTAATTAATTAAAATTTCACAGTACAAAGAGGAAAAAGACCTCAAGGTATGTCAAGGTATAGTGACATAATGGACAATGGAACACCTGAATTGGTTGCCAAATAGTAAGTGTATGAGGTTAGTATCTGTAACTACAGAGCAGAACTAATCCCATGTCACAGAGTTTTTTTAAATTAAGCAAGTAGAGGAATGGACAAAGAAGATGTGGTACATATACACAATGGAATGTTACTCAGCCATGACGGTGACTGAAATAATGCCATTTGCAGCAACATGGATGGACCTAGAGATTATCATACTAACTAAGTCAGAGAATGACAAATACCATATGAGGTCACTTGTACATGGAATCTAAAATATGATAGAAATGAACTTTTATTTATTTATTTGTCCTTTTTTTTCAGGGCCGCGCCCATGGCATATGGAGGTTCCCAGGCTAGGGGCCCAATCAGAGCTATAGCTGCCAGCCTACACCACAGCCGCAGCAATGCCAGATCCGAGCCGTGTCTGTGACCTACACCACAGCTCATCGCAATGCTGGATCCTTAGCCCACTGAGCGAGGCCAGGGATCAAACCCGCAAACCTCATGGTTCCTAGTCGGATTCGTTTCTGCTGAGCCATGACAGGAACTCTGAAATGAACTTATTTAAAAAACAGAGAAAGATTCACAGACAGAAAACAAACATATGGTTACCAAAAGGGACGAGAGGAAGGATAAATTAAGAGTTTGGGATTAAAATATATACACTACTACCTAGAAAATAGATAACCAACAAAGACCTGCTATATAGCAGGTCTATACATAGGGAACTAGAGTCAATACCTTGTAATAACCTATAATGGAAAGGAATCTAAGAGGGAAGACATACACACATATATAATGTGTAAATATGCATACATTTCTATTTATATAACTTAATCACTTTGCTGTACAATTGAAACTAACACAACATTGTAAACTGATTATTTCACCAAAAAGATTAAAAAATAAATCAAGCAAGTAGATCAAGTGAAAGCAGCTAGCCGGGTGGCACTGCCGCCAGGGGCTCTATGAGTGCTCATTCCCTTCCATCCTAGCCCTTTCTGGTGCTCGACTTTTCAAAGAAGAGCCAAACTTTTTTCTGAATTACCGCCTTTATTCACCCAAAATCTCCCTGTGTTGTGCAACTGATAGTTGGTCACTGCAGCATCTGCAGAGCGGTTCTCAAGGGCATTTACTTCTCTCCCACCTGGAAAACAGTCACTAGGGCCAAAGCGAGTACCTCTTCCATTCTTTTTCCAGACAGGCAACTTCTCTTGGAGCTAAGGCTGCCCTTCTACTCAAGGTGAGAAACAGAAGTCATACTTCTACCAAGAGCCTCTTTCTCTCCATAATGAAGTTTTCTTAGCAATTACCACCCTGAGTGCTTTATTTTGCATCCCAGTCTCGTTATCTTTTGCCAAATTTAAACAGTACTTAACCATTTCCCTACGGTGTTCATATTAAATGGCCATAACTAGACAGGCTAAGGCGGACACATATTTAAATGAGGAAAATCCCCTACATTTTAATGTGAAGTAATGACCTTAATAAACAGAGCTACTGCTGGGACAAGCTGCTACTGCGATCCCTCCATTAATATTTCCCCCTTCTTATACTAAGAGCTTCAATTTTTCAACCCCAAGCATAACAGTGGCATATAGAGGTGAGAGCATGTGTTCCAGAGTCAGGGAGATCTGAGTTCAAATCCTGGATCCGTCCTCACTTAAACTGGGGGACATTATTTAACCTCTCTGAAGCTATTTTTCTCATAGAGAAAATGGGAGAAATAATTAATGGTTTAATAGGACTCAGGCATATTTGCTGAGTTAAATGAACATTGATAGTTATGCCAATTTCCTATTCATATTTACTGGATTATCCAACAGAGAACGGACCTCCTTGGCCCTCTGGCTCAACAAGTGCATATTCTTTGAGCGATGAAGGAATTATGTCCAATGGCCAGAGACTCAGATTTCCTACCTGGAAAAATGGACTGCCTTGCCTATTCCTAGGGGAATAGGTAAACAAATGAGAACATCCATGAAAGACCTTTGAAAATATTAATACACTCTAGGAAAATACATGGGGGAGTATGCTGACTTTTCAAAGAAGAGCCAAACTTTTTTCTGAATTACCGCCTTTATTCACCCAAAATCTCCCTAATAGTTATTAACCTCCTGATAAAGACAAAGGCCTGGGGTTCTCTTTTTGTTTTCTTATCTTGGTTTCTTTCTCAGTATCTTTCCCCAGGTGATGCCACATCTTCCCCCCGAGTTTGAAAAGGGCGTGGTGAGAGATGGCAAAGTTCTGACCAGGAGCAGCGAATAGGAATAAAAGACAGTGCCAGCTCCGGTCGGTTCAGAAGGCCTGAGGGTCACTGTGCAAAGTGCTAATTAACATCTGCCCCAGCAGGTGACCTGAGAGGGGCAGCCTGAGCGTGAACAGTGGTAAGTGGAGGCTAATCTCCAGGAGTATTTCCAAACTCATAAACACACCAAGTTAAAAACAAACAGAAAAGAGAGGAAACAAACAAACCCTTAAGCTCGATACGCACGTGTCACCTCCTCTCCTCATCCTGAGCCACAGTGCCATTCCCAAGGTTTCCTAGGAACCAACCTAGGGGTCAAGGTTTGCCCGATGAGCCCACAGCAAGGAGCTGACACATAGCAGAGGGCATCCTTGGAACAGAATGCCAGAGGGCAGTCTGCGGTCTGCACGCAGGCAGGCCCCGCTATGAGAAGAGGGCTTCCCGCCAGGAAGGCTGGTTGATTAAAGGATTAGGAGGAGAGGCAGGGCAGAGCGAAGCCTTGGGTTCTAGCGAGGTTGCGGTTTACCCACCTGTCTTTGGGTGGATCCTAAATTTCCCTTGTTCATTCCCAGACCGGATGAGATACGTAATCTCAGCATTTGTGCCTATATCTTTGCTGGTGGCAAACACTGCCAGGACTTGGGTGCCAGGGGAGGTGTCCTCAGGCACCGTCACCAGGTAGTCCCGCCTCTCGAACACGGGCGGGTTGTCATTAATGTCCAGCACGGTGATGGTGACGGTGGCCAGAGAGGACAGGGCCTGGCCAGGGCTCTGGTCCGTGGCCCGCACGCTGATGTTGTAGGCGGACTGCTGCTCCCGGTCCAGCGGCTGCTCCAGGATGACGATGCCAGACGAGCCGTCGATGGAGAAGAAGCCGTTGGCCGAGTCGGCCAGGGAGTACACGACCTTCCTGTTGATGCCTGCGGGAGACGCCAGAACGTGAGCCAAGAAGGATGCAGCCAGACGCCCTCCGCCCGAGAATATTACGGCTTCGTTGACTGTCTGAGGGCAACATGGAGAAACACAGTAATTCCAGAAACTGACAGCTTTGCTCCCACGACAACTTCAGTTTGTAAAAAATATACAACTGAACCAAATGGTAAAGAAGTGGAAAACACTGCCAACAGATCTCAGGAATAAGTTGGATCTTTTTAATATATTAAAGAACCTCCTGCATTGTTTTTGGGGGGCAGGGGGGTAAGTTCCCAGGCTAGAGGTCAAATTGGAGCTGCAGCTGCCGGCCTACACCACAGCCATAGCAACTCAGGATCTGAGCTGCATCTGCAACATACGCCACAGCTTGAGGTACCTCCGATCCTTAACCCACTGAGTGAGGACAGGGATCGAACCCACATCCTCATGGATACTGGTCAGGTTCTTAACCAGCTGAGCCACAATGGGAACTCCGAGAACCTCATGCATCTTTAAGAATAACTCTATGCCAATAGATATATGGGTCAAGACATGCCCCAGAAAGAGAAAAACAAATGAATTAATGGATTACTTCCACAAATGTTTACCCGGAATCTATCAGGCACTATTCTGGGTGCTACAGAGTCTCATAATGGTAAAGAGTCGAAGATTTCCTAGGAACACTTTTACATTCTGGTGAGAGTAAATAAGAGATGAACAAGAACAAAGAATCAGTCAAATAAATGATAGGTTAGGGAGTAAAACGGGAGAAAAATGAAGCCAAAGAGGGGGATTGGGGGTGCTGGGGGGAGGGGGGCTTTGGGAGCTAGAGGGAGGGGTGGTCATTTTACTACTGTTTGTCGGAAGTTTGGTGTTTGAATGAAGACCAGAAAGCAGGGAGGGAGTGAGCAGGGCAGGTCTCTGGAGAAGGACAGAGGTCCTGGGCTGGAGCCGAGCTGGCGTTATTCGAGGAGCTCGGGGGAGACGACCAGTGTGGTCAGAACGAAGAAGAAAGAGGAGACCAGGGTGGTCGCGGGTCAGGGAGCAGATCGTCTGGGGTGGTGATGAAGTGGGCGGCGCTGGAGGGCTCTGAAGAGCAGAGTCACGTGCTGTGACTTAGCTAATGACACAATCGCTCAGGCTCAGGCTGCTGGTTGCGAACCGAACAGCAAGACAGGAAGCGGAGACCTCTGGCCGCCTGTGGCAGGAGTGCAGGCACGAGACAAGGGAAGCTTCCACAGCGGTGCTGGAAGGGGTGAGATGAGATCAGGTTCCAGACATGCTCTGAGAACACAGGGAAGACGTGGAGGGGCCCCGGATGTATTCTGACCGTGGAGCTGGTGAGAAAAGATGGCTTTCTCATGGTGGAGCTGGCAGGATGTGCGATGTAAAGGAAGGAGAAGATGCCAGAAGGACTCTTAGGTCTTGGCCCGAGAGACTGAAAAGAGGGAGTGACCACCAGCTGTGATGGAGAGGACCATGGGGGGACAGAACACCATGTGTTCCATTCCGGATAGATGACATGTGAGATGGCGCTTTATACTGAACTGGAGATTCAAGTAGGACGTTCGTACAGGAGGCTGGAGATCAGAGGAGAGGTCCACCCTAGAGGTATGCATTTGAGGGTCATCAGCATTCAGAGAGGCAGCAGAGCCATCTGAATGGATGTGGTCAGAGGGGATAGCAAGAGGAAAAAGAAAGCCAATGGCCAGAGAGCTCAGGCACCCCATCAAAGAAGGGACAGGATCTAGTCAGTGGGTGATCTCCAGGTCTAGGATTGAAAGAAACTCACGAGGTTATCAAAATGCCCCTTTACCTAGGTATACACTCAAGCCAAAACATATCAACCAGGAAATATCCATTCACCACCAACAAATTAATGAATAATGATGGGATCGGCTTCTGTTTGGAAGACTGATGTAATTAACTATTTTCTTCCAAGGATCTCAGCACTTTCAAAAGCGACCTCAAATCCACTAGGAGTTACTATTTAGAAGATGTAAAATATAATAACTTCATAGGTTGAAAAAGCATGATGTTGATCCTATGCTCTTAATGAAAACCGTCATGAGTCATAACTTTAGCTAAGACAGCTACCGAAAAATGTCTTTTGTGAATCACGGACCTTGAGAATACAAGCTCTTAGAGGGAGGCCCTGCGCACGTGCTGTTTTCTATTATAACGCCTCACCATGGGGACAGGCCTTTGGCAGTCATAAGAGTTAAACACTTTACTCCCTCAATGTACAATTTCCCTGAAGCCAAAATTCCCAGCAAACCAATAAAATCATATATCTGGAGGGAACGACATAAATTGCATTCTGTGGCTTTAACCAAAAGGTCAACAGTGAGAGCTTGTTCTTGGTTCCATTCCAGAGAGTCCATTTTTTCCAAAGTTTCATCATTTACTTTTATTTCTCTTTCAAAACAACCACCCGGTGATATATAAACATCAACCTCTGATTTTACCGGTGCTGGGATTAAAAATAAGAAGTCTTTCCTCTTTCCTGGCTGTCCCTTGAAGTAAGGCCCCAAAGCAGAGGTTTCAGTGATGCTTTCTGGCTATTTTTAGAAGTGGATTCAAGTTTTCAACATAAATTTCAGGGGTGAATACACAGAGGACGGCAGAGGTGATCAGCTTGCACCTGAAGAACAATAACCCTGCCGGGTATCAGAGCTGACGGTGGAAGAAGCTGTGACGGATCAGATGGTGTTGGGCACAAACATGTATTTATGGAAACACATCAGCAACTGACATGTCACATGGGTTTTCAAATCACACACGTTCCCTGGGGCTTTGACGCCTACCCCCCAGCATATGGAACACCACGCTCACCAACGGGCAGGAAATTCACCCAGGATCTCTCAGCTGGGCATCTGCTGACAACATCACCCACTGCACTGATGCAAAGATTTGCCTGCCACTAGCATTTCTGGGTAAGCACGAGGGACAAAGGCCTATTTTCAGGACCTCTGCTCCTGGATAAGCCTCCTCTTCAGGACTGAAGATCCCATAGGAAGAAGGCAATTTCTGCCTCTGTTCTGAAAGCCCTAGTGCTCCAACCTGCTGAGTAAGGAGAGGTAGGGGCTGGGTTTGCACACCGCCGCTCTCTGTGGCCACAAAGACCTGAAAGGAAGGTGATTTTCATGGCTGCCTGTGTTTCCTTCCCCAGGACAGATAGCTGAAATCTCATTAAAAATATCACCTGTGTTCCAGGGCCACAGCTTTCTCTCCCAGCCTATTCAGTGGCCTTCGGCTCTGCTAAGACCCCCCAAGAAGGAGATGCCATGTTTTTTTCCAGCTTCCCGCTCAGCAGGCTAGTCTGAGGTGGGAGCCCTGCATTTAAGAGGCTGACATTAATCAGCCACACAAAGACCACAGCTCCCCTCTGGGCAGATTCTGTTCATTTAAAACTTGGTGACAGGGTTTTTCTGCTTTACCACAGCAGAAAACCATCACCAGTGGCTGATCCATCTGCCCCTGTCCCCCCACCTCCCCATACACCTTGCTTCTGACTGTATCTTGGGCATTCACACCAGGAGAAGCAGGGAGATTTATCGTTTACCTCTCCTTTCTGTTATCAGTCAGACTGATACAAAAGCAAGCCCAGAAAAGACGAGGGGGCACCCAAACCAACAAACTTGCTGAGTGGTAGCACTTCTGACTTGGGAGCTCTCAAGAGAAGAGCAGGATCTATTTTTGGAATGTATGAAAACTCCAGGTTAGACGCAACTGCAGCAGATTTCAATGACTTCTAGAAACAAAGTCAGATGCATACATGCCACTTTGCAGGCGATACCTTCGGTGTGGTACCTGGGTCTGTGCTGTATTACCAAGCAAAGGGGCTGTCTTTGCTAAATGAATGCCGGTCCTGTCACTAAAGTGCAAACTTTCTATCCAAGGGCATTTGATAAATGCCATCCTTCAAATCACCATCCTTTCGCCCCGAACCCGACAGAAAAGATGAGCCTGAGCAGAAGACTCCTTTGCTAATTGGTCTAATGCTCTCTGCATGTCACGACGTGTTATATTAAGGTATAACATTAATCCATCATTTTGCGTCCGTGTTTTTAAGTATGTAATTCTCTTCTCCAATTTGCGCCTAATTTAATGAGGATAGAGCTACTTAGCTTCTTAAAATGCTGAAATGCCAGGCTACCAAGAGAAGTATGATTTTCATCGCAAGTGAAGTTTCTGCATGTTAACTATGGCAAATGGAGCAGGCAGGTCTTTGGAGGATTAAAATCAAGTTAAAAAGAGAATGATGAAAAAATCTCATTTGCTCGAAGGAAATAATAGGTAGTGGCATATTGCGGAGGGTGGTTGGAGGAAAGAAATCGCTTGTACGAATTCTCAGGAGGAAAGGCTGTGAAATCCTGGGGGGCTTGCCAAGGGCATCTGTGTTCCCTCCCTTCCAAGGTCTCTAAATGGAGGCTGGGTTCCTCTCAATGGGGCCAAATGGAAAAAGGGATTATTTGGGAGGGGAGCATGGACTCTACATGAAAGTCAAAATTTTAAATGCTTTAAAACGAAGGCCCACAAGTAACAAATGCTGGAGAGGGTGTGGAGAAAAGGGAACCCTCCTACACTTTCGGTGGGGATGTAACTTGGTACAACCACTATGGAAAACAGTATGGAGGTGCCTTAGAAAACTATACACAGAACTACCATATGACCCAGCGATCCCACTCTTGGGCATATATCTGGACAAAACTTTCCTTGAAAAAGACACATGCACCCGTATTTCACTGCAGCGCTATTCACAATAGCCGAGACATGGAAACAACCTAAATGTCCACTGGCAGATGAATGGATTAAGAGGATGTGGTACGTATACACAATGGAATACTACTCAGCCATAAAAAGAACAAAATAATGCCATCTGCAGCATCGTGGATGGAACTGGAAACTCTCATACTAAGAGAAGTCAGAAAGAGAAAGACAAACACCACATGATATCACTTATATCTGGAATCTAATATACGGCACAAATGAACCTTTCCACAGAAAAGAAACTCATGGACTTGGAGAACAAACTTGTGGTTGCTAAGGGGGAGGGAAGGGAGTGGGATGGACTGGGAATCTGGGGTTAATAGATGCACACAACTGCCTTCAGAATGGGAGTGTCCTTGGTGGCACAGCAGAAGTGAATCCAACTAGGAACCATGAGGTTGTGGGTTTGATCCTTGGCCTTGCTCAGCAGGTTAAGGATCCGGCGTTGCCATGAGTTGTGGTGTAGGTCACAGACGTGGCTCGAATCTGGCATTGCTGTGGTTCTGGTGTAGGCCAGCGGCAACAGCTCCGATTAGACCTCTAGCCTGGGAACCTCCATATGCCATGGGTGCGGCCTTAAAGAGACAAAAGGCAGAACAAACAAACAAACAAAACAATTGCCTTCAGAGTGGTTAAGCAATGAGATCCTGCTGTAAAGCACTGGGAACTATATCTAGTCACTTATGATGGAGCACGATAATATGAGAAAAAGGAATGTATACATGTATGTGCAACTGGGTCACCTTGCTGTAGAGCAGAAAATTGACAGAACACTGTAAACCAGTTCTAATGGAAAAAATAAAATCATTACTAAAAAAATAAATAAATAAAATGAAGGTAATATGGCCCAGTCCTGGAAGATGACAGACCTTTCTTGTAGCCCACAGTCTGCTCAAACGACAAGAGCGTACTCGGGCAAGCCACAAACCTTGTGGGGTCTCAGGTGTCTTCATTTTTAAAACAATGGAAGCTTGGGGTTAGTAGATGCAACCTTCTACAATTAGAACGGAGGGGCAATGGGGTCCTACTGTGCAGCACAGGGAACTGTGTCCAGTTGCTCGGGATAGAACATGATGGGGGATGATACGAGAAAAAGAATGTGTATATATGCACGACTGGGTAACCCTGCTATAGAGCAGAAACTGGCATGACACTGTAAACCAACTATACTTTAATAGCAAATACAAAAATAAAATAAGATGATAGGACCTAGGTCAATCGAGGTCTCAGATGACCTTCCAGCACTATGATCATTTGCAAGTTAAACGGATGGAGCTCAAGAGTTCCCTTCGTGGCTCAGTGGTTAACGAACCTGACTAGGATCCATGAGGATACAGGTTCAATTCCCGGCCTCACTCAGTGGGATAAGGACCCAGTGTTGCTTCGAGCTGTGGTGTGGGTCGCAGACATGGCTCGGATCCTGAGTCGCTGTGGTTGTGGTGTAGACCAGCGGCTGTAGCTCTGGTTCGACCCCTAGACTAGGAGCTTCCACATGCCATGGGTGCAGCCCTAAAAAAAAAATAAATACGTAAAAGCAAAAAATGAAGTAAATAAACTGATGGAGCTGGTTTCATTTTTATTTCCAAAAGGCTGACCCTCTCCTCAAACTAGACTGGGGCATGAGTGGGGCGAGTCACCAAAGGAAAAGTCCATGTTGAACCTGATGATGACGAGCTGGTGGGACCTTCTGGACAGCAAGAACACTGCACACAGCAGGTTCAGACCATTCAGTTACACGTTCAGAGTCCATACACACAGTTGACAGCCAAGCTGTAACCTCAGTGAGAAATAATGCCCACTGCTAGGATCCTTGGATCACCTGCAAGGATCTCACCTAGTGTCAGAATAACCCAGCTGGATATTTGAGATTGTTAAAAGTGTTAGAATCTGCACCAAAACCAAACGGTCAGAACAGCCAACACAGCGAGTACACTGAGATTTCTTCTTAACCCAGTCTTTAAAAAATGTTTTCTCCCCTGCCTTGTGAGACCAAGTTCCCAGAGCTTCGGGAACCTACAAGAGCTCTGCTCTTGCTTTGGGGTGTCATGCTGGCAGCTGCTGTGACTGTGAGGGCAGGGTCTTGCTTGTGACACTCACATTCTAGTAACTGCATGTGATCTGGCCTGTAGGCAGCGCACAGAACATGCAGGCTGTGCCACACTGCTTGCTGTAAACTGGCTCCTCCTTCCTTCCTTCCTTCTTTCCTCCTCCTTCCCTCCCTCCCTTTCTTTTTATAGTCACACCAGCGGCATATGGAAGTTCCCAGGCTAGGGGTCGAGTCAGAGTTGCAGCTGCTGGCTAATGCCACAGCCACAGCAACGGCAGATCTGAGTCGAGTCTCTACCTACGCTGCAGCCTGTGGCAACATCGGATCCTTTCACCCCCTGAGTGAGGCCAGGGATTGAACTTACATTTTCATGAATACTTGTCAGGTTCTTAAGCCACTGAACCACAATGGGAACTCCTAAACTGGCTTTTATTTATCTATTTATTTTTAGGGCTGCACCAGCAGCAAATGGAGACTTCCAGGCTAGGGGTCTAATTGGAGCTACAGCTGCCAGCCTATGCCACAGCCACAGCCACATCAGATCCGAGCTGCGTCTGTGACCTACACCACAGCTCACGGCAACACCGGATCCTTAACGCACTGAGCAGAGCCAGGGATCGAACCCGCAACCTCATGGTTCCTAGTTGGATTCATTTCTGCTGCACCATGACGGGAACTTCTAAGCTGGCTTTTATAAAAGAACTTGAATTTATACAGAATAGATATCTGGGAAAAAAATAATTTGAAAGAATCTCAACAATCAAACTCTAGTAACATTTTTAATGTTAGTTCTAATCACCTACTTTCATATCAGCTTGATTGATATATTGAGATGTCATAATTTATATACAGTATCATGAACGCTTATTAGGTATCTAGCTCATAAATTCTGACAAACGTACACCTCCATGGAACCACTGTCCTCATTAAGATATATAGCATTTCAATTGGCCCTTAAAGCTCCTTCATGTCCTCTGGCTGAGAGTCCCCCAATCCCATGACCTAGGAAATCTAATAACTTGCTTTTGAATCAACCCTTTTCCCTGCCTTTATTAATGACTGTTCACCAGTGCTTGAAATCCCACAATTCCATTTAGATTTCAGTTTTTATAACCCAGGCTTGGTGATCAAGGCACATTCTTACATAAGCTCTAAGAATTATCTTTCGGGGGAAAAAAAAGATAAACAAAGCTTTGGTTGTTGAATATATCATTGCATCCCTTTGTGAAGGTCTTATCCTTAAAAGATAGTATTTTTGAGATGTGCAAGGGTTCTGTCTTTCTCCCAGAAGACCCTGTCTGTGACCTTCCCATTTAATAAGGATTTGTCGAGTGCCAAAGACACTTTTTTAATTCTTGGAGTTTAGCAACTTGGGAAGGAATTACGCAAACAATTCACCATGTGTTAAAGTAACAGTGAAAACTAGTAGATAGCTTAGGGTTTCTTGTATGTCTCTCCTATCTGAATGGGAATGCCAAGTTCTTCTGAGTCTACCTCCAAGAGACCCCTTGAACGTCTGTGGTCAGGTTTCACAGGCGGGCAGGGCTCCCGTCCCATCCTGGCTAAACTTAACCAGAATTAAGTTTCTAAACCTCTGGGTTCAGTCCTGCCCCAGCTGCTCACGATAATCACCGACTTCTCACTTCTTAGACTGAGAAGTCAAAACACTGCACACTGACTTCTGAGTCCTTTACAGTCTGGTCCCAGCCCATCCTCCCTGCGTCTTCTCCTGCTCCACTTTCTTGGTGGATGGTCTACCCCAGCCACTCCTGAAGACACAGGCGCATTTACTGCGGCTGCCTGCTCACGCCTTCCCATTTACTCGGAACATTCTCTTCCTCGCCTTCTCTTGCCAAAATCCTGCATATTCCTCGCAGGGCCTCCTCTGGGACAGCTTCTTTGATTTCCCCAGTTACTCCCCGTGCTCCTTTAAAATCCTTTTGGCATCATCGTTAGTTACCTTTCTGTCCTCTCTCCCACTAGACTAACACATGGTTTAGGCAGAAGGACTGTGTCTTTTTGTTTTCTTTCCACTTTATTTTTCCCCAGTTTTATTGGGATATAATTGCCTTGTATAAGTTTAAGGTATACCTAATGATTTGACTTACATATATTATGAAATGATTACCACAGTAAGTTTAGTGACCATCCATTATCTCGTAGAGATACAAAATCAAAAAGAAAAAAATTGTTTCTTTGTGATGAGAACTCAGGATTTATTCTCTTAACAACTTCCATATTTAGCTTACAGTGGCACTGATTATATCTAGCATGTACATTATGTCCCTAGTATTTATTTATCTTATACCTGGAAGTTTGTACCTTTTGACTGCCTTCATCCAATTCTCCCTACCCCAACCTCCTGCCAAGGGACTGTGTCTTACCATCTTTGTGCCCCCATACTGAGCACAGAGCCTGGTACATAATCAAAGAACAATGAATGGCGAACTTCAGCAGAAACAGCCAGGGGACTGCAGCAGGTGTATGAGCCTGATAACGCAAGGTACATAGGGGCGATGTGTGCTTTGCTCGTACATGCCCCTCACGAAGGTATGGGCCAAAGAACTGCAGAGGCTCAAAAAAGTGCAAAGCAGAGGAGTCAGGAATATTTAATACTAAAGATGTACATAAAACATGCGCAGATATATACAAAGCTATTGCTAAATGGATGCTTGCAATTGTGAAAGAAAAAAAACGCTAACTACCCAATTTTCTAAGAATGAGAACTGACTGAATAAATATAGTACACTCATAGCACAGGATACTATACATATATATTATATATTTAAACAGTACACATATATATCTCATCATGTAAAAGCATAAAAGAATATATGCTGATACAGAAATATGTTTGCAAGTCAACGAAAAAGCAGATTATAAAAAAAAAATGTCTAGTTTAGGAGCCTATTTTTGTAAAGAAAAAGTGGAAGGGACTTCTCTCAAAATGGTAACAGTGGTTAGAATTGACTTTTCTTGTTCTTTTTTGCCTATCCTGTGGCAAAAAGTGGACACAGAACATGTTTGTAATAAATAAAAGAACTATTATAAACTCACATACATAGAAAATAATTCTTTATTATCAATCCTGGAGAGCAGTCTAATGTCAGGTAATTTTCCAGGCCAGTTTAATTCTTGACATACATACTACATTGAAATAACTGTAGAAAAGGATATTTGTATATTGTATTGTATAAGGTTTTTTTTTCTGGATATTTCCATTTCTTCTTTTAGTTTGTGTCAGAGGGACACCAACTTGACTTAGAAAATCATTTTTTTGGCCAAAGTTCTCATTATAAAGGATACACTTTAAAAACTATTTTTTTACACTTAAGCAGTAGAAGAAAATCGCAAGCCTAAAATTCTCCTCTCATTCTCTGTGGGAGGCAAATAAAATCCCATGACAGTGAGAGAGCTCAAATCAATCTCTCTCTTCTGTCTTTAAAAATATGGCTTCAGATGGTAGGAAATGAAAGAGAAAGTTGCCATGAGGAGGTCCAGGGACTTGCAATTCCTTCTGAAGTCAGAAATGACTTTTAAATAGACTCTCTAATTATGTCTGTTTTAAGCGCCTTTTAAAAGTTTTTCATTGGGTGATAACTAACTCTGGCACATTCCCACGGGCAAAATACCAACTCTGGGGGTCAGGAGTACCTTGGTGCTTTGAATAGTAGGAAAAAAAAAAAAAGACAGAGGGCGTCAGTGCAAAGTCAGGGAGATCCTGACTGTAGCATAAACTTTTTTGGCCTCATCAGTTGGGCTGGCACTAGCTCTACTGGGTAGGACAGGCAACACGATGCGAGGTCCCACAGAACATAAAAATGTAAGAGCCCTTGTTTAAAAGATGTTAAGAAAATAGAAACAGACTTGCAGACACAGAAAACAAACTTAAGGTTACCAAAGGGGGAAGGAGGAACGGATAAATGAGGAGTATGGGATTAACATGTATGCACTACTGTATATAAAAGACATATCCAACCAGGAACTATTATATAACACAGTGAACCATACTCAAATCTTGTAATAACCTATAGTGGAAAAGAATCTGAAAAAGAAAAATATATATATGTAAAACTGAATCACTTTATAAAACTGGATCCCTATATACACTTGAAACTAATGCAACATTGTAAATCAGCTATATTTCAATTAAAAATGTTAAGAAGTTCAATGCAGCCACTGTAGAGCATTAAACCAACATGGGGCCCTTCTAAGCAGGAAACCCCCTACAATTGCAAAGGCTGCACACCAATAAACCTGGCCCCGTGGCCGGGTGCCCTGCGGTCTCGAAAAAGCTGCAACTCATTGGGTAGAAATCCTTTGAAGCATCTATGGCTTGACACTTTGTTAGGCTTGGGATAGTCAAGTATAAGTAAATTAATCCATCAACCAATTACTGGAAACTCCATCCCTATTGGTGCCCAGGACTTCTATGGTGAACAGCTACTCAATGATAACACTAAAAAATACTTCCTGTGTGGGTCACAGACTATGATCATTGGATCCATTCATTCATCCACTCAATAAATATTCACAGGACTTCCTCTGTGTGGCGGGCACTGGGGATGCAAAGAAGAGGGTCACAGCCTCTTGACCTTCAAATGTTTCCAATTTCTCAGGAGACAAACATGTGCACAGTTGATTGTTGGGGGGGCGGGGTCCAAGGGACGTTTCCCAAAGAAGGAAACAGCTGAACTGAGCCGTGGAGGCAAGACAGCAGTTGTCAGGAGTACAAAGTGGGAAACTGACAGGAAGGGCATTTGGGGTGATGTGAGCATACGTGAATTTAAGACAAATATAATTGCAAGGTGTGCTCAGAGAAGGGTTAAGGGTTCAGTGGTGTCACGTTGTAAGTTTAGAACGGCAGCTGCTGAAGCTGTTTTTGGAGCCACTAGCAAATTACCAGAGCTGCTATCAACAATTAAAGCTAGAGTAAGTGACACACTGGGCATATGTGAGTGGATAAATTGGCAGAGAGAAGAAGGAAGATCGGACGGAGTGAGATGGAGAGGGCATGTGGGCGGGAAGCGCGGTATAATATGGGAGAAGTTATTCCCAGAGCGCCTCACGGATGATGGACAACATAATTGTATCTGCCAAGGAGGCTTCACGAGGTGAGATGATAGCATGCATCCTGCAGCTAAGCTGATAAGCACATTCCACTGAGCCTCAATGTACCCTGCAGAGGCACCAGGCCGAAGCTGGGGTCCTTGGAACGGGCACAAAATGCTCAGGGGGAGGTGGAAATTTCCCCAGACACGCTAGCACTCCCTTAAACTCGCCCCGTGCGTTGTTGCGTGTTGCATCAGGATTGATCCCACTGAGCAGCTCCGAAGCCTGTTACCAACCTGGGGCATCGCTGGACCAGGCAGCGTGTGAACAGGTGAACTCATGGGACTCCATCACTGGCATCAACTGTTAGAAAGCGGGGTTCCCTGCCCATGAGAGGCAGTTGAAACTCTTCACTAAGATACCCCTTCTGAAAGGAATCTGCTATTTCATCTGACAACTAGTGAGTGTTTTGACACCCTGCTGAGAAGAAACTAGATTTTAAAAAGAGTAATAATAATAACTTACAGGCATCCACTGAAAAAATATCCTAAACCAGGCAGGGTCTCACAGTCAACTATAGAAATAAAATATATGTCCTGTCCAGCCCTATCCTAGACTTTCTGAATCAGATCTTGGAGATGGAGCCCTAGCCTGTATGTTTATTTTTAAACGCTCCCGAGGGGATTCTGATGCACAGCCACAACTGACGACCAGTTTGTCTGATTTTTGTGCATTGTTTTATTTCTGCTGCTGGATCCTGGATTTCAGAGGGGGCACATTCCTAAGGTCCCAGTCAACTGAAGGCATCCTATTTTCTTGGGCATAGGGGAGGTCACTCTGTATTCCTAACTTAAGCCCTGTGTGACAGGGGTATTCGCTCCATTGGAACTGAAGAGGGGACTTGCAGTCTCTGAAGATTCCTATGCGAGGGAGCTCAGGCTGTGTGGGCGAAAACCCGAGGAAGGAATTCATATATATTCTGGATGTGACATTAGGGATTCAGGTGGAATGGCTAACTTGGTTCTCTCAACAACTTGGCAGACGTGCCAAGTTCAGCAGATATGTATGGAGCACATACCAGGCGGCTGGCGCTGAGCCAGTGCCGGTGACACAGAGGTAAAGAGGCTGGTAGCCGGCCCTCTAAGAGCTCACTGTCTGGAGAGAAAGTCATTTAGTATCTCATATTTCCAGAGAGGAAGAGGGGTTCACAGGGCCTGGGAACTTACTGAAGGCCAAGCAGTCAGGAAGGGTTGGGGCTCGGATATTTAAATCGGGTCTCATCCCAAAGGCACTGTGTGATGTCGCTTCCCAAAGCGACAGGACAGTGTGACCCAGAGGTGATGGGCTGTCACCTCTGTCATATAGCTGAACATACAGCAGAAGATGTCCTGATGATAATAAAGAATTTGGGGGGGGGTGTATGGGGCCCCTTTACTCCAACCACTACCCATTTTACAGATGCCTTGGGAAAGGATACCAAGCGTTTTTGAACCTCAGTTTCTCTATCTGCGGGCGGGAGTGTCAAGATCTGTTGTAGCCGTGGCAAGATTATACATGTAATATAAGTACAAGATTATCTTTTTTTTTCTTTCTTTCTTTTTTCTTTTTTTTGGCCGTGCCCTCAGCATGCAAAATTCCCAGGCCAGGGATTGAACCTGTACCATAGCTGTAACCAGCTATAACCACAGAAGTGACAATGCCAGGTCCTTAGCCTGCTGAGCCACAAGGGAACTCCTAGGATGATTTTTTTTTTTTTTTTTTTTTTTTTTTTAGTCTTTTCTAGGGCTGCACCCACGGCATATGGAGGTTCCCAGGCTAGAGGTCTAATCGGAGCTGTAGCCCCCAGCCTACGCCATAGCCACAGCAATGTGGGATCCTTAACCCACTGAGCGAGGCCAGGGATTGGACCTACAACCTCATGGTTCCTATTCAGATTTGTTAACCACTGAGCCACGACAGGAACTCCAAGGATGATTTTTTCTTGATACCTACAACAAAGAGCTTTGGCCATATGTGGTCCAGAGAATGGCTCATGTCTCTGTCTTTAGGGGAATTATTTAGTTTTTATGGACATTTTAATAGTCTCTCAGCTGCCTTCAAAGATTTAATACTTCAGAAAATAACAGAGCTTTGGGGAAGGGAAAAAACCACATTAAATCACGGACCAATGCAGCTTAGAGGTTACAATTTCTAAGGTGCTAGGAAAGACACAGAATATACACGGTACTTAAGAGCAGCAAGGCTGACATCAGAATTGAATCCATTTTTGAGACATTCTGGTAGAAATGACTAGAGAACAGAAAAAAGCAGTGCACCGTTGGTGGCAGGATTCTTTTCTTTTCTATTTTTTTCTTTTTAGGGCTACACCCACTGCATATGGAAGTTTCCATGCTAGGGGTCAAATTAGAGCTGTAGCTGCCAGCCTGCCTATATCACAGCCATGGCAACATCTGATCCAAGCCACATCAGCAACCCACACCATAAATTGTAGTGACACCAGATTCTTAACCCATTCAGCAAGGCCAGGAATCGAACCCACATCCTCGTGGATACTAGTCGGGTTCTTAAGCCACTGAGTTACAATAGGACCTCCCATACCAAGATCTTTGGAGACTTTGATTCACAGAGGGAATGGGCCTAGTGCCCCAGGGAGCACTAGGAATCATAACAGCAGCAAAGAGCAGCCGACAGGTGACATGTCATCACACATTTTGCCCACTTCACAGCAGCCACGTTTCCAGCTTGGCTGAGTAGCCCCTCCTGGAGGGAAGGCCCTGTTTTGATTGCCACTGACACAAGTGAGCCCTTCTTCCCTCGGGGGAAGCCCATGGAAGGATAATGACGATGGTGGGGAATTCTTAAGGATACGTGGGGAGAATTCAGGAGGTTCATGAACTTGCACAGTGTATTAGTTCTCCATCGCTCCATGCCAAATTACCCCAGAATTTAGCAGCAGAAAACAACAAATATTTCGTATCCTGGGGTTTCTGGGGGGCAGGAATCCAGGCATGGCTTAGCTGGCTGGCTGTGGCTCAGGGTTTCTCGTGACATTTGGGTCACACTGTTGGGCAGGGCTGCAGTTTCATCTGAAGGCCCCAAAGGAGGCGGGTTTGGGGTGCACTTTCAAGTTCACTCATGCGGTTGTTGGAAGGCTTCTGAATGGACCCATACAGACCTGCACCTCACAGAGGCAAGAGTGAACCTTTGCTGTGCTAAAACACTGAGAGTTTCTCAAAATTATCTCAGTCAAGCCTATTTTGGCTACTGCGATCCTCGACACTCATTCCTCTCTCTCTTCCCCCCTCTCTGTTCCTCTCTCTCTCCCCCTTCCTCCCTCTCCCTCTCCCCCCTTCCTCCCTCTCCCCCCTTCCTCCCTCTCCCCCCTTCCTCCCTCTCCCCCCTTCCTCCCTCTCTCACTGCCGGATCTTTCCCCTCTTCTTGCCTATCCAAGTTCAAGCCCCAACCCTTCAAACCCAACTCAGAGGCTCATACTACTTTATGAATCCTTCTTGAGTTGTCCTGTTGGCAAATTCATTGTTCATGCCTTCATGTTCCCACAAGGGCCTCTGCTAGCATTTTCTACGTGCTGTCTGAGGAATCCTGACAAAAACTACTTTTATAGATGTTCTTACTATATTTGTCTTTGGATTCGTGCTTGCCTGCTTCCCACAAAGACTGTAAACCCCTCGAAGGCAAAACCTCCCTACTCTGCTATGATTAGCAAATTTGTTCTCTTTATTCCTGACTTTTTTCTGAAGGACTATCCTTTCATTCCCCATGTGTCTCCAATGCTTCATCTTCCTACACCAGGTCCTGCTTCAGGCCACCCACGCTCCTTCTGTTCAGGCTCTACCTTCACCTGGTGTCCGAGTCTGAATTCCTGTCCAGCCTGTCCATTTTGCTTTCAATCCCGTCCGTTGTCAAAATCGACAGATTCCACAGGCAAAATCTCTCTCTCATCTGCTCCTTCCTTTTCCATCTCGAAGCTACTACTTGCATTTTGGCCCCTGGGATCTTAAGAGTCTTCTAGAAGCTTTCCTAATAACGCCTCTGTTAGAGGTGCCTTTCAGAATAATATTTCCAAAACCCAGAACTGATGAATTTCTTTCCTCCCAAGGGTGCAGGGGTTCTTGTTCTTGTTCTTTTTGGTCTTTGGTCTTTTTAGGGCCATACCCATGGCATTATGGAGGTTTCCAGGCTAAGGGTCGAATTGGAGCTACAGCTGCCGGGCTACACCACAGTCACAGCAACATGGGATCTGAGCCACGTGTGACCTACACCACAGCTCACAGCAACACTGGATTCTTAACTCACTGATCAAATCCACATCCTCATAGGTATTAGTCGGGCTGGTCAACTGATGAGTCATGACAGGAACTCCTCTTTTTCACCAATTAGTTTAAGTGCACACTTTCCAGCCTTAGCAAACCACCACAGTCAGGCCCACATGCCTCCTCTCATCCCACTGCTCTTTCTCTCCATCCTGGACGACGTGACAGTCTCCCAACTATTTAGGTGGATCCACACTTTCCCAGCGCTGCGACTTCATCCTTCTGGCCCCTGTCTTCCTGAATGTCTTCCCCCCTCTGTTGAAATCCCATTCATTCTGGGCGCTCTGCCTTGTCTTCAAGGTCCGTATGCTCCTGATTCATGCCCTTCACCATCACATCAGACCCCAGAGCCGTCACTGCACATTCCTCCCGTGGTTGCTCCTCTACGCCTGTTCCCTGGCTGTTCCCTGGATGTTGGAGACTGACTGAGAGGTGTTATGAGGCTCCCACTTTCTCTGGAATGCCTGAAAGAAGTTTTAAACCTTGCAGGAATATTTTACAGGAAAGAAGAGCATCGCTCATGAGAACTCTTCCTGGCTTTATGTCCCTGATGCACAAGAGGAAAACGGTGTCCTCTTGCTTCTTGACTATCTGGACATTGGCCTCTCAATAAATCATGGGCTCTGGCTTATTTTCCAGTGCAAGTTGACATTTTATTCTCATGTCACTTTGCCTAAAATGGTCGCAGATTTTAGCTCTGATCTTCCTCACCACACATCCCCCTTGCTAGCTTTGAAACCCTCAAACCTGTATACAACTCCCACCTTCAGAGGTAGACGAATCAGTAAAATACTAACCCCAAAGAGGCAGTGCGACAAAAGATCTCCTCATCTTTACTGAAAGGATTAAATTTTTATAAATGTGAGGTCATAAAGTCATGCCATTAGTTCATTGGATTGAGCATGTTTCCAGTTGACAGGAAAACTAAGGATTTAATGTTAAAATCTAGACAGCTGCCATGCTACTTCTTAGAACTCATAAAATGGGTACTTCAGTGATCCCGTCTTCCTCTGTTTTGATTTTTTTCCTGACCTAGGCAGTTATTCTAACATTAGCATTGGTTCATTATAAATAATGAATTTGGCATAGGAACGAATTGTTTGGCTAAAAGCAACACTATTTTCAAAATTAGAAAACCAGGATATGAAATGTTAGCAAGTCACTGCAGGAGTTTGAATTCATGAAGCGATGGGATCAGATTTCAGCTCAATACATCTTTGTCTTTTCTCTGCAATTTATGGTGACAGTATATACTGTGGCCAAATGCTGATGAAATCATGTGTAACTTTAGGTAAAGGAATACGCCTAACAAAAGAAGTTTCATGAAGCAAAGAGCTGTGTCATTTATACAAACAGAGCCAATGTTCTTCACTAGAGGAAAAAACCAATTAGACAACTTGCATGGCTCTCAAGGGAACGATGCTGTGAAAAAAGCCAATTTCGAAAGGTTGCAAACTACACGATTCCATTTAAATAACATTTCTGAAATAACACAATTATAGATATGGAGATTAGTGGTTGACAGGGCTTAGGGACTGGGAAGGATGAGCCGGAGGAAGTGGGTGTGGTTATCAAGGGGCCTCAGGTGGGTGAACGACTAGCAAGTGGTTACATGAAGCTGCACAGGTGATAAAACTGCATGCACCACACACACACACACACACACACCCCATGCCCAAATCTGAGCATACTATAGTTATGTAAGATGGGAGAAAGTGCTAGGTTAAAGGTACATGCCAGCTTCTGCACATTTTCTTGCAACTTCCTGTGGACCTATGATTATTTCAAAATTAAACGTCCTTACAAAATCAGATATTTCCCTGTCACTTTAGAGAAGGGGCTCATGAGGCCAGGTGGTAACGTAAGCGAGTGACACGGCTGCGGACTGGGAGGGTGAGAAGAGCCCCATATCGTGGAGGCAGCTGCTATTAGGTTCCTACCACGGTGGGACGGTGAGCCTGGAATTGCTGTGTCTTCGGAACACTGTTTTTAGAAAATGCCAGAAATTCAAATTTCAAATAAACATCTTCTGGCTTTTACTGACAACTGATGCCAACTTTTTGGAACACTGTATATGAGCCAAGCTAAAGTCACTAGAGGGCTGGATTCAGTCTTAACGATTCCTATATGAACTCGACTTTAGGCCAGGTGAATTTGAGTTTGGCCCCCAGATGAATTGCCCACCCCTACAACCTAGTCTTTGCAGCAAGCAGCTCCTGCTCCCCTGTGCTCCCTTCTAGAAGACTAAGAAAGGGGCACTCTTGAGAGCGAACGTGCTCAAAGCAGGCTGCTGAGGAGAAGGGCGTGAGCCCCCAGTCATTGAGCCCTGGGGACTTGGGAGAATGTGGGTTCGACCACAGCTCAGACATGCACCCAGGCTGCTGGAATCAGGCTCTGGCCGAGACCTTCGCAGCCACCTCCTCCGCCTGGGGCCTGGATAAAGGAGGCGCTCAGCCTGCCTTTTTAGAAGTGTTCATTGTTCTTCCCCAGCCATCTCAGGTCTCTCATTTTTTAAAGCTAAATGAGTTCTACAAAAACTGAGAAAATGACCCAGAACCTAGTGTCTTATGCTGGAGTTTTCCTGAGGTGGATACATGTTATATAAGCAGCGCTCATAACTTCCATGTCTGTCGGAAGCACAGAATGTAAGCTGGAAATTAATTAGTCCAAATGAGCAGAGGGAGGTGCTGGTGCTAGTAGGGTCATTATTCTGGCTTTGGTCTTTTTTTCTTTTCTTTCTTTTTTTTTTTTTTCTTTTTTTTTCTTTTTGGCTGCCCTGTGGCAAGTGGAGTTCCCAGGCCAGGGGGTTAGATTCGAGCCAAAGTTTCTACCTAAGCCACAGCTGTAGCAACACCATGGTGCCATAGCAGGAACTTTGGTCTTTATTTTCAAATTTTAATTTATTTTTTTGCTTTTTAGGGCCTCAGGTCCAGCATATGGACGTTCCTAGGCTCGGGATTGAATTGGAGCTTCGGCTGCTGGCCTACCCCCACAGACACAGCAGCAAGGATCCGAGGCAAGTCTGCAACCTGCACCACAGCTCAGGGCACCTCAGGATCCTTAACTCACAAGATCAGGGGTTGGACCCGCCCCCTCATGGATACTAAGGATTCCGTAGCCTACTGAGCCACAAGGGGAACTCCGTGGGTTTGGTCTTTTAAAGGCGTCTTCATCTCTGCTCTGCTAATGCCCAGGGTCTAATCATCCCTTTTTCTCCAACTGCCAACCTGGACAGCTGACTCAGAAGTGAGGACAGAGAGAACTGCAAGGTCCTGGGGACTTGGGAGAATGTGGGTTCCAGCGCATCTGTGAGTCGGTAACATCTTCCCACCCTCCACTGCCTGAAGCATCATTGACCCGACTCCTTCTATCCTCAGTCTGCAGGAGACAGAGCACACCCCCTTCCTTTACAAGGAGGCGACTAGAGAAATTCCAATTTTTAAAAAGTGAAATGTTAATTTAATTTGAATTAAAAAATTTAAACCTAGGAGTTCCCGTTGTGGCTCAGTGGTTAACGAATCTGACTAGGAACCAATCCCTGGCGCTGCTCAGTGGGTTAAGTTTCGGTGTTGCCGTGAGCTGTGGTGTAGGTCGCAGACGTGGGTCGGATCCTGCGTTGCTGTGGCTGTGGTGTAGGCTGGCAGCTGTAGCTCCAACTAGATCCCTAGCCTGGGAACCTCCATATGCTGCGGATGTGGCCCTAGAAAGACAAAAAAAAAAAAGACAAAAAAATTTAAAAAAATTTAAACCTTAAAATATCATTTATAGCCATTTCAAAAGTCAGATTGAAATTATTACTGATTCATGTGCATGATTTCTGTCCTCTTTTCCCCAAAAAAGTCTGGAACAAGAGTCCAGAGAATGTTTTTCAATCCTCCCTTAAAAAAGGGTAATTATATTAATAAAATAATATAATTATAGATAAAAGTGTCTTTTCCAGTTAATCATTTTTTTTTTTAACCAAGCTTCATAATAGGCAGCCTTTTAAAGAGTTGGTTCTCAGCCTCGAAAATTATGCTAATGAGGTAAGAACAATAATTCACAGTGTAGCCACTAATTTCTCTAAGGGGAAATATGCAGAGACCTCGGGCTCCACGTTTGTTTTCAACTAATTATCATGTATTTACTTTTCCATTAGTTCAATAATTTTTCTTTCAATTCAGAATTAAGCAATAAGACACTGCATTATATAAAGGCTTGTTTAGCATAATGGACACACCCCATCATTCCCCCGTCCTCTGATTTACGGCTCTTAAAATGCACAACCAAGAGGCTGTCTATATGCCCTTTCGTATTTACATTCCATCATGCAGTCACCTCAATAACTTATGCATTCTCAGAAGAACTACCTAGCAATTAACTCCAGTCTTTTCTAACTCACCATCTCATTATGTAAAGTGGATCTGAACAGAAACTTTATTAGCAACTTTCAATTCCAATTCCTTCTTATCCCTTCCACCCCCACCCTCCCTAGTCCTGTCAGCTTATACGACCAAAATGCTTTGGAAAATGGCAGTTTAAAAAAAATCCACATTGAACTGGCAGCACATTTCGTAATTGGTCTTTGCACTATGGGGCACTACCATAAATCGAGATTGTCATATTTCAGCTGAAGCATGTGATGCAATTCTTTATAGAAATGGAAATGAATTCTCCCTGCCACACAACACAGCATTTTAACTATGTTCTGGAGGATTGGGCAAGTAAGAAAGCTATTATTTTTATTCTAAAGGTTAAAAAATGCAAACCCCCAACTCTTTGTGAAAAGGTAAAGGAATTCATCATCTCGCTTCTTCAAACCCCGGAAGGAGGAGGGAAGACACCTCGCAGAGTTCTCACGTGTGTGTGAAGTGCTTCAGCAGGAGAGCCGAAATGAGCTTTCCTGTACTTATCTCATGGTAAGCAGCCGAGGCAGGCTGAGGAAACCAAAGGTGGCATCTGAAGATGTGTCATCGGGAGGCATCCCATAGGGGCAAGAGACTTACCAACGTCGGGATCCATCGCTTGAACTCTGGTCAGCAGAGCCTTGGTGGCTGTGTTCTCATAGACACAGGCGTTATAGTGGTCGGAAGAAAACACCGGGGGATTGTCGTTCACGTCCTCTAGGATCAGACGGATATCGGACTGGCAGAACCTGCCGCCCCCGTCCGTGGCCCTGGCGACGAGGTTGTACACAGGGATCCTCTCCCGGTCCAACCGTGCCAAGGTTTTTAACTCACCTGTGAAAATAAATGGTCTGGCCTTTCAAAAACTGTCTTTCTCTGAAGAGCAGAGAATCAATTACATACAAAATCCCCAGTCCAGGAAGGACCTCTGACATTTGGTTCAAGGGCCTCATACTTCGAAAAATAGAGCAAGTTCAATTTCTTTAAGCACCGGGGGGAAATTTATGGGATTCTAGATGCAACCAAGAGCTAACTGCATGACCTTTGGGTGAATTAATCCCACTGTGAAGCCTCTTGTATCAGGAATTCCTTCTTTTGGCAGCATGGAGAAACTCCATACCTCTTTATATCTCTCAAAACCTGCTCTGGAGATTAGCCATGTTTCTGGATTTCTGCTCTATCTCCAGAAAAAGCACGGAGAATGGACCAGGATCCTTAGCTCTCTGATGCTCAATCAGGTCAATGATCTGTAGACCCAGAAGGGGCCATCTCTCTGCTTGCAGATACTTAACATCTTTTAAAGGAAAACAAATAGTCAGATCAGGCTGGCTTTATCAGAAAGAGGTTGTAAAGGAGTCCTACTGTCCCAGAGGAATGCCGCCTGCTAGACAGTGGAAGGGCCTGTGGTTGCTGGAGGAGAGGTCCAGTGGGGGAATATTTGAGAAGCTTGGAACAGCAGCTCTTTGGCAACCAAGGTGGATGGAGAGAGGTTATGTCTGCGTTTGAGCCACTGGGGTAGCTATAACTGGGGGTCGGGCCCTATGGAGATTTTTGTTGTTGTTTTTATTTAAATTTCAATAGATCATGGCAATAAGCATAACGACAGACCTAAATAAATGCTGTTTGGTGAAAAGTAGGGCTCATGAAATTGTATTACATACTCTTAATAAAATTAGTGGATGTAATTGGGACAGAGCCAGAGGTACTTACAAAGCTGTTCCTCCTATGGCTTCCTGACGGCAGCCAGTTCTCATGCACATACCACATCTCCTCCAGTGGTTTTTCAGTTGGGCATTCAAGACTCTCCAAGATCTAGGCTAAAGTTATTTTTCCCAACACTTTTCTCCCAAGCCACTCTGTGGCTCCTCCGACCAGTGACGGTGTTGGCCATGGCATTCCTTGGATGTGGCATCATCTGTCCATGCTGCCGCCGAGGCCGGCAGTGTCCTGCTTTAGCTACCAGAATCCTGGCTCAGTTCAACTGCCAGCTCTTTTTAAAATAGTTTCCTCTTCCCTCTCATCAGAATATTAGCTACTTCCTCTTCTGTGCCCAGATAGAGCTCTCCTGGGCACTCATGGCATTCTGCCTTTCATTATTATTGTTGTTATTTCTGTTATTATCCTCACTGACTTCCTGCTCTGTCTTCTCCACTGGGGTACAATATTCTTTGGGCATGATTGTTTTGTTCATCTTGGAGTCGATCCCAAATATCTCATAATGTACTTTTAGGTCTAGGGGTCACTCAATAAATGTTAGCTATTGAATTAAAAAATTGCCAGGCCTCTATAGCTAAGTAGCATATGGCTATGTAGCTAAGCATCTCTCAGTGGATACAGCTGACAGAGAAGGGGGCTCAGGAAAAAACTAATACCTTCTGGAGACTCGGTAGGTAGTTATTGTTCTTTAGGACCAACACTGGACATACGCAAACTATTCAATCTTTTTCAGTTCCTTTAAAACTTGTCAAGGGATGAACCATCCAGTACACGCAACTGAAACCACTGCTCTCCATAGGAAATGTCTCTTCTGCTGGCTTTGGCCTTCAATTCAGGCATCTGCCTTTACTGTACATAACCTTTTACCTTGTAAATTTTACCTCTCAGATTTGTAAGTAAACCTGAGAGCTCATCGCTTCCGAGAAACAAGACAGGAATGTTAACTAAAAACCAGAAGAGTGTGTTAATGACCATCAGGAAGGGACTTGAAAGGGATTCCAACTGGGCAAAACTCTCCTTATTATGCACTGCTGTCTGGTTTGCATGGAAAGATGCAATTGTGATATAACTCCATTTATACCCTTACGGGGCAGCTGCTTTAACTCATGGATGTGAGGAAGAAGAGAAGCAAATAAACACATCCAATCAATTACTCGGTGCTAAAAAATGTAGGTAAAGTTAGAGCCCGTTTCATAAGCCAAATGAAGCTTGTGTCGGCCAGACATCAGGTGCCACTAGTATTGCCTTAGAATCCAAGATGGCAGAGCAGCCTATCAGGGCTTTTGTATACTAACTACCCCTTAGTGATAAGATCACATGAGAAGTTCATTTCTCTACAGATTAACAATGGCATGTACCCAAAGAATAAATTTTGCCTTACCACTTTCTGGATCTAGAAAAAATTCATTGTTGCCAGATCCATAGAGTGAGTATCGTATATCTCCATTGGATCCAATATCAGCATCCTTGGCACTGACCTTCAGGATGATTTTGTTTGATGGAATGTCTTCAGGAAATACTGCTGTATATGCCACCTAGGCAGAGGTTAAAGAAAGGCAATTAAGTCATTAGTATGCATGGGGTAATTGTCACATGTAGCATTCCAAATGACTTCTTTAAAAACGCATTCATATGATATATCTTCAGCTATGTTGTTCCTTGACTACAGAATCAACTAACATGATATGATGAAACATAGACTATCTCTTGCCTGGTCCCGTCCATGCTCATTCATTCAACAAATACTGACTGAGCACCTCCTATGTGCCAAGTCCTGCTGAGGTGCTAGGAGTACAATAGAGAAGAAAAGAGACCAAAGTCCATGCTCCCGTGTAATAGTGACTCGAGTCTCGTATTGATCAGGCCTCTCTTCTCACTCAAGCGCCAGTGAGTCCTTGGGACCCTTCAACATTTTGAAGAGCCTCTCCTAACATCTGGCATTAGCCTCAGAGACTAAATCTACTTGCAACACTTTCCTAAGCTACAGAACACTGATATTGTCTCATGGTAAGGACATGGTAAATGTCCTTTATTTTATTTTCTTTTTTTTTCTTTTTTCTTTTTTTTTTTTTTTAATTTTCCCACTGTACAGCAAGGGGGTCAGGTTATCCTTACATGTATACATTACAATTACATTTTTTCCCCCACCCGTAAATGTCTAAATGTCATGTAAATTAAATGATTTAATTTCAGTAAGAAAGGAAATCAAATCCAGTACTGGCGCCTTGCCTTAGCTGTCCTGCTTTGAACTGTGGCGGAAAGGCCACTTCATGAGGAGCCCGAAGACCCAGCTTCCTTACCAACATCGCCACCAACCAGCTGTGGAAACTTACCCAAAACGGTATTTCACACTTTTGAGTGGTCTGCTCTCCTTTTACGAAATCAGTGACTTAGACAGAAAAAAATCACAACATCCTTTATGAGCCCTTAAAGATTATTTAATTTTAAGATGCTTTTATTTTTGTTTGTTCTCTTGGTGGGCAGAAGGAGGTATCTGAGGGTGCTACCTATGCTTTTTCCATGTTTATACTATTTCATCCTAGAGTCCACCTCCTACCCCCTTCTATCCAGTCAGAGCTCACTAATTAAGGCGAGAAGGGTAGAAAGTAGCCTGGCCTTAAGAAGAAAAGTGAAATGGGTTTTGACTTAATTTTAGAGAAGCAGAGGCCAAAGCAGCCATAGAACCGACATTTCTGCACGTCTCACCTGATCACACACTGGGCTATTGTCATTCACATCACTGACTGTCACTTCCACCATGGCTTGGGTGACAAAGAGCCCATCGGTGGCAGTGATATTGAGAAAGTACATGTCTTGTTCTTCTCTGTCTAGAGGTCTCTTCACATAGACCTTCCACTCGCTCTGCACCAGGCCCAGGGCAAACCTTCCTCGGGGGTTTCCTCCTGCGGAGAAAAAAGAGTTCTTGAAGGTGTGCAATGAAAAGCTTTGATCTCCACCTGCAGTGAGAGGCCCGTGTGGGGTCATCCAGGTGACTGCATCATTTACCGGACTGGGAAAAAAAAAAGGACAAACTTCCTTTGGCTTTTCCTGCAACAAAGCATGATCTTTATACGCTTGGCTCATGTGGAAAGTAAAACAGTAACTTTGCAAGAGAAGCAAATGCACTTGGAGAAGCTGGAGATGATCTCTTGTTTAGTTCCCCTTAAGGACAATCAAATTCAAACTGTGAACAATCAATCTTCTTCTCCGGATGATACAATTGTCTTGCCACTTCGTCTCAAGAGAGGATGTAATACACCATAGCTCTTGTTACCAAGACAATTTCATTAGCCGTTGATTATGCAATCAAGGAAAGGCAGTCAGTTCTATTAAAGAATCTTCTAATGAGGGCTTTATCATACCGCGGGTCTCATAAGGGCTGGAGCTGGAGGGAGAAAAGTTTGTGTGACACACGAAGACCCATTAGGATTAACTGGCCCCAAGGAGGGGTCATTTGAGGAGCCGCTCAAAGATCACCACTGCAATTAGATCAAATTTATCAGATCGAAGCTGGTGAATGTGGAAGAAAAGTAGACGTGCTGGAGGGGAACCGATTTTTATGAGGCTAAAACACTGAAAGTGGTTCCCGTTATATTACTTGCCCACATCACTGAATTATACGGAGACAAGAGCAGCTTGGAGGCAGAAAGAAGAAAATTACCTTGACCCTCCAAACCTGAAGAGGGAATGACGTCACTTGAAACATGGAGGAAGACTGGTCAAGACATCTGGCAAGAAGCCGGGGATCCACCTGGATCATTGCCCTTTTGTTTGTCTGGGCAATCAACACGTATTTGTCACCTACCCTGGGCCAGGCACTGTGCCAGGCTGTGGAACGAGAGCAGTGGACAAAACTAACAAAAATCCCCACTCTTCTGGTGGAGTTTACTTTCTGCTGGGAAAGATTGACAATAAATAACCATGGAGAGCCTACTGCCTAGTGGCCACTACTTCATCAAAAAGGGGAGCCATCTCATTACAACGAAGTCTTTTCTTTTTTTTTTTAGGGCCACACCCATGGCATATGGAGGTTCCTAGGCTAGGGGTTGAATTGGAGCTACAGTTGCTGGCCTCCACCACATCCACAGCAACGCTGGGTCTGAGCCACGTCTGCGACCTACAACACAGCTCACGGCAACGCCAGATCCTTAACCCATTGAGTGAGGCCAGGGATCGAACCCGAATCCTCCTGGATGCTAGTCAGATTTGTTAACAGCTGAGCCACGAAGGGAACTCCTACAACGAGGTCTTTAAAAGAATAGAGGGCAAAGGCCAAGGTCCTGCTGGAGGGGATACATGAGCATCAGTGGTCTGAGTGCCAGGTTGCACTCTGGGTTATAAGGCATGGGGGCGGGGCAGTCCAGGGGCTCAGCCAGGTGGGGCAAGCGTGGGATAAATGGACCATATTGAGGAGACAGTGCAGAAAAGGTGAGGGCTGCACATTCCTGGAGGGCAGTGGTTCTCAATTGAGAGGGACTATCCCCCTTCTCCCCCCTCCCTGCCCCCGCCTCCCCGATCCACTGCCCCAGGACCTTTCTCAGTGCTGGAGACATTTCTGAATGTCAGAACAGGGGTGATGGTGATGCTGGAATCTATTGGATAGAAGCCAGAGAAGCTGGTAATATCCTACAACACCACCTCCAGCAAAGAACGACCGCCCACAAGAGAGACTTATCCAGCCCCAAGTGCCGATAGCATGGAGATTGAGAAACATGCTCTGCTGAGGCAGGGGGTCCCCCTGGTGATATGGCTTTCCTCCCCCACTGGCTGGGATTCAATTATGCTTCAGTCGAATATTATTCCAGCAGGCGCAAATGTAACCTCTCTATTAAATGCTTTTGGTGCAGGCACACACTGCTTTTTGTTAAATAAAATGATTAATGGTCCTTTGTTAATCTGTGGCAGCCAAGCCAAGTTGTGTAACATCAAGAGCAAAAGTTAAATCTAATTAAAATCAGTTGGTGGTTGGCCCAGCTAATAGCAACGGTAGCTTGAAACTACTCTGTTTTCATTACTTTAGTGAAGTCGATGAGCTGGTCCCTTAAACCATCCATGGAAAATTCAGAGACAACGTATCAATAATCAAAGCTGAGTACTTAACAGTTCTTTCCCATAGAAAAGCATCCCTGAGGATGCCTAAGAAGCATTTGGTCTGAAACTGAATGCAAATAAATCAAAAGGATGCTTTCCTCACCTTTGTTTCCTTACCACTATCGCTCATGTCTTTACAGCAGACATATATGCTTTAGTAAAAAAAAAAAAAAAAACCACAAAACCACGAAGTTATCAGATAAAGCATAAATGCATTAAGACCTTTAAACAGAAAACAACATCAAGGAAACAGTTCCATGAAGAAAATGAAGAGCACTGCGGAAGGGAGGTGTGGCGCTCCCAAGCAATGACACACGCGCTCCCTCGGAGCTTATTCTGTAGTGATTAATTAACTTTCCTACTAACGTACTTAAGCAGATTCTGTGTCCTGAGGGCATTCTAATTAATTCATTTTTCACTTTGAATAATGTAGTTTTTCTAAAGGGAAGTCACCTGACTACAAGTATTGATGGGTTCTTTAAAATCTTCTGGCACTTTGCTTATGTTCTGCCTTTGAATGTCACAACATCAAAATATTAGCTTTAACCAGCGCCCCCTCCCCCCCCCCCCAAATGGTATTTAGGAAGATTGCTCCCACACCACCAACCCTCTCCTCTTTGCAGTTTAAGGCCAGTCACCCCCGAATGTGACCCCTGATCGACAACACCTCTTCTCTCTGACATGAGAGCCTCTGTTCTCAGAGCAATGGTGGCATTTTTTGTGCACTCTGGGTGATGTTATTTGTCTCTCTCAGCTTTCCCATCGAACTGTTCTTTATTATCCGGAAAGACAGAAAAGGGATCCAAGAAAACTGTAATGTCAGAAGACATACCCTTTGACTTTCAGTTATCATGCCCTCTAATTTGTATACGTGTGTGTGTGTGTGTGTGTGTGTCTGTGGGTCTGTGTGCAGTTGAGTTTTTACTACCAGGAGAAAGTTGTAAGTGAGTTTATTTTTCTAACCACTATATAAAGTAGGAAAAAGATACTTACCTACTTAAAAACACCCACTCTCATCAAAAGAGCTTTTGTTTTCATTTCTTCAACGGAGATATGTGGCTGGACTTTTTTTTTTTTTTTTAATTGTTTTTTTGTCCATGCCTGTAGCATGCAGAAGTTCCCCAGGCCAGGGATTGAACCCGAGCCACAGCAGTGACAACACCAATCCTTAACCACTAGGCCACCAGGGAACTCTTGGACTCTCTTTTTAAATGATAAAAGGTGAGCTAAGTACTGGGTACCAATCGCAGTAATCTGGCATAGGTAAACCAATGAACTCTAAACCAAGGCTGAGTGAGTAACAGCTAAAAAACTGCATCTACTCAGGCCTTTTCCTCAGCCCCAGAGAGGTAAGGCAACTTCTCAAGCCCTCATCTCATCTTCCTTCTTCTCTCCTTCTCTGACCCCATCCACCTTCCATCCTTCTCCAGAAAGCAGAGGGCAGAGGGATAACAGAAGAGGAGAGTCTTACCTGTAATGTGATAGCTGACTTGACGATTAATGTCAGAAGTGTCTCTGTCCCAGGTGCTGAGCACGGCCACCACCTCGCCCGGGGGGTCGCTCTCCTTCACATTCCCTCGGTACACCTCGTGGGCAAAGACCGGAGCATTGTCATTGATATCCGTCACCCTTACAGAGACCAGCGCCGTGGAAGAAAGAGAGAAGGCCTCCCCGAGGTCGGAGGCCACCACGGAGAAGGTGAACGCAGGGTCTGTCTCGTGATCCAGGTCCTTCAAGGTACTGATCCAGCCTGTGTTGCTGTCAATGTTGAAGGCTTCCATCACCTTTTCGGGCTGAGAATCCGAGTGGAGGGAGTAGGTGACCTGCCCGTTGGCTCCCCAGTCCATATCGATGGCCCTCACCTGTGTGAGTTTGGTGCCCACGGGCATCCCTTCCATGATGATGGTCTCGTAGCTTGAGGTTTCGAAGACTGGCTTGTTGTCATTCAAATCCAGAACCTTGATGTCAACATCCACGGTGAACACAATATCTACCTTGTCCAGCGGGATGGTGGCTGCTACCTTGAAGTGGAAGGCTGGGCTGATCTCATGGTCCAGACGTTTGTCCAGCTTGATGGTGCCCGTTTCCTGTTCGATGATGAAGACACCCCCTTGGTTATTTTCTGGCCGCTCCCCATTAACTGTGCTGAACCTGACACTCTGAGTGGGCAAAATCCTCAGGGTGTCCACTGTGCTCCCAATGGCGGTATCTTCTGAGACGGTGAAGGAGTACTGAGACTGGGTGAATGAGGGCAAGAACGTCTCGGGGGGCAAGACGTGGATGTAGACGGGGATGAGGGCGTGCCTCACTGGGATGCCCCCATCCACCGCCTTGACAAAGAAGGACAGTACTGTGTTCTTCAGCTGGTTAAAATGGCCCTTTGTGACCATCCAGCCATTGTCAGGATCGATTTCCAAGAGGTCAGCCACCGAGACGGAGGCCTCGCTGTAGAGGGAATAAGTAATCCTCGCATTGGCTCCATCGTCTGGATCCATGGCTTGGACCTGAGTGACCAGGTGACCCCGTCCAACGTCTGCCCTGACACTGGCTCTGTATTCCACCGTCATGAACTGGGGGGCATTGTCATTTTCATCCACCACAATCACCCGCACGGTGCAGAAAGTTGTTCTCCCTCCACCATCGAGGGCCCTCAAAAAAATATTGATGTCTCCTTCCAGAGGGTTTTCCCGGTCGAGCCTTTCTGTTGTGATGACCTGACCATTGCCGTCGATGAGGAATCGATCCTTAGCAAAGTCGTTGATGATGGCATAGCTGATCTGCCCATATGTCCCTGGATCCCCATCCGTGGCTCGAACGTGAATTACCTTTGTCCCAGCGGCTGCGTTCTCTCTCACCTCAGCAACATAGGTGCTCTGCGAAAAGGCAGGGCTGTAGAGGTTAGCCCCTAGGACCCTGATATGCACCTGGGCGGTGCTAGTGAACAGCCCATCAGAGACAGACACGTTGAGACTGTACAGAGGCTCCATCCGCTGCTTCCGGTGGTTGGACAGGGTGATGACGCCACTCTTGCCGTCCATCAGAAAGCTCGTCCGGTCATTCCCAGATAAGATGCTGTATTCCAATCGGTCAAAATCAGAGCTGTCTGCATCAGAGGCTTGTACACAGGTAACAAAATGGCCCCGGGGGGCTAATTCACTCACGTAGGACTCATAAATGAGCTGATTAAAGACCGGAGGGTTGTCATTTACATCAGAGATGTAGATATGAACCAGGACCTCGCTGCTCAGTGATGGGAAGCCACTATCTGTTGCTCTGACTTTCAAAGTGCAGTGTTGCACTAACTCGTGGTCCAGCATCCTGGCCGTCAGGATTAAGCCACTTGCGCTATCTATGTGAAAATAATCCGTGCTGTTGTAAGTATCTTGGACAATCTGATAATGGACCATTTTATTGTTTTCTGAGTCTGCATCAGTAGAGACAACCTGTAAAACAGGCGTTCCAATGAGAGATGCTTCTGATAATGTTGTATTGTACGTAGGTTGATCGAAAATAGGGGGGTTGTCATTTATATCGTTAACTAGCAAGTCAACAGTGACTTCAGCCCTGGCACCAGTAAGGGCATCACTGGCTCTTACTGTCAACTTGTAAACAGATATAATTTCATAATCCAAAGGGCTAACAACTTTCAGGACCCCAGTGTCAAAGTCAATGTTAAACTGTTTATAAAGATCCCCATCAATAATGATATATATGATGCCTTGGCCTTCTGGACTGGTGGCATTGATGCTTAGAATGGGGGTGTCCACGCTGACATCTTCGTTGATGGATGCTGTATAAAAGGGCTTATCAAACACAGGCATTGCTTTGTTGACAATAGTGATGGGAAGTTCCACGGATGTGGACAGAGAGGGTTTTCCACCATCTTTGGCTAGGATGGTGACTCCGTACTCAATGTTGGACAAATCAGAGTTGAAGGCTTCTTTTAAAATGACATTCCCTGAAGTAGGGTTAATTTCAAAGTGGCCGTAGTCATCCTGTAGGACGTAGGTCACTTCCCCATTTGCACCTTTGTCTTTGTCGATGGCTGTCACTCGGTAAATCTGAGTGCCAGGCTCAGCATCAACTTGCACCGCAGCATAGTAAGGGAGGCCTACAAAGACCGGAGAGTTGTCGTTTATGTCTTCGATGTTAACCCGGACCACCACCCGTGCCACCCGAAGATGGTCCAGCTCGCGGCTGGCTTCCACCACCAGCTCATACAACTCTTGTTCTTCACGGTCAAAGGGGACTCCAGTGGTCTGGATGACCCCTGAGGTAGATTTTATCTTGAACTTGTTTCCTGGGTTTAAGATGCTATATTTTAAGGGCTCATTAAGGCGATTTCCAACGGCATTGACAATGGCAACTTTGGTTATGTTACTGTTGTTCTCTGAGATGGAGGTGGAGTAAAAGCTTTGTGTAAAGTGGAGGCCGCTGTCCATGGCTTCTTTAACCAAGATGTTGACCATGGAAGTACTGTAGAACTTTCCATCCGACACCTTAACTATCAGCAGGTAGTGATCTTTGGAGAGGTTGTTGTTTTTTATGGTGAGCACTCCCGTACTTGAGTCAATTAAAAAATGATCCAAGCTGCCTTCCATTAGGCTGTACGTCAGTTCGGGGGGCACCTCGGAGTCAGGATCCACGGCACTGACTTTCAGGACTTCCACTCCAACATAGGTAGGTAGAAGTAAGACGGTCTCAAACACAGCCTGAGTGAACACAGGGGGGTTGTCGTTCACATCTGTCACCTCTATGTTGACCTCCACGGGACTCTCTGCAGTCAGCTGGGGGCTACCGCTGTCTCTCACGTGCACGTGAAAATGAAAATGGGCGATGGTTTCGTGGTCCAGGTTGGCAATTGTTCTGATGGCACCTGTGCTGGAGTCCACGGTGAAGAACTTCTTGGCCGTGGATTCCACAATCTGATACACAAGCAGAGCATTCCGGTTGCTGTCAGCATCCGTGGCTCGAATCACCAGTGGGCTGTTATCCAAGCTCCTGACGATGCTATTGATGGGGGCCGCCTCACTTAGGCTGCCCGAATATTGAGAAAAGAGAAAAACTGGAGCATTATCATTTTCATCAACAATCTGAATATTGACTGTGACGTTGGAAGCCATCCCTGCCATGTTGGTGGCCTGAACAATGAGCTGGTAAGAGGAAGTGTGCTCGTAATCCAGCGCCTTCCTAGTGGTGATGACTCCAGAATATGGATTGATGGTAAAGATGCCATCAACATTTCCATCTTTGACTTCATAAATGAGGGTGGATTGACTAATGGCGGAGATTAGAATGACGGATGTTCCAATATCGACATTTTCATTTACTTCGGCTTGGTAGTCTTTGTGAGTGAACTTGGGGTGAGAATTATCAGACATGGTGACAGAGATGCGCACGATTGCCGTGGCAGACATGGGGGGGGAGCCCTGATCCGTGACTTTGACCGACAGGACAAACTGACCCATTGTCGTCATGTCCGGCTCTTTGGAGACAGTGATGATGCCCAGGACTGGTTCGATCTTAAATGTGTTCCCAGTGTTCCCTACAACAGAGAAATCAACAGGGCCGTGAGCTGAAGTGGGTCATTTTCTGGAGGTTAACTCTTCATCTAAAGGCCCCCTTATACAACAGGGCAAGTGGGAAGTATAATCATGTGTATTCGCTTCACCTCATTCTGAAATAAAACGAGATGGAGTTCCCTTCATGGCTCAGTGGTTAACAAACCCGACAAGGATCCTTGAAGATGCAGGTTCGATCCCTGGCCTTGCTTGGAGGGTTAAGGATCCAGCGTTGCTGTGAGCTGTGGTACAAACCACAGATGTGGCTCGGATCTGACGTTGCTGTGGCTGTGGTGTAGCCCGGTGGCTGCAGCTCTGATTCAACCTCTAGCCTGGGAACCTCCATATGCCGTGGGTCAGGCCCTAAAAAGCAAAAAATGAACCACCAACAACAATAACAAAAAAAACAAGAGACTTCCCCTTTACAGGTATTCGAAAGTGACTGAAATGAGTTTTCCAATAAATTGTACATTTCAGATCAGTGGCTTTTGAATGGAGGTGAATAAGAACACAGCACTGTGCACATTCAAACTGGGAAATAAGAAAGTCTGTCGGAAAGACTTCGCTGTAAAGAATGCTTCAGACTTTCTTATTTCCAGCCTTGTGAGAAGAGGAACAGATTGGGCTGACACATGCCAAGGCCACTGGTAAAAAGGCATTTACCCTGAAGTCAGTGCCAAATTCTGTGTTCCACCTTATGAGAAAGAGCATTGTAGGTATCATGCCAGAACACTGTCATGCAGTCATCTGGGTTAAGATTGTCCCAAAGGTATGGAACTGGTCGTGTTTCATCCCCTCAAAACCAAGTTCAGCTCAAGTACTACTTGGGCGAGGGGCTTGTTCAGGCGTGCAGAATTCTTCTCAAGACACTGTCTGCTTTGTAAGCTGTGAATATTTTTTTCTGACTCCTCTTCTATTCTCCCGAACCCCAATGTACACACACATGCATGCAGAGACACAAAAGGAGACATAAAAAATGGTAAGGCAGTTGTTTCCATCTGTAAACCATTCTATTCATGGAATTTTTTCAGAGCTTTCTGGTGAAGCAGAAAACTGAACAATCTGAAGCAGCATCAAAACCAAGACCTTGAGGTGTAACCCTTATGAAACTGAGCCACTGGCCCCCTCTTGGACGTGTCTAAAATGGGAAGGGCTGTGAACCATGACACGGTGAAGTTTAAGGCTCCTCGAAGTTATTATGCGGTGGTGTGAAATCTGGGATTGCTGAGGATGAGGAAAATAGGAGGAAAGAATGAGGAACACACAGCGAGGGGAACAGAAAGAATGGGGCTCGAAGGTGGTGGACAGTGTGAAGCAGAATCCTGTACCATGCTGTTCTTTGCACCCTGATGCGGCTTTTCCATACTTCTTAAAGAACATACATGCTGTGTGTCTAGATCCTTCTACATCATAAGCTAAAAGCCTTGGTTATTTAATTATATCTGGATTTTTCTTTCTTTTTAAAGTGCTGTAGAATGGCAACATATAGAGAGTTTAGATATCATTATCTTTAGGACAGGCTCCAGGATTGAGAGGGCAGTTACATGATGTGTCTATCACAACATACAACAAACACGGCTCTTAGGTACTTCTTACTACGCGCTTCGTAACTAAACTTTCCATATCTGAAAACAAAAGCGTCCTGTTCACATAAAATCTATTTCTATAGGATGCTGGCTTATTTCTCAAGAGGGACTCAATCTAACAAAGAAGTGAAGAAAGTGATTCTAGACTCCAAATGTGGACATTAAACCATATTATCTTTGAGGTCAGCAGGATTTTTTACTTGGCCACTTAAAAGGACCATTTACAATGACAACTGGAAGAAGGTCAATGACCTCAGGAACAAGCTCACAAACTGTTGATAAATAGCCCCATGGAATTGAGTGCGATTCAAGATGTGATTCATAGACCCTCACGAGGAGGCAGGAATTGTTTCACTTTAGTAACTCAGGGGAGGAAAACAAAGAGACACCTTAGTCACCTTTCCGCAGTGGCACTAACACGTGACCCTGAATGATGACTCCGAATGATGAAAGCAACATCCTCCTTATGGCGTCCCATGCGGAGTTTCCAGGTAAGTCTTTTCTTAGTTTAGGCTCCATACATACATAGCAAGATATATACGGCGGGGATGCAGGAGGGCCAGCTTCTGACCTTGAGTGGAGCCTCCCAACCCTGCCTCCCGTGGCCACTGATCTGCTTGCTACCTACCGGCCCCTCCAGGATGTTGTGTTCAAACATCAGCTCCAAATGGGCTCTTTGCTTCTCTCCCTCTTCAACATACTGTCCTGCTTTCTTAGAATCCACTTCTTGCTTATTCTTTTCTGCTCCACTTGAATCTTTGGAAGCTGAACTCTGACTGTTTTCATGGAATCTATGGCTTCCAACAGCCATAGCCACTGAGCAAAAGCTGTGCTTACCTTACTTAGCATTACCTACCTAGGATCCATCACAGTGCCTGGCACAGAATGACTGAGAGAGGCAGATGCAGAAAATATTTTAATTCTTTATCTGTATGCATCTTAGGGACCAATATGCCCCCGTCCCAACTCAACTCTTAGTCCTGGACTTTCCTCTACTGCCCCGTCTCAGAGCCCCCCCACAAGTACTGTCAGCACCAAACATCAAACTGGAACTAAACATAAGACCTGGAATCCTGCCCTCAAATTTCACCTTCAGGCCAAAATAAAAAGCTTCGATTGTTACTTTAGGCCAGGTGGGAGATAGGAAATGGATGGCCCATCAGTAAATAGAATAAAATCTTGCTTCTCTGAAGTTTGTGAGAGCACTTAAATAAAAAGTACTTTACACCAACTATCTGTCATCTGTCTGTCTCCTACCACGTTCCAGGAAGAAACTTGGCTTCACTAGAACCAGGCCAGGTCAAGGGCAGGTCTGTCTGTCTGGGAAGGGGCCCAGTGACCACATCTTGTGGATTTATCATACACAGTGTCATTCTCATTACCTTCTGACATATCCAATCAAAGGTTTTTTTTTTTTTAGATGCCAAGGATTCCTGTGAGTTTTCTGGAAATTCAGATTTTCTGTATAAAAGATGCTCTAAGGAAATAACTTTAGCTTTATTCCACTGTTGAAGAAATAACTGAGTTCTTTCTCTCTGTTCAGCATCAGACTATAGTCTGGGGAGGATGAAAGATAAGTGAGGCAGAATTTTCAGCTGGATGGTAAATTACCCTTAAATTACTCTTTGAGAACCTCTAAACTGGTTTAAAAATTGCCTGGCTATCTGAGAGGAGCAGACGTGGTGGCCTTAATGACAAATATAAAAAGCACGTAGACACACAGACAAATGCTTAGAAGATGTTCAGAAAAGTAGAAATAAAACCCTATATCTAAATGATTACAACTACATGAAACAATGTATATGCATGAATGAATGTGGAGAAAAGAAAAATTACATAACCTGAAGGAAGAACTATGGAAAGAATATAAAGAGCTCTTGGAATGGGTGACATTTTCTGCGACGTTCAAACATCTATATTTTAAAATTTCTCTATATTATTTGGGAAACCAAAAGAACAAGGGTTGTATAATGGAATAATTAAAATGTCCTATGATACACAAGAAGTGCAAAATAGTATTTACATAAATGTATTGTCAGGTTTTAGGCTGAAAGGAAGTTCCACGGAAATCTGGAAAAGAAATGGGTGATTTCTCTTGGGGAACCAGGGTGTTATAAACCAATGTCTTTTTTTTTTTTTTTTTTTTTGGATAGCGTTTAGCACAGACTCATGCAAAATGTGGGTGCCTAATATAGGAAGCAGTTTTAAATTTGTCATTCAATACAGGAACTTAAAAAAGAAGGTCGTTAGATATATATATATATGTCCTAAACTGTCATTCTACCATTCATATTTTAATTCAACCACTCACAAAAAAATGCTCCATATTTAAATTAAGGAAAAGAAGGCTTTCCAGGGCTGGCATGAAAGGAGACAGCATTTGGCCTTATGCATGACAGACGTAATGTTGCAGAACATTTTGGAAACATGCGGCTTGAATATTCAAAAATGACAGAAGAGGGGAAGGGAAATAGAGCAGATAATGGAGAACTGTAATTTTTAGGCTTACAGTCCTATCCTTGCTTGGACACTCATTCCTTCTGTCAGACGTGTTCTCTAACTGTTCATCTTTGAACCATCAGTAGGCTATGGTCTTGCCTTTTAGACATTAAAATTGATTTTTTAAAAAAATCTCAAACTTAACAACACAAGAGCCTGTGTTTATTTATGTGAGGTTAAGCAGACAGTTCAGTATTCACTGACTCCTCTGCTACTCAGATCACATCTAATGAAGTGAGTTTGAGCTAACCGGTAGAGTGCAGGAATTTCTGAAGCCCGTGGCCCACCTGCTGACAAGTAAACCACAGCCTTTAAGATTCAATTCACAGAACTGTCTGGCAGCCCTCAAATGATGGGAGGCTTTGGTTATTTTAGTCTGAGGCCATGGCTTGTTGACCCACAAGTAAAATCCACTGAGTTTATTACACATTCTTCTCTCTTCTCCATTCCAGAAAAAAAATCTGAGACGGACGCAGTGAAAGGAAACTCTTTCCTCGCTGTCAATGATGGAAAACACACCACTGAAGTGCCAAGCACTTTATATACCATCATCATGCAAATAGGGCAGTCACTTGGCCAAAAATTCATTTGGAGACATTCCAGCGGTACATATATGAAGTTTACATGGTGATAAATACCCCTGAGGGTCACACGCCATGCATGATGCTGTGATCTGCACCAGCTCTCACCTGCTTCTATGGTATATATGAGTTCTGCATTTTCCCCTTTGTCTTTGTCCAGAGCCGTCACTTGCAGAACAGCTGATCCCAGAGCAGCCGATTCAAACACAGATGCTTCATACAGTGGGTTGGTAAAATAAGGACTGTGATCATTAGCATCTTCCACATTCACAATGACGCGGGCCAAGTTTCTTCGATAAGGAAACTCCTGATCTCTGACCTTTAGGCAAAATACAAGAAGCAGTAGCACTAAAATCTTTAAGTTGCAAAGAATTCACATGGCTATGCCTACAGTGAAAACACAATGACATACCGCACACAGAGAGCCTGACCCAGCCCCAGGCCCTGGGTAGGTGCTCAATACATGGTGGTATCATCAAGTGGGGACATTGATTGTAGACACACTGCGAGCTGGGGCCACGTGTTCCTTATTGCTCAGAATTATGCCTGGTCTCTGGTCTGTGTTCAGTCCATGTTGGTGGAACGGATGCCTAAGTATCACAAACATAGCACCTCCCTCTGGCCCTCCTCACTCAGCCCTGTGTCTTATATATACAGTTGCTAATGGAATGGTGGATGGAGGTGCTTGTAAAGGGGAAACTAAAATGTGGAATTAATGAATACAATGCAGGCACTTTCATTCATTCATTCATTCAACAAACATTTATTATCATCTATTATCTATCAAGTCCCAGGACTGACTCTGGTGGTTCAGCAGTGAATTAGAAACAGTCCCTGCCTGCAAGAACCTTATCGTTGACTGAGGAATCCAAACAGGCAAGTGGACAGATACAAGGCCCAGAGTTAAGTAGTAGAACATGAACAAGCTGTAAGAAGAATGTAGCCTAGCTTGGAAGAGGTCACAAAACCAAGCAGAGGTGGTAAGATGCTGGTGGTGGGGTGGTGTGTGGCATACAGTTCAGGCATAAATAAAGGCTTAGAACTAAGAGAGAACCCTGACCTCTAGGGGGATGACCTGGATCTTAATTTCTACTATGTGAGACCCCCCTCCACACTGTGAAACCACCAAAGAACCTTGCCTGACTGCATTCAAGTTTTCCCTGGTTTGAATGTGGCAGGAGCTTGCAACTAATCAATTCCGTGACACAAGATTTTGCTATCACTGTAGGTAGCCCTAATCAAATGGGTGCTTTCTGCTTGTTCAATTTTGGATTCCCTAACTTCAGAGAGATGTCAAGAAATTAGAAAATAAACCAAGAAAATCTGTCAAACGGAAAGGGCTTTTCAGAAATAGTACCTAGAAGAAATTGAGCAAAATGACTAACAAGGCTTAGCTTGGAGAAAGGCAGCATAAAGGAATTGTTCGCTTAAATATTCAATTACATAAATGATAAATGATACAGGGAAACCACACTGAATTCTGAATTTTCTAAGGAAAGAATGCACAGGAATGACTTGAAGAATCATGAGAATGGGGATAGTCATTGGCAGGAGATTTCGGCTCCCAAAGAAATCTGTGCAAATGAACCCAGTGAGTGTGCTGAGTTTCCCTGTCTATAGACCAGCCTGCCCACCCCCCCGCCCCCCGCCCCACCAAGGACCAAGCTGGACTCTGTATTTTGGGATTATTGAAACCTAGATCCATTCCAATTGCACGTCCAAGGGTGCAGGGACTTTGTCTCTTTTATATCCTCAGTGCCTAGAACAGAGCTTAGGACACAGAAGGTGCTTGAGAAATACCTGTTGAATGAATGAATGAATGGCCAGAGGGATGGATCTGATGAACCCTATGAGTCCCCATTCTGTTCCTTGGAGTCTCATCTGGAAGCCAAAGTCAAAGGCATGGCACTCAAGTTTCCTCTGGCCTAGAGAGGTTTCCAGACTTGGAAAGAAAGAGGTAGTAGCACTTAGTGGAATAGGACTTTCAGTTGCGTGAGAATTGGGAGCATCTTAGTGTATTTTAAAGCCAATCGGTGCAAAGATTAAGTAAGTCTCTGTTTTCCTACCTGGTCTTAAGGAACTCGGCGGGGCTCTGTTAGGCAGTGCCTGTGCCATTGCTCACGGGGCTCTTGGGTAGTTAGAGGGAGAGGTTTTAGGTCATAAACTCATCAAGGATTTTTCCTATTAACCTTTACTTCCCCATTATGTAACCTAGACAGATTTCACTTTAAAATGAAAGCAACTTTTACTCAATTCGGAGACCCCATGAACCCAACTTCAGACTTATTCTCTGCAGGCCTCAATGAGTTTTGAGATCTCTTTTGTGGGCCAGTATTTACCACTAGGTCCAATGTCAGGGCCATAAGTAATCAATCAATTCTCCAAATGCTTCCAAGGACTGAGCAGTGCACAAGCTGAATACATAATTACCCTTCTGAGTAACTTCTCAAGAATCTTGTTTTAAACTTTTCCACAGAACCTTCTGGATACAAAGCAATACCCCAGATGGGAGATTTACAGATACACAGCCTGTAGCTCTCCCTTCCAGTCAGACTGTCAGCAGTCTTTACTGAGTGGCCACTGTCTGTAGAGCTCACCTAATATTTCAGCTTGGTAAAAATAAGGAGTCACTATCTGACAGTAGTAACTCCTCCTTGAACTAAACAGGCAAGAATGCATGCAAGCCTGCTCTAAAAAGAACAAGCTTATTACTACTACTCACAACAGGTAAGGGCCTATACATCTGAAGGCTAAGGTGTGTGCCTTGGATGGTCAGTGATTCTGCTGGGAAAGCGTGTTAGGCAGGCTGTTCCTACCATTACGTTGAGGATGTGCTTGTCCTGGGCCTCGTGGTCCAGCCTCTCGGCCGTGTAGAGCACGCCAGTGCTGGGGTCGATCCGGAATTTTCTCATGCTGATGGAATCAATGCTGCTGTGGATGGTATAGCTTAGCTTGTGCTTCTCATCTCTGTCTGTGGCTTCAATCTGCAATATCTCCGTATCCGGAAGCACATCCTCGGAAATCGTGACATCGTAATTTGGCTGAGAGAATTCTGGGCCATTATCATTATTATCTAGCACTTTGATAAACACCTATAGTTAAAAGAAGACAAGAGTGATGATGAGTGACAGTTTACTCATTGCTAATAAAAGAGGTCCCCTCCTGCTCTCTTCCCTCTATGACCTTGGATCCCAGCTTCTAGCAGCTTCTTTCATATGTAGGAATATTCTTATGAAAGCGCTCTGTAATTAGAGGTTGACAATAAACGAGTGGTTCCCATTAGCAGGAACATAAACTCTCAGGTGATCAATAGTCTCACTATTAATTGAACAGAAAAGACAGCCCCTGGGGGTGGTAATTCCATGAGGTTATTTGAGGCACGATGTAAGAGATCACAAGGTGACCTTGGTTGGTTAAGTTCCTATTATGTTACATTCTCGTTGTGTGCTCTTTATAGTGGGCTTAAGGTGGAAGCAATGAAAAGATGAGTAATAAAGAAGAGGCAGAGGAAAGGGAGGCGTGAATACAGAGGTGGCCCTCTTTCTGGTGGGAGGTATCTAGCAAAGAACATGGGACTAATGATATGAAGTTCCCAAGTTGTCTCTTTTTATAAAGCATTCTGTTTCAAAAATTTTCAGGCAGATACAAAACCAATAGATTAGTAACCCTTGAGAGATGTATTCATCACTCAGCTTTGACAATGATCAATATAGGACCCATCTTGTTTCATTTCTATGCCCATTCACCCTGACCTGCTCTCCCATATTATTCTGAAGCAAATCCCAGTTATCATATGATCTCAGTGTACATCTCTAAAAGGAAGTAAATCTTAAAATAAACATACCTATAACACACACACACACAAAATCACTGTTGCATCTAAACAAAGTAAACAGCAATTCCAAAAATGTCATTAAATATTTGGTTGGTGTGCATACTTCTATAATTTCTTTAAATGTGCTATATATGTTTGGGTACATATACATGTATATTTTCACAGTTTCTTTTAACCAGAATATGCACATAAAGTACAAATACTACATTTGGTTGGCATTTCCTTTATCTTTCAATGTATAGCTTCTCCCTCTATCTCTATCTATTTCCTTGCAATTTTTATGTTGCTATTGTCGGCATTCAAAAACCTGAGCCACTTCTTCTTTAGTTCCCACAGTCTGAATTTTGCTCACTATATTCCTATGGTTTTGTTCTTCATGTTCCTCAGTTCCCTGTGTATCTTATACATTGGTAGTTTTATGTAGGAGACAATAAAATTCATGTTCAATTTCCTTCTTCTTCCTTTTTTTTTTTTTTTTTAAGAAAAAATCCTTCATGGGTGATCTAATGTATTTCCATCTGGAGATATACAGTATCTGGTTCTCTATCTTGTTCTGTGATGTTAGCAGCCACTGATGATCATGACATAGATATAGCACTCATTCATTAAAAATGCAAAATGGCAATGTTTTAATGCTATGATTTCTTCTTCATTTTTTAGCTAGACTAGTTCTTAAGAGAAACTTTTCTTCAAATATTTGTTACTCTGAAGTATACGTCATGTAGAAAAGGAAGGATAACTCTTTTCCTTTATCATTTCAAAATAATGAGTTGGTTCTCCAGCTCCTCCTAAAGCATTAATGAGGTAATTTTCTTCAAGTGTCATTATAAGCTCATGAATTTAATCACATCTGATGTGTTTCTGTCCATTGTAGTTACTGTACTTATTGATGCACAAACGGTCCTTCCTTGGCCATGAGGAGCATCTTCAGATTGGTTCTTGTTATGTTTTGACACAATCTGAGTAAACGTTGATAGTTTCCTTGCTTTCCAGTAATAGCTACTGGTAATTTTTTCAAGGTCATCTAATTTATTTTTCTGCTGCTCCAGGCTTGAGTTGTCCATTTCTCCAAAAAGATTTGGTTTCTTTTTAGTTACCAGGGGCATTTAGAGGCCACAGTCTCGTGCTAGGAATGCTTACTGCTGCTAGCTCTGCTATTTTTTTTCAGTGGACAAAGTCAGGAAAGTGTTTTGTCTTTAATAACTTTATTTCATGAATTTACAAAATCAAGTTATCAACAATTCCTTCCATAAGTGGGCTGGCCTCATCCCTGGGACCCTCCTTGGCCATATGGACAGCTGTACTGGGACCCGACCCCCCTCACCAGTGGGCCAAAAGCTACTGCATCAAGCAGGGCCTGGAGACCAACTGGGCTAAAGGCTAGTCTGCCTACCAGCACATCCACAGTAGTCAGCCTTGCCACAATAGATAGGCTCATGCATCCCACATAGGAGACACCAATAAAAAACAGTCCTGGTGACTGGAGGGGAGTGTGATGCTGGTCCCACAGGGCATCTCTTACACAAGGCCACTTCTCCCATATCAGAAAACATGAGTGAATTACTGAATACATAAAACAAACTGAGAGAGCAAGATAAAATGCAGAGACACAGGAATATACCCCAAATGAAGGAACATGATAAAAATGCAGAAGAAGAACTAAGCAATACAATTTACACTGATAGAATGTAAGGTGATGATCATAAAGGTATTCAATGAATTGGGGAAAAAATTGATGAACACAGTGAGAAGTTTAACAGAGTTAGAAAATACCAAGAACCAAAAGAGTTGAGGAATATAATAACTGAAGTAAAAAAAAAATTCTAGAATGAATCAATAGTAGATTAAATGATAGAGAGGAAAGGAACTGTGAACTGGAAGAGAGTAGTGGAAATCACCCAAGTTGAAAAGAAAAAGAAATAATTTTTAAAAATGAGGATAATCTAAGAGACATTTGGGACAACATCAAGCATACTAATATTCAAACTATAGAGGTCACAGAAGGAGAACAGAGATAGAAAGGGGCATAGAGCATATTTGAAGACATATGAACTGAAGATTTCTGTAATCTAGGAAAGGAAATAGATATCTGAGTCCGGGAAGTACAGAGTGTTCCCACCAGCACATACTGCAATTAAAATGTCAAAAATTAAAGATAAGAGAGAATCTTAAAAGTAGCAAGAGAAAAGCAACTAGCTATAAACAAGAGAACTCCCATGAGACTATCAGCTGACTTTTCAGCAGAAAATCTGCAGGCCATAATGGAGTGGCATGACATATTCAAGCCCTGAAAGGGAAAAAAAAATATATGATCACAAGTAATCTATCTGGTAAGGATATCATTCAGAATTGAAGGAGAGATAAAGAGTTCTACAGACAAGAATAAGCTAAGAGAGTTCATCACAACTACACCAATCTTGCAAGAAATGTTAAAGGGATTTCTCTAAGTGGAAAAGAAAAAGACACAAATAGAAATTTAAAAAAATTATCAAGGGAGGGTGTCACTTGTGGCTCAGCAAGTTAACAATTTGGCATTGTCACTGCAATGACCTTCGTCGCTGCTGTGGCATGGGTTTGATTCCTGGCCTGGGAACTTCCACATGCCACAGGGACAAAAATGTAGTAAGGGTAGTGGATCAAATACTAATAAAGCTAAAACGTAGGTGAAAAGACCAAAGCAGTAAAATCATCTATATCTTAAATAAGTAGATAAGAAATGTGCAGAATAATAAGATGTAAAATATGTTGTTAAAAACATATGGGAGGAAGGGAATAAAAACATAGGGCTGTTAGAATGTGTTTCACTTAAGAAATTATCAACTTAAAAGAGATACCCATCAATTTAAAATAGATACCCATATATATAAGATGCTATATATGAATCTCATGGCAACCACAAATCCAAAACCTAAAATAGATACACAAAAATAAAGAGAAAGAAATCCAAAGAAATGCTAAAGACAGTAAGTCACAAAGAAAGACTGCAAGAGAAGAAAAGGAAAAAAAGAGAGAACTATGAATACAACCAGAAACAATAAAAAGGCAATAATTACTTTAAATGAAAATGGATTAAATGCACCCCAAAAAAGACATAGAGTGGCTGAATGGATGAAAAAGAAAACAAGATACACACACACATATATATACACGCTATGTATATGCTATGTGTATATACATATGCTATATATGTGCTATACATATATATGCTATCTATATACACATATATATGCTATCTACAAGCAACTCACTTCAGATCTAGAGACACACACAGACTGAAAGTGAGAGGATAGAAAAAATCATTCCACGGAAATGGAAATCAAAGGAAAGCTGGAATAGCAAATTAGATAAAATAGACTTTAAAAGATTCTAACAGAAGACAAAGAAGGACATTACATAATGTTAAAGGGGCCAATCCAACAAGAAGATATAACAATTGTAAATATATATTTCACCAATGTAGGAGCACCTGAATATATATAGCAAGTATTAGCAAACATAAAAGGAGAAAATGACAGTAATACAATAATAGTAAGGGACTTTAACTCTCCACTTACATCAATGGACAGATCATTCAAACAGAAAATCAATAAGGAAACAAAGGCCTTAAATGACACATTAACCAGATAGACTTAATTTATATATAGAAAACATTCCATTCAAAAGCAGCAGAATACACTGTACATGGAACATTCTCCAGGAGAGATCACATGCTAGGCAACAAAACAAGTCTAAGTAAACTTAAGAATACTGAAATTATATCAAGCATCTTTTCCAACCACTACACAATGAGACTATAAATCAATCACAAGAAAAAAAACCCATGAAAAACACAAACACATAGAGACTAAATGATATGCTACTAAATAACCAATGGGTCTCTGAAGAAATCAAAGACCAATAAAAAAAAATACCTGGAGACAAAAATGGAAATATAATGATCCAAAATCTGTGAGACACAGCCAAAGCAATTTTAAGAGGGGTGTATGCAGTGATGTAAGCCTATCTCATGAAACACAAAAAGCCTTTAGCTAGACTCATCAAGAAAAAAAGAGAGAGGGCCCAAATAAAAATTAAAAATGAAAGAAGAGATGTTACAACTGACACCACAAAAATACAAAGGATAATAAGAGATTACTATAACAAATTTTACATCAAAAAAGTGGACAACCTTGAGGAAATAAATTCCTAGAAACTTAGAGTCTCCCAAGACTGTATCAGAAAGATAGAGAATATGAACAGACAAATTACCAGTAAAGAAATTGAATCGCTAATCAGAAAAACTTCCAACACACAAAAGTCCAGGACTGGATGTCTTCACAGGTGAATTCTATAAAACATTTAAAGAAGAGTAAACATTTATGCTTCTCAAAATATTACAAAAAGCTGAAGAGGAAGGAATGCTATTGAACTCATTCTACAAGGTACAGAACCCAGATACCCAAACCAGACAAAGACAACCCCTAAAAGAAAATTATAGGCAAATATTACTGGTGAACAGAGTTGCAAAATGCCCTCAATGAAACATTGGCAAACTGAATTAGACAATACATTAAAATGATTATACACCATGATCAAGTGGGATTTATCCCAGGGATGGAAGGGTGGATGGTGCAATATCTGCAAATCAGTCAATGTGATATACTATGTTAACAAACTGAAGAACAAAAATCAAATGATCATCTCAGTAGATATACAAAAGACTTCTGGCAAAAGCCAACATCCATTTATGATAAAAATGCTCAACATGGAGAGTATGTATGAAGAGAATAAACTTCAATGTTATAAAGGCCATATATGAAAAACCTATAGCCCACATTATAATCAAAGATGAAAAACTGAAAATGTTTCCTCTAAGATGAGTAACAAGACAAGAATGCCCACCCTCACCACTTTACACAACATAGTTTTGGAAATCCTAGCCACAGAAATCAGACAAGAAATAAAAAAAAATTCAAATTGGCAAAGAAGTACAACTGTCACTGCTTGCAGATGACATGATACTATATATAGAAAGTACTAACACCACCACCAAAAAATTTTTGGAATCGATAAATAAATTCATAAAGTTGCAGGATGCAAAATTAATATTCAGAAATGTGCTGTATTCTATACACAAAAAATGAACTATCGGAAAGATAAATTTAAAATATCCCATTTACAACTGTATCAAAAAAGAACAAAATACCTAGGAATAAATCTAACCAAAGGGGTAAAAGACTTGTACTCAGAAAACTAAAGAAACACTTATGAAAGAAATTGAAGACAACACAAACAGATGGAAAGATACACCATGTTCTTGGATTGAAAGAATTAATATTGTTAAAATGACCATACTACCCAAGGCAATCTATAATTCAATGCAATCTCTATATTTAAAAATGGCATTTTTCACAGAAATAGAACAAATATTTCTAAACTTTGTATGGAAACACAAAAGACCTTGGATAGCCAAAACAGTTTTGAGAAAGAAGAACAAAGCTGGAGGTATCATGCTCCCTGATGGCAAACTATCTACAAAACTATATAAATCAATGAAGTAAGGTACTGGCACAAAAACAGAGACATAGATCAATGGAACAGTAAGAGAGCCCAGAAATAAACTTAAACTTATATGGTCCATTAATCTATGACAAAAGAGGTTAGAATATACAATGGGAAAAAGTCAGACTCTTCAATAAATGATGTTGGAAAACTGGACAGTTGTGCAAAAGAATTAAACGGAACTACTTTCTTATACCATATACAAAAATAAACTTGAAATAGATTAAAGACCTGAAATCACAAAACTCTTAAGAATTATAAATAAATAAATTCATAGGCATAATATTCCTTGACATTAGTTTTAGCAATATATTTTTTTGCACATATCTCCTCAGACTAGGGGAACGAAAGCAAAAAGAAAAAAGAAAAAAAGCCCAAAGCAGAAACAAGTGGGACTACATCAAAGTAAAAAACATTTGTACAGTGAAGGAAGCTATCAACAAAACAAAAAGGCAACTTGCTGAATGGGAGAAGATATTTGCAAATGATATATCTGAAAGGGGGTTAATACAAAAAATATACAAAGAACTTACACAACTCAACATCAAAAAAAAAAAAAAAAATTAAAAAACAGGCAGAGGACCTGAAAAAACATTTTTCCAAAGAAGACATATAGATGGCCAACAGACACATGAAAAAATGTTCAATGCGACTAATTATCAGGGAAATGCAAATCAATACCACAATGAGATATCACCTTACATCTGTCAGAATGGGTATTATCAAAAAGACCACGAATAATAAAAGTTGGTGAGGATGTTGATAAAGGGAAACTTTGTTTACTATTAGTGGGAATATAAGTTGTTGCAGCTGCTATGGAAAACAGGATGGAGGTACCTAAAAAATTAAAAATAGAACTACCATATGATCCAGTAATTCCATTTCTGGATATTTCTCCTAAGAAAAGAAAAACACTAATTTGAAAAGGTATAGGTACCCTTATGTTCACTGCAGCATTATTATAGCCAAGACATGGAAGCAACCTAAGTATCCATCAACAGATGAATGGATGAAGAAGGTACGGTATATGTATGCAATGAAATATTACCCAACTATGAAAAATGACGAAATCTTGCCATTTGTGACAATATAGATGGAATAGAGGGTATTATGATGCTAACTGAAATAAGTCAGAGAAAGACAAATACCATATGATTTCACTTATGTATGTAATCTAAAAAACAAAACAAATGTAACAAAACAGACTCATAGATACAGAGAACAAACTGTGGTTGTCAGAAGGGAGAGAAGTGAGAAGATAAATGAAATAGGTTAAGGGGATTAAGATTTACAAACTTCTAGTTACAAAACAAATGTCACCAGAATATAATATACAGCAAAGGGAACATGGTTGATAATATTATATTAATTTTGTATGGTGACAAATTCATGGTGATCCCGTTGTAACACATAAAAATATCGAGGCACTATGTTGTGCACTGAAAGCTAATACAATATTGTTAAGTCAATTACACTTCAGTAAAAAAGAAAACAAAAAACAAATTAAGGTGCCTGTCAAGTTTTTTTTTTTTTTAAATCGCCTTCTTTCTACATGCGTATGTTCTTTCTCCCACGATGGAATTTCTCATGCTCAATGACATCATGATAATTCTTCACCACTTCATCTGAAATACGTGCACACATAGTCTCCGAATAACACCCTCACTGTTATTAAAATTACATTACAATTATGGTCATTCAAAATAATTTTATATTATTTTGAAGTTCTTTATGTCCTTAAGATTCATTTCACCAGGGATATATAGTCAAATTAGCACGTGCAAAGTCACTTAGAATAGTTCTTTTCCTGTGCAATATGCTCCACTGGATACACATGTAAGTTCATTTACTCCCATTTACTTTGGGATTTTAGACTTGCTTTTCTAAAAAACTTTTTCCTTTATTTTATATTATATGGAAAAGCATCAATGCTAAATTTACAAAAAAATTATGGTCAAGCTGAGCTTCTCTACCTTTCCCTATCATGGATTCCCTCCTTCTCCTATGCTAACCATTCTTTCCCCTTAATGTCATGTTTTATCCATCCATTTTATTTATATAAACGTATTGCATACACTTCCCCTCAGAGGTTATTTCCCTTAACATAATATCATTAGTTCTCAAATGAAGATAACTTTGTCTGCTAGGGACATTTCACAGTGTCTGGAGATATTTTTTTCTTGTCACAGCTCGGGGGAGGGGTTTCCTTAGAACCTAGCGGGTAGAGGGCAGAGCAGCTACCATACATCCTACAAGGCACAGGAGAGCCCCATATCATGAAGGCCACTTTATAGCAGTTCAGAAATACTGTTCTGCAGGTGGATGTATCATAGTTAATCCTCTATTCATGTTTGAGACGTTTCCTATTTTTGCTTTTAGAATGCATGTGCAATGAAGTGCCTCGTGCCTGTGTCTTTTCATATTTTTACTAAAATATATTTGGGTCCCTAGAATTGGGATTGCTGGATCAAAGAAGTGCTTATAAAGGTTTGTTAGATCCTTCCCTCTGCCCCTACCCATAAGTTTTGTCACTTCACATTTCTATAGCAATATATAAGAATGACCATCTTTCCACAGCCTTGCCAACAGGGTATGCAGTAAAACGTCCGGCTTTGGGGACAATCTGATAGATGAGAAATGGCATCTCAGTACATTTTTAATTTTCCTTTTTCTTATTATGAGTGAAGTTGAGCATTTTTCACATATTTAAGGGCCACTTGTATTTCTTTTTCTGTTAAAACTATATCAGCTCATTCTTCTAGGTCAGATGGCCTTTTTTTCCCCTTTCTTATGGAAGCATGGTGACATAAAATGCCAGTATTTGCAATTTTGTCATTTATCTTTATTTTGCAAGCAAAGTTTTCATTTTTATTTTCATGTAGTTGAATACTTCAGTCTTTCCCTCATTGTTTCTGGATGTGAAGACATAGTTTTGAATATCTTCTACATTTCTGGGTTATAGGTGATCACACTTGATTTTAAAAAATAGAATTTAAATGTTTCTTTTTCTTACATTTACATTTCTAATCTCTTTGGGATTTTTCCTAGTATATTATGGGAGGAACGGGCCCAGATTTTTTTTTTCCACATGGCTTTCCATTTATTCAGGGCTACTTTTTCAAAGACCACCACTGCCCCACTGATTTGAGAAGCCACTTTTACTGTATACTGAATTGACATATGCAAATAGTGTATTTCTGGCTTAGCTATTTTGTTCCATTGGTTTATCTGTCTTTGCATGCATCAACATCAAAATGCTTTAATTATAGAGGCTTTATGCTATATTTTTCCTTCTGGTTTTCTTGAGACATAACTGGCCTAAAGCACTGTAGAAGTTTAAGGTGTACAGCACAATGATTTTACTCCATACCCCATGAATGATTAGACACCTATCATCTCATAGAGACACAAAATTAAAGCAAAGAAAACAGGAGTTCCCGGCACGGCTCAGTGGTTAACGAATCCGACTAGAAACCATGAGGTTGTGGGTTCGATCCCTGGCCTTGCTCAGCTGGTTAAGGATCCAGCGTTGCCCTGAGCTGTGGTGTAGGTCACAGATGCGGCTCGGATCCCACGTTGCTGTGGCTCTGGTGTAGGCCGGCGGCTACAGCTCCGATTTGACCCCTAGCCTGGGAAACTCCATATGCCGTGGAAGCAGCCCAAGATAAAATGGCAAAAAGACAGAAAAAAAAAAAAAAGAAAAGGAAAGAAAACATTGTTCTTTGTGATGAGAACTCTTAGGATTTACTCTCAACGAATTGCACATACAACGTACAGTAGTATTAATTATATTTGCCATGTTGTATATTTACATCCTTAGTACTTATAACTGGATTTTTTTACCTGTTGATGGCCGTCATCCAATTTGTGCCATAAATATAAATCTCCTATTGTTTTTCTATGAGTTTGTTTATTTGTTTGCTTTTGAAGTATAATTGACCTACAGCACTATATTAGTTCCTGGGCAACAACATGGTGATTTGATATTTCCTTAATTACAATTAAATTGTCTGGAAAAGCCGAGGCCTTCTCTTTGTTCTTTTCCAAGATATTGCTGGCTATTTTTGCTTGTTCTAAATTAACTTTACTATCAACTTGTATAGCAGCTGACAAAACTTCATAGCGTTTTCAATTGGGATTATGTGAAAAGTATAGGCTACTTAAGGGGGAACTGATTTCTTTTTTTTCTTTTTGTTTTTGGTTGGCACACCCATGCAAATGTGGAAGTTCCATGGCCAGGGACTGAACCAGAGCCATAGCAGTGACAATGCCTTGCAGGCCACAGGGGAAGTCTGGGAACTGATTTTTTTTCTTCCTTTTTGTAGGGCCCCACCTGCAGCATATGGAAGTTCCCAGGCTAGGGGTCAAATCAGAGCCGCAGCTGCTGGCCTGCACCAGAGCCACACAACTCAGGTTCGGAGCCACATCCATATCAGCTTGAGGCAACGCGAGGCCAGGGATAGAACCTGCATCCTCACAGAGACATCGGCTCCTTAACCCACTGAGCGGGAACTCCCTGAGACCTGATATCTTTATGATGGTGTCTTCTGCTCCAAGAACATAGTTTGTCTTTTTTCATTTGTTCAAATCTATTTTTTTCAGGGGTGTTTCAGTTTTCTTCAAATAGGTCTTGAACAATTTTTAAAGTTTATATATGTCCTATGCTAAATGGTTTTTTTTTTTTTTTTTCCGTCTTTTTGCCATTTCTAGGGTCGCTCCCGTGGCATATGGAGATTCCCAGGCTAGGGGTCTAATCGGAGCTGTAGCCACCGGCTTACCCCAGAGCCACAGCAATGCGGGATCCGAGCCTCATCTGCAACCAAACCACAGCTCACAGCAACGCCGGATCCTTAACCCAGTGAGGGAGGCCAGGGATCGAACCCATAACCTCATGGTTCCTAGTCGGATTCATTAACCACTGAGCCATGACGGGAACTCCAGGGTCTTCTTTTTCATCATGCCTTTTCACTGATTTTTTTTGGGGGGGCATGCTATATATGTAGGCTATAGATTTTTGTATGTTAATTTATAATTTGTTACTTTGCTGATTTCTCCTATCATTTCAAGCAGTTTTTCCATTCACTCCTTTGATCTTTTTAATATATAATAATGCTGTATGCATATAGTATCAGTTTATCTATTTACAATTCTTATCACACAAATTGCTTTGTCTTCGCTAACTGCATTGGCTAATACAGCACAATGCTACATAGTAGTGGAAATAGTGATATTCTTGTCTTATTCCTGACTAATAAGAAAACCTTTGGTGGTTCTCCATTAAGTGATGCAGGCATTTGGCTGCATTCTAGAAGATTATTTACCTTTAGGAATAAATTTAGTCCCTGGTTGTTATTATAAATAATTCTACTATGCATCACTTTGGTGGAGGGGTGCCTTTTTTTTTTTTTTTTTTTTTGGAGAGGAAAAGGGTGGTGCTATAACCTCCGTGCCAGGATGACTTGCCACGGAGTGAGCCTGACATGAGGACAAGATTCGCTTGTAGTCTGTGGTAGAAAAAGTTTAGACAAGTGTGGCTATAGAGTTTGCGGTATTGTTTTATCTCCACCGTATTTGGAAAGCCGTGCTAGATTCTTTTGGATGTCAATTCTTTCCTTTAAAAAGTTCCAGTTAACTTAGTCAAGATGCTAAAATATTTGTGTTCACAGGAGCAGTTATACTAACGAGAATAAAGAGCCTTCCTGGCCAGCAAGCCTGCCCTGACCTTCCTGAAGTTTCAAAGTTGATGTGCTCTTGAAAAGCTTGCCTCTTTCTGCTTGCTTTGTCCTGAGCCTAATCTACAGTCAGAACAAGTGTTTCTCAGTAAAAGACTTCCTTTTCCTCATTTGCTTTTTATTTCCCACAGTTGGGGCCATTTGTGGGCTCCTGAACAGCCAAACAAAGCGAAGTAACTCTCAAAGATGTTGTGTTCGAAATGGTAATTGAAAGGCCCAGAGAAGCACAATGGACTCAAAGCAGGAAGAAACCTGAGTGTGGGAAGGCTCTCAGAGCTGCCTTCAGCGCTGCCCACCACAAACACTTCGGGTTCTGCAGGCTCGTCTGAGCTAAATCTGGGTAGATGCCAAGCCTGGCTTTATAAAGGCTCATGGCAGGAAGTGTCCATGGGGTGAGTTAGAGGGTAAGTCCTCTGTCTTTTATTCGAACCAATTAAATCCTGAATTACTGAAAATTCTGTCCTGCCTCTGCTGGCATTTCAAAACCATATTTAAAACATTCTGTGGGTGTGAGCTCAAGGATGGGGCCTCTGCATTCTCTCCAAGTTTACAGGTTTTGCTTTTGAATGCATGAGGAGAAAAATTATGTCAGCATGTGCTTTTTTTACAGTATAAAAACCTGTATCATATGCACTTTGTTTTTCTCGCTTGCTTTTTTCCTTCCTTCCTTCTTTCTGTTTTGCTGCACCCACTGCATATCGAAGCTGCCAGGCCAGGGATGGAATCTGCACCACGGCAGTGACCCAAGCCACAGTAGTGACAATGTGGGATCCTTAACCCACTGGGGCCACCAGGGACGTCCCCATGTTCATTCTTTTTTTTTTTTTTGTCTTTTGTCTTTTTGTTGTTGTTGTTGTTGTTGTTGCTATTTCTTGGGCCGCTCCCGCGGCATATGGAGGTTCCCAGGCTAGGGGTCCAATCGGAGCTGTAGCCACCGGCCTACGCCAGAGCCACAGCAACGCGGGATCCGAGCCGCGTCTGCAACCTACACCACAGCTCACGGCAACGCCGGATCGTTAACCCACTGAGCAAGGGCAGGGACCGAACCAGCAACCTCATGGTTCCTAGTCGGATTCGTTAACCACTGTGCCACGACGGGAACTCCCCCATGTTCATTCTTAAACTTTAGTATCTCTAGTTTGCCAATGGGGAAAATGAGAATACGAGACGTTAAGGAATGTGCCCAAGTCTCAATGGCAAGGCCATACTCAAACTTATGTCTTATGGAGAGAAATTCTATAGTCATGTCATTATATGATATCCACACACACTTATATTATATACACATTAAGTATAAATATACAGAACATACATGTGAACAAGTATATATGTAAACATTGCGTACCTTGAATACGGAAATCCTAATTAACAAAATAGATAACTGACATGGCCATTCTCACTTCAGGAACATTAATCACGGGATTATTCTGAACAGAAAGTTCCCTGATGCCTTTAAAACTGGAATCCATTTTCAAAAGCCTGATTTACTCATAAGTTATCAGACACAGACCTATTACATACAGTGAGATTTTATCATTATTATTTTTTAAACAGAAAGTCTTATGGTAGAGTTGGCTTGCTGCTTTATTTCACCATTAACTGAATTTATTCCAGCCCTGTCCCAACCGAAATAACCCAAGGAAGCTTTGGGCCAGTGCTTTTTCACCTGCGAAGAGGGAGATGATGTTTAGGGAGATGAGAGGAAACCCCTGATGAGGGTGTCCCTTGGGAGACCCTTGATCCAGGGGATCGGGGAGCAGCATTAGCAGAAATTATTGGTCTCTATCTTCCACCTCCCTACAAGCAGGTGCAAGGGGGCGGGAAAGGGTAAGACCAAGTCCCAACCTTCAAGGCAAAGTCTGCTTTTTAAGGAAGAAGGCCAGTTAGGAACTGCTAACACATCACTGACAGATAAAAGACGAATGGACTCCTCATGGCTGTCAAGGGCAAGGCTAGCCGGGAATGCATGTCGCCAATCTCCCAGCCCCAGAGGACACAGATCCGTTGGCAGGAAGACTTAGCGGCCGACCTCAATGAACTGCCTTTGTGGGGCTTAAGAAATGTGGATATTATCTGAAAGAGATTTTCAATCTCAGGTTTGGCTGTGGCGCATACAAAGACGAGCTGATTTTCATATCTTTATAAATCGAAGCAGGACTTGAATAAGAAAAGCATATTAAAACCGTAAAAGCACATACGACGAGCCCTTAAATCAAATCAATGTAGTTTTTAGATGATTATTTGGGCATGAATATCTCTGCTGTCTTTCATGAATAACAATAAAAGCCACACACAAAATATTTTATAGTTAGTAGGTATATTATTTTGATTTTAAGTTGAGAAGAGACTTCAATAATAAAACCTGCATGTGTCCAACACATCACAGGTCTCAAGATACCTCATAATATTTTATTCTTACAGCCACCCATGAGGTATGTAAGACCTCATTCCCATTATGCAGAAGAAATTGAGTCTCACAGAGATGCAGCTACCCTCTGCATACAAAGGTAACAAAGGCAGCAGGTGTTGAAATGCAGACTTGAACTTGGTCACTTGATTCAGGGTCAGTGCTCTTTCCACTGGACCAAATGCCTCACCTAATGACCTAAGCCGTATATGTTGTATTCACAGCTATGTAAGCGCAAGATGAGATGGTATCTGATTCTGAGAAGGAAGAAGTGAGTTTGTACCTCCTTACCAGGGTACACCTAGGGCAGCCACCTGACCAGTCTAGCCTCACTGGAAAAATGAATGTCATGATAAAACTGGATTTCACTACTCCCAAGGTGACAGGGAAATGAAGCTTGTTAAGTGTTACTGGGCCAGTAGCGGGTGTTATCCACTGGTCTTTTGAAAAACCAGGTTCTAGATTTAAATCTGCTATGAAAATGCAATAGCTCATATAGGTTTGGTAGATGGGTGGGGGAAGTTGTTCAAATTCCTCATTTCTCATCCTTGGAAATATGTCTCTCTGTGGTCCATAAGCTCCGCGGGTGGAAGGGAGGGTGTGGTATTTCGCTCTCTTCTCACTATGTATGACGGGCTATGAGACATTGGAATGGCCACAGGTGGTGCCATGTTTACCGGGCAGCCATCTAAAATGTGTCCCCATCATAACTAACAGCCAAGCGAGGGTCTCCTCCTGCCTTAGAATAGGTAGCAAAGATTTAATCTCACTTTTGAGAGGCAGCACAGTGTAGTGGTTGAGATCCAATTGCTTGCATCTTCACCCTGAACTACTCAAGTTACTTAATCCTGCTTTGCCTTAATTTCCTTATCTTTAAAAGGGGACGACACCAGGGAATTATTTTCCTGTTTCTAGTATAACAAATTATCACAGACTTAACACTTTAAAACAACACCCATGTACAAACTATTGAATATATTTTTCTGTGCTATACAGTGGGATCTCATTAATCATCTATTTTCCCCTCATTATTTATTTATTTATTTATACTATAGTTGATTTATGATGTGCCAATTTCTGCCATACAGCAAAGTAACTCAATCCCACATATACATGTAGTCCTATATATACACACACATATACTTTTTTTCTTTTTATGGCCACATCTGGGGCATATGGAAGTTCCCAGGCTAGGGGTCGCATCAGAGCCGCAGGTGCTGGTCTACGCCACAGCAATAGCAATGCCTGATCCAAGCCACATCTGTGAGCAACCTGTGGCAATGCAGGATCCTTAGACCACTGCGCAAGGCCAGGGACCAAACTCACATCCTCAGGGACACTATGTTGGGTTCTTAACTGGTTGACCACAGTGGGAACTCCCTTTTAAAATATTTATATATAATTTTATATCATGGTCTATCCCAGGAGACTGGATATAACTCCCTGTGCTATACAGTGGGACCTTACTGTCTATCCAATCTAAATGTCATAGTTTGTATCTATTAACCCCAAACTCCTAGTCCATCCCACTTGTTCCCCCCTCCCCCTTGGCCACCATGAGTCTGTCCTCAATAGTTTGTAATAACCTATATGAGAAAAAAGAACAGATATATTTATACATATGACTGATTCACTTTGCTGTACACCTGAAACTAAGACAACATTGTAAGTCAACTATACTCCAATAAGATTAAATTAAAAACCCCACCCATTTATTATCTCCTGGTTCTATAGAAGTTTGAATATAGTGTGGCTTAGAGTCTCACGAGCCCCACATCAAGGGATCAGCAGGGAGGGATGTCTTCCTTTCTGGAAGTTCTGGGGATGACTCCATTCCAAAGTCACTCAGGTTGTTGGCTGCATTCTGTTTCTTGAGGCTAAAGGTCTGAGTCCCTGTTTCCTTGTTGGGCTCAGCAGGAACTTCTCTTAGCTCCTTAAGGCTGCCTGCATCTCTTGCCATGTGGCATCTTCCATCTTCAAACTAGCGATGATATTTCAAATCTTCTACATTTGCAATCTCTGACTTCCCATTTTGCTGCATCTCTTCTGACTCCACTTGGGCAAAGCCCTCTGCTGAAGGGCTGGCATGATTAGATTGGGTCCACCTGGATAAGCTGGGGTGGTCTCACCGTCTTAAGATCCATAACCTTACTTACATCTGCAGTGCCCCTTTCGCCATGTAACATAACAAACGTACAAATTCTGAAGACTAGGACATAGACACCTTGGGTGTGGGCAGAGGTACATTCTGCCCACCACAAATACTCGCTCAGAGAGTGAGTGTGAGAGTTAAATGAGTTTGTTTTTGAATATAATAAAAACATTTGGGTTTTATCTGTTTCCTGTGTTTCAGTCCATTATAGTTATTATTCTTTTTTTCTTTTTTAAGGCTAAACCCATGCATAGGGACATTCCCTGGCCAGAGGTCGAATCGGAGCTGTAGCTATTGGCCTATGCCATAGCCACTAGATTCCAGCCGTGTCTCCAATCAGCATACACCACAGGTCACGGCAATACCAGATCCTTAACCCACCGAGTGAGGCCAGTGGGATCGAACCCACATCCTCATGGATACCAGCCAGGTTTGTAACCTGCTGAGCCACAATGGGAAGTCCATAGTCGTTGCTCTTTCTGATGCTCAAATGATCCCCTCTTTGACCAGTGGAGAGGAATTCAAGTTGTTTCTTGTCATAAGATTCCACTAGCTTTTTCTGGCAGGATAAGATGCCCAGGCTCCTCTCCCAAACATGGGAATCAGCTATTTCATTTCTATAAGGAATCCTGGTTCCTTTTGATGGGAAATGATATGTAGCAACCACAATCCCGGCCTTAAGAACAGGACTTGCAGTGCTTTTGTTCGGAGACTAACCGCATCCTCGTGGCATCTCATTATTCCTGCTCCTTATGCGTTTCTGGTTCACTTGGGTGTCCCCCCTTCCCATTTTATGACAGCCAATGCTCCTGGGATTCCTTGCCTTTCCTCCAGCCAGACTTTCCCACTTCTCATCATTCTTCCCCTCTGAGCCGCACACCCTTGCTCATCTCTGGCCTTTTACAACTTCAAAGCGGGGGGACCTCAACGCTGAGGAAGAGGTGATAGCCTTTTTCACAGATTTTTTTTTTTTTAATTTCTTGAAGGGAACTAATCTCCTATTTGCTATCCAGGGCTTCAGTAGGCAAACTCAGTCTGTTTCTTTTTTTTTTTTGTCTTTTGTCTTTTTGTTGTTGTTGTTATTGTTGCTATTTCTTGGGCCGCTCCCGCGGCATATGGAGGTTCCCAGGCTAGGGGTCGAATCGGAGCCATAGCCACCGGCCTACGCCAGAGCCACAGCAACGCGGGATCCGAGCCGCGTCTGCAACCTACACCACAGCTCACGGCAACGCCGGATCGTTAACCCACTGAGCAAGGGCAGGGACCGAACCCGCAACCTCATGGTTCTTAGTCGGATTCGTTAACCACTGCGCCACGACGGGAACTCCTCAGTCTGTTTCTTAACTCAGACAATGCTTTGAAACACCATGGAAACAGTCGGGCCAGTTACCAGAGCACAGAGGTGTCAGAAAACCAAGAGATACCTCAGGTATATGTTTCCTAGGAAGCTTGGGTGGTTGCATGTTAACTTTTTTTTTTTTTCCCTTTTGCTTTTTAGGGCTGCACCTGTGGCATATGAAGTTCCCAGGCTAGGGGTTGAATGGGAGCTGCAGCTGCCGGCCTACACCACAGCCATAGCAATGCAGGATCCAAGCTGCATCTGTGACCTCTACCGCAGCTCATGGCTACATTGGATCTTTAACCTGTTGATCGAGGCCAGGGATCGAACCTGCATCCTCAGGGATACCTGTCGGGTTTGTAACCTGCTGAGTCACAAAGGGAACTCCCACATGTTGAAATTTTTAACTTGAGTTTCCCACTAATCAAAGTGTTGATCATTTAATTTACTTCAACCATTTTTAGGCCATATACCCATTTGAAAACTTGATAAATTCTGGAGCTACTCTCTGAGAAAATATGTGTGCATGCCAATATTTATCAACATTCTCATAAGCTTCAAGGACCTCTCAGGGACTCAAACTATCTTGGAGAGTTTAATTTGTTTGCACAACCAGGTTTTGATTTGTATTAACTTGTTGGAGGTAGCAAGATGTAGTTGGGGGCGGGGGGGGGGGTGGACAGAAAGGAACATAGCTGGAATCAGGGTGTCAATTTTAAATCTCTCTACTCAATGCTGTTGATTTTTTGGTCTAGAGCAATGCTATTTCTGGTGCTGGTCATGTATAATTTGCTACCATTCCCTATTATATGTGTAGATACTGGGAGGCAGGTTTCAAAACCTTGACACAAAAAGCACTCAAAAATGCTGGCTGGTTTTAGGCCAAGAGAAGACTGCCAATGAGCCATCAAAGGTGGCCGTCCTGGGAGGGACCATTAGGAACCAGGAAAAGTCCATTAACCTATCCCGGGCCTGGTGTGCTTACAGGGCCCTTGACAATTTCCACATGGTTGATCAGCATCACGTGCGTTAATGGATCATCTCACACTTTCCACACCAGGACTAGGCAGATCGTTTCTAGGAGGGTTCTAGAAACAATCGGCATGAGATGCAGTCCTGGATCATCTCTTTAACAGGGCAGTGTCTCAGGCACTCACTGATTTCTCACAACAACCTGAGGGGACGTCCCCATGATACAAACGCTCAGAGAGGCTAAGTGATAACAGTAATAGTACCAGCAGCAGTACCTAATATTTACTGAGTACGTATTATGTTGCAACTTCACACTGATATTCTGTATGCATAAACTCAGGTAATTCTCAGGGCAACTCTGATGATGCAGGGATGGGTACCCCCATTTTACAGATGAAGGGACTAGGGTTCAGGGAAATTAAGTGACCTGTGCCAGCTGGGGTGGGGGGGGCTCACCTGGTAGGTGGCAGAGTTGGGATTAGTCCAGGGATTTCTTGCTAGAAAGCCCATTTGGTCAAATGCTATGCTATATGCTAGAAAGGACAAAAATGTCCCACAGAAAATCAACCGCTCTTTTCTACAGAGGTTCTTGTCTGTCTTGCCAGGAGGTTTTTGTAATCGCTGGGATGCTTTGTTCTTGCCTTTAGTACATCTGAGTCTTTCTAAGAAATGCACAGAACCTTTTAACATTCTGTACTTGTGCTAGAGAATCTCGGGGAGGAAAAGGATGTTTATCCATCACCAGATATCGTAGCTCTGAGGCACACAAGAATCCTCTGCGTTGGGAGAACAGGACAAAACTGAAGATGAAGGGAGGGTTTTTAATGCAGACACAGAGGTCCCCGAGGCTCTGATTTATTTGACATTTGTGAAGAGAAATTCAACAGGTTGTTTATGGCTGATTTGAAGCCCGTGTCATACCATGTTTTATGGCTCCAAATGAACAAAGTAGAGAAAAGTTCCCCAAAGAAAACTGAACAGGTGTTTGGGGCTACGGGATGTTTTAGTTATTTGGGGAAGAATCTCCGTTTGATGGTAAATCATTACGTTGCCTCGGCTCATGGGTGGGAGAGGGCTCTGGTGGTTTCTAAAAGACATCCAGAAGGCCTCTCCTTTTTCCCAAATAGCCTTTGGGGAAAATGTTCTCGACCCTGAGGGCTTTGGCTAATTCAGAAATTGCTCCTGTCAGCGCCGCCAGAGGAACTGTGGCAGATGGGAGCAGAGGCCTGGAACAGCAGAGGCTGGCGGGCTCTTCAGGCCCAAATACAGCAGACAGACAGAGCAGTGGTTTTTCAGATGGTAATAATGGAGATACATGAGTTTATACTTAGGAGACTGTCAGTTCTCACTTCTTGAGAAGGTTATGGCCCTGGAGTGACTGGGAAGCTTTTGAGAGGAAAATGTCTAGATATTCTTCTTTTTTTTTTTTTTTTTTTTTTGTCTTTTGTCTTTTTGTTGTTGTTGTTGTTGTTGCTATTTCTTGGGCCGCTCCCGCGGCATATGGAGGTTCCCAGGCTAGGGGTTGAATCGGAGCTGTAGCCACCGGCCTACGCCAGAGCCACAGCAACGTGGGATCCGAGCCGCGTCTGCAACCTACACCACAGCTCACGGCAACGCCGGATCGTTAACCCACTGAGCAAGGGCAGGGACCGAACCCGCAACCTCATGGTTCCTAGTCGGATTTGTTAACCACTGCGCCACGACGGGAACTCCTAGATATTCTTTATTTATTTACTCTTTATTCACCTACTGAGCTTGGCCTTGGCCAAGGGGACCCTCCACGTTCACCCCTATACTCTCATTCCTAAACGGCTCTGGAGGTGAATTGAACTGTATGCTAGTCTGAAATAAGATCAGCAAAAGCAGGATGTGAACAAGGAGTACCTTTGAAGTCTCCTAATTTATACTTCTGTACTTTTTTTAAGTGGGTGCAAACGAGTCATTTGAGTTTGAAACTCTGGATCATCGTGACCTCGGGTATTTAGCACAGCTCCCTGCACATGGTGTGAACACAAGAAATATCTGTGCAATAGATGCTGTTAAAGGTTGCTTTGTCTGGTCCTAATGAAATTCTCAAATAAATAGTTTATAGATTATTATTATTGTTTTGGTTAACATGAGTCAGTTGTGTGCTTTGGAGATGCACACTTGCCATAGACCTTGTAGAAAATGCAGTATCTGCTATTCATTCATTCATTCTAAAAATATTTAATATACATCTATAACTTTCTGGGCACAATGAATCACCACTTAATTCAACTGTTATAAAACTCTGGGGAAAAATAACGAATGAACAGGATTCCATGCTTTATTTGTGTTTTATTCAAATACATCCTGTGTTTTTGTGTGTTTGTTTCTTTTCATTGCACCTGCGGTGGCATGTGGACGTTCCTGGGTCAGGCATTAAATCCGAGCCACAGCTGTGACCTATTCCACAGCTGCAGTAACTGCACAGCTAGATCCTTTAACCCACTGCACAGGCCCGAGGACTGAACCTGGGCAGAGACCTGAGTCACTACAGTCAGATTCATAACCAGCTGTACCATAGTGGGAACCCCTGTCTTATGCTTTTGAAGTGGTGTTAAAAAGTTATGCTGAGACATGGCTAATTTAAAAAGTCTAATGTAAATTCCCATTTAAAGTGAATCAGCACCAGAGACCCAGTAATACTACAAGTGAGTTCTTTTGTATTAGTCTTTAGACGGTGTAATTCCTTTAGGATCTCAACTCTGGGGTCCTTTCTGGGTATCTCTGTTTCAGTCTTGAAGATCCTTTAAAGCAGTCTAGACTTACCATAGGGTGACCAGATAATTTAATGTCCCAATTGAGAGAACTGTGAGCCTGAATAGGGTACTATTGATAATTATACCAGTGCCATAGGTATCAATGGGATTCTTTCAGGCAAATACGGTCGTATGGTCATTTTAGGCAAGGACATGGGTTGAAGGATCTGGGGTTGAAATGCACTGGCTGCCCTATCAAGTGCACGTCACCTCCCCTTTATGGGTTTCTGTTTATTTGAATGAAAAGTCAAAGGACTGTACCAAAAACACTGTACCAAAAACACTGTACCAACCCTAGTGTTTTCTTCAGACTCCACCACTGTACCATCACAGACAGACACCAAGGAAAGAATATCTTCATGTTTTCGAAACAGCTTCAAACTAGGAGGCAGCTGGGCAGACAAGCACATAAAACATTCCTCCTCTGTCCCTTTTTAAAAACCGCATAGTTACAAAAGCTTACATCAGATCTGAAATAAATCAACACTTGCTGACTTCAGAGTTGGCAAGCATTTCATCTTTACTACCTGAGGCATGGTGTTGAGAAGGATTCTGACATCTGGGCTCAGCAGGGAAAAAAAAACCCCAAAACTCAAGCCACCTTGTTCAATTAGCGATGGTTTCTGGGGTCATGGGAACAGGAGAGAGAAGCGAGGAGGTGGGGGTTCACCCGCTATGTGTGTGTGCCAGCCCTTGTAGTTGGCCTAAGGCTGCTGGTGCTAAAATATAAAACAAACCAAAAAATCTCATATTTAGTGTCAATCTGCTCCATAATGATATCTAACCTCACGGCGGTCTCCCCCAGAGATGCTTCTCAATTCCGTGCTCTGTGCCCTTTCACAGGCCGAGTGTAAGCAGTGGTCCTCAGCTCTGGCTTCGTGTTAGAATCAAGTAGGATCTCTGGGGATGGAGCGCAGGCTTCAGTGGGCTTAACACCCTCTGCCTCGCCCACCAGGAGATCCTACTGTGTAGTGAGGACAAAGAACCACTGGCACAGGGGCTGGAGTGGGGGATGCGAGTCAGGGCACCCAGCTCTCAGTCCTCAATCTTTATGAAGCCTGCATGACCTTGGGTATCCTATCAGCCGATCTTTGCTTGCAAAATGAATCTGGACTCTTCGGCATTATTCCCTAGCTTTTTTTTTTTTTTTTAATGGTACATCAACAATTTAATACCGGTTTTAAAATAACACATATTTTAGTTATTTTACATTGGGCTGCAATAGTTTTTTGTTTTTTGTTTTGTTTTGTTTTGTTTTGTTTTTATTTTCCCACTGTACAGCAAGGGGATCAAGTTATCCTTACATGTATACATTACAATTACATTTTTTTCCCCACCCTTTGTTCTGTTGCAACATGAGTATCTAGACAAAGTTCTCAATGCTACTCAGCAGGATCTCCTTGTAAACCTGTTCTAAGTTGTGTCTGCTAAGCCCAAGCTCCTGATCCCTCCCACTCCCTCCCCCTCCCATCAGGCAGCCACAAGTCTTTTCTCCAAGTCCATGATTTTCTTTTCTGAGGAGATGTTCATTTGTGCTGGTTCATCCCAGGGTCACAAGGATGCTTCAACATACGCAAATCAATCAACATCATACACCACATTAACAAAAGAAAAGTCAAAAATCATATGATCATCTCAATAGACGCAGAAAAAGCATTTGACAAAGTTCAACATCCATTCATGATCAAGACCCTCACCAAAGTGGGTATAGAGGGAACATTCCTGAATATAATCAAAGCCATTTATGATAAACCCACAGCAAATATAATCCTCAATGGGGAAAAACTGAAAGCCTTCTCACTCAAATCTGGAACAAGACAGGGATGCCCACTCTCACCACTGCTCTTCAACATAGTTTTGGAAGTCCTAGCCACAGCAATTAGACAAACAAAAGAAATAAAAAGCATCCATATAGGAAGAGAAGAGGTGAAACTGTCACTGTATGGAGATGACATGATACTATACATAGAAAACCCTAAGGACTCAACCCAAAAACTGCTTGAACTGATTAATAAATTCAGCAAAGTAGCAGGATATAAGATTAACATTCAGAAGTCAGTTGCGGAGTTCCCGTCGTGGCGCAGTGGTTAACGAATCCGACTAGGAACCATGAGGTTGCGGGTTCGGTCCCTGCCCTTGCTCAGTGGGTTAACAATCCGGCATTGCCGTGAGCTGTGGTGTAGGTTGCAGACGCGGCTCGGATCCCGGGTTGCTGTGGCTCTGGCCTAGGCCGGTGGCTACAGCTCCGATTCGACCCCTAGCCTGGGAACCTCCATATGCCGCGGGAGCGGCCCAAGAAATAGCAACAACAACAACAAAAGACAAAAGACAAAAAAAAAAAAAAAAAAGTCAGTTGCATTTCTCTATACCAGCAATGAAATATTAGAAAAGGAATACAAAAATACGATACCTTTTAAAATTGCACCTCACAAAATCAAATACCTCGGAATACATCTGACCAAAAAGGTAAAGGACCTATGTGCCGAGAACTATAAAACTTTAATTAAAGAAATCAAAGAAGATGTAAAGAAATGGAAAGATATTCCATGTTCCTGGATTGGAAAAATCAGTATTGTAAAAATGGCCATACTACCCAAAGCAATCTACAGATTCAATGCAATCCCTATCAAATTACCCAGGACATTTTTCACAGAACTAGAACAAACAATCCAAACATTTATATGGAACAACAAAAGACCCAGAATCGCCAAAGCAATCCTGAGAAGCAAAAACCAAGCAGGAGGCATAACTCTCCCAGACTTCAAGAAATACTACAAAGCCACAGTCATCAAAACAGAGTGGTACTGGTATCAAAACAGACAGACAGACCAATGGAATAGAATAGAGAACCTGGAAATAAACCCTGACACCTATGGTCAATTAATCTTTGACAAGGGAGGCAAGAACATAAAATGGGAAAAGGAAAGTCTATTCAGCAAGCATTGCTGGGAAACCTGGACAGCTGCATGCAAAGCAATGAAACTAGAACACACCCTCACACCATGCAGAAAAATAAACTCCAAATGGCTGAAAGACTTAAATATACAACAGGACACCATCAAACTCCTAGAAGAAAACATAGGCAAAACACGCTCTGACATCAACATCATGAATATTTTCTCAGGTCAGTCTCCCAAAGCAATCGAAATTAGAGCAAAAATAAACCCATGGGACCTCATCAAACTGAAAAGCTTTTGCACAGCAAAGGAAACCCAAAAGAAAACAAAAAGACAACTTTCAGAATGGGAGAAAATAGTTTCAAATGATGCAACCGACAAGGGCTTCATCTCTGGAATATTATTCGCTAGCTTTAACTTTCTGTTCCTAAACCGTGATGAGGTGGAGAGTATCACAGCGCGTTAACTCGGCCACTCCAGACATCCTCCTCTTTGTAAATTCAAGGAAAGCAGACTTCGTTGTCAGAGATAAATCTACAGTCAATGATGAGGAAACAAACTCCTATCACTCTTCCATGCTTAGACAACCATAATTTCTTGAAAGAGGCAGCTACGTTATATAATACTGGGGATAGAATCCTGTGTCTAGGTTGTCCTTGCAAATGACTTTTTTCTTTAATGCGAGAAACCCATGGTCATAATTTACTACTTCCAACACATATTTTAATGGCTTGCACCTCTGACTTTAGCAGACTTCTCAGCATTCCTGCTCATTAGGAATTTGACGTCTTACCTGAGTGACAGCAACATTTGTCCCATCAGTGACCTCCACGCTCATGTTATAGATGGACCTCTGCTCTGCGTCCAAAGGTTTTGCAATGACAATGGTCCCAACGCCCTTCTCTGCGTCAAAAGAGCTGTCAAAATTGCCCCCTGACGAGTTCACAAAAACAACATGAAATTAGCATATCCAAGAAGTTATTGCATGTATCGAAGCATATAGCTTTAAAGGGAGCTCTTTTATAGCAATGCCTTTTTGACAGGCATCCCTATGGCTCAGTTTTCTACATCTTAAATGGGACCCTTTATTTCTAACTTAATTCACATTTCAAAACACGGCCTCTATGATGCATAACAAACGTCACAAAAAAAGGAATGTATTGCAAAACTCCCGTCAGTACTAATACTAGAGTAATAAAGCATAAACTGACTCCACAAAATATTTAGAAACCCAAAGTCCCTTTAACCCCTTGTGGTTCCTGGGCTAGGAATTTGTAGACCCTTTTCTTTTCCAAAGTAAATCAAATTCTAAGTAAACAAACAGTCCAGTTATTATTAACAAGAAACGAGTAGGCACTCTTAAACCTGTTCCAGGATTGATGGTAAACATGTGGTTGGTAGAGTTCAGATTCCCTCGTTTAGGCGTCAGAAACAAAGTTATAAATACTAGAAAATAAGACAGAGCAGGAAAATCGAATTTCATATTAAAAAATCTCTATCTGCACATTGGGGTATTTATAGAAATTTTTTTTTTTTTTTTTTTTGGCCATCTTGACTGAATGAATTATCTTTCTCCTTCGCAATGGAGAAAGTTTACAGATTTACAAGATAAAAATCTGGAAAGAAGGAGAGGAAAACATCAGCGATGTAACAACAACTTATAAAACAATTTGTGGCATTCCCGTTGTAGCACAGCAGAAACCAATCTGACTGGTATCCATGAGGATGCAGGTTCGATCCCCGGCCTGGCATTGCCTTGAGCTGTGTGTAGGTTGCAGACCGGGCTTGGATCCCGTGCTGCTGTAGCTGTGGCGGAGGCCAGAGGCTGCAGCACCACTTCGACCCCTAGCCTGGGAACCTCCACATGCCACCGCCAGTGCAGCCCTAAAAAAAAAAAAAAGAAAATAATAATTTGTATAAAAGTCTAGAAAACTTTACTCCTTATCCTCCCCCCACCCCGAACCAGGTATAATCCACAATCTGTGGCTAATGGGTTTAAGGCAACATAGACTTTGTTGAAATTACTGTGGATGTTTTCATCTCTGTGAACCAAGTGTGGTTTCTGATCGTCCCCAAAAGGAAAGATTTTATTTTTAAGGGGGAGAGAAGATATTGGTATCAATGCTAGAATGATTTTAATGAATAATCAGTATATGTCCACAAGCTCTATTTACCTTAGCCTTAGAAATTTCATGGTGTCAGTTAATTTTGTTCTTGGACAGTAATTTTATTTAACTACAGCACATAGGGCAATCTGTTTGTTGAATTTCATATTTTAGATGAGAAATCTGGGCTACCCTTTTATTACACTTCATTTTGCTGACCATTGAACAACGTTATATACAATTTCTATGATATTACAATTAGAAATGGGCAGATGAGTTAAGGGAAGGGAGAGTTTTACCTGAATTGCTAGAATTTGATGTATAATGACATAAAATAAATAATACGGTGTACTTAAAAAAGCTTGGTCATATATATTTCAAATACTGATTGCTTGCAGATGTCATATACACTTAAGATTATTTAATTGCTAGAGAGAACATAATTGCCCTTGACATTTAATTAAAGTTTTGGAGATATGGGGGTACCAGAGAATTGCTTGGAGATGATATATTTTTTAAAATTTCATCTAAAAAGAAATATATCTCTAATTGATTTACTGAGAAGTACTAAATGTTAACTTCAAAAAAAAAAATGTCTTTTGAAGAACAGGATAAGGAGAGAAAAATCTAGGCTGAATGGGAAGCAGCCTTAGGTCACCATGCCTCTTTCAAAGGGAATGTTTCATGTTGATAACCACATGAAATGAAATATATAGCTGATTTGAGTGTCTTGAATAACCATCCTAATGAGCAAAGAAAAGTCATTTGCTATCAAGTGGTACGTTCTGGGAAAAAACCCACAAAACTTGGCTATGGAAACTTTCAAAGAAAGAACATAAAATCGCCTCAAGACTGTGTAGAAGAGAAGATGAGAATGCATCTTCTCAAGCCATTTTGGGTGGGTATTAATCATGTTTTTAATCACACCTAAAAACATCCTTAGAATGTCTAAGTAAGAATCTAATTTTCTTAAATCTGAGGACCATGATTGGGGCGGGGGGAGGTCAATTATTGTAGAAGGTGGAAATTTGTAGATCAAGGTAAAATAGAAACTATGCAAATTTTAAAACTTTGGTTAGCTTCAGTTTAAAGATAAATACAATGAAATTTAGAGAAGATGCAAGCCGAGATTTCCAGTTTCAGTTACTGTTTCAATTGGGCAGCTGTATACCCTCTCCCTCGCTGCCTGAGACCCATAATTTCCTTGGGGCCCTATGCAGAAATACATCATCATTTCATGTGCTCAGCGGCATAAAATGTGCATATTTTACATACGGCATGTAGATTGCATGCCTTCTTCTTAGTCATTTTTTTTTTGTATGAAAAATCACTTTCGGCTACTTCTATGGAGGTTTTTTTTATAGGTTATTTTATAGTTCTGTGTGTGTGTGTTCTGTGTGTTTGTGCGTATCTCCCATTCACCTTTATTGTTTCAAAAACTCTAGAGCAGAAACATTGAAAGGAGCAGGGGAGAGAGACAAAGAGGAAGTAGATCAAGGTGAGTTTGAGAAAGCCTGGGTCTCTCTGTCCATCAGTATGGCTAGCAGCCTCTGATACTCACTTCTAAGGCATTTGCTCCTAGTTAGACCAAGCTGTCATGTAAAACCAGGTTCTCCAGGAGTTCCCATCTTGGCTCAGTGTTTAACGAACCCAACTAGGATCCATGAGGCTGCGGGTTCGATCCCTGACCTTGCTCAGTGAGTTAAGGATCCGGCATTGCCATGAGCTGTGGTTGGTGTTGCAGACGCCACTCGGATCCCGCATTCCTGTGCCTGTGCTGTAGGCTGGTGGCTGCAGCTCCGCTTCAACCCCTAGCCTGGGAACTTCCATATGCCGCAGGTGCGGCCCTTAAAAAAAAAAAAGAAAAAGTTCCCCAAACTTTCCTTGAGTTTGAAAATGAATTTCTGACAAGGGACACAGAATCTAAACCAGCAGTTCACCATCAACCCTCCCGCAATTTAATAACCTACCACTTAAGCCTCCCATTTCATAAATGACTCCATCTGTCTCCCCCAGGCCTCATTTTTCAGGCTCCCTTTTTAGTCTGAAAGGTGATTTCACTTCATAGGAACCCACGTCCAATTCATCTGGGCTGAGACGATCCAGCGGAAGAAGTCTGCTTTCAGGAGCAGCCTTCCGTTTAAAGATGTGCTTCCTCAGAGCCAGTAACACAACATGCAAAGCCAGAGTGTGCTGGGCAGCAGCGTGGGGCTAAACAGAGGGTGGGGAGAAGGGAGGACACCGCCGAGCTGGTCGGATTTCAACCAAGTGGGGGTTTAGAGAAGTCACAGCCTGAGCGTTGCTGCGGAGGCGTGCGGCAGAGATGGTTAAAAGCGAGGTTGTGAACAGCCCACATCACAGAGAGTTCATGTCGGGGACATTGCTCTGGGACCGTTTTTGGTCAAGGCGGGTGTTAAGGAGTTAACAAAGAGCACGAGAGGCGTGTTGGATCTCAAGTTAAATATCACAAGTCGTAATGTCTCTGAAAGCTTTAAAAATGGGACAGGAATGAAAATACTTCGAGCCAGCAGCTACTGCTGGAATGTATGGGGCAGCAGGGTATCGGGCCATGACTGAGTTAAGTTTTCCTTGGAAAAAAAAAAAAAAAAATCACCATCTCTCTGTAATGAGACCCAGTGGTGGATTTCTCACAGCTTTCCCTTTAGAGAAGCTTCCAGGCTCCTCCCCTAGCTCTGATTCCAACCCCCACTCTACGTGCAATGATACCAACCCAAATCTAGTTGTCACCGAGGTGGGGGGGCTCTGAGAAGCTCCCAAAACCGGAGCGAGCTGAATCTCAATGAACTAAGGGAGTCATTCGCAAGCTGTTCATTCACGTTCAGCACGGACGCCCCACTTAAGGAAAAATGCTGAACACCAGAGTCTGTGGTTTGAGCATGAATAAATTTCTGCCTTGGAATGAAGCAAGCACAATACAGGGCTAAAACAGATATTTACACGCAAGGCAAGAGATGCAGGGTGGAGGCGGGAAACAGTGGTAGGAAGGAAAACCCCTTCCAGAAGCTGGCTTAAAATTCCTTTTCTTGCCAACAATATCTGAAGCCATTTGAAGTCTGTATATTATTTTCCCAAAGTCTCTTCAGGTGTGTTCCTACGGACCACGTGGTTGCTATGGAGAAGAGAGAGAATCCATCCGGCGAAATAATGCCAACTGATGACTCTGAGGAAGGGTCATTCTGATGGAGGAGCTGCTGTATTAGACATGGGACCCAGACACGGCCTCTCGCTCGGGCAGAGTAGGGGAGAGTTTGGGGATAAAGAAATCTGGCCATATGGTTAGAGAAGAGCCAGTGATGTTAAATGCTCGTGATGGAGCAAGGGTGCCAGGGGGCCATCGAAGAGTTTAACTTGCCTACTTGATACCAAGGGATGGCTCCATTAGGGACAAGGTTCAGGAACGACAGCTGTCAGCTAAAGAGACCGGCACAGTTAACAGCCCATACTCTGCACGATCCTATGACAGGCTAAGGGCCCAGGCAGTCTTTATGTACCTGCCATGCTGATGTTGTATTTCAGCTAGAGGTAGACCTGTGTTTTACCTGGACCATCAGAGGATTATTTTCAAAGAACAGCCCTTCTCCTCTCTGTACATTCGGTGAGGCAAATAGAGAGCGATATTGTCAGGGCTAACCACCTATAAGAAAACCTGTTTTTGTCATCTCAGTCAGGGGAAAAGCTAGAAAAGTGGGTGGCAGCATCCCCCTGCCGCCCCTCCTCCCCCGCCCCATCAAACTGTGCGTAAGGAGGCATTGTTTGAAGCGTGTAATAACGGTGGTCTTTACAATACAAATGTTTGCCATGGGGATAAAGATCCAGGGACCGAACTGCGAACCAGATTGCAGGCACATCAGAGAGTATGTAAATCAAGGCGCTGCTGAGTTGAAATCAGAGTTTCCTGAGAAGTGTGAAGATATGTGATAAAGCCACAAAGGATTATGGGTTATTTTTGTTCCCTGCATTTTCTTTCCCTTTTAACACAGCACAGGAGCCTGCTGTGCATGGGGCTGTTGCGACACGGAACAGCTGAACTTTAGAATGTTTCCTTATAATTACAGCTTTTTGTTTCCTGGGAGCTAAGTTGTAAGCGGTGGTCTCTTTGGAGGCACAAGAACGTCTCTGGCAGGTCCTCAGGGCAGGGGTCCAGACTTAGGAATGAAATCTTGCTCCCTACACAGTTTTTGTGAACTCAGATCAAGGTGGGAGGAAAAGAAATGCAGTGAAACAAGAGTCAGGCAGATTTGGAAATAAGGAAATGAGGGGACTCTACTCTCAGGGGAGAAGGTGTCCTGGAACAATATTCTGCTTATTTAATGAGAATTCATTAGTTACAGCATTTGTCAGCTGTGAGCGCTAGGCCAAGAGGTGTTACTGTCTGTAACTGCATCTGTACAGGTGCCTATGCTGCTACAGCACACGGCTAAGTTTCTTAAGCCTTGGGAAGCTTTTTCTCTCTCTCCCCTCTCTGTAAGCTTGGCCAGGGAAGATGCTTAGGTAAGGAGGAAGGGAAGAGACAGCGAGTTTCAGTGGCCAAAGATAAATGAGCAAGAAATCTTGAAAGTTAAGAATGAAACATCTGAATATGATAAAGGAAACAATAGGTTTTTAGAGAAGGGGAAAGATGTTGTCATCGGATTAAAAACAAAACAAAACATGACTCCCTTAGATCAGAAAGAATTTTCAAAAGGGGGATTTGGTGGAAGGGGGACCATAACCATGCGAAATCTAGCCAGCACCTGGGGAAAGGTTTGTACTTGTGCCGTGAAATAAAGAGTTGACATTTCAAGATGTTGGCTGGAGGCGGAGCTGGAACTAAAATCATGTTCTGTCTGGGCATCGGGCCCAGTAAGTTCAATTGCAGGAGAAGCTCAGCTAGACATTCCCAGACCTATAGTGGAATCTGTGATGGAAGCATCTAGACGAGACGGACAACCCTGTAGGTCTTCATTAAGAGAACTGCTTGTGCACTGAGAAGTTTCTATAGAAACTGAGACGTTTCTATGGAAAGAGTATAGATGTAGGAACGAAGATGGCGAAACATGAAAACGGATGCCATGATTTTGATCATGATTCTTGGATTTGTATCTGGAGCAGCCTAAAGGGACTCCTGCCAGGGTCGACTCTCATCTGTCAACTGTCCCTCTCTTCTTGGACCCACTCTCATCTGGTCAAAGGTGCTGTGGTTGCCAAGGCCGGGAACACTGTGGAAGGTCACACTGACTCTGAATTGGTCTCAGGAGGCATCGTAGGGTAAACACATTGGCTGCCTGGGGCATCAGTCACCATCATTTATTCCACTCACCCTGGGTGGATGTCAACAGAAGCATTGGCAGGGAGAAGGAATGAGGAGGCAGAGACCTTGACCGGAAGGGTTAAGATTGGATCTAAGATAAACACAAGTGGAGATGTACACTAGCGCTAACAATGCTGGCATGGAAATCTTGCGGGAAAGGTTACATGCAGCACCAGCAGGCATGCTTATCTGCATGCAATCATACACACACATGCGGGGATGCTGAAGAATCATAAAATTGACTTGGATTAACGGGTCAGGTGGCTCGTCAGGCTGAGCATCAGAGACAGGTGTGGCTGTAGGATTTCTGAAGAGGTGTGCAAGCGAGGGCATGCTGGGGTGGGTGAGAACATGCTGAGTGCCTGGATCATGCCATGGGGAGAGGCAGTGCTGTCAGGCTGTAGAGGTCCTTGCAAACTGGAGCCAGGGGAGGAGGGAGATGAACTGGTGACTGATGGCAGAGGGCAGCTCCTCCCACAGCTCAGGACAGGACAGCAGGAGCCCTGTGGCCTGTGAGCTTTGCACTGGAATCTTTCTCGAGCTATTTAAAAGAGGTAATGACTACTCTGGGGACACATATGGAACCTGACTCCTACTGGGGGTGATGCGGAAGGAAACACCATAAGTGACAGCACAAGACAACCAGGCGAGGCACAGGTGTGACCCTCCCTCTTGCCAAGGAAGAAGACACTGCGTTGGATCATAACTTAACGACCCCCAAACGAGTGAGAAGATACAGAAGTGGAGGCATCTTTCATGGCTCAGAAAAGGTTCCATTTCAAGTGCGTTAAGTGGAAATGAAGAAGGCGTTGAAAGCTTGGGGTGAGGACAGTCTGTACAGGGATAGTGTGATTAATGCCCATTAAGTAAAACAAAGACCTTCTATAGGTGTTTCGTAAAATGAAAGATGTAGAAAACAAGCCCTTTCTTTTGGAGAGTTCAGAGGACCCTCTGCTGAAGTTCGAGTGGGGGCCACAGGACATTCTTTTTCCATGCCTCAGTAAAACAGATGGGAAAGGCTTTAAATGCTTTCCCCAGATCCAGCCATTCCTGGGAAGAGAGGCAGGTTCCTGCCCATCTTATCCAGGCAGTGACACGAAGAAAGAAATGATTCCCCCAGGCCAGCTCTCTGGGTTCCCGGCCTCCCATGGAGAACCGTGGGAAGTCAGCTCCAGCTCCACCCAGCATCAGGTATGAGGCTGGCACATACCTGCCCTGCATTCTGTTTTCCGGTCCCCAGCACTTATTTCCTCTCCACCGCCTCTCCTTGCCAGCGTGTGGAAGGCAGTGGTGCTGTTCTGCCCTCTCTTTTTGCAGCCTGGCGTGCTTCCTTGCTTGCTTGCTTTCAAGGAATTTAAAGGTTGGCTTCCAAGGTCTATCCTGCCTGCATCCATCTGCTTTCTCTATTCGGCTCTCACGGGAAGCTCTCCCGGGCTATACATCTAGGTTCCATTTCCTGCCCTTTCTATCATGAACAGCAGCCAGGAACTCTCCTGGTGGGGCTTTCTGGTCTACAAATGGCACTCCTGCTGCAAAACCAAGGGTTTGGGATCTGTTTTCATTTACTTTTCAAATGGAAAAGGCCCAGTTAAACCAACCTACCAAAGGATCAAAATGAGACAACAAAAAGCCCACACACCTCAAAAGCAAAGACAAAAATTTTTGAAAGAGCTCTAAACAACCCACCCCCCGCTCCCCGCCCCTGGCCCCCAATCCAAACCCCATCAAACCTCAAACAAAGGAGTCACTGGCTACGAGTAATGCAATAGCTGTTAGAGGCACGTATGAAATCTGTGGGCTGCACTTCAGCCTGTCACAGGCAGTTATGAAAGATGTAATTTAATTTGCTTAAAAAAAAAAAACCCGTAAAAGGCAGATTGGATAGCTGTATTTTAACAAATGTGTTTGCACTAAGGGTACCTTCTGTTGAACAGTTCTGCCCACAAGCTGTCTGTAGAATATAGAACATCTCTCGAGCATGCTTGCCACCTTGAAGCAGGGCAGTCGGGAGCAGAAAAAAAAAAAAAAAAAAAAAAAAAAGAACAGAATGCAGAAAAAAGGTGAAGAAAAAGAGAGAAATGAAGGACAGCAAGTCTAGTACCATCAATACATTTAGAAATGAGATTAGCCAAGTGTGACAATAGAATTTAAATGACACACAGAAAGACATTAAGATCGCAGTAAATAACATACTATGGAAAATCCAGCCAGAGCGCACTTTCTGTGCAGCTTAGCTACAGAGTCAGAACGAAAGCACAGGTCGATTATTCATTTTACTGGCTCTTTTGCATTCCAGCACTATATATCTTTTCATCTTAGCACTAATCGTTAGTGGCTTTTTTTTTTTTTAATTTTTAAATTTTATTTTATTTTTTGGCTAGTTGCTCTGAACAGTCAATGATGACATTGCCCATTATTGCTCTGAAGGACTCAAACTTACCAACGATGTCAAACCACAGAGGGGTGTTGGCTGGCTGTACAGACACCACCCCTACAATCTCCGTGACTCTATCGCTTTCCATGACTGTGAAGTTATAAAATGGCTCATCGAAGGTCAGCGGTACAGGTGAAGGAGGTGGTTTCTTAATCCATTCAATGTGGAGGCGGGCCGTGGAGGACTTCTGGGGGCGCCCATTGTCCACTGCCTTTATCTACTCACATATGGAGAGAAAAGAGAGCTGTCTTAGAGCCTGGGTCCTTGTCTGTCTGGAGATATGGGTCTGTCACTCACATGTCCTTGGGCTAAGAGTCCCTCCTCATCACAGGGTTGGCAAGGGGATGGAGAGAGGGGTGATGTGGGAGAAGGGGCTCAGGAATTGGGGAAACAACCTGGTCATGGGGGTGGGGCGGACACACCAAAATTGCCAAAAGGTGACCTGAATCACTGGCAACCTTGGCAGTTGTGGAAAACTTAAAAAACAAACGTTGCACTTACAACTTTTAGTGTTTTATGGACATGAATGATAGTCACATGAGTGGGAAGAACTAATCTGACTCCTTACACTTCTGATGGGGGTGCCAAAAGGGAACAAAGTGCCGTGCCACAGAGACACATAGACTTGTCATGTGGAATTCCAGGAGGGTGATGGGAGGAGGTATGGGAAAGCCATCAGCCTGGCTCAATATGTCTCAGAGGCCCTTCAGTTACGGCAACTCTGAAAGGATGAAGGAGAGCTCTCTTGGTGGAAACAAAGGCTCCTGGAGGCAGTGGAGTGAGGAAGAGGATGTTAACGACTCTTCTCCACGGTCTGATTCAAGGGCTGAGAAGAGCCTCTTTTCTTACCCAGATGTGCTGTGGTATCTTGGACTTAAATGTGTGTGTGTGGTGATGGTGGTGGTGGGGTGCTGTTAAGTCTAATAAGTAGACATCGGAAAGTTTTTTTTTTTAAATCAAAATAAAACAGGATTTTCAAACATTAATAATAACTTTTATAGGTGAGAAGCTAATAGTTACCACCTTTAAAAACAGTGACAACTCATGGCTCCCTAATGCTGTGTGTTCATGGACGATCATTTTGCCCCAGAAAATTCCTGGGAGATGAAGGGCCTTGAAGATACATGTCTTAGGTTGAGTTTTCTAGGAGCAGAGTCTGAAACAGGAATTTGAGCACAAATGATTTCAGGAGAAAGTGTCCCCAAGACAAAGGGGATGAAGAAAGCAGGATGGACATGGGAAGATGCTAACCAAGGATGTGGTCTCAGCTGAAGTCCAACCTCAGTCTGATCCCAAAGGGAGCTCTGAGTCATTAATTTTTGGATCCACCTAGAGGCAAGGAGGTTGCACTTTAATATCTGGTGTCAATTAGTTATTGGCCGTGGGCTGCTGGGCTGGGGTAGGAATGTGGAACCTATTGGGCTGAGAAGTTCAGCCAAGGATGACTCTCTGGAGAAGGGGGTAGCTGTGAGCCCTTAGCATCCAAGACTAACGGCAGTTGGGGGATAGCTGCATCAGCCTTTTGATAAAGGGGATCCAGGCAGGGTACCCACTATATCCACTACAATCCACCCCCTCCTCAAAAATTTCCATTGGCAAGTCTCACACAATTACAACAGCACATATTACACCAGAGCTGTTGATGGTAGAAACAGGGCGGGTTTTTTATTCTTTTCTTTCTCTTCCCACTCTGGATACATTACTGAGCAGGGAAAGGAACTCAAGTCCAGACCATACGAGTACAAAGATAAATAAATGCACTCAGACTGACCTTTAATCTAATAAAGGATTGACCATAGACAGGGGAGAAGACTGAAAGCTAAGAGAAGGACAGCAAATGGCTCTAACCCTTGATAGTTGTTGGGATCCTGAAAAGTGCCCATCACCTGTGAGTGTGACCAGTCCCCTTTCTGGCATAGGCCCTACATGTCTAAAATGGTTGAGACCTGGGGAGCAGGCTGGCACCTTAGATATGGGAGCTTAAGTCTGTTTGATATGGTGTTCATGTTTATTTTTATTTTTAATTTTCTAACAATAAAAATTGTCATTTTTCACTTGTTTTTTTTTTCCACTTTTTACAGAATAAGCCCAGCTGTGATTTGCGCCTCACAATTCATACAGCTAAATTCATGTTCTATCACACTGTCAACAGTTACAAGAGTTGTTTCCATTGGGATGTCTTCAAGACATGTTGAGTGGTGGATAAATTATGTCACTCTGCTATTCCCCTCCCCTCAGTTTACATCTATGCTCAGTACCTTGGAGTGACTTGGAGCTGCAGGAGGTGTGGTTGAGTACATGAGGGAGCAGGCTGTACACTAGGAATGGGAAGGTTGGCTAATGGGGCATGATCCAAGGAAACAGCCTCATTATTTAAGAATATCACTGAAACAGAAAGTAGCCTTCCCCTGTTGTGCGGCTGCACTTTTTCCTCTAGAGATTTATTGCTTAAAAAACATACTTGAATAAGGCAATAACTTCCTCCTCCGCATTAATGTTATTGAAAGTCAAAAAAAAAATCTTACCGTTAGAATGTCATAACTTCCTGCTGTAAATTGCTTTCGGGAAGAAACCATGCCGGTTTTGGGGTCAATGAAGAACTTTCCATCATCATTGCCATCCACGATACTGTAGGAGATTTCTGCGTTGGGGCCCTCATCTCTATCAAATGCAAAAGCCCTGTAAATGGGTTCTCCCCTCTTCTTCCGGTCCCGTTCTGGCAGCTTGATCTGGTAGACCTTCTCCGGAAACTGGGGCTTGTTGTCATTTTCATCCAGAACCTGGACCACTACCCAAATGGTCGACTGTTTTGGAGAGAAACCGCCATCTGTCACAGTCACCTGAGTTTGGAGAGAGAAAGCCTTTTGTAATCAGAAAAGAGAAAAAACGTTTCCTAACCCCTCTTCCCCTGCCACCCCACGAAAGGTCTAGTCTGTGCCTGAGGGCAGTTCGACATCTCTTATTCCTGTCGTTCAGGTCAAATGCGTAACTCTTCATAAAATCAGGGAAGACCCTAAAACCAGGAACGGAAGTCATTGCCGAAAGGGCAGGAAAGAGGCAAGGTGCTTGTTATGGTGTGGCGTGGAGAGGGAGAAGAAATAGGATTGATTTTCCAAATGTGGCAGGTTATACAGCAGTAGGTGACCTAAAATATAACCCTCTCAATAGAGACAAAAAACAATATAATCTTTATTATATGACAACCCATGGGTGTTTCATCTAATACTTGGGCAATATCATCACCATCTAAATTCTTTTTTTTTTTAATTTTTTTTTTTTTATTTTTAGGGCCACACCTGCAGCATACAGAAGTTCCTGGGCTAGGGGTCAAAATGGAGCTGCAGCTGCCGGCCTACACCACAACCACGACAACACGGGATTCCAAGTGCATCTGCAACACACGCGGCAGTGTGTGGCAACGCCGGATCCTTACCCCACTGAGCAAGGCCAGGGATCGAACCAACATCCTTACAGACACTACGCTGGGTGGGTTCAGTGAGCCACAATAGAAACTCCTAAATTCTTTCAGTATTCATGTTTCTTGCTTTCTTTTCCTTATTCCTGTGAAATGTGTGATGTTTACTTTGTCACCAATAACAGGAAACCTGTGATGCATACTTCACAATTTTGCTAGCTGATGGTAAGCACCTTTGATAGTGAAACTATGTTTTTAAGTCATGAAATAATTTTTTTTTTTCCTCTCTGGCAAGTGGAGGGGGATGGTCACCCGCTTTCCATATCTCTGAGATGTATGTATGTGTGTCTGTGAAAATTGAGAGAGGAGAGAGGAGAACACGCAGATAAAGAATTTGCACGGCAGATGCAAAATGTCTTTGAGTCGTAGCGTGAATAATCCTCTTGGTCACAGTGGTGATAATTACTACCACATGGATACTTAACATGTGGATGGGGACACAGGTCCAAGTGCTCTTCCACGCAGTATCTCATTCACGTTCCCAAACACTCCCAGTAAGTGGAGCAGGGTTATGGAGTCCCATTTTGCAGATGAGGAAACAGAGGCTTGAGGTCCCATTGTTATGAAGTCTAAAGTCAAGTGTGAAACTTCTGGCAATTCTTGATATCGTGTTTAACCACAAAACCTAGAGGGACCTCTATTCAATCTTTAAATCATTGCCTTGAAGCAGACAGCTTATGACCTCCAAAGATATATATCTTTGGAGGCTGGAAGGAACATAAAGATACAGTAGGTATCAACAGGAGAAAAACAACAGCGAATTACATCAACTGGTCATTCCGTTTTTCACCTAATAAAGCAACCCGACAGGAAAAATGGGTGGGTGGGTTGGGGGGAAGGACCCAACGTGGGAAAACAAATGAAAGGCTTTTTGCAAAATGCACCTGCAATCTAATTCAGTTTCCCTTAACAGGCTGCTTAAGAGGGCGGCTTGCATAGACTTCAGGTCCGTTTTCATAGCAGTTCTTGCTTTCTTTGAAAAATCAATCAAGTCTCCTTCCAAGGTTATTTTCCCCATGGGTTCGTTATGTTTCACAAAAGAAACACGTCAGGGCCAGTATGTGCCAAGGCTGGATTTTGACTTTTGAGCCAATTCCTGGATACGCTGAGCTCTGAAGAGGCACGTTTTGCAGTGTTGCTGAACGCAAACGTTATACTCCCAGGTGAGCTGTGTTGACCAAAACACATTGATTTCTTGGCTGCTCCACTCCTCTGCCTCTCTTTTCTGCTTGAAAGGCCCCCTTTCCAAATTCAGACAATTCTCAGTGTCTTCACTGTGCACAAAATCACCTCCTCAGGGCTTGTCAATAAACGCCCTGCAGGGGGCTCCCAGGTGGCACTTGGGGGCCACCTCAGGGCCAGGTGGCTGCTGGGGAACAGAGAGACCCTCCTGGCCGCAGGTCACCCTCACTGGAGGATCCTGCTGCCATAAAAATGCTTTCTTTTGAAATTGACCTGGATTTACAAGCCCAGGTTCTCGAAGTGTCTGCTTACAGGCAGGGAAGGGCAGCAGGCACACAAGGGCACGAAGCAGCCTCCAGGAGAGCTGGGGGGTGGGGAGCCAGGCTCTCCTCCATCACCACCTCTCCCCAGGCACCAGGTCCCATGCTCCCTCAGAACACACTCTCTTCTGCCCCAGGGCTTTTGCACGTGCCGTCCTCTGCCCCTCCCTTCACCTGGATCTTGCCTCCTTCTCCTTTGGGTACAGCCATTAGCTCAAGGATGCCTTCCTGACCCCATAGACCAAGTGGAAGCCCCCCACTGACTCCCTCTCCTGAATTTTGTACTTTTGTTTTCTTTTTATGGCCACACCTGCTGGCATATGGAAGTTCTGGGACCAGCGGTCAAATCGGTGCTGCAGGTGCAGCCTATACTGCAGTCACAGCAACACCGGACCTGAGCTGCATCTATGACCTATGCTGAAGCTCACAGCCATGCTGGATGCTTAACCCACTGATGGAGGCCAGGGATTGAACCTGCGTCCTCACAGTGACAATGTGGGGTCCTTCACCCGCTGCTCTTAAGCCATCCTGTACTTTTCTTTTTGCAGCACTTACTATTGTAGAAATTAATTAAATGGGTGCTTCTCCATTGAGCTGATAAGCTGCATAAGGACAAAAGCGGACTTTGCCTGTTGGTTCACCACTCTGACCCCTGTGACAAGCCACACGGAACATGCTCCACAGATGCTTATTTAATGAATTAGACTCTAACTGAGGTCCTATTTGGAGATCTCTTTAGCCGAAGTAGCCTTGCCCTGTAAAACCTTCGTAGATCACTCAAGGCCCTTTACATGGTCCCTCCACACTGGCTCTGCCCACAACGCTTCCACTGTCTTTTTTCTTTTTTTTTTTTTGTCTTTTTACCTTTTCTTGAGCCGCTACAGTGGCATATGGAGGTTCCCAGGTGAGGGGTCTAATCGGAGATGTAGCCACCGGCCTATGCCAGAGCCACAGCAACGCCGGATCCGAGCAGTGTCTGCAACCCACACCACAGCTCACGGCAACGCCAGATCCTTAACCCACTGAGCAAGGGCAGGGAATGAACCTGCAACCTCATGGTTCCTAGTCGGATTCGTTAACCACTGCACCAAGACAATGGAACTCCATCCATTGTCTTTGCTCATGGCTTTAACCACCACCTGGGCTCTGATCATTGCCCTAAATACACTCTTGTGCCTAAGCCTCATTCCACATCTCCAAACCAATGCGTTTATCTCTTTAGTAGGAATCTACTTGCCGGACATCTCTCAGGTACTCCAACACCCCCAAAGTCACAGACTGAAATCATTACCCTCAAACCTCCCCCGTCTATTCGCATCGTCTCAGTGAGGGACACCCCCAGCTCCTCACACTCTGGTCCATCCCAGAATCCTGGGCATCCTTCTCAGGTCTCTGTTCGGTCTCACGCCCCACAGTTAACCAAACATGGAGCCCAGCAAGCATCTCCTGTGTGCTTCCCACACCCATCTCTTCGGCCACACTGCCCCGGGACAGGTCTCATTTGCCTCTTTGGATTCACTGTGGTCTCTTGGTTGCCTTGCCCCCAGCCTGCACTTTGTGGTGTAAAGTGTTATTTTTTTCCTCAAAAATCTGATCATGACATTGACCTGTATAACATTCTTTAGGGCTCCCTGAGGTTCTGGATCTGGCCTGCCTTGATTATGTGCTACCTGCCCGCTTCCACCCTCTGTGCTCACCCTCACACGCAGCCTGGGGCGGGGGCGGGGGGGCTCCTGAGCATGCCAGGCTCTTACACCTGCTTTTCACTGCATAGCTGTTTGTCCCCATGCCTTCTCTTGGGGATAGACCTGGCTCTTTCTAGAAGCTTCGACTCAAACACTCCTTCTGTGAAGCCATTCCAGCCTCCTGCAGACGTCTGCAGGTCCCCTCACTATGTTCCCACTCTGTGCACAGCTCTAGAATACGAACTATCTTCTTGGAATTTTAAGTGTCTGTTGGTTGGTTGGTCTGCACTCAGTCCTTCCAGACTGGGAGCAACCTGAGGTCAGGGACAGTCTCATTCATCGTTCTGTTCGGACACGTGGACTCTTATTTAGCGCTAAGCGCCAAATAAATGTTGCTGAATGAGATTAAGAAATTAATGACTGTACCTTACTCCAAACTCTTCCCTATGATAATAAATGAAGGAAACATTCAGACACAGAAGGGTCTCTGCTTTTTTATTTATGGGAAATGAAGAGACTGATTAACGTAAGATCTCCCAATGCTTCTCACTTCATGATTCTCTGAAAGGGGGTTAGGGAGAGGAGGACAATTGTAACCATGCACCCTGGGTTTATATCCATTGTGCATGACTGAAAACACTGCCAATCTCATGACGACATGGCACAATTTCTAGCCACTTCCACAACTGTGCTGGCTACTGCAGACATTTGTCTACAGTTTACTGAAATGATCTGTCTTCTGGCTCCTTGAGGACACTGTGAGCTACTCAGAGGCAACCTTTTCTTCATTTCTTTCCTGGAAACTACTCTTGACAAATATTTGCTGAACTGCACTTTGTCGCTCCTGATCTCAAAGTCTAACACCTGTTATTATTTCTCTGTACCTCCTCATGTCTCCAGCCATATTTGTACCTGGAATAGTAATCGTTGACGATTCCATCAGATCCTCAGGCTTCACACTTCATCTGCCCTAGACCTCAGCCCATCATGTGGAATCAGCCTATATGGGAGGAACAGCAGCACTGGAGATCGAAGCCAAACCAACTGAGATAAATCCCCATCATCTCCTCCTCTGCATCATTTTTCATTAATGATGCAAGGAATTAGCCATTGTTTAGAAACCATTCATGTGTACTCTCGCTCTGCTCCCTTAACCTAGATTTTCTGCTCTCATCATTGATCAATAATCAGTGGTTTGGCAATTAATCAAAATCCTGAAAGATTAATTCCTTCAGTTATTCGCTAACAAAAGGAACCACAAATAATGCATTACTCCTGAAAGGACAGCACAGCCCGCTTCAATTTTCTACGATACCCTTGTGGTCTGTGAATACCAGGCAGAGCCAGAAGATGATTAGCAAAGTCCGGTGCATTATGATGACAACACTTCAAAGAGGAACATGTTGTTAAGCTATTTGTGGAAGATGAGAGAGCTTTACAGGACCAAAAATGGGTGGACGCTGAGAATTCTGGAGTTATGAAAGCTGGTGGAAGGCCAACTTCTGAGTCATTGAAATTGCCTGATATACGCATTTTTGTTTTTTCCTCTCCCTGCTGTAGAATATGAGTATGTAAGTGCCTGAGAGCTGAGACTTTGCGGCTTGTTCCCAGTGATCACAAGTGTCTGCAAATATGTTCAATATTTTTAAGTTTCTTTTAAAATAAACTCTATTTCTAGGATTCTCCTCAACCCTTAATCTATCAGAAATGGCTATTTCCAGGCCACTGTCCTTAAAAGTTGTAAACCTCTCTTCAGGGATTACATATCTCCACCCCCACCCCACCCTCCAGTCTACTTTATATTTGTTCTTGGCACTATTTTTCATCTACTATATTATTTCACATTTCACATATAAGCGTGTTTACTGCATGTCTGCCTCTGTTAGAAGAGGAGCTCCATAAAGCATGGATCGTCATCTCTTTTTTCTGCCATAAATACATCCCTAGCATCTGCAAGAGTGGATGTGATAAGCATTCAATAAATATTTTTAAATGCATTAATGAAATATTCATCCAGTGCCTTCTAGTTACAAAAGTCTTTTCGAGGCAAACTGGGAGATGAGCCAACCAATTAACCAACCAACCGAGCAGCCAACTAACCAACACCAAACAAGCATGTTTTCCAATCAAATTCACCCCACCCTATGCCCCAAATGCTCTGCAATGTTCCTGACCTATAGTCATCTGGCCTTAGTTTAGCTAGTTTTGTTGTTTTGTTTTGTTTTGTTTTGGGGGGGAATTGTGTGTGTGTCCTTTTAGGGCCTCACCCGCAGCATATGGAGGTTCCCAGGCTAGGGGTCGAATCAGAACTATAGCTTCCAGCCTACACCACAGCCACAGCAATGCCAGATTCAAGCTGTGTCTGCTACCTACACCACAACTCATGGCAACGCTGGCTCCTTAACCCACTGAGCGAGGCCAGGGATTGAACCTGCATCCTATGGATGCTAGTTAGATTCGTTTCCACTGAGCCACAATGGAAACTCCTCCTAGTTTAGATAGTTTTAATAAGAATGAATGCCCTATGAAGCAGCCCATTTGTTGTTTGACAAGTTCAATCTTCCCAAAGTTCTTGTTCTTCTTGAACCTGAATCTATATACCTATTCTTAGCCTAGACTCTGTAGGTTACTTTTACTCTTTGTACCTCTACAAATAAAGTCAAACTCCTGTTCTGTGTCGTCCCAGTTATCTACTACTGTTAACCCAACCTAGGCAGCTTAAGACAGCAAGAATTCTTTTATCATCTCTCCTTATTCTAGCATTTTAGGGCAGCACCTATGGCATATGGAGGTTCCCAGGGTACAGGTGGATTTGGAGCTCCTGCTGCTAACCTACACCACAGCCACAGCAATGCGGTATCCAAACCGTGTCTGTGACCTACATACACCACACCTCACAGTAAGGCCAGATCTCTGACCCACTGAGCTAGGGCAGGGATCGAACCCGCATCCTCAGGAATACTAGTTGCATTTTTTCCCACTGGGCCACAGCGGGAGCTCCCTGAATGGAACAGTTCTTACTTGGAGTCTCTCATGCCATTGAAGTCATAGGTAGCAGGGCCTGTAGTCATCACACATGCCTTTTGGTTGATGGTAGCCACTGGCTGGGACCTTAGGTGAGGCTGAGGTCAACAGGCCCAATAGCTACAAGTGGTCTTTTTGTGTGGCCGGTGCTTCTTCACAGCATAGTGGCTGGATTCCATGAGCAAAAGTGTAAAGAGCAGGAAGAGACAGGTGCCAGTTTATTAAGGTCTGAGCCCAGAATCTGGCATAGCATCTCTTGATCCATATTCTCTCGGCCAACAGTCCCAGAGTCCAGATCCAAGCAGAGGGGTCATAAACCCCAGCTCGAGATGAAAGGAGGGTCCAGTAAGTTGGGAGGCCATATTTTAAAACTATCATACTCATAAATCCCTGAGCATATTTGAGAATTCTCACCCCAGATTGTAAAATTTCTGATTCATATAATCATCTCTCAGGTCATTCACTGCGTATAATGAATTGCTATTCATTATATGGGTTGCTTCTGTCAGGATGTTTCCTTATATACCAACTTCTTTCTTAAAATACAATAGTCAGAATGAAACAATAGCATATCAAACTCACTTGACTTATGCAAATCTCTGTAGTCCTACAGACAATCTCATGTCTACTTATTCAACCCATGTGTCTACTTATGTTGAGTGGCAGCCCTGTCACACAGCTCTATGATACGAATGGATTAAGCCACTTATATATTTTTCTTGGAATAAACCATAAATGTGTGATTTCCTTGCGAAGGTCAAAGGGCAGGATTTTACATGTGTTCCTACTGAATTTCATCTCATTGGAGATTTTGGCTTGTTATTCTAGGCAGCTGGAAAAACCATAATGATGACAGGTAGCAGGTAGCAAAAGCTCACTACGCATCAAGGACTTACGGCAAAAGGCACAGCCCATGCTTCAAGTGTTCCTTTTATTGTTAAAACTATTTCATGAGATAGGTACTGTGCTTACACCCATTTGATCGATAAGGCAACTCAATTTATGAACTTGTCCAAGGTCACACTGCTCATAGTGACAAGGCTTTGTTTAAATCCTGGCAGTCTGGTTTCAAACCAGGGACCAGCACACTACATTCAAAGCGGGCCACTAGCTTTTATAAATAAAGTTTGATTGGGATACAGACATGCCCACTTGTATAAACATAAAATCTATGACTGCTTTCCTGCTTTACAGCTGAGTACTTGAAAAAGAGGTTGTATGGGCCACAGAAGGTAAATAATTTTTTTCTTTTTTAAAATATGAAAGTTCCCAGGCTAGGAGTCAAATCAGAGCTGCAGCTGAGGCCTACATCACAGCCACAGCAATGCCAGATCCAAGCTGTATCTGTGACCTACCCTGGATCCTTAACCCACAGACCGAGGCCAGGGATTGAACCCACATCCTCAGAGACACTATGTCAGGTTCTTTGCCCACTGAGCAACAATGGGAACTCCTAAAATATTTATTTTTTGGTCTTTTACAGAAAACGTTTGCTGGTCTCTGTTCTAAAGCGTATGTTCCACTGCCTCGTTGGTGACAGCAATATCACAGACTGCACGCCTGCTATGCTCAGTCCTCTATGTGATTGCTTACCTGGTCACCATTTTTCACAGGAACCCTGGAGACATTTCTATTCTGCAGCTGGAGACAAGGAGACTCAGAAGTGAAGTAACTTTTGCAAGGCTACTCAGCCAGTAAGGGATAGGATGCGGGTTTGCACCCAAGTCAGCTTGGCGTCTCAGCTTCTGCTCTTTTCCTTACCCTGCAGAGCCTATGCAGAAGCATCTGTGAACCATATGTTTAAAATTCCCTCCCCAAGTGAGGCTTTGGATCAGCATCAAATTCCTAACTGTGCTTCTAGAATCGAGCTTCTCCCTCCTTTGGTAATTGGGACCATCCTTGACTATCTCTAGCCTTGTGACACTTCGTGTTCTCCTCAACTGCTAGAAAACTGCCACCAGGTCGTGGGTCATTGTTGCAACTTCTTCCAGTTCTCCAAGACTTAATTTGGTGCAGCTACATCCCTACTATTTCGTTACATTTCTGCACCCTCAGCCCCTTCTCACCAAAGTCTCAATGCCCTTCTCCCTGATAAAGGTGATGGGGGAAGGGAGGGTGAACCTACAGGGTCCCCAGTTTCTATAATCTCTTATTTATTTATCAGACACTGAATATTTACTCTGTGCAAGCACTCTTTTAAGTGCTTAATAAATATTAACTCATCTAACCTCACCTTAGGGGGAAGGTGGGATAATTATTAGAAAGAGGCTGAGAAAGATGAAGTACAGTAGATTCAACCTGGTCCAGGGTCTTTGCCCCTAACTCCTGCCCCATGCTGGCTGTCACCTAAATGCCTGCCCCACCTCCTTCCTGTGAACACAGTTGGAACACACCCTTTCGTTGGCCTGGCACCCACAGTTTCAGCCTTAAGCAAAACTGGCAAGTCTATGGCTCCTGGGTCTTGGCTGCTCCATTCTGGCAGCCGCACCCTGAGGCCATACTAGGCATCAACATTTCACTCTTCACACCAAAGGCAGGATGTGGCCTCGCACGTACGGGATAAAATTATCCAGAGCGCTGTTACTACCAACCCATCTGTCACTGCTAGGCTGAGCACCCCCAATCCCCAATATCTCTGCTTCCCAACTTGGCTGCCGCATACCTTCTGCCCATCTGGCCATACCCCTTCTTCTTCCCAAATACTCTGGGCCCTTTTCCTGAGCCTCCTGATTGCTCGGAGCTATTTTAGCACCTGATTCTCTGCTAAAGCAGAAGACAAAGCTTAAAAGAGATTTTACTCAAGATCGAAAGGCTCAAGGCCTGGCTACTAGATTCTGCATGAGGAAGAAATCTAGAGATAGAGGTGGTTTAAACTAAGGCAGAGCTTCCAACTCCACGTGGCAAGTGTCAGATGTGCCGCAAAGCTGATCCTCCTGACTCCTGGGTGGAAGCCTGTGGTCTCTTCTACCTGGACCTCTACCTGAGGTTGGCCTTTCCCTTTCCCTAAAGGTATCGTGCAAATGTTATCATCTTCTTTGTGAACCATAGAGGGACAAAGGTTAGGAAGCCCAGTAATACATTACAAATAACATCACCCTTCTCTCGGATCTGACTGTATTCTAACACGGTTTTCCTAGAGGTCACTGGATTCAAAGGACACACTCTCCGTGGCTATGACTTCAGATGCCGTGGCTGCTGATAATTCTGGTGAGGATGCTATTTTCACTATTTTCTTCTAGACCAGTTGCAGGTGGCAGCTTTCACCACTTACATCTGCTGGGGTACCTCCATTCATGGCCACCACACAGGTAGGGACCCACTGTTGAGAATTTTCTGACCCCTGCCATGTGGTCACATGTACCGCAAAACCTCAGGATAAGGAGAAACTGTCTTTCTGTACTTCGATTATATTCAGGAAAGCACAGTCACTAGACATTAAGAGATTACAAGAGTAGGTGGAGTTTAGACACTCTTCTGGTTTAATCTGCTCATTTTACAGATAAGGAAATGTGTGTAGACTGATGAGCTTCTTACCCCAACATTGTATTACTGGCAATAACTTCAATCTTTCCAAGAGATTAGTTCCACAATTCCAAGATGCCCTTTGAGCGTCAAATGAGGCGTACAATTCATAAATTCTCAGATACAGATAGCTATGTGATTTCAATAAGGCAGAGGTTTTAATTTAGGTATTTTTTCGGAAAGCTCAACTCAAAAAAAAAAAAAGAGCTGTGTTTAGAATGGATGTTATATTTGCTTTTCAGGTTTACTTTTTATCTTCAAAATGTTTCACGGACATTAAGTACTTAATCCTTCCACAATAGCAGAGGGGTTGAAAGCAAGGTTCTTGCTTCTTCACAAGTGGAGCAGCAGAGAATGACCTTCTCAAAGGATAGGCCAGGGCTGAAACCAAGGCGGGGGCTGGGATGCAGACCTGTCTGCCCCTGGCTTCAGACTACTGCATGGCTGGGAAGGCAAGGGCTTCCTGTCATTTCTAGAAAGGAAACTGACCAAAGAGTGAATTAAAGGGTAGGTCCCACAGGAAAAGCAACTCTTGAAGATACGTTTTCTCAAAGGTGAAATCCGTGAACAAAAACTGACCCGTACTATCACCCGTATTTTTCATGGAGGAAAAGAAATGTAAAAAATAGCCTGAAACCATCTGCCCTTGGATTTATTACATGTAATTTCTCTTATCTGACTTATAATTTGGCATTAAGAAACTAAGCAGATAGACCAGCCTGGGATGATGAGGACCTGGCCCAGGATGGTGGGTCATCAGAGCGGAGGAATGGATTCTAGAGACATTTGGAAAGGAAGAGGTAACAGGTTTGGGGCTGATTGGATATAGGGGATGGAGGAGAGGAAAGAGGTGCCACTGATTCACAGGTACAGTAATTAGATATGTTTTTATTGGAGGGAGGAGGAATATTTTAAGAAACAACCACAACAGCATGAGACAGTAACTCATTCTTTACCAGAACCATTAGTAACTCTGATAGTTTGAATTCATATATTTGTTTCTGTGTATTGATGGGGTAATCCAAATTGACTAAAAATAGTAATTAAAAAAAAAAAAAGAAACCAAGCAGAGATGGGAAGGTGTTCTGGTCACTTCCCACCCTGCCCTCCCCATCCTGTGTTGCTTATGTATCATGCAGAGTTGAGGGACTTATCCTCAGATGTGTCAGGAGATGTATACTTTCTAGGTCAAGAAAATTTACTGCATGGTTTATTTTATAAGGGAAAAGTCTATCTAAAATTTAAGAAATGGATGGAACGAGGACTACAAGGAAACAAAGGAAGGGTGGAAGAAGAGATGAGAGGAAGGAAGGGGAAGAGGGAAAGAAGGGGAGTGTAGGGTGAGGCAGGGAAGAAAAGAAGGGGAGGAGAGAAATAAGAAAGGTAGGTAGGTAACCTTTCTGAAGAGGTGAATCTGGAAGGAAGGGGGCAGTTTTCTGAAGATAATGGGATGTGTTACCTTCCAAACAGAGAAAGCCATTGACAAAGTCATGGAAAAAAGAAAATCCATTCACTGGATAAAGAAGATGCAGTGAATAGTGTGTGTGTGTGTGTGTGTGTGTGTGTGTGTGTGTGTGTGTGTGTGTGTGTGTGTGTTTATTACACACAGTGGAATAGCACTCCGCTATAAAAACAAATGAAATAATGCCATTTGGAGCAACATAAATGGACCTACAGAATATTACACAAAGTGAGATAGGTCAGAGGAAGATGAATGTCATGTGATATTGCTTACGTGTGGAATCTAAAAAATGGTACAAATGAATTAATTTACAAAAGAGAAACAGACTCACAGACATAGAAAACAAACATAAAGCTACCAAAGCAGAAAGGGAAGGGCGGAAGGGATAATTTAGGAATATGGGATTAACAAATACCTACTACTATACACAAAATAGATAATCAACAAGGAGCTATATTCGAACTCTTGAAACAACCTATAATGGAAAAGAATCTGAAAAAACATTTACATATATAAAACTGAATTACTTTGTTGTACACCTGAAACTAAGACAATATTGTAAATCGACTATATTGCAATTTTTAAAAATCACAAAAAAAGGAGTTTCCGTCCCGGCTCAGTGGTAATGAACCTGACTAGTATCCCTGAGGACTCGGGTTCAATCCCTGGTCTTGCTCAGTGGGTTAAGGATCCAGTGTTGCCGTGAGCTGTGGTGTAGGTCGCAGATGTGGCTTGGATCCTGAGTTGCTGTGGCGTGGGCCAGCAACTGAAGCTCTGATTTGACCCCTGGCCTGGAAACTTCCATATGCCTCAGGTGTGGCCCTCAAAAAAGAAAGAAAGAAAGAAAAAAAAGAAAGAAAGAAAGAAAGAAAGAGAGAAAGAAAGAAAGAAAGAAAGAAAGAAAGAAAGAAAGAAAGAAAGAAAGAAAGAAAGAAAGAAAGAAAGAAAGAAAGAAAGAAAGAAAGAATTCACTGAATGCTAGGATTGCCAGTCTTTGGGTAACAGATTAGAAAAATCCGATGAGAGTTTGCTCTGAACCATCTTTCAGAAAGTCTGTTTTTCCTAAAAAGTTGTTTTTTAGAAGGCACAAACCAGAGGGGCTGTGTGATCCATGCAACCATGAAACCTAGATCTTGGGGCCATTGACTCACACCCTTCATTTGCCCAAAGGTACCACATTACCAGGGTGCCCGAGGGCAAACCCTGCTCACAATCCAGCTGGAGACAGAGAACCTGTGGTCTGCCTTCTGCAGGGCACCGATTCCCACAAGGCTGTGACCCACTGGCAGGGGGCTAGCACAGAGCTGGAACAGAGGTGTGCTCAGAAAGTATCTGTTCGTTAAATGCATGTTGAACCTTGTATCTCTGGACATTGAAGGCATCTTTTCCTCACCATGTTTAGACATAGCACCTGCTCAATGGCAGCCTTCTTAGAAAGATCCTTGACCAATTCACTTTGCAGCAGCTGCTACTACTACAACTTGGTCCAAATCTCTTCTTTGCACTTCAGGAAATAAAGTATTTCCTAGCCCGACATCTCTTCAAGCTTTTTTTTTTTTCCCCTTGCAAAGATGTATATGTTGGCTACTAATCTCATCACATTTCCATTTCCTTCCAGGCTCATCTGCTCATCATTTTCTATTCATAAAACTTGCTTGATTCTAATCTTCCCTATCAGCAGGAACTAAACACCTCCTCAAAGTTTCTTTAGAACGATGGTGATTATCCCACATGTGCTAACTCCCCCTTTCAAACAGATGGGTCCAATCTGTGTCCTCACATGTGGGCCATTAAGAAAGTTCTGCCAGGAACCAAGATGTGACATCACATTAGCCCCAGGACTAAATCCCCCCGCACTACTTCACAATTCCCCTGACCTCAAGGCCTTAGTCAATCCATCCACCACTCCACATTCCCTCTCTGTGAGATGGAATCCACTCGGTATGAATTACTGTGGGAAGCGTGTGTGAGTAGCTTCCGCTCTATTTCACAGCACCGGACCTCACACTTTATGTTACTTTTATCCTGGCAGACTCTCATGCCTTCGCTCCACTGATGATGCAATTCGGGTTTAAGCTCTAACACTTCCGCCAGGCACCTATTTTTGGTCTTTCTTTCCACAGTAAAGACTTATGCAAAAACAAGGACACTGTTCTCATTACCGGCTCAGGAGACACAGCTTTTCTCCTCTTGGCAATTCAACATAGACTGGCGGGGCAACTTCGCAGGTCATTTCACACCTTGTCTACCTAAAAACACGAATTTTAAATCTCTCACCTTTAAAAAAAAAACTAGGCCCATGTGTAGGTATGACAGCACATATGGACCAAGGAGGGATCACGAACAGGGGGCCCAGAGATAGATATTGTTTGGGCTGTTCTGTGTACTGTAAACATTTCTGTCTGCCTCTAAAACTAGAGCCATAGTACATAAAAATTCAAATATCCAGCTTCTCCCGAAAACTCACAATAATTGGCCCATCCCTCCCTATTGTGTTCCTAACTGCCACCACGTCAGATGCCATTCATCATCAGTGCTGTGCAGACAATCTTCTTGGAGTAGAGAAATATTTCTCATTATCCATATGTCTTTTAAAAATGGCTATGGAAGAGAGACGGAGAAGACTGCATATTCAAAGGCAAATATGGAAGACACCATATTTCTTTTCCTTCTTTTTTTTGGCTGTGTTCCTGGCATGCGGAAGCTCCCAGGCCAGGGGCTGAATCCGAGCCACAGCAGTGACAACGCCGGATCCTTAACCTACTGAGTCACCAGGGAACTCCTGAGAGCCTATTTCTTTTGGTGAGTGAAGTACATTCCCATAAGTTTAGTAGGCAAACACTCAGCCTTGTCTATTCCTTACTCATTTATGATGCCCGAGTGGGCTCTGTAGACATGTGAGTTTGTAGCTCAAGGTCTCATTAAAAGATCTTGGTAAAAATCTCTCCACCACAGTGGGATGTGTATTTCTTGTGTGGTAGAGAGAAAAACCACAGTTCTTTTTTTTTTAATAAATGTTCATTTTATTTATTTTTTGTCTTTTCTAGGGCTGCATCTCTGGCATATGGAGGTTCACAGGCTATGGGTCTAATCAGAGCTGTGGCCACCAGCCTATGCCAGAGCCACAGCAACGCTGGATCCAAGCTGCATCTGTGACCTACACCACAGCTCACGGCAAGGCCAGGGATCGAACCTGCAACCTCATGGTTCCTAGTCAGATTTGTTAACCACTGAGCCACAACAGGAACTCCAAACCACAGTTCTTAGAGGCTGATCAGAGGGGAAGAAATATACCTTCATCATTCCTTCTTCACATTCTGTGATTTCCAATTTATGATTTTAGAAGAATTAAGAGAAGTTTGAAAAAAAAAAAAAAGACATCTTTGGCCATGCGATCCTTTAAACAAGAAGCATGACTCATCGTGAATGCTTCTCTTGCCTTCCTCCCACATCTTATCAGTCATTAATTAGGGACACTGCCGCTGCGAAACAGAATCAGGGGTCCTTCCTCGGGATGGAGGCGGCCCTGCAGCTGGAGGGACAGCTTGGTAACCGAGCGTGGGCCCGATTCATTGCCTGGTGACTACCTTGGCCAGGTGTCCCTGAGCAAGGCACAACGTGTATGACTCTAATGACAGCCTGGACAAGTGCCACCTCAGAAATGTCAGTCGTAGCTCTTGGTTCGTTCTTCTCTCTTCTTGGGGTCCAGCTCTCATTATCTCCTGCCTAAACCAACGCACCTGTCTTCAACCTGGTCTCCCTGCCTCTATTCTTGCCTCCCCTCAGAACATGCTTTAGAAGACGGGAGAATCTTCTATTTAATTTTATTTTTGAGAATCTCCTAGAATGAAATTCAATGATGTCAATCCCCTGCTGAAACGTCTTTAATGGCTCTCCATAGCTTAGGACAGGTTTTTTATAAAATGTGTGTCACGGAGAACACCACTCCTACAGGGTGAAAAGGTCCAGCATCTTTGAAGTTTGAACACCACAGATCTTCCCTGGAGCTTCACAATGCACATCAGCCGAGTGAAGGCTCAGAGGAAGTCTAAGTAAAGAAACTGCTTTAACTTTGCTTAAACAAGTGTTTGCCAAGCTTGTTTGAGGACAGAACGCTTTTGTTGAGGGATTCTGATTAACATCCTTCCAGATTTGAAATTCTGAGGAACATATTTTGGGACGTGCTGAATGACAGGATCAAACCTATACTCTTCAGTATGAACCGACAAGGATCTTCAGTGTTGATACAGTTTGTCCATTGGGTTATTCTCAACCCCTAGTTTCCACATACCCTATACCTAAAGTTTTATTATTGTATTTTTTACAGCTATACCTGTGGCATATGGAAGTTCCTGGGCTCAGGATCGAATTGGAGCTGCAGCTGCTGGCCTACACCACAGCCACAGCAATGCAGGATCTGAGCGGCATCTGCGACCTCTGCCACAGCTGGTGTAATGCCGGATCCTTAACCCACTGAGCGAGGCCAGGGATCGAACCTGAATCCTCATGGATTCTAGTGGGGTTCTTAACCTGTTAGGCACAACAGGAGCTCCTAAAGTTTCAATTGCACAATCAGGTCACTTATTCAACAAACCTATACAATGCTTACAACGTACAGGGCTTTAGACACGGGGTATACAGTGCTAAGCAAGAGGGACTCCCTGCCCTTTGGGAGCTCACAAGGGAACTAGCCTTCTAACAGGGAGCATGTACTTAAACACCCAAGCAGCTTTGCTGGGTTTCTCACTGCGTGGATACCCTTTACTCCCTTGTTCTTCTTCCCCCATTTTTTTTTTTTTTTTTGTCTTTTGTCTTTTTTTTGTTGTTGTTGTTGCTATTTCTTGGGCCGCTCCCGCAGCATATGGAGGTTCCCAGGCTAGGGGTTGAATCGGAGCTGTAGCCACCGACCTACACCAGAGCCACAGCAATGCGGGATCCGAGCCGCGTCTGCAACCTACACCACAGCTCACGGCAACGCCGGATCGTTAACCCACTGAGCAAGGGCAGGGACCGAACCCGCAACCTCATGGTTCCTAGTCGGATTCGTTAACCACTGCGCCACGACGGGAACTCCCCCTTCCCCCATTTTTTTTTTTTTTTTTCTGGCTGTACCTGAGGCACATGGAAGTTCCCGGACCAGGATATGATGTGAATATGAACCACAGCTGCAACCTATACCACAGCTGCAATAGTGCCAGATCCCTAACCCATTGCGCTGGGCTCAGAATCAAACTTGCACCTCTGCAGGGACCTGAGACACTGCAGTCAGATTCTTAACCCACTGCGCCACAGTGGGAACTCCCACTCCCTTATTCTTGTAGTTCTTACAAAATCCTGAAAATCCTCAGTAAATGTCTGCTCCTTTATGCTGCCTTCTCAGAGATCATGTTCAAGTAGGATCCCTCCTTTTCTCCTTTTCATGAGTCACTTGACTTGACTCATACTAATATACTGCTGATCACATATCTAATTATTACCTGTCTGTTGTTTTTAACAGTCCTGCACTGAACTAGCTTGTAAGCTCCCTGGGGGTGAAGGTGATGCCGCATCTATCACTATATTGGCAGCATGCAGCACCGTGTCCTGATATATAATAACTGCTAAATTAACATCAGTTTACTTTGACTCTCCTAAGAGGCATCAGGAAAAAGCCCCTGCGTTGGTGAAGGAATTATTTATCCTACTCTATTTTCCTACTTCTAATGACACATTATTTTAATTTTCAGTCATCATGAAGATCTTAGATTGCTAATAAATTAGGATAAATTAGGTGGATATCCTGTGGGTTAGAAACAAACATTCTTCATTATCCCATTAACACAGCCATTAAAAATCCTGTGCTCTCTTGTATTCATCGCAGAACAGGTAAGGTTTGTTATTTCTACATAATAAAATAAAACTCCCTGGGGAAACATGTCTCAGAATACACTAGTAAAAGAGAAAGATGGTTCCTCTTAGATAGTTAAAGCATCTTAATTACTTTCATAAGACAAAAGGGAGCATATGCGAGTTTTAAATAAAGATCAATTCAGGGGACTTAGATTCACAAAGATACATTCAAGGGTGAACGTTATGATCAATATTTAGAGAGTATTTATCATGTATCTGTATTCAGCAAATTTATTGCACATGCACTGACATTCATCCAATCACCTTCCAGGAGAATATAAGACACACACACACACCCCCAGCCCCAGATCTAAACTCTGTCCCTCTTCTGGGAGCCTTCAGAGTTTATGCTCATTTCTATCAAACCACCTACGAGCCTGCATTAAAACCCTCTGTGCGTTCCTTGAGGGCAGGAACTATCTTTCATCTTTCCATTCTCAGCACCTACAACAGGATGAATGAAAGCAATGTACGGAAGAGTAAACTGCCAAAGGTACAAAGACACAGCCGTGAAAAGGAAACGAAATAATTCCACACTGTATCCAGAGAGTGAAACCAATCACAAACTGAAAAAAATATAAAACATACTCATCAAATGAAAAGCCTAGAAATGTGAATGCTGTAGTAAAGAATGTGGGAAAAAGAAGTCACACAGATGTTCTGGCACCCCTTTTGTTATGAATTCTTGAAAATTTGAATGACTGTTGCAAAATCAGAAATGCAACAGTTTTCTTTTTACCCGTTAACATTAAAAAAAAAAAAAAATCCCTTCTCCCAGAGATAAGGAAAAGAAAAAAAGTCAAATTATCTTTTGACTATGGAATCAAATAGATTAAAAAATCCAGTAACTTATGAAAATGAATAACCACCTGAAAGAATACATTTAAAGGGCCGCACCCATGGCACATGGAGGTTCCCAGGCTAGGGGTCAAATTGGAGCTGCAGCTGCAGGCCTACACCACAGCTGCAGCAACTCAGGTGCATCTGCGACCTACACCACAGCTCACGGCAACACTGGATCCTTAACCCACTGAGAGAGCCAGGGATGGAACCCTCAACCTCATGGTTACTAGTCAGATTCATTTCTGCTGTGCCATGATGGGAATTCCTGAAAGAATAATTTTAAAAAAAAAGCCTAAAACTTTCACTTTGTTCCTAGTCAACACTACCTATTTAACTTCCATTTAAAGCTTCAAATAATTTTTCACTTTTCACTTTCAGCCATGGAGACAGAGGGCTAAGTAAAAACATACTCATCATTATGCCCCAAGCAGCCCCTTATCACCAGGCCTGAGTAATGTACAAACAGTGGCAGGTGAACTTTCTGCCCATGTCAAAAGCGAAGTAGAGCAAATGCATTAAATCATCGAAGATAAATGAGTCACGCCGCCCCAGGAGTCAATTAAAAACGTATAGCTCAGTTGTGCATCAGTAAACTCTAGAAATAATCTTTTTGCCCAGCCAAAAATATTGAAAAGGCTGGGTTTTTTTTGTTTGTTTGTTTTTGTCTTTTTAGGGCCACACCCACAGCATATGGAAGTACCCAAGCTAGGGGTCAAATTAGAGCTGAAGCTGCCGGCCTACACCACGGCCACAGCAATGCCAGATCCTTAACCCACTGAGTGAGGCCAGGGATCGAACCCACGTCCTCATGGATACTAGCTATGTTCCTTACCGCTGAGTCACAATAGGCACTCCCTTGAAAAGACATTTGAAACAGAAGACCTCCAAGAAGTACTCTGTTTCTCTGCTATGTAGAAATACAACAGAGTCGTCTCCACAGATAAGACTTTACGATGTTGAATTTTATTCTCGGAGGGAGATTATGAAGCTCAGCCATGTGCCAAGTTCACGTGGGCCACGGTGCTTAGCAGAGACACCCTCCCCATTCATTCTGCAAAGCAGGGCAAGGCACTGCCAGGGCAGTGCTCCTTTACTTCCTCCTCCAACTTTCTCCTTGCAGATTGGGCCCTCAGGTTCCCAGGTGTGAAACCTTCTGATGCCCCAGGTGGGCAGTGCTGGAGCAAAGGGACAAATGAATAATGAATGTCTCTCTGTAAGCACTCAACTTAGCAAAAGCACTCTGGGAGAAATATTCCCAAACCATGTTCCAGAAGGTGTGAGAGGCAGCAGATCTGGCCCAGCATAGAGATTGAACACCACAGGGCACACTCTGGCAAAGTGGCCCTGTTTACTCCAATTGCCCTGAAAAATCTCACTCTGGGCCCAAACATGTAACTTTGTAAAGGAGCCTCTTTCTCTTCCTTCTGTCTTGGTCAAAGGAGTGTTTCAGAGATCCCAGTATTTGACCAACACAAGAAAAATAATGTACTAATATATGGAGAATGTCCTGGGAAGCCTTGTAGTGTGGCAGTAAGAGGAACCAGGTTATGAAGCTCCCAAATGGATTAGACTTTTACTAGAATAAAAAACTCAGCAGAAATGAGGAGGCTGGGATTAATGTATACACACTACTACATATAAAAGAGATAATTAACAAGGACCTACACAGGGAAATCTATTCTATATACTATATATACATATATGGCATTCTTTTTCTCCCAAATAGGTAATAATAACCTATAAGGTAATACAGGTAGTAACGGTAATACAGGTAATAACCTACACGGGAAAATAAGAAAGGGCTATCTGTATAATGGAATCACTTTGCTGTACACCTGAAACCATTACAACATTGTAAGTCAATTATATACTCCCATAAAAACTTTTTAAAAAAGCTCAGGAGAAAGAAAAACTGATTCCTGACCAGTCACAAAAGGACAAATACTGTACAATTTCAGTGATAGGAGGTAACTACAAGAGTCAAATGCATAAAGGCAGAAAGCAGAATGATGATCGCCGGGGACTGGCAGGAGGAGGGGTGGAAAGTAACTGTTTAATGCGCACAGAGATTCAGGTTTGGAAGATGAAAAAAGCTGTGCAGATAGATGGATGGTGGTCATGGCTGCACAACAAAGTGACTGTACCGAATGCCATTGAATTGTACACCTAAAAATGATTACAATGGTGAATTTCAAGTTATGGCTATTTTAGCACAATTAAATTAAAAAAAGAAAGAAAGAAAAGCTGATTTTTGAAAAGACTTAAAGGTGATGGGGATATCATTGATCATGAAAGTTATCCGTTTCCATGCTCCAATGAATAGGGCCATAACCCTAACACAGAAGCTCACAGCTCTCCCTGGAAATCTCCAGAAATTATGCAACTAGAAAGATCGCACGAGGTACCAGAACACTGTGTCAGCAGCAGCTGAAGGCTACTTAGCAATGATATATGGTTTGTTATCTAGCTTCTGGACCTTTTGGTTTTGAAATCTGATGGTCAGGGGCCCAGGACATATCACTGGAGTCCAGGGCAGGCTGAGTGTGAGAAGGAACTGCCCTCACAAAGCCGCCCCGCTCATGGGTTTGGGATCCCTGAGCCAGATCAAGTCTCAGCACTCTTCCTCAGTGCTTTTGAGTTTGGCGGGTCTGGTACCAGGGTGACTGATTATTGAAAACCACAGGGTGACAGGGACCTTCATCTTCTGGGTCCCTAAACTATCACAATAGGTCACTTTCTTCATGCCACCCCTTCGTCTCCAACGAATTGACCATGCAAGTTGGTCAAACAATGCGAATCCCATTTAAGAGCAGATGGATGACCCAGAACAGCACGTTGTGAAATCCAGGCTGAGGCTGCGACACCCTCACAGATTCACGGGGCACTAGCTCAGATCCACAAACTCTCCTGGGGAAAATCAACTAAAAGTGGGGCTGTTAGCATGTCTTCATGTATGAAAGTATCATGTCGCTTACATTAGACCTGTTTGACTTCACCGCTATTGATCAGAAGTATGTATTGTGTGTTCAATAATCACTTCTTGGGGACCTGCCATGAGAAAGCACTGTTGGGGAGAGAGAGGATGAAGATCACTGTCCCTGACCGATGTGTGCTTGCCTTGCCTTCTAGAAGGGACCACAGGCATGGAGACAAACGATGAGGAGATAACGGAAGACAGAAAAAGCTCGATATGGCACAAAAGCAGTCTGTCTAAAACTTCCTATTCATCAATGCAATGGTGCCTGGGGTGTCCTAGGAAACCTGGTGTTTTAAAGGAACACCCTTTACTTTTGGAAAAATCAAAGTCTCAGAAATCTGCATTTTTGATTTCTCTTTTTCTAAGGTAATTATGGAATTCTTCCTCAAAGGACGGGATGTTTTTAAGTTTATCTGGAATGATATCGTTGTGCTGTTTTGGAGGGCTACCCAGATTTTTTTTTTCCTTTATCAGATGCACCTGCAGCATACGGAAGTTCCCAGGCCAGGGATCAAATCTGAGCTGCAGCTGCAGCCTTATCCACAATTGCCTCAATGCTGGTTCCTTAACCCACTATGCAGGGGCTTTCTCAGGGTCTTGCTTGAGACCTGTGCTTCTCACAAAATGTTATACAAGAAAAGATCATACCTTTACACATCTTTTTTTTTTTTAAATGAGTTTATAGGACATCAAGTCCATTCACCACTGACTCTCAGCTCCCCCTCCCCTCCCACCCCTCCAACCCTATGTCACTGTAAACAAGGACACAGGAGTTGTTTCCTAGCCTTCTTAAAACCAAGAGGGATGGTTCTTCTAGAAGATCTGACACCAAGGACAGCAGGGTGGAAGAATACTAGGTTTCTGTATTGTTACACAGCTGAGCAATTCATGCACTGCATGGCTCTTGGTCTCCCATTTTGTGAATTATGTGAGTTGTTATTTTCTAACTTAAAATATATTCTTCCTAAATTTCAGTAACTCATTTCACTGAATTAAATAAAAAGTTAAAAGATTTAAATACAAAGTTCATCGAAATATACTTAGAAGCCTGACTGCTTATTTCTAGTAATTCTATATGAAAATTAAGCTAGGCTAATTCTTATCTAATGGCTGGGTCATCCATTTCAGTTATTTGCAAGACTTTATCATGTGTCTCTTAATAAATAAACTTCCATACACACACAGACACCGTGATGCAGACACACATACATTCTTCGACGATGGCTTAGGAAGATGCTCTAGTGGAGGTCCTTAACCTGCCTTTGGATGCTGTAGGTAGGGATTAGGTTCAAATTTCTTGCATCTGACATCACCACATCATAATAGAACAAAATGCTCTTTGCTATCCTTTAGACTGTAAGTATTCTGGCTACCCAGAGAGAAACCCTGTTCGTAATGAAAGGACCCCGGATGAATGGAAATCAGAGACCAAAATCAAGGGCTGGTATATCCTCTTTGTTAGAGAGTGTAATCAGTAGACCAGGCAGATTACTCGAAATTCCAATTTCTTCCCCCCGCTGCTGACAGTACGCTTCATCTTGTGCCTTTCCAAACATTTTGAATTGTGACTGAGAATTCGGTGAGGTATTACTGCTTCAGTCTTCTGAAACTTGCAATTAAATATGCTCAAAGTAGATGAGACCTTGCCACCTTCTAGGAAAGATATAAGAGAAAAGAATTAGCCATCAGAGGAGACGAATTCATAGTTAAGGCTTTTTCTTCTTTGTGAAGCACATTCTGTTGTCTCTTTATGGCAACAAAGGTCTGTAATCAGAGTCTGGTTCCAGCTTTCTAAAGGCATCAATGAGATGGGCAGGGGTGGGAGGATCATATCTCCTTTTTATACGTGTGAAAGAAGTGACAAAGAAGAAGAGACCACCCTGGAAGTGACTGAAATTGCATCTGAGTGACAGATCTTTTAAACAAACGGATCTGATTCTGACTGTAGATCTCAAATACTAGGAATCCTTCTTTTTCAAAAGGGTATTCAAAAGGGTATAGGCATTGCTCTATTTATGACTTTCTACACAAAGACAAACTTTCTACAACATCCGTAGCTCAATGAGGCCTGGGGACTTTCTGGAGGCTTGGATGGGACAGTGCTCATGGCCTCTGGCAGCAGGAATTCAGAGAGAAGGCATAGGTGTCTTAAAATGAGTTTGTTCTTTTAACATCTCATGGGGGTGTGACCAAACAAACCGAAAGGGTCTGCTGGTGTTATTTTCTATTACTGAACAATTCTGCCACGACATGCCATTCTTCTCCGCCCTTTCCCCCTTTTGCAGTGTCACTGGGTTCTACTGAATCAACAGGAATCGTTTTCACGATTATTGGAACCGAGACTGCTGGCCTCGGGGGTGAGGAATTACACGGTGCTCTGGGGCGGCTGCACATCTGGACCTAGTGAGCCTCCTGCAAGGCTGGGGTCGTGCAAGTCATTATCTTGTACATTTCACAAGGCGTGGGGGTGGGGGTGGGGGCGCCTCAGCTCAGGCTCTCTGCCGCTTTGCAAGTCGCGGCTCCAGATGGAGATGTGAAATGTCTGAATCAGCACAGACACGTCAGCTGCCAGTGATGGGGCTTCTCCAGAAGCTGGAAGAAGAGCTCGGTTCCCAATGCGGGCCCTGTTCTCAAGGAGAATCACGTGATACCTTCCGAGAGCAAGAGAAAAACAAAGCCCCTGGATCACAGAGGTTTGAGTTTGAGTCCGGTTTCTCTATTGCTTCCGAGCTGTCCCAACTTTTGGGAAGTTATATAAATTAGGCCTTAATGCCCATGACTGTTATATGGGAATAGTGATATCTGTCTCACAGAGGTTTTACTAGAATTAAGTAAAATGCTATGTTAATGACTCAGGAAACATTTTCAGAGCACCAGCTACCTGCCGTGGGAATCCAAACAGAAAGAATCCTCCACTTCCATCTTGCAAAATGCTTATCACTCTAGCTTCCCACCCCCGTCATATCTCCTAATCACCATTTCTTTCTTTGTGGTGAGAACATTTAAGATTTACTCTCTCAGCAACTTTCAAGTATGTGATATGGTATTTCCCAAGAATAGACACAAATGCCCAACAGGTGCATGAAAAGGGGCTGACGAATCATCAGAATCCAAGCCACAATGAGCTATCACTTATACCTGTTAGAATGGCTACCATCAAAAGACAAGAGATAAGAAGCATTGGGGAGGATGTGGAGACAAGGAAATCCTTGTGCATTGTTTGTGGGAATGGAAATTGGCACAAGCAAGAGTTTGGGGCCTAGTAGTGTATGTTATGTCCAAAACAGTCCTTTGCATGTCGTTGATGTTTAATAAATGTAAGTTCCCTTTTTGTTAAGTCATTTTCTTTTAAAAAATTTTAAAGATTTTTAGGAGCTCCCATCATGGCTCAGAGGAAACAAATCTGACTACCATCCACGAGGATGCAGGTTCACTCCCTGGCCTCATTCAGTGGGTTAAGGATCCGGTGTTGCCATGAGCTGTGGTGTTGGTTGCAGATGCGGCTCAGATCCTGCATTGCTGTGGCTGTGGTATAGGCCGGCAACTACACTTCCAATTCGACCCTTAGCCTGGGAACCTCCATATGCTGTGGGTTTGGCCCTAAAAAGCAAAAAAAAAAAAAATTTTTTTAATTGTTGTAAAATTTTATAATTTTTCTTTAAAATTGATGGAGTTCCCTGGTGGCTCAGCAGATTAAGGATCCAGCATTGTCATTTTCTGTGGCTCACGTTCAATCCCTGGGCATGCCTTGGGCATGGCCAAAAAAAACTGTTAACATGTTCATGGGAAGAGAGTAGTAAGTGTTATTAATTTCTATTTGCCTGTCTATCATCTATCTATCTATCCATCTATCTCTATGCTCATTCATCCATCCTTCTAATCACTCCTTCATGTACACTCTGTGTTCATCAGTTTAACACACACACACATTTGGAATGAACAAAGGACTTAGTATTCAGCAGACTTCTGGGATGGCTGAAAATTTAAGAGCAAAAGCTGTAGAAATAGTAATTTTCATGACACCAGCCTCACAGAATGGTCTTAATGCAAATGACTTTGTCCTAAGACAGTGAAATCTTCTTACAGGAAAGCCCCCTGTGTGAACTGCAATGATTATTCTCCCTGAACTGCAATTCAGTTTGACGATCATGAAAATGGCTATGATTAGCCCCCTAGTGACCTGAAAGTGTTAATGCTACTTCCCAAAGTGTCAAGCGAACAATCAAGAAGAGCAGGGGCGCTGGAGAAATCAGGCTTCTCATTCAGCACAAGGTGGGGTCAGATACGCCTGCTCCAAGTCAGATTCCACTGCCGAGTCCTACATGGGGACGTTTGAGAATCCTTGTCCACTTACTCACTCGTGCGATCAGCCCCAAGTTCTGTTAATTCTACCGGCCAATCTGTCTAAAAGCTGCCTCCTCTTCTCTATCCCTGACTTAGTTCAGATCACATTCGTTCTCCTCTAGACCAGGGCAAGAGTCTCCTGAGTTGCCCCCCACCTTTTTTTTTTTTTTTTTGCTTTTTTAGGGCTGCACCCGAGGCATATGGAAGTTCCGAGGCTAGGGGTCGAATCGGAGCTACAGCTGCTGGCCACAGCTAGGGGTCGAATCGGAGCCACAGCAACGCCGGATCCTTTAACCCACTGAGCAAGGCCAGGGATCAAACTCTCATCCTCATGGATGCTAGTTGGGTTCGTTACTGCTGAGCCATAACCGGTATTCCCCCTGACTTGTCTCTTTTATTCTGCTCTTGCCCTGGCTGTAACTGTGCTCCCAGCTGCTGGCTCGGAGATCATTTTGGAAAGTGAATCTTATCACTTGCTCGACAACATCTTCAGTCTAATCTCCCAACACACCTGAGCACCATGCCCACCCTTCCTCTGTGTTTTTGTCACACACTTTATTCCTTCTTTCTGGAATAAACACACCCTATTCTTTTTCATCTTGCCTATCTGGCAAACATTTCATTTTCTCATTTTTGAGTGCTTATAATGTTCCAAGGGAACAGGTGCATTGCCTTTTTTTTTTTTTTTTTTTTTTTTTGTCTTTTTAGGGCCGTACCCACGGCACATGGCAGTTGCCAGGCTAGGGGTTGAATCAGAGCTACAGCTGCTGGCCTACACCACAGCTACAGCAACTCGGGATCCAAGCAGCCTCTGTGATGTATACCACAGCTCATGGCAATGCTGGATCCTTAACCCACTGAGCAAGGCCAGGGATTGAACCCACGTCCTCATGGATACGAGTTGGGTTTGTTAACCACTGAAGCACGATGGGAACTCCAAGTGCATTGCTTTCTAAAAAATAATAGACTCTATATTTTTTAGAGATGTGTTAGGCATGCAGAAAAGCTGATATAAATGTACAGTTTTCACATGCCCCCTCGTCTCAGTTTCCCCTATTATTTATATTTTAGATTACTGTGGTGCATTTGTTATAATTGGTGAACCAATGTTGATTTATTATTAACTAATGTCCCTGGTTAGGGTTCATTCTACGTGTTGTACATACTATGGGTTGACAGTGAATAATTACATATGAAATCATTACAGAATCATACGTATATTAGTTTTACTGCCCTAAAATGCCCTGTGTTCTCCTACGTATCCCTCTCTCCCTGAAAAATCCTGGTGGGTACTGAACTTTTTACTGTCTCTAAAGTTTGCCTTTTCCTAGAATGTCATGAACTTGGAATCATATGTAGCCTTTTCTTTCACTTAGCAACGTGTTTTTTTTTTTTTTCTTTTTCTCTTTTTAGGGCTGCCCCCGCGGCATATGGAGGTTCCCAGGCCAGGGGTCGAATCAGAGCTACAGCTACAGGCCTACACCACAGCCATATGAGTCACATCTGTGACCTACAGCACAGCTCACGGAAGCACCGGGTCTTTAACCCACTGAGCGAGGCCGGGATCGAACCTGCGTCCTCACAGATGCTAGCCAGATCCATTTCAGCTGAACCACGACAGGAACTTCAGCAATGTGTTTTCAAGAGTCCTCCGTGCCTTTCTGTGGCTTGACAGCTCATTTCCTTTTATTATCGAATAATATTCCATTGTGTATATACCACCGTTTGTTTATCCATTCAAGGACGTCATGATCGCTTCAAAGTTTTGCCAATTATGAATAAAAATGTTGTAAACATCCACGTGCAAGGTTTTGTGTGAACGCAAATTTTCATCTCATTTGGATAAATACTGAGGTGCATGATTGCTGGATCCTATGTTTTAGTTTATAAGAAATACCCAAACTGTCTTCCAGAATGGTTGTACCATTTCACACCCCCGGTAATGAATGAGAGTTCCTGTTGCTTCATAGCCTCGCCAGCAAACACTGCTGCGTTTAGAATTTGTCTTTCTGATAGGTGTGAGACATGTATCTCGCTGTTTACCTCCACTTTCTTTGAAAGCCAGCTCAACTGGTTCTCCCTTTGTAATGACCTCAATGCCTCTGGGAACTCTCTTATATCAGATGTTGATGATCTTGAATTAGAACCTCTATAACTACTATGATTTTCAGAAATCTGTATGCAGTGCAACTACCATTTATGTGCTTTAGGAATATTTTGTTCATCATAACATTGTCAACTAAGTCAGATAAAAAGGCTTATTCTATCACCTTTAAATAGAGCCTAAACACTATTTATAACTGATATACCCTAGATTCAACATCGCCAATAATGGCAGCACCTCCGAATCTCTCAATTTCAAAGATAACCCTCTGTGGCATCACCTCCTACCCCTGCAGCCTACCAGGACCTCTGCTCAAGCAGCACTGTTGCTTGTGACAGCCTGCATCCCCTGGCCTCTCCCGAGGTTTACTATTCACCGTGCCCCCTCATTTATCTGCTCCTTACTCAGACTGGATAATACTCTAGCCTACTCAAGGGCTTTGCTCTAGCAGTTTCACTGCTTTCCCTTGCACCCCCAGTTTTGATTCCCTCAGTACTGGAGCATTTACTTAGGCACAAAAACATGCCTTCATAGCAGTCGTCCTAAAACAAACAAAAAGCTTCCTTAACGCAAGGCTTTTTGGTGGTGGTGGTGGTATTGCATCATTTCTTCCCTCTCCTTCACAGCAAAACCCCTCCATGGAGTGGATGCTCCTTGCTGTCTCCCATTCCTGACTCCCCTCTCCCACTCAAGTGGCTTTTGCCTCCACAATTCCACAGAGACAGATTGGTCAGTGTCACCAATGCCCTACACCAGCTGCAGCCAGTGGTCCCTGCTGTCCTCGTGTGCTTGATTCCTTGCTACTTCTGACACCTCCAACCACAGCCACTTTGAGGGACTCTCTCTCTGAGCTCCCCAGGCACCCTGCTTGCCTACTCTCCTCCTGCCTTCCCAGCCTCCCCCACTGTAGGCTGTCCCAGATGCTGGACGGCCCAAAGAGTTTAGCACTTTCCTCTAGTCTAGCTACATTCTCCAAACCTATCCACACAGCAGGGACTCCCAGGCTTGAATCTTTTCCTAGAGCTCCATGTCCATCCTTCCATGGCTCCCCATTGCATTTAAGTAAAATACAGAGGTCTCTTGCTTCTGGAGGTCCTGCTATGGTATAACAGGATTGGCAGCATCCCTGAAGCTCCAGGATGCAGGTTTGAGCCCCAGTCTGGCACAGTGGGTTAAAGGATCCAGTGGTGCTGCAGCTGCGGCACAGGTCGAAACTGCAGCTGGAAACTGATCCCTGGCCTGGGAACTCCACATGCAGTCGGGAAGCAAAACCAAAACAAAAAAAATGTATATATAAGATATATAAATATATTTATGTATTATATAAATACATATAACATAAAATATATAACATTATGTTAATTATAATATTAATACATAATATAATTTATATAGTATATAATGTATTGTATAATATATTAATGCATATTTTATTATTATATTAAATAATATAATTATATTATTATATTATTATTATATGATATAATATACTACTTTATAATATTATACTATTTACAGGGTTTTCTTAACTGCATCCTGTAAGGCCTCTACACGTAAAGTTCCTCAAGCACTGTGACTGGCACATCTCCGCTTTCTCCTTAGGGCCTGCACAGTGCCTGGCACAGACTAGACGCTCAGTATATACATTTGGTGCTGGCTGATATAACTCATTTAACAGCAAATGTTGCTTGGCTTTTAGGGTTCATTTCAAATGCTTGATTTTTTTTTTTAATCTTACTTTCCTGGGCAAGGGCAAGGTCAACCTATGTTTCCTCTAGAGCTTTTAGAGCCCTTGGTGCAGAATTCTTTTTCTTTTTTTTATTACTCAATGAATTTTATTACATTTATAGGTGTACAATGATCATCACGATCCAATTTTATAGCATTTCTATCCCAAAGCCCCAGCACATCCCCCCACCCCCCAACCTGTCTCATTGGAAACCATAAGTTTTTCAAAGTCCGTGAGTCAGTATCTGTTCTTTGGTGCAGAATTCTCTTTGAGCTCTTATCTACACCCACTGTGACTGTTTGGTTGACTTTCCCCATTAGAATCTGTTGTATCCCCAGTATTTAATCCGGTGCCCAATATATCTCAGGCATCCGAGTATGTGGGGGTCTCACTGACACAACAGACATCAAGCTGAACCTTGCATGGCTTCTCTCTCCCCGCGAGAGATTATCCTTTTCCCAGAAGAAGCAGGTAGACTCCCATATGCAGGGTCTGGTTATTAAGAACTCTCACCATAATTAAACTAGTGATGTTCCCCTATGTATTAAAACATCAGCCACTCAGAGAGGCTGGAAAATTTCATGCAGCCTCCAAAAGAGCCAATTTATCACAAGGGACTTACTGAGGACCCAGAACATGCTGGCTTATTAAGTGGAAGCACTTATTAAACAGATGCTTTCCAGCAAAGAAAAGTCTATAAGTGCCTCTCTGTTAATCAAATGTCAGACTGAAGCAACTAATTAACACCAGAAAACTTCTTTTAAAAAACCGACGTAGAGAACATGAAGAAACGTTTACTTACTCTTACATAGTCATCTATGTTTTGATGATTCCCAAATCTGTGCCTCCAGCTTCAATTTCTTTTTCAAGTTCTCCCCACATGCACCCAAGGTCCAGATGGGAAGTTTCACTTTTTTGACTCCCTTCCCTGGCATCTAAAGAAAACATCATGTGCCAAACTCAACTCACCATTTTCTCCCTTAAGCCACATCTGCCTATTTCATCCTGGAACCACCTTGCCCTCACTTACCTTGACTTACAAAGTTAGTGACAGCCTCTCCCCTGTCATGCCTACATGGTTGTCTCTTCCTTCTAGAAGACCGCTGTCCATCCCTTCACTTCTGTTGCTGATGCTTTGCCCCCACATCTGGCCTATAGTTTCATAACTAAATAACAATTGCCTACCTGGTACCCAGCCTCAAGTCTTGTCCTCATCTAGGACACGCTATGCATGCTGGGAAAGCACCATGTTTGGTATATCGCTTTGCAGAGGAGGGACCACTAAGACCACCAAATTCCATCCTTACTTATTCAAATTGCTTTCACAAACTTTCCATGTGAGCCTCCGGCTAGTAACCCCCAGCTATGCCAAGTTTCCTTGAGCCTTCACCCCAAGACTTCCAGAACACAGTACTATTTTGTGCATCTATTATGTGGTTACTTTGCACTCTATTTTGCCCGAGGGCTCCCACATGCATCCAGATTCTCTTAATACACATCCAGCTTTGCTCTTCAATTTCCCCTCCTCTTGTGTTCTCATCATCCCCATCCCTTCCCTCACTCTATGTCTTCCTTCTCCCGCCAGAGTCCAGTCAACTACCTACTCTTGGTGAACTCACTGTTCTTATGTGTGGAACACTTGTTCAGCTTCTTCCTGATCAAGTTCCATTTTTTTGAACACTGGCCTCAATGGTTTTCTCTCCAGGAACTCGTCCTTCATCACTTTTTCTAGCAAACCTGCTCTGTGACTGCTTGCATGGCATTTATCCAACTATCCCAGAAGGTCTGTTTACTGTCCATTTTTCCCTCACTCAACCACGACCTCCTTGAGGGAAGAAACAATATCTTACTGGTCTTTGTAATCTCTAGACACAGAGCAGGCGCTCAAAATGCGCTCACTGAATGAACGAGTGGTGGACAAAAGAATCCTGTCTAAATCTCATCCCGTTTTCAGCAGTATAGGTTGAACCACTGCACTTCCACAAGCTCTCCTATGGCCTAATTCTATTTTGACATTTCTAGGAATAGACTCCTATAGCATCCAGCCATTCTCTCTCTTGTAATTAAGTTACATATTGCCATATTGTTTTTACTCCAATGTTTCAACCTCATTCCTGAAAGACAGGTCTCTCTTACACCTTTCTGGTAATTCTATGGGCACCTAATTTAAGAAATAATTATTTAGAGTTCCCTGGTGGCCTAGCAGTTAAAGGATCTGACATTGTCACTGCTGTGGCTCAGGTCACTCTGTGTCACAGGTTTGATCCCTGGCCCAGGAATTTCCGTATGTCATGGGTGAGGGCAAAAAAAAAAAGAGAAATACTTAGTAAATTGATGAATGAATTAACTGGGTGAAAGGTCCCCAGATGGCAAAAAGAAAACCAATGGAAAACGTAAAACTGAATAGAAGGCACGATCCTTCTGACGAAGTCAATGGGAAATCATAGGCAACTGATTTTATGTTCTGTAACTTGAATATGAAACTCTAAACAATACAATTAAGGTCATTCATTCCATAAACATTTATTAAGCAATTTTTATGTGTTGCCATTACCCTAGGTGTTGGCATTGTGCTGTAATAAATTATTATTATATAAAATTTAAAAATTAAATTATTATTATATAAACTTATATATAAATTTTACTGAGCAGATCAAAACAAAATACAGTTGGAGTTCCTGTTGTGGCTCAGTGGTAACGAACCTGATTAGTATCCGTGAGGATGCAGGTTTGATCCCTGGCCTTGCTCATTGGTTAAGGATCTGGGATTGCTGTGAGCTATGGTGTAGGCTGCAGATGAAGCTCGGATCCCACATTTCTGTGGCTGGCAGCTGTTATCTCCAATTCAACCCATAGCCTGGGAACATCCATATGCCTTGGGTGTGGCCATAAACAGCAAAAAACAAAACAAAACAAAACAAAACAAAAAAACCTACTCTACTAGAGATTAAAGAGAAGATACAAATGAAGGAACAACCAACAGTACTCTTACGGTTCTTCTGACTGTCCTAAATGTACCCACACCCCCCAAAAAAAAATTGAATCTAAGGCCACCATAGAGCAAGCCACTTTCATTACCCTAGATTTGAGATGATATGAGAGCCATCTGCCATGCAAAAGTTACTGAGAAGAAGGAGTGGATCTGGATCTCATGAACACTGCCAGACCTCCTGGTTTCAAAGCCTGCATCTCTGTGCCTTTCAGTGAGAAAAGAGCTGAGACTCCTCGTGAGATGGAGTTGGAAAGGGGGTACCGTAGCTCTCTGCCAGCATTTCTGGGGCATAGAAGGCATGTGCAGTATTGCTCTTTGGGGTCATATAATTCTTTGTTGTGGGGGGCTTTCCCATGTATTGGGGGATGTTTAGCAGCTCTCCTGGCCTCCACCCACTAGATGCCACCACCGCTCCACCCACCCCACACCCCCCACACCCCCCACACCCCGCCCTGCCCCAGTCACAACAGCAAGCAGTAGGTGGAGAGAAGTTGGAAGCCTACAGGTGAGACGAAAGACAGAAATATGTGGGAAGTTTAGGATGTTGCCCAAATCATCTTTAGGGCCCGTGAGCAAAAGAGAAAGCACCCTTACAAAAGAGCAACATTCGAGCCTCTAACAAAGCCTGCTCCTGCTTCCCCACCAGTGCCCACTTGCACCTTGGTCTGCGCTTGCTTTCGCAGGCCACTCACACCATCCGCCGGGCGTGGTGATACTCAGCTCTATTCCCCCAGTCTGTTTCGGCAGGCAGACACTGCCTTTTCTATTTCTCTTCAATTAAAAATAAAAAATTCCAGCTACCAGGTCCTCTCAGACTCCCTCTATTCACACGTTTTTGTTTGTTTGCTTGCTTTTTGGCCTTGCCTACCGCCCGTGGGAGTTCCCAGACCAGGGATCGCACGTGTGCCACAGCTGTGACCTGAGCTGCTGCAGCGACAACACTGGATCCGTAACCTGCTGCACCACAAGGGAATTCCCACATCTTGTTAAAAAAAAAAAACAAAACAAACAAAAAAAAAAACACTCATTGCAACTCAAGCTAAATAATGATACCTATAACTTTTATTTAATGTTTGTCTTCCCTGTTACAGCCTGCAACTCCTTTGAGTTCAGGGGCAATGTCTGTCTCGGTCACCACTGTACACCTCCTTTCCCAGCCACGGGCTTCTGGCACTCAATATTCATTTCAAAAGAATGAGTCTTTGGTTATCCTATTTGTTTTCCGAGAGCACCAGATATCAGAAGAAAGCCAAATTGCTAAAAATCAATATGCTGAAATAAACACTATACAGAATGATCAGTTTGCTAAAGCCAATTTGCCAAAAATCAATGGGCTAAATTTACCAAAACATTTTCTTTTCTTATAAGTGTTGACGAAGTTAATGAAAATTCTTATTACACTGGGTGGTTTTTACCAGCATTTGAAGATTTTAAGGAAGCCTTAGATGACTGTTCTTTCATTTCAAGAGCAGCATTTTAGTGAATTTCATTGTTCGTTTTATTGAGGCAGTTAAGAATCAGAGTGATCTGGATTTCTACTGAATAGATTTCATATTAAGATAAATTGGATAATTTTCCCATCTTTTTTTTTTTTTTATCTCTTCTTTTTAGGGAAGTACCTGCAGCATTTGGAAGTTCCCAGGCTAGGGGTCCAAGCAGAGCAACAGCTTCTGGCCTACACCACAGCTACAATAATGCCAGATCTGAGCCTCATCTGCAACCTTGCAACCTAAGCCACAGCTCACGGCAACGCTGGGTTCTCAACCTCACTGAGCAAGGCTGGGGTTGAACCTGCATCCTCGTGGACACTAGTTGGGTTCTTAACCCTCTGAGCCACAACGTGACATTCAATTTCCCCCATCTTTTGAGTAGTCCCATCCTATTTCCCTTCTACTGCTTTGGACACTTCTCACTTTTCACAGTGAGTCTGTCTGCCCGCTGCTAGCAAAGTGACATATCCCATTTATCACATATCCCAGCTGCTAGACGATAACAAATGAGCTTATCATTTGAGATGGAATGGTTTAGACAGTCCAGATTTCTTTGGTTGTTTTTGAATGTCATTTTCTATTATTTTAGAGTTTAGTCATTTTTATACTTTCAACCAGAGTGACTTATCAGCCTTAATTTGGTGCTCCAGGCAACTCACTTGTTAAATTTTATCATATCATGTGTGAAGGGGTTGTTTGGGCATCTGAGTATCTTCCATCTTTTGTCATTAAAAATATATCACATTTTATCATTTTATCATTTACCAGTGACCCAAAGGGTATATCAGCTTAAGATGTGTATTTCCAACAATGAGAAACCAAACTTTCATTTCCTACCGTTGCGGGCTCTGGACTTTTCCTCAGGAACTGCAGGCGTATTTATGACGAACTATAGGAAACTAGAGTCATCCTGAAACTGTGGATGTTGGCAATAAACTCTATTTTTTTCTAAAGATTAAACATATTGACAAGAAAAGCAAACTACCTGTGATCCTTAGCTTTTGAGAAAATAAGTGTCTTTAAAGGGTTGGATATAGAAAAGAAAAATTTGAACTAGGGCTTTGTAGTAACTGTCAAAGCTGTTAAAACGATTCTATCCAATGTGAAGTTCTATACACTTTATAGTTGGTGCTGTAACAAATTTGATGAAGTGACTTACAGGTCTGGATAAGAGAGGGGTTTTTTTGGGTAACTGATTAATTTACAAATTTAAAAAATTTGAAAAATTTGGAGTCCCCGTCATGGCTCAGCCCGATGTCAAGTACCCATGAGGACATGTTCGATCCCTGGCCTCGCTCGGTGGGTTAAGGATCCGGCATTGCCGTGAGCTGTGGTGTAGGTCAGAGACGAGGCTCAGATCCCTCATTACTGTGGCTCTGGTGTAGGCCGGTGGCTGTAGCTCCAATTAGACCCCTAGCCCGGGAACCGCCATCTGCAGCGGGTATGGCCCTAAAAAGACAAAAGACAAAAAAAAAAAAAAAAAAAAAAAAAAAAAGTCCAAAGTAAAAAGGCCTTTGGGAGAGCTCCTGCCTCTGTGTGGTGGGTTAATGACCTGGCTTGTCTCTGTAGAGGCATTGGTACGATCCCTGGCCCTGTGCAGTGGGCTAAGGATCCCACTTTGCTGCAGCTGTGGCAATCCCTGGTCTGGGAACTGCCACAGGGGCAGTCAGAAAAAAAGAGGGGTCTTTTTTTCCCTTCTTTCTCTAACAGGTGTCTTGGAAGTGGGCATTAAATTTGACACATCATCACACGGGGAGCTGTGTTTATAGAAAATGAATGCCTAGAAACAGGAAATGAAACTGAGCATTCCACTTTGATTAGTTAGCTAAGGGATGGATTTTTCTATTCGGGACCCAAGCTTAAACCCAAAAAGGACTTTTTCTTTTTTGTTCATGGCCAGCGATCGAACCTGTATCACAGCTTCAACCCAAGCAGCCGCAGTGACAAAGCCAGATCCTTAACCCACTGAGTCACCAGGAAACTAACTCCCTGAAGAGGGTTTTCAATGGTGGGTGGTAAAATTTATTTTTTTAGTATTTAATTTTATGTATTTTTATTTTATTTTTAGCATACAGCACACAGAGGTTCCCAGGCTAGAGGTCTAATCGGAGCTGTAACCACTGACTTACATCACAACTCCCAGCAATTCTGGATCCTTAACCCACTGAGCGAGGCCAGGGATCAAACCTGCGTCCTTATAGATACTAGTCAGATTCGTTTCCCCTGAACCACAACAGGAACTCCTGTAAAATTTTTAATGACTGTGGGACAAAGGTCTTTGGTTCTCTTAGCTAGTGGCAAAGTGGAGCTGACTGTTTTTTTTGATAGACCCATGCAGTCTGCTCTCCACCTGTAAGGTGGGGGCCTCTCTCTTAGGGACAATTGGCCGCAAGGTGATGATCTCGATGGTCTCGCAGCTTTTGCAAGGTTGTGAGATCATATTTGGCAATTTCCGACTGCCTGCTGCTGAGTTTCCTTTTGATGATAGCTTAACCAGGACTATGGATTTTATCAGTTTCTTTTCTAACATAGGTCAATAGAGTATAGGGTGTTATTTCCCACTCTCGTATTGCATTCCTTGTTGTCTTCATGTGAATGCTCTAGTCTACTCCTGAACTCTTCCCATCACCGCAAGAGAAGCTCTAGCTGGTAAACCACCAGAATCAGAACGTCAATTATAATGGAGTCAATCCTCAATTAGCCAATGCGTACTAATCATAATTTTAATCCCACCTTGGGTTCTCCCTGCTTCTCTGGCTATAGGCTTCTTCTTAATGCCGTGTACTTCAGGAACCCAAAGAAATCTGTACGCTAGGTAAATCTGTGGCAAAACTTAAAGCAAAATTTAAACGATTTTAGCAATAGCTTTTGTTATCTCTGCTACTTCCAGTGGGGGTGATTAATACCAAATAGAATACATGTGAAAATATTATGACTGTATATTCAACAACACCCAGGGCCAAATCATCCTCATTATGAGACTTTAATTAAAATATAAGGGGTAATCTGAATAGCACCCAGCGAGATTCAGCTAGATGGCTTATTGTTGTAGACTGTAAAAATGGCCACAAAATCTTGTACCTCCCCATATCAAGAGGTGAATTCTATTTCTTTCTTTCTTTTTTTTGTCTTTTTAGGACCACACTTGTGGCATATGGAAGGTCCCATGCTAGGGGTTGAATTGGAGCTACAGCTGCTGGCCTACACCACAGCCACAGCAATGCTGGATCCTTAACCCACTGAGCGAGGCTAGGGATCGAACCTGCATCCTCATGGATACGAACTGGGTTCGTTACTGCTGAACCACGATAGGAACGGCCTCCCTACCTTTTGAATCTGAACTTCTTGGTGTTCTGGACTCAGTGTTTGTGCCCCTCTTCCCACCAGATTCATATGTTGAAATCTAATCACCAGTGTGATGTATTAGGAGATGAGACCTTTGGGAGGTCATTAGGTCATGAGAGCAGAGCCCTCTAGACTGGGATTAGTGACCTCATAAGAAGAGATGAGAGAACTTGTTCTGTTTCCTTCACGCGAGTATACAAAGAGAAGCTGTCAGGCTGCAACCCAGAAGAGGGCTCTCACCAGTCCCTGACCATGCCGGCACCCTGATCTTGGACTATATACTTACATCCTGTGCCACTTTTTTTTTTTAATGGCCGCACCCACGGCATATGGAAGATCCAGGGCCAGGGACTGAATCTGAGCCACGACTGTGACCTACACTGTAGCTGCTGCAATGCAGGATCCTTTAACCTACTGTGCTGGGCTGGAGGTTGAACCTGTGTCTCCACAGCAACTTTGTCTTTTTGGTTGTTGTTGTTGTTATTGTTGCTATTTCTTGGGCCGCTCCCTCGGCATATGGAGGTTCCCAGGCTAGGGGTTGAATCGGAGCTATAGCCACCGGCCTACGCCAGAGCCACAGCAACGCAGGATCCGAGCTGCGTCTGCAATCTACACCACAGCTCACGGCAACGCCGGATCATTAACCCACTGAGCAAGGGCAGGGATCGAACCCGCAACCTCATGGTTCCCAGTCGGATTCGTTAACCACTGCGCCATGACGGGAACTCCCGTTTTTTTTTTTTTTTTATAGCAGCTTATACGAAGACATTTAGAGACTTGCTTTGACCAATAAAATGTAGTGCAAGAGACACAGGGCAAGTTCCAATCTTAAGTCTGAAGCTAGAGGATGAGAGGCCACATGGAAGAGAACTGAGCACCTCAGATGCCATCCTGCCAACTTGCATACAGGTAAATGAGTCTGTCCCAGGTCAACTGGTCAGCTCCTTGCTGGATACACTCCTTTGAGAAAACCCCATCAAACCAGCCCATGTAAGAACCTAGCAACCCACAACATTGTGAGTTAATAGATTGATTAGTGTTTTGTGCCACTAAGTTTTGTTACACGGCAATAGGTAACTGAGGCAAACATGTCTTATATTTTCTACCTTCGACTCTCTGGGAGCAGCCCCATCACTATGGGAACTCAATAAACATGAGCATCAAGGATGCAGCATTTGCATCTCTTAAGATGTAGCCATAGCCGCAGGCAAAGACCCAACTTTCAGAAAATTCTGTAGGCAGTTGATGGTTTCACCTTTAATGGTTCAGCTGCTATTTGTTTTAACTGAAAGTTTATTAGGCTCACTGACGCCTTTATATGCAATATGTAAATTAAATCATTATCTCATTCCTGCACCCAGACACAGCTTTAAAAAATTGGCTTTACCAAGATATGCTTTACATACCATAAAGTTCCTGTATTTAAAGTGTGTAATTAAATGGTTTATAGTATTTACAGAATTGTGCCATCATCGCCAAAATCTAACTTCAGAACATTTTCATCACCCAAAAGACACAACTTTTTCCTTCATGTTTTCCTAACACTGATAGCGGATAAGGGCCTTTAACATCTCATTTAATTTGCAGTAGCATATTTCCTGCATCAGCCCAATGATCCCCTTTTGCAACACATGCAGTGTGCCTTGTTACTAAAAACCATGCTATGGCATTTAGAATCCTGGACCATCACAGAGAAATCCAAAAAGCATAACACCCACGGAATTCAAATATTTGCATTAAAGGAGCTTATGTAGCAGATTGTGAATTTGAAGCTCTGGTGTAGTTTAGTCATTTTTTTCTAACGTAGAAAAAAATGAAGCAAATTTAGATGGCTATTAAGACCCTTCGAACTGCTATTAACAAGATGGAGAAGAGTTAAGTTCCAGAAGCTGGAGGGTGGAATGTAGAAATGGGGCTGTCAAAGAGAGTGGAGATAAGTGGCAGAGCTCCCTCTCCTTCCTTCCTTCCTTTCGTTTTTTAAGGACCCTGCCTGGGGCATATGGAAGTTCCCAGGCTAGGTGTCACATCGGAGCTACAGCTGCCGGCCTACATCACAGTCACAGCAACACCAGATCCTTAACCCGCTGTGAGGGGCCAGAGATGGAACCTGAGTCCTCATGGATACTAGCCATGTTCGTAACCTGCTGAGCCACAACAGGAACACCTGAGGATTTCTAAAAGATGCAGAAAACACTTTGGCCACTCTCTCACCCAGGATACCCAATTAAGGGTCCTCCTTTACCAAATATTTCACTGTTCGGTATTTCAAAGAACAATGCTAATGAAAACATATCTCCATTTGTACGGTGAAAAAATGGCAGAAAAATAGGTTCATTTTTATAGAAGTTAACACCATAGCTCACCTTAGGCATCCCTATAGATTTCCTAAAGAATGGTTAACAGGATTACTTTTTTTTTTTTTAGGGTGGCACTCACGGCATATGGAGGTTCCCAGGCTAGGGGTCAAATCGGAGCTGTAGCCACTGGCCTACACCACAGCCACAGCAACGCGGGATCCTTAACCCACTGAGTGAGGCCAGGGATCGAACCCGCAACCTTGTGGTTCCTAGTCTGGTTCACTGACCACTGAGCCACGACAGGGACTCCCTTGGGATTACATTTTTAAAGCATTTTAAATTATGGGTTAAAGCTGCTATGTTAGCATTGACTTCCTGATTCATTTTCAGTATGTGAAGCTCTAGGTAAAAAAGATAATCAATCAACCCCAGAATTTCAAAGATATTCAAGTGTCCCTGAAGATCAATGAATAATTATTCTACAACGGGTTTCAGGGCTTAAGAGTGAACTGCCATGTTAGGCAGTGGGAGGGCAGACGACAACAGACCTCTTTTTCTTCTTAAGCGACACCCCTGGCTTATCTCTTTGAAGTGGATGGACTTCAGATTCTAGATCCATGTAGCCTATGTATTCTGGCCATTGATAATGACATTAATTAAGCCCTGATGGCATGGAAGAAACCTCAAGGGAGAGTCATGTGACAAACATTTATCAACCACTTCAAATGTGCTATGGGAGACACTGCGAAAAACACTGCCCCCCGTGGAGAAACTTGGCAGCATGATTCTCAGCTTCTCCCCAAGTGCCAGGTTTCATTTAAACAGAGAAAGGACAATGGAAAGTAAAACCTTCCTCAGACTTTTCCATGTGTCTCAGGAGAAAGCATCCATTTTTTAATTACAAATACCATATCTACTGCCAAAGATGGTTTGAGGAGACTAAATGGGAAAAAAATGTGTGTGTATACATAAAATCATTACAATTACATATATATATAATTATACAGACATAATATATAATGTATGTATTATATATATATACACATATACATATATATAATATAATCATATATATGCATATACATATATATAATATAATCATATACATATATATATATATATATATATATATATATATATATGATTCAGCAATCCCTGGGCATATATCCAGAAAATTTGAAAACTCCAATTTGTAAAGATACATGCACCCCAATGTTCACTGCAGCACTATTTACAATAGCCAGGACCAGAACATGGGAGCAACCTAAGTGTCCATGGCCAGATAAATGGATAAAGAAGATGTGCTATACATATGCAATGGACTATTACTCAACCATAAAAAGAATGAAATAAAGCCATTTGCAGCAACATGGATGCAACTAGAGATTATCATATTAAATGAAGTAAGTCAGACAAAGACAAAAATCATAAAAGATCACTTATATGTGGAATCTAAAAAAAATATACAAATGAACATATTTACAAAATAGAAACAGACTCACAGACATAGAAAACAAACTTACTGTCACCAAAGGGGAACGGGGGGCAGTAAATTAGGAGTTTGGGATTAACGGATACACACCTACCACACATAAAATAGACAACCAACAAGGACCTACTGTGTAGCACAGAGAACTATACTCAATATCTTATAACAATCTATGATGGAAAAAATCTGAAAAAGAGTGTATATATATATATATGCATAAGAATCACTTTGCTGTAGACCTGCAATTAACACAATATAGTAAATCGACTATATTTCAATAAATTTCTTTTAGGGCCACACCCTCGGCATATGAGGTTCCCAGGCTAGGGGGCGAATCAGAGCTGTAGCTGCCAGCCTATGCCACAGCCACAGCAATGCAGGATCTGAGCCAAATCTGTGACCTACACCACAGGTCACCGAAACGCCAGATCCTTATCCACGGAGTGAGGTCAGGGATCAAATCTGCGTCCTCATGGATACTAGTCAGATTCATTTCTGCTGAGCCATGATGAGAACTCCTTAATAAAAAAATTTTAAATGAAAAATAAGATAGATTTAAATTTAAAATAAAATTTATAGACACACACACATACATACATACATACACACATATTTAAAAGAAAGGTAAAAAGAAAAGGGCCGGGGGATAATAATATGAGAAAGTCTAACATAAGGGAAGCTACTATTATTTAGCACAATAGTTCATTCCATAACCACAGGCTAAACTCTAGTTCTTGGAGAAGAGAAAATACCCTTTAGTCCCAGATCTAAACACTGACGTCCTGCTGCAGGGGTCCTTCCTAGGAAACAGTGAATAACACAGAGGCCAGTGTTCTGAGCGGCACTTTTAAAAAGTATTCAGATAGGTGGATATGACGGTGTAATGTAAGAACCTCAGTAAAAATCAAGTACATAATGCTGTAAAAATATTTCCATGAGAAGCCAGAATTCCGATCCAGGTAGATGGAGTTCTGGTGATCCGATCAATGCAAGGTTATAGCTCAAAACACAGAGAAGGATCAAAGGCTCACATTTCTGAGCTATTCCTTTGGGGGTGCCAACTTACAAGAAGGTCATGGAAACTCAAGATCATTAGAATTACCTGTAATGCAATTGCTCTCTGATGGGACCCTAAGCATAAGGACTGGATACAGAGAAACCATTGTTCACTAGTGGAAGTTCATATACCTATTTACTGAGCTCCTACTATGTATGTATCCAGCACTAATCTAAAGGCTGAGATGTAGTAGAGAACAATATAGACTTGGTCCCAGACATCACTGAGTTTATGATTTGCAGAGGGCAGAGAAGATAGAGAAATAACAAGTAAGTAAAATTTTAAAAGAAGATAATTTCAGGGGCTAAGTGCCATGAGGACACTTGCAGTAAAAAATAACAGAATCTGACTCCATTTTTCAGTTTGCTGATGGCTTTCAGGCCCCACCATATTTTCTTTGCTTACATCCCACATCTGGGCAAGCTGGTAAGAAAGTTCAGGTGCACCTTTGGTGTTGGCAAGAAGTTCAAGCCATGTCAACCCCAGCTCAAGGGCAGGAACCCTCACCCAGCCCCACCCCAACCACCAGGTATATAAGCCCAGGTCTTCTCCTTTCCTTACTTTCGCAAGCTTGGACTAGGTTGGGAGTTCATACTGCTTATACTATAAAATGCATTAATCCAATAATAAACCCTTGAATACCCTCTTGGCGAATGTGTAGCATCATGAGTCTTGACATTTGAACCAAAGTTTTGATGGAGGGGCCATCTTGCCCCTGAGAAGTGATCATATCCTAAAAGCAAAGCAAAGCCTCAGGACCACAAGCACAGTGAGAACAGAAGCAAGGTCTCATGTGGGTAGGCTCAGAAATTGCCCAACCTCACCTCTGCTGTGTGCCCTTGGTCACAGCAAGTGAACAAGCCCCACATCTCCACCTTTTGATAGGAGGAGCTGCAAACATATGTAGCCATTTTTCCAATCCACCATGACCATCCAGCTGAATCCAGCTGGGCAACAGCCAGCTTATCCATTTCATTAGAATGTGAGTAAAAATCTTTTAATGAATATCATGTCTGATAATTTCGTCTCAATGAAGAGCTCCTCCATTCTGCAAGAGGTGAGGGCTGGGTTCCCAGGGAGCCAAGTCTTATCACTTATATCCCTGTCCTACTGAGTACAGAACCTGCACATCCTAGGCACTGAATAAATTATTATAGAAGTGAACTAAAGTCAACTTTAAGTTAAGTTACTCCTAAGCTAAAGCATAGGAGTAAAAGGGGGAAAAACATCTGTCATAAAGCATTTTGGAAAAAATCTTCCATATATGTTCATATATCACTTCATACATCATTCACATTTTTCTGTCAATGAGAACACAGCCGTGTCAAACTGAGGCCTCTTGTTAGGGGGATGAAGATGTCATTGGAGAGAATTCCGATGCTCGTATAACATTACTAGGCGCCTGATATGTAGGAGGCCCAACAGACCTGTAAGTTGGGATAAATGCTCCTCTTTAGGCGTGTGCTGCTCACACCCATAATTCTATAGATGCATGTTAGCTAAAGTGCTTAATTCAGTTTCCCCAAATGTATATCTGACAAAGCACAGTGTTGCTTTCCCTGGTTCTCAAAATGTCTTTCTCTTTTGGCATCCATTGGGCAAAATACCTACTTTGCTAGGATTGCATAAAATTTTAGGAACCATGATGTATGCAGGAGTTTTAGACTAGAAGAAAGAAACTAACTAATAGTTGATATATAGCTCTATGCTAGTCTCTCTGCATATGCTTTCTACATGGTACTTCTAACAATCCACTGAGGTTATAATATTATAGATGACAAATTTGTTCTAAGTCATTCATCAAATAGACGGCAAAGTCTTGACTCAAACCCTGGTTAGTTTCAGGCTATATACCAGGCTCCTTTGAGCCTGTAACAACAGGTTTCTTCCAGCTATGCAAATATGCCATCGGCTTCTATTCTTTGTTAGAACACTAGACCACTGCTATAGTTATAAAGGAAAACCTCCCGCCTTTCTCCCAATGAACCTCTCTTTGGATTCCAGCTTGACACAACTATGATTCCACTGGGATGATCAGTTCATCAGACAAAGTGGCCCTGGTGAGTGAACTGCCTATTCCTGAGTCAAATTCCAAGTACACACGCAATAGAGAAGAACACTAAAATATATATGCCCTAAGTTAAACTCACCTGTGCTAGAAACTATGCCTCTTCCAGAGTGGTTGAAACATGCAGAGGCAAGAACTGTATGGAAATGAGTAAAACTAAAAGGCATGTAAACGTACAGGATAAAAGAAGGAAAATGGTCTTTCTATATGTTTTCTCAGAAAATGCTAATGCAAAGCTTCTTCTTTTTTTTTTTTTTTTTTTTGCACAAGATAAGAGTATTCCAAGCCTGAAATCATATTCTGATGGTGAATGAGAAGCAGCTAATTACGCAGATAGCAGCAGGCATGTGACCACATCACTTCATCTAAAGGGAAGAGACACACATGAAGCCAACCCCATGTCCATACAGCTACTGAATACCAGCTTCTGACAACTGTGGGAAATAACTACCCCTGGTCCTCCCTTGAGTCTCCCATTCAATCCCCAAGTTTTGCCCCTACTTCCACGTGTCTTTTATTTTACTGACAGCCCCAGCTGTGATTGGGTAGCAGTCCCTTTACACCTGGATGTGCTTCCTCTTAACTGGCTCCCAGTTTCTTTCTTACTCCAAAGTCCCCTTTTCCAGATACAGTCTTTGCATACAACTTTTCATCATGACACCATTCTGCTTGAAAACCTTTCACTGCACTGTATTTCCTCACATTTCTAGTCAAATCTACTGGCACAGTCTTCCCCTCCACTACTCTGCAAGCCCTGCTGCTCTTGGCAGACCCCTGTCACAGTCTCCTAAGGATGCCACATCCATCCCTCTCGTTATCTTACTTGGAGCATGTATGTTCTCTTTTTTTACACTGCTCTTCTTATCTACGCCTAGGTAAAACCTCTTGTCTTCTTATCAAGTTTCTCCTAAGTCCAGCCCTTAACTCTTATGGGACATACAGACTGTTTCTCACAACTGGGCATATCATTTTATTATGTACTGTCCTACAGTGTAATTATTGCTTCACTTGTGCTATTCTGGTGTCCCCACCCCAACTGTCTAAGGGTAACCTTGAGTGTAATTACCATGTTTTATGTGTGGGAAGTACTCACATGGATGTGTGTATATGTATGTTTACACAAATATGTGTCTCTGTAGGTATTTATTTGTTGTATTACTACAGGCTGTTAACCAAACATCACACCAAATATTTATATAATTTTTTTTTGTCTTTTTGACATTTCTAGGCCCACTCCTGAGGCATATGGAGGTTCCCAGGCTAGGGGTCGAATTGGAGCTGTAGCCACCAGCCTACACTACAGCCACAGCAACGCGGGATCCAAGCCGTGTCTGCAACCTACACCACAGCTCACGGCATCGCCGGATCCTTAACCCACTGAGCAAGGCCAGGGATCGAACCCACAACCTCATGGTTCCTAGTTGGGGTCGTTAACCCACTGCACCACGACGGGAACTCCAAGAATAATTTATATAGATTTAATGTCTATTTAAATATTCCCAGAGCACTTTATTACACTTATTGATAAAATAGATTTTTAGGAAGTAGGCTATCTGCCCTAGAAGCCCCAAATGAGATAGGAGAAAAGTTAAAGACTGTTTCCAGTAACTCCCAAAGTTTTCTCCTTTTAAAGGAGATTCTAGAACAGTTGGGAATTTCCCTTCATAGATCATTCATTCATTCATTCCTACAACTAAACAGCTCCAGAATGCTCCCTGGATGCCAGGTACTGTGTCAAGCATCAAGGGTACTACAGTATCAGAACCATCTGTGGGTAGTTTCCATTAAGCCAAAAGGAAAATGAAATTTCCTATGAGAAAATATGTGGAAATTGTCAGATATTCCAATGTCTAATGACAGCTAAATTAGGCTGAGGGATAAACTTAGTTGTCCTGATTTTTTTTTTTTAAATTGTGTTTCAGCTCCATTTGATTTCTATTTCAACCTTTTTCATGGACATCAGTTGCTTGAGGCCAGGCAGAGCTATTTAATTGTTACAAATCTACTAAAATTTTGTTTCTCTTTTTTTTTTGATATTAGAGGATTATGATGTAGATGGCTTGGCAGATACAGACTGGTAAAGCCAGGGTTCTGAGCCTCTGGATTGCAGTGTGGGAAGGAACGTTCCCCTGTGTATAAATGAATTCTTGGACAACCTAATGGCTTTGCTCCAAAAATGTCCTGCTGGAGTGGAGGATTATCGCACATGGGTCATTACACTTCCAAGCTTTAAGCCACAGAATGAGCATTAAATTAAAATTCCCTGCACCTAGTAGGCAGAACATTGTGACACTCAAAAGATGTGGACGTGCTAAATGAATTTGGAGCAGTAATATTATTACCACTGCATATTTATTGAGTTCAACAGGGTGCTAAGTAATGTACAGACGGATAATACAAGCAGCCCATACAGAAAAAAGCAATAGCAATAGTCACAAGAACTCTCCTATTCATCTGCTTTCGGAATAGATAGTTAACTAGACTTGTTAGAAACAGTCTCCTCTTTTCAAAAGGATCTTCGAGGTTTTCTATGCTTTGTTTAATTTGAAAGTGCCCAATTTTCTACAGTTACCATTTATGAACATGGCCAAGTCTCCCAATTTCAAAATTACCATAAGAATGCTACAGTCATTAAACTGAAGAACTTCATCCCCAGAGTTTTCTGGGACATCTTAAATTAGTTGTAAAATATGATATACATACTATTATGTTTTTTCTTCAACTGGGGAATATGCATTTTCAAAATTAGTAATACTGCTCTTTTTAACTAGCCTTCAATTTTCTCTAAAAGTGCATACATTTGAATGCTGAAAAGAAATGAGTGCAAACATTCCAAGTTGAAGCATGAAGCAAATTCCTTATTTTTGATAAATCTAGAAATAAATAGAATAAAAGCCCAAGTACAGTATATTCAATGTGTATGTGCAAGAGCCAGTATGCATGTGGATGAGCCCAAAGAATAACTTTGCATACACAGAAACTAATTGAATTTCAGAATCCTGACTTTCTTTATTTAAATGCCAGCCCATCAGGGTTGAAAGAAAAAAAAAAATCAAGCACTTCAGAGAAAATGGGTTATAAACTGTCATTGTCGAGTTTAGTGTTCTGACAACTTTGAAAGTAACTATAGTGTAATTTCTCAAGTTGGTAGCTAAAATAATGGAACATCTGGATGCCATTGAAATGTATGACAATCAAGGAGAGCACAGAAAAGCAGTGTGAACAATGCTTTTCCTTTGCTTATACTTCTTTGTGGTTTTGAACTCTTGCTCTAAACCCTGGTTATGGCAGTCGAAGGGCAGCTCCCTTCTCAATGATCATTCCTGATCCTATGAGGCCACGTCTGTGACTATTTATCACTTCCAGCAGCTGTCCTGTCCACCAGCCTGCCTCTTTAATCTGCTGTCAGCCCTCATGCTTGAACAACCCTGCGAAGTGGTTAGAAGTATGTAATGTCTCATGTAAATGGGTTCAAGTGTTGATTTCAACCTCGAAGCCTGGGTCTGGACTTTGTAAATCGCATTTCCAGGTAACAGCTTTATTAAACTACCACAGAGCCCAATGCACTCTATCCTTCTGGGGACAAGTGACCCCTAATGGGGCAAGATAATGAAGTTGAATTATAGAGACCAATGATCCAGATACCGTTGTCTTACCAACAAGCAACATCGTAGATGGTGCTTCCTTTGACGATTTCTGAACTGGGCTTACATTTGTCAGATGATGAAAGTTACATATTTCTGGGGCACAGGGCTATAGAGCTCAAGCTCCTCCCGGATAAGAACTAATTGTAACTGAGTGGAGATTCATTTTTCCTTCTTCTGTCTAACCACAAAAAAGAGGAAGGGGAAAGAACGTTTCTATAATCCAGTTCAACTAGTCATTCCTTTAAGTCTAATAAGTATAACCTGAGTGGCAGGAGTAAAATAGAAATTGTCATGAAGGACCTTGTAATCTATGGTCTCATAGCAGACACATACTCGTGAATGATATATTTCTTTCCATTTTTACCTTAAGAAGGGATATTTCATAGAAGCGTATTATTTTTCCTCCCCTTCCTCACTAAAAACCACACTTCAAGGCTGTCGGAAAGTGGAGTCTCTGTGGATGCAAAGACGACTTATTCTTGGCATGCCCACCAGAGTCTTTCCAGAGTCCCTTTTACTTACAGCTCCAAGTTGGAACCGATATGACATGTCTAAGGGAGTCAGGGCTGACCTTCTTCCTACTAGTTCTTGCATCGCCGGACAGGACTTTGTTTGGAAGCACAGGAAGGCATATGTGCCCTCTCAAAGACATGTCGAGCCGCAGATACAGTTTGGTTTGGATCCTTTCCCTCTTCTTACACCACAGTTTGTCACCAGCAGAGAAGACAGACAGCTATGCCAAATGTGAATGTCGCCTACATGCCCACATTTGGCAAATGTTTATCTCAACCTTTAATTTGGGATTTAAACAGTTCATCATTGTTTAGCGCCAACATTTTATGATTCTGTGGGATTTATCTACTTTTGTGAAAAGATGCTGACAATACATCATTTCAACTTCATGGAGAAAATGTTGTAAAGGAGAATATTAATCTATAGCGGAAGACAAGGGGGTTGTTCATATTTCTGGGTAAAATGTTCAGAAGGCTAATGTTACACAGTTAAGATCCATGTTCAGGTTTCTGAAATAATTTTCCAAATGATATGAGTGAATATGCAGTAGTCCTATTTCTCTTTCTTTCTCCTTCTTTCTTTCTTTTTTCTTTCTTTCTTTCTTTCTTTCTTTCTTTCTTTCTTTCTTTCTTTCTTTCTTTCTTTCTTTCTTTCTTTCTTTCTTTCTTTCTCTCTCTCTGTCTCTCTGTCTCCCTCTCTCTCCCTCTCTCTCTCTCTCCCTCTTTCTCCCTCTCTCTCTCTCTCTCCCTCTCCCTCCCTCTTCCTCCCTCTCCCTCCCTCTCTCCCTCTCCCTCGCCACACCTGCAGCATATGGAAATTCCCAGGCTAGGAGTCGAATCAGAGCTGTCGCTGCCGGCCTACACCACAGCCACAGAAATGCCAGATCCAAATCGTATCTGCGACCTACGGCATAGCTCATGGCAATGTCAGATCCTTAACCCACTGAACAAGGCAGGGATCGAACCCATGTTCTCATGGATACTAGTTGGGTTCATTAACTGCTGAGCCACAATGGGAACTCCAGTAGTCCTTTTCTGCAAGTGTTTTGGAGGTATTTATGAAAACATTTCCTTATGCTGTATGCTTTTTCCTTCAATAAGTGAATACTATAAGGCAGTCTCACAACTCTAAGCAAGGGAGAGGTTTTTGCTTATATTTGTGTGTAGTCTGGTCAAGTGTCTGAAACAATCTGCTAAAGCGATATTAAACCATGTTCAGGGTCTTTCTTTCAGTTGATCCGCAGGCAGGAGATTAAGAAAATGCCTGCTTGAAAGTGAGGGCCAAATCAAAACTTTGCAAATATGAACAGCAAGCTAGGCTGCATCCATAAAGTCTTACAGCACAAGTAAGGGGATGGCCTATTACTTAAGTTCATTAAAAACCCTACCACATTCTATTGTTTATGCGACAAAAAAAAAAAAAAGCCACACTGAAGGTGAATTTTTTAACATAAAAATTGTCCCACAATAAATCAATAAATGCAAAAATGAGATTACAAAACAACAGGTGTAGTAGGATTTTAATCTTTTTGGCACATTTTATGTATGATTATATGTAATGTATGAGTTTATATCTACACAAAAATGCAAAGAAATGTTCATACTCCAAAATGTAAAAAGTAAGCATCATTTCATGGGAAAATTAGGAGTGTTAAATTTTCTTCTGTTTTCCTTCTCTCTCTCTCTTTTTCTTTTTAAACAAAAAACATGTGTTATAAAAATACCTTGAGGTGAGTCAAATGAAAACACAACCATATAAAATCTATGGGATGAAGCAAAAGCAATTCTTAGAGGGAAGTTCATAGTGATACAGGTCTTCTTCAAGAAACAAGAAAACACTCCGGCAAGCTAATCTACCAACCTAAAAGAATTAGGAAAAAAAAAAAAAAAAAAAAAAGAAGAAACAACAAAAAAATGTAATTGTAATGTATACATGTAAGGATAACCTGACCCCCTTGCTGTACAGTGGGAAAAAAAAAAAAAAATTAAAATCTGCTTTCCAGAAGCTTGCTTAAAAAAAAAAAAAAAAGAAAAAAAAAAACCCTAAAGTCAGCAGAAGAAAGGAAATAATAAAAATCAGAGAGGAAATACATAAAACAGAGATTTAAAAAAATATAAAAAAATCAATAAACACAAGAGCTGGTTCTTTGAAAGGGTAAACAAAATTGACAAACCTCTGGGCAGGCTCACCAAGAGAAAAAAAGAGAGAGAACCCAAATAAACCAAATAAGAAATGAAAAAGGGGATACTGCAGAAATACAAAAAAAACAAAAAACAAAAAAACAACATGAGAATACTATGAATAATTACATACCACCGAATTCCACAATTTAGAAGAAATGGACAAGTTTCTAGAAACATACAGCCCACCACCACTGAATCAAGAAGAAATAAGTAACTTGAACAGACTGATCACTCGCAGTGAAACAGAATCTGTAATTTTAAAAAACTCTCTGGTACATCATAGTCACATGTTTCTACTTATTCTGTGATTAGAAATACCTGTATTTCAAAAAGTCCTCCCATAGACATTATGTCATTTCTAAAAGAAGAGTTTTGAAAGACTCTCATTTTCTCCCTTTCGCCGAAGTGTATAGACATATGCTTTAAACCATTAGAAACTGAGTTCACTCTTCCTTACATATTGATGTCCTTGTGAGATGACAGGAGCTTTTAAATGAGTTCCTCCTGGAAGCATCATTTCTGAAGATGGGTAAATGGTTTTGTGCACGTATCAAAGCACATATCAAGGGTCTGTCACAGCCTTGCACAGAGAGATTTGTAATTCTTCATCCTGGGGTGGAGCAAGCATGTCCTGCTACCACTGACAGAGACAGTACAACATCTCTTGTTATAAAAAATGCTAAATAAAAAGCCCATCGTTGTTCTCTAGCTGAAAGCACATCTCTTAATTCCCATACACACCGCAAGACCCGCTATAGCCCAGTTTCCCTAACGGCAAGGCTATGACCTGCTGTAAATTTCACTGCAGGTTCTGACATCACCTAATGAGAAGAGGTCTAAGGCCTCTGGTCAGTAATGGTGGCACTTGTAAAGGCGAGATTTTGCCAAACATACAATGGCAAAGAAGCTGCCCCCATATTGTAAAGAGAAAAATTTAGTCATTGGGTATCTTTGGGATACCAAAAGCTGCTTTCACAGCATTCAATTTAAAAACAACACAAGAGAAAAATCAAGTCCCCTCCATTTGGAGAAAGCTAAAAGATATTCTGCTTTTTCTGAACATGGGACTTGACTGGTCAGAGGTCCCCAGCCCTGTGGGTACTAGTTGCTTAGTTTAGTATGTCTTTTTTTTTTTTTTTATGGCCACACCCATGACATAGGGAAGTTCCTATTGGATGGCAGTGATGTATCCTTTAATCCACTGTGCCTGCACTAGGCTGGGGATTGAACCTATGCCTCCTCTGGGACCTGAGCTGCTGCATTCGGATTCTTAACCCACTGCGCCACAGCAGAACTGCCCCTAAAATGTCTTCTTAAAGCTTAAGAGGGCTATTGATGAGTAAGATACATTTTTTAAAAATGTTGAGCCTTTTCTATTTTATTTGAAATAGTCTCCTAGAAGTAGATTTTATCTCAATTACATATTAGCAAAGTATACATTACATGAAACTTAGCCCCATGTACAATTTTAAGATTTATTAGCATCTTTAAAAATGTATAGTGGCATGCCAAGAGTTATAACGGGATACCTCATGAAAAATCTACAATCTTCCTTCTGAATTATATATTTATGACCTCCTGAGGATGATAGATTTCAGGTAGGTAAATGTGATTTAGGAACTGCTTTTAGCCTCCAAATATATGCTGGGATTGGCAAGAGGCCTCTGTACTGGCTGGGATGCAATGGATTGAAGCCTCTCCCTTTCCTGCATGTCAGCTGGTACCATGGGAGACCTGCCAGCCTCTTGTCTAGGCACCCGCTTTCTGTGGACATCTGGGCAGGACAGATCGCTGTAGCCTGGGAAGCATGAGTTTTCTGGTTTGTGGATTATCTGAAGACCTAAACTTAAAGTTCAGCCAACCTTCACTGGGTGTCCATGATGCTGCAGGTTTTGTTTTAGATGCTGGGAGTACAAACTGGAGCCCTCCTCAGTTTTGACCCTCCGTTTCATGCTGGCCTCCACCAGAGGGAGGGCCAGGAAGACAATGAGGTAGAAACCCTGGGGCGTCCATCATGCAGCTTGCTAAGAGAGCTGAGACAGCATGATGTAGAGCCTGAAACTACCAAGGACAAGAAACTTTGTATTATGGTCTCTGTTGCTTCGTATTCTCGATGCTGTGGAGGACCTCCCCTGTGAATCTCTTGACATTCATGATCAGTTTACGACTGCCACACAACTGACGTGTTGACACCTCAATGAAACAGAGAAAAAAATTCCCATTGTGTGTTTAAATATTAAACACACTGGAACATTCTCTTGTGGCACAGTGGGTTAAAGATCAGGCATTGCTGTCGCTGCGGCATAGGTTACAACTGCAATGCAAGTTCGACTGCTAGCCTGGGAACTTCCAAATGCTATGGGTATGGCAAAAAAATAAATAAATAAAAAATAAATAAAATAAAATAAAATAAAGTAAAATAAAATAAAATAAAATAAAAAATTAAGCACACTACGTTAAGAACTAAAAAACGTTTAAGGCTTTTCCCTAGGTTAAAATTCTGGGGCAACTTTGGAAGTTAGTGATGAGACTGGGTAAGCCTAGAGAGACTGGAGAAATTAGCTATCTGTCCCAGGCTAGTCTCAAGAAAAATTACTTTATTGGCTCCTTGGGTTGTTGGGAATGCCACACTATCACTTGAGCTAGGTTGTCTTAGATTCCATCACAGTTCTGATTCAGGATCCAGGGGGCAGCATGGGGGCAGGTGGCCAGAGGCACAAATGCTCCAAGAGAGCCCCAGTGACCTTCTTCATAGCCAGGCCAGACCCACGGTGGACTCCTAATTCAGCCTATCTTAGGAGAATGAGCTGTCCCAACTTAAATGGTCATAGTCCATTTAAATGGATGCTGGCAAATGGAAGCCAACAAATCGCTGAGAATTTGGGCTCGTCTTCCAAAAAGGAATGAAGGCATTAATACTCCTTTGAGGGCATACCATGTGCCAGGATCTGCTCTAGGTACATGTATAGATACTATCTTGTTAAAGTGCCATAGATATATTCAACAACCATGAGCCAAACTATAAATACAACATGTAATACAGTGCACTAAGAGGTCTGGATTCTGCCACAAGAAGACTGCTTCAGGAATCACAAGGAAAAACTTTAAGTTTCTGATCATAAAATACTTGACACATATGAAACATATAATATGGGTAATGTGTATGCAGCATGCTAATCCTCACAGAATCCTATAAAGGCGGTATTATTATTATTATTATTAGCCTAATTTTGCAGTTGGGGAAACAGAGGTTTGATGGGTTAAGAAAGGTTATGCAGCTAGTGCATGGCTAGGTCTGTCTTTCTCCAAGTCCTATGCTGTGACCATCTCTGTCTACATTTGTAACAAGATTTGCTTGATATAAACTTTAAAAGGACCATTATAATTAGGACATTGTTAAAGAGGTATTTTATTTCTCACTAACCTAGACTGAATAATAGTGCAAAATGCATCCAGAAAGGGGACATAACCATGTTTCCCAATTTTAAAGGAAGTGCATTGGCCCCAAGATACTGACCTATTTTCTTCGGCCCTGACAGTCAGGGCTCTCCTGACTTCTCTTTCTTATAGTCATCTATAGCCTCCTGATAATACTTTCAGCATCTCACGAAACCAGTCTTGCTACAAAATAGATGAGGTTGGTAGCCCCTGATACGCCACAAAACCAAGTCACTGGAAAGGTCCCGAAACAACAGCTTATTTAAATAAAGCTGTCTACAACATGCAGGAAGCAAGCCGAACTAGTTTTGCTTTTTATTAACAGAGACCCTTGAGTTGGAATCTCATGTTCTGAACCCGCTGCCATTTCATTTTTTAATTTTCCCACAGACAGACTCCAAGTTGCTCAAGAGGGTCATACCCATCGGGTATTAGGCACGGGTGTGGAGGGGTTTCTGAAGGGCCCCCAGTGAAATCAGACTGGACAGATCATTCCATAGCTCAAGAGTGTGCTGCACAAAATAAACCAGAAAAGCAACACAGCGGGAGAAGAGGGGAAAGGGTCAATTCGCCATCTCTGCTCTAGGGAGCAGCCAGTCTGTATGGTTTGTGGGGAGTTCTCCTGACTGTTCAGAGAAGGGAGAAATCTGAACCTTTTCCCTGAAAAGGGATACGCCATTTGTGTGATACCAGACCTTTTGGGTACGTGATCCTCTTCCCAGCCTATGGGGACCTAACCAGCATTTGCCCGGGAGGCTTGAAGGAAGCAGCAGCACAACACCCCATTGGGAACCATTCCTAACTGAAAACACAAGCAGAGCCTTGGCTCCTTGCATCCAGTGTGCCCAGCCCAAGCTTGAGCCCCACGGGAGCAATTATCTGCCTGTGCAGACCAGTGAGCAGAGTGCAAAAGCCCACTCATTTCCAGACTGAGCCACTGGCTGGAAGGACCTTCCTAGGTCCAAAGGTACAGGTTTCCTTTATTGTCGGCTCTACTAATCAGGCTTCAGATTTAAGGGGAAACAAAACAAATGCAACCTTTCACAAACAGGTAAATTAGAGGTGGTTATTTATCACTCAAAGATTCATTTCAAACAACTCTCCTCGAAAATATGTATGTGTTTGCCTGCAGATCATGACCTTGGAGGCTAAGCAGGGGCACAGACAAGCAAGGCTAAGAGGTGGAGACCTGCCAGGGGCAGATAAAGCAGACACGATGCCCATGCAACACTGGGAAGCCCAAGGACCCAAAGAAAACCCTCCCTTTTTTGGCTCAGATGGAGGCTGAGAGAGAAGACAGTGCCTCACACGCTATCATTTCCAACCTCAACAGGCTCTCTTAAGACTCAACCCTGAGCTCGTTTATTATTTTTTTATGGGTCCAAAGGGGCATATTGTGAAAAAATGTGGGGTGAAGAGATGACAAGAGATTAACTACATTCTACAATACGTGTGAATTATTTCCCTTGTGAGAGGATTACATATTATGAGGCAAGTAAGAAAGAAATCTTTCCTTACATCGAATGTTGCAAAACCAGGGTTCATTGGCTTACACCATGTTAAAAAAAACAGAGGTGTCAGATTTAATATAGAAAGAGTTGGCATGCAGATTTGATTTCTTTTATTGAAAAAATAAGACTTTCTGATGAAACTGGCTTCCACTGGCTGAGCCTCTTTAGAAGAGATGAGCCCCACCTTGCCCCCTTCTCCACCCCCCGAAGCGCACATGCTGCTCCCCTGAATGACCTGTCCAGCCTTTGTGAGCATCCTGCAATCTCTGCTTTGAACAAGCTCTCTCAGAATTGATATTTGCTTTGAAAAATTTGCTTGTGTGTGTCTGATTCCATATTGACTCCTTGGTCAGTTGGGAAAATAACGTGGTATGTCTTGTAATTCACACTGCTGGGGAGGCTCTCACAAAGGATGGTTCCTAAGGCCCCACACAAACTGCTTTGCGGGAACTGGAATGGCAACCCCTGCTCTTATCTCCTATCCACATGTGGGCACACAGACACAAACACCACCGCCACCAATACTCTTTCTTTCTTTCTTTTTTTTCTTTTTTGGCTGCCCTGAGGCATGTGACGTTCTGGGCCAGGGATCAGATCCATGCGGCAGCTGCAACCTGTGTCCCAGGATGCCTCCGATCCTGTTGCACCACAGTGGGCACTCCACCAATACTCTTTTATAATTGGACTGGAGTGGCTAAGGCCACCCCATCTGGCCTCCTGGGGCACTGTTTATAGGAATGACAATGATTTAGAACAATCTACTAAAGGGGAAGGGTTTGTTTCTGAGCAAGAACAATCCCTGGGGGGAAAGAGAAGATTTCTGGGAAAGATGGCCTGGAAACCCTCCCTGAGGAGAGTGGAGGAAGCAGGCACACAGAAAGGCCAGTGCTTGAGCCTGGGGAAGCACAAGGGGTGTTCTGTGAAGACGTTTAATTTGGAGATACCCCTCCCTTGTTGTATGGAGCATGGGACACGGCAATAATTGTATTTTCATGCTGTAAGTAAGTGTACTTAGTAAGGTCTGATACATCTTACAGCCTTGTGAGGGGGTGTGAGACCAGAGGGGCAGGGAGAGGCAATAAGTGAAGTCTGGGCTGCTGTGTTAGTCAGCTAGGACAGTCATCAAGAGGACCACAGACAGAGTGGCCTGAACAACAGAAATTTATGTTCTGCCAGTTCCAGAGACTAGAAGTCTGAGGTGAAGGTGTCAGCAGGGTGGGTTTCTTCTGAGGCCTCTCTCCTTGGCTTGTGGACGGCTGTCCTCTCCCAGCGCCTTCTCACGGTCTTCCCTCTGAGTGTCTGTGTCCAACATTCCTCTTCTTGTAAAGATATCATTCATACTGGATTAGGGCTCACCCAAATGGCCTCCTTTTAATTGAATTACCTCTTTAGAGACTCCAATTAGAGTCATACTTTGAGGTCCTGGGGTTAGGGCTTCAACATATGGATGTTAAGGGGAATTTTAAGGGGCTGCAATCAAGCCCATAACACATGGTGTACAGTCACTGTTCCACTGGAGTCCGTGCTGACACTCAGAACAGGGGCACAGCATCCTCTCAGATGACTTTGTCCTGGAGCCCAGGGAGAGGCCCAGCAGCAGAGTGAGCGCCTATTCAACCCTGGCCCTACTACTCTGAGAAGCAAGCAGTGCAGGGGCGGTGAAAGGACAGCCAGAGTGCAAGAGAAGACTTCCTCATTGCCTACATGTACATGCTGATCCTTGAGGGTGGGCGGAGCTGAGCCTTGAGTTAATCTCTTAGAAAACAAGAGTGGGAAAAGATGATTCAATCTGCCATGCTCTCTTGTGCTGATGGATGTCTAGGGTCATCTCTGTTCTATAAAAAGAGGAAGACCTATACTAAACACCACTGTGAAGTGACTGTGTGACCTCAATCCAAATCTTTTCTTTTGTAGGTCTCAGTTTCTGCATCTATATAATGGGCAAGAAGAAGTTTGGATGATATGAATGAAAAACAACCCCTTGATTCCAAGACAGCTGTTCACTGTAGTAGCTCATGAAAAATCGGCAGGGTGGTCTCAAACAGACCTTGGCATGAAAGGCAAAGAAACAAACCTCCAGTGGGAAAAACCTATTGACTCTAATAATAGAACCTTGGTACCTAGCCCAACACCAGGCCTGGCATTAACTAAGACTAGAGAAAGCACAGTTCTAGAAGTAGAGCATGGGGAGAGAGGGTTCTGGGGCTCTCTTGGGAGCTCTAGAATATAGAAGTCACCACCAACTCTCCAGCAGAGGCCTGTGCTTGCTACAGGTGTTGCTTTTGTGTATAGATACTCATCTCTTTTTTTGGGGGGGAGGCCTATTGGTACTTCCTGCAAAGTTTTTTTTTTTTTTTTTTTTTTTTTTTTTGAGGATGGCAAAAAAAAGAAAAAAGCCTAAGGAGAGAAACTTCCATTTCACTTGGAGTTAAATGGATCAAAATAGGGACAGCTTAATGGGCTGAAATAGACCTGCAACTTTTCACCATCAGAAATTACCACCATCTCAAAAGCAGATGCTTACCAAAGGAAGAAACCACTAAGGATGCACACTCACTAAAGAAATCAATTTGCATCCTAAGGCAAGAGGAGATGTTATAAAAACTTACCGAAGAGCAATATTTTTTTTTCCCCTCAGAAAATAAAACTATAAAAAGGGATGAGAATTTCAGACAGGAAGAAAAAATAGTCACAGGAGATGCACCTTACAGAGGACGATGGATGAGTATGCTAAAAGACACAGATACTAAATAATTTACATTCCTATAGATCTAGCATATTCCTCTGTAATGTGTTTTGTTATTTATACCAACTGCGCTATAAAAATCTCACCACATTCTCTAGGCTACTTCAAGTTATACCCACACAGACAATGTAATTTCTCATCATATGTCTTTATACTGGTTACTGGGCCTTGTCATCTTTTTTGATTTGCAAATAAAATACTCTGTTCTCTTCAGGAAACTTATCAGAACCATCCAGCCCTGAACAGAGAAGCATTTCAAGATGAAAAGAGAAGCAAAATCATATTCTTTTAGCAAGCAAGATAAAGATTCACACATAATTAGGCAGGGACTATAGGATTATTTAAGTGGGTATATCTTTTAAGAATAATCAAACTGCTATAAGCTATTCAAACACTGGGGCCAGTCCTGAAAAAGAAAGGGAACCGACAGGGTGTTTGTTGAGGACAAAGAAAGCAGGGAAGGGAAAGAGGGAGGGACAAACAATGGTTTAACAGTATCTGTACCTGCCAGGCCCTGTGTCATTCATTGATGAAGCAGGGATTAGCAATCCCACTTTACAAATGAGGAAATGGAGGATGAGAGTTAATTTGGCAAAGCAGATGGAAAGAGGCAGATATTCCATTCTTTCTGTCTCCAAGCCTTTGCACTTTCCCATGCACTAATACCCAATGCCGCCATCACATCTAGGGGCAAAATAAAGGTCTCTTAGAGTAATCATTCATTCACACGCCATTTATAGAAGCCCCGCCTCCCACCCGTTTCTCAGATACTGAACTAGATGCTCAGAATAGAGACATGAGGAAGACAGTTGGTGCTGACAACACCCGCCACTGTTCCTGGAACACACTGTCCAACAGACATCATCCTGGACACAACCTGTTATTTTGTCATAGGAAAGAACAAATCCGACTCCGTATTAGATCTGTTTTACTTTAACCTTTGTATTTTATTGCTTTTGCTACAAACTAAGAATGTTGTCTACAGCCTGAAATAGACACGACAGCCCATTCTCAAGGCTGTGACCTTTACCGGTGTAACACTTTCCCATTCATATAGAGACAGAAAGTTGCAGAACAGAGAGTAACATTTGTCTTGTTGGAGAATTACAGGAACATGGTGACCTGAGTGACCTGATCTACCAGGACAGCTACAAGAGCAAAGGATTCCAACTCCAGGAAGTTTGCAACAACCAACCACACCCCTCCCCTACTAGTATAAAAGAAGCCTGAATTCTAACTCTGGTACAATGGTTCTTTGGGACACTCATCCACCATCTTCTTGGTCTTCTGGCTTTCTGAATGCAGTCACTAATGCAGTCCTTGCCCTAATGACTGGTCCCCTTTCAATTCAGTGGCCTGTTTTACAGTGAGCAGTATGTGCTTGGACTCAGTAACAATTTCATATGCTCTTTACACCAACCCCATGTTAGAAACCATTATCCCCACTTTACAGATGAGGGAAAGGGGGGTTCAAAGAGGTTTAGTCGCCTGTCTAAGCTCTCTTCCCATATATAATCCCAGGCCTGCCTGAATGCTTCCCCACACCACTTCCATCCACTATCTCAATAAATAAATCAAGTTTCATGCCAGCAAGTAGTTTAAACCTGGTTGGTCAGGAAATAGTCTATACAAGTGATTATCATATAAGAAAGAATTAGTGCATTTATTTCCTTACTTCGTAGCTGCCTTCTCTGATAATGAGGTGATCACAGCTAAAGTCACAACTGCTAAGCTAAAATGTTAATTCACTCCGTAGTTTATGCATCCATTTTCAACTTTGTGCATCTATTTGCTGGAATTAGCCTTCTCCCTCCACTGCAATCATAACTGCCTATCAAGGAATGTATATGACTTTGAATAAATGAGCTAAAAATTTCATATTTTTGCATTTCATGGTAGGGAGAGAAGATCAGGCCAATATTTTCACATAACAGATTTCCAAATGAGGCAAGAGGCAACACGTAGAATTCATCAGAGAAGTGCAAGCTGTACTTGTGAATTTTCCTGTAGCCCTTTGCTGCTCTTGTTTCTTCAGCAAGCCCCTTAGATTCTGATAATGACAATCTCTTCTTATAGTCACAGATTTAAGGCAAATGTTCTACAAACTCCAAAACCCTTACAGCACATACAAAGTCAAGCTAAATATCTAAAATTAATGTACAGGCAGAATAGCAGCAGTATACAGTTAAAGTGCCTTCTATCCTGGGGACAGCAAACTGTAAACAAATCATTCATGTCCTCCTGGTTACCTATTCAGAAGTGTACCTGCCAGGTTGGCTTCTAAATGGATCTGCTCAAGAAGAGTCCATTTTATTTTATTGGGAAGGAGAGATATGAATTTGAGCCAGAAGGTTAATATGAGTTTAAGAGGACTATAGGGTTATCTTGGTAATTAGAGGCTCTCCAGGAGGTTAATTACCCACACCCAGCAGTCACAACTCTCATAATGTATCAGCAGTTACAAAAATGTGTGTATAGCAGAGAACTCTATTCTGCATTCTGAATGATATTACTTTACTCACCTTTTTTTTTTTTTTTGGAGGGCTGAGTTAAAACAATATTTTTGATCCATTCAGAAAAAAAAAGAAATGAATGTCATTCAAGTGTCCACAGGAATGTGTATATGTGTGTGTGTGTGTGTGTGTGTGTGTGTATACAACAATGCGGCTGAGATTTGTACAAATTAGAGAGTGAGAGCAAGAATGTGTATGAGAGAAAAAGAAGAAGAGAGACAGAGTGAAAGAGAGAAGGAGATAGAGATTCAACTGCTTTTTGAAAACTTTAGCAGGATAGTTTACCAAAGAAAAGAGCACCTATGATGGAGAATCCTGGCAGGTGGGCAGAACTGGAAGGCAAATTAGCGTAATTCAGATGACCTGCAGGTTCTTAAATCTCTATTCGGGAAACTTCGGAAAACCATCTGTTGTGTGTTAGCCAGAATCATGATGGGATTTTTATTAGACTTTCATCTAAATCACCATCATCTCTCACCTGGGTCCCTGTATTAGCCCCCACCTGACCCCTGTTCCCAGTCCTGGCCTCCCTGCTACTGAAGCCCTTCCCCAGCCCATCTCTGCCCAGCAAAGCGTCCAGCCATCTCTCACCCTGCCAATCCCATCAGCCTCCCCTCCCCGCCCCCCAATGGTTTTCTACAACACTTAGGAGAAAACTCAAGAATCCTTACTGCAACCCTGTGTGCTTTCTCCAACTTGATCCACCAGCCCTACTGCCCTCTAACCTTTATACCCTTAATCATACTGGCCTTGGTTCTATTTCCCCAACAGAATCTTGGCTTCATGTCACCTAATGTCACCTCCTCAAAGAGGCCCTCCTAACCAATCGGCTGAACGTCGCCTTCCACCTCCTCGCTTTTAGGCACTATCCTGGAACCTTCTTTGAGTGGCCTCCGAGAGCCTGTGTCGGAAGTGATGGCATCTCTTCATCGATCATCGTCTCCCCATCCTTCCTGACCTTCCTGCATCCCTGGGACGTAGCACAGTCCCCCCGGGGCTGGCAGAGCCCAGGGGTTGCTGCCTGTGGGTAATTCTGCCTGGCAGCAGCCTGGAGCTACTGTCTGTCTTGGAGTGTGGCGATGAAGCCGAATCCTTAGGAAGAGGTCAGGTCTTGTGACACCATATGGTAATAATTAAAACCATGACGATTCTAACTACACTTTTACTGAGTACCTGTGATAATCCAAAGGCCCAAACATGTTTGGTCAGTTAGCATTCATGTAGGTCTGTTAAGGATGTGAAAGCTGCTAAAGATTAGTTTGGGGAGGTGAATTCAAGTGCCTGGAAAAACCACTCTTCTATCTTTTGAGTCACACTCTGCAGCCTCTCCCCCGTTTTGCACCCAGAAGCCTTCTCCATCCCCCCTGGACACCACCTTTCTGGGGACAAAGCAGTAAGTGATCTCAGGCAGATTCCCCAGCTAATGAGAAACCCTCCCTTTTCCCTGCTGGGAGGTAATGGGTTCAACTAGCTGAGAACATCGTCTCTCCAGGAGGCCGGGACTCTGCCACAAAGGAAAGGAGCCCATGAATATAATATGAGGTGTTATTATTCTGGCAAGAGAATTCTGATTCTGGACCCGGTATGTGCTGTAGCCCACTAGGATGATTGGGAAAAAAGAATTATAATAACTATTTTTTGGCAGCCTGCAGTCTTTCATCTTTATATGATGATAGATAGCAATGCTTTAAAAGGACTAAAACAGGGCTGGAATATAATAATAATCTTTATTATGTGTAATGCTGTAAGAGTTTTAAGAATGCTTTGATATAAAATATCAGGTTTGATCCTAATAGTGGTCCTTTGAGGTATATGGAATAGCAATTATTTGCCACATTTTACAGGAGGGGAAACCGAGGCCCAGGGCAATTAAACAGCTTCCAAGGCTCCAAGCTAATCATGACAGGGAAGGCTCAGAACCCAAGGCACAGATACCCAGTCCAGTGTTTAAATAAATCATTCCTGGTGAACGGCCTTAAAGGAGAAGATCAGGGAGTTTCCGTCGTGGCTCAGAGGTTAATGAAGCCGACTAGTATCTATGAGGATGCGGCCTCACTCAGTGGGTTAAGGATCCAGCATTGCCATGAGCCATGGTGTAGGTCGCAGACGCAGCTTGGATCCTGCGTTGCTTCTGTGGCTGTGTTGTAGGCCGGCAGCTACAGCTCCGATTTGACCCCTGGCCTGGGAACCTCTATATGCCTCAGGTGCGGCCCCCAAAAGACAAAAAGACAAAAAAAAAAAAGAAGATCCGAAGAAACTGGAGGGTGTGTGTGTGTGTAGGACCTGTGGATTCTAGTGAGTGGCTCTTGGGTCTAACAGATCATTTTAGCAGCATGAACACAATATAACAAAGCTCTACCTTCTCAGCACCGTCATCCAGTCCATATCAGACTGTCACACTATAAATCACAGCATCATAGGAACTACCCTGGCTTCAAGCTTCCCAATAAAGATACTCGATATGTAGGGAAAGAATGTTCCATAAGCCTCTTTCACATCTATTTTCTCATCCCGTGCCTTATGGAGGTTTTTTCCCCCTCCTCTTATAGTGTGTATTGCTGCTGTTTCTGTCTTAATGAATTATAGGAGCACGTTTTATGGTTTCAGAAACAGCCCTCTCCCGCAGTGAATCACCTGGCAGCTTTCTCTTGCTCTGCCGTCTCCCCAGAAAAGAAACGAGGAGCAGAGCAGCACACTTCTTCAGCAAAGATGGACTTTGCTTTAACTGCAGCGTTTGGCTCTCTCTCTTTTTTACCTCCGAGGCCAGGATGGCTCACAGGGCTCTGCTCCTGAATTTTCTTTTCCGATTATCGACAAGGGGGCCGCAAGTCAAGGCAGAGATGATACACCTGCTCGCTTTCAGGAAAGGCAAAGGCCCCGCCATCTACTCTCCAGGCACAAGAGTGTATTCAGAGGAACCCGCAGAAACCTCCAACTCCACCACCCATCTGCCCGAGAGAAATAGCTTCATTTTGCAACCCACTGTTCACATACGTTCAGGTTCGCGCTCCTGTGGAAGGTGAAAGCAGTTGAGGGAAAGTCAGGGTGATGAATGCCGCCTCCCTCCAGGCACTTACCTCCAGAAAATGCTCTGCCTGCTGTTCTCGATCCAGTTTCCGTGAAGTTGTTGTAATCAGACCTGTGTGGAAATGAGAATATTTGACTTTTAAATATCTGGGGCAAGCAGCTCACCGCGTGTGGGAAACAAGTCCAGTTACAGGAGAAGCAAAAGCGGCGGGAACAGTAACTCGCCAATCCTCGGTGGCACGCGGATGGTCTCAGGGTTGGTCTTGGAACAACGTAAAATTTACAGAGAAAACCTGAAAACTCTGTTTCTGGCTTCTGTTTAGCACAGTTTGAGGTATAATCACTTTGGGGATGGAAAACCTCCCTAAAGAACTGTTGTTTTTTTTCTGATAAGGAGGAATTTCAACGATTCGTTTGCATATGACTGAAATTCTACCGCAGGAACCTCATTAAAGATTTTAGACTTCTTGAACAATTAATAGGTGGTTGATGGGATTAGATTCAGGCTATGAAATGGCACTTTCTTATTTAACTTTGTTTATCCTTCTATGAGTTTTAGGTGACACTTGGCAAAGAAGGTTATTTCTATAACAACGACTTGTACATATAATTAATACCTCAAATTGAATACATCATACATAGAAGACCTTACTTTGTTTTACTTGTTTATATCTTTACATAAAATCAGCTCCACGTGGGAAATACCTATCTTTTCTCTGAATGGCATTTCTCATAAATGAGTCACTCCTTTGAGTTTAAAAACAAAGAAAAGGGAAGGAGAACAAAAGGGAAGGAGGAGACGAAACCTTCCAGGCCACCCAGCTTATTGCACCAATTTGTCCTTTGTGGGTTTTATTATGGTCATTGTCAAATGGCAATTAGGGTGTCAAATTTACCTCCCATTTCTTTTTTTTTTTTTTTTAAATTTTATCAAAAAATTTCCTTTGGCCACACTGTGGCATGTGGAAGTTCCTGGCACCACAGCAGTAACACTGCTGGATCCTTAACCAGCTGAACCACCAGGGAACTCCCGTGTTTCATTTCTTGATTCTACAATGTCCCTGAAGACAAGAGACTGGATGGGGCACAAGCTGATGGAGAGGAAAGAAGAGAGAAATGGCTTGAAAGGCTCACTCCCAACTATGCTGAGGTACATGAAATATGGAAAAGGTATTTTATCGAGATCTGCTGAGGCACTCGTGATTTTGTTCTACACAGAGGTGGTAGGTAGAAGTACATGATTTTAGAGAAATCCAAGAAAAGGCTACATGGCCTTCCAACTAAAATCCCACAGGGGACAGCATAGCTGTTTACGAGCTGACCCCACTCCCCGCCACCACTCACATCTGTCCACACTCCCCATGGAGTGGGGGGGACCTATGTTCCATTGCACGGAGATCTGCCTTCCCACGAACACGTCTATCAAGGAATCACTGACTGACAGTACCCACCCTGGCCAGGCACAATAATAACTGCTTGCATGAGTTGTCTCACCACAAGAGGCTCCAATAAGGAACATGCTTCTGCCCCAAAACTAACTGGGAGAATTCAGGAGGGGCCAACAGGAGAGAGGAGACCAACCTCCCAGAACCCTTGGTGCTGGAATCCATCATGGCTGAGAGAGGTACCTGGCACCAGGAAGGACCCTGAGTCAGACCAAATATGGGCCAAGCAAGATGATTGGCCAGAGACAACCTGGAAACCAACCCCATTCCCATAAAACCTGAGACTGCAAGCCACACAGCAGAGCAGTTCTCCTGGGTTCCCTTACTCTGCTGCCCTCCACCTGGGCACCCCTTCCCAATTAAGTTTTTTGCCTTGTCAGCAAGTGTGTCTCCTCGGATAATTCACTTCTGAGTGTTAGACAAGAGCCCACACCAAGCCCAAGAAAAGGTCCCCCTCTTCCTGCTACAGTTTCTGGAATGTGCCCCACCTTACTGCTTCATCCACAGATTTTTCAAATTTAGCTCGGATGTTAGAGAGGGGAACTCTCTCTCCCAGGGTTAGAGGTCCAGCTGATATATTCCAACAGAAGGAGTATACCCCACCACGGTACCATCTCTTGCCCTTTACTGCAATCTTTTGCTTACACGTCTGTATTTTCCCATGAGAGAGGTTGACAGAGTGACTTTTGGGTGCCTGCCTTTGGCTTCAGAAGCCTGAGCACCCACCTAAGCCCCTGGCCTAATATAAACAACATTTTTAGTAATCAGTTAACAGAAGTAGCTTTAGAAGAGATGGATGACTCATATTCTAACCTTCTGTTTTGCCACAGACAGACTTGGCATGTGTTTGTTTAGGAAGGTATTGTTGTGTGTGGGGAGAGCATCTGTGGGTGGGGGGAGGGCGCGTGCCTTAGTTTTTCATTTAGAACCACTTTCTGAGTTCCTCTCCGCAAATGGCACCGTTCTGGGCATCTCCGGATATAAAGACGTTAGAGGTGACGGAGAGAGGACTGCTATTAAGACTTTCAGGGGAGAGAATCGGCAACTTCCCTTCCCCAGCTGCCCATGAGAACCTCTTGGGAAGCTCAAAAACCATAGATCCTGAGTAGCCTCCACCTGACTCTCTCAGGGTAAGTCCTGGAAATTGTCTTCTGATTCTAAGAGAGGGTCTTCTGCAATTCCATTGTCTCATGTTGAATCTCACTATGACTTTTATTTTTTTATTTTTATTTTTTTTTTATTTTCCCACTGTATAGCAAGGGGGTCAGGTTATCCTTACATGTATACATTGCAATTACAGTTTTTCCCCCACCCTTTCTTCTGTTGCAACATGAGTATCTAGACATAGTTCTCAATGCTATTCAGCAGGATCTCCTTGTAAATCTATTCTAAGTTGTGTCTGATAAGCCCAAGCTCCCGATCCCTCCCACTCCCTCCCCCTCCCATCAGGCAACCGCAAGTCTCTTCTCCAAGTCCATGATTTTCTTTTCTGAGGAGATGTTCATTTGTGCTGGATATTAGATTCCAGTTATAAGTGATATCATATGGTATTTGTCTTTGTTTTTCTGGCTCATTTCACTCAGGATGAGATTCTCTAGTTCCATCCATGTTGCTGCAAATGGCATGATGTCATCCTTTTTTATGGCTGAGTAGTATTCCATTGTGTATATATACCACATCTTCCGAATCCAGTCATCTGTCGATGGACATTTGGGTTGTTTCCACGTCCTGGCTATTGTGAATAGTGCTGCAATGAACATGCGGGTGCATGTGTCTCTTTTAAGTAGAGCTTTGTCCGGATAGATGCCCAAGAGTGGGATTGCAGGGTCATATGGAAGTTCTATTATTTTTTTTTATTTTTTATTTTTGCCTTTTCTAGGGCCATTCCTGCGGCATATGGAGGTTCCCAGGCTAGGGGTCGAATAGGAACTGTGGCCACCAGCCTACACCAGAGGCACAGCAACGCGGGATCGGAGCCACATCTGCAACCTATACCACAGCTCACGGCAATGCTGGACCCTTAACCCACTTAGCAAGGCCAGGGATCGAACCCACAACCTCATGGTTCCTAGTCGGATTTGCTAACCACTGAGCCACAACGGGAACTCCTATGACTTTTATTGACACAAATTTTTCTGCCCATCAAAGAATGAAACACACTGAGCGGCGATGGTATTCAGATCAGACTTTGGGCTGTGCGTGTGTGTGTGTGTGTGTGTGTGTGTGTGTGCGCGCGCGCGTGCGTGCACACGATGGCGATCAAGGGCGAGATGGAGATGTGTGAATGCACTGGCGGACGAGGTGATAAAGGAGGAATAAAGAGGAGCCTGCTCTCTGAGTCACATCTACTCAGGGTCAGCACGTCTCGCCAGGGAACGTCTGACACATAAATGGGATGTCTTCACTTTCAGGCCATGCTGTCCCACAAGGTCATCTGTCACAGAGGCTCTTTCCAAGTGAGAAGTAACTGTGTTCTCGAAAGGGAGCAGGAGGCTTTCAGGGCCCTTGCCCCCTCTTCAGGGGGCATTTTCTGTTAGAGGTCACCATGCGAATGAAAAATACTTGTTATATGGAGGCTATAAACGTGTGAAAGGGCTGTCAGCTTCTGCTCTTATTTTCCTGCTGCTCTTCCAGGCACAAAAGACCAGGAGCCCTTTTGCCCTCTGTCCCCCTGTGGGTTCTCATGTCATTTCAGGTCTCCCCGCCAGGGTCATGCAGCCACGGCCCCTTGCGGTGTGACAATGCACAGGAAAGAGGTCAGCTTCCTCTCTGATTATCCCGAGGGCTATTCTTCAGGAAAGCCACTTCTTTTCACAATGCCCACGTGGAGGTGGAAGAGCAGCGAGGCTCCCTTCCATTTGCACACTGTCCCCAGGACATGCTTTTCACATATTTATCAGCCAAGCCAGGCAGACTTCCTGAAAAGTCTGAAAGGACTCACACACAACAGTGAATCTGGAGCTGTGAGAAAGCCAGGCCGTTCTAGTTCCTGGAGGAAAGACAAGGAAACCTCTGCATGTCTCAGTTCTCTGGATTTCTATCACCTGTATTCCCACGGATCGAAAGTCAGAGGCAGAGAACAAAATCTAAGTCAAAAGTGAAAATCCACAGGAAGTGGGATGGAGGTGCGGAAAGAGACAAGGTGCAGCTTCTGAGGGTACAGGGTTTCTTCAGGGGCTGATGAAAATGCTCTCAAAGTATAGACTGTGGTGACAGTTGTACAGTTCTGTAAGTATTCTGAAAACTACTGAATGGTATACTTTAAAAGGTGATGGTTATTGCAAGTAAAGTATATATCAGTAAAGCTCTTTCAAAATCAGTGGGGGAATCTTAAATTCGGCTTTTTTTAGATTTTAACAAGTCGTTTATGTTTGGAGGAGACAGACCTGTAAGAATACTTAAATGACTGAATGACTAAGTGAGATAAGTCAGACAGAGAAAGACTAATACTGCACAGTATCACCCCTATGTGGAATCTAAAGTGAAAATCACAAAAAAGAAGCAGACTCGCAGGTACAGAGAACAAAGCAGTGGTTACCAGTGGGGAGAGGGAAGGGGGAGGGTAATACAGGGGTAGGCGACTCTTTGGTAGAAAACAAACTATAAGGCTCTACTATACGACATGGGAAATATAGGCAGTATTTTATGACTACAAATTAAGTAAAACCTTACAAAATTTTTTTTTCTTTTTTTTTTTTTTTTGCCTTTTCCAAGGCTGCACCTGCAGCATATGGAGGTTCCCAGGCCAGAGGTCGAATCAGAGCTGTAGCCACTGGCCTACGCCAGAGCCACAGCAACACGGGATCCGAGCCGTGTCTGCAACCTACACCACAGCTCAGGCAACGCCGGATCCTTAACCCACTGAGCAAGGCCAGGGATCAAACCCACAACCTCATGGTTCCTAGTCGGATTCGTTAACCACTGCACCATGATGGCAACTCCCAATACTTCTTGAGAATCACTATATTGTATACCTGAACTTCTATAAAATTGAACAGCAACTATACTTCAATAAAAAGACAATTAAAAAATACTTAATTGAATGAGGGAGTTCCCATCATGCTTAGGGGGTTACAAACTTGACTAGCATCCATGAGGATATGGGTTGGACTCCTGGCCTCGCTCAGTGGGCTAAGGATCCAGTACTGACATGAGCTGTAGTGTAGGCTGCAGACAAGGCTCGGATCTGATTTCGCTGTGGCTGTGGTGTAGTTCAGCAGCGGCAGCTCTGATTCGACCCCTAGCCTGGGAACTTCCATATACTGCAGGTACAGCCCTAAAAAGCAAACAACAACAACAAATAACCAAACCAAAACAACAACAAAAAGTCTGAATGAATGATTAAATGAATGAGTTTAGGAATCTGGCAGGAAGAGGGGTTGGAATGAATACTGCCATCAGGTTTGTCCATGAGGAAATCTGAGACATAAGAATGATGAACAGAACATTTTGGGTTAGAGGCACAACTAGTAGTTCTTTGCACTGACAATAAGCCTTGTTGCCAAGACAGAGCCAGTTAAACCAAGAAGAAGTAAAAGCCTTCTTCCTTCTAAAGTACGTACTTAGCACGAGCTATGGAGCCTTAGCAGCATAGTGTGTTTTACAGTCAGATAGGAATAAGGCGAGCCATCCCTCAGCATCCAGGGGAATTGTCAAAATTGCTAAAAGCTGCATCTTTGTTGTAGCCGAATGCAGGTGGGCCTTAGAACAGGGCAGACACTGAAACAGAGAAACCTCCCTCTTCAACTGCTCTGATTCATCCCTGCAGACGGGAACCTCATCATGTAATCTCTGCAAGAGAGAGGCGTGTACATCACACATGTAACTGTAGACCCATTGGGCGCAGTAAATTGGGGACCGACATGATGAAATTGAATTTCAAAGTTAAATCACAGACAAGCATTTGAATGTGGTTTGGAGATATAAACAAACACATCATTTGATATAATTACATATGCAAACCTCCAATTTAGGAGGGGAATTACGCCAGTCCTAAGTGAATGATACTTAGTAAGGGGGGGGAAGCATATGGCTGGAACCATGCAATTACTTTAAAAAGAGCTGCTTTTGATTTTTTTTTGTTGTTGTTGTGGAAATGGGGGAAAATCTAACGACCTTTTTGAGAAACAGTCTGAGCATGAAAATGAAAATGTGGCTGCCTGTTCAAAAAAGAACTCAAAATGTTCTAAGTAGTTATGGTCGGAGAAGTGATACTTGTAAGCATGACATCTTTTCCCTGCCTGTTCTCCCTGTGGGTGTCCTGGGTCGCAGCTGTGTCATCTATTGCCATGACATTGACATTTCCTTTAAGTGCTACTTGAAGCAGTGTAGGTCTTGGCTGTATCAGCATAATTTTCCAAGACTGTTGGGAGCTGAGTTTGGTATGACAAATACAACGGGAACATCAGCCTTGTAAGCTACATTAGCGCTTACTCTTTTTTTTCATATCCCATTACCTCTGCTTACTATTTTTCCATGTCTACTCCTGCTATCTGGTCAACCCATTCCCTATCCCTTCCAGATAGTTCAGACGCCACCATCTCTGCAAAGCCTTCCCTCTAGCATTTTGCTTGTAACTCACCTCTTGGCTGCATCTCTCTCTAGACCACACAGTTTCAGGAAGGCTTTGGGCAGTTCACCAGCTGAGCTCAGGAGCCTAGATCAGGGCCTCTTACATTTGTTGAATATAAAAATACTACTTGTACAGCACTCAATATTTGGCTCTAATTATTTGGTAGAGTCAGTCTTCTCCAGAAAATGAGCAAAAGGGTAGTAAAATAGATCTTATTCATCTCATGTCCCTGGCATTTAATATAGAACCTGATGCATTGAAGGTATCAAGCAAAACTTGTTTGAATAAGGATGACACAGAGGCAGTCTCCCAGAATTCTCAATGTTGTTTTATACAATTTTCTTAATAGCTCCAAAGCCTGGGAGTTAAAGTTATCTGAATGCCTGCTTCCTTCCTTTGAATAATTGTAATGTTTTCCCAATTTTTGGCCACCCTCTTTCATGGCAATAGTTGGAGGTCATTAGAACAGTTCCTGGTTATCTGCTTTCTTTCAAAATGTTTATTACAGTTGATTTACAACATTCTGTCAATTTGTCCTGTACAGCGAAGTGACCCAGTTATACATACATATATACACTTTTCCTCATATTATCTTCTCTCATGTTCTGTCACAAGTGATTGGATAGAGTTCTCTGTGCTCTACAGCGGGGCCTCATTGCTTATCCATTCTAAATGTAATAGTTTGCATCTACTTCATGATCGCCTTTTATTTTTTTTTTAATTTATTTTTAAAACATTTTCGGCAACTGGTTAAAGATCTTAATCTTTCATGTTAAACACAGGAGCTTTGTGCCTATTCCACGTTCTCCCACATCCTGGTTTCCATGTAGGGTATGGAGAAAGGTGGGCAAATAGCAGCACCCAACGTTTGCTGAGTACTATGTGCCAAACACTGTACTACATAGTTCACATAAGAGTTCAGAGAAATGAGAACTCTGTTTAGAGGAGGGAACTGAGTGCCCCAGGTCACTCTTGAGTGAGCCATGATTCAAACTCAGGGAAGCTTCTTGACTCTTCCTAGCAGACAAGGATGCAGAGCCGTGGCACAGCCACCCACACAGGAGCCAGGAGCCCTGGGTCCCAGTTTCTGCTCTGTCAATAACTGGTTATGAGATTAGAGCAACCGCATCATTCTTTTCTAGATCTGTTTCCTCATCCAGGCATGCCCTAACGTTTCTTTGAGTGTGGAGAATCTAGTGATACAGAAACATTAAAGGCAAACATTCTTCCTTCTGCCTTTCCTGCTCTCTCACCTGACACCACTTTCTTCTTGATGGAACTGAGGCCAGCTGTGCAGGACCTGGGTGGGTCCCCCAGGCAGGAGCAAGAGGTGCTGTGTCCTGGTTCTTATTTATCTACAAAATCAACACTTAACCATATACTTATTTCCCAAAAGGAGCAAAATAAAGACATCAATTAACCATGCATGCATGTTTTTAAGTAGCATAAAACAAACAAGCCCCTGTAGTTATTCTCATGTTTATTGTCTCTCCCACAAGATTCTACTTCTAGAAATGTAACAGAAGACCAAACCTGACTCCATATTGGATCTATTCCTTTAGCTCCAGGGCTCTGAGCCTTTGTAAAAGAATGTTGCCTATAGCCTAAAATATACATGACAGCCCCTTCTCAAGCCTCTGACTTTTAAAAGTGTAACATTTTTCCCTTTCATATAGAGATAAAAAGTTGCAGAACAGAAAATAACAATTGTCTTGCTGTCCCTTTATAGGAATGTTGTGACTAAGCCTCTGCCTACAGCTGCAAGAACAAAGGATCTCTGCACCAAGTAGTTTACAAAAACCAGCCACACCCCTTCCCCTTTTAGGATAAAAGCCTGATTCCTGACTCAGGTAAGATGGTTCTCTAGTCCACCATCTTCTTGGGCTGCTGGTTTTCCAAATAAAATCATTTCCTGCCCCCCAAACTCATCTCATTTATTGGCCTGTCATAAGGTGAGCCGTAAGAACTTGGACTCAGTAAAAAAAAAAAAACCCTCTGTTTCTCTCATGTCAGCCCAGTAGGAAGCCTTAAAATATTCCCTATAATATTTAGATATGAACATAAGGCTGTATACTGAATTTGGACAGAATGAAATGGACACAGGAAACACAAATTTCAGGATTATAGGAAAAATTAAAGTTGAGGTGAAGACATGTATTAGGTTTGCTTAAAAGAAGACTAAATAATGTGTGTTTAGGCTATATGTTTCTTTGAAAAGAAAAATACACACACACATATACACACATATATATACATATATATATACACACATACATATATGCATACATACACACACACCATATATAAAATATTAGTAATGAGGGGGGTTTAAAAAAGGATTTTGGAAATGGGCCCCATTAGTCATGCTTCTTAAGTAAGGGCTGTTTCCTGACTGAAAGATTTGGAGATGCTCAATTGAGTGCACAGTGCTGCTACTGAATTTCTATAGAACATCTGACAGGGGAAGTCACCAATGGAGCTTTAAGCCTGCAACTTGGACTTCTTTCTAAAGCACATAGTGATTTCCAAGATGCTTATAGAAGCTTTAAAACTGTGTACGTGTGGGTGCATTTTAAACCAAAGTATGAAGATTCTGTGGGTCAGAAGCATGGTTGTAGCTGTTGGTTTTCTGTGGCAGGTGAGTTTCTCTTGTTTTTCTTTGCAAGCCGATGGATGGCACTTCCCAATTCTGCCTGAGCAGCGGGGAAATCTTAGTCAGTGCTCTTCTGCCAGAAACACTTTCTCCTTTGGACAGAGGATTCTGTGGCTGCTACTGGTAGCAAAGGTGGGCAAAGAAAAATGTTGATGCTGGCACATGCTTTGCACCTTCACTTCAGGCCTAGTCGACAGATGGACTTGTCCACAGCCTGGAGGGAGAGTTCTGAGATACAGGCAAACCCAGCTCCCTCAATGTACCACCCCTTACATACGAGATCAATTAGGGGGTCTGGGTCAAGGCAACTTGTCATCAGAGTGAAGGATAAGAGAGCGGCTCACCAGAAGAAATGTTGAGAAGAATGTAGAGAAGGACTGTCGAAGCTGTATGGTGGAGACTATTTCCAAAGGCCACCTCCTCCGAATAATTCTCTCTTGTACCAGGTGGTCCTGCTATACACACCCATGTATGCACACACACACATACACTTACGACCAGAGATGCTGTGTACAAGTCTCATTTTGCCAGAATACCTGGATACTTACCAGTCCCATCTGTTCTTCCCTCAATTCCTCGCCTCATTGCCAATCCTCATGGCTGTCTCCCTCCCAATCAAACAGCCCTCCAGCTCTGCCTTCTGATTCAGCCTAGATGAAGAAGTATTTATGCACCTGAAGAAGTCTCTAGGCGATTTAGTGAAACCTTGAATGCCATATTGGATTTCTTCAGAGAAACGAAGCTGCAGATGGTGAACCAATATTAGGGATGTCGTATGAAATGAGGCCATTAACATACCACTGATGTGTGTGCTTGGATGTGCAATATGGCACACATCTCCCCCTTTCTTTCTGCCAAGATTTTTTTTTTTTTTTTTTTTTTTTTTTTTACAGAATCTGAATACTGGATGATCAAAATAAGGAAGAAGTGGCTGGAAATCTAAATTATGTGATAAGGATGAGTTTTAAAGATGATCTAGCCTAAGGATTATTTACCAACATCATGTACCATTAACCAGTAGTACATCAACATGTAACCAGTATCCAGGCTCTGGCATCAGACTGCTTTGCTTCACATTCCAGTACCAGACTGAGGCAACTGCCTGTTCTTCAGTGAGTTACTTAGCTTCTTTAAGTAAAATGAGGCTTATTAAATTAAATAATCAATTTTAAATGCTTAGCTTGGTTCCTGGCACACAATAAATGCTCAAAAATGTTACTCTTATTATTAGTTCCAAGAATGATGCCTGGAGCATCAAACGTGTCCAATGGTCTAATCTTGTTTCCTTCCAATCTTGAAATTCCCCTCATTTGGGCAACACGAATTATAAAATTTCTACTTCTTACCCTATCATCTGAAAGATAAGAAAACCAATGGTCACAGTTTAAATAACTTGTTCAAAGGCTTATTCATAAGAAATCCTTCATCCACGCATTGCTAAACTTTGAGAGGAGAGTCTATGTTCTTACTTCTCAAAGTGTGACATGGATTAGCAGCATCAGCATCTCCTGGGAGCTAAGTTAGAAATGCAGAACTGCAAGCTCCTTTCAGAAGTCAGTGATTTGTATGTATACTAAATTGTGGAAAGCCTGGCTCTAGACCAATCCTGTGCACACTTGGCTGTACACTAGAATCACTTGGGGAGTTTTTAAAAATACTGATGCCAGGGTCCCACTAGCAGGCATTTCTAAATTATTTGGTATGGGTAGATGCCTTGGCATAGGGATTTTTAAAAATCTCCATGTGGTTGTAATATTCCACCAGGGTTAAGAATCACTGTATACACAGTTGTTATCTCTGGGTGATGAGGTTATGATAATTAGCTTTCCTGGCTTATCTAAATAGTCTAGTTTTCCCTCAATCTACAACACGCAATTTTATAATACAAAATAATTCAAAGACCAGTAAAATGAAGCACTTGGTACTTCCTTGGTCATTTTACTTGGTTCAGTCACAGAAAAGGACTGAACTATGGTGGCCAGGCCTGTTTTGGCCTTAGATCTGAGACAGGCCTGTGTCTTTCCCTGATACCTCGGTACAGTTTGGTGTCACAGTTTGGCGTCTTCACACTGACACACTTTCTTATATTGTTACAACCTTTCCTAGCTCCTCTGGCCCCCAGGATCCTTGCATCAGAGGCAAAACCAGGCGTTGGCAGTGATGCTGAAGTAAGAGTTTTAACTAGAGAACCAACGCCCCCCCCACACCTGAGGAGGCAGCTACTGTGCCTGACAGCAGCTTTGCTGGGCCCATATCACCCCTCTTGTAATCTTGTAGCAACTACAAACCTTATGTCCTTGCTAGCAGCCCTGATAGCCGAGCTCCAAGCATTGCTTATCAGTTTCATTTTGTAATCTTGTTTACTCAGTTTCTTAGGCAAAAACACTGTCTGCTTGGGGAAGGGGGAGGGCCGGGCTGCTTGTGTGGGAAAAACAAGACCCGAAGTCGGTATTATATAAAAGCTACCCAGAACAAAGACCTGGTGCTCAGACTCTACAGGAACTACTCTGAGACCTGCATTGGTGCTGAATAAACCTGGCTAGTCCACATTTCCAAGTGACACTTGTCTCTTTCCACTGCCATGGTTTCTGCAACAAAAGAATATTTTTACACAAGGCACAGTGGAAAGAGTCAAAGGGATTCAACAGCAAGTCCCCGTATTTCCCCCTATGGGACTAAGAATCCAGCAAGGTAGATATAGACACATATGCAGATAACTGTGACAGATGTGAGCTAAGACACGCACTGGACAACTCTGGGTGCCCTCAAGACGGAAAAATTATTTCTGGATTGTGCAACTGGGAAAGATAAGGGAATGAGTTGAATTTGTCCTGAGCCTTTCATGGTGAATACCATTCTAACAGAGAAGACAGACCAGGTTAAAATGTCAAATCTGTAAGTAAAAATCGTGAAAGAGAAGGTTAATGAAAAAGGTAAGTCTGGGTTTAAATCTTGGCTCTGTTGTGTTTTAGCTGTGTGACCAAGGACAAGCTATGTCACTTAGCTGATCTCAGTCTCATCATTTTTTTGACACAGGATAGTAATAACTCCCTCAAAGGCTTTTGGTTAGAAATAATCCAGATGAAGTGCTTATCATGGTACTTTGCACTTAGCAGATGCTGTTGAAAAAAAAGAATATTGTAATGGGAAGAACAAATCTGATTCCTTATTAGATCTGTTCCTTTTCCTTTAAACTTTGGGCTCTGCTGCCTGTGCTTAATCATGCTTGCTTCCTACCTTTTGTAAAAGAGTGTTGCCAATAGCCTGAAATACACAGGATAGCCTATTCTCAAGGCTCTGATTTAAAGAGTCCCTTCATATGGAGATAAAAAGTTGCAGAAAAGAGAAAAGCATGTTTTGTTGCAGGTTTACAGGAACACATTGACCTGACCTAGGTGGACAGCTGCAAGAACAAAGGATTCCAGTACCAAGAAGTTTGCAACAACTAGCCAAGTCCCTTTCTCATCTTGCCTTTAAAATTATTTTGCTGAAATCCTTCTGAGATTTAGGGGTTTTCTGGGTACTAGCCACCCATTTCCTTGCATGGCTCTGCAATAACCCTTCTCTGCTCCAAACTCCAGTGTTTTCTTTGGTTGGTCTCACTGTGCATCCGGAACCTGAACTTGCATTCAGTAGCAGAAATAATCTCTATAAAAGGCAGTGCATTATCTTTTATTTTTAATCAAAAAGCCTAAGAGAAATGGGATGCTGTTTTTGCTTATACTCTAAAGGAAAACCTTACTGTCTCTAGTTTGGTCACCTCTGACAATGTCTGAAAATTTAATAAGCAAGCAACTAAAACTTGAAGTTTCCTTCTACTTATTCAAATGAACACTATAAAGTTCTTTAATTCCTGCCATACTCCAGAGGTGTGAAAACCACCACTGAACCCCCCCTTTAGGAATGATTTCACTGCAAATAATTTGTCTCTACATCTGTTTTCACGTGACATAAAATCAGAAGAATGGATAAAGTGTAAATTGCTCAGAGGATGTGCAAGTCTCAAAAACACACAATGTGTTTGTAGGCATGCAATCCTTTTAAGATCATCTTTGCTCTATGATTTACACAAGGTCGTAGGCAGGAGCAATGTTTTGAAACCCGATTTAAAAAATCTAGGGAAAATATCACTTGTTATGGCAAGCTTTGAAATTTATCAGAAGGCTGACAACACTTTTTTTTTAATATCACATCTTTTCCAGTTAATTTTCACATACTGAATCCTCTACTTGTGTCCTAAATTTCTATATACACTGTAAAACCTCATTTTTCATTCCACCTATCTGAGAACTCGTAATTGTTCTGTGGCTTGTTGAAGTTTACTTTTGTCCTACCTGAGTAAATTAATAGGGTGGAAAGGTCTCCAGGGAATATTTAATGTACTCCAGACAAACCATTTGCAAAGCACTTTAATTTTAACAACCACCGTTTTGATGTTCTAATTGCAAATGGGCTATGTAACTATTCATTAGAGTCTGTCCAAGTAGGCTTTTTGTTTGGCAACATTTTGTTAATAGTAGCATTAACCTTATGTGTTTATTTGAAATCAGTTAACATGTCTTTCCTAAAGTATTCTAGAATCTGCATTTTCAATTTCTGTAAAATCATCCTCAATAATTAATGAATTAATAGAATTTCACGGTCTTACTGTTCTTTAGGAAGAAGTGCCCTCTCCTGTAAGAATGGTGACATTTGTGCCTAATCATTCATCAATGAATGCAGCAACTTTGTGCAAGCCTTTAAAAATGTTGTGTGCCTCAGTTTCTTCCTCTGTAATATGGCAATGATTTAATGGGAAGCAATTAAACTCTTCTTCACTAGGGGTAACATGTGCTAATTTTTTTCTTTATAAAATAAGTGAAAATAAAAGAGGTGTTAAGAGTCCTTTCTAACTCCTTGGGGGGAAAAATGCTTTATCACTTCAGGGAGGAGTTGTATTCACCCTCTGCTCTTCCATAGAAATATTTAGAAACAATCCTGTTACAGCTTTATCACTTTTCTATTCTGTTTGATGTTTGCGTCCTTCAGAAGATTGAGGCCTCTCCAGGGCAACAATTTTTTATTCATTTAATGTTCATTAAAAGAGTATCTTTTAAGAGCCTAGGCTAATCTTTCAAAATATCACTAAATATTAGCCTATTGGATGAATATTAGCCTATTGGATGTACTATTGAAAATGTGTAAGGAAGTGTGTGTCAACACAGGGCATGTACCACCACTCAAAGCAGATAATGATCCAGGTTCATGGGAATGATCATTTGACATTTATATCATTTATATCATGGCTTGCGAAAGCTCCCATGCCTTTTGGGAAAAGCTTCCAAATAAATTAAAAATGGAATTATGTGCTGTGATAATTAGTATTTTGGGTTTCTACCATACAATGCTACCAGTTCATAAAGCCGTATTTTTGGGAATCTAGATTGTCAGAGCCTGCAGTCTGTGTGGTTAATTGAGGTTAATGGGGGGAAATGGCAGCTTGCCAATGCTAATGACTTTTTCTTGACTCATTCTAATATATATTTTATTTCTCTTTTGCCTTTACTTTTGTTTAACTAAGTAATATTATCTCTCCAAGAATCTGTCACATATACGCAGAGATTGCTAACCTGTCAGAGAGGGTTCAGCCCATGTTTCATTTCCCAAAGAACATCAAAACAGCGAGGGGAGAGGTGTGAAAAACAGAAAGAGGGAAGCTGCAGACAGCAGCCAACTCTAACTGGTCCAGGGCCACCAAGCACTCCACAGTGAATAGCAAAATGGAAGATGAGTCCAAGGGCCTCGTAGGATCACTCCTGGTTGGAATCTAATGTAGTAGTCCTTCCAAAATGCAATGCATAACCTAGTAAAAAGAATATGCTGAGGGGGGACTTCAGCCATGTCTTATCTTATTGAAAGGGTGACTTAGGTGTCATCTTAGTTTCTTGTTCAGAAAATGAAAAGAAAAAAAAAAAACTGGAAAGTAAGTGAATCATGGAAAGAGTAAAAGCAGGGGCAAAATCAGAGAGCAGTAAGTATTGGCTCTGTGGGTACGGGGCTTGTGTGGGGAGTTTGGGGGATGTGGCCAACCTTAGAGACCACCATAGCATCTGTCCCTAGATCTTGATTCTTCCATATTTATCTAAAACATCAATATAAATGTGTGTTATTTATTGAGAGTTGCATTACTACGAGCTAGCTCTGTGTAACTTCTAAATTCAGGCCCTTAGATAGCATACTGTAATTATTTTCTCGGCTTTCCTTTATGAGCTCTTTTGGTAGAAGTAGCAGAAGCTTGTTTAGCTTTGCCTCCGATTTCAGGGATGAGAGCCATGATGGCAGACCTGAAATGGGGCAAACTGGAAATTCAAGGCTGCCTCTGGTGGTGGGTCAGCTGGGCACCCATGTTCAGGTTTCTCTTTCTTACTCCTTTTCTTTCATCCCAAGGTGGACCTCCATCACCTCCCATGCAATCCAGCAAAGGGGCCAGACACAGGGTTGCAAAATGTTCCTTCTACATTTTTAGCAATTTAGATCCCCTCTTTGGGACTAACAGTTTGTACTGGTGCGCACACAAGTGGTACCCATTTAAAAACCAGTGAACCAAAGAAACACACCTCCCATGTTGGAAGAAAATGTCCTTCTCTTTGCTGGCACTCTGAGAAATTCCGTATATTCTAAACTAATGGCCATGCATACAGAGAGTGGATTTTTAAACCATTCACAACACTGTGTCAGTCCTTCTTTCTTTGTGAAAATGAGCTCAATTCTGCTGTGGTTGTAATTAGAGGATAATTAGTACTTGTACACGTCAATGCTACATGTCATGGAACTGGTGCCTGGTTTAGCATCCATTCAACAAGATTATTTAATTTGGTGGCATTTTTTTTTTTTTTAATTTTGTGGACCTTGAGAGTCACATTGGTGCCCTGGCACTAGAAGACCTGGAACTCAAGCTAGATAGACTAAGGTTGGAAATTATATTAATGGGTTTTGTTTTTTTCATGGAAAAGAAAATTGCTGGAAGGTTCTATAATATCAGGCTGCAGCAGCAGACAGGACCAAAGGGCCGGAGGCATTCTATAGTCTCATCAGCCATTCTGGGCTATTGGGTTTTTAATATAACACGGACTACAGTTCCAGCCCCAATGCTGGCTTGGCACCAGGGTGCTTCTCTCCACAGAATGCTGATAGTACTGGCAGTGTATAAATTTATAGATAGACTGTTGGAGTTCCTGTCGTGGAGCAGTGGTTAACGAATCCGACTAGGAACCATGAGGTTGTGGGTTCGGTCCCTGCCCTTGCAGGGTTAACGATCCGGCGTTGCCGGGAGCTGTGGTGTAGGCTGCAGACGCGGCTCAGATCCCGCAATGCTGTGGCTCTGGCATAGGCTGGCGGCTACAGCTCCGATTTGACCCCTAGCCTGGGAACCTCCATATGCCACGGGAGCAGCCCAAAGAAACAGCAAAAAGACAAAAAAAAAAAAAAAAAAATAGCTAGACTGTTAAAGGCTCAGGTAGAATTATGCAGAAAGATAACATGGGGGCACAGAGGAGTCAGCCTTGAACTCCACCTGGGAATGCAAAGGAAGCCTTCCCAGAATGGGGCCTCTTGGTTTAAATGAGTAGTTGTAGTTTGCAAGCTAGACAGAGAAGAGAAGACCTTTCACTGCATTCTGATGGGACAAGGAAAGGATAACAGGGAAGAACAAATCTGCCTCCATATTGGATCTGTTTCTTTTACTTTAACATTTGTATCCTATTGCTTTTGCTACAAGTTAAGAATGTTGCCTAGAGCTGGAAATATACAGAACAGCACATTCTCAAAGCTCTGACTTTTAAAGGTATAACATGTTTCCATTTATACAGAGATAAAAAAGTGACAGAACAGAGAATAACATTTGTCTTGTTGGAGGTTTATAGGAACATCTTTGTTCTAGGGGACAACTGTTAAGAACAAAGGATTTAGGCACCAAGAAGTTTGCAGCAACCAACCACACCCTCTCCCACTTAGTATAAAAGAAGTCTGAGTTCTAACTTGGGTAGGATGGTTCTTTGGGACTCTAGTCCGCCTTCTTCACAGTCTGCTGAATTTCCAAATAAAGTTGCTATTCCTTGTCTAACAATTCATCTCTCAATTTAAGCTCCTATTGTGCGGGAGCAGTGCAAGCTTGGACTCAAGTAACAAAAGCACAAAGGCAAGAAGGTCCCCACTTTAGTTACAAAGTTACTTCAGGACACCTCAGGGGAAACCTTGGAATTTTGTATCATTTATTGTTGGGAATGGAAAGAAAATAATACCTTTCTCCTTATAAACTCCGTCAGCTCTGCAAGGCGCTCTCCTAACTTTTAACATGGATGCGTTTTTTGGTTTTTTGTTTGTTTGTTTTGTCTTTTTGCCTTTTCTAGGTCCGCTCCTGCGGCATGTGGAGGTTCCCAGGCCAGGGGTCCAATCGGAGCTGCAGCTGCCGGCCTACACCACAGCCACAGCAACGTGGGATCCGAGCCATGTCTGTAACCCACACCAGAGCTCACGGCAACACCAGATCCCCAACCCACTGAGCAAGGCCAGGGATCGAACCCGCAACCCCATGGCTCCTAGTCAGATCTGTTAACCACTGCACCATGACGGGAACTCCAACATGAATGCGTTTTTATGTTTTTACGTGTCATGAAACAGTACTGTAGGTGACGATGGGAAAAGTTCTCTCTCCATTCCTGTCAGGCTCAGAAAAAAAGGCACTAAGACCCCACTGCAAGCAAGTCCCTGGGCCTAAGGAAGTGACAGGTTGGGAATGCAAGGAGAACACTAGTCAGATGCCATTTAAACAGAGCTTCTTCCCCACTGCCTTCGCCTCCTCTTGGAAGCAGCACTTCTGAAGGGTGAGCAAACGTTGGCCAGACACTGTTCTGGTTTTAGCAAAGTCCCAGATTTACATCCCAAGATATCCCCCAATCTTGGGAAAATCAGGACAGTTGGTCACCATCGTTTTAGATCACAACCGAAGCCAGCCAGGATTTTTCCACAGGTTTTCAAGGCTGGACACATCTGAAAGCCTTTATTACCTGTCTTGGCATCCCCATGGGTTTTCAGATGGGGGAAAACCAAGGCCTGAGAGAGGGCAGTGCCTTGTCAGATTGCCCAGTGCTTAGCTTCGATTAGGTAACGTCCAGGCTCAAAACCAGCCAGAATCACTTTCTGACTTCTTTTTGTCCTCATCACATAATCACATATTTCCCTAACATAGATAACAATGGGTACCATTCTCTAATTATTCTCCATGCAGCTGGAGGTATGCTGAGCACTTTACAAGTGGCACCTCATTCAATCCTCCAAACAAAATTTTTTCTTTTTGGTCTTTTTAGGGCTGCACCTGTGGCATTTGGAGGTTCCCAGGCAAGGGGTTGAATTGGAGCTGTAGCTGCCAGCCGATGCCACAGCCACAGCAACTTGGGATCCAAGCCACATCTGTGACTTACAACACAGCTTACCACAATGCCGGATCCTTAACCCACTGAGCAAGTCCAGGGATCGAACCCGTGTCCTCATGGATGCTAGTTGGGTTCAGCAAACAATTCTAAATTACCGTTCTTAAATTACAAATGCTATGATAACCCCATTTTGCAGATGAAGAGATCAAGGCCCAGCGGCTTGCAGAGGTTATGTCATTAGTGAGAGACCTGAGTCTTGGATCAAGTGATCTGACTCCAGAATCCTTATCCTTAATCCCGAGGACATAAGACTTCTCTTCTTAGTAATTGGACCTTCCACTGCTTCATGAAAAATGACTCTATCATTTAACCAAAATATTTTTAAAAACAGGAAATCATCTATAATGGAAAAAAAATAAAAATCATTAAATTAAAAAAAACAAAAAAATAGGAAAGATTTTTATTTATTCTGGTTTTTATTCTGTCTCCCATTCACTATTCTATTCATTGAAGAACATCGTCAGATAAAAGTGGATGAGCAATAAGATCCTGCTGTGTAGCACAGAGAACTATATCTAGTCACTTGTGATGGAACATGGAGGGTAACGTGAGAAAAAGAATGAAAACATAAATATTATATATATAATGCTTGTGCGTGTGCGTGTGCGTGTGTGTGTGTTTTGTCCTTTTAGGGCCACACCCAAGGCATATGGAGGTTCCCAGACTAGGGGTCTAATCGGAGCTACAGCTGCTGGCCTACACCACAGTCACAGCAATACCAGATCCCAGCCATGTCCGCAACCTATGCCACAGCTCACGACAACACCGGATCCTTAGCCCACTGAGCGAGGCCAGGGATTGAACCCGCAACCTCATGGTTCCTAGTTGAATTCATTTCTGCTGCACCACAATGGAACTTCAGAAAAAATAAAAATCTTTAAAAAAAAAAAGTCCATATTTGATTTTCAGTTCCCAGTGGGTCTGGGGCTCCATCAAAACTTCTCATTACATACTACTTCAGAAAAGTGCGAATTTGATGTGTGGACAGTGTTTTGGTCTTAGCCGTTGAGCTGTTGCATGATCGATTCAATGAAGGGTCACTGGGAACTCCCATTAACTGAAGGAGACCCTAGTGAAATCCAAACACCATGCTTCCCTTAAGAACTCTGCCAAGGCCAGCCCACTATCATGTGGATGCTGCTGGATCTTCTCTGAAGCTTTCTCCCCTTAGGTTGTGTCCTCTTCAGTGTCTCCTTGCTAATTTCTTTCTTTTGAAAGCAACGTCTTCATACTTAACAAACTCAACTTAATTCACTAAAATATTGATCATTTATCACCAGAGTCTCCCTACTCGGCAATTTTTCCTTTTCCTTGAGCATGTAAAGCTTACTTCTGCTTTAGGTCCTTTTCCGTGCCCTTCCCTCCCTCCTCCTCCTCCTTCACCCCCCATATCTGGATGGCTGACTCCTTCCTCATCATTGAGTTCAAATATCATCTTAAGAGTGAACCTCTCTTCTTTGATCATTATACTTAAAGTCTTGTTTTACTTTATCTGACCTATTGTCTGAAATTATCCTGTTGGCATACTTGTTTACTTCCTGAATGCAAGCCTTAAAAAGGCGGGAGCTTCCTCTCCCTCTTATGCCCTAGCATATCTGCAGCATCTAGAAGCGCGCCTGACACATAGTCGTCCCTCCATAAATGGCTGTTGAAGGAAAGAAGGAAGGCCTACAAGCAAAATACTCATAAACATTGCTGAAGCCCTCTTGCCCTTGCATTTAAATATTTTGCATTCTTTGTGCTCCACTTTCATTTTCACAGTGAATGTTTTCAGTATGGGTTTTGACCGCATGACTAAAATTTTCTGGATGCTCTCCCTCTGGGACCTAGCCTGATGGACAGTGGAGGGGAGTCAGGAAAGATCCAGGTTTGATTCCAAGCTTCTACCTCCCTTGAGCAAGTGAATGACCTTGAGCAAGTGAATCAAAGTCTTTGAGCTTCAGTTTCTTTCCTGACCCATAAAAAGGGCATCTCTACCTCACAGGACCTCTGTGAATATGAAATGACATGAGTTGTGTAGAAGCAAACTGCAATGTAACAACTGATATGTTCCTTACTCTATCCTTATAGTTATTAAGTATATTTAACTTTTTATAATTTTACCTAACTTTCTATCCATACTGAACCAGTAAATGATGATTTTGAAAATAGAGAATTTGGAATAGATAGAATTTCAGGAAAACCTTAGAATTCTCTATTTTCTTTCAAAAAAAACCCCAGGAGCTCTAAGTGCCACCTGTCAAGAACAGTCAGGTCCAAGTTTGGTTCCACAGCAACGTCTGGAGGTCGGTGCCCTGCTGGCAGGAAATTCCAGGGAGAGGAGGTAACTTCTACCAGGAGACCAAAGAGGTCAGCTTGAAGGTCAAGCGATCTAATCTCATTTGAATCAATGGACTGAATTCAAGCCTCAGAACTGATATTAATCTCCTGCAAATGAGATTATTAGCACAGCTCTCTGCTCCTCTGGGCAAGCACCTCTTACTTCCGTCTCCCTTTCGCTCAGTTGTAATCTTCTGCCTGAGCAGGCTCGTCTACAACAAATCCATAGCTCGATGTTTCCAGGTCTTTTCTTTTCCTTTCTTTCCCTTCCTTTCCCCTCTTTCCTTCCTTTCTTTTTTCTTTCCCCTGCCCCTATTGTTTGCTAAGGGTGTTTGTGGTCTTTGGTAAGAAAGACAGCAGGGGAGGCTAGTGGAGAGAACTCCAGAGAACAAGGCAGAACCTCAGTTTCTCCTCTTAGATGCTCTATGATCTTATGTGAGCCACACGGCCGCCCTGATTCAGGGTCTGCATCCTCCCGGGGTAAGACCAGCTTCCAACCACATAGCTCATCCATTTATCATCATCCACGACTTCCCTACCACTGTATCTTTGCAGCCTATTGAATACAAAGTCCCAACCCCACCTCATGTTCAGTGTTTTTTTGTGATCAGATCCCAGCCTTCCTTTCTAGCCTAACTCTCCTCTGCACGGTGTCTAGACGTAGGCTTTAATAAATACCAGTTGAGAGAATGAATGAGAATGAGAGGATCCAAGGAAGACCCGTTGAAAAGTTATTTCAAATGAAAAGTATTACTTTCACAAAAATAGGACAGTGATTAAAGTCTCTTGTATTTCAGACCTCAACATAGAAATGTGAGTTAAAAAAGCATATATAATAATAGACTCACTCTCCAGCCATTTCTGTAACTAAACAACCATGCTTTGACTAAGATCCACTTCTCCTTAACCTTACCTATTTCAAAATCCAGTTTAACTTTCTTTCTTTCTTTTCTTTTTTTTTTTTTTCGTCTTTTTGCCATTTCTAGGGCCACTCCCATGGCATATGGAGGTTCCCAGGCTGGGGTCAAATCAGAGCTGCAGCTGCCGGCCTTCACCAGAGCCACAGCAACTCGGGATCCAACCTGAGTCTGCAACCTACACCATGCCGGATCCTTAACCCACTGAGCAAGGCCAGGGATCTAACCCACAACCTCATGGTTCCTGGTCAGATTCGTTAACCACTGAGCCACCATGGGAACTCCCAGTTTAACTTTCATCTCATTTATTGAGTCAACAAAAATGTCCTGAATGCTTTCAGGTTATGCACCAGGGAGGCTTAACGCCTTCAGGAACCTCCTAGGTGTGACCATTTGGCTCCCATGTCTGCCACTTCACGGGCCTAAGTGGAAACTGCCTTTGTGACAATCATGCAGGTCTCAGTCACATCTGAGGCACGACGACCAGGATCAAAGAGACTGGATTCCAATCCAAGCCTCACTGTTTACGGTCCATGTGAAATGAGGCCAATTCTCTTTCCTCATCTGTCAGGTGGAGAATAATACCAACCTTATGTGCTTACTGTAAATATCCATTATGATCAGACATATAAAAATAGGTAGCCTGAGAGTCGGAGCAGAGCAGGTGATGAGCCTGTGTGAATATAGGTCTTATCCTGGCCTTGGCTGGACCAACACTAAACATTCCCATTTGCGGTGGAGGCTTTGTCTTGGTAACAACAAAGCAAACAACGGGTATCATTACCCAGAACAGACAGCTTGGTGCTTTATAGACATCCCCTGTCTTTCTTTTTCTGGCCCTTGTAACCTTCACCTCTACCTTCATCGCCCCCTCTGCTGTTATCATATCTTGGAAGGGATGTCACAATAGGCTGCTCCTGTCAAGTGGTCTCAGGATGAAAACAGCAAAGACCCAGGCATTCAGGCAGCAGCACCCTTGTGACAGCTCTCTCACCTGCTAAAGTGAGCGGCTGGAGGCATCGCCCCAAATCATCCAATCAACCTAAAAGGGGAGACCATTTGCTTTTCTCCTGCAAAAACTTCTAACGAGGAAGAACATGAGAGAAAACAATCTTGTGCTTAACTCCTCTAGGAATGCTTCTTAGGGAAGACTACAACCAAGGGAAATTTAAGTTCCATTTGACCCAAGGTCTCATAAGATAAACACACCTCAAAGGGAGGGTGATGGCAGCCTCATTACTCAGAACTGGACAAATAACCTAAGGCGGTCTGATTCTAACCTGGCAGCAGCACCGGTTTGCTCAGCAAACTGCCTGAACCTCTATGGGGAACATTTAACACCACTTGTATTTTGAAATCACAGGCTACATCTACAGGCAATAAAGACCGTTATCTCTCCGATTCATTGCAGTTGCACAAACACCCAGTTAATTCAGCTATAGCACATCTGCCCAGAGAAATATTTACTTTTGGAAGCCTCCTGGGTGTGCTTTAAATTTTTCTTAATTGCTGCCCATTGAGTTCTGAGTTTAAGTGCTGTTGAGATGGACCACAGTCCTATTTCTATCCCGAGAAGTTCACTGCCTTCAAACACAAACAGCAGATTCTCAAATGACGGAGCCACACTCTTAAGCTTGTTTTCTTCTTGCTGTCTCGTAGGTGAGATTCTCTCTGAACCTAAGACGATGACTTTTTCTTGATGCTCATTTGGCTTCTCAATAGAGCAAATGGACAATAAAATGTTTCTCAAGGATCGCAAAGAGAGTAACACTCACTCAGGCTTCCTGCTTGAGAATGAGATTTTTCTGCTCTTCAAGCTGTAGGAAATGAATTCTCAGGACACCTCTTTAAACTGTGAGGGTAACAAGCATTCTTATCCCATTAAAACGATAAGGAAATTGAGTCAGAGGGAAGATCAGTTTCAGCGGGGAAACAAGGAACAAAATCTAGAAGATTCCATTCTCAGAGGAGGTGCTAACTATGAAAACATCTTAATGAACATAATGTATTTATCCTGGTCCTTCCAAAACCCTAATTACGTAAAATTTTTCTAGATTGTTTTCTGCCTTTAAGAAGCAAGGTGGGGAGTTCCTGTCGTGGCGCAATGGTTAACGAATCCGACTAGGAACCATGAGGTTGTGGGTTTGGTCCTGCCCTTGCTCAGTGGGTTAACGATCCGGTGTTGCCATGAGCTGTGGTGTAGGTTGCAGACGTGGCTCGGATCCCGCGTTGCTGTGGCTCTGGCGTAGGCTAGCGGCTACAGCTCCGATTCGACCCCTGGCCTGGGAACCTCCATATGCCGTGGGAGCAGCCCAAGAAATAGCAAAAAGACAAAAATAAATAAATAAATAAATAAATAAAATAAAAAAAATGAAAGTAGGAATGTTAAAATAGCCATTAAAAAAAAAAAAAAAAAAAAAAAGCAAGGTGAAGGACCACAACGCAGAACTAAGAGGCAGGTTAGGGCAGGTGAGAGGAGGAAAGAGGGAGGAATAACATTGATCCCAGGTTCTCAATGTTTGTGTGCCAAGATCCACACCTCTCTGGGCACAAGGGCACACACTCAGACACCTCTTCCTTCTCTCCTTGCCCTAAATCTCAGGAAGTCTCAGTCCTCGGAGGCACCGATGTCACAGTACTTTGTCTCTCCATCTCTAAATTCCTCATCACGTCCCACATTCCCATTTGACCTCTGGCACCTGTCTGGACCACAGGAAGCGTTTCTTTTGGTAAATGCAGAAGAAGCCAGGAAAAGCCAAAAAGCGCTCCTCACTCATCTAGTTTTATGCCAGTCTTTAGACTAAGACCATCTCCATCCCAGATTCCTAAGGTTTTTTTGAAATTGCAGGACTGGTGTCCGGACTAGGTTGAAAAGTAATATTTCATGATCACATTGTAGCTAAGGAAATAAGATAACCGCTCAAGACACAAAGAACTAACACAGCACCTGGTGAACCCTTAGGCATCTCCTAGGCAACTAAATGCCAACCAAATTGCAAACTCGAAAGAGAGAGATCACAGCACATCCTTTTATCCATCTGGGTCCCTACTAGTTCACCTCTGCTTGGAGGCCTCTCATAACCTTTTATTCTCCCCCAGGATGACTTATACAGCCTCCTTTGCACTCACACAGTGCCATATGCTAACGTCCATCACGGCACTTACCACTGGGACTGTTATTGCTGATGTACTTGTCTGAACTTGACCATGAGTTTCTAATGACAAAGTGTGTGCTCAGCATCTAATACAGTCTAACCCACAGTAAATATGCAATAAAGGCTTGATGGATTAATACACATAATAGGTGTTCATTAGTGTTTGTTGAATTGAATATAATTGGATATTTAACAGTAAAAATTAAAATGATACTTGGAAGAAGCTTTACAGTTTATGACTTCTTTGCTGAGTACTGAGTATGAGTTGGTCATGTGAAATTGAGGAAATAATCCCATTTCAATTTAATTCCCCTTTTAAATCACTTGAGAAAATTAGCCTGACCTTCTGATTCCAAGGCCTGAAGTAAAGTAGCCTCAATCCAAAGCCAAATCAAACTAATGAGTGGTTTTTAATAACAACCCCAAGCAGAATAAGAATTACTAACTCCTAAAGTTGGGAAGAGCTTTCGAGTTCATTTCAGAATCAGTACATGAATACTTTTTGCAATATCCCTGCCAGACAGCCAACCAACCTCTACCTGAATTTTTCTCAGAGCTTCATGACAAGTCATCCTTCACTTTTGAATTCAAAAGGGGATCACAGAAGTTCCCATCATGACACAGCAGAAACGTGAGGCTGTGGGTTTGATTCCTGGCCTCACTAAATGGGTTAAGGATCCAGTGTTGCCGTGAGGTGTGATGTAGGTCACAGATACAGCTTGGATCTGGTGTTGCTATGGCTGTGGTGACGGCTGGCAGCTATAGCTCCTATTCGACCCCTAACCATGGGAACCTCCATATGCCATGGGTGTGGCCCTAAAAAGCAAAAAAAAAAAAAAGGGGGGGGGGTCGGATCATAAGCTCCTCCTTGCAGCAAAGATAATGCACATCCCTTTAATGCCTACTTCCAGTTCAGCCCTCCAGCAAAACATAAGAAAATCCTTTCCTGTTCTACAGGGCACAAATTTGAATACTTAATGACAAACATTGGATGCCTCCTTTGTTTTTCAAGAATAATTATTAAGTTCCAATTTCTCCCTGTGATTTCAGATTATGTTCCAGCATGGTCACCCTCCTTGAAATGAGCTATCCAGTCTCATATCTGGCTTAATTAGAAAGAGACAAAGAGGTCAGGACAGTTGTGCTGGCTGGTGTGTGTGTGTGTATGTGTGTGTGTATTACATAGATGATAAACAGAAAATACATACACACACACACACACACACACATATGTATACACACATATAGAGATTCTAATTGGTACTGAGACCTGCCCTCATTCTTCCAGGTATGTCTGATACCAAGGACTAAACAACAATATGGTTGCCAGAGACTTTCCACCATAAATCACCATCATTTAAAACAAAGGGCAAATTAGAACACTTCCTAACACCATACACAAAAATAAACTCAAAATGGATCAAAGACCTAGATATAAGGCCAGATACTATCAAACTCTTAGAGGAAAACATAGGCCAAACACTCTCTGACATTAATGACAGCAACATCTTCTCAGATCCATCTATCAGAGTATAGATAAACAAATGGGACTTAATTAAACTTGAAAGTTTCTGCACAGCAAAGGAAACCCTAAACAAAAGGAAAAGACAACCCACAGAATGGGAGAAAATCTTTGCAAATGAATCGACTGACAAGGGATTCATCTCCAAAATTTATAAACATCTTCTGCATCTCCACACCAAAAAAACAAACAACCCCATCCAAAAATGGGCAGAGGATCTAAACAGACAATTCTCCAAAGAAGACATACAGATGGCCAAAAAACACATGAAAAGATGTTCAATATCACTTGTTATTAGAGAAATGCAAATCAAAACCACCATGAGGTACCATCTTACACCAGCCAGAATGGCCATCATCAAAAAGTCTATAAACAATAAGTGCTGGAAAGGGTGTGGAGAAAAAAGAACCCTATTACACCACTGGTGGGATTGTAAATTTGTGCCACCACTGTGGAAAACAGTATGGCGATTCCTCAGAAAACTAAAAATAGAACTACCACTTGATCCAGCAATCCCACTCCTAGGCATCTATCCAGAGAAGACCATACCTTGAAAAGACACATGTATTCCAATGTTCATTGCAGCACTATTTACAATAAATAGCCAAGACATGGAAACAACCTAAATGTCCATCGACAGCGGAGTGGATCAAGAAGATGTGGTACATATACACAATAGAATATTACTCAGTCATTAAAAGGAACAAAACAAGAGCATTTTTAGCAACATGGATGGACCTAGAAATTATCATGCTAGGTAAAGTCAGTCAGACAATGAGACGCCAACATCAAAGGCTATCACTGACATGTGGAATCTGAAAAAAGGACAGACTGAACTTCTTTGGAGAACAGAGTTTGAAAAACCTATGGTTTCCAAAGGAGAGAGGTTGGGGGTGGGGGATGCTGGGGGTTTGGGATGGAAATGTTGTAAAATTGGGTTGTGATGATCATTGTACATCTATAAATGTAATAAATTCATTGAGTAATAAAAATAAATAAATAAAACAAAGGGCAAGGAGTTCCTGTCATGGTGCAGTGGAAACAAATCTGACTAGGAACCATGAGGCTGCAGGTTCGATCCCTGACCTCACTCAGTGGGTTAAGGATCTGGCGTTGCCGTGAGCTGTGGTGTAGGTTGCAGACACAGCTCAGATCCCGAGTTGCTGTGGCTCTGGCGTAGGCCCGAGGCTACAGCTCCAAATGGACCCCTAGCCTGGGAACATCCATAAGCTGAGGGTGCAGCCAAAAGAAAACCAAAGGGCAGGAGTTCCCCTTATGGCTCAGCAGTAATGAATCCGACTAGTATCCATGAGGATGCAGGTTGGATCCCTGGCCCCACTCAGAGGATTAAGGATCCTGAGTTGCCATGAGCTGTGGTGTAGCCACGCAACTGCAGCTCCAATTAGACCTCTAGCCTGGGAACTTCCATATGCTGAGGGTGCAGCCCTAAAAAGCCTAAAATAAATTAAATTAAATAAAACAAAGGGCAGAGTCTTTGGCAATATTTACATAAGGTTTACAATGTTTGGAAACATTGCCAAATCCATTTCTGCTCTAGAGATGCTTCTGTTAGATTTTCCTGGCCATCCAGCAATGGGCCGTCTGCAGGCTACAGGGCTGGAGAGCCTGACTCTGCAAGAGTCTCTTCAAATGGGATACTGAGGCCAGGGCACCAGGTCTAGTGAAGCCTGATTCGATGGGTGGAGAGTCTGAGGGAGATGAGAGGGAACCCACTGTACATTTTACCCTTTTTGCTTAGCAGTTACCTCCGCCAAAGGCCTCCTTCAATCATTCATTCCAGAAATTACATAATAAGCCTCTGTTATTGCCTAAGCACTTTACTCAGATATAAAAAGAATGCAACAAAGAAAAAAGCAGATATAATCCTTGCCCTTATAGAATTTACAGTCCAGTCAGGAAGACACACATCCAACAAATAAGCACATAGATAGAGGACTGGATGCTAGAGTCAGTGCCTTGAAGGAAAGCCAGTGAGCGCAATGAAATGGATAAAAGGGATCAAATTTTGAGTGGACTGTACAGAGAAGGCCAGTCTGAACAAGAGACCTTAAAGGTGAGTCCTGGAGGGCAGGCACAATTTGTCAGCCTGAGGAGCAGGGAGAAACATTTCGGGCAATGACCAGCATGTAGAACCAGCTGGAGGTGGGAAAAGCGTTTGGTGCATTGGTGAAAATGAAAGGTCAGTGTGACTTCAGAAGAGTGAGCCAGGGAGTAACTAGAGGAGCAGGCAAGGGCTTTGTATGCTGGTTTTGGGATTTTTTTTTAAAAAAAATTATTTTTAGAGCAATGGAAAGCTACTTAAGGGTTTTGAGGAAGGGAGTGACATGACTGATTATCAGCTGGGGAACTTGAGGCTTCCGGAGCCTTCCTCTTGTCCTATGAGTAAGCCCCGGCTAGACACGAAGTGGTTTTGTGTCCAGACAATTTGTCTACCCCAACCTGTCTTGCTTCCTCGCCGCAGGTGTGACCCATTTATAAAATGCTTTCGCTCTTTTGAAATTCAAGCCATTTCTTCTGCAGATGTGATTGCAGTGTAAATAATCTAGCGCCCGCTTTGCAGCAAAAAATTTCGGGCAATGGAATTCAGGAAACTGTGTCATGAAACACCACTTGGCCCCAACTCCCAGGCACACAGGCACGCTGGCTCGAAAGGACACCTGATATGTCAACACAGCTCATCCCCTAAATGAGGCAGCTCAGCTCAGCTCATTAACAAAGTACTTCCTTCCAGAGGTAATTCGAGTATCCTCTAAAAGGATGCGATTTGCTGTGTTTCATTAATAAAGAAACATGTAGGGAGTTCTCGTTGTGGCTCAGTAGTAACAAACCCAACTAGGATCCATGAGGACGTGGGTTCAATCCCTGGCCTCGCTCCATGGGTTAAGGATCCTGTGTTGCTGTGAGCTGTGGTTTAGGTCACAGATGTGGTTCAGATCCCGAGTTGCTGTGGCTATGGTGTGGGCTGGCAGCTACAGCTCCAATTTGACCCGTAGCCTGGGAATCTCCATATGCTGTGGGTGCAGCCCTACAAAGATAAAAAAAGAAAGAAAGAAACGTATAATGCGGTTGGATATCTATATCTAGAAAATGCTGCACAAGGGTTTTGTCTAATTGGGCAGAGAGAGATGCTGGGTTTAGTCAGTATCAGGGCAACTGAAATTCATGAACAGGAAGTCTGTTCTTAAGGAAACTTCCAGAATGGAAAGCAATTTTTCAGCTCCAAAGGAATGAAATGCCCCATCATAGACACATTCATTGAAGATAAACTAGAGTTTGCCCATGCTTCAAAAGCATGTCTATAAAGCAGGTGCCAAGGCATCAGGAATGAAAACTATCTTGGTGCAGCACCAAAAAGAAGAGTTAGAACATTAATAAAAAATAAGGACAACTTCTCTGTTATCTCCTTTTATCCAGAGGGCACCACTGCGGTATCTATATAAGAATGATCATGCCTTTTGACAGCTAAGAAAGCAGAAACAGATGGGGTTAAATGGCTCCTCTGTCATCAGGTGGGCAGTTGTTGGCCAAACGTGGTCGTTGACTTTTGATCCATTTTCCGTCTATACCCATGGTGCCTGTTCTGAATGACAGGAACACTAGCTGGCTGTCTTGGGATTCATGTAAACGCTCTCAGGTAATCTCGCAATCACACTGTGAAGTTGGCGTGATGATTCCCATTCTACAGACCAGGAACAGAGTCAAATGATGTGCCCTATGGCTTGTAGCCAGTAAGTGATGGGGCTGGAACTGGAAGCCAGGGTTGCCTGTCCCCAGAGCATATATGCTCCCACCATTGTTATATTGCCACCAGCCTCTGGATAAGAAGGCTAGCCACCTTTTCCTAACCTAGACAGGGAAAACGGGCCATTTGCTCACACGGGCCATAACAGACAGAGTTTTAAGGAACTGGTAACCAATGTGTCCAAAGTGTGGCTTCTGTGTAGGACAGACCTACACAGGTCTGGGAGCAGCAGACAAGAGAAGGTCAAGTGGTCAAAACCTGTATATTCACAAAGGCATGGACATGCTGAACACGGGCTCGTCTGTGACATTCAGCAGAGGATTGTTAGTGGGGCACAAAATTATTTCATTTTTTTAGTGATTTGTATTTTTTTCATTATTTGGTTTCCAGTGTTCTGTCAATTTTCTACCATACAGCAGTGACTCAGTCACACATACCTATATACAATCTTTTTTTCACATTATCCTTCATCATGCTCTTAATTTGCATAACTGTGCAGTACGGATTTTCTGATAATTGCCCTAGAGGCTCAGGTGCACTGAGTGATAATGTGGGGGTCACAAAGCTAGGAAGCTCTGGAGCTAAGATCGGTCTGTCTGAAACCAAGCCCAAGGTCTGAAAGGTGAGGGAATTGGTTTACAAGTGAAGGAAAGGACTACTCGAGATGCTAAGAGTCAACTTCAATTCTTTATCTTAAGGCATAGAAGAGTGCGCAACCATAAAAGAGCTAAAAAAGGATATAAATAAATCACAGTTGATGGTACCAGAAAACGTGTCTTGGGAAGCCTGGGATATTTTACAGGCCCCCTGTAATCCTGTAAATTAAATCACTGAAGACAGCCATGGCCTCACCAGGCAGCCTTTGGCACTGTTGTGTAGGTGCCCTGCTTGGTTTATGACGTCAGTACTTTATCGCAGTCAAGGGGCTCCTTCCCTGGTGGGGGACTTTTCCGTGCTGCTTGGACACAACCCCCTCTGCAAGTGGACCAGGGCCAGAGTAGCACCAGGGGACATTAAAGCTTAGAAGGTGCTTAGATCACCTGGTCCAACAGTGACATTTTACAGATAAAGAGACTGAAGACACTGAGGCTTTGTGTAAGGACAGACCTGTTGCCTAAGCAATTTACTTGATGTCAAGCACAGTGCAAGGAGCCTGACACACGTGTTCTAAAGCTCACAATGATCCTACAGGAAGGTACTGGTTCCCTCGTTCTAAAGGTTATTGAAGAGCCGGGTTCAGGAAAGTGAGATGACTCGATCCAGGTCACAGAGCTTACAGGCGGTAGAGCCCAGATTCAAATGCACACTGTGTGAGCCCAGAGCCCATGCTATTTCTCTGTCTCTACTGCAATCTCTATGTCTACACCAGAGACCCTGACCACTGCCTGAGGTCAGAGTGAATCAGAACCACCTGGATCATTGGATAAAAACAGAGATTTCCAGGACCGCTCTGACAAATCAAATGAACCTTCTGTAGGCAAGGATCCCATCTTCTTTGCATCTTCCAGTGTTTGTGCTGAGTTCCTGGAAGGTATGGAGGATGTACATTTGTAAAAGGCTCCCTCCTGGTTAACAGGATTAAGAGCGATCGATTGAGGTCACATTCAGCCACCCTCAATCCTGGGACAGGTGACTATGGAATGTTCCACTGGGCAACTTTCTGCAAGAACTCCTAATGAGCTCTTACAACTTTGTTGTCCTGCCTTCCAGGCCTGACGCTGCAGTGTGCCCCCAGACCAGAGGAGACAAAAAGGCACAGTCTCAACCCATCAGCCAGTGTAGGTTTCATGCTTCTCTGATGCTCTTTCCTCATGGGAAGCCCCAGGCAGTCTCCCGTCCCTCTAACCCTTCCCCAAGGCAGGTTCATGTCTGTTTGCACAAGGAAAGCACACACACATCACTGGCTGCCCTTGAAAGGGCCTCGGTGGCGAAAGTTGCTCATGATCCACTTTTATATGAGAGCCTGACATTTGGGCAGCAGAAAAAAAGAAATCAGTTGAAGCCAATGACATTTCTATGGGAAAGGCCCCCGCTCCACAAAAGAGTGAGTGAAAGTGGCAGTTAACCCTGTGGTCGCCTTATTGTTCCTCATTCATGACTGGGAACACTAAGACCTCCGGGAGGAGGGCTCTGAGAAAGAGGGCTGCCACCTGTTGCTAGGGGTGACATCACCGCCCCAGCAAGCGCCAACATTCTTTGGGCGGCTTGTGTGCAAGTCGTTAATCAGCACTGGCTCCTGGGCAGCCCCATTCACTAAGGTCTCAACTGTCAGCGCTTCGGCTTCAAAATTCCAAAGGGATATGCCAAAATGCCTGGTCTCCATCCGAAAGGGACTTGGCCTGCATTCAAAGTTACCTTGGAGGGGAGGGGAGAGGGTGGCGTGGGGATGTTCTCTCAGTTTTTTGTCTCTGTTGTGTTTGCCTACAAGCCCGCTGGGGTGAAGCGGGAGAGGGGGAAGGGTATAAGGCACTGGGGAGAAGAACGTGGGAAGCCCACCTCATCCCACGTCTTGGGAATAGGCAAGAGTGTTACAGGGAAGAACAAATCCGACTCCATATTAGGTCTGTTCCCTTTCCCTTCACCATTGGGCTTTGTTGCCTGTGCTTAGTCATGCTGGCTCCGCACGTTTTTGTAAAAGAATGTTGCCTAGAGCCTGAGATACACAGGATAGCCTTGTTTCAAGGCTCTGACCTTTAAGAGTATAATGCTCTTCCATTGCGGGGGAGGGGCACACCAGGCACCTGTCTCCCAGCATGGTCCTGCAATAAACCTTTCTCTGCTCAAAACTCCAGTATTTCGGTTTGTTTGGCCTCACTGAGCATCGGGCACATGAACCTGCCCCACTTCTTACTAGTGTTTATTGTATTTTTTAATTATTGGAAAATTCCCTTAAGAATTCACTGCAAATGGATACAAACTATTATATATAAAACAAACAACAAGGTCCTACCAGATAGCACAGGGAAGCATATTCAATATCTTATAATAAACTATAGTGGAAAAGAATCTGAAAAAGAATATGTATATATAGTTTTATATGTGTATATATATATGTAGTTATATATACATAACTGAATCATTTTGCTGTACACCTAAAGTTAACAACACTGTAGATAAAATATACATCAATAAAAATAATTTAAAAAAAGGAAGGGGAGGGAGTGGGAGGGATCGGGAGCTTGGGCTTATCAGACACAACTTAGAATAGATTTACAAGGAGATCCTGCTGAATAGCATTGAGAACTATGTCTAGATACTCATGTCGCAACAGAAGAAAGGGTGGGGGAAAAAACTGTAACTGCAATGTATACATCTAAGGATGACCTGACCCCCTTGCTGTACAGTGGGAAAATAATTAAAAAAAAAAAATTATAGTAGCAAAAAAAAAAAATTAAAAAAAAATAAAATAAAAAAAGAATTAACTGCAAATGGTGTAGCAGAGCCAGATAAGAGATCTGCTGCCTGGAGTTCTCTTGTGGCTCAGGGGGTTAATTAAGGATCTGGCATTGTCACTGCAATGGCTTGGATCACTGCTATGGCTCGGATTCAATCCCAGGCCCGGGAACTTCTGCATGCTGGCTGTGGGCGTGGCCAAATAAAGACCTGCCCCCCACGTGGAATCCCAGGCATCAGGGTCACAAGCAGAATCTGAGACTCTTAGGCATCACCCCTTCAGCTTACAGCTGAGTAGTCAACTGAGGCCTAGAGATGCTGTGTCTTGGCCCTGGTCCTCTGTGAGCATTAACCAGCTCCTCGCTAGAGCTGGTTTCCTCTTCTTCCTGGGCACACAGCTGGACCAGAATGCCCAGCTTCTCTAGCAGCTGAGCATGGCCATGTGACTGATTCCAGCCAATGGAATGTGATGAGATGGGATGTATACCCCTTTTAGGCTGGCCCAGGATAACTTCCTCACTCCGGCTTCATGCTTTTCTCCCTCCTGCTGACTTACTGCATCAAGGCTGGACTATAATTCAGCGCTCCTACCTTCCTTCTCCCTTCAGAACAATTTACACCAGCAACTTGCCCCTTAAAGATCTCTTTCCTATTTATTTATTTATTTTTGCTTTTTATTTATGGAAATTTCCAGACTAGGGATTGAATTGGAGCTACAGCTGCTGGCCTGTGCCACAGCCACAGCCACAGCCACAGCAATGAGAGAGCCAAGCCGCATCTGCGACCTACACCACAGCTCTCGGCAATGTCAGATCCTTAATCCACTGACCATGGCCAGGGACGGAGCCTGTATCTTCATGGATACTAATTTGGTTCGTTTCCGCTGTGCCACAACAGGAACTCCCAAGGATATCTTTTAAACACCCTTCCAATTCATCCTTAACTATGGATTAGAAATAAAATCTGGATAAATTAATCTGTCAAGTATTATCTGTTTCCTTGTCAAATTAACACCTTGATCAATTAAATCATCAGACACAGATGTTTTATCCAGACTTCTCTCCAGCTTGATGTTCCTGGATCACTGCTTTTACTACATTCATAACTCAACCCTTTTCTGAGACTCTTTTCAGCAGCAAGTTGCCAACAGGCAAGGTCATAAAATTTGCATCACATGAGGCAGAGAAGGTACTTCGGAATAGAGTGCTAAAAGGGGAAACATAAGCTTGGAGCTCAAGCGACTTTGGAAGTGTGAGAAAAGGAAGACACAACTAGAGCCACCTGCACCACAGAGACTGTCAGCATCCTTAGAAGCCCCTGGCTTTGCAAGCAGAAATGGGATGGTTCCCAGGACGGCTGGTAGAGAAACACAGAAGGCGAGGACCACAGTGGGTCAGAAAGGAGACTAGCTGCCCTTAGCCCCTTTCCTTCCCAGAGTCTGAAGCTGAGACCAGGAAGCAGGGAACACTGAGTTCCCCCTTGACTGATCTCTGGTTATCGCCTTAACTTTTAGGGGTTCAGGGACCAGCCGCTGAGATGACACCCCGTTTTTTCACAAGTCAGTTGTGGATTGCCCTCCTAGGAACTCGCAGAAATATATCTCTGGTGATCACTAGTTTTTCCTATCTGGAGACTTTTCTCTTTTTTTTAGTTAATTAGAAAGTGAAACCTTGCTGTCAGTAGAACCAGATGAACATAACTCCAGTTGGTACTCGTTACCTTTTCAAAAATCTGTTATTTTCACAAGAGTCGTTCCTCTGTTCTTGACAACACCACGTTGTGCGATGCATCTGGACCACCATTTGTCCCGGGCAAGAGCACAGCAAAGATGATGCGAGGTCGGGATGGTGGGGCCGTGGCATTCAGAGCACACGCCAACATGCCTTTGTGGGAGGTTCTTGAGGAATCGTAATTTACATCTGAGGCAAACAGAGACTCTTCTAACCTCTCCTGCTGCACAGTATTAAAATGATTTTGACTGCAGAACATAATTGGATAAAAATGACCTAACAAGCTCTTGGAGGAGGTGGAGTACAAATCTGCACAGCAACTGTCATGGATGACAAATGGGACGAATACGACGCCTGGCTGAGGATTTTCAGGATATGACCAAATTGCAACTGTTCCTTCTTGACTAACACAGCAAACAAAATCCTGAACGAATAGCTGGTTCACTCTTGCTGGGACTGAAGGTGGGTGGGGATGGGTAGGAAAGAATAAACAGGAAGAAGAATTCTTATAAAAGCACCCACATCAAATGGCAACTAGATAAACAACATAGCATTTGAATGTTTTATATAAAGATGTTTTCCTAAAGGATCAGAAATTAATCTAATAATTAAACTTCTGGGACAGAATAGATATCGAATGCACTACTTATTTCATGTTGTTTTCCATAAGTTATATTGGTAATTGTTATTCTTTAAAGAGATTAAAATAATGTCTCTTAAAAAGCATATGTGTGTTTGTGTGTGTGTTTGTGTGCGTGTGTGTGTGTGTTGATAGGAATGGTACAATTGCCAAGTGGAGGCAATGTCTTAGATGTGTTATCTGTACTGACTCATTTTACAGAAGAATAAAAAGTAATTTTAAAGGGGATTTGAGAACCCGGTTAAGAAATGATGCATCAATAATCCATCACACACCATGATTCTGATTGTAGTCCTCTCTGTCCTTCATTCATTTCACAGACATTGGTTAGAGTCTCCTGCATGTCAGGTGACAGATGAAGAACTAATGTTAATCGGAATATGTCACAGCCTGGTGGGAGAGTCAGATGTGGGGGAAAATAGCTTGCTAAAATGCAACAGACTGGGAATTGCCGTCGTGGCTCAGGGGTTAATGAATCTGACTAGCATCCATGAGAACGCAGGTTCCATCCCTGGCCTTGCTCAGTGGGTTAGGGATCCAGCATTGCCATGAGCTGTAGTGTAGGTTACAGACACAGCTTGGATCGTGCATTGCTGTGGCTGTGGTGTAGGCTGGTGGCTACTGCTCTGATTTGACCCCTAGCCTGGTGCGCTCCATATTCATATGCTGTGGGCGTGGCCCTAAAAAGCAAAAAAAAAAAAAAAAAAGTGATAAGATTAAAAGTGCTAAACTACTCACTCCATGCACCAGCACTATGGACCAAAGGGGAAAATCAAGTTGGGTTTCAAAGGATGAGTAGGAGTTTGCTAAGCAGTTTGCCAAGCAGGGAAAGTACATGCCATGCTGAACATGCCTTTTGTGTAGAAGCATGAAGAGGAGAACAGGTATGTATATCTGGAAAACACAAACCCATACATGGTGTGTTGGAGTTAAGAGGTTGGGGTAGAGGTGTCAGGATTAAAAGGAGAGAGGTAGAAAAGGCCAAATTGTGATGGTTCTTTTCTGATATTGTAAGAAGCATGGTTTTATCCTTTGGTAACACAGGACCAAGGGAGATTTTAGAATCTCCAAATCGTATGAGCTTCTCTGCTTTTAAACAATAACCAGTGGCCACATAGCAGCTGGATGGGGGAGGAAAAAAAATTAGAATTGAATCAGCTGACGTTGGATGGCAATGAGTAAGAGGAAACAGATCCGTGAAGTGGGAGTGAGAATCTATCAGAAGTGATGACCGGTTTGGCATGGGAAGTGAGAGACAAGGCACTTAAGGATGATCAGATTTTGTTTTGTTTTGTTTTTTAAGTCTGACCAGCTGAGTGGGTGGATATGTTGTTTCTCAAAATAGAGGAATGGGTTTAGATTGGCCGAACTTTTGGATGTGCTGGATTCGTGAGATTTTACGTGAGAAACCCAGACAGACTGACAACCAGAGGTGGTTAGATATTTAGGTCTCCAGCTCAGAAGAGAAGGCAGAGGTAGTGAGGATACCTCAGGGAGTCTGCCAGCAGCTACCCTCTTCCTGAACTGTAGGTCTGCCACTCTCCTGCAATACTTTCCTTTAGCTCTTCTACTGTTCAAAGAATTAGGTGCAGACTCCTTACCCTGATTTTCAAAGACCACCCTGGGCTAGTCTCCACCTCTCTTTCCAGCCTTCTCTCCCTCACCTAGATGCTCAAGCCAAGCAAACCATCCTAAACACATCTCTGCTTTCTTAATACATCCTTAGGCATCTGCTGCTCTTTCCCCAGCTTAGCATTCCGTTCCTGCCCACGTTCGCTCCACTGGCTGAAATCTGACCCATTTTAAGTTTCATCCCACATCCCATCTCAGCCATAGAGCATCCCCCCAGTGGCACCCGTCAATGATAAACCACCTCCCCTTCCTCTGGGCTCTCAGAACACGCAGTTCACAGCTCTGACACGTGGTCTTGCCTCCTCCAGCTTGGCCCATCGCTGTCTCCATAAGTCACTCTCCCACATCAGATGGAATGATTTTCGGAGCAGAGCCATCCCCACAGGACATACTAAATAAAGGAGTGCAGGCTCCACGGGCTTCAAGCACATAACATCCTTTGCTCCGCTCTTGGGAACACGGAGGCCCACTATCGCATCAGAAGCTAAAAGCTCTTTTGGGCTGATCGCTTGGGCCCCTGTGGGGAATAGAGGGTTCAGGGTGATGGGATGAAACATGACATATGACTTAGTGAACTGACAAAATTGCAAAGATTAGCCCTGCCTTCTTTTGCTGGTGTTCATCCGGCTTCTCTACTTGTCACGACCCTTCCTGCCCGCCTGAGCATTAAGACTTCTGTGTGCAGAGCCCAAGAAGAGGGAAGATGTGTTTTCTTTGGCAATTTAATCGTGAGGTTTTTCATGTTTATGCATTCATCCGATTTTTAAACAATGATTATTGCCACTTGCGTGAAAACACAAGCATCTGTGACCCTGACTATGGGTAAAGTCAGGCTGTAACCTCCACTGTCGAGAGTTTAAGATCTTTCCAGGAAAACAACATAACTTGACCTCTAATTACAAAGGAATTATTCTGAAGAGGGATCAGGTTAAGGGAGGAAGGCCCTCGGTGTAGAGGCAGTCTTTCCGTCTTTGTCAATTCTCTCATCACCCAAGAGTCAGAGATACAGAAACAAGTAGAAGCGTGCTTGCTCCCCACTCCCCACCTGCTGCCTCTAGTTTCTGCTGTTTGCAAGGCTGCTACCTCAGGTGTCGCCTGCTCCTGATAATGGCTCCTGGCATAAGATGTCCTGTTCTCACTCTGTATTAGGTGACAAGACACAAGCAACGTAGATACTGAATGCCAAGAGGAATGGCTATGTCCTTAGCTCCTGCTCATAAAATATAGATCTTTCTATATTCATACCAGTCAAGCATGCTACTGTTATTCTAAGACCGTACTGGTCATGTTCATTCCGAGGTAGAAGAAACACAGATCATGTGCTGGGCTACCAAGAAAGCCACTTTTTTTGTATGATAATCACCCACGTTCACAGATGTGTAAAGCATGCACATCTGCTTGAGGATCTTCTGGCTGTCAAAGAAAATACAAAGATTCTTTGTATGGCTCCATCTTATAATTCCTTTCCCACAGTCTCCGCCTGGACTATATAAATAGCCAGTGCTCATTTTAGTAAAAAAAAAAAAATTAGCTGCTGACTTATCGATCATTCGTAAAATGCCACTTCCCCCTCTCTCGTCCTTTCTGAAACACTTGCTTTTTCAATTTCTAAAGACAAATGAGTTTTTCCCCCACATGAACTTCTTGATGCTTCCAAACAGATTAGTGGAGATGGGAACGTTTATTTATATGAGTGGACATGTGTCAACACGCTCTAAAAGAAGGAAGGAAAAAGGACACCCGTGTTTCAAAGGAGCACTGCCAAGCCCACACTTTAATGCCTCGGCATCCATGTGTGAAACTGTCTTCGTGACTCTAGGGGGTCCTTGGAGGCAGGATGTGGATCTTGGACTTGAATTCATTTCAAGGCTTTGCCACATATGGTAACAACATCTCCCCTCGGACTTGGGGGGCAGTTGTGGATACGTCATGGACCACGGCCAGGGTTCAAAAGACCACACACCTTTCTATATCCTTAATGTGACCACTTTTATCAAGTCTATCTCATGAATATTATGTGTGCGGGTGTGCATACCCTTGACACAGATGTAACTGTATATTCTCTGTGATCTCTGACAGTTTGCATCTGATTAGCTTATTACCACACAGGCCCTCTTGGATTCTTTTTTTTTTTTTTTTTCTTAGAGCTGTACCAGGGGCATATGGAAGTTCCCAGGCTAGAGGTCATATTGGAGCTGCAGCTGCTGACCTATGTCACAGCCACTGCAACACCAGATCCAAGTAGCATCTGCAACCTACACCACAGCTTACGGCAATGCCAGATTCTTAATCCACTGAGCAAGGCCAGGGATTGAGCCCATATCCTCATGGATCCTACTTGGGTTTGTTACAGCTGAGCCATGACGGGAACTCCCTCCTCGGATTTTAAACTATTTTTCCAATACCACTCAACACATTTCTTTGGCTCAATCCCACAACTATTTCTGCTTCATTATCAAGTACTCAAAATGAAGTGCCCAGATTAGAAAACATTTATATGTGTAGAGAGAGAAGCAGACTGATATTTTTTTAAAGATTAATTTTTACGAGGTCTGTTGATACTGTTCTTATTGCCAGTGGACCTAAACGTTGAAGAATCCCTACTGTGAAGACAGCTGTTGCGGTTTAAGACATAAGATAGAACAAGATGTATTTTACGTGCTTAGGATTTTGGAGAAAAATTTAGGAGAAAGCTCTATGATGAGAGTCTATGAGCCTCTGAGGTCAGTGGCAGGCTGACACTGTTATTCACCTTTGTCTCCAGATCCTGAAACACACAAAGCTAATTCTACAATTTAAGACCACAATTTAAATCCCTGCACGAGGAGTTCCTGTCGTGGCTCAGTGGTCAACAAACTCAACTAGGATCCATGAGGATGCAAGTTCCATCCCTGGTCTCAGTCAGGGGGTTAAGGATCCAGCATTGTCGTGAGCTGTGGTGCATGTTGCAGGCACGGCTCGGATCCTGAGTTGCTGTGGCTGTGGCATAGGCCAGCAGCTACAGCTCCGATTCGACCCCTAGCCTGGGAACCTCCATATGCTGCAGGGGTAGCCCTAAGAAAGAATAAATAAATAAACCACTGCCCGAGACCCAGACTCCTCATGCCCTGTTCTCCACATAGCATAATACCACCTCTTCAATAGTTAGCATCACTCTCCAAAGGTAGTAGCCACCATAGTAACCACCACAGGACAGCCTTCCACCAGGCTTAAACCAAGACTTCATCAGCAAGTGGGATGCAGTCTGGGCAAGCAGGACTGGTCCTGTGGCAGGATTGGGCATCACTTTTGAACATCCAAGTGGGCAGATCTCTGCTTGGAACCTCAAAAGGGTAATAATGCCCACATATCTCATCACCGGGCCTCTGCTGGTGGCTGCCACCCCTGCCCCACCCCCACCACTGGGTAAGATGTCAAGGAAAATGAAATGCTCTTATTCTTATTCCTTTGGGACTCTGATGTTAATTTATGAAGCATCTCTTTCACACATTTAAAGACAGCTTTATAAGCCCCGTTTCCCCCACTGACCCCCAGCACAAAGGTTCATGGATTTCAAATCACTGATTTGCTCTTAGGTTAGATGCTAAAATACTGTATGCTATCACTTATATGTGGAATTTAAAAAATAAGGCAAATGAATGAAGATGACAAAATAGAAACAGATTCCTTGATAAAGAGAACAGACTAGTGGTTACCAGTGGGAAGAGGGAAGCGGGAGGGGCAAAATGGAACAGGGAAGTAAGAGGTACAAACTACTCTGTGTAAAATAAATAAACTACAGAAGTATATTGTACAGCACAGGGAATACTGGCAATATTTTATAATAACTTTAAGTGGAGAAAAATCTATAAAAATTTTGAATCACTTTGCGGTATACCTAAAACGAATAGAATATTGTAAATCAACGATACCTCAATAAAAAAAGAGATTTGTTTTTATGTTAAAAAATGATACAATAAAATAAATAAGCTACAAAGATCTATTGTACAGCACAGGGAATACTGCCAATAGTTTACAATAACTTTAAATGGAGTAGAATGGATAAAATTTTTGAAACAAATACACCTGAAACTAATAGAATAGTGTAAATCAACTATACTTCCATTTTTTTAAGAAAAACTTTACAATAAATAGATAAATAGCAGTAGACTCCCATGCATTATTTGAGCTTTTATTCTATTGCCTTCATACTCATGTGGAACTCCCTACAGTTTATCAGACAGCAAACAAACATCCTCCGTGGTGGGCATCACTGGGTCCCTAAGTCTTCCCAAATTTTCCTCTCATGTTTCTCTATATGCTGCCTGGCAAGTACACCCATATTCTCAACAGGTGGCTCCATGAGAGCTCCCAGAAAGAGCTTTAAATCTTGGCTGCTGCTCTCAGGTTTATTCCCCACCCCCCACCCCCAGCATCTTTCCAAGATCTCAAAACATTACTATGGAAGCGTTGTGTATGCATCGTGTTGGTGTCCACACAAACAGGAGGTCTAGGCTGCGCCCCGAGATGCTCCTGGCAGGCGCTCCAGCATCCCCGCCTCTGCAACTCCCTGCAGTGTGTCCTCCTCACTGTCAATCGCCATTCATCACTCACGTTTGGGGAACAAGGGCATTTACTTCCATCACCTTCACACTTTTTTTTCCCTTTTAGGCTCTGGACTTTACCATAGGGAGTCCTACCGAGGCAGCAGCCTTCCTGAGATACTATTGTGCTAGAAACCAATGATCCTACTCTAATGCTTGACTGTTTTTTCCCTCTCAGAATTTTTTCATTGGCACAACAGAGATAACGATGAGCAAGCTGTGAGGAAAATTGTACAATAATATGTGTGAGCCTTCTCAGGAGGAAAAGGTGAAAGTAGAAACCTTTTTTTTGATGCTCATGGGCCTGGCTTTCTAACAAAGGGGTAGGAAGGTAGTTTTCCCATCTGATTTTAGGGCTGACGACTGCGTCCTCATTTGGGAGTAGAAACTCAAAGTACAACACGATTGCGTTACACGGAGGACTTGCTGTGTTATTACATTCCCTGTACTCTATTCTCCAATGAGGATGAACAGCATGAACCTGGGAGCCCCCCTGGATTTACATCGGAGCTCTTGGACCCGCAAATACATCTCTGGGAGTTTCTGTATTCCCAATTGCTGTAAAAGACTGGAGGGGAGAAGTAGCCAGTCTTGCCTCTGGGAGGGTTATGAGAATGCCTAGCTTATTTTAGCTTCTTTTCTTTTTTTTTTTTTTTTTTTTGATAAATTCCACAGTTCAGTACATAGCATGACGATCTAGGTCCCCGCTCCCCAAACAGGAGCTTTGGTTGGATAGTGTCTGATGGACTGAAAGGGGAAAGGGATGACAGCAAGACTGACGGTGGTTGTGATGGATGATGACCGCAGCCAAGACCACGAGGACAAGAACTACCTCTTAGGCCCTTTATCTATAAGGCACTTACGCCTCATTCAGCAAGATGTAGGCCAAGCTGATGGAGCAGACTGTGGCAGCTGTCTCTCCAAAAGAGCATTTATCTATTCAGAAAATGCAATGGCTCCTTGAAGAGCTCTCAGCACATCTACTTGTAGAGAAGAACTCAAGAAAAAAGATAGCACAGTAACTTTACGAAGACCCCAAATGCTCAGGCCTTGTGTTTTCAGTAATCCCCAAGTCAGCAGCCTTGGGAAGACAACAAGGCATAATGGCAAGGTCACTTTGCAAAACTGGATGATGCTGAGGAAGCCAGAGGCCGTTCAGTCCACCTTCCTCCCACCACGTCCCTGACGGATGCCAAGCAAGGCCTTCTGCGTGGCATCCAATTCCTGACTGAGATCCTACCTCGTCCTAATGCCCACACTGGGAGTGATTCTGAATCTAGCCCTGTGTTGCCCAACACACTAGCCACCATCCTCATGTGGCTTCTTTTTTGTTGTTTTTGTCTTTTTTTTTTTTTTTTTTTTTTTGCTGTTTCTTTGGGCCGCTCCCGCGGCATATGGAGGTTCCCAGGCCAGGGGTCCAATCGGAGCTGTGGCCACCGGCCTACGCCAGAGCCACAGGAACGCGGGATCCGAGCCACGTCTGCAACCTACACCACAGCTCACGGCAACGCCGGATCGTTAACCCACTGAGCAAGGGCAGGGATCGAACCCGCAACCTCATAGTTCCTAGTCAGATTCGTTAACCACTGCGCCACGACGGGAACTCCTCATGTGGCTTCTGACCTTAAGAAATGTGGCGAGTGCAACTGAGGATCTGATTTCTAAATTTCACTTTATTTTAAGTAGCTCAGACTTAAATTTAAAAACCAAAACTCGATTCTATTTTCAGAAAAATTTTCAAGGACCCCATGGATATGTGAATCTATTTTTTTCAACTGGAAGTTTTATGAAACCTAAATACAGATGAAGTATTTCCTTTTCATTTTTTCTTTTTTTCTAGGGCCACACCTGTGGCATATGGAAGTCCCTGGGCTAGGGCTCGAATTGGAGGTGCAGCTGTTAGGCCATGACACAGCCACAGCAATGCCAGATCCTTAAGCCAGAGGCCAGCAATCAAACCCACATCCTCACAGAGACAGTGTCAGGTCTGTAACCTGCTGAGCCACAAAGGGAACTCCCAGATGAAGGATTTCTGACTGAAACAGCATTCAAATTGAGAGGTGCCATTCGTGTAAAATGCACACTGGATTTGGAAGACTTCGTATGAAAAATAATACAAAATATCTTATTAATATTTTTATATTCATTATGTATCAAAATGAAGTCTTGTGCATAGCAAGTTAAATAGAATATATTATTAACACTAATTTTGTCTGTTTATTTTTACCTTTTTAATGTGATTAGTAGAAAAATTATGTGTGTGACTCATACTTCTATTTGATAGCACTGGTCTTTATGCTCCAGAAATGAACATACAATTTCAGATACTCTTGACCACTAAAAATGTGCTGGGAATACCATATCCTTTGTAATAGATCTATCAAATCTAACTGGGAACAGACTTTGGAGCCTAGAGCTGTATGTGAATCTGGCTTCTTCTGATTTAGATATTGTCAGCCTCTTACTGCTGCCTGAGCTCTCCCTGAGCCCTGGATGCAATATTCGAAAGTATTTGCTTTCCCTTTTATCTCTATGTCCTCTGAAAATTTGATAAATATGCCTTCTACTATTTGGTTGAATGACTAAATGCCATGGAATTCATCTGGGAGGGCTTCAAAGACGACACGAATTCCCCAGCACCCTCCGACTTCCCGCCCTCATTTGTTACAGGGAAGGCATCTCCTCCCACAGTCCCATGGAGGGGGCTCTTTTCTGCTCTGCAAGTTGATTCCATAGCCCTGGCCAGGAATCTGGCTACCCCAGACTCCAGGGTGCACCCCAGCCCTGGCTGTGTGCTCACAGTGCAAATAATAAGCAGTGGTGCCTCCTGAACTTGGGCCATCGGCCTTACCACCCAAGAAACACGAAGTGCACGTCATTACCCTTTCACCATTATCTTTGTTGAGCAAACTTTGTTTATGGGGCTCACGACTGGATGCTCTATGGGAGATGCACGTTGCGGATGGCCAACCACTCAGTGTCATAGAGGCTCAGCCCAATCCCTATTCTGGGGGCTGGGGGTGAGTCTTTGGTGTCACCACTAGTAAACAGGTATGTTTTACCCAAAGAGAGCTGAAAAAGGGAGTTCCCGTTGTGGTTCAGCAGTAACGAACCGCCCTAGTATCCATGAGGACACAGGTTCAATCCCTGCCCTTGCTCGGTGGGTTAAAGATCCAGCGTTGCTGAGGCGGTGGTATAGGCGGGCAGTTAAGAGTTTCGATTCAACCCCCAGCCTAGGAACTTCCAGAGGCTGCAGGTGTGACACCCCCTCACCACCACTCTCCCAAAAAAGAGAGCTGAAAAAAAAAAAAAAAAACTGCTTAACAATGTAACTTCCCCACCCGCTCCTCTCCTGGGACAGGGTCTCTTCTGGCTTAATTCTTGGTAGCGGTGCTCCAGTTTCCTTTTGTGCCATAGCTATTCCCCACCTTTCCTCCCTGTCCTGTAGACACACGCACACATGCATGCACACACACAGGCATGCACATGCATACTCTTAGCAATCTGTAAGCCAGGTGTTTAGGGGAAGGAGACGTGGTAAAATGAGCAGTGGAGGAGGGGGCAGAAAAATCAATGGGAAAAGACCGAACTCCAAGGGGCAAGTCTCAGTCAATCTGTTTCAGTTCCTCCATCTATAAAATTTGGCCCAGGCTGATAAAGTCTTCTACCCAGGGATGCTGTATTAATTGGCTAATTAATGACTGTAACTCTTTCTTAAAATCCAAAGAATGCCATTAACGCTAAGCATTTGCTGGGCATTTTTTTTTTTTACACTGAAACCATTTAAAGTAATTAGCAAAACGAGGGGTGCTCTGTATTAGAAAGTAAATTTAAACATGAGAATCCATTATTGGGATGGCAAAAAAAGAAGAACTAATGGTGGTCTAAGCCATCACAGTGGGAATTTTATGTTGGTGTCTGGTGGTTTGGTTGTGTCATTACATCAAGAAGATGGGCTAGATGCAATGAGCATGTGGCTTGGGTTATAAAAACAAATATGTAGCCCCCCAAAAACTGTATGCATGCAGGCGCAAAGAATAAAGTAGAAAAAAAGGCATCTATATGTTGGAGTTTGATGGACCTCGCCCAGGGGAGGAAATCACTTGGGAGCCCTCAGTTCACAAGACCAGAGAGAGCCACAGGGTGGATTTTAATGGAACAAAGCAAATTCATCACCAGTTGGCTATCTATATTCTACCGTTGAGACACAGGGAAACTGAACAACCAAGCCCCATCTTCATACCACTGAACATTATATAATTTTATTCTATACCCAAGAGGACCTAGCGCTCATCGTTCCCAGTAGGAACATTTGTCCAAAGGAGCAGAGACAATGGTTTGAATCAAATGTGAAATCAAGGAACCCAACCGAAGGGCCTCATAAACCCAAAATTCAGAGGTCTGTGGGCCGTTTCCAGTGTGTGGGTAAAGATTTCAAGCATTTCATAGCCCAATTCTTCCTATGTCCTCAAGAAATGCAGCGATGGACAGGGTAGAATGGATTTAGTGCATCTAGTAGCTTAAGACTCAATCAGGGTGATAAACCAATCCATTCATTCACTCATTCATTCATGCAGTATATATGCAACAGAGACTAAATGTAAGATAAAATGCTTCACAACGTGAGGCTACAAAGTTGAACCTGACAAATCTGACACAGAGCCACTCTCAAGGCGCTTCCTGTCAAGCTTCAGAAATAAACCAGTAACAATCTACAAAAATACATTTGCTCCCAGCACAAAGCTTAGTCCTTCAAGGGCCCTTACAGAAAGTTGAATAGCTGCATGTAAGGCAGACAGGGGCAAATGCCATGTTCAATGCAAACATTCTGGGAGGTAAGTCAGGAGAGGGCACTTCCCACCAAGGAAGGTTGGTGGAGTTTCTCACCTGAGAGTGGAATGATCTGGAGCAAACGGATGGAACGATAAGACAACAATGTACAGAGAACTAAAAACAGTGATAAAAACATTACTGCTTATTTTGGGAAAAGGTTATATAACTATTATATTTTGTCCTGAGAGCAAACATCCTTTACAGATAAATAAACAAATGCAGGCTGGGAATCTGGGGTTAATAGAAGCAAACTGTTGCATCTGGGATGGATAAGCAATGAGATGCTACCGTATAGCACAGGGAACTATATCTAGTCACTAGTGATGGAACACGATGGAGGATAATGTGAGAAAAAGAATGTTTATATGTATGTGTGACTGGGTCACGTTGCTGTACAGTAGAAAGTTGCACAGCATTGTAAACTAACTGTAAGGCAAAAAAATAAAAATCATTTAAGAAAATAAAGATTATATAGAAAAAAAAACAAATGCAGAAGAATTAAGCAATATATCCACAGACACAAAGTGACAACGCTAGCTGGTATCCCTTCATTCATTCAATGAGTTGTTCTTTCATCTAATATTCACTAAGTGTCTACGAGTGCCTGTGATTATTCTAGGTGTTGGGGATACAGAGCTTTACAAAACTGATACTGTTGCTGCTCTCCCAGTGAGTAGGAATTCTGAAGGAAAGGTATTCTTATGCATTCATTTCCTGAACACTGCACATGGTGCAATTTGTAAAGTCCTTTAAGTAAGTGGATTTCTGCCATCATTGACCAAGAAAGATGGTCAAACTAATATGAAAACATGCCACAAGAAAATAAAGGAACGAGAGCTTAAAATGGAATGATTTAGTAATTTACATGCAAATTTTATTACAAAATATCAAAAGGCTTAGAAATATGGCAACGTCTCCATGAGACCTACAGAGGGCTTTGAGAAGTGGGGGCAATATGCGGACGAATTGTTTTTCTACAACCACGAGAGGCCTTGTTTTAGAGGCAGCACACTAATCTATTCTAGTGAAAAATAAAAAAGGAAAGTGGATATGTTTAAAATTCGCTGCAGAATTAATGCTAATTAGAGCCATACTTTGGCAGCCAAGAAGAGAAGATGTAATTTGTTAGGTGCACAATAGGAAGGATAACAAGGAACTGGACTTTCCAACTGCAATATATAGAAACAGCGAACAATGCAATGATTTAAGATTTATTGTGAACCAGACCCCATTGTTTCCTAACATTGCCAGGGAAGAGAGTTTTGGATGGTCCCCAACACACTTATAATTTAATACATTTTTTGGAAAGCATAGATGGGGTTTGGATAGGCTTTATCAGGTACTAACACATACAAAGCATCGTATTCGTGGGAAGGTGGGCTGTGTAGATGATTCAGGGCTCCTCTTCCCAAGGGGCATATCTATCAGTTGGAAGTGGGGTTCTGGAAGTCCAGTACACCCCAGTTTGTAACACCACAGGCAGCAGATGAGAGCCCCTGGGATGGTTGGAAGGGCCATTGGGACACAGAAGCAGTTTCAGTGAATTCTGGCTTGGGGACTAAAACAGGGTTCATGGAGGAGGAACAGTCTGTACCCGAACAGGACTCTATGGGTCCTCTCTGGAACATCCACACACAGCCCCAATCCGAACCGTGTCCTCCATCTGTCTCTTGTCTATAGAAAAACTTTGGTTTCCCAGGATTCCCTGCGTTCCAAACAGTACCTTTAATCAGAGAAGCGAGAACATGCAAAATGAAAGGAAAACAGTCAAACAAGACAAAACAATAATAGTTTAGCCAATCAACAAAGTCAAAGATCTTCAGTCCCTCCTCAAGGGCTCTGGGTAAAATTCTGAGCCTGTCCTTTGAGCTGTTTTGCAGAGGCTGAAACCCCCACCAGGTGGAAGAAGTTAACTGTGTGTGGCCCATAAGCACACAATAGACCCCAGATCAGTGGGAACCAGAAGGTTGATGATGCTGGCTCCTGATTACATCACCAGTAACCAATGAGAAGAATGTCCAGGAGCTGATCACGCATACCACACCCCCTCCCTCAGCCCATCTTTAAAAACTTTTCCTTGAAAGACTTCAGGGAGTTCAGGCTTTTTAAGCACTAGCTACCTGGACTCCTTGCTTGGCGCCCTGCAATAAACACTGCCCTTTTCTCCACCACAACCCAATCTCAACAGATTGGCTCTCCTGTGAGCAGGCAAGTGGACCTAGTTCTGTTTGGTAACTATTTTATTTATTTTTTTGGGTTTTATTTTATTTTATTATTTTTTTAAATTAAGAAAAAATAGTATAGTTGATTTACAATGTTCTGTCAATTTATGCTGCACAGCCAAGTGACACAGCTATACATCCATATACATTCTTTTTTTTTTTTTCACATTATCCTCCAGGGAGCTATATCTGTTTGGTAACAATTTAAGTTGGTTATTAAAAGATGCTTGCACACAAGCACACATCCGTGGGCACGCACGCTCTTCGTGATAAGTAGAGAAGGAGATTTTAAGCAGCCTGTGAGTCCAAATGCAAGCTATAAGTAAAGGAAATGAGGGAGAAGCAGGGCCAGGAGAATTGGCAGCATTTCAGGGAGCATCGTCCCCACTTCCATATTTACATGGAGGATGCATGATCATTACAGGAATACATAGGTATGCAAAAGAATGACTATCGTTTCCCAGCCAAGCGTGTTCAGACTCTTCCCTCACCACCCCTTCTGTTTCTGAGGAGCAGTTAAAGCAAAGGGAAAGATGCATGAGGAGAAGACAGCCTTTTGGGTACCTGGGAGGGAACAGGGGGAACATGGCATCAGCGGCTCTTTATCCTGGTTAAGCTACTGGTTTCTGAGTTTTAATCAAAGCTTTGTTTGCAGCTTTGAGGAACACAGGACCAGTTTTACTGGAAAATGTGGGCCACAGTTTTGCATAAGTTTATCTCTTCAAAGTGGCTCAGTAAATTCAGCAAAATCAGTTTGATGGCCTTAAAAGCATCGTGAAATTAAATATTTAAATTTTATGGTAATTTGAATATCTGACCTCCTTAATGAGACAGGCAGATATCTGTATAGGGCTTACAGCTTTGATGAGAATTAGGATCTTTTCAGGGTGGATCCGAGGAGTCAGAGGCACAGTCCTGCTGTCAGTGGCAAAGTCTGGGAGGTGATCAGAGCACCAGCCTCGGAAACAGGGCTATGGAGTCAGGCTGCCCCCGTTTCACCCAAGACAAACTGTGGACTGCTGAGGTTATAAACCCTGTATTTCAATACCAATATAAATGGCATCGTGACAGCACCTCCCTCACAGGATTGTTGGATGATTACAGTGAGTCTATGTGTTCAATAATGTCAGGGCATCTACGAATGAGTCCCCTACTCTGCAAGTGTTTACAGTCCAGACTGGAAGCCAGACAACTGAAATGAATATATTATGCAAATTATCAAGTTAAATTCCATTTCTTTAAGCCAAAGCATCCCCTAGATGTCAACATTTAAAATCTCAGAAATTCAGGACAGCTATGACATTGCCTAAGGGAGGCAAATGTTGACCTGTTTGATGCCGTTTCCTACACAATCCAGAAGAGGTAACTACACTGGAGGAAAAACTGGGAAACCTAGAAGTGTGCAGAAGGCCACCTACTCTTTTGGCAGAGGCATCTGCTCGCATCATCAGCTTCCTTTAAAGACCCTAAGTGTACACCTCTTGATGCTGTCTGGCCAAGATGGGACTCTAAGGAACAGGGGTGATGAAGTTGTATCCTGAGAATTAAAAAAATTATGTCTTAACTCCTATGAAAAGACTGAGATGTCCCCCTCTGAGACTCTAGTCTAAAGCAATACACAGTCCCACAGGGGATTGGAAACGTGATGGGCCTTTTTACTCCATACTGAGGCGGGGTTCACACATCAGAAAAGCATGCTCCACATTTTACGTGTCCCTGAAGCTGGGTGTGTCGACCACGCCCAGGAGTCCTCTTGGAGGAGTCATCTGCAGCACCAACAGTGCTGCCCCGACTCACCTCAGCCCAGCCGGCTTCACCATTCTGTGTTATGGACACATCTTCTCCCTCCACTGTACAGTAAGTTCCTTGCACGAGGTCTAGACCTGCTCAGGTGTTTCTCCCCACAGTACCTCTTTTGAGAACAGCCTTCATTAAGTAACCAAGAGTTGGTTATCAACTAAATAGGTTCATGAAGCTAAGGAGGCGATCTGGCTGCCAGCCCCACATGGCTGCTCAAGTGAGTCCTCTAAGCCAAGCATGCCAGTCCCCTTCCGTAACTGAAACCGACATCATGAGCTGGGTTGGTTTGTACTGGAAAGTTCACCAGAAGGGGTGCCTACTCCAGAGAGAGCTGAATTACTGATGAGATCAAAGTGCCTAGTGCTCCCAGCTAACTGACTATCCCTTACTGAATGGTTACCATGTTCCTCCTGCCTAGCTAAGTTCTATTTATGAAATGTCATCAAATCCTACAATAACCCACTGGAGCAATTGTTTTCATATTAACTGTATTTCATACCCAGGAAGGCTGAGACTTGGAGAAGGTAAGTAATGCTCCCCAGGGCTGACAAGGGCTGCCTCCTGGGCACGGTTCTAGGGCTCATGGTGTCCAGTCCCAGTGCACGAGGATAAACTGTGCTTTTTATCTTTCCCCAACTCTAGGTGGAGAGATTTCACTTTGAAGATATATACACTGGGATATTACTCAGCCATAAAAAAGACTGAAATAATGCCATTTGCAGCAACATGGATGGACCTAGAAATTATCATACTAAGTCAAGTTAGTCAGACAAACACCATATGATATCACTTATATGTGGAATCTTAAAAAAGATACAAATGAATACAAATGAACTTATTTGTAAAGAAACAGACTTACAGACTTATGGTTACCAAAGGGGATGGGGGATGGACTGGGGATTTGGGATTGGCATATGCATAGTGAGGTATATGGAATGATTGGTCAGTGGGGACCTGCTGTATGGCACAGAGAACTCTACCCAATATTCTGTGATAATCTACGTGGGAGAAGAATCTGAAAGAGAATGGCTGTGTATACATGTATAACTGAATCACTTTGTTGTCAGGCAGAGATTATCACAACATTGTAAGTTAACTATATTTTAATAAAACTTTAAAAAATGAAAAACAAAACAAACTTTGGTAGCTTGAACTTGGCCCTGTAGGAGTATTCACACTACGGAAACCAGCAAGCACTAAAAATTGTAGCTGTGTGTGTGTGTGTGTGTGTGTGTCTGTGTGTGTGTGTGTGTGTGTACTAGTGCTTACTAGCTAGCCCACTGCCTGGGGCTGTCTGATTCCATAGACTCTATGCTAATGAATCACTAATCCATATGTAATGAATAAACAATAGTACAGGGACTTGGCAGTGCCTGCATGTTGGCATGACAAGGGCGCTGTGTAATGATGAGTGCAAACAGAAGGACAGAGGTACGTGGGGAGACTAGAGAAAGTACACTGAGTATTAAGATTTGTCAGAAAGTGCTCAGCACACAGCAGATGAGCACTGCATCTGGAAGACCCAAGGCACCAGAAAGCTATGTTCTCATAAAGCACAAAAATTGTTCATTAGTTTCCACCACAGACTGGAACAAATATCTTTCAACATCATCCAGGGCCCCTTCTCTGATTTCTAGAAGCCTTCTGACATCTGGCAGGAGGAGAAGACACCAGCATTCTGGTTGTTAGAAAGGTATACAGTCAATTGTCATGACAGAAAGTGAGGCTTTTTTCAACGCCTTGTGGACCTGGTCACTCAGTCTCTAATGCTTGACCAGCCTACGTGGTCAGATGAGACCACTCATCTCTATAAACAAAGATAAAAACCAAGCAGTCTTTCTTGGAAGGGCCTGACTTCCTCATCATTTATTTGCTATAGAATATTTCTACTACTATCTAAGTGAAAAGGGAGAAAGAAAAGGGCAAGAAAGGGAAGGGAGGTACATCTACACAAAGGTATAAAATGGGTCTTCAATCCATGCTTGATGAGCAAAGGAGAAAAGGAAATGAAAACAGAACTCCCAATTTCAGTTTGATCCCTAAGTAGCTCATCTCTAGATCTCTGATATCAAAACTTATCTCAGACTTGTGGTTGCCAAGGGGCAAAGGAAGGAAGTGGGATGGTCGGGGAGTTTGGGGTTGGTAGATGCAAAGTAGGACATTTAGGAATGGACAAGCAAGGAGGTCCTACTGGACAGCACAGGGAACTATATGCAGTCTCTTGGGATAGAACATGAAGGAAGACAGTACAAGAAAAAAAATGGGTGTGTATACACACACACACACACACACACACACACACATACATATATATATATATGACCGGGTCACTATGCTGTACAGCAGAAATTACACAACATTGTAAATCAACTACACTCTAATAAAAATTTTAAAAGAATAATTTAAAAAAAAAAAGTGTCTAAGACAGACCAATCTGCCATCGGGCTACAACGTCCATTTCTCCTTCATTTGATATCCTTTGCACTACATGGCAAATCTGTGAAGCCCTCTGGGTTGAGAGTCTGACTAATAAAGCACTCAGCTGGGATATCTGCTCTGTACTTTTGGAGGGGATCTTTCCAAAACATGGGCTGACCAAAACAGGGACCCGCTGGCCATACGACAAGGAAATAAGTCCTTACCAACAGGTAAAAGAAAAGGAGCATGAAGAAAGCAAGCTGTCTATTTTATTTTATGTTTTAACATTTTTGCCCATGCCTGTGGCATGTAGAAGTTCCTGGGCCAGGGATCGAACCTGCGCTACAGCAGTAACCCAAGCCATAGCTGAGACAATGCCATATTCTCAACCTTCTGAGCTACCAGGGAACTCCAAAAAACAGTCAATTTCAGGAAGCATTCTAGAATTATGCATTCAACTCAGGTGTAGCCTCTGCCTCAATCAGGCCAATATTCCAAAGGATGGCTGGGAGACATTTGCAGATAAAACACAAGCCATTTTTTAAGTCATAAACCTTTAGACGAGCATCTGAGGCTGATTTTTATGGTACTCTCTAGAGTCTTGCTTGCTATAAAACACTATCCTAAGGTCTTTATAGCTGTGGACTTCCATTTTGAGATTCATAACTCTACCCGAGTTAATGGAAATCAATAGATCCAGGGATCCTATATTCTTCATAATTAGTGAGAAATGCCGCTTTTCATCACAATCCAGGGTGAAGTCCTGTTTCATCACGTGCCCAGATACTTCGCCACACACTAGTTATGAAAGACAAATATCACCTTTCTGCCTCGCTGAACAGGCACATGAAGCTGAATTATAGAGACAAATTGAGGCCAAGGGCCTCAGCACAGGGCTGCAGAGAGAAGGGATGGGAAACGGAAGGAAAGGAGAGTCTACTGCAAAGCTGCCTAGGATGCTCTGCAGCATTTCCGGATGATCCCTGTGGTTTCTTGACAGCTTCAGACTGGGGGTCATCACAGGCCTTATTTAAATGTGCATCCGCGGAGTTCCCATTGTGGCTCAGGGGTAACAAAGGCAACTGGTATCCGTGAGGACGTGAGTTCAATCCCAGGCCTCATTCAGTGGGTTAAGGATCCAGCGTTGCCATGAGCTGCAGTGTAGGTGTCAGATGAAGTTTGCATCTGGCGTTGCTGTGGCTGTGGTGCAGGCCAGCAGCTGCAGCTCCAATTCAACCCCTAGCCTGGGAACTTCCATATGCTACAAGTGCAGCCCTACAAAGCAAAAAATTTAAAAAAATAAATGTGCATTCTCATGCCTGTTATGGGTTCCTAGTCAAAAGTATTTTGAAGGAGTTCCCATCGTGGCTCAGCGGAAATGAATCTGACTAGCATCCATGAGGACACAGGTTGGATCCCTGGCCTTGCTCAGGGGTTTAAGGATCCGGCGTTGCTGTGAGCTGTGGTGTAGGTTGCAGACGTGGCTCAGATCCAGCGTTGCTGGGGCTGTGGTGAAGGCAAGCAGCTACAGCTCTGATTCGACCCCTAGCCTGGGAACCCCCCTATGCCATGGGTGTGGCCCTAAAAAGCCAAACATTAAAAAAAAATTAAAAAATAACTGTGCATCCTCAAGCCTGTTATGCGTTTCTAGTCAAAAGTATTTTGACTCTCATTTTTTTTGTTGGATCCTGGTCCTGGGACATGATTTTGAAGACAGCGGGATCAAGTCAGGGGGCAGGGACAGGAGTGGATACAGCAGATGGAGGAAGTGATGTGCAACAAAAGCCTCAGCCAATCCGGGGAGAGCTCTGGGGCTCGGATGACGCTGCAGGGTTTTTCCACCTTGAAGGAAGAAGGCCTTGGTAAACCCCAGGAGAGGGCAAGGTAGCTAAGGCTAAGGCTAAGTAGCTAAGGCTACTCCCAAAGGTGGAATCGCCTGCTGGGTGACAGTCATCAGCAGCCGGCACTCCCTGAAGCAGGAGAGGTGGTGTCTCAGCCCTGAGCGTCCTGCACAGCGCACAACACAGTATCTACTATGGTCAAGAGCAGTCACAGAGGCCACGCGTGTGCAAAACTATTAGAGGGTCCTGCTTGGTTTTCCACGGTGTCGGTGACTGCAATCACCCTTCAAGTAACCCTCTTCATGTACTTTTTTCTTTTCTTTTTTTTCTTTTTTGCTTTTTGGGGCTGGCTGCACCTGCCGCACATGGAAGTTTCCAGGCTGGGGGTCGCATTGGGACTACAGCTGGGGGCCTACACCACAGCCACAGCAACACGGGATCCCAGCTGAGGGCAATGCCAGACCCTTAACCCACGGAGCAAGGGCAGGGATTGAACCCACATCCTCATGGATACTACTCGGGTTTGTAACCCCCTGAGTTCACAATGGGAACGCTCTTCTTCATGGTCTTTCTATGCACAAAGTCTCATTCCACCAAACAAAAATATGACAACTTGATTCATCTGCTCCACAAACCCAGGAAAACCTTTACCATTTCCTGCCCGCTCACCCCTCCACTCCTCTCACAGACTAGGCTAGAGCAGACCAAGCCATCAGGATAAAGACAAAAATGCCTCTTGACCAGCAAGATCCCAAGTTTCTTGACCACCTTCCTCTTCCTGGGACACTGACATGTGAATTTCTATGGAAATCTCCATTCAGGCCATTCTGTCCTTGGGAGGTGACACTAAGCTACTGGAATCCAGGGGACCAGTGAAATGAGACGAGGCACACTTTTCACAGGGTGAATGTACAGCATGAGAAATAAGCACATGATCATCTCACTTCCTGATTTCCTGTTCTGTATATTTGACATTTATTATGAAACCCTGCTCCTGCTGCAGCCATCTCTTTGTCCCATCAAACATGACACAAATGTCTACTATTTCCCGTGATCCCTGTTTAGAAAGCCAGAAAAAAAAAATGATGATCCAGTAATATAATATGGGAAATAAGAGCTTCTTTGATGGGCTGCTGGTTGCTGATAAACCAATGTGTTGTCTCTCCAGTTTTACTCTAAATTTGCTAAAAGTGCAAAATGCTCTCTTACTGGTCCTCGCATCACTCAGCCCACCCCCCCTACCTCCTCCACACAGGTTGCTGCTCAGGGCAGAGCAACTGGAAAATGTTCTAAGAATTCTGCCTTACTCCCTGAACGAAGAAACCATTTAGAAGAAAATGTCCATGAAAAATTCAATTCCTTGAGAAACACGCACGCTGTATCAGTTTGAAATACTTTGTCATATTGATGTCAGACTTTTCCAATTTTACAGTTAAAACAGGCCCCTTTATTCCAGCATTCAAGAACTCCATCAGGTGACCACAACTCATATTAATATTTTTATTGATTCATCTTTTTTTTCTGGCAGTTACCTCCTTTGAAGTCCTTTCCTCAAATCTGCTGATGTCCTTTGCATCTCCTGTACACGGGTCCTAACCTAAACTGTATATTCCTTTTAAATAAGGATCTATGGTACTTGTTTACAATTATTTATATATCTTTGTTTCTCACTCTAATGATTAGCATAAGTGCTCAGTTTGTATTTGCTCAATTTATTTTGTAGATTTTTTTTTTTTTTGCTTTCTTTTTCTTTTATTTTTTTAGGGGCTCATGCATGGCATACGGAAGCTCCCTGGCGAGGGGTCCAATTGGAGCTGTAGCTGCTGGCCTCCACCACAGCCACAGCAGCGCAGGATCCGAGCCCTGTCTGCGACCTACACCACAGCTCACAGCAACACCGGATCCTTAATCCACTGAGCAAGGCCAGAGATCGAACTTGGATACTAGTTGGGCTCCTTACCACGGAGGCACAACGGGAACTTCTTGTGAACTGTTTCTGAGGTTGATTAAAGCACAAAGTTCCTACAATGAACTAGTAAAACAGAAAGAGAATGAAAACCTTAAAATCAAAGACGAGGAGATGCTACAATCATGCCAAATGGAAGGCTCAACATAAGCGCCAGAGTTTCAATGTGGGGTCCGGGCCTCCCAGAAGCCAAGAGGACAAAGAAGATAGGAAGTGTCCTAGTTATTAACAGAAAGAAGAAAGCAGAACAGGTCTAACAAAGCCTTAATTGGGGCATGATTCAAGTTATCTTTGTTACTCTCAACAAGGGACTTGATCAGGAGGAGTGCCGTCAACATTTCACAGAAAATGCAGTCGAAAATTACATCTCTTGTTTCCCACAGGGCCTGTTCAAATATGGTGATGGTCACATCCTTTCAGCTAGAATTTACTGCAACCTAACAGCTTCTGGCTAAAGAAATGCTGTCAGTGTCAATGCTGGGTCTACACCCATATTTCTACAGAAGTTCCTTCCTAGGGAATACCCTCCTCCCTGATCTTCAGCTGTTGAAAACTTATCCTTTCTTCCAGGCTCAGGTGAAAACCCACACATGGCCTCCACGAAGCCTTCCTTCATCCTGCTGACTTCTTACTCTGCCTTCATGTGACAGCCGCATATACAGCACTTACCACTGTCGTCTTTGTATTGCTTTAAGGTTGTCCAGGAAGCGTGCTTTTCTCTGCAATCAGGTGGTACGGTCGATTAAAGATGGCCGCGATTACTTTTGCTGCTAGAGGAGGCATCAGCTGCCCTCCCATTGAATCTGGGCTGACCTTAGGGACGCGCTTAAATAATAAAACATGGTGGAAGTGGTGTTATGTCCATTCCAGGTCTGTGCTCTCAGACAGCTGGCCACTTCTATTTTGCCACCCTCTGAGAAGCCTAAGCCATGTCGAGGTGCTCTGATCAGTAGTCCCAGGGGAGCCCAGCCTTCCATCCATCCCCATCAAGGACTAGGATATGACGAAGCTCTCTTGGACCCTCTAGACCCGTTCATCTGCCGGCTGAGTACCATCAGGCGATCTCCATCAGCATCATGCAGATCAAAGACCTCCCACTTGAGTCCTGTCCAAATCCTCAGCCAACAAAATCTTGAGATCTAATGAAATGGTGCTCGTTTTAAGCCACTTAATTCGGGGGAGGGGGCGGTTTGTTATGTAGCATTTGAGAGGAAACCACAAGCATCCTGAGGCTGCAATTAGGATTCTACTTCACTGCTTCATTTACTTCCACGAATAACCACGGAGTGAGTCACCACTACCTACAAGGCACTATTACAGGAGCTGGAGATACAATGAAATTAATATGACAACACCTCTGTCTTTTTTTAAGCTGACATTCTAGCGAGGGAGATGGACAACGAGCATGAAAGCAAATGATGCTACTTCTCTAACATCCAAATTGCCAGGCCCAGAGCTAGCAGTAGAAAGTGACTGAGGAACGATCTGTTTCTGTTCCCCACGGCATCGCTCCTCGTGTCACTCAATTTTACCTAAAAGCAAAAATCGTCATTGAACCCAAGTATTGGGAAGACGAAGCTATTAACAAGACAAGTCAGATGAGCCAAAGAGGTGTATCAACCACGCATTTCTGAACAATAGGTGCAATGAAAGGATGTTTACCCACTTCTCAAAAGCCGTGTCTCTTTTACCTGTGAAGCCCTTGAACTTTTATTAGGAAATGGGGGGGCAGAGCCCCAGGTTTTCAGAAATGTAGGTTCGTCCCTAAGCAGGGCAGAACGTATTGCTCCATAAAATGTCAACATCAAAACAATATCGAAAAAATAATTACAGACCGTGTTAGTGTTGTAAGCTGATAAGGACCAGATGGTCTTTTGTATTTATGGTTTTCCTTGTGCATACAAATGCTTTGGGGATCTCATTAGCCTTCTACAAAACTCAAACTGGGTAATTACTATCATTATCCCCTTTTCAAATAAATCTGAAGTCTAAACTGCAATTATGTTTTTTATCTTACATTTCGTAGTCACATATTTTAAGAATTGTTCTTTGCCATCTACTCAGAAAACTTCTTAACATGAACTAAAGTAACTAAATGCAGGAGGATGATAAACAAGAGCCTTTTTTTTTTTAAAGGATCCCTCTGTTATAGGAAAGTGCTGACAACCACCGAAGCACTTTTTCAGCCAGAGCCCTGCTTCTGTCACATTTTCACTCCAATCAAGAATAAAGTCCCTGTTCCCCGAGACTTGATACTTCCACTTATGCTTTGCACAGCAAAAGAGAAGAATTTCCACATGGAGACACAACCAGTCACGCATGTTAGAGAAAGGAGCCTCCACGAGATGCAATGTGGCAGCCGTTTCAATTAACTTCTGACTCTGCCCCCGAAGTGCGCTACCTGGGCTGGCGATGAGCTGTGGAAAAGGAGCAGAGCCCATTAACAAGGCTGGCCTGTCATCTTTATTGGATTTTTGGCCTCGGGACAGTGGAATCACGTGGTAACGACTCGGGACTGCAAGGCGAGGGAGACGTAATCGCGTGCCCCCGAGAACTCATAACAGAGAATTCGTGACATTCAGGTGAGAAATACGGGAGGGGGTGTGTAGGGGCGGGGGTGTCCCAAAGCACCTGTTTCATTCCAGGCCCGAGGCCAAGGATGAGAGGTGATCGGGGGCTATATACGTCTTCCCTGACAGGCCAAAACATGGACAATGACAAGGGATGAGGAAACCATCACCGCTCTTGCCACAGCTCCCGGCATGAGGGTCGAGAGATTTCAGAATGTCTGGCGGACATCTCAGGATGTAACCACGGTTACTGGTCCAGAGAGCAACATCCAAAAATAGTTGGCAGAGGGAAAATTCCAGATGATGAACCGGAACTGAGGGGGGTGCCTGGCCCTGGGGACGCACTTCCACTAAGAGCCGCTGTGTGTCGATGCAGACCGCAGAGGCAGCCCCCTGGCCTGCCTGTCAGAAGGACAGCTCTGGGGCTGCCTCCCTGGACACTGCCCTGGGCTGCCCTGGCCCAGACAGTGACAAGGATGGCTGCAAGTTCAGACTTTACATTCCCCAATAGGATGGCAGCAACCCTGTGCAGCCCACTGCAAAGAATCTCCAAGGCATGCATTCACTCTTCCAGGTAACCAGCAAATATTTACCAGGCATCTTCTTAGGGCTGTGCACGGGGTGAGGTGCTTTATGCCAGTTCAGGTGTCAGGGTAAATACTTGGCCTTACCAATATTGTCATCATAAAATGAGTTAGAGACGCAGCCCAACACCATGGCAGAATCAAAGTGCACGGGGCGGCATGCACCCACAGGGCTCTGGTCTTTGTGTTGGGGGTTTTGTCAGGCAAGGGGCTCTCTGAGTTCATGTACCTCCTTGTAATCGCGTCTCATCACTTGCACAGCTATTTTTACAGTGTCTCTTGAGCAGCACATCTCTCTTGTTGGAAGTAAGACAGATGCTACTATTTCAATTTTACAGATGGATCAGAGGCATGAAGGGACTTGTTAGAAGCTAGACAGCAGGTAAACAGGACTCACACCCAAGTCTTCTCACGACAAACCCAGACTTTCCAGACAATTCTCTGCCTAATGCAGCTTGTGCTGAAGCCTCTGTACAGAAGTTTGGGTGCCAGGGCTGCAAGGCATCACGAATGTAACCTCTTGCTTTTAAAGTTGCAGGTCCAGGGTCCCAAAAAATCTGAATCAGGGCAGGACCAGGATATCTGCCTTAATTAACCTGCAATCTGATAGAGCATGAAGAGCAAAGGTTGCAGCTGACAAGCCTAGGTTCAAGTCAGTCTGGCCGGGATGAGCTTCATCAAGTAACCTAACCTCTTGGAGAATCTGTTTCCCCCTAGGTAATCATACCTGTGGGTAAGTAGCAATTAATAGTCAATCGAAAGCACGCTAGGGCTGACCTCACGTATGCCGCTTCATGTCTTCACTCATACCGCCTCCCAGGGTCAGGACGAGCATGGAATGAGATGCTGGGGATAAGGCACAAGTGCAACATCTAGCATGGAGTAAGGATTAGTTCTGTTCCTCTTTCCATCACACTCCCCTGTACGTTCTGTCTACTCTGTAAAGGCGAGGAGAGTGTTTTTAAAAGTTCCCATCACCGGACTACCCCGGAACTCTGAGCATCTAGGAAAAGCCTCATTCACACTCAGTGTCAGGGAGGAAGCCAGAGGGAAGCGCCAGGCATGACCCAGTCTGTTGTCTCTCCAGGAGGGAGAGGGAGACACTGTGTCCCTGTGCCCTCTGGACAGGCTTGGCCATCCTCAAACGGGCAGTAGTGAGTGGTTCAGGGTGTGTCCTTGTCGATGGATGCAAACTAAAGGGGAAAATAATAGCCACAACCTTTGCACTATCATAAGCATTTCTTGCTCATTTAAATATATTCTCAATTCTCTGGTTAGGATGAAATCCAAATCACCTTCTAACAACCATCTAGCAGAGTGGGCTTTTGGCCAGTCCATGGGCTTTGTGAAGCCTGGATAATTGAGATGACAGTCCAGTTTTGCACTGGAGGTTAAAAACATCAAATTGTATCACGTCTGTGTCCTGATGGTGATTCACCCTGTCAGCTTGCTTTGTTGGTGGGGCAGGTTGGCTGTGCACCCACATGAGGGCATCTTTGAGTCATGGTACCCGGGGACCCAAAGGCAATTATGGCGCAGGGTGAAGATGAGAAGGATGAGGCTTTAAGGCCAAGGAACTTCTGACAGGTACTTTTTCCCTACCTGCATCCATGGATGCCGTGGATCAGTTCCCCAAGTTTCACAAAAGCAGAGCACAAAAGAATATTCACAGGCCCATCTCAGATGCATGCATCTCACAACTAACCACAGTGGCTCCCATTTGCGGGGACAGACATGTGGTCCAGGTTGGACCAGTGCCTCTCGTAGGAATTCAGTCTTTCTCAAAGGACTCCTACAGTGTGCTCTGTGATCCCCTTCAAACCCGGGTTCTACAGGTCTCAGCATCTTAGCAGTAATCAGTATGTTGAAACAATTTTTTCAGCTAACCTAACAGCTATTCTTTTTGTTTATTTTAAAGTTCTAGTAATAAACTTCCCTTCCAAACTTAATGCACACGATAGAGTCACAAAATGGCTCTAACAGGTGGGCAGAATGGTTATACGTGTGTTTGACCAGGAGCTCCCCCAAAAGATGAGACTACATCCTCTTAACCCTCAGAACCTGTCCATGGGAACTAACTTGGAAAAGAATCTGCATATGTAATTAAGTTAAGAATCTTGAAGTGAGATCATCCTGGATTATCTGGGTGGACCCTAAATACAATGCCAGGTGTCCTTAAAAAAAGAGAAAGCAAGCGAGATTTGAAACACAGAGGGGCAGGACATATGAGATGGAGACAGAAACTGGAGTGATGCAGCCACAGACGCCTGGAGGAAGGGCTCCTGGAGCCACAGAAGGTGGAGGAAGCAAGAATGGATTCTCTCCTGGAGCCTTCAGCCAGCGCACGGCTTTTCCAGACTTTGATTTTAGATTTACGGTCTCTAGAATGATGTGAGAATACTTTTCTTTTCTGTTTTTTTAAATCAAAGTATAGTTGATTTATAGTGTTGTGTCAATTTCTGCTATATAGCCAAGTGACCCAGTCATACATATATATATGCATTCTTTTTCTCATACTGTCTCCTATCATGTTGTATCCTGAGAGACTGGATATAGCTCCCTGTGCTGTACAGCAGGACCTCACTGCTCATCCATTCTACATGTAATAGTTTGCACCTACCAACTCCAAACTCCCCGAGAATACATTTGTTTGTAACTGTAAAGTCATCAAGTTTGTAGTAATTGGTTACAGCAGCCCTAGAAAACTAATACAGTATTTATAGCTTGTATATATGTGATGTATATATATCTATATCTAAGTATCTGTATCTGTTTCTCCCTCTCTCTCCCCTTCTTCCACCCTTCCCCTGGTGTGTGTGTGCATGTGCGTGTGTGTGTGTGTGTATTATATGGTGAACATGTTGTTTTATTACATGGGATCTCAATTCTTTCATTATCCTGGTTTGTATGATGAGACAAAAAACAAGAGATTGTCATGCATTGACCAACTGCATTCGTCAACCATGGCTTATATGAAGGTGCTAAGTAATTACACTGGGGCTCTTAAAATAGGAAATGAGTAGAAAGACAATACTGGATTATCGCTTACCCAGAAAGAATCATGAAATGCTAAGCAAAGTTAAGGAACTTGAAAGAATTTGAGCTAACCACATTAATAAAACATACATTCAGCTGCAAATGCAGAGTATGCTCTCTCTATAAAGGGATATACAGCATGAAGCTTAGAATGATGGTTCAAATAAAGTATTTTGCAATTCCATGTCCTTATTTTTATGTGTATTCCTTCAGAGTAAAACTTTCTGATAGATTTCTAACCTGTTCTACAAACAATAAAATAATAGTCACAATGGTTATAATTCATGATTACTGAGCATTTACTATGATTCAGGTACCAGGCCAAGCTCTTTACATGCAGTATATTTTGTCTGATGAATCCACATCGAGGCCCCGAGACACACCCAAGCTGGCAGTCATTATGATAAGCAGGAGGGACAGGCCTCTGCCCTTCTGCTGCTGGGCCCCAGTGCTCCAGACCCTAAAGAGTACACAGGGGGCCTGGGGCAGCTGAATCTAAAACCTGTTGTAAGACCCTCTCATGCACTTATTTATTAATTAAAAAAACATTTATTTTTTATTTTTTATCTTTTTTAGGGCTGCACTCAAGGCATATAGAAGTTCCCAAGTGAGGGGTCGAATTGGAGCTGCAGCTGCGGGCCTACAGCAATGTGGGATCCCAGTCACATCTGCGACCTACACCACAGCTCACAGCAACACCGCTGGATTCCTGACCCACTGAGCAAGGCCAGGGATCCCACCCACATCCTCATGGATACTAGTCAGATTGGCTTCCGCTGTGCCACAATGGGAACTGCCCCTCTCATGTACTCAGAATCTGTGTCAGGACCTTGACATGGCCTGTCCAAATTCCACATCCCAAATGAGCTGAAGACAGAAAAACACTAAAAAAAAAAAAAAAAAAAAAAAATTATGGTACTGAAATGCATACTTCCAGGAACTGGGAGGTATTAAAAGGATGAGCAGGGTTTGGGCAGGAAGAGTGGGATAAAGGTCATTCCAAAGAGGAGAGGTCAGGAGGCAGAACACGAAGGTTCATCCGGGAATCTGTGCTGGTACTGACCCCGGATGTCTCTGAGGCCAAACTCATGTGTCAAGTGTAACCCACGCCCTTTCCTGGAAGGTGAGGAAATAAAATTTCAGACTAGAAAACACCTTTGTGAAGGGATTAGGAGTGAGCAGAATCCACGTAGTTCATCCAATAAAGTGCTTATTCTCAAAGGCAACAGACAACCTAGAAACACCACAGCGAGCTGGTGAAGGACTGAAGAGCACAGGACATTGAGAAGAGAAGGCCCCAGAGACCCTCAAACTCATGTTCCTCACTGGTGGGGAGATTCACGTGACTCTTAGACATTTCTGCTGAAGGGGTATTTCTCTCTTCGGGTATACTGCCAAGCACCGTGCTCAGAGAGTAGATGGCTACCAGCAAAGCTGGCAGGCCAGGTGGGCTAGGGGCATCAAAGAGGGGGGGGCGGATAGGGAGAGAGATGGAGATAGGGGGTGAGGAAGAGAGAGAGGTGTGATGCTGAATTTTTCACACCCACATTGCTGTGCTCTTTGCTGAGAACTACGGGATGCTGAAATGCTCCCTGAATTGCAGGAAGAGGCATGTGGCTCTCTGGGCATTCGTGATCCTTAAAGTATAATTATTAGACCAGAGGAATCAGGTTTTATTTACTCCAACATAAGAAGAATGAGGGCAACATTAAAGACAGTACCAGGAAATCTTGCTCTAGAGTGGCAGATACTAAATCTGAAGTCCCTGAGATCCTAGATGGCACTGTCATTATTGTTTGTCCCCCCCCCCCCCGCCACATGTCTATGCTGACCCACCTGTTAGGGAAGGGCTAGAAGGTTGATTCCAGAACAAGAGGGGATTTGGTCCGGCTCAATTCTTCTGTCTCTGCCTCAGGCTATCAGCATCAATATATGTATCATACTGTAATAAGAAATTAATGCACGAATCTGGAGAAATGTGGGAACACAGGGAAGAAAAGATGCTGACTGTGCTTGGGAGTATGGATCTGCGCCTTCTCAATTAGACAGGGCCAATGTCAGGATAGGAGGAGGTCTGAGAGGTTAAAGGATCAGTGAACAAGTATCATCACATTCTGAAACACGACTAATGTCACCACCAGACCAATCATCACCGAGTGCCTTTACTGCACTTTTGGAAGAAGGGATTGATGCGTATTGGAAAACAGGTACGCAGCCCACAGCGAGTCCACTTTCACTTCCTCCTTCATGTATGTGTACAATCCTGAAAAGCAAAATCTACCTCAGAATGTCTTCATGACGTCTGAAAACTATTCCTGACATTGACGTCTGCTTGGATGCATGCTCATATGTTTCCAATCCAACTATAAAATCCACAGCGGCCCCAAATGTGTAGAAGGAGGTGGAAGAAACCACAGGTGAGAATTCCTGTTCATTTGGATTGAAGTACGACAGTGCCAGACGTGGCTTTCCCCAAGTATAAAATCTGGACTCCATGAAGTCCAAGTTTATGATACAGGATGGCTTACTCGATTCACTTAGAGGTAAAGAGAGAAGCCGAGAAAGGCCCTCAAGACGGACAGTCATCATGGGATATACTTGATATTTAGCAAAGGCCAACTGATGCGGGGATGAGAATAAAGAATGCTCAATAAAAAGTCCTAAAGTAGGGCTCCGACTACTTTATTGCACTTGGGTCAAGATCATGTTCAATAGATCATGAAAGACAGGAGTTCAAGGTTCTGTAGATACTCGCATACACATGTCTGTTTGTTCTCTATATTATTTCATGTAGCTTCAGTTTAACATGCAGGTAGGCACCCTAGCACTCAGTCCAATGAGTCCCCCTCGACCTTTTCAAAAGGCATTTCAATGAGCTCTGTGTCTTGCAAATTGAGGTCAATAAAATCCCTGCGATGAGATAGATGCACATGAACCAGGTGACCAGATGCAGCACAGGTACTGGTGAAGTTCAAGGCTCTGTTACCTGAAGGAGAGATGTGCTGCACTATATTAAGGTTATAAAAAGTGATAGTCACCCAACTTGCAGCTTTTGCTAAGAGTCAGTTTTATTTCCAGTTGCTTCATATGCCTGACATGTTAGTTCATTTACTTGAAAAACAAAAGTCCCAAGCATAATGAGGTGATAGCATTATGCGGACACATGAGAGAGTCAGAATTATTTCCAGAGCACAGAAAACATGCAGAAGCTCGGCAAGGTAAGCTAAGCCCCATTATTATTCACAGTTATCTTGCTCTTGTCTTCTTTGGAGAGTTTCATAAACCACATGGCAGTGAATACTCACCAAGGGCCTACAGTTCTTTCAGCTCCTAACACTCTATGTGGGTGTCTGATCATAAGGTACTTGGCTGCTCAGCGGAAATGAACGTGGTTTTGCTCTTTATCAAGCCCTGCTGTGAAGAAGGCATTGGTGACATCAGTGCCATTAATGAAGGAGGCCTCATACGGTGATTGTTAGTCTTCGTAATGACTCATCGCGAAAGTGAGAGAGTGACAACCTTTTCGGAGAGAGAGGGAGCAGGTATATTGTCTCACTTTTGTTATTAAGGGAAACGAAGGGTGGAAAAGGGGGATTCCTCCTTCCTGCTGCCCCCTGTTAGCCATTCTCTCTTCTAAGATAACAGGACCGGGCTCTGAGAGGAAGGGGAATGCAAGAAGTTTGGTACTTTTTCCTAAACCAACATTCGATAGAACATTGTTTTTTGTTGTTGTTGTTGTTGTTGTTGTTGTTGCTATTTCTTGGGCTGCTCCCGCGGCGGCATATGGAGGTTCCCAGGCTAGGGGTTGAATCGGAGCTGTAGCCACCGGCCTACGCCAGAGCCACAGCAACGCGGGATCCAAGCCGCGTCTGCAACCTACACCACAGCTCATGGCAATGCTGGATCCTTAACCCACTGAGCAAGGGCAGGGACCGAACCCGCAACCTCATGGTTCCTAGTCGGATTCGTTAACCACTGTGCCACGACGGGAACTCCCTTTTTTTTTTTTTTTTTTTTTTTTTGGAACCACCTCCTCAACGGGTGGTCAGCTTCATGAGAGCAGGGACTGTCTTCTCCTTTTCATTCATCTTTGAACCCCACCTATCTCACTTGGGTCCTGACTTTGCCAGGATCATGCCTGGTATAGAATTTTTACTCAGTAAGGGTTTGCTGTAGTTGAATGAGGGTTCCTTTGAATGTTGCCACTAACGAGCAAGTTGGAGGAGGTTGGAGCAAGCACTCAGAAGGAAATGTCAATGGTAGAAATAAGAACTGGGCACATGCTGTGTTTGCAATGACAGCCAGATGCCCAATTAGAAAGGATAGACAGGTGCAGCACTGAAATCCTGGGGAATAGTGATATTTGGAGCCAAGACAACTTAATTTTACTTAGAATCGGTCATTAGTCATTGAAATCAAGAACCAGCTAAGGCTAACAATGAAAAGGACACAGGTGGATTGTCATCATGACTCTTGACAGAAACGGGCTTCCTGAGCAATCCAATTTGCACCTTCACCCAAACAAATGGAAGACGTCTAAAGCCTGATGCCCAGGTCAAGCAAAGTGTCCAGTGAATTCCAAACTGCAGTCAATAGAGAGCCCAAGGGCTGTTTTGTTGTGACCCACACGGAAAGTCTGTCCCGAGGGCTGTTTTGAATCTTGCTGACTTTATTACTATTTTTGAGCAACGCATTGATTTCTCCTTTATTGTTGGATCGTTGTTTCTCAGAAACTAGCCGAGGCCCAGGGATGTTTTTGAGAGCAGCTAAAACTCACTGCCCAACAGGTAGGAAGCTCCAATGTGTCTAAATTCTACTTAAACCTCTCAAGCCATACTCATCCCTGATGCATTAAGTCCTTAAAGAAAATGTAAGGACTGAAAGGAATTGGAATTTACAAAGAACTCTGGCAGGGATATGGATGATGGCTAAGGTAGTGACCAGTCTCTGATTTATGGAAAGAAGAGTCTATGGCATAACTTAGCCTTACCTGCTTCTCTTCATGCATGTACCATAGCCAAAGTCAAAGGAGATCCTTGCGTCTTTTAAGAAAAAAGAGCCCTGCAGGAACCACTTACATCTCTCTCGAAGGCTGTGTTGCTGAACACCCGATGACCCGGTATGCTTTTCCTGAAGAAATTAAAGCCACTTCATATTGAAATATTTATTTTGAATTGTGAGACAGAACACTTTTCTTTTCTGCTTTCATCTTTCCCTAACACAAAAGACTGTAAGTATTTAAGTCACTCCAGTTACATCAAAAGAGAATAATCAGTTTCTGTTCAGTGCTAGCTGAGTTAAATAGCAGCTCTGTTTCCAGAAAGATAATGATGTCAAAAAATTAGCGAGAAAACAGCCGACATTCTGGGGAATTTAACTGTTGAACAAATGACTGGAAGGAGCTTCAAAGTCAATTTAAATAATTCTTTAAAAATTACACCCTGACGTAAAGCCTAAGAACACTCTTTCTCTATGTATAATTAAAACATAATGCTAAAGACCTCATCAGACAATGATTTTTGATATTTTAATAATAAAGTAGAATGCCCTCATGCTATAGCTTATTATTAAATATATTTGAATATATTGCAGGTTAAATCCATTCCAGTGGAAAAACTATCTCTAGCATCCAGTAAAAAAAGCCTGGTTCAACCAACTCTTCTGCTTAATGGATTCCTCCATATCAGTAACAGGAAAATGCCCTGCTGAAAACGCTGTCTTAAATATTCTGCTGGAGAAGTAGGTCAGAATGACAGGAGGGGAAAATGTCTCAGCATCCTAGGAGGCTCACACAGGAATGGAACCTTGTGAGGATCCAGGAACAGAGAAGCAGGGTAAGGATGACCCAAGAACAGCTTCTATTTGCCTATTCTGGTTGCCATAATAAAATACCAGAGACTGTGTGGCTTAAACAACTGAATTTCATTTTATTACAGTTCTAGAGCCTGGAAGTCAAGGTCAAGGTGCTCATATGGTCAGTTTCTGGTGAGGACTCCCCCCAGCTTGTAGATAATCATCTTCTGGCCATGTCTTCTCATGGCCTTTCTCTAGAGCATGTGTGTGGAGGAGAGAACAAGCTCTCTGACCTTCTTCTTATAAGGTCGTTCATCCTATCAGACCAGACCCTAGCCTTCTGACCTCCTATAAAACCTTAATCACCTCCTTAGAGGCCCCATCTCTGAATACAGTCACCCTGGAGATTAGGGCTTCAACAGAGGAATTTGGGGTGGGGGACACACAAACAACATACATCCACAGCACTGTTCATTTCATTCCCGTGCTCATTTCATTCCTGTCCTGTAGGGGGCGCCAGGTCTGCGAAGTGGGCATGCCTGTCTCCAGCTGAGGGGAGTCTGGGAAGGATCTCCACACTTTTGCTTCCTGAGGCTCTACAAGACCACCCCCCCCCCCCCGCCTCTACTCCCTGGAGTACCTGAGAAGTGCATGATTCAAGGATCTGGAAATGAACATTATGAGGAGAGGTCAAAGGAGCAGGAATTGCACAGCAGAGAGACGAGAAGATGGAAGTAACTCAACAATCTTGAGGAGGAGACCATATGCACAGAATTCTGACCAGCTGATCCCTACTGGGGTCCAAGCAGGAGAAAAGAAGATTCAGCTACCACACTGGGAGAAATTTAACGGAGATATAACGGATGGACTCTTTGATAGTACAAATTTGTTGCCGGACCTTGAGGACTGAGAGATAAGGCAGTAGCTTACAAACAGAGAACATGGACTCTCAGGAGCTATAAGAAGTAGTGTCCGGTTTCTCCAAAGAAGTCAGATGGCCAACAGACACAGGAAAAGATGCTCGAGATTGCTAATTACCGGAGAAATGTAAATCAAAACTACAATGAGGTGTCACCTCACACCAGTAAGAATGGCCATCATCAAAAAGTCTACAAATAATAAAGGCTGGAGAGAGTGTGGAAAAAAGGGCCCCCTCCTACACTGTTTGTGGGCATGTAAATTGATGAAAACACGATGGAGAACAGTATGGAGGTTCCTTAAAAAACTAAAAACAGAATTGCCGCATGATCAGGCAATCACACTTCTGGGCATATATCCAGAGAAAACTGTAATTTGAAAAGCTATGTGTACCTCCATTGGCACAGAAGCACTATTAACAATAGCCAAGTTATGGAAGCAGTGTAAATGTCCATCAGCACATATATGAAATAAATACATATATGTATACACACACACAATGGAATATTACTTAGCCATAAAAAGGGCAAAACAATGCCATTTTCAACAACACGGATGGACTTACAGATGAGCATACCAAGGGAAGTAAAAGACAAATATTACATGACATCATTTATATGTGGGATCTTTAAAAAATGATACAAATGAAATTATTTATAAAACAGACACAGACTCACAGACACAGAAAACAACCTTACGGTAACCAAAGAGGAAAAGGGGGTGAGGGAGGGATAAATTAGGAGTTTGGGATTAACAGATACACACGCTGTATGTAAAATAGATAAACAACAAGTCCACCTGTATAGCACAGAGAACTATACTCAACATCCTGTAATAAACCATAGTAGAGGAGTTCCCGTTGTGGCGCAGTGGTTAATGAATCTGACTAGGCCCAATGAGGTTGCGGGTTCGATCCCTGGCCTTGCTCAGTGGGTTAAGGATCTGGCATTGCCGTGAGCTGAGGTGTAGGTCGCAGACGCGGCTCGGATCCCGAGTTGCTGTGGCTCTGGCGTAGGCCGGTGGCTACAGCTCTGATTAGACCCCTAGCCTGGGAACCTCCATATGCCGTGGGTGCAGCCCTAGAAAAGGCAAAAAAGACCAAAAAAAAAAAAAATAGAAAAGAATACGAAAAAGAATATATATGTATGTTAGTGATACCATTATATATAAATATTTATATATATACATAAATGAATCACTTTGATGGACACAGAAACTACCACAATATTTTAATCAACTATAGGTAAAAAAAAAAAAAAGAAAAGAAACAGGGGGTCTGAAATGGCAGGAAGAAACCGTGGTCGATCAGAAATAAAGCATTGAAATTGTGGTACTGCCCTTGTCTAGGTCTCTTGTGTTTGAAATGCCCTCTATTTAAGACGTTATAGCTGGCATCTCTGCACTTCCAAATCTGTCCTGGACTGTGCAAGACTGCCACGGTCAAGAAGATGGCTGTTTATAATGCAATATTCTAGCAGAGGACGGGGGACCTCAATTCCTTGGCATAAGGAATGAAAAGTTATGTTCTACCATGATCATTGTATACTCATGTACTCATTTTGGCTTTAATTCTCTCAGAGAAGAACAGCTCATGAATACCTATATCCACAGCACGTTAGCACAGTTCTCTGTATGTATAGGCAAGGAGGAGAAATAAATCTTTCCTTCCTGGAGTAAAAAACAGCGACACCTACAGGCAGATGATGAACCCAACTGAACTCCGACATGTTCAATTTTACTTTATCTTTTAACCTCACCTATTGAAGATCTCTCTGGAAAAACACCATTGGGAAGGAGATCCACAGTGATCGGACTCAGATTTATCCAGTGATCTATTGCCTTCCATCCTTTACTTCCAAGGCTAATAGGTAGCAAGATGAGCAAGGGCCCCATAGAATGTGCTTTGCCAACCAAGGTATTGTTTAAAAGGGAGAGTTTGTTGCCTTTTCCCCTTACGCCTGAACTTTTTGTTCCTCTTTCCAAAAACAAGTCAATCTCCTGAATTTGAGGACGGAGAGTGAATAACACACTGCAGAATTATCCAGCAGCCTCTTAGATTATGTTGAATCCCCACTCAGTCATCATCATGTGCAGAGTTCACAGAGCCATCATATCGGTATTTAGGATGTTGGTAAACAAGGCTCTTAAAAATCACTCTCGGTCAACATATTTGACTTATTTAGGCCTGGAACATGCAACCGTCAAATTCACTGTTCTCTAGAAACATCCATCAGACAAGAAATGGCTGTCTGAGCCCACGTGGAGGCAAGACTTCCTTCTCTCAAACCTGGGAAAGCACTCTCTTTTGTATCAAAAACTATTAACCCACAAGGGATTAAGATCTCCTCAAGTACAGTCCTTTTGTGAGTGAAAAGTCCTTATGTTTGCAAAGCTATTATGTTGCTGATACTTAGTCAACCCACATATGTGTCATAAAGTATCCAAGAATGAAAAAAAAATAACAAGGAATGTGCAACGAATTTATCAAATAAATATAGTCCATTATAAAGCTAAGATTCCAGTTAATTCGTGTCAATAAAGGTAGCAGGTGCAAGCAACGAGGTCCTACTATATAGCACAGGGAACTATATCCAATCTCTTGGGACAGACTATGATGGAAGATAATATAAGAAAAGGAAAATATATGTATGTCTGGGTCACTGTGCTGTACAGCAGAAAGAGGCACAATGTTGTAAATCAACTATATTTTAATTAAAAAAAGGAAATAAAAAAAGGTAGCAGGTGCAAAATAAGGCCAAGTGTGTAGACAATAAGCACAGGTGGCAATGTCCCCTTCGACATGACACCGTCTCAGAGGCAGAGGAAGGCACTGTACATCCCTCCCAGCCGACTGTTCCCATGTGCTCTACAACCTGTGTTTCTTCAAAGACTGAGGAGGCAAAGAGGCGCTTCCTTTCTGACCGTAGGCTCAGAATAGAAATTAACCTGATTACACATCTGGAGTGAAATCTGGAAGAATAAATTTACAGGCCAGAAGGCGAAACCTCATCCATGCTTCTCTCCCTCCGGCCTCTGAACCCGTGGCACATGGAATTTCCCTGATGACACTGATCAGGGGCTGTGTTCTGTGACAGGAGTTTGTGTACAAGCATGTCTTATTTACCTTCTCGACTTTTCTGGCCTCCCCATGAACAGAACCTGGCCCTAATGAGGCCTCAGTTAACCCCTACAGAATGGCAGTGACTGCCTAGCCTCCAGGAGCAGTCCAGATGAGCTGAATAATGCTTTTTGAAACCATTTTTTTTTTTAATGGGGGTTGGTTATCCAGTTGTAGCCTCAGCTCATCCTCAAGCTACAGCCCCTTCTCCAGTAACCTGCCTGCTCTTGGCCATTTCGCCTCTCATGAGCACCTTTCCTGAAAGCAAACTGAGAAGGAAAAGCATGCGAAATTCAAATAACTGCTGGTCTGACAGCAGGAAAAGACAGATAATACCCAGTGACTCAAGATTCTTATATTATCTGTAGATTTAAATTATCCATACCATGTCTCGTCCGCATTAGCATGGATAGCCAAGGTCTTGCTAGAATGGCTCTATTTCCTGCAGGGCAGGTTAGGCAGCAAACGATGCTTCGAGTCTTCAGGGATGTTCTGTGTGGATGGTTTTTCCATAAAGAGTGGCAGAAGCCAAGAGAAACACTGCACATATAATCCTAAAAACGGTAACTGTAAACATGGGCTTTCAAATGTCACTGAGCACCCATGGCTACACTCATAACCACTTATTGAAGTTGACACATTTCCTCCAAGAAACTTCAAATACAGTTATCCGGAGAAGGGCCAGAAAAATGAGGTTTTACGGAGAAAGGTGTAGGGTCAGAGGGAAGCTGAGTGGCTTCCCTGATGTCAAAAGAGAAGATGGAAGCGTTCGATTCTCCCAGGTCCTCATCTGATTGGACAAGTGCGTGCTGCCCCGAGCTATGCTTTCTGCCTGTGCCTGGGGTGGGGGGTAAAGGAGGGGAAGAATGACAGGTTTTAATTTTTTCAATGATATTTGATTGCAGCACGTATCCCTGCTCTGTGACGGATCCAAAAGGGGAATCGGAGCCTGGGAGATCGCCACAGTCATCCTTTGTGACAAAGGAGACCGTGCCTATAATCCACTGCTACCCTGAAGAAGTCTGGAGAGAAGACCCACGTCTGAGTCACTCATTCTCACACTGTAGTTCCTCACAATGAAACTAGAGGAAAGTCGCTTTTATTTTATTATTTTATTTATTATTTTATTTTATTTTAATTTAATTTTATTGCTTTTTAGGGCCGTGCCTGCAGTATATGGAGGTTCCCGGGCTTCGAGTCTAATCGGAGTTATAGCCGCCAGCCTACACCACAGCTCACAGCAATGCTGAATCCTTAACCCACGGAGTGAGGCCAGGGATTGAACCCGAAACCTCGTGGTTCCTAGTTGGATTCCTTTCTGCTGCACCACAATGGGAACTCCTGGAGGGTCGCTTTTAAACAAATTGGCTGGCTCTCAGAGTGTGAGAGAAAAAATTCCAGTTGACCCAGTTTGGTGCTGAGGACTTGAAGGAGGGCAATAAATTGAAAAAGTCTCCACTTGATACCAACACCAATCCGGTTGCTGGCAATTCGGGTTTCTACATAGTCTAGCCCTAAGGCTCATCACTTTGTAGGTTTGATCTGTAAGTAAGAACTTCCAAAGAAGCTGTGTGCTGGATGGCTCACACTTTCATTTCTCTAACTCTATTGATCACCTGCCAGGCATTCAGCTAGATGCTGAGAATACAGCACGGAGAAGCCATATTTTCTAACTTCGTGGAGCTAACCATCCAGCAGGGATGGCGAGAGCGTGAGTTACTGCCAGGTACCTGGGAGAACAGTTCAAACTCTTGTCACAAAGGGTAACAAAGGCCCGAAGCTGGGAGAGGAGAAAATACAATCAGGAAATATTCAGGAGAAAAATGGAAACAATTTGGCAGTGTTTAATATTAAGGGTGAGAAAAATCAGACAAAGATGACTTCCAGTTTCCTCCGTGGTTGATCTCTCTGGGAGAAAACATGCTGTGGATGATTTAGGAAGGAAAACAATTTTGGGTTTTGGGGGGGATTTTTTTTTTTTTTTTTTTTTTTTTTTTTTTGCTTTTCAGGGCTGCATGTGTGCCATCTGGATGTTCCCGGGCTAGGGGTTGAATCAGAGCTGCAGCTGCAGGTCTATACCACAGACACAGACACACTGAATCTGAGCTACATCTGCAAAGTACATTGCAGCTTGTGGCAATGCTGGATTGAAAAGCCACTGAGTGAGGCCAGGGATCAGAGAGACTACGTCAGGTTCTTAACCTGCTGAGCAACAGTGGGAACCCCTAAGACAATTTTGGGACAAGCTGAGCCTAAGGCTTATCAATTACAGGGTGCTGGGACACACGCTATGAATCTGAAGCCTAGGTAAGAGATGGTCAGCGTTGTAGGGACAGGTGGATGACATCAGTATATCTTATAAACCATAAGAGTGAGTGAAATTGCTCACTGTCCATAGGGAAATAAGATTAGAAGGCTGAGCATGGGACCCTGGGGAAAATAAACATTTAAGGATAGAGTGAGAAATTAGAATCCAGAAAGGATATCAAGAAGGAACTGTCAAAGAGGCAGGAGGGATGCTTGCAAAAACGCAGTGCGACGGGCACCAAATGAGGGGAGAGTTCCCAGGTGGGAGCGATCCACCACGTGCTCGGCTGTACAGCAGGCTGAGGGGCCACTGCAACCAGCAGTCAGGGAGGACCACACAGACCCTGGCAGGAGCTCTTGCAATGGTGTGAGAAGGAGGAAAGCCAGATTGAGGAGCACTCAGGAGTGGAGAGGAAGAGAGGCAATGAAAGGCATCAAGATTACATCCCAACATTGTAAATCAACTATAATAGAAAAAAATAAAAATCTTAAAAAAAAAAAAAAAAGATTATGTCCCGATAACTGACAGCACACCAGAACCACCCAGGGAACATGCTGGACGACAGATCTCCGAGCCACATTCTGAATCTTCTGAATCAAAACCTCTGAAGAGGAACCCAGGAATCTGTATTTTATCTGCCCCCCTCAACCCCCCCGCCCCCATTCTGGGAATGGTAGACTAGTCCTTCAAAGCACTTGGCACAAAATGGGATGAGAGAGATGAGCGGGCGTCTGATGGGAGTGGGAAGCAGGGATCAAGGTGGTGGGGGGAGCACGCACTTTTATAGGTTGGTGTTAGGGCAGAGGAGTGAGAGGTCAGAGTGATGGGAGAGAAGAGACAGTAAGATCCTAGGGATGGTAACTGCTTATCACATAGTCAGAACTCAACAAAATGTTAGTCCTCTCTCCTTTCATTTTCGCTTTAGCGGAATGAAATTTCTAGCGTGGTTATGAGTCATTGAATTCTCTCCCTGCCACTATATCGTGATTCATTTCCAGTTACAGCGATTAATAAAGAGTGACCAGCTTGTAGGAAAAGACCTGGGTAACACGCTACCCATTAATTGGCCCGCTCTGCTAGCGAGTGCTACAGTTTGAGGCAGTAGCTGATGTAAGAAAAGTTGTACACCCTTCTTTCTCCTGTCGTTATTTCAATCCCAAACGACTGAGAAAGCCAGACCGAGAGCAGAATATAAGTTCAACTAAATTATGAAAAGAAAATCGGGTGCACTTTTTACTCCAAAAAGTCTGCAATAGGATTATTTCAAGGAAGAATTCCTGCAGTGCGGGGGGGGGGGGGGGAGAGAGGGTGCGCGCGCACGCGCGCGCGCTTGTACCCAATACCCACGCACCCACCAGCTCACTTGGACCCTTCTTGTTTCAGGAGATCCGGCTGCTAAGTCACCACTTTAAATAACAGCTCCACACACATGACATCATAATAGTCTCCACAGCAACTGTGAGTGATATTACAAACCTGTCCGGGGCTAAATGGGAAAGATAAGCAGGAAGACAGGAGTGGGGAATCTCCTAAGCAACAAATGTGCTTTTTCCATGGAAACGCTGCTTCGTGGAAGAGAAAAGGAAACAGATAATAGACATAGGTACACAATAGTTCCTAAATATAGCATTTCACTAAGCAGTCTGTCAATTGCAATTTAAAGACCATTCAACCTATGAGAATAATCGCTGGAAGAAAGGCTTCCTCTAGTTGAACACTTTAAGAGAGGAGGGCAGAGGCATTTTTCTTGAAGTCGGTCATCCCATATCATCACAGCTGATCACAAAGGAGGGCAAATGGGGATGGAGCAAGATATTAGTAAGCGTTCAGGTTTCCTCTATTTGAAGAAAACACCAAAGAACTCAAGGCACATTTAATAAGCCAGATAAATTATGAGGAGGGAATTAGCATTATAAAAATCCCCTTATGAAAACAAGCAAGCTAGATTCCTTTGAAAATAGCAAGCCCTCTCAAGAACGGATGATAAAAATGTACACTCTGAGAGTTAGGTAAACCCCATGAGGGGCTCATTTGCTCAACATGTCAATGATGTGGTACATGCAGGCATGACTCCGAAGGAAAGACCCCAGGGCTGACGGCCTGCTACGTGCAGTCACCCACTATGCCCCAGGCATCAGTACGCGAACCATGCCATCCAACAACCAGGTGGGGAAAACGGTACCATCCTGGGTGTCATATGACGAATGGCTGTGGGAGCACACGTTCCCCAGGACGCTCTGTGGGCATCAGGCTATGATTCAGACCTGGGTCCTGACAGCAAAGCCCCTGCCTGTGTTCTGAGCTCTGTCACCTCCCAGCACGGGCTGCTCACTTACCAAGCTGTGCACAGCGTATGCTTTCCTGTAATCCTTTCATGATTAACGGCGACTCATCCCTCCAATGGCGTCACCCTATTTATCAACGGCATGCACTGTTTTCTCTCTACATCATACTCCTCGGCTGTTGGAGGAAAGGGAGACCTCAGCAGAGCGGTCCAAGTGTCGGTTTTTACTGCTCAGGAAACCAAAGTCCAAAGAGAGTGAATTCCTTCCACAGAATTGAGACCCAAACCACAGACTTCCCTGGCTCTCGAACCCCAGCTTCTCCCCACCCCACACCCCTGTAGCCTAACCTTTGCTTCTTTCTTTCTTTCTTTCTTTCTTTCTTTCTTTCTTTCTTTCTTTCTTTCTTTCTTTCTTTCTTTCTTCCTTCCTTCCTTCCTTCCTTCCGTTTGTTCGTTTGTTCGTTCTTTCTTTCTTTCTTTTTCTTTCTTTCTTTCTTTCTTTCTTTCTTTCTTTCTTTCTTTCTCTTCCTTCCTTCCTTCCTTATTTCCTTCCTTCCTCCTTCCTTCCTTCCTTCCTTCCTTCCTTCCTTCCTTCCTTCCTTCCTTCCTTCCTTCCTTCCTTTCTTTCTTTCTTTCTTTCTTTCTTTCTTTCTTTCTTTCTTTCTTTCTTTCTTGTCTTTTCTCTTTTGGCTGCAGTGGTGGCATACAGAAGCTCCTGGGCCAGGGATCAAACCCTTGCCATGGCGGTAACCCGAGCCTCAGTGATGACAACTCTGGATCCTTAATTTGCTGAGCCACAGGGGAACTCCCTAAACCTTGTTATTGATGATTGATAAGTTATTTTCCTAAGCAGGCATCTCTGTTCCCTCTTTCTTCCCCTTGTTTTGCCTCTAGTGACTGACTATACATTTCTGGAGGTTTCAGAGACTTATTTTTTTTTTGCTTTTTAGGGCCACGCTTGTGGCATATGGAAGTTCCCAGGCTAGGGGTCTCATCGGGGCTACAGCTGCCGGCCTACGCCACAGCCACAGCAATGCGGGATCCGAGCCACGTCTGGTCTGTGAGCTACACCGCAGCTCATGGCAATGCCAGATCCTTAACCCACTGAGCGAGGCCAGGGATGGAACCCGCAACCTCATGGTTCCTAGTCGGGTTCGTTTCTGCTGCGCCATGACGGGAACTCCCTCGGAGACATTTTATATGATAAAAGTTTAAATCCCAGGGACTTGTTTCACAAAGGACTCCCTTTCACTCTGTGAAGTGCTATAAAGGAGACCTTCAGAGGAGCCGACTGCCTTTTTCCATCCCTCCCCAACCCATCACAAAGCTGTACATCCTCAGGTTGTATTTATCTTCTCTGATGTAATAGAACCTTCACCTATGAATCAAACCATCGACCTTATTCGCTCATAGAGGGCCACTGAAATCATTGCCTGTGTCTTCCCTACTGACCTTCACAGACAGGGGTCTCTTTCATTAATCCACAAGGAACATTGATTAATGTGAACATGAGTTACATGCATATCAAAGAAGACCCCGATGATTTGACAACATTCAGTTTCCTCTGAAGACCTTTAAAAATCAAGACAGACGTCTGTAGATTACCCAGAGCTAATAAACGGGGATTTGCAGGCTGATTAAAATTCACAGGGTGAGAGAGTCCCTGCCTGTTTCAACAATGTTGCAGCTTCATTAGTAAAATTCACTCATTTTTTTCTTAAGTGCATGTCACCCAGTGAATTAAGAGTAGAGTTGTATCAAATGACTCTTCCTGGGATGAAGAGCTGGAGGAGTGGGGCTCCCTTCGTACCAGCGCAAGTACCGTGCAGAGTTCGTGAGATGTAAAATCAGCAACCTTAATAGCTGGCAGAACCAAAGCCCTGGGACAGCCATTCCATTTCCGCCACCCTCTCCTTTTTTTTTTTGTCTTTTTGCTATTTCTTTGGGCTGCTCTCACAGCATATGGAGGTTCCCAGGCTAGGGGTTCAATTGGAGCTGTAGTCACTGGCCTACACCAGAGCCACAGCAACGCGGGATCCGAGCCGTGTCTGCAACCTACACCACAGCTCATGGCAACGCCGGATCGTTAGCCCACTGAGCAAGGCCAGGGACCGAACCCGAAACCTCATGGTTCCTAGTCGGATTCGTTAACCACTGCGCCATGACGGGAACTCCTTTTTTTTTTTTTTTTTTTTTTTTTTCCGCCACCCTCTCCTTAACTCTTTGTTGGGTTGGGGAGCAAATGAAAACCTCTTCACAATCGCCTCAGTTCCTTGCAAAAACTCACATCACTTCTCCATCCAAACAAACTTCTAGAATTACTTCTCATTCACCCTGGGGCTGGCGTGTCTGAGAAACTTCGGGGTCTTCTGGGGTGTCTTGCTTGGTCCAAAAAAGGACCCAAGCAAGTCTGGAAACAGAAGCCACTGAGTCACCTGATAAATGAACTCACTGAGGAAAGCATCTCTTTTGGAAGAACAGGAAAAAAGGGGGGGGGGGCTGTGCTGTGACCTTGTCAAACTCCCCTTTCCTTGATCTAAAAAACCTTTCTGCTTAACCACCAAAATGATGCATATAAAATTCTTTAACTCTCTAACATTAAAAAATCCCAGCATGTTATTTCTCTAAATTCCCTGATTAAATGAGGGGAATTGAATCAGCTTACCAAATTAAATTTTCACTTTTGAAACTATTATCTCAATTGTCTCTCTTTAAAATGAACTCTCAATAACAATCATTTAGGGAAACGCAATGCCAGTGTCTTTCTTCAGCTGGGGAGCAAAACAACCTTGGATGAGTCTAAAGTCAGGCTCTGGGGCTGCTCCAGGGGCCATAATAAAAGGAGTTTTCCAGAGTGACACTTGGTTCTTGTCCAAACCTCAGGCATCTTCCAGCTAATCCTCCATTAGGATGTCATTTGTTTGGTTCACTTCAAAGCTCTGGCTACTTTTTTGCATTTTTTTTTTTTTTCCTGAAAACAAGGAGTTATCTGTGGAAATGATTTTGTCAGGCCATTTGGCAAATCCCTTACAATACTCATCAACTTCAGGGCTTTAATTAAACCCAGGAAGTCCCTCTGCCTAATGTGATTCTCCTCTCTGGGTCACAATTTATCTCTGCCTTGAGCAGGACCCGATGTTTCAAAGGGACGAAGGTGTGGACTCCAAGGGCTGGCCGTTAGCTAAGAGTGTCTCAGGATTTGGGCAGGACTGACTGATCTGCTTTAAAAAAAAAGTGAAGGATAGATACTTGGTTTACTGAGTTAGGGGCTGACGATTCCCTCACCCTACCTCGCCCCATAGAGCATCAAATGACCATAGCCAATGACAACTTTGGGGAAAATAAGGAGTCAGTGTGGTGTCTGAGCACACGGAGCTGCTAAATTTGACATCTGCGCTCTCGGGGCTGTCCGTCTGAGTTTTGTCAGGGGCTCCTGCTGACAATATGATTGTGGCGAGCTTCTAGAGGCTGGTTTTGCTGGCCTCAGGTGTCATTCCGGGAGTGACAGCCACTATCTTGAGGAGGGGGGAGTTGAAACACGGATTAACGTCACTGGAGAAGAATGTCTTCAATGCCATGGATTCTGACAGCCCCTGAATAAGCTGGACAGCCCCTGGTTTCCCCACAGCACCACGCCCCTGGGCACTGTCTGAAGACGAAACCCATAAAACAAGATGCACACAGAAACAAAGATGCTGCACAGGCATGAAACAAAAGTCAGATAAGCAAGCACTTTGTGTGACCCTAATACTGTAATATATTTAAGCAAAACGTGGCATGGACGGCGTAGCACACAACTGATTTCATTCTCTTGCCCCTGCATCCACCAGATCTCCTCCTCTTGGGTTCTCAGTGAATGGCCCCCAATCCCCTGTTAAGGGTTGAATTATGTCCCACCCCCCAAAAAAAGACATGCTGGAGTTCTATCCCCTACTACCTCAGATGTGATTTGAATTGGAAGAGAGAGTCTTTGCAGAGGTTATCAAATTAAAACGATTAGGGTAGAAACTAATCCAATAAGACTGATGCCCTTTAAAAAGGGGGATGCAGGAGTTTCCATTGTGGCTCAGCGGTAATGAACCCCACTAGTATCCATAAGGATGCAGGTTCAATCCTTGGCCTCGTTCGGTGGGTTAAGGATCCAGCACTGCTGTGAGCTGTGGTGCAGAATCGCAGATGCAGCTTGCGATCCTCAGATCACGTTTGCTGTGCCTGTGGTGTTGGCTGGCAGCGGCAGCTCCTATTAGACCCCGAGTGGTTCCCAGTGTGGTGCAGTGGCTTAAGAATCCAAGCGAAGCAGCTCTGGTCCCTGCGGAGGCACAGGTTTGATCCCCGGCCCCACGCAGTGGGTGAAAGGATCCAGCCGACGTTGCCACAGCTGTGGCTCGAATTCAATCCCTGGCCCAGGAACTTCCAAACGCCATAGGTGTGGCTATAAAAAAGGAGGGGGGATTTATATACAGGGACAGACAGACTCAGATAGAAGACGATGTGAAGAGATGGAGAGAAAAGATGGCCACCTACCAGCCAAGGAGCGAGGCCTTGATCAGATTCTGCGCTCAGAGCCCTGCCCACTCCTGGATTAGAGACTTCTAGCCTCCACAACTCCTAGACAATCAATTTCTGTTGAAGTCCCCCAGTTTGTGGCACTTTTAATAATAGCAGCCTTGGCAAAGGAAAACTCCTACCAAGCCAAGCACTGCCATTTCCTCTGTCTCTTTCTCTCTTGCGACCTAGAGCCAAGCAGTGTTTCGTCCCACTGATTCTACCTACTTCATGTTTTCAGAATCCATTCACTTTTTTTTTACTCCATCACTCGATTTTACATCAGAGCAGTGTCATCTTTCATGTGGGTCACCACCAGATTTCCAGCAGGTTGCCTGGCTTCGAAATCTCGCCATTCTCCAATTCTCACTGTTGCCAAGGTGCTCTCCCTACAATGAAAATCGGTTTCTAAACTTTCTGGCATCACGGTAGAGAAAATGTGCTTGGGCTGTACATGCCAGACCCTTCAAGATCGGACCCAGCCAGCATCTAGAAAGTCTAGAAGAAGTCTATCTTGTTAGGCCTCCCCTGCCCCGCAAGGCATGCTTCCAGCCTTACCTGGTTGCCTAATCCTGACAGCCTGTTCATCTCTATATGCTTGTTGATGTCATTCTTTCTGCAGAAAACATCCTCTGGCTCTTTACCTGGCAAAATACTGCACAACCACAGCCAGATGTTATCACGTTGGGGGGCTTCTCTAGGAAGCGTTCTCTGACCCCAGGCAGGCTTAGCTCCCTCCCTGAGCTTCTTGCATGGTTTCTGTGCATGTCTCTGTCAAAAGACTTGCTATATTGTGCTTGGAAGAGTGTCCTGCCTGTGAAGAACCAGGAGCAGAGGCTGCGTCATGTTGGCCCTCAAATCCTTCTTTCTTTTTCTATTTAACACAGTGCTGGACATATTAAGAGCTTTATACATATCTGTTGCATTGGACAAATGTTTAAATATTTAAAAGCAGATGATACTAATTCTGTTACACTCTAAATGCTACAATTTAAAAAATCATCACAGGGAGTTCCCCGGTCGCAGCTCAGTGGTAACAAACCCAACTCGTATCCATAAGGATGCAGGGTCCATCCCTGGCCTCATTCAGTGCGTTAAGGATCTGGCGTTGCTGTGAGCTGTGGTGTAGGTGGCAGACTTGGCTCAGATCCCGTGTTGCTGTGGCTGTGGTGTAGGCCGGCGGCTATAGCTCCAATTCCACCCCTACCCTGGGAACTTCCATATGCCATGGGTGCGACTCTAAAAAGGCAAAAAAAAAAAAAAAAGTCTTCCCAGTATCTTTCCCCTCCAATTTCGTATCCTTTCTAAAGCAGTGAACAAGTAACAGATTATTTGGCCCTCCTGCAACACAGATAGAGCGTATTCCCAATCTCTTTCTGGTACACATAACCAAAACGACGCGTTCACATAGCCTCTGCTAATCCATCTGATTTAAGACAAAAGATCAATCTGACTTAGGTCAATTCGATGCAAGTCTAACAGCGCATATGCGCCCTGAGTACTGCTGTAGATGTTGTACATTAAGCAAGGCACCCCGGAGGGAGCGGGAGTGAGGAGGGCAGGTGCTATGGCGAAGACCAGGAAATGTTAAAGTGAGTGGCAAGGTCTCTGGCTTCTGTGTGAGCTCACAGATCTTTGGGGGAAGCAAACCTCCTTCTGTGAAATATTTAATTAAGCTGCTATGTGGCAGGATGGAGGGTAGACGTGACCGATGTTTTGTGTTCGGGTTCTCTAAGTTTTTAAGATGATGTCAGGCCTGAACACCAAGGCTTTCAAGAGCAGGGAGTGAAAGGCACTCCAAGTCATCTCTGGGGTCAGGCTCCTTACAGGAGGTACCTTGAATCCAAACTTCCTGGGAGACCACCCTGGGGGAGCTCTCGGGCAGTGACTGATATAATGTCACAGAACCACCCAGGAACATGGCCATGATTCTTTAAAAGGAAGCTGGTTCACGCGGCAGAGGCAGACATGAAGCTGCTTTTGCAGCCAAGTGTCTTCTAGGGAGTCTCAGGGAAGAAGAGCATCATTTCAGGCAGAAGATTTAAACTCCTTTTTATTAACCTCTGTGGCTTCACTGTGAAACTAGGAGGGCTCAAAGGAGAACTCTACGTGACCTTGCACTTGAGAGGCTCTCCTTCCTCTCCTTTTAGTTGATTTCCACCAGTTCCTAAAACCTCATGAAAACAGGTCACGCGTGACTTCTGATGTGTGATGCTTCCGCTTGAAGGTTGATATATAAATACACAGAGCATGCCTGGTTCTTATCACAAGGGAAAACCTCACACGCTCCCCAGAAGTCAAGGCTGAGGAGGCAGCGACAATGGATTCACAATAAAAAAACACTCAACAATGATCTCACTCTCTGTCTCTCTGTTTGCTTGTGTAAATATCTGATGTTTTACTATTCTACTGCCTCCAAAGAACTGCTCAGCAAGGGATTACTGGGAATACTGTCTGTGATCAATAAGTACTATACAGTATGAAAATAACTGCACCAATGAGAAAAACCAATCGCAGGATCTCTTCCATAATTATGCTCTATAAAAAGTTTAAGGTGCTGGGTGTTTTGCAAAGACAAAATTCTTACCTACAATGGAGTAATTAAGTATTGGATCTAAAACTTGAATACATTAGAATTACATGAGTTGCTTGAATGAAGATTTCTGGGCATACTCAGAGCTACCATGCCAAAATCTGATTTTTTTTTTTTCTTTTTCCTGCAGCACATGGAAATCCTTGGGCTGGGGGTGAATCGGAGCTGTAGCTGCTGGCCTACGCCACAGCCACAGCAACGCCAGATCCAAGCCACATCTGCGACCTATGCCTCAGCAATGCCAGATCCTTAACCCACTAAGCATGGGCAGGGATCGAACCTGCACCTTCATGGATACTAGACAGGAACTCCCCAAATCTGATTTTTCAACAAGAATCCCAGGGGTTTCTAACAGAGGGGTTACGTTGAATAAGCCATGAGAAACAACCCTGCAAATATTTATTCCGGTTGGCCTTTGTTAGAGGCCCATACGTCTTTCATGTCATTTTGTCGCATATGAACTCAAGTAATTCACAGAACAGACTTTAAAAATCACAAACCTTCAAAGAACAGCATGGTTATAAGGATAAACCTTTAAAGTAAAAGAGCAGGTAGAAGAAATAATCCGAATCATTAATGAAAAATGAAACAAGATGGGCAGGGGCTATATGTGCTGTGGATGTTAATGATACTGCAGCGGCATCTGGAGGACAGAGCTGGATCAGATGGTGAAGTTTCGCCAAGGGTCTTGTGGGTGGTTCTCTTCATCTCCCCCAAAGACCTGATCTGGTTAAATGAGATTCAACATCTCAAGGAGGAGGGCTAGGGAATGAGATATAAACCTTAAGGATAGGCCAAGAGTGCTGGTGATTTACTCCACTGGGAAATAGTTTATCTTAAAATTAATTTTTCTTTTCTCCAGACTTCTTGTACAAGACAAAGAATTCCTCTGCTCCCTCTGTTTCTGTTTGGATGTTCTCGATTCCCCAATGAACCTAGAGCATATGTAACTGCATTTCCTGGTTGACTGGGAAGAGATGGTCTGACAGGGATTAAAAGGCAGAGCTAAATTTTGTAATCAAATTAGGAAGTCATTTTCAAGGTTAAGCCTTAATTTAGGATGGTACTTGTTATGGATCACATGTTTGTGTCCCTCCCAAATTCACATGTTGAATCTCTAATGGCTCACGTGATATTTGCGGGTGAAGCCCTCAGGCAGGTGGGACCCTCATGATGGAATTAGTGTCCTTCTTAAAAAAAAAAAAAAAAAGCCTCCTTCCTCTTTCTGCTCTCCACCATGTGAGAATATAACGAGAAGATGGCTATCTAAAAACCAAGAGGACTCTCATTAGATACTGGATCAGTTAGCACCTTGACCTTGGACTTCTCAGCTTCCAGAAATGTGAGAAATAAATGTTTGTTGTTTTAGCCATCCAGTTTATGGCATTTTGTTACAGCCACCTAAAATGACTAAGGCAGGGATGGAGGGAACAAAAAACAATATATACACACAAAATCAAGAGTCTTTGATGGAATAAACACAGTGGTCTCAAATTTTGATTAAAAAATGAGAACGGCAAAGGGAGTTTTAAAAAAATAACAGGTGGATTTCTATGATTCCATAGAAAGAGGCAAAAAATTAACACGGGGATAGAAGACTTAAACAACACTATAAACTAACTAGACCAAAGAGACATTTGCATATCACTCAGCAATGGATTACACATTCTCATGGGACAGGATAGACCATAAAACATAGCTCAGTAAATCTAAAAAGATTAGAATCACACAAAATATGTTCTTTGACCACAAGGAAATCAAATTAGAAAGCAATAATGAAGGGAAATTTTGGTACTCTTCTTGCCTGTGGAAATTAAGAAACACACACCTAAATGACCCATGGGTCAAGGTAGAAATTATAAGGGAAGTGGAAACACTTTGAGAAAAATGAAACCAAAAGTATGACTACCAAAACTTATGAGATGCAGCTAAAGCAGTGATCAAAGGGCAATGTATAATTGTGCATGATTACATTGAAAAAGAATAAATAAATTAAATCAATAACCTAAACTTCCACTTTAAAAAGCTGAAAAGGGAAGAGAAAACCAAACCTAAACCTAAAGCAAACAGAAAGAAGGAAATAATAAAGAAGATAATGGAAATTAGTGAATGAAAAAAATAGTCTTATAAGTAGAGAGACTGAATTAACAATAATTAAAAAAAAATCCCCCCAATAAAAGCCCAAATTCAGATGGCTTTACTGGCAAATTCTACCAAATATTTAAATATGGATTAGTACCAGTTCTTCCCAAACTCTATGGGAGAAGGGAATACTTTCCTGGTCATTAGAGTATTACCTTGATACCAAAAGTATAATAAGAAAACAACAGACCCATATCTCTTATGAATAGATACGCAAAAATCCTCAAAATATCAGCAAAGTGAATCATGCAAAGTATAAAAGGGATTACATAACATGTCAAACTGAGATTTATCCCAGGAATACAAGGTTGGTTTGACATCTAATAATCAACAGACTAAAGAAACAACAACAAGAAAAAACCACATGACTATCCTAAAAGACTCAGGAAAAGTGTTTGACAAATCCAACACCGTTTTCAGGAGTAAAACACTAAACAATTAACTAAAGGAGATTTCCTCAACTGATAAAGGGATCTAAGGAAAACCCACAACTAACACAAGTGATGGTGAAAGACAGGATGCCTTCTCTCTAAGTTCAGGAACAAGGCGAGGATTAAGTTCTTGCCACTTAAATTCAACATTGTACTGAAGGGTCCAGCCAGGGCAATTATCCAAGAAAAAAGAAAGAAAAGATATTGAGGATGGAACAGAAGAAGTAAAACTATCTCTATTTGTAGATGACACGTTCTTGTATAAGAAAACTCTAAGGCATCCATAAAGAAACATTAGAGCTAAGGAGTTCAGCAAGACTATAGGGTACAAAATGAATAAACAAAAATACTAATTATATTTATATGCACTAGCAATAACAACCCAGAATGAAATTATAATAGCAGCAAAAAGAGTGAAATCCTTGAAAATTATTATACTGCATGACATGTATTCTAAAAACTATAAAATGCTGTTGAAAGAAATTAAAGAAGACAAATAAATGGAATGATATCCCTTGTTCATAGAGCACAAGACTAAATACTGTTAAAATGTCAGTATTCCCAAAGTTGACTTAAAGATTCACATAATGCCCATCAAAATCTCAGGTAGTTTTATCTTCTTTAGAAATTAACAAGCTGATATTAAAAATTCACAGGGAAAGACAAGGGACAAAATATCCAAAACAATCTTGAAAAAGAAGAAAAAGTTTGGATGAGTCACTCTTGCCGATTTCAAAACATACTTTATAGCTACACTAATTAAAACAGCGTGGTACTAAACTTTAGATAGATGTACAGTGCTGTGGAATAGAATTGAGAGTACAGAAATAAACCCTCCATTTATGACTCGCTGATTTTCAATAAAGATGCCAAGACAAATCAAAAGAACAAAACAGTCTATACAACAAATAGTTCTGGGAAAACTGAATACATATCCACACATAAATGAGTAATGTCTGATCTCTACTCACATTATGCCAAATAAAGGGACACAAAATGAATCATAGACCTAAATACAAGATCTAAAACTATAGAACTCTTAGAAGAACATATAGGAATAAATCTTTATGACCTTGGATTAGGCAAAGCTTTCTTAGAAATGACATCAAAAGCAAATGCGACAAAAGAAAAAAGATAAGTGAGGTTTCATTAAAAATTTGACACTTTTGTTCTTCAATGACCATCAAGGAAAAGACAATCCATTGATTTAGGAGAAAATATTTGCGAATAATCTAACTGAAAAAGAACTTGAATCCAGAATACCTAAAGATTTCTTACAACCTAAGAGGAAAACAACAAACAACCCAATTAAAAAATGGCACAGAATCTGAACAGACATTTCACCAAGAAAGAAATATACATATATATACTTGATAAGCACAGGGAAAGATACTTAACATCATTAGCTATTAGGCAGATGCACATAAAAACCAGACACTGCTTCAAACTCGGTAGGGTGGCTAGAATCAAAATAAACAGATAAAGACAAGTGTTGGTAAGGAGGTAGGTGAATTGCTCATATATTGCTGGTAGGAATGTAAAATGACATAGCACCTTTAGAAAACAGCCTAGTAGGTATTCCATATATTAAACATAAGTTAACGTATGACCACAACCACTCCTGGTACATTTTTAAAAGAAGTGAAAACACATTCCTACAAAATGTGTTATTCACCAGAGAGTGGAAAAACTCAAATGTCCATCAAATGATGAATAGGGGTATAAAATATTCCATAGAATATAATACTATTCCGCAACTAAAAAGTGAAAAACAGGTTAACGCTACAACACAGATGATCCTTGAAAACATTATGCTAAGTGAAAAAAAGGTAGTCATAAAACACAATAGATTGTATGAGTCCACTGAATATGAAATGTCCAGAGTAGGCAAATGTATAAAGACAAAGTAGATACGTGGTTGCCAAAGTCTGGGAGGATTTGAGGGAGATGAGGAATGATTGATATAGGGTTTCTTTTTGAGGTCATGCAAATTTTCTAAAATTGGTTGTGGTGATGCATATACAACTCCGTCAGTACCCTAAAAATGACTGAACTGTACAATCTAAAAACAAGCAAACAGGCACATATTTCATCACTCCTTTTATGCCAAGTATACTATTATCAGCTTCTCAGTAAAGATGCCTGATGCTTTGACGAAGTTTCCCAGAAGCTGGCTGCCTCATTTTCTGCAGCCAGCTCCCAAACAGAGACTCAAATGCGGGTTTTAAAGAGTAACACCAAAAAAGCAAGAACAGAGGAAATTTGATGGGTCCTTTAATGTATGTATGTAAGGATCTCATGGGATTTTTAAAAAATGAATACTGAAAAATGTGATTTAAAAAAGGAGTCAGAACCATTTTTCTTCTTATTGCTTTTTAAAATCAATCTAAAGATGGCTGAGAAGTTAATTGCATTCTTTTAAATCTCAGTTCACTTTTTCCACTTAATTACTTTTTTTTTCTGCCACACCTGCAGTACTCGGACATTCCCGGGCCAGGGATCAAACCCGTACCACAGTAGTGACAATGAAGGAGCCTTAACCTTTAGGCCACCAGGGAACCCCTATACTTATTTACTTTTGACCTCAATAGTTTCACCCTCAATAAAGGTGTTTTGAAATGAACTTTCTGGTTTTCCGTAGTCCTAAATAGAAGAGCTAGAAAATTCCACAAATGAGAAAAAAAGGACGAAGTTAGAGGTAACAATCATGAATGACCTAGTCTGGTAACTTCCAAAAGTCTTCCTCACCAAAGAAGGCCAAGAGACATTATTCTTAAAAAAAAAGACAAAACAGAAAAGTTGCACATACAGACCCTATTGCTGTCCTCCAAGATGAGCTGTAGTAAACTCTTGCTTAGAATGAAAGAAGGTGATCCTTGCATATGATAACAGCTATGATTTTCATCAAAACAACGTTAATGACTCCAAATACAGGAGATATTGTCAGTATGGTAAATAAAGTTCACTCCATGAACCCATTCCACTTTTTCTTTTTTTTTTTTTTTTTTTATGGGGGGCTGCACCCACGGCATGTGGAAGTTCCCAGGCTAGGGGTTGAATGAGAGCTGTAGCTAACATCCTACACCACAGCCACAGCAACGCCAGATCCCAGCTGCATCTGTGACCTCCACCACAGCTCATAGCAATGCGGGATCCTTAACCCACTGAGCCAGGCTAGGGATTGAACCCGGGTCCTCATGGATACTAGTCAGGTTCGTTAACCACTGCGCCACAATGGGAACTCCCCATTCTACTTTTTAAGTATTGTTTCAATCTCCCTCCCAGCACCTGCATGGTACACGCTCACATTTAATGGAAATATCGCTATTTCGCATACAGCTACCCACCTTTGTGCCTGTGGTCCTACTCTTCCCTCTGCCTGCAGCGCCCTCTCAGGGTTTCATCCTCACCAAGCAAAACTGCAGCCATCCTTCAAGGTCTGGCTTCAAGGCTAAAGCCTTTCAGGAAGCATCTCCTGATTTTTCCTATCAGTGCCATTTCCCCCACCTGTGGGCTTCACACAGCATCTTCTGTGAACACCTCTTACTTAATTTTATGTCACAGAAAGTGTGTACTGAGATTGTCCCTTCACTAGAATTTAAATTAGCATGTGATTTGGTTCAGAGCAGGCTCTCAAACATGTGTGAAATGGGAAAGGACGCACGCCATCACGTCTCTCGGACACAATCAAGGTCATTTCTTTTGAGTCAATCTTTATCAAATCCATCCCCCACATCAAGACAAGCCTTCTGACAGAACAGCATCTAAAGCCTGGCTTAATTTAGGTAACAAAAGTCCCATCTCTTATTTCTTTCTGTTTTTCCTAGCCTGCTGGGTCTAGGTTCCCCAATTAACCAGCACTGAAAGCCCTGTTACAGTCCCCACCTTCCTCCCATTCCTCTAACTGAGAAGAAGAAAATCCATCAGTTAACCTGATAAAGTGGTTTCTTATCCTTCTCATTATTAGGTGTGGATCCAGAATCAGTCTGCAAAATGGGGAGTTGTTGTGGAGGTGGGATGGCGAGATACGTAACCGATTGTCATTTTTATGGTTATTCTGGGACAAAGAGAAAAATGGTTTGGTATAAAATGGAAACAGTTGTGTAGTAAACATTATGACAAGGAAAACCAGGAAGGAAAATGGTGGTTTCTGAGTTAACTCTAAATATAGGAAAGTAATAAAATAGTTAACATTGTTTCTCAATGTGCCTAGTCCTGTGTTAATGAAGCCTTTTCATGCCTTCTTTCTTTTCCTTTTTTAAGCTGCCCTATTAAGGGTCCTACTTGTCCCCCATTTTGAATATGAGGAAACTAACAAAAAAAAAGTTTAAAACTTTGTTAAAGGTCACAGAGGGAGAGCAAATGTGTGAGTCAAGTTTCCTCACACAGTCTCAAGTCCTCTGTTCATATTTCGTATGAGGTGTATAGAGGTTTGGCCTTTGGGGCCTCGACAGTATTTCCTGAATCACCTCTCCAGAGACCACTGCAACTGGATCTCTTCTCTCCCCCAGTTATTCCTACACCATCAGGGTGTGTCAAGAAACAGAAAGAAGACAGTCCTTCAGCACTCTTCTTATTTGACCATGTACAAACTCTTCCTTGAATGAAAAAACAAAACAAAACAAAAACCAAACTTTTGAAGATCGGAAGCAAAAAAGGGACCAGCCAGAACAGGACATACGAGAGATCCAAACAAAGTCAATGGAAAAAACTAAACTTGTTTTGATGGCTTTTACTCCTGGATTTGAAATCTAGTAATTGCCTACGATAAGCCAGACATCATTCTGGAGTCAGAAAGACATGGTCTTTGTTTGATGAAGCTTTTAGGATGGGAGGTGGAGAATAAAGCACCAAAGAAATGCCTTAAATAGTGTGATTTCGATTATCGTACATGTTCTAAAGACATGTTGGGTGACTTGAGATCGTAAAGAGGGGAACCCCACCTGAGCTGAGATGCCAGACACAACTTCCCTGAGGACAAGACACTTAAGCCAAGATATAATAGGTAAAGAGAGGAAGATCTCAAGCTTATTCACTTAAAAGGGAAACATTTTTAAAGATACTAAAAAGTCTAAAAAAAGAGAAGTTTGGCCTAAATACTGGTATGAAATATACAAATTTTTGAACTTTAGAATATTTTTACAGGTGTGCAGCTTTACTGCTTCCAAATATGTAATAGAGCATAATTAAATGTTACCAGTATTTCCTAAGATAACCCAAACTTGTTTTAAGGCCTAGAGAGAACTCAGAATTACTCCATCTAAAAAAAATTAAAAGATAATGTTCTCAAGTGGAATCTGACAAAAACCAAAACCCAGATGCTCAGTAAATACTTCCTGTAAGGCGGACTGAAATATCCCTTCTAATATGGGTTTTACTGCTAATTTATTGTAATATTTTAATTTAGTTAGGAATTCTTTATATCAGTGCAATTGTAAATGTTGGCTCAATCAAAATTAAATTACCTCAAATTTTCACTTAATATTGACTTACTAAAGTTCACTTACTTAAGTGAAGAAAAAATTTCAAAAGGGAATCTGCTTAGAAATGCTTTGTGTATTGTCAATATGGAAAAATATGATAGCTGAAGGGAAATTCATTTCTAGAGTTATTGACATGTTTCAAACGTAATAAACAATTCTTCGTTGCATTCACTAACAAAGCGAGACAACTTTAATCTGACAGTTTCAAGTAGTTCAATGTCAATTATCCAATGTCTGAACAAGCACACTGATAATAAGTGATACAGCTTCCAGGCCCATTTGTGAAATGGAACTGAAATGGTGTCAATAGGAAATGATGTGCTTAGATTTTAGACAAACACACACACACACACACACACACACACACACACACACAAAACATCCATCCAGTCTGCTCTTTTATTCACAAGATGAACAAACTTTTAAAACATTAAAAAATGCTTTTTGAAGTATAGTTGATTTACGGTGTTGTGTTTGTTTCTGGTGTACAGCAAAATGATTCATATATATATACACACACACATATGAATATATCATATATAGATTCTTTTTCATATTCTTTGCCATTATGGTTTATTACAAGATATTGAATATAGTTCCCTGTGCTATACAGTAGGTCCTTGTTGTTTATTTTATATATAGTATTTTGTATCTGCTAATTCCAAACTCCTAATTATCCCCCCCCTTTCCCTCTTTGGTAGCCATAAGCTTGTTTCAGATGAGCACATTGTTTTATTTGTAGCTGTCATAATCACTGGTTTTCACTTGTGTATCTGATCTCTAGTTTTGCTTTTATTTTAATTCCCAAATCAACTTCCATAGGAAAATGTATTGTTTTGCCCACAACTTCCTTCAGCTTAGACAGTACCTGGGCTAGAATGAGCTTTAGATACACTTGGTTTTTGTGAATTCACAAAGCAAATCCAAATCCAGATTCTATCAGGGATCATGTGCTTCACCCCAAACATACACACACTCTCACATGGACAAAGCAAATACATAGAACTTACAGAGCCGAACCTGTGGCACATGGAAGTTTCCAGGCCGGGGGTTGAATCAGAGCTACAGCTGCAGGTTTATACCACAGCCACAGCAATGGGGGAATCCGAGCCTCCTCTGCAACCTACACCTCAGCTTATGGCAATGCTGGATCCTTAACCTATTGAGCAGGACCGGGGATTGAACCCGCATCCTCATGGATACTAGCTGGGCTCGTTACCACTGAGACTCCTCAGGGAATTACTTGACAAAATTTCATTTCTGCTATGGGCATGGCAGGGATACAAGGTGGAGCAAGAGGTAAATACAGTGCATTCGAGTTCTGAGAGCTGAACAACTCTCAGTTAATCACTCAGCTGTCACGAAGAAATACCAGTGGGAAAGCAAGCACCTTTTTGCCCAGTAAGTGCACAAGGATACATCACTCCAAATGCATGTGGAACAAAACAGCTATGTTCTTAAACGACAGTCTTCATAAACCTCAGATGCAAAGATGAAAAATTAGGAGGTAATTCCAGGAAGGTTTCCATTTATCTTAATGCTTTCCCTTCCTTCCTTGGTGCCACCAAGCCACAGCCTCCTACAGCCTGGGCCATGGCAACCATCTGCCTCCAGACTTCCCGAGGCTCCTTTGAAGAGATGGTTCTCAGAGTCTTCCCTAGCTGGCTGGCTGGCACTCTGTGTTTTCTCCCTTCCCTGGTGGAGATGCTGTTCCCTGCGCTGCACCAGAACATCGCCGATCTGAGTTTCTTAATGGCTCAACTCAGGACTGTATTTTCATGAAGAACATTCTCTCACTATGAGATTTGCTTTAATTCTCTGATTCTCATAAGCATAATTACCCAGAAATGCTACTATGCCATCAGCTAGCCCATTCTAAATGCTATATCCTGTGTCATGCTGCTGTCAGAAGAGAGGAGGTAGGCTGCAGAAGTTTTGAGGTGCGATATAAAAAGAAGAAACAGGCAGAAAATACGTAACCTGCAAATTCCCATATTTCACACCCAGGCAGGATTTTTCCATTTAGTTTTCTATTAAAAGCTGAGTAATTGCAATATGAAAGCGTGAACACAGATTGAAAAGTAACAACTAACAGCATATCATTCCATAAGGAGTTGAAAATGAAAAGTAAATTAACTGAGCGTTGGCAAGTATCAGTATCCTGGTAATATAAAACCCATCAGAACCCGCGTAATACCACCTCAAACAACTCACTGGAAATGGAAATAAAATGCATGAACTTAACATTTGAAGTTTTTTAAGGTCAGGGAATTGGTATTTGTTCACAGCAAAAAGTCAGTGATGACTCAGCCCCTTCAGATATATGTGAAATTTGTTACACTTATCATCCAGGTATCATTATCTTATGGCTCCTGCAGGGATCCCAGTTTTTAATTTCCTGAACACACTTAAAACTTCAACGGCAATGTTAGATGTCATGGTATTTCATTTTAAGGTGAAAAGAAGTAAATGTTCAAAAATGGAAGGCACTCTTTGTTTACTTGACCACATATCTCAGGAAATTTAGGTATCCATGAGAGATGTTGGTCCAGCGTCTTATCAGGATAGAGGAAATTGGACAGGGTTGCAGAAAGTGGAAACCAGTAATATTAAGGTTGATCAAACACATACTCATGTTTACTCACAGATTATAGAGGACTTCCTTCACAAATGAATCGGCAAGAAAAGTAAAGTAGCTTTAAAACGGAACATTGAGAAAGGAGAAAACTGAAATGGGAAATTAATAATAATTTTTTGACCAAAGTGACTCATGCGCTAAGCAAAGTTTATAATACTACATGAAATACGGGGACAATTTTAATCACATGGTGTTCAAGAGGATGCTCAACATTTGAATTGTTTATCTTCGAGTTAAACACATGTTTAAAATATAGTTCTGCTTGGTTAATTTGTTTTAAGACTGAACAGCAAAACAATAATTATCCCTTCATATATGCAAAAAATTCCTAAACATTTGCTTCCAAGCTGGTTTTGAAAACAAGAGGCAGGGTGAAAAGATAAAGTTTCCTAAGGAGACAAAGCATTCTATTACTAGCCAACTGTTATATTAATATGTCTCTGGAAGTTAATTTTAAAAATCACTGTAGGGTGAATTCTCATTGTGGCTCAGCGGAAACAAATCCAACTAAGATCCATGAGGATGCGAGTTCGACCTCTGGCCTCGCTAAGTGGGTTAAAGGATCCAGTGTTCCCCTGAGCTGTGGTGTAGGTCACAAAGGCAGCTCGGATCCTGAGTTGCTATGGCTGTGGCATAGGCTGGCAGCGGTGGCTCCAATTTGACCCCTGGTCTGGGAACTTCTGTGTGCCGCAAGTGTGGCCCTAAAAAGCAAAAAAAAAAAAAAAAAAAAAAATTCAACGTAGGAGTTCCCATGGTGGTTCAGTGGGTTATGAACCTAGCTAGTATCCAGGAGGATGTGGGTTTGATCCCTGGCCTAAATCAGTGGGTTAAGGATCCAGCATTGCTGTAAGCCTTGGCATAGATTGCAGATGTGGCTCGGATCCTGAGTGGCTCTGGCTGAGGCTGAGGCTGGCAGCTGCAGCTCTGAATAGACCCCTCCCTAGCCTGGAAATTTCCATATGAAGCAAGTGCGGCCCTAAAAAAGAAAAAAAAAAAAATCAATGTAACTCCTGCCATGTTTCTTTGATCAAATGGATGACAGATTAAGGCAGCTAGCTACACGACTGGCAGCAAATCATTTTCCCTGCCTTAGCCTCCTCTGTTAGCAGCCACCCTATTCTGCTTACCAGGGTTGTGCAGGCAGTAGAGAGTGTAAGAGAAACGATGAGTCTCCATGCGAAAATTCCAGGAAGTAAATTCCAGCGAGTACTTTCATTGACTCCTGACAACTTCTAAGCATCACAGACAATTCACATCTACCAAAAAGAGTAACTGAACCCCCAACCATCACACCAGACTACCCAGATGAAATCTCAGGACATCAATGGGATGTGATGGTTAGACCACACCTCTTCATTGCCAATGGCAGAGTGGCTTCGAATGGAGAGGATGAAGATGCAGAAAGTTGCCAGGCTGCTCTGCCATCTAATAACGTGTCAGGGTCACTGTGATACCCTCCCTTTCCCCACATCACTGTCTCCGGTGGGAAGGGGTCCCCACAGTGAGCCAAAGGATAAGAAACTGAAATAAGGAGGTATGGGCACTTCTCACCCCATCTGCTCTAAACCCTAAAGGAACTGATTAAGAATCAGGTTGGAGTTTCCGCTCTGGCGCAAGGGATTGGCAACTTCTCTGTATCAAGACGCAAGTTCCATCCCTGCTCGGCACAGTTGGTCAAAGGATCCAGTGTTGCTTCGGCTGTGGCTCAGATTCAATCCCCGGTCCAGCTGAACATTTTTAAAAAATAAAATGATAATAAAAATAAAAACAGGAGTTCACGCTATGGCGTAAGGGGATTGGCACCATCTTGGGTGCGCTGGGACGCAGGTTCGAATCCTGGCCCTGCACAGTGGATTAAAGATCCAGCGTTGCTGCAGGTGTGACTCATGTCACGATTGTGGCTCAAATCTGATCCCTGGCCCAGGAACTCCACATGCTGTGGGGCGGCCAAAAAAGAAAAAAAAAAAAAAAGAAAAAGGAAAAAACTCCCCTACTTTATACAAAAACAAAAACCAAACTAGGCTGGGATTCAGACAAAGCCAGGTTTGAGTCATGAGCAAATCAGTTGACCGTCTCAAGCCTTGGTTTCCTCAACTCTAAAATGTATTTAAGAACCGTGAACTCAGAGTATTGCGGTGAAGACGAAATTAAACCGTGCATATAAAGCAGTTAGCAGAACATCGGGCCCAGAGAAAGCACTCAACACATGAAAAGCCCTTTTATGATTTGCTATCATCATCTTCAGTAAATGGAGACATTTGCTCACAGGTGAGCTGGGAAGAGGAGGTGAGAGGGCAGAGGCAGCCCAAAGCTTCTCCCCTGCAGTCTGGAGGTCCAGGCAGCACCCAAGGACCGGGTCTAAGGGGTGCCAGGCAGGCACACGCAGGCTACGCTCTTGTCCTGGCAGGAGGAGGGATGCCAGCAAACTGGATGAGCCTGGGAGGGATGGTGTGGCTTTATCCCGAATGAGAATAGAATTTTCTGCTTAGTAATTTTTTAAAAAATAAAATCGCATTAGGAAACTCCTGGGACAGAATTATGAGGCTTGAACACTGCAGTTACAGAAACCTCATAACTCGTTTGACAGAGAAAACACTGGGAGGCTTTCTAGACTCTCTGGAAGTAAGCAGGAAACGGGAGCGAGTTGAGGACTGGGAATCAGTCACCAGTTGTTGGAGGCCTAATGAGGGGAAAAGCAGACGCTTTATCATGCGACTAACTCATGCAGCTTGTAAATGAGGAGAGAACAGGCGTTTTTGGTTAAAGGATGACACTCTGTGTTCACTGAATTTACGCTCTGCCCCCCTCTAGCTGGTCACCCATTCCTAAGACGGAAGCTTGCTGGCAATGTGGCCAAGGGGCCTGGCAAGGGGGTTCACATCCTGCTCGCCGGACTGTGGGCCCCGGACTGCAGATGCTCTTGGTGGCTGTCCAGACTCGGCCACTTCATACGAGTTGACTTGGGTAAGAATGCTCCTCGCTACGTTTTAGTTTTCTCAGTTGCAAAAAAGAGTGAATAGTAGCTATTTTATTGTATTATTTTGAGACAATTTTTGTAAAGTTTCATTTTTGTGATTGGTATAAAGTACACGAAGTATTAAGTCAGTAAGTCATTTCATTTTTTTTTTTTTTTAATGGCTGCACCTGCAGCATATGGAAATTTCTGGGCTAGGGGGTCAAATTGGAGCTGCAGCTGCCAGCCTACAGCCATAGCAACACCAGATCCCAGTGGCACCAGCAGCCTACACCACAGCTCCTACAGCTTGGGCCCACACCGGATTCTTAACCCATAGAGCGAGGCCAAGGATTGAACCTGCAGCCTCAGAGAGACAGCATTGGGTTCTTAACCTGCTGAGCCACAATGGGAACTTCCTGTTTCAATTTTTATGATGCCATTTGCACATTCAGAGGAATTTTTCCTGAATTTCCAAACCATATTAGTGCCCTCTCCCTTTACTCTTTCTGGCTGTACTCTCTTTTTTTCCCCTAATAGTTTACTAAAGTGTTTACTGAGTTATCTTTTCCTGCAGATGATACCTGAGGGCAGAGATTATGCTTGTTATGTTCACTGCTTCTCAGCTGGCTAAGGGTCAGCACTTGGTGGATGCTGTGGGATGGGGGCCTGATAAGGATGGAGAAGAATAGTGAACACAGGTAGTTGCAGAAGTCCCAGCAAGGAACCACAGATAGAGAGGGAAACCACCGGGGCTTTGGGAGATCACTGTAAGTTAATAATTGCTCCAGAGGGCCACTCCAGTGGGGCAGGCTTGCTCGACTAGGGGAGGTGGGAGATTTGCTTCAGGTCGTTGGGGCGGGGCGGGGGGGAGGTGAGGCCTGCATTCGGATTCAGACCGAGGGCAGGAGTTTAAGGACCACCCTTCTGCTGATTTGAATACACACTTATGGATGCTAAAGAGGAGCTACGACTCAAGAAAGAGGTAGAGTAGGTCTTTCTCGACCCCCGCTTTCCTCGGATGATAAAACTGTAGCCCACCTAATCCTGGGGGCAGAGCTCCCTTGCCTGTCCGCTTGCATCTCTCACCAGCATCCTATCTTACTAAGTCTATTTCTTGCTTATCACTTTGTCTCTCACTGACTTCCTTCTGCGCAGAGGCCTGAAGAACCTGAACCTCATTAAGTCCAGACACCAATGAGTGATTCTCATTTAAAACTGTGGCTTTAAGTCCCCATCTGGGTGTTGGCTGGGTTTGAGTTCCGACAGGTAGGTTCAAGTCCCAGTCTGGGTTCTGGCCAGGTTTGGGCCATTAGTGGCGTCAGTTTCAGGTCCACCAACCCCAGTCACTGCCCAGCCCACCTTGAACATCGGAGAAGCGTGGCCCCAGGTGCTCCAGGATGGCCCCTTCAATACATGTGCTGCTGATTTAAACCTTGGCAGGAGGAGGTAGGCTCGCTTTTGTCACTTAGAGTCCAAAAGTATTTGTCAAGCTCCTCTTGTCTGTCATTTGTGGACATGAGAATTCCGAAGAGGACACAACTCAGGCTTCTGCCTGGCAGGAATTCGGATTGTGAGGGCAGAAGGCAGGTGAGGGGGGCTATATTCATGATGCAGGGGGCGCCGGGGTAAGTTTCACAGGAGGCTGCCCGACTGGAGCATCACACCCCCAGTGTAGACTGAGGGCCAGGCACTGTGTTTGGTGCTTTTGCACCCTTCTCTCATTTCCATCTTCACAAACATCTTGCAGGAGGCACTACCTTTACAGATGAGGACGTGCACGTTCAAAATGTTTAAATAACTTGCTCACGGGCACTCAGCGAGGAGACAGCAGAGCCTGAATTTGAACCCTGACCGCTCTGCTCCAAGCCTTACTGCATGTCTCCACTTCCCTGGCCTGTCGAAGGAGTGGGGTTGCCACGCCGGTGACAGGTGCAGGGGACCAGAGACCAGTCCTCCTGGAGATCAACACTCCTGCTAGGAACACAGTGAGATGGCATAGGATGGGTACGTACACCGGGGTCAACCACTAAACAGCTGTGAATGCCAACATCTCCAAGTTTAAGCAGCAGAAGGAAATTCTCCTCTTGGAATAGTGATGGGTCATGATATCTGGCTTGGAGGAAAAACTGGGGCTGGAGGCCACCTTGGGAGGACTTACAAACTAATCACCTGCAGAAAGGGACAAATTTTGTGTCATTTATTCCTTCGTGCTTCTCAGGCTAATACTGGAGCTATAGAAGATATTCAAGGATAATTGAATATGATTAAGTTTATAAAGTTATTCTGCACTCCTCAAGCACAAATTCATAATAAAAAAGAAGAAAATAATCCTTACCAGCAAATTGGTCCACATACATTAACATTTGCTTTTTCATGAAGTATTTTTTAACATTTTCCTGTCTATTTAGCAGTGTGATTGTGGAGATAAGACTCTCAGGGGTCTCCCACTCCAGGTGGAAATATTGAAAATGCACCAGTACAGCTGATGGGCACATTCACAGAACAAAACACATTTAAGTACCGAGGGGGACCTCAAGGAAATCTGTATACGACATTCATTGCATTGTAGCTGGCCTCCTTCACAGAGGGAAAAAGTGTGCCTGTCAGCATTTTAAATACAAGTGGTTGGGAGGGTATTCAAACTGAGCACTAAGGCAAGATAAAATATGTATCTTAATTTGTTATCAGGATGCAGAATATAAGAATCCAGTCCATGTAAAAAACACAGATCTTGGAATGGCTGAAAGTTAGGAAGAAAAATGTATCATAAAAGCATAAATGATGCTTCTTTTTGGCACTGTATTTTTTTTCTTTTTACAGCCAAATGGAAGTTCCCGAGCTAGGGGCTGAATCAGAGCTATAGGTGAAGCCTATGGCACAGCCATGGCAGCGCCAGATCTGAGCCACATCTGCAACCTACTCTGCAGTTTTCTGCAATGCTGGATCCTGAACCCACTGAGCGATGCCAGGGACTGAACCCACATCCTCATGGAGACAATGGTGGGTCCTTAATCCACTGAGCCACAACTGGAACTCCTGATACTGTGTTTTCTTTTTTTTTTTTTTTTTTTTTTTTCTGTCTTTTTGTCTTTTTAGCGCTGCAACCCTGGCACATGGAGGTTCTCAGGCTAGGGGTCTAATCAGAGCTACAGCTGCTGGCCTACGCCACAGCCACAGCAATGCCAGATCCGAGCCACCTCTGCGACCCACACCACAGCTCATGGCAACGCCAGATCCTTAACCCACGGAGCAAGGCCAGGGATCGAACCTGCAACCTCATGGTTCCCAGTCAGATTCGTTTCTGCTAAACCACGAAGGAAACTTCTGGTATTCTATTTTCAATGCTAGCTATTTAAGTGCAATCTGGTGAGCTGCTCAGAGCTGTTCAATTTCACAAACATGTAGTAGACCCATATCATGTACAAAGCTTAGTGTTAGCTGCTGTGACAATCCAAAGATGAGGTAAGAACTGGAGGGTATAGAAATCAATGAGACAGAAGCAGACTCCAGGAATAGTTCTGAGGGAAAAACAAACAAACAAACAAACAAACCCATGCAATTCAAATATCTAATGATTTAAGTGGTATCGATCCCTTTATGAGAAAGGTAAAACTTCTGAAATTCCAACCCTTATCGAAATTGAAGCTCCGTTTTATTTAATGGGGCTCTAATAAAAAGCAAAATCCTTTTCTTGAAAGAGAATCTAAGCCATTAACCTTGAGAACTGCAGATGAACACAGTTCCCTATTAAACACATCACCGAGATTTTGGTGGATTGAGGGCTCTTGGCCTAACTCATTCATACACAATCTAGTCCTTTAGAAGAAAGCAGAAGTCACTGCAGAACTGTGTGATCCTGGAAATGCTTTGCCCAAGACAGCATGTGACAGGCATAGCTACATGGTGGGGCTGGGGGTGTAGACAGGGCAGGCAGCAGAGAGCTGGAGAGAGCCTGCAATTCTTGCTAATGACCTGGAAGCCCAGTGAAGTTTTCCAAAGTTGGAGAATTACGGAGAAAACATAAGCCATCACAACAAGACTTCTGTACATCTATTCTGATTAGGAATGTTTGGGTTAAGTGATTTGTCACCCTGTCTCACAGGATGCATACTGGAAGGAATGAAGTCTTTGCAGTAGGAACCTTCCTTCTAGCACAGGGCTAGTAAATCTTTGTTGAAAAGCATGTAGAAGCTGCCAAGATGATTATTTTTATTTTTAGGCAGATACCTGGCAGAGCCAACAAGTAAGTGAAATGAAAATTCAACCCCAACCCTGCACCCACTGAATCTTTTGTTCAAGGACTCCAAAACCCTGCGCTATGTTCTTCTTCCTATTTTTGTAAAAATAAACCCAGCCATAAATAGCTACTATCCTTCTATCAGGGAGGAAGCTGCTTTGGGGCTGGAGTGCATCCTAGTAGCTGTGTAACAATGACGAAAACAAGAAGATGCGTGTGGAGCTGAACAGCAAGCCAGGAGGACCAAGTGGCAGCGCCTCCGCGCCTCTTGGATTTACCACGGGCTTCTTCTGCACTTAAGCATTCTTGCAGAAACATGAAGCCTGAGGAAGGCAGAGTAGTGAATAGCAGGGACTCAGAAGTCAAGCTCTTTGGGTTCAAATCCCGACACCCCCGTCTCATCATCTGTCCCCTTGAGCAAGCTAATTGAGCAACGGTGCCTGTCTCCCCATCTGCACAATTGAGATACAAAGGGATGGGAATCTTAAGCAAGGTAACATGCATAAGCAGGGAGCACTGTGCCTTGCACACGGTATAAATTCAATAAATGTCAGCTATTATTATTCTGGCTGAGCGAGAAGCAGAATCGAGTATGTTCTAAATACCTGGCTGGAATCGGCCCCGATTCATCTTCCAAAGCTCCAGATTCACAGAGCGCACGTGCCAGCAGAGTTTAAGGACAAGCTATTTTGGAATGAGAAACTGGGTGCAGTGTAATTTCTTTTATGTGAACTCTCGGAGGCAATCAAGTTTTGGCACTAATGGTGTGAATACCAAGTCTAAGCTGTTTTGCAGAAGGATAAACAGAGACATGGAGCCTTCTCAGCTAGAGAAGTTTATTCCATATGTAACAGATTCCATTCGAAGATTCTATACACTTATGCCCTCCCTCCAATTTTGTCCTTCACAGCCATTCTTCTCAGCCTCTCCCCCCATCTCTCCTTCTCTCTCTCTCTCTCTCTCTCTCTCTCTCTCTCACACACACACACACACACACACACACACACACACACACACCTTGCATCCTTTTTCCCTTGAAGATGCCTGCTTGGAACGGCTTAACCTGTCTTGAAACTCATCTCCACTTTGGCTCCACCTCCACCTTCTTCTCCTCACAGCAGCCAGGTGACCTTGTAAAAACCCATGGGTTCGCATCACTCCCCACTTAAAACCTTCTGGCTTCTCGTGGCGCTTATAACAAAACCTCAACTCCTATGTGCTTCTGCCTCGCCTCCTGCTCTGATGACGTTCCCACGGGCGCCCTGGCTCCGACCTCAGTAGTTTTTCCTCTGGTCTTTGCATCTTGGTCCCTTTTCCTGGAATGGTTTCTCTGCTCTTCCTTTGGCCGGATCCTTTTCACCACTTGAGCGCCACCTAGAAGCTTGCCTCTCTTGTGGTCTTTTCCAGCCATCTTCCCGAAAACGCCCTCTTACCCAATCCATCTCTCTTTTCCATTTTCCCATCTTATTTGTTTCTAGCAGTTACTACCCACGGATCTGCTCTTGTTTATCGTTCCTTTACTCAGCCAATCATTTTCTCCCCTCACATTCATCCATGTCTGTTCGAGAACAGACACCTTAGCGTGGCTGATATACTGTATCTTCTGCACCTTCAGCACCACCTGGCCCCTAATCGCAATCCATAAATATTTATGGAACAAAGGCACAAACGAGGGAGGGCGGGCATATACAACTCTAAGCAGTTCTTCGAGGTCTAGCTGAAGCTTCTCTCATTCTACAAAGCCTTCTCTAATGGCTTCGCCTCAGCTGAACTCCAGGCGCACTTACTATCGTGACCCAGCACTTTCTCATGAACATGCTTGTCCTGTTTCATCTGCAGAAACGGAAGTCGTCTCTCCCCACTGGCTTCTAACTTCCTGGAGAGCAGCCGCCTCAACCATCTCAAATGCAGCTGCACGTCAAAAGCAATCAGAAGTTCACGCACTAAACTTGGAGGAGTAGCTGCTTGGCCCTCACGAAGGGTCTACATACCCTTATTTCAGGCACAGTTCCAGTGTCTAAGCAGATTCTGGAGGAGGTAAGGAAGACAGCTATAAAAGCTGTAAAAAAGCAGGTATAGGAGGTCAAGAGGTAGGCATGCGTGATGGGGATGGTGTTTCCTGCTGAGGTTCCAACACTTGACCTCCCTAAAAAAGCCTCATGAAAGCCACGCCATTACAGCACATGGGATCAAGGATGTGCTGGGGATCGTGACCAGTTTTAAAAGGCAGAGCAAAGTACGTATTTTGTATATTAGAAAAGTTTATAATCAAAAGTCCTTTGAGGTACAAGCACTTAAAGGTATACGTTTCACTTGTCAAGACTTCTGCCCTTTGGGTGGGAAACCTCTTGCTAATGACAAAGTAATAAGAAGGCATTCTCGTAAGCACAGCACAAGGCTGGACACCTAATTTTTTTTTTTTTTGGCCTTTTTGGGGCCACACCCACAGCATATGGAGGTTCCCAGGCTAGGGGTCAAATCATAGCTATAGGCACCATCCTATACCACAGCCACAGCAATGCCAGATCCTTAGCCTGCTGAGTGAGTTCAGGGATGGAACCTCCTGGATACTAATCGGGTTCGTTAACCACGGAGCCATGACGGGAACTCCTAGGCCTAATTTTTAATGAGGGAACTATTTCCTTGGGGGACCGACCTAGCATGCAAAATTTAATCTTTGCAATCACTAATTCACGTTGCTATGGGACAACAATTTGATCTGATATTTGCTGGGACAGGGATGGGGCTTAGTGATCGGTATTTCTGAACTTTCTACTGATGTTTCTTCCTGGGATGGTGAGACCACACCCTTAGGCAAGAAATGCACTCCCTGGATAGTAACTCCAAGCAGAGTAGGGAGAAGAAGCAGAAGACTGTTCTCACCGCCAGATGGGAAGAAGTCCAGACTCAGGACTTCACATGGATTATTTCATGGAACTCACATGGATTATTTCTTTTGAGCTAGAAACTGTGCCGAGTCCGTTTTGATCACTACCTCACTAAATATTAAGAACAGTTCTATCATGTCTTTTTTTTTTTTTTTTTTTTTTTTTTTTTGTCTCTTTGCCTTTTCTGGGACCACTCCTGTGGCATATGGAGGTTCCCAGGCTAGGGGTCTAATCGGAGCTGTAGTTGCCAGTCTACACCAGAGCCACAGCATCGCAGGATCCGAGCCGCATCTGCAACCTACACCACAGCTCACGGCAACGCCGGATCCTTAACCCACTGAGCGAGGCCAGGGATCGAACCTGCAACCTCATGGTTCCTAGTCGGATTTGTTAACCACTGCACCACGACGGGAACTCCCTATCAGATCTTTTCTATCATCACCATCATCACTGTGGGACTTCAAGGCTTCTCCAATGAGATAAACTCAAAGGGCTTCTGGACAGGATAAAAACTACCAGAACTGTATCACCCCACCAGTTTCACTGCAGTGGTTACGAAGTTCTTGAGCCCCTTCCCCACCCGTAGCAACCTGGCCTCCTCCCTCCTGTCCCCGATCAGTGAAGGTATTTGACCTGCTCCTGCCCGCCCCCCAAGGAAATCATATGCCTTGAACCAACCAGCGAGTCTGTCATGGGGGCCCTCCCCTCTCCGTTGTCCCTGGGCTATGAAAACAAACACGACCCCATGCTCTGGGGCAGCTCTTCCAGCTCATCAGGAAGTCCTCCCCCGGGGCCAGCGACGTTTCTTGCCTCACTAAACCGTTTTTCTCTTCACCTTGCTCTGAGCTTGGAAATTCTTTTCCAACCAGCATGTGGAGCCCAGCAAGGCACAGCGTGTGCTCATCATCCCCATGGAAGGAGAGACTGAGGAGCAGAGAGTTTAGCAGCGGACTGAGGTTAGCCAGCTAGTAAAATAGAGGAGCCGGGTCTCAAATCCAGACCGGCTCCTCCCACTTGCTCGTGGGGTTTCTTGCACATCACTAAGCCACACGCTTCTCCTCACAGAGCTGTGCGAAGTTCCAGTGATGCCCTCGAATCCCCCATGGAAACTCTGACATGACATACGAAAGCAAAGCCTGTGATATACCTGATTATGCAAATGATTTCTACAGGAACAGCCCTGTAGCACAAAAAAAAACCCATGTCTTTCTCCAGCCTAAGAAACCCATTTAAAAAAGGAAAATGCGGAGTTCCCCTTGTGGCTCAGCAGGTTAAAAGAACCTGACCAGGATCCATGAGGATGGAGGTTCGATCTCTGGCCTCACTCAGTGGGTTAAGGATCCGTCATTGTCACAAGCTTTGGCAGAGGTCACGGATGTGGCTCAGATGTGGTGTTGCTGTGGCTGTGGCATCGCTGGCAGCTGCACCTCCAATTCGACCCCCAGACCGGGAACTTCCACATGCTGCAGGAGCAGCCCTGAAAAGGGGGGGGGGGGCGGGAAATGTCCCTAGTCTTTACACAAGTTCACATGTTTATGTCCCCATCATCAGATTCTTCAATATGGATTTCACGATTGTTCTCCAACCACGAACTTCTAAGAGAAAATTATCCTGCAGAGACTGTTCTCTCAGGAAACTCCAAATAAAATGCAGACCTTTTAAATGAATGAGGCCATTTGTATTCCCCTTGGTTACTAATGCGTGTGTTTTTTTTTTTTTCCTTTCATATTTCAAACATTTTCCCAAAGGCTTTTCCCCTTTTGATTCATATCAGCCTGGCATGCTGAACTTAGTTATAAACTTGAGACTAGTCATGTGTCTCCGGGTCATTTAGTTTGGTTTCCTGTTATCAATAATGTCTAATAGGACCTACTTCAGAAGAAAAGCCTAAATCAGAATGTACTTCACATCAACATGTTTGGCAGTTTCCAAGGAAGGCAAGAAATACACGCAACCTTTTATGTCTATTCTCCATGCAAGTACACGGCTAAGGAAGAACTGCTTGAGAAATGGTCAAAGGGGCTTCCCCAAACCAAGAGCTCTCCACCCACGAAGGGCGTCAGTAATGCAAATGGTAAGGCTTGGCTAAAGCTGTAGAGCCCAGAGTTTAAATCATGGCTCTCTATCCCTTCACCAGCAATGTGAGTCCAGGGAAAAGACTTAAACTCTGAGTCTCCGTTTTCTTAGCTGTAAAGGGGTAATGACGGTAGCCTATAAATTGCCTGTCACTTGCAGGTGCTCTAAAAAACATTAACAAAAAAAGGGGGTGTATTCATCTACTTTGAAAAGACTTGATGGATCACTGTGCAGAAGCTATCAGTTAAGCAATAGCTTAATGCTACAATAGGAGAAGACCTCTGCAGAGTCAGTTCTAACCAGAACATCTATCCACAAAGGACACAGTTAAAGATGACATCAGACAAGTTCTTAGTGATCAAGCTAATTTATGAAAGCAGTCTGTAACCCATCTGTGTATCCAAGAGAATGCAATGAGATAGGTTTAATGAAAAAGAATATTGGCGGGGGTGGAGCGGTTGTGGGGGGTGATCAAAGGGACAGACACATAAGAGAAAAGAAGAGTTGAACTAAGAAGGGAAGGTAACAAAATTCATTGAAAGGAAAGAACATGGGAAAAAAATCACAAAATCTTAGTACTACAGGATGGGCAGACGAGGCGAGAACTACACAATCAGTCTAGCTGCAATCAAGCTCATGAGAACTTAGGTGGCCTTATTTGGGGCAACCGGGTAACAGCAGCTGGTGCTAAGAGCAGATGTCTGAGAGCACTGACGCTTGACTTAGGTCGTTTGGTCAAAACTTTTTGGTAATCATGCCACTAGGAAGTTGGGAGGAAAGCAAGTCTGTTGTTCCTGTCATTGGATACCATGGAGCGTGGTATGCTGACTCGCCAGAATAGAGGGGGGAGCCCATTATCATCAGCAGAGGGTCAATGGCAAGACGACTACGTCTCTCATCAGACATTGTTCTGCAGGGAACACTGCACCTGCAGGCCACCCAATTTAGAAGGGCATGTCACCAAAGCCTGGTGCCCCAAACCACCATCAGCATCATGGGTTGCCTGGAGTGGACATGCCATCTGAACACAAAATTGTGTTGGTTTGAAAATGTGGTCTAGGTGTTCCCATCATGGCTCAGCAGAAATGAATCTGACTGGCATCTAGGACGACACAGGTTCGATCCCTGGTCTTGCTCAGTGGGTTAAGGGTCTGGCGTTGCTGTGAGCTGTGGTGCAGGTCGCAGACACAGCTTGGACCCCACGTTGCTGTGGCTGTGGTGTAAGTCAGCAGCTGCAGCTCTGATTCGACCCCTAGCCTGGGAACCTCCATATGCCATGGGTGCGGCCCTAAATAAAAAAAGAAAAAAGAAAGAAAAAGAAAATGTGTCTAAGGGAAGTCCCTAAAGTCTCCGCCAGTCCAGCTGCCTCCATTAACCCATCCTACAGAGAAATTCTCGAGCTACTGCTGGTGTGTCTCAGAAAGAGAGATCTGGAGGGTTCGAGGGATGGCGGGTACGGGGAGAGAGTGATGGAGTTGGGTTCCGCAGGTCACTCAGAGGACAAGGTGTCACAAACCATGGACTGACCCGACATGGCTAGGCTTTCCCCCACATTTTCAAAAAAATGAATATAGGTTCAAATGCAGTATATTTCTTACCAAAACGCGGTTGCCCTGTGGGAGTTTTGTATGATAAGGACGACCTAGGAAACATCACTTTTATAAGTCTTCTCACACCAACGAGCTCTCCACTACCCCCAAACCCCCATCTTTCCTGGGTCACACACAGATATTGCCCAATGCTCTTGCTTGTTTCCAGCTAATCAATAAAAAGGGGGTATGGATTACCCCTCCAGGCTCCAGGAACCTGGGTGACAAGGATGAAAACATGATAGCTGGGGGAGTGGAGCAAATCTAGGATTCGGACCAACAACGTTCCTGTGTAGCATTAATGGCATTTGAGGAGTTTCCATGGTGGCTCAGTGGTAAGGAACCTGATCAGTATCCATGAGGATGTGGGTTTGATCTCTGGCCTCGCTCAGTGGGTTAAGGATGCGGCATTGCCCTGAGTTGTGGTGTAGGTCGCAGACGTGGTATTGGATCTGGTGTTGCTGTGGCTGTGGTGTCGGCCAGCAGCTACAGCTTTGATTCGACCCCTAGCCTGGGAACTTCCATGTGCGCGGGTGTCGCCCTCAATAAGACAAACCAAAAAACTAAAAAAACATGAACAGCATCTGCGAAGGTGCCTGTAACACATACAGTGTCAGTCTCAGGGGTGAAGCGCCCTATGAATGAGGTCATATTTATTTATTCCGTCGAATGCCTGAGACACTACCACTGAGGACTTAAAATGCTTCCTGATGAGAAAGTATGTCTTGTACCTTAGAGTAAGATGTGGGAATAAGCTTGCTTTTATTAAGGGCTTAATTACCACTGCGTTATTTGGGTTACAAAGGTCTTGGTCTTTTCTTTCTGCGTTCACAGACCAACAAAAGAGAGACCAAATTCAACAACCTTAGAAATCCTGGGCCAGGAAGGACTGCCATCATGTTCGGGAAGAAAAGCAATTTGTGTTGTGGACAGAATGCATTTCTCTCCCATTATAACCACAGCCTGTTAAAAGCCTGTCAGGAAATAAATAAAACACTTTTTGTTCCGTTGCCCACATCCCTGTACTCAATTCAACAGATTCCAGCCTTCTCAGAAATGCGATCGAAGGTGAAGCCAAAGAGGACACACAGGCTGGAGAGGGGAAGGGCCCCAGGGGAGCCTCCACACGGACACCGGCCCCTCCACACTTGCCTCACCAGCGACTCTGCCCCCACCACCCTCTTGTGAACCCCCATGCTGTTAAAATCAGACTCAGGAGTTCCCGTCCTGGCTCAGTGGAAAGGAACCTGACTAGGATCCATGAGGACGCAGGTTCGATCCCTGGCCTTGCCCAGTGGGTGAAGGATCTGGCCTTGCCGTGAGCTGTGGGGTAGGGTGCAGACACAGCTTGGATCCCTTGTTGCTGTGGCTGTGGTGTAGGCTGGTGGCTACAGCTCCGATTGGACCCCTACGCTGGGAACCTCCATGTGCCGCAGGTGCGGCCCTAAAAAGACCAAAAAAATTAGATTCAACCAAGGGGTTCACATCCTTGACCAGTCCCATCCTTCCTGCCAAAGAGAAATGCTCCTCTTACCAAGAAAAAGGGAGAGTGAAATCCAAGAGCCCACACGGTTTAGGTAAACTAGGCATGGACCTCAGGAGGATCCGTATTCCCAGCTCCAAAGGAACCCTGTATATATGAATGCGTGCTTTAAGATGCATGCTTCTTCTAACACTATTTTAAGCGAATCCTACTATATATTTTTCTTCCTGTAAGCAATCCACCTCACGCTCATTTAGAAGCACCACCAAAATAGAAAGCGTTCCGAAGCCTACTGTGGATTTTGGCAGCCAACATCAAGGGTGGGGAAGAGGGGCTGGGTTTTACGGTAAAGCAATCTGGGATTCTGTTGCAAAATGTATAGGCAATCTTTCGACGAAGAGCCTCTGCCTTCTGAATAACCCATAAATACCAACAGACCCTAAGTGCCATCCGTACGTTTAGAATAGAAGTTATCTTTATTCACCAGCATAGCCCCAGGCCCAGCGCAGTGCCCGACCCACCAGGCAGGAACAGGATGTTCCCACGCAAGTGTGACCGGCTGACTAAGTGAAGAATGACTACGGTACAAGGGCGGTTCGCACACAGATGTGAAAAATGGTCCTGCTTTCATGGTTCTGAACACCCAGGGACCAAGAAAGCCTATTCCATCATTCTCTTCCTCTCTCATGCAGAGGTGCAAGCTAAATAATTGGGGTCCCAAAGCCCCTGCGGTGCACGCCCACTCCCAGCTCCCTGAACCCTGCTTCATATTCTTTCTGGTGCAAGGGCTGAGCCTTCATGGTGACACCTGTGTCTGCTTACAGATGGCTGGAAGGAGGATGGATCAGGAAGAAGGGGCCCCTGCTCTTCCTCTTTTTGTTCAGGATGTAGATGAAAGCAGAGGAGGGATCTGTGTCTCGGAGACCACGACCTGGAAGCGGGAATACACTTGACTGAGATCATGAAACCCTCCGTACTTGGTTATTCCTTTTTGTTTCAGTAGGCTTTCCCGACCTAGCTTGAAAATCAAATTATATATTACGAGGGTGTGTATTCCAAAAAGAGATCAGTCAATACATTTGAAATACAGTCTGCTCATAATCTTAGGATTCCTTTCATGGGACGTGTTGACACAGGGTGCTACAACTGGCAACAGGGTCAGCGCTGCTGATCCTTAACCCTTTGTCAGTTACCCTTCTAGAATGTGGAAGGGATAGAATGTACCCGATTGCTAGCGAAGGTCCCTAGGTTACTGCTGATGTCAGGTAACTGCAAGGGAAACACTCTCAGGACACATAGTACAGTCCAGCCCAGCCCAGGTTGGGTCTTTAACCGGTAGGCAATCCATAAACATTAGCTAAGTGGCTAATTAAAAGCAAATAAGGTCAGGTCATACCCAGTCGGAGGGCTCCACAAACAAACAGAAAGTGACAACTGTTATGGAAAAACTGGAACCCTTGGGTACTGTTAAGGGGCCTGTGAAGTGGCAAGGCTGCTCTAAAAACAGCATAGTGGTCTTCAAAAATCAAAAAGAGAAGCATCGTATGATCCACACTTCCCGCTTCTGGTTATATATCTAAAATAATTGAAAGCAGGGTCTCAGTGTTATTTGCACACTTGTGTTCATAGCATCATTAGCCATAAGATGGAAAAGATACAAGTGCCCCATGTATCCATCCACAGATGCATGGATAAGCAAAATGTGGTGTATACATACAATGGAATACTATTCAGCCTTAAAAAGGAAGGAAATTCTGTCACATGCCACAACATGGATGGATGTTGAGGCCATTATGCTGTGTGAAGTAAGCCACTCACAAAAAGACAAATAGTACATAATTCCACTTATATGAGCTACTTAAGAGTAGTCAAATTTAAAAGAGACAGAACGCAGGAGAGTGGTTCCCACAATCTTATGGGAGAGGAGGATGGGGAGCTGTTTAATGGATATAGAGTTTCAGTTTTTCAAGATAAAAAGAATTCTGGAGAGTGGCTGCTGGACAATACGAATGCACGTAATACTACTGAACTGTGTGCTTAAAAAAGCCAGAATGGGAGTTCCCGTCGTGGCGCAGTGGTTAACGAATCCGACTAAGAACCATGAGTTTGCAGGTTCGATCCCTGGCCTCGCTCAGCAGGTTAAGGATCTGGTGTTGCCGTGAGCTGTGGTGTAGGTGGTAGACGCAGCTCGGATCCTGCGTTGCTGTGGCTCTGGTGTAGGCCGGTGGCTACAGCTCTGATTAGACCCCTAGCCTGGGAACCTCCATATGCCATGGAAGTGGCCCAAGAAATGGCAAAAAGACAAAAAAAAAAAAAAAGAAAAAGCCAGAATGGTAATGTCTATGTTATTGTATTTTGCCATCATCCAAACAATAAAGTCCACGGAAACAGGCAAAAAAGATACCCACGATCCCTAAAGAAATACAATTCTTTAATATCAGCAAATATCCATCAGCAGTCACATGTCCAATCATCCCATAAATATAACGAAAGTTTTAAATATAGCTTGTTTTAATCAGACCAAAAAAATAGTGCATACTCTTTAAAAAAAATTGGAAGGTTTAGAAGATTCCTGATCTATCGTTGGGCAACATTATTGTCTATGAAAGAGTTAGTGCTTAGACGAGTTTAAAAATGACACATGTTTCTTGATCACAAGACTCAAAGCAGGACTCGAGGGCACAGGCTGTGTCTTATTTACTCTGTATCCCCAAAGCCTAAGGAGGAACTGAATAAATGGCCAGAGAGGGCATTCTTTCAGGGTAACTACTGCTTGAAACAAGACAGGACCCAGGAAACAGAAAAAAATGTTCATTTTCCTTTGCAACAATTCATATGTCAGAATGCTTGCTGCATGTTTGCTATTCTGCCTGTGGCTAAAAATGATAAGATTCAATGCCTTTTTAGGAGTAAAAATATTTTAAGTCCTTGTCACGAGCTTTGCAAAACAGCTGGTATGCTTAGAGTTTAGCAAAAATTGACTTGGTATCTTACTAGTCTCTGCAATAGGAAAACTGCAGTAGACGGAAAAACAAAAACAAAAACAAATCCAAAATCTTTTCTGAGAAGAGCGTATTCTAGGTGGAATAAGGCAATGAAGAGAGATGTAATGAACACACTGAAGTCCTAGCTGCTAAGCTTCTGCTGTTGCAATATATATTATGGGAAACAAATGCATTCTTGGGACCGATAGAAATACATGAATACATCCCATAGTGTTCCAGAATCTTTCCAAATTCCCCTCCCAGAAAGTTCCTCTCCTACAGGGCTCCCTACATATCATGGTGGAAACACCCAAAGCAGAAGCCCATTTGTGGGAACCACAGGGGCACATTAGGAACCAACCACAAGTGATTCGGGCACTTACTTCCGAGCTGAGGGGCATTAAACTTCAGCCTTAGAGGATATGAGGTCACCAAAGCCTCATTGCAAAGCTAGAAAGCCATCCAAGCACTTGAAGAAGGTTTTATGGTTTTGTGTCTATAGCAGGTGAATTTACATTTGGCTTGGTAGTAGAATTCTTTCAAAGGGTCCCTGAATTTGAAAACATCCATTAGCTTCCCCTCTCTCGTATTTAATTTAAACATACAGAGGTCTGCCTCCTTGGGTTTATGGTTGAATTATATGCCCAGCAATAGAAACGGGTTGGATTGGCGCCTTCTCCATTTCTACCTCTTCGTCCCTTCTACCAACTCAACACAGCTTAGCCTCTATGGCAAAATCCTAGCTTCTTGACCATATAAAAACAGACAGGGATGGTTATCAAGGCAACGAAAGCATGTATGAAAAAGACAACACCTCTCTCCCTTGTTTCTTACTATCCATCAGCAAGCACACTATGCTGGGCATAGAGAGGGAATGCTAATCAGATGCTACAGTGAATATCCAATAAGCAAAGGCTTTGGGAGCAATTGCACCTGATGAATGGAGAAGATGCAAAAACAGAGGACTATGCTATGGATACATAAATGGTAGTTTTTGAGCCCTCTTTTCTTCAACCTTCTTATATAAAGTCAGCTATTTTTAGGGTATAACAGAAGTAGTGATAACTAGTTAACATCTGAGGTTGGTTTTATGTTCAGAAACTACGCTTTGTGAGCCCGGCCACCTTCTGTCACACAACTTCTCAGATGCTCATCCATCTGCAATTTGGCCTCTATCTCCTCCTGTGGTTTTTCTCCCTTACCCTCTACCCGTCTCCAAACACGCTCCTGTGCTCTCCTCCAAAGTTTTCCATCTTGTTAGCTTAGCTCTTTCTCCTGCCAGGCTAAGCCTTCCTACCCTATGTGCCCATCTAAGGTTTAAAGGCCAAGTGCAAATCTTCCTTCTCCCAGAAGGCCTCTGCCAGACTTTCTCATTTTGAATTCATCTGTCACTCCCCCAACCTCCTGCAGTCTATTGTTTATATCTTATTGATATCACTTATGAGTAAGTCCCCTGGATGAAAAAACAATTTCTATGTGTCAGTCTCCATGTCCTGTGCCCTTGAATCCTATACACAGCTCTTGAATCCCAGGATCTGCTTAAAGAATATGGATTGAAATGATCCCAAAAGGAAACAGTGAGGAAAAAGGTGAGATTCTATAGGGAGACACATTTGTTCCAAGTTAAAATTCTACTGAGACTTAATTTGGGATAAACACAAGCCTCAAGCCACCCATTTTATTGGTCTGATGTAGCAGGCTGGTATTCCATGGGCTTGCTGATGGTACAAGATTGATTTCCTGTATTTAAGCATCCTTTTATGACAAACGGTGCTTGAGATAGAAGGAGACAGCATCCTCACGGTATGAATAGCCTCAATTAGGCCTCCGTTAGAGGTGTCACATCTCTGTTATTGAGATCAGAGGGGAAGGAACGTTGTTTATGTGGCCAGAGTGAGAGAGAGAGCAAGAGAGACCATCCAAAGTCCTTAACAAAAGATAAGCTTGCTCAAGTAAAGAGGATATATCCACTTTCTGAACAAAGCGAGCACATGGAGGCTTAAATAACCAGCACGATTTAATTCAGAGGAGAAAACTGTGCCTAAATGGTGTGTGTTTACACACGGGGAGGGCATCAGGATTTGGTATCTGTGGCCTGGACCTTGCTACACTTCATACCCGAATCCACTCATTCAGTGAAAACAGATTGAGTGCCTCTAAGTGTTAGCTGTATACTGTTTGACAAAATGTTCACCAGTAAAGGGGAAAGGCTACAGCCAGTAAGTCTGTGGTGGAAACTGCCGCTTGTCTATTGCAATCTGTTCTCTTCCCTCACTGTCATGGAAAATCACAGCCACTCAGCTGAAAACCACAAGCATCCCTCATCCCCCTTTAGGGCTGAGGATGGCTAATTCGGGGCCAGTGGAAGCAACTTCCAGGTCATCTCCAGTGTCAAGGGCAGGCCACGTGCCCTGGAATTCCTTTCTTTCCTTTCTCCGTGAGCTGAAAGATGGATGTGCCTATAGGGCCGATGACTTAGCTTCAATCACAGAGACAGAGGTAACAGCCAAGGAGATGGGGGTGGGGTGGGGGTTAAAAAGATGTAAAGTTCTTTGTCATTGATTGATCACATGGAACAGAGGCGGACTGTCACCTCATACCTGTTAGATTAAAGAGAGAGAAACAGCCTTCCTTATGCCACTGTACTTGGGACATTTCTTTAGTATGATAGCTTGATTTTTATCCTGACTAATATAATTCCTCATTAATTCCCTAATAGAAAATGCCCCCAAACTACTGGAAGGTGGTTGCATTTCACCTTTCCTTCTCGCTTCAGAATGGAGACCAGGCTACGATGACCATATTTTGTGGGAAATGTGTCACATGCTATTTGCTCTTCTGTGGATCTTGGTCTACGTTTGCTCCACCCAAACTCATCTGGTTAATGCCCAGAAAAAGAATGGCTGATTTCTTTCTCACCTCATCTGAAGGGTACCAGTGCCTTGCTGAATGGTCTGGAACCCGTCTCTTACCTCTTTTCATCTGCAACGGCATAAATACCCATTTTCCTCTGTGGAGTATTTTGTTAATTAACGTCAGTAGAGCAGAGAGTGTTCCAAAGAAGGACTCTTACTGTAAGCCGCCTTTACCCTAACTGCATAAACAACACTGGAACTAATCACTCAGGAAGTAAAATCAGTAGGAAGTTGTCAAGAGGGTCAGCCTGTAATTAATCAATGAGGTCACTGCCAATAACAATAGGACATTCTGTTACATGTGTAACTGGATTTAATGGATGTACCACACTGGCAAGTTCCTGGAAAAAGAAAACATTCCATCTTTGCCCTGGAACAGCCTCTTATTGCAGAAAGCAAGTGAAAAATCCATGCATCATGCCAAATAACATCAAAAAGAGTCACAGAGGCCATCACTAGAAACACCATTCCTCTACGAATGGACCCAAGGTACATGGCAGGGAAAGGACACCGCTGTCGAAAACATGCAGGCGCTCCAGGTGTGGAGTGCAAACCTATTGGAAAAGATGCTTAGACCTTGTATGGGCACCCTCTTGACCGTAAAGCAAAGTAGGAGACCAACTGCCCAAAGTCTTGGATGGTTTTAGGTGAGTCTAAGATGTGAGGAATTTTACAAAAGCCTCTGAATAGATGGAACGTTGTTAGTTCTGGCCAACCTTGCTTCAAGCCCGCTGTTGGGGCAATATGAATAAATTTGGTTTTGGTTGAGATGTGGTGTTGGGCAAAGCTTGCAATCCCATTTTCTCCGAAGCCTCCCTGAGAATGAGAAGTTCGCGAGTAGCGTGTGGTCTGAATCAACAGACTCACCATTCTAAGAGCAAAGGGCAACCTTCAAGAACAAGATTTAATTTTGCGAAGTTAAATATGGTGTATTTTAGCAGTTTTAGCTGTTTGTTAAAAAGCTTACAGAGTTAAAATGGAGGGGGATTAGGTTGTGTGACTACAAATATTTTGGCCCTACTTATCAAAAGTCTCAAAAATATACATTTTTGACCTGAAAGTCTGCTTCTAGAAATTTTTTCTAAGAAGGAGAGAAAATCAAATCCATTTACAAAGATGTTCACCACAGCACCTTTTTAATAATAGTGAAAAATTAAAAACAGCGCCACTCTGGATATTGGCGACAAAAGAAAAGACGGTACATGGGCTCTACTATAACACAATTACAGTAAGAACCAAGTTAGTATAATTAAGTACCCCACTTTCTATAGATCAGGGTCCCTGTCTTGAGGATCCTAAATATAATTTAATGAATTCGAGAGGATTTGAATTTAAATTTTATGAGTTTAAGAAGATTAAAAAAGTGGGCCCACTTTATCAGTAAATGAAAAAATCCTTGTGATGTTTCTCCCTTGTCTAGAAGAAAGTGACGAACATTTGAAATGAACACAACATGGCAAATCAACTACACGCCAATAAAATTTTTTTAAAAAGTGAAATAAAGAGAAGGACATCAGCTGTAAAAGATTCTCGTTGCTACAATCCTAGATAAATTATACTAACAGGAAATCAGTTGTGTAGCTTTGTACACTTCATTTCTGTCATGCCTCTCACACTTGAAATTATTCCAAGACAAGGAAAACATCTTTTCCTTAATTCCTGGAACCAATGTTGGAAAAAAAATTCTCCAGTTAGTATCATTCAGAAACATGATTTTTAAAAAAGGAATTTAGGGAAAGAGGTTGCTGAAAGGCAGCCCATTTCTTAAAAGCATGGTATTTCTGTGAGTCAAAGTACATTGTCAAAAGAAAGCTTATAAAAATATTGCCTTTATTCAGACTCATTATTTGCAATTAACAGAAAGTTTTTTTTTTTAATTCACAATTAGTGGCGTTTAATAATCCCTGATTCTGGGGACTTGGGTAAATTCCAAGGTTTTAAATTTACTGACAAAAAGAACTAGAAAGTACCAAGACAATTGTTATCCTGGCCAATATTATTATATCTTTTCATTTTTATTTCAGAAAAATTGCAAATTTACAGAAAAGCTGCAAGGAGAGCAAAAAGAACCCTCATACATTCTTCACTCAGAAACCCCATTCAGATTTGACTAGTTGTCCTAATAATTTCCTTCAAAATCAAAGGATTCCATCCAGGATCACATATCATTTCACGGTCATGACTCTTTGGTCTGCTTCAACTAGGAAGACATTCTTTAGTGCCTGACTTTTACGACAATGTAGGCTGGGCTGGGGTGTGTTTACTGGTACTCAGGTGAACAGAGCTAAAAAATACTTGTACATAAATACATACACATACCCTCACACCTATAATTATTTCTCTAGTTACCCATATATCTGGAAAACACACCAATACCTCTAATTCCAATCCAGCATCACAGAGTCCGTCTTGCCTTCCTCTTCTGTTTGCAACATCCTTCTCCTCTGACAGTAAGAAAACTGGCTTCCATTATCTGCTTATTTGCTCAATACCCAATATGTTACCAGTCTCATCTACTGACATGACCAGCCATTGATCTTCTCAGCACTTTCCTCTCTCCATCTCTGACCCCAGTGGGCCCAGCTCCACCCATTCATCCCTCTTCACTTCGGCTTTTTTCCCCCTTTCTTCTGAAATAGAAAGGAAGGGAGAGAGGAAGGAAAGAAGAAAAAAACATGGCTTTTTGGTAGCGTGGGTATGGTGCATTTCAGGGATGAAAAAATATATAAAAATGTGTATATATATGTGTGTGTGTGTATACATATATATACACACACATATATATATGCATGTGTATATAACTGAATCACTTTGCTGTACAGCAGAAATTAACAGTATAAATCAACTATACCTGAATAAAAATATTTTTTTACAAAAGAAGAAGAAAAAAGGAAGAGCCTAAGAACATGGGCTCTGGAATCAAACTTGGGTTTGAATCTTGAATCTGCTACTTAGTAGCTGGGAAAACCTGGGCAATTTACCCATTTGTGTCTGTTATCCCTACCTCCAAAATAGCAATCATGGGCCTATCGTATAGGACTACTGTGTTTCATACGTGGAAAGCATTTAGAGCAGAACTTGGAATTCTAACACGCTAAGCATTTTATTACTTATCTACAGAGGTGCATAATTTCTCTCCTCGAGGTACTACGTTAAGAGGTGTAGCTGTGAGACCATCGGTGTAATGAGTTCGGCCAAGCTTTTTGACTGAAGTGTCCTAGCAAGGATGCTGCTGATGGAAACTCCAGAAAGATAGTGCAAAATTAAATTTACTGTCACCAGAATGCGAAACCCTGAAAATGAAACTCATTATCATATCCAGCCCCGACTCCTTCCTGTTCCCCAATCCCTCATTTCTACAAAATGTCCACATCATAAGAACAGAGACTGGGTTATCCTGATCATCGCAGCCTTGCAAATATTAATTACTGTCCCCATAACTTCATTGTCAATGACTGCTGTTATCATTTCCATCATTCTCCTTCCCACAGGATATTAGATAAGGTATTCTTTCAGCAGTTAGCATTTCTAAAATGAAGGTCTCTACATGAATACAAAAGGGTATCATTTTAAATTATAAATCTCTAGCTCAAATAATCTAAGGAAATTCCACAGGCTATTCAAAACACAGCTCAAGGCAAAATACTGCCCTCCAGCTGAGATAATGACTTAATTTTCCAATCAGGCTTTTTTTTTTTGGCTGTTTTTCAATCTACTGAAAATGCTCCTCTGCATGTTTAGAGAATGAAGTGGAAATATTCTAATTTATAAACAGTTCCCACACACATCCCTGCGAGGATCGAAAGCTATCAAAGGATTAAAATACATGCAATCCTACTCTTTGGTAACACTTTCTTTTTCACTCTCATTCCCACCATGTCAGTAGCCTAAGACCCCTTTCAACCTGTATTTCACATTCCTGGACATAACTGTGTGACAAGTTGAGGGCAAGGACATAGCCACAAAGTGAAAGAGTCACTCAGTCTGTGCTCTCACCTTTGATTCTACAAATGGATTCAGGAACCGCTATTTACTCAATGCTTGTGTCCCCCAAACTCATAAGTTGGACCTAATACTCAAGGTGATAGTGTTTTTTGGGGGTTTTTTTTGGTTGTTGCTTGGTGTTTTGTGTTTTTAGGGCTGTACCCACGGCATATGGAGGTTCCCAGGCAAGGGGTCCAATCGGAGCTGTAGCTGCCAGCCTGCACCACAGCCACAGTAACTCGGGATCCAGGCTGTGTCTGCGACCTACACCACAGCTCATGGTAACATTGGATCCTCAACCCACTGAGGGAGGCCAGGGATCGAACCCACGTCCTCATGGGTACTAGTCGGGTTCATTAACCACTGAGCCACGATGGGAACTCCTCAAGGTGATACTGTTTAGAGGTGGAGCCTTTGGTAGCTGATTAGGTCATGAAAACAGACCTCATGAATAGGATTAGTGACCAAATAAGAAGAGCCGAGAGACGGTTCCCTCACCTTCCTACCATGTGAGGCTGCAGGAATCTTAATGAAAAGGATATGAGTGAACTTATTTGTGGAACAGAAACAGAATCACAGACTTTGAAAACAGACTTATGGTTACCAAAGGGGACAGGTGGGGCGGGGGGAGATGGACTGGGGGTTTGGAACTGGCATATGCACGCTGTGCTGTGTGGAGTGAATGGCCAGTGGGGACCTGCTGAAGAGCACGGGGTACTCTACGCAATATTCTGTGATAATCTGTATGGGAAAAGAAGCTGAAAAAGAATAGATGTGTGTACACGTATAACTGAATCACTTTGCTGCACAACAAAAACTGTCACAACATTATAAATCAACTATACTTCAATCAAAGTTTTTAAAAATGAAAAAAAACAAAGACGACTACCTATAAGGAAGTGGGCCCCCGCCAGACGCCAGATCTGCAAGCACCATGATCTTGGACTCTCCATATTTATTTTCTCCAAACTGTGAGAAACAAGTACTGTGGCTTATGCTACCCAGTCTGTCTGTCTGTCTGTCTGTCTGTCTGTCTCTCTCTCTCACACACACACACACACACACACACACACACACACACACACACACACACATTCTAATAGCCAGAGTAGACTAAGGCAGGTTCCTACCTGCAATAAGGCAAAAAAGCTCCCCAAACATATTGCTTAGCCTTCAGGAACAGGATTAGCTAAATGTCAAGTGACAAAAAAATGCTTCTGTATCATAAAAACCACTTCTGTCAACTCCATGAGTCACAAGTAAATTTTTTTTTTTTTTTTTTAATGACTGAAAATACAAAGATTGTGTCTTTGCCGAATCAAGGCCCAGGGCTGCGATTGCCAATGTCTCTGTGCAAGTGCCGTCTTCGTGCCCTGGGGGGATGCTGAGGAAGCTGCGGCTGGAGCTGCTGGTGGAAGAACATACCTGATCCCAACCACCCTCTACACCAAGATGCCAATAAGAGGCATTATTTATTTCCAGGGACTCTAAACGAGCCTTTTAATGTGCTCAGACCTACAGAGAGGCAGCTAGACTTTATCACCATCTTTTAGACAAGGAAAGGGAGACTCAAAGAGCTTCTGAAACTCGCCTGAGGTCACCCAGGGAGCAAGGGGCAGAGCTGGAATCCAAACTCTCTTCCGTCTAAAGCTGATCCTTGCCTTGCCCCAGAATTTGCACTTCACTTTGCTCAGTACCAAAAAGAATTTTGTCCAACTTCGATGATTCGATGAACACGATTTATCTTCCGTCTCTTGGGTTTTCAATAAAACGTCTGAAATCATTTTCTGTAGGCAAGGAGAATCAGATAACCTCAATTCTAAAATTCCTTCCAATTAAAAATGAAAGAAGGAAGGAAGAATGGAAGGAAGGGAGGGAGGAAGAAAGACTTCAGTTGCTGAGCTGCCCGGGAGCTGCCTCAAATGCAAATTTTCGATGCGATTCAGCAGACCTATGACTTCAGATAGAATCGATAACAATGACAATGAGGTTGCGGCCTGAGGTCCAAGTTCAGGAGATTTTTTGGAGCTTTAGAGATAGGACTGGGGGAGCGGGGTAATCATTGTCCAGACCAAGGCTCAGCAGGACTGTTGGCAAAAAGAGGGCCAGAGAAGGGAGAAAGATGCTGAATGGGAGGCCAGAAGGCCATAAAGACAGATCCTTTCCACTTGGCAGTTTGATTAAAGATCCCAAAGGCAGACTTGGTGTCAGATGAACACGATCCTAGGAGGGACCAGCTCAGAGCAGAGCTATCTGCCAAATTCTTCCCTTCACGCAACAAAAAGGAGGGGAGGCATAGAGGCAAGCGAGGCTGTCTTGTAAAGCTTCCTGTACTTTTCCCCTGTTTTTCTTCATTAACAGAGAAAAGAGTTTCTCTATTCAAGGGGACTATGCCAGGCCCCCCCTCCCTTAATGGGAAAGGTCTGTGTAATGCTAATTAGATTCACTAAATGCAAAGATATTTTCTTTTAGACAAGGGAGCCTGAATTAAATTTAATTTAACGTAATTGTAGGAGATGGGTGGTTTTTGAAAAAAATATTCTGCAAAGTGCTAATGTGATTTCACTGTAATAACAGTCTCATAAAGGAAACCAATATTTACAGGGAAGTATATTAAGCGAAGCACAAAATTGTTAAAGAGTATTTAAAAAGTGCCTTATCACATACAATACGGTTCATCTCCACTGCTTTCTACAGGGCCTGTTGTGGCTATGCTTTGCACCTAAGTTTTGCATCCATGCTCAGAAAAGGTCCATTCCCATGTTAAAATATTTAGAGAAAAGAATTTTTTCAAAGGTCGAAATAGGGCTTTTATCTTCACAGCAGAAGATGTGAAGATGAGCCAGAGTTTCTATGATTCACTCCTTTAAGACAAAGTGGAACTGGGTTATCTCGAAGGGCTTCGTGTCATTTTGTGTGCCGTCACATTACCTTACATGCACTGAGCTAAGCATGGTGCCTGGAGAAGGTTTCCAGACGAGAGAGTTCATTTGAAATCTAGCTCTGGGCAAATGACTGCATGTCCCTGAGCCTCAGTTTCCTCATTTATAAAATAACAAATGTAATACTTCTCTCTTCGGTAGGTTGTGTAAAAAGGTCGCTAGATGTAGCAAATTAACATACAAGCAGCTCGGTAAAATGTGAATATCAGAAAAACAACAAATAACATCCAGGATAATTCTTTATTATAGGACGCAATATTTGCATCCTGTATTTTATCTGGCAACCCTATTCTGCAGATTAAGTTAAATAGAATTGATAACAATAGAGCTCATGGAGGGCACCAAGTATCACACCTGGCACATATCACTATGACTGTGGGTGTGTGCACACACGTGCAGGCATAGATACAAGTACAATCATTTTCTGAGGAAGGGACAAGGGCAGAAGAGAAGTCTGTGGCATCATCTCCCCTTGGAAGACTAGATAAGTTAGCTGGTAAGATGAAATGCCCATTCCTGAAGCAATCATAGGATGACAGTTCAATCATGGCCAAAATCATAAATGCAACGTGCGGATGAGGACGGGGAAAAAAATCTGATGCCCTGAATTGTCTGCCAAAAAAAAAAAAAATCACACACAGAGTGGATCTTGAATTGAGTCCTAAAGAACCTGTTACGAGAAAATGAAAGTAAGGAGGAGAGAGTTCTAGATGAGAAGGAGCCATCTCAGTGCAAGCAAACTCCCCAAGGGGGCATGAGCCTGTTCCTCAAGAGTCACCAAGAACAGTCCAGCCAAGAGGAGGCGCTATTTAACGGGATATGGCAAAGAAGCTTGCCCAGAGGGAGTGAGGGCAGACTGCATGGGGTCGTGAATGCTGATGAAAGAAACTGACTTGCTAGCTCCATAGGGGCAATAATTTCCTCTCCTACAAAGGGGACAGCAAAGCTCCGTAGCCCTGCCAGCATCTGGAGAATGCTGGATGAGAACTTGCATTTCGGCTGAAACAAGTGAAGAGAAAGCAGAGTCATGAGCCAGATCCTTGGCAGAACTGAAATGGAAAACAAAGGCAAGAGCAGTCCAGCCAGGACAACGACATGATGGAATGATCCAGAGAGGCCAACTCAAGCCCATGGAAACAAGTAAGAAACTAAGAACCTCAAAGCAAACATGGGGAGGTAGAATGGAATGAAGAAGGCAGTGGTTGGAAAAGTCCTCTGAGCTACTAAATTGTTGTACCCGAGGGGTTTTGATGGATTCCCAAAGCTTGGCAGGAGAGGGCAAGACTGTCAAGGAATCTGAACAGGCTCAGATGAGGTAGCCAGTTATAACTCACCACAAGAAGTCTGGAACGAGACGGCAAAAGCAAGAATGGCTGGAAGACGTTCATCTTAAAAGCATAAAAAATAAGACAATGGATGGTGGGTAGAGAGGAGGCCGGAGGGAAGGAGATTCAACAGAAATTTAGCAAATATCCAATATATGCAAGACGACCTTCTAGGCTTTGCAAAGAAGACAAGGATAAGACATCGATGTCTTCAAAATGCTCCTGATCAAGGGGGAAAAGATTGAGATGAGGAGAGGGAATGATTAATAGCCAGATTCTGATAAAGCCAAGAGAGGGCACGAGCTAGGTACCACAGATGTGCCTAAGGCAGGAAAATGTCTTACCAAATTGAGGAAGAGGAGGGAGTGAGAGAAAGGTTTTTTGAATGGAATCTTAGAGGATGAGTAGGATTTTAACAGGTGCAGCCAGTGTGGGGCAAGAGCATTTCCAACAAGGGCCACATCCGACAATCACGGCAGTGCCACTGGATGACATGGAACAATGGGCCTGGGGAAAATTGAGGCCTTTTACGTAAGGAAGCTCTGGAATTGGCTGGAACAACTAAACTGGAGTTAAAGCGAAAATAAGGACCTCAGTAAGAAATGCGAGTCATGAACACAAGTAACAAAAACAAGATGAAGACTCAGGCTGCTTTGCATGCCTGAAGCAATTCAAGCAGCTACTGGACATAAAATGTATCCTGAATTACCAGACTTATGTAATATTCTAGTCTATGCCCAATTATTTGTTTACCCTAACTGCTGGGATGCTTAAAGCATATTAATTATTTTGAAATATTCAGAGATTATATAATTGCTCCTTTTTATAAGCTTTTAATAATTTCCAAATATAATAATTTTCAAATACTATTTGCCATTTGGGGTACAGAGGTGTTTTATAAGGTGACAGAGTGTGGCTAGGTTCATAATTTCCCAAATCTTTCCAAAATAGCCACTGATTATGGGGAGGCTTTTCTGATGTCACTGATAAAGGAGTCAGGCTGCTGTAGCCAAGAGAAGGAGTAACGGTATTGTTTTCTCTCAAAAATGGAACATAGGCCTTTACTTAATATGCCAAGTAGCAATTGATTAGGCTCCTGAAATGCCGCAGCGCTTCCAGTGATAGACTACACATCCCGAAGTACTCGGTCCCCAAATTTAATTATCTTAGGGCATGACCACATGACATGACAGAATGCACCCCTTTATCCACAGCCTCTAGCAATCTGCTGAGATGGAAAGGTGGCTTATTATTAAATATAACTCCAGGAAAAAAAAAAAGAGAGTTTCCATAAATTTAATCAATAGCACATTCCAGTAGCTTACAACCTTCAGAGGCATCAGGGTCTCCCTTGGGCACTGCTTATAATCCTCGAGTCATCATTTAAACCAATTTCTTTTCCTTCTGTTCCCCAGTCACCATCCACCTCTCATATTTCTCTCATCCTTCAGCCTTGCCTTCTATTTTATTTCTCTCCCTCCAGCCTTTCCCTCACGGGCTCTGCTGCCTAATTCTCGAGTCGTTTTCACTGATCCATTCCTGACCTTTTCCAAATATTTCATGTGCTGTAGGGTCCTGACATAGCCATTTCATAAGATCAGACCACTGATCTTTATGTTACAAATTTTGCTCCCAGATTAGTCTGGATTTTAGCTTACCACACAATTAATGGGGCTGTAGATATTCATTTGGTTTTTAATAAAGAGCTGTCTTCATAGAACCACGGGCTCAGAAATGCCCTTATAAGGGAATATCATCTCAGTCACCAAGATAACTGACTATTTTTATTTTCATCAGTTCTTCATTCCTTTCAACTCCTCTGTCAAAGCCACATACTTAATTATCTTTCCAGCATTGGTTTTTATGACACATTAGACGATTATGGTGAAAAATGTTACTTTGCCATGTACTTTTCTTCTAAAGAACATAAAGCTTCTCTCATAAGTGATCTAATGTGTCCTTAAAACACTCATCTCTGAGAGATGGAAGGTTTTATGACTCCTGATTTTATAAACAGGCAAAGTGAGGGCTCAGAAGAGGACATGATTAAGGTTTGACGGGCTGCTAAAACAGGGGCGAGAATTGGGGTGCCCATCCCCGACCCTCTGCTGTCTAATGCAGCTGGAAGATTGCACTGAGTAATAACTCTCTCAAATTTGCAGTCCATTATCAACACGAGAACTATTTCCAGCTCCAGGAACTGTGCTGCAGGCAACAACACTGCCTGGTGGGAAGCCCATGGGGTCTGCAGTCTGAAGACTTCTTAGAAGTGTGACTTTCACTCTCCTGGGTTTTTGTTTTGTAAAGTGGTCTTGATAACAATAAGGGACCTACAGGGGAAATCAGAGACACTGACTTAGACCACAGCACTTCTAATTGGGTACAGATGTTGTCACTGTGAATGAGCAAAGCGTGTACACTCAAACACTTGAACGTTTTTGTTTTGTTCTTTCGAGGGCCACATCCACGGCATATGGAGGTTCCAAGGCTAGGGGTCCAATCAGAGCTTTAGCCACCAGCCTATGGCACAGCAATAGCATTGCCAGATCTGAGCCGCATCTCCGACCGACACCACAGCTCATGGCAATGCTAGATCCTTAACCCACTGGGCGAGGCCAGGGATCGAACCTGTGTCCACATGGATACTAGTGAGATTCCATTCTTGTTTCTGCTGAGCCACGACAAGAACTCCAGAATCTTTAATGTGCTGTGTAATTACTAAACATGATTTAGCACACTCAAATTCTGTTAAAGAGAACCTAATAACTCTGTGAACACTACTAGTCAGTGTTGGTCACATTGCTTTTTTTTTCCCTTATCCTTAACATATATATTTAACATATAATATTTAAATCTTTATCTTCTGGCAATTATCTCAGTATCTAAGTCAATAATTTTTTAGAGAGTTTCTGTTGTGGTGCAGCAGAAACAAATCTGACTGGAAACCACGAGGTTGTGTGTTCGATCCCTGGCCTCGCTCGGTGGGTTAAGGATCCAGCATTGCCATGAGCTGTGGTGTAGGTCACAGACGTGGCTCGGATCTGGCGTTGCTGCAGCTGTGGTATAGGCCCATGGCTACAACTCCGATTGTACCCCAGCCTGGAAACCTCCATATGCCGCGGAAAGAGAAAATAATAATAATAATAATAATAATAATAATTTTTTAGACTGCACGCAATTTTTTTCTTTTTTTGGGCCATGCCCCCAGAAAGTGGAAGTTCCTGGGCCAGGGACCAAACTGGCACCAGAGCAGTGACAAAGAAGAATCCTAGTTAGCTAGGCCACCAGGGAACTCCAGTGGCAAGTAATTTTAAACATAAGTTTACATAAAGGTTACAGTGCCATCACACTCTCATGCTACAGGTACTCCATAAAGATCTGCTGGCTTCTTTCTAACATGTATTTTACTTGGAAATTATTTACTTTTCAGTGTGTTTACTCTCTATTTCATTCTTCTCTCCTCTCTTTTTTTTTTTTTTTTTTTTTTTGTCTTTTTAGGGCTGCACCCGTGGCATATGGAGGTTCCCAGGCTAGGGATCCAATCGGAGCTGCAGCTGCCAGCATAGCAACACCAGATCTGAGCTGCATCTGCAACCTATACCACAGCTCACGGCAACTCGGGATCCTTAACCCACTGAGCGAGGCCAGGGATTGAGCCCACAACTTCATGGTTCCTAGCCAGATTCGTTTCTACTGCAGGCACTCCTTTTTTTCTAAATTAAATTTTACTGGGGTGTAGATGATCTTTGGAAATGGCCGTAATCTCCCAACAGTCTGACATTCTGTGAATTTCTTTGTTGGGCTCCAGGCAGTCTGCCTGCAGGAAACTCAGTGCCACAGTATTAATTTTTTTCTAAAGCATCTTTTCTTTCTTGAGGAGGTTAAATAGTTTATTGTAATGAATGTACTGCTTCTTTCTCTTCTTGGTGGTTATCAAAAGCAAAATCTAAGTTAGAAAAGAAAGGATTTTTTTCATAAGCTGTTCTTTTACCACTTGCAGGAAAGGTGTAGATCTCGTGTTTCTCCCTCCTGCACATGATAAAGACTCAACTGATTGGAACTTTGGCCTGGAAGTTAATGCCAACTTTCAGAAGAGATATTCCTCTGCAAACTGAGTGTGTTTTGCCCAAATCTGCAATTTTTTTCCCCCGGCTTTTTAGGGCTGCATCTGGGGCATATGGAAGGTCCTACACCATAGCCACAGCAACACAGGATCTGAGCTGAATCTGTGACCTGCACCACAGCTCACAGCAATGCCAGATCTTTAACCCACTAAGCAAGGTCAGGGATCGAACCCTAGTCAGGTTTGTTACCACTGAGCCGTGACAGGAATTCCCCAAATCTGCAATTTTTAGCATTTGATCACAGAGGCTAGAATTTGAATGGATTATCCCAATGGCATAAATCCATTTCACGGAATGTGCTTACTGAAATAAGAACAGCTTACACATCTTGCTTGGGAATGAACACATGATCTATAACACAGAAATATGAACTCTCCTCTCAGGCTAAAGATTTATAAATTTACTTTTGATACAATCCACCTGTTTGTAAAAATGTCCCAAAGACCTCACCACAAGATGCTATTTAATGACACAGGCAAGGTCATGTTGAGGTTGGCACCAACAAGTAATTGCAACCAAACCAAGTAACTAAATATTCTCTAAGGAATTAACTTTAGGGAACCCCCAATCACCAGAGAATATGCGTGCAGCTCCATGACAAATCGGGCACCTGCAAGTGCTGTGCAGCTGCCTCAGTTTCACCCTTAAGGACCTAATGTCCTTTCTTGACAAAGTACTCTGATCATTTGCATATGCTGCAGAATCCAGTCCTGGGTTGAAGCAGTTACCTGCCCTGGCAGAGATGATACTAAAGATCACACTGATATATATATATATATATATATACACACACACACACACACACACACACACACACACACACTATATACCCATACACACACACACTACATATAGTATATATTTATCAGTGTATATATAGTGTGTATATATATATAGTATATAGAACACATATATCAGTGTATATATAGTATAATCAGTATATATATATATATATACTATATATATATATATATATACTATAATATATATTACAGCCTGTGCGTGTATACATATATTTTTTTCTTTTTTAGGGCTGCACTTGTGGCATATGGAAATTCCCAGGCTAGAGGTTGAATTGGAGCTACAGCTGCTGGCCACAGCCACAGCCACAGCAATGCCAAATCCTTAACCCACTGAGCGGGACCAGGGATCGAACCCGTATCCTCATGGATACTAGTTGGGTTGGTTTCTCCTGAAGCACAATGGGAACTCCCTCAGTGCGTATTTTTTAAACGCTCAATTTCTCATTCATTTGATGACAGCTCATCATTAGACTAAAGTAATTTGTACATAAACCTCAAACGAGGTGTGGCACATTTTCGTATAAACTAAAAGGCAAGATCTCTGATACGTTTGAGTATCTCTGCTTTATGGCACATTCTGACTTTCCATGTCTAGCCCCCAAACACTGAAAATGGTCCCGAAGCAAAGTCTTCTTCCTTTCTAAAATATTTGGATTAAAAAAATTAAAAATAAGTAGTAGAAGAAGACATTCTCAAGGAAGAGAGGGAGAGAGGCAGGTAGCATTTATTTATTTTATTGATGAAACTGTACCATTCAGAGTGCCAAGCATGGGATCCTCACGTGCTCTTATCACTATAATAACTTAATGACATAACTATTATCAACCCCATTTTACTGATAAGGAAACTGAGTCTTAATGAAATGTTAATATTATCAAAAACAGAACTTTCCTCTGTCAACCCTGCCAAACACCCCAATAACTAAGCCAATTCTTTTTACAATATCTTTAGAAGGGTTTTATATATGTTTTATTTTCAAAATTAAGTTGAAAGTATGAGACACACAATATAGAAATAGTGTTTAAATGCAAATTTGATTCATTGTAGGACATTTCATTACAGACTTGCATAAAATGTACTATTATTATTATTTCTTCCACATCATTTGGTGTTGCCTGAGAAGCAGAGAAAAGTAGAAGAAGGAACTGCCCTGGGGATGGGTCTGGTGCTGGACCCTGAATGGAAAGTCAGAGGGACAGCACTTACTGTGTGGCTTTAATGTGTCAGAAGCTGGGTTAGGGAGTTTCCGTCGTGGCGCAGTGGTTAACGAATCCGACTAGGAACCATGAGGTTGCGGGTTCGGTCCCTGCGCTTGCTCAGTGGGTTAAGGATCTGGTGTTGCCATGAGCTGTGATGTAAGTTTGCAGACGCAGCTCGGATCCTGCGTTGCTGTGGCTCTGGCGTAGGCTGGCGGCTACAGCTCCGATTAGACCTCTAGCCTGGGAACCTCCATATGCCGCGGGAGCGGCCCAAGAAAAGGCAAAAAGACAAAAAAACAAAAAACAAAACAAAACAAACAAAAAAAACCGAAAGAGGCTGGGTTAGAGTTTATGTTCTCTCAGGTAACCCTCGCATCACCAGCATTAGTCTAATATACTGTCCATCAAAATTCACAAAGTAGCTAAAAGATATCCATGGCAAACCACAGTAGAAATAATAAATGAGAGACTCAGAAAAAGAGAGAACAATGACAGAAAAGTTTTTAGAAAGCACGTCATAGGCATTATCCTAATAATCTGTTTGGGAGTGCCTGCTGTGGAGCAGTGGGTTAAGAATCAGGCATTGTCTCTGTAGCAGTTCGGGTGCCTGCTGAGGCATGGTCTGATCCCTAGCCTGGGAACTCCCATATGCCACAGGTGCAGCTAAAATATATAATAATAATAATAATGATGATGATAGAAGAAGAGGAGGAGGAGGAGGGGGAAAGGGAGGAGGAGAAGGAAGAAGCCTGTTTTGTGTGGTTGAGAGCTTGGGCTCCGAAGCCACCAAATCTGAAACTGAATGCAGGTCTGCTGGTGACCCCACTCCTTCACAGCAACAGAACTTTGAGCCAATGACAGACACACTCAAAGCCTCAAAGCCTCCTTTCTCCCAAAGTGGAGACAATAATGGGAGCATCACAACCCTTACACAGGGCTGGGTGAAGACATCAAATGAAGAATATATATTAGGAGTCCCTGGTGGTTCAGCAGGTTAAGGATATGGCATTGTGACTGCTGTAGCTTGGGTCGCTGCTGTGGCGCAGGTTCCATCCTGGGCCCAGGAACTTCTGCAGACCGTGAGTGTGGCCAAAGGAAAAAAAGAATGTATACTAAATACTTTGCACACTGACTAAAATGAAGCAACACTCCACATATATTTGCCATTGATACGAAAAAGAATGCACACTAAGTAGTACACAAGTGTGACAAATATCCAGTACAGAATTTGGCTCAATCTCATACACATTGACACGGGAATGGGGAGTCTGGGGAGGGCTTTTTATTTCCTGTTGTTCTGTTGATACAGTATCATCTCAGACAACTGTGTCTAACTGTGGCCGCCCGAGACCATAACACATAAAACAGGTGCGTGGTACTGCTCTGTGGCAAACAGCCTCACCCACTGCTACACTATTTTCAACCAGTGTGGAGACATAAATCAAATTTTTCTTTCCTCTGAAGGCCCCTGGAATGTTTGGAGGCGCATCAGTCTTGTGAAAACTAACGTTTGCCCTTTTATTAAACTTGCCTTGAGTGGAATGTGTCAGTTATATGTTGCGGCTGAATGGAGCACTTTCATTGTAGGTTATTTCAATTTTCTTTATTAGTTTTTTAATTGACCCGTGTGTTGGTTTCCTGGGGCTGCTGTAACCAAGTACCACAAGCTGAGTGGCTTAAAGCAACAGACATTTATTCTCTTACAGTTCTGGAGGCTAGAATTCCAAAATCAAGGTGTCGGCAGGGCTTGTTTCCTTTGGGAGCTCTGGGGGAGGATTTGTTCTGTGCCTTCCTCCCAGCATCTAGTGGTAACCCTTGGCTTTCATTGCCCTGGAGCTGCATTAACTTCTTAACCTCAATCTCTGCCTCTGTTTTCACATGGCTGCCTTCTCTCTGGGTCTCTGTGTGTTCCCCTGTCCTGTCTCTTATAAGAACACTCACCACTGGACTGAGAACCCACTTTATGCATTTATTGTTTCCAAACTGCCATGAGAATTTTATTTTATTTTATTTTTGTATTTTTGTTATTTCTTGGGCCACTCCCGTGGCATATGGAGGTTCCCAGGCCAGGGGTCGAATCGGAGCTGTAGCCACCGGCCTACGCCAGAGCCACAGCAACACAGGATCCGAGCCACGTCTGTGACCTACACCACAGCTCACGGCAATGCCGGATCCTTAACCCACTGAGCAAGCGCAGGGACCGAACCCGCAACCTCATGGTTCCTAGTCGGATTCGTTAACCACTGCGCCACGACGACGGGAACTCCAGAATTTTATTTTTTAATTCCAGTATAGTTCATTTACAATGTTGTGGTAGTTTCAAATGTATGGCAAAGTGATGCAGTTATTCATATATGTAAAGTTATTAATATATAAATATATATATAAACAGTTATATATATTTGTTCTTTTTCAAATTCTTTTCTCTTATAGGTTATTATAAGATAGTGAATGTAGTTCCCTGTGCTATACAGTAGGTCCTTATAGTTTATATATTTTGTATGTCATGGCGTGTATATGTTAATCTCAAACTGCTAATTTGAGAGCCCACTTTATTTATTTATTTATTTTCTTTTTATAGCCACGCCTATGGATATGGACGTTTCCAGGTTAGGGGTCGAATTGGAGCTGGAGCTGCAGGTGCAGGTCTACACCACAGCTAAGGCAACACTGGATCCCAGCCACATCTGTGGCAATGGCAGATCCTTAACCCACTGAGGGAGGCCAAGGATTGAATCTGCATCCTCACCGAGACTACATCAGGTCCTTAGCCCACTGAGCCACAGCGGGAACTCCTTGAGAGCCCACTTGAAATCCAGGATGATCTTATTCTCAAAATCCTTAATGTAACTGCATCCATTCCCGGAAAAGGTCATGTTCACGGGTACTGGGTTTAGGACTTGGACAGATCTTTTGGCAGCCCCTACGCAATTCGCTATGACCAGTAACGACTGTGATTGTTTGTGTTCACTACCAAAAAAATTGAAAGCCCTGGAGGGTTATTTCTAGGAGCCATGGAGGGACTTCCTGTTGGGGTAAGGTTTGACCTTTTGGGAAAAGTTCTTCGATTCCTCACCAGCCTATCTCCCCTGAAGGATCAGGGAGGAGGGGCTGAATTCGCCGCTTCTTCAGGATCCTCCCACAGCACATTTATTTAAGGATTTATGACCCAAGATAGTGATTTAGCCGATGCTTCCCTACGGGTCCATTGGCTTATGAGAAACAGGAACACCCCTTTTCGTCTTTGTGCTGTGGCACCTGTGGAGGTCCCAAAACATAAAAATTAGCACAGTTAAGCTACAGGGAAGGTGGGGAAAATTAAAGAAAGGAATATAAGATAAAAGATGAAATAGTTGCCATTTTGTACAACTCAACATGTTTGCCTGCATCACATTGTGTCTCAATTTTGACATGAATCTATTTTCCTAACAGCCTGCCTGTTCTCTTTCACTTGCATTCTGGGCACCGTCTTCCCATGGTATCAGTTGCTTAATTAGTTTAGCAAGACCCTGCATGCTTATCGGTTAACTCATGAGGAAATCAAATGCTTCAACTTAAGTAGTGAAAATTCAATGTATCTTATAGAAGATGAAGGGTTCGGTTGTTATGGTAACGGAACAGGATGAACAAGGACAACTCACCCATTTGGCAATTAGCTACTTCAATGACTAGTTAACTAGTTAAAAACACCTCAAGGTACACAGGTATTTTAATTCTTTTACTCCTGGGAGAGACTGAAGCCTTACACTTCTGACGTGTGAGTGGTTCTAATGACGCATTGCCACCTGGAGCCTTTCATTTAACTACATTATTAAGGTTGTGATATTGACAGATTTTTTAAAAACCACGGCCAGTTATTAATACTCTGCTCGAATAGCACAGACAGAGCAGCATTCACTAAAATATCCCTTGACATTAAGTGGATGAGAAAATGCTGAACGCTCTGCAGTGCTTATTATATTTTATTTTTGTCATCAGATGCTCAGGCTTATCATTTCATCCGGACTGGTTCCAGGCTGAATATCATTTGTGAATCTATCAGCTTTTGAGTATAAAAATTACCTACGGAGTTCCCGTCGTGGCGCAGTGGTTAACGAATCCGACTAAGAACCATGAGGTTGCGGGTTCGGTCCCTGCCCTTGCTCAGTGGGTTAACGATCCGGCGTTGCCGTGAGCTGTGGTGTAGGTTGCAGACGCGGCTTGGATCCTGTGTTGCTGTGGCTCTGGCATAGGCCGGGGACTACAGCTCCGATTCGACCCCTAGCCTGGGAACCTCCATATGCCGCGGGAGCGGTGCAAAGAAATAGCAAAAAGACAAATAAATAAACAAATAAATAAAAATTACCTACAAAACTTATTGACAGAATAATACAGTAACTAAAAGTGAATAATATCATTAAAACTGTAGACCTCTAATAAGATATTCTAATTTATTTGTTTCCTTTTTTTTTTTTTTTTGGCCACACTTGTAGCATGTGGAGGTTCCCGGGTCAGGGATGGAACTCTTGCCGCAGCAGTGACAATGCCATCCCTAACGAGATAGGGCACCAGGGAACTCTGTCTTTCGATTTAAACTGTACAATGAATGATGTCTTTTAGAGGCCTGATGCTTCACTGTAAGTCACACTGGGGAGTGAGCCCCAGGGGAGCAGCGCCTGTCTCCTTCATGCCGATGTGAATTTCCGGTGACATGGTAACACTCAGCCAACACCATCTGAATGAACAAGGGGACTTATGGGTCAGGGACCCACGAGGGCTATAAGAGCCAAATGTCAATCTGAGGGTGAGGACTTCAAGCGTCCCTTGCATCCCCAAATCTGTGCCAGGCAATGCTGAAGTTTCCCACGGTTTCAGATGTACAGCAACGCTACGTCCCTGAATGCTTTCACCCAAGAAGAAAGCCAGAAGAAAACAGGAAGGGGGATGGCAAGAGGAAAAAAAGACAGATGTGGAAGGTAATCAAAATGGGGGAGAAGAAGCAAGAGAGACCGGGGATTTGGACCGAGGAAGACACCAAGGACCAGCGAGAGGAGAAACATAGAGACGGAAAGCAAAGGTGACAGTGGCTGTCCTGGTCTTACCAGGCTGGCACAGAAGACACATCAGTGAGCTGACAACAGTTCAAGTTTCAGGCCAAAAGTAACATCTCGCAGAACTTAAGCCATGGAAAAACTGCAACGGGGAGCAAGGTGCCCCTGGATGGTGGGGACCGGAGGTGACAGTCACTCTGTGAAAGGGCTGCACAGACTGAACTGAACCTAAGAGTCTGCGGATGGTTAGGCTTTGGCTATAGGTGGGGTGTGGCAGAGTTCCTAAGCGCGGGGGGGGGGGGGGCATCCTTCAGGAGCCCCCATCCCTCTGCACCTGACCTGCTCACCCAGTTCCCTTCTCCATGTCCAAGGTCTTCTCCTTTGTCCTCTTCTTTCATGCTTCACTTCGAGGCTCTTTTGATAGAATCTAAAAGATCCCGATGTTTCTAGCTAAAGAGTTTTCAAAAGGGCTAGGAAGAAATTTGGTTTTATTTTTTTTGCTTTTTAGGGCTGCACCCATGGCATATGGAAGTTTCCAGGCCACAGATCGAATTGGAGCTGCAGCTGCTGGCCTACACCACAGCTCACAGCAATGCCTGATCCTTAACCCACTGATCAAGGCCGGAGATCGAACCCACATCCTCATATATCCTAGTCGGGTTCGCTAACCACTGAGCCATGAAGGGAGCTCCAGAAAATTTCTTTTTATTTTTAATCAGAGCACCCAATGTGGTCCCTGGCTTAGAAGAATTATACAATGGTGGTCCACACCTTTACTGAATGCTCCACAGAGGACAGGCATTTCACCCTCGGAGGATAAATGAACAAATTAACAAGCTTCTGACACTGAAATAATGCTTTGCAGGTAGTTCAGGTCCACTAGCTATTCAACAATGAGACTCTTGAGAAACCCTGGAGAAGACGGGTTCTGTGTGGTCAAAACAGGGTCCAATTAGATTAGAACTATGCTTTTTTTTTCTTTTTTTCTTTTTCAATCGGTAGCATTAAAAAAGCCATGCAAAATAAGTTGTATATTTATTTAATTTATTGAGTTATCTACACGTAAGTGTCAAAATTGCTTCTATATATTTTCTTCAAAATCGTCGGATGAGGAGTTTCCACTGTGGTACAGTGGGTTAAGAATCCAACTGCAGTGACCCAGGTCACTGCTGAGGCATGAGTTTAATCCCAAGCCCAGCCCAGTGGGTTAAAGGATCTGTTATTGCTGCAGCTGCAGTGTAGGTAGCAGCTGTGGCTTGAATTCAATCCCTGGCCCAGAACCTTCCATGTGCTGCAGGCGTGGCCATTAAAAAAAAAAAAAAAAAAAAAGGCTGACAAGTGACAGGAATGCTAGGGGTATAGATGAAATAAGATTGACCAAGGGCTGATGGCTGTTGTAGCTGGATGATGGATCTATAGGGGTTTGTTACACTACTCTTTTTCCTTTGGTTTTGTATATTTACCATTTTTTGTAATCCAAACATTATGAAAATTTCCCAAGATACCATCACTAATGATCATCCAATGCGATGTTTAGATTCTCACTCATGTCGTCCTAAATCAGATATTTACTGAGGAGTCATACATGCTGAAGTCGCTTTACATGCAAACGCCAGATGACCAAGAGCCGGGCCACTCTCAGGGAGCTTGCCCTCAAGAGGACAGATGCAGCAGGTGCATCTGTTATTATTATTACATGACAGAAGCGGATAAGTGCCGCCAGCGAATAGAGAGCTGAGGAGTGAATTTAACTTGTCGGTTACAGTTTTTCATTCTAGCCAACTATGGCATATTCGTATTCTCCTTGGCTCAACAATTCCAGTCCAGTTTCACTACACATAACTGTTAAGGACACAGTGACCACAATTAGCATCACCCACCAAAATCGTGATATTGCTGTCGGAGATATTAAAGGAACATACATCGTCAGACAAAAGCGAGCAGTAATACGCCACAGGCTGACAAGGAGGCCTGCGGTGAGATGAAGTGCACACTCGGAGCTCCAGATAGCACGAGCTGTTGGAAATCACTTTTCCAACCAATTATTGCGATGAGGTGCTGAGATGGTAAAGGCCTGCAATTCCCACAGCAGACACCAGTCTCCTAACGAGGCTGTGAGCATTCTAGTTTATTAAATATGCAAAATGATCAAATTAAAGGGGCAAACTTTCATCGAGAGGGGTCATGTCCATTCAACTTCTTAGGAATGCAGTCAGATACAGAGTGCAGTCAGCCTTTGCTCTTGGGGAAAACAGCGGTGAGACCGGTGACCACAAAAATTACACGAGCAGCAGTGTTTCTGCTCAATTTCCCATCAGGGCAATAGGAAATCTACCAAACTTACCGCTTTCTTTTGGGAAAATGCAAGTAATAGTGCGTTTAGTGTCCCGGTCTCATCCCTGTTTCCCTTTTTTCCTGTGGTTGATACGCCCTCCCTCCAAATACCACATCAAACATTCAAAACACGCCATCAACGATAATGTCATTTATCCTTTAACCGAAGGCCATGCGTACTTTTGTGTGCTTGCATAGACTTTGCGTTTTGACACCAGTAGCTACATTTATTCCATGTCCTACCAGCTGTGTCTTTATGACCACATTACTCCAACCTCGTAACACCACCATGAAATAGGTATGCTTGTTATTTTCATTTCACAGAAAAGGAAATTGAGGCACGTAGAAGTTATGTAACTTAAGATCACAGAGTGAGTATGCAGGAGAGCTGGCATTGCTCCCAGGCCGATTGGCCTCCAGCTTAGCCACGACCATGCTGCATCCACCAGAAGCTTCTACTTTATGGGAAAACAGAGGGCGTGGCTACCTGCTCAAGGAACTTCAGTCATGTGACACCCGATGGAGTAGACATAAGGGGGGGAAAAGAAGACCTTTTAAAACCTGAAAGTCAAGCTGTACCCAGAATGGTCTCTGAAGCAAAACCCCAGGTGTTCTTTTTTTTTTTTTTAATTGAAATATCATTGATTTACAATATTGGGTTAGTTTTGGGGTACAGCAAAGTGATTTAGTTACACACACACATAAATGTATATATCTACATTCTTTTTTGTTCCATTTTTTTTCCTATTAGAGTTTATTATAAGATATTGAATATATGGTTCCCTGTGCTATATAGTAAATTATTCTTTCTTTTTTTTTTTTTTTTTTGCTTTTTAAGGCCACACTCATGGCATATGGAGGTTCCAACACTAGGGGTCTAATCAGAGCTACAGCTGCCTGCCTACACCACAGCCACAGCAACACCAGATCCAAGCTGCATCAGCCACCTACACCACAGCCCTTGGCAACGCCAGATCCTCAACCCACTAGGGATCAAACCTGCAACCTCATAGTTTCTAGTCAGATTCGTTTCCACTGCGCCACGACCGGAACTCCTATGCAGTAAATTCTTATTGTTTATCTATCGTATGTATGGTAGTTTGCATCTGTTATTCTCATACAAACCGTAAGTTTGTTTTCTACATCTGTGAGTCTGTTTCTGTTTTGTAAATTAGCTTATTTGTATTATTTTTTTAGATTTCACATAGAAACGATATCATATATTTTTTGTCTTTGACTTACTTCACTTAGTATAATCATCTCTTGGTCCAGCCATGTTGCTTCAAATGGCAATATTTTATTCTTTGTTATGGCTGAATAGTGTTCCATTGTGTATGTGTACCACATCTTCTTAGTCCATTCATTTGTCCATGGACATTTAGGTGGCTTCCACGTCTTGTCTATTGTAAATGGTGCTGCTATAAACATAGGGGTGTATGTATCTTCTTTAATTAAGGTTTCTGTGTTTTTCTGAATATGTGCCCAGGAGTGACAATACTGGATCATATGGCAGTTCTATTTTTAGTTTTTATAGAACCTCCATACTCTTCTCCAGAGTGGCTGCACCAATTTAGGTTCATACCAACAGCATAGGAGGGTTCCCTTTCCTCCACAATCTCTCCAGCATTTATTGTTTGTAGACTTTTTTTTTTTCTTAATTTTTGGCCACCCCACAGTATATGGAGTTCCTGGGCCAGGGATCAGACCTGAACTACATTTGTGACCCAAGCTGCAGCTGCGGCAACTTGGAAACTCAACCTCCTGTGCCCAGCTGGGGACTGAACTCGCTTCCCAGTGTCCCAAGACACCAGCGGTCCCCTTGCGCCACAGAGGGAACTCCTTCTAGACTTTTTAATGATGGTTGTTCTGATTGGTGTGAAGTGATACCTCACTGTAGTTCTGATTTGCATTTCTCTGGTAATTAGCAATCCTGAGCATCTTTTCAAGTGCCTGTTGACTAAAACCACTGGTTTGCATGAGGATGAGGTGGTGCCAATAGTTCAGTTTAGTCGGGAAAAGAGAAGAATCAGGATAATTAAAATTCAATGACCTAAGGGTTGACAGGCATCCAGGTGGAGAAACCACCAGAGGTCAGAACACAACGTGGGTAACCATCTAAAAACATCAGGTTTGGCTTCACGGAGGGATGATCTTTCAGCAGAATTTGAAGGACAAGTTGGAAACTGCCAGGTAAACAGGGAGAGGATGACATTCAAGGCATGCATAAATGCACAAAAAAAAAAAAAAGTTAACAAGTTTAAAAAGCAGGTAGGGGCCAGAGGCTGCCTGTTTGCCAGGCCAAGGAGAATGGACTTTATCCTGTTAATAATGGAGAGACAGCCAGGATTTTAAGGACTGTAGATAATAACCAATCTAGTCACAGTGATCTAATGACTACCTGAGGTTCTGTTACACTTTTGTGTATCTAATAGGAACACATTTTTTTCTGTTCTTTGCATTGCTGGCATCAGTCACAACAAAATATCGTCACCTACAACTTTTGGCTCACTCTAAAGCATATGCACAATATAAAAATGTCTTAATTGTCTGCTTCCCCAGTATTTGATGATGCCTTCAAGGATACTGTGAATATTACAACCGGCAGGTTACCACCTACCTCATGGATAAAGGGCGGTGCCAACGATAATCTGGATATTAGAATTGGGTAAAACTTAATTTCATCTGATTTGGGGGGAAGGTGAACATAAATATATTTAGAAATTACAAATGCATTTTGCTTGTGCCCACTCTGCTGCTCTCTCAATAGCAGGCTGACTTGCCTAAGGAGAGAGGCTGTGTGTATTCATTCAGTGCCTAAAACAGTGCCAGGTGGCTAAGCCAACATTCAATAATACTTTGCATTGCCTGAAAAGGGTGAATTTTTTTTAATTTAAATTTTTTTAAAAAAATCAAATACAACTTCAAAGGTTACTTTCTTTTATTTTTTTTTAGGGCTGCACCTGTAGCATATAAGGTTTCTTTTTTTTGGACTGCACCTGTAGCATATGAGGCACACAGGATAGTTTCCATAAAAAATAAAAAATATTCCTGCTTTGTAGACTATATGTGTATATGTGGCTGCCTTGTACAGGCGGCAGCTACATATACACAAAGCAACGCTGGATTCGAGCTTTTTCTTCGACCTACACCACAGCTATGGCAACACCGGATCCTTAACTCACGGAGCAAGGCCAGGTATTGAACCTGATCCTCAACGATACTAGTCAGGTTTGTTAACTGCTGAGCCACGATGGAAACTCCTAAAGGTTACTTTCTATTTACAGTTATTACAAAACATTGGCTACATGCCCCGCATTGTACAATACATCCTTGAGCCTATCTCACACCCAGTAGTTTCTCAATCCCCCACCCCTACAATTCCCCTCCTTCCCCTCCCCATTGGTAAAAGGGGTGGATTTTAAATTGGGTTTCCAAGCAGGTTAGGTTGAGGGAATGTCAGTCTCAAGAATTGATTGCATTTCTCAGTTCAAATGAGTCATTTATCATAATGCCAATCCTTGGTTCATATCTCTTGGTTGAAAGTTAAAGAACATTGAGGTTTTTTAAAATTATTGTTAATAATAAAAACATATTTGGATAACCCTTTAGTTTTTGACGTTGGTTGACATAAATATATTTTTCCATTGATCACAAAATATTGAGGGGATGGCTCACATTGTTTTACGGATCGGAGTGCATGAACAAAAGTTAGGAGACCACTGTGTGTTAGTAAACCTCCACGATTACTCACAGTTGATCTGCCCTCCTCACATATTTTCTATGGCTTCTTCAGGGCCAATACTATGGACAGATAATTCTTTATATATTCAGAGACTAAGACAGTTACCCAAAAACCAATCAGAAAATATTCTCTGAGCAATTACTCCACAGATGACATTGGCCTTGGGGAAGAAGACTATATGGGCGGAGGACAGCAGAGAAAGAAGAGACAGAAGCCCCTTCTCCGTCTCTTTCCAAATACTGTCCAAAAATCAAAGCTGTTCATAAAAATTCTGTTATGCACTGTTAGATATAATATCCATTGTACAGGTAAGATGACTGAGGCTCAGCAAGGCTACATAATTTATATAAGAGTAACTGGGAGAATAGGCATTACCATTGTGGCTCCGTGGATAATGAACCCAACTAGTGTCGAGGAGGATGTAGGTTCGATCCCTGGCTTTGCTCAGTGGGTTAAGGATCCAGCGTTGCCGTGAGCTGTGCTGTAGGTCGCAGATGCAGCTTGGATCCTGTGTTGCTGTGGCTGTGGTGTAGGTTAGCATCTACAGCTCTGATTTGACACCCAGCCTGGGAACCTCCATAAGCTGCAGGTGCGGCCCTAAAAAGACCAAAAAAAAAAGGTAGCTGGGCAAATAGGAATTAAAATAATAAATACATGTCTCAGCTTTCAATATGCAAGGGGTTATTCTAGAAAACATGTAAAATGCAGAAAGAGGAGGCACACAGGATAGTTTCCATAAAAAATAAAAAATATTCCTGCTTTGTAGAGTGTATGTGTATATGTGGCTGCCTTGTACAGGGGGCAGCTACATATACACATCACATATGCACATAAATATCGAGTACTAACTCATGTATGAAAACTTTATGTTGCTGGTGAAAGGCTGGAAAGTGAGAATCAGCACTAAGCAGAGCCCGGTTAAGGGATCAGCTAACACTGCTGCGGAGATGACAGGGCCAAAGAGTCAAGGGGAGACTGACCTTGGGCAGAAAATTTAATTATTCGACTTAGTAAATGAATATAGATATTATTAAGATCAACATCCCCAAATACCCCTTCTTCAATGGGCAAGAGGCATTTATTTCAAATTATCAAATGGTTGATGCCAGTCAGAAACAAATGTCCTATTCCCTCTGAGCAAACAAAAGAGGAAAGTCACAGGAACCACAAAAAACAACATCTTTTATGGAATTGGATAAATTCCTACATGTAAAGCAATACAGTTCAATAATTTAAATTACTTTTGACTGCATGGATTGTGGTGGAAATCTTACAAATATTAAACAAATAGGTGTTTCCGTTGTAGCTCAGTGGTAATGAATCAGACTAGTATCCATGAGGATGCAGGTTCGATCCCTGGCCTTGATCAGTGGGTTAAGGATCTGGCATTGCTGTAGCTGTGGTGTAGGCTGGCAGCTGCAGCTCTGATTCAACCCCTAGCCTGGGAACTTCCATACGCCCTGGGTGCAGCCCTAAAGAGGAAAAAAAAATAAATAAAAAGAGGGAGAGAGAAAAAGAAAATTAAACAAGTAAATAGGTAAATGCTGTACTTCCCTTTCAAGGAGCTTTTAGAACATTATTAAAACATAAGGCAGATAGCATTGATGTATGAGGCAGATGCAAGTGTCATAATGGGTAAACACACACACACATACGTACACACACACAGTAGAAGAATCTGAAAGACTGTCAATACTGAAGGAGAAAAGCGATAAAAGTGTCAGCCACGCTGCATACACTAGGGTACTGTAGTGACAAAAACATCTGTGAAATTTGGAGAATTTTCCTTGCAAGTGCCTCAGATAGGCTATTAAGTAACTGAAAGAGAAATTTTCTTTCCTACTGATAAGTGCTGCCTAACCAGTCTTAAATCTCTTTTTAACTATTCTGTCAAAAAAGTTGATAATATAAAAGCATAGTGCATTGACAGGTATTCTTCCTTTTCTAAAAGGTTCTCTCTGAATTCCAAAATATGAAAAGTTTTTGAAGTAAATACTCCAGTATTTCTACAGAAATGTTTAGAAGGCCGATCTGTAAGAGCAACAGAATAATCACCAAACACAAGCCATAGATAAATCACAGAAGCTGAAATACATAACTCACAAAAGGACCAATAAATAACAGCAAAACCCTAATGAGAGGAAGCCTAGCAGTTATAACGAAGAAAAATGGTATTTGATTGGGGGTATGGAGATCTTTAAAAATCTAAGGCTAAAATTGGATGACAGAAGCTTCTATGGTCATGAGTAGAAAAAAAACTGGTTTTCAACAAATTCCAGTATTCTCAAACCAGAGGATATACCCCTTAAAAAGAAAAATATGTCTTAGAACCATAAAAGCAAGTAGGAAAGAATGGGGTAAAATTTTGTGACTATGGATTTGGCAACATGTTCTTAGATGTGCCACCAAAAGCATGAATAACAGAAGACATGAGCAGATAAACTAGATGTCATCAAAATTAAAACCTCTTGTTCCTCAAAAGACACTATCAAAAAGTAAAAGACAATCCACGGAAGGGGAGACCATATTTGCACACCATACCGTCATTATACATCTGATAAGTGACTTATACCTAGAATATATAAAGAATGCCTACAAATCAATTTTAACAAAAGAAAAATAACTCTATTTAAAAATGGGCAAAGTACGTGACAATTCTATAAAGAATAGATACTCCTATAAAGAAGGTGTAAAAATAGGCAAGAAGATACTCTACATTATTAGCCATTAGACAAATGTAGATCAAAATCACCATGTGATGGAGTTCCCGCTGTGGCACAGCGGGTTAAGAATCCACCTGCAGTGGCTCGGAATGCTGCAGAGTGGGGGTTCCATCCCAGGCCCCATGTAGTGGGTTAAAGGATTTGGCGTTGCTGCACTTGAAGCTCGTATTCAGTCCCTGGCCTTTGAACTTCCAGGTGCTGTGGGCTTGGCCATAAAAAAAAAAAAAAACAAAAATCACCATGTGACATGGATGCAACCTAAATGCCCGTCCACAGATGAATGCACAAAGATGTGGTATATAAACAATGGATTATTACTCAGCCATAAAAAAGAATGAAATAATGCCCTCTGAAGCTACATAGATGGACCTACAGATTGCCATATTAAGTAAATTAAGTCAGAGAGTGGCAAATATTGCATGATATCATTTATATGTGGAATCTAAAATGTGACATAAATGAACTTATTTATGAAACAGAATCAGATTCGCAAACATAGAGAACAGACTTATGGTTGCCAAGTTGGGGGGGGGGGCTAAGGGTAAAAATATATCTGGCATCACAGAAAAGGAGGAAATAGCATCATAACGGGGATTTGAGGTTAATGAACATAGGTTTGAATTCCAAGTCCAGTACTTGCTAACTGAATGATTGGGGGAAAGTCACTCACTCTCTCGAAACCTCAGTTTATCACTTCTGAAAACAAACAAACAAAAGGAACCATCACACCGAACTTACAGAACTACAAGGACAAGTGCCATATTTCCTGTATGTACTGAAAACTCAGAATTATCCAGTTTCAGTGGCCTGCATTATCCCCTGACAACCACCAGCAGGTGGAAAATACAAACAGCTTCCAAAGGGGAGCAAGGGATCGCCAATGAGCTACAACCCCAACCTTCAGACCCGGGCACCCCAGACCAAGTCTGCCACTCCAGGAACACTGACTGAGACCTTAGGGTTGAGAAGAATTACTGGTAACATGAAAAAGCAGCCTATAAACACTACATTACTAAGTCCCACGTTCCTTGCCTCTGGAGTGGAGACTAACAATAATGACTTTACTGGTTGTGATGAAGATGAAATAAGATATTTGGCGAGAAGTGAGCACACACACACCTAGTGTGTTAGAGCACTCCGAAGGATTTCTTTTTAATCATTGGCAGAAGCCAGAAAACGGTGCTGAACAATAAAGGCTCTGCTCAGTGTTACTATTTACTGATCTGCGTGTGTTTGTTTTTTGTTTTTGCCAAGGGCCTCACCCATAGCATATGGAGGTTCCCAAGCGAGGGGTTGAATTGGAGCTGCAGCTATGGGCCTATACCACAAACTCAGCAATGCCAGATCTGAGCCCCGTCTGCAACCTACACCACAGCTCGCGGCAATGCTGGATCCTTAACCCACTGAGCGAGGTCAGGGATCGAACCCGCAACCTCATGGATACTCCTCAAATCCCCGTTATGACGCTATTTCCTCCTTTTCTGTGTAAGCCACGATGGGAACATCACTGCTCTGTGTTTTAATACCCTCTGAAATTCTCCTTGACCCACATTCCAAGTGGGGCTTGGAGGTGTGCAAAGATGAAAGGATAAACCCCAGAAGTCTCCCCAAAGCAGGCTCTTTGCTGTCGAGGAAAGCAGTTCTCCAGCCAGGTGCAAAGCAGCTATTTGGAAAGGCTCCTGAAAAACTCTTCTCTGTGTAATCAAAAATATAAAAACACCACACAAACAATTTTGCCCCTGTATTATTAATTACCTTTCAGGACAGAAATAAAACAAAACAAATTACCCCTGCTGAGTAGTGTGATAACCAGAGACGGCACCAGATGAGCTAAGCCTGTTTCATGCCAGAGACAAATAGGGCTTGCTCCGTGCCAGAGATAAATTGGACAGGCTCATCTCCTGCTAGAAATAACCCTCAAAATACAAAAGCAGGTTTAAGCACTCAGCAGCTTAGACACACACAGACACACACACCCCAGCACATACGAACACAAGCACTCAGCAGCTTAAACAGACACACACACACACACACACACACACACACACCCAGCACATACGAACACAATTGCGCTCTGCACTCATGCTTTGGCTTCTGAGAGACCATTCGAAATGTAATTTAATGCTGGTTAGGCAAGAGCTTATCTTCAGGAAAGGAAAATTTCCTCTTACCTAAACAAACATTTTTCTGGAGTTATTCAAATACATTCCTATCAGCGGTCAGTAATTACGCTCCTTGGAATAAGCCCCCGACCACTGGTGCCTCTGAGAGGATAGAAATTGGAACATGTCCCTCTCTGCCAGAGGTCTAAGTCTTAGGCATGCCCAGATCCATCTCAGAGAATGATGGCCTTTTATGCGATGCTTCACATCTCAAGCCATTTCTCACAAGCCAGAGGCTGGCAGCCAATGCCTGATATGATAGTATGAAACATCTACCTTGGCCAAATAAAAAAAAAAAAAAGCCATTCCAAAATAAGGCCCATAAAATACGTGGCAAGAGCCTTCAGGCCTATGAAACTTTCACATTTTGTCAAAGGCAGTCCCGGTGAATTTTTACCCCAAATAAGTCACCCCTCAGGAACAGAGGATGAACTCTTTTATTCTCCTTATTCAATTCAGAACATTGCTAGGTTCTTAGCACACCAGAGGCCAAGATTTCAGGACATTTGAAGGCATCTTATGATTCTATTTTCCTCCCTTCCAAACCAGGACAGCCTCACGAAAGCACAATTTTTTTATCACCCCCTCTACTGCTCATGAATTTACAGAAGCTCCCTGCAGTCTGACAGGGGCAGAGAGCTGCAGGCTGTCACCAGACCATGGCTGGATTCAGGGTAAGCCCAGCATCAACTCCAGCGTTCAGCGAGAATGGAGCAATCCCATCTTGGCAAGGTCAAGGATGCAGAGATCAGGGGGCAGGGGTGAAACAGGAGAGAAGTCAGAGCTGATTTCTGGCTTGAAGGTTGGTCACAGACCACAAGGCCCAAAGCAGGCAGTGAAGGGACAGAGATGCAGTGCGTGGACCCACTATGCCAAGAAGAACTTTAACTGGTTTAAGGTCAGAACTCTGAACAGATTTGGGGAAAGGCATTTAACAGTTAAGCTTCCTTTGAGCCTGTGCTATTTGGCAGGTCATCAACCTAATCAGAGTAGACAAAACAGGTGGATGGAGTTCCCCTTGTGGCACAGTGGTAACGAGCCTGACTAGTATCCATGGGGATGTGAGTTCGATCCCTGGCCCCACTCAGCAGGTTAAGGATCCGGCATTGTCACGAGCTGTGCTATAGGTTGAAAATGCAGCTCCGATCTGGCACTGCTGTGGCTGTGACATAGGCCGGGAGCTTCAGCTCCAATTTGACCCCTAGCCTGGGAACTTCTATATACTGTGGGTGTGGCCTTAAAAAGACAAACAAACAAACAAGAACAGGTGAAGGAGCATCCTGGGAGGAAGAGAGGCCCTGCAATCCCTCCCACTGCCTCCCATCACAAGGGGTAGTGGGGTACAGTGAAAGTAGAAGCAACTTAAAGGGAAGGCAAGGGAACTCTCATAAGGCAGTGTCAACATCCTTGAGAAAATATGAGCCAAATTCTTCTGTAAAGTGAAGAGGGAAGAGTAGAGGGTTTAGTGGAAAAGTCTGAAAGACAAACTGGGAGGAATGGGATTGAGAGTTAAAAAAAAGAAGAAGAAAAAATATGAAAAATGTGTTTTCAACCAGCACATAGCATCTACTCACAAAGCTGAAAGTGAGAAACATATTAAACAACCTGTATTCAAATTGTAATTGAAACCCCACTGTGCCAAGTTTGGATTGGGCACAGAGACATTTGAAACGGGGTACGGAGCTCAGAGTTGAGATGGGAGTCAGGTAAGTACACAGGAGGTTACCATTCACTGTGTGGTTCGTGCTGGGATTGTGTCAAAGATGGGGCTTTTGTAAATAGTTTGTAATGAGCTGTGACATTTTTCCCCTTCCTCTAGTGGGGCTTGGCTGTCTAATATTCACAGACAAAACTGGGACCCCAAGGTCTGGACTGATAAACTGAGTGTGGAAACTGTGTTCTTTATTGTATTTCAGCACCTTGGAGAGTAGCAGGCTCCTTGCCGAGCCTTAGACCATGACCACACAAATTCAGGAAGAAATCACCATGACTCTTCACTAGGTCGGGAGGCATATGGATAGAAAAAGAAGACCTCGGGATTGTGAGAATTCAGGTTCAGGGGTAAGGCTCCAGGAAAACATACTGGCTTTGCTATGCAAATGACCTGGAGAGTAGAGAAGTGGATTTTGTCTGAAGGGATGAATGTTGGATCATCATCACGAAGTCACTGCAGGGCCTGAGGATAAGGGTGAAGACAAGCGGAGAGAAGGTGACGATGAGCATACAGTTCGTGAAAAAAACATCTGGGAGGCTGGGAGAGGACAGCTAAAAGAGTGGAGAGAAATTAGGGCAAGAGATTGAACAGGTTACCTTCCATCCTCCTCTTCCACGTTAATGCCGGAGAAGAGAACAGCCTCTACTTGAGATGGTTTCCAGAAAGATGAAGTCCTCTACAGTGAGCTGGCTACGGATGGGCAAACTCATAAAAACACCTGTCACAGCCACCACGTGTTTCGTACTCAAGATATTCCAGGTGTCGATTTAATCGCTGCGCCTGCATTACTCCGCCTAACCCTCACCATAACCCAGCATGGACAGCACTATTTTAGTCTCCTATTTATTTATTTTTCAGTCTCCTTTTTCAAATGAGCACTGGGAAGCTTTTGGGATTTTTGTTGAACCTGCCTAACCATAAGCCCCATCATAGCAGAATGTGGATGTCAACCCAGAGTGCACACTGCTAACCAATAAGTGACAGAAAAGGATGAAAACTGTAAGATTTGGGGTGAGTGGGATAATTTATGTACGTTTGTGCATTTTTGCATTAAAAACATAAAACATCACCAACTCCTCCCAACAAATCTGTGAGTACTGCCGCTTCTGCAAATGACTGGGCTGAGTCTTACTCTGGACCAGCAGGGAGGAGCGTGGGTGGCTGCCAGGATTAGTCAACCCAGGCCACCGCTTTTCCTTTCTGCTCAGAATGCAAGGCACAAAGGGCTAGCGATAAGAGGAGCTTCCCTGCTTGGCTGGGCTGTGGGTGTTAGCTCAGCACGAACTGACCAGAGGTGGCCTAGACACGGCTGGATGAACAAAGCAATACAAGCCTCAAAGAAAAAACACATTTGTCCCAGGAGTTAACGATACACAAACTGTTAACCCAGAAGGTACTTGGCTTAATAATAAAAAAAAAAAAAAAAAAAGGAAAACATCTTCAAACAACCACAACATCTCATTTCCATTTAAAACTAATTTTATGGCAGGCAGTTCAAGTTATTTCCAAGGTCAAGTTACATAAAAATAGTATTTCTAACCATCGCCGAAGGAAACATATTTTTTCATTTCACACTCAGCTACTTAAATCGTTAACACGGCAGTACAGTCCCTACCGAGCCATGATAGTGACGATCACAGAATCTCGAAATCAACTCATCAAGCCAGCATGTTTTCCAGGAATAGAAAATGTGTCTGGGATTGTGGTAACTCTGCAAATTTTCAGTTTAAAGCACCAACTAGTTCTAGATACCATAGGGGACAAAACCAAAATGAGATAAAATTTTTTTTTGTTGGTCTCAACATTTTTGTTATGACCAAAGGATTGAAAATCATGCCTCTGTAATATGAAGTCTTCTCTTTCTAAGAGACCACGTGAATTAGCAGAGTCAGACGAATGAATAGAAAGTGTGAGCAGCTCTCTAATTCCCAGGGGTGCCAAAGCCCCCAGTCACGAGCTTCTGTGTAGCAGACACACCAGAACCAGAAGAGGCAGGAAGGACTTGTCATACTTTTCCCGATGACAGCCCCCGGGGTGCCCACAGCCAGCAAAGAGACTGGCAACAACACACAGGACACACACGGCACACAATTCATCTTAAGGAAAGGGATTTATCTGCTGGGTAAGTTTTTTGAAGCCAATACTTGGGTTTCATTAGCTTGGCACAAAGTAGATAACTCCACAAACATTATGATTACTTGAAAAAAAATGTGGAAAATGTCTGATATTTGGCATGGATGCAGATTCAATCCCTGGCCCCTTGCAGTGGGTTAAGGATCTGGGGTTGCCGTGAACTGTGCTGTGGGTTGCAGACGCAGCTCCAATCCAGTGCTGCTGTGGCTGTGGTGTAGGCCAGCAGCTGGGGCTCTGATTTGATCCATAGCCTGGGAACTTCCATATGCCACTGGTATGACCCTCCCCCCCAATAAAAAGAGACTTTATCAAGGGTGTTAGGGACGGTGGTAAAAGAGAACTGTGGCCACTATAGCAAAAACAGCAACAAATCTTGAGACGTTAAGAAACTGGCTTCAAGCTATCTTATAAACAGCAGACCCAAGGACTTGAATCCAGAACCCATTCAACTAAAACCAGAACTCATTTCACCATAAGACTCTGTCCCTCCCAACAGGAAATGAAGTGCATTCCTTATATATTTTGACAATAGAATGTTTTATTTTTCTCTCTGTAAGAATCTCAAAGTGAACTGGCACTTACTAACATGATTTTTAAATATGACTTTTTCCACTTGAGTGTGTGACCTGCTCTAAAATGAGACACTCAAAACTAAAGTATTTAAAATGTAATTATTCAAATTATAATTAGTTACAAACACATCACGTTTTTATGTCAAAGAAGGAGTATCCCTTTAAGTGATTCTGCCATAATTTTCTACTGTAATTCAGTAACTGCTTGGTGCTGAGAAGGCTGACATTTTCATTTGAATTCTTATAGCTGAATTCTTATAGTTGCATCACTGGCTGCAACCCCAGGGTATGGGCAATTTGTAATGTTAGCAATTCTTTAGATGCTGAATATTAAAATCTACTTTTGTATTTCAAGGGTTATTTCTAATTACATGCACAATTGCTGATCCATCTGCCTACTACATAGATGTCTGTGGTTATACATGCTTGAATAATTATTGAAAATTAAATAACATCATAAACAGTCAAATTAATTTCTTTGAGCATACCAAAGGCAAGAAGGCTGTGCTAAGACAAAATACGATATGCCCTGAGAAACATGAAGACAGGATTATCTCATACCTCACTGAATTTGTCACATTCTAGCCTTACTAGATAGTCTTTCTTTTTTTTTAATCCTAAAATTTGAAAAAAGTAATACCTGAGAAATATTACTGAATGGCAACAAACCTTAGCTCAAAGAGTTATTTAAAATTTTAGTCTATGCGTTCCTATCATGGTGCAGTGGAAACGAATGTGACCAGGAACCATGAGGTTGTGGGTTCAATCCCTCAGTGGGTTAAGGATCCCGTGTTGCCATGAGCTGTGGTGTAGGTTGCAGACGTGGCTCAGATCTGGCGTTGCTGTGGCTGTGGTGCAGGCCGGTGGCAACTGCTCCAGTTAAACCCCTAGCCTGGGAACCTCCATATGCCACAGGTGCAGCCCTAAGAGGACAAAAAGACAAAAAATAAAATAAAACAAAACAAAATAAAAATTTAGTCTATAGATGCTTCACTGTCACAATGACAAGCCCATAATATTTCCTGTAATGACATGAGCAAGTGTAGCAGTTTCAGTAATTTCTTGAGTGTTCTAATCTAATAGAGAATTGTAAAAGACACAAACATTCCTGGCCTGTCTTCTGTTTCTGCAGTAGCAAGCAATCGTCGTAAAATATGGAAAAAATATGAAAGGCTGGACTTCAAGGTCCATGAAAATTATGTCAACCCAAATTTCAATAGAGAAGTTGAGGAAACATTTATTGCTGAGAAAACACACACACACACACACACACACACACACACACACACACACACACACACACGGAAAGAACAAAGATCACCTAAGCAAACTGCAATAGTGAAACAGGTCAGATGGAAGGAAGCCTAAAGAATAAGTCTCCCTGTTTTAAATACAAAAGTCAAGAGAGAATTAGAGCCCATGCTTTAAAGTTGGCAGAGACGGTTGGTATTGACAGAATAATTTTCCAGGAGTACAGAGATTTAGAAAGTCCCAAGGAAGCAGATTTGAACCTTGTAATTTCCACTAGAGGTTCTTTCAGAGAATGACTCCCAGGCTGAATCCAGACATCTACTGAAATTGTGGATGTTTGCTGGCCTCCAGTTGGTCCATAGAAACCCCTTGGACTTAGCCCTGCCCTAGAGAGACCAGATCAAAGGTACAGAGAGTGGATGATGGTATGTCTGAGGTTCAGCCTCATTTGGGCCACAGGACTGAGCAATCTGGGTCACATCCAAAGACAGGCTGAAGCAACTCCCAGGAGGGGGGCCCGAGGTGAGATCCAAGCATTAGCTTCAGGTGCCAGGAGAAGATCCATGTATGTAGACATATCTTCTTATCAAGTCATGTTTAAAGTCCTGTTTTAACTGTTCACTGAAATCCTTTCCCATATGCAGTTTCGTAAGAGTACAGCTCTCCATGATGCAGACCTAAATTAGAATTCTGCTTCTCCATCTGCTGGCTGTGTGACCTTGGGCAAGTCAGTTGACCTCAGTCAATAATACACATACTACTTAACAATGTTGTGAGAATTACAACAGGTGCTGCATGGAAAGTGTTTAGCACAATGCCCCGTATAGACATTCCATGTTCTCATCCTCTTCATGTGGGCTCCCTCCCAGAATGGCCTCCCCCACACCTCCATCTCTGGGTTTATACACAACCCATCCCCAGACCTCTGCAATCCAGGTCCACTGTCCCCCCGACCTGCCATTTCCATAGAACCTTGTCTCATCAGAGGGTCTATCACATCTCCCCATCTGTCCATGTGCCCCACTGGACCCCGAGCTCCACGATGGCAGCAACCATGTGTCTTATTTGCTGGAGAGCTCCACACTCTAGGAAGTGCCTGACACATAGTACGCAAAGTTTTAACTTTGCTGAGTTAATAAAGAGGGAATGAGTTCAGAGTCTAGATCCTCTGTGATCTTTCAGACAATGTTGAGCTCTCCCTTTCTCAACTAAAGCAGCTATTACCAATAATAATATTTAGTTTCTTAAATAAAACCTACATTTATGCTGTGATTTATATTCTACATGACTACAGGTATACCCCAAAGAAAATATTTTGATTTTTTTATTACCTTGACACTGCCCCCTTCCAAACAGAGCAGGGGGTCAGTCAACAAACATCCAATGAGTTAAACTAGGTTCATGACTTTGGTGATTCAATTAAACGTGGTGTATCCCAGTTTCCTTCCCTGTAAAATGCAGAGGCTCAGTTACATGAGCTCTGAATACCTTCAATTCTGTGCTTGTATTAAAGTAGAAGTCAGGTGTGAATTCCCACTCAGCATATTGATATACAGCACAGACCCATACCTACAATCTATCTTCTTCTAATTTCCAATGAAGGTGCCAATGGGATATCAAGGAGCAGAAGACACCCAAATCAAATCCCATACCCAAGGAAAGAACGGCACTCCCATATGGAGAGGCACTCCGTTTTTGTTAAGCACCTGTAAAGACACCAATATGCTTGTGCCAAGGACAGTTTTAGCATGAAGGCTATCAAGTAACATACTTGCACACACAAAGCCTATGGTTTTTAAAAGAGAGAAATGTGGCAACCAGGTGGAAAGAACAAGGTAATTTCAAAAGTCCTAGCTCTCTCTTGGCAGGGGATTTGGGTAATAGCTTGCCAATTGCTGGTTACTGCTGCCAAGGACCAGGACTGCTGTGTTCAAATTGCTGGCAATGGCCACCTATTGTTTGTGAATTTCTGTCTTAGCAGGGACTCTGCAGAGAGGCTACTCCAGACAGCAGGGAAGCGGATTTGGCCAATACTCGCAGGGGTCATCACTGCCTAGCAGAGAAGTCATGAGAGAGCAACTTGAGGAAGAGGATATCTATGAAAAATTTCCCTGAAAAATTTCCTGTATTTTTATCCAAACATAAATAAATATACACACGTGTGTGTTATGTGTATACACACACACACACACACACACAGAGAGAGAGAGATGGATTATGTCCTCTGCAATATAGGTCACAAAATAATATGAATAATTATCCACTCCAATCACTGAACCTGTACAAAACCACAGCTTGCAGCCTGCTGGCTCTTCTCGCTTGGCTGGTAGTCTATTCATTTAAGCTGGGTGGTGCTACAGCATACAATAGCTCATACAACCGGATGAAAGAATCCATTTGGAAAATTTTGTTTGATGAACTCAATATAGACACTTTGGCATCTCTTTTATAGCTTAATTCTCTAGTGTTGTCTGCTAAATACCGCAGAAAATGATTTGAAATAAAACTTGGCTTTTAATTCTTGAAGGTTTCTCCCCTTTCTGGTCAACCAGCACTTTAGAGGCTCTGGAGTAAATTCCAACTCCCGCGTTTACAAGCTGTGTGATTTTAGGCACTTTTGCAAAAACTCTCCAAGCTTCAGTGTTCTCATCTATAAAATGCAGCTAATCGTAATACCTTGCTCTGGCTTGCTGGAAGGAAATGCAATGAGAGCGTATGTGGAAGGCAGCTCCCATCACTAAACAATGTTGGCTATCACTTCTCTCCGTATCCACGGTACACTGGACAAAAAACGCTGGCTCACGAGTCAGTGAGTCTGTCCTCAAGTTCTGATCCTGCTACTTACTCGTTGAGGGATCTTGGCAAGAGGGATTCCTGAATTTTATTGTTTTCAATGATAAACTGGAAACGATCCTACTGATGCCACACATTTCGGTGCATTATTGTGAGTATAAAACAACGGCTCTTAAGGATGCTTGGCAGATCCGCCACATTATAAGTCATCATCATCATCCTCAATCTCAGATGTCACTAAATGCCCACATCACAGCATTTCACATACCTTCTTCTACTATTCTTTGGGATCCACTAGTCAGTCTATCTTCCAGCTCACTGAGGCATGGAGCTGATGAGGAGAGAAAGGAATTTCAATGATAAGCTGAAGGTGGGTAAAAACTACAACCTTAATCTCCAACATAATAAAACTCGGTGACTCAAGCAGCAGAGAACATTCGGAATGGCCTTCTTGGTCTGACATAGTCTTATGTACAACTAGATCACATGCTCGTATTAAAATACGAGTTGTTGCTTGTCCTAAGTGAGAAAACGTCCTAATAGTGGAGACAATGCCCAAGAGAAGAAAAATGTGAGTGAGTCTGTAAGGAAATGCGAATTCAATAGTATCTATTTCCTTTCCAAGATGAAGAAGCAATTTTGGGCATTTGGAACTATTCTGCCCATAAAAGAAGAATTCTATAATGGGGGTTTCAGGCTTATATGGCTTTAGAACCAGACAATATTATGATCTTGATAGGTTAATCAGCCAGACTTCCTTTTTCAAACAATTGACTTAATATACTAAATAAAAGAGAATATAAGCTTGATGCCAACACACAACGGTCCTTGCTGGTGGCCAATGAAAACTGCAAATGCCAACTTTTCTCATTTCAATGTTATAAATTCTAAATTCCATGCACAGAACCAGTCTTACCATTTACAAAAAGCTTTGTTTCAGACTGTGTTTAAGAGATTTTGCTCATAGTAAGCAAACTCCCTCTTTCTTCTCTCCCGTCTGCCTAAAACAAATGCACAAGTATATCTTTGAAAAGATCTTTTTACCGATACAGAAAAGCGACATGGCTGCAAGTAAATTGTTATAAACGTCCTAAAATGTGAAATGTTATCACCATTAGATTCAGAGAAGCGACCTGAACTTTTCCACATTAAAAAAATATCATCATGTGAATTTCCTTTCCCTGTTCTTTTCTCACTAAATAAATACATACGTAAAATAATTCAAGGACTAGAAGAGACGCCTCAGCGCATCCCTGCGTCTACCCAGAAGAGCCTAAGAAAACAGCTATGGCTGAGCGAGTTCCCTGGCACGGACATTCCCCAAGCAGGAGGTTCTGCTAGGACGAATCATTATCCAAAGGTCTCAGCTATAACTGGTTCGAAAAGCCCTTGAGAGGCCAGAATACAATTTCTTTCCTCTCCAGAGAAGAAAAGTAAGGCTCACGGAAGGCGAGTAACATGTCACTGATTCTGCAAGTGACTCAACTGGGCACGAGGGTCAGATCTGTCAGATGCGGTGGGCTCAAAAGTCCACGGTTCCACACGAAGGGGCACTGCCTCTCATTTGTCAGGATCCTCTTCTGTAAATAGAGGCCTTGGAATTAATAAGATGATCTCTAAGATCTCATTGGGAACATACACTGTATAAATCATGGGCTTAAAGACTGCCCTGAGATTCCAGCCACAGGGGCCCCTACAAGGCACCCCTTGGCCCTCCTTTCGCCACGCCTCCCCCTACAAGACCAAGAGTCTGAGGAGCCAAGGAGATGTGCCCACGTGGTGATGGCGCAGGACCCTCAACACACATTCCACAGTCTAGCTTCTAGACCAAGCTCTGGTTTCAGGGGTTCTAGAATTCTCTGCCTCAGTGATCACCTCTGGCCTGTTTCCAGGCCCGAGTGGGTCTCTTCACTGGATCCATTCTCCTTGGGGTAGGTCATGCCTCCCCAGTCCCCAGGACAGAGGGCTGGTTAAGAGGCAGGTGTTGGGGCATGAGCGATCAGAGCGTGACCCTGTAGCCTGGGCTGTTCACACGCTTGCACCTGGACCAGAGTCAGGGCAAGAAGAGAAGCTGAGCAGCAGGAGGGAGCTGGCAGGGCCCGCTCTGCCCACTCCACTTTGTCTGATACTCTTTGGGCACAGAAAACTCTACTTTCAATCACAGCCTTTCAGATTTGAATATCTGTCAAAGTCGGAGGATGGAACATATTTTATGAACAGTTTTGCTAGCTTGACTTATTACTTTTAAATATTTATACTTGTGGGCCTCTGTTTGTTCTCTTTTGGATCTCAGACCTGGGAAAGTTAAGGCTAGAGGCTTGTTTTGGTAGGCTGGCGCCTACGACTACTTCTTTTAAAAAATTTTTTAATTATAGTTGATTTACAACGTCCTGTCACTTTCTACTGTACAGCATATTGACCCAGTTATACACCTGTATACACATTCTTTTTCCCATTTTGTCTTCTATCATATGCTATCACAACCGACTGGATATAGTTCCCTGTGCTACAGTGCAGGACCTCACTGGTGATGTATGCTAACTGTCATAGTTTGCTTCTACTAACCCCGAACTCCCCATCCATCCCACTCCCTCCCCTTCCCCCTTAGCAACCCCAAGTCTGTTCTCCACGCCTGTGAGTCTGTTTCTGTTTGTAGAAAGGCCAGTATTTTAGATTCCACATGTAAGTGACATGGTATTTGTCCTTCTCTTTTTGACTTCACTTCACTTGGTATTAGAATCTCCAGTTCCATCCATGTTGCTGCAAGTGGCATTGGAACTAACACTGTATAAAAAATCAAAGGATTTTTCTCATGAAAACAGTGATCTGTGGCATCTCTTGAAGAAAAAGCTGGTGGCTCCAAGGTAGCTGTCTGGACTCAATCATCCTTTGGGATTTAAGCGCGGCAGCCCTCTTTTGGTCAAAGCGGGGGACCGTCTGTTTGGCCACCTTCAGGGGTTTAAGGTAAAGCTCCAGGCTGGACCCCCGCAGCCAGCGTTTTCTGCGCAGCTATTTGACCAGGCTCCCATCACTCCCTTATGTTACCTACTTGCCTGGTAGGCGTCTGAGCACAAGACCCCTGAGGTGAAGAAACCTTAAGGTATTAGCTGCATCACCTCCCCTAACAGGATCATCCAGGAAAATTAATCTAATGGAGCTTGTTTTGTGAACAAATAAGTGTCATTGGATGTGACTGAAGATCTAACCCCTGGTCTCGTGCGTGACTCTCTCACTTAAGACAAGAAAACGTGCAGTCATCACTTGAACTGAGAGGGAAGTCTCTTTAACTCTGTCTTTCTCTGGTTCAGGCTGCGCCCGATGAGCAGTGTGTTAAAGAGGTCTCTCCTGACTGTGCTCACAGAAAGCAAATACCCCCTTACAGAGCTTGTTGAAAAATAATGAATCCAGACAATGAGAATATCATTTGTATCCTCGTGTTGGAACCTGAGTCTTGGAAAGAAGGGCAGTGTTGTTTGTGCTCCACTGTGACAATACTATTTTTTCTTGATGGCAAAAACTCTAGGACGGCTCTCATTTCCGTGAAGATCAGAAGGCAGCGGGCATGGTGCATGAGAGCAAAATTAATTACGGCCTCGACATCCCTCCGCAGTGTTTTCTCCTCATCATGTATTAATCTTCTGGGTACTATTCTACATGTTACACTACGGAGTATGAATGGCTGTTAATATGCTGTTGCCAGGTTAAAGTACTCGAGAATATGTGAAGATGGCAGAAAACAAATCCCAGAGAGAAATGAAACACTGTTTTCCTGAGCTTATGATTACCATACAAATAGACTCCATCTGAATTTAAATTACAAGGACAAAAAAAAAAAAATTCTTTACATTCACTTAAACACACTGACAAGGATGGAAGGGCAGAGGCACTGCAGCCTGAAGTTCCCAGGCTATTATCACCATGTCTGCAGCTTCCCATGCAAAACCACAATCAGACACCACACGTTTGCTTTGAAACTTGGAAAGTATCATGTTGCAAAACATTACAGCAGACGACATTTCTTGAATTAAAAGCAAAAATCTGTTATCTTCAACCACAGGGAAAAGTTATTATAAACAACGTATGGAAAATCTAACAAGCAAGAGGAGAGGGGAAAAAAAAAATGACAATTTCTCCAAGTACCGTTGTGACTATTTCTAGGATCAAAAGCTTAATTTTAGAACTGCCGGGTCCCATCCTACTACCAGTTATCATCTCAAGATGGAAAGGCTATTTGCTAAGCAACAATATGTTCAGAGGTGGCTCTGAGACGGCTTTGGTACAGAGCATGAAAACACCCATGACTGCACAGGAGAAAACGCTGTTTTGAAATAGATGCTGGACAAGGCAAATTCCACACAAGGCCAGGACAGTCGGGAAAGGATGTGCCCAGCCGCCTCTGCTTCCACACCTTCATGGACACCTTGTCTCCCCTCATTGACCCACTTGGCAACACCTGCACATATTCAAGATCAAGTTCCCATGACTCCTACTCCCTGACCTCTTGGCTTGAAAGGTTCATGCATGGCCTCTGGACAGAGGAAGTACAGCTTTGGACCTCATTCTTTGCAATCTCTCAGAGTAAGAATTCTGGCAAATGTATTCTTTTCACTGATCTACCCCTGTATTCATGTATTCATTCTACAAACGTTTCCTAAATATCCACTCCTTGCCAGTTACTGTTCACGATAGACTGTACGATGGCCAACAGACATACAAGAGCCCTGTCTTCCTGGAGCTTCCATTCTAGTGGGGAAATAAAGAATGAGCAAAGGGAGGGCACGTGAGCCTAGTGTCTCTCTCTCCGCCACCCCTGTTAGTGGGTCCATCGTAATAAAATATTCAGAGACCTCACAACAGAGGGGTAAGTGCTAATGAGAGTCATAAAGCAAGGAGGGGCCTAACGAGAATTAGGATCTGCACTACTAGAGGGGGTGCCCAAGCCAGGCTGCAAGACAGGGTGGTCCTGGAGGAAGGTCTGAAGGAAATAGTGAGCTAATCACGTGGTAGGGGGTGTCAAGGGGAAGAGCATTCCAGGGAGCGGGACCAGCAGGGGCCATGGCTCCAGGGCAAGAGGGTGCCCAGTGCTCAGGTGACATAAGGCAGGCCGTGCCCAGTGGGGTGTGAGGGGCAGGTGCAACCGACCAGACGCTGTCCTTAGAGGCCAAGGGACGAATTCGAGGCTTGGACTCAGACTGAACATTTTCGAGCCTCTGTGGAGAGTGTACGTCAATTACAGCCTGTGCCTCTGACAGCGCCGTAAGACCTCGGCACAGTGTCTGGCACCTCCTCTCAAAAACTGTCAGAAGAGTGTCAGTCCCTTCACTGCCATATGGCCCAGCCACAAGAGTGACTGTCCCCCCGCTTGAGCAGGAGCTCCCTGAGGGCTGCAGCAGGCGGTGACGCCCTCCTACTCCCAGAATAAGGGCTGCCTGTCGGAAGTCCCGCAAGTCTCTGTCAATCCTGAGAGCGTTCCTCGTTGGGGACAGGACTCTGGGCACCTCTAAGGGTGACTCTGCTAAACCTCAGCTTTCACAGTGTGATTTGCTTTCTGGGTTGGAGGAGACGGGTCAGTTCGCAGCAGAGTATGTATGATTTGCGGTTAAAGCAGATGGGCAGCTCTACATTTATATCGGAAAGGATACCAGCTCTTCACACCAGCATCCTTTTAGACATGTGTTCATTTTTTTTAAGTTTTATGGAAGTACAGTGAATTTACAAGGCTGTGATAATTTCTGCTGTAAAACAAAGTGACCCAGTCATACACATACACATATCCATTCTCTCGCAGACTCTCTCTCTCTTTTTTTTTTTTTTTTGCTTTTTAGGGGCCACACCCAGCAGCATATGGAAGCTGCCAGGCTAGGGGTTGAAATCAGAGTTACAGCTGCCGGCCTACAGCACAGCCACAGCAACACGGGACCCGTGCTGCACCTGCGAACTACATAGAAGCTCATGGCAACACTGGATCCTTAACCCACTGAGAGAGGTCAGGGATCGAACCCACACCCTCATGGAGACTAGTCGGATTCGTTTCTGCTGTGCCACAATGGGAACTCCTCTCAGATTCTTAATGTTCAAGTGAGTACTGTTGCAATAGGGAAGAACACATCTGACTCCAAGTTAGATCCTGCACCAAGAAGTTTGCAACAACCAACCATGCCCCTCCCTTACCTGGACTTTAAAAATGCTTTGCTGAAACTCTTTGGGGAGTTCAGGGGGCCTTGATCTCTCCTTTCTCCTTGCACAGCCCTGCGATAAACCTTTCTCTGCTCCAAACTCTGACCTTTTGGTTTGTTTGGCCTCAGTGTGCTTCGGACACATGAACTTGAGTTAAGTAACACTGGAGGCCGCAAACAGAACCATCTGAGATTCTTCTTTCCATAAAAGGGCTGAGAGTGGGGTTCAAACACACTCCGGCAGTGCATGGAAGTACTGGTTTACAATCATGCTTGCTTGCTTGCTTGCTTTTCCTTCTTTCTTTCTGAAGGGCTGCACCTGAGGCATATGGAGGCATATGCAGGGATCTAATCGGAGCTATAGCCACTGGCCTACACCACAGCTCACAGCAACGCTGGATCCTTAATCCACTGAGCGAGGCCAGGGATCAAACCCGATTCCTCATGGATCCCAGTAAGTTTGTTAACTGCTGAGCCACGAAGGGAACTCCAAGGTTTACAATCATTCTTGTCTTGACACGCAACCTACAATGTGGGGGAAATTAAAGCTACTTATGGGTAAGGAGCTATTGGTTCAGTAGGGATCAATAAAAATGACCTGAAGTACTGCAAAGATTGTCACATAGGTCTGCAGGGAGAGAGCGGTGGCAGGCAGACCCTTGCTACCCCGAGGGAAGACATGTTACTACTTTTGCACTCCCAGGGCCAAGCGCAGCATCTGGCAAAGAGAAGGTTTTCCGTATGTGTTTGTGGAATTAATTCATTGTTAATTATTACATAAGTCAAGGCACAACAACATTATCAACTCATAGAAGGCCAGAGAGGAGTGCATTTATTTATGATGAGTTTAGCACACAGACCAAACTCCTAGTATACACAATACACTACTCGCACTGTTTTGCTCACAATGAGGTTTGTAGACACCTGGCCCTGCTTTGACCCAACTCTCTTTCTTTATTTAAACTCCCAGTACAATGGTTGGCCTTCCTCAAAAATAAAAGATCTATGAAGAGCGGGTTAAATAGGGTGGTTTAATAATGGAGAGGTTGAAATAAAGGATCTAAGTAACGAAGATTCGGGCTGCTTTTGATTCTGAGGTGTAACATTCTACTCCTAGAGAACTTTCCCACAGGTTGCTTGGGTAGACGTTCATCTTATAAAAGAGGTTCGTCTACACCTATCACACATAAACAGGTGAGAGGTTTCATACTGTGAAGGATCATATAAACTATAACTATGATTGCAGTGATTATGTCTATTAGCAGAGACCAACTCCCATGTTCCTCCTGCTGATGAAAGTAAAAGGCATTTCCCAAATCATTATCTGCTTTCTCCCTCTACAGATCAAATCACACTAAAATCCAACCTAATAAACTAACAGTGTCACAGAGGTGGAAGGTGCCTGTGACATTGTTTTAACCACACCCACAACTTTAACCCTTTCAGTGAATGTTAACACCTGGCACAACACTGACGCTGCCATTCCCAAAACACTTGGATAATCTAGGATAAAGCGATTTTTTTTTTAAAAGACGCGTGACGGCCTCATTTGCCTTTATGAACATTTATGAAATATCCAGCACCACACACATTCCGATGACTTGCAGACTACGTCAATATAAAATGTATTTCAGTTCCTCGGAGGCAACTGAATCCAGAGATGACATTGGGAAAATAGTTCAAATGCCAAAGGGAAGCTTCAACAAAAGCAATTAGGAGAATTTCAACAAGGATTGGGTTTCAGAAGCGTGTGCTTTATGCTACACAAGAAGTTCAGAAACCTCTATGCCATATGAATAAATGATACATATTATCCAAAGCATGAATTTCCTTCCTCCCTCCCTCCCCTTCTTCCACATTTCCTTGGAGCATGCGCTGTGTGTACAGCACTGTTTCTGGCTAACAACTGTCTTACTTCCGATTGCACCCCCGGTGCCCATCGCAGTGTTTGGTACACAGGAAATGCTCCGTAAACAACAACAAAAATGGAATCAATGAATGAGTCAACAGATGATGACTAAGCAACAATACCTTTCACTCTGAAGAATCTCATTTTCTTAGGACACACAGGCTGGCACATTTCTTACACTATGAACAGCCTAAGAAATAACAGAATATTTACTTGGTTTTGCTTGCTTTTGCCACAGATCGCTTGGATGCTGGCAACCAGTGAAATGCACCCGAAGAAAACTAAAAATCACCTCAGACAGATTAGCTCATAGGAATCCAGGTAGACAGCAAAACCTCAAGGGGCATAGCTGTACGGGAAACCCAGCGACGACGACCTGTGTCGAAAAAGTGTACTGTGGTTTCTTTACCTCAGGCCGAGAGGACGTGGAGCAAGAACAAGACTTTGAAGATACATGATCCATGTGAAGAGGCAGAAATTACTGGAATTCAAAATATTCTCTCACGCTCAACAGTGGAAGCTTCACAGCTCATAAGATTTATGGGCAGGAGTCTCATGAAAAGAAACCACACCTCGATTCTTAGCATCTATGATTAATTTGGGGAAAAGATGGGCTTTTGAGTCTGTTTCCAGCGGTTTTCCTTTAATGGAAATGGGCCAGAATGGTATGGTCCCACCTGGTGTTTATACAAAGGCAGCCTCTTCACCAAAGCAGTCGGTCCAGGAGAGGAGCAAAAAAGCCTGCGATCCCTGAAACAAATGCCAAGAAGAAAGGAAAAAATGCCATGAGGCCCAGCTACGGACGCCGTGGGAGGAGTCTTCAAGGTCACCCTTCAGAGTCTGGTGATTCTCAACCTACTTACTATTCTAATCCCTTATTTCTATGATGTCTCAGCAGATGAGAAGCTGCAAATTAGAAGGCAGAGCCCTGGAAGAGAGAGGCGTGCTGATAACAGACCGAGTGCTGGCAAGCTGAGCGCAAGCGAGGAGGCCCACACAGGAGTGCATTTGATGGCCCTAGACAGCAATGAACGGTCCGAAGGGAAAGCCTGTATCCATGACAGATGACATAATTTGCTGGGCCCCTTGCAAAATGAAAATACCAGGCCTCTTGTTCCAAAATGATTATGAATTTCCAGACAGTGCCTGCAGGGCCCTGAATCCACACAAGTGGCCCTTTGGAACATGGGCTCTAGGTGACGGCCCAGGTTGTAGATGCTTGAAACCAGACCTGCTGGTATCATCATGTTCCGTACACTGTGCTTCAAGGTGAAAGACACATTGTGTTTTGTTTTGTTTTGAAGGGCCGCACCCATGGCATATGGAGGTGCCCAGGCTAGGGGTCAAATCAGAACTGCAGCTGCTGCCACAGCAATGCAGGATCCAAGCCATATCTTCCAGTCTTCCACCTCCACCACAGCTCAGGGCAACACTGGATCCTTAACCCGCTGCACACAGGCCAGGGATCAAACCCATGTCCTCATGGATACCAGTCGGATTCTTAACCCCCTGAGCCACAATGGGAACTCCACAAGGTGAGAGACACATTTGGATACACTTTGGAAGGTGGTCCGAGAACACAAATCTTTCAGTATTGTTTGAGCACTTAAAGGGTTAGACTGCAGTTCTAAGGGAAACCCACTGGTGTGGGATTCCTCCATCTTAGAAGGTGATAGATACGCCTGAAATTCCCACATGCAACTTCAATAACAAGCTTAGGCTGCACCCTCACACATAGGTTTTTCCCTTGGTTGGAGTGTCTTTTTGTCTCGTAAAACCAGTCTGTTCTTTTAGGGCTGAAAAATGTCTATGTCTTTGTGTTCCTTCCACACTTATGCACAGAGTTCCAAATCCAGAAAGACTTATAAAAGTAGAGAGGAGTAAAAACACAAAATAACTCAAGCCATCTACTAATCATGAGAACTCAGCAAAGAGCTGACAGAGATTACTGAAACCATCTCTAATATTTGTACACATGTGCACATAAATATAAATCCACCAAGTATATATGAGTATCGGTAAAAGTGAGACTTTGGAGACTGATCATCAAAGCCCATTTTGCTATGAAAGTCATTTCATTGGGCACTAAAAACACTTACATACAAAATTATAGAAATATGTCTAAATATAGTTTCATAATAAACCATCCTAACAAATAACTCTATTTCCCGTTCATGGACATCATTTCTTCAGAGGCAAGCATCTTGCACGGTGACAGAAAACAATTTAACTAAGTAAAAAAAAAAATGAACAATTTAGTATGTACATAGCCAAGATGAAGTGTGTCTTTATAAAACAGGAAATTTTACAGAGACGAGAAATTAACTTAAGTGGTAGGAGGTAAAATTGGATTTGTCTTGCTTAACTGAAGTATCTGTAATGGCAACATATTTAAAAACGGTGCATTGGCAAAGGCTCTGCATTTTCTGCCTGTAATCGTCTGTTTCTAATGTGATGGATTTATTTCACATCTCCTCACTCACGTTCTTAGATGTTTTACTTCCGAAAATAACCAATAAATATAATCATTTATTATTGCCGGAAAAAGTCCCATAAAAGCCCTTAATATTATTTACTTAATCTCTTCACTTGAAAGCTGTGTGACAGCAGCAATGAATGACAGTTGATGGTGAGAAGATTCTGCACTATGAGATCTTCAAGTCTTAAAAGGCTCTTGTTTCATCATCCTTGGATCCTCTGCATAGTATACTGGTACACAGGAGATACGCATCAAAAATGAACCTTTCATATATATATGATACCTTCAAGGCATTTAATCAGTCTGATTCTTTGTCAATTTTCAAGAAAGTATTCTGCATTAAGCAAATCTTGATGAACGGCAAGGATGTTGAATGCACTGAATAATAACTATAATCGTTAATATCGGTTGAGCAGGTTGTATGTACAAGGATAAGCCAAGCGCTTTCTAAGATACATGAATCCATTAAATCTTAGTATCCCCATTTTCCTGATGGACAACCTGATTCATAAGTTAAGAAACATGGCTAATACCCTAAGGCTTGTATATGAGCAAGATAGGGCTCCAATCCAGGAGGAATCCTGGCTTTTCATGGGTGTATGTGATGAATTTTACAGGGTGAAAGTCTGAGAAGACAGGTGGTTATCATGCACATCTTGTTCAAAAGATTAAGGATAAACAAGGTTTGTCTAAAACAGAATAATTTGCTTTTCATAGAATTATTGGCAAATTTTCCTATGGAACACTACAGGTAAAATTTAAACCAGCAAATATCCATCTAAGAACCATTAATAAAGAGAGACAGGGCTTGACCCCAGTACATGCTGGAGACCATAACTATTTTAGGTCATGACCCATAGAATTTCACAAATAAAAAATGAAAAGTGATGACTGACATTCAAGCTAATGTAGATGAAAAACCCCAGCAATAATGTGACTTATGAAGACAATGCCTTCTACTCCTTTCTCCCTCATCACCATATCCGAAGTCTTCTTAGACTTTCACCTTTGCGCACAACTGACATCAGAGAACACGTCTTCTTTCTTGAGCCTTTCTCCTGACTTGGTTCCCACAGCAACAGTCTGTGACAGTTCATTTATTAAAGAGACCGTCATTTCAAACTTGGATGGAAAAAGTATATACTATTACTACAGGGGACACAGGAGAATCTAAGGGCAAAGAGTCCAGCTGAGGTTCATGGTCACCTGGACCAGCCATTGGAAATCCTTCGGGATCAAGCCTATCAGAGCCTGTCTGGCTCTCAGCTGCTTCCCGCCCACAGCAGCTGTCTTAGTCCATCTGGGTGGCTCAAACAAAATATCACTGACGTGGTGTTTTATTTTTTATTTTTTTTATTTTTTATGTCTTTTCTAGGGCCGTTCCTGCGGCATATGGAGGTTCCCTGGCTAGGGGTCTAATCGAAGCCATAGCCACCACCAGGGCCACAGCAACGCCAGGTCGGAGCCCCGTCTGCAACCTACACCATAGCTCATGGCAGCACCGGGTCCTTAACCCACTGAGCAAGGCCAGGGACCGAACCCGCAACCTCATGCTTCCTAGTCGGATTTGTTAACCACTGCACCACAACAGGAACTCCTGACTTGATGTTTTATAAACAAGAGAGATTTATTTCTTCCTTGGAAGTCCAAGATCAAGATGTGGCAGATTCAGTGTCTGGGGAGGGTCCGCTTCCTGGTTGACGGACTGCATTTTCCAGCTGCTTCTGCACACGGCAGAAGGGGAGAAGGATTCCTGAGGTTTCTCTTATAAGGGGCACTCATCCTATTCATAGGGGCTCCACCATCATGACAGAGTGACCTCCCCAAACCCTGCCTTCAAATGCTACCACACAGGGGGGTGGGTTTCAACATATGAATTTTAGGGGGACACAAACATTCACCCAGAGTTGTCAGGGTTTACAGTGCCTCAATTCCCCTGAGCCAGAGATCATCTCTGAATCCCAATAACGAATTCCTGGAAGAGAGAATCCGGGTCCCAGCGTCAAGAAGGGACGCACCGAAGATAAGAACTCAGAGAAAAGGGATGATGCTCTGGGCTGGGCAGAGACCTCCCACGTTGCTGTCTTCTCTGTGGGATCTCAAGTCTGATGTTCCTTTGCACTACACCCCCCAACTGTCTTCACCTCCCCTCTTCACCTCTTCTCAGAGCCACCGAGTCCTAGGTGACTGTGTTTCCACGCTGCCTCTCCCATCAGTCCCCTTCTTCCCTCCCTTCAACATCACTGTCATGTCAAGACTCAATGACCATTAGACACAGGGAGGGATTCCGGGCCTTCGATGGCCGATAAATACACTTCCTCATATCAGCTCCCCATCAGGTGGTAGTGGAGGCCCGGGGTTACGCAAAGGCTGTTAGAAGCAACGCATGATGTCTACCGAGGAGCAGGACATGGAGAAGTGGTAGATTATGAGGTTTTTGATTCTTAGTCATACCCTAGGATTGATAGGTGAGGATCCTGAAACCTATAGACGTGAGACAAATGGGTCCACTGTTAAAAGAGTAGCTAGTGGCAAGACTGAAGTAGAATCTGAATAACCCAGCTACCACTACTAGTGCTCTTTTCAAGGCATCATACTAATTTACTCCTGGGAAAGAGGAACACCTAAAATTAGGAGAGAAGTTTCTAGACGCCTGAGGGAGGACTCTCTCTCCAGTCCACTTTTCAGCCTCAACTTAATTTAAAGGATCATATGTGTGGAAGTCAACACAGCAGACAGGCACAATCATATGTGATCAAACTTAATGAACCTACTGGTAAAGTGTTACACTTATCCCTAAAGTTGGAAAACACCAGCAGCCTAAGGCCTTAATCATACAATGTGGATGCCAAATTAGCCAAAATAAGCCCCATGCATGTGAAGACAATATCATTTTACATTTATGGAGAGTTTAGGAGTTTCTGCTGTGGCACAATGGGATCGGTGGTGTCTCCAGAACACTGGGACACAGGATCGATCCTTGGCCCAGCACAGTGGGTTAAAGATCTAGCATTGCTGCAGCTGTGGTGTAGGTTGCAGCTGTGGCTCAGATCTGATCCCTAGCCTGGGAACTCCACATGCCCTGTGGTAACCAAAAAAAAAAAAAAAAAAAAAAAAAAAAAATGGAAAGGAAAAAACCCTACATGCTAAACACTTGTTAAAATACCTTATATTAACTCAGCTAATCTTGGTGGCAAGGCAATTCGTTAGTTACGGTAATTATCCCCATTTTCACAGAGGAGTAAACTGAAGCTCAGAGAGGTTAAGTAATGTGCCCAGCATGACACAGCTAGGAAGTGGTAGAGCTGGGATTCAAAGGCAAAGACATATGATGCAGTGTCCAGCCCCTGAGACACTACTCCATGTGCCTTCTCTCCTCCCAGTGTTGTTATGAAGCCTGGCCACGACAGTGAATGGCAAAGTGCTAAATAAGCATTTGTCCTTGTGCCATGAAGTCGTGACACTGCTGTTAACAACTCACCACGGGTTGGGGTTGTGATACTATTGCTAGATTCCCATATGCTTTTTTAGAATAACCAACCTCAACATAAATAAAATTTATATATTCTTAAAACACTTGTCCATTTTTATAAGACTGTCAAGAAGCTAGGAACTAAGTCATTTAAAGATGACAGCAAATGTCAAGATAAGAGTATGCAGTGACACTAATATTAAACCAGACTTTGGGTTCTCAAGGTCAATGGCGAAACTACATGTCATCCTGTAGTTACTTTTCAGGTATAAACTTTCAGTGCTTTGAAAGAAAAGTGTTTCCAGAGAATCTACTGCAAAGGGTTGAAAAGCGGCAAAACAAATGGGACTCTGATGAAAACCTGACTTACAAGGCACACAAATAACACTCGATAGTAACATCCACGTGGCCTGTGCCTTACCTAACAGGACTCCCCCAGACGGCTCCACATAGCGTGAGAGCATCATACACAGATAACCATCAGGAGTCCTGAAATGATGCTAATCATTCAATGCCACACAGGTCTCTCATCAAATCCCCTACTCCTTTTCTTTTATATTATTATTATTTTATTTTATTTGCCTTTTAGGGCCACACCCATGGCATATGGAAGTTCCCAGGCTAGGGGTCGAACCAGAGCTGCAGCTGCCAGCCTACGCCCCAGCCACAGCAACACCAGATTCCGGCCCTGTTTGCAACCGACACCACAGCTCACGGCTACACCTGATCCTTAACCCACTGAGCGAGGCCAGGGATCAAACTCGCATCCCCATGGATACGAGTCAGTTCGTCACCCATTGAGCCATAACGGGGACTCCCCCGTACCCCTTTTAGAAGCGGCCAAGTCATTAAACATAACCAATCACAAGTTCTGAAACACCAACAGAAAATGAACTAACTAAAGCCCAGATTGACCAATGCAAAAACGACTAAGTTCTTCACATTTGGTCTAAAGCGTGGAGCCGGGAACTCTGAGTCCTGGGCTCTGCCGACTACCTTTCCTTGCTGAGCAGACCTCCGCGTGCCCAACCCTGGACTCTACCCCGCACGGCTTCCACACAGGCTGCCATGACCGAGACCCACAAACCGGCTGGCTGGACCCAAGAGAGCTTGCTTCTCATCCAGTCCTGGAAGCTAGAGGGGGACCCTCTGGGTGTCGGCAGGGCCACGTTCCCTCTGAAGGCTCCAGCGGAGGATCCTTCTTTACCCTCGCTGGCTTCCGAAAGTGGGCCGTCTCTGCTGTTCTTTGGCCTCTGGAAGCTGACTTTCCACCTCTGTCTCCCTCTCTCTCTCTCCCATGACTGTCTTCTAAGTCTGTGTCTCTGTGTTCGAACTTCCCTCTTCTGAGACAGGAAAGCAGTCCCTGGACTAGGGGCCACCCTAAGGCAGCTGGACCTCATTTCCACAAAAGGTCACATTCCTGGGTAAAGGGGGCTTAAGAGTCAATATGCCTTTTGGGGGGAGGCACAATTCAACCCCTAAACACCTGCAAAGCAGAATGCGTACAATCATTGGGACGAGTTCCCTTAGGACCAGGGTCATTGACACAGATCATTAACGGGCTCACTGCATTGCTCACGTTTTCCCATTCAAGGGCACTTGTCTTTAGCATTGAGAACCCCCCACCCGACCACTGCTAGCTGGGCACCACCAGCTAGGTGACCTTGGCAAGTCACTGAGCTGCCCAGAGGCCAGTGTCTTTCCGGGACTGTGGGGAGAGCTAAGTCAGCTAACAGGTGAGAACACCCGCGTGGCTGGGGCACGAGCTTCGGGGTTTCTCTTCCCACCTTCCCATCCCCCTCTCTCCCCCGGGGGAGGGAGGAGACACCCACTTAGGAGGATCCAGAATATCCCTCACCATGTCGTGGAAGAATGAAGAGAGGAGGGCAGTGGTTTCAATTAAAAGGCACTGTTTCTTCTCAGAACAGAGGAAAGTAATAAACCAATGCAGTAAATTACAGCTGTGGAATTAATGCCCAGATAGAAGAAATAAAAGGGAAATTTATGACCTTAATCTATCTCTTCTTTTCATATATATAACTCCATCATCTGCTTTATTTATGTGACTCTATCACCCTCCCAAATAATTCTCAGTCATTTCTAGCAGCAGCTACACCAGCAGCTGAGCCCCGGGGACAGGCTGGGTATTGACTGGGTATCTAGGAACACGGTGCCCCTTCCTCATCCCTCCCTGATAGGCTGGAGGATGCACAGCCACACAGAATGAGCAGCATCCGCCCCCTCAGGGCAGCGCCTCTGTACCACCTGTGCGCCCAGGGTAGGGCCCCAGCCGGGCATCAGCAGCATGTCTCTTCCCTCCAGCTCGTGCCTGCTCAGTCTCCTCCCTCTTTTACCCAAGTGCCCCACACCTCCCTGTAACGCAGTTTTATACAAGCTGGCACTCGAAACCAACACATGATCTATTAACTCTATTCCAATAAAGTTAAAAAAAAAAAGTTAGCCTCTGAAAATCCTTTTGCCAGGCAAGTCATTAACTCCAAAATCTGAAACTATTTCTCCTGAATGCTGTTGCCTATTTCACAGCCCTGTCCATCAACACTGGACTTAATTTGGGGGTCCAAGCTTTCCTTCCTATTTCGGATGGTGGCAATCATCCCCGCTTAGCAAAGTCTTTATGATCCCATGGTGTGTCCAAAGACAGTGGCACCCTGGAGCCCTGGTCTAAGCCCCGCGAAGCTACCGGTGCCCTGGGGCTTGTGAATGAACACTGCATGCTGGTAAGGGATGCCAGACCTCAGAGAGCCTTCATCTAGATACAGGACTGCAGAATCCCCCGTGGAGAGCAAGAGGGTTGTTTTTTTTTTTTCTTTTTTTTTTTTTTTCTATATCTATCAGGAGGCTGACACTAAGCAGGAACAGGATTTGGAGCTGCTTAAGCATCTCAAGGGAATAAACCCTGGGACCTTCAAAATAATCTCTTGATGCTGTTTGCTGAGGAACACTGCTGAAAACTGACTTTGCTGAGAATTTGGTCACCAGGCAAATCCTCTCCAAATACTCAGAGTTGAGAAAATGATAACTTCATCCACTCGCATTCTATGGGAAGTCTTATCCTTGTTTTGTTCTTATTTATTTACTTATTTTTTGCTTTTTCTAGGGCCGGCACCCGCGGCACATGGAGGTTCCCAGGCTGGGGTCTAATCAGAGCTACAGCTGCCAGCCTACACCACAGCCACGGCCACACCAGATCCTTAACCCACTGAGCGAGGCCAGGGATCAAACCCACAACCTCATGGTTCCTAGTCGGATTCATTTCTGCCACGCCACAATGGGAACTCCTTGTTCTTATTTTTGCTCATGGATTCGATTTCAAATTTTCCTAATGCCTTTCAAATACAAAGAACCTGGAGTCAGAGGGAAGTGAGAAGCAGCTCTGAATGTCTTTCCTTTTTTAAAAAAAATTTCACTTTATTACTATTAATCATATGTATTTGCATCTATATCTATTTATAGATATGTGCCCACAAGCACTTTTTTAAAAAAATGTGAACAATACCATCACACTCCACGGTAGTCAATCACTTTACAGACTTTGTTCTGTAAGGGCCCCATGAGGTAGAGTCCTCGACAATATTCCACGTCACTTCAGTAGTTCTCAATGGGGGCATTACTTCGGTAGCTCTCAATTTTTACTCCAGGGGATGTGTGACAATGTCTGGAGGTAGTTTGGCTGTAATGACTAAGGGAAGGGGCGCTATTGGTATCTCGCAGAGACCAGAGATGTTGCTAAATACCTTATAATGCAAAGCACAGCCCCCACAACAAAGACTTCTCCAGTCCAAAATGCCAAAGGTACCAGGGATGGGCAGGTAAATGAGGAGTATTAACAGATGGACACGACCAAACATAAAATCAACAAGGACCGACTGTATAGCACAGGGGACTATACCCAATATCTTTCAATAAACTATAATGGAAAAGAATTATATATATATATATATATATATATATATATATATATATATATATTATATATGCATACAAATTACATTGCTATACACCTAAAACTAATGCAATCTTGTAAATCAAGTATACTTCAATAAGAAAAAATGAAAAAAAAAAATGCCCAAAGTACTCAAGTTGAGAAACTCTGAAATAGGTATTTACATCCACAAACAGCATTTAAACAAAATCAAGCCACAGGAAGGAAGGCCAGGCGGCCGTCCACACCAGGTGACAGCACGTTCTCCCTTGCGATGCCCCACCCCCCCATCCAGCCCGCTGCACCCTCAGAACCCCGCGCCCATCCTCCAGCCCACGGTTGTGCGTAGTTGATCAAACGGGGAAAGGCACAGTCTCCCCAGGGACACGATGACAGGGCAGAAACGTTCCCTTTGCCCTTGTTCACGGGGAGCACATTCGCAGGGATGCAAAGGTCACTGCTGAATTTAAATAACCTCCCGCGATAAATCTGCATGAGGCCCATTTGTTCTACTGGACTTGCTGGATTAAATGAACACAATTTAAGGTTCTATAGGACAAGGCCTCCTTTCATGGCTGAAAGAAGGAGCGAGGGTGATTTACAGTTTCATACATACTCATTCGCAACATCATCTGCTTTGTGTCCGTACTTATGAATATCGACTCATCATCCAGCAGTCATTTCGACCCACTCAGGAGAGGTTAGCTTTCCGTGAGGAAGGGAGAAGGACCGAGAGAGAGGAACAGAGATTTCTGCCATGTTTTCACTGATGGAAAAGCATCCATATTTGTACCCTTGTCCCCTCACCTTGTGTGTTCTTTCTTTTTAGTCTCTGAGGTCATAACATGACGCAAGGTCTCCTGTTTTCCAGGAAAAGGTGGTTCTCTAAGCAGATTACCCCAGAATAGGACTGTGGACCAAAAGAAGGCTTAGCTCCCTTAAGATACCAGATTATTTTTGAGCACCCCTGTCTGAGAAGCTATCACTCTTTTTCTAGGGATCAACTCATATCAAATGATGAACTAATGTTCATTGATCCATGAAAGTAGTTCTGAATTACATTTAATAATGAATTCTGCTTAATTCTACATATTCAGAAATAACAGAAGTATATCTAAACATTAAGATAACCCAGCTTTTTTTTTTATTAACCACAAGTCTTAGGAATAATGATTTTGCTCATGGACCATTAAAGAGACAGGATATTCATTTTTTTCCACTTCATAAAACAGAAAGTTGAAGCAAGGGTCTGAGAATTGATGGGGCGGGGGGGTGCAGAGAGCACTTTGCACTCACGGCCAAATCGCAAAGCCCCGCCACTGCCATTTAGGGATAAATGGATCAGCTCCCGTTACCTGGTCCTCAGATGCCTCTCTCTGCACGGTGTTACCTCCCTCTTTTGTTTCTCATTGGATGCTGAAGTCTACAGTCTGGCGAATGGAGCTTCCAGGGGAGCCTTGTCAGAATCCTCTAGGAACTTGTTAGGAATGTAAATTATCAAGCTCCACCCCAGGAATCTGTCCTCTAAGAAGCTTGCCAGGTGATTATCGTCGTGCTGCAGTGTGGTCTGGGTTTTTCTGTCTCTGTTACCCCTCCTGGGAACACTTACCAGCTTTGTCTTACATCATACACCAAAAGGCAAGTTGAAAACATTTGGAGTTGGTTAAAAAATTAACAATAGCCAACATTTCGGTTAGTCATCCCTCCTGTTTTAATAGAGAAAAGTGTCCAGGGAGTTCCCTTATACCGCAGCGGGTTAAGGATCCAGCATTGTCACTGTGCAGCCTTGGACACCACTGGGGCATGGGTTCGATTCCTGGCCCTGGAACTTCCATACGTCGTGAGTGTGGCCAAAAATAGGGAAAACAATGTCTAAACCCAAGGGACTCAATAGTGAAGCATAGGATTGGAGGGATCCTACAGCTGACATGCTTTGGAAGAGGATCTTTCTCTCAACTCCCCTGAGAGGAGGAGAGGGCAGTGAATCTTCCACGTGTAAGTGCACTTTGTTCAGGTTAATCCCAAAGAGCTCACAGAAAAGGACAGAAAGCTGAGCTTTCCCTCCACTCAAATACAGGTGGAGAGGCCAGTGGCCAAAGTCTGTGCCAGAGGGAGACATCACAAGTGCAGGAAGGAATTTAGAAAGCCCGTGCCCGATAGTCAACCATCAAAAGTCTGGATTAAGTAAGGCTCAACTTTCATACAAACAGGCTTTCAACACAACATAAGCTAATCCTGGATCTATGTTTAATAGAGGCCAAGGAGAGAATAAAGGGATCTCTCTTAGGTATTTTTAACCCCTGTAAAAAAATTATTTTAATAGGCCTCTCAAAAGGACGATCTAAAACCCCAGACTTTAAAAAATCTAAATATCATCAAACAAAAAGAAAAGGGATGTGCATAGTTGCCACTTCTAATAGCTTCCACCACTGCGGACATTTATGACTCTTAAAATTCCTTTTCTGGAGTTCGCATTGTGGTGGAGGGGAAACGAATCCAGCTAGGAACCATGAGGTTATGGGTTCGATCCCTGGCCTTGCTCCATGGGTTAAGCGTCTGGTGTTGTCAAGAGCTGTGGTATAGGTCGGAGACGTGGCTCGGATCTGACGTGGCTGTGGTGTAGGTCGGCAGCTATAGCTCCAATTAGATCTCTAGCCTGGGAACCTCCATATGCCATGGGTGTGGCCCTAAAAAGCAAAAAAAAAAAATCCTTTTCTAAGGATATAAATCCTCTCCAAGTAGCTCAAGGAGCAATAAATGGGCTTTCAAGGTCAGCTTAACCTGTTTATAGTCCCTGGGTAATTTTTCACTGCTCTCTTCACAGTCTGTCCTGTTCTGCGGGGCCCACTTCAGGTCGGAAAGGGCCGCACACCATCTTCTCCCACTTCAGCTGCCACTGACCGCTGCCCTGCTCAGTCGTGCTGTCCTGGGCACAGCTTCTACTCCACAGCGTTTGACCATGTATTTTTTTTAAAAAACTTCCTTACACGCTTGCTAAGTACACTGCATGTATAATGCTTCCATTTTCCCCACGGGAAGAAATTCCCTGAACACAGAAACTATCTTATAATTCTGTTCCATCACCCGTCACACCAACACCTGGGGTCTAGAAGAGCAGTGACAAGCAGAAGTGCACAGGACTCTTTACACAACCCAATGGAAGGTTCCAGCATTACACACCAACTAGAAAGGAAAGTCTTCATTGCCTTTCACGGACGCTTCATTGGGGCAACATGGATGGATCTGGGGATTATCATACTAAGTGAAGTCAGTCAGACGGAGGCAAGTGTCATATGGCCTCACTCATACATGGAATCTTAAAAAAAAAAAAATCATACAAATGAACTTACTTACAAAACAGAAACAGACTCACAGATATAGAAAACAAACTCACAGCTACCAAAATGGAAAGGGTGGGATAAATTATATGTTTGGGATTAACAGATACACACTATTTGTGTGTGTGTGTGTGTGTATGTGTGTGTGTGTACACACAACATTTTATATATATAGTAAATATTACAGCCATCATAGATAAACAACAAGGTCCTACTTACAACACAGGGAATTATATTCACCATCTTATAATACACTATGATGGGAAAGAATCTGAAAAAGAATGCATATAGATGGATACAACTGAGTCATTTTGCTGTACACCCCAAACTCACATGAAATTGTACATCAACTAAACTTCCAAAAATAAAAAGACAGTGGGGTTGGGGAGTGGTCTGCTTGCAACTTACACACACTTGACTCTAGGAGGGAAAAGAGGATGATTAATGATAATAACAACAACATTTATTGAGTGCTCTACTAAATGCTAGCATGCTGCCCGTGCGTTAAATGGTTTCCACACTGTAGATATGATGACAATAAACATTCCAAAATCCTGGAGGAACTTCCCACCCCTGTTCCCCAAGTCAGCCTGGATGACCAATCAGCAGCCTGCTTGGATTTTCTTAGAAGTGCTAGAAGGAAGCATTAGAGCTCCTGCTCAGCCAAACAGACAGGTGAAAACCAGCCTGCTGCATGTCTCCTGCCCAGAACATGTGGGTAGGGCTCCGGCTGCTGACTAGCTAAGGTAGGCACATGCAAGGAAGCTGCTCTTGATTGAAATCAACTGCCCAGCCTGGAATTAGTCAAGGCTTCTCTGTACAGGCCAGAAAGGACCTCAGAGCAGCACAGCTTTTGTTTTCCTTCTTAAGCCACAAGAATTACTGAAGAAAGTCCATAGACTACTGACTCTGAGTGATTTCAGACCTGGCAGAAAGAAAGAAAGGAAGAAAGAAAGAAAGAAAGAAAGCAAGCAAGCAAGCAAGCAAGCAAGCAAGCGAGCAGGAAAGAGAGTTCTTTATGTAGAGAACAGAGTATTTATTAGAGAATTCTCTCTCCCTTCCTGGGTGCAGGGCATCTATTACCTGCTGCAGGCTGTGGACCATAAGTATTGACATCGTTTTGCATTCATCATTTTAATCTTTATTTATTATATAGCACATGGTCAAAGCATAACGAAACTCTATAAATTTCAGCTCTATCACAGAGGAAGGAATGAAAGGTCAGTTTTAGAGTCCATCCAGCTGAAAAAATCTAAAGCACAAATCTGACCTTAAATACACCACTTAGGTACACCTCCCCCTCTATTCCTAAAAAATGTTACATTAACATAACTATTGCAGACAAAGGCCATTAGAGAGAAAGAGAGTATGCCAAAAATTAAAACATCTCTTTAGAGAGTTTGTTGAGTTGGATGGAAATTGCTCCATAGGCAGCATTTTACTTAGAGCAATAAGCTTAACATATTACCCTAGACTTGCAGTTCTGCAAGTCTCCAAAGAAACAGGCAAAGTAATAACATGCTTCTTATAGGGCTTTACAGTTTTTTATTTTATTTTATTTTATTATTTATTTTATTTATTTATTTTTGCTTTTTAGGGCCACATCGGAGCTAGGGGTCGAATCGGACCTGCAGCTGCCAGCCTTTACCACAGTCACAGCAAAGCAGGATCCAAGCTGCTTCTGCGACCTACACCACAGCTCATGGCAATGTCGGATCCCCAACCCACTGAGCGAGGCCAGGGATCGAACCCATGTCATCATGGATATTAGATTCATTTCCGCTGCACCACAAAGGGAACTCCTAGGGCTTTACCGTCCACCAACAGCCTTCTAACACATCATGACATTCAGGCTTCAAAAGCAACCTTGTGAAGTAAGGGCTCACATTTTCATTTGTTTTCTCGATAAGAATCTGAGACCCAAGGAGGTTAAATGTTGTGCCTGTATCAGAGTTAAGAGCAGTCAGGATGGGGCATCAACTTTCTTTGCGGAGTGTCAATGTGCCAGGCACCGAGGTAAGTATTTCCTACAAAGACCCCCCATATCCTATACAGCAATGCTTTCTCACCAAAACCTGAAGTTGAGAGAGCTTTAATAACTTGCTCAAGCTTACAAAGCCCAGAGTGTCTGATTTAATCTGTTTCCCCTGCTGCAGTTACGGTGTTTCCTATTAAGACGTGTAGAGCAAGAATTTGAAAACCAGGACTTCTGATCCCAAATGTTACCTCCTCCAGGCAGCACTCCTTGACCACCACTCTCACCAACCCCATACTCAGTGAAACTCTTCTACCACCATCAATTATTGCACATCTTTCACTCACTCATAAATATCTGTCATTAATTTCATGTAGCTTTGGGTCCCTGAAAGGCATGGACCATTCCTTAAGTTTATAACTCAATTTATTAGATCTTCTTTGGAAACTAGCAGGCACAATAAATGCTTGGTGAATGACGAAATGGATAAACACAAGCCAGTGTTTTCTTACTGTAGGTCTGAGAATTACAAAGTATGCTATGCATTCCTTTTAGACAATCAGAAAACTTGGTCTAAAATATCATGCCTGGCACGAATCCCTTTTAAAAATCTACAGCAAGGACAGAGAATCATATACATATGATTATCACTCTTAGTATGCATTAGAGGCCAAATTTTGATAATATAGGACTTTGTGAAAATTCATGTGCAAACTTTTCAAAGCTGTATGAAAGACAGCTTTAGTTCCATGGGTCTACATGTTCTCTGCAAATCATGTGCACTCTATGCTCTTCGCATCCAACTCAAATTCTTTCCTGTGACATTTATTCTTTCCTTCAACCACGAGAGGAGGACAGACCAGTGGACATTGCCCTTGTGCAGTGTCTTTTAAAAAAGAGGGTGCTGGGTTCACTCTTACCGACTCAAGCGCCCTTGGAAAAAGAGGGAGGACTTGGAATCTGACTGGGGTGTTTCCGATTCCATAGGGGCTGTGACATATGAGGATGTCTGTGCCTTCGACTTCCTTCCTGGGACTTTTTTGGTCTCTGTTCTTTCCTCCCCTTGGCTTTCGAAAGCATCGGAATTCATGTCTCTGTCACCACGTCATACGCAGCTCTTGGCTACAGTGAGCAAGTGAATCAGGATGGTGCTTCTCACATGATAGGCGGCTTCCTTAATTAACAGGGCACTGAAAGGATGGGCTAGGCTCCAATTCTCTGAGTCTTTATCTTCAAGTTCAAGTCGACCTGAATCAGACACTAATGGCAGATGACCCCTCTCTGCCTTCTAATGAAAGGAGAGTCAGATCCGGACTCACCACTGTTTGAATACTAAACTCTACATAACACAAGTGACTGGCCCACTCATAATTGAACAAAAATCAATAGTTTAAAAAAAATTTGGCATTCTCTTCAAATTATGTTAATGGGAATCTGGCATTTATAAAATGCTTGGGGTCAGCTATATGTTGCTATTTTAACACACACGGACAGGAGAAATCATCAATGTTGTCAGTGCTTTGTTAGGAGCGTGAGGGTGGGACACGGCCCAACATCAAATGCCAATCACCTGGCCTATCTTTGGACTAGTATCAACAGCCCCGTGAGATAGCAACAGCATCTTTTTTTTTTTACATTCGTCTAAATTTCAATTCATTAAAACTATCTGTCACAACTCTGAGTGTGTTACTCTCTTGTGTAGATCTAAAACAAGTAAATCACAGGAAAGAAGTGAACTTCTGAGATTTACTCTGCAACGCATTTTGTTTTTGTTTTTGTTTTCTCCCCAGTGCCTCAGAATGCATTCTGCCAAACCCCACATTTGGCATATCTGCCCCCCCCCGCCACCTTTTTTTTTGTCTTTTCTAAGGCCGCTCCTGCGGCATATGGAGGTTCCCAGGCTAGGGGTCGAATCGGAGCTGTAGCCACTGGCCTATGCCAGAGCCACAGCAACGCAGGATCTGAGCCGCATCTGCAACCTACACCACAGCTCATGGCAACGCCAGATCCTTAACCCACTGAGCAAGGCCAGGGATCGAACCCGAAACCTCATGGTTCCTAGTCAGATTCGTTAACCACTGCGCCACGATGGGAACTCCAGCATCTCTGACCCTTTAAGTCAACATATTAAATTTTCCAGTACAATCTTAAGAATTTTTTTTGAGCAAACACCCAGAAAACTAAAAATTTATATATTTTATGTAAAGATTTAGACACTGGAAATTCTTCTAAACATTGACACTCTATTGATGGATAGAACAGAAATTAAAAAAAAAATCTGAGGCTTAAAATTAAGGTTTTAAGGAGATGATTTATAACAAGATGGACTAAGGACAAGCAAGAGAAAATCTCCTAGAAAAAGAGGTGTCACAAAGCCAGCTACCCAGAGAGCCCAGCATGGCCCAGCTTACTCTCTCCCAGGAAAGAGAAAGTGGCAGGCTGGCTCTCCGAATGGCCCCAAAACCACTTTTTATAATTATGAGTCAAGCAAATCTCAGGCTTCCCGAGAAAGCCTCTAATTTCTATTAGATCACTTCATGTCAGTGTCAGCTAAAATCAAAGAATGCCCACCAGGCAGAATGCTCACCTTTTCAGAAGCTACCCCCAAAAAGGGGGATGTTGTTCCCCACACATTAAAATAAATAAACAGGGTACAGCAAGCCTCAGCCTGATGAATGTAAAAGCTGGACAAACAACTTAAAAAAGGTCATACGAGCGTCCCCTTACCTGTTTTGCTGTTGATGGCAAAAAAGTTCTGAGGATTCCCACTCGTAATCCTGTAGGTCAGTTTTTCGTTGGAACTGGAGTCAGGGTCCTCGGCCTGGATCTGAATGACAGACACATCCTTTGGAGAGTTTTCCATGACAACAGGATAATAAATAGGTTCCGAGGTTAAGGGAGCATTGTCATTCACGTCTTCAATTTCAATGTAGACCTCGATAGTGGAATAGAGTGGAACAACGCCCCGGTCTGTGGCATAGACAGTCAGCCAGTAGGACCCCGTTGTCTCCCGATCAAGAATGTCTGCCGTAGAGATGACGCCTAAGAGAGAGCAGAGAAAGCGTGACTGCTATAGCAAAACTGGAAGACATTAAGTCAGTCAGCCCCAACGGAGGAGGGCTGGGCTAAGTCATCTTGGCACATGAAAACAAAAAAAAAAATCCACCATGTAAAATAAAATGAAGGTGTTTCTCTCTACATCAGAACATTATTTGCTGCATAAACCATACTAACTAGTTCTACTGTTTGAGGAGTATAAAGACATTCACAAATACTTAGATTGAATTTGGGGGATAGATACAGCTCAGTGCACGCATGCGAGCGCGCGCACACACACGCACGCACGCACGCGGACACACACACACGACAATTGGGAACAATGGGAAGAGAGTGGGCCAGAGGTCAAAACACTTCCCATGATGCATGGGAAACCAGTGCACTATCAGATCAATATTTCCATTTGACCTGATATTGAATTGATTTCCTATGCAATGAATATTTTATCTGTTCATTCACAAAAAATGAAAAAGACCTTTCAAATGTTCTTTTGCTGGTTGGGATGGAAAATATTTTGCATGCGAGCCTCCTCTGCACTATTCTCCTACAAATCGAATGTCACAGTTATTCCAAGCAATCAGGGAAGAACCTGGAAGCCACACCGACATACTTTCTGAAGGAGAGCCACTTTGAGAGAGACCCATGGTCAATCATTTTAAATTAGGACCAGAAAAAAATGCCTGACCTGTTTCCTGCCCCCTTTCCCATTTCATGGTTGAAACAAGTGCCAACCAGGAAACCAGACATCTGCCAGAAAAGCCAAAGCGAAAACACAGGGCTCTTGAATACCTCTCAGAGCCCTTACCCAAATCTCCAGGTAACAGAAACTTACTGCTGGAACTCATAAGAAGCTTCTCTAAAGTTTCTTTCTTAAAATCTTCCTTTTAAAAAAAGTTGTATTGATTGTAAATCAACTATACTTTAACCAAGAATTTTTTAAGTTTTATTGAAGTATGGTTGATTTACCCCGTTGTGATAGTTTCTGCTGTATAAGAAAGTAATTCAGTTATACACATACACACATCCATTCTTTTTCAGATTCTTTTCCCATACAGATTATCACAGAATATTGGGTAGAGCTCTCTGTGCTATACAGTACGTCCTCACTGGCTAATCCTTCCACATACACAGTGTGCCTATGCCAAACCCAAACCCCTCATCCATCCTTCCCCCTACCAGTCCCCGCTGGTAACCATAAGTGTGTTGTCCATGAGTTTCTTTCTGTTCTGTAAATAAGTTCATCTGTATCCTTTTTCTAGATTTCACATATAAGTGATATCATATGATGTTTGTTTTTCTCTATCTGACTTACTTCATGTAATATGATAATTTCTAGGTCCATCCATGTTGCTTCAAATGGCATTATTTCATTCTTTTTATGGCTGAGTAATATTCCATTATATATCTATATATGTATTCGTGTGATGGAAAAACTCAGTGATTCCACTTATAAATTCTCTGAAAGTAGTTGGGATACTCATGGATGGCATGCTGTTCATGTAAATGTTTATGTCCTAAAAGACATACATGGAAGGAGTCAAGACACAGTTCTCCAATTCTGCCCTGAATCATCTTTCCTTTGTACTCCTGTCAGACTTTCCACTTTATTAGGCATAAAATTTGGCCTAGAGTCCTTATGTAAACAAACTGCCAAGTACAGTTTGGGAAGGAGAAGGGCACCTGTTACAGAAACAGGCTGGAATAGTCAAAGTTGCCTATAATGCAGAACAACTATGTGAGTCAAAGGGAGATGGCCCAACTGATGCTGAAGTTTCAGCTCTAAAGTTATCTATCAAAGACCTCCTTGAGCTTTGTAATTCTCTCTTGTAAATGAGGCCATCAAATCTCAAATGTGAGCACGGAACTTGCCCAAGGTCGCATGGCTAGTTGTAGAAGAACCAAGGTCTGTCTGCTTTGAATGCTCTAGTTTTTAATCCATTACTTACTATATCTTTGACCCTGGACAAGGTGTTTAAACCAAGCAAGCCTACTTTTATTACCCATAACTCAGTGCTGGGTGATCACGTACTTAAACATATGTGAAAAGTTGGGCAAAATGCTTGCAACATAGTAGATGCCGAGTGTATGTTAAATCAATATGTATTGAAAGCAATACCCGAGGCCTTGTAAACAGTAATCACACTCAAAAGCAAGGGACAATCTTGAGAGGACAGAAGTTGAATGGAATGTCTTGTTAGATTTCTTTTTTTCTTTTCCCATCATGTGGCATTCTTGCTTGGGCTTTGTAACCTGCCCACGATACCTTTTCATGACAATATCTGGCCTGTTTGGGAAACAGCAAAAGAAGTCCACTACAAAGAGAACTTAATACGCAGCAAAATCAAAGAAGTTAGGTCCGCTTTGTCTATACGTTGCCTGACCTCCCACGACACATCACATGTACTGACATACAAGCATGCATGTGTACACACACACACACACACACACACAGATGCACATGCACACGCACACACGCGCACAGATTTGTAGTCACAGAATTGCTCTGTGATCCCTGGAAGTCACTTAATTCTCTTTTCTTGTACCTGTCACACTGGGAGATGGTATATTACAGGCTTCGGACCTTAAATGATTTTGAGAAGTCCTTGGATGAAAGGCATCCACTAATGCAAATTAAAATATTTGGGAGAATTTTATTCTATTTTTCAATGAAAGATCAGACATGTCCTCTAGAAGTCAGAATTCTCTCTCATTAAGATAAAATATGTCTATGGTCTATTTACTCATTAAGAAGAAGTGCGAATGAGTATCTTGGAACACGGTGTTCTGGCATCACTCGCATGATCCAAAAATTTGCAGACAAAATGAAAAGAATGACTCTGAAATGTGTTGACAATTATTAGTAGATTCATTCAAGACTCCATATTAATCATATTAAACAATCGATGCCAAGTGATAGCATTTCCTCACTTTTTTTCAATGTTTCAAGCTAATTATTCCCTTGGTCACAATTAAAAATGTAAAGCCACATGTCCTTTTTTATCAAGCAAAAACTCACTTCTGAGGCTGCCCAGACTGCCAAAATCATGTCATAAACCCATAGCTTTGTAACAACTACCATGCATTCTTTATTACTTTTTCTTTCAACAGAGGCGTAATTGGCATACAATAAACTATACATATTTAAAGGAAACAATCTGTAGGTTTTGATACCCAGGAAACCACCACCACCATCAAGAGAAGAGATATGACCATTATCTTCAAAAGTATTCTCCTTCCTATTTTAATCTAATTAAAACACTCTCAAATTGTCCCTACTCCCAGACAACCAGGTTAGTTTTGTCACTACAGATTAACTTGTATTTTCTAGAATTTTATGGAAATGGAATGATACAGTATGCGCGCTTTCGGTCTGGCTTCTTTTACCCAGAGCGATTATTTTGAGATTCGTCCATATGTAAAAATACATCAGACTGCTTTATTTCTGAGTAGTATGCCATTTGAATGGGTACAGCACAATTTTTTTAACCATTGATTTGTTGGACATTTAGGTGGCTTTCAGGTTTTAGATGTTACAAATGAAGCTGCTGTGAACATGCATATACACGTTTTGGGTGGAAGTACTTTCAATACTCAAGTAACTACCTAGGAGTGGAATGGCTATGTCATATTCCCACTAGCAGTAAATGTGGGGCATTCCAGTTGCTCTACATCCTCCTGTGACATACCTGGCATGAGCAGTTGCCTTAATTTTAGACAGTCTAATGGGCATTTACTGATAAATCCTAGTTTAAATCTGCATCTTCTTGGTGATAAGGAGCATCTTAAAAGTACTTATTTTCATCTGCACATCTTCTTTGGTTTAAATACTCAAATGTTTTATGCATTTAAAAAACTGGATTGTTTTGGGCGTTCTTATATATTCTGGATTGAAGTCCTTTATCAGATATGCGATTTGCAAATGTGGTTTGTCTTTTCATTCTCTTTGTTATATACATATTTTTTAAAGAACAGAAATTTTTAATTTTGATTATATCCAAGTTCTCACTTTTATTTTTATAAATCATGTTTTTGGTGTGCAGCTAAGAAATCATTGTCTAGCCCAAGATCACAAAGATTCTTTTCTTACGTTTTCTTCAAGAAGTTTAGGTTTATATTTTATATTTATATTTATGATAAATTTTGAGTTCAGTGTTGATATATGGTACAAGGTATGGACTGAGTTTTTTTTTTTTCTTTGTATGTAGATATTCATTGTACCAGCCACATTTGTTGAAAAGATTATCTTTCTTCCACTCAATTGCCCTTGCATTTTGTTGAAAAATCAGTTGACCATATACATGTATGGGTGTACATCTGGACTCGCTATTCTGTTTCATTGATCTATTTGCCTATTTTTACATCAATATCACACTTTCTTAATTAATACAGTTTTACAATTAGTCTTGAAATTAGGAAGTATAAGTCTTGTAGTTTTGCTCGTTTTCAAGTTGTTGGTGCTACTCCAGATCATTTTGTGTCTCCGTATGAAGTGTAGAATCAGCTTTAGAATCCACACGAAATTTAAAAACAACCTATTAGGATTTTTACTGAGACTGTATTGACTCTATAGATCATTTTGGAAAGAACTGACATCTTTACAACTTTGAGTCTACCGATTCATGAAAATGGTATATCCCTCCATTTATTTATATTTCCCTGTATTTCTCTAACAATGCTGAAGTGTACAGGTCTTGCACATCTACTATCAAAGTTACCCCTAAGCATTTCATATTTTGAGACTGTTGTAAATGGCATTATTACTTTAAATTCAAGTTCAAATTGTTGATAGTATATAAAATATGACTGCTTTTTGTATACTGATCTTACAACCTTGTTACACTCATTTATTAGTGACCATGGAGTTTTTACAATTTCCATAGGATTTTCTACATAGATGATCACATCATCTCCAAAGAGAGACAGTTTTATAACCACTACCATCACATCCACACTCACAACTATTTAATCCTTGTGTGTCTAATATTATGATAGGTGCAATAAATGCATTATTAAATTTTATAAATCCATCGTTAATTAAGTAAATATTTATTTTCTGCCAAGCACTCAAGAGGTCATTACTATATGTTTATCCCCATGTTACAGGTAAGGGTCTAGAGATTAAATAACCTGTGAATGATCACTCAGCTAATAAACGGACGACCTCATTCTCAAACTTTGGTCTGTCAAACTTGAGACCATTTGTTAACTAAAACATTATATTGCCTTTTCAATCCATATAGACATCAGACCCACACAGTATTTCATGTCCAAGGAAATTACTTTTCCCCTCTTACACAGAAGTATAATTAATCGGGCAAGTACTGTTGAGCTAATATGATACTTTCCTAATTGACTTCTCCAGGTACTTCTTGGTATGTCTGTGTAGATTATAAAATCAAACACAACAGTACTGATTCTCTGTAAGGAGAGTCTTTTTGATTTATTAAAATATGCAGAACATAAATGTTTGTGACATAGTGATCATCCATTATGTAACACAGTCCTGGAGTGTTTATCTCCAGGAAAGAATCTGTCTTTTGAGAAAGTACATTCTATAAGGAGAGGCTCTATCACGCTGCTTAAACTGTGGTCTCACTGCACACAGCAGTGCCTCACATATAGAAGACACTCAAAAAATGTCCATCAATGCATTTAACTCCTCACACTGAATCAACAGCAGGTTAGTTTACATCACTGATGAGATACGTCAGCCTCACTCAGTCGCACTTGGAAGGGACTTTGAAGTTCCTTAAGTCTAACTGGCCGGCTAAGGAAAGCATCCCTCCCACCTCATGCCCAACCCAGCACCCAGCCTCTGCTATGAGTCTGATGACCGGGCTCTCGCTATTTACCAGGGAGTTTCAGCTAATGCAAAGTTCTTCACATTGAGGCAAAATTTCAGTCTCTAATTCCAATGCATTCCCATCTCACATCCCAGAGTAAGACAGAACGAGTCTGCAAACCTCCCAGCAGGGCTCTTCGGACGCCAGAAGATGATCCTCTCTTCCCAGGGTTTTCCTTCTCGAGTCTGAGGTTTCCTTCCTCAAGCGTCATATAGGCTGCTAGTCTTTTCTTCATCCCTGCTCTACAGTCATAAGGTATGACCTTTCTCCATTCACCAACATGTTTTGAGCAGGGGTAGGAGTGGGCCATTAATAAATCTTATGTAAAAAATAAACCATCCACAGGGAGTGCCTAGTAAGTTCCAGAGAGTGTTGCTCAGTAGAAAGGACTCCGGTGGAATAACCCAGACGGAGATACATCTTACCCCCTTTATCTTTTCACCTATTACAGAAGCATTCACAGTAGATTCCGCTGAGGTGCCTAAATTTTATGCTGCTATTTATGAAAATGTCATTTTACAAATTCCTTAGACATACAGGTAGGATAGTTTCTACTCTTTATTTTTGAGATATGCTTGTGTTTATAATTCTTTTTCCTATTTCTTCTTTATTTACTGTATCATAAAGGCAATAGCAGACTGGAAGTATTTGGGTAACTTAATATTTAATTGTATAAGCAGACACGCAAAGTTTATTTATTTATTTATTTATGAGACCTGTGCACAGCTTGAAATGGAATTAGTTGATCTCAGCATGAAACATGTGTTAGCTATAATTGTTCTTTCTTATTCACAAATGTTAGGAAAAAAAATATATGCACTTTGTTCTCATCACATAAACTCTAAATGTTGGAGATGAAAGGAAAAATTGTATGGAGCTGTTCAACTCGGATAAGTGTCACACTTTGGGTTACTTACCTCTTTCTAGCCCTGTCCCCACATGCTACAACCAAATGATATTTCAAATGACATCTTCCCCCAAAAGAATACACCCAAACACCCACAACAACTCCAAAACAACCTGTCAACAATGGTCCAGGGAATGCTTTGGAGGCTGGCCACGTGCTCTGATGAAAAATCTGCCTGCCAGGATAACAATTATAGATTTTTTAACAGGAGGCAGTTAAAAAAAAAAAAAAGACACACACACACACCCTACTTAAAAACACCATGATGGTATCGTCTTTGTAGACTTGGTGGTCGGGTCTATTTACTTCTGCATATTAGATTATTTTATTCCCAATTAGTCAAAATATTAACTCCTGATTTTCAGCGCATATAAAATTTGTATTAACTTTTTATTCTGAAACAGTAATAGACGAACAGGAAAGTGCAGAGAAATGTACAGGAGTTCCTGGGCAACCTTCATCCAGCTTGTTAACATTTAATGTATTTTTAAATTTCTTATTTCTTCAAGAATCAACACGTACTAGATTTATTTCTGAGAGAACACAGAATTCATTCATGGGCTTCGTAGTCAATTTTAGCCAACCCTTGCTTGCCTTTGTTCAGCAAGATCACACAGATAATGTTTTTCTTTCCTTTCTTATTCATCCCCAGACTTGTATAAAGCTCTAATTGCCTTAGGAGGGATCACTCTTCTGAGCAGAGTGTGCTAAAAATTAAGGGAAGGATGGGGATTTTGTCCTCAGAGGCCCAACTAGGGTCACTGCATGTAAGCCTATGGTCATATCTGTAACTGTTACCAGCCTGAAATACACTGAAAGCCATTGGAATCAGCCGAAAAGGGATGAGCCAACATGCATTGCACAATTGCGGGTGGAGAGAATCTTTTTTTGTCTTTTGTCTTTTTAGAGATGCACCCTGTGGCATATGGAGTTTCCCAGGCTAGGGGTCAAATCAGAGCTGTAGTCACAGGCCTATGCCACCGCCACAGAAACGCTAGATTCAACGCTACACCACAGCTCACGGCAATGCTGGATCCTTAACTCAATGAGCTAAGCCAGGGATCGAACCTTCATCCTCGTGGATGCTGGTGGGGTTTGTTAACTACTGAGCCACGACGGGAACTCCTGAGCATCTTAACTTAGAGGTTCAAAATGCTTCAAATATCTTTATACATACATGTGCTTTTCTACATTTTATACATCACATATCTGACACCTAATATATTTAAATCTGCACTTTAACGCACTTTTTAAATTGGGGATTTTAAGTGCATCACCCAGCTAATCAAGTGGCAAAATCAGGCCTGGAATCTGGAGCTGTGAATAGAAGTGCGCACTCTTTTCATTACTTGAGTTGCCTGCTGATCTATCCCCATGTGTCCATTATCATGACAAAGAAGCCAATTCCAAGCCCCCCTGTTCCTCACAGTGGCTTGGTATCAGCTCTTAGGTAATGGGAAATTCAAGAGTTTCCTTACTCTCCTCCACTTCTAAAGTTGTAGCAAGACATTATTCCAACTCCATTTTTCTATCTTCTGAAAACATTCTCAGATGTTGGACTGGTTTGTGGCCCAGAGAATGAAGAGATTTGAGTCTTCCTTAAACATCCCTCTCTCCTTTGCTTTTGCACAAAGAGTACTGCACACGTGGTGCCTTCAGTCCCCGCCTCCCCAAACCAAACCCCCTTCTCCGTTCTTCAAAGAGGTTTCAGAGTCAGAGGGCACCCCTCTCCCAGCCAACCAGGGCTCCAGGGTGTCCTCCATCGGCCTTGGTCTTAGCAATTCATTTTCGTCCCTCGACCATTCTACTTAAAAGCTCCTGTGGCAGAGACCCTTCTGTCTTGTTTTTTTCTCTGTTCTAGGAGGGTGGCTAGCAATGTGGAATACTTTAACTGTTGAATTAAAAAATGAAGGATAACGTCAGGAGTTCCCATCATGGCACAGCGGAAACGAATCTGACTAGGAATCATGAGGTTGCGGGTTCAATCCCTGGCCTCGCTCAGTGGGTTAAGGATCCGGCGTTGCTGTGAGCTGTGGCCTAGGCCAGCGGCTACAGCTCCAATTCGACCCATGGCCGGGGAATCTCCATATGCCGTGGGTGCAGCCCTAAAAAATCAAAACAAAACAAAAAGTGAAGGATAACATCATAACATTTGCAAAGTGCAGGCAAGTTGGGATGTCTGCCTCTTTGTAGACAAGGACTCTGACGAATGGCTAGGTTAGAAAAAAAAAATTTGCGTCATCTAGCTGTCTTGCTATGCTGTGATCACTAGGAAGGATAAAATGGGATAGACTGAGTTTGTCATCAAATTAAGACTTCTCTAATGTATGCACAGAACTGATAGTTCACTGGCTCTGTAACTCTGCTTTCCATCTCTGAATTCTCCTATTTGATGAGACAATTTTCTTAAAATTCATGTCCAATTTTGAGCTGTCCTTTTACTACCTAGAATGCAGATGGGGTCATGGTAATATCTCCGAGGCTTGAAGCCAAGATGCAGCTTGGTAAAGACATCAGTTGACTTGATCATGCACTTAAACGCTGCACTGCTCACACACCACAGGCAGTGGGAATGAAAGCCCTGGGCCCCCAGATACTGAAGCAGCAGGGCACTCTCTCTCTGGCCTCTCACCCACCCCCAGATACGTTTTGTTCTACTCTGTTCCCTCCTCTTCATGCCAACTTCTATTGATTAGCTATCTTTCATCTTTGCAGAAGGAGAAGAAAAATCCACGGCACAGTTGTGGGGAACAATTCTGTACTGAAATGCAAGCGCCTTCATTCCCTGTTATTTCACAAGGCTCAAAGCTGGGGCGCTGCACATTAGATTAAGGCAAAAGGCTGCAGGCTGAATCCAAGCTTTTATTTGGAGTTAATGAAAATGGACAGCTCTCCTTGTCTGTTTGGGACCCAGGAATTCTAAAACTTAGCTACGTGCTTGAACGCCTCCCATGAAGTTCTGTGTTCTCAGTGAACACACACTTGGAATTCGATTTTTTTAAAGACAAATTTTCAGGACCAATTTTCAATGGACTCAACATGTACACCTGTTCTCTCTCTAGAGTAATTCTGGTCTGTGTAGCTGGCATCAGGTGCCCAAAGTCTCCAAACAAGATGCAGACAGGGGACCAGGCTGTAACACATCTAGCTGGCATTGCTTTTTCTCTTCCTTGTACCCCAGATTCTTCCCAGCCTCAGACCCTTTCTGTGGTCCATGCTAACGTGCAGATCCCCCAAACCCAGCACAATGATCTGGGTCCACACAGCCAAACAGAAAAGAGGACTGACATTTAAAACTATGGAGAATGTGCTCTCACAATATATGAAATAAAGTCGAGAAGTGGTTTTGTTAAATGTCTGAAAACATGGAGGTTAGTTCACGAAGGGCAGTAGTTAGCTGGATTCTATTTCTTTAGAAGAAGAAACGAGTATAAACGTCAACATAAAGCATTTTGGTTTCATATCTAGAAATACTTTCTGATAACAATGGGAAATGAACAAAGGAAGAGCTCTCTGAGGAAGCTGAGGTTTCTGTCTATTCCTCTGTTTCAGCGACAGATGAGAGAGAGAGAGGGGGAAGGAGGGAGGGAGGGAAGGAGGGAAGGGGAAAGAGAAGGAGAAAAAGAGAAGGAAGGAAGGAAAGGAAAAGAAAGAGAGAGAAAGAAAGAAGAGGGAGAAATAAAGAAGCCATCGTGTGTCTAGTAGAAACTTTTGGAGCCTTCACATTAGTTACTAGATAAATCTCTGTGTTCAAGAAAAATTAAGACTTCATTACAGAAGAAAATACACAATAAGAACAAAATTTTAAAAAGATGGAGTACCTATGGTGGCTCAGCAGGTTAAGGACCCAACATTGGGTTTTCTGCAAGGATCTGGGTTTGATCTCTGGCCTCCCTCAGTGGGTCAAGGATCCAGCATTGCTACAATCTGCAGCGTAAGTCACAGATGGGGCTCAGATCAAGCATTGTAGTGGCTGTGGCATTGGTCCCAGCTACAGCTCTGGTTTGACCCCTAGCCCAGAAACTTCCATATGCCGCAGGTGCAGCTATAAAACTAACAACAACAAAAAAAAGAGAAATAAATAAAAATAAAAAACACGCATTAATTCATGGCTGAGAGATAATAACTGTTATGTTCTTGCTGTAGTGCCTTTGTTCTGTATTATTTCACCACCAAAGCAGTATATTTCTCTGTAATTGTGGCTCCTCACTTGCCATCACATACTGAACAGCTTTCCACATTGATAATTGTAGTCCTATATGCTTTACTTCTACTGACCGCGGGGTAATACCCCCTTGCCCACTAACCCACTAATGCGATAAAATGTAAACTTCCTATGTGCAAGAATTTTCTCTGTGGCATCACTGTTGTATACTCCAGAGGAGTGGCTAGTACACACTGGATGTCTGATAAATAGTTGTTGAAATATTCATATAATGTTTATCATTTATTTAAAGAAGTCCCTCTTGCTTAGGTCATAGCTTATTTTTTTGCTATTATAAAGTATGCTTAGATAAAAAACGTTGTGTCTCTATCTTTTTCAATTATTTCTTAGGATAAATACACAGAAGTAGAACTGATGAATCGAAGGGTTTGTACATTTTTAAATGCATTTGAATCAACTGCCAGAAAGACTAAACTTACCAGCAGTTTCTGATGACATTTTTGACTCAATCTCTACACGATCTGCATTATGGTAGTGGAAAAAAAATTTAAAAAACCCAAATCAAAAACAATCTGCAATTTACTGTCTATAGAGGTCACAGCTGACCTTATAAAAATTTCCTCCTTGTATTTTAATCATTTGACTCAACAACAAAATGCCACGTTTTTGCAGTGGGATAAAATATTATTGACAGAGAGATCCGTCCTAAAAATTCAAAAGACATATTTTACATGAGGCACAACTTTAATGAAATTAAAATTTGTCCACAAAACCAAATTCTTCCGCCTGGAAAAGTGCCGTGGAATTTTTACACGACATGTCAGAGGATAACCCTTAGTTCATCAAGTAAGAACATTTTCGGGGGATGTGCTATTAGATATCGGTCATACTTTAACTTCATATTTAGTTTATTTACTACCAGCTCTAACTCAGCACAGAGAGCACCTGGGTGTCTCTGAGCAGAGTGGCTACAGAAGAGGCTTCCTTTGGGCTGGGGGGTTTTTTCCTCCCCCTCCGCCAGCTGCCACCCCAGTTTTATTGAGGTCAAAGGGACAGACATCCCAGTATGTTTAAGGTGTAGGGCATAAGGGCTTGACTCACATGTACTGTGAAATGTTTGCCACGATAAGTTTAGTCAGCATCTAGGTATAGGCGCTGTATATCATGCAGATAGAAAACCCAACCCAACCCAACCCTACAAACAATAAAAACAACCAATGGGAGACTGGGGGTTTGAGTTTTGTTTAGAAAAGGCTTTTGACTTTCAAAAAGTCAGCCTCGAAGCAAGAGTTCCCTGAACCAAAATGACTGTGTAAAGGCTTTGGAGGGTGTGGACTAAAACACTGCTTGCCTTGGCAGAAGAACGAAGCATGCCCCCGCTGCCATCAAGCCACCACGTTACAGCCATCCCCGAGGGAGCTACGTATGGAACCAGAATGCCTGGCACAGCCTCCCTCCCCACCCCAGACTGTGCCTCCTGAGGAGTCTCAGGATGAGCATGCTCCGGGTGCTGGCCCCAGACAGCTGAGCTGCCGAACAAATGAATGGTTTGGTTAGGGGACCATTGACTGAAACCTCTCACCCCAGCCAGGCAGGATAACAGCCACTTGCATGAGTTGTCTCACAACAGGAGGCCCTGATACGAAACTTGGAGCAGCCCTGAAGACGGACCAGGAGGATCTGGGAAGGGGCAGAAGAAGAGCAGAGATGACCAACCTCCCAGAATCCTTTGGGCTGGAATCCATCTTGGTTGAAAGGTGCACGCACCCTGAAAAAAGGACGCTGAGTCAGATCAAGTGTGGCCTGAGCAAGAGAATTGGCCAGAGATAACCCAGGAACGAACCCCATTCCCACAAAACCTGAGACTGCAAGTCACGTGGCAGACCGGTTCTCCTGAGATCCCCACCCTGCTGCTCCCTGCCTGGTGCCCCTTGTACTTTGTCAGCATGTGTGTCTCCTGGGACAATTCGCTCCTGAGTGTTAGACAAGAGCCCGGCTCCCCCTTCCTGCAACAGTTTCAGTGAGGCCAGACTCTTGCACCTTCACACGCACAGAGAAGTGCTAAATTCCTTAACTGGAGATGTCTGGGTCTCGTGAATTAACAGTGATCTTTTGATGTTCTGACTACCTGGTCTTTGTTGCAAAAACTCCTATGTATCTGCGATCCCTCATTGTCTCTTCAGAGCAGTCTCCCAGAATTATCTGAGATGCTGAGACAGTCTGATGTTTTCTGAGAGTCTGATGTCATCTGAGTTATCTGAGATTGCCTCTTCAGAGTTACCTGAGATGCTGAGTTCTGGGCTGAAGTCCTCAGTTTTGTCTGCCAAACAAAACAGAACCCTCAACTTTTAGGCTATACATTTTTTTTTTAGTCGACAAGTGTGTGCACCCACCGATTTTCACAAAAGCTCATGTGTTCACCCTGTAAGCAATGCAGGGTGATACAAAATCCACTAAAAAATGGATGGCTCCGCTCGAACTTTCTGGAAATGTGTCCTTTTTGAAAACTTTTTCTCCAACTTAAAGGAGACTTTTTTTTTCCTTTTTTTGGTTTCTCTTATATCAGAATATGGAAACAGTAAGTGAAACTGTATCTGCTCAGATACAAATCTCATACTGAATAACCCCCCAGTAAGGAGCAACAGTCTTCAGTAACTTCCGAATAAAATAATGAAAGCACAAGCTCACTTATTCTTTCCTCAAGTGAACGCACCCTGACTTTCACAGCTGAGTGGATGTTTACTAAGAAAATATTTTTCCTGAGGTTGCACAGATAACTGCATATATGATACCCAAATAGCTGAATTTATTCCCTTGGCAAAAACACATTCTAGGTGATGGAAGTGAAGCACGGACCAAACAAAGGAAACTGGATCGGTATCTAAGTTTAGTATTTTTTTCCCCCGCCCCCCTATATGTGACCGAAAAACCTAAAACTACGTTTATTATGACAAGTTTATAAATGCTTACCTAGGGGAAAAGCGCCCTATAGAACTTCCGTCTGTCTTCTTTCATCCTTTCAGGTTAAATCTCACTACACTCCTTCTTCCTTTGCTTGAGTGTCATCAAAGTCCCACAGACAGTGCCATACTTAGGTAATTAAGTTGGGCTGATTAGGTTATAGGAACTCTCCTTGCACATGAAAGCTCATGAATGAAATCCTTGAAACCACCTTACCTTTCTTCACAATGGAAACAATAAACTCTCTGCTTTCCCATTTATAACCAAATGCATAACTACAAAGGCGCCAAGAAACCAGGGCCCAGAAGGAGGAAAGTGTCTGGTTTTCTCTAATTGAGTTTCTCCCATTCTCATCTTCTATAGATTCCTTGCATTGTTTTCCAATTTTCATTCGCTTTTCATCCCATTAAATGGTTCTAACCTTTGACACGTGCACACCACCCCGGATTCATCCCCTATTCATAACTGAGATGAAATGTGCCTACTTGGTCTGTGGACAGGACCAGAGGCATTGACAAGACACAGATAAATACTCTGTTAGACAAGCTTTTGAGGAGAAAACAAAAGCAGATGCCTCATCTAGCTACAGTCCTTAAAAATCAGTGTGAACAGGCACAAGGCTTGCATTTTTGGTAAATCCGTAGTAGCTGTTGACTTGTAGTGAAAGGAAGAGGGGGAAAAAATGCTGCTATTACGGCTAGTTTATTCTTACTGGGCTGACTTTATGCTGCAGACAGAACAGCTCTTTCAAAATTTTGATATTTAAAAGTGCTTAGCGATTCTAAGCTGTGTAAACAGCAATACGGGTAAATGTTAGTTTTAGGGCAAATTACTGAGATTTGCGAACAAATTGCCATGCAGTTTTCTCAACACGGAGATGAAAAATCATGTTGATTTTTCTCCCCTTTGTAAGAACATTAATTTAGACACTGCCCACAATGTGACGCACATAATATGCATGGAATCAGAAACAACTATTTTAGGAACTCTAAGAATAAAGTGGTAGTAATGTGATCTCTGTATCACTGTGAAAATTCAAGCAAGGCAATATGAAAATTGTATTTTTATATCATATTCAAGCAACAGTGATTAAAACACATATGTGAATGGCTCCCACTGAGGCTTCTGATGCAGGGTATAGACAACGTATATACATCACTCATAAATTTCCACTATCCAAAGGAAAACTGAATAAGTGAAATTAAAATGTGTAAAACTGTTACTTGGGAGGTATCACTCAAGAAATGTCGCTCTAGGTTACACTTAGGATAGTTTCTTGTCACATAGTACAATAGGGACATGCTAGGACCAAAGAGAAAAGAGGGGAGGTGATCAGAAGGAGGGCCTTTGGGTTCTCATGGCCATTGCCATGGCCATCCTTCCTCCTTTCGTGCATCTACACTTCAGAGTCCAACAGAGGTGAAATCCCAGGTACTCATGGAAGGCTGCAACAGAAAAGAACAAGACAGGAAAATGTGACATGAAAGAGAAGACAGGAAGAGCCTTGCAGTTTCAGGAGATTATTCTAGACTGCGGGTTGCATGGGGAAATCTGTGCCGGGGTCCATTCCAATCAACGATCTGCTTAAAGCCTGAGACATGCTCTGTAGGCACAGAGACATTGCCTTGCCTTTCTGCAGAGGGGGTTTCGTGTCCTGTGACCTTGACCTTAATTCTGGGGTTTGTGTCTATGTCCTTGTAGGATCAGGTCACCCAAGACAGCAGTTCTGTTGTTCTCTACACCTCCCTTGCTTGACCAGTGCCTGCTCTACCTAGATCCTACTCAAAGGACGGACCTGGAGTTCCCGTCGTGGCGCAGTGGTTAACGAATCCGACTAGGAACCATGAGGTTGCGGGTTCGGTCCCTGCCCTTGCTCAGTGGGTTAACGATCCGGCATTGCTGTGAGCTGTGGTGTAGGTTGCAGACGAGGCTCGGATCCCGCGTTGCTGTGGCTGTGGCGTAGGCCGGTGGCTACAGCTCCGATTTGACCCCTAGCCTGGGAACCTCCATATGCCGCAGGGGCGGCCCAAGAAATAGCAAAAAAAAGACAAAAAAAAAAAAAAGACAAAAAAAAAAAAAAAAAAAAAAAAAAGGACGGACCTTCCTCTACCCAGGTCCCTGCTAATGACTGTTCCAGCCTTGTATCAGAACATCTCCTGTATGACAGCTTATCAAAGGGGTGGTGAGGGGCGTTCCCCTCTGCTGGTAACCAATGAACCAACTTGACTTCACTTCCCCCATAACTGGTAGTGTTCCTCTTCCCCCAGGAGCAAAGTCTGCCACCAGATCCTGCTCACTGGCCACTACATACAGTGGGCTGTCATTCTAGGACCTTGTTTAGATAAGAGCCTCCTACCCATCAAACCCCTGGTGTCTCTGTGGCTGTCTCTGGGCTCTTTCTTAGATCTTGAAGCTGGATGAGGACAGGCCTGCCAGGACCCCAACACTCCCTACTAGACTGTAACATGCCCCAGGGCAGAGAAGATCCTGCCTGTCTCACTCAACACAAACCCCAACACCTACAGAGCCCCAGACAGTTTCTGCAAATAGTACCTAAACGTTAAATATTTGTTGAATGAGTGACTGGCATTTCTACTTCCAAATGGAACTGCGATGACTGTGCAGGAAAAGCTCAGCAGAAAATTATTAGAAATCCAGGAACAGTATCTGGGGTATGGCAATGAGTTAAAAGGCAAGACAAACAAACAAACAAAAACAAACCAAAAAAGCCATCTAGTTAGCCCCAGGAAATTGGAAACAGGAAAAGCTGCTAAAAGGAAAGTTTAATTAAAATAGCAGGAGGCCCAGCTGAGAAAGTCTAAGCTTCTCGCGGGTTGGCACCATCTTCATATAACCCATGAAAGCCGCAATAGATGTGGATCGGTGACCTCACCTCGCTGTTAAAGACAGCCCCAAAGGGGGCAGCGACATACAACCAGCACCACACTAGAACTTTCAGCTGCAGCTCCTCCAGGATGCATCTGGTACACAAGTAGGAGCTGGGACCAGAGACATTAACAGACACCCAAAGTCACGGATCACATGTAACACCTGCTCCGTCGCCAATAGGAAGCCTCCGCAAGCTCAGAACAGTTGCACACGGAGGCCCAGCCAGAGCCATTCTCTCCGGCACAGACCTGAGAGCCGTAGCTCAGAAACGACTGGTCTGTACTTGACCACATGGGCGCCCCAGCACCCGGAGCTGGTGCCAAGGAAGTAGCAGGTGGTCCTGGACTATCTCCAGTTGGCACGTATGGCCATCTCAAAGACCTTCCCCTCCCCTCTTCATTCTCATCTCCTTCCACTCCTTGCCCCATCCACCTGGAACCTCCAGGCCCCCAAGAATTACTCATGTTGTCCCCTTTGTCTGAAAGAACCACCCCTTACACCTTCAAGACACAAATTCAGTACTTCCTGCTGTATGAAGCCATTAGCCCCCCAAAAAGACGTGGGCACTTATTCTACCACTGTATTTATAGCTGCCATTACTACGGCATGTAATACACTATTCTGCAGTTTTCTGTGTACAGCGGACACCTCAATGAGCGTCTTAAAGGGGCCATTGTCTTATTCATCTTCGGTGCGCTCCGTCCCTGACACACGTAATCACTCAGCGAATGTGAACTGGATGCAACGGAAACCCGTTTCTGAGCTGCAGCCATTCGCAGAAATGTCCTGCCAAGGAACGTGCCAACAGGTAAATCTTGTCGGGAAGATCGTAAAGTCTAGGCTAACAGGATGACGGTTCTTGTGGAAAGAGAAATTATAGCAAAGAAGGGGAGGCAAATGTGTAATATATTTATTCATAACCAGTTCAAGGAAGGCTTCAAAGACACGGCCGACGTAGGGTTTTAAAATCAGCTATAAAAATGCTTTATTTTTAGTGCATAGAGCCGATCAGTCCTTTGCATGATTTCCTGCAGAGAACCAATATTAAACTCCTAAGTAACAGTTGTTCACAACCAATGGACCTTTGGAATACTTTACTTCTGTTTCTGCTATCAAACCTGAGCCCTGAGCAGAGACCAGAGAGGTTTCCAATGCCCATTAAACAAACAGTCATGTTCACTGGGAAGCATCCAAAAGAAATGGGTGAAAAAAAAAATCCCTAAAATAAGTTAGACCTGGCTTCCTCCATGCCCAAGTCTGAGCACTGACCTCCCAAGAAGTCTGGCTCGTTCATGGAATCTGTGCAGCCTTCTGGCTCTTATGCTGTATTTTTCATGGCACAGCTGACTTTCGTGTATGATCTGGACCTGACAGCTAGGGCTGTTCTAAAATGAAAAACTACAACTATTTAGCTTCCATTACATAATAATTCACAATCTCTGATGGAAATGTTCAAGTCACTTAGGACTCTGGTTTGGAACAATGTATCTGTTTTAATTCAGATGACAGCAGTAATTCATTTGGACCACATGATTCATAGAACATGCTTCTCCTTCACCGTAATCTCTGTCATTATGAAATGACACCCTTTCGTGAGACCACTTTGAAAGGGTAAGATGTAAATCCTTTGACATCAATGAACCCTATAATTGTCTGATGTATAAAGAATTATTTTTTATTCCTACAGGAAGAGAAAGGACAAGCTCGCATTATTTTTCAAAATTATAATTAGTGATGATCACTTAGGAAGACATGAAATCAACTTAACAGGGCTGACCTGTGTGTTTTTAAAAATGAAATACAATAGGATAGAAAAATCAGAGTGTGCTGTGTGCAATAAAGGTAAATAGTGCTTTGTAAAACTCATATGTTAAGAATAAGAGAGAGAGAGAAAGAGTGGATTGTGGTACAAAGTGTATTTAAATGTATTTTTTACTAAGGGTCATGGCCAAAAAAGGTAGAAAATGGCTGACAAACTGTAAATGAGTCTAATTCTGGAGTCAGGAAGCACAGTGAAAATGCAGGTGAAAAATCCTAATTTTATGTCTGTCATTGATTAGTGATATATCCTTTTGCAAGTGACAAGTTCTCTGCCTATTTCCTTGTCTACAAAACAGGTATGACACCTCATAAAGTTCCTTGAAGTTTAATGATTATGGGAGGATACACTGATTCTTTATTATCTAAAATGCCCAGTACAGTGCCTGGAACATATTCAATATGCCTTAAAGGCTAGCAATTATTGTTTCCATTATTATTTTAAAATTATTTTTATTGTTTTATAAAGCAGTCTGTGTACTACGAGTAGATATTGTCCAAAAGGCAGTATCATATATTACTTTCCAAATTGAAATGGATGTAACTAAACAAAGCGGATTGACATTTTTTCAGTCATTGCCACACTTCCAGACTCAAACAGCTTGACATTCCGCTGAAAAATTGAACCCTGGCTAACGATACCAAGGAACTGTGAACTGAGCATTACATTAGCATTTCATCACCTGATCTCAAGTTCATACTAAAGCAAGGAAGAGGAGCAGGTGTATAAGATTAGCGCTGGGCTAGCTCCCTTTGATTGAGTGCTTAATGCACTGTGCTTACAGGCACTATATTAAACCCACATTAGGGACGAGGAAACAGGGTTGAAAGTTTCAATTACGTTTTCAAGGTCACATTATTAATAAATGAGAGAATCGGGCCTTGCTTCCATGTCCTTGAGAACCTCAACGCAGTAGCTCATCAGCATCAAATCCAAACATCCACCTGTGGCAGGCCTCAACTTTTAGCATTTTTTCGTCTGGGGGGGAAGGCCCCCTCTATTCAGGAGCCCCCTACTTCCCAAGCCTTCCTGCTCTACCAATAGGCAGCTGTGACTGTTAGAAAGCTCTTTCTCACACCCTGACCACATCGTTGCCTGCCTCCACTTTCCACCCACGAGACGGTACAGAACATATATTTGGTCTCCTACCTCACATCCCTTAAAAACAATGAATGAATCTATCTCCTCTCTTAACTATTCCTCTCTGGAGTCAACATTCCTAGTGGTCTTTGGACTTCACTCTTCGGAGATGGCTCTCACCTACTCTTCACAGGCTGTTCCTCTTCTCCTAGATGACATTCAACCTGAAAACCTCCCTTTATGCAATACTCCTGATGCCCGGGGTCTGCCCAGGGTACTGGAGAACCCGTCCATTTAAAACCCACACTTGTGTATCACTGTCCTTGGGAGGCTGTGCTAAGCTTCTCAGAAACCAAGTCATGCTCTGCTTCAACTCCAGGTTTCCATCATCTAAAATATCAAGTTTTTTTTTCTTTCTTTTTTTTTGGTCTTTTTGCCTTTTCTAGGGCCACTCCCCCAGCATATGGAGGTTCCCAGGCTAGGGATCGAATCAAAGCTGTAGCTGCCGGCCGACGCCACAGCCACAGACACACGGGATCCAAGCTGTGTCTGCAACCTACACCCCAGCTCATGGCAACGCCGGATCCTTAACCCACTGAGCAAGGCCAGGGATCGAACCCACAACCTCATGGTTCCTAGTTGGATTCGTTAACCACGACAGGAACTCCTCAAGGTATTTTTCAAACGAGCTGCCGGGCCCTCTTTCCATCGTGCTTTTCTCCAGCTACACTTTTGAACCTCAAGGAAAGTTTTATTTTTATCCCTCTGATATTTTCTTGCCTTGCTTTTCACCCAGCTTTCCAGCCTAGAGAGGTCACTTCCATTCCTAATTCAGCCTTTCATAAAATTAACGATTATTCTCAGGAGTATATCATGTGTAAATGCAAAAAGCATATGGTTACATTAAACTGTTATAAGTTGACAGACTATTCGAGCAGATGGAAATATAGATATGCACCCACAAAAGCATACATTTTTGCTTCTCTCATTAAGTTGTAAACTCCACGAGTTCATGAGCACTGCGTCCGACTCCTTTTATGACATCGCGAGGGCACGAAGGTCACCATATTCATTTTGACTGAATAATTATTAATTTGCACATGTCAAAATTCACTGCTAGAATTGATGATAAGCCAAGAGGCAGGAGAGGAAATAAAACGCCACACATCTGAAGTGCAGGTTCAAAGGCAAAGACTGGCACGTGTTGCTTCCCTGAACCCCATCCATCATAGAGTTGACAGAAAATGGAAATTTCTATTAGAAAAAAGCCCGACAGAAAGACAAAGCAGAGAGAAAGAGACAGGAAGAAAACACGCCCAGGCACACGCCTAGACACACACACACATACACACTCACCCTCACACAACTGACTGGTCAAACTCCTTAAAGTAGTTACTAGAAGGCTTTCACACATGAATACCGCCTTTTAATGGCTTCAGTGTCTTGACTTGGGATTACTATTAATAGACAGCCTATTAGGGCTCTGCTATTTACGGGTTTCCAAAAGGCAACATGATTTCCCAGTAGTATATTACCATTAATGGGTAAAAAGGCACTCTAGGAATAGGCAGTCTTAGACAATAGCTCAGCCACAATTAAAACAGAATTGCATTTGCTGACCCAGACGACAAAGCAAAGTGTGCCTGGGAAATTCTCTGTAATATTTTACAACCTGAACTAATTAAAGATCACATTCTCCATACAGCCAGAAAGCAAACATGAGACACACTCCCAGCTGAAGACTTTCTAGTTTGATGGTTACTATAATGAGTTCTGTCCCAAAGGTACAAGACAATAGAAAGCATTCTCTGAAGGTTGTGGAAGGAAGCTCTGACAATCCCTTAATTTTGGAGCAATTCCGTCTTGTGAGTATCAAATCCATCCAAAGGCCACTGTCCACTTTTTCGACCATGAACACAGGGACTGGAGGGGGAAAATGGATCTCATAGCAGCCTGCTAAATTTCTTAAACAGATTTCATGTTGACAAAGATTAAGAATAGCATATCATCAGCACCAGACTATATGCTGGGTGAATTTCATTTATTAGCCTAGGAGAGTCTTCCCTCATCTAAAGCAGGCAGCAGACTAAAAATGTTTTTACCACACGATTAAAGTATCTTTACACAGGCAGCCCTCGGCACCCCAAGTTATTGCTCTATCGCCTGGAGGTAAATTAAGGGGATACTTTCCCTTTTCCCCATCTCTAATGGGACTGTACATTCTGCTTCTGGCAAAACCGATTACACTATTACCTGCCACAAAAACCTCATTCCTGAGTGCGGATGTGCCTGCTGTCACATTTGGCTTGAAAAAAATTACCTCTTACTACTTTGTTCTGATCAGGGGGAATTTTGCAAGAAGGATATGTTCTGGGAGAGAAAGAGAAACACAAAGGAAAAATGCAAAATTAGGCACTGAACGGAAGTGACCAGAGGTCATTATTTGAAAATACGTCAGCTTGTTTTCCCTTCTTCACATTCCTTTTACAAATCAGCCTAACCCTGTTGGCCAACAGTGCAGCGCATCAATGCCCTCCTAACAGGTACAGGTCCTTTTTAATGCCCAAGAAAAACCTGTTCTTAGAATTAAAAAAAAATACCTTATGATAACAAGATGGCTAAAATTAAGCAAAATTATATAGTAACATAATCTAAAGTAATGCTCTATGGTATGGCCCAATACAAATCTTTGAAAGTAGATCCTTACAAGGTAAAAATAACCGTGGGATGTGTGTGATGAGCCTTGTTTCATTTCAGTCAACGAATGCTTATTGAGCAACTACTATATCACTGGCACTTTCTCAGTCTGTGGATACAGTGTGGAGGATGAAAGCCCAAGGAGACTTAAAATATTTTCAATGCTACAATATCATGTAACCACCTTTTTCTAGTACATTGCTTAGGCTTCAGTACAAGTCCAATCTGAACATCAAAAATTTCTACATCTATTAGACTCCTGACATTTGTAAAGGGAATGGATATTCTGCCTTAATACTCTAAGATTCAGATGCTAGGATAGGTTCTTCTACTTCTACGCTATCACTTTCCCAAGAAAAATCACATCTCTTGTACATTCTCTTCCAACATAAGTTAACTCACTGGCTTTCTGTGTTTTTCAAGATTTAATATTTCACACGATGGTCATTCCCAACAAAGCAATGAAGGCTTTGCTCACATACAAGATGACGGAAGATGTCACGGAGAACAACAAAGTCAAGTTCAGATGTAGTTGCTGGGGAGTCAGCTAAACTCACGCACTCTGTGAATCCCTTGCTTCTACGCTGGATGCCAAAGGGAAGAGATTTCAACTGAATTCTTAGCAAAATTAGGAACTGCTCCTATCAGGTACCCTCAAAGTCATTCTTAAATAATCTAATCCACTGGTGTTAAATCCCTGATTATGAAAGACATACTCTGCGGGCTCCTATTTAGCAAGATTTCATCTGGTTTTTCACTTATGGTTAACGTTTGGGTAGTGGATGACAGTTACACTTTAAAAACGTGATAAAAATCTGTGGTCCCCAGCTACCGCTCAGAAAGAAAGTCATCTTAAATGACTGGGTCAGCTCACGCCATTTGGAGGCTCTCCCAATTCCTCTCCTATCTCCTCCAGCAAAAGTGGTCACTCCATCCACTAGATTTCCAAACTTAATTTCCTGTGCCACTAACGATGTATTCACATGCTATACAGCAATTAGCTCTTCCAACCTATCTATTCAAGGTCCTAGAACAGATAGTAACCACCTCTGTACTGAAAAGACAGGAGATCTTCAACACATGTTCGCAAAAATGAATGACACCAGAATAGCCTTCATAACTATCTATGCCTGCGCTAAAGAGGACAAGTCCTGCAAAGCTGCACTGCATTTGCAGAGCAGTGGGAAAGGAGGAAACTCTGGGAAGTCCTTTGGTCCGCCTTTGCTTTTAAGCAAGACCTTACAAAAAAGACCACAAAATCATTCATTTTACAGTATCCTTGTCCTATTGATGGATCAATGGCTCCTGACCAATTTAAGCTGTGTCACCTCAATAATGACCAGATGATGTCATATCATAAAGTCTGGAGACAGACTTGGGTCAAGGTCAGCTGTGTGACCTCCAGCCAATGATTAAACTTCACAAGAGCCTCAGTTTCCTTCTCCATAAAATCAAGATGAGAATGCTGCCTACCTCACAGGGGGTTAAGGGATAACGACATGTGCCAGGGCTGCATCGACTTTAGTTTCTGTTTGCATCCAATTTTTCATGCTAAAAGTATATTTTCGCAACCAAAAGCTCTGCATTAGGCACCTGGTGGTGGTATTTAAAATGCACAGACATTAACTTTCATTTGAATCCTCTCACTAAAAATAATCCTCCCGATACAGATTCATTTATCAAACAAGAAATGTGCTCAGACCTTAATTAAGTGCCAGGCAGCAGAGAGAGCCTTGGTCCTTTCACTGATGGAGAGTAAAGCCTAAGGGGGGATGGAAACCAAGCCCACAGCAGAGAAGTGTGAGCAAGTGAGCCTGGATAGATATCAAGTTCCTGTGGAAGGGGAAACTCAGGGACCGGAGGAAACAGGTAAGAGAGAGCGATGCAAACCAGGCTGCTGAATTGCAGATAAACACAAGACAAATGCTACGGAATGCCATCACCAAAGTTCGCTTTCATGCAAAATAAGCTCCACCCAAGAAAGGAGGCTAAACCAAGCCCATCCTGTGGCATGTCAGGTGCTCAAGGAATCTGGGTGAGGGGTGGGGTACAGAGTGCATCTTCCTGAGTCACCTTACAAATGATCACCTCCCCCCATGAACATGCAGCAGAATTTTTAGCACGTCTTGGCTCTGGCATGTTGTCTTTAGCCTCTTCTGGCTCCCCACAACAGCACGGAAGGGTCTCTTCAAACCCCGCTCTCAAAGAGTAAAACTTAACACCCTCCCTCTTCTCCTAATGTGGTTGGCACGTCTCATGCCTCTGGGCTGTAGCCTGAACATCTTCCTTCCTCTGACCCAATAAGGTCATGGTAAGTGTCTGCTCTGTGCCCACCATCGCCCTAGAGACAGAATCACTGATGCAAGTCGTCCCACTCCCGGCTACAACCTAGAGGAACTTCGACATGTGGCCGTGGAGTGTGCCAGATACGGTCACGGAGGTGTGGGAGGTGTGTGCAGGGCCAACAGAGGCACAAATGGGGACACTGGGAGGCCTGACTTGGACAGGTGTCATCAAACGTCTCACAGAGGACGAGCATAAGATCTGGGTTCACGTGATGAGTAAGACTGTCAGGCAGGAGAGGGGTCTTGGGAGAAGACACTTTTTAAGAGGCAATAGAAAGCATGGTGCCTGCAGAACAGGGCACCCCAATTAGAACTGGGGAGGAGGGGCGGCAAGGGTGAGGTGGAGAGGCAGGCGGAGCAGATCGCCAAGGTCCATGACACCGCCTTCGTGCAGCAAATAGTCACTGACCGCTACGTACGTGCCAGGCACTGGGATCGAATCATGAGCAAACTCTCAATTCAGCTGGAATGTTCTTTAAGTAAACGATTACACATGCTTTGGGATCCACTGGCTTTTACTAAATGTCCATTTGGTTGCGGTGGGGAGGCTGCTAATAGGACGGTTATATGCTGGTAGAGTGATCCTAATCCGAGCCTTCACCCAGTGCCCCGCACAACAGATTTTATTTTCTTTTTACAACCCCACCTGCGGCATATGTAAGTTCCCAGGCTAGGGGTGGAATCGGAGCTGCATCTGCAGGCCTGTGCCACAGCCACGGTAACACCCAATCCAAGCCGCATCGGCAACTTAACGCTATGGCCTGCGGCAACACTGGATGCTTAACCCACTGAGTGAGGCCCGGGTCCTTACAGACACTCTTTCAGGTTTTTAACCTGCTGAGCCACGTCGGGAACTCCTACAGGACAGATTTAATCAATCCAGAGCCCCCCAGTTTTTGCACTGAAAATTGTCAGCGATCCATCTTTTGGATGGATCAACACCAGAGCACATGCAGGCCTAATGAAGATTTTAGAGATTACCAAAATTAATAGCTAAAACTTGGAAGTGTCTCTGCAGCTCTGATTCAAACCAGCTGATTTCAGCCCTAAGGACCAAAATCACCCCCATCCCATGTGGCTCACACTACAAAGAACTCTATTAAACCACCCTAGCAAGAGTCTGAAAAAACAGTGTACTGTTTATCACTCTCTCAGGACCTCCAGTGGATGTTATGTCTTGGAAGTTGCGGGAGTTGGCTGGACCACTGCTCTCATAGGCAGCTGGACTCCCTTTTCCCATCTGCAAAGAGATTATTCCCAGGGATGAGGAAAGAGAGGAGAGCATGGGTTGAACCACTGATTCGAACAGGGAACTTCCTGAACTTCCCTGCTAGGGCAACTTTCATTGGTCTGAGGGAATGACTTTCAAAATGGATCAGTGGTTTGCTTTCTGCTTCTTTCCTGCACATGGGGAAATGGGAGGTAATGTGCTTCTATGCTACGTTCGAGAAACAGTGAAAGGGTGACAAATATCTTCAGTTGTTTTGAGCTAAATCAGCGAGTCAACATTTGCTGGAGACTGTGTATAGAGTATTGCAGCTGTCCAGCGCCACCCTGCTGAAACAGGCATTTGGGAGGAGCTACAGGCTGCGCCCAGCCAGGAAACCTGGATTCCAGTGCCAGCTCTGTCACTCATCACTTGGGTGACCTTGGATAACTCATCCTCCATAAGAGCCTCAGCCACCATACCTGTTCACGAAAAAGGATGTCCTCTGCCCTGCCCACCTGCTATGAGTATCGAATGAGACGAGTTTACGAAAGAACTTCAGAACGTGTGATTTTCCAGACAAACACAACGATTCATTATTCAGCAGAAGATGCTACCTATCCTCGAGGAGGTTATAGACTAGCAGGGAAGAAGACACCTACTAGACTGTTGTCGATTTCTGTTAACCCAAGAACTTGAAAGACAGCGGAAACGAACCTGACTACTGTCCAAGAGGATGTGGGTTCGATCCCTGGCCTCACTCAGTGGGTTAAGGATCCAGCATTGCTGTGAGCTGCAGTAGGTTGTAGATGCACCTCAGGTCCTGTGTTGCTGTGGCTGTGGTGTTGCATGGCAGCTATAGCTCCGATGTGACCCCTAGCCTGGGAACATCCATATGCTGTACCTGTGGCCCTAAAAAGCAAAACACAAAAAAAATAAAAAAAGAAAGATATCACAATTCCATCTCTCAATCGGGTTTTCATGCTGCCCCTAAATTTTGCTCAGTGGTCTCCTTACTTCAGTTTATAACTTATGCATTAGGATTTTTAAGGGGTTAGGATGTCTTAGTCCTTTGATCCATCCCTGGGTAGATTTGGGGATTTGAAATACAGTGCTTTTTAAAGTAGCAATTGCATTTTCCACGTATCCTGTTAGGGCACAACCCAAGACAGCTTCACCTAAGCGTTTCCTGACAACACCATCAGCACATATAGGGCAGTGGTGAGGGGTGCAGGTTCTGCAGTAGGACTGGTTGGCTTTAAATCCCAATTATTTATTATAGGAAATATTGGGCAAGTCACCTACTTTCTCTAATTCCCAGAGAGCCCATCTGTGTAATATGCATGACAATAGAATTTCTTATCTTACAGGATTATTTGGGGGGAACATTAAACAAGAAAATGTGCATAAACTGCCCACCACACTGCTCGAGACATTAACATTTATTAAACATCATGACAATGGCATCCGTAGAGTAGATGCGGTCAACTCAGACCACGCAGCAGATACATGCAAGGGACACTCTGAAGTCACTCACACGCCGGGTATGTTAACCATGAAGACCTCTCATTGAGGGGCTACAATGGGTCAAATGTATTATCTCTAAGTAGGTGACACTCACTGAATTTTTACCAAAAATGCAAGCGTCAGAGAATGGAAACAATTTGCAGAAGCTTGAAAAGCAGCTAAATGAGGGAATCTTGATTTGCTCCCAGGTCAGTGAGGCTCCTGCTGGTTCCAGCGGGCCAGTCCTCCATCCCGCTGCTGATTCTGGCTAAGCCTCTGAAACTCCTGGACTTCTGGATACCTTCACTTCCTATACGGTCAGTTCCCCCTTGGCACCAAGAAAATGGCATGTGATGGATCTACTCAGAGATCCCATTCCTGCCATCATCCTTTAGCATGTTTGTAAATCCCCTTTGCTTCCTTCCCCTCTCCTTAATTATACGCATTGGGGCACTGCTACTCTATGCGTACTTTGTACTGAGGCTGTAGATTCAATGAAGATTCATTTTCCATAGCCCCTGGGCCCCAGGAACTCAAAGTCATGCCGGGGCACACGTGAAACTAACAAGGCATGGTTAAGCATTATCACAAAGAACCTCACAAATGCTGCGTGAGTGCAGGAGGGAGAAACGCGCTCTGGCGTGGGGCTTGGAAAGGACAGCCATGTTTATCATTGAGGGTGGAAGGGTTTTTCAACTGGAGGGAAAGAAGCATTAGCATAGACAGGGAACAGCAAGCAGAGGAAGAGGTCCAGAGAACTGACAGAAGATTAGATGAAGCTTACTTGAGATACCTGGACTCTGGGTGGAGTTCAGCCTGGACCAGGGGAGTTCTAAGGGCTTGAGACGGGAAATTCTACACCATCAATAAAGTGCTGAGCAAGGCCAAGAGCCAAAGGGTGGGAGCTCTGCATGTAAATAAGAAAATTCTGTCTACCTCCTGGGGGTCTCATGCAAGCAGACCCCCCAGAGGCCATGGCAGAAGGGACAGCCCGAAAAGAAATTCTGGGAGTGTAAGCTAGGACCGGAGGGGGTGCAACAGAATTGGTGCAGAAAGGGTTCAGTCCTCCATCCAAGGTCAAAATCATCTGTGAGAAATGTCACGAGACATCTGGAGAGCAAAGCAGAGAATCTCACCTTGGAGAATGACAAGGCACCTGAAATCCGCTGAAATTGCAGGAGAGAAGAATCCCTGCTATCTTTTGCAAAAAGTTAAGGAAAACAAAGCCAAACAAAACCACACCTGTAATTCCCCTTCTTTTCACCCCCGACTTTTATCTAACCTCATTTATTGTTGCCGGCAGTAGAATCCAGAGAACCGGCATTTGCTCAGCACCGTGTGCCAAGACTTGGAAAGGTCTGATTTCATCTCGTTCCTGCAAATCACCCGCGGATGCTCAGAGAGGTGACATAACTTACCCAAGGTCTCATAGGCTTAAGGCGGCAGCCGCAGCAAAGTTGGGAGCAGATTGGGATGGCAGGACTCTGTAGTGACGAGTGTCTGGGTGCGCTGGGTGGGCTGGAGACGGGAGCTCTCGGTGTGAGCTCCAAAAGGGAGGAATGGATCTTACCTACTTTTTTCCCCCTTTTATTCTTTGTTCTTTTTTTAGGGCCACTCCTGTGGCATATGGAGGTTCCCAGGCTAGAGGTCCAATGGGAGCTGCAGTGCAGGTCTATACCACAGCCACAGCAGTGCCAGATCTGAGCCACATCCTCGACCTACCCCACAGCTTGTGGCAATGCCGGATCTTTAATCCACTGAGTGAGGCCAGGGATCAAACCTGCATCCTCAGGGATACTAGTTAGGTTCTTCACACGCTGAGCCACAGCGGGAACTCCCTTATCAACCGTCCTGTCCCCTGAGGCACAGATCAAAATGCTGTGCACGCTGTCGCCATCCCTGTCCAAATAGCAGTAAAAAGAAAGCTAATATTTAGGTAGCGTATCTGCTACCACTGTTTCAGATCTTTGCTTACTATCTCGAATCCTGAACACCATCTTGCTCATTTTGTGTTAGGAGCTCCATCTAGAGATGTGGAAACTAAAGCTCAGGGAGGTGAAAGTATTTGCCCAAAGTCACCCAGCAAGCAAAAGCCCAAACCAGGCTGCACACCCAGGTTTGCCAGCTTGTACATGTATCTAGGGTTGATGCATATATTAAAAAGAATTGACTTTCAACAAACTGAAGCTGTGGTATAATACATAGGAGAGAACTCCTCTGTGATACGAGTGCAGAGGTAATTATAACTTAGTTCAGAAGCACCCAGGGCTGGCAAAGTGCACTGGCTAGAGAGCCATAGCCCTGCATCAATGCAGAGAGCCCCCTGGGTACCACTTCCACATGCTGGCCCATCACGCTTCTCTGAAGTATTAACTACGCAGGTGACATTGTACCAGGGGCCATGGATACAAAAGCCAGGAGAGAAGTGATGGGCTTGTGCGTTCAGCTGATCACTTACATGGGGCTCAATTCTTAGAAACCTGCACCAAGGGGAAACCAGCCCAGGTCTGTGAAGCCCTGAGGCTGGGCTCGACTCTCTGTCTGCAGCATCACAGCAGAGTAGTCCCTGGCATAAGCCTCTTAAGGACCAGTGATGATGTTCACAGGCTGCCTGGCAGAAAGAATTATTTATTCTCAGGAACCAAAGGAATTTACAATCCAACTCTTAATGTGCATTATGGCTGGAAAAATGGAACTTAACACATTGGTCTAGTGTCATCCCACTGCTTTGCCTCCCAGAAATGCTACAATGCCAAAGAGTTCAGGATTTCTTACACATGAGGCAGGATCCTGGGCCTCTGCTTTTGCAAATGCCACACCCCTTGTCAGGAATGCCCTTTCTTTCCCTTCTCTGCCTGGGGGAATTTTTAGTTATTTTTTTAAACCCCAGTTCTGGGGTCCCCTCCTCCAGGAAGCCTTCCCAGACTCTTCCAGCTGGAGGAAGTTTTCTCGATCTTGGCTCTATTGCGATTTAGGGCTGTATAATTCTTTGTTGTGAGAGGTAGAGCTTTCCTGCACATTGTGGGATGTTGGGTGGCATCCTGGGTCTCTAATCATTTAGATGTCAGGAGCACCTGGGCAGTTGCCACAGTAAAAGATGTCACCAGATACAGTCAAATGTGGGTTGGGATAGGAGGAAAGGGATCAAGTTCAAGTATCTTGGTGCTAGGTCTGCACTTAGATCTAAGCAGAGGAGGAAATCATCAAAGTCCCTTCCAGTCCCAGGTTTCTGTGCTGCGAGTAAAGGTTAAGATTTAAGAAGAATTTGCCCAGTGGTCTATTCTGGCCGACTCAAGCCCCCTTCCTATATTAGGCACAATCTTTTTCACAGAGGAGAACCATCCTGGTGAAAACAAGAGAAAGAGGAATTACAAAGACCTAAGTTCAAGCCATATGACCTTGGATCCTGTCGTAAGTTGACTTATCCTAAAAGTGGAACTAAACTGAGCTTCCTCACGAGGTTTTGGGGTTACGTGAAATATCTACATCAAGCTGCCTCTCAAGATCACATCTCCCCTTCCACCGAAAGGTTAGGAATGGATTTGGACGGGTGAGAAAATGCGTTTATCAATTGTAAGCATGAAACAACTTTAAGTGCTACGAATTTTTAAATATCAGTCACACAATCTGAGCTCTCTTTTCTGCATCTGACATTCAAATACATTTTAAAAAATCCTTGTGAGGGTGATACAAACTAGCAATAACAATCACTTCCTTTCACACATGGTCTCTTGCTCAGGATGGCGTGATGTGGCAGGTAAGGAGGCGGCTCGAAAGAACGAACCAATCGCTCCCATCTTCCCAGAGTCAGAAAACAGGCACTCGCATCCAGGTTGTGAGAACAGACCTCTTTCCAGTGAACCCTGAAGTAGTATTTTAAATATAGAACAAAGAGCCATTCAGGCCAATTCTTCTGAAATTTGAATGACATCCCACATGCAAAACAAGGTAGAGGATGGAGACCATTAGAACAGATGATGGCGATGGCTACCATCGTTACCGGCACATAAGTCATGTGGAAGGATTTACAGACATAAAAAAGAGCTATTTATTTTGTCAAAAGCAATGATAATTCACTCTCAAAATATGTGTATGTGCAACCCAAATCAGAGGAAGGAATAAACTGAGGGGAGAGATGGGCTCCCACCATAACCTCATGCAAAAACTCTTAATTAAACCCAGACATGCACAAGTATTTTCAGAAGAAAGGTTAATGAAAATGGGGTAGGGAGGAAAAACATCTCCAGAGAACCTTGCAGACTCTAGTTTTCTGGGCCAGCTCTTTTGTTACTCTCAGCATAAGTAAAAAAAAAAAAAAAAAAAAAAAAAAAAGTCGACAAAATGCATTTCTCTTTTTGGAATCAGGATTGGGACTAAGCTCGTCTCCAGGACACTGCAAAGAAAACTATGCCGTAATGTATTTTCCAGCACTCTGAGCAGCCCTGGCAAAAACCACCTGAGTTCTGGACACACAGTACTGGATCTCAGAGAGAAGCTATTAGAGTTTGGTTTAGAGCAATAATGTCCTATTAGCATCTGGTAGATGTTATAACGTTGGAAAGACATTAGAGGAAGAAGGAAAATCTTAAGAAGTGAAGACACTCACGTGTTTGACCCAAGTACAGTTATTCAAGGCTACCTCTCCTCTGTGCTCTATGGCAAAAACGAATTATAGCTGATGGTACAGAGTTTGCTGGAACCCAGGACCAAGAACAGACCTAAGAGACTCTCCATGTGATCTCAACACAACCCAGCAGGTGAAGGATGGTGCTCAAGGGTCAGTACAATGAGAGACGGGAATATAGAGGGGACTGCATTCCACCCAAGTGGAGAGAATATATGTGTCTCTGGGAACCGGTCCCCTGGATTGGGGTCCTGGCCATTCATTCATCACATGCGTAGTGTATCTTTCGACTGTCTTTTTTTTTTTGGCCAGGTACAGCAGGAAGTACAGAAGCTGAGACACAAGAATGGTCACGGCTCCTACTCTCATGGAGCTTATAATTTAGAAGGGAGGAGGGGCATATGCATTTAAAAATGCAACATTTCAAACATTTCAAGCAGTGAAGTAAAGGAACATGGGTCTATGGGGAGCACAAGAGTCACAACCCAAAAAGCAGCAGCATCACCATTTACTGAGAACATACTAAGTACTAGGCAAATGCAATGCATTTCACTCATCTGAGTCTTCCAATTGAATGGAGTAACCTCATTGTACCAGCACCCTATTTTAACATCAAAGGTGTTAACTTTCCTAATTTGACAAAGTAATCCACACTCATCGGTTTAGTGTTGAAGAAATGGAGTCACAGGGGAGTTCCCATCATGGCTCAGCGGAAACAAATTCAACTAGGAACCATGAGGTTGCAGGCTCAGTCTCTGGCCTCGCTCAGCGGATTAAGGATCTGGCATTGTCATGAGCTGTGGTGTAGGTTGCAGACAATGCTCCGATCCTGTGTTGCTGTGGCTGTGGTGTAGGCCGGCAGCTGTAGCTCCAACTGGACCCCTAGCCTGGGAACCTTCATATGCTGCGGGTGCAGCCCTAAAAAAAGCACAAAAAAAAAAAAAGTAATGGAGACACAGAAAGGTGAACAAGGTATCCAGGTTTCCATAGAAAGGAAGTGGTGAAGCTGAGATTCAAAGCTGGACAGGTGGATTTCAGAGCCCATACTTCTGATCTCCAAGTCAGGGTATAACAAGGACTTCTCATCTAAGCTGAGGTCAGAAAAGGCTTTGCTGGAAGGCGAGTATGGGTTCATCTAAAGAGGGGTCAGAAGTTAATTTGGGGGAGGGGTGATTCTAGGCAGAGGAGGGGAAGTGGGCAGGGGGCTTGAGGGGCTGTCCCAGCAGAACATGCTCCTTGCGGGCCATGGTAAGGATTTGCATCTTTCTCTTAGAGCACTGGGGAGCTGCTTCAAGTCTTTCAGGAAGTAGTATTATGACTTGTGTTCTAAGAAATTCGCTGGCTGCAGTGTGAAACATGGAGCCAAGAGGTTCAGAGGGTGTATGGAGAGAACGAGGAGGACATACTGCAGTTGTCTAGGATGCAGGCCAGTGATTCTCAAAGCACAGTCTCTGGACCAGCAGCATTAGTGTCCTCAGGGAAGTTTTTATAAAATGAAATTCTTGGGATCCACCCCAGACCTATTGAATCAGAAACTCCGGAGACACGTTAGTCATCTGCGGTTGTGTAACACACATTACAAACTCAGCAGCTTAAAACAGCTTATTATGTCATAGTTCTCGTAGGTCAGGAGTCTGGGCACTGCAGAGGTGGGTCCCCCACTCAGGGTCTCATGAGGTGGCAATCCATCAAGAGGTCGGCCGGGCTGTGTTCTCATCTGCAGGCTCGACCAGGGCAAATTGGTTTCCAAACTTGTTCAAATTATTGGCAGAATAATTTACTTTGGATCATAGAACTAAGGGCCCTGGCTTCCTGCTGGCTGTCATCTACATAGGCTGATCTCAGCTGCTGGGCTGCCCACAGTTTCTTGCCAGATGAGCTTGTTCAACGTGTTTAAATACGTCATCCAGACGAGCAGTGTCTCAGGACTGAATCTGTCAGGGCGATAGTCCTTGCTAATGTACCCTACTCATGGGAGTGATGCTCATCTCCTTTGCCAGATGCTATTGGTTAGGAGCAAGTCACAGGTCCCTGGCACAGAGAAAGTATCCCACCAAGGCATGAATACCAGGAGGCGAATATTGTGGGTGACCACCTCAGCATCTGCCCACCACAGACCCTGTACTCTGTATTTCAAAAAATCTTCTGGATAACTGTGATACCTTCTCAAAGTTAAGAACCACCAGTCCAGACTCTGGATCTGAGGGACATGTAGGAGTTTCAATCAGAAGAATTGGGAGGTTCTATCCTTTCGTACTGTGGTCATGAACTTGGGCTTTGGAGCCATTAAGGTCAAGATTCAAGTCTGCCACTTTCTGCATTGCGTGACCTTGGGCACGTTAACCTCAAGCAGCTTTGGCTTCTTTACCTATGTCACGGCACTCCCAAGGAATCTACTTCTTAGAGTTTAGGGTTGTGGTAAAGAGATAAGAGAGCAAGAATATAAACTATGCCTGCATGTCTGACACACAGACGTGCTCAATAAATGCAGGCTACTATTAAAAACAGCTGTGGGGTTCAGTTTCTTCTGTAAAATGAGATTAGTCCACGGAATATATAGGACTCCTGATTCTAGATTCGAAGATTATAGATGAAAAATCTTGCTTTACAGGAGGATGGGTCTTTTTTCTCTGCTACCTATACGAGAAACAGTAACACCCAGACTATGAGATTTTTCTGTCTCCTGTGTTGCTGGAAAGAAGTCTCACTGGCCTCCTTTTGTTGGCTAGAAAAACATCTTTTGTGTGGACCTCCCGAATGCTTTGTGTACCCTCCAGGGATCCAGTTCCCATATTTGCCTCCTTTGAAAGAAATCAACTGAAACAGATTAAAACAAGTCACATAAACACCCTCAAGGAAGCAGTTCAACAATTATTAAGCGAAGATCCCTTTCTACGGGAACTTGTACCTCAGGCGCTTATCAGGCAACACTGCAATTGTGGCCTTAGTTTTCTAGCTCTCTCAGTAGACTGAACACCCCTTGGAGGCAGGGACCACATCTTACTGTCCTGGATAAAAGGGAGGAGAAGCTTCTTCGGGAAAGAGATGGTGACTTTTATATTCCGTCTCTCTCTCTCCTCTGTTCTCTGGTGTCCCCTCCCTCTTCTCTGATCAAGGCTACATTTCCCAATGCTTGGGAAAAGCTTTGCCCTTAAGAGAATGCCTGTGAGTAGGGATCAGAAAGCAGCTGGACACTGGGGCAAGATCTTGGTAGAACAGAAGGGAAAACTTATTTCAAACGCTCCTCTAGTCTCTGTGGCCATAAAGGCAAAGATCAGAGTTCATTTTTGTGTAGGGAAAACTGTTTTTTGTTTAGGAGAACCACTCAGATAGGCTTTTAAATTTGCAAAAGTAAAATAAGAGACAGTAGAGATGAGGATGCAGAAGAGGAAAACATGAGGAAACTTCTGGAAGATACCAAACTTATGGTTACTGGTTGTAGAGTTCTGAGACATGTTCTTTGGGGAGACAAAATGGAAAGAGATTATCTGAGGATTTTTTTTCTTTTCTTTTTTTTTCTTGGCTGTACCTGTGGCATGCAGAAATTCCTGGGCCAGGTATCAAACCTACGCCATAGCAATAACCAGAGCCTCAGCAGTGACCACACTGGATCCTTAAACCGCTGAGCCACCAGGGAACTCCTGTGATTTTCAGATTGCACTTGATGACAGTATCTGGCACAAAGAAAGTGCTTAAAAATGCTTATAGATTAAAGAATGAATGAATGAATGCAAGCAAATCCTGTATTCTTTCCCCCTGTACTTTGTAATTTGACCTTTTTTTACTGACTACTGAAATAAGAGAGGGACATGGCCCCAACAAATAGCAGACTCATGTGTTAAAAAAAAAAAAAAAAGCACACAAAAAAAAAAGGTCAATGCCAAACAGGCAGCACCATCTGCCTAGGTTGGAAAGTTTAATAATTTAGTAAAGAAACAGGCAGAACACGTAGTTCAGAGAATGTTAATACACAGTCAATAAAGTAACTCACCAATCCGTAGTAACAGCCCCCCAAAGGACAATTCTGGAGTGTTTTATTCTGAGAGCAAATTAAAGCAAAACAAAGATGAGTCTACCAAAAAAACAGCATACTCTCCTCCATTTCACAGATGACTCCTTAGAGGAATTCATGGAAATTATCCACATCTTTCCCATCGCTCTACCTGCAGTGTACAATGTCAACTTAAAATCCCCTTTGTTCAAGTGCAGCTACACTGGGAAACCCAAGTCCAGGATTCTACCCTGTTCTATTCCCTACATGCAGAATATTTTCAGAATTAAATCTTCACCAGCAGTATTAGTCTAGGGACAGAGTCAGAGTTTTGATAAGGTTGCAATGATCCAGTTACCTAATCAGAAGTCTTTTTTATCAAATCAATAATGATTATTTGAAAACAAGAGAACTCATACAACCTATCAAAGCTGCTATTTTATTCTTTGCAGTTGAGAACTGTTTCCATCCCTTTCTGGTTTTTGCTCCCGGGGCTGGTAAGTGATCCCAAAGGACCTGTGGTCACTAAACACATACGAATGTGTGTCGTGTTGGGGGAGGGGTGGGCAGGATGGGGACAAATGTTTTTCATTCACATAATATATACAGGACCATTGAATTAGCTTTTCAGACACTAATTTGGTGTTTGGAGCCTTTCATTTCAGTGCAATCTATTGGATTTGGTGCACTCATTAAGATGATTAAAATAAGCCAGTCTATCAATATGTGATCCAATTAGTTGAATGGTCAAAGCACAGCATTCATCTGGTCCTTTTCCCTCTCAAGAGGGGGCTGAGTTACTATTCTGGACTTTTCTAGGACACTTGGGACCACTTGGGACGCTCCAAGCTCCCTTATGTCTTCCAAAATGAGATCAGTCAATCAGCGGCAGGAGATGAAGACCATATATTTTGGGCTTCAACGTATATTTATTATAAATGATATGCCACCCTTTCCAAAGAGTAAGTAGCAGACACACATACAACTGAGCGCTAGGATTCCAGTTTTCATTACATTATTGGCTGTCGGAATGCAGGCAAGCTTCTCTTTAATTTGAAGAATTGTTCTATTTACAGGCAATTGAGATGAAATATGACCTGTTTCTTCCTTAGAGAAGCCCACATACGGAGGACTTCCTTCCATATGCTTTAACCTGTGAGTCTTGTTTTCCAAAAATTGTACACTGACTGAGTAAACGCTTAGGCAGTAGAAAGAGGCTCGGGAACATTCCCCCGTTCCCTTCCATCAGACACATTCGCAAAGACATAAAGACATTGCTCAAAAAATTACTCGTCTAATTAACTCCCTTATGAACAAATAAATTCTCTTCACCTACAGAGGAGGTACAGTTACCATCTAGCAACCGGGTGCTGGATTTCAGAATATTATTAAGGGTGGTTATTAGCTGAAGATGCAAAGTAGAGGTGAGCACTGGAATGAAATTTACAGTTACGGCTCTGCAGAGAGAGGGCCAGAATCACTCAATCCTTCTAATCTAATTTACATACAATAAACTGGGTTGTCGATTAAGTGATTTGTTTTTCTTCCTGTAGTTCAGTAATTTACATAAGATAAAATTGATGCATTGTTATTATCTTCCTTCGACATTTTAAATCTCTGTTTTTCTTTCTCTGAGGAGGTCTAAGGAAGGCCGGGTTCCATTGTTCTAAAATCATTTTGATTTTCTCCCTTTCTCAGGTAGATTTCATCTTGAGTTGCAGGCTGTACCTGCTTCTACCTACCCAGTGCAAACAGGCACCCTTATCAACAACAGTCTTTAAGCAATATCTTCCAGAGGTTTCTCTCTTTTGGATGCTGGTCAAACACTAATGAAAATTTTAAAATGGGTAAAATTTGCCCTACGTCAAAATCTACTTTATGGTAATACTTCTGGCTTAAAAGTAAATAAAATATAAAACAACAACAACAACAAACTGCTTAGGGGGAAAACACCTAAAGTAAAGTAATGAGTATGTGCTTTTAGAATTTACATTGCATAGATACACGGCCACATTTTTAATCTGTATTTATTTTATTTATTTATTGAGTCTTATGGCCACTTCCACAGCCTATGGAGGTTGCTAGCCTAGGGGTCAAATCGGAGCTGTAGCTGCTGGTCTACACCACAGCCAGAGCAACGCCAGATCCTCCAAGCCATGTCTGTGACCCTACACCACAGCTCATGGCAAGGCTGGATCCTTAACCCACTGAGCGAGGCCAGGGATTGAACCTGCATCCTCATGGATGCTAATCACATTCATTTCCACGGAGCCACGATGGGAACTCTGACAGAGGGCCAAATTTTAGGCTCCACTCCAAGAAGACAGACCTTGGGAAATTTTAGAAAATTCATGGAGATGGTCACATTGAAAAAGCGAAGGGATGACAAGGCTTGACCCGTGTGTCCCACATGCTAATTTAGGATCTTTAATACTGATTATGAACATGACCTACCCCCCTCATCTTAGTGTGTAACAGTAACAAGAACTCCCTTAACTGGGCAGACTAACTGGGAATTACAGGAGGGCAGCAGGATGAGGACAGGTCAGTTAATAACCTTGAAAACCAGGTTCCTTATCTGTAAGACTTTAACAGGTACATGTAATAAATAAATATTTGCAGAGTGCCTTCTCTGTGTCAGATACTATGCAAGAGTCTAGGTTATCCAGCCCTTTCTATTAAATTATGAGCCCGATGACAGAAAAGGCTGTATCTTCCACACACATCATTGTAACCTCCTGGGGTATGATGTACTTGGCAGTCCTTGACATAGAAGCGTTGCTTAATACACTTGGATGGAAGAAAGGAAGCAAAAGGAGGCTAGAGGGAAAGAGAGGTGGGGAAGAAAGAAAAATGGGATAGGATCCACCCCACATACTCAGGGTTTAATAGAGAGCCACATAAATAAACACTAGAAAACAACTTTGTTTAGAAATAACAAAAGAAAATAAAAGTGGAAAAAAAATGTTGGATGGAGGAAGTGGGGAAAGATTAAGAAAGGAGTTAGGTTATGAGGGACATACAGAAATTTCCTGAAAAATGTACTCCTACCACACGATGCCCAGAAGTCATTCAAACACAATGTTTTCTGTACACTGTAGTTCATGTAGCTTGTCTAAGCATGGGTACCAGCTGGTGGTTATTCTTGCAATATGAGTTTTTTACCGAATGACATGCCATCCTCTCCCAGTTCATTTATTTGGCTGCTTCCAAGACCTGGTCGTGTCAGTGTAATTCCAAACACCAAAGAGCATCTATGACTCTTTCCGTATTGTACATACAGTCATTTTTCTTTCTTTTTTCCTCCCTGATTTATGATGACAGCTGCTCTTTGTGACTGCTTCTGAGACTGCTGGTCAGCTGGAATCTGCTGGCTGACAGCAAAGGCATTATAAATCCATGAAGCCGAAAGGGAACTCTCCCTCTCTCCTTCTTGCAGACCCAGGGAGGCTTCGCTTTCTTCCAAGAATGCAGGGTCAGCAACAGAGGCCCACATGGAGCTGAGGAAGGTTCAGGAGCAAAGGAGGAGGAAGGAACTGGACCTTCAGGCCTGTCTCCAGATATAAGGCTGAAAGCAGAGGTCCTAGAGGCTTCTATACCAGGCTGGCAGGACAGTAAGATGGAGAAGAAGCCTAAGCAGAGGTAAAAGGATGCATTTGGTTGAAGTAACTCAAGTACTGAATAGGCCTGGCAATGGGAGCCAGAAGCACGGTGATGGGCTGTAAAATCAGAAAGACCAGGGTTGGAGTCCCCGTTGTGGCTCAGTGGAAACAAATCTGACTAGCATCCATGAGGATGCCTGGCCTATTCGATCCCTGGCCTTGCTCAGTGGGTAAGGATCCGGCGTTGCCATAAGCTGTGGTGTAGGTCACATAGGTGGCTCAGATCTGGCATTGCTGTGGCTGTGTTGTAGGCCAGCAGCTACAACTCCAATTCGACCCCTAGCCTGGGAACCTCCGTACGCATCAGGTGCAGCCCTGAAAAAAAAAAAAAAGACCAGGATTTAAATCCTGATGCTGTTTCATATTTGGTAGGTGACTTGGGAGGAGCTATTTAGTTTCTTTAAAGCTTTGTTTCCTTGGCTGTAAAGTGGGAAATATAAAAGAATCTGCCAAACAGGTTGTTCTGAAGTTTGGAAAGGAATACTGCACATTCTCAGCAGAAGACCTGGCACATAGTAAGGACCCCAAAATTACCAGCAGCGGCTGCTATTATGATTAAATCTATGCTCTTCACTAGGAGAATTTTAATTCACAGAAATGCTCTCATGAGTGGAAAAGACTACCCATTGTAATAATGTTGGAAGTGATGAAAAATGGAACCGGATCCAAATGTCCACCAACAGAAGCGGGGTTTATGGTGTAGTACATCCCTGCTGTATTAAAGTGAATGAGATCCATCTATGTGCACTGACATGGCAGGTGCCCAAATGCATAACTAAGTGTAAAAAAAAAAAAAAAAAAAAAGAAAAAAAAAGGAGCAAGTTGAAGAGTACGTATACCATCAGCCCACTTCTCTAAGTGCAATTCATTTCTAAAGAGTCTGAAAAATACAAGCATCGGGGTATTAAAAGTGGTTATCTCTGAGGAATGAAATTAAAGGAGGCTTTGATTTTTCCGAATTATATCTTGCATATTTGTGTGTTTTTACAAACGTATATCCATTTTGTAATCGGAGAGTGTTGCCGTTATTTTCAAGGAGCAGATATTGAGATGGTTGAGCTTTTGCTTAATAGTTTTATTCTTAATAGTCTGTTTGCTACATGGTGTCGCAATGGGCACTAGAATCACATATTTGGTCTTTTCCTGCTTCCGAGTCAGCAATTGAAAGCCCCCCACCCCCCAACCCCCCGCCCCGATCTGATATCTCACAAAGAAGAAAAGTCAAAAGGTGCAATAATTGAGAGGACAAGACCTGCAAGCACTGGACACTTACATTTTCGATAGGGACTCGTAGTTCTAATTTCATGTCAATTTGCTTCTTAAATTCCTGAGAAATTATCAGAAGCAATTCAACATTATTCTGTAGTTTTCCTTGAATAAATAATACCATGTACAAATCCACATCCACCTTCAACCAAAAACACTCCTCAAAAAAAAAAAATCTGAAACAAACTAAATTGGATTCATGCACAAATGCACTAAAATAGGTGAGATCCGACGCCCCTTGAATGTTTAAGTTTCCTCTAACCTCATAGCTTATGCTTTCATTGGGTTTTTTCCCCAGAGCATTGGGACTTGCTTTCTGTAACAACAGTGCAAAGCTAAAAACATCACCAGGATCCCAACATATAATATAAAGAGGTAAATATTCTACACAAACCTAATTTCTCAAAGTATGTGTAATCTGAATACCATCACTGCCCAGAGACTTTTATTTGGATGAGCGAGCAGTAGAAACATCATGATTCTACTTTAACTGACTGGAGTAATCTAGTTTTGTTTTTTTTGGGGGGGGGTTGTTTGTTTGTTTTCAACAAAAGCTAAAACGAAGCAAGGATGACACTGACAATCCAAGATTTCCTTCCTAATCATCAGTTTAGGTTTCTTTTTCTTTTTTGCCTTTTCTAGGGCCGCACCCGAGGCATATGGAGGTTCCCAAGGTAGGGGTCCAATCAGAGCTGTAGGTGCCAGCCTACACCACTGCCCCAGAAACGCTGGATCTGAGCTGCATCTGAGACCCGCACCACAGCTCAAGGCAACGCCGGATCCTTAACCCACTGAGGAAGGCCAGGGATCGAACCTGCAACCCCATGGTGCCTAGTCAGACTCGTTAACCACTGAACCGCGACGGTAACTCCCCAGTTTAAGTTTTTATAAATGAAGCACTCTTACTCATCTTCTTCAAGGAAGAAACTCCTAAGTTTGCAATAATATCTTGTCATTTATATGAATGAAAAAAAGGGACTGGACAATAACAGTAGCTCAGTCATTTCCTTAAGTTTTATTCACACAATGTATGTTGGCAGGAGCTTCCTTAAGCATCTTCTCGTACACCCTCATCCACAAAGTCAACATTTCACTCGACATGATTTATGTGTTTCTTTATTGGGCTATGCAGCATTCAATGAAAGGATTTTATTGAAGTCACACTCAGAACTGGTTGCCTCCCCCTGTGTTTATAACGAAGCATTGACATTCACCTATGGCCACAATAAAATGGGCACTGCTTCCGTTTACATGACCCTGAGGCTGTTCTGATCTCCCAGGAAAATCCACCTGCATTGTATAATGCGACAGAAAGGGGACATATGGAGGATTAGGTCCTTTTTGCTGGTAAGCTCTGAGGAAACTGGAAAATCTGTTTTATGTAAACTCACCAGGGAAGCAGAACACAAAGTCATTTGTTCTTCTTGCCTTTCACCCTGTGGGTTGCATTCCAAAAACACACTCACCAGTGCAGTTTTGGTATGGGGGCCCTTTGATGCAAATGCTTTCCTTAATTTGATAGTAAAAGTTCTAGTATTAGTTTGCTTCATAATTCAAGTATGCAGAGGCAGCCGGCTCCAAAATACATCAACTCTTTGAAGTCACTCCATTGAAAATGTGGGTTTCTGGCACTGTTTTAATGGCCTCCTATTCACCCTGTTATTAGGGGAAGGATTCCCATCCTACGGTCATAGGCATGGCTGCACCCAGGACACTGGACACTGGAGCAATGAGATCAACTGCAGTTTATTAGACCCAAACACTCACAGGCCAGAGGAGGGTGATGCCTGCAGGCAGGACCACACTGGTGTTGCACTTGGAAACAAAGGAACAATCAGGGGCTGTGGGAGGCAGGATGCATGACATCAGGACGTTTCTCACAGGACGAGGGGATTGGCTTGTTTGAATAATTCTGCAGGCTGGCAGGGATGAGCAGGAGCGGAGCCTGGTCCCTTTGATAAGGGTGGGGGTGATATTTGACCAGAGGACTTTATCAGCAGGAGCAGTGCGGGGAGGAGAACTTACAGTCGGGCCATTCAAGACCTTTCTGAGTTTACCAGATGCTATTAGGGCCGCACATGTTGCTGAGCCTTAATTCTAGGCCTTACCCCTGAGGCACATGGTGAATACTCACGAATATTTGCTAAAAGAGGGAGTTCTCATCTTGGCACAGTGGAAATGAATCCGACTAGGAACCATGAGGTTGCAGGCTCGATCCCTGGCCTTGATCAGTGGGTTAAGGATCCGGCGTAGCTGTGAGCTGTGGTGTAGGTCACAGACGTGGCTCAGATCTGGCGTTGCTGTGACTGTGGTGCAGGCCGGCGGCAACAGCTCCAATTAGACCCCTAACCTGGAAACCTCCATATGCTGTGGGTGCAGCCCTAAAAAGACGAAAGACAAAAAAAAATATTTGCTAAAAGAGTGAGTCAATGAGTAGAGTGAGTGTTGAAAGTGGGACTTTGGGCAAGACGCTGAACTCTTAGCTACACCACAGCCATTTATCAAGCCTATAAAATGGGAATTGTAGTATCTTTTCTGTTTATCTCTGGAGGTTGTTTGAAGAAGTAAAATCATTAACGTATGTGGACAACATCCCCAAGGCTTCAAAAGATCTGGACGGTCCCCTACAGAGGACGTGTCACCCTCCACACCCGTTTCCTTTATATGCCAGGCACATCGGCTGTTTTCCGTCGATGGGTCCACAGCCTTCATGCAGGAGCAACAGAAGGTAAAGCTCTTTTCTCTATAGGCACCTTGAATTGCATCTTCAACTCAAGTTGAAATTTTTGGTTTGAGATATGTCTCTTGAATGCCTGGCACAGCTTAAGGGCTCAACAAAAGGTTTATTGGTAGAATAAGTGAACAGAACGCGATACAACTATAAAAGCAGGTTTAGAAGTTATAAACACGACACGCATTGAAAAGGGCAGCCTTCTTATGACTTTTGTATTCCCCTTTAATTGTTGGGAGAGTCCACTTGCAGCCTCCTCCACCCTGCTTCCCTGCCCCAAGCCTCATAGCTATGGTGCTATCTGCCTTGCAAAGCAAGAAGGACTGGTCTGGGCTAGGGGGTCAGATCACTCAGGCTTTTGGCCTTTCTCTGCCCAAGAGCTGACTTCTGACAGAGCAGCTCTATCAACCAGCCACGAAGCACGAGGAGAATTTTCAGCATTAATAGCTGACAACTTTTTAACAATGAAAATGGATTTGCCGCATCCATAAAAGTATGTAAGAAACTAGTTCTTCCAACTGTTATAAGAAACAGATTATCATGAAACTTTCTCATTTTTGGGGGGAACTCTACACAAATTGAATAGTCTTTTGTTCATCTGGCCTTATCATTCGGTGTATAAGATGAAGAAATACAGGCCCAGGAGTTCCCACTGGGGCACAACAAGTCAAGGATCTGGCATTGCTGCAGCTGTAGCGTAGGTCACAGCTGCAGCTCAGATTTGATCCCTGGACTGGGAGCTTCTGTATACTTTGGGTTTGGCCATAAATTAAAAAAAAAAAAAAAAAGAACTAGAGGCCCAGAAATGACTTGCCCAAAGTCACATCACTAGCTAGTAATTAAGCTGAAGTGAAATCCAAGGTTCCAGCCTTATATATTTCCAGAATTTTCTTTGTGTGTGTGTGTGTGTGTGTGTGTATCACAAGATCGAAGGTAACAAGTTCCCCTCCCGACATGTAAGAAAGGGAACAGAAGCAAAGCAACATAATTCTTCCACACTCAACTGATGTGAATTAAAAATTATATACATTCTTATAAATATTTGCAGGTATTTTTGCCACCAAAGAGCGTAAAAATTTCCCTCAAGGGATGTTCTTCCTGCTGAAGATAAATGAGTTGGAAAGATTTAAAATATTATAGTTTTGATTATCAATTAAGCACTGGCACTCACTGGCTGTCTATAATTAGGTTACAGCATTCAAACAACCATTCTGGAGGTCAAAAATAGTCTAATATTGTCAGATTCCACTGGTACATGTAGTACATGTGAATTTAAGAAGAATGTGGAGTTTCTGCCCTCAAGAAGTTTACATCTTCTTGGGAAGAAAAGTCAAACAGCTATTAAAAAGGAAACTAATAACCCAGAGCAGTAGAAGGGGTAGGGTGGGACTAAACTGACAGGATTATTCTGTAACTAGTCAACTAATCATATGTTTACATCATAATGTGGTGTAAATAAAACCACTTTATTCCTTGAACAACTATTTTCAACCATGCCCTATCAAATCCCCATTTCCTGATTCTTAATGACAGGGTTGAGTCAATTCTAGTGACTTTTTAGTTATTCAACTTTGGCCGATTCTGACTTCGCTACTTTCCTAACATTATCTCAATTCGTCCTTCCAATATTTCCCAGAGTTTGAAACTATTATTGACCTTATTTTCCATTGGAAAAAACCTGAGGTTCAGAGCAGTTATATGGAAAAGTTCCAGATTTACATGCTACCGCCTAAGCAAGGAGGCTGGGACTCAGTGAAGGTAACCACAGGTATTCACCAAATGAACGGAAGGACAATGATGACAACACTGCAAGAAACAGAGAGACACCTCGCATCATGATGAAGTTAAACCGGCTTCAGAATTTGGTAGCTGACTCAATAAGGAAGTCCAAGAAGAAACTTTCAAAGAGGAAAACAGTTATCATCTGTAGAAACTTTAGACTCAAGAGTAAAGCTGATTTGAGAGAGAGCCAAGGGGATGAATTCAGTTGCCAGCTCATGATGTTCTCTGTGAAATAAATATCTTGAATACTGAAATTAGTATTTTCCAGGCTTAGGAAAGCATTTTACTTTGAAAATGCTTGTCTGGCCTCACATAGCCAGTGCTTACCCAAGAGCTAGTTGTCTTAAATAACATTTCTACAGTGTAATTTTCCCCCTATGAACACTTCAGAAAAGTAATGCACCTTGCTAGCCTACTCAGTATACAGGGCCTTCTAGCTGCTATATCAAAGACTATTGCAAGGAATAGTGCTGCTGACTGTGGATAAGCCACCTGGTTTCACAGACCCATGCCATGCTGCCATTTTGACAGACCTCCCAGAGCATGCTCTTGTAAGTTAACCAAGGTCAAGGCTGATTATGACTTGCATACCCAGAGCTGTCTAACAGATCTCATGTTCTCATAGAGACATGGACAAATTCAGTGAACCTTGAATTGCTTCAATCCTGTACATTTACTGGGCATCTGCTCTGGGGTCAAGCACCAGCTGTGTTAAGTGTGAGAGCTACAAAGCTGAATAACATGTTTTCTGCTTTCAAGAAGCTCGCATCCAAGCCTGAACATGGACAACTGAATAAATAAGTACACGCACACAAACTAAGGGCTGAGAGGAGACATAAGGGGTGAGAGAGTAATTGATTCCAGCGAGATAAGAAATAAGGTTAGGGAGAGAATATGGTGGAACATTTAAAGTAAAGACACGTCTGTAAGAACAAATGCTTACAAAAGCATCGGTACAAGAATTACCCAGAAAAGAGAGGAGAGGCACATTTAATATGGGGGGTATGGCTGCATAGCTCATTTTATACCTATTTATTCAATTCCCTAAAATAGGAGTCTTACAGTTAGTATTTTTAGAATGCTGTATTTGCCACCTACAAAAAGCACAGGGCCATGGACAAAAATACACTTCACACCAGAAACCCCCAATCAGTGAAATCTACATTGTCATCTGCTGTGCAGAACAAATGGTCTCATGTTACCATAGAAATCCCCACTCGCTTCTGTGGGAAAATATTTTAAATAAAGCTGTCAGACCGTCTCAATTAAAAATAATAAACGAAAGACCAATTATGGTCCCTCTGGACTCACTAATAAAGTTAATCAATGAACTTTCCATCAGGTATTCAGAAACCAAAAAAAAAAAAAAAAAAAAAAAAAAAAAAAAAAAAAGGTAGCATAGGGAGGAATTTTCAACGCACTTAGAGTCCCACCATTTACACTGTACAGTACTAGCTTTGGACGCTGGCGGTCTACACAGAATTAAAGAACTGGTTACATACACAAAGCATGGTGGTCAAGGTGGTAGAAAAAAATAAACAAGCGGAGGAGCAAGTCACAGCAAATATACTCGATATGGGCAATTTCCTACAATTTTCCAGAACAAATTTAATTCGTTTTTAGCTCCCCTGCACCACTTCCTTCAGCTCCTGATACCTGGCATGTTTCAGTAGATGTATGTCACCCTTCTCCATCCACGTTTATCCCTCCAAGCTCTCTGGGTGTCCTCGTTTATAAAGCTTATGGGCTTCCTGAGGGCAGAGTTAGCTTTTATTCTCACAAAGCTCACCTAGTACCTAACACACAGCCTACTCGATGGGTTTTGATGGGTTCAGTGCAATCAAATGTCTTCTACTCCACTCCAAGTCATTCGCTTTCCACTTATGGCAGAATCATATCACTGCCTGCTTTTGTGTGTTCTGCATGCTTATGTGCATACAGGGTATGGTGTGGTGTGTGCGTGGCTCTGCTGATCAATCTCATAAAATTCCAACCTCTCTTTCTGCCTCTGCAATAAAAGATACAGACTTTGGAGTTCCTAGTGTGGCGCAGCGGGTTAAGAATCCAACTAGTATCCATGAGGATGCAGGTTCGATCTCTGGTCTCACTCTTGGGTTAAGGGCTCAGTGGGCTAAGGATCTGGCATTGCCCTGAGCTGCAGCGTAGGTTGCAGTCAGATCCCATGTTGTTGTGGCTGTGATACAGCCTGGCAGCTGCAACTCAAACTCGACCCCTAGCCTGGAAACTTCCATATGCCACAGGTGCAGCCATTAAAAAAAAAAAAAAATAAGATAGTAGATTTTGACGTAATTGTCTGACCCAAATGTATTAGGATGGCTTCTATGATGGTTTTGAAACCAGGTTACACAGATGAGAGAGATCTTCACTTCAACATTGTTATTTGTTCAACTGTTTTTTTGTTTCGACATCGAGGGGTTTGTTTGGTTTTGGTTTTAATTGACGTATAGTTGTTTGCTTGATCAACTGTTTTGAGCAGACCTGGTCAGGTGGCTTCGACACGAAGATGGCAAACTGGCCAAAACAAAAGTCTGTCCTGTTGACACATGTCTTCCGGGCATATTCTCAGGGTTTTTTAGATACATCCCTTTACTGCCCACGCACCCCATCCTGGAATCCTCTCCCAATGCCCACACGTGCTCACCCACACTTGTATACATACACACACTAGCTAACGCACTGCTGGCCAGCCTGGTGCCTCCATTAGATATGTGAACCTTGAAAGGAAGTTGATCTCTCACTTGAGCTGTCTTATAAATCACTTAACCTTCCTCCTTTGCTCCACGTTAACCTTCGCTCTTTAATTTCTTCCTTTTCACTTGATTTTACGACCTGCTCTCTCTATAAAGCCTTTTGAGAAAGATTTGTGCAGAGGTAACTCCCTAAAAATACATTTCAATTTATATATGACTAAGACGATTCTCGTCTGTAAGAGGAGATTTAAAATATCACGTTCCAAAGGCATGCACCAAAGTGAACACATGATAACCAAAACTCTTAACCATTTGAAATCTTCTCCTATATTTCTCATTTTGCTGAGGTTTTGTTTCTTTCTTTGTTTTGCCTTCCTCTGGTCAAATGAGTAATCGCTGAAAAACTAACAAAGAATTTAGTATTTTGAAGTTAGGAGCTGAAAAATTCCATCCCCAAGAGTGAGCATTGTAAGGCTTTGCCTCTGCGGGGGGGGGGGGGGAGGGGACATACAGCCAGCTTTTCACATGTATATGTGGCTCCTTTCTGAACTGTTTCACCTTTCCCCTGACCCTGGGCTTCCCACAATGAAAAAGAGTCCCGAGCAGCATCCCAGGGTACATCCATGTCCATTGTTCATCAGTGACCCAGAGACAATAAATAGACAGCTTGAACAATGTAGCCAGCACAGTGCTACTGGTACATGCAGTTCTCGGCCAGGAGATGAGCAGCATGGCTTGGGAGAGGTCACGAAAGACAGCACAAGGATAAAAAAAAAAAAATGCAGAGAATCCCAAAATCTCCAACAAGACGGGAGAACTAAAGAAGAGTCGTATCCTAGAAACTAGAGGAGAGAAACCATCGCCACATTCAAAGACTGTGCCATGAAAATGGTGTGATTCTCACATAAAAACAGCCTTGAATGAAGACCCGCAATAGTAAGACCTAAAATAACCATTCATATGCAGGTGGGGTACGGAAAAGGGAAATTTAAGACCAGTGGACATCTAAGAAAGATGAGACTCCCACGAGGTGCCCATGTGTGTAGGTCAACACGAAGACATTACTGCTTATAACAGGATCGGAACAACAGATTATAAAGACAGTAACGCACATTTTTAGGCATCTCCAGGAATTTCACCACCTTCCAGGCTTCCTAATGCTCTTTTGTCACCAGCCTAAGAGTAATCTGCTATGAGGTGTTACCTTGGCACGACCTAAACAGAAAGAAACCCTCTACTCCTTACCTCTTCATTCGGTAACTTCAGGTTTTAGCTTTGATTTCTGATTTCTGTCTCAGGCGGTGTGCTCCGGGCCCCTGGTTGAGAGTAATCAATCACCCCTGCTCGAGGCCGTACAGGATGTGTTCTCACTGAGATGCTCCTCGGTCTCTGATCCCTCGTCTGAGAGGCCGTCTGCCTCTGCCACCCTGTGTACTAAGCACCTGGAGGGCGAGGATGACAACTACCCCTTCATCTCTGTACTCCCAGCACCCAGAACCCACTCCGTACGTGAGTTCTGACCACTTAAGGTAGGTTCTGTGCCCACTCCACTACTTTCCAATCCAGACTTAGTTTGGTTGTAGTGGCTCGAGGCTGTCACTGGAGTTAACCTAGTCTTCATTATTCTTTATATTTTATAGATGCTCTTTTTAAGGAACATATTTTATATATTTCTATTATACCTCCTCCTGGGAATAAATTTCTGTAAAGAAACATGTCCATGGTGTAACTGCCCTTCCTGAGCAGAGGAGTGACTGCAGCCTATAAACGGGCCCAGGAGCCCTCTGTGTACACAGTGACCCGGCACTTGTGTTGGGAACAACCAGAGGAGTGGGCCTCCGTGCAGGATTCATCGGAGCGGTCCAGGGGAACTTCTCATCCCAAAGGAGGAGAAGGTCGCTCCTTCATCTCCTGACAATCAGATGTCATGTTCTCCAGTTTGATTCAACATCACCTAATGACGAGGTATCCATGCAATGTTTGTGATGCCCAGCTTTGCAAGCATGCAGGCAGCAGAGGTGTCCTGATAAGGGCCTTACATAACAGTCCCAGATATAAAAAAACCCTATGGATGCCCAAGAAAATCAATTCTTAAACAGTCTTTCTACCTATAAGGACCACAAAGAACCCAAACGATTCTGGACTAAGACGGCAGAAACGGCATGTTTTTTCATCTATGTGATTAAAAAACACTCTGAGAGCCCTGCCAGCCCCCACCTTCACACAGCGTTTATTCTGAGAGAGGGTTTGCTGACCTAAGCCTTCTCATTCCTCTATGAGGCATAAAATACATGGTCACTGGGACACCCAGCTTTAGGAGTTAGTATTTCACGTCAATGCAAAACCCATGAAAGCAAATGTGTCACAAGCCCTTGGAAAGGCTTACCAAGTTTTGTCACAGGAACAAGCCCTAAAATGCACCCTCTTTCTGTCTGTATGGATGCCCAAGACAAAGGAATCAAAGAGATACTTTACTTACTAGATTTGCAGGTAAAGTTAAACCAGGCGACATTCCAATACTATAAATTATTGGACGATACTTCGCAATAACTGCAGTCAACTCAAAAAGGATCCCAGTGGAAAAGGATGACGTGACAAAGACGGACAGGAGAGGTGAAAAGATCAGGTGGTGGCTGGCTGTTTGCTCCTTCTCTTTTCTCTCTCTCTCGCCACCCCACTCCCTGAACAGCCTCTTTCTCACACACTCACAACTGAGAGGACTGCTCATTCCAATTAGGTTAACAAACGTTTACTGTATACCGGTTCCATGGTAAGTACTGTGCCAATTAAGTGTACAAACATGAAAAACATCGTCTCTGAAGCTTATAAGCCTAATTAGGGAGCTAGGTACACACAGTCAAAGTCACAACTGAGGACCACAGCATGGAGATGTTGATATAGGCAGGGACTCAGGAGCACTCCGGAGAGACGGAGGAACAGGGAAGGCGTTCCCCTGAAATTTCCATTTAAGCTGCATCTTAAAGGATAAGTGCTTGGTAAACTTCACAAAGGGAACATAAAATTTCAAACATGCACAAAGAACAAACTGGAAGTGACCAATGAATGGAAGAGTGAGCAGCCTTCCACGAACCATAATCTGGCCTGGAGGAGCTGGGAGGAAGATGGGCAGAGCTCAGATCATAAAAGGCCTCCAATGCCAAGCTAAGAAGTGAAAATCATCATGCATCTTGGGAAGGGTTTAATGGCAGCAGTGGCAGAGCTGGATAAGAGCTTTACAAAGACCCCTCTGGCCACTGGAGAGAGAGGCAGCAAAGTGGCGGTGGCAGGTAGTCTGGAGGTCCTGACAGTTATGCTGCGTGTACACAGAACAGTGGATTCAGACCCTGAAAAGGCGTTAGTGGTTGAGATTTTACAAAGAAATATCACTTGCAAAGGAGGCTCTCAGCACTCTATGTTGAACACTGTCGACACTCAAAAATACGTGTTGATTTGAATTATCAGCTTAGCTAGAAATAACTTGGGAGTCTAACCAAAGGCCAGGTAGTTTTTTTTTTTTTTTACAGAAAAAAAAAAATCTGTTTCACTGCCTTAGAAAACACTCTTAACTTTTGACAGTATCTTCAAATACTTGTTGGTTATTACAAGACCGACTAGAGAGTACAATCGATTAACCAGAACAAGCCTATCACGATTACTAGAAAAAAATATTCAAAATGAAGCTACAGAGACCCGACTACCAAGGTGTCATCAGAAATGGGGTTGGTCGGTGCTGGAAAAGGTAGAGGGATGGGTAATCCCTTGTAGTACTGATGGAAGTAAAAACCGTCCATTTATAAACGGTAAATGAATAATAGGTTCAGAACGCTAAAAAGCGTAGTAGGATAATATACACTAGCACTGGTTATTTAGCTTAGGAGTTAAAGTTTCCCAGATGTAATTTTAACACCACTCTTTTCCCTCCACACATCACTACAGTGAGTTTCTCATTTTCATGTGCTTTTTACATAGTACACCTCGTAATATTTTTACTCCGTGTGAATATCTCCTAAAATGATATATAACAAGTTTTGGTTGTTTTAAATATAATTTAAATGATACATGGAAAATGAAAACAAACAAACAAACAAACAAACAAACAAACAAACAAAACCTGGCTTTTTTGAATCCTCTATTTTCTGTCATTTAGGCTGTTGTTTGAGATTTATTTGTACTGATAAGTGTAGCTCTGGTTTATTTATTCACTTCACATCTGTACAATATTCAACTGCCTAAATATACTGTGTAATAGGGGCGTATAAATCGGACCCCATATTAGATCTGCTCCTTTTGATTTGACCTTTGCGCCCTGTTGCCTGTGCTTAGACCCGCTGGCTCTGCACCTTTTGTAAAGGAATGTTGCCTAGAGCCTAAAATACACAGTGTAGCCTATTCTCAAGGCTCTGACCTTTAAAAACCCATTCATAGAGAGATGAAAAAGTTGCAGAACAGAGAATGACAGTTGTTTTGCTGGTTTACAGGAACACCGTGACCTCACCTTGCAGTGACAAATGCAAGAACAAAGGATTCCAACACCAAGAAGTTTGCAACAACTAACCACACCCCTCCCTCACCGGGCCTTTAAAAATGTTTGCTGTACCCCTTCGGAGATTTAGGGTTTGGGGGACATGAGCCACCCATCTCCTTGCGTGGCTCTGCAATAAACCTTCCTCTGTTCCAGACTCCAATGTTTCCGAATTGTTTGGCCTCACTGTGCATCCAGCACACAAACTTGTCTTTGGTAACAGCTCTACTATGTTGATCCGTTCTTCCAAAAATGGATATTGTAGATGTTCCCAGCTTCTTGCTAGTCGAAACAGCACTGTAATAAAACGTTCTTCGTGCACTTTTATCCACTACTGATCAGCATCAATGCATTTTCAGCTCTTAAAGAAGATATTGTGGCATTGTTTTCCAAAGTAGTTGAAACAATTTATACCCTCCCCAACCCTACATGAGTTTCTGTGGCTTCACAGTCTCAAAATCACCTGGTTAGAGCCAAATCTAATTTTTGCCAAGCTGATAGGTGTGAAATGGTTCTTGTCATGTTAATTTGTTTCCCTGATTACCAGTGAAGGTGAGCATCTTTTCATGCCTGCTGACCATTTGGCTTACTTGTCTGTAAATTGCTTAGCCAAGATATTTGGCCATTTTTCTATTGGATTATTTTATTTTTTGGAGGATTTCCTTTTATATGTTGATACCAATTCTCTTAAAATTTCATAAAAAACAAATTATTGCTATGTATTAATCCCCTTAAAAATGCCCATACCCTTTGACCCAATCATTATACTTAATGAATGAAAACTAAGACTGTGATAAAAGTGTGTTAAAATAGTTAGGCTTTAAAGATGCTCATCAAAGCATTGTTTGTAAAAACAAAACTATAAAAACATGAAGTTCTCCAACAACACAAAGAGAGGAACTGGCATATCCATAAAATAGACTGCTATGCAGACATTAAAAATGACATTTGTAGAAGAATGTTTAATGTGTAGAAGAATGCTAAAAGTATATTAAATGGTAAAAGCAGGTTGCAAAAAATTCTCAAGGAAAAATACGACGGTAAAATCATTGCTAGTTTATGGGATTATAAATTATATTTTCCTCTTTTTATTCTCTATAATTCTTTTTATTCTCTTTAATTCTACAAAGGATATGAACTAGTTTTATTTAAAGTTATGCATGTAAGTGGAGAGACTCTTTCATAATTGAATGTATCAGGAGAAAATCTAAGAGAGACAATTTTGAAAAATACCAGATTGCGAAGAGCATTGAAAGCTACAAATAAAACCAGAGTATACATGCATGCAAGACTTCTGTTCCCAAGACCAGATATTTCAGCCAAACTCACGGAAAATGATCACCCTTGGATCACTGCTGTCTCACATAATGGAAAATAATAACCCGAGAAGTTCTGTGGGTTCCATATACAGCAGGGCTCAGTGTTTCCCAAAGGATTTGGAATCTAAGTAAGACAGATGAGACAATTAAGACAAACAGACAAGAGATAGGAAAGGCAATTTGTTCCCTAGTCATGGAGTGGGCATATGGTTACTATGTCCATGCTTACATTTGAGGACAGTTTAAGGAGAGTCAAGCCTGATCTAAGTAGAAAATATAGCCAGAACTGGGTTCTGAGGGTTATAAGAAGTACATTTTATGCAGCCAGTGGTAGATGGAAGACATCAACTCAGAATGAGAAGACAGATTTTAAAACACCTTCACTGGAAGTCTGACTGTTTGAACCATTGGCAAAACTGTCTTTAGTTTATGAAACATTGCTTATAATTATCCCGAATATTGAAAGAATCAAGGTGAATTGTGGAAAAGAGGGGACACCCTTCAGAATCAGACCTTGGACTTGTTTCTCACCCCCTTTAGACTCAATGTCCTCATCATAAGAATGGGGATAACAGCACAGTATTGTTACCGACACTGCACTGGACCTTTAGAAATAATGAAAATAAATATGTGTTGTCATGTTGGAGGCACTCAAAAGGGGAAAATACGAATCCCAGGAATATGGGAGCTTCTTTTGCAAATGGAATTGGAACATCATTGGGTAATATATCCCAGATATTTATCTGCTACACTATGTAAACTAAATGAAACTTTATCAAAGCTTTGATTAAAAGCTTACTAATAACACCGTTTGGTTCCAAGTGTTACTTTTCCTATTTACAGCGTATTTATTTTTCATCTTAAATGAATCCATGGTAGAACGTTTTAAAAGATACTTTATATAAAGGAGTCGCCCATAATCAAAGCTAAATACGAGCTCCCCTGGTCTCTTGTTCATGTAAAATATACAATTAATATTTTAATCTGGCTCCTAAAATAGCATCCAACCATTTCTCCTTTGTTTTGCCAAGAAGAGACAGATGGTGAATCAGCTTATAAATCAGCCCCCAAAATTCTTGAAGGCAAATAAGTGCTTTATAAATCAGTGTTTTAAAGAGGTCTCATTTTTATATCAGTTATTACTTTGAAGCAATCTTTCCCTAATTATCTTCATAAACATTAAACAGGGCTAATTGATGAGTTCCTGGACAATTTTGGGTTTTTGAATGAAACAATCAAGATCCCACATGCCTGCCTTTTCTCTTTTAATCATCACTAACGTATACAATGACCTTGATCAGCCCTATGGTTCGTTAAGCTATGACCCTAATAGACAGTGAAACCATGCTGAGAAATTATTATTCAGCTTGAAAACTCAGAATACATTTGAAAATGACTTTGAGATGACAAGACACCTTGGTATGTTGGCTATGGCCTCACATCCAAGAAGAAGAAATGAGCGGGAAAGAAAAAGTATATAGAAAGATGGACAAAAGCCTCTAAAACTACCCACACTCTCCAATCATTGTTTGCCTTTTTGCTGATCTTATCTCAGTTTCTCAGAGGGGAAAGAGGAAGGGTTATGCAGTACCTCTCAGAGCATTACAGATGCTATAAGAAAGAGAAGCTTCTTTTCTTTTCCTTTTTTTTTTTTTTTTTTTTTGCTTTTTTAGGGCCATAACGTATGGAAGTCCCCAGGCTAGGGGTCAGATCGGAGCTGCAGCTGCCAGCTGCACAGCAACACCGGATCCTTGACCCATGGAGCGAGACCAGGGATCGAACCCTCAACCTCATGGATACTAGTCAGGTTCGCTACCACGGAGCCATGACGGGAACTCCCAGATAAGAGAATATTCTAAGGCTTCTATCAAGTTTATAAAGCACCAAGTTAGGCCAACCATATTCTAATCTGGTGCGTTTTATTATAAGAAAATGTGTCCTGTTGTCTAAGGAAAGAACAGAAAGTCAAATTTCTATAAAAAGACTTGTGGCAGGGAGAGTTCCTTTACATAATGATTATTCCACAGGGCTACAGTCCCTGATCTGTCCGTAATTCGAAAATTCTCAAAGCTCTGAAGATTCATTTAACAGCAAAACCTGATCTAACCAGAAACCATCTCATGATGAAATACAACCTGGACCAATGCGAGGCTATTACGCTCACCCACCAGTTTGACTCTCCAGATGTTTTGCCCCTGAAAAATATTAAAGGATTTGATTACAAGCTACTGCCCTAGAGCCTGATGAGGATGTCATGTAAATGTTACAGTATATGCCCCCTCCCTATCGCCTTTCAAACATTCTGGAGAATTCTGAATTCTGAAACGCATCTGGCCCCAAGGGTTTCCATACCGGACAATGGCCCTGTGTTAACATCTGTATGTCTTTCTTCTACTAGGGAAGGAGGATGTTGTTGCAACTGCAGGGTTGGAGAAACAGTGAAACTTCAGCAAGTGTTTAAAAATGGTGATGCTGTTGCCTCCGGATTAGAGGGCCCTGTGGCCAGGTCGGCCCTCGCCAACATTCATCATCAAGTGTGAGGTTCGATCCGGGCACACGACGGAGGCACGGACCGAAGGAACTGACAACGGGCGACAGACGAACACAAAGGAACAAATCTACAGCTACCAAGCCCTGGACGTAGGCAGACATGGTTAACGAAATTATATATAGGCCAAGGGATAAGGGCAGGGAGGACTGGGGAGCGAGGCCATCATGGGTTTGCTTCTTGATACAGAGTAAGAATTGAAGCAGGATCGTGGCTCTTCTCATTAACCCAAGGAAGCGAAGGATTAATGGAAAAAGCAAGATAATAACTAAAGGGTCCCCAAAGGTGCACATGTGTCTCTGTGTGTGTGTTCACAAGACGTTAGGAATGAGGTCACAGATGTGACCAGGCCAAGGGGACAGGCACGATGGAGACAAGGTGACAGAAGCTGAGTTTGGAAGTGAGGATATTGAATCACAGTTTCAGAACCTTGAGACCAAAATCTAATAACTCAACATCCGGAAATGATTGCCTTCTCATTTACATATAAGCGTACCTCATTTTATTGTACTTTGCTTTATGGCATTTTTTTTACAAATTGAGGTTTTGAGGCAACCCTGCTTTGTCAGATGGTGGTTAGCATTTTTTAGCAATAAAGTATTTTTTAATTAAGGGATGTACATTGCTGTTTAGACTTAATGCCATTGCACGCTTAATAGACTATAGTGCAAACATAAATTGTATATGCACTGCAAAACCAAAACACCATTGTGAATCTATTACGATACTCACTTGATCGCAGTGGTCTGGAACTGAACCCGTGGTATCGCTGAGGTGTGCCTGGATACCCCTTAAGTTTATGTTTTTGATTGCTTGTTGTACATTTTCTGTTCCCACCCTCTGATTTAACTGTATAATTGATAACAGTAATTATCACCCTATATGTCCATATAGAATACAGATAATATTCTACAATTTAATAAATACCTTTATAACATGACTTTTCTTTTGAGACAACAGGGTTCCAAGGACAGGTATTATGAGACAAAATTGAAGGTTAGATAGAGTTCAAATCATGATTTGAGCATTCCTAGTTTGACTAAATTAATTCAGCTATTAAAGCCTCTGTTTCCTCATCTGGAACATGAGAACAATAACATCTACTGTAGAGAATTGTTAGCAGAATTAAATGACGTAATTCACATACAAGAGCTTTTCAACCCTTCTGAACATTAAAGCCCTACAACCAGCGTCTGTGACTATGGCAATTACACCTGTGACTTTGTTTTAGGAATTGTCTTCCATCTTTTCTCTTCTCTTCTGTCAAGCCACAATTTGTTTTTGAAGGCAGTGCCTTATAACATAGTCAAAATCAGGACTAGGAAGCCTCAATTCAATTTTCACTTTAAAAATAATTCTGATGGTTGCATTGGCTGAATATGAACTTTCTGGCATAAAGCAAACCATCATCTAGCAAGACACTCAACATTTAAAATGCAATTCCATTAGCTTGCAATTAGTAGTTTTCACACGTACAGGAAAAATAAATTGATTTAGCACCTTTCTCCTGTCCACAGTAATACTGAAGATTTTTCCCTTGCTGTTATTGTACCCTGGCTGCAAATATTAGTTACCCCAACTGCACATCACATAAATCAAATAAATGCTTCCTCCCCCCATCTCTCCCCCCATAATCACGTCTGCAGCTGCTCTAGAATGTTTCAATGGCCATCCACTGGAACTCATTAAGAAAGCATTATGTATAGTAAATTAAAATGCAAGGTCTATGATCTGCAGACAAAAAGATGACAAAGCTTATCAAAGGTATGCTTCAGCCTGCTCATTAGCTCTCAGGGTTTAAATGGCATTGTCCTCTCAAACAGGTCTTGACACCCTTTTATTTGTTATGATCAGAGAAAAGTCAGGCCAGCTTTATGTGCTACAGATATGTCAACATTCCAAAGAAATGCTGGAGAGAGTGTGGAGAAAAAGGAACCCTCCTACACTGTTGGTGGGAATGTGAATTGGCACAGCCACTATGGAGGACAGTATGGGCCTTCCTTGAGAAATTAAAAATAGGGAATTCCCACTGTGGTGCAGAGGAAATGACTCCAACTGGTAACCATGAGGTGTTGGGTTTGATCCTTGGCCTCGCTCGGTGGGCTAAAGATCTGTCATTGCTATTGGCTGTGGTGTAGGTTGCAGATGTGGCTCAGATCCTACATTGCTGTGGCTGTGGTATAGGCCAGCAGCTGTAGCTCCGATTCGACCCCTAACCTGGGAACCTCCATATGCCATGGATGTAGCCCTAAAAAAGCAAAATCAAAAAGAAAAATTAAAAATAGAGTCACCATATGATACTGCAATCCCACTCCTGAATATATATCTGGAGAAAAACATAATTCAAAAAGTTTCATGTACCCCTAAATTTCATAGCAGCACTATTTACAACAGCCAAGACATGCAGGTAACCCAAGTGACATCAACAGAATGGATAAAGAAAATATCACACACACACACACACACACACACACACTCGAATACTCAGCCATAAAAAAGAAAGAACTAATGCCATTTGCAGCAACAAAGATGGACCTAGAGATTATCATACTGTGAAGTAAATGAGACAGAGAATGACAAACATCATATGACATTGTTTACATATGGAGTCTAAGAAAGGATACAAATAAACTTATTTTAAAGACAGAAATAGACTCACAGACATAGAAAACAAATTTATAGTTACCAAAGGGGAGTGGGGGGGGGAGAGGGATAAATTAGGAGATTGGGATTAAAATACACACCCTACTATATACAAAACAGATAACAAACAAGGACATACTGTATGGTACAGGGAACTATACTCAATACCTTGTAATAACATATAGTGGAAGAGAATGTTAAAAAAGAATACACACACAACTGAATTCTTTTACTGTATAGCTGAAATGAATACAATATTATAAATCAACTATATCTCAGTAATTTTTTGTCTTTTTTGTCTTTTTAGGGCCGCACCTTCGGCACATGGAGCTTCCCAGGCTAGGGGTCTAATCGGAACTGTAGCCGCTGGCCTACACCACAGCCACAGCCACGCTGGGTCCAAGCCATGTCCTCAACCTACACCACAGCTCACAGCAACGCTGGATCCTTAACCCACTGAGCGAGGCCTGGGATCGAACCCGCAACCTCATGGTTCCTAGTCGGATTTGTTTCCGCTGCACTATGACAGGAACACCTATATTTCAGTAATTTTTAAAAAATTCTTTAAATAGAAATTGAAGCCTGAGATTAAGGCTCGAGACAGTCTAAGAAATGTTCAGAAGCACTCACTTCTCTTATTCATCCTTTCACTATTCTTCTGCCATAAACAGACCCATCTGCTTCAGTATCACCTTTCAATCTACGATTACGAAACGCAAAGGTATTATTTCATATGAGACATAGTTCCCACATAGGCCTTTTAAGGGGCTTTAGATGCACTTCCACTGAGGCATTCATGCCATGATAACTGTTTCCCGAGTTTCCCTCATGATTGAAGGGAGCCCTGCTAAAGGGAGCCCAATGCAGGCACGGGGGAACCCCAAATCACCCCATAGGAGAAACGAGAGAAGTCACTGGGGATGCTGACTTGGAAAATTAAAGTCAGAGGTAATAAAAAAATCTGCCTTCAGATATTTCAGAATAGCAACTTCCACCAAAGAGGAAACGTATTCTGCAAGGAGCCAGAGGGGCCTATATGCAAGGACCAGTCATTAGAGGGCACAAGGAGGCAGGCGCACTTGCGATGGAGCTGCGGGTCAACTAGAAGACCACGGCTTCCGAGGACCGTAAAAGAAGTAATCATCCCTCTGCCAGATGGGATGAGGTGATCTTCAAATGCCCCACCAACTACTGGGTACTGTTCTCCACCAAAGCCATGGTCCCCCCGTGCAGGATGACCACAGACCTGAAGATGGCTCTGGTCTCCTCTCCCCAGCATCTGACACAACGGGTGGCGCGCACTTGTGAGACCGGCAGCCACGCTTTCCTGAGCACGTACTATATGCAAAGGATGCGACACTCACTGTGTCACCACATCTATGTGGATTCATGAGATACCTAGAAGGTCTGATCTCTATTCCAAGTTAGCAAACAGAGGGTCAGAGAATGAAAGCAATCGTCCAAAGTCACACAGACAGGAAGGGGTTGAGAATGGCAGTTCAAACTCGTGTTTTTCTAACTGGCAAGTCCAGACCTTGCTTCTGTGCAGTCCTGTAATTGACAAGCTGCAGCACAGACACAGGTGGTTTGTGGGGTGCACAGCCAGTTTGTGGGGTGCACAGCCAGTTTGTGGGGTGCAAACACAGATTCTGGAAATGACCTAGAGAAGCTAACTGCGTGAGTCTCCGTGGGAACCAAGAGTTGATGTTTTTAACAAACTCCCACAGTCAATTCTGATGCGAATAAAAGTGGCTACCATATATTGAACCCTTATTAACTGCCAGTTACTATACTAAGTGCTTTGCAGGGACCTGTTTCAATTGTCTTCCCAGGAACTCTATGAGGCAGCAGCAGGACTCCCCCCATTTTACAGATACACAACCTGATCTTTGGAGGGGTGTAGAGTCTTCCGCAAGGTTACACATGCTGTCAGCAGACAGAGCTAGAATCTGTCCGTGAGCCATTTTGTTCTGGAACTAATATTCTTAACCATTGTACAGCATTATCTCCCAATAAACACAAACGATTCAATAATTCGCCCGTAGCCACTCATTTGTTCAGAAAAGGCTGATAAAAACGAAGAACATTCCAGAGACTGCATTTAGCAAACTATGTAAATTTGTATACATTTGTTAGGCATCTTTTAAGGACTGGCATAAAGACTTGCTCCTCTATGAAGTTTCCCATGAAAAACAAACTTCTCACTCGGTGGTGCTTCCTAAAGTTCATCAAGCCGCCCTCTGTGCCCCCCACCACCAGCAAGTTCGGGCCTCTCCCTAGACCACAGGACTTGTGGATCTGGGTGCTTATCTAGCACAGCTCTCAGCCTAGAGCAGACACCAGGATATGCTTATGGGAGGAAAAAATAAGGGGCATAAAAGATTCCAAATGGACAATAGACTGGATTGCAGAAAAGGTGGTATTTCTTTCCGAGACAAAAGAGTTCTGTTGACCAGGGAATAAGGCGCTCTTACATTTTGTTGGAAATCCAAGTCCTAAAATAATTCTTCCCCCCACCCAGCTTTACCGGGGTGCAATGGGCACATAACAGATGTAAGTTCAAGGTGTGCATCATGGTGATTGGATACGTTTACATTGTGAAGTGATTACCACCACAGGTCAGGTAAATCCCTCACCTCACAGAGTCGCATCGTGTGGTTGGAACTTTTCATGAGAATCTACTCTCTGAGCAATTTTCAAGTAGACCACATAGTATTGTGAACTATAATTACCATGCTGCCCCAGAACTTACTTATTTTACAACTGGAATTTCGTACCCTTTGCCCAATATCTCCCCATTTCCCCCACCTTCCAGCCTCTGGTGACCATCAGTCTGTTGCTGTGTCTATAAATTTGATTTTTTTTTTTAATTCCACGTGTAAGTGACATCCCACAGTATTTGTCTTTTTTTGTCTGGTTCATTTTCACTTTGTATAACATTTTCAGTGTTCATCCATATTATTGTAGACGGCAGGGTTTCCTTCTTTTTTATGGATGAACAATATTCCATTATATTATATACATTATAAATATAAGTAATGTTCTCATATATACATACATATATTTAGGTATATATTATATATGTGCACACATATATGATATCATATTTCTGTATCCATCGTTCTTTGCCCACTGTCCACAGACACTTAGGGAGTTTCCAGGCTAGGGGTTGAATTGGAGCTACAGCTACAGGCCTACACCACAGCCACAGCCACGCCAGATCTGAGCCACATCTGTGACCTACACCACAGCTTATGGCAATGCCAGATCCTTAACCCACTGAGTGAGGCCAGGGATTGAACCCACATCCCCACGTATACCAGTCGGGATAGTCACCACTGAGCCACAGTGGGAACTCCCAAAACACATTTCTTAGTAAAAAGCATTAACAAAGGAGAATCAGTCACTGCATCAGGGTGTTCCAACTTGAAAGCTAATTAATAATTTAAATTTTGAACTCTCCAGCCTGAACAAAAGGAATGACTCTGGGTAAAACATGCACAAAGCAGCCTAGTTTTCTCAGAGAATAAAAAGGGAGGACACTCGCTTTGTGGAACTTGTCCATGGGGTCTTCCACACCCCCCGGGTTCTCTCTGCCCCTTGGTGTTTGCTCATCTGCCATGTCCAAAAGCAGAAGGATGATGAATCTGCCTCAACACCCCAGAGAAAATATTAAAGCTCAGATGAGCCGCCATTTGCTTGATAAGGCAAGGGAAAGAGAATGAACTAAAGAAAACATACACAATAAAACACAGATTTGGAGGGTAGGGTTCTGGTCCTCAATTCTCAGTGGATACCGCAGGGAGCTTTCCAGAATCCTAAATCTTTTAGGGGGCAGATTGCGATCCTCAGTCCCAAAGGGGGAGGTACAAGGCACTCCCTGCTTTTTTCTCAACCAGGCTGATCTCTAACTGTAAGGACTCGTTATGTCACAATGTTTACTGGGCCCCGTGGTTAGACACAAGAAATACCGTGAACAGTCAAGCTGCATTCCTCGTCCTTGTGGAGTTTTCCACCTAGGAGAGGAGTCAACACATAAACAAGCCTTTCCTGAACTGGGATAAGTGTCCGATGGGGAAGCCGTGGGTGCACCAGGTGAAGGAGAAGGAGGGAGAGTTTCCAGAGGCGATGACCCCAGAGCCCAGCCTCCCCCGTCTAGACCTCTGACCTTAACCTTCAAAAGCCTCTCACCTGAGCCCTGCCTCCCACTCTAGGCCCCTCTCTTATGGGTCTCCTGCTTCACTGCAGCCCAGCCTCATGTGCCACTTATTTACAGAAAATAGCACTTTTCTTTTCTAATGTTGGCTCTGCACCCACACAGTGTCCTCTGCTTGGCGTCCCCTCCCCCACCTCTCGTCTTGTCATCAAGTGTCCGTGTGAGTGCCAGCTCCTCCCTGTGCCAGGCTGCTTCTAACTCCACTCTAAGGACAATCCCCACCATCGCAACTCCCATTCCCTTTTCCATCATAATTTTTTTTTAAAACAGTGCTTTGCATTGTGTTCAAAGAATTATAAATGTGTTTACTCTAATTTTTATAAATATGTTTACTCTGATTTTATCAATGTGTTTAAGCTGATTTTGTCCATCATTATTTCCAGACCATTAACTCCTTGAACGTGGGGACTATGTCTGATTCAGTTACTGTCGCATAACCAGACCTCGTGCGGAGGGAGGAGAGAACGCCAGGCAGCAGGGCCAGCATGAGGGAGGCTCCCATCTCTGGGCTCTCATCTTACAGAAAAATGCAGCGGACTCTCCGAGGGGCCAGGAAGAGGCTGAGACCAGCAAGGTACCTGTCCCAGGTGCAAAACTTCAGAGGGTGTCCAAAAAAAACCACCGTAAAAGCAAAAAGCACCTACCTTGGATGCAAAACTTAAGAGCTGTCCCCTAAACCACCATAAGCTAGATAGATAATATCCTAAGGCAACATTAGGAAAAAACCCTACATTCATGCAATCTATGATAAAAAAAAAAATCAACATCTTAAATAGAGGCAGCATCAGTATTAGGGATTTTTCCTTTAATCCAGGCTGCAGTATGGCGAGGCCATAGCACAGCAGTGCTTCGAATATTTCCCTGGTCCCTACAGCTCAGAACAAAGAGAACCTCCTATCTGGTTTCTGGATGACTTCACAATATATCTGTAGGGCAGTGGTGACGGCTTATCAAGGGAGGCTCCCCTCCCCTCTTGACAGAGACACATCCTGTATCATAAATCTTCTCCCTATATACATGCATATATATATATATATATATAAAACATAATTACACTTTAGCTACACAGCATCTATAACATACATCTAATGAGACTGCAGGTACCGGAGGCATGTGTCCCGTGGGTGGGTGGGTGTGTGCCTGTAAGGGATAAGGGTCACCGTCTCGCAGCGTGATTCTACATTCCATCTGGTTGTCTTACAAGCTACAGTGCTTTCGGACTGGCGGCGAGCACGCTCTGCATCACGGGGCCCCCAAGCGTGGACAGAGAGACCTCCTGATACTGTTTTCAGCAAGTTCTCAATTTCACATGCGCGCTCTCTGGCCTGCTCAAGGATCGCTGTTAAAAAAGTGAAATCCAAACATCCAAACCAACACACACTGTCACAGATAAGGCAGCAGCGGCTCCCAGTCCATTCATGTGTGTGACTCTGACAGCTGCGTAATGAGTGCAGCCCCGCCGCTTACTTGGGGGTTAGAGCTGGACCCGTGCAAAACATGACAATGCAGGGATCACTGCTCTGCTTCAGCAGAGACCTGATTTCCCACATGGCACCTCCCTTTGAAAAACATCACTCATTCACGAGAAAATAAAAACACAGCCACAAGCTGCCGGGGAACAGACAAGAGCTTAATTATCTACCCTTGCTTTAGTATGTGGATTCAATATTTATGCTTCCATTTCTCTAACCTCTGAAAGAGATACAAAATCCATTTCCCAGGACTCACTTTACAGAGCACTGCTAAAATTAAGCAGCGCTCAAATATCCAAGGCAGGCATCATCGGAGGAAAAACGAAGACGGAGACCAGCTGCTTTTTAAAGCTGGCTAATAAATAGGTCTCTCGCAGCAATAAACCCTTGGCTAAAGACAAAACAAAGGAAAACATATTTTTTCCTTGCCTTGCATTAACCATAGCTCTTCTTGCTTAATATTACACTTTGAAGGAGCTCCAGGCTTGTAGACAAGGCATGCAAAGTTCAAGATCAACTAAGCATTTGAAGCAATGGCAAAAACACACCATGTCCTACAATAGCTAGCTTCTCACTCTTGATCCCCAGGGAAATGTGGGTTTGATGTTTGGCCAGAGAGATGTATGGTGACACCAGACCAGTGTTGGCTACTTCCCCAAGCAAGTGAGGCACTTGTTTTACCCTCCAACGAGCAGGAAGGGAAGGCAACCCCATCTGCTCAAATTTGAAAAGGTTTGACCAACATGTTCCCTGTAGTACTTTCAATTCATTCCATCCTCAGATACTTCCCAGCACCTCCTCTGCTCCTGACTTAGACAGAGAAGTTAGAGAGTGTTTCCAAGGATGTGAAGAGCTTATTTTGTTTGTTGGTTGTTTTTATCTTTTGGCCTCACTTGCGGCATGCAGAAGTTCCAGAACCAGGAATTGAACTTGCGCCACAGCAGTGACCTGAGCCTTAACAGTGACAACGCTGGATTCTAAACCCGCTGTGCCACCTGGGAACTTCCAAGGAGCTTATTTAATGGAACCTGAAAACAGCCCAGAAGGTAGGCACACAAGGCATAACTATAACTTGGAAGAGGACTCTCAGGCTCAAAGATGTGCTGAGATTTACCCAAGCTGCAAGACTGGCCAGGATGGAGCCAGGCCCAGAAAGCCCTTCCTTTGGTTTCCATCATTCCATGCTCTTTGGCCTCCTGAGCACTATGGAAACAGGTGTCAGGAGCAACCGGAGTGCCCCAGTGGCAAGAGGATGCACAGAGCCCTCCATGTGTTTGAAATGGTTTCTGAAGCCACAGGCTCTGAAAGCTGAGCATCCATCCTTTTGGGCTCACAGGCACCAGGGCCACCTCATTCAGGCCGCTGTCCTTGGTGGGCTGTGCTCTAACAGGGTCCTGCACTGCGAAAGGACAGATGGACCTATGCCTGAGCAGACCTGCTGTACCAAGGGTCAGCAGATTGTAACACAGGACAGACTGCATTTCAAAGTTGTCAACCAATGCTTCTTGATATGGGGAAATTTAATCATCTGTCTTAACACATTACAGCAAATAGCTGTAAATGTGGCTTAACTTCAAATGTAGTAAACTGTTAGCAAGCACCTGTGCTTGGGCCCCAGAAAGCATGCAGAGTGTTGGCTGATGAATTTTGCTGATTAAAGGTAATGGGCATCCATTTATGCTGATGGATGCCCAGTGCAAGGACTCCTGTGGTCTCCTTAGGACTGGGCTCCGCTCTGCCATGCAGCCTGTTCAAACCCCCAACCTTGTGAAATGGTGCGGCCTCTTTGTCAGTTCTACGAATCATCTCTCAAGTCGTGTAAAAGCCAGCCACATCAAACATCTTTGGCAAAGCCATTGAAAAGCCGTCTACCTTTAAAACGACAGTCACAATGGCCACGCCACTTAGGAAACTGAGTGAGCGAGGGACACAGATGAGGAAAGATCCCTCTGCTGTGGCGGGGAAGGGGAACGGCAGAAATAAGGGGCCGGGGGGTGCAGCTGGCCGTGCTGGGCTTCTCAAAGTTTCAGGGCAAAACACAGAAAACAAGTTGGACCGTGCTGTCGTATAAACATTCTTCCCTACTGAGTATGTGGTGGAGAAGAATATACGTATGGGTTCTGGAAATTAAAAAAAAAATTTCCATGGCAGGCGCAGCTATATAAACCTGCATACTCAGGGGTAAAGGATACACGTAAATGCCAGATCCTGGAAAGAACAAGGGAAACACTGCTTCCAAATATAGATTAATGGACTTTATGGAATTTATTATTTATCAGTAAGCTCTGTGGGGCTCTACCCACCATTTCAAATCCCCGGGGCCAAAACACAATAAAATTCCATTAGTTACAATATTTAGAACAACCGAGCTGGAATACCACTGCCTCATTATAGCACTATTCACCATGCGAGAAAAAATTTGGAAACCACCTGACAAAAGGTGCTGTGTACGGGGGAAACCAGAGGTTTTCTTATGGTTGTAGGTAGGGGGCTTTGAAAAAAGAAGGCGATGCTTTTTTTTCTTACCTGTTTCTCTGTGAGAGCTAGGTAAACTGCTGGCTTCACGCTGACCCGGCGGTCTAAGATGTTTCCATTCATTCATTTTAATGAATCATTACATTAAATTGAGTCTTATTCTGCGTGATTAGACCAAATGGAACATGGTCACTTTTGATGCTTTTTTGGAAGGCAAGGATATCCACTGAGAGTCATCGACTGGCTATTCATCTCCATTTCTCTGGGCAAGCAAGGTGCGTCAGAAGCCTCTTTGCAAAGCAACCCACACGCAGCAACCAGAGGCTCCCTGGAGTGACCACAACCACAAAAATCGCACTGCTAGCTTCTTAAGGCTCACAGGTCCCAGCCACACTAGGTCATACCTGTTGTTCTCCCGTCTGAAACCCTCTGACGTTTCCTCTTGACCTATTTGTACTTATCTTGTATGTATCACCCACGATATCTGCTTTAAGAAGTTTCTCTAGCTGCCCCTGCCCACAGAGCTCTCGGCCTTTCTCTGACCTCTTAGAGCAGAGGGTCATAGCCTCGAAGCAAAAAGGAGCTCGGATGACTGACATTACAGAGAAGGTCTCACCTGCTGATGGGAGTTCTTTCCAGTCCTCATCGAACAACCTCTAGGCTTTGTTTTGCTTGCCTTGTCTGTTCCTGTCTATATCCTATTCTATACTCCCTCGGCCCTGCTTAGATTTCCTGCTTGGGATGGCCTTGTCCCTATGTCCCCCCTGCCCAGGAAGCAGATGACTGTTCCACCTTGACCCTCACCTCCTGGCTACAGACCCATGACCAGTCTCCTTCCTCAGAAGCAAAACACTTGAATGAGCTTCAGGCAGGTTAGGCATAAGATAGTTTCACCACGGCGCCTGCGCACGCACACACACACACACACACACACACACACACACACACACACACACACACAGGAAAAGCACCTAAATGCTCAGAAGTGGGGGTTGGTTGAATGAATTACAGGGAATCCATATGACAGAAGACTATTTAGTCATTAAAACACACTTGTTGTTGAGAAACATTTTATTAATAAATAAAAATACTATTAAGGATAAAAATAGATCATAAACAATATTTCTCTAAAAATGTTCCAATTTTATGGAGTTTCTACTGTGGTGCGATGGGATCAGGGGGGCGTCTCTGTAGCTCCAGGACTCAGTTCGATCCTTAGCCTGGCACAGTGGGTTAAAGGATCTAGTGTGGCCACAGCTGTGGTGTAGGTGGAACTGTGGCTCGGATCTGACCCCTGGCCTGGAAACTCTATATGCCATGGGGCGGCCAAAAATGAAAAAAAAAAAATTCCATTTTTAGAAAATTTATATATACACACACAAAGATGGGTATATGAAAAGCTATACATTCAAGGTACTAACCACACTTATTCCTGAGTAATACGATTATGGGTTTCAATGTTCCCCCTCACTTTGCTTATTTATATTTTAACTTGTCCATTTATTGCTTTTACAATAGAAAAAAAACAGTTTTGAGTTGTTGTTTTGCTCTTTTGAATAGTCATCAGAGGAGGGAATGATAAGGAGTTACTCAGAGGGAAAAAGTTGGAAATCACTAATTTTGATTCTAAGTTATACCACACACATGGCAATGAGACGAAATATCATCTTTTCGAGTGCTAGGTCTACCTCCCCAGGGAAATTATAAACTCCAGAAGTAATAATAATATTATTATAACAATAGGTAATTGCTCCTGAGAATTTACTGGGAGACAGGCACTGCTTTAGGTGCTTCAAATCCTTTACTTACTGAATACTTGCAGAGATCCTACGGAGTAGTTATTATTATCTCTGCACCCTTTTAGATGAAGGAACCAAGGGATGGAGAAACTTGCTCGGGGTCACTCAGTTAAGATGTAATAGACGCATGATTCTAGTCCAAGTCCCTCAAAATCACAACCTCACAGGGAAGTCAAAAATCTCATCTGCAGATTCTCAGAGCCCAAGGGTTCAAACCACACCAGACCACACAAAGACGTGCTCCCCTATCTGTAGCACCCGTCTATCTTATTTCTACTTATTTATAAGTAGCTAAGCTGGAATGTTATAGTTTTCAAGAATATTTTCCATGTTGCTAATTAACAGTAGGTATTGGTATATATTTGCTAAAAAATAATAACAGAAGTTAACCTATACTGAGTGTTTACTGGGTTAGGAGTTTGTATCCTGTAATGCAAGCTCTATCACTGTTACACCGTGCAGGCAAAGATTCGGAGAGGTTCAGTAACTTCAAGATCCCCAGCTGAGAAATATCTAGGATTTAGGTCCAGTTAAATCTCACTCCAAAATGCAATTCTTATGCCACCATTCAATTAACTGAAGTTCTGCTCAACAGCGGCCCGGCGAAGAAGACCAAATTTACCAAATGGCATTCTTTCCACCCAAAGTGATGCCATATTCCCAAGCTGGCAGAAGCAGATAATTGTCAGTGTTTTTCCATGCCTCCTTGATTTGATTTCCCAGATCACTGCCCACAGGAAGCCATGCTTCAGCCTGGAAAACATCAGCCCATGAATTAACAACATAATTACCGTATGATATCAGCCGACACTGCACAGTAGTGAACAGGTGTCCTGGTAGAGTAAGATTAATGAAGTGACTGCAGCAGGAGCTTGTCAGAGCCACAATTTCTGGGAATAGACAGAGTCATCATGTTGAAATTGCAAGGCTTGGATAAACTGAAACTATACTCAGAGAATTATCCTGACCTTCCCAGACTAGGTTCAAAACTATCACCCGATTTTCAAAACAGAAATGTTATCATCTTCTCATACACAGACCTGGAGAAAGTACTTGAAGATGAAGGATATTCAGAGATGTTTTCCCCAAAGCACATCCTTGCAGAGTGGTTAGTGTGCAGCCATATCATCATGGCTCTGCCCAAACTTGGCCTCCGTTCGGATCCTAGAAAGTCGTCGATTCTTAATAGAGAGCATATGGGAATCCCACTTTCTCTAAGAGCCTGAGCTCCAGCGCTGAATGGAGCAGACAACAACGGTGAAAGCTCCGTCAAAATTTCCTAACCTGCCTAAGCCTTTTTTTTCTCTTCTATACAATGAGGCAATTCATAGAACTGTAAAGAATAAAAGAGATAATGCATCTTAACAGGGCCTGGCCCATGGAAAACATCATGGAAAATTAATTATTACTATTATTATCTACTGGCTAATAAATACATTCACACTTATCCACTTAAATTACACCACATTTGAAATTTCTCTGGCCCTCAAAATCAGTCCAATGTTCTGGCTAAGTGTCTGATTTTTTTTTTTTTTTTCATCCCCATCAGGGTTCCACTCACAAAGAGTCAACTCAAGGGCCTACCCTAAGGTAAATTAAACGCTATCCTGACAAGGGTAAATGAGCTTTCCTGATGCCTTCCTGCTGATTTTCATTAAATCAAAAAGGCCTCCCCCAACTGTGTTCCCTGTCCATTGGGGAAACTTGACATTGGAGTTGAATGAAAGAGAAACATCAAAGAAATATAAATGTCTGCCTACAGGCCTTTACCAACGGGGTCTGCGGAGGCCGGCCTCCTTCCCGATGATGCTGTTGGGAGTAAAGGGGAACTGTTGTGCTCCTGGAAGGAAGGGGAGGGAGGATTTTCCATGGGCGGCCCTTCGGAATGGACTTGGACCGTCCAGCAGCATAGCTACAGGTCACGTGCGGCTACTGAGTTCTTGAAATGGAGCTAATCTGAACTGAGGAATGTTCGAGGGTAAATTATGCCCTGGATTTTGAAGATTTAATAGGTGAAAATGGGGGGAAATGTAGAGTATCCTTAATAAGATACTTTAATACAACTTTTAACTTTTTACTATTATGTCAACTTTTATATTTTGGATCTAGTGGGTTGATAGGCTGTATTATTAAATTTATTTTCACCTGGGATTTTTTCCCCATTTTATTAGAAAATTTAAAATCACATATATGGTTGGCATTATTTATCCCCTGGAGAGTGCTGATTTAGACCAGTCTTAGATGGCTGTACTGTATTTTGTTTTCCTTAAACAGGCAATCATTTGATTTCACACGTCACTGAGGCTGTTAACGGGTGTTACATTCAAATAAAACTAGGATGGGCAATAAAATAATGCCTTGGATAACAGAGTCCCCTTCAGTAAATGTTAGCCATTTGTATATATAGTTTTTATCATGTTGAATTCAGTGAGTCAAAGTGTAAGTTTAAACAAAGCAAGGGTTTTTAGTCGAGGATGTCTCAGAGCTACTAAACTATTTTTTTATGGAATCTGATTCTTAAAAAAGATATGTGGCCAGTGCTTCTCAGACTCATTTGATCACACACACATCGTTTTTATACTCTTTTCTTTTCTGAATACATTAAGGGACTCTTTCTTTCCCCCCAGATGAAGCATTGGGGATTTGATCTAGCCTTTGTTTGGAATGTGGAGAGGTACAAAAGGGTGAGTCTTCTATTTGGGACCTGAGAATTTGGAGTGTGCTCATCACAATAAAAAGACCCAAAGAAACAGCAAAAGACCATTTGGCCTAAGGTACCCGGTACACAGTATACAATAGTAATGGACAAATAGTTAACTTAGAGCATTTGGTTTTGCGGATGAACAGTATGAAAAGCAGCATTTGAGCAATAATGTCTTACTAGAACCCGTTCATTGCACCTCGGCCCCAAGAACATCTTAGGATTCATTTCTTAACGTTCACATCTTCGCAAAGCTGATTTATTCTGGGCGAGAAGATGTGCCCACTGGCAGTGACATGAGTGGTAGCGGGTAAAAATCAATAACAGAAACAGGGGTATCAATTTAGGGCTGCCGCGATGGATGTTTATAGGGAAGTTATCCCCTGCCCTCTTCTTTTTTTTTTCTTTTCTGTCTTTTTAGGGCCGCACCCACGGCATATGGCAGTTCCCAGGCTAGGGATCAAATTAGAGCTGTAGCTGCCAGCCTACGCCACAGCTCATGGCAATGCCCGATCTTTAACCCACTGAGAGAGGCCATGCATCGAACCCATGTCCTCGTGGATACTAGTCAGGTTCCTTACAGCTGAGCCACGATGAGCACTCCCCCCTGCCCTCTTTTTAGTCATTTCTATCAAAGAACTAACATGTGCTTGTTCCATTTAGCACTAACCGAATCACAGTTACACCGTCATTTTAGCACCATCCCTGGGCGTGCCCGTTCCCATCCTGGTACCTGAGCAATCCTTCCATGCTTGGCAGAAAATCTCTTCTCTACCATATTCTTTACCAACTACCCCTTCTAAGTTATTGATCAACCCCTCCTTAGTGCAAAGATGTTTATGATGCGCTTCTCAGTGACAAAAGACTTCCATTAATCTCTAATTGCCTCTTGGTAGAGAGCCTGGATCATTTCCTTGAAGGTGGGTGACATCACTGTAAAATCCGTGTTGTTACAGCTAGAAGGAAGGTGGATGGACTGTCAGATACAACCACTTCCATGCGTTTTGGCATTCGTCTCAACAACGTGAAATGAAAGCCAGAAGGAGTCCAGAGGAAGAAGACACCGTCTACAAAAGCTCACCAGCAGGAGTTCCCGTCGTGGCGCAGTGGTTAACGAATCTGACTAGGAACCATGAGGTTGCGGGTTCGGTCCCTGCCCTTGCTCAGTGGGTTAACGATCCAGCGTTGCCGTGAGCTGTGGCGTAGGTTGCAGAGGCGGCTTGGATCCCGCGTTGCTGTGGCTCTGGCGTAGGCCAGTGGCTACAGCTCTGATTTGACCCCTAGCCTGGGAACCTCCATGTGCCACAGAAGCGGCCCTAGAAATAGCAAAAAGACCAAAAAAAAAAAAAAAAAAAAAAAAAAAAAGCAAAAGCTCACCAGCAGAGAGCATACACAGATGGAACGCTCATGCCCATTGGCTGAGGGTCTCTCTACAATCTGCTCTTTTTAACTCCCGTGGGCTAAAAGCAAATGCTCGTCCTCAGACAGACAGAACTGCAGCCCTTGGGATTGCTCCCCTGCCCCCGCCGTCACATCTGTCCATCAGCCTATCTATCTACATACACTTAAAGGAAATTTCAGAGAAAATAGTGCTCGAAAGAATCAGAGCTGTTTGGAGAAGTATTTAAAATGACCGAACACTCAAAAACATTCCTGGCCCATGTTTTAGGGAGGTACTTGCAACCAATTCCCATCAGACGCCCTCAGCCCTTGGGAAAGAAAATGCACGAATACAATTATTGCGGTCTAAAAGTTGGTTTTGTTGCCCAAAGTCGATACAGCCTGCGACTTTTTTCTCCCCTATCAAGAAGTTTTCTAGTTTTCAGCCCGTTCATTAATTTGGTTGCCAATTATTCACATCCCTGTTTTTCACATGATGGGTGCTACCGAGAAAAATAAAGGGAAAAGGCATTATTTCCTTCCAGAGCAGTAGCTACATGCACATGATAAGGAACATCCAAACACTGGCAGGCTCCCATAACTAAGGTTCACGTCCCCTCATTCAAAAAGGTTTGCTTCGTTCCTCCTTCACTGTCTTTCATAAATTTGTTCTCCAGGGATGGCTGGCTGCTGTTAATTATGCATATCAACTCCTGCCGTGCCAGAGGAAACTTAATTATTCTAATTTTCAAGGTCATAGGAATATCCAAAGGTGCCAGTTTGACAGTCCAAAGAATAACCCTAGCTCAGGGGAATCAGAAATAGGACTTGTTATGGAAGGCTGGTTACAGCCTTATTCACAGAGCTGTGTTAAAAGTTCACTAGCTTCACAACCCAAATGAAATGGCTTAGGACAAGCTCCCCCCGAGTGACCGGCCAATGAACCTGCCCATGAATAGGGAACACACTTCTTCGCCACATGAGGGGAGGGCAATTTTCTTTCCAGGGTCCCTCAGGACTGCAGCTTCTTTTCGACAGGCAGGTGCCTACCTTTGCAAATCTACTTAAACCTTCCTGCTTATCCACTGAAGTCTTAGCCAGGAGGACAGGAAAGAGAGACAGAAAGGAAGAGTTTGGTAGAATTTTAAATAAAAGTTGTTCCAGAGTTTCTGGGAAAAAAAAGGTAACTCCAGAGTAAATTTCAAGACACTGACCAGCAAGAATTAATTCTGTCTTAAAATTTCTTGATTTCTTGAGAACCCATCTGTAGAAGCCCAAGCTCATAGGATTTTCAATACCACAGTTAAAATGGGCCAAACAGAAAGAATAAGTTTCTAAACAATGCAAATCTATCTCATTTATAATATTTCAAGGGAACATAACCTATAAAATGTACATACTGTCAACTTAGAGGAGCCACAAAGGCAAAGGCTATTTTAGGCTTCTTAAAATTACTAAGAGGTTAAGTAGGCCTTTGGAATTTTATGGCTTCTGGAATATAACTTCTGCTTCCCTAAAAGGAGATACAGTTCCCAACTCCCATGTCTAACTCGGGGCACAAGATCTACCTCTTTCCTCCTGCTCCCCAAATCTTGCTGCTGCTAAGTGCTTCCAGCCCAGTGTGGTTCATAAACCCTTTTGGGAACCAAAAGCTGGGAGACTCTGTCTCCTTCAGGCCCTTTATCCGGCTCCTTCATAAAGATCTTCCAGGAAGCCACCTATTGGAAACTGCACCCATCAATCCACACACTGTCACCCTACCCTTCTCCCACATGGCCACAAGGAAGCTGAGCTCTGAACGATTTGAGAACAAGGTCCCACCCCTCCAGGAAACTGTAAGCTGCCCTTAAAGAGGACGCCCTACAGTCATCCCATGCCAAAAGTTTCAAAATGCAATTAAAATTTAAAATTTTAAGCATCATGACCATCACATTTGAGAGAAAGGGATTAAAAAAACAAGGCTTCAGGACAGCTAATGGTCCCTCAGCTGGCCTGCCAATGCTGAGAACACCAGGTCAGGCAGGAGGTATACAGATGGCTGTCACAGCCCATTGATGCTAGGTCAGCATTCCTCTCTGACTAAGGAGGTGGCGAAAGCTGGTCAAGGCAAGGGACAGGGAAGGAAGCTGGCTTCCTTCCGCACAGTCTGTGGTCTGCAAGCGGGTTTCTCAGACATGCAGTTTGGTGTGCCAGGTTGGAGCCAGTTTCAGGAAGAGGAAGTCCAGCCGCCAGGATAACTTCCAGGATAACTTCCTGAAAAGGAAGTGAGCGATATTGTGCACGTAAAGGCCACTAGATCTTTCAACAGAGAGTTAACAGCGAAAGCAGAGGTAGCAAACCGAAAGGAAAAAATAACCTGCCTATCCTTTGGAGAGTTTATGAAAAAGGAAAAAATAACCTGCCTATCCTTTGGAGAGTTTATGAAAAACCTTGCTTGGGATTCTAAAGGATGAATGACCTTTTCCCTATGTCAAGAGTCCAGTTTTTCAATTTGGAGAAAAGCTCTAACTCAGCCTAGGGTCGAAGAGCAGAAAGACTCTATTGGAATTTCACCGCTAAGGAGCTGCTGAAGCCTTTGCAAATTACTGGGTTTCTCTGTGCCTCAGTTTCCTCATCAGAACTTGACCCTCCGCTGTTTTCATGAGGGCCTAGTTTCCCTACATATGCTCCTGTGACCTCTCTCCAACACTTGACATTCACCTTTAAAAAAAAAGATTACTGAAGTATAACTGATTTATAATGTTGTGTTAATTTCTACTCTACAGCAAAGTCATCCAGTTATTTCTACATAAACACACACACACATATAATCTTTTTGTTGTGAGCCACACGGGAAGTCCGTCACACACATATAATCTTTTTAAACATTATTTTCTACTATGGTTTATCATAGAACATTGAATACAGTTTTCTGTACCACACAGTAGGACCTTGTTTTAGTTGCAGTGGCTCATTGGTTTAGCACATTTAGGAAGAAAACCAGGTACCCTCCCCTCAGCTCTGCACTTTGCCTCTTGGGACTGAGCTGCCCATAGGGAAGCTCTATTCAACTGTCCCTCCCAGGGCTCAGACGCTGGGCTCAGGGGACCAGGTGAGAAAGCTTCCTTCCCCTGCTGTTGTGACTGGCACAGACATCTGCCTGATTCTGGAATTATTCTTTGCAAGCTCATGTGGCTCTGACACTAGACAACATCAGCCAACTTAGTGTCTCTACAATAAAGCATATATCCTGGCTTCCATCTTTGCGTTTTTGCTTTACTTACTGTTCTGAACTCCAGCTGAGAGGGTTCATGCTCTCTCCTGGTCTCTCCTAGGCATTCCCACCAATCTGCAGACTAGGAATCAGGATGTTGCAAGGTGTAAATGAGGAAGCATCTGAAACAACCTATCATTGAGATCCATTCAGCATCGGATTTCAGGAAAAGCTGGCCAGATTGGCATGTTGCGCCCCCTTGCTGAACTGGAGACCCAAGTGGGCCTGACACCAAGAGGACAACCAGTCACAAGCATCTCCAGACTCACAGCAGAGGCTGGCATCTATGCAGCCATGCGCTGCCCTCGGGAACCCCCTAGGCAGCAACATCTGTGAGCCTTGCAGTGCATTTTGGAGCAACAGCATGAAACATATAGAAGCAGAATTCTGAGATTGGTGGCTCTAAACTGGGCTTAGTGACAAGTCAAATCCCTGAGACCCTGAGTGCGAAAGGGCCGGGAAGAGGAGGCAGGAAAGCACAGACCCACTTCCTAGCACATTTTCAGTAGGCAACGAGGACAAGAAATTAATGATAAAGGACAAAGTCCAGCCCTACCAAAATCTCCAGCTGTGGTTAGAGGAATCTCAGAGAATGAGAAAAGAAATCGGAATCCTGAGTAACGTTCGAACCTCAGAAGTGTGTGGACGGTTTAGTTTTCATTCTGCCTGCGAATGTGTGCTGTGCTACCCCTGCCTATCAGAGGGCAGATTTCCCATTTTAAAGATTCGTAAGGAGGATGAGCAAGTCTTAATAAGAAAATAAATAAATAATGTTTCCATGACTTTAACTTCTTAACAGAACAAACTCAGGACTTATCATCATAATGCTATACATTTTTATGCCCGCCCCCCCAAAAGAAGAAACCTTCAGGAATCAGCTTTTCTGGGTGGGAGGGCCATGCCTATAGCATGTGGAAGTCCCCAGGCCAGGGACTGAATTTATGCCACAAAAGTGACCAGAGCCACAGCAGTGACAATGCAAGATCCTTAACCTGCTGAGACACCAGGCAACTCCCAGGAGTCACCTCTCAAGTGGAAATGCACATAAATCCAGGTGCAATCACGGAAAAAGGAGAGGCAAAAGAAATGGCAAGAGCAAAATCAACCATTCAGCTCTCTAGGGGTAGATAGATTATAGCAGTTAACATTTACTGAATGCTTGCTATTTGCCATGTATTATTCCACGCACTTTCATAAAATAATTTCCTTAATCCTTACAACAAACTTTGAAGGTAGGTGCTATTTTAACCCCACTTTACAATTAAGGGAAATGGTGACAACAAAGCAAAAAGAATTGTCCAAGGTCATACAACTTTGTAAACAGCAGAGCCAGGTGGCAAATCCAGGCCAACTGGTCCCAGGATGAGTTTGTTGAGCCATCTCCCACAAGCCATCCCTCTTGCTCTAGAACGACCTTTTAAAACTCTAAGTCGATTTGAACTGCATCCTGGATCCTGGCTACCTGTTACTGTGTCTACCAGATTTTATTTAGCATCCCCCCTCTGCAAAGGTGCACGTGCTCTCGGCAGGCCTGACTGTCCTCCCCTCCTACTGCTCAAGGGATTAGCCTGGGATAACAGGAGTTACTCCAGTTCTTTGCTTTTCACTTCTCCCTCCAGAAACGTTTCCACATCCCTGACTCACAGGGATGGTCCTATGACTGGCCCTGGCTCACACCAGTAGATGGACACGCTTATGTGAAGACACTTATTCTGGCAACGTACACCGGGGAACTCTGCCCAGATTCAGCAAAAGAAGTGTGTTGTCTACTTTCAAACAAGACCAGAGAACCTCTGCTCTGGGCCTCACCCTCACAGTACTTACATGTATGAGCATTACTTTCCTTTGTACAGTTACTACATTTCGGGTGGTGGCCAAACGAATTTTCTCTACCCTACTGTTTAGCTGTTATTGGGCACTTGGTGGGCCAGGATGGCACATCTTGAAAGGTTCCACCTTTATTTTGTCCTTACGTCTTATTTACAAGTAGATATTACTGTCCTCACTTTACAGAAAAGAAAATTGAGACTTGAAGAGGTCCATTAACTTCCTCAAAGTAAGTCAGGGAGTGCCTAGGAGAATAAGGATTAACCCAGTCAACCTAACTCTGACTAACATGTGCTCTAAACCACTACATATATAATTATACACATATACACAATGTTTTATATACATACAGTGCATATATGTTGTGTATACAGCCTTTCCAGTTAGAGAATATGTGAATATGTGTTACATATATAATAGACATTATATATACGTATATACACTATATATAGTGTGTGTGTGTGTACAGCATTTCCAGTTAGAGAATATGTGAGTAACAATTATTAGGCTACATTCAATCAACATTTTTTTTGCTACCGAATTTGTTTTGCAGTATGCCAAGCTCTGTACATTTGCAGATGGGTGGTCAACCTTAAAAAGGTTACAATCTAGAAGATATTAAAAGATAGGAAGTTCTGAAAATGCTTAAACATAAGACTGCAAATCCAGATGGGTCAACAGCAAGGACTATTCGATATATTTACTTTGATGACCATTTGGTACTATTGACACTATACAAAATATTTTGGCATAGGTGAAAAACTGAGTATGGAAAAAAAATGTTCCATTTGCAATGATGCAAAACAAGCAGCAGGTCAAAGACTGCAAGATAGTAGGCAACATGAAATAGTTTTCCTATTAGGATGGGATTGTGAATACAGCCTATGGACATATGGATATCTTTATAATTAATACATGAGAGAATTATTATACAAATACATATTCGGTGAGATCATAGTATACTGCTTTTTGCCTTTTTGTAAGCAAAAATAAGAGAACTGTGTAAAGGGACCAGTCACCCTAAAAACATCTATTGCATAATCTCTTGTCTTTTTATTTAAGCCTGATATTGGTAAGGAAACCTAAAGTCCAAAATTAGCTAAAATTAGCTATAAAAGAGAATAAAAGAGACCGAGAGAAGGGCTCATGGAGTTTCTGGGTAAGTTTAAGGTCAGTATGTTACTGCAAGTCTGTGCGCCTGATACACAATGAGGTCAAACAAACTGACATGTTGGAGTTTAGAGCGGAGAAAACTTTATTGCTGGGCTATGCAAGGAGACAGGTGGGTTATGGCCCCCAAATATCCCAAACTCCCCAAACAAAAATTGCAGAGCACTTTTTAAGCAAGGTGTGTGTATGTAGGGGGAGGCAGCTGGTTGTTGCAAACCTCCTGGTGCAGAAATCCTTTGTTCTTGCCGCTGTCCAGAGGTCGGATCAAGAAGCTCCTGTAAACCTCCAATAAGATACATGTTATATTTCAGAGAGGAGCTAAAGCAGAGCATATGGGGAAGGGCCTGCCTATAGGGTCCTACTCAGTTACAATTAGGGGGAATAACTGTTGCGAGTACGCCCAGGTTCTACAGCCAAACTGCCTCTGTCACTTCCTAGCTCCAGGACTTGAGTGAGTTACCTAACACCTCTCACCTGGCCTCAATGTCCTTAACTGTAAAATGGGTATAGTAGCACATCAAACAAGGTTGTTTTGAGATTATGAATATAAGCATTTATATCGTTCATGACACATGTCAGCTATTATTTTGCCATTGCCACTGACTTTCCATAGATTTTTAAATTTTATTTTTAAATTATTTTTATTTTTTCCATTATAGTTGGTTTACAGTGTTCTGTCAATTTTCGACTATATAGCAAAGTGACCCAGTCTCACACACACACACACACACACACACACATACTTTTTCTCACATTATCTTCTGTCATGCTCCATCCTAAGTGACTAGATATAGTTCCCAGTCCTATACAGCAGGATCTTATTGCTTATCCATTCCAAAGGCAATAGTTTGCATCTATTAATAGATCCATAGACTTAAAAAATTCCAACCTGATCTTAACTTGTTTGGCTGAGGATCAGTGACTGGGTCAATGAAATGCTGTGTGCATATATGACCGTGCATAACAGATAAAGTCCCCCAAGAGGCTGATTACTATACTCATAAGAAGGGATGATTAGCAAACGAATGGATTAGGAGTTCAATTTACACTTCATTTATGAAGGACATAATTTGTTGGCATCAGATCTGTTTCCCTAACAGCAGGTTTTAGAAAGAGAGAATGGTGATTCATCTGAGGTCATTACTGCAAAACACTAAACAGCAAAAGACCACATCTACTTGTGAAAATCACTTCCAACATCTTCAACACTCACAGCACTGAACTGTCTAATGATGGAAAAATGTGCAGAAACAATCAGATCAGAAACGTAAATAAATTCCTTTGTTGGTGGAATTATAGGTAAGTCTTCCTTGTTAAAGATAATGTATTATCTTTACACATATACATACACACATACTAAAAGTATGTTCAGCCATTCTTAATCTAAAATACCATCAAAATCACTTACAGACCATCTTCAACATACAAACTCCTATTTCTCTTAGGTTTCTGGGCTTAAGCAAATGTTTTCAAATTTTTCCTTAATGTTGTCACATCATTGTTCCAAAAATAAATATCTTCAAACGCCAAAAAAAAAAAAAAAAAAAAATCCTCCAGGACATACACATTCTTGCCCCCAGTCCCAGAACTCCAAAGATTCACAAGTCAGTTCTATGAATCTGTCTTTTTAGAGACACTCAGACAATGGGCAGGAGCAGCCAGGCTGGACTCTCACCGGATCCAGGCGGATGTCTTCCTTTGCTCTGTGAGCAACGAGCTCCAACAACCCAGACCTTGGATGCAAGATTTGTTTTCCCTCTCCCCAATGAACCAGTTGGGAACTCTTCTGGGAAGACAATGTAACTCTGACTTTCAACCTCAACTATACCAGCCTCTCTGGGGAAGCCTTTGAAAGAGACAGCTGTAACCCCCTCCCAGAAACTCTCACTCTACTGTTCTGGGATGGAACTCTGAGCATCAACTGGAAAAACAAACAAACAAAAAAACTCTACTGTGATTCTAAAACACAGCTAAGTTTGAGAGCTGCTGACTTAAAATTGTATACTTGTTACTAGGACTGAGGTAACAAAGTACCACACTGGGTGGCTCAAACAACAGATTTTATTTTTTTTCAGGGTTCTGGAGGCTGTAAGGCCACTGGGATGGTTTCTTCTGAAGCCTCTCTCCTTGGCTTGGAGCTGGCCATCCTCTTCCTGTGTCCTCATGCTGTCTTCCCCTTGTGTGTCTTTGTCTTAATTTCTCCTTTGTATGAAGACACGGGTCAGACTGCATTAGGGGTCATTCTAATGGCCTTTTTTAAAATTTAATTAGCTTTATATCCAAGAGCAGTCACATTCAGAGATACTGGAGGTCAGGATTTCAACATATAAAATTGGGAGCGGGGCACATTTCAGCCCATAACAGTCTGTGGCTTTTGAATTTTATTGTGTGTTATCAAAAGGACAGAACCTTTTCCTTCGAAGACAGAAGCCACTGAAAGGGAATAATCATTACATTTCAATTATGCAGTTTCTGCTAATTTCCTGTCAGTGCATCTTTGAGAAAGGAAAATGACTGTGCAATGACAGCTGTCACAATCAGGTGGACCTAGCATTCCCAGCTGACTTCTGAAAAACTGAGTCATCCATTCTTATAAGTATGCATCTAAGAAAATAATAGAAACTATATTTTGCACTGTTGTTTCTCAATAATATTCTTTGAGAGCCTTAAAGTATTTTGTTTCTTGAGAGTGGGGGACATTTCCCCCTTTGTCTGAGATAGACTCTAACAATTATCTATGTTTCATTCTTGCTTTGAATGAAAGATTTTTTATTTCATTTTAATTTCCTTTCTTTATCAAAGTTTCTATGTAGCACTCATGTGGTGCAGGACCCTGCTTCAAGCTTTTCACACACAGATTAGTTCACATTTTCAAATCCACATCGGACATATGGAACTAGGCATGAAGAGGTGGAATCAATTATGTGGTAGAAAAAAAATGTTAGCCTTTGCGTCAGACATTCAAGCTCTAAATCCATCACTTAAGGTATATGACATGTGCAAAATTATGTCACAAAAATTAAATTTCCTCACTTGTGACATTAACTAACTCACTTCGTAAATTATAAACGAATAAACAATGTGAAGGGTATCATGGTCTCTTCCTCTTCTTCTTCCCCCACTTCCTAACTTCTTTTTCTCTTCCTCATTCTTCTTCTTATAATTTCACCACCCATCCATTGCAGGACACTTTGGAACAAGCGATTGAAGGAGAAGAATTTATTTAAAAAATAGTCATCTTCCCACATAGAATGAATTGGTTTCTTGCAAAAGCCCTTCAGGAAATAGCTCAAAATATAATGTTTTAGAACAAAAGTAAAATAATGCTTCCTGCTAGACTGGCCTTAGCAACTTGAAATATTCACTGGACAAGTCTCATGCGTAAGACACTACATGGCTATTCATTTCTGGCTTTCGACTTCTGTTCGCAGGCCAGGTCAAGTCACATACTGGCAATAGTTCCAAAGAATCAGGAGAACCTGAACATTTCTATGAAAACAAAATTTTAAAAAAGCATCCTGTGTTATTATTAGAACAAAACACACATGCCAGGAATTTTCTCAGTAGCTCCGTAAGCATCTGACAATGCAGTGTGACATGCTTTTGGGGGCTTTTGGCTACTGCCCTGCTCCCCACCCCTGCTCCCTAACAGCTGTACCAAATTTGGAAAGCTTATTTTTAGAAACAAACTAGGAAGAGCCTCCTCCCTCTCAAAAGCCTGGTTGGTGGATTTGATTTTTCCCTCACCGATTTCAGAATTACCTTTCATTTCCAGGTTTGAGAACACACACTCATGCACATGTATAAGACATGAAAATGCACCTTTACAAAACTTTTTAAATAGTTATGTTTATAATTACCATAGGATCAAAACAGATACATAAGAGGAATCAACTTTTGGCAGATCAATCAACAGATGGCCTCTGATCTGTATTGGCCTATCACTATGGAGTTTTCAAAGGGCTTTGCATGCATCACACACTACCTTTCATTTGTGCTTAGAAACATGTTTTTTGGATGTAGAAAAAGGAAGTCTTACCTTTGTTTTAGAGTATGCTGAGGCTCAAATATCTCCATTAATAGCACGGAAAAAAATCAGACACTATAAAGATGTATTTTGGGATTCATGACCACTACCTGCCAAGCCTCCTTGGAGAAGGAGGAAGTATCCTGCTTTTTGGTTCAATAGTGTGAAAACATGGCCCCTCCGGGTACCAGTTGCATATAGCGAAGGAGCTTGACCAGGGCCAAGTCTTGATTCCCTTTGCCATCAGCTTTGCAGGAAACTTTAGGTGTCTGTGCCTGGCCACTGCTTTGTCACGTTCATTCAGTCGACATCTGCCAAGGACTTTTCAAGTGTCTTCCATGCAGCAAGAGTATGGACACATCTGTTTTGTGTATATGTGTACGTATGATTATTGGTGGTGGGGCACACAGCAATCTGAATGCCACAGGTTAGACTTCCTAATTGCTGCATCTCAAAAGAAAGCCAATCCTTTGTCACAGGACTTCAACACCTCCCACAATGTCTCATGAAAGAGAGGCACTATTTTTCAAAAAGATCATGTCTCGAGTAAGCCCTGGCTCATGAATGTGACGCAGAGGGTAGGCAGGTGAAAGTAAAATGAAGTCTCTGAGGGATCTTTCTAGAGTTTACTCAAGAAGCTTTCAAGCCCAGGAAATTCATGAGGTTCTGGATAAAATACATCCCTAGGAGTTTCCCTTTGTACAGTGACTGGATCTAACATTATTCAGGTGTTACGATTTAGATTTTAAATCCCCTTGGAGCTCCAAGTGGGTCTGTGTGTTAGTTAAGGGACAGAAAGCGACAAAGACTGTTTTATGGTGGCTTAAACACAGACTCCCCTGATGGGCATGAGATGCCATTTTGAGTTTTAAATCAGCAGGACTGACAGCAGATCCTCCGGGTTCTGATAGGGAACAATGAAATCAATCAAGCAGCTAAAGACCGATATTAAAGGCCAGCACCCACTTCGGAGTTCCCATTGGTCGTATTCATCCTTCTCGATTTGGGGGTCAGCTATAATTCACAAGCAGTACTAAAAATGCGCGAAGCAGTATTTATTATCTTCTAGACACAATTTATGGCTTTTGATTATTCATTTTTCATTACTATGGGAAAGCGAGATTGAATTGTTTCAGAAGCAACTGCTTATATTAATCTTTCAACCACATACGCCATGTAAAACTCTCTGTCGGGGAAACGGATATAATTCCTGCTGCCAAAACAGCCACAGATAAAAGTAAACCAACATGAAATAAAATAAGTCTAGAGTCTAATTGCAGGAGGAAGAACAGCAGCAGACAGAGAAGATCCGGAGGATACTGTTCTGAGGGTGGGTGGAGAGAGAGGAATGCTTGAGAGTGCATTTCTTAGACCCAGCAAATGCATTCTATGAACACTTTAATTTTAATAGTCATTGAAATTAGCTCTTTATTTAGCTGTGAAATTAGATTACTTCTCTGTCTAACATGCAGTACACTTACGAACTTAACAGATGACAAGGAGCGAGGTGGGAGGCATACCGCCTCTTTGAAACCATACAAACTGCCTCTTCGTGCTGAGAGAGGCTGGAAACAACCACCTCACTTTACACAACAGGAGCCTGAGACCCAGAGAGGTTCAGGCATGTACCTGAGGTCACACAGCTAAGGAATAGCAAAGCCAGAACTAGAACCAGGTTTCGGAGCAAGCCCATTCTGTCACACCTCTCGGTTAATACATCTTTGGAGAGTATGGGATTTGAAAGCACCATTATTACTATGCTTTTGGTAAACTAGTACTTTCCTTCGACTTGCCCACTTCACTGGATCTTTCCTTCTCACTGACTCCTGAGACACTGCCTGGCGTTCTGCTCTGTCTCAATTCTCAGCTGCTTCCACTGACCCCCTTCCACCATGACCACTCATGCAATGGACGCATCTCAAGATCCTAGCCTCTTTCTCGATTTCTTGTTTATAGGCCAAAGGCTAGTTACAAACGCCTCTGAGCACCACTGACTGCCTGAGAGCTTCTTCTTCTTCCTTTTTTTTTTTTTTTTTTGGCTGTCCCGTGGCATACGGAGTTCCAGCTTTAGCATCTGGATCCTTTCATTCCTTGTGCTGGGACCTGCATCCTGGCGCTGCAAATCCCATTGTCCCACAGCAGGAACTCCCTGAGAGCTTTTCTTTCCCCCCAACCCCAGAAGCACATTCCACCCATGCAGGGCAATCTGGAAGGGCCCATATCCATGCCCCCGGGGGCAGTTCTCAAGTCCAAGAGCTGTCGACATGTGCTTGGCCTCAGCTGGGATAAATCTGAGGTGTGTCACACACTGTTTCCCAGAGCTCGCCAGTGGGGCTAAGCTCCACGGGCCCAAAGTACTCACTGGCTTCATAATGTACGCTTCACTGGCTTCTTTCCCTTCCTGGTCTCACTTCCTTACCGCCCACTAATGTTTCCCAAGATCACCTCCTAATAAATGACTTGCATTCAAATCCTTGCCTGCAATTCTGCTTCCGGGGAAACCCAAGATAAGGTATCATCCAAACCTCTCCAGTTCTTCACTTCAACTGGGGTTCGCTCAGTTATAACCACCTTGACCGACTGACCCGCCCTTCAAGGCTCCAGGCCAGGCTCCCCCTCCCCAGCCCTTCAGCCCATCCCCCAGGGAGACGGCCATCCTCTGGAGAACAGTTTCCTCTGCAACAGCACAGCCTTGTATGAAGATGGTTACATGCGTATTTACTTCGACTTCAATCCACAAGCTAAATCACGAGCTCCTGGGGGGCCAACACCCTGTCATGCTCATTCTCGCCTCCACCAGAGCAACTGTGCTTCTAGGAGGTAGGAATTTGTTCCATGTCTGCTGAAAAAAGGTGAACTTTTTAGAACTATCCCTAAATAAAACCATGTGTTCCTATCTGAAGGATGTTGCCTTGTGGAGTTATTTTTCTATCTTATGGGGAGATCTGGCTTTCGCACTGTGGAATAAACATATGTAATGGACAGAATACAAGCGCTCAAATACTGTCAGTTCAGTTTTAGATCAGAAGGACTGGAACCTGCATGTTGCAGAAAAAAATGTTAAACAGTCTTGCGTTTTTTTTTTTTTTTTTGTCTTTTTGCCATTTCTTGGGCCACTCCTGTGGCATATGGAGGTTCCCAGGCTAGGGGTCTAATCGGAGCTGAGCTGCCAGCCTACGCCAGAGCCACAGCAACGCGGGATCCGAGCCTCGTCTGCGACCCACACCACAGCTCACGGCAACGCCGGATTGTTAACCCACAGAGCAAGGGCAGGGATCGAACCTGCAACCGCATGGTTCCTAGTCGGATTCGTTAACCACTGCGCCACGACGGGAACTCCAGTCTTGTGTTCTAATTGCTTTCAGTCCTTTTGTTAATGATGATGCAACAAAGGTTCCTGGAAGCAAAAGAATTCAGGCAACCAAGAATCCAATGACAGGCAGCATGAAATTGATGGTGAGATTCTTTTATTTATTTATTTATCTTAGGGCCACACCCACGGCAACGCCAGATCCTTAACCCACGGAGCGAGGCCAGGGATCCAACCTGAAACCTCATGGTTTCTAGTCGGATTTGTGTCCGATGCGCCACGACAGGAACTCCGATGCTGAGAGTCTTGATGCTCTAACAAAGGAAGGCGCTTCCACAGGCAGCCTCATTCCAGAGCGAGGATCTGTGCCGCATCTGTGTGCTCCTCACATATGCAGCCTTAACCAGATGTTGGTCCCTTAGTTTCCCGAAGTTGGTATGACACCTTGATCATGGATCGGGAGGCTTAGCTGCTCTACTGTGACCTACTGTGCAGGTCCCCAGCAGCAGCTAAGTCCAGTGCCCAAATTATCTCGGGAAAATGCACCATCTAATTCAAGGGGATCAACCACTGCAAATGAAAACACGAGGACAACGTGACCTTCCCTGTCCCTGTACTTCCTCTCACTCCTTCGGTCTCGGACTCCAGTGAGGATGTGATTTCCCTCATCACAGCAATGATATCCTCAAACCTCGATTCATATTTCTGAGTTCAAGTTGTGTTTCAGTGATAAAGTTACAAAATTCAAACAACAGATGAAAGCATGAAGAACAAAGAAAAAAAACCACACCTCTATACTAGAGACAGAGAATGGAGACGGCCACAGAGCCATGTGAATGTATTTAATATCACCGGGCTCTACTCTTAAAAATGATTACATAGGAAATTTTATGTATCTTTTTTTTTTTTTTTTGCTTTTGCTTTTTTAGGGCTGCACGTGTGGCATATGGAAGTTCCCAGCGTAAGAGTCAAATGGAGCTACAGCTTTCAGCCTACACCCCAGCCATAGCAACGCTGGGTCCCCGACACCAGGGATCAAACCTGTATCCTCATGGATACTAGCTGGATTCATTTCCATTGCACCACAATGGGGATTCCACGAATATCTTAATTCAATTAAAAAATCATCTATGGTGTTTCCCTTGTGGCTCAGTGGTAGCAAACCCGGCTAGTATCCCTGAGGACACAGGTTTGATTCCTGGCCTCTCTCAGTGGGTTAAGGATCCAAGATTGCCATGAGATGTGGTGGAGGTCACAGATGGGGCTCAGATCCTGCATTGCTGTGATTGTGGTGCAGGCCAGCAGATGCAGCTCCCATTCCCCTAGCCTGGGAACTTCCGTATGTTGCCCTTACAATTTAAAAAAAAAAAAAAGCCACCCAAAGATAACCACCATTAACATTTTGGTTTAAATTTCTTTCTGATTTTTAACGAATGAAGGCACAGGCCTTCACACATATGCATATTTTTTAATGAGCTCACACCAACATATTTTATACCTTCAAAATCATTTTGGCATCATCTAGGTGATCTATGTTGATAAATAACATCAGTTTTAATGACTGGCCACTATTAAATTACATAGCTTTTCCATCCTTTAACCAAGCCCCCATCATTCAATATTTAGGTGGTCAGTTTTGGGGGTTTTTTGGTATTGTTTTGTTTTTTAATGGCCGCACCCATGTCATATGGAAGTTCCCGGGCTAGGAACTAAATCCAAACCTCACATGCGACCTACGCCACAGTTGCAGCAGCACCAGATACTCTAACCCACTGCTTCAGGCCAAGGATGGAACCCCAGTCTCTTCAGTGACCCGAGCTGCTGCAGTCATAGTCTTTCTTTTTTTTTTTTTTTTTTTTTTTTTTTTTTTTTTTTTTTTGCTTTTTAGGGCCATGCTCATGGCACATGGAGGTTCCCAAGCTAGGGGTCAAATTGGACCTGTAGCTGCTGGTCTACACCACAGCCACAGCAACACCAGATCTGAGCTGCGTCTGGGACCTACACCACAGCTCAGGGCAATGTCGGATCCTTAACCCACCAAGCAAGGCCTGGGATCAAACTTGCATCCTCATGGATGCTAGTCAGATTCATTTCCCCTGAGCCATGACAGGAACTCCACTTTTTTTTTTTAATTTAATTTTATTGGAGTACAGTTTTCTTACAATGTTGTATTAACTTCAGGTGTACAGAAAAGTGAATCAAATATACACATAAATACATCCTTTTTCCCACATAGGGAAACTACTGAGTAGATTCCCCTGTGCTATACACTAGGTTCTTCTTAATTATCTGTTTTATGCAGTCATGTGTATACGTTAATCCCACTCTCCCAATTCCTCCCCCACCCAAGGATTCACCTTTGGTAACCATATGATTGGTTTTGAAATCTGAGTTTGTTACTGTTTTATAAATAAGTTCTTTTGTATCATTTTTTATTATCATTTTTTATTAGACTCCACATATACCTGATGTCATAAGATATTTGTCTTTCTCTATCTGTGCAGTGGGATTCTTAAGCCACTGCACCACAGCGGGAACTCCAAGGTTGTTAGTTTCAAATCATCATTTCTGCCTACTTTTCTAAAATCAGACTGCCAGGCCAGAAGGAGACACCTTTGTATGTTTTCAACATACATCGTCAGACTACAATCCATGATTTCACCTTCTCAAAAGAAAGCCTCCCTTCCTATACATCCTCACCCAATTCCTCTCCCTTAGCCCACATCTAATTACCTCTTGGTCTCTCCTTCTCTATGTCTCTGTCTCCCTATCTTTCAAACGCACACACACACACACACACACACACACACACACACACACACACACACACACTAATGACTCAACTTTAAATTCCACATCCTGGCATCTAAGACCATCCACGATCAGGTTTCAACGACTCTTTTAGAGTTTGCATCTCCTTTCTTGCATCCGTGCATTACGCAGCAGAGCCAAGCTGGATTACTCCCCATGTTCCCATTAAGACCCTCAGCTCCCTGTCTCGCTGTGTCCTTCCTTCCTGGAATATCCTCACCCACCACTAACACCTGCTGAAAATGTAATTTTGCAGCACAGCTCAGCATGAGTTTGTTCCTGCCCTTCTCCGTACCCCATCATAACAACTGATGTGCACTAATCGGGGGGCTTATTTCATTTAACCTAAAACAGCCCTGTAAGCTATACTGAAACAATTTTCCCCTTTCATGCAGATGAGAACACTAATGCTTGGAGAGGTTAAATAACTTCCGCACGAAGCTAATAAGAGGGTGAACTGAATTCAAACCCAGTTTCTCTGCCTCCAATTAGTCACTGTGTAATTAACATGGGGAAATACATGAACTAGGCTTAAAGTTTTTTCATCATTAAAAGGCATGAAGGAGGAGTTCCATTATGGAACATCGGAAACGAATCCGACTAGGAACCATGAGGTTTCAGGTTTGATCCCTGGCCTCGCTCAGTGGGTTAAGGATCCGGCGTTGCCATGAGCTGTGGTGCAGGCCAGTGGCTACAGCTCTGATTCGACCCCTAGCCTGGGAACCTCCATATGCAGTGGGTACAGCTCTAAAAAGACAAAAAGACCCAAAAAAATGCATGAAGGTAAGTTAGATAACCATAAAAGTATTTTTCACTCTGATATACAATCTGATTTTAAGAGTTTCTTAAATAAATTTCATATCTCAGTTTCCAAGCCTTCGAATCCTTCAAAAGAAGGATGAGCGTTAATTTACTGCCTCCTCAGACATTACTTAGGTTAAGTAAGATTTCATCCACTAATTCACTGGAGACAGGAATGAAAAATCACAGTACACTGAAGCACCGTCATGGCTATCACTGCTTCTCAGTGATCAATCCATTGATGCGAATGGCAGCATAAATATGAATCAAAAAGTCAAAGATAGGAATCAAGATAGTCTTGGGAAACTAGTGTCATAAAACTACTTTTCATGCAAGACAACTTTTCTGAGGCTTCCATGACAAGTGCCAAAATATGCCTTCTCTTCATGTTTTCATTTGAGGGCTGTGGTGCAACACGCCACACTCTCCTGGCTTGTGCTCAGGAAGCAAAGCCACACAGGACAGGCACCAGAATAGCAGAGCGGACCCAGTGGGGACCAGGAACTCAGAGGCTGCAATGGTCGAAATGGACCTCAACGTTGATCGAGAGCATTAAGCCCGAGCCTTGTCTTGTGGGGTTTTTGCTCTGGAATCTGAGAAGCAGATTTTCATCTCTGTCCCTAAAGAGGGTGATGCCTGATAGAACCAGGAACTGGGGTATGAAGAGCCAGGTCCCTGAGGTTATGCTAAGCTGACTGGCAGTGTCTAAACTCCGAAAGATGGGAACCTGTTCCTTCCAGACAAGATTCCTGTCCAAGCAGAGATGAACTTAAATGTCACCTGCTCACATGATGAAATATAATGCAGACAATACACTTGACACTTATAAAGGATACTTATTGTCATTACAAACTGTTCCCTTATTAAGTCACCTGACAAAAACAAGACATAGACATATGCAATCAATGCAATAATTTTTTAAAAGTTCAGATCAAACATGAATGATCGTACTACATACACTATGATCAGAGCTATAATTTTCCATTTTTGCTCCCTCTTCATACTTCTTCAATAGTTTCCAAATGTTATGCAATTGGAAAAAAAAATCCTTCTAAAACTACATAAAATGCAAAAAAAGGAATTCAGCACTAGGTTGACTATCGGGTCAGCAAAGATGAAGGACGACAGTTTCACTTGGATATTTTTTCAATATGAAACTTTACAGAATTCTGTCCCCTTCTTCAAAGATCCCAGCAAGGCTATGTTTCCACTAAGGGTTTACCAGCTACCCTGCTGCAGTTTATTGAAAGGCAAAGCTACCCATTGGTTAGTTCCTGCCACTTCATGAGAATTAAAGCTTTCATGGAATTGCGGCGTCAGAGCCCTCATACTTTATACTGGAGCATGAAAAATGGCAAGTTGTTAAATACATATAAAGATACGTGGGGGGCAGTTTCTATAGAATGAACAGTGTGTCCCAAATAGCCAAACTATTCAGGAACATTCTTCTCCCAACATCCATTTATAAAGGATTAAAACTGATTTCAATACAAACCAGTTCCACCTAGTTTACACACTGCTCACATTTATCGAACAAAATATCAAAACTGCCCATGTGAGATGTTCACCCTTTCTTTAAAATTATTTTCAGAAGCCACAAGGTCAAAATGGCAATATTCAATTAGCACATTGCTAATAACGACGAATAAAAGTAAATAGCACCACAAAAGTCCTGACAACTGTCCAACCTCAGCACAGCCTCAGGCCCCCCATGAAAGTTTTGTAGCTATAGTCATTCTTAAAGAAATGTGCTGGTTCATTTCCTATGGCAATTTGGCAAGGCTCTGGTGCCCAGTTGGGTGGTGAAACACCGGTCTATGTTGTGAGCCACACAGGAAGTCCAGCAGGTAAAAAAAAAAAAAAAAAATGTATTGGGGAAATTAAAAAAAGAAAGAAAAAAGAAATACTGGTCTAGATGTTGCTGTGAAGGTATATATTTTGTGTGATAAATAATTAAGTCAATAGACTTGCAGTAAAACAGATTTTCCTCCATAAAGCTGTAGATCTTAAAAGCAAAGGCTGAGGTTTCCCAAGGAAGAAGGAATTCTTCTCAAGTTTATACCATGGAAATCCTGCTAGAATTTCCAGTCTGCTGCTCAGTAGCTGAATTTGGACTCAAGACTGAAGCATCAACTTATAGCTGATTTTTTTGGCCTGCTGCTGACCTGTCTTGACGCATTTCTGACTCACGCCCCCATAAGTACCTGATTCCTTAAAATAAATCTCAATATCCCCCATCCAGTCTATCTCTCCCCATCTATACAGAGATAAATAGATCTGGACATATATAGATATAGATACACGTATATCCCATTGGTTCATTTTCTCGGAGAACTCTAATACAGGCAGAGTGACCATATTTCTTAATTAGCTTGAGGCAGTCCTGGTTTACACCTGTTGTCGTGGCGTAATTAAGAGCCACCCCTTTCCCTCTGAGATGTGTCCTGCTTGGGATGATAAATCATATGATCTCTTTACATGCAGAAGCTAAAGAGAGATTTATGATATTCCTAAGTAATGAGCTCTTTTCACTTACCATGTTGTTTTTCAAATTTCTCGGTGACCCACAGAAAGAAATATATTTTCTGTCACAAAACAGAACCGACCCTTATGGTATGCAATGCAATGGGTTATTTTTATAATGTGTCATTGCTAATGCTCTCTGAAGTCTACTAACTTCATTGCATGATCCATGGATGGAATCATAACTCAGTGTGAGTTTAGACTAGTTTAGACGGATCCTGGGCCAGCTGGCACGCAGTGTTCATAACTGCCTCAGAAGCCGCTGGGGGGAAGAAAGACGCCCATGTATCAGGGATTTTACTTTGTCTATACCCCATGCCGTCTTCAGCATCATTGCTTCTAAATGTAAATGAAGCAATAGTAAATACAAGCACATCACCCAGCAATATGATTCTGAGTGTTTCCCTTTAGTGCATCCCCAGTTTCCTGCACATCCTACACACAGAGAAGAAGGGAAATGAGTAATACTAGCATCCCATTGGGTTATGCTGCCACTAGTTTCCCTCTCCTCCAGCCTAGTTAATTTCCCTCACAGAGGACCATAAAGTCCAGAGCTAATCATTGGCCCTTCAATAAATATCCACGGACTACCTGCCAGGCACAGGGCAAGGCATGGTTTTGCCCACCACTAAGTCCCAGCAGCTCTCAGCTGCCATAATCCCATGTCTGTATTTCAGCCTCCATGGCCCAGATTCAGCCTCCTTTCAGCCTTTTGTTTCCCTCATCACACACCCTTCTGTGCCCCGTGTAAGCACACCCATCCTGGCCCCAACATCCTACACCAAGCCTCTGGGTCAAGGACTCTTCTCTCCAACCCCCATGCCCTATAAGGTTATTTGTTCAAAGCCCTATTTCGACTCTTTTTCTTAAATCTCTCACTTTTTGCAGATGACATGATGCTGTGTCTAGAAAATCCTAAAGTCGCTAACAGAAAACTACTAGAGCTCAGCAATGAATTCACAGTTGCAGGACACAAAATTCACATACTGAAATCTGTTGCATTTCTATACCTAACAATGAAATATCAGAAAGGGAAATTTAGGAAACTATTCTATTTATCATCACATAAAAAAGAATAAAATACCAGAGTTCCCATTGTGGCTCAGCAGTACCAAACCCAACTAGTATCCATGAGAACATGGGTTTCATCTCCGGCTCAGTGGATTAAACAGCCGGTGTTGCCATAAGCTGTGGTATAGGTCAAAGATTCAGCTCAGATCCCACGTTGCTGTGGCTATGGTGTAGGCCTGTGGCTACAGCTCTGATTCAACCCCTAGCCTGAGAACTTCCATACTGCAGGTACGACCCTAAAACGATTAAAAAAAAAAAAAAGAATAAAATATCTTGGAATAATACTACCTAAGGAGTCGAAAGACCTATACTCCATAAACTATAAGATGCTGATGAAAGAAACTGAAGACAACACAAACAGATGGGAAGATATGCTGTGTTCTTGGATTGAAATAATCAATATTGTTAAAATGACCATACTACACAAGGCAATTTACAGATTGAATGCAATGCCTCTCAAATTACCAATGACAGATTTCCCTTATGGCTCAACAGGTTAATGGTTAAGGATATGATGTTGTCACTACCATGGCTCTGGTTATAGCTGTGATACGGGTGAGATCCCTGGTCCAAGAACTTCCACATGCTACTTGTGCAGCCAAAAAAAGAAAAGAACAAAAATTACTAGTGGCATTTTTCACAGAACTAGAACAGATAATTTTAAAATCTGTATGGAAACACCGACTCCATCCTCATCACAGGCCTTCTAGTTTTTCTCAGTGACTAAACCAGCCCACAGCTTCAAGATAGAACTTGTCTCAAGCCACAGGGGCCCAAGTTTAACACAAACCCTTTCCAAATAAAAAGCTGCCTTCAGGAACTGAAAAAGCGAAGGGAGGTCAGGGAAGCATAAGGGAGAGACAGCGGCAGGAATGAGATTAGAAGGGGCAAGCAAAGGGGCAGGACAGCCCAGCCCAGTTCAGGAAGAAATGGGTCAGGACTCAAAATAAGACAGAAACACCGTCATGGGAGGAGGTGAAGAAAGAGAAATATGGAGTTCCCATGGTGGCTTAGCAGGTTAAGAACCCAACTAGTACCTATGAGGATGCAGGTTTGATCCCTAACCTCAATCAGTGGGTTAAGGATCCAGTGTTGCTGTGAGTTATGGCATAGGTCAAAGATACGGCTCAGATCTGGTACTGCTGTGGCTGTGGTGCAGGCCTGCAACTTGCAGCTCCAATTCGACCCCTAGCCTGGGAATTTCCATATGCCACAAGTATGGCCCCAAAAAAGAATGATTAAAAAAAAAAGAAGAAGAAGAAAAAGAAGAGGAAAGAAAACTAGGTGTCTCTCCTGATGGCAAATCACATTTGACAAGAGAGGCCCCCAAAAAAGTGACAGAAAGGTTTACCACAGGTGGCAAAGACACAAAGCATAGCCCCGAACTTTGTCCCCCCCACTGGGTGGGGGACCCAGACAAAGGTCACCTCACCATCTGAATCTCAGTATCTGCATCTGTCAGACAGGAAGGAAAAAAGAAAAGAAAAGAAAAGAAAAACAAGAGTACATGGACAACAGAGGCTAAGATGCAGCATGTGAAATAATAGTTCACTGACTGCGGTCTACCAGGTCTCAGTCAACATTTGTCCCCTTTCCCTGGCATCTCACCCACCCCTCCATCAATGGAAAGTTGCCTCAGTCTCAAAAAATCACAAAGGCACAGGATATGGCCAAGAGAAAAGAGAATTCCGTCTTCAGAGTTTAGAGATTGACAGTCATGCAATAAAATGCAAAATACATTTTTAACCAAAAGAAGGTATTTCAGAAAGCTTCCTCTTCAAGTCTGTTTAAAGACAAAAATTTAAGATCTCCCAAAGTTGCTGATGCAAATTCCATAAACCCATGTAAGCACACAATTGCTCAATTACCATACACATGGTCACTTGCCAATAAAGCAGGAGGAAGCTAAAAAAACAACGCAAATGCCTTATGCAGGCCTAGATGGATTCAGCACAGACTGAAAGAGACTCAACAGAGAATAAAACACCAAAATGAAACCCATTAATATAAGACCAGACATCTTTTCTAATTAATTTTGAAGACAAGAGCTGATTAAATGAAAATTGAATCATATCTTCTTATCTAAAAAGTAGAAAATGAAATTTTTTAATATCTAGGCTCTCAGCAATAAGAAACTACTAAATAGCAAGCAAGCAAGCCAAAAAAAAAAAAAAGAATGTAATTAAATTCAAAGTGATATTCGGAATATAACATTAAAAGTGAAACCTGACTAAAACAAAGACTTAAGAATTATTCTTTGAGATAGATTCAGATAAAAATCATCTTATCCAAACCTCAAAGAATGTTTTGTTCATTCTCTTGAAAGACACATTTCTATTGAGTTATGCAATATCAACGGGCAGGAAAATTATCTAAGACAGGAAAACATCAGTTAATGGAAAAATGAGAAAGTTAATAAATGAAGTCAAACTGGGTATTTTATGAGCGCGGCTGAAAATACAATTCATAGAAGTAAAATACCATCGTTATGACTGAGCATAATAAACCGATTACTTGTCTTAAAGGCTATGTGTGATAGAAATCATTTAAATCAATTGAGTTACTGTTTCTTAGCAATTTGATAAAAAGGAAAAAGAGTGTAATAGGGAATCAAGTGCTCCGTTGGGAGGTTAAAAACAAGCCAGCTGGGTTGGAGGGGCACTTTAATCTGTTTGTGTATTTTGTCCTTGTTTTAAAAAAAGAAAGACAGAAAAGATTTACTGAGTCAAGCTGCCAAAGTCCTGGAATTTGTAGAATTTAAATTATTAGCAACGGCTGAGTTATGATGGATATTCTTCTCTGCCCTCCAAGTCCCATCCGAGTTGAGAGGTTGATCAGAGCTTATTCCAGCCATGTCTTCTGAAACTGCTGAATCCTTTGGAACCAGAACTAGGATGTGAAATCCCACTCGATATGAAAGTGGGTGGGAGATGAGAACGGGAGCTCTATCTAGGTCAGCTCAGTGAACTAAGGCTGGGTGCAACCATCACGTGCCATCTTGGTTCAGCTTTCCTATCCCTGCACCCTTTGTGAGTGAAACCATAATGTATGCACTTATTAACAAGAACCCTTTCCTTTTTTTTTTTTTTTTCTTTAAATTGAAGTATAGTTGAGTTACAATGTTGTGTTAGTTTTAGGTGTACCACAAGGTGATTCACTTTGTTGATACAAATTCTTTTTCAAGAATCTTCTCCCTTATAGGTTATTACAGGATTTGAGTATAGTTATTATAAGATTTGAGTATAGTTCCCTGTGCTATCCAATAGGTCCTTGTTGGTTATATATTTGACATATAGTAGTGTGAATATGTTAATCCACGACCTCTTCCTGTTATAAATTAAAATTACCAGCTAAACTGTCCTAATAAATATGAAGCATTAATAATACTCTAAGGTAGGGTTCTGCACACTTTCTCTGTAAAGGGTTGGATAGTAAGTATGTTGAGCTTTGCAATTTGGAGCTTTTCTGTACTATTCAACTCTGCTCTTGTGTGGCCAAAGCTGTGTCCCATAACATTTGACCAAATCGGGTGGCCAGCCTACAGGCTGGGCTTTGCTGAGCCCTGCTTCGACAATCAACTATAGAAATGGGAATGGACTTAAAATCTAAATGAACTTTCCGTATTTCTCCTGCCTCAGACTTCCTTTGGGAAATGGTCTTTCACATAAAACAAGTTTCCCACATTCCTTAAAGACTGTAAGGGGTTATCCTGGAAGCATGGCAAGTGTTCCTTCAGTAAATGTGTGCTTGTGTCATTTATCTGGAGGGATGGCATGAAGTCTTTCAGATAAATTAAAGAATCCATCTGAAATTGACTGTCACTGGCTCCAGACTGTCACTTATCTTGTCTAAGACTGGTCAGGGGCCCTGACTTTAGGGGTGGGTACACAGCTGAGATGAACAAATATACAACAGTAACATCAGTCATAAATACAAAGCATTAGAAGGTCAGAAAATGAAATTCAAAACTCTTCCTTTACCTCGCTAATCCAATCATGAAGATAAGCTTTATCCCAAGACACCCAGGGATTACAGAAATCCAAAGTCTAAGAGAAAAGTAATAGAATCCTCCTATCTCGGCTTTATATCTTATTGCTAATCTTCATGAGCATCTTCAGTTTTTTTCCAAGCCCCAAACTCTCTGCTTCAAGCACCCTCTGTCATGGGGTTAACAAAAACTAGGGCCCCATATTCTGGATCTGTGTAGGTCAGTGTCAATACCCATCACCTGCAACCTATACAAGGTTTTTCTAGAAGTCAGGTCTATGTATAAACATGGAAATCCCCATCAACCACTTTATTTTTTTCTTTTTAGGGCCACATCCATGGCATATGGAGCTTCCCAGGCTAGGGGTCGAATCAGAGCTTTTGCTGCTGGCCTAGGCCACACTCCTTTGCTTTGCTGGTAATTATTTAAACCTAGATGGATGTTTGGCTGGGAGGACCAGATAATATACAAATGTCTTCTCCTCCAGGCTCAGTGATTTCCTAACAGTTACACCTATGTTTTGCCTGAATTGAAAGCACTGTGAGGGCAGTGGTTCTATCTCTGGTAGTAATACATAACACAAAGGCAATTCCCAGCAAATCTGTCAATTAAAAACAAACAAATGGGGAGTTCCCGTCTGGCACAGTGGTTAACGAATCCGACTAGGAACCATGACATTGCAGGTTCGATCCGTGCCCTTGCTCAGTGGGTTAAGGATCCGGCGTTGCCATGAACTGTGGTGTAGGTCGCAGACGTAGCTCGGATCCCGCGTTGCTGTGGCTCCGGCATAGGCTGGCGGCTACAGCTCTGATTCGACCCCTAGCCTGGGAACCTCCCATATGCCGTGGGAGCGGCTCAAGAAATGGCAAAAAGGCAAAAAGACAAAAAACAACAACAACAACAACAACAACAAAACAAATGTAGTGTATATATGCCAAATGAGTAGCAAGGACCTACTGCACAGCACAGGGAAAACTATTTGGTACTCTGTGATAGCCTGTATGGGGAAAGAATCTGAAAAAGAATGGATATATCTGTGTGTGTGTGTGTGTGTATAACTGACTCATTTTATTGTACACTTGGACTTAACACAACATTGTAAGTCAACTGTACTTCAACAAAACTTAAAACAAAAAGAATCCACACAAATTCACCTAGCAAGCTACATTATGCATCTGTCACTGGAAGTAGACTTATGCCCTCAGCTCTCTAGGCTGGAGCGGTCCCTGGAGCAGCAGGGCCAATAAGCCCATCACATGGCTCCTGGGGACCTGCAGGCACAGTGAAGAAGAGGGACTCTAAGTCCCCTCTTTTCCAAAGGTGCTCATCGCCTTCTGATGTCCTGTCACACCCGGAGGGTGACATCGAGGATCACTGCAAGGCCCAGACTCTGACAGATGCCCGGTGGGGTTATGATGGAAAAGTGTGTTTACTCTTTTGGGGCAAGAGGAAGGCTGTTTAAGTTTTTCACTAAAGTTTGTTGTTGTTACAAGTACTTCTAAGTATTATTTTAAAAGCAATTTCTTCTCTAGCCTGGTAAAAGCTGGCTTCTTCAGGGTATGAGGTTCTCATTACAGGAAAATACATTTACTCAGTGAAAGGTTTACTAAGAGGTCTGGAATACTAGCTCAGTTATCCAGTACAAGGGAATTGTGGAGACACGTGAATTATTCTCCTTCATGTGTCAGCATGTATTAGGAGGTATTTTGATGGGTGAGGGGATCAGAGTTGGAAGGAGTACAGATATACACACAGCAGCTCATTTTGATCAAGATGCAAGTGAGACTCCACTAAGTGACATGCCTGAGGCGACACCCCCCACCAGTGACTACAGAAAGGAGGCTAGAATTCCCATCTCAGAGGCCCCCCAGCACCCACTCAACAGGTATGCATGGGGCACCTGCTGGCTTAAGAGCAAAGCAGCTTCTAAACCTACTGCTATTGTTTTCTCTCCCCAATTTAAGGTTGATGGTTCTCACCTAATTTAAGGACTTAGACTTTATTGCTCAAATATCCACAGCCTCGGGGATACTGTGTGTCATTATTAGTAACGTCAGAATCCATCGCTTGAGCTGTTTCTTTTTTCAGTTTTATTTTTAAGATTCTGTAACTCAAGTCTTTCTCATCAAGAGCAGTTTAACACAAAGTACATAAAAACCCCATCTACGCTGCGTGGCTCTGCCTAGTAAATTCTTCGTTGTGGTTCTTTTTCCTTTCTGGGAAATTTCTGCCAACCTGATAAATCGCTTCTAGTATCACTTCCTCCCTGAAGTCTTCCCTGATTCACACACTCCTCCTGGAAAGTTAACCATGAATTTCTTCCACGCTCAGCATTTCTGTGGCTACACACACCCGTCACACTGTTCACAAGTTATTCGTTTACATACCTGCCTCCCTATTATATGATAGGTTCTAGGAGAACAGGGTCCATTTTTTTTTCTCATTTTGCTTCTTTTCAGAATCCATGACAGTGCCTAAAAGATAGCCTATGCATGCTTTTCATGTTGAATGTGATAGTGTACAATTCAACGTCGAGTCCCTGGACTGAGTTTAATTATCCAATGAGAAACACAACCCTGCTGCCAACCCACAGAAAACTCCTCCCCACAGTGGTGATTCAGAAATAGCCTTCATAACAGTCTAGCATTTTAAAACAACAGCCAAGTTCACCATGACTCTTAAGGACTATCACAACAGCAGTACAAGGGAATTGTGGAGACACATGAATTATTGCTGTAAAAAGCACGGATGACTGGAAGTTCATTTCTAAACCTGCAAAGGGAGCTCACACAATCAAGAAATTGCCTAGATCCCCATTTTTTTTTTTCTGTTTTTCACTTGCTCCAGCCCCCAAGATGGTTCTGTGTGGCTGGTATTTTCCAAGGCACGCATCCAAGCTGCCTTGGCCACAGTCCCCAGGCCACCACCTGACCTCCAGCATCTGTCTGGGTACCCATTCACTGCTCCAAGCAGAGGTCAGCCACATCAATCTTTCTCAGCAGGATGTGGACAGATCTGCACCTGTGAAAAACATAGAGGCGCCATCGAAAAAGGGTCTCATCAGTTTCGCCTCTGAACTGGGACTCACTAAACAAGGGCCTCTCACAGGCGACCCGGTGCATCATGAAAGAATCTCATCCTGGGGTGGGTTTCTAAAATGCTCATTGCTTTCAAGGGACTGGTGACAACTTTTTATGTGAGCTGTTTATGTCACAAGCCAGGTCGGCATGGTGTAATGGCCAAGGCGCTGACAAAGTTTAGAAATAATCTGGTCCAAGGTGGCTCTGCCAAGGTGTCAGTGGTGTCTTACATCCACCTAACAAAACACAGCATATCCATTTTCCCAGTGAAAGAAAATACTAATTCAAACGTCATACAAATTGATTATCATTCATGTTAATATGGAAAGTTCAAAAGGCTTCAAGGCATTCTCTCTGAGTAAAGACAGTTTACTCTGAATTGTAAGGAATAGAGTTTAAAACACAGCAAGAAGGCGTGCAAGCCACCCATGTGGCTCAGTGGCTTAAGGATCTGGTGATGTTCCTGTAGTGGCTCAGGTTGCTACTGCGGTGCAGGTTCGATTCCTGGCTGGGGAACCTCTGCATGCCTCGAGTGCGGCCAAATAAATTTTTAAACATTAAAAAAATAAAAAACAGCAAAAAAAAAAATTATACGAGACGATTTACCTACATGGTCATTTACGCTCTTTCGCACCTTTGAAGCGGAAGAGGCGCTCATAAAACATATTTCCGGGGCCAGCTTGGACCTTGCAAAACCGATGGTACCAGGGAAACCCCCAAGTTAGTCCCAGACTTCAGCTGCTTCCAACCATCTGCCTTGTGCCTCGTAGTATTAGTCTTCCTTCCTGACACAATAAATGTTCTTTTGTTCAACCACAACGCTGCAGTGTCTTCCTAAACCACAGCCGTTCATGTATGAAGCATGGAGGCAGAATATGGTCTAGTGAACCGTGCAATTCAGAACTCTTCTGAAACTGTGACCGACACGAGGTGGAAAAAAAAATGCAATTCCACTGCTCCAGGGATGCAGGAGTACAGGTTAGCTAATGGCCTGGGGCATCTGTTCCCACTCCAAGGTTTCTGATGCTATGCCCATCCTGATGCAGACATACCAGGAACACACAAACATCCAGGAATGCAGTACCCAAGGCATGGAACAAACCAAGAGGCTGATCAGTCTGTAGAAGGCCATCACGCTCACTGCTGAATATATCGGATCAAATGAGAACACTCTTTGGAGGGGTGGGGTGTGCGGCATAACAGCAGCTTGACGTGGGATCTCAGTTCCCAGATCAGGGACGGAACCTGGGCCACCATGGTGAAAGTACAGAGTCTTAACCAGTAGACCACCAGGGAACTCCTGAGAACACATTTTTAAATGGGGGAAATGGCAGGATTAGCCTAGCTTTATAACTTACGAAGAGGACAAGTTAAAGAGGAACCGTGGTTATTCACGCAGAAACTGGCAAGGAGAATCTATTTTTTCCCTAAGCACGTCGGGAAAGGAAAGTTTCCTATTTTTCAGTTGGAAAGTGTCTGAAGCATAGATGTCACTGCAAAAATATTAAAATACAAGCCAAATTTATCTAACTAAGTATATTATTTAGGTGTGTTTTTTTTTTTAAGTCCAGTGGTGAGAGGGTAGTGTGTTGTGTTCTCCTGCTGAGAAAACGATGCTGTTATTAGATGCAGCTTTGTCAAACATGCTTCCAAGAAAGAAAATTATCTAAGCCCATGTGTTGTGTCAGAGGTAGTGGAGAGACACAAAACTGACGCAATGTTTTAAAAAGGCAAAATAAAAGACAGCCTAATATTAAAATTTAACGGACATAACTGCATTTTCCTCAGCAACAGGAAACCACGAGTGCCAGAGAAATCACCCAGGAGGTCTAACTTTCTAATCAAAGTGGAGTATCCTGTATTGGAGCATTTTTCTGGTTCCCTCCACAAACATCAGACTCTCGCTAGTTTTTGGGGGTAATTCTAGTTTCCTAAGAGCTGCTAGCTCCCTGCTCATGAATTGGGGGCTTGGGGGTGATGGTCTCGCCGAGCTGGTTTTTATTTTTTATTTATTTTTAAAATTTTATTTATTTATTTATTTATTGCTTTTTAGGGCCACACCCTCAGCATATGGAAGTTCCCAGGCTAGGGGCTGAATTGAAGCTACAGCTGCTGGCCGATATCACAACCACAGCAGTAAGAGATCCAAGCCACGTCTGGAACCGACACCACAACTCACGGCAACGCCAGATCCTTAGCACACTGAGCAAGGTCAGAGATCAAATCCGTATCCTCATGGATCCTAATCGGGTTCATTACTGTTGAGCCACAACAGGAATGCCTCTCCAGGCTTGTTTTTAGATAAATGAATTTTATTGTAAGCAAAATAACTCAAAACAAAGCCTAAGGATAGAAGACAAATAGAAATGACAAAGATAGGGAATGATATTCCAGCAGGTAGAACAAGAACACATTATAAAAACTAAGCATCACCAATTGAGCATGGACCCATCAAAGAAGCATGTGTACAAACGCCCTCTCAGACCTCCTTACCCAGAATGCAAAGCGGACAGAGAAGGCAGGTACAGCATCACCTGTTTCCAAAGCAACAAATGAAAGGACACCGTCTACCAACATCACCAAGATGTACACACAGGTCCCAGAGTTCGAGAGAGACTGGGCGGTGAAAACTGCATCTCCTTCGTGAAAGGCTCCACTGAGACCAGCCACACCTTCATCTCAGCTCTGCTAAGAACATCTATTCAGTCTTCAACGCTTTACAGACTCCTGGTCAGAAATTTTCCTTTCCTGCCTGTCAACATATATGGAAATAGTGTTCTTGGTGAAAACTCAAATGACGATATAGAAAGCGTCTTAAATTTCCAACTCTGTGCTCTTCAGCAAACCCACCCCTACTATTTCCTCTTGCATTGCTTTTAGTCCAAGCAGGAAATGCCGAAATTCTAGACATCCAGTAGAGTAGGATGGGGCCTCGCAGCAAGATACAGCCCAGGGAAGGCCAATCAGGTGGAGGAAACTCTCCACACAGAAGTTCCACATGGAAACTTAAACACAAGAGAGAGCTAAGCACAGAGATGTAGGTGGAGAGAAATGTGACACCATTTGACAGGTATGATCTACATATTCTAGGGCTAGATGAGCAAATTGGTCATGACGGCTGAAAAGGCGCATATGCAACCCCACTCAATACACATAAATAACAACCATCACTGGTTAAGCACTTACTATGCTCTGTTACACACAACATCCAGTTTATCGACACATGGTTCAGGAGGATACCGTGAAAAGTAGATACTTTTCTTCCTATTGTACAGATAAAGACAGGCCACCATGCCCACCATGCCCACCGTGGTGCCCCCATAAACATGTTTTCAAACCCAGAGGGGCTCCTTCGCTGACATTAAAATTTTCATAGATTTCCACCAGGGTAATTGGACTTTTACCCCATTAAAAAAGCACGAGAATTTGAAGTAAAAGATTTTGAATTTTCTTAATCCCTATTACAGCTAACTGTTAGGAAAAAACAAATGCAAAAAAAAGAAAAGAAAAGAAAAGAAAAGAAAAAAAAGGGCGTTCCCGTCTTGGCACAGTGGTTAACGAATCCGACTAGGAACCATGAAGTTGCGGGTTCGGTCCCTGCCCTTGCTCAGTGGGTTAAGGATCCGGCGTTGCTGTGAGCTGTGGTGTAGGCTGCAGACGCAGCTCGGATCCCGCGTTGCTGTGGCTCTGGCGTAGGCCGGTGGCTACAGCTCCGATTCGACCCCTAGCCTGGGAACCTCCATATGCCTCGGGAGTGGCCCAAAGAAATAGCAAAAAGACAAACAAAACAAAACAAAACAAAACAAAAAAAACAAATGCATTTATGTGGAAATCATGATAGTTGAGTCTCTAGACTAATTAGTCAGTACTTACATGGATCTAAGAATCCCCTGTGCAGGATCCCCAGTTCTCCATTGAATCCAAAATACTACTCTACACTCTCTTACGTCCACAGGTCAATTCTCAGAAAAAAAAATAGTCACATGTGGATGTCAAGATAGTCATCCTCTTGGCCTGCAGAGACAAAGACCAGCACCAGGTATAGTTTAGGTCTTTGAAATCTGGAAGAAATATGGGAAATTGGGGGAAACCCTAGACAAGAGCAATGAAAATGAGAAAAGGGTTGGAAGGCAGGAGAAGAGGCTGACAAATAAGGATTAATTAGCCTAGGGAAGAAAAGGCAGTGGGGAACTTAATATTCTCCCTGAAATAAAGCAAAGGCTGTTACACAAAATATGATCGCCATGATTCACAATCCCGTTGAGAATGAAAACAGAGGAAAGAGCCTTATGGAAACGCATGACGAATTTGGATGAAATGTAAAATAAATCTTTCATTCTAAGAGTTGCAGGCACTAAAATAGATGGCAGCTTAAGGACTTTGCAAACTTTGCTTTCCTGCAGCGCCTACATATGTTCCGTCTGCTCCTGTTGCCCAATTTAAATACCACCTCCTCCATGAAACCCTGAGTCTCTCTTTATATACACTGCATATTTCTCAAATTCTAGCAAGCATCCGTATCAACAGAAAGGCCCACCAAAATACAGATTCCGGAGCCCCAACCACAATAGGTTCAGGTGGGGACCGTGAAATTTCATTTATAACAAGCAGCAGGTCTGCAGACACACTTTCAAAGCAATGAGCTAGACACAATCTCTCCCTAGTTTACATCTCATAAAAAGACATCTCTCCTCCTCTGGTCATTTGTCATTACTCTTACACAATGCTCTTATGGCATTTTATGTACTTTCCTATAAGACTCTGATCTGATTCAACTTTGAAATTTCTTCCGTGCTTAGTCCAGCGCAAGTAGCATGCAGGACTTAAGTAACACCATCTTTAACTTAATCCCTTAAAAGTGGGTCATTTCACGAAATATTGCCATTTGCAGCAACATGGATGGACCTGGAGATTATCATACTAAGTGAGGTGGATTGGGCAGAGAGAGAGAAATATATGATATTGCTTATATGCGCTATCTAAAAAAATACAAATCCACTTATTTACAAAACAGAAACAGACATAGAAAACAAACTTACAATTCCAAAGCAGAAGGGGAAGGGGAGATAAATTAGAAGTATGGGATTAACAAATACATACCACTCTATATAAAATAGATAAACAACCAGGATTTACCATACAGCACAAGGAACTATACTCAATATCTTCTAATAACCTATAGTGGAAAAGAATCTGAAGCTATGTACCTGAAACTAACACAATATTGTAAAACAGTTATAGTGAAATGAAATGATTAAGAAGTGGGTCATTGGAGTTCCTGTCGTGGCTCAGTGGTTAACGAATCCGACTAAGAACCATGGGGTTGTGGGTTCGATCCCTGGCCTCGCTCAGTGGGTTAAGGATCTGGTGTTGCCGTGAGCTGTGGTGTAGGTTGCAGACTCAGCTTGGATCCCGCACTGCTGTGGCTCTGGTGTAGGCTTGGCAGCTACAGATCCGATTAGACCCCTAGCCTGGGAACCTCCATATGCCACAGGTGTGACCCTAGAAAAGGCAAAAAGACAAGGAAAAAAAAAAAAAAAGAAGTGGGTCATTATACTCAGCCATGAAAAAGAACACAATAATGTCATTTGCAGCAATATGGATGGAACTAGAGACTTTCATACTAAGTGAAATAAGTTAGAAATAGAAAGACAAATACCAAATACCAAATACTTACATCTGAAGTCTAATATACTGAACAAATGAAACTTTCCACAGAAAAGAAACTCATGGACTTGGAGAACAGACTTGTGGTTGCCAAGGAGGGAGGGGAAGGGAGTGGGATGGACTGGGAATCTGGGTTAATAGATGTAAACTATCACCTTTGGGATGGATAAGCAATGAGATCCTGCTGTGTAGCACAGGGAACTCTACCTAGTCACTTGTGATGGAACATGATGAATGATGATGTGAGAAAAAGAACATATGTAGAATATATATATACATAAACATATATAAATATATACACACAAACATAGGTGTGATTGGGTCACTTTGCTGTACAGTAGAAAATTGAACACTGTAAACCAACTAAAATGGAAAAAATAAAAATCATTAAAAAAAAAGTGGGTCCTTATAACTCGTAATTTGCCTAGAGGTTTTCCTGGCTTTGTCATTTCTCATGTATTACTTTAGCCTGTTTCTTTGCCTATGTAACTCCACAGCTTTAAGGATTTCTGACCTATGCATATAAAACAGTCACATAAACCAAGTATACTTAATATTCAATATTAGAAAAAAAAATCTAGTGAGATATATGAAAATTTCCTTTGATAAGGTTTATTTTTCCTCATTAGAGTTTTGGCTTGTGTCCCCACGACTATATTCCAAGAAAACAGCAGGAAAGGAGCCATATTTTAATTTATTGTTTATTTTGCCTGGTTCTGGCAGGAAGGCCAGGGAGGTCAATGAGCAAATGAGGACCTGGCATGTCTGAAATCATGCTAGTTGCAGCTCAAGTCTGGGCCAGAAACTGATCTGGAAAGTCATTCAATAAAGTCACCCTCCTTTCCATCAGCTACCAAGCTTACTCACTGGCTAAGGACTAAATGCAAAAAAAATGACACAAGAATTTACACAGCAGCAAAAATGTGGACCCCTTAATGGAAAATTTGGGGTAATGCCTCTTAGGCTTCAAGTTAACTCAAACTGACTCAAAAGATAGTTATCAGATCGTATGCCCAGCACGGGGCCATTATATCATAACCATTCAGATGTCTCAAAAACATGGTTAAAGGTATACTCTCCCTGCAGATTAGTCCCAGAATGATTTATTCTCACACACACACACACCCCATAAAAAACTTCAAGTGCAGTGAACTTTTAAATGGCCACATGATGCAATTAGCATGCAGGTGAAGAAGCCAGGGCAGAAAACAGTACAAAGGATTTTTGGATGTGTGTAATCCCAAAGCCATAAGATATCTGATGATGACAAACACACAAACATCACAGACTACCTTACACCACAGAGGAGATACAGTCAACATCCTAAAAAAAGATCCTCGGGTAAAAAAAATCTAAACAGTGGACTTTTCAAAAAATTCCTTACATTTTTTTGGTCCTTGTTTATGCGATGCATTTTTTTTCCCATTCCTAGAAGCAAACAATGCATATTCTTTGTTACCTCTTCCTACCAATGAGCAGATTAAATGAACACACCAGCACCACAGAGCCATCCAAAGCATGATATCCCAAGTGCTAGTACAGATCTTGGGCTGAGGCTTGCAAAACACAAAAGGAAATAAAAAAAAAACCACGTGTCCACTTCATCTAGGAACCACAAGAAGTAGTGACTCTAAGCTGAAAGCGCTACCCTGTAATCACAGCGGCTCATAACGGTGAACTATGGTCATTATCTTATGGAACTGATCTAATTTTGTACTCAATGCCCTAAAATAAAGGGTTTCTTTGGAATACCAAATACAAGGACTGGGACCTAAAAAAAAATGATAATAATTTGACAGCACTTTCAAACAGAGCTTATTTTCCTTCCTCCTGTCACATTAAATAGCACCAACTGACAACTGCTCCACGGGTTGAATGAATGAAAGGAGATGCATTCGCTGAGCTGAGGAAGTGCCACTGATAAACTACAGCAGCGAACGGATGTTAGCTCATTAGAGGGCTTAATACACAGGCACAAACAGCATAGTTAACGAAAACCTACAAAGGTATTGGAATGCAGCTGGCATTAACACTTGAGAACATTTTTTTCCTTCAGTACAAAGAAAGGAAGAAAAAACATACGCCTATCTCTTTAAAAATATCAATGTTCAGGACACACTGATGTGTTTATATATACTGATATTTATAAATATAAGAAAACCTCTTTAACTGAGGTTAATCAAGAAAGCAAATATATTGGGGTGACATTTATTAACATCTGCACAAAAATCATGAATAAGATTATATATAACACTTGGACAGAGGACTTTAATTTCAAATACCAGGAGAGGGGGAAAAAAAAAAAAGAAACCTAGAAAAGATGGAGAATCTTTTCTCAGGAGACTTATCTGCAGAGCAGGAAATAAACACAACACTTCTATACATAATGTTTAATTCATTAACAGTTGACAGGATTGTTAAAGAAAAATATTTAAAGATGGGCATACTTTGAAAACGGAATTCCGCCCCAAACGATTCCATTTTATTCTCTCATCAAAGAAAGGCCTTAGCCTAATCCCATAATTTGAAAGAATAGAATTAAAGTCACTCTCTCATTTACTCAAGTCATTACAAATGTCTTCCTTGGTGTCACTATTCTGTAAATTTCCACTGGACGTCATGGGCTCGCTAATCCCCTCATTTTCTCACCATCCCCACTGATTCCGACAGTCCCATGCTTCACGTTTAACCCACGCTTGTGACGAGTTCCTTGCTCCCCGCCTCTCCCCAGAATATGATCCACTGATCACTGAAAAAGGCATCAACACTGAAAGTGTGCCTGCCAGCCTGGAACCCAGCCTGACCTGGCAAAGGAGGACCAAGTGGGCATGACGGGGGAAGGAGGAGGCGGTGGAGGGCTGGCCTCGGTGACTGTCCTCTCTGTGCTCCGCCCTGGGCGAGGCTCCCAGACACGATTTAATTCTTTGCAAACTTTTCTTTTAGTAAAAATTTTTATTTTTTCCATGATGGTTGATTTACAGTGTTCTGTCAATTTCTACTGTATAGCAGAGTGACCCAGTCTCTCTCTCTCTCTCTCTCTCACACACACACACACACACACACACACACACACATGCTTTTTCTCACATTATCCTCCATCATGTTCCATCACAAGTGACTGGATATAGTTCCCTGTGCTATACAGCAGGATCTCATTGCGTATCCACTCTAAATGCAATAGTTCACTGCAATCTCTTAACTCAGGTTTTGATTCTTATGTGCCTAGCCTATGGAGTTAGGGGAATCAGACTCAGGGAACCTAAGCAACCAGCCAAAATCAAAACAGCTAAGCAGAGAAAGAGCTGGAAACCATCCCACATATCCACATATCAGTTATGGATTGAAGCGTGTCCCCCAAATTCACATGTTGAGACCCCCATCCCACCAATGTGTTTGTATTCGGAGACAGGGCCTCTAGGGGGTAATTAAGATTCAAGAAAGGCAGGAACATTGGGCCCTGATCCAATAGGACTGGTGTCCTTATAAGATGAGACAGGAGAGCCTGCCCCCCCCCATATGCCCCTCCATCTCATCCCCTCTCCATCTCTCTCTCACCTCATGAACTCATAGGAAAAGTCATGTGAGGACGAGGCAGCCACCTAACAAGCCAGGAAGAGAGCTCTCACCAGCAGGTGACTCCTGCCCAAACCTTGATCTTCAACCTCCCAGCCTCCAGAACTCTGAAAATAAACTTCTATTGTTTAAGGCCCTAAGGCTGAGTTTGTGGTTACGGCTCTCCCCTGCCACCGTGCCTCATGGGATGTGAAGGTTCATCCGCCCTCAATTCCTGCAGCAAAAGCCTCCTTCTGATCTTGGTCTTTCACTGTGTCCTTATTAGCTGCATCCATATGAATGAAACAGATGATTCTGCAGGAGGCTCATCATAATTTAACAGGAATTAATGTCCTCTTATTATAAAGGACCCTACGAGCCACTGCTTCACAGTCAGCAACAACTGGAATTAATTCGTGTCAGATGAATATCAAGAAAAATCCATTTATGACCCCCGAAGTCATGAAATTTAGCATAATTACACATGCTCTTGTTTGTGTAATTTTCTTCTCTCCTCATTAAATTAGGGGTCTACATTAGATTTCAATCTGATCAGTCCTGGCTAGTTACACGTCTGTAATCAAGGGCATTTCCTCTCAAATCAACCCAGGGATTCGTGGGCAAACTATACTAAATGAATGCATGAACCAAAGCCAAGGGACAGGCACTAAAAAACTTAGAAAACAACGCATCACTGAGAGTAGAGAAATCCACTCTTAATGTGTATTCATGGGCTCCCTCCACAAATACTTACTGAGTACCTACAATGCACGAGGCAGTGTTCTAGGCGTTTGGAAGATGTATGAAGTGGTGACCTGGGAGCATGATTCTAAGAGTTCTGGAGCCCCAGGCCTGCCTTTCTTCTCACCACTGTGCCCTCAGATCCTCCATCCAACCTGGCACTGGGTATTTGCTCCATCAGAAAATGAATCAATAGGAGTTTCCGTCATGGCTCAGTGGTTAAAGAATCCAACTAAGAATCATGAGGTTGCGGGTTCAATCCCTGGCCTCGCTCAGTGGGTTAAGGATCCGGCGTTGCTGTGAGCTGTGGTGTAGGCTGCAGACGCAGCTCGGATCCCGCGTTGCTGTGGCTCTGGCGTAGGCTTGGCAGCTACAGCTCCAATTCGACCCCTAGCCTGGGAACCTCGATAGGCCGTGGGTGTGGCCCTAGAAAAGGCAAAAAGCCAAAAAAAAAAAAAAAAAGAAAGAAAAAAGAAAGAAAGAAAATGAATAAATGCATTTTTCTCAAAAAGGGACCCCTTGGGTGTTATCAATCTCCATCTCCCTATCTTTTTCTCTTTTTAAAATTTTTTTTTCTATCTTATGATTCTATTCTATTTTTATTCTATTGGCCACACAAAAGTTCCAGGGCCAAGGATTGAACCCTCTCCACAGCAGAGACCTGAGCTGCTGTAGTGACAACACCCAACCCTTAACCCCCTGAGCCATCAGGGCACACCCATCTCTCTCTCTCTTAAACACACTTTGCCCTCCTACTCTTTTGCAATATCTCCTAAATAATGTTTCAATCAAATAAAATACCTGGTTTAAGCTGAGCAGAGAGAGTTCCCCTGAGGCTAGTCTCTGGCAGCTAGGGTAGCTGTCCTCTTCAAAATAGTTTAGTCTTCCTGAGTCCCTTTCTCTGTCTCCATGAGTTAAGCCTCCTAAGATATTAAGGGATTTATTATTATTATTATTTTCTCTTTTATTTAGGGCTGTGCTTGCAGCATATAGAGGTTCCCAGGATAGAGGTCAAATCGGAGCTGCAGCTGCCAGCCTAAACCACAGCCACAGCAATGCGGGATCCAAGCCACGCCTGCTACCTGCACTCCAGTTCACGGCAATACGGACAGAGTAAGGTCAGGGACTGAACCCACATCCTCAGGGATGGTAGTCAGGTTCTTAACCTGCTGAGCCAAACGGGAACTCCAAATTTGTTTAAAATCAGTAACTTGACAATGTTAGAAGAAACAGAGGCCTGTCCGGGGTCTATAGGGTGGACTCCTTTGATGGTCAGGAGACGAGTACAAACCTGGAGAATCTGCTATTGCCTATAAAGACGTGTTTAGGAGTTCCCGTCGTGGCTCAATGGTTAACAAACCCAGCTAGCATCGATGAGGATGAGGATTTGATTCCTGGCCTCGATTGGTGGTTTAAGGATCCGGCGTTGTGTGAGCTGTGCTGTAGGTCACAGACACGGCTCAGATCCCATGATGCTGTGGCTGTGGTGTAGGCCCTCAGCGTTAGCTCCAATGGGACCCCTAGCCAGGAACCTCCATATGCCATGGGCATGGCCCTAAAAAGGACCCCCCCCCCCAAAAAAAGAGATGTGTCTGTCTAACCCACTTGGAGACCTCAGTTACCTGCATCCTTGAAGCACCTGGAATCTGCCCATCTAGGATGTGCTGTTACTAGTTCTCGGAGACTGATGGAAATCAGGGTTGGTCCAGGCCAGGCTTACATGGAGCACATGATTGGAAGGACTCCATGTAAGTTATCTTTCCCTTTGGAAAAAATTCTGGAAGTCCATGTAGTCTGTACAGCTTTCAGACCAGCAAATGAATCATGTTCACGAAGCAAAGAAACCAGATTATGTTTGGGGAAATGAGATGACGTTCCCTTGGTTACTCTAATTTAGGAAGCACTAAGGTATTATTTAAGAAAGGGAACCATTGGTTATGAGGGAATTTTTAAGGATCCCTAATGTGCTAAAAAGACAATTAAAAAGGAAGTGTAAAAACTGCTACTAAAATATGGTTTAACCGGGGACGAGAGAAATGCAAGGAATAAGAAATAAAATAGCTCTTGCTCTCCAGGCTACTGACTCCTAAAACAATTTCTCAAAGAACAAGACAATCTCCACAGACACATTAAGACAAAGTCATAGAATGTATGGCTCAAATGGTAAGAGAGAACCTTTTTAAAAATTCTGCGGTTGACACACTAAAAAGCAAAAATTGAGCTCTTGGTGGAGACCGGGAAGGATATATAAGCAGCCCTGTATAAAGCAAGCAACATGTACGCAGGAACCAGGGAATGAAGCTTTTCTTTTTCTTTTTCACTTTTACAATAACAAGACATATTTCAAATGTCAAGATGATGGCTTGAAGTAGTCAAAGTTTCAACACCTTCATGGGTTTCGCTAGGAAACTGGGAAAAGTCCAAAACAAAACGATGTTGCTAAAAGAAAGCAAAACGTCACTGGTCGTAGAAAATTTTTAATTTTTGCAATTTGTCTAAGGATGTACAATTCTTAGCCACTCCCCTTCCCCACTCTCTCTCCCCCTCTCTCCCCACAATACTTACTTTTCTAAAAGTTCTCCGACTGATGCAAGGATCTTTTTTTTTTTTTTTTTTTGCTATTTCTTGGGCCGCTCCCTCGGCATATGGAGGGTCCCAGGCTAGGGGTCGAATTGGAGCTGTAGCCACCGGCCTACACCAGAGCCACAGCAACGCTGGATCCGAGCCGAGTCTGCAACCTACACCACAGCTCACGGCAACGCTGGATCGTTAACCCAATGAGCAAGGGCAGGGATCGAACCCGCAACCTCATGGTTCCTAGTCAGGTTCGTTAACCACTGCGCCACGACGGGAACTCCTGCAAGGATCTTAATGTGTAAGTGGGAGCCTCCTTCTCACGCCATCCTTAGACGGCACTCAAAGAAGGACTCGAGGCGATTGTGTTATTTGGCACATGCTTGCCAAGTGGCAAAACCTCTTTGCTTTGAACAAGGGCTTCGGAGGCTGTGCCTTGAGGAATGTCCCATACAGCTCCCAGAGGCACCTCGGCAACCCCTCTGCTTCTCCAGAGCATCCTGGGAGGGCTGATGCCTGGGAAGGGATACCTCCACGGTCAGCGTGACACATGCACACTTGGGGAAAGCAGAAACAACCTCTAAGCCTGGAATCAACTATTTGAGCAGCAGGAGAGCTCTGCTTGGGAAGACATGGCCATGAACAACGCAGGAAGAAGCAGTAAATAAGAGGTGTTGGGGAGCAACTGCCGGAAAGCCAGCTTCATCCACGGGCCATACTGGGCTCGGGGGTCATGACCCACACATAACAGGGTCAGGCTGTGACCAAACACAGATGGGAGAGCTCCAGCGGCCACCACTGCTCAGGGAGAAAAAGTGCTGACGATCTGACAAGGATGGATCGTCTCCTCTACGTTATCCCGGGTAGTTTACTGAGTATTAGAGTCTCCCAGCTCTTTGTTATGCTTTCTCCTGGCTCATAGAATTAATCACTCTTTCTTCTGGGCCTCCTAGACCCAGCCATACATTCTACCAGGATAGCACCTGTCCTAGTGCATTTGGGTCACAGGCACATCTGTCTTTTCAGTTGCAAAGCTCCTTGAAAGCAGGAATCACTTCCTTTTGTTTCCCCTCCATCAGTGAAATATTTTATTTATGGGTTATTTTTTTTTTTTGAAGTTTGGTTGATGAAAAATGTTGTGTTCACGTCTGATGTACAAGTGCTTCAGTTATACATACACATTCCTTTTCATATTCTTTCCATTATAATTTATTACAGAATATTAAATCTAGTTCCCTATGGTATATAGTAGGCTCTTGTTTAAGAAATCATTTCCTGGGAGTTCCCGCTGTGGCTCAGTGGAAATGAACCCAACTAGTTTCCAAGAGGATTCAAGTTCGATCCCTGGCTTCATGAAGTGGGTTAAGGGTCTGGCATTGCTATGAGCTGTGGTGTAGGTCACAGATGAGGCTCAGATCCCGTGTTGCTATGGCTGTGGTGTAGGCGGGCAGCTGTAGCTCTGATTCGACCCCTAGCCTGGGAACTTCCATATGCCACACCAGTGGCCCTAAAAAAAAAAAAAAAGAAAAGAAAAAGAAAAAAAGAAATCATTTCCTTTGAATTCTTGTACCCTGGATGGTGGCCTAGAGACTGGTATAGAATAGATGCTTGATATTTTTTAAATGGAGGAACAAATGTATAAATTCACAGGAATTCTGTGGCACAGGAGGTTAATGATACAGTGTTGTCTCTGTGGCAGCTGGGGTTCAATCCTTGGCTGGGTGTCGTGGGTTAAAGATCTGGTGTTGCCTCCGCTGTGGTGCAGGTCGTAGCTGTGGCTCAGATTCGATCCCTGGCCTGGGAACTTCTAGATGCCATGGGTGCAGCCATAACAACATATTCATAGATTAAAGTTCTAAGTGCTTTACTTGTTTTCCTTAACAGAACAGAATCCATAACATACATTTTCCATATTTCTGTTCCACGGTTCCTCAATACAAACTTTTCCTTCCCACGGGAGCAGCCTGCCCCCGCTCCCAGGCCTTTAACGGTGCTGTTGCCCCGGACTAGAGCCAGCACCTCGTAAATCTGCTCACCTTGGAAGATAACAACCCCCAATGGCAAGTCTAGTTCAAGTCTAACTCCTTCATTTTGCCTTCCTGAACCACATGCCCAGCTTCCATCTCTCTACTCCAACTGTACTTGTGGTCTTTCACAGCCACGTGACACTTCATCACATGTTGCAACGAACTGCATGTAACTTGCTTTTTCTGGGAGCCTATGTACTGAAGGGCGAGCCTCCTCTTTATGGGATAAGTGGGGGTAAGAGCGGTTCAAGGAAACACCGCTGGTCAGGAAGAAACCTTGGAAAGGAACAATTTAAGACACTGAGGGCGGGGACTCTGAAGACTGGTTAAAACCGAAGAAACACAAACTCTAATAGCAGATGTGTGTGGTGAGACATCTTACTCAGCTACCACACACTGTTTCTACTTGTTGCCACTGCAGTGGTCTTTGTCCCTCCATCCTCGCCTTTCTTGTCTTTATTCAGAGACAACAGTGGAGAAGAACTTTGGTTCTGGACTCTGCAAGTTGAAATCCTAACCACCCCTTAATAGATATATGATAGAGAAAATTACCTAACCATCCTCTTTTTTTTTTAATCGATTAATCAGTTCTTTTAATTGATAAATTTCTTTCTTTTTGGGGGGGCATGCCCATGACATGTGAAAATTCCTGGGCAAGGGATCAAACTGCAACGACATGAGATATTGCTGTGACCACACTGGATCCTTAGCCTGCTATGCCATAAGGGAACTCCCTTCCTGACAGGTTTCTTCTTCTTCTTCTCTCTCTCTTTTTTTTTTTTTTTTGTCTTTTTGTCTTTTTAGGGCTGCACCTAAGGCATACAGAGGGAGGTTCCCAGGCTCTGGATCGAATCAGAGCTGTAGCCACCAGCCTACACGACAGCCTCAGCAACACCAGATCCCAGCAGCATCTGTGACCTGTACCACAGCTCATGGCAATGCTGGATCCTTAACCCATTGAGAGAGGCCAGGGATGGAACCTGCGTCCTCATGGATACTAGAAGGGTTCATTAACGGCTGAGCCACAACGGGAACTCAGCTTGCTGGTGAATTTCTTAATGTGGAACTATATCCTAGGAGAAATCCAGCTCAGATGTAATGTATTTTTGTAGATAACACTGTTGGATACAGTTGCCAATATTTTGCTTAGGATTTTCACATTAATACTTGCAAGGGAGAGTGGCCCATAGTTTTCTTATCCTTGGCTTGTCTAGTTTGGGTGAAAAGGTTAGTCTTTAAAACAAATTGTACGAAACAAATCTTTTCCTTCACTCCCCATTGCCAACTTTTTAAAATTTCCTGGAAGACTTTGTACTTCTTGAAAGTAAACTTCGTGTAAAACGTATGGATCAGGTGGTGATGGAGACAAGGTTAGAGGAAGCAGGAAGAGAGTGGGAGCGTTTTGATTTCTGACTCCACCCCCTCACATGCGCCCCAGGCTTCCCGACTTCCTTTAAGATCTTCTCTTTGTCTTTGGTTTCCTGCAGTTTGTATAGAACAGATGTAGGTATGAGATTTCAACCAGTTGGCTTTTTATTTGGTACTTACCACGTTTGGCATCCTCTGAGCTTTCTTGGTTCTGTGTTTGTCATTGATTTTGCTAAGTTCTCAACCATTATGACCTCAAATATTCCTTCTGCATGTTCTCTCCTTCTTCTCAGAAAAGATATATTGCATCTTTTATGCTGTGCCACAGTTCTTGACTATTCTGTTTGTCTCTTTTCCCGTTCTTTTTTTTCTCCTTACATTTATGTTTGGAAGTTTTATTGATTTATCTTCAACTTCTCCTATTCTTTTCTTTTGGCCATGTTAAAGTGACCTGTATGTCTATGAAAGGCATCCTTTATTTCTGTTATTGTACTTTTTATTTCTATATTTCTCTTTGATTCTTTCTTAAGAGTTTTCACATCTCTGCAGACATTAACTACATGGGCTTGCGTATTGGCTATTTTTTTTCTTTCTAGTGTTTCTAACATGTTCACTATAATTATTTAAAAATCTCTGTCTGATCATTGCAAAATCCATGTCATACCTGGGTATGGTTCTAAAGATTGTGTGTCTCTTCAGACTGTGTGTGTGGGTATGGGTGAGAGAGAGAATTTTTCCTGCCTTTTGGCATGACCTTACTGAAAGCAGGACATGTTGCATAGGATAACAGGTAGTGAAAAAAAATAGGCCTTGCATGCGAGAATTTATATTACTCTGGCTGGGAGAAAAGCTATATATGTGTGTGTGTGTGTGTGTGTGTGTGTGTGTGTGTGTACATATTTTTGGGGGGGTGGGGGCTGGAGCATACAGAAGTTCCCAGGGGCTAGGGGTTGAATCAGAGCTGTAGCCGCCAGCTACCGCCACAGCAATGCCCAGAACCGAGCCATGTCTGCAACCTACAACGCAGTTCATGGCAATGCCAGATCCTTAACCCATGAGCGAGACCAGGGATTGAACCTGTGTCCTCATGGATACAAGACCGCTTCGTTACTGCTGAGCCATGATGGGAACTCCAAGAAAAGCTATGTTTAATGTTTGTTGTCTATCGCTACCCAAGTCTTCAGATCCTTAGAGTGGATTTCTTGTTCCAAAGTAACACTCTAAGTTTCTTTGTTGTTCTGCTCTTGGCTTTTGGGCTTCCCAGTTCACTGCTTCTCAGGGAGAGCCTGTGATTTGCAGCCACTTCAGCTGTGCCCCACTTTTGTCCCCACTGGATGCCTGTCAGTGTAGTGGCGGAGTGTGGGGAGAGGAGTGTCCTCAAATCCCCTACTTAAGTCTCCGGCTTCGGGAGCCTGGGTCTCAGGGGTGTGGCCTCTGGAGGTGTCGCGTCCTCCCCAGGAGCACAGCCTTCTTTCTCCCTGTCCTATAGCCCCCTCCCTGGCTATAACATTCCCAGCGTATTTCCTGAAAGCTCCCTCCCAGGCTGACTATGGTTTTATTTATTATCAATTTTAGTAAACTGTATATTTTCCAGAATTTTATGCATTTCATTTAGCTATTTTAAAAGTACTGGCACATAGTTCATGTCTTTCAGTTTGTGGGTGTATGCACATCCATAAATCTTTTCATTTCTACTAACCCTGTACATATAAATTTTTCCATTTCTACTAACCCTGTAACTAAGTGGTCTCTTGAATATTACTGATTTGCGGTTCCTCTCATTTATCGATCCCATCAATTTTCATTATTTTATCATACCGTATACTTAATATATTTCCACATCTCTGTTTCAATGTCCAGATCTCAGTTTCTTGGGGAAGAAGCCTGCATTTCCTCAGAGGGATGTTTGCAAGGAAAGGCACACCCGACAAAGAATAAGTAATGCACAAATGTAAGATGATATGACCATTTCCTGCCACCCCACTACTTTTAATTTCAGACAGCTTTATTTTAAATTCTTTCATAATCTGGCTCATGTATGGTGCTTGCCATTTCTCCCAACCTTATCTTCTGAGCATTAGGCCTGTTTGTGGAGGGCTGTGATCTGCAGAGAGAACACTTAAAAGAGCACAATCAAAGTCAAAGCACATTCCTTGTGCGGATACGTGATCCAAGGCTAAGGCAGTTACAAAGAAAATGCCTTTCTCTTGTTTCAAGCCAGGCTGCAGACCTCCTGTGTATTTCTTTGGCTTTATCTCCTCAAGTTAATAAAATACCACTTGACATTTCCTAGTAAATACCTAGTGAAGATACATATCTGCCTTTTTCAGAGTTCCGCTCAAACCCATTTTGCTAGATAAAAATACTGACACAGGCAAAAAGTCACCCCCATCAGTAGAGAAAGCTCTTTCACTGTGAGGTAAGCATTCTCTTCCTAACAACCTCAGAGGTGCTGAGGAAGAGCCGGGAGGGCTGATAATCTCTGCATTGCGATAAGTGCATATATTTCCAGCCCATACCAACAGTGTAATAGGGAAGAACAAATCTGACGCCATACTGGATCTGTTTCTTTTACTTTAACCTTTGTAGTCTATGGCTTTTGCTCACAATCTGAAATATTCAGGATAGCCCATTCTCAAGGCTTGGACGTTTAATACTCTTCCACTCACAAAGAGAGAACACGTTGTGGAACAGAGAATAAGATTTGTCCCGTTGGATGATGGAAGTTTATAGCAACACTTCGACCTGACCTACAGGGACACAGTTGCAAAAACAAAGGATTCTGCACCAAGAAGTTTGCAACAACTAATCACACCCCTTCCCTTTCTAGTACCAAAAAAGCCTGAATTCTAACTTGGGTAAAATGGTTCTTTGGGACATAAGTCCACCACCTTCTCGGGTCTGCTAAATTTCCACGTAATGTCACTCTTCCTTGCTCCAACTCCTCAGTTCTCAATATATTGGCCTGTCATGGGGTGCGCCGTATGAGAGCTTGGACTCAGTAACAGGCGTACCTTTGAAACAGAGTGGCCACAATCTGTCAAACTCACTTCCTTCTCATTATGGTTTCCCCTTTCACCGATCTCCTACTGGCCAGGTTCTATATTCCAAACTGCACGTCCTGTATCTGTGGTAGATGTAAGATGAAGACGGCTGCAGAACATTTAGACAAGAGTACCTTAAATGGAAAACTGATTTATAGAAGTGGTCACCAAAATGTAAAAGCTCCCTGATCCACCACCACTGTCAACAGCTCACCAAATCAACCACTGCTCTAGACATCCTCTGTAAAATATAAACCGATGCCAAAGGATAGACTGAAAGGTCATGGCCAGTAGGCACGAACCCACAATGCCTCCTCTTCTGACTGTACAACTGGGCTATCAGGCTCACTAAGAATCATCCGGGTTTGTGCTCTAACGGTTTTACTTGTTAACAACATTTTATAATTTAACTAGATTTTGCATGGGCTAATAAAATATGAGTGGGAACAAAAAAGAAAATGAAGCTGAATGAGAATTGATTTTTGTTAAATCAGCCATCAAATTACATATGAGCAAGACCGCTGTGAAACTTTCCATGAAAATAGTTAACTATGTGCTGCATCAGTAGAGAAAGCTCTGCTCAGAATTCTCTACCCAGGTTTTTAATTCTCACTCCATTATTTAGGAAAAAGAAAAATAAAAACAAAGCCTCCAAGAGGAAACTATAAGCGATGTGAGCTCTCTGCAAGAAAAATGATGGGAAATGTCAACCATGGGACTCTTAAAACAATAACAACAGCAGCAACAAACACAACTTGTGGTTTGGACATTAAAAGACTGGAGAATAAATGCATAAATTTGTATCTTGTATCTTATACGGTACGTGTGCATGAATGGGTAATTCACATTCATATAATTGTAAATAGTCCCATATTTTCACTGAATTTTTTTGACTAACAACTACACATCCTAATCATATCAGATATAAAAGATTCTGCATAGTTTCACTGAGAAGATTAAAAGGTATTGCTCCTAATTTCCTGCTCATTTTCACTTCATTTTTATTATATTTAACTCACTACCTACCTTATATTTTCTTCTTAATTTTCACTACAATTCTGTAATGGAGGGGTTATACTCTCCAGTTTTCATAAGTGGAAACTGGAGATCAGAGAAGCCAGGTTCAAACTCTGAACCATAGTCCCAAACAGAATTACAAACTTATATGAAATTAATTTGGTGAGAAATAAGCAATGTTTTAAACAAAAGAATAGAATAGACATTGTGGTATGATAAGGGTTAGTATCTATGATGGGTTGAATTGTGTCACCCAAAAAAAGATATGGAAGGGGTTCCCATCATGGCCCATGAGGATGTAGGTTGGAACCCTGGCCTCACTCAGTGGGTGGAGGATCCAGTGTTGCCGTGAGCTGTGGTGTAGGTGGCAGATGTGGCTTGGATCCCACGTTGTTGCTGCTGTGGCGTAGGCCTGAGACTCACCTCTGATTCAACCCCTAGCCTGAGAACCTCCATATGCCATGGGTGCAGACCTAAAAAAAAAAAAAAAAAAAGATATGGTGGCACCCTAATTGGAGGTATCCCTAACTCTGGTCCCTCAGAATGTGGCCTTATTTGGACACTAGGTTTTGAGAGAGGGACTCAAGTTAAAATAAAATTATTAGGGTGAACTGTAACCAGTAGGACTGGTGTCCTTTTCAAAATTTTCAAATTTTTATATTTTTTATTATAATTGATTTAGAATGTTCTCTCAATTTCTGCTATATAGCAAAATGACCCAGTCATACATCAATATGTACACACACATACATTCTTTTTCTCACATTATCGTCCACCTTGTTCCATCAAAAGTGATTGGATATAGTGTCCTAATAAGAAAGGAAAATCTGGGAGTTCCCACTGTGGCGCAATGGAAACATATCTGACTAGTATCCATGAGGATGCGGGTTTGATCCCTGGCCTCGCTTAGTGAGTTAAGGATCTGGTGTTGTGGTGTAGGGTGAAGACGTGGCTTGGATCCAGCATTGCTGTGGCTGTGGTGTAGGCCGGCAGCTGTAGCTCTGATTCCACCCGTAGCCTGGAAACCTCCATATGCTGTGAGTGTAGCCCTAAAATGGAAAAAAAAAAAAAAAAAGAGGAAAAGGGACATCACAGGGTAACAGTCACACACAGAAGGAAGGGGATGCAGAGACACAAGGGAGAAGATGACGAGGTAACCGGACAGACACATCTACAAGGCAAGGGACACCAAAGATCGCCCCAAAAGCCCAGAAGCTAGGAAGAGGTCAGAAAGGACATTTCCCTGGCGTCATCAGAGAGAACACGACCCAATCCAACCTGACCTCAGACTCTGACCTCTAGAATTACAACAATAATTCCAGAGGTGATATTGGGGCACAGTATCACAGCAGCCCTAGGGAACAAACACAATATTGTTTTGCAAAAGCTTCTCTGGAATCCTCTGTGGCGTGTGTGCAGGTGTGGGTATGTATGTGTATTCCGTTCTTTTTTTTTTTTTTTCCATCTTTTAAAGCTTTATTGATTTACAAGTTGGTGATAATTTCTGCTGTACAGCAAAGGGATTCAGTTACACACGTCCACACATCCACTCTTTTTCAGATTCTTTTCCCACATAGATTATCACAGAATATTGGGTAGACTTCTCTGTGCCACACAGCAGGTCCAGGCTGGCCAGTCATTTCATATACCACAGTGTGCACAGGCCGATCCCAAAGCCCCAGTCCAGCCCTCCAACCCCCATGTGTCCCTTTTGGTCACTATAAGTTTGTCTGCCAAGTCTATGAAACTTTGTATGTGTGTTCTGGTTCACAAAGTAAAATTGAATTCCTGCTGTAGATTGGGGCCAAGCGAAGTGTGTCCAACAGTATTCATAGCACTGGCAAATAGGCTGTCCCTGAAATCTATCTTTTCTCCTTAAGACAGAAGGCAGGCAATTAAGAAAAAAAATCTGGGGGGTGGCGGGGGGAGAAAAGAAGCGGAGCGTTTGCAGGGTGGGGAATGGAGGGGGGTTCCAGAATAAAATGAGCATTTCTGGGAAGATGGGCAGGGGGAAGAGCACAATTAAATAGAGTGGCTGTGATCAGGGTATAGGCTCTGGTATGAAACTGGCCATGTGTCACTTGCAAGATACGACACACACAGCTGTTTTTGGCAGGTTTGGGAGGAAAGGTTCTATCCAATCTACTTTGCATAAGTAAAAATGATTTACCCCAGCCAAAGCTTCAAAAGAGACCGTGTGAGGCGTGTGAATGATGTTGGAAACTCCATCCAGACAGGGAGAAAATCAGAGTAACGGAAAAGCAGATCTTAAGGGACCCATGTGCCGTTGACAGCAGACGGCAGAAGATTGCTTAATATTCTTACACAATTAAGCTAATTCCCTTTAAGCTTCCTTCGCATACCATAAACAAGATCTCCCGATCCCTTAGAAATTAACTTTTCACATCTGGGCAAATATATTGCTTAAGGCCCAAATGCCCCAAATTCCAGTTAATTTTTTTTTTTTTTTAACAGAGGCTGAACCAAGAAGCACTTTGTAAACACTTTCAGCCTTGCTATTGTAATGCATATGGGGACGCAAATTAAGTGGCACAAAATTCCTGTAATCTAGTATCCTATTCTCATTCATGGAGAAAACCTGCCTTATCACCAAGTCTTGTTTATGGATAAATATAGGCAGCCAACATTTATGTATACATGTTGTCACAGTGCCAACAAAAGGAAATCGAGTGACTTATTCTGTTATTAGACCAGGATGGGGAGGTGGGGCAGCCTGGCATGATTTATGCATGAGCTGCAGTTTTTCATTTGATCGCAGTACGTGCAGAGGGGCTCCTGGCTGTTCATCCTGGGCTGGGAGAGGTGGCCGATTCAGACACACCTCAGTACCCTATACCCTCTGGCAGCAAACCACTCCATGATGCTACTCCTACATACAAACTGGAACTCCCACTGCCAGGTCAGATGAGAGCGAGCAGATGGACCTTTAAACTCTGCCTCTCTGGTGTCTATGTGTATAACTGAATCACTCCGTGGTATAGCAGAAATTATCACAGCATTGCAAATCAACTCTACTTTAATAAAACTCTTCGAAAAGGGAAAAAATAAATAAATAAAATTTGCCCGGACAAGATACCTGCAAATGAGATTGAAAGGCCACAGAGCGAGTAGGGTGACACAGGTTTAGATAAGAAATCAGATCACCCCCTCTGCACTCAGCAGCTCTGCATCTTGGGTTCCTCGGGAATAAAGTGGATTTATGATCATACTCATCTGACAGCGTTCTTGAAAATGAAATGAGATGGTAACAGTCAAATGCCTGGGTGGATGGGCTCTGTTTCCTTCAGATTAATTAGATGCAATTTTAATTTGAACCTACTCTCCTATATGAGGGAAGTGCTCGGGGAGCCCTTCTAGAAACATTTCAGTGTCCTGAACGGGCTGGGGATCGAGTAGGTGTCAGGGCGGGATGGCTGTCGGGGAAGGATACGAGGGTGAAAAAGCTAGTTTCCCCGGGCTGCACAGGCTCAACACCTACAGAGAGAGATGCCCAGATGCGTGTATAAGATCGCACAGTGAAATACTACTGGGCGTCAGAGATGCCTAAGACTGGACAAGGTGACACTGAACCTGGGCTATAATGATGCAGAGTAAGGAGAAAAAAAAAGATGACATGAAAAAAAGATAACTATCTTTGTGGAACAGCAAGAAATGTGAAATGTGGTGAAGCTGGAAGCTGGAATGCAGGGCTCCTAGATAATGTTAAGAAAGAAAGCTTCTAAGAAAGACCTGGAGGAGATCCCTGGTGGTTCAGCAGGTTAAGGATCTGGCATTGTCACTGCTGTGGCTCTGGTTGCTGCTATAGCATGGGTTCAATCACTGGCCTGGGAACTTCTCACGCTGTGGAGGAGGCCAAAAAATGAAAGAAAAGCAAAAAGAAAGAAAGAAGGAAGGGAGAGAGGAAGGAAGGAAGGACAGACAGACAGACAGACATGGGCCTAATGCTTATGGTCTCATTTTGGAAATGTGAATGAGTCAAAATGCAGCCATTTACAGAAGGGGACTGAGAATTGATCTGACAGGCTGCAATGTTTTAACAAATATTTATCAAGTGCCTCATAAATGATCAGTGAGAATCTAAGGGCTGAATAATATCAATACTATCAAACAATTCAAGTGTCTACTTAAAACCTAAGTCTTACCCTTTTTATAGAAAGACAAAACAAGAAATTTGTAAAGGACAACAGAGAGGTATATTTAGGGAAATTGTATAAAAAGTATTTAGTACTAATACTTATTTATTTATTTTTTAGGGCCGTAGGAACAGCATATGGAAGTTCCCAGGCGAGAGGTCGAATCAGAGCTGCAGCTGCAGGCCTACACCACAGCCACAGCAACGCCAGATCCGAGCCGCGTCTGTGACCTACACCACAGCTCATGGCAACACTGGGTCCTCGACCCACTGAGCAAGGCCAGGGATCAAACACACATCCTCATGGATACTAGTTGGATTGGTTTCCGTTGAGCCACAATAGGAACTCCACTAATAAAAACATTTTATTTTATTTTATTTATATACTTATTTATTTATTGTCTTTTTCGCCATTTCTTGGGCCGCTCCCAAGACATATGGAGGTTCGCCGGCTAGGGGTTGAATCGGAGCTGTAGCCGCCGGCCTACATCAGAGCCACAGCAACGCGTGATCCGAGCCGCGTCTGTGACCTACACCACAGCACATGGCAACGCCGGATCCTTAACCCACTGAGCAAGGCCAGGGATCAAGCCCACAACCCCATGGTTCTTAGTCGGATTCGTTAACCCCTGAGCCACGACAGGAATGCCAAAAAAAACACATTTTAATTAATTGTTTTATACAGAAGAAAACGTTTATTTATAGCACTCTTATAGGTTAGATAGGACTTGGGGTTCAATCAGTCACTGAGCAAATACTCAATACCTACCATGTGCCAGGCATTCTTCCAGCCAACAGGTGAAGTAGAAAAACAAAACAAACATCTCCTAGTGGGGGCTGAATTCTAGGGATATAGTTAATGAGTTTTAAATCTAAAAGTTAGAGAGATGTAGGAAGATACTGAAAACTTTTATCCCTTTTAAAGATTCTCATGGCCTTCATTTGTGTGTAGGTGGGTACAAGTAATTTAGGGCATATGTATTAAGGAAAAATATTAATTTTCAATTAATTGTGGACTGTCCAAGAAAGTCTGGAAAGATTGCCAATCTAATTTGGGATAAAAGGGCTTTCTGCTTTCATTCTTGTATGTAGATCATTCAATCAAAGTTTAATTTTTTTAATTACTCAATGAATTTTATTATATTTATAGTTGTACAATGATCATCATAACTCAATTTTAAAGCATTTCCATCCTAAACCCTCACCCCCACAACCTGTCTCCTTTGGAAACCATAAGTTTTTCAAGGTCTGTGAGTAAGTATCTGTTCTGCAAAGTTCATTGTATCCTTTTTTAATTTAATTTTTTAAAAGATGTGTTCTTTATTTTTTAATTTTTTTATTCACTTTTTTATTTTATTTTATTTTATTTGTCTTTTCTAGGGTCGCACCCTCAGCATATGCAGGTTACCAGGCTAGGGGCTGAATCAGAGCTACACCACAGCAACAGCAACGCAGGATCCGAGCCTCACCTGAGACCTGCACCACAGCTCATGGCAACACTGGACCCTTAACCCACTGAGCGAGGCCAGGGATCAAACTTGCAACCTCATGGTTCCCAGTCAGATTCGTTAACCATTGTGCCACGAGAGGTACCCAATTGTGTCCTTTTTTAGATTCCAGATGAAAGTGATAGCATTTGATGTTGATGACTCACTGTCTGACTAACCTCACTCAGCATGATCATTGCTAGGTCCATCCATGTAGCTAAAAATGCTGGTATTTCTTTCCTTTTAATGGCTGAGTAATATTCCATTGTGTATATGTACCACATCTTATTTATCCACTCCTCTGTCAATGGATATTTCGGTTGTTTCCATGCCTTGGCTATTGCAAATAGTGCAGCAATAAACACTGGGTACATGCATCTTTTTGAGGCATGGTTTTCTCTGGATAGATGCCCAGGAGTGGAATTGCTGGATCAAATGGTAATTCCATTTTTAGTTTCCTGAGGAATCTCCATACTGCTTTTCACAGTCGTTGCACCAATTTAAAATCCCACCAACAGTGTAATAGGGTTCCCTTTTCTCCACACCCTCTCTAGCATTTATTGTTTGTGGACTTTTTGATGATGGCCATTCTGACCATCAAATCTTAAATTTCTATAATCTGTTGGTAACAACCATACTGCAATGCCTCCTAAATCAATCTAATTTGGCAATGTTTTTCTTTCATTGAATACTTCCTCAGTGCCCAATGCTGCAGTGGGTGGAAGGAAAAACCTAAGTAGCCCCTACTTTTAACAAGCTTATCACTCCTTTGGGAAGAAGAGTGGGTAGAAAATAAAATATATACATCTGAAACAACTAGAAAGAACTCAGGAAAAATTTTTGCCTACTTTGCCATAGATTAGTTGACCATAGGTTCGTGGGAATATTTCCAGGCTTCCTATCCTGTTCCATTGATCTGTATTTCTGTTTTCATGCCACTACCATACTGTTTTTGATGACTTTAGATTTAGACTATACTCTGAAGTCAGGGAGTCTTAATCCTCCAGCTCCATTTCTCTTCCTCAGGATTGCTTTGGCTATTCAGGGTCTTTTGTGTTTCCATACAAATGTGGTAATATACATAATGGAATATCACTCGGCCATAAAAAAGAATAAAATAATGCCATTTGCAGCAACCTGGATGGACCTAGAGATCATCACACTATGTGAATTTAGACATTGAAGGACAAACATCACATGCTATCAGTTATACGTGGAATCCAAAAAAAAGGGATACAAATGAATGTATTTGGAGAACAGAAACAGACTTTGAAAACAAACTTACAGTTACCAAAAAGGACAGGGGAAGGGTAGGGAGGGATGGACTGGAGCTTTGGAATTGGCATACGCACACTGAGGTATGTGGAATGATTAGCCAGTGGGGACCTGCTGGATAGCGCAGAGAACTCTACCCAGTATTCTGTGATGGTCTATGTGGGAAAGAATCTGAAAAAGAAAGAGTGAATGCATGTGTATGTATAACTGAACTGCTTTTTTGTACAACAGACATTATCACCACATTGTAAATCAACTATACTTCAATAAAACTCTAAAAAATGGGAAAAAAGAGCAATTCAGAGATCCTGCAAAATAACATGTCAGTGGCACATAAAATTCATGTGTTAATGCCAATGGAAGGTGGAATCCTCCCCGACCAGAAGTCAGAAGCTCTGTTCTGCCACTTAGGAAAACAACAGCTTCATGCTATTCTGTTTAATGACGCTTCTCATTACAACAAGCCAGGATAGTAGGCCTTGGAAAAAGGCTGCACTCTTTGTAATTAATTAATCCATTCATTACAGTCAATTATTGTGTATCAGAAGTAAATTCAACATTATTTTTAGTACCTATCGTTTCTGAAATCAAAATTGCAAAGCATCCCACCCTCTCCCCTCAGTTATCAAAGCCAAGCACAAGCTGTGCTTATCCGCACTGAGATGGCAGTCATTGATCTATGATGCCTCACCCCTAAAAGACCTGGGGATGCGGGTATTACCACTGATGAGAACATATGGTTTGGGTGGTTTGGCAGGCGAAACCCTGGCAGAAGAGTCTCAGAGCCTCGGCAGATGCTGCCATAGCGCAGCCATCCAAACGGTGGCATAATTGCCGCTGCTGCTTTGATGCCACATGTTTCACTGTGATGACAGCAATGCCTTTCCCAGAGAGGCTGGTGGCAAAACACAGCCCCTCCCCAGTCCCCACAGACAGACACACAGGAGCAGAGCGTGAACACACACACAAACACATGCACACACATGCACACAAAATCAGGTGAGGTCAGCCTTCTATTAGTCTCTGTCATCTGTCTCGAGTGGTATCGAGCCAGCTGTGCAAGTGGAGAACTATTTTGTTCTTTGCTTGCATAACTCTGACATTGAGGTTCTATTCAGAAAACAGGAAGTCACCACCAGACTTCCACCCATCTCACAGTCAAAGACAAGACTGGCCCGTTAGCAACTCAGAGAGGGGAGCAGAATCCCCGGGTCTACCTAGCAGCCCAAGGCACTGCCAGGTCCCTAAAGTTCCCATCACAAATTGCTCAGATTCCTCTTCATCAGACTCATTCATCTGGTCGAGAAATCCTTACTGATGACCCGCTATGGGCTTCAAGAGTCACAAGTGAAAACAGCTAAGGGGTTATGGGCACAGGATTCTCCTTCTACACCTGCCCCTCACCTTCCACCATTCACTCCACCTTGACTGAGCAGAGACGGTCTAGCCCTGCACTCAGTCTGGAACCTGTGTTCCAGAAGAAGACGGATGCAGGCCCTCTGACTCTGGCAGAGAAGTGAGCTGGATTAACTGGCCAATACAGTGCAGCATGCAGACACTACAAAGAGGTATTGCCTGGTATAGAGACATGGCAGTGTGGGCAGCACACTGAGTCCCCTAAAGAAACCTCAGTTGGTCAGACAGCTGAGGAGGAGGACAGCTGAGGCAGAGGGTGCAGCTCTAGAGTCAGGGAGAAATTGGTTCTAGGGCATCCAAGCCTTCACTCTTCATCTACTAAATGGGAAAAATGATAATGCTGAAGGAAAGAATGTGAGGAAAGAACCTGGGACTCAACAGTTGATATCCCACACTGTCGTGACTAATGTTATTATTAATGATAACAATAGCAACATTTGCAGATGCTTGGAGGTTAGAACACGTATAGAACATTCTGGAAAATTAACAAGGTTCAATTCGGCTGGAATAAAATGTGTATTTGTGTATATGTGTGTGACAGAAAAAAAGAGGAAGGCTGAGGAGAAAGAAGGAAAGAGATGGAAGAGAGAGAATGGCTAGAGTTAGAGAGAAAGAGAGAGAGAGGGAAAGAATAGGCAGATTATCTGGAGGTAAACAGCCCATGTACTTCCAACTTGAGCATGATGCTCAAATGCTGAATGCCCATGGACTGGACACAACGGAGGCTTCCAAGCAACCATCACCACTCTGCCGGACAGCAGTGTCACTTCTGTGTACTGCAGACGCCTCACCTATGAACAGAACACGAGGACACTTTTCGTATTGATCTCAAACAATTGTTGACGATAATGAACCCTACCCCTAACTCTGAGGTGCCAAGAAAACCTCCCGAAAGAAAGGGCAGAAGTACGTGCCTGGAAAGATGGCCACTGTCAGGCTAATTTAGACAAATCTCCAAGTTGGAGGGAGTAAATGATTTAAAAGCACAAAACTGCCAAGCTGTCTATTTTGAATGTCAAACATTTGCATAGTCCACACTTGCCATTAACTGAAGGAAAAGTAGACAAATTAATGAGCTGACAGAATCCAGATCTAAACCACATATAAATAAGAAGAACCCTCAGCAAAGCATACAAATTGTCCTCCCTCGGCACAGGAAGGAAGTGTCTCTGAAGAAGTGAAAAGAAAAAAATTACACACAGGGATCTTTTACAAAGCACAGACCCAGGAGCTAAGATGTGGGGATAAAGAACCATTTGCCTACAGCCTTTGGACCACAGCCTGTGGATAACGGACACTAATTTCACTTTTCAGTCAGCATAGAAACTGGGAGAATGAGGGGCCACACAACCTGGGAATAACTACGTTAGCAAAACTTTGGGGCGCTGGGGTGTCAGCCTCCTTTGCTGGGCTGCAGGAACACACTGGGATCTTCAACAGTTCACCGCCTTGAGGGGAGACTCTGCAGTCCGACTGCTCTTGCGCCAAGCATCACCAAGGATGCTAGTCCCAACCTGCATTTACAGGCTGAAGGACAGCTCGGCAGCGTTGGAAGAACACCTGATTTTGTCTCAGGCAGACAAACCCAGAGTTCAAATCTGCTGGTTTCTACCTCTCCCCAGTTCTGTAGCCTCAGGCCAATTATTTAGCCTCTCCAGAACTGCTTTTGTTTGTTTGGGGCTGCATAGGCAGCATATGGAAGTTCCCAAGCTGGGGTCAAATCAGAGCTGTAGCCCCCAGCCTACACCACAGCCACAACAACACCAGATCCGAGCCGCACCTGACACCTACACCACAGCTCATGGCGACACTGGATCCTTAACCCACTGAGCAGGGCCAGGGATCAAACCTGCATCTTCATGGATACGAGTCGGGTTTGTTACCACTGAGCCACAATAGGAACTCCCCAGAGCTGTTTTGAATATTAAGTGAATCTTTCCTACGTCTGTGCAAAATGCTTGGTAGATTTCATCAAGCTACTATTATAAAGATCAACAAACACACAAAAGACACCTTCAATGACTCCTGAATGCCCACAGGCTAAAGTCTAACCTCTCATCTCACATTCAACGCCCCCTATGCAAAATTTTAGTCTCAACACGTAACTAAAGGATTTAAACACTTCTACAACACTAAGTATGCTTTCCATGCATTCTGTTCCCCCTTCTCAAAGGCTTCCCTTACCCCCTCCTTTCCCTGATCCTACTCATCCTCAAAGTCCACCTGCTCTTGGAAGCCATTATAGAGTATCTGCACTTCTCCTTTTGAAAGATGGTCAGTCCTCATCAGATAAAAACTAGGTTTCCTTTGCAAAGCTCTGGGCACCTTGGGTCATGAAAAGAGGGATGCCCAAACTGGGCAGTTCACATCAAGGCTCAGCAGAATTTCAGGGCACAGAGGGGAAATATGGGTTCTAGCAGGTGATCCATAAGCAGCGTGCAGACAGCCATCAAGGAAGGCCCGATAAGCAGTGTGAGCAACCACATGGTTCTCGAAGTGACGTACAGTGCCCATTCTCCAGGTGAAGGAGAGTAGGTTTGGGCTGGACCCCCAGGCATGGCCATGGCTGGCCCTTGGCACACTCTTCATCCCTGGCTTTGCTGTTGTTCCTGAAAGTCAGCCTAGGTCTGGCCCCATCACTGCAGCTTCAGACTCCTCCTCCCTGCTCGAGTCCTAATGAACTTTCCTTCTCTATCAGCCCAGTGATTCTCAGCTAGTCCTGGGAGGACCATGTGGGGGAAGAGATGCTTCTAAATCTTCTCTAGTATCTTCCCAATCTATTATGATGGCATAAACTCTCTAGCTAGCTTTGTTGGGGGACCTTCATTTTTTTTTTTTTTCATTCTCAGGAGCCTTTTCTTCTTCCAACAAAACTTAGCTCTTAAGATCAAAAACTTTGCTTTTAAAACTGGCATTTTTGATGTAGACTTCAAAAGCTTAGTTTTGGAAGTAAAAAAAAAAAAAATCATTTTTTTCCTTTGCTTTCTTTGCTTTTCCACGGACATGCCTCCTGCTTATTCTGCTCCCTAGAATGCCCCTGATTCTCCACAAGGCAAGGTAAAGACCACCAGCTCTGAGAAGGACTGTATACAGGCCAGCGTGGAAAAGAAAAACCCACAGTTTAATATGACAGGGTGTCAGAGTGCTCTAACTCTGCAGTACTTAAGCGAATAAGCACTGAAAACAAAGAGATCTGGTATTTACTCTGACACTTACTAATATGCGATCATTAATTTCTTTGTGCTGATTTCATCCTTGGTAAAAGGGAAATGTAATAGTCCTCACTTGTAACTGCGCCTGTGAAGATTATTATAAAGAGCTTCCGCGAGACTGTCACATCCATACCACTCAATAAATGAAGTTTTTATTATACGCCATGCATCTGACAACTGAGGCTTCTCTACTTTATATACCTAATCTCATTAGTCTTTATTATTGAAATCTATTTTTATTTCACTTTCCTTGCATGTAAGCCTTCTCCCCCGACTAGATTTTAAGTTTGTCCATGCTTTTCTCATCCGTAAAACAAGAATAAAATTCAAAGTTATATTTGGAATGGATGCGCCATAGGGCCCTATAGTGTGTGATTGTATATCAACTGCACTTTAATTAAAAAAAAAGAAAGAAAGAAAGAAAGAGGAGTTCCCATCGTGGCTCAGTAGTTAGCGAATCCGACTAGGAACCATGAGGTTTCAGGTTTGATCCCTGGCCTCGCTCAGTGGGTTAAGGATCTGGCGTTGCCATGAGCTGTGGTGTTGGCTGCAGACGTGGCTCTGATTCCACATTGCTGTGGCTGTGACACAGGCTGGTGGTTACGGCTCCGATTCGACCCCTAGCCTGGGAAACTCCAGATGCTGAGGGAGCAGCCCTAGAAAAGGCAAAAAAAGACAAAAAAAAAAAAAGACAAAAAAAAAGAATACAGTTCCCTGGGCTCCTGGTGGCCTAGTGGTTAAGAATTCAGCTTTGTCACTGCTGTGGCTTGGGCTCGATCCCTGGCCTGGGAAAATTTCCATATGCTATGGGTACACAGCAAAAAAAAAAAAAATTGAAAAAAATAAAGTTCGTTGTGAAGTTGATAAGCATTAAGAGGACTGGTTATGAGTATTTAATCCAATTCCAGGACAAAGAACAGAAGCCATTACTGTTATATCCCTGACAAGGCAACAAATAACGTGCTCAAGAAACCCACCTACAATCTGAATGCGCGCAAGGAAGGCGGGAGGCAGGAAAGATGCTGTCAGTGCCTCCACTGGTATCTTAGCGACTCTGCCATTTCAGGGTCTTCCGTATAATTTCCTGCTGTCTCTCTGTGTCTGCGAGTTGTTCCTGGAACTAATTAAGGCTATTCTGTCTCCTAGGGAATGTGACGCAGAATTATTCTCCCCCATCCCCCCCGCAGCCCCTCCACCAGCGACGGAATGAACATGGCACCTCCATATCAGCTCCCTCACTCTTTAAACCAAATAATTCCACAATGCGTTTTATTATACCATTTCTCCAAGTTTCTCCTTGGAATCAGCCCCGGTTATGTGGGTAAATGTTCTTGATCGGCTGTAGTCCTTTCTGGAATGTCTTTCTCTCTTCCCCGAGACTTGCACTCTTTGCTCCCCGCTAATAATCTCCCTAAATTCAAATTCTGGGAAACCCAGGCTACGAGAGGGGCTCCTGTAAGGTGCACTGTTCCCAGAGCTGCCAGCGGGATGTGGTCCCACCACTCTGTCCGAGTACAGTAATGCTAGTGAATGGGACGGTTCCGTGAAAGGAGCTTAAGTCAGAATCTCTAGAAATGATCTTGGCTTTTACTCAGCTCGCGGTGCGACCTGGTGTTATGGATTGAATGTTTGTGTCCTCCCCAAATCCTTATGTTGACATAATCTCCAAAGTGATGCTATTTGGAGATGGGGCCTTTGGGAGTCATTAATTAGGTTGAAGGTGGAGTTCTCATGATGGGATCAGGTGCCTTTATAAGAGACAGAAGCATCCTAATTCTCACTCTGTTCATCCATTCTTCTACGGAGTTCTTGGGTCATCTCTCCAATCATTACTCTGAACTCTTTCTTGGGTAGATTGTTGGGCATCTATCTGGGGAAAACACTAATTGGAAAAGACACAGGCACACCAATGTGCACCACAGCCCTATTTGCAACAGTCAAGACATGGGAGCCACCTAAATGTCCATCAACAGAGAAATAGATAAAGAAGATGTGCCATATTGGAATATTACTCAGCCATAAAAGAAATACTGCCCTTTGCAGCAACATGGATGGACAGAGATTATCATACCAAGTCAAGTACGTTAGACAGAGAAAGAGTAACATCTTACAGTATCACTTATCTAAAAGAATGACTCAATTTGGAGTTCCCATCGTGGCGCAGTGGTTAACAAATCCGACTAGGAACCATGAGGTTGCAGGTTCGTTCCCTGCCCTTGCTCAGTGGGTTAAGGATCTGGTGTTGCCATGAGCTGTGGTGTAGGTCGCAGACGTGGCCTGGATCCTGAGTTGCTGTGGCTCTGGCGTAGGCCGGCCGCTACAGCTCCGATTCAACCCCTAGCCTGGGAATCTCCATAGCATATTAAAATATATACACTATATAAAATAGATAACCAACAAGCACCTACTGCATAACACAGAGAAGCATACTCATTATCTTGTAATAACCTATAGGGGAAAAGAATCTAAAATAAAAATATCTATCTATTTATACATATATCTGAATCACTTCACTGTGCATTTGAAATGAACACATTTAATTTTTTATCTTTGTCCACTTTTTCATTTTTCCAAATGTTACTGAAATAGAGTTGATTTCCAATGTTGTGATGATTTCTGCTGTACAACAAAGGGATTCAGTTACACATGTCCACACATCCATTCTCTAGCAGATTCTTCTCCCACATAAATTATCACAGAATACTGGGTTGAGTACCCTGTGCTACACAGCAGGTCCCTGATGCCCAGTCATTCCATAGACCTCAGTGTGCAGACGCCAATCCCAAACATGTTAAATCACCTTGATTTCAATAAAGATATTTTTAAAAAGAGACAGAAGAGGGCTTGCTTCTCCTCTCTGTCTCCCACCCGCTTCCATGTGAGGACACAGAGAGAAGACAGCTGTCTCCAAACCAGGAAGAGGCTGGACCTTTCCTAATCTCGGATGTCCAGCTTCCAGAACTGGAAGGAACATGCACACCAATGTGCCCAACAGCCCCGCGTCCAACAGTCAAGACGTGGGAGTCGCCTAAATGGCCATCAACAGAGAAATACCTTTCTGCTGTTTACACCACCTCGTCTACGGCATTTTGTTCGAGCAGCCGGAACGCTCTAAAACACCTTGAAACAATGTTTTCCATGCTCTGAATTTTGGCTGTGCCACAGCGCTATTTGGAGAATAAAACGAGAAACTGTGTGTGTAACTATGGCACTTGCTGGGCCTGGCAGGGAACAGACAGGGCTCTTGCCCTTGGAGAGGTTCTCAGAGAGCGTGAGAGGACTCGCACCTTAAACATTGCAATACAGAGAAGCACAGATAAAGTGTAAAGAAAGGCCAGTTCAGGCAAGAAAGCTCTGCTCGGGGAAAAGGACATGACCTTCAACAAGTCTGTCTTCTCGTTTACACAAGGTGAACACGCATGCAGACCGCCCAAAGAGCCCTCCTCTGGAAAGAATTCCTTACCGCTCCCGGGCAATGATGCTCTGAACCCCTGCATTATTTTGGAACTACTTCTATTACAGCACTTGACTCGTTCTTTGCATTTACTTGTTTGGAAGCTCATCTTCCCCAGGAAGTTAATAAGCTTCATCGGGTCAGGACCACCAGGCCCTGTTGTTTTATACCTGCAACCCCTTCATCACCCCGCCAGGAAACTCACTACAGTATCGGATGCATAATTATAAGTCCTGAATAAATGCTGTTGAAACACGAACCCAATTGTCTACCCTGACTGTTGAGAGCAGTTGATATGACACCTGAGAACAATGAAGAAATAAGTGATAGCCGCATCTTCATTTTTCTGAAAATTGCTTCCCCCCCATTTCTCTTCTAGGAACGCTCTTGACCCGAGGCACTGAACACTACAAAGCAGATGGGCAAAAGGCATTAAGTAACACCCCTCTGGTGATGGTCAGATCTGCAGGCGTCTCTGGTGAGACGCATATTAAAATGATCTGACCTGCCTGGTGTTGGCAGAACAAGGGCAGCACCAGATCCAGACTTGTTGACGAGGTGTGAGCACACTTCCTTCAAAGAACCAGTATTTCTTCCACTTCCAAACACACACACAAATTGGGAGTTCCCTGGTGGCTCAGCAGGTTAAGGATCTGGTACGGTCACTGTTGCGACATGGGTTCGATCCCTGGCCTGGGAATTTCCAGAGGCCATGGGCACAGCCAAAAAAGAACAAACAAAACAAAACATAAATAGTTATGACACATTCACAAACCATGTTGAAATCATAAACTTTTCATTACTCTATCAGCTTGGAGCCAAAGCATCAAAACCTAGTCAGTGCTCATCCAGTTCTCCCTGCTCCTAAGTGCTGCCTCCAAGAGCCTGGCAGCAAGCCCAAACATGGAAAGGAGTTGTTCAGATGAATTCTCTTCACCAGAAAAGATCCTCGTACTGTATTTAAAACAAGCACAGAATACCATGCTTCTTTACTGGCAGGACAGTTACTCTAAGGAGACAGAGCTTAATGTAAGCTGGTAAATACCCAAAACTGCTTCATGGAGGAAAAACCAAGAGATGCCCATTGATCCAAACAGAAGACCATCTGCATGAAGAAGTCCGAGCCCTCTGGCATCACCTCCCCAGCACTGCCTTCTCTGTGCCACTCGCATTTACAAGCTCCATCTCATGAGTTTCAGGCTCTTCCAAATCCACTGGAGTGTTATCGTCCCACTTTAACTTTGACCTTTCTCCTACATATTTAATCTAGATAAAAAGTCTCACTGTCCCATATACACCATGACGAGCCAGAAACTTGACAACCAGCGTTAGCTCCTTCTTAGTCACCCCCCTACCACCACCACCAGCCTTTCTTCCAACAGAGACACACCCACTGGTTGCCAAATTCTGTGAATTCTCCCGCTTTAGTATCCTGTGAATAGGTGCCATCACTTAATCCCCGCTGCTCTGCCCTGACTCCAGCCACTCACTTCTGGATTTTCTACAACTGGTCTTCCTGGCGACAGTCCATCCCCTCCCTCCATACACACATGGCTATGGACTAGCTTTCCAAAATGCTGCTCTGATCATGTCACCGCTGAAAAATCCAATGCCAACCAGAACCATTCAGCATTCAATTGGAAGATTCACACCCCTCCTCACCCTCGACCTCTAGCCATGGCAAACTAAGGATGATTATTCACCATCCCAGCTTTCTCACGCTCCTCAATCTTTGCAAAGGCTACTCTTGTGTCCTTGGTTTGTAATGAGCCTCACTTACCACTAGGTACTAAGCTAAAACCTAGTCTTCTATTGGGATGTAGTTCCGACTGGACCTCCTTGGGCAAAGGATGCTCAGATACCCTCTCCCTCCAACACACACACACACACACACACACACACACACACACACACACACACACCACACACACACACACAACACCCACACCCCTGCACATTGCTGGCTCTCAGCGTCCGTCACAGTACATTATAATTTCCCACTGAGTCACAGGTCTCCCTAACAAGGCTATGTCCCCTGTGTATGTTTTTGTATCTCCAGAATCTGATATAGCTCCTGACACTCAATCAGGACTCAGGAAATGTTTGTTGAAAGAAAAAAGGAAAAAGATGAATGAATGAAACCAAAGAATATTCCTTATTCTATGATGGAATGATCTGACCCCAGATCTATTACCCAGTAACAGTCAGGTTTTAATGGGAGCAGTTTAATCAACTAAACACACCAAGGAAACCTCCCAAATAAATCAGGGAGTTCTCCCCTCAAATGGGTATCAAGTGGCTCACTATTTATCATTTCATGAATCTTCTCTTGTCTTCTCTCTCAAGTTTAAGCCACCCAAGGGCAATGAATGGCATCCAGTTATTCAATAAATAACTAAAGAATACTAATGTGCCAGACAAGAGTCATAACTAACACTCATGCAGTACTTACTGTGCACAGCCTGGGCTAGGCAAGCTCCATCATGTTTTTATGTTGCTATAGATAACAGACAGGGACAGGGACCAGATACATAACTTCATACCACGTGGGAAGCACTTCACAAGCATTCACTTAATGTCTTTTCCTGCAAACATTTATTGAGTGTTTACTGTGTTCAAAGTCTTTTTTTTTTTTTGTCTTTTTGCCATTGCTTGGGCCACTCCCGCGGCATATGGAGGTTCCCAGGCTAGGGCCTGAATCGGAGCTGTAGTCGCTGGCCTACACCAGAGCCACAGCAATGGGGGATCTGAGCCGCCGTGTCTGCAACCTACACCACAGCTCACAGCAATGCCGGATCCTTAACCCACTGAGCAAGGCCAGGGATCGAACCATCAACCTCATGGTTCCTACTCTCCTGCTCGGATTTGTTAACCACTGAGCCACGAGAGGAACTCCAACTATGTCAAAGTCTTTTAAGGGTATCAAGGCAGCCCCATTTTATCAAAGAAGACACTGAGCTACAGAGAGACCAATTCACTTTCCCAAAGGTCACAGTTGAGAGGCGGCAGGGCTGGGATTTCGATTCAGGTAGCTGGCTCCAGAGGTCTTTTTTTTTTTTTTTTTTTTTTTTTTAAATCCACTAAACAAAACCACCTCTTGCTCATCTCTTCAAAAGAACAAGAATGGTTATCTCTGAGTGGTGGCAGTAAGAGTTTTCTTCTCTCAATTTCTAGTCTTCCTTTTCTTTCCCCCACTTATTCGTGTTTTCTAGTTTTTCTACATTGAGTCATGTCATCTTGAACGTAATTTATAAGAGAAGAAACAAAACAAGACAAAGGATTTGGCTGACCATGCAGTGAAAACAGTTGTTGCTACATTATAAAGAAAATATGGAGAGAGATAATGAAATGCTAATTTGATGAGCTGTCTAAGATCAGCATGAGTCCATCCCAGCCTCTCCATTGATGGATATTCAGGGACACCAGCCCCCTTCCTGTGCTGCCAGCTATCCCAGCCAGAGCCCCAGCCAAGAAAAATGGCTACCATAATTTGAATGCTGAAAGGTCAAATTTAGAAAGAGACGTGATCAAGGAAAAAACAGGCAGCTCTGCTGGCCGCTGCTTGTTTTCTTAGGAGAAAATGACAATGTGATTTCCAAGTGAAAATATTCAAGTTCAAGTTCAGTTGTCAGCACATGAAGTGGGCACTAGGTGTGCCTCATGCTGTGCTGCGCAGCCTGAGCTGGCAGATCCTCTCCCTGCTCTGTCTTCTGGGTGTCTGCAGAAATCTGGGTCACTCAGTCACATGGCTGACCCACATTTACAGAAACCCAGCCTTCTCACCCTATTAGAAAAACAGCAGCTCTGCGGAAGCAAGCTTTATGAATAACTAAATTTGCAGATAAGCCTGCTTTAATTAGCTAGAGACGAGGAACCCCGCTCCTTCTTCCAGACAAAGCCAATACGGATTTGCCTCCATCAGCACATCTGTAAACAGCGTCCATCCCTTCCACTGCCCGGATGAGTCTTCTTTAAATTCCTTTTGAATATCATTCATTTGCTTCCCCCATTTTTAAAATCTGTACATCAGAAGGGCAGTGCTTTTGAACCATCAATTTTCGAGGGATGACGGCTGTGTGTGATCCCCTAGATGCCTCCAGCTTCTGCATGTGCTTAAATTCAGTCGGCTTCAGACTTCCACAATGGATCACCACACCACGGGGTAGGGGTGCTGGAGGAGGGATTAGCTTAAGCGAGTTGCGAGTCAAAGTTCTTTTCCGTGGACTCATGGTCAGCATTTCGAGACACACATATTCTCTTCCAGCTTTTAGGAATACACCCTCTGAGAACTATTGTTCTGTCATTCAGCTGTGCTGCAAGAATTCCCCCTTCCCTCTGGGAAGCAGCCCTCTCTACCTGCTTCCTCCCTGATAACCAAGAAAAGCAGAAAAGGATCAGGGCCACTGAGCCATAGTGAGAGGAAGGGGCGTGCAGATGAGAAAGTGTAGGATGACCCCTGTGAAACCATCAGAGATTTTTACAGGGAAGTGCCCATCTCTGCGTCCTTCCCAAAGTCACAGCTTCAGAGGTAAAGGATGCTGCTCTGCTTCCCATCACACAAAGCGGAGGTGGGGAGGTGTTGCTGGTATCAAAGACTTTTCACATTTCTGTCTGCATATGTTCCTGTGGGGAGGTGAACCCTCCCTGTAAAACGCACAGAGATTTCTTTGTTAGGCTCTAGTGATTCCTGGGAAGTATACCTTACAATCGGAGCGTTCTGGATGAAAGAAATTGGTGGGTTCAAATGTACGTTTGGATCAGCTGGACAAGGGAGAGTATGCCAAATTAGTTTCATTTTTCTTCTCCTCTTTAAAAATTTTATTTGCCCATTTCTTTTCTTTGTAAAAACCTGTTTGCTAAACTGCACATCAGGGCAATTCTGTAGATCATGCATAGCTGAATGTCAGTAAGACATTTGACAAAATCTCTCGTGAGATCCCAGAGGACATGACAGGGAAAATGTGAGCTGAATGACAAGCCAGGGAAAGGGGTTTAAAACTGATTGAATTTCGGTACACACAAGGCAGTGTCAACGGAGAGAGGCCTCTCCAGCGGCTTGCCTCGGAACTCTGAATTCAGTCTTGCATCCGTCAACCTTTTTCCTAATGCTTGGGATTAGGTCGTGGACCTCTCACTAAATTTCCTTGTGACTCAAAACCAGGAAGGACAACAAATACCCAACTAGTATCCAGGAGGATGCAGGTTCGATCCCTGGCCTTGCTCAGTGGGTTAAGGATCTGGCATTGCTGTGAGCTGTGATGTAGGTCGCAGACGCGGCTCGGATCCCTTGTTGCTATGGCTGTGATGTAGGCCGGTAGCTTCAGCTCCGATGGGACCCCTAGCCTGGGAACCTCCATATGCCTTGGGTGCAGCCCTAAAAAGACAAAAAGACCTAAATAAATAAATAAATGAAAGGAATCATCCAGTTTCAAATGCAAATGCTTGGCCCACTCCGCCTCTGCTGACTGCTGACTCCTGGCAGGGAGGCTTCAAAAAATATGTGCCCAGGACTTCCCGTCGTGGCTCAGTGGTTAATGAATCTGACTAGGAATCATGAGGTTGCGGGTTCCATCCCTGGCCTTGCTCAGTGGGTTGAGGATCCGGCATTGCTGTGAGCTGTGGTGTAGGTCGCAGACACAGCTCAGATCCCGTGTTGCTGTAGCTCTGGCGTAGGCTGGTGGCTGCAGCTCCGATTGGACCCCTAGCCTGGGAAACTCCACATGCCACGGGAGGGGCCAAGAAATGGCAAAAAGACAAGAAAAAACAGAAAGAAATACATGCCCAACAATGTTGAGAGCATCATGATTTACAATTGCCAGGATATAGAAGTGACCTAGGCATCCATCAACAGAGGAATGGATCAAGAAGAGGTGGGATATATACACAGTGGAATATTACTCAGCTATAAGCCAGAATGAACATTTGCCATTTGCAGCAACTTGGGTGGACAGAGAGGGCATTACGCTAAGTGAAAGAAGTCAGAGAGAGAAAGACCAATACTCTATGACATAACTTTACCTGTGGCATCTGAAAACCACAACAAATGCGTGAATAAAACAAGAAAGCAGCAGACTCACAGATACAGAGAACGAGCTAGCGGTTACCAGTGGAGGGAGGGAAGGGGCATGATAGGGGTAGAGGGCATTTTTTTCAACAGGGTTATTAAAGGATTATATGAAATCACCTCTGTGACACTTTTGAAAATTGTCAAGCACTGTAGGATTTTTAAAAGCCTTCATTCAATTAATCAGCAGTAATTCAAAAAAAACCATTGAACAAGAACATAACTGTTTGCAACAGGGGGTCCTGACCTGTAGTTTGATGTTTCCATGAATATCCCTCCCAATATATACCTGAAAGAGGCCATCAAATTATGACCATCTCAAAATTAGTAAAACCTGAAGGAGGAAAAGAAAACAAACAGACAAAAAAAAAACCTCCAGAAAGTTGTTTGTTAGCGTCGTTGTGTTTACTTCGGGGGGAAAAGCCCAGGAGAATCTTAAAAGGCATTCAAGCTGGAGGCTGATGGTCATCAAAGTGGTGGCAGAAGGATTAAGGCTAAAGGACACTCAGGCAGAGTGAAGGCATGTTCCAGTTTAACCCTGGGGATCCCTCTTGTGTGGCGGGACCTCATACAGATCTCCCTTCAGGGAATGGAAGGCTTTGTTCCAGGTGCCTTCCTGGGAGAAAGCACCTCCCTCGGCAGGTAATTCCATTAGCTTTGTCACTTTAATAACAATCAGACTGACCAAATGAAAACGGAAGACAATACTGAGCAAAGGACAATGTAAATATTGGCTGTTCCTGAAAACGACACTCCAGCTGCCCCCCACCCAAAGTCTCTGTGATTTTTTTTTTATATTTCAAATAGCAACTCTGAAATCCACTTCCAAGGGTCAGTGTAAGACTTCGGCAACTTTCAGACTTGAGGAAATTGAAAATACACGTGAAGCCATGTCTTTTTACTATTAAATTCTAAAAGCTGATGTTAAAATCTGGAATCAAAGGAAAATGCAGCTCCTGCCCCTTGACACAAGGCATTTCCATGAAGTCTGCCGTCTTCGAACACAATATGCAACTGATTTGAGCCAAAGGGTTCAATTTTCCCCTGGATATTCTGGCCTTTTATGGGAGCAGGCCCTCTGAACGTAACGAATACTACCACGAAGAAGCAACAAAACTCATGAAGCAAAAATCCTGCTGAAAGTGCACACACCACCCTCCAATGTTGGAGAAAAAGGCAGCATCTCGTGTTTCCTTCACTCTCCTTTTAATGCCTAGTATATTTATTTTCCCATAATGAATATTCAGTGTTTCAAAAATAATTCCCTTTAATAAAAAAAAAGGAATGAGGTACTTAAAATGAGAAATTCACCCATAAATTTCCAGACTATTACCAGAATTCATAAAAAATATACAATTTGAAAATAAAAAAAAAAGACTTAGTTATCTTTCAGTTAGCTGGGTATCTGCTTTAGTAAAAATATATGGGTTTACTCCTTAAAAGTCAGATCGACGGAGTTCCCGTCATGGCTCAGAGGTTAACGACTCTGACTAGGAACCATCAGGTCGCAGGTTCGATCCCTGGCCTTGCTCAGTGCGTTAAGGATCTGGCGTTGCTGTGAACTGCAGTGTAGGTCACAGACACAGCTCAGATCCTGCATTGCTGTGGCTCTGATGTAGGCTGGCTGCTACAGATCCAATTAGACCCTTAGCCTGGGAATCTCTAAATGCCAAGGGAGCAGCCCTAGAAAAGGCAAAAAGACAAAAAAAAAAAAAAAAAAAAAAAAAAAAAAAAAAGCCAGATCGAAGGTGCTTCAGAAAATTAACATCTTTCTTGTATCACTAAAGGGAAGATAAACCAAGATGTGGTGCTATTCTTAAAACTCACTTCCTGGATTTATGAGGACACAGAAGAAATCCCAGTCCCTAAGGTCCAAACTTCTCTTTTAACAGTGGGGTCACTGAATCAGGTGGCATCTCATTCTTTAATATGGCTGAACTCTAGCTTATGGAAAATAAAAACAGAAGATAGAAAGCAGACTGGAGGTCGCAGGTGCTGGGGAGTGGGGGACTGAGGAGTCACTGCTTAAAGGTCACTGGGTTGGAACTAGATGGAGATGGTGGTTGTACAATAGTGTGAATGCCATGGAACCGAACGCTTTAATTGGTAAATTCTGGAGTTCCCATTGGGGCTCAGCGGTAACAAACCCAACTGGTATCCATGAGGATGCAGCTTTGATCCCTGGCCTTGCTCAGTGGGTTAAGGATCCGGCGTTGCCGTGAGCTGTGGTGTAGGTTGCAGACGCGGCTTGAATCCCGCGTTGCTGTGGCTGAGGTGTAGGCTGGCAGCTGCAGTTTGGATTCGACCCCTCGCCTGGGAACTTCCATATCTTCCACATGCTGTGGGGGTGGCCCTCAAAAGACCACAATAAATAAATAATAAAATGGCCAATTTTATGTGATGTGAATTTCATGTCACTAAAACAAAAACAAAACCAGGCAAGTTCCCAGATTCCCCTCCGGAGATCCTCCCCTGAGCATCTGGGGGCATGGGAGCGTGGAGTGGGCGTCTAGATGCTGGCACCCACCAGTGGAAATGCAATTCCATATCTTTCCCAACCTGTAGAGGAATGCTAGCCAAAACCAAGACTGACATGTCACCAAGAGGGAGTTGGCTTAGGGGTGAAGGGATAAGGGTTTTGCCTCTGCTCTATGACAGCTCAGTTCTGCTGTGTCACCTTCTCCCTGAAGTGGGGATGACTAAGCCTCCCACCGTGGCTGTGAAGGTCACAGGGACACCCCCTCACATAACAGAACACAACCAACATGGTTTTTGAGGTGCTCCAGAAAGAAGAAAAGAAAGAGTTCTAGAATGACAGTTACCAGTAAAAGTAGACAGCCTCGTCTGGCTGGAAGTGAGTGATGGGGGCCACGCAGAACCACAAAATGCTGAGGCCACAGAGCAAGTGGAATGTCCCAGTATCAGGTCCAAACTGTCCACTCCAGGCATTAGCAAGAGGCACAGTGAGGGTCAATGGTCAGCCTCAAAAGGGAATTTTGAAGAGCCACTCACTTTTTCTGACAGCTGTATTTACATTTGGTTTCAAAGTAAACCTTCCCCACATACAATCCTTGTTAAAAAATTTAACACCAATTATCTTGAGAACAAAACCTCACATGTGCCATTTTGTTCCTGGCTTCCTTGTATATTCACACACACACACACACACACACACACACACACACACACACACACACACACGGATCTGATTACGGGATGGGATTCCAACCCAACCTCATCCCAACAGCACTATCATTCTTGTCTCTCCCGGTTACTTCCTCCAAATGTTCTTCCAGTGATGACCTAAGCAGCCCCCTAAGCTGGCCTTCAACCGACCCAACCCCACAGCCCCAGTGGGCAACATCCCTCTTTCAGAGTTTACTCTGATTCCTTGTTGATCGTCTTCCTCCCTCAAACAGACAGAACTTCAGTCCACATTCTTCTGCCCCAAAGATCCCTTTCTAGTTATTTTGGCAATTCTGAACATACATGAAGTTCACATCCAAATGCAAAATCTTTGATTTTTTTTTTCTAGGACCTAGGATGTTTTGGATGACATATGAGAAGATTCCGGCCCTGAGTACGAACAGATAAGGAAGCCAAAGCCAAAGACTGACCTGAAAACCTTTCCCTCATTTGTTCCCAAGCGTCTCCCAGCTACAAGAAAATGAACTGTCCCAGGCCAAAGTGTCAGGCTGTTTTCTCATCTATAATCTAGCAAAGTGACCTTGGTAGAGGCAAAAACAGAATAATCTGCCTGGGTCTGGGTGACCACCAAATAGCCTTAGACATGCCTGGTATGCACAAAAGAGCTGATTTTTCTGCTTGGGGGGACCATTCCTGGCCCCATGAAATAGAGGAGCCCTGTCAAAAGTAGTGTGTGCTATCTGCCAGGGATAAAAGAAGCCATGGCTTGGTACATACAGAGATGTTTACTAATTGAATTGTTTTTTGTTTCAAATTTACGAATGCCTGAAGATATGTGGACAAGTCCTACTGGGTACCAGTCATGCCCATTACATTCCTTTTGGAGTGAAGAAGGCTACAATAAATACATAAGGAATCCTGACAGGGTGTGGTATATAAAATAGCTCCTTTAGTGTATAGCACAAAATTAGTTGTGGAGTAAGCTTGAAACTATGCTTTCCCAAGAATAAAAATACAATAATTCCAACTGAAGAAGAAGATGGAATGAAGGAAAAGACAGAATATTTTTAAACGAGTCTGAAAAACTGTTGTTGACAGAAACCATATGGATGGGAGGTGGCAGGGAGGTGACAGAGCCAAAGATCTAACTGGGAAAAACAGTAAAGTACTTTGGCAAAGAAACACCCAAAGAAGTCAATGCATATAAAGTAGAAACTGAGGATGAAGATATTAAAAAAATAAAAACAACAAACACCTTTGAGTAGTAAAACTGGAGGCTCTTGGCACAGTGGAAAGAGTATGAAAAGTCTTATATAAAAATCACTGCCTGAAATGAACCCAAAGTTCCACCCTGGGCATGAGGCAGCAGCACCTGGGAAGGAGAGAGGGTCGTGGAGGGGCTTGGTGGGCTGAAGTTACCAATAATAGGTTTATGTGGCTTTAGTGAAAAAAAAAAGTGGGGGGAGAGAGAAGAAAGGTAATAAAAGAATTGCATAAAGGATAAAGTCCTCCAGATAACAGAAATATAAAGATTCAGCCTAAGAATGATCCAAGAGAGCATTAAACACATTACAAGAACGAGCCAGGTGAGAAGAAAGGACTGGAAACCTGAGAGGATGGCATTTATAACAAAGTGATGGACAGCTCTGTGCACACTTTGTTGGCTCTGTTTCAGCAGGGAGAAACAGAAATATTAGAAATATTAGGGAGAAACATAAATACTAGCTAAAAGCCCTACTGGGGTCAATGAGACACAGTGAAAATTATTAAAAAGGCAAGTTATTATAAAATGTAAGCTAGTATCATTATTTTTGTCTACACTTTCAATGGCAGGAGGAAAAAAAAAATAAGATATAAACTCCAGTATTTGCAGGGAAGCTCTTTGTAGATCATCCATGACTCAATTTCCTTTAGCTACACACATGTTGGTTATTCAAAGTATTAAACCAGAGAGGGAAAAAAAGGTACTGGGACAAATCTCCACATGCCCAAACGTGAAGCTGATGGACAGAAAACATGGCTTCTTCATCTAATCCAACCTTTGGAAGGAATGAGAGAAACACAGAGCTGCTATTGCATGTACACCACCAGCCTCTTCCTTCCCAAAATTCCTACTCGGCAGTGATTAGATGGCAAGCTCTGGTTGGGCAAGGCACAGGACACAATGGTACATAAAGAAATCATATATATATATATATATATATATATATATATGCCACATCTTTTTTATTTTTTTGTCTTTTTAGGGCTTCACCCAAGGCATATGGAGGTTCCTAGGGTAGGAGTCAAATCCGAACTGTAGCCACAGCAACATATGTAAACTACGCCACAGTTCACGGCAATGCCGAATCCTTAACCCACTGAGCGAGGCCAGGGATCAAACCTGCATTCTCATGGATACTGGTCAGATTCATTTCTGCTGAGGCACGACGGGAACTCCACCACATCTTTTTAAATCAATCGTCTGTTGATGGGCACTTGGGTTGGTCCCATGTCTTGGCTTTTGTAAACAGTGCTGCTATGATAATTGGGGTCCATATATCTTTTTGAATTAGAGTTTCTGTCTTTCCTGGACATATACTAAGGAGTATGTTTGCTGGACCACATGGCAGCTTTATTATTGGTTTTTGAGGAACTTCCATTCTGTTTCCCATAGTAGTTGCATCAATTTACATTCTGACCAACAGTGTAGGAGGGTTCCCTTTTCCCTATAGCCTCTCCAGTGTTTATTATTATTTGTATATTTTTTGATGATGGCCATTCTGATTGGTGTGAGGTGATACCCTATTGTGGGTTTGACTTGCATTTCTATAATAATCAGCAATTCTGAGCATTTTTTCATGTCCTTATTGGCCAGCTGAGTATCGTGTGTGTGTGTGTGTGTGTGTGTGTGTGTGTGAATATTACTCCCTCAGAGAAAAAGAAATATTGTCATGTGCAGCAACATAGGTGGGCCTAGAGATTATCACACTAAGTGAAGTCAGGCAGAGAAAGACAAATATGGTATCAACAACATGTTGAATCTAAAAAATAATACAAAGGATAGACAAAACAGAAACAGACTCCCCAAAAGAGAAAACAAGCTTATGGTTACCAAAGGGAAAAGGGGAAGGGATAAACTAAGAGTACAAGATGAACAAATACAAACTATTATACGTAAAATAGATGAGCAACAAGAATTTACTGCTTAACACGGAACTATATTCAATATCTTGTAATAACCTATAATGGAAAATAATCTGAAATATATATGTATATATAACTAAATCAGTGCTGTACACTTGAAACTGGTGCAATGTTTTCAATTCTACTTCAATTAAAAGAGAAAGAAAGAAAGAAAGAAAGAAAGAAAGAAAGAAAGAAAGAAAGAAAGAAAGAAAGGGAAAGAAAGAAAGAAAGGGAAAGAAAGAGAGAAAGAAAACAAAAGAACCAAACCCTGTCTTCCAGGAGCTTACCATCAAGCAGAAAGAATAAAACAAATGCACAGCTGATGCTGAACCAAGACGATGGGTGTAGTTGAGACTAGGCCCATATGCCCAAATCTTGGACATGCCTGTGATTCCAACAAAACCAGCTGATCTCACAGAGTTAGCTGGAAACAGGCAGTTTGATACCCTGGTAGTTTCAACATCAGCTGGAATAAGTGAATAAGTTTTGGTAAAGTTTTATCACTTGCCTTCTAGGCAGCTGAAGAGCATCTTAATACAGTCAGGATATAGAATACAAAGTCTAGGTACGATTTTACAGGCCCAGACAATAGTTTTTATTTCCTAGGTAAATACGGGGCACGGTTGGACTTTCAAAAATTATCCTGCATAAACTATTAAGTTTAACCACCAGCAATAACTCCCATGGCTGGTTGATGTTCCTGGAAGAAAAATATAATTAAACTTTGAAGATAGATGGTTCAAATTGTTAGTCCTAAAAATTACACATTCATAAACACAAGAAGAGGCAATATGATCTGCTGGAAAGATGAAGTATTTGGGCAAGTCACCAAAGCTCCCTGTACCTCATTTTTCTCATTTGCGAAATGGAGAGAGAATAATAACTCACAGGGTGCCTGTAACAATAAAATGAGAGGCGACATGCAACAGTACTTTTAAAACTCTTTGTCATTATACCGTTAACATGTTGTTCAGGTTGCTGTATTCAACTGCAGATGGTGGTCAGGAGCATTTGTTCCTATGCATGAGCTCTTGCTGGGTTTCACTCATTTCTTTATACTGATAAGCATACTGAACGTATAGGTTTGAGAATTTGTATCTCAATCTTCTTAAGCCTTTAAAGCTGATTGCAATTTCAAGTCCATCTTTTTAATGTCCACTGAAGGGAATTTACTCTGTATTTATGACCTGGACATAATCATTGCCTTCCATTAAAAGTGACTCATTAAATAAAAAGCAATTTCCACCCATGAGCTCTTAGGCTATATTTGCTTACTTAGGGAAATCTTGGATCCTCCTGCTCCGTGTTTTCTGCATTTCTTACTATAATTATTTGGGCTTCCTAGGCCTGGTCAAGATTTGCCAAATCTGAGCAATTCACAAACACTAAAAGGCGGAAAACAATAACAAGAAACACACCAGTGAACAAAAATACACGCATTACCCAAAGTGAGAGATGCTGGGATCCATTTGAGAGGGACAGAGAACTTCTGATCTTTATTTGGCTTCCTGTGAGAAGCCCAAACACAGCAGGGCTGCTGTTTCTAACATCTTTATTAAGAATCCCAAGTGCCGACCAGGAACTATTCCCCTGCAACAGAGAGAAATCTTGAAATTTTGAGTAGAATAAGCCCATCTAACTCAAACCTGGGTACCAGGATCTTCATGTTAACTGGGCATCTGGGGTCCCCAGCATGATTAACTCTTCGCCCCACCCCCACCTTCGTGTCCCCCACTTTGGTGGCTTCCTCACTGGAAACCAGAACTGGTACTAGACGAAGCAGATGATTTGATTTTGACTAAAGGCTGGACATTTGGCCTCTCGACTGGAGAAACTGCCCTGGTTTGATCATAACAAAGGCAGAAGCCTCTCCCACCTGCCCGCACTAGCAGCTTGGCCAGCCAGTTCCAGCAAAGAGTTTTCAACAGCCCAGTGTTCACCCAGGAAAGCCAGAGGACCAGGCTGGGGACAGCCGTCACTGTGTTTCACCAGCACTGAGGGCCACAGGAGGATGGCTTGTGTGTGTTTCTGCTTTTCACAGCTCCCTAATATTTTATAATGACAATGCTACTGTTTCTCATTTTCATGTGTAGTGTTTTAATGTTGGGCTTATTTATCTTACCCCCAAACAACATAATAATTGCAGAGGAGAAAACCACTTTGGGAAAAGGAGTGTTTGCATATGCTAATGATTTCATTTAAACAGTTCTGTGACTAAAAATTGAGCCTATGATTAAAAAAAAAAAAGGGTGCTTTCATCTTGGCTTCAAATGTGAGGGATGATGTTTTTAGGTCAGTACACAACAGAATGTGAAATACTAATACAGGATGCTCACCCAGAATCCTCGCAAATGTAAAGTGCCCACACAGTCAGCTCTGGCATCAGTCATTCTGGTAAAAGGTGGTAGCTGCATGTGGCCAAGTCGGTAACGCCACATCTCAGTAATAAATCTAACCTAAGACATCCAAAGCATCTTCTGAATCATCGACACAGCTCTGAGCACATGAATACACATGCTAGTCCTTGTATATACAGTATTGGTACCATATAGTGTTATACAGTACATGCTATAATATGCAGTGCACATTATAGTACCTTATTGAATATTTCAGATATTTCCTTTAAGGTCCTAGCAATAAAGGCACATGAGAAAATGGGATGCCTCGGGTTGGGGGAGACATTTTTCTAAGAAGACCCAAACATGCAAGATCCAGGAGTGGAGTGTGGTCAGGATGAGAGCAGGGGCTGCGGATTTAGATGATCTGAGTTGAAGCCTTGGCTCTGCCACTTATAAGCTTGGTGAACGCAAGCAACTTACTTAACTTTTCTACACTTTGGTTCCCACACCCATAAATCCGGGGTCACAAGGGTCCCTGCCCACAAGTTTATGCGAGGACTGCATGCGTTCAAGTACGTAAAACACTCCGCAGAGCAACTCCCCAGTAAGTGCTCCATGGCGGTGCCTATAACGAGGATACAGAGATGATTATACGGTGACAAGGAATGAAAACTCTCCATCTCCAATCTCTCCTCTCCCTCCCTCTGCGTTTCTAGCCTCTGAGTTCACATGCGTGAGCATCTGCTAAAACAACACTCATGTCCGATGCCCCCACAAGAAAGGAGGGGTGTTAAAGAGAGGTTTTGTCCACATCCATCAAAGAACACAACATCCTGGCACTTCTTCCTATGCAGTTCCAAGCAGCCCGGGGCCCCAAGAAACAGGGCCTTTGGGAAATGTGTCATTTTGTGTAATTGAGTTTTCTAAGCAGTTGAGCATCTGCTCAGATGGGTATCGTAATTTTACAGGTTGCGTTTCGCTTTGCTTAGGTTTTATGTGTTTGTTTTGATGTAAAGGCTCTCCCTAACGGGGTGACTCTCTGCCCAGACCCAGTTTGTGCACTGCCCAGATCCGCTTAGCCCAGACCGTTCCACCGGCCTCCCCAAGCCTCAACTCACCACCAGCTTCCTGGGAGAAGCCCCCCAGCCCCTCCCTTTCCCCCAGGACTGGATGGTAAGAGAGACTGTAACCCAGGAAGGCTGACCCCAAGCACTGGCTTCCCCACCAGCCACCCAAGCACATCCAACACAACCCTGAAGAGCTGGGGCATCAATGCCCCAGGGTGAGGATCTGACCCATAAGAGATCAAAAACAGGAAAGAGCCAAGAGCAAAAGCACTTACCCTTCCTCCCAACTCCAGGCCAAATGGCTCAAGATGCAGTGGGTCTATGTGGCCTCCCTAGGGACAGGCTGGGTGATGGAGAAACAGGCTGGGTTTGCGGTAAAGCTGTGACCCATTTAATCACATCCCAGTTTATATTGGGGCTCCCTTCCTTCAGGCCAGGCTTCCATTTGTTTCCCTCATTCTGGTTCCCCTGGGGTTAGCCTGTACTGTAACTTTTGCCCTGGGCTCTGTTTTCTAGGGAACCGGGGCTTCCACCGTGATCAAGAAACGTCATCGTAATGATGAGCTATTATACAGAGTGGGAAGGAAGGGATGCGCTCCTGGTGGGTCAGCCCTTAAGGAGATCCTTCGGGCTGCTGATCCAGAAAGTGTCTGAAGTGTGGTGCTTAAGAGCTCGGCCTGGGGCTGGCCTGCCTCATTTAAATCCCATCTCTACCACAAGGTGTGGAACCTTGGACGAGGAATTTCAAATCAAGCTTGTGTTTCCTCATCCATCGATGTGGTTTAATCAGAGCACCTGCGTCAGAGAATGCCTGTCACGAGTAAAGGAGTTAAGACTTGTTCATACCTGGCACAGACTAACACAGGCACGGGGTTCAGCCACTTATTTCTCTTGCTGTCTGGTTAGCAGGGTTATTCCTCCTTGCGGTTAGCCTGCCCACTTACAGCACTCTCTCTGCTCTGCAATTTCTAAATTTCTATAGGATTGTATGTCGAGAAGTTGAGCTTACTAGAATTCGGTGCAAAGTAAAAGTAAGTCAGGTCGAGATGAAGATGCAAGAGTTTATATACATCAGAACAACTTTTTTAAACGCCTTCAAAATTACGTAGAAGGCTCTGACCAGCGATTTTTATTTACACTCTGGGTCTTGAGCATATTCTACCCAATCATCAAGTTCCAAGTTAGCTAATTATACATTTTTCATTCATGTTCTACGACCGTGGGCTAGAGAATTCTGACTTTGCTTGAGTGCCTTACACAGCCCTAGTTGTGAAATAAAGGAATTTAGGGACCATAAATGCAACTCATCATAGCTCACTCCAATTCTGATTATTTGCCTTCCAGGATAAAACCACCAGGAGTTCCCACTGTGGCTCAGAGGGTTAAGAACCTGATACAGTATCCATGAGGTCAAGGGCTCAATCCCTGGCCTTGTTCAGTGGGTTAAGGATCTGGTGTTGCCGTGAGCTGTGGTGTAGATTGCAGACATGGCTCGGATTCTGCATGGCTATGACTGTGGTATAGGCCAGAAGCTGCAGCTCCAATTTGACCCCTGGTCTGGGAACTTCCCTATGCCACAGGATATGGCCCTAAAAAAAAAAATTCAACAAGAAAAAACAAACAACAAATAAACAAACAAACAAAAACTACCTGACTGCTGACAGAAAGACTATGCCTGCACGTTTAGCAACCAGCGTAATGTCTTATGAAATTGTTATCCAAAATTCAGTCATTATGTTTTCAGTTCAAGGCTCATTTAGTTTAATGTCACAGTAGATATTTCTTCAGAAGTATCCTCAAGGTGTGAGAAAGAAACACATAACTCTACCCGGGTTTGGGGAGAAAGGCATGATATGCATGAGAGCAGGGGATCAACACACATGGAAGAAAATCTTTGACGGTGGAAGCACCACAGCCTCCGTCATGATCTCAGGGCCTCATAATAGCTCGAGTATGTCATCATTATCTCCTGCATGGAATTCCCTATCAAAGCTGACCTCATGGCCTTTTTTTTTTTTTTTTTTTTTTAATGCTGCACCCATGTTGTATGGAAATTCCTAGGCCAGGGAATGAATCTGAGCCACAGCTACGACCTATACCACAGATGCTGTCGCGTCAGAGCTTTGAACCCACTGCACCCAGCTGGGGATCAAACCGAACCGCCTCAGTGACCCAAGCTACTGCGGTCGGATTCTTAACCCGCTGGGCTGTGGCAGGAACTCCTCGTTGTTGATGCTTAACAATAATGGGGCTTTATCAAAGCTCCCATCCTACCAGTGTCAGCAGCCCATGGAGATGGAAATGACTGCTTGTGAGATGTTTAACTGAAAGGCACGATATCATAGTAATAATAAGATCATCCAAAGCATTTTAAGGATTATGTGAAAATTATGGTTAAGTGAAATGCCTGATGACTTTGGGGAAACGCCAAGGTCATGCTTTTAGGATACAGATAATGAGTCAAAGAAAAAGAACTGAGTGACTTCGTGACAGTCATTAATAAGACAGCTCTCAAAAGCCCTTTTCCTTGGCTTCCAGATCCTGGTGTATTCTTCCTAGTGAATTTCCAAAGAGGTGTTAGAAAAGAGAGGGAGCCCAAGGACCGAAGCAATTCTCTCATCAGCCAACCCCTCAGAAAAGGCAGTCAGCTCAAGACTCTGTACCTCTTGAACGTGCAAGACTTTTTACTCTTCAAGTGTTGCCTTGGCCACACCACTTCCAGGGCATCTCCTTGAGGTCCCTAGGGATCCACTCACAGGCAATCTTGATTTTTACATCCTTGGCACTGTGTTGTCTGTTGGTTCGATAACACATGAGAGTGACCAAAACCCTTAACCTGGTCTGGATGTTACCACTCTACAAATCAGAACTAGCCTCCGTGGCCTGGCCCCACTCTGTCCCCCCCCTCCAATGACCTTGAAGACTTCTTTCAGAAAAATGTCCCTTTAGGAACACTGCCAGGCAGATGCAGATGTAACATGAAGCTATTAAGGCAAAAGCTTCCAAGTCCCAGGAGGATCCCAGGAATGGGTCACGTGGTTAGACATCTGTATCAATTTTGCAAACCAAAATAACTGAAAACTTCATCTTCCCCTCAGCTTCTCCTGTTATATCCTGCATCGCCAGGTACAGAGGTTGTAGGCATGAGTAGGCATCTACGGAAGAATGAGCTGAGGACACATGAAGTTTGCATTTACTCGTATGTATATTTACTCGGTTCGCCCTTAATTCCGTGTGCAGACGAACTGTTATTAGCTGTCCAGTGTAGCAATGCCTTCCAAAAACACTTCTACGACCTACTGTACGGAGACACCAACATTCTAGCATGAACATGAAGGGCCAGAACTTGTGCCACCACATAACCATATCCTCTGGTGGCCAGCGACAGAAGTATGGCCTTGAGGGAGGAGAAACTAGGCACAAAATGTTCAGAGCCAGAAGCTGGCCTGTAGAAATTTCCCCAATCACTGACATGTGAACTTGTAATTGGAAGATCCGGTTCTTGCCTAGACAGTCAAAATCAAAGTTTGCTTCTGGAAGGCAGCATACAAATGATAAGGGCACCATGATTTTTTTTTCCCCCTTTGGCTGATTAGATTCTCAGAAAGGGAAATTACTAGAGTTTTTTGGTTTACAGAGCACAGACCTGTAGCAGTCTGTTGTTATTCACAGCAAGTAGATCGCTAACTGCTCATGTGAGAAAGAACCTCGATAGAAATCTTTTTCAACTCTGAAACCACTGGAGAAAACATACATAGCACTGTCGATAACGAGCTGCGACTTGAAAGACACATTTCTAAACTCTCAATAAAAAACAAATTTTAACCAACCACACCGGAGGAAAATGAAATAATCTTTCTGCACTTTTTATAGGAACGATTATAAGATTATTATCCTCCAAGAAGCAATCAAACCAAAAATGCAACCCAAAAAACACAAGAGAGAAAAGTATTAGAAAGGTGCATCAGGAGTTCCCCAGTGGCTCAGCGGGTTAAGAATCTGGTCTTGTCACTGCTGTGGCTCAGGTTCGATCCCTAGCCCAGGAACCTCCTCAATGCCACAGGCATGGCCAAAAATAAATAATTAAATAAAGGTGTGCCGGGTATTTAATCAACTGAATATTATATTTTTCTGAGCTTGGTGATATTTGTGTTTGTTGACTTTCAAACCCGTGGGGTACTGTGATTTCTTCCCTCCTCCCAAACAATGAAGCCATACTTTTTATGCTTTTTCTCAAAGCGAGCGTCCGAAATTGTATGCGCCTCAAGCCTCACAAAACCTGAATCCATTTCTGGGGTTGTGCATTCCTTGACAATTAAGCCTTGCTTATATATCATCATCAACTGACTTTAATGCTCTAGTTATCTCTCAGACTGTCTTGTCTCCAATTGGAATTTGTAAAAATCATCCCACGATGCCAAAGGGCGATGCTAAGGCCACAATGAACATGATGAATGGCCAGCACACGGCACTCACTTACGCTGTGTCACTTATGTATCACATGGTTCGCAATTACATGCTTCTCTGTCTCTATGGTTCGTCCTTGACTTAATCATCTATGCATCCCCTTCAGGGGAAAGCACGGTCGCTACAGGGAATCTCTGTACTTGGAATGTGGCAGTGAGAGAAGGAGGAGGTGGAGGCCGACGGGGAAAAAAGGGAGCAGAGAAGCAATGAGAGAAGAGACAGACTTTTAAGGAAGCAAGTAGAGAAAAAACTGAAAATGGTCAAAGCTCCATTTTATAGATCTTAGGGCTAACCCACAAAGCCTTTCTGTTTTTACCATAATATCTGTGTGTGTGTGTGCTTACAGGTGTGTGTACCTCAATTTTTTTTTGTCCTTTTAGGGCCACACCTACAGCATATGGAGGTTTTCAGGCTGGGGTCCAACTGGAGCTGTAACTGCCGGCCTACGCCACAGCCACAGCAATGCCAGATCAGATCCTTGTCTGCGACCGACACCACAGCTCACGGCAGTGCCAGATCCTTAACCCACTGAGCAAGGCCAGGGATCAAACCTGCGTCCTCATGGATGCTACTCGGGTTCGCTAACCATCAAACGACAACGGGAACTCCTGTACTTCAATTTTTATCTTAATTCCTTCAAATTTTATTCACTTGTTGACTCAGGACATTTTGTATTCAATATATTATTTGACTCAGTAGTATTCTCACCAACATACTGCTTTTTAAAAGCAACCAGAATAGTAACTATGCTATGCAAATGAAAATCTATGAATTTAATCACAAAGAGTGGCCCTGGAGGAGCCACTAAATCCTCTAACGGCCAATGGGAAAATTTGAGGAGTCCTATTATATGCAATAATTGGTATACCAGTGCCCAGAATTTAATAGAAATTGAATTGAATCTTACACACCACTCTTTGTAGATGCTGCCTGTCGATAAAACATGCTTTCATAAAAACTGGCAAGCTAAAATACAGACTACAGCCCATTTTCATTTTCATTTTCTTTTCAATGAAACACTGTGAATGTAGTAGCATCGCATAAATATTTATTAAACTCGATAATTCTTCCCAATGCAATGATAAATGAAAGTATCCTGCAATATGCATATAAAACACCTAGAAAGAATATATTTGTAGAGGACTGAAATGAGATACAAGCTATCCAGAGTCATGGAAGGAAATACATTTATCCCACTGCCTTCTGGAGAGCCACTGATACACGCAGCAATCATTGGATCATTTTTGCCACCTCGGCTTATGGGGCGCCTCTGAATGTCATCCTTTGTTAATTGAAGGAGCAAATATAATTCTGCATCATTTGGGACTGGGGAAACCATGACCTGATATCAAGCGCCAGGTAAGCCACTGGAAATTTCTATGATTAAATACAAAAGGAAAAGACATTTCAGAGAAAAGACCACACAAGTTTCCAGGTTGGTGGCGAGTCCCTCCACTTGGATTTGCTTTTTGTGGTGGTCTTTATGTTTATCATTGACTAGTTACACAGGGACAAGGGCGGCTCAAACTTGATACACAATGCACGCATAATTACAGATTTGAACCAACAGTTCCCTATTAAAATCTAAATTGCCTTCAGCGAGCAGTTACGAAGAGGTCAAGAAGAAGGCCACTTGCTGAAAAGAGTAATGAAAACTTGCTGTTCATTATTTTCCAGAAGCTTCTATCCTCTTTCCCACCTGATTTACATGGCAACTACTATGTTCAGCTAAACACTGTAGCGTGTTCATAGCTCCTCTGGGGAATATTCTATTTCTCTCAAATAATCATGATCAAAGAGTCTAGAGTGAAGCTTAAAAATCCAGAGCCAAGAAAAGTTTCTTGTATCACTTGATCATAACTTCATTTCTCTCCTTTGCTTTTTCTGGTCCCAAGAGTAAACTTGAGCCAAAATTCAGTGCGTCTCTTTTGACCTAGATGGGTGGAAATGAAAATATTATTTTGAAAAAAGAATGGGGACGGGGAACACCACTTAGTCTAGAATCAACACGAATTGCACCACAGCCATTGAGTAGTATCTGTCTTACTCCTAAACTTGTCAAAAAGAGAGTTGATCAGCCATGTCTGGGGAAAAAAAAGCTGAATAGATTAGCAGGCATCCATATGATAAGATGTGATCTCTGGTGCCTCTGGATATCAGAAAAGGGATGTTTATATTTTATGACATTACTCAAGAAATACGATTGTATGGAAATTACCCACCTCTTTATTTTTATTTTATTTTATTTTATTTATTTATTTAGCTTTTTCTAGGGCCACACCAGCGGCATATGGAGGTTCCCAGGCTAGGGGTCCAATTGGAGCTGTAGCCGCCGGCCTACGCCAGAGCCACAGCAACGCGGGATCTGAGCCTAGTCTGCAACCTACACCACGGCTCATGGCAATGTCGGATCCTTAACCCACTGAGCGAGGCCAGGGATCGAATGGGCAACCTCATGGTTCCCCGTCGGATTCATTTTCGCCGCGCAAGGACGGGAACTCCCCCTCCTCTTTAAATATCTGGGTTGGGACATCGGATTTCTGCAATGACAAAAAGCTCCTCGAATTGCTAAAAACACAAATTTTCACCTTCTTGGTTTTCGTTTACCCTCTCTTGACTATCTTACACTTAGAGGCTGCAGAGAGAGTATTTGACACAGAATGGCTGCTAGTGAACAGTTCGTCAATTGAACTAAATGAGTAAAAGCCATATAGCTATATGTCTTTATTCTTTCCCTGGCCACCGGTTGAAATGAGCCCTTCTCCCTGCAGAAGAGCAAGCAGAGCGCCACAGTGCTGGAGAGATTCAGAGATCCTGGTCCCACACCATCCAGCCAAACCCTCTACTTCCTGCGTTTGGTGGGACAGGGTCTTCGGCAAAGTAACATCTGTCTTCCCATCATAGGAAAGATGGAGAAAGCATAAGCTCGATGGGGAGACAGAGTCCTGATTTCCCTTTCTTTCCCTGTGAAACAAAAGCATGGGATAATTATTATCTCTCTACTGTTTTCACCAGGCCTCCAATGGACTGAGCCAACACACAGAACATTACCGAAACTATAGTTAATAGGGCCTGCTGGAAAACATCAGCCTTAGAAATATGTTTAAACTTAAAATCTATTTTAGAAATATTTATGTAAGAAAAAAATATTTTATCCCTGGGGTCCTGGCAGAAAACATAAGACATCCAAACTAGGTCGTTGAAAGCATTTAACAAGCAGACTACTGCGGGTGTAGGAAGAGTTTAGGGACGTTTAAAAAGATGATGCAAGGAGTTCCTATCCTGGCTCAGTGATAACGAACCTGCCTAGGATCCACGAGGATGCAGGTTCGATCCCTGGCCTTGCTCAGTAGGTTAAGAATCCGTGTCTTTTTTTTTTTTTTTTTTTTTTTTTTGTCTTTCTTAGGGCCGCACCCATGACACATGGAAGTTCCCAGGCTAGGGGTTGAATTGGAGCTGTAGCTGCCAGTCTACACCACAGCCACAGTAACACGGGATCTGAGCTGCATCTGAGACCTACGACACGGCTCATGGCAATGCTGGATCGTTAACCTACTGAGCAAGTCCAGGTATCAAACCTGCATCCTCATGGATGCTAGTCAGGTTCTTAACCTGCTGAGCCACAACAGGAACTACCTATGTGTCTATTTGAATCCAAGTACATATCAGGTCTCCTGAGCCTCTGCTGGATCTATCAGAACATATGGAATAAAGAGAGCATTCTATATTCACATAAATTGCAGAAATACTGCTTGGAGCCTCATTTAAAGCAAGGTAAATACAAATGCCTATGCATTGTGCAAGCAAGCTCTTTCTCTTAAAAGACTAGATGTCATGAAACGATGCTCAGTATCACTAATTATTAGAGAAACGCAACTCAAAACTACAATGAATTATCATCTCACATCAGTCAGAATGGCCATCATAAAAAAAGTCTATAAACAATAAATGCTGGAGAAACTATGAAGAAAAAAGGAACCCCCCTACTCTATTGGTGGGATGTAAATTGGTGCAACCACTATAGAGAACAATATGAAGGTTCCTTAAAAAACTAAATATAGAACTACCATATGATCCAGCAATCCCATTCCTAGGCGTATAATCAGAGAAAACCATAATTCAAAAAGATACATGCACCCCAATGTTCCATAGAAGCACTGTTTACAATAGCCAAGACATGGAAGCAACCTAAATGTCTATCAACAGATGAATAGATAAAGAAGATGGGAGATCCATATGTGTGTGTGTCTATGTGTGTGTGTGTGTGTGTGTGTACACGTATATATGATGGAATATTACTCAGCTATAAAAACAGTGAAATAATGACATTTGCAACAAAATGAATGGACCTAGAAATTACCATACTAAGCAAGCAACGTCAGAGAAATACAAATATATAAGATCACTAATAGATGAATTCTAATAAAAATTATACAAAAGGTCTTTCAAAACAGAAAAAGACTCAAAAATTTCAAAATCAAACTTACGGTTAACAGAGGGGAAACACTGCTTGGAGGGATAAATTAGGAAGCTGGGATTAACATATACACACTACGATATACAAATAGATAACTAACAAGGACCTGCTGTAAAGCATAGGGAACTCTACTCAATATTCTGTAATAACCTGTATGGGAAAAAAACATGGAGATATCTATCTATCTATCTATCTATCTATCTATCTTTATCTATCTATCGATTGATCTATAACTGATGCACTTTGCTGTACATCTAAATTAAAACAACATTATAACTCAACTACACTCCAATACAAGTTTTAAAAATAATAAATACATTTAAAAAGAGTAGATGTGTAGAGACAGAAAACAACTGTTCTTACTTCATGGCCTGAATAAAGGAGATCACGTGAATAAAGCATTTTGCACAGACCTTGGCACACAGACAGTACCAGGGAAATGTGAACCACTGCTACCATCGCCCTGGCATCATGGCCTGCAGCAGCATTCTGACAGCTCAGACATGGGGAAATGTCCCACCACAGAAGGCCCAGTCTGACACCTGCTGCTCTCTGTGTCACCACTGCCTGGCCCAGTGCCTTCCACAAAGGCAGTGTCCGGTTAACACTAGATTACAAAGACAATAGTGAGAGCTGTCCTATGCTATATCAGCCTCTGTTATTATTCAGTAAATTATCCATTACTCTTCCTCCCTCTCCTCCCTCCCTCTGTAAGAGGATTCCTCTCTGCCCCACATCAATAATGAACTTGATCCCAAGACCCTCTTTGGCCAATGGAATGTGAGCCAGTTTTGAGCAGAGACTTTCAGAGGCACAGCAACCTTCCATCCACCCTCTCGCACTCCTGACCTGACATTGAAAATATGACATCGCAAAGAGTGAGTACTCTCTTCGGCCTGGGTCCTGGAGGGGGAAAGGCATGTAGAACGGATCATAATTCAATCTATAGCCTGCAACAGCTTCAATTGTTGACGTAGGAGAAAGAAAAAGAAAAATGTGCTTTGATAAGCCACTGAAGTTTGGTGAGTGCTTGTTAGGCAGCAGTGATACAGAAAAATCTGATGAATACACATGCTTAGCAAGGTTAATGTGGCACACGGGAGTGAAAAGAAGGGGACTAACATGAGATTTGGAGTCTAGTGCACTAGAGTGCCAATTCCCAGATCTGACAACTCCCAGATGCCTGGCCCTGAACCATAACTTGCTGAGTTACAGTGAGGACTAGGAAGTATAAAGTGCTTAGCACACAATGGGCACTTGATAAATCGAGTATGCTTGATAATATAATTAGTAATAATGGATGGTAAAATATCTTCCTAATTATCCATGATTAATGTGCTGAACTGGAAACACTATATCCAGATTAAATATGTCTTTAACTCCAGGTAAAGCAAACAGTGAAGCCATTGCTCAAGTGTGCTGCTTACAAAAGAAACGAATAGAAAACCACAATTTAAAACATACAATGGGCTCTTTCTAAATCTTCCGAAACTTCTGAATAGTCAAGAATATGAATTCCTGTTATGTCAAAGAATAAGAATGCATTCTTTGTGGAGGAAAACAAAGATTAAAATGAATCTTCCAGACGGGTCATTTAAATTGTGATCAACTCCATGGTAGCTGAGGGGCCCCCAGTTAATCCATTTACTGTGCCAATGTTATTAAACATTTATTAAGTACTCGTGCATGGTAAAGAATTTCAATGGTATGGTTTTGTTCACTGAGCTCCAAAAAAGTCAAGATCATAAAACTACTAAATGGATCAACTAATCCCAGCATATGCTCTTTCACAAAACAGAAGCATTGCAGTAACTGAAGCACAGAAATAGATTTTTGATCCATCGGGAAGGCATTCAGGAAACTATCACCACTAATGAATAATAGAAGATTTATTTGGATTGTAAAACCTGACTAGAAAAGAAATTTATCTAATATGTGAGTTCTATTCCCTTCCTTTCAAAAGAATAAGGAAAAAGGACTTTACAGAAAAGATAAAGTCTGGTTGACACATTCTAAGGAGCCCAGGTAAATTCCGTGAACCATACACAGAAGGCCTACTTGGAGTGCTTAAATGAAGATTCCTGGGCTCCAACTCCAGGTCAACTGAATCAGAATCTTTGGGAATCAGGCCTGGGGATCTACGCTGCTAACAAGCTCTCTAGCTGATTCCTGCGCATGCATAAGTTTGAGATCCATTAAACAATGCAAACCATTACTTTACTTTCAGTGGCTGACTTAAAGGTTCTTAAAAGACCAAAAAACCAAACAAGTTTAGGCTGTTTTATGCCAAGGGGTGAAATGAAACAACAGAGTTTGGACTTGAGACCCAGTAACAGCTGCAGGGCTAAACAGCCATTCATTCTGCCAGCAGCTCAAGCCTTGATCTTTAGCACTTGGAGGCAAAGAGCTGATTGATTGTTCAACAGTAGTGCAGACCCAGCAGCACCATGGTGATGGCTTCTCTTATTAGGCAGACATGTGCCAAAAGTCTAACCTCAACCCTAGCTCCCTTCTGGTTCAAGTCCAGGCAATCATTCCTCATCAGCTTCTTGGGTTTGGATGTTAAAATCTACAAGAAGTGAGCGGGAAGGAAAGTTGTTAAGAATATTACCATATGGAATTTCAATCTTCAAACAAATTTCAACATCAAATCCAAACCTTTTTTTCCATAATACAGAGGAAAAAAACATAGTTTTACTTTCTAAAAGATGCAAATAAAATGAAATAAAAAGGGGGGAAGAAATAGTCACTATAGTTTCAAAAATAAACAATGCTCTAGGAAAGTAAATCAGAAACATGTTATGAATGCAAAGAAAAGCGTTCTGAGATAGAATTGAGGAGAGATGGTTCTGGATCCATTGATAGCTGCTAATGGGTATGTGACTTAACAAAATGCACTTAACTACCCTTTAACCCAGAGGAGTTAATGCCCTAACAGAAGAGATTTTTAAGTCACAAAGCAATGTCAAAAGGAAAGTGTCATTATTGTCATCCATGGTAAAATTTCTTTTATACAATCCAGCGTCTAAGGGAACAAATGCAAAATGGTGAGTCATTTTCTCAACAGAAGGAAAACAGATGAAACTCTTAGATTGAAAACACTGATTCTAAAAGACACAAGGGCACCTCAATGGTCATAGCAGCACTGTTTACAATAGCCTAGGCAAGGAAGCAACCTAAGTATCCATAGACAGATGAATGGATAAAGACAATGTGGTGTACACACACACACACACACACACACACACACACACACACACAAAGGAGCCATAAAAAAGAATGAAATAATCCCATCTGCAGCAACATGGTTGGACTAGAGGTTGTCATGCTCATTGAAATAAGTCAGACAAAGATAAATATCACATTATATCACTTATACATGGAATCTAAAAAAAAAGGACAAATCAACTTATGAAACAGAAGCAGATTCACAAACATAGAAAACAAACATGGTTGCCAAAGGAGACGGGGCCAGGACAAATTAATAAGAGTTTGGGATTAACACATACTCACTACTACATATAAAATATGGAAACAACAAGGACTTCCTGGATAGTACAGGGAACTATATTGACTATCTTGTGCTAACCTATAATGGAAAATTATCTGAAAAATAATATACATATAATGTGTATATTTATAACTGAATCACTTTGGGGTACATCTGAGACTAACACAACATTGTAAATCAACTATACTTCAAAAATAACATAGTTATAAAAAAATTATAAAGCAGCTATATCATCAGATGACTACAGACACGTTTTCTGAAAAACACACCAAAGATGAGAAGAAACCAAATAGCACAATACAAACAAGGAAAATCTAGGCCCCTTCCACCAAATTGCTCCTGCTCATCCCTGTATCAGGTACACCAAGATGAAATGTGCTAATAAAAACAACTCATCGTGACTTGATGTAGTCATCTAGGTTGCAAGGGGCTGACAGATTCAGCCTGACACCTTTCTGTTGACCTACCTACTCAAGTCAACCTGAGTGAGCCCCACAGGTAAGCTTCCCTCACTAGAGAGCCACAGGAGCAACGGGATCGCCAGGAAAAAGGAAGGTGATTAATAACCAGTTCCACAAGTCAATGAACCCAGGGTTGTAAGAACTTTGAAACTCCTTTAACACTTTATTGCTTGATTTTGGATCAACGACAAATTTGCATATAGGTAGGAACATGCAAATGAGCCCATACTTGTCTTTAGATGGGCAAGGGCATGGTATGCTGCAGTTACTCAAGAGTTAAATCTGAAACAAGGCTCCAAGTTACGCATCTCCCCTGAACATCAGTTCATAAGTTGATAATTATTAGTTGTCATGGGGTGGTTGGAAGAATAAGATCCAACTATGAAGCCCTTCGCAGAGTGTATGGCCCATTGCAAGGACTCAATGCAAGCATTATTATCAACGGTACAGTATGAGCACACAATAGACACTCACTAAAGGTTAATTCTTTTCCTTTCTCATTTTGTACTTCAAAGGTAAAAATATATTCTAATCAAATGACAACTCATATATAATAAGACAGAGCATATGGTTAAATCGGAATCCAGTTTTCTTGACATTTACCTTCTTCACATGGCTGTGGACAACGATTTTACCATGTACACTGCCCATGAATAGAGCTTATATATACAAAAAACTACCATTTCAATTTGCGATGGTGCATACAGTGTTGCAGCTCAGATCCAATATTTAACATAATTTCTCAAATCCTTTTTATACTATTACTGATGTGCAACTTGTATCCCTCTGATGACACGTTCCACTACCAGTTTTTAATCACCATCATCCATATTGAGAACAAAACATCCTGTGAGGGTTGTAGAAAATGATTGACTGGGTACAAAGGTGCCCCCCAAACTGTAAAGTGCTAAAAGTACCACTCACACAGGAATAGAGAGGATACAGCCCCTATCTTGGGAGGTCTACAGTCTAGAGAAGACGAGCAAAAGACACTCTGCTACTCAACGAACTCACACACATGCCTGTGTCCAGGCAGGTGTATATCTGAAGACGAACAATGACAAGAACAAGAACAGAACTAAAATCTGTATCTGTATCTATGATGGAGTAAAAGTAAACAGACAGAGGACACCAAACATATTGGGGCAATTTTTTTCCCATGTAAAAGGTAAATCCTTGCAGATAAAAACCTTAAAATCATTTTTTATACATAAAATCCACACCTTGCCCCTTCTACTCTATCAAGAAAGATGCCTCCATGTATTAATGGGACCAAGGCAGTAAAAATGCCTGTCATTCAAGGGCCAGATGTGCTCATGAAACACTAGAGACCAAGCAACTAATGCAACATCACTTCAGCGAAGCCTTACTGTAAAGGGAAAGACCACCGCTGTATAAGATTCATTTGAAAATCCATTTCACACTTCTTGTTTAGAGCCAATTCAAATGCAATTTACTTTATCGGGGCCCTTAATTTAGTGAAGGTCAGGAGTGCACGCAACAGAGGTGACAATTATTTACATTTATCAAAAGATAATCTGGTGACAGCAGTGCTGAACAAGAAAAACAAAAACCAGGGACTCCCAGTGAAAACCCCGGCTATACCTGTATAAACAGGTCTCCTTACAAATCGATGCCTTCGCATCTGCTCTGCACCAAAGGCAACCTCCTCTGTCATTCCATTTGGGTCCAAGAATAGCCCTTCCCCTTTGAAACGAGGACGAACCACGAGAAGTGAAACAACACGTCTGGCACGGAATATGAAACTTACCACTCTCGTCATCTATGTTGAACCTGCCGAGACCGCTCCCATCCCTGATGGAGTACTGGATCTCTCCATCCCTCCCGGAGTCCTCGTCATGGGCAGTCACCTGCAGCACGCTGGTTCCAATCCGTGAGTTTTCTTTTACAGATCCAACCACAGCAAAGTCTGGGAAATAGGGAGTATGGAGGTTTTCGTTGACATCCACCACTTCCACCTCCACAAAGGAGACGGATGACAGAGAGACAGGCCTCCCTTTGTCCTTGGCCCGAACTGTGAGGTTATAGAACTGCTGCTTTTCATAGTCGAGCTCTTTGCTCAAGCGGATGGCGCCACTGGCTTTATCTATTTCAAATCTGCCGTTATAATCATTGACCAAAGAATAGCGTACTTGGCCCCCAAGCCCAAGATCTGGATCGTGGGTCTCCAGCCAAGCAATGACAGTGCCAACGGGGAGATCTTCCAGAACCTTCACGCTATAGCTACTGGGAATGAAAGCTGGGGAGCAGTCATTGACGTCATCCAAGAAAACCTCCAGGGTGACCACTGAAAACAGCTGCTGGCCACTTTCTGCCTTGTCCCTGGCTTCTATTTTTAAAGAGTAGTTTGCTTTGGATTCCCGATCCAATTGGTCAGCTACATAAACGATTCCAGTGGAGCTGTTGATGGCAAACTGCTGTGTGTCTGTCAAGACGGAGTAGGTCACTTCACCATTAGAACCCAAGTCTTTGTCTCTGGCTTCCACTTGAATGATCTCAGTACCAATACTTGAACTTTCAAGAATGGTAACTGAGTAACTGTCTTGAAGAAAAACGGGGCTATTGTCATTCGCATCCTCCACGTTGATGGTGAGCAACCTCCATGAGGACCTCTGAGGATTCCCTAAGTCATAGATGGTGATATTAAGGAGATAGAGGTCTCTGTGCTCCCGATCCATGGGCATAAGGACTTTAAGCTGCCCGGTCTCCATATCGATATTAAAACAACTATCCGTATTCCCATCAGATATTGTAAATAGCACCTTCCCATTGAAGCCAGAGTCAGCATCATAGGCTTTAATCTTCAGGATGTTAGCACCAACTGGCAGATCCTCCTTCACAGCCACATCAGAAGGAAAGGACTTGTCAAAATGTGGTCCTTGCCTATTAACTGAATAAAAGTCAAGAAATCCATCTTCCAGATTCAGCTTCCCGTTCGCTTTTGCCTTTATGAGCAGTTTCTCCGCCAGTTTCTGAGCCACACGTGTTTCTCGGCAACTGAAGCTCTTTGAAGACACCTTCCCATGCAGGACTGAAATGTTAACGGACATCGGGTCTGCAAAATGCTCCCCGTCGGTGGCTGTAATCCTGAGGGCAAAATTTCCATTTTTAATGCCCGAGTTCATCAGCGACTTTTTAAGCTGCAAGACGCCAGAGTCCGGGTTTAAATAAAAGAAACCAAGTTCATTGCCAGAGATGATTTTGTACTTTACAAGTTCAAGTTCATCGATATCGATGGCGGAGACAGCTGTGATATGACCCCCAACAGGAAAGTCATATGAAATCACTCCCTGGCAACCCACTTTTTCAAAGAGAGGACTGTTGTCATTGACATTCCCTATTCGAATAGTGACATTGACCTCGCTTTCATGGCGGTATGGCGAACCCCAGTCAGAGGCTCGGACGATGAACCTGTACGTTTCTGGAGAGGATTCAAAATCCAGCTCTTCAGTTGTGCTAATAACACCGGTAAACTGGTTAATGGCAAATGGCAACAAATTCAGGCTGGCAATACTGTAGGTGATGTACCCATTCTCTCCTTTATCTTTATCAGACGCTGAAACGGTCAGAACGCTTGTTCCCACTGGAACACTTTCATTCACAAAAGCATCATACAGGGGCTGCTGAAATTCTGGGGTGTGGTCGTTCGCATCTTCTATGCCGATGGTGACTTGTGCTTTTAAATCTCCTTCCTTATTTGTCACCCCCAATTTATAAACCTCCTTCTTTATGGTATTCAGTGGCTGTGCTGTGACAATCAGACCTGACCGAGGATTAATTTTGAAGTACTGTGCATCCGCGCCAGGGGACAATTTGTATTCCACGTCTAGAGGTTCAGGACTTAATTTTACTATAGCAACCATGACACCAGGAGGGGAAAATTCACTAATGCTGACCTCGTATGTTTCTTTTTCAAATTTAACTGGGACGAAGTCTCTCTTGGGGTTGGCAATGTGGACTACCTTGGCGGCTGAAAATTTCTGCGGGGACCCCTTGTCTTTGGCTTGAAGAGTGAGATTGTAGCCATAGGGAAAGCTCTCCCAGTCCACCTGCTTTTTCTCCTTAATCCTGTACTCGTTCATCCACTTTCCTTCCTTGGCCAGGAAGAACTGATCTAAAGGATCCCCCGCCACAATGGAAACAGACTCAATCTCTCCATTGGCCCCCTCATCGAGGTCATCAACGGTCACCACTGCATACACGGGTTCTGTGTCCAGGGAAAAGGGAATGTGAGTGACCACATGGAGGGTGGGGGCGTGCTCGTTTATACGTTCAACGTGAACATAAAGCTTGGCCGTGCTGCTCACGCCATTGTTTCCATAAAGCTTCATCCCTCGGTCCACAGCCAAAATCTCCAGATCATACCTATTCTTTTCATCGTAATTTAATCGTCCACTTAAAGAGATGACACCACTCGTGGGGTGAACTGAAAAGAGATCCACTTTGTTTTTAAAGTAGTAGTAGAACTCTCCGTTGGAACCGATATCAGCATCTGTTGCCGTCACCTGGGCGACGCTAGTCCTTAAAGGTGTGCTTTCTGCGATGGTAACGGAGTAGGTGGTGGGTGAAAATAAGGGTCTCAGATCATTCATATCTAAAACCTGTATATTCACTTTGGTCCATGCTTCCAAATCCTCTCCTCTGACAGAACCCTTTACTATCAATAAATAATTGTCCTGAATTTCCCTATTCAATATGGCAGAATTGCCACCTTTAGTTCTTATCCTGAGAAAACAGAAATCTGCAATGATGACTTCTTCGGCTTTGAAAAAGCCTTCCTCGTCTCCAGACACGATTCTGTATTTAATTTCCCAGGACAGATCTATCAAGGTGATGCCCATTCTGCTCTGGCTGTTGACGTAGGTCCTTGCTGCCGAGTTCTCATACACGGTAGCATTATAAATGGAATGCGTGAAGTGGAAACCGAGGGGTCCAGACCCCGGCAGCCCCTGGGAGACAGTGGCCAACAGCTTGAGAAGCAGGAGGATGAGGCAAGAGGGAGGCCGTGTACCCACACAGTATCCCATAGTTATATCCATCACATCATACTTCCATCCTGGAGGGGAAAAAAGAGAAGAAGTTAACCCAGAGGAATGTGGGAGCAGGAACAAGAAATAACTGTTACGAAACAGTGCTTTTTAAAAAATGTATCATAAAATCATTTTACTAAAACATCAATGCAAGGAAAAGACTAGAACCTTCACCACTGCTATATCACAAGGAATTCAAAATCGCTACGATTTAAACTGATCTTGTTCAATTTTTTAATGACTCTTTTACACCGCTGATGGGATTGTTCCTTGGTAGAGGATTTCTTGCCTCCTGAAGGTCAACTTAGAAATATGTACTGGAAACCTTAAAAAGAGCATTTACCTCTAACATTAAATTAACTTTTGGCAATTAGGCTAGGGACATAATTAGACAACTGTACACTGACAGTACGGTATAAAATACAAAAAATTGAGAATATATTAATTGGCCATCAATAGAGAAGTGATTAATGTGTGACACAATTCATAGAATGAAATACAATGCAGCCATTACAAATAATGATAAAAAGATGTGTATTTTCAGATACAGTAAGATACAATGCTGAGTGAAAAAAATCATAAAACTGTACATGTGAGATGATTCTATTGTTACTTAAACATTTATATATATGTTATACATATAATATATATAACGGCAGTTTGACTTTTAAAATGAATTAACCGTGTTGTGGGCTTGGGAGGTATCTTTGCATTTTCTAGTATTTCTTCAGTTAACTTTGTTTATCAATGGTTTTGTAATTACTTTTACATTCATGATCTTTAAAGAAATGTATTATAGATGTTACTATCTTCTGCTGGGTTGAATTTTAAGTTGATCAAGATTTATGCATAATATAATACCATGAGGATGAATAAAACATTATATAACAAAGAATCCAATCCAAAAAATGGGCAGGATATCTAAATAGACTGTATTTTTGTTGTTTTTTGTGTGTTTGTTTGTTTTCCTTTTTCAGGGCCACACCTGTGGCATACGGAAGTTCCCAGACTAGGGGTCGAATCAGAGCTACAGCTGCTGGCCTACACCACAGCCACAACAACACAGGATCTGAGCCACATCTATGACCTACACCGCAGCTCACAGCAACACTGGATCCTTAACCCACTGAGTGAGGCCAGGGATCAAACCCACATCTTCATGGATCCTAGTCGGGTTCGTTAACTGCTGAGCCACGAAGGGAACTCCTAAACAGACATTTCCCTGAAGAATATATACAGATGTCAAACCAGCACATGAAAAATGCTCAACATTGCAAATTATTAGAGGAATGCAAATCAAGCCCACAATGACGTATCACTTACTCTGGTTAAAAATGGCTATCACCAAAAGGTCTACAAATAATAAATGCTAAACAGAGTGTGGAGAAAAGGGAACCCTCCTACACTGTAGCTGGGAATGTAAATTGGTACAACCACCATGGAAAACAAGACGGATGTTTCTCAAAAAAGGCATATATCCAGAAACGATGAAAGCTCTTAATTTGAAAATATACACGCCACCCCAGTGTTCACTGCAGCACTGTTCATAACAGCCAAGAGAGGGAAGCAACCTAAATGTCCATCGACAGATCAATGACTAAAGAAAATGTGGTGTGTGTATATATATAAAACTCAGCTGTAAAAAATGAATTAAATAATGCCATTTGCAGCAACATAGATGGACACTGAGATTATCATACTAAGTGAAGTAAACCAACTATCATATAACAAATATATGATAAAGACAAATATAACAGCGCTCATGTGCAGAATCTGAAATATGATACAAATGAAATTATTTACAAAACAGAAATAGACCTGCAGCCACAGAAAATAAACTTAAGGTTACCAAAAAGGAATGAGGAGGGGGATAAATTAGGAGTTTGGGATTAACATATACATACTACTATGTATAAAATATATAACCAACAAGGACATAGTAGATAGCACAGGGAACTATACTCAATATTTTGTAATAACCTATAAGTGAAAAAAAAACTGGAAGTGTGTGTGTGTGTGTGTGTGTGTGTGTGTGTGTCTGAATCACTGTGCTGTGCACCTGAAACTGACATTGTAAAGGGACTATACCTCAATTTTTTACAATGGACAGACTTTGAAATTATAAGGAAGACAACAATAACCACAACGACACAACAATCATGTAGCAAACAAAGCAGGAAGGATCATCCCTAAGGAGTTTTATGATCTACGTACGAGAGAACCACAGGTGTACTGTGCCACTCAGATCAAGGGAACTAAGAAAGGTTTTGTGCAAGAACATTTTTAAAATCACAAGAGATTTATTTTCCTAAGAGTAACTAAGGGAATTACTTCCAATTAGTTTTACCAATCACTATTAAATTTCCACAGTTGCTACAGCTCTAGGACGATTCAGATTAAAAGGTTAAACAATTTCCCATTTGGACTGTAAAAATTTGTCAAATGCTTTAAAAACAGAGGGAAGGGAGAGTTCATCAGCAGGGAACAGCTAAGTCTAGTTATACTCTGATGGTTCACGTTTTTCCAACACCCATGGGTTCTTCCACCAAGTCACTCATCAGACCCTCACTCAACATCCTTTCTCTGTCTCTGCTACGGGAAACAGAATGAGAGAGAAGAAGGGATAAGAAATGAATCCTTTTGCAGGCACATCTGACTTACCATTTTGTTACATTTAATCCTCAAAACACTGCTAGTACTATTTCATCCAACTACATGTTAGAAAAGTGAAAGTGAGAAAAGTTTAACCCATGTGGCTGGAACTCTGACCCAACCCCTGTCTCTCACCTAGTAAGCAGCAGAGCAGGATCTCAAACTCTGGTCCTTTCTGCTCTAAAAACCATGCTTTTGCTTATCACACTGTCATTCTTCCTAAATTATCTATAAGCAAGAATGAAATAATAAAGGCTCCCTAGAAGCACATATAACATATTTAATTCCATTGAACTAATCAGTATGTATCACTGATGGAAAAGCATAAAACCCACCCACCTTCTCTATTTAGTTATCTCCATTCTGGTTTGAAACTAGCTCCAATCACTGGCTGCAAGTTGAAAAATCCCCTATAGAAGTTTCACATCTTCAAATATTACGTTATTTTTGCACTCTATAAAGATATCCAAGGTTGGCAAGGCACATGCACCCTTTTGTAGATGAGAACATCAAACCTCATTTTCCTAGCAGCAGAGTCTGGAATAGAACCCAGGTTCTCGCCACACTTTACATGACTTTCTCATTCTTTCCCCCCACTCTGTCTTCCAGGAAATTCGCATAAATGAAATTCTGGACCTGCATTTGCCTGGTTCCAACCGAGGATGAAATATGCCTCACTCCTGTCATCTGCTGAAATAACTAGGAAACACTGAGTAGGTGGGTAGGAAAAGTCAAGGTTTAATAGAGGGATTTCATAAGGAGAATAGAAAATAAGAAACAAAATAGACAATAAAAAGCAGAAGAATGGGATAACTTTTTATAAAAGAAGCTATTTTCGCCTGCAGTTCCTCTGGCCGTCTGTCCTTAGGAAATTCCCCCATGTGCTAAAGCCTGTGCAAAGCAGTAGCTTGGATGCAGAAGTTTCAAATACTGGACCCAAGAGAGTGAACCCCAGTGGACCAGTGCAACTGGGGGTGCCTCTCCCTGGAGCACACTCAGCTGAAAGACGGAAATGACAGAGGCCTCTGTAGATCACAGCAGAAGTTTTTAATAAGAACCCCCATGACTCAGTAGACTCTTTTATCTCACCATCTGAGCATGCTCCAAAATAGAAGAGGTATTTTTAGGTTCAGTGTGAACACAGTAGAATGGGACAAGGTTTTTGTACAAGAATGTGCACCCTTGTAAGGCAGGAGACAGGTTACTCCCAGCATCTCCAGGGAAATACAAATTCACTTTCTACCTCACTTCCCTCTCACTATACTATGCCTGGGGTACTGCCTGTGGTTTTACCAATACTTTGCCCCAGCAGTTTGGACAATCAGTCAATGGAGAAGAAAACCACTCCAATGGTAAATTCAGTTCAATTAAAATTTTCTTAGTCTCTCCCTCCATCCTCACCCTAAGCCTGGAAACCCATGGGATGAGCTGGATGAGCCCTATTCTATGGCCAGCATCCAATCCAGCAGGTACGTACCACGAACCACATACCATGAAGGAGGCATACAGTACCAGTTTGCTGAACAGAATAGTAAGGTTCAGAAGTAAACAGAGGCCCAGAGGCCTTGAACATGCTCAGTTTCCAATTCCCCAAAATAAGCACATCTGCCTTCAGGAAACAGAGTCAAAAAACTGTACAGATTCAAAGGAACTATAAAGATCATCTGTTTCCCTTAGGTCTTCTGCCCATTTTTCAATTAGGTTGTGTTTTGTTTTGTTTTGGTTTTTTTTGTCGTTGTTGAATTGTATGAGTTGTTTATATATTTTGCAGACTAGGCCCCTGTGGGTTGCATTATTTGCAAAGATTTTCTCCCATTCTGTGAGCTGTCTTTTCATCCTGTTAATGGTTTCCTTTGCTGTGCAAAAGCTTTTGAGTTTAATTAGGTCCTCTTGGTTGATTTTTTATTGTCATTATTCTAGGATGTGGTATACACAATGGAATACTACTGAGCAGAAAATAAAAAACAATGTCATTTGGGGCAATATGGATGCAAACTAGAGATTCTCATACTAAGGGAAGTAAGTCAGAAAGAGAAAGACAAATACCATATGATATCGCTTATATGTGGAATCTAAAATATGGCACAGATGAACATATCTACAAAACAGAAACTCAGAAAGCTAAATATAGAACTACCATATGACCCAGCAATCCTACTCTTGGGCATATATCTGAACAAAACTTTCCTTGAAAAAGATACGTGCACCGTATGTTCACTGCAGCACTATTTGCAGTAACCAGGATATGAAAACAACCTAAATGTCCATCAATAGACGAATGGATTAAGATGTGGTATATATACACAATGGAATACTACTCAGCCATAAAAAGAAACAAAATAATGCCATTTGCAGCAATATGGATGGAACTAGAGACTCTCATACTAAGTGAAGTAAGTCAGAAAGAGGAAGACAAATACCATATGATATCACTTATATCTAGAATCTAATATATGGCACAAATAATCCCTTCTATAGAAAAGAAATGCATAGACTTGGAGAACAGAATTTGTGGTTGCCAAGGCAGAGGGGGAGGGAGTGGGATGGACTGGGAATCTGGGGTTAATAGATGCAAACTATTGTCTTCGGAATGGATAAGCAATGAGATCCTGCTGTATAGCACTGGGAACTATATCTAGTCACTTACAATGGAGCATAACAGGGGATAATGTGAGGAAAATGAATGTAGATATGTATGAGTGACTGGGTCGCTGTGCTATACAGCAGAAATTGACAGAATGCTGTAAACCAGCTACCATGGAAAAAATACAAATCATTAAAAAGATCCCACAGAAACAGACTCATGGACGTAGAGAACAGAATTTTGGTTGCCAAGCGGGAGAGGGGAAGAAGTGGGATGGATAGGGAGTTTGGGGTAGGTAGACGCAAACTATTACATTTAGAATGGATGAGCAATGAGTTCCCACTGTACGGCCCAGGGAACTATATCCAGTCTCTGAGGCTAGACCATAATGGAAGATAATATGAGAAAAAGAAGGTACATATATGTATGCCTGGGTCACTGTGTTGTACAGCAGAAATTGACTCAACATTGTAAATCCACTATACATTAATAAAAATAAATTTTATTTTTAAAAAAAGATCATCCGTTTCAATCTCTGGTGCTTACAGATGAGGAAACAGAGGTCCATAAGGATGAAGAGATTCCCTAATCTGAGGTCTCAGATCTCCCAGGCATGAGCTGATACCAAACGGAAATGTGCGTCAATTGAATTAGTTTTCCTTTGAGTTATGTAACACTTTCTGCTGTGGTTTATCATCGTTTTGCAGTCATCTCTGTTTTCTGACATCTTATTTCCTCCTCAATGTGACTCCCTTCTTTAAGTAATTAACTGTTTATACGTAAACATAGAAGTGCCCTGGGGGCCAGTTACTTTTACAAACCCTTCTGGTGGATCCTTCAAAGCACAGAATGCTGTCATAATATGAATAAACATCATTCATTTTAACTATCTGAAAATTGATACTTTTGCAGACTGAGTTCTTCTTTCAGCAAGATATACTGCTGGTATATTTTTCTTATAAAGCAGAATCAATGGTCTTAAATGCACATGAAAAGACTTCAAACCACGCTGAAAGGGAATAGTATTACTGTGTTCTGAAATTCGGATTTAACTCCAAAAATCTGAGCAGGACTGAGCTTAGCTTCAGTTGTTAAAACCAAAATATCTCATGAGGTTTTCATATCTTTATTTTTGCAAAAAAAAAAAGAGCCCTATATGGCACAAATTAATGAAAAATCTTGCAGTTTCCTCCACCAATTTAGAAAATAAATTAGTGCTAGAAGTGAGACTTTTTTTTTAATCTTCAAAGTAAGTCCTAGAATAAAATTTTGGCTTCCTCTTTTTTTTTCAGCATACTAAGACAACTGTTAAGAAAAAAAGTCCTGATTTTTCCACCTTGAAGCCAAGCTATTTGTGAAGCCAATATGATGGTGTTTTAGAAGCCCTACACATTGATTTATTTTACTGCTTCTGGATTATTTTAAAGAAAGCACTTAGTTCCCAACCTCGGAGCCTATTTTCTACGACTTAGTAACATAATCAATAATTTTTGATATAATCTCCAAAGAGATCATCAAGCCATCAATCTTGGAGACATTTCTTTTCCAGAGGCAGTCCGGCGTGCCTTGCCATCCGGCCCTGCCCGCTCAGACGGGACTGGATCTAAGCCTGAGACACAGAAGCACATGCGGATTTTCTTTCCAGGGATAAAAAAAAAAAATACCACAAGGGCAGCTCTTACAAAGGCTGTCTCTCTGGCAGTGCCTTGACTCAATGGAGTGCCTCAGCTTGCTTTGGTAACCCGGGGATGCTGTTTTTTTTCCCATCATTAAACCAGTCTCCTTAAACAGCTGGGATTTGCAGAAACAAAAGCGGCATCTTAGAAAAACATTCTATTTTTACTCCATCTCTTCCTTTTTTTATAAGCCAGAAAGAGATGGTGCCTGGGGAACGTGCTATGATAGCCTGTGAGACAAAGAACAAAGTCAGTATCTGAAGGGCCTCCCCTTTATTGGCGTCCTTGAAGATGATGCTTGTATTAGAACGGCACTGGGAAGGTCAGTCACGGCTCAGGACTGTGCTGCGATGGGGTCTGAAACCTACATAAAAGCTGTGTGTGCCTGTGGTTCCAGAAGATACACTTTGGTGCCCAGCTGCCTGGGTTTGAATCCCAGAACTGCTCTTCAGGAGCTGTGTGACCCTGAGCAAGTTATTTAACCTTCCTGTGCCTCAGTTTCTCCGACTATACAATGAGAATGTTAGTGAAATCTACCGAATCAGATTTGAGTTAACAGCTCATGGAACAGGGTATGTATACCATTGCTGGCTATTAATAGCATTAACTAAATCAGGGGTTTTTTGTTGTTGCTGCTGTTTTCTTTTTATGTCTGCACCTGCAGCATATGGAAGTTCCCGGGCTAGGGACTGAAACTGAGCCACAGCTGCAACCTACACTACACCTGCCGCAAAGCCAGAGCCTTTAACTGTGCTGGGACTGGAATCGAACCCACGTCTCTGCAGCAATCTGAGCCACTGCAGTTGGATTCTTAACCACTGCACCACAGCGGGAACTCCCTAAGTCGCTTTTTAAAGAGGACAAAATCTACGAGTAATAAAGCAGGGGATAATGGAGGAAATTTACAACCTATACTGACATTTTCTTTTCCAATAAGAGAAGCTACATTAAAGGGAAAGAAAAGAAATGTCTTCTTTACAAAAAGCAATGGATCACTACATTAGACCCAAAGGTCAGAGAAACCCGACTTAACACGCAGGCTTTGCTACTTAACTGGGTGGGTGACCTCTCAGTTTCCTTATCTTTAAAATGGGGATTGGAGTTCCCATCATGGTACAGCAGAAACAAATCACACTAGAAACCATGAGTTTTCGGGTTCGAGCCCTGGCCTTGCTCAGTGGGTTAAGGATCCAGCCTTGCTGTGAGCTGTGGTATAGGTCGCAGACAAGGCTCGGATCTGACGTTGCTGTGGCTGTGGTGTAGGCCAGCAGCTGTAGCTCCAATTCAACTCCTTGCCTAGGAACCTCCATATGCCTCGGGTTCAGCCCTATAAAGCAAAATATAATAAAATAAAATGGGGCTTATGCGAGCTCCCATTTTCATGAAACAGGCTTGCAACTGTGTCTGGAAAACAGTAAATGTTCCACAAATACTAACCAGCATTACCATTATTCAGGTGCTTAGAAGAAGGGATACGAAGTAGAAAAGAACTGAAACACAGGCTAAGGATAAAAGGTCAGGTCCAGGCATCCATGGGGTAGCTCATCCCTGATATGAAAGCCACCCTACAGAGACCCAGGTTCCTGCCATGGGTCGGAGCCAGGCAGAGGTCCCGAGCACGGTGACACAGGCTGAAGGCTACTGCCACAGCTCTCTAACTTACTCCAACTCCTGAGTGTACACTCTCAAACTGAGGACATCATAGCTGCATTCGGGAGACCTGGCATTTAATTCCTGAGGAGTTTCAGCAGATTTCTTCTGGCAACGATGAGTCCCAGCACAGCCAGATACGGCTAAACCCTGTCTCCCAGAGCAGTGAATTCTGATACGGCTTAAATTACCATCCTCATGGCACTACTTTATGTTCTGGGTCCTTGCGCCTGAAATCAGTTATAGACTGTCTGTACGACACACTCGGGAATAAAGTTTTCCTCTCTGGCTGATGCTAATGGCTGCCTGAAAAGAAGAAAAATAAAGTGTGTGTGTGTGTAGTTTTCTTCATACAAACCACTGCAACCAGAGAGTGCACAGGGTAACATCCTCAGCATTTGGGTCACAAATAATTCATGCCACACCATTATTCAGATGGTATTACAATATACTGAACAAGAGCCATGCAAACCAACTGTGTTTTACAGTCAAAGAGATCATAATGTGGTCACATCCAACATCCTGGGTTTAGAGTTGAGCAAACACACGGAGAGAGGTTAAGTGACTGGGACGAGGTCACATGGCTTTCCAGGAAAAAGCGAAACCTGGACCTCAGATCCGAACTGTAGATTTGTCTCACTGCTATGGCTTCCTTTGCAATACAGGTCTCTTGTTGTTTGAGTCTGCGTGTTTTCTACATCTTAGATTTAGCGAAAATGCCACATACGCTATGAAGCAAACCTGGGACTGCCCCCCACTCTCCACCCCCTCCAAAAGTGAGCTCCACATCGAAAGCTGCGATTCTTCCACTTTAGCGATTATCAGAATCATGGTAGGACTTGCTAAAGCTCACGTGGCTGGGCTGGCTCCACCCAGGAGTTTCTGGATCAGTTGGTCTACGGCGGGAGCTGAGAATTTCATTTCTTTTCTTTCTTTTATTTATGTATTTATTTTGGCCGCCCCGCAGCACATGGAGTTCCCTCGCCAGGGATCAGACTGCGGCGGCAGTTGTGATCTACACCGCAACTGCGGCAACACCGGATCCTTTAACCAACCCACTGCACCAGGCCAGGATCTAACCTGAGTCCCGGTGCTGCAGCGATGCCTCTGATCCCATTGCGCCCCAGCGGGAACTCAGAGAATTTCATTCAAACAGGGTCCCAGGAGATGCTGATCTTGGGACGACCAGCACTCTGAGAACCGCTGCTGTAAACTTTGTGTTTTATCGACATGCACCTCCCTGAAAGCACTGGCTTCCTTGTGTTAAGGTCTCTTACCTGTGTTTGTAGATCACGGGCTGGACAGCAAGCTCCCTTATTTTTTTTACAGCACCTACCAAAGTGCCTTGCAAAGGCAAAACTTCAATCAACTTTTGTTGAGCAAAACTTGTCTAGCCAGTGTCCCCTGTGATTCCATAACACGGTCCAGAGAGAGGATGGAAATGAGCATCGGACAAATCAGGGATTATAAGCATCAAACCTAGAGACCCTGGGGAAACAGCTAGTACACGTTTTCCCTAACCATGTCGCAGGACACCTCATGCCACCATACCTGAACAGGTGTGCAGCTAAAAAAGCATTTTAGGAAAGGCTGGTTGAACAAAAATAAACAGATTCCTTCTTTGTTGTTTTGTCTTTTTTAGGGCCGCACCTGTGGCTCATGGACGTTCCCAGGCTAGGAGTCGAATAAGAGCTGCAGCTGCCGGCCTACGCCACAGCCATAGGAACACCAGACCGAGTCTTCGACCCACACCACAGCTCACGGCAACGCCAGATCCTTAACCCACTGAGCGAGGCCAGGGATCGAACCTGCAGGCTCATGGATCCTAGTCGGGTTCATTATTGCTGCGCCATCACAACAACTCCCAGATTTCTTAACTTAGAACTTCCTGAAGGCTTGAGTATGCTCCAAGAGAAACTTTCCCCATCTCCCTTCCTAAGCTCTAACAATCTGCCCTGCTTTGTTATCTCCCTAGGAAAACACAATCTATATTTATTGTCTATTTCCACTAGCAGAAGTAAAGTTCCCTGGTACAGAGTCGGGATTCAGGAAATTCTCGCTGCGTGCACAAACGCATGATGTAAATGGTGATTTCAAGGGATATTATATGCACAATTTCTAAAATCTATTTGATCATGAATTTCCTCCCACTCCTCCCCGCTCCCCACAGCCACCAGCAGGAGAGGAAAGAATATTTTGTGAAATATGGTTAAGGAAAAGCACTGCTGGAGTGTTGCTGTGCTAGATATTGTGGCTCAGACAGGTCAAACAGCTGCCTGGAAAGCTTTGGAGGTGGGGAGGGGGGAAAGCCCAGGATTCCTGAGGTTGGTTCATTATTCTTCCTACATCGTATCACAGGGTATGGATTCTCATCTCAACTAAGCCAAGATTTATCCCTGAAGAAACTGCTTCAATGCTTATCATATAAACACATCGCCATGCTCCAACTGAAGAATGAGCTGGCTGTTCTGTACTGTGCTGTATATTTTCTCCTTTCATTAAAAAAAAGGCAAATAAAGTCCTGTGAGCTGCCAAGACTGGCATGAGGGCAAGAACTTTCTTCGTGTTCAATAATCATCCATATCCTTTCACAGTTTTTATTATCTGTTTTCACTCCCTCAATGGTCAAAAGCAGTTTGCCAAATCGAAACCTAAAACAAGTTCCTATTTCACACCCCTCTGGAAAGTTCTGCTAGTCTGCTTGAGCCCCAAGGCTAATAAGCAGGGTTATAAGCAAAAGAGTCTTTCAATGACAAGGATAAGATATCCGCTTCTGTCATTCTGAACAAGAACCAGATCCCAAACCCATGCCTCCAGTTGGTTCTGCCAACTAGCCAAGCAGACTGTTACCCAAACCCAATCTTTTTCATTATAATAATCTTGTAAATTCTCTTTTTTTTTTTTCCAGTGGTGCAAATCTTGCTATTGTCTAAAAGTGGTCTCTGAGGAAAAACGTCCATTGGCAAGAAGCAAGCATAATTTGAGTTGGTTCTGAAAAAAAAGGAAGATTCAGCCACACAGCGGCAGTGGTAAGAACACCAGCCTGTACTGTCTCCCCAGGTGCTGGAAGTATTTCCATACAACAGTGGGTAATGTCAAGTATCATTTCATCAGTAAATGCTTCAAATTCGGGAGTAATTCGACCAGGGGCTATCAGAAAGAAAGACTAGCATGTTGTTCAAGCCTTTTAAAAAAATCACTTCTCCCTCTGGAGAAAGAAATTCATCACGGGGTAAGAGGAAAAAAAAATGTATGGAGAGGATATAATTTGCTCCTATGCTTGGCTGTCTGAGAAAATGTTCCAGAAAAAGGCATGATTTCAATTTTTTTCACTGGGCCTTGCAGACAGAAACCCAAGAGAGTAAATACATTAGTATTTGCTTATGCTCAAGAGTGTTTTTTAAAGAAGGGGGAAAAGGCCAAAAAAAAAAAAAAAAAAAAAAGGAAAACCAACCAAACAAACAAAAAAAGAGAGAGAGGAGAGAGAGAAACCTTTTCCAAGTAACAGCATTTCTTCTTTTTTTTAATAGGCAAAGTAAATTAAATTTATTTTGAAAAAGAAATGAAATATGAAAAATTTTTTTTTAGTGCATGATATTCAAGTTTGCTATAAGGCATGGTAATTGAAACAGTGCTGTTGGGATGAAAGAAAAGACAATCATATCAGACAAATCAGAGGCATACCCTAATATGTGTAAACACATGATAAAGGAAACACCACAACCCAAGAGACAAGGAGTGGGTTTTCAACAAATTATATCTAGATCTTTGACATCTGGGGGCTGAAAAATAAAAATAAAAAAGTCTCCTCTCCTATCATCGAATAAAATTACTTCAAAAATACTCATTTATTATTTTTTTTTATATAACTGCCTGAAAGAATAAAGAACCCAAATAGTTTGAGCTAGAACAATGCCTTGACACAGTCTTCATTCCAAGAGTGAGGGGGCAAGGTGCGCTCGAGGGCAAAGGTGTCTTCTGAGCCCTGTCCTTCCTGCGTCCTGAGACAACCTGTATTTCCTGCTGTGTTAGGGCCTCGTGCTCTGTCCTGCTTCCCAAACGGTAACATCCGTTTAGCCATCCCAGGGGCATTCCCTTTTAAAAACGGGTCTCCTCCAAGGCAAAGAGGATTCTGCACAGCAATCAGGAATCAGGAAAGCAGGATATGGAGAAGCACGTTTCAATCCGCCCTTTCCTGCCCTGTTCCGAGGTGGCCCTGGCAGGAAAGGGAGCACATCCTTGAGAGAGCTGAGAAGCACTCGGGCACACAGAGCTCCAGGAGCTACGCAAGGTAGCGGTGGTCCTGGCTTTCCTCTTCCAAAAGAACGCAATCCCCATAGGAAGATGGACAAAATAATGAAACATGCTAAAGACGGGGGAGGATCTCTGGGAGAATTTAATCCCAAATTTTCGCATGGTGAGACACAGCAACTGCTCTTACTCTGGACAAAGCAGGCCACAAGCTCCACAAGGTGGGTCTGGCAAGGCCTATGGGTCTGCCTAAACATTCCCCCAGAGCGTGAGGCAGCAACACCGACCTCTGTACACTGTGTCTGTCTAACGCCGCTAATGGCATCTAATAAGAAAAGAGGTACACACGCAACTCTACAAGGGGGCAGTACTGTATATGTGTCTTCGCGAGGGCAGGGGAACAGGCAGATGAGGGTGGGGAAAAGAATACATGGACAAGAAATGAAAGAAGCGATCTATCAGGAAATTGGTGACTTTAAAAAAGGTATCTCGGGCAGCAATCCTGATAGACGCAAAAAGGAGAAAAGAGGACAAAACAGCTTAATATCTGAAAGATGAGCCCACCATGGTGACAGGTAAAAAAAATACATATATATAGGAGAAGGCAAAGAAGCTATTTTGGGGATAGGGAACAACAACGGAAAAAAAAAAAAAATGGACAGGGTTTAAAACAGCTCACATGTAGGTCAAAGACAGGCCGTGGAGAAGTTTGCTGACAAGCCAGAAAGCCTGCCAGTCACGTCTCCTCACATTGCTGTCACTGACAAGGGTGCCTTAGCGAGCAAGGCAGAAATGCAAACGGGGTCCCTTCAGCTCTCCCCTACGCCCATTAACGTGATTTATTATCGACGCATGGGTTTATGCCGACATGGCTTGGATTAGTACCAGGTGCTAATGAGACCTGGGTCACAGTCTGAGTCCCCACGCGGGACTCCCCAGAGTCTTCCTAAGAATAGGTCAACAAGGACAGTCAAGCATCAGCTGGCCTCCATCTCAACGGAGAAGTCCAAGGATGCAGACCACCGGGTCAGGGGGCAGTCCCCCTGTTCACCAGAGAAAACCTATTTCCTGAGAGCAGGCAAGACATCTGTAAACATTTCTGGAGACCCCGCTTGAAGGAGTTATCCAAGAACCTCTGAGCACCTGGTCAGCAATTTGAAGCATTACCAACCCAGGTCCAGAACAGGGTCACCACCCCAAAGCAGCCATAAATGGACTAAGTACGAACACTCAGCGCCTCGTAGCTGGCCTCACGAGAACGCCACCCCACCCCAGAATGGAGCCAAAAGGCCAAGGGCAGGGTCCTGTCTTCAGAGAATAGCTACTAAGTGCACACAGTCAAGACTGGTTAATGGAGGTACCCTGAGAGATGCTAGACTACTTACTGCTTCCCGCATCCCCATGGATTCTAGCACACATCACAACCGGGAAGAAGGAGGACCCCGGGTGGTGGGCGTGGCCAATGAAGTGGCTTCCTGGGACATCGCTTCACCCCCATTCTGGGGACCCTGGACCCGGCTATCATTTTGACCCCCGAGAGCCAGAAGTGAAAAAGCAGTCAAATGCAGTTCAAAGAAAATCAGTGGTACAGAAGGCAGTGATTTCAAATCCAGGGCTTTGGAGCTGGAACAGACCTAAGTTCACTCGTGGCTGATGAGAGGAAGAAGGGTCCCACAGAGGACCAGGCACCGGCCGTTCCCGTAAGAGATGACGGCAGCCCACAACCCAAACGTTGTGACCAGCCTCCTTATCATTCTCACCCCTCCTTAGCTTCCCTGCTACAATCAGCCAGTCATGCACTTAAAACCTGGGCAGGCCCACCCCATCCTGGCTGAAACACTGAAACCTTTCCTATGCTCGCAGGATAATAATGACCAAAACTGTCGACATGCCTGAGAAAGATCTGCTGAATCTCGCCCTTGCTTCTCTTCCAGACTCATCTCTAACCACTCTGCCTTCAGCCCCACTGGCCTTTTTCCTGTTCCTGGAAGAACACCTCCTACCCCAGGTGTCCTGTACCTGTCGTTGCCTCTGAGCGCAACTCCTCCCGCACCCGACTCCCCATCACAGAACACGTTCCCCTGTCACAGCAGCTTCTGGATCCCTCCAGGCACATTTCTCAGATCTCCAAGACTAGCCGTGGCTGCTTGTTATGGGTCCTCAGAGCACCCAGAACTTTTCTTTCTGTTATAACAGTTATTGCCATTTTAAGTATCTTTCAGTAAGACCATCCAATTAATACCCGCTCTCCCAGCTGGACTATAAACTATATGAAAGAAGAGGGCACCTCTTACAGTCCTCGTTGTCCACACCCGACCTACCACCTGGCACATACCAGCTGCCCCATACCTGCTGGTGCATACGCTATAAATGTCTCATGAAAATACAGCATTAGAGGGGCAGTTCTCAATGGGGAACAATTTTGTCCCCAGGGCAGACTTGGCACTGTTTGCAGAGGTTTTTCAGTTCACAACGAAGAGAGAGTGCCACTAGCATTTAGTGGACATGGGCCAGGGATGCTGCTGCCTGTCCTAGGAGGCCCAAGAATTATCAATTGTAATATGTCAATGAATACTGAGATTATAGCTGGACTTGGGGAATGAGAACAATGATGCTGAGAAGGGTAGAGGCGAGTATACAGAATAAAACAACTCCCTAGAAGGACGGTTCACAGCAGAGATACCTCACAGTGCCCTTCTGCTGTCCATGAGATGTCCCCAGGATCGTGACCCTGGGGGAATAGCTCTGAGTATTTGGTACGAAGAACTGAGCTCCCCTCTGAGCCATCCCATCCCCACAGTATGAACCTGGCTGGGTTCTCAGCTCCTCGCCCACAACACAGAATGAAGAACCTTCTACCTCTGGTGGTAGAACCCGTTGACCTGATTTCTGCAGGAAGCAGTCACCTGCGGCAAGGCCATCGGTCCCTCTGACAGCTGGTCTCCCCGTTTGTTCCCAAGGACTCACGTGCTCCAGTTTTCCAGCGGCCTGACTTGGATCTCACTCTTTACAGAAGCAGGTCATCTGCCAAGAATATCAAGACCCTGGAAGACCGATTTTTCCAGGTCAGTGGAGGGTCACCTCTCGGGATGTTTACCTAATTTCTTCTGCCTCAGCATTTTCCAGCATGGCTGGGTTACCAAATCTGGTTCTGGATGGAGAAGCCAAGCATAGCTCCCACAATTACCAAGCGATAAGAACCTAAACAGCTTTTTAAAGAGCCCTGAATATCAACAGCTGCTGAATAAAAAATGGGATTGTGACGCCAACAAGCCCGAAACCAAGTACTCTCATCCCATGAAGTTACATAGAGCTTTCTTCCAGTCTGCCCCTGAGTATATGTCGTTAAAAACCAAGTATACACTTTGCCACTAATTATGTATTACAAAAAAATAGTTTACACAAGCCTATGTAAACGGTGAAAGCAGGGAAGCAGCCATTCTGAGCATCCACGGCAGATGTTTAGGGACAGCTGTACAGGGAGGCTGACAAGAATTTAGATGAAATTTACTTTAGAATCCCACAAGAGCGAGAGAAGGTTTGTTTAACCTTTATCAAACCATTCCACCTAAGGGGTTCAGATCTGAATTTTCCTTTAGAACAGATTTCTATCATGTTTAACGTGCCTTTCCCACTAGTTTTTTTTTTTTTTTTAACTAAAGGAAAAAACCCTAGTGGTTTGACCATTATGAGCAAATGTCATCCAACCATTACAAATGTAAGCCCAGAAGTTTGCATTTCAATGTCCACGTGTTATTAGTAAATGCAAACAGACAAGAGTCAATATTATTAATAAAGAATTTAGGACTTCCCTTTGTGGCTCAATGGAAATGAACCTGACTAGTATCCATGAGGATGCAGATTTGATCCTTGGCCTCACTCAGTGGATCAAGGATCCAGTGTTGCCATGAGCTGTGGGGTAGGTCGCAGATGCAGCTCAGACCTGGCGTTGCTGTGGCGTAGGCCGGCGACTGCAACTCTGATTCAACTCTGAGCTTGGGAACTTCCATATGCCACAAGTGTGGCCCTCAAAAAAAAAAAAAAAAAATTATCAACAGAAATCTCTGTATACCAGGCACTTTAAGTTCTGAGCATCAAGAATCCACTAGGCTACACTATTGTATTCAAAAACCTCTCTCTTCCACATCGAAAAGACGCTGGGAGTTCCCTGGTGGCTCAGTGGGTTAAGGATCTGGCATTGTCACTGCAGCAGCTTGATCACAGCTGTGGTACGGGTTTGATCCCTGGCCTGGGAAATTCAACACACCACTGTCGGATGGCCAGAAAAGAAAGAAAGAAAGATGCTGGCTGGCTCTCAGCCTCGCAAGAGCAACAATTCCATGCTTCCGCTACTTATTTTTTGAGGAGAAAGAACAAATGATATTAGTGAAAAATTACTTAGATTTCATGTCTCTAACCAGAACTGCAGGCATCACTTTGCCTCACATATATTCTGCAAGGCCAGATATCAGCCATTCAATAAATATTTGTTGAATCAAGAAACAGTAACAATAGCCAACACAGAATCAGTGCTCACCACGTGGCCAGGCCTTAGGCATGGCCATGTTATCTAAGACAACTTGAGGGCTGTGCTTCCAGAGTTAGGAAGGATAAGGAGGAAGGAATTTCAGAGGTAGTTTGCTGCAGCCACCTTGCCATGGAGGCAGAAAGATGATGCTCGGAACTCAGTACTCATCACATGGGCTTGCTGATGACAGGACCGGGATGAGAACTCAAGTTCCAGACCAAAACTAAACAGCCATAATTCTATACTATTATCTTTTATAATAATTTTCTAGAAGTACAAAGAGAATGTTTATTTACCGCAGTCTCACAGATTGAAAATGGAAACCACACGGCCTATGTCTGTACCTCTCCCGCTGCAAAGCTTATCTGGATTCAACATGTCACTAAGAAACAGATAAGAAACATTATTTGGTAGTTTTAAGATTTTTTGGCTTTACAAACAAATAGTGACTAGTGATTTGATCTGATTAAAAAAAGCTCCCCCCAAAGTCAGTTCGGTTCCAGAGCATGTTGATCTCGCCAATAAATAAAAGTGAAACCAATGAATAAATTATTTATGTATTTTTGCCCTTCATATTTCATGTACAAATTATATAGACTATTTATTCATATGATTCAATACATATTAAGCAGCTTTGGAAACTTTGGGCTTTATGTGATGGGGGGGCAATTTTGGACTGAGCTTCCTGCTCTAGCTTTTTCTTCCTTTTCCACTGATTTAATTTTAGTTTCAGTTTCAGAATCTTCTTCTTCTTCTTTTTTTTTGTCTTTTTAGGGCTGCACCCACAGCATATGGAGGTTCCCAGGCAAGGGGTCAAATCTGATCTGTAGCTGCCGGCCTACGCCACAGCACAACAACTCGGGATGGGAGCCACGTCTGCGACCTACACCACAGCTCACGGCAACACCGGATCCTTAACCCACTGAGCGAGGCCAAAGACATCCTCATGGATACTAGCGGGGTTCATTACCACTGAGCCACAAGGGAACTCCCAGAATCTTTTTTTTTTTTTTAAACAAAACGTTCACAACCTGTCACAGTGTATCTACTTGTTTCTGGAAAAGGACTGCCTTGATACCATTAGCCTACAGCTAGAAAACAATGTGAATACACTTAACTCTACTAAACTGCCTGTTTAAAAATGGGTAAGACTGTACATTTTGTGTTACAAGTTTTTTCTGTTTTTTCTGTTTTTTGTTTTCATTTTTGTTTTGTCTTTTTTTCTTCTTAGGGCGTCATACGGAGGTTCCCAGGCTAAGGGTCGAATCAGAGCTACAGCTGCCGGCCTATACCACAGCCACAGCACCACCAGATCCAAGCCGTGTCTTCAGCCTACACCACAGCTCAAGGCATTACCAATGCCGTATCCTTAACCCACTGAGCAAGGCAAGGGATCGAACCTGCATCCGCATGGATGCTAGTCAGATTCGTCTCCGCTGAGCCACGATGGGAACTCCAGCATTATAAGGTTTTTTTTAATCACAACTTTTAAAAAAGTATAAAAATAATTAGTCTTCCTCAAAGCCATGCTCTTACATTTTTTTCATCAGATTCTGATACACTATGTAAAGCCTCTGACATTTGCAGAAAAGCCACAATTTTTTTTGGAAGGAGAGTGAGTATTGTAGATTACATAACTGCAAACAATCACCTCACTCAAACCCAAGGAAGTACACAATGACTCTAGTACACAGCCTCCGACCACCACCCATCTGATCAATTGCAAAACTCCCTGCCTGACAGGAAAGCCATCATCAACCACGTACCCTTAAATACAAAGTCAAAGAAGTGAAACCTTCCATTTCAAGTCATTTTGCATATATCAGTGTCTAGTCCGGGCAAAGAGGTTTGGGAAATGTTTACCTTTTTTTTTTTTTTTTTTTTTTTAAACAAAAACCAGTATTTAGGTTTTCCCATGTAGATCAAGAGAAGAAGAATCGTGGGATGGGAGGACATGGGTTCCAGGTAATTGCAAGGATCCTCAAAGGGGGCAGAGGACAGAGATGGTGCCCAGTCTCACGTTCCGGCTGCGGCAGCATCATCAGACATAACAGGGCAGAAAGGGCTGTTTCAACGTCTTCCCACAATCAAGGCAGCTAACTTTTTTTCCTCGAGGTGCTGTTTTCATATTCTACCAGGGAACGAATGGCAGGCTGGATACGAAAGGCATTACTGGCCAGTAGGTCGTGCCCTGTGGACTCACGGAGAGAATCACTCCTTCATCAATGGCCCCCTCTGGAATCCCTCTGTAGATGACCGAAATTTTAAAACGGAGAAAGAAAGAAAATCAGAGGCTATAGACTAGCCCCTTAGGTGGGGGTGTAAAATGAATCCTGATCAACGTCATCAGGCATTAGTAAGATTGGTAAAGACTACCCAAGAGAAGGGTGTTACTCTCTTTGAGGTGTTAACTCGTCTTTCTTCCTGAGGTCATTCTAAAAGAAAGACAGGAAACATGGAAACCCTGGACTAGTGCTCAACTCCTTTGCTTAGCAAATCAATGGTCACCCTCCATGCTACTCACCCAGGAGCAAAATGAAAATGCTTTCTTCCCCTTCTGATTTTTTTGGGGGGAATCAGGGAAGGGTCATGATTAAAGAGATGCTTTAGGAAGGGTATTAATGCTTTGCACTTGCAGCTCAAGTGTGTGGAATACAAATGGGGAGAGCCCCTCACACTTTGTCCTTTCTTCAAAAATCTCTCCCTGCTGCCGTAAAGAGGAAAAAATACTTTTACTTTATTTTCATTTATTTGAAAAAATACCTTTAACTTAACATCTATACATAAGAGGCAGATGTAGGGAGGATGATCATTTGAATGGGATTAAAGGTTGGCAAAAAAAAAAAAAAATCACCATTTTTCACATCTATGATACTTTAAGATGAGAATCTGGAGAATTCTGCTTCTGTCCCAGGACTCATGGCTCCAAACTCCCCACCAGGTAAGGCAGTTCGGAGAGGAAGCACAGATGTAGAGAGAGGAGCAGGAGCAGAGGTGCAGAGGGACAGCCAGACAATGAGGGCTCCCCGCCTTCCCTCCTGTCCCAGGCCGGGGTGCCAGCTGCTACTTCAGTAACTGCCCAACTCTCTTCTACCAGAATTTCAGTGATTCGGGTAAGTCCCTTAGAATGAATACAAACTAGCATTGCTAATATGATTTCATGAAAATCTGAACCACAGAGAAATCACTCGTATAAGAAATATCTCAGACTTTATGAAGAGCAGGCTGATCCAATTGCTAGTGCCAATATCCAAATACCCTGGAGGGGATTCCAGGCTGAATGACCTTGCATCAGCTATCTGACCTCTTTGGTCCTTCCCAGCTATTTATAACTTAAGTATCTGGCCTTCAATATTGCTTATTTTCAGCTCATTTTTTAGTTATTACACTATAAAAAGGATGCTTGGGTTTTGGCAGGACCTGGGGAATATTAATTATCTAAAATGCCCATTTATTTTATGATGAAATCATTTAACCCCCCTGTTATTAAGTACACTGGTTCAGTGACTCGATTCAACCAACATTTGTGAAACATGTCACAGCGATGGACCGCGGGAGCATAAGGGAAGGAAAACGCTAACAGAACAGGGCAATACCACGTGTTATGAGAATGCAAATGGGAGGCCAACCGCTGTGTGACATGGGGAATAGATTCCACAGAGAAGGAGGTATTTCATAATATTTTACTAAGTGTCTACTAAATGCCAGGCATTGTGATCCTATGTGCCTTATATACATCATGTTATTTGCCCATCACAATAAAGTCATGTGGTATCACCATCTCCATTTTACAGATGATGAAACAGAGGTTTGGAGAGTTTAAGGTTCTTGCCCATGTTCTCATTCCTATACGACAGAACTACGATTCCCCTTTGGGTATGACTGGCTTCGGTGCCCAGGTCCTCACCCACCACTGTTATATTCACATATGAGATGGGGCCCAAAGGGCAGAAAGAAGGCGCATGACTGACAGCAATTGTTTTGGTCCCAACTTTAAGGAAATGAAAACACAGAGGTGGGAAAGGGCAAGGCCAGGAAAGACCCAGTGACCCAGCTGCGCTGGCCAAGATGAAGCAAGGGGACAAGATAGGGAAAGAGGCGAATATAGCTCAAGAGGTTGGCCTCCAAGCCTTAAATATCAAACTGAAGACTGTGAACTTAACTTAGCAGCAACTCTGGTAGCCTCTCCCTACCAGAGAAGCATCATGATGGAAGAGCTGCTTTGGGAAAATTACAGCTCTGCAGCTAATGTGTGTGGGATGTAATTAAAAGAGATAAGAGCCGGCAAAGTCTGATAAGGAACGCTAGGCAATCTTAAGAAAACATAATGGCCCCCGGTCAAGTTAATTCATCTCAGCTTTAGTGTTTTGTATATGCATTATTGTTGATGTATTTTTTTCTGCTTATGAATGCCCCTTGTTACATATCAATTCTGTCTTCATTCAGCAAAGTAAAACATGACGGAGTCACAAGAATATAGTAGAGCAAACTCTGCTTTTTAAAAGCAAACTTCAAATTCTGTTTTGCGTGCCGATTAGGTTTCATTGTATTCTGAATTTCACAAGCTAAGGACAGGAACACTACTGTCTCACTGCTGGAGTATCCAAATCCGTGATCAAGGCGAAAAAGTGAGGATGTTCAAAAGGACATCAGCTGTTCCTGAGAGCCAGGGACAGAGACTTTCATAAGGAGGGGTTTACTGCTAAAATAACAGCGCGCACCTGCCCTAAGCAGCTCTGTCCACTGCTATTTTACCATGATCTGCATTTCATGCGCCTCCGCCACAAGGCTTTGTCAAACAAACTATAATATATGACCTGCCTGAAGAGAAAATATTTATTCAGATCAGAGAAGGACTTTTTAATATCGTAGAGAGGTTTCAATGGAAACTACATTTAGAAAAAAAAATGGAAGAAAGAAACCATACCTTATGTGCACCGCATTTCATGAGCCATTCGGCCACAGACAATATTTAACAGTGCAATAGGAGTGCTAAATAATGTTAAATTACTCTTGATCTATTACATCTTAGAGATAGGCTGAAAACTTATCTCAAACAGCACTCCGAAGTATTCATTTTATTTGATATGATAAAGTATTTTATCACAGGTTGTATTTTCTTAACATTTATTTACACAACTGTGTATGGAGTCAATAACAGCATCTGAAAGGCTATAAATGTAGATGTTTTATACAAACACACACACACACACACACACACACACACTACTCCTGTCAGTTTCACTAACAAGAAATCCCGTCCCTTACTCCATTACCATAATTTGCAAACTAAAGTCAATGGAAACTCATTAAAATACTTCACATTATTCAATATTTGCTATGTTTATCAGATATTTAAAGCCTTTCCTTCCAAAGTGCTAATGCTCTCAATAATAAAACAATTACATGTTTTGGAGGTATAATAGCAACATTTAAATGAATATTTACTCAAGTAAGTAACAATGAAGCAGTAAAGTACTCCATTTATTTGCACATTTTTGTCCATTACCCAATGGCAGGTCCTCACAGCTTGTAATAAGCCCTAGCCAGGCACTGGAGCTGAAGAAACTGGATTTGGAAAGTGATTATGGGGTGAACTCTTGCTCACTTGTGACCCTGGGCAAAACATTTCATATCTCTGACCCGGTTCCACCCCTCCCATGCCACAGAGCTACTTGGAAATCATACACTTGAAAGTCCCCTGAAATGTCACCTAGGAACTGTTTCTTAGTTTAGTGAGGAGGAAGCCAAGAACAAGAGAGGGGAAATGCCTTGCAGAGTCTAAAGCCAGAGGGCAACAGAGCCAAGACAGCTGTGCCAAACAGATGGACTCACAATTTTGGGGACATCAACAAAGTAGAAAAGGGAAAAGGGCAGCTTCCATCAATTCATGCCAAATTCTGCAACCGTACAATCTTGAAATATATTATTTTAATTTCAATATACATGGAGTCTTGTGACATTTTTTCCCAAAATAGCATTTTATTTTGAGTTGCATAGAGTCTCTAAAAAAATAGTTCAAGTCTTTGTTTTCCTTCAGTTTTCTTCCCACTACACTACAACTTCTTCGGGGTCTGTTAGTTTTCTTCTTATGCTAAGGAGCTGCAACATTTAAAGTGCTTTAAAACATTTAAAGCGCAAAGCCATTTTAATGTCTGACTTTTAGAACATGCCCGAGCTCTAGCAACTGAAAAATACCTTCAACTGAGGCTGAAGTGCATTAAGCCCAGGTAAGAACTTCCTATGCTATCACCAAGGGTAAGAGTTTTAATCCTCCCCCATGGTGTATTACTGCAGAAACTGTCAGAGTACTGATTCACTGACAGGTAAGGCTCACAAAAGCTTGGAAAAAGCTAACAAGCTAGGAAGGGAGGAGTTTACAGTGTTTTCGTGTTTCTGTTTGACTTTTTCTATGTGTGTTTTTTTATTTTGGTTTTTTTTTGTTTGTTTGTTTGTTTGTTTGTTTTTTTTTTTTTGTTATTTTGTGCATTCAGCCTCAGCCTCCCTTCTGCAACCTGTTAAGACCTCCTTGCATGAGGCTCCCAGGCTATCACAAAAGAACTGAATGCTTGTGCAACCATTACCCTCTGTTTACTGTCTGAGACAAGAAACAAAGAAAGATAGGTGCCCAGCAACGGAAGCGCAGCAGGAAGAATTTAAGTTGGCCCCCGTCTTTCAGAAGCTGAAGTTAAAACCAGTTAGCAAACAGAGGCAGTTTTCCCCCCAGCAACTCCCTGCATCCTCTGGGTTCATCTGGCTTGAGGTTTTAACTGACAAGACTGTATTAGGTACAAACAACTCTTAAGGATCTATGAAAACAGAAAGCAGAAAGACTAGTGGTGGTTTAGAAATTGCCTGCCAAGATCCATTTCCCGTAGAGTTCTCGAAGGTATAGTTTTTGGAAATGTGAGCTCTGCAGCAAATGAGGAATCTCCAGTTTTTGTGGCAGGTAAGGCTGGATGGACGCTCTAATGTCCTTCTCTAAACAGCCCTTCATCTCCCCAAACACGAAGGGGGTGGACTTTTGGACACTCCATCTGGAATTCCAGCATTTTAATTTGACCTGGTACAGAAACAACACAGAAGTACTCTGAGATTCGAAGAGGGGCACTGATACCCAGCAACTCTTCACACTGCAGGTAAATTTGGAGCATCATCCAGCGATGATCGGTGACCATCACTAAACCTCTGTTTAGCGTCTTCTATGTGCACAGCGCCACGCTAGCTGGACAACGGGGGATAAACAAAGGAGACAACGTGATCGATCTTCACTTCAGAAAGCTTCTCGTGCCACCCGCTCCTTTACAGTGTGGAAAATAAAATTCAAATTCCCCTTCTAATGTCATAGTTCTTAAAAATGTATTTATAAGGCCAGATATTTCAGGGTACCATGAGTCAAGATAAAACCTTTCCCGGGATCAGAAGAAACTTGACCTATAGCAGAAAGAAGTCCCCAAAAAGTTCACCATAGGACTTCCATCATCATGGCTCAGCTCTAATGAACCCGACTAGGATCCATGAGGACGAGGGTTTGATCCCTGGCTCTGCTCAGTGGGTTAGGGGTGTGGTGTTGCTGTGAGCCCTGGTGTAGGTTGCAGACGTGGCTCGGATCCCATATGCCGCAGGTGCGGCCCTAAAAGACCAAAAAAAACGTTCACAGAAGCACTAGTGTGTCTTATAATCTAACCCTCTGCATAGGATTGTCCAGATCATTCAGGTAATTTTTATATGCAATAGTGAGCTTTTTCTTCACAGCAACTCTTTGAAGCAAGCGTTATTTCTCATCATATAGGTGGGGAAGCTGAGGCTCAAAGAGGTGGAGTGATTTGGGAAAAGCAATCAGCTCTAAGTCCCAAAGCCAGAACCAACATCCCAGAGTCTTGGGTCACAGGGGCCCCATTATTATGGATACCAAACAAAATAACCCCAGCTAGGCTTCAGGTCAAAAGACAACAAGCGTTAATTCATCACGAGGATTTGTTTCTCTTCAGTAGATTTGAATTTAAGTTGTACTTGGTTTAGAGAAATGTAACCTTGAGACTTCTCGTGAAAAATATCTTGAACGCCCTTGGGTGATGCGGCATGCCTCTATGTGTGTGTGCTCCATTCTGACAGAGACCTGGCCAGACTCAGGGTCTGCGCCAGGCTCACGGCTCCCTCACTGCTCTCACCTCTGACCCTGGGATGCCCACATCCTTCACGTCCTGAAAGCCTTTCCTACTCCCTTTCATGCATCTAAAGCAAGCTTCAAAAAAGCTCAGAATTTCTTAAGTGATCTTCAACTGCCTTGCGGTCCACCATCCTCCTAACCCAAGATCCAGTTTCTATTTTTCTAAGACAGACTTGCTGAGGATCAAGTCCTTCCGCATGCACTTCTGTCCTGACCTCATTTCCTCTATAAGCAACTCTCTAAGCCAATTATTCATACGTTTCCTAAGTCATTCATGCACTCATATTATTTGAAGACATTTTTCATGAGTTCCGCTCTTTACTCATTCGGCACTGATCATGATGCATCTGCTTATGGGTGGGATTCTCTTCCAGAAGAAACACACTAAATTCTGTAATCCAGCATAAATGCAGATCTTTGTTATTCTCCACTCAACTCTCTCTTTCATCTCAAGATGCTTCCTCTAGCAAGCACCTGCTTATTCATCAGGCCTGTTCTTTGCACAGTTTATTAAGGAATCAATTCAAATGACTGACTCAGTAGCTCATTAGTCACTTAACTGCGAAGGACTGGTCCTTAAAAACACCTTGATGGATTTAAAGGGGGGCATGTGATAGTTTACAACCCCTAAGATCTTGATAAGGAAGTTGCTTCAAGAGACCCTAGCATCCTGTGGCTAATCTGGATCAGCAGATTTACCCTGAATGATCCTCCACATCCTGGATCTCTAGGAGTTCATTTCGGGGTTTCATTTTATGTTGTTGTTTGTTTTTCTTTTTAGGGCCACACCTGGGGCATATGGAAATCCCCAGGCTAGGGGCTGAATCGGAGCCACAGCTGCGAGAGCCTACACCACAGCCACAGCAATGCCAGATCCTAGCCACATCTTCGATTTACACCAGCAATGCCAGATCCTTAACCCACTGAGCAGGGCCAGGGATCAAACCCGCATCCTCTTGGATACTAGGCAGGTTCTTAACTCTCTGAGCCACAGTGGGAACTCCTCATTTCATTTTTTGGTGCAATTTTATATCTTCTTTCTTAACATAATTGTCAATTTTTAGGACGTCACAGGAAAATGAGACATCTACCTACAGTCACACATGAATCACAAATGTATACACCAAAACAAACAAAAGCAAAAAAAAAAAAACTTGAAAAAGATTAGAAAAAATATTTTATAGCTTTTCCAAGATCTTGGCAGGGAGAGGTCCTCTTTAAATGCTTAAAAGCTGTAAAGAAAAAGGCTACCAGATTTGGCCACATGAAAGTTAAAAACATGTGAGCAGCAGAAGGCGCCATAAACAAAAGCCTAACAACAGATCAGAGAGAGCTCTTGGGAAAGCGGCTGTCCACATCCACAGGTTCTGTATCCTTAGAGTCAACCAACCATGGATCACAAATGTTCAGGAAGGGGAGTTCCCATTGTGGCTCAGTGCTAATGAACCCAACTAGTATCCATGAAGACACAGGTTCGATCCCTAGCCTTGCTCAGTAGTCAAGGATCCGGCATTGCCGTGAGCTGTGGTGTAGGTCACAGACGCAGCTCAGATCCCAAGTTGCTGTGGCTGTGGCTGTAGTTGGTGGCTATAGCTCCAATTAGACCCCTAGTCTGAGAATTTCCATATGCCACAGGCGTAGCCCTAAAAAGAATAAAAAAAAATTCAGAAAGCAGTTCCCCTGGGGGTTAGCCATCTGGCATTATCACTGCAGTAGCTCAGGTTGCTGCCATGGCGTGAGTTCTATCCCTGGCGTAGGAACTTTCACATGCCACAGGCGCAGCCAAAAAAGTATTCAGGAAAAAAATTGCAGAAAGTTTCAAAAAGCAAAACTGGAGTTTGCTGCATGTTATCTATATAGAGTTTTCAAGGTATTAGGTATTGTAGATAATCTAGCAATGATTTAAAGTATACAGGAGGATGTGCCTATGCAAACGCTGTGTCATTATATGAGAGTCTTAAGCATCAGAGGATTTTGATATCCAAGGGGCAGGGTTGAGGGCTGAAACTAACCCCCTATGAATACTAAAAGAGAGAGGACTATGTGATAAAGAAATTTGGGAAAAGAGTATGAACTAGAACGTCATGGCAAAAGACATACACATAGCAAAAAAACTAATGAAAAATATGTACAACCTTCATATGACCAGGGAAAAATAAATCAAATGAGAGTCTGTTTTTGTTTATCAAATTGACCAGACCAGAGTTATATCCCCCAATGGTGGTGACTATGTGGGGACTTGGGCAAACTCAAATTCCGCTACTGGAAGAGCAATTTGGGGTGACAGCTTTGGAGGACACTGAGCAACCTTTATGAAAATTTTAATATCGCATATTCTCTAACTCTGCAATTTCAATCCTTTGAACCTATCTACAGAAATACCATCACAATGCTTTTTATGAGACTGTTTGTAATAGCGGTGAACTAAAGGCAGGCTAAATGCCCTTCAGTAAAGAAGGATAAATAGCTCTGTGTGTCCATCCAGTACATATTAAGCATCTGTTAAGAAAAATCCAGTGGTTTTTTTTAAATAACAGGGGAAGATTATTTTAAAACAACTATGATTCATATTTAAAAAATGTACATACACACATATATATTATGGTATAGAAAAAGCTCTAAAAGACTACACACTCAAAAATAATGCAAAAGAGGGGTTAAAATGGGGTAGGAGGTTTTACATTTTATTTTACATGCTTCTTTACTGTTTCAAGTATACTACCTGAAGATTGAGAACTGATTTTTTTTTTTTTTTTTTTTGCTTTTTAGGGCCTTGCCCGCAGCATATAGAGGTTCCCAGGCTAAGGGTCAAATCAGAGCTACAGCTACTGGTCTACACCACGGGCCACAGCAATGCAGGATCTGAGCCGAGTCTTCGACCTACACCCCAGCTCATGGCAATGCCGGATCCTTAATCCACTGAGCGAAGCCAGCGATCGACCCCTCAACCTCGGGGTTACCAGGTAGATTGTTTCCGCAGCGCTGCAACGGGACCTCTGCAAACTGCAATTTTTTTATTCAATAGTTTAAACACAATCTTCCGGAGCATCAAAGCAGATGGAGGCCCTGTGCCACCCCACTGAACTGTCCTCCCTGTGTCACAGTAAGTACTGTCGCCAAGTGGACAACTGCCCGAGGCGTGGCATAAGCTAACCTCCCTTCTCTGTACCACCCAAGCCAACACCTGTCTTCCCTGAGCCCACTTGTAAAAGATGGGGAAAGCTAAAAGAGCAGGTGGTGCTGGATGTTTTACAGCTGCAAAGCTGACCCTATATACAGTTGAACTCTAATTTATAAGTCATCTTCTACTGTCAGCATGTCCCTTACATAGGCAGTAGCTGTCTGGCCAGGGTACTTGACGCAAAGAGAAAAAGAAGATGAGGAACAGGAAGCAGAAGTTGTGAAGAGGCGGAAGTTGTGAAGAGGCGGCTCTTACAGCCGCCAGAGCCCCAGGTGGGAAGACTGAGGTGTACATTCTTCGTTGTTCACCTTTTAGCCAGCTGACCTTGAGCATTATCAGCTCCATCTCTCTGGGTCTCAGCTGCTCAAATGAAATAAGTACAATCCCAGAAGGATATCACTCTGTAGTTCATTCGCCGGGTATGAGAAGTACAGTAAACATGATGATTAATGTGGAATCCTTTTGCAGTAGATAAAACATTATATATGGTATGATTCTTATCTCCTCCACATATTTCACAAACGGGAGACCTTTTCAGGGGGGACACCAGGGTATTCTTTAAAAATGCAAATACTCTTGCTCAAATTCAGCATCATCTGACAACGTCCATCACGGTCATCAAATAATCTGGCAGCTAGCTGCGGCTGGCTCAACATTCAGAGAATGGAGAAGCTGATGGGAGCGGGGAGTGGCGTTGGAAGGAGGGCATGTCTGGGTGGGTATGAGAGTCCAAAGCACTGAATCTCCAGGCAGAACTGAGAAGAAAGGGAGAGGGGCAAGGTCTCTAAATCCCAGATGGAGAGGCAGCAAAAATAAGACAGGAACCAGAGCCCCTGCAAAACCCAGTTAGTCTGGAAACTTGAAAATCACAGCCTTTCTGGGTACTGCCCTGTCCTGGAGCAGGAAGACAAAAAGCAAGGTGGCAAGGGCCCATGGAAGCTTCCTCCTCTTCTTTCCCCATTTTCAGTATCTGTTTCAGCTCAGAGCAATTATCTAAGTGAGACAGGCTGGGACCTGGGACCCTTTGCTTCAGTGGCTACAATGCTTGCACCTAGACAAACATCTCCTCCAGCAACAAAATATAAAGAAACTCTAAGGGGCTAAAAATGACTGCAGACCTGCACAGTTGGGGCAAATTATGTGCAAAAAAATCAAAAAATGCAATTGCCACTTCTGAAGAGCCAGGGTGCCAGAAGCACAAGCAAGGTGCTACACATGTCCCCTGCACATAACACTGCCAAAGGGGTGGGCAGACCACCGACATCACCCCTATGGCTGACCCCTAGACCCATCCCTACCCTCACCTCACAAAAGGAAGCACCTTGCCCTCCCTTGGGAGGGAGCAAGCAAGGGGACCTGTGGCTTGTTTTCACTCCCTGCCTGCTGAAGCAGGGGCCCCAATAAAGCCTTGCCTGAATTTCCTGTCTGGCCTCTTATCAGTCTTTATTGATTAAGGACAGGCAAGAACCTAGGCTGGTAAAACAAGAGTTCCCACATTACCTTATAACTGTAAGCCCTAAAATGAGAGCAACACTCTGATTTTAGAAGTTGAAGAGGCCAAAGAGACTCTCTCAGGTTAAGTAACATCCTCAAAATTACTGCCAAATGACTGTTACTGGCAAAACCAGTGGCTGGGACCCAGGGTTCTCAGCCAAGGGGACCCCTGCTGTCTCTATTACCTAGCCATGTGGGGAGCTGGTCGTGTCCTAAAATCATTCAAGGGCTACATGCCACAGAAAAGACACATTCAAGCCATCTTCTAACTCTCTTAGGAAAAGCCACTTGTCTTCTCTTGACAAATGATGAAAGAACATGGCCAAAGTCCTGGATAGAAAAAAATACACAGACTAGGAAATGTTCTTTCAATGTTTTGCAGGCTGCCATATACTATAAATCTTGGCTTCTGTCTTTTCTGAAACACTCTGCCCCCAAATAAGAATCCATCAGAGTCTGAGCAGCCAATGGACTCCTCATTGTCCTGGTCTTTCAGACACAATGTGATCTATTTCTGTCCATTCCCTGCCTTACTCTGCTTGAACTATAAAGAAACTTAAATTCTCTGATTCCATGGTTCTGACTCCTGGCTTTGCAAGAAGGAAAAAAAAAAGATAATACGAAGAAAATCTTCCACTCAGACCAGGTGCCTTTGTATAGGAAGCCTGCAGAAGTATTTTGCTTCTTTTTATGCAGAAAATAAAAAGTCAGTAATAAGTTGCATGATAAGAAAAATGACTCCCTCTCTTTTCATAAATATTATTTAAAAGCTATCCAGACTGCATAAGGAATATCCTCAAGTTCTGGTTATGTCTATTCCACCCTTGGGAAAACAAGAGAGGAAAGGAAAGGAAACTTAAAGTTTTCCTTACTAGGATAAGACAACAGATGCCTTGTACTGGGCCAGTGAATGCTGACTTTAGGAATAATTTGGTCCCTAGAACTATTTGGAATTACTCAATTTTTTCCTCACTAATTTAGATAATGAAACTGAGTCAATATAGGTCTCTATTTCTAAGTAAGTCTTGGGAGTTAATAAGCCACTAGGAAATTACCCTCCCATCCCCGGCTTCTGAGGGTAAGGGTGGGGGTGGGGAAGGGAGGGCTCCCACCTGGATGTATGCAGACTGTGCTAGAAGAACACACCAGGGAGCTGTGCCTGGTCCCAAGAAGGTGAATCGGTAGCAGCTGGCTTCATAGTTATTCATTTGGATGTTCTTGCTGGGTACCCAGTCAAGGTCAAACATGGTCCCATATCATATCCATTATATCCACCATAAACTATGACTATCCGAATGGATGTAACCAAGGGAAGAGAGGCTATCCTGAAGCAAAGGATGGACACTGAGACAGGCAACTGGTTAGTTCAAATGCTTTCTTTGCCCACTGCACTTAATAAATAAAATAGATATTTACCATGTTCGATTCACATGGAAGAGAGTTAGAGGGATTAGGATTAATTGTTTGGCCCCGGAATTTAATTCCTCTTGTGCAGAAGGTAGCTTATACAAAAACTAAACTGAGGTCTACAATATTGTGGAAAACGATTTTTGTCTATGCAACATTCACCAACCTGCTATTGCTTCACACCGCATTTATTTAGAAAGCAAATATGTCCAACTCCCAGTCATGATAACGTAATAGGGACGAACACATCTGACTCCATGTTACATCTGTTTCATCTCCTTTAACCTTGCTTTCCATTGCTTTTGCTTCCAGTTAAAAATGTTGCCTATAGCCTGAAATAGACGGGATAGCCTTCTCTCAAGGCTCTGACCTTTAAAGGTATGACACTTTTACACTCATATAGAGATAAAAAGTGGCAGGACAGAGAATTAACATTTGTCTTGTTGGAGTTTACAGAAGCACTGTGACCTGACCTACATGAGCAGCTGCAAGAACAAAGGATTCCAACACCAAGAAGTTTGCAATAACCAACCACTCCCCTCCCTCACCTGGCCTTTAAAAATGCTTTGCTGAAACCCTTCCAGGAGTTCAGTGTTTTGGGGACATAGCCACCCATTGTCCTTGCATGGCTCTATAATAAACATTTCTCTGCTCCAAACTCTGATGTTGTGGAGCACATAAAAATGCCTTTGGTAGTAATAATCATACTACCCATGCTAGGATGGGATTCGGTTTAGGCCAATGAAACTGGCAGAAATAACAGATCATAACAAATAAAGGCAACATGGCCCTTCCTTCTTCTTTCTTTCTTCCTACCTGAAAGGGGATGTGATGTCTGGAATTCAGTAGCCATTTTGCAACCATGTAGAAAAAAAGAAAAAAATGAAAGAAATCTGTAAGAATCATAGAAACAAAGAAATAGCAAAAAGACAAAAAAAAAAAAAAAAAAAAAAAAAAAAGGAGTTCCCGTCATGGCACAGTGGTTAACGAATCCGACTAGGAACCATGAGGTTGCGGGTTCGGTCCCTGCCCTTGCTCAGTGGGTTAACGATCCGGCGTTGCCGTGAGCTGTGGTGTAGGTTGCAGACGCGGCTCGGATCCCGCGTTGCTGTGGCTCTGGGGTAGGCTGGCGGCTGCAGCTCCGATTGGACCCCTAGCCTGGGAACCTCCATATGCCGCGGGAGCGGCCCAAGAAATAGCAAAAAGACAAAAAATAAAAAATAAAAAATAAATAAAAATAAAAATTAAAAAAAAGAATCATAGAAACATTGACCCTAATATTGCTGAGTTCCTTAACCAACCACCCACCTCTGGACAACTTGCTAAATTAGCAAGATACACTTCTATTTATTTAAGCTATTGCAGTTGAGTTTTCTATTACTTGGTGCCAAATGAATTTCTAAAAAATACAAACATTTTCTATCTTTTTATAAAATGAAGCATTAGATAAAATACATTTACATATAACTAACAGGGCGGGGAGGGGGGGAGAAACTTTAAAAATAGCCAAATTAAAAAAGAGAAGTTAAGGAACACCAAAGGCTTAAGAACATGAGCCCTCTAGTAACCTAAACATGCTGGTGCGATCGGTGCCTATCTCCATTCTGTTTTCAATCACAGGCACCAACATAAGATAATTTCCTGAGAGCAAAGATGCATTGATTCGGAAATTCTATGCCATGTTCATATCCGTATCATTTATCACTTAGGCTGTCAAGGAAAAAAAAAAAGAATTAAAAAATGCATATATATTTTATGTTAGTGCAGTTGGCTCCAAACAATCCTCATGGTACCATTTATAAGGCATGTACCAAACACTGGTAAGTGTTGTAAACGTACTGTCTCATTTCACCTTATGATGACCCTATAGGGTAGGTTTAATGAGCCACTTTTCACAGATGGGCAGCTGGGGAAACTGAGGCTGAGAAACTGAATTGTTTCTCAATCACACAGCTAGTACAGGATGGATCCTGGGTGACCCTAGCTTTCAGAGTTCTCGGTAATGTTATGCTGCCCATTCCAGAAGCACTTGTTTTAAACTGCTTTACTAACATGGATATGGCAGGGGGGCCAGATCCTCAATTACAAAGGCTTAGGCATGCACAACAGAAATGCGCACATCCCCACAAATAAAGAATGACCCTTCATCTATGTCACTCGAGCTGCTGCAGACATGCCACAGCCCTGAATTCCCAGAGCACAGATGCCATTTTAGCCGCCAGTCAAATGAGACCTCAGGTAAAGAGTTACCTGTCAGAATAAGGAAGTGTCTGCTTTCAATTAGAGTACAAGAAAAACAGAAAAAAACATAGAAGAAAGGGAGTTATACCCATTCTGCACACCCAGGGAGTCCTCGATAACAGGCCCAAGGTTTCCAACTTAACGGCAACCATCAACCTGAGGACCCGCTCTCCTTCCTCAGCAACCATTTCTTTCATGAAGCTCTAGCCACAGGGAACAGAAGATTTTCACGGAGCTACCAGGAACCAAGAAGAAGTGTCTCCAGGTCCCCACCAACTGTTTGGAGCTGTCAAGTCTGGCAGGCACATCAGAAAGGATCAAGTTGAGCTTGTCATAATTACACCTTAATGACTTCACAAGCTGTGGGACTCTCACCTGCTCTAAATGTCACACAACAATCCCCAGAGAATGTTCACATTCCAGAGATAGCTCCCCTGAGCCTTGACATAATTTACCTAACATGCTTGAAATGGGTTTCAAATGTGATCAGATTAAAGGTCTCAGTGCCTGGAATCTCTCTGTAAGAATCATCTTCAAATTCCTCGTGGCAGTCTTCAGGCAGGGCCTCTGTCTAACCCACAGGGAGCTCTAGCTTGCAGGAATGTCAGCAATAATTGGTCCTTTCTTCAGAGACTCTTTAGATCAATTATTATTGTCACGAGATGGGTTAGAGGCCACCAGGCCTGTACTATCAAGGTGCTTTGTTATCTTACCCGCACGTGGTTTCACTGGACCTTTAAGACAAGGCACACATTGAACCAGAGTCTGCACTTCAGCAATTAAGATTTTTGATGATGTCTGTACTAAAATTTTCAAAGCCCTTTCATCCACCTGTAATCTCAAAGGTCAATGGTGCTGAGCTTTAGCAACAGTCACTTGAACAGAAAGGGTGATCTGGTTTGCAGTGTTTGAGAAAGAAGTAAATGAGCAGAAATGCAAACACGAGTTTATGAGAAATGGCTTTCCACACAGAAGCGTATTTAAAATGAAAAGAAGGCTGTTTACATTTAACATGATTCTAAAGACTGAGATGAGAGTTACCATTAGAGCATATTATCGCCACTCAAAATATAGCTGCACCCCTAACACCTCTGTGGGTGTCCATCGAGAACCCCAAAGTCTGCAGTAAACTAACTGCGTTCCACAGCTTGGCTCCAAAATGTGGGATCAGGTTGTTTATGAGAAGAAATTTAAACCTCTTTAGAGGGGCCTTCCCAATTGTTTGCCCCTCAAAAACAAACAAACAAACAAAAACCACATCTTTCTCAGACCAGTATTTTTGGTATATTTGTCTAATTATGTCACTTTAATCAAGCCACTGTCATAATTCCCTTTAGCCTATTCAATCAACCACCTAGAGTCCCATCCCAGAAACAATCAAGATTTTTTGAAACAAGATCTTCCACTCTCTCATCTCTTGGAAAACATCATTTCATGCCAGGAGCTTACCAAACTTGTTTTAATTACAAAATTTCCTATCTCTGGAGATTTGGGTTTGATAAATCAAAATTTAAGCATTATTCTCCAGCAAAATGAGAGACCAAGGCAGTCTGCTACATATCACATTCACCTTCTTGGAAATGTCTGATGCAAAAAAGGAAAAAAAGTCTAAGGGTAACATAAATGCAATAAACACTACAATAGAAAATAAAAAATAACACATCAATGTGGGCACAAATATGGGCGTGCTCTTTAAACACCACAACACACAAAACAGACAACTCAAAGTAAAGTCCCAAACCACTACTTGTTAATGATCCTATTTTTCCTTCTGCCTTTAGTAAGGGAGTGCATGGACCAGCATTTTCCAAACTATTAGTTCCTTAAATGTCAACAGGCATTTCTTGGATAAAAGGAATTCCATGGTTAAATAAGTTGGGGAGGAGAGGCCACATTCAGAATGACAGCAGTGCCTTGGACTCCTGCTGAAGGAGATCAGCTGACAGCCTAAAGGAGGTCTCTCAAAGGTGTTTTCAGTGAAAGTCCCATTCTCACCTCCCCCAGTTTTGATTCAGTGAGTCTTCAGAGCCCAGGAATTTGTGATTATGAATTCAGATTTGGGAACCATCACTATAATCCATGCTGGAGATTTTACAATGCACATCAGCAACTTAACGTTTGCAAAAAAGTATGCCTATGAAAAACCTGCTTCCTTCCTTTAGTCCAATGTTTGCTACACTCCTTTGACCAGGAGGAACTCCTTCTGTCCTCCTCCTTTCCTGTCCCTATGACTATTAATATTTTTCCATTGAGTCAAGTTCAGACAACGTTAGCGCAAGTTAACTAGCACATGTCCAACGATGCACAGTGAGACCAAAACAAACCCAAACATTAGAGACTGGAGCACAGAAGGTTTGTTGCAGGGCCATGCAAGGGGACGGTGGACCTTGCCCCCAAAATATCCAGAACACCCCACTCCCCCTGCAACCAAAATTGCAAAGCATTTTTAAAGGTATAGTGAAAGCGGGGCAGGCCTGCTTGTTGCAAAGTTCTTGGTGCAGGAATCCTTTGTTCTTGTAAATGTCCACAGGTCAGGTCAAGATGTTCCTATAAACCTCCAAGGAGATATATGTTATACTGCAGAGAGGAGCTTAAGCAGACGATGTGGGGGAAGGGCCTGCCCCCAAGAAGGCCCCAAAGGATCCTGCTCCTTTCCAAAAACACTAATATAAGCAAATGCACTGTTTTCATAAAACCTCAGTCTCAAAATCTCATTTATACACACACACACAAAATATATTTTATGTATATATTTTATGTATGTGCATATGTATATATGTATACATGTATTTTGTGTATAAAATATCTAAATATATATTAAACTTTAAAAACTATAAATATATACAATATAATTTACACTATATTATATATATATTTTTTAATTGAAAAACTACTTTCAGAAGATTCCCATAACACATCCAATTCTGAGGTGGGATATCAAGGCTGCCACACCACCTGCCGATATCGCAGTTTGCCCCTTTCTAGAATTCTGCGCCCCATATGGTGTTTCCTTTATCCTATGGGATGTTATGGGAGTTGGAATTTGCAAAATACTTGACAAGATATTTTCAACTTACAGGCAGATAATTTCTGTTACAGAAAAAAAAAAAAGCATTCCAGCAGTAGCAAATGATTTGGAATAACTCTTTCTCTCTAGTCACTTTGGGCCAGCTTTGAGCAAGGCAGGACATTTCTTTATTGAACAAATGCAAATAGAAAAGTAAAGACTATTGGAATCAAGGCCCCGTTTTTTAGAGCCAGATTAGGCTGAGGCCACTTAGGTAAAAGGAACTTCTCCAGAGCAGTCAGTGAAGAGTAGGGACAGCAAAAATAAATGAATACATAAGCGTAGCAATTGTAGTCTTGACTCTGGCTACAACTCTTTCTTCCACCAGGTCCCACGTACCTTATACAATTCTAGGAGTCTGAAGATGTGAAAGCCTTTGAAAAGGTGTGAGCACTAAAACAGTATAAGGCCACACTAATGAGTCTCAAGCATCTCAAGCATACACTTACTGACAACCAGAAGAAGCCACAGACAAGTTCAATAGGCTTTACTCAGCCAGGCAAAGGGAACCTGCTATTCAGCAATACCTGGGAGCAGGGCTTTACTGACTAACTGCCCAACAAAAGACTCTCCAGCTCTCTCTGAATTCCAAAGAACAATCTCCCCACTACCAGCTCTGCCTCTTCCTACAAGGCTGCCTTAGCCACCATACCAGGCAACTTTCCTTTCTGATGCTGCTGTAGTTCAAACAAACACATCCTTTGATTTTTTCAAGCAAAATTGCCTATCTGAAGTCACTCAGCTATGAAAAGGCAGAACATAAGGAACTTCCACTAAGAAAAGTAAACTTCATATACCACAAAAGAAAGAATACAGGGTGGTAGAGGGTTGGCGTGGGAGTTTGGGGTTAGCAGATGCAAACTATTATACATAGGATGTTAAAAAAAACCCAAGGCCCTGGAATTCCTGTTGTGGCCCAGCAGAAAGTAATCCTACTAGTATCCATGAAGATGCAGGTTTGATCCCTGGCCTCAGTCAGTGGGTCAGAGATTCCTCGTTGCTGCGGCTGTGGCCAGGGCCAGCAGCTGCAGCTCCAGTTACCCAATCCTGGAACTACCGTACGCTACACGGGGTCCTAAAAAACAAACAAAAAAGATCCTACTGCATAGCATAGGGAACTATATTCAATATTCTGTGATAAACCACAACAAAAGAATAAAATAATTTATCTATATATATACACACACATATATATGTATGTGTATGTATGTATATATACGTGTATAATTGAATCACTTTGTTGTATGGCAGAAATGCATACACCATTGTAAATCAACAGTATTTCAATTTAAGAAAAAACCATACAACTGAAGTTTAGGAAGGGGATATGTGAATCTCTGTGTCCTCGGGTCTAGAAGGAGAAGAGGAAAACATTTTAAAAGTACATGTTTCTGGTCTCCTTCATCCTTCCTTTGTTTTTTCTCTGCCTTCCTTCTTCTTCCTTCCTTCCTTTTTTCTTTCCTCCCTTCCTTCCTCCCTCCTTTCAGAATCATCAGTCTTTTTTTTTTTTTTTTTTTTTTTGCTTTTTAGGGCTACACCTGCAGCATATGGAGGTTCCCAGGTTAGGGGTCGAACTGGAGCTACAGTTGCCAGTCTGTGCCACCGCCACAGCAACACCAGATCCAAGCTGCGCCTGCAACCTACACCAGAGCTCATAGCAACACTGGATCCTTAAGCCAGTGAGCAAGGCCAGGGATGGAACCTCCAATCTCATCATTCCTAGTCAGATTCATTTCCAATGCACCACAACAGGAACTCCAGAATCATCAGTCTTGAGACCCCAATTCTTCCTCTGCTAAGTCCTCAGTGGCAGAGCCAGTATGTTCCATATGTCCTAGGATTGGAAGGGTGACTGGTTAATTCCTTCTTTGTTCAAATTAGGCCAAGGATTTCCCTTTTCTCAAGGCACCTGGCAAAGGAAGAATGGAGAAAGAGTGGAATGTAGAAATTCATTACCTGAAAGCTACAATGAGATTATTAAATAGTATACTCAACTCCACACACGGCAGCACTGAGGTCCCACAGACCTTCCCTAACCTAGACCTGTGGTCCAAAGTAGAGTTGATCTGAGGGCAAATGAGTCCAAAGTGTGATCTAATCATTATAATGACTTCAATACAACACACAATTTTGCAATTTATCCTGTATGCATTTTTTCAGCTTAATTCTGCGGAGATGATAGAAAATAGATCAACAGTTTGGTTGTTCATTTACCAGGACTAACCCAAGTGGTTAATTACCGAGTCCTTAAGAGGTAAACCATCTGCAATTCAACTTGTTAATAAGCATGGATAGCTAGGACTCATTTTTGGCATGATATTAAAAGGACCATTGTGAACAGAAAAACAGACATTTCTATTGTTTTGTTTTTTTTTAAATCAAAGCAATATGGATCTTGTATATGTATCTTCAACAACCAACAGTGATACTGCTGCCAACGGGCATGTTATCTTAGGGTGCAGCCTGTGTCTGAGAATGGAAAGCTCCCTCTTTTCCAGCTCCATGAGGCCTTCTATACTTACGGAGCTCCAAGTGGACTGTCTTCTTTATACTTCCTAACTAATTTCTTCTTTTTAATCCATCTTCGTATTCTTAATTCTGCTTTGTTCTAGGCATATCAGAGAACTGCAGTCTCTACAGAGGCCTTTGGAGATCGCTCAGCCTATCGTTGTCTAGTCATTTTTTACATGGAGACCCTTTTTTCACCATGATGTATCATCACTGGAAACCCCCTAGGAAATCTTTTAATCATTTCATCCTTCTTGCATGGTAGATGATAAGGGATTTAAAATAAAGCATTTCACTTGAGATCAATACATTATTAAAGATTTTATCATAAAGTTCACTTAATACAATTTTAATAACATTCATTATGTATGAAGAAAAATTTCAACTTTTCCCCATTTAATAAGTAAGAAATGCTGTTTCATTTACTTTAAGTTTGTACGAAAAATAATCATGTGTCTACAATTTAACCTAACATGGTATAAGATTTGATCTTAGGATCAAGCACATATTAACACGTACATTGAGGCTTCACTGCACCATACGTGTCAAATATAGAAAAATGATTTTTGTGATCTGATGTTCAACTGTATGTTTAAGTCACTTTTTCAATTTTTGTTGTTTCAGGTTTCTATTTGCACACACATCTCAATACATAACCATAGATTGTATATTATATGTGTGTGTGTGTGTGTGTGTGTGTGTATATATATATATATATATATATATATATATATATATATTTGGTCTTTTTGCCATTTGTACGGCTGCTCCCATGGCATATGGAGGTTCCCAGGCTAGGGGTCTAATCGGAGCTGTAGCTGCTGGCCTACACCAGAGCCACAGCAATGCAGGATCCGAGCCATGTCTGTAACCTACACCACAGCTCATGGCAACGCCAGATCCTTAGTCCACTGAGCGAGGTCAGGGATTAAACACGCGTCCTCATAGATACTAGTCAGGTTCGTTACCTTTGAGCCACAACAGTAACTCCGGAATAATTTTTAATCTCAGTAAATGAAGAGCCATAGTGGAGAAGGCACTGTGTTTTATATTTTTAGTACCTGATAGGCTATAGAAGAACGCTGTTCAACTCAGCTTGAAAGTCTGCTCAGGACAGTCGTAAGGTTATGAGCAATATTATTGCCTTTTTACTCATTATTAACTTATTTGTATTTCATTATCAATTTTTCTCATCAACCAGAAGTCCATTGGCATTAAAAACTAAACTATGTATGTGTACTAGTCAGCTTTGGCTGCAGTAACAAAACATGGATGTGCTGAGGAAGATTTAAAATGGATCCTCCCTCTTTTATTTTCTGTTTTGAGGGCTGCACCTGCAGCATATGGTGATTCCCAGGCTAGGGGTCTAATCGGAGCTGCAGCTGCTGGCCCATGCCACAGCTGCAGCAATGCCAGTTCTGAACCACATCTGCAACCTACGCCATAGTTCATAGCAACACTAGGTCCTTAACCCACTGAGCAAGGCCAGGGTCGAACTTGCATCCTCATGGATACTTGTCGGGTTCATTACTGCTGAGCCACAACAGGAACTCTTCCAACGGATGCACTTTAAAGGAAAAAGATCTCACAAAGGAGCAGTAGAGAAGCTCCATTTCACAAGTCAAGATGAAAGAGCTTTGGCATGTGGCCTGACTGGCACCACCATGGAGGGAGACCCTAGAACAACTCAATAGCCCCCATTGTAGCTCTAAATTCTGGCCCAGTCATGTTCAATTCCCTGGAGAAGTTCTGCAAAGTCCTGGAGGGCAAGTTCAATGGTGAAACGAACACTAACCCAGCAGGGAGTGCCAAGAGGATGCCCAGAGCAACATTAGGCTGTAACTGTTTGTGGCCAAAAGTCAGAACCCTGCAGAGCATCAGAAACAAAAACCCAAACTCCAATTCCCAGGCTCACAATAAACAGACACTAAAACCAAACCAATCAACCTGCATGCAGTATATACTGCCTCTGTACGCCTTGCCTTCTGAGATGACACTCCCCCTTTCCTTCTACCAAACAAGACCAGAATTCTTTCTTGTTGTATATGTTGAAGAGCTTGGCACTTCTTTGGTCAGTATAAAAATTATCTAATTTGGATTCATTTGGTAAAGTTTTGTACTTCCAAAATACAACATCTCCATGTGTGAATCTAAAACTTAGAATCAGTTAAAATTCATATCATCCACTGACCTTAAATGTTAATTAGGCAAGACCAGAAAACTCTCCTTATTCTTAAGATTGGACCAAATATCTAATCATCTTTCAGTGGTCTTCAATTTTAAGAACGTCATACAACTTTCTCTGAGTTTTGGAGTTTTGGAAAATGATTATTCTGAAGCAATCCTATAAAGCCACTGGGCGGCGGGGAACAGCAAGGTAGGAAAAACAGCAACCAAGTATGCTAAGTTGACCACATACATAGAAGACAATGCTAGGCCATGCAAAATGTCCTCATCACCAGCCTCTAAGTATTTTATTACACAGAAATCCATTAGTCAGTTCTGCCGTAACAAAATGTTAGTATTCCCAAAAATCCTTATGCAATGCAAATGTGCAATAAAAACACACAACTTATGGGAAACATGAGTTTAGGGGTACAACACCCAAAAGTTTATCTGTAACATTTTTAAAATGCAGGACCTTAACATCAAAGTTTTACATGTGTTAAATTGTTAGGAAACACATAAGAATTACAATAAATACAGCACTTTAATGCTTTTACAAATTTCGATTTGGGGATTGGGGTGCAGAAAGAGATGAGGCTTGGGGAATGGTTATAGAGAGCAATCCATTTATTTTGAAGGCAATGGGAAAGAAAATTGTTGTGGATGGGTGAAGCTCATAATTCATGGGCAAAATAAGTATGTAGATAACTGGCAGATGTACATATTTGGGGATAATCCTATGTGGCGTTCAGCTGGCTGCAGTTTTCTGCCTTCATCTAGTGTTTCTCTAGGAGGAAACTGCACATAAGCAAATGTAACATTTGTTTTATGTCTGTTCTCTGTTACTGATTGCTTTGCAACAAATCTGCATTTTTAAAACAAGTGTTACAGCAGAAATGACTACTAAGAATTGATTAAAATTATAAAAGAAAGACTAAAATTCAGAGATAAGAAAGCTGGGAATGATTTAACAATCATCTTTTCTAACTCAAGCACTCACATCTCACATTATATCAAGATATTTATATCTTTCAACTTTTTTAAAGCTCTTACCCCTATAGCCTAGATACTTACATAATTTTGTAAGATTTAACCTAAGGTAGAAAAGATACTGGAGGAGAGAAGGATTGCTAGAAAAAACAAATGCTTAGGTCACATAACAATTCTAGGTCTATGGATATGGAGCCTCATCTTATATGTAATGTCTACCTAGGTGCTTCTTAAGGATTGTCTGGGAAACACGTGATAATTATTATCCAAAATGTACACTTCTACTGATTCAAGTGAGAAGACACACATAACCCAAAAACACATGTGAAAAGAGAATGCATTCAATTTGCTGAGTTCTCTACATTATATCATTTTGAGGTTCACGAGAGAGTCCCAAGAGTAAGGTACACAGCAATTTCTAAGAGGGATATTAGTGTCACTGCCCTTCCCAAACTTTCAAAGGTTTGAAAAAGTCTGCCAAAGAAGTCCATCCTTTAAAAAGAAGCCCTATTTTTCTCAGCATATATGTAGGAAGCATAGAAGTTGGGAAACACCCTTCTCTAAATTAAGAAGGAAGAGGATTTGATTCTGCAATGAATTTCATCATTGCGACCCATTAAAATCTACTTTGAAAACATTTCAGTATTGAACACTCAGTGAAAATTACCAAACACCTACCATGTACCAGGCATGGATACAGATTTCCAGAACCAACTCCCTGATGGCGGCAGCACTCAAGACACTTCACACGTGAGTCCTCTGAATGCTCCCAGGCTCAGAGTCATGGATTAAGTACATGAAAAGGTATCCAATTTTATATAAGGGACAAATCTAGTTTAAATTTTATGGGGTTTTTTTTTTTTGAGTCAATAGAAATATTTTAAATTAATTTTATTTTTTAATGTAAATTATTTTTATTTTCTTTCCATTATAGCTGGTTTACAGTGTTCCATCAATTTTCTAGTCTACAGCAAGGTGACCAGTTTAAATTTTAGAATACAAAGTATGAGATACTAGGAAGAGAAGAAGACTTTCATGTAAAGAAGTATTCGGTTTCATTTTTCCCCTTGTTTTTTTTTTCTTAGTATTAAGAAGAAGTTCTTTGGAATAAAGCATGGGAGGAAAGGTTTTTAAGGTGCCTATGAGTATGGGCTGATCTGAGCCATCGCCTCTTGATTTTGAAAGGAAGGTAGAGGCCTTCTGCCTTTAAAGAAGCCAAAGGACTTAATGACAAGACCCTGGGCCATGGGGTGGGGGTGGGGTGAGGGGTAGGTGTGGGAGAGAAACAGACTCTAAAATCGGGGACCTCCTCAATCTCCAGCAGTCCCACTAGAAACCTATGAGTCAGGGTCAAGGAAATAAAACGTATCCCCTTTACAGACAGCATCCACCCTTCAGTATCCACAGTACCTCTTATTTCTTCTCAATCTAATCACCAAAGAAATCCATTTTGTTTGGCTAATATCACTAGATTATTTAAGTAACATCAATATATTGGAGGAATTCACGTCAGTATTGGAGGAAAACCTTTCTCACCCGCTCTTGGGGCCAAATTTCATAAAGTAATAAATAAAATAAGTTGATTTAAATTGGGTATCCAAGCATACACCTTTCCTTCACTTAGGGCTCATGAGACAAACTGATAAATAGTGCAGCACACATCACATGCCTCGAGTAGCAGCCATAAAGGAAAATATCATTAAAGGGATCTCCATCTCCAATAAAATACATCCTACGTTTCTACCAAAGAGCCTCCATAAATCACCAGTGCCGAAGAAAATAAGGTTTAATCATTTTTTTCAATAAACCTCAGTTGGCTTCCAACCGTACAAATTCCACAGTGATGTGCAACTGAGTTTGAAATTGTGTTTCTTTAACCAAAGGTAAGTTGTTGTTGTTGTTTTCCCCCAGAGATAACAGGCATCTGATATTCCCGTTTCAATTACTTTAAGTTGGTAAGTTTGAGAAACATAACTTTAAGATCTATATGCTTTTGTGATAGTTATTACTGCTGAGATTCTTTTGCCTGTAGCTCAATTCATATCTGAATTCTGAACAGAAATGGAAAATTTCCTCTAAACACAAATAAAGCAAGAGGTGTGATTGATGATGTCTCTCAACATGCATTTCCTCATGCTAGAATAACTGATCAATCAGTGTAAATGTTACTTCTTGTTTAAATAGTCTCTAACTTTCCTCACTCTGACTGCTCAAGTGCGCTGTAATTATTAATTGGTAAAAATGCAGCCTGTTCGATTAAAATCTCCTTATCTTGGGATAAGAATTACAACTGCTATTCCCAAAGTTTACAGAAATCACTGAAAACAGTGACTACACATCCCGCACATCTTTTCCTTGGTAAATAAAAAAGTTTAAATGAATAGAAAGAAACATCATGGAGTCAAAAGTTTGTGGTTGTTTTTTTCCCTTGAAGACACATAGACAGTCCATGAAGGGCCAGAAGATTGCCAAGATTATTTTTCCTTCAGATATTCAAAAAAAAATCAGAGCGATCTAACAGGATAAGCTACAAAAGTCAAGCAAAAACTCTCATTCCAATCTTCCCTCAAGAGCCAATTAGTTGACCGCCTTAGAAATAGAACAATGCATCTTTTCTTTGCAGCAGCAAATTACAGAGCCCTTACCTTTTAGTCAGAGTAAGTGACAGATAACCAGCATAATAAACTCAGCAGGCATGCCTGCAACGCACATTTCTCAGTGGACTCCTTCTGCAGCCCCCAAAGAACTGTGTGGAAAACTCCAGGCCGCCGCTCCATCCTTCACTGTCTGGGATCCCCTCCCGCTACCAGGGTAACAAGAAAGGGCCCAACTAAGCAGCGATCGGAGTTTCTTAAAGACCTTTGTCCTGCAAAAAGAGAAGGGAAAAGAGCAAAGGGTGGGAAGAGGGGGAAAAGAGAGAGGAACAGACAAATCACGTTCAGGAAGGTGAAGTGGTGTTTGCAACAAACTAAATGCAGAGCAACCAGCTTTTTAAGTTTGAATGACTCTGCCTGCAAGCTCCTCAAAGAATCTACTTCTTATCCCTGCCTCTTTGGGTGGGTGGGTGTGTGTGTGTGTGTGTGTGTGTGAGAGAGAGAGAGAGAGAGAGAGAGAGAAAGAGAGAGAGAGAGAGAGAGCGCGAGCGAGCCTGCTAGACAGTGCATGCCAATGCCTGGATGCCTGGGCAGGGAAGAGGAGCCCACTGAAGGGATTGGGGGGGAGGGGAGGGGAGAGAGCTAGGATGTGACCCACATATGGAATGAGCCTTAGAACAATGAGGCCAGGACAGCCAAACTAGGGCACTCTGGGGCAGCAGTTTTCAAAACAAGGCTTCACAGCTTCGCAGGGGTGGGGGTGGGGGGAAAACATAACACAAAACAAGCTAATTGAACTAAGCAACTGGATACAAAAAGAGCTGTGGCCAAATCACCCGCAACTGAGACATCGGGGGCTCCTGGATTTCATTTTCCTGCAGCCGGTGGGTGATTTCCCCACCGCACTAGAAAGCTTTCAGTCCCGCGGGTGTCGCATTCCAGAGGACCCAATTAACACCATACTTGGCTAGCTCCCTGGTATGATCAATATGAAATAAGCTGCCTTTTAGCATCTCCATAAAATAAAACAGCCCGGAAACTGGGTCTGCTGCTTTTTTAATGTTCTCTGTAGAGTGACAGCCAAAATGGGGGCAGTGCGAGGGGTGAGGGTTACACACGTCTGAGACATTAGGTAAGGACAGAAAGGGATGATGACCTGGGTGCATATATTTATGAACCTTAACTCCGAGTTTTGTAGTCAATGAAATCATCTCGGCTGTATCCCCAGGTCTTTGACAGCCAGCAGGCTGTTGAACATGTGAGGTTTCCTGAGCTTTAACTCACAGGGGCTCTAATGACTGCTGGGTTCTTCAGGGCAGAATTCTGGTGTTTTGGCAAATGATCCTTTCAGATAAAACTCTAGAGATCCTGATTTGGTTCCTCAATGACAGTCAGTCATAGCGATCTTCCTTTAAAATGCTATTTTCTCTGGTTCTGAGTCCATTTGATGAGCAAACCACTGAATTTTTTTTTTCAAAACCCGGAGATAAAACATCAAAAACAACATTGCTCCATGCAAGTATTTAATGTTGACTTAAAAAATACGCCCAATCTGGGAGTTTCCATCATGGGGGAGCGGAAATGAATCTGACAGTGTCCATGAGCATTCATGTTCGATTCCTGGCCTGGCTCAGTGGGTTGGGGATCTGGCACTGCCATGAGCTGTGGTCAGGGTTACAGAGGCGCCTCGGATCCTGCATTGCTGTGGCTTTAGCGTAGCTCTGATTCAACCCCTTGCCTGGGAACTTCTATATGCTTTGGGTCTGGCCCTAAAAAGCAAAAAAAAAAAGCAAAAAAAAAAATTTTGCACAACCTAAAAGAGAGTTAAGTTTTATTTGGGGCAAAATGAGGACTAGAGCCTGGGAGGCAGCATTTCAGAGAGTTCTGAAATACCGCTCCAAGGAGGCAAGGTCAGTATGTGGTGATTTTGGTGAACGGGGTGTACATGCAACCAAGCCCGCATTTTTGCAGAAGGTCGCTGTTAGTCTCCTGAAGGTTACTGCGAGTCACAGGAATGGATGTTACCATGAAGGATTTTCGTGCTTTTCTAGATATGAGGAGATGCAAGAATTGGGCTCATAAAATCTTTTTTTTTTTTTTTTGGTTTCTTTGCCTTTTCTAGGGCCGCTCCCAAGGCATGTGGAGGTTCCCAGGCGAGGGGTCGAATCGGAGCTGTAGCCACAGCAAAAGGGGATCCGAACTACATCTGCAACCTATACCACAGCTCACAGCAACGCCGGATCCTTAACCCACTGAGCAAGGCCAGGGATCGAACCTGCAACCTCATGGTTCCTAGTCGGATTCGTTAACCACTGAGCCACAACGGGAACTCCAAGGATTCATAAAATCTTATGAAAACATCTAACTATCTGAAGACCTGTTCTGCCAGTTTCCCCAGAACACAGAGTGCCTCCCGCCTGATCTCCACCCTGAGCTCTTTCAGGGGGTGTTTGAGGGTCAGCAGGTGCAGTGGCTCAGGATTCAATCACTCTAGAGGCAGATGGCAAGTGCCAATCTCCAGCTCACACATTCAAAAAGGAACATCCTCAAATGAGGGGCCCATCCCATCCACTCCACAGCAATGCAGGATCCAAGCCATGTCTGTGACCTACAGCACAGCTCACGGCAACGTCAGATCCTTAACCCACTGAGCGAGGCCAGGGATCGAACCTGCTGAGGCACAACGGGAACACCCCACAATATTTTCCTTAGAGTGCAACTATTTTAATTTGTGATTTCAAATCACATCTACACTTTGTCATCTGCTTATTTTGGAAGCACAGAATTTCAACCAATCTGTGAGCGAAAGAGACAGTAGCAAAACTTTCTGAAAATTCACACACACATAGACTGTAAAAGTCCAGAGATAGAAGGAAACTTCTGAATGAGTGCTTTGTCTCTTATGTGGTAATTTTAATCTTCCAATTTTTCAGAAGTGACCAGAGAAATAAAATGTCTTTGGTAAATTCAGGGCTAGAATAGCTAGGGTTACACCCAGGGGAAAAAAAATTATTCTGATAAAATTACTAAAGATCCACTTTCCATAAGCATAAACCCAACTTAAAACGTCCCAGAGAAAGAAGTCATTAGTTTCTGTTGTGTTACAAAAAGTCTGATATAGTTACATCATAGACTATGGAAACCTGTGTGTAAAAAATTTTTAGACAATGACACAAACTGAGGAGGGAAACAGAATTAGGAAGTGACAGGAATGAGGTCCTGTCCAGACCAGCTCCAAATTTCATGCTCCTTGGCTTGATCCTGCATTTTACTTAGCACAGATTTCTGCATAGGAATAATCGGCCTCTTCTTGTGAGGTCTGGTACTTTTAAATCTAGGCTATGAGCTTATCTGGGAGATAGGATCACGTGGGATGAGCTGGGGGCAGGGCTGGGGGTGGAGGTCGAGGTTGCAAGTGTGAGCTGCAACTTCAAGTCCATCCGAGCCAAATGATGATTTTTTTTTATTTCTACTATTCTTTTTTAAATTTTTATTATTTTTTGGCAGGGGGGGTGGAGTTTATGGCCACACCTGCAACATGTTATGTTTCCAGGCTAGGGGATGAATCAGAGCTGCAGCTGCCAGTCTACACCACAGCCACAGCAATGGGAAATCCAAGCCACATCTGGGACCTACACCACAGCTCATGGCAACACCAGATCCTTAACTCACTGCGAGAGGCCAGGAATCAAACCTGCATCCTCATGGATACTAGTCGGGTTTCGTTACCATTAAGCCACGATGGAAACTCCAGGTAACTTTTCTTACAAATGTCTATTAAGCAAACTTAGCCAATGTGTTCCATTTATGGCCTGTCTCAGTTCCAGAGCTGCATTCAACAATTCACACTGCATGTGGTTGCCATGCCTGGGTTGGTCTGACCCTTTTAAAAAATCACTCCTGCCCAGGATATGCACCTGCCCTGCCAAAAGCACCAGAGGATGCCAATATTCCACGCCTCACCTCTGCTGACCTCTTCCTGCCCTCGCCTCATCTCCATGCCTGTGCTATACTGAGGACCTGTCTCGACTTACCCCTTCCAGGTCTACAAAAGATCTAGAGTCTCTGGATCCAAGTTTGAAGGTCTCCTCTTAACTTGCATTCTTCAAATAACCCCCTTCCACTTAACACAGGACAGACCTCCTCTTTCCACCCTAGTGTGTCCTGATCAAACAAGACACGAGCCTTATCTGTGCCCCTTCAGGTTTACAAACAACTGAGACACAACCACAGAGCTGGTTTAACATCCTAGCGATCCGACCAAACTTTCAGTCGCACAAACTGCATGAACAAAAACACACTCAGCCAAGAGAAAATTCTGTGACAGCAAGGGTGGATGTTCATTCTAGAAAGAGATGACGATGCTGTTACTAAGACCAGGGCCCTCTCTCACCCAGTGGACCAGTTCTCCCAGTTCCTTCTCCCAGCACCTGTCAAGGGGAGGTAGAGCCCATGAGGTCTGGGCATATATCCGCCCACCAGGAAGAACAAGAAGGGGAAAAGGAGCAATACCCTGAATCCATCGCTCCCCAGAGAAATCACTCTGGAACTGACAACCAGGCCCAGGAGGAAGCCCGATGTATTGGGCAGGAAGACAGCTGAGAGGGCCGCAAAGATGCTATCAAGCCCGCTTCTCAGGCAGCTGTACTGAGGGGCTCACTCACTCCTCAAGCTGGCGTGCCTTGGAGGACCAGAAAACCACTGGAGAGGCTTCAGGGGGGAAATGTCTTCTGAGGAAAAGGTTAGAGAGTGGCTTGAAAACCACACCACCTACCTCCCTTACTTTCCAGGTACATATGTCCATACTCTACACATGCCCTTTAAAATCTCTAGATGCAAACTACGACATTTAGAATGGATGAGCAATGAGATCCTACTGCACAGCACAGGGACCTCTTGTCCAGACTCTTGGGATAGGACATGATGGAAGATAATAGGAGAAAAAGATGTACATATATGTATGACTGGGTCGCTTTGCTGTGGAGCAGAAATTGGCGCAATATTGTAAACTGATTAGATTTTCATTTTAAAAATAATCATCATTTTTTAAAATCTCTAGAACACCAAACAGAGTATGTCGTCAAACCTCATGGGCTTCCCGTTGAAATCTTTATATAACCATACGACTGTTAAGATAGGCTCCTCTATTTATTATATCATTGGATTCTAAAACCCTCTAAATTATGTTTTAATAGGCTGTCAAAACCTTCTCTAGGTTCGCAACCCCAGGTGCTAAATTTTCATCCAAAATGAAACATTTATGTGATGATGTAAATCCAACCCACTCCCTGTTACGATACCATGGTTACTCTGACTAGCCATCCCAAGCTACCAGTGCTTCATAAAAGAAAAAAAAGAAAAAAAAAAATTAAAAGCTAGTTCAGCACCTAAGCTCCTTTCCTGGAACTTTGAGCTAAACAATGCATTTCCTGTTCTTTTTTTTTTTTTTTTTTTTTTTTTTTGTCTGTCTTTTTAGAGCCACGCCCACACCATAGGGAGGTTCCCAGGTCTAATCAGAGCTGTAGCTGCCAGCCTATGCCAGAGCCACAGGAACATCAGATCCGAGCCACAGCTCATGGCAATGCTGCATCCTTAACTCACCGAGCCAGGCCAGGGATCAAACCCGCAACCTCATGGCTCCTAGTCAGATTCGTTTCCGCTGCACCACAATGGGAACTCCACGTTCTTAAATCCATTTTTATCGCCAGAATTTCAAAGGTCATCCGGATTCTATAAAAGCAAACATGGAAGCAGTGACAACCACTTGGTTCAAACGGCAGGACTCGATTCTTCAAATCCTAAGGTGATCAGAACTGTTATCCCTTTAACAGTTACATCAGTACAACATCCACATGGCACTTGTAAGAGCTAGAAAATTAAATATGCTGGAGTTCCCGTCGTGGCGCAGTGGTTAACGAATCCGACTAGGAACCATGAGGTTGTGGGTTCAATCCCTGGCCTTGCTCAGTGGGTTAAGGATCCGGCGTTGCCGTGAGCTGTGCCGTGAGCTGTCGCAGACGCGGCTCGGATCCCGCGTTGCTGTGGCTCTGGCGTAGGCTGGTCGCTACGGCTCCGATTCGACCCCTAGCCTGGGAACCTCCATATGCCGCGGGAACAGCCCAAAGAAATAGCAAAAAGACCAAAAAAAAAAAAAAAAAAGAAAGAAAATTAAATATGCTCAGGGAGTTCCCATCGTGGATCAGCGGACATGAATCTGACTAGTATCTATGAGGACACAGGTTCAGTCCCTGGTCTCGCTCAGTGGGTTAAGGATCCCACGCAGTCATGAGCTGTGGTGTAGGTTGCAGACACGGCTCCAATTTGGCATTGCTGTGGCTGTGGATAGGCCGGCAGCGGCAGCTCCGATTCCATCCCTAGCCCGGGAACTTGCATATGCTGCTGGCGTGGCCCTAAAAAGGCCGAAAAAAAAGAAAACTAAATACTCTCAGATGTGAACCTTTGGAAGATACTCACCATATCCCACCACATGGGCTGGTGCAAGAGACGGAGCTCTCTATTTGGACAAACGGTTAAATAGCCCCGTTACCATTTAGTGGAGAGAGGCAAAATGGAAGAGAAAACATACATCAAAAGAGGATTTAAAAAAAACAAAAAAACCAAAAAGTACCAAGGGACCAATCCTAGTTTTAAAATAAAATTTTACCTACATATTTATAAATAAATTCTTCAGAAAACTGATTTCCTCTTAAAGGGGAATCTGTGCATTAAGACTCAGCACTAACTTAAGATGCTACAGGGCCTTTCAATCCTTCTCATCAGTTCACATCGACTAGGCATCCGCGGACACAGCGCACTCTGGTAGCAGCTAAACCTCTCTGACCCCAACTGCAAACACGCCAGTGAGGCTGGGCACCCTGGTGACTCACCACCTATTTTTCCACAAGTACTCATTCCATTCATTAGCGCTGCACTAAAATAGAAGGTGACAAAGCTTGAATCTGTGCTTATTTCCATAGTTGTTATTAAGTAACTACCGTTTTGGTGAATAAAATTAAGCGAAACCCACATACATGAAGTGACTTCTTTCCTTTCCTCAAAATCTTATGAATATAACACTGCCAGAAAATTAATCAACACCACGCAATGGCTAAATGATTACTAAAAGGGCGATTATAATAATAAATTCCAACATGAAACTATTTCTCATTCAAAACAGGTGTATGAGTTCTGTGTGGATTTCCCTGCCAGCATGAGGAAAACATGTTGATAAATGTAGAGACTGCTTGGCAATGCAATGCCTTCTCTGCTGCTGTAGAGGTTAGAGAATATGGTGATTTCTTCCAATGGGTATTAGCAATTTTTTCTTCTTTTCCCTAAATTAAATTCAAGGTACATATAAAATGGTGCCAAGCCTGAAAGAAGGAAAAAAAAAAAAAAAACTTAGGAAATGAAACAACCTTAACAAGAGAAAAGGTTAGGTAGATAATCACAATTTACATCTACACAATAAACTGCCACTTTTTCAGCTGACTAAGGCCGCTCGAGTTCATTACGTAGCCAGGTTACAGACAGAAGCCATTTTTTTTCCCCTTAGAATTTCGGTTTCTGTGACATGAAACCACCAGGAGGTTTGGATGTTATCCAATGAGATTTGAAAACTTCACAGCGAAATACTTCCATCTTTTGTTAGACAATCTCTAGCACTCAAGCTAATGATCACCAAGGAGAAACCAGGCAACCATGGTCTCTTATGGTGGAGATGGCTACGGTCTGTATGTACCGCTGACTCTTGATCACCAGGGGTTTGAACGGCATGGGTCCACTTACACAAGGATTGTATATTCAATGGTGAATACTGCAGAACTGCAGGGTCTGAGGTTGGCTGAATCCACAGATGCAGAATCATGGATACAAAGGGCCGACTATAAGGACTATAAGTTATACAAAATATTGACAGCGAGAGTGGCAGCTCCCCTTGCCTCTGCATTGTTCAAGGGTCAACTGTGTGTGTGTGTGTGTGTGCGCGCGCAGGCTTGTGCATGCATGTGTATCTCCATCCCCAAAGCAGAGACTACAGGGGTTAACACCCTGACATTGCACTAGGAATTTCAGTGGGATTCTAGGAGGTTCTCTACAGCTAGGCTGTACAGTGAATGATTCAAGGCTTCCACGGGCTCTTTGCAAAGAGGTGAGGGATTTTGTAGATATTTGTGCCTAAAGCTTACCCTAAAACACACATGCACACACACACACAAACACACACACACACACACACACACACACACACATACTCTAGACCTAATATGAGGCACACAAAGATGATCCAGTTATGATATCTGGCCCTTCAAGCATTGTGCTCCCCTGCTTGCCTGTAATAACTGTGCAGTAAATCATAAGCTCACTTGGAACCGAGAAATAATAGTCACAGTTCAATTGACTGTTCTGAGCCCCAAGACTGAGAAACTGTAGGTATAACTTGCCCACAGGAGAGGGATGTTGGACTTTCCATCCAGCAAAGGGATTTCCACACCCTTGACCCATCGCCCACTTCCAGCCTGCATAGAAGAGGGGGGTTAAAGTAAGAGTGACTGGTGGGCAGAGAGCTGTGGGCTCACCAGGGGGGCATTCTGTGCCTACTCTAGGGTCTGCATTGTGGGAGGAGAAGCAGATTCTACAGGGGGAGGGAGCGCGGTGCTCCCACAGCCACCTCCAGCCACGTGAGGCGGGAGGACCCTGCACTCAGGACCTTCAAGTGGTTGGAATCCCAAGATTTCACAGTCACCGGCTTCTCCACCAAACCTCTCTCAACTTTGTCCTTCAACTCCATGTCCTTATTCCCTTTGAAGCAGTCAGCAGTCATTAACGGAAGAAGAAGAAGAAGAAAAACAACTCACTGTCTTTCCTCTCAAATGTAACTCCTACTTCGGGGTGGGCCAGCTGACGTGGTGGGGACAAACAGCTGAGAAAAGACAAAGGAGACCAGGAGCCAAACCCTGACCCTGGGATGCCAGTCCCCAAAAGGATATGAGTGGAGGGTCTGGGTCTCTGTGACTCAGAAAGAACTCAGTTTCCGAGCAGCACCTGCTGAAGAAAACTCATGGAAGGTCAGCAGCACAGAGTCAAAGGTGGCAAAAGAAAAAAAATGCCATCCTGGTGCCTTTATCATCAAGGCGCCCGGAAAACTCAAACCAGCCTAGAGAGAGAAGAAATCACTATGAAAATCTGTAAAGAGCTCTTTTTTTTTTTTTTTTTTTTTTTTTTTGGTCTTTTTTAGGGCCTCACCTGAGGCATTTGGAAATTCCCAGGCTAGGGGTCAAATCAGAGCTGCAGCTGCTGGCTTACACCACAGCTCACGGCTATGCCGGATCCTTAACCCACTGAGCGAGGCCAGGGATCGAACCTGCAACCACATGTATGCTAGTCAAGATTTTTTTCCGCTGAGCCACAACAGGAACTTCTCATTTTTAAATTTAGGAAAAACTATGGTAGACCAGAAACAGAAACTGGGTAAAAAGGGAACTAATTGTCTTTCACGTATAAGACAAATAAGTACGGAAGGCTTGCCGTGGGTCAGGCACTGTTCTGGGCACTGTTCTAGATGACTCAGGTGTTCGAAAAAATCCAACAGTGAACAGGACACACACGATTCCCACTCTTATTACAGAACTGATGGTTAGTAATAACCAACAACAAGCAACTAAGAACAAGGACCTACTGTACAACACAGGAAACTATACTCAATATCTTGTCAAAACCTATAATAGAAAAGAAGCTGAAAAAGAATAGGAATGTCTATATATAACTGGATCAACTTGGCTGTACACCTGAAACTACCACAACATTGCAAATCAGCTGTACTTCCATTTAAAAATATCTATTAAGAAATAATTTCAGGAGTTCCCGTCGTGGCGCAGTGGTTAACGAATCCGACTAGGAACCATGAGGTTGCGGGTTCGGTCCCTGCCCTTGCTCAGTGGGTTAACGATCCGGCGTTGCCGTGAGCTGTGGTGTAGATTGCAGACGCGGCTCAGATCCCGCGTTGCTGTGGCTCTGGCGTAGGCCGGTGGCTACAGCTCTGATTAGACCCCTAGCCTGGGAACCTCCATATGCCGCGGGAGCGGCCCAAGAAATAGCAACAACAACAACAACAACAACAACAAAAAAAAAGAAAGAAATAATTTCACATGGCGATGAAGACAACACACCTTGACAAAGTGGTAAAGAGAAATGGGGGTGAAGAGAAGGGGTTATTTTAGACAAGGTGGTCAGCGAAGGCCGCTCTGAGACTGGGTCATCGATGCCGAGATCTGGGGCACAGGTATTCTAGACAGGAACAGCCATGGCGAAGGCCTTGCCGGGACAGCCAGCCTGCAGGCCTGGAAGCTTTCATCAGGCTCCCAGTCTTTAAAAAAGTGAAAAAGACAAAGCCATTGCCTTGGAAGGCCCCGTGGTGTAGTGGGGAGCACAGACTCACTGACACAATAAGTGCACCCTAAACTCTTACCTGAACCCCAATGGGAGGAATCCAGGAAAATTTCTAAAACTGACCTTCAGCCATGACCTTCAAGAGTTGGATTTGCTGCCAGACTTGTTAAAAAGAACACTCGGGGCCCAGGGAACGGAATGAGCGAAGGACTGGTGGCGTGAAAGTGGAGGCAGGCCTCTGAAGGACATCTGGACCCTGTAGAAATTACTCCTCTGACATTTAATCACTTGATCATATGGATTTGTTTCATGGCTTCCCCCCTTATGAGAATGAACCTTCTCAGACAACAGCAAACTCACTCCTTCTGAATCGTTATAGTCTAGCCCAGGGCCTGGCATGGAGAGTCCTGTAAATGCCTTTGAATGTGTGGGATGAAGAGTCAAAAGGTTACTGACCCTTTGGGAAGGTTGGAGGGGGAAGGCTGGAAAGAGGTGGGCTTCTTTCCATAGGCACAGGGGCCATCAAGGCTTCTGCAAGTCACCAGAACCCTTAAGGATGACAAAAGTGAGCTTAACCTACCAGTGAACCCAAAGTCTAGTTTGGGAGGGCTGACAGGTGCGGCTGATACTGTTCAAGTGAAGATACAGTTTTTTGTTTCCTTCACTGAAGAGACATATATTAATTGTAGTGCGTTTCAAGACATGAAACACGGTTTTAAAAGCTTAATACTCCTTTCTACTAAAGGTTTCCTGCTGTGATTGTCAAATATGTCTTCACCCCTTCCCTGTGACTCACCTTTCTGCCATTACCCGGCTCTACATTGAGTAACTCAATCCATATGTATTCACTGTCTTCCTACTCTGTGCACAGCAAAGGAGTACTGCATGGATACCCCAGCCTTCACTCCTTGGAATCATAAAGTAGCCCCAATGGGCTTCGAATAGAGGAAGAAAGTTTAGGGCACTTTTATTCCTACTGTACTTGACTGCCTGGTCCAACCCTTTCATCTCGTAGTAAAGAGCTAGTCCTTGGAGTTCCCACTGTGGCTCAGCAGGCTAAGAACCCAACACAGTCTCCATGGGCATGCAGGTTTGATCCCTGGTTTTGCTCAGCGGGTTAAGGATTTGGCATTGCCGCAAGGTGTGATGAGGCCTGCAATTACAGCTTCAATTCAACCCATAGCCTGGGAACTTCCATATGCCACAGGTGCAGCTATAAAAAGAAAAAATCTGGTCCAACCCAGGTATCTAGGTTGGCTCCTGGAAGAGCTCATCAGAGACCATACCTTGTCCTTCGTCGGTATTTGAAGGATGCCTAACATAAGGGCTCCGCACTTCCAAAGCTCAATGCACTCCTTCAGATTGATTAATCCATCCCTCACCCCACCATTGTAAATACTCGCATTACTGTCTCTGTACCCAAGGGTTCCTCTCCCATCTCTACTCCCTCGTCAGACCTCAGCCAGATGTCAGGGCATTATGCTTATGGAAGCTCTGAAGCCCTCAAGAGCCAGCACCCCATGGTGTAGCTCTGTTCACCAGCAAGAACTTTGACATGGCAACAGATGCGACATTTGGCCAGCCAGAAATAACACAGATGTGGCCACACATCTTTGAGCACACAAGGCACTAAGATTAGCTAAATGTCTGAATTTCAACACAAATGAAGCAGAGATGGGGGAAGTCCCGCTGACAAAATCGATCCATTCCTTCAAGAGACCCATCCCAGTTATGGAACGGTACCAGGGAGCTCCTCCCACAGGTTCAGATGCAAACTGGACACCTTGAGTTTGCCAAACTCACTCACACCTAGACAAGCTCAAAACATTCTACTGTGCTAGGATGGAAAGTTGAAGTTCTTTAGTCTGCGTAGGACTGTGTGGGTTAGAGATGAAAATTACAGTTAACCTAATGACTATCTTTAATAGTAGGATGGATTATCATGAGAAAGATAATACAAGGTAGCTGTCCAGGGCAAAGCTGTCGAACCCACAAATCAAAGCGTGAGACTTCAGCAAGTATGATGAATGTCCTTTCTGCCATACTTCAGTTTTTAATTCAAGCTACTTGCTAATGATCTAATAGCACTTCATTTCACAAAACACCGGTTTGGAAATTAGAAGGTTAAGACACATACAGGAGACGTCACAGTACACAGAGAAACCAGAAACCCATCAACAGAGAAGGAAACAATTACTCTCTGAAGAAACGGGACCCATGGGGAAAGGACTGCATATTCCAAGTACACCAACCAATGAAGAACTTCTCCAACAGTTCCGACATTGCCATTTACCACGCGCAGAATCATTTCCTTAAGCAGAATGCATTTATCTCTCCAAGACAGAAAACCATAATTAATTAAAGTTAAAATGAAGAACTTAAAGATTTGCTACATTATTAGATCCCTTTGAAAGAGTTAAATGTTCCCCTTCTCAGATCTCCTCTCTTCCTGTGCTTCAAGATAAGTACTGGGAGATTTATGTGCCATGAATTTCCAATTACCCATCTCCACCAGCTGGGCTGTCAATCACCACTTGTCTTATCCTGGATGTCTTCACCACCCCCACTTCCTTGTTGTGCACACAGAAACAAGCTTATTCTTCCAAAAAAGAGCTTACCACCAAGCAGGCGAATGCTGGGGTTTTTTATGTCCAGCTTCTGCTAGACAGAATTTCTGAATCAAATTACTGCCATCTCATCATTCCAACATATTCAAATAAAACCAGAGTTGCCATAGACTGTGAACAATTTAAGATTTCAAAGGCGAATTTATATCGTGCATCTTCCCAGTGTCCACTGAAGCAGAATTGATGAGCTCTCAAGAGCCACCCCTCCCCCACCGTTGACATCTGGAAGCAGGTGGGAGAATTCTAAATGATAACTGAAAGCACTTAGACACCACCAGAGCACAGAAAACAGCGCATCTGCAAATGCATGCTTACCTAATAGGTGTGAATTGGGAGGGGACAATATAAATGATGAAAGCTCTCCACTGCCTTTGACCATGGGTTTTTGTCTGAAGGATGGACATCAAAAAAAAAAAAAAAAAAAATTAAGGTATCAAAATTTCTTAAAAGGATTCTAGGAGATCTGAATATCAGTGTTGCCATTGAAATACCTGAAAACTAAATGACAACTGTCATGCAATGGTCAGGATTATAGTGGTGAGTCTTGACAGTACAGATTAATTTCTTATAATTGTGCCCCAAAGGTGTATCCATTCAACCAACCGACACTGAGTACTTACTATGTAAAAGGCTTAGATGTTAAGAGAGATACAAAAAGTAACTAATACAAGGCCTTCCCCCTAAGAACCCGGAGGAATATGTGAATAAATAATTTTAATAAAAAAATGTCATAAAAATGTAGTCAGTGAAATACTATGAGAATTCAGAAGAGGCAAGATCTTGCATCTGGTTGGAGGACAGAAATTCAAGGGCAACTTCACGGAAGAGAGGACTTTACCAACAATGAACCAAATCCAATCAAGAGCAGTATAGCACTGTGGCCCATCTTCTAGTTCTTGGGTTCCTCCTCTTCCTCCTCTCATACTTTGCTCTGCTTGTTTCTAGAGGTCAGGGCAGCAGCGAGGTAACTAAAATTCAAGCTCTCATTTTGTTGCTTATTTGAAGCATGGGTAATGCTGATGTATGGAGAGGTTTTGATTGCTAAAATGAAATCTAGGAACCACTTAATACTCGCTGCTCTGGGTCCCTGAGTGATCTAAATAATACAGGAGGCACATTCACATCTAGCAAAGAAATCAGTCCTTCTTTCCAGGTTCTGAGCCTGGAGACTGCTAGGCTGTCGAGACTGCCATGATACTGGGCAGCCTGTACAATGGAGTGAGCCTTCGCTCCCCATCTTGGCAAAGAGGGAAGTCATTGATGAGATGGAAAAGGCACTTCAACCTCTAGCTCAGCTCCATTGCATTCTGGGCTTCAAAACATCTATTAAATATTTCATCCATTTATTCCACTGATGGTCAAAAACCCATAAAAACAGATGGGCCATGACAAGTTGGACCTGATATGGACTAGGTCCATAGAAACTTCCAGAACTTGCTTTCCACTGCTAGGTCATCAGAGAGATGGTGGTAAACAGCATTGGCAGTGCTATCATTGACACGCAGAGCCCAAAGTTTATGGTTGACCTGTATACGAGATACAGTTAACCTTGAGAGCCAGTGTCTACAGTGACCCTCCCTCTGTAGCCATAGAACGAAGGGCTTGCTCTTTGCTCACAATCTCATTTAACCATTAAAAATTCTTAAATGCATGTATTGTTCTACCATTTCCCAGAGGTTGAATTAAGCCATGAAAACAGAAAGTAGATCCTCCAGACCCAAAACTTTTAAGAATAAAATCCAGGATGTGAATTCTGCTATTTCCAATTTCAAAGCCTGTGATTTTAACTATGTGTTCTTAGCCACATCTCTGTAATGCTACCCAGAGATCCTGTGGGAATTAGAGGTGGAATTGCCAATTTCTAACCTAGGGGAAGCTGTCAAGAATATGGGTCTAAGAGTTCCCATTGTGGCTCAGCAGAAACGAATCTGACTAGCATCCATGAGGACGCAGTAATATTTTATTTTATTTTATTTTATTTTATTTTATTTTATTTTATTTTATTTTATTTTATTTTATTTTTTGGTTTTTGGCAAAAAAAGCCAAAAAATAAAATAAAATAAAACAAAACAAAATAAAAGAAAACAAAATAAGGTTGGTCTAGACCTGGAAAAGCTGTCTCAACTATATTTCTACACGCTGGGTTTGGTTGTGACCACTGAACCCGGAGAAGCCCCTAAGTGGTCTCTTTCCTCTAACTCCTCATGTCTTGTCTCAGCGCCCCATGTACCAGGAGCAGCTGCACATGATCGACCATCCACCCAGCAGAAACCTGCTAGAGACTGAAAGCGACCTGCTCAGACAGGAATTCTCCACCTCCCTGGAACCTCATGCCCGGGTGCCACCCCAGAGACTGTGGGTCTGGAGCAGGACCTAGATGTTCAAAATATCCCAGGTGTGCCCCCAAGAATTGTTGTGTTAAAGGAAATAAAGGGTTGGAGGCCTCTTCTTCTTTCCACAAGAGTTTTAAGGCCTCTTCTTTGCTCAAGAGAGCAGCCGATTCCATCTCACACGTTTGTGGCAGCACATGAATACATAGATTAGATATAAAGATATATCCCTCCCCATCTCAAGAAGAGAACACTTTTCCAATTGTAGCCAAAAATTTAAAGAGAAGGGAGAGAAAGGCAACAAAGGAAAAAGTTTTCAGAAAATTAAAATATGTTTTTATTTTTGTCTTCTTTTTTGGCCACCCCTCAGCACATGGAGTTCTCAGGCCAGGAATCAGATATGAGCTGCAGTTTCAACCTGCGCTGAAGCTGTGAGAACACTGGAGCCTTAACCGACAGTGCCAGGCCAGGGATCAACCCTGTGTCCTGGTGCTAAAGACACACAACCAGGCCAGGGATCAAATCTGCGTCCTGGTGCTAAACACACCACTGATTCTACTGCGCTACAGCAGGAACTCCAAAAATATGTTTTTAAATTAAACATAAAATCAATGATCATCATGGGATTCTTTTATTGTTTCAACTGAGAGGATGTGTTTTTTGACCCTGCATCCATAATTCAGTGAAAGAATTGGATACAGACATTGCCCAGGCCAGGATGGTAAACACGCAGTCTGTAAGGCACTACTTCCCTCTGCCTGCACACCGCCCACAGTGCCCCCCACCAATCCAGCGAAGCCTCTGGCAGAGCTAAAAGCAGCCTCACACACACTTAACATGCGTGCTCCTAGCAGCCTCTGTGAACCAAGTTTGTGTCTGAACTGCCCAATCTTCCATCCCCGTGTTAGGCTAGACACACCTCCAGGTGAAGAATGATCTCATTCTGCCTTATACCCACTAGTTCCACCCAGAAGAGTTTATGACAGGTAGTAAATGCTCAGTAAGTGCAAGTTGAATGAGTACATGAGGCAGCAACATGGGAACTGCGTTTGATAGAAAATCTCCAGCACTCTGATGTCCTGCTCGTAGCAAGCAGAGATTTCAAGTTTGCTCCTGATGAGGGGATCACAAAGACCTTGAGAGAAGAAGCCCTGCCTATGGCCACTGAACAAAGCGAGCAAACTACACCAGAGAGATCAATAGGGATTGACAGCGATTACGCAGCTCGGCAACATCTTTCAACTATCTGCTGAAAACGACAAGACTTAGAGGAGGGAAGCAGGGAGGAGGACATGCCTGGAATCAACATCATGACAACGGCCTGACTCCAGGCTCTGCAGGGTATTTTATTTTTAGTTCATTTTCAAAAACAAACAAACAAACAAACAGGGGTGGGGATAGGGTAAAGGATTTGCATGGCTTACAAAATCTTACATAATCCAGCAAGATGATTTAAACAGAACTATATACGTAAGAAAGGGCACAAAGAAGTTCATTTTTAGTGCAAGAGGTAGACAGCAACAGAGAGTAACCCTCGACTGCTGTCTCCTCTTCGGCCTGATACCCACGTGTCTCTCAAGGTGTCAGTCCCATGTCACTTCCCCTTGGATGCCCTCTCTGATGTACAGTCCTACGTGGGCTCACACTTCATTCCACTACAGCATGAAGGGCACTGGCTTATGGATCTGCCTCTATCCCTCAGACGCCTTAGCAGTACAATAGCCGTGGGGACCTAACACTGTTGGCTGGATAGTGCTGTGGACAGAATACTGCACCCCCTCAAATTCATATACGGCAGCCTCAACCCCAGTATGGCTGTATTTGGAGATAGTGCCTCTAAATAAATGATTAAGGTCAAATGAGGTCATATGGATGGGGCCCAGATGTGACAGAGTCAGTGCCCTTTTAGGAAGACATGCCAGAGGCACCAGATAAAGCTCGCTCTCTCTCTCTCTGTGTCTATCTCTCTGTCTCTCTGTCTGTCCCTCTCTCCCATTTGCGCCCCATGTGCACTCACCAAAGAGGGACCTGTGAGGAGAAATCGAGAAGTCAGGAATATGGCCCTCGCCAGAAACTAAATAGGCTGAAATCTAGATCTTGGATTTCTACCCTCCAGAACTGTGAGAAAACAAATTTCTGTGGCTTTAATCACCAGGTCTGTGGTATCCTGTTCCAGAAGCCTGAGGTGATGAAAACAACAAAAACTGAAGTACTTCATATAATATGGTGGAAAAGGCACCTTTTTTTTTTTTTGTTTTAGGGCCGCACCTGTGGCATATGGAAGTTTCCAGTCTACAGGGGTCCAATCGGAGCTGCACTTGCCAGCCTAAAGCACAGCCACAGCAACGTGGGATCCAAGCTCCAAGCCTGGTCTGCGACGTACATCACAGCTCACAGGCAACACCAGATCCCTGACCCACCCACATCCTCAGGAATACTAGTGGGATTCATTTCCGCTGCACCACAGTGGGAACTCCCAAAGGCACTTAATTTGAAATCTGGATCTCTATCCAACTATGTGTTTGAAGGTAAGTGACTTTAGCCTAATATTTTGTTTCCTTCTCTCTAATATAGACAAGATAAAACCTACTTTATCTATTCTTAGTGACACTAGAAAGATACGAGAACCCCTCCCTAATTAAAGAGCTTTATAAATGCAAGGCTGCGCAGCATTATTTTACAAACAGGGCTGGGGTCCTTTCCTACATGCTCCAGCAATCGGTCTCCAGGGGCCACGGGCTCTGAAAGCGCTCTGGATCCTCTCCTAGAGAACTCTCCTCCCCCCGCAGCCATTATTTTCTCATTGCTCAATTAAGAAGCCAATGGCTAATAAATTAACTAAAAGGGTATGTACTGTATATTCAAATTGGAAAAAGAAAAAAACTACAGAAAATCTGAGGCTCAACTCCACAATGGTAACTGCTTATAATAAGGTCAGGTGGTTACAGGCATGATTATAATTTTCTTCTTTATATCATGTACATTCTCTACGTCTGCAACAAATGATTGAATTACTTTTGAATTAAGAGAAAGAAAGAAAAAAAAAAAAAAGCAGGGCGAAGGCTATTGACTTTTCTAAAGAATAGACTGATTCCCTTTCCCAGCAAGCTCACCCACTGCCCGCCTCCCTCCCCCAGAGGAGAGAAGAGAGCTCCATGGAGAGGGTGGAAGGCTTCACCTCTCTGCCAGGGCCCCACTCCCCTCTCTGCCTTCCAGGGCCACCCTTTTTCAGGAAACCAGAGAGGTCCTGGGAGCGCACCCATCACTGTTCCCAAATTGCTCTTCTCCATCAGCTCAGGTCACTGAGAGCTGATTTTATCCCCAAATGTTCCAGAAGTCCAACTCATCCTTCTGGCTTTTTTTTTTTTTTTTTTTTTAATCTTTTCAGGGCCACACCGCAGCTTTTGGAGGCTCCCAGGCTAGGGGTCAAATCGGAGCTGCAGCTGCTGGCCTACGCCACAGCTCACAGCAATGCTGGATCCTTAACCCGCTGAGTGAGGCCAGGGATCAAACCCATGTAGTTATGGATACTAGTCAGATTCCTTATCACTGAGTCATGATGGAAACTCATCATCCTGCCCTTCTTAAAACACCTCTGCTTTCAGAGTTTGGTAGAAAACGCCAGCTCTTGCCCAAAGCAGACATCTAGCCCACTGCCAGGTACACAGAAGGCTCTCAATAAATATCAGTTCTTTTCCTTGCGACTGGGCCACACCTAAACCCCCCTTTGAGATAAAAGTGTCATTTCACGTGCATAGAAATGTGCTCTACACAGCGCAGTCTAAAACTTCTCGTACAGTCACAGAGATAGGCAGTGGCAGAAACTGCATTTGCTTAATAAACACAGTGGCATCTCCATTCTGTGGTTTAAAACAACACATGCTAATTTTCTGCAAGACAGAAGGCGAGTGTCACACAAATTAAATTTCCTCATAGACAAAAGCAGCTGTCTCACCTCACTTCCATCCCCATGGTCATGTTCAACAGCTCCAGCTTTGAAACTACCGCTGGAGGTATGTTTAAATTGGAAGGAAAATACAGATCTGGACATCTGGATTCATTAAAAAATAACCTATTCCCTTCTCTCCCTAAGGATAATAATGATAAACTCACACTTAATGTAGTCACACACTTAGGCTACACACTTAGCATAATTTTTTTAAAAAAAAATTCTTCTTTTTATCATTAATATAAGAATATGTTTAACCAACAGGCTATGTCTTGATTAGAGACCATCAATATCCATCAATAAATATACTTGTTTGGATTTCAGATCCATGGTGAAGTTTTGCCTTGGAACAGGTAAGAGCGATTAAAAGATGGACCAAACTTTCCACTGCTGGCATCCACATGTACAAGTCCTACTGAAGTTAACATTGTGCTTCAGGGAATAAACTGCAACTATAAAAGCAAATCATGGAGTTCCCGTCGTGGCACAGCGGAAACAAATCCGACTAGGAACCATGAGGTTGTGGGTTTGATCCCTGGCCTCGCTCAGTGGGTTAAGGATCTGGCGTTGCCATGAGCCGTGGTGTAGGTCGCAGACGTGGCTCGGATTCCGTGTTGCTGTGGCTCTGGTGTAGGTCGGCAGCTACAGCTCCACTTAGATCCCAAGCCTGGGAACCTCCATATGCCATGGTTGTGGCCCTAGAAAAGGCAAAAAAAAAAAAAAAAAAAAAAAAAAAAGATAAAATAAAATAAAATAAAAGCAAATCACGACACTGCTAACCATCCTACTGAAAAAAATCACTGCAAAAATTGCACTTCAGGTGTATTCTTGTTCCTAGGCTGAGTCTTCACGTGCAAGTAGAGTTCACCGTCCAGAGGGATGTGGAGGGGCCATTTCACAGGAGAGGGAGCCAAGCACACAAAAGGCCAGGGTGAAGAAGCATACAGTACACTGAAGAACCTGCATATTTTCTCTGCCGACTCAAGCACATGCAATAAGTGATACAGGGTCTTTCAAACCCATTTCAGCTCTGAATTCTGGCTAGGCGATCAGAGTAGGTCCTGGGCCTTTTGCTGTGGCTCAGACCTGAGAAAGCAGAAATACCTTTTGGCCATCAGAGCAGGACGTACATTTAGACCAAAATGCTTTGTCTAGAGAGAGGCCGGAGGCAGGCACTGTCTCTCTGGCCAGCAGAGTTACAGACTCGGAGCGCCTCTTCCCAGCTGAGTTTCCAGTGAGCTCACTTTCTCCCCTCCCCAGCCTGAAGCCCAGAGCTGAGCCCAGAAGCCGAGGGTCTGGACGGGAGATGGGCCCAGCCCTTGAGGAATGGATCCACGCTGGCCTGCCCTCCTTCCCCTTTCCCACAGGACCTGATCTCATGAATGTGAGTATCAGGCTCCAGGGCAGAAGCACCTGCCTGGTGAGAAAGGAAAGACCTACCCAGGGAATTCCTGGGGAGTCAGTCCTTTTGACAAGAGCAGAGCGGTTCACACGTCTCCTGACTTGGCCACCTGCTCACCTTTGAACTTGACAGGTGGCTTAAGCTCTTTAAACCTTATGTCCTCATCTGCAAAATGAACAACAACCAAAAAATGCCCACCTACCTCAGAGACAAAGAGAGAGAGAAAGATAAGGAGAGAGAGAGAGAGAGTGTATAATAAAAAGCATTTAGCAGAGTATAATGCAGAGTAAAGGGTTAGTAAGGGTTAAATGTTGTTCCTATGGCGGGTCCCTTTAAAAGGACAGCTATGGGGCGTCTGGTTTCTCATATATCTTTGCAAGTCCTCCAAGCCTTTCAAGCACATGTTTATAATATCACCACCATACTTATGTGAAAAGTCCCTGACTGGTGAGACAAGAGAAGCCACATTGGTTGTTGGAAGGCGGCTGGTGTGCAGCGCTAAAGAAGGCACTATCTAAACAAAATCCATTCCTTCTGTTGTGAGCTTGGAATATCTCTTATTAAATATTAACACCACAGAAAACAGAACTTTTGAGCCATGAAAAAAAGCAGATTCTGCTGGAAAGCATTCATTCATGTATTCCAGGCACTGATGGCTTATTACAGATCAGGCACCATTAAGGAGCTAGTGATACAGGCCCAGACCAAAAGCAGGTGATAATCTTTGCCCCAGAGGGGTTTACATACGAGTGGAAGGGGCTGGGAGAGAAATGAAGAAAATAACTAAATATATGATGCTAGGAACTGCGGACAGAAAGAAGACAGGAAAGGGAGAGAGGTAGCCTGGCGGTAGGGAACAATTCTCAACAGGGCATTCAGGGAAGCTGTGACCGAGAGGGACCCCTGAATAAGTCAAGGATGTGGGGGAGCCAGCTACGAAGATATGCAGGGGAGAGGAGGCCGGGCTGAAGATGCAGCCCAAGGAAAGGTCCCCAGGTGGGAGCAGACCTGCTCTTCTGGAGGGACAGAAGTGAGGACCCTGAGGCACGAATGGGGAAAACAAATTCAGAGAGAAACAGGGACCTATTCTGTGGCGTCTTCGCCAAGGGGACTCAGAGCCGGACAGGAAGCCGTTGGTGTTTTGGGCAGGGGAGAGAGATGCTCTGATGAAGGCTTGGCAACATGACTGAGCTGAGGTGTGGAAAAAGGACCACACCACAGAAGGGGAGAAGTCAGGAGATCCGTCAAGAGGCTGTTGCAATAATCTAAGAAGGAGATAACAGTGATTTGAACGGAGGTGGGAGCAATGAAAAGTGGTCAGATTCTGGAGCTATTTAACTTTTAGAATAAATATGTTTAATAGAGAAATACACAACTTGTAAATACGATTTATAGGTTTCTATTAACATTGATAATATATATCATGATTGACATATACACATACAGACGTACATATGCATGTATGTACATATCATGGAGCCTCCAAGCTGGAAGGATGACACAGCCACCACTCCCGAGGAAGACGGCAGGAGAAGCAAGTGTGTGGGGAAAAGGGCTGCAGATTCATACTGGACCTGTGAAGTTTCAGATCCCTTTAAAAATCCCATTTGGGTGTTGAGTGAACCACTGAATATTAGAGGCCAGAGGATGAGGCAGAGTCCAGCTGGCGCTCTGTGTTCAGGATGTGTACACGGCATTGACACCCATGAGACTGGAGATCACTGAGCAGTAAATCTCAGAAGAGAACTGAGAATTGACTCCAGGGCGCCCCAATGCTCAGCAACAAAGGGGGGAGCAGGAGAGGAGTTCCGGCTGTGGCGCAACAGGATTGGTGGCATCTTGGGAGCGCTGGGACACAGATTCTAGCCCCTGCCCCGCACAGTGGGTTAAGGATCTGGTGTTGCTGCAGCTGCAGCTTAGGTCACAACTGTGGCTCAGATCTGATCCCTGGCCAGGGAACTCCATGAGCCTTAGGGCAGCCAAAAACAAAAAGAAAAAAAAAAAAAAAAAAGGAGAGCAGGGACATCAGCAGGGAGGCTGAGAAGGAACAGGCAGAGGGGTAGAAGGAAAGCCAGTGTTTCCTTCCATGAAAGATGAGCCTCAAGGAAGAGGAAGAATTGGTGGATTGTGACAAGCGCTGCTGATGGGTCAGATAAGAGGAGGGCTGAGCCCTGACCACTGGATATGGTGGCCACCAAGCCATGGATGACGCTGAGAAGAATGATTTCGGTGGAGTGATAAGGATGAAACGGAACGGGAGTGAAAGAGACAAGAATAAGCAACTCTTTAAGGAGTTGTATTGAAAGGGGAGCAGAAAATGGGGCAGTGTCTGGAGGGAGATGTGCAATCAAAGGAAGGGCTTTTGAAAGATAAGAGGGATTCCAACACATATGCGGGCCTGTAGAAAGTAACAGAAAGCAGAGGGGGTCACAGGAGCGGGGGAGGGGGAAAGGGGGGCAATAGGAATTTCCATTCACAATCAAGGGACCTAGAAATGGGTCCCCAGACCTGAGCCTGGAACGAAAACACAGGTCAGAAGCAAGAAAAATTGTCCCTACCACCACAAGCACTGGAGTTGGACCTGGGGGATTAACCTTTCAAACACTGTAAGTTTCCAAAATGCCAGTCAACGCAGGTGACACAAACCACCAAAGAGGCAATAGAGAGAACACGTGCTCTTGGTTGGACCCCTGAAAGGTTATCCATGATCATTTTTATAGCCCTCAGCTCTCTGCCTCAAGGCCTGACCTAGTCCCTTGATGCCTGAGCCCTGCAAGCAGGGCCTGGTGCTCACAGAAGATTATGGTCAGGCTCCAGTAGTTCTGAGGTGGAGTTGTCAGCACATTCCCGGGGAATCCAAAGGGAGTTGGTGACGTGGGAACCCTTTCTTTTCCTAGATCAGGTTTAGCTGCCCCTTCACCAAAGAGCTAAGCTAGTGTGGTTCCCAGCAAACCAGGAACATAAAACAATGCAACTATTTGATTTATGAGGCTCACGCCTTAGCAACATTGTTTGAATACCTATAGGCACAGGGACAGAATTTTAGATGCTATAGGTTTGTTTTAGTTTCAATGAGGTCTTTATCTTCATGCAACTCCAAAGTTGAGGGGTCAGGGCAGGAAGGCCAGCAAGAGAGGCAGACGTGTGCAGATCTGCAACATGGATAAACACGCAGGTGACAAGCATGAACATGTTAAACCCAGAATGTCTGAATGCAGTCACTTATTGATGTACCGCCCTGATGCAGGAAAGATTTGAAATGAGGAAAGGACTGAATAAACCAGCTTGTCGAGCTGAAGGACAGGAAAGGCAAGAACAGACTCAGGCACTGATTGGCTCTAAGGCTCCAAGGATGTCCTTTCTGAACTCAGAGCCACAGTTCCCTGGTCTCCAAAGCAGGAGACAGAACCACATGAACTCAAGGTCTCCTCTACCTCAACACAATTTTTTTTCCCTTTTCTTATTTGGCTGCCCCACAGCATATGGAGCTCCCAGGCCAAGGATCAGATCCAAGCCACAGTGGCAACCTAGGCCACAGCTGGAACAACACCGGATCCTTAACTCACTGTCCTGGGCCAGGAATCAAACCTGAGTTCAGAGCTCCGGAAATGCAGCCGATCCCATTGTGCCACAGCGGGAACTCCGACCTCAACACTTTTCTTTTGTTAAAGCTCGCAATTCATCTTATTTTCCAAAAGGTATTTATCGGCCCAGCAGTGAGTGCCATTTTACGAATTTCTGCTTCCATGCACACACCTCTAGAAGAGATAATCCATTCATTCTGGAACTTTTCCGCACCAGCCAAATGGCCTCAAACTTGAGCCACTTTAACGAATGCCCCCGCCCCCAGTTCCATGGCATCTCCGAGGTGTTCAGTGCACAGCAGATACATTCTGGAAGACAGCTGCCCCCTGGCCCATGGGATACTCTGGAGCAGACTGGCTCTTTCCAAGCCAGTACCATAGAGTAGAAGAGGCTACAAGGGCTGGGCAACAGCAGCTTAAAAGTCTGACTCCACCAAGCAGCTCCTGGAGAGCAGAGCTTGCTTCTCAAAGAGATAACATGATCACCACTCCTGGGCATCTCTCCAGACAAAACTGTAATTCAAAAAGATACCCACACCCCTATGTTCACTGCAGCACTATTCACAATAGCCAAGACATGGAAACAACTTAAATATCCACCGATAGATGAATGGATTAAGAATATGTGGTACAGATATACAGTGGAATACTACTCAGCCATGAAAAAGAATGAAATAATGCCTTTTGCAGCAACATGGATGCAACTAGAGATTCACATACTAAGTGAAGTAAGTCAGAAAGAGAAAGACAAAAACCATAGGATATCACCTATGTGTAGCATCTAAAATGTTGCACAAATGAACCTATCTACAGAACAGAAACAGACTCACAGACATGGAGAAGAGACTTATGATTTGCCAAGGGGGAGGGGGAAGGAGTGGGATGGACTGGAAGTTTGGGGTTGGTAGATGCAACCTATTACATTTAGCATGGATAAGCAACGAGGTCCTACTGTACAGCACAGGAAACTATATCAGTTTCTTGGGATACAAAATGATGGAAGATAGTATGAGGAAAAAAAAAGTATATATATGTATGACTGGGTCACTGTGCTGTACAGCATAAATGGGCACAACACTGTAAATCGACTCTAATAAACAATAAAATAATGAAATATCATGGCTGCTAGTTGAAGAAGAAAAGGAAGAAATCCAGGAGATCACGTGGACGGGAACACATGTATTTGGAAGGGTGAGGAGAGATCCTAAACCAAGGAGGACAAATGTGCAACAGAAGCTTTAGAAGATGTGGGATCTGCTTATAATTTCTGCATGAAATTCTACTTCTTGACAGCAGCCTTTCCGACTCAAACAGCAAGATGGGAAACCCAGATCTAAATATGGCTACTGTACAAAATATTCTACGGCACACCAAGGAGAAGTAGAACAGTTACAAAGGACTCCTAGCGCTTCTCAACAAGTCTCCCAACCACACTGTACATTTCCTACCTTAAATATCACAGCAGGTTCTCGCTCCCAACCACCTAAGTATGTAGATTTTTAAACACCACTTAAACGATCTTCTCCCCAAAGAATTAAATTACCATTTATAGCCTATTCCTCTATTAAAAATTAATGAATTTACTAGCTCCTAGGATGGAGCCCTTCATTTGCTGCATAATGAAAAAAGCTTTGATCTGCAATTCTCCAAGGCTGCGATTGTTTTTATTCTTCAGTTCTTCTCATTAAAAATAAATACCTCCATTCTCTAAGATACACCTGCAAAGCACTTAAAACACCCATTTGAACAATAGGAAGCCTATTTTCGTCTCCCTGCAAAAGAATCTACTGTATAAAGTGTTTCTGCAGTTGGGAAAAGCACTTTTCTTCAGGACCCAGGCACCATTCTGGGTGGTGAAGGACCAAAATTGCAGGTTTGTAACTAATCAGTATTTACAGAGCAAGCTCAAAGGGCAATTTCTTAAAGCCAACGATCTGAGCTGTAATCAGAATTCCTCACACATTGTCTTTTGCTCAAGAGGGAGGAAGGGGCCAATGTGAAGTCACAGTTTGATTCAGTGAATACTTCAGGCAACACCCCTAATGCAGCCCAAGCCACCAGGAGCAGTTTTTCTTAAACAGATGCCACAAGCCTTAATAGGAAAAGGCAAATGAGCCCTTCGTGTATAACCAAAAAAATGGCTGGCCACAGCTATTGAGTTTTTTCTCCCCTGATATCGCTATCGTCAAATGCTCATCATCAGCCCCTAAGTGTTTTATGTATTATTAAGACAAGGGAATTGTGAGGCTTTTCAACACCAACTGGTTATCAGAGACTATTGCCACTTCATGTGTGGTCATTCAGGAAAATAGCTACACCAAAAACACATTCTGTGTTAAGATAGCAGGACCCATTACACTCCAGTAACTATTTGCTGATTACGTACAGAACAAACAGAGCAAGTTTCCCCATGGATATAAGGGGAGGTTTCTCAAAGCTATTTCCAGAATCTGAGCATTCACATCCTTTACTCATCTCTAGATTATCCAGGCTTCTGCGACATGAAATTTAGAATAATCAAAAACCCTGGATGGTTCCTGTCACTGGCACTGATGACCTGCCTAGAAGTCAATAAAATAGACTTGGACCCTGAATTTTTCCAATCCACAGACCCTGCATACAGAATCTCTGCAATCAATCAGCTGCTGGAATGACAAAGCATCACCAGCAATGTCTATTCCCACTGCCAAAACTGGGGAGGGTTTCCCATTAGGAAGCATCTCTGATCTGAAGCCTGGAGCCAACAGCAAAGGGAGGCAGTCAGTCCCCAGCGAGGGGAGGGGAGTCACGCTGTAGTCAAGCAGCAGCTTTTGCCAACACTCTCATGTTGAGGAAGAGCATTAGCAGTGGTACTCAAGACTGCTGCCAAGCTGTTCACCCACTGCCTGCCATCCTGCCCATCACATCGCATCACCCTCTGAGGAGCCAGGAAGCAAAGTGGAACATTCTAGAAAACAGAATCCCCCAATAAGCCGCCATGTCCACTGTCTACTGCCTCAATTCGACACACGTACGCAAGCACAGAAGTGACTAAAGAGAATTTTTCTTAATTTTGGCACTGAATTAAAAATATATGAATGCCTCTTCTTAGGAGACGAAACACTGACATGCGCAGCAGAACCAGAGAGAAGATTCTTCTGCCAAGATGACTGCTTTTCCCTAAGTATAAAAGAAATCATTCCACATGTGCCTCAAAGGGATCAGTTCATAAAAGCAGAGGAGACATGTCTGTCCCCAGATGTCACACAGATGACCAAATGGCCACTTGCGTTGAACTCCTCCAATGAGCGGCACTGGGGCTGCGAGAAGGGGGCGCCCCTCTTGAAGAGCAGAGGCGCAGCGCTGCACAAGCTCTCCTGTTACTTCCACCCAGTATCCTCGCTCTTTCTCTTTCCTGCACAGAGCCAACTGACTCCAGTTCTAGAAAGCCTAACCATTTGGCAACACAACAGTAATAATAATAATAATAATATAATACTGTGTTAACAGACACCAGCTTGCCCCTCGTAAAAACTGGACGTGCAGACAAGTGTGTGTCTAAGTGGAAAAACAAACAGACTGGGTATGTTTTCAGAAGTTGTAATCTTCGCTGTGCACATGCAACTCATAAGGAGAGGCTGCAGAGCAGCCTTAACTGCCCTGAGCTCTCTCATCCTTCCCTATTTATTTATTTTTAAATTGTATAATGATTTTTATTTTTTCCCATTATAGCTGGTTTACAGTGTTCTGTCAATTTCCTACTGCACCCATGTTCTGTATCAATTTTCTATGGCAAGGTGATCCAGGGACACACACATGTATACATTCTTCTCACATTATTATGCTCCATCATACGTGACTAGACATAGTTCCCGGTGCTACGCAGCAGGATCTCATTGCTCATCCGTTCCAAAGGCAAGAGTCTGCATTATTAATTAATTTATTATTTATTTTTAGGGCCGCCTGTGGAAGGTTCCAAGCTAGGGAGGGGTCGAATCAGAGGTACAATTGCCAGCCTATGTCATGGCCACAGCCACACCAGATCCGAGCCACCTCTGCAACCTACACCACAGCTCACGGCAATGCCGGATCCTTTACCCACTGAGCGGGGCCAGGCGTCGAACCTCGTACTCATGGGTACTAGTTTGGTTCATTGGAACTCCCTCACCCTCCATATTTCAAAGGGAAGACAGCCGCCTCTGACTTGACCACACAGACTTCACTTTCTGAACCACTCCTTCCTTCATGTTCCAGAGATAACCACTGATATGATGTCTGCCCTGCTGTTTCTGTTTCCTCCAAGCCTCATGGCATAAAGAAACCAAGAAGATAATACCTGTAGTATCATTTTCCTCACAGAAAATTCTATCACGCATAAGCTGTGAGCATCTAACGCAGACCTAGATGGAAACTTCTGTGTGATATCTCCGAGGTAGCACTGTCTTTGGCTGTATGTCACCAATTCATTTGCACTTAGACAGTAGTTACAGAGGCCCTTCCATGGGCCAGCACGGTCCCCCACCTGGGGAAACAAAGCCACCTCGGCCAGTCGCAGCCATCTGTGAAGAAGACGGACCTGCAAGCATTCCTAGGACAGTATTTAAGGTACCACCACTGAAAGCATGTGCAAAGAGCTGAGGGCTGGAGCAATAAAGTCTTCCAAGCACCCAGCCTCTGCAAAGTTTCTCTAAAAACAATCAGACGAACAAACAAAAACCAACACAGGTCTCTTCAAACGCCATGTCCCAAGACTGGCAAATGAAAACAACAGGCAAATAGCCTAAGGTGCACTGGGACCATTCCAAGGGCCCTGGCTACCTTCCCCATCCCGGTCCTTCTCAGTCCTGGGCTCCTTCGAGGACTTTCCAGGCTCTAATCCTTGTAATGTGATAGTCCCATTCTGACCCTTCACCTTTCTTTACCTAAAAACCTAAGAAATGGAGTCTTTAGAACGGATGACAAGGCCAGTGAGCTGCAACATTATTGCCTATTTGTTGCCTCTTCGGCGAAACCATATGGGGCCCCAACTCCTTTTCCAATGCGATTTCCATTTTCCTACCTTTGTGAACCCCACACTCCATCCAAAAGGAATCCCTCCTGGAATCACAGAGGCGTTACCCTTTCCCATTTCCACCTCTTTAATATGCTGCATCTATTGCTATGATGTTATCCCTTTTTCTTCATGTCCATTCTTCAAAGCCAGCTCAAATGCCACCTCCTCTACCATCTTCCCAATGAAATTGTACTTCATTCGGCACCTGACTTTCTTATGTGCTTATTTATTCACCACATTTATTAAAACCTACCCTGTGCTATGCCTAGAACTAGGGAGGTAGAGATGAATGAACAGAATTTGCTCCAAGCCCTCAAAAAACTCAGAGACATGTCCACACAGAAATGCAATACAATAGGATACAAGATTTAATGAAGTCCCAAGAAATCTTTTGTGTCCCAAGACGCAAAAGAAAAAAAAAAATCATCTGCTTTAGTGATTCAGCAAAGACTTTAATGAAGAGGTCATATCGCACTTCCTAGACTTTAAGTTACTTTAGGGCAAGACCAGCGACTAGCTCGTTCCGTCAATCTGTGATATACAGGAATAAATGCATGGATGAATGAATGACAGAGCAAACTCACCCTGGAGCTCTCATTTTATACAAGGCCGCTTTAACGAATACCTCCAGAAAGTACCACACTCCCAGTCTCACTGAGAAGTACATCACGAGGTATCCCTGAATTGAAGGCTAGACCAGAAACTTATCCTAGTGAATAGGCCATCATTAACTGTAAAAGTCACAAAAGACACTGGGTCCAACTCTTTAGGGCATTCACTGAACTGCTAGCTAAAAAGGCCCTGAAATCCAAACTATGAAAGTTAACGAGCAGACAATCTAGGCGGTGTCACAGAGCCAGTGTCTTGATAGAACCAGGCTTACCCGACTGTCACAGCATCTAGGATGCTTCAGAAAATGATTTCAGGTTTAATTCTTGAGGTGGTGGTTGAGTGTCAAAAAAGGTGATTGATGAACTTTGTAACACTCCAACCTACATGTCAAGTAAAAAAATCAGAACGCCTCTCAACTCAGGGGCAAAGCCTGCCACGGGTAAGTAAGTTCTCAGATTTGATTTTGCTTTAATGGGAATAAAATGGTGAGTGGTATGATCTGTTCTGGGGAGATAACCCCAAGATGATGGAGGAAGATTTTTTTTCCAGAGAATTGGTCTGGGCTGTAGACAGAGCACTGAACTAGGATTTATACAGGAGTCAAATTCCAAAGATCAGGTGGTCCCATCGTGGCTCAGCGGAAACCAATCTGACTAGCATCCATGAAGACACAGGTTCGATCCCCGGCCTCACCGTGCTTAGTGGGTTAAGCATCAGGCATTGCTGGGAGCTGTGCTATAGGCTGCAGACACAGCTCCGATCTGATGTGGCTGTGGCTGTGGCATAGGCCAGCAGCTACAGCTCTGATTCGACCCCTAGTCTGGGAACCTCCATATGCCCCGTGCGGAGGCAGCCCTGGAAAAAAAAAAAAAAAAAGAATTTCAAAGATGTTGCAGTACCAGCCTTGCAGCTTAATTGTGACTATAGAGAAGTCATTCAACCCCCTATACCCTAGGCTTCTCATCCAAAAAACATGGATAAGCATGCTCGCTTCAAAAGGCTTATTTCTATAAACGTTAAATCAGATTGTAAATTTCAGGTAAAAACAATGGATGCAAGACAGAGCCGCCAGTCTTGAAGGCCCATCCAATGCGGAAATCACTTGCGTTCACAGCAAAGGTCACAGGAAGAAAGATTCGTTTTTACTTCCCAAACAGCCTCTTTAGAGGAGCCAAAGAGAATTACTAATCTTGTTCCACAAATGAGGCAACAGCATAAGAAGCTGATTCTGTCTTCCAAGTATCTCTGCACCACTTTCCACTGTAAACCCTCATGTAAGCTCACGGCTCCAGGACCTCCTGTCACTCAAACCCAGCCCCTTATCAATTCACCTGAGGTGCATTTCAACAGACTCCCAGGGGATCTACCTGCTTCTGTACCTCCCCGACTCCAGGTCTTCCTCACTGCACATCACCTTTTCCAAAACTTTACCATACAGCCTTGTCTAATCTCCACTGGCTCAAGCCTCCACCTACTCAAGTCTTTAAGTAAAACTACAAACTGCTTCCTCTGTCATTCCCTCCAATCCCCTTCTTTGGAACTACAACAAATGATCTCTTTAGTGTCTTCAAAGTTCGCTTTTGTTTTTTTCTCTGGCCATGCCCACTGTCCACTCTTTTCTATACCACTCTCCAGATCTTGCCCAGGTGTCAAGACCAGGCTCAGATTTTACTTCCCCCCAAGAAGCCTTCATAGATACACCTGGAGGAAATCAAGTCTTCTAGTTCTCAAATTCCCCCTGGACACGGTCAGTATTTTTATCATTGCACGTATCCAAGTTCATGGTCTAGTTTGTCTATATATAGTATCTCATATGAGACTGGGAAAAAATTCTACGGACCAGAGGCCATGCTTTGCCATCTTAATCTACAGTTCTTTAAAAAAATGAAGAAAAAATAAAATTGGAAAATTTCTTTTCCCAGAACTTCATGTCTCTAATCTGGTTTTTATTTTATTCTACCTTGCTGTATTGTAATCATCACCACTGGACATATATAATTTACATATTTATTTCTCTGTAACCTCCAATAGATAGTAGAGATGAATATTTGTTTTGTTTGCAACAAAACATAGTAGAGATGACTGGGTCTGGCTCTAGACGGTGTTCAGGCCATGTTCATGGAATACACAGTGAAGGATGAATGCAGTCGATTCCGTTCTCTGCAACGAGCAGGTACAAAATGCTCACCTACATTATTTTAAAGTTTTTTTGAAGTATAGTTTGATTGACAATGTTGTGATTACTCCTGCTGTACAACAAGGTAATTCAGTTATACATGTCCACACATCCATTCTTTTTCAGATTCTTTCCCCACATAGACTATCACAGAATATTGGGTAGAGTTCCCTGTGCTGTACAGCAGGTTGCTGTTGACCAATCATTCCATATGCCACAGTGTGCATGTGACAAAGGCCCATCAAGGGAAGAATGGAAAAGAAGATGTGGTACATATATACGATGGAATACTACTCAGCCATAAAAAGTATGAAATAACATCATTTGAATGTGAGGACTCTAGCTTCAAGTTTTAAGAAAAAGAGAATTCCAAACACACAGTCATTCCTCCCAGGTCTCAATGCTCTCCAGGTCTACTGTTTTGTTTTGTTTTTCCTATTTTAGAGAGCTTCAGTGTATTTTAATTTGTTTGAACTTAGTTTGTAGATGGATAATTACATTAGTAATCAGGAGGAATAATGTAATAATCAATCTGAAATTCTATATCCAGCCTTTTATATCATTGCTTGTTAATTATAATAATACCTACCACGTACTGAATTCTTATAACCATTAGAGATTGTGTTATAACATTTATGTGCATTTTTTTTTTTTTAATGGTATGGCTGCATATTGAAGTCCCAGGTCCAGGGCCACTCTTATTCCATGGTGGACCAGTGAGTGATTAGGGTGGCTGTCCAACTCCAGAAGAGGCTTCAATTAATGGTATATAGATTCATGACCTTTGACTGAGCACTTACCATAGGGCAGTCACTGTGCTGGGCTTTTGGGAAGAGTCATGTAGACTCCTGCCTGCCTTGAAAAAGATCACAGTCTCAGACTGGGGAGAGGTGAATAAATCAGTGACCAGTATCCAAGGTCAAAGATGCACAACTGAAGCTGAGCACAGGCCCTGTGGAAATGCTGCCAAGAGGTATTCCGATTGGTAGGGGAGTTCCTGGAAGGCTTCCCAGGCAGGTGGACCCTTGAACTCATTTGCCTGTGTTTCATTAGAAATGTTTTCTTGGGAGTTCCCATTGTGGCTCAGCAGTTAACCAACCTGACTAGTATCCATGAGGACGCAGGTTGAATCCCAGGCCTCACCTTGCTCAGGGGGTTAAGGATCCGGCATTGCCGTGAGCTGTGGTGTAGGTGGCAGACACAGTTTGGATCTGGCATTGCTGTGGCTGTGACGTAGGACAGCAGCTACAGCTCTGACTCGACCCTAGCCTGGGAACCTCCGTATGCTGCAGGTGCAGCTCTAAAAAGACCAAAAAAAAAAAAAAAAAAAAAAAAAAAAAAAAAAAAAACTAAAAGAAATGTTTCCTTAATGATAAGATACACACACAGTGCAGAAACTTAGAAACCATAATAAAGTATAGCGTGAAGACAAATTGTAATCACCTCTATACAATTCTATCACCCCAAGAGCTTTATCAGTTTTAAGATACTTCCTTCTAGTGATATTCTCCAATCTCTCTATCCCCCTCCTCACTAAAAGATATAAATGAGAATAAACTTACATGGGTTTGTGTTTTATAGTCTTTTAATTTAATATTATCTTATAGAGGTTCTCTGATGTTATGAAAATGTAAATCTAATGTAATATAAAAGCATACTACATAGCATTTATTAAAAAATTTCCCTACTATGGAATATTTAAGTTGTTTCAAATGCAATATTTTTGCTATTATAAATAGTAGTGATAAATATATTTGCATGTAAATATTTGTTCCAGTAAAAGAAATTCTTAGAAGTGGAATTAATAGGTCAAAGAGAATGTACGTATTTTAAATATGCTTGAGTTCTGAAAAAGAGGTAGAAGTAAAGGACTAGGAAAAGGAAGGGCCAAGTTGGCACAAGGAGCAGCATGCGGAGTTCCTGTCCTGGCTCAGCGGTTAACAAACCTGACTAGTACCCATGAGGAAGCAGGTTCGATTCCTGGCCTTGCTCAGTGGGTTAAGGATCCAGCATTGTCGTGAGCCGTGATGCAGGTTGCAGACATGGCTCAGATCCTGCTTTGCGGTGGCTGTGGTGTAGGCCAGTGGCTACAACTCCGATTCTACCCCTCCCTGGCCTGGGAACCTCCATATGCCATGGGTGCACCCTGAAATTAAAAGCAAAAAAAAAAAAAAAATGAGCAGCATGCATGAAGGTACACAGACATGAACACCATGACAACTTCCAGGAACTTCGAGTAATTTGTATGGCTATGTGGTAAAAGATGAAAAGTGTGTGTAAGTGGGGTAAAGGAGTGGCTGAATGGAGAGGAAGCCAAAGAGATGGTCAAAGACCGAATGAGAACCACAAATAGGCTTGGGAGCTGAGCTGTGAAAAGTTAGCTCCATCACAGAGTTAGTTATGAACACTCTGAAATGCTTTAAAGAAAGGAGGAAGATGATCATATGTGAGATTTAGAGGCCACACTTGTGGTGATGACATATTGGGGTGGGGGTGTCCATTGAAGGAGAAAAGACACCCTGCAGACCTACTCTAATCATCCAGGAGCAAGGTAACAGTGAGGCCCCAAAAGGAGCTCATCCGAAGGACATTAAGCTGCTTGACTCCGCACGATTTGGAGACTGATACCCACGACTGATGTCAGTGAAAGCACCCCTACCAAGGACACCTGCCACTGACCCCTCCCACTGAAGAGGGCAATCCACCCATGGACTGATGACGGTCAAGAGGGATCTCCATGTCCCTCTGCTCAATTCTGCTCTTCAGGTTCTCTTCAGGACCTTCGCTTTGTCAACTTCTACTCCGGGTCCCTCCTCACGCCTGACAGATGCTAAGTCCTCAGTACTTTAGAGCTTTGCCTCCAAACGGACCTCCCCTCGCCCTTTGACCTACGGAGGAGAAAAAGCCTTGGTTGTAGTCAGTGAAGGGGAGGCTGAGCCACACACTGGGATGGATCCCACCAACGATGGGAGGCTGGTGGGCCCCCAAAGGATACTTAGACAAATCTGCATACCTAAGGGCATCTAATGCACAGTATAAAAGGCTTCAAAAGTCTTACAGAAGAGGTATAATCGGGTAACTGTAAAGGAAAGGATATCACTTTTCTTTGGACCCATCTTCGCACAACTTGTGCTAGACTTCCCCCTACTTGGTCCCAGTATTTCCTAATTCAGAGCTATTGTTTCCCTTCCCTCTTTTGACAGTTGTGTGGTCCATTGCATCCAGCAGTGCCCACTCCGGAGGACAGGCTGTAAATATGCAGGAGGAAACAGGACACACAATCAACAAACACTTGTACTGACCATCCTCGAGACAGACTGTCTCCTGCAATGGGCTGGGCTCCAGGAACTTGTCCCTCCTTCTACCACGTCTTCTCTAATTGGCATGCACGAAAAGGGAGCTAACATGAATCATGGCATGCTGCAAATTAATTTTGTGCAAATAGGATTCAAAACTAAATAGCTGAATCACAACTCATTTTTACTCAACCATTTATCCTGACAGTTGCTTATAATTTGCTTATAGAGGAATAGCATATATAAAAAATATATATCATAATTGTATTAGGTATATGAATGTCTGTATATGTGTCTCAGTACTTCATAAAAAGCACATACATAAAATGTTTATATATATAATTGTTTAGCTGCCACAGCTTCCAATCTCCATTGTATATTATCCGAAATTATTTCTAGGTGCGAGAACCCCAAAAGTGTGACCCTTAAAATCCTACATGGCAAATCCAAAGGGGCCCAGCAAATTCTAAATGTGCACAACATCCAACTACATGCCTCCTGATAAGAAGAACTATTACAGTAAAGAACTAACAGGAAGAAATGTTTAATAGTCAAAACATCATCAATGTCCCAATAATGTTTTACAGGGCCCGAACTCCAATGAAATATCCCTCACAGAGCAGCTCTCCAATCCAAGAGTTAGCCAATTCATCAAAAAAAGGTAATTAGGGAATTCCTGTGGCTCAGGGGTTAACGAACCCAACTAGGATCCATGAGGATTCAGGTTCAATCCCTGACTTCGCTCGGTGGGTTGAGGATCCAGCATTGCTGGGAGCTGTGGTATAGGGTACAGATGAGGCTCAGATCCTGTGTTGCTGTGCCTGTGGCATAGGCCAGCGGCTGTAGCTCCCATTCGACCCCTAGCCTGGGAACTTCCATATGCCGTGGGTGCGGCCCTAAAAAACAAACAAACAAACAAAAAAAGGTGATTAGAGCAGAAAATCACTGTGCCTTAAACATGTAATTTTAACATAAAATACCTAGGTATAAGTTCATTCATCCATCATTTGAGAAAGTCAAAGCCTCTCTCAGCTCTATCGTAGATGAAAGGCACATTGCTTATGATTTCTGGTTCGGGATTCTTTTAAGCAAAGTAAAAATTGAGGGATATTTCCAAAGAAACCTTAAATGTTTTACAATTTTTTCCATTCCTAAACAGTTATCTCGCCTGCCTTCTTTGACAGAAACTTTTTGGAAACCAGCTTTTTCCCAGCATTTAATGCAGTTTCCCTGAAAAAACTACATTTCACTAATTTACGTAACATTTAATTAAAACATATAAGTACAACTGGTATCAGCAAGTCTGAGCACAACCAAAACTTATTCTTGTCAACTTCTAACAACTGCTGGGGGCAGAAGCATGTGGGCACATTGACGAGGAAGCTACCAACTGCTAGTGATCAGTGAGTCACAGGCATCTGTCAGACTGTTTTCTTCGAGTGGGAAGGGAGTGTCTGTGCGCAAAGAAAGGAAGGTAGCAAGCGGATGAGCTAAGAAAGTTTCTACCAGAAGGGGAAATGATTTAATAACAAATATGCATCAATTAGCTATGGCCACCATAATGCTACATAACAAACTACCCCAAATCCAATGGCACGCAATCCGAAGCATCTTTTTCTCATGCTCATAGGTCCCCACGTCAGCTGCGATCTAGGCAGGTCAGCATCTCTGCTTCAAGCGGTGGGTCGGCTGAGCTTGACTCTTCACTGCAAATGAGGCTGGGTCCGCTTTATACACATGCATTCAGGCTTCCTGGGGAAAGTTCTTCTCACAGCAATGGCAAAGCCCAAGACATCTTTCAAACCTCTTTTTGTGTCACGGGTGCTAATATTCCACTGGCCAGAGGAAGCCAAATGGCCACCCCAGTCATCAAGAAACAGGTAGCTGAGTCCACCAACCTTGAGAGCAAACCAAGTCCTAGGGCCAAGTCCAAGATCCTGAAGTGAGAAAATGTATTTCTCCCATGGAGACAGGAGAGGAAGTGAATATTTTCAGTAATAATCGAATCTAACATTCAGACCAAAGTAAAAGGCATACGTGTGGTCCTGCATGTGTCAAAATTCTGTCTCAAATTGATTTTCAGAGTCACTTCTAGCTCTATCATTCCATGATATTACAATTTTGTGACTACTCTGATAAAAATGTATTGCCGAACTGATTGATCATTTTGTGACTATGCTGATAAAAATGTATTGCTGGACTGATTGATGTCAATAAAAATGAAAAGAATGAGTATTTTAGGTATTGTTTTTTTAAAAGGCTTGAGCTAAAGAAAACATTTTTATCAGGTCTAGTTGCCTTGCAGATTCAAGCATAGAGAACTGCAATTTAGCAGAAAAAAACATTCCATCATGTGACAGCCAAGCAGCCTCCTTTCACGTTCAAAACTTGACATAGCGAGGTATCAGGTTCTTTTAAAAAATATCCTTACTTTATTCATATCACATACATGTGAGATCGTGAACATGATAAACGATGCACTCTTAAATGTGACTCCAGTTTTAGTGGTGAAAATGTTGGAAGATCAGACATGTAATCCAACTTCTTCATTTTGGAGGCTAGCTAAGTTTGCTGGAAAACTGGAATTACTGAAAATAAAAAGCTGTGATCATTAAGCATAAATGTACACAAGTCTGGGATTTGGGAATCATTATCATCACAATGAATATTTAAAAGATGTTTCCATTGCAAAAGTAAAATGAAAGGTGTATCTTATTTCACACAGTGCCAGAGCGCCTAAAAAGTAACCGCTCAATTGGTAGTTAAGCGTCAAATCAGTGGCAGAGACTTCAGAGCTGCCTTCCAGAGTGAGAAAGAGCAGGGATCTGGGTACATGACAAAGGATAAGAATCAAGCTGGACTTTACAGGATAGATCAGTTTTGATAAAGTGAAGAAGATGTAGGAAATACAGTCCAGAAAAGCTGGGGGAACGAAGTCACAACTGATGGAAATAAGAAGCCCGGTATGTTTGCCCATCAATAAAACCAAAGATGAACAGGTCTCTTGGCATTTAGAGAAAAATAACAAAGAATACAGAGATGGAGACCAATTATGGCAGCTTTTGAAATCGAGGCACAGGAGTGCAGATCTGATGGGTGAAGGAGTCAAATGGTGAAAGCAGCTGAAAATGGAAAGTTACTCTAGCAACAAAGATGGATGGTGATGGAGGAAGACAACTTCAGAGAAGTCTTGGAGGTGCCTATGGCCCCAACTCAGCATGAGATGGCCCACGGCTACGGCGCCCTTCAGGGAGAGATGGAGAAGATGGAGAAGCTCCTGCTTTCAGTGTGGAGCCTGGCAAGACCGGAACGTCAAGGCCTTCGAACTTATGGCTCATCGGCACAAGTCGTCCCCTGTTATTGATGCTTCGTTGATGCATACTGCATCAAATACCTGACACACACAATTAGAAGGTGGGCATACCATTATGTATATGTGCAAATGGGCCCATGTTTGAAAAATGTGTCTTAGCCATCCCCATTACAAAGTCGCTGTTCTCTGTCACATGCATCTAAGGGTTTCCAACAAGTGCAAAAAGTCCTTTATGTTAACATTCATAAAAGCAAACAGTGCAGCGAAATAAACACAGGAAGACAAAGGTGGTGCCCAGAGGGTCACAGGGAATGTCAAGAACTCCGTGACTATTTTCCCCTGAGTTTAAAAAAAATGGATACTAGCGTTGTGGATCGATTATACCTCAAACACAAACAAACAAACTCATAGAAAAAGAGATCAGGGAGCTCCCGTTGTGGCTCTGTGGAAAAGAACCCAACTGGTATCCATGAGGACTCGGGGTTGATCCCTGGCCTGGCTCAGCAGGTTAAGGCCCGGCCATTGCTGCAACTGTGGTGTAGGCCTGCAGCTACAGCTCTGATTTGATCTCTAGCTTGGGAGTTTCCATATGCGAAGGGTGCAGTCCTAAACAGAAACAAAACAAAACCAAACCACGGTGAGACACTACTTCACACACATGAGGATGACTCTAAAGAAAACAAAACAAATCAAAGAAAAATGGATCAAATTTATGGCCACCAGAGGTGGGGGGGGGTAAGGAGGAGGAGAATTGGATGAAGGTAGCCGTAGGGTATAAAATTCCAGTTATAAGATAAATAGGTACCAGAGATGTAATGTAAATATAATTAGCACCATTGTATGTTACATATGAAAACTGCTAAGACAGTAATCCTGAATTCTCATCGCAAGGGAAAAAAACTTTTTTTTCTTTTCTTTTCTGTTGTATCTACAGGAGATGATGGATGTTCACTAAACATACTGTGGTCATCAGCTTCATGATGTTATATAAATCGAATCATGATGCTGTACACCTCAAACTTATACAGTATCATATGTCAATTATATCTCAATAAAATAATTTAAAAACCAAAAAAAGGGATACAATGAAACTATTAAGATAATAGTAAGGTCAATACATTATGGTTCTGTCCCTAAACTGATAAAGCACAGAAACAGAATGAAATAACATAAAGCTCTTCACTAAGTGTAAAATACTTTTAAAGGTTTAATCGTGTATGTACACCCTTGGCCAAAGTCTTTTCTATAAGAAGTCCTATACAGTTTAGTTATTTTAAAATGCTTCTTAACTGGCATATCACAATCACAGAAGATGAGACTGTAAAATATACCAGAAGTGTTCAAATAAATTAATGCATCCCAAGTGTTCAAAATGACTATACCACCCAAGGCAATCTACAGATTCAGTGCAATCCCTATCAAATTACCAAGGACATTTTTCACAGAACTCAAACAAAATATTTTAAAGTCTGTTTGGAAGCACAAAAGACCCAGAATAGCCAAAGACATCCTGAAAAAGAAAAATGGAGCTGGAGGAATCAGGTTCCCTGACTTCAGACTATACTACAAAGCAACAATCATCAAAACCACATGGTACTGGCACAAAGACAGAAATATAGATCAGTGGAACAGGATAGAAAGCCCAGAATTAAACCCATGTACAGCCAACTCATTTATGACAAAGGAGGCAAGAATATACAATGGAGAAAAGACAGCCCCTTCAATAAATGGTGCTGGGAAAAATGGACAGCCACATGGAAAGGAATGAAATTAGAACACTCCCTAGCACCATACACAAAAATCAACTCCAAATGGATTAAAGACCTAGACACAAGACCAGATACTATAAAACTCTTAGAGGAAAACATATGCCAAATACTGTCTGACATAAATGACAGCAACATCTTCTCAGATCCACCTCTTAGAGTAATGACAGTAAAAACAAAAAATAAACAAATGATACTTAATTAAACTTAAAAGTTTCTGCACAGCAAAGGAAACCCTAAATAAAACAAAAAGACAACCCACAGAATAGGAGAAGATATTTGCAAATGAATCGACTGACAAGGGATTCATCTCCAAAATTTATAAACACATCCTACTGCTCAATACCAAAAAAAAAAAAAAAAACCAAAAAAACAAAACAACAACAACAAAAAAAACAAATCACCCCATACAAAAAAAAAAAAAAAAAGGCAGAAGATCTAAACAGACAATTCTCCAAAGAAGACATATGGACGGCCAAAAAACACATGAAAAGATGTTCAACATCACTCATTATTAGAGAAACGTAAATCAAAACCACTATGAAGTACCACCTTACACCAGCCAGAAGGGCCATCATCAAAGTCTACAAACAGTAAGTGCTGTAAATGGTGTGGAGAAAAAGGAACCCTATTACACTGTTGGTGGGATTGTAAATTGGTGCCACCACTGTGGAAAACAGTATGGAGATTCCTCAGCAAACTAAAAATAGAACTACCACTTGATCCAGCAATCCCCCTCCTGGGCATCTACCCAGAGAAAACATGACTCGAAAAGACACATGTACTCCAATGACCAGCACTATTTTCAATAGCCAAGACATGGAAACAACCTAAATGCCCATCAACAGAGGACTGGATCAAGAAGACGTGGTACATATACACAATGGAATATTCCTGAGCCGTTAAAAGGAATGAAATACTGGCATTTTTAGCAACATGGTTGGACCTAGAAATTATCATGCTAAGTGAAGTCAGTCAGACAATGAGACACCAACATCAAATGCTTTCACTGACATGTGGAATCTGAAAAAAGAACACAATGAACTTCTCTGCGGAACAGATATTGACTCACAAACTTTGAAAAACTTATGGTTTCCAAAGGAGACAGGTTGGGAGGTGGGGGGATGTACTGGGGGTGTGGGATGGAAATCCTCTAAAATTGGATTGTGATGATTATTGTACAACTATAAATGTAATAAATTCATTGAGTAATAAAAAAAATCTGGGGCCTTAAATTTCAACCTAACATTTGCAATCTGTGTAACTGCAATTAACTGCAATACTATTTAATTTCTTAGAAAACCCTCTTTTTATCAACAATTCTAAATCAGACAGTAGGGATACTCCTAGGATTCAGAAAATTTTAATTGACCAGATTAAGAAGACTTGCAGTATTTTACAATAACACAAAGAACAGCCCCTTTGTGACACAAGAGAGAAACACATATACATACACAGAGAGAGGGTGTGTTTGTGTGTGTGTGTGTGTGTGTGTGTTGGTCTCTGCTTCCAGTTCCTGGCACAGAGTTCCTAAAAGCCTTGTAATTTCCTAAGTGGGAGCAGTACTAGGAGCAACATTTTGTTCTAATATTTGGTCTTTGACTCTCTGGTTCCTGATGAAAAGCTCCTAAATCCCTTGGAATTTCCTGAACAGTCGAGGTGTCTTTTGTTCTAATGAGGTGGCTCTGCGCGGGCTCCTGGATGGCTTCAAGATGGGGGATGGTCACCAGAAAGACCAAGCATGATCAGGTGCTTAAAACTCTCAAGACTAAGCCATGATTAGAAGCTTGGAGCTTTCTGCCCTACCATAGTCTAGGAAGAGAGGATAGGAGATGCAATTGACGATTGAGCATGTCTATGTGATGAAGCCTCCATAAAAATCCCCAGAGTACGAGTCTGGATAGCTTTCAGGTTGATGGACAATTGGAGGTGCTGGGAGGGTGGTGTTCTCAGAGGGGGGGGGGGGGGGCAGGAAGCTTAGTCTTCTTTCCCACACACCTGGACCTGTGTATCTCTTCCCTCTGGTTGTTCATCTCCATCCTTTCTCATATGATAAACTGGTAACCATAAGTGTTCCCCAGACTTCTGTGAGCTGTTCTGGCAAATTATGAAACACTGGGAGGGGGTCATGGAACTCTGATTTATAGCCCAGTCGATCAGAAGTAGAGGTGACAACCTGAGACTTGCAGTTGGTACCAAAGTGGAGGGAGTCTTGTGATACGGAGCTCTTCACTTGAGGGGTATGATGCTACCTCCAAGGAGACAGTGTCAGAACTGAACTGACCTATAGGACACCCAGCTGGTATTGCAGAAATGCCTGCTGTGTGGACAACTCACACACCCAGTGTCAGGGAGGAAAGAGTGGTAGTACTATGAGAGGAGAGGAAAACACAGGAGCACATTTTTCCAACAAATGCCTCTTTTCCAAAAAAAAGAAAGAGCAATCCCCCTTGATTACACTCAGCCATCCTTTTAATCATGTGAAGAAAACAGTGACAAAACAGTACGGGCGAAAATATGAAACTTCAGGAATTTTAGGGCCCAAGAAAGATAATAGGAGTACCGACTGATTACAGTAATAATGAAAGTTTTAGAAATATTGAGACCTGATTTTTTAATAAGGATGCTGAGAAATACCATCATAATTTTCATTAAATTTTTGATAACAGCAGACATTTCATGCCAGGCTATAAAAACCAATGTGTCGAGCTAGGCACTAAACTTGCAACCTGCTGATAGTGGGCCCCTCATAAAGTCAGTTTATTACACCAGAAATGTTCTAATAAACATAATCATATCCTACAAATCAAGCAACTTTGCAGGCTAACTTACATCCGCTCAGAAGACTAATAATGGTTAAAACAATTGGAGGGATGAGAGCATCATTCTTTACTCTCCATGGAATGAGGGACCCAGAGACTCAGAGCCCCTGTGGACATGAACTTGATTTTCAGAAATCTGTTCTGTCTACAGAGCTTTGTAGTCCTCCCTCAATTTGGTCCTATGGGACTAAATATAGTCTGTTCTTCTTCCCACCATCTTCTAAACCCTGTGACTTTCATTTCATTTTACACAGAGGCTCCATAACAACTTCATTTGCCGGCTTTTAAATTATTTTGATAAAGTGTATGATATTATACAGTTATTACAACTAGGACCGCAGGAAACATTACCAGATCGATATCACCATCTCCCATTAAATGGCGATTCAGTGTGGCAGTAATTTCCTTTCATTGCACTTCAAATCCTAAAATACCCAAGATCTTTTTTATTACGTCCTCTAAGATCCCTGCAGGCTTAGAATGTTACAGAATCTGGAAGGGTGGGGAGAGGCTGACAGGAGTGGGGGAGGGAGAGATGAAGGGGAAGAGCTTAATAGGACTGCGACAAAGATGGTGAAGAAGTAATTTCATTTTCCCCCCAAAGCTGAAATGACTTTAAAGGCAGAAGACAGAAGTTCCCATATAAACTGATTCAGCATCTTGGCATCACTTTTATAAAACACATGAGATGGATAGAGGTGGCCAATCATTTGGAAAATAAATGGTACATAAGACTCATCAGATTTTACAGATGCTGCTTAAGATGAGATTCCATTTACTTAAGTAAAAGAGAGGACTGATTTAAAGAAAAATAGGAAGTAAGCAGGGGTAGGTGTAAGGGGCACCCATCAATGGCATGCCAGTAGAAGGTGATGCATGAAAATCTGACTTAGGAGTAACCACTCACACTGCTGACCTGTGTTTTACAAAGTGTGTTGAACTTACTCAGCACTAAGAATCATTGTCTTTTCCTGCATAAATATTCAGAAAAGGAAAGCAGTTGAAGGTTCTCCACCATCCAGTCAGAACAAAACACCTTTCCCGGGCTTGTAGGATGTGCAGGTTCCATTGTGTTTCCAGACCCTCCCGCTGTGATAAGACCAGTTAATGATGAACACTTCTGATTAATTTCCTTCTTGTTTTCCTTTATAATATACTAAAATCAAGCATCTACTCGTGTCTTATCTAAGAATGTAAAATAATTCTGTACCAATGTCAATAAGATTATCTACTGCAAAAAGAAAAAAAAAAAAAGGGCGGACCTCAGGGTCCAAGAGGTAGGCTTCCCCCAGTGTCCCTGCTGACAGATGCGATTCCGACAAGGTGTAGGGTCGGATGTCCATTTCAAGCTAGAGAGCAGGTTTGCAGATCAATAGTTTATTGGCTCAACAGAAAGGCCTTTCTGGACTTTGGCAAAAGGTCTAGCAGGCTTCTTTGGCAATCTTTTCTTTAACAAGGTTGTCCAAGGTCATGGACAATAAAGGAAGTGGAGGACACCCGAGGATTACCCTTCCTTAATGTTTTAGTCATCGGGGGCACATTTCCCCAGTTGCCCCACCTCATGCTACATGTGCTCCACGAATGGCCCAGCCCCTCTTCCAGGCCACCTTCTGTCTTCATTCTCTCCCACCTTCCATCCAAACTACCTTTGATTTCCCCCCTTTCAAACACCCACTACATTCTGCTTCTTTCCTTCTGCTGGCCTAAATCATATTCTGCTTTTTATGTTGATTATTTTCATATTTACTCATTCAGAGCTCCCCAAGCACACAACTCATGCCTCATTCATCTTCCCAACAACTATCACCACCACTACTCAGGAACTCACAACAGGTCACACATTTGTGAGCAACTCAGAGGGTGATCTAATCTTGCCATGGGAATGCAACATTTGCACTGGAACGGAACATCTTTAGCCAGAAAGTTGGCATAGACCACTCAGCCTTACATGCTAGATCTTCCACCAGGGGGGACTCCCATAAAAGCATACTATAATGAACATGGTATCCCCCTCTTGCATTTCCCTGCTAACACCTTTCAGTGGATTTGCTGTTTCTTTCTATCACCAGTTCTACATCTGATGTGTGCAGGAATTTGCCACAATATCAAGAAAAGAGCTCTTTCTGATGAACAAGCCCAGGAATTTTCCTTCTGCAATGCCAGAGAACTGAGGTGGAAGATGATAAGAACTGATCTAAATTCTTACACAGCTATATAACGAAAACAATGGGATCTCAAGGCAAGCCTCTCCCAATCCAAGACAGAAGGGAAAGGAATCAGTAGTGTCTGCTCCTAAGAGTGGTCACATCTACATTAAAAAATGAGACAATGGTTTTGCAACATAAAATAAATCCAAGTGCAAAATGGGTACCCAGAAGAAGACAGAAAAAGCCAGATTGCATTAAAAAGATTAATAAAATCTGGCAGGATAATTTCTTTAGATGAATGGGGCAAATCCAATTTACTCAGCCCAGCATATCAAAGGGAACTGTTACCACTTCCTTTAAGAGATAAATCAGAAGAGCTACAGACACCAAGAGGCACATATAGTCAACCTGTGTTTATCGTACAGCTACTATGTGCCAAGCACTGAGGGAAGAGGGGTGAACCCAACAGACCAGCCCCCAAGGACTGGAAGTTCTTATAGTGGAAGACAGAGAGCAAGATATGTCAACACAATCATTTCAAGTACTAAAATACGCTGGGAATAAGATGAAATTGGATCATCTAAAGAGAGAGAGGCTGAGGAGGGAGACTTCAGCTAGGAAGGTCAGGCATGGCTGCTTGGAGGGGGTGAGTCCAGACAGAAATGATAGAAAGCAGGGAGGGAAGACCTGGAGGAAAAGAAAGCAGAAGGGGCAGCAGAGGCAAAGGTGGTGGGGCAGGACATTTGGGAGGTTTTAGGTACCCAGAGAAGGCCAGTGTGGTGGGATAATGAGAGAAATGGCGGAGGGAGATGGAATCAGAGATAGACAGGACCCAGGGGGTGAGGAACCTTGAGGCTGTGATAAGGAGTCTAAATTTCATACCAGTATCGATGGGAAGTCATTGGAAGGCTTTGAGCAAGATGGTGATGTGGGCTGATCATCACTCTGTGTCAGCGGGGAGGATGAACTTTAAGAGGGGGAGACCGGAGGCAGGGAGTCGGCTCCTGGATGGGAGCCTCTGCAGTGGTCCAGGGAAGAGAGGCTGATCGCCTGAACAAGGGGTGGAACAACAGAGATGGTGAGAAGTCAGGTTCGGGATACATTTGGGAAGCAAAACAGACTGGATTTGTGAATGGTGTTAGATGTGAGAAATAAGGGAAAGAGAGAAATCGAGGATGATTCCTAGATATTAGCCCAAGGAAATGGTGCATGATGGCACCATTTACAGAGGTTGAAAAGACTGGGGTAAAAGCAGTTTTCAGGATGGTTACTGGGAGAGCATTAGTTCTCTTTAGCCACAAAGGTACATGATGTCCCTTAGACATCCGAACAGGAGCTTGATTAGATATATAAATTTAGGGGTGATTAACCTATAGATGGTATTAACACCAATGGACTAAATGATATGACTAGGAGTAAAGAAGGAAAATGTAGCTGAAGAGAAGAGAGAGTCCAAGTTCACGACGGAAACACTCTCAATATTTAGACATTGACAGGAGGGTCAATAAAGGAGACCACAAATGAACGGCCAGGGAGGAGGGAGGAAAACCAGGGCAGGGTAATATCACTGAAGACCAAAAATGAACGTGTTTCAAGACCAAGGAAGTGGTCATCTCTATCAAACGCTGCTGAGAAATCTCACCCCCTCTGGCAGTGTATGATCTTAAAATACAGATCAACAAGATGTCATCGGTCGCCTGGAGAGAAAGAGCCTTAATGGAGAAGACAGTGGCCAGGGTCAAAGTAGTCAAGGAACATCTTCTTCAGATGGATGTGCCATCAATTATTTCTAAAGTGCCCAAACCAATAACGTAATGCATGGTAAAAGAAGGGAGTTTCAACAGACAGCAAGAAAATGAAGTCTTCCCTAGCACCAGATGGTGTAGGGTAGAACACTTGCCAAATTCCCAAAGATGCCTAGTAGGAAGGGGAAATGGAACATGGTGGGCAGACTGGTGTCCAGAGAACAGCATTCTTGGTTTGATTCTGCCCACGGTCTTAACCACTTGTAAAGCAGTGACACAACACACTAAGTACCTTCTATAGACACATGAATAAGGAAGAAGGCAGGTAAATATTTTATTGCCCAAGATAACCTGGTACTGTGCACATGCTCAGTACTGCCATCATCCTTCTTCTGCCATCGTTTCGAATGAGAAATCTGCTTAATGTAGCTTCCATCTTATGCCTTCAATGCATAGGCTCTTCTGACAAATAACTTAAAGATGAACTGGAGAGCAGAAAGTTCTGTTCTTTCAAATTAAATGACCCAGATGCATTTTTTTTTTCATGGAATGGGGAAATCAGGAAATGAAAATAAATCCATAGAACAATTTTCACTCTCACCTAAATATCTTGTGAAATGAAATAGGGGGAGTCTTACCCAGGACCCAGTTGCCCAAAGATCAAACACAGACCTAAGTGATTTGAATTCGGGGGACTTCCAAGTGGTCCAGGGGCTAAATGGCCAGGCCAAAGAGTGTTTTTAGCTCATTAAAAGACCACACATCTCTCAGCTCCTGTGGCCTTTCTGGAGTCTGTCAACATTGTGAATCATATCATAAGTATAAGAAAACGTTTGAAACTTAACTTCTGACCTTCAGTCTAATGAATCCTCTAATTCTACCAGTTCAAACTATTGAATAATTCAACAAACAGTGTTCTGACCCAAAGCAATTTAAGATATGGTGATATTTTTGCTCTGAGATGAAGAGGAGAAAAGAGCTGATTCTGCATTCCATTCCGGCTCATCATGTTAAAAACACCTGAATACATCCATTTTTTAACTTTTCCTGTGACCAGGGAAAGGCCAAAATGGAAAAAATAATGGTTTCAAACCAGAGTCTCTTTACTGTAACCAAAACCTCCCTTGAAAATGCCTCTTTTGCTCCCCCCTTCCTTAAAAGGAAGAAAATTGTAAGTTGGAACACTGCTTACCAAGGGGTATACTTTGTGCATGTTTCTAAATGCCAAAAGTTTTCTGAAGCCAAGGGTAACTTATATTTTACTCAATTCTGTACGAATGCCTGCGGAAACATGTAAAACATTAATCAGGGTAACCACAATTGCATACTTATCATCTGAACAGAAAAGAAATACATACAGAAGAGCAACCAGAGATTAAAATTAAGTTACTGAGGCATCTCAATTACCTTCTAAGCAAAAAACCAAGCCTTAAAAAAGCTTGATGAGATCATCATCTCGAGGTTTTTTTTTTCTTTTTTTTTTTTTACTTTTTAAAAGATTAAGAAAAGGAATTCTATATTCGTCTCTTTTACAGTCAGCATACATGTTCGAATTTTTCCAAATTAAGTAGTATAATATATTGGAAAGATCTCTGTTTAGGGGAACAGATACCTATGTTCTAGCCCATTCTCTTTATCACTAACTAGTTGAATGGTCTTAATTTGGGATAGTACAAAAAGCATGGGCACTGTCACCAGACAGATCCAAACTTAAAACTCATCTCTGGGCATTCCCATTGTGGCGCCGTGGGAATGATTCTAAACAGTATTCATGAGGATGCAGGTTTGACCCTTGATCTCATTCAGTGGCTCAGTGGGTTAAGGATCCAGAGTTGCCGTGTGATGTTGCTGTGGCTGTGGCGTAGGCCAGCAGCTGTAGCTCTGATTTGACCCTGACCCCTAGCCTATGAACTTCCATATGCCGCAAGTGCAGCCCTAAAAAGAAAAAAAAAAAAAAAAGACAAGAGTCGTCTAATAGGCAGATCACTTCCCATCAACACCACTGCTTTTTTCCCATAGTCTAAACCCTTTCTTGTTCCTTCCTAAAAGTAACTATTCCCAAACTTCTACTCTTGGCCCAAGAACCCTCCCCGAGTTCTTTGCACCTTCAGGCTGCTAAGGGGACCCTAGCAAAACATATCCATCATATTCTTCCAATATTTAAGGTTATCTAACTAGAGCTAACTATTTAGGGAGTTACCGCCGTGGCACAGTGGAAACGAATCCGACTAGGAACCATGAGGTTGCGGGTTCAATCCCTGGCCTTGCTCAATGGGTTGGGGATCCAGCATTGCTGTGAGCTGTGGTGCAGGTTGCAGACACAATTCAGATCTGGCATTGCTGTGGCTGGGATGTAGGCCGGCAGCTGTAGTGCCAATTGGACCCCCAGCCTGGGAGCCTCCATGAGCCAAAGATGTGGCCCTAGAAAGTCAAAAAGACCAAAACACACACACACACACACACACACAAACTAATTACATTCCTGGCAGGAGGTCTCAGCATTAATTTATAAATTCTTTTTTTTTTAAATCTTTTTAGGGCCACACCCTTGGCATACAGAGGTTCCCAGGCTAAAGGTCAAATCAGAGTTGTAGCTGCTGGTCTACACCATAGCCACAACCACGCCAGATCCGAGCTGCAGCTTCAACCTACACCACAGTTGATGGCAACGCCAGATCCTTAACCCACTGAGCAAGGCCAGGGACTGAACCTGTGTCCTCTTGGATGCTAGTCAGATTCATTTCTGCTGAGCCACGAAGGGAACTCCTAGAAATTCTTTACAAATATAAAAGTCTGGACCTACAATGAGCAATCTCTACACTGTTTTCATCTTTGAGGAGTGCAGGTGCACACAGACTTGTTTTGGGTCCCATTTCTTCTGCCCTGAATAAAAACTAAGACGGTAAACTCATGAAGGCCAAGTAGGTTTCTTTTCCAGTAAATGTTTTCAACAAATGAGTTGGTACCAAGCAGGGGCATGGTGGGAACATAGGGAGCTGTGGCTGGTGACAGCCAAGGCGTGATGAGGTGGGCAGCGTTTCCCTGCCTTTCCACACCAGAGCTGAGCAGTCAGCAGCCAGGTCCAAGGTTCTTCTGGAGGATTTCCATCAGCACAGGCAGCAGGCAGACATGGGCTACAGGGCCATTTGCTTATGGAATGTCACTCTGTGGGCGATGGGCCAGAATGAGAAGCAGGAGGCATGAATGACAGAGAATGAAAATCACCAGATGAGGAGTTCCCATTGTAGTGCAGTGGAAATGAATCCGACTAGGAACCATGAGGTTGCAGGTTCAATTCCTGGCCTCGCTCAGTAGGTTAAGGATCTGGCATTGCTGTGAGCTGTGGTGTAGGTTGCAGATGTGGCTCGGATCTGGCATTGCTATGGCTGTGGTGTAGCCCGTCAGCTACAGCTCCGATTAGACCTCTAGCCTGGGAACCTCCATATGCCATGGGGTGGCCCTAAACAGACAAAAAAGACCAAAAAAAAAATCATCAGATGAAATCAGGAAGAGGTACCCCCCAAAAAAAGCACATCCAAATTTTCAGACAATACTTCCATAAAATTTCCAGAAAATAATCACCCTACAAATAGAAGACACACCCTCTACAGCCCTGACTCCACCCCTAGCCTGGGAACTTCCATAAGTCATGGGTATCGCCCTTAAAAAAAAAAGACAACCACCACAACAAAACAGAAGCGTCAATGAGGTGCATCTCTGAGAACAATTCAAGCGACCCCTGAGCAGAGGGTTTTCAGCCAGAGGATGGGCAAAGGCTTTCTTAGCCACCACCACCCTCCAGACAGAGCGGGCTAAGACTGTCAGACTGGAAAGAGACATGCATTTCTCCAAGGCAAAATGTTGGACTAAATTCCCTAATATAAAATACACCCACTAGAGTTAATAAAGGCATGAAAGCACCCTAGATTGCACTTAATTTTCTGACACAGACAGTGATAAAAGCTGAGAAGTACCTATCAACTGTGGCCACACAGCTCAATATGCCTCCCTAATGACATTTTATCAAGGAGGATTTGTACGTGTCAAACACGGAATAAATAGCATTTGGGATCTGAAGACACTTCTTCGGCTCCTGCCCATACTAAACAGAAAATACAGTTTCAAGGGTGTTTGGACATAATTTTTCATTGTGAAGCTAGGTTCTCAAACTAAAGAATGAAATGAACAGCCTAAACTGCTCAGAGAGCTACGGTGATGAATTTTGAAAAGCAATGTAGCTTATGCATTACCCCCTTTCTCTTAATGAAAAGCTAGTCGTGATTTCTGTGAAAAGCTGAGATAAATCTCCTTCCAAGTTAAAGGCTTGGAGGAAAATATTACAAACTGGGCCTGAGGTGTAATAACAAAACAGCAGTTATCCAAACCCTAATTTCAGTTGGGATAAATATTCTAGATAATCTCAAAACATGGGATGAAATGATGGAAGGAAAGGGGTAAGAAGGGTGGGAGGAGAGGGGAAAGGAAGCCTGGAGCCTCCTGTCCTCCCCGCAACCTTAACCATCCTCCAGGAAGTCCTCCAGCACCAGGGGCCATAGCGTTCCTTTGCTGTCTCAGAGGATGTTGGGTACCATACTGTAATCTCCTGTCTACGCAGCTGTCTTTCCCCTGAGACGGAGGCTCTGTGAAGACAGAAACAGAGGGCTGCCCCAGGCACCATTTTATCTGCAGCTCCCAACACACTGCTTGGCCCTCAGTCAAATCTGGAGGATGGAGAGGAAATAGAAAAAAAAAGAGAATGGCATTGGCGGAGGAAGAGGATCTACGAAAGGAAAAGGCAACCAGAGTTGTATTTAAAAAAAAAAAAAAATCTCCTTAGCAATGTTTATCTTTAGCCTCATGGAACAGAAGCCGGTATGTTCGCTATCCTTCAAATAAATACAGGGGGGTTTCAGCACCGAGATGGCTCAAAAACTGCTGAACCATCTACAACTATTGATTCTTTACTGTCCTGTTAACTCACCCTGTGGGTCCCAAAGAAGGAACCCCCTCAAGACAAAAAGCCCCTGGGTGTTTGGAGGTCATTTCTAGACTCTTGCCTTGGCCATGCTTTTTGCTTCTTTCTCCTCTCTTTGACTTTTTTTTTTTTTTCCCTCTCCTGAATTCCAAGAAAGCCCCTTACAGAATATTCACAGGATGAAGGCCTCACCATCTATAAAGGCAGCGGGCCCAACGTGTCTCTGATTCTGAACCCTCTTTACTCAAGATTCGGATTTCACATCCACACGGAAATGAATTATGTGCTAATCTCCAAATGAGAACAGTAAGGAAAGAGGTCTATTCTTTCCTCATAACTGACCTTAAGAAAAGATGTCACGGTAGCCCGGGGACAGTCAAGCTGAGTTCCACGACCTCCACTAGGAGCTGGGAGTGGCAGAGAGAAACAATTTGCAACGCTGAAGAAATACGGCTGGTGTCTTCCTCACTTCTTTGTAATATAAAGCCAAAAAAGATACATAGGAAATGCGAATGTAAGCAACATTCCAACTTCATGTGTTTATACTCTAAGAGGGGGAAGATGAAAAATATTTCTGTTGTCATAGCAACCTGGATTTCCCCACAGTACGTGTGTGGTGTGTGACAGCGGTCATCCTAAACTACGGGTTAAGCAGCTTCCAAACGCACAGTGTGGTCGTCAGGACAAGGGGCAGAGATGCCTTTCAGGCCCTGAAAACAACCCAAGGTGGGATTTCACGAGGTAACTATTTCCATACACCTGTCACTGACACGCCACCTAACCATTCTCACGTTTTGTTCTTCGCATGTGAAAACCAAGGCAATAAGCACCACTATCCTGAAACAGGTACAACAAGAAATCAAGGCTCAAAAATTTGAGTCTCACGTTGTTTTGGATTCAAATCCGAAATAAATATTAGCCTTAGGGGAATGTCCCGTGGCTTGTCATGAGACAAGGAAAATGGCATATTCCCCTGGTTTTTATTATTTATCGTTTCCATACTTAAATAAGCCAAAGTCAACAAAAGGACACCTTAGGATATGCAAAGTGGAAGAGGCATAATGGTAAAATCATCGAAATGAGACTGTGGGCTTGGCAGTGCTTGGTCAGTAACTTGACCCTAACTATGGACCTATATACAGTACTTGTAGCCCAGTTTCTCATTGGAGGTGATAGTACCTACCCCGGAGCACCTCTCTGAGCACTGTCTCTCTAGCGCAATGCCTAGAACACTGCTGTTGTTCAGGATAGGTCAGCTTTCTTTCCTCCTAAGAACTAATATGAATGTAAACCTCTGTTCTTGGGGGCCTTGGAAAAGTAAGTTATGCCCAAAAAAAAAAGAGAGAGAGAGAGATTAAAACCAATACAAAGTAGGATATGATCAATGCTAGGAAATGATAAATTGGGGAACTAGTTTACCCACTTGTTCACTGATAAGCATTTATAATTAAAAATTAAAATTACAAAATTATGAGGATGGGAGTAGAATATACACACTACTGTATAAAATAGATAACCAAAAATAACCTACTGTATAGCACAGGGACATCTACTCAGCAGTTTGTAATTACCTATACAGGAAAAAGAGATATATATATCTGCACACACACACACACACACACACACACACACACACACACACACACACACATGATTCACTTTGCTGTATACCTGAAACTAATACAACACTGTAAGTCAACTAAACTCCAATAAAATTTTTAATTGAAATTAAAATTAGAACACACATACATTGTGGCATTATATTAAAATGCCAGACTTCTACCACATCTTAGAAAAAGTAGAATTTTATCTAGCAGATCCAATCTTCACATCTTGTACACACACAAGGAAGGAAATTTTAGAGGAAGGATAAACCGTGTTTTGCAAACCGTTCAAATCCTTATAAAGCAGTGATTCGGTTATTGCTCCCACAGCATTGATGACATGAAATCTTTCTCAAGAAGTCAATTTCCTATTTACAACTGTCAAATGTGACATAGTGGCAAACAATCACGTATGCCTATAATTCCAGACTGTGATGTGACACAAAATCCTGAGAAAAACCAGGTGAAAGGAATGGAACAAGAAAATGATGGAGGGAACTTCGAGAAGTATGGAGCCCCCTGAAGGCCGGCGGGGTTAACACAGAGATGCCCCCCGCCCCCCACCCAAACCTTTATCTCCTCAGCACTATACTGTGGAACACAGGGAACAAAGTCACCAAGGATGCTCAGGTGGAGGTGACCAGTGTTCCATGTATTAGAAGAAACAACGTGGGGTATGGCAACTAGCTACAAAGTGAAAAAGAATAAGGAAGGCAAAGAAGATAAAAGACACCCCTGTAGGGGCACTACAGGCCCAAAGAGCAATGCCTGCATTTTGGTAGAATTTAGTAGCTGAACGAGAAGAGTAAGGAAAGAATAACTGTCTCCATTTCTCTGTGCTTCTATTATTCTGTCCTTTAGGGAAGAGAACTGACAATCACCCTTGAGAAGCATTTCCAATCACTTGCTTTGGGACCAGGTGTTGCAGACTCACAAACAGGGATCCTGCCGCAGCGTTCCTTCTTCTGCGAATGTTTTCTAACCCTGGTCTTATCTCAGTCTCACAGGAAATCTTCTCATTTTCTCAAGAAGGGAGATATGCATTAGTTCCCAAAGAGTTAGCAAAGTAAAGCTAATTTCTATTATTTCAGTAAACGATGTGAAACACATCAGGCTCTGCCCATTCATAAAGGACCAGCAAAAAATTCCCCTGGATAGAGAAAGGGGTTTGTCTCATTTCCTGAGATGACGAATGTGTCATTAAAGGGTCTGATGATCTTTTCTGAGTTCCAACAAGAAGGACCAGGCCAAGGATGCCTTAAAAAAGGGCCTCATAATGGCTCAGGGATTGGGATCTCCAAATCTTGAGCTGAGGTTTCTTCAGCTGATGAAAAGAGTTTACTATGTCAAGTGACTCCTCTGAATTCAGCTAAAGTGAGGCTATACTTGCTCTTCCTCTCCAGCCCTGAAAAGTCAACGAAACTACTTCTTGACACCTGTTTCCGAGAAAATATAGGAAAAGGAATTCTGAAGTCTGTTAAAAATTACCCATGAGCAGTTATTATCAATTGAGGGCAGCTACAGAGGGCTGATTCCATTTTTTTTTAATTTTAAATGATCTTTATTTTTTCCATTTTAGTTGGTTTACAGTGTTCTGTCAATTTTCTCCTGTACAGCAAGGTGACCCAGTCACACATACATGTATCTACATTCTTTTTCTCACATTATCCTCCATCATGCTCCATCCTAAGTGACTAGATATAGTTCCCAGTGCTATACAGCGGGATCTCATTGCTTATCCATTCCCAAGGCAATAGTTTGCAGCTATTAACCCCAGATTCCCAGTCCATCCCACTCCCTCCCCTCCCCCTTGGCAACCACAAGTCTGTTCTCCAAGTCCATTAGGTTTTTTTCCTGTGGAATGTTTATTTGTGCTGTATATTAAAGATTCCAGATGTAAGTGATATCATATGGTATTTGTCTTTTGCTTTCCGACTTACTTTACTTAGTATGATAGTCTCTAGTTCCATCCATGCTGCTGCAAAAGGCATTATTTTGTTCTTTTTTATGGCTGAATAGTATTCCATTGTGTATATATACCACATCTTAATCCATTCATCTGTTGATGGACATTCAGGTTGTTTCCATATCCTGGTTATTGTGAATAGTACTGCAATGAACATATGGGTACATGAATCTTTTTCAAGAAAAGTTTTGTCCAGGTATATGCCCAATAGTGGGATTGCTGGGTCATATGGTAGTTCTCTATTTAGTTTTCTGAGGTCCTTCTATTTTGTGACCTGTTCAAAAGTGGAATTTCTAATTAAATGTTCCTGGTCTGGACATTCTTATCATCGTTCTGTCATTTCAGATGCCTCAGGTGAGCTAATCCAATACGGTGGCCTTTGCCCAAGTTTCTCTAGGTCACATGGAAGCAAAATAAAGCCTGAGTTCATTACTCTTCTAGAGACTAACGCATTAAAAAAGTAAAGAAAAAAGCAAGTATATAATAAAGGGAGGCAAAACAGAAAGTCTGGAATTCAGGGGCAAGAGAAGACCATGACTTAATTGGATAATTAATTAGAAGGCATGAATTGCGAGAATCCTTAATGAAAGGAACGGCTAAAATGCTTTGGCATCCAGCCAGCATGAGCGGGTCAAAGAGCCAGTGCTTTGGAGATTCAAAGTACCTTGTCTTTAACTCCTTGTTGTGGTGTTATTCTGCTTTTAGAGAGAAATCTTTTGAGAAATCAAGTATTCATATATAAGGTATGTTGCCACAAAGGGGTTGGAATAATACAAAGGGATGGAAGCTACAAGACCCCTAGATTGAAATGGGTCCAGTCGGTGGCTGCAAGTTTGCTCTTCTCTTCTGAGCTGGGCTACAATGTCCATAAATAAGAAAATAGCCAAATAGAGAGAGGGGCAGAAAGGGAGAGAGAGAGAGAGGGAGAGAGCAAACTAAAGCTTTGTTCTTAACATGTCTCACCTTAAGCACAATGCTCAACCCTTTTTAATATCCAATCAAAAGGAAAAAGAGAGAGGAATCCAGTTTTCATTCATTAGGTCTACAGGCGAGGCAGGTCTGCTGCATACACATTGCAGCCACCCAGAGATCTGAGGCCCCAGGCTGCAGAGAGTTGTGTTAAGATATCTTTAAACTGGACGTATTTCTCCTTCCCTTTCCTATTTCCTGATCCAAAGTCAGTAAATGGCTTTCTTGCTTAGATGACTTCCTCCTCACATCCTAAAATTCCTCCCATGAAGAAACTGACATCATTTTTGCCTCGGCAAATACTATCTTTTCAAATATCCCCTGAGTACAGGGGATTTGGGCTGATTTATGGGAGCAACACTCATCTCAAGTAGGACACTGTCACAGCATTTTTTAATATGAATAATGATACAGCTTTTTCTTTTTCAGTAACTCAGCCCTATAATAAACTATCACCACACTATCCACGGATAATGATATAACAATTTTTCCCCAGCTATTCATACTGTTTAATACCTACAGACAAAAAGCAAATGAGATACCCACTACTTAAGCTATTTTGCTGTCTATCTGATGTCCCATGCGTCAGCCTGCTGAGCTTGCAATTCTCAAAATCTTCTCAATGCTCCTATTAAAAGATGGTCTTATGTCCACTTTAACTTATCAAAGGCAGGCTGTCTACTGCACCGACCCCCTCAGGTACAACCAGAGATGGAACTACACTGTCTCAACTTCAGGATGCCAAGGGATCAGGTGATATACTAACTTTCTGATCTATTCATTAGAGATACATAAAAGAGCCTTCCTGGTCTAGATTTTGGGTCCTGAATTAGTCTGTGCCCTATTTCCTGTCACAGACCTGGATGGGAGCTTTTATTACATGGACGCATTTAGCCTTAAAGGTCCTAAAAGAACTATTGAAAGTGCAAGTTTACAAAAATTTTAAAGAAACTGTCAGCAAAATTCAACCAAAGGAGATCCGTCTAGCTATTTTTTAGGCCATCTGTTCCAATTTCATGCCTTACCACTTTTATAACCAAATAAGCAAGCTGATAAGGATTTCTGTTCTTCCTTTTCCCTATTGGGCAAAATTTTCAGAGCCCTGAGTCACATTATTTTGTTATGTGACTTCTGGAGGACAAATAGGAGTCTGAGTTCAAGCACACAAATGAATACACTTAAAACACACACACACGCACATATCCCACTTATAAGCTGCTAAATCTGGAACATTCCAAACAGGAAACAAAAACAAAACTGATGAAAGAAGAGGGCGAGCAGGGAAAGAGGCTCCAGCCAAAGGCTGCATCTGTCCAACAAACCGGGTCACACTGACAGGTTTTGTAAAAGGGGTGCTTAGAATTCTGCAGGACAGCTGTACAAAGCTCCTCAGCTTCACTTTCCTGCTGCAAAAATAGCAGCTGCTCAGGGTGTCATAGATCCTATGCCTGGTAAGTAACACTGTCTTATCCTTCAAAGACCGCAGGACAAACTCTGGTCCCATCTTAAAAACTCTGGTTCTCCATCCCTTACATGACAAATGCCCAGAGGGAGAGGAGATGAAAGCAGGTTGAAAACGTTCTCCTTTCAAACCTGGGGAGGGCATCTAGGTGCCCTCCAGCATTTAAGAAAGCTCCATCCATTAGTTCTCAATGACAGGTCTGGTTCCTTTCCAATTCATTTCAACTCAACAAAATCTCAAGTAGCTTAGAAGCCATAAGATTATTGAAAAGTTGTTAGAGGTGGAGAAAGATTTCACTTCTTTCTAAAATGCTGAGTTTTGAGCACTAAATACCCCCACCTATCCCACCAATCCAAGGTGCAGCTCTTCTTCCGTCATCTAAAGGCATGGCAGGAACTTGAAGGCACCTATTTTTTTTGGTTTTGTTTTTAGTTTGTAATATTCATTACATGTCCATTAGTTGGGTCTCTTGGAAATTTCAACCCGCTTCCTATGTATTACCCATTGCAGAGTTAGCCTTAATTATAAATGTGACCAGTGTACGTGCCACCCCAAATTATTGCCATCTGAAGTGTCAAAGGGGGGGGACTTCCTCTTCACTAACTAATTAGCATACCCTTCTTTCCATCATTCATTTAACTTGTATTTTTCCGCTTTAAATGTCAAGAGCCTAAATCTTATGCAGCAGCAGAAAGTTGAGAAGATTTCCATATTGCATTTCCTGTTCCTCTCGTTTCTTACTTTCTAAAAATGGCTTGAACCATTTCATCCTCGTTTTCCTTCAATAATTAATATTTGAAATAATAAATCCGAAGAATTAAAGATGGAATTTATAGATGTGGAAACGTGCTCAGAGGGGTGAAGCTGCTTGCCCAGGATGACACAGCTAAGGGAGTATCAGATCAGGCTCTGAAAGAAGGACAGCCTGGCCACAGCTCTTTCCTGCCCCGCAAACCCCAACCACACACACACACACACACACACACACACACACACACACACACACACCCTCACTGCTCACCTCATTCTGTTCACGTCACCACTTTCTCTCTGTCATCCAGCCTCTAACCCTTCAGCTTCCCCTCCCCTCTTTCCAACCATAAGACTCAGTAGCTCAACTGTTGGTTTCTCCTTCCACAAAGTCCCTGGTCTCTGGTCCCCATCTCCATCCCACCTGCTCTAGGTCCATCCCCTAACATCTTCATCCCAACTCACCTGCCTTTTGTGTCTGTCTCTCTCTGCCCCCATGTCCCTCCAACCCACTGTATACACCAGACCAATGAGGATGGAGTGGGACAGTTACCAGGTAGTTACCGAAGTCCTAGGACGGGACCACAGATAGAGAGGGAGACGTGGGGGTCACTGTAAGTTAATAATGGCTCGAGAGGGCCCTCAGAAGGAGACAGGCTTGCTCGACTAGTAAAGGCTTGAGACCTGCCTCAAGTCACTGGGTGGGGGGTGGGGTTAGGCCTGCATTCAGGTTCAGATCAAGGGCAGGCGTTTCAGGACCGCCCTTCTGCTGATTTGAATAAGCACCAGGACAGTCCCAGTATGACCTCAAGTGGCAAATAGTCTCTTGCTGGACACCAAGGAGGAGCTACTACTCAAAGAAAAAGGAAAAAGTGGTCTTTCCCCACCCCCACTCCCCTCGGAAGATAAAACTGTAGCCCACCTAGTCCCGGGGGCAGAGCTTCCTTGCCTGTCTGCTTGCATCTCTCACAAACAACCAGTCCTGATAAATCTATTGCTTGCCTATCACTTTGTCTCGCTGAATTCCTTCTGTGCCGAGGCACAGAGAACCTGAACCCCGGTAAGTCCAGACACTGGGTGAGTGATTCTAATTTAAAAACATGGGTTCAAGTCCCAATCTGGCTTTTGGCTAGGTTCGAGTCCTGACAAGCGGGTTCAAGTTCCAGCTTGGGTTCTGGCTAGGTTCAAATCTAGGGCTGTCCATTTCAACAGTGCCTCCAGATAACTTCACAATAATTATGCTTCTCCTAATGATGCCAAGAGGCTCATACTTTCTCACCAAAGCCTTACTGCCCAAGGTATGAAGCCCAAGCTCCCTCCCTGACATTCAGAGCTATTCAAAATCTGGCTCCAATTTTCTCTCCCACCACCATCCTCCACACTAGCGATGCTCCAAACCAATGAAGCCACCCAACCGTCCCCTGCCAGGCACCACTGTGCCACCCAGTCCTGGGTCTCTGCTGCTGCTGCCGTACCCAGCTAGACCCTCCCTTCTTGGCACAGACAAGGCTGCATGTAGCGAATTCAAATGCCCTCACCCCTGATCCCTCAAGCCAGGGGGAAGTCTCCCTTTTCTGAACTTGAAGCACTTAGATCCCGTAGAGCTCTCGCCTCACTATATCTAGTGTTCTTGTTTCTTTCACAAATGATTTACTTCTCCCATTCACAAAAGCAACAGGTCCATATTTATGTCATTTGTGAGTCCACTGCAGCTGTAACACACTATTAGGCACACAGCAGGCGCTCACACCTCTTGTGCCCATGAGCGTACACGGGATCACAGAGGCTGACTCCCTCTATTGAAGTGTGTTGATTCCCAAAGCCAAGCACAGCCTTACACAGGAGGGCAAGATATGATGCCATCCCGGGACAACGCGAATGATAACAAAACATGTTAAAATAGAACGGTTCTTGGGATATATGGGGGGACAGCTGGGTTTAATGTTTCTAATTCCAGACAAAATGTCCAAGCATGATGGAGGGGCCAGGAGTGGGGGGGATGGGTATTCTGAGTGAAAATTGATTGCAGAATGAGCCCCTTTGTCCAAGAAGCCCTGGTATGCCCACAGCTAAGCCACTCCACAAATCCCTTTATATTCCATGGAAAAACAAAATGCTCCCTCATGATTACGTTATACTGGTCATTCAAACATAGTGCCAGCTGCACCCAAAGCCATCCTGAAGGGGCTGAATCTGAGCATCCAGCAGGGATTTAGAGGAGGGAAGTAAGGCTGTGCACTTTGTGAGTTTTCAATCACACCTCAATCCGATTCCTCTTGCATGCGTCTTCCCTCGCGCCTCTCTACCCTAGAACACACCCATTCTTCAAAGGATAGATAGAAGGACAGGAGTTTATGGGCCTGAAGAGAAATCCAGGAGGTTTGGGTTTCTCGTTTTGTTGTTATTTTTTTAAGGGATTTTTTTTTTCCTTCCTAAAATTTGGAGAGATGGAAAATCCATTAGGTAATTATGGCCAACCCAAGAGACCAATTCAAGCGCCTTCCCTACAGTTCGCTCTCCAGCAATTTTCCAGTCCACTTCCCTGGGGAAATGTGAAAGAGGTCTCCCCCACAGCTCCTTTCAAATTTAGCCTGAACCTGGTACCACTGCAAAGCTTTAACTGTAAACTTCATAACAAGACCTGAGCTGAAATTGCAAGCAGCTCTGAAAACCAGGACCTCTGCTCTTCGCAAGGGGGCAAAACAATCCTGGGCAACAAATGGAAAAGACTATGTCAGGTGGTTATGCATGTCTGAGTTAATCTCACCAGCCCTGTTCTCTCCAGCAAGGCTCAGCATACGGGATTTTTTTTTTTTTTTTTTTTTTGGTGTTGTCATTCTCAGAAGAAGTGACAACAATCTGTGAGCTGGGGCATGAGGTTGGATTTTTCCAAGCTGACACAAGAATGGCCAAAAGCAGGCTACAGACTTCTAAAACACAAAAAATTAGTAAAGGAGAGATGCAAAATTTGTTCACCAACCTAAGACCTGTTGCTTGTGTTGCCAAAAATCCTATTTCCCCCGGGGCTGAGATTATATGAATTATAGCATCATTAGGATCAAGAGTACGGCACTGGTATCAGGGCGTATCTGCGTTCCAAGCTGGCTCCACAATGAACTATATGATCTCAGACGAATGAAGTGATGCCCTAAGCCTCTGTTCCTCAAATGTAAAATGGGCCTAATAATGCCTCCCTCGGAGGCCTGTGATGATCTTGACACAACACGTCTAAAATGTTTAGCACAAAACATCCTGCAGCCCAGAGTAAATTCACAGCGAAAGCTAATGGTAATAAAACCCTTGAATTTACTCTACACCCAACGGAAGCACAACGCCTTACACTTAAAAAAGGGCTTGATTGTAAAAAAGAATGACATTTTGCCATGTGCCACAGGATAGATAGACCTAGAGAGTATTATACTTTGCTGAAGTTAGTCGGACAGAGAAAGACGAACATGTGATATTTATATGTGGAATCCAAAAATAATACATATGAATCCATATACAGAAATGGACTCAGGACAGACATAGCAAACAAACGTATGGCGACCAAAGGGGAAAGGAGAGGGATAAGTTAGGAGTATGGGCTTAACAGATAAACACTACTGTACCTAAAATAAACAAATAACAAAGACCTCCTGTATAGCACAGGGAACTATATCTAGAATCGTGTAATAACCTATAATGGAAAATAATCTGGAAAAAATATATAACTGAATCACTTTGCTGTACATGGGACACTAACACAATAGTGTACCTCAAGCATATCTCAATTTAAAAAAAGAAAGAAAGAAAAGGTTTAATTCACACATCCAAGTAATGCCTGGGTTTTCTTTTGGTTTTGTACTTTGGTTTTCTAGAACTTTGTCTCTTTTTTCTTTATCTCCTTGTTTGCTTATAATATTAAGAACTGCACATGTGGAAGGGTGTCTTTTATCCTGTGACTGACAGCGCTTTACAACCTTAACGAATGAGTCGTGTACCACCTTCCACACTTGGAAACTCGTTGACTGTAACTTCCAAACATGTAGAGCATTCCTCTGCCGCTGTGGGAAACCACGAGCACTTGAACAGCGCGTGTGAACTCAGGGTGCACGCCTGCCAGGAGGTCTCCCCAGGACTCCCCTCTTCCTCCCGGAGCAACAGGCCCTGCTCCATGAAGCATCTGCGAGTCCACTGCAGCTCTCACACACTAGTAGGCACACCAAGAGCTGGAGGCCAGATCCCTTCAAGGAGAAACTGGGAAACAAAGAAACAAAACAGCCAACACATGTGAACTGTCCAAGTCCACTTGCTTATTTTTTCAACAGTCAAGACTATAGTATTACCTGATCCACGGTTGGTTGACTCTGCAGATGCAGAGCCTGCAATAGGGAGGAACCGCTTAGGCAAAGGGATAAGTTATACACAGATGTTCTCCTGGGCACCCCTGACCCCCCACCTTGTTCAAGAGTCCACTGTGCTTGATTTTCTCTGCTGTAATGGGGTAGCTGTCACCTCCATAGCTCAATTACTTGGGCAATGAATGCCTTCTCTGGTTTCCCCACTCCTGACATCCTTGACATAATAAAGGCCCTGTTTCTAATTAGAGACAGTCTGAAGTACATATGGCAGGAGGGTTTCTCCTGCCTTAAGTCCTAGGCACATTCGTTCACCTTGACCCCATGTCTTCTGAACACTCACTACATGCCAGGTCCACCTTCATATTCATTCATTCATTCATAAAACTCTACAGGGTAGATGCTATTAGGATCACCTGTTTATAGAGATGAAGATTCAAGCACAGAAAGGTTAAGTCAATTCCCAACATCCGAAAAGCTGGGAGTGGCAGACCCAGACTTAATCCAGAGCACCAGGTCCATAACCGCCTCTTTGGTATCCAAAGTGCCCACAACAGCTCCTTTGCATGGATAAAAATCTAGAAATTTGACTGTTTCAGCACTCATACATTCATCATTCAATATGCTCTTTTAATTAGGTCTCTACTCTGCAGCAGTTTGTGCAAGAGAGTGGGGTTCCAGTAATGAAGAAAACAAACCCTGTATCAGCCCACAAGGCAGCTGCTGAGAAATTTTTATTTAAAAACCCTTAATATTAAAAATTACCCAAATAATTAAATAAACTTTACAAAGAATGCCCTAAACGTTATCTAAGTCATTCAGTAAAGTCAGGGTCATGGCTACAAGCCCAGGAGGACCCCAGGAAATGAAATAGTGGAGGGCCCCATCCTGGTCTGGAGGACCAGGGAACAAGGATCTCTCATGCTGCTGATGGGACCATTCCCTAAGGCTGATGGAGGCACAGCATCTACAAAGGCAAAGCAGTCACTGGATTTGTTTCTGTAGCAGCTGAAGTCCTGATTCCAGTCCAGTGAAATTTTTCCGCCAACTGCTTTTTTTTTTTTTTTTTTTTTTAAATAATACAAAGTGGCTGCCAATAAGCCTTCAAAATCCCAACCTTCCTTCCACCTCCCCTATCTACGTACGCTTAGAAACTGGAGATGTTTCTACAAAAGCTCAATAAGGTAACATGTCATAAAATGCTTTTCCAGCCTGAAAATCTCAAGTAGTTTTCTACCATCTAACTTGGCACCCATCACCAGTTTGGGGTTCATCCAAGGCTCCTCCCTACCTAAGGATTTGAAACGTTTAATATATACAATTTTAATATATTGCAATGTCCTATTTTTCTCAAGTGCTCTGTAAACAGGGTTAATATTTCTAGCCATCAGGACTGTAACTCTTTGAAACTTCTTTTTTACACGTTGTCTTTTAAAATCTTTCTACAATGCATTAATAACAATGCTTTGTCTTAGTAACCGCCTGATGAATAAAATTAAACGGATCTTTGTTTAACTCAGGATCTTGGATGCTTCTGCGCGATTTCTCAGGATATCAACATTTCTTACATCCTGTCTCCCTGCCCATATTTGGATGTGCAGAATAGGGTCCTTGGTGTGGAGGAGGTGGTATCGTTTTAACAGATGACAGTGAGCAGGCAGAGCTGCTGGATTTCCACTTTGCCTCCACTTTCCGTCTCAGCAAGAAGTTACACGTACTAGGACGAGGGGATAATGTAAGAATCTTTCCTCCAGAGCCCACCAAAAGCATGGGGCCCTCTTCCTCTGCAATCGGAGAATGTTGCTTTCATCCATCTCAAACCTGGAGCTTCTTATCAGTGTCAAGACAGGATGCCACTACTTTCAGAGGTGAGACAACTACCAATACCTGCTGGAATTAGTTCCAGGATCCAAAACCAAATGCATTAAGTCTCAGAGTGACCTAGGAATCTGCAATGTGATCTTTTCAGCCCAGAAGTCACCAAGCATAGAAGACCGACCATCTGTCCTAAACCCCTTCCAACTTGAGATTCTAAAACTCAGTGACTCTGATATCAGCCTGGACCACTGACCTTGATGTGGCCACTTGAGAAAAAATCCCCACAAAGAATGACTTTCTTAAAAGTTGTCTCTCAAAGAAAGTACTGGGAAGAAAAAAGATGGCTAACGCACAGCTGCAGTTTAGCGGCTCTTACCCTCTAATGGTATCACTTCACATTCAAAGAAACCCGAGTTACTATCAAGAAATGCTCTCTATAAATTCCAAGTACTGAGTAATTATCCTCAAGCTTTCCAGGTGTTTCCTTTCCAAAGAGCCAATAAATATGTCCTAGGTGCCTCTGGCAAGGACAGCACCAGGTCCTATCACTTGGAAGAAAACCTCAGAGCAGAAACCAAGGAAATGGGCAGGAAAACCTAGTAAGAATGAAGGGCAATGCTGTTGATGAAGTGAGTGGTTTATGCGACAGGTTTAAATATACCAAGGAAAGGAGAGATCAACTGAAGAGAGAGCCTTCCTCCAGAAAGAGGAGGGGCCACATCTGATGTCCACTGATAGGAAATAGCAAGTGGAAGCGGAAGCTGGCCAGGAGATAGGGGAGGGAAAGAAAGGGTGCAGCCCTGTTACGGCGGGATGCACCAAGTTCACTTCTGCTGAGTGGAGATGGTACCCAGATTCACTTGGCAACAAAGGACATGGAGAACCCACCTCAGCATTTCAGCGAGAAGCTTGATCAAACGTGCAAAGGACCTGCGCTAGGCCATTCGAGACTGCCCAGAAGGAATAAGAGACAGCCTGCTTCCCTGGCAGTGGAAGAGAGGTAACTCAGTCTATGCAACGGGCCCAAGAGCCTGCAAAATATGGCTTGATTCAGAGAAAAAGGGAGCAGAAGGGAAAATACACAATCATTTCTGAAAGAGCAGTAGGTATCTAGGCTACAGTCAAAGCCCCTCTGAAAAGTAACATGGAGTGTCTGTGACTTACTCCTCTGGACCCAAAGTTCTATAGGGCAGTAGTGGAGGAAAGAGATGGTGAGAAGATGCTGTTGCAGCAGAGTCGTGGTGAGGGTTCAGAGGGAGAGAATAACTTATTGCTCCTGGAAGATGATCTGCAATTACTTGCTTATTCTTTGCCATGGCAACAGCCTAGGTCAGCAGGACCTGGGAATCTGGATGGTAGAACTCCCCTAATTCTACTGCCCAGCCAGATTTGGGGACCACAGCCTAGGAAACAGCTTTCACACTAGTACATGACCATTAGAGACCCAGGTGGATGGGGCCAAGACACAGGGAAAGTATGCGCACAACCGAATCACTTTGTGGGACAGCAGAAATTATCCCGACCTTACAAATCAACTCTACCTCAACAAAACTTTAAAAAGTGAACAAAAAGAAAAAATAAATAAATTAAGAAAAAAGTAACAGTGCAAGGTACCTGTATGACTGGATCGCTTTGTTGTACAGCAGACATTATCACAACCTTGTAAATCAACTGTGCTTTAATAAAACTTTCTTAAAAATCAGAAAAAAAAATTAAAAAAAAAAAAGAAGCAGTGAAAGGAAAGGAAATGACCCATGTTTCAATGCTGCGCCTGCAGGCAAGGAAGTTCTTGGAGGTGGTCGGTGAGGAGACTTGGAGGAAAATGGTTCTCACCCTGACTTTCACCTCAAAGAACCATCAGCACAGAATTAAAGCTCCAGGCCTGGCCGTGCAGCTGTGTGATGGTGTCACTTTGGGGAATACGGTTGGCTCGTGTGGCTGAGAGAGTCACAGGACCAGCCGAACCTAAAGGATTTCACTCCATCTGATTCCACACCACGGACTGGCACTGACACAGACACACACTTAGGAGGAAGAACTCTTAGGCCCAAGAACTGCACACAAAACTGGTCTTTGCAAAGGTGCTAAACTCAATTTTTGCATTCTTCCCTCTGGCACTTCATTCCTTTCTGCAGATAGGTGGTTCCTGACATCCCGAGGCCTTCTAGAAGCTCCACCTGGCCAAGTGGCTCTGATCTTTTCACCCTTATGATCAATGCAAGGCCCTCATAACATCGATATTTCATAAAGTGACAATTATTAAAGGGGGGAGGGGTAAATTAGGAGTCTGGGATTGACATATACACACGACTATGTATAAAATAGAACACCAAAAAGGACCTGCTATACAGCTCAGGAAACCACATTCAATATTTCGTAATAACCTATAAGGGAAAAGAATCTGAAAAAGAATAGATATACATATACACATGTATACATGTATATATACACACACATATATATGTGTACATATAACTGAATCACTTTGCTCTAACCTGAAACTAACACAACACTGTACATCAGCCATACTTCAATTTTTTAAAAATGGAGTAATACACAACCCTAGATAATTCAATCACATTTTAAAAGGAACCAGCGAAAAATAAATAAATCCAGGAATTTTTTTTTTAAAGGGAACCAGGAAATTACTTACGTGTAGTTTCAAGTTAGTTAAAGCAAACCAGGAGGAAAGGTATGGGTTTCCAAGTAAACTAATAGTACTTTCAACACATCAGTTTGTTCATGGGCTCTTTCCAGACCATGGACACTCCAAATGGATAAAGGCATATCGGTTCTTAGTTATTAGCTATCTTTCTCCTCAAAAAACCCTAAGTTCCAAACTTTGCCTGTCTCATTCCCCATGTATTCCTGGCAGCGTCAGAAATCCCGGTGCAAATTAGGCACTCAAGTTTCATATTTACTCAACGAATTCATGAAAAAGCCATTAGTCATCATGGAATATAATTTGTGGACTTTTTACCCAGCAGATTCGTCTCTTTAAAATTTAGAATTCCACACGCTGCAGGCGCACCTCTAAAAAGCAAAAAAATTTTAAAAATTAAAAAAAAATGAAATTAGATTTCTACTGTCATTAATACTAACATAAATATGAATTGCTTAAGCACATGCCTGGAGACGTAAGAGGTAAGGAAACCAGGGTAGGAAAAATATCTGCTTGTAGAAACTCTAGCGTCAGATCCTCACGAGGTAATTTTCCTTCAGGAACTTCATCAATTCGTATCCACTGTTTGAAGAATTAAGTTCCATTTTTTCGTCTAAATGTTAACATCCTAAATGTTCCCCGAGAAACTCAGGTGAACAGCTGGATGAATTCACTTAGTATAATAAAACACGGTCTACAGGTTTTTCAAGAAAAACTGTGTTTGTCAACATACCTGGTTTCCATTCCTTATCGTGTAGGGAGCCATCAACCCATCAGCCTCCTTCAGGCTCCGGTTCCTTCTCTATAAAGACTAAGGACAGTACTGATCTCAGAGCCCAGAGGTGCGGAGGCTTCCGTGAGACTAGGGATCCAGCATTTAGCACAGCCCTGCCTTTCAATGAATGACGATGCGCATTTCTACTCAAGTATTTGAAATTATGTCATTTTGGTTTTCCGGATTCTGGTTTCCAGGGAATTTCTCTGGATCTGTCTATCGACTAAAACCGACTCCAGAAAACACCACATGGACTGTACACACGGAGGGATCCGCAGTAAACACGGCTATCTTTATCGCATCGCTTTGTTGATGTGACTTTCTGTAGCAACATTGTGAGAGGTAATGTCATTTTACTCAACCAGTGCAAAAGACACACGCTTATGCCTGTAAACGCTGTTTGCAAACGCTGTGAAGGAAAGACAGCTCTTTCCAGAACATTTCCTTCTGCCTCACCCGCACTGAGAAAATCCAAGCAAGTGGCTCTGAATCCCCACAGTGGAAGCGGGTTCACAGCCCCTCCTCTCAAGTCTGGATTGTTTTGCGCTTTCAAAGCACAGTCAGTCCCCTCAGAATAAGCCACTTCTCATGTTTAGCAGCCTGGAGTTCTTCAGAAGTCAGTTCTATTAATTACAGACAACCTCAATTGTAGTTTTGCTTTCTTTGTCCCTTTTGATGTATGAAAAACTGGCTGTCAGAAATTAAATTAATTCAGAAAGGAATGACTGAATATCCCCAAATTGCTGTTAAAGAATGCCTGGGATACACACACACACACACACACACACACACACACATATATATTTTCTTTTTTTTTTTTGGTCACTAATGCTGGACTACCAACCTACAAAGTAGACTTCCTTGTTATTTAAGAGGACAATGGACATTAATACTGTACAACTTCAGAGGCCTTTCCATAAAAGTCCCACATGATTGGCTTATATTATAACCATAAATGTTTACATGCCAAAAACAGGACACTATTCCTTCAGTGTTTGCATCCCCGTTTGTGTTAGTAAATAAGAAAAAAAAAATGAGTATTTGGGGATTCATCTGTAACACAAGGGGTTTAATGTCATATAACATCTCTATATTGTAATTGAAAATACTTAGCGTTAAAAAATTCTTGTGGAATTTAAATATCAGTTTGTATCCAGAAACGCTAGGAAATGGGTATTTCAGGAGTCATCAAATTTAATTTTAAAATGTCCACAGCAGACAGAACAATGACTTTTTTCATGAAAAGAATAATAACTAACTTTGATTCCTCAGATTTATAGATTTGAAAGTTTTAGGAGCAGAAGAGTTCACAGGTATCAGCTCTTTCACTGTCCTGCCGCAGGCACATAAAAGAAAGATGGAAGTCTATTCCATCCTGTACCAGGATTATGCACTTGCAATCAGGTCTCGGAATAGCTGTTGTCATTTGCAAGGGTGGCATTTCATTTCGTAATTAATACTGAATCCCTTTCTTGGTTGTGAAACCTCCCCAGCTCTTTCCAATGCCTTCCATGTGTTCAAAACGACAGTTTCCATTAAACCCAGGAGGGCTGGCTGCTAGCGCGGCAGCTTTTTTATAGGGTGTTTGCACCGCTTTTAAATCTGTTTCATCATAACGACACTGTCTTTTGATGCTTCGCTCTTGCATATGAAGCTGAAGGAGGGAAGATGAAGGTCTTTGTTACCGTGATTCGAGTATCAATCTTTCCCAGCCCTCTCCACCTCCACACACAAAAGCCAAGGAGCCTCTTAAAAGAGGGTGATTTATGAACTTGTAAAACCCAAGGAGTCAATCAATATGTAATGAAGTAAAGAGAAAAAGAAAGAAAAGCAGGCAGGTGTGACAGAACGCTTGGTCGATGGCAATTACTGACATGTCTGGATTGAAAGCATTCAGTTCGCTTACCAAGACCTCCAATTCTGATAAACACTGATTGATGAGTGAGAGACATTTCAGATTACACGTGCTGCTGCATTTTCACTTTTAAAAGTCACAGGTGGTGGGTCTGAGCTTACAGTCTCCCATTCCCCCTTCTAAGCCTCATTTTCATCGCAATTATTCCCCTCAAGTTCATCTGAGGTGATAATGTTTCCAGAATGACGTAGCCGTCAAAATGCTCCCATAGTTCATAAGCTAAATGCAGGTCCTTTAACTTACTTTGAAATCCCAAATAAGCCTTTTAAAAGACCTACCACACCTTCCAACTTAGCCTCAAAATGCTAACATGTTTAAATCTAGATGTCCAACTCGTGATGAAACGCAGATTTCAGATTTTAGACTATTCAAGTCTAGCCCCTAGGTCCCTAATTAGTGCCACAATCCTGGGCAATTCCTTAGCCCTCTCTGAACCTCAGTTCACCTGTAAAGAAAGAAGATTAAAAATCAGATTCACTCTAAAGTTTCTTCCAGCCCCAAAGCTCCATAACTTCTGCATCATTTCAGGATCGCTAATGGAGCCATGGTGTTTGAACTTATTCTATCTCTTAGGAATTGTCTATTGAGCAGAGGTTACTCAAATACCAAACTCTATGCCTTTCTAAAATGCATGTGGAAATGTCATTAGCATGTCATCAGTTTCGAGAGCCTATGTTTGTCTGCCAAATGCAATCACATTCAGTTGTTTCTCTTTCTCTTTTTTCCAATGTGTATTATTTCCCACAATGACCATATAAATAAACAAAGCAGGGGTAGAATTTTAAAAGAAAAGTTTAAATGTGTGTTTAGTGTTTATGTTCTGAAACTACCGATGGATGTCGAGCGCAGGGTAAAATCTTTCCGTAGAGATTTTGCAGTCGAAGGGCAAATTTTTTCAGCAAAACAAATAGGGTATTCGTAACATCTGACAGTGATTCTAATAGTCTTTCTCCAACATTCATTACCTTTCATATTCATATATTTCCTTTGGCAATTCCAAACTGGAGGGAAAATATGCAAAGGGCAATGCCATCATATGAGATAGGAAATCTAGAGTGAGGTGTGATGACTCAAACCCTAAAAAATGATGCACACTTTCAATTCATTTTCTCCGATTTTTCAACAGATACATGAAAATATGAGATATAAAGCAAGCCATTCCTATTTCTAAAAAAGCTTCAAAAACAAAGACAACTTTACAACATCATCTTCTTTCTGTAGGTGAAAGAAAATGGTTGTATAGAGAAAAAGAGAAAGAAAAAGGAACAAGATTGGGGCAGTGGGTACAACTGCTTTGAAGCATAGATTCCCCCATGGGAAAACCATTTTACCGTTTGCTTTAAACCCGTCTTAAATTTTCTCTTTTTTAATTTTTTTTTATTATAGCTGATTTACAATGTTCTGTCCATTTCTGCTGGACAGCAAAGTGACCCAGTTATACATATTTATACATTCTTCTCATATTATCTTCCATCATGTTTCATCCCAAGAGATTGGATAGAGGTCCCCAAGCTACAGAGCAGCACCACCTCTCATTTAAATGTTATTTTTATTTAGTTTATTAAAAGTATCATTTACGAGCTTGTATTTTTCATAGAAAAGGATCCAGTTCCTTTTTAGAGGGTAAATTGCAATCAAAGGCTGGAATACAGAAGACAAAGGAATCTGTGGAGTTTCTTGGTGACCTAGCATTAAAGGATCGGGAATTGTCACTGCCGTGGCTTGGTTCAATGTCATGGCTCGGGTTCAGTCTCTGGCCCAGGAGCCTCAGCATGCTGTTGGCTCAGCCAAAAAAGAATAAACAAGTGAGCCCCAAATATCTTACAACAGCCAGGCGTCCTCAAAGAAGTCGGCCACCATACAGACTCAAAGGTAACAGCAAATGTTCGGCGATGCCCAGTGACGGGAATGCCCAGCAGGGAGAAAGATGAGTTCTCTCTTTTACACAGGAAACTGGAAAATGACTCCCTTCTGATGTTCAAAGAACAGTCACAGAAGTTCAGGTTACCAACGGAGAGGTACCTGCCTGTCTGTCATCTTACTTCATGCTTCTGCCAGGGAGAAAAATGAGGAAAGAGAGAGAGAAAATGTGTGGCGAGTTGCTTCCGTGGGTACAGAAGAGGGACATCTCGCCTGGCAAGGGCAGAAGCAGACCAAGAGAGCAGGAAACGGGGAGCCCCGGGCAATCAAGACAGTTTTCAGCAGAAATTGGCACCGCACCGTAAATCAACTATACTCTAATAAAAAATACAAATAAAAAAAAAGAAGACGACAGTGTTTGAGGCTCAGCCACGTAGAAGAGGAGGCAGATCCCTCCTGAGGCATGAGCTCCCTCCTCTCCCGTCATCATAAGGGACTTCAAGATCGCCCTTGCTTCCCTAGCCAACACACTCGCCTCGATTCCTGAGAACAGCCCCTCAGCGCCACTTCAGAGCCTAATTCCACAGGCACACCCCAAGCCCTTGGAACGGCCACATGTCTGAAATCACTAAAAACTCCCAACATCTCTAAGAACGTCCAATCCCCTTCCATCCCCTCACGTCTCCCTCTACACCCGCTCTTCATCTTTACCAAGACTTCAACCCGGGACGTGGTTCCCGTGGGTTTCCTTTCCTTGGCCGCTTCATTTCCCTTCATCTTCCCATCCACGGGCATCGTAAAGTCCATCATTTCGTGCCTTTCTGACCAACATCTCTTGACAACCTGCAGTTCTGATTAAGCCTCCATCTGTGATGTTTTCACCATTTTCCAGGCTGCTACAGACGACAGGAAAGTTCCGTGTAACAGGGTGACATAGGGACACATGTCAATGCGCTTCGATCCCAGGGGAGTCCTCAATGCTGCTTCCCCAACGCGGTACTCATCTTTGGCGTCCCTTCCGCCTCACTGTCTACTCCAAACCATCACGGGTTTCCTTAAAATCTCTCCTTTCCCCACAGTCCCCTCACTCTAGCCTTGCTGCCAACCTTTCCAAGGAAACCAAGGCTACGGGTTAGGAAGTCTCTTACTTTCCTTCCTGGGAATGATGCCCAACCACTCTTGTCTTAGAGGGGGGTGGTCCCTTCTCAGTCCAAGAGCACTCCCTGAGGGCTCTCCTAACCCCTTCCCACCCTGTCTCTTTTGAGAACGTTTCTGCCCTTACCATCTCTCCTCTCTTGTAGTTTCATCTGCTCGTGTGTCAGTACCCGCCACACAACTTTCGGGAAGTCATCTTTTTAGGAGGTGATGTGTTTGCAGCCCAGGCTCCTGCTTCTACTGGCCCTTTCCTCTCTGCCTAGAAACGTACTTGTTTTCTTCTCATCGTCAGGAGGACCTCCTTGGACCCAATTTTCTCCTTTAGCTTTAGCCTCAGCCCCTTCCTTTCCCTCACTGCCAAATTTCTCGAATGAGGAGTCAAAACCTGCTGCCTCCACCTCTTCCTTCCCCACTGCCATCTGCCAGCATCCCTCCCAGTGCGCTATTCAAACTTCTCAGTCAGTGGTGGTCATTACAGCCCACCTGCCAGATCCAATGGCCTCTTTCAGCACTCATCCACTCCTGCATCCTTAACTGCCCTCAGACAACAGATGGGGTGATCTGGCTTTCGCTCCTGAAAATCTCTGCTTGCTTGGCTTTAGGGATACCCTGCCCCTGGGGCTTCCACCAGTGCGCAGATCCCTCTTCCTTTGCTTCCTTTACTTCTGCCCATTTAAACCTGCATGTCCTCGACACTCAACCCTTTTTTCACCCAAGAGCAGAGAGGCTGCAAACTGAGACTGCCCCTCAGGCCCCACTGGGCCAGTATCCTGGTTTTGCAAATAAAATTGGATTGAAACATAGCCACACTCCATTCATTTCCATACCCAACATGACTGCTTTCAAGCTGCAATGCCAGGGCTGAGTCGTCATTAGAGACAGCACAGCCTATAAAACCTAAAGTATTTACTATCTGGTCCTTTACATAAAATGCTTGCAGATCCCTCTCTAAAGAGTCTGCACTGTAGCTCCCAAAATGTGGTCCCAGACGGGCAGCACCAACATTCTGAAAACCTGTTGGAGAGGCAGCCCTTAAACCCCACCTCAAGTTTACAAAATCAAAAATTATGGGGTGTGGCAGAGGAATCTATGAGTTAGAAACCCTCCCAGTGATTCCGAGGCTCACTACTGTTTAAGAACCTTAAGTCAACACAATGACCGTGGACAATCTGCGGGGCTTCAAGTATCACCAGGTAGGTGAAAGCGACCCTTGAATCAAGCTCTACTGTACTCTAAGTTAGTATTATTAACTAACTTCCAAATAGTCCCCCCTGCCCTGGGGCTCATTCAGTCATTCAACAAACCTTTTCACAACACCCTCTATAGGATAAGCTGTGATCTGTGCATGAGTTGCGTTGATAGTTAAAAATATGTCTCATGCAATATTTCGCATACATCTATGCTAAAGAATTGTTAGTTGTTCAAATTCAAATTTAACTGGAGATCTGTATTTTTATTTTCTCCATCCAGCAATTCTGTGCAGGAGCTATAAAATGAACATGAAAGAGTTTTTACTCAAGAGTAGTTTGGAGTCAGTCAGGGAGCTGATGATGTAAACATAGTACAAAACAATACGATTACCTCAAAATCTCACATTTCAAACGTCTTGGAGTTCCTGTCGTGGAGTAGAAACGAATCTGACTAGGAACCATGAGGTTGTGGGTTCGATCCCTGGCCCCACTCCGTGGGTGAAGGATCTGGCATTGCTGTGAGCTGTGGTGTAGGTTGCAGACGCAGCTCAGATCCTGTGTTGCTGTGGCTCCAGTGCAGGCTGGCAGCTGCAGCTCTGATTAGACCCCTAGCCTGGGAAACCTCCATATGCTGTGGGTGCAGCCCTAAAAAAAAAAAAAAAAAAGACAAAAATCTCGCTTCCCTCTTCCTATGTCACTTAATAGCTGTAAAGTCTTTTAGGGCTAAGATACCTCAAAGGTCTCTTCTAAATACCCAAAAAAGAGATTCTGACCTGAGAACTGAGGGAAAAGTTGTAAGGTGGTGAGAACATTTTAATCAAGTCTGAATATAAGAAAAGGGTTGTTATACGAATCACAACAGAACTATAAGAAAGGCATTAAATATACTTAGGAGTTCATTCCTCTCAACTCTGATCTTTATCAATCATTATTATATAATGAGGAGTAACCTAGTTGATATTTATTATTTTAAAACATGTTAATAAAGATTGAATCCATAGTTAAAAAAAAATCATACCAGCGAAAAGTTTATGGTTTGGAATCTGGATCTAAAATTAAAGCCCTTGGCTCATGGTTCAGACCACAAACCAAAAGCCTTGTGGCTCATCTGGTAGCACTTTACCCTATTAGCAGAGCAAGGATCCAGAAAGAACTCTTTAACATTGGGTTTGCAAACAGTGATGACAACAGTGAGTGTAGTAGCGCTTTCTATTAACTGGCATCCTTTGTGATAAAAAAATCGATTTCTAAAACGATGGATTGACTAGGGTGCACAATGTAAGACCTACTAAATTTTAATTTTCTTACAATTTTCTACTTAGAAAACATGGAGCAAGGCATTTAAAAACAAAAACAAAAACAAAAACAAAAACAAAACAGGGCTTCCAGCAAAGAACATTTCCATCTAACTCTGAATGAACTCATTTTTTAAAACTTTCCCCAAAAGCCCCAGAAGCAAACCAACCACTATGGTAAGTCACTCACACCCGAAAGCATTCCACTGAATCATCTGTGCTAAGGGAAACAATGACAGCAGAGAAAAACGACATTTCTACGACATTTAGACTTGTCATATTTTAGCTACTACTGTCTCTGACTTTGTCTCCTCTTTCCACTTGAATCAATATTGGCTCATTTCACTTCAACAGGTCGCCTGCGCAACATCCGGTGTAGGTGGAAAAGGAAGGCCTTAGAGAAGGGGCAGCGGCCGGGCCCCAAGATAATCTATAACTCAAATACAGCTATTCCCAGATTTTAAAATTTCTAACATTGTTCTGGTCGATCCAAATTTACAAGTCATAAATTATACTTGTGTCTTTACAACAAAATAAAAACTAGGGGGGCTTCTTTATGTGAAAAGACTTCACCATAATTAAAACACACACACACACACACACACACACACACACGCGCGCGCGCGCGCACGCACACACGCACGCACGCACGCACGCATGCAGACACACACACCCCTCTGAAAATGACTTATTCTCTTTCTTAGAACACATCTACTAAGTAAGATTTGCTTCTTTTTTTTTTTTTTTTTTTCTTTTTTCTTTTAAGGTCCATACCTGCAGCATGTGGAAGTTCCCAGGCTAAGGGTTGAATCGGACTGCAGCTGCTGGCTTAGGCCACAGCCACAACTACATGGGATCTGAGCCATGTCTGCAACCTACACCATAGCTCACAGCAATACTAGATGCTTAACCCATTGGTGAGGCCAGGGAGTGAACCTACATCCTCACAGATATTAGGTTCATTACCGCTAAGCCAAGATGGGAACTCCCATTAAGATTTCCTTCTAATCATTCCTTGAATAAATAAGAATTTCTGGGCTAGATCAGGGGCATCAGGTTGAGAAGCCTGATTATTCAAGTGTTAGTTATTGGGTAACCGGCCACCCTCAGTTCCTGGATCAGGATGATCCAGCATTGAATGGGGAACCCTGCTTTCAGGGGTGTCCAGAAGACACAGGTCAGAAACCAATCCCTGGGTGAATTCAGAAAAAACACTTCCCTGTTAGAGCCACCAGAGCACAGCCAATGCAGCAATACCAGCTTTTATTTCGCGATGGTTCCTGTTAGGTCTTGTCTCATTCCCATACCTAAAGTTCCTTGAAGTTAAGAACAGGACTGTTTTCATCTCCTTGACCCTCCTGGCACCCAGCAAGATGCCCGGTGTAACGGGGACACCTTGAATGTGTATGATCCAGGAAAGAACAGGATAGGTGGGGAAACACAGAAAAAGGGTAGTTCTAAGCTTTCCCTCAAAGACCTAAATAGACATGACTCCAGAGAAGGCGTATAGTGACCAACAGGTACATGAAAAGGTGCTCGATATCGCTAATCGCTAATTATTAGAGAAATGCAAATCAAAACTACAATGAGGTATCACCTCACACCAGTCAGAATGGCCATCATCAAAAAGCCTACAAAGAATAAATGCTGGAGAGAGTTGGTGTGAATGTAAATGAGTGCAGCTACTATGGAGAACAGCGCTGAGGTTACTTACAAAACTGAAAATAGAGTTGCCATGTGATCCTGCAATCCAGAAAATACTCTAATTCGAAAAGATACACGCACCTCAGTGTTCACTGCAGCACTATGTACAATAGCCAAGACATGGAAGCAACCTAAATGCCCATTGACAGATAAGTGGATAAAGAAGATGTGGTACATATATTCATAGTGGAATATTACTCAGCCATAAAAAATAATGAAATAATGCCATTTGCAGCAACATGGATGGACCTAACGATTACCATATTAAGTGAAATAAGTCATACAAATACCATATGATATCACTTACTTGTGGAATCTAAAAAATGATACAAATGAACTTATTTACAAAACAGGAATAGACTCACAGATGTCGAAAACAAATTTACTGCTATCAAAGAGGATACAGGGGAGCTAAATTAGGACTTCGGGATTAAAACATACACACTACTCTATATAAAATAGGTAAACCACAAGGACATACTATATACAGGACAGAAAACTATACTCAGTATTTTGTAGTAACCTGTAGTGTAAAAGAATCTGAAAAATAATGTGTGTGTATATATGTGTATATACGTATACACATACATATATACACATATACATGTACATGCAAGCACACATATAAAACTGAATCATTTGCCGTACAGTTGAAACTAACACATTATAAATTAACTATACCGCAATATAAATAAATAAATAAATAAAAAGCTGCACTTAACTTGGCCCTGGAAATATTGCTCCACTCCTTTAACTACCACTAGTTTTCTACTGCCCTTGATCAAAATCACAAAGGAGTAAGGCCGCTCTCAGCAGAATTCAAGATAAGCTGTCATTACCAGGTGTCTGAGCAGTCCTTCACACCAGCAGGCGGTCGGATATGACACTTTGAAAAGTACTGGTTTATAAAAGGCCAAAGGAGCTTTTTAAAATGGTTTGTATTTGATTCACAACCTTATTGCAGAGATGCCTTTTTAATCCATGAAAAGGTTCAAATCCTCATTCTGGAATTCTCCATGTGAAACAGAGTTGCTCAGGGAGTTCCCGTCGTGGCGCAGTGGTTAACGAATCCAACTAGGAACCATGAGGTTGTGGGTTCGGTCCCTGCCCTTGCTCAGTGGGTTAACGATCCGGCGTTGCCGTGAGCTGTGGTGTAGGTTGCAGACGCGGCTCGGATCCCATGTTGCTGTGGCTCTGGCGTAGGCCGGGGGCTGCAGCTCCGATTAGACCCCTAGCCTGGGAACCTCCATATGCCGCGGGAGCGGCCCAAGAAATAGCAACAACAACAACAAAAAGACAAAAAAAAAAAAAAAAAGAAAGAAAGAAAAAAAGAAACAGAGTTGCTCAAATCACCCCTCTCATCAATGGCATCATTCTAATTCTTAACTTATAAGGGACCACGGTGTAAGGTGAATATTCTTCACAGGGCCTAAGCCTTCTTACACCAAGTGTTAAGGGGTGCTTGCTTTGAAACAGCAGTTATTTGAGCCTTTATCTCAGAACCAACTCAGTGTCCAGACAGCTCTGTGTCTGCTTGTGTGTAAAGGAGATCCACTATACTGAAATAATCACTAAGAGGATAATTACTTAATGAATCAAGCACTTAAAATATGGCCAGTTAGTCAAACTGCAAAAGGCTCATTCAAAACTGGAACTATAAGAGCAATGGATAATTTCTTTATATTATATGGATAATTTTGTAATTTTTTAATAAAAAGAACCTATCAACCTAGTGAATTTAAAACTCCCTTTAACCAAGTACATGAAACACCAGCAACAATCTGTACTCATTAAAGGTATTGGTTTTTACTGAATTAAAATCAGATTCCACCACTTTCTGTAACTACTTACTGTTAACACATCTGCTAAATCAGATGAAATCAAATTTGAATTGCAGACAATTAATTTTAAACTAAGTATTACATGAACGTTTACTAGCCTAGATACACATTTTTATTCCTAGGGAATATTTGCAAGAACTTGTCACAGATGCAAGTTGAATAAAACATCTATCTAAAAATGCAGTATTTAGCATTGATAAAAATACTTGAAACAGCAAAGGAAACATCATGAATGAGTTTTCCCAATACTATTGTGGCTTACAAACAAGGATATCTTGCAACTACATAAGCACTGGGGTTCCTGAGGTGTCCACATTCTGAGAAGCAGAGCAGAGATGCAAAGAGGTTCCTAAAATGAAAACAGCCCCTGAGCAAGGAGCTGTTGAACTCAGCAGCATGGAAGAGCAGCTTCAAAGCCAACAAAGAGTTAAATACCACCTAGGCCAGCTCAGTAATGAATGCTTAGTAAGTTTGGCCAAGGAATATCAAGTAGATACCAGGGCTAGAGTGACTGCTAAAGGGATGACCTCCTTGAATCTCATTTGCATAGCAATGAGATGTCACAAAGGCATTAAGTCTGCAACTGCAATGCTGTTTCTAATCCATGCTTTATTTTGTTGTGACATTAAGCAAACTGCTTTTTAAAGTAAAACAGAAATGATTCCAGCAATGCAAGGCTTGGGGGGGGAGAAGAGGGGGAGGAACAAGTATGGATTATAAAATAGACTGGAAAACAGCTACGCAAAGAGCTACTGAGTCACTCCGTGAGCATAACCAGCTGAAAAGAACAATAAAATAAAATAATAACTTCCAAGGATTATTTCCAAAGTGAGACCAGGTAAGTAAGGTACTGGCTTTTGTCAACTGATAGATGTTACTTGGGCCAAGAATTATGCATGTCTACTCACAACAGACCAAACAATATGTCAATAAAACGAGCCAAACTCTCTCCAAGTGTATCTGTTACAGCCTCAGGCTGTTGCCTGTAATGATGCAAAAACCTTCAATTACAATTTGGGATTTGTTTTTGTTTTTTCTTGGTTTGTTTTAAGGAATTGTGCTTGCAAGTATTATTACCTTTAGCTAGTACTAAGGGAGATTGAGGCTTTTTCTGCTGCCATTGAGGAATGCAACTTCTTTTTAATGCACTGGATTGAATTTCACCAACAGCCCAGGCTGCAAAAGAACAACGAAAAAAAAAAAAAATCCCAAGAAAAACCAGCATTGAAGTCAAGCTTTTTTTGTTACAGCAGTTACAAACGGAAAAGGCATTCAACAAAATCTTAAATATACAAGCTCTATCTATACTTAAAAAAAGATACCTCTAAACTTCAAATGTTACAAGTTCATTTCTCTCTCAGTCTTATGCCTGCAATTACATACAGACAAAACAAAACAAAAATCTCTTCCCTGATGCCTTAAACATGCAACTTACCCAGTTATGGTTGTTTCACTGAAGTAATTACCAAAGCACATAAAGATTTTTACTCATGTCTGTCATAAACATGGGCAAAAATGAGAGTGAAGTTATAGCTGCCTATTACTCAAATTCCTGAACCACCTTTCCAAAGGTATAAAAAATAACTCTCTTTCACGTTGTGATTTTGACAGAACCTCAAGTTATTCACCAGACCATAGGCATCTACTTCAGGCAATGAAATTAATATTTCAGTACGTCTTCATCCATGAAACAGGAAGCCTTTTAGTAATGACCTTGGACTACAGAATAAGCAAGGCAAGAAGTGCAGCGTCCAAAGCCAGAGGGTAATTGTGATTCAAAGACTCTTTTATGCAAATAAAGCCCCCAATCAAGCTAATGCAATTCTCTACTTTTTATCTTCCATCTTTTTATTTACCTTCAGTGAGAAGTCAAAATCAAAAAAATAGCAGATTTCTAGCTTCTTGATCTAACCTGCCTTGGAAAACTGCAGTCACTCGGAATCTAACAACCCAACTCCAAGGAGTACAGTGACATGATTTCGGACCATTCCAGCGATGCTGAAGTTAGTTCCAGCAAAGTTGTAATAACCCACGTTTATGGGCCAACTTTTCCGTTTCCTTTTGTGTCGTCATTAACCTGAAAGGGAAAAGTGACTGCCAAGAGGGAACATTTGCATTCTTCCCAGGGCTCAATTTGCTTCCTGCTGACCTGGGTTGCATACTCAAGTTTTAGAAAATCTACCCAGGTTTGTCATGCACGGGCAGGTGTTTCCAGGGATGCTATAGTCTGGAGAAGCCCAGATACGTCCACAGGATCACGAGAGGGTCACTATGAGTGAGGCTGAAGATAGGCCAGGAACTCAGAACCCCACAAAGGAAGGAAGCAGTTGTTTGTTGACCCAGCCCAGGGTAAAGAGCAGAGGTTGTAAAGTTAGATAAACTTGAGTTTGAATCCTAACTCTGACACCTTCTCAAGCATGTCATCTTGGGCAAGTCACTTAACGCTGGACCTCAATTTCTTCATCTGTAAAGGAAAGAAAATAACAGTGCCTGCCTCAAAGAGGTATTGGAGGTTAGATGAATAATATATGCAAATCTCCCACCAATGTTAGTTGTTGTTAACAAACGCAAAAATGAATGACAAATTGTAAATGGTTCTAGACAAATTCAAATGACTATTGTGAATAGTGTCAAGAATTCCTTTTTAATAGTCTTCGACCAGTTCAGTGCTTGCTTGACCAATGAGCAGTCTGGGAGTGTTCTGGTTTTCAAGGATTCTTCATCCACATTCTCCTTTTCTCAAGTTTCTCCTGTAAATTTTCTCATCCATATAGTAAAACTAGGATAAAATGACATTTTTAACTAACCAATTAACCATACCAGAGCAACTGCTATTGTCATCATCATTATTATTCAAATGGTGCAGTAAAGTATGGTTTTGTGCCTGCTTCTCAAACTTGGATTCACAGCAGTGACGTCAATGGTACATAAAGCTCCTGGATAAACCAGATGAAATCTTGGGGAGTTTGGGCAGCATCCTCATCTCTAACAGGCCCTGGCCTCTGCAAATAAGCATGGACTCTAGGTAAAAAAACTATATATGGCCATGGGAACAGTAGTTCAAGATAGGTTCCCCAGTCTCTCTTCCAACCAAATTGCCACACAGAGTCTCTCTTCATGGAAACTCCAGAGGAAGCCCAGAGGATACACTTGGAGCAAATTTAGGTGAGTCAGTTTTAACTAAAGATCTGGGGGAGAAATTTTAAGCACTTTGATTTAAAATACGATTTTACATGTAACCAAACATATTACAAAATAGGCTGTAACATTCACATGAATTTTTGTTAAAAAAGAAAGAAAAGAAAAGAAATACTCAGCTTTCAAAGAAACCCGACTGATGCTCATGGCCTATCTTTGGCCTCCACTACCACGCCCTGACAGTATGAAACCATCCTCCCCTTCCGGTATGGGCATCCCTGTGGCTATCTTTGAGAAGCTCTGATTGTCCAAGAGAGCAGGAGGTTCCAATCTCAATCCTGCCAAGGAAGGTCTGTGACCTTGGTTCAATTTCTAACCATACCTTTGTCACCTGTGAAATGATGACACTAGCACCCGCCTCTCGGAACACAGTTGATGCTGGAACAAAGATACATATGCAAAGAGCCTGATGCTCCATCAGTCTTAGCCGTCTGCATCTTCCCTCCCCTATGCCCCTTTCCCTACTTGTTATTCAGGATCTCAAATCGTAATGATGCTTGGAACTCCACCAAACATCATCCATAACGTCTCTCGAAGATGCTAAATCACTTCAGCATCTAAAACCTATACAACATCACTTCATCCACCTACTCAGCAAATATTTGTTGAGCATCTATTTTGTGGCAGGCAGTGCCTATGAATGACAGGGCGAGAGGCAAGAAAGGGTATGCAGACACACCACTCCAGGTCATCATTTCAGAGATGAAGTGTTCTCTGGGACATCAAATGACTATAAAGCCTTCTCATTTGGGGCAAGGAAGGAAGCAATGACAGAACATGCTGGAATTCCAGGTAATTCCAGGGTGGTTCCATGATCTCACCAGTGTTCACTGGAATACTGGGGTCCCAATTCAGTTCTCATTAGGGATATTAGTAATAACCAAAAGCTGTTAGAGAGATCAAGACAAGGAAAAGAGAAGCCCCCAGACCCAAACAAAGAAGAAGGCTTCCAGCAGCAATGAGCCACTAAGAACAAGATAATAGAACTCGGTCACCAGTGCTTCATCTACGCAGCCTGCCCATTTATTTCCTCTCTTTCCAGGGCAGTGGTTACAGGGATCACACCATTCAGACTCTGCACTCCCCAAACTGCTCCGGCCTGCCCGGAAATCTGCATGGAAGCAAAGGATCAAAATGCCTTTTCATCTGAAGAACTGTGAATTAACTCTCTGCCTTTTTAATTACTCTCAATTACTTTCCCACTATTTATAAAGATTTTTTTTTTTTGCATAACAAAATCCAACTCTAATCAATATATGCAGTCTATCCCAGCTGATTAGTGTAATTCTTACTCCACCATGATGCTGGCGTTGTGCCAGCCTTACCTAGCACACAATTAAATGTCTGCTGGTGCCTGCTGCTACCCAGCAGGCCTCGTGAGTTAATAGGGAAAAAACGGGATTCACATTTGCCTCTACCAGCCCCTAAGAGCCCTCGCTCCCTCTCATCTGCTTGTAGACACGTACAAAGTGTGCCTGGAGAAATAAAGGCTTCGCAAAATCACACAAACTGAAAAGGCATAGGGGCATAAAGAAAAGGCTCTCTAAAGTCTAACTCCTCGTCTTCTCATTTCAGTAAACCCTCCCAGAAATAAGAGCTCGCTCCTTCCACCCCCTATTCCAATACTGCACTGAGAGCATGTTCTAAGTGCAGGAAAGCCTCAGATATCTAGACTCACCTAAATCCAATAGGATGAATTCTGTTCAGTGTACCTTCAAGCCACTTTTCAATAAACACAAATCACTTAATAAGAAATTAAAAGCATTACACATTTCTCATGCTCCCATAGATGTGGTGCTAATGAGATTTTGTTTGTTAAGCTCACAGAATGACAAAGTGTCTAAAAGACAGACACAGCCTTTTCCAATTTCCATTCATTCGAGAAACAGTTATTGAACATTTTCTGTGATATGACATTCCCAAGACACTTACCTGTTCTCGGGTTTATTTTACCAGCCTGCTCCTCAAATAATGCTTTAGTGCAGTGTCATTTAAAAAAAAAAAAAAAAAAAAAAAGGATAATTTGGAATTTTACAAGATTTGCTCTTAATCTACTCTATTACACATTGCCGGGTAACTCTGTACATTCATTCATATACACACAAGCTTGACTCTGTGCCAGGGCCTGTACATTTGACCCTTAAAGCAGGATTCTCTTGCCCACTATGGTCCGCACTGAATAAGCAGCAACCCTGGGAACCTCTGCGTCTCGGTAGCCACTGGCAGGGTGCGCTGACTGCAGTTCAGTGTAACAAGAGTTACAGCAAAGGTGTTTAAAAAATAATTTAATTTTTACATATAAATTAGAAAGGCTTCAAGTTTTCTTGTAATAACAACATTCTTACACATGTCTTCGGCCCTTTCCTGAGACAGAAGAGACTCAGCACTGAGATGTGCGTGTCCCACCTCCCAGTCAATCTGACCTGTGACTGTGAACATCAACCTCCACGAGTGTGTACCTTCAGGTAAGTGTGTACCTTCAGGTAAGTGTGTACCTTCAGGCAAGGAATGGCTCTCTCAGGAGCTCCTGCAAAACAAAGAGGTGCTACGGAAAGGTGACAAACATTTGTCTGCAGGCAATATGGCTTCTGGGTGTCTTTACCGCACGTGGTGCTAAAACGTCAAAGAGCCACAGCTTTGGCAGATCAGCCAGTCAAGGACTTGGGTGGACCTGCCTGGACGATCTTTCCTTCACAGAGAAAATGTGGACCTCAAACATGCTACAGTCATCCCTCAGTACCCATGGGGCTGTGGCTCCAGGGCCCTCCTCTTGGCACCAAAGTCCATGGGTGTTCACATTCCTTATATAAAATGGCCTAGTATTTGCATACGACCCACATACCTTCCTCCCCAATAATTTCAATCATCTCTAGATTATTTACAGCACATAATACAAGGTAAATGCTCTATCAGTAGCTATAAACACAATGGAAATGCTATGTAAATAAGTGCCGGTGTGGCAAATTCAAATTTTGATTTTTGAAACCACTTGGCAATGTTACTAATGTTTTCGATCTGAGGTAAGCTGAATCCACGGATGCAGAATCCACCCATGGATATGGAGGGGCGGGGATCAACCCGAGCCACCACAGTGACCTGCTATGCCACCAGGGAACTCCAAGCGTTAAATATTGAACACTGGTAAGATCCAACAGTAATAAGAGTGGGGGAATCAAAGATTCATATTATACCACTGAGCCCAGGGAATGATGGTCTATAGGGAGTAAGAGTCACCAACACAGGGAAGTTCATTACAAGGAGGATGGCATTAGGTGCTATGATAGTAACACAGACTGGAGTGGATGCTTCAGTACAGAGACTTAAAAGGTAAGACAAGTAAGGTAAGACAGACCTTCAGGATGGTATAGAGCTCCAACTAGTGACTGCAGGATGTGCAAAGGTGGGGACATACAAAGACGGCCACAAGCACGGAGGAGAACAAAAGGCAGGAAGAGGGACCCTGGAAGCTGAGAAGCCCTGAGTGGGAAGGGACACTTTTCTGGCTGTTCCCAAAGTAGGCAAGTGGACTGGATCTTTACAGCATCGTCACAAAGGAGAGGATATCATCAGTGGTGTAATTCTGGGTGGCCCTGCCCTGGCCAAACTGCCCAGAAATTCTCAAGCTTTATCACCATTTCTCAGGCTTCAGTGGACAGTCCCACCCTCTCTTGCTCCAGGCATGTCTCCCCCATCTAGCTTCCCCTGTAATGCTTCTCTTCAAAGCAGTGCTGACGGAGAAGGTCAAACCTACGTTCAGGTCATCGCATATATAAAAGAGAAAATACATCTCCCATGTGTGTACACTTTTGCCTCTCTTTAAGAAATCTGATATGCAAACATTTACAGTTGAAAAGCAGATAAATCAAGGAGAAACAAAATAGTCTTCACTTTATAAAAGAATGTGCCACCGGATCTGCTTAAATAGTGAGTTTTCCCTAATTGGATGCAGTTAAAATGTGATTTGCTTTGAAAAATGGGGTTTACACTCTCATTTAAAAATATATCTATTGTATAAGAGCAATCTAGGCTTATTCACTCTGATTATTATAATAACCACTGATGAGCTGCATGAAAGTGGCAAATCTCATAAAATACCTGTATCTCCCTCTCTCTCTTTAGAGGGAATGTAATATGTTATTCATTCTACCTATTTAACAGAAATAGACTGTAAATTGAACAGACTGTGCGTATTGCTGAATACAACTTGGGAAGGGAGTGATTAACGCAAATAAATCCACACACAAAATCTGCACCTCCAAAGTAAAAGAAGATTATCTAATTATTGGATAATTCAAGGAGATCTAGGAAATTGAGTTGGCAAGACAGTACGTTTTTGCCGAACATTTCCCAATCAATTGCCTAGATCACGCAATTCCCTCACTGTAGGAGCTGTCTTCTGAAGATAAATGCAAGGCGTATTGCCCCATTGCTACTGCCGACACATGTCCAAGTAAATGATGTCACTTCGTCTCAGTAGAAGATGTTGGTGGCATCTTTCTGACTTTGGGTCACACATGCATTTTGTCCTTTTCTGGGTGCATCCAGGTAAACAAGAGGCAACTGAGAAATCTAACTTGTGAAGGGTCAGGCTCCATCATTTGTTTAATACGCTCCGGGCAAAATCAGTACAAGGCAGTGAGAGCACTCAATACATTTTTTGCCAACAATGACACAGATTTGAAGAACCCAGCCCAGGCCCTCAGAAGGACTAACAATGTGATGTGTACGTAGTTCTTCCAGACTGTGAATGGTCTGCTGTGTCTACAGGGAAGATGGAATGCTAGATTATGTTAACCGCTCCTAGTTAAAGAACAGAACTATGAAGACAGGGGATTAAGAGATCATATAAAACTAGCTGTTGCTACTCCTCCAGGAGGCAGTTCAAATTTATTTTTTTTTTTTTATTTTTTTGTCTTTTTAGGGCCGTGCCTGCAGCATATGGAGGTTCCCCGGCTAGGGGTCAAATCGAAGCTGTAGCCGCCGGCCTACACCACAGCCATAGCAACACGGGATCTGAGCCACGGCTTCAACCTACACCGCAGCTCACGGCAACACTGGATCCTCCACCCGCTGAGTGAGGCCAGGGATCAAACCTCATGGTTCCTAGTTGGATTCTTTTCTGCTACGCCATGGGTGGAAACGCCTAAAATTTAAACTGTAAACAGGAAGTGACAAATCCTCAAGGATTAGGTGAACGGTGTTTCTCTCTTTCCTCATTTATGGTCCACATTCCTAAGTGATTTCTTTAGGCATTGCAGTATTTTCAAGCATTTATAATCATCAAACACAGTTCAAGAAGAAATACAGGCGTTTCCGTTGTGGCACAGCAGAAGTGAATCCAACTAGTCGCCAGGAGGATGTGGGTTCAATCCCTGGCCTTGCTCAGTGGGTCGGGGATCTGGCGTTGCCCTGAGCTGGGATGTAGGCTGGCAGCTGCAGCTCCAGTTTGACCCCTAACTTGGGAACTTCCATAGACAGCAGGTGCAGCCCTAAAAAGAAAAATAAAAAGAAGAAGAGGAAGAAGAAATATATCCATAATAAGGATATTAAAAGGGAAAAGAATTTCCCAGTCGCCTGTACAATTGGAATCTTTCCTATACCCACAGTCTGGAGTAAAAAGGATTTCTCCCATTAAATGAGCAACCATAATATGGCAAAAGACATGGGAAATTTGTACTTCAATATCAGGTAAATATAATAGAGAGCTAACAGTATTAAGAAGAAACGCTCTTACAAATTACTTTAAAACTGCTGGGGCAAAAATTCTACTATAATAAGTATATTTCCCACTCCTTATTTTCCAGTGGTATGAAGCCCTGTCTTGATGTCTTGGTGACACTTCATAATGTGAGGCGATATCATGGGTTCATTCTGTGAAATGGGCATCTGTGAGAGAGGTAACATCATTGTAATCAGTTGCAAAGTCCAAAAGGAAAAAAAAAAAAAAAAAAAAAAGCACACACATCACTAAAGTCAAGAAGCGCGAAATGGCAAATGGTCATGTTCCAAGAGCTAAAAAGATCCAAGGCATTAAGAGCTTTTAATGAGTGAAACACGCCATGTGAAGGAGAACTTCTGTCAATAAATCCAAATCCTGGTTCGCTAATTAAACCATCGAATACAGCGTCTGAATGTGTAGACACCAGACTTCAACATTTCTTAATTATATTCAATGCCAGGCATATTTTTCCATTTAATTGACACTCCGAAACGCCTTTCGAGTCCTATCAGATAGGTACCAAATTCTCAAGGGAGATTACTACACACTTCTGAATTCTGGTTCCTCTGATTGAAATGGTTATTATGAAACTTGCCTTTTTTTGGAATGTGGGAAAGAGTCCTATATTCTCCCTAACTCCAGCAATGTGAAAGTCATCTGCATTTGGCCCATCTTCGTGTGTACATTTCTTTACAGTGAGGCTCTCTACAGCCAGGTCAATCTGAGGACACCAGGGCTACCCACGCCAGCCTGGCCCAGGCCCATGCCACAAGCAGCTATCAACACACCACTCGACCAGTCACAGCACCAAGGGCCAGCGTTTAGCCCCCACTTAGAGTCAAACAGAGAATTTCAAACTAATCTTAAAGACATTTCAGATGCCCCCAATATTAATCACATACTCAGATTTTTTTTAAAAAAATCAACATTTGTAATAGATGCACTAGGTGTCAAAATAGACCAAGCTACTCCTTTCCCCAAGACAGAGCTGATTCTGCTTTTAAAGAAAACACACTCGCTCAGTATTTTCTGATAGGGGAAAAAATGACATTTATACTGTCATTAGGTGCATTTGTCACTAGATTTAATCTGTATTATCTGGCATGTTTATCAGATGTTTACAACTGTGAAGTAATGTTCAATGATATTTAGTAGCACTAATAATTTGGTTTATTTCCAAATGTGAAATGGAATAGCCACTCCAATGTGCTCACTTTTTAACCTTCCTCAGGACTGCAAGGCCTATAATTTGTATCAGATTGTTTGGAATTTAATTTAGCTGAAGCCCTGAAGTTACAATTAAACTTCCAGTTAACCTTTCATATCTGCCCATCACTCAGTAGCTGGGCTTATCTCTGGCATCTCCAAAAGAAAAGAATCGAAAAGAACAGAATGAATGAACAACTGAAACAGTGCTTGCAACTGCTTTGCAAAGTTCAGAGACCCGCAAGTCATGCTGACTGTCCAAGGAAAAAGTTCTAGCCTTTCACCCACGTTCTGAGAGCTAGCTAGAGTTACTAGGCCTACAATTTACTTGACTTTTTTTGTTTCTTTCGAATGTGAAAAAGCAAGCAACAGACCTGAATGCTTGAATTCCTAAAGGAGAGAACACCTCAAAGCTGTCTGTGCTAAAGCTAACTCTAGGATTCCTAACTAAGCATCAGAGGCAAACAAAGAATAAGAATATGCCAATTACATCAGTCCACAGGCATGAAGTTTCTTCCTAACACATGCCAGAAGCACACCTGCCAAACTTCCTAAGTTCCTCTGACCTCCAACATGAAACAGTGCTGTCTCACCGTTAAATGTACCCATCTTGAGCCACAACTAGACTGTAAGCTGCTTGAAGACCTGATGCATTTTTTGGGCAATACATTTCTTGTAATCCTTATAAATGAAAATTGAGCAAATACGGATGGAATACCTAGAATTTATTCCCTGAATTCAGAGTTACATTAAGAAACACACACACACACACACAGAGGAAGAGTCCGATATTTTTAAAAACAGAAGATATTGTTATTGTTGTTATTATTATTATTATTATTATTACCATTATTATTGATGAGAAAGGCATTTGGCTAAGAATTCTTTATTCATGCTAAAATAAATATGCTAAATGTAAAAAAAAAAAAAAAAAAAAAAAGAAGAATTTCTTTTCCTGGAGATGTCTGAAACCTTCCAAATTCATTTATCGGCTCCTGGACCACACTGTGATACTAGCTAGCGAAGCCACCACGGCAAACTAGAGTCAAACAGGAGAAATCCACAGACGGCCACGGAAGGGATATTAATCACTGGCAAAGCTGAGAACCAAAGGTCAGGGGACCTGCCATGGAGCACAGGGAACTCCAGCAGGGTTCTGCGATAACCTCTATGGGAAAAGAACCTGAAAAGGAGTGGACGTGTCTATGTGTATAATTGAATCACTTTGCCGTACAGCAGAAATTATCACACCCTTGTAAATCAGCTGTACTTCAATAAAACTTTAAAAAATGGAAGACCAAAAAAACCCCAAAAAACAAAAAGCCCTGAGAACCAGGAAGATGGAAGTCATAACCTTGCCAGCCACCTCCTTCAGCGCCAGTCCAGCTTAACGTCAGCTCAGGATTGAGCCCTGAGGGGGACATTCACAGCAGGAGAACGCACAGCACCTGTTATTGATTTTCATTCAAATTCCCCGGGGTTGGGAGCTTTGGGAAGGAAGGAGCTCCACCTCCAGATCCAAGGCAAAGCCTCGGGCAGCAGGGTTCCCTGCCCTTTGGCTCCCCGGTGAAATTCACTGGAGGCTTTAAAAAACACAGGTGCTGGAGTTCCCGTCACGGCTCAGCGGAAATGAATCTGACTAGCATCCACGAGGATGAAGGTTCGATCTCTGGCCTCGCTCAGTGGCTTAAGGATCTGGCATTGCCGTGAGCTGTGGGGAAGGCCGCAGACGTGGCTCGGATCCCACGTTGCTGTGGCCATGGTGTAGGCCAGTGGTTATAGCTCCGATTTGACCCCTTGCCTGGGAATCTCCATATGACGCAGGTGTGGCCCTAAAAAGACCAACAAACCAACAAACACAGATGCCTGGGTCCTACCCACAGACAATCTGATTAAATGGTCTGGATACAACTTGTGCATCAGCTGTTGCTGATTTGGGTGATTCCAAAGTGCAGCCAAGGCTGAAACTATCTATTTAAGGATCAATTTGGGGCGTCTGGGTGGTGCGAGAAGCCTCCCAGAGTTAACCACTGAATAATATGAATAATAAGAGGGAGTGCCATAAGTGACCCATTAAATTTTATGCAAAACACAAAAATGAATGATTTTTTAAAGGACCCTTCTAAAGGCACCTTATTTGCACCAACACTTTTTAAATACTACCAACAGGAAAAAAAAAAAAAATAGAAACCAAACAAACCAACAAAAAAACAAAAGAGAGCTGGTGATGGAACTACGAGGGAGCCAGTGTGTATACATGGGGGAGAAAGTGGGGCACGAACATAAACCTGTAATGCAGGCTCCCAGACACATTTAAAACATCTCAAGTTCCTCTCTGAAGTTAGGGGTGGGGAGATGGGGAGCCACAAAAGGATGAAGGAGAAAAGGGTCTGAATAAATTCCAGAGTCTTATCAAAACACTAAAGATTCCAACAGCCAGAGTTCCCATCATTGTGGCTCAGCAGTAATGAACCCAACTAGCATCCCTGAGGACCAGGGTTCAATCCCTGGCCTCACTCAGTGGGTTAAGGATTGGGCACTGCCATAAGCTATGGTGTAGGTCACAGACTGGCTTGGATCCCATGTGGCTGTGGCGCAGGCCAGCATCTGTAGCTCTGATTGACCCCTGGCCTGGGAACGCCATGTGCCAACAACAACAACAAAAAAGGTTCCAACAATCTATTTAGCCTCTGCCATGAATATGTTCTTCCAAAAACGAGCACTGTCCTAAAGAAATACAAGAATTTTTAAATTTTGTACTTTTTTGCCTACATTAGATCTTCACGAAGAATTACGAAGGCGGATTATATTCACTTTATACCCCTCCTAAAAGTTTACTTCAGCTCATATTAATCTCCCTTTCCTCCCCTAGAAAGCCGTTCTGTGACACTCTTTTGTCATTAACAAATATCCATGTCTTGATTTCTAGTTTGCACACATGGGTATCTCACCTTCCCAACAAAACAGTAAGCAGAGAAAAAAAAAAAAGGATATCTTACTTTGACAAAGGATATATCTAAATCCTGCACACTGCCTTGCAAATGGAAGCAGGGTAAGTAAATCTTACTGAACAGAAATTCAATGGAATAAATTTCTTTTTTTTCTTTTTTTCCTTCTTTTTTTCTTGGGCTGCTCCCTTGGCATGTGGAGGTTCCCAGGCTAGGGGTCGAATCGGAGCTGTAGCCACTGGCCTACACCAGGGCCACAGCAACGCAGGATCCGAGCCGCATCTGCAACCTACACCACAGCTCATGGCAACGCCGTATCCTTAACCCGCTGAGCAAGGCCAGGGATCGAACCCGCAACCTCATGGTTCCTAGTCGGATTCATTAACCACTGTGCCATGACGGGAACTCCTGGAATGAATTTCTTAAAGGGATAAAAGAAACAGAAAAAAATACACTAAAAATAGTAAAGCTTTTTTTTTTTTTTTTTTTTTTTTTTTAGGGTTGCACCAGTGACATATATGGAAGTTCTCAGGCTAGGGGTTACATGAGAGCTGCAGCTACAGGCCTATGCCGCAGCCATAGCAACACCGCATCCAAGCCACATCACACTGGATCCTTAATCCTTAACCCACTGAACAAGGCCAGGGGTCCAACCCACATCCTCATGGATACTAAGTCAGGTTCTCAACCCATTGAGCCACAACAGAAATTGTGTAAAGCTTTTTTTTTTTTAAAGAAAGAAAAGTAACAGGAATGACTTGAAGTGTGTGACTTAAAACAAAAGGAGTAATGGAAAACACACAAGGGCAAGAGTCATTGAACAAAGTTCCTTTATTAACTAGAAGCTCCACAATCTTGGAACCCTAGAAGATGGGGAAAGGTGGAATACTAAAATCTGCTTAAGGATCCCTCTCAAGGTCCCATGTACAACTTCTCTGTCCAGGCAACCAACCAAGGTTATATTCTCAGAAAGCATTTTGTTCCTTTCTTTTCTTTTCTTTGGCCACCTCGCAGCATAGGGAGTTCCCAGGCCAGGAATCAGATCAGAGCTGCAGTGGAGACCTAAGCCACGGCTGGGGCAATGCTAGATCCTTAACCCAACTGTGCTGGGCCAGGGATCAAATCCTATGTTCCAGCGCTCCCAAGACACTGTTGATCCTGTTGCATCACAGCGGGAACTCCTTAGAAAGCATTTTCTAAAGGACAATCTTACCACCTACCCCAGGCCTCCCTCTATAATCAGCAAAGGAGTTAACACTTTGATGATATGAAGAGTCTGATCATTAAGTTTTGAAATCTGTTCTCCATTTCCTCCAACCGCCATCATGCCAGTAAACCCATTCTCAAATTTTCATCCCTTCTACTTTAATCCAAAAATATCTCAATCCTAGAACTGGCTAAAATTAAGACTAACCGGGGAGGGCCATTCCAATCCAGAACTACTAGCATGGTCATTTGTCACTGTTACATGTAACTGATAGCCTATTTGAGTAGACCCGAAGCTGGCTCCAAGCCACCAAACAAGTGTCAAATATATTCTCAATAAATTCAATCTGTGGCATTCAACTGAGTCTTTTTGTTTTTATTTCTTCAAGGAAAGGTAAGCTTGCCCAAAGTTATTCTTGGAAAGAAATTTGAGGAAAAGGAACAGTCTAAACAAAGACAGAAAAAAGCTTATTAAAGAAGTAGATACTCTTCAACTGACCAAAAAAAAAAAAAAAAAAAAAATCTGTATGTTTGAGAAGCATATAGAATCAAATTGAGCAGAACACAGAAAAAATATGTACCATCAGGGTCTTCACAGAGGAAGTCACCTGAGCCACAAATATTTATTTAGTGCCTGTTAGGCAGTAGGTAGTGTAATCACCCTCAAAGGACAGGCTATAAAAATAGAACCAACCCTCACAATGGGGTGGAAAGAGGGGTCACAAAGACATAGTCAACAATTGAGATTAAGATGTATTTTAGAGAAGTTCACGAATAAGCAAAGCAATGTGCAGAGAGGTTGCGTTTCTTCCTTTAATTTTTAAAGACTGCACATCTGTGGAAACCAGGGGCTCTCTTATCTACAGGAAGGAATGGGGCAGGTTTGTCAGATTTCTTTCTGTTAAATTATCATTCATTCCTTCTTGGTGTTTGTCACAATCGGCAAAGACAAGGGTTCATCAATAGTCCTTCCCCAGCAATCAAAGGAAATCAATCCAAGCGGATGGTACCACCTGATCCCATGAGATGATCCCCACTTCATGCTCTTGCAGAAGCAAAGCGCCTCGGAAGGACCCACAATGCAAGAAAGCTAAGCATCACTCGTATTACCTTTTCCATCTTGCCCCACGGGGAAAAGCCAACCCACCTGTCAATGGGACAGAGGAAGGCCACAAAATAAAGCCACTTTGGTCCTATTTGCCTTATGAACTATTAATCTAGCATAACAGCACAGCAGCCATGGGGAGCTCTCCTCAGGCCAGCTGCTCCTGACTAAATATCCTCTCCTCACTGGTAACTGCCTACTTCTTTATATTTAAACATAACTCATCAGCCGGATTAGAGCGGGTCATTCTGCAGCACACGAAGAAAGCAAGGCTGATAACACAATCTGACACATCAAAAATATTCTTATGAGAGCAGCCCGAAGAGCTGCTGCTTACTGAAAAGCTGTGAGCTGGCAAAATAACCAGAGAGCATATAGGTCAGTGGGCAGCCACTATGTTTATTGCTACTCATTTCATTTTTGAGTAGCTCAGCACAACTGTAATTGCTAGTTAACAGATAGACTGGATCCTGACTATTAAAAAAATCCCCAAAAGGACTCTGCCAGGACCAGAATAAATAAATTTGAAAGTGGGAGGGGGGGGGGTGATAGCCAGTCACTGGTCAACAAAACACTGGCTGTGAAAATCCTGCAGCTACAAGACATGGAGCCAGCCCAGCAGCTGACCGATTTCTGATCTCTGAGCCAGCTGCTTTTCATGTGAAGTCCTCTGTGTGGTTCTGATATGAAGACATTATAAGTGGACAGTTCTGGGAACTTCCTCATCCCAGCTCTCCGTGCAGAGAAACCCGCCCCAGCACCATTCATTGTCCACATTCCAAAAGGGTAACAGCAAGGATTCATGATTAAATAGCAGCATTCCGTTTAATTCTGAGAGAACTGTTCTCCTTGTAGAAACGTTAAACACCCTTACCTCACTTCAACTCTACGAAAAAAAAAAAAAAAAGCACATCAAAGCGCTAAAGTTATTGTGAATTTTTTGGTCTTTGTCTCTTGGCGCCCTGGTTTTTTTTTTTTTTTTTTTTTTTGGCTGTCCTTTTTTCTCTCACTGCTCAACTGCTCCAATTTAGGAGTAAGAATCAAAAAAAAAAAGGGGGGGGAGCAGTTAGCTCTGTGCAGTTTCCAGGATTCTGCAGAATCTCCATCTCTCCATCTCTTCTCCCTCCTTCTCTCTCCTCCATCCCCTCCCTTCCTTTCCTTCTCAGATTCAAATCTCCACGTCACAAACCAGAACATCACTCAAGCCTTCAATAAACGTTAGGAGAAGTTCCATGCCTGCCAGTGGAAGCGAAACAAGGCTCTCTTTAATCGATCCTGAGAAGGGGGCACCTCCTTGCTCAATTCCTAGATGGCGGGCTTCCCTCTTCCACCACCTGGACTTGCCGCCTGCATCAGGGGCAACGTCGTCTGCAGTCTTTCTGGCCGGTTCTCAGCCCTTCTGCATTTAACTCAGCCCGGGCGCAATCAGAGAATCTAATCCTAGCAACAAAGCCAGGCGCACAAATCCACCGTGATGAACTGGTCGGCCTGCTCCTCCGCCCCCTGCCTCCCACCACCCCCGACTTGCCTTTGAAAAGACAGGCGTTAGGGCCAGAAAATTAATACGTCCGAGGCGAGGAGGAGAAAAGCGGCGGAATACAAGGGGCCAGGAGTGGTTCGAATTCCGTTGTTTGTTTACGTGTTTCTTTTTAAATATCAAGGACCCACGAATGGGAACCGGAGCTGGTCAAGTCCCCCGTGGGAGCGTCGCACAGCCCTAGGTGCTGCCCAGACAGCTCGCCCCCCGCCCCTCTCCCGTCTGGCTGGGGCCGGGGTGAGCGGGGGAGGTTCGCGCGGGTTTGTCTGACACTTGTAAATGGAAGTGGGATCCAACTTGGAAAACAAACGCGCCAGAGTCTGGGGGCGGGGAAAAGCCGGAGACCGGGGAGAGGAGGAGAAAAGACTCTTCAATCAGCAGCGCAGACCGCGCTTCCGTCCCTGCCTGCTGCCGCGACTGCTGCAGGTTCGCCGGAACCAGAAGCTGAGTCTCCAGTTGGCGCGCGGTGGCGGTGAGATGAAGCTTGGGGCCGAGGCAGGTTGGGCCGGCCCGACGCCGGGAGCCACGGCCACCGACCGCCCACGCTCCAGGCCGCAGGCGCCTCTCGCTCCTGGGAGCCTCTCCTCTCCCCCCACCCCACGGTGATCTCTCGCCGGGCCCCTGCAGGCTCCCTCCCCCTCAGATCCCCATAGGGATCCCCTTCCACGGCCTAACTTGCCCCCATTATTACGCGGAGCCGCCGCCGCAGGATGCCACTACCACCACCACCACCACCACCACCACCACACCTACGCACACACACGCATGCCGGGAGCACCCTCCGTTCCTCCTGTCGCAGGCTACCCAAGAGACGCCCTGAGCTCGCGGCCAAACTCCCGCCACCCCGCATCCTTGCCCCCGGCGCGCCCCCGCCCACGAGAGCTGGGCAGGGAGAAGTGAACAATGAAAGTTGCTTTCTGCGAGGCCTAATCGCGGTCGGTGTTTAACGGTCTCTCAGAAAGCACACGCGACAAAAGTCAGCGTGAGAAGGGAAGGAGGCATACAGACCACAGCGCTGCTAAAAATACCCGGGCTCGCCATCTCGCGCAAGCCCGGGGGCCAGATGCTCTTTAGCTCAGCGACCCCCACTGGCGGAATCCCGGCGCGCAGCGCGCGGGGAGCGAAGACGGTCCTGGCCACCTCCGCTGCCTCTGCCGCCCGCTCTCCGCGAACCCCGACCCAGGCCTCGCACCCACACTGGTCCCCGCAAGGGAGTGAACCCAGCACCGCCTGGGGAGGGCCCCCGAGGTCGGAGCTGGCGAGCCCTCGCGTTCGCCCCCGCTCCCCAACCCAGAAAGGGCTGCAAGGCACCCCCAGGACACTCAGACCCGCGCGGCTTTCTTTTCAAAGACAAGCAACCTTAACGCACGCCCGCCAAAACCCATGCACTCCCAAGGCACTCCGTTTCCCTCTCCCAGTCAAGATAGGAAAAGTCCCACCTCCCTGCCACTCCGTAAAAGGCTGTCGCTCCAGTCCAAGGGCTGCTGCCATTCAGTACTTCTCACCCTGCCCATGACCCCCGCAAACCGGAGTCCAGCGTGGAGTGGCCCGGCAGCATGGCTTGTAACCCCTCGCTCTCCCTGGCGAAAGTGGAGTCTGGGCTCCCTGCTCCACCGGGCGCCTTGCCAAGCGAAGACCCAACTCAAGCCTTCGGGACTCTCAAGTACATTCATTGGCATCTGAACATCCCCGCAGCGCCCTACAGGGAAGGCTACCAGACAGGCTCGCAGCCTGGACCCTCTCATCCACCTGCAGCGAGAGGCCAGGGCTCAGAGAGCCAGGGGTGGGTACACCGATCCGCAAGCCCCCTCGCGCCCCCACTCCAAATTTTCAGACCCAAACTTGGCCAACTCTCCATGCCAACCTCCCGGCTACCGCCGGGAGACCGAGCCTCCTTCCTCTCTTTTCGGCGGCGGCGGCGGCCAAGCGGCTCGGAGCTGTGCTGAGGCAGGAACTTTACAAGGTGAAAAGTTTCCCCCATGCGCTCCGCCGGCTCTCGCCTTCCCGAGCCCACCTCGCAGCCCGTTTGCACCCGACAGCTTGAGCTGTGCTCCTAGAGGCGCGCTCCAGCCGGTGCACGGGCAGTCGAATAATTATGTTAAAAATCCCCACGCACCCTTGCCTGCGCTGGCGATCCTCAGCTCCACCAGGCGCCTCTCCCGCGGTCTTCCTCTCCTGGCGCTCCTGCCCGGAGTGAGCCGGCCACCCTGCCGCTGCCGCTGCCTCCGCAGTGCCCGCCGCGCGCTCGCTGGGACTGGAGCCACGAGCAGAGGCGCTCGGCGCTCGGGACGCCGCCGCCGCCGCTGCCGCCGCGGGGTCGCAGGCGGAGGAGGGGAGCCGGGAGGAGGAGAACGGCAGCGGGAGGAGGGACACGGAGGCGCGAGATCCCAATCCGCAGCCCAGATCACAGCGCAGCCTGCCGGGAGGAGCGCCGGCTCTCGTGTCTGCTCCGAGCTGCAGCCGCCGCCGCCGCCGCTACTGCTCGCTGCCTGGCTGCTCCCGGCTCCCCATCACAGCCGACGCCGACGCTCGGCCAAGCCCCTCTCTCTCATCTCCCCCAGTCGCTTCTCTCTCGCTGTCTCCTCCTCCCAAACTGCGAGCGCAGAGGGCGAGGGGGAGCGAAGCCCCGGCGCCCGGGATGACTAGCGATCTCCGAGCGCCGCGTGGGGGAGAGGGGGCGGGAGGAGAGGGGGTTGGTGGGGGAGGCGCGGCGAGCTGGAGGGCGCTCCCGGCGCCGAGCCTGGAAGCTGGACTAATTTTAGAGCTCCAGTCTTCCCCCACCGGCCTCTCGGGGCTCCAGGATAACACCAAAGTGCCTTCCTACAGCGGATGGAGCGTGGTGCCGGCTTCAGGGAGCTCACACACACCACTTTCCGCCTCGTCCCTACCACAGCTCTGCGCGGAGGTCGAGCACGTGTTAACTCGCCTAGGACAGGTGAGGAAACTGAGGCACAGCGAGGTTAAAAGAGCTTGTCTAAGGTCCTCAGGTTACTCTGTAACGTGAAGGGGAAGCCATCAAACGTGGTGCCTTTTTTATTTCAAATATGCTTCCCAGACAGGATTCCTGCTACTTTCCCACACATTTTTGGATTCCGGAGTCATCTCATTCCCCTGCGGAGAACGGGGGAGGGTATTAGACTAAAAAGGTAACCGTGGCACATTTTCCTCCCTCCTTCCCAGCCTCCAAATCCTTTTAAACATTGGGGGGGGGGGGGGAGTGTACGTGTGTGTAAATGCAGGCGAGGTGCTCGGAGAGGAATGAGTGATTAAGGGGGCTTGATAATTTGCAACCCAGCCTGACTGCCTGTACCAGTAGCTTCTGCAGGCACCCTCCTCCTAGGATTCCCAGTCCACACGGACTCCGCCCCCATGCACACCCGGCTGCTCCTGAGCCTTCACTTCTTGCTGTGTCTCCTCACACTTGCGCCTTTTTTCCCCTCGAAGCTGAGAGGCAGTCTTAACACCTCCCCTTCTCGCCGCCCCCCATCCTCACTGCCCCCAGCACAGCAAGGCACATCTGTCCCTACAACAGGCACGGGGGAGCTGGCACGTTGCCTTGGATGCTCTCTCCCTGGTGGTTTCTCCCCAACCCTGCCACTGGCACCAGGGGAGAGGCGCCCTGGCCCTGCAGATTTTTCTCCAGAAAAAAATCTTTGCTTTCTTTGAACCATGAAATCTCCCTTGAGGAATGAGGTCGGGATTGCAACTGGGGGCTTTGTGCTCAGTCGCTAGAGTGAACCCTTTGAAGAGTCAACTGAGTTTACCTTTCTGTCCTTCCAGCTCCCAGCTTGGGGCCTCTGCCCTGGCACAGCTACACAATGGCCTCACCACTCCCCACAGGTGGAAGGTTCCTCTTGAAAGCCTCCAGCAGCCTCGCTGCCTTGACTGCCCCATAAAGCACCCTGTGTGCTCTGGTCACTCTACCCTGAGAGTTTAATGTGAATACTAAAGAACAGTGACAGCTGCCTGTACATCAGCTAGTTCCGAGGTAACCAGCATGATGTTACCTAGGGCTCCATTGTCACAGAAAGCCAGAAGATGGATCCTGTAAGTGAAGAAAACCACCGACAGGCAGGGCTAGGAAGACTTACCTGGCCTCTAAAATGTGGTCATTTGATGAATTTAATTCTGATTTTTTTTTTCCCCAGCAGCTTTCTACTGCACTTAAAAATTTATTACAGGTAGTTATGTCCCTGGCGTGGCATTTTCCTTGTAACTGACAGAATGCAGCTACCTGTGCATTTGATGTATCTATGTATTTCCCACGCAGGTGCTTCTGTGGAAGTGCTGCAACACCTTGGCTCCTGAAACTGGGCACTGTGGATAGAGTCAGCTAGCAGTTGTTTGGCCACTAGGATGCTCAAGGAAAGAGCGCTGGCAAGGAGAAAGGGCATCTTCCACCTTCTGCCTGGGAAGACTGCCAGGTAAGTGTAGGTGTGGCAACTGCCACAGCTGCTGCTGCTGCTGCTGCTGCTGCTGCTGCTGCTGCTCCTGGATTTCAGCTCCTCCGAATGTTCTCTTATGCCTTGGAGGCACCTTACAGATAAGTACAGAAATCTGTCTAAATTTCAGCCTCCCCTATCCCTAGGCAGTACATAGATAATAAAGTAAACAGTCTTTCCTCCTTTGGCAGACATAAGCCATTACAGCGGGGGCGGTGGGGGGTACTTCCTACAAGAATGATAAAGTGGTTTATCTGGTGGAACACCCCTCCAGTTATTTAAGATTTGCAGAACACTTAATACTCACTCTTAGGAGGCCATTTTTATGTGTTTAAAAAGTGCCTACTATGTGCTGGTACTGTGGTAGACTCGGTGTTGGTAACATCGTAAGCTTTATGCCAGCAAGGGATCTGTTTATCGTAATTATATTTGTCCCCAGCTCCCTGCACAAGCTTGCCAGACTCCGGGAATATTAGTTAATGCTTAAGAAATATTCAAAGGCTGAACAGATAATGAAGGTTGAGCATCTTCCATCAGACCCGATGAACATGATATGTAGGACATTGAAGTGCTTTATTGGAAAGGAGGCCAAAAAATGAAAAAACCATGAGTCTATAATAAAATAATGTTCCTTGCTGTCTCACACTTTCCATGGACCGTTTCTTTTCTCTGGCCCCCACCTGCCTCTTCTAACGGCTCCAGGAGCCATCAGTTCGAAGTGGGCTCCAGGCGGGCTTCACACAGGTCCATCTGACAGTGTCTCCCTCTAGGCCTCTCTTACGTCTCCCATCCCACCCAGAGGCTGGTTCGTTGACGTTTCAGTGTAGGTTAAAGCCCAGGAAGAAGTGTGAGAGCATAAAGACCCTGTGGTAAATTTTTGACCAATGGGAGTCCCTGGATAAATATTCCTTCTTCCCTCCTCCAACAAAGGGTCCTAAAGTGTGTTCTTTAGACCTCCTCAGGTGTTCTTCTTGAAGAACCAGTCTCCCAAAGCAGTGGCCACGCAATAACACATCCTCGTGCTGGTTCTCCATCTTTCGCTGGGTCCCTCCTCTGTCCCTCACGTGTTCCCTGGGGGTCCTACTCCCCAATGCAGTTCTTTCAGGAAGTCCTTGTTATCAGGGTCTTACTTTCTGGCAATTACAGTGACACACCCACCATCAATCCTAAATATTTACATTAAGGAACAAATGATGTTTCAAAAGGCATTATAGCACACACAACACACACACACACACACACACACACACACACACACACACACACACACACACACACACAATGGCTGCTCTTTGTGATCAATTACATTCCACCCAAATCAGTTCTTATTAATCCCCTTCACTTTGTTTCTGAGCTCAGGAAAGCAGTGATGAGAGAAGAATCCGTCTAGTGTGACATTTGAGGCAGTGTCTACCTTACTGTTAACTTCCATAAGCATTCAAGAATGGTTCCTTTGGCGTTCCCGTCGTGGCTCACCAGAAATGAATCTGACTGGTATCCATGAGGATGGAGGTTCCATCCCGGCCCTCACTCAGTGGGTTAAGGATCTGGCATTGCCAGGAGCTGTGCTGTAGGTTGCAGTTGTGGCTCGGATCTGGCGTTGCTGTGGCTGTGGCATAGGCTGGTGGCTAAAGCTCCGATTTTCGACCTCTAGCCTGGGAACCTCCATGTGTCGCGGGTGTGGCCCTAAAAAGACAGGAAAAAAAAAAAAAGAGTGGCCCTTTGGAAAAGAATTTGTCACCACAATGGACTATTGAGGAAAGTGGTGCCATTTCCTCCCTGGAAGTATTTAATCAAAGAATAGGTATTTATCAACTCAGGATAGGAGCAGATCTCTCAAGAAACTGGGGTACTAGAATGTTTTAGAGACAGATAAAGTCAAGTTACATCATGTCAGGGAGTCAGTTTAGGGTGATGGTTAAGTGAGCAGGCCCTGGAGGGAGACAGACTGACAGAGTTAGAATCCTCACTTTCCACCTTCAAATTCTATTATCTCGGATAAAGTACCTAATTTCCCTAGATTTTAGTTCCTTCATATGTATGCATAATGATCAGATTATTGTAAGAATAAATGACACGATTCATTTAAAAGCATATGCTCAACCTATGCTAAGCCCCTAACAAATTTTAGCTGTTATTCTTTTAGAGGCAAGTCATTGGGCCATTATTTTATATCATCTGAGCTTAAAGTCAGTGCTAGAAGCCAGAACAAAGTTCAGACTCTACTTCTCTTCTGTCCATGTTAAAAGTCTGTGATTCTAACTTCAGGTCTGGAATGACATCTTATTATTCACTTATCTGTTAAAGACCAAACTTTTATTTAAATACAGCAAAATGATATTCTAGATATTCCATATCATGCAATCCCTCATATTTATATGGATCACATGTGCATGGGAGTATCTGTTTATGTCATTTTGGTCTTCATTAATAAATAAACCTCCTTAGATTTCAAATTCACCTTTTGCAAAATTGTATATTATAGTTAACAATGACATATCATTGTTATATGTCGTAACAATCATTTAATCATATATGATTAAATTTATAATGCAAATATTTTCATAGAAAAAATGTTTGTTTATTTGTCCACGCCCCTGGCATGTGGAAGTTCCCAGGCCAGGGATCAAACCCACACCCTAGCAGTGGGTAAGACCAGATTCTTAACCCACTGTACCATATGGGAACTCCGAGAAATATTTCTTCATTTGACTCTGTATATCATAAAACATCAAGCAGCGTAGAAGAGCTATTGGATACACTTTGGTTTTGGGGTCACAGACTTCTTTGGTAAAACTTATAAAACATCTCTTTAAAAATACACATATACACACCCATGCACTTTGCATTCTGTTTAGTTTCTGAGTCCCTCTAAAGTCCCTCCATTGAATCCAGATTAGGGAAAAGGTTATGCGTGAAAAAATGTAGTCCAAAATTCAAGTTCTAGTTCATCAACTTTCTAGTTACTATGCTAGCATTACTTTTTCAAACCTTCTGAAGAAATATGTAGTATCTCAGGGATTGGAGGTGCAGACTGTAGCTGAAATGAATGGTGACTCCGAAAACTCTTAAGAACTTACTGTTCAAATAAACATGTATCACCAAGGCCACCTATGTGGGAACCCACCATGCAACTAGAAGTTCTCTGAATTAACTTCCACTTAGACTACAGTGCTTATGAAAAGATAAGGAATTGGAGTTCCCACTGTAGTGTAGCGGGGTAAGGATCTATCCTTGCTGTAGCTGTGGCATAGGTTGTAGCTGAGGCTCAGATTTGAACCCTGGCCCAGGGACTTCCATATGCTGCAGAGGTAGGCCAAAAAAAAAAAAATGATAGGGAATTAAGATGTGCTAATTTTGAGTTCACCAGTTTAAATTAAGACTCAACTGCAGGATTTTTTAGAACTTAAAGCAAAAGAGATCTTGTTACAGAGGAATATTTTGTCACTGATATTTTTAGAGTTGCAGGTATATAGTAACACTAAAGAGCAAATACTGACTTTTCTGCCTTAAACTTTCTTTTAAAATTCTCTAAAGATAGTGCTTGCCTCCAGTCCATCGCCTGCACTCTGAGCAGAGCTCTCCTTCTGCCCCACCCTTTGTACACAAGCCACTGATTATTCTTGCAGGGTCCTTCCTTGCTGCTGAGCTTTCCTAAAGCTGATCATCCCAATCTCCCTTATTTTGAAACAACAACCAAAGAAAACTTGGACAGACCTAAGTACGTAGTTTTCACTGTGCAATTTGTCTTATCCTTAAGACAAATAACTGTCCATATCCTTTGGGAATTTTCTTTTTATACCTCTGTTTTTGGCTACAATTCTCCCCTCTTTGGCTACATAGAGACAAATAATAAATGTAACATCAGACACTCATTTTTAAACATCTACAATTCTATATTCTTTAGAACAGTCCTCTTTTTCTCTTCTATTCAGTCAAAAAAACTTTCAGATGAATGGCAAAGAAGATGCGTTTACATAATAGAATATTACTCAGCCATAAAAAAGAATGAAATATTGCCATTTGTAGCAACATGGAGGGATCTAGAGATTATCATGCTAAGTGAAATAAGTCAGACAGAGAAAAACAAATGAAATCTAAAAGTGTGATACAAATGAACTTATTTACGAAACAGAAATAAACCCGTGGACATAGAAAACAAACATAGGGCTACCAAAAGGGAAGGGAGGGATGAGATAAATTAGGAGTTTAGGATTAAAATATACACACTACTATATATAAAATAGGTAACCAAAAAGGACCTACCGTATTGCATAGGGAACTGTACTCAATATTTTATAATAATATATACAAGTGGAAAAGAACCTAAAAAACAATATATAGGAGTTCTCTTGTGGTTGAACAGGTTAAGGATCTGGCGTTGTCACTGCAGCAGCTCCAGTCACTGCTGTGGTGCAGGGTAGATCCCTGGCCCAGGATTTCCACATGCCACGGGCATGGCTGAAAAAAAAAAAAGAACATCTATGCATATATGCATATCTATAACTGAATCACTTTGCTGTATACCTGAATACCTGAAACTAACACAACCTTGTAAATCAATTTCATTTCAATACAAATTTAAAAAACGAAAAAACACCCCAAACAACTATTCAACAACAACCACAACAGAAACACCTTTAAGCAACTATGTACTTGACTGTCTGCAAAGTGCTGGGGATATAATTGTATAATGGTTAGCAAAAACTGATGACATGTCTGTCCTGTGAGATCTTTGGGCCAGTGGAGAAGTCACTATTTCTCAAATGATGATATAAAGAAATGTAACAGTGAGAAGGGCTGCAGATGACTGTTTCAAGTTGTTTGTTTAATGATCACCACCATCCTAGACGGGACTCTTCCTTCATCCTTCTTCTTTATTTCTAAACTGAAGTTCGATGCTAACCATAACCAATAAGCAAACAGGATATTTAGTGTTACACCTGATACGTGTTTTGACATACTATTAAAATGACAAATGTCATCAACCATTAAGGTATTATTAGTTTCAGGATCCCACTTCGACATCTTCCCCAAAAGTTTTCCTCTACCTTGTTGATCTTTAACTAAACCTTCTGCAAATATCTTTTTTTTTGCATCTTTTTTTAAATTTTATTTCATTTTTTTATTTTATTTTCCCACTGTAGAGCAAGGGGATCAAGTTATCCTCACATGTATACATTACAATTACATTTTTTTCCCCCACCCTTTGTTCTGTTGCAACATGAGTATCTAGACAAAGTTCTCAATGCTACTCAGCAGGATCTCCTTGTAAATCTATTCTAAGTTGTGTCTGAAGTGAAATTTTAGAGTTTTTTAATTCAAAAATCACTGCTCTTGGAGTTCCCTGTTGTAGCACAGTGGTTAATGAATCTGACTAGGAACCATGAGGTTGCAGGTTCAATCCCTGCCCTTGCTCAGTGGGTTAAGGATCCAGTGTTGCTGTGAGCTGTGGTATAGGTCACAGACACGCTCGGATCCCGCATTGCTGTGGCTCTGGTGTAGGCCGGCGGCTACAGCTCTGATTAGACCCCTAGCCTCGAACCTCCATATGCCAAAGGAGCGGCCATAGAAAAGGCAAAAAGGCAAAAAGACAAAAAAAAAAAAAAAAAAAAAAAAAAAAAAAAAAAAAAAAAAAAACCACTGCTCTTAAAATAGTTATTGTCTGCCCCTATATTTCTACACAATGGATAAGTTATGAATAAAATATGCTTATGTGGGCTAATCTAGTCAGATCACATTTATAACATATGTCTGTGGGAAAGCATTCCTAGTTTAAAACAACTGGCTCACAACTTTTGGGACATGGCTTGTTTTATAAACTAAGTTGTGCCTTTACCAATCACAGGGAAAGTGGCTGTGTAGCATAAAATGAGGTAATCATTTATGATAAGTTCCATAAAATCTTAAGCGTTAGAAGAGTGGTTAGAATTTTTTTATCTCACTGTCTTTTTATTTGCCTACATGTCATAGCTTTTTGCTTCAGCCTTCAGTGCATCTCAAAACAAACAAACAAACAAACAAAAAACCAAAAAAAAAAAAAAAACAGTCCAAGCACAGAACAGAGACTTTTAACTAGTTGCTCAAAGGAAGAAATATGTGATCTTCTACCTTATTCACTGACTAACGCAAAAGCGAATTTTAAAAAGAAATCCATCTCAAATAAGGAGCCCCCTGAATCAAAGGAAAGAAAAAAGCCTTTCCAAGAGGTTGGCGAACAAATTATAGCAATTGATTTTATTACATGATCTTAATTGAATCGGCAAAGTATGATTAAAAATAAATGTTGGCATATTGCCTTAAATCAAGGAACATAGACGCCCTTTTCATTTCGAATTCATGAAAAAGGTCTATTTATCCTTACTTTTGGAATACTTTAGCTCAACAAATTAATACCTATTTCATTTCACCAGGCCAAATGTTAGCCCTGAATGTCAGCATAATGTTTCAAAATGAGCTGCATCAAACTATTTGCATAACAAAAATGTCACTGTGAACCAGCTCCTTGCTGCCCATGGCTGTGGTCAAAGGAAGCTGAAGGAACATCACCTATTTTTGTATCTGATGACTTTGTTCATCAAAAAATAACCACCGGCCAAATACAGTTGATTTTCAGGAAAGTGAGAGGGCGAAAGCTAATGATTAGGAGGAAGTGGCAGGTTCAAGGAGTTGATAACAGGATCCCACTTTTTGTCATTTCAAAATTTGCCAGTTCAAATTCAAACCGGATTTGCGGTGGTTCAATATTATTTTCCTCTGACTCTGATTCAGGAGTCCGTTTAAAACAAGCTACTTCTCTCTGTACATTTTCCATTGGGCAGATCTGGTCATTATACCGCATTTATTCAGCATTGACAGCAACTCATTCATACGCTGAAAACCTACTATGTGCAGAGGGACAGATATTAGAGGTGTTTGTGGCATAAATGCTCCCTGATATCCAGGAACTTATCCATGACAACCAGCCCCTGAATGCGGCCAGGCTGACTTTTATGGACATCAACAGAAAAGGGGGTCGTGTCCCTTAATATTAAGGCAGCCTTCACACCTTTGTTTTTTGCTATTGCACCAAGTCCGGGCCTTCCCATTGACCACCAGTCGAGGTGGAATTTCTGTGTTCCCAGTGGCACCTGGTCTTTACCTCTGTGATGGCCCTTCTCACCTCATCCTCATCTTCATCCGGTTCTGTGTCTGTCTGTCTCCCCCAAAAAGGGAACCTCTTGAGGACAGAGGCTGGAGTTCTATCTCTGTATCACCGAGGTGACCATCCCTTGGCCAGTCTCAACAAAATGTTTGCTTGTTGTAAATACACCTGGGGCTGGTTGGTTTGGCTTTGCAAGAGGTAGGAGAGCACGGGGGTGCCGTAGAAAGCCTTGCACTGTGTTCATTTTCCCTAGAGAGAGGCCTAAACCAGTGGTTCTCCAGATATAGTCCCTGGACCAGCAGCATTTGCGTCCATTGGGAACTTGTTTGAAGCACACATTCCCGGGCCTCATGCCGGGCCTCATGAACCAGAAATTCTGAAGGTGGAGCCCAGGGATTTGAGTTGTAATGCACTCACCTGGTGATTCCGATGTTTGTGAAACCTTGGGAACCACGCTTCTTAACACACACAGGTATTCACAGTTTAGCCTAAGCCCACGTCTTAGGTCTGATCTTGTTTCTGGAGGATGGACGTGCCACGCCCCTTTAATGCCACCTGTACAGTGATGCACAGGCTGCAGTCAGTTAGCCTGACTAATTTGGCAGAAACTCCAAATTATTCTCTTTGCTCCCGAGGGGGAGGTGTTTGGGCTTGAAGTGCCAGGTAATTGCTTCAATTAACCAATTCATTTTGCTTAGGTAGCACACAGCTGGCGCGAAAGCAGCCACAGTATCCTAGAGGTGTTCTAGCCTATTCCTCGCAGGTTGCAGCCAACTGGAGACCTGCTGGGGAGAGGAAATGAACCATGTGGGGAGGGAACAGCGCCTCTATCTGTGTACACTTGGCCCCATTTACAAGTTTTTTTCTTTTACACCCTGGTTCATAGGATTTTCCACTACCAGGCTCTGACGTGATAGAAGAACTTTCCTATATAGTATCAAGGACCCTTTGAAGCATCCCCCCATCATTAGAATCCACGTAACGGAAGTGAACTAAACTGGAGAAATTGCTGCTGTCTGAGCACCTTTGATTTGCCTGTCAAGGCGCAGTGCAGTTTGGCAGGGACGTGAACCTGAACTTGTGCCCCTTATGAATATTGTTGCCATCAGCATCACAGGGGCACACTGTTTCTGAAACCTGGAGATGGGAATTTTGAGGCAAGTGATGATAAGCAATCCTGGTCAGTTTTAAGAAGCAGTTGATTTACTAACATGGATTAGGCACCTAAAGAAAAAAAAAAAAAAGACTGTTTAAGGAGTGACAGGGAAAATAGTTTCATTTTCTTCAAGTTGTGCCTAAAGTCAGTAACTTTTTTCTTTTTTTTTTTTTAGCCATGCTGCGAGTATTACTTTCCCTGAGATAGGTGAAACCTGGTGCCAATAACTTTTTATTTGCCTTTAAGACAGAATTGACTCACCTTATAGAGCCTTCTAGTGTTCCAAGTTGGAAGGCTTAGGTGAAGAAATGTCTGAAGGAAATTTCATTTCTCGGTACAGATTTCTGAGCTTGTTTGGGAGTGACGGTAATGGCATCACAGGGTATTGAAGTACTGCTCCCGAAGTCAGCCAGGAGGCCAGAGGGGTGTGAAAATCACCGGCGAATCTGTCGAGCATCCTTCAGCTCATGAAAGTAGCACAGAGGGGTTTTAACAGTGGTTGCCGTTGAGAAAGCTGGCCCAGACTAGATATTGACAAATACCATTTAGAGATCACATCATATTTTTTGTTTAGTGGTTTTTGACATGAGGGCAGTGAATTGTTGGTTCTTTAAACTCTGAGTAAACATGTATGCTTTAGCCCGTGATGGTTAGACTATTTGGAAGCTCTAGAGAATTCAGGAAACTCCAGGTTTTAATTATGGCAAATTTGAGTGTTACTTATAATTAGAGGATTTATAATAATATTCTGATAAGGTTAAGGTTAGATGAATATACTCCTTAATTACCAAGATGGAAAAATACTTTTATTCATTTATTAACTTGTGCAAGCATAAGTGCATTCTATACACACCCTGAGTGTCTATAATGTTCCAGAAGCAGAGGCCCTGGAGGTTAATATGACACACTTTCTGCCTCAAGGAGCTTGCATCCTGTTCTAGTTGTATTTACTCCTTTACTGTGCCCTAGAACACAAGTTAGCAGCAACTTTAATTCAGGACAATGCTTATATTTGCTTCCTATGCAGCGTCCCTGTCCCCTTTTAGGGTCTCTCCAAGTCTACATCTTACTTTTATTGTACGGCAACAAGGAAAGCTTTTTTAGGTCCACACCTGTAGCATACAGAAGTTCCCAGGCTAGGAGTTGAATTAGAGCTGCAACTGCCCCCCTACACCTCAGCCATAGCATAGCAACATAGGATCCAAGCTGTGTCTGCGTCCTACACTGCAGCTCTTGGCAATGCTGGATCCTTAACCCACTGAGCAGGGCCAGGAATCGAACCCACATTCTCATGGAAACTAGTTGGGTTTGTTACCACTGAGCCACACCAGGAACTCCCCCCGCCCCTGCATTTTTTTAAGTGAACAAGTATTTGAAAACCATTTTCAGAACAGCTATTAGGATCTCAGAAGTGTATCTCTGCTCCACATGGTATAGAGACCCCAGACTGGTTCCTGAACCGTCCCAGGGGATTTTTTCTAGTAGTGTTTTCTCTTGGAGCAACTGGATTCCTCTGGAAATAGGAATAGCTGCTCTTGCCCCCCAAGGGCTGGAAACAGCCCTCCTGCGAGCAGACTGTGGCACATGGCAGGAGGAAGACGGCTTCTCCCTACCTCCTTTCTACCATGGCGCACACTTGGTCAGTTGTATCTGCATTTCCCTAGCCATTGATTAATTGGAAGGAGCGGTAGTAGTTAGTCTGAATGATCCTTCCATTCTAAGTATAAGCGGTGCATCATCATGGTTTTGCATCAGTAAGGACTGATACATAACCGTCCTTCCCGATTCTTGATTCTTGCTTTTCACAGTGCCATTCCCTGACTTGGCCTGGTGTCTTGGGTGGTCCTCTGCCATTTCACCAGTGAGGGCACTGAGATACTGCAGCAGCAGTGAGCTCACAGCAAAGTCTGCTGCTTCAAAGTCCATAGCTCTTGAGTGGAGCCAATTTGAAATCTCAGCCAGGATCTTTGAAGTCCAGTCCAGCCTCCAGGCTGATGTGGGCCTACATTTGTCTCAAAATGACGGTCTCCCACCCTGGCCGTCTCTGCCCTGCAACAGAGACACATAAAGACCTTCAACCCAAAAAGAGCAAAAGGCAGAGAGAGAAGGTTGTCTTTTTTTTGCTCCAAATCATAACCATATGTATGTGTGTATGTATGTATATGTCTCATTTATATCAATAATCTCATAATATATATGTATATTAATATATATGCCATCTAGCTATCCTAACCTCAAAGACTTAGTCGCCTTAACCATTCAACCAAATGGTCTCATATGCTTGATACAGTATTTGATTTGTTTGCTTCTGGCCACATTCCTTGCTCTCAATGCGCTTCCGCTCTAGTGGTAGAGACAAGCGTTAGACTCCTAACAAAAAGCAACAATCATAAAGGACATTTTCTCACTGCTTGGAGAGTAGGGCACCTAATAAGAGATTTGTTCATTCCCAGGAAATGAGAAATGATGGCATGCCGAGATTATCAGAACCTTCATGAAGAGGTGCCTCATGGGCAAATGCTAAAGTATGGGAGGGGATTCAGAGAGATGGGCAGAATGAATTGGTAATTCCACATGACTTGCATAAAGGGATCACTATGCAGGGCAGAAATGTGTTAAGACTTGTTCTAAGGGAGTTCCCGCTGTGGCGCGATGGGATGGGCAGTGTCTCTGCAGCACCACGATGCAGGTTCGATCCCTGGCCTGGAACAGTGGGTTAAAGGATCCGGTGTCGCCATAGCTGAAGTGTAGGCTGCATCTGTGGCTTGGATCTCATCCCTGGCCCAGGAACTCCATATGCTGAGAGGTGGCCAAAAAAGAGATGTGTTTTAGGGACAGCGAGAGAACTGGGCTAGAGCTTCTCTGTGGGAGTTTTAGTGGAACATAAAAATGTGAAGTCCAGGTTTTAAAGATCCTGGAATGCTAGGCAAGGGAGTCAGTGCCATCTTAGGGCAGCTGAGAGGCACTGAGGGGTTTCAGTTGAGAAGAAACACGATGAAGACAGTGTTTTTGCAGTGGTGTGTGATCCACTTTGAAAGGGAAGAGCCTAGAGCAGGAGAAACCAGGGAGAGTGAGGAGGGCAGTGGCTGAGAGGGTGGGATTTGGGACTGGAGGAAGCTGCGTTCAGTCCCGTCTCAGCCCCTTCATTTCCTGGCTTGTGCATTTGTCCTTTAACCCTTCTGCGTGTCAGGCTTGGATAAGAACCTCTGTCACCCTCATACATTCAGCACAAACTCCCAAGAACCTACTCTGCTGGGCACTGTTTGGGGCACTGGGGATACAGCGGTGGGTAAAATGGACAACCCCCCTCCCCGGTTCTCTGTAGGACGATTCACTACAGGAGAATTGGGAGAATGAGATGACGTACGTATATGGTGCCCCTGGTGTCCAGTAGCTACTCCATACGTGGTGACTCGAAGTCCATGGTAGTTGTAGTCAGGTCACAAAACAGAAAAATTGCAACAACATGCTTTTCCAGAACCATTGGTCACCAGAGAACAAACACAGGGATGCCTTTCAGGATGCCATCCCATTGGCTCTTTCTCAAGGGAGCCTCTATATTTTGGTTCCAACTGGGGTGGATTTCAAGAGCTTGAACGTTTCACACCTGCATGCTAGTCGCAGACCCGCTGTGCCAGACTCCAGTGATCCAGGAAGGGTCGCCCCCTCTCCAGATGCCCGGGCAGTAGAGCTCCCCTCAGCCAGCTCCATCCCCTACTCCTTTCCCCCAAACAAGAGGATGAGAAGGGGTCTCAGGTGTGGTCAGGCCACCTCCGCCACAGCAAAAATGTGTCCTGCAGGGATCTATTCATGATCTGAGCACCTACAGCTTTTCTCACCAGCTGGTGGACCAAACTATGTTTGATATCTTTAATATCCTCCAAAGCGATGCCAAGCAAAGCCCTGCAACACATTGTATGTTTATTCTGCATTAGCAGCTCTCTCATTTGACTTGGAGTCCACTGTCAGTGTTATTTCCTGACTCTCTATTACATGTGGAATATTGTGCTGGATGTTAGGCTTGAAAGTCTGGAAAAGTCCATATTCCTCGTTGTTTTACTTCAAAGGAGCTATCGCTAGACTATGAGGCAGAAAACAAGGGTTCTAGTCCTGGCTGTGGCATGTGATCCTGAACCATGCATGTAAATTCACTGTGGCATCAGAACTGTAAAGAGAGTTAACATTCACTGAACTGCTCTCTGCTTGGTAATGTACTCAGTGCTTTACATACATTATCTTATCTTATTCTCCCAGCAACGGGATGCAGTGCATATTATCATCATTCTTCTTTTATACGTGAGTGAAGTGAGGCTTGGAATGCCCACCCCGACCCCACGACCCCTAATGGAAAAACCAAAGTTGAAGCTACATCTCTCTTAATCCAGAGCCCCAAGGCTTAACCTTCATTCCCCAGGGTGATTATAAACATCTAACGTTTATATATGTAAAAGCGCACTTTGAGCTTGGAACAAATGTAGAAAATATGCTTTTTCTTCACCCATCAAACCTTTGAAATCAGGCTTGTATCTGATTCTGTGTCTATCTTATTCACACTCGGGATGAACCAATGGGCGATTGAGGCTTTTTGGATGGACAAACCATGTGTATACTTTGCAACTTTCTTCCCAGCCCCACTGCCATATCGAATTTATCGCCATGTCCACCCAACTGCCCCAAACGTTGCTATTTACAGAAGGAATTTGATATTATGTATGTATTGAAACGAAGCGCCCCTAGCTCTAAAATTCTATTTTAAATGGCTACACAATTTGGAGGACATGCATATATATGTAAAAGGCTCAACTGTCATACTTCGGGATTTCACCTTGTTAAACTGAGAAGCCGTCCTCCGGTATTGCCATGACTGCAGAATGAAGGGAGCACAGAAATGCAAAGGGAGAGCGGGGCACACACTGCTCACTCAGGGGGAATAAATAATGACAGGCATCCCGGAGCAGTTATTTTTAGGAGGATTTTGAAGGGATGGCAGGCGGCCTCGCCTGTCCTATTAGGATGTGCTGTCCCGACCCCTGTCCGCTGGTATTCTCCCCGCATCCCTCTCCTGCTCTCCTCACGCTGTAAGACTAGCTATCAAATTAGCAGTTCTTTTGAACAACGTGCACTGTTTGTTGATCTTGTTTTGTGTTTTAAGTAGCCGTGAGGTCGCAGACACTGCTTCAGTGCCTTCCTATCTTTTCTGCTCCAGGACCTCACACAGCCCCTGGTGACCGAATCTTGCCTCAGGCTGATGACCAGGGATCCACCTGGTGTCCGTGTGTGTGCCCCCCAAGGTGCAAAATGAACGCTCTGTGGACTGAATCTTTGTCCAATGGGAGATGGGGGCCTGTGGATAAACTCTCTTCCTTCCTTCTATGGATGATCCTGAGATTGAGGTTACATAGCATTCTCGGTGGTTCTGGGGTGGCCAGTTGATAAAGCATCTTTGTATCAGCTCACTTTCCTGCCTACCTTCTCTCCCTTTCTCCCTTACTCGTCCTCCCAGTAAATTAAGAGCATAAATACCCTCTGTCACAGGCTCTGCTTTCTGGGAGACTCAGTTTATGACAAGCATTAAACACGGAAGGTCAGCGGAGTTCCCTCGTGGCTCAGTGGGTTGGGGATCTGGCATTGTCACTTCTGTGGCCTGTGTTTGATCCCTAGATTTGCATGCTGTGGCTGCAGCCAGCAACAACAGCAAACAGAAAGGTTTCAGTAGCTTAGCCACGAATATCCTTAAAATGAGGTCTTTATTTTCATTTTCAGACACGTCCACAGTATGCATAAGTTCCAGGACCAGGGACTGAACCCACATCACAGCAGCAACCCAAGCCATAGCAGTGACAACATTGGATTCTTAACCCCTGGGCCACCAGGGAACTCTGAGGTCTTTATTTTCCTCACTCATGGAGACCGACGGTGACAGTGAGAAATGTAGATGTGAAAAGGCATCAGTCAGTTGTCGAACTACCCTAAAAGCCTAAAAATCATGTCCTTCAAGAATAGCTAGTGGAAATGATCTGAGTTAATGCCCACAGTATTCAAGATGAGTAAAAAGTAGACCATCTATTATGTGTTTTCTAACATTATGTAAAATATGTAATATGTGTATGTAAGAACAGAAGGAAAGAAGAATACTAGTATGTTCGATGTGTTATCTCTGTGGTGGTGTTAGGGCTGATGACTTATTTATTTATCTGGTCTTTTGATAATGTTTCCTATTGTTGATGATCAAGGCCTGCTTTTAAAGTTAGAGGGGGGAAAAATCTGGTTATTAGAAGTGAGTCTAAAGAGTCCTTTATTCCTTCTTTCAGGCTTTTTTTTTTTTTCCTCCATAAAAGCAAATGTGCATTTCTGTCCGAGGAAGCAGAGTGGCATCCCAGAGCCTTCTCGTTCCCCACATCAAGGGTTGCTGTGGGTTATGCTCTAAGGCAGTTGCCAGTAGAAGCCCGGGGATGGCTTCCCCCTTCAGGTCTGTGGGAGCTGCCACGGCAGAGAGGCGGGCGACACGTTTGCGGGTGGGAGGAGGATATTAATGACGGTAATGAGGGGGGGAAGGCACTGAGTGAGTACCGACAGTGTAAAGATGCTATCAGAGCACACGGGTGGATACCTACCGCCCCGAAGTCTAGATTTACCCTGCGTTTCTACACAGCATCACGACGGCCCTGAGCACCACCCTCAGTGGTGATGACTGATAAGGAGAAGTAGGTACAGAATATTATATAAATTATCTATTACAATATGTAACCTTGGGATTGACTTTGACCACTAAGCGAATTCCGTGGAGATCCATGCAAACTTGTTCATAGTTTCATAGAATAGTTGTTTCATAGCTCATAGAATCAATAGGTATTCCTTTTAATTGCTGAATGTGAATTCACCATATAGACTATTTTTTTTTCTATTTTGATGTGTTTATGAATATATCGGTAAAACTTGTGTTGAGATAACTTTCGTATCATACTGATGTGTTGAGGTAGTGTTGTCTCATATACTTTTTTAGTGTAGTTTTTTTTTTACCTCTCTATATTATTTCTTACAGTTGCATGTGAATCTATAATTATCTCAAAATAAATATTTTATTTACAAAAAGAAGTAGGTACAGGAGTTCCTGTCGTAGCTCAGTGGTTAACGAATCCGACTAGGAACCATGAGGTTGTGGGTTCGATCCCTGGCCTTGCTCAGTGGGTTAAGGATCCGGCGCTGCCGTGAGCTGTGGTGTAGGTTGCAGACTCAGCTCGGATCCTGCGTTGCTGTGGCTCTGGCGTAGGCCGGTAGCTACAGCTCCGATTCGACCCCTAGCTTGGGAACCTACATATGCCACGAGAGCGGCCCAAGAAAATGGTAAAAAGACAAAAAAAAAAAAAAAAAAAAAAGAAGAGGAAGAAGAAGTAGGTACAGAGACTTTTCTGGGTCTTTAGCATCATGGTTCCTTCACATGTGGGTAAAATAGCCCATGTCGGGGAGTAGGAAGATTGTGCCTCAGCCCCGAGTCCCTTACAGGTGCCTGACATCCCTGCATTATTAGCTCTGATAGGTTCAGGGTCTTCCTGGGAAGTCATTCTGTTATAGCATTTCCGTGCTTATCATTTTATATTGAATATTAGATTTTTCCATCTTTGGCAACAAAGAGTAAAAAAAGGTATGAGTCGGACTTCAGATAATCTATGGGAGCAAACTATTGTTTATCATAGAGAAAGCCCAAGGGACTGTGTATTTCTAAAAAAATAATTTTACATATTTCTATATCGATCTAGCTAGCTGGCTATCCATCCGTCGGTCATCTGTTTATCACACATAACCCCAGGCCTGTTTGATTGCAAGACCCAATTTGACTGCCAGGTCCAAGTGGTGGATGGCCCCCGATTCTTCACCCTTTCTAAATTTGTTCCTTTTGCCACGTGACTCTGCAGTTGCTCCCTCTAACCTTTGAACTGGGCTATCAGTCTTGCTTTGATCAATGATGTACGAACAGAAATGGCAGCCCTTGCTTATTTCCACTTGTCCTCCTTTCCCCTGCCATGGTCACAATAAGAATCTAACACAACTGGCCCACAATCCAAGATGCGAGCTATTTGAAGCATACCGTCCTCCCAGAAGCACAGGCTAGACCAGCTGGCCCCCAGCTGACCCGCAGATGCATGATCAGTAATTAATGATTGTTATTTTAAGCCACCAAGTTTGGAGTGATTAATTACAGAGCAATAGCTGAGTGATACAATGCTCTTTTTGTTCTTACATCTTAAATTCATTGCATCATAGCTCACAAAACTTTGAGCATCATGTGGGCAGGAAACATTTTTTTTCTCCAGAACAGTGTTCAGCACTTAATATGGGATTGGTAAGGTATGTTGAATGAATGATTCTTCACAGTAGTTCAAAATCAACCTTTTCAGACTTAACTCTTATGTTGTAGGTTAAATTGTGTTCCCCCCAAAAAGATGTGTTGACATTCTAACCCCCAGCACCTCAGAATGTAAATTTATTTGAAAAGAGGGGCTTAACCATAGTAATCGAGTTAAAATGAGGTCATTAGAGGGGACCCTCACCCCCTGTAACTGATGTTCTTAATAAAACCCCTTTGAATACAGAGACAGACACACAAAGAGGAAAGATGATGTGCAGACACCAGGGAGAAGATGGACAGGTGACTGGATTGACACATCTACAAACCAAGGGATGCTGAGAATTGCCAGCAACCACCCGAAGCTAGGAGAACACAGGGAGGGATTCTCTCCTAGAGTGGGAGCATGGCCCTGGCAACACCTTGATTTCAGCTCTTCGCCTCCAGAATTGTGAGGCATTTCTATTGTTTTAAGACACCCAATGTTTGGTATTTTCTTAAGGCAGCCCCAGGAAACCAATGGACTCCACCCTGCTCTTTTCTCCTATTTCAGTTACCTCTAGACACTGCTGTGAAGGTTACTCCTCTCTGCCCTTATGCATACGAACCCCCACCCCCACCCCTTTGCAATTCTTCTCTTTCTCATCCTCGATGTTTAACTTCCTATTCAACTTTCAACACCCAACTGGAAGCTCACCTCTTCTGAGAAGCCTGATTCAAGTACCAGAGGGAGAGTTCATCTCCCACTTTGGTGTGTTCTTGTTTTTCTTGCTTCATAACTGTCCTATATTATTTGTCATATTGTAGTTTGTTAATTTTGGATGCATTTTCCCCCTGTAAGACTGGAAACTCCTGGAGGGCAGGACCTGAGTATTATTTATTTCTCTTTCCATCATCCGCTTCTAATATAGTTTCTGGCTGATATAGGACCTTGGTACGTACTTGCTAAGTGACCACAGCAGTTTAATGTATGAGGCTTTCCTTTGGAAACAAAGGCTTGAGAGGTGGCCCGGGGACACCCGGATGGTGGCCAGAGGGCCCTGGTGTCTGCAAGGAGAGGGGTTTCCGTAGGGCTGGGGAAGTGAACTGAAAGGGAGACATAGCCTGGCTACTCAAGCTCTTTCTCAAGAGATCAACTACGCCCACAGCGCATTTGTCCATTAAAGTGCACTTCTGGTTTTGGTTCATACACTTAACTCTTGATTATTGTCGTTGGACGTTTATAACTGAAGAGAAAAGAATAAGGAGAGTTGTTGAAAGCCTCCTGTGAGCACCCTTCTTCAAGACTTCGTATTAGAGAACAGGGCCTTGGGGAATGTGTCACTCTCAGAGCAGGACCTTTGAAGTCAGGGAGACTGGGATTGGCGTTTTCCTTGTACCACTTGTCTACTGTGTGACCTTGAGCAAGTTCTTTGCCCTCTCTGAACCTTTGTTTCCTCACTTATAACTGTGGAGATGGTGCTTTCTGCCTCGTGAAGCTGCTGTAGGGATCAAAGGGTACACATTCTCTGAAATAAATTGGAGCATAAATATGTTCTTGACCACCGGCATGCCTGCTTTAGGCCTAATCAATTAATAATTCAATCCAGAACAGGAATGTTGCCTCGTTGGCAACACAAACCAGCAGCGAGAACATTCTGATCTTCAGATCGCACTGCTTTATCCTGCCGTAATCACAGTAAAATATATAAAAGTGATTAAAGCATAGGAAAAGTTGGTGCAAACCCTATAATTCTGAAGAATTTAAGTAAAGGTCAACCTTTCATATGGTTTTAGAGATGAAAAAACCTAAGAAATCAAGCTTAAAATTAAAATGGACAGGCACTTAACTCAAGCAATATTGGGGTTGCTTTTTATAATGATATAAGTACAATAACTCTTGGTTAAGTTTTATCAGGTTCACAGGTTTTTAATGGTTGGGTAAAAATGCAGTGTGGTACCTGGATTCAAGAAAGAATATAAATAATATATTTATAAATGCCAACAATTTTGTGGTCTCATTTCATACCTGTCACCTCACATTAGGAAATACATCTCTCTGTGGGTATTCAAACATACCAACCTTCCTTACGTCTTTAGAACTGTTTCAATTTCCATTATTAAAGCCTGTTCAGAGGCAAATTCTTGTTTTCGAGAATTGCAGTTCATGAAAACCATTTTCAAACTGAGCAGAATTATTTCCATAGCATCTGGTTCCTTCATGTGGGCATTTGTTTTTATTTATTAGAAGAGACTTTTTAGCAGCCAAATACAGATTCAGCCACAGGTTGGCAAGTATGGCAGGTGCACCACTGTCCTTATGACCTTGAGTCACCCTCTCCTCAGAAGGGTAACACCTCAAAGGCACCTCCCCAGTGGGGATTCTTCTCAGACTCAAAGAGGAAGTAGAGACAAAGCCTTGCTTTACAGTGAATGCAAATATGTTTAAAATATATTTACCCCTGGAGGTTTAAGTTTTACTGTGTGTTAAAAAAAAAAAAAAGAACACGCGTTTTAGTGCCTTTCCTAACCAAGATCTCCTATTAAATTCTTTAAATTACATATGAGAAAAATAAAATTAAAGAAAAGCAATATAAATAACAGAATTGTAGAGCATGTATAATAAACACCTCTAAATCTGAAGGGCTTATAAACATAATGTTTTGAAGCTTTTACTAGTAGTATTAATATAAAAACACTTAAAAATTAATTTACCTACACAGTGCTGCCCTTCTTCCTCCAGGAAACCGAAGGTGTTTCAGTGATACTCTAAGCCAGCTTGTAACACGTGCTAACAAGGGGTGTGGAAAGCCCAGAACTGATTTCTCTTGATTTGTGTATGAGGAGGCCAGACCACAGCGAGGTCAAGTGAAGTCTCCTGATGGCTCAACCCCACATTACAAGTTTAGAATTACGATTTTTCGAATTCTTTCACACAGCGTGTGTCATTTTATTCTAGCCCATAAGATCTGGCTTTCGTCTTCCCACACTGCCTTCTCCCATCCCAGAGCCAAGTGGCTTCCTTTGTAAATCTGGTGTTCACGCCTCCCTTCCAATTTTGAAGTCACTTGACTCCTCTCCCAAAATCTGCCCTCCAGCAGAAGCCAGCTCAGTTTAGAAGGGGTTTGTGCAATCGTCTTCCTCCCACAAAGTCCTGTCTAACAATCAGACATTCTTTGGGGTACTTTACTAACTTAGATGGTATAAAACTAGCTGAAAAATTCAAAAACTAAAGACACGAGTCAAACCCGACTACCTGAAGCCCCAAAATAGTCCTGTAAAACAGGCATTATTTTCTCCTTGAAGGGAGTCATGCACGCGTGCATTGATTCATCAGTCCTCTGTGGATAAGCTGTGTTCATTACCAGGAATACAAAGATAAGGGACCTTATGTTGAGATAATGTTGTAAATTGTGCATTTGAGTACCATCCTCTCCCCCAGATAGGGGGAAAAAAAACATATAATGAGAAATTTTTAGAGAGATTTTTGTGCTTTTAAAACAAGACAAGTATCTCCATGGACCAAAAAGGAATATAAATGCAAAGTAAGGAGCAAGGCTGAGAGGCTGTTCTATTGGCCTCATTGCTTCCCGTTCACAAATAGCAAAATCAATCAGAAGACCAGTTATGCAGGACAACTGGACCAAAAGTGGTTCTCAGAGAGGTGGGGATCTGAGTCCAGCTCATTGCTTAAAAGTAGGGACAGGAGTGCATCTCCCACTGGTAAAAAGATGTGGGCAAGTTATTGTCAACTATTGTCTAGGCTGGAGTCCATATGACTATAGAGCGATGAGAACTGGTGGACAGAGTCTCAGCCTCAGAACCAAGAACTGAGTCAGACTGCCACTACTTCTGCAAAAGGTAGAGTGAAACAAATGCAAAAGTTTGACAGGGAGGGATGGGAAGAAGAGGAGGGAGAGGAGAAGGAGGGAACAGGAAAGAGAATGGAAGAAGAAAAGGGAGAAAGAGAGGGAGTAACAGAAACCTCTGTACATAGATATATGTACAAAGCCAAAATCCAAGAATCCAAAGTGAATTTACAGTCAAAGAAACTATTAACATGGAAGCTCCAAAAGTCCACAGATGGAGGAAGAATAAAGAAACTAAAATCATAAATAGAATACCTAAAAGTAAAACAAGAATTTGAATATAGATTATATAAAAAGTAAGCTTATCATCTTTAAAGAAACAAATAAATAAGCCATCCCTATTAAAAAGAAAAGATGAGGAAGATATTTTTAAAACAAGGTAGAAAGGAAACAAGTGGATATGAAAAAGTACCCTCAAAATAAGATTCAGAAAGAAAAATTTATTTAAAAATTCAAATACAGCATTCAAAAAGCTGTAAAAAAGAGAAAAAGAGAAACCATGAACTAGGAGAAAGTATTTACAACAAATCCACAAAGGTCTAAAATTGAGAATATGTAAAGAACTCTTACAAGCCCTTAAGGAAATTTCAACAACTCATCAGAAACATGGGCAAAAGACAAGAAAGGGCATTTCACAGAAGAAGAAATGTGAGAAACGTATGAAAAGATGTCAGCCTCATTAGTAATAAAGGAAATGCTAAATAGATGATTTCATACTCATCACATTAGCAAAAATTAAAATGGCTGTGGATTTTCATGTAGATCACTGGAATTCTCAAACAGTGCTACTGTGGATATTGCAATTCTACGGTATATACCTTGGAGAAACTTCTGTATGGGTTCACTAAATGACTTGTACAATAATACTTCCAGAAGCATTATTTACAATAGCATATGACCCAAATATACATTAATGGGAAAATAGATTAATTGGGATATATTTCTGTAATGAAATATTATAAAGCAATGAGAATGAATGAGCTAAAGTTATACTCATCAATATGAATATGTCACAAATAATTATGTTAAGAGAAAAAAGAAAGATACAGACAAATACATGAGGTATATCATTTGCATGAATTTTTAACATGCATGAAACTGTACTACTCTAAGGGTATATAAATCAGAGGTAAAACTGTAAATAAAAAAAAAAAGACATACACACAAAATTCAAACTACTGGGTACTTCCCATGCAAGAGGGGAATACAATTGGGAAAGACTACAACATGGTTTTAGAGGTTCTATTTCTAGGCATCCCCTGGTAGCTTAGTGGGTTAAGGATCAGGCATTGTCACCACTGTGGCTTCTTGGGTCACTGCTGGGGTGCGAGTTTGATCCCTGAACCCGGGAACTTCCACATGCTATAGACTCAGCCAAAAAAAAAAAGGAATTTAATGACTTAAAGACTTAAACATAAGACAAGACATGATCAAACTCCTGGAAGAGAATATAGGCAAAATATTCTCTGACATCAACCTTTTGAATATTTTCTCAGGTCAGTCTCCCAAAGCAGCAGAAAAAACCAATGGGACCTAATCAAACTGACAAGCTTTTGCACAGCAAAGGAAACCAAAAAGAAAACAAAAAGACAACTTACAGAAAAGGAGAAAATAGTTTCAAATGATGCAACTGACAAGGGCTTAATCTCTAGAATATATAAGCAACTTATACAACTCAACAGCAAAAAAGCCAACAACCCAATTGAAAAATGGGCAAAATACCTGAATAGACATTTTTCCAAGGAAGATGTACAGATGGCCAACAAGCACATGAAAAAATGTTCAACATCTCTGATTATTAGAGAAATGCAAATCAAAACTACCACAAGACACTACCTCATACCAGTCAGAATGGCCATCATTAATAAGTCCACAAGTAAATGCTGGAGGGGGTGTGGAGAAAAGGGAACCCTCCTGCACTGTTGGTGGGAATGGAAGCTGGTACAACCACTATGGAGATCAGTATGGAGATACCTTAGCAATCTATACATAGAACTACCATATGACCCAGGACCCAGCAATCCCATTTGTGGGCATGTATCCAGACAAAACTTTCCTTAAAAAAGGACACATGCACCTGCATGTTTATTGCAGCTCTATTCACAATAGCCAAGACATGGAAACAACCCAAATATCCATTGACAGATGACTGGATCAGGAAGATGTGGTACATACACACAATGGAATACTACTCAGCCATAAAAAAGAATGAAATAATGCCATTTGCAGCAACATGGATGGAACTAGAGACTCTCATACTAAGTGAAGTAAGTCAGAGAGAGAAAGACAAATACCATATAATATCACTTATATCTAGAATCTAATATAAGGCACAAATGAACCTTTCCACAGAAAAGAAAATCATGGACTTGGAAAATAGACTTGTGGTTGCCAAGGGGGAGGGGGAGGGAGTGGGGTGGCTGGGGAGCTTGTGGTTAATAGATGCAAACTATTGCCTTTGGAATGGATTAGCAATGCGATCCTGCTGTGTAGCACTGGGAACTATGTCTAGTTAGTTATGATGGAGCAATGTGAGAAAATAGAATGTGTACATGTATGTGTAACTGGGTCACCATGCTGTACAATAGAAAAAAAATTCTATTGGGGAAATAACTATTGAAAAAATAATAAAATAAGCACATGCAAATTCATGATTAAGCCAAAAAAAAAAATTAAAAAGGTCCTATTTCTCAGATTATTTAATATATGAGTACCAATAAATAATACCTTATCTACACATTGTAATATTCTTTTGTATGTATCAAACAATAATAACTGAATAAAAGAAAGCATGGAAAAGATATCATGGGACCTCCAAAATATGTCTCATAGAAGTTCAGCGAAGAGGACCAGAAAGAATGGGAGAAAATGAACCTGTGCTCTGTAAATGCAGGTTTTGAAGTCACAGCATGTAATGGAGCCACAGGGGGAAAAGGGGCCCCCAGAGCAGTGCCTGATGGGCAGCATTTAAAAAGATGAATGGGAGAATTTTTGTGTAACAGAAAAATGACTGAAGCCCTCATATTTGAAATATAATTTGAATGATGACAGAGGTGAATAAAAATTAAAATATATACCAAGGCATGACCTTAAGGAAGATAATATGTTTACAGCTTTCAGAGAGAAGACGCATTACCTAGAGAGCAATAATTAAACTGAAATCAGACTTTTCATCAGCTGAATTGTTTGCCTGCAGTTTAATGAAACATTAACTTGAACTTCAAAGGAAGATAGCTGTCTATTCTGGCTTATATACCCAGATAAACTATCATTTAAGAATAAGAGCTAAAAAGAGATTAAGTTCAGACATAAAAAGACTATTGAGTTTATTACCCTCTGACTCTCATTTAAAAGATAATCCAGGAAGAAGGAAAGTGAAACGAGGGGAAAAATGAATACCAAGAAACACTGGTGAGCAAGGAAATAGATGAAATGTTAGGAAATTTATAAGTTTTGGTATAACTAATTTTGTTTTATTGTTTTTTTTTTTACATTGTGTTGAAAACTCTAGGTAACCGTAATACGGAAGACCAAAGAAGACCTTAAAACATAAAAAACCCCAAGATTCTAAAGTTGTTTGGGAAAGAAATAGCAATACAAAGCAAGATAGTCTTAGAAGTATTTAGAAATATATGCTAAAATTTTAAGTACAATGAATAGAAATATAATCTATAGCTTCCAGAACAGCAGAAACATTTAAAAACAATATTTAAAAAAATATACCACTTCAAAAAGAAGGCAGAATAGGAAAACAAGAACAACAATGAAAAAAAAAATTACATAAACCAGAAGATGATAGGAAATGATATCAGTTATACCAGGAATAATAATAGTTATAAATGGAATCTAAAAAATGATACAAAAGAACTTAGAAACTCACAGATTTTTAAGTCAAAGTTGTGGTTACCAAAGTGGAAAGCATGGGGGCGGTTAATTAGGAGGATGGTATTAACATATACACACTACTGTATATAACATAGACAACTAACAAGGACCTACTGTATAGCACAGGGAAATCTACTTAATATTCTGTAATTACCTATATGGGAAAAGAGAATGGAAATACGTATAACTGATTCACTTTGCCATATACCTGAAACTAACACAACATTGTAAGTCAACTACGCTCCAATATTTTTTTTTAATTAAATGAAATTTTAAAAAGAAATCACATATTCAATTTAATTTCTAGTGACCGGTCAACAGGGAACTATATCTAGTCACTTATAATGGAACATGATAGAGGATAATGTGAGAAAAAAAATGTGTATAAATTTAATTTAATTTTTGAAAAAATTTTATTGGAGTATAGTATGACCAGGTCACTTTGCTGTGATTGACAGAACAATATAAATCAACTATAATAGCAGAAATTGACAGAACAATATAAAACAACTATAATAGAGAAAGTAAAAAACGAGTTAAAAATTTGAAAAAGAAAAAGGAAAGAACACAAACTGTAATTGAAAAATATGTGTAAATGGATGAAATTCCAACTGACTGCTATAAATCAGAAATTTAATGTATCAAAAATTGAATTCCTGATCTTTACTAACCTGCCAGCATTCACACCCCACACCTACACTTTCGGTACTCTTCAGCTTATTTATAGCAACCCCATCCTTCTAGCCCTTGGGCAAACTTTGAAATTTTCTTTGATTCTAACTTTGTCTCACATCTGCAAATCCTTTGGGCTCTATCTTGACAATATGTCCCATGTCTGATCCCTTCTCACCTTCTTTTCTGCTACCACTCTGGGACAATCACCCATCATTTCTTGACTGGATTATTTCATTAGTCTCCTCGTTGGTCTCTTGCTTTCACCTTGACCATTCTTCCACTCTTGCCCTCATGCTCCTCCTCCCTTAGTGTTTTCTTGCAAAACCAGGCATAGGGATCCTTTAAAGACATAATTCGGCTAATGTGTCGTCTGTGCTTAAGCCTCTCATGTTAGCTTGGAGTAAAAGCTAACGTTCTTAGCATGGCCTCAGTGGCCCTAGGTGGTCTCCTTGGCCTCTTTGCCTACTGCTCTCCCTCTTCCTCACTGTAGTAGTTCATCTTTGCTGCCCTAACAAGTTGCCACACACTCATTAGCTTAAACAAAATTAATTATCTTACTGTTATAGAGGTCAGATGTCTCCTTGGGATAATATCCAAAGACAAATGAAATGCATCAGGCTATCATAAGAATAGCTGTGTGGATTCTATCTGCGCCCTCAGTCTCACACGTAGGAAAGAACAGCAGTTCTACAGCCTGCAAGGGGCTGGAAGCGTTACCCTATTTACTGTCCCTCGCATTTACTGTATCATATGGGCATCTGTGAAGTGGATTCATGAATATCTAACCCTCCCCAGATGGAGAAAGGGCTTAAAATGATCCCTTCAAAGGAAGAATGGATTGTGGATAATACTCATAACATGAACACATGCAATCAGTAAAATATGGCAAGGCAGACATTTTTTTCTTGTCGGCCACATTAGTGGGTAAGAACAGAGCCAATCTGAATCAGATCTGCTAAGTCACATAAAAATATAAAACCAGATGACTTTTGAGATATTGCTCTATTTCCATTCCCTTAGTGCTGAAACTTAAGTATAAATTATGTCCTAAACTATTAACAATATGGTCGTCTGAAGTCATTGTAATTTTGTAATTATCAAGATACTGAGAACATTATGTAAAATCTTATTTCATATCAATGTATGTATGTCATTTGCAGAAAAACAGTTCTGCAAATGACATAAATACATATACAGAAATTGGATTTCTATGTCAAACATGAGAGGATGCTGGTATCAAATAAATATGGAGCCCACACAATGGCGGAGACGCTTACAGTGCACCAGTGATGGAGCACTTGACACTAATAAGTGCAGAGGCCTATGGGAAGTTATTTGATGGGGAGATAGTCCAGCCTAGAGGAAATGAGGGCTGAAGGCTAAAGGGCAGATGGTCCTTGGCCAAGCACAAAGAGGGTAAGAGGCCATGCCAAGTAGAAGAAGCAAAGTCAGCAAGGGCATGGCAGACTTGAAGAACAGCAGGTCATGCAGAAGGAGGGGACCAAGATCCTGCAAAGGTGAATGCTGTGATCCTCCAGGGTGCAAATAAGTAGCCCAGCCAAGGTCTTAACTCCAGCCTTCTGAGGTCCAATTTCCAGTATTTCCCGTGGGAAGCAGTAAGACGTACAGATTGTACAAAGAAAGATAAAAGCATAGGCTTAGAATCAGACAGACTGAAGTTTGCCTCCAAACTGTGCCACTTGCTCTGTAAACTTGATTAAGTGACTTTTCCTTTATAATCGTGGATGCTCTCATCTGCAAATGATAATAATAATACCTATCCAACAGAAGCATTTTGAGGGCCACCTGAGATGATGTGTTCTAATTAGCACAGAGGCACGCCTATGTCCAATGTTCCATGATTGCTCTAGGTGATAAGGATTTAGCAGGAAAGATCAGGATCCACCACAGGCAACCTGCAGATGGCATTAAGAGCGAGGACACATTTTGCTTGCATAACGTACCCTGAACCTCACATGTGGTAGAAGGAAACCCTCAACACCGAGAGATAAGAGATTAAGCAAAAGAGGCAAGAAGGACACCTTCAGAATGAGTCATGTTGGAATGGGACAAAATATTAAAGGAGATAAGGAAAAAACTTAGAGAAACTCCCTGTGGAAAATGCTTTTAAAAGGAGGATTCTAAGCTGAGGGAGGAAAAACGACCTGCTCTTCGCAAGGAAAAATCTGGCACACAGTGCTGCCGTGCTCCACAGCCAGCTGGGGACAAGGCAAAGTTTTCCCCTTGTTTGTTTCATTTGTGTGTCTTCAGTAAGGCTGGGAAGCACAATAAGTGGAATCTTAGACAAAGCAATATCAGGGGGAAATTTCTATCACCAAGAGAAGAAAGAGGAACAAAAGACATGAGGAATAGTGTTGGGGTGTGTGTGTGTGTGTTTAGGAGGGAGGATGTTTTGATTTTGTATGTTGAAGAAATAATTGGAAGAGAATTCAGTCATTCTCTGTCAGGAAAAATTAACTCAAGAGCATGACATTAGAAATCAGAACAGGAGGCAGAGTTCTTCCCAGCTTCATGGGAACCCCCACAGCAGGTTGTAACTCACTCACAGCATTGGTCACAGTTTCCTTGTGTTGGTGTTTTTAATCCACACGACAGTATTAGCTTCTGTCTGGATTGGCAGCTTCTAGAAGGCATAGGCTCAAAGACACGGGGAATACTCACCAGCCTGAATTTGCTGTAAATCCTTATCTGCAGCATTCAGGCTTTCTTCCCCTTCATGTGTGTCTGGTGACATAGCCTGGTAATTAGATGGTGGCACCTTACCAAGCCATGCAGTGGGCACATTTCAGAGTAGTATGTCTCTTCTATGTAGTGGAGCACCCATCTCTCCTGTTTGGGGAATGAAGGGTGGTTCTAGTCACGGGATAATCTTCACTTCCATGGAGATGGTTTCTTCTCTTGCGGTGTGATAGAAAGAGTTCTTTTCATTCCTGCCCTGCAAAGTACCGATGATTTGGTTTAGGGCAGGTTACCTAACTTCTCTGATCTTCACGTTTCTCATTTATAAGTATGAAAACAATACCCACCTCAAAAAATTGTTACAAAGATTGAGTCACTTAATGTGTTTCAGATAGTAGGTAGCACTGCCGGGTATATACTTTGAATGGCAGCAAATGCTGATTACTTCATTTAATTCAAAGTTACTGAGTTCTCTGGAAAGGCTTTCTCCACTTGATGAGGAAATGACTCTCGACTTGAACTGTCCTCACAGCCAGTGATCCCTTAGATAACAGGGTGACCCCTCTCCAGGATCAATATCAATCTTAACAGAACACCGATCAGCCTTGTTATGTTCACATGTCCACCTTCAGACCATGATAGTGACCAGAGTGATGAGATACTTTGACCAGCTTATGTCCTTTGACCACTTCTATGGTGAGAAGTGTAGACAGATAAAAAAAAAAATGCCCATTATTCAAGTGTGACTGATGTCAGGTGGTGAAGAGATGGAGGAGAGGCAGCATGGAAGCTTTGCAAGGCTAGACACACCTTTCCTCATATTTTTTTAATTAAATTATAGTTTATTTCCAATGTTGTGCAAATTTGTGCTGTACAGCAAAGTAACATATATACATTCCCTGTCTTATGTTATTTTCCATCGTGGTCTATCCCAAGAGGCTGGATGTACATCCCTGTGCTATACAGTAGGTCCTCTTTGCTCATCCATTCTAAATGTAATAGTTTGCATCTACTAACCCCAAACTACCCGTCCATCCCACTCCCTCCCTCTTCCCCCTTGGCAACCACAAGTCTGTTCTCTATCAGGCACAACTTTTGATGAGAGGTTTGACTTAATTTTTAAGGTTATTCCCATTCCTTTAATTCCATCATTCTAAAACAACCAGCCATTTTCTCTAAAAATACACCCAGGAGAAATAATATTGTGTATTTAGTATTAAGAAGAATGAATAAAGAAACACAATATGGAAAAGTAAATTATCTGGAATAACGTGACTAGGAGACAAGAGCCTAAGAAACCATCACAATCTATCTATGGGGTTTTATAAAGTCTAACTGCACAAAATTGTAGAATATCTGCCACCTGGATACCCCTAGTGGGCTAAATGTCTAGTTCTAATATCTATAATGAGTCAGGCACTCCTGGAGAAATCTGGATGAAGCAACAAGAAAAGAGTCAGATGTGAATACGTCTAAGAGAGAAGGCGGGACAGGGAGCAATAAGATATTGAAAATGTACCTTTAAGTATATACCTCTGGGCAGGTGCAGAGCTAATATCACATTTTCATGTATATAATAATAACAATAAAAAATAATAAAAAATAGCATCATGTCTATACCGTGTATTGTGTGCCTGTACTAAGCACCACATATATCATGTAATCCTCGCAAGGGGTAAGGCAGGGCTATCGATCTCATTTTGACACCAATTAGAGGTAACAAAAACAAGGAGAGGGTAAAAGGCCACTTATTAAAGGAAATAACATTTTTCCTGACAAGTTGCAACCTTCTTTCACCTATTGGAATGTCAATTTGACACTATCTTCATCTAGCACAGCAATTATCTTTAAATATAACCATAGATTCATTTTATGTGAAATTGTATGCGAGAAATCATGTCCTTACGTTAGGAGAGAACTTCCAAATTTATCTTAGGACCCACGTCTATTGGTGGCATTTCTGGAGGTTTTGTATGTTACTTTCGGCCCGGTGACAAGAACAACTGTGCATCTCTGTTCCTATAGAGGGCAAAACATTTCATTTCTAAGGATGCCAACTGGGAAATAAAGCACTTTCTATAATTAACACTCTCTTTAGAAAGTATCATTTATTTTTCCTAGTTAATGGCAGAGATGACCCTTAAGAGAATTAATGAAGGAATCCAGAGACAGATCACAGATATTTCAAAACATCAGATTTGAAAAAGGATGTCAGCTGACCCCCCCCCACCAAGGAAGCATAATCTATGTAAGCACAGTCTCCCTTTATCTTTAGTATTTCTGTAATGCAGAGTGTCCTTTGCTACATCTGTCTCTCTCTTAAGAAGCTATGTTGACAAGCTACCAAATTTCTCCTTCCTTCTGGGTACCTGGTGAGCCTGGTTGCTATTTCATTCCTTGGAAATAAGAAACAGAGTCAGTGGGATCAAACTATTTAACCCATGTTAGTTACAAGTTGAGAGCTAGGCTTAACAACTTCTAAATTTGCATATCTTTGAGCCAACTGCTTCTCTTTAAAATTGTATCTTTATAGGAGTTCCGTCGTGGCGCAGTGGTTAATAAATCTGACTAGGAACCATGAGGGGTTGAGGGTTCGATCCCTGGCCTCACTCAGTGGGTTAAGGATCTGGTGTTGCTGTGAGCTGTGGTGCAAGTCGCAGACACGGCTCGGATCCCGTGTTGCTGTGGCTGTTATGTAGGCCGGCAGCTACAGCTCTGATTAGACCCCTAGCCTGGAAACCTTCATATGCCACGAGTGCGACCCTAGGAAAAGACAAAAAAAAAAAAAAAACATTATGTTTTCTATTTGTTCAAGATAATGAAAAATCTTTATAAGGAAAACAGAGTGACGAATAAACCCACCACTCTCCACCTCCTGATGGTTATCACCCCCTTGTCCTTGTCTACGTACATACACATTTTACTCGTTTGTATCTGACAGTCCTAGTGGTATGGGTGACTGTCATTTTTAATCCCAAATACCAATAGCTCGAGTTCTTATCCTCCTGTATTGCAGGAAGAGCAGTTTGTCTTTAGGTTCTCTTTTCCTAAAGTTACTATGTGTCCCTCAAAAAGCTTAGTATTAGCACAGATTCCATTTTGCCTTGGAAGTGGTCCAGATCCAGTGATGTGCAGGTTCAACAGCTGGATTGCTGAAAAAAAAAAAAAATGTGCGCATACGTAGGTACCTAAGTTTTTATTAGTTTTATTGATACAAAGGATATAACACAATTTACAATAATAATAAAATTTGTAATAATTTTTATAGTAAATTCCGTAGAGCAATTGATTCTCATGGAGTGATTTCATTGACTTTTGCAGAACTGTTGTGCCCTGGACCACATATGGTTGCAATTGACAAGAGTGCTTCTGACATAAATGCTGGGTGATATTTTGTTTTATATTAAGGACCGTAGCAAAAGTGAAACAATGAAAACATGGGCTGAGCTTCAGTCATTCCGTTTTCGGCAATGTTTTGTGTGTTCACAATGTAACGGCTACAGACATGACATAATTTAAAGGTTAATCTAAGTTTTAAAATAGTTTCTGTATCACTTACTTTCTGAAGCTTGGAGAGTCAACAGAACAATAAATCAAGCCCTGTCTTGTAGAAGTTGCCGATTTCCATGGTGTAAATGCAGCCACTGTGGCTGACTTCATGCTGTCAACATGACGCCATCAAACATGGAGCTGGGGAAAGCTGTGCGCAATTACACAATATTCCCGTTATATAGACACAGGGGACCTAAGCAACTTCAAGAGCATGGGTGATAGTAAAATATAATAAAACAGGAAGTGATGAGTTATGGGTATTTGTTTACTTTTAATAAAGTTTATTTAATTGTAAGACTATATAATGTATTTTTATTTTTTATTCCAAATGTGCAAAATAGTTTATTAGAAACATCATTAATGTAATTCACTTCATTAATAGATTTAAAAAACATAATTTTATTTCAATAGGCATTGACATGTCAATACACCTTTGCTATAATAGTGAATTTTTAATAATGTCTGTGTTTAACAATCATCTCACAAAATTCCTGAAATTTAACAATTGCATCTTAGGCACCTTCAGGAACTGGTGTCATGCATTATTCCCTAACCCAGGCTTCTGTACAGAGTTCAAGTTCCAGCCTCTTTTTGAAAGGCCCTCTCCACCACTGCTATCCAAAAGGAAGGAGAAATTGGGAGACTCAGGAGATTATTCAAAAAGGAAACAAAATATATAGGGATGTACCTCTACCTGCCTTGAAGACAAAAATCATTATTACACAGAGCAAATAAGCTCCACACATTTCCTTTTCAGAGAAGGGTTTTTGCTTCACTCTGTGTAACTTGAAAGTGTCCTCCAAAATGTTTTTTTTTTTCCTTCTGCTTTTTAGAGCCATACCCAAGGCGCATGGAGGTTCCCAGGCTAGGGATTGAATCAGAGCTATAGCTGCCAGCCTACGCCACAGCTCACAGCAATGCCAGATCCTTAACCCACTGAGCAAGGCCAGGGATCGAACCTGCAACCTCATGGTTCCTAGTCGGATTCGTTTCTACTGTGCCACTAGGAACTCCCCGAATGTTTCTTTACAAAGGAATCATTTTCTTCAAGGCCAGCTTCTACTTTCCACCTCAGGAGGCAGACTCTGCTTGTCACTTTTAAAATACATCTCTCTCTGTTTATAAAAATAGGCAAGTCAACTTTGAGTCCTAAGGGGCTCAAGTGTGCTGTAAATGTTTTGTGTATTTACGACATATACACATTGTAAACACGTTAATCGTGTTGTAAATGTTACTACAACTGTGTTTTACATAACATTTCTTATTTTGCTTTACCCACATAATCTATTGTATTCATTTCCCTATTGTGTTTGTAATTTCCATTTTACTGCTTGCATGTAATATAGGATATTTCCTACTGATTCTAGTAACTTCTACTTAAGTTCATTTATTCATTTAACAAAAAATTTATGGAGAACCTATGTGCCAGTTCTTCGGGTATAAGCAAATGACGAATGATGCATGAAGCTGTCCTGGCCTCCCTTCCTGCAGCACACAATCTGGGGGAGGGGAGAGAAGCATTTCACAAATACTTAGAAATTGGCATAAAAACTGGGTGGAACGTCCAGCAGTATGATTGGAAGGAGTAGCAGAGATAAGACCTTATAGGGTTTTAGAGACCATTTTAAGAAGATTCAATTTTATTTATTCTGAGTGTAACAAGGGGCCTTTGAAGGTTTTGAACAGGAGTGTGATGGAATGCAGTTTACATATGTAAAAGCTCTCTGCGTTTGTTGTTTGGAGAAGAGCAAGAATGTAGGAGACAGGATCACTTTGGAGGTCGGGAAACTAGGGCTTTGAGTCAGGGTGGTATCTGGGAAGCTAGAAGTAACTGTATCTGAGTTGTTCTCTGGTGTTAGAATTGACCGGATGTGGAGATAATTTGAAGGAGGGATTTGAGCAGTAAGGTGGGTGGAACTATAACTGAGCAGGACCCTCTAGGGCTCTTGGGCACAAAAGCCTTTCTGTGCCCCCATTTCTTGCTTTTGGGAAGTGTGCCTCATTCAGCCTCCCTGGCCTTCCTTGAGTTCCAAGGGGCAGGCTCAGACACTTGCTCATGAGGGAAGGAAGGGGATGCAAAGACAAGGGAGGAACAGTCAAGAAACAATAATACAGCCTTGAGGCAGGATCCTGGTTCCCCCTCAAGGGATGTACCTAATGATGTAGGCATCTTATACACCTAAGACAAGAGCTATATTCCTTATGCTTCTTTTAGAAAAAAGTGCTTTAAAATTGAACAGCTTGGAGCCCTTCCTTCTCCTTCTCCCTCAGTTGACCGCACCCTCAAACCAATCACATATAAGCTAAAGATAAGGCATCCTGAGCACAATTGCCTGTGTGTTAAAGATTATTAGCACATGATGTTTTTCAGGAGCTTTCCTAGTTTGTCCTAATCTCTGATCAACGTGCCCTTTTGGCAAGGACTGTTATTCTAGGCAAAAACCCAGAAAACCGCCATCATGATCATGCAGAGATCTCCAGATGCCAGCTTTGATGACTTAGATTCCCCCAAAGAACGAAGAATGCACGTTTTCCCCAATTCTGATTCTTATCCGCAACCCTGTTTTTCTCCTTTTAGACTGTAAAACTCCCTGCAGTCCTTCACCAAGGGAGGACACAGTCTTTAAAGGCATTAGCCTGCTCTGGTCTCCTTTGCCTAGCAAAATAATAAAAGCTGTTTTTTTCTCCTTCACCCAACACTCTGTCTCCATGTTTCTCTCTGGCACCTGTGGATTGAGGCCCAACTTCAGAGCCATTCATAGTTCAGGAAGAAGAGGGGTGTAGGAGCAGACTTTAGGGGTTGGAGGCTGTTGGTAGGGAGGTGTTGAGGATTCAGAGTGTTGTCTATTTTTAATTTAAACATATTCATTCAGTACTTCAAATTATGGTAAAATGAAGCTAATCTCTCCAGTTATTTTCTATCCCGGTAACTAATCCAAAAAGTAAATATACAGTCTCAGGGAGCATATTAAAGAATACATCTTATGAGCAACAAGATAGATAAGAAACAAAAGAGGGTGGAAACTACTAGAGAGAAGAAAGAAGAAAAAATTAGAAAAATTTCTATCAAATCACAAAGAACCATTGGAAATATACCATGTTATAAAATTCTGCAGGGACTAGCTGGTGATTGGCATACAGTGATTGAAAGCTTATAAGTTCCATGCATGTAATTTTTTCTTACTTATTAAAATTGTCTTCTGCTAAACCATGAAAGAGACTAGGGGTTAAACCATGTCATAAAGGGGGGGAAATCTCTTTATACGTGATTTAGCTTATATTGAAGTTATATCTGAGATGATCTGAGGTATAAGGCCTTTGAATAAGTTAGAAAGATAGTTTTTCAGTTTCTTTTCTCAAAATAAGAGGCTTTCTGCCTTGTGACACACACCATAAATGTGAATAGATCAGATGTAATTATTCTCTTGTTACTCGTGTTTCTGACCTGACCTGCCTGCTCTGACCCCCAGAACCTTGTTTGTGATTGTTATTTGGGTCCTGCAAATTCAAAGTCTTCCTCTAACAATATGTATAATGTTCCTTATGGGGAACTTCAGGAACACATCCAATACTTATGATTAAATATACGTGTATTCAGGAACCTACACATACTATCATAGAGCTATATTCTTGGAGAAGTTGCCTAGATTCTCTCCACCTTGGTTTCCTTATGTGAATTGTAAAGACAGTCATACTTAATTCCAAGGGTTACCTGAGGATTAAAGGAGATCCTGCTTACAAAGTGATTCCCACTATGCTTGGCATGGAGGAAATCCTTAATAACCAGTAACTATTATTATTTTATTAAGGTCAGTGTTGTCATTCTGTAGTGTACGTCAAGTTTTCCCCAATAAGGATGTACTGAAACTCTTATTTTCTGTGCCTTGAGTTTGATCTTTCCGTCACTTTATTCCATAGTGTCTGCTTATCTCGTATTGGAATCTCTCCCACACAAATTGCTGGCAGACTGTCCCTGTTGAATCACAACTGTGGGTTGCAGGATGTTTCAAAAAGACTATTCCAGATTCAGTTAAGGCTGAGGCCCAAGTCAGTAGGTGCAAGTGTTACGGAGTCTAAGCTCATTCTACCCACTTCATGGCAGGTCAGTAAATTGAGAGGTGAGTTGTTGGGAAAAGGAGAAACAGCTTTATTTGGAAAACCAGCAGACTGAGAAGATGGTGGACTAGTGCCCCAAAGAACCAACTTATCTGAGTTAGGATTCAGCCTTCTTTTATACTAAAAGGGGTGAGGATGTGGTTGGATGTTGCAAACTTCTTGTTGGAATTCTTTGTTCTTGCAGATGTCCGTGTAGGTCAGGTGATGAGTTCATGGTCCCGTAAACCTTCACCAAGACAAATGCTATTCTCTGTTCTGCAACTTTTCATCTCTGTGTGAATGGAAAAGTGTCATCCCTTTAAAGGTCAGAGCCTTGAGAATGGGCTAGCCTGTATGTTTTAGGCTGGGGGGCAACATTCTTAAGTCATAGCAAAAGCAATAGAATACACAGTTTAAAGTAAAAGAAACAGGCAACATGGAGTGAGATTTGTTCTTACCTCTTAACATGAGTCCTCTTCTGTAATGGAGTGAGACACCAGACTGCAGGTGAAGAATTTGCAAGAGACGTTTCAAAATCCAGTTTTTCAGCCCTTGAATCAAAAGAATTGAGAGGGGACAGGTAGAGAATGTATATGGAAAAGCAACGCCCATGTCATGTGTGTGCATGTGTGTATATATCCTCCGAGTTATGGAGACTGAGATTTCATCCAGTGAAGGGGAAGAACAGACCGCAGAGAATGAACTTGCTTGCCGAGGAGGACAGGAGCAACGTCATTGCCCTCGTGCGTCCCATTCCATCAATCTACCGCTTACATTTGTACCCGGCCCTATAGTAAGTGTTTGGATAATATTTGCTACCATTTTGAGCACTAATCACATTTTGAGACAGTCTGGGTTCCGTCTGCCTTCAACACATGTTTCCTGACCCGGTTTACTTGCTACATTCATTATTATACATCTGCACCCCATCAAAATATAATTCCCCTATTTTCCGCCCCCGTAGATCCCTCCAACTCCCTAATCTGGCACTTATGAGAGGTTTTTTGTTTTGTTTTGTTTTGTTTTTGTGTAAACAATTCCTTGTTTGCTTGTCTATCTTCTCCAATAGACCGTAAAAAGTATGAGGATAGGTCTTCTTGGTATTGCAACTGACACTCAGCAAGGTATTTTCAGAATTCTCCTGATTATCACAATAATCTAAGGTGTTATGGAACAGGTGAGAAATGTGAAGTGCTTAAATTCTATCATGTGGTGAGTGGCAGAGTTAGAAGGCAAACCTTAGCTTGGCGATGTCTCCCTACTGCCAAGGAACGTGAGAATGTATTCAGTTCACTTTCCTCTGACAAAAATGACTTGATTGCTGTCTAAACAGCCCTCTGCCTTGAAACACTGAAGATTTTAACAACAACAACAAATGTAACAATAAAGGATTCTACCCCATGGTTTGCATCATGTTACCTTAAATTGTAACCCAGAACCCCAGTAAAGTCTTTAACGAATTATTGTACATTCAATAATTTGTCGGTCATTACTGACGGTTTAATAACTTCTTTGTTAGAGAGCTCAGTGCTTTTGTTTTGTACATTTTAAGTCAAAACAGAATATACATTCCTTCCTCATTCTAATTAAAAAATTTAACAAAATTCCTTGGGGTTCTTTTCTGTGTCAACGTGAATATCAAAGCAAGACTGCAGTCAGAGTAGAAGGAAAGTGAAAACTCCTGAAAGCTTTTCTCTTCTAAGTTCTCATGATTTAAACATTGTACATACAGCAACTGACACTTAAAGGGAAATTATTTTTAGACTTAATTCAATTTAGAACTTATTTTCTTTCTCCATTTTTTTTTTTTTTTTTTGGCCACTCTAACCCAAAAGTTCCTGGGTCAGGGATGGAACCCGTGCTACAGCAGTGACAACACCCGATCCTTAACCACTAGGCCACCAGGGAATGCCTAGAACTGGTTTTCTTACTCCATTCATATTCAAGCCACTATGCTAGGTGCAGTGGGGGAAAAAAGTAAGTAATCTGTGGATTCTGCCCTCTAGAAGTTGACAGTTTGGGGAAGATAACAAAAAGTGACGTGTTGCAGAAAGAGCAAATGAAGAGTTCAGAAAGCACGGGGAAAAATAAGGAAAGCAGGAAGTTGTAAGAGAAACGGTACAACAAAACTCCTGAGAGTTGAGTTAGGACAAGCGTTTGGATGGAGACAGCCCATTCAGTGCAGAGGAAGAGAAAAGAAAAGCCTCAGACTTGGCACACTGGCTGCCTTTCCTTTGTTTCTCCTTATTCATTCTCTATGATTTACCATTTGCTAACATGATGAATTTGGTCCCCAGGCCGCAGGCTTCTGGCTGGGTTTGGCCACTGGGAGTCCTGGGTAAAGATGGGAGGAAGGCCCAAAGGTAGGCTCAAGGTGTTTACCTGTGGGTCCCTCTGCATAGAGTCTGTTCAGGCTGATTCCCTCCCTCAAATACAAAGCACTGCTGCTGTCAGGATGGTTTTCTGTACAGGACACCCTGGCCATCCCGTCATTCTTTGTTCCTTTGGGCTTAAGAGCGATAACAACTCTGCAATGACTAATCCTGAGTCATGGCATCACCCCTTGCGGTTCTCCTCACCTCCCACGCTCAACACCTTTGTAAATACCCTCCATAATAAATCCTCCTCAACACTTTTATTAACTTCAGCCGCCCATTATTGGTCACTGAGAAGATGTGGCTGCAGTTTGACCAGAGAGCAGGACCCAGGCAATTGGAGGCTCCTCATCCCCTCCCCTGTCTTTGGAGTATATGTTCTGCCCACTGTCCCCATTGCTGGAGTATTTTCAAGGCCAAGGATGCAGCCTTGAGACAGCAATGTGTCGAGACCATCTGGCTGGTGTATGTCATTGAACCCAGTTAGGGCCTCTAAATAAACTTTTAAGATTCTGGTGGGTGGATGGGGAAATCTACACGTCTTGAGGTCAAACAATATAGGCCTCATATGTAATTTCCCTTGCTTATCAAACCTGCCATCTACTAATTTATTGGCTTCTCCTTGCCTTCTGTGTATTGGGTCCAGTTTCAGATTTTAGCTAGGGATCTCCCCAGGTTGCACACGGAGCCATCTATTCTTGTGGGGACCCTGACTGAAAAACTGAGATCAATCATCATGAAACTTCAAACTATCAAGGAAAAAGAGAAGGACTTGCAAGCTTCTGGAAAGGGGCAGGGGGAGAAAACTACAATACGTATCTACAAAGGAATGAGAGACAAATTAGCAGAAGTTCTCTTCAACAGCACTGGCTGATAGATGACAACAGAAAGATGCCTTAAATATTATTCTAAGGGAAAACTATTTTAAGTCTAGAATTCCATTCCCAGCCAAACTATTTTGAGGGCAAAATAAAAAGTTTTCATATATTCAAAGATTATACCCTTCCTATCTCATCTCTATATTCTGAGAATGAGATTCTGGGGAAATTTTGGTGAAAACCAAGAAAAAAGACAAAGAATTCAAGATGTTGTGTGACTGCACTAAGAGCAGGATTAAAACTTATCCTGTAATGATAATTTATGCAGTGGTCTAAAAAAAAAATAACTGCTATAAATTGCAAAAGGCAGAAGGTTTCATGAAGAAAGTCCTTATTCAAAAATGGAGCAGGGAGTTCCCGTCGTGGCGCAGTGGTTAACGAATCCGACTAGGAACCATGAGGTTGCGGGTTCGGTCCCTGCCCTTGCTCAGTGGGTTAACGATCCGGCGTTGCCGTGAGCTGTGGTGTAGGTTGCAGACGCGGCTCGGATCCCGCGTTGCTGTGGCTCTGGCGTAGGCTGGTGGCTACAGCTCCGATTCAACCCCTAGCCTGGGAACCTCCATATGCCGAGGGAGCGGCCCAAGAAATAGCAACAACAACAACAACAAAAGACAAAAAAAGACAAAAAAGAAAAAAAATGGAGCAGATTATAAGCAGTAGAGAGAATAGTCGGAGGGCTGAAATTTGTCAGTTTTAGTGAAATCAGTGGATTATTTCATCAAGAAGAAAAATGAAAGGCAATTAAAAACTTCTGGGAAAATGAAGCCAAAAGTTGTATCTGAAGTTATGGTCCAAATATGAAGGAAATAAAAGGTATTATATGAATTACCACTATAGGGGGTAAAACATTTGTGAATCGATTTGATCTGAATAGTAGGAGCATTCTCCTTAAAGGGAGGAGATGTGAAATCAAAGGCAGGAGCTCTAATATCTTCCCTGTACATAACTGAGAGTCAAGGTGTTTTTTACAAGTTGATGAAACAAGATTAGCAAACAATTTTTTTAAATGGGAGGGGGCTAAGACTATGGTAAACCTGGTAAATGAGTTGAAATGTATTCTTTCATGGCAGGGACCAAGATATACTATCTTAAGTTTATAACTCAAAAAATAAAATGGCTAATATCTGAAAGTACTATTATGCAAATTTTAAAAAACAGTCACCTTTAGGCAATGGGGCAGTTTTAGAGAGTGCCTAGCAAGAATAGGAGAGGCAGAGATGGACTTCTCTTGCAGGATTTCAAAATCATTTTTATATGCTTATATGGTCCAGTTAAATTATCTGACACTAAGTAAAACAAAAACCTTGAAGGGTGCACACTAAGAAATACAATAAGAGACATGATTTTATAAAGCGAAAGGCAATGGTAAAATATATTTGAGGAATACAAGAGAGCGTGGTCATTCATGGCTAACAGAATTAGAGGAACCTTCATGAAGGATCCAATTTTAAATGAAGGTATATTTCTACAAGAAAAAAAATAGGATCGAGCCCTTTTACTTTGTGTGTGTGTGTGTATGTGTACACAGTGAGATGCTCATGTTATCAGTTACACTAACAAAAGCTGTTGGTTTGAGAAAGAAAACAATGTGTTTTCCTTTGGTCAGATAGCTATAAAGACCAAATGAACTTAAATTGTAGTGAAATAAGTACAAAGAATCATTTCTGTAGCTCTAACACTTAGCAAGTTGAGTCACGCACAGCGGACACTTAGCAAATACAGGTGAAGCGATTAGATAATAAATGAGTGAATGAATTGCAAGTGATTAAGGAATTACTTAAAGAGAGCATGCACCTATGCAGAAGGAAAGTCGGGCTTAATATATAAAACACATCAACATACACGTTATGACAATGAGTCATAGAGTTGAAAAAGCCCCCAGATCAAATGCCAAAGCTATAGGAAAATAAGCCATTATCAGGTTCATATTCTGTAAACCATCCAGTGCATGCGAGGATCAGTATAAACAGAGGTGTGTGGTGAACAGCTCATCTCTGGTCTTTGTACTCACATCATTTCAGATGCTAATTGGAGAGAGGTTTAAGGTAAGGCAATAAGCAACCATGCTGAGGAAGTCCAGATTTAGTATCCAAGATACAAAAACAAAACAAAACAAAACAAGAACAAAACCAAATTGTAGGCATAGGCAGTCAATTAGAATTTGGCTGACTTCTCATGATCATGGCTACCTGAGGGTTTCCTGAACATAATTAAGTAAAATAAATCAGGAAGTATTGCTCTCTGCATTTCTCCTTTCTCAACTATAGGTTTTGCAGTTTGGAGAAAAAATGTTTAATTCCAAAACTTTAACCAAGTCTTTCCTAGACTGGAACTACATCTACCTGAATGTTGTGTTCCCTCTCATATGCCCATGCTGTATAGTTCTTGGTCCAGAGCAAGTAAGTGCTTTATTAATATTTTTAAGGAGAAACAAAAACAAATGTTAAATTTCTAATTGATTGACTTAATAACTGATCTCAGTGTTCTTCAAAGAGCATCTTCGGTGATGGTGAATTCACATGGCCTGGAAAAAGGTGATTCTAATTATAGATAGTGGTACATGGTTCGTATCCTTCTTACATTCTGGCCCCAGATCCAAATTATTGCTTTAGATATGACCTCAGCAGTACAAAATAAGTGTACCACTCCCTGCCTTTTTTTTTTTTTTAATTCAGCACACCTATTAAAAGTGAATTGACCTTTTGGTGTTTATTTCATATTGAACTGAAGATTATTTCTCATTCTTCTTTTACATGGGTGCATATTTAAACCATATCATCCTCATTTTGTATTTCCATATTTTGTAAACCAAGTAAAATATTTCATAGCTAGTCCAATTATATTTTGGAGTGAGATATTTCCCCTTTATAGCTGTTAGTGGTTTTTGGTTTTTTTTTTTTTTTTTTTTGGTTAGTATAAGTAAAATTTGCTTTTTTTATTTTTTTACTGTACAGTTCTTTAAGTTTTGATGGATTTATACAGCTGTGTAACCACTACTACAGTCAAGAAGAATAACACTTTTATTGCTCCAAAATATTCCCCACTGCTGTTTTGTAGTCAACCAGCCTCCTGTGTCTGGCAACCACTGATCTATTTTCTGTTCTATAATCTTGCTTTGCAAGGATGCCATTTCTATGAAATCACACAGTATGTAGGTTTTTGACTGTGGCTTCTTCATTCAGTAGAATGCACTGGAGATTCAGTTACATTGTTGTGTGTATCAATGGTTTCTTTTTTATTGCTGAGTAATATTCCATGTTACAGATATCCTGCAGTTGGGTTTATTCATTCCCCGGTTGAGAGACACTTGAGCTGTTTCTGGATTCTTGCAATTACAGATAAGTCTGCTCTAAACACGTGTCCATATCTCTTTGTTTCAACACATTTTAATTGTAAAATGTTTCCTAAAAGTGACTGTAGTATTTTACATTCCTCTCAGAAACGTATGAGTTCCAGTAACTCTGTATCTTTGTCAGCACTTGTTGTCAGACTTTTTTAAGACATAGATTTGACTCTAATAGTTATAGAGTTGTACCTTATTGTGGCTTTTATTTGCACTTCTCTAGCATCTTTTGATGTTGAGCATCTTTTCATGTACTTACTTGCCGTACTTGTATCTTCTTTGATGAAGTCTTTAAGTCCCCCCATTTAAAATTATTTGCTTATCACTGAATTTAGAAAGTTTTATATATAATCTGGATATAAAGTCGTTATTAGAAATACGATTTGCAAAGATTTTTTCCCTCTCTGTGGCTTGTCTTTTCATTCTGACATTGACCTCTGAAGAGTAGGTGTTCTTAATTTTGATGAAGTCCAACTTATCATGTATTTTCTTTCATGGATTGTGCTTGGGGTGTTGTATCCAAGAGGCCATTGTTTAACTCAAGAATGCAGTGGCTTTTGGGTTTTTTTTTTTTTACATTTCCTTTTAGGAGTTTTATAGTGTTAGGTTTTACATTTAGGTCTGTGATCCATTTTGAGTTAATTTTATATGTGATGAGAGGACTGGATTAAGATTCACTTTAAAAAAATGTTTCCCCATTGTTAACAGTCTCAGCACCATTTCTTGAACTGACTTTCCTTTCTCTATTGAATTGCCTTTGCATCTTCATAAAAAATTAATTGATGCTATAAATGTACATCTATTTCTGGACTCTCTATTCTGATCCCTTTATTTATATGTATTTCCTCTCTCCAACATCAAGCTGTCTTGACTTCTATAGTTTTAGAGTAAGTTTGGAAATCAGGTAATTGAAACGTCCAACTTTGAGGTTTTTGAATCTTCCAATTTTTGAACTAGTATATCACTCCACTTATTTAGATCCTCTGATTTCATTCACCAATATTTTATAGCTTTTATTATACAGATATTGCACTTATTTTGTAGTATTTATACATAAATATTTCACCTTTGGGTGCAATTGAAAATAGCATCTCAAAAAAATTTAAACTTCTGATTATTCACTCCTTGTATATGGAAGTGAGATTAAGTTTTTATATTGACATTATATTCTTCAACTTTGATACTCACTAATTAGTTTTAATAACTTTCTGAAGCATCTTCGAGATTTTCTGTATGGACAGTTATATCATTTGCAAGACAGTTTTATGTCTTTCTTTCTAGTGTCTTGCCTTTTTTTCTTCCATCTCTATTATATATTCAGTTTATTGTCCTACCCTGTCAAGAACTTTGTGATTTTCTTAAAAATTTATTTAGATGGCAAATTATTTTAGTCTTAGTCTCCTTATAGTTTTCAAATTATATGAACATATATTAATGTTATGGTCAGGGAAATATTTTTGTTTCAATTTAATTGTATCAATGTTTTTTATGCGTTTTATCAATGCTTTACAAATGTGTGGTTTAAAGAGTTCCAAATAGTTCTCTGAGGCTTGTAATGGAAAATTATCTTGTCTGCTATCACCCTTATCTCATGTTCTGTTTCTTAAGGACAACTACATTCAACAATTTCAGCTGATTCTCTTACTATTTACTGACTTATCTCCAAATGACAGACTTACATTGCTGCTACTTGATTTTTTTAGATGCTCTCTACTGACTTCCCACAGTTGATGATGAGAATTTTGTTCTCTTGAAACTGTCATCTAGGTTTTTTCACTGTTGATCAGAAAGTTCACCAATTCCTTATCCTACTTTTTATTTAGAAGTACCAAGCCTGGAGTGCCCCGTCGTAGTGCAGTGGGATTGGTGGAGTCTCTGGTGCGCTGGGACACAGGTTTTATCCCAGGACCAGCACAGTGGGTTAAGGGTCTCACGTTGTTGCAGCAGCAGCCTGGGTTGCAGCTATGGCTGGGATCTGATCCCTGGCCTGGGAACTCCGTATGCTGCGAGGTAGCCAAAAAGGAAAAAAAAAAAAAAAAAAAAAAATTAAAAGTACCGAACCAGATAGTTTTTGGAAACAAAAACTTTTTATTAGGAGAAATTTAAACGACCCATGGATGTGGAAAAATTGTATAATCAACATCTTTGCTCCCATCACCAAGATTCAAAAGTTATGAACACACGACTGATGTTGTTTCTTGTGTACCTCCACTGACTCCCTCTTCGTTGGGCTATTTTAAACAACATATTATTTTCAGATAGAGATTTGATAGTAAACTCTTCCACCATGATAAAACCTATCCAAAGTGGGGAACGATGTCTTATTTATAATTTTAGATCCACTGTAGAGCTCACATGGGATATATAGCTGAGAACTTCTTGTTGAACTAAATTTTTATAGAATGTCTCACTTCAGTAGAGTCCTAGATGCCCTTTCTCCCTTTCATATTTTTAATTTTTTAAAATTTTTTCTTTTTTAGCCACCCCAAGGTATATGGAGTTCCAGGGCCAGGGATCAGATCCGAGCAGCAGTTGTGGCCTACAATGCAGCTGTGGCAACAGTGGATCCTTTAACCCACTGTGCTGAGAATCGAACCTGTGTCCTGGTGCTGCAGACACTGCAGATCCTGTTGCGCCACAGCAGGAACTCCTCCCTTTGCTTTTTGAAAATCAGTCTAGTTTACCTTGACGTCCTTTTCTATGTTTAGTTACTGATATAAACTCCTGTTTGAAAACATTTCATTTCACACATATGGCAAAATATAAGTAATGGATATGCATCAAAGCATAGCAATGCCATGTGCGCTCAACTCCCAAATACAAATTTCACAAAATCACTGGACTGCTATGTCCCCTGTATCTTTCTAGAAGTAATCTCTATTGTGAATTTTATCATTCATATCTTAAATAGTTACATACATATGCAGACAGACATCTTTAAGAAGCATATCTTTTCGTTTTGCTCATTTTTGAGGCTTGGAAAAATGCTATCATGTTGTTAAGTGTCTGTGGGTTATGATTTTTAAAATTACACTCTTCAGACAATTTACATGTTCTATAATTATTGATGTAGTTTGATCTAAATATACCCTCTCACCTTCTATTCGTCTGATCAGTTCTTTGTTCTTTTGTGGGTTTTCTTGACTTCTTTCGGATTGACGATATTTGTAGGATTCTATTTCAACTGCATTTTTTTTCTAGTTAAATCTTTATAGTTTTGCAGTGATTGCTCTAAGGTTTAAATATGTCTTTAACTTATTAGAGTCTATCTTCACGTCCTCTTATATCACTTCGTAAGTATTGTGGGGCCCTCGTAACAGACACTTCCATTTCTCCCCTCCCATCCTTTGTGCTGTTGCTCTACATTTTACTTCCCATCTGTTATAAACTTTGTAAAACATTTGTTACTGTTTGTCTTTTCTTTCCTTTTCACATGATTACATATGAGAAATTTTCTGTTCATATTATTAAATATAAAAAAATATCAATTTTAGCCAGCACCTATGCACCGAGGCCTCGAGGCTAGGACATGGATGGCATTCTTGGTGTTTCCACCACTTCCACGTGTAGCAGCCATACTCTGGCTTGTATCTGTGGCAGGTATTGGGAAGAAGAGTTTCCTGACCCTTCCCTAGGGTAGCAGACTTCTGCTTTGTGTTGGTGCCAGATACTGGGACCTAAAGATTTTGCTTTCTCTTTCCGTCCTGGGGAAGACATCTGTATTTCTTCCCATCCCCAAGAAGCTTTCTGGTGGCAGGAAAGGGAGGATCAGACTTTTCCTCCGGAGGCAGGTGAATTTTGCTCCTATCTTCCCCAGGGACCCTGGAGGTGAGAGGATTTTCTGTCCTTTCCTAAGTGACTTTTGTTTTTGATGAGACATGGATCCAGGGAAGTGGATGGCGTTTGATGCTTGAATCCAAGCCGAAGCTCTTCTCCATCTGCAGACCTCTGCCAACGAAGGGAGATTTCTCCAGTTATCTATTCTGTCCCTGATCCTTCTTAGAACGTTATTGGAGCCCCCTGGAGAAGAGCTGGCTTGCAAGTAAGAATTACTCTGTGTCTGGGGCTCTTGGTTATTCTAAACTTGTGCTAGCCCTCATTTGGCCTTTAGGGATTTGTTAAAATTTTAGCTGATGTCTTACCTTCTTCTGCAGGGGCCTCCTACTTTTCGTGATCTCTGGCAAAGGTATAATAATTTCCATGTCTTGTCTCCCTTTAGAGGAGCTTGTCTTGTTTAGAAATTCAGTTCTTACAGCTGCTTTATGAACTCAGCGCCATGATGATTTCCAGAAAAGTTATAATTTTATGTATTAACTGGTTGTTGTTGTTATTAGAATGGGGGCAACATCTACAGTTTAAGTGGAAGCAGAATATATGGGGCTTATTTTCTTTGCTCAGCATTATGTTCAAGATTCATTTACGTTATTGCATGTAGCTGCAGTTCATTTATTCCCTTGATATATAACATTCTACTCTGTCTATATGTTGCAGTTTATCCATTCTCCTGTAAATAGGCATTTGGTTTGTTTCCAGTAATTTCTTTTTATAAACAGCATTGCTTCGAATGCTCTTAGTCGTTTTTGTTGGTGCACCTGTGTAAGTTTGCCTGGCTTGTATATCTCTAAGTGGTGCGGCTGGATTGTAAGGTATGTATGCTAATAGTCCACCTTAAAAATTAATGCTTTTGCTTTCTAATTTATAGCTCCACAGCTTCTGAACAATAAAGAAAAGCTGTACGCAGCACTCGTATCTATCCTCTTTTTTTGTCATCACTTTGGTCTACCCTTCCTTCCTTTATGATCTCTTGAGTTCTCATGCTTTCTGTTTTTCTGTTTGGATCATGGATTTACCTGTGGCTCATGATCCAGTTCTTTGTCTTCATCTTGATGTTATTACTTCATTTTCTTGATTTTTGGTTTTTGGTGTTTCCTAAAATAGTTTGGCTTGCACTTGCTACCGTAGCTTGCATTGTGTTGATCTATAGAGTAGAATATCACTCATCTCATTCATTCCCTTAACCCCCCCCCATCTCTACTCTGCCTAATCTAAGTATTTACTCCTTGGCCTACTGTGTGTGTGTTGAGTGGTGTGGTCGTGGGTGTGTGCATGTGCAGATGTGGGTATTATTATCTGAACACTTGAGGTTGAAATAACTTTCCCGATCATTATCCTTTAGGTAGGTCTGACTTCACCCTAGAAACTGGTGTAAGTAATTAACTCATCACAAGTCCAAGCCACACTTCTTTGCTTAGTCCGAAAGAATATTAAGAGAGATAAAATGAAGATTTAGGAGTTCCCGTCGTGGCACAGTGGTTATCGAATCCAACTAGGAACCATGAGGTTGCGGGTTCGATCCCTGGCCTTGCTCAGTGGGATAAGGATCTGGCGTTGCCGTGAGCTGTGGTATAGGTCACAGACACGGCTCGGATCCTGCATTGCTGTGGCTGTGGTGTAGGCCAGTGGCTATAGCTCCGATTAGACCCCTAGCCTGGGAACCTCCATATGCCCCAGGAAGCGGCCCTAGAAAAGGCAAAAAGACAAAAAAAAAAAAAAAGATTTAGATAGACAGTTCAGGACACAGTGATTCATTGATTGATTGATTGATTTGCCCTCAAACTATAGGCATCTCAGAGAACTGGCTTCATAAGGCACAAATTAAGATTTTTCTTTTGGCTTTGTTTTCCTTGTAGTGACTTTGAGCAAGACTTAGAGTGCTCACAGGAAGGAATTAACAACAGTTGGGCTATCATATGTATGAGGACAAATTTAGTGAGAGATTTAAGTTTATGCTGATGATGTCAGTTGTCTGGGAATATATTTTCTGATAACAGGAATATAGGTAAAGAACAAAAAAAAAAGTTATGGGAGGAACTAAATAAAGAAACCCTTATTTTCTAGAGGCTCTGAGTTTTATTTTCCCCAGAGAAATATTGATTCAAATAAGCTATGAAGTGCATAGTAGTCTGTTCCCTTTATAGTTATAAAATTAGGAAAAAACATAGTCTGTGTTCCCAAGGAGATTAGAATTTAACAAAAATTAGTATCCAACCAATACCAGTGAGTGCATCAATAAACACACGGCAGAATACACATATAAATATACTTAGATATTCACAAGGCCATAACTGCTCTTAAGAAATAGCTAGATCAGGAGTTCCTGCTGTGGCACAAAGGAATAAGAATCTAGCTGCAAAGATTTCCTGTTGTGGCACAATGGAAACGAATCCAACTAGCATCTGTGAGGATGAGGGTTTGAGGCCTTGCTCGGTGGGTCAAGGATCCAGCATTGCCGTGAGCTTCGGTGTAGGTTGTAGGCAGACTTGGCTCGGATCCTGAATTGTGGTGGCTGTGGTATAGGCTGGCAGCTGTAGCTCCGATTCAACCTCTAGCCCTGGAAGTTCCATATGCAGCAGGTGTGGCTTTAGAAAGCAAAAATCCACCCCCCCAAAAAAATACAAACAAAACAAAAAGAATCCAACTGCAGTGGCTTAGGTTGCTGTGGAAATGTGGGTTAAAGGATCCAGCATTGCTGCACCTGCAGCATAGGTCATAATCGTGACTGAGATTCAGTCCCTGGCCTGGGAACCTCCATATGCTGCAGATGTGGCTATAAAAAAAGAAAAAAAAAGAAAAGCTGGATCAGAATAAAACAGAAAGGACAGTTCGAAAACGAGTAGGCTCATCAAAGAGAATGTGTCATGGGTAAACATTTCCTTATCCAAAGGTATATTTAAAATAGCTGTACCTTTCCATGCTGCAAACACGGAAGTATTGTCCTGGGTACTGTTGATGACCTACTGAGACACCCCTCTGCAGGCCAGTACATCAGGCCCCTAGCTGCCCTGGGTGAGTTGGCTGCAGAGAGCTCAGCACTGCCTCTCCTCCAGAGAGCTGTCAGTGACGTCAGAGTGGTTCCCCCAAAGCAGCATTAACTCCACCTGGAAACTTACTAAAAATACCAGTTCTCAGGAGTTCTCTTCATGGCTCAGTGGTTAACAAACCAGACTAGGTTCCATGAGGATGCGGATTTGATCCCCGGCCTTGCTCAGTGCATTAAGGATCTGGTGTTGCCATGAGCTGTGGTGTAGCTCGCAGACAGGGCTTGGATCTCGAGGTGCTGTGGCTGTGGTGTAGGCCAGCAGCTGTAGCTCAGATTTGACCCCTAGCCAGGGAACTTCCATATGCCTCTGGTGTGGCCCTAAAAAGCAAGCCAGCAAACAAACAAATAAACAAATAAAAAACAATTCTCAGACTCCACCCTAGATTGACAGACTCAGGCACTGTGGGGTGGCACCCAGTCCTCTGGATTTAATGCCATGTGATTCGGACTCACAGTGAAGTTTGAGGACTACTGTCCCAGCTGATGGAAATCACTTTGTCTTAGAGGTGGGGTCCCACCGCCTCATCCCAGCTCCCCAGCTGATGACTGACTGATACAGGGGGGCACAAGGCCAAACTCCTTGCCTCTGGATTAGGGAGAAAGCAGCAATTCTGTGATATGATGTATACTCTAGAGAAGAAGTCAGTCAGTAATCAGCCCACTGATTGTTTTTATAAATAAAGTTTTATTGGAACAAAGCCCAGCTCATTTATTTCATTGCCTCTGGCTGCTTATATGCTAGGGTGGCAGTGCTGAGAAGTCGCAAGAGAGACTCTGAAGTCTCCTGACTCTTGTTCTAGAGTCTCACTTATTCCCAACACAGAAAGCCAACCCCAGACTCTGCTTGACACTTGTCCTTGCTTGGTTCTCTCTCCTTTTCTCTTCTGTGAACTTCCTTCCCTCATGGAGAGATGGCATCCAGCTCTCTTCCTCAGGCTCTGCTTTCCAGTAAGGGAAACTGACACGTGCACTTACATGCGTCTTCATTTTCCTGCTCCATCTTCTGTGTCTGCATCCCCTCTCAGGGAGCCGTGAAGTTTCCCCAGCTGATGTGCCAGCATTGCCCAATGGCCAGCTCCTACCTGGTTGGTCTTTTGAGTTAGAGATGCTCCTCTCAGAAAGGCAGGGTGCCCATCATCTCGGCAACCTCAACTTTTCCTTCTACCCCTTCTCTAACAGAAGGACAGTGATTTCCCAGGACTGTCCTTGCCACCTGAGTTCCAAGGGCCATGGGTTATTATTATGTCAGTTGCATTTATCATATCTTACAGAGCATTCGAAGCTTCCATGGCACGTATCAACCATGTGCTGCATGATATAGGCAATGTCCAAGGCCCTCTGGGATTATAAAAATACTCACCCCAACCACGAGGGATGATTAAATATAGGCAAGGTTTAGGAAAGGCTATTGTTGCAATTCATTGTGTTACAAATAAGAAAGAGACAATATTTTCTCTACTGTTTGCTAAGTGTCCTACGGAAAGCATGACACTTAGGCTTTGTTTAAATAGCACCTAGTCCTGCAGTCTGCCTCCTGAGTTGTTTACCTTCTTAATAATGAAGCAGCCTCAAGACCTTTCCATTACAGGGCTGCCTTCAGTGTGTGATTACTTGCAATTGATGCTTAGGAAGATATTCAGGGTTTCTCATGCAGTATATTTAAAAATTTTTTTCTTGCAAGATAAAGGCCATCGTAGGGCTAACATGCAAAATGAAAAATATAATTAGTATCAAGATTTGAAATAGCAAAAGTTATTTTATGAAAGGATAAAGAGCTGGAATGAGAAGAAAGAGAGACTTTTATTAATGAAATAGGATCAAGGGTGATGAGGCTGCATTTTAATATTGGCTGAGGATTTGGGCTGAGATGCGTAGTGAAGAAACTGTGCTTGCCTGTGTGTAGACAAGTGGATCCTGTCATAGAGTCTGAGGCTGTTTCTCAGACATAGGAAAGGTACAGTTTCCCTCTGTCTCTCTTCTTTTTAAAATACCTGTTTGCAGGTCAGAGGCCCACTGTAGGATTTTCAAAAGGATGGTTTCATAGAGCTTGCAGGAAGGTGCTCTATGTATGGCATAAGAGTAATCTTATTACCAGACTAGGAATTTTATGAGCTGAAGTTTAATTTAGAATGTAATTTGTTGATGAAATTCAATAAAATATTTTACATCTGAGGGACATTTACCAAAGCCCTTTTCAGCTCTCCGGTTGATTAAAAATCCTTGTTGAGCACTAATAAGTGAATAGTGAAGCACTCAAGATCAGAATTACATACATATGACCATTAGAATTTCATATAGGAATTCAGACCTTACAATGATCGGTATAAAGGGATAACAGATAATAAAACATTTTGCATTTGTACATCATTTAAAATTTCTTTAAAAGCACTTTCATGGTTTTTTGTTTGTTTGTTTGTTTGGCAGTACCCACGGTGTGTGGAAGTTCTCAGGCCAGGGATCAAACCTATGCCACAGCACAGACCTGAGCTGCTGCAGTGACAATGCCAGATCCCTACCTAACCCAGTGCACACAGGGGAACTGTAGTACTTTTGTTTTCAATTTTATTTTATTCTCACAACAATATTGCAAAGGGGAATAGGTATTTAATTCATTTATGAACTTAATAATCAAACTCAAAATAAGCTTATCATAAAAAATAACATTTAATAAATATACAGGAGTTCCCATTGAGGCTTAGCGGAAACAAATCTGACTAGCATCTATGAGGATGCAGGTTCAATCCCTGGCCTTGCTCAGTGGGTTAAGGATCTGGCATTGCTAAGAGCTGTGGTGTAGTTTGCAGACTTGGCGTGGATCCCGCCTTGCTGTAGCTATGGTGTAGGCCAGCAACTACAGCTCCGATTTGACCCCTAGCCTGGGAAACTCATATGCCATGGGTGCAGCCCTAAAAAAATAGTATATATATACATATATTTTGAGATATATATATAGAGAGAGAGAGTAGAGTCACAAATATGAGCGTGTGCTTTGGACAAAACTTGAAAAAAAAAATCTTGGTTCAAATAATGACCCTCAGTCTTACTGGTTTTATAACATTGGTTTTGTTATTTGACATTCCTGAACTTCAGGTATGAATAATACCTAAGGTTATAAATGTGAACTGCCTGGTGCAAAGTAAGTGTTTAGTAAATTTTGGTTACTTTTTTACTTACCCTTAGTTATATGCCTCCAAATTTAAACAAGAATAAAAGCAGCTTCGAAGTTAAGCATCATGTAAAATGGATAGCTGATGACCGGAACAGAAAAAACACTATGTAAAAAAAACCATCATCCAAAATAGATCGTTCCATAAACCTAAGGTGAATTAATTTCTATGGCAGGTGTGAATTCATCTCTGAGTTTCCTGACATCTAAAAGGAAACCTCACTAGTTACCTCATGTTCGCTCCAGACAAAAGAAAGTGTACACGTTTACAGACAAAAAACAAAAACAAAAAACGAAGCTTTCCTTGGAATTAAGTTAAATGAGGTGAATTTCTGTGTGCCTTTAAATATCTGATATTTGCATGCATAGTGGACACTGCTTGGCTCCAGTTTTACAAAAGCAATAGAAACATGGATGAGACAGCTTGTGTATCGACCCCCTATAAGGGCTCAGGGCAAAACCTTGTATCATCAATCAGTGAAGGCGTTTCTATGGAGAGCCGAGATAATTTGGTCCGAGTACATTGCTTCTTGATGACCTAACTTAAAATGCGTCCGGCTTGGAGAATCCAGGAGAAAGGGTATTTAGTGTGGCCCATTACACTGGTTTTTTTTTGTTTGTTTTTTGGCGTTTTTTTGTTTGTTTGTTTGTTTGTTTGTTTTTTAGTATCAGAGGTCTTAAGCCAGCCCTTGGCAGGTTGTCGCAGACAATTCCTGTTGGAACAACTACCATGATGCAGCTATTATGCTATTGGCTAAGGTGAATATACTTCAGACACCAGATACAAGGGAGGCAGAGTTTTCATTGTTAGGAAGGTTAAGAGCTTTACTTACATTTTGTCAAGTCAGAGGGCCAACGCATTTCAGCAGAGGCTTAGGAAGCAGGAGTACTTGTAGATAAGATTCCTAGTTTCCTTACAGAAGGGCTCTGACTTTTCCCGGTGGCTTGCTTTCCTCAAGTTCTGTGCCTAGCAATGCGTAAAAGACAAGCATCATCCCCATATTTCAGAGGAGATGTGTCTCTCCTAAGGCTACAGCCAGCAACATAGGCATTACTAGAACTTTCCTTCTCCAATTCTCTGGACCAGCATGGCTTACAGAAATAGGTACTGCTTAAGCTTTGAAAACTATCACATCATGATTTTGCTTTAGCTTATGCCTTCTGTCATTCCTTCTGGTTCATTTCATTTCAGATCAAATTCTCCATACTCTTGTTTCATGTCCTACAGTCCTGCTTCAGATGTGTGTTTCCAGAGATGGGATTTTTCATATGTAGCTAGTTGCCCTGATGTCAATATATGTTTTGAAGGACTTGAGCTCCGTCATGCAGAGTAGACCTTATTTTTTTTAAATCTAGGTCATATTATGTTGCTCTTATACCATTGCCGTGTATTTTTATGATTCATCTTTTAAGAGACAGGATTTCCAAGATTTGGAGGACAGAGTGTACTTTGGAAGTTTAAAGGCAGCCACCTCCTTCACATGTTTGACTCACAAATGGAATTATATCAGTGCAGGTGGCATTCGTTTGAGAGATGAAACTGATGTTTGTACCATATCTGCTTACTTATTTGTAAGAGTCTTTTACTGATGATGTTGCCGCTTCCATATGCTAGACCTCTGACACCCACAGCAAAGGGGGATTATGGCAATAACATATGAGCTTAATTTTCAATCCAAAGTTGCACCTGGATTCCTAGTTAATGTAGTATTTATCATTATCTGTCTTTTGTAAAAGAAAATTTCCCGGGCATGGGGAATATATCATATTCTCATGAGTCTTATCACAAAATTAAAAATTGGCAGTTATTGTCTCCATCTTTATTACTTTGTTTTAATTACAAAAAAAAAAAAAAAAAAGTCCAAGTTCTGAAATGTTCAAAGTGAACTATGAAGCTTGTTCTTACCCCAATACCATTCCCTTGGGGGTAACCCAAGAAAATACTTTGATGTGCATCATGTTTGAAAAATTTTGATTAATGTTTAGTCTCAACTTAAAGAGTTGATCACAAAAAGAATATATTCATAAATATAGTGACTCAATAGGTTACATAAAAAAGATTTTCTTACAAAAAAGGAGTTCCTGTCGTGGTGCAGTGGTTAACGAATCCGACTAGGAACCATGAGGTTGCGTGTTCGATGCCTGCCCTTGCTCAGTGGGTTAAGGATCCAGGGTTGCCGTGAGCTGTGGTGTAGGTCGAAGACGCAGCTCAGATCCTGCATTGCTGTGGCTCTGACGTAGGCTGGTGGCTACAGCTCTGATTTGACCCCTAGCCTGGGAACCCCCATATGCCACGGGAAGTGGCCCTAGAAAAGGCAAAAAGACAAAAGAAAAGATTTTGTGCTGGGAACAATAATAGCTGTTTAGTGAGGTATTTTTAAATATGCACATGTGACTTTTAAGCTGCAATTAAAAACAATTAAAATGAAGCAAATAAAAACAACATTAAAACCCTCCTATAGTAAAGCATGAATTATCTCCATTCCAACATCTCTCCATTCCAGAACCAATCAGTAAATTTACTGAGAAGGAATTTTTTTTTTTTTTTTAGGGCTGCACCTATAGCACTTTGAAGTTTCTGGTTTGGGGATTGAATTGGGGCTGCAGCTACAGGCCTATGTGACAGCCACAGCAAAGCCAGAACCAAGCCATGTCTGAGACCTATGCCACAGTTTGTGGCAATGCCGGAACCTTAACCCACTGATCAAAGCCCGGGATCAAACTTGCATCCTCAGGGACACTGCGTCAGGCTCTTAACCCACTGAGCCACAGTGGAACTCCAGGAATTTTATTCTTTTTTGTTCCATGTTCACTCAGTCATGCACAAGTAGATGCAGATTTCCAGGGCTGAAACAAAGACTTTTGTGCCTCAGAAGTTTTAACGAATAGGTTTATGGTCTTTGTGACAATATTTTCATTAATAAGCTTGTGTGAATGGATCATTTGCATATTTTTGTTTACTTCATAAATACCTCAACTGGGGCTGGTGTTCATTTAACAAGACTGAGTCACACTCGTGCACTGACTTCGCCTAGCCCTGCTCTGGGCCTCTGCAGCACATCTCCATTGATCTCTGGAGCGGATCAGCAGGACCCCTGAAGCATGAAATGAATGCGCAGGGCTGTGTAATAAGATTTGAGTTAATCAAGGGCAAATGCAAGGCGGGGTCCCTAAATCCTATTCTAATTCTTCAAGACTGAGTGTAGATGCTGTCTTGCCATGGAGGTCGCCAGGGTCCCAGGGGTTAAGGTTCTGCCACTTTCACTGCTGTGGCTTGGGTTGCTGCTTTGGCGCAGGTTTGATCCCTAGCCAAGGAACTTGTGCATGCTACAGTCATGGCCAAAAAAAAAAAAAAAAAAAAAGAGAGAGAGAGAGAGATTGGGGGAGGGGGCACAGGGAGAGAAGCTTTTCAGGATCCTTCAGGCCTCGGTTAACTGCACGTCCTAGGGTTCCAAGGAATCCTGTGCATACAGAACTTCCTGTTACAATTGCAGGTTACTTGAATTTCTAAATGCTAAGCCTTTTGAGGGTAAGAGTTACGTCTTGTTAATGATCATCTACCCAAATCCTAGCGTATTTCCTGACGCACAGTGGTCTCTCCATCAGTGCTTATCAAATAAATAAATACATAAACATACAAATCAGTGTTTACTAAACTTTCCATCCCCATCGCTGGCTTCTAAGCTACAACTTCAGGGTTTCCAGATTTTGTTAACTGTCAACACTAGTCACGCAACACATTAAGAAGGCTAGTTTGTTCTTTTCTGAGACATGGCTCGGTTGGCACCACGTTCATTATTCTTGGAGAGGGGAGCTGTTCCTAGTCATGTACTGAGTTAACGTTCTTCTAAACAGGCACATTTAGGAATTTGAGAGGGTGCCTCCCCTTTGCATCACCTAACATTCTATCTTAAGATCTAAATGCCCTCTCCACACGGTGCTCCTGTTAAGGAGCTGCCAGCACCTTGCTTATTTTGCTTTGTGGTTGAAGAGGTAAAACACACCTGCTGCTCACGGCTGGGTCACCGGTGGGCATTCCGTGTATTGAGCACGAGGTAGAGCACAGCATTTGAGTGTTTGGTGGGGGTGCTGCGTCTGTGGGAAGACAGGCAGGTCTCTTGCACTTCAGCCCCCTGTTCTTGGGACCTCTACTCAAAAAGTAACTGTCCGGAAGTTCCCACCACCATGGTGCAGTGGGTTAAGAATCCAATTGCAGCAGCTTGGTTTGTTGCAGAGATGTGTGTTTGGTCCCAGCCAGAGCAGTGGATTAAAGGATCCAGTGTTGCCACAGCTGCAGCATAGGTCACAACTGCCACTTGGATGCAATCCCCTGGCCTGGGAGCTTCCATAGGCCACAGGTATGGTCTTTAAAAAAGGAAAAAAGAAGGTGACTTTCTGGTGAGTTATAATGTTTTCTGTAACTGAATTTCTTAAGAAATTCTTATTTCTTAAGAAATCTATAACTCCCTGGAACTATGATTATATCCTATTTATGGTTGTGATTTAGTTTCTCATACATTAATATAATATTAGAAGTAATATAGATGTAATTATTTCTGTTCAATGGGGGAGATTTCTCAGATCATATTAAACTTGGAAATTATATCAGGAAGATTAGGAAGCCAAGAATATGTGTTTGGTCCTCTTCCTTCCATAACTAAACAGAGGCAGAAAATTAAAGCAGGCAGTTTTGCCATGTATGAGAGGGAGAGCTGACTCTTAGGTTTTTGCATCTCACAGACATAGCCAGTAGAAAATGAAGTACAACCATGTTTTAGTTCTATAGAATTAGAGGTAATGGAGACCCTCCTGAAATTGTGAATTTCTGGAATTAGTTTTTTATACCATAATGAAAGGAGAGGAAGCGTTCCTGCTGTGGCACAGTAGACTAAGAATCTGACTATAGCAGCTCGGGTCGCTGTGCAGGTGTGGGTTCAGTCCCTGGCTGGTTCAGGGATATGGCTTTGCTGCAGCTGTGGCATAGACCACAGCCACAGCATGGATTCAAAACCAGGCTCGAGGAATTTCCCTATGCCTCAGGTATGGCCAAGAAAGAAAGAAAGGGAAGGGGACAGTTTTAATTACGGGCACTAGTGAAATAAGTGGACAGTGCAGACAAGAATGAAACGAGACCAGGTCAAAGAATGTTAGCTCTGATACTTCTGCCTGAGAAGTGAACAGATTTTTTTCTTAGGAAAAGATTAAGTGAACAAGAATGTCTTCATTCAACAATGATTTGCCAAGTAAGGTGTTGGGCTTGGGGGATTAAAAACATAGTTCAGGCCTTCATGGAGCACATTGTCTAGAAATAAACAGACAAAACTGGAGAAAAAAATGAGAAAGAAAATGATAAAACAAGAATAATAACACCTTTTACTCTATGTAAGCCTAAAAAATACTCAATACCACATCTTGAGAGGCCGAGAGAGTAGAGGAGGTGATATGTGGGCGCTTGTCTTGAAATCCTGATCCCTTAGGTAAGGAGAGAATACTGATAAAAACTCTACAGGCTTAAAAAAATCCCCGAGCAAAACAAATAATAAAAATCATTAGGCTCTGTGTAACAGAGTAAAAACATTTAGATGTTTTAGAATGTAAAAAACAGGAAATGGAGTTACTGGAGATGAGAGGGAAAGGTGAGCAGGTTATTATTTATTCCTCTGGTGGGAGCTTGAACGTGTAGTGTAATTGGGAGTCACTGAAGGGATTTACACCAAGGAAACATATTTGGATTTCAGATAAACCTGGGTGGTGACTTGCTGGAGGACGGAGCCCAGAGAGAAAATAATGCAGGAAAGGGGGTGTGCAAGTGGTCCAGAAGAGGAATGATGAGGGCTTCAACCAGGGGAGTCATTGCAGCAATAGAACAAAAGGATACCTTCTAGGAAACATTTAGGAGGTGAAGTTGTAATTCTTTAGTAATTCACTGTAATGTGGGGATGAGATAACGTAGACTATGGACGACTTTTGCTGGTTCACTGGGTGGATGTTCAGGCAGAGGGCTATCTCCCCAGGGCAAAGCAGATGCTAAGGGCAGTTTGTGGCTGTTGAGTAGATAAACTTGAAGTTCCCACTGAATACATGGGTATAATACCTACAGTGAGGAATAAAATGCAGATGTGATGACCTTGTAGATGCCATTGGGATACAGCTTGAAATCACTAGAAGAACGTCATTGCATATTGTTTCATATATGTATATATTAAATATTTGTTTATTAGAAATGTTTATATATTTATATGTATATTGAAGATGATTCTATTAATATGCATCTACTTATAGAAAATGTTCTCAATATTAATACATTATAATACAATATGGATTTATGTATTATATATATTCATATATTAAATATATACATGTTTGGGGTGGTATTTATATTCATACTTACGCTACTTTGATGATGAAGCATATTTTAGAAGGTAATTATATTTCCAACAAAATGATGCAAAGTGGTCATTAGTATCATACCTTACTTCTAGTACTTCTTTGGTCAAAAGTGAATGGTTGGTCAGACAGAGTCAGACAAATATCATACGATATCACTCATATGTGGGAAACTGTAGGAGGGAGGGATAAATTGTGAGAATGGGATTAACACCTACACCCTCCTGCACATAAAATAGAAAACTAACAAGGACCTACATAGAGCACCATGAGGTCAATGTCCTGTAATAACGTCTATGGAAAAAGATGGCTATATGTTGTATATGCAAAACTGATTCACTTTGTGGTATACTTGAAACTAACACACATTGTAAATCAACTCTACTCCAAGAAAATTAAAAAGAAAAAAAAAAAGTTAATGGATAAGCTCAATGACTTTGGGCCCAGTGATGATCAGCTCTTCTTCTAGGACACAGACCTTCAAATGTTTAGGAACAAGAGGGTGCCTATAAAAGTCCATGCCTCCTATCCTTTTGCTTCTCTGGATACAACAAAGAAATGTGTTCTGTTTGAAAATTGGAATGGTAACTATTCCAGAGTAAGCAAATGAATCCTCTTTTAATCTACTAGACTGCTCCGTATGAAGAGTGTCCAAAAAAGAATCAATAACCTTCACAGGCTTTTTAGCTCTGCAACATAAACAGGATTTAACATCCACGCAATCCTGTTTAACACTATTCACCAAGAAGTATGCAAATCAGAAGAGGTCTGATCTGTGCTGACATTTCGTTAACACTTCATTAAGAAGAGTTGGCTTTTGGAACTTGAAGTGGTGCCAGAGATGGAATAATTCTTTTCCTTGAAATCCACATATTTTCCCCCAAAGCTTCAGAGCTTCTTGGAATATCTATTAATATTTATATATATTTCCGGTGTAATTAAAAAAAAATGGCCTCTGCTACCATCCCTGTACCTCACAGAGGGCCAGAAGTTCCGAATGTCCTCTTAAGGATTAACTTTAGATCCAAAGTGCTTCCTTTGAGAACAGCTGTCCTGACAGATAATTCCTGGAGGTGGTGGGGTTATGCAGTAATCTAAGATGCAGTGGGTTTGGTCCATTCAAAAATGTTTTCATTCATTCAGTATTTATTTAGCACTTACTGTCTTCCAAGCATCCTGGAAGGTTTTGTGGGTAAAATATAAATAAGTTTCAATCCCCATCCTTAAGGAATCCATTGAATAGTTGAGGAAACTGGGTATAAATGCTTATCTTACAATGTAGTATATGAAATTTCAAAAAAATTATGAACCATGTGCCCTGGGAGCTCTGCCTCTAGGACATCGACACAGAGAAATGGATAATTAGTCTGAGCATTTAGCGATACTTGAAATTTTTCCATATAAAGAAAAGTGTGGAGTTCCTGTCGTGGAGCAGTGGTTAACGAATCCGACTAGGACCATGAGGTTGCGGGTTCGATCCCTGCCCTTGCTCAGTGGGTTAAGGATCCGGCGTTGCCGTGAGCTGTGGTGTAGGTTGCAGACTCAGCTCGGATCCCGTGTTGCTGTGGCTCTGGCGTAGGCCGGGGGCTACAGCTCTGATTGGACCCCTAGCCTGGGAACCTCCATATGCCATGGGAGCGGCCCAAAGAAATAGCAAAAAGACAAAAAAAAAAGAAAGAAAAGTGTGGGGATTCCTGTCGTGGTACAGTGGAAATGAATCTGTCTAGGAACCATGAGGTTGCAGGTTCAATCCCTGGCCTCGCTCAGTGGGTTAAGGATCTGGCATTGCTGTGAGCTGTGGTGTAGCCCGGCAACTGTAGCTCCAATTAGACCCCTGCTAGCCTGGGAACCTCCATATGCCTTGGGTGTGGCCCTAAAAAAAAGTGTGTGTGTGTGTGTGTGTGTGTGTGTGTGTGTGTGTGTACTTATGGGGTTGGGGATGGGATGGGGATTTGATAAATGATATATAAGACAAAATGGGCTGCTGAGAAGATGAGTGTTACTGAAACCTAGAGTATCTGGCCAGAGAAAGTGGCCACTTTCGGTAATTTTAACTTGTTGGATCTCAAACAATTTTAGCCCCTGGAACCCTGTTGGAAGGTCTAAAGAAATTTCCAGTAATAAGGTTATAACTTATGGATAATAGACATCTGAGTCTTAAACATCTGGGGCCTGAGGCTTTTGAGGTCCTGAACTAAAGCCCAGTAGGGGCCCCAGTTTTTTTTAAAGTCCTGGGATTAATGTAGTACATGGATGAACAACTCCTCATGATTTATGAGCTTGTGTTTGTTTGAGGTGCCACCCAGACATCTTTGTGTCCCCTTGTCTGTGGTGTGGCAGTGCCACCCTGAAAGAAAAGGCACAATAAATGTCAGCCCCTGCATTCTCGGCATGCTGAGTGGTGCACGCTTTCGCTTTCGGGAAGGTTCCTGTGTGCACCTTGCAGCCAAGGTGCTGAGACAAAGTGTCACTTTTGTGGGAAGAGAAGGAAAAAAACATAGGCCATGTTAAAGAGTGGCATTTCTTGGGTACCAAGTCAGCATCACAAGGGACTAATTATTCTCTCTCTCTCTCTCTTTAATCTTTTTAGGGCTGCTCCTGGGGCACATGGAAGTTCCAAGGCCAGGGGTCGAATCGGAGCTGTAGCTGCCAGCCTACACCACAGCCACAGCCACTCGGGATCCAAGCTACGTCTGTGACCTACACCACAGCTCAAGGCAATACTGGATCCATAACCCACTGAGTAAGGCCAGGGATTAAACCCTTGTCCTCATGGATACTAGTCAGGTTGTTACCAGTGAACCACAATGGGAACTCTTGGGATTGATTGTTCTTCATTGTCAATGAACCACTGCTGAGCCCCTACTATGGGACTTAATCTTACTATGGGATTAACACTGGTTGAGACGGGTTTTCCTTGTAAAATTAATTCACCTTGGCAAAATCTTTCAGTCCTTCCAAGATCCTGGAGACAAGCTTCTTGGGGGCAGTGGCCATGTCTGTCTTGTCCAGAATTATTTCCCTGACACAAAAGTGTTCATTATTTTTGAATAAACAAATATTTCCTGGGAGTTCCCATTGTGGTGCAGCAGAAACACATCCAACTAGTATCCATGAGGATATGGGTTTGATCCCTGGCCTCGCTCAGTGGGCTGAGGATCCGGTGTTGCCATGAGCTGTGGTGTAGGTTTCAGATGCAGCTCGGATCCTGCGTTTTTGTGGCTGTAGCAGAGGCTGACAGCTGTAGCTCCAATTCAGCCCCTAGCCTGGGAACTTGTAAATGTGCCGCAGGTGCACCCCTAAAAAGCAAAGAAAAAAAAAATCCTGTACCGTGTTATCTAAAATTTTTCTATGATATCTTTAAAGTTCTGTTTGGAAGAACTTAAATTTGGAGGAAGGCAAAATACACTATAGCTATCAGTCTGTATATTGGGGATTTTCTTGTATGCTGATGATCTTCCCTTGGAAGCAAAGAGTAACAGAAGCAATAGAGACTATATTTAGGGGTCAGAGAGTGAGTGTATCTTAACTTGTAAGGAATAGAACAAAAAAAAATTCCCCCGATTTATTCATACAGGTCAGCACGGCCCATCCAGAAAACGTTTTAGCTTATTATACTTCTCCGATTAAGACAGAGCAGTTAAGCTAAGAGTAGTAAGCCCTGAACCCTTTGTCCCAGGTTTCAGAGGAGAAAAGAGTAAGAGGAAAGAAAGCGCCCATATCTGAGGTAATAGCCTTAGAAGAGGGTCCAGCTAAGTCAGGAGGTGGAGAGGAGATGGTAACGATCCTTGTCACAGCCAGGGACCTGCATCCACACTTGTCATCACAGTCTTTCAGATGGTCCCTTGAGAGCCAACCCTACATCTCCACTTCTCCCCAGGGCAGGACAAGGCAGACAGTCTGGACGGCGTCATCACCATGGCTGCCTCTGCTTTAAGCTGAATCTGCCACAAGGGGCTCCTGCTTGCTAGGGAGGCCACATGCCAAGCTTCCAGGCAGGGCTTTACCATTGCTGACTCCTGGAAGTTTCCTTGGAGGTGCACCCTGGGCAGTATGGCCTTGGGTGGCCCTGATTTTCCATGGCAGAAATGGGACCAGAAACGTGGTGGCCACGGAGGTGGTAGGACTCCCCTTTCTTTCCCAACTCCAAACAATGCACCTTTTCCTCCCTTTTCTAAAATATATCCTTGCTACGTTGCTTATGTTGCTTGAAGCAGGTAAATTAGACACATCACTGCAAATAATTCAATTTGTCACAGTAGCCTTTCTGTGATTTTTACTAGAAATAACCACTTGCAAGAAGAATAAATGCCTATCTCACTTCCATCAGCCAAATGCCCTTCAGGAGGGGTTCATTGACCTTTTCATCTTAATTTTAATTATCTGTCAATTATTTAGCACTGTCTCTCAGCCATAGCCTGTCTTGGATGCTTAGTACAGTGTTGCTGGAGGACTGTACTCATCACCCTTGCAGGAGAGATTTGAAGCAGGTCTTGTTTCCCTTCTTTTTCTCTCTCTTGAAAAAAATTATGTTTAAAGGAGATAAGAGCTGATATATAAAAGAGGGAAAAATAACTCAGTCACTCTGCTCCTAGCCTTGGGGACTTCATTAGGACAATGCAATTGACAAATACCCTAGTTTGACAATGGCGCCTTACGTGTTACTCACTTGCCTTCTGTGGCGGGTGGCTGTATTTTGGTGATACATTGTCAGGACAGTTGATTTCATAGCTAGAACGCTCTCGTACTTTTAGTAAAACAAGTTTTCTGTCACACATGACTTCAGATATCATAATTCTTAGAACAAGAACCAGCATTTCCAAGGAAGTGTTTGGCAGTTGCTTGGAGCAGGTGAAATTAAGAGTGAGTACAAGGTTAATATGTTTCCTTTGATAACACTGCAAAGAAAATAAAGCTGTAGACTCCCAGGACTATCTTTGAGGATTCGCAGAATAATTATTATCCCGGTAATTGGTAGGACTTTTTTTTTTTTCTGCTTTTATCTACATAGTATCTCAGAATGGGAGATGTGATAAAAATTGTAAATTCTGATCTCTGTTAAGTCAAAGAATTTCAAAAGGAACAGGTTACTTATGTACTTGAAGGCTTTATTTTACTGTCAATAAAATCAGTACACACCTGGTTCACCTCATAGAGGGGTTAAGAGCAGCTTAGAGAATGACTGTGAGGAGTCCTGTGCATATTTCAGCGGCACAGAGATGCTTATTATCAATAATAATAGTAATAAGCAGAGAGGGGTTCAGCTGAAGAAGTCGAAGGCAAGACATTGTCACTTTGTTTTCTTAGAATTAAAAAAAAAAACTTTGACTTCTAGTGCATGTGACACTTTCAATTGTGTGGGAGAGAATAAGAGCTCTAAATGGAGTGCTTGGTTGTCTGAGGAATTCTTGATGGAGACAGACTTCACGTGAAGTCTAAATTGTGTCACTCACTGTCTGAGTTTCAGCATTAAGATCTCTTTAGCAGATAATTTGTTTATTGTTCATGGAACCCCAGGCTGAATTCTCTTAGGTTATCCTAGAAGAAATATCACCCCAAAGCAGAAAATATCCCTGAGATGGCTCCGGGCTTGAGCACACATTTTCTTGTCAAACAATTAAGTCCAATCTTGAGGGTTATCAGTAATTGCATATATACCCCTATTCTTTCCAGTTTCCGGGGACTAAAGGACAAAGTGAGTAGAAGTGGGAGGGAAGATTATTCTGACACTGAAAAAATATTAAAAATTGGTTGCTAGCATTTTCCAAGACTGAGTACATGAAATATCTCTGTGTACCTGCTTGATACATCCCTGAGTCTCTGCAAAGAAAGGTCCTAAGCTTTTAGCTTTGTGGAAAGGATCCCCAAACAATGGCTTATATTCACATCATTTTACCATCTCCTCCCCAAATGGTAGTTTATTTTAAGGAATAGGTACTTTTTTTAGTATATATGAAATTACATATGAACTACTCTTTAAGTAATATGATGTTATTGCAAAGGGCAAATTAACAATACTTTGGCTGTATAGTATTTGTGTGTGTGTGTGTGTATGTGTGTGTTCCAGGTGGAAATTGGAAAGGCAGCGTTCACTATAAGTTCCCTTGATTTATAATGTTCTTTCACTCATGAAAAGCAGCCGGGGTACAGAAGACTAGATATTTGGGATAACTAGAGAGAAAGGAGCAAGGAAACAGAACCTGGTGAATGGCTAGGGGAGTGGGTGACTCAAAGCCCACCCTTTACCTCCTAAACCGAGGAGAAAGGGTAGGATTGCATTCTCTAATTACAGCATGGGACTCACTAGTGACTTGATGTATTCTGGAGTCCAAGGTATTTCTTTATGCCTTTCAGACATCAAGTTACCCTAGAGAAGTATCATTTTTGTTCTTAAGCAGATGTTCACTGGGCTACAATCTTTGTTAAACAACAGCACCACGGAAACGTTATAGACAAGAAGGCTTCCTATCCGCCATATATATTGGTTTGGGAAAGAATTGCTAATGATTTGGAAAATTCCAGAACTGGTTTGATGTCAGGGTGTTAGGAATACTTTATACTGAGGCCAGAAAGGTGACTTTGAACCTCTGGAGGTAGCCAGTGACCCAACCAAGCCACAGCTGTTTTATTCAAGACACTGCCCTAGGCCTTTAGGGAGGCACCAAAAGACTTAGAAGACACAGCGTGTGTAGCCAAAGAGCTTGCCTTTAGTTGCAGAAAAATTCAGAAGTGGATGAAAAATTAATGGGATAAGGCAGCATATGGAAAGTGCCCAGTGACGGGTAGGAGAAATAAAGGTTAAAGGAAGCATGAGTATGAGTTAGGGTTCTTTGATTCAGTTTACTCTCTGGAGTTCCTGCTGTGGTTAGGAATCCAACTGCAGCAGCTTGGGTCTCTGTGGAGGGGCAGGTTTGATCCCCGGCCCAGGAATTTACATACACTGTGGGTGTGGCCATAAAACAAACTGACAAAAACAACCACCACTACTGCAAAAAACCCCCAACTTGAGCAAAGGAGAATTTATTTGAAGGCATTTAGAATGCTCAGACTTGCCAAGAAGTCTTGAGCATCTGTCTTGGAGGCCTGGGGACACCAAGCTTGGGAGGAATTAGAAAGCAGGCTTGTAGGAGGCGTCCAGAAGTCTGGGGTGCTAGCAGTCATGGGATTTGAAGAAACTGTGGATGTTAGATCATGCCAAATGGTGGGAATTATTTGACACTTTTTTATAGTCCACCACAGATACAGAGATGATGTTTATAGTAAGTTTGGGATGATGCATAGTTTCTTCGGCTTGGAATGAAGGGTGAATGCATGAGGAAAGCGATCAAGTTGGTAAAGTAAGTGGGAACCAGATGATGGAGTGTCCTGCTAAAATTATCTCGCTGACAGTGGAGTGCTATTTGGAATGTGTAGCAAGAGTGTAGCCTGGTAATAATAGCCATGCTTTAACTCTGGTCTTGAGAGCAGTGAGTTTTCAAAGAAAAGAACCACTCCCTTCCTTATTCCTGAAGTGTTTGAATTCGGCCTGTGGTGAGTCCCTTCCTGAACTGCTTGCCTTCCTCGTAGCAGTCTTCTTTCTGTCTGCCTTAGGACAATGTTTCAGAAGGAAGCATTGCAAGGCTACTTGCATCAGAAGTTAGCCAGGGAGATTGGTTAAAATGCATCTTCTGAGGTCTTTACTGCATTAGAATCTTTGGGAATGAATGGGGCAGGAATCTGCATTTTGAACAAATTCCCTAAGTGATTTTTGCATGCACTGATGTTCAAATGCCACTGCCTTGAGGAGTGTTTAAATAGACCAGTTAGACTCAGAGCAGGGGCAAGATGCTTTCTGGCTGCCTTTCCTTCTTTCTCCTCTCATCTCCTCTTCCTTTCATTCTCCGCATTTTGCTCCTCTTCATCTGTCTTCTCTGACTCCCTCAATAAACACTCCACTCCTCGAGCCCCTATTGTGTTGCAAAACACTTCTGCCTGCTTTTAGGGACAATGGAGGCTTAAAGATGTACGGGAGGAGCTTAAAATATATGTCTGTTCAAAATACGCGTTGGCAGGAAAATCAGTGCTATTTCAGGGTGAGCCTTTTATGGAAAAGATGTTTAGCATTTGCTTTGAGTAAGGCTGACTTTGATTTGCAAGCTTGGGAAGGCTTGAGTCAGGAAGATCTAAAAATTTTTGGCTGCTGATAAAGGGCCAGCAGCTGGTGAAATCAAATGGCAGGCATCAGAATGAGAGCGTCTCCTTCAGATCAACTGAGAACCTCATGTGGGAGAAGGAAGGGCCGGTTCCGCAATGTTGGGATGAACTTGCTCTCCCGTTATTCACTGTTCTTTTGTTTATTTATTTAATTTTCATTTTTGGTTTTTCCTTTATTTTTATGGCCACACCTGCGGCATATGGAAGTTCCCTGGCTAGAGGTTGAACCGAAGCTGCCAACTGCAGGCCTACACCACAGCCACAGCAACAGATCCGAGCTACATCTTCCACCTACACCAGAGCTCACGGAAACGCTGGATCCTTAACCCGCTGAGCAAGGCCAGGGATTGAACCTGCATCCTCACGGACACTGGGTCTGCTTCTTAACCTGCTGAGCCACCACGGGAACTTCCCATTCATTGTTCTTGTTTGAGATATGGTAAAGAGAAACAATGCTTATTTAGCATACTTCGTGCTTTATAGATACCATCTTAGTTATAGAAATCCAGTTACTAGAATGACGCCTTGCACACACTAGGCTTTGAATGAATATTATTGCTGATGGGCTCATTCATTTATTCATTCAGTAAAAATTCAGTGAGGTTCTAAGCATAGGAGATGAAAGGCTGAAAAAGATACAAATTCCTGCCCTCGTGTAACTTATCTTCTATTGCTGCGTGTTATTTTATAGCAACCCTACTAGGTGGATAGTATAATTCCCATTTTGCAGGTGAGAAACTGGAGCTCCAAAAAGTTAGCTTGCTAGAGGTCAGACAGCTAGGAATTTGTGAAGTCTGTAAGGAACAGATTCCCACATGTTTGGCTTTCCAACTCATATATTTTCTATGACATCATTACAGCTTCAGGCGGATTTTTAAATAAAAAGCTATCTTCCTCTCTCTGGATATGTTGGTTGCCCTTTGGAATTGGAGTGAATTTCTTAGAAAACCGCCTTTATGCAATAAGAAGCGAAGAAGAACTGAGAAGATGCCAAACAGTCCATTGTCCCATCTCTTGCATCCTGTACAGATAATCAAGACTCCAGTGAATCTCCTGTAAACTGAGTCGAATTGAAAACTTACTGTTTGGAAATGTCCCGTCCCTTATCTAACCTATAGGCCTGCCTCTAAGATTTCTACCCATCCGTTTGGGGAAGGGCTTTGTGCTCCTGCCCATGAAGCAGGCAACTTGTTCCGTGTTGATAGTCCTGCCTGTTGGCCAAGTAGCAGAAGGTCACCTTCCATGCCCCTCATGTGTGTGCTGCTTCCTTCCTGTCCTAATGGCCTCTTTTCTCTGACAGCCCAGTGCACTACCTTTCCCAGAGCCTGTCAGACACAGCTGAAAATGATCTTAAAAATGATGGTATCAGCGATATATTACCTTCCTTTTCCAGTGTTTGCATTTAAGAAGAGGGCATGGCTTAGCCCCCCAAAATGGCACCCACAAAGGATGTCTTAGAAAGGGTACTATCTCTGAGGTTCACTTTCTTTTTCCTCGTAGTCTTTTTTTTTTTTTTTCTTTTTTCTTTTGGTCTTTTGTCTTTTTAGGGCCACACCCTCGGCGTATGTGGTTCCCAGGCTAGGGTAGAATCAGAGGTATAGCTGCCGACCTACACCACAGCTCACAGCAATGCTGGATCCTTAACCCACTGAGTGAGGCCAGGGATGGCACCTGCATCCTCATGGATGCTAGTCAGGTTTGTTAGCTACGAAGGGAACCCTCTCAAATGCCCTTTCCACTCTGCAGATTCACCCTTCCTACCAAGCAGAATTAATTGCTTTTTCCTCTGAGTCCATATAATTTTGCTAATACTAAGCTTATCACAGTCTCACCTGTTTGATACTTAACTGTGATTGTGGCCTGGCCATCTGACTGGACTGGACATACATCTTGAAAATATGTGTATGCCTGCGGTGCCTAGAACAGGCTTTGCACTCTGCAGGAGCTCTGTAATGTTTTGGTGTATTGCGTGGAGCTGAAGGAATTATTCTGGGAGAAGACAAATTAAAAGAGCTGGTGTGAACTTTCACTTTGAATCCATTCAGAATAATTTGCCAGAGATGTAAACTGAAGTACGGAGATGCGACAGGCTTTCCAAGTCATCCTCTACAGAGATCAATTAAATACTGTCTTTTGGTCCCAACTATACACTTAAATACTGCAAACTTGTAGACTCTCTGTCCCTTCTTAACTGTGTTACAGCCTTCAAGTCCCCTTCATGGGGATTAAACCCCAAAGCCTCTGGCCCTCTCTCACTGTAATTCCCCTTCCTCCACCTAGACCAGCCTGGGCTGCTCACTTCCTGCTAGAAAAAAAAATGTCACCCATTCCTCACCCTGCCACCAAATAACCTGTTCCCCATGCAAGTAAGGTATCCTGCCCAAGACCAATCAGAGGATCCAATTGAGTTTCCACTCAGGTCCCGTTGGTTGTGGGGTGTAAAGACTATTGCAGAGTGAGTCGGGTCCTCTGTTTAACCTGTGTGCACATGAGTCCTCTCTCCCTCTCTGAAAATGTACTTTCACTTTAATTAATTTGTAAAACGTCCACCAATCCAATGCTTTGTTACAGGGTTACAGGGACTGAGGCAACTGTGACGGTATCAACTAACTGCATGATGACCTTAGATAAGTTACTTTCTCTCCTGGTGACTCAGTTTCTTCATCTGTAAAAAGAGATATTTATTGTGAAGCTTCAGTGAGAGAAAGCCTTGGGTGCACACGTCCTCACTAAATGTCCCTAGATATCACTTTGATTCTCATAACACTTTGTGAGTCACTATACCTCCGTTTGACAGATAAAATAACACCAACCACTCTCATCTGTTGGGTGCAATCCTCTGTTCGATTTTTACAGCACACTGGGGAGGAGGCCCTGTTACATCCCCACTTTCATCGAGAGGAACCAAGCTAGATTCGCAGTCACCCAGTGATATGTAGTGGAGCCGGGATTCAGACTTAGCTCCGATGAATTCCCGAGGCTTTGTTCTTGCCACTATGACAAGCTACCTGTAAGGAATGATTGCCACTTCAAAATTGCACTCAGCCTTCTTAAAATACTTCTGTTCTTGAAACAGAAATACCTCTGTCAGTTCTAAATCTGTAATACTGGGGGAATTAGAGCATTAGCTCCTGTAATGCTGCAGTGTGCTCCCTGCACGGCTACGACCTCAGACACAAGGGCTTTCCGTCCCCGAGGCATCTGCTTCTCCCCGGTGGGTGGTTGATCCCTACACCATTTCCGAGGTGCTGTGAGAGCCCTCTGATGAAGGACGGTTGCAAATGTAAGCCGCTATTCTGTACAGGATATATTTGTGGCCACTACTGAATATGTTGGTTTTTACTTCCCCCAAAGAATGAGAACGCATGCGCAGCAAACATTATAGAATGCATCCATTTCAGACCCTGAGTTGGCGTTTTACAAGCTTTCAGTTATTAACATGTGAATTTGAACTCTTGTTCCCTGCCAGCAGTAAGTGATGGCAGAATAAAAATTGTTGACTCTCTAACTTCGACATTCAAATGCGAATGGACAGGACCGCAGCAGAATCTTCTGATTGGAAACTGGCCCCTTGCCAGCGCTTGAGTTCTGAGAGAGATCTGAGACCTGAGGGAAAAAAATAGCCAAGATATAAAATACGATTTCCGTTTGCTTTCACTTTGTTTCTTTAAATGTAACATTCCCATGTAGTTTTCAGTTATGTTTGATCACATCAAAGCTAACTTAGATACATCTTCTGAAACACTCAAAACATTTTGCTGAATAACCTAGAGAGGTCATTTATTTTCATGTGAATAAAATCCAGATCTACCAGAAGTGATTGCCAAGTTTTGTTTTTGTTTTTGTTTTGTTTTTTTTTTTTTGCAGATCTGTACCAGTCCTTGAAAAAATTTGCACAAATCTTTTGTAAAATGAAAAAAAAAAAAAAAGATGGGCAATATGGCATATTTTCCATGAAGCTAACTTCATTCAATACTAAGAGCTTAGCCTCTGTTTTGAGATTTGATTTTGCAAAATGCTCTGAAATGTCCCTTTTATTCTGAAATGCTGGTGTTAGTAGACTCAATTTTTACTTTTAATGTTTTTGGCAATACCCAAAGTTGCTACCTCTATTTCTCTTTGCCATTTGTTGTTGTTGTTGTTTTTGTTGTTCTGAAGGTACCGGCCTGCGTAATGTAAGTCTGGAAACCACTGGTGTGGTAGAAAGAGCATAGGCTTTGAAAGCAGAAGCGCCTGGATTTTCATCCTTGTTGGGTTGGCTGTAAGCCAGCCACGTTTAGCCCTTCCTGGTTCTCTGAGCGTTCCAGTTTCTCTGTTTGCAATATAAAGGCAATAGGATTGTTGCGCGAAGTAAATACGAAGTAAATACGATCACTCATGCATAATGTCTCGTTCACAATCCTGCCTAAGAAACAATTACCTTAACTAATAGATGATAACCTCTCCTCTTGGTTTTTTCCCTTCTGGAAGCTCAGTTCCTGAGGAGAAGAATGTGATCAGTGGCTGCGATGTGGGCGTAGAGTAGGTAAGGGGACAAATCATTCAGCAGAGCGTGAAGGTCTCAAAGGCAGGTTGTGGTTGAGATAAGCCTTTCTTTCTGTATCTTATAACATTTTCTGATCTGGAGGAGAATCTTGGAGAGTAGGGGCACATCTAATGGCCTTTGATTCCATAGCATCTGGCAGAGGGCAGGCTCAGAGGGGCACTGCTACAAGTGGTAGGACCTGGGAAGCTGTTGGCAGGCAGGATGTTTATAAGGGTGCATTTTCCAGTTTAAAGCCTGCTGGAAAGTGAAGGAAGAAGGCCTGGGCAGATATCCCTGCTAACAGTACAGGGAGTGTCAGACCTGGAATGACTCTGCAAAGTTGTTCTGACTTGGGGCAAGGGATCCGGGGCATTTATACTCCCGTCATTGATCAATTGTGGGATGTGCGTTGATACTGGCAAGCAGACATGACCTGGGAGAGATGGTTCTCTTCAGCTGAGGACAATCTCGGGAGGGGACTGAGAGGCAAGCTCTCAGGGGCTGCTCTGTGTGGAACTGTGTCCCTCCAAAAGATGCCGAAGTCCTAACCCCTGATCCCGTGAACGTGACCTTATTTGGAAAAGGGTCTTTGCAGATGATTGAGCTGTTCAAGTTAAGAGGACACCATTAGGGTGCATCCTAATCCAGTAGGAATTTTAAAAAAAATGGGAGAAATTTGGACAGAGAAATCGACATGGGTAGAGGTAAGATGAGGCGAGGACTCAGGGAGAATGCCCTCCACGCACCAAGGAAGTCTGAGCTACCAGAAGCCAGGAGAAAGACGTGAACTTGATCTTCTCTCCCAGCCCTCAGAAAGAACCAAGCTGCCAACACCTTGATTTTGGAGTTCTGGCCTGCAGAATTTTGAGACAATCAATTCCTGTTGTTCAATCTGCCCAGTTTGTTTGGGGTATTTTTTCACAGCTGCCCTGGGAAACTTAAACAGAGAGACCAGTGCTCTGGATTTAGAGCTATGTGTGCCTGGGTTCTGAAGTGGAGGCAGCCCTTGGCATATAGCAGTGTTAGTGAACTCCATGATGCCTGTGGGATGCAGCAGCCTTCATGTTCCAGCTCTGACCAATGCTGGTTCACATTTCTCCCTGGAAGAACTCCACTAACTAGGCGATGGAGTCATCCTTCCTTTGAAAGATGTCATTGCAAAGAAAACCCAGTCACAGAAGGCAACTTGAGGCTGTGTCCAGAAACTGACAAAAAGAGAGGTGTCTGCATATGCTCAGAAACACTCTGAATCTGGGGTGCTCTGGAAACCAGGTATATTTACGGAGTTGGGTCTTAAGATAGGCTAGGGCTGCTCTGGGGCTTATTGCTGCTCCTGCATTGTCAGTGTGAAGAGCTTGTTTAAGGAAATGAGGTTTTACAACACATTTAACCATCCCAGCCGTGGAGAAAGAAGGAGGTGTCACAAAGTGAGAATAAGGAATCTTTATGTCCCAATATTGCTTAGAGTAAACACTAACGAGCCATCCTCTTAGCATAGAAAAGAAATGGGGTTGGAGTCACGTGATTGTAGAAGGATGTTTGCTGGTGCTACATGTTTCTCTATTATTTCTGGATTTTGTCCAGCTTTCAAAAGCAGGGGATGTGTCTTATTCATCTCCGTAATCTCAGCACTGAGCAGAACAGACAATGCTGGGGATTGAATGTGTGTGCAGAGCTGGGGGGTAGATGAAATCGGCTTACATAATCCTCTTGTGGTCTTCCTGCAAGTTGTGGGTGTTAGCTGTATTCTTCTTCCATCAATAGAACAGTGGGAGAGGAGGAATCCATTATCTCACTTGTGCCAACAACTAAATTGTCATCAGAGTTTGAATTGCAAAAATCTTTATTTCTGGTCCAAGGCAGAAAAAAAAAAAAAAAAAAAACAACTTGCTTTCTGCTGAACTCCAGGTGAGTACTCAGGGCTTGAAGCTGAATAAGGTAATTGTTGAATGGATATTGAAGGCATTGATGAAAGCATTTCAACACTTTCAAATTTTCATTTTGGATTTTATGTGATAAGTTTATACCCATTAAGGAAACCACACAGTTTAGTGCAGAAAGGCCCAGACTTTCATCACGCTCTACAACACTGAGGATTCATGACAAGGACATAGTAGGTGCTCAGTAAATGTCTTTGGAGTGAAATTCCAAATGCTTTGTGATAAAAACAGATTCCTCTCTCACGCTCTTGCTGGGAACATAAATTGGTACAACCACTGTGGAAAACAGTATGGAGGTTCCTTAAAAACTAAATATAGAACTACCATATGAGGGTGTCTCCACTGTGGCTCTGCAGGTTAAGATCCTGACAGTGTGTCTCTGAGGATGTGGGCTCGATCCCTGGCATTGCCACAAGCTGCAGCATATGTCACAGATGCAGCTTGGATCTGGTGTTGCTGTGGCTGTGGTGTAGACTGCAGCTGCAGCTCCAATTCAACCCCTAGTCTGGGAACTTTCATATGCCGCAGGAAGATTGGTAACAACAACAACAAAAAAGAACTGCCATATGATTCAGCGATCCCACTCCCGGGCATGTATCTGGAGAAACCACAATTCAAAAAGTACACTCCAGTGTTTGTTGCACTATTTACAATAGATAAGACATGGGAGCAACCTAATTCCATCAACAGAGGAATGAATGGATAAAGAAGATGTGGTACAATGGAATAATACTTAACCATAAAAAAGAATGAAATAATGCCATTGGTAACAATTTGAATGGACCTAGAAATTACCGTACCAAGAGAAGTAAGTCAGAGAGAGAAAGACAAATATCATACGATATCACTAATATGTGGAATCTAGTGAAAAATGATACAAAAGAACTTATTCACAAAACAAAAACAAAAACAGACTCAAAGATTTCAAAACCAAACTTAGGGTTGCCAAAGGGGAAAAGTTGCAGGAAGGGATAAATTAGGAGGTTTGTGTATGTATCCATAAGTAGGGAGTTCCTGTTGTGGCTTAGCAGGTTATATACCCAACTAGTATCCATGAGGAGACGGGTTTGAACCCTCACTCAGTGGGTTAAGGATCCAGCATTCCCGTGAGCTGTGGTTTAGGTTGCAGACATGGCTTGGATCCTGTGTTGCTGTGACTATGCCATGGGCTGGCAGCTCCAGTTCTGATTCAATCCCTAGCCTGGGAACTTTCATGTGCTGCAAGTGGGGCCCTAAAGAGCAAAAAAACAAAACAAAACAAAACAGTGAGTAACAAGGACCTGCTGTAGAGCACAGGGAAATCTACTCAATCCTTGTAACGTGGGAAAAGAATGAAAAGGTATGAATATCTGTATATGTAAAACTGATTCACTTTGCTGTACAGCTGAAACTAACACAACATGGTAAGTCAGCTATACTGCAGTAAAATTAAAAAATAAATACACACAGAGAAGAAAAAAAAAAAAAAAGCAGCAGTTTCCCCAAAAAGAATATACCAGGTCTCCACGAAAGTTCTTTCAGGAGTGGAGAGCTATCTCTTAGTTGGTACCCTCTCATCTCCCCTTTCTTCTTTATCTCTTTTTAAAAACTATTTGTGAGCCTCCCACTCATTTCTGGGGTCTACAGCTCCAGTTGCAGGGAGGAGAGGCAGCTATTGCTGTAGGATTCTCATCCTGGGAGACAGGACACCGAGACCTTTTTGTCAGGAAGCGGAGTTTCTTCGTGCCAGCACTGACTCAGCGGATTCATCTCCAAAGGCTGAGCCCCGAACATAGTGGGGCATCACCTTTTATACCCCGTTAATTTTCCTGCCACATCTAAATTCTTTCGTCCCCCTTGTAAGGTGTTTTATAAATTTTGAGCAGACAGTTATAGATACGCCTGCACTCATGGATACAGGTTGTGCTACATTGCTGCAGACGTGCGCATGTGTGCACAGATGCTGGTGTTGTGTGTTGCCTTCCCTCTGCTCTGAGAGGGCCCTTCCCCCTCCCCACGACACCATGGGACCTCTGGGCAACTCTATCCACCGGGTGGAGTAGAGAAAGGCCACAAAAGTCCACGGTGCTGTAAGGCTTGCTGAGCTTCTGCTTTCCTTTTTTCTGTGGGGTGAAACCTCTCTGAGGGCTAGGGTGAAGCAGGTAAAATCTCTCCTACACTTTTCTAGGCAGCATCCCTCAGATTTTGAGCTCAGCCAATTTCTGCAGCTTCCTCAGTGTCATCCAGAGCTTTCCAAGAGCTACTTTCATCAGTTTATAGTTGTTCATTTATTGATTTTTTGGGGTCTGTGTGTGTGTGTGTGTGTGTGTGTGTGTGTGTGTGTGAGACAAGCATTGGGACCTCCTAGCCTACCACCTTTTTAATGTGCCCGAGGTCTTTTCAAGGCTGAAGGCTGCACCTCAGGAATATCCCTCCAGTTTGAGAAGAAACTGGTCAAGAACCCTATCTATAAGTAACTCCCATCAACAGTCTGAAAAGAGTTGAGCGCCTTCCCAACCAAGTTAGAATGAACCGTAGCTCCTCATGTGATTCGGAATCCCAGAAACTGCTTTGTATTGTACGGACTTTTCCAGATCGTTAGTGCTGTCACTGCACCCTGAGGCCAGACTACCAGCTATTGTCAAATCAATCTGTTATATTTTATTGTGGGGTTCTAGAGAGCTGAGACTACACATCACTCACCTGGGGAAAATGGCACAGCATATGGTACCTTTTATAAGGTATCCAACAAACATTGGCTTGATGAGGTAATGGTCAGTGTGGGTGGGATTCTGCTATTAGCTCTGAAATTTAGGCAGCTTTGAAAATCTCTCTGAGCTTAACTTTCTTTACACCTACCCTGTAGGGCTGTGGTAAAGATCAAATGAGAGAGCGGAGCGCAAAGCCCCAAACACACACTTGGTACCTAGTAGGCATTTCCAGGTATGTTTATTTCTCTCTTCCTCCTTCCCTCTCTCTCCTTCTCAATCTCTCCCTCCTACTATAGACGTCCCTGTCTTTGCAACCTCAACCCTAACCGTAGGACCTCTGTTCTTTTCTCCTTTCTTCATTCCTCCCTCAATGCTTCCTTCTTTCTCAACCTTTTCTCCCTTAGCCTCTTGCTTGATCATCCCTAGCCTTTCCTTCTACACAGCCCTCAAGCCAACCTGTACTGCTCCTCTGCCTTTCTTCAAGTTTTACTGAAACAGCTAATCCCTCTAGCCTACCAAAAGACAGCCCATGGAGCCTGGGCTCTTTGGATCTAAATACTAGTTTTCAACTGTCTGCAGGAAGAAGACACCTTATGGAGCATCTTCTGCTCCCTGCTGAGACAAAAGGGCTTCCCAAGCCCATGCAGCCCACGTGCTGAAATATTAATAGAGGAAGACAGCGAAGCAAGGGCACAGGAGTTTGGGTGTGAGACCAGCAGGTCTTCTGAGGCTCTCTTCTGTGTGGGGCCCATGGGAGGGCTGACATTCAGCCTCCACACGGAGATGCAGATGGAGCCGAGCCTATTTCAGGGAGCAGACGAGGAAGGGGGTGGGAGAGACTGGCAGAACAGAGACACGGTTCCTTTCCATGGCATCAAGATGCCAAGATACGAAGACAATTAAAAATGGATAACTTAAGGGAAAACATACAGAGAGACAGTTTGAGCCTTATTAACATGCATTGAAAGACTTTTTTGGGGGCAAAAGGAGAAAAAATTATTCTGGTTTGTTTTTAAATTACAAAAAATTAATCTCTCTCAAGACTGGCCTCCCCTAAAAAGGGTCAGGAGGGGCATGGCTATGTAAAAATAAATCTGATAGGACTTCCCACAGTCCTTTCCTTAAAAAAAGATGCCAATAAATTTGTAATACTGCCAAGTTCCAGAAGACCAGATTGAAATATCCGGGATTAAAAATTCAAAAGCTTTTTTCCATCGAAATGGCATTTTTATGAACACCCTGGGGTCAGGAGGGTTCGCTGTCTTTGGATGGTTTCTTGTTGCCCCCCCCCCCCCGAAGCAGTGGGTTCTAGTTGCAAGAGGTACAAATATTTAGGTAGATTTGATTAGAAATTGCTTTGGCATTTCCCAAGAAAACCACAGTGCATTGGCCATGTCCATATGTGAAGATGAGAAAACTATTAGCTCAATGTAGTCTGTTATTATGCATTCAGGGCCAGGCAAAGCCTATCCGCTCTGCTTTATTCATATGTAATAAATGAGCCTTGTGTTTAAAAATGTATGTGATTCTTTTATTTTTGGCCTTTTCTTCACCCTTATAAAGTTTACTAGCTCATCTTTATAGTACAGGGGCTTAAGAGCATAAACGCAAAACCTGGATTTCCTTTTGGGTTCTATTCCAGCCGTCATTTATTAGTTGAGTGACTTTGGGCAAATGACCTCATTGCTTTGAGCCTTGGCATATTCACCCATAGGACAGGGATGCTAATCCCTGCCCCCGAGGACAGTGAGAAGGAGATGGGGGTCAGCATATCAAGCACTGAACAAACTGTGTCTGGCGTGCATGCAAGGCGTCCATGCTATGTTAACCAGTGTTATTTCTGCTGCCTGACGAGAACAAAATAACTTCTGATATTTTCATAGCACTTGGCGAATTTCAGAGCTTTTCTGCTTACATTGCGTCATGTATCCTGTGAAGTTGATCGGGCAAGACTAAATAACCTAATCTCACTTAACATATTATATTTAGACCCTTATCCAACTCATGAAAGTCTTAGGTCAGGCTTCAATTTTGATGCCTTTTCAGTTCATAGAGTCTATGAAATATCGATAATATACTTAAAGTTTATTGAGTCTTTACAATGCACCGGGCACTGCTGTGTGTGATTTCCATTAATGATCTCATTTAGTTCCTACAATATTATGATTGAAGTACTCTTATTTCCCCATTTTACAGATGAGCAAACTGATGTTAAATATTAATTAATATCTAGCCTCTTAGCATAGTAGCTAGTTTTAAGTAAAAACCTTCAGGACTACTTTAAGTGCATCTGAATTTTCAGCTGCGTAATCTTGAGGACTTTCTCTATATTCTTGCTTCCTTATCTATAAATTGGGAATAATAATTCAAGCCCACTTCCCAGAGTTGTGAGGATAAACTAAGACATTTGAATGTCCTTTGGAAAAAAACACATGCAGGTACTAATTATTATTAATATGGTAATAAGTCAGTTATGTGGATGTGTGTAGCTAAAATAATCACCAATGGTCTGGGATGGTTTTGTTTTGTTTTGTTTTGTTTCCTTTTAAAAATGCTGTGATGATTAGAGTTCCCGTCGTGGCTCCCTAGCGGAAACGAATCCTACTAGGAACCATGAGGTTGCAGGTTCGACCCCTGGCCTCGCTCGGTGGGTTAAAGATCTGGCATTGCCATGAGCTGTGGTGTCCCAGGTGCCGCTTGGATCTGGCATTGCTGTGGCTGCGGCGTAGGCCGGCAGCTGTAGCTCCAATTGTACCCCTAGCCTGGGAACCTCCACATGCCGCAAGTGCAGCCCTCAAAAGACAAAAGCAAGCAAACAAACAAATAAGGTGTCATGATACTCTCATAAAATAAATAAATAAATAAATAAAAATGCTGTGATGGCCCTATATAGACACAGATGTGAAAAGAGCTCACCAGGGGCACGTGGGCCTAATCATTACTGTTTTGACAACTGTGATTTTCTTTAAGAGGCTAAATTAACATTTCCACAGCTCAGAGCAGTTGACTTTCCATGCCTGAACTGTCCACAGTCAGATCGGTGTGTGTGCTGGGGCTTCCAGCTCAACGGCTTCTGGACTGACGGCCAGTGAACTCCAGACATCACGCTTTATTGGATTAGAAGTGATTCTAAATGCATGGAGGGCATTTTACTGTTTGTGCAGGTAACCCATATGGAATCAGCAACCACAATTGATTCTGGCTTTTCATTCCTCAGCTTGAAGTTCACAAGGCAGTTGTTTGAGGAATGGTGTCTGAGTAAATGACTCTGTGAACAGACCTGGAAGCCCCTTCCCCAGTGATGTTTACCTTAGTACTTAAAGAAGAAAAATCAAACAGTGGTGAATTGAAAGACATGACGACGAGATACTGTACTGTTTTCTTGGAAAGATTTCCAGGCTTACAAGTGTCATGCCTTCCTAAATGTGTTGACGGGAGTAAAGCCTGGATCTAGCTGCACCCAACACAGAAAGCTCTCACTCCTCTTCTGCCTGAGCCAAGTGACGAGGGCTCCGCTACCCAGCACCTTGGTAAGACTCCTGACTCTAACCCATGTTAGCACTGCAGATGTAAATTCCTAACCTCCCTGCCTCTCTTTTCCTCATCTGCAAAATGGGGCTAACAGTAGACAGTTGGGGATTAAAGATGAAGAGGCTATAGATAAAAAAGGGCATACACAGTATTATTTCATTCATTATCCGTGAGGTATCCACCACTGATCCTCTTACAATACGAAGTTCTAAACCAAAGGCCTTTAGGTAAAGCGTTGTGGAAGGTGGGATGGTTTTATTTATTTATTTATTTGTTTTTATCTTTTTGCCATTTCTAGGGCCGCTCCCCCAGCATATGGAGGTTCCCAGGCTAGGAGTCGAATTGGAGCCATAGCCACCGGCCTACACCAGAGCCACAGCAACACGGGATCTGAGCCATGTCTGCAACCTACACCACAACTCACGGCAACGCCGACTCCTTAACCCACTAAGCGAGGCCAGGGATTGAATCTGCAACCTCATGGTTCCTAGTTGGATTCGTTAACCACTGCTCCATGACAGGAACTCTGGTGGGATGGTTTTAAATGTGAGGTGTTTACACTCATTAATTTGTTTTATCCTCATACAATGCCCTGAGGTAGGTACCCTCATTATCTTCCAGATAAGAAAATGAGCCCATGGCGAGGTTAAGTCACATGTCCAATGTGCCCCCATCTAGTAGGTAAAAGATTCAGACTTTGCACCCCCTGTTCTTTATGGAGCAAAACATAGGATTTGGAGTCAGGTGACTTTTGTTCGGAAGACAGTAGTGGAGTGAATCTTAATTGAGCTTTTCCTGCCTATACCAGACCTGTGCTAAGCGAGTCCAAGCCCCCACTCCTTACATTCACCATAACATCATCCCCACTTCATATGCGAGTGACCTGTGAGGTCACCTGGCTGGCTTCAGGTCAACAAGTAAGTAGCAGAGTGAGGATTTGGTGCCAGGAAACCTGGTTGGAGAATCTTGGCTTTCTGTTCTGTACACTGTTATCTGAGTCTGGGCTCATCTCTGCCATCTCAGGCATGACACGTCTCTGCTCTGGGCCTCAGCTTGTTAATTGGTAAAATGAGAAAGTCGTTTAGATAAACCATAAAATCCCTTCCATGAGTCTATCCAATGGACCGAATCAATGCTGTCATAATAAAAATCACATAAGGGCTTGCCCTGTGGGTCAGGCCCATACTCACTGCTGAATCCACGAGTAACAAGGATTTCATGCCTCTTCCTCGGTTGCCCGGCTGTTGACACGAGGCTGACGTTTATTGGATTCCAGAGAAATATGTTATCTCTACGATAGGACTTGTCTGTCCTCTGAGGCCATTCTTCCTTGTTCTCCTTGTAATTTTCTTCCCAAATGTGAACGTCCTTTCACTGCAGTCAGAGTCAAACTGCATGTGGCAAAGGGACGGGTTATTAGCGGGGTTATGATCCTGGTTCCCAAATGCGTGATTGTAGCAGACATACGTGGCACTTGACAGAACCCTTACACTGGTTTCTAGTTCTGTACAGTAAGAACTATTGTAAAACAGGCCAATTGATGCTCCCCTAACTACCCCTCCCATAAATGAAAATAAAAGCACATTCTGTAATGTCAGCAAGTAATGTCACCCTTGGGACTGGTGGTCCCTCTTATATCCCCGTTTACGTCATCAGTCTGGACCTTGCAAAGTCCAGATGGATCGTGGTGGTTTAGATCGTCAGTGCATCACCCAAATGTAACCAAATATTAGCACCGGTGGCAACAAATGTTCTGACGTGGTAGCTTTCCTAGAGCTGACTACCACAGACGTAGGTATGTGGTATGATGCAAATCATTTGTCCATCCATCAGTTAATTTTCCGTACTCCTCAAGAAAGATGACTGAGCAGTTTACATTCAGCTTGTCAAGCGACAAGTAACCATTCACCTTCAGGGTCTAGTGACAGCACTATGAACTCATGTCCTCTGTCATAATATATTCCAAAGGGGCCTCGACTGTCTGGACAATTCAGAACTTCACATTCGTCTACAAAACTGATGATGTCATTTATTTGACCTGATAAACATTAAGTGGCAAGAACTTTGGGTGCCTTGGAAAGACACGCCACAGAAGATGGGTGATGACTCTTACAAAGATTCAAGGCCTGCCGCATTGGAGCTTTTAGGGACATGGTGGTCTGGGATATTGCCAGGACATTTCTTTCAAAGGAAAGGACAAATTATTTCTCTGACCACTAAGAAAGAAAGACAGCCCTTGAGAGCTCTCTTGGATTTTGGACTCGGATCCACACATGGGAATTCTGTTACAACCTGTTTACCAGGTGCTGCAGGAGCCTTCTTGCTTTGGTTGAGGACAGAGTTGAGAAAGACAACATGTGGAATCTCTGGCGAGACCCAACAAGGGAGCCACAGAGCAGAATCTTGTGGCTCGGAGACAGAGCCCTGCCTCTGCCACAGAGCACGATATACCCTTTAGTAGGTGCAGAGTTTCAGGTTTACAGGAAGAAAAGAGGGATGTGGATGGTGCTGATGGTTGCATGACAATGTGGATGTATTTATTTATTTATTTATTTTGCTTCTTAGGGCCCCACCTACAGCATATGGAGGTTCCCAGGCCAGGGTTCCAATCAGAGCTACAGCTGCCAGCCTATACCACAGCCACAGCAACGCGGGATCCGAGCCGCGTCGGTAACCCACAGCACAGCTTACGACAATACCAGATCCTCAACCCACGGAGCAAGGCCAGGGATCGAACTGGCAACCTCATGGTTCTGGTTCCAAACCCGACCTCCGCTGCGCCATGACTGGAACTCCTTTTTTTTTTTTTTTTTTTTAACGTGGATGTATTTAATAACACTGCAGTGTGCACTGAACAAATGGTTAAGATGGTAAAGGTCACATTATATGTATTTTAATATAATAAGAGAAAAAAATAAGAATAGAGTAAATAAGTTACAAAACTTGCAGTAAACATCCTGAGAAAACTAAAAAAAAAATTATGTAAATTATTGCCAACTTTATATCTAGTTTTGTTAAGGGTAATTATTTTAAAGCTTAAAAAGCATTACCAGAATACATCCTCTTGGTTAAGATTTATTGTTATTTTAATAAGCTTTGGCATAATAATTTCTGGTATTTCATCTTGATAGCATTTCAAGTGTCACAAAAACATGTATTAATTTTCCTATTTGAAAACAAGTAAAATATGTTTTTAAAGAAAGAAAAATCAAATAAAATCTCTCCTGACATGCTTTTGGGCTCTGATTGAAACTGATCTCTGATGTTGGCTTCTCAATTGGCTCTGTGACCAGAACTGTAGCTCCAAGCAATGTGCTCTGTGAAACCCACCAAGACATGAGGAGGAGAAATTCCATCAGCAACCCATCACGAAATAGAAGTGGTGTGTCTAGGATCCGCCTTGAGAAAGACCAGACGGATGAAGCAAACTCGGTTCCACAGGACCAGCTGATGGAAGGAAGAAAAAGCCTGAGTTTAGCTCGTGAAGGGGCTGGCTTTGTATGTACAAAGTGCCAGCCACACACGGACCCTTGCCTCTCTACAGCCTACTCCGAAGTCCCCTAAAAGACAGCAGTACAGGGAAATCCTTCCAATGCATTACGTTTGAAATAAATGCGATAGAGAGGGAAAAGGGGAGAAAGAGAGACAGCAAGTGAAACAGGGGACAGGGAGGAACAGAGACAGACAGACACAGAGAGAGAGAGACAGAGAGAGAGAGAAAATACATGAAAATCTTGCAATGTCACGGAAAAGTCAGACAAACTTCCTGGTGATTTATGTTGCCTACACTCAGCCGTCCTGCTGTGCCACGGGGACAACGGGCAGAGCTTTGGGCTTCGATCCTGGTTTTGTGTGGAGAGAGAAGAGGTTTGGGCAAGGATATATACACTCTTACGTGCAGTAGTGAGTAGCTTAGTGAGGTGGTCACAGATGAACTTTGGAAAGAGCAAGATCGGACACCTGGGGACAGAGTCCTAGGAAGAGCCATGTGGGTAGTTCTGGGAAAGCGGGGGGAAGGTGTGAGGATCTTGTATCTCTTGTCGCTGCCCGTTAGAAAGCATCCATGCTAGAGGAGCCTTAAATTTCCAAGTGGACAAGCTAATACAGCCAGGAGATGTAAAGCAGCCTCTGTTGTCAGCCTCCCCAGGAGACAGATGAGACGTGATGGCAGCGATGGAGGCTATGCGTGGGCTCACCAAGGCTGATGTAGCTACGGCTGTGGCTGAATATCCAACCTTCCAGCAACAGAGACCATGAGACTGTGACCTTCCTAAAAGAGACCTACAAGAATATTTAATCCACTTCTACACTTCAGGGTCAAGGGCCGACACCTTCTCAAGGCAGTTGATTCCACGGAGGGCTCTAATTATTCAGAATACTCCGAACGGCCTTGCAGAAGGATTTGGGGGTTTGAGACCAGGAAGGTAGGGAACCCTGAGGTGGAAATTCCATGGTTCCACCTGGGCAGCTCTCAGGCAGTCTGTCTAACCTGAGAAAAAGGTGAATTCAAGGTCACTGCACATACGCTGAGCAAATAAACGACTGGAGGGGCTGTGGAGGCTCCAAGGAAAGAAGAACATGCCCTTTGGGAATGTCCAAAGGCTGTGCGAAGCGCTCTTCCCGAAGGGTAGGAGCTCAACCCCATGGATCTTCGGGCTCCTTTTACACTTGACAGGGGATAAGCAAACACACTCCTTTCCCATTTCCTAGGGTCACAGATTTCAGAAGCAGAAGGAATCTTGGACACTTTCTGGCCATATTCTTATCTGGTACCTGAATTTCCTTTTTTATAATTCCCGTGAAGTTATTGTTCAGCTGCTGTATGAATCCTTCCGTTGATGGGGAGCTCACCACCTTCCTACTCATTGCATTTATTTAATTTTTTTTTTTTTTTTTTGTCTTTTTGTCTTTTCTAGGGCCACACTGCAGCATATGGAGGTTCCCAGGCTAGGGGTCGAATCAGAGCTGTAGCTGCCTGGCCTACACCACAGCCACAGCAACACAGGATCTGAGCTGCGTCTGCGACCTACACCACAGCTCACGGCAACGTCGGATCCTTAACCCACTGAATGAGGCCAGGGATCGAACCCACAACCTCATGTTTCCAAGTCAGATTCGTTAACCACTGAGCCACAATGAGAACTCCCATCTTTTTAAAATTTATTGGAATCTGATATCTCCCCCATTGTTAGCAGTGTTTTAATTTATTACTCCATGGAACCCCCTATATCCTCACCTTTTTTTTTTTCTCTGTTCTTATATCTTAGCTAGAGAAGACCTGTTGTTCAGTCCACTTTAATCATCCCTTTGTATGGGGCCATACAATGAATAAGCAGCAAAATCAAGATGGGATCCCAGGCTCGTGTGAGCCATTATGTTACAGTGTTGGGGAGCCACCCAGGTGTGTGTGCTCACACTCTGCAGTGGCACATCTTTCCATCAGAATCAGGTGCTCCTAGTTATATTTTGGCCCCTAGAAATGTCCTAAATACGAACCTCATGGAGCAGAAGTAGGATGTTCCTGTGGCACAGTTACCTTCCTTGCAAACTCCTTAACTACATTATCCAAGCCAGAAGGGATCATAGTCAGTGTTAAATAAAACTCTCTTCAAGAAAGAAAAAAAAAAAAAAGGAGTTCTGACTTAGCAGGTTAAGGATCTGATGATTGCACTGCAGTGGCTCAGGTCACTGCTGTGGCATGGGTTCAATCCTTGGCCCGGAAACATCTTCATGCTGCAGGTGCAGCCAAAAAAAAAAAATCTCTTATTTTATTGATGGGGACCACAGTGTGAGGCGTTGGCCCAAGTTCTCTCAGCTAAGTAGCTGAAGAGCCAGCCCACAACTTCAGGGCACCAAAATTTTGCTTGTGTGAGTAGTGATGCCTGCTACCATGCTGATCAGAGTGGACCAGTAACAAACATCAAAAGACTGAAATTTATATCTATCTATCATCTATCTATCTATCAGATCTTTACTTTGCTTTTTATCCTTCTTTGGACATCTAGAGTAATCTATCAATGTAATTTCCTATTCTTTTTATTCAATAACACATCATTCACAGCTATCTATGTGGACACAAAATATTGTCACACAAGAGTATAGAGGTGAAGGAACAGATGAAGGGCTCACTAGGACCAGAACTATGCTTCCCTTATAACAAGTGTCCAGGTCCTCTTACCATCTCAGGAAGCCAGTAAGTGGCCATGATAAGAGCCATGCAAATGTGGATTCAAATCTCACTTCTAGAACTTTCTACCTTAGAGGAGTTTCCTACTCCTGCTTGGAATTTCTTTCCTTAGCTATAAAATTAGATTTTGTGAGGATAATGAGAAGCATGTATACAGAAGCTCTTTGCTTGGTAATGAGAACATAGTAAGTGCTCAATATCATACCCTATTCTTACTATTACAACTTACTGAATTCCTTGTTCTTTTTCCACAAAGTGGGTATTCAGTAGATTTCTATGAAATGAATATATAAAATTCACAAGGTGTCGTTGTTACATTCTCAACCCTGACAATCAAAAGAGGGCTCCGAGATCAGGGATGGTGAAGGCAGATCCAGGCCAGGGTTTGGCCCACTCCAGCCCACTGGCCAGTGGTTGCCTTTACGCTAAAATGAGCCTTGTGTAATTGTCACAGAGTCCCTGTGGACCTTAGAGCCTAAGGATTTCCCATCTAGCCCTTTACAGAAAATAATTTGTTGGCCCCAGTTGCAAACAGATGAGCCAATTGGGTGCATGACAAAGATCTTAGAATGCCCACACCCGTGAGCAAAGGTATGTGAAGGACAATAGGGAAACAGAGCAATTAGGCTACGTGGGTTAGTGGCGCGATTGTGACCTTCAAGTCAGGAGACAGTCTGCCCCTCACTGGTGGTTAGCCCCACGACCTTGGGTACCCCCTTCTCTCCTCTAGGCCTGCTTCTTTATCTGCAAAATGAAGGGGTGGGATTAAATCAGCCCTACGGACATTCAATTGCTAACGGTCTGTGATTTTTTTTGAAAACTAAGGCGAGGGGAGAGAGGAGGCAAGTGTTGGACTGACATTCCCTTTTATAAATTGAAACTCCATTTTCTCTTTGGGATGTAGAAATGCCTGCAAGGGGCGGGGGGAACCTGGAATGATATAGGGATGGATTTGAATTCCGGGAGAATTACAAAATATACTTCCTTCCCCCTAAAGTGGAAGTGAAGTATAAACTTTATTAATACTCTTTAAATTCTAAGGGGAATAAGGAGGCTGCATTTTATAAAGCTATTTTTGGCTTTTGTCAAGTGCAGTAACCACATGGTTTAGATATAAGAGCCAAGCACTAAAAGCATTAGGGGGAATTCCTTTCCACAGAGCATTGCTAACCCGAGACGACGGTAACAGAGCACTTAGGTCGAAAAAGTTTAAAGAGCCTTTTAGAAAGTTACTTGGGAGAAATAGACTTTAGTGTTTCAAAAATGTATAAAAATGGATGTATACATACACTTCTTGAGATATACATGAATATATCATTAATGGGCCTCTTGCCTGACATTCAGTAGTGGTTGAATAAAGGCTTTTAAATGCTTTTTAAGGAGTACTACTTATGCCTTCGATTTAACATATGTTCATTTCATGGCTCTTATTTGGGTTATTGGACCCTTTTTCAGGGGTTACCACCTTGCAGAGAGTAATAAGTTCCTTTTAGCATGCCAGATGTTTTTAATAATGTTCCTTAGATGAAATCCAAGGAGGGAATCCCAGAGTCATAGGTTTAGAGCTGACAGAGACTGGGCAAAGCCCCTTCACTCTTATGTGTGTTGTTCCTGTCTTTTACCCAAGGTCCTAGGGCTCATTAAACGTAGTTAGGGCTAGGACCCTTTCTTTCGATTCCTCATTCAATTTTTTTTTTTTTTTCCTTTGCAATACCTCAATTTACATTTCAGGTTTTTAAAAATGGTATTCTAACATAGAGAATCCTTGAACATGATAAGGAATTTGGGTATTCTTATTAATGGCAATACGCTTCATTTATTCATTCATTAATTTCTTCAGCAACAATTATTAAATACACACCACAGCGGTTGAAATTTGTCAGTTCCTCTCAGGGATGAAAAGGAATGAGACATAGCCCCTTCCCCTGACTCAGGGGTCTCCTACAGGAAAATTTCTCTGAACCTCTTCTGTGGCTCACCTCCAGCAATGCACCTTCTGTATTACACGGTAATGTCCTGTTAACAATCCGTCTCTCCCATTAGTCTGCAAGACACTTGAGGGCAGAGACCATGTTTTACTAATCACTGGGCACATCCTGTCCCCTTCCCCACCTCCCAAAAGGTATCTGAACTACATTCATCTGATCTCAATATATATATTTGAGGAAGAAAGTGAATAATATGTAGCTTGTTAGTTTAATACCTATGTTGTGGACTAGATGTTTATGTCCCCCACCCGGTTCATAGACTGAAGCCTTAATCCCCAGTGTGGTGGTGTTCAGACATAGGACCTTTGGAAAGTAATCAGGGTGAGATAGAGTCATGAGGGTGGGGCCCTAGACTGATGGGATTGTAAGATGAGACCTGAGACCTGGCTGTCCTGTGTCCCACCCCCGCTGCCTCCTCTGCCTCCTCGGTTTTATGGCCCTGAGAAAAGGCCATGTGCAGACACAACAAGAAGGCAGGCAACTGTAAATCATAGAGTCTTCACCAGGACCTGACCATGCTGGTACCCTGATCTCAGACTTCCAGCCTCCAGAACTATAAGAGAATAAGCCACCCAACCTGTATGATTTTGGTTTGGAAGCCTGAGCTCACTAGTACAAAAAACTAAACAATATTTTCTACATTATACCGATGCTTTGGACTTCCCATTGTGGTGCAGTGGAAATGAATCTGACCAGTATCCATGAGGATGTGGGTTTGATCCCTGGCCTCGGTCAGTGGGTTAAGGATCCAGCATTGCCGTGAGCTGTGGTGTAGGCTGCAGACACAGGTCAGATCCAGCATTGCTGTGGCTGTGGTGTAGGCTGGCTGCTGTAGCTCTGATTTGACCCCTAGTCTGGGAACTTCCATATGCCATGAGTGAGGCCCTAAAAAGCAGAAGTAAACAAAATCAATGCTTTAAAAAATCACAAAGACTTCACAAAATGACAACCCTCAAAAATATGTAGTCTTGCTGGATTTTTGTGAACTTCTCTAGTAAACTCAATCATCTCTAGTTGGTTAAGACTGACAGTTACTAAAATGCTAGCTATATGGATATACTCTACTTGGATAAGAATCATGACAGTATTAGGAGTTCTCGTCGTGGCGCAGTGGTTAACGAATCCGACTAGGAACCATTAGTTTGCGGGTTCGATCCCTGCCCTTGCTCAGTGGGTCAAGGTTCCAGCGTTGCCGTGAGCTGTGGTGTAGGTCACAGACGCAGCTCGGATCCTGCGTTGCTGTGGCTCTGGCGTAGGCTGGTGGCTACAGCTCCGATTTGACCCCTAGCCTGGGAACCTCCATATGCCACAGGAGCGGCCCAAGAAATGGCAAAAAGACAAAAAAAAAAAAAAGAATCATGACAGTATTAGTTTCTTGAAGCTGCTGTAACAAAAGTACCACAGGTAGGTGATTTAAAATACAGAAACTTATTCTCTCACAATTCTCAAGTCCAGGAGTCTGAAATCAAACTATGATCCCTCTGAAGCTTTTGTGAGATGATCCTTCTTGCCTCTTCCTGCTTCTGGCATCCCCAGGGACTTCATAACTCCAATCTCTACCTCCAGCTTCAAAGGGTCATCCATTCTTTATGTGTCCGTATATAATTTTTATCTCTGTGCATGTCTGTCTCTGTTTCTTCCCCTTTTCTTATAAGGACTCCAGTTATACTGGATTAAGGCTACCCCAGTAACCTCAGGTTAACTTAATAACATCTGCAAAGACTATTTCCAATAAGAACACATTCACAGATACCAAGAGTTAGGACTTTGATCAATATTGGGGGAAACACAATTCAACCCATAACAATGACCTAATCCAAAATCCTGTTTTCTCTTCCTTACAATAATAGAATCAACAGCTACAATTTGGACCATTAATTACATACAAATCAAGCTGCTAGATACATAATTATTGCATCTTCAAAACAAACCGGAGAGATGGAAGTGTTAGCATCATTAAAACTGTTGGATTGAAAGTCAAGGAGGTTGTTGTATACCTCATACCAAGTCCTACATTCATGATGGATCCAGGATTTTACTAAGATCTCACTGATTTGTAGGTTTATATTCTTAAGCACAATGCAAGCATTTCTTCTTCTTTTTTTAATACCCATGAGCCTATTATCCATTTTGGGATCCTCCATATCTTAAAACCTTAGAAGTTCTTTTCTGGGTGTCTTCATTGAGAATTATCCCATCATATAACCAGCCTCAACCTAACTGAGGCCAGACACATAGGTCTACTGTTGCCTGGCTAGGTTCTTTAAGACTCCATCTCACCCCTTCTTCAGGTCAGCTCATCTGTCAGTCTCCCTTCTTATCTCTCCCTTTGTCTCTGTAATCCATATTGTCCCTCAAGCCTTTTCTAAATGCTAGGTCAGATCCCAAAGAGAAACTCAAAGATTCTTTTATAGGCTCTGTTATTCCAACCTTGGCCCGAAGTTAGTTTCTGTATCAAGAGAGCCTAATTCTCATATTGCTGTATTCAGTCATTGCATCTTCAAAACTGACCTCAGATACAAAAGTTCAGGCAATTTACGCTGGATTTGAAACTCTGCTGTGCAGTCCACTGTCTCCCACATCCTCTTTTCCTGACCTCGAGCCCCAGCCAGAAGCACATCCATGTACCAGCCCCTAATCCTTCGCGCTGCATGGATTTTCCCAAGGCACTTGGAAGACTCATCAAATTATTTGCAATTGTATTTCTGCATTTTGCAGCTGTTTGAAAAATTCCAGATTGATTTTCAGCAGAGCAGTGCAGCCTCAATCCTAATAAGGTTCAAGCACTGAAAAAGTACAGCGATGAACCATTGATTAAGTTGACACTGCAATCTATTTTCCCTGCCCCTGGTAGGCTGAACTGGCTGCTTGCGCTTGCATTTGTTAAATGTTCCAGGCTTTTGTCTTTATGAATAATCTTATCTGAAACCAGAGACAGTCCTGTTCTTGGTTGCTGTGTCTGGGTATCTGTCAGTGCCTCTTTCCAGGGATGTGAAAATGAAAGCTGAGGAAATGAAAGGACGTGCACGGGGAATTCAGCAATCTAAAAACCTAGAGTCTTGCTCTGCTACTGTGTGATCCCAGTTTTAGAGCAGAGGAAAAAGACTGCAGTTGCAAAATGAACATGTCCATGGGGAAATAACACAGCAGGAATGCACACTACTGAGTGTCAAGTTTAAGGCAGGAATGGCCTTTCCACATTAGGTGAGTGTCCCTAGACAGTGGCAATTCTGTTGCAAACATAAATCACTAAGATACACAACAGTAGATCCTCTTCTCTCCATCCTCATTCTCTCACTGCCCCTGCTTTTTAAAAATGATGCATTTCATATTGAATCAGATTCTTAAAATTAACCTGCTGTGTGATCTTGGAAGAGATCTTAATTTCTCTCAGCTTCAACGTCATCATCTCTACAATGGGTCTATTACTGATACTGCCCCCGTACAGATACTGCCTAATTTTATGGTCAAATAAGCTAATGGATATAGTGAGCCTAGCCTACGGTAAACATTCAAGAAATTAATAGTCATGAAACTAGGTTTAAGGAGACAGATAAAGAATTCCTGTTGTGGCTCAGTGGTTAACAAATCTGACTAGGAACCATGAGGTTGCGGGTTCGATCCCTGGCCTTGCCTAGTGGGTTGAGGATCTGGCATTTCCATGAGCTGTGGTGTAGGTCACAGACGCAGCTCGGATCCTGTGTTGCTGTGGCTCTGGCATAGGCTGGCAGCTACAGCTACAGCTCTGACTAGACCCCTAGCCTGGGAACCTTCATATGCTGCGAAAGCAGCCCTAGAAAAGACAAAAAGACAAAAAGACAAAAAAAAAAAAAAAAAAAAAACGGAGACAGATAAAAGCATGTTGAAAATGACCCATCTCAGAGTTCCCATCGTGGCTCAGCAGAAACGAATGTGACTTGCATCCATGAGGACACAGGTTCTATCCCCTGGCCTTATTCAGTGGGTTAAGAATCCAATGTTGCTGTGAACTGTGGTGTAGGTTGCAGATGTGGCTTGGATCCTGCATTGCTGTGGCTGTGGTATAGGCTAGCAGCTGTAGCTCTGATTTGACCCTTGGCCTGGGAACCTCCATATGCCATGGGTGCTTCCCTAAAAAGACAAAAAAGAAAAGAGAAGAAAAGAAAAAATGACCCAACTCAACAAAGATTTTTTTTCCCCATTACACTGATATTTAAATGGGTGGATAAAAAGAAGCGGTGTGGTTCATTCCCACAGTGAGGCTGCGTGTGGGAGGGAGCAGCCTGACAATCAGAGAGACCCTCTGATGGAGTTGTCAGCCAGACTCACAATGTCACAGCAATGTGTCACTACATCAGCAGTGGCAGGATGGAAAAAAATGACTGGGGAAAAGGCGTACTGCTCACACACTGCCCACCCTCTCTGCTCTGTCTAAGCAAAGGCAACCTCCGTGCTCTCCTTTCTTCAAAGTGATTTCTAGTTGCATAACAGTTGTTCTAGGATGGCAAACATTAGGTCTTTCGAATCTAATGTAGATGAATTTTAACCATATGCATAGAATAAATATATACACACATCCATACACATATATTATCTTCCATGAATATTTATGGGAAGCATATAAATGATTCACACACCATCCCCCTTATCCTAGGAGAGGAATGGAGAGATGTGGTGTTCTTTGACCTGACCCCTCAACCCCATCAGAATGCAAATCACCACACCCTGGACATGTAATTGCTCCAATAACACAGGTCCTAGAGAGCTGATTCTCCTGTGAGGCACAGCCACACTCCAGACATTTTCATTAGCCCACACCTACAACAATAGTGCCCCAGACAGTTCCTCCCAGCCCTGTGCCTGCCTCCAGATTATTCTGAAAAATCACAGCAGTCCTGTTCATGCATTTTAAATTATAGATTTATGAGGAGGGAAGCTTGAATCAAACTCTAGAGGAAGTTATTGCTTTAAGAGCTGAGGGCAGAAGGAGGTCTTTCAAGCAGCATCGTCTAAGACCACTTTCTGCAAGGATGGAAATGTTCTTTTTCTGTGCTGTCCAGTATACTGACCACTGAGCACATGTAGAGAGTGGGGATGAGGTATTAATTAAAAAATTCCTAATCATAACACAACAAACAAAGCCAGGAAGACTCTGGGAAAGATGGAAATAAGGTGAGCTACACTGGGACTTGAGGAACAGCACAGAAGTAACTTCCCTGGGTTTCCTTATTGCCTCTAATATATCTCCAACAGGGTTTTGCAGAAGCCTCCATCCCCTAGCCACCAGTAGGCGCAGATAAAATTGTTTAAGAAAGTCCTGTTCCCTTTAGCAAAAGGACTAGGGAGAGAGTGTCCTAATGACAGAAAACCTTTGTGGCCATATCTACCTTAGTCCTGGCAAACATCAACAGAGAACTCCTATCACACTGCTTCCCATTTTTGGGCAGCAAGAAGCTGATCGTTGATTCCATCTCCTTGTCCTCATCCCATGGAAGTTGATGTTGTGCATCAGCTCCTCACTGGCTCATGCTCTGAGACCTACTTTTCCATTCTCTGCTTGGTGGGAGCAGGGGGCAACATTCCAGCGTCCCCACCAGATGATATTGGTGGGCTGAATGGGCAGATAGTCTTCCATCCTCAACACTGTAGAACCTGGCAGTACTTGAATCTCTCACCAGGTTAGTATCATTTTCATCCATTGGTGAGTTGAGCCTCCATCTCTAACTTGCACTGGTGAGGCTGGTATGGTGGTGCAAGTTGGGAGTAGCCCAACTCCAAGCCCGTGTTAGCAGGGCCCCCTGGGGAGCTGAGCCTATACCCCCCCACTCTTCAGCAACAGAATGTTACGAGTTGGCTTTCTGCTTTTCCCCTATTTGGTCCAGAGTCAGATCTAAATTCTATTCCAACTTGGAGACAATAAGGCAGTAGGACCATTGACACCTCATTTTTAAATGAAAGGAGTCAGTGGAGCAGGGAGGGGGAGGGGAATGTCATCTGCATCTGAAATGGGGCTGTGTGGGTCAGAGCTCCTTTTTTGCTGGATGGTGTTGTGGGCCTTCTGGCCCTCATGCTGCACCTCAGTAGGAGGACAAACTATAGAGAAAGAAAATGATAAATAAGACCCATAGTCTCATAATGTAATGTTTAATGTGTTCAAGATACAACAGAAAGTCACTTGTCATACCAAGAATTAGGGAAATCACAACATGAATGAGAAAGGACAATCAGCAGATACTGACGACGATATTAATTAGAAGTCAAAATTATCTGACAAAGATTTTAAAGCATTCATAAAAATAATTCAACAGTGATCTTGGAACAGAATAAAAATATAAAATCTCAGCAAAGAAATGAGCATTATAAAATTATTGAACTGAAATATGCATTTTTGAACTAAAAAGATCTTACTGAGTGGTTCAAAAAGTAGAATGGAGATAACAGTTATGGAATCAATGAACTTGAAGACCAATCAATAGAGTTTACACATTCAAGGATCTGTGAGACTGAAACAAAACTACAAACATTTATATCACTGGATATCCAGAAAGGAAAGAAAGACAACAGTCTTTAAATAAGTGTTTAAAGAAATAATGGCTGAAAACTTTCCAAGTTCATCAAAACACAAAAATCTGCAGATTCAAGAAGGTGAACAAACTCCAAAGAGGATAGACCCAAAGAAGATCCAAGTAAAGGCACATTGTAGTTAAATTTCTGAAACTAAAGGAAAAAAATGAAAGTCATCAGAGAGGAAATGATGCATTACTTTTTAGGGGAACACCAATTAGAATAACAGTAGATTTCTTATACAGAACAATGGAGGCTAGAAGGAAGTGGTATAACATTCTTTGAGTACTGACAGGAAAGGAATCTCAGGCATGAGTTATGATATTCAGTGAAAATATCTTTAAGACATGAAGAGGAAAAAGGAAATTTTCAGATGAAGAAAAACAAATATAATTTGTTTCTAGAAAGCCTCTTTTTAAAAAATGGTTAAAGAAAACTCTCTAAACAGAAAGAAAATGATAGCTGAAGAAAGCTTGGCATTATAGAAAAAAAAAAAGAATATTTGGATAGGTACAGATAGACCAAAATATAATAAATAGATCATCCTACTTCTCATGAGAGTTTTTTAAATAATATTTGAGGATTGATGCAAAAATTATAGTCATCTGTTGTGGTTTTCAATGTATGTAGAAGAAATACTTAAGACAATTATATTTAAAGAGTAGGAAATGTAGGAGGTCCCATCGTGGCTCAGTGGTTAACGAATCTGATTAGGAACCTTGAGGTTGTGGGTTTGATCCCTGGCCTTGCTCAGTGGGTTAACGATCCGGCGTTGCCGTGAGCTGTGGTGTAGGGTCGCAGACACGGCTGGTATCCTGCGTTGCTGTGGCTCTGACGTAGGCCGGTGGCTACAGCTCCGATTAGACCCCTAGCCTGGGAACCTCCATATGCTGGGGGAGCGGCCCAAGAAATGGCAAAAAAGGACAAAAAAAAAAAAAAAAAAAGAGTAGGAAATGTAGAGAGACCTATATGGAAATAGATTTCTACACATTACTTGAAGTGGTAAAACATCAACACTACTATCACAGACCATGAGAAATTACTTATGTATATTGAAATACCTAGAACAGCCATTAAGAAAACTATACAAAGTGATATACTCAAAAATGCTGAAAATAAATCAAAATTAAATTAAAAAAAAGTTTTAATAACCCATAGGAAGGTGGAAAAAGGAAACAGGAATGGGTACAGAGAAAAGAGAAAACCAACCAACGTAAAAGGACAGACTTAGGCCTTGCCATGTTAATAGTGATCATAAATGGTCTAAATTAAATTAAAAGGTGAAATTTTCCAGAGTGGATAAAAAACAAGATACAATATACTGTATATAAAAATTCATTTCAGGGGAGTTCCCGTCGTGGCACAGAGGTTAACGAATCCGACTAGGAACCATGAGGTTGCGGGTTCGGTCCCTGCCCTTGCTCAGTGGGTTAACGATCCGGCGTTGCCGTGAGCTGTGGTGTAGGTTGCAGACACGGCTGGTATCCTGCGTTGCTGTGGCTCTGGCGTAGGCCGGTGGCTACAGCTCTGATTCAACCCCTAGCCTGGGAACCTCCATATGCCGCGGGAGCGGCCCAAGAAATAGCAACAATGACAACAACAACAATAAGAACAACAACAACAACAACAACAACAACAAAAAATTCATTTCAAACACAGCAACATTGGTGGTTTGAAAGTGAAAGAATGGAAAATGTTATACCACTAAAACAATGGTAAAGAAAATAAAAGCAAGAGAGGTTCTAACATCAGATAAAGTAGATTTTAGAGCAAAGAAACAGGAAGACGGGATTAAGATGGCGGAAGAGAAGGACTGGAGCTCCACTTCTCTCCTAAAAACAACAAAATTCACAACTAGAGGCTGAGCATTCTTCACCCAAATGGACCGGAAACCTTAAAAAAGATAGCCTACTCCAGAAGACAAAGAAGAGGCCACATCAAGAAGTAGGAGGAGCGATTTCTTGGTATAAACAACCCCATACCTCCCGGGTGGGAAGCCCCACAGACTGAAAACTAACTGGTTCACAGAGACTCACCTACGGGAGTGAGAGTTCTGAGCCCCACATCAAACCCTCACGTGTGGGAGTCTGGCACTGGGAGAAAGAGCCCCTGGAGCATCTGGCATTGAAGGCCAGTGGGGCTTGTGCGGAGGAGCTACACGGGAGTGGGGAAACGGAGACCCCCTTAAAAGGCGCACACAGACTTTCACGTGCACTGGGTCCCAGGGCAAAGCAAAGGCTCCATAGGAATCTGGGTCAAACCTGACTGCAGTTCTTGGAGGATCTCCTGGGAAGACAGGGGTGAACGTGGCTTGTTCACCCCTTGGGGGAAGGACATTGGAAGCAAAGCTCTCAGGAATATTCAGCAGCTGCCTTTCTCTGGAGGTGCCCATTTTGGGAAAATCTGGCCCCACCCTTCAGTCAGCACTGAGAAGCCCCAGGGCAAACAACAACCCAGGTGGGATCACAGCCTTGCCCCCAGTAAACAAGCTTCCTAAAGACCCCTCAGGCACACAGCTGCCTCTAATCCTATCCAGAGACTAAGCCCCACCCACCAGAGGGATTAGAATCAGCTCCACCCACCAGGGGGCAGGCATCAGCCCCTCCCATCAGGAAGCCTACAGCAAGCCCCCATACCCACTTCAGCCACAGAGGGGGCAGACACCAGAAGTAAAGAGAGGCTACAATTCTATTATCTGTAAAAAGGTCACCACACCTTTTTAGAGCAAAGAAACAATCTCTGTCCTCGGAGAGCCTAAAAATTTGTAATTTCATGTAATTTGAATGTTATATTTTTAATTTTTACAAGGGAAACTATAGTTAACTGCCACCAGAGCCAGATCACGGGCTTAGAAATACAATTAAACAGAAATTTCAAAGTTAATTTCTTTTCATATATAATCAGCCCATAAGGTTGACTTTTAATGTATACTGAGCATACTCTGTACCCTTAGGTGAGGTGCCTGATATGAAAATTCCATGCGAAACATGGTGTAATGAGATTTTGAGTGGCTTCTGAGGTTTAGGGAAGCAGTCTTTTGAGTGTCCAACACTTTCAGTTCATTTGTTAAAGCATAGATGAATAAGAAAAAATAAGACAGATATGGTTCCTTCTCATAGAAATTAGGGTGAGGTTGATCAGGCAGTTAAATTTCAAGGTTGAGAAAATAGGGTAATGGTGAAGTCAGATTAAGGGGAGTTAGGACAGAGATTTCTAAAAGGTTTACCCATTGCCTTGATTTTGTCTCTTGCCAAGTTCAGAGTGAAAATTGACTGTATTTAATGATGAAATTCTTCTAATAACCGTTCAATTTTGGCAACAGTGAATCTTTAGAAACATGTTAAAAATTGATCCTGTAGGAGTTCCCGTCGTGGCGCAGTGGTTAACGAATCCGACTAGGAACCGTGAGGTTGCGGGTTCGGTCCCTGCCCTTGCTCAGTGGGTTAACGATCCAGCGTTGCTGTGAGCTGTGGGGTAGGGTGCAGACGCGGCTTGGATCCCGCGTTGCTGTGGCTCTGGCGTAGGCCGGTGGCTACAGCTCTGATTCAACCCCTAGCCTGGGAACCTCCATATGCCGTGGGAGCGGCCCAAGAAATAGCAACAACAACAACAACAAAAAGACAAAAAAAAAAAAAAAAAAAAATTGATCCTGTAACATTAAGTAAAATAATTTTTTTTCGCACCGTAGTTACTATGTAAAAAACTTTCGTGCACAAAAACTGAAAGGTAAATCAAACCTATGAAAATAGCTAGTTTCTGGGGGCGGTGGGATTGAGGGTGATTTGTGATTCTTTTTAAATGACTTTTACTGATATAGGGTAATCTTTAGGTTAAGAAGAAATCAGCAGGAAATGGGCACAGTGATCCCAGAGGAGGAACAGAAGGCTGTCCCCAGGTGTGACATCTGAAGGTAAGAGGGAGGGCAGCAAGCTGACCTTGTCAGTAACCTGGATGCTGAGCCTCCTTGGGGATATGGTTTTAATTGCTGGAGCCTGTCTTTGGCAAAGACTCTTGCTTTAAGACCCGCTTTCTGATGTTGCATATGGATTGGTCTGGTCTTCACGCCATTTATCAAAAAGACAGATATGATATTAAAGATACTTCTTATTTGCACCTTTCTGGGCATTTTAAGTCATTATCAATCTTTACGAGAATGCTCTGACGTAGGCGTGGGAGGAGTTAGGTCTACATTTAAGAGACAAGGAAACAGCCATACAAAGACTTCACTACTTGGTACCTGTGCAACATTTGGCAGTAAGCCTTCTGTGGCTTAGTTTCTTCATCTATAACATTGTGATGATGATACAACTTAAGTCATAAAGGAAGACATATAATTAAAGAAATTATATATAAATTACTTTGAACAGAACCTGGCACCTAGTAAAGAATAACTAGTTAGCTAGTATTAATATTTAATATTTTAAAGTATTATTATTTTATTACTTAATTTTCAGTGTCTATTTAATCTACTGGTAATGTTAGGAGCACAACTCCATTTGCCAGCTTTTCTACATCCTCTACTTCTTGATAAAATAGCATGGTGGAGACAAAAAAAGAATGTGGGCACTGTAGCTGAGAGAGAAAAATCTTCATTTCCAAGCCTTAGTTTTTCATGAAGCTCTGAAATGTTGGAAACTATGAATTTTAGTTGTCCCATACTTAAGATGAAGATGATGATAATATGAATGGTTTTGGCTTTAGCTTAGGTTCTTTAAAATACAGAGCCTGAGTAAAGGATTAATTGCTGGTGTTTTATTTGGGAGATAACATCCTGGGGCATTGAGAGTGAAAGAGGAAATGCAGCAGGTAAGAAAGGGAAATTAAAATAGGTAACAGGATGCCTCAGTATGCCAGCCACTCTGGCATGGTCTGCACAGACACAGCCAGCCACTTGCAGGTGCACCAGTTTGGCCTTGCAAGTTGTCTCCAGACCAGCAATACTGTGCTTCCAGACTGGCCATCAGTGAGCAGAAGGGAGAAAGGATGTATTTAGTGTATCCTGAAGGCAGTTGGTCACAATTTGTCCCACAGGGAACTCACTTTGGCATCTGCTCAGAAAGTCAGATCGCCTATCCTGTTGCCTAGTACTATGTTGGAGTCTGGAAGTGGAAGTGGTGGATGGAGTCAGCAACTATAGGAAAGAGGCTGGTCACTTGTGGAGGCAGAACCTCCCAGATATGCAGAGGTGTCTTTCCAACGGCAGTACAAGTGAGGACAAAGCAGCCAGGGTTCCAAGATTCTGAGGAGGTTCATAAGACGTGCCTGTTACATCCTCAGAGGCTGAAATAGGATATAGGGCTTGTCTTAGTTCAGGTTGCCATAAGGGGATACCAATAGGCTGGGGGACCTATAAACTAGGTAAACTTATTTTTCACAGTTCTGTAGGCTGAGAGGGGTCCAAGATCAAGGCTCCAGTAGATGCATTGTTTGGTGTTTCATAGATGATAGCTATCTTCTCTTTGTTTGTTCACACAGCAGAAGAGGCAAGGGAGCTCTCTGGGATCTGTAAATGGGCATTAATCCCCTTCAAAAGAGCTCAGCCTCATGATATAGTCATCTTTCAATGGTCCCCACCACCGAACACCATCATATTGGGGATTGGATTTCAACATAGGAATTTGGGGGAGACAAACATATAGTCTATAGGTGGGTTGTACTCATATTAGCTGTTAGAGTTTGTCCATCCTGTATTGAAAAATAGTGGCAACAGGGAGATAGGCTGCTGTGCGGAACTGTAAAAGGCTCTGTAAAACCACCAGAGCCCACGTGTTTCAGATATTCTGAGACACTACATCATCTACCAATGTCATTCTCAAGGCAGGGCCGTTGCAGATGCTCGCATGTGATGCTTTATGTCCTTAGCAGGGCCACCTAGTGGCTAGTAGCTGGTAGCAAGAACATACCACTGTATATTCTTTTTAAATTGCTTACAAATTTAGGAACCACTTTCTTCTACAGTAAAATGGCCACACTAATGTATGTCTTATTCCAAGGTCCCACTTAGAGTGTGACATTGAGACTCTTCCCTAAGGAGGCAGAGTCTATGTTCCCAACCCTTAAAACTGGCAAGGGGAGGGGGCACTTCACAGCTTCCTCAGCCAATAGAACACAGCGGAGGTGATGCCGCATGCTTTTCAAGACTGGGTCCTAAAGGTGAAATGGCTTCTCTGACTCTCTCTCTTGGGATGTGCATCTTGAGCACCTAAGCTATCATTAGAAGTCCAGCCCCCCAGAAGCTGCTTGCTGGAGAGATTATTCAGAGAGACGCAGAGACAGACAGAGCAAGAGACATATATGTTTGAGTTGCTGTAGCTGTTTCAGTGCCAGCTATTGGAATCAGTGCCAGTCTAGACACCAGATAGTGAGAGAAGCCTTTGAGATAATCCCAGGCCCAGTCACCATCTCTGACTGCAACCTCATGAGAGAACAGAACCACACAGCCGATCTGTACCCATTCCCATGCAAACCACAAGTGAAAACAAATGATTATCGTTGCTTTCCACTGCCAAGTTTGGGGGAAATTTGTTTATAGCGCTAAGAACCCGAACACCTGTGGAGCCCCAGGGGTTTTGATTACAAGGCTATCATGGCAGTTGTTTTAAATGCGTTCTTCTTTCATTTTGGTAAAAATGTTGAACTTAATCATTTTGTTAATAAATAAAATATTTATTGAGTGCCCACTCAGTGCCCAAATGGATCTAGTTGCAAGAGGTACAAAGAAAGCAAGAGCAGTCCCTGACCTCATGAAGCTTAGAGCCCAGCTGGGGAGGCTTACATGTATATGAAGAAGAACCACTTGAGACAGAGCTGCTGTATATTTTTCAATGCTACCCTTCTTCTCCCTGTGGGGAAAGCCCTATGTTCACACTTATATGTCTGTGGACGTATATATAGTATAATTTGCAAAAGGAACATATTTTAACTGGAAACATTTGAACCTGTTGACTGAAAAAATATGCACAACCTAAACGTTGAGAGTTATGTTTGATTCAGTGGACTTTTTGAGGACTTAAGTGGCTCAGATAGGTCTGAGGGACTGCTCTAAAGTGGGAAGGGAGGAATCCGGGTATACAGGAGTCTTTGCAACAAAAAACCAGGTAGTTGGGGCATCAACAGATGAATGAAAACCAGACATCTCAGGTTGATAAATTTAGTGTTGTTCTCTTCATGGGAGGATGCAAGAGCCTGGGCTCAGTGAACTTAGTCCTTTGATAGGCACCTTAGGGATCTAGGGCCAGGATCTGGTTCTTTCCCATCCGCTCAGGGTGCACCCCTGGGGGAGGCTGAAATGGCTGATGGTTTGATGGCTGCAGCATCCCTTGTTCACTGATTTCACACAATGCAGGAATTTTCCCCCTCTGGCTTCCCTTCCATTGTTCTTCCCCACCTGTCGTGTGGTGTTGGAGGTGCAGTGACATTTACATGTGCTGTATCTGCTAAGAGGAGGTTAAGTTGGGGATACTTTGGGTTTGGCTTCAAGGAGTCCTGTGAACCCGGATCACACTTAGTTCTCTGTGAAGTTAAATTATTGCTAGTCACCCCATTAGGGGCATAGTTTGCAGGAACTCTGCTGCTGCCTGCTGTGCTGACTCAGCAAATGTCATGAAACAAAAGCATAGAACTTGAAGGTATCTTGTGACAAAAGCACACCCTGGAGTTCCCGTTACGGCTCAGTGGTTAATGAACCAGACTAGTATCCATGAGGATGCGTGTTTGATCCCTGGCCTCACTCAGTGGGTTAAGGATCCAGTGTTGCCATGAGCTGTGGTGTAGGTCGTAGACGTGGCTCAGATCTGGCCTTACGGTGGCCATGATGTAGGCCAGAAGCTACAGCTCTGATTTGACCCCTAGCCTGGGAACTTCCATATGTGGCAGGTGCGGCCCTAAAAAGACAAAAAAAAGAAAGAAAAAAGAAAAGAAAAGAGCACACCCCACAGCCAGCATCCACTACGGAAAAGCTCATGGGTAGTGGGAGAGAAGCAAGGTTCAATATGCCTGGAGACAGGATCTGGCCTGTGGAAAATTCTTCTAAATATGAGACATGAAATGGTAAACCAAGGATTCCATTTTCACTGATACCTTGTCAAAAGAGAAGTCCTCTCCAATCAGGAGGATTCTCAATAGTGCAGTATATACAATTTTAAACACAAATGTTTACAAGCTGACAAATGGCTCAAGCATTACAAAATTCAGAGAAATAGCATGATGGTTATAGTATTTAACCAAATCAGCAAGAAATTAGAATCTTTTGCCAACGTTTTCATATGATTTACTCCTCTTCATTAACTGGATTATCCAACAACCCTGAAGTCTATTTATTAATTCCATTCAAAATTCATCTCATCCTCTTACCAAATTATTGCCTTGGGTATGATGTGACGAAATTATTTTCTCAATTTTCCTCTCCATGTCAAAACAGTTTCTATTGATTTCAGTGCTCATCTTGTTTGCTTTCTTTTCATATTTCATTAACTTTTAATTTGATTTTCCTCTGTTCTTTTATAAGTAAATATAAGACAACAAAGAAGGTATGCTTCCATGTTGACCAAATCTTGTGCGATTTCTCACTTGTTTTCAATTTGTAATGATTGTGATTATTTTTCTCTTGGTGGATATTCACTTTTATATGTAATTTTGAATGCTTTTTATTAAAGAAGTATATCGAGGGGTTCCCACTGTGTTTCAGTGGGTTACAAACCCAACCAGTATCCATGAGGATTGGCTTTGATTCCTAGCTTCATGCAGTGGGTTAAGGATCCAGCGTGGTGGTGAGCTGTGGTGTAGGTTGTAGACTGGCTTGGATCCCATGTTGCTGTGGCTGTGGCTGTGGCGTAGGCTGGCGACTGAAGCTCTGATTTGACCTCTAGCCTGGGAACTTCCCTATGCCACAGGTGTGACCCTAAAAAGCAAAAAAAAAAAAAAAAAAAAAAAAAAAATGTACAATCAAATTGTAGAAGCTCTAGGTATCATATACCTGGATTCATTCCTGACTGGAGCGTGTCTTCTTTGGGGACTTCTGTTCTGATAGTCCCAGCCTGAGTTAAGCACCCTTTTGATTCACAGATTGCCCTGGGCTGATCGCTAGAGCTCACCACTTTGAACTAGATACATGGTTTTTCCTTTTAAACTTAGAAAAACTCTGCGGGGGGTGGGGAGAGCATGATACACCACTTTACCTGTCGACTTGGTTAGAAGAGGGTGCCTAGCTGTTTTGTCTCTGTGAAGGTATCTGCAGCTCTGATGAACAGCTACAATTAGTTGACTTTAAGTAAAGATTATCCTCTATCGTGGGAGAGGACCTCTTCTAATCAGTTGCACATTTTAAGAGCAAAGTTGAAGGTTCCTGGTGATGAAGAAATTCTGCCTCAAGTGTGTAATATAAAAATCCTGTCTGGGTTTCCATGGAGTTCCCATTGTGGCTCAGCGGTTAGTGAACCCGACTAGCATCCATGAGAACATGGGTTCAATCCCTGGCCTCGCTCAGTGGATTAAGGTTTGGTGTTGCCATGAGCTGTGGTGTAGGTCACAGATGAGGCTTGGGTCCAGCATTGCTGTGGCCCTGGCATAGGTCGGTGGCTACAGTTTTGATTGGTCCCCTAGCCTGGGAACCTCCATATGCCGCAGTTGAGGCACTAAAAGACAAAAAACGAAAAAAAAAAAAAATCCTGTCTGGGTCTGCAGCCCACTGACTTGCCCTGTGGATTTAGGAGTTGCAGTCCCCACAGTTGTAGGAGCCAATTCATTAAAATAAATCTCTCCCTCTCAACACACACACACACACACACACACAACCACACCACACACCCTGCTATGCTATCTTGTTGGTTGTATTTCTCTGCAGCACCCTGACTGGAAAAGATAGTAATTCTCAGTATTTTACGGAAGATAGGCAAGGTTAGAAAGTAACTTACCTTCGGACACACAGCTGGTATGTGACTAGGCCTGTGGACAGGTGTTGATCTTTCTGCTCTGCAGCGCCGACACTGTCTGGAGGCAGAGAGGCTTCTTGGTCCACTTTTGTCTCATGGAGTAGCTGATCTTGAAGGCATGGTACCAGCCTGCCTTCATCTCTAATCATGTGTCAAGTGTGGTAACAATGGCCCTTCACTTATGTATGTCACAGGACTGTTTTGCGATTCAGTGAGAGGTGTGAATGAAAGCAAAACAACTCTACAAATATAATTCATTGTTAAGTAAGAAACAAACTTCAAGTCTTCCCGAAGCAAAGCAGTGGCTTTCCCTTTCCTAGGTATCAATTTCTTCCTCTTCTTCTTGCCACCTCTTTTTCCCACCTCACAGCTCCTTCTCCTTTCAAGTGATATCATGCTTAAATGTCTGTGTGCTCCTATACAATATTTTGCATAATCATCAGAGCACATTTGGTTATATAAATGTGATACCCATTTCACAGATGAGGAATTGACACACAGAGTTGTCCATAGTAATATGGCCAGATAACCATAGAGCTGGAGTCTTCTTTCACTGTATCAAAGTGGAAGAAAAAAATACTATAAAATTTTAATCAATTTGAATCCTGGGATTTGCCATTAAAAAAGAATCCCTTACTTTGCAGGAAGAAATGTCTCTAATTCAGATCCCCTTTCTGCCCTAAAGGGAGCAAATTATAATTTCAGTGATTAAGCTTTTAGAGTCAGCATTTCTATTGGAAGACACTGTGTCTGATTCACCTGCCAGTGCATAACTGAAGCTATCAAGCATTTGGTGCCCAGCTGGCTGAAGAAGATTAAACTCCAGAAAGGTATTTAAATAAAATTTAAATAATTCATAATTTGCCTCCCTCTGAATAGCAAAGCTTCTCTAATGCAAGTGGAAACAGACGTAGCGGTGGAGTCTTCAACAGAAGACTGAACTGGGGGGAAGAATATCCAGAACCTGATTTTCTAAGTAGATTGTAGCAGACAGGGGGAGTTGATATCTTTCCTTTATCATCTCAAACTACTTACAATTAAAGTGCACAGAGAATGCAGTTTATATAGAGACCAGAATTTGGTTATCATATTTTTAGCAAGATATTGACAAATCAGCAGGTTTCAGGATTGTGAAGACACTGTTGGAAGAGAAACGATTGAGGAACTGGGGACTCTCAGCCTGTTGAAGGCTCAGAGGAAATAAGAAAATGATTTTTCAACATTTGAAGAGTAGATGTTTAGCTCCAGAGGGCCCATGGGCAGATTGCAAAGGGAAGAAGATGAAAATCCTTTGTAGCAAGGAGTGCTGTCCAAACATGGAACAGTCTGGGTAAGTGATTCAGGGCTCCTTGGGCTAAAGGTGGTGACCAGGGGTGCTGATGTCTGAATTCCTGCTTTGAGATGCTCAGAGTTGCACTGCCCCCAAGGTTAAGGTCTCTTCTGTTGCTAGTATTCAAAGATAAAATGTTGATGGGAACTGTCTTTCTGCTAAAAGTATGCAATGGCTTGAAGCCGTTTAAGCAGAAAACTAGGACTTGCCCATCGAAGTTGCCTTAAGGGTAATTGCTATATCTTGTGTTCGTTTCTAAAAACCTTCTAAGTCTCAGATTATTTTTAAAAAATTTAAAAAAAATTGAAGTGTAGTTGATTTACAATGTTCTATCAATGTCAGCTATACAGCAAGGTGACCCAGTCATACATATATGTGTGTGTGTATATATATATATTTATATATACACACATATATATATTCTTTTTCTCATATTATCTTCCATCATATCCTATCACAAGTGACTGGATATAGTTCCCTGTGCTGTTATTCAGCTGGACCTCATTGCTTATCCATTCTAAATGTAATATTTGCATCTACTAACCCCAAATTCCCAGTCCATCTCACTCCATCCCCCTCTCCCTTGGCAATCACAAGTCTGTTCTTCATGTCTGTGAGTCTGTTTCTGTTCTTCAGATAGGTTCGTTTCTGCCACATTTTAGATTCAACATACAAATGGTATTACAGTATTTGCCTTCTCTTTCTGACTTACTTCACTTAGAATGGGAATCTCTAGTTGCATCCATGTTGCTGCAAATGGCATTTTTCTTTCTTTTTTATGGCTGAGTAGTATTCCATGGTATATATGTACCACATCTTCTTAACCCCATCATCTGTCGATGATAAGTCTAAGATCCTTTTACATAGAATGAAGTAACTATAGTGCCTACTTCATAAGGCTATTTTGAAGATGGGTTTTAGATGATGTCCATAAACACTGAGTGCCTGGCACAAAATAATTTCCTAATAACAATTATTATTGTTGATATTGTTGCATGTCAGGTTATTTTACCTAATAACTTTGTGAGATTGATGACGTCATCCACGTTTTAGAAATAAAGCAACAGAGGCCTCTAAGTCAAGTAAATTGCTTAAGTTCTTCTAGTTGGAATGATGTGGAAGTGGAAGTGTTTGACCATGTCTTGCTCATGACCAAAGCCTCAAGTTTCTTTAGTGTTCTATTCAGATGTAAAGTCCTTTCTTATTTTCTCAGACATTTGCCATGAAAATGACCCTGTTGTTTCATTTTGATGTTTAAACGTTCTAAGTTCTGACGGTAGCTTTGTGTCATATACATACACACGGCCTCAGTGACTAGAGTAGAAATTCTAGGCATTAATGTGGCTCTGTTATTTGCAACATCATTTGCTAACAGCTCCAGCAAAGCTTTTGATCATGCCAAGCTGTGTGGCTCAATGAAATCCATGTATAGAATCCTATCTAGCTGCAGAAAGATTGCATCAGAGAAGGCTGAATGGTTCAATTGCTGTTATTCTAAAGCCAGCATTCTGGGGAGAGCATTAGTATTCACAAACATCAAAAGAGTCGCTAGAATGGAAATTGACCCTGTCTTGTAATATAAACAGGTCAGCTGTTTGAGAGTTTTCAAAGACAGTTATGATGTAATAGCCTATATACAGTACTCACAGTCTAATCTGTTTTAAGCTTCTCCTCTGGCATTTCTCTTTCCCAGGAATGAAATAAAAGAAAAAGTGAATGCAGATAAAGAAGAGAGCTCATCCCTTTTGCCATTTAAGAAATGGCCTATTGTCCAGTCTCCGTAGGGAAATGGCCTTGCTGGTAAACTCAATATTTACATCACCAGGGCTGTTCTCTCAGAGCCTTTTTTTTTTTTTTTTTAATGTGAGATATTATCATTTGGTGATTTATGATCTATGCATCTCTGCTGACATTTTTTCTGAAGTTTTCATTGTTCATAAATGTACATGACACCAGGCAAATAGCTGGTACTGATCGAGCCAGCTGCAGGTGCAGCAGACATTTTAAATAGGAACACAATTAAATGGAAATCTGAATTCTAGCCAGCGGGATGTTCGCAATAATACAGTACACTGGGGGGGGGGGTGCTGCTCTATCGATCCTGTGGTGTCTCAATAAGCAACAGCTCACAGTGCACTTGCCACAAAAAGGTGGATATGTTTCAGCAAAGCCTTCTCCCACTCCGTGGAGTGGGTTGTGGGAGGACTTGGGTTGAGGCAATTCATTCAGATGAAAGATGTACGTTAAGGATGAAATTATACTTGGTTTTATCTAGCCTCTCCTCTTCTTTTAAATTTGCTGAGTTCACTAGTTTCTTGACAATCCCTCCTTCCCCCAAACTCCTACAACAATTATTGGTGAGCAGAAAAATTAAGAGTGAAGAATTAATTTACACTGAAAAATATAAAATCACAGCTTTCCCCAAAGTGACTTTTTCTAAAATTAAAGGTGAAAAGCCGCCAAGAAATTGCATTTGGCAGAAACGCACACTGATTTAAATCTATGAAGACGTTAAAGTCGAACACTGAGCTGTAACATTGTGTAACTGGTCTTTGGGGGTGGTGTTAATATTTGATCTGTGAGCTTCAGAACAAATGTCTCACATCTTTCAGAAATGGGCAAAGAGGTCTACGCTCCGGAGTCAGGTCAGAAGCATGGTGAATTTTCCACATGTTGAAGAGTTTTCAGTTGTGTCTTTCACATTCCATGATGTAGATCTCCAAAACACTTACTTTATAATGGATGATGTGCAAACATGTTAACGTTTTTGGGAAAACCTCTCAGTATATGGTCTTAAAAACAGAAGTTTGATGGAAAGAAAATAATACCTTACCATAGGTATTTTTCCAATTAATAATTTACTGCATGTATAAAAAGTCACTATCCATCCGTCATCCTATAAAATCACCTGGAGCAGAGCAGTTGGTGGCCAATGAGTCCTACAATAACTCCCCATTCTCTAAGAATCCCATTAATCCCCCCAGTTGCCCACTGGCAGTTCAGGGTCCCCCATCACCATCCCTGACACACACTTAGATGCGCCACCTCATTCTATTCCTGCGTTGTGTACCCCCTCTACCCTCACAACCCAATATTTTCAAAGATGAAGCCACATACATGCAGTACAAAGAGCAAAGGAATCACCCCAAGTCCCAGCTTTGCTCTTTCCTATAAAATCACCTGGAGCAGAGCAGTTGGTGGCCAATGAGTCCTACAATAACTCCCCATTCTCTAAGAATCCCATTAATCCCCCCACTTGCCCACTATCTACCTGATTTTGTCCCGTTTTGTCAAACTCACCTTTAAGTTTGGGGGTTTCTCATCTGCAGATGAACAAATGTGTCTCAGAGGTGGGAATATTAAATTGAATAATGGTGGTAAAAGGCCTAGCATAATGATTCCTAGTATGTAGATGTCACTCCATAAATGTTGGTTGGCTTTCCCCTGCCTATGTAAGAGATGCAATGAATCACTTAATGGTTTGTGTTCCTTAACATGAATTATTTGCATTTTAAAAGAGATCCTTTGTGGACCCCAAAGAATAAAATATTGATGATGGAATTTTAGAGAGTAGGGCAGGATGATGTGAGAGTTATGGTGAGAGTCATTTTTAAGTCAGGAGATGTTTCCAGGTCTACTACATATCACAGTGAGGACACCTAGTCCATCCATGTTTCTCAACACAAAAATAAGAACATTATCTATCATAAAAGTGCATTAAATAGTGCCTCTCATAAGCTCAATGATCCTGATTTTAGGAAATTAAGATCATTATTATTTGATTGAATTTAATTAAACAGAACCCACCACCTTAGAGCCCCTGGGCTTCTTTATAAAGAGAATATGAATGTAATGATTAAATTAAGTCACAGCCAATAAGATTCTCATCAGAAAAGAAAATGGAAGGACTTATCTGATTGAGAACTCTGAGTCAATTATATGCCTTGGGTGTTTTACGAAAAGTCATTGAAATTTACCCTTGCTAAAAGAAAGAGACCACTTAAAAACTACTACTCATTTATTTGTGCATTTATTCATCCCATATTTATCAAGCCTCTTCTCCATGGTAGACACTGTTCTGGACATCTTGTGAGAAATACCAGGAAAAATGAGATGCATTTCCTGGCCTCCTGCAAAACTTGGAGCAGGGCACACTCCCAAATGAATATAATGCATAGAATTTGGAATGCAGAAAAATATATTTATTTTGATCTGAAAGTATCAGGAAAGTATTCTTTGAATACATGGTATTGCATTTAGGCCACAGAGTTAAGATGATTCAACAAAATCGTTCAAGCATTTTTCATTATATTTTTACCATATGTCAGAAGCTATCTTAAATCCTGGAGAGACAGTCTCAGAAAGAACGGAATTGTGTTTTAGCTCTGCTATTTTCTAGCTGTGAGCTGTAGTAAAATTATTTACTTTTAAAGGGCTCCCTTTCCTCAACTCAGATAAAATAAGCTTTGACCTCATAGATGAATATTTGGAGGAAATAATGCATTTATTGTGCTCAATAAATGTTTACTCTTGTTATTATAACAGTTCATTGGTTTCCTCTCTTCCTTTGTTTTTCTCTAAACTCTCCCATTTCTGTCAGTCTCAATCTCATCAAGCAAAACTTTAATCAACACAATCCAAGCAAAGATTTGGTAGATTTTCTGAATCTCTAGAGAAATTCTACATAAACACTTCACTTTTGCATTCAATGTGTATGATGATCTGTTTCTAACCATTTTGTTATTTGTGCTGTCTAATTTCTAGATCAATCAGATTCTAGGACATTGTGGAATTGTGACCTGGACTCTACTGCCTTTGTATCTTTAGACATATTCAAGGGAAAGTTCTTTGCTTTTTCTTCTATTAGTGTTCTTATTTTCTGAAATAGTATTCAAGACCCAGCTCACCTCCTCTGTTAAACTCTCCCAAGTACTCCTGGCTCATTACCTTTCTTTGAATCTAGTGTTGATCATGTTAAGACACCACTGAGAAACTTTTCTGCTTTTCATTCCTTGATGAATCAAATCTGAACATTTTAGCATGACATGCCCCTTATAGTCAAGTCATCTACATGGTTTCTCAAATATGCTGTGTTCTTTTGTGCCTTTCTTATGCTATCTTCTCCATATGGAATGTTCTATACCACTTTAAAATCTTTGGCCTTTTACACTGTTGGTGGGAATGCAAATTGGTACAACCACTACAGAAAACAGTATGGAGGCACCTCAGAAAACTAAATATAGACCTGCCATACGACCCAGCAATCCCACTCTTGGGCATATAGCGGGCCTAAACTTTCCTTGAAAATGACACATGCACCCGCATGTTCATTGCAGTACTATTCACGGTAGCCAAGACATGGAAACAACCTAAATGTCCATCAACAGATGAATAGATTAAGCAGATGTGGTATATATACACAATGGAATGCTATTTAGCCATAAAAAGAACAAAATAATGCCATATGCAGCAACATGGATGGAACTAGAGATTCTCATATTAAGTGAAGTAAGTCAGAAAGAGAAAGACAAATACCATATGATATCACATATCTGGAACCTAATATATGGCATAAATGAACCTCTCCACCAAAAAGAAACTCATGGACTTGGAGAACAGACTTGTGGTTGCCAAAGGGGAGGAGGAAGGAGTGGGATGGACTGGGAATCTGGGGTTAATAATGCAAACTATTTCCTTTGGAATAGATAAACAATGAGATACTGCTGTATAGTGCTGGGAACTATATCTAGTCACTTATGATAGAGCATGACAGAGGATAATGTGAGAAAAAGAATGTATATATGTATGTGTGACTGGATCACTTTGCTGTACAATAGAAAATTGACAGAACACTGTAAACCAACCATCATGGAAAAAAATAAAAATCATTTAAAAAAACAAAAACAACAACAAAAAAGTTGGAAAAAATAAAATAAAATCTTGGCCTTTTAAATGGCCAGATCTGGGAAGACTTTCTGGATGGCTTCAATAGAAATTAATCTCATCTATCCTTACAACACCTCATCTACATTCTCTTTTAGCACTCAGCAAACTCACAGCACACAGCTAGCAGTACGTTCCTACCTGGCTTCAAAGAGTATGAATTCCTGAAGGCACAGGCTAATTTTTATTTGTCATTAAATGACCCATTTATATCACTGTACCTGCCACACCAGGACTCAATACATGTTAACTGAATGGTGTAAGGACACAGAGTGTCCCAGGGACAGAACAGTGGCTCTCAATGTGATCATCTTGCCTGATTCAAGAAGTGGCTCAGTGGAAACGAACCTGACTAGCATCCATGAGGATGCAGTTTCGATCCCTGGCCTTTCTCGGTGGGTTAAGGATCCAGTGCTGCTGAGAGCTGTGGTGTAGGTCATAGACCCGGCTCGGATCCCGGATTGCTGTGGCTGTGGCACAGGCTGGCAGCTACAGCTCCCATTTGACCCCTAGCCCGGGAACCTCCATGTGCCTTGGGTGCAGTCCTAAAATGACAAAAAAAAAAAAAAAAAAAAAAAAAGAAGAAGAAGAAGTGGCTCATTTGGGGTTCTCTGCTTTATTTCAGTGTTCTGAGCAAGTGGAAGGAATTCTTCTTGGATTTCTTGATCTCAGAATTAGGGCTCTAGGTAGGTTGCTTACGTAAGCTTTTTTGCCTGTAATGGGCTTTAAAGCCAGAAACCTTGAGGGAGCCATGGGTGGCTGACACCAGTTGGCCTGCCTGGTCCCTTTGGGGGTGAAGAGCACGGGAAAGCACTTTAGTACCTAAACAGATTCTTGGGTTTGGGCTCAATGCCCAGGCTTCAGCTCCACCCTGTAGGTTTAGTCATTGCCTTTGTGAGGACTAAATAGTGATGTGTCTGGCACATTATAGTTTCTCAGTAAAAAAGAAATTGATGTCTCTTTTCACTCCACCAATTTAGGACCATTTAATAGTATATATAATTAAATAAATAATCTCCATCTCCCCAAATCTGAATGAAATATTGAAACACAGTAGCTATTATGTGTTGATGTCACACTTCATCATAGTGCATCATAGTTCAGGTCTGCTCCATATCCAAGCCAGAGCAATGGCTGGATTGCCTTTGGCTTCTGAAGAGTGCCACTCAAACTATCAGGCCATCACAGCTTGGTGCCATCTCTTTCTTAGATACATTTTAGATGGGAGGAATCTCCTGGCTTGGTTTTCCTAAGGATGTGTGGTGCTGTTTAGCGTTTGCCAATCAGCTGCTCTGCTCTGTTGTTCTGGACTTGAAGTGAAAAGAGAGTCTAGCACAGAATTTCTGTATTTTCTCTCTGATCCATGATGCTGTGCCGAGAGGGAGGATGGAGATAATGATAGGAAGTGAGAATGGAGGATAATAACAATAGTAACATTAATGACACCATTGGTAAGAGATAAAATTTCCATTAAAATCTAGACCAAAACATGCTGTATATTTTGGTTGCATTAATGCTGAAATAAGAAATAAAATTCAAGTCATCATTTTCCATGTAGTGAGCTTCTTATTAATGGCGGCATGCAGATGGTAACTACTTTTTGGAGAGAGACAATGAAACTTTATGTTTAGTTTTCTCTCAGCTATGAGGTTCTGTATTTTCAAGAAAAGATGGCTACAATTCCCAGGAGACCCTGCATCTCCAGACATCACGAGCCCACAGGTGTCATGAAAAGGGAGAGCTTCAAGTGGTATCCTGGAGCTGCCCAAGGGTCTGCAAAATCCATTGCCCATCCATTGATGTCTACCTGTGCTATTTATTTTGGCTGTGGAAGTCAATTAGAATCTCCAAATCCACTTACCTTCTCCATGGTAAAAGGACTGAACATTCTGGGCCCAGCAAAGGACCTTGGGTAAATCAAAGAGTCTGTTTCTTCTTTCTGCTCTTCCTGGCAGGTTTCAGCTGCCAAGGATGTGAGGTGGAGGAAGAAGGAAGGGCTCTGGTTCCTGAGGAAGAATGAAAGTTGGAAGGATCCTAGTGTCCTTTAAATTTTCATCTTTAGATCTCTCCCCACTGATGTAGTTAATGAAAACTAAGATGGAAACATCAGGAGATTTGAGTAGGTTTGAAATTGAGAGTAGGTGTGCTTTTTCTCAAAAGTACAATTTTCCTGGTAATCCTAAAAGGATTTGAACACTGATATCACAAGAAAACAACACAGGAGTTCTCAAAGTAGGCAAGGTACTCTCACTGTAGGTTAAAAAAAAAAATTGCAAGCAAAATGTAAAGATATTTGATCAAATAATATAAGGTCCTCCCTTTGTAACTTTCTCTTCTATCTGATTGATCCGGCGACATCCCCAGGCCAGTTCAGAATGGGTAATAGCACTGAAGATGGGGAGTCTTGAGAAAAGCAAATAAATACTTAATTCTGTAAACAGCAGCGAGAGAAGTCGGAAAGGATTTGCACTCTTAAGGGTCAGGTAAAGTCACTTTCAGAAACAGTGTATTTTAGCCATAAAATCTCTAAATGAATTTATAATCACTCAATTATCTATTCAAAGATGAACAATAAGACTTAAGAGAGAGTACCAAGAATGAGGTGAATAACTAAGTTAATGGATCCCATTACTGAAAAAACAAAACCCTTTAAATGCCTTTTAAAAAATAACAGCCTTAATGAGATATAATTCACATACAACAAAATTCACCCTTTTAAAGTGTGAGTGCAATGGGTTTTGGTGTATTTACAAAGCTGTGCAACCCTCAGAACTATCTAATTTTTGAACATTTTCATCACCCCCTCCAAAGAAACACCCATTTTTTAGTCATTCCTCATTTTTTCTGCCCCCAGCACCTAGCAAACATGAGTCTACTTTCTGCTTTGTGGATTTACCTATTCTGGACATTTCATATAAATGGAGTCATACAATACAGGGCTTTTTGTGTGTGACTTTTTTCAATTTGCACAATACTTGCAAGGTTCCTCAATGGGGTAGCATACAATATAGTATATTTTCTCTTTAATGGCTGAAAAATATTTCGTTGTGTGGATATACGATATTTTTAAAATCCACTCATCAGTTGATGGAAATCTCTTTTGTTTTTTGTCTTTTTTTTTTTTTTTCTCTTCTACTTTTTGGCCATGTCAGTAGAGCTGCTATGGACATTTCTGTACAAGTTTTTATGTGGACATAAGTTTTCAGTCCTCTTAGGTATATACCTAGGAGTGGAATTCCTGGGTCACATGATAACTCTATGTTTAACCTTTTCAGAAAGTGACAAATGGTTTTTCAGGCACTGTTTTACATAAATCCATAATGTCTTTTTAAACTCCAGTGTAGATGAAGTTTATTCTGTCCCGGAGGCCATGTTGTCCTAGAGTTGTATTTAAAAAAAAATCTGTCATATTTGAGGCTATTAAATCTCACCATCCTGGTTCTCCTCCTTCTGCCTTGGCAGGGTCCCCTCATAAGCATTTATAGGGGGTCCAATTATACTAAAAAGGGGTCTAAGCCAGAGAGTGAGACGAGGCTTTGGGCTACTTATCACATGCCACTCAACTTGAAATTATTTCCCATATTTTTCCTCTACTGAGAAGTCACCAGTTCTCTTCATCCCATTTGCATGACCTAATTTCAGTAGCAAAAAGACATATGATAAGTGAGAATCTATTTTGTGCCATGTATGATAGTCTTTCCTGGAGAGAGTAAGAGTTCTGACAGCAAACTACCATTCGATGAGTTGAACAATTCCCCACCAGCACCAATATGTGCTTCAATATATATATAAAAGAATATATATTTTTCAAAGGCAGTATGATGTAAAGCAGAGGTTTTCAATTTCAGCTATTGGTATTTTGGCCTGATAAATCTTTGTTGTGAGTGGCTGTCCTAAGCATGGTAGGATGTTTATCAGTATCTCTGTCTTCAACTTGCTGTGTCAATTGTATGATTGCAACTGTGACAACCCAACGTGTCTCCAGATATTGCCAAATATTTCCCTGGAGCAAAATAGGCCCTGGCTGAGAAAGTTGAAAGTTGAGAGCATGGACTTAGGCAGGGTCCAGGTTTTAGGGCTTCGGAGAGGTAGCTAAAACATTCTGATCTTTATCTTCAAAAATGGAACTAATAAGAGCTATCTTATAGGGCTGTTGTACAGGTTAAACAAAATAATGTGTGTAGAACCCCCTAACAACGTGTCTGGAGCTCTTATCTCCTATACTGTTTTGATGGCACTTCAGGAAGGTTTGGATCTTGGTTTAAAGATATTGGAGAGGATGGCTCTGGGTTTTTTTTTTTGTTGTTTTTTTTTTCCTCTTATTTTCTCACTTTTGTTAAACTTGAATTTTAAAATGGTAAACTGGGAGAAGGCAAAAGGAATGAACAAGTGGGATTTTATTGAGTATCCTTGTGTGAATGAATGGCTGGAATGCTGGATGATTATGGAACCAGACACTTGTTCATTGTGTGTTCACGCATCCATTATCTGTTCCTAAGAGATAGTTGCTGGGCATCTAGTCTGTATCCTTTTTTGCCCTACTGCTCTTCAGCCACTCTGGTCAGTTCTTTGACCGTCCCATGTGCCCACTTGTCTCAGGGATTTTCCATCTTTTCATTCCTCTGCCCAGGACACTCTTCCTGGGTCACTCCCGTTCATTGTTGAGATCTCAGTTCAAGTTTAGTGTTTTCGTTGACACTCCACCCCAGATTAAAGCAGAGCTGGCAGAGTGAGTACTCAAAGCCCCTGAATTATTTTACTAATTTAGTGCTTTGATCTCACTCAATGGTCAGTCTTATCAGAGAGGCAGTTGTGTCCATTCTCCTCACCACTTCTCAGCACAGCGCCAAGCACATGAATATTCGGTAAATATTTTCAGTCTAATTGTCTGCTGACTGGCTGATTGAATGAATGAACACATGTTAACAGGCACTGTTCAGCTTATCTCCGGCTTTCTTATGGTATTTTAAAAATTGATGAGAGCTCCCTTTGTGGCTCAGAGGTTCATGAACCTGACTAGGATCTTTGAGGATGTGGGTTTGATCCCCAGCCTTACTCAGTGGGTTAAGGATCTGGCATTGCCGTGAGCTGTGGTAGATTCAACTACTGGCCGGGATCTGTAGGCTGGCAGATTCAACTACTGGCCTGGGAACTTCCACATGCCTCGGGTGTGGCCCTAAAAAGAAAAAAAAAAAAGGATGTATAACTGGTGACTCTGACATTCTCAGGAGTGATGACCATCTGCTGGCCAGGTTGCCTAAGGTTGACCAGTGATGGTAGGAGTGAGAGTGAAATTGTCCTGGGGGAGGACGGCCAGGGAGAATCCAGCCTTGTGCCAAAGCTGGGCCTGAAATCATCTTAGGTCAGAGCTGCCGTCTTTACTGTAAGGAACTACAGCGACTTTGGCTACAGAATAAAAATCATGAAAATCTTTCCTTTGCTCTGCACCTGACACATGCCCTCTTTCCCTCACCATTTGGAGCTAAAATCCTAGGAGTTTCCACAGTGGCAAAGCAGAAAGGAATGCGATTAGTAACCATGAGGTTGTGGGTTTGATCCCTGCCTTCTCTCAGTGGGTTAAGGATCTGGGGTTGCTTTGACCTGTGGTATAGGTCTCAGATGTAGCTCAGATCCCAAGTGGCTGTGGTGTAGGCCAGTGGCGACAGCACTGATTTGACCCCTAGCCTGGGAACCTCCATATGCCTCATGTGTGGCCCTAAACAGCAAAAATTTTAAAAATGAAGCTAAAAATCCTACTCTATGACTTTTCTTTTTTCTTTTTTTTTTTTTTTTTTACCTTAGAAAGCAGCGATTCCTGATTCTTGAACATATTTTTCTATGCAAAACAACTTTCCCTAATCTGGTCAGAAGTTAGATTAGACTTCATGTTTCTTTTGGGTTATTAGTAAGAGGCATGTTCAGTGGAATGGCCAGATATATTCTTTTTTAAAAGTTTATTAGTTTTTACTTTATATTGGAGTATAGTAGATTTACAATGTTGTGTTAGTTTCAGGTGGACAGCAAAGTGATCCAGTTATACAAATACATGTATCTAGCCTTTTTCAGATTCTTTTCCCATATAGGTTATTGCAGAATATTGAGTAAAGTTCCCAGGCTGTATAGTAGGTCCTTGTTGATTATCTCTTTCATATATAGTAGTCTGTTTATGATAATCCTAAATATGTTCTTAAAATGCATAGAATTTATTCTCTAAGCCTATAAAAAGGCATATTTAACTTATGCATATTTGTTAAAAAGTCCTTGGGCTTCTGAGAAGAATGGCTTTTTAATTAAAAAAAAATAAAGACAGAAGCTCATGGACTTGGAGAATAGACTTGTGGTTGCCAAGGGGGAGGAGGAGGCAGTGGGATGGACTGGGAATCTAGGGCTAATAGATGCAAACTATTGCATTTGGACTGGGTAAGCAATGAGCCCCTGCTGCATAGCACAGGGAACTATATCTAGTAACTTGTGATGGAGCGTAATGGAAGATATTGTGAGAAAAAGAATGTCTATATATATGTGCGACTGGGTCACTTTGCTGTACAGAAAATTGTCAGAACACTGTAAACCAACTATAATGGCAAAAATGAAAATCATTTTTAAAAAATGAGCGCAAACAGCTGTCCTCTGTGTTTGTATTGTACACAAGGAAATGTCAACCCCGCCTCCGCTATGAATGAGTGCCTTGCTCCACTCGTACTGTGTGTGCTGCTGATTTGTGGCAGTGACTCTTTTGGGTTCACCAAAGAGAGAAGTCTAGCTCCTTCCTCTGGTGAAGGTGAAGCAAGGTCTCGTTCCCAGTATTGCTTCTGTACACCAGCTTGGAGCATACATCTGGTTGCACCAGACTGGAGGCCAACGGCGCAACATAATGCAGCACTGTGCTAAGCTAAACATTGAAACTCTAACATGAATCTGTACATGTCATTTTGGAGAGCTGCTCCTTTTGCCTGTGGCTGAAGCTGGAAAGTGAGACTGATTACCAGCCTAGAGTGGGCAGAGAAGAAGGAGAAGAGAGATGGGGGAAGGGGCAAGCTATGGATGCCTCCATCCATTTCTTTGATTGCTAACACAATTTGGATGAATGGGTATATTTTCCACCCCTTTCCTGGGAGCCAGGGAATCTTATATAAGCAAATCTTCATCAACCTATTTAATTGTGAATTCTGAGAAGGCCACTTTCAGCATGGTATATTACAGGTATCATCTGTGGATGGGATTTTTTCATTGCTCTGTTTACAGCAACCTGGAATTAGACTTGTTTTGTTATTCACTTGTTTGTACAGTGGTCTCAATAATTAAACCAAAATGTCATGAGATCCATATGCCTTTCAATATCCTATTTTCTTGTGGAAAGGTTTATCCCACAGGAAGTACCCCAGTTTCAGTGAAGTTCTAATTTTGCCTTGGGGAAGGAAGACACAAGAAAACAACTTATCTTTTCCAATGTTTTCCTTAAACTGTAGGACAATTAAAACTATTTATATACACCCATGCCACAGAAGTAATGAGATGATTAAAATATTCTTAATGAATTTGCATTTTCCAATTGTTTGACTTGATGTAGCAATACATATTTATGATTTTAATTATTGTTTTGGCCTCAGAAAATGTCTGTTTTATAAAGATCAGCAGGGTTCCTGAGGGAGTCGATATGTTGACTTGTTGACTTGTTGATTTTTTTCCCCTCAGACTATTAGCAATTAAAATAATGGGCTGCAGTGGGGGAAAGAGTTTAACAAATTTATTTAAAAGTCTTTAAAATGATAATGATTTTTTCTTTTTCTTTTTCCTTTTTAAAGTAATCTTTAGGCCCATAGGATCTGGTGAGAGTAGCCTAATCCATGATACTTACAGGTAAAATGAGGGAAAAGGGCCATGACCCCTTTCTTTATCTCATTTTCATCTTGGTAGATGAACAATGGCTCCAAGAGGTGGAGGCTAATCCTACCATTTGGGCTCTGGCAACTTTACTTCCCCAGAGACTCAATTCAGCATGTATTCCTCTGCTCTGTTTCTTTAAGTTCTGCCACTGCTTTTCCAGGAGCCTGAAAAATATTTATGTCCTTTTCCTTTCCATTTGCATGGACTATTTTCTTCCATTCTTTCACTTTCAGATATCCTATGATATCACCTATATGTGGAATCTAAAAAAAAAAAAAATACCGATGAACTTATTTGAAGAACAGAAACAGACTCACAGACTTTGAAAAACTTATGGTTACCAAACGGGACAGGTGCTGGGGGCAGGGGTAGGAGAGATGGACTGGTGGTTTGGGATTGGTCTATGCACACAGAAGCATATGGAATGTTTGGCCAGTGGGGACCTGCTGTATAGCACAGAGACCTCTACCCAATATTCTGTGATAATCCACGTGGGGAAAGACTCTCAGAGAGAATGGATATGTGTATGTGTATGACGGGGTCACTTTATTGTACAGCAGAAATTATCACAACCTTGCAAACTAACTATATTTTAATAAAACTTTAAAAAAACGTAGTCGTGTTCTTCCATGAATGTAAAACAAATCATAGGAAAATCCTTCCTTCACGTTATAGCACTAATTCTCCATCTCAAGGCTTTTGCCTTTCCCTTCCCTTCTAAGATGTCTTTTCTTTCTCACTCATTTATTCATCAACCTCAAGCAATCTGCCTTTCACACCATTTCTTCATGGAAAAGCCCCTCCCCAGGCCACAGGGGTCTCCATCTTACTCCATCCCATGGAGATTTATCCATCTTTATGGTACTACTCTTTGCAGGTAGAATCCCTACTGAAATCCTGAGCTCTTAGTGGCTGTGAAAACCCAACCTCCTGGCTTTCCTTGTCATCTTTTCTGTTCTTGGTCATTTTTTCCTTTCTCTCTCTCTCTCTTTCTTTCTTTCTTTCTTTCTTTCTTTCTTTCTTTCTTCCTTCCTTCCTTCCTTTCTTTCTCTCTCTCTCTCTCTCTCTCTCTTTTCTTTTTCGAAATGCCTGGGGGCATGCAGAAATTCCCAGGCCAGGAACTGAACCTGCATCAACTCAGTGACTATGCCAGGTCCTTAACCTGCTGACCCACCAGGGAGCTCCCCCTTGTTATCTTTTCTATATTTCCTTTCTTCTGCCCAGCCTTAAATATTAGTGCCCCCCAGGATTCTGCTGAAGGTCTTCTTTTCCTGCCTTTATTCATGTTTCTTAAAGAATTTAATCAGGCTGATGTTTCTCTTGGTGACGATTAGCATGGCCAGGGGCCAGAGTGTTTGGAAGAAAGAATGTAACAATTGGAGTCAAATTCACCTGTCTTTGAATTCTGGTTCTACCATTTACAACCCCACTAGTAGATGCACCAGCCACAATTAGCCTTACTCAACTTTCATGACTTCCACTATCTTTCTGCCGTAATGTTCTGAAATCTAGCTGTGCATTGCTTTCACTGGAAATCTCCAGTACGATGACCCACAGGCATATAAACTCATTATATGTGAGCCAGTATTTGGTTCTCCCACCTCCAGCTCTTCTCTTTTTCTAGTTTTCCTTCTCTTAATGATGGCTACTATCAAATGTTTAGGAACCATGTTGACCGTTCCATCTTTCTCTCTTCTTTTGTTAATTTTGTGTAATGTTAATATGTCCATTCTTCTCCATCTGCATTTCCACTTGAGCTCATCTTTGGCACTTTAGATCAAGCTGCCTAACCAACTCCGGATTATTGCATGAAGTATTCACAAAGGTCTGCTGTCTACCTGCCAGGTTTTCCTCGAGTCTGTTCTTTACAAAATTGACAAAATAATATTTCTAAAACACACATTCTTCAAAGTATCTTATTACCTTAAGGGAACAATTTAAGCTCATTAGTAAGAACATTGTTCATGAATGCTTTTTGCCTTTTTCTGCAGTCATTCCTTAATTGATGTCTATATGGAACTCCATGTGTTTCAAAGAATTTCCCATGCTTTCTTTTATCTTTTTGGCTTTACACTGGAATCTGTATTTACAATGAATATTCCCCCACTGATTCTTTACCTGCAGAATTCCTACTTGCATTTTCAAACCTTAGTCACTTGGTAGGAATGTAAACTGTTGCAGCTTCAGTGGAGAATAATTTGGTGTATCCTCATAATTAAATGTAGTATTACCATATGACCAAGCAATTCCAAAAGAATTGAAAACTGGGACTCAAACATACCTGCACAGGAATGTTCATTGTAGCATTATTTATAATAGACAAGGTGCAAACAACTCAAGTGTTCATCAATAGATAAATGGAGAAACTAAATGTGGTATAAACATATAATGGAATATTATTTAGCCCCAAAAAGAATGGGGTTCTGATACATGCTGTGGCTTGGGTGAGTCTTATAAACATTATGCTAAGTGAAATAAGCTAGTCACCAAAGGACAAATGTCATATTATATTTCTTGATATATCTAGAATAAGTAAATTCATAGAGAAAGAAAGTAACCTAGAATTTACCAGGGGTGGTACGAAGGAGAAATGGAAAGTGATTGCTTAATGAGTATAGAGCTTCTATTTAAAGTGATGAAAAATTTGGAAATAAATACTGGTTGGTGATGGTTGTACCGCACTGGATGTAATTATTGCCACTGAAGTGTACTAACATTTATTTCCTATAAACTCTCATTCGCTCCTGGTGGGACTGTCTTTTAGAAGACAGTTTGGCAGTTTCCCATGAAATTTCATATACTATTACCTCGTGATACCGCGCAATAGCCCTCCTTGACTCGAGTTAAAAACTTATGTTCACATGAAAATCTGCACATGAATGTCAGTAGTGGCTTTATTGCCCAAACTTGGAAGCAAGGTGGATAATTAAACTGCGGTACCTCCAGACAATGGAATATTATTCATCGCTAAAAGAAAATTGAGCTATCAAGCTATGAAAAAAGAGAAAAACCTTAAATGCATATTGCTAAGCAAGAGAACAAAACCACAAAGGCTACGTTTTCTGTGATTCCAACTATGTGACATTTTGGAAAAGAGAAAACGATGGAGAGTAAAAGGATCAGTGGTCACCAAGGGTCATAGGGGAGGGAGTGATGAATGGGCAGGCACAGAGAATTTTTAGCTGCTATGTAAGATACTACATGATAGCTCTATGACATACTACATCTGCAAAAATCTACAGAATGTACCACACCTAGAGTAAACCCTGATGTAAACTATGGACCTTGCCTGATAATGTGTCGGTGTAGGTTTATCAGCTGTATTAAATGAACCACTCTGGTTTGGGATTTTGATAGTGGGGGAGGCTTTGTATATATATATATATGAATTTCCTTATAGGAAATCTCTGTGCTTCTGCTCAATATTGCTATGAATCTAAAACTGAAAAAATAAGTCTATAAAATTATCTCCTCATTTCAGCCTCCATCCTATGCATCTAAAGTAACTCCTCTCCAACAAGAACCTACTCAGTTTTCCACCCTTCTAGTAAAACAAACCAGCAAGACCTTGTTCTCTCTCTCTCTTTAACCCAGCTACTACAATCCTGTCTCTATTGCTTTATCTCATTCCTTGTTCCTTGGAAGCGTGGGTGTCTATAAACTTGCTAGTTTCATCTCCTCCTTTCCCTTTCAATCCTCAGTCATCAACATTGTGGTTTCCATCCTTACTGAACTAACAATGCAGTCAACAGTGACTCATGTTGTCAAATTTAATAGGCATATTTTGGTCCTGATCTTATTGGACCTCTTTGCCAGCACTGACACTTTGTACTAATCTTCTAGAACTTTCTGTCTTGGCTTTTGAGGTGCCCTCTTCCCCAACTCCCTGACACTTCCTTCACAATGTCCTTCAAAACTACTCCTCTGCTTCCCTCTTGTGTTGACACCCCCCCACACACAAATGCCCTGTCTGTAACCCACCTTTCTTCACAGCACCTCTTTCACCCAGATTAGCAAATTCAGGCAAAATAGGTAGTGTGGTTTTTAAAGAATTCTTATATACAAATTATACTGAAGTCTACATCTTTGCCCCGACTTCTCCTCTCAACTCAAGACTCCAGCTTCGTCCTAAGATGCATCTCCATCTACAGACTCCATATTTACCCAGAATTCAATGTGTTTAAAACTGACTTTTTTAAAAAACTTTTTAAAGTATAACTGATTTACAGTATTCTGTCAATTTCTGCTGTACAACAGTGACCCCATCACTCTCACACACACACACACACACACACACGTACACACACACACACACACGTACACACACACACACACACACACACACACACACACACATATTCCTTTTCTCATACTTTCTTCCTTCATGGTCTATCCCAAGAGATTGGATATAGTTCCCTGTGCTGTACAGTAGGACCTTACTGTCTATCTATTCTAAATGTAATAGTTTGCATCTACTAACCCTAAATTTCCAATCCATCCCACTCCCTCCTCCTCCCCCTTGGCAACCACAAGTTTGTTCTCTATGTCTATGAATCTGTTTCTGTTCTGAGGATAGGTTCATTTGTGCCTTGTTTTAGATCCCACATATAAGTGATACCATATGGTATTTGTCTTTCTCTTTCTGATTTAGTTCACTTAGTATGAGAATCTTTAGTTGCATCCATGTTGCTGCAAAGGGCATTTTTTATGGCTGAGTAGTATTCCATTGCATGTATACCACATCTTCTTAATCCGTTCATCTGTTGATGGACACTTAGGTTGTTTCCATGTCTTGGCTATTGTGAATAGTGCTGCTATGAACATACACATGTATGTATCTTTTTCAAATAGTGTTTAAAACTGATTTCAATATCTGTTCGACTGACTCCAGCCACGTTACCTTCCTGTATTCTCTAACTTCTCAGTGTCACTAAATTCTCCTAACTTCTCCATGTCGCTAAATTCTCCGAACTTCTCTGTGTCACTCTCTGGCTCATGGGCTTCTCATGAAAGTTAAGTCAGTCAATATGCAATCATGTTTAGCACAGGTCCTGGCAAATATTTACATCTCAAAGAAATGCATACTGTTATTACTATTATTCTTCTTATCTCACCCAGCGATATCACTGAACCCCATAACAGCTAGACTATTGAAAGTCCTCACAAACTTCACCTTCTTCCCCAAGCCTCTCCTTATCCTCCATAATCAAATACCTACAAGATCTGGCTTCTTGCCACCTGTCCAGGCTTTACTCCCACCATTATGAATTTTGCTCTAGCAGAACTCAGATATTTAAGTTTTTGTTTTGTTTTTTTTGTTTTTTTCTTTTTAGAGCTGCACCTGTGGCATATGGAGGCTCCCAGACTTCGGGTCCAATCAGAGCTACAGCTGCCAGCCTACACCACAGCTACAGCAACGCAGGATCTGAGCTGCATCTGTGACCTACCCACAGCTCACAGTAAGGTCAGATTCCACTGCGCCATGACAGGAATTCCTGAGAATTCTTTAATTCCCTCTCTCTCTCTTCCCTTTTTTTTTTTTTTTTCCCCAGTTCCCTATGCCTGGAGACGTCTTCCTTTATTTCTTTACTTGTTTGATTTTTCTGTTGATTCTTCACGCTCTGCTCTGCATCGTGTCCTTCAAGGAATCTTCATTGTCTTTCAGTCCTTAGAATGATTGGACATCTATTCTCAGATTTGGGCAAGTGTCCTATGCTTTCCTGTATCTCACACAGCCTTCTGCATTGGACTGTGAGCTTGGAGAACTGGGTCTTATTCACCTTTGTTTTCCTTTCGCTCAGCAGAGTTCCTGGTATATATTGTGTAACTTAATAAATATTCGCTGAATTAAACTAAACTGTTGATTCAGCTTAAATATTGAATGATAACAACTTTGAAACCTTATGCTGTCTCCTCATATCTTTCAGGACCCAACTGTTTTGAGTTACGGGACCACAGATGAATCCCCATTAAATTTTCCCCAGGTTAAAGTCTATGTGTATGTGGAAAATTAAGGAGGAGGCCTTTTCAGATGCTCATATTCTCATTTTTAACTTGATGATCAAGACATTATAGTACATATTTCACTTGGGTGCAAAATTTTATATGTTCTAGAGAAGAGTCCCCAGAATCTGTATATTCATTAATAGGTACTCTTGGGTGTGGACTCTATATAAGGTATTTTTAAAATTTTTGCTTTAAAAAAAAGTGGTTTGCAATTTTCACTAATTACAACTACAGGAAAGCTCAATATGGCAGTATTAGAAAGCATGGGAATTTACAGGGTAAGAAAACAAAAATTAGCTATAATTCTACCATCAAAGATAAATACTATTACTATTTGGTGTAATGACCTTCCAGGATTTTCCATGGTTTTTCTCTACAAAAACACCACAATTTAGGAACTGTTTTGAGGTCTGTTTTATTTTTCTCTTAGCAACATAAGAAAGACATTTGTTCCACGTTGATAAAGATTTGCCTGTAATGCTATTTTTAAATGTCTGCTTGGTATTTTATTGCGGGGATATAATCCTTTGTTATCAAACATTAAGGTTGTTTCTAAAAATTGTCATGCCAGTTTTATGTACATATCTTTGCTATATCATCTATTTAGATATTCTTTGTGTGATAGAATACTTAGATATATATGTAAGTATAGCCTTTAGTCATACAAATACATCTCAGAATGTTCTCTTGTTTATGCTGATGTGTCTCTTGGAACACCGACACACGCACAAAAGTCCACAGTGATTTATATCTTTCAATTCTGCAGCTGAGATGAAAATAATACTTTTTTGCAGATTTTTGGTGCTGATTTTCAAGTGATTCATTTATGTAGGATTGGTAAGTCATGACACTTTATGTCCCACATTGTTTTATCCTTAAAATGGAACTAATAATATTTGCCTCCAACGTTTCTGGAAGACAAGAGAGTGTATTAAAGTATGGAGAAAAATGGTGCCACATGTAGTTTTCATGGTTGTTGTTTTCTAATTTTTCTCATCATTCTTCTTTATTGTAATTTATTTTTGGTATTGTTACTGCCCCGCCTATCTTATGAATGAATGGCTACTCTTAGGTACAATTTCCTTTGTGCTGGTGAGTGTCCTGTGAGTTTCTTTCTTTCTTTAAAATAAAGCTATATTTTGTGCTACACAGAAACACATAATAAATATATTTCTAAATTACATTTCAAAATGAGCTATTGTTTCAAAGTGAGCCTTAAAATATAGGAAATCTCTGAAGTGGAGGAAAAGATGAAACAGATGGATTAAATGAGATGTGGCCACCGCAGGGGACATTCTACTTCACACAAGTCCCAGAAATCTCAATGAAATCACTACATAATTTACGCACGTTCATAAATAATCCATCTCAACCTTTTTCTTTAAGGATTCAGTTTTCAAGTGCATAAACTAAGCAATCCTGGCGACCCACCTCCAACATGACATGGGGAAAATATATTTCAAGTTTAAAAAAAATGACTTCATGGGTTGTGGTTAATGGAATATTTGCTAGTTTCTTTATCGAGGCCAAAGGGACATTAGAAAATGCATACCCTTTGATCATTTATTAATGCACCCCTCTCTGTGCCTGTTAAAAATAATTTTAGCATTCAGGAATTGCCTTATGAGAGTGGAAGACACTTGAGAGGATGGCTGGACTGTATTTTGAAAAGTGCTTTTATATCCTGGCTGAACTGTGCTACATAATCCTTGCCCTTGCTATAATTAGACACAGGTATCACTATTACAACTGCAGTTTTAGTAGTGGGATTAAAAATTAGCAGAGGAGGTAAAAAGTAGTGGTTTGCTCCTCGCATGGTCCAGAGTCTGCACAAGGAGAGGGAACATTGGGGTCTGATGCAGAATTCTAGCATCCCACCAATCAGGTCCTCATTCCAAGATCAGAAGTATCTTCCAGTATCAGAGAGCACAGACTTCCCTTCGTTGATGGATGAGGGTCTTGCCTTAGCCAGGAGAGGGCCTCACATGTGCTTAAAAACTAGGGATTAGCTCTGTGGTGACCAGACATGCTCATCCCTATCTTCCCTGAGAGTTATTCCACGGACAAAGAGAAAGAACATTCATCATCAGTGAAAACACAGTTCACTTCCGTCTTCTCACACACAGGACTGGCCTCCCAAATGTGCACATCTGGAAATCTTATCTAGGCCTGTGTAATGACCAGCATTTAAGCATAATCTCTGGGTAAGTGAATTCAGCTGAGAGGAGTTTGCCTTTCGACTTTTCCTGTCTGAAGCCTTGGCACTCTGCGCTTTCTTGTGTTAAATTTTATCGTCTGCGCAAGAAAATTAATAGGAGCAGGACATGAGACTCTCAGCAGATGATGTTATAGAGAAGACGGTTTTGCTTCTTGCAATAATATTGTATAGACTGGATAGCACCAATGGACAGCTCAATAGCTTCCAAGACTCTTGAGTCAGCTTTTGTGGTCTTTCGGACCAGAATGTCTTCTGAGTTCATGGGTGTATGTTCATGAGAAAGGGTGGGTATTGCACAAGGGCCTGGGATTTGTTTTCTTTGTGTATTATGGGTGAAGAGTCTTCCATAGAGTCTGGCAGATTATCTCAGTTAATACAGATGATGAACCTGATGGTCAAAGGGTGAGGTGACATGCTAAAGAAGTGGCGTGGCAGATGTCAAAGACCACGTTTATAGCCTTGTAAGTTTCCATTACAACTTCTTTCACAAATATTGTGTGTGGAGCTCAAGACTCCACCAATAGGATTTGTTGACTTTTTTTTTTTTTTTAAATCCACTTGTAGGTTCTCTATATCTGTGTGTCTGCTTCTTTTTTGTTATATTCATTATTTTTTTAATTTTTTAGATGCCACAAATATGTGATTTCATACAGTATTTGTGTTTGTCTGACGTATTTCACTTAACATCATGCCCTCCAAGTCCACCAATGTTGTTGCAAATGTCATTATATCATTCTTTTTTAAGGGCCAAGTAGTTTTCCACTCCGTAGAAGATACATATAAATATACCTATCTATATATATATATATATCTTCTTTATCCATTCATCTCTCGATGGATACTTAGGTTACTTCCATGTCTTGGCTACTGTAAATAATGCTGCAAAGAACATTGGTATGCATGTATATTTTCAAATAAGTATTTCCCTCTTTTTTTGGAGGTATACCAGGCGTGGAATTTCTGGGTCATAGGGTAGTTCTATTTTCAGTTTTTTGAAAAACCTCCATACTGTTTTCCACAGTGGTTGCACCAATTTACAGTCCCACCAACAGTGTATGAAGGTTCCCTTTTCTCCTCATCCTTGTCAACATTTGTTATTTTTGTGTTTTTTGATAATAGCCATTTTGACAAGTGTGAGAGCAGGTCTCTATTGACTTTTTTCTTCTGTCAAATTGCCGGAGAAAAGGATTGGAAAGCCATCTCTGCTGATGGAGAGATCTAGTATATATGAAAAGACCACGTGGAAAGCCATGGGCAGCTGCCGGCTTGGTGGTAGTTAATGTTGTCAAGGGTCCAGACTAAAGGAATCACATTTCTTTGCCTTGCAGGGGCTTCCATATGAAAGGTCATTGGTGGACTTAGTGTGTGGAGCAGTGCTGTGGGTGGTTTCATCACAGGCCCCTTTCCAACCCGAGTTGCTTTTTTTCTTTTTACAGCCAAACCTGCGGCATACGGAAGTTCTCAGGCTAGGAGTCAGATCAGAGCTGCAGCTGCCCGCCTACACCATAGCCATGGCAATGCTGGATCTGAGCCGCATCTGTGACCTACACCACAGCTTGTGGCAACACTGGATCCTTAACTCACTGAGCAAAGCCAGGGATAGAACCTGCATCCTCAGGGACACTGTGTCCTTAGCCTGTTGAGCCACATTGGAAATTCTCAGAGTTGCTTATAATTTCATCTGTAGTTTTGCAGAGGTCCTGGTCTTTTATTGAAAGCTCAGAGCCCCTGAATAATGACAGATGAAAATGGAAAGAAATACTTCTAAAGGGAGACTTGCTACTTCTTGTGGTTTCTTTTAGAAAACAAAGTATTTCAGTTTTATCAGGATGTTACTCAGTGTATTGCTTTAGTTAAGAGCTTGGGCTCTGCATTCGGAGATTAAATTGTAGTTCTGCCAGGTCTTGGCTCTGTGACCACGGCAAGTTGTTTAACCTGCCTGAATGTGTTCTTTTGTGTGTAAAATGGAGCTGTTTGTAACTCCTTACCTTAGAGGATTATCTTGAAGGTCAAGTAAAAGAATGATGTTAAGGTACTTAGCACAGTACCTGGTGACAGTGCTGTTGTTGATTGTTCTTTTTATGTGTTAATATTATTTCAAGTGTTTTCAGAAAATGTTTACAAAAATGTTCAGCAAAAGTATCAGAAGGTGATATCCTCTATTGTTGAAACTTTAGAAAAATATCAATGACTACAAATGGAGGCAGGATGGTTGAGACTGCAGACCTTGCATGTAGAGTCTGACAGGTCTGGGTTCAAAGGTTGGCTCACCTTATCTCTGTGTGATCTTGGGGATTTTTTTTCCTTAACCCTTCTAAAACTTAGCTTTCTCATTTAGTTCTAGTATTCTCAGTGTGCCCTAAGGATTAAATGAGATAGGTGCTATAAAGTTCTCAGTCCTGAAACATAGTAAAGAGGTCAATACATAAATAGTGTGAGGAAATAAATACAGTTGTGCCAGTGTGATGAGATTATTAACATTTAAAAATTTTTTTTGGCTGTGCCCATGGCATGCAGAAGTTCCTGGGCTAGGGATCAAACCCGTGCTGCAACAGTGGCAATACAGGACCCCCAAAATGCTGAGTCATAAGGGAACTCCATCGTTTTTATTTATTTATTTATTTAGCTTTTTTTCTTTTTTAGGGTCTCTCCTCAGCATATGGAGGTTCCCAGGCTAGGGGTCTAATCGGGGCTGTAGCTGCCAGCCTACACCACAGCCACAGTAACGCCAGATCCTTAACCCACCAAGCAAGGCCAGGGATTGAACCCGCAACCTCATGGTTCCTAGTCGGATTTGTTTCCACTGCGCCACGAAAGGAACTCCCAAGGTTTTAATTTAAACGGAATCTATCTTAGTGTCTGAGCTTACACTTAAGTCTTTAATCCATTTCGAGTTTATTTTGATGTATGGTGTTAGAGAATGTGCTCATTAAAATCTTTAAGATGCAGTTGTCCAGTTTTCCCATCACCACTTATTGAAGAGACTTTTTTCCACTGTATATTCTTGCTTCCTTTGTCATATCATATGTCATTTATATGTGGAATCTAATAAAAAATGATACAAATGAACTTATTTACAAAGCCAAAACTGACTCACAGATTTCAAAAACAAACTCCAAAGGGGAAATGTGGGGGTGAGGGATAAATTAGGAATTTGGGATGAACATAGACACACTACTATAAATAAAATAGATAATCAACAAGGATCTACTGTATAGCACAAGGAACTCTAATCATTATTCTGTAATAACCTATAAGGTAAAAGAATCTGAAAAAGAATGAATCTGTGTACATATATAACTGAATCACTTTGCTATACACCTGAAACTAACACAGCATTGCAAAGCAACTATACTCCAATAAAGCAAAAAATTAAAAAATAAAATAAAATCACTATACATGGGAAAAAATTAAACAGAATTTATCTGACACTGTTTTTACAAAGTTTATCTTAGTGTAAAAGTGGGAACCCCTCCCCAAAATCCATGCAACCCACGTCTGTCCTTAGAAATGAGTCCATGTGAGAATTATGATTTTAATATATACACCCATGACTCTTAGGATCATTTTTAGTGGATATGGCCTTAAAATATCCAAGGAAGTCTATCTTGTGACAACCCCAGACTGAAGATGACAAATCAAAGGAAGCGAGAAGAGGAAATGGATTGTTTTTTGTGCATATGGAAACATGACTAGTGTTTGGGAATATGCTTTTCCAGATGAGGAAGTTGAATTCTAAAGAGAAGCTCATTCTGTTCCCTGTGGGAAGAGGGATGACAGGTCCATCCTTGTGAATGGAAAAGTGAAGGAAGCGGGGTGACGATCCCAGTAATGTCATCGCTATCATTTCGGCCCCCTGAGGTCCTGCGAGAAGCCCACGCTGCTCTCAGCCTCCAAGCTTATGGTGTGGAATCCATGAGTCAGAGCCCGGGACGACCCTGGCAAACACCTTGTCAAAACTTCTCGTTGTTTACAGCGTGGGGCAGTGAATTGCCCCTTCACGTAGCTGATAAGTGGAGTAAATACTGTTTAAGCTTTCTCTCACAGCTCCTCGTCTAGCACATTTTTTTTTTTTTCTTTTTAGGGCCACATCTATGGCATATGGAAGTTCCTGGCTAGGGGTTGAACTGGAGCTGCAGCTGCCAGCCTATGCCACAGCCAAGGCAATGCCAGATCTGAGCTGCCTCTGTGACCTAGGCGGCAACTTGCAGCAATGCTAGATCCTTAACCCATTGGGTGAGGCCAGGGATGGAACCCTCATTATCCTCATGGATACTAGCCAGGTTCTTAACCTGCTGAGCCTCAGTGGGAACTCCTAGTCTAGCTCTTTTTACCCTCCCTGGGTTCTCCATCTCCAGGCGGTTTTGAAGAAATTCCTTAGGGAGAGGGAAGCAATCAATAAAGAAATTAAGATTATGTGAGAGCCTAAGGCAATTCCTTATCCCCTCTGAATTTCAGTTCCCTTAACTGCAAAGCTTCAGTGAGAAAAGTCTTTGTACCATCAGCTCAACAACAGTAATGCTGGGCACTTACTATGGGTCAGGGATTACTAACTGCTGTCTTACATAAATACCTCATTTAATCATCACAACAACTCTGCAAAATAGATACTATCATTATTCCCGTGTTATAGATAAAGGTTACAGAGGTAAAATAAATTTCCGAGTGTCATACATCGTTAAAAGATAGAGGGAAATTGTAGAGGGGTGTGATGCCGAAATCCACATTCCCAGGTACTGCGATGTTCTGTCTGCCTCCATAGTGGCTTCTCCATAAAAGGAAGCCACACTGTCATGGCCACCTTCACCCAAAGGTATGTGGCAACCTGAGTGATGATGGCATGGCTGTATGATGGGGGCTTTGCCTGTATCTCTGAACCAATCAAGGTAGGATGGTGACGTTTCTAATAACTAACCAGTGATGTGTCTCTGGTTGTTTGGGTCGTTCATGTGGTTTGAATGTCTAGGTAATGGCAAAAATGGCTCTTGATAAATGAGGAGAAGTTTCCCAAATTAAGGAGCATTCTAGGAAGGGATGCTTCCGCCTTCAGAAGGGAGAAAAAGAAAGACATTAATGTTTGTGAGTTGCCAGCTCTTTATTGGCCAAGTACTTTGCCATTTGATTTGCATAGTTCTCTCAATTAAATCTTACATAGCCCATGAAGGTAGTTTTGTTTCGTCGATAAGTTCACTTAAACCTAGAGAAGGGAAGTATCATACCCGAGGTCACGCAACAAAGTGAATAGTAGGGGGAAGATTTAAACTTGTCTGTCGGTCCCCAATGGCCACAGTCTTCCCATATCACACTTCCTGACTTGTTTATGTGTATATTTTAACCTCTCTCAGCCATATAGAGACCAGCACATGCTCCCCATGACACCACCCACTCCCCACCGCCCCCCACACCCTGCCTGTCAGCTCCCCCAGACTGTGTCCTCATCGTCTTTCACATCAAGTGGGAGCTGTGATGAGTCCTGTGCTTCTCCATCATCATTAGATTGCTTCTTAGAAACTGGCAAGGCTAGAGAGACAGTGTGTGCTGCTGGGGGTTCTGGATCACTGCACTAAAGCACTGCATCATTCATTCATCTATGCTGTTGTGTAGGCTAGTTGTGCTTCAAGAGAAAGTGGTGACTCCTTGGCATAAAATCCAGAGGAGCTTGCGGAGTGTCCTCCACTGGGCATTTAAATCTCAAGACAGGCATCAATGTTGCCCTTTGAACAGGTGCTGCCGCCGAGGAATGGGGGAATGGCCAGAAGATGTGGAATTCACCCAGATGCCTGTGGGTGTCCCCAGGAGGCAAATAGGAGCTTCTCCATCAGAATCCAGGGCTCACTCTCAGGCCCACTCACTGGCCTCAAATCATCAGAGGGAGAAAGAAAGACGTGGCTTGTAATTTGCACTGAGGTATATGGAGCTTGGTGCGCTGCTGTCATTCATTTATTCATTTAATTATTCATTCATTTCTTTCACAGGCCTTGCAATTCTATTGTGTGTTAGATGCTGAGCTGAACCAGGGAACCAGACACAAACCCAGGGCTTGTATATGGAGTGATCCATTGAGTGACAATGCTTCACTACCTTTTTATCTGTTGTGACTCATGGCATGTGCAGTCTTAGGCAAGCAGTGATGGTTATTGCTCCCCTTTGTTGAATGGTTCGTTACTCTAGTGCATTAGAAGACTCTGGGCAAGGACGAATAACAGATCAGGACCCGTGGTCCACCTGTTACCAGGCAACGTCTTTCGTACACCTCACATTGAAGGGTCCCACCTTGAGTCACTGTGTCACTCAAAGCCATTTGGCTGTCTTTTCTGCTGTAGCCAATTTGAGCCCCTTACCATGTCTATCCTCTGGAGCAGGACTCGGAGCTCCCCTTCACAGAAGCTCAGGCACTGTTCCGACACAGTCTGTTATTCACAGCCTCATTCGTCCATGCACCGGGACAGAAATCAGACGTGTCTGAGGATGCATTCTGGGCCTGCCACGTGTTAGCAGGTGATGAAGGACAGTCCATTAGTGCCAGAGCTTTGATGACGTCCTCCGTAAGAGGGGATCGCTTGCTCTGCCTCGGAGGTCAGCTGGGAGCCTTCAGTGAGATGAAGGAGATGCTCCAGCAATTACTGTTTCACATCAGTTCTTTTGCTACCCAGGAAAGCACGTTTGGAAATATTTGACTCATGGAATAAAAACCCTCCTGCACTGGGCCTGGTTTATTCTCTACCCCCACGAGTAGAGAGTGCATAGCTCTTCCTATCCCAGCGTTTGGTGTTGACTAACTCTGGTTAACTCTGTCCGCCAGACTGGGACACCATACCTGAGAGTCAACGTGAATTTGTTCTCGTATCTGTAGCTCGGTTCAGGCCTGCCATGTGGTAGGTAATTCATACATGCTTGTTAAATTAAAGGATGTCTCAGTGTCGGAACCCCACTGCGAAATGCCAGGCACCTCCATGACTTTATCTCTATGATGATATTTGAATCTCGTCACCCTCAGATTAGATAGTACCTCCTGAGACGCTTTCATTTCCAGAGCTGTTATCTTTTTAAGAAAATAATAATTTAGAAAGACTCTGTATTAAGAATGCCATTTCAAACTGCTTGACTGTCTTGGAGTGTAGCCATTTGATTATACAGCTAAGACTGATATTATGAAATCCTGCAGCTTTCTGGGAAAACCCAGAAGGCTCATACTTGATTATAAAATCAAGTTTGCCACAATTGGAACAGTGCTTGTGTCAGCAGAGTTTCTTTAATGAGAAGGTGATTTGAACCGAAATGTCCGCATTATTTTGTTTACTCGAGGTCTAAGTATGTAACTCGCTTCATGCTTCATTCAGTCACATTAAACCCTTCCTGTAAACCATCTTATTCAAACACAGAATTTTTTAAATTTAGTGAATTCCAAGTGCCTGGAAATACACATTTTTTAATTTATTCTTAGTTTAGGGATTAAAAAAACTGAGGCTGAGATGAAAATGAGTACAGGTTAAAGAAAGGCCCCAGGAGTTCCCATCCTGGCGCAGTGGTTAACGAATCCGACTAGGAACCATGAGGTTGCCGGTTCGATCCCTGGCCTCGCTCAGTGGGTCGAGGATCCGGTGTTGCCGTGAGCTGTGGTGTGGGTTGCAGACACACCTTGGATCCCGTGTTGCTGTGGCTGTGGTGTAGGCCAGCGGCTACAGCTCCGATTCATCCCCTAGCCTGGGAACCTCCATGTGCCAAGAAAAAGGGAAAAAGACAAAAAAAAAAGAAAAGAAAAAAGAAAAGCCCCAAAGTCAATACAGCACTAATTTGGATTAACAAGCAGAAAGTAAATTAGTGAAAAGTCAGAGTATGTGTTATAAAAATACAGGATTATTGTTTCCAGTGACATAAAATTAGACAGAGAAATGGCTTCCTTGATATGTTCTACATAGCAAATTATTTGATAATAAGAAAGAAGGATTTAAAATTAATATGTTTTTAAGCAACATTGATCCTGTAAGTGAGAACAGTCACTAAAATCATAAGCCGAACTACTGAGTTTTCCCCATCACATAAAATATTAAAAATGGGGGAATCACTGATTAATAATAATAACAGATATTAAAATAATAGGAAGAAATAATCACGGTGGTCTTAGGCCAGACCCTAAGGATTACATGACTCCCGTGTTGGTCCAGGCTTGCCTTCCCCATATGAACCCTCTAGCGGCAGGGTGGGAGGCATCTGTGCACAAAGAAGTCTTGCAGGGCACTCGTTATTACTCAGGATTTGGGTCCAATCATTTATTTATTTATTTATTTATTTATTTTGGCTTTTTGCTATTTCTTGGGCCGCTCCCACGGCATATGGAGGTTCCCAGGCTAGGGGTCTAACCAGAGCTGTAGCCACCGGCCTACGCCAGAGCCACAGCAACGCGGGATCCGAGCCGCGTCTGCAACCTACACCACAGCTCACGGCAACGCCGGATCCTTAACCCACTGAGCAAGGGCAGGGACCGAACCGGCAACCTCATGGTTCCTAGTCGGATTCGTTAACTACTGCGCCACGACGGGAACTCCGGGGTCCAGTAATTTAAGCTGGACCAGACGAAGCGCTGCTTTTTTCCTAGGCTGAAATTTTTTCCTCGAGTGAAATCTCTCAGAAAGAACACAGTAAGACCTATGCTTGCAACTTTTCCCAAGCCCAGAGAAAAGCTTTCTATCATTCTTCTTAGTGGGAGAAGAGGCCAGCCAGAACAAAATAGAGACAGAAAGTGAAGCTTGGGAGAGAAGGAGAGCGTTGGGTTCCCCAGTGTGTAGCTGGCCTGGCCCAGGCTCGTCCTCTTGGCCTTGCCATGCATTCAGGAGAATGAATGGAGGTGAGGGTTGGTAGCAAGAGAGATTGGGAGAGAGAGGAGAGGGAATGAATAAGAACAAAAGCTAATAAACCTCAGATATTCTTCCTACTCAGAGACAATGGAAAAAATAAAAGAGAGAATGAGGTCAAATTAGAAACAAGGATCATTTAATTCTAACTAACTAACTAGCTGAAAGCAAAGGCTCCATGCCAAAAACATGTTGTGAGACTTCATCTAGCTACTGCGGGTCTCCTTGCTCTTGAGCTGCAGAAGGGAAAGGCAGAGAGAATTCCCCCTGAAGGCTGGGACCAATTTCATGTATTTTCTCCTCAGGCCCTTGGAGTCCTATTATCAGACCCATTGTACAGATGATGCAACTGAGTTCCAAAGAAGTTAGGAAACTGGCCCAATCCACAGAGTCTGTAAGCCATGGAGATTCTAACCAAGTCTGTCTGACTCTAAAACTTCTAAAATCAAATCTGGCAACAAGTCCAGCACCCTGTGACCTCTAGCACCAGACTGATAAACAGTTGTTGGATGAATAAATTCACAGAAGAATCCATCTGTTTTTCTAGCCTGAGAGTCAGTGATCCCTATTCTTAGGGTTGCTGTAAAGATGAAATGACACAGCTAAAAGAAAAAACTATAGATGAAACATAATGACTCCTAAAGGGCTGAAATAACTTCCTACTGAATTAAAAAGAGGAGCTAGGACTCCCCCCCACACACCTTAATCTGCAGTCTTTGAGGTAGATGGCAGAACGAGCAAGTATTCTTTTCTGCCTAATCTGAGGAATCTAAGGAGGAATAAGACTAGGCAGTCCTGTGAGGTGACTGTGACCTCTCTGATAGTCTTATGTTCATGTACAAATAGGTACTCTTTTTTTCTTTTTATGGATGCAACTGATGCTTATGGACGTTCTCAGGCTAGGGGTCAAATCAGAGCTGCAGGTGCCAGCCTAAGTCACAGCCACAGCAACGCCGGATCTGAGCCACACCTGTGACCTACATGGCAGCTTGTGGCAATGCCATATCCTTAACCCACTGAGCAAGGCTGGGATCTAACCTGCATCCTCACGGACACTTTGTGGGGTTCTTAACCCACTGAGCCACAAAGGGAACTCCCACAATGGGAACTTTAAAGTGCCTTCCAGCGTTTAGTTCCCTAAAGAAATGGAAAAATTCTTCCTCGTTATCTTCTGCACAGGATTATCTTACCTGCCTGGTGCTTTTCTTCACTAAGTACAAAGCTAGCAATTCAAAGATGAATAATCCCACTTTCAAAATAAGTAAAGGATTAGTGGATTTTTGCTTCCTCTGTAAACACAAATCGACTGAGACACATGAGGAAGCTCCACGGCCAATCATGGTTACTCCGAGGCTCAGCTTGATCTGAAGCAAACCTTCTGGTGTATGAGACCCCCATGCAATACTCGGCAAGGGTTAAGTGTCTGCTTACTTTGCACGTTTCAGTAAGACTCAGAGCCTTTTTGAAATTGCTAGTTTTTCCGTAGCATTTAAATTATGACTGATTTTGGGAGTTCCCGTCGTGGCGCAGTGGTTAACGAATCCGACTAGGAACCATGAGGTTGCGGGTTCGGTCCCTGCCCTTGCTCAGTGGGTTGACGATCCGGCGTTGCCATGAGCTGTGGCGTAGGTTGCAGATGCGGCTGGGATCCCGAGTTGCTGTGGCTCTGGCGTAGGCCGGAGGCTACAGCTCTGGTTAGACCCCTAGCCTGGGAACCTCCATATGCCACCGGAGCAGCCCAAGAAATAGCAAAAAGACCAAAAAAAAAAAAAAATTATGACTGAATTTGGAGCGATTTGGCAGAGACCCTCAAAAATATTTACAGCTTCATCAGGGGTTGCCTAGATAATTCAACTCTGGGGTCTAAACATATATTCTCTATGTTAATCTTGACCCCCAACCTCTCCCCTTTCCTGTAGATCAATACCCACTTGTTCCTCCACCCACCACATATAATCCCCACAAAATACCACTGTTTTCTTTGCCTCACTCTCTCTAAACAAAGAAGTTGTCTTAGTCCTGGGGAGAATTTGATTTCAATCAAAATATTCTTCCTTTTTGCTTTTGCTATACTTCTTTTATCTCTTGGAAGGACCTGTTTTATCTCCACTTTCTTATCTTCTACTCCAAGAGACACCTCCATTTTCACAGCTGAACTCCGAGAAAACACAGAAAAATTAGCATGTTTTATTTGGATCCAACTGATAACAACGCCAACAGAATTCATCCTAAGGTGTTAATCTCCTCTTCTCTCCTTTTTTTTAACCAGCTTCATCATTCATCTTTGTCACCCAAGGTGGGAGATCCACCTTTGAGGGCACATTTGGTCTGCAGACTTGATAAGAGAACTTTATAACTTGCAATCCTGATTCCCATATTTTATTCATGATTTTGATACCCCTAGTCATTATTTCCCGCAACCTTCTATTCAAAGGCAGCAGGTTAATGTATGTGATAGATTTCTCTGCTAATGGCTCTAACAATGGACTGGCCTGGCTGGAGGCGGCCTCTGACAAACAGTATTAGGCTCTTGGTTGGAGATGCCATTGTATGGAGACAAGTCAAAGAAACTTAAACTATTTGATGGACTGTGCTCAACCCCGTTACATTTCTAAAATGTGAATTTTAAGGATCAGAATTAAGCTTATTTTAAAATTGTAGTTCATAACCTGACTTTTGTAGCATTTTAGGGGGATGGATCTAAATTCGTTTTATAAAAGATTAACTGGAACATTCTTACATGCCAAACATCAAACTAATTAATGCTGGACTGGAAGACCTGTACCAGACTCGGTTATGCCAGTAATTATCTGTGTGACCTTAATTATTTTAATTAATTTCTTTGGGTCTTAGTTTTCAGAGGACTGTTTGAGGTCTTTGATAATAGATGATCAGCAAGTACTGCTGAGTGAATGTGGTCGCACTTAAAATCCCCTGTGCAGCCAAAATTTCATTTGCCAATCCTGTAAGTAAAATTGCCTCTTCTCTCTATTCCTATTCTCATTCTTTGAGTTCAGATCACTATACTTGCTCTCCAAGATTATGTCAACCATCGCCTAAATGTTTTCCTCTTTCTGATTTTGCCCCCTCCGTTAGTGTCTCTTTCACAATGCGACCGGAACGACATTTCCGGAACACACTGGATTGTTACTTTCAAAATTAAGGTTTCTGCCATAGCCTAAGGTTTGTAGTCCCCCCCCCCCCATTCCTATATTGAAATGCTACCCCCTGTCGTGGTATTTGGAACTGGGGTCTTTGGGAGGTGATTAGGGCATGAGGGTGCAGCTTTCACGAATGGGATTAGTGCCCTTATCCCCAGAGCGTTCCCTCCCCGCTCCTGCCATGTGAGGTTATGGCAAGAGGATGGGCACCTATGAAACAGGAAGTAGATCCTCAGCAAACACCACCTAAGTTCCCTCTCTCTAGAATGTGAGAAGTAAATGTTTGTTTAATCCATTCAGTTGATGGTATTTCTGTTATAGCAGCCATGCTGACTAAGGCAGTTCCTCTTTTGTCCCTGTTACTATACTGCAGGTTCCTTGTCATCCCTTAGAACTGGCTGCAGGTTACTTCTCCAGCTTCCTTTCCTCACGACTCCTTTCCTTTTTGAAGACTTTAAGCTACTAGGGGCTACAAGGGATTTTTAGATGTTCTTTCACCTCGTTGCATATGACATTCTTTCTCCTTAAAACACTAGTGTCTCCTCCCTGACAAGCTGGTTCTTCCTGGAACCAAGCCAGGTCCCTAGGGGGCCTTCCCAGAACAGACCCCATTCCATGTCCTCTGCTTACCTCTTGTCTGTAGAAAAACTTTAGCCTCCTAGGCCTTTCCAGAATTCCAAAGAGTAAGGTTAATCAGAGAAGTAAGAAAATGCAGGGAGAAAGGAGGACAGTCAAACAAGAGAAAATAATAAAAATTCAGCTATTCAACAAATCAAGGACCTTTAGTTCCTCTTCAAGGACCGTAGATGATCTTCTGAGCCATGTCCTTTGAGTTGTTTTGCAGATACCGAAACCTCTGCTGGGTGCAAGAAGTTAACTCTATGCTACCCACAAGCACGTGGACCCCAGACTAGTTGGAGCCAGAAGTTGATGATGTTGACTCCTGATTCCCTCACCACCGACCAATCAGAGGAATGGTCACAAGCTGTTCACACACCCCACAGTGCCCTCTCCTTCAGGCCGCATTTAAAAACCTTTCCCTGAAAGCCTTTCTGAGAGTTCAGGCCTTTTAGGCACTAGCTACCTGGACTCCTTGCTTGGCATCTCCAGTGAATGCTGCCCTCTGCCTCACCACAGCCTGGTGTCAGTGGATTGGCTTTACTGCACCCAGGCAAGCAGACCCGAGTTTAGTTCAGTTAACATTCCACTCATCCTTCAGCTCATACCTTGCAAGTTGCTTCTCTAAGAGGCCTTGCTGATATCCTGCATTTGGTGTTGCCATGACTCTCGTTTCCTCACCTCTGACAGCGGGTTTTAAAATTGTAGTATAATAGCCAATTTCTTAGTCTGTAACTGTCCCTAGACTGTAAGTTGAATTGAGGGACAGAAACTGCATCTGCATCGACCACCGTGGAAACAACAGTCCATAGCAAAGTGCCTGGCATATTATATATGTTTGTAAATGCATTAATAAATGCAAGATAGGAAAGGCTGCTGCTATGTTCTCTCATTCTTTTGCCATAGAACATGGAAGCAAATGTGTTCCATGATACAAAATGCATTATATCTGGTGTATAAAGCATTTTATACATACAGAGAAAATAGGAAACGAGAGAAAAGAGACATATGCACATATTAAGAGATGGTAATAAATGAATGATTTCTTTCTTACTAATTACCATGCAGGCGCACGAAGTTAAAAATGGTATGTCCTCTATTATGCTCACATACCTTAAATTGTATTAATAGGCTCTCTGGAGTGCTAAATGAATAGTATCACGCTCTTCTGGGAAAAAAAAATAGTCGCTTTCTAATAATGAACTAGCTGTGAGACATTAGCATCTGTGGGGAAAGATATTTAGAAAAAAAAATTAAGCAGATATTAAGCCAAAACTTCATTTTCTTTTGTTTCATATGTTCAGAGGAGAAACTCAGTTACATAGTTTCAGATGGCATATGAAGATTGTTTAGTAGGTTTTTGACATGGTACAGAAATCCACGTGAGGATGGGCCTGGAGGGATGCTTCAATTATATTTCAGTTGCTTGAACTGTGGTTTGTTTGGGGTTTTTTTTTTTTTTTTTTTTTTTTTTTTTTTTTTTTTTTTTTTTTTTTTGTCCGTAGCTATTTCTGGAATGGTTCATTCTCTGGTTTAATATTTTGAAGTTAGAGCCAAAGAGATGGGCTGATTAATTGGATGTGAGTGTCAGAGAAAAAAAAAAAATCAGTCAAAGATGCCTGTAAGTTTTGGCCTGAGCAAATGGACAGATGGCAGTGCTAACCACAGGGAGAAAGAAGGCTGAAGATAAAAGAGCTTTGGGGGAGAAGATCCGATTCAGCGGCATTCATGTGAAGATGCATGCGAACGGATGTTGAGTAGGCAGGGGATAGATGAGTCTGGATCTTGGGAGAGATATCTGTGCCATGAGCACAGGGTTTGTAACTTGTTGGAGACTCATGGGCAGGTCCATGATACCCACAGCTCTGCGACTAGGTAAGGTCACTGAGGGCGTGAGCATAGAGAACAGAGAGGAACCAGGATGGAGCTGTGGAGCACTCCAACCGGAGAGGTAAAGGAAGAGGAAGAACCAGCAAAGGAGAGTGGGAAGAGGGGAGCAGCGAGGGAGAAGGAACACCGGGACAGAGTGGAGTTCCGGATGCCAAGGGAAGAAGTTGCATCTGGGAGGAGCAAGTGATCCTCTGTGCTTAATATTAATACTGACGGTAGATCCACAAGTGGAAGCCGGAGAATTGGCCATTAGGCTCGCAATGTGGAGGTCATGGGTCATTCTGAGAAGAACGAGGGAGGACAGAAGGTCCCCAGGGGAGTGGGTTGAAGAGAGACTGGGAAACAAAGAATTGTAGATTGAAAATGCACACCACGTTCTCTGATAGATGTATCATATATTTTAAAGAATTTGTGACCCATTTCTGAATGATCCTTTTCTGGCTTCTTTACATATTAAGCATTCCAGGGACCAACAGTCACTCTTTTTTCAATGAAAAAAATTCCCGAGTAACAAAAATACAATGTATATGAGTAGCAGTGAGGAAGCATGTGGGTTTTAGTGATGGCTAAATATACCACAATCCACCTACAAGCTTGCTGGTTACAGGGATTTTATTTTAAATGGCATTTGCCATGAAGGTATTGGCAGAAAAAATACCAAACGTCTTCGTGAAAATCGTAGGTCTCTTGGTTTCTCTAATGTATTTCCAATGAAATCTAGGAACTAACTTCTTTGTTCTGTGTCAGTTCAGCTACTTTATTTTATTTTATATATTTTTTTTCTTTTTAAGGCTGCACCTGCTGCATATGGTAGTTCTCAGGCTAGAGGTCGAATTGGAGCTGTAGTTGCCGCCCTATGCCACAGCCATGGCGATGGGGGATCCGAGCTGTATCTGTGATCTACACTGCAGCTTGAGGCAGTGCTGAATCCTTAACCCACTGAGCAAGGCCAGGGATCCAACCTGAATCCTCACAGGTTGGATTCTTAACCGGCCGAGCCACCATAGGAATTCCAGTTCAGCTCTTTTAAAGCCTTGAACATTCAATGAAAGGCTCCTCTTTACTTACTGGGTTTAGAGAGGACATTGCGGACTGGGATAGAAATGGAAAAAAGCTCTGAGTTTTCGGTAGCTGTTGTACCAGCTCTGAAATAGGCAAGATGTTTGTTAGCTAGTTCTTTGTGCCATGATCACAAAGTTTAAAGATTCTCTTTGCCACAGGGCTTCATCCTTCAATTAGGGTGTAGGTATCCATCCCTATTGGCTAGGGTTCCAATCAGCTGCTCAAAGCGAATGGTCTGAAATTAGTCTTCAGTCCCCATTTGTATGGCATGGGGTCCTCGGGAGTAAGTTAACCCCATGGGTGCCTCTGTAGGTATTAACGGTGGTCTCTCCCCCCGTGTGTCTGGTCTGTGTAGAGAATGATCCTGTGACTCTCTCCCATTCCATGCTAGAGGGGCAGCTTGGTCTACTCATTCTCAAGGAAAGGATCTTGGCAAGAAAACAGATGTCCTTCCCTCAGGCATTCCTGCTCTCATCAAAGACCAGAGCAGTTCAAGATACTTCTGTTGGGAAATTCATTACGGCAACTTAGTCGTCTTTGTAGCTAGGTCTTTTTTTGTCCTCGAGTTCATAAGCCAAAGGGCACAGAGATACATATGTTACGTGGATACAATATGCTAAAAACCAAGACAGAGTTTGCATGTGAATGTGCTTGTCCTAAATTAGGAGGTTGGGGTTAACACAGACGCACTACTATACATAAAACAGATAGCCAGCAAGGACCTACTGAGTAGCACAGGGACTCTACTCGATATAAGGAAAATGAATCTGAAAAAGAACATGTATCCCTCTGCTGTACACCTGAAACTGTGCTGTATACCTGAAACGAACACAATATTGTAGATCAACTGTACTCCGGTGAAAAATGCTATGGGGTCAGAGGAAGTAAGAGCCTGCTGTTAGACATTGGAACTAGATTTTAAAGCAAGACTAGAGATTGACCAGGTAGACAAGAGGCACAGTGGAACATGTGGCAACAGGACAGGAGCCAGCATGATCGAGGACTTGGAGATGGAAGCAATCATGGGTGCAAGAGTAAGGTATCCTGTGCCGTGTGGCTGGAATATCGGGTGTGCAGGATGAATGCTTACAGAGGTGAGACTTGGGATCTTTTTTATTTACTTATTTATAATGATTTTAATTATAGCTGTTTTACAGTGTTCTGTTGAGACTTAGGAACTTATGGCTGGATTAGTGCTGAACAAGACTCAGGACTACATAAAACGTTTTGCCGGAGTTCCTATTGTGCAGTGGAAATGAATCCTACTAGTATCCATAAGGACGCAAGTTCGATCCCTGCCCTTGCTTCCTGGGTTGGGGATCCTGCATTGCTATGAGCTGTGGTGTAGGTCACAGATGTCGCTTGGATCTCACAGTGCTGTGGCTGTGGTATAGGCCAGCAGCTATAGCTCTGATTCAACCCCTAGCCTGGGACCTTCCACCTGTGACCCTGAAAAGCAAAAAAAAAAAAAAAAAAAAAAAAAAAAGTTTTGTCCTCAATTAACAATTTTGGTCATTTGTATAATAAGACTAAATGATTTCGAGCATCACTCAGTAAAGAACATGAAATTCCTCCATCTTATGGGACAGGCAGGCTGAGGAGCACCATGCCTGAGACTTGAGATGTGAGGTCCTACTTGGCTTATTCTGTAAGGTCACTAGCTGGCTCCTGGTGCTCTGTCTTGACATTAGGTTTCTCCCTCCTAGAGCTGCTCTGTGACAAGAGAGGACCTCTTTCTAACATCCTTAGCTCAGTTCCAATGGGAGGCGCTTCCCACATGGCGGCCGCACTTCGCACAGGTCCTCGACCTTTAGCTCTGCCTGGGTCGACCCCTCATGGCAGAACCTACTCTTTTTCTGGTCTGGTTTTGTCCATCCATGCACATAGCACATCTCCTCTCCTTGGTTGTCAGAGAGAAAGTGGGAATAGAGTTCAAAGGTTATAATTTTTTTTTTCTCTTTTTGCCATTTCTTGGGCCGCTCCTGTGGCATATGGAGGTTCCCAGGCTAGGGGTCCAATCAGAGCTGTAGCCGCCGGCCTACACCAGAGCCACAGCAATGCGGGATCCGAGCCACATCTTCAACCTACACCACAGCTCACGGCAATGCTGGATCCTTAACCCGCTGATCCAGGCCAGGGATCGAACCCACAACCTCGTGGTTCCTAGTCGGATTCGTTAACCACTGAGCCAAGACAGGAACTCCAAAGGTTATAAAATTTTTGATTCAATGTCCTGCATGTTTCCTAGGGAGGAACTGCAGACACGTCTGCCCCAGCTTCCAAACTCACTTTCACCTCTTTTTCTAAGACTCATCTTCTCTTCCTAAAACTCATCTTTTGACTAATCATTAAGTTGTATTGTAGAAAGATCTGACAGAAACGAGTAATAAATAAGAGAGGATTCTCTTTTGCTTTTATTTCCAGAGAATATCTTATTTTAAAATATTTGTTCGCTCTTTGGAAAATGAGTCAGTCAACGTGACTAACTAGGAATGTAGCTTTTATCGCTGGTTTAAAATCCATAATATAATTAGGTCATGGTTTCCTATGTTGATATTTGCTCCATGATAATTCTGATAGCTGATAGTTTAATTGAATTTTCATGTGTCTGAAACAGATGCTCTAAGCTAACTCCCCCATCAAAGTGGAAAGGTTAGTCATGCAAATTTAGAGAATGCTCTCTCACTATTCATTCCTACATTTCAGGGCTATAGCTGGTTTAACAGCTGACTCATTTAGCCACAAACATTGACATTAATCATAGGAGTTGTGTTTTTAATTGAGCGGCCGCAAAAAGAGATATTTCAGAAGAAGAAAAAATTCAAGCCCAGGGTGTGATGTAAACTGCTTTTTAAAATTGTTTCCCCCCCCCAAAAAAAAAATTGTTTTCCATACGCAAAGGCTAGGGAATAAAAGTGACTATGCTTTGCATGATCCTAGGCTCTTTTCAAAAAATTTCAGTGTGCCAAAAATTATTTTGCTCTTTCTCTTGATTAATGTCAGAGCATACGGTGTGCATTTTTGGTTTAATGAGTGAAATTTGGGGGGAAACAGATGCACGCATCAAGAGGACCTAAAATAACATTACCACGAGTTCTCTTATAACATAGGCAACATCTAGAATTTATAGTAATTACATACAAACTTATAAATAATGGAAGAGACTTAATCACGTTGACCTTGCTCCATCATAAATAACAAGGCTGCTTTAAACTCACTCTAATTGCCCCCTCATTATACAGAAACTTTTCTAATCCTTTCCAGCCATGGGAACCTGTGTAACAAGCCACAGTGCTCCTTTGGGTGGATGGATTTCGTTTGGAGAAATTAGTCTTCAGTTATACCTTTTCCTCTTACTACCCCCCGCCACCGCCCCCGTTTTTTGTGTGCTATCTCCCCCTGGGGTCTCTATCTTATTGATGCAAGTGATTCTCTGTGTGTTCGGCAAGGAGCTCCGGGGTCTTGGGAGTGCCTACCCATGCCCAGATGGAGTCAACATGCTCCATCTTTAAACAGGGACTCCCAAAAGTGCAAAACTGCAGTATTGAAATTGCCGCTGCTGTGTAGGACATTATGTGAATGAGTTCCGTCCTAGTGTTGTTAAATGTGTTAAATTAAAAAAAAATGTGTTTGGGGCCATAATATAATATTAAAGGGGCATAGTACAATTCAATTATAGTATTTGTACGATATGAGGAATAAACATATGAAGAAAGCATTTTAAAAATATATTCGTAGAACGAGATGATCTCCCATATCTCCAGTCAAACACTTGGAAGATAGGATGAGAATAAGCTGGATGGAGAAAATGTTTTTCTTAAATTTGTATGTAAGGTATGAATGCAAATATACGTGCATGTGTATGTGCCTATGTGTAAAACAAACCTCGGGTATGAAAGAAAGACTTATCAGGAGTTCCCTGGCGGCCAAGTGGTTAATGATTTGGCATTGTCACTGCTGTGGCTTGAGTTCTATCCCAGACCCAGGAACTTCTGCATGCTGTGGGTATTAGGGTATAGCCAAAAAAAAAAAAAAAAAAAAAAAAAGATTTACCATACATTAAAACATTAATAGTGAGCATTTTTTTTTGTTTTTTTGGATAGATGTGAAACAATAGGAATCTTAACATCGTCTTCTGTTTTAAATATTTCTTCCTATGGTTATGTCACATTAGAATGAAGCATAAACTTCAAACACTTTAAAAACCTAGGATATAAACTCTGGCAGCTCGTTTGGACTGAGTCGCCCGTGCAGAGATTTGGTTCCAACAAGATGGGCATTTGAAGTCGGACACTGTGTGCTCAGACGTCCACACCTGTGCTCTGGAGAAGGGGTCACCAAGAACTAATGCCACCCTCCCTTCGTTTGCATGTAGCACAGCACAGGGGTGAACTGTAAAGAAAGCAATGACACAGTTACCATAAAAGATTGCCATTCTGGCATAATGGTTAATATTTTTCATCCAGGCGACTTGGGCATGAATAAATAATAGACACATATTTACTATGTCTCAGTCAAATGACTTTGTTGGAAGCAGGCTAGACTTATCAGTAGGATAAATTGATAAGTGCCAGGAACGCAGCTTGCAGAATGAACCATGTGAGCTGGATTCACATTAGTTTTCCCTGTTCTTCCTGCCGGCTTGTACGGTTTGTTCTGCAAAGTTTCCCTGGGCCTGCTACTAGCCACTGAACAAATAGTTCCGGTTAACAACAGAATCCATCAATAAGCAAATGGAAAACAAATCAGCTTAGCAATAAAGGTGAAAAATAATCACAGCCTCGTAGAGCAAAGCTGCAAGGTGACTTCACCGTGAGCGTGATAGCAAAATTGCTGGGATGTGACTCGAATTTACACGGCAAATGGCTGTCACGGGGCCATACCAGAGTGCCACATGACAGTGACATGATGGCTGTGCAAAAACACATTTGTGCTTTCAAGTTACAGACGAGAACGCCAAGAGCCTTGTGAAAGTAGAACCTCTGAGTACTTGGTCCTGGGCTCTGTCAGACTCAGAGCCGTGTGGTTGTCTGTCATGGACTCAGGTTGTATAAACAGAGTAGATGTCCTCTTATTGGCAAGTAGCTTCCTGAGTATTTGATGCAGATGATGAAAAAAAAAATAGCTACATTTCTGCCTGCTTGCTATATGCTGTTCTACCAACATTTTTTAAAATTGCGTCCTTCACATGTTCATTCCTCTTATCATACAAATAATGTAATAGAACTGTACTGTGCCCCTTTAATATTACATGACATCCCCCAAAAACATTTTTAAAAATGTAACATTATTTAACAATGCTAGGAGGGAAACAAACGATTTTAATACGACGCCTTGTTTTCTGACCTCAAATCTATGAGCTCTCGGGCACCCGCTATCTCATCGTCTCCAGCCTGACTTTCTGTCCCAGACACATACTTTCTTCTTCTTATTTGATGGGTAGGCTTGACCTTCTAGATCTCCGTCTCAGTTCACATGTCTCACGATTTCCCGGTCCTGTACTTAATATTCCCAAGGTATGTATATTAGCAATGATAGCAAAGCCTTTTCAAATGCCTTCTGTGTGCCAGTGGGCACTATTCTTCTCTCACTCAGTCTCTCTCTCTAATTTCTCTATCATCAGTGCCCTTCAGCCAAAAACCACGTGAACCCTAGAAGTTGAATAAGTAGAGTTTATTACTAGTTGCCTACAGGGAGAACACAGGAGAAGAAGATGAGAAGGGAATGGTGTGGTGTCTCAGTAATAGGGTGTTAAGAAAGTACTTACTAAAGGATTTAGTATCTAATTGAGGGATTTAAGAGGAAGGTCTAAAGAATCAAGCATTTCTGCTCAATTGGATACTGTCACAAAGCAGGGGCAATTTTATGATGGAGTAGCTCATTCAATCTTATCTGTAGGGAGGGGAGATTAGAGCCAGAATAAAGCTGCCATTGGTAAAGTAGGAGCAGTTACTCATTTTAGCCAAGAGGGGGTGGTGTTTAGCATTATATAGGCAACACGGTGACCTTGTTTTTGTTTTTAGACAAAATTATGATGAAGCTTTGTCTTAATTATTCGTAGTTTCAGAGTAACTTTGTCTGAGATTGGGATTCTGTAAGGTTTTTTTTTAAATGTCAACTAGGAAAATAACATGGCCTGATTGCGAATGCGTGGACAGCTTCCCTGTGTTAAGGACTGTTCTCTCTCTCTCTTTTTTTAAAATCTAAATATCTATCTACCCATCCATCCGTCCATCCTTGGTTAGTACTCACAACAAGTCTCCGGGATAGGTATTATAGTTATTTCCATTTCATAGAAGGCGAGACTGAGAAACCGAGAGAAGTAACGTGCACAAAAGCTTCCTGCTGATATATAAAGATCTGGGATTCACACTCAGGCAGTGTGAAAACCATAGTCTGTGCTGTTCATCACTCTGCTGTACTGGTTGACAATGAATCCATCCATTAGGTAGTGTGTCCTCCCACCACAGATAGCTTGGACCTTTCTTTTTTATAATTTTTTATGGCTGTATCCATGGCATATGGAAGTTGCCAGGCCAGGGATTGAATCACAGCCACAGCTATGGCGTGAGTCACGGTGAGGCAACACTGGATCCTTTAACCCAACGCACTGGGCCGGGGATTGAACCTGCACCTCCACACACATTCTTAACCCATTGTGCCACAGTGGGAACTCTAGCACGGACCTTGCTATATGACCCTCCACGCTGTTGCTTCAGTGCAGGAATGATAGAATGCTGAGCCAGGTAGGAGGAAAGCATGCTCACTCCTGACCTGCTCCTGACATGGCAGCCTGATGGGCAGAGATTTTTCGGTAAAGAAGAGATTTGAGGGAATTTAATCTCGAATTTCATATATATATTTGTCTTTTTAGGGCCACACCCATGGCACATGGATGGTGCCAGGCTAGGGGTCGAATCAGTGCCATAGCTGCTGGCCTACAGCGTGGCCACAGCAATGTGGGATCTGAGCCTGGTCTGCAACCTACACCATAGCTCGAGGCAACACCAGATCTCACTAAGTGAGGCCAGGAATCGAACCTGAGTCCTCATGGATCCTAGTCGGGTTCATTACCACTGAGACACACTGGGAACTCCTAAATCTCATCTTGAGGATAGCCACCTAATCCACCCAGGCTTAGCTCTGGTCAGGCTGAGAAACTTAGGGAGTGTCGAAACAGACCTGGAAAGGGAGCCACACCAGCCTTTGCTTCTTGGCCTCCCGGGAGGAGAGGGGTGTCTGAGGACAGTGAGGCAGGTGCACCGGATCAGGCTGGGAGGAAGGAGAAAAAAATAAAGGCAGCGTGAAAAAGGGGAGCAGGGAGGAGGAGGGCGGGGACATGGAATGAGAGAAAGAGGAAGCAGGTGCTGGTGTGCCTTCCTTCCCTTGGGTTCTGAGGTGGAAGAGTTCCCAGAGGGAGGAGCTGGGGAAGGAGAAACGGTCAGAGCATCGCTTGGGTTCTGTTACTGCCTTGGCCCATGGAGCTGTTTGTCCACGAGAGACTGGTTGCTAAGCTCCTATAGCAGGTTCTTCCCCTGTTAACACGGGCCTGGCCACATTCTCGGGGCAGAGAGAGGAGACAGTGTGGGTAGAGGGATAAAGAGAATGCCCAGGTCCTGCTGGAGGCTAATAACAAGAAGGACAAAAATAACGCACTCAGGAGGTCTGCCCTCAGCCTTCATCTAAAAATCCAAACAGAGAAAAAAACTCTTAACCTCAGAACTTCCAGTCTACCAGTTTAGCAAAAATGGAAAGTCCAAACAGAAAGAAACAACCTGAATCCTAAGTAAATAGAAATAAGTGGGAGTTCCTGTGGTGGCACAGTGGTAATGAAACTGACTAGCATCCGTGAGGACATGGGTTCGATCCCTGGCCTGGCTCAGTGGGTTAAGGATCTGGTGCTGTGGTGAGCTGTGGTGAGGGTTGTAGACGCCGCTTGGATCCCCCGTTGCTGTGGCTGTGGCAGCTCCAATTGGACCCCTAGTCTGGGAACTTCCATGGGCTGGGGGTGTGGCCCTAAAAAAAACAAAAAGACAAAAAAAAAAAAAAGGAAAAGAAAAGAAATAAGTGACAAACAGCACATGTGGATACTAATTTGATGTTTCTTTTAAAATTTTTTTCCTTTTTCCTTCCCTTCATTCATCACATATTTATTCAAAGTCTCCTATGTCTTGGGCACAGTGCCAGGTCTGGGGACACCATGATTAATGAGTCAGTCAAGATCTCTGCTGGTCACCAAGTCAGACCACTGACGCAAAGACAAGAAGCCTCAGAGTCTTACACGACTTCTGAGAACCTCCACGAATTTGAGTTTTAACCTGTTCCATGTCCACCAATCAGGCTGCTTGCCTGGGAGCCAGCTTCTTAGTTGGAAGAAATGGAATTTGAATCTTAAATTGCAGGATTTCCACCCTGGGTCGCTGAGCCCGCTTGCTTCTTTAGGAAGCAGACAAAAGCCTGGCTCTTCAAGCCTTCCCCATGAGCCCTACTTGATTAGGTAGATTGAATTTGCATGTCTCCTCTTTCACTGCCTTTGCTTTCTGCCTCCTTTTGATAATTTAGGAGCTGAAATCTCAGTTGGGTCACTGCTTCATCAGGTGCCTAGCGGAGTGCAGTTGCTCAATAAATGAAAATAGGATATCGTCCCAGCAAAGGGACCTCTGACCCTGGGTGAATAGCACCCCCTAAGTGCTGCATATCAGGGTTCCCTGTCTTCTTCCTTTGGAACCCTCCCCAAGGGCGGTGAGGTAGCTGCCGGGTCCCAACCTTTTCTACCTGAATTGAGTCTGGCAAATAGCTGCACAAAGGAATTCCTCCAAACCTCCAGAAATGGTCCATCAGTCCCGTCACAAAAGAGCATTCAGGGATTTTGTTTCTCAGTGGAAAGAAAGCAGGGGGAAACATATCTCCCTGATAGTATCGCTCTTTTAGCTTTAATTTCTCATTACAGGGATATTTTGAAAAGTCTAAAGAAAGCTTTCAACAGCTGGACATCTTGTGAATACAAGCTATTGTGTGGCTAAAGTGTGTGTTCGTGTCGGAAAACACGCGGTCCGGGTGTGTGTGTCCTGTTGATTCACTTCAGATATCTTCTTCTTGTCTCCAGGAAAGCTTTCATCACAGATCTTTTATCTTCTCCTTCTCGGTGGAGTTACAGAGCAGTTAGGCTTAGAGTGTAGCTCATTTGCTGATTAAAAAAAATGAGTCATCTGGTGCAGTTTTCATTTTTGGTCCTAAGTTGACAGTTGCGTCCATGGGAAATCCTGAAAGATGCCACCTCCTGCATCTTGGTTGGATGGTGAGATCTCTGAGAAAAAACCCTCCCCCACCCCTCAGCAAATCAACATTAACACAAAAAACAAATCTCCTCCCCACCAAAAAAAAAAAAAAAAAAAAAAACACCCCCCAAAAACCCCAAACCAAAAAGATGGTGGAACAAGAACCAAAACAAATCCCAGTTGTTAAAAAAATTAACACCTCTCTAAAAAGCAATCTTTATCCTCTATCGCAGGGAAAAAATCTTCCTGAAACCTTATGCAATCAACGTCATAAATTTGCATCTGCTTTAAAATAGGGGAATGAGGACATGTCCTCATAATGCCTGCGACTGCAACTGAGAGTGTATGGGCAAAGTCTGGGGAGCATAACTGCAGAAAGTCAGCAGTTTATTCGCCATCCATGCAAGTAGCATCTGCAGCTCTGTTTGGAGTTAGCAAAGAAATGGACTTCTACGTTTTTTTTCTTCCTGGATTTTAATGGGCAGTCATCTTTTGATGAGAGAAGGTGAGAATGAGCTACCTCTGAATTGTCGCTAGATATCACAGGGGACAATGTGGTGTCATTCCTCCTGCCTATTCTCATGCCACCCAGTCTCTTGTCTGATCAAAATTCCAAATACTCTGGCTTCAAATCAGATCATACCGGTTATAAATGATCTCAGCCGAAGGTGTGCTGACTTCATGAATTGCATCCTGTGAGGTATGAATCCAGAATTTCCTGGCCAAGGATTTGCTTGCTCCCTGAAAGCAAACTGTGGACCTACCATTCTTAACGATATCTTGGGAATCATTTAACGAAGCACATCTATCTTTTTTGCCTCCCACATTAGAGATTCAACTCTTTGTGGGTTTTTTTAATTTAATTAATTTTATTTTTTTATGGCCCCTGGGTTTTTTTTTAATTCAATTAATTTTATTTTTTTATGGCTCCACTTGTGGCATATGGATGAAAGTTCCTGGGCTAGTGGTGGATTCGGAGCTGCAACTGCTGGCCTAGGCCCCAGCCACAGCAACACTGGATCTGAGACGCATCTGAGCCACAACGCCAGATCCTTAACCCACGGAGCAAGGCCGTGGATTGAACCTCCTTCATGGAGACTAGTCAGGTTCTTAACCTGCTGAGCCAAAGGGAACTCCTTGGTGGGCTCTTAATAGCTATATTTCCAGATCTGAGCATGGTGTGGGCTGCATAGGTGGTACTCGAGCGTTATTTATTTATGTCTTTATTATTTTTTTTTTTAGTCAATGGTTATTTATGATAAAAGTGGAATAAATGCACAAGTGACTGAGGGAATAAATAAATGGATTTGAAAGGGGTCAAATCTTTGAATTCCCAATGTAAATGCAGATGGAGTCTTTTCGGGAGCAGATATGGGGAGGTTTTTTCAGGTGCTGTGAAATGAGTTAACACGGAAAAGTTTCCGGCACAGGAGAGCCGCAGAGGCCAGCTGTGTTCCCCGCACGTGCCTCGGTGGTGGTTTGGTTGAAGTCTGAAGACAGTGGGTTGTTGAGGATATGGAGGAAGAGAGGCCCTGAGAGCTCCAAGGGCAGGGAGGGATGTTTTAAAGGATGTTTGGAAGGAACCCATACCACACTCTTCCAAACCCAGCGTTGCCGTGGCTACAGTGTAGGCTGTCAGCTAGAGCTCCCATTCGACCCCTAGCCTGGGAACTTTCATGTGCCATGGGGGCGCCCCTAAAAAGACCAAAAAAAAAAAAGTTTAAATTTTTATTTGTCATCTTATATCTTATATGAAAATGAACTCAAATGAGCCTAAATGTAAGACCTAAAGCTACAAAACTCTTAGAAGGATATGGGGGTAAAACTTTATGACACTGGATTTGTAATGATTTCTTGAATATGACATCAAAAGCACTGTCAATAAAACAACCAAAAGCGGATACACTGGCTGCATCAGATTTCTGTTTGTGGGGGTCTGCATGCCAGCAAGAGTTGTTCTTTGCTCAGTGAGAGTGAGCACTGGCTGCGGTGTGTGCCTCCGTTAGGATGGGTGGATTCATTCACGTACTGTCTCCTGTGTTAACGGCACAATGAAAAAATGCATCTGAACAACACCTGTTCCCACAAGTCTCAGAGGTGACTGAAATTATTCCCTCTCAGCACTGCAAGGTTAGGGTATCATGGCATTTGTGGTTTGTTTGGTTTTGTGTGTTTGTCACGTTTTGGTTTCTGGCAACAGAAACCCATCCCGGCTCATTGAATCAAAGAGGTTGTTTAGTGAACGTGTAGGCGTTGACAGACGGAACCAAAGGAACATTTGAGGATCCACAGTGGGAAGGGTTTGGAATCAAGGGAGCGCTTGGGAAATCAGGTAGCAAGAGTTAACCCCAGTCTCATCAGATGACACTGAGGACTGATCAGCTCCAGTCACATTTTCCGGTCCTTTGTCTTTATCCTCAAGGCCATGTTGCTCAAGCTTGAATCATGAATCCCCCAGCCTTCCCTTCAAGAAAGAAATGATATATTTATTGAGGATCCACCAAGACTTCATTAAGTTAAAAAGCCCATTCTATTCACGGAAATAGGGGTGCTCTTTCCAGAGAAAGGGACGAAGCTATGCTGCAAACAAAACATACACCAACCAACATACTGTGAATTTGCAATTATCACCCATTCATGGGAACAAACTAAGTTCCAAGAATTAGATCTAAAAGGAACGTAGAGTAGTAAAGTTGCTGTTGAAATCACTGTTCCGGGAGTTCCCATCATGGCTCAGTGGAAACAAATCTGACTAGCATCCATGAAGACGCAGGTTCGATCCCTGACCTTGCTCAGTGGATTAAGGATCCGGCATTGCTGTGAGCTGCAGAGTAGGTTGCAGACACAGCTTGGATCTGGTGTTGCTGTGGCTGTGGCATAGGCTGCCAGCTGCAGCTCCTAATCAACCCCTAGCCTGGGAACCTCCAAATGCTGCAGGTGTGGCTCTACTAAAAAAAAAAATCGCTGTATCTCTACCTGGATTGTATTCCTCTGTTAGTCTCCTTGAGCTGTACTGCAACACTAAAGACTGTTGGAGTTAAAAAGGGAAAATTAAAAAAACAACAAATTGTTTCTTATTATAGAGCAGTCATTTAGCTTTTAATTATGTTTGACTGTCCTGTTTCAGGTTTATGGCCATATCTGTCAAACAGAGATGATGCATTCCAAGTGTATATGAAGAATCTGAAACTTTGGATCATAGCCCGATGGCGTGGGATCTTGTTCCCTCTCCTTGAGCTAAAAAAAGACTTAATGTTAATTTTTATAGGAAAATAAATACAGTTCCCCAAAGATTCTTCATCCTGATGATTGCTCTGCTGCTCCCTGGTTCATGCCTCACTATCATTAGGTAGTAGCGCAGCTTTGCAGTGCCTTCCAGAGCCTCGTGAATTGTTACCCTATCAATATTTGTACCAGCCCATCTGTGCTTACTGATAGAATTGCACCGATAATTCACACATTCACAGTATATTTTCACAGATGCTTTCTTAATTCTCATCAACAATCTGGAAAGAGAGAGATGTATCATTCCCATTTCACAGATGATGAAATGAGGCTCCAATTGGTTGTGTCTTTAACCAAAACCACAGGACAAATCAAATAAATGAGAACGCCAGGTCTTCTGCTTCTAAACAGTAATAGGGAGGACTTACTGACGTCAGCATCATCGTTTCCACTGCTTTTAAAAATTACTTTCAAACACTTCTGATAATACCATGTCGGATACAGAGACGTTATTCTTACTAAATGCAGAGGGCATAACAGAACTTCTCTCCCACAGTTTGTCCTCTCTGATTCACTTTTCTCTTCATTCTTGTATCGCATCTGCTTTTAGTTAATTTCTCTCTCTTCTCCAGCTTATTTGACATTCATTCATGTCCTTAAAGAACTGGAGGGCATAATGATATCTATATTTGTGTATCACCTTGTTATTTATAAAGAACGTTTCCCTCTGTCTGCTTGTCTGATTTGGCTGATTCTCTTAACAATTCTGGCAGGTAGTTATTATTATTCTCAGTTTTCTGATGAGGCAAACAGAGACTCAGAGAGCTGAAGTTTCTACTCTAACTTCACAGAGCTGGTGGGACCTGGAACAAGCTGTGTAACTGAGGTTTGAACACAGATGTTTTATAAACTCTAGACTCGGTTCTTTTCCTGTGGCTCACATTGCCTCCCACCCGCTTATCAAAACGCACGACAGGACATACCAGAGACGGAAGTCTTTGCCGGCTCATTCACCTGTCTCCCAGCTGTCTGCTACCCACAGTATTTTCTCATTGGGAACTTATTAGATTGACTGTAAATAATGATGAATGGGAGACAAAGTTGTCATGCTCACAAACAATAGTATCGCTGAGATATTTCCTAAATATAATATTTCCTTAGTCTAATTTTATCATGCGACAGTGCTTTATGTCATGAAAATGTGCCGTCTAACATTTTTGTTGCACTTGATTTGATTTAGATTTGCTTTGCTGAGCCCTCACGGCAAATGGAAGAAATGACACTTGGGAGAGTCGTACGATGGACATAGATCCACTGAGTGATGTTGTATAAAGGGTCAGGTTTTGTGAGTGGAGTGAGGTTCCGTTGTCCCCTAAGTTCCCTCCTTAAGCTTTCCCGAGGTTGTCTTTGACCAGTAACATACAGACTGGGGAAAAAATGATATGGAGAATGAGTATTTTATAGAGAGTAAAAAAGATTTTTTTTTTTTTTTTTTGGGCCACACCTGGGGCATGTGGGATTTCTGGGGCTAGGGACAGAATCGGAGCTACAGCTGCTGGCCTACACCATAACCCTGGCAACACCGGATCCTTAACCCACTGAGTGAGGCCGGGGATTTAACCAGCATCCTCGCAGACTCTTAACCCACTGAGCCACAATGGGCATTCCAACAAAGATTTTTTTAAAAAAAAAATGATGTCATCTGGTTACTGGTAATCTATATGAAGTGGATGGATCAGTCTAAAGAACAAGAGTTTTGGATTGAAATAGACATGGCTTTAGTGGCCCCAGGGAAGCATTTAACCTCTACGCGCCTTAACTTCTCAACCGCAAGTTTGAAATGATACCAGGATCCCTTTCAGAGTAATTGTGCAGTTAGAGATAATTCCTGCAAAGGTCTGATACTTGGCATATATGTGTATATGACAAACACGAATATAAATGATAAATAATTAAACCACAGAAACAATACATTTTACACACCTAGATTTTCTTAAGCATTAACTCTTTCACAAATCTTTCCTTTCATAAAATTAAATCTTTTCTCACTTATTTCTGGGTGTACAGTTAGACAGGGTTGGCTTCATGAGTGTGAAGCCTATGAAGTGTCAGAGGACACCTTGCTCAGAGGCCCCTGGGCTCAGTTTCACACCCTACTGTGGCTGTCCTAAAAATTCTTAATAATTTTATTTTTGACCTTGTGTCTTGTAAGTCAAGTCCAAAAGGAAAAGAGAGCATGTGCATGAGCAAGAGAACTACCCATATACTCATGTCTTCTGTTCGCTGCTGTCCCATTTGCACACAGCGTTTGCAATGCCCCATGAGCACAGAATTCTAGTGCACCTACCATGCATGAAAGTTGGGTGAGTCTCTAGGCGGGTATAAGGCAAATATGTTACCTGTATGCATAAAGACGTGAGGTCACTGATGGACTTGAGAGACATTTTGAACCTTTGGAAGCAGAAGCCAATGATGGTCTAAGAAACACAAACCACCAAAAAACACTATTATCCTTTCTTACTTGTATTACTTCCCTATATTAGCCAATCAATTCCTCTGAAAATGATGACATAAAAAGAAAGCAAAAGATAAAGTAACCCATAGTTCCCTTTCCGTATAGTTCTTCCATACCCATCAGAAAGCTGAAGGCAGAGTGTTGGCAGAATGCATCAAGAAGTGAAATAAAAAAAAGTTAAATTTGTTTTGTGCACGGTTTCCCCTGTTCTGGTAAGAACAAAAAATGCATACATGCACACGTGTACAAGTTACTAAAAACCAATTGTGAATTTCAGTGATTCCAACTATGGATTAAACACTCCGATTGAAAGCTAGCATCACACAGCCCAAAGACGAATGGCAGAATTCATGCTAATGGTCTACATTTTTTATTCTTTCCTTAGAATGACATTCAATATCAAATTAAAAAACACTGGGACAAATCGAGAGAGAGCCCGAAGGAGACACTTAAAAAGCTTTGTTTTAGTATCTTTAAGAGTATATTTTCTTGCTTCTTCAACAGAGTCCCCATCTTTTCATTTGGAATAGGGTCCTGTTAATTATGTAATCAGTTCTATGGCTGAATACATTTCTCAGTCTTGATTGTAGTAAGGTGTAGCTATGTGACTGAGTTCCAGCTACTAGCATATGAGAGAAAGTGATGTGTGTTGCTTCTGGGATCGTAAAACTATTGCACACATGAAACTCTTCCCTTTCCACCCATGGCTTATCCAAGTCCGAGGTGTCTGGGGAAAGCCTATATTGAAGATGGCAAACCTCTATGTGCCTGGGCTCCTACATGGCTGTATGGTAACGAGCCCTCCAACTGACCTGGAAAATTTTGGACTGTATACCCACACAAAAAAAATAAATACACTAATTTGTGTTTCAGCTCAAGTGTAATGGGTCTGTGTGTTTGATCGCAGTAACCATCTGGCTTACAATGCTTTCACCTCTCTCTAAAAGTTTACATCAGTATTTTGACTACCATAGAGTTGATAAGTACAGCATGAAATCGCCTATTGCTTTTGGTTTTTTTTTTTTTTCATTTTTTAAAGTTTTATTGAAGTATAGTTGATTTATAATGTTGTCTTACTGTTACTTGATTTTTCTATTTCTCTTCTCCCCAGTTACAGTAGCTTAGGACTAGACTGTCCCTAGTGTCCTAACTCTAGCCTTTTGGCACTCACCGTTCCTGTTCACTCCAATCCAATATGGTACTGGTCTACTTTATTGATGACATCAAGTTAATCTGACTTGGTGAGTAAGAAGTGGCCAGCAGTGTGAATTCCCACGTAAGGCATCAGAGTGTGGTAGATAAAACAGGTTTCAGGGGGCTGTGCATTGCTGAAGTAGTCTAGGGAAAGTCAGGGCATTCCTTTTCAAGATAAAATTACTGGTCCTGCACCTTTAACCCTTAGGAATGAAGTGCAGAAGCTCAGAACATTTTTGGGGATTTTAGAAACTGCATGTACCATACTCGAAAATATTGTTCCAACCTATGTATAAAGTCTCTCTTAGAAGGCTGCCAGTTTTGAGAATCATTGGAAAACCTGGTGAATGGAGGACTTATCCAGGTACACCAGCCAGTGTCTGCCCTCAGCCAGCCACAGTTGCCCAGTAGGTCAATGACTGAGAAGTCAGGGTGGCACAGATGGAGAACACGCAGGAGCTCCAGAGAATGGGTTCCCTCTCCCTGCAGCTGACCTCGCTGCTGAGGTGCTGGATATGTGGCTTGTCACGGCAAAGGCGATGCTGACCCTTCGGTATCCTTTTGTCCCCCAAAGAGACCAAATTGCTGCTGAAGCCATCTGAGCTCAGGACGCTGAATGACCAACCCATGCCTTGCCTCCTACCTTTTTAAGTTGAAGTCTACGAGCAACTTTTAGACAACTTAACTAATAGCATGTCTAATTATTAAGTATGCCTCCTACTTATTTTACTCATCCTTTGTTCCCTGTAACTTTGCTATTAAAATGTTTTGGCCTCTTCACTTTTACTGACAGATTGGCCCTATAATTGGAATCCCTTTCCTAAAGGCATCACAGAACTGATATTCCCCAGATTTAATTAAGCAACTATGAAAATCCAGTAGCTCTAATTAAGGAGGAATACAAATATAATTATTTGGAGGGCAAAAGCCTAGGAGAATGGATAGAATGATTTTTGTCAAATTAATGCAGATCTCTCTGGTATGTTGGGCTATGAATTTATTCTGCTCCGTAAAGAGAAATCATTTCTTCTTTTATGGCTGTTATATGAAGCAAAACCTTTTTAAAACCAGCTAGGTGTTGTTTCTGATTCCAAGGATGAAGAATTAAATGTTCAAAGCCTCACGTTAGAGGCCAGTGGCTATCTATGTAAATCTAGAGCTGGAAATAGATGCTAGGACTCTAGTTCCTCACTCTATCCATCAGTCATAATTGCTTTCACCCTCAATTTATTCTCCACGAATTCCCACTGACCTAGGCACTGTACAAAACATACGTCACAATGGGCCTCTACTCTCAAGGACCTGTCTCGGCCATATGAAGGATCTATATCAGATGAATTGCAGGCATGATGTTCCATGCCATCTAGGTTCTTGGGCTGTGTTGCCATTTTAATTTTTTTAACTTTAATTTTGTTTTATTTTTTTAGGGTTGCTGGTGTGGCATATGGACGTTTCCAGGCTAGGGGTCGAATCAGAGCTGCAGCTGCCAGCCACAGCCACAGCAACAGCGACACCAGTTCTGAGCTGTGTCTGAGACCTATACACAGCTCGCAGCAATACCAGATCCTTAATCCACTGAGTGAGGCTAGGGATGGAACCCGCATCCTCATGGAAAGTAGTCAGGTTCATGCTGCTGAGCCACAATGGGAACTCCATATTTTTTTGTATTTCCTAACAGGGAAAATAGCAGCTTCAAATACGTTTAGGAATAGAATGTTAAAAATTATTATTATCATTTTTTGTATGCTAAAAATTATTTTTAAAAAACCTTACATTAATAGTGAGCCTGGGGAAAAAAAGAGTTAAACACTTCTCTTTTTTAAATTTTTATATATGCATGCATGTATGTATATGTATGTATTTTTGGCTGCACCCATAGCATGCAGAATTTCTGGGGCCACACCACAGCAGCAACCAGAGCCACAGCAATGAAGAAGCCAGATCCTTAACCTGCTGAGCCACCAGGGAACTCCCACTTTTTCTTTTAATAACAATGAATACCTACTGGGTTTTTTGACCTATTTATTTACAAAACACTATGGTAGAGATAAATAAAATGTGAAAATCTTCCCTCAAGAAAATTTTAGGCATGAGGGAATGAGGGAAGCTCTGTAGCATAATTCCTACCCAGAAGCTCTGGAAACACAGAGAGGTGGCAGGTGAATTAGAAAAGCTTAGAGCATGACTGAGAGGGAGTTAAAATCATCTTTGCTAGTCATGTCCATGTTTTCACTGCCAATGGTATCCTTTTTTTTTTTTTTTTTTTCCTCATATTTTTTCTTTGTCTCAGCTAACGTTTTGGAAAAAAAAAAAGAAAAGTCTGTCAAAAAGAATCCTTTACACATGATTAATGAGTGCAGTGTCATCGTCTGGCAATCAGAAGAGTTGTTAAGCAAAGGCTGTTTGTAGGATGGGGAAATATTTAAAAGTCAAGGAGAAGAACTGAACAGCGGAAGACAGTAAAGTCATGAGAGAAGGAGAGAGAGAACGATAATTAAGGGAATAGGGCCCCTAGGAAAATGAGAGGGATTTTAAACCGCGGTTGGGGGCAGGGCAGTAAAGGTCTCTGACGGTGTTTCCTTGGGGAGAAGAAGAGACGGTGTGGAGAGAGGGGCGTGTGCTGTCTGGGGGAGGGTCGGGAGGTGGGAAGGAAGAGAGCGAGGAAGGGTGTTCCTGCCACCGCGGGGGAAGGAAGCTGAGGAGGTTAGAGATGGAAGACCAGACTCTGCTCAGGCAGGGGGCAGTTCTCTTTGAGGAAATGAAGGAGGGAGCACGTAAGTTAAGGACTCACACCAGGAGGATAAGGTCTAGGAAGCCTGCTAAGAGCACTTGGTAAAAGGGCTTTTAGGAAAAGAAAATGGGTTAGTGGATTCCTTCGAACTCTGGAGCCATTCAACTGAGCACTTTGAATTTTGCCAATAGCCCCTAAGCATTCTGGGAACAGGACTGGAAGATCAGCCCACTGGGGGGCCTGGGGAAGCAGTAGCTGCTGAAGGCAAAGAGCATAACAAAATCTAGGATGCATGCAGAGGAGAGTGGGTCTTGAGGCCCAGGCGGGTTCCTGAGAAGCACAGTGTGAGGAAGAGAGTTGATAGATTGGAATAAGAGGGATGTGACAAAAAACAGGAAGTCACTATGGTAGCAAAGGCAGGGCTAAATGTGTAGAAGAAATGAAATAGCAGAAAGGGATAATAGGAGGATTTAAAGCAAGGATTTCCTAAGAAGATGTGGTGCCTATATGCCATGGACTATTGCTCAGCCATTTAAAAAAAAAAAAAATGCCATTTGCGACAACATAGGGGGACCTGGAAATCATAATACTCAGTGAAGTAATTCAGAGAGAGAAAGACAAATATCATATGAGACAATCAACATGTAGGATTTAATAAAAATGATAGGAAAGAACTTATTCACAGAAACAGAAACAGACTCAAAGATTTCAAAACCAAACCATGGTTACCAAAGCAGAAACACTATGGGGAGGGATAAATTGGAAGACTGGGGTTGCCATATACCCACTACTATCTATGGAATGGATGAGTAACAAGAACCTACTGTGTCTGCTCAATATTTTGTAATCACCTGTACAGGAAAAGAAACCGAAGGAATGGATGTATGTATATTTATAACTGAATCACTTTGCTGTACCTCTGAAACACATTGCAAATCAACTATGCTCCAATAAAATTAAAAAAAAAATGAGGAGTTCCCGTCGTGGCGCAGCGGTTAACGAATCCAATCCGACTAGGAACCTTGAGGTTGCGGGTTCGGTCCCTGCCCTTGCTCAGTGGGTTAAGGACCCGGCGTTGCCGTGAGCTGTGGTGTAGGTCGCAGACGCGGCTCGGATCCAGCGTTGCTGTGGCTCTAGCGTAGGCCGGGGGCTATAGCTCCGATTCGACCCCTAGCTTGAGAACCTCCATATGCCGCGGGAGTGGCCCAAGAAATGGCAAAAAGACGGGAAAAAAAAAAAAAACCAAAAAACAAACGAAAACCAACAACTAAATCAGAAATTTCCCATCTGATAGGGCTATGTGCAGGTGACCAGCAGGAAGTAGAGGGGGAGATCTCTGAAGCTCCGCAAGTTCATGGGTTGTGAGACTAGGGATGTCTTTGGAGGATCATTTTTGGGGACGATGACGTTGCTCACGGGGCTGGCCAGGTAAACGAATGGATACCTTCTTTCTACTGCAGCGCGATGTGGTGGAAATACACTTCAGACCAGGCCTGCAGCTTCAGATATCGGCCTTTTTATTTTTTTGAAAACTTTTATTTTAGAATAGTTTTAAATTTTTAGAAAAGTCAGAAAGATAGTACAGAGTTTCCCATATACCCCGCATGAATTTCCCCTAATGTTAATATCTTAACATTAGTGTAATACATGCATCACGGTTAATGAACCAGTCTTGAGGTGTAAACTAAAGTTCAGCCTTTCCATTCAGATTTCCTTCGTTAGTGGATTGTCACTTTTTTCTGTTCCAGGATTGTGCATAGGATGCCACGTGACATGGGCTTCTCCTGTCTCCTTAAGCTCCTCTTGGCTGTGACAGTCTCTCTGACTTTCCTTGTTTTTAATGTCCGTGATGGTTTTGAGGCATTATTGGTCAGGTGTTTTGTAAAATGTCCCTCTATTTGGATTTGTCTGATTTTGTTTTGTTTGGTTTTGTTTTGCTTTTCCATGATTAGAGTGGGGGTATGGATTTTTTCAAGGAAGAGCACAGAAGTAAATTGCCATTCTCACAGCTTCATGTGGAGGGTGCAATTATCCATATGACTTACCTCTGTCAGAGCTGACCTTGGTCACTTAGCTGCTGTGGCATCTGCCAGGTTTCTATTCTGTAAAGTTATTCTTTTCCCCCTTCCTTTTTTGAACTCTTCCGAAGGAAATCTATGGGTCGCTCATGCGTAAGGACTGGGAATTATGTTCCACTTCCATTGAGGGAAGAGCATCTAGGTAAGTTATTTGGAATTCTGCATAGAGAGAACCCTCTACTCTCTAAATTATTCACCAATTCTTTTTTTATTTAAAAATTTTTTAATGGCCTCACTCGCCACATATGGAAGTTCCATATGGGATTGAATCTGAGGTGCAGCTTCAAACTACCTACACTGCAGCTGTGGCAGCGATGGATCCTTTAACCCGCTGTGCTGGCATGGGGATCAGACCTTTGCCTTGGCAGCCACCTGAGCTGCTGCAGTAGGATTCTTAACTCACTGCAGCACAGCAGGAGCGCCTCACCAATTCTTTTGAATTTGGGTTTTTATTTTTGGTGTTTTGTTTTTTGTTTTATGTTTTTTTTTAGAAGAGGAGCACTCTGGTGAATCTGGCCTCAAGGTAGACTCAAAGTAGGAGCAGAGATTGCCCAGGGGCTTAGCACCAGCCTAGCACCATCTAGAGAGCTCTGATTCTTCCTCCTTTCCCTTCTAATTCTTAGGTTCTGAGGCTGATATCTGTTTTGCCAGATTTTTTTTTTTTTTTTGCTATGAGAATGAGGTGAAATAATAAAATGTGGAAAACCACTAAGCTGTACATTGTTAAATATGTGTAACTGAATAATTCTTTTTTTGTAATGCTGACCTGAAAAGCCAGAACATTTGGAATCATAAAATGCTGATAAATCGCAGTACAAATCTTCCGAAAGTTTCCAACCCCTTCTTCATTTTATTTTATTTTATTTTTATTTTTCATTTTTTTGTTACTCAAATGAATTTATCACATCTGTAGTTGTATAATGATCATAACAATCTGATTTCACAGGATTTCCATCCCACAGCCCAAGCACATCTCCCTACCCCCCAATCTGTCTCCTCTGGAGACCATAAGTTTTTCAATGTCTGTGAGTCAGCATCTGTTCTACAAAGAAGTTCAGTCTGTCCTTTTTTCAGATTCCACATGTCAGTGAAAGCATTTGATGTTGGTGTCTCATTGTATGGCTGACTTCACTTAGCATGATAGTTTCTAGGTCCATCCATGTTGCTAAAAATGCTGGTATTTCGTTCTTTTTGATGGCTGAGTAATATTCCATTGTGTATATGTACCACATCTTCTGGATCCACTCCTCTGTTGGTGGACATTTAGGCTGTTTCCATGTCTTGGCTATTGTAAATAGTGCTGTAGTGAACATTGGAGTACATGTGTCTTTGTGAGTCGTGGTTTTCTCTGGATAGATGCCCAGCCCCTTCTTCATTTTAAACTGCATCTTGTGCAATCAACTTTCCCAACCATCTTCCTAACATTAGACTCTCATGAGAGTTGGGAATTGTCATTCACTCAATCACTTCAGTGGCTACTAGATAGCAGGCACCAATCTAATAGTGGGGATACAATGATGAATAAGACACAGAGTGTTGATGGAGTTTCCATTCCAGTGATTGCTGGTGGTCGTTGGGGAGAGAAGCGGTCAACAACTAAATAGACTGATGGATAAAATACAGATTGCTAATTATCACTGTGGTCTGTACGTTAATGTATTCCCTAAGCACAAGGTCCAGCAGATAAGTGGTACGCAATAATTACCTGCTGACTCAAATGTTTAAATACATATCTGGAAACGCATTTCTTTGGGGTTTAACACTGGCTTTTCCCAAGTGGTAACTCAGTTGAACTAATGTGTTTTGTCTCAAATGTGTGTTTCAACATAAGTTTGGTTAATGCTGGACCAAAAAGAGACACTGAAATGGAACTTTGAGAAAGCCAGTGGGAAGTGGTTCGAGATTCAGAAGCTTTGGGTCACATTTTAGCTTTCATTTGCTATGGCACTGCCTTTCTTTGAGTTCAAGGTCCATCTTTCAAATAAGTGAGGTAATACAGGGTTAGTAATAAGGGAAGGGAATTATTAAAGTATTTTGCGATAGCTAATATTGAATTGTTTGAACATCATTCAGTTCAGATTATTTAATCTAACACAAGTTTCCCAAAAACTCAATTCAATTACATAGGCAACTTAGATGAATTATTTGCTTAAATGCTTGCTAAGTACAAATGTAAAAATAAAACCTTAAGGGTACTCTTGAGGGGATCAGATATTTTATAAGGACTTCAGATTCTTGATAAAGACTTTAATTCTTTGCAAAATCTCCATGGGCTCAAATAATAACTATTTTCTAAGATTTTAACTCAGTATAATACTCTCCAGGCTAAAGAGTAGACAGATGAAACAAATGGTTTCAGAAATTTATTTCTTTCTCAATTCCTTTGCATCATAGTTTGCGTAAATTTTTTTTTTTTTTTTTTTTTTTTTTGTCTTTTTACCTTTTTCTAGGGCTGCTCCTGCAGCATATGGAAGTTCCCAGGCTAGGGGTCTAATCTGAGCTGTAGCCACCGGTCTACACCAGAGCCACAGCAATGCGGGATCCGAGCTGAGTCTGCAACCTACACCACAGCTCACGGCATCACAGGGTGGTTAACCCACTGAGCAAGGCCAGGGATCGCACCCGCAACCTCATGGTTCCTAGTCGGATTCATTAACCACTGCGCCAAGACAGGAACTCCCATAGTTTGCTTAATTTTTATAAAAGCAATAATTGGCTATAAAGGATGATACGAAGTAGAATTTAACTAGTATTTGCTTAATTAACAATGTAAAGATAATACAGCATGAGGATAATTGAAAAATAATTCTAATACTTCTAAAAATAGCATTCTATTTGTTTATATTGATTAGTTTTACTTCGCTCTATGTACATTTCAGTATGCTCTGAATTCTGAGAGAGGAGGGGACAGCAAGAATATGGCTCATAAAACTGGGAATCAGGTAACATCAGCTCTTCTAGTAATACGCTATGTTGCCTTGGGAGAATGAAAAAAGTTCCTTAAATTCTCTGACTCTCCTTTCCAAAGCTATAAAATGCAAGGGTTGGAAAAGGTGATATTTATTTTCTTTCTAGTACTGGATGATCTTTTCGATGCCTGATTTTAATGTTTTAAATGGGGAAATAGGCAAGAACCACTTCTTTAATATATAATAAGAATTTCTGATAAACACATTTTAATGTTACTTATTATGTGTCCTCTATCAGTGGTACTTAAAATACTCTGACTTAATGCCAGGTTTTTCCTTCTCAAATGATATGCATGCAATTTGTCTTCTGTCTATTAAATACCAATTTGAGTTAGAAACTTTTTCATTTTTTAAATTCTTGTAACTTAATTCTCATTCTCTTAATAAATTATTAGAAAGTAATGACTCAGAAATATAAAAGGAAGCCCCAAATAACACATGATTTCTCTAGTTTAGCATTTCCTCAGATTACAAAAGTGGGATTTTGCTGTAGGCTGTGAAGGAAAAAACTGATGTGGGAATTGCTGGTCCACTGTGAACAACTAGAGCTTTGGGCAAAATCCATGAAACAGTGATGTTCAGACATTGGACCAGAAAGATGCTGTGCAGGCTGTGACCTGTAAAAGAAGGGGGACACTTGAGGAGTGTCCTATGATTACTCTGGCTTTCTGCCTGGAGGCAGTTTATGGGCCGTGTTACAGGGAGGGAATCATCAGGGAGAGGATGGTGTCCTGCTGAGTTCTGAAATAAAACCTACTGGGTGGACTTACTAGAAGATTAGATTCTACTGAAGAAAAGATTGCTGAACTAGAAATCATTGCAATGGAAAACATATAAAATGCAGCATAGAGAAAAAAAAGAAGACTTTTTTTTTTTTTTTTTTTTTTTTTTTTGCTTTCTAGGGCCACATCCACAGCAGATACAGGGTTGAATCTGAGCTGCAGCTTCTGGCCTACACCACAGCCACAGCAACACAAGATCTGAGCTGCATTTGCAACCTACACCATAGCTCATAGCAACACTGGATCGTCAACCCACTGAGTTAGGCCAGCGATTGAACCTGCATCCTCCTGGATCACAGCCGGATTTGTTTCTACTGCATCACAACGGGAACTCTGTGGAAGGCAAAAACTTTAAGAGCACCTCAGTAAGCCTGGTGGACAATATAGCAAGGGCTTTAACTTTGCCAATGTGTAATTGAAATCCAAGGAGAAGGTGGGCAGAAAAAATATTAGAAACACTTGTTTAAAAATTTTCATATTTGAAGAAAGCTTTTACAGTTTTCTATACACAAATTCATAAATTTCAATGAATCCCAAGCAGGATATACTCCAGAAAAACCAAAGGCAATTACATAGATGAGAAAAAAAGGTAAGAATATTTTCAGACATTCTATCCAAAACAAGGGAGGCCAGAAAAAAATAGAAAGATACTTAAAGTGGTTAAAGAAAAAAAAAAATTCAACCTAGAAACCTATATCCAGTGAAACTATATTTCAAAAATAAAGTCAGGATAAAACATTTTCAGACAACCAAACCTAGGAGAATCTATTGCTGGCAGACCTATATTATAAAAAATATTATAGGAAGTTCTTCAGACAGATGGAAAACAATACCAGATGGAATCATCGACCTATAGAAAAAAATAAAGAGAAGTAGAAATGTTAAGTATTAGGGATTTCTTTTTTATTTCTTTAAAAAATAATTCACTGTCTACTGCAAGAATAATTATATATACCTTAGGGTTTACAACATAAATAGAAGTAAATTATATGACAATAATAACACAAAGAACAGGAGAGGGCGAAGTGAACATTTTTACATTAGATGTAAACTGGCAGGATATTTGATAAGTTTAGGATGTAAACTAAAACATCTGCTTAAGAAAAAGGATGTATGACTAACAAACCAATAGCAGAGATAAAATGGAATTTAAACAGCTCGCTTAATCTAAAAAAAGACAGAAAAGGAAAAAAATAGAATAATGGAAAACAAATAACAGCATTATAGATAGAAAACAACCATATTTATAATTACGTTAGCTGTATATTGTTCAAACGTAACTTTCAAAAACAGATTATCAGAATGGATCAAAAAAAAAAAAACCAACATCCAATTAAATATGGATCCGCAGATACATTAAAAGTAAATTAATACAAAGAAAATGTAAATCAAAGTAATTTAAGAATAGCTATTAGTATTAGACCAAATGCTTTCCAAAGTAAAGAACAGTATTCATGATCATGAGAGAATTTGCTAATCATTATGGGGTTAAACTGGTATGAAGAGCTAACAAATTTCAATGCACCTAGTAATAGAGCCTCAAAATACATGATGCAAAAATTTAAAAAGGTGAACAAGGAGATAAAGCTAACATTATGTTTAAAGATTTCAAAATTCTTTCTCAGTAATTGATAAATAAAATAAAAAGTAGGAGTTCCCGTCGTGGCGCAGTGGTTAACAAATCCGGCTAGGAACCATGAGGTTGTGGGCTCCATCCCTGCCCTTGCTCAGTGGGTTAAGGATCCGGCGCTGCCGTGAGCTGTGGTGTAAGTTGCAGACGCGGCTCGGATTCCGCGTTGCTGTGGCTCTGGCATAGGACGGTGGCTACAGCTCTGATTCGACCCCTAGCCTGGGAACCTCCATATGCCGCGGGAGCGGCCCAAGAAATAGCAAAAAGACAAAAAAATAAAAAAAATAAAATAAAATAAAAAGTAGAGCAAAAATCAGGAAGGATGTAGAAGACTTGAACGACTAACCAACTTTAACTTGACATTTATCAAGCTCTCCCATGATTTGAACAGAACACATATTCTTGGTAATTGTGTAAAGGATAGTCACCAAGATGGACTATATGCCAGTCCAAACAAAGTCTCAGTTGATTTAAAAATTTTTAAATCTTAAAATATGCTTTTTCACCACTACAGAATTAAATTAGGAATCAATAGTAGAGCAGCGCATGTGTATTCTGCAAATATTCAGAAGTTAAATAGCATATAACACTAAAATTAAAAAAGACCGTCCGCCTCGACTGTGTTGGTAAAGACATGGAGCAACTTAGACATGTGTGCAAAGGAGTGCACAATCATTCAACCCACTTTGGAAAAAGTTTGAGTTTCTTGTAAAGTTAAACACAGCTAATATATGACTCAATGCTTCTACTTAGCCATTTACTCAAGAAAGTGAGGAGTTCCCACTGTGGTGCAGTGGGTTAAGAATCTGCAGTAGCTTGTGTCACTGCAGAGGTGTGGGTTCCATCCCCACCCAACACAGTGGATTAAAAATATGGCGTCTGGCATTGCTGCCACTGTCATGTAGGTCACAGCTGCAGCTCAGATTCAATCCCTAGCCCAGAAACTTCCATAGGCTATGGGTGCAGCCAAAAAAAAAAAAAAAAAAAAAAAAATCTTATACACAAACATACATAGCAGCTTTATTAATAGTAATTACAAACTGTTACAAATAGAAACAAAACAAATGTCTATCAAAAAGTGAATGGGTGAACAAAGTCTGGTATATCCTGTATCCATTCAGTGGAATACTATTCATCAATAAAGGGATGCAGCTCCGATTGGACCCCTAGCCTGGGAACTTCCATATGCTGCGAGTGCAGCCCAAGAAATGGCAAAAAGACCAAAAAAAAAAAAAAAAAAAAAGAATTCTGAATCTTTTTTTTTTTTTTTTTTTTTTGTCTTTTTAGGGCCGCACCTGCAGCATATGGAGGTTCCCAGGCCAGGGGTCTAATCAGAGCTTAGCCACCGGTCTACACCACAGCCACAGCAATGCCAGACCCGAGCCATATCTGTGACCTGCACCACAGCTCACGGCAATGCCGGATCCTTAGCCCACTGAGTGAGGCCAGGGATCGAACCTGCAAGCTCATGGTTCCTAGTCAGATTCGTTTCTGCTGTGTTAACGACTGGAACTCTGAATTCTGATTCTTTTGTAGGCTATTTTAAATTTAAAGTTTTGAAGGCATTCTCATGTTTTTAGCCATTCCTACACTTTTAAATGGAGCATCTTCTCGGATTAAATTTTTTTTTTTTCTGTAACATATATTAGAAAAATACTCGCTTCTTTTAACTAGACATTCTGTTAAAGGGGTAAATGAAGTACTTTCTTTTCTCATAATCTCTCAGTTCAACATGGCTGACAGAGACTTACTGTTTTTTTTTTTTTTTTTTTTTTTTGCAATTCTGGTCAAGAATTGAAAAGGATTATTAAGAAGAAATGTTATAGGTAAATGGATAGAGCTATACTCCCAGACAAGTGGAATATTATTCTGTGCTAAAAAGAAATGAGCCATCAAGCCATGAAATGACATAGAAGAAACTTAAATGCATATTACTAAGTGAAAAAAGCCAATCTGAAAAGGCTATGCACTGCAATATTCCAACTCTATGACATCTGGGAAAGGCAAAACTATGAAGACAGTAGAAAGGTCCGTGGTTGTCAGGAGCTGAGGAGGGAAAGAGATGAACAGGTGCAACGTGGATGATTTTTAAGGCGGGGAAAATATTCTGTATGATACTGTAATGATGGGTACATGTCATTATACATTTCCCCAAACTCGTGGAATGGAAATGCCTACCACCAAGAGCGAATGCGAAAGTCAACTCTGGACTCTAGGTGATAATGAGATGACAATGAGGATTCCTCAGCTGACGCAAATGTACCACTCTGGTGGGCGACATTTAGTGAGCAAGAGGGAGGTTATTTGTGTGAGGGAGAAGGGGGCCTGTGGGAAATATCTGGGCTTTCTCCTTAATTTTGCTGTGAACTTAAAACTGCTCTAAAAATAATTTTTTTTTTCCAAAAAAAGAATTGATGTTGTAAGCCTTTCAAAAGGGAAGCAGTGGTTATTGTTAGACTTCAAGAGTTCACCAAGAATAAATCATCCATGGGAGAATAGAATTATTTCCTTCTTTGGTGGGTTAGGTATATACTGTACATGTTTAAATTTCAACACGATGTGCCATCTTTTAATAGATGAATACTTGGAACAGTAAGAGATGATTTATTATAAATAGAGTAATTCTTAGGAAATCCAAGGGATGGATTCAAAGGGCCGATGTTTATCTAAATGGTGATATTTCTAGAGACGTAGGACCTTTCATTCAACCTTGTGTATATGTTACATACATACGTATATAAACAATATCATGTTGCATTTAAAACAATCTTACATTTAAAAACCAATTTAAACAATGACATGCTTTTCAAAGATGATATTTTAATTAAAGTCATGCTAACCAGAATTTTATGCAGTTCAAAGTTGAGAGGGATGATTAAAATACTTATTCTAGAATTGTTATTCGTAGGAATTCAAGTGATTCTGAAATAATAGGTGAACATCTGAAAGAAGTAAATGTAAGTAAAGGTGAATTTATGCCACTCATTTCACAATAAAATAAATGTGCTAGTGAAATGTGATATAAAAAAGTGTTTAAAGATTTTAACATGATTGTAAATGGAATATAGATTAGCAATTGACATACCTCACCAAAGACCAAAATGTATAATAACTGTTACAGTTTATAGAATGTCTATTATACACAATTATTAGAAATTTTGCATACATTTGTCTGTGAATTATATATCCATCATTAATTTTTTTGACAACACCCACGACATATGGAAGTTCCTAACCCAGGGATCAAATCCAAGCAGCAGCTGAGACCTACACCATAGCTGTGGCGGTGCCAGATCCTTAACCTTTTCCTGGGGTGGGGATCAAACCCATGCTAATGCAGAGACAACACTAGCTCCTTTCCACAATAGGAACTGCTTTTTTTTTTTTTTTTTTGTCTTTTTAGGGCCGTACCTGTGGCATATGGAAGTTCTCAGGCTAGGGGTCGAAACGGAGCTATAGCTGCCATCCTAAGTCACAGCTATAGCAATGCCAGATCCGAGCTATGTCTGTCACCTATACCACAGCTCAAGGCAATGCCGGATCCTTAACCCACTGAGTAAGGCCAGGGATCGAACCTGTGTCCTCACAGATACTAGTCAGATTCGTTTCTGCTGAGCCACCATGGGAACTCCAGTACTCCAATATTTAAGGTTAATTTTTGCCTTTTCTAAATTGAAAATTTAAGCTCAGAGAGATGAAATCACTTTCTTACACAGCTAATAAGAGATTGCTGATCTCAGATTCTTCGTTCACATGATCCATATTCTTTTTCTTTTTCTGACTCGTTGGTGTGAGTGTAAGATGCATTAAGGTGGAAAGATAATATATGGAATAATACAGTATAAAGGATGTGGCAGGAAATTTTTTTTTTTTTTGTCTTTTTGCCATTTCTTGGGCTGCTCCCGCGGCATATGGAGGTTCCCAGGCGAGGGGTCGAATCGGAGCTGTAGCCACCGGCCTATGCCAGAGCCACAGCAACACGGGATCCGAGCCGCGTCTGCAACCTACACCACAGCTCACCGCAACGTCGGATCCTTAACCCACTGAGTAAGGCCAGGGATCGAACCTGCAACCTCATGATTCCTAGTCAGATTTGTTAACCACTGCGCCATGACGGGAACTCCGTGGCAGGCAAATTTATCTCAACTATTTGGAGTTGTATTTAGAGTATTCCCCTTGATTGAGAACACCACAGTTTAAAAAGAAAGCTGGAGCACTTCTAGAGTACAGACAGTGGAATGGAGAAGAGATCTGAATTATTTTAGATGAGGAAGAGTCCAAAGAACTAAGAATTTTTGACTTGGACAACTGCACATTCAGTCAGCTCATATGGTAGCTTAAGATTTGAAGAACTATTTGAAAGAGAGGTTATGTGTTTCTTTGCGACGTTACAATGTGAAACCAGGACTCATACCCGAAAGAATCACAGGGTCAGCTTCAGACAACATAAATTAGAATTTTTCAACAGAGCTCTCAGAAAGTGTACTGAAATCTTTGCATGGTGATGAGCCAACTGGCACTGGAGGTATTCAAGTAGAGGGTAGTTGATCACTTAGTTGGAAATCAGTGTTGAATCACTGAGAGTCTCAGCTGACTTTTAAATTTCCTTTCAGTGCTTGGAATCTTTAATGTTATAGAAACTGCCACATCTTTAAGGCGCGGATAATAGCACACATTTCTTAAAACTTAATTTTACTGAATACTTTCATTATGGAACCAGATTAAAAGAGAAACAAGCAACAGCAACACACCTGCAAGTTAAAGCAGGCAAGTAGCCATTGGTAAGGAGAGAACAGGATTTATATACAATTCCATCCATTGTCCTAAACATTTGCCAAACAATAGTTATTTATTTTTGGACAAAGATCCCTGGTATGTATTTTTGACATTCTTAAAGGGAGCTGACTGCTACATGTTTTCATCTCCATCTCCAGCAGGAGTCTTAAGTCTTGGCAAAGGAAGAAGCCTGGGGAACCTTTACTTTATAGAAGGTGAATGTTCTTGGCTGTGATGGAGGTAACTCTGCAGTTACGTGGGGCTCATTCTTTCCATCTCATACGTAGAAAAGACCTCCCAGGCAGAGTTGCCAAGACATCCGCGGGCCGCATGGCCTCCTTGAGCAACACCGGGACCCTTTTTGGACAGCACGGTGAGACTTCATGCAGCACTTACCAAACATAAGGCATATTTTCTCCTTCCCACACTCACCCCTTAAAAGCTTCCATTGCCAGTTTTCTTTACTGATCTGTATGTAATAATAAATCATTGCCACTGAGTAAAAGTGTCTTGAAGATCTCCTTTGGCATTTTACAACCTTGCTACTTAAAGTGTGCTCTGCGGGTCAGTTTCAGCATCACCGAGAGTTTGTTAGATATGCAGGCTCTTGGGCCTCACAACAGACCTCCTCAATCAGTATCCACATTTTAATCCAATTCCCAAGTGATTTGTCTACACACTAAAATTTGAAAAACACCTTTTAGACTATTTGCTTATGATCTTGCAGGTTTCATAAGCCTGCTGTGTGCTTTAGTGCTTTCTCACATTGTTCTGTAATTTCATTTTTTAATACTTCAGGTTGTATCTCTCAGTTTGAAGACAGTAAGATTCTGGAACTATTGCTTAAACTTGAATCTTCAACTAATCCTTACTCTTTCCCATACCCAGTTGCCTGCGAGTATAGAAATATAAATCTTTCTTCCCAATTGCCTCTTCCACCTGCCACAACAGACCCGAATCAGGCCTCTGTCATCTCCATCTGGACTGTATTACATCCTCTCTGCTGGCTTTTCTCTGCTTTCATTCAGTATCCAAACTGGGGGCAGAAGAAACTTTTTATTGAAATTCATCCTTGGAGTTTCCACTGTGGCTCAGCAGGTTAAGAATCTGACGTTGACTCTGTGAGGATGGGAGATGGATCCCTAGCCTCCTTCAGTGGGTTAAGGATTCAGTGTTGTGGCAAGCAGAGTGTCTGGGATCCAGCGTTGCTGTGGCTGTGTAGCCCTGCTGGCAGCTGCAGCTCCGATTTCACCCAAGCCTGGGAATTTCCATATGCCCCAGGTGCTGCCATAAAAAGGAATTTTACCTTGCCCCAGGACAATGCCCTAACTTTGTTTGTATTCAAATTCTTCTCCAATTGGTCTCCATTATCCTTTTAGATTCTTCTATTGACATATTCCTATCCAACATGCTAATTCTGACTATAAGCTACTCCTGGTCATTTGTGCATTTCCAGTTCCCTGAAGGCTTCTTCTCACATTTCTTCCTCCTCTTCTTTCTGGACTCACTATGCATATAAAGCCTTCTGCGGTTTTCTGAGGAAGAATGAATTGCTTCTTCCTCTGCATGCTTGTGTCCTGTTCCACTGTCACTCACCTTCTTGTCTCCATATCCTGTTAGATTGTGATGCCTGTATGGCGGGAATATGGGAAGCCTCTGGTGTTTGGTTTAAAAAACCTGTGTTCTGAGTAAAAAACGATGTCAAATTCATTCCCTCCTTACTACGGCATGACCTTAAGTCACGTGTCCTTCTAAGCCTCAGCTCCTTGTCTATAATATGGGGATAATTTGCACCTATGTAGATGGATTTTGTGAAGATTAAAATACGACGGTGTAATTCGCCTGATGTTTAGACCGTGGTAATAACAACTCAGTTTGTTCTAGAAGGAAACGGTGTGTTGGGTGGTCATCAAGGCAGGGGTGGGGACATAACCATGGACAGTGCCATGAATCCACATTCTAGAATTAGAAGGCAAGAATGAAGTTCATCATAGGGGAAATAAAGAAGACCAGTAATTAAAACTAAAATGTAAAGATGGGAGGATTCACGCTGACTGGTCTTAATGCTAAGTTCCCTGGACCAGGGCTTTTGTAGATTGACTCTAGTGGCACCAAGAGGGTGGGCACAGGTGATGCGGAGCTAGGGAACAAACCACGTCCCTGTGAAGTGACCTGGAGTCACCTCTATAAAGTGTGGGGTCATGCTTTCCATTTTGTTCTACTGTCCTTCCTGATAACATCCAGCATTTTGAGCATCTTGGTATCTGAGATTCTTTTTTCCTCCCTCCCGCTCTTCCTCCCCCTCCTTCCTCTCTCTCTCTCTTCCTTCTTTTTCTTTCTCCTTCTTTTCCTCCTTCCTTCTTTCCCTCTTTTCTTCCTTCTTTCCTCTCTCCTTTCTTCCATCCCTCCCTCCCTCTCTCTTCTTTCTTTTCTGGTCTTCATTGTCACTGTTGACAATGCCAGAAAGCTCTAGCAGAGTTAGCTTAATGACAATGAATATTTGTTCAATACACACTCAATTAAAACCAGTAGACAGAGCACACACAGATGGAGACAATTGTCTGTCATTATCAGCGCTGACAGATTTGAACTAATACCCTAGAATGGAAAGTGGCCTGCCATTTTCTATGAATCAAAGGCAGTGATTCTGATTGAGAAGGACAGTACTAAATTAGAGACATAATCCATATAATAAAAAAACCCAAGTCTTACATCTTAATTCCTAACATGTGTCCTGAAAAGCCTTCGTTTTTGGAGTACTGATTTATCATTCAACAAATTCTTGTTCACTTTGAGGGGAAGTAGGAAGTGAGAAAGAAGTGCATTGCATTGATTGTAGCCTGGGTATCTCCAGTTCAGACACACTCAGGATTTTAGGGAGGAAGCGCCTGGATCTGCGCACTTAGACTTTTGATCTATTTGGAGCCCAGTCACAGCCTGAGCCCCATAGTAGGTTGGTCAGAGCCAGGTACCAGGTTGTTTGCATAGGTGTACTGCCACATTTTAATGAACATTCTTTTTTTTTTTTTCTCATTTTCAGCCACCCCAAGCATATGGAGTTCCCAGGCTAGGGATCAGAGCCAAGCCACAGTTGCTATCTAAGCCTCAGGTGCAGCAGTGAGGGATCCTTAACCCACTGTGCCAGCCTTTATACCTGCGTCCCAGCATTCCCAAGATGCCGCCGATCCTATTGCACCACAGCAGGAACTCCTGCACATTCATTTTTGCTACAACTGAGTATGTATCCTATTTTAGGAAGTTGGGGAATACCCTACAGGGTTGAGTGTAATTTGTTGCAAGGCAGGAAAGACAGAGTGTGAGGCCAAGCTGGTGCCAGAAGAATGGTGTTGACTGAGTCACAGGAGAACTTGAGTATGAGATGAGCACAGTTAGGGCAGCAGACAATTTTAATTGTACAAGAACATGGTGCTGATGGGCAGATGACAGCAGGAAGAAACCATGTGACAGCTGCGGATGTCTTTATGCTAACGACTGGGTCGTATTTTTTGGTTTACAGGTCTGATATCTTGGGTCTTTGTTTCATTCAAGTTTGACCCACAGTTCTAGAATTTAAGTGTGCTGAAAAAACAAACAGACGAACAAAAAACAACCCAGACACTGCAACAATGCTGCTAGTGCTTTCTGTCCTTTTCTCAAATTTGTAGAACGTGTAAGGAACAGTTTAATTTTTATTGCATAGCTACTGTGTGCCAGGTTGGACCAGGTGTCTTACCCATGTTGTTTCATTAAATTATCAAAATCATTAAGGTAGAGATTAACATTTCCATTTTATAGACCAGGAAACATTCCCTAATGGAAAAGTTAATTAATAATTAATGGAAAAATGTCCAGGGGTTGAATAAGGTGTTCAAGATCACACAATGAGTGAAGATAAGTTTTAGGGGTTGAATAAGGTGTTCAAGATCACACAATGAGTGAAGATAAGTTTTAAATCCAGAACATTTGGAATATCTATCTATCTATATATCCATCTCTGTCTCTTTTTTCTATTTGTTTCTATGGCTTCTGGATTACAGGACTCAGAATCCCTGAGACAGTCACTGGTCTGGACTCTGTTACTGTCCTCACTGCTAACTGTGTGACCTTGGAAATACTCTTCAGGACTCAGTTTTCTAATCAGTGAAATTAGAGAATCTGGACCATTTGCCTTCTGTAACCCTTTCATGCACTAATCTCTGTCGACACAAAACTTATGCCTAAGAACTTCCACTTGAAATTCTATTTGGGGACAAAAAATGAGACTGACTAGAGACTTGAATAGCACGAGTGAAAGCCTTTAGGGAGAAGAGGTCATGGCTTCGAGACGTTTGAACTAGCCAAGTTTCCCTGGAGTATAAAGTGGATGAGTGGAAAAGGGGAAAGTTCCATTAGGACTAACTTCTGCCGAGACAGTGTTGGACTGCAGTAAAATAACTAGGGTGGGGTGTTGGAATTACAGATAACTGCATTTGAATCCTGATTTGATCAATTATTAGTTACATAACCTGACCACAAGTCTGAGGCTCAGTTGTCTGCTCTGTACCTTGGGAGCTCTTGTGAGAATGAATTGAATTCGTGGGAGTGAACCACCTAGCATGTGGCAGAGAACCTGTTTGGTACTTAACAAGGGCCAGCTTTCTCCTCTTCTCTCCGATAGGTGTGACCCTGGCACAAACGTTGCAAAATAAAACCTGAGCCAGTCTGTACCAAACTCCCTAGGTGGCATCTCTGGACCATCAGACAGTTCTAGGAAGATCAGAATTGCACACAAGACTCTAGACTAATTCCGTTCCCACCTCCTGTTCAAGAAGCACCGCATCATCCCTTTTCCTGGTCTTTCTATTTTCTAGCAGCCCCTGAGTAATCTCTTTTGCATTTTCGAGGGACGTGTGATGTGTGTGGACACAGAGTCCTGGCCACACACCATGGACATTTGCTTTCCCTTCTCCCTCATTCTCCCATCATCTCTCCCGAGGAAGCCTTAATCGGAGCTGTTGCCAAGTGATGAGGTCTCCCCATTCTTTCCAGCAGCTGCTATTTATGTATGGTGTCTGGTGGTGTTTTAACACCTGGTTCAATATTTACCTGTGAGGGCTTCACTTTACTCTGACCTGAGTCAGAATGGAGTTGTCCAGCTAATGCTACCTTGGGGATTTCTGAGAAGTATCCCCAGAGCTGACTGCTCAGCATTCACTCATCTTCCCAGAAATGTTCTTCTAGGTAGCAGGTCCTAAAATGAAGTCTGCTGCTGCCATCTTTCCCTGGACTCTTGAATCTGTGAACGCTAGGAACGTGGTGAATTAATTCAAAGGAGCATATCCCAAGTGTGTGGATAACTGAAAGTTAGAAACAAGGGGATGGAATGTTTTATTTTCCCTGCTATACTCTCTTATGAGTGAAGAGAAGAAATAAAACAAGTCTTAATTCTTAATCTCTTCACCTTCAATGCCCACTTGCCAAGTCATATTGGCGCAGCACCTACCAACAAATAAAGTGCTTTCAGCAATCCCACGTATCAGCACAGGGCTGGTGTTATTCTCCCCATTTATAGATGGAAAATGTAAGTCTAGACGGTTGGGTAACTTGTCAACCCATTTCAAGTGCTTTGTAGAAAGACGTGGGACGCAATTAAGCAAAATAATACACGTGCAAAGAAACACATGTCATCACTTAACAACCAGATGTTGTGATAGGACTGTTACTATCAACCCATTTTACAGATGCGAAAACATGGCTAACGATCCTGTCTTCATTTGTCCAGTTATGTCGAATACTTTTCAGAATGAGGGAGGGGATGCATGCGTACGCTGTTAAAATAAAATGATTGTGGTAGGACGTTATGTCATGGACTTGGGGGCATGGACATGGGTTCAGACAAGCCTGTCTTTGAATCCTTGTTCCCCTATGGAAGTAATTTAACTCTTCTGGTTTTCATCCGAGTTGTTCACCACTCTGCAGCTTGGCTTCCTAGTTTTTTAAGTGGGAATGAATAATTTCTAATTAGCACTGTTTCAGGACCTGAAGTCAAGATTGTGTCTGGCATGCGGCGGAGACTCAGCGCTGGCTCACACAAGGAAGATGTGTTGTCAGTGTTTACAGTTCCAGAGAGGTGCTCACACCATTATGGTTTATCTCTCTTTTTGGCTGAGCCTCTGGGAGTTGAGAGGAGAGAGAAACTGGCTTGAAGCAAACCTCCTCTGCACATACAGAGTCCTGGCTTGCTGGCCAGGTCTGCGTCCTCTGTAATTACAATGACATCTCAATATGTTCTCATGGCTCAAGGAGTCTTGCTTGTATCACATTTGCATTTGAAAGTTACAGCTCCGGAACCATAAATTCTGAGCAGTCAGTTGGTCTCCAGGTAACTTGATGCCATTCAGGGCAAAGAGCTTGCCTTCAAAATGCTGCCAGGAAGATTCACTTTTTATAGCACTTTTTATAGGAATTCCCGTGGAGGAAAATTCTCAGGAGAAGAATTTGGCCTCCTGGCTTGAAGCACATCTGGTTCTTTGAGTTGTCAAAGAGTAAGTAGTCCATAACAATGGAGAAAATGAGCTAAATGTGAAATTGGAGCCGGACAAAGTCAGGAGCAATTCAAATTGCAGACAGCTTTGTTTATCTTGCAAAACATCCTGCTGGTTCATAAATTAGGTTGAGATTCCTTAAATTAATCAAAATGAAAAAACCAGTGGTGTCCCAATAGAGCTATGTGGATATAATTAATTCTCTTTATTCAGAAGTGACTTACCCATTTGTGGATTTTCCAGGATCTTGCTTTTCCTTCTTACATCCAATGGTTTACCTTCTGGTCAGTTCTCTGCTTAACACTATCTTCTGTAATGTGTGGACAGAGGGGGCAGAAGGGTCCCGGGAAGTGAACTGTCTGTATAAGCTAATACCTTAGTCTCAGCATTAGGTGGGCACTTCGGATATATTTACTAGATGAAGGAAATCTGCTACTTAGGAGCAGTTCTGGATTAATTGGGTTCTGGCATTGCCATGAAGTGTGTTAATCCATTTAATTCTCACTCCCCACGAAGGTAGCTGATTGAGCCATCCGAAGTCATAATCAGAGGTTTTCCTTTGGGCTCCAGGGCCTCTTTGTATTTCTAGGATAGCCCCTGGGTTAGAGAAAATATTCAGATTTGGAATTTTGTGATCGTTCAGTTGTGACCAGAGCAGTAGAAATAGCCAGTTGTCCTTGTCAGAAGAAGTTTCTGGTGGCCGTGAACTCTTAAATAACAGTGCACATTGTGTGTCTCCCTTTGGCAAATACCACATGCCTTGTGTAGCACTGCTTTGGATAAAGTCCCATCTCCCCAGCTAACTAGACTGCAGTGCAGGTACCCTGAGGACACCTCTCCTCTTGGTAATTTCCAGGGGAGCCCAGTAAGACTATCCTCTCAGCCACATTTGTAATTTATCATCATTCCAGTGGTCACCTTAATTAAAATCAAAACAGATGAAATTCATTAAGGAATATATTTTCTTAAGCCAATACATCCAAATGGTTATCTTTGTAAGAGGTTAGGGATTTAAGAAACTATTTAGAAATGTCTCCCATTAAAAAAACCATGCCAGGTCTTCCACATCTCATATGTGTTTCAGTTCAGACAAGCCCAGTCTCAAGGGCTCAAGGATCCCATGTGGCTACTGGCTCTCTTACAAGACAGCCCAACTAGAGAGCACGCACTGTGGGAGATTATGGAGTGTGCTATTGGCAGACCAGGGATCGTGGGGGTTCAAATCCCAGCTCTTCTGATTCTCTAAGCCTCAATTTCTAGCTTCAGAAGTCAGAGAAATAATGAGAATACTTGGCACATGGTATGTATCTAAGAGGCATTTGTTAACAGAATCAAAGTCTTTTTCATAGAGGGTTGTGAAAGGGTTGAATGAGATAACATAAAGCCCCAAACACGGTTTATAGCACGTGGAATCTCTTGATAAAAATTAGCAATTACTGTTAGTAAGATAGAGAGTCTAGACACTAAAATGTATGCAATAGACATTTCCGCCTGATGTCTGCTAGCCAGATATTTAACCATCCTTTACACCTTATAGAGGGTCTCTGTGAAGCCTTCATCCCTTCCAACCAAATCCATATGAATCTCACACAACTTGATTCATACTTTTAAAATTCCTTATCATGGAATGTCCATCGTGGCTCAGCAGTAACAAACCCAATGATTGTCCATGAGGACACAGGTTCGATCCCTGGCCTTGCTCAGTGGGTTGAGAATCCGGTGTTGCTGTGACCTGTGGTGTAGGTCACAGAAGTGTCTTGAATCTGGCTTTGCTGTGCCTGTGGTGTATGCCAGCAGCTACAGCTCCAATTCGACCCCTAGTCTGGGAACTTTCATATGCTGTGGGTACAGCCCTAAAACAAAACAAAACAAAACAAAACAAACAAAAAAAAAGGACAAAAAAAAAATTCCTCATCACACTATAACTTGAAGATTTTTGTGTTCTTATCTTGTTGCAGATTGTAATCCTCCCCATGCAGAGCCCCTGTCTGTTTATCTAGGGGACCCCTCCTGATGACCACGCAGTAACTGGCCGTAGTAGATGCTCAGTACACTTGCAATATATAGATAAATAAGCAAATCCATTTCTTTGTAGCATGAGAAGTGGAGATCTCTTCTAGAAGAAAGCCTGATAGATGGCTTTTGTGCTCTGAACTGTTCTTAGAAATAAATAAACATGCTGTCAGCTTTGAGTTTCCTCTCAAACATTTACTGAGCTGTTAGAGATTTCTTGAGACATTAAAACTCACAACTGGTTTTAATAGGACAGTTATGGGCTGAGGTGAGGATAAAGTGTCCACGGTTGCCAGGTGATGAAAACTTTGTCAAAAGCCACTGCAACTAATATAACCAACACATTGAAAATGAAGATAATATGTTCCTTTTTCACCGCGGGTCACACCTGTGTAGGGCACCTGCTGGGTCATGAAGGGCGTATAGAATACCCAGGATTTAACCTTAGATAAACTCCAAGTCTGCAGCTGCCCATCCAGAGCCCTCCCGGTACAGGTCAGAGTGGAGCTGTCCCGCAAGGTCTCCTTTGCTTCCAGGTTTTGATCCTTAGGGGCCCCAAGAAGCTTCTCTTTCTGGGGCTAATGTTATGCCTTCACAGAACATCAAATAATGTGGCGGTCATAATGACTGGTGTTGGTTCAACCAATTTTCGGGGTGGTAAGAGAAGATAGTAACTTCCGTTGGCGGTATTAACTGTGGTTTGTTTTTGCTGTCCGAGGTACCAGCTCTTGACTTCCATTCCCATTTTCTCAGACTTCCTGTACAGTTTACAGAAAGGCAAAGGGTTAGTGCAATCAACGAGTGTTTACTTATTCCACTGATGTTGGTGTCACTGTGTTAGGTACTGGGGCATGAACATGAAGAAGAAGTGGCCTCTTCTCTCATGTGTGGCAGGAGAGATGGACAGACCTATGATTGCAAGAGAGTGCCTTGTGGGCAGTGGTAGAAGTTTGTACAGATTGGTATGAAGTATAGAGTAAGGACAATTAGTGGTTACTGTGTATTAGATAAATGTTAAACCAAAAAATCACCTGGCTCTATCTTTTCTTGGCCACAAGTAGGGGGACTAACCCATCTAAGCCTTGGTTTCTTCAACTGAAAAATGGTATAAATAAAACACACATGTCTTGGAGTAGTTGTCTGGGACCATAGGAGGGATTGCCAGGCAGCAAGAGGGCTAGTGACACAATCCAATGCATATGGAGCCCCTGCACAGTGGGGTTGACTATGTGTTTGCTATTGCTGTTATGATCTAAATCTGAGATAATTCTCTGATGTGTATCGGTCCCTCCCTCTTCTGTAATGGAAGAGATTTTGACAGAATTTCACTTTATTAGATGCAGGGTTTTCTGGTGATAGTATGAAAATTCACAATTTGTTTTTGTTTTCAAATTAGGATTTCCTAATTCAATGCCAAGCTACATGGGAGAGTAATGAAGGGAAACTTGCTCTGTCAACATGAAGAGAGCTTATCAAGCTCAAACTATTGAAACTTGTGATGCTGGTGAAAGAACAGTTTGATAGATGACTAAACAGAATAGACAATTCAGAGGGAACTTTATATAACTTTATATATGGTAAAGGAGGCATCACAAATTAATAAAGAATGAACTGTGTATTAAATTATATTGGGAAACTGCCTATTTGGAAAATTAGATCAACATATACCCCATTTCTAAGTCTATGTAAACATATAATCCCTGTGGATTAAGATCTAAATACTGGAGGGAGAAGAGAAAGACTCCAGCAACCCCACTCCTGGGCATATATCTGGAGAAAAATTTCATTCTAAAAGATACATGCACCCCTATGTTTATTGCAGCACTATTCATAATAGCCAAGACATGGAAACAATCTAAATTTCCATCAACATATGAATGGATTAAGAAGATGTGGTACATATATACATGGAATATTACTCGGCCATAAAAAAGAACAAAATAATTCCATTTGCAGCAACATGGATGCAACTAGAGATTAACATACTAAGTGAAGTAAGTGAGAAAGAGTAAGACAAATACCATATTATACCACTTATATGTGGAATCTAAAATATGACACAAATAACCCTACCTACAAAACAGAAATAGATTCATGGACATAGAAAACAGACTTGTAGTTGCCAAGGGGAGAGGGGAAGGAGTGGGATGGATGGGAAGCTTAGGTTTGCAGATGCAAGCTATTACATTTAGAATGGATAAGCAATGAGGTCCTACTGTATAACACAGGAACTATATCCAGTCTTTTGGGATAGACCATGATGGAAGACAGTATAAGAAAAAGAATGTATATATATGTATGACTGGGTCACTATGCTGTACAGGAGAAACCGACTCAACAATGTAAATCAACTATACCCTAATAGAAATAAACTTGATTTAAAAAGATTTAAATATTAAATACACACATATACCACATATGATCAAATATTTTCTCTTTGGTTATGGACTTCCCATTGCTCCTAGATCAAAGTCTAAAATTTTAATACAGCTCGAGAGACTCTCTGATCTCTACCTAGGACTCCAGTCATTCTCCTACCCCGACTCCACCCCATTCTGTGCTCCTTCTCTAGGGGATTTCTCTCAATTCCTCAACTATGTTGTGCTCTGTTCTGCTCGCTGGACTTGGCCTTTGTTATTACCTTATCTGGATGGTCTATTTCTCCTCTGCACACTCACCCTGACTCCCCAACTCTTAAACCTTATCGAAGTCAGTGTAACCATTACTTCTCCTTTATATGTTGAGTACCTTTTTTCGGGTGTGATTGCACAGCATTCCGAATGCTTCCTTCCGTAACATCCTCATGAGGATTTCCTGTCGTGGCTCAGTGGTTAATGAGTCCGACTAGGAACCATGAGGTTTCAGGTTCGATCCTTGGCCTCGCTCAGTGGGTTAAGGATCCTGCATTGCCGTGAGCTGTGGTGTAGGTTGCAGACATGGCTCGGATCCCGTGTTGCTGTGGCTCTGGTGTAGGCCGGCAGCTACAGCTCCTGTTGGACCCCTAACCTGGGAACCTCCATATGCCATGGGAGCGGCCCGAGAAAAGGCAAAAAAAAAAAAAAAGACAAAAAAGAATTACATCCTCATGAGTGTAACTATGATTTACATGAGAACAGAGTCCACGTCTGTCTGGCTTACTCCTGCTACCCTAGTGTCTAACCACTCAAAACCTATTAGACCAAGTGAAAAAACCAAGGAAAATAGAGATTTTTTTTTATGGCCTGGGTTTTCAGCCTTCCTTAATCAATAGAAATTGATAAGAGGTCAGGCAAAAAATTCAGGTGAGTCTTTATGGGGCCCCTGCTGCAGTAGAGGAGAGTGAAAACAAACAGGAATTTCCTTTTCTTGCTCACTCACTAAGGAGGGGCAAACTGGTTCCTTACAGGGTGCCAGGGTAGGGGTGGGTCCAGGGGTTGAGCAGAGAGGTAGCTTAGGTTGTCTGTCCTCCCCTTTGGTGGTGATATGTGCAGGGGACCTGTGTGACACCCTGCTTTTGCTTCCAAAACACTCCTTTTGCTCTCGACTCTTTGGAAGTGGCAGTTGGGTTTTAGATTTTTTTTTCTTCTAAATCTTCTTGCCCATAATTTGCCCCAACTGCACATGTCTGCTGTTATTTTTAGTCTCTTATGGTTTCTTTGTATTTTGTTGTTTGAGGAGGTATGGTCCAGATGCAAGCACTGCAGCCACTACCACAGAGGGTCCCCAGATCCCAGGTCCTAGCTTGCCTCAGTTTGATTAGAAAAAAATAAAATAAACAGGAAAACCTCCTGAACCATTATAAATCATTGTAGAAGAGAAATGATTTCAAAAGGTGGAATATAGGCCTTTTCATTTTTTTCTCGACTTATAAATCACCCCCAAAACAAGAAGAACTAAAGGCAAAACATGAAAACCATCATCGATGAAACTCGGTGACAAATGGAAGAATAGTAAGTGAATCCCTGGCACAGATGAAAATTCAATTAAATGCCTACAGTCTATGGCCTCCATGGGAAACACTGATTTACCCCACAGACTTCAGTAAGACCCTGAAACTAGAGGCACCAAGCATAAATTATGGATGAAGCACGTGGGTGTGTGTGTCAGGGGGGAATAAGGGAGGTGCTTACTTGCAATGGGGAGTTGCCTGAGGTCTTTTTAAGGCTCAATTAGATCACTAGATATTCATTATCTACCCAGAATTATGGTAGAATGGGACCAGAAAAGCTAGTGGGAATGGCAGAATACTCATGCACCAAGCACAAGTCTTCTTGTTAAGCAATGCCCAGTTCCAGAGTGTAACAACCAGGCTGATACTTCTTGGGGGAGCTGAGAGGGACCTTCCCTGGAAAACTGGCACCACTGAGAAAATCCTAGCAGGTACTTATAGTCGGCCATGCCCATTGAGAATGCAGCTGGCCACTAGATCACTTGTCATTGACCTACACTGGTTGATAGGCCTTGCTTCACCCCTTCCCCAGGACCTCCAGTTGGCATTTTTGCGTTCCACTCAGAAAAACATAGACTAGCAAGGGATACTGGCATTTGAGGAAGCCTCTGAAATGAAACAAGGAGATTGACAAGACAGTAAATGAATAATAGGATATATACCTAGACAGCTAATGAGAAGGAGATTTGGAATAATAGAAAATGTGGGAAGAATAAAATATTAAAAAACAAATAAAATTTACCATTAATATCTTTGAAGAGTCATGACAATATATTGCATTCATGAAACTAGAACAGGATACTGCAAAAAAAAGACCAACTGGCAAACAGAAAAAGACTCCTGAAAATTAAACATTTTCAGTTCTAAATTAATACTTCAAATTAAAATGAAGGGCCATTTATTTACACAACACACATGGTCTAGGCTTTGATGGAATGAAAGACCTTGTCCTCTGGTAGCTTGCATTCCAAATGGAAGAGACAGATAATAATAAAATGCATTTACAAATAGAACAGAGAGGCTCTCAGCTGGACAATAAGTGCATTGCAGAAGTAAGATAGGGTAAGGGAGAAAGTACCAGTCGCAAAGGGTTATTGTTTTATAAAGGGTGGTCAGGGAAGTCCTTACCGCTAAGGTGACATTGGCTCAGAGCTCTGAAGTAACCCAGATGGGAGCCACGTTGATATCTGAGGGGAAAGCATTTCAAGGAGCAGGAAAAGCAAATGCAAAGGCCCTGGGGTGAGACCATGCATAGGTTGCTAGACAAGGAGATTAAGTGTTGGTGGAAGGGATTGAGCCTTGGAGACCCCAGAAGTGACACTGGCCAGACAGATCATGTACAATGCACTTGTTGGACCCAATGGCTCACACCACAGAAAATGTTTTGTGATGCCTCCTATACTTTCCTGAAACCAAATTCGTAGATAATATGACCTGCTTATACATTTAATTTCAAATAACTTACATAATTCCCTAATAGTAAGATTCCAGTTTTGTTTGGAAGTCTACAGTCAGGCACGATGGCTACTTCTCAGGATGTGGGTGAGAAGGACTGAATTCTGTATGTATTTGTTTATGTAGCATGATTTCCTGATGAATTGCATATGAAAATGATAAAAAGGAATGAGTCAGGAGGAAAGAAACTAGGTGTTAGGCTTTTCTGATGTGGTGTTCTAACACACTGCCCATGATTCTTTGTCATACTCTGCTGGCGTGGAGACTGATCCAGAATTGTCAGGTTTTGCAAAGGTGCACATCTGTTTGTCACTTGCCTCCTGTTACACAATTCCTTCATTTTGGCTCATCACTCAGAGCCATCCATGGAGACCCCAGAGCTATGACTATATCATTAAAAAGAGTACTCATCTAAAGTTCCTTTAATGAAGGCATCGCATGGTCCAGAACTGCAAATCTCATTAACCTGACCAACATGACGTCATGCCACTACCTGATCATCTTACTATGGTGCAGCTGGTTAACTAGTGAAAGAGGTAAAATGAGTTTTCTAGCCCCCAGAGGAATAGAGTCAAAGCAAAACAAAACCTCTGATTTTCTGAACAATATCCTTCAAGCTTAGAGGCTAATCATTAAAAACAGAAGTCAAATTAAAGCTCTTGTAGAGTAGTTAATGATCTAAAACGCTCACATCTTACAGCAGTGAGGAATCAATGTGTCCCAGTGGTTGAATGAAAGAACCAGGGAGCAAATCTAAAATGACCTGCAGTGGGTACTAAACTTCCTTATCATAGGTTTGACTATAAAATCCAGGTGAATTTTGCATTCTCCACATTAGTCCTATGCTTTTTTACATTTGGAAAGTAATGTTATAAGTTGTTTGCTGTTAAATCAGTTGGTGTATTATTTTTATCTTGTGGTTTCTTGTACTATCCTCATGTATGCTGCAAGGGTAACCAGAAGGCATTGTATTAGACTGGATAAAAAATATGGCAAAGGAGTTCCTGCTGTGGCTCAGCAGGGTAAGGACCTGACATCGTCTCTGTGAAGATGTGGGTACAATCCCTAGCCTTGCTCAGTGGGTTAAGGATCTGGCATTGCTGCAAGCTGTGAAGTAGATTGCAGATGCGGCATGGATGGATCTGATGTTACTGGGGCTGTGGCGTAGGCCCCAGCTGCAGCTCCGACTCCACACCTAGCCTGGAAACTTCCATATGTCACAGGTGTGGCTATAAAAAGAAAAAAAAAATTACACGTAAGAGTAGAGGAGTTGAGGAAAGTCCAGTGAAGGCACTATTTTAAGTAGGGACAAGCAGAGTGAAGGGAACCAACATAGTTAGTGAAGCACTGTAGTGGGGTGAATGGTAGCCTCCCCCAAATATATGTCCATGTCCTAATCTATGGGACCTTGAATATTATTGCCTTATGTAGCCAAAGAGTGACTATTATCTTATAAGGTAACAGATGTGATTATGTCAAGGATATTGATATGAGGAGATTATCTGGGATTATTCAGTTGGGCCCTAAATACCCTCTCCAGTGTTCTTGTAAGAAAGAGACAGAGGAAGACCCAGAAGAGGAAATGTGAAGATGGAGGCAAGGCAAGATTGGAGTGATGAGGCCATAAGCCAAGGGATGTGGACAGCCACTCAAAGCTCAAAAAGGCAAAAAATGGATTTTCCCATACAGCCTCTGGAGTGTGAGCCTGCTGGCACCTTGATTTCAGACTTTGGCCTCTGGAACTGTGAAGGAATGAATTTCTGTTGTATTAAGCCACTGGATTTTGTGGTAATAGTGGGACAACCAGGAGAACGTAATGGAGGCACCTTTGTGCCTGCAATCCTGTGGGTCCCTTAGCATCGCTGGGTCAGAAGTATCGGGGGTGGGGGGCGGGGGGGTCCCAGCACTTGGAGAGAGTGTAGTTGCAGCTGCAGCTGAAGCCAGAGTAAGGCACTTGGCAAGTGCTGGGGTTTCATTGGGCAGAGGAATATTCCAATAGGAAGGAAGCCAGGGATGTTAATATACTGGCCTCTGCCTCCCTTCATCTTCTGATCCATTTTCCATGAAGCCCATTGAATCCAGTTGGCAGGCTGGCATCGGAAGAGACTGGTTGATAGAATTCATAGACGTTAGCCTCCCTGAAGAGGGCAGAGTGGAGCAGAATGGTCAAGGGGGGGACAGAGAATAGCCAGCATGATATTTGTATTCCAGTCTTGTCACTTCAGGATGGTGTGAAAATAGCTGGCTTACAAGTCAATAGGCTTGAATTCTAGTCTTTCTGTCACTAGCCGTCTATCTACCTAGTTATCTCTGGGTTTTAATTTCCCATCTATTAAAAAAAAGGATTTATCTTTTTGAAGAATTTAGAGTCCAGAGATGTCTCAGGGGTCATTAGCTACATTGAGGCTTAGACAGAGAAAGAGACTTGAACGGCACATGACCTAGCAGGTCCAAGCAGGGACCCCATCTCACATGCTGGAGGGCTTGCCATGCTTTCCTAGGCTTTGTGGAAGAACCTACCATCACACCCCGAGAGAAGCATGAAGTGCCCCGTAAAGTAAGTGAAAGAACATTCCCTGTTGGAGTGCAGGCTCTGCTTTTCTGTGAGACACTGTCAGATACCGTTTCTATTTCCTGCACAATCCGTTGCCTATGCTCCCAGCTCACCTCAAGCCTCTGAGAATCAAATCAAACGTCTTGTTCCTTAAAGAGGCCTCTCCTGACCCCAAATCGACCTGCTCTTAAAATTCTCTGGGCCACCTGCATCGTGTGCATTTCTCTGTTATGTCACTTAGTGTACTGTATTTCAGTTCTTATACTGCATGTTGTTCTGCCCTTTGACAGAAACCCCCTGGATGGCAAAGAACGTGTTGTGTTTCTCTTTATCTTCAGTTCTTAGCACAGTGCCTGGCCCCTCGTAGATCTTTTGCATTACTTATTTAATGAGTGAGTGGGGTTGTGAAAGGGGGTAACCACTCCAGAATCTAGATGTACCAACTCTTTGTACTATGTGCCTGGATTCACTCTAGGATTCAGAATAATTTAGTCAAAACTTATTAATTCAGGCTGGCTCCTCGACTGTCCCAGTGTTTTCTATCTGCCTTAGTGAGTCCATGGCTTCCTGGACAAATATCAACATAGAATATACCATGGTGCAAAAATTATTTCTTGGTGTGTGCTCCCCACTAAATTGGGAGTCCCTGAGGATGGAGACCAAGTCTTGCTAAATTCCTAGCACATATCACAATGTCTGACACAGAATAGAGAATCAATTCAAGTTTATTAAAATTAACTGAATGTCTGCCTCATTGAAATTAATTATTATTTCTTTGACAATAGCCACAGTATGTAAGAAATGGCTGGATGGATTTTTTATTATTTTTTTCATGGTATGTTTGGAAATATATGATATAAATTTTAAAACTATATACAGTATATGAAAGATTTATTTTTGGAGGAGACCCAGGGACCAACTCAAAGAGGCATTCTCTGGAGTGGCTGAAACTGAGTAAGAGGAAAGAGCCCATGAGACTTAGGACCAGAAAAACATGGCGTAAGTACGAGAAAACATATGGTGCTTTCAAACGGAGCCCCAAAGCAAGAGTCACCAGGGTAGGTTCTTTAAATAGTCAGCATTGATTTGTGTCCAGGCTGCTTCTCAGCTGGGTACCTCCATGTTGCCTGCTCCGGGGTGACTAGCAGCAGGAATTTTTAATTTAACTGCAGGTAATGATTCTCTCCGGGAACAGGAGACAGCCAGCTAATCTTCATGATGGCAACTGCTTTACAAGTACCTTCTTATCCATTAGTCCATTTGCCCCTCCTGATAACTGTGAGGATGTTATTTTATCCTCAGTTTGTATGAGGAAGCTGAGGCTCAAAAAGTTCAGATGACTTACCCAAGCCCTTAGGACTAATGCCTAGTCAGCTGGAAGGCACACACCATTTCCTGATGACCAAGATAAAGATTGTTTCACTAAATCCCTCTCTCCTCCCCAATAAACGTTGCTAAAGAACATCCATCTCCCAACAGATCCAGTACTCTGATGGATCCGGTCTTCCTCCTCCCTCCATTGATGGATACCCAGGTGAATGAGATGGAAGCCTGGGTAACTCACGGCTTAACCTCTTGCCTGACTGCTCAGAGGTTTCTGATGTAGCCCTCTGTCTTTTAGCAAGGTTTTAATTTAATCTCACGTTGGAATCTAAATGACACTGTTAGAAATTCAAGTAGAACCTTCCAAGAGGAAGCTCAGAGAGAAGACTTTCTGAATGTGGTTGAGTCCTTAACATTGTTTTTCTCTGTTCACATCTGTTCTAGACAATGAACAGGAGCTAGAGTGAACCCAGGGGAGGCTTAGATGCTTAATGGCGAGAGATGGAAATAAGGGGACCGGTGGTCCTCTGTCAGGAAATGTGTCTTCTACCTCAGCTCTTGCCAGGGTTGGGCATTAGTCAATGTCCTCATGGTTCTGATCTTTCTGACAAGGCGACTGTCATTCACCTCAATTGCCACCAACTTCATTCCCCCTGCCCTCCCTCCTGCCAAGTACATTTGAAGTGACGTTGAGTGATTCCAAATGATAGTTATCCATCCATCCCTTTGGCTGTGCGGTTGAAGGAGGAAGGAGGTAGTGGTCAAAGTGGAGTGCTCAGCAGTAGAGTCTGAGACGATTGGGAGGAAATCTGCAGATTTGGATCTCTGCAAATAAGGTGGCTGAGAGTTTGGGTCTCTGCGAATAAGGTAGTTGAGAATTTGGGTCTCTGCAAATAAGGTAGCTGAGAATTTTGTCACCTCCCACTTTTAGCTGGCCTGGGATTTTGATCTTTGTTATCTGTCTTAGCTCCTTTGTAGAAAAAAGTGGGATGACTGTTGGCACTGCAGGGTGAAGCTGATACTAAAACTTCGGAGAAACAGTGGATTTGACTCTGAGAGGAACAAGGAAGTGCCATATGCTGTAATAAAACTGACCCTTGGATCTTGTGCCTTCTTGGCATTAGCTAGTGGCTGCCAGCTTGGTCTCAAATGAAGAGACCCTAATTCAAATATTTCCCTTCCCATTTTATAGCTGTATGACTTTGGAAAATTATTTATCCCTTTGAGTCTCAATTTCTTCATGAGGAAAATAGTAGTGCTTGCCCGGTAGAGTTGAGAGGATTAAATGCTTAACAACGTGGCAATGCTTGGTTAGCATCCATAAGCGCTCATTAATAGTAGCTTTTAACATATTACAGTCTCAACATTGGCTACACGTTAGAATTACCTGGGGAGCTTTTAAAAATCCCAGTGCCCAGGCCACACCCCAAATCAATTAAATATGAATCTCTGCTGTTGGATATCAGTAATTTTTTAAACCTCCCTTGGTGCTTCTAATGTGTGGCCAAGGATGAGAACTACTGTGAAAATCTATTATTAGCCCATAAAATTTCATCTTGTGCACATTCTATCTGGATTAAAATGAATGATGGAATGAAGTTAAATTCCACTTAAGACCAGTCGTATGCCTGGTACTTTCCACAAGATTCCCATTCTATGGGTGAGCAAACTGAGGGGCTCAGAGTGTTGGTGGAACTGGGATTCCAGTGCAGGGACTCTACTTGTCAGTAAGGCAGTTTCTGCTACATGTGGATCTTATACTTTTTTAATCTTGTGGACTGCTCTTGGAATTTAATTCAGAATCCATTCTTCCTTTTAAGTTTTGGAAAATAAGTCGTGCAGGAAGCAAGCAGGTGAGCCTTATAAAGTATTTTTTTTTTTTGTCCTTTTCTCCACTATCACACAGCCAAGAGGAGATTACAGGTAAGAGTGGGAGGTTATTTGACTGAATAGAGGGAGTCAGACATCAGTACAGATTCCGCTTCATCATCTGTGACCCAGATGGCCTTATGCAAGTCACTTGCCATATCTGAGCCTTTCACTGCCCAGCTATAAAAGGGTGGCCTCTGCACGGTCTTGTGTATGGAGTGGCTATATAGTCAGTGGAGACCTGCTGTATAGCCCAGGGTACTCTACGCAATATTCTGTGATAACCCATATGGGAAAAAATGTGAAAAAGAATGGATGTGTGTAGATGTAACTGAATCACGTTGTTGTACAGCAGAAATCATCACAACGTCATAAATTAACTATACTTCAATAAAAGTTTAAAAAGTGAAAAAAAAAAAAAGGGCAAGTGGCGATGTCCACACAAAATCCCTCACACAGGTGTTTATAGCTGCTTTATTCTCAATTGTCAAAACTGGAAAGCCACCAAGATGTCCTTTCGTAGGTGAATGGATACATTGCGGTATATGCAGGCAATGCCCTATTTTTCCACACTTAAAAGGAATGAGCGATCAAGCCTGGACAAGACATGGAACAAACTTAAATGTATATTACTATGTAAAAGGGCTAATCTGAAAAAGTTACATACTGTGTAATAACTCCAATTAAATGCTCTTCTGGAAAAGGCAAAGCTATGGGGACAGTAAAAAGATCAGTAGTTGCCAATTGGTGAGAGGCAAGAGGGATGAATAGTGGAGAGCAGAACAACGAAACTATTCTGTATGATACCATACACATGGTACATGCCTGTGTATAGAATGTACGGCCCTCAGAGTGAACCCTGAGGTCAACGATGGATCCTGGGTGATTATGATGTGTCAGTGCAGGCTCATCAGTTGTTGACAGATGTCCTACTCTGGTGGGATGTTGATAATGGGAGAGGCTACGCATGTGTGTGGGGGCAGGGGTTATATGGGAACTCAGTACCTTCTGCTCAGAATTACTATTAACCTAAAACTGTTCTAAAAGGAGTCTATTAAAGAAAATTCTGATGATTTCTTTTTGATTTTTTAAGAGTGAAATTCGCAAAGCGAGTTGAAACCTCATTCAGGACTCCTCATAACCCTTCTCATGCCTTTCCCCAAACAAACGCAAGGCAAGCCAGACACCAACCAAGGAGCCACCAAGGGGTGGAGGCGTCTGGCATCATCATGGTCCAAGGCTGCAGAATAAAAATTCATTGACAGAAAGGAGCGTGGTGGTCAGTGTTGGGGGCCTCCACCGTGGAGCTTCCCAGTCAGTGACCTGGATTAATTACACGCATGGAGACACCTTGACCTCCTCTGTTTTCGCAGCAGCCAAGATGCACTTAGGTGGCCAGAGCCACAAGCCATACCCTTTGGCCCACAGAGACTAGTCCATACCTTAGGGTCATGGGCTATGATCCCTGTCTTTGTGGCTGAAGGTGTGATGACGCTATGGGAGATACATTTTTGTTTTTCTTATCCCCTTGCTCACCTCCAGTGAGGTCTGTTCTGGTTGCCAGGTACTAGGGAGGTAATGGGAAGCATATTTACGATAACACTTTGTCCTCTGTCGTTGCCACGGGATCCTTGCAATTTGAGACGACTTAGCAGTGACGTTGGGAGCCAGGGAGGGTCCACTGAGGGCTGATATCCTTCGTGTGATGTTGAACCTGGAGGCCCTGAGCCAGTGGAAGTGGTTCTGCCAAGGTAGCTTAGCCCAGGCCCAGGTCCCCAAAGAATGCTGGAGAAGGGGGTGATTTTTATAGTCACAGTGGGAAGTTGGTGCTTAAAGCTTTTTATTACTACCAAAGGAGAGACAAGGAATTGGTTCCTGGAGTCTCTGCCGTTCTAAAGGAAAAATCAAATTGTTGATATGTTTCGCCACCTTAAAAGAAAATTTAGAAACCTTAAATCAGCTGTACTAGGAGTTAGACTGGGAACAAACTCTCAGACCTAGCAAACACAAAGACCATCAATAAAGTGCTTAAAAGCTAAACCTCTTAACTCTGTCTTAAAATATATTCTTAGGAAAATCATGGAAAGAAGAGAAATCTAATGTTTAAAACCATGTTGGCTGGTGACCAACTAACATTATAGGTAGGATTTATCCCTTAGTGGACGCAACCAAACAAACCCAACACTAAATAGTTGCAGCAAGATAGCTTTTAAAACCCATCAGAGGAACAGAGACCTGATTTGGACAGCGCTAATGGAGGCTTTGGAAGGAAGTTTCAGTCTTCCGAGAAGCATGAAGTTCGTTTCATAAGCATCTGAAAATTGGTTGGGCGGTGTGGGCACATTTATTAAAGGGGGTGAAGAAGTTTCAGGAAGCCCTAACCTGTCTTTGGAGCAGGTTCCTAATAAAAAGGAAAGTTATATCAAGCCTCTAGGTAAACCTGGCTAAAGATGAGCAGTTGAGCTGCCTCCCAGACTCCCTCCAGTCTGACCAGTTTCATTCTCGGTCAGCAGGTCATTCCCTGGAGCAAGACAGAGCTTGTCTTGGTGATCCTCATGCAGATGGAAGTTCAAGAGCTTTCTTTGATTTAGCCCTTCCTCATGTTATCCCTGCACAGCAGCCAGCACAGGCTCTTGTCCACCCTGGCCCCAGGTCCACCCATCAGATACCAGATGATAAGAGGGTCTCAGGAGGAAGGTCCTGAGTAGAAAATACCCTCCCCTCCCCCCATATTCTGGAAAGAGTTCTGTGCACCACGGTCATCCCTGACCCAGCCCTGTTACCCACTAGCAACAAGGAACGCCTTCACACCAGCCACAGATTTGTTCCTGCAACACACAACCTGGACACACACAAGTGGATCATATCCAATTTGATCTGTCTTCCACCAAATTTACTTTGACTATCCTTAACAATAGCAAGGTGACTTTGTGTCTCCCTATCAAATATCCTTTTTAAAAATTATCGTTCTATTTAAAAAAATTTTTTTTTTCTTTTTAGGGCCGCACCTGTGGCATATGGAAATTCCCAGGCTAGAACTTCCATAAGAAGTTCAGAGCTGCAGCTGCAGTCTACACCACAGCCACAGCAACACTAAATCCATGCCGCATCTGCAACTAACGCCACAGCTTGTGGCAGTGCTGGATCCTTAATCCACTGAATGAAGCCAGGGATTGAACCTGCCTTCTCACGAACAGTATGTTGGGTTCTTAACCCACTGAGATACAATGGGAACTCTTAGTATTATTCTATTAAGGGACTATGCAATAGCTCAATTTGAAACATGATGGGTTATAATTGTTAGAATAACATATTAGATCTATAGAATATAATGTAAATCTTATAGGTCGATTGATTTCATTTGATTTAATTCACAGATAGTATAATTAGAGTATTTTTGTTGTCATTAACTAAAATAAACCAGACATATGATGTATTGGTTCTTATTTAACATACCGCCTATAGGATCAGCTTTAGTAAGGGTTTTACATGAAAAGTTTCCCTGGAGGAAATATTTCAAATTCAGTGTTTATTTCTATGTAACAAAGGCTCATTACCTCTGGTTATAAGATTAAAATTATTTATCATTATAAATTTGATTAATTTAAAAAGACAAAAAGTTTTTTAAAAAGGATAATAGACCCACATTTTTGAAATTACTTTTGCTTCTCATTGTTTATGTATATGAAAAATGAATTACCCAGTATTATCGAGTTATGGGAAGCAGTAGATTGAAAACACACTGTAGAGTGCCACACCATTGTTTGTTTTTATGATGATCTAGCTCCTCTCTATTGTGACTGGGGAAAATACAGCCCAGAACGTGTTAATTTCACCAGAAGGACAGTAGGTTCCCGTCGGGGGTGGAGATATATTCTACACTGAATCCCAGTAGTGTTCTTTGTCTAAATGCTGGTCTTTCTGCTCCATCCATCAAGGTTCTTGCTCATCATGAAATGTGCTATACTGAAAATCACAACTAGCAACTAGAAAATTAACTCACAGTGGACATACACAAGTGTGCAGATGAAAGATTCAGTATCAATTGCTGTGTCCAGGGCACTTGCAGACATCAGCCTTTCAGATCATCTGAGTCATTCTGTTATGCTTACGGATTAGTGTAGACACTATATCTTCCAGTTCATATTGGGCTTATAAAATTAATATTTGATTTGGAAAGAAAACATTTAAGGTAATACTTATTGGTACCCAAGCTTAGAACTTTGAGTGACACCTGAGACCTGAATTGGAAGGCTTATAGACTATTTAATTTTAGGATTTGGGAGCTCATAATAAAGTCATTTTATTTTTTCAGCTTAATGTGTCTGCAAGGTCAATGATTGTTACTGAATACTGCCGTTTCTGATAATCCCCATGGTTTGGCAGAGAATTCACTCCAGGGTGCATACCTATGCATATACCCTCAGAAAGAAATAGGTTGGCATGGATTTCTGTTATGTGTGATGTGTGCCCAGGGACCTGAATTGTTTCAGTGACTATATGGAGGTGAATGACTCTTATACTCACATTATATAGTGTCACTGTTTATCAAGCACGTTGCAGTGTATCCAAAAGGACAGAGGCTTTGTGCTGAAGCGCAGTGGGGGCTTTATCTGGGAAAGTCACATGGAAGAACCTGAAAAAGTCAATAAGAGGAGTAGGAACTGATAGAATGAGATTCAGTTTTGGTGAAAGCAACCTGATACTTATGAGGCAAAATAACATGAGACACCGCTATTAAATGCGTTAGAAAAATCTGGAACACACTGATGGTGAAAAAGACCTTGGAGTCTTGCTAGCAGATGATAGATTAGATTTGGCCTTGCAGTGGGCAAGCAAAATAAGCTCATGCTATTTTTGGCTAAGGAGACTAACTTAAGTACCACATTATTCGAGATATACATCTAGTATCTTAAAAAAAAACCTGTTATTCTTATCCTACTATTCCCGTTTCCCCAATTTATGCAGCTTACCTCCCCTAGATTTTTCTATAGAGTTGGAAAGGTTGCCAGTTTGGTGGGAGACAGGCTTGCAGAGTGTGGGATTTTATTTCTGGGATATTTCATTCCACAGCTATGTAAAACATTTAATGGGACAAAATTGATATGATTGTTAACAAAAATGAAATTAAAAAAAACAGATTAATCTTTTCTGGAGTAAGTAATTTCCCTTTCCCTTCTGATGAGAGGTGAAGAAATAACCTTCCTCTGGGTAAGTACAGATCAATTTCTGTAGGAGAAACTCAGCGTGAGCCCACCAGTGTTGCACGCACATCTGAATGCCACCTGGCTATTAAAACAGATTTAGGGTTTTGTGTATGTGGCCAAGACCAATTGGTCTGAAAATGGTTGGTCCTGTGCTCTTGCCTGTCTTAAGGAATTTGTGACTGGGTTTAAAAAGTTGAGAGCCCAGGAGTTCCCATGTGGCTCAGCAGGTTAAGTATCCTGTGTTGTCATTGCTATGGTGCTGGGTTCAATTCCTGGCCTAGGTCCCATGTGGTGAGTGCAGCCAAAAAAAAAAAAAAAAAAAAAAGTTGAGAGCCCAAACTCTGGTTTGATTAAAAAACTCCAGGTCATTTTTTTTGTCAGCTGTACCATGACATCCATAGATTGCTTTTTGTTTGCTTGTTTTTTGGCTTTTTAGGGCTACATCTGTGGCATATAGAGGTTTCCAGGTGAGGGACTGAATCAGAGCTGCAGCCACTGGCCCACACCACAGCCACAACAAAACTGGATACTCAAACCACTGAGGCTAGGGAATGAACCCACATCCTCATGGAGGCTAGTCAGGTTTGTAACTGCTGAGCCAAAACAAGACCTCCCGTACACTGGTTTTGGTAATGATTTACTGATAAATAATTCTTTAATGGGTCTTTTCTAGTGTATATATGTGCAATAATTTTTTTTGAGACTTTTCGTCTTTTCTAGTGCCACACTTGCAGCACATGGGGGTTCCCAGGCTAGGTGGCTAATTGGAGTTGTAGCCACTGGCCTACACCACAGCCACAGCAACGTGGGATCCAAGACTCACTGCAACCTACACCACAGCTCACAGCAATGCTAGATCCTTAACCCGCTGATCGAGGCCAGGGATCGAACCCACAACCTCATGGTTCCTAGTCAGATTCGTTAACCACTGCAGCACCACGACAGGAACTCCACAATAATAATTGTAAAAATTGTTCTTTAGAGTCTGAAGGACTGGCTGATAGATGTTAAGTGTAAGAATTCTGAGCAAAGTTTCCATAAGAAGATAAAAGATAATAAAGCATTTACACACTGAATCTTTCCAAGGATTTCTATTTATGCAGGAAAAGTGACCACAGAGGTCAAGTTTTACATGATTAAAAAAAATACAAACAGCTTATACAACTCAACAGCAAAAAAGCCAACAACCCAATGGAAAAATGGGCAAAAGACCTGAATAGACATTTGTCCAAGGAAGATGTATGGATGGCCAACAAGCACATGAAAAAATGCTCAACATCACTGATCATTAGAGAAATGCAAATCAAAACTACCACGAGGTGCCACCTCACACTAGTCAGAACGGCCATCATTAATAAGTCCACAAATAACAAATGCTGGAGGGGGTGTGGAGAAAAGGGAACCCTCCTGCACTGTTGGTGGGAATGTAAACTGGTACAACCACTGTGGAGATCAGTATGGAGACATCTTAGAAACCTATACTTAGAACTACCATATGACCCAGCAGTCCCACTCTTGGGCATATATCTGGAAAAAACTTTCTTTAAAAAAACACACATGCACCCACATGTTCATTGCAGCACTATTCACAATAGCCAAGACATGGAAAGCACCCAAATGTCCATCGACAGACAATTGGATTAGGAAGATGTGGTATATATACATAATGGAATACTACTCAGCCATAAAAAAGAATGGAGTAATGCCATTTGCAGCAACATGGAACTAGAGACTCTCATACTGAGTGAAGTAAGTCAGAAAGAGAAAGACAAATACCATATAATATCACATATATCTGGAATCTAATATAAGGCACAAATGAATCTTTCCACAGAAAAGAAAATCATGGACTTGGAGAATAGACTTGTGGTTGCCAAGGGGCAAAGGGAGGGAGTGGGGTGGTTGGGGAGCTTGGGGTTAATAGATACAAACTATTGCCTTTGGAATGGATTAGCAAAGAGATTCTGCTAATCAGGGAAGCACTGGGAACTATGTCTAGTCACTTATGCTGGAGCATGATAATGTGAGAAAATAGAATGTGTACATGTATGTGTAACTGGGTCACCATGCTGTACAGCAGAAAAAAAATTGTATTGGGGAAATAACTATTAAAAAATAATAAAAAATAAAACTCCAGAAAAACATGTACATAAGAGAATTTCAGAATAATCGCATTTTCCCCATTCATTACTCTATTTTAGAGCATAATTAAAATGCATTCATTTATCATCACTCTGTTGTGTGCTTTTCACACATACAACGTTGCCCTGGATACCATGGTGAATACAGCAAAGTATAAAACCGGAGTTCGGAGTTCCCGTCGTGGCGCAGTGGTTAACGAATCCGACTAGGAACCATGAGGTTTCTGGTTCGATCCCTGCCCTTGCTCAGTGGGTTAACAATCCGGCGTTGCCGTGAGCTGTGGTGTAGGTCACAGATGCGGCTCGGATCCCGCGTTGCTGTGGCTCTGGCATAGGCTGGTGTCACAGCTCCGATTCGACCCCTAGCCTGGGAACCTCCATACGCTGCAGGAGCGGCCCAACAAATGGCAAAAGACAAAAAAAAAAACAAAAAAACAAAAAAACAAAACCGGAGTTCGTGCTGTGGTTCAGCAGTAATGAACCCAACAGTATCCATGAGGACGCAGGTTCCATCCCTGGCCTTGTTCAGGGGGTTAAAGATCTGGTGTGGCTGTGACCTTCTGGGTAGGTTGCAGACACAGCTCAGATCTGGCATTGCTGTAGTTCTGGTGTAGGCCAGAAGCTCTAGCTCTGATTTGACCCCTAGCCTGGGAACTTCCATATGCCACAGGTGCAGCCCTAGGGAAAAAAAAAAAAAAAAGAAATGAAAAGTATAAAACCTAATTTGTATATCCTGGAAGCAAAAAGAAAGAGTGATAAAAACAAGTGGAAGTTTCTGGTGTGTAGTAACAATTTGACCCTAGCAGGTTATTAACCTCTCCAAGACCTGGTTTCTTCATCTATAAATGGAATAGGAGTGTATGTCAAATAAAATTTTTGTTATAATTAATTAAGTGATTGTCTATATGGCCATACAGTACCTGATACCTATGAAGCACTTGATGAATTTAAAATTTCTTTTCTCTTAGGGTTACCAAAGGGGAAGGGGGTGGGGAGAGATAAATTAGGAGTACTGGATTAGCAGATACTCACTAATATATATAAAACAGACAGATAACAAATATGTACTGTAGAGCACAGGGAATTATATTCAATATCTTCTAATAAGCTGTAATGGAAAAGAATCTGAAAAAGAACAAATATATGTATATTCATATAACTGGTTCACTTTGCTGTCCATCTGAAACTAACCCAACATTGTAAGTCAACTAAAAAAAAGTCTTCTCTCTCTTTAACGACATTGTTTGACATTCTGTGGTAATTACTGAAAGTGCTTAGGAGGGAAAGGTTTTTGTGTCATTAAGTAGTGAGAAAAGATTTTGCAAAGATATGAGACTTTAGAAAAAGAAAGATGAGCTCAATATCAAGACATTTTTTGACTAGATCTTTAAAATAAGTGAAGACCCCAAGTGACTAAACATGGACACTCTCTCATAGATCAGCCCATGTAGCTTTACGGAGGAAAAAGGCAGGTATGGCACATGTACTACAGAGCCTAAAAACCTGTGTTTGGGCACCAGAAAGAACTGGGTTCTTATCTGGCTCCATCAGTTTCTTGCTGTGTGGTCTTGGGAAAGTTACACAAACTCTCTAAGTATTAGCTACCTAGCCTATAACATGAGATAATGGTACCCAGCTGGAAGGAAGTCTGCGAGAAGTAAAAGAATTAATTATATGTAAGGGGCTCGGAAGAGTGCCTGGCATTAGCTGCAAAAAGAATTAGCACGTGTTAACGTCTCTGAACGCAAGGTGCATCATATAATCAATGACATGTCCAGCTGTATTACTTAGAGTATCCTAACAGCGTCTTTTTAAAAAAAAAAAAAAAAAAAAAAAAAAACCATCCCAAAGAAGGATAGGAAAAAGGAGATGCTTTGCCAAGATGGCCACTGCTTCACAAGAAACTGAGCCAGTTCTAGGTCAGAAAGGCTGTGTCCGGAAAAGCCAATATGGAACCACTGGATCTTAGAACATTTTGATGTGTGTAGAATAATGGTGAGCAGTTTCTGTAACCTCTCCTGTCTCTCACTGGTCAGAGTTTGGTTTAACTGCCCCGACTTCTGAGCCAGGCTGCAGCTGGGTGTTCACATGTTGGAAGGCTGAGCACTTCTTGCTCACCCACCTCGGCCTCGGTGGTGGTCATGTCTTCATAACCAGGGAACTGCTGGAGACATCACTGGGGCTAGAAGCAGGACCAGCCACCTAGGCTTGGAAGGCTGATGAGACTGAGTAGATCTGATGAGGAATGCGGTGGGTTAAGTCTGGAGGCACACGTTTCAGTCGAAGATGGTATCTCACATTGAGTTAAATGCCAATATTAGTACCAACTTCTTAGGGTTAAAGACTAAGTGAGCTTAGTGCAGAGTCTGGCACATAGCACATTTTCATTCAATTTTAGCTCATATAACTAATGCTGTGGCTCTTATTAGAAACGTACAGAGACAAAAAGAGGCTAAGGCATAGTGATAGAAAAAAATAAGGCTTTAAGTCTGATGAAAAGACTCTAACAGGAAAACAAGAGCAGGGATTCTTGTTCTTTAACCTATATGGTCCTTATTTACCCCTTGGAGGTAGTTAGAGTTTTTCAGGTTTGTCTCAGCAGATTTAAAAAAAATTTTTTTTGAGGAGTTCCCGCCGTGGCTCAGTGGTTAACGAATCCGACTAGGAACCATGAGGTCGCGGGTTCGATCCCTGCCCTTGCTCAGTGGGTTAATGATCCGGCGTTGCAGTGAGCTGTGGTGTAGGTTGCAGACGCGGCTCGGATCTCATGTTGCTGTGGCTCTGGCGTAGGCCGGTGGCTAAGCTCCGATTCGACCCCTAGCCTGGGAACCTCCATATGCCGCGGGAGCGGCCCAAAGAAATAGCAAAAAGACCAAAAAAAAAAAAAAAATTTTTTTTTTTTTTTTGAAACCAATACTACATTGATTTTAACTCTAGGGGAGAAAGACTGCTTTTTTTTTTTTTTTTTTTTTCAGTTTAGTATATCCCCACTTACTTATGTATAAACATTTAAAGATCAACTATTTGGAAATACAGTCTCTTTCAGTAAGTCCATAGCGTGGAAAAACAGTGCAAGAGATCAGCAGTTGTTCACAGCAAATTCCCTAGAGCGCCTGTGTAGAAATTGATTCGAAGCTCAGGATGCTCTGTTCAAGAGCATGCTTCACTGAAACCCAACATGAACCAGCAGAACTTCTTGGAAGAGAATGGCCCTTGGTGAATCACAACTTTTGCATATGTAGAGGTCAAACTTCTTTTAATTTTTAGATAGCTGCACAGTTGTGTTCCAGTTTGCAATGCAGTCCAAAGAATTAAAGCTCATTAATGTCTCTCATTGCTTTCTTTACAACTGAATTTATTCTCTGTAAATTAGATGTTCGTACTCCTATCCAGTGACTTGATCCCTTATCTCAGCTTGCATAGACCCATAACAGCAGTGCATCAAAGAGGTATGTGATCTATGAAGATGACATTAAGTACAAAAGGCTTGGTATTAAAAACCTTTGTGTGTATAGAGTTTTTCCAGATTCTTTTCAAGCCATTTTCTGGAGGGTGTGATATTTATTTAATTTGTATTTTAAAACTTTTATTGAAGTATAGTTGATTTACAATGTTATATTAATTTCTGTTCTACAGCAAAGTGATTCAGGTTATACATATGGCTATATATGGACATATTCTTTTTCATATTCTTTTCCATTATGGCTTATCACTGGATATTGACTATAGTTCCCTGTGCTATACAGTAGGACCTTGTTTATCTAACCTATATGTAATAGTTTGCTATTTCTTTAATTTGGAGAGCATGCAACATATGCTAATGAGATGCTTCGTACATAGATTGAATATTAATGAACTAGAAATAAGCACTTAAAAGTTTTGCTCTTTATACAAACTTAATTATATGTCAAGTTATTTGCAAATGACATGTAATTCTTTATGCACACACATTTCTAAATACGATGCTATAGCTACAAGGCAAAAATTCTAAATCTCGTACCCAGCTCACTTGGAAAAGTCAACTCCCGGTGTCTGCCTTACTGCACAAGTGCCAGGTAATTTAGAATGGCTCCTTTCCCTTTATCATCATTTGTCAGGTTTTTTTTTTTTTTTCTCTGTGTGTGTGTGTGTGTGTGTGTGGAATAATATTTAATTCAAGCTTGAGGCCCAAATACCACAGAAATCCCAATTAGGAGCAGGGCTTGATAAAAAATTAATAAAGGAGCCAAAGCAGAATCTAGTGACTGAAGGTGTCATTGACAGGTGCTATGGAGCAAACTTTTACTTCACAATCTGATTGGATAAAAATGCTTTTGATAGTGCTGCTGACTTATTTTGGGGGGAATGATACTGAATCCCTCCTTAAAATATGTAAATGTGCAATGAGGTCCTGCTGTATAGCATGGGAACTATATCCAATCAGTTGTGATAGAACATGATGGAAGATAATATGAGAAAAAGAAGGGGTATATATGTATACCTGTACAGCAGAAATTGACAGAACATTGCCAATCAGCTATACTTTAATAGAAAATTAAAAATATAAATAAAATATATAAATGTTATATTCTTGGTGGGAAAGAATACAAAGAGAATTATTGGTCATTATCTTTTTCATTAAAAATGTCAGGAGTTCCCGTCATGGTGCAGCGGAAATGAATCCAACTAGGAACCATGAGGTTCGATCCCTGGCCTCTCTCAGTGGGTTGAGGATCCAGTGTTGCGGTGAGCTGTGGTGCAGGCCAGCGGCTACAGCTCTGATTAGACCCCTAGCCTGGGAACCTTCATATGCTGCTGGTAGGGCCCTATAAATGACAAAAGACAAAAAAAAAAAAAAAAAAAAAAAAATCAAAAACTCCTTATATTCCTTAGAAAAAAGGCAAACTCTGTAGCAAGGTGTTATAGACCAAATTGGGTGGCCCCCCCCACCCCAAATTCATGTGTTGGAGCCCTAGCCCCTAGTGTGACTGTGTTTAGATATAGGATATTTCGGAGGTAATTACAATCAAGGGACGTCATAAGGTTGGCCCCTAATCTGGTAGGACTGATATCCTTAGAAGAAGAGACACCATGAAACCCACCTTACCCATACTTTGATCTAGACCTCTTAGCTTCCAGGCTTTATTCCAGGAAGAATAAATTTCGTTGTTTAGGCCATCCAGTCTTTGGTATATTTTGTCATGGCAACCTTAGGAGACTAATACAGATTTTGGTTTCAAGGAGTGGGCGCTGCTGTAACAGATAATGAAAAAGGTAGAAAAGGGCTTTGGTAATGGACAGAGGTTGGAGGAGTATTGATGTGTATGTATTCTAGAAAAAGTCTAGATTGCCATGAACCGAATATTGGTATAAGTGTGGATTTTATGTTATTTTATTTCATTTTATTTTATTTGTCTTTTTAGGGCTGCACCTGTGGCATATGGAGTTTCGTAGACTAGGGATTGAATCAGAGCTGTAGCTGCCAGCCTACACCACAGCCACAGCAATGCCAGATCTGAACCGTGTCTGTGACCTACACCATAGCTCGGGGCAAGGCTGGATCCTTAACCCACTGAGTGGGGCCAGGAATTGAGCCTGTGTCCTAATGGATACTAGTCAGGTTCCTTGATAGGAACTCCCTAAGTGTGGATTTTAAAGGCAATTCTGGAGAGGTCTCAGACAGAAAAGAGGAAAATGTTATTAAAACTGGAGGAAAGATGATTCTCGTTGCAAAGTGGCAAAGAAATTTGCTGATTTGTGTTCTGGTATTCTGTGGAAAATAGAACTTGTGAGCAATGAAATCCAATATTTAGCCAAAGAGATATTTTAAGCTAAAGTGTTCTAACTGCTTATAGTAAAGTGTGAGAGGCAAGAGATAAATGGATGAAAGAATTGTTAAGCAAAAAAGAACCAGAACTGAAAGAGTTGCAAAATCTTCAGCCTATTCTTATTGTGGGGGCAAAAAAGAAAAGAAAAGAAAAAAACTTGTTCTGGAGAGGACACCAAGGATATGGCCAGACAATTACTCCATAAAGAGGTTACCCCTGATGCTAATCGGCCATTTCAGCAGAAACTAGGAATAAAAATGGGATGAGATGTAGACATACACTGCTGGTATAGACTAGAGGGTAGAGAAAAAGTGGGACAGAATGAAGGAAAGCTGTCAGATTTCTTGGGTGGTATAGGACCGGACCACAGTGCTATTCCACTGTGATTATGCACTATTCTCCAAGGAAAGAGAAGCAGGCCCCCAGAGATGGTTCAGAGATTCTCAGGGCGGACACTGCCATCACCGGCCCACGTTTCCCTCATAATGTCAGAGGGCAGAGCCACCACAGAGGGTTGCAGGGCATGATGCTCCCACCCTGGTAGGCCTGGGAAGTGTTACTGACTTAGGTTCTTGGCCTCCTTAATCAATAGAAATTGATAAAAGGGCAGGCCAGAAATTCAGGCAAGGCTTTATTGGGGCCCCTGCTGCAGCAGGGAGAGTGAAAACAAGCGACAACTTCCCTGGCTCCCTTGCTGGTAGGGGGTGAGCTGGTTCCTTATATGGGGTAAGGGTAGGGGTGGAGCCAGAGGTTGGGCCACAGGTCAGGCTTACGTGGTCTGCCCAGCCCTTTGGTGGTGTTATGTGCAGGGGACATGTGTGTGGTACCCTGCTTTTGCTCCCAGCTCTTCAGAAGTGGCAGGGTTTTTTTTTTTGTTTGTTTGTTCCTTTGTTTGTTTGTTTGTTCTTGGATCTTCCTATTTCCCATAATTTGCCCCAACTGTGCACACACAGAGTTATTTTTAGCCCTCTATAGTTTCTTTGTATTTTGTTGCTGAAGGTGATTTTATCTAGGTGCAAGCACTGCAGGAAAGTGTCCCAGATCCCAGGTCCCAGATCCCAGCCTGTCTCAGAAGGAGGGACATTGAGTCAAAGAGGGTTATTCTCAAAACCTCAGATCTAGTGGAATTTGCTTTGCTAGGTTTTGGGTTCATTTGGGATTGGTCACTCCTTTCTTCTTTCTCCCATTTGGAATGAGAATGTCTAATCTACGCTTCTCCCATCATTGTATTTCAAAGGTACATAATTTGTCTGGTTTAACAGGTTCACAAATGGAGAGGAATTATTCCTGAGGATGAATTGTCTCAACCCTTTGGTCTCATCCCTATCTGATTAAGGCTATATTTAGAGAAGACTTTGGGCTTTAGACTTGAGAGTTGATGCTGGACTCAGTTTAGACTTTGGGAGTTGTAGGGGTAGAACAAATGAATTTTGCATGCAATAAGGTCATGAATTCTGGGGGGTTGGGGCAGAATGCTATGGACTTTTTTTTGTTGTTGTTTGTTTGTTTGTTTGTTTTGCCCCTAGAGGGCCGCTCCCTCGGCATATGGAGGTTCCCAGGCTAGGGGTCTAATCAGAGCTGTAGCCGCCGGCCTACACCAGAGCCACAGCAATTCGGGATCCGAGCCGCGTCTGCAACTTATACCACAGCTTACGGCAATGCTGGATCCTTAACCCACTGAGTGAGGCCAGGGATCAAACCCGCAACCTCATGGTTCCCAGTCGGATTCATTAACCACTGAGCCACGACAGGAACTCTGGAATGCTATGGACTTAATTGTGTCTCCCATACATTCATATGTTGAAGTCCTATCCCTCAGTGATTGGGGCTTTAATCTGGCAGAATCGCTGCCCTCATAAGAAGGGAAAGAGGGACCAGAGGGCTCTCTCCGCATGCTCAGGCACCGAGGAAAGGCCATGGCACCACACAATGAACAGGTGGTTGTGGGCGGGCGAGCCAGGAAGACAGCGCTCAACGGAACCTGACCATTCTGGCCCCTCGTCTGGGACCTCCAGCTTCCAGATATGTGAAAAAATAAACTTTGGTTTTTTGAGTTGTTTGGGTCACCCAGCCTGCAGTATTTTGCATGGCAGTCCTTGCTGCCTAACACAAGTTCAGACCATTCAGGGTCTGGTTACTCCTGCATTCTTTGAAATGTGTCCTGTCACCCTCACTCCTTCCCCTCCAGCCCCGCTTCCAGGAAGCTGTTTTCAGCCTTTTCTGTTTTAGCTTATTCTCACCTCTTATGAAAGTCACACCTGCAATGGAACTTGGATTAGAAATTCCCTCTTCACTCCAGGCAGAGGGCTGGTACCTCGCCCCCATGTTCCCTTGGGATTTTATACAGAACTCAAAGATTAGCCATTTTTTTTTCACACAATTATACAGTCATTGGATCAAACATTTGACTCACTTTATTGACCCTGAAGGCAAAATTTTATTTTAGGAATTCCCATTGTAGCTCTGCGGTAATGAACCTGACGAGTATCCATGAAGATTCGGATTTCGATCCCTAGCCTGGAAACTTCTATATGCGAGGGTTCAGCCCTAGGGGGAAAAAAAAAAAGCAACTTTATTCTATTAGTATTTAAATTACTTGGACCCCTAAGGGAAGGGAATCAGATAAGGTCTGGGCCTTTAGATTCGATACCTGTAGATCTATGGCTTATTAACTTGGACAAAGAACTCAACCTGTTTTAGTTTCTTCATCTGTAAAATGGGGATGATAATAGGTTAATTATGACTGAAGGGCTTGTTAAAACACAAATGGCTGGGCCATGCCGGAACTGCAGATTCAGCAGGTCTGGGTGACGTAGGGTATGGGAACTACATTTCTAATCTAGTTCCAGGCAAGGCTGTGCTGCTGGTCAAGAGAGCTAGTGTGAGAATAATGGCAGTTGGAGATGCACAAGAAAGTGGTTCCTATATTCAATTAACACATATTTATTAAGTATATTCATATGGATGGAAGGTTCTAGATAGGCTTTAGGGATGCACAAGTAAATAAGTCAAAATGTATTTCCTTAGAGACCCTAAATATCTCTGTGGGAAACAGATGTAAAACGAAAAATAAACAATAAAACCAACCAAAATAACCACAGATGGTGATCAATGTGAAAGTGATAAGGGGTAGAGCTTCGAGAAAATTCCTTAATTAGATTGATGAGGAAAGATCTCTCAAGGGAGGTGATATTTGATTTGAAACCTGAGGATAGGGAGGAATCTATTATGTTGAGAACATGGAAAAGAGGATTCTGGGCAGAGGCAAAAGTAAGTATATGGTCCTGGAAGCAGAAGGGTGCCTAGCTTGTTCAAGGCAGGGAAAGGAGCTCTAGTTTGCTTAGGGACAGGGGGTGCAAGGGGAATACGAGATGAAGTAAGACAGGCAGGAACCAGGACACCTGCCGACTTACAGATGGTGAGCTCTTTGGATTTTATTCAGAGGTCAGCAGGTTTAAGCCTAAGAGGGGTGTTATCTACCTTACATTTTAAAATTAGTGGGCTGCTATGTGGAAGGTTGTAAGAAGTAAGAAAAAAAGGTATCACTGGGTTTTGCAAAAGTGCAGGGAAGAAGCAGATGTGGCTGACATTAGCCTAAGGGAGATAAGTAGTCAGAGCAGTGGGTAGGGTTTGAGAACGAGTTTGAAAACAGAGATTGTAAGACTTGGTGATGGATTAGGTGTGGGGATGAGAGGAAGAGTCTTTTTGATAGAAATTAGGTTTCCAGTAAAAGAAGTATGTGATGGAAATGCCTTCAGAAATGCCTATTGGTTCCATGCCTGACATGTAGTTTTTTGCAAATGATAAGTCAGTGTAGAAAGCAGCTCTATTTTTTTCACCCAGGTAGAAAACTGCTGACTAAAGCTGCCAAGACATTTCAGGCATCGCATCTGAGTGAGTGGGCACATAGATTGGAAAAACTGACTTATGTGCTCATTACAGGCAGTTATGATGGACTCTGGATGAACACCTTCCTACACTGAATTCTTAATTGTGCAGCAAATCAAGCTCCAACAGTGAGGAGAGAAATTCAACTGGAGGAAAAAGGGTGCTGAGCAGTGACATAGGCTTTTTCTTCCATTCAAATCTTTTTATTTTTTCTCAATAAGCCCTGTTCTCTAGTCTCCTTAAAATTCCCCTTATGGATTTAAGAAAAATAATAATGGAAAAGTGAGTAGCAGCCTAAATATCTGACATCAGGAGATAGATTAAGCACATTTTGGCACGTGCACGTAGTGAAATATTACTGAAACTAGATGCTGTTTGACAAGGAACCAAATGCATTTTCTTTTCTTGTTGTGTCTGCCCCTATACTTCTCCTATTACAGCTGGGTTTTCAGGTTGAGCTTATGGCCCCTGGAAAGAAAATAGAGGTATCAGACATCATTGCTTTGAGTTTCAAATAATTCCATTTTAAAATTAGTAGCTAGAGAGTCCCCATCCTGGCTTAGTGGTAATGAACCCAACTAGTATCCACAAGGATGTGGGTTTGATCCCTGGCCTCACTCAGTGGGTTAAGAATCCACCATTGCCGTGAGCTGTGGTGTAGGTTGCGGACGTGGCTTGGATCCCGAGTTCCTGTGACTGTGGTGTAGGCTGGCAGCTGCAGCTCTGATTCGACCCCTAGCCTGGGAACTTCCATATGCCACAGGTGCAGCCCTAAAAATAAATAAATAATAAAATAAAATAAATAGCTAGGCTTTCAACTCAGGTAGGTAGGATTTTACATACCTAGAGGCTTGACTATAGAGAAAATCAAAGAGCCAAGAGGAGGATGTGATTTAAAGATTTTTGCTACTTATTACAGGGAAAATTACTTCCTAAAAGTGTGAGTGGACAGGATAAAACCAAGGGAAGAAAGAAAATACGGTTAAAAAAAAACAAAACAGGGAAGCAAATGTCATGGCTTCCTTTGTACAGCCAAATTCTAGTGGAGAGAGAATGATTTGAGATTTGCAGAATTCAAAAGAATATCAGGCTTGGTATCCTAAATCCTTCTGTGTAGTCTGGGGAACACAGAAGCTTCTCAGAAGAATTTCCGGTTCAACACAGTCCTTTTTTTTCTTTTTATTTTTTTTATAGGGACACGCCTGAGGCATATGGAAGTTCCTGAGCTAGGAATCAAAACGGAGCTGCAGCTGCAGGGCTACACCACAGCCACAGCAACACAGGATATGAGTTGCGTCTGTGACCTATGCCGAAGCTCGAGGCAACGCCAGATCCTTATCCCACTGAGCCGAGGCCAGGGATCGAACCCGCATCCTCATGGATCCTAGTTGGATTCTTGACTTGCTGAGCCATGATGGGAAACTCCCAACACATTTCTTTTTCAACAAGCCATCCCAATAATATATCAGTAGCTATGGGAGGTTTTAGCTGGGCACGTGGGACAGGAAATTCCAAAGTCTTGAACACTCCTGTGCAGAATTAACAGCTGAGAATTCTCAGGCTCTCTAAGCAAGGGGCAGAAATGCTGAAAGGACCAATGGAAACCAAGAATTTGGGATTCAGGATTAGGAAAGCATAACAACTTGGCTGAGAGTAGAGCTGCGGGCAAGGTCATGGCATGGCTTCTGAAAGGCAAATGGCAGCAGCCATGCTGGTGAAGGGCAGCTAACCACCAAGCAGACTAAGGTGCACTCTAGTGTAGGCTCTAAGGACCCAAATGACATCACTGGGCCCAGATGTCCTCATGGAATGCTGTGAGAAGGTCGTCATTTCACTGAGATGCCACCTGGGGAAGGAGAATCCAAGAAAGGTGCCAAGAAACACTGAGAGACAGAGAAATTACCTTTCAGTGAATGTTTTAAACAGGAAGACAGGGGTACTTTCACTTGGTAATTTAATGTTTAATCCTCAGTGGGAATAAGAGCTCAACAATACAAAGAGATTTGCAATGGAATACAGGACTGTTTGATGTTTATTGTTGTATTTTTGTCTTTTTTGTTGTTGCTATTTCTTGGGCCGCTCCCGTGGCATATGGAAGTTCCCAGGCTAGGGGTCCAATCAGAGCTGTAGCCACCGGCCTACGCCAGAGCCACAGCAATCCGAGCCGCGTCTGCAACCTACACCACAGCTCACAGCAACGCCGGATCGTTAACCCACTGAGCAAGGCCAGGGATTGAACCCGCAACCTCATGGTTCCTAGTCGGATTCGTTAACCACTGCGCCACGACGGGAACTCCTATTGTTGTATTTAATATTTCTGCACATCTGTGTCAACTTTGAATTCAGCTAGAGTTACACTAAGCAATCATTTAAAAAATGCCGATATACAACACTTACTGATACGAAACCCTTTTCCCATTGTCAAAGTTTAAAATGAAAAGGTCGTGGGATACTTTTTTATACTGCGAAAAACTTGTGGAAAAAAATAGTACAAAAAATATATATATACATCAAGGTTTAAATCATGACCTGTGGGTGATGGTATTGTGAGTAATTTTTCATTTTCCTTTGTGATTTTTAGTGTCCTCTATATTTATTTATTTTAAGTTTTATTGAGATATACTTGATGTACAAGGTTGTGATAATTTCTGGTACAAGAGAGTGATTTAGTTATACACATACACACATCCGTTCTCTTTCAGATTCTTTTTCCACATAAACATTGGGTAGAGTTCTCTGTGCCATACAGTTTACTCTGTATTTAAAAATGATTATTTTTAAATCAGTTTTATTGAAATACTGTTTTTGTTTGTTTGTTTGTTTGTTTGTTTGTTTGTTTTTTGTCTTTTTGCCTTTTCTAGGGCCGCTCCCACGGCATATGGAGGTTCCCAGGCTGGGGGTCTAATCAGAGCTGTAGCTGCCAGCCTATGCCAGAGACAAGCAATGCAGGATCCGAGCCATGTCTGCAACCTACACCACAGCTTACAGCAACGCTGGATCCTTAATCCACTGAGCAAGGCCAGGGATCAAACCCGCAACCTCATGGTTCCTAGTCTGATTCTTTAACCACTGTGCCACGACGGGAACTCCTGAAATACTGTTTATATTGGAGTGCAGAGATTTTAGGTACACATTTCATTCAGTTTTGACAAATGTATAAATCCATGAAAACATCACTCAATAATATTCTAGAGTATTAGTTTATGTCCCTTTGGAGTTGAACTATACCCTCTGCCCAAGCAAACGCAGATCTGATTTCTATTACGATAGACTTGATAGGATTTGTGTTTTGTTTCTTTGGGTTAAAATTATGTTGTTTTGTGTACCAGAAAAATCATTCATTTTAAAGTTCTAACTAGCTTGTTATAATCATTTTTAATTTGTTTCTCTAGAGATTACTATGTGAAATCTTACATTACTACAGTATTCTTAGAAATTATATTGAAATATGTTTATGGCACTCTACAAAAATCATATTTCAAGGGGGAGGGATAAATTTGGAATTTTATTTTATTTATTTTGTTTGTTTGTTTGTTTGTCTTTTTGCCATTTCTTGGGCTGCTCCCGCGGCATATGGAGGTTCCCAGGCTAGGGGTCTAATCAGAGCTGTAGACGCCGGCCTACGCCAGAGCCACAGCAACACGAGATCCGAGCCATGTCTGCAACCTACACCATAGCTCACGGCAACGCCAGATCCTTAATCCACTGAGCAAGGCCAGGGATTGAACCCGCAACCTCATGGTTCCTAGTCAGATTCCTTAACCACTGAGCCACGAAGGGAACTCCAAATTTGGTATTTTAGATTAACAGATAGATACTGCTATACATAAAATAGATAAATAACCGGGACCTACTATATAGTACAGCGAACTATATTCCATGTCTTTTTATAACCTGTAATGGAAAAGAATCTGAAAAATTTGTACGTATAACTGAATCATGTTGCTATACACCTGAAGCACTGTAAATCAATTATATGTCAATAAAAATTAAAAATTAAAAAATCATATTTCAGAAATGTATAAATCTTGCAATAGTTTAATTTCAGTTGCTCCATTCTTTGTGCTTTGGTTTCCATGTATTTTAATTCTTAATAGCTTATGGATAGTTATTACAGAGCTATTATTTTTGTTTAAATTTTTCATTTTCCTTTTAAAGAAATTAAAATAAGAAAAATGGTATTCTTTTTTATTTAGGCACAAACTACTCTTTCCTGAGCTCTTCTTTCCTTTAGGTTTTCCTCTTGTATAATTTTCTTTGAGCCTGAAAAAAAAATCCTTTAGTATTTCTTATGAGACAGATATGTTGGCAACACGTACTTCAGCTTTCATTCACTTAAACATGAATTTGTTTCGTTCTGACTGTGGGGTGTGGTCACTGGACATTTATTCTGGATGCGCAATGCCTCTCTCTGTTCTCTCTTCCCTTCCTCTAATTCAATTTCTTTAAAAATAGTCATTCCTTTGTCTTCTGACCTCCATTGTTTCCAATGAGGAGTCAGTTGCCACTATTTTTTTTTTTTCTTTTGCAGATAATGTGCCATTTCCTCTGGGGGCTTCTAAGATTTTTCTCTTTATCTTTGATTTTCAGCAGTATTATTGTGATGTGAGTAGGTTTGGTTTCATTGTTATTTATCCCACTGAAAGTTAGGTAAACTTTTGGGATCTATACTTTGTATTTTCACTAAATTTGGGGAAAAAATGGTCACAGCTCCTTTCGATACGTTTTCTGTTCCATTCCTTCTCCCCTCTTATTGGGGGACTCTATTTACACGTATATGAAATGCCTTAAGGTCTTCCCAGAGGTCAGTGAGGCTCTATTTTTTCTACCCTGTTTCTCTGCTTTTAAGCCAAAATGATTAATTTCTATGGATGCCTGAAAGTTTATTGACTCTTCCTACTGCTATTTCAAACTGTTTATTAATGCCAAACAGTGACTATTTTAAAATTTCAGAAGTTGTAACTTTCAGAGTTAGTATTTTTGTGCCTTTAAAAAGACAATTTCCATATCTTGGCTGAGATTTTCCATCGCATCACTTATTATGACCTATTTTTATTTAAATCCTTCAACCTATTTAATAGCTGCTCTAAAGTCATTGACAATTTGAATGTTAGGTCATTTTCACTTTGATGTTTCTCTTGATCATGGATCCTATTTTTTCTGCATTATTGTGTACATAGAAATTTTTTTAAATTGTAAACCAGACGTTATGGATTATATATTGCAAAGTTTGGACTATGTCATCTTCCTTAAGAATATTGAGTTTTGTTCTGATGGGCAATTGATTGCTGGCAGGTTTCCTTTGCCTTATTGAAGCCCTGTTTAGTGTTTGTTAAGGGCATGACTAAAGTAGCTTTACACAAAGATGTATTCTCAAGAAACTCCTGAGGTATGTATGGCCGTTCTGGGGTTTTGGCTGCATGCTCAGGGTACGAGCAGTGTCTTCTCACGCTCCCCAGGCCAGTGTATCCAACTATGCTATTGAATCTCCATACCACCGTCAAGCTTATAGCAGCCAATCTGATAGACCTCTGATAGAGTCTCACACTGAATGTTCACGGCTAGGACTTGGGCAGGGATCTGTAGGAAACCCCTTCCCTTGTTCACCCTCTCCCACCATGGTATTCTGTTGCCTCCTACTGTCCAGCTTCTTCCTCTCTGCTGATCTGTGCAGCAGTCCCAGGTGTTTCAGGAGCACTGCACTCTTGACCGTTGCCTCCTTGGCTCAGAGGGACCACTGAGCTGGGCGTGGGTTCTCAGTCTCTGTGCTTTGGTTGCAAAAGGATATATTATATATATCTAGGCAGAGAGCCCTGTGACTCCTGGGCTACCTCTCTCAAGAACTGCAGTACTCTGTTGCCTATTATCCAGTTCCTGAAAATAGTAGTCTGAGAGATTTTGTCCAGTTTCTGCTTGTTTCTGGCAGGGAGGTAAATCTAGTACCTGTTAATCCAGCCTAGCAAGAGGGAGGAATCTTTCCGTTGCATGCTCTTTTTGGTGGTAGGAATATCCATAAACTTTATTAAAATTCCATGCATATGCCACTTTGTTACAATGTGAGCCTTGGGTTGCAAGATAGAGAATTCAATATTAGTTCAGAGATGAGGCTCTACCCCACATGGTTGGTGCTCAAACGATTTTGTGACTGACAGACTGACAAATTTCTTCATAGTTGATAGGAACTTTGTTTCCAAATTCAGATGCTTTCTCTGTTATTCCCAGATTACAAAATCTTCACTCTGTAACAGAGATTTTCATGTGTGCAGTTCAGGATCTGGCCAGGAAATGGCCAGCCTGTGTCGTCACCTCTAACAGGAAAATTAATTTTATTTTGTTCATTGTGAATGCTTAAGGAAGAAAATAAGAAAGTAAAGAGAAGTGTTGTGTTAAATTTTTAAACTGCCAATCTATATGAACTAAATGATCCTGTTCTCACCCCCCTCACTCTTTCCTTTTAAATCTTTCCTTCATTATATATATTTATTTTTTCTTTTGGTTTGTCTTTAATGTTAATCATTGGATCCACATGGTATAGATTCTGCTCTATTTCTCCTTGTTTTATATACTCTATTCTACCTTTACCACTAGATCAAGGCTATATCTAAAGACATTTTAAAACATCTAAATCAGTTTCTAAATCAACTGTAAAATGTTCCTCCTTTTGACAAGTTATTTGAAGGATCCATCTATTTAAGCGTCTAAGTCAGACCTGGAAGAGCAATGCCTGAAAAGAGAAAAATGTCTGTTTGTTTTAAAATGTTGAATCAAGCCATTCTTGACTCTGCAGTTGATTTTCAAGATGACTTTCATAGCGCAGCACATCGTTGTAGTTGGTCTGCTCCTTTTGGAAGTTTATAGAGAATTTTGCTCTTTTTGAATTTAGTATTTATAGTTTCATATTATAATACTTGGTGTATTTGTCCATAAGTCCCTTGGCAAAGGAGCATTAAAAACAAAGGTTTTACATAACTAATTCTCATTTTTTTCATTTTAATATAATTCTTTGGCCTCTGATTTCTTAGCTTTCTACCCTCTTTGGCATTTTCTCCCATCCCCGGAAGAAAAATGACCCTTGGGTCAGTCAACTGACACACCAGCAAACCTTCCCGTCCTGAAATGTTTCCGGAAAAATCTGTTCATGTACATCGACTCAGAGCAGCATCACTGATCATTCAGCTTCGCGACTCAATTTTTCTTTCAGATACACATTTACACAGCTTCTGCTCTCAGTCATATCAAATTTTAAATGGTGCTTGAAATTTCTGATACTGTAAGGAACAGTGGAAAGTGCAGTGAATGTGGAATCAGATAAAACTTGATTTGATTCTTGGCTTCGTTATGTGCAAGCTGTGTAACCTCTCTAAACCACAGATTCCTCACTTGTAAAATTCAAATCATAAATATCATCCTTGTGTCCTGCACCGGTACATACCTTGCAGGATTTATGAGTCAAGGTAGGAGCTCTTAGCAAGTGTATGGTACTTGTAATTCCTTATAAATTCTAGTCACTTAACTGTCAGGAAACCTGGAAGTAATAGATTCTCTTTTCACTAGACTTGATTTATCAAACAATTAATTTTTTTGGCAATTAATTCATCTTGTCTTGAGGAAAGAGCCCACACCCCCCTTTAGGTGGCCGGAATCAGTGGACTATCCCATATTGATCAAGTCACGTGGAGGCCTAAATTATCTAACTTGGCAATGGACATTCCTCAAAGGAAAACAAAAATGGTTTATTTTGTAAAAGTATAAATTCTTTATTCTTTTTTGTAGATTTCATTTAAAGCTCATGTCTTACTGGGTTTTGTTAAGCCATTTTAAAAGATAGACCATAGGCTATGTAACCAGAGAGAAACAATAAAAATCCTAGTATTTCTACTTACTAGCTGTATGCCTTTGCTCAAGTTGCATATTCTTTATGTCTCATCTTCCTTACTCATTAAATGGGAATAACATCACCTACCTTTCAGGGATTTGTCATGATTAAATGAGGTAACCTATGTAAAAATGTTCACTCTTGAGGGTCATCAAATATTAACTTCCTTTCCACTTTTCTGTTCTGCCTCTGGTATGTGCTACTGAATAATAACTTAAAAGACCTCCTGGATTTATTTATTTATTTATTTATGCCTGTGGCACGCAGAAGTTCCAGGCCAAGGATTAAACCCACACCATGGCAGGAACCTGAGCCACAACACTGACAATGCCATATCCTTAATGGCCAGGCCACTAGGGAACTCCAAAAGGTCTCCAGGATTTTAGAAGCCAACTTACTCCGTCCTTTGGCCAAAAATGTTTACCTTGTACTTAGGTCATTTGCGGTGGTCTATCAATCCATACAATTTCTGAGTGATAATCTTACTTTAAAGTTTTAGCATGAAAGCATACATGTGATTGCAATTGTATAAATAGAGTAATTTTGAACCATTTGGCATTTCTCTTACTATTATTAAAAGAGTATTTTCATTGCAAACTGTAAAGCCCAACATGATTTCTCCACTCCTTTTGGTCACACTATGGGTTATTCATGTCCTACCTACAGCTTTCCTTAGGTATCAAGGTGACCCGGGGAGATAGGTATGAAATTGGAAATGCCCAACGTTTTGGAGTCAGTGATGACAAGAGTATGGAAAAAACATGGATCCATGCGAGGGCACCCTCTGCTTGGCCCCAGTTAGGCTTTATTATTTAAAGCCTACTGTCAAATACCTTGGTAAAAATACAGATTTGATATTCTCGTGTGACTGTTTTGGGGGTCCCAAAGGACCACACTATGTTAATCATTCTGGAAGGAAGTGGATTATAACGCGGGAAATGACTACATAGGAGACAGGCTTTGTGATGAAATAAGAGCAAAACTTTTTCCTGTCCCTGGGGCTGAGAGACAGTTTTGTCTAGCTATAGCCCACAGAGTGGACCTGAGCCATTCTGGCAATGGGGAAGGGAACCTGCCCTTGGTTATAGGGAGACAGCCACGAGGGCACAGGGGGATAGCGCTTGAAGGAACACTGGGAGTTGTCCGGGCTCTTGCGGTTTACTCTACATCATTCTGTCTTGCTTGTTGCCCTCCCATGATCTCTGGGCCATCTACTAACTCTCATCAAGAGTGGTAGAATGAACATTCTTATTCTGTGAGATATTAAGGGGAAGGGCATGTTCTATACTTGGAACAATATAAAAAAGGAATAGGTCTATTGAGTCTCCAGAAAATAGAGTGGTGATCACAGGAAGGTAACAGCAAGGAAAACTGAGTACCTGGAAGCAGTGAGCCCTCAGAGGTTGTTGGCAGCAAAGGCATCCAATGTGGCTCTAAAAGAAGGGGAGACTAGCTGGGTTGAAAGAACATAGGGACATCTTTCTGGAGCTGGTGCCCTGGAAATCATTGTCAAAACTGTGCATATATTCAAGGGTCTAATTACCAGCAAGGAAAGCAGTGGAAGCTCTTATTTTTGGAAATTGAATTACACATTGACTAAATAGAATTCATTTGTAGGCTGTTTCAAATCAACGTTTGAACATTTATAGGAAGAATTAAGGAAAACGAATAATTCATTTACAAAAATATAGTTAAGAGTTCCCATCATGGCTCAGTGGTAAGCAACCCGATGAGTACCCATGAAGATGTAGGTTTGATCACTGGCCCTGCTCAGTGGGTGAAGGATCTAGCATTGCCATGAGCTGTGGCATAGGCCAGTAGCTGCGGCTCCAATTCGACCCCTAGCCTAAAAACCTGTGTGTATAATATGTTTTGTATTAAACTTGGAGGTGAAGTATTTTAAGCAAGGTCATACAGGTTGGTAATGCCTTGCCATTAGGAAAAAGAAATTATTTTCCAGACTGGGGAATTAAAAAACATAGTCTGGAATGGGAAAAAGAGACTGAAGAAATGGAATGCCAGAACGTTTATTTCCATGCGGGGTGCATGGGCACTGGGGGGGAGAGGGAATTTCGGAGCTGTTCTTTTGTGAAGATCATAGAAGAAAGTTTATAAAAATATTTGATCTAAAGAGAAGGTACATACTTGAAGCATTTGCACTGCACATTTAATATCACTTATAAAAAGCAAAAATTGTTCATTATTCCTTAATCAGATTATCTTCCAGCCTCTGTGATAGTATTTCTTCAGCAAGAATGTACTACTTTATGTGGCCAGTATTGATTAGTTTCCTTTCTTTCCAATGGAGCTTGAAATAAACATTTATGTTAGCATTCCTGTATGCATGAGGCACTTTTTACTTCTAGGATTTAACATTAAACTAACAGAGAAATACAAAGACTACTTAAAGTTCCATATTGTTCCTTAAGAGAATATCTCACTGAGTTAAACCCCTTATTTTATCAGCCCTCTTCTAGATACAGAACTTCAAATAGCTGAAGACTATTAAGGATAACATAAGATTTTAGCTTTCTACGTTATCTTGGCATCTTATCTGATTCTCTTAGCCATTCAGGAATCCTTTCTGCATTATCTCTAATGTTTCTTCCATATCTTCTTATTCCGTATAAGTAACACATTCCATTTGAGATGACTCTAGTCAATTTGACTTTCATAGACACATAAAAATTCTGACCTTTCTGAGGTTTCAGCCATTAATCTTCAAATTTCACATTGGGAAGACCTGGGAGACTTTACCACCCTCTCTTGCCCCCTTTAGAGACTCAGCAGTCTCCTCTGAACAGCTTTGAACTTTCCTTCTTTTTCATGGGAGGTTAAGCCCAGTGACCTTTAACATCTCTGCCTACTCAAAAGCTCTCTGGTTTATTTGCAAGTCGGGGCGGGGGCGGGGCATGCTTAAGCTTTGCTGTCACCAGATTTCTGCTCTAGCTATGTGAGCCTATCAACCAATGCTGGGAGAACTTCACACATGATCGCGTGGTCCGGAGCTCATTCTTAACTGAGATTCTCATTTGGGATGCTTCTTCACTGCGTCTCTGTGGTTGGTCAGAATTAAAGTAGATGGAGGGAGGTCATCAACCACGATGTAGCTGGATGCATCCTTTACACTGCCCAGGAATGCAGCTCAGCGGGAACCACAAGCTCTGATGAAGAGGAGTGCTCCTCGCACAAGCAACAGAACGCCCCGGGACCGTCTGTAAAATGAGCAAAGCTACAGCAGAATTTAATTAGGAAGCTGAAACATTGGACTCATGGAGGGGTCCTCTTCTCCCAGCTGTGTAGTATCCCCACATGTCTGCTGTTTACTTTGACCTGGTGACATTCTTAGTCGACTCAGCAGGATGTGATGTCAAGCCCTTTGATAACTTGGTGGCAATGACTCAGTTGTGTGTCAACAGTGTGTTCAGCAACTATTCTCTGAATACCTATTGCCTTCTGGCATAATGCCAGAGGCTGCACCAGCTTCATTTTATTGTTTTTTTCATTGCTAACCTGTCAAGTAGGTATTATTCCCTGCAGTTTACAGATAAAGAAACTGAGGCACTGAGAAGGTTAAGAAAAGGGCTCAAATCACCTGGCTAATGAGTAGCACTGTTGTACCTTAACACCAACTCCTGTACTGATTTCTAGGGCTGCTGCCATAACAAATTACACAAACTTAGTGGCTTCAAAGAACAAAATTTCCTATCTTACAGGACTATGAGTCAGAAATCCAACATGGCCCCACTGGACTAAAATCAAGCTATGCACGGGGCATCTTTGCTTTCTGGAGGCTCTTTGGGAGAACTGGCTTTCTTGCCTTTACCAGCTTCTGGAGACCGTTCCGTTCCTTGATTTGCAGCCTTCATTTTCCATCTTCAAAGCTAGCAACACAGCATCCCTCTGACCCTGCTTCCATTCACACATCTCTTTCTCTCCCCAGCTGGGGAAGGTTGTCAGATTGTAAAGACCTATGAGAAAAGACTGAGCCTAAGCGAATCTCTGCATCTCAAGCTTCTTATCTACATTTTCAAAGTCCCTTTGCCGTGTAATGTATCCTATTAACAAATTCCTAAGATGAGGACATGCACATTTAAGGGGCACTATTCTACCTACCTCCCCTCCTTTTGATTCCATTCCCATAAATCTACTGCTCCAGACCACCTACGAGCCTTCTTCAAAATTTCGTGGCATGTCCAGCCTCTAACCTATTCCTGACAAATGGTGAATACTCAATAAATATTTTTGAATAAATGAATAAATATACTAAAATACCAGGATTTGGAGGTGTTGCTTCATTGCACCAAATGGACTAATAATGATTGATTCGAGGGGTAATTGTTTGTAACATCATTCTAGACTCTTAAATTGGAGGATAAAGGTTAATCAGTTTTCCCAGAGGAGCAGAGATGCTTACTCGGTGTGTAGTTGAAGCAACAAGATGTGCTCTTGCTGTACAGCTCTGGCTAATTAGTTGACAGCATTGCTAACGCATGTATTATTGGGAATATTATGGATGCAACTGATCTCTGCTTTAAGGGTAATCCCTTTGGTCTGGAATCCTTCCGGGAAAAGAGTATTCAGAAACTTCAAGTAAGCTAAAAAACTCAAACAGAAAGCATTGGTGAAGTTTTCCTTATAATAAGGTTTTCTTTTTTTTCTTCTTTCAAGGGTAGACTACATATAAGCAATTAGTCAGGATGCCAGAAAATTAGCCCCTTATGTATGCACATTAATTGAAGTCAGGGGGAATACTGCAGAATTGCTTCCCTGAATTAAACTCTTGGTGTTATCTAGCACTAGAGGGGAAAAAGTAAAGTCTGACAATTTGGTAAAAAGTCATTGTTTCTGGTATTAAGCTTCACTGGGCATGGGGTGGTGTAGGAACCCTAGAGGAGATGGTGGAAGAAAGGTGGGCTTCTTGACACGCTGGGTAGACCTATCTGAATGCTGAGACTTCAGGATGGAGTTGGAGCCAGCAGGCTCCCTGGATACCACTACAAGCAATTGCAACCAGTCCTAAACTAGTTTTTAGACAAAGTGTGAAATTAGATCAAGGACCATCAGGGTCTGCAACAAAATAATACTTTGACCAGGATTTGGCATCTTTGTGTAGTTAAGGAATCTCATTTGAACAGGGAGTGAGAGATGGTGCAGTGCTTTAGGTAGGCTTTCAAAATGCCCCATGTGGGAGTTCCTGTTGTGGCTCAGCGGTTAATGAACCTGACTAGCATCCATGAGGATGTGGGTCCAATTCCTGGCCACGCTCAGTGGGTTAAGGATCCAGCATTGCACTGGCAGCTACAGCTCTGATTTGACCCCTAGCCTGGGAACCTCCATATGCCATAGGTGCAGCCCTAAAAAGACCCCTCCTCCCCACAAAAAACCCTATGTATCTCTTCCTCTCACCTCAAGTCTCCCTAGTGTCAGGTACCTCTAGACGTTACACAAATCCAAACAGGCAACGGGGAAAGGCAGGTGAACTATGAAGGGGAGACAGTGTGCCTTTAATGGAAAACTGAGGGCACAAATGTGGACTTCCCCAAACAGAGAAAATATATGTATTTCTCAGCGGTACTGAAAAATAACTGTGAACATAACAGCAATGTCGCTTCAAATTACTTACTGCTTGCGTTCAGGGAGGCAAATGTTTTATTAATAAACAGACGGTTAGAGCACTGTTTGTTCCCAACTCTCAGAGTCTGGGAGGGCAGGGGAGGCCAAGCTGAAACCTCTGACAAGGTAAATGATTTACTGATTTAATCCGAGTGACAGATTCGTGATGAAAAGAGACTCAACCGCAAGGCATCAGAGAGCAGCAGAAGGGAGGTGGTCAGAGCTTTGCCAGGGTGGAGAAGGAGCTTCCCCACAGAAGTGAGATCCTGCCTGGATTGATTAGGATGGACCTGGGGTAGGAAGGGAGAGAGAGACAGAGACTGAGAGGGAGAGAGAGATGGAGAGGGGAGGGAGGGGACGGAGAGATATACACGGCTTCATTTGATTCAGAGGGTAATTTAGGAACTACGCACTCATCCATCACAAGCTGGCTAATAACTAATCAATGACTGCAAAGCACTTGGAAGGGACTAAGTTTTATACAAACGCTAAATAACAAAAATGCTGGAATTTGGTTCAGGATTGCAGCCAAATCTAGCCTGCAGCCCACAAGCTGGGAAGACGATTTTCTCAAGGAAGGGCTGGGGCGGCTCTAGGACCCTCACTTTAAACCACAACTGATATCTGGGATCTAACATACAGCACAAACAAAGCTTTCCACAGAAAAGAAAATCATGGACTTGGAAAATAGACTTGTGGTTGCCAAGGGGGAGGGGGGAAGGAATGGGATGGATGGGGAGCTTGGGGTTAATAGATGCAGACTATTGCCTTTGGAATGGATTAGCAATGAGATCCTGCTGTGTAGCACCAGGAACTATGTTTAGTCACTTATGATGGAGCATGATAATGTGAGAAGAAGAATGTATACATGTGTGTGTAACTGGGTCACCATGCTGTATAGTAGAAAAAAATAAAAATAATGTATTGGGGAAATAAAAAAAATAAAATCCTTCAATTAAAAAAAACCCAAAAAACCTCCAACTGGATTCCCCATGTGTTTGCTCGGAGGTGGTGGTGCAGAGCTCAGGGGCAGCTTAACTGAGCTGTAACTAGGGGTATTGCCCTCTAGGGGCGCGTCTACTCTCCTCAGCTCTTTGCCCCTGTTTTCAAACTGGTGGGCTTTAGGGACAAGCTTCCATTGTTGGTATGAATGAAACTTCCCTGATCAGGGGCTAACCTGGTTGTGATGTATCACGGTAGAGCTGTCATAACAAAATCCTTGTAAAGATATTCAGCATTTGCTACCAACACAAACACTGCCTCCTGCAAAAGGCTTTGCCCTCCTATAGACCCCTGCCCCTTCCCCTAGGAACAAGACCTCACCGTCTGGTCATTCTTCATCCTGTGACAGCTCTTCGAATAGAAAAACATAACACACTTTTGATTCCCCAAATCCCATCTTAGGACTTTTGATACTTCTCCACCTATGTAGTTGTTACTCTACTTGTTTTGTTTATTTATTTAGAAAAAGACACATAGCTCCTCCTCTTTAGGAAATTTATTTACCAGGGTGTCAGTCTGTCCATTTTAGACTTCGCAATGAATTCCTATTGTGCAAACAGCTGTAGCCACCAGTATTGCAAGAGCGTATTCTTAAGCAAACAGCAACATCTCTGGAATGTTTGTGCATAAATATTAATTAGGAAGAGAAACAAGACAGCAATGAAACAGTGTCTATTAATTATTTTGGCTCATTTTCAAATTTGTTACAGTTTATCTGACTTTCTTTTTCGAAAGCTCTCAGAACAGTCTATCTTAGCCTATTTATGCACTGAAGGTGTCTGAAAGTCAGGGGCTAAATTTAATGGTAAATCCTTCGTAGAAGGAATTTTTTTCTTGTTCATCTGGGTCCATGGTGAAGGCAGAGAGAAGTTCTTATAATTCCCCCTGTTTTGGCCAGATGGTTCTTTCTCCTGGACAAGTGTTTGGCGATTCCCAGGACTTCTGGGCTCTAATTGGGGCTTTTCCCCAACAGTCATTGACTCAAAACTTCCCAGAGTCTTGTGGTGTTTAAGAGCTCAGAGAATTCCCATGGAAGGGACAAAAATAAAGATTCTTAGTCATTCAGACGAGTTTACCTGGGAATATCCTTTCTCTGCAGCACAGTCAATAGCCAGAAGCAGAACTCAATGTTCTCTGAGCAGCGAGATGAGCTCCCAGAGTGAATTCCCAAGTTAATTGTACATTTTATTTGGCAACGTTCTAACCAGTTTGATTATTTTTCTATTTTTTTTCCCCATCTGTTTATTTATTGATTTGAGCCCATGGAAGATTAGAAGTAAAATATGAAGTAGATAAAGACAGTGCAGCTGCTAGAGACAGACAGAGGCCACGAGTGATCCCTGGTGGAAAGCTGGGATGGGAATTAAGGAGACACAGCAGATCGGAAGTCCATTGCTCAACCATTGAGGACACAGGGACAGAAACCCACACGGCTCCTCCCCCTTCAGAGACCTCACCAGAGAAGAGTCCACGTTCAGAACCACCGCCTTGTATCCTCAAGAACAGAATCAACTTAGCTCACAAGAGAAGAGTTCCAAAGGAAGAATTGCAAAGGAAGTAATGTGCAGCCACATGTAATCAAAGAAATGCAAACCCAGGAGTTCCCATCGTGGTGCAGTGGAAACGAATCCGACTAGGAACCATGAGATTGTGGGTTCTATCCCTGGCCTCGCTCAGTGCGTTAAGGATCTGGCATGGCCGTGAGCTGTGGGGTAGGTCGCAGACACAGCTCGGATCCTGCATTGCTGTGGCTGTGGTGTTGGCTGGCAGCAACAGCTCCGACCAGACCCCTAGCCTGGGAACCTCTATATGCTGCGAGTATAGCCCTATAAAGACAAAAAAGACAAAAAAAAAAGAAAAAAAGAAAAAGAAAAGAAAAAGAAAAAGAAATGCAAATCCAACCCAAAACCTCTATGTTTTATCTTTCAAACTAGCAAAGATTTCAAAACCAGATGCTAGCCAGTGTTGGCAAAAGGGCAAAGAAGCAGGCTGCCTTGGGCAGAGCTGTGCAAGAATCCATCCTTTCTAATGGGCACTTTGGCAGTGTATGGAGAAAGCTTTAGGATGTGCACTCCCTTTGACCCAGCATTTCTAAATATCAGAATTTATTCCCCCAAACATGAAGTATGTTCACAATGTGTTGAGGGTTCAGCTGAGCTACTTCATGGTGTTGCTGCCTTGGCATTAACTTCTTTGATCAATTGGCCCATAGGGGGCCTTAAACTGACACTGGCCCCCCTTATACAAGGTTTAACCTAGACCACAGCCTGGAGAGTCACAAGCAAATATAAGTCCCTGATAGGACTGTGATCAAGTCTTCCCCACCTCCCAGGGCCTTGCCCTGGGGCACCCGTTTTGTGAGACCTCCCATGGAGCTAACCAGATCCTGCTTCTCTTTGGTCTGAGCTGGTGAATCCTGCCTTAGTTTGAAAACCCCCTGGCACGTCATCCATGGACCTGTCACGGTAGGTGCCCCAGGTCCTGCCTCCCTCTCTGCCTGCACCTGGCCTTGATTTCCCTGTGTGACCCTTTACGTGTGCCCTGTACTTCCTCCAGGACCCGTGAGTAATAATCTCATTTTCCGTTTCTCCTGCGGCACGACAACCTGAGTTCCACTTAACACCTGTTGATTTAACAAAGTCAGAACAGAAGAATTTATCTTCAAAGATTCTTAGCCGAGAAATTTTAGTTGCAAAATAAAAAAAATTACCCTATTCTAAAAACCAATTATGTCCCAGCCAAGTAAAATTATACCAAATCTTCACTAAATATGATATAGAAACTACTCATTGATATGGAAAGATATTCAGATAAGTGGAAAAAACCAAGTTACAGAAATTTACTAGTATATCTCCAGTTTTGCTTAAAAATACATAGAAAACAGAAAAATACATATTCAGATAGTGCTAATCATCTTTAAGTACTAGAGTCCTTTTTGATTTGCTTTTACATTTTTAATGCTCATCTTTATTCTTTTTCTTTTTAACACAACACATAATGCTTATGTGTTAACGTGGAATAAAAGTTTAAAAAATAATAAAAATTAGTCAATAAACTCTATATATTTTCTAAGGAAAGCATTCAAAAGAAAGACAGACACCAACTATCTGAGCATATTCTAGTTTAAAAAAAATCAGAAATGGTGCAGCACATTTTAGAACTATCTTTTTATGATTTGCTCATTTATTCATTCATCTGCTTTTCTAGCAATATTTTCTGAGTACCTACTACAGGATAGGCACTGACTATAAACAGTGGACAAAACATATATTCCCTTCTAGGGGTCTAATGTTGAGCATAGTGATTGTAGGTAATAATACTACATTATATATTTGAAATTTGCTGAGGATAAATCTTAAGTGTTTACACCACAAAAAAGAAATGGTAATTTTGTGACATGATGGAAGTGTTAGCTAACTCTGTGGGTGCTAATTATTTTGCAAATTATAAGTGTATCAAATCAAGACAGTTGCAGACCTTAAATTTATACAATATTATATATCCATTGTATCTCAATAAAACTGGGGGAAAAAGTAAGTCCTGCCTAAGTGAAGCTAACGGTCTACGTGGCAAGATGGCGCATCCCGTAATTACACATACGAACTATTGCAACGGTGACAGGTGTAACCAAGAGAGCCCCCGAGCCTATCACAATTAGGATGGATGCAGAGGGTCCCTGGATGGAGGGGACCAGAGAGGATGAACGACTGAGGAAAATAGAGTAGATACAGTGCAGCAATGTGAGGGGCTGTTACGGGGGGTGTGGTTCCATGGGTAGGTGGGGTGATGGATGGTTCGGGGTCTTGAAGTCTATTCTAAATTTTGCCTTAATCCCTTATAGGGGAGCAATATTTGCCACCCCAAAATGTCTCTTTAGTATGAGAATTATTTCAAGCTGCAAACACCTGTGGTCCAAAAGACTCAAAAAGAAACTTTGACCTTCCCCTTAACTGCCTAAAAGATTTAGGGGGAGGGGTGAGGCCGGGTGTGAGGGGGAATTCTCTGCAGGGCCCAGCAAACGATTTACCAAATCTGTTTTCCCATCTTCATGTGCATTACCTTCCAGCCCTTTGAGGTCCCAAATCACTAACCCCAACATCTTCTTTTGTCTTGAGCGGAAGGTGTGATTTAACATGAGGGTTTCAGTCATTTTGGTGAGTTACTTAGTTATTCTGGCCCCATCCCATGTACATATGTGATTACATTTTTAAAAATTTTCTTTCCTGTGAATCTCTCTCATGTCAAATGGATTCTTATGCAAAAAGCCAGAGGAACCTGGAAGGGTAGAGGAAAATTTCTTCATTCCATCACCTTCCTAAGAGCAATGAGAGGATTTGAACCCTTTGAGGAATAGATGTGAATAATTTGTCTTTTGAAAAAGTAATTCTGACTCTTGTGGAAGACACATCAGAGAAAGGCCTGAAGGGATACCGATATAAAAATTACAATATTGTAAAAAGAAGGGAAGTAGGAGCTCCCACTGTGGTGCAGTGGAAATGAATCTGACTAGTACCCATGAGCATGTGGGTTCAAGCCCTGGCCTCGCTCAGTGGGTTGGGGATCTGGTGTTGCTGTGAGCTCTGGTGTAGGTTGCAGCCACAGTTTGGATCCATTGTTGCTGTGGCTGTGGCTGTGGTGTAGGTTGGCAGCTGTAACTCCAATTCGACCCCTAGTCTGGGCACCTAAAGAGCTAAAAAAAAATAAATAAGAGGAAGTAGTAGGCTCCAAATGGACTTGGTCTTTGCTGAGGAGAAACTGAGTTCAAAATTAGTCCGAGCTATTTTCAGAAGGAAAATATCACAGTATCCATTTTAACATTACTATCAAAAGGAAGGAATGAGGAATCTGATCTTAGTTGCAAGTTTACTGTCTTAGATGAATTTCTATAATTTACGGTATTTATTTATTAGAGTTAGAACTATTTTCCAGTTATCTTACAGATGGGAAAAGTAATTTGCCTTTGGTCACATGGATGGGAAATGACAGGGCCATCTTTTGACTCTAATTTCAGTGCATTTCCAACCACCAAAGAACCCAGCAGAGCTCTTTCCTACATTTTTCTTTTCTACTTCTTTCTTTTTTTTTTAAATAAGATTTTTATAAAGATGGAGTACTCTCCCTGGTTTCGTTAGCAGTCCCGTTCTTGTCCAGTGGTCCTATTCTAACATACGCCAAACATCTATGAATTTTCGGGTCTGTGGCTCACATAACTCTTATCACCAGGCTCTGGCACAGTCCAGTAATACTTGCCTCGGAGGCATTTCAGCCTCTTATTTATCACCATTAGGACTTGATATTTGAAAAGTAATGTAAAATAATTTGCTTAGGGTGTGCTGGTTTTTGTCTACCTCTTCCATTTCAGTAACCATGTCCATCATTGTCTGATGCCCTACAGATGCTCAGATATCTGCAATGGGTACAAATTAGTTTTATTTTATTTTATTTTGTAATTTTTTTCTTCTCCCTAAGACTTGTTTCTCTTGTGTTTCATTCTTTCAGAGCCTAGAGAATTGAAGAGCTAATTTGGTGATGGAGGGTGATGACTTTTTTTTTCTTTTCCTGGTAAAATTTGTCCGTAGTACTCATAATTTTCTAGGGAAATGTAACCAAAGGGGTGTATGCTTGCGTGTGTGTGTGTGTGTGTGTGTGTGTGTGTGTGTGTGTGTGGTATAAGGAATTGGCTCATGCAGGTATAAAGTCTGGAAAGTCCAAATCTGCAGTATTGCCTAGCAGCCTGGAGACCCAGGAAAGCCAGTGGTACAGCTCTAGTCTGAAGGGCTGCAGACAGAGACTCAGGTTAGTTGGTGCTACCAGTCAAGTCTGCCATCTGCTGGAGACTCCCCTCTTGCTCAGGGAAGTTGGGCCTTTTGGTCTAGTCAGGCCTTCAACTGATTGGATGAGGCCCACCCACGTTACGGAGGGCAAAGGGCTCAAAGTTTACCCATTCAAATGTTAATCTCATTCAAAAAACCCTCCAAGTTGATTTGTCATATTAGCCATCATATCCTTTTACCAGTTATTGGGTGCATATATAGGGGAAATACATAAACGAATAAGAGAAAAAAAATCACTGACTTGCAATTCTTATCTATCTGTATTTTCCATTTTATTCTGTAAAGGTGAATTAGACACCTGCATTGTACAGCAGCCTGACATTTCAGCAGCTGCGGAGACTCCTTCCCTTTGGTGTAGAAGCCTCTTGAACTTTGGGCATCCACTTCTGTAAGGGACCAGTCTCTAAGACCTGAGACCTGAGATGCTCTTCCCCAGATTTATGGCTGTTTTGCTGATGTTGCCAGAGGTTTTGGCAGTCTTACTAGTATCTGAACGATATTTAGAAAATGCAGATGTTTGAGGTCCTAAAGGACAAGCCTTGCATATTAGGAGCATATTCTAGGACAGAATTCCAAAATCCTGTGCCACATGGAGCCAGAATGGTAAGTGCACGTGTGCAAGGAAAGCAGGAATTGGCAAATTGGAGAGCTTGTGCATCCTCAGCAGAGGCAGCCACTCCTCAAATAGAGCTATGGAGGGATGTGGGCTCAGCGTGGCCGATTCTTCATGCTTTTAAAAGTATATGGATTTCTGTGTGACCTATTCAGATAGAATGATAGGTAGAAGGATCAATGACATTTAAAAACGAATGAGGATATAATGTTAGTGAGATGACTGGATTTTTTTCTAAGGGAAAACAGTTAACGATCTCCAGCTTAGTCCATTCACCAAAATAAATCATAGATACCTAAATATTATTAGTTTTTAAAATTCATAGAAGGACCAAAAATCATTATAGATGAAGATTTATATGACACAAAAGGAAAGACTTTTCCAAGAATTATATCAAAGCCAGAACCAGAAAGCATGAAGAAAACGATGAAAAGATTTGACTACCAAAAAAACTAAAGCTTAAAAACAACTTTTTGACAAAAATATGTCATTAGAATTTAGGAAATGATGGTTTTCATATAGGAGAGTGAAATTTTTAACATATAGGAGAAAGAAAGGCTAATATCCTTATTATATGGCAAAGTATTTACAAATATTTTCCCTAAACAAAAATGCTTTTTCAGGATAATGGGCAAAGATATAAAGAAGCAGTTCACAAAAATGCAAAAAAGTTTAGGCTCACTTGTAATGGAAGTTTTAAATTAAAATGTGATGTAATTATTCACCAACCAAATTGGAAGTATTTTAAAATAAGTAAAAGGATGAAGTAGGTGGCAATTATAAATCACACACATTGTTGGTGGGGAATGACATTGGGAGAACATTCTGGAAGGCAATTTTGCACAATGTATTAAAAGCCTGAAAAACCTGCTTGCTGTTTGACTCATGAATTTTGCTTTTAGGAACCTACCCTAAGAAAGATATGGATTTAGAGATAGATATTCATGTTTTAATCTCCCCCTTTCCCTTTCGCTGCCTCTGTCTCTCTCCCTTTCTGTCTCTTAAGACACCAGAATATAAGCTTCACAAGGTCAAGTGACTCTGGGTATATAATTTCCTGTGCTTTTACCTGAGCTTAGAAAACAGCCTGTCATGTACTATGTAATCAATGAATGTTTGTTGAATGGGTTGGTATTGTTTTGTATTATTTATCAAGGACCTTGGTATCTTAGAGTGTGTCTAGAGGCGAGTGATTAGGATGTAGAGGTATTTGAAGTTAGGTCATGAAAAAGCAAGAGAAAAGAGCTGGTGAAGGAGTAGCCAGCAAAGGATCTGATAACGGGCTTCAAACTTTGGAAGGAATATTAGGTAGAAGAGTGATTTGACTCATTCCGTACAACTTCTAAGTGCAGACATACATCAATGGATGGAATTTATAGGAAGGCAATGTGCGGGCTCTTAAAGAACAACTTTCCAAAAACTAGAGCTGTTGGAAATGGATTTGACTACCTTGGGAAGAAGCAATTCATTATGGCTAAAGATATTCCAGCAAGAGGACTTAAAGAAAGATTCATAATGCAGAATAAAACTTTGACTAGGAGGTCCCTTCGTGGCTCAGTGGTGAACGAACCCAAGTGGGATTCATGAGGATGAGGGTTCAATCCCTGGCCTTGCTCAGTGGCTCAGTGGGTTAAGGATCCAGCGTTGCCGTGAGCTGTGGTGGGTTGGATTCCGAGTTGCTGTGGCTGTGGCATAGGCTGGTGGCTACAGCTCCAATTTGACCCCTAGCCTGGGAACCTCCATATGCTGCCGGTTCAGCCCTAAAAAGCAAAAAAAAAAAAAAGAAAGACGAGATAACTGTGGATTTCCTCTGCCTCGAAGACTCATTTCTCTTTCTCCCCATCATCACCTTCTATGCATTTTCTCCTTTTAAGAGTAAGTTACTCTTTACTTTTCAGATGCCATTCTAAAGGTTACCTCTCTCTGGAACCCTTCCCAACATAGAGTTGTTTGTTTATGCCTCTCACAGCCATCTCACCCCTTCGTGTCACTTAGTCTGCATTGTCATTGTTCCTGTTGCCTTACTGTACTCTGCTAGGGCACAAGCTTTATGGAGGCAGAAAGTACTTCCATCTTTCTATCCACCTGCCCCCCCCCCCTTTAAACTGAAGTATAGTTGATTTATAATGTTGTGTAAGTTTCCTGTGTACAGCAACATGATTCTGCTTATATATATATATATTCTTTTTCAGATTCTTTTCCATTATAGGTTATTGCCAGCTACTGAATATAGTTCCCTGTGCCATACCTGGTCTTTGTTGTTTATCTATTTTATAAATAGTGGTGTTTACCTGTTAATCCTAAACTCCTACTTTATCCCTCCTTCCCACCCCTTCATCTTTCTATATTGTTCCTCATCTTATATCTGGTGTCTAGAATAGTGCCTGGTACATAGCACGATCAAAGTCATCTTAATGAGGTATCTACAACGGTTGAAATAACCTTGCATTTGATTTCTTTGCGAACCAGGAGTCATTAAATCGTGAAGGCACGTCTAGAGCGTTCTTCACTTGTATTCACAATTTCCGGTTCCTTATGGTTCTGTTTACCTTGTGGATGCACTGGCCTATCCATGCAAGTTAGGGGTTCCAAAGGGCAGACCCACTATGGCCCCACTCCCTCTTGGCTCCTGCAGATGGGTCCACTTAGTCATTATGTGCAGTGCAGTCCAGCCCTGCTTGCTGGCCTAAGTCTTTTATTAGGGAGATTACATAAAGCTTGGCAAAATTCTCCAAAGGTTCAGCATGTTCAGCTTTGATGCCGTCCTTTCTCAGGAGTTGACTCAAATTCAGGAAAGTTAACTCTTTTGTCAAATTGAAATTGGTTTTATTTTTTATTGTAAATGTCATATATAGTTATTATTAAAAATTCACTTATATCCGGGATAAAGTAAGATAAGCTACAATCCTGAATATAACATTTATTAATATTTTAGTATATCTCTTTCAAGACTTTAAAAGAATAGCATTTTATGATAAAATATTATCATATTATAGAAACTAATTTATAACATATTTTTCCATCTGACATATTGAGAAATACTTCCCAGATCGATAGATATATTTATACTATCCTTTCATCATGCCTGTATAGTGTTCTAAAGTATGATTATTTCATAGTTTATTTAAATTATTTCATTTTAGGATATTTGGTACTTTCAATTTGCCACATTTAGGAGCAATGATACAATAAACATTCTTGATTGCCTATCTAACTGCATGTTATCAATTATTATATTAGAATAAATTCAAAGATAAATGCTAATATAGGATAATTGGATCACAAAGTGCCTGTAATAGTTAAGTTTAGCTTTGGTGTATATTGTTGCCAATTGCACTCTAGAAAATCTGTAGTAATTTCCACAGGTACGATGCGCATAATGACATCAATGTCACTGAACGCCTAGATGTTTTGTTGACCTTAAGATAATAAAGTTCCCTTCAGCCTACATGATGGGAAATAGGAAAATTTATATAGCCCTGAGGTGAGATAGCAAACATGTACTGTTATCCTTGTCATGTGAAGGAAAAAAATATTTCTGATTGTTTCTTAAAACTGATGGGAATAAGGAAAAAATGCATTTGTTACGTTGAAAGTTACACATCAGATTCCACAATCTGTGTTGATTTAGTCACTAAAAGTTTTACTTTTAAAAATACATCTGTGGTGTTCCGTTTTAGCACAGCAGGTTAAGGATCTGGCATTGTTCTTGCAGCTGCTTGGGTCACTGCTACAGTGCAGGTGCAGCCCTTAGCCTGGGAACTTCCAAGTGCTGGGGTCATGGCCAAGAAAACCACATTTGCAGTTGGCATCACCTGTTGAATAAAGTATCTATCTTTCCTTTGTTGAATGGAACCAGGTGTATGAGCTGGTTTAGATCTGGAAATCTTGCTCCTTAGGCTATGAATCCTCACTATTGATGCTTAAATTAGATTTCTGTCCTCTTGATCTCTATGTGCCAAGCAATATCTTAGTGGGCTGCTTACCTATTTTATTTCTAGGAAACTTGTAGTCAGTTAACTGTTGCCACAGATCTCCTCGGGTCAGTACACTGTAATTACTAATTCTGCTTGTCTTATTTTGGCAAATCCATGTACCTTTACTTTGAGAGTTAAGTGCTGCTATTTGGTTTACCACTCTAGCATCCCATTATCCTCTTTAAAGTCAGGGACCACCCAATATAGCAGTCACCAGGATTCCATCCAATCTGCAGAGGACCACTACTTAGAGTTCTTCAGGAAAATTTGCACTCCCCCTCTCCTACAACCAATAATATTTTTCATAATAGGAAGGAAGTATTTTCTGAATTTTCCAATGAGATATTGTTTAGAGGGTAGATGGACACAAAAATGATTCATTCTATTGCTCCTCTTTCCTTGAGTCTTCTGTCTTGGTTCTAAAATGTACCTGGGATTTTGTTTTAATTAAGTATGTTGAGATGGCAGATATGAGAAGACTGCCTCAAGAGAAAGGCTATTATTCACAGCTCCCAAGAAGAGAGGGCATGCCATGCCATGTAGGGTCATCTGAGGAAGGACCAAATCAGTCAAGAGGCAGAGGAGCAAAGGGAAAGCATGATCCAGAGCCTATATTGTAGTTTTGAGGGAAGACATAGACAAGGGAGGGTAGGTATTGTGAAAAAGCTTAGGCTTGGACAGTTTGCATATTTTCTGCAGGCTCTGGGCTATTGGGGTGCTTCCTAGTTGTCATGTACCTAGCTCTGGGGTGTTTTGGGGCAGGGAGAATATTGGCTTGGTCTGTGAGAATGAAGGAGATGTTTGGGGGGTACGTCCTCTGTATTGGTGGATTGGCATATCAAAGGTATGCTTAAAGGCAATTTTTTTGCTATCTTTAGGAATCATTTAACCTTCAGAAAGGTAATTTCTCCCTGGGTCTGCAAGGCTCTAAGATGTCAAAACATCAGAAAAATATAAAAAGTATGACTAGTGCCTTCATCGTCCTCTACAATATACCAGGAAAGCTCTGGCATTTTGATCTCATTAACTTTAGACCACCTAGCCATTAACTAATGCCAATCCTATATATTTGAGCCAACTTTAGGTAAATAAACACATCTCAATGAGTTTGGGCTAATCATAACTTTAATTTGTCTGCCATTTCATGAACTTAGAACCTAGTCCTGCAAAGTCCAGGCTTATGGTGATTAAGAATGACACAGTTCTATAAATTTTTCTGTTTATAGGCTATCTCATCCCAGAAGAGACCAGATATTTCTTAGTCTGGACCCTATTGAAATTTAGCTCTTAACTATGAACCCGAAGGTAGTAGAGGATGCTGGTGAAGGGCTTTAGAAAAATTGACTCAGTTGTGAGGTACTGTCTCATTGAACAAATTTTATGCAGGGAAAAATTCTTCCTTCATGCTATGGCTGGAAGAAGTCTCTTTTGCTTGTAAAATTGACTCAAGCAGATTTAGGAGTTCAAGTTTCTCAGCCTCAGGGTTCTACTTTTCCCCAGTCAGTGTGGAAGAGATTTGGTGGAGTTCAGCTCCAAACTGAAATGCTATTTTGCCTCTTTTACGATTACATCCTGGATTAATCAGTAATAGCTGATACACATACAGGAGGTGAAGGGATTTTTCTATGTTTTCCTTAGGCTTTGTGATTTTCCTCACTGTGTTCTTAATTGTATAGCTTTTAATTTCTTATTTTCTCTATTCCTTTGGCTCTCTAGGGCCATAAGAGGAAGACAGGTGACTTCCTAAAACTAAGTGTTTTAGGAAAACCCACTAAACCAACTAAAATTAACTAAACGCTAAGGGCTTTAGGCCCCTCAATATCCCAGTTTGCCATCTACATGCATTTCATCCCATGCACACTACTGGAGATAATTTGAACAATTTTGTTGTCACCAAGATTGTGGATTACTCAAGGCTTGGGTGGCTGCAACTGGAGGTTGTCTATGTTTGCCTCAATTCTGTAAACAACCCCATGTCAAAAGACTATATTTTGGGTCTGTTTTATAGGATTCTGATCCCAATTACTATACCAGTTAGGTTTCCAAGAGGAGATAAATGGCAACCCAAAATTAGCACCTTGGAGTTCCCGTCATGGTGCAGTGGTTAACAAATCCGACTAGGAACCATGAGGTTTCGGGTTTGACCCCGGCCTTGCTCAGCGAGTTAAGGATCCAGCATTGCCGTGGGCTGTGGTGTAGGTCACAGATGTGGCTCTGATCTGGTATTGCTGGGACTGTGGTGTAGCATATACAGCTCCGATTAGACCTCTAGCCTTGGAACCTCCATATGCCGTGGGAGCGGCCCTAGAAAAGGCAAAAAGACAAAAACAAACAATCAAACAAACAAACAAAAAAACAGCAAAAAACCCCAAAACAAAATTAGCACCTTAAAATTGTATCCTAAAAAAAATGATCTAAAATTGGGTAATCGGAGTTCCCGTCGTGGCGCAGTGGTTAACGAATCCGACTAGGAACCATGAGGTTGCAGGTTCGGTCCCTGCCCTTGCTCAGTGGGTTAATGATCTGGCGTTGCCGTGAGCTGTGGTGTAGGTTGCAGACGTGGCTCGGATCCCGTGTTGCTGTGGCTCTGGCGTAGGCCAGTGGCTACAGCTCCGATTCGACCCCTAGCCTGGGAACCTCCATATGCTGTGGGAGCGGCCCAAGAAATAGCAAAAAAAAAAAGACAAAAAATAAAAAAAAAATAAAATTGTGTAATTTAGAAGATATTGATAAAAAAAATCATAAGCCTAGCTTAGGGAAATGACAAGAGATAAAGCATTTCACTGGGTTGAGGATTCAGCATTGTCCCTGCTGTGGAATGGATTTGATCTCCAGCTCAGGAACTTCTGCATGCCTTGGGTGTGGGCAAAATGCAAGCAAGCAAACGAACAAATAAGAACACCTAAAAAACTCTTGGAGAGGACCATTTAGCAAAATCTGGGAGCTTTGGTTATGAGACATAGCCAACTGCCAAGGCTACTTGTAAGGGCAGAAAAAGAAATACTCTCATCTCATCTTTATCAATTGCTTTGCTCTTCTGTAGGTTCTGCTCATGGATTAAATTTAATAAAAAGACAAAGACCTCACTGGTGTAATCCTTAAAAGTCCACCTTCTGGAGCACAGGGGACTTTTCTCGGGTGGGCTCTGGAGAAGGAAAGGCTGAGTTTGTGCTTGTGGCACATCATAGCTTAATCTGGACCAGACTTGCTCTCTAAAAGGGTTGAAATCTAGGACCTGACTTCAGCATTCTATCCATTTAATGCTGTCACCTAGAGAGAGGGTGATGGGATGGGAAGGGAGACAGCTCCCGGCGGGCAGTGCTTCAAAGAGCAGTCCCTGGTGTGTTATGGCATTCATTCTGTGTGATGGCATTTAGGATAGAGTCTTAGTCATTATAGCAGGGCTGGCAAACTTTTTGCACAGTGCAAGATATTAATATTTTAGATTTTGCAGGTCATACAATCTTTATCACAACTGCTTAACTCTCATCATAGCTCAAAAGCAGTTTAAACAAATGGATGTGACCTGGTTCTTATAAAACCTTATTTATAAAAGTAGGTTGAAGACAGGATTTGGCTGGGGCCTTAGTTTCTAGATCCCTACTCTATAGAAACTGGAATCGGAAACAGGAAATCAAATTAGAAGTCTGGTTATATTGACTGGACCAACCCAGCAATAATGGGTGAATGCTATGAATGAGCTATTTTGTGCTCAGGATTTACCCTCAGCCAAACTGATTTAGAACAGTGAGTCTATGACTGAAGATTAATTTCTGATCCCTCTGGCTGTAGGGTTGATGCTGCTAAAATGATGCTTTTTTTTTTTCTTTCTTTCCTTCTCTAGTTCAGCAACCCAGTGGAACCAAGGTTATAGGTAGGAGGCCCCCCTGACATTTGAGAAATATAAAGATGTCAGCTCCCCTATTGCAATGGATTCCTAGACAACTGTAGGAGCCTCACCTCATATTCCCAGAAGCCCCTCCCCTGTGCTTTCTTGTACTTTGTTCTCACTTGTTGCTCTGAATTTCAATCCCCTGCTTGTTCCTGGGACTCAGAACAGACCTGCACTTATCCTGTCTGGTGGGCCTCCTCTCCAGGTTCTAGCTTTTCTTTTTCTCGCCGGTTCTGATTCAGCAGGACATAGATTACGATTGCCTGATATGGTTTTCCAGCTGGTAAGTTTGTATATTTTTTCATTTGCTTTTGCAACCAAAGCTTTGGGTAGGTTTTACTGGTTATTTTATACATTGACCTGGACTTAGGGCCTCTAGTTTTAAGCCATTAAAAGTTTTCATTGAAGATGGAGGAATGGAATCCATTTGGATCTCCAGATTTATTAACCCCTGAATCACACACAGCAGAAACCAGAAGGCTGGAGTTCTCTTGTCCAGATTTTGAGTTTTTTTTCATAGAGAAGACACCGTTCAGGGCTTTTAGCTCCAGATTCATGCACTTGACTGTATAGAGCTCTGGATTCTTCCCAAAAGTTCTGACACTTCGAAAAAAGCTACACACTTTTCTTTTATGGTGGCAGGAATGGATTTCCATGTGCATCACAGCTTTCCCTCCGTCCCTCACCTGTCAACCTTTCTGACCAAGTGTGTGCATTTGAGTGGAGGGGGTTGACCTGAGAGTGTATATAGCTCCATGGCAGAGCTGTGATGACTGGCCCGTGCAGGGATGCTTGGAAGAATGGAGCTTTGTTTTCACCTTCTTAACTGGACCAGGCAGAATTGTGAGTCGGCCTGAAGTGATCTCTAAAGCAGACCTGCTCGCCCCACGTCTAGTCTGGTGGCTGCTTGCCATTGGTAAGGCAGGATGTGGAAACTAGCGGCAGTGGCTGCTAGCTCCACTCTTCTGGAGGGCATCCAGAGCGGCTGGAGGGAGCACAGAGTCCGGGGGGGAGGGCCCCTTGGATTTTTCTCAAGATGCCAGACGGGGCTAATGGCTTCCCATAATTCTGATCCTCAGGGAGAAGTCAGGAGAGGGGTAGACAGGAAGTGCCTCTCCTCCTCAGGGCTCTAGACTGTCTCACACATTCTGCTGGGCTTCAGAAAGCCTGAGCCAGATCGCAAATTAGAAAGAGCCCTTGATGGAGGAACAGGACATCAGGATTCCAGTCTCAGCTCTGCCCTAATTGCTATGTAAGTGAGGTCTAATCATGCAGCCTTTTCCGGGAGTTGGTTTCCTTATCTGTGAAGTAGGGATAATTAGTCCTGCCCTATCTCCCTCTAAGAGAGGTTGAGTACCACGCGAGAACGTTAATGAATGCGAAAGAACTTCAAAAATAGCATAAACCCCCTGCAAAAGATGTTATTATCACGGCTGCTAATAAAATCCACTGGCTCACTAGCCCCACAATGGTCTCTTTATCAAACACAAACTCCTCAGCCAGGTTTCCAAATCCTCCTTTCAACTGGACTTTATGAGGGACTATTATGAATCCCTCACCTGGTCTCTGCTCCAGCTAAACTCTTCTCACAATATTTCTTTCCACACCACATTTTCCTCATTCCTGATACATTTTCCGTACTTTGTTTCTGGTCTTCCTCCCAATTCTTTTTTTTTTTTTTTTTCCAGCTCCCTTCACAGCCCCCACCCTGTCTCTTAAAGCTAGTTCCACAAGGGCACCCCCATTCAGCTTCCTTCTCCCTCAAAATAGTCCTTGAAAGATTTCATCTACGTCCGGGGCATCGATTATCATCTATATGCTGTTAAGATGCTTTAACAGTTAACGACCACATCACCCTCTCCTTGAAAGTTAGACAAGATGATATAATCACTCCTCTTTCCTCCATCCTTCTTTTCTCATCCTCTACATTCCCTTAGACTTCAAGTCCTGTAGCCTCTATCTCCTGAATCTCTGTATCATCGCCCCTGTTTTACTCTGGGTCCAAATCTCTGATAACTCGGATTATGGTCACAGTTTACTGATTAGATTCCCTGTTGCCCGTTTGTTTTCCTGCCAGGGTATCTTTCACTCTTCTGCCAAACTGATGTTTTTAACACAGATTTGATCATGCCATTTCCCTGCTTCAAATGCCTCAGTAATTCTCACTCTTTTCAGAATTAAGTTCAAACATAGCACAGGAGCGCTCAAATCCCAACACGATCTGGCCCCCACCTGGCCCTTTCCCCGCCGGCATTAACCCTTTTTGCGGCTCAGACTCACCTAAGGGGTGGAGGAAACAGAAGCAGTTTGTAAGTAAAGCTTGGCAGACCAATGCTGGTTTGTTCCTGGAGCCCATCCCTGCCACCCTTATGGGTCATGGTCTTTGTCCATCCTCTTCAGCCTCCCTTGGTGTCACCCTTCACACAGACACATTCCTCTGGTCACACAGACATTCTTGGAGTTCTCCAGGGATATGTGGCTTTGGGACATCATACTTTGTGTCCCAAGAATTCCCTGCTTACTGTCATTGTCCAGCTAAAGAAAACTTGTCCTGGGAGTTCCCATCGTGGCGCAGTGGTTAACGATTCCGACTGGGAACCATGAAGTTGCGGGTTCGGTCCCTGCCCTTGCTCAGTGGGTTAACGATCCGGCGTTGCCGTGAGCTGTGGTGTAGGTCGCAGACTCGGCTCGGATCCTGTGTTGCTGTGGCTCTGGCGTAGGCCGGTGGCTACAGCTCCGATTCAACCCCTAGCCTGGGAACCTCCCATATGCCTCGGGAGCGGCCCAAGAAATGGCAAAAAAGACAAAAAAAAATTAAAAAAAAAAATAAAGAAAACTTGTCCTTCAAAAGGTAGTTCAGATAGTCCTACCTCTGCCATGTTTTCTCTAACTTTTCATCCGATTTACTTATTCCTGGCTTCCAGAAGAGTCTTCCATCCTACCTTCCCTCAACAGAGTTTTGATCCATTGTGTGTGTGCTGGGTACTTTGAAAGGAGGAGATCTTATCTTACTTAACCATGTATTTGCAGCTTGCAACACAGTTGTGGGGCATGTAGAAAACACTAGATAGATGCTTGCTGAACGAACTGGAATCGCCTTATCTCGAATACTCTTCTCCTTCCTTTACTAGCACTCATCTTCAAGTTCTCTTAAGGTTAGTCTCAGAGACAATCGCTTCATATAATCTTGCTTTATCATCCCCATGGTCACGGATGATCTTCTCTTTGAATTCCCTTATTGCGCATGTGTGGTTTTTAGCATTGTGTGTTAATGCAGAGGCTGCTCTGAAATATGTCATCCTTTAACCATCACTGTTCTTTAAATATATGATGCATCGCAGAGGAAACTGTCCTGGGAAAAGAATCAGAAGACCCTGCTCTAGTTTTACTCTAGTCTGAACTGTGTGGCCCTGGGCAAAATATTGATTTTTCCCCCTCTTGGTTTAAATTTTCTTATTTTTAAAATTGGGGACCTGTATAATCTCTAAGATACTTCCCTGTTAGAATGCTAGTTGCTGTTTTTAATTCTTTCCCATATCACATCTATATACTTCACTTTTCCAGTCCCACTGCAGCTTTTGCTTGCAAGAGCTATTTTGTGTTGCAATCGCTTTGGTCTAAGTGTCACTGACTACTTATCTTAGTCTATGTCTATGTCTATGTCTATATCTATATCTGCATAAAATGAGCACCAAGTGCATTCTGAGCATCAGCTCAGGAGATTGTGTGAAAGAGTGTTGTAGCAAAGCATTAATACAATCAATTCATACAACCTCACACCTCTAGATCACTCCAGGAGTTATGTGTGGTTAATGCATCTCATGAATGTATCCCTATAGTCAGGCCTGTCCTTTAGAAGGTGGGCCAGATTTGAATGGTCAAACCTTGTTTTTGAAGTAGGAATTTCCTTCCATCTTAGGAAAGGATGTCTTCTGGTTCAAAGTGGGAAAAAGAGTTTGAGACCTTTAAAAGAGCTTCAAAGGAATTTTTGGAATCCAAACTCTGCCAAGAAAATTAAGCAAAAATAAATCAGGAAAACAATGATATTGAAATTTTCTTCTTAATCTCAGGGACGATGAGCTGCTGTATATAGAGTATAATTTAGGGTTTGGGGAGGTATGACTTTTTGACTGGTGGTCAGAGACATTTTTCTGATTCCAAAGAAAGACCAAAAGGTAGTCGCCGCAGTGATAAGTGATGACATTTATTACATTCATACTGGCTTAAAAAATAAAAAATAAAAAACTCTGTTTATCCAGCACAGGTGCTCTTCATCATCACCTTTCATCTTACCTTTCGAAAATCAGCAGCCTCCTCCCTCAGCACTGGCCACATGTATAGAGGGCACAACCTTGGGTTATAGACATCAAAGAAATCACAGTTGAAACAATTGTGTAGAGTGGAATATTGGGTCATAAACACCAAACACTGTCTCCTAAAGAATAAATACAGAATTTTTTCTCTACTAATTCAGATCAACTCTGTTGTTGAATCTGCACTAAACACTTAATTCACTTCAATCCACTGTTTCTTTTCTGTTGGTCCACTAAGGTGGGAATGGCCTTGATTTTCTTTTTTCTTTTTGTCTTTTTTTTTTTTTTACCATTTCTTGGGCCGCTCCCACGGCATATGGAGGTTCCCAGGCTAGGGGTCGAATCAGAGCTGTAGCCACCAGCCTACGCCACAGCCACAGTAACTCAGGATCTGAGCCACATCTGCAACCTACACCACAGCTCATGACAATGCCGGATCCTAAACCCACTGAGCAAGGCCAGGGATCGAACCTGCAACCTCATGGTTCCTAGTCGGATTCATTAACGACTGAGCCACAATGGGAACTTCTTGATTTTCTAATTAAAGGAGTCACAATGGCAGTAAACACATACTTCTTGAAAGATTTGCATGTGTAATTATTTGTTGACTTTTATCTCTCTACCAATAGCATATTTAGAGTACTTGACACCCAGAGCAGATCGATTTCTAACCTTCTCCTGCTCTATACAACAACACTATTTTCTGTAATGACCATTATTTTCGGTGATACTTAGTACACGGCACCATGAACTTCTCGAGGTCAAGGATTATGTCTTACTTATCTTTGAATCTGCAAGGCTTAGTATTTTGCTTGCTTTTTAAAGGAGGTGCTCAAGAATTGGTTATGAATTGAATGGATGAGTGAATAAGTGGATCATGGCCAAGACTGACTACTAAGTGACTTTTGGCATGCTAAAATGATACACTGAGTTAGACAGAGGTCTGCATTTTTCTTGGATGCCTAGACAATGCCTAGAGATTTCTTTAACGGCATTATATAGTTCTACCAGAGGAAGCCTATGGACTTGACAATAGGTTCATATATTCCCATGTCAAGTCTGATCTTTTCAGCTCTTTCACAATTATAGCTCCTGGCATTTCAGGTTCTCCAGCCATGGACCCAATGTGGGTCAGATGCCTGAACTGTCATAGTTAATTTGCTCTTACTACTGACACTCTGTGCTGGATGTCCAAAATCACACAATTATATCTCTTCCCCTCTAATTGTTACTCAATTTTCATTTTTCACACTCATTTTGCAAGCACTGTTGTGCAAGTTAAATAGTAATTGGGGGGTAAAAACACACAACCACATGATTCTTCAGTCTCCCTCACAATACCAGTGGCTGCATGGAAATTCTAAGTAAAGATGCCAAACTGAGCATCACCATTGGAAGTATTTGAGGGCTCTGAGGGTCCCCCTTTCAAAATAACATTTCTGGGAGCTCCCATTGTGGCTCAGCAGTAACGAACCTGACTAGTATCGAGGACGTGGGTTTGATCCCTTATCTCGCTCAGTGTTTTAAGGATCTGGCATTGCCTTCAGCTGTGGTGTAGGTTGCAGATGTGGCTCAGGTCCCGCGTGGCTGTGGCTGTGGCCTAGGCCAGGAGCTGAAGCTCCCATTGGACCCCTAGCCTGGGAACCTCTATAGGCTGGGGGGGGGGTGGCCCTGAAAAGCAAAAATAAATAAATAAACAAATAAAGTAAAATGAAATGAAATAATCTTTCTACCGGGACTTGTGTTTATCCATGGCTATGAAAGCAAGCAAGTAAGGGTGGGTGCCAGCAATCTTTGAAAAAGTACCTCCTTTGCCAGTTTCACAACTTTACCTCGAAAGGCCGGAGCTTCATGTAAATGACTGAGCTCTGAATTTGTTTCTCTGTGATAGAGACACTTTTCCACCCAGCAAGTGGCATCGTGCATTCATTTGTTCAATTGGTGGTGTCTTAAGGAATATCAGGTGGTAGGAGACAGGCGGTGTGTTGTTTGACATTATGCTTTGGGAATTCTTCAAAGCGGCCTGGTCTTCGGCATCTAATTGTGTTGGTGGTAGGAGAGTGTGGCCTTGGGATTTCCCACAGTGTGGGGTGGGGTGCTCTTCTCCCTCCAGACTCCTGTCCTGGCAGCTCACAACCTTGCATTGGAGGCTTGGCCAGGTAAGGATGTGCAGGAGAAATGCCAATGGCCCAGAAGAATTTTGGTGGTGTTGTTGCTGCTGACATTTGTTGGATTCTATTATTCGTATTTGCTTGGCACTCTGCGGGGCTCCTTTAGATAACCAACTTCAATTCTCTCAACCACAACATGAGGTGGCTTTGATGTGTCTTCCTTTGCACACACGAGGCTACTGGAGTGTTCAGGTAATTAGCCAGGATTTAACACTCTGTTTCCTTATTATTTCATGAGCCGTCTTCTTTTTATAATATGGTAGCAAAGACAGTGGGAAAGGGGTCAGTGGCCGCTTGAGGGATGTTTTCCTTTTTAGGCTTTTTCCCTGTCTTCCTTCAAACAGGAGTTTTGACCGCATCGACCGTTTTTCATTTTGTCAAATGGGTCATGCCTTCGCTCACACCTCCTGGCTTTGCACAGGTTATTCTTAGAGATCGCTATTTCCTTCTCTGCGCGGGACAAAATTCTCCCTACTGGAGCCCTCATAAAGGTTTTTACCACCTCTGGGAAGTCTGCAATTTCCCTTAGCACCTGGCACTTCTACAATTATGGCACTGATTACACTGTGGGTGAAAGCCTGCTTATTGTACTGCCCGTAGCTGTAAACCTAGTGAGACAGGGAGTGGCCCCTGGCAGCAGCTGGCATAGTGCCTGGAGCCTGCGCGGTGCTCCGCGCGGACCATGGATTGGCTGTTGTTGAGTCTGATGGTAATTTCTCTGCTTTCTCTTAAAAGCCCCTAGCCTAGAATGTGCAAGGGACCCTAACAGTGTTGCTCTCTGGCGTGTGGGACTGGGAACCAGGTGGGAGGAGAGGGCAGTTTTCTTTTTTTGGTCAAGCGGTCGGCGATCAGAAGTTCCCAGACCAGGGATCAAACCCACACCACAGCAGCAACCTGAGCCACAGCAGTGACGATGCTGGATGCTTAACTCCTAGGCCACCAGGGAACTCCAGGGAGTACATTTTTTGGGTACACCTTTGCTGTAAATAATTCCCTGTATGCATGAATACACTTGTAAATAAGAGTGAAAAAAATATTTAAAAAGAAAGTCAAAACCTCTGGCAACGTGCTTTTGAAAGGCTGTGCTTTTTTTCCATGGCGTCTTTCTCTCAATTCCATGTATTGGCAAGCCAAGAGCTCTCAACAGGATCACCATGGAGCCATTAGTGAAATATCAGTGTGGGAGCAGGAATTTGCCATTCAGCTCACTCAGTAACCCTGGCTGTGAACCACAGTCTGTTGCTACTGGACACAGCGTGGAAAGCCAAAACTAGGCAGGGAAAATTTTCACACACGAGGCTTGTGAAAGAGCCATGCCCAATATACTTGTTTGACCTATAAAAAACTTTAATTTTTCTCAATATATATTAGACTTCATAAATCACTTGGAGCTTGAGGAAAACTGAGATATTTTGGCTGAAATGTAATAGGGTATTCTCTTTTGATAAGAAAACACTATAAATGCACTAGATATGAATCAACCCCAATAAATAATCCAGGAGATTTTTAAGGTAGGGAAAAAAAAAAGTTTTTCAAGGCTATAAATCCATAAAAAAATTGACTGCTAGAGAATATATTGAACCAACTGGGAGGCAAACTCCATTAAAGGAAGATTAAATTAAAAGCTCAGAATGACTTCAAAGTGCCCTTGTTTCGGGGGAAAATATGGAGACTCACAAGTGGAAATGGAATGGAGAGTAGTTGATCATAAATATGATCTGTTAATAAAGAAGCAGAAATTAAAGTTATTTTAACTCAACAAATGGCGATTAAGTGCCCACTCTGGGAATGGAGGGCTGTCTTCCCGCAAGGAGTATGGGATGTGAAAAGCCAGGTCTTTCCATTAAGGGAATTTACAATCTGAGGTGGTGGCGATGCTTAGACAACTCTTCAAATAACCACACGACCAAAAAATGAGAATTATCACCTGAGGGTGCAGTGGAGAAAAGTACAAATTCTGAAGGCAGACCTGGACTTGAAGCTTGACTTCTTTGCCTGGATAAGCCAGGCGATTTCCCTAAGTGATTAAGATAATGATTGACACAATGGATTTAAAGCAGTTAAGACGATGCCTGGCAACTGTCACAAGTTCAATAAGTTATGAGTAATATTATGACTTTTATTATTATCATTATTGCAATGGTTCATTTCAGGGTCAGGCTGCAGAGATATTGGTCAGTTGTATTTCCTGGTAACACAATGCCATGGAGTCACGCCTGAGACCTAGGGAGAAATGTGACAATAGTTCAATGGGTAAAAATTAGGAGAGTGAATTCGAGAGGTACACAAGGAGCATGAGATTAGCACAATGTTGTGGACCATGGCAGGCTGACGGGACCCTTAAGGATGAAGGCCATCGGAGCCCACTGAACATGGCACCCAACAGTCAGAACCACTGATGGATGACACACACCACATTTGCAACAAGGAAAATGACATGATCCAGGGGCACTTTGTCACAGACATTGGTGGCTCCTGCAGCAGCATCTTCAGAGCTCCTGAAGAAAAGGGGAGGAAAATGGTGAGAGGCAGCGGGTTGCCAAGGGGAGAACCTGAAAGGTGACATGGCCATCACTTCTCTGAGGACATTGGGAGCTTTGGGGAGAATTATGAGGAAGCTGGAGTAGGAGGCAGTGAACTATTTAGTGACTCTCTTGTGCCTCTTTGTGCCCCTCCCCTCCCCCACCCCCTGCTTCCCCGTGATGTGGGATAACACCAGGTACACAGGGGAAAGAGATCTAGGCTTGGGGAGATGGCAGCATGCAGGGGAGTGAGTTGAGGAGAAGCTGGAGTGGAGTGATTCCTTCAATGCTTCGAGCTGTGTTCTCTAACCCTGAGTGTGAGCAAGACTGGTCATTATCAGAAGGAAAAACATGTTAGATTTGCAATATCAATTTCACTAACAAAAACAATGAGAAAAAAAACCCCACCCCACCGAACACTTAAGGTTCTATTGACGCTGGCTTCTTGATTTCACTTCTCCTATTAAAGGGCAAGAGTCTTAATGAAGTCCTATTGATCACTTTTTTGTCCTGCTTTTTAGGGCTGCACCCATGGCCTATGGAGCTTCCCAGGCTAGGGGTTGAATCGGAGCTACAGCTGCAGGACTACACCACAGCCACAACAATGCGGAATCTGAGCCATGTCTTCGACCTACACCCCAGCTCACAGCAATGTGGGATCCTTAACCCCCTGAGCGAGGCCAGGGATCGAACCTGCATCCTCATGGATACTAACCGGATTCATTTCTGCTGCACCACAACAGGAACTCCTCTATTAATTACTTTTAATTGGGCTTGGATAATACTATCTTGTGGTTCAATAGATGACTCTTTGGTTTGTTACTTATGACAGTTAAAGACTTTGGGCAACTTGTTATTTTAGCTTCTCAAAAACATATCGCTACTTCAATATTTATTTCAATATTTTTAGCAGCCCATGCTTTTGGTGCCCATACAGTATTATTCCAATGTACCCCTTGATTCCTGGGCCCCTAGTCTCCTGAGATGGTTAGAAAATGGGTTTTCATTTCAACCTGCAGGTGACTTTGAAGGCATATTGGCATATGGTGCTAAAACATTATAATACATCACTGCTTGTTTGCCAGATGTTCTCCTCTACTAGGCAGTGATTCAGATGTTCTGTGATGATTTTGTAAAATGAATCTTGCTAAATTAGAGTTTTCATCATCACGTCCCATCTCATTATTATTAGCTGGGTATTTTGAACACACAAGAAAACCTCCTAGTTTGAAAGGAATCCATTAGAAATGCAAATTGAAGGGTTTTCTACTGCCTGGTGCCTGCCAGCCTTAAGAGTGATGGTATCCCCATTTCACAGAATGGGAAGTGGAGTCAGAGAGCACTGACTCCACAGGGTGACCTGGGTGGAGATGGGTCCTATCATGTGTTCTTTCAAGGCTCGAGAATTTCCGGCTGCTTTCTATCTAATGTGAGCAGACAAGGCTAGGCTTTATCTAGGTAAATGGTCAGCTGCTTTTGTGGCATCCGTCAAGAAGGGCCAGGAGGGCCCCCCAATTGTTTCTTTATGCAACAGTGTCCACATTTCCACCATTATTGATTCAGTATTTGCAATAAAATCCTATTGAAATTGCTCTTTGAAATTTCTGTATATGACAAGGGCAGGGTCAGAGTTTATAGTGTATGAGGGTTAAACTCAGTCACTTGCCTTTAGTTTCCTTTATTTATATCCATCTTCACCTTGGTATCCCCAGTACCTGCTAAGCACTCAATGGCTATTCATTGAATGAACAAGCGCATGAACAGAAGAATATGAAAAAGCCTCCGTAGGAAGAGTGCAGGTGAAGCATGCATGCCTTGGCCTGTGTATGGCATGGAGAGATGCTGGGGATGGGAGGATAGTAAAATGGCATGTCTATTCACTACTGAAAATGCCTTGGACTGCCAGGATATGTCTTGGGAGAAAAACTTTTCCGGTAGAGATCATCTCTGTAGGGTCACTGAGTGCAGCTTTATGAATGACATGTGCCCCCTCCATGCTCTGCACAACACAGCGGCTTCCTCACTCGGATGAGCCTTTCTCCATTTAGTAGATGAGGAGGTTTTCTCCAGAATGTTCTTTACTGGTCATGCTATCGCATCAGTTTTTTTTTTTTTTTTTTTTTTTTTACCCTGCCCAGGGTCAATTCCAGGCTGGCTAGTTCCACTGTCATTGATGGAGCTGCCAGTCTGGCAGCCAACAGATTCATCCCTGGCTTTCTGTCAAATGCTTGCCCTTATGCTTTGGCAGTTGGATCACAAGTCTTTTACTGGCAACATACCAGATTCTTACAAAAATACCTTTACAAAGGAGAACGCTGGAAACTGGAATATATTCGAAATCATTACAGCAGGACCTGGATTCATAGTCGGGCTTTGATATTCACTACCTCAAAGGAAAACATCAGATACTGATGGATTTAAGATAGTCTAGGATGAAAATTTAATTCGACAGGACAAAAGCAAAGCTGAAAGAAAGGCTGTTCTTCTGGAGGTGATGGCTTCAGTGAATAGCAGGAGGAGATGCTTGCTGGCCTTGATGAACAGCAAGGGGACTGTAGGGTGAAATTCAGATTTTCACTGTGTGAATTCAAGTATGGTGAGAAAATGCATAGCTGTTCCATTAAGTGGACTGGAAATTGTGAGGTTTGAAACTATATCGGTGTGCTCAACAAGTAGTTCAACTTTTATCACTTCCCTTTGGAAGGAGATGGGCAAAACTTCGTAACAGTAAGTATTTGATACATACTTGCGATGATGATAGTTACTGGAGCATTAGTTATGTTCTAAGCATACTGCTAAGTGCGACTTGTTTGTCATGTCTTTTTATCCTCATTACAGCTCTATGAGGTTGGTGGAGACATACCCAGTTTTATTCTTTGTTTTATTGCACTTCTCAGATACTACATTTGTTACAAATTGAAAGGGTTGTGGTACCCTGTCTAGAGCAAGTTGATGGGCACCGTTTCCCCGATAGCATTTGTTCACTTTGAATCTCTGTGTCACATTTGGGTAATGCTCCATTATTTAAAATGGTTTAATTAATAATATTAAATTTATTATGGCGATTTGTGATCAGTAATCTTTGTTGTCTGGGACACCAAGAACCACATCCATATAAGATGGTGAACATAATTGATAAATATGTGTGTTCTGACTGTGCCACCAACCAACTCATTAAGCTCAGTGAGGAAAGCTTGTCAAAAATTGAGCAATGCTGGATCCTTAACCCACTGAGCAAGGCCAGGGATTGAACTTGTAACCTCATGGATCCTAGTCAGATTCATTCACCAATGAGCTGCAACGGGACCTCCATTTTTTTTTGTTTTTTAATGTTATATTTTCTCTGTCTCTGAGACTTCTTAACGAATACCCGGCCCTGTGTACACTGAATGCACCTAAGTGCAATAAATATTCCAACAAATAATCCCCAAAGCATTTTAGTTCTTATTCTCATGTGCTCTTCTCTTTGCCTTTGGTAATATTTGCTACATTTCTTTTCTCTTCATGGACGTATTTGACTTAAGACCTGCAAAGCTTGTTCTCTGAGCACCATCAGTATTCTATTAACTATGCCACACAATTCACCATTAAATTACTATAGGGATGCCCCAGATTGTTCTTCAATTATTTTGAATGTGAAGTTCTTTTCTACTCAATTTAATTGTGGAAAGGTCCTTGAGCGTAGAAATTATACCTCATGTGTTTTTTACATCTCTCCACCATAGCTGGCAAAATGTTTCCATTATTCTCAGATTTCTATTCATTTCTTTGTTTTCTATTTCCATCCCGCTTGTCTATGCATTTACTGAACATGGGTCAGTTTATCCAGCACCTTCTAAGAAAGCCTTTGCCAAGCACTGCCCTCTTCTGAATGCACTCGATGCTTGGTTTGAATGGCTCGTGCGTCACTGATTCCACACTGCCTTGTGTCAGGGATATTTACAATCATGCCTTATTTCTCTTACTACTCCTTCTAAGGTTCTTGAGAGGAGCCATTATTTATTATCCAATTTTATGCTTTTCTGTTCCCAACAAGATCAGTGGCTTGCTCATACAAGGGCCCGAAACAAACATACGCTTCTTGAGACTCCTTAAATTTGGGGAAACTGGATAGGATTTGGACTCATAAGACCCAAGAGGAGTAGCTATCTCTGCTATTGTGTGATTCCTGGCAACTTACTTCTTTTTCATAGACCTCAGACTCCTCATCTATAATAATCCCTAGCTCAAATGAGGGTTGGAAGGTTTAAAAAGCTATATATATAATGTTTACAGAATGCAAAGTTTGTTAATGGTGATGATAGTTGCCACTCTGAAATAACAGACAAGACTTGAGTTCATTATCAACAAAAATATATTGCATTGAGGCATCTGGTCCCTGCATAGCCAGGGCCAGATGCTGAAAATCACATGAAAAAAAAAAAAGAAAACAATCTCAGGATGTTCCCAGGCATAGGTTCAATGCTCAAACATGTGCATTTTGATGCCAGACATTTTGCTTTCTCTTTAGAGTATTTCCAGGCTTAACCAGGTCTCTGTTTTTTTTTTTTTAATATATAATTCAGTTTGCAAGCCTGCCACTTGTTTAATTATCCCACTGTTGACCAATATAGTGCAGCAACCGAGAAGGAGGATATGTCTCTATGTAATACAGTTTCCAGCTTACTGTTGGTATTCAATGGATGCTAATATGAGATACGTAAAACAGAGCAGCTCCTATTGTAAGGAGAAAAAGTGTTTAACAAAAGTCAGCCATTCTCTCTTCTTGTTAACATACAGACACCATTATTAAAGAATTGCTGCTAAAATGAGTTCACTGTTTTGAATGTTCTCAGTGAAGAGAGAGCGCATTTTAAAACCTCGGATGTGCTACTTAGCACAGAGCTACACTGATAATTTAAAAAAAAAAAAAAGTTTCGAAAAAAATAAGTTTCATTGGTGTGAAGGTAATTTACAGTGTTGTGTTAGTTTCAAGTTTACAGCAGAGTGATTCAGCCATACATATACATATATATTCATTCTTTTTCAGATTCTTTCCCCATATAGATTATCACAGAGCATTGAATAGATTTCCCCAAGCTATAGAGTAGGTGGTTGTTACTAACCAGTTTTGTATATAGCAACATATATATGCCAATCCCAACCTCCAAGTCCATCCCTCCCCCCACATTCCCCCTTTGATAACTATAAGTTTGGTTTTGAAATCTCTGAGTCTGTTTCTGTTTTGTGAGTAAGTTATTTTGCCTCATTTTTCACTAGATTCCACATATTAGTGATCTCATATGATATTTGTCTTTCTCTGTCAGACATTTCTCTTAGAATGATCATCTCTGGGTCCACCTGTATTGCTGCAAATGGTATTATTTTGTCCTATTTTATGGCTGAATAATATTCCATTGTACATATGTAGCACATCTTCTTTATCCAGTCCTCTGAACTTAAAGCTTTTGCATGGCAATGGAAACCATTAAAAAAACAAAAAAACAGCCCACAGAATGGGAGGAAATCCTTGCAATGAAGCCACTGACAAGGGTTTAATCTCCACAATATATAAACATCCCATACAGCTTTATATAAAAAAAGCCCCAAACAACCCAATCAAACATTGTCAGGAGATCTAAAGAGACATTTCTCCAAGAAGACATATAGATGGCAAAAGACCCCCCCCCCAAAAAAAAAACTGTAATGTTAAGGCCTATTCCATTCAGTTAATCATTCACTTTAAACATGAAACAAAAAGGTGCCCAGAACTCTCTTAGGTGTTGCAAGGGCAAGCCTAGTACTTGACCTTGATCTTCCATTGCACATGTATGTAAGAGTGGAGAAACGTATTTCTTTATTATTATTATTTTAACGAGTAAATGATAAAGTTGAATAGATCTGGATTAAATGTAAGGAAGTCCTGATCCCATCAGCTTTGTGTGGTAAGATGGATTTCTTCTAGGGCTGTGCCTCCAGGTGGCTCTTCCTGTGACCTTGGTGAGAGATCACTGTAGATCCCTTTGTAATGTCTTTTTTTAATTTTTAATTTAAAAAACATTTTTTTTTAGGGCTGCACACATGGCATATGGCTAGGGATCGAATTGGAGCTACAGCTGCCGGCCACAGCCACAGCCACAGCCAAACCAGATCCAAGCCTACACCACAGCTCACGGCAACACTGGATCCTTAGCCCACTAAGTGAGGCCAGGGATCAAAGCTACGTCCTCATGGACCTCATGGATACTAGTCCGGCTCATTACCACTGAGCCATGATGGGAACTCCCCCTTTTGTAGCATCTTGATCCACTTTCACATCCAGGGTCTTTCACTGCAGAATGGGGGAGGGACCAATACAGAGCGATGAGTAGTGTATCAAGGCTGCTTCATGTTGAACCCCAGAACCAGGACATTAAGTGGATGCAGTTACTTCTAGCCTGGCAGAAAGTCTCAGCTCCTCTGTGGCAGCATGTTTGACAAAACACAATGAGATATTTAATATCTCAGGTGTATGTTAGGAATGAAGAAGCTGACTTAGTGATTATTTTGAAAATCCCAGGTCCAATTTAGACTATGCAGAGAACTCCAGAGGTAACTGAACTCTGCTGTGGTTAGAGATGTGGCATTCCTTATTTCAGGCCTTCATTCGCCAACATTTCTAAAATACCTTCTATGAACCAGGTACCTGGGATACAGATACAGTACTGTCCTTTTTATAAAGAATTGCACAGCCCATGGTTAATAAGCAAAAAGAAAGAAAGGAAGAAAGCAAGCAAGCAAGCAAGCAAGCAAGAAAGAAAGAAAGAAAGAAAGGAAGGAAGGAAGAAAGAAAGAAAGAAAAAAAAATCAGGTCTTCACTCTCAAGGAATTTACAACCTAAGAGAGAATACAAGTGGAAAAATATGAAAAAGAGCAAACAGTTAAGTGATACAGGTGATTAAAAATGAAAATAAAATTTTTCTTAACTTTTTTTGGCCACCCCATGGCATATGGAATTCCTTAGCCAGGGATCAGCTCCAAGCTGTAGTTGTGATCTACGCTGCCAGATCCTTTAATCCACTATGACAGGATAGGGATCAAACCTGTATCCTTGTGCTGCAGAGACACCACTAACCCATTGTACCACAGGTGGAACTCCTTTCTTAACTTTTTTGGATACAAAGATCTCTCTTAGGCTCCAACAGAATATAAGGATGATACTATATACTGGAAAATAGAACATGAGCACACGAGCACATAAAGAATTTGAATAAAACTTCAGGGAAACACGTAAACTCTTTGATGACGCCAAGATTATGAACTCATACAACAGGTGTCTAAATAAATCATATTTCACAGAAAACACTTTAAGTTCAACTGTGTTTATGAATTAGGACTTGAAGAAATGGAAAGGGAGAGAGCACATGATATGATAATTTTTGTATTTTTGGTGAAATTCTAGAGAAATATATTTTTAAAGCAAGAATAAGATTTGACAGGTTAAAGAGTTTGGAGATGGATTTTGGCTGATCAACTTGCTTGAACAAAAGCGAGTTGAGGGATAAGCTTGGTATGTAGGTACTAACGTACTAGCCTGGGATGAAGATTCATCATTAGAAGTATTGAGATGTTAGACTCAATGAGTAGTAAGACATGAATTTCAGAGTCATTGTTGGCCTTTGTACAGAGACTCATTACCTAATTGGAAAAAAAAAACCAAACAAACCTTGGAGTTCCTGTCGTGGCTCAGTGGTTAACAAATCCGACTAGGAACCATGAGGTTGCGGGTTCGGTCCCTGGCCTTGCTCAGTGGGTTAAGGTTCTGGTGTTGCTGTGAGCTGTGGTGTGGGTTGCAGACGCTGCTCGGATTCCGTGTTGCTGTGGTTCTGGCGTAGGCCGGGGCTACAGCTCTTATTGGATCCCTGGCCTGGGAACCTCCATATGCCGCAGGAGCGGCCCAAGAAATGGTAAGACAGACATCAAACAAACAAACAAACAAACAAACAAACAAAAACCTTGTAAAAAATATTTGAGCTGATTGAGTCCAGTCTCTAGCTGTCTCAGTATCTCTGACAAGTGGCCATTTAGTCTATGCTTGGACACATTAGTGGGAGAATCACAATGTGATATGCAAAACTATTCTTTCGAATGGCTCTAATTGATAAAGATGATGTCTTCATATCAAGATTAATTTAAAAAAATCTGCACCTTCCCATCTCTTGTGTATCATCATGATTTTTGCCCTCTGGAAACACAAAATCAAGCTGATCCCTTTGTTTTACTCGACAGTCCTTCATTTGCTTAAAAACAGCTATCATATGCCCCTTAAGTCTCTTCCTTAAAGGCTACACATCTTCAGGCTTCCATATTTTCTGATGAATATGATATTTTAAGAGGATTAGTTTGGTAAACCTGTGTAGGATGGATTAGATCAGGAAGGAAAAACTCCATTTGGGGTGAGTAGTTGGAGTGCTATTGCAATGTGATGGTTAGAGAGTCATGGAAAGGAAATGAAGAATAAAGTCAAGTTTGGAGTGGAAGGATTGATAATATTAGAATTGATAATATTATTGATAATCAAGCCATTATTGATAATAATGGCTTTTGGAAATGAAGAAAAGATGTCATTCAAAGATATCTCAGAGGGTGTTCCCGTTGTGGCTCAGCGGAAACAAATCCGACTAGTATCCATGAGGATGCAGGTTTGATCCCTGGCCTCACTCAGTGGGTTAAAGATCCGGAACTGCCCTGAGCTGTAGTGTAGGTTGCAGATGTGGCTTGGATCTGGCATTGCTGTGGCTGTGGTGTAGGCTGGCAGCTACAGCTCTGATTCAACCCCTAGCCTGGGAACTTCCATATGCCCGGATTTAGCCCTAAAAAGACAAACAAAAAACAAAAAACAAAAAACAAAAAACAAAAAACCCAAAATGAAGATATCTCAGAGTTCTGGCCTGGGACACTGGAAGAATGATTTTATTGTAGCCATCAATTTTCAGAAAGAACTGTCTTTCTTTTTGGGGGTGAGGGGGCCACACATGGGGCATATGGAAGTACCCAGGCTAGGGGTTGAATCAGAGATGCCACTGCCAGTCTACATCACAGCCACTGCAATGCAGGATCTGAGCCAACTTTGCAGATCAGGGCAATGCCTGATCCTTAACCCACTTAGCAAGACCAGGGATTGAACCCACATCTTCATGGGTACTAGTTGGGTTTGTCATCTCTGAGCCACAGTGGGAATTCCCGAAGGTCTTCTTAACGGGAGGTGTCCTGATGTAGTGGTTATGAGCTCTTAATGGTACACTAAGTGGAGATGTTCAGATTCTGGATTTATCACTTACATGTGATAGTGGGCAAATTACTTGATATATTCGATTCTTGATTGTATCATCTATAAAATGTAAAAATTATAATGCATATGATGTTTTAGCTTGGCTGGCAGGGAAACAGCTCTAAATTACAAGAATCTATTAATATTCTGATGGGTTTAATTGGAGGCTGGTGAAGTCCAAGAACAAACTATCTGGGAAGGGGATTTATCAGATGTGGTCAGGTGGTCAAGTCAGGGTAGGAGAGATACATAGAGGAAGATGAGGTGAGAACACACAAAAGAGCAGAGTCAGTTGAGGGTCAGAAGAACTTGAGGTCACACCATGGAAATAGAGGTAATTTGCTGCTTTTTCAAGATACATGGCAGAAACAGGTCAGGTTTGAAGAGGCATTTCTCTAGCCCAGGAAAGTAGGTCTTGCATTTTAAATACCCGTCTCCCCATGCATTGTTTTTCTTCATCTGACCTTGACTCTTGGGTTAATCCTTCTATACACAGATTACCTATTTCTCTAGGGTGAGGGGGTTAAGAAGTTCACCCCAGTGAGGATGTCAAACTCCAGGCAATGGGCAAACATACGAGTAGAGGTATTTTATGAGCAGCTAGAGCTCAGCTGGGGAAGTAGCTCATGGCAAAGAAAGGTCGCTTTATAGGTGTTGGTGGATGCTTGGGAATGGTTGAACTTACTACATATTAAGGCATTCGTGACTTGACACCACCCAGGAATTCTCTCTGCATCTGCACATCTTCCTATCCACAGAAATTATAAGAGGATTTGCAACCCAAGCTGATAAAGTACATGCAAGTTATGACAGAACAATACAGATGGTTTTAATCAGGGGCAAGTCAATTACCTTTCTGAGCTTGTTTTTCATGTGTAAAATGAGAATAATAACAGCACCTACTTGGTAGAGTTATTTTAAGGATCGCATGAGATAGCATTTATATAATGTCCTCGTGTAGCACCTGACACTTGGAGGCCACCAAATAAATGTTAGTTTTAGGGGATGGTGACTTCAATTTCTTATTGAAGCCCATCCTGTGAAAATGTATATGGAGTAAGCTATGGTAGAAAAGCTATTTGCTCGTTCCAATTTACCTGTTTTTTTAATATGATTTTTATTTAGTCTCTAATTCTCACCTCAAAGTTTCTGGAAACCAGACAAATGTCACCAGAGGTGTTTTTTTTTTAACTGCCCTTGGCTCCAAATGCTTGACCTGAAAAAATCATTCCATATGTTTATTCACCTTGAGAAGCTGAGTTTGCTGTATCCAATTTCCCTGTTTACTCTTCCTGTGCTAATGTTGCTGAACATGTACAAATAACATTCTTTATCATCCCAACTAGGTTTGGGGTTTAATTACAGATTATGAGAAATGAGTTGAATGTTTGAGTGCTTCAGAGCCTGGTGAGACCGATTTGTTCAGAATGGTTAAAGGTATGTCATTCCTTTGGAAAAAAAAATAAGCCTGGTGTAGCTCACTTGTGCTACATGAAAGATGAAGTGTGGCTGAAGTCAGATGATGGGACCCAGACCCCACTCGCTCACATTGATTCATTAGGACCCGTGTCAACTTTCCCCAAGAGGCACGCAGGCACTCAGATGCTCAGAGGATGGAGAAGACATATGTGACCTTCTGGGAGGAGAAGTCAGAGTGGACCACTATCCTCCAAGATGGCCTGGGAGCGATGAGGTCTTGAGAATTGCCGAGCCATCACTTCATCACGCCTCTTTCCTGTGCGTCGCAGGTGCTGTGCTTGGTAACAGCATCTCTCCTCCACGGGGGTGGGGGGTGGGGGGTTGGATTACAGCACAGCAGAAAAGTTGCTCTTGGCATATCATTAAAAGAATTGGTTTAAATTAATATTTAGTCTCCTTCCTGAATAGGGGTATTGAGGAAAACGAAGAAGTCAGGGGAAAATAGGGAAACATTTAAAGAAAACCACATTTATGAATTCATTATAGGAATCCCAAATGTATAAAATAAGGGTTAGATATTTCAATGGGACAAATGATCCCTCTAATGAGAGCACATGAAAATTCAAATTCATTCATTCACTTATTCAATCTTTCATGCAATAAATAGTCCTTGGACTCTTATTCTATTAGGCATAGTAGAAGCTGCCGAAGATGGAATGACAAACAAGACACAAGGCAGTCTTTGCCAGGCATCAAAGGCTCCCAGGCGAATGGAGGAGACAGAATTGTAGACAAGTGATTAAACTCAGGGTGAAGGATGCTGTGTCAGAGGAGAGCACGATACTGAACTGGACAGGAGGAAAGTTAAGTCATTTTCAGGAATGGTGTGGAGGGGTCTTTCATGAGAAAGTGGTATAGGAACCAGGATTGGAAAGAGGATGGTGAGGTGACCAGTTGATAAAGGGAGAGGAAGGACTTTCAGGTGCATGGAACAGCATGTACGAGAGCTCAGGGCCTCCAGGACCACAGAAGTGAAGGGAACCACAGTGTGTCCAGTGTGATGGGGGAGCTGCCAGGGATGTTGCTGGCAGAGGCAGTAGACAGATGCTTTGTTTGAACTTTTTCCTATTAAAGTCTTTGGGAAAAGATAGCTTTTATCTATGGTCCAAGTGTCCCTCAGAAACTTCCTTAAACCAGCTAACTGAGCATGTGGCCTTTAAGAATCGTGAGACTTTTGTTAATTGACAGTGAATCCAGATCATCTAAAATCCCAAAGTCTTTTTTTTTTTTTCTCTGAGTAATATGTGTTTTACTCAATCAAGATCACTGCTTCATCTCCTTATTTTATTTCCATTCATTCCTCAGCATCCTTTATTCCCACCAATGATGGGGAGGGGGGGAAATACAGAAGCCTGGTGAGATCAAGAATGATGAAGAATGGCTTTGATGAGAAGTTAAAGTGGATTCTTTTGTGCCTGCTTTTGGTTCTAGCATCTGAGACATGTGATCACAGATTCAACTCAGCACAAATAGAAACACACTGCTCAAGACCAAGGCACAGAGTGTGCTTGCTCTCTGTTTCACTGCTGTCTCCTAGCATGGCTGCAATGTCTGCCACCTGCTTTAGAGTGTTCGTGAAAAATATCAGGTCCATGGTCATTGGGGAAACACTGTATCAGAATAAAATCCATACTCGATATCAAAAGGTCGTTGACAGATCAGTATACATGTAAAAGTGCTCTAGGCATGTAGAGGTTACTGAGATACTGAACTGTTTTGTTGGTGATTTCAGGAATATCTGAGGTAACATTCTACAGTTGGCCTCACCTATTGGGACGGTCATTGACTTGAGAATACCTCAAACCTGAATTCTAATTCTGATTTCTCCAATAGCCTATCTGTGATTTTAGCAGATTTATCTATCTTCTCTGAGGCCTAGTTTCCTTAGCTATAGAAATGGTGATAATATTTTCCCTGCAAGAAGATTATATGAATTTTTTGTTTGTTTGTTTTTGCTTTTTAGGGCTGCACCCATGGCACAGGGAAGTTCTAGGGGTCGATTTGGAGCCACAGCTGCCGGCCTTCCCCGCAGCCACAGCAACGCAGGAGCCAAGCCGCATCTGCCACCTACACCATAGATCACAGCAATACTGAATCCTTAACCCACTGAGCGAGGCCAGGGATAGAACCTGCATCCTCATGGTTGCTAGTTGGGTTAGTAACCCACTGAGCCACAGTGGGAACTCATATATGAAATAATTTTACAAAAACATCTGGCTGCGAGAGGCTTTCAAAAGAGCTTTGTTTTACTTTTCTTTAGCCCATAATAAATGATTATTTCCTAGAAAGACTTATAATGTACTGGCTAAAAGCACAGTCTTTGGAGCTAGACTATCAGAGTTCAAATCCCTGATCTGCCGTTTATAAGCTGGGTGCTTAGAGTAAGTTATTTAATCTCCCCGTGTCTCAGTTTCTTTCTTTTGTAACATAGGGATAATAGCATACCTACATCATGGAGATGCTATATGGATTGAAATCTTAATAGTTATGTGAGTGGCTTAGAACAGTATCAGGAGCCATATTAATGTTTTTTATTGTTATTTTCGCTTTTTTGGGCCTTACCTGCAGCATGTGGTAGTTCCTCAGCCAGGGATCAAACCTGAGCCACAGTAGTCACAATGCTGAGTCCTTAACCATTGACCACCAGGGAAACTCTTTTTTTTTTTTTTTCCTAAGAATGGCAAAACATCCTATGTAAGCAAAACTTTAGAGTAATAAAGAGTCCTGATGGCATAAGGACTACACATGGGGCCAACTCTAAAATGTAAACCCGATTTGGTACTTTTAGACTGACAGGGGGAAGGGATCATCCTTAGTCATTGATTGCTTGATCAAACTGTACCTTTCTAGAGTGCAATGATTATATTTTAAAAACTCCACCCTTGGTTTCAAATCTTGGAATTATCCCTAGTTCTTCCATGTTATGTCTTTTTCTAGTAGAGTTGTTGAAATGCATACTCTTTTATTCATAATAAAGGCAACTGCTGAGCAATGCCTAGGTGTCAGGTTTGGGATTTGGCTCTACTTGTTAGCTAATGAGTTAGTCTGTTTTGTGGATGCTGAGAGGACATGGCTCCTGGATCAGAGACAAGGGACTTTTTGTTGCTCGTGGTACAGCAAGAGTCCTGAGCATCAGCAAATATGTCAGTTCTCCTCACCCCCTGCCAAGTCTCCCCAAGACGATGTGCTAAGGGCCACAAAGATGCTGTGCACGTTGTCAGATTTGCTTGCAGCCAAGGAACACTGCATTTGGGGAACTCACCGTTTTGTAGCTAACAATGAACACATATTCTCTTAGTCTCAGAGGGAAACATGTCTTCATTTTCAAGGTTGTTCATTGCAAACACAACTCTGGGAAATGCTTGGGTAAAGACCATTCAGGCTTTGCATTCTTGATACATCCCACAAGAGCTGCAGGGCTCAGGGGCTCGTGGCAGATTGCCTTTCTCAACACCAGGATCCAGGGACAATGCCAAATACATTCATTGGGGCGATTTTTCCTGGTAGGTGACTACGTAGCTAATATTCCATGTACATTACTCCCAAAGGAGTTAAAACACAGGGTTCCCTCTGGGCAATATTATAAATTGGGTCCATTTTATTTGTCCACCCCCTCTTCCCGTGGAAACCGTTTTTCCTTGAGCAATCCCCCACATTCAAGATGTACGTTGGATATGGATGTGCAAGTCATGTCCTAGCTCTTTTTTTCTTCCTTTTGATCCTGAAACAAAATTGACCCCATTCTGTGGCTAATCTCCTAAAACCTTTCTCTCTTCTAAAGCAGTCACGGAGAAACCAATGGAAATTAACATATGTTAATGTATAGGAGGGTGACTACCAAGGAGCATAACATTTTAAGGGAGCCCTTTTGAAGACACTACCTTAACCAAGGAGTAATCTAAATGGCAGGAATTTGGGCTGTTAAGATCCTATATGCAGCTCTGTATGCTTCCTCTGTGCATGGTGAGACCTGGATCTAAGGGATTAATTTAGCTTTGATATTATATGAAGCATTGATTTGTGTTCCCTGAAAGGGCAAAAAAGGATATTTGGAGGCATGGATTTAAATGCCATTTCCTTTTCATTCCCTATCGTCCAAAGGTTTATGAGATGAAGTTTTTGATCTTAGTAAAAGCTATGAGCGGTTGTGACTACTCTTTATAAAAGTCTTCGTAATATCAGAAGCTGTTCTCCTAATAATAAGCAAACCATTACCCAAACTCTACTTTTTAATGGAGGCTCTGCCAAGGGAGTTCGAGGCAACACATTAGAACGTGGAAAATGAAGCTTACTTAGGCTGCAAAGCAGCCGCTCCGTGACCTAACGCTTCTATTGGCACCTGCATTTGGAGCCTGTAATGTTTTCCTAACTGTGCTTTCAAGACCCAAGTGATTTAAAAAGAAATGACTGCGTTCATAAAAACGGGAAACTGTAAACCAGCATAAATGTCAGTTTTTATGTTGATATTTACATTTATCCCATGGAGAGACTGAATTGTTTAGTAATGCGATTCAATATTTGGGGCCAAATATTTTGGTAACATTTACAGATCAATAAATTAGACGTTCCATCTTAAATGATCAGAAATAGCCGCACTTCCCCATGTGAGGCAAACCTAAATTTTCCAGCAGGGAACGTTCCCTGCAGAATTGTTAATTGCATGGATGCTATAATAGTATTACATTTTAACTACAACTGTGTTAGATTTTCAAGCATCTCAGAGGTTATAAACTAGTCATTAAAATTCATTCCCATTGGCAATTGGGTCTGCAGAGCCTTTAGCCGGAAAACACACTTCTAATATTTATGTGATTTCCATTTTAACACAACGATTTGAATTACTTGCAATACCGTAGCCTTGGTAATGTGTCCGCTTTCTTACCCTGCTCCTGCGAGCTTTCACTGTATTAACCTGGTAAGGATGAGGTTCCCTACTTTAGAAAACGCTTTCTCCAACACCTCTCCCCCGCTGTGACTTCTTCTAGCAAGAGTTCATGTGATAAAGGCATGTTGCTGAGAATGATAGTGGGAAGGCCACTTGGATACTGCTCACATAAAGGACACAAACGGGGAAAGGCATAATCTGTGTGTATGTCCTCAAAAGGGAATAGCAAAGGGAGTTCCTGTCATGGCTCAGTGGTTACCGAATAGACTAGGAACCATGAGGTTGCGGGTTTGATCCCTGGCCTCGCCCAGTGGGTTGGGGATCCGCCGTTGCCTTCAGTAGGTCTCAGATGCGGCTTGGATCCTGTGTTGCTGTGGCTGTGGCGTAGGTCAGCAGCTACAGCTCTGATTCGACCCCTAGCCTGGGAATCTACTCTATATGCCGCGGGTACGGCCCGAGAAAAGACAAAAAAAAAAAAAAAAAAAAAAAAGAAAAGAAAGAAAGAAAAAGAAAAAGGGATTATCAGATAGAAATCTGCTATCATTTATTGCTAGGTCCTTAAAATGTAATAGACCAAACGGTCATCAGGGAGTTGGCTTAAAGGAAGTCAGACTGTACTTTCCAAGACATAATTGATTTGTCTGTTTTCTGGTTCATCTTCATTTTCTTTCCTCAAATGTGACCTACCATGTCTACCTTGTCCGATATTCATTTCTTCACCCTAAAGTCATGCCTTAGAGCAGGACCCGTTCATGTGCAGGTCTGGATCTCTCTTGACTCCAAGCACTGAACTCGGAGTCTAGCAGTTAGTAGATGCACTGCAGTGTGAAGTGTGTCAGTGTTCTTACACGTTTGTTTCATTTCACTTAAACTTGAGGGTTTAGCTCTAGGTGGGCCTTGACGTTTTAATTGCGGTCCATTTGATTAGGCTGGACTCAGCCAAAGTGAATATGTATGGGCTACCTATGCGGCAATGATAAAAGATGGAAAACTGTGATGTGGTCTCTGTCCTTGACAAAATTACAAAGAGTGGGGTGAGAGGTGAGAAAATGAAGAGAAATAAAATGTATCACCTAAAAGTTACAAACAAAAATGAATGAGTTTGAGAGGATCATACCCAACTTGCATGACATAGACCATATTCATGGATTATTTGCTATATGGCTTTCAAAATGAAGTGGGATACAGTAGAAATCACTTGGGATAACTTGGGAGAAAAGAATTTTGATTAGGGGAGTACCATCATGACATGTTAGGAAGCTCAATTTGGATGTGGTATAAGGATAGACTTGAGAAAGGATGATTTAGAAGGCAATGTGCTTTAGGGGAAAGGAGAGGATTAGGAAGCCTTTGTTATGGTCTAATTGAGAGGTAGTTGACAGTGTCCTAGAGATAATGTGGACTCGGAATCAGCCGAGCTTGAGCAGGAGAGGAATTTAACATGACTCTGATTTTGAGCCTGCTTGACTTGGAGAGAAGGGTTGATGACATTAACAGGAATAGGGAAGGCAGGATGATGAATGCCAAAGGAAGCAAGGGGAAAAAGATGGTGACATCGGATGTCATTGTTTTTAGGTGTTTTCAACACTGTGAAACCTCCTGGGTCCAGTAAGTAGGGAGTTTTAATAAATTAGAGTAGATAAATCTAACAAAGGAGATGCCATTAGTCTGATGGACAAGGAATCCTGTTAGTTGCCAGCTCTGTGACCTAAGGCAAGTTATCATCTGACCCCCTCTGGTTTTCATTTTCTCTGTTAGTTTAAGAGAGAACTGGCTTTAGTAAAAGCCGGTTTAACAGACTGATGAACTCCTGGCATGTATGCAGTGATTTGGAACCTGCTGAGAGACTCCTCCCGGGCCTAGGGAATTTGCCCTGGATTCTCTGCTTGCTTTGGATCAACGCTGTTATCTTGCTGTGGTCCCTCCCTGTACTTGGAGGTTTGCTGCCAAGGCTGCCCAAGCTGATGCTGATAGATGCCACCAGGGCATCTGCCTTATGAATCATGAATATACTTGGTGAAAAGGAGGCCTTTATAAGATGTATACTGTCAGCTTTGCAAAAGTTTACTTTCATTTTAAAAACTCCCAATCCAGGAGTTCCCATCATGGCTCAGCAGAAACGAAACTTACTAGTATCCATGAGGATGCGGGTTCGATCCCCGGCCTCACTCAGTGGATTAAGGACCCCATGTTGCCATGAGCTGTGGGGTACGTTGCAGGTGTGACTTAGATCTGGCATTGCTGTGGCTGTGGTATAGGCCAGTGGCTACAGCTCCTATTCAACCCCTAGCCTGGGAGCTTCCAGATGCCCAGGGTGCGGCCCTAAAAAGACAAAAATATATAAATAAATGAAAATTAAAAAATGCCCAATCTGGAGTTCCCGTCGTGGCGCAGTGGTTAACGAATCCGACTAGGAACCATGAGGTTGCAGGTTCGGTCCCTGCCCTTGCTCAGTGTGTTAACGATCCGGCGTTGCTGTGAGCTGTGGTGTAGGTCGCAGACGCGGCTCGGATCCCGAGTTGCTGTGGCTCTGGCATAGGCTGGCAGCTACAGCTCCGATTAGACCCCTAGCCTGGGAAACTCCATATGCCGCGGGAGCGGCCCAAGAAATAGCAAAAAGACAAAAAAAACAAAAAACAAAAAAAAAAAAAAAAACAAAAAATGCCCAGTCTATTCCATCACTTTTTACCCCTTTCCTCCTTTTGATAAAAATGTAAAACATCGTCATAATTTTCACGGAGAAAGACAGGAGAAATCAGATTCTCTTCTTTGATTTGGTGAGAAGATCCTCGCCATAGAAGTTGAGTCCTCAATTCCCCTTTTAAGCACCTACATTTTACTTCAACAACATTTGAGTGAATACTGTGATATTGCCAATGTTCAGTCAGTGTTAACCTCAAAATAGATTTAGAAAGTGGTAAAAATGTTGCTCAGATGATTCACCTGCATCTGATGAAAAAATTTGACTTTCTGCTTGGGATATTTTCTTATATAATTAGAAATGTATAAGTTTGGTATTTATAGCAGGGAATATTTCCCTGCTGGTTTTCAGTTCATTTTGTTTCTCATTAACCTTTATAAATATTCTAGTCGGAAATACCTTTCTATTTAGGATACAGTGCTTTCTTAGCTAAAGAATGAAATAATGTTTTAATATTCCTGTTATATTCTTCTATCACCCACCCTGAGAGAACTATAGAGAAAGGCAGTATGTCACTCTTGGAAGGATTTTGGAGTTAGAAAATCCTGGCATTCCATTCTGGCTCTGTGATTTGCTAGCTGTGTGACCTAAAGCAAATGATTGTCCAGCCTTTCTTGGTTTTAGTTTCTTTATTGGTGTGGTGGGGATATACCTGTACATCCCAGTGCTGTGGAGAAGGTCAAGTGGGATAATGATGACTTTGTGTCCTAGGTCTTTAAGCACAGGGGTTCTAAAGTTATCCTCTGTGGGCCCAAATCCTGATTATTCCTGGGCAAGATATTTTACTTCTCATCCGTAATCCTTTCCTTATCCTTAAAGTGACGATTATCATGGTATCTATTTTATAAGCTCCTTGTGATGTGAATGAGCAAATCTATGAAAAACATCGACTAGAAAATATTAAACATGCCATAAAATTGGCTATTTCAATTAGTGCATAGTAGGTGCTCAGTAAACGGAAACTTCTTTCATTTTTCTCCTTCATGCAGGCACTTAAATAATCCTTCAGGAGTTCTCTTTCTTCAATTAAACAAAACAGCTCTTAGAATTTTGGAGAAAAAAATCCTATGATCTGTGTTGCTCATCTACAAAACAGAGGATCATTTTGCTGATTTTTAGCTCGTGCCTTCCTCTGAGTATAAGGCGTGGGAACTCCAAGGTGAAAGAAAGTCTCCTTTCTTTAAAGCAGTTATAAATGTGTGCTGCCTTTTAGTTATTGAAATCGTAAGATACCCTGCCTATCCCCAGTCTATTGTCCTGGCTTCAAAGACATTTTAAAAGCCCTGTGGGTGCTATCTTTCTTCTTAGTTATCCTTTGCCTCACTGCTTCCTTCCTTATGAGAAATTTCTCAGTCTCCTCGAGGCACTGATTTCTCTTATGACAACATTGAAACTTGTAGGTTTCTGCAGAGCCCATTTTCTTTGAGTTAAAAGGCACTTTGGCTAGTAATACAGCAGAAGTTAAAGTCCATGAAATGAATAACCAGCTCTACAGTTTCCTACATCCTCCCTAAACAAGATATGCTATTAATTAGGTAGGAAATAACAAGATGCTCTACACTTGCCAGAATTCAGCCCACAGACAGATGATCAGAGCCCCTCACACGGTTCAGGATGAGCTATTCCACATTTCTCTACCCATTGGCTCACTTTCTCGCTGTAGAGCAGTAACGCGCCTAATGCGGGCAGGTTGCTGTTAGAGCAGTAGCCCCAGCAACGTAAGTGTTATGGGCTGAAGTGTGTTTTCCCGGAATTCATGTGTTGACGCCTTATGACTCAGTGCCACAGAAGGTGACTGTTTTGGGAGGTATCGCCTTCAAAGAGGTAACTAATTAAAATGAAGCTGTTAGTGTGAGCCCTGATCCAATCTGACTGTCGTCTGTATAAGAAAATTTGGCAACGGAGAGAGACACTGGGGAGCTGCTGCACAGAGAGATGACCAAGCAAGGACACAGGGAGGACTCTGCAAGTCAAAGAGAGAGACCTCAGGAGAACAGTACCTGCTGGCACCTAGATCTTGTCCAAAACTGTCATAAAATAGATTATTGTTGGTTAAGCCTCCCAGTCAGTCTACGTTATTTTGTTATAGTAGTCGTAGCAAACTAATAGCATGATACTTTAAATTTGTATTGCATTTGTTCTTTTATAAATTTCATGTTGTTTTCATATATGTTGTATTGTATAATGGCCAAAAGCACTGACTTTGAAACCAAACCTCCTGAGTTCAACTCTATCACCTGTGTGGCCTTAGGCAAGTTACCTGACCTCTTTGCTCCAGGGTTTCTTTCCCTTTAAAATGGGAATGGGAGTTCCCGACGTGGTGCAGTGGTTAATGAATCCGACTAGGAACCATGAAGTGGCAGGTTTGATCTCTGGCCTTGCTCAGTGGGTTAAGGATCCGGAGTTGCCATGAACTGTGGTGTAGGTTGCAGACGTGGCTCGGATCCTATGTTGCTGTGGCTCTGGCATAGGCCGGCGGCTACAGCTCCAATTCAACCCCTAGCCTGGGAACCTCCAAAAATAAATAAATAAATAAATAAAATAAAATGGAAATGATTATAATGTTATCTACTTTATAGGATTGCTATCGGGATTAAATGAATTAGTGATTGTAAATTACTTTAACAGTGCTTGGCACATAATTAGTTCTAAAACATTACTTCTTAATAATATAGAATTCATAGGAGTTCCCTTGTGGAGCAGTGGATTAAGGATCTGACGTTGTCACTGGTTGCTGCTGGGGCAGCAGGGGCTTGATCCCTGGCCCTGGAACTTCTGCATTCCCCGGTGTGGTAAAAAAAAAAAAAAAAAAAAAAAATGGAATTCATGCCTTAGTTCATTTTATTCCTCTTAAATCTTGTTACCTAAAAGGAGGGAAGGCAAGGGGTATAACATTTACTGAGTCTTTGTTACGCAGAAGACAATGTGATGACCATTTCACTCACATTTGCACATGGGAGACTCAATTACTGGCCATGTTTACCTACTGCTAAAAAGTGTGGGGTTTGGGACATGCTCCCATCTTAAATCTAAATCTGTTTTTAAAATTTTATTCATCCTTGCCCATCTATACCGAAAACAGGATTGAATAAATATGAAAAGGATCTAAATAAAATGAAAAGGAATATCATCAAATTAGGCATCGTATCAGTCAAAGTTTAACCAGAGAAGCAGAACAGTAATGTGTATATACACCCCCTATATATCTATATACAGATATGTATATAGAGAGAGTGAATCTATATCTATCTACCTACCCCCCATATATCTATATATAGATATATATATATAGTGAATCTATATCTATCTACCTACCTATCTTATCTATCATTCATGTAACAATAAACTGTTTATTGCTATCAAACTCAGATTCAGCTGCTTGCTATTCAGAGCCAATAGCTCGAGAGGCAAGTGGCAGAAAGGAAAGGTGCTTTAATCAGAAAAGCTGACAAACTGGGGAGGAGGTAGACTTGGGTCCAGAGATCAACTCATCAGGATTCTGCCCAGCCATGACAATTTTTAAAGGAAAAACTGGGGAGTGGAGTCTCAGTGGATTATGGAGGCAGGAGATTGAGTTCTGCATCATTCTTCTTTGAGTACAGATTGGCTGACTCTTTCTTCAGATGTTATCTTGCCTACATGATCTGCTCGAAAGATAGCTAAAGGGTTTGTTGAGGGTAGTGAGCTGGTAATTTTTAAAATACTGCTTAATTCTTCATTCTTATTTCTTTTTATCTGGGGAAAGAATCAGTAGGTTGGACGAGGCATGGTGTGTGTTCAGGAGAGCATAATTCAGGAGTTAGGTAAAACTGGCTTGTAATCTCATTCCTATAACTAGGTTCTTTTAAGGTTAGAGAAGAACAGAAATAGGCCAGCAGGAAAGGGGCAAAAGAGCTGCTTTCACTGTTTTATGTAATTAAGTTTGAGGAGTGGCTAAACAAGTTTGAAGTCCATAGAACAATCAGGAAGGGAGGATGACGAGTAGACTAAAACTCCATGGACACAAACTGGAGTTTTTTATCCACAGGTAGGAGTGTCTGCTTGTCTGTCTGTCTGTATCTTCCGGAGAGCAATGCGCTCTGTTCAAGGGCTTTCAACTGATTAAGTGAGGCCCACCAAGATAGTCCGTCTAATTTAAAGTCAGCTGATTAGGGACTTTCATTATGTCAGTAGAATGTCTTCAGGGCAATGCCTGGAATCTTATTAAACAATGAGTAGAAAGTATGTGCCTTTTACAAAATGGGTGCTACCTTCCATTTTCTGACCCTCCTGAAAAGTTCTCTCCTATAGCTCACCTTATCTGGAAACACCCTGGAATGTAGTTTAGCTGAGTCAACTTGATACACCTCAAAGCCATTGTAGCTGTTAACAAAGACTGTAATTTACACTGAGGTATGTGCAACAATTGGCCAAAGGGGTCTGCTGTTTAGCACAGAGAACCCTACCCAGTATTCTGTAATAATAGCATGTGGGAAAAGAATCTGAGAGAATGGATATTGTGTATGTGTGACTGGGTCACTTTGCTGTACAGCAGAAATTATCCCAGCCTTGTCAATTAACTATACTCCAGTAAAACTTTTTTAAAAAGACTGTAATTTACTCTGCCTGGAGCTGGGGCATATTTAAAAATGAGCTTCTTTTTATTTAACTCTCACAATAACCCTTGAAATATTATTACCCTTTTATGAGTGAGAAAATAGAGGCTCCGATGATTTAAATAACTAGCCCAAGTAAAAAATCGAACCAGTGTGAGAAGTAAAATTTGAAGTTAGAGCTGACTCTGAAGACTATTATATTTAAGAATAGTAGGAAATATCTCAAACTACCTTCTTAAGTTCTGATGGAACTTAGAATAGAGGAGAATTCAGTGCTGGTTGGGCTATGTCAGCCAAGTTGCATTTTACTAGGTAGGAAACATGAATTAGCAGAGAAGAATCTATAATTTTCAGCTCCCTCATCAGCACCTGATTGTAGGCTTTTCAGATTTTCCTCTGAAGATAGCTGTGGATTTGCAGGAAATTAGGAAGTATTGTTTTCAGGAGGATGTGTGAGTGTGTGTGTTGGGGAGAATGAGAAAGAGGGAGATACTGTTCTAAGAAAAAGGTGTCTTAGTTTTAGATTTTTGGTATCTCCTCAATGAATTAAATGTTACTTTCTCATAGTTTTGTGATAGATTCTATGATACTTGAAGCAATGCTACTTATGAAATATTAAAATGGCCATATTTAAATATTTGCTAGCGATTGGGCCACTAGTAAACTGGAAAGTAGACTCACTACCCTTACAATAGTTTTTATTATTTGAGATTTTACTATGTGCTAAGACCTCTAATTACCATCTCTGTAAACCCTACCTCATTTAAACCTCACAACGACCCTGTGAAGTTGACTGTATCAACACTGGACTGATGAAGAAACGAAGTCTTGGAAAACACTAGAAGTTTACTTGAAGTTTTCTTCGATGTCGAAGAGTTCGAGTGTGAACAGGGTCTCGCTAACTCCAAAGCCCAGTTACCCAGTTACCAAGCAAGCAAAATACAGAACGTTTTCTATTTTTTTCTTTTTCTCTTTCTTTTTTTTTTGTGTGTTTTTTAGGGCCTCACCGGTGGCATATGGAGGTTCCCAGGCTAGGGGTTGAATCGGAGCTATCGCTGCTGGCCTACACCACAGCCACGACAATGCCAGATCCTTAACCCACTGAGCAAGGCTAGGACACCGCATGGTTCCTACTCAGATGCGTTTCTGCTGAGCCACAGCAGGAACTCCACACAGAACATTTTAATGATAGTCAATTTTTTAAAGTTATAAAGTGGTCTTACTCTAAAAAAGAGTGCAAGGATTTAAAAAGGCAGTGTTGACAAAATTATTATATTGATTTTAAGTTAATCAACTCAAGAAAAGTATTGCAAATGAATGCAATCTAATCTTTGGAAATATTGCCTCAAAGCCCTGAATAACTTATCTTTGTGAATTTTGCTTTTACTGTTCTTTAGTGATATTAGCTCAGTCCTGAAGGCGCAGAGCCAGCCAGTTTGGGACTCTGCCACAGATTCTGGTCCTATTTTCTACTGATCCCTACTCATTTGTGTCAACAAATGAGTGTATTCTGGAAGAATCCCTTCAGATAGTCATTTGTTGATACAAAATGGAAATTCAGGAAAAATGTAATATATTATGTAAATGCACATAATATATCAACACATCATTAATATAATATAATATAATAATATCAATATAATATTACCATAACAATATATAATATAATAATATATAATTAATATAATCATGTTACTATAATATTAATACATTAATGTAATTATATATAATATAAATATATCATTAACATAATATAATATGTATAATATGATATATGTTATATATAATATCATGATATTTTTAATGGGAGAATATTCCCCAGTTATAACATCATTTGGTGCAATTACAAATACCATTTAACTTTAGTGGTAATAATCTGACACCCTTTACCATCAGGGCAGCATACACACTGATGTCTGCAAGAAGAGCACATGTATTAGAATCTTGTTTTAGTTCTATAGTTAAGAAATAGCCATTTTCAATTTCAGAACAATCCTATGTTTCCATAATGAGCATGTAAAAAATATGTGAAAATACTAAGGAAGGTTGGCCTTTGAGAAAAATTAGGGCTGTACGATTTGTATGTGCTTAGAATTCTGGTATATTACATCTCAGGGATAAGCTACAATGGCTATAAGCCATGGAAAATTTAGTCCAAATTTCAAAGTGGGTTTCTAGTTAACAATAGAAGTTTAAAGGTTAATCTAATTAATGAAGGTGCTTGCAGTATTTTAACTGTATTCATCTAAGTTCAGTCATATATTGAGGCATTTAAATCATTTTAGACATACACCCAGAAACCATATCCATTGTACGTAATAGCTCAAGACTGTATTTTTACATGGAGAGGACAATCTACATCAGAACTGCCTGTCGCGCAGTCACCCGAGTCCTTTGGATATTAACAGTTTGAACACATAGTTCTAAAACTCACAGTCCCTTGGAGAAGAGGCATAATTTGATTTTAGTGTGAAAAATGTAGCTCTAGGAGTCAAAACAAAAAAAGGAGGGGGGAGCGGAAAGAAAAGAAAGAAAACTAAAGCACACTGATCAATGAGCAGTAATAATACTGCGAAGCTGTAAAGCTGGGCAGCTCGGCCCACCTCTTAGGCTTACATTTTCATAGTAATATGATGTGACTTTTCTTTTTCTTCATCAGCCTATGTTTCCATTCACACCAAGTAGTGTCAATCAGGGTCTCTTTCACAGTGTCATTTTTTTCCTTCTTAGAAAAAGTATGCATTTAAATATTACCTTCTAAAGTAGTACAAAGAATAAAAGGATAAACAAAAAGAGTCACTCTGTAAGTGAACTTATGCCAAAGATGCAAGCTTTGGCGCAGTCACAAAGGAACCCAACACACAAACCAAACTGCCACTGTCTTTTGGCTCAGGTGTTCCATTCCCATGAAAGGAACACAGATAAAATGTTTATTAACTCTTCGTAAAGCCTTTATTCATGGTAAACAGATCAACAAAGACAAGAGAAGCACAGAGCAAGCACCCTGGATGGGACTGTTTTATCCTTTGCCATAAAGCATCTAACAGCAATTGCGCTGCTTCCGGGGAGAAATAGAGGAAGAGAGAAGGAGGGGGAGGTGGGAGGAGAGAAAAATCAGGTACTCACACTTGCACTGAAATTGCTATTTATCTCCTAAAATAGAATTTTCACCTAGACCTCACATAAGTATTATGAGATTATCTGGGAATCTGGCTTTAATGAATGGGCCGGGATGTTGCTGGCTGAGTTGAATGAAAGCTACCACTTTTGTGAGCTGTTCATTACTGTAACAGTGCTGCACTGACAGAAGAATAGTCACACAGGAAGGACCCAGCCAGGGATTCTGGGCAAATGCAGGCTGCCATAACTCACAGTTCATTCTGATTTTTCAATGATAATGTGCAGGCAGGTGATGGGGGAAGGGGTCTTAAGATGACCCTCAGGCCTAGAAGAAAACATCCAGGGAATGCCTAGTCTTCTCCAGAAAATAATCACACCATTTGTAAGGAGGAAGAATGAAACAAGGCAGAAGAGAAAATATCTCCATTTGGGGTATCATTCTGGAATCTAGTTCCAAGACAATTCATTTGCTTCTCTCTCTCTCTCTCTCTCTTTTTTTTTTTTTTTTTCATTTGATTGCCCGAGATCCACAGAGGGAAGAAAGAAAGTAAAGAAAGGGATGGGGTTCCCTGAAAACCTATTTTCCCTTCCTTGCAATATAAGCTCCATCCCCTTTTCAGGGGCATTAAATAAAATACATTGAGGGTCTACTCTTGGTAAGGTAGGGTGCCCCCTGAGTGACATGTACAAAGATGGCAGATACCTAAGTAGGGTTCAAAGAAGAGTATTAGGTATGAAATCAAGCCTAGGATTTGAACTCCATGTCCATTATTAGTTTCATGACTCTGAGTGATTTTCTGGATTACTCTGAGCCTCAGTTTCCTGATTTGTAAGACAAGAGATAGCAACAGTAGACATTGTCATCATCTTTGACACTGCCATCATTTCCTAGAGAAGTTTAAGACTCCTGAAAGCAAATATGTGTAAAGAGATTTTATAAAATTAAAAGGGCATATAAGGCTACTCATTATCATTACTATTTTAACACTACCTTTGTCTCATCTTATGTGCTGTTTAACAAATTGCTATTCCATCCATTAGCTCTTCCTGGGACTTTTCAACCCTATCCACAGGTGGCAGTGAGCTGGAAGTGCAAAACCTAAACATTATCCTTTTTGGAAGTCTTGCTGTGTTGCCAGATAATTCTGTCACTCTCAGCTGAGGTGACTGTGCATTGCTTGTGAAGATGGATACTGGGTGTTACTTTTGGCCTAAGAGAGAAAAGATGGGGATAAAAGGAACCCTCCTATTGGCAGCTGAATATCACCTCATAAGCCTAGTCTAAGTTAATGTAAAGTATTGGAATAATGACTTCCTCAAATAACAGCCCCATAGTGACTGCAGAGAGAGAGGGTTATTGGGTAACCCACCACATGATACAGACCACATGAATTTTATATGGGCTATTTTAAGCACTTTTTTCCCCACAGTAGTTAATAAGATAGTAAAAAGAAACAAAGAAAATCTTTTGAAACACTGAACATGCTGCCTGAGAGGTTTTATTTCCTGGTATGGAAGACCCTTGCAGACCAATAGCTGTTCTTACCAGTTTGATGATTTAACAAAAATAAAGCACTGGGTGCTTCAGCATAATAGTTAAGGACAAGACTTTGGAAACAGACAGACCCAGGTTCTAGGACTATTCAAGCTCTTCATAGCTACATGATTACTTTCATTTTTAAATTACTTTTTGGCTGTCCCCATGACATGTGGAAGTTCCCGAGCCCGGGGTTGCACTGCACCATAGCAGTGACCTGAGCTACTGCAGTGACAACAGTGGATCCTTAACCCACTGTGATACATAGGAACTCCCCCTGCATACTTACTTTTAGCATTAATGTACAGCTGTCGTACTTTTATCAAGACTTCTTGACAAAAGGTGATAAGGGGTAAAAAGCATTGACAAAATTTATCATCAATTCTAAAACTGCGTATTAGTTACCTATTGCTGTGTAACCTCAAAATTTAGTGACTTAAAACAATAAATATTTACGATTGCAGTTTCCATGGATCAGTAATTCAGGAATAGCTTATCTGCCTTGTTTTGGCTTTAATGAGAACAATGTCTTTAATGAGATTATAGTTATGCTCTTGGCCAGGGTTGCAGGCATCTGAAGACTTGACCGGGGCTGGAAAATCCAGTTCCAAAATGGCTCACTCCCGTGGCCATTGGCATGAGGCTTCAGTTTTCTTCCTAGCTTCTGTCAGGAGGCCTCAGCTCCTTGGGGCATGAGCCTCTGCAGAGGGCTGCTTGTGTGTCTTCACAATACGGCAGCTGGCTTCTGCAAGAGCAAGTGAGCAAAATCTTAGCCATAACATCCTTGATGACCTAACCTTAGAAGACACGCTCTACTGTTACCATGGCATCCTAAAGTTTACAAAATCAGCCCTATTCAGTGTGTCGGAGAGTGGGAGAATGGCTGCATATGGGCAAGAATATGCTGAGGCGGAGATTGCTGGGGACCATCTTCGAGACGGGCTACCACAGCTGGTAAAAGTAAGAATCTATGTTGTGCAGTGTATTCACTATGTCCCTAAAGCAGAATGTCCCTCAGCTCCAAACACTGAAAAGAAGTCCAGTGCTTACTGTGTGTGACAGAAGGGCTCAAAGAAAGATGCAGGAAAAAAAGAGACATCTCCTAAGTGCTAGTGGAATTAGAGCTGCATAATTCTCTTGTTCTGAATTTAGCATTTAATTAAAATGTCCTTATTCTCTAGATCTAGGGAGCTAAGGTCATGGTGGAAATAACCAGGGTTTCATGGCCTAAAAGTAACATTTATTAATTGTAAAGTAATTAATTGTTGCTTGACACTTTTTTAAAGACTCCCTTCAACCTGGAAATAAGGAGAATTTTTACTTTTAAACAAATGCCCACTTCCTTTAAGTTCAATATTCCATTGAAGGTAAATCATATATGGTAGGATTTAAGGCCAGTCCATAAGTCTGTTTTACCTAAAAGTATCTTGAAGTGTCTCTTCCTTATCAACTCTGCTATTACGTGTCTCTGTTATAGTAAGATAATGACTCTTTATAGTATTTGCTTTTGGGTGATGGTAGAAGACAGAGACGGATAAGACAGCCGAGGGCCTCCTGTGAAAAGGATGAAAAATCAAATGCACTATAAATGGTGTTTCCCTTCTATTTAATGGTGAATGAGCTCAAGGCTTATACGGTTAGTGTCTTAAGGATCCGCGATGGCTATAAATATGCAGGTCTCAACTCACTCCACAAATTCCTAGCTTCTTTGCACCTCAGTATTCTCATCTGTATAATGTGACTATTAATCATATCTATCTTTTAGAGTTTTGTAAAGGTTAAAAGAGTTAATTTGTGTAAATCATTTAGAACAGTACCTGGTAGTATCACGCATTCATTGTTATTATTACTATCTGACTAAAAAGCATACACATATATTATATCTATAAGTTCTTTGCTTCTTTCTGGCTCGCTCTCTCCTTCCTGCCCTCTCTCCCTGTGTGTACGTGTGTGGTTTAATGTGTACTTCAGAAGAAATATTTGGTCTTTTATGCAATTCCTTAAGTAAGATTTATATTCTTAACCATGATAAGGGTTACTAGGCAAAAAATTCATTCATCTGCTCTTCTTTTATTCAGAAAATTTATTTTAAGCCTCTAGTATATGCTGGAAACTACAGAAGGGGAAAGTCCTGGGGTAAAGTCACATGTATATATATGCATATACATATACACACATATACATACGTGTATAGAAATTTATATAAGGAGTTTAAATCCAGTAAGACAGGCAGGCATATTTATAAAGAACTCCAAACAGTACACATATCACAGTGTTATAGGGGTGCACAAGAAGCTTATACAAAATGCAATGGTTCTGTCAAATAGAACAAAATCAAAATGGGACTACTGCAACAGGCACCATAGAGAAGAATGAATTTAAACTAAGCTTTAAAAGTGAGTTGATTCGGGCAGACAGAAGATGCCTAAAAGGGAGGAAGTCACGCCATAGAGGGCAGAGCAAGAAAAACTGATGGAAGACAGAAAATGCCCATTGTTTGAGGGGAGTGGGGAATTTGCCAGCATTTCTGGGACCTGGATTTGAAGATCATGAGTGGAACTGGAGGAAGATACTGGATGCTGAGGACTTAGGACATGGGCTCACAGACATCCAGAGCCATGCATGTGTCCATCACCAGTGTTTGAAGGTGTATTTATTTCTTTTTTCCTTTGGGCCATTTCTTTAGTCCTTTGAATAATTTGTTTCCCTGGAAAACTGCATGTGAAAAGCCACAAAAAACCCTGTGAAATCAGTGTAACCATCTACTTGGGGTATGCTTGGGAGTCAATTTGCACTAAATACATTTGTGCCTTCCTTTGGGGTTTGGCTGAATTGGCTGCTGTGAGGCTCAAAGGATCCATGTGTGCAAGAATGATGGGCTTCTCTGGAGTGGGAAGCTGGCCTCAGGCATGACATTCTCAAACAAGGCATGCTGGAGTTGGCATAAGGAGAAAAAAGGGAGTATATTAAATGGTTATGAGCAAAGGCTTTGCATATGAGACTCATATTACAAAGTAGACCTGCCACTTCTGCTCTGTGTGATCTTATTTTATTTTATTATTCTCCTTTTCTGTCTCTTTTTAAATTTTTTTATATTAGAGTATAGTTGATTTACAGTGTCATGTCAATTTCTGCTGTACAGCGTAGTGACCCAGATATATATTCTTTTTCTCATACCATCTTCTATCAAGTTCTATCTCAAGAGACTGGATATAGTTCTCTGGGCTGTGTCGTAGGACCTCATTGCTTATCCATTCTAAATGTAATAGTGTGCATCCACTCTAGTAGATGTGGTTTTAATTTGAATTTCTTTGATATTGGCCATTTTTAAGATTCATGTATGCAATTATAATAGACAAGCCCTCTTTACTGCATTGTTTTGAAGATTTATAGATATCATTCCTATAAAGTGCTTGGTACTTGGCACACAGTTAAGTGCACAAAAAGGGAAGAATGTGATTTTTGCTGTTGTTGTTGATGCTGTGTTGCTGTTACGCTCATAGGTAATGTTCAAGATGGAGAGAGAGCTGCGTCCAGGCACAAGGAGAGGGATGGTTGGGGCTGAGGTTCTCGAACCATTGTCATGCAGGACCAGCTTGTGTTGAGAGCCCTCCCCTTGCTCCCCCGTTTTTCTATAATGGACAACAAGGGCTAATTTGAGGGTCTACCAGGTCATCCAGCTTTGTATATAAGAATGAGAATATTACTTTCTTTGCGAGTGCATTGATGAGTGATACTTACAAGGAATGAGAAGGTCGTGGTCTCTGTCCAGCCAATGAAAAGATCTGAATGAACCCTGGTGTTTTATGGAGTGAAAGATGCTGTTCAAATTCTGTTGCTTGTATTTTCTTCTTCCCCGCTTCTGAAGCACAAGTTCATGTACCTTCTCTGTGCTTCCACATCACTGATGGCAATACCGAGTAGTATTTAAGAGCAGGGACTCTGAGGATAGTCTTTCTATGCCTCTGGTTTCTCATCTCTAAAATGGGAACACTTTTGTTGAGCTTAACTGAACTGAAGCCCTTATAACAATAACTGGAACATATGCTCTAGAAGTGTTTTAAATGATCACAGTGGTGCAGCAGGAACGAATCCAACTAGGTCCCATGAAGTTGCAGGTTCGATCCCTGGCCTCGCTCAGTGGGTTAAGGATTTGGCATTGCTGTAGCTGTGGTGTAGGCCGGCAGCTGTAGCTCTAATTAGACCTCTGGGCTGTGAACCTCCATATGCCATGGGTGTGGCCCTAAAAAGCAAAAACAAAAAACAAGAAACAAACAAAAATGATCACAATGTACTATAATGATGAGCTTGATCGTTTACCTCCACTGTTAGACTCCAAGCTGATTTACTTTGAAGACTGTATCCAAAACATGATTTACATCCCTAGAGAAACCACAGGAAGTTGAAAACTCAAAGCCCACTGCGCCAAGTCGTGGAGAAGGCCTTCCAAAGGGAGAAGCACTCCCTGTCTTGGAGATGGGCTGTAGTGACTCGGAGAGGACAGGAGCCTGACGTGACGTAGTGTCAAGCCATCTTAGCTATCGAGCCAGCAGGTCCCTGCCAAGAGCTTCAGGGCTGAGCAGTCCAGAATCTCTCAGAGTGGGGAGTCTGTATTGGGTGAAGCTCCCTGGGCTCCTGCCAAGGGAAAGGTGGGATTGGGCAAAGAATGTGGGAGAAAGTATGGGAAGTGGGGTTGCTGAGAAGGGAGGAAGCTACTGAAAGCATTTCATGCCTTCCCACTCTCTCCCATCCCAGCCAGTTCATCATGGCAGCACCACATGTGTGATGCCTTAATGTGCCACACTTTATAAACCACTGAGGTTTTTGAAAATGATGTCTGGAATAATGACTGGGTGTATTCTAGATGTCAGGAAATCTGAGTTAGAGGCACTCCTGCGAATCATAGGGTATGGGATTATTTTATCTTCTGGGAAAGGTTCCATTTTTCAGTATCGACCCCATCATTAAACCCGGGGTCATCACAAAAATGCATTTCGGTTTTTCCCTTTTAACATCCAGAGCTGACACTTACATGAGGTCACTGTAGCCACCCATGTACTAATAAGTTGGATTTATACTTGGTCCTTTTATTTTATTTTTTTATACATTTCAACACGTGATCAGAAAGCTAAGGGATAACTGTCCGCTTTGTTTCTGAAACGATTCCTATTCAATGCATATTCCCAGCTCTTTCTTCCTTTCACTCACCTTATTTCTAGGCTCATATTGTTGTAGCCATTAGATTTTTTTATTTGTTCCTGAAATTACTCCTCATAGTAAATCTGGGAACTAAAGAACTAGGAAGAAGGAAAAAGTAATGTTTACAACATTCAACACACAGAGAGATAACTAAACACCTGCCGATGATCATATTTCTAGTTTCTTTGCTATTACAAATTATTTGGCTAAAAACATCATTGGACATGGGCTCTGGTGGGTCTAAGTGAGAAGTTCTCTAGGTAGAGCAAGAAATGCTATGAAGCAGTATTGCTGGATACGTGGGTATTCAGAACTTCAGTAGATAATGCTGGATTTGACTGTGGCTGAAATCATTTTTATTCCCACTAGAAATTTAAGGATTTTTATCTCTCCTTATTCTCATCAACACTTAGGAGCTTTTTTAATTTTTACAATCTGGCAGGTATTATTTACCATATTTACTTGTAAAAATTATTAGTGAATTTTTTTCTGTTTATTTGGTTTTTGTATGTCTTACTGTGTGATTTGAAACCTAATAACCTTTGTGCATTTGGGGCATGGTATTTTCTTTCTTTTTTTTTTTTTTAACTTGTGATAGCCAGCCTTCTTCAAGTTGGTCAGTTGATCTCCAATAATTCCTGCTTCCAAATATCCATGCTTTTACGGAGCCTCCTTCTACCGTGTTGCAGGGGTTATATATGTGATGGACAGAATACAGCAGCAGTGACTGCGTATGATCTCTGAAGCTTGGTTACAAAACCCCGTCTTCTGCCTTGCTCTCTCTCTTAGGTTACTCTCTCCAGGGGAAGCAATTTGCCATGTTGTGAGGACACTCAACAACCCCGTGGAGAGGCTCACATGGTAAAGAACTGAGGTCTTCTGTCAGTGATCATGTGAATAATGAGTGGTCTTGGAAGTGCATCCTCAGTGGGGTCAAGGCCTCAAGGGATTGTAATCCTAGCCAACATCTGGCCTGCAACCTCATGAGAGGCCTTGAGCCAGAGCCACTAAGCTGCTCCTGAATTCCTGACCCAAAGAGATGATAAATGTTTGTTGCTTAAGTTACTAAATTTTGGAAAAATGCATGCAGCAACAGATAACACATACAATATTGACTTATGAAAAAGCATCTTGGGTAAATGATATATACACGTGTGATGGTCTTACTAATGGTGTGTGATAAAAATTATATCAGTTTCTCATTGACGTGTGCTCCTTATACAAAAATATATTTTGCCTTCTCCAATGAATTTTCTCTGGAATTCTAGTAGAGCTGATTTCGATATATTAAACCATATTTTTCTGTCTATTTTTCTGTCTTTACCAAATCTCATCATTATAAGTTTCTCTTGATTTTTGTTATTGGTAACAACACATGATCAGATTGCTTGGAATTAGTTTCAGATTATTTGTCTAATTAGGGTGTTTAATCTATTTTCATCCACTTTGAACAAATATGTTTTATTTTATTTTTAAATGTTGCTTTATGCTCCCCTTTTTTGTGCATGTGTTTCCTGGTTGACACATTTTTTTACTGAAATATATTTTTAGACTGTATCTTCCACATCCGTATTAAAAAATTCTACTTCATAGATGTGTTTGTAAAGTAATACTTGAACCAACATATTTTAATTATAAAAATCAAGAAAAAATAAGCTCAGGAGTTCCCATTGTGGCTCAGTGGAAAGGAATGTGACTAGCATCCATGAGGATGTAGGTTCAATCCTTTGCCTTGCTCAGTGGGTCAGGGATCCAGTGTGGCCGTGAGCATGAGCTGTGGTGTAGGTTGCAGACGCAGCTCAGATCCCAAGTAGCTGTGGCTGTGGTGTAGGCCAACAGCTGCAGCTCTGATTCAGTCCTTAGCCTGGGAACCTCCATATGCTGCAAGTGTGGGCCAAAAAAGCAAAAAGAGGAGTTCCCGTCGTGGCGCAGTGGTTAACGAATCCGACTAGGAACCATGAGGTTTCGGGTTCGGTCCCTGCCCTTGCTCAATGGGTTAAGGATCCGGCGTTGCCATGAGCTGTGGTGTAGGTTGCAGAGGCGGCTCGGATCCCGTGTTGCTGTGGCTCTGGCGTAGGCTGGTGGCTACAGCTCTGATTCGACCCCTAGCCTGGGAACCTCCATATGCCGCGGGAGCGGCCCAAGAAATAGCAGCAACAACAACAACAAAAGACAAAAAGACAAAAAGACAAAAAAAAAAAACAAAACAAAACAAAAAGAAAAGAAAAAGAAAAAGCAAGGTCAAATTCACTGATCTTTAAAATGTGGGTCACTACACATTAGTGGGACATAAAACCAATTTAATGCAGTGCATTTCAAGTGTTTTTTTTTTTTTTTTTAACTCTGGCCACATTAAAAAATCATTTTAGCTTACCTTCAAATATATCAATAAGTTGGATAAGAAAGTGGCATTTGTTTGAGCTGATGGAATGAAAAATGTGCACCTTATTGTGGGCTATAGTCAGAACAATTTGAAAAAGTTTGGTCTAGTCTATTTAACTTTTCTCTATAAAAATGAGAAAGTTAATGTGTCTTATTTTTGTCATCATTCCCCTACTCTCTAATTTTTATTGGTAAAAACATAGGATTTTAGATCCAGCAATCATTACTAATACATCATTTGTATATGAAGTATCTTTCAGTTTTTTCATCAATATATCTATTTGGAAGCATTTTATGTAAAATGTATATTTTTTATGTTTAATAGGTTTAAATGTTTACTACTATATTATTGTTCCTATAATACTGCTGTTATTAAATTTTCAAATTAGATTTTTATTTAGATTTGCTATAGAAATTCTCTGAGTAATTTATTGAGGAAGCTATTATTATTTTAGTATTTTTTTTTTTTGCCTTTTCCAGGGCCGAAAACTGTGGCATATGGAGGTTGCCAGGCTGGGGGTCGAATCGGAGCTGTAGCCACCGGCCTACGCCAGAGCCACAGCAATGCTAGATCTGAGCCACGTCTTCGATCTACACCACAACTCACGGCAACACCAGATCCTTAACCCACTGAGCGAGGCCAGGGATCGAACCTGAAACGACATGGTTCCTAGTCAGATTCGCTAACCACTGAGCCATGATGGGAACTCCTATTGTTATTTTAGTATGATTAAACCTGGGAACTAGAGTAGTAGAACTCAAGCAACTGATATAAAGACAAAGATAGATAAAGATAGAAAGATAGATAGAAAGAGATCCTTTTTTTTTTTTTTTTTTTTCTTTTTAGGGCCACACCTGTGGCACATGGAAATTCTGGGCTTGGGGGTCGAATCAGAGCTGCAGCATCTGGCCTACATCGCAGCTACAGCAAATCCCATCTGCAACTTGTTGCAGCTTCTTATTCTTAACCCACTGAGCGAGGCCAGGGATGGAACCTGCTTCCTCAAGGACACTATGTTGGTTCTTAACCTGCTAAGCCACAATGGGGACTCTGAGAGAGAAACTTTTCAAAACAACTTTTAACCTACAGATATTTTAGGAATACTGATTATTTGCCAGACATTGTTGTAAGATCTGAGAATGCAAAAGGAATATGACATCTGACTGTAAGTGGTTGACAAAACAATTGGGTTGGATTCCATGTATAGAACTTAGTATGATAATGTAAAGCAGATGAGATCAATTAAGTCTCATTAAGTACTTAATGTATGTGCCTGATGAAGTTCTCTAAGTATCAAAATAATGTAATGTTAAGAAAACCCTAAAATGTGGCTGCTATTATCATCCCTATTTTATATTTAACGAAACAAAGGCACAGACAGTTAATTCCTCAAGTTGAGTAGACAAATGGGAGACGAGCTGGAATTCCATACAAGGTTACAGTTTTATAACCTGTGTTTTTAATTGATGCTTAATTCAGAACAGCAAAGTTTAGCTTTAAAAGTCTTTTAGCGTTTATTTCTGTTAATACTTTTATTACTAAAAAAACTAGGTGTCTTTTAATTGTATTATGGTGGGCTGAGCTAACAGAGCCTGTTTATCCCAGATGTAAAGAAATGCTAAGTACAAATGACTAAAAAAAAAAAAAAAAGCATCTGAGTTGATAAGAAATAAGCGGAAATTCTCACAGGCTGAAAACAAAGAGGGAATTTAAAACTGGATAAATACTAAGCTAGAAGCGTGGAACCTCTGGGGCCCTGGAAAGGCTGCCGTTTTAAAAAAGATGGGAAAAACACCTCTACCAGCCAATGTAAAGTTGTTGAGAGTGTGACTTCTTGGTTCCGAATGAGAAGAAAAGCAATAGTTACCCATGAGCAATCCTAGATTCAAGGCTTCCTCAGGTGTGGATGGAGAGTCCAATGCCTGTACTACCAGGGTCGTGAAATTAATGTGCATGTGGGACTAAATCAGAAAAATCCTCAGAGGTCCTGGCAGGAGAGAATACAAAGCCCATTACAAGGATGTTCCCAGGATGCAGAACAAGTACACTGTGCACAAGGAAAAAGCCTGCTGTGCAGATAAGCTCCCAGGAAAAATTACTAACCACATGCTGTACACAGACCTGGAAGATGAGCCCCCCATGGATTTCAGATAATAGAAAAATACGGAGGACTTTAAAAGCATATGTTTAAAATAATTTTTTAAAGACTTGAAATAGTACAAATAAAAATGGAAAAGCAGGCTACCATGAAAAATTTCAAATGGAGTGGAAAAAAATGACAAAATATATCAAATAAGAATTCATAGATGAATTTATATTATGTAGATTATATTTAAAGCTTTTATTCAAAGATACAGAGAGACAGGGAGTTCCTTTGTGGCTCACAGGGTTAAGGATCAGGCATTGTCACTGCTGTGGCTTGGGTCACTGCTGTGATAAGGGTTCTATCGATCCTCGGCCCAGGAACTTCCACACGCCACAGGTGAGGCCAAAAAGAAAAAAAAAATGATAGAGAAATGAAAATTGACAAGATGATTAAATCTAACATAAATCTAATGGGATTCCTAGGCGGGAAGAGAGAGAATGAGGAAGAAGCAATATTCAGAAATATTTTGTCTAAGAATGTTTTGGGATAGATGACAGAAATATTAATCCTCAGGTTAAAGAAATATACAAAGCCTGAAGGGAATAAATAAGACAAGGTAGTGACATTATAGAATACCAAAAACAAAGAGAATATAGTTTAAGCAATCGAAGAGAAAAAATTGTTAACAAAGTAATAACAATGAAGCCGAGGCCTGAATTCTAGCAGCAACGCAGATGCTTGAAGAGCATTGAATAATATCTTCCTAGGGCTGATGGAATAATGACTGTCAATCTGGATTCCATGCATGACCAAAGAAATACATAGTGCAATAGAGATATTTTCAGACGCAAGTGACTGGAAATATTCTACTCAAGGAACTTTACCGAAAGAGCCCGCAGAGGATATACTTCAGGAAAAAATAAAAATAAGGATAAAGTTAAGAATACAACAAGCCCGGCCAAATTCATAAACATACTGTTAAAATTGAATAAGCCCTAATTGAAATAACAACAACAACAATGGCAACTAATGTGTGATAATTAAAAATAAGGTGGACATACCATGTCAAGAAAACCTTTTAAGGAAAAGAACAGGAAATTGCAGTCATTAAGTAGAAGAAAGGCATATATGAAAAATAAGAGCAAAGATTAATAAAATAGAAAACAAGCACATAATAAAGAGGATTAGCCAGAGCTTGATTCTTTGAAAAGACTCAAAATTGGTAAACTCTTGGCAAGACTTACCACAAAATGAAGAAAAGACCTCAAAAATCAACATCGGGAATTAAAGACATCACTAATAGATTTAAATTTTAAGAAGTTATTATGAGCAGGTTATGCCATAATTGCTAAAAATATGGATCAAACGGATGAATTACTAGGAAAACCTAGTTTTATAAATTGATAAAAAAAGAAACATAACTTGAACAATCTAAGAATTCTCAAAGAACTTGAATTTACAATTAGAATATTTTCTACACAAAAGTCCAGATGCATGGTAGTTCACCTGGTGAATTCTACCAAATATTTAGGGAAGAAATAATGCTAATCTCATACAAATTTTCCAGAGAGTAGAAAATATGAACCATCCCAACTGGCTTTAGGAAGGTGGAATGCTCTTGAAAGCTGTCTTAGTCTGTTTGGGCTGCTGTAACAAAATAGGACAGACTAGATAGCTCGTAAGCCACAGAAATGTATTTTTCATAGTTCTAGTGTAACCACGCAGGACCTTATGGGATCTTCCTGGGGCAGGCCCTTCCCCCCAGGTTCTTGGTTTAGCTTCTTTCTGAAGGACCTAGATAATGGTACCTGATGCACATTTCCTGAGTTGTGTTACAGATGCTAAAACCATCGCCAAATGGAAGAATTTAACTACTTGATGACCAGGGGCATGTCGCCCCCCTAGGCCTCCTGGCTCCTAGGGATTGATAATGCTAACCCCTGCGACATTGCTCTGTGACCTCACCACCAACCAGAGAACTGTGCAGGAGCTGATCACTTACCCTGTGACCCACCTCCATCACTTGACTTTTTAAAAAGCTTTACAATTTTAGTTTGGAGAGTTCAGGCTTCAAGCCACCCAACTCTTTGCATGGCCTGCAGTAAACCTTTCTTTACTCCAAACTCTGACCTTTTAGTTTATTTGGCTGTGCATTGGGTACAGGAACTTGCACTCACACTGGACTGAAATTGATATCAGGGCTCCAGCATTGTTGGTTGAGGGCCCTCTTCCAGGTCACAGACTTCCCTAGTTGAATCCTCACATGTTCACAGCGATCAAAGGAGCTCTCTGGAGTCTCTAAGTTCATTAATCGCATTCATAATATGCCCTCATGATCTAATCATCACCCAAAGGCCTCACCTTCTAATATAACATTGGGCACTAGGCACTAATATCAGACTGGGCACATCACATTGGGTACTGGGTTTCGGCATACACATTTTGGGGAGATAAAATCATTCAGACCTGAGCAATACCCAAATCAAAGCCACAATAAGAAAGAAAAGTAACAGACCAGCCTCCCAAACATAGATATAAAATTATAAACAAGATACTAGCAGCCTGAATCCAGCTATACATGAAAAGAAGGTTCCTCAAAACTACTTTGTTTGTTTGTTTTTGTTTTTTTTGTCTTTTCTAGGGCCACACTGGCAGCATATGGAGATTCCTAGGCTAGAGGTCTAATCAGAGCTGTAGCTACCAGCTTACGCCACAGCCACAGCAACGAGGGATCCAAGCCCTGTCTGTGACCTACACCACAGCTCATGGCAACGCTGGATCCTTAACCCACTGAGCAAGGCCAGGGATCAAACCCGCAACCTCATGGTTCCTAATCGGATTTGTTAATGCCTGAGCCATGAGGGGAACTCCAAGACTACTTTGAATACATTCCAGGAAAGCAGGGTTGGTGTGAGCTGGAGATTGGCACTTGCCATCTGCCTCTACATGGATTGAATCCTGAGCCACTGCAGCTGCTGGCCCTCAGCACCCCCTGAAAGGAGCTCAGGGCGGAGATCAGGAGGGAGGCACTCTGTGCTCTGGGAAAACTGGTACAACAGGTCTTCAGGTGCTTAGATATTTTTAGGAGAAGATTTTATGAGCCCAATTCTTGCATCTCCTCATATCTAGAAAAGCATGAACATCCCTCAGGATGGAATCTTACCATTTGGACATTAAAACACTTGAACCGGGTTTTCCCAACCATGACAGCAATTCTACAAACTTCGCTGGCACGACCGTTTATGGGTTGTGGGGCTGGAAAAATGGGTTTCCTAAATGATAAATAATAAAAACAAATTTTAGGAGTTCCCACTGTGGCCCTGTGGGTTAAGGATCTAGCACTGTCTCTGAAGTGGCTTAAGCCACTGCTGCAGAGGCATGAGTTTAATCTCCAGCTGGGCACAGTGGGTTACCAATCCTTCAGTGCTGCAGCTGTGGAGTAGGTTGAAGCCGTGGCTCAGATTTGATCCTTGGCCCAGGAACTTCCATATGCTGAAGCTGTGGCAAAAAATCCAAACAACAACAACAACAAAAACAAATGTCCATCAACCATACTAGAGGAATGACCATTGTCATCATCAAAAATGACATTACAAAATTACTGTCACTTGAATGGGTAATCAAAGAGCACGCATGATGGAGGTGTGTGATGAAGATATTGGAGAAAAATACTGTTTTCTGGATTTTTTTCACGTCTTTGGGGACTTGTAAATTTTTCAAAATTTGCAGTTTACTGTGATTTCTTTTCACATTCTAAAATAACTATTAACTTTGTACCTAATTTTGGATTTGTAAAAGCATCGAGTCTGGCAGGTTGAAAGCACTAGAGGAATACCAATGTTGCTGTTGTTGTAACATCATCAGATGTCGATTTCCCCAAATATAACAATCTGTAAAGTGAAAGTTTGTGTCGTAACTGAGGTGTTAGAAAAAGTGGTCCCTGGTAAAAGATGGAAGAGATTCTTTATTCATCTGCGGGGTGATTCACCAGCACAGTGTCAAGGGGGGGTTCTTGTGGTTGGATTAATAATAAAGTTGACACAAGACACATTAACAGGAGAAGAAGAAATACACGTTGTTAATCCATGCACATGGAAGAAGGGGGATCCAAGAAGTAACTAAAGCGGGCAGATTTTATACCTCTTAAACGAAGATGTAATACATTTGAGATGAATTGACAGGACAAAGAACTTTAGATTTGGGGTGTCTAGGGAAGTGGGGTAGTAAATTAGAGAAAGAACAGGGTTTGCTCATACAGGCTTCTTGGCCCTGAATTCCCTAACTCTGGTGATAAGGTTGCTCTTCTACCTCCACATCCGAGAAAGTCGTCTTTTCCAGGAGAGATTTATTTCCTACAAAAAATAAAAGGAGAGTCAGAGTATTCCATTTGCGTTGGCTCTTTCTTAAGTAACTTTAATTCAAAATAATCATTATGCCATTGTGGCCTATTTTGGGTGGCCCACCCTGAGACTCAACAACAGAAAATGCCTGGTTACTTGGCGGGGATAAGAAAGAAAAGATTTGGGGGCGTTCTCGCTGTGACTCAGGGGAAATGAATCTTGACGAGCGGCCACGAGGACTCAGGTTTGATGGCTCAGTGGGTTGAGGATCCGGTGTTGCCATGAGCTGTGGGGAGGGTTGCAGACATGGCTCGGATCTGGCGGTGCTGTGGCGGTGGTGTAGACCAGTGGTCACATCTCTGTTTGGACCCCTAGACTGGGACCCTCCATATGGCCACGGGTGTGGCCCTAAAGTAAAAAAGCTTAAAAAATAAATAAATAAAAAGAAAGGATTTGGGTATCAGACTGGAGTTGGACTAACTCATCTTGCATGTCATTTCCAACGCAGTAATGCCTCAACGAGGTGCTTTACAACCACATCTTTTCTGGGTCTGGAGAATCACCTCTGGAGCAGGGTCTGGGGCCCCTAGGACTTTGGAAATGGTGCGAGAAACCACGTCCCTTCGCAGGGACCTCTGTGCTCAGCCATGGAAGTGTGGCTTCTGGATGGGTTTAAACGGTGTCACAGGAGGAAGATGGAAAATGCCTAATTTCAGCTTTGTTTGAAATTCTGCCAAGTGCACACATCCATTCTTACTTGCTCTGAACTGGTTTGATCATTCCTTAAATGGCGCTCGGTGGCAGTGTTTAATTTTTTCAGCTAACTACACATCTAACGAATTATGGAGGCATTTTGCATATATTAATAAATCACAGACTTCTGTGATGCCGAGTGAGCTCACCGTGAACTTGAGCCTGTGGTTTTCACGTGGCTGTTCTATTTTTTTCCTCTTCCAGGTACATGCCACCAAGAGAAATGCTTTTCACATGATAATGAATTTCTGTCATCCCACAAGCAGTTAGTTTGATCAGAAATTAAAGTTAAATATAGACTCAAAGGAAAGAAAAATGTAATATTTAACTTTGGAAAGATACATTTGCCTTTTAGCAATCTGCAAAGTGGCAAAGGAACACGGCATCATAGCCACTGCAGCACAGCAGTTGCTTCTCAGACATAGGGTGGACATTTCTTTGTGTTTTATCAATTTGGGTCATTTATTTTCTTCTTCTGCTCTGCCATGCTTCCTCTCTGATAATGTGTATTCTGTAGGCTCTTATTTGAGTGTGTGCATGTTGTGTGTTAAAGCCTTTCAAAGCAGAAACCCTTGAGAGGCTAACATACATAAGAGAAAAAGGTGAGAGAGAGGTGAGATTGCTGGCCACTCAGAGGATAGTTTTCATACACTCGGGTGGAAACAGGACCTTTTCTTCCCAGCATGTTCTGTCTCACACTGTAAAAATAAAACTTCCCCCTTTGTCAAGCTCATGTTATCATTGGCTTCCCGAGCGTGTCCACACAAATCTAGGACAACTCATGGATTGATATGGTCGTGAAGCAAGCCTGTCAAATTGCATTGAAAAATTCTGTCTGGGATTCTGGCAGAAATCTGATTTTATTGCTTTGCATAACGAGAGGATCGTGGTTTGTCTTCACCAACTTCAGTTTCCCATACTTCCATTTTTCTTTTTTTTATTATTATTATTTTCCCACTGTACAGCAAGGGGGTCAGGTCATCCTTAGATGTATACATTGCAGTTACAGTTTTTTTCCCCCACCCTTTCTTCTGTTGCGACATGAGTATCTAGACATAGTTCTCAATGCTATTCAGACTTCCATTTTTCTAAGGTAACATTGATTCATTTATCAAATTCAGTAAGGTATTTGGGTGTCCAAAAACTGTGCTAGGCACCACGAGAGCTAGAAAGACATATAAGATGGATTTTTTTCTCTTAGGAAGTCTATCTCAGGGAGATAGATGCATAACTGATTATTATACACAATGGGGTGTAGGCCAATGGGCATGGGGTGCTGGCTGAGACACATTTTACATGATCGAAGAAAAATCTCATAATTGAGCTAGGTTTCGACTCACAATATTATGTGAGTGTTAGTAGAGCTTAACTTTTTCTATAACTTGATAATTTTTTTTTTAATATGCCACCCTGTTGGAGGGCATGGAAGATTTATTTCAGTCAATTTGGGGGACTTGGGACAGGACAGATGGTTTATGCTGACAATGTGATTTATGATGGGTTCTCAGGCCATCAGTTTATCCCCTGGAGAGTCTGTAGACCAAGTATCTTCGGTCAAATGCTCCAGGCTTGTGTCATTGACTCCCGATTAAAACCATGGACATTGTGGCTTGAGTGAGCTTTCCTGGGTGTAATATTTGATACCTGTTGCCACACACTATTGCTGGCAGAATTGAGTGCCCTCCCTGAGACTCCCCTGGGAGAGGACAACTGGAGGCACGCACTCTGGCTCTCCCAGACTCTGCCCTCTGCACTTGTCACCTTTGCTGATTTGCCTCTGTCATAAACTGAAATCATGAGGAGAGCAACTTTTCTGAGCGCCTCTTGTCTTTCTGGCAGACCACTGATCATGAAGGTGGCTTGGGATCCCCAACGCGGTCCCCAGCTGCTTCTTCAGCCTTAACTCTCACGCTTTCCTCTAGATACGCAGCTTTCCACCCAAATGGGACAGTTCCCTTTCTGGCATACTTGTTCTGGACTTGCGTATGCCCATGTACTTTTTTATCATGTTTCTTCTGCATGGAACTCACCTGATGCTTACCAGGGAATGGGTGAAGGCAGAAGAACCACAAGATGGCCTGTGTCAAATCCTAAGCCAGGCCGCATCCTTAGACTTTTAAATTGTGGTAGATTCCCTCTTGGGCTTGTTGCTATTGAAAAATCAGTTTAAATATTAATTTTAGGTGTCCTAGGCAAGCTCCCAAACCTCTGCGAACTTCTGCCTGAGGTTTTAAATTCAAAGGCTCTTCCTGGGTTCTTTTTCTTACAGTGTATCTCACCTGAATTCTGTCCAAGTAACTGCCAGTCGTTTTGTCCTACAGATTAGCAAATGGCTTTCTTCTGACACCATAAGGAATTTTGTCATCCTCATCTCAGGTCCACACACATAGCAGCTATTTTTAAGTGCTAGAAATTTTAGATGGTTTGAAGAGTATTAAAACCTGAGACCTAGCAACCTCTCTGGCTATGCAAATCTGAAGCCTGTGTGTGCCGTTCTCCTGGGCAACACAAAACATGCATAAATCTCTGCATAGATTCTTTCTGTTGAATAGAATCTTAAGTATTCCCTGTACAACTATGAATAATTGAGGGCTGAAAATTTTTATGCTTTATTAAAATGTATCTTCATGGGAAAGATGTACAATTTTCTCTTCCAGGAAATCCCAATTGTTGGTAACAAGCTATAATAACAACATATCAAAGGCAAACAAGTAAATAATTTACATTCCTAAGTAGCAGAGCCTGGAAATGTGCAGGTTTATACTGGAAATTCCTTAAGATCTTGCATAAGGAAACAGTATAAATTATCAGTTGTTTGTAGAAGTGATAAGTGAAGGCACTAGGGCATGTAGATAAAAGAGTGCTTAGCTGGCCTCTTCTGCTGAGGTCTGGGATAAAATAGGGCTTCCTTTCTTGAGTTAGTGCTGATGGCCAGGCAGATTTCCTTTGCTCCAGGGCAGCTTTTGTTTCCCAAGAGCAGTCCCAGCTCAGGTGAAATTTGGAAGCGTTCAGGATGAAATGCTTCTGACTTTCAGTGGCCCTGCAAACCTAAATGTGGCTCTCAGAGGCTTGACCTTGGAATTCCTAGTATGAACTTGGGAATTTCAGTTGTAGCTCAGTGGTTAACGAGCCTGACTGGCATCCATGAGGATGCGGGTTCTATCCCTGGCCTCGCTCAGTAGCTTAAGGATCCGGTGTTGCCATGAGCTGTGGTGTAGGTCGCAGATGTGTCTCAGATCCCGCATTGCTGTGGCTGTGGTGTAGGCTGGAGGTACAGCTCTAATTCGCCCCCTAGCCTGAGAACCCCCATTTGTCATGGGTGTGGCCCTAAAAAGACAAAAAGATAAAAAAAAAAAAAAAAAAAAAAAAGAAAAGAAAGAACTCTGGTGTCTACTCTCTTTGCCTATTTGCCTTACTTGGGAAATAGAATTATTAAGAGAAATATCATTTCTTCCCTCAAGGTTTGAAACTTGTTTGGTAGTTTTGGATGTAGGAGTAAGGAGGCCTAATTTTGAGACTTGGCTCTACTCTTTAGAGCTATGTGACCGCAGGCAATTCAAATATTGGTCCTCGGTGTCCTCATCTATGAATTGGGGGCTGAGAACTAACCCGATTACTGAACAGGGCTACTGTAAACATCAGCTGTGAGAAAGGATATCAGTTACTCTTAGACGTTTAGCCATGTATAAATGTAAGATTTGTCATTTCTATCCTTCCTTCCTTCCTCTTTCCCTTCTTTCTTTCTTTTCTTTCTCTTTCCTCTTTCTTTTTTTCTTGCTTTTTTTCCTAAGTTATCCAACACTTCTTCACAACTCCATGTGTATTCATGAGCTGCAATACGAGGATGGCTGTCAATACGGTATTTTTTGCCATTTCTACCCATCTGCTAAACTACTGTGCTTGTGCTCCCTGCAGACAGGTTCTAAGCTGCTTTTGCAAAACCAGAGATGTGGGGACAAGAGGTGTGGTGCCTGAGGGAGGTGGAAGGAACTCTCGGAGGAATTCTAGTTCACAGGATTCAAGCAGCATTTAACCTGGAGCTCTGAGAGGACACTTCTTAGAGAGCATTGTACCTTCATGGGCTTAACTTTATTTTTTTTCCCTATTTTTAGACTTTTCCTCCAAATAACATTTATTTTGACAGATCAAAGCTGGAAAGAAACAGTAGCTCTGGGACCAAAGAGAAGACTGCATTTCATTTCTTTCTTTTTTTTTTTTTTTGGTCTTTTTCAGGGTAGCACCCAAGGCATATGGAAGTTCCCAGGCTAGGGGTCAAATCAGAGCTGCAGCTGCTGGTCTATACTACAGCCGCAGCAACTCCAGATTCGAGCTGCCTCTGAGACCTACACCACAGTTCAAGGCAACACCAGATCCTTAACCCACTGAGCAAGGCCAGGGATAGAACCTGCATCCTCATGGAAACTTAGTCGAGTTTATTACCATTGAGCAACAACAGGAACTCCAAAGATTGCATTTCTGATTGGAGACAGCATGTGTGTGATGGGACAGAAAGCTAGAATGACAGGGCATTTCCTGAAGACAATTATAGTCTAGTTGTGATACAAATATGCAATTAAACAAGGCAAGAAGACAATGACTATAGAAGGGCCATATATACCATGTGAGGATGGGGCTCGAGGTAGGGGAGTTAGAAGAAAGACACAATGAGCCTTGGTTAGGGAAGAGATACAGGAAAACGCTATGGGAGAAGAAGATTGGAATAAAGTCATAGACATGCTTAGTCTGGAATGGTCAATAAAAATTCCTTGGGAAGAGAAGTCCTACTCTATGGAAAACTTGATGAAGCAGAGGTAATAGTGACAGAAGAGCTTGAATTAAATTCCTCCCTTTAATTGTGTAGAGGAAGTGAATAGGCAAGGGCTGTCAGAACACAGACTCCCTGGACTGGCAGAGACGGAGCTGGAGAGGGACGGGGCTGTGCCATGGCCAAGGGAAAGCCTTCGGGTCTTGTCCCTCTAAAGAAATGTACACTGATAACTCTCTTGATGTCTTGAACTAAATATGGCTTTAAGTAGCTTGGAGAACATCTTAGATATAGGAATATGGAGAGTGTGTGTGTGTGTGCACGCGCGCGCTTAGGCTGGCACTTAACAAATGCCATTTCCAAAACACTTTGCTATTTAATATTTAACAGATGTTTATTAAGCACTAACTGTATGCCAGGTATGATGATAGGCTCTAGGGAAAACAGTCATATTTGAGGCAGACATGGTCTGTGTCTTCATCGAGCTTATAGTCTAGACACTCGACTCTAACAGGAATTCATGGAAGAGTGGCAATCATCTGGTGGGTTAAGGTAAGAGTTACATTTTCATAAAAATCCCATTTCTTGGCACTGAAAAGGAGCATTAAGAATTTAGGTGAAGGCATAAATGTGATCAGCACAGCATGCTGCACCAGGATGCATAGTAATTAAGGCCACAGGGAAAGCTTAAAATGCCATTGATTTATTGTGCACACAGGCATCCCAAGCCTCAGATCTGCTAAGAAATCAAAGTAGAGGCAGGATCTAAGATGCTGAGGCAAATCACATTCTGTGGGAACCCAGAAGCTCCTCAGAGACTTGCACAGCTGCTTAGCATTCGGCAGCTAGGGGGAAGGTGGCTGTGGACACGGGCAGGGATGCAGGGCAGAGGAACAAGGACCCAGGGTAAGTCATGAAAACTTTCTCCCACCAGCAGTTGTATGAAAACCCGCTAGAGAGAGAGGTTTCCGGAGCTTTTTGATCAAGTGAGGTGGGTGTTTCTTGGTCAAACTGTTCTATTAAAACGTGGCATTATGTGTTGTCTCTGCTGGAAGGAGTGGGGGGCTGCTTAACTGATTTTACCTCGAATCAAAGAGATGGAAAGAGGGAACAAAAGACAGATGTTGGATGGGCTTCCACTGAATTTATAGTCTCAGTGGGATTCGGGCACCGTGGGCCCCTGGCCATGGCAGTTAGAGCTGCGAGTTTTAGAACTTCCCTCTGCTAGTTATTGTATGTTATCCTCGTATATTTCTCCATAGTCTTTGGTGGTAGAACTCTTAAAATGAAGAAGTGGTGTATATTTTGCTTCAGAGGTAACAAAGATATTAAATCACCCCTTATAACTATGGTCCCCTCCCATGCTTGGGGAAAAAAAAAAAAAAGAAAGAACAGAGAGGGTAGCGGCTACATTGAGAAGAAAGGAAATCAGGGGGCAGCCTTGGATCTTTTGCATGAAAGGATTTGAATTGGAGGCAGACTCTGGGCTGAGCCTGGATGAAAATCCTGAAGTTGGAATTAGATTTGTTCCAGATTATATTTTCTTTCTTCTTTAACAACTTTGCAGGTTTCTATGCTTTAATTTTGGCTCTACACTGTCAGCATACCAGATCTATCCCGTGCTACTCTCTATTCTATTCTGAGCCCCAGGGAAAAGGACACTTCAGATCGTCACAGGTGCTCCTCAGCTGTCTGGCTTCCAGTGGGGTTATGAGAGGCAGGGGCTGGATGTTGGCGCATGAAGGTCAACGTGTTGGCCTACTACAAAGTGTTGACTCCCTGCTTGCACTTCCTTTAGGCTCCAGGCCACATCTTGGGGCAGTGCCATGTTCCTCTAGGACTACATCTCCTGCCAGGTGGCCCTGCTCCTCAGCCCTAGGTTTCCCGGGACCTCATTACAATGACTCTCTCCCCTTGCCTTTACAAACGCATGGGTTCTGGTGATTTCTCACTCTTCCTAGTTGCTGTGTTCTCCCCCTTCTTCCTGGTCCCTTTAATTTTGTTCATGCCTCTATAGATTATCCTGTCATTCAAGTTGGGTATGATTCTATTTCTTACCAGGTCTCTCAAAAATACAGAAGTCATTTAAAGGCAGGTACTGTATGTGTGCAGTGTTTTGAAACCTTTTTTAATTCTTTCAGGTATTAATCAAATGCCGGACAATGATGTCAATAGTTTCTTCTACTTTCAACTTCCCTCCCTTGTCAACCCATCAGAAAGTCCAATGAGTTCTGCTCGAAAATATAATTTAAACTCATCACATTTTTTTCCCCATTTCCAATGCTATACTCTAGTTGAACTGGTATTCACTCCTTTGGATTCTGCAATAGCCATTAGCATCCCCATGGCTGCTTTGTTTCTTCTTTTGGACCCGCTAGTCTATGCTACATGGAAGCCAGAGTGATCCTTGAACTTTGAAATCAAATCATGTCACTTCTTGCTTAAAAGTCTCTAGTTGTTTCCCATTGCATTAAAACAAAATCCAAAGTTGTTATCTTAGGCCCCAAAGCTCGACATGATCCGGCCCACACTTATCCCCTAGAGTTTACCCATCTCTCCTCCGTTTGTTACCACGTCCTTGTACACTCTGTCTTCCTTAAACATGACAAATTTGCTTCATCTTCAGGCAACATCTGCACACAGCATTTCCTCTGCCCCAGACCCTCCCATGGTTGGCTCCCTCTGGTCATTCAGATCATAGCTCAGAACGTCTCAAAGAGTCTTTCTCTGGCCACTTGAATACAGCTCCTTGGACTCGCCCCACACTCGTCTAGCACACCAGGTCATTTCATGTTTTTTCGTGGAACTCATCTGCATCTGAAATTAGTGTTTTTGTTTACTCCCTTCTTTGCTTAGAATCTAACTCTCTAATGAAAAGTGACGGCCTCATTCATTCTGGCCTTTCTCACTTGCCACTGTCTCCCCAGTGTGCAAGGGTCCCTAGCCCATAACATGTGTTCAATTCACACACACACACACACACACACACACACACACACATGCACAAGACACCCAAAGAAGAAAGATTGGTTAGCATTCTTCTAAAATGCTTTACATGGATTTTGTTCACTTAATCCTCACAACAATCTCATTCATCAGGAACTATTATTATCCTTGTTTTACAAAGAAAATGAAACACTGTGAAGTTGGATAACTTGCCAGAGGATACACCCAAGAAGGAAGTAGTAGGGCTAGAATTTGAAATCTGGCCATCTGGCTTCTAGGTCCATGCTCTTGACTGCTAAACTATACAGCATCCTAACATTTGTTCAGTAAATTAATGAATGCTTCCTGTCAGCTTCTTCCGTTTCTCACTGGGACCTTAGAAAGAAAGAAGCTATCTAATTTTAAAATGTAAGAGACTGCCCAACCCCATGCTGAGGGGTTTTCTACCCCAATAAAGGATGCTCTGAGCCCAGGACAGGCAGAGAAGCACAGATCTGTTTCTTGAATACGAACCTTTTGGGGAAAATTCCCAAAGAGCCTCAGAAGTGCTGAGCCTCTGAACTGCCAACAGTGTGTTCTGGAACTTCATTGCAGGAATATTTTTTTCCAGTTTCCCATCATTAATTAATTCATAAAACACTGAATAAGCATATTTGTTGCACTAGACACTTGGAATTCAGAGATAGACAAGACAAGGTCCCAGCTCTCAACTCTCCTATGGAAGAGCATGCTACTTGTTCAACCATTTTTCTTGAATCGATTAAAGATGAGAAAATAGACCAGATGTTATCTGAACTGACTCTGCACCTGGATTGATGGTGTTACCTTGTCAGCATGTCACAATGGTCTCAGGTTCAGACTTGCTCCCTGTAGGGCTGTGTGTGTGCATTTTCCTCTCCTCCACGACCACGTGGGCTTTCACGGCTCACGTTGGATGATGGTACCAGGCTTGCTGCCCATTTATAAGTTCCTGCCAATGTTTCAAAACTGCCTTTTCCTCGCCCAGGCTTAGTTCCCTTTTGACAAGCAGCACCCTGGCGCAGACTTTTTCTCATCAGAGTCCATGTTGCTCCTACAATCGACATCAGCTCGACTTTCCCTCGGCACCAGATGAGCTTCTCAATCCATCTCCCTTTCTTGTAACTTGATCACTCCCATCCATTGATTGTTTCTGTCTGTGGCTACCAGGTGCCCTTCCTGTCTGTCTCTTTCACTCTAGAACCCAAGCACCTGGAAACCAAACTCAGTCTATCTCACAGCAGCTCCTTGGGACCACGTGTAGCAGTGTGACTTAAAATGCCGCCAAGAATTACACTCTGGTTTTTATTCTGCTTCCCTACACCAGAAGATCCTGTCGAAGTGTCTAATATCACCTGCCTGTTCTTTTCTTTTCTTTTCCTTGTTGGACTTCTTGTTTTCCAGATTTCGTGTTTCAGGTTCCTTTCCTCCAACTGTATTAGCTTTCAGGCCTCCATGCTGAGGCTCATTTGGTAATTTCCTGCCCATATTTCTAAGCACTGCAGGCTTTTTATGTTCCTTGCCTGTCCTTCATGGTTTTGCTATGCCTTTCATTTCAGCTTGATCTGCAGTTTTAATTAGTGGGCTTCGTGTTCTTCCATTTGAGAGGATACATAATATAATGGCTGTTCTCTGCAACAGCAGGTGGATGGTAGAATCAAGGAAGGAGGGAGGTTGGGCCATAAACAGCTCTCTGCAAATGAGGAGTGGGGGGAGCGAGTGAAGATGTGGAAGACGTGACCCAGCAGCTGGGAATGTGACCTCACTGTAGCAAGTGCCCCCCTGAATTTGCCAGGCTCTTCTCCACAGATGGTGTGGCACCACCTAACAGGACAATTTCAGAAGCAGAAATGCAGAGGGAGAGGGAGAGACAGCAGTGAGATCTCAGGAAAAGGCCTGTGGGGATGCAGCCTCAAATAGGAATGATTCTTGCAATAAAATCTCTAGGAATAAACCCCACATCTGTCTTAGGTCAGGTTTCTAGAAAATAGACTACAAGATGAGATTTTTATTGAGGAGTGCTCTAGGAAACACCACCTGTGAGAGAATGTACCCAACAGGATTGGGCAGAACTGAACCGTCCTGCTGTTTCAACAAGGAGCTCTGCTGATTCCAAGGGGAGAGGCGGAGGGGAGGTCTCTTGAGCTGGGGCCCCCTGCAGGGGCCCCCAACAGGGGCTCTGGGCCTTTATATCCCCACATCAACCGGATACTGTACTTGAGCTGCCTCTAGAGAGGGAGGATAAACATGGGTGAGGCTACTGTTTTCTGGGGAAGGCGATTCCTGGAAAAGGACTTAGCTGAGAGTCACCACAACTGACTTTCCCAGCAGCCGGGAGGATGAGGGCTTCAGGCCTGATGGGGTCTGCGGGACACTGCACAGCAGCCACGACCACGTCCTATGAGTCCAGGCCAACTCTCAGAGACATGCGACATTCCTGAATCTTCCCCGTTCAGCAAGAGGCGTGTCCTCTTTTGCCTCCTGTGACTCAACGATCTTTTGTCTTCTCGACTGTTCCCTCTCAGTCTCTGCTCCAGTTCCTTCTTCTCCTTTGTTTTTCCCTCTTCCCCATTTTCAATTTGAATATGGGTATATCATTAGTTCCATCCACAAGTAGTTATTAATTGTTCATTTTCCCCCAGATGGGCATAATATAGTCTTTTAAACAATTTTTCTACCATTTTCTTTTCTTTCTACTTTTTTTTTTTAAGATAAGTGGGGAAATCTTATCCACTCCGGTTTTGCCATCTTCTTCTCCTCTAGGGATTTCTTTAGGCCAAGCTTTAGCCTTGATTCTAAAACAACAATCCAGTTTCTAACTCTTGGTTCACATGCCTTTAACTGAATGTGTCTAATAGTGAAGTCAATAACTTCCCATAATGCAAACGCATCACATTTAATGAAACATCATACAGCCAGCCTCACAGGGATGGTATATCTAGAGTGTTCCCAAATTTTACTACTCAAAATATGACTCGTGGGGCACAAGGTTGTCAGAAATACAGAATCTTAGTCCCTACCCAGATATACTGAACCAGAATCTCCCTTTTAATAAGATAAATGATTCATAAGCACACCATATTTGGGGAAGCACAGATCTAAAACTGTCTTCTTCCCCAAACTCCGTATCCAATGGATAAAGAATTCAATTTATTTTGTCTCTTAATCCATTGGGATATCACCACATTGATACTTAGATGTTATTAACTTTTTACTTACTGCCCTCAGTCTCTCTCCTACATCAACCCGATACTGTACTTGAGCTGCCTCTAGAGAGGGACGATAAACATGGGTGAGGCTACTGAATATATATTGAATGCATACCTAGCATTCTAAAACATGTGTCTTCCTGCACAAACTTTCAAATGCTCCCACTGCCTATAAGGGTAGATTCCAAAGTCCTAACGTGGTGCTTATACCCAGCTTTTCAGTTTTTACCTTCAACTGTCCCCTTGCAAAAAACCAAAGCTCCATCCTTACTAGCCTCCTCTTAACCTGAATACTCATTCACACCACTGCACCAGCCTTGATGCTATGCCTTCTGGAACATCCTGCTGCCTTCTACTCTGCCTGTCAAAATCTCATTAACCTTTAAGAGCCAGCCTGAAATCCTTGTCTGTCCCCTCAAGCTTCTTGCCTAATCTCAAACTACATTGGTCATCTCCGCTTTGCCACACTTTCCTTCTATTTGTGTAAAGCCTAAATCTTAGCACTTAGAAAAAAAAAGGCTTAGCATGTGTGGAGTCATTAAATTGATCCATGGATGAAATAAATGAACATCTATAATCAGCAGAGTTTATGTGCGTTGTCATCTATTTGACTGGAAAATTGGGTTATCTCATGGGTTTGCCAATCATAATATCTATATATTTTTTGGTGATTATCCTGGTTTGCCATTTTTTTCCTATGTATTTTTATACTTGATTATCAACTTGAAAATATGGCCTTCATGTTCATGGTCTCTAAACTGCATCACTTAGTCACCTCTGGAGTAGGCTTTAAGAGTGCTGCCTTGCTCCACGTAATGAGTGACGGATTATACAGAGTGTCCCAGTGCATGTGCATCTGAAATTTCCCCATGGTTTTCCCTGAGCCTGGCTGTTTGCCTTAACATCCACACATCATACCCTCCCTCTCCTCCCTGCCTCCCCTGGTTTTCTACTGCCAGAGTGGAAGGAGAGAGGGCTAGTTCCCTTTGCTAACTCTGTTTGAACTGACAGACTTGATCAATGAGTTGCCGAGCCTGTCCAGGAAAGCCAGTTTGATTGTCCTCCTGTGGCTGGGCTGACAGCATTCCGCCTTTTATGAACTGAAGAGTGAAGCACTCTTTGGAGCTCAGTTTTGCCTGTTTATGGTAGATTGCAACTGTATTTTTTATGTCTGTGGTGGCTATATCGTTTCCATTGGTCTTAATCTCAGGCTAGTTTATTGCCTGTGGATTAATAATGACTTTACATCATAAACATAAAACAAAAAAGGAGGGAAAGCAATAGAACAAACTTTAGATGGGGATGAGACCTCAATGAAAGCGTGAAGATACCAAAGGCTAATCAAGGCTCCCATGGCTTGCCAAGTCTGCCCTTAGACAGTTGCACTCCCAGAAAGGGGAGCCTTCTTTGAATTGTAACATTGCCCATGCTTACTGGGGATGGAAGAAGGTTTTTTTTTTTTTTTTGCATTAGCAGCAGAAAGGCTCATGCCTGGGATAGGAAGTTCTGTCACAGTAATCCCTATATTTGAAGGAAAACAGAAAACAGCATGGAGTGAGGGACCCTCTTTGGCTGAGTATCTATTTGATTTTAATACTGATGAATACCAGGTTAAAAGAGCCTTTTCCAAAAAATGTTTCCATAAAGTTTTACAATTCCAACTTAGGACAGTGGCCACAATCTTAGAACGCCACATGCTGTGATTTTCATAGCAAAGCGTGCACTCCAAATTCCTCCATGGTTGACAGACACTGTAATTTTCTTGGCACATATGTTTTGCCTTAAAGTGAATGCATTTGTCAAAGCAGGAAGATACCTGTGATAGGTGCCATGAAAATAATTAGAGAGATAATCCCCCTTTGATAGGGGAGCCATTAAAAAAATTAAAATTTAAAATATATCCAGACTTCAATCTAATTAACATATTTTATTGAAATACTTTAGATTCTTTTCTGAAAAACTGGAATAGACAAATAAACCTTAGTGAGGGCAGAGACCTTTTCTGTACCTCTGTATTTGTTTTCTCCTGATGAGATCACCTAGTTGTTAAGACCTTCATTTATGGAAAAGACACTTCTTATCACAGGAGGAATTAAAAACCAGATCGAGATTCTTAAGATCCTTGAGACAAGGGTTTCAACTGCCTGCAAACTCCTACTAACTCATTAAGCTGAAGATTTGTCTCTTCTTCCACAAAGCCTTTATGACTGGTTCCATCTTCTTTTGCCCCCCCCCCCCACCCCCCGGCAAAGCTGATTACTCTCTTTGTTATACTAGTGTGTCTTTTAAACTCCTTTCTTTTTCTTTCTTTCTTTCTTTCTTTTTTTTTTTTTTAAGGGCTGCATCTGTGGCATATGGAAGTTTGCAGGCTAGGGCTTGAATTGGAGCCATAGCCATGTCTGTGACCTACACCCCAGCTCAGGGCAATGCTGGATCCTTCACCCACTGAGCGAAGCCAGGGATTGAACTCGCAGCCTCATGGATACGTGCAAGGTTCATTACCACTGACTCATGATGGGAAGTCCCTGATTCCTCTTTTATGGTGCTTTTCACACTGTAGAACAATGGTTCAGTTATGTTCCTATGAGACTGTAAGCTCCGTGTGGTGGCATCTCCACCACACCATCATTTCATCTTCATCACCACCTCACCATGGCTCACATTTTCGAAGGCTTACTTGGCTCAAACTGTTATACTAAGCAATTATATGAGTTAACTCATTTCATTCTTTTTTTTTTTTTTTTTTTTGTCTTTTTTGCCTTTTCTAGGGCCTCTCCTGTGGCACATGGAGGTTCCCAGACTAAGGGTCCAATTGGAGCTGCAGCCGCCAGCCTAGGCCAGAGTCACAGCAGCTGCGTCTGCAACCTCTACCACAGCTCACGGTAATGCCGGATCCTTAACCCACCGAGCAAGGGCAGGGATCGAACCTGCAACCTCATGGTTCCTAGTCGGATTCGTAAACCACTGAGCCACAATGGGAACTCCTAGTTAACTCATTTCATTCTCACAATGATTCTATGAGATCAGTAATTTTAGGGTAAGGGAACCAAGATCCAGAGGGGTTTAGTGTGTGTTAATTGCATTTATAACCTCATTGCTTAGTGATCTGTTGGCACAGAGCAGGCACTTAGTTTTTACAAAATGGATGTATTTCTAGATAATTTCTACCAGTTTATTGTTTAGATATAAAATGATCTAGAAGGTTGACTGTAAAGTCCATGACTTAGAAATGTTCTCTCCTGCTTGTCCATCTCATATTTAATGCAACAAACACATTTCGTTTTCATACTGGTTGATTTTGCTTCTTGTTTACAGAGATGGTCTAACAGTTCCCTAGGAGATGGATGTGTGAAAAGGTATTGACTTTAGAGGAACTATCAAGGTCAACCCTTTCAGGACTATGGACTCTAATGCACATATATTGTCTTCTGAATTGACTCTGTCCACTTCTTTATTCACGCCTGTGACCCCACTCACTGACAGATTAATTTGTTCATTCAACAATCTGATAGGGCTAGGCCCTAAGATACAAAAGTGAATATAACAGAAAGACCCGCTGCTCTCAAAATGCTTATTGTTTAAGGAATATGAGTAGAAAAGGAGAGGATAGATGGAGGTAGATAAACACCATCCGAGAGGTTAACAAAGAAGCACAAAGAAGATAACTATTCTTGTCTCATGAGAATTCAGAGAAGGCTTTGCCTCACAGGAAGACCTAAAAAAATCAATGGCCAAGAAGCAAAGAGAACATAGGACGAGTATTCCAGGAATGTGCAAAGATCTTGCGAGGGAACATATTTAAGGACATGCAAACAGTTCAGTATGACTTAAACATATGGTGTGATTACAGATGAGGATAAAGATCATGAAGCCTCTTGAATGTCACACCTTTCAGTCTCAACAACGGAGACAATGAGGATACGTCAAAGTGTCGTAAGGAGAAGGCAAGGCAAGACTTTAATTTAGAATATGCTGGCCACAAACAATAGATAGATTTTACATTCCACAAGTACTTACACAGTACTTAGTATGTATCAAATCCCAGTAGTATTTAATACTTGGATGGACTGGAAGGGTGCTATTGTGGAAGGAGGGAGATTAGTTGAGAATGAGGATGCTGGAATAAATATTGATGAGGTAGAAATAAAAGAAGTGAGATTTATCTATAGTCAGTCCACTTTCCCCAATATTTTCCCCTAATTACAGCCTGGAGAAAAATCATTAAAGTAAGAGATTCTCATTAAGCACACTTAGATTTACCATTAGTTCAGGGTTTCTCTACCGTGTTTATTTATTTAGCAGACACCTACTAACTGGCCTGGCAAATGATTAAGTGGAAAGAGTAAGTATTTGGAAACAGACAGGTATGGGTCCAAATTATGGTTCTGCTGCTTGTTGAGTGGATGTTAGCACCTGTCTCATGTAAGTTCTTAAGATATGCAATCCTATTCCTTGTTATTCCACCCTAGAAATCTCATTTTGACATGGTTTCTATTTGTTTCCTTTGTAAATTAGCACTCTTCTAGATTAGTGCCATCAAAAAAAGGTCAAGACTAGACCACAGAGGTCAAGAATGAATTATTACTCAGGCATTTAAAGTTATAGTTCAGAGTTCCCATTGTGGCTCAGCGGTAACAAATATGACTAGTAGCCATGAGGCTGTGGCTTCAATCCCTGGTCTCATTCAGTGGGTTAAGGATCTGTTGTTGCCATGAGCTGTGGTGTAGGTTGCAGATGTGGCTCTGATCCTGTGTGGCTGTGGCTGTGGCATAGGCTGGCAGCTGCAACTCCGATTTGACTCCTAGCCTGGGAACTTCCATATGCTACATGTGCAGCCCTAAAAGTGATAGTTCTATGAAGGGTAAGCTCTTTAGTCAAAATTTTGCCTCATAAAACACCAAAAGTTGGAGTTCCCGTCGTGGCGCAGTAGTTTACGAATCTGACTAGGAACCATGAGGTTGCGGGTTTGAACCCTGCCCTTGCTCAGTGGGTTAAGGATCCGGCGTTGCCGTGAGCTGTGGTGTAGGTTGAAGATGGGGCTCGGATCTGGCTTTGCTGTGGCTGTGGTGTAGGCTGGTGGCTACAGCTCCAATTAGACCCCTAGCCTGGGAACCTCCATATGCCATGGGAGTGGCCCTAGAAAAGGCAAAAAAACAAAAACAAAAACAAAAATAAAAAAAAAACAAACAAACACCAAAAGTGTGTATCTGAAGATAACCTTTTCAGATTGGTTGTTTTGTCACCCCCAGTTCGGTGAGATTGTCATAAAAAACAATTTATTTTGTCTCATCAACTTTTATGCCACTGTCTTCCAGGTTGTGTTCTAAGTACTTTACATAAGTAAACTTGTTCAGTTTTCACCATAAACAATTATGGGGTGTAATTATCATGTTTTCATTTTACAGATAAGAAAGCCAAATCTCAGAAAAGTGGAGTGATGTGCCCCCTAAACCACTGAGAGAGCTGAACCCTACCCCTGAGCTCATCAAGGTCCAAAGACCATGTTCCTTCCAGGACACACCGCGTCCTTTCCTTGTAAGAACCACTCAAGGCACAGAAAGGAAACCATGGAGAAGTGAGGTACCATCCCTCCCTGACCTTGGGAAATGCCCAATATAGTATAACACACAAAGAGCTCTGCTAACAGCACATTTACAGCTATCACTGGGTATCACCTGACAGAGACCGATCATGTTGATCAGGATACTAGTCTAACTCTTCCTAATCCACCCTTATTCCCACAAACTTAACACCAAGACCCTGCCTTCTATCCAGTTGGGCTTTTTGGAAGACAGTGGGGGTGAGAGTGTTCCCCAAATGGTATCCTGGGCTGGCTGGCTCAACTGAGGGGTGGAATCCATGCCGCTGTGGCAATTTGGGTAACACCCTGGCTCTGAGTGAGTTAAGTGCTCAGACTGAACAGGCTTCTGTACACTGAGCCAGAAGAACTAGGCTGGGCTGTGATTCCAAACCGACTTTCAGGCTACCAAAATGATAGTCTCTGGGCAGTCCCTGCAGTGGCTCCTGTGGGAGGCTTGGCCAGCCTGGTTTGGTTGACCAAGTCGTATAATTAGCCAGGAATGTCCAAAAGTAAATGCTATTGAAGGAGAAATAAAACCGCTACCCATGGCTGCACCTATCCCAGAAATGGCAGAAATGGCTCCTGGAATGGCTAAGTAGAACCAAAAAAAAAAAAAAAAAAAAAAAAAAAAATGATAGGTCAGTAACTCTAGATGAAAATTTAAAGCTAGAAAGAGATTCAGTTTCTGTCTCTAAGGGTTGGTCAATTTTTAAGTGAAGGTTGCCTCTTCCAAACTCTGGTTTACATTAGAAGGAATTTGTCCTCAACACTCCTGGCTGTCTTCCACCCCTTTATTCACTCAGCACCCTGGGGAACACCAGTGCCTACTCTGACTGGTAAATTTGTGAAGACCAAAGCTCAGCTCCCCAACTCCTCTTGGGACCAAGGGCCCAGGGAGCAGGGCTTCTTCATTTCCCCTCTGTCCTGCCAGTCTCACCTGCCTGGGCCTGGGCCTTGGAGGGGGCGTGTAGAGAAGAGTAAGTCTGACTTAGCCTGAAGGTTAATCATAAGAAGCCTTAGCTCTCATGCTAACTTAACCTCTTCTACTTCAACCATTACTAGGCATTAAGGGATATTTGATGCCATCTTTCACTCATTTCTCAATTTGTTCAGAACTGAGGTAGGGGAGAGGGTCATTAATTTTTCTGGCCTGCTCAGAGGCCCCAACACCCCCGTAAAAGTAACAGTGTCATAAATCAGATGATTAAGCTGATGTGGAAGAAGGAAAGTGGGGGGAGAGCTGGGGCACATGTGGTCTTTATTTCCGCTCAGGATAGAATCTCTGGACGGGGCAGAGCCTGCCACAGGTGGGTTCATCTCAGGTTTCTATATGGAAAACTCCCTGACTCTGCTGGATACATGACCAGAGGAAGGGATTACCAAACATCGTGGAGCTGTTTCCCCACAGACTACCTTGACCTTCTTCTATGTGTGCCCGGGGAATTAAGAATAGGTAGTCATCATAATCATTAATAAACTTGGTTGAGCTGGTTAGTCCTGCAGAAAGCCTGCATTGCTTCTGGTGACAGGTGCGGCAGCTGCATTGACTCTCAGGCCAACGAAGCCCTTATCACTTGTAGTCTACTTTAGTGGCTATGGTTAAAAAAAAAAAAAAGGAATTTGAACCCCACTGTTACTGAATCTCACATTTAATTCAAAGAAGACATTTAAAGGATGCTAGGTAGTAATCTGGAATTAATTTTCTCTTATCATTTTCTTCTCCCTCATCTCATTATTTACCAACATCCTCACTCACCTTGTTGAGATCTAGACTTTAGCTCATTAATATATTTTCTTCCAATGTATTATAAATAGAACCTGGGCTGTGAGGGCTTTGGAGACCTCTGTCAAGGTGAAACTAGAAGAAAGCAAGGTGGAGATCATGACCACTCATCAGGGCTGTTAGATTGTGGGGGGAAAGGTAGCTTGGTGGATAGGAAGAAGAGAGTTTGGGATACCTAGGAGTAGTGGTAGGCATTCAGTGGAGGTTCTTAGGGCTCCCTAGCCAAGCTGCAGAAGCAGTATACAGCCTGATGTGGGGTTTAAGAGTTTGGGATCAACACAAATGTGGCTCTAAGAATTCTTCCTGGTCTATCCTGTTTCTCTGATGTGTCTTATTGGGTCAAGTACTCAAAGAGCAGTTTTATCCTGAGGCTCTTGAAGGTACCATTGAATTTTAAAAAAGTTATTATTTTATACAACCATTCTTTTATTCCACAGCCACAGTCCTCAGCAGAGGGGAGAGGAAGGAAAAATCAGTATGGTGGCCACAGGGAGGGCACAACATCCTGCCTGCATGGTTGGCACTTTGTCCAGGTTAACGTTCTGTGATGCAATGGATTGAATTAAATTAAACCAGCTTGAATTTTCAACATGATGGGAGGATACATAAGAATAATGGATGCCCTCATAGTTCAGGCAAAGGAAGACATCACATTATTTTATTGTTGGGAGTAATAAAAATTGCCCTAATCCTTCAGTGAGCAAATGGCTCTCTGAAAGAGGTGGCGGGGGCAGGCAATGGTTTCAAGGAGAAGAGATTTGCAGGAATTCACTAATGAAGACATGAAAATGTCAAAACACAACTGAAGCATTAAAACATATCCAAGGGCATGGATTTGTAAAAGTGCCTTCTTTAAGAAAATGCCACAGTACATGTATCTCCTAGAACTAATCGTTATTGGAATATGAAAAATAGCCCCTGGTTATAAATTCAAGGGTTACTTATAATGGCATTAGTGGGCCCTGTACATCCTGATAACTGGCCAAATCTTCCCTTAGGAATTTTATGAAGAATTGGCATAAAGGAGGAGGGAGAGATGCTCTCCTTCTTGCCCCTTTAAGTAAAAAAGTCAAGAGTTTTTATTAATGAAGACCATTTAGCCAAGCTACCTACTTGAAAAGTGCATTTCCCAAAAGACAGTCCAAATGGAAGACTATCCGGGACTCCATCAGATCACATGACTTCTTGTAGGTGAACTTGGGAACCCTTTGGGGGCAGGGGCATCCCTCATGTTTCCATTGAGTGTTTCAACATGTCCTTATGCCACAGGGCACAGCTTGAGGAGTGAGGAGTAGGGATGCTAAACTTGAGCCCCATCCATCCCTGTAGGGGTACGCTCTTGCTCAGCTGTATGGAAACCCTTGTAGAGGGCAAACTACACCCTGATTTACGTATTAAAGCATCACACAGGGTCTCAGATTCATTGTAGGAGGTGATGACAGCTGTGGGGACATGCTAAGGTGAGGAGGAACAATGTACAGCTGACATGACCAGATTCGAAGTGCGGACGGAGACTGTCACCCTGGATAATGTCTTCCTTTTTCCTTTTCACTGAGAGTCTCCAATGATCCTGCCAGGATTCTTCTTGGCCTGACTCAGTTCAGTTATCCTCAACAAAGCTCCAAGGAGGGCAGAGAAGGATTCGTGGGTGCCTCTCCATAAATTCAGAAGAGATTATGCCATTCTTGGCTAACTCATTTCTCTTTTCAAGCTCTGGGTATTCTTGTCAATAAAGTGCAGAGTTTATGCAAATAATTTTAAAGACCCCTTCCAGCTCCAGAGTCTGAGCTAAGCAAAGACATATTGTCTATGATTATTTACTTCTACAAACACTCCCAAATAAAATCTAAACTGCCCAGAGAAATACTGGCACATTTGTTAACAATATTTTGTTTGTTGTGAAGTGTGGCAAAGAGTTTTCTTTGTACGAGTACATTTCTTAAAGTAAATTCTAGCTTACTCTAAAAATACAATGTCTATTTTGGCTTTAATTTATAGGAACCCAAACTAAAATGAAAAAAGCATAAATTATTTAATTTCCAGTCAATCCTCAGAAGAGCCCACAGTTAACATAGCATGCATAAACATCTCTGTAGATTTTTCAGGAGGTAATGTTCACGTTAGCCAAAATTGAGTGAGTGGCAAGCCTTCAGCCTATGAGTCATATGTTAGAAAGCTCTGAAATAATAAGTACTAGTTTTTAAATTACCAGTCATTCTTTCAAAGTGGTTATTTAAGGAAAATAAAGAGCCCTTGCCATATCAAAATTCAGCAAAACATACATTTTAAAATTTCAGATAAACCATACAAGCTTGGTCAAATGAGTGAGGACCAATTTTAGAGCGAAGGGCTTGCCGAAAGTCAAGTTTCTGATAACAGTAATATGAAAAAAATATTTTTCTCTCATCCCAGAAAGTTCAATTTACTACATTCTCGTTAAAATCCACAAGGCTTGAAAAATCTTGTGAAAAGAGCACATTTTCAGAGGAATGCACTGGGAGGCTGAACTCCAGTTTGTGCTTGTCTAAACAGAGTTGTGGAGTGATCAAGATACTCCAGAAATACCAATGCTACAAATATTTCACACTGTTTAGGAACATTAGTATGTATTTTTCAGAAAAGTAAAACAATCTAGATGAATTAATATCAAATATGAGAAGTTATTTACTTGAGGGTCTATGCCCTATGTCCAGCTTCAAGTAAATGCCTGCAGTATGCCCAACAGGACCTGGAAAGAATCTCTCCAAGTAACCACTCTGAATTAATTACATTCTTCCAGCCATAAAAAATTAAGGAAAAGTGACCCTAAAGCAAATGGAATTAAAAGGAGAAGACATTTAGCTCAAAATATTTAAACTACTTTTTAGTTTCAAGTAGCATTTCTTGGAACACTGAAAACAAGACTCCAGCTTCAAGTGAGAGTAACAGAATGGTAGCTATCTGTGCAGACAAACCAGGTCATCACATATTGGGAATTCTTGGTTTTCATGTACTGGGGAGTTGAGTATTTAGACATGGGCCACAGAGAGGGTGGTACTTCTGTACAGAAGCAGCTCCATTCTTCTCTCATTTCTCCCTCCATCTGGAGCATCTTTTTCCTTCTGACGGGCTCTGCCACCCCCAGTGTCCCTCTTGGCTTTTATCCACATAGCCCAGCTTACTGTCTTGGCTCTCTGATGGCTCGTTTCTGGGTTTTTGTATCCAAGGGCTCCAGAAGGATTTGGATTGCGGATTACCAAAAATCTGTGCTTATCTTATGTTCTGTCTTTTAATGTTCTTTGCTCCAAGGGAAAATGCCAGTGCCTCAGAGAGGACTCTTCGGGCCACCCTGCCTTAAATAGTCTCCCATTCCCCTTACAATCAGGGTCCCCAGTGACCAAAACGTAGAGAGAGAGTTGAGTGGAGAATGGCAAAACTGAATCCCCAAACTGATGAATAATGACCTTGCAAGGAGCAAGTGGGGAAGAAAGAAGCCCAACGCCCTCTTCTTCTGCTCTGCCACCTCCTGCCATCGGCACAGACCAAAGTGGACGAAGCATATGGAAGGCAGATCTGGATCGAAGAGAGGTTTCCTCACACCAACTTCACTCTCTGCCTCTTTATTCTTTTTTATTCCTCTCAGAGCCTCTGACATCATGCTCAACGGTATCTTTCATTGGTGGATTATTTCCGTGGTGGGAAGAAAGCTTTATGAAACAGGGACTTCACTTTGGATTCTTTATTGTTTTCTAGACTACTGCTTGATGCAGAGTGTGTCCTCATTAAATATTTGTGAAGGAAAGGAAAAAAGAATGAAAAAAAAGGAAGGTAGAAAAAAAGAAATATAAAGAAAGAAAATAAGAAAATTTCCACTTATGTAGACTCCCAGAAAGATTTGTTGTTTGCCTCCTGGTGGTGTGTGAGAGGGTTTGAGGTAGCCTGTGGATAGCTGCTTTTTAATTTACTTATTATGCATTTATCTTAAGCATTAATGGATGACTTTTTCCTCCTGGTGCATCTTGAAAGGGTATCTAAATATAAGAAACTAAGTTCCAGAAAACTATTAGGTACATATTATTAAAAGTAAACAATGAAGTATCCATAAATGAAGTTTGGGGAAAGATAGAGGGAACTGTTCCCCCTCACTCCATGTTTTTATAAATAATAATAACAAGTGTGACCCTTTGTCTCTTCATAGTGTTTAAAGCTGTTCAAATATGCTTCACACCTACTATGTGCTCTTAAAACACTATTTGCCAGAGAGCATAAAATGTGTTGTCCAGTGTCCTGGGTTCAGTTAGGAAGAGATTCAGGAATATGGTTCAGGTGTTCTGGTGTGAGAATAGTTCTCCCTTATCATGCTTAGCAGGTGCTTCCCAAGAAGATGAGTGTGCTGTGTCTGTTTCTCTAGGATGGGAGCACTAACTGCACCAGCTGGATTGCCCTGGCTCAGCCAAGCTCCCCAGTCTTTAGAGGTTCTCTCTGTGCCTTGGTTTCTTCATCTGTAACCTGCTATAACAATAACTCTTCTCTGGTTGGGCTGTAGCAAGAACTGAAGAAATTAACACACACATCTAGAAAAGTGTCTGGAACAGAGTGTATTGTTTTTCTAATGTGGGAATATGTCTCATCAGCTGGAATTCTAGCCTGCCCACTTTTCTTTTCCTTTCCCTGCTATGTGTGCAGAGAAAGACTTGAGAAGCATATACCCTAGACCAAAAATGTACTGGGGCACTCGACATTGACTTATAGCCATTGGAGTACTGACAAATGCATTTTAATAATTCAACTCTGAGTGAGTGGACATTTCATAGATGTGGGAGAGGAGAAGAGAATCTACTGAAATGAGACAAAATGTGCATGCCACGACTATCAACTCTGGGATAATGCAAAAAAGTATAGATTTTGATGTGAAGCATAAAGTAATTCTATTAATACTAATGGTGCCTGCATTTTTCACTTCTTTCTCTGAGGGTGTGCATTTGAATTTATTTGCCATATGGAATATTCTCTGATGTGCCATGCATCTGGTGTTGGCTGAACTTGCCTAAACTTTGTTGTATTATATACAGTGAAGTCATTTTTATAAATTTGCATAAAGTTACACATGGCTATATGTAATCTCTGAACAGTGTTCGTTCCTACCTAACAGAAATGTTATTTTCCTCCTTCCACTGTTTTAAGAAATACTTTTTTTTTTTTTTTACAATTCTTTTTGTTTTTTCTTTTTAGGGCCAATACCTGTGGCATATGGAAGCTCTCAGGCTAGGGGTCGAATTGGAGCTATAGCTGCCAGTCTACACCACAGCTACAGCAACAAAGGATCTGAGCTGCGTCTGCGACCTACACCACAGCTCATGGCAACAATGGATCCTTAATACACTGAGCGAGGCCAGGGATGGAACCCTTATCCTCATGGTTCCTAGTAGGGTTTTTTCCCACTGAACCACGATGAGAACTCTTACAACTCTTATTTCTTCTCCTTCTGCACCTTTGGTCAACAATGAGATGAAGCTACTAAGTACAGCCAATTAGCAAACACAAAGTCTTCCAACTATGGAATATACTCAATGATTCTATGAGTCCCCACATATTTTTTTCCAGCTATTTTTTTTTTTTTAGACTGGACAACATGAATAAGAAGCAGGGGATTTGGACTGGCAGAGGACCCCTCTACATACCTCCATGTAGTTAAGACAACCACACTCTTATCCCAGTTCAAGGGGATAGATCTAGAATGAATGATGGCATCACATCTGTCAGAAGGAAAATGCATAAGGTAACAAAAAAGTAAACAAACAAATAGGAGTTCAAAGTGTCAACCACGTTGTTCTGAGAGAGAGAGAGTGATCTTAATGCTGAGTGGGGACAGTCTAGGTCTGATTGTAGTGGTGTCTTCAAAGATGACAATACCAGAGCTATTGAGTATTTGGATATCAACTACAATCCATTCTGGAAAGTCTTTAGACGAAAAAAAAAAAAAAAAGAAAAAAAAAAAGAAAAGAAAAGGCTCTGGTGGCCTCTTAAGGCCTCTATTTTATTAATGATATTCTGCAATAGGAGATTCAATTCGATTTTTTTTTTTTTTGGTTGGGGCATTAATGTGAGAATTTTTTCCATTCGGGTAAGTCTAATTGGAAACTTTTGAAAAGAAAAATACGCAAAAACTAATCAGTCAATCATTGCCTATTCATGATGTTTTTACAGCAAAAAAAAAAATCCAATTTTTTCACCTGTATGATGAAAAATGTCTTTATTTATCAGAATTCCTTGTGAACTCATCTAGTTGAGGGCTTTTAAAAATGGCCCCAATAAGTCTTAAGCCTTCAGACATCACTCTGTGCGAAGATGGGGAAGATAAATAAAATGCCAACCCAGGGGACTGGGCTGGATTTGGGCTTGACTGGGTTAGTGGAGCCAGAGACCTTGAGCAAACACGAGCTAGAGCATGTTGAGATCAGCACCAGAACTACCTAATCCAGTGGGATGGAGGACTGACTGACTGGACCATCAGGAGCTAGACAGATTAAGGACTGAAGAGAAAACAAGTTGTGAAGAATTTGGCCATGGAGAGAGCTTGGATTTTCTCTTTTTTTTTTTTTTTTTTTTTTTTTTTTGGTCTTTTTAGGGCTGCACCTGTGGCATATGGAGGTTCCCAGGCTAGGGGTTGAATCAGAGCTGCAGCCGTCGGCCTGCACCAGAGCCACAGCAATGCTAGATCTGAGCTGCGTCTGCGATCTACAGCACAGCTCACGGCAACGCCGGATCCTTAACTCACTGAGCAAGGCCGGGGATCGAACCCGCAAGCTCATGGTTCCTAGTCGGATTTGTTTCTACTGCATCACGATGGCAACTCCCTTCTCATCTTCTTAATGAGAATAATGATACTACATAATTCATAGGGCTATTGTGAGAAGTGATTGGGATAATAAATATAAAACTCTTAGCAAAGTGCCTGCAAGTCAACAATTTCAGCTTTGTTTTTGCTTTTCTAATAATAATATTATGATAATTAATAATACGATCGAGGCATCACAAAGGAGGAACAGATCTTCCTGTGATGAAGCATTTCAATACTTCTTTTGTAACTTATTTAAGAATCCTACCTACAGCTAATCTTGAATGTCTGAGGGAGATTTGGGCAAAGGGCAGAAGGAGTTTTAAAAATTTTATTTTCTACAGTACCACAGGTGATTTGGGAGTAAAGAAACAGACAGGATAACAGATGAAGAAATTTCAATGAGGCAGAAAAATGCAGCTCTGAGAGCTTCTCCAATTTTATACCAGGGCTGGCCTGCATTTCTTCTGGAATTAGTATTTCGGTCACATGCACGGTTCTCCAAATGCGTCTCATTATGCCACTAGGCATATTCCCCTTACCAGATGTGACGTGGGTTAAGTTTCAGGTCTGGTCTTTTCGTTTTGTTTTGTCCATGAACAGGAGACAGTGACTATCGCTCTACCCTGGGTATCTGCAGAATGACTTGAATAAGCCCATCATTGCCAGGGCAGAGCTTCCAGCAGCCAGAAGCCCTGAGTTGGATCGAACCTTGATGATGACATTTGTAGTGATACCCACTGAAGGGTCCTACTCTTGTTAGTTGAACTGCGTCTTCTCAAAATTCAAATGTAGAAGTCCCACTCCTCACCATCTCAGCATCCCAAGCATGCTACTGTATTGGGAAATAAGGTCTTTAGAGATGTGATTAAGTTAAAATTAGACCTTTAGGGAGTTCCCGTCGTGGCGCAGTGGTTAACGAATCCGACTGGGAACCATGAGGTTGCGGGTTCGGTCCCTGCCCTTGCTCAGTGGGTTGACGATCCGGCGTTGCCGTGAGCTGTGGTGTAGGTCGCAGACTCGGCTCGGATCCTGCGTTGCTGTGGCTCTGGTGTAGGCCAGTGGCTACAGCTCCGATTCGACCCCTAGCCTGGGAACCTCCATATGCCGCGGGAGCGGCCCAAGAAATGGCAAAAAAAAAAAAAAAATTAGACCTTTAGGGTGAGGCCCTACACTTCCACAAGACTGGTGTCCTTTTAAGAAGAGGGAAGACGCACACAGAGAAAAGGTCGTGTGTGGACACAGCTGAAATGTGGCCACCTTCAGGGCCAGGACAGAGGCCTTGATCTTGAACTCCTGCCCTTCAGAACTGTGAGAAAATACGTTTCTGTTGTTTATGCCACCCAGTCTCTAGTATTTAGTTATGGTAGCCCCAGCAAAATGAATACACCTACCTTTGTCCAGAAACTTCTGCCTGATCTCTCACACTGGATGGGAGTCCAAGTTCAAGAAATACGAAGAAGTAAGGCTCAGAATCCACCTGTCTGTAGTCAGATTTTCTAGTCACAAGCCTGGTGGAGCAACCCTGTCAGCGGGAGACACATGTCACAGTCTCCCAGTCAGACCCAGGCTGTGGTTACAAAAAACGATGCTCCAGTGTAATCCCAAGCCATAAGACTATGCTCTCAGAAAACATGATACAACCCTTTGGAAACACCCTTGACTTTGCTGTCACTCATAAAGATATTCATGTACACACGAGTGTATGTGTGTGCCCATGTGTATACATTCACACACGCAAGTATACACAGATGTCCACATCTTTCAGGAAATAAAACAAACTCACACAAGCCTCGCTCACTGCAATATCCCAAAGTCACGAGGAGTCATCCTTCACCAGAACAAGAGGACGTCTGAGAAAACCACCGAGAATATGTGCAATCCATCTTTCTCTGTGTTTTCTCTCTCTCTTCTCACTGGACCACTGCTGTTATGCCTGGACATACTACTGTCAGATGCTACTGCTTGTCTTGAGTTCTTCTTGGAGCTGCAATGGTATTTTTATAAAGCCTTAGGAGTGATTCGAAGAAGCTTCCTGTAGTGCCTCACATTAAGGGGGAAAAAAAGGTCCAGTGAGGTTAGGAATTCTAATAATATGTCTATGATCCTGGAAAATCCACCCAGTGGCTTGTGAAGGCTGCACTTCTCTCTGCTCAGTCACCAGGGGGAATGACCGTGACTCCCCCCCTCTCCTCCCCAGCAGTCAGGGACCTGCTGGCTATGCTACCTTCCCCATCCCTGGGGGAGGGAATGCTGCGTCCCATGAAGTCAAGCGAGGCCGTCCATCTCCCGTCTGGCTGGAAGTGCAGCTGGTCCTGGAAAAGAGCACAGCACTTCATCATCCTTTTCATTGCTTGTAATGTGCTGAAAAACATAGTCGGCTCCTCACTTAAATCACAAAAATCACAGGCAGCACCAGTTAATAGGGAATCCACATGTCAGCTCCTCCCAGCTGTGTGCTAAGGGAAGCCAGAAACGGCCCCGCTTCTCAATTAGGTGAGAGTGAGTTTGGTCTGAAGGGTGTACAGGCACCTCTTTCTTCCACCCAGACACCCGCCCGCCTGCCCTGCTTCTCTCGTTAACGTGAGCTTGCAATTAAGACGCGATGCTCTCAAGACGCAAGCGCTCCCTTAGACGGAGGATGTGTCTGTGCCTTTTCCTCCCTTTGTGGAAATGCTGCTGCCCATTTGAAAAATGCAGAAATAAAGCTGTCAGTTTAGGCACGTTAAATCATGAAATGATGAGAACAAAGCCACTCAAGGAGCCTGTCTCCCAACAACGAACCTCCAGAGGGACATTTTCCTGTCAGGGAAGCTCTTTCTGGAAGTGTCCACCTTTGGAAATATTTTTGCACTCTTGAGAGAGGCATTAAATTTTATTAAGTCTAAATGAAGTTTATTTTACTTTTATGTGTTTTAATCTATATTTGAACGCCAAGGGAGCTGTTATCGATGGACACATCTCAGTCCTGCGTGAGCGCGAGCAAATGATGCAGCAGATCGAGCTGGCTTCTTAAACACTATCCATTAGCATGTTGAAGGCATCTGAGCAGTAAAACCATCCCGCAGATATTTATGAATGTGAGACTCTGTAGCTGAGATGACCATGCACGGCAGATCTATGGAGGGAGAAATTAAATCAAAAGAGATGAATACGTGTCTGGCGAGCCTGAAATAAATGTATGAATGCAGAAAGAATATAAACAGGGAGAACGAGAACAGGAAAGGGACAAATAAACAAGAGATTACGGATTTTAGCAAATAGCAACAGCATTATATTTTCTTTTTTATTAGGAGTCTTGCTTCCAAGGGATTTAAGCTGAATGTTTGATCAGTTATTCATTTACCAAATACATATAGGGTACCTACCAAGTGCCAAGCACTCACTGGACACGACGTATAATAATATACTTCCTGATTTGTAGATATCGCTATGTGGTGGGGGAGTGAGATTCTGACTTAATTGTAAAAGCTCGAAAGATATGAAGGAAAGTACCTCGAAGAAAAAGGAACCCTAGCTGAGGCTCGGGGTTGGGCTCAGTGCTGGGGATACTGGAGAAAGGCTTTCTAGCTGGCACAGTGAGAACATAAGAAAATCGTTTGGGGCGGGGTGTGATGGCGAGGAGACCTGCGGGGTCAAAGCACGGGTCCAGGTGGGCTGGACAGTCTGGCGCATGGAATCTGATAGCGCTGGGGATGGTGGGAAATCCCACGTGACAGGCACCGATGATGAAATGCAGATAACGGGAAGGAGCTGAAGCCCAGGAGGTGGACCGGGCTGGCCCAACCTGAGGCATTTCCTTGTATCTTGTAATCATGGTGAGTTCACTGAAGTCGCTGAGCGGACATGAGCAGTTTCGTTTTTCCTGCAAGACCCTCCTGCTAAGCAGCATAGGGGATGGGCGGAAGCAGATAAGTGGCTCCAAATGGAAGATTTTACAATAGTTTCAACCAGCTTAACACCTTTTCCTTATCCTTCCTAACCAAGCAACGCGGGTCTGCCGTTACACACAAACTAAGCCCTCAGGAAATTGTTCCAGGGTCTGCCTTTAATCTCCATCCTGCCTGCTCTCTCTGGCGCCTGCTCCGGTGCTTTAACTGGTGTCACTTCTCTCTGTCCCGTGGGGGATGGCACTGCCCGTAGGAAGGAGAGGAAGATTTGGGAGACTTTTTTTTTTTTTTTTTTTTTTTGCCTTTTTTTGCTATTTCTTTGGGCCGCTCCCGCGGCATATGGAGGTTCCCAGGCTAGGGGTCCAATCGGAGCTGTAGCCACCGGCCTATGCCAGAGCCACAGCAACGCGGGATCCGAGCCGTGTCTGCAACCTACACCACAGCTCATGGCAACGCCGGATCGTTAACCCACTGAGCAAGCGCAGGGACCGAACCCGCAACCTCATGGTTCCTAGTCAGATTCGTTAACCACTGCGCCACGACGGGAACTCCTTGAGAGACATTTTTGAGGTACAGGCAACAAAAAGTTTTTATCAGCTTCATTCACTTAGTCCACACACTGAGAGAAATTTGGAGATAGCTTTGGTAACTATCTTTATTTTTTCTTTCCTATTTCTTCTCGTCCAAGCCCAAACTCTTGGAATTTTAACCTAGGTGTGATGTTACAGATAGGTCTTTTGTGTGGGTGTGTATGGATTGCTCAAGGCCCGTCAATTCAGGAATTCTAGCTTTTGCTCTCTCCCCAAACTTCTTTCTCCCCTACAGTTTCTATAAGGACCATGGGAATGTGTTGTGCATCTAAAGAGGTATTTGCAGAGTAAAAGGAACAAATCCTATTACCCAAAGGTACCACGAATATCTACTGGGCACAGCTCTAAAGTCTTGGCTTGACTTCAATCGTTTAAGCCCACAGTGTTAGGTGTTTCATTCACATTATCTCTTTTAATCATTAAAAAACACATCTTATGGTATAAGTGCTATTGTTCCCATTTTATAGATTTGGACATTGAGGTCCTTTACAATTTCAAGCGGATGGAAAACACCTTTTATATAGGAAACCTCTTTTATAGTCTTCAAAATCATTTTACAGACAGCAAACTTTTTTCAGATGCATAGATGTATACCATTCTAGATTCTCAGAATGAGAGGAATTTCGTGGGTAACGTTTCCAGCCCTGCAGGTGCAGCTTCCATATGTGTCCTGGGCCTAGAACATATCAATTTGTTGAGTCAGGCCCTCACTGACCACACTGACTGCTGATTCCTCAGCTAGATAGTCACCCAAGTTCCAGGTGTTCTGCCTGTCCTGTCATCTTTCCATGTTTGGTTTCAGGACTTTACCTGCCTGGGAATTCACTCTGCTCCTGAAACAACCTATTCTGTTGTATATTTGGTTTGTGAAATTTCTTATATTGAGCCTGAATCTATTTCCCTCCCACTGACAATCACTGGTCATGATTTTATCTCATGAGATCCAGATCGTCTAGAACAAATTTCATCTTTCATGGGACATTCATTCAGTTATCAGCAGAACATTTTCCCCCCTTGGGTAAATTTCCACTCCTTTCTACCTACTCTCTTCTCTTCTGGCTTTATCTCCTGTATTTTATTTTTTTTTATCTTTTTAGGGCATATGGAAGTTCCCAGGCTAGGGTTGAATTGGAGCTGTAGCTGCCAGCCTACACCACAGCTCATGTCAACCCTGGATCCCTAACCCACTGAATGAGGCCAGGTATTGAACCCGAATCCTCATGTATCCTAGTTGGTTTCTTTACCACTGAGCCACAACGGGAACGCCTCCTTTCTTCTTTATGAGGCCCCGTTTCAAAGCTCCTTAGTATCTCAATAACTGCTCTCAGGTTTCTCACATCTAAACACACCTCCCTTCGTCTTTGTGAACATTTACATGCAGTGCCTGAGACTCTGCAAATCTCCAAGCCTGCCCTTGTTCCAAGGAGGGCCAAAAGGAGTTATCAGTCACCTCCCCCTCACCTTTTATTAATTCATAATATTTGCCATCACATCCTTGGGCTGGTGTCTGTATGCCCTGCCAGAGAACAAGAGGAACAAAGACCATGAACTCTGTTTGTTTTCAGTAGTATCTGCAGCAGAGCGCCTAGTATGAATACGTGTGCGAAAAATATCTGTGGAGTAAATAAATGACCAATTGAAGGAACATGTGCACTGCTGTGAACACACTGAACCGGAGCACTGGGTTTTCTAAATAGCACTGAACGAGTAGTAACTTTAGAGACTCGCTAGGCTCATCAGCCCGTTTTTGGTAAAGAAAACGGAGACCAGAGAAGTCAATGATTTGCTTAAGGTCACACAGCAGAGCTGAGAACAGACTGAACCAACTGAACCTACGGAACCCCACTTCAGAGCCAGTGAGTGCAAGGGCAGGCCTCGGTCTCAGGGGGGGTCTGGTGATGGTAGCAGTCGTGATGAGACACGTTACAACCTCTGAAGCCCAGGGCTCTTGGGCAAACCACAGGGAAGCAGCCATCGCAGCCCAGGCCTCACTCCAGGTCAGGAGCTAACTCTGTGGCGCGGGTTTTGTTCAAGGCAGTTTGAGGCCCCAGCTGTGTATTCAGGGCTTTTCCAGGGCCTGCATAAAGCCCAAATATTGATTTAGCATCGCTCCTCTAAGATCTCCTCCGCTGCCCTGGGAAAGGACTGACAAATAAGAAACAGCCAGGGATGTACCCAGAGAATTATTCTGGGGAAATGAAATGAAGTGTTGGCAGTGCAATGAAATAAAGTCCGTTTTTGTTCTGCTCAAGATCACTGAGAGGCAGGCAGGAAGCAAACAAAGCCAAACGGGATGTCAGTGCCTGCGTCCCCTGTATGTGTTATCCAGAGATGCGCCTGGCCTGATCACAGGAGAGTTAACAGCTCTCATGCCATAAACAGCACGGATCCGTATCCTCCCTCGGAGACCCAGAGGGGGATTCTGCAGTCGTATTTTATGGCCTGAAACAATGTATCATAGAAGCCCCTAATCCGATGGTAATGGTCCAGTCTGTCGCTCTGAGTCACCCAAATGCCAACAGCAACGGGAGGGATGCTTACCCAGGCAGGCTTTGTGGTTGCGCACGATCGTGACTTCATTCCTTCCTCACTACAGCTACTCTGCCCATTCTCCAGGTGAGGGCATCGAGGTGTGGAGAGTGCCAGTTTTGAAATCACACCGCCTTATGCTAGAGCCAGTGTTCTTTTTAAAAAAATTTATTTTATTGACGTACAGTTGATGTACAATATTGTGTTAATTTTTGATTGTGGCAAAGTGATTCATATATACACACACACACACATATAACTGAAAATATATACAACATATAACGTTTTCATATTCTTCTCTGCCATAGTTTATTACAGCATATTGAATATAATTCCTCAAGGTACACAGTAGGACCTTGTTGTTTATCTATTTTATGATAAAGTGGTTTGTATCTGCTAATCCCAAACTCCCAATCCATCTCTCCTTCATCCCCACCACCCACCCCTTGGCAACCACAAGTCTGTTCTCCATGTCTGTGAGTCTGTTTCTGTTTTGTAAACAAGTTTGTTTGCCCCATGTTTCATAGTCCACCTATAAGCGATGTCATGTGATAGATGTATGTCTATCTGGGTCTGACTACTTCACTTAGTATGATAAGCTCTAGGCCCATCCATGCAGCTGCAGATGGGATTATTTCATTCTTTTTTATGGCTGCGTAATAGTCCATTGTATATACGTACCACATGTTTTCATTCATTCCTCCTTTGATGGACACTTAGATGGCTTCCATGTCTGGGCTGTTGTGAATTGTGTAGAGCCAGCATTATCAACCCTGTGCTCTTACATTCACATAATGTGTTGGGAACATGAGTGTCAATCTAAGTGTGTCTCTCCTTCTGTTTTAGGCAAACCTTTAGCTTCAGGATCTTTACGCATTACTTTCTGCTTTGAATGTCTTTATTTTTATTTTTGCTTTTAGTGCTGCATGTGTGGCATATGGATGTTTCCAAGGGAGGGGTTGAAAGGGAGCTGCAGCTGCTGGCCTATGCCACAGCCACAGGGACTCGGGATCTGAGCTGCATCTTTGACCACCACCACAGCTCACAGCAATGCCAGATCCTTAACCCACTGAGCAGGGCCTGGGATTGAACATGCATCCTCATGTATACTAGTCGGGTTCATTTCTGCTGGCTGCAATGGGAACTTCATGCTTTGAATGTCTTTCCAACCCACCTACCCCCAACTTTATCTGGTTTCTACTCATTCTTCTGGATTCCATGCAGGTGCCCCTGCATCCAATAAGCCATCTCTGGTCCCTACCTCTCACCTGCCTTTGCACAGTATCTCCATCACATTTTTGCCATTAAATTAATGATTTAATTTGCCTAATATCTTGTTTCTCCCGTTGCTAGAGGGTAGAGCCCTTGAGTTCAAAGGCCATTACTTATTGAGCCTGTGTCCCTGGTACCTGGCATAAATAGGTGTTCCTCCTGGGTTTCGTTTACTGCATGAGACATAGACCCTGGAACAACTGGTAATTAATAGGATTATGTTTTCCAATCATCAGACAGTGGGAGGTAGTTTAAAAAAATTACCTTCCTCCAGGATGGAGGTTTTGCTTTCATCAGTACATCCAGCAGAGCACCTGGCCAAAGTAGATATGCCATAAAGTGAATTCAAAGGACCCAGACAAATCCTACCAAAAATGGACGCAACCAAAAAAAAAAAAAAAAAAGATATGACCAGTCTCAGAGGGAATGCAGAAGGCTGTTCAAGGCGGCCACACCTAGCAAGAATGATTTGACCCCCTGGAGAGAGATCTGGGTTTAAATTCCAGCTATGTCACTGCTTGGCACTTGATCTAGCAATTACGTCTCTGAAACTCAGTTTCTTCATCTGAAAAAAAAAAGGGGGGGGATGCTAATAATGCCAACATTATAGGTTGGTTGTGAGAATTCTTTACACCACTATGTATAAGACTTTAAGCAGGAAGCTCAGCATCACGTTAGCACCAATAAATATAGCTACATACTCCTCTCTTTCCCAAAAGATTTGTGAAAGTCTTGAAATATATTCTTCTTGAAAAATGTTGCTAATCTGATATGTAGGTGGAGGTGACTACGTGTCTATGATTCTACATCCATAGTCTATAAATTGTGGAACTGATTTTTTCAGGTTGACTTCTAGGCATATGCAAAATCTTCTTCCACAGGCATTCTCCAGTAGAATTCATCACTTGAACACAGTACATTTTTTCCTTTTTTTTTTTATGGCTGCACCCATGACATATGGAAATTCCTGGGCAAGGTATTGGATCTGAGCCTCAGTTGTGACCTACGCCACAGCCACAGCAACACTGGATCCTTTAAGCCACTGTAGATTGAACCCATGACTCCACAGCTACCCGAGCTGCTGCAGTTCGATTCTTAACCCACTCACCACAGTGGGAACTCCCACAGTGCATTTTATAATTTATTTTATTTATTTCCTTATTAATTAATTAATCAATCAATTTATTGCTTTTTAGGGCCACACCCTTGGTATACAGAGGTTCCCAGGCTAGGGGTTGAAGATGCTGGCCTATGCCACAGCCACTGCTATGAGGGATCTGAGCTGCGTCTGCAACCTACACCACAACTCACGGCAGTGCCGGGTCCCTGAACCATTGAGTGAGGCCAGGGATCAAACCCGAATCCTCATGGATACTAGTTGGATTCATTTCCACTGTGCCACAATGGGAAGTCCGCATTTTATAATTTATATTTTATGATTTTTTTTTGTCTGTACCTATGGCATGTAGAAGTTCCTAGGCCAGGGACTGAACTCACACCACAGCAGTGGCCCTAGCCACAGCAGTGACAAAGTTGGATCCTTAACCCTATGAGCCACCCGGGAACTCTGATGACAGTTTTTATATTGTGTGTTCTTTCTTTACTGTGAGTTACCTAGGGCAAGAATTATCTCTAATTCACCTCTTCTTGGGATTTGTATGCAACACAGTGTCTGGCAGACTGTAGATATGTTTTATTTATTTATTTATTTATTTTATTTTAGCACTTATCCCAACTGTTCTTGAAAGTATTTTTAAAGTGTAATTATGTTATACATATATATGTGTGTGTGTGTATATATGTTTTTCCTAAGAGGTTCTGAGGATCAGAACGAGTTAAAAGACTCAAAGAAACTGCCTACCCATTAGTGCTCATTCAATTTTACTACCAACAATACTGGGACCTTGGAAAACATAGCACAAATTTTGCTATTAGTCTCCATGGGACTTTGGAGACAACCACCCCCTCCATGTCCATGTCTACCACTGTTCATATGTTGGGAGGGGCTATTCTAGGATGTGGATCACACATGTGACAGCAGGGAGTCACACGGCTGTGCAGTCACCACCGTTATCACCCTAATGTCTCCCACAGGGTCAAGCATGCAGCAAATACTCAGAAATGATTGATCTTGAGTGCTTTCAATCACCAGATAGGGAAAGAAGAGTTGTAGGAAAGAACCCCATGGGGCCTTTGTTTCCCAGCCATAGGTATGTGTGACACTTAACTTCCTTTGTCAGTGGTTCTCAGACTTCAGCGCACATAAGGGTCACCTGGAAAAGTTGTTAAGATGCAACCTGAGGTAAGGATGGATGAGACAAGCATAGGTGCTGATAGAAATTCTATTCTGGCAGGAGAGCATGCTGGCTATTCCAGGGTAACCTCAACAAAACTGCTGACCTTGGATATAAGTCCAGCAAGCTTATGAAGGGTCATGCAGGTAGGCAGTCTCGGGATCCAGACAGGGGAAAAAACACCAGGCAGCCTATTAGCATGTTGTGGTCCCTAATCATTGGATTGAACATGGGGAAAAGACGTGGGTCTCTGGGAGATGGATTGACTGGAGTCAAGCAGGACTCCTCTTTCGGAGGCATGGTGGTGCCAAGAACCATAACAAGTCAGAGTTCAGAAACAGTAACTAGCACTGAGATGGAGACTGATGAGCTGCCTCATTTTTCTTTATGGCACAGACAGAGTTCAAGCATCTTTCCACTGTAGCACGCTCTGCCTCTTGCCTTGCTGTCATCATGCTACGTTGCCTTGATCTGTTTATGCTACCTTCTCCCTCGCTAAATGGTGAGCAACATGAGAGCATAGGCCATGTAGTATTATTATTGTTATTTTATTATTTGTCTTCATGTCTCTGGTTCTTATCTCAGAGCCTGGCACCTGATACCTGTTTACTGAACGATGGCATGAGTGAACGGATGGGTGATTTGATTTGAAAGATTTATTTTCCTTCCTTCTCCCAAAGCCCTGATTAGGAGAGAGGTGTTTACATGCCTCTGGTAGGAAAGCAGGGCCTTCCTGGGAGCTGGAGCGGGTCTGAATGTATGGGTGGGGATTAAACGGTCCCACTGTGAGAAAAAGTAAACCAAAGAGACGGGTACCAGAAGAGGAAACACTTGGAACACCTAGTCATTGTTCGTTGACGCCTTGGTGTGGCTGAATTGATTATTCTTTTTTAAAATTAATTAACTAATTAATTTATTTTTAGCACAGATTTCAGAGGGTTAAGTGAGGATAAAAAGTTTATATTTATAGTATATTTTTTGCAGTTACCTTATTCTTATTTTCAAATTTAATCCTTATAAGAGTTGTTAAAACCGATTTATTATTGCTCCTTTAAAGATGAGGAAACTGAATAATTTGCTTAAGGGCACAATGCTGCCCCTAGGGGAAGTCTAGAGGTGGAGTCCCCACTAGTGAGTGCTTACCTTCACTTGGGGCCCCCGGGGATAGAAGGGGATAATGAATGCCCTGGATGCCTGGGAAGCAGGCGTTCTGATCTCACATTTCTCTTCTGTACCTTTTATACACACAACAGGACCACCCAGACGTGGAAAACCTCCTAGGACAAATTTCATCGATCCTCAATTTGTTTCTCACTGAGAATTCTGGGTATTCCCTATGGCTTCTCTGTAGTTTTATCATCCTGATTCATTTAGTTTTCAGCCACAGGGAAAAATGGTATTCATGCCGTTAATAATGAGCAATCTGGGGCACACATATTCTGTGGCATTTAGTAGCAGGGACAAAGAATACTAAAAATATAATTAGCTTTTTTTGAGTAACTGGAAGTATGCTGTCCTTTCCCATGTACTCTCGTAACTCCTCTTCACATGAACTCTCTTAAAGCAGATATTATTGACACCTCCTATTGGCAGATGAAGAAAAAAAGGTTCAAAAGGCTAACTTAGCTCTATCACTTTCAAGCTCTGACCTTGGATGATTCTTTCTGACTTCAACACCCATGTCCTTTGGGTTACAGCGTGCCTGGATCGGGGGTTGCTAATCCATTTGAGGAGGTAGACTGTAGATGTACAAATAAACCCAATAATTGACATACGTGCTTTAAGAGATGCTCCGAAACACCGGCAGGGCTAATCAGTTTTTTAGCCAGAGAAGCTGGTAGTGTGGAGGTGATAAAATTGGGACTTGCATGAGAAATAGTCTGTAAAGAAAATGTCCTGCTTTGCGTATTAAAACACTTTGAAATTTAAGAAACAAACAAGTGGAATGAAAAACCAGTTCACTGTATGCAGCTTCCCTTAGCCTCGTGTCCATCGCCTCCTATGCTTCCTCGGGACTTGCCTTCTTCCTACACTGTACTGTTGGCTGCTACGCCTGGGTTCACGTTCACCGTTAAAGTGATGGTCCATCTGTTCCCAATGAAAGGTACAAATATTCTGATGCAAACCTTGAATAGAGAACTGTCACATGGTTAAGGCAGAGCTGTCAAACATCTTCTCTTCTAAAGGCCAGGATACATTTTTAGCCATGTGTTCCTGTGTCTGTGTTGCTCACTCAGGGCTGTGCTATAATCAAGAATATTTCAGGAAATTTCCTGCTGGTGCTGGAGGAGTTTGATCTAACTGGCAATCATTACACATAGGAGAACATTCAATAACTTATGGTAACATTTAAAATCCACTCTTTAGACAACACCATCTTCACAAGTTTTATTTTCCCTTCCTTGCATTATATCTTTTTTGACTGATCTGTCTTCTTATAAATTACCAAAACATGCTTTCAAAAATCTGTTCTTTTTGGAGTCCCCACTGTGGCTCAGTGGGTTACAAAACTTGACTAATATCCAGGTGGATGCAGGTTCGATCCCTGGCCTCTCTCAGTTGGTTAAGCATCCGGTGTTTCCATGAGCTGTAGGTTGCAGACATGGCTCGGATCCCAAGTTGCTGTGGCTGTGGCATCGCCGGCAGCTGCAGCTCTGATTCAACCCTTAGCCTAGGACCTTCCATATTGGACAGGTATATAAAATAAAAAAATAAAAATCTATTCTGTTCTTTTTGCTTTCTTTTCTCAGAGGTTTTTTAAAATTATGGCTTCGGACAATGCTGCAATTGTCTGTCCTGAGCAACTTGGAGGCTGTCCATTGTGTTAGCTCTGGGATTTGGAGACTTGAGCCTAGTTTGAATTGTAGTAACACAACTTAGTACCACACAAACTTTTTTTTTTTTTTTTTTTTTTTTGCTTTTTTTAGGGGCTGCACCAGAGGCATATGGAAGTTTCCAAGCTAGGGGTCTAATGGGAGCTACAGCTGCTACCTGCCTACGCCACAGCCACAGCAATAGCAACACAGGATCCGGAGCTGCGTCTGTGACCTACACCACAGCTCAAAGCTCATCTCAATGACTGACCCCTGACCCACTGAGCGAGGCCAGGAATTGAACCCGAATCCTCACGGATACTAGTTGGTTTCACTTCTGCTGTGCCACAATGGGAACTCCACACAAACTTTTTTTTTTTTTTTTTTTTTTTTGCTTCTTAGGGCCGCACCCATGGCATATGGAAGTTCCCAGGTTAGGGGTCGAATTGGAGCCATAGCTGCTGGCCTACACCACAGCCACAGCAACATGGGATCCAAGCCATATCCAAGACCCATACCACAGCTCACAGCAACGCCAGATCCCCGACCCACTGAGCATGGCCAGGGATTGAACCTGAATCCTCATGGATACTAGTTGGATTCATTTCAACTGTTCCCCACACAAACTTTTTAATAATAGTTTTCACATTTGTAAACTGGGCTGGTAATAGCACTGATTTCATTGAGCTGGTGTTACATCAAATGAAATAATGCTTGCAGAAGGCTCAGTTATTCCTGGTACACAGGGAAATGTCCAGAAAATGTTAGTTATTATGAAGTTTTCTTGCACAATTCTTGGTACATAGCAGATACTTGAATTTGTTAAACGGTGGAAGAAGACATAAATCCTGGAGCAAATGTGTGACTGATTTAAGAACCCACAGTTAGTGGCAGAGCTGAACTATGGTCCACCTCTTTCAAACCAAGGCTTCTTTCTTTCTCTAGCCAACTAACTTTTCTTCTTTTAAAAATGCCATTTGTCCACATTTGACTCTTCGAAAGGAGGTTCGTGTGATTTCTATTTGTTTTTATTCATATTTATTTTTGTTTGTCAAGGCAAGGCCTCGGACTTCCAAAAAATTGCTTTGTAAAAAGCCATAAAATACAGATTGACTGTCACTTAACAGATGTTGAAAACCGATAATGCAAAAACAGAGGGGCTAGGCAATTGCATATCCAGCGCCAGTAAGCCGAAGCCACAGACACTGGTTGAACTTCTTGTCTGGCTGTGTGTGTATATGTGTGTGTGTGTGGGGGGGTGTTTAACCAGCTGTCAGGCGCATGCGCACACGGCCTGCTCTAGCTCTGAGCCCCCAGAGGTCCACGTGGAGCTCCTCCTAGAAGTCTAGGGGGGCGTCCCTCTCTGGTATTTCCACAATCCCTCTTGACATGTTTAACACATCTAAAAGGTCAAATTTAAAGACCGGGCAGCTGACAGTTCCTCCCCTGCTGAGAGGTAGATGTCGAGCGGCAGACTTCGTTTTCGCCCGAGGAGCTGATGGGCGAACGTGCAGCTGGACCACAGCACCATAAGCCCATGTTCCTTTCAGCTGCTTGGGCGAAAGGTCAGGGTGGAGAGTAGCCTGAGTCTGATGTTCGGCCGGACACGTCCTTTAGACGAGCTGCAGCTGGGCTGTGGTTTAGCCAGTCAGATCAGTACTGCTGGCACCTTACAAAAGGACGGTCCGATCAAGGACACCGTTACTACCGTGCCTTATAACTGCGCTTCACCCTTCAGGCTTCAACACGATCACGGATAATTAGAAGCTAGCAGGGTGGTGTGCAGATTCTGTGATGTGGTTATGCGTCCTGCTGACTGCAAAGTGGACTTCCCTACCATTAAGCCAATGCCTGGAGTGTTACTTGGCTTTGCCCAAGACGGAAGGACGTCCCCAGCCACCGCGAGAAAGAACATGAGGTTTTTCCATTTTATACGATATGAAGAGAAAATGCCATGTTGGTGCATTATCTCCTGCTCTGGAGGATATGCGAAGAACTTACTCAGAATCCGAAGATTACAGCCTAATGTCAGAAAGCTATTCTATTTGATTGTATCGTCACAGGGCTACTCTTTCAAATATTGTGGTCAAAACATACCTGTTTCTGAATGCTTCAGAAGCAAAACTACTTTCAAAAGCTGAAAAAAAAAAAAATCAATCATCTCTATGTTGGTCTCTCCAGTGATCCATACATGCAACGAAGATTTACTTTAGTCCACTATTTGCTGAAGAATTTGGTCATCATCCCAGGCATGTAAAGTTGAAATACTGTGGTCTCTAACATCAAAGAAATTAAGAAATAAATCCCCTTAATTTTGGAAGGAAATTGAAAGATTTTTAGTCTAGCAATCTTTACAAGTCTGGTAGGGCACATTTAATTTGGTGAAAAAAAATATTTTTAGTGGCTAAGGAAAAATAAAGTGTTAAAAGATGTAAAAAGCAAAGTGCTATGGATTCTCAGGTTGTGGAAAGACTACTTTGAGCTGGAGCCTCTCAGGGGAGGCTTTGCAGTAGCGGTGACATTTATTTGGGTCTTAAGAGTTTGTCCATTGGGCTGAACGGTGGCCTTAAAGATGTGTCCTTTGCTAGTCTCTAAAACCTGTGGGTGTACCTTATATGGTAAACACATGTTAAAAGAGTGAACATTACCTTGTATGGAAAAATATATGATTAAGTGAAGCATTTTGAGACGTGGAGATTATCCTGAATTATCAGGGTGGATATTCCTCCATCCAATGACAAGTATCCTTGTAACAATGAGGTAGAGAAGGTTTTGACAGACAGAAGAGGAAGGGCCAGTGTGACCACAGAGGCAGAGATTGGAGTGATGTGGACAGAAGCCAAGGGATGTGACAATTCCCTGAAGCTGGAAGCAGCCATAAGAAACCGGTATGATTTTATGTGGTTAAAGAAAAAGGCAACTATGGTAGAAGGAACAGTGTAAACACATGGAATAAGACAGGGCACGTTTGGGATCCAGGAGGGCTTTGTTCTAATTGGACAAATAAATGTGTAATAAGTAATAACAGTGCTCAATAAATGTTGGGTGACTTAGGATGCTTTGCTGGAGCACAAATAAGCATCCTAAGTCACCCAACATTTATTGAGCACTGTTAGGTGCCATGTCTTGTGCCCAGTGTTGTCCATATAATTTCTCATTTTGCCCCCATAACTACCCCATGTTGAGAGGCATTTTCTCATCCACCCATTTTACAGATTACAAAACTGAGGCACAAAGAGGTTGAATAATATGCCCAAGACCACAGATTTAGGAAGATTTTAAGCTGAAATTCTGACCCTTTCTTTCTAGGGAAAAAAAAAAAATGTTGACTGTCGTATTAGTAAATAGGACGTTGCAGCCAATAAGCCATCATATTGCAGCCTCCTCGAAGATGAGCTCTGAGGGAGCTCAGGATGGAAATGGGATGCCTGCCATCAAGCCATCAGCCTCTGCAGCCACCCCTGAGGGCGCCTCCTAAGGAGACTCAGGATGGGAAAGCACAGGCTGGTGGCCCCGGACATCTGGGGTGCATATCAAAGGCATGGTTTCAATGAGCCCAGACTCCTGCATCTTCCCATGCAAAGAAAAGTGCTAAATTCCTTAACTTGAGATATTTGGTTTTCTTTTAATTAACAGTAATTTTATGATGTTCGCTAACCCAGTCTTTGTTGCAAAAACTCCTATACATCCTCCATTGTTCCTTACGTCTTAGGAGCAGTAGCTCAGAGCCATCTGAGAGGCTTTGTCCAGGGCTTACGTCCTCAGTTTTTGTCCATCCAAAAAACATAATTCTCAACTTTTAGGTTTTGCAGTTTTTCCAGTTGACACCTCTATATCATCAGCTCTATTTATCAATAGATGGATGTTTTTCCTCTGCTCCTGCTGCACCTTATATTCATCTCTCAGAGCACTTATCACAATGCTTTATAATTTGGTTTCATTTACCTCTTTTCTCTACTAGGCTGTAAGGTCTGAGAGAAGAGAACATATTTCATGATTGCCAGTGATTCCCCCGGCCTGACACGTAATGAATTATAAGTAATTGCTGAACCGATGACAATTGTTAAGCTCCATAAAAAGATTCAGTACATGGACCAGAATGTATTGCTGCATATTTCCTAGTTTGAAGGGGGTCAGGAAATATTAAGAGCTTTTTCTACTCCATTCACAAAAGACTTTTCTTCTCTTTGGAGGAAATATCTGAGATGTGTGTGGGCAGAGGGTAGGTGCCATCCAGTAATCTCCATAAGAAAGAGTTAGGCTAAGACCAGGTTCTGTGCATCCCATGAACACTACTGGCAGAGTCTAAATTCCTTCTACTGCTGTGTAGCGTCCCAGGAAAGAAGGACCCATTGCAGTCCTGCTCATTGATGCTTCTGAGATATTTGAAGGAAACCACAAGTACCAGAGATGGCATAATTGTTTTGTCCCTTCGAAAAATGATCCTGTAATGGGAGTTTTATTGAAGGAAGGAAGGAAAGAAAGAAAGAGAGGAAGAAGTATCTTTTTGCTTCAAAGCTAGAGTTTCTCAAGGAATAGATTTCCATTCCTTACTACTCCCAGTTTGGACAGAACTACAGACGCCACCTGTACTGTGGAATGCAGCATTTGCTTTAGAACTTAGTGGCTGAATGAAGCCTGTGCTGGAAAGTGCTGGTCTGTGGAGAGGGCTGTGGCCAGAGGCAGCAGAGTGGACCCATGCCCTGGAGAGGGTATGCTGGCCTGGGCATCGTAACAGAACCAGGTGGACCATGAAGACAGCTGGATCAGGAAGAGAGCAGCAAACCACACAATACGAGAAAAGGTATGGATGTATGAGAAGGAAAGCACTCGTGGAACAAAAAAAGCGAGGACAAGAAAGAGTGCCAGGTGGAAGGAAACTCATGGTAAGGATTTGTATGGAGAGCAACAAGTCCATGAAAGAAATGTTTGTATTCTAACCTGAGGACCCTCAACAATTGTGCCGATACATATGCACACATGAGTATTAACATAGAATGCAGATGAGACAAAAGAAATTCACCAATTAAGATCTGGGTCTGATTCGGACTTATCCTTTTTTTTTTTTTTTTTTTAATACCCAGAAACCTCTACTGTTTCCTCCTGTAATGTTGTTTTAATCTCCACCCTCTCAACTTTTTTGGGTGTTATGTCTTGTTACATTCTGCATGCTATTCTCTCCTACCTCATCCCTCTTCCTGCAGCTTTTATTTCCCTGAGCAGGCTCTTTCACTTTCTCTATGTTCCTACCTCGGTACCTTCACTCACAGAACCTCCTTAACACGGATGTTTGGTTTTATGTCATCCTCTGGGAACTTCCCTCTCATCTCCACCCTTTCAGGCTAGATACAAGCTAACATCATTGACTCAGTTTTTTTGACCAGTATTTGAGAATGTTTTCTGGTGGCACAGAAAACACCCACCATCTCTTCCTGTCATTTTTCTATTTGTTTCCATCGCCTTACCTCCCTGACAGTGGAGCTTCAGCTGTGTCAGGCCAGATTGCTTTGTGTATATCAGTTCTTACAGGTTTTTTGGGTTTTTTTTTGTTGTTGTTTTGAATACATGATTCACTGGCTAGAGCCTATGTGCGTGCGAATGCTTTGCCAGTTAAACCGAAACCCACTGAGGATGTTTGCCATCCATTGACATGTTTAATTTTACTGTCCAGTAAAATTTGTTACAATTTATCAGTGTGGGATGGGTACAGCCCAGAAAGTCCTTTTTGATTCCAAGATCCTGTTGACACCATTTCTCACCTGGCTCACTGCAGCAGCCACCAGCGATCTGGCTGCCTTCAGTCCTGCTGTTTTGAATCCGTTCTCCATTGTACAGTCACAGCAATCTTTCTGAAACCCAGACCTGTTTGTGCTCGCCCCTACTTAAAGCCCTCTGACAGGTGACTTTGACTCAGAAGACCCTGCAGGGTTCCTGCACAGCTCAACCCTTGCAGAAAAAATACTTTTCATTTTCTTGCCACTCACCCCACCTCTGCTGTTGCTTCTGTCTGGAATCCTGCTCCTCTTACCCCAGCGTTGTGTATTCCATTCCCCTGGTGAACTCTTGTATCTCTTTTATAAGGTTATGTAGCCTCTTTCTTTTATAATTTCTCATTGATACTGTTCTTTTATAGACCATCTCCCTACCCCCACCTTGGTCTGAGATTTTGTTTCTGTAGCATTCTATAGATCCTTGACTGTCATAGGTTTTACGCTGTTTTTAATTGCCTGCTTCTTTTTATCTAAGCCCCATGAAACTTAGGACTTATAAAAGAGCAAGCATCCTGCCCTTCTTGTACACCAATTAACATGGGATCTGAGATAAGACAGTGCTCAATGGGTAGCTGCCTCATTGAGTTTAGTGGAACCTCGTTAAGGAAACTAAAAGGACACTTACTCAATAATAAAAAAAACATCTTGAATAAGAATGGTGCTTTCTCATTTCATATCACTAAACTGGCTACTGAGAGAAAATGGAATGACCCTCCTGGAGTCTGTGCATAGTCATCAAATTAAGAGAAGGAAGAAATGCCTCTCAAAAGGAATATTTCACCTGTTTCCTGGAGCCACCCTCAGGTGTGACCTACCTTGCAAGAGCTGGGTTTGTTGAGTTACAGCCCTTGATAACACAAAAATAATCTGTACGTGTTGCATGCTTTTGATGCAATAGCAGCTTTTAATACACATTTTTTATACTCAGAATTAACCTAGAAGGCAGTATCATCATTATTCCTTTATAGGAAGAAGCTGAGCTCAGGAGTATGTCGCAGAGCCACCATCCAATTGAAACGGTTTCTTATTCTAGACTCTTCACCTTTGGATTTCATCATGTGGTCTTTCTAAGAGCTTCCCAATCATGCAGGCTGAAAATGGTGCAGAGCCTGGGAAAATCTGGTGAAGGAGACAGGGAAGAGTGAGCTTCTGCTGGTGACAAAATGTTGGGAAAATAAGTCTGTTTTTCTTTATTGCACCTGTTCAAAAATAAATCAGCATGTTTCATTTGTGAGCCTACTGTTTCTGTGAAATATACAATAGATAATTTTTAGAAAAGTTTTAAAGGGAGGCAAACGTTTTCTACTTCAAAATCTGTATTCACCAACATCCACTTAGTGGGTAGCTCTGAATGGGGATGAAAGGCCGTGAGGACGGCAGGCAGGCAGTGCTGCTGCCAACAGCTGCTCAGTGTGGGCCACAGTGCCAAAACATCATCAAGTGTCTGGATGATTAAAATGAATCCTTGTCTCTGACCCGTGACAGATTCAGTCATCCAGGAGACGGTGCCTAAGATACATCTCAACCAGCTGCATGAAAAACCCAAGCTTCATCATCGAGCTGTTACCCAATAGGAAACGTCCTATTATTCCAGGGTATATTAGACAGGCTAAAGGACCAATTATTCCTTTTTAATTGATTCCCAGTGCTCTTAGTCAGGAAGTTGTGTGTTCATAATCCTCGCCGATCTCGTGATCCTTGGAAATGACAGCTAAAGCCAGCAGCTGCCTTCGTGGAAGAGTGAGATGAAGATAGCAGTGCCTCTTCCGTTGCATTATTCATACAAGTGAGCCCATTCACTAATAGCCATGCGGGACTCCGATTAACGCTTAGTGCTTAGGAATAAGAGTTGAGGATCAAAGTCTTAGCAGAAGTGCAAGTATGAGGTTATGTGAAAATATCAGTAATTTGGGGGTAACGTTGTCCTATAGCTTAAGGCTTTAAATTCTGAGTTTGAAAAAAATATGGTGATATCCATGACAGTTTCATCACCCCTGGTCTATAAGACCAGGTACCACAACTCACCTCAAAACTATCTGTGGATTGGATAAATGAGTGACTAAACCACTCATCTCATTTAGGGAAACTTCTAGAATCTTACCACTCATTTATTTACATTAACTTTTAATAGGCAATTCATTCATGAGGCTCATATATTTTTAAATTGTGAAGGAAATTATATAATAGTCTCCCTCCCATCTGTCACTCACCTTCCTACTTCCCACCCACAGCCACATAGGGAGCCACGGTTTTTATTATTTATTTATTTATTTATTTATGTCATTTGTCTTTATAGGGCTGCACCTGTGGCACATGGAGTTTCCCAGACTAGGGGTCTAATCGGAGCTGTTGCTATTGGCCTATGCCACAGTCACAGCAACGCCAGATCTGAGCCGTGTCTTCAACTTACACCACAGCTCATGGCAACACCGGACACTTAACCCACTGAGCAAGGCCAGGGATCGAACCCGAAACCTCATGGTTTGGATTCATTTCTGCTGCACCAGGACAGGAACTCCAGGGAGCCACTGTTTTTAGATTCTTGTGCATCTTTGAATTGCTTTATGAGCATACAATCACACTAAAGATCTTTCTCTGCTTTTACTCGTCTTATGAAAAGTGTATTGTATACATTGTTCTGTTCTTAGCTCTTTTCTTCTTCAACTTCATAATACATCTTCGAAGTCATTCTATGTATTACGTGGACAGCTCCTCATCCTGTGTCACAGCTGTATAGTATTGCATTACAGGGATGTACCGTAATTTATTGAACCAGTCCCAGCTGATGGACAATATGACTGCTTATTTTTTGATATTGCGAGTTAGGCTGCAAATTTATACACAACCGGACATGAATAGCTGTACAGAATTTTGCAAAAGTGAAATAGTGAGGTCAAAATATCCATTTAAATATAGTTCTGATAGCTGTTGTCAAGTTGCCCCTTGCAGGCATTTTACCAATGAATGTTCTTTACAAACAATGTATGAGGGTTCTTGTTTCTTTCAGCATTTTCAGGAGTATATTATTATGCAGTTTACAGATTCAATGCAACCTCTATCGAAATATCTATGGCATCATTCACAGAGCTGGAACAAAGAATTCTAAAATTTGTATGGAATCACAGAGGATCCCAAAGCAATATTTGAGAAAGAGCAATAAAGCTGAAAGTATCATGATCCCTGATTTCAAATTATTCTAAAAAGCTATACTAATCAAAACAATGTGGTATTGGCATAAAAACAGATCCACAGATCAGGGGAACAGATCTGAGCATCCAGAAATTAATTAATTAATCAACTAATATGACTACGGAGCCAAGAACATATGAAGTGATGGAGAAAGAACAGTCTCCAATAAACAATGTTAGGAAAATTGGACGGCCACATGCAAAAGAATAAAACTAGATCTTGCCTTACACTGTACACAGAAATTAACTCAGAATGGATTAAAGGCTTAGATGTAAGACCTGAAACCATAACATTTTTAGAAGAAAACATGGTAAGCTCACTGACCTCTGGCTTAGCAACTTTTTTTATGGATCTGTCTCCAGAGGCAAGGGAAATAAAAGCAAAATAAACAAGTCACACTCTACCAAAATTAAAAGCTTCTGCCAGTGAAGGCAAACATCGTTAAGACAAAAAGGCAACCTACTGAGTAGGAGAAGATATTTGCAAATCATTACTTCCAATAAGAGGTTAATATCTAAAATAAAGACCTCATGCAACTCAATAAGAAAAATAACCAAACGACCTGATTAAAAAATGGTCAGAAGACTTGAATAGGCATTTTTCCAAAGAGGATAAACAGATGATTGAGAGGCACATGAAAAGATGTTCAGCATCACTAATTATTAGGGAAATGCAAATCAAAACCACTATGAGATACTACCTCACGCTGTTAGAATAGCCATTATCAAAAAGGCAAGAAATAAGTATCGGAGACGATGTGGAGAAACTGATGCAGCTCCTGCAGAAAACAGTATGGGTATTTCTTTCTTTTTTTGTCTTTTTGCCATTTTCTTGGGCCACTTCCACAGCATATGGAGGTTCCCAGGCTAGGGGTCTAATCAGAGCTGTAGCCGCTGGCCTAAACCACAGCCACAGCAACTCGGGATCCAAGCCACATCTGCAACCTACACCACAGCGCATGGCAACACTGGATTCTTAACCCACTGAGCAAGGCCAGGAATCGAACCCACAACCTCATGGTTCCTAGTTGGATTCGTTAACCAGTGAGCCATGATGGGAACTCCTGGGTATTTCTCAAAAAAAAAAAAAAAAAAAAAAAAAATTAAGAACTATCCTTCTGAATATTTATCTGATGAATACAAAAACCTGAATTCAAAAAGATATTCCACCTGCTTGTTCATTGCAGCATTTTATGATAGCCAAGATATGGAAAGTACCTTAATGTCCATGACAGGAAGATGGCTGAAGAAGATGTGGTGTAAATATATGTATTATATTCCACATATATAGTTTATTTGTATAGTAATATTCCATAGATACAGTAATATTCCATAGATACAGTAATATTCCATAGATACAGTAGACATTCCATATGCATAATTTATATGTATAATTTACATAAGTAATAATAATCCATATATAAACAAGGATGGAGCCTGAGGTTATTATGTTAAGAGAAATAAGTCAGATGGAGTAGGACAAATACTGTGTGATTTCACTTGTGTAATCTGAGCAAAACAAAACAAACAAAAGCCAAGAAAACAAAAACAACCTCACTGATACAGAGATCAGATTGGTTTTTATCAGAGGGGAAAGGAATTAAAGGAGAACAAAAGGGGTGAAGAGGGTCAACTGTGACAACTGCTAGCTAGACCTCTGTAGGCTATACAGATGTCAGATTATAACGATGCATACCTGAACCTTATAGAATGTTGTGTACCAAATTTACCTCAATACAAAGGAGTGTATTATTAAAATTTTTCATCTTCTTGACATTTCGGTAGGTGACAATTAGATCTTAATGTAATTTTCATTTGTACCTTTTTTTATGAGTGAGGAGCATCTTTGTTTACATATTTTTATTTCATTTTATGTAAATAATTGTTCATATCCTTTTTTTTAAGTTGTTTTTATAATAAAAAGTTTTTTTTTTTCCTAGTAACGTTTTAGGAGCTCCTTGTTTATTGGAAATATCAGTGCTTTGAAATATCATTCAAGTTACCTACATTTTTGCCCAGTTTCTCTTCCTCCTTTCCTTCCTTCTAGGCTTTCTTCTAGCCTGCCTGCCTGTCTTCTTTCCTTCCTTTCTTTCCCTTTCTTCTTTCTTTCTCTCTCTCTCTTTCTTTCTTTTTCTTTCTTTCTTTCCTCTCTCCCTCCCTCCCTCCCTCCCTTCTCTCTCTCTCTCTCTCTCTTTCTTTCTTTCTTTCTTTCTTTCTTTCTTTCTTTCTTTCTTTCTTTCTTTCTTTCTTTCTTTCTTTCTTTCTTTCTTTCTTTCTTTCTTCTTTCTTTTCCTTCTTCCTTCCTTCCTTCTTTCCTCCCTTATGATTCTTTTTGGCCATTTAGAAATTTTTTCAGGTAGAAGGCAATTTAAAGAAAAAAACAAAACTTCTTTATTTCTAGTCATCTTCAGAAAGAAGTTTCCTCTGCAAGAAAAACAGAGGAATTCCTTCAAGTTTTTCCCCCCAATTCTTTCAGGATTTCAGATTTATCTTTAAATCTTTGATCCAGTTGAAGTTTATTTTGTTGTGTGATAGGATGCATTTAACTTATTTTCCCCCCAAAGGCCATCTAGTTGTTTCCATACCACTTATTGAATAGACCGTCTTTTCCACTGTGATTTGAGAGGTCATCGTAATTACACATAAATTCACTTAGGCCTTTGGGTTCGTTTTCAGTCTTTTCATTCTTTCATATTTGTCTATTCATGTGCCAGACTTGTACTTATTATTGTGGCTTGATAATTTAATGTGATTTATTGTTGGACTACAGCCCTCACGTTGCTCTTCTTTTTCAGTTGTTCCAGTATTTTTGTTTCTTTATTTAATTTTAATGAACTGTGCCGTCAACCTAATTCCTCTCCTTTCCTATCCCAAAGATAACAGTAACAACAAAGGAGGAACAATTGTACTGGGAGCTTGTTAAATGTGTAAGGTATTTTGGGGACTCTAACACCTTCCTGATGTTAATCTTGAACCCCTTCCAAGAAATGTTCTTTGCATTTGTTTTTCTTCTTTTGTGTGCTTAAATGCTAACAATGTTTTCTTTACGTAGGTTTTGCCCAGTTCTTACATTTTCCCCTCTAGTGTTATTTTTGTTGCTATTTTAAGTGGGATTTTTCTTTTGTTACTTATCTAGTAGATAGATATTTCATATATGTATAACATCTATTGATATTTGTGTATTATTATTATTTTTTTTTACTCTCTAAGCTTTCTGAAAACTTTCAGTGTACGTAGTTTTCAGATTATTTTCTTGGGTTATTTTCTGGTACACCATTATATCATTTGGCTGTAATTCCTTTTACTTGCCTAAATTTCTTGACTACTTCCGCCAGTTCAATGTTATGTAAAACTGATGATGGACATTCTTGCTTTCTTTTTGAGAACTGAGTTAGTTTCATCTCATAGATTCATTCATGTATGTATATATATTATATATTGTATATAATATATATTATATATATGTTTCATTCATTTTCATTTCATTCATTTCATTTCTTTAATTTTGACTTTATTTCTACTTTTTGAATCAAAATTTAAAATGGAAGGTTTTGTGTGTCAATTGTCAGTGTCTTTTTAATGTAATTATTTAAATTTTTTTGTATAATTTGTCCTCAGTTTTACGAGTTTTAGAATATTTCTGTGTTATATAACAATAACTACCATGATCAAATTATAGAAAAGCAATCACCCCTAAATACTTTCTTATGCTTCTCCTTTATAGTGACACTTCTTACCATACTATATGGCGATCACTGATCTATTTTTCCACCAGTTTTTTCTTTCTTATAAAGTCAAATACATGAAATCATATAGTATTAACTCTTTGAAACTGGCTTCTCTCCCTAAGCACAACGTGTTTGAGATCCATCCAGTATCACTAGTTTGTTCCCTTTTTACAGCTAAATAGTATTGCATTGCATGAGTTTATCAAAGTTTGTTTATCATTCACTTGCAGGACTGTTGTTTGAAGGTTTAGCTATTACAAATAAAGCTGCTAAGAATATTGGCATATAGGCTTGTGTGAATATCAGTTTGAATTCTCAAGGGCAAATACCCAAGAAGAGAACCACTGGGTTGTATGGTAAATACATGTTTAACTTTATAAGAAATTGCCTGGATTAGTTAAGGTTCTCAAGAGAATGGTACGAATAGGATATATTTGCAGGGGTGTGTGTGTGTGAACACACAAACACTCACACGTACACATACATGTATGTATGCACATGTAAATCTCTCTCAAGAGATTTCTCCTAAGGAATTGGCTCACTCTTGATATGATTATAGAGACTTGGTGAATACAAAATCTGATGAGTTAAGACAGAAGACTAGAGACCCAAGAAAGAATAGCACTTTGAGTGCAAAGGCAGTCTGCTGGAAGAGTTTCTTTTTGCTCTGGGAAGGTTATTCATTGTTCTATTAACGCCCTCAACTATTTGGATGGGGCCCATCCACATTACGGAGGGCAACTGGTTTTATTCAAAGTCAACCAACTTAAACACTACTTTTGTTCACATAAAACCTCCAAAGAAATATCCAGAATAACATTTAACCAAATATTTGGGCAATGTGGCCCAGACAAGTTAACATACAAAATTAACCACTGTACCACCATTCATCATTTGACAGTATTATTTTGCATTCTCATTAATAACATACGAAAGTTCTAATTGTTCTGCATCCTTGTCAGCCCTTAGAGTTTGCAGCATTTTTCTTTGGCCATTCTGATGAGAATATAATGATTAACAGAGTGGCCTTTAATTTGTATTACTATCATGGGTAATGATGCTGAATTTTTTGAGTGCTTATTTGTCATTCTTATATCCTCTTTTGCAAACTTCTGGACCTCTGCCTACTTGGATTGGGTTATTTTCTTTGTTACTGAATTTTTAAAAATTAAGTATATTCTGGGTGAAGTCCAGTGTTGGATATGTGATTTGCAAATATTTTCACCTCTCTTGCAATTCTTTTGTATCTTCAGCAAAGCACAATTTTAAATTTTAGTGAGGCTCAGCTTGTCATTTTTTTTATAGATTGTAATTTTGGTGTCATTTTTAAGAACTCTTTGTCTAACTCCAGATCTCAGAGAATTTTTCTCCTGTTTTCTTTTCTTTTTTTTTTAGAAGTTGTGTAGTTTTACATTTTACATTTATAGCTGATTGAGTTACCCTTTATAAAATGTGCGTGGTTTAAGTCAAAGTTCACTTTTTAAAATACATGGATGACCAATTTTTTCAACATCATTTATTAAAAAAATTATCCTTTCTCAAATGAATTACTGTTGCACTTTTATCAAAGTTCAGATGGTTATATTTATATGGGTATGTTTCTGGACTCTACATTTTCCTCCCATTGATCTGTATGTCTGTTTCTTTGGAAATACCAAAACTTTCCTGCCTAATCTTGGTTTGATTATGATAGCTTTATAGCAAGTCTTAAAATCCAATAGTGTGATATTTTTTCCTATTGTTTCCCTCTTTCAGAATAGAATCCACTTCCTTTACTACACATCTCCCCACCTTATGTAAACTTAAGCTTCCCTGCACCATGGAGTTCAGCATCATTAGTTTAACCTGTGTTTCAAGGCAATGTTCTGTTCTCTTATGCCTTTTAGGCCTTTGCTCAAGGTATTTCCTCTACCTAAAATGCCCTTCCCTGTCATCTGCTATCCAAGTCCCATCCCTGTTTTAAAACCCAGACAAAATCTTATGAAGTCTTTTACCCTAAGTTTGTACCTAATCTGTTAACATTGGGTGACATGTATCATCATGTGGTACATAGCAGATGACAGAACCAGAGAACCCACTGTTCTTCTGGACTTTCTTCCTGGTCTCTAGGAGCTGAAGGAGAGCTTTTTCTTCACTGAACTCCAGCCAGTTTTCCCTCATAATTCCATTACTCACAAGATAAATGGAAACATAAGAATGCCTTCACAGATGCATTTTCATTTCTGAGGGTAACAAATATTAAGCATTGACAATGGAGGGGAAAGCTGGCATTTCAGAATATTATATTCCTTTAAAGTGTGCTGTTCAGACAGGTGACAGTTTGCCCCATAGAAGAGTTGCGATTTCCATAGCACTGTATCCTTTCAGACCTTTTTCAGTATGCCATGATGAAGGTCGATGTCATATTCTTATTCTTTTTCCTCAAAATGAGGCAAAGACACAAAATTTGATTTGCTTCTTCCATCTGTCAAAAGGGAAAGGGAAGGAAATTAGCATATTCTGAAGATTAGTAAAAACCTTCTGTATCAGGTTTTTCATGTCCTGCTGTTGTTACATAGCAATTATTTGATTCTACCCTTACAATTGAGGTAGAGATGGTTATCTGCCTTTTCTAGAGAAGAAACTAAATTTAGGAGAATTGCTTGTGGATAGCCATTTAGCAAGAATGAAACCTCCATTCATGAAACAGCACTTACACACACACACACACACACACACACACACACACACACACACACACATTCGAGGAAACATAAGTGGGAGACAGGTATGCTGTATGGAACATGTAAGGGGGATGATATATGCTGATACCAGTGAGCACTGAGCACACTTTGAAAGATGTGAAAAACCCTTTCAAATTTATATACATCTTTGAGTTATTTAAAGATGTAGCCTATATTTGAGTTAATTTTGCTCAGTTTATTTGTAAAACTCTTTTGCTCATTTTGCCAAATGTCATGACATTTCCTTGAAGGCAATTTGGAACAGATATGGAAAGTGTCCTACTGCTCACCAAGCTGGTGTAGAAGACACCACGTGACTGAGAAGAATGGAGGCAAGGCCAACCAGAGACCAGAAGGGGGTGCAGCTGCTTACAGCTGCCTGAGATACCATTGCTACTCCCAGTGATTGATATAAAAATACTGGTTTAAATTTTTTCCTTTTCAGGGTAGTACCTGTGGCATATGGAAGTTCCCAGGCTAGGAGTCGAATCTGAGCTGCACCTGCGACCTACACCACAGCTCACAGCAACACCAGATCCTTAACACACTGAGAGAGGCCAGGGATTGAACCCACATTCTCATGGATACTAGTCGGGTTCTTATCCTGCTGAGCCACAATGGGAACGCCTCTTTTACTTTTTTAATACTTGGGTTTAACATTTTTCCCAGATGGGATGAAATTAGCGAATGAGGGATGACATTCAGTTAAAGAAGCTAATGATAATGCCATTGAGAGCAGGGGAATAATCTTAATCTCAAGTACTATTCACTGGTTACAGCACAAAATACTTAGCAGAGTGAATAGGTTGTATGGGATAGAGAACCTTCTCGAGTCCCTCGTTCCCTGTCATGTCTCTTTGGGATGTACACACTCTACACTCATTGTACTCAAGGCCTTTCCCACCCAAAATCCTCCCTCTGCCTGGATTACTCCTCCAACATCTATCCGATTTCATTTGCAGGACTAATTCCTAGAATGGTGGTGGGAATTTTATTCATCAGAAATTAATTGCATTAATTAGAATTAAAGTAATTAACTCATCTCACTCAACAAGAGAGGAACCATACTTCACAGTTTAACACAAACTTTCTCCAGGCTGGACTAGTCATGGAACTACTGGAGTGATCCAGCATGGCTGGTGGTAGAAGGAGAAATTGCTGTGGGCCTTCCAGTCATGTTGGAGGATGGTATGTAGTTAAAACACACATGGTCACAGTAAAAGCTTGACATTGACAGAATTTTTTTATCTTATTTTATTTTTGTCTTTTTGCCATTTCCAGGGCTGCTCCCACAGCACATGGAGGTTCCCAGGCTAGGGGTTGAATCAGAGCTGTAGCCGCCATCCTACACCACAGCCACAGCAACGCGGGATCCGAGCTGTGTCTGCGACCTACACCACAGCTCACAGCAATGCTGGATCCTTAAGCCACTGAGCAAGGCCAGGGATCGAACCTGTGACCTCATGGTTCCTAGTTGGATTCGTTAACCACTGCGCCACGACGGGAACTCCTGAAAGAATTTTTTTTAAAGGTTTGTGTAGCTCTGTAGTTACTGTGAGGTGGCAGATTTGGGAAGAAGAGTATATAGTCTTTTGAGATGTGTGCTGTGCCTAAAGAACACTGTAATATACTGTAATATACTGGCTAGGTCTGTGTCTATTTCGTTAGCCATTGTATTCCAACACTTAGTATCTGGAATGGGACACAATATACACTCTAAAAATTCAGAGAAGGAAAAATGTAGGGAAAGAGAATGAATAATCATGATTAAGTCAGATAATAACCACTTAAAACTGAAGGTCCTTTTTGTCCTGGCTGCTGTCCAAGCGATGGTTTAGTAAATATTTATTATCTTTACTGTGTGCAAGAGCTGTTCTGGACACTATGATACAGCAGAGATTGAAGCCAACCAGGTCTTGGCCCCAAAGAAGCCCACTCTGGCTATTGAATAAGAGAGAGTTAAAAGCTAATTGAAGTCCTGTTTTGTTATTCAAAGTAAGCATTTATTTTTTCATGGAGTACTTATAACATTGCAGGATATTATTTATTCAAATTATTTTTAATTTGTAGACAAGCATCTACAAATATGCCGGCAGCATCCAAGGGAAGCCCCATAATGTCTTGGTGATAATATGCAGGCCAAGGGAGGATCTTGAAAGGAAATAAAAAGCTTCTCTAGGACACACTATAAAAGCTGACTTTTTAACCACAAAGTAGTTTTCTCTGAAGCCTTTAAGGGAGTAAAGAAGAAAAGTCTTCAAGAGAATGGGTGTGTGAAATTTACATCAAGACACCAGGACAGACTGGAGGCAAAGCCTGGAGGAGGTAAGGGCACTGGAAATTGTGAGGTGCGTCAAAGCAGCTGAGACCATCACAGGAAGAAATGTGTTCATCAACCAACACAAATCTTGGTTGTGGATTTCCTTTTTTTTTTTTTTTGTCTTTTTGGGGCCACACCCACGGCATATGGAGTTTCCCAGGCTAAGGGTCTAATCGGAGCTGTAGCTGCCGGCCTACGCCACAGCCATGGCAACTCCAGATCTGAGCCACATCTTCGACCTACACCACAGCTCACAGCAACACCGCATCCTTAATCGGCTGAGCAAGGCCAGGGATCGAACCTGCAACCTCATGGTTCCTGGTTGGATTCGTTTCTGCTGCACCACGATGGGAACTCCAGTCGTGGATTTCTTAATTCAGAGGAGCAACGAATCCTTACTCTTTTACCGCAATCAACTCAAGTTCATAACCCCTACAATTGGGAGCTGTCCATTCATTTTTTGGTTCACTGTGTTTTATACCTGGTGTCTGGGTTCACAGAAAAATGTACAGATAATTCCAAACAAGAGACAATCAGAGGATTATTGATTTTTTTGGCCCCTGGTGTTTTTGCCTTCCTTTTTATATTTTTCTCAAAGCACTATTCAAATAGGTTTCTATTCCCATAAATGCAGCTTGATGTAGTGAAAAACTGAACTCCTATTTCCTGACTCTGTCCTTTGTGACAGTGAATTTATATACCTTAGCCCAGTTAATCTTCAAATCAGTCTTATGTCATACATATTATGAATTAGCCTCATTCGTGGATGAAAAAACTCAGCCTCGGGGAGGTAGAATGACTTGCTCAAGGATACACAGCAAGATCAAGATCCTAGAGCCACACTGCAGCATCTGGTTTTAAAGCTGGTGGTGGCCTCATGCTGCAGTGCCTGTAGACACAAGCTGAAGGTCCAACTTGCAGTTTACCAGTTTGCTGCAAATCATTCCATGTCTCTGAATCTGTTTTTTGGTTGGTTTTTTGTTTAATAGGGAATAATAACATCCTCTTGAGCAGTAATAAATGCTAATTATTGACAGGTTTTAAACATTATCTTTGTTACATAATTCTCATTGCAACCATAAAATAAGCCACATAGGTGGTAATGCCAGAGCTTAAGATTTGAACCCACTTATCTTTGTTTCAAGCCAGTTCTTGCTCCACTATTCCAGGGGGCCAGATGGTAAATTTTTTTTTGTCTTTTTAGGGCCGCACCTGCAACATATGGTGGTTCCCAGGCTAGGAGTCAAATTGGAGCTGCAACTACTGGCCTATGCCAGATCCACAGCAACTTGGGATCTGAGCCACATTTGCAACCTACGCCACAGCTCACAGCAATGCCAGATCCTTAACCCACTGAGCAAGGCCGGGGATTGAACCTGTGTCCTCATGCTTGCTAGTGGGGTTCATTAACATCTGAGCCACATTGGGAATTCCAGATGGTAAATATTTTTGGCTTTATAAGGCCATGAGGTCTGTTTTGCAACTCTTCAACCTGGGTAGGTTCCAATAACATTTATTTATGGTCACTGAAATTTAAATTTCATGTGATAGACTCATGTAACAAAATATTCTTCTTTTGATTTTCCCAGCCTTTAATAATGTAAACACCATGCCTCAACCTTAGCCAGGTGATCAAAGTTAATATCATCAGTGAAAAGTTATGTTCATGGCCTGTCAGTACCCTTGGGATGATGTGATGGAATGGTACTTTATATGTTCATGCCCTTCCCTCCCCAAATCTATAAACCCTGTTTAGCTGTGAGGATAACATCAGGTCCAAATTGAAGAACTTTTCACAACATACCTCACCGGTATTCATTAAAATTGTCAAGGTCTTCAAAAACAAGGAAAGTTTCAGAGTTCCCGTCATGGCTCAGAGGTTAACAAACCCGACTAATATCCATGAGGACATGGGTTTGATCCCTGGCCTTGCTCAGTGGGCTAAGGATCCAGTGTTGCCGTGAGCCATGGTGTAGGTTGCAGATGTGGCTGAAATCCTGCATTGCTGTGGCTGTGGCTGGTGGCTGCAGCTCCGATTTGCCCCCTAGCCTGGGGACTTCCATATGCCATGCGTGTGGCCTTAAAAAGAAGACAAAAGAAAACAAGGAAGGTCTGAGACTAAAGGTAATGTGGGATCCCAGATAGCATTTGGGAACAGAAAAAAATATCAGGCAAAATATAAGAAAATCCTAATAAAATACGGACTTTAGTTAATACTAACGTGTCAGTATATATTTTTTTCAGCCGTACTCATGGCATGTGGACGTTCTCAGGCCAGAGAATGAACCTGGGCCACAAGCAGTAACAATGCTGAATCCTTAAACACTAGGCCATGGGGGAACTCCAATAATATATCAATATTGTTTCATTAATTGTAACAATTTCACTGTAGTAATGTATGATGTTAACAACAGGAAAAGCTGGGAGTTCCCGTCATGGCACAGCAGTTAACGAATCCGACTAGGCAACATGAGGTTAAGGGTTTGATCCCTGGCCTTGCTCAGTGGGTTAAGGATCCGGCGTTGCTGTGAGCTGTGGTGTAGGTTGCAGACGCGGCTCGGATCTGGCGTTGCGGTGGCTCTGGTGTAGGCCGGTGGCAACAGCTCTAATTCGACCCCTAGTCTGGGTACCTCCATATGCCGTGGGAGTGGCCCAAGAAATGGCAAAAAGACAAAACAACAATGACAACAATAAAAAAAACCAATAGGCAAAGCTGGGTGCAGGGAATATTACAATGTCAAGGTTATGCAAATTTTTGTAAATATAAAGCAATTTAAAATAAAAAAGTTTTTAAATGTTAAAAATAATGTAAGTAGCCATCCACTCCCTCACCCACCCAAATTTCACTCAGCAGCCAGGGAGAAACAGGTGGTGGGTGCCCCAGAGGCCACGTTCAGCATTATACCTCCATGCAACCCTTACTGGAGATTTTGTACAGGAAAGTATTTTGTAAGGGTGCAAACTCTTACACAGATTATGTCCTAATTTAGCTTAGCATATTTTTATTCATCTAACAAACACTGGTAACCGCTATGGACCAGGCACTTCTCTAGGTTTTGGCCAGTGAGGCTAAGAAGGACATCAGCCCTGACTCTGAAGAGCTAGAGCTTGAGAAGATTTAGATATTTAGAGCACCTGCCACAGTGCCACCAGATAAAAATTAGTGGATATATATGCATACCAGCCGCGGAAGATTTGTAAAGGAAAGAGCGATATCTTGCCCTGAGAAGGGAAGAGTGAAGGATTTCTGGGGAGGAGGTCATGTTGGAACAGAGCCTTGTGAACGGATGCATGTGAGGTCGCTGGGAATGTGAAGGCTGAGGGAGAATGGTGGGGGGTGACGGGGCCAGGGGACCGTCCCCGCAGAAGGAAGAGCCTGAGTAAAATGCTGGATGCAGAAGATCGTGTGGCAAGGTTTGAAATGTACATACGGCTTGTTATGTCTGGGGCAGACATAACAAGCCCTCACTCTACACCAGACACAATGTACGTGTATCTCATAACCATAAGGCCGAATAGTTTCCTCCTTAAAATTTTTATGTCCAAGCCCTAACTTCCAGTTCCTTGGAATGTGACTGTATTTGGTGACAGGGTCTTTAAGGAGGTAGTCAAATCAGAATGGTGTCATTAGGGAGGGCCCTGATGATCTTATAAGAAGAGGACATTTGGACACAGACACAGAGGGAAGACCCCATGAAGACACAGGGAGAAGACGGCCATCTACAAGTCAAGGGAAGAAGCCTTCAGAAGAAACCAAGCCTGCCGATACCTTGACGTCAGATGTCTAACCTCCAGAATTGTGCAAAAAATAAATTTCTGTTGTTTAAGCCACCCAGTCAGTGGAAGCCTTTGAAAAGTTTGTTATCGAAGCCTTAGAAAACAAATACAATTTTCTACAAACCTCTTCAATTATCCGTATTTCTCCATCTCCCCTGCTATCATCCTTCTCCAAAGCAACATCATCTCCTTCTTGAATTATACATTGTCTTCTAAATAGTTACTTAAATCTCTTCCTACAGCCCTTTACCAACAGTTGCTCAAGTAGCCTAAAAATGCAAAACAGCCTCATGACACCGTTCTTTAATGGTAATACATGGTGAAACTTTTTTTTGTGTGTGTGCATCTTTTTTGGGCTGCACCTGAGGCATGTGGAAGTTTCCAGGCTGGGGATCAAATCAGAGCTGCAGCTGGATGGGCTATGCCACAGCCACAGCAATGCCAGATCTGAGCCACATCTGCAATCTAGACTGCAGCTTGAGGCAATGCCAGATCCTTAAGCTATTGAGCAAGGCCAAGGATTGAACCTGCATCCTCATGAATATTAGTTGAGTTTGTTACCACTGAGCCACAACGGGAGCTCTTATGATGAAGCTTTAGATCAGGAGACCGAGCAGAACATTGCATTAGTCAAAGTGAAAAATACAGGGGCTTGAAATAAGACCATGGACCAGGGACAAGGAGGAAGGGATAGAAACTAGATAGGTTTTAAAGGCAGAATCCATCCAAAGGAAAGTCTCACTCATCAAACTGTGGGGAGAAGGAGGCTGAGGGATGGATCATGAATATCTCTTAGGCAGTGCTGTACCTAGAGTTTTTGATACTCAGAGTACACAATTTTAACTCCCCTTCTTTTATGTGACAAAATTATTTTCTGTATTGATCACAGTCATTATTTTATTGATTTGTACTTTAAAAATAATTAACACCCAAAAAAAAGAATGTGTTTAAATTCTGTCATTTAAAAATTCAATAAAGAACTTTATGTCTTGTCCAAATGTATTTTGTTTGCTTTCTAAACAAAAATATTACACCTCAAAGTGCAACAGTGCTTCAATATTTTAAACTTTTTTTTCCCATTTAAATAAAAGAGGGGATTTATTAGAAGAATACAGAGGCTCTCGGAGTTTCCATTGTGGCGCACTGGTTAACAAATCTGACTAGGAACCATGAGGTTAGAGGGTTCGATCCCTGGCCTTGCTCAGTGGGTTAAGGATCCGGTGTTGCCGTGAGCTGCGGTGTAGGCTACAGACACGGCTTGGATTTGGTGTTGCTGTGGTTCTGGCGTAGGCTGGTGGCTACAGCTCCGATTCGACCCCTAGCCTGGGAACCTCCAAATGTCACGGGAGCGGCCCAGAAAAGGCAAAAAGACAAAAAAAAAAAAAAAAGAAAAAGAAAAAAAAAAAAGAAAAGAAAAGAAAAAGAAAAAAATACAGAGGTTCTTGCAGGGACTCCGACAGCTGAAATGGTTAAGAGGTATAAGCAGGCCTTTCTGCAGGACAGATCATGTTGTCATCACAAACTTTTATTTCTGGGTTTTGTAACAGCACAAATGTGGTATCCTAGAGGTCAGTCCTCCCTGTATAGGCATAAGGGACCAGAATGTGGATTCCTTTCTGCCGATTTTTGATCCTTATATTCCTTTATGCTGACCTCAAACTAGTCAAGCACATGCTGGCAGACAGTCATGAGCTCAGTGAGGCCTCTCTGAAAGGGCTCCTCAGCTGGAAGGTCTGTATGCGCAAATTAATTTTGCTCTCTGAAGGATGGGTCATAGTGTAACCACAAAATCCCACTTCGGGGTTCTTCGTGATCAGGTAACCAAGAGAATTTCCGAGGGTGTGATCTTCCTTGTGCAAAACGAATGTCACTCAGTGTCTATCTGTTCCAGCTGCCTGGACCATTTCCAGGGCTGAGTTCCTCTCGCCTTCAGCCCCTGGGGTCTTCAATCCAGATAATTTTCTCTCCAGCTCCTGGTCCTCTTCCATCATGGGGGCGGCTTCCGGGATCTTCAGGTGGCGCTGGCCAGCCGAAGGCTCTGCCCCACACCGGGAACGTGCAGGTGCAGCAGGAAGGAAGGAAGGAAGGACCAAGGGAAGGAGCCTGGATAGAAGGAGGAGGAGGAGCCACAGCCACTGGGCGGGGCCTCAATATTTTAAACTTTTAGCACAGATGTTTACACAGAATGAAAGCAACGAAGGACCCAAGTTCTCTTTCCGTGTCTTTGCCATTATTGCGTTTGTGTTGTTTATTTCGAACCTTCTGCTTTATGCAGGACGATGTATCATTACAGGAACTGAAGGCACACTCTGTGCCTGAAGCTTAAATGCATCTGTTTCTTTCGATGTAGCGGAGTCCACATGTGTTGGGAGTCAACAGTTTAATGGGACGTTCTCTGGATTAATTTACATGAAGAATATAATGTTTATTATAGTACGTCAGAAAATAAATGGACTCATTTGAGACTTGTGTATATACTACTAAAACTCAAGAGTAACCGCAGCAATTATTTAGAACTTACATGTATCACTAACACTGTTTAGACTTGCCAGCACATGGTGATTTAAAAACAAAACAAAACAAAACAAAACAAAACTGGAGCAAATAGTCAAGTTTACTATTGTGCTTAAATTGTCTATAGCTCACATACCTCATAACTGACTGTACTTGGGCTGGATTGCTCCCACTGTACCACCCCACTCTTGGACCACCGTTTTTCTCCGGTATTTGACTCAGAGAAACAAAATGATTCTGTTCATGGTGCCTTTTATGAGCTAGTTGCATCCCCTCAAAATTCCTATATTGAAGTTCTGACTCTTAAGAACCTCAGAACATGACTGTACTTGGAGATAAAGTCCTTAAAAAGGTAACTAAGCCAAAAGGAGGCCATCAAGGTGGACCATCATCCACTCTGACTTGTATCCTAGTGAGAAGCAGAGATTAGGACACAGAGACACACAGAGGGAGAGTGATGGGAAGATGCTAGAGGAAGCCGGCCATCTATACGCCCGGAAGCCTCAGAAGAAACCAGACTCTATGGTACTTAATTATGGCAGCCCTAGCAAACGAATTCATTCCCTGTCCCTCAGAGAAGGGATTTACTGAAAAGGCGATGCATTCAGTGTTGAATCGATGCGGTCTTCAACTTCTGGAACAGCCCAGACATTTCAGAACTTAATTTAGAAGAGAGTAGGGGAGTTCCCGTCGTGGCGCAGTGGTTAACGAATCCGACTAGGAACCATGAGGTTGCGGGTTCGATCCCTGCCCTTGCTCAGTGGGTTAAGGATCTGGCGTTGCCGTGAGCTGTGGTGTAGGTTGCAGACGCGGCTCGGATCCTACGTTGCTGTGGCTCTGGTGTAGGCCGGTGGCTACAGCTCCGATTCGACCCCTAGCCTGGGAACCTCCATATGCCATGGGCCCTAGAAAAGGCAAAAAGACAAAAAAAAAAAAAAAGAGAAGAGAGTAGGGAGCCTGATAAGCATAATCAAGAGTTACAAGAATGTGAGTGGTAGTTGAAGCCATGCGAATACATGAAATTACTCAGAGAAAGGCTTAAAGCAAGAGGCAGAAAGCCAAGGATGGTGCCGGAGATCCGAATAAACGTTCACACTTGCTCACAGATATCCCTGGACATACTCTCTGTGGTTATTCACTGGAGAGAGGATATTTTGGAGAGAAAATCATCTGTATCTGAAAATTGTCCATGTAAGAATCCTCAAAAAGAGCAATTTTTCCCACCTGAGGAAATGTACTCCTATGATCTGTCTGAACGACATCTGAAACAACTGGAGAGAGGTAAAATCTGAGTTGCTTCTTTCAAAGGACACGTAACTGGCAAAATAAAGTTCTTGTGGAATAAAAAGGTCAACTGAAAATTTCGGTTCCTGAAATCTGAGATCTTTATGTGCTGGAAGTGCCATGCTTTGAATATCTCAGAATGCTGTAATTTTCATTGGTAAGCTAAGAAATAGGAACATCTATAAAAAGATAGTTTGAAAAGAACAGACAACTTCAAGGCTTCAGTGAGAAAGAATAAAATGTCATTGACACTTGAAATAAAAAAAGGGCTTTGCCAACTTCAAAGTCAGCTCATTGTGTGTGTGTGTGTGTGTGTGAGAGAGAGAGAGAGAGAGAGAGAGAGAGAGAGATTTCAGTATATCTTCTTATTAGAAAACAATAACTTTATTTAACTTTATTTAGGTAAAGGTTAATGCCTCTATTCATTTGATTTATAATGGGCTCATACATACTTAAATCACCAATATCTTAAAAATGTCAAGCAACAGCCTTTTTAAAGCAACAAGTGAGTATGTCAAAAAGTCCAGGGGTAAGACTGACCTCATTCAAGTTTTATGCAGGGGCTCAAATGATGGAAACTAGATCCGGTTAATCTCTTGCTCCATCCCTCGGGCTACTTCCTCTGTGTTAGCTCACTTCCTTGGCAGGCTTTCGTTCTTGAAGGCAAGATGTCTACAGGTGGTCCCAGCTTTCTGTGCAAGTTCACACGTCCCAGCAAAATTCTCACTGGGTCTGATTGGATTATGTGCCCATTAACGAAGCACTTTGAGTGGTCAGAGGTCACATGAAGTGCTGATTTTCCTAAGCCTGATTCATGGGCTCCGCTTTGATTTGGTTTGGGTCCCCTATTGTCTATAAATACAAGAAGGATAGATCTGCAAAGAGCTGAACCAGATGAAGTGTGTGCATGAAGGTTGAGCAGTTTAAAAATCACATAGACACATGGGCATACATATATATACACACACTTAGTAAGTATGTGTATAAGTGTGTATATATGTATCTACTTGCTAAGTGTGTATATATGCATATATAAAATATAACACAATATAATGCAAGCTAAGACAAGAAAACTTCAAGGTGCTCCTGATGTCATTTTGCGTATGCGAGAGGAATAAGCTGAAGGGCAAAAAGACCACTAGAGGAGGACACTGATATTTTAACATTGCAATCAGACTGCTCCAGGAAGATACTGCTGTACAGGATGGCATGGGAATAAAGAAATATCCAGGGTTATTTTGGTAGGATAATATTTTACAGTGTTTGTTCTAGAACCCCTTATTTAGAACCAGCCAGCTGAGAAGTAGTAAATCTTATTTGTATTTATATAGGAAATCTAATTAAATGTTTTAACAATTTCAATTTAAAGAATTCAGTTTTAGGAGTTCCTGTTGTGGTGCAGTGGTTAACAACTCCGACTAGGAACCATGAGGTTGCAGGTTTGATCCCTGGCCTTGCTCAGTGGGTTAAGGATCTGGTGTTGCCATGAGCTGTGGTGTGGGTCGCAGACACAGCTTGGATCCCGCATTGCTGTGGCTCTGGCGTAGGCTGGGGGCTACAGCTCCGATTAGACCCATAGCCTGGGAACCTCCCTATGCTGCGAAAGCGGCCCAAGAAATGGCAAAAAGACAAAAAAAAGAATTAAGTTTTAAAATATTACATGAGGACAGTTGACTGGGGGTAGGGGTAGTGTATTTTTCTAGAAATGTGCCTCTGTATATGTCTGTCTGCATGTCCTTGGCTTAACCTAAGACCACTGGCTAACACCATATATGATACCCACAGAACTGTTTCATCTTTTATGAGAGCAATTAGCAGTATGAGTGATGCTCCTTACACACTTTCAGTTGTTTGAGGAGCTTGTACCCATGTAGGAGAATTCCTTCTACAAATGCTCTGGCACAAAAGAAAATGGGGAAAATTGCATTCAGTTTTTATTATTTTTCTTCCAGATCTGTCTCTCCCTCCCATTTTCCCCAGGCTCTGTTGCATTTTGCCTCCTCCCCTCTCTACCGTGCAGGGGCCCTTCCTCCTCTGACTCTGGATGGTCCATCTCTTTACTCCCTCTTCCAGGTGTGCGCCACAGTATCTAACAGCTGGCAGGGGCCTTGCAGGTCTGTGTAGCCAAATGTTTCATTTTACAGCTACTCAGTTGAACAAGAGGCAGGGAGCCTGTGACCAGCCCAAGGCCAGGCTGTGTAAGCAGAGAATGTGTGACCTGGAACAGGAGCCCAGGGCTCTTTCCTCTCTTATGCAAAATTCCCTTATTCCACCGGCATCATCTGACCTGCAGCCCATATACACGTATAGCTCTGAGTTCCACTTTTCTCTGCCTTTTCCATAATCGTTTCTGTCTTGCCTCCCAGCAATGGACTTCCGGTTGTGAGCAGCTCTACTTTCCCCTCTTCCCACTTCTCAGTTTGGGCTTGAGGTAGTAGCAGTATTAATAGGATAGTAAAATAACATATACTGAGTGCGCATAATGGGCCACTCATTAACCATTTTACATCTGTAACCCCGCTTAATATGCACATAATTCTATGGAGGAGACACTGTTGTTTTTCCTTATTTTGCAAATGAGCTTTAGGGAAGTTAAGTAACCTTGTCTGAAGTCACGGTGTTTAACTAATAGAAATATGGAAATATGCTCTGCACCCAGCTCATCTTATTTCAGTGTTGGCGCTCTTACCCACAATGCTCTATCACCTCCCGTACAGAGGGTCCCTCATGCTGGACCGGAGCACAGCGTGGCCGCCAGTCTGTTAAGTCTCATAACTGAAAAGGACTAAATGGCAAATGAAGGTGCCCCTTGAAGTGGAGACTCCACTGAGCTGCTCACTGCTGCCATCATCTCATTTTGGCAACGTTCGTCCCAGTTGGATTACTCAGCTCTGAATACTCATTCCAACCTCAACCCCGAAGTTGGGGAAGAAAGGAAAGGAAGGGGGTTAGTAAATGCAAACTTTTTCCTTTAGAATGGATAAGGGATGAGGTCCTGCTGTGTAGCACGGGGAACTATATCCAATCACATGTAATAGAACATGATGGAAGATAATATGAGAAAAAGAATGTATATATATGTATGCACAGCAAAGCGGCTGGGTCATTTTGCTGTGTAGCAGAGGTTGACAGAGCATTGTTAAGTCAACTGTACTTTAATAATTTTTTTTTTAAAAGAAGACCATAGCGAAATAAAGGGAGACAGGAAGACAAGACTCATGGGGAAATCAAAGGCCAGGTGGGAAGGAGAAGGGGTGTAGCAAGGAACAAAAGTCTGAACCTGACTTTCCTTGAATTTCTAACCCAAGTGATTATCTTTGTGCCATGCCACCTCTCTGTTTTCTTACTTCTCCAGGATCTTAAGAATGTCATAAAATAAAATCCACCTGTCCAATGCAAAACACTGATTCAAAAAAAAAAAAAAAAAAAGAAAAGAAAAGAAAAGAAAGAAAAAAGAAAGAAAAGAAAAAGTCTGAGTCATCCTAAAACCTCACCCAAGCCCTGTAACAGATATTACAGGTGGCTGTAGTCAAGATAGAAGGACCCTGAAGTACAACCAAGTTCAGGTCAATAGGAAGTATTTGTAGCTTGAACTTATGATTTTCAATAAAGAGGAAATATGCCGACTGTAAGCAGCAGAAGCCTGTAATAACCTGGTCCCCAAACATTTCAAAGTTGTTTTTATTGAACTCCAGCCATCTATCTAATTTGCTCTCTAGGGTCTTCTCAGAGAGTGATTTTATGATATATATTTTGAAAAAGCTGGCTGTTTTCAATAGCTAGGATTATTTTTGTTCTCAGTCAGTTAGGCAGCATTCAGTCATGGCATTTTTAAGCCATCCGAGGCAAATTACAAATGAAATATTTAATAAGGGAGAATAGTGTGACTAAAGGTGGGAATGAAATCGTTTTGTGTTAGATGGAAGAGTTAAAAGACAAAAGATGTTAAAAGTTAAAAGATGTTGGGAAGTTCAATAGAGCCAGAACTCCTGAAGACGACACAAAGGACTAGAGAAAGGGTAGAGAGTTTCAGCAAAACTTCCACATCAAATTATGATGACCCCACACCAGGCAGTTCTTTCTGGCCACACCAAAAGAAATCAGCTCAGGAAGAAGAGGCTCTAGGCATTGAAATGGGACCCAGTTCCGTCACCCATTTTGCTCTTGCATTGAGACCATATGCTCTGGAAGCACTAATGGGGTGGTTTTGGCTGCTTGCACAGAGCAAGATGCTCTGCTTTGAGGATACAGACCCTTGACCCCCGAGGAGGCTTCACAAAAAGCAATGTAGCACTGCAGTAATAAATCTCTAAGCTCTGCTGTTTACTAGTTGTGTAACCTTGGCCAAGTTACCCAACCACTTGTTCCACAAGTTTTTCATGTGTAAAACCAGGGTAAAACTAGCAGTCACCTCCGGATCCATACCCAGGAAGGGCATCCCAGAACTTACCCCAGGGCACAAAAATGAACATAGAGATGTGCAAAGAGTATCAACCTCATGTCCTAGTCCCACCTTCCTGGCTCACTCTTACTCTTCCAGCAACACAGGAAAGCTCAGTCTCTTACCTGGTCCGCCAGATCAGTCTAAGAACCAGGTGCCCCCGGACGGCACACAGTAGTGTTAACATACATCTGCGTGCCACACATTTTGTGTGTGCTGCTTGCTCAGAACACCTGTACAGCTGGTTTCAGCTTTGCCTACTTTGGGAAGTTTAAATGAAATGAGGATTTTTTTTTTCAGAGCCACCGACTCTAATTCTAAACATTTATGTTAGGTTTAAAGAAATGCTGGCTTCAATCCACTGAATCGATTTTTAACTCCCACTCATGGGTCATGACCCCCTGTTGAAAAATCCTGGTTCTATAATGATATCCAATTACTCAAGGAAAACCCTGTGCACGCAGCAGGTTCTGTAGTTACTTTCCTGGTGTAAAAAGCCTTTGATGATTTCTGGGCAGAACGCAGTGATCCCAAAGCATAGGATCTAACCCATGTGCTATTCTGCATATGATTTTGGCTCTTAAAAGGATACTGGCCTTTTAAGTATGCTCGCTTCAGAGACCTTCTGGGAGACCGACCTCCAAGGAATGGGAATAGTTAGCTACCTCACAAAGAAATGGGCAGAAAAATGGAAGCTGTTTGGGTCACTGCTTGCTTCCTCCCCTGGCTGGCTGAAATCCTGGCCAGGAAGAATGGACTGGTGATGGAGGAGGGGTTTGTATGGGGGGAGAAAGGGGGAATGCCTGCAGTGATGGGAAGGTAAATTAAGAGCGCTTCAAGGCCCAGTTACTACAATTATTTGTAGTTAAAGCATCATTATAAGCAATTAATGCGAAGCCATATGGCATATCTCTAAGTCTAACCAAGCTGGGTATTATTCAGTAAGCCTGCTCACTTCCCATCCAGGTGGTTGTAAGAAATAGAATCCAATTTAGATGGCATTAAAAAGGGAAACAACAAAACCAAAAGCAACTGCTTTCCTCAACACACCCCCCCCCCACAACTCCTTTCAACAATGTCCTGGATTGTTTCATTTATTGGATAGAGTTACAAGACTGATAGTTTGAGATAAAATGAATATTTCCATTAGGATACCTTGATGCAAGCTATAGATAACAATTTTAGCTTATTTAAGAAGCTAATGTCATACTCTCTAGCACAGGGAACTATATTCAGTTTCTTATGAAAAACTGTCATTGAAAGGAATGTAAAAAAGAATATATATATATGTGTGTATAACTGAATCACTTTGCTCTACAGCTAAAACTAATGCAATATTGTAAATCAATTATATTTCAATAATTTTTTTTTTGTCTTTTTATGGCTGCACCGTGGCATATGGAGGTTCCCAGGCTAGGGGTCAAATGGGAGCTATAGCTGCTGGCCTACCCTTCAGCCACAGCAATGCAGGATCCAAGCTGTGTCTGCGACCTACACCACAGCTCATGGGAATGCAGGATCCTTAACCCACTGACCCACTGAGCAAGGCCAGGAAATGAACCTGCATCCACATGGATACTAGTCAGATTTGTTTCTGCTGAGCCAGGTCGGGAACTCCCTCAATAAAAATTTTTTAAAGAAGAAACGCAATCTCAATAAAGAGATATGAAAAGGGCTGACAAATAAAGAAAAGGCTAAAAAAGTTGTCAGAAAAAGCAGGAGCCAAAGCAGCTCCAAGGATCCCCATGCACCAAAAGTATCAACCATGCGTGGTGGGGGTGTGTGTGTGTGTGTGTGTGTGTGTGTGTCTGCGCGCGCGCGTGCGTGCGTGCGTGTTTTGAGAGAGAGAGAGAGAGCACTGGGTCACAAAAACCTGTGCATTTGTATCTGGAGGGAAACAGAAGAATAAAAAATGCAATTCAAGTTATATTTAATTGTGCTAACTTTATGTCAGAGTTTGTTCTAGGAGCTTTTGCAACAACTGTCAGTGAAGCCAAGTTCTCTGCCCTCACAGGGCTTACATTCAAGGTTTTTATAAAGCCATCCTAAAGTGAGATCTTAAACAATGCTTATCATGGGGTGGTAAACTTATTTGTGACAGCATTCTTTTTTGGCAAAATGTTACTTGGGTTCAATATGAGACTATCTATCTTTTGGTTAGTAAAATAACTATTTGTTACAGAGGAATATACATATATATTTTTCACCTTTCGGAAGAGACAGGCTACCAAACCTTCCTAATTATTGAAAATTATACAATAAAAATAATTGTCCTTGTGTTAGGCTAACTGTTACACTAAAATAACTGAATAAACTGATCCTAACCCACTATGGTATTTATAATATAAGGTTGAGATGTTCCATAATAAGTTCAGTTTGTTAAAACTGCTCTCTATACCTAACATAACGCTTTTTGGAAACATTACTAAATGAGCTAAAGGAACTTCTCAAAGTACTTATGGAATTATATACACTCTACGTAACAAGGACAAGCACAAAACCTCAAAGTTTGCAAGTGCACATAACCTGACACAGGATCTCCATAAGTGCTTTGGGAAACAAGGAAATAATTATCCCTAGCTTCAAAACTTCTCTGAAGAGGAATAATCACAGTTTAAAGGGTAATATTCATGTAAAAATTCTTCTTCCTTAAAATCGAACCAAGTAATATAATAATGAAATAATAAAAGTCCACATAAGGCAAGGTGTGAATTCACAGGAAGCTGTTCCAGTATGATAAAATACTACAACTCATTGGATTTAATGTCAATAAAAGAAGCGTTCTTTCTCTTTCAGAAAATCATCAAAGCCCTCTGAGAATGTCAACGTGCAGACCATTATTCTATTTTGGAAATTTAATTTTGTGTCTTCCTCTCCCCCCTTGGCCCCTGTAAAGAGAAGAGAAGAAGGAAATGCGAACATCCTACCTTTGGAAGCCTCTTTCCTTGACGGCTTTATCAGAAGCAGGAGTGCCCATTTACTCCTCCATCCTGCGCACACACACAGCGCTGTGCACAGGCAACGCAGGGGCCACCCCTCTCGCTGTGGCCGCCACAGGGCAGGGCCCCGCTGTCAAGCTGCAGGGAGACCTCTTTAACGAACCGCCCCAGCCAGAGTGCATGCTGTTCTCTGCTACTCCAGCAGCCTTGTTTAATATAACCTTGGGCTTTAGTCGCCTCCAGAAATATGGCCGAATTTCTCTCCGTCAAAGGCAATTGGTGATGAATGTCATAATTAAACACTGAAGCCTATCGCCGTGGGCTTTTCAATGAACAACCTAGGGTTTTGTCTTAATTACACAGAATGGGGAGGGAATACGTCTTCAGAAGGGGTAACCTCCTCCCCAGCCACCCTGATTTTTTTTTCGGTCTATGATTTTTGCTAAGGATGCTGGGCAGCCGGAGTCAGGGCTGGGAGTCTTTCCAAAGCCTGAGCAGCCTTAATGACCACCAGTGGCTCCGTCCTTCCCATTCACCTGGGAAGTGAGTTAACCAATGCAGTCAGTCAGAGCAGGCGTTGGTTTCTACAAAGGGAAAAGGAAGGATTAGGCTTTATATTATGCTAATTTTTTTTTTTTCCTACTACTTTCCAACTAGGTTCTCAGACTACATTTCCTCTCATGAGTGACATTCCTTCTGAAGTATGTGTAGCAGGTGGAACAGGCCTGAGCTGCTAAGCACTGCTTCCTCCCACTCTTATGTAAATGATGCTTTGATGTTAACTGCTCTGGAATGAAAATTTGGGATGTGGTGTAGAGAGAAGTGTGCTTCTTCAGTTAGAACAAAAACCTCCAACTTTTGTGAGTCAGGCTTTCTAGCTGGAGAATCTTGGACTTAGCAAGCGGTCATGGACCAAGTCCCTTCCCCACTTTTGTTTTTTTAAGAGGTTCTCACCCATAAACCCTAGAGATCTACTTGCTTGGCACTTTGCAGCTATGCTGTAGGGATTTATTCCTGCGGATTTTTTTTTTTTTTTTTTGAGAATTTCGAACCATAATATTCCTTCTTGAAATAAGACGTGAAAAGGACAGGGTAGGATGGTAACAAAATATGGAATCATAGTCTAAATGCTGAGTTTTCCCCTAGATTTATTTGCTGAATAATCCTGGAAATTTTTTAAACTTCTCTGAGATTGATTTTCTTATAAATGATCACAGTAAAAACTTCCAGTACTTGGAATTTTGGGAAGACATAGTGCATTATGATTTAGAATACATGCTTATACTGGAACAGCATTTTCTGCAAATAATTAGCTGTGTGACTAGTTACCTTATCTCTAAACCTCGGTTTCATCTTAGGTAAATTGATACTTACCTATAGGATTTTTTGAAGTAATAAGTGAAATAATCCACATAAAATTTTAGAATAGTGTTCCACAAATAGCCGTTTTTGTTGTAATTATTGTTATACACATTATGTGCAAATCCAATGAAATAATGGCTGAAACATGGCCTGCAAACTCTAAATTTCTATATGCATAGTAATTATTGCATAGCAATTTGACATTTATAGAACAATTTAACCCATTGTAATTTGAGCCTCTAGAAATCTGCTAACAAGGTAAAATTTCAGTTTTCAGTGAATAGGCTTCTGAGCTCCATTCCATGCTTCTAGCATTGCTAGGAGTATATTTTACTTACCCAGTTTATGAAGTTTGTTTCTATAAAAGCATCTTTTCTAGATATGTGGTTTATGCTTAAAGAAATCTTATTGGAGTTCCCGACATGGCGCAGCAGAAACAAATCCGGCTAGGAACCATGAGGTTGTGGGTTGTGCCTTGCTCAGGGGGTTAAGGATCTGGCATTGCCGTGAGCTGTGATTTTGGTTGCAGATGCAGCTCGGATCTGGCGTTGTTGTGGCTATGGCGTAGGTCAGCAGCTGTAGCTCCGATTAGACCCCTAGCCTGGGATTTTCCATATGCCGTGGATGTGGCCCTGAAAAGCAAAAAAAATTAAAATTAAAATTAAAAAAAATTAAAAAAAATCTTATTTTCCAGATAATGCCTCAATAGGATTTTTAAAAAATAAAGTGCTCAATCATTGTTTTATTTAGTAAGCAAATACATGACAGCTTATAGTGTAAACCAATGTCCTCAAAGTCTAGATTTAATCACCTAAATCAAATACAATGACACCTTATCACATGGCAATTTGGGGTAATAAAGGTGAACTTTCTATGTAACTGAAGTGTAACCAAATTTTTCAAAAATTCTTGGAAGAAATCTTTCTACACTCTGTAACTAACTCCATGTTATCTTGAAAGTATAAATTAAAACGTGTCTTTTTTTCAATGACTCAAAATGAGCATTATGGCAACTCATAATTGCATTAAATTCTAATAGGGCAGGTTATGTTTTTCTTTTTTAATGGTCTAACTGTCAGCGGTCACCGCTGGGGTCAGCATGGTTGCCTTTTGTAGCCATCTGCCTTTTAATTTATTAATCTGCTGAGCTATGAGAATTCTGATGACTAAGATACATAGTATTGTATGTAAATGAAGAGACGATTCTCCTGTTCCACAAAATACTCAACTTTTAATACAAGAGATTTGAGCAGTAATTTTAGGATTTAGGGCCCTCTTTATTTCTCAACTACTCTCAGCTGTTCTAGTCATGATTGACATTTCCAGAAAAATATGATTTCCTGGTATATGAGGACTTAAGGTACAAAAGATTTGAAGATGCAAGTACTCTTTGCTAAGAAAGCCAATCATAAATTTCCTGATTATGTCTAATTGATGAGGTTTTATGAATTTTCCTGATATAATGATAAGTCATCATAGTAACGATATCTAATATTAGTGAATGGTAACTAGGTGCCCTTAAAAACCTTATCTATTTATGCGGTTACTTTATTTAAATAAGGAATATGAAACTGATAGCTTTCATGACGAACCTAGCCAGAAGCCAGATTGGGGCTTGAACCCATGTGCTGGGACTCTAACTCAGCCTAAACCCAAACTGGGACTTGAACCCATGGTTTTTAAATTAGAATCACTCACCCAGTGTCTGGACTTACTGAGGTTTAGGTTCTCTGTGTCTCAGCACAGAAGGAATTCAGAGAGGGACAAAGTGATAGGTGAGAAAGAGATTTATTAAGATAAGCAAGATGCTCGTGAGGATGCAGAAGGGCAGGCAAGGAAGCTGTGCCCTGAGGCTCAGGTGGGCTACAGTTTTATAATCCAAGGGGAGAGGGGTGGGAAAAGACTGCCTCTTCCTCTTTCTTCAAGTAGTAGCTCCCCTTTTGTCTATGGTAAGAGAGTATTTGACCCCTTAAGGTCAAACTAGGACTGTCATGGTGGTTATTCAAATCAGCGGAAGGGTAGTCTTTAAACTCCTGCCCTTGGTCTGAAGCTGAATACAGACCCCATCCCCACCCAATGACTCGAGAGGCATATCTCTCACCTCCAGTAGTAAGCAAGCCTGCCTCTTTCCGCTGGCCCTCTTGAGCTATTATTAACTTTGATCTCCCAAAGTTCCCTAGGTTTCCCTCTCTATCTGTGGTCCCTTAGTGGGACCTCTACAACTGCCTGTGTAACTATCCTATTCCATTGCTAGCATATATAGAAAGTTAATTTGTAGACCAAATACTCTACTGAGCTATAAGCAAATATTAACTTATGGAATGCCATTAAAATTTATATGTGTGTGCCCACTCACTTATTAATCTCAATTTATAGATGGGAAAACTGAGCCTTTGAGATGGTCTATGATTTGCCTACAGTCTCATGCTATTAGGCAGAGCCAGTACCTGAAGAAAGAGCTGTTGGCCTCTAAGAATATGATCTTTCACCACAAGCCCTCCAGCAGACACAGGCACAGTCAAAACAGAAGGTGCTTACTCTAAGACTCTGATTTCAATATTATGCAAACTGGTGGCTCAGGACAAAAGTGGGATGAACCTCATACTGGCAAAAAATGGACTATAAGGAACTTGAAAAAGAAAGAGCAAAGTTGGATAGTTATTATCATGAGCATGAAGCCTCCCCACTTACCCTCTCATTCTTCATCTGGCTCCTGATCTAGACTACAGGACGCCACGCAGGACCCATTTTCTCAATAGTTTAATACTTAACATGGGTCCAGAGCACTGCTCTGGATTCATACTACTTCCTTCAAATCTGGGTCCTACTGTCTGAGCTTTGGGGATGTACATTTTTTGAGAGAGTTCCTCGTGTGTGAATTGCTATAAGAATCCTATTGACCACAGAGAAGTATTTTAAGAAGCAAATGAAATAGTAGCTCTTAGCAGAGAGCATGGTGTATACCTGACAGCACTAACAGCCTGAACCTACCCATGTGCCGCGACTTGTACCCAGCCTAAACCCAGATTGGGACTTGAACCATGGTTTTATTTTATTTTATTTTATTTTTTTTTTGTCTTTTTGCTATTTCTTTGGGCCGCTCCGAGGCATATGGAGGTTCCCGGGCTAGGGGTCGAATCGGAGCTGTAGTCACCGGCCTATGCCAGAGACACAGCAACGCGGGATCCAAGCCGCGTCTGCAACCTACACCACAGCTCATGGAAACGCCGGATCGTTAACCCACTGAGCAAGGGCAGGGACCGAACCCACAACCTCATGGTTCCTAGTCGGATTCGTTAACCACTGCGCCATAATGGGAACTCCCGAACCATGGTTTTAAAATAGAATCTCTCACCCAGTGTCTGGACTCACTGAAGTTTAGGTTCTTAATGCCTCAGTGCAGAAGGAATTCAGTGAGAGACAAAGTGATAGACAAGAAATAGATTTGATTAAGATAAGACGCTTGTGAGAGATGCAAGTTTGCAGGTACCAAAGCTCTCCCTAAGGATCTCCTTGGCTACAGTTTTATCACCCGAGGGGAGTGGGTGTTGGAAAGGTCCACCTCTTCCTTTCTGGGAGTAGTAGCTCTTCCCTGGTATCCAGTAAGGTGTGTATTCAAATCAGAAGGGCAGTCCTCAAACTCCTGCCCTTGGTCTGAATCTGAATGCAGACCCCATCCCATCCCCCGCCCAATGACCTGAGACAATTCTTGCACTTGCACTAGTCAAGCAAGCCTGCCTTGTTCTGATGGCTTTTTTGAGCAATTTATTGATTTATGTTGATCTCCCAGAGTCCCCTAGATGTCCCTACCTATGGTCCTTCATTGGAACGTCTGCAATATCTGTGCCTACTCCATTCCTATCATACCTATTGATCACTAAATGCTTGTTATCATTTTCACCATTTTGAAAATATATTTCACGCAAAGTGGGCACCACAAACAACTGGGGAAATACCTTTGGGACATGATATTCTTAACTCCCTCATAGACTGTCACAATCAATATTGTCATAATAAAAGCATTCTTAAAGTCTTCTTTTGGAAACATCTCCAACTTTATTTAGCTCAATATTTCCTAAACTTTTTTGTCCATACAAGTTGTGTAGCTATGATGTGTGCCTTTGTATATGTGAGCGTGTGCTTGTAGGTAAAACATCTAGCTTATGAAACCAGTTTTTTTATGAACCACGTTGCTAGGAAATGCTGCCCCTCACTAAAATATCTGAAATGGAAGTGACAGGAAGTGGGTGGGGTAGAGACTGCTGTGGCAATTTTAGATTTAATTATATCAATAAGACTCAAATATTAGCATGCCTGCTAATGGGATGAAGGAACTTGTGGCTTAGATCTTCTGAAGAAGGCTTTGTGTTACTAGGAGAAACTCTTGGGTTTGACCCTTTGAACTTTATTCATTTCCACCATCACCACCATCAGGGCATCATCATTGTCATTATTACAGCATCACTACGACTGTGTATTCAGTGGTTCAACTGTGCCAAGCATGATGCTGTCAGGTTCCTCTGCCCTGCGCATGCATGCTCTCTCTCTCTCTCTCTCTGTCCTTGCCTACGCACAACAAAGATTTGGAGGTGCAGGCCGATAAGTGTGTAGTGGTGCCGGGGTACAGCCAGTGGGCTTCGTCCTGCAAGGATGGAGACAGGCAGTCTGGCAGGAGGTCATTCCAGTTGGGAGGTGCTGCAGCAGTGACGGTCCAATGTCCCCAGCAAAAAATGCTTCTGCTGGTTGCCGCTGTCAAAGTTAAGAGTCAGGTAGCAGCATAAGGCGAGTTTTATTTTTGCTTTCAGAGAAGCAGGCTGCCCTGGGGTATGAACTGGTCCTGGCTGCAACTGGGTCTCTCATTATATTCCTATATCATGGACCTGTCTGGGGACCCCTATTCTCTTGCCCCAGGCCCACTAATTTCCTATCCCACCCCCCCTGTACCAGGGTGTTGTTTTGATCTTTGTATTGGGGGTGTGTTTTGATCCTCTGATTGGTTCTGGGTGTGGACACCTTATTTGAGTGGGAAAAAGACTATAGGTAAGTCCTCTGAAGAGGACCCCTCTGATACCCGCCTGTGTCTTCATTGTTTGATCACAGGCCTCCTGTTTTTGGTAACCGATAAAGGGCCAGTTTTAAATCACCCATGTCCAAGAGTCCTTGTCCTATCCTACCTATCAGTGCTAAGTAGTTTATTTGCTTTAGTCATTTTGTCCTTACAGCCACACTGTTAGGTAGGCATCATCATTCTAATTTTTATATAATGGAATATGGACTTAGAGAGGTTATGTGCCAAAGATAAGGGGCTAAATACAGAATTTTCTCCTAAACTCTTTTAAGTCATTGACTCTTTACTAGTGAGAATAATTACCAGTGAGAAAGTTAGAGCCATAGCTCCGTAGTCTCAATTTTATTTCTTGATCCATAAGCCTAAAATATTTACTATCTTGCCTTAGATACACAAATGAAATTGTTCTGATTACTGATTTACAATATTAATTTCATAGACTCTGCCCAATGTCCTCTGTTAAAAAAAAAAAAAAAGATCAAGCACCAACTTAGTTTAACCATTATTATTGAACGAGAGGTGCCTTTGTCTGCAGAAAATGTTAGCCATGGGAGAAACCCCAGAGAATCATCAATTAGTGCTTTATGGCAGGCTTAAGCTATATATTTCAAACTCTGATGACCGTGGTGTTTATACTTCTTCCTGCCCTCCCTTCCCCATAATTGATAGGAACTGGGGTGAACACATGATAAGTTATGTCCATCAGACCCCTTTCCTGATGGATTAGGGATATGGATCAGAGTTAGCATTTACATGTGACTGTATCTTAGGCACAGTTAAATACTTTTGCTGTGTGGGGTCAGCTGTTTTAGGTGTGCACAGAAAGATCAGAGAAAACTGGTCCCAAAGGAAGAAGAATATGAGCAAAGGGCAACAGGAATCCAGCAGAGAGATTACTACCTGGTTTCTCCATCTCTAGTGCTTGGTTCCAGGAACCACTGAAGCTGCTCTCCAATATGGCAGCACTCCCTGCCTTAGCTATTGAGCCCTTGAGATGGATTAGTCCAAATTGAGTTGTACTGTATGTGTAATATGTACACCAGATTTCAAAACCTTAGTATACAAAAAGGTAAATATCTGGAGTTCCCGTTGTGGCTCAATGGGTTAAGAACTCAGCTAGTATCCATGAGGATGCAGGTTCGACCCCAGGCCTCACTCAGTGGGCTAAGGATCTGCTGTTGCTGTGGCTGTGGTGTAGGCTGGGGGCTGTGGCTCTGATTCAACCCCTAGCATGCGGACTTCCATATGTCTTGGGTGTGGCCCTAAAAAATACAAAAGGAAATGTCTCATTAATATTTTGTGCTTATTCCATATTAAAATGATAATACTTGGATATATTGGGTTAAAAGTAATTTCACCTATTTCCTTTTAAAAACATGTGGCTACTAGAAAACTTAACATTTTTAAATTTCCCTCTATTGGACAGAGCTGCTCTAGCAATTCAGCTACTTAGATTCTAAGACATATTGTTAAAAATTCCACTCCTTCACCTCATCATGTTTTTTCCTTTGCTGACTCTAGATCAAGTTGGTTTTAGTTAATGCAACCAAAAGATCCTTAATAAAACAATGAGCCCTTTCAACGCCCGATTTAAAGTACCTTGACAACCCACAGAATGGGAGAAAATATTTGCAAATGAAGCCACTGACAAGGGAATAATCTCCAAAATATACCAAAAACTCATGCAGCTCAATTAAAAAAAAAAATCAAAAAATGGACAGAAGACCTAAATAGACATTTCTCCAAAAAATACATACAGGTGGCCAAAAAACAAATGAAAACATGTTCATTATTAGAGAAATTCAAATAAAAACTACAGTGAGGTGGAGTTCCCCTTGTGTTGCAGCAGAAATGAACCCAACTAATATCCATGAGGATACAGGTTCAATCCCTGGTCTCACTCAGTTGGTTGGGGATCTGGCATTGCCCTGAGCTGTGTTGTAGGTTGCAGATGTGGCTGGATCCCTCATTGCTGTGGCTGTGCTGTAGACTGGAAGCTATAGCTCTGATTCGACCCCTAGCCTGGGAATTTCCATGTGCCACAAGTGTGTCCCTACAGAGCAAAAACAAAAACAAACAAACAAAATACTCCAATGAGGTATCACCTCACATCAATCCATCAATCAGAATGGTCATCACCAAAAAATCTACAAACAATAAATGCTGGAGAGGGTGCGGAGAAAAGGAAACCCTCCTACACTTCTGATGGGAATGTAAGCTGGTGTACCACTATGGAGAAAAGTATGGAGGTCCCTTAAAAAACTAAATATGAAACTACCACATGACCCAGCAATCCCCCTCCTGTGCATCTATCCTGAGAAAAACCATAATTTGAAAAGATGCACGCACCCCAATGTTAATTGCAGCACTATTTATAACAGCCAAGGCATGGAAACAATCTAAATGTCCATCAACAGGGAATTGGATAAAGACGATGTGGTACATATATACAATGGAATATTACTCAGCCATAAAAATGAATGAAATAATGCCATTTGCAGCAGAATGAATGGACCTAGAAATTATCATACTAAGTAACTTAGGTCAGACAGAGAAAGACAAATATCATATGAGATCACTAATATGGGGAATCTAACAAAAAAATGATACAAAAGAACTTATAAAACAGAAGCATGCTCAAAGATTTTGAAACCAAATTTACAGTTACTAATGAGGAAATGGGGGCAGGAGGGATAAATTAGGGGGTTGGATTGACATATACACACTCATATACACAAAATAGGTAACAAGGACCTACCATATAGCACAGCTAATCTACTCGATACTGTGTAATAACCTATATGGAAAAAGAATTTGAAAAGGAACATATATATGTATATGTATAACTGATTTACTTTGTGGTACACCTGAAACTAAAGTACACACAACTTTCTAAGTCAACTATACTCCAATACAATTTATTTAAAAAAAAATTACCTTGTATATTGGAAAGATTTTGTCCTATGAAGAAATTTACCAGGGCTAAAGGACTTACATGCTATTCCTTAATATTGCATTAAATAATATTAAAGCTACCATTTATTGGGTATTTACATTGAGTCATATGCTGTGATCCACACTATTTCATCTAAATTTAGCATCATCCCATTTACAGAAGAGGAAATGAAGGCGCATAGACTGTTAGATGATTTACCAAGGTGACACAGCTAGGATTTGTGGTTTCATCACAAATCCTCTACTCCGCTAAACTGTCTGTGGCGAATGCATGGTGTTGTGCCAGGGACAGGGTTGTGATGTGTTCATTTTGACTTGATGAGCATGTATAAGGCATATATTGGGTAGAGAGGCTCCTGAGGCCTTTCTAGGGGATGTAAGAAGTGAAAGTTTGGCTGAAAAGAGGAAAGAACTGCTTCTTGTTTCCTCCTCCCCTACTGGGTGCTGGGATAATGTGCCAGATGCTTACATAGGATATAAAGTCCCCGCTTTTGCTAAGGTGCCACCCCTGGAAAAACTGAACTTTCCAAGATCTCTGCAGTAAAGATTGGAATAATCTAGCCCATCAGGTGGCCTGGAGAGATTGCAATACCTTGGGAATGTGCTTTAAGTCAGAGGGAGCTTCTGTGAGAGGCAGGAGACTGGGACTCCTTTGGTTAAGGGCTGGCCTCACAATTTCCTGTTTTCCTGGCTGTGGCCTCTGCTCTTGAACTCACATTAGAATAGACTCCCTAGAGGTGAACTCTTCCCAGTGCTCAGAATGGGACCCTGTTCTCCAAGAAAATTTAATTCGCATCATATGGGGGAACAAATTACTCCCAGATAGTAGTTTATTTTCTTTGGCTCTTCATAGGATCGGACCCAATAATAAAAATCTTAATAATGATGATAATGATGTTATAGAAATGCAAAGTCTTCAGATTGTTATTCTTACAGAAGACCCCTTAATAATCCTAATTTTATTGCATATTTCTATTGGCGAGGCAATTGTTTAGTTTTCCTTCATCATATTCTTTTGTCACTGGTGCATTGAGTTTCCAGATGCTTATTCTACTCTGTGCCTAATTATCTATTGAAACAATTACATTGAATATGCTATCGCTTAAAAAAAATAATAAAGGAAAAAAGTTTTAAAAGAGAAGAGTGATAAGACTATGTTGAGTGGTATTTTCAAACTTTTTTGGAAATGCCATATTGAAATTGTTAGAGAGCAAACTATAACCATTGCAAAAGGGGAGCAGTGCAGTGAACTCACCTCTCCCGGTGCTGGGTAAGTGGTCCCATGAAAGACACAGGCATCCCTTAGGTTAACTTTCTTAATCCTACCCACCGGTAAGACATTGAAATGGTGTGACTGGGGCGGTGGCGGGGGGGATCCCCTCCCTGAAACCAGACGAAACTTTGTAAGAAACGTCTCTAGAGCTTCCCTACACATCTGTTAAATCTGCCGTGAGTACCGAACGGCAGAATACAATCCAGCAAAATCCTCAGCTACCCCAAGGAATGCCCTTTTATGCTCCTTTTGCAGACTTGTCCTTCCAGAAACCATCCGCTACTTTGGATTGTTCTTAGTCCCCTCCCTACGGAAAAGCAGGAGACAGGTTCTGCTTTATAACTGCTCAGATGCTTCTTCTCCACTTCCGCAGCCAGAACCCATATCTGTTTAACATACTGAGTAGGATCAGTCCTCTGAATCCCAAATGAACCTTTCATGATATTCGAAGTGCAATTTTGCGTGTTTCCAATTTTTTTCTTCTTCCACGTATTCTTTTTGAGGCAGGTATGGGGTAGGTGAATTCAATCACGACGCCTCTCCAAGCTGTGCTTCAGGGCTCTTCTTGTAGGCGGGAGTTGCACTCTGCTTCTCTTTCCTCCTCCCTCTATCCTCCCCTCCCCCAGGGCCCCATCTCTCCCACCCCCATGCCTACCCTGGGCCTTTGGGGCAACTCTATTGTTTTTTGGATATGACTTCCTTCTGGTAAATGAGTTAAAGTGTGAGTGGAGCCTGGTTCCATATTTCCTCTCTTAAAAGTAAAACCTGACTCTGAAAAATCAGCCCACAGGAAGAGAAGTAACTTCAAAAACTTGAGCTCACATTCCACAAGCCTCTTGAGCTCTCATCTGCTCCCTCAACTGTGCCCTTCCAAGTAAAATTTTCCAAAAGGTCCCAGTGGAAGTGGAAGGCAGCTCCTGAGTTGTTTTCCTGGCAGAAACAAGGAGTTCTGGTCACTTGTCCTGGCTGCCTGGAAATTTCAGAGTTTATTGCGAAGGCTTTGGCCTCCACTATAAAGACCAGGCTTTGAGAACAGACTGATGGCTGGACAAATAAAAGGCAACTCAGCAAGAGGGGAAATCAGAGATTAGCAATGTCCATCTCTCCCCTCTTTAAAAAAGAGAAGAGGGAGATTTTCCAGTTTTAAGGTTCAGTTTACAACTATGACATTGGGAACAGCAGGTGAGGTAAAGAAAATAGTTTTTGTTTGTTATTTCTGTTTTTATGGACGTGGTTAGCATCTTAGAGATTTGTATTATTTCCTTTCTTCTCAGGTCTCTTTGCTGAGTTACACACAGCTTCTACACTGCTTAATTTGCTTTTTTTTTTTGAACATGTGCCATAGCCTGGGCCATAAGTTTCCGCTAATGAATCCAAGGATGCTTTTATATCTACAAATTGTTTAACCTAATTGAAAGAAAGTCTGCAGACCTTGCCTGTTTGGGTTTTTGGAAGAAAACAAACCTATAGTTACTAAAGAGGAAAGGGGGAAGGGATAAATTGGGAATTTGGGGTCAGTAGTAGATGCACACTGCTATATATAAAGTGGATAAACAACTAGGACCTCCTGTGTATCACTGGAAACTATAGCCAATATCTTGTAATAACTTATAATGGAGAAGAATCTCAATATATCACTTAGCTGTACACCTGAAACATTGTAAGTCATCTGTACGTCAATTAAAAAAAAATAGTGCCATTCACACTGGAGTGAACCCCACTGCCCATCTGGGCACTCGGGGTCTACCATTGCCCCGTGACATCCCAGAGAACCCTACTTCAGCCCGGCCCTATCCCTACAACATTCTTGGCTTGAAATACCCTCCTCGCATAGACCTTTTCACATAGACCTTTCTCAATAAACATGAATTGATTTGGCTGATTAAAGAATTAGTTTCATAGGAACCTATTCCTCACAGACAACATTCCTGCCCTTTATCAGATCCTTCCACACCACAGTTTCATGGAGTGATTTATAGTGAGACTTTTGTGGCCCGTGAGAGGCCACTGGAAGAATATCTTTGAGACTTGAAGAGGTCTTTTCCTGGTCTGCAAAATACAGCAGAACGAGCGTTTCCAATTCTTTTTCTCCCAAAGTTTGTGAGTTCACTATAACCGTTATCACCAAGGTTAAAAGTTTATGAAGGGCCTGCTGGTGTAGTTTGATTTTAATGAACTAAGCATGAGATAAAATATTATTCGTACAGTTTTGTATCAAACTCTCAGGCCACTTACATCAGCCATACCCATTGCCATGGCTTCGTTCAATTTGGCTAACTCCAGTGACAAGGGAATAAAATTTGAACACACTAAATCCGCATCTCAAATCAGACTCCTTGTAACATAAAATTGGCAGAATGATTTGGATCAATGAGCCTCCTGTGGTTGGGAGATTCCCAAACTGCTAAAACACTTCCTTATGTGCTATAGGTAGATTGGATAAAAGGAAAAATACATGGAAGTTCTGAAGTAGAAGCAAAACAACAATAACAAAACAAGGCACATACTGTGGTGTGTGTGTGTGTGTGTGTGTGTGTGTGTGTGACAGCAGACATCATAGAGTAGGATTCTAAGACACATCCCTTTTCAAATTTTATCTCATGGAGTACAAGATCACTGTGTCAGAAAAATTAGCAGTATTTTTGCTTTCTTAGGGGCACATGAAATAATGTGTGAATCTTCCAATAGTGCAGAGTAGAAAAGCCAGGACCAGGATAATGGTAAGAGCAGTAGTGGCACAGCTGGGTCCAAGACAGAAGGCCTATGAGACAAGTGTCACCTTGTCATCCGAGGCTCATAGCATTTTTCTGTCCTCTTGGCAAATCCGATTTTCCCCTACAGTGGAGCAGAGATGCTTACTGTAAACATTTTTCTGTCTTATAATGTAACATTGCTGCAGGGAAGTGACAATCCAGGAGCAGTCCCCACCCCCCAGGGCTATTTCCACCCCCTTGTTGCCTTCAGAGGAGACCATGTTATCTTTTTTTTCTTTAGAATATCAGCAGAAGTGATGATAATTTCGTGTAGGAAAGAGTGTTTAAGAACCAGGTGTAGAGAGTTTCCATTGTGGTGTAGTGGTTAAGCCTCTGTGAGGATGTAGATTTGATCCCTGGCCTCACTCAGTGGGTTAAGGATCTGATGTTGCTACAAGCTGCAGTGTAGGTTGCAGATGTGGCTCAGATCTGATGTTGCCATGGCTGTGGCATAGGTCCCAGCTGCAGCTCCAATTCGACCCCTAGCCCAGGAACTTCCATATGCCACAGAAAGAAAGAATGATAAAAGAATGATAAAAGAAGCTATATCTTCTCCATAGCCTTCTATTTCTTTATTTTTTGGATGCAAACAATAATAATGAAACCATAGGAGATCAGAGAGCCAAGAGGTGTGATGTTGCTGGGCATCCATAACACCAAGTGGAGAGAAGCTACTGCCAGCCAGGGACACCTGCCTTAGACTATGACACGAGAGAGAAATAAACTTCTGTATTGGGGACATTATAAATTTATGGATCTCTTTGTTACAGCAGCTGGCATTACCCTAATATACTCACGTTACTTTAAGATACCAAGACCAAGATAAGAAACTAAAAGGTAGATGAAGATGATCATTGCGGAGGAGGCTAAATATTTTACAGTGTTGAGCCAAAAGAAGGAGAGAGGAGCATGGAGGAGGTCCTGATATGTCTAAAACCATTTGAAAGGCAGTCTTAAATTAGAAAGGATGGGAATTTCAATGAGTCCAGAGGGTTTACATACGAACAGTGAGTGGAAGTTAGAGAGGCTGGCTTCAGCCTAATTTACTAAGCACATTCTAATCATGTGCTCTCCTCTAAATGGCCTTGCCAAATCGCAAGTCCCTGGCACTAATCTTCTCTGTGCAGAAGCTGGATGAGCATCTAAAGGCACTCAGGCTCTGGGCAGGATGCAGAGCAGATTATCTCGAAGGCAGCTCTCAGCCCTGAGTGTTCACATGAGGACCTCGCGCATGTGTGAGTGGTGTTAGCTATGGTGAGAGCAGATGTTCAAAGGGGGGTTGTCCTGATAACCAGAGTCTTCTGTGTGGAGCTATGCGGACAGGCGAGCGAAGGGAATGAAGTTTCACATTTTCTTGATTAGATGGGTTTGGAAAAGACAATGAAAAATTACCGTTCCTAGGGAATCACCACATCGACTCTGCACTTAGTGCGTGTCTGACGGCATCTTACACAAGGACAGGGCATCACCCCTGTTCTCAAGTACATTATGATCTATTATGGGAAGCGGGATGTGTTCACTTTTGAATATTCATAATTCTAAATGGTAAGATCACAGGGCAGGTGGAACAAGCCAGAAAAACAGCATGCTAGAGGGGAATAAGTCCAGCGTTTGTAGTCAGAAGAGCAAGATTCAAGGTCCACTTCTGTCTCCTGTTGGTTATGAGATCTTTAGTAGTTCATGAATCTTTCTGACACTAAGTATAAAAAACAGTTTCTTTCTTTCTTTCTTTCTTTCTTTCTTTCTTTCTTTCTTTCTTTCTTTCTTTCTTTCTTTCTTTCTTTCTTTCTTTCTTTCTTTCTTCCTTCCTTCCTTCCTTCCTGTCTCTCTCTCTCTCTCTCTCTCTTTCTCTCTTTCTTTTTGCTTTTTAGGCTGCACCTGTGGCATATGGAAGTTCCCAGGCTAAGCGTCGAATTGGAGATGCAGCTGCCAGCCAATGCTACAGCCTTGGCAACACTGGATACTTAACCCACTGAGCGAGGGCAGGGATGGAACTTGCATCCTCATGTATTACTAGATGGATTCATTTCCACTGTGCCATAACAGGAACTCCAAACAAAAACTTTTTATCATAAACTTAATGCATATTAAAAACTTAAAATTTGGAAGTATTCACAACTTTACAACATTTAGTGACCACCAGCCATTACTTTCGAACTCAGAGAATAACCGCTAATATCTTCAGGCATTCTCTTCAAAATGTTAGGCATACGTGTGTGTGTGTGTGTGTGTGTGTGTGTGTGTATAGCAGACAATTTTAATATCTACAGATTTGAAAATATAATGTTTCCTACCTAAAGGTGAGAACTGTAGGGCAGACACATATGAGGGGAAGGGTGTTACAAGGAAAGAGCAGAGATAGGCTGTCCAAGCAGGTATCCTGGGCTATAAACACTTCCCTGAGGAGGAGGGGAGAGTGGAGGGAAGCAGAGCCTTAATTCTATATTTAAAAAACACAAAGATGGACTACTGAATAGACTTTTTGAAGAGTGTTAAGAATGCAGGAGAAAAAAAAAAGTGAACCCAAACCCAACATGTTAAGTTTTACCTATGTCATACCATTTAACCCTCACAATAGCCCTGCAGGGCTGATACTGTATAGTCCCATTTTACAGATCAAACCACTGAGAAAAAGAGCTCAGATGCCTTTAGTGTCCTGGAGGCTGGATTTGGAACTCCTGTTCATGACTCTCAAACTTTTATTCTTTTCCTCTCACAAACTCGACTCAGAAATATACTGGGAGTTCCCATTGTAGTGCAGTGGAAGCCAACCAGACTCGGATCCATGAGGATGTGGGTTGGATCCCTGGCCTTGCTCAGAGGATTAAGGATTTGTCATTACTGTGAGCTATGGTGTAGGTCACATATGCGGCTCCGATCCTGCATTGCTATGGCTGAGGCTGTGGCTGGCAGCTTTGTCTCTGATTCAGTCCCTAGCCTGGGAACTTCCATATTCTCCATGTGCAGCCCTAAAAAATAAAATCCTAAAATAAGCAGAAGTATCTTCTTCCATTCTCTGCCAAAATAAATTCATCTTAAGAAGATCAAGGAAATTTATGAACCATTTCTCTCTGTTACAAACCTCTCTGTTACCAGTGTTTGCTTTGAGAACTGTCCATGTGGCATTGGCTGAAACACCTAGTCCTGTTCCCATTTTTTCCTTCTACCTAAGTAAGAATTAAGGGGAAGACAAGGGTAAAATTTGGGCAGGTGAGGAAGTAACTGGTACCTCTTAGGAACAACTTCATTCTGGACTTGAATGTCAGACATAGCAGAGGGGTTGGCCAGCTGGTTGGCCCAGTGACTAAGACCTCCTGGTCTGGGGGAACCCACCCTTTGTCTTCTCTTTGGTCTTCTCTTTAGAGAGATGAATAAGGCCTTCTTAGATATGGATTGTAATCAGGGTTGCCAAATTTAATAAAAGCAGAGAGGGCTCAACTAAATTTGAATGTCAGATATAAAGCCAAAACTTTTTTAGTATATTCCCAATTTTTAGTCTAGGTATATCCCAAATTATACCAAAATGTTGTTCAATGTTTTTCTGAAATTTGTATTTGACCAGATGTCCTGTATTTCACCAGGCATTCCTAATTGTAGCTGATAGCCATCTACCTTGGTAGCTAAATCTGAAGGTCAAAGGAAAAAACTAAAGGTCAGGGATCTCCAAATCTACCAGCTGCTCAGGCCACACTGCCAACCTTTGCAGGGAGTGTGGATTTGGAGTCTAGGACTCCAGCCATAAACTCATCTGTTTCTGTACTGGTCTTCTGTGCTGTTCAGCCAAAGATTCCTGATCTAAAGGGTTCTCTGTGGTTCTAGTTGATGGGAGGGAATGATTGTGCTTATGGTGATTAGCATAAATAATAAAATCAATCCCTTAATTGTGCTCTTTGAAAGAACATTTCAGTTTCCATCTCTGCGTATTTTATGTTTATTCATACTTATAAGATACCGTATTGATGTAGGAGTTAGCAGATTAAAGGACAGAATGGTTGTGCTTATCTCTGAGACAATGGAAACAAAACATCTTGTTAATCAATCATCCGGCTAGCCATTTAGCCAGATCCTCTCTCACCAGACTCTCTCTAGAGCCATGTCATTACTAAGAGAGAAAATACAAACAAACCAAAAAAAGGACTTGATATATACGGGCTCCCATGTGCTGTTCTTGCAAGGTCACAGCTGTTTGCTAAGTGAATGAAGCTTCAGGCTTTGGTTCTTCAACCTGCTTCTGCTCCCTGTTAAATTACTGACTAACCGAGAATGAGAAGCCATTCAGAAATACTTTTACAACGTTCATGTCTAAGTAGCCCACACCATTTATATCACTGACATCCCCAAACCAATCTACTATATCTAGAGGCTTGTTCAGGACTGACTGAGTTTACTATTGAGTTTATTTATTTATTTATTTTCCCCCTTTTTATGGCCACATTGGTACCACATGGAAGTTCCCAGGCTAGGGGTTGAATCAGAGCTGTAGCTGAAACACACACAACAGGCACTGCAACACCAGATCTGAGCTACATCTGCACCTACCCCGCAGCTCAAGGCAATGCCGGATCCCTTTACCGAGGGAGCGAGGCCAGGGATTGGACCTGCCTTCTCACAGACACTATGTCTGGGTCTTAACCCACAGAGCCACAGTGGAAACGCCTACTGAGTTCACATATGGTAAAGAGCATGAACACAACTAGTAGTTTAGTATTTCTTTATAGTTTAAAAACATTTTCACATTGTGACTATTGTATTTAATCTTTTGATATTACGGTAATAAAAATTGTAATGCTACAGACAATAGGAAAAACAGGACAGGAGTTATTTCACTGCTCTGAGGGCTAGCATTAGGCATTGTCACTGCTGTAGCTCTGGTTATGGCTGTGGCATGGGTTTGATCCCTGGCTCAAGAATTTCTACATGCTTCGGGCATGGTCAAAAAATAAATAAATAAAATAATAATAATAAAACCCCAAAGGTCTTTCATAGAAACAATCAGAAAACAGGGCAGCATAACATAATCAATAAGCCCTTCCTCTAGGCTCACCCCTGTCCTGAGGCCTGGACTGGGTATGATTATTTATAGAATTGGAAACAGGCCCAGATGTGGGAATAAACATGCTCTAATTTTCAGAGCTGGAAAGAAGTGGAACATGGATTTAAACCTAGTTCCTCCCAGAGCCTCAGGTTCTGCTGGAGACGTTATCATTAACAATAAAAACATTTGTTGGAAGGAAACATCTTTCATGCCACAAAGGCGTTCGTCGAGTCAAACAGTTTCCAGAAACCTTTCCTTATTTCCCTTCTGTCTTCATTTAACAGATGTTTGTCCCGGGCCTTTTCTTGGGAGACTCTGGGGACACAGAGATGAATGGAATCACGGGGAGCTGGAGAGTTGACACGGAAGATCGTTTCAGTGCAGCCCGAGGAGGCTGCGATGGGATAAGAGAATCCCTGCGGATGGTGTGGAGGCTGTTGGGGGACTGGGCTGGGAGGGGGCATGGGAAAAGCCCATGGGTGGGACACGAGGTGTGTCTGGGATGAAGAAACAAGGAGGCAAGTGGAGGCAAGGCTGTTTCAAGCAAAGGGCGCAGCAAGTGTTAAGGGCATCAACCCAGGACACAGCACAGTGTGTGCAGGATACCCCAGGGGTTACGTGTGAACTGCCACCGGAGGAGGGATGTGCAGCAGGGGACAGTCATTGGGAAAGTGAGGGCAGGTGTGATGTGCATGAATTTACATCTTCTGGATGATAAAGAGACACTGCAAGATGTTAAGGAGGAAAATGACATGATTCTATTTTGGAAAGAGTAGTGTGGAGAGAAGAAATTTGGAGTGAGAGCAAGTAAAACTAATGACATAAACCAGGTTTTCTGCTATGTTATTGTTCCTTAACTTTACTGTTATTGTTATTGGCTGTGCCTCTGGCATACAGAAGTTCTGGGGTCAGGGATCAAATCCATACCACAGCAGTGACACGAGCCACAGCAGTGAGAATGCCACTGAGCCACTAGGGAACTCCAGTTGTTAACTTTAGCTTCACTCCTCCTTAATTCCGACAAATAAGGTTGCAGCCAAAGGCCTGAACTAAGGATTTGTTTTTTTTACAGCAGTTGCCTGTTTTATTGTTTTTGGGGGTTCCCGTCGAGGCTCAGTGGTGAACAAACCTAACCAGGATGCATGAGGATACGAGTTTGATCCCTGGACTCGCTCAGTGGGTTAAGGATCCCGAGTTGCCAAGAGCTGTGGTGTAGGTTGGTCGCAGATGCTGCCTGGATTCCTCATTGCTGTGGCTGTGGTGTGGGCCGGTAGCTATAGCTCTGATTCAACCCCTAGCTTGCGGATGTCCACATGCTGCAGGTGTGGTCCTAAAAAAGCAAAAAAAAAAAAAAAAAAAAAAAAAAAAATTGCTTTTGAACTTTATCAAGCCCTTATTATGTGTCAGGTATTGTATTGGGAATACTATAGTTATTTGTATTTCATAGAAAAAGGGATGGAGATTTAGAAAAGTAAAGTAACTTGCCCAAAGTCTCACAGTTAATTAATAATAAAGCTGAGTTTTAAACTGGGGGATTGTAGCACATTTGCTCTCTGTGCTATTTTTAAATTCCATTACCTTGGTGTTGCCTGTGGATAAGAGCTTGACTTGCATTTCAATTATCCTCTGGATGGAGGCTGGAGGAACACCTACTTCCTAAAGTAATCCACCCGTAGTTACTACCTGACTGCACTTTATATGTGCAACCGAAGCCGTCGTCTGGGTTTTAGTGACCCTTTCAAAGGTACTGAATCTTTTTCTTCTAGATCCCAGACACAGGTGAGATTTCCAGCCCAGGCCTGTCAAAAAAAAAAAAAAGAAAAGAAAAAATTGAAAAGTATAGAATAGAATGAGGATTTTACAGCTGACAATGTCCTGAGAATATTTACCCCAGTGTCTCCCAGCATGAACTCTAAAACACATCATTTTGGGAACGTAATAGGTGTTAAGTGACAAAAAAAACTTTGATGACTAAATGAGAGAAATATTGGATTAAACACAGTGGAACAGTTCTTTCCCCATATTAAGATTTCTTAGAGCACTGAGTATACAAGAGGGTATTAACGGATCTTTAGGATTCAAGAATGCTGTTTTGAAGCCCATTTGATTTCAAAATCTTTTTCTCTGACACCTGTGATTTTAACAAGAGCTGTCCTACCTTTGTCCAACCAGGAAACTGCCACAAAGAGAAAGCAAATGCCTTAGACAACTCTGATCTCCCAGAAAATTCTACCAAGTGGACTACCAAGACTATGCTTATAAGATGCCTCTGTGAGTCTATTTCGGTCCAGGTATAGCTCCTCCTCCTTGGGACAGTGCACGAAAAAAAAACAAAAACAAAAAAAACTGTGCTACAACCAAACTCCTGTGAAGTATGCAATTCCCAAAGAGCCAAAAAGCCAGAGGGTTGTACCCAGGAAGAGAGAGAAATTACCATCAGCTTTTATATCTCAAACCAGTCACCAATGAGAGCCCTGGATCGCCCAGATCCTTGCATTGCACTTTCTGGTCGAAAGCTTCGGAGAGGAGGCTTCTTAGAGCTGGCCCGTTCATTCATTAGAGTTGTGAAAGTTTCATTCTCTCAGCAAATTTAATCCTTGTCGCTGGAATTCTCCGTATTTTCTTGTTATGATGAGAATGAACAGCTGGTCCATTTTGTTGACTCTGTTGACAGTGCTCGGTTGGTTATTTCTCCCAGCCCCCACCCCCCTTTTTTGCTCTCCAGACAGCGCCTGGCTCACTTTGTCTGGCTACTGTCTGACATGTCAGCTTACACTTCCTCAATCCCCAGCTGTTCTTCGCTTTCATGGTATGGATGGTTCTTTGCGTTAGACTCAAACGTGGTTTTGCACTTCCAGAGGGCTCATCGGTTTCCACAGCAACCCCTAAAATGGGGTAATTTGATGCAAGACCTGCCTAAAACTTTTTCTGCTAAAAGTTTTTGCACGTGCACTTCCCAGCGAAGCACGGCTTCTCGAGTCACTTCGCAAACACCCTGACCACATTTCCAATTAACAGCAGAGTTTTGTCAGCCTTCCTGCTGTTTTAAACCATGTGTTTTCATGAAGAAATGAAATTAAAAATCTATTTTATGAATGATATTTAGGCTAAAATTAAAAATAGAAAATAAGGAAATTTAGTGCTTTGCATGTCAATTTTAAATGATCATATTTAACAGATTATACCCAAAGGCTTTTTAATAAAATAGTAATTAAAAATATGGAATATAAAAAAGTTGCACTAGTTAGTATGACTATTTAGTTCTTAATATGGGTACTGTTTGCCTATTTTTCATGTCAAATGTTTTTTCAGCAACATCGTTTCCTTTGGGTAATTTAATTAAAAATTTTAAACTTAGAGAAGTTAGTAAAAATAGGCTTTCTAATAGGTATTAACTAGAGAAAGTTCTTTTTTTTTTTTTCTTTTTTTTTTCCCCTAATGCTTTCCATGGTTTTGAACACAACAGTAGCAGATTAAGATTCTAAAAGTTAGGAAACTTTTTATGATTGTGCTCCCTGAGAGCAGAATCTGATTTACTATTTATATTCTTAGCTACTAGCACGATGTCTGGAGCATAGCTAACTCTCAAGAGATGCTTGTGTTTTCAATCTCTTGTTTATCTTTTAATGGAAAAGGAAACTAAATTTTGAACTATACCTTTATGAGAGTAGATGATATAATTCTGCACAGTTATTCTATCCCTCTTTCCCTGTGGGTGGGCATGCTTCCTGCCCCACTGATTTTGGCTAGGCTCTCTGTCAGGTTTGAACAATTGAATTTGAGAAACTTTTAGAGACATGGTGACTTTCTATGCAGCCTCTTGTGTTTCTGCCCCTTTCTGAGCCTGGAGGTCCTTCAGCATGGGTTTTACATGAGAAAACACATGGGGGAGTTCCCGTCGTGGCGAAGTGGTTAATGAATCCGACTGGGAACCGTGAGGTTGCGGGTTCGGTCCCTGCCCTTGCTCAGTGGGTTAACGATCCGGCATTGCCGTGAGCTGTGGTGTAGGTTGCAGACACGGTTCGGATCCCGCGTTGCTGTGGCTCTGGCATAGACCGGTGGCTACAGCTCCGATTCGATCCCTAGCCTGGGAACTTCCATATGCCACGGAGCGGCCCAAAGAAATAGCAAAAAGACAAAAAAAAAAAAAAAAAAAAAAAAAAAAAAAAGAAGACACATGGAATATAAGTCTATATCTACCTTTATTCAACAGCAGAATCACAGCTTATTTGTAGCCCTAATGTCAGGTGAGCAAGAAATGAAAGTTTGTTTTTATAAATCACTGACCTTTTGGAATTTATTGTTACTGCAGCAAAAGCTCACTAATACAGAGCTTAAAGACACTGTGCAATGCTATTACAGTTATATAATAACAGAGGCTCAAGGTTTCCCTATGTTTTAAACACTCTAACAGAGTGATGCATTTCAACTGATCATGACTCCATGAGATATTGCTTTGAATTTCATAGAAGAGAAAACTGAGGATTAGAAAGTCAGGGTTTTTTTCTTTCCCCCAAATCACACAATTCTTCTTTTTAATTTTTGTTTTATTTTTTTTTTATTTTTTATTTTTAGGGCCACTTACCTGGCATATGGAAGTTGCCAGACTGGGGGTTGAATTGGAACTGTAGCTGCTAGCCTAAACCACAGCCACAGCAACGCCAGATCCGAGCTGCGCCTGGGACCTCTACCACAGCTCACAGCAATGCTGGATCCTTAACCCACTGAATGAAGCCAGGAATTGAACCTGCGTCCTCATGGATGCTAGTCAGATTCATTTCCATTGAGCCACGATGGAAACTCCCAGAATCAAACAATTGTTAATGAAGAAATGGGACTTGAGTACCTGGCCCTCTGACTTTCCAGCCTCTGTTTTCTTTTAATATCAGGATCACAAAAATACATTTTAAAATATTCAATTAAAATCCCCTTTATACTTAAATTTGTTTTCATGTGGAACTAAAATGTATTTTCCTTCCATTTACATAAGTATTTTAATTCACATTAACAAATATATATTTTTATTGAAGTATTGTTGATTTACAGTGTTGTGTTAGTTTCAGGTGTATAGCAAAGTGATTCAATTATATATCTGTTCTTTTTTGGATTCTTTTCCATTATAGGTTATTACAAGATCTTGAAGATAGATAATTCCCTGTGCTTTACAGGAGGTCCTTGCTTTTTATTTTATATATAGTAATATGTATGTGTAAATTCCAAGCTCCTAATTTATGCCTCCCCACCCTTCTTCAACTGAACAAATATTTGTCGAATATTTTCTGTGCCAGTCAATGTGTCAATTCTTGAAGGAATTGAGATAAATCAGACACAGTTCTTGCTACCAAAACGCTCATCATGTAGGAAAATCCTACAGCCTATCAAGAACGGAGAACCTTGTTGTTGACATACACATATAAAAACAGCGTGACTGAATTGCCAATAATAGAGGTCAAGGTTTCTCTATTTTTAAAACACTATAATAGTGTGATACATTTCAATTGATCAATTCATGTTCTTTTAAACAGCCAGAGGCACAAATAGAGTCAGCCTCTTGTCTGAGGCAGGTTAGCTAAAAATCTATTACAGCAACCAAATTTTAGACCTAGCTTGATTGAGAATGTCTTTTAAACAACTGAGTTAAGTACCATACTTAGGATAATTTCCTCATAGATAAGAGTCCCTGAGCTAGAACTTGTTTCTGGATCAATAAAGTTGCTTATGCCTGTGTTAATCACATTATTCTTCATTAATAACAATAGATGATTAGTGAGCACTTGTGCATTTACCCTGTCCGACCTAATTTTGGGTATATGCTCTCAAGAAACATATATTTGGGAGACAAATGCCAAACAAAATGGAAACAAGTGTCATGCCTAAGAGAACTAGTTGAGGAGTCAGGGCTAGGATGAAGTCAAGGCTATGCCACTTGTGCAATATGGGACTGTGCGCAGATTATTCCTTTGCTTAGTTTCTTCATATAAAAAATACATATAATCACTGCTGTACAAGATGTATGTGAGGACTGAAAGACTGGTCATCTGCAAAAGAGGTAGTAGCACCGTGCCTGGCACACACTCAGTGTTCAAAGATGAAAGTCATTATTATAAGTGAAATGTTGAGTGGAAGACACAAAACAGCTGAGAGCAAAGATAGTATGTGAGGACATTAACCTTAGTGTGTGTAAACATGTACAGTTGTGGCCACCTCATTTGTGGTGATGCCAGAGGTTAGCAGGGAAAGAGCCGTGTGGGGAGTCCATCGGAGCCCTCTGGATGTTCATGAGGTGGTCTCTACCCAGCTGATTCTTCTACCGCTAAGTTTCCAGTTCAGCAGCAGCCAAGAATCACATTTTTGTTCTTGTTCCACCTCCATGAGATTGTTCTGAAAAACCAGTGGTTAACACAAGGCAGATGGGAAAGGGATTCTGGCTCCAATTAATTAAGCCAAAAAGAAGACAGAGACCGAATGTGCAAAACCTCAGCCCAGAAGGAGATAATGTCGTTAAGTGATTAGCATCAAAAAAGACAGTTTAAAATCAAAGCCATCTTGCCTCCTCAACATGTCCCAACTTCTACAATAGAAAGCAAGGCAGATACAGAAGTGACTTCTTGGAATCTTCTCCTTGTTCAAAGAAGCTGACTCTCCTTTTCTGGGTAAGTACCCACCAAGTCAGTGGGCATCTAAGTAGCTTTCTTTTTTTCCCCTCCAGTGTCACTGAGCAGAATGGTTCCTTGCTAGAGAATGATCCTGTTAGTGTGATTTGAAGGTCTGAGGAGAAATAATATCTTCCTTAATTAAAATAAAACTCAAACTCTCCAAAACTGGCACTCTCTCCAGGCAAATTGAGGATGGGGACAGCAGGACATGGAACTGTTCTACTCCCCTTTAACTCAGATCACATATGAGCCAAACCTTTTTCATATATTCCCCATAGCTTAACTGTTAAAATGGGGGAACTACTGGAAAAAAAAATCAGTAACAACAAAAAAGCATATTAGGATGCCTTCAGTAATAAATAATGGAAATTTTCTACTCAAATTGATTTAAATTTATGGGACTATATCAAGAAGTCCAGAGGGAGACAGATCCCCAGCACCATCAGATCAAGGATTCAATGATACAATCAAGTTTCAATCTCTTGGTTCCATCATTCTCTTAAGGCTGGTGCCACTTAGAGTCACAAGATAACTGCACTGATTTTAGAAGTCATTTTCAGGCATGAGGATGTGCAGAGGAAGAAGAGGACTACCTTCCCCATCTTCTCTTTTTAAAGAACAAAGTAGTCTTTCCTAGAAGCCTCCAGACTTGTCACGTGTCTCATTGACCAGCACTGCCTCGCATGCCTATATATGCAATGGTCATTGGTGATAAAAATGGAACTCAGCATAGTTTTCTTGGACTGATCAGGACTTAATCCCTGAGACTCCCCTGAATTACGACTGGAGATAAATTGAAAGAAATTGGGTTATAGAATAAAATCAGAGCTGTTTGTAAGGAGAAAGAATGGGGTTGGGAAATGGATATTTCATTGGCAAGAGTCAAAACACTAAATTAAAAAAAAAAACCTAAGTGATAACAAAAAGCCAATAAATACATTTTCAGAAATGGGGAAAATGTGACGTTGCATGTTATAACCTGTTTTTCTGAGTTTGAAATCTGTGTATCATTTATATGAAACCCTATAAAAAAAGTAAAATCTTCTCTATGTGTCCTTCTTCCTAGTCTCAGCTGGACTTCACCTAACAAATACCACTTTAAAAAGTACCAGTTAAAGGAGTTCCCGTCGTGGCGCAGTGGTTAACGAATCCGACTAGGAACCATGAGGTTGCAGGTTCGGTCCCTGCCCTTGCTCAGTGGGTTAACGATCCGGCGTTGCCGTGAGCTGTGGTGTAGGTTGCAGACGCGGCTCGGATCCCGTGTTGCTGTGGCTCTGGCGTAGGCCGGTGGCTACAGCTCCAATTAGACCCCTAGCCTGGGAACCTCCATATGTCGCGGGAGCGGCCCAAGAAATAGCAACAACAACAACAACAAAAAGACAAAAGACAAAAAAAAAAAAAAAAGTACCAGTTAAGGAGTTTGGACTATGGTGCAATGGAATCTGTGGCATCTCTGCAGCGCTAGGGCACACGTTTAATCCCCAGACTGGCACAATGGGTTATTGGATCTGGTGTTGTTGCACCTGCTGTGTAGGTTGTAATTGCTGTTCAGGTCTGATCTCTGGCCCAGGAGGATGGCCAACAAAGAATAAAAAAAGTACAATTAGGGTATCTCTTCTAAGCATTTAGATGAGGAATGCCCCTGGTTGTTTCTTTATGTGCCCAGTCTAATAAATGAATAGTAGTTGTTTGAGTCATTGTATCGAATAAGAGTTTTGAATCCACCTCTGAACTCAGTGGGAAAGAGTGCAGGTTACATTAATTGTGCCTCCCAAAGGCTGCAAAGAGTTGAACAAAAAACCCTGTGCCAGGTGCATATCATTCTTGATAAATTCTTGGTCTATTCCAATCTAAAAGTGGAAATTCCTCATTCTTCATGCTTCCTATTTCCTCTCCAATGACCCTTCTCTTACCTGATGATTGACACCAAGAAATCACCTCTCTTTCCAAGAAATCTCACTCATAGGGATGCAAACTAGTCCTCTCAGGTATCTATAGTATACTAGTCACCACAAAATAACTATTCATACAACAAGATACAAATCACAAATACGAGGTTTTTTTTGTTTTGTTTTTTACACAGGCACATGAGGTGGTGTCTTCTGCTCAAAAAAAATTTCTTCCCAAACTTTTGTACTAAATCCTCCTAAGTTTGAATTTATCCAAGTATCCTCCTTGTGTTTTCTGAAAGGCTACATTTTATACCTTCCTTTCTACATTAACATATGAGCTCAGATGAATGAATCAGATTTGCTTCATTCAATAACTTGGGAAGAATTTTAAAAAGGTAGAGGGAAAGGTTCTGAGAAATCTCTGCCTACTTCAGAGGTCACTGAGATTTTCTCCTATATTTACATGCAGAAACTTTTTTGTTCTATATTTTAACTTTATTATTCATCCTAAATCATGTCTTGGGAATGGGGTATGATCCAATGTCATTCATTTTTTTCTTTCTCTTTGAAGTAGATAACATCATATCATAAATATTTTCTCAAACAAAATACACCACTAAGGAAATAAACAGGTTAGCCTATAAAAATATTTTCAGCCTATATATCTGACAAAGGACTCACACTGAGAACATATAAACGTTCTATAAATAAAATATCAAAGAAATCCAATCAAAATGGGCAAGACTTGGACTATCCACAACAGATAACATATGAATAGCAAAAATGTGTATGAAAAGTTGTCAACATCGTAAGTCATCAGAGAAATGCGAATTGAAATTTCACTTCTTGATTTTTACTTGAAGAACTAAAAGCATTTCTCTATAAGAACACTGGTGTAAGAAGGTTCATGCATCCTTATTCTTAATAATCCCAAAGTAGAAATAGCCCTCCATCGAAAAGTGAGTAGTGGCATGTTTGTACAATAGAATAGTCTCAGAAAATAATCAGAACAAACCTCTGCTACATGCAGCAAAAAGAATGAATCTCAACACCATTATGCTGAGTGAAAATACTGAGACCCAGAAAAATATATACCATATAGTTCCATCTAGAAGTGTATGAACAGGTAAAACAAATCTATGGATAGATGTTAGGACAGTGGTTGCCTCTTATGAACAGACGGAGGACAGCTGACAGACAGTGGTATGAAGGAATTTTCTATTGCGTGAGAAGTGGTACATATATTTGTTCAGATAGTGGTTGCTTTGATATTTACAATAGTCAACTATTATAAAATAGACACACTATATGTACTTTTTTGTATGTAAATTATAACTCAATAAAATAATTATTTTAAAAAGTACAGATATTGTAAGCAGTGATTAGTAAGGCTAACCAAATTTCCCCTTGTAATTTATTCTTTAAATTGCAAGTTAATAGTATCTATATGATATTAACAAACTTGTTAAAAAACTGTTAATTTGGAGATATGTTGATTACAGAGCTGAATATAGATTTTTGAATTTTGAAGAAAAAGTTGGGCTGGAATATAAATTTAGGGGGAGTTAGCATGCATTTAATATATAGACTATGAGCCTGGACAGGAGCACTAATGGAGCAAATGTAGATGGTGAAGAGAAAATATCTGATGACTGATTTCCAGTGGCTGCAACATTAGACGCCATGGAGAAGAAACAAAATCACCAAATGAGGACCAAGAGGAAATGGTGAGTTGAGTAGGAGGAAATGTACCCTTTGGGAGGCTGAGTAAACAAGAGTTGAGAGGAGGCAGGACTGATTAACAGTCAAACACTCCGCTAAGAACTGGCCCAGAGATTTAGCTGTTTGGGAATCATTTGAGTCCTTGATGAAAGTAGTTTTTTGCAGCCTGGTGGTAGCAAAAGTTTAGCTGGAGTGTGCTTAGGAGGGATGGAAGGAGAGGACTTGAAGATGGTGATTATATATGACTCAGGAAAATTAGAAATAACTTGCTCTGTATAAAAAGGGAGCAAGAAGAGTTCAAGGCTTGAAAGGGAAAATCTTGGAATGGAAAAGACAAGAGTCACGGTGCCTGGCTCTGAGGGTGGGAATGATGAAGAGCTCTTGAGGGTAGTCTGTCTATAGGAACTTAATAGAAGCTAGGCATGGGACTGGAACTTAAAAAGTGTGTTGGAGTGTGTCATGTAAATATGACACCTTCAAAAATCTGTATTGATTACTAATACATTCCAATTTATTTGTTGCAAATAGATTCTTTCTGGGTAACTTAAAGAGGTACTGAATCTAGGTATGAGGGTTTTGCTCAACCAAGGTAGAGCCAGTCAAGGTGAATATGCGGGTTATATTTTTATCAGAAGTCTCTTATGTATCAGTGTCTTCTGGAACATGTTTTAGGTGAAGAAAGTGTGTAGACAGGAGGAACCAAAGGTGACCAACTTGTGTTACCCACCACCATCATGGAGCTTATAGCCAGAAGAGATACATGTACTTAAATAAGTGTGCTGCGTGAAAGAACGTGCTTTGTGCAAAAACTAGAGTTTAAATAAAGTGCCATGCAGTCACAGGATGGAGAGCTTGCATAAAGTTAGAGAAACAATGAGGGGATAGCATTTGAATTAGACCTGGAGAGTAAGCAGGCTCACACATACAGCGATAAGGGAAATTTGGGAGGAAGGAGCCACAAGAACAGACTCAGGAAGACTTGAAAGCAGGGAGCAAATCTGGCAAAGATTGAGAAGATTAGTTAACAGGGAGCTAAGGGCAATAATGATTGATGGAACTATAGACAGTAATATAGCTTGAAGGTACTGGATAAATGACAAGAACAGAAAAGAAGGGGAAAGCACAGAAGGGAAGAGAAAGGAGGAGGAGCACTGTTCCTAAGTTCTTTCAGAAATTTTTTGAGGCTCTCTGCTCCTATGTAGCTTTCGGTGGGTGTACCAGGCATTGGGCCAGCAACTAGACATGATTGGCTTCCTTCCTACTGAACTGGGGCACATGCTGCTGTGGCGAGGACAACAAAAGGCAGCATCTCAGTTGGAGAGAAGACTACAATTGAGCTACTAATGTGGCACAATGGGGGAACAAAGGATGGATTGATTACCTGAGTTCTTATGGAATATCAGTAACACAGAAAATGACTGGAAGCAAAAATTTAAGCTTTGTTACCATTGTTCCAAACCACTTCTTTCCCCAAGAGGAAGCACGCTTGCACCCGCAAAAGGAAGCAACATTGGCCCAAAGCAAAGATGTTCGTGTATGTTGAAGGTTTCCAACAATGTTGGAAGAGTTCTTCTTAGGGTATTAAATTGCATGTGTTTTCCATAGACTATAAAATCAGTGAGATGCTCTAGGAGAAGAAAAAAAGGTTCTGTGGTCAAATGAATTCGGCAATTGTATATCATGCCCTCTTTTGGAGATTTATCATTTACGTGGGCATTTTAAAGTCTCTGAGAAGTCCTGCACTAAATAAAACTGTCTAACCTGGTTTAGGTACTTTCTAAACTAACTTGACCACAGAATCTACTTTTACCTAATATATTAACATTTCACACCATAAGTATTCTAAAGAATACACTTTGCATCAAAGTGATTGTACTATTAGTAGAAACTCTTGCTGTAAGAAAGGCTGAAGTAGAGTTCCCATTGTGTCTCAGCAGGTTAAGAACCTGACTAGTCTCCATGAGGATGTGGGTTTGATCCTTGGCCTTTCTCAGTGGGTAAAGGATCTGGCACTACTAGTGTAAATCACGAATGTGGCTAGGATCTGGTGTTGCTATGGCTGTGAAGTAGGTCTGAAGCTGCAGCTCCAATTCAACCCCTAGTCTGGGAACTTCCATGTGCTCTGAGTAGGGCCCTGGAAAGAAAAGGAAAAAAAAAAAAGGAAGAAAGAAAGACTGAAGAACCAGAAGCCAGGAAAATGCTGTAGAAGAGGTCTTTCACTTGAGAACATATGGTCATGGATTCTACTATCTCATGAAGGGAGTCAGTCAACATTTCCTCACTTAATATATACATAACTTAATATCTTCACTTAATTATATATCTAACAATAGGTTAGCATGGTGTATATGGCTCTGGCCTCAGCAAACATAAATCACTCAGAGTTTTCTTTTTTCTTGTGAAGCTAAGGAGAAGAGGACTGATGACAACTTAGCAATCACTGATAAAATTGATTTACAGCTACATGGTTGATTTGGTACTGGTTTAGAGTCTGAATCTTAATCCCTCTTTATTACTTGAGGACTTCATTTTATTACTTACTAGTTGGAAATAGGATCAGTTCCATCTTCTCAACTTTACAAATCCCAGACCTTTTATATTCTTCTGAAGTGCCACTTGCAAACCAGCTTTTTTTTTTTTTTTTTTTTTTTTCCTGTGAGCTCGTCACCTTCCTCTCAGATGAATAATTGGTGCCACTTGCCCTTATGGAGTTTACAGTCGGATAGAGGAGGTGGCATACACAACTACATTGGACCCTTGAACAAGGTAAGTCTGCATATATGCAGACATTTTTTTCGTAGTAAATCCACTAGCACTACACAGTCTGTGGTTGGTTGAATCATCAGATGTTGAGGAACCACAGATATGGAGGGTCAACTATAAGTAAGACATGGATTAACCCTCATGTTTTTCAAGAATCAACCCTCACGTTTTTCAAGGATCCACTATAATTCATTTTTATTAACATTCAGTTTTTCAAGTTTTTTTTTTTCAAGTTCTTAATGTCAAAAGTTTATTAGGTTAAATACTTACTTCAAAGTTATGTCAAGTGATAATTTTACCAAATATTTCCAAATGTGCACAACTTATATCACCATTTTTTAGCCCACAATAGCAGTGTCCCTAATGAGTTCTGAAGTCAGTATAAATATTTATAGATTTATATATGATGGCATCATCTCATTTTTAAATATTAGTTTCTTTATAAGTCATCTTGATCTAAGTTATGCTGTAGTGACAAAAGGCCCCTCAAATCTTAGAGATTTATAAAAGCAAAGATTACTTTCTAGCTTACATTAACGTCCATCACATGCCTAGAGCTTTGCTCCACATTTTCATGATGGAACCCAGGCTGAAAGGGGACAGTCTATATTAGGCCAGCTTATCTCATAGAAGAGGTATATAGATAAGGCAGAACCATACTCTTAAAGCTTCAGATCATTTTATAACCAATCATATTTTATTGACTAAAGAAAATTGTATCTCCAAACCAAAATTTCATGCAACAATAAATATAATCTTGTAAGAGAGTTCCCTTTGTGGTCCAGTGGTTAACAAACCCAACTAGGATACATGAAGATGCGGGTTTGATCCCTGGCCTTGCTCAGTGGGTGAAGGATCTGGTGTTGCCGTGAGCTGTGGTATAGGTAGAAGACGCTGGTGGGATCCTGCGTAGCCGTGGCTGTGGCATAGGCTGGCAGCTGTAGCTGCGATTGGACTCCTAGCCTGGGAAACTTCATATGCCGTGGGTGCAGCCCTAAAATAGCAAAATGTGTGTGTGTGTGTGTGTGTGTGTGTGTGTGTGCATGTGCGTGTGTGTATAAAATCTCATGAGGAAGTGCCATTTGGGGATGGGTCATAGGGAGAAGCAGAAAATATATAATCTACTATGCTGACATAATAGTTACACAAAATAGAACAATCAGTTTTTTAAACTTGAAAGGATCTTTTAGAATCCTTTTAATCCAACCAACCTTTCTACTTTATAGATGAAGAAAATGAAATTCAGAAACTTTAAGTGGCATATTCAACATTTTATTGAATAAATATACCATCCTTGGTTTATACATTCACCTGACTATGGACTTTGGACTGTTTCCACTCTTGGATTATTACCATGAAAATATGTATGTACAGGTAGTTCCCATCATGGCTCAATGAAAACGAATCTGACTAGTGTCTGTGAGGACACAAGTTCGATTCCTGGCCTCACTCAGTGGGTTAAGGATCCCGCATTGCCATGAGCTGTTGTGTAGGTTATAAACAGGGCTCGGATCTGGTGTTGTTGTGGCTGTGGCTGTGGCACAGGCTGGCAGCTGCAGCTCTGATTTGACCCCTAGCCTAGGAACCTCCATATACTGAGGGTGCAGCCCCAAAAAGACAAAAAAAATGTATGTACAAGCTTATTTATTTTGGGTAAATGCCTAGGAATGGTTTGGTGGTATGGTAGATGCATTAAACATTTTAAGAAATTGTCAAATTGCTTTCCAAATTGGCAACTATTTCATGTTCCCATCAACAGGGTGTGAAGAGTTCAAGTTGGTCTTAAACGTTGGCAACATTTTTGCCTTTCTTGTGGGTGTGTCCTAGTATTTTACTGCAGTTTTAATTTATATTTCTTTAATGAATTTCATGTGCTTATTTGCCATCCATATTTCTTCTTTGATGAATGTTTATTTCAAATCTTATTGTTGAATGGTAGGAGTGTATTGTACATTCTAGATACAAATATTTTATTGGTATATATTTGAAATATTTCTCATGAACTTTAGGTTGCTTATTAATTTTTATGGTAGTATCTTTTGAAAAGCAAATGTTTTAAAAATTTGATAAAGTCTAATTTATTGTTTTTTTTTTTCTTTTGTAGTTTAGGCTTTTTATATCCTATTTAAGAAGCTTTTGCAAATGAAGTCCCCTTATCCTTTTCTCATACAATTTTATCTCATATTTAAGACTCTATTCATTTCTAGCAAATTTTTCTATGTGGTATGAGGTGGATTAAAGTTTATTTTATTTTTTATGTTTACATATTTTCTCATAACCACTTATTTATATTTCTTTTCCCCATTTAGTTGCCTTGACATCTTTGTCAAAGATCAAATGACAATAAATCTGTAGGTATATTTCAATTATGTTCCATTGATGTATTGGTCAGCCTTTAGACCAATAACACCCTGTCTTATTACTGTAGCTTTATAAAAAATCTTGAAATCGGGTAGTTAATTCTTCAATATCATTTTTTTTTCCTCCCTGCCAAGTCATTTTGGCTATTGTAGGTCCTTTGCTTAACCATATACATTTAAATATAAAAGTCTATGAAAAACTCCACTGTCTCATGCTTTCTTTTATCCTCTTTAACATTTGGATGATAGTGATAAGGATTATAGTTAACTACTGTTTCCATGTCTTTAGCTACTCGTTTTCTCATCTGTGTCATTTCTGTGCCTATTTTCATTGATAATTTCCCCCCTTAATATGGGTTATATTTCCCTGTTTCTTTACAGGCCTAATTATTCTTTTTATCAGGATTAAGACATTGTAAGTTTTACCTTTTGGGGTGTTAGATATTTTTCCATTTTTACAAATACTTCTGGTTTTTATTCTGGGATGCAGGTACTTGGAAACACTGACTCTTTTAAGCCCTTTTAGGTAGGACCAAGGCAACTTTCATCTAAGGACTTTTCTCCTACTACTGAGGCAATCGCCTTATGACTGTCCCACTCTGTGTATTATAAGCTTTTTCCAATCCAGCTGATGTGAATAGAAACTACTCTAAGCCCTGCGTGAGCCCGTGGATTATTCTACCTGCCCCTTTCGGATGATTGCTTCCCTGGTCTCCAGTACACGCTGCAATCAGTGCTCAGCTGAAAATGTGAGAGGAGCTCTGCTGATCTTTGAATCTCCCATCCTCTTGTTCTCTCCTCCTTCCTCCCCAGTCAGAAAGCAGAAAGTAATAGGCTCTGTATGGTTTCCTTTCTCTAAGGTGTCACTCTCCTGAACTGTCTGTTTAAAATCTGAAAATTATTCTCCAGGTCTCTTGGAGTAATCGGCTGCTGAAAAGAGTAAGACATACTATTCTGGCTCTGGTCAGCTCTAAGAATTTATAAATTCTTTATAATTAAAATTATTCTATTTATTTTAGTTATTTCAAGGGAGAAGGTAAATCCAGTCTTTGTTACCACCTCATGGCTAAAAAGGGTAGTTGGCTTTTTGGATTTCTTTTTTTTTTTTTTCCTTTTTTTTTTTGATCTTTTTAGGACCACACCCGTGACATGTGGAGGTTCCCAGGCAAGGGGTCAAATTGGAGCTGAAGCTGCTGGCCTACACCACAGCCATATCAACACCACCAGATCTGAGTCGTGTCTGTGACCAACACCACCGCTCATGGCAATGCCAGATCCTTAATCCACTGAGCAAGGCCAGGGATTGAACCTGCGTCCTCATGGATACTAGTCAGATTCGTTTCTGCTGAGCCACAACGGAACTCCAAGGATTTCTTAATTCAATACTTTCTCAGCTACATTAAGATAGCTATTATTAATTCACCCAAACTGCAGAGTTTTTAACAGATGATATTACTGTCAGGCACTTAAGCATATCTGATTAGCAAGTTGAACAAGGTCATCATGAGCCTTTAGATAGAGATTCATTGTTGGGAATTAATTAAAACTAGTTAGTGCAGATTAATAATGAGAATAGCACTGATAATATTACGATCAGAATGAAATTGGTACTAATGAGAACTTACATTTTTTTAGTTAAAAAATAAAAGCCTTATGGAGTTCCCTAGCCAGGTAGTTGTGGCTGTGGCAGAGAGGGCTAATGCAGGGATGTTAAGTGGGTAGGAAAGCAAACACTCACTGCCCAACACCACCCCACTTTTCCAGAACAAGTGTCTTGGAGTAATTGGCTGCTGAAAAGAATAAGACATACTATTCTGGCTCTTGTCAGCTCAAAGAATTTATAAAGCTTTAATTAGATTTTTTTTTCCAAGTTAAAAGTAAGGAGAAGTCCTGTGCTTGGTTAATCCTTGGTTTAGGTCAGTTTTTCAGTCACCCTGGTGGATTGACCGTCAGAACAGCCCACTTTGCTCCTGCATTGATCTTCCCTTGCTTCTCAGAACTGCTCTGACATTGACCGTGTGGCTTGATTTGGCCAGTGGACATTTTCAGATGTAATGTAAGTGGAGATTGGAAAAGCACTGGCACAGTGGGTCTTGCTTTCTTCCTCCTCTGCCATTCTGTGTTTAAACCATGTGGATACTTCATATGTAAACTTGGGCTAACCTACTGGCATTTGATAGACAGGAAATACTGGGGAGCCCATTTGACCTGGCAGCTGTCCCAGCTGTGGTCAACTCTCTAGGCCCAAATCAGTGAGGCCTTGGTGTTCCTGTCATGGCTCCAACTAGTATCCATGAGGATGCAGGTGCCATCCCTGGCCTCACTCAGTGGGTTAAGGATCCTGCATTGCCGTGAGCTGTGGTGTAGGTCACAGATGTGGCTTAGATCCTGAGTGTCTGGGCCTGTGGCTTAGGCTGGCAGCTGCAGCTCCAATTTGACCCCTAACCTGGGAACCTCCATATGTTGTGGGTTCGGGCTTAAAAAGACAGGAAAAAAACCCTCAGGCCCCCCCCACCCCGCCCCTGCTCCAAATCAGTGAGGCCTAGTCCAAATCCTACAGGATTGTGAGCTAAATATTTTGTTGCCATTTAAACCACTAACTTGGTGTTTGTTTTTAAACAGCAAAGCTATTTGACATACTCTTTAGATATTTAGATAGTTCAGCTTCAGGTGAAATAGCTGGATTAGCACAAGCAATATTGGAATAATTAGCTTTAGTCTGTTAGGGATGCTCTATATTTAAAAAAAATAATAATAACATAGACAGAATGACCTAAACAAGAGACCTTTATTTCTCACGGAAAAGGAGACCGGCACATCCAAGAGACATGGCAGATTTGGTATCTGCTGAGGGCCCCCTTCCTGGTTCATTGATAATTGTTTTCTCACTATGTCCTTACCTAGCAGAAGGGGCAAGGGAGCTCTCTGGGGTCTCTCTGGAAGAGCACTCATTTCATTCACGAGGGCCCTACACCCATGACCTAATCACCTCCCAAAGCCTTCACCTCCACATAAATCACATGGGGGCTTGGATTTAAATATATGAATTTTGGGGCTTATAAACATTTAGTCTATAGCCTCAAGTTGGGTGCCTCTAGTCGAGTTTCAGGTTTTATACTGGCAAAAGTCTGCTCTAGAAATATATTATCCTGCTTTTATGTCTTTTCTAATACATAGGGGACATACAGGTTTAGGCACTGTGTTTTTTGTTTATTGTGATTCGAAATTCCATTTAACATGCTTTTGGGAGATGGTAGCCCTTTAAGTCCACCTTGGCAATGATTAACACATTTCTCAAATATTTCCTAAAATTCTGTTTAAATAAAAGCGGTTTCCTACAGAATGTAGCTAGAATAGATTTTAGGAGCCTAAAATTCTTCTCCTTGTCCTTTGATCTTAATCCACAGAAGAAGCTGGAAAATTTGGAACCATCTTCCTTTTTATACTCTTACCATTTCTAGCCAGTCGTCAAATGCTATTGTTTTGATTCAAAAATTCCCTGTAAACCTAACAGTTCCATGTAAATGCCAGTCACAGAACTGAATCTGGATTATTTGTTTCTTCACTAAAAACCTCTTTGTGGCTTATAGAGCAAAATCTAATCTGTCATTGATATGGACATTTGTTCCTTGTCCCTGTAACATTGTTCTTACTTTTTGCCTTTTGAATAGTGCTCTGAATTTTCCAATAATGAGATTTCGGAGGTGATGGTGTTATAGTGGGCTCTGAGGAAGAGGTTTGATTGGTTTAAACAAATTAGCATGTCCCCAAACCCCTGCTGCACTGATGGGCCTGTGATGGGCATGTGGCTAAGTCAAGATGGAGCTGACAGAACTTAATTCTGTGACTTTAGCTGACCTGTTAAGGAAGCAAATTTCCTCTTTTTTTTTTTTTTTTTTTTTTGTCTTTTTGCCATTTTCTTGGGCCACTTCCACGGCATATGGAGGTTCCCAGGCTAGGGGTCTAATTGGAGCTGTAGCCACAGGCCTACGCCAGGGCCACAGCAACGCGGGATCCGAGCCGCATCTGCGACCTACACCACAGCTCACTGCAACGCTGGATGGTTAACCCGCTGAGCAAGGGGCAGGGATCGAACCCGCAACCTCATGGTTCCTAGTCGGATTCGTTAACCACTGCCCCATGATGGGAACTCCCAGATTTCCTCTTATTCTCTACCAGGCATGAGCCAGTAAGCACATGAGCATGAAGCAAGGCTACTAAAAGCAGCCAATCTATGGAAACAGAACTCAGAAAAGAGAGAGCCAAGCTGGATCGCATTGTTTGAATTTCAAATGGAGCATCATCTTAAACCATCATTACCCTGGACCAGTCCCTCAAATGAACCATTTTCTATTTGCCTCTCTTCTTCCTTCTTTCTCCACCCGATTCTTCCTTCCTTCTTTCTTCTCCTTTATTTATTTATTTTTTCTTTTTAGGGACACCCTAGTGTCCTAAAACAGCTGCCAGCCACAGCCATAGACACAGAAGTGCCAGATACGTGCCACGTCTGTGACCTGCATTGCAGCTTGTGGCAATGATGGATCCTTAACGCACTGAGTGAGGCCAGGGGTCGAACATACATCCTCATGGATACTAGTTGGTCGTGTTACTGCTGAGCCACAGCAGGAACTCCCCTTTTCTCCGTTTTTCTTTTCTCATTTTTTTATTAGGTATTTTGGAGCAAAGCATTCTAAATAATTGCTTTTTTCATAATTTTAACTCAGGCATTTTCCCATATTTTTGTGACATCTGTTTATTCATTTCCTCCAAGTAATCTATGGTAATCAAATAATATAAATAATCCTTTCATTACATTTGTGCAACTGAATTAGAGTGCTCTGAAGGAAAAGTTCAAGATTCCGGTGAACTCTGCAGTGAGGGAACCTGATCAAGTCTCTGGCAAGGAGCCACTTCAGTTGAGACCTAAAGTCCTGGGGACGCTTCCACTCTTTGTCAGTTTTGTTGGAAGCAGGACTAGCCTTGCACCTTGTGGGTCTGGAACTCAAAAGATGTAGAAGCTTGGATGGTACGTGTTGAGTGGGCAGGCAGGCAGGGACAGAGCATGTCAGGATGCTCTTAGAAACAGACGTTTGGAGATTCTCTTCTGAATAATAAGCTTTTTTCTCTCTTGAAACACTTTCCCCCCTCCCCCGCTTTTTTTCTTTTTAGGGCCACACCCGTGGCATGAGGAAATTCCCAGGCTAGGGGTTGAATTGGAGCTGCAGCTGCCAGCCTACTCCACGGCCACAGCAATGCCAGACCAAGCCACATCTGTGACCATGCCGCAGCTTGTGGCAACACCACATCCTTAACCCACTGAGTGGGGCCAGCAATCAAACCCACATTATCATGGATACTAGTCTGGTTCTTAACTTGTTGAGCCGCAACGGGAACTCCTTGAAATGCTTTTAAGACTAATCTATTCCCACTTTCTTTTTAGATGTCAGCTCATATTTGGGGTTGCTGAAGCAAACACGGGCGTCTTCAAGGGCAAGCAGAAGACAGTGTGATCTGTGCCTTCCCCAGTAGCTCCTTTTGACTATTACAACATAAGAATTCTTCACTAGCACATCAAAGTGATGGGAAAGTTCAGGTCGCGACAGGACATCCCCTTAAAACATACTGATGGACCGTCTGGCTCTATCATGAAGGAAGCATCTGTCAGCTACTCTTGGAAAACAAGGGTGGTCCTTCTGCAGGGCATTGAGAACACAACATCACAGACTCACTACTCTAACAAAGGGTGTTAGGTTTAAAATAGAAATGTCACAAACTGCACCACTTTTAGCAAGTAGCAGTTAGCATCATCCAGTGCTAAATACAAATATGACTTCACTCGGTGAGAACGTGTGAATGTGTCAGATTTTTGGAGGATTTCTGTGTAAGTTATATCCTACATTTAAATGTTCTGGGGACATAGATTGGACTGTTCTAGGGGATTTGCCTTAGAACTAGCTGTATCTCAGCTTGCGGCTCTTCTTCTGCCCAAAGGGCCCAAGAGATTTCATATCCAAATCCATTCGGGAGGAGCCTTTTTATTTCAGAATCATTTTGGCTTTCAAAATATTTTTGTAATTTCTTTCTCGTCACTGAATAAAATAACTCTAAAGGACAGGCTGCTCTGATTCTTATCAATGTGGGAGAAACCTGCACTGAGGTTTATGATAAGAAATTTCTTTGTAGGATTTTCTGCTGTGGCACAATGGAATCAGCGGCCTCTTTGGAGCCCTGGGATCCAGGTTCAATCCCTAACCTTGCAAAGTGAGTTAAGGAATACGTAGGTCTCAACTGTGGCTTGGGTCTGATCCCTGGCTTGGGAACTCCCTATGCTGAAAGGCAGCCAAAAAGGAAAAAAAAAAAAAATCTTTCTAGACCTATTTTAATTCCGTGCAAATTTGGACGCAGCTGGACTCAATATTTATATCTGTTCTTTCAAGATATTCATGGTCTGCTTAATGACATATGAAGTGGCTTATTGGAATTGTTTATTTTTATGGTGACATGCATTCATGATTTGGTGGTGGATATGAAGTCTTTCTTATAAGTGCTGAGGAATGAGAAGAATTGTCTTTCAGGGAGTCATTTATATATAAGAAGAGATTTATTAATCTGAGGGAAAATGCTTGTGCAAACCTAATCTTGGGAGCTTAATGATGATGCATTAGACAAATAGGAAGGACATTTGCTCTTATTTCTATTCTTAGGTTGGGTATTATTAAAGGGAATAAGGAAGGAATGCTTTTTCCTCAGGTAACTCTTTGAGCAGACATTGTCAAGTCACTTGGTCTTAAGATTGTATAAACTAGATTAGAAGCTTGGAAGAATAAGATGATTAAAGGCATTTCCAAAATCCCCAAAGGAATTTTTATTGCCCAAATATCTCTTGAAATGCTTTCTTGAGTACAAGGGAGGAATTCCTCTCTCTTATCTGTTGAGATGGGTTTTAACTCTTCCAGGGGACAAAAATGGGCTAAGCCATCTGGTGGGTAGTATGGGTGTTGATGTAACAGTAAGAAGCTACAAAAGTCTGGGTAGTGGTGAGGCCACATTTGAAACAAAATTCAGAAGGGCCTACCTGTTATTCTAGAACATTCAAATTTTATTGTAAAATTCTCATTGTCCCTCAGGGGGGAAAAGTCTTATTTTATAGCAATGCAGGATGTTAGAATCAAAAGTGGGCAAATTTGGGCCCATTGTTCTTGGTAGGATTTGTTGAGTGAAGTCATAGCCTAGCAGCTGTCTGTTTATTGATGGAGTCAGGTTTCTTATTTTGGACTTATTGCGGATTTAATACATCTTGGATGAACAAGTAAGTACATGAATGGATGAATTAAAGAATGAATGGCAAAAATTAAAAATTAAATTAGTGAAAAGTGTATTATAGAAGATTTTGGTGTAATTGTTTTATTATAGAAGCATGAAAATTGTTAATAGATTTTCCAGTCAGCCAAAGGCTTTTAATATCTACTCCAATAAATTAGAAAAAAATGTATATCTAGTATACATTTCACACTTAAAGTCGGGTATTTTATGCAGTACTGTTAAAGTACTTGAAAAGAGTTTTTTCTCTCCAGCAAGCCAAAATCTTGCTCACCATTTACTTAGTTCATAAACATTTTTATCCCCATAAATAGTGCAAAGACTTCTCTTGTTGGAATGGTCATAACTCACATGTGTGATTTTTAATTTTTTTAAAAATATTATCATCTTTGAAAGGACTGTGAAGTAGGTTGGAATTACCCTTGTTAGACAGTTTACATGACACAGGATAAAGCAAAGACATGCACAAATGCCTCTGACTCATCCAGACTTGAGCCAAGGCTGGAATTCAGAACCTCTCCAAGCAAAATGGACATCCACCGCTCCTTCCAACCTAACGCAACTTCCTTTCATTTTTATGTTAACAATAACTTTCTTCCATGAGGAGCTACTCCTCCTGACATCTCCTGATGTGGTCCCAGAATGGCTCAAAAGTCGTTCTGACCCACTTTATATCTGTAAGAGGGCTATTTGTAGCATTTCCCCAGCACAGTGTCAGGTTGAAAGGAAGTTTTCTCTTCAGAGACTTTCTGTACAATTTTTCAGTCTTGTATATCGGTTATAATGGGGCTATGCCCTTTCCTCTCTACTTGTGAGGGCAGGAGAACCCATTCTTCCTGCCACAGGGAGACTACTGGTGAGCAGAAGGCAAAGAGGCAAGAAGATTATGGTGTAAGAGAATTCTTGGTTTTATTTCCTATTCTTTTTCTTGCCTTTGTGGGTATTATGTTTCTTCCTTTGATTGGTGAACACCCCTGGTTTTCTTCTGATAATCTCACTTCTTTCCCAGTGGCATAGCTAATTAAAACTCGGGCTTCAGTGTCAGACTATCTCACTTACTGCCTCTGTAGGTGTGGACAAGTGCCTTGAGTTCTCTGAACTTCTTTTCCTCATCCGTCAAAAAAAGGATAAAAATAGTACTTACTGCATGGATTGTTCTGAGGATGAAGAGCTAATGTATGTGAAATACTGAGCTAAATGACTGGAACACAGTAAGCTTTCACTATGTTATTTGTTACTGCTTTTATCATTATTGTTTAAGCTAGCTTCTATTTGGTATCTGCCACTTTCAAGGAAAGAGTCCTCTTTAATCATTTAGTTTTTTCAAATATTTGCCATAGTCATTGCCTTCCATGTATAATGCTAGGTATAAGATCTTGATTGATGAGAAACTCTTGTACCACACATAATGTTGTGGAAATTAACTTCCAATGTTCTCAAACTGAAATTTCATCCAACATCAATGAATGACTGACTATTCCATGGTTTAAAATCAAATCATGGCTTTAAAAACACTTTTTTATGTTACTAATCTTTGTTCTAACAGCAGCATTTTTGAATTTAGAGAAAAGTAAGCAGTATATATGATGTATCTAGTTGGCAGAACAGGTGTCTTTCCCTTTTGCAACGTCTGTAGATGTTACACTGCAATGAAATTGTATTGAATTCAATAGATGTTGTCTTCCCTCTGGAAAAACTGGAAGGTTGTCAATGCAGACATTGAGTTTGTGTGAGTTTTCCCTTTAGGTCCACAGACACATGACATGTGTGTCATCAAAAGAGGAGGGAACAGAAATGATGAGAACATACAAACTATTGAGCAGAGCTGCAAAGAGAATGAGACTTCTTTCTGACACATGTTGTATAACATTTCCAAAATCTTGGAATGTTTTTGGTGTATTTAACTGGCAAAAGATTTTTTTAAAAGTGTGTAGCTCTTTCATTTTTTTTTTTCTTTATCAGTGACAACACATCTAGGCTGACAGTATTCTGCACCTCTATAGCTTTAATTACATGTCTGATATGTCTCCATCGGTCCACTTGCACCAATCCTATTTTTATGCTGGCTTGAAGAATCTTTAAAAATCTTTAAAAATAATATTAAAAGATGGCATTTTAAATTTTATTCTGGTTCCTGGAGTTAATGATTGTACATACTAAAATTATCAAGGCCAAACACTTTCCTACATAACACCAATATCATCCTCTTGATTCTTTCTCTAATTGTAAATTTGGAACATAGGTTTAAAAAGGGTCAAAGGAGAAGAAATGGACAGAACATTGTAAATCAACTATAATAGAGAAAATAAAGATCTTTAAAAAAAGGAGTGGGGTGGGGATATCCCGTTGTGGTGCGGTGAAAACAAATTCAAATCTGACTCGTAACCATGAGGTTGCGGGTTCAATCCTGGCCTCACTCAGTGGGTTAAGGATCTGGCATTGCCGTGAGCTGTGGTGTAGGTCGCAGATGTGGCTCGGATCTGGTGTTGCTGCAGCTGTGGCATAGGCCGGCAGCTCTAACTCTGATTTGACTCCTAGCCTGGGAAACTCCATATGCTGCAGGTGCACCCCTAAAAAGAAAAAAAAAGTCAGGGTCAAAGGCTAGTTCCCATTGTGGCTCAAGGTGTTGCAGGATACAGGTTTGATCCCTGGCCTTGCTCAGTGGATTAAGCATCTGGCATCCTCAGCTGCAGTGTAGGTCACTGATGCAGCTTGGGTCCAGTGCTGCTGTGGCTGTGGTATAGGTAGCCAGGTGCAGCTCCAATTTAACCCCTAGCCTGGGAACTTCCATATGCTTCAGGTGCAGCCCTAAAAATAACAAATAAAATAAAATAAAAATAAAAAAGTGGGGAGCAGAGGGGGCAAAGGACCAAGTTGTAAAGAATAAATGATAAAGTTTAGCTAAGCTTTGGGACAGACACTAATTTTTTTTCTCTTAAGAGTTCATGTATGCTGGCATATATAGAGCCCGCACAAAACAATAAATTAATGATATGAAAAGACAGGGCTAAGTTAATCTAATGTATTTAAAGTAGATTCTCAGCTCTGTTTGAGAAAATGAGATTCTATAAGAAGATATGGACTTGCAGAATAAACTTGTGGTTGCCAAGGGGGAGGGGGAGGGAGTGGGGTGGTTGAGGAGCTTGGGGTTAATAGATGCAGACTATTGCCTTTGAAAGGGATTAGCAATGAGATCCTGCTGTGTAGCACTGGGAACGATGTCTAGTCACTTATGATGGAGCATGATAATGTGTGAAAACAGAACGTGTACATGTATGTGCAACTGGGTCACCATGCTGTACAGTAGGAAAAAAAATGTATTGGGGAAATAACTATTGAAAAAAAAAATAATAAAACAAACAACTACAATGACAAAAAGACTGTAAAATAAATACGTAAATAAATTAATAAAAAAAAGAAGATATGTGTGTGTGTGTCTATAAAATAAGATGTATTAGGACAGGAAACAAGACCATATCACTTGTTTTCAACTAGTTTTTATTTTTCTTAAAGGAAAAGAAGTAAGTTTCCCCCCCCCCCCCCCGGATTTACTATCTTTTATGATCTGTTACAAGGCTTTGTAATGTAATCTACCTGGGAAAGGTGATTTAGTAAATTATATGCCAGAGGCAGTTCTTTTTCTAGGAATCATCAGTGAATCTGTCTATTATGTTTAAAACACAGAGTTTAAAATATTAAAGTTTTTTGGTGGAATTCCAGTTTCTTATTATCCTCTCTTTATTTAGGAAGCAGGGAGCAAATAACTCTTATAGAACATCATCATTTTAGTGCAAACCATATGGTTTAACAGATTCTAGTGAGGAATTTGAAGTTTATCAAAAACCTTATAGAGACAACGAACTGTCTTATTCCCTGATTGTCATTTCCTGCATCTATGAAATGGAGTAGTAATATCAGTCACTCAGGATTTTTTAAAATGAACTAAGATATTACCTATAAGTAATTCACCCTCATTTTGGCAAAGGGTAATTGCTCGACATAAGAAATTGGAAGATTTAGAAAGCTTGAATTACCTAATTCCTAGAAAAAGGATTTTTCTTGAATTATATAATTTTTGGAAAAAGAATTTATCTCACCTTGCCTTAAAATGACCTTTTTTGAAGTGGCTCTCCTTATCAAAAAATCGAGCACTGGCTCAAGGTGTCAGAATCTGAAACAATGGTTCAGAGCATTTAGGGTAATAGATCTGTCCAGTCTCCATCTTCTTCTTCTTCTTCTTCTTTTTTAATTTGGCGATGCTCCCTAAGGAGCCCTGAAAAAGGCTATTTAATGATCTTTCCTTTGTTCTTACCTCTGTTGGACCCCTAGTACCTGGGGTTAGCTGGCGCTTGCTTTCTTTTCTGGGCACCCAATAACCAGTGTGATTGCAGACATGCTTAAAACAGGAAGCCTTCCAAGTGCCCCAGTGGCTTACAACTCATATTTCCATTTGGGGGTCCATGTAATAACCACTGTCCTCAGCATCATAATCTTTTTCATTGTATTTCTGTTCCCTGGGCTCCTTTTGAAGGCTATTCCTTCAGTTTTCTGACTAGAGTTGCCAAAGGCTTGGTGAAAGACCATATCTAAACATTCAATTGTAGAGTCCTTTTTAGAATTTGGAATTTGCTTTGCTGTAGAAACAATATTAGAAGTAGTTGAATGTTAGACTAGCCTAAAGGCTTTTGAAGGTCTTAGCACTAAATGGAGTTCTGAGTTTTAAGGACAATTGGCCATTTTGTGCAAACAGAAGAAAGGAGCAGAAGAGGAAGGACACGGCTGCTTCTTTTCTAATATAATTTCATCATGCATGGCCAAGGTTTTAATTATCAGGTTAAATGTTTCTTTGCACTGTTCATTATCCCACTCTCTCTCTCTTCTTCTGGTGCTTTTTTCTTCCAGTAACGTGCTCTTTTCACTTCTGAATAAATACCCCATTCACTCTGGGTTTTCATTGTTCTCTTTTCTGCTTTTATTAGAATTCTCATTACCTCAGTTAACTTGCTATTATAGAGGCGATAGGTGAAGAGTGATCCAATAACACCATTTCACACTAATACCTGTAATAGCATTTCTTATGTTCCATGTGCGGCTGTAAGCAGTTTCTATAAATTACGTCACTTAGCCCTACAATATTCTATAGTTAACTCCCATTATTAACACTGTTTTACAAGTGAGCAAATGAAAATAGCGTGACATAAAATTTCTTGTTTATATCACATGGTTTGCAAGAGGAGAACTGAGATTCAAACCCAGGTTGTGTGGCTAGAATCAATGCATGTCACCATTGTTTATACCATATTAGAGTGAGTGGGGCTAATTTCCTTGAAGAACTGTCATGTGCACATGTCAAGGAGTCTGCAGAAGACATTTTGGGGCAAACAGATTAATATGTGATGGGTCCAGCCTGGACTTAGGTATTAAAGTCAAGTCCCTTTTGGTGTTTCTGTTTTGTCCCCCTCTACTTTCCACCTTGCACATTGAATTTTGCCTTCAATCTAAAACTCCTATAAAAAAAAAAAGCTTTAAAAGAAACAGCCATGAAATAAATACCTTAAATTGAGGTTTCGAAATAAACAAGAAATATAACAATGTTGTCCAGAAACTGGCTTCTTGGCATGGAAAATAAGTGGTTTGTTAAATTCTAACATCATTACGAAGCATAACAGAATTCAATTTGTTGTGTGTCACTAATTAGGTTCAATACAAATACAAAACCATCAGCTATTAAAATGATTACTTTTATTTCACTGCGATCATAAAACAATGGCTTCACCAATTGTCTGACAATAAGCAAGTAACCAATAAACCAAAAATTTTGAGTCAGGATGAATGTTGAGAGCTTGTTTTGATTAAGAATAACACATGAACTATGATTACTTAGATTAGGAGGGTTGGGGAGATTTTAGTTAGGAGTATGACATGTAAATTGCAATCCACCCTCAAGGAACACGTCGGCAGGGTGTGGAACCCAGACCAGGAATCAATGACATATGATTCAGTTTGATAAGAAGTACCACAAATCTATGAGTGTGGTGATGAGAGAACAAAGAGGATGGAACAACTATCTCTGCTTTGGAAAATCTGCACAGACCTCATAAATATTTGGGCTGGGACACAAAGTGAAGTAGGAGTGAGCTAGATGTAAATTATGCATCCTCTATAATTTGCTGATGCCAGAGGGGTCATGGAGCATATTTAATATGTTTTTAAAGTACATGCTGTGCTATGTCACCCAGATCATTGGCACCCCTCAAATGAGTCACTTGAAGAGATTCTCTCTCTAAAGAGAGCCTGTGTTCAATAACTGGTCAATTGGGGGCAGGGGAGGTACAAAATTACCAGTTCCCTTGCCTCGCTCTGAAGGTTGCTTTTAGGGGTGAAGGTTCATCCAGCTTTAGAGCTATCTGTAGAATCTATGACTGGCTAAGGTCTTAGCTGTGACTCCATGACAATTCAGCTTCTCCCTTGGTCCAATCTTATTTCCTTTATTCCCCTACAGATCCTCAATGAACTCCTGCATGCAAATATCCATCACAGAGTTTTCTCCCAAGGTAAGCAACTTACAGTCAGTCCTTGATAAATACTAATTCATTGGTTGCTTGACTGAAACTTATTGAGATAAAGAGAGCAATAAAACATATATGAATTGTTATATTCACTGCTGCAAATATTAGAGGTAATAGTTTTAAGATTGAGATCTACATGTTTCAGTAGCACTTTTAGTAGTGTGCTCTTTTGCCCACTTTCTTACTGTTTTGAGTAAAATTAGGCTTCCTTATTACTTGAAAAATTGATATTTAAGGATAAAGTAAATGACTGTCATCCTGTACAGCTCCCACCCAAACTCTTGAGAAGAGTCTCAGAAATGATGACCTTTTCTCCAATGGATAATATGGTTTCAGGCATTATAAATCACTTCCTTGATGATACTGAGGTGTAAGTAGAATTATACTAAAGGAATCATCATGGGCCTCAAGGTAAACTCTAACTATCAAAATTCAAGGAGGGAGAATCATGTAGCTGTGGTGAGCTGCAGACAGACAAACGTTAGTAACTGGTCACCATTCTTCTAAGTCTATATTTTTCTGGGGTCCTTCTTGTCATGATTTTGGGCTGTCAAATATTTGAGAAACTCCAGGTTTTAAGTTATTAATATCCCATTGTAACTTCTGATTTCAGAAGTTTTCCACTGCCTGGAAATGTTAGTGCTGGGTGCTTTTGATTGCATAATTAGAGACGCCTCCCCATTGCCTTGTAATTTGGCTTTTCTTTCTAGCTTTCTGGAGATTTTGAGAGAAGATGTCTAGCCTCCCCTAGGCGTGTCTATCAAATCCTGTTGATTGTTATTCAGTGTAAGAATGAGATGACTGATAAAATAAATGAGTAGAATAAACAGCAGAATTAGTTTTTAATTTTCTTTTTCCCTTGATTGCTCACAGTGTGTGTTTGCAAAGGCATGAAATTATGGCACCTCTTTTGTATGAGAAATGCCAAGAGCTTTTTTAGTTTGCAGTGCAAAAAAGGATGATTTTTTTCAAGACCCACTATAATGAAGGTAAAACGAAAGAGAAGCATTTTTAAGGGGGGAAATGGAAAGACAATAGTTTCAGTTTTGAGTTTCTTAAGCTCCCTTCTATACAGTTATCTTATGATTCTAGTGAAAAATTTATAACGCTAGGTAGAATATGAATTCTTCAAACCTTAGATGTTTTCTTCCTCCTCTGGTTTTTTCCCATCCTCTTCCTTACTTCTCCTCCTTCTCTCTTTTTTTCTTCTCTTCCTCCCTCTTCTGTTCCACGTTCTCCTCCTCCTCATCTTCATCCTCTTTTTCCTCTTCCTTATCTGCTTCCTCCATTTTTGGTGGCATTTAGAACTACCAATTAATCAGGGTTAATTCTATTAATGATCAAATGGATTGTAAACATATATCTTGCATTCATTTTCTTTCCTTTCTCCTGGTCCATAGTCAAGTCAATTCATCCCTAGCATATCAATGATGAGACTATTATGGACTCTGCTGGAAAAATTTTCTGAGTTTTCTATTTGGTCTTTCCTTTTTATTATACTAAGAGTCTTGGCCAAGTCACTTAGCTACTAATTAATCACTTAACCATTATTTATTCAGCACCATCCAGGTTCCAGGCATTTTGATACTCACTGAGAATAAGATGGTAAATGAAATAGCATGGGCAGTTCCCTCATGGAAATCGTAGCATACAAGCATAGGAATGTGGGGTTAGATTAACTACGATGAGGTTGGAGAAACAGGCAGGAACCTGATTCTATGGTAGTTTGAATGTATGTTTAGGAACACTCTTTACTCTAACATGGTTGCAAAATCTTGGAAAGATCTTAAATATGAGAACAACATGATCAGATTTATGTTTTAAGTAAGTGTAGAGTGTGGGCTTGATAATGAACAATGAGGAGGCATATGACCCGTAAAGAGTTACAGGGAGAGATGACAGTGTAGACTGGAGTCTCGCAGAGGTAGTGGTGGTATTACTGAGGATGGAGGAGGAATGAACAGGATTTTAAAGATTCGAGGTATTGGAATTCCCGTTGTGGTGCAGCGGTTAACGAATCCTCCTGGGAACCATGAGGTGGTGGGTTCGATCCCTGGCCTTGCTCAGTGGGCTCGGATCCTGTGTTGCTGTGGCTCTGGAGTAGGCCGGTGGCTACAGATCCTATTAGACCCTTAGCCTGGGAACCTCCATATGCTGCAAGAGTGGCTCTAGAAAAGGCAAAATAAATAAATAAATAAATAAAAATAAAGATTCGAGGTATTGTCAGTGAGAATTGTTGAAAGGGAAAGGGAGTTAGGGAATAATTTATAGATTCCTGAATTGAGTATTGGGTTGGCTAGCTGGTCCTGTCTTTTGTTGAGGTAGAAAATAATGAGTATGGGGTTTGAAGGGGAAGATGTATTCAGCTCTCAGCATGTTGAATTAGAGATGCCACTGAGACATTCAAGTGGAAATGCAAAGGAGTCAGGTTGGGATATAGACTTGGAATTTGAAAGAAATATCTGAGCTGGAGATATAAATTAGGAAGTCCATGATATAGGGGTAGTGATTGATGCTTTGGGTATAGGTGAGACCATCTTGGGGAAAAGCGTTATGTAGTATTCAGAAGGAAAGAAATGTAGGGAAGGAAGAATCTAGCGTCAAAGCCTGAAGATCATGAACATTTCAGGAGGTGTTTGTATGTGTTTGTGCTCCTGAGCTGATGTGTGAGTGTGTGTGCCAGAGAGAGAGGGAGAGGGAGAGAGAGAGACAGAGAGAGAGAGAGAGAGAGTTCTATGAATTAAGAGATAAGGCTACCTTCTAGAGCAAGGGAGGAACTCCGATATTCAGAGGCTTGAATACAGTTGAGGAAGTCTGAAATAGGTTTTGCAGAAAGTAGGATTACCTAGAGAAGCACAGTAGAATTGTTTAGGTATTTAGGAGACCTACTGAGGTTATTACCATAACCTTAAAGCAGTTTCAGTATGCCTTGTCAAGTCATTTTCTCAAAGCAATTTTTAGCTTTCTAGGTACAGGAATGGATAAAACAAATATAAACAGGGGTGGAATTTTTGACAGAGGTTTGATTGAAAAATAGATGAGGAAGCAAAGATTAACTTCGGCAAGTTTAAGGTGAAGACTATGAATTCTAAACTTGGAATGAAAGGAGGCAGGAAGAGAGTAAATTGTGTAGGTGAAGGTCTAAATGAAATGGAATTACTGGTGTGATGATTGACATGAGCAAGCAAGACAAGGACACCATGGTCAAAAAGAAGGAGGCTTGAATTAGTTGTTTGAGTGTAGAACGATTTGGATAATGGGAAGACACAACTATGCCTGTGTGGCTGAGGTAAGGGAAGGAGAAGGCTTTGGGGCATGAAAAGGTATGGGTGAATATGACACCGCCCAAAATAACTGCAGGAATTGGTTATTGTAGACTCTAAGTCACATGCCAGGAAAGTTATGAATAAGGGGGAATGGCATGGAAGTAATTCTTTTGCAATAATCAGTTCAATAGTTATAAGGAAAACAATAATATTAATAATTAAGGTCTATTGGTCAGTTTTTCTCTGCCAGGAGTTAATTACTTTATATGCATTATCTCCATTAACCTTTACAATAAACTAAGGACATTATTATCCCCCCTTTAGCGCTGAGGAAACTAATATCATAAAGAATGTTAGATTAAAACAAGAATGTCTCTGACTAGGGGACTCACAATCTTAGCTGTTATTTTATATTACTTATTCAATAAGCTATTGCAAGGATTAACTGTGATATGTAAACGTGAAAAATATGTGACTGTGAAACTCTTGAGTGAACACAAATATGAAAATGCAAGACATTTTTAATATGATTGCATTTTTGCTTTTCCAAGTTAATTTCTCCTCTCCTGCATGCTGAAGTAATTAAACCTAAGCTTGGATGACCAAAATCAAGACTTAGTCTTTAGCCAGAACATAGGTTTTGGAGAAAACAAGTAGAATGCCTGGATTCATAAAGAGAGTCAATGAAACTGTTATATTTATCCCAAAGGTGTGCTCAAAGCCTTAATTCATAGGCTGGCCCTTTTCCTTTGGTGTCACAGAGCTGGTGACGATTAACCAACCCTGAGCTCTAGGGAACATTTTCTCCCTCCTGATTAAACTTGCCTGGAAGGCGCATGTCACCTTTATGAAAAACCGAAAAACAGTAATTTGCCACTATGCTCAAAAGCTTTAGGCACAATTGTAATGCCGGGATGTCAGACCAGGATGGGGATGAGATGTTTGGAAAGGCTTCATGGATAATATAGACCTTGAGCGAGATCTTGAGTAGTGAGAAGAATTTAGATAAATCCTGTGAAGCAGATTTTTAAGGCCATCCATGAAATTGTACTGTTCCCTATCATGAAGTATTTTTAGTATATTCTTATTGATTTATACCTGAAATGAATACTATAACAATTTCTACAGAATATTCTAGATGTTCTGTAAGCAATAGTACAGTTTACTAAATGAGTGAGACTGCATTTATATATGATTATTAGAACTCAATAGACATTATATGTAAAGATATATCCTTAGTTTAAAATTGCATGTACTGATGATATATATAGTTGTGAAAGTGGACAACAGATATAGGTGAGTTGAAACAATAGACATTTTTTGTATCTAGACTCTCTGAAAGTATTGATTATATTTTTCTTTTAGACCATCAGGCATGAAAGGAGATATGAGAGACGGAACAGAAAATTGTCTGAGAAACAGGGAAGGGCATTCTTACCCACAATTTGCCTGTTTTTGGAAGAGCTTGGGCAAGTCCTATGACCTCTCTGGTTTCAAGTTCTTCATCAAGCAAATGAAGAATTAAATCTGGACATAAAATTGCATGGTTTTGGTTCTATGTTAGAGCATCTATGAGCCTCCTTAATACTGACTCTTTCTAGAGTGATGCTTGGAAGAAGTAAATCTTATAATTGGTTTCATATAATTATCCTGAGTTATATTGCACAAGTCATTTCATATATATATATATATATATATATATATATATATATATATATATATATCAGGAATATGTATATTTTTTTTTGTCTTTTTTCCCCTCCAAGGCTGCACCTGCAGCATATAGAAGTTTCCAGCCTAGAGGTCTAATTGGAGCTGCAGCTGTAGCCTACACCACAACTCATAGCAACCAGATCCTTAATCCACTGAGTGCAGCCAGGGATTGAATTCACATCCTCATGGATACTAGTTGGGTTTGTTATTACTGAGCCATGATGGGAAATCCTTAAGTCAACAGTTTGACTACGGAGAATTTGTCACTCGATTGACTTTCTGTACAGAAAAGATGTGTTCGTTGTGACAGTGTTTTGCTCTTTATTGAAATATCTCTTTCACGTGTATAGTGCAAGATCATTGGTGATATATATTTGAAGCTTTATGATGATAACTATGCAAGTATTTTTATTATGTAGCTTATTTTTGGGGGGAGTATGTTTTTTCAGGCAGGATCTGCTTTTGGCAAATCATGACTGGGCTCTCAGCTAAGGATATTTAATTTTAGAATGTTGGGAGAAAGCGGCATGATACTCTTGCCTTCTTTGCATCTCTGACACTGTCTCTCTCTGTCTCTGTCTCTCTGTTTCTATTTCTCTCTCTCTCTCACACACACACACACACACACACACACACTCCTAAACAAATGCAAAACAAAAACATGAAACCACTAAGGATGTAAGAGCTACTACCTGTGTGTACTACGGCTTCACAAAGAATCTAAATTAAAATGAAATGTGTTAGGATCTTACTTTAGAACAATTTTAATGATGATGGACATACAAATGAATATGACATTTGAAGGATTCAAATTTATTAAACATTCAGGGACTTAATTCTCTGAGCTATTATTTCATTGTGATTTGAAGCGTGAAACCTAAAAGAGTGTTCTTTTCCCCTTGGAAGCAGGTACATAACTTCCATTAACTCCAGAGGGAGGAATTATACATGAGAACGAGGACAGACAATAGAAAATAGGTATGCATGTTCAGTCTCCAGATTAACCCAATAGCCTATGATAGATCTTTGAGAGCCTTTATAGTCTATGAGATCAATAATCCATTATAGTTCATACTGGTGACTAAATGACTTCAGGGATTGGTAATGGCATCTAAAATCTTTTCCCGTTAAGCCATAGCTTGTAATAAATCCTAAATTCTGGGCATCGCCCCCTGGTTGTAATAAGAGTATCTTAGATTCAACACCTTGAGGCACATAATGGGAAAGAATAGGCAGACAATAGGAATGTATTGAATGAAATGATCAACAAAGAAAACCTATTCTTTACCCCATACCCAGATCTCTTTTAATCCTCACCTCTTTCTGAGTTTGGCTTGCTCAGATTCTGCCTGATACCTGGTAACTCCTCTTCCTCATCTCTGACTCAGTTGATGCTGGTTATATCTGCCTCTCTTCTTCTCTCCCTTTTACCATGGTGATTCCTTTGCTAAATCACAGCAGATTTTATTTGTATTCAGACTTGCTAATCAATTGCTCTTTTTTTTTTCCTTTGGAGGAAGGTTTATTCAGATTCATTGGACATTTTTTTTTTTTATTTTCCCACTGTACAGCAAGGGGGTCAGGTTATCCTTACATGTATACATTACAATTACATTTTTTCCCCACCCTTTGTTCTGTTGCAACATGAGTATCTAGACATAGTTCTCAATGCTATTCAGCAGGATCTCCTTATAAATCTATTCTAAGTTGTGTCTGATACACAATGGAATACTACTCAGCCATAAAAAAGGATGACATCATGCCATTTGCAGCAACATGGATGGAACTAGAGAATCTCATCCTGAGTGAAATGAGCCAGAAAGACAAAGACAAATACCATATGATATCACTTATAACTGGAATCTAATATCCAGCACAAATGAACATCTCCTCAATTGCTCTTTTTGAGGAGAAGAGGGTGTGAAGAGTTGAATCACCATACTCTATGGAAATAGGATATTGATAGTGGCTCTTAGTCATTGAAATGATCATTTCTAAAAGAAGCCACAGAGGAGAGAAAGGCCAGTGTCCCCTATGTCTTGCATGAAATCTGGCAGATAGCAGATGTTAAAATAAGTTTGACCAATGTATAAACAGGTATAAACAGGAATAATAAAGTACTCTATTTCAAACATCTATATGTGGCACAGTATTTCAAGTTTCATTTACATTTCTCACTAAGTTTTGTCAAAAATACTAAAAATGTATGTCTCATCTCCATTTTGAAGGTAATAAATTTTTGAAAGAAGTCTAAGAACTTTCTCCAGACTACCTATCTCATGTATCATTGAACTAGAATTCTATTCCCGGTCAGTCTGACACAATTTTAGTTTTCGATGCTTTTATATTTTGGATTGGTAATTCTCTCCCACGATTTTTATGTTCTGACCTTGGAATGGGGTTTGCACTTGCAGCAAGAGGCTTATCTGAGCCTTAGTTGTACTTTCGTAGTATTTATGAGATCAGGCCAAGCTATGTCAAGTCGTAATGACAATAGCTAACGTGTTTATAGATACCATATCCATTCGCTACATTTATGTGCTTTAAATGCACTTTATACCATTTGATCACTATAACGAGCCTGTGAGGAGCAACACAGGCATTTACTGTCATCATCCTCTTCGCAACTGAGATGACAAAACTGGGATTCGTAGCACTGACAAACCGTAATCACCTCAAATTCATAATCTACATTAGGGTTTGTTTGTTTGCTTGTTTATTTATTTATTCATTTATTTGCTTTTTAGCAAATGGAGGTGGCCAGGCTAGGGGTCTAATTGGAGCTACAGCTGACAGCCTATGCTGCTGCCACATTAACGCCAATATGAGCCGCATCTGTGACCTATGCCACGGCTCATGGCAACACCAGATCCTTAAATCCCTGAGCGAGGCCAGGGATCAAACTTGCAACCTCATGGTTCCTAGTTGGATTTGCTTCCGCTATACCATGACAGGAACTCCTAGGGTTTATTCTTGATGCTGAACATCCTATGGGTTTGGATGTATAATGGCATGTATCCATCATAAAAATACACAGAATATTTTCACTATCCTAAAAATCCTCTGTCCTCTGCCTATTGATCTTTTTGCTCTCCTGCCAATTCCTAGCAACTACTGACATTTTTATCTTCACATGGAAAGAAAAACAACTCTTTCCAGAAAATATTTCTGAAAATAAAGGGAGGTATGAGTCATGGTAGACCTTAATTTTTCTTTAAAATAAGAGAGATTAGGGAGTTCCCATCGTGGCGCAGTGGTTATCAAATCAGACTAGGAGCCATGAGGTTGCGGGTTCAATCCCTGGCCTTGCTCAGTGTGTTAAGGATCTGGCATTGCCGTGAGCTGTGGTGTAGGTCACAGACACAGCTCAGATCCTGCATTGCTGAGGCTCTGGTGTAGGCCGGTGGCTACAGCTCTGATTAGACCCCTAGCCTGGGAACCTCCATATGCTGCGGGAAGTGGCCCTAGAAAAGGCAAAATGACCAAAAAAAAAAAAAAAAAGAGAGAGAGAGAGAGAGAGAGATTATTCCTTGTTTTTATGCAACAGGAAAAAAAAATTGAATATACAGAAGAAATTAGGCTAAATAGTGGAGAGAGAGTCCAGAAATGAGATGTAGAACTCATATCAGGAGGTTGAATTGTTCTTCAGCAGGTATCAACTAAGACAAAAGATCCTTGATAGTTGGCTTACAATGTTGTGTTAGTTTTAAGTGTACAGTGAAGTGATTCAGATGTACATGTACTCCATTTGATGCCTGTGGTTTGCAGAAAGTGATATGTAATCCACAGAATCTCATTAGAGCCTATTGATAGATAGATATTATCTGTCTATATCTATATCTACAGAGATATATTTTTCCTTTCCATAGTAAAGGAAACCATCACTAAAATGAAAATCCAACCTACTGAATGGTAGAAAATGAAGAAAATATTTGCAAATCACATATCTGATTAGGATATGTATCTGATATATATATATTTCATTTAAAAATAGACAAAAGATCTAAATAGACATTTTTCTAACAAAGGCATACAGATGCGCAACAGGTACAAGAAAAATTATAAACATCATTAATTATCAAAGAAAGTCAAATCAAAATGGGCTATCACACCATACCCATTAGAATGGTTATTATCAAAAAGAGCAGGAGTTCCCATGGAGGTATAGCAGAAATGAATCCAACTAGGAACAATGAGGTTGTGGGTTCGATCCCTGGCCTCACTCAGTTGGTTAAGGATCTGGCATTGCCATGATCTGTGGTGTAGGTTACAGACATGGCTCAGATCCAGCATTGCTATGGCTGTGGTGTAGGCTGGCAGCTGTAGCTCTGATTGGACTCCTAGCCTGGGAACCTCCATATGCCATGGGTGCAGCCCTAAAAAAGACAAAAAGCACCCCCCCCACAAAAAAAAGAGCAGAAATAATAAGTGTTGGCAAGGATGTAGAGAAAAAGAAAACTTAATACATTGTTGGTGGTAATTTACATTAGTGCAACTAATGTGGAAAACAGTATAAAAGTTCCTCAAAATATCAAAAATAGAACTACCATATAATCTAATGATTCAGTTTCTGGGTATTTATCCAGAGAAAAACACTTAATTTAAAAGATATTCCCACCCCATTATGAAAGCATTACTTATAATAGCAATGATATGGAAACATCTTAAGGGTCCATAGTGAATGAATAAACAATGTAAGATATATACTGGTGGAGAGAAGTGGGTGATTTTTTTTGCTGTTTACATAAATTGAGTATAATTAAAAAAAAAAGAATGCAAAATAGTACAGCCATGTTGGAAAACTGGACATTTCTTGTAAAATGAAAGATTTACCTAGCATATGATTCAGCAATCCAACTCCTACTAATTTCTTCAAGAGCAGTGAGGACATATGTCTACACAAAGACCTGTGTGTGAATGTGCATAGCAACATTATGATAGTAAAACAGGCAACAATCCAAATGCCCACCAACAATTTTAAACAAACTGTATAAGTTTGATACAATAAATACCACTTCATAGTAAGACAAAGTAACTATTGATACACAGAAGCACCTGGATCATATCAGAAACCATTACACTAAGTTAAAGAAGCTAAACAAAACGGGCAATACACTGTGTGGTTTATTTTATATCACGTTCTACAAAAAAGAAAAACTATAGAGATGGAACACAGATTACCTGGGGTTGAGTTTGGAAATAAGTTTAGGTATAAAGCGGCAGTACAGGGGAATTTGGGGTATAATGGAGCTGTTCTATATGGAACTGTGGTAATGGTATACCATACATTGCATTTATTGAACCTATAGAAATATGTTATAATGACTTAATTTTATTGTATGAAAAATGTAAATTATTTACCAGATTGGAGAATACCTAAAATGAAATGCAGACCATTAAAAAGGGATCTAACCATCTTACAAATAACTCACATAACTGCACTGAATAAAGTCAGAAACAAAGAAACCAAACTAAATAACTTTGGAAAACGATATTTTGACTACAAACTAAGGGTTAAGGACAAAAAGAACTATTCACGAATGCTGTACTCTAGTGGGTAAATTCATTTCTCAGAGGGGTATAGGTTAGTAATTCTGAAACTACTTAATATGTATAATAGGATTGAATAAATAAGTAGATATATTGTAGATAATAAGAGCCATATTTCTTATTGTCTGAGAAAGAAATTACAAATAAGGGTTGAGATGAGGATAAGAATGAAACCTGTGGTGCTTGGTTGGAGTTGTAATACATGGTTATTTAAAATATATATATATGTATAAGGTAGACAGAGTCAGAAATGAATATAGATATGTATGCATGTAATGCATGAGTTATTATTACCCAATCACATAGTTCCTGGCTCTGTCCACTGAGCAAGCTTAAAAGCAGACACTCCCCAGTAGAAATGGGCATTCTCAGAATCCAGATTTTGGTTTTTAAATACCATCCTCCACTATAAGGAAGCAGAGCTTCTTGGAGAATTGATTGCTTCCCTGGAAGAAGCAGAATGGAACTTCTTAAACACCTATGGGCTAGGTAGCTCCCATTAGCCAGGTGCAATCCTGAGTTGGGTGCAAGTATGAAAAACAGTAACAACCACAACCATGAATCTGTTCTCTGTATCTATAATCTTCGTATTGCCTACACAGTTTTGCCTTTTTGGTAATATCATATACTTGGAATCACATAGCACGTAACCATTTCAGATGGGCTCCTTTCACCTACGAATATACATGTAAGGTGACTTCATGGTTTTCATGGCTTGTTAGCTCACTTTTTATTACTAAATAATATTCCATTTTCTGGATTACTACAGTTTATTTTTCCATTCGTCTGCTGAGGAGCATCTTGGTTGCTTTCAGGTTTTGACAGTTACAAATAAAGCTGTCATAAACATCCATTTGCGGGTTTTTGTGTGGACATAAGTTTTTAACTCTGTTGGGTAAATACCAAGGAGCCTGATTTCTGAATCATATGGTAAAGATTTGTTTAGTTTTTAAGAACAGCCAAATTGTCTTCCAAAGTAATTGTACCATTTTGCATTCCTACCAACAATATATAAGAGTTCCCTGGTGGCTCAGCTTGCTAAGGACCAGCATTGTCACTGCTGTGGCTCAGGTCACAGCTGTGCCTTGGGTCACTGCCCTAGCACAGGTTTGATCCCTGGCCTGGGAACTTCTGCATGCACAGGTGTGGCAGGAAAAAAAATTCCCATTGCTCTATATTGTTGCCAGCATTTGGTGTTGTCAGTGTTCTCAATTTTGGCCATTCTAGTAAGTATGCAGTGGTCAGGGAGGTTTACTTTCTCATCTGAAATGACAGAGAAAATAAGTGATCTTCTGACATTAGTTCTTGTCCTCAATTTATTACAGCACAGCCTCCCTCAGGTAGGTCATGGTTTCTGACAGTACTGATCCCTTGATACTCACATTTGCTATTTTCTTGCAAGATTCTTCTTCTTCCTTCTGTAACCCAGAGGTTTTGTTTGTTTGTTTGTTTGTTTTTGCTTTTTAGGGCCACCCCCGCAGCATATGGGTGTTCCCAGTCTAAAGGTTAAATCGGAGCTATAGCTGCTGGCCTATGCTACAAACAAAGCCACGTCACATCTGGAGCCGCATCTGTGCTTTACACCACAGCTCAGGGCAATGCCAGATCCTTAACCCCCTGAGCAAGGCCAGGAACTGAATCTGAGTCCTCATGGATACTAGTCAGATTCGTTTCCGCTGAGCTATGACAAGAACTCCCCAGAGTTTTAAATAATTTCTAATTTTCATATTTCTGGGAAAAGAAAGTTAAGTAGTCAGAAGAATTGAAATATGGTTCCAGGTCATGCAATAATAACATGTGGGATCCATTTAAATAAATGTAACTCTTCTGAGCCTTGGTTTCTCCATTTGTTAAGTTAAAACATACATAGGTATATTATATGTATATATATAATATATATACATATATATTTGTTCCACTCAACAAGGGTGTAGCAAAGATATGATGAGGTCAAACATGTGAATATGCCTTCAGTTTCTTTGATCACCATGTCAGTGTAAGATATTGCAATTATTTCGAAAGGGCAAGAACAAAGAACAATGAAATGTTTTAGGGGTGTTCCAAGTATCAGATCTTTGTTACAGTTCAGATTTCCTGTTCTTCTAGGCAAGGTCAGGTTGTCTCAGACCCAAGCTTCTGATGATTTCCAATGTCCAATGTTTTTAAGTGCAGGGAATGTGTCTGCACCATGCTTGTGTCTTGCGCTGTGTCTTGGGTATAAAGAGGACTAAGTAAATGTTTGTGGAATGGAAGGAATTTGATTCCCTGGAGGCTGGTTCTATTTTTGCTAAGATAAAACAAATGTTTCTCAACCAGATTCTAATCCAGATAATGGGTGATATAATAAAAAAATGGGAAGGAGGGGAACTCTAAGGAATAGAAAGGGAGAAAAAAAAATACAAAAGGAAATGCTTTTGTCTTCCATGTTAACATTTCTACATTAAACGTGATTCGCCTGTGCACACACTATTTTCTTATAAAGTGGACTCAAATCTCAAAATCAACTCTTTGATCCTGGAGAGTTTACGATCTTATTACAGAGACAAAATATGATCATATGAGAGCATGAAAAATAAAAGCTTGATAAATTAAAATTATTTTTTAGTATTTACCACTGATAAATATTGTATGAGCTTTTATACAATGGTACATGTACGTGTGTATGCATGTACACAACGTCTAAGGTAACTATCATGGTTACACTGGTAGATATTGCAATTATCCTAATCATACATAGGGGAAAATGAAGTAAAAAAGGTTAAGTCGCCTTAAGTCCACAGTCACATAACTAGCACAGAGACGATGTAAGATTTTAAACCCAGGTCTGCCTAAGACCAACTACGCAAGTCCTGCCTTGGTGAATAAGTCTCAGATTTCGTGTTTCTGATTAAACTAACATTGATAGTACATGGTCTGAGCCACAAATAGATGCTGTCAACTGAAGTCTGTCCCTAAAGTAATACTATACTTTGGATAAACTGGTAAAAACATTCATATTGCGAGGAATCATGAGAACGTCTTTATTTTATTTTATTTATTTTATTTTTTTGTCTTTTGTCCTTTTAGGGCTGCACCCACAGCATATGGAAGTTCCCAGGCTAGGGGTTGAATCAGAGCTGCAGCTGCCAGCCTATGCCGCAGCCATAACAATGCAGGCTCCTTAAACTACTGAGGAAGGCCAGGGATCAACCCTGAGTCCTCCTGGGTACTAGTCAGGTTCATTAACCACTGAGCCATGACGGAAACTCCAAGAATGTCTTTTTAAAAGAGAGAAAATTACCATATTGTCTAAACATTTTCCAACTTAAAGTACTTTTCTGAATTTAAATGATATCCTTTGAGTTATGGCTTTCTTTCTTATTTAATATATGTGCATCCAATCATCACAATTAAGTATCAGCAGGTACCAGCCAGGCAGACTTCTACGTGCTAGAAATATAGCATCAAATAAAACATAAAAATCACTGCCCTGAATACCAGAAAGAGGTTCCGCCTTTGGAGGTGCAGATGTGCTCAAAGTGATCAGCTGACTTTGGGGGACCGTTGGGAAACAACATCTAATTCCCTGACTCTTCCCTCCTAAGAAACTCCTTAAGGCAGTTGGGGTGAGGGTGCAGTGTAGAATGACACATCCTTTCACCCCCAAGGCCATTGGAGGAGGGATAGAGGCAAAATCTAAATCCTTCTGGGGAGAGATAGAAAAACTTCCTGTTTTATTCCCATGTTATAGCATTCAAAATAAAGCTGATATAAGAGATGGAGAGAGGATTGGTCTCATGATAAAAGGATGCACGGGTCTTATATGCACCCTCTTCCCCCATAGCAACTTTTGAAGGCACAGTTACAACTCAGGTGTTGTGACAACACCTTGCAGAACTGTGGTGCTATCGAACCTACTGTTTATAGTCAGTGACATGTGCATGGCACCACTTCTCCAGCATCACCGAAACAGGAGTATCTAGGAAAGAGGAGGTAGAAATGGGAGTGGCTACTCTTCTTCTTGCCCCCGATTGATCTACTTGCAGAAGTCTTCTGACTTCACGGCATTTAAAGTTAAGAGAAGCCATTATTTCCTGGAGAAATTATAGGCAGATTTGTGAGCAGCTGCATGAGTTTTTCGCAGCTTGTTTGGCAAGATCCTGCCTATCACTGGTGTTGTACTGGGATCCTCAGTGGTTACTTCCTGGAGACTCTTGACATTTGCAAATTTTTTAGAATTTCCCACTTTGGTGCTGCAGGCAGTTACGATTGTTGGTAGCTACTCTTCTTGCCTTTGTTCTCAGCCCTTCCAATGGCTGAATAAGCCTCTAATTCTGTATTAATTAATCGATTAATTAATTCCACATTCTCTTCTGCTTGGAATATCTAGAATGTCTTCTGTTTGTCTACCTGAATTGATGTAGGGTCTTTATGATTTGGATGTATTCTCTACCCAAGTGGGTAGAGGTTAGGAGACTGGTGTGAAATTGTGTGGGTAATGAATTGGGAATTAGCAAATGTGTAAGCAGCCATGAGAAGCCTAGTCCAATGGAGCGATGCCCCAAAGAAATCTTTATATGATGGATATGACAACATTTTTTTTTAATTTTAATTTTTTTTTTTTTTTTGTCTTTTTAGGCCCACACCTGCAGCATATGGAGGTTCCCAGGCTAGGAGTTGAGTTGGAGCTGTAGCTGCCAGCCTACACCACAGCAATGCAGGATCTGAGCCGCGTCTGTGACCTACTCCACAGCTCACGGCAATGCCAGATCCTTAACCCAGTGAGCTAGGCCAAGGATCGAACCTGCATCCTCATGGGTAATAGTAAAATTCATTTCCACTGAGCCACAATGGGACCCCCCAAATCTTTGCTTATGAAAGCTAATGTTAAATTTTGCCTGTAAAGAGTTTACTTTCACACACCTTAGCCCTCTTGGGTTGTGGGAGAGGTCTCGTAGTGGAGAGATGGAATGAGTATCTCTTGTTTCATGAGAGTCTACTCAACCACCTTATCTCAACACCTTAGCAACCCTGGGAGTGGTGGGGCAGGCATTATTATTTGCCCTTTAAAGGTGATGAAACGGAGGCTTTCAACTATTCAGTGCGTTTCATTCGCTTATTCATTGAAAGGCGCATTGGTCATTTACTGTGCGTCAGGCATTGTTTTAGATACCAGGGATAAAGGAATAAACCAGACAACCATATCCTGGCCCCCATGCTTCTTCCTTGTGAGGAACACTGATATTAAATAAATGATGTTTACTATGATCAATGCTTTATAAGAGGGATAGCAAAGGGTGCTATGCAGATCCCAATTTTAGTAGTACTCAGGGAAGTCCTCTTTAGAGAGCTGATGCCTGAACTATTACTGAGACCTGAAGAATGACTAAGCAGTGCTGCCTGTCTTACTCACACAGGTAGGAAATGGAAAAGCCTGGAATGTAATTTGAGTCCCATGACTTCTGTTCCAATGTTCTCTTCACACTACATTTTGTTTGGGTTTGACTATTTTTCCTAACTTGGAGAAGGGAGGCTTTGCAGTGTTTGTATGAATCTGTAAATAAATAACTTATCTAATTCCCTGTGATTAGGCTATATTGTCTTTGGCTTCCTTGTAAAGAATGTAAATATCAACAGGATATTTAAAGTCTATGACTTTCCTTGTGGCTCATAACATAAATACATGGTGTTGCTTCTACAGTGGCTGTGGCTGGACCCCTGGCTTGGGAACTTCCATATGCTGCAGGTGTGGCCACTTGTTTAATGATCCAGCTATCCCACTCCTGGGCATCTATTCAGGGAAAACCATGACTAGAAAAGATACACCGACTCCAATGTTCATTGCAGCACTACGTACAGTAGCCAAGACGTGGAATCAATGTAAATGTCCACTGACAGAGGAGTGGATCAAGAAGATGTGGTACATATACACAATGGAATACTACTCAGCCATAAAAGGAATGAAATAATGGCATTTGCAGCAACATGGATGGGCTTAGAAATTATTATGCTAAGTGAATAACTTCAGTTATTATCATGATAAGTGAATAACTCAGACAGTGAGACACTGATATCATATGCTATCACTTGTATGTGGAATCTAAAAAAAGGATATGGTGGACTTAGCAGAACAGATACTGACTCACAGACTTTGAAAAACATATAGTTTGCAAAGGAGATAGCTTTTGGGGGGGATGGGCTGGGGGTTGGGATGGAATATGCTATAAAACTGGGTTGTATTGATCACTGTACAACAATAAATATAATAAAATTCATTCAGTTAAAAAAAAATCTATGTGACAGAACCTAGGCAGTCATAATACTTTCTAAATGTTCATTTGTTTTCTAGGGTATATAAAGGAACACTAAACTATTAGAATGAATAGTATGGAATTGTTGCTGTTTAATCATTGTGACTCTAAAAATGATAGTTTCATAATGGCTTTTATCTAATACTGAACTAATAAACCAGTTCAGTGCAGGGTTGGACTGTTCTAGGTAATTCTTTCAACTTCTTTGTCAAACACAAGATATACATCAATAAAACATAATTACTGTAGATAAAACAGTATAAAACCCAAATAACCATGAAGTCTGGGAGAAGTCAGAATAGTTCAAAAGCTACTTTTATAGTTATGGAGAAACAGCACTTTTTAAAAGTTGTCTAATTACAAAATGACTTTACTAGGTTAATAATTTGAAAACTGAAGAAGATCTACAGGATATAATTGACCTTCTGGTTGAATCAGTAACAAATGGACTTAAAAACAAGCTAAATTATAGTAAGAACCATGATGACACTTAGAAGCACACCCTCTAAATGTAAATTGCTTGAGTTAAAAATGAGCCATTGCCCCACAGTAGTGGGACAAAATCTGAAAAAAAGTAAATACTTTCATTCCTACCATTTGGTGCTAAGGAGCATTTATAAGCAAATACATAATTTTAAGATTTTCACTGAGAAATTTTTATTTAAAAATGTAGTTAGTGGAGTTACTGTCATGGCTCAGTGGTTGACAAATCCAACTAGGAACCATGAGGTTTTGGGTTTGATCCCTGGCCTTGCTCAGTGGGTTAAGGATCTGTCATTGCTGTGGCTGTGGTGTAGGCCAGCGGCTACAGCTCTGATGATTAGACCCCTAGCCTGGGAACATCCATATGTCACGGGTGAGGCCCTAGAAAAGACAAAAAGACAAAATAAATAAATAAATAAAAACAACAATGCAGGTAGTTATTTTACAAGCAGTATGTGAAGTGGAGAAACTTACATCCAGATATTGCTAAAAAAAAAAAAAAAAGCTTGAAATCAATAATGACTTTGAGGAGAATAATTTGGTAATATGTACTAACAGCCAATGAATGCTTTCTTCACTATTTTCAAAAGGGGTGATATCACCTCCAAGAGGGTAATTAATTGGTTGGAGAAGGGGAAGGACTCTTATTCTTTTAGTGAATGAAGTATATTGATACCCAAATTTCCAAATATAGAGGATGATTAAATAAATTGTGGCGTATTCCTACAATGGAATACCCACTGTGAACCCTACATAATCACTGTGAACGTGGAAGAAATTTATTTGGTAAGGGATATGTTCATAACTTTATAATTGGAAACAATTTTATACCATATAACTTTGTCAAAATGTATATTAGCATTTATGCATAGATGCTATATATAGCATCTTTATGCATAGATGCTATATAATTGGAAACAATTGTATACTGTTATAACTTTGTCAAAGTGTATTTATGTATTTATGCATAGAACATAATTGACTAAAACAATTCATACCAAAATATTTTACGATGATTATCAATCCTTGGGAAATTACAAATTTTTTTTTTCTCAGCCATGTTTTCTTTACTTTTAATTTCTATCAATTCGATACCTATGAATATCTTGGAATTTGAAATAAAGAATGAAAAATAAAAAAAAGATTTGCTTTTCCCACTCACTTATTCAATTTCTCTGAGGCAATAACTTTCAACTATTTTACCTCATAGTTACCTCCATATAAACTACTTAACTGACTGTATTTTGATACCTTGACTTATTTTTTGTGCTGATTCCAGGTGTATTCTACTGACTTTTTATAATATGTTTCTTATCTTTCCCTCAACAATCAGAAATAGTTCCTCTTCCATCAACTGTATCAATAAATTTATATCATTAATTTTGAATGCTCAGTATTCTGTTTAATTTATTATAGTTAAAATATTTATGTGAAACTGCATAATTTACCATGATTATATCTCCTTTATTCATAATATCCAAAGTATATTAAAAATTCATAAAACTCAACAGCAAAAAAAGAAAAAAACCTTATTAAAAAGTAGACAGAGGACCTGAATACACATTTTTCCAAAAAGGACATACAGATGGCTAGCAGGAACATAAACAGATGTTCAACATCACTAATTATTAGGGAAATAAAATAAAAGTCATGATGAGATTACACCTTACGCCTTATAGAATCGCTGTTATGAAAATGTCAAAGAATAAGAAGAGGGGATGTGAAGAAAATCCTGTACGCAGTTGGTAAGAATGTAAATTGGTGCAGCCACTGTGGAAAACAATATGCTGTTTCTTCAAAAAATTAAAAATAGAAAGACAACTACCATATGATAGCACTTATATCTGGAATCTAATATATGAACCTAATATATATGTTCTAATATATGAAACTTTCCACAGAAAATAAAATCATGGACATGGAGAGCAGACTTGTGGTTGCCAAGGGGGAGAGGGAGGGAGTGGGATGGACTGGAAAGTTGGGGTTAGTAGATGCAAATATTACATTTAGAATGGATAAGCAATGAGATCCTGCTGTATAGCACTGGGAACTGTGTCTAGTCACTTGTGATGGAGTATGATAATGTTAGAAAAAAGAATGTATACATGCATGTGTAACTGGGTCACCTTGCTGTACAGTAGAAAACTGACAGAACTATAATGGAAAAAAATAAAAATCATTATAAAAACATAAAGTAAAACTAATTAAGATCTCTGACAGCTATAATGGAAAAAATAAAAATCATTATAAAAACATAAAGTAAAACTAATTAAGATCTCTAGACAAGAATACAGGATAACAAAAAAAATTAAGAATAGAACTACCATATGATCCAGCTATCACATTTTTAGATATTTATCTGAAGAATAGGAAAACACTAATTTGAAATGATACTTGCATGCCTCTTTTTATTTTATCAGTATTATAACAGCCAAGGTATGGAAACAAACTGAGTGTTCATTAATGGATGACTGGATAAAGAAGATATTATATCTTACATACACATATAAACACACACACAAACACACACATATAAAATACTGATACATTACAATTGACATTGAGGGTACCATGCTAAGTGAAATAATTCTGATGAAGAAGGGTAAATACCACATGATTTCATCTATAAGAGAAATATATATGACTGAGTCACTTTGTTGTACAGCAGAAATTGACAGAACATTGTAAATCAACTATAATAGAAAAAAAAATCCCTAAATGAGCAAACCAAACCAAACAAAGAAGAATAAATAGACACAGAGAACAGAGTAGTGGTTAGCAGAGGGAAAGGGTTTGGGGAGATGGCAAAGGTGGAAAGACGGTCTGTCCGCTCTTTGTGATGGGTGGAAACTAAACTTTTGTATGAGCACACTGTAGTGCATGCAGAAGTTGAAATATAATGGACACGTGGAACTCATATAATGTTACAATTATATAATGTTGTAAATCAATGTGATCTTAATTAAAAAAAGATTCACTGTAGACATTTTAAGTAAAACTTAGCCATTGAAAGTTGTTGGACAATCTAATAAGGAAAAGGGAAAGTCACTGGCAGATCTAGAAATTTAGGAAATTTCAGAAATCCAAAGGAGATTCAGTAATTATTTCTGTCCTTACAACCCTGAAGAGGATAATACACAGATGGGTGCCCGGAAAACACTGGAGAGATTCCACATGTACATCTTGTGATGCTTACAAACCCAGTACTATTCTCAGATGAGCCATAACTTTTATTTCCAGGTCTGTCTCAGGTAACTCTTAGTGGTGGAACCCTTAACTTCACACCGTTTCTTGCTCTTCTTCAAGGAATTCTCATATTGTACAAGATTTGGAATTTAGATTTTCATATTCAAAATCTGTTCCTATCACCGTGTTCCAGAAGTGGTCCCCCTATGAGAGACTGGCTTTTGATAACAAAGCTCTCTGAAAACTGATGTATCAGTCAGAATGCCAGACTCTTAAAATTACACTGAGAACTATACGTAACTGCTCAAGAGAAGAGATAATAGCACCACATTGAGTTTTACCTTCAATCCCTGTGAGCGAGCCATGAAAAAACCCAAATTATCAGAAGGTTACTGATTGAGTATGAAATTAACAAGGGGAGTTAATTATAGGATTTGAATATTTAATATCAGATAACTCTTGTTGAAATTTTCACTTGTTTTAGAAACGTCAATAAGATCTAACTGTCTGTTTTAGGTGGGGTTAATGGCTTGCAAGGGATGGTGGCATAGGGAATAGTTAGCAGGAGAGAAGCAGGTGGCTAATACTCCCAAACATTAAGCTTCATCAACATCAAACATTAATTGCTTCTTTTATTGAATTTATTTTAACCTTTTTCTCTTTTGATTGATATATACTTGACTATACCATTTTGTAAATTTAAGGTGTACAACATGCTGATTTGATATAAGTACATATTGTGGTGAAATGATTACCACAGAGATGTTAGGTTAGTTAATACGTCCATCATCTCATACTGTTTTTAAAAATTATCATTGTTTTTTTTATGTGTGGTAAGAGCATTTAAGATCTACTCTCTTAGCCACTGTCAAGTACACATCACAGTGTTATTAACCATAGTCACTGTGCTGCAGGTTAGATTCCTAGAATTTACTCATCTCCCAGCTGACAGTTTGTACCCTTTAACCATCATCTCACCATCTCTCTGACTCTCCAGCCCTCAGACCCACACTTCTACTCTTTGCTCTAAGAGTTTGGCTGTTTTAGATTCCACCTATAAGTAAAATTGCACAGTATTTGTCTTTCTTTCAGTGGCAATGAACCCCACTAGTATCCATGAGGACATGGGCTTGATCCCTGACCTCACTTAGTGATTTAAAAACGTGGTGTGGCTTCGAGCTGCGATGTAGGTCGCCCGCTGCAAGTCCAATTTGACCCTTAGCCTGGGAACTTCCATGTGCTGCACATACAGTCCTCAAAAGCAAAAATAAATACATATATACATACATAAAATTATAATAACAACAAATCAGCTATACTTTAATAAATAATAAAAATAAAAATTCATTAGCATAAAAATAATATGGCACAAATGAACCTCTCTACAAAACAGAAACAGACTTATAGGCATAGAGAACAGACTTGTGGTTGCCAAGAGGGAGGGGAGAGGCAGAAAAACGGACTGGGAGTTTGGGGTTAGCAGATGCAAGGTATTCCATTTAGAATGGATACACAATAAGGTCCTAATGCATAGCACAGGGAACTCTAGTCTCCTCGGATAGACATGATGAGAAAGAACATAAAGAATATAAAAGAGTCACTTTGCTGTACCACAGAAATTGGCACAGCATTGTAAACCAACTACCCTTTAATTAAAAAAAAAATGTTAAAAAGGTGAGATTCAAGTAGAAACTTGAAAGAGATGAGAGGGAATCCAGGAAGCTATCTGGAGAAAGAATATTCTAGGAAAAGGAATCATGGAACAAAGGTATTAAGATGGAACGTGCCTAGTGTGATGGTTGAACGTCGAGAATGCCAGGGTGGAGAGGGAGTAAAGGAGAGAATAGAAAAATCTGGTTACAGAAGTATGTAGAGTTAGGGGAATGGGCTGGAGGCTGGGAGACCCAGATCATGTAGAGGTTACTTTCAGGCTACTATAAAATACAGGAAACATGAAAGTAACATGATATGTTTTATGATTTAAAAGTAGAAGTTACTAGAATGTAAATCCTATATGATGAGACTTGTCTCGTCATATACAGGCGAATATTCATACCCACGTATGAATATTCACTATTCACCGTGGTCTCTGAAAATCTGAACTTCCTGTTTTACTTCATTGATTTTTTTTTCTTTTTTTTTTTTTTTCTTGCCCCTGCCTCCTAAACAGCTACAACCAGCTGTTATAAACCCATAAACCTATAATCAGCATTCTCTGAATGCTGCTTTCCAGACCCTGGGGGTTCAGTAGCATCATCATTTACATATTGTTTTGTTTTGCCAAAAGCAGAGTTGAGTAGATATAACAGAGCCTGGATGGAGTGCCAAACTGAAAATATTTACTCTCTGGTCCTTCACAGAAAAAGCATCCTGACTCCTGAACCAAACAAAAGTGATCATTTCAGTTCTTGCCCTCCAGGGGAGATCGCCCACAAGATCAATGGTTACAGAAACAAGGAGTGGGTTGAGTGAGGGACTGTGTGCCTGAGGTAAGATGGAGCTGGCTTCACGAAGCAGACAAGGGTCCTGAAACACACAATTCTACCTATGAACATGCCGAAGGAGATGGTGATGCTCCAGACAGATGATAGGACACTGGAATGGTTTAGGATATTTTTAGGTGGAATGTAAAAACTCTAAGAGTGGTGGCTCAAGGATTAGCTTAGGAGAAAAAGGGAGTTGGGGAAGGACGTGAAGTCTGCCATTCAGAAGGTGTTTTGGAGTCTTTAGAAATGTACTTGCACACTGAAAACAGAGAGAGGACCAATCACGAGGGGATAACAGGAAGCTAAATTAGATGGGAAAGATTCATGGACTTCAGGCTGGAATTATGTTGTTGATACTGAAACCAAGCAGGGTCCTGTGGGCTGCTGGGCACACAAGCATTTCTGTGTCCCCCATTTCCCATTTCTTGTTTTTTTTTTTTTCTTTTTAGGGCAGCACCACCCATGGCATATGGTGGTTCCCAGGCTAGGGGGCAAATCGGAGCTACAGCTGCCGGCCTATGCCACAGCCACAGCAATGCAGGATCTGAGCCTCATCTGTGACCTACACCACAGCTCATGGTAGGTAATGCTGGATCCTTAACCCACTGAGCGAGGCCAGGGATTGAACCTGAAACCTCATAGTTCCTAGTCAGATTCATTTCCCCTGCACCAAGATGGGAACTCTCCCCCTTTCTTGTTTTTAAAGAATAAACTTCAGCCTCCATGGCCTTCTGTGAGTTCCAAAGGTCAAGTTCAAACCATTGCGAATCAGGGAAGGGATGGGATGCAGAGACCAGAGAGGAACCATCAGGAAACCACAGTGCAGCCTTTGTTCCTTCCCAAGGAATATAAATAACAATATCTTTGAGTTCTTCTACAGAACTAAAACTGCCAACAAATGGAAGATGTTAATGAAATATTCTATATTCAAAGAGAGGACACCAGACCACTGAACACCATCTTTGAAAACAATGCAAGCTTGCCTCTACTCTGATCCTTATCTGTGGCCCTATTTTTCACTCCCCAAACTATAAGACCACCTCCCAGTCTCTCCTAAGGGGGACACAGTCTTTAAGGCTTTAGTCTGCTGTGACCCTCCTTTGCCTGGCAAACAGTAAAGCTATTTTTTCCTCCTTAACCCAAAATTCTGTCTCTGCATTTCTATTTGGCACTGGTGAGAAGAGGCTGAGTTCCGGCCACAAAACTTACTAGCTAGGAGACCCTGGGCAAGTTATTTAACCTCCCTGAATGTCAATGTGCCCATTTGTAAAGAGAAAACAATTACAAAAACGTCTTAAGATTATGATGAGGACTAAATGGTATATAAAAGATCAGTGAATTTGTTCCTTCTCTCATCCTGCCTCCATCTGTCTCCACCCTCCTCTCCTGCATCTTTCTTGCACCTCTTTGCTATCTAGGTGTTTCCCCATCTATGAGGAGATGTAGACACCAAAGAAATGCAGGATGCTTTACAAAACGGAAAGAGGGGACAGCAAGAAAAAGAGGTGCTGGTTGACCCAGGGCCATTGTGGAGGGGAGGAGTGGCTGCAGAGCCCAACTCTTGAGACCACTCACTTCTCTGAAGCTCAGCAGTTTCTCTTGACTTTCCATGGACTCTGCACTGTCTTATTGCTAATTCCTATCAATTTGTTCCTTAATACTAACCTCAGGTTTTATTCCCTGATATTGTTTGCAAGTTTCTTTACAGTAGTTGACTAACTCTATGTTAGATTACTTTCCCTCCAGGTACATCAACTCTCATCATTCCCCAAGTTGAATCTTGTTATTGTAAGTTTTGTAAGGATAAAACATACATTCTGTCCTTTCGTAGATAAAGGGTTTCATTTCTCTTGCGAGACACTATTTGAGCCCAAGACAGTATTTCAAATAAACAATCTCGATATTTCTTCCAAATTTGGACAACATCCAAATTTACAACTTTGTCATTGAACTACAAAGAAACCAAAAGAAGTTACCTGGATCCTTGCTTTATCCTTTGGCAGTTGCTGCTACATCTGCTAAGTGTGGTGGGTCTGGCACAGATGCAAAGACTTCCACTAGGGTTTTGATGAGAATGAGGGCCAGGGGGTTATTTTTAGAGTCTAAAATTAATTTAGTAATCAAATGATTACTGTTTTTAAAAACAATATTTAGAATCATACTAAGATACAAGAAAGGAAAACATATCCTCTTTGTGTATTTACACAAAGTTAGAAATATGTATACAGAAGCAGCTTAATTTTTCAGTATGTTTATGGAAAAATACAGCATCAGTCTTCTTTTTTCAGCTATTTACTATGGGCTAACTTCAAAAACATTTTCTTTTCCCACAAAACCCACCGGGGACTCTTTTTTTAAGGTCCATACAAATAAAAAGATTGTGTTGGAAAAAATGGGGATTCTGGCTTTTCTCTTTAACATCTTCTTTCACTTTATTTGTTATCAGATTATATGGGTGGTTCATTCACCCAGTCAATGATTTTTTTTTTTTAATTCCTACTATGTGCAGGACAAAGTGAACACAGAACTCACTTTCATGGTACTTGAGGTCTGGCAGAGCAGAAAGGTGTTAGGTATGCAACTCATTCTAAACAGAGCCCAAGCACAGTAAATATTGAAAGCATGTTACAGGGGACCTACCTCTCCCTGATTGAAAGAGTCCCTGAGGATACGATGTTTAAGAAGAGCCTAAAGGATAAGCAATTGGCCATAAGGACATTTGCTGGGAGGCAGCTTTTGAAGCCCTGGAAAGCATAACGTGGTCATGGGGGTGGGGGTGGGAGCCAGGGGAGGTCTATTGTCTACCTTGTCTATCGGGGGATGGGGAGAGTGGCAAGGGAAGAGGCTAGAGAGGTAGGGATGGCTATGCAAAGACTTGGGGTTATTTGTTATTTTGTCATTACCTTTCATTTTTGTAGTGTTTTGCCACATTCAAAGCACTTTCACACAAAATGCCACTCAGTGGACCCAAATCTTGTCAGTTGGGGGGATGATCAGAGGAGAGACTCTCATGTTTGTAACATAAAACTAGTTAATTAAATTTAAACTTCGTTGCTAGTTTATTTTTAATATTGAAAGCATGTTGTTCAAGAATATGCAGAACCTGCTTTAGGTCCTAAATGTGTGCTCCATTCTCTGTGATAATAGCTAACATTTAAGTCTAAGTACTTTATGTATATTAATGCATTGAATCTTCTTATCCTTACAAGGAAGGTACTATTATTATCCAAGATTTTGAAGAACAGAAAAAAGAGGCAACTGTCTGACTTCAGAGCCCTCATCCTGAATTATAACATGATACAGCCTTACCTAAGTTTTTGGTTTTTGCTCCTGTCTAAACTCTAATTGTTATTCATTAGAATCCTTATCTTTACATCGCCCTAAAAACGAAGGATTATTCTAAGCACCCCTGTAAAGTCTCAGATTTTCTTTTAGAATATAGTTTCAATTAACCCGAAGAAAGAGAGGTTGACATATAAAGGATAAATGTGTGTACACACACGCACATACATATACATATTCAAATTAGTGTCAAGATGAACTGTGGTTGATTTATCTGTTGAAGATATATTTTCTTAAATGTCAAGATTAAGTAATAGAGGTCTGTACTTGAAAATTTTAAGTTGATTATCTTCTCTCAAATTGCTCTTTTATTCATAAAAAGGTAATATTCTTCTTTTGTGCCAGGGGTTTCTGTGAGTCAGAGTAAGTCATATATGTCATGGATTTTTCTATTTGGGGACTTTAGAACATACTTCTAAATAATATAAATCACTCTTTCCACTTTCCAGGGACTATTTCCAAACCTGTCAATTTATGTTCATAAAAGGATTAGAGTAATATGTATGTTTTCATTAAGAGTTCACCAGATTGAAAAAAAGGATGTGCTTAAAATTATGCATTATTGCAGGTCTGAAATTATAGAAACTATTTTTATGTTTATCAATTGTTATTTGATTGATAGATATTTGTTAAGCAGCTAGCATGTTACAGGTTACTGTGAAGTTACTGGGGAATTCGTGATGATTGAATATGGTCTATCACGCTATGGAGATTCAAATTCAGCAGAAAAGATAGTAAACAATTATAATATCTATTAAAGAGAAGCACATGGATGTAAAACACATTGAATACAGTGATATCAAGCCTTTCAAAAATCTCTCACATTTCTGTCATTCTACATCTCAGTTCTATATGAGTAAAGAGATAAATGCTCTCACCCTGGGTCTGTTAGTGAGTATGTGGGCAACCTGAGCAAAGCCAAGGGATTAGAATATTTAAGACAGGGGGAGTTCCTATCATGGCTCAGTGGTTAATGAACCGGACCAGTAGTCATGAGGACATGGGTTCGATCTCTGGCCTCGCTCAGTGGGTTAAGGATCTGTCGTTGTTGTGAGCTGTGGTGTGGGTCACAGACGCGGCTTGGATCGAGGGTTGCTATGGATGTGGTGTAAGCCAGCAGCTACAGCTCCAGTCTGACCCCTAGTCTGGGAACCTCCATATGCTGTGGGCGCGGCCCTTAAAAGACACATACATACAAAGAAGACATAAGCGATTATAACACCTCTCTGTAATTTCCCCTCATTATGAAAGAAAGAAAAAAAGAGAAAGAGAGAGTGTGGAGGATGGCCTAGACTAATGGTTCTCAAACATAAGTACATCAGAATCACCTGAGAAAATATTAAAAAATAAGTTGATGAATGCTATTACCTTCTCCTGGAATTTCTGATTGGTGGTCCAGGGCTGCTAAGAATTTGCTTTTCTAACAAATTCCCAGATGCTGCTGATGATGCGGGTCTTGGGACCACAATCTGTGAACTACTGGCCTAGACAATCTCTCTTTTTTCTTTTTGGGTCACCCACACACACAGCAATGGGGTTCCCCAGCAAAGAATCAGATCTGAGGCACGGTTGCAACCTATGCCACAGCTGTGGCAATACTGGGTTGTTAACCCACTGCGCTGCTGTGTGGGGTGGAGTTTGAACCTGCATCCCAGCACTCTGGAGACATGGCCGATCCCATTGTACCACAGCAGGAACTCTAGGTCTAGACAATCTTGAATCGAATACATTTATTGCTGCAAAGAATTCCAAAAAGAATAATTTTATCTCCGAAGTATTGTGCACTATAAGAACTAGGCCTATCTGAATAAGCTTCCAGAAGTCAGCATTTTGGTAACTATTTTCTTTTATGAAGTAAGTTTATTGTGAATTAAAAGAAAATATCTAGCTGTCTTATAATTCCATTCATATTTTAAACTATTAGAGATAATTACAGAAAGCCATGTAACTCAATGCCAAGCATACGTACCTCTCATACCCTTGAACCCACAAGGTCTTGAAGAGGTGTTTTGGAAGCAATTCAAGCAGAGTAGGGTCACTATAGATAAATTTATAACATGAAAAAATCTTAAGTTGTAATCATTCATGCCAATGATAATGAACAAAAACAACATCTGTCAGACTCAGAGAGAGGAAAGTAGTTGAAATAAGAAAAAAATATTTCCAAGAAAATAATTTTTATAATCTTTGAGTCAGAGTATTCCCAATGTCGTAACACAGTTTTTTGTTTGTTTTTTGTCTTCTTAGGTCCACACCTGCAGCATATGGACATTTCCAGGCTAGGGGTCAAATCGGAGCTGTTGCTGCTGGTCTACACCACAGCCATAGCAATGCCAGATCCAAGCCATGTCTGCGACCTACACCACAGCTCACGGCAACCCCGGATCCTTAACCCACTGAGCGAGGCCAGGGATGGAACCCAAAACCTCATGGTTCCTAGTTGGATTTGTTTCCACTGCGCCACGACGGCAACGCCGACATAGTTTTTGAATCTTACTTTCAATGTATACAAGGATGTGATAGTAAAAGAGGGACCAAAAATATTTTTTTAGTACAGCAAAATACACATTTTGGCTAAAGCAATGAAAAGGAGTTGCACATCTACAGAGGCTTAAGGTATGCTTTCAGTGATGGTTTCCAGGTAAAGGAAATTAATGATCAATACATGTTTATCAGAAGCACACTATGTTAAAAACAAATAAATAAATCACGCTTTCTTTTGGCTCTAATTTTCTGTTTAAAATAAGAGGTCTGGAATTGATGACTCCTAGTATCTCCTCTGGCTTTGAATTTCTACTACTCTTTGCTCTAGACATAAGAACATTACTATTTGTTTATTGAATTGTGTCATATTTGATGGTAAGCTTGCTGGCCAGCAGCCTTTGAATGAAGTATATTTGGCCTCAGGACAGGTAATGGTGTACAAATTATTGTAAATTGTCTCCTCCTGCTGGGATAAAAACATCATCTCTGCCCTTGTTTCCTTCAGGTTGAACTTTATTCTTTCTGTTTCTACTTAGCTATTATACACTCCGAAGATTTGCTGACCAGATCAAAACCCAGGACTGATTTTAACTCACATATCTTGTTTACATGAATACAATGAAAGCCACAGTTGTAAAAATAAGTGGTTTTTTTTTTTTTTTTTTTTTTTGTAATTTCCACAGAATGGCACTGACTGTTGATCTCTCCATTTTGGGTGATAGAATTACCTGGAATGTCTGGACATTCACATTATTTCATAGGGTGGCCAAATGCAAGTTAAAGTAAGTGGAGAACTTTCGCATAGTACAAATCTAGGTAGGAAGAGTGAAAAAAATCACAGAATTAGTGATCATTATAATCACAGTCATTATGTGTGAGTGTGATTCACACGTAAGTGTGTGTGTGAATTATTATGTGTGAGGTATAATAAATGAGGCCTCACACATAATAAGTGAGGCAAATGATGTTCATAAAGTTTTATTGCTTTTCTGGGACCATAATTATATATTTTATTGGGCTGGCTTACTTCACCTATGAGCCTAGGTAGGAGGCAGAATAGTTGAAATCACACTAACCAAAAGAAAGATGGTGTAGCTTAACTAATGTCTAGAAAATAGATTTTAAGGCAAAATTAATTCACTTTTCTATCACCAGGAAGCTATATTATTTTAAAATTATACACACCAAATAATATAACTTCAAAATATGTAAAGAAAACTTGACAGATCTACACAGAAAAAATGACTTATCTACCACCATAATGGGAGATTTCAATATCCCCTTCTCAATAATTGATAGGTCAAGTAGATAAAATCATTAATAAGAATAAGAAAAATTCAAGGGAAATAACCTAATCAAAAGGACATACATAAAACCTTTCCCCCAAGAATATTTTACATATTTTCCTCAAGTTTAATGTAAAATTTTACATAAGTATGCCACCCATGTTCTCTGCCATGAAGCAAAGTTCAACAAATATTTAAAAATTACTGTTTTAATATTTTACTTTCTGACTTCAGAGCAATTAAGTTATAATTCAGTAATCAAAAAGATGAACACAAAAGCATTCATTGACAGATTTTAAAAGTATACTTTACACATGCACACAGAAGTTTTATACTAATTTTTTAAGAAACAATTAATCACAATGTAATATAAATATTCCCAGAGAAGAGAGAAAAAGTGATAATACTCCTCATATTTTAACAGGTTCACAAGACCTTCAAAGCAAAACCAAACAATGAGTGCAAGTAGGAAAAATACAGCTCAATCTCACTTTACAAAAATAGAGAGAAAATCCTAAAAAACATTCAGCAAAAAAAAAAAAAATCAAAATATGTCATTATTACGTTGGGTTTATAGAAGGGATGCAAGAAGAGTTGAATATTAGAAAATACGTTATTTTAGTTTTTTTCTTTAAAATTCTGTTATCTTAATAACATGTATAAAATACTAATCAATTCAACATTCATTGATGATTAAATACTCCTAAATTAGGATAAGAAGGAAAATCTTTACCTTGATAATGGATATCTATTATAGTCCATAGCAAACATCATAGTTGATGATAAGACATAAGAAACATTCTCTTTAAGTATTTAAAAATCAGAAAGTAGCCTGCTATTACTGTGACTATTTGTGGTGATGGAGGCATTGCAGTTAAACAAGAAAAATTGAAAGAGGGAGTTCCCATCATGGCTCAGTGGTTAACGAATCCGACTAGGATCCATGAGGTTGTGGGTTCGATCTCTGGCTTTGGTCAGTGGGTTCAGGATCCGGTGTTGCCGTGAGCTGTGGTGTAGGCCGGTGGCTACAGCTCTGATTAGACCCCTAGCCTGGGAACCTCCATATGCCATGGGAGCGGCCCTAGAAAAGGCAAAAAAAAAAAAAAGAAAAAAAAGAAAAAAGAAAAAGGAAAAATTGAAAGAAAGAACTGAAAGGAAGAGATATAGTAGACTCTATAGACGAGCTTTAGAAATAGAGAGTTCAGCATTATTCCTGGTATAAGCTCCTTACACAGAAATCAAGGGCAGCCCTACATACCAAAAATAACCAATTTATAGAAGGAAAAAAAATCCATCATAATTACCACAAAAAAGACACAATGTTAAGGAATTCATCTAACAAGGATACGCTAGTCCATTTTGGAGAAAATTGCAAAATAGTACTGAGAGTATTAAAGAAGGAAGAACAAAAAGACAGATAATACACATGATTGAGAATACTCAATATGTCAGAAGTTGACAGTCCTCCCCAGATTGATCTGTAAGTTCAATGCATGCAATTAAAACATCAACTGGTTTTGTTTTTGTGGAATTAGAGAAACTGATGTCTAAATCAATACGGATGAGGAAAAGGTCAAGAAGAAGACTAATTCAGAAAATACAAGGAAGGGAAATGTGTCCTATCAGGTATTATGCTTATTATACATTTTAGAATTCAAACCATGTGGTGCATTTATTCATATATGTTCACTGATACACACATTTTTCAATAGGACAGAAGAGAGCCGTGTATACCAAGATGGGGAGAGAAGCAATGGGAACAGTTCGTCCTGGAAGTTAGAAGTATTTGTGACTGGCAATGTTTAGAATTGCTGGTGCATAATAAAAACAGAAAGGAGAATATAGTCAGTCCTCTTGTTGTTTGAAACATTTTTTTATAGACCCTGTTATCTTCTCACTGTCTTCTTCTAGGGAAGGTTGCTCTAGCTGTCTCACTCTTGGTACAACTGGGAACACAGGTCAGATACCTATGTATGGAAGTTTGGTACACAATCAACTTGGCCTGGTAGATTCTTATCCACAAAGGCCACTTTCAGAAAGAACTAGGAAGAGATTAGGTTTTGGATTCTTAGAGAGACAAGGGGCCAGTAGCGAGAAGGTCAATGTCAGCTCTTAGTCAGTGAATAAATAAGGTTGACAGAAATGGGAGACAAAGCAATTACCACTTGGAGGGTGTGAAATGGAACAGAGTTCAGAGTCAGAGCAATGTCAGGAGCTAAAGTATACAGTCCCAGACTCTCGCTAGGAACAGCTGCACTGTGAGTTTAGTGAATAGATAGGCTTGGTTTAAAGATCCTGAGCCAGGGCAGGCAGAGACACCTAATGCAATGTTTCTGTCCTGAGTCAAGTGGTTTCTGTCAGAGCTTCTCAGAAATACTTTGTTCAGCAACAAAATTTTCATGCTTAGGGGAATAATGAAGATGGATGCTACGAGATGTTTAGAGCTTTAAGAAAAAGTGGCAGTGACATGATTTTCTGTCTAGATAAAACACCCGTCACTTGTTCCCATTGGACAGAATTGGCAAAATGAGTAGGGGTGGAGTTCCTTTTGGGGCTCAGTGGTTAACGAATCTGACTAGCATCCATGCGGACACAGGTTGGATCCCTGGCCAGGCTCAATGGGTTAAGGATCTGGCATTGCTGTGGGCTGTGGCGCAGGTCACATACGGGGCTCTGATCTGGTGTTGCTGTGGCTGTGGTGTAGGCTAGTGCAGTAGTTCTGATTTTACCCCTAGCCTGGGAACTTCCATATGCTGCACCTGCTGTCCTAAAAAGAAAAACAAAAAAACAAAAAAACAAAAGTGAGTCGAGGTAATCACATCAGCTTGTCAGCTGGCTCTTGTGGACTCTGAGGCTCCCCCAGTCTGCTTGTGGTTACCTATGCTTTTCTGACATGGTTAGTCTCCTTATTCCTGGCTAAGAGTGAAACCATTTAGTGAGCAGAATCTGAGTGAAGGCTGGTGGTAGAAAGGAAGTTATCCATTTTCTCTTTCTCTCAAGATATCTGAGGATTATGTTGATCCCAAGAGGTGTGCCCAAGGGAACATGAATTATTGGTGAATTACCAATCAAGGTGAAGAAAGAGAAAATGTCAGGTAAATGTTATCTGTGTGTTGTTTACTTAGGCTTTTCCCTGAGGGAAGAGGGCTAAATCATTGAAATGCAGTGAGTGGTTTTACAGGTCTATAATTCCTCTCTGCTGACAACTGTCATTGTAACCTTGTATTTGACATTTAAAAAGCCTAGTGCTGGAGAAATAGAGTGAAGGTTCTAGAATGACTAGTGCTGCTTTGCCCTCTTGACTGTCTCTACCTGAGTTTATCACAAAAGCAACTTGTCTTTTTATCTTTTCTGCTGTGATCCCAGGTTTTCCCCCCATTTGTGATTTTTCCCCTGTGATTTCTCACTAATATATTTTTTTCTGCTGTTATTGTATTAAGGCATGAAGCCACAAGCATGTTTGTGAAAGTCACTATATCCTTACTTCTTGGTATCATTTTGGTGGCAGCTGGGAGAGATAATTCTCTGTCAGCAGCATTCTTTATCTTAAGGGCTGGGAAAAATTACTGGCTTAAATATCTATCAAAAAAAGTATTGTGACCTATTTGTAGGTTCATATACACTGGTTTTCATTCATTAATACATTAAGCATGTAAATATTTATTCTAGATTTAATGACTACCTATCAAAAGTTAGAATTTCACAAGAGGTTTCCCATAAAAAGTACACATGCATAAACAAATGGAACTATTTTTTACAACTTGTGAAATCTCTGGCAGAAAATTACTTAATAGCTCTAATTTGTAAGTCCTTTCATAGGGTGGAAAGTGCTTTCATAAAGAACAGATGAAGCCTAGAAGAGGTACTTCTGTTATCTTCAGATCTGTGGCTTTTATTTAAGAGGTTATGGGTTTAAAAAAAAAATAAATCAACATGGGAAATGACAGGTTCCAGGAAGATATGCTTTTCACTATTACTCTTGGTAAGGACAACTTAAAACCCTGGATATTATATATAAAAGAGACACAGGTAAACTCTGAAAGGTGGTGAAAAGTGGCTCGGGACATGGGGACCCAAGGAAAACATGGCAGTGCATTCTTTTCATTTCCTTTTGTCTCCAATATCCTGGGCTTGGAGCTGAAAAAGCCAGCATCTCAGACACACCTAGGGGTGCAGACACAAAAAGCCCTGACAAAAGCCTGCTCTTCTAGTCAAAGGGACATCTCAGCAGGATGGAAAACTTTTAGACATTAACTTCTACTGGAGCCAAACACCAAAGAATAAACTTTGTCCCCACCCTGCTTGTGCTGACAGAGAGTGAGGAGAAAATCTAGAATTCCAGCCTTGCTAGACTGTAACATTATTGCTGAAAAATCACATGGGTCTTCCTGTCTGAGTTCAGATATAGACTCAGACTCCTCAGTAACACTACCAGGTGATAATGAACTTCATTAGGCCCAGTAGGGTGCTGAAACTGGGCTCAGCACTCCCAAAGCAACCCAGTACATTATAGCAATGTTAGTTTTGATATTATTCCATAGTTATATAAGGAGTATTCATTGAAGAAAAGTAGGCGAATGGTATGTTGGGCCTCTCTGAACCTTGTTCTTATTTCTCATGAATTTTCAACTACTTCAAAAGAAAAATGTTAAAGAAGAAATATATATGTCCCAAATTTAAATGTTTGTCCTCAATTTGATTTCCAATAAATCATTTTTACTTTTAAGTGAGAAATCAAGGCTGACTGTATAATAAAGTTGAAGACAAAAATATATGTGTTTTTATATCTGTTTTCCTTACTACTCTGAACTTAAAAGACTGGTCCAAAATACACACTCATATCCTCACAGCAACTAATTAGCGACTGTTTCCCCAGAAAGTTTCTGCAAGATGATTGACTTTCAAGGCCAAGTCAGGTTAATTGTTTGCTTAACCCATGTTTCCTTACCTTCTGGATAATGTATAGTTAGAGCACATTTTTCAGGCTCTCTGTGTGTGATCCTGTGACTGACTTATTGGCAAATGGAATATTATTAGAAGTGATATATGTTTCTTACAGACCTGGTCCTTAACTTTCTCCAAGGTGATCCCTCACTTGCCTTCTCCATCTGGGGATGAGTAGAGGGCACTTCAGGTATCCTAGAGGAGACCTGAGCCTGAGGATGAAGGGGCTTGCATACCAGCATGACTCTAAGGAGTGGAGCATCATTTTCTCCGGCAAACAACTGGACTTTAAGTGAATAACTAATAAATTCCATGTCCAATAGCCTATGGATCTTAGGGCCTATCTGTATCTTCTAGTGATGTTAGGAAGGGGTGCTAGTGATGTTTGGGATTTTCTTCTCTAGAGACCAAATAGGGTGAGATTCCAAATTATTTTTTTCTTTTCCCTTTTTTTCTGTCTGTCTGTCTGTCTTTTTAGGGCCATACCCACAGCATTTGGAAGTTCCCAGGCTAGGGGTTGAATCAGAGCTAGGCTGCCAGCCTACACCACAGCCACAGCAACATGGGATCCAAGCCGCATCTGTGACCTACATCAGAGTTCACGTCAGTGCCAGATCCCTGACCCACTGAGTGAAGCCAGGGACTGAAACCATGTCCTCATGGATATTGGTCGGATTCATTACTGCTGAGCCACAATGGGAACTCCCCAAATTATTTTTCAGTCTTGGTGCCTGATGTCTCCTGGGGTTGACAGAGAAGTGAAAGCAGGGAACGAAGTTCTAGTATAATCTAGGTTCCTTCATCTTGAAAGTGAGATAATTGGACAAGGTAATCTCTATACTTCAGCCTCACCTCTCATGAATATATTAGTCTATATGAGACACAGCAAACCCTTGACACCCTTGTGCTTCTTTGTATTTAGTCATGAGAGATATGGGTAAAAATTACATGGGCATTTCCCTCTGAATCTAGATGTTAGCCTCAGATTCCTCAATAAAATGCTGCAGGCAGCTATTACCAGCCTAATTGTATTGACACAAGCAGGGCAACCTACTGGTAAATACTACTCTCTCTTATCAACCTAAAGTCGCCTTCTGGCTTTAGCAACTACACCTATCCTACCCATGGGAGCTGACCACGTAGGTGGTAAATCTACCCTCCTCTGTCACCACCTCTTTATCCCACTATCTTTATCTCTTTCTCACCCTATTCTCATTGATGAGAGAAGTCATGTTTTTGGGGAAATGTGTAGATTTTAACACACAACTCTTGAGAATCTATGACATAGAGGCACAGGAGAGATGATCTTTAGGAAACTCTAGAATTAGGTAAATTTTTATTTTTGCTAATACAAAGAGATACCGTATGTTTCATATTTTGAATGGGGACCTTAGAGTCAGAGAGATAAGTGTGTTCATTTATTTAAAAATGAGTTAAGAAAGGCCCATATTTCCTGACTATTCCTGAATTCCTTTTGTGTATATGAAACCTGTCCCTGGCTGTTTCCTTTGTGTGGAAATTGCACTAGAACTTAGAATATCTATTTCTTCCTCCTCATCCTCACCAACAGATATGAAGTCTGTTTGATATGGTAATGACTGAGTCAAATGGAAAATCCTTGCTATCCCAGTCTTCCTGGCATGGTCTTACCAGATAGTTAGGGGGTATAATCTTCTCCTCCAAGGAGACATAAACAGGATTACACTGCAGTTTTCTGAGGAAGAGTGCTCTTTCAGTTTAGATACTGTCCCTTCTTCTTTCTCTTCTTCTTGCTTTGAATGCAATCTTGGTGGCCTCATCTATAGCTGCCATTTAGAAATCATGATGGAAAAGACAAAAAATATCACACACATTTGTCCTAATACTGAGACAGTGAGCCAATTCCAGCATCCACTTATCTCTAGAATTTGCTTCATGAGTAAAACAAACCCATCTTTTTTAAGCCAAAGTAGTCAGGTTTTTCCAAAGCTTGCAGCCAGAAAATAGACCAGTTTACTGTAAATATCCATAAGAGAATATATTCTTTTCCAAAAGAAGAAAGGCCATGCCACCTTAGTAAGAACTGGGAAAAAAATTAACAAGGGAAGTTTGAGAATATAATTATGACATAGGAAGAAACATCTAAAATAACCCCAGGTCAAAAATTCATAGACTGACTCTGAAAGTTATGCAAATCATGTTATGTATATGAATATAGAACCCCTCTATCCTCCCTAGGATAGAATCTAAACTTTAGTCTGATTTCAGATAATTCTGGTACTCTATAAATTTTAAGAACTTGTTGTAAGAGTTTTGGATATTCATCCCTGGAAATAACTGATACTTTATTCAATTTTAAGTTCTATAAAATTAAGATGTATTGAGTATTTACTCCCTTTAAGCACAGTGCTCAGTGTTGCATTTACTTCTTGATTATCTCATTTGCTCCTCACAACAATCCTATGAGGAAAGGATATTTTTACTTTCATTTAATAGATGAAGACATTGACATCTTACAGAATTAAAGAACTTGTCCCTAATCCTCAAACTCTACCTATTTAGTCTTATTCATAACATCTAGAATGATAGCTGGTAAATAGTAGATAGTAATGAAATTTTTGTTGTTGTTGTCTTTTTGTCTTTTTGAAGACTGCACCTGCAGCATATGGAGTTTCCTGGGCTAAAGGTCCAATCGGAGCTGTAGCCAGTGGCCTACGTCAGAGCCACAGCAACACAGGATCCAAGCCATGTCTGTGACCTACCTCATAAGCTCATGGCAATGCCAGATCCTTAACCCAGTGAGTGAAGCCAGGGATCAAATTCGTGTCCTCATGGATGCTAGTTGGGTTTGTTAACCACTGAGCCATGATGAGAACTCCAGTAATTAAATATTTTCAGTGGATACTCAATGCATGCTGCTTCTGCTTATACTATACTGGTTTACTGAGCAACTATTATACCATGGCCTCATTCTGAGTTCTTAGAATGCAAAATATATATAAGAGATTTCTCTTGTCCCTAAGGAGATGATGGTTTAGGACATAAAATTTTATGTAAACAGGTAATGTCGATGCTATAAGCAACATAATTTATGAAGATAATCAAGAATGAATTAAGAGCTGTGAACTTTGATAAACTTTGAGCTATTAGCATAGCAGACAAAGAAAATAGCACTTGTAAAGGCACAAGCCTATTAAAAAAAAAGGATGGATAAATAGGAATGTGAGAGTGGTTAATATATAAAATATAACAGAGCGGTGTCAGGAGATGAGTTAGGTTTAGATTAAATTGTGAAGGATATTACATAGTAAGCTAAGAAGTTTGGATTTTAGAACTTTATCCTAAAGTTAATGAGGAATTGACATGGTTAGCTAAATGGTAAAGCAAAAGCTTAGATTTGTTTTCAGCAAGAAACTCAGGAATCAGTGTGGAAGAAGCAGAAAGCAGAGGATTGCTATATCTGTTTATGCATAAAAACTGCAGGCATTTGGCTCAAGTAGCCAGATACAGAAGAGTCCTGAAGAGGGATAGTGCATAAAATTCAATGGAGAATATAAAAGGAAATAAGATAGGCTTACCAGACACAGAAATTTGCAATACATTTATTTATAATTAGAGTTGATGCTATTTGCAGATTCTGTATTACAAATTTGCTTGCTTACTCAATTTGTTTGCAACCCCCGAATCAAAACTTGCAGCATTTTTGGGTCATTCACAGACATACTGGGTGGCAAAAAGCCTGAAGTGCACAACATGCTGGTGAATGCAACAAGGTGATGTCCTGCCTTCCTGTTTCAATTCTCATACTATAAATAAGTGTCCTATTCACAGTTATTTAAGTGCCATATTTCTCCCACTTGGTTCTTTTTCTTGTTGATTTCACTGTTTAAAATGGCACCCAAGCCTATGCTCCAGTGCAGTCTAGTGCTTATATGTGCAAGAGGTGCAATAGGGCTGTGCAATGCCTTAGGGAGAAAATGTATGTTAGGTAAGCTTTTTAAAAACATGAGTTTTAGTGCTTTTGGCCATGAATTCAATGCTAATAAATAAATACTCTTGATTAAATTTAGGTCTTTGAACAGAAATATACATAAAACTAGGTTATGTATTGATAGGTTGACAAAAATATTGTGACCAAAGGCTCTAAGGAACATAACTCTGTTTGTCTCCTAGGAGCAATGGCTTAGCATTTGCCAATTCGTCGTCCACATCAATTTATAGAACATAAGTAATGAAAATCATCTGTATATTTTATAGAATATTTGATCTGGAAGAGACATGAGATATTCAAATTCAATGCCATTACTGCACAGAAGAAGCCCAAGTCCAAAAGTATAAAATGAAGTGCCCCAAATTGCATACTTATTTATCAGTGAGACTGGACCAGAATTAGGAATCTTTTTTTTTTTTTTTCAGTGCTTTTCCTACTTCACAAAATATAAACCTTTAAACAGACTACTGTCATGGATGGATATTTAAGCTAAACTAGTAGGTAAATAGACTTCCTCTTTTTAATTGGAAAGACTACCTGATGGATGTAAATGATGAATCATACATATGATTCATAGTATCTGCTCTGCTCCCATTCCCTCATCAAGGCTGAGCCTAAACTTGTGTGACTCCAGTCCATACCTAGATAGACTCAGAACCCAAGAGCGCTCCAAAGATGGCTGAAAGAACTCTTACAAATGCACCTGTGTTGGTGAGACTATTATTTTCTCACACCAACTATCAGCTTTCTTCAAAGTTATAATCTAGCATAGGGGTCAAGAAACTATGACCTACTCATTAATTTTGTCCCACTTCCAGTTTTTGTAAATAAGGTTTTATTGGAGCTCACCCATACTTACTCATTTATGTACTATGTATGACTACTTTCATGGTACAAATGTAGAGTTGAGTAGTTGTAGCAGAGATTATATGGACCCTTATACGTACCTTCTTGCCCTTTGTAGAAAATGTCCACTGACCCCTGGTCTAGCATATAGCAAGAACTCTGGTGCCAGTTTCGATATAAATAGTCATGAGGACAGTCTTTGAAAACATTCCATCAGTTGTTCTGTCTTTAACTTGTGGCTTAAGATACTACATTGAGGAGCCTTATCAAAGAGTCTGGGTGACATGAAAGGATTATCTTTTCCTATTTGATGTCATCCAAAAATGTAGATCAATTTAACAAAGTGATCCATAACTCATTTTAGCAGTTACTGAATTACATGTCAGTCACTGGAGTTTCCCCACTCAAAGACTGCAGTGCTAAGATTCTGAATCAACAATGCATTGTCTGCTCTAGCCCATCCTCACCAGCTGTCAACACGACCTGAACCAATTTTTATTGCAGCTGTCAAAGCTAGCTGACATTTGAAATCAGCAACAGGACAGAATTAACTTCCCAAGTGTCTTTCCTATTACCCAGGCATATGTAAGAAATGCTTTTATTTAGCTTAGTGACATTTGCTACCCAAGTACTGACAAAACATCATGGCTAAACAAATGTTGATTGCACAGATTCATTTTCCCATGATAATGAATGTTAATGCATAGAGGTAATTATACACTAATCTCAAAACCACACACAGTGACTTTTGCTTAATGGAATTACCTGGGAAAGAGAGGTTTAATTTTATAACCTGATATGTCTGTGAAAAGAACACTCTGGTAAATATTTTAGCAGAATATCTGCTATATTCTTATTCTTTTTGAAATGGACAGTCTATATGAGGCTTCCTGAATTTTAAAAAAATTTCTTTCCTTAATTAGTATATTGTGGCTGAATTAAGACATTGTTATAGTTTCTTCAAGTCTCATAGACATCTTTAGTAAAGAAGCATTAGTGCTCCAAATGGATATCTTATGAGAATTAAAAATTTTGTAAAGTGTCTCACAATTTGTTAGGAGTGGGATAGACCAGAAGTAGCAGGGCTTGGAAGAATCAGAGAAAGTATGAATAATTGTGGTCCCCTCCCGGATACAGACCAGAGTCTTTTTTGTCTCTCTCTCTTCCTGAGGATTTTAGGAATAGTATAGCACAAATGAAAAGAAGATCATAACCAGGGGGAGGAATGTAAAAGATAAGATATCTTAGGTTTAAATGCTATATGGAGGAAAGAATAACAATGGCATGGGTCAAGAATGAGGGAGAACATGCACAAAAATCAAATCAAAATGGATTGGCCACTTGAATGTACGACCTAAAACCATAAACTTCTAGAAAAACATAGAGTAAATTCCTTGACATTGGTTTTGGCAAAGATTTTTCCAATTTGACACCAAAACTAAAGACAACAAAATAAAAACAAAATAAGTGTGTCCCTAACGAAAAATGCTTCTACACAGCAAAGGAAATCATCAATAAAATGAAAAGGCTACCTGTGGAATAGGAGAAAACATTTGTGAACCACATATCCACTAAGGGTTTGATATCTAAAATATGCAAGCAACTCATATGACTCAAGACAAAAATACCACAAATAATGAAATTTTTAAATGGGCAAATGATCTGAGTAGACACTTTCCAAAGAAGACATACAAATGATTACTGAGTTAATGGTTAATGAGTAGACATACAAATGGTTAATTTCTCAAGCTCAGTAATCATTAGGGAAATGCAAATCAAAACCAGAAGGAGCTAGCACTTCACACCTGCTAAGTGTCAAGAAGATAAAAGATAAACTGTGGCAAGAATGTGGACAAAAATGAACTTTTGTTCACTGTTGGTTTGAATGTAAACTGGTACAACCACTATGAAACACAGTATAGAAATTCTTGAAGCAGTTAAAAATAGGACTTCCATATGAACCAGCAATCCCACTTCTGGGTATATATCTGAAAGAAACTAAATCATTAGCTGCAAGAGATGTCTGTATTCCCATGTCAATTTCAGTATTCTTCACAATAGTCATGAAATGAAAACAACCCAAGTGTCTATCAATGAATAAATGGAGTCTCTTTCTCTCTCTCTCACATATACAATGGTATATCATTCAACCATAAAAAGGAAGGAACACCTGTCATTTGTAGTAACATGCTTGAGTTTGCTATTATGCTAAATGAAATAAACCAGGCATAGACAAATATTACATGGTGTCACTTATGTGTGGAATCTTAAAAAAAAAAAAAGTTTTGCTTTTTAGGTTTGCACCCATGGCATATGGAAGTTCCCAGGCTAGGGTTTGACTTGGAGCTCCAGCTGCTGGCCTGCGCGCCAGTGTTGGCCTATGCCACAGCCACAGCAACATGGAATCCGAGTCACACCTGTAACCTACACCACAGCTCACGGCAACACCGGATCCTCAACCCACTTAGGGAGGCCAGGGATCGAACCAGAGCCCCCGTGGGCTAGTAAGGAATTAGTCAGATGGGTTCATTACCGCTGAGGCATGATGGGAACTCTGGTCTGATCACTTCTAATAGAGCAGCACTCTTAATTGATGGTACTTTTACATTTACTTTTTATATCATGCAGTGTGTGCTGCATTTTCTCCTGATGACCATAGATAAAAAGCATAATTGGGGCTGATGTTCCTTGTAATAACCCTTCTTACACAGACAAAGAGAGGCAAGCTCTTGCTTTAGGCTATCTCTAGGCAATTGACCATGACTTTTCCTTCCCCTTAGTTTTTTTTTTTTTTTTTTTTTCCCCCTCTCATGATTTTCTCCACACCCCTTTTAAGCAGGTACAGAAGTACAAAACTCAAGTTCTCTATTTTTTCAACATCTAGGCCCACCTGGTTTATTTTGCATATTGTTTCCAATTCTATATTTAGACAGTTGTTTTTAATTTCTAGATTGTATCTTACAGTACCAGCTATTGACTTGGCATGTTTGAATAGATAATTACTTTATCAAGTCTGCTCTGCATTTAGTTTCTCCCTTTCCTGGTTTAATTACTTGTTAAAAATTGTCACTTTTTGCAAACTTAATGAAGGCATCCTTTACTGAAGACCCTGATAAAAATTTCAAGCAACTCAGATCCCAGATTCCTAGCTCTCACTCCACTCACACTTCTGAAAAATTTCCTCAAGGTAGTTCACTCACTCACAAATCTTCTGTAGGGTTAATCCAAATTCTGAGGTCCTTCAGTGCAAGTGGTGAATATTACTTCCTTTGGCACCTTAGATCCATGCCATGTCTACGTAGGAATTTTCAAGAGAATATTGAGCATTCGACAAGCCTTATCAGAATAGTACTGTCTTGGACTATATCTTCTGAGCTTACTAGTGAAAATATCTCTTGGAGAATAAACAAATGCCTTATGTGATCCCACAAATTATTTCTATTGTTTCTTTCATATTTACAGAGATTGTTTTCCTATTAAGAAGATTAAGAAGAAATGAATCTGTCACATACTTCAATTTCCTAAGGTCATGTATTTGCAGGCTAAGCAGGGACTCAGCTAGATGACTGCCACACCTCTCAGTTGTATACAATTTATTTATTTTTTTGTATTTTAACATTTCTGAAGTAAGAATGAAATCTTACAACTGATGGTATCCTAGTGTTATGATGTAGTTTAATTGGCAGAGGTTTTTCATTCTTCATGCTGAATCAGATTCAATGAAGATTTGATGAAGTATGTATTTTAATGCTCTCAATATGTACAGTACAAGGCACTGTGACTTGGTAAGATTCTTAAAGAATTAAAATAGTGTAATATATCAATTATATCATGTTTATAGATTTCCCATGTACACTGTATCACTTGAGTAACATAATAGCATTGGATTTGTTATTAGCCTAAACTTATACCTGAAACACACACACGCATACACAAACTTTAGTGACTTGCCCAAGGACGTAGATTCACAAGACAGGAACTATGTTTATTTTATTTAGAGAGAATAATATAGTACTTGGCATATAGTAGGAACTTAAAACACATTTGTAGAAAGACAGGAAGAATGAAGTTGTGCTGAAGTTTAACTTATTTTCATGTAAATACTTTTCCTTTCCAGTTATAACATTGGTCCACCCCCTTCATCTCTGTCCAATACTTTATTGATTCTTATGGATGGTAAACTCATTACAGGCTAAGACCAAGTAAAAACACATTCAACAAATGATTGTGATTATATATAGAACATTTAGAGTGGGAAGGAATTTTGGAGATCACATAAGACTTTCTTCTTCATCTTAAAGAAAAGTAAACCAAGGACCAGAGAGATGAAATATTGCATTTGTGGACCTATATGTCTTTCCAACTGGACTGAGTTCCTTGGGGGTAACAACTGTGACTTTTACGTGTGTTCTGGACTCTAGCATGGTTGGTGTCTGGCACGGAGATTTACTGAAACAATCTAAACCATGAGGGGATGGTATCCCTACTGTACCCCCAGTTCCTGACTTGTATATAGTAAGCAAGTTGATAAATACCTGTTTAATGGCTGAATTAGTGAATTTAAACATGAATATGCCCTGGAGTTCCATAGTGGCCTAGAGCTTAAGAATTCAGCATTGTCACTGCTGTGGCATGGGTTTGATCCTTGGCCTGAGAACTTCTGTATGCTTTGGGTGCAATCAAAAAAAAAAAAAAAAAAAAAAAGAATATACCCTTTGCAAGTTTTCTTCTTCCATATGCGGCAGAGGAAAAACTATTCCATGACCTTCTTAGTGTCCTTGGCTGGGGCTGAAAATTAAATTAGCAAAGGCAGATTAATAGGAGAAAATCATGTAAATTTATTCAGTGTAAGTTTTACAGGACATGGGTGCTTTTGCAAGAAAATGAAGACTGGAAGAAGCTCTTAGGCTTGAACATTTTGATACCGGGTTTGATGATGATTGGACAGTCACGGAAAAGGTTCGAGGATGAAAGAATAGGAGCTAAGAGTGGCAAATGGGAGGGAGCTTAGCGAGGCCTGTTGATTCGCATTCCTCTCAGTGCCCCTCCGTCTGCAGAGATAAAGATGGTCCTTCCCTCCAGGAAAGGGGGGACCGCTTCACTGAGGGTCTGATGATGTGCTTCAGGGCAGATGAGAGAGGCCAGAGAGGTCCTTCCTGTCCCATCATTTCTCAGATTCCTTCAGTTTGCGATATTCCAGATGCCAAGGTGACATCTTTTGAAGTAGTGTGTTCTTAACCCCGCCATGGGACATCTCAGAAAAAATCTCTCTGCTATCAATTGCTTACCATCAATATTCTCCAATTCATGGCAAGACTATTGTTAACAATGGTACACGCACCTTCGTTTACTCCTATTTTAGGAAGTGACTGACATTTCTGCCTGTGACTAAGGCACACAACCCAAGTCTGATCATAAAGAGGGGGCTGCTACATCAGGAACCTTTGGATAGTCCCAACAGACACTGCCTCCTACAGAACAGCCCCTCATATCACTGCACTGTGTTCCAGTTATACCTTTGTGTCTTCCCTGTGACCTGGTCAAATAAGCATTCCACCTGGCTGATATTTTAGGGTTCACTGAACGGCTCCTGGGGCTCTACCAGATGTTGCTTTTGGTGTTAGGCTGTTCTAGAAGTTGGCTCCATCTGCCAGAATTCCTTCTGGGAAAATCTTCAGGTCAGATAATTTACATGAAAATATGCTAGAGTCACAATGGAGATATTCCACAGTGAAGAATCATTTGAGGCTGCAGCATAGCATTGTCTTTGATAGCCATCCAGGCTGGGTGACTTCCTCTGGTCCAATCTGACTCTATGTCTGTCTCTCTCTTGACTCACATCATTAGATCTCTTTCACACCTGCCTGGTTTTTGCAGTCCTTTTTTTTTTTTTTTTACTTGACCATTCATGTTTTTGTTCTCTCTCTCTCTCGCTTTCCTTCTCTGGCTCTAATCTGTCTCTTTCCCTCTGCTTATCACAGGGGATCCTTGTCAGCAGGTTTTTTGTGCCATTTATGGTGTCATGGGCCAAGTTTTACAGCTTGCGTCCAGATTTAGATCTTTTTATAAATGACAGTAGAGGAATGGGGACCCAGCGTGTAAAAATCACTAGACACTTGGGAAAACAGGTTATCTCAACACTGATGTGGACACAGTAAATTTACAAAATTAAATTAAATTTGTTTTTCCCCTCATTTGATAACTTGCTAAGTTCTGCCTTGAGTTATAAAAACAAAATACTGTGAGAAACTACTGGGATCAGGCCCTGGACCACACAGTTCCTGAATGTAATAAGAAATTTTGCACAAATGTTTGCAGATGATTGACTTTATAAACAACATACTGCCCCTTTCCCAATACCCTGTCTTCTTTCGGCTACTCAAACACCAAGCTCTTCAGAGCCTTCATGATCTCAAGTCCTTTGCATGCAGAGCAATCCTCCTGGCAGAAGTGTTCTTGCTGCTGCCTTTCTCTGAGTCGGTAATCATTCACTTTCTGGACCATTAACATCTCAGAGAAGATTCCCTGGTCTCCTCTATCTAAACAAATTTCTCTGTATCACTTTCTATCTCGAATCCTTCTCCGCTTTCCTTCATCAGCTCCATTGTAACTTGTGGTTATTTTATTTATTTGCCCATCTCTCTAAATGCAATAAAAACCTCATATTTATCTTCTGTTGAGAAGGGAACTGTGAAATAAGAAGGTGGCACTGCCCCAGTTCTAGCTAAGATGTGGTCTTTGAATCTGGTTCCTGACCAAAAGCTCCTAAAACTCTTGGAATTTCCCAAGTGATCGGGGTGTCTGACACACAGTTTCTACATCCCTGGGAATTTCCTGGGTTACAGGAGCATCTTATGTCCTAATGAGGCAACACTTGGTGGGCTCCTGGGTGGGAGCTGGGCACCATAATTGGAAGCTTGGAACTTTCATCCCCAGCCCTCATTCTCCAGAGAGGGGAGAGGGACTGGAAACTGAATTAGTAATAGATTATGCGTGTGTGACGAAGCTGCCATTAAAAAACAAACAAACAAACAAACAAAAAACCAAAAAACTCCCCACAGTATAAGTTTTGGAGATCCTCTGGGTTGGTGAACATATGCATATGCCAGGAGAGTGGTACACTCCAATTCTATGCATTCAGGACCCTTCTGGACCTTGCTGTCGTCCCCACCTCTTCATCTGGTGGTTCACCTGTATCTTTTACCATATCCCTCACTATGAAATACACGGTAACTATAAGTAGGTATTTCACCGCGTTGTGTGTGAGCTGTTATAACAAATGATCAAATACGAGGAGGCTGCTGTGGGAACATTGATTCATAGCTGGTGGTCAGAAGGTGGCTTAGTGGAAACGAGTCTGACTAGTAACCATGAGGACGAAGGTTTGATCCCTGGCCTTGCCCAGTGATTTAAGGATCTGGTGTTGCCTTGAGCTGTGGTGTAGTTTTGTAGACATGGCTCAGATCTGGCATTGCTGTGGCTGTGGCATAGCCCAGCAGCTACAGCTTACAGCTTCAATTTGACCCCTAGCCTGTGAACCTCCATACGCTATGCAGTGCAAAAAAAAAAAAAAAAAAAAAAAAAAAAGGAAGAAACACGTGGGACAACCAGGAACTTGCAGTTTACTTTGGAAATAGAGACAGTATTCTGAGAGTTGAGCACTTAACCTGTGGAATCTGATGCTAAGTCCAGGCAGTTAGTGTCAGAACTGAATTGATTTGTAGGACATGCAGCTGGTATCAGAGAATTTGTCATTATGGGACTAAACCCCCATGCACACATATATATTTTAAGTAGTAGTAGCAGTGAAAAAAAAAAACCAAAAAAACCAAAAAAAAAAAAACCACACCAAAAAAGCAAACAAAAGACAAAAAAATCCCAAACAACTGCCACCAAAAACCAGAAACCCCCAAAATCTCCAGTTCATTTTTTCACTTTACAATATCTGAATCTCTTTTTATTCTATCCCAAGTGCATAGAATAAGCTCAATAAGTAAGAGTTAATGTGCCAAGCACTATTCTAAATACTTTACATCTAACTGGCTTATTCTTACAACAACCCTATCAGAAGGATATCATTAATGACTCTATGTTGCAGATAAGGAGGCAGAGACACAGAACAGTCCAATAACTTGTATGGAGTCACAGAGCTAGTATGTGGGTTAGGTGGAATTTGAATCCAGGCAATCTGGCCCTGGATTTCATGCTTTTATGGAATACAGTCACAAAGTTATATACAAAGAGTTAAGTAATAAAGGAAAATGTTCTAAAGCAAAATAGGTGATGCACTGAAGTGGTGATACAATGTTATCAAATAACTCTGAAGCCTAAGAAATAATGTTTTTCCTCTGAATGTCCTCTGAAGGAGAAGAATGATTTCTGGGCCAGCTAAAACTATACGGTCCTAAGCATTAAGGTATTGTTAAAATATTAACATATCTAAAGAAAGAATGTGTCAATCATAAAGGAGATTATTCTGCAGTGAAAATAAACAAGACAAAAAGGAGAATTGAAGGGGTGTTACTAGGCTAAGGAAACTATCATCCATCCCCCCTCTCTGCTCTCTCTGGAAAGGATGCTGGCAACTGGATAAACACCTTACAGGTGTTCTCCTTTTATTGTGTTAAAATATACAGAATGTCAAGTCTACATTTTCACCTTTTTTCAGTGTTCATTTTAAAAGCCTCAGCTGAGATTTTTTTTGTGTGTAGCTAATGAGCAGCCATTAGGATGTATATGCACCAGTCATGTGCTTATTTCTTAATTTCCTATTATATGTAGTTTTGAGCAAGTATAATTTGAAAGATGGGGGTGGAGCGAGAATTGGATGGGAAGGTAGAAGAAAGAAACTAAGAACGCCTGGTCTTGCTCTACCTGGTTATCGTATAAGCTAACTCCAGGGCAGATGGGGGTGGGGGGAGGGATTGCAAATACAGAAGACGAAGCAAAATGCTTACCTTCCTAGATTGAATGAATACTTTTATTTCAGAGAAGTCACATATGTCCTATCCAACAGTGAACTTTTGTAGGAATCAGAAGCCATTTTTGTAACCATGGTCATGCAGAGATCTTTAAAGGAAACATCAAAAATATATTACTTGTGTGTCTTAAAGTGTCACTTCCTCACTGGACTAGCTTGCTTAGTTGAGGTAGAGTAACAGCCTTGAAGAAATACACTGCCAGAAATGTACAATGGATTCTTTTTTTTTTTTTTTTTTTTTGTCTTTTGTTGTTGTTGCTATTTCTTGGGCCGCTCCCGCGGCATATGGAGGTTCCCAGGCTAGGGGTTGAATCGGAGCTGTAGCCACCGGCCTACGCCAGAGCCACAGCAACGCGGGATCCGAGCCACGTCTGCAACCTTCACCACAGCTCATGGCAACGCCGGATCGTTAACCCACTGAGCAAGGGCAGGGACCGAACCCGCGCAACCTCATGGTTCCTAGTCGGATTCGTTAACCACTGCGCCACGACAGGAACTCCTACAATGGATTCTGAACAGGAGGTGTGAGGTTTCCTAAAAGTCATCATGGGAGATCTAGACAGCTTTTAAAGAAGAAAAGTGGCCCCCAAAACAAGAAAATGGGATTAGGGGAAAATTGGTATGCTATCTAACTTTAAAACGTATAGTTTTGCAAAAGGAAGTGAGAAACAAACAATAAAACAACGAAACCTGGCTCATCACCGTCTTCAAACCCCAAGATCTTATAGGATCACACGGATAAGGTATTTCAATACTTAAACTCCAGAATAGAAGAAAGCAGCTGGCATGTACATTTAACTCCAAAGCCAAGGGGATGACTAGGAGGACATGGACTAAAAACCATTCATAAATATTAGGAAGATGGCTTTGAGGAGGAGGGTATAACCAGCAATTGAGGTTCAGGTCCTCCAAGCAGAGTCCAAGGAGAGGCTGCATTTTCCCATATACACCATCTGTCTGGTTCCAGGGGAAGGTGGATCAGGCTACACATGCCTGAATCATTAAGCATTAAAACTGCAAACTGTGTCTTTTGTTTCAAGATATACTAGCAAACATCTGATTTTGCTTTATGATATACTAGCAAACATCTGATTATCAGTTTTCCATGCCACTTGCTTATATAAAGGAAATGTACTGCCAAAAAATTTTTATGTTTGTTCCACTTGGCAGTTAGAATAGTCTGTCAATTAATAAACTGGCATTTTGATGGTAATTTGATTTGTTATGTTACTTGCCTGCTAGGAGAGGTTGTATAGGCTGTAATCTCTAGGTATCTGTTCTCAGTGGGTATTTCAGTTCTCATTCTATGTTAATTAACTACCAGTTTATACATCAGTCCATAAGGATCTGGTTAACACGAGTCACTTCTAAAAGATGGTTCCATGCTTAATGGGCTGAATAAATCTAGTTTCTGAGAGGGTGAGGGCAGAGATAGAGTGTCATTAACTTATCATTGCCCTTGCTTTTGTGTCTTTGTTGTCAGTAAAACTGAACTCCCCAGATCCAGATGAATTTTTTTTCTGAATTACCATGACTCACCATTCCAGGCAACCTTCTACCTCTTGTATATTAGAAGTATTACATGTGCTGGTTTCTATGTTGCATTTCCCCAAAGAGATTTCATGAACTATGGCAGCCTTTGAGTACCTAGTTTCTGACACTGATGAACACAACCATTGAGGACTATGCTGCTAACCAACTAAGTGCTTGTAATTTTTTTTAATTGTCTTGGACTAACGCTAAATGGGCTCAGTGTGGTTTTCTTGATGGCCCACATTGTGTAGGATGTTCCAGACATGCTGAATATAAGCAGAAAAATCTCACAGATGCTAAACAGAGGAACGCTCATCTCACCACTCAATCAAGCCATTAATTTTGCTCTGTTCCCATGAGCTGTTGGGTTTGTCAGATCCTGGGACTCACACACAAGACTTGTCCTGCAGTAAAACCTACTCTTTTGTCATTGATAGGCTCCAATGTCCATTTGAAACAGAATTTGAAAATATAGGAATCAGTATTTCTGGGAAAAACTGTAATTCAAAAAAATACATACATTGCTATGATCACAGCATTTTTCACAGAATAAACAGGACATGGAAACAATGTAAATGTCCATTGAGAGATGAATGGATTAAAAAGATGTGGTACATCTATACAGTGGAATATTATTCAGTCATAAAAAACCAATGCCATTTACAGCAACATGGATACAACTAAAGATTCTCGTACTGAGTGAAGTAAGTCAAAAAGAGAAGAACAAATAACATATGACATCAGTTACATGTGGAATCTAAAATAGGGCGCAAATGAACTTGCCAACAGAAACAGACACATAGACATAGAGAACAGTCTTGTTGCCAAAAGGGAGGAGGATTGAGTAGGATGCACTGAGGTTTTGGGGTTAGTAGATGCAAACTATTACTTTTACAATGGATAAACAACAAGGTCCTACTCTATAGCATGGGGAAATATATCCTGGGATAGACCACGATGGAAAATAATATTAAAAAAGAATGTGTCCTATATATATATATGAATAAATAAAGGGAATTAATTGTACAAAACATCATTAATATCTTTAAGGCACATATATATATATATATATATATATGACTGAGTCACTTTGCTGTATGGCAGAAATTTGCACATTGTAAATCAACTATCTTTAATAAAAAAAATAAATAGGAACCAGGCTCTTAGAGTCCTACTCCTACCTTTAAACTCTTTAGTCATTTTTTGACTTTGGACAATTTATTTTCACAACAGCATTTATAATTCACTATGAAGAATCTCCATGATAGAGACATAATTTTCATGACTTTATATATTAAATTCAGAAGAATAATCTATGAAAAACATTGTGCCAATACAGTTTGAACACCTGCTGTTAAATTGGTTTGTGACATTTGTGGGACAAAATAACACAGCAATTCCACTGGAGTTACTTGTATAGTTTAGTCATCGTTTATGCATTGATGCATTCAACTTAACTGCAATTCCAATATCTTGTGGGTAGGCAGAACAGAGTCATTTAATCATTAGCGTACATCGTCAATTCAGATTTCTTAAAAAAACAAAACCTTTTTCTGTTTTTTTTGCAAGAAATTCTTTATATGACTTTTAAAAGATACATAGAAGACACAAGTTGTGCAAGGCAGTCATAGAAACAGTAGAATCAGTTGGCTCTTGTACAAAGGAGTCTCAGAACCAAAATGTCCTATCACCTTCCAGCTTGTGTGCCAGGGAGTTATGTAGTTGCTTTCTCTTTCTTATTAGTATTTTTGAGGAAAACTGGTTCTGCTTCATTTCTGTATCTTTCATGTAATCTAAGACAATGCCTTACACAGAGCTTGTAAAGCGTGAATAAATAAAGGGAATTAATTGTACAGAACATCATTAATATCTTTAAGGCACAGCTGGAGGCTAGACTCCAGGAATATCGTCACAGTGAGGTTATAGCTACTTTTCAAATAGAAAAATTTTTGTCATTAGTAGTAATTAAAATGAGGGAATATTTACAGATCCAACATGTGACACAATCAAACCCCACAAGATGGTTTTTCATGTGAGAGAAACTAATTCTAATGATAGATAATGTATCTACATGGATACTTGAATACAATTTTAAAAAACTGCTCCTGGTGGGGTGGAGTCTCAGGCTGTACTCCCAGACTGGATGTCCCTGCAAGCTGTGTTTCAGCATGAACAGAGCCTCTGGCTGGATTCCGCCATCAGCTGGGGCCACAAGTTGGGCAGGGCTGCAGGCTAGCCTTCTCGGCTATTCAGGCCACTGGCTGTTCTCTGCTGTTGGGCAAGGTTGCTGTCAGGGCTCCCTGGTTGGGTGGGATTTCAGGCTATGCTTTGTGATGGGGCAGGGTCATGGGCAAGACATTCTAAGCCTTGATCAGCCCTGGTGCAGGGCTGCAGGCTGGGATTTACTGCTGGGATGGGCTGTAGGTTAGACTCTGGCTGGGTTGGGCTGGGCTGGGCTCCATAGCTTTGGGGGTGCCACAGGCTGGGTTCTGGGATGCTGGGGTTACTGTCCAAGCTCACTGGTTAGGTGGCCCCTGAGGCTGGGCTCAGCTGCTGGTGCGGCTCTCTGCCCTGTTGGGGCTGTGGGGTGGGCTCCAAGGCTGCCCAGCTTCTCTGGTCAGTCGGGACTGGAGGCTACACTCAGCAGTTGGCCAGGACAGGAAGTCTGCACTCTTTCCTAAGTGGGCTGGTAAAAGGCTCCATGGCCAGTACGGTTTCTTTTCTGGGATCCAAATTAGGCAGACCTGAGGTCCCAGGCCAGCCAGGGCCTCTCTCAGCTGTGCAGAAAGACAGAGCCACTGGCTGGGATTTTTGCTTGGGTGCAGCTGTTAGCAGGAGCACGGTCCATCAAGATCTGAGGGCTGGTTCCTGTAAGCCTCAGCACCCCCCTTTTCCATCCCTACCTAATACACGGTGGTCAAGTCCCACAGATTTTCCCCAGTGCTCCCCATGAAAAAAAGACATGAGTGGGCCTCTCAGGAAGCTTCCTTCAATGCTGGGGGATCTCTTTTCCCCCTGGAGCAACCATAAACCCAGGGACTTTGTGCTGGCCTAGGAGTGGGGTGATGCCCACAGAATGTAGTAGCATCTCTTGCTTTCCTGATGTTCTCCTTCTCAGTCTCGTGTGTGTGTGCGCGCGTGTGTGCACTCATGTGTGTGTGTGTGTGCTTCAGGTCTGGGATTTTCACAGTGGTGCCTTGTTTACTGATATTTGCTTGTTGGTCTTCTTGAGAGAAGAATGAAGTCAGTAGCAACCTATGTCACCATCTTGATGGATTTTTCTTAAGAGAAGCAGTATTCCCTGAGCCTTCTCTTATCTAACCTGCAGAACCACATCTCTTACTTCCATGAAATTATTCTGCATGTGCCCAGGCAGAACTTATAAATGCTCATGGTCTAATCCTCTCAATTGTCTGCCATGTTTCTTCTCTCATCGAGCTGTGGGATGGTCCTTGGCTTTACCTCTGACGGCTTCTCAAAGAACAACATTGTCTTTTGTTTCAGTGCGGCTTCGATTTCTGGGTCCCTTAACTGCACTGAAATGCATAAGTTCTTTAGAACCTCGATAAATAAGTAGCTTTGGTAGCTTTTCCATATCCCTTCTTGAGAAATGTCCAAGCATGTTTAAGAAAATTACAGAAGTGGTTTATTATAGAACTTCCTCTTTTTTATGAAAATTTATTTTTAAGAATTCCCAGGTGGCTCAGCAGAGGTTAAGAATCTGGTGTTGTCACTGCTGTGGCATGGGTTTGCTCCCTGGCCCAGGATTTTTGCATGCCACAGGCATTGCCAATTTTTTTTTTTTCTTTTTTGGCCACCCCTGCAGCATATGGAAATTCCTAGGCCAGAGATTGAATCCAAGCCAGAGCTGTGGCCATAGCTGCAGCAATGCTAAATCCTTAACCCACTGCACTGGGCCAGAGATTGAACCAGCATTCCCACAGGGACAAGCCAGATCATTAACCCACTGCGCCACAGCAGAAACTCTCATTTTAACAACAATGTGTTACATACCTATTAGAGAGCAGACGTTATAATAGGCTAAAGGAAATATGATATGGTTTCTACCTTGGATATTGTACACTGCAACGGGAAAGATAGGTAGGCATATTAACAACTTAAGCTCTGTTTACACAGAAGTCCTAGATGTTTTCATATTGGTTATATGCTCAATTACGTGCTAGATATAAAAAGATGCTTAAATCTTTGGAGCTAGCTATTTCATTTCAGCAATCTCTATCACCTACCTCCGCAATGATTCCTAGCAGATAACATTCTCCTTAAGGGTAAAATAGGAAATGAGTCAGGAAATCTGACAATTTTATATTGTCTCTCCATCTCCTCACTCCCACTCCCAGGCCTGGCTTTGCACCTATCTTTGCTCTTCTTCACTCCTAGTCTGGTACAAGAACTATTCCTGCTCCAGGCAAGACCTTTTACTCTCCTCTCCTACCTCTCATCTCCTCAAGACAAGCTGTTGCTCCATCCAGTCTTTCTTTTTTTCTCTCCGGCTTCAGCCATTCTCTATCCATGAGCTCTTTACCACAATTTCAAATCAAAAAAATACATCCCCCCTCACTCAGTTCCTTTCTCTGTCTACCATGGCTTCTAGAAGGTATAGGGACATTTGGATTATGCCGCAGTTAAATATCAGTACACAATCATCAAAGTGGCTACAGTTATAAATGTGAATAATACTGTGTATGGTTGAATACATGCAGCAAGAAGGACACTTAGTCTTTGCTGGTGGATCATTCATTTTGGAAAAAAAATGTCTGGCTTTCCAATACATTAAATTTAAGTATACCCTATGATGAGGTAATTCCATTCCTGAGAATGAAGATACCCACAGACATGTGTGCATATATTCATGGAGAGATGTGGAAAATGGTATTATGGAAATGCTATTTATAATGATCACAAACTGGAAAAAATTAAAATTGCCATTAATTTTAAAATAGATCAACACACTCTGATATATTTGTATGATGGAGTATCATTGTATAAATATGGTGGCATTTCCGTGTCCCTCTACTCTAGTCACAGCAAGAGTGATTCTCACAAATACAGTTATGAGAAAGAAAAGAGTGAAAATAATACATGTGGCAAAATTCCAATATGTAGCTGGATGAACAAACAAAACTAAATGACTCTCTTTAGGTATGCATGATTTGGAGGTGAAATTACAAAGAAAATCAAGGAAGTGCTTATCATAAAAATCTGGATAGTGGTTACCTTTGGTAGGTAAAGGAGAGAATTACTGGGAGAGAGCATCTGGGGTCTAGTTCTTAGTAAAAACAAATTAAATTGTGGCTCTGAAAATAATTTTCACAGAGTGAAGAGCAATTTCATGCAACCACAAGAATCTTGCTCATCTTGGCCATCGGTGGAAGATCACAGGGTCTGTGGCTGTGCTTGCAGTGGTCACCCCTCTGAGCGGCAGCCTTGGGACCTTCTCAGGTCCATGCTTATGAGGACACCTAGAGCCAATCCATGATTTTTTCCCCCTGGTCCTCAACGCAGAGTCAGTTTTACTTTGATCAATTACAACATTTCTTTGGCATTAGCGTCAAATATTCAAACTGCTCTGTTTTACTTATCTACTTACATATTATTACTATTGTTTTTTTTTCCTTTTCCAGAGCTGCTCCCACAGCATATGGAGGTTCCCAGGCTAGGGGTCCAATCGGAGCTGTAGCCGCCGGCCTCCACCACAGCCACAGCAACGTGGGACCTGAGCTGCGTCTGCGACCTACACCACAGCTCACAGCAATGCAGGATCCTTAACCCAATGAGTGAGACCAGGGATCAAACCCACGTCCTCATGCATACTAGTTGGGTTTGCTAACCGCTGAGCCATGACAGAAACTCCCACAACTGTACTTTTTATTGACGAGGAAACTGAGGCAAAAAAGAAGTTGGAAAACTTGCCCTATATAAGATAGCTTGTATTGCTGAAGGCTGGTTTCCATCCCAGGTAGACTATCTCCAGAGAAAGGATTCTTTCCGTACTACACCACATTATGTCAGCATAGTATGTGTAACTATTTGTACTAAAGAGACATCAAAGGTAAAAATACGCAATGAAAAAAACTTCAGAGGCCTGGAAATGACGTTTTGGTGTGAAGAGACCGTGCCACTGCGGAACAGCATCACCAATCTCCATCCTCCCCTCTTCACACCCCTCCACGAAGAAAATCTACTTCCTCCCCAGTATTCCCTGTCTCCATCTGATTACTTAGGCGAAAAACTTGAACCATCCAAAATTTCCTTCACTGACTTCATCCAACCCTCCGTTGAGTTCCTTTTGCTCTGCTTTCAAAATGTGTTCTAAAAAGCACACAGAAAACATACAATGGAATCTTTTATTCCAAGAGTCAGCAAAATTCTCTGTAAAGAGCCAGAGAGTGAATATTTTTGGCTTTGTGAGCATTTGGTCCCCGTCACAATGTTTCAGGTCTGCTGTTGGGACATGAAAGCAGCCGAAGGTAACACATAAACAAATGAGAGCGGCTATGCTCCCATCAAACTTTATTCATAAAAGCAGGCAGTCGTTTGCTGATCTCTACGCTATATTACGAACGTGAGGTGTCACATTTTGTCCTCTGTTAACTTTCCTGCTGTGTGAGGCCTTGCATGTAGTTCATGCTCAATGCAAAATTTCTGAATCAATGACTTAAATTATCAGATTGCATTAATTTCAATCAAACTACCTGTGATGCAAGGAAGAGACAGATATTATTTCAGGCCAAATGGCTAACTGCTGGGTTTCAAGGTCTGTCCACATCTTTTTCATTGTAGTGAGTATTTCCTAGGTGTACGTATGAAAGCACAAACCTCTAAGCGTCTTTGTTTGGAGTGAATAAAAACTGCTGTGCCTCCTAATCTCTGCCAGAAATTGTGGTTGTAGTTATTTTCAAGATTGTGAACAACAGAGAGAGAGAGCCAGCTTTGGGGAGCTTATCTCTGTTTCATCGGGAAGCAAATGATTTCATTTTTCTCCAAAGGAAAACTTGCTCATGGTCAACCAGAGGTAGCAAATTCTATTTTTCTGCCACAAACCCCTAGAGATTTAATCACCCTATTTGAATTATTATATGACTGGTTCATGCACAAATATACCAGTGTTTGTGTGTGTGTGCCCGTGTGTTTATGTTTGTGTGTGGCCTATGCCACGCCACATCAACCTGGATCTGAGCTGCTTCTGTAAACTATGCTGCAGGTTGTAGCATCACTGGATCCTTACCACACTGAGTGAGACCAGGGATTGAACCTGCATCCTTAGGATATGAGTTGGGTTCTTAACCCACTGAGCCATAATGGGAATTCCTGATGTATTTTTTTATAGTAATAATATTCTTGGTCTTAGGATGTAAGTTACAAGCCCATAGTCTGGAAATAACATTTTTGACCCACCAGAGAATTAATAAAAATTAAAGGCAATTTGTTTAAAATCACAATGGCACTCTGTAGTGAAATCAGAACACATGTAGATTGAAAACGGTAAGTTTGTTGCTACTATGAAAAACAATTATGTGTTTGTATACAGTAAAATTTACTCTTTTTGGTCCATGGTAATAGGAGTTTTGAAAAGTGAATATAGCCATATAGCTCTCACCATGATCATCACTCTCCAAGTCCCTCTTGCTGCCCCTTTCTTGTCAAGCAGCATCCCAGGCTCAACCTCCAGGCAACCACTGAGCTGTTCTCTGACCTTTATAGCTTTGCTTTTTCCAGAATGTTATACATGTACGGAGTTACACAGCGCATTGCTTTCTGGGATTTGCTTTTTTTTCCTTTAACACAATTCATTTGAGATTCATCTATATTTTGCATGTCTCAATAATTGATCTGATCCTTTTTATTGCTGAGTAGAGTTTTACTGATAGTTATACTGATGGTTGAACTTAAAAAAAAAAAAAAAAAAAATCTGGGAGTTCCTATCGTGGCGCAGTGGTTAACGAATCCGACTAGGAACCATGAGGTTGTGGGTTCGGTCCCTGCCCTTGCTCAGTGGGTTAACGATCTGGCGTTGCCGTGGGCTGTGGTGTGGGTTGCAGATGCGGCTCGGATCCTGCGTTGCTGTGGCTCTGGCGTAGGCTGGCAGCTACAGCTCCAATTCAGCCCCTAGCCTGGGAACCTCCATATGCCGGGGGAGCGGCCCAAAGAAATAGCAAAAAGACAAAAAGAAAAAAAAAAAATCTATTCACCACTTTAAAGACCTTTGGGGGATTCCCGTTGTGGCTCAGTGGTTAATGAATCCGACTAGGGACCATGAGGTTGCAGGTTTGATCCTTGGGCCTTGCTCAGTGGGTTAGGGATCTGGCATTGCCATGAGCTGTGGTGTAGGTCACAGATGCGGCTCGGATCCCGTGTTGCTGTGGCTCTGCTGTAGGCCGGCAGCTACACCTCTGATTAGACCCCTAGCCTGGGAACCTTCATATGCCACAGGTGCGGCCCTAAAAAGACAAAAAAAAAAAAAAAAAAAAAAAAAAAAAAAGCCTTTTGGTTGCTTCCAGTTTCTGGAGATGAAGAAAGATGCTATAAACAATTGCATTCAGTTTTTGTGTGAATATAAACTATCAGTCCTCTTAGATAAACACATCAGTATGGAATTTCTGGATCATATGGTAGGTGTATGTTTTATTTTAGAAGAAACTGTCAAACTATTTTCCAGACTAGCTGTATCACAGCATTGTGTGGTTGTTCTAGTTTCTCAACTTCTTCATCAGTGCTTGGTATTGTTAGGTTTTATTTCTTTTTTAATTCTAGTATTTGCGTGGTGGTATTTTATTATGGTTTTGGCTTTACCCAAGGGTTAATGTTGTTGATGATTTTTCATTTAAATACTTGCTATCTGTATGAACTTTGATATATTCTACAAGTTGTTGTTATACCAAACCACCACAAATTAGTGCCTTACACAGATTGACTATCTGACAGTCCCAGAAGTCAGAAGTGAAAATCGGTTTTGCTAAAATTAGCACCTAAAGTCAGGGTACTGGTGAATCTACATATAGAGCCTTCCTTCTAAAATCTAGCAAAGAATCTATTTTGCTGTTTTTTTCAGCTTCTAGAGCCTGCTTGCTTTCCTTGGCCTGTAACATCTCCCTTTCATCAACAAAGCAAGGTGTACAACACTCACCTCTATGACCTCTGCTTCTGCACTTACACCTTCTGGCTCTGACAATTTCTCCTGTATCTCTCCTATAGGGACCACTGTGGTTACATAAAACCTACCTGTGTCATCCAAATCAGTCTCCTCATCTCAAAATCTTTCATGTAATCACAACTTTGACGTCCCCCTTACCACATGTTAGGTAGTATAGTCACAGTTTCTAGGAATTAGAAGGTAGGCAGCTTTGGGGGGGCTGCTGTACATCTTCCCAAACCATCCATGTATCTTTGGTGAAGTTACCATTCAAATATTTTACCACTCTTTACATTCAGTTGTTTGTATTTTATTATGGAGATGTGAGCATTTTTTATGTAGTCTGGATGCTAATGCTTTGCCAGATATGTGATTTCCATATGTTTTGCTCACCCTCTGCTTTATCTTTCCATTCGTAAACAAGTGTCTTTCACAGACTAAGTAAATTTGATTTTTGCTTTCAGTTTTGTTAAAATATTGGCTTCATTTATTTAGAAACTTGGTTTTTAAGGGCATATGCATTTAACATTTTATTTCCTTCTGGACAGATCTTTTAAAAATCATAAGTAATGTCTGGCAATTTTGCTTCTTAGGAAATCTAGTTTGTTTTGTATTAATATGGCTACTGTGGCTTTCCTTTGATTAGCATTTGCATGATATCTCTTTTTCCACTGCTGTACCTTTTATATCATTATATTTAAAACATGTTTCTTATAAACAACATATATTTGAGTACAGATTTCTTTCCTGTCCAATACGACAATGATTTTTGTCTAATTTGTGTCTTCATTACATTTAATGAAAAAGAGTGATATACTCATTGGATCAATAAATGATACACTATGATTGGACTTTGGTCAAATATTTTCTTTTCTTTTGTTCCTATAATTTTGTTTCACATCTCCCTTTTTCCTACCTTCTTTGGATAATTTAAATATTTTAATATTTCTTTCCAGTTTACTGACTTTTTAGCTGTCTCTTAGAGTGTTATATTTTAGAGATTATTTTAGGGATTAAAATAGGCATATCTTTCTTTTCATTACACACTTAGAGTTAATTTTTTATCACTTCAAAGAAAATATAGAGGCCTTATAACCAGACATCTTTAACTTCCTTGTTTTAAGTTACAATTGTCATACGTAACATATGGTCTTTGAACTAAGCACCAGATCGTCGCATTATTTCTGCTTTCAATAGTCATTCGTATTTTAAAGAAATCAAAAGGGGAAACAATCGTTTTGCATTTACCTACATCTTTACCATTTCTTTTGTTCTCCCTTCATTCCTGAATTTTCACATTTCCTCTGGTGTCATTTCCCTTCTGTCTGAAAAATTTCCTTTAGACTTTCGTTTGGAATAAGTTTTATTGCAACATATTCTCTATGTTTTCCTTCGCTTGGAAAACCTTTTGTCTTTATTGTGTGGAAGACATTTTTTTTCGACATAGAATTCTAGGTTGATACCGTTCTTTTTTTGCACTTTAAAAGTATCGTTCCACTGTCCTCTGGCCTCCATGATTTCTGATGTGACGTCCATATACATTTGAAGCAGTGTTCCTGTAACATAATCATTTATTTTCAGCAGCTTTATTATGATGTGTTTTAACATGTATTTCTTCTTCTTTTTTGGGCTACACCAGCCGCATATGGAATTTCCCAGGCTAGGGGTTGAATCAGAATTGTAGCTTCTGGCTTACACCACAGTCACAGCAATGCTGGATCCGAGCTGCCTCTGTGACCTACACCACAGCTCATGGCAATGCTGGAGCCTTAACCCACTGAGCAAGGCCAGGAATTGAACCTGCGTCCTCATGGATGCTAGTCGGATTTGTTTCTGCTGAGCCACGATGGGAACTCCTATCATGTATTTCTTTGAGTCTATCTTGTTTGTCATTTACGGACCTATAAAAATCTATGCATTTGTATCTTTCTGAAAATTTGGGAAATTGTCATCCATTATTTCTTCATTATACATATATATATATATTTTTTTTTTTTCAAATGCATACATTTTCCTTCCTTTTGTGGACTTCAGTGTTATGAATATTCATCCTTTTGATATTTGTCTCAGGTTCCTGAGGCTGTGTTCTCGTTTCATGTAAAACTTTTCTCATTAACTTTTAGGTTGAATTACGTCCATTGCTCCATCGTCAAGTACACTGATTCTTGCTTCTGACTTCTTCATTGTTCTGTTTATCTCATTTAGAGGATTTTTAAAGTTTCAGATTTTTATTTTTCAGTTCTAAAATTTCTATTTCGTTCCTTTTTACACTTTTTATTTTGGTAGTGAGAACTTCTCTCTTTAGAATTCATTTCTGGAGTGCTTATTTTCATCTCATAGAGCTTGCTTATAATAGTTGGTTTAAAGTTATATCTAGATCATTTCAGGGTTGGCATCTGTTAATTATCCATTTTAATTGGTCACATATTCCTGCTTCTTGGTATACCAGTTCATTCTGGATTGTATCCTAGACATTTCGGATATTTCCTGCCAAGTTCTGAGCCCTGTGAAAATCCTCTGAAAAATATTTTTGGTTTGTTTTAGCAGTCAATCATGAAAGTTAGACTCAAACAGCAGGTTCTAGCTAACATCCATGGTTCACTTAGTTCTCAAACCCTGTATGATGCTGTTTTAGGTCTGCTCTTTTTGTGTGCCCTTCAGGTCTTAGTTTTGGAGTTGAGTGGTGGTTTATAACATTGTTTAACTCTCATAGCCTTAGCTACATTTCTTTGTGCCTACACCATGCACACAGCTTGGATATGAACCCGGGACATGTATTGGTTCACACACAGAATTCAAGGATCCTCTCTCCAGGCTTTATTTTGCAGAATCTACCCCCAAGCACACAGGGCACCTCTTTCCCCAGTTTCACTGGTCAGAAAAATGAGGTTAACCTATAGTGTTAGCCTCCTGCTCTGTCACAAAGCGCTACGTGACGGTGGCAGTCCTGAGGGAGAAATGGCAAGAGAGAAAGAAAGAAAAATGGTAGATTTTATTCAGACTTTTATACACAGGACCCATTTTCTGAAATTCTCTGGATATTTGCTTCCTTCCTCCCTCTCCTTCCTTTCTTTCCTTTCCCTCTTTCTCTTCCTTCTTTCCTTCCTCCCTCCCTTCCTTCCTCCCTCCTTTTCCTCTTTCCTTTATTTCTTTTCATTCTTTTGTTCTTTTGGAGCTGTCAGTGCACATACTGATGCTGAAGCAGTAAAGCTTGGGGACCGGGGCTGCCCAAGAGTAGGACCCAGAGAGAAAACAAAAACCTTAAGAAACAACATGTTTCTGCTGCCCATACTCTTCAGTTCACAGGGGATCCTTTTCCGATCCTCTGGCCAGAGAGGACTTTGCGGTGTTTTGGTGCTGCTGCACTGTTCCACACTAGGGCCTCATTCTGTTCCAGCTGATAGAAAAAGGAGGGGGACAAATTTGGATAATCATGCCCCTGATGGGTCCTTCTTCACATTTTGACTTTCTTTCCTACTCCTCATGCTTTTATTTATTTTTCAGCATCTTCAGGTAGTTAATCTTAAATTCCATTGATTTTTTTCTACTGTCATCAGTTGAAAAAAAAAAAAGGCTGTAGGGTGCTTCTTCCATCTTGAAGTGCATTGTTAAGTCTAATTATTATTATTTGGATTCTGTTTTTCTCACTTTCTTCCTAGAGATGTAGCACATTGTGGTGGTTATAAGTAGATTCGGACCAGAAAGTCTGGCTTTGAATTATGGTTCCATGCCTTACAGAGTAGGATTTAGTCTTTCCAAAAAAATCTGTGAAATGAGGGGCACAATAGTCACTTCTTTATAAAGTTGTTTGAGGATTGAGTTAGTATGTAAAAAGTGATGAGACCAGTAACTGACACTAGGGTCATGATGTTTCACAGTTCTAAAGGGCAACATTGGAGTTCCTGTTGGTGCTCAGACATTGTGTCCGTGAGGATGTGGGTTTGATCCCTGGCCTCGCTCAGTGGGTTAAGGATCTGGCGTTGCCTCAAGCTGCAGTGGAAGGTGCGGATGTGTCTTGGATCTGGTGTTGCTATGGCCGCAGAGTAGCCCTGCAGCTGCAGCTCCTATCTGATCCCTAGCCTGGGAACTTACACATGCTGTAGGTATGGCCTTAAAAAGGGAGGCAGGGTGGGCAACATTTATTGTGTGAATAATCACATTGGTTGGTGCACTTAGGGTTGTGCAATATGATGGTGGCTCCTGAGTCAATTATCATCATCATTGATTATGTCTTCTCTTAATTCCTGTGCTGCTTTATACTTCTAACTACAAACTAAGCCTATACTTATTTATATTTTTTAACAGTTTTCCTCTGAGATAGAAGATAGAGATTGAATGGACTTGGTTGAAAAGATCATCTTCAATATCCATCTATTCTTATCTTGAACCAAAAAGGTACATAAACTTTCTTCAGAGAGATTAACACGTCTGACCCACTTAGACTCAACTGGTTTAATCAGCAGCAACAGAGAAAGCAACGTTGATTCTCCTCTTGACCTGAGGCAGGGCATTCTTTGGCAAAAGCTTCAACAGTGTGCTGCCTCTCACCACTAATTCTTTTCCCTTCCTAATGTGACTTATCACTGATCGTCCATAAGCTGGAGCGAAGTCTCTTAGGAGGACTTAAATGCAGTTTTCCCCAGGAAAATTTTATACCCAAAACATAATTATACATTGATCTGGTCACAAATCCTCATGTCAGAACTCATTTCCATCTCAGATGCCTTCAAAACCCAGGAGAATAGTATAAAGTTCTGAAATCCAATGTTAATTTCTAGTGGGAGTTTTTTCAGATTAGAGAATGAAGGACTTTGAAATGCCAAATTTTAGAGTTGTTTTAAATTGTTTGATCTTCAGGAAAGGTTTATGATCCACTCTGTAGACCAATGTCTTTTAATGATTTCTTTCTTTATACTCCAAAATACAGCATTGTGACTAAGAATGCAAGTTTGAGAATCCTGGATTTGAATTCTTATTTACACACTTACTGAACACATGTAACTTTTCCTTTTTGTAACTCAGTTGCCTCCTCTGTAAAATGGGGATGATAATATTATTTTCCTCATAGGATGGTTATGTAAATAAAAGAATTTTTATTGGGGCCTGAAATAGCTTCTGATATGTAGAGATGTGCTACTTTATTCCTATTTTACAGGTGAGGAAGCTAAAGTATGGGAAAGTTAAAAAAACTATTAATTTCTACTCTGGTCTTTCTTATTTACCTATTCATAGGTCTTAACTATAATGGTAATAAAAATTTTCAATTCTCTTATCTAAGTGATTGCATTATGAGAAAACTGGTCTTTCAGGAAAAATAGGTATCTATCAGTTTTTAGTAGTGGAGAAAATGTGACAAAATACCACGATATTAAATACTAACTTACTCATAGCTTCCCTTCCCTGTACTTAAAAAACTTCTGGGTAAAGGAAAAAATGTAGGGGGAACCAGAATGTTTGAAGAAAATGATGCTTGCAGCTATAATGCCTTTTTAAAGGCTTTGCTTCGAGAAAATGAACCTGAATATCAGGAAGACTTGTTTTATTAATTGTTTGTAAAGTCACTAAAATTTTCAGATGTCTTTTGTTACCAAAAAATGATGATGCTTTTTATAAAAAGTATATTTCCTGAAATTTATTACTGTAAATTTGAACTTCTAGTTAGATAGCCAGAGGGTTTTATTTTTATTTATTGTTTGTTTGTTTGTTTGTTTGTTTGTTTTTGCCTTTTAGGGCTGCTCCTGAGGCATATGGAAGTTCCCAGGCTAGGGGTCAAATCAGAGCTGCAGCTGCCACAGCCACAACATGGGATCTGAGCTGCATCTTGGATCTACAATACAGCTCATGGCTCTTAATGAGACTGTACCTGAAATAAAATTAAAAATCCATGCTGCTTTTCAGGTTGGCAACAACTTTCCACTATGGTCAGGTGCTGTTGACCTATCAAAAGAGTCACATGGACGCTTGTGATTTTAGCCAACTAAATTATAATATTTAGTATTCCATGTGATTCATGAATGGTGCTCAGAGCCATGAATGTGGGCTCTTTTAATTATCACAATGAATCTATGAAATAGATATCATTATTATTGTCAGTGGTATTATTATTATCATCATTATTCCCATTTACAGATGAGGAAGCAGCAGCAGGACTGGTTGCATAACTGAGGGTATCCAGCTCATAAAAGCAGTGTTGGGAACTGAACTCTAATGTCTGACTCCAAAGCCTGTGCTCTCATTCCTTCAGCTCAGATCTCCAGCTCTGCACCCGCTCCACCCTGACTCCAATTACCTCATTAACTCAGGTGACCGTCCATATCACAAGTCACTTTTTGGAGCCCGTGTATCTGACATGAGAAGCTTGTGATAGACTGAGTAGATAGGTGAACATCGCTTTACATTTTTCCTCCTATGAATTTGTCCTATTTGTGTCTATAAATAACCTTGGAACAAACTCTTTATGCATAAACCGTCTCATGAATAATTGAAATGATATGTAGGTAAATCCCAGTGCTACCTAGGGGGTCAGAATATTTCTGTTATTTTTGAGTGTCTGAGGAAGATGAGCCATTCAATGAAAATTCCTTGATCTAGGCACAATGTGTCCTAGTCATTATGCGGTCATGAAGCCACCTGGCTATGTCTGGCAATGGACCTAGCTTGGTAATACTATTATGCTCTGCCTGATCCGAAGTTCAAACAACTGGCACAACACACATGACTGTAATTCCAGTGGGTACCATTCAACATTGCTTTGAATCTGAAAGTCACAAGATTGTCACCGCTCAGTTGAGAGCTCAGCAGTTTTGTCACTCTCGAGCATCCTCTGCAGGAAATACTCAGGGTTAGTAGGGCTGAGCAAAGAACTTGGGACAGGCAGGCACTGAGAGTATAACAGGTTGTGTGTGCGTGTGTGTCTGTGTGTGTAACTTTTATCATATTGTTCAAGGACCTTGGAAATCTGTGCTCATTTATATTATACAGGCTTTTTGAAAATCTAGCCAGTACTATGGCTTATCAGGAACTTACTGTATCTAGCATTATACCTGCAGAACAAAATAAAAGGGAGAGGAACATGCTTTCACCCTGTTGAGGTATTGAATTTCAAAAGAGATTTTTGAGTGTAGGGTTTGCATAATATTGATTAATTGTCCTCTGTTGCACCATTCTATGTCACAAAACACATACAGTAGCAGACGCAGAGACCATTCACGGAAACTGCTTTCTAATGACATACTCACATGTATTTGCTCACTTATTCATTCACTCATTTCATTCTTCCCCAATGTATTGAGTTCCAATTAGATAACAGTGTTCGAGTTACTCATGATAAAAAGGACAAATAAGACAAGATACTAGACTTTGAAGAGACTATGGTTTCATAAGAGACCAGACATGTAAGGAAACAATTGCAATGGGGTGTGATTAGTTACAATGCCTGTCGGTACAAGACACATATGGAAACGTTTTTCCCTGTCAGTATGAATATTTCATAAACAACATTTTCAGTGGTGGCATAATACATTTTAAGTAAATATTTTATCATATTCCAGACCATTTCTAAACTTTTGGAAAGTAATGTTTTTGCCCTAATGTTTTATTATTATAAATGGTGCTCCAGTGAACATTTTTTACGGTTTTTCTCCTTCACTTTCCCTTTGCATAGAAACTGGAATATTTATTGCTGAGTCTCATTGGATATCAAAATGTTAAGACTCATGATATATATTATAAATTGAATTTATATTCTGCTAGAAATACATGAATCTGCCCATTTCATTGGCTCCTTGACCAACATATAGTATGGTTTGGAAAAAATCCTTGCAAATTAGATAAATGAAAAATGGTATCCCATATTATTTTCTATTTATTGGATTATTGAAATTTCACATTTGTTGCTATTTAGTTACATTTCTTTTTTAGTGAACTGTGTTTTATGCTGTATAGAATATTTCTTAAAGTATTAGTAATTTTCTTATTGATTGCATGAATTTTTTACACATTAATGGAATTAACCTTTAACCATTCTATGAGCTTCAAATGTGTTTTTATTTTCTACAAACCTCCATAAACAAAACCACACAAAGCAACATATTTATTTCATCTTTAAAATGTGCCAAGAATGCAAAGAAACAAATAAGGCATGTACCAAAGCATAGTCTTTTGGGGGGAGGGTAGACCCCATCACTAACCACATTATAATGTGATATGTATTCATGAGAAAATTATGAGTATAGTGTTCTGAGGGAGAAAAAAGAAGAAATACACTGCAATGTGTTGAAAATATGCCTTTGTACTCTAAGCTTGTTTAAATTTGATGCTAATATTTCACCATATCTGGATGGTGTTACTGGTATGGATAACTCTGATGTAAAGGGGGGTTCTCCATGTTTGAATAAGGCACCATTTTTATCTCTTCAGCATATGAACACTCTTTAGTGTTTGCAGAATCCCATGTTTAATTTTGGGGTTGGGTAGGGAAGAAAGCATATATTTGCCATTCAATAATCTCCTGATCTTTACATGCAGCTGGTCTGTGGCTTCTGACCCAGTCTTGGCTCCTTCTTGGGAAGCTGGGCTAGCACAGAGCTCTTTTGGTAGTGGCAGCAGCTGGGTCCCTGCCATGTCCTCAGAACAAGCAGACTTGTCCAGCATACACTGAAGGCCGTGTGGTAATTTCCGTGTGGAAACCCCAGGATCAGTGGTAGCAGCAGATTCTATGGCAGTATTTAGGTTGTAATTCAGGTGTCATAGCTGTTTCTTTTCCCCCATATTCTCATCTGAGTCCCTTGGTGATTCTATAAGCTCTCCAATTACCTTTACTTAAATTTCATTTTCATTATTTAATTTGAGTCATTGGGATTGATTTTGTTGCTTCCAGTTAAGCATCTTGACCAGTAGAGTTATGGTGGATATGCAGCGTGTTATGACTCAGAGGGACTCTCTGGCTTGCTCAGACTTGTTTTCCAGTGATGGAAAGGGAGGTCTAGAAAAACTAAGCTCTCCTACAGCTGCATGGTGGCAGAGCCAGGGATGGAATCTTGTCTCTTAGTGCCCGATATTCTCCTCTTTGCACTTTTCCTCAACCTGGCACACTGATTTTTGTGTTTCTGTGACTGGTCCCTGTTTGCTAAGACTGCATCAGTTAGATCCTATGCTTCTCAGGGACAGATATTTTGTCCTCTCTTAACTGCCCCCCCTTTCCTCCCCACAAGGTGGTCCTGAGCAGAGTCAGAAACACAAAGGGTATCTGAGTAAGCACCTATGGAATTGAAGAGCAGTTCAATGGCTGTGTGAAAAATGAGCATGGTCAAAGCAAAGTTGATGCAATTCGATTAATCAAATATATTGCATATGATACTAGACCACAAAGATAAATAAGACATCATTCATTCTTCCTATTCAATTATATATATATATATATAAAACACCTACAACTAGATAGTATATATAGTTTACATGTGCATAAACATATGGTTTATATATTTATATATAAAAATATGTGTACCTATAGTTTATTATCTATCATCTATCAATTTATCTAGCAAAAATAAGTGAGACTTACATATAAAGCAAATGATAAATGAAATCATTTAACTTTTTTTATCTGATTTAATGCACTTCATACTGGTTAGTTCATTAGCAGGTAGTGAATTTGGCCAGTTCCTTCACATTCCTCATAAAAAAATCATTAAAAAATGATTTGTGATGGCTTTAAGAAAAAAAATAAATCAGTTTTTTAATCATGCTATAGGACTGATATATTCAACACTTCTGTCTAAAAGTAACATTAGCTCAATCCGACTAACCATTTGGGTAATAACTCAAACTGAGAGAAGGAATGCTAAGGTTAATTACACACTTTTTCTACAGCTCCGTAATTGCTTCATTCATTTTAATTTTGATCAGTAGGTAAGCTTCTGGCGGTTTGAATCCCATGGCTTCCTACTGTGTGTCAGGAATTGCTCACACCTATTTGGCTTCCCCTAGAGAAGCCAGCCCAGGATTCAAGCCCAGTAGGCACACCAGGCCACCAGGAGGACTTACTTGATTAATAAAAAAGCGAAAAGCACTTGGGGATGCCTTTCTCAGAGAGAATCCTTTCTGGGTTATATGTCCTTTTATGGCTATTAAAATGCCTGAAACATTTTGATTACAGATTTCAGTATTCCTATTATATGAAAATATCGAATATGATTAGATGATTGGTTTGGAGTACATACACATTTTCTTATTCAGAAATTTAATTTTTCTTACCATCTATAATTTTAATATATGGAATATATTTACACAGAATTCTAATACCACATGCCCTGAAATCTTCTTTACATTTTACCAGAGATCAGCAATCTAAACATTTACTAGTCTAAGTTCTGGATCTCATGTGAATTCATTTGAAATGAGCTAAGTGTTGCTTCTTTGTATAAAGTTTCAACATACAGAAGAAATACAAGAGAGCATTACTCATTAATGGTTGTTAATGGCTCCCAACTGTACCAGCTTTAGAGGAGAAATTACTGCTTTGTTTCGAGCTGTAAACAGAAAAGTATCCTTTCACATGTAAACTGGTGTTTTCTGCTTGGGCACAGGTAGTCTTCAGTTTGTGATTTTTTACTGTTCTCGTTTTTTCCCAGGTCAGCAGTTATGACTCATTCTGCCAGCAGGCAGTGTGTAAATGGGCTGACTTCAGGCAGGTTGTTTTCTGGCCATGCGTGTCCTGAGGGTTCTTTTCCTCTGTTTAGTTGATGTGTACCCACCAAAAGCCAAGGACAATGGCAGATTAGCTCAGTGGTTTTTTTTTTTTTTTTTTTTTAAGTTTTATTGAAGTATAGTTGATTTCCAATGTTATAATTTTTGCTGTACAACGAAGTGAGTCAGCCATACATGTACACACCTCCATTCTTTTCCAGATTCTTTACCCACACAGATTATCACGGAAAATTGGGTAGAGTTACCCACGCTATGCAGCAGATTCCTATTGGCTCAGTGGTTCTTTCACCCTTGTCCATTGTCTATTAGGTCAGAGGGAAGGGGTCTTGTGCATAAATGAGCTGTGTTAAAAAAAAAAAAAAAAAAAAAACAAAAAACAAAGAGAGAGAGAAGGGAGAAATTAGGAATCCAAGAAAATGTGCTGTATATAACCAGGAGACACTGTGTAGCTATTAAAATGCCCAAACTTATATTGGAAAATAGTACCTTTGGAGTTAGACTGCCTGGGGTGGAAACCTCAGCATCACAATTTACTTTCCAGGTGACCTTGAGTAAGTCACTTAACTCCTTGTTGTCACAGCTTGCTCATTATGTGACCCTCATAGTTATGTACTTAAAAGTTGTTTGTTAAAAATTCGATAAGATAATCCATGTCAGGCCTTTGAAAAGAACTTGTTCAATAAACTCTGGTAGTTCTTATCTTTATTGTATATAATATAAAATAGCACTGCTAAAAGTAACCATGTAGACACCTTAATATTCTTTTAAACAAATTAGATGTTGGAAAGAAGTAAAACCTGAGATGGAAGCAGCAAATTGTTAAGATTAGGTTTGCTTTGGCTCATTCTCTTTTCTTCTCTGTGTGGTGTATTGGTAAGAAAATGAAACTTGGGCTCGAATCCTGGTTTTATCTTACTGCTTTCTAGCTGTGTAAACTTGACTACGGTCCTTGACCTCTCAGCATCAGTTTGCTCATTTTAACTCTAAGTAGGATCCCTACCTTTCTCAATATATTGATATGAAATCCAACTAAGGTAATATATTAAATGTTTATGGACCAAAATGGCAACTTAGCAGCTGTTTGTTCTTTCCTTCTGGATTAAAATCAGTACAATTTGACTTTAGCTGGCACAACAACTACCAAAGTGCTGCATCTTAAAAAAGTAGTTTTATGTTTATTAAATACAAAATGTCAATGTACATTCTCAATGTTAAAAAATCATACAAGGATATAAAAGCTACCTAAAATTCTAATATTCAAAGGATATCAATTTTGATATTTGAAAAATAATATTTCTTCCAGATATAGCTCTGTTCATCTATAAATATTTATATTTATGTGTAGACTCTAACATAAATAGGTTCACAAAAGACATGTTTTGTAACTGGATTTTTTTTCCCCTTATAAGTGTATCTGTCATCAGCTTTCTGATTCAATACATACAGAAATACAACATCATTTTTAATGATTACAAAGGATTCCAATTATAACATCTTGCAAAATATACTGAATCAACTTCAAATTGATATTTACTTTATTTCTGATTTGTCTCTCTTAATACAGGGCTGTAAAGGCACATGTGTATGTAATATACATGTACAAATGTTTTCTTGTGCTTAAACAATTTTCTATAAGTAAGTTATGAAAAGTGGAATTGCTCCATCATGGTGGACCCACAGTTTATATTTTGATGCATTTTTATTGTGTTTCTGTTTCTTGGATATTTATAGCAAATATATTTTATGAAATTTTTTTCTTTATATCATGGAGAGGAGTTAAAGAGTTTGGAAAGGATTTAAAGGACCAGGCCATGTCCCTTGCTTACAGTCCATGAATTGAAGGTTCTCTCCTGCTTCATGAGAGTGTATGTTCCAAGGCAGACAAAGAACAAATACTGTGGTTTCTTTCTAGTGTAGATGCCGACTACAAGGGGTTATGCAAAAAGAAAAAGAAGGCAGTATTTTCTTAAAATGTTTTCTTAAAATTTGTTCAAAATGCTTCCAGATTTCCTTAAGTACATTCAATCTTTTTCAAAGACAACCTGAAAAATACCTGCAGAGCATTTATTTTAGATGTAAATGCTTTTACGAAGGTATTAGCATTCTGATTTATTTCAGAACACAATGTCAAGGATTATGAATAATACATAGTTTATGACATATACTATAACTGTATATACACATTAATTAAAGCAATTATTTATTAGAACTTTATTATGTGGCAGCAGCATAATTAATTTAATTATCTCAACAATCTTTTTATTTTTGTTTTTGGCAAGGCCACACTTGTGGCATATGTTCCCAGGCTTGGAGTCGAAATGGAGTTGTAGCTGTCAGCCTACACCACAGCCACACCAATGCAGGATCTGAACCATCTGTGACCTACACCACAGCTCACCTCAACGCCAGATCCTTAACCCACTGAGCTTGGCCAGGGATTGAACCTGCAACCTTATGGATTCTCGTCAGGTTCATTACCACTGAGCCATGACGGGAACTCCTCAACAATCTTATAAATTGAAAATCTTTATTCATATTTATAGACGTAAAAAAATTAAGGCTCCAGAGAGTCTGAATAACTTGACCAAACTCATAGTAAGTGGTACAGCAACTTTTCCATAGCACGCAATAAATTCCATATAATTTGCTTATGTTAAATTATGATAGTACTTATTTGTCTATTAAAGCTTTATATTATATGAATAGCAGAACTGATTAAATGTGATATTTGTAATTTTGCTAGAGGGCTTCAATATGGAATGTAACCATTTCTATGCTATGTTTGGGGCAAAAGGAGATTTAGCTGAAATCATTGGGAGTATTTCTCCTCTTTTTAGATGTAGCCCAGTGTATATAAAAAGGTAAAGGGAATCACATCTCTCTGTGTGTGTCAATGTGTATATATTTTTTATTTGTTGTGTGTACATAGACACATGTACACATGTAAACATAAATAAATGATACCATCTAAAAAATAAACATACGATTTTATTTGACAGAGTGCAACTAGCTCTATAGGCTCTGTGTTCGGTAAGGGTAGGAACACAATGTAGTCTCTGAATAAATATATTGAATTAAACTGTCTGCACTGCCAAGAAATGAGTTGTCAGAGATGTCATCTGTTCTCTATTTAGCAAAAATTTAACCTTTAGCTATAACATATTACCTCCTATAATTGTCCTTGTTCTGTCAAAAAATATCCAATTGATAGATATTGATAGATATTCAGTGTGTAGAATTGGAAATCTCAAATGAGATACTTTGAAAAATGAATTCCTATAAGCCCTTTGTCAGCAATATAGGCAAATATCACACTGAAATCTAAGCCACCATGTTCCTTTGTTTCTTGTCCTCGATGGCCTTCGACTTACTGTCACTTGTGCAGAGTCATATAGGAGACAGTATAGAGTGGTGGACAGCATGTGGGTGTCCATACAGGGTGTATGTCACATGCTCTGAAGCGAGACCACTTAAGTTCAAATCTTAGTCCTCCAAAAAGGTTGTGTGGGTAAATTACTTTACCTTTCCATGCCTCATGTTGGCTTTAAAAATGATAAAAATAATAGCAATCACTTGATAAGTTTATTCTGAGGATAAATGAGTTAATATAGCAGTATGTTTAGAACAGTGCTTGTCCCAAAGAGGCAGTAAAAATTACTCTCCTAAAAGACCCTCTTCCATTTTTCCTCCTTTGCTCACACTGCCAACTTTAAAAACATGGTCCTTGGAACTCTTGCACAGAGTTATATTTTTCCCTTCTTTGGTACACTGATAGAAATACCTTTGAACCTTAGTACTATTAAATGATTTTCTTTGTACATTCATTGCAGAGAGGCAATATAACATGGATGAAAGTGTCAGAACTTTAGAATCAGAAAGAGGTGGGTTCAAAATAGGGATGATCATTTACTTATTCTGTTATTTAGGAAAGTTACTCAGCATGCTATAATAAAATGAAGATAATTCAGGGAGTTCCCATCATGGCTCAGCGGAAATGAATCTGATTAGCATTCATGAGGATGTAGGTTCAATCCCTGGCCTCATTCAATGGGTTAAGGAACCAGCGTTGCTGTGGCTGTGGTGTAGGCCAATGGCTACAGCTCTGATTTGACCCCAGCCTGGAAACATCCATATGCCATGGGTATGGCCCTAAAAAGACAAAAAAAAAAAAAGAAGAAGATAATTTAGATCTCACTTCGTACTTAGTATCTTAGATGTAACCACTAAACCGTGACAGATGCTCACAGACACAATTGTTTCCTCTAATAAGAGTAGAATTCTTTGGTAGGACCATGTCTTATTTATCTGCTGCACAATTGATGTTTAGCTCAGGACCATGCATGCATTCAGTTTTACTTAGTTATATTATGATTTAAGTCACATTGACACATTCCCCCAGGTTATCTGGCATAAAGTATGGCTGGGTCCTGGCACTCAAATGATACCCTTGGTACACTGCCCTGCTTTGTTTCTCTCAAATGACTCCATTTTTAAGAAAGGCTGCTTTCTTTTCTGTCAAGACAATTGCCAGAAAATCTAGGCTGTCAGCAATCACAATGGAAGTAAAATACATATTTCCCCAAATCTCCACCAGTGTCTAGATTTGAGTACCATTGACTGTCATTATTTAAGCATTTGTCTTTCCCTAGAGCCAGAAAGGTCTGACCCACAGTGAGGAAGTGATTTCTTTCTAGGAAAATGATGGTGCTCCCATCAGAAAAAAGCATGAGAGAATGCGGACAGAATGCTCTACAAGTGCTACTCCAAGACCTATCCTGGACTCGACTACTTTTTCTCTTAGAACTTCTATACAATCTCATTTTTCATCTTTTTTTTTTTTTTTTTTTGTCTTCTTGTTGTTGTTGTTGTTGTTGTTATTGTTGTTGTTGTTATTTCTTGGGCCGCTCCCGCGGCATATGGAGGTTCCCAGGCTAGGGGTCGAATCGGAGCTGTAGCCACCGGCCTACGCCAGAGCCACAGCAACGCGGGATCCGAGCCGCGTCTGCGACCTACACCACAGCTCACGGCAACGCCGGATCGTTAACCCACTGAGCAAGGGCAGGGACCGAACCCGCAACCTCATGGTTCCTAGTCGGATTCGCTAACCACTGCGCCACGACGGGAGCTCCCCCTCATTTTTCATCTTAATATCATCAGAGAAAATCTCCTTCCCCACATCCTAGCCCCTGACCTTTACTTTAAGAAGACCAGATTACATGGCTGTAGGTCCTTTGTATGGTAGGGAAGCCAAGGTGAGCAGGTCTAGAAAGTCATTGGAGGAATGGCAGCCATAGCTGGAACTGGTGTAAGTTCAGAAAACATTCCAGGTGTGTCCCTTTTACATAATATCACATCCCTGATTCTCACATATCTGATATTAATCAAAGAGCCAGGGGGTTAAAAGAAGTTGAAAGAAGAAGATCTTTATATTACAGGCTGTATTGTGGGTGATAGAGTGGATTGAATTCGCTCAACACGAATTTAAGTAACTATCATCTGTTGGACTTTGCTCTTTTTTGAAGATCCGGTGATCAGTGTTTCCTATATGTTCTACTAATTCCTATTCTTTTCATCAAACCACTTTTGACAATATTTTGCTCTACATTATAGATTTTAAGACAGTGTTAAATAAATATTGTCAAGGACAAAGAGTGTATCTGTTTGTTGTTCAGTCTATACCAAGGTCTCGTAACTTTGGCATTATTAACTTTTTGGGCTGAATAATTCTTGGCTGTGAGCACTTGTCCTGTGCATTGTAGGATGTTTAGCAAGAGTCCCTGGCCTTACTCATTAATTAGCCGGTAGCATCCCACCTTTCTCACTGTCCCCAGTTGTCACAAGCAAAAATGACTCTAGATATTACCAAATGTCCCCTGAGAGGAAACACTGCTCCTGGTTTAGAACCAGGTCTACACTCAAGACACAGCACAGAGCATGGTCCCTATGGGGTACAGACTATTATTTATTTAAAGAAGAAGTCTTGGAGTTCCATTGTGGCTCAGTGTGTTAAGGATCCAGTGTTGTCACTACTGTGGCTCTGGTTACTGCAGGGGCCTGGATTTGATTTGATCCCTGGCCAGGAACTTCCACACTCCGTGGAACAGCCAAAAAAAAAAAAAAAAAAAAAAAAAAAAGAATCTTTTCTCTCAACTCAAATACTGTTCTGTTCCACAGTCTTCTTCCTGCTCTCCAAACCCAACAAAGGTGAACACCTAAGGATAAAATACAAATTCATGAGGGAATGAAACTTTCAGTAAGTTGTTCCTTTGTAGTGTTTTGCTGTATTTTTTGTTGGTTGTGTTTGCTTGTTTCTCTTTATCTCATGATTGATAATTTGACCTTTAATATTTTGCTCCAATCACTCTATTATTTCGCTTGTAAGCCTGACATCTTGGCTTTTGATTTTCTCTAAAAGAGAGCTCCAAAACTTCTTTGAGAATTAGAGAAGGAATTTTTTTATATTTGTCATATAGGAGGAATTCATTATTATACGTCCTTCTTTTTTTTTTTTTTTTTTTTAATTTTAGGGCTGCACTGGCAGCATGTGGAAGTTCCCAGGCTAGGAGTTGAACTGGAGCTGCAGTTGCTGGCATATGCCACAGCTATGGCAATGCCAGATTTGAGCCATGTCTTCAACCTATACCACAGCTCAGGGAAATGTTGGATCCTTAACCCACTGAGTGAGGCCAGGGATCAAACCCACACCCTCATGGTTGCTAGTTGGGTTCATTACCACTGAACTACAATGGGAACTCCCTATTATACTTTATTCTTGATGAGGCTGGTTTGGACACAGATATAGATGGGAAATAAAATGAGTATTATTTTAATTGGCTATAGCTTTTTAATATTTCATATTTAATGTGCAGCTGTAGTCAGCAGAATTCTGGTGCTGGGGTGATGCTAAGCTGGTTGATTAAAAACCTTGGGAGGCATCTAAAATGCAGATTCATGGGTCCTGGTTTCAGTTTCTTATTCAGTGGTTCTGGGAGGGAACCTGAAAATTCTTGTTTAAAAAAACAACCACGAAAAAACACCCAAGGGATTCAGGATTCAGATATGTGTACTTACTTTGTAATAGAAGGACTCTCCAAATGAGACATTTGTTCTCATCTGAAGTCGTTCGCTAGGGAGTCATTTTACTTTCTTCTGTAACCTTCAACCAGTTAGTTCATGGTCGAAGCTTGTGTTGTTGATCCATTGTCTGCTAGGAAAAGAGTAAGTGCTGAAACATATTTGTGGCCTCTTGAAAAATCAGTTTGATTTTCCCTATTTGCAGTTACACTGGATGTTTAATTATATTTTTATGACAATGGAAGTCCATGTTCCTCACTGCTTTTAGCGGTTGCAGGAAGTGAATTGGAGTTTTCTGTGTCCCTAATTGGATCATGGATAGAACAATTATCTGCCCACTGACTTAGTTTTCCCATGATCTCTTGGGCTACCTTGAGGACTCCTTCTGGCACCACGGTCACTAACATCTGCAGGTGCAAACCATTACTGCAGGAAAGGACACATTTCTTTCAAAATTTAACTTCCCATACAGCCATTGTAGGGAGACCAGCTTGAACTATGGAGTCATAAGTTTGCTCTCATTTTTTTCTAGGATCTCATCTGAGCCACCATTGTAAAGCTGTTTGCCTTCCTAGAATATTAGTGCAGCTTTACTCAGACGCTGGCCTCCAAATCTGAAGAGCTTACATTCTAAAAGAAAAATACTTATTTTCACATTTGCCTGAATCACTGTAATTTTTGGTGATGCTCTGGTCCCCCAGTTCATCTGAAAAGGCTGGCTATTTCCTTGAATGCCATGACTCACTTCTCATTACTTTTCTCATCAACTGAAATTATATATTAAAATAACTTCTACGAGTAATCTGCCGGTAGTGTTTATTTTTCCTTTTCTAGAAAATCTTATGGAGGAAAGATGATCATGCTTGATATCCTTACCATGAACCTGCTTTTTCTCCCTCGCAGTCTGATGAAATGCAATATCCAGTTACTTTGAAGTCAACACACCTGGCAATGTCTATCTAGGAATGTTCTAGGAATAACAGCTGATGTCACCACTCATTTCAGGCTCACATGTGTTAGTGTTAATACACCAGGGGACCTGTCTGAGGCAGGCTAATCACTTCTCCCTGTTCACGTTGCCTGAACAGTTTATCCTCATGGTCTGTCACTTTGGATCATCTAGATCATTTTATAATAACTGTAATTGACTTTTTGGCTCAAGTACCCCCAATTTTTTCTCCTCTAAATTTAACTAATACGTATTATCTAATCCAGGAAATTTGGGCATTTACTAAGACTTGTTGCATGTTGCATAAATGTTTATATACTTTACCAATTCCAGGGGATAGACTCACTGGGCCTTCACACTGCAGGTACTCTCTCTCTCCTTTTTTTTTTAGCTTTTTAGGGCTGCACCTGTGGCATATGGAAGTTCCCAGGCTAGGGGTCGAATGAAAGCAGCAGCTGCTGACCTCCACCACAGCCATAGCAATGCAGGATCTGAGCCACATCTGCAACCTGGACCACAGCTCGTGGCAGCATCAGATCCACATCCACTGAGTAAGGCCAGGGGTCAAACCCACACTGTTATGGATACTAGTTGGATTCCTTTCTGCTGTGCCACAATGGGAACGCCCATGCGAGTTACTCTAAGAGTACAAGTGGTTGCAAGTAAGATTAACTTGTGGTCTTAATCAGACTAATACTCAGAGAAGTAAAACAACCTTTCCCCAGTTCACATTACCAGAAAGGGGCAGATTCAGTTCTCTGTTACTTCCAGTCCAATATTTTTGGCTGATATTGAAAATCCAACCAACATTTATTCAGGGTAGGCCATGTGCAGCCAGAGACTGTTCTGAAGCACAATGATTGTAATTCTCATCTTCCTCAAACATAGTGGACGCTCTACTCTAGATTCTGTAATCCTGGAATTGTGATCTCTGAAGTTGTGACTTAAGGAGGTCTGGATTTGAGCTAAGCTTTGAAATAAGTTCTGGGAACGTTAAAATTTGTAAGATATGTTTGGTACTCAAACAGTGTCATGTCAGGAAAGAGATAGCTGTCTTAGTGTCTATTTATAAGTCATAATTACCATCCAAATGACTAGCAGCATATATAAATTGGTTTGAAAACATAGTTTTTGACAGAAAGTTAATTTGGCCTTCTCCAGGTTGGAGGGAACAGAACATTAAGAACAAGATATGACATTGAACCTTGAATCCATAAGGAATGAATCTACGTGGCTGCCTGTTTGAACAGGTAAGGATGGTAGAGATGGGAGCACACTTCAAGTATAGGGCTCAGAACAAATAAAGCAATGGAAGATGGGAGCTTGAAGACAGATTGAGTTTGAGGCTATCTTGTTTTCTCCATGGCACTTAGCACAATGCTAAAAACAAGCTAAGCACTCAATAACACTTATTAGATGAAGGAAATGCTATTCCCTACTAAATGTCCAAATTTAAAGAGGCAAGGAAGCCATTTTTCCTAAATCGGCTTTTAAATAAAGATGAAGATCTACAATTAGGAGGGTAAAGGAGCATTTATTAGTAAATGAGTAAATCCATTGATTATAGGGAAGCAATTACTAACCCGGGATGCCAAGCCAAGAAAGCAAAAGGTTGTGCCAAATTAACAAATTAACTACCTAATAAAGCTAAAAGAAGGTTAACTAAGTGCATTCAATGAAAGCCGGTAAACTACCACATAATTAGACTCAACAGTTAACAAAAGCCAGTTAATGAAGAAACTGTTTATAAACTAAGTCTGATGGGGCTCAGGCATTTTTTATGTGCCATTTTAATGGTGGGGGCAGGTAAAAGTTGATGGCTTCCAAATCTAGAAGAGGTTGTATAGGAAGAAAGGATAATGCAATTAAAAGACGGGAGTTAGGATAAAGGAAAAAAAAGAAAATAACAAGGACACTTTAAAGAATGGGCCACGGAGTTCCCGTCGCGGCGCAGTGGTTAACGAATCCGACTAGGAACCATGAGGTTGAGGGTTCGGTCCCTGCCTTTGCTCAGTGGGTTAACGATCCGGCGTTGCCGTGAGCTGTGGTGTAGGTTGCAGACGCGGCTTGGATCCCGCGTTGCTGTGGCTCTGGCGTAGGCTGGCGGCTACAGCTCCAATTAGACCCCTAGCCTGGGAACCTCCATGCGCCGCGGGAGCGGCCCAAAGAAATAGCAAAAAGCCAAAAAGCCAAAAAAAAAAAAAAATAAAGAATGGGCCAGAAACCATGAAGCTAGGCAACAGTAATGGCACCAGAGTGTTAGCAATGTCCTAGTGGGTTTTCTATTGGCTCCTTGAGGATGATGACGCTGCCTTTCGAGCTGAAGCATACAGCCCAATGCATGATATTTGGACACCTCAAGAGAATGGTGGTGGAAAATTTAACAACTGCTGGGAACTTACCTTTGCATAAATATGTTCTCCTAAGGCTTCTGGGAATAGCCATTGTGTAAAAGTGGTGTTAAATAGACATACTTTTCTTGGTTTTGGATATAAGGAAGAGTAAACCAATATTAATTTGAAGTTCTTAGTAGTTGGAACCAGGACATAGCTATGCCTAGCTTAAACCACGACTAAAAACAAAAAAAAAAAAAAAAAAAGAAAAAAAAATGTCGGTTATAAAGAAATATTCCAGATTCCACTCACAGGGCTATTTTGGTCAGCTGTATAATTTCTTTTACAGTACAAACTACAGATCTGGTAGCACAAAAGAAGGGGTTTATGGGTTCACTGCTGGATTATATTTAATGTAACTAGTAAGAATTTTTTCATGGATATTTACCCATAACCAAAGAATGTTTTCTCAAGGGACTGTGGGCATTTTTTCAAAGTTTGCTTTTTCTGTTTTTTTACTTAATGCCCTCTTGAGTCAGACAGATGTAACTGGTAGGTTTCAGAGGGATCTCTCACTTGTTTAACAGAAAGCATCTTATTACTTATAACCCAACAGAGTTAAAGTGACACTTTAAAATTGTATTTAAATTGTAGAGTCCAATGATCCTGATGTGTTGTGTTAAAACCATACAGGCATACCAAAGAAAGCAAACATAAAACTCCAAAGTTTTAATTGTGTGTATGTGTGCGATGTATTTACTTTGGTAACTTTACAGAATTATTTTAGGGCTGAGTTGAGTCACCTAAGCTTTCGACAACTCAGCCATTTCAGTGGCTAGGCCCTTGTCCCCTCATGCCACCGGACTTGATACATTTTAATATTTAGGCTGAACAGTTTAGTCCTTACATGGTCTTAAGAGGGAATAATTTCAATGCAAGATTCCTGTGTTTAACTATAGAAGGCTGTTTTGGATTTCAGAACCAGATGGCTTATGTAAAAATGGTGGTAAAAGATCTCCGGCTCACAGTGAACTATCCAGACGTAAATTCTCATCCTGCTGCCTCTGGTCAACTAGACTATATCAGGATAATTTGGTCATTCTTGATATTTCAACAAATAAAAACTTACATAAATATTCTTGAACCAGAGGGGGAAAAAATCTTCCTGTGCTTTCTTAGTGTGACGCTGAATTATTGTAATACCTGTTATGAATTTCTAATTTCTTTTAACATGAGTCTTGTGAGAAGACAGAATCATCTTGGAATGGCAAACAAAACTGTGGAATGACTCTTGAACAGCTAGGAAATGTCTTAGGATGTTTGCATTTTAATAGAAGAGTGTTAAGAAAAAGGCCATTAATACATGAACGTTTAACTGGAAATGTTTATTTTAAATCAAGTCCAGTATTTACTTTAATAGAAGAATGTTAAGTATGAACCTATTATTATATAAACATTTAACAAAAAATAGGACAAGCCAACACCTACCTTCAAAATACATTCATAGCAGAGTTATCTTCTCACACCTTGTGGTCTCAAGGTTTATGGGCTGTGTAATGGGAAAAAAATCTGGAAAAGTGAATATGGCCACTAGAGGGCTCTAACTTTAGTTAGGAGTGCAATAGAAATCTTCTATTCGACATAGGGACTTTTAGTTATAAATAAGGGTCCTTAAAATATGATAGCGAAGATTAATTTATTAACACATCTACTCATTCAACAATACTAATAATTTGCCTTCTATGGATCAGGCCCCAGCTCACGTAGGTATGTACCTACAAATAGGAAGATAGGAAGCATTCAAGTCATAAGTGATGGTATGTGTTTGTAAAATACTACTATAGGTTGAAAAATTTTCCCCAAACGTAAGGAGTGATATTCCTAATCACTTAGAGGAGATGCATTACAGTGTTAATTTTAGGCATTTTGCAAGTGTGCTTAAACATTGTTGTAGCCAAGAGGCATGCCAGATTCCTAGCAGGGATGGGAACCAAGACAGACAAACCCTAAGCCTTCAAGCTTCACAAAGATTATAGCCTGATGGGGAAGAGCAACAATGAAACCAACAATGGACATCACAAAGGAGAGGGAGATCACAGGAAAACTCAATTTTGTGTGAGAGCTCATAGCAGGGAGACCTACCTAGTTCAGGGGATGCCAGAACAGTCTTCCCAGGGGATGTGGGTCATCACCTCCCAAATTAAGAATCCCACACCAAATAATTATACCTCCTGTTATATAGCCGGCTGGGCGCTACGTTGACCTTGGTTGGTCTGTGACATTAAATAAGACATAGAAGAATGAAATTAGTGTCTGCGTGATCTCTTTAGAGTGAATCACTTCATAAAGTTAATACTGACAAGCAGAATCTGGTGTCAGTGAGGCAAGATGGACATCAATCACAGCGTCTCTGAGGGACTGGTGGTTTGTAATAGGCTCCATGGACTGAGAAACAATAAAATAGATTGTGAAGTTATGCCTCTTAGCTTTTACTTGCTAAGAAATGATAACCTAAGCATTCTGTAGAGATATGAAATAGAGAGATGGCCAGCACCTTGCACTGTGCCCTGAATAGGTAATGGTCAGTTGATGATGGGGACGAGAGCGATTGTGGTGGTAGGAGTGTCGGTTATGAGCAAAAATCTACCGGTATCTCTTTGGGGCTTTTATATACTGTACCTTGAAAACAATTTCTAAGGCAGGTTTCTTAAAGGTGTTTTCATCGCACAAGGAAGGGTTTATTAAGCAATTAAAAAAAAAATCGTGGTTGATGCACCGTGTTATGGATCAACCCCGTTGTATACCTGTTAGACAAGTAAGAGGTATATAGCATAGCGAGTCAGTTTTTAAAGGTTATGCTCCATTTGTAGTGATGATCAAATATTGGCTTTGTTTCCCATGTTGTGCAATATATCCTTGTAGCTTATTTTATATATAATAGTTTGCACCTCCCAATCCCGTCCGTCTGTATTACCCTCCCTCCTCCACCGCACTGGGAAGCACTCGTTTTTTTTCCATATCTGTGAGTCTGCTTCTTTTTTGTTATATTTACTAGTTTGTTGTATATCTTAGATTCCAGCCATAAGAGAATTTAAGTCTTCATCAGTTCAGGCTCTCTCAAAGGTCTCTCTTGACCTTTACTACAGCTTCTAGAACATTCTAATTTGGAAGGGAGGCTAGTTGCTTGTTTTGGAGTGTCTGAAAAGTTGATTAGAACCATATCAAATAAAAACTCAAGCTTGCAGTGGCTCTCAGTACCCTATAAAACTAAATCTGGATCCTCCTTTTGTGAAGGTTGAGATCCTTGCTTCATTATAAAGAGGTAAAAGGAAGTAACATTTATTGACCATGTGCTAAATGCCAGAGTTATTGACTTGTTACCAAAAATATCCCATGAGGCACGTCATCCTCCTTTTATGCAGGAGTTAATTGAGGCTCAGAGAAGCTAAATCGTAAGCCCAAGTCCATATGTTCATATTGCTAATACATGGAAGAGTCTGGATGTGAAGCCAGGAAAACCTGAGTTCAATATTCATTATTTTGCCTAAATTTGTGCAAAAAAGCTCTTTTATAATGTTACGGTGAAGAGAATTGTCAGTCAGGCTTGCCTTAGAAGGCATAGCATTATTGATGATATTTTACTTTATAAATACCTTTTAAAGGTATTTATATGCCGACTATATACTATCAATGCTTAAAATATTCCCTTTTTTGCATATTAGATATAACTGGAGACTCCAATTCATGCAAGTCACTAGTGTGCTTTTTTTTAGGCCATTAAGTTAAACTATGAACCCTTCAAATATGGAAAATAAATGATCGGTTTTAATGATATGCTGCTAGACGATATTTATTACTGCACATTCAAATATTTTGCCCCACTGCTTAATATAATGCATGAAAGGCTATATATGAATATGCCTGCAAGTTTATACTCATAGTTCAGTATTTTCTAATTATATTCTGGCAGTTACCAGCTCTCTTTTTTTTCACCCAGTGGTTAATGAACTGCTTTAAAAATAATCCTTTAGTTATGGACAAGTGATTAATAGATATATTGATGTATGAATTATTCTTATTGTGCCCGCTATAATACCTATCATTTGATTATCAACCTATACCATTGAAAATGTTTCAAGCCAATGATTTCTGGTATTATCTAACTGGAGAGTCTTGACTGAATGTCCTAGGCAACTATGACTATCTTTCAAAGACATTAGGGTATAATTTGAAGGGAATGTGTGGGAAGTATTATTTTCTCATCTATTCAGTTCATGAAGAACAGGATTTCTGCGTCGTCTTCTAATTGCTGCTTTGACGTTCACTATGGTAATTTCTTTCTCCTTCCATTCTGTGCTTACACTTAAATGTCTGTTTATGAGAGAACTTGGGAAACAAGTGATGCTGTTTGATCGGTTGAGGCCAAGTCTCTGACTGTGTCCCATTTCTCTCCCAGGTAAATTATTTTGGTAAAGATCAGCTTGTGGAATGTACAGCATAATTGGCAGGGACTAGCCAAATGAAAGCCACATTTATGTTTAGCTCAATAATATTCCTTGGATGAGCTGGCTATAAAAACAGCGGACCCAAAAAAGAACGAAAGAATCCTTTTGAACAGTTTTTTCAGAGTCGGTTATGAATACATATTTTAGAAGGACACTATTTGCATGCTTAAAAAACATGCATTTGGCAGAGTCTCCAAAGCTTGATTTCAGTTACAATAGCATCATGTTTATGACACTACATCTAATGTTAAAAACATGCATTTTGAGCAGAAAGTTGATATATTGTTTCTCATTCCTGCAACTTTATTTTTAATTCAATTGAAAATGAACACGCCTCATTGTGTTTTGGTTTGAGAGAATAAAAAATAGTTTGGACTGGTTTTAAAAGCTTTTTGTCTCTCTCCATTCTGGGAAGGAAAGATTGATTTTGAAGACCTAAATTTCTCTAACAATTAACATCACATAATGGCATATTTTATTCGTTTTTTTCCCCCCTTCATACTCCGTACTGTAGGAAGATTGTGCTTAAGATCATTCGCTGTTTATCTGTAAAAGCAATTTATTTAACTTTTAAATTACACCAATGTGTCTAGATGCTGGGGTTCATTTATTCTGAAGAATGTTGAGAAAGTAGAATGTATTAAGATTCCCTTGGATTTACTCAATGTGGGGTCTATGCCTTTGATTTTATTCAGAAGCACTTTCAGATTTCTTTAACATAGATATTTGCTAATCTCAAATACCCAACATCAACAAGACTGTCCTGATAGCTCTCCGAGAGGTAGTTAGAATTAGATGCTCAGATAGTGGTGGCAGCCCTAAAACGTTTGATATTCCAAACACTAATGCCATTTGTTTTTGTTTGTTTGTTTTAGCTTGGTTTTAATTTTTCTCCAGTTCTGTACAACTTTATTCTTATAAGTGAATTAGCAAAACTAGAAGAGGTGGAAAATAGAATAATTATCTTTCTTTTTGTCTTGCAGCTCCCTGGCAGGCCTCAAGAATATGCATATTAAGGCACAGGGGAAATAGTACATTACTATTTATTTTTTGACTTGTTCCTTGTTTCCCCAGGACTTTAGTGAGGGAAACAGTTTGTAGCTTTCCTCCGTATTTGTCTCATTCTCAAACCATCTTTTCCTAAACATTTTTTAATCAGCCTTCTCAAATGGAAACTTTGCTGAATGTGTTATGAATCTGAAGAGTGTCTAAAGGACTCAATGTAGGAGTTCCCGTCGTGGCGCAGTGGTTAACGAATCCGACTAGGAACCATGAGGTTGCGGGTTCCGTCCCTGCCCTTGCTCAGTGGGTTAACGATCCGGCGTTGCCTTGAGCTGTGGTGTAGGTTGCAGACGCGGCTTGGATCCCGCGTTGCTGTGGCCCTGGCGTAGGCCGGCGGCTACAGCTCTGATTAGACCCCTAGCCTGGGAACCTCCATATGCCGCAGAAGCGGCTCAAAGAAATAGCAAAAAAAAAAAAAAAAAAAAAAAAAAAGACAAAAAAAAAAAATAAATAAATAAAGGACTCAATGTAAATTGGGTTTGCTTATAAATAGCAACAAAAACAATAGTGGAAATGATACCTAATCTTTATTGAATATTTTTTGTATGCTAAATATGAAAAAAATCATTTTCTTTTAATTCTTACTGTAACCTTATAAGGCTGGAACTACTATTATCCCAAACTTAACAATGAAGAAGTTATGCCTTTTTTTTTTTTTTTTTTTTTTGTCTTTTCTAGGGCTGCACCCCCGGCATATGGAAGTTCCCAGGCTAGGGGCTGAATCGGAGCTATAGCCACCTGCCTACACCAAGACCACAGCAACGCAGGATCTGAGCCGCATCTGTGACCTACACCACAGCTCACGGCAACACCAGATCCTTAACTCACTGAGTAAGGCCAGGGATCAAACCCGCAACCTCATAGTTCCTAGTCAGATTCATTAACCACTGAGCCACCACAGGAACTCCAAGAAGTCATGCTTTTAATACTTTTCAAATTTTATAACTTGCTCCTGGTAACCCCAGCTATGAGAATCGGAATTTCAAACCCTGACAATCAGATTCAGGGTGTTTTTTTTAAGCTCTATCCAAGTTCTGAGGCCAGACATTAAATCATAATCTATTGGGGTTGAATTTCCTTTTCTCATCTTCATTTAGTCAATAAATAACCAACTTTTCCTGTATGAGATAGATCAATTCCCTGCCTTCATAAAAGAAAACTCGTGTCGAAAATTATTTAATAAAAATATGAAAAGATAGCAGATAAATAAGCAAACCAAAGGAACTGCAGAATTACAATGAGTACTATAAACAAAAACTGAACGGTCTGGCATCATAGAAGGTGGCCAGAGAAGCCTTCTCTGAGGGATGACATTTAAGTTGATAGCTGAGTGATCAGAGGGGGCCAGGCATCAAAAAGAGCAGGGGAAATGTTTTAGTCTGTAGAGGGACAAAAAAGTGCAGAACCACTGTCATGGGAATAAACTTAGCATATTCTAGGAACTGTCAAAGTGTTCATAGGAGCTGTGCATAGTGAGTAGTAGAGCAGTCATACCAAATAAAGTTAGAAAGTCCAACAACGACCACAAGGTACTGGGCCTTATAACTAGAATTGCAAGTAAAAGTACAGGATGCCCAGTTAAATCTGAATTCCAGATAAACACCGAAGGCCTGTTTTGTATAAGTTTATCTCAAATATTGCACAAGACAGACTTATCCTAAAAAGAAAAAAAAAAATCATTCTTTATCTGAAATTCAAATTTAACTGGCTGTCCTGCGTTATTGGTTGCTAAATCTGGCAGCCCTATGTATAATTCATGATAACTAAGTGAGATTTTAACATAAGTGGTATGGAAAGCTACCATATTAAGAAAAAATTTAAGGAAAAAGATGGTATTATCTTCTTTTTTTTTTTTTTTTTTTTTTGTATTTTTAGGGCCGCATCCGAGGCATTTGGAGGTTCCCAGTCTAGGGGTCCAATCAGAGCTGTAACCACCAGCCTACCGCAGAGCCACAGTGACGCGGGATCCGAGCCATGTCTGTGAACTCGCCACAGCTCATGGCAATGCCAGATCCTTAACCCACTGAGCAAGGCCAGGGATTGAACCTGCATCCTCATGGATGCTAGTCAGATTCCTTAACGGCTGAGCCACGATGAGAACTCCCAAAGATGTTATTATCTTATTTGCATTTTTAAAAGGTCCTTAAAGATAATAGATTAAAAAGGGATTACCTATAACTACTTAGGAGGCTATGGTAGTAGTCCAGGAGAAAGGTGATAGTAGCTTAGACCAGCGTAATATAGGTAGCTAGGGGTTCAATGTTTATTTTGCTGTTGGAATCAACCAAATTTTCTAAAATTTAGGGTTGGGTTAAAGAAAAGAAAAGGGGTAAGAATAATCCCTAAGTTTCTATGGTGTGTGACTCTACTTTTTGAAATGCATAAGACCAGGTCAGACAGGGGAGGTGAGGACCAGGACCATGTTTTTGGAGGGATCAAGCAGAAATGTCAAACAGACAAATCAAAGAATGAATAAAAATCACCTTTTCAAAGAACAGTTTTGCTTTAATGAGATAAACAGAATGGTTGACAAAAAAGTGAATTTCTTGGGAGTTCCTGGCATTGCTCCGTGTTTACAAATCTGACTAGTATCCACAGGGATGTGGGTTGGATCCCTGGCCTTGCTCAGTGGGTTAAGGATCTGCTTTTGCCATGAGCTGTGGAGTAGATTGCAGACATGGCTCAGATTCCACGTTGCTGTGGCTGTGGCTGTGGCTGTGGCATAGGCCGGCGGCTACAGCTCTGATTCAACCCCTAGGCTGGGAACTTCCATATGCCATGGGTGTGGCCCTAAAAAGACAAAATAAAATAAAAATAAAATAAAATGTGAATTACTTGAATTACTTTCCTGTGCCAGGGCTTACAGAGGGTATTAAAGATACAGCAATGATTACAAGAAGGTATTTTTGGAGATGAACTCATGATTTACATACATTTGGCTCTGTCCAAGATGTCCACTGAGACACTTTGTCCATGCCAAAAATGTCCACACATAGATATATACCTTGAGTCACATAACCCATAATATTTATATATACTTTCAGTTTACAGGATTAATACATAAAAATTCTATCGTGTTTCATTAGTCCAATGATTATACTGTGCCTGTGTTGCCAATAATAACCCTTCTTGCCTCAGTAACCTAGCTTATAATGGCACATGGGGTTAAGGTTGATGGATTGGAGTTTGAATCTTGGAGGAGAATGGGATTTATATTAAATATATATGGAGGAACAGAGTTCTATGGCTAGAGAAATGCATGGAGGACAAATTGAAGATGGGATCACTGTGCAAATTGCACTAATGTTTCAGTGAGCATTTGGTTGAATGTGGCTGGGTTGTTCAATAAGGAAAGAGTTTGAAAAAAATAACTTGGTCAAGACACTATGTAAAATGGATTAAAACGCATTGAGCAAACAGAGTACAGTGCTCCTTGCTTGCTTGGGAGGAGTGAAAAGAGGTGTGGCTCTCCTACCAGGTAGTGGTAGATGGTCAGGTGTAATCTCCTTCCATAAGGGGGATGCCGGGCATGTAATTAATACCCATGATGATTCCACTGCCCAGGGTTGATGGGAGATGTTTCCCTTGAATTGACTTCCTATAGATGTAAGATCCAGGAGACTGAAGGAAGTGACTATTGCTATTAGAAGAGATTTTAGTGGATGTGACTCCTACGCTAAAGTGCCAATCGGCATGGACCACCACACCCTTAGCCGGTTCCTACCTGCTGATTGGTCAAGCTCAGGCTAAACTAGGTGTTGGATCCATAACACATCAGTAAGTTCTTTTTTTTAAAAAATTAATTATAGTTGATGTACAGTGTTCTGTCAATTTCTGCTGCACAGCAAAGTGATACACGTATATATACCCTTATTCTCTTATCTTATATCATGTTTTATCACAAGTTATTGGATATTGTTCCTGTGCTGTACAGCAAGACCACATCGTTCATCCATCCTAACTGTAATAGCTCGCATCTCCTAACCCTAAGTAAGGTCTTCTTTACCAGTAAACCAGCAGCCATTGGCTAGATGGCTGGAAAAGATAAAGAAAAAATAAACCTTCTGTACTTAGCAACAGGACATCATTTGAAAACTCTCAGTGGAATATGGCAGAAATAGGATTCTCACCAAAAGAAAAGCCAGTGCTTCATTATAATAGTTTTTGTTACTATTACATACCTTTAACCGAGGTATTGGGTCTGTGAAGAGAGAAGACTATACGATGCCCAATAGCCAACTAGTCAAGATAACGTGGGAAAACATTAAAATCATTCAAGTTGGGACAAGATAATATCAGCACAATGGAGCTATTGAAAGGGAAGTAAGGGAAAGCATGAAAAGGTTAAAAGAACATGTCAAAAAAGAACCAAAGGCAATGTCATCACAAGTACTTCAGAAAACTCTTCATGATATTTGCGATGAAGAGGTCCTGTTAATGCTACCAGAAACTCACTGAAGAGACAAGTAAATAGAATTCAAAAGAGACCTTGACCTCCAATCCCAACTTCATTGCATAGAACTGAAAATCCAAAGGAGTATAAAGTGATCAGATGGGGAAACCTATTTTTTATGCATGATTCCAGTGATCAAGATGACAAATGAATTCTTTTTTTTTTTTTTTGTCTTTTTTAGGGCAGCACCCACAGCATATGGAGGTTCCCAGGCTAGGAGTTGAATCAGAGCTGCAGCTCCTAGCCTACACCACAGCCACAATGCCAGATCCGAGTCCCCTCTGCAACCTACACCACAGCTCATGGCAATGCCAGATCTTTAACACAATGAATGAAGCCAGGAATAGAACCTGCGTCTTCATAGGTACTAGTCAGATTCGTTTCCTGCTGAGCCACGAAGGGAACTCCACGAATTCTTATTTATACAGCTTATGACAATATTTGTTATTTGAGTCAGAACCACATCATTCAATGATGACATCTTCAAGACAGCACCAACATGGCTCACTGAAGTTATTTACTGTGCATGCTATAATATTGGGTTTACTATGCCTTTGGTTTATGCACCAACAATGAAGAGATGAGAAGATATTTACAGATATACATATGAGAAGGTATTTGCTTTTGCATGAGAAAGAAATCTCAACATTAACCCTTCATGTGCATGCTGGATTTTGAGGGTGCAAGTATAAATGATTCAACTACTCTTAACAAATATGCAAATAAAAAGATGCTTGTGTCACTTTTCACAAACACTGTGGCCAAAAAATACCTTCTTTGGGTCTAATACGCAAGGATATGACAATGGAAAGTAACACCCAGAAGTGTGCATCCCAGCTGTTTGGACCTCTGTTTGTACCTTCGGAAGATGTAAATAAAACATTGAAGTACATATTGAGCACACTGTAGAAGAAAATTTGGATGACCTAGTGGATTATGTTGAGAGAGGTTATGTCCATGAAAGGCAGGAGAGAGGCAAAAGAAGACCAGAAGCGCCAAGATTTCTACCAGAAATGAAGAATGCTTATATATCAGTACTGAATAGCAACCATGAGACAAACAATGCAGTGGAAGGCTGGCACGGCAACTTTCAAGAGCTGATGGTAGTGCATCATCCTTCAATGTGGACACTTATTGAAGTGTGAAAGATGAACGGCAAAACAGTGAACAAGGTATCACCCAGGTTCTTGGTGGTCTAGGTGATCACACTCAAATATGGCCCCCAACTTCATAAGACTGACAAAATAAAATTTGTGTAACCAAAATTGTTAACAGATAGAACAAATAAAAAAGCCATTAATCAGGTCAATATATACTTGAGAGAAAGTGGTCACCAACTTAAGAGTAACCCTACTGAATATCGTGACAAAGAAGAACAAGAATAAATGTGAAATCCATGACTCACCATGAATTACAATGAAAATAATATAAATACCATTTTAATAAAGTTAAATGTTTGGATCATTTAATTAATCACAGATGAAATACCTCAATCGAGGTTTTGGAGAGGATAAATTGTACTGTAAGGGAGATGATGATTTAGTGGGAGACAGATATGTAGAGAAGGACAGTACAAATGATTAATTGCTATAAGAGTGGCATCTGCAAGGTTCTGTGTGGGTATGGGGGATGTGGAAGCAGAGAGGGGATTAGTTTTACTTAGGAAAGGGTGATATTTGGGTTGAATCTTTAGGGAAAGTAAATATTTGTACACAAAATAGCATGGGGAAAGAATGTGGTAGAGAGAAGAAAAAGCAAGGGAGCAAACACATGAAGAGGCATAGAAATCTCATGTAACTGGCACTTAGTGGTGCTGGAAAAAGATAGGACACAGGGCTTAAAAAGGTGGGCGTGGCCCATATTAGATAAAGCATGGTGTGACTATAGGTAAGCCAAATGGACTATTCATTTAGAATTTTAAGTTTTGTTCAGTTTAAATTTTATGTGCTGATAAAATTAACTGTTGAAGTAACACATGCATATCTCCATTTTTTAAATTCTTCCTTGATGTCACAAAAAGTTGAATTTTCATCATGAAGTTTGTTAATTTTGTATGCATTTTCTTCCCACTTTTCCAATGCCTGATGTCAGATCTGCCTTTTTTTTTTTTCGCAGTTGATTCTATGGAAAATATGGGAGAATAGTAATTAGATGGAGGAGCAGAAGATGTAATGTTCATTAGTTTGTGATACAATGTAACTAATTATTAGATACTCCATAGAGTTATCTCTAACCTCTCTTGGGAACTAAGGTGTATATTTGGGAGTAGGATACTGTTTCTACCTTTAGAAATGGGGTTGCATTTCCTCTAGATATTTTTCCTTACAAAAATACTCCGAGTCACAGATTCTAAGAGGGTGCTAATATACTTTTAACACTAACTGTGCAGGAACAACTAAGGACATGTATTATGTTGTAAATGTGTCTAAGTTCTAAGTTTTTTTTATAGGCAATATTTTATTTCTTTTTATGGAGCCACAAAAGGGTTGGGCTATGAAATGAAATCACCTGCACATTTTGAACGATCTTTAATAGCTGTTAGCTATTATTTATTAAAATGCTATAAATGCATTGAGTTTTTTAAAATTAACCACTGACTTCTAATAAATTAAGTATAAATAATTAATCTAATGTTAATGGAAATGGATTAATGTGGCAAACTATGTTCTAGGATCTTTTCCCCCACCTCTTAACTAAAAAGGAAATCAAGCAAAATAATATAGACGAATGTTTACAATGTGTGACTTGGTGGACTTCCTATGTTTAATTCATCTTCTGATTAGAGTCTCTGGCACTTGTTTTGTGCCTTTGTGAATTACCTCTTGACTCAAGAATCATGTCCTTGGTGTGGTGGCTTCATCTCTAATTGCCTCTTGACCTCACCACCTGTTATTGTCAAGCCTGAGTAGCTCCTATTATGACTATCTACTTCATTTTAGCCAGTTGATAGACCAGAGGACTGATAATGTGTAATTTTCCCATGTATGGTTTGTGTGACTTTCCTCAGATGAGTTTGGGTGCCATCAAGCCCTCCATTTCTTGGAAGTAATTCAGAGCATGGTCTACCTCTCAAACCTAGACCCCACTCAGGCTAAATTCACTGGACTTGAAGGCCAGAAGTCATGCATTAACATAATTACAGAATTACGATCTTGAAAGGAACATTAAGAGATCCTGGTTGCACCTCTGCTCTGCTCAAGACCATGTGCAAACCATCCCAGAGAGAGCTATTTTAATTTCTGAACACGTTAAACACATTTTTCCAACTTTTGAATGTTTGTTTCTCCAGCTGGACAGGGAAGATTGTGCCTAGAGTCTCTTTGCACCCAAGAAAATTTAATTGCGTCAAGGTGACTTAGAGAAGGACCAGAGACTTACTGCCCTGTCCTATGCCCCCTCCAACTCCAGTATTAAGCATGTGTCTCTTCATCCATCCTCACTTCTCTTCATACCAATAAACGGAGAAGTAGAAGGCAATCCTGCTCACAATAAGAGGAAAAATATCTTTGTAGTGCAAAAAAAATGAGTTTGGGATTCAGATAGACCTGGGTTCAAATCCTGCCTTTGCCCTTTCCAATTTCCAAGAAAAATTTAAGTTTGTTTGTTTGTTTTTTCCTAGGGCCGCACCTGTGGCATATGGAAGTTCCCAGGTTAGGACTTGAATTGGAGCTGCAGCTGCCAGCCTAGGCCACAGTCATGGCAAGGACAGATCTGAGCTGCATCTTTGAACTTCACCACAGCTCGTGGCAAAGCTGGATCCTTAGCCCACCAAGTGGGGCCAGGGATCCAACCCGCATCCTCACAGATACTAGTTGGGTTTGTTTCTGCTGAGCCACACAGGGGGAACTCCTGAATTTAAGTTTCTTAATATCTCCTAGCTTTAGTTTCTTTCTATACACAAAGGGCTGAATAGAACTTTCTTCCAAATTGTGTGAATGGTTACATGGATTAGAAATGACTCTAGGGTAGACTGTAGGGTTATGGCATAGTTATCAAATCTCTCCCAAATTTCCCACTTATAAAGTATGTAAAACCCCCCCAAATATAAGCATAGGTCCATGGGGGAACTACTCACAGAAATGAAAAATTAACAAGTTATCAGTGGCTGTGTGTGCCAAGACAGAGGAAGAGCAAAGCGATTGGGACAACACCAAAAGCCAGAGAACCCTCAGATTTCCCATAGATTCTCATTGGACCATGTAGAGGCCCATCTGAAAAGAGCAGCCAAACCCTGGGAAAAACCTCGATAGCTCATATTCGTCTGTGAGAACAAGAGTCAGACAGCACCAGAGCAGTGCAGACCCAGGAACAAGCCAAGGCAATTTTCCAGGATGAAATGGCAAACTGAGGAGAATCTGCCAGAACGGGAGCCTAAATTGAACAGAACAAGGATAAGAGGGAGGAAGATGAGGAAAGAAGCAGATAAAAGGGGAAGGAGCAGCAGGCATGAATTTCCAAAAGGGGAACACCATGCTTTGAATGCTTAAAGGACATGGAAGGAGAGGGGGCTCCAGGACTGTAAAACTGAGAAAGACAACGAGGCTCACAAGCTTCTGCAAAGAGCACGAGAAAATTCATCTCACAGTACCAGCAGAACCAGGAAAGCATGGCAGTAAAACCCATATGTGAAGTTTTTATTAAACGAGAAAACATATCAGTGGAAATGAAAGAGAGAGAGAGAGAGAGGGGGCAGTTTTTCTATAGATGATGAAGGCGTTGCAGGATTCTTGTCTGCAAAGCAGGCAAACACTATTCAAAAACAAACCCCCAAATTAAAAAGTAGCCAAAACTTTAAACAGACCTCCTCAGACATGAGATGATGGGGGAGAGAATTTTGGAACTTAGGAAAGAATTAGAAATAAAAGAAAATGCCACTTCCAAGAGGAAGTCTAACAGAAAAGCAAATAAACACTTCAGAAGAATGCCTTAAAAGGAATGAAAAAGGGAAAGGAGGTAATAGCTTAAAACCTAAAAGAAAATAAGGAAGAGGTTAAAAAGGTTTCAAGAGAAAGTGCTAGAGAAGATGAATAAAGAAGACTCACTCAATGTATGGTAGCTGTGCCAAGAGAAAATAGGAAGCAATGCAACAGAACAAAATGTAGGTTTTGTAATCAAGAATGCTTCCTGGAAATAAAGATAAAAAAGCACATATTAAAATGGTAACCCACAAGCCTGGGAAATATCCAACTCAAACAAGTAATACCAGGACACAGACTAGTAAAACTATGACTTAAAAATATAATAGAAAGTTAAAAAAAAAAAAAAAGAATTCTTTGTATCCAGGGCAAAAAAAAAAAGTCACTTAAGAAGGAAAGAAATTGAATTGTCATCAGACTTTTTAACAGTTTTAAGTTATAACAAAAGACAAATATAACCATAGAAAGAAAATATGAGCTCATAATTTTATATCCATCCAAACTAACCTTTAAATTTAAAGGCTCCAGAAAATCTGAGATGATTATTTAATATCTCAGGAGATAATATTACTGTAAGATTTCCTTGAGGAATCTACTAGAAAGCAAAAGAAAAGATATCTCAAGAAAAATCATGAAAAAAGATCATGAGAAGTTCCTGTTGTGGTGCAGTGGTTAACGAATCCAACTAGGAACCACAAGGTTTCGGGTTCGATTCCTGGCCTTGTTCAGTGGGTTGGGGACCCAACATTGCCCTGAGCTGTGGTGTAGGCTGCAGACTCGGTTCGGATCGTGCGTTGCTGTGGCTGTGGTATAGGCCGGCGGCTACAGGTCCGATTAGATCCTAGCCTGGGAACCTCCATATGCTGTGGGAGCAGCCCTAGAAAAGGCAAAAAGACAAAAAAAAAAAAAAAAAAAAAATGAAAAATCAAAGGTCTTTTGTGTGTGTGTGTGCGTGTGTGTGTGTGTGTGTGTGTGCGCATCTTCTGACAGAGACACAAACTTCCTATGACACATTATTGAAGATAAATTGAACCGGAATTAATAAGACTATGTAGTTTAAGTAGTGATATAGAGAGAAATAATGGAGCAGGGGAATGTGCTGAATAACAGTATGGGATGCAGTAGTAAAATCCAGATGGGAGGATTTTCTAAAGGAGTATTATTTGTTTTCCTCACCAAATAAAGTAAGAGAGACAAATAGAGAGGAGGGAGAGAGAGAGAGAGGGACACATACACACACACACACACACATACACACACACACAGAAATAGAGAGACAGAGATAGAGACAGAGCTAGAGAGTCAGAGACAGGCAGTCACGGACAGATAGAGAGACAGAGACAGAGAGACAGACAGTAGAAATCCAGAGAGAGAAAGAGGGAGAGAGATTGTTTGGGGAGGTGGGGATCCATAGGTTAAAAGAGACTTAGGAGACATCAAGTAACCGCAATGGATAGATTTTATGTGCACTTTAGCTGAACCAGGTATAAAAATTATGAGACAATTTAGAGTATTTGGATACTCGCTTGATACTTGAGGACGGTAAGGAGTTAATATTTCAAAGTATGATAAAGGTATTAGGTCTGTGTTTGAAAAGATTTTTTATCTTTTTGAGATACATATGCAATATTCATGGATAAATTAATATGGACTACCTTGGCAACTGTATTTGAATACCACCTAATACATAATTCCATAATCTCCATTAATATCATTCTGATGCAAAGACCATCATCTTTCACTTGCGATAATACAGTGGATTTTTCATTGGTCTTCTCACATCTCTTTGTCTCAAAAGTCTATCCTCAACACATCAGCCAGAGCCAGATAATCTTTTAAATATATAATTCAGATAATAATCTTAGCAAACATTAATGAAGCACATGCCTTATTTCAGACATTAAATGCTTTATATACATTTCTCATTTATTATTAACAGCAATCCCTGAAAAAGCTGGCCCCATTATCATGCCTATTTTATAGGTGGGGAAATTAAGGCACATAGGAGTTTAATACCTCGCCCAGGCAGAGGAGTCTAGAGCGAAACTCAAGCAGTGCAGCATCCTTAACCATATACTCTGCTGTTTTCATCACTTGCTCAAACTTTTCAATCACTCTTTCCAGTGCTTATAATAAAAGTGCACTCCTTTCCATATGGCTGGTTGTGCAGCTTGCATTTCTTCCTCCAGCTTGCTGCTACCCAAACTCTGTCCCAGGGGTAGAGTTATATCAACAGAAAGGATGGAGCACCTTTTTCTAATTTTCCTGCCCAAAGAGAGCACTTTTTTTTTTCTTCTAATTTATCTGCTTCGAGGAGGCATGTTTTCCCAATTTGTACAGAGGTGCCAAATGTGCTAACATAGCCCTGACAAGCCCTGCGCAGTCTGGCCCTGCCTCACTCTTACCTCATTGGTATCCATCTTTCTCTCACTCATTGTGTTCCAGTCCCCTTGGCCTCTGTCAGTTTCTAGAATTTACCAAGCTCTTTCCTACCAGAGGATCTTCCCTCTCTGCCAGAAACACTCTTCCTTCATCTTTTTCATGCCAGTTTCTTCTCATCTTCTCTGTTAAATTGTAACTATTTAGAGAGGATGTTTCTTACCAACTTCTCTGTCCTTCTCTGACACAGCATTCTGTTTATGTAAAACACAAATTAGATGAGATCATTCTCATGCTAAACTCCCTTTTGCTCTAATGGTGATGTTGAGGTTTAAGGGTAAAACAAAACAAAACAAAACAAAATTAAAACAAACAAACAAACAAAAAACACCCACTAGTTCCACCACTGGGCTTAGCACGGAGAAGTCCACACACGGGACAGAAATGCAGAGCCAAGTGTCACCCTTAGTGGGGATGATCATTGAGAATGTGTCTCAGTTGTGAGACTACAGTGGACCTGTGACCTTTTCCTGAAATGAACTTCAGAATTGCAGGCTTCTCCACTTAGGGAGGGCCACCTCCAAATATTTTTATGCTTGTGTGAGCAGTTCAGCATGTTCCCTTCTTGTGGTTCCATAGATCTGAAAAAGAGAATGCTTGCAAAGCCACCATGTGGCGTGGCTGCTTCCTTTTCCCAAATGCACCAATCAGTGAAGTCACTCCTCTTGCCTCTGGCCAGAACAGAGGAAAGATGAAATTGTTCCTGCATATTTTTATCTGCCTAGAAATAGGATGGACAGAGAGTTTCCCTTCCATGGAAACCAAACAGTGTGGTGATACCAGAGGAAAATGCTGTTTGGGGTTTTTTCCGAACAAATGCAATCCTCACTGCTGGATTCACTCACACAGGACTGTTCAATTTGCAGGAATTGTGTGGGCTAGCTTTGAAACGTTTGATTGTGTGAAATTATTCATGGAGGGAGTATTCACATCGTGAGAAGTGAAAACTGGTAAGTGCCACAGATCATGGGCAGGTTGTTAAAATATCCCAACACATCCGTTTGAGGCACCCACCTGCCCCTTCTCTGACCTCTTCAGGTACCACCCTTTCCTTCCTAAGTTCCTTCCAGTCTTTCTGGTCCCCAAAATGCCAAACCGGTCTCTGACCTAAGTCCTTTGCACTTGTTCTTGTCTGGAAAGACCTTCTTCTGCACCTTTGCATGGCTCATTCCTTCTCACTCAGATCCCCAGGGCAATAGGACACCCTCAGAGAGGATGTCCCTGACCATCCGAACTAAGGAAGTTCCCGGGCACTTACCAGGTTTAAGGGTTTAAGGGTAAAACAAAACATCAGCTGCTTCTGTTTCTTCATAGTTCTTCACTATCTGTACATTTCTCAACTACTCTCTTGCCAGAGGATGTAAATTCTGAGAACAGAATCTTTCTCTTTCTTGCTCACTGCAATATTTCCAATCCTTAGAATTGTGGCTAGCACACAATTGGATATATTCAACAAGCATAGTTCAAGCCTAGCTATAATTTCCTACACGTGAAATGTATACAGCAATAGAACTCCAGATTTGGATAAGTATTCATTTTTTTGATGCCATAAATGGTGCATTTTTTATTTTTGAAAAAACGGAATGCTGCTTCACGGAATGAACTCTCTCGTTCATAGTATTTACAGTGTACTTCATAAGTGATTGAGATTCTCCAAAGAAAATTAGTGATGTAGTTTTTTTTTTTTTTTAAATATAAACTCTAGAATGTTTTCAGAAGTTCCAAGTAGGGATTTCAAGGGCCAATCCCAGTGATTTCCTTTCAAGTAAGTTTCACGACTTTTTCCTATAAAAAGGGAGCTGAAAATGTATCTTCTCTTTATAGGAATTTTGATTTTAAATCATGCTTTGTTTTCAATGAATTTCTGACATTGTTGTTTTTCTAGAAAGTTTTTTGTTATTTTCCAGATGAAGTTTGAAATAAGTTGGTTAGCTGGAATGAAAAAGGCTCTTATCAGTCTTGGCATTTATAGTGAAAGGTGCCTTTTGTGTGTGTGTGTGTGTATTTTTATTTTATTTTTTTATTGAGATATAACTGACATAGAACATTGTGGAGGTTTAAACTGTACAAAGGGTTGATTTGATGCTTTTGATACAATGTGTTTGCATGCCATTTGCAGTCTGATTACCCTCTTCGTGGTAGCTCACACCTCTAACATGTCCATAACAATACTTATGGCTTTTTGGGTGTTGAGAACAATTAAGATCTGGTGTCATGGCACCCTGGAAGTCTATAATAGAATTTATTGCCTGTAATCACTATGATGTTCATTAGCTCCCCAGGACTTATTTATCTACTAGTTGCAAGTTTGTGCTCTTAAACAACAAGTTGGCTCTTTAATTGGTGACCTAAGAGCTGATTTCAGATTAGGCGGAAATGTTGAGCTCCTCAGAATCATCCGGTTTTCTTAAAAGCTGTGTGTGCTGAGCAGAACATCTTAACTTTGCAGAAGGTCACATTGCTCTTTTATAGAGAGAAACAAGCAGCTAATAACATTAACAAGCTCATTAAAAAAAAAAAAGAACAACTTTAAAGAACTTTTAAAAAACCTTTTTTTGCTTTAGCCACTTTGAGATACACGTCAAAGTAGGAAATCAAAGCAGAGAATCAAGTTAAATGTCCTGTTTAGCGATTCAATGCAGAGTTCTTCAAGATGGTGAGAGCAGATCCACTCTTTTCTCTGGCTGCAGTGTCTCCACTGTCATCTTAAAAAAATACACACAACCTGAACTTTGAGCGTTAAGTTTTATTTGGGGCAAAAGGTAGACTGTAGCCTGGGAGATAGCATTTCAGACAGCTCTGAAAAACCACTCAAAAGACACAAGGGGAAATGTCTGTATATGTGTGAGTTTGGAGAAGGGGGAGCTACATGCAATCACGTACCCATTTTGCAGAAAGTAGCTGCTAGTCTCCTGAAGGTTACTGCTAGTCCTGAGGAACAGACATCACCATGAAGGATTTTGGTGCTTTTCTAGTTATGAGAAGATATAAAAATTGGCCTCGTTAAATCTCCTAAAATCATCTAACTATCTGAAGACCCATTCTGCCAGTTTTCCCAGAGCACAGAGGGCCTCACTCCTGATCTCCGCCCTGAGCTCTTTTCAGAGGGTGTTGAGGGTGGGCAGCTGCAGTGGCTCAGGATTCAATCCTTGGAAGGCAAACTCCTGTTCATGTCACTTTTACTACACAACTCATTGGCAGCTCTGGCATGAGCCGTTCATAAACTGATATAGAGCCTCTCTCGTGTGGCCTGAGATCTTTTTCCCTCTTTGTAAACTCGAGGCTCTTGGACTGAGATCTTTTGCTTTGATTCTGCCTCCTATTTGGAAAATCATGACATTTTATTTCATGGATGTTAGAAACCTGATGTTTATCAAAATTCAAGGTCAGACATGGATTTTAACATGGGAGACTTATACTAATGAGAAACATCTTTGTGACAGTGAGATATGTGACGGGATCATGGACTGCTGTCCTTGAAGGTCTTTAATGGTTTGGATCAGACATGAGTGTTGGGAGGCAAGCTTGTCACGTTATTGATGGTTTTCTTTGCTGTCCCTTAGGACCTCTAGTTTCTCTTTCCTGCTAAGTGGTGTCCCAGCAGTAACATTCTCTTCTGGGGTGCTAGCCTCCATTCTCCCAAACCCTTCTCCCTCCCTCATTGCAATGGAACATGACCGCCTTGGGTTCTCTACTCCAAGCTACCTATAGGATACATCCATTCAGGTGAATGGCAGTCATTATTAATGGCAGAATAAAATCAGTTAGGTATGCTAAGCATGTTTTTCCTTTGAACAGCAGCACATGGATGACCAATTACTTAGCACTGTGATATGAATTTCCATTTATGAAATGTCCAGGGTATAAGAAGACACTACAGTCGATAATGCCTCTCATAGCTCCTTAGCTTAGACAAGCCCTGGGAGGGTGAAAAGAAAGGAGACTCATTTACTAAGAGCATGTAGTGGAATGTTTTTATATATTTCACCCTTGGTTAAGAGTTTCTCCAAAAATAACTCCCATTGGAAACAAAGTAGATGGAGTGGCTCTTTAATGTCCTTATGTCTATTTTTCAAAAATCCTGAGTAACAATATTTCAATTTTGATTCTATATCACCATGGAAATACAACTGCAACAATAATACTCTCTTTCTCCAGTGAATGGCAGAGTTTTGAAAGGACAAACAAGCTGTTATCTATCATCCCATTGAAAAATGTAAATATGAGGTGGATGGGTGCATGGAATCCTGTGTCATATAAATCGAATGATAATGAGGCCAGGGAGAATTCAGTGCTTTTTGGATAGCAGCTTTAATTAACTACAAATTTTACACTAAAATACACCTCCAGACTCACGACTCAAGGGGATGAAAACGTGTAGTTTTGCCTGGACAAGTCATCTTCAGACTCTGAAAGAAATGTCTACTCACTACAAGAACTATAGAACTGGATTAAAAAGTATAATTCATAAGCATAAAATGGGTCTACCTGCTTCAAAGCATGTAGTAGACTTGTTCTTTTTGTGTTCTTGGCCCCGTGGATCCATGTGCACGTTCTGAGAGTTAAGTAGCGACTGTGTGGATTGGTGGTTACTCCTTGAAAGAAATAAAGCTCCATTTCCTTTCTCCCATCAAAAATATCTCTTATTGTTGGCTAGACTGGGAGAATACAGGGTGGTTTCACATTCATTCTAAAAGATACAGATGTCTAAAATTAAAATCTCAATAGGCAGCATTAGAAAATAGCCCCATTAGCCATGCGTTCTGGAGATTTTATTTTTCCAAATGTTTCTTATGTTCTGCGTGTTGCCAAAACTCAGCCTTTGTCCACCAGTGTGGAAGAGAAACTTGGAAACAGAATTTTGCATGAGAAGAAAAAAAAATAATCTTTTATTGTTTTATCAGGCAAAGGAGGCCACAGCAGGCTAATGCCTTAAAGACTGTGCCCTTCTTTGGGGAAGAATTGCAGGGAGTTTTATAATCTAAAAAGAGAAAAATAGAGAGTTCCTGTCATGGCTCAGTGGAAACGAATCTGACTAGCATCCATGAGGATGCAGTTTTGATCCCTGGCCTTGCTCAGTGGGTGTAGGATCTGGTGTTGCTGTGGCTGTGGAGCAGGCTGGCAGCTACAGCTCAGATTCCACCCCTAGCCTGGAAGCTTCCATATGCCGTGAATGCAGCACTAAAAAAAAAAAAAAAAAAAAAAAAAAATTAAAATTAAATAAAAAAGGAGAAAACAAGAGGGTTTCAAATAAGAATCAGGGGAAAACATACATTCTTCTTTTTGGGGGGGGATCTTAGTCATCAAAGCCGGTGTCAGGGGCTCCCGGCATGATCCTAGTGTTGGTCTTCTGGGTTACTGTCTGGAATAACAGTACTTGCAAAAAAGCCATATTGATCAGAGATTAGAGCAAACAAGGAAAGTTCCTGAAAAATATCCTGTGCTAATCATCTCTAACCCACAGGCAATTGTGCTCAGGGTGCCTCATCTTTATTTTATGGCTGATTGTGTTTAGGGTGCAATCCGATGAGGGAGAAGCACAGCAAGGGCGCCAAGCTGCTCAGTTTTATTAACGTATTCATTTCTAAAGGAAGCATAAGGAATATAACTTTTCTCTTAAGTGTATAAGATGCCTTATGTGCATCCCTTGAGATGGAACCAGGATCAGCCCAAGGCTGTAGCTTGATGGTTCCTCCAGGCTTTGCATCCCCTTCCATCCCTAATCAGCAGCTGTCGGAACCTGTCCTTTGGACTCAGGGAAGACCATGGAAGATGAATGAGGCCCACTTCCTAAAAATAAGAAACGAGGGATGCAGAGAGGTTTTTGTGCCCAGGAGCCCCTCCAGACCCTGTTCTGTTACATGAGTATGAGAAAGTTGGCTGTTTGAGTGCCACTGTCCCAAAGTCAATGAAAGCCCATGAGACTTTGGTAATGTCACCAATAACTACGCAAACTGAATTTTCAGATGACATTGAGTTTGATTCGGAGAGAATGGACAGGAAGTTTGAGCTATCTTCCTTTAGGAAGGCTTCTCCACTCTTCCCACCCTCTTCCCAAAGGAAAGAGTCTATGTGGAAACATTGAAAAACAAGAAAAAAGCATTATCATTATGAACATTCCAAGGAAGAGAAAATCTTTGCAACTTACCAGAAGAAATAAAAAATTTAGAAAGCGGTTTAGTATTCTCAATGGAATATCATAATATATGACTCTTTTGAAAGAAGTTCAGAAAACCATAAAAAGGGAACCATTGAGATTAGAAAATAGGAAAATGTGTAAGATAATGAGATTTTATAAGGAAACTAAAAATGTAATCACAGAAATAAAATTTTCAGTGGAGGTAGTGAAGGAGGGTTAGTTATCTTGGAAAACTGAATCAGTGATGTGGAAGATGAACTCGAGAAAGTTGCCGAGAAGGCAGAGGTGAAAAAAAATTGTGAGAAGACATTAAAAAGAAAAAAAAAAAAAAAAAGGCCCCACAGAATTCAACTAAACAATTGTGTATTTTCTTGAGGGTATAATCAGAAATTAAAAGAATATCAAAAGTGCAGCTAGAGAAATCTTAAGAACTTTTAAAGAGATATATGGATATGCAAACCCATACTCACCCTTTCTGAAAAAATCAATGTAAAGAAAACAGCACTTAGACTTGTAAAGATTTTTGAAATGTCCTTATAAGGAGTGGGGGGAAGGGAATTGGATAAAGGCAGTCAAAAGCTAGGACCTTCCAGTTAGAAGATACGTAAGTACTAAGGATGTGATGTACAGCCCATTAAATATGATTAGCACTGTCCTGTGTTACATATGAAAATTATTGAGAGTGGCATTCCCGTCATGGCTCGGTGGTTAACGATCCCGACTAGCAACCATGAGGACTCGGGTTCGATTCCTGGCCTCATTCAGGGGGTTAAGGATCTGGTGTTACAGTGAGCTGTGGTGTAGGTCACAGATGCGGCTCAGATCCCGCGTTGCTGTGGCTCTGGCGTAGGCTGGCAGCTACAGCTCCGATTCTACCGCTAGCCTGGGAACCTCCATATGCTGCGGTGTGGGCCTAAAAGACAAAAAGACAAAAGGAAAAAAAAAAAAGAAAATGATTAAGAGTAAACCCTAAGAGTTCTCATCACAAGGAAATTTTTTCTATGTTTTTAATTTTGTGTGTTATTGAAGTCATTATGTTGTACAGCTTAAACTTATATAGAGCAGTATATCTATTACAACTCAAAAAAAGTGAAAAAAAAAATTCCTGCCAAAGCCATAAAAACCCAAGAAAGAAGGAAATTGTCACAGACCAGTGGAATCTAAAGAGACGTGACAATTTAGTGAAATTGATGTCGTCGTCGATGGGGTCCTGGAACAGGAAGATGTCATTAACGGGAAACCAGTGAAATCAAAGTCAAGTGTGTATTGTGAGGCAGCAGAAACGAATTCCACTAGTATCCTTGAGGACACGGGTTCGATCCCTGGCCTTGCTCAGTGGGTTGGTGATCTGGCGTTGTCATGAGCTGTGGTGTAGGTCGCAGATGTGGCTCGGATCCTGCATTGCTGTGGCTGTGGTGTAGGCCAGCAGCTGTAGCACCGATTCGACCCCTAGCCTGGGAACGTCCATATGCCATGGGTGTGGCCCTAAAAGGAAAAAAGCAAAAAAAAAAAAAAAAAAAGTAAAGTGTGGAATTTTGTGAGTAACAAGGTACCACTGTTTGTTCTTTCGTTGAGACAAATGTACTGTGGTGACGTAAAATGTTAACACTTGGGAAAATTAGATGAGGGGTGTATGGTAATTCTGTCCTATCTTTGCAATTTTTCTGTCAACTCAAAAATATTCCAAAATAAAATATATAAATATGATCTTAAAAAATATTTGAGAGGAGTTATGTTTTAAATGCTCTGTAAAGTGGTGCTGAATGGAGCAATATAATGTCAATTTTAAGTTCAAAGAACTTGAGTGATTTGACCCTCTGGCCCAGGAAATTCCATGTGCCACAGGAGCAGCCTTAGAAAAAAAAATTTGTTTATGTTCTTCACTTTAAACTAGAAACGATAAGTAAGTATCATGTTCAGTCTTTTATTGATATAAAATTAGATCTAGAACCCATGATTTGAAATGTGTTATCTGTTCTTTAAAATCTGCATGTATAGCAAAGCTCAATTTTACAAAACCAGCTAGTCATTTCTGGGTGTTAGTAGAATTATTATATTTCTTACTCCTAATTTTCTATATAAATATTTAATAACAACACAGTCATGTGCATAAAACCATAATGTAAAGAACACACCTATATTTATAACTGAATGTAAACAATGGAATATTCCTGATGTGTCTGGAATGCCTTGCGTCCTATTTATTTCTCTTACTCCCACTTCCTGAAGAAGCCACTGTTTGGAATTTTATATTTATAATTCTCATGCTTTTCCTAATAGTTTTATTCCACCTATTCAATATATTGATTAGTTTAAATGTTCATGAAATTAATATTAATTACATCATGTTGCACGGAATCCTCTGTGATTCACACTTTTCATTTTTTTGTGATATCCATATCCATGAACATAGCTAAAGGGCATTTATTTTTTACTGCCAAACAGTCTTACATTTTATAAATAGAATCCAATATTATTCATCTCTCTTGTTTCTAGTTGCTTTCAGTTAAGTGCTAACACAAATAAATATATTATGAACATTCTTGTAAATGTTCCAGGGAACAAATCTACCAGTTTGCCCAGGGCAGTAGTTTTCATTGCTGACGCAGACCTAGTCTCAGAGTTTCTAGTTTATTTAGTCTGAGGATGGCCTGGAATCACTATTTGATGCATCTGTCCGTGTGGACTGGGGTGGTCCAATTTCTAAGGTTAGAATTCCAACTCATGGGTATGAAAGTTTGCAAAAATAGATTCATAATTTCTATGTGCTTCAGTTTCTTTGGAGGAAAAATCAGGGATGAAAACCACCCCTGCCTCATTGGATTAACAGAATTTACCTATGTGTCAAATAGAGTTGTACTAGCACTCAGTAAATGTTAGCTATTATTATAAATTCATTATTTTCTCTTCAGTTGTGTTAAAAAATTGTCCCCAAATGGTTTTTTGAGGCATAATTTACACAGAATAAAAGAAGCAGATGGATGAGTATTGATATTTATATGAATCTCTGAAAGTACCACTGTAAATAAATATTGGAAAGATAGCCCCCAGAAAGTTCTTCCATGTACTTCTCCAACCAGGCCTCCCCAAACTTGCTGATCATTGATCTCATTTCCACCATGATGGAATATGGTGCCTGTTTTTGGCTATCCTATAGGTGGAGTTACACAATATGTACACTTTTATGTCTGGCTTTGTCTCAACCCAGTGCTTCTGTGTATTATTGGTTGTATCAGAAGTTTAGTATTTTATTCTCCTGTGTAGTATTCCATTTTTCAATCTAGCACAATACTGTTTAGTGATTCTCCTGTTGATGACAATGAATGGCCTTGAACAGTCATGTACAAATCTTCTGATGGGCCTCATCTCTTTTATGTAAACCCCTAAGAATGGATATGTCTTTAGCTTTTACCTTCAACACCTATATTTTTTCACTGCTATGTGCAGTTGTTACTTTCTCAAATAATTGTGCATAATTTCATATTGCTGTCTTTGGGTGGTAATATTATTTGTCTTTTTCACTCCTGAAATTATATAAGGATATTTATTTTATATTTGTGTCCAGAAGTTCCTATAGTTTATACATTTCTAAAGTGTTGGTTTTTCTTTCCTAACTTAGCTGTGGTTTTTGAAAATGAGATTGTACTTGCTGTGACATTACCTGGGTAAACCTAATGGGGTCTATTAAGAGGATTTTTGTTTTTTGATAGAAAGTCTTGATTTTGTTTCTGTCAAGCAGAGGCCTGAAACTATTTTAAATTAATTTATTTTGCATGATTATGGGTTCTTCAGATTTCTCAGTTGGTGTGATTTTGAACCTTACACGTCCTTGAATGCCAGTTAATAAATCTGCAATCTAAGTTTTCCCCTCACCTCACATCCATGGTTTAGATTGATTTCTTTGCTATCTACTTTTACTGAGCAGGGTAGATTTTTGTTTCTAGCCATTTTTTTCACTGAGGGTATGATCTTTCATAGATCCAAGCCTTGTGTGTGGTTTCTGTTACAGTTTCCTATTTTGTATGGATCAAAGTCCTCTATTAAAAAATTCAGTTGGGCTGTTGTAGCCCAACACCCTCAATTCCCCGCCACCATTTTTACTACTTTCTTACTACTCTGTACACAAGACCCTGCTTTCTTTTCAGTCTCTGAAAGCATTTTTCTTCCCAAACTACTCATTTAGAAGAAATATGCCTCATATTTGATGCATAATTGTAAGCGTTTTGACAGGAAGAAAATATTGCTAGAACATGTCTGTTAGAATACAGTTTGCATTGGTATCAAATGGAAACATACATCTTACTTTCAAAAAAGTGGCACAAAAGGCATTGCTGGAGCTTCAACCTTCAACCTTGTCAGAATCCTTGGTGAGGGCAAATGGAATATTGAGATTATGCTGGTGAGACAAGATGACGGTCCAAGTTAAGGATATGGGCAGGGAGAGGAAGGGATAGACTCTGCGTTGTAGGATGTAGGGCCCACTGGACCTGGGAACTGAGTGGGTATTGTTGAGATGATGAGTGAGACAAGAGAGTGAGGATGGCTCTGGTTTTCTGACTTGGATAATGACATTGCCAAGAAAATTAGAAAATTGGAATGGTTCATTCCCATTAACCATGGGTGTGCTATGGACTTGGGCTCCCCCATTTACATGAACAAGCCCTAACCCTCAGGGGGATGGTATCTGGAGATGGGGCTTTAGCGAGGTAATTAGGGTTAAATGAGGCCATAAGGTGGGACCCCCGCATTGAGATAAGTGATTTTGTAAGTCGAGGAAGAGAGACAGATTTTTCTCTCTCTACCATGTGAGGGCATAGCACGACCATTTGCCAGCCCAGAAACAGAATAGGCAGGCACCTTGATCAGTATGTCTCAGCCTCTGGAACAGTGAGAACTAGATTTCTGTTGTGTAAGCCACTCAGCCTATGGCATTTTGTCATAGCAGCCTGAGCAAACTCATACATTGTGTGTATATGTGTTTTTTCCTATCTGATGTCCTTTGGTTTGTTTGTTTGCATAAATCCACGTTCTTATCCATCTTACAAGGGGAATCTCAGAACATCTTTTTTTTTTTTTTTTTTTTTTTTTGCCATTTCTTGGGCCACTCCCGTGGCATATGGAGGTTCTCAGGCTAGGGGTCTAATCGGAGTTGTAGCTGCCAGCCTATGCCAGAGCCACAGCAATGCAGGATCCGAGCCACATCTGCGACCTACACCACAGCTCACGGCAACGCCGGATCGTTAACCCACTGAGCAAAGGCAGGGATCAAACCCGCAACCTCATGGTTCCTAGTCGGATTCATTAACCACTGCGCCACGACGGGAACTCCAGAACATCATTTTTATGCCAACATCTTTCATGCTTCCACACAACACTGCCACATACGAATCTCTCTCAGGATTTACTGGTGAAACTCTCACGTTTCCTCCCTCACCCTGTCCCCTGCCATAGACCCTCTCTGATCGCACAATCCCGTTAAGGACCTATTATGGGATGGGCACATCTCAGACTCCGATAGGAACATAGCCATCACTGAATTGTCACATGCAGAACTCCCCAAGGGCAGAGTTCACTGGGGTCTGCTGCTGGTCATCTTTCTGACACACTCCTCCCTTTGACCTCTTTTTTCCCCTGTTCTAACTTGAGAAGGATGAGAATAAAGTTTAAGTTTGAGGGAGAGGAGTTCCCATCGTGGGTCAGTAGTTAACGAATCTGACTAGGAACTGTGAGGTTGCGTGTTCGATCCCTGGCCTTGCTCAGTGGGTTAAGGATCTAGTGTTGCCGTGAGCTGTGGTGTAGGTTGCAGACACAGCCACATTGCTGTGGCTCTGGCGTAGGCTGGCGGCTACAGATCTGATCAGACCCCTAGCCTGGGAACTTCCATATGCTGCGTGAGTGGCCCTAGAAATGCCAAAAAGACAAAAAAAAAAAAAAAAAAGTTTGAAGGAGAAAGGAAATGTTTTGCCCTCCTAGTCTGGGCTGCTTATCTCCAGCTAGCATACGTGGTAAGTGCTATTCTGCTTCCCGTTGCATTATTCCTGGTGTGTTTAGTTCATAGAACACAAAGCTGATGGTAGAGCAGAATACAGGCATTGCAATACAATCGGAACTGTGTCTCAGTACTAATGAGTGTATTTTTGAATTCTTTATTATTTTTGATCTTTTTCTGTTCTTTCATTATTTTATTTCTGTGAGCTGTTGCTTTACTAAGATTGTAAACTCATGAGGGAAAGGGGAAAGGTTTTTTCCATATACTGTATATTTTAGCCAGCACCAAACATTTTAGTTACAGCCCCTCAAGAAATCTTCATTAGGTTAGTTTTGATTGTGACCAATACCAGTAACGGAAGCAGCATTTCTAAATGATGCCATTGTAATTTGCATATTTGAAAGTGATGGGTTCACTGATTCACCGTAGCAATGGAAAGATGGGTATAAAAGTGTGCTGTGGGGCCAAAATGCAGGCCAAGGAACACATGCATAGGACATCCTATCAACATCTTATCTGATTTTTTTGATCTACACTTCAAAAGGTACAGCAAAATGTCATTGTAAAGAAATGTATGATGCCAGATCACGGGTGTTCCCTTCTCTTGTCATAGAAAATACATGCGATGTTTTCTTAAACTACTTTAGTATCTGGAATGCTCATTTTTCTTTGGAGAAAATGAAAGCCACTTAACTGTGATTCATTTTTTTCTAATGCATAATTTTGATCAGGTATATCTCTTTAATCAAAGGCTTCCTGTGGTTGACATTATATACTTGAAGCTCTTTATGGTATTTTAATTTGTTTTCCTCTAGAAGAAAGATTCTAGTGCCAAGAGTTTATTTGGAAAGTACAGGAAGCACTGCTAAGGGAATGGCAAGTAGTTCCTGGAGGCAAGTATGTTTTAAAGCCAGCTACCATCGTGGACACCTGGGGATTTGCTCCATGGGGAAACTCTTATCTCAGTCAGAGAATGAGTGAGGTGCAATCTCCACCTACCCCCCTCAGCTGCTGGTTGAGGGCTACTCTCCAGAGGTGCTGGTATTTCCAAGGAGCACAGACTAGAGCACAGCAACCACAGCAGTTTCAGAGAAAGGCTATGATAGAGATAAATATGCTGGCGATGGGAAGTCATCAGGATAGTGAGAAATTATAAAGCCTGCAGATAATGCTAAGCACCGACAGCATCTCCTCAGCAGCCAGGTCTCTGGCCCCTGCCCAGCTCCCTCTGCATAGTGAATCCTGTATTATACACTTGAAAGTATTTTCTAGAGGATTACATTAAAGAATGTTAAGACGCTAAGCACAATTCCTGGTGTGTTTCAGATAGAAAGTTGTTTTCTTGTTTTTTATGTTTTAAATTTTATGGCCACACCCACAACATATGGAAATTTCCCCAGCCAGCGATTGAATCCAAGCCACCACTGGAACAACCTACACAGCAGGCCCAGCAACGCTGGATCCTTTAACCCTCTGCGTCCAGCCAGGGATCTAACCTGCACCTGCTGGCAACCCAAGCCGCTGCAGTTGGATTCTTAACAAGTTGTTTAATTTCCTTCCTTCTCAATTTAATTTCTATGCTTTCCACATTTTCCCCCTAAATTTTTACTTATGGATATGTATTCTGTATTTGATCTTGACATTTTTCTGTAGATCTTGTTTCCACCAGTAGATTTCAAATTCCTTGAGACCCAGGTTTATGTGTTTTTTTTTTTTTAATCTTTGTAATTTCCATAGCACCTGGCACATTGTCTTGCCTATAATTTCATTTACATAGTGTTTAATAAATATTCTTGAATGGACCTGAAATGAAGGATGTGTCTGATTTAATGACTCTTGTATTTACATAATTTTCTGATAACCAGTCATCAGGTTCAGATTCAAAATACAAAACTAATATACAAATAGAAAATCTGGCAGTAACAAAATTCAGTTGAGGTATAACACCACTTCCATTTCAAATCAAATTTAGATGTAGTTTCAGGGTAATAAGCTGAAGTTACAATTTTTAAGACAGAATTTGTGCCTACTTTTAGCAAATCTTTGAGTTGATTTGAAGAGGAAGTAGTGTCGCACCAGAACTAATCCTGGGGCCACTAAACACCAACATTGAAGAAGAATAAAAGCTTGCATCTACCTTGATCCTTATCTGTGGCCTTATTTTCTACTCCCAAACTATAAAACCATTTCCTATTCTGTCCCAAAGGAGGGCACAATCTTTAGGGCATTAGCCGGCTGTGGCCTCCTTTGCCTGGCAAAGCAATAAAGCTTGCTGGGGTCAAATCCGAGCTGTAGCTGCCGGCCTACACCACAGCCACAGCAACACCAGGTCCAAGTCGCGTCTGCAACCTACACCACAGCTCACGGCAATGCTAGGTCCCCAGCCCACTGAGCAAGACCAGGGATTGAACCCGTGTCCTCATGGTTGTTCGTCGGGTTCGTTACCACTGAGCCATGATGGGAACTCCCAGTTTTTTTTTTTTTTTTCTCTTTCACCTAAAACTCTGTGTCCGTGTTTCTATTGGGCACTGGTGTAGTTTCAGCAACAATAGTAGTGGTAATAATATACTCTTGGCATTTTTTTCAATGAATTATCCAACATAATATATTCTCTCTCTAATGCCCTAGTTTTTCAAACCCTTCAGCTTCCTCTAACTATTCCTTCATGGTTGTGTGTGGCTATTTCCTCACTTCATCTGGTTTCTGCCAATATCTGAATTTCTATGTCTTCCTTTGAGGAAGATAAAACTAAATCCATTAAGGTATGCTCAGGAATTACCTTTCTTCACAGAGAGTTTATTTCATATATATATATTAAATATATATATATTTAAATGCACAGTCTGTGCCTTGCTATGCTTAAATCTTGGGCTTTGTAAAAAATTAATGTTGCATAGGTGTTTACTACATGTAAACGGTTTATTCATTTTCCTTAATAGATCATGGGGCATGAAATTTTAAGCCTAGAAAGAACATTAAAGGTGATTTATGTATTGTACCTATCTTTTTTACAAGCTGTATCTAAACATATTTAAAGTTTTATATACATATTAGCTGTACTAAATATGTATATATATATATATTTTAACTTAGAATTAATATAGCATGTAGCCATAGATTTTCATTTCTATGCCTCAGTGAACCATTATGGATTTGAAAAAATATTACAAGCAAACTCCAGCACATAAAAAGACACAATTCCTCGTGGCAATACTGAGATTGCACTGAAGTAACACATTAATACATTGTGGATGAAAATTTTAGCTGAGACAACCTTTCTGGACTTTGGGTACACTGTACCAAGCATTTTAATAATGTTGTTTTGTATTGATTTATTAATATTATGTCTAGAAAGTGATCTTAGGAGGTGACGATTCAGTCACTATTCAAGGATGAATACAGAAACTAATATAAAGCACATTTTATCATAGGAAAATATAGACTAATGAAAGTTCATTAAAATTCTAAGTGTCTAACAAAAGATGAATGATTAAATGCATGTTTTAGTCATATAATGCAATAATGTTACAGTGAAAAAAACCCATGCTTTCAAAAATATTTAATGATGGGGATACACATGAAAGAAAATTGTGTCAGAAATGTGAACTTGATTTTGTGGGTGAGTGAGCATGTAATTGTCTATATTCACGCAGTGTCAAAATGGGATTATTTCTGTCTCCAATTAACTCAGTCATTAAAAGGGCAATAACCCAGTAATAATGCATAAATACTCGTGTATTCCAAAGTAAGGTGCCACTTCATGTACATGGGCTTGCCAAGAGTTAATGACAGTCCGCCTAATACATTCATCAGCATACAAAATGGTTGAGATTAAAAGAGGCTGAGGGAGTTCCCATAATGGCTCAGTGGTAACGAATCTGACTAGTATCCATGAGGTTTCGGGTTTGATCCCTGGCCTCTCTCAGTGGGTTAAGGATCTGGCGTTGCTGTGAGCTGCAGTGTAGGTCGCAGACTCAGCTTGGATCCGGTGTTTCTGTGGCTGTCGTGTAGGTTGGTTGTTACAGCTCTTATTCAACCCCTAGCCTTGGGAACTTCCATAAGCCATGGGTGTGGCCCTAAAAATAAAATAAAATAAAATAAAATAAAATAAAATAAAATAAAATAAAATAAAATAAAATAAAATAAAATAAAATAAAATAAAATGCAAAATAAATAAATAAATAAAAGAGGCTGAAGAAATGTATGTGGAGAAAGTTGCTGGTGTGCGACAGCATTTTTCCTTCTCTCCTCCAAATCCTGTGAGGATGAGATGAGGGCAAGGGTGTCACCCTCTTGCCTCAAGTGAACTGAAGGAAACTTTGAGAAAACCAGTCAATGATATCCTTCCAATTATTCAAGCCCTAAAGACCTTGTTTCACTTGATGCCACTCTCCCTTGCATGCCCTGCACACAATCCATCGGGAAATTCTTATCAGTATATTCAAAACATATCCCGTGTCTGATCATCCCCCACCCCCACCCTCCCTGCCTCCCCAAGACCCATCACCATCATCTCTCACCTGTGTTATTGCAAAAGCTCCTCCGATTTCTTTGTCTCGGCACTTGCTCTTAGACTCTATAACACAAAAGTCAGTGCAATCTGTTAAAACACGTCAGAGTATATTACTGTCCTGCTCAAAACCCTCATGGCCTCCATTGCATTCAGAGCAGAGTAGAAATCTCCACAAGCCCTATAGAACCTAAATGTTCTTCTCTACCTCTGCAACCTCACTTAGCGCAGCCTTCGCCCTTCCCTTGATCACGCCAAGTCTTTTAGCAGTTTGCTCCTTAGCCCTTTTTTCTCCAGCTCACAAGGTACATTCCCTCTGTGCACCTGCCACTTACTATTTCCTCTGCCTGAAGGTCCTTATTGCCTTTACTATGTGGCTTCCTGTCTCTGCTCCTTGTGTTTGTTTAGACATATGCCCCCTTTTCAGGGAGAACGCCCCTCATCTCCATGCTTAAAACTGTAAGCTCTATACTCATCTTGGCTCTTCTGATCCCCCCCACCCTATACTATTTTTTTTTCTTTTTTCTTTTTGTCTCTTTTTGCTATTTCTTGGGACGCTCCCGCGGCATATGGAGGTTCCCAGGCTAGGGGTCGATCGGAGCTGTAGCCACCAGTCTATGCCAGAGCCACAGCAACGCGAGATCCGAGCCACGTCTGCAACCTACACCGCAGCTCACGGCAACGCCGGATCGTTAACCCACTGAGCAAGGGCAGGGACCGAACCCGCAACCTCATGGTTCCTAGTCGGATTCGTTAACCACTGCGCCACGACGGGAACTCCCCTATTTTTTTTCATAACATTAACTACATACCATATAATTCACTCTCTGCTTAGTGACTATGTCCTCATTCATCTGAGACAGATGGGTTTATACCTAATGTTATGATATAATTAATTCAAGCTTTCTCTGATGCTATCTTTCTTACTTCTCCCTCTCAAAAATGTCTCGGCCTGATTAATCTATAAAAACAAATATTTGGGGGGGTTCCCTGGTGGCTCGGTGGGTTAAGGATCCAGTGTTGTCACCACTGTAGCTCCAGTTGGTACTGCGGTGAGGGTTTGATCCCTGGCCCGGGATGTTCCTCATGCAGTGGGGGAGACCAAAAGAAAACAACAACAACAAAACAAACAAACAAACAAACAAACAAACAAAACAAACAAACGTTCTTGTCTGTTTTGCTCATAGTTCAAGAACAGTGGTTCCCAAATGATAGATGCTCGGCAAATACGTGTTGAATGAATAGGAGAACTAATTGAGGAGCACAATATTTTTTCCATGAAATTTGGAGGAAAATAAGGGTTTGATGTTTGAGCCATACCTGCAAAACTCAGAGGCAGTGGGCTATGGCTGGAAAAAAGAGAGGTGATACTCTGGGAGCAGCCACTCTTCTACTGGGGACCTGACCCAGGTCCTGTGTCTCACAGACCAGAGGTGGGAGACGAGGGGAGGAGCTGGCTGGGGGTCACTGTTTCATTAGTACCCTCCATTGTATATTCCAAGTCATCACATGGAACTATTCTTGGGGTTAGAAGTGTCCTGAGATATTTTTAACATTTCTGACTAGAGGACTGTAGAATTAGTCTGAGATTTCCCCTAGGAGTAAGAACTAGCCTACTGAGTTCTGGTTGTGGCTCAGTGGTTAATAAACCCAACTAGTATCTATGAGGATGCAGGTTTGATCCCTGGCCTTGCTCGGTGAGTCAGGGATCCGGCATTGCCATGAGCTGTGGTGTAGGGTGCAGATGCAACTCCGATCCCGCATTGCTGTGGCTGTGGTATAGGCTGGCAGCTACAGTTTGGATTCAACCCCCAGCCTGGGCACCTCCATATGCCATGGCTGTGGCCCCAAAAAGACAATAAAAAAAAAAAAAAGAAAGAAAGAAAAGAGAGAACTAGCCTATTGATATTTAAAAGGACAGGATCAGAGATAAGGGGAAGAAGAAAAGTATACTATGCATATCCTTGTTTACAACTGTTCATAAGTTGATATTTAAAAGTATAATCCAGGGAGTAAGACAAATTTGATTTGAATGTCATTTCTGCACCTTTATAATTGCGGGACTTTAGTCAAATTTCTTGTCCTCCCTATGTTTCAAATCACAAATGAGACAATACATTTATAAGGGAGTATTTTTCACACTTTTATTCAACAGGATCTCTAAGAATTTGCCTATCTACCTATCTATCTATCTAACCAGTTAACTTGGTTAAACGAGAAATTTAAAAAAATACTATAAAACATTATTTTCTTTATGGTAAAAGAAGGAAAAAATATATTCGTCCGCTTTGGAATTATTTTAGTATCCGCTTAGTACTTCTGCAGTTCAGAAGACCCATGCCCTATCTTTCATGGCCCATACACGTGGGAAGTCAACAGTGACACAATAAACTTATATCTATTAGCTGGAAACAAATCACTTTACCCTTAAGGTGCTAATGGCAAATTAGAGGAGAACTAGTATCTTCTGTATTATGCTTTTGAAATCATTACCATTAGCCTCTTTTAAAAATCAAACACAGGAAAGATTACTATTATTTCTACAAGAATTCCCTTAAATATGTGTCGTAAGATTCATGGAGAAATTTTCAACTTAATAATTCAATCCTTTATAATAAGCTTGGGATAGGCATTCTTGTGTGGCACAGATGGCTTAGGGATCTGGCATTGTCACTGCTGTGGCCTGGGTGGGATCCCTGGTATGGGAACTTCTACATGTCACAGATATGGCCAAAAAAAAAAAAAAAAAGCTGATTGCTTGAATCTTCTTTACTTGCTCTGGGTATGCACTCAAAGAGTAAAAACGAATACAAAAAGCATTTCAGTGATGTCTATTTTAGAAAGGAAAAGCATAGTTTTTGAGAAAAAATAAGTCTTATTCAGCAAGCATTCCACTTTAGATTCTAAGGGGGGGCTTCATGTCCTTCGAAGCTGTTATTTCTTGATTAGAAAGGGGTCTGTTTTGCCTGGAATCTAGTGTTTTCCAATACAGGCTCTCTTTAAAAATAGCAATTCCTTCTAGAGGTTCCCATTTTTAGGAGCAGCTCTCAGCTAGACACAGTGGGAGCACCTTTAGCCCGCTGCTAGACACAGTGGGAGCTAACTGGGATCTGGTTTGACACCTGCTTGCAAGCTGGTGATGTGGTGAGTGACAGGAATGCTCCTGCTGGCTTCCTTCCCTTCTGCCTTAGTCGTCCAACCCCCTCCACACACCACTGTCACACCTCAGCCTTCTGTCCTTGACTCTCAGCTCACTGCTGAGTGAGGCAACAGGATAACCAAGTTCAGCTAAGACATTAACATGACACTGGAGCTTTCCTACCCATACATGTCAATTGCGGAGAAGCATGTCCCCATGACCTTGAGGAGCTTAAAATCTGATGATGTCTGTCCAGTTTAATCTAATTGCTGAGACGGCTATTTTGTAATAATAATTCTAAGAAATTCTTGGCTGAAATTTCTGCAGGCATGCTTTACATCATAGGCTTTGGGGAACTAGGTCAACCATTTGTTTTTCTTTTGAAGCAGATTCCAAATGGTTTTCCTAGGAAATTCTCATCTTTTCCTAGGACACTTCCTCAGACAACTTTTGGTCAAGCTTTTTAGTTTTCATTAGAGATTCATGAGGTACTTTAGAGCAACTGAAACGCTGAAAAAGCAATCTGATTAATTTTAGTTTACTCTGTTCTTCTCAGAGTTATTTTTCAATGTTTCCATGTAATACTTATAAACATCCAACAGAATTAGTATTCGGAGGAACACTTAGGAAAATTATGCTGTGAACACAATACACACTTTTCCTTGGGAAACTTTTAGAGAGCTACCTACTTGTACTTCATGGTGTTGGTTCTATGTAGAATTCCTTTTGGTGGATCCTACTTTGATGTTATGCAGTTAGCCTACCATGAGGGACGATATAAAAAGAGATGAAAAAAAAATCATTAGGTTTAGAGAGGTTGAGTAACATGCCTTAAACGCAGTGAATTAGGTTTTGATTGCTGCATATAACAATAATACTACATACTTAGCAGCTGAAAATCCCATACGTTATTTTGAAATTTTTTAAATTATAGTTGATTTACAATGTCGTGTCAATTTCTGCTGTATAGCAACGTGACCCCATCATATGTGTATATACATTCTTTTTCTTATATTATCATATTATTGTCTCACAGTTTCTGTGGGTCAAAATGTAGGGCATGACTTAGTGGAGCCTCTGTCTCAGGGTCTTACCAAGCTGGAATGAAGGTGCCAACTGGTTCTGCAGTCTTATCCGAGACTCAGCTGGACAAGGGTCCACTCTCAGGCTCATTAGCAGCATTTAGCTTCTTGTGGATAGGTAGGCTGAGGGACTCAGTTTCTTATTGCTGTTGGCCAGAGGCCTTCTCAGGTGCTTGACACATGGGTCTTCTGAATATGAGCACTTGGTTTCTCAAAATTAAGGAAGAAACAAAGAGGTATTCTTCTAGCCAGATAAATTACAGTCTCATAAACTGCTATCACAGAAGTGATAGCTCATCACCATTGTTACATTATACTGACTAGAAGCCAGCCAGAGTGCCCTCTCACACTGAAATGTAGGAAATTATGCCGGGCATGGGCACCAGGAAGTGGAGATTTTGGGGTAGCCACAAAGCTATTCGTGGATTCTAGAAACTTAGTGTCAATCCATATATGACTCCAAAACTATGTCATTTAGTATCCAACTACAGAAAAAATAGGGAAACCTTAGCCCCACATTTGCTTCTCTAACCTTTCTGAGGTTCTCCCCTAAATTCCACAAATCCTATTTATTGAGGATCTCAACTTTGGCCCATTTTCATCAGGACCCCATGTTCTGAACACATCTCTCTCTCTATCATTCCCCAGGCAGGCCCCAATCAAAACATTTTTCTGATATTTGTCTTCTTCTTAATTCCCTAACCTCACATTAAATTGAGCAAAGGAGTATGTTCTAAGAAGTGCAATTGTTATTCCACTATATAACATATTTGCATGCTATGTGTATTGTGTTTACTCCAAATAATAGCTCTAAAGATGAAACTTCTTATCAATATGAAATCTCTGCTAATTTATAAGACCATGTTTGTCATGGCATGTGTGAGAAGCATGTAAGATTTCTGACTCACTTGCTTTATCTACCCCTGCATGTTTCCCCATCTTTCTTCTCTGTAATTTTGAGCCAAGAGGGCCTAGAATTGAAGTACAATGAGCATATTAGCCACTATTTATTTATTAAATGATTTTTATTGTTTCCGTTATAGTTGGTTTACAGTGTTCTATCATTTTTCTACTCTAAAGCAAGGTGACCCAGTCACACATACATATGTACATTCTTTTTTCAGCTCTTTGTATCAGTGAGACAGGTCATTCAAGGCAGGAATTAAAATTGCTAAATCACATGCTATTAGTCTTATCCTTCTGTAAACCATACCTCAATATACAGCTTTCAGAAGACAGTTCTTGGGTTGTAAGAGCAACAGTGAACCACAGACTGTATGGACCAGGACATAAGGACCCCTGAAATGTAGCCACACAGGTCCAAAATGTAGTCAATAGGAAATCTTTACTGTAAATTTGTCAAAGTTAAATTTTATAAGTAAATGAAATGCATAGGAAAGGAAAACAGGAAAAGGTTCCAGAAAGATTAAATGGGTTGAATAGTATTGAAGCACCGGAGAAGTCTGGGAATGGCAGAAGCCAATGTGTTTTCCAATAAATTAAATATAAGTAAATCTTGCAGAGAGCGCTTTGAATGGCATTGCTTTTTGGCTAAGAAAGAATGTGTAACATTGTAAAGATTGTGCTTATTGAATTTTAAACTCCATAAATTTCATAAAAGGTGGCTCTTTCCTCATCATCTCAAAGGAAATAGAAATGGTTTATATTATAAATATGTTCCTGCATTCAAACACATTTCTAAAGAGAAAAAGAGCTGGGCTGTGGCAATTTTCTTCCATTATACAGTGTTACTTTGCTTATTGTGAACTTTCAAAAATCTTTATATATTGTATCCTTTGAATTCTATCCACAAAAAGGAAAATGTTTATTTGGAATAGAAATGCCATTAACTATAATCCGCTCTCCTTCCACCTTTCCAAACTCATCTCTTTGTATTTCATACTACCCACCCTACATTCTAGATACATCCCAGTACCATCTGTTTTGTGAACCTGTTTTGCCTTTTCTATAATACCTACCTCATCCCTAGCACAATGCCTGGCACATGGAAAGTATAACTGTTTTACTGAATGTCTCAGGACAATTGTGTCCTTTTTTTGTATCTTTTTTTTATTAGAATATAGGCGATTTACAGTGTTATGTCCATTTCAGTCATAATACACACACACACACACACACACACACACATGCATTCTTTTTTCTTATATTATTTTCCATCACACTCTATCTTAAGAGACTGGATATAATTCCTTTGCTATACAGCAGGACCTCATTACTTATCCATTCTAACTGTAATAGTTTGCATCTACCAACCCCAAATTCCCCGTCCATCCCACTTCCTCCTCCTCCCCCTCCCCTTGGCAACTACAGGTCTGTTCTGTATGTCTGTGAGTCTATTTCTGTTTTGTAGATAGGTTCATTTGTGCCGTATTTTATTTATTTATTCATTTTTGCTTTTTAGGGCTGCACCTGCAGCATATGGAAGTTCCCAGGCTAGGGGGCAAATTGGAGTTACAGCTGCTCGCTTACACTACAGCCACAGCAATGGGGGATCCAAGACACGTTTGTGACCTACACCACAGCTCATGGCAACATTGGATCCTTAACCCACTAAGTGAGGCCAGGGATTGAACCCGCATCCTCATGGATACTAGTTGGGCTCGTTATCACTGAGCCACAATAGGAACTTCCCATTTGTCCCATATTTTAGAATTCCATATATAAGTGATATCATATGGTGTTTGTCTTTCTCTTTCTGACTTACCTCACTTAATAGGGGAAGTACATCCTGCAAATGGCATTATTTCATTTTTTTGTAGTATGGCTTGTAGTATTCTATTGTGTATATGTACCACATCTTCTTAATCCATTGATCTAATGATGGACATTTAGGTTGTTTCTATGTCTTGGCTATTGTGAATAGTGTTACTATGAATGTAGGGGTGCATGTATCTTTTTGAATGGAACTTTTTTTCCCAGATATGTTCCCAGGATTGGGATTGCATGATCATATGTTAGTATCCTTTGACTGCTCTGTCACACATAGCTTTTCTATTTAAATCTTACCAGTCATCTTAGGCTGGGCTCAAATGCCTTTTTGTCTCAAACCTGACCTCCCATTTAGGATGTTACTCTCTCTTCCTTGCCCCACAGCATATAGGTTGACAGTATCAAGCATTTAATTTCCATTTGTGTTGAGGGAAACTTCAACCAGAATTTAGGGAACTACTCTGGAATTTATGATGAACTAGTAAGTGTTTGAAATCAAATTGAGTTTGTTTAATATTTTAGTTTCTAGCATTAGGCCTCATATCAGCTCTCCACGTTCCTGTATTTCATTATGTATTTAACAGGGTGATAATCTGTGCTCCCTTTTATCTTAAAACATGTTTTAAAAATGTTACCTTCCTCTTTCCCCCATCAATGTGTTGGAATTTTTTGTAAAGTTGGTATTCATTTGATCTGCTCCTGTTGGACAAGAGAGTTAATTCCAGTTTTATTCTAAGAGCAAAACAGAATAAATGCTCTTCCATTTGTGAACATGTTCATGAGTAGGTGGTCATAGTTTACTTAGACTTCAAAAGAAAAATATAACATCATAACTCTGAAATTAGGGTCAGATCCTTCCTTATAATGTCTGTATGAGAAGCAATATAGTAGTACATTTTGAAGTATGAATTTGGAGAGAGACTGCCTGAGTCTGAATCCCAGATCTATTATATATTAACTGTGTCAACTTAGATAAATAGGGATGACATTTTAAGAATTTTCTTTTTTGTGTGTTTTTCAATTAGGACTGGCCACAGGAGAAATTTGTACCTCCTTCCAGGTGTGGTAGGTATCATGACATCATTAAAACCTACCAGAAAATTGAGACTTAGAATAATCTGGAATCACTCAGAATCTCAAAGGGCCAAAGCTACAAAAGGAAAAAAATTATGGTTTTTTGGTAGTAAACACTGCCGAAACATCTTTTTTTAATCATCAAGTTTGTAGATGTCTCCTCCATCATATAATACATGCTCCTTCAGTTCATCAGATTATCTCAATTATCTATCATCTTGTACCCCCCATACTGCTCAGGACAGTGATTCATACATAGAAAGTGGAATTTCTTTGAATATGATAGAATTAAAATAGAATAATATGGCTACAATATTTTAATGGTGCTTCAATCATGCACATTTAAGTTTCCTAGGGAAGAAGTAGGGAATCTCATTTTTCTCTCCTAAGAAATCTAAGGTAGGCAGTCCAGAGCAGAGATGCTCTTTCTGCCTTCCTGCTTTTCCATTCTTTCTATGCTGTTTTCATCTTCATGATCATCACACTATCATAAGGTGCCTGCCCTGCCTCCATTCTCCATACCTGTTTCTGGCAGGGACCTAACAAGGAGGCAAGCAAGGAAACCTTTCTAGGAAAACCACAAAAAAAACCAGATTTCTATTACTCATTGTCTTGAAGCATAATCCATACTCATCTCCAGTTGCAAAACAGGATAAGAAATGTAGTTTTTCACTCAAACACACCGCCATCTGGAACAAAATAGGAATTTGGTTAGTAAGGCAGCATGGGAAAGTGGCTATTGGTAGGCAAATAGCCAAGTCCTTCATGAGCATAAAGGAAAGGCTTGAGCCAAATGATGCATAAAGGAGAGTGCTTTTGCTTTGAACTTGTCCTCTCCTTGAAGATCTCAGGTAACACTGTGAGGCTACCTGTGCTGGGGGAAACTCAATGCAGAAAGACATTAACAAGAAATCTATAGCAGTTAAGTGGAACTCACAGGATTAGAACTGTGGCTCTGCTAATGGTCAAGGAATGGAGGAGCCCATGATCATTGTTCAATAACATAACATCAGAATTCATATCAGATTTGACAATGTCAGACTTGATAATGGGATCATTGAAATCATTTGTAGCATTATCCTGGATAGGTGCTTAATTAATGAGGCAAAAATAATGTCTCAATTTTCCTAAATGTGGGGGGGATGTCTGTAGTGTTTGTAACATTCCGTATAAGACTGGAATTATGTATGGATTTGATGAAGGGCTCATTGTTTATCTCTTTCCCCTGGGGTGGTGAGTTTTTAGGTAAGGATCAGACATGATAGTTACTAAGTTTTGGCATCTTGGCTCAAAATTCACCCTTCTATACTTTGCTTTGTGAGATTGGGACTGTGCAGACAGCACTTCTCCTTGGCCAGCTTGCTCTCTGTTAGACCGCATTGATCAGAATGCCAAACAGAGACTGGAAGAAAAGAGGAGAGAGAATGGACTTCTTTTTTGTTTGATTCCTATTCCTGTCTGTACAAATCCAAATAGCATCTTCCACTCCAGCTGCATCTATTGAATCCAATAGCTGAAGTTGGTTTTAATTTTCATCCCCTCCCCCTCTCGCACCACCTTAATCAAGTCTCCTCATAGATACCAGCAGCAGCTAGGTGGTGCTCTGCAAAAATTGAGCCCTCGCTTGTGGGGAAGGATGCTCCCCAGACTTTTGAGTATTGGAGTCATCTGTGATGTGTTCCCTCCTTAGAGATCGGAGTGTGAGTTCAACAGGTACTTCAAGTTTCTACATCCTATTTACTTCTATCTGTTGTTTGACCAGCTCTGGAAGTGGCAGCAGCTTTCTCTAGTTGCTGTTTCTGTGTTATCTCAGTGTCCCCTTTTTGTCTTTCAGTCCTTCAGTACTGACTTAAACTATCCCTTAGAATAGGACTTTTGTTGTTATTCAAATAGCTGGTTTAGTCCTTGATTTCCTAACTGGACACTCACTGATATAATGAGCAAAGGTAAATAAGTTTTAGTGCTATATGTGATCTTTAATAAACACAGTGGGGAAAAAAAGAATGACCCCTAGCCAAAGGGAAGAGTAAGGCCCTTTTGTTTTGCAACATACCAGGCAGGCTGACTGAACTGCATGTTAACAACAGAGAAAAGGGAGATGGATCTGTTCCATTAGTTTCCCAAAGAATGTGGGCACATCCTTATACACTTAGGAAAGAACAACACTTCCCAGAAGGTTCAGTGGGACAAATATAAGTGAAATGGGCTGTGTGTACCTTGTTGCCTCAGACTGTCCCAAACAGGTGGCTATTCATTATTTTCTATTAATGGGGACAGCGAAGTCCATGTAAGGGCTGGGCTATCCAGGCACAAATGGTAATTTCAGCACTATCAGACTTGTACATTTCAAACACAGCACTAGATTCCAAAATGAAATTTCTGCACTTTAACTTCATGGCACCAGCCAGTCCATAAGCTTTACTAATTTAGGGGACATTTTGGTGTCCAAAGAAAGTCTCATCCAAAGTGGAGTCACCATGTCCCCAACCGAGATTATTCCAAGAACACATACCAAGTCAGATGATACCTGTTTATCCTTGTAAATTGCTAGAAGCCTTTCCCCACTAAGGTCATGCATTGGCCATGGGTATCAAAAGAGGCAGTTTTAATGTTTAATGCTGTAATGAAGTAGAAAATAGAGGCTAATGGTATCTGATGAAGCATAGGACAGAATTAAAATTAATTATATACGCATTGGTTATCTGCTGGCATTTCTGTAAATAATACTTTATGATAATCTTCATGTAAACTCGATATTTCTAAATAGTCATCTAACGATATTGAGTGTATGGCATGTAAAATAATTAATTTCTCATACTTTATAAAATTAAGAAAAATCATGAAATGAATAAAATGACTTAGAAGAGGTATAGTACATATCAGAAAAAGAGTCCAAGCTCAGCTCCTACTAGAAGGGGGATGTGGTCATATTAAAAGACTGCTGTCTTGGCCAATGGGGAGCTGCTGTGTAGCACAGGGAACGCTCCCTTTTAGTCTGTGAAAAGAATATGAAAAACATGGATGTGTGTATACATATAACTGAGTCACTTTGTTGTACAGAGAAATTATCACAACGCTGTAAGTCAACTATACTCCCATGAAGCTTTAAAAATAAAAATAAAGGATTGCTGTCTTCTGCTACGATCCTCAGGACAACTTGATTGCATAAACATGAAAATGTATTATTTTGACAAGAATAAAAGTAGTAAAGGTTAAAAAGGCAACAATATCAATTACAACAACCTCAATGTTAGTATACTCAAACCTTAAACACAAAATGCATCAACTTTTAAAGATTTCTGCAATTCTGCAATTCTGAACATTGTATTAGGTAAGTAATTGAATGTCCCTTGTGGAAAGGACATCTTTGCAATTTTAACGTGCATATTTATTGGAAGAAAAGTGGTCTTTGGGGGAAAGCTCTAAATATTTTCTCATTACAACTAAGAAAATCATTCAAAAGGCTATCAGAATATCTATAGTATAAGAAACAACTTCCTGAGTCTACAGTAAAAGTGATGAAGATACAAGGGTTGAAAATATAACAAATAAGTAGATAACTAGACCAAATCTTTGGGATGATCCTATGAATAATATGTATTTAAGAACAGAATCTTAGTCATGGTTCTTATTAGAGATATCCCTTTCTCTAATTTGAACTTCAGAGAAAAGAAGAAAAAGGGAAATTGATCTGGTTGGCAGTGATTTTTTTTCAGACCTTTTTTTTTTTTTTCCCTGCAGTGAAATTTTTCTAGAGGTGAAAATTCGTAATATGCAAAATGATTAAGATGACAGTTCTTCTAGGCCAAGGTCCAAGTTAGGTAGCAGATGGACCTGGCATCCCCCTGGATCATTCCCCTGTTCTATCAGTGCCTGACATCAAATAGCAAAGTGTAAAACCGGCCAGTTTAAAGAATGATTTCTAACTTTTCAACTCCCACTCTAGAAATTTCAGGGACTCAAATATCTGTTAAAAAATACAGCATAGGAGCTGACTAATTGAAAAAACAAACAAACCAAACCAAACTAAAAAGCAAACTACAGAGTCCCTGAATAAAAATGCTAGCCTGTTTTCTTCTTTTATCATTTTTATATGGAAGTGTATGAATCCAAGAAATGGTAAGGTTAAAAGGATTTCTTTTAATTGTATCTTTGTATGGAAATGTGAGATGAAGTTTTTTTAAAAATATATTTATCTGTGATGAATTTTCATGAAAAATCAAATCAAATTTCAATTAAAATTTAGCAACAGTCTAAACAGTTTCAGCCTATATTTTGGAATGTGTTAGGCATTTGAAAAGCAGAGACAAATTTTATTAAAAATAACATTTTCTTTCTTTTTCCTTCCTTCCTCCCTCCCTCTTCCTTTCTTCCTTCCTCCCTTCCTTCTTTGTCTTTATTCTTTTCATTCTTTCTCCTTCTCCCTCCCCTCCCCTCCTCTGTTTCTCACCCTAAGCAGGTGGGACTATGAATCAGGCAAGTGCCTCTACCATTACTTTTCTGCATGACTGTGAGTGGCTTGGTATCTCAAACTTGAGTTTATCTATCTTTGGAGAAGGTGCAATGATATTTTTAAAGCTATTCCCTTGCTCCCCTAAGATACAGGTTATTGAGGGCAGGAAGATTCTCTATACTTTGAGTCCTAATCTCTTTTAACTAGTTCCCAAGATCAGGGCTTCTGAGAACATTCTCTCAAGTTGGAATTCCCTTTGCTCCATTAGCATGTCCAAAATGTCTTTTATCCCTAGGACTAGTTCAAAAGTATTGAAACTATCAAATGATCCCTTTATTCCATCACTAATTCAAAGAATACTTATTGAGTACTCACTATATGGTAGGCAGTCTATAGTTGTTGGATTATGAAGGATCTAAAGAGTTAGAAATTTATCTTGAAAACCATAGATAGTTGCTGCAGGATTTTAAGCAGAACAATGACATAATTAAATTACAAAGCCATTTAGGAGATAATTGCAAGTATCTACATTAGCAATTTTTAGACAGTAACTATATTAATGGGGGTGTGAATAAAGAGGGTAGATTCCAAAAATATTAAGCACATAGTATGTACGGGACCAGATGATTGACAAAATGTGGCAGCGATGCACAAGAGAGGGAGAGTCCCAGCATTCCGAGGACACTAACTTGGTTGATTGGATGGATGGTGCCAGTTCAGGGAGCTATGGAGTTGAATATGAAGAACACACTTTAGGGAAAAGATGCTAGATTTTGCATTAGGCATCCTGGGACTTAAAAGTAGAAATGATCAGAAGCCATTGGATACACAAGTCTGGAACACCACAGAATCACTTCCATAAAGAAATCTTTCTAAGAGTTCCCGTCATGGTGCAGGGGAAATAAATCTGACTAGGAACCATGAGGTGGCAGGTTCAATCCCTGGTCTTGCTAAGTGGGTTAAGGATCCGTCATTGCCAGGAGCTGTGGAGTAGGTTGCACAGGTGGCTTGGATCTGGTGTTGCGGTGGCTGTGCCATAGGCTGGAGGCTACAGCTCCGATTCGACCCCTAGCCTGGGAACCTCCATATGCCACAAGTTAGACCCTAAAAAGACCCCCCAAAAATAAATAAATAAATAAATAAGAAATCTTTCTCGATTTGTTGGCTGGAAATAATCTTTCATTCCTCATACAACCATAGTCGTTTATATGTATGGCCCTGTAGCGCTTAACCACCATGCACTATATATTTAGATTATTTATATATATGTCATGTCTCCCTGATTAGCAAGCTCCTAGAGGCAGGGCCCATGACTGTTATTTTTATCCACCAAAAATGTCTAGAAAATGACAAGCATCCAAAATCATGTGCTAAATGATGGACAGACTTAGCCATCTCCCCGAAAATCTCCCCTGGAGATTTTATGAGAATCACCCTCAGAGTTTGTCCCCATTATTATTAATGTTTGCTTCCTGGTAGTTTGGTCACAGGGTTATTTTTTATTAGATGAATGCTTTGCATTATAATCAGATTATCTCCCACCAGCATCGCTGGCAGAACTAGTTGTTTGGTTGGCAGAATTCTATCATATACGCCATTTTTTCCCCCTTGCTTTGCATGCACAGAAGCAGAGGGGAAAGGCTCTTTATTCAGTTGAGCCGTCTTGGACATGGGCGGTACCACATTAATATTCTCAAGCTTTAGAAACAGCCAATTAAAGTCTCTCTCTTATAAAACAATCCTATGTAAGTGAGATCCATCTATATTTAAACAGTTACCTGGTACGCTTTTTCTAACACATATCATGTGTTTCTGAGTAGTAAGTTTATTGATGGTGGTACTTGAAGCCCAAACTAATGTTAAAAGGCTAGTTGTTGTTGTTGTTGTTTTTTAAATAGCAAATTCAGCTTTTTGGACGAATCTTAGCCAGCAGAAGCCTGCCAAGCTTCCGGATTCAGACGTTGCCATTTATTGTAACAGGGCTGACATCCGGAGCTGGTTAATTGATATGCACAGATTTAATGGTACATTAAACTGCTTTATTTATTTATTTATTTATTTATTTATTTATCTCTTTAGGGCTGCACCCATGGCATATAGAAGTTCCCAGGCTAGGGGTAGAATTGGAGTAGTAGCTGCTGGTCTACACCACAGCCACAGCAATGCCAGATATGAGCCTTTTCTGGGACCTACACCACAGCTCACAGCAACACTGAATCCTTAACCCACTGAGCAAGGCCGGGGATTGAACCTGTGTCCTCATCGATCCTAGTCAGATTTGTTTCTGCTGAGCCATGACAGGAGCTCCTAAACTGCTTTAATCACTGACTGCTTAGCTTGACATACCTAAAAAACTACAGATGTCACCCTGTAATCCTAACTCTCAAGCCTAGTATTCTGTTTATGACATTGGTATTGTGGGGTGTTTCTGTGGTAAAGTTTTCTTGAACATACTTAATCTCCGTGTTGTTAATACATCCACTAAGACCCAGATCAAGTGCCACCCTTCTGGTAAACAGTTTATTTTTCCTTCCAGTCTGGGCCAGGCACCAGTCTTTTGAGTTTCTATAACAACTAATGGTTATCCTTCTAATACGACTTATAGGCTTATTGATTTTGGACACTGAATTATGATTTTTTTTTTCTTTGCAGGGCTTCACCCAAGGCATATGGAAGTTCCCCAGCTAGGGGTCAAATCTGAACTGCAGCTGTTGGTCTACACCACAGCCACAGCAATGTGGGATCTGAGCTGAGTCTGTGACCTACACCACAGCTCACGACAATGCTGGATCCCCAACCCACCGAGCAAGGCCAGGGACTGAATCCATATCCTCATGTATAGTGGTCAGGTTTATTACTGCTGAGCCACGAGAGGAAGTCCTAAATTACAACAGTCTTAAGAGCTGGTAAGTATCTTTAATGTTGTATTTCCAGGACCTGGAAAATCACCAGGCATATAGTGGGTGGCACACTATCAAACAAATTAAAGAATATAAATTTTCAGAAATTTTAAATGCATTTGATTCACCAAAATTTGCTTAGAAACTACCATGAGATAAAACACTTTGCTTTGCATTGGTGTGGTTAAGGGGGTGGAAAATCACATACCTCTGTGTGTTCATTCCTGGGCTCCTAAACTCATGAGAAGCATAGGGCATCTCTTTTTTCAAGTTGAAGGACTTTGGAGTGAATTCTTCAGATACAGCTGAACCTAAGGTAGAAATAGTGACTGGGTAAGGGTAAACTGGACCAGTCAAGACAATCCACATCTGATTATCTCCTTTTGCACACCATGCTGTAGCAAGGCTATTTACATGGTTTTATCTTCAGCTCTTCCAAAAATTCCCAAAGTAGGGCATAATGCTGACTAAGAGTTATTGCTCAATAAAGGATGTAGGACGAACAAAGTATTTAATTTTAGGCTGGGAAATTAGTTCTGTCACCATTTCTACTGCTTTGTACCTTTCTTTTTTAATTTCGTGATGTCACTTCCTAGTAAACTTTATTGAAAAAACACTACATGTTCCTAGCTGGTCCAAGGGAGAAAGAGATTTTTTTTTTAACCCCCTCACTCAGAAAAACTACAGCAATAAAAGTACTGGGCTTGGTTGGTGTAGTGTCTGGTGGCAGTTGAATGAGTGACATTGCAACTTCAGCTGGAGAAGTGGGTGTATGTTGGGTGTGTGTGAGTGGCCGGGAGTGCACGTAGGGTTAAGGCAGATAAACATGAAGAGATATGAGAAGAGGGTTGAGAGAGTTGGGACTGCAGATTTCTTCTGATCTCTGATTTTATCCAATAAAATGTTGCTATTCAAATTAGAGTTTTCTCCAGATACATGTCCAGGAGTGGGGATGGTAACTTTATTGCGTTTTTTCTTAGGGGCTCTCTATACTATTCTCCATACTAGCTGAGCTAGTTTTCATTCCCACCAACAGTGTAGGAGGGTTCCCTTTTCTCCATACCTTCCCCAGCATTTATTATTTGTAGGCTTTGAATAACACTAACACGATATTTTAAATTAACTATACTTCAAATAAAAGAAAAAGATGGGGCGTTCCCATGATGGCTCAGCAGAAACGAATCTGACTAGCATCCATGAGGAGGCAGGTTCAATCCTGGGCTTCATGCAGTGGGTTAAGGATCCAGCATTTCTGTGAGCTATGGTGTCGATGGCAGATGCAGCTTGGATCTGGCATTGCTGTTGCTGAGGCGTAGGCCAGCAGCTACAGCTTCAATTCAAGCCCTAGCCTGGGAATCTCCATTCCTCCATATGCTGTGGGTGCAGCCCTAAAAAGACAAAAAAAAAAAAAAAAAAGAAAAAAAAAGATTGCTTAAAGGAAAGATTTTTAAAAAACCTATCTTTCATTATCATTATTTCATCTAAACCAGAGGTCACACATTTCTTAAAAAAATGAGCTGATTATCCAGAGACTAGCATGTAACATAAATGAGGGGAGCAGGCTAGGTGCAGGGCAGTAGGAAGAGGTGGGAACTTGGGCCAACTAGGAAAGACATGCAAATTCTTTCCAAAAGCATTCAAGTGCTTTCCGTTGTAACTCTCTATGGTAGAGGGTTAAACATAAAACAAACATCTGTAGAAAAATTTAGATCTCTGATGGACATTTCTGTACCTATTTGCAGGGTTCATCTCTTAAGATAACACACTTAAAATGACCACTTAAGATAATACTTATTAGCAATGTAATTATACCATAGTATTCCCCATGTCTCCATAGAAACTGCTGCTCCAGGACTAACCTTTTCTGTTTGTAGCACCATCCCTAAGGATTACCACCAGCAGGCATCTGGAGAAGCTCAGATCCCTCATCCAAGATCACTACCTTGTCATCTTTGAAACCACTTCTCTGATTAATCCTTTGCCAAGCACATCTAGAAATCAGTCCTTAGATGGTCCACCCCGCTAGCCAGCCAGACAAACCCTAACATGCTAGAATCTCCATTAAGGACCAACCTAATCTCCACTGAAGATATCGACTTAGATTGCCTGGATCCCTTTGTTAATAGATTACACGCATAGAAAAGATTATTACATGTTCTTTCAAACTGTTTAATAAGTTGTGCCGTTAAAAAGCATCAAAGGCATTCATGTGTTCTAGCACGTAACACTCCTATCAAAGTCATTACATATTAAAGTGACTATTTCCTGTAACCATAATGAAAGAGGCCAGCTCTTCCTCCAGATTACATAGAGGTTATTTATGATTTTTACATTCACTCTTTAGGGGAAAATCGTATCACTTGGAGCTTCCCAGCTATATCATTTAGCGTGTTGATTATAGGTCACCAGTCCTTACCAAGAGGAGCTGAATTCACCCTGGTGCGAAATTAACTGTGGATAACAATTATTGCCTACTGGAATTACAAACTATGAATTATGTTTCATCAGTTCACAATATATTCTAGTGGCATTCTTACAGGTACCAAGGAGCAAGTGCCTTGAACTTAGTAGGTTCTCAAAGAAATAGCTATTTATGGATTGATATAAGCTTCAATAAAGTGAATTCATTACTTTTTCCCTTTTCTCAAGTCAGTTTTGATGTAAAAAGCTGAAAGAACTTGATCCAGGTATTTTAATTAATATGGATCCCTTAGGTTCAGTCACATTTGTCTTTTTCATGGTAACCGGTGGAAACTCTAATGAAATTTTGGAAGTGGGTTAAGTTTAGTTATACCTGAGCTGTGTTTCTTGGTGTATATACCTTTTTTTTTTTAATTCTTAAAATTTCCCTGGAGTATGGAGTTGTATTTTCTACATCACAGTGGGCTTTTGTTCTTTCACAGAATATTGTATTTACTTTTTGAGGTGATGTGCCTGTTCCTTCTCCATTTTGTTCCTTCTTAGGGGCAGACTTGCCATTACAATCAAATGTGTCTCATCCTTCCCTCTTTCTATAAATCGCATTCCTTTCAAATTGAAAAATTAGCCCTAGATTGTAATGAAATTTCTAGGATATCAATGAAGGGGACATCAGCCAAAGGTGTGACTTGTTACTGAAATGATAATTTGTGAGTTAGACAAAGCAAAAATTTCTTCTTGCTCTGCTTTCGCCAGCAGAAAAAAAAAATGTAGGCTACTGTCACTGAAATTTGCAGATTCTTAAATTATTATAACAAGTGGCTTCAAGAAGTTGTGAAGTAGGATAAAGTTTGGACAAGGCCTAGGGCTTGGGCTACTAGAAAGGTGGAATGCATGGAAACACAGGGAAGGGAAGTTTGAGGCAATGATAAATGTATTTACCAGAGAGTGTGTTCATATGTCAATGTTAGCATAGCATCTATGCTGCCATTCTTAGATAACTCTACTAAGTTTTTCACGGATCATTCAAAACAGAAATTAGGTGCAGGATATCTTGCCTTTCTTTTTCTATCTGCTTTTTCATCCCTTAGAAAGTCCGTACTCAGGGAAGATTTTGCCACCTCATCTCTAGAAAACAGAATTCCCTTCATTTTAGGCAGTCACCTTCTGGCTGTGGGCTGGCTTGGAGAGAAAAGAGTTTTGGTTTGAATTATTGGAGTTCTCTTCTGCCAGAAAAGAAGCAAAGCTGTGCAACCTCCTGCATGGTCTTCAAACTATGACAGTATAACTGTAAGTTTGGAAGAAGTAGGGATCTGCCGTCAAGTCTTTGTTTTCATCATTCACTAGTTTGAGGATACTGGACAGAAATCTAATCTTATCTGAGCTTTGATTTATTCAGTAGCTATATGATGACAGAGTTGTTGTAAATAACCCCCAAGAACTTGTCCCTAATGGGTATTTTGTGGTTCTGCGTGTTCTCTCTGACCTGACCTGCTTGGTTCATCTTTGAAGCACATGATCTTAAACCAGATCCATTCATTCATTCAAACAAATATTTGAATACTTGTATTTTCAGAAAACATACAGGTATCTGCAGCTGAGTGAGATACAAATAAACCATATTCAGATGAGAGATGATTCACATAATGGAACTTGGTTGAAATAGAGAGGGATGAATTTGCAAGCTTGATTGTCAAAGTCATGTTCATTTTGCAGTAATAGGATTTTGCTTCATAACCCAAAAGGACCCTCTGTCCTCATCGCAGTTCTAAGAGTGGACAATTCTAGAAAGCACTTTTGGGTCTCTGAAGTATCCGTATAGGGATATCGTTAGAATTAGCTTGGTAAACATTTTGGAAATCATCCAAATGATGATTTCCAAAATGTTTGCCACTTTCCCAGAGAGCAAAACAGAACTGTCAAGAAGGATTATTGTATCTTGTCTTTATATTCAAGTCATGATTAGGGGCCATGCAATTTTGATATCCAGGTATCTTGGATGATCACAGCCCAGGTAACTGCTCTTCATCTTAATGCCAGGGACAGTCAGGTTTCTTTTCTGTTGTAGAGCACTACAAATTTCTTATTAATTTATATCTTTTAGTTTCCAGCAGTTTGATGTTCCTGGACGTAGACTTTTGGGGGTTCCTATTCAATGTTTACTGAGCTTCTTGCATCTATAGTTTTATGTCATTTGACATATTTTTAGCCACTGTCTCTTCAGATATTTTTCAACACCACCTCTTTATCCTTTCATTCTAGCACCCTGTTTCAAAAAAATACTACATCTTTTGTTGTCGTCCCATAGGTTTCTGTGGTACTATTCACTTATTTTCATTTTTTTCCTCTGTGTTTTTCAGACTAAATAATTTCTGTTGATCTGTCTTCAGGTTCACTGAGTACTTTGTAATTTCCATTTGAATATTTCACAATTTTAATTATTTTACTTTTGGTTCTAAAATTTACTTGATTTTTCTTTATTTTTCCTATTTCTTTTGCTGATAATTTTATTTTTCTATTCATTTCAACAATGTTTATGTTTGTTTTTTGGAGTAATTTTATAGCAGTTAGAATCTTTCTCATATAATTCCGAGATCAGCATCACTTTGGTACTGATGACTGTTGATTGGCTTTTTCCATGAGAGTTGAAGTTCTTTGTATGCTGAGTAACTTTGAATTGTATCCCAGATATTTTGAATACTATATTGTGTGTGTGTGATACTTTGAATTGTACCCCAAATATTTTGAATACTATATAGTCTTTTTAGGGCTGCACCTTTTTAGGGTTTCCAGGCTAGGGGTTGAATTGGAACTGTAGCCACTGGCCTACACTACAGCCACAGCAACGCTAGATCTGAGCCATGTCTACAACCTACAACATAGCTTAGCTTACAGTAACACGGGATCCTTAACCCAGTGAGCGAGACCAAGGCTCATACCTGTGTCCTTATGGATCCTAGTCAGATTTGTTTCCGCTGAGCCACAATAGGAACTCCTATATTGTGTATATCATGTATTTATTATGAATGTGTAAGTCTTGTTTAAATCTTATGGATGATTTATTTTTGTCTTAGTTAGCAATATGCTTAGTTAGACTCAGACTGCAAGTCCTAGTTCATCTTCCATCAGTAGTGGTTCCTTTGTTGGTTCAGTTTTTGAACACTGTTATACTCTTTGGATCTGTCCTCCACCTGGGGATTGATCTGTCGGTTAGTTTAGTTCTCAAATCATTTTATATTTTTATTACTATCAGATCCACACATATGCAGCTCAAGAGCTCAAGAGTTTATAAATTATTCTATGTCACTGCTTTCCCAAGCTCCTTCTTCTTTGCAATCTCTTTGGAAGTTTCTTGTTCCCAGAGGCTCCTCTTTTTGGTCACATGGCCATAAGCTGGCTTTAGATATTTCCCGCTCCTTGTCCTTTCACAGCTATGTCCACCTCTAGGACAAAGCAGAGATATAACAGTGAGGGTAAAAAAAAAAAGGAAGGGAGAATCATTCCATCTTCCTGGGACCCTCAGTTCCACAATGGGGCTGAATGTCTACTTGCTTCAGAATTTTTGTTCCTATGGGTTCAGATGACTACTCTTACTTCCCACTCTGAAGTATTGTTTGGGGCTCAAATGCAAGACAATGGGAAAAAAAGGGGAAATGCAAAAAGGTGGTTTTGCAGAAATATATCTGAATATTAGGTATGCTTTTTCCCGCTTGTTAAGTCAGAAGTAGAGAGGTCTTCTAGAGTGTCCACAGCTTATACCCTGTTTTTACTTCCAAGTTTCAGACTGTACAAAATCTAAGTCTAGGATGCTTGAGAGTTCCTTGTCAAGAAATGGTAATCTCACCACTGGTTTAGTGATACCTTGAATTATAAACAAGCCTTTCTATACAAGTTGGCTGCTATTAGTGAGTTTCTAGAACTCTAAAAATCTGTTCCATGCCTTATATCCAGGTTGTAGTGGAAATTCAGAGGGAGAGACAGGGTAAAATGCAGTTATTTGATTTTATCCAAGATTGACACCATATATGCTATATTCAAATATTTAAGACTTCCTAGGTCTATACTTCTCCTTTGAGGAACTATGGAGGACTTTTCATTATCTACCAGGTACATTTATGTAAAATCAATAGTGCCACTTGTGAGTATAAGACTCTTTCAAAAGACATTGAGTGAGGCTTGATTTCAGCCAGTTGAAAGTTACCATTTGAAATTTTGGAAGTTATAAAAGTCATTTTATATTGTCTTAAATAGTTCTGGAATGGTACAAATGATCAACCCTCCACATTTGAACAAAATAAGTTTGGCTTAGTAATATTAGTGTATCTATAATGTTAATTGTAAATTGTATATTGTTTTTCTCTCTTTTTAAATTTGAGAATATATGTTTATATTTAATAAATATTGGAACATATTTTATGTTTATCTTTCTTTAGATATTTTAAAGCACTGGGGCTACTAATAAGAAAAAATATTGAATGGTAAGTTTCTAATTAATATACAACTTTGAACATATAATGTTAGCTGTAGACCCCCTTTCCAGAAAAAAAAAAACCCACAAAATTTAGGGCTTCAGAGGTGGATTAGCGTTCCTTTGTTAAAACCACGTAATAATCTCTGTTATGATCAATATACTCATTACTTTTAAGTAGTTAGTCATTAAAGTCTAGTTATACTGAAGTTTTGACTATAAAAAGCCAAAGGAGGGGATTTAAGAATGGGTATTATATATATTTGAAATAGGGTAATCAAACACTTTATTTTCTAAAATCTGAAAACCTGCAAAATATTTCCCTGTCAGAAAGGCTACTTCTGTTTAACTCAACTATTCTACTTTCATTCGGTCTTATAGTCAGTGTTCTGAAGAAGAATATTTTTGGAATTTATGCCAAACATCTTTTCCCAGAGACATACAACTGATCTCTTAAAAATCTGAGCTAAATCGTGTGACCAAATTGCTGACAGCAGCTTCTAGTCCAGACAGCACATCTGCTGACCTAGAGAAAAGGATGACTGGTTGGATTGGCATCTCCTTCTATATTAGGTAAGGGGAATTTATAATAGTGTCTGTGATTGGAGCAAAAATTAGCGTTTTGGCTGATAGAACTATCATTTTAATGCTTCGCCTGAAAAGACTGATCTGGAAGCAATTTAGAAAGTTTGATTTACAACCAACTTTGAAAAGAATAACACATGTTCTCAAGACATCTCAAACATGCAGTGAATAGGGAGCTGTCCAGCCACTTAAGCTTGCTTTAATCTTAAAGTTTAATCAAAGATTCTCTTACAAAACTTCACCCTTGGGAGATTAGGGACACTCCTCAGAGAACCTTAGGTCAGAAATCAATGTGTAGTTTTACTGCAGTCACCACATGTACCTCATATTTGTAAGACATATTTCAGTTTATGTGCCAGGTTGAACTTAATTGTTTCAGAACTGCAGACACCCCCAGAGAGTGAAAATCAGAAACTGTGCACAAAATATTACCAGGGGACACAGCATGTCCTGGCATGCCTGACAATGAAATGAAAAGTATTTCTCCAATGATGCTGGGATATCCAGCAAACAAGAGATTCTGGCATATTAGATCTCTGCTTATTGAGGCTGAAGTGGCAGAGCTAAGACTTAATAGACAAAGCACAGTTCAAGCCACACTATATATCTACTGACACCTTAAGATTATAACCTGTTATGTACAGGGAGAGGGATGGACCTTAAAGGAGTCCAAATTTTTTGAATCTGTGAACTATAGCTTCACAATTTTTGATCTACCCTCTTGGAGAACTTATACATATGATAGTTTTCCCCAAAATAATTATCTCTTTTTTACTGTGGTTAACCCATTATAATACTCTCATTAATTAAAAACCAGGGTATGCTAGAAAGAGATGATAACCATGTGGAGAAATATAGGGAAATCCAGTGACAACAAAACAATGGTGAAAAACTGTATTCGCTATGTTAAGTTAGATTATTAAGTAATACTATAAACTACAAATAGAAATAAAGATGAATAGGTAAATTCAAATACTAATAATTTTTACTATTTAAAAATATTGTTCTAATTTTTTTTTAAAAAAGGAATTCTTCTTCTGGAAAGTCATAGTAGATATACTTTTCTCTGGTCCTCCAGCTGAGTACAACTAGAAATCTTGGCCATCACACATAAAACAAACATAAGGAGAGTCTGAACGGTGGAGAGAAAGAAGGCAGACCATTTAAAGGATTCAGGAAATGACACATGGTATCCTTGGGTTTTCTTTTTGTCTCATATATCCCAGACCTGGGGCTGAAGAAGCCAGCAACCTGAGAACACTAACAACTGCAGATTTTAAAAATCCCAACAAAGCCTGCTTTTTTTATTTAAAAGATCAGGAAAGGGGAAACTAGCAAGATAGAAAACTTTTAGACAACAATTGCCCTATTCTAGTCAAATACCATGGATTCTGTGGCCCCACCCCTGCCTATGTCAGCAAAAGCACTAGAAAGGAATCTAGACATCTACCTTTATGAAGCTATAACAAGATGCTAATCAACTCTGATAGATTTTGTTGGGAAAAAAACAAAGACATATGACTTTCTTCTCTGCCAGATAGTAACAAGCTGCCTTTCCTCCACAGTATTGGTAGAATTCACATGAGAGCTTGGATTTTTACCCCTATCTTGCACTGATGAGGCATCTCTCTTATCTGCTGGTGTCAGAGGAGATCCAGTGGGAGACAGAATGTTCAGCATCTCCCAGAGATAATGAAGCCACCCTCAGTTCAGAGACCACAAGGGGAACCAGAACTTCTGCTCAGCGCAGCAGTAACAAGGACCACTTCACCCCAAGTGTCAATGGGGACTGATTGGGAATCCTGCATTTCTACTTCTATATGGCAGTAAGAAGGCAGCACTTACTCTTCTGATTAAGCAGTGACAGAGAAAGCCAGTTAACCCCAAAAGTTTAAATAAAATTTAGACTTTCCTAACATAAGATGAAAATATGAAAATGTTCAAGTTTTAATCATTTATCATAGCAAGAACAGAAAGATTTCAAACTGAATGATAAAAGACAGTAGATGCCAACACTGAAATGGTAGAGAAGTTGGAATTAACTGGCCAATAACAAAGCATCCATAACAAAAATACTACGAGCAAGCTTAAAATAAATGAAAGAATGGGAAGCCTTAGGAAAGAAATAGAAACATTTCAGCAAAGGAATAAAAGATATAAAGTAGAACAAGTGGAAACTTTAGAACCAGAAAATATAATAACCAAAATAAAAAACTTGGTGAATGGGATTATAGCATGAAAGAGGAGGCAGAGGAAAGGATCAATAAACAGGAAGATGGTACAAGCTGAACGGCACAGAGAAAATTGAAGGGGAAAAAATGAATAATACCTAAGGTATCTTGGGACTATAACAAAAAAATCTAATATCTTTGTGATCAGAATTCCAGAAGGGAGAAGATAGAGAGGGAGGATTGAAAGAGAAAATGACTGAAAAGACTCAAATTTGGCAAGACATATAAACCTATAGATTCAAGAAACTGAGTTAAATGAGCCAGACAGAGAAAAACAAATAATGTTATACTGTCGCTTATGGGTGGAATCTAAAAAAGTCAGACTCATAGAAACAAAAAAGTAGAACGGTGGTTGCCAGGGGCTGGGGATAGAAGAAATTGGGAGATGTTGGTCAAAGAGCACAAAATTTCAGTTATGATATCAGTAAGTTCTGGGACTCTGCCAGCATGGTGAGTATAGTTAGTGATTCTACACTTGAATGTTGCTAAGAGAATAGGACAAGCTTTTTCATCTCCCACAAAGAAGTGGTAACTATGTGAGGGGATAAATGTATTTATTAACTATTTCCTAATTATTTCATAATGTATACATATATTAAATCATCATATTTTATATATATATATATATCTCAAAATAATTAAATTTAAGGAAACTGAGTGAATTCCAAACAGTATAAACCCAAAGATGTCCATGCCAAGACACATCATAATTAAACTTGGAACAACTAAAAACAGAGAAAAACCATCTTGAGACCAGCCAGAGAAAGATAACATCTTATTTATAGGAAAAAACAAAACAAAACACACAACTTGAGTGACAGTGGAGTTTTCATCAGACACTAGAGGCCTGAAGGAAGTGGCACAATATGTTTTTCAAGTGGTAAAATAAAAGAACTATCAACCTAGTTCTTGTACACAGTAAAAATATCCTTCAGGAATAAAGGGAGAAATCAAGACACTTTCAGATGAAGAAATCCTAAGAGAACTTGTTGCTGGGAGTACTGCTATAAAGGAATGGCTAAAGGATGTTCTTTAAACAGAAAGGAAATGAAAGCATTATGAACTTGGGAACATCAAGAAAGAAGAAAATATAATACAAAAGAAATGTGAGGAAACACAATCGTCTTTCCTTCTCCTCTTGAGTTTCTGTATTCTGCTTGAAAGGTGAAGCAAAGAGTATTACACAGTCTGATGTTGTTCTAAATGTTTGTGGAGGAAATATCTAATAAAATCATAATATAATATAAATGAAAGGGATGTAAATAGAGGCAATGTTTCTATATTTCATGTTATTAAAATGAAGACATCAGGAGACCAGTTTTATATATATATATGTGTGTGTGTGTCTGTATATATATATATAATGTAATATCTAGAACAGAGAAAAACAGAGGGAATATAAAACAACAAAAAAAATCAGACTTCAGTGCCAAACATAACAATAAATATATTGTATGAAAATTTTCTAAATAAACCAATTATAAGACAGAAACTAAAAGAATGAATTGAAAAACATGACACAACTATGTGCTTTGTATAAGAAACTCATTTCAACTATAAAAATTTTGTAAGCGGAAAATAAAAGAATGTGTAAAGATGTATTATGCACATCTTAAAGGAAGATAGGAACAGTTATGTTAATATCAGGTACAGTAGATTTCAGAGTGGAGAAAATTTTCAGAGACAACATGGGACATTGTATAATGATAAATAAGTCACCAAAAAGACATAGCAATCTTATGTATGTAATAACCAATGGAGCCAAAATATGAATATGACAAAAACTGACAGAGCTAAAGGAGAAATAGATAAATCAACAACTATAGTTGGAAACATCAAAACCTCTATCCCAAGGAATGGTATAATAATTGGCATACAATCATCAAGGATATAGAAGAGTTTAACAACATAAACTAACAGGACTCCATGAACATTTGGAGAACACGCCACCCAGTAACAACCCAATACACACAATTTTCAAGTGCACATGGATGGTACACCAAGATAGACAGTATCCTATAATATAAAACAAATCTCAATAAATTTCAAACAATTACAATTGCAGATCATGGTTAAAGTGATATCAAAAGAGTAACAATGAATATGCTATAAAAAAACCTATGCGAATAAACTACACAAACAAATATGACAACTTATAGAAAATGGTCCAATTCCTCAAAAAACGAAAAGTACTAGAACTCAATCAATAGGTAATTTGAATTGCCTTATAATTATTAAGGAAACTGAGTTTATAATTATAATGCTTCCGCAAAAGAAATCTCCAGACCTAGATGGTTTCCTTAGAGAAATCTATTAAGAACTTAATGGAGAATGAAGAGCAATTCCAAAGAGTTTCTCCCAGAAAATAGAATAAACACTTTCCAATTAATTTTATGAAAGTAGTATTATCCTGATACCAAAACCAGACATAGAATTACAAAAGAAGAAAGTCATAGACAAGTATACTCATGACCATAGATGCAAAATTAATGAAATATTAGCAAATGAAATTTAGCCATATATTAAAAGAGTTATACAACATGACCAGGTAGAATTTATTCCATTGATAAAAAGCTGATTCAATATTCAAAAATAAGTTGAGGAGTTCTCATTGTGGCTCATGGTTACCAGTCTCAAACCCAACTAGTATCCATGAGGATCCTTGGCCTCGCTCAGTGGGTTAAGTATCCACTGTCACAGTGAGCTGTGGTGTAGGTCACAGAGGTAACTCAGGTCCTGCATTGCTGTGGCTGTGGTGCAGGCCAGCAGCTGCAGCTCCAATTTGACCCCTTGTCTGGGAACTTCCATCTGCCTCTGGTGCAGTTCTAAAAAGCAAAAAAAAAAAAAAAAAAAAAGAAACCAAGGGTCATATCAATCAATGTAGACAAGAAGAGGAGAAAACATTAATAAAATTCATGACTTATTTATGATAAGAACTTTTAGAAAAATAGGGACAGAGTGGAAAATTTCTCAACTTGACAAAAATCATCTTCACAAAATGTAGCTAACATTACTCTCATGCTTGAAAAACTGAATATGCTTCCCTAAGATTGGGAGTAAGACAAAGATGTTGACGTTCATTATTCTTAGTCAACATAGTTTTGGAAGTGGTTGTCACTGCAAAAATAAAGACAGAAAATTAAAGAAATATTGATAGAAAAGGGTAAAATAAAATTACCTCTAATTGTATATGACATAATGTTTTATATACAAAAATCCCAAAGAATCTCCAAAATATCTAAAAAAAAACCAACTCTTAAAACTAGTGAGTTGAGGGAGTTCCCGTCGTGGCACAGTGGTTAACGAATCCGACTAGGAACCATGAGGTTGCGGGTTCGGTCCCTGCCCTTGATCAGTGGGTTAACGATCCGGCGTTGCCGTAAGCTGTGATGTAGGTTGCAGATGCGGCTCGGATCCTGCGTTGCTGTGGCTCTGGTGTAGGCTGGCGGCCACAGCTCCGATTCGACCCCTAGCCTGGGAACCTCCATATGCCGCGGGAGTGGCCCAAGAAATGCCAAAAAGACAAAAAGACACACACACAAAAAAAAAAACAAAACACAAAAAACTAGTGAGTTGAACAAGGTTTCAGTCTACAAGATAAACACACAAAAATCCATGGTATTTCTATACAGCTACAATTTAAAAAATAAAATATCTTTTAAAGTTGCTTAAAAATGGAAATATTTAGGTGTAAATTTAACAAAATATGTTCAGGACTTGTGTGTACAGGACACAATGCTGATGAAAGAAATCAAATAATGTTTAAACAAATAGAGACAGTCTGTGATTCTCGATTGGACAAATGAGCATATATAGATGTTTTCCCACATTGTATGCAAGTTTAACACAACTCCTGTTTGAACTCTATAATTTTTTTTGTAGATATAGAGCAAAATTAATCTAACATTTATTTGGAAAAGTGAAGAAACTAGAAAACAAACTAGAGGTTACAAGAGGGGAGAAGGAAGGGGGAAGGGGTTAATTAGGGATAGGGGAGTAAGAGATACATACTACTATAAATAAAATAAATAAGCAACAGGAATCCATTGTATAACACAGGGAGTTATTTCAATAACTTGTAATACCTTTTAATGGAAAATAATCTGTAAAAATATTGAATCACTGTTCTGTACACCTGAAACTAATATAAGATTTTGAATCAATTATATTTTAACTGAAAAAAAAAAAGTTTTGGAGTTCCCTTCATGGCGCAGTGGAAACAAATCTGTCTAGGAACCATGAGGTTGCGGGTTTGATCCCTGGCTTCGCTCAGTGGGTTAAGGATCTGGCATTTCTGTGAGCTGTCGTGTAGGTCGCAGATGAGGCTCAGATCCTGCATTGCTGTGGCCGTGCTGTAGGCCAGCAGCTACAGCTCCAATTAGACCCCTAGCCTGGGAACCTTCATATACTGCAGGTGTGGCCCTAAAAAGACAAAAAAAAAAAAAAAAGTTTGAAAAAGCAAAATAAAGTGGGAGGAATCCATCTACCTCATTTCAGTGTTTACTATATAACTACAATAATTAAAACTATGAAGTCCTCGTGAAAGGACACATATATAGATCAGTGGAACAGAATAGAGAGCTCACACAAATAGGTCAAAAGGATTATTGACAAAGATGTAAAAGCAGTTCAATGGGGGAAAAAGAGTCTTTTGAACAAATGGTACTAGAGCAATTGGACATAGGAAGGAAGAAAAAATGAACTTCAATCTAATTCTTTTACCTTATACAAAAAATTTTATATATATATTTTGCTTTTCAGGGCTGCACTTGCTGCATATGGAGGTTCCCAGGCTAGGGGCTGAATTGGAGCTAGAGCTATAGACCTACACCACAGCCATAGCAACTCAACTCCAGATCCAAATCTGAGCCACGTCTGCGACCTACCCCGCAGCTCAAGGCAATGCCAGATCCTTAACTCACTGAGTGAAGCCAGGGATCGAACCATCACCTCGTGGTTACTAGTCAGATTTGTTTCTGCTGTGCCACAAAGGGGAACGCCACCTTACACAAAAATTAACACAGAATGGATCATGGACTTAAATGTAAACTATAAAAGGACATATAAAATATATGTCCTTCAGAAAAAGAAATTTGGGGGCATCTGACGCTATTAAAAATGCTTAGACTTGACACCAAAAGCACAATCCACAAAAGAACTAAATGATAAATTAGAGTAATCAAGTTCAGAGTGGGAGAAAAAATTTTCCCCATATTCAACAAAGAATTCATACCTAGAATATATATGTATTTCAAAACTCAACAATAAAAAAACCCAGTGTATCCAGTTAGAAAATGGATAATTTGTGAAATGACATTTCACTGAAGAAGCTATACAAGGACACGCAAATTTTCAATATCATTAGCCATTTGGAAAATTCAAATATTAACCACAAAGGGTTATCACAACATGCCTGCTAAATAAGAAATGGCTAAAATAAGAAAGAGTGGTCTAACTCTTGATAACTGACCTTTGAACCTAACTTCTGGTTCTACTCACTCCTGGGCTCACCTTCTTGAGGTTCTTTGAAGTTCTTCCCTTGAATTTCTTCCTCTAACTCTCTTACCCCGTATGGAATACACCTAATCTTCTAGTTATAACTAGAGGTAGGAGGTCAGTAGACATCACATTTTGGCATTGAATGAGATGAATATAATGGCATTGCTCCTCTCTGCAGAGAATGGGTCATCTCAGCCTGCATGTACACATGGAACTCAGTGAAATGGTTTTTTCCCCAGATAAGCCAGATGCAGCCCTCTTGGGGAAAGGCAAATGAAACAGGAAATAATGACTAAGACATAAAGTGAAGGAGTTTTGACGAGGGAAGTGGGAATTGTGAAGAAAAATATTTCACTTTTTATAATGGGAATTTTTTGGCCAAGAGAAAAGTTAATCTCATGATGTTTCTCTAGGGATCTGCCAAGGTGAATTCCAAAAGAAGGTATAAATGATCTTGGGTGAGCTTTGGAACCCTAGAAGCTCCTAAAGATTGCATGAAAATATTTGGAAGCATTTCCATCCTTGAGACGGGAAGAATAATTTCAAGCGATTGGTATAGCTAATGTGGCCTTAGGCAAGGCAATACCCTGGCAGCCAGCAGACACTGGGGAAATTAAAACATGGGCATAGTACTTCCCTTTTCTTTATCCTTTTGCTGCTGCCATCACTGCTTCCATTTCTGCCCCTGCTTCTGCTGGAAACCAGAAAGTTTAAGCACTATCATCAGTGCAGCTTATTTTCCCAGAGAGAGCTCAAAGCAGAAGAACAAAGGAAAAGTAAATATCAGGGAGCCAGATTTTGTGAGAAAGGCAAGCCCTTAAACACAGATTGACACTGTAATGTGAATGCAATTCATTCAGATTGAAATGTCCTGATTTCTAACATCTCGACTCTCTTCTCCCCCACCATTTATTTATTTATCTATTTCTTTATTGGTCATTTTTAGGGCCGCACCCAGGGCATATGGAGGTTCCCAGGCCAGGGGTCTAATCAGAGTTGTCGCTGTTGGCCTATGCTAGAGCTACAGCAACGCGGGATCTGAGCCACATCTGTGACCTACACTGAAGCTCACAGCAATGCCAGGTCCTTAACCCACTGAGCGAGGCCAGGGACTGAATCGGCAACCTCACGGTTCCTAGTCGGATTCGTTTCTGCTGAGCCATGAGGGGAACTCCCCCACCATTTAATTTTTACTGCTGGAGTGTTGATGTCTGCTTTCTTTTGGCAGCTTTCTTCCTTCTCATCTCTGGCTCTGTTTAGCCAATACTGATAATGATGTATGTGCAGGAGAACTAAAGAGAGAGATACTGAGGGGCAGAAGTGCCTCTGGTCCTTCCACTCAGCACAACCCATGATAACTGAGTCCAGCTGTCAGTCAACTCCGTTTGCATTAACTGGAATATATTATGATGCCTACATTTTTGACCCTTCAAATGCTACTTCCTAATTTCATGTTTATATGGTATTTTAATTAGTTTGGTCCTTACAACAACTGGGTAAATAGGCAAATAGGGTAGACCTTGTCCCCATTTTTCAGAATGGAAAATTGAGGTAATTTTATCTGGTGCCATTTTACTCAGGGTCCAATGCTTGTTCTGTTCCTCTATGTTGCTTCTGCTGCCTGCGGTCTACATGGCTATTGCCTGCAAGTGTACTTTGCTTTGAGGGTTGAGCCTAAATCCTTATAACCCTAGGATTCAGGTGTTATTAGTCCTGATGTGCTTTTGTAGAGGCTAAAGTGAACCAAAGATACATCTTTTAATTCACTTATTCCACAAATTTTTTTCTTTTGATATGGGATCCACAATTTTACTTTCTTGTCCCTCTTTCTCATTAGGATAAATTGTGAGCTTGGGAGAAAAAAATGGCTATGGGCAATAAATCTGACAAAATTGAAGTGACAGAGGGCTGACCTCATGCTGCAACTCTGTGGGGCATAGTATTTCAAGCTTTGGAAATGTTGCAACATGCTAAGGTTCTTGAAAAATAACCCTTTATATGACTAAGAGATCTGTGTTGCCTGTGTCTGGAGCCAGATCAAAGTTCTATTTGGTTCGTGGAAGAGCCTAACAGGGAAAGGGTAAGTATTTTGTATTAAAGTATTCTGGGTTTGTATTCTGGCTCCATAACTTATTCATGTATAACTAAGGAGAAATTGTTCAATCTTTGCGCCTGAGTTTCCTCATCTGCAAAATGGAGCTTATAATAATACCTATCAGAGGGTTGAAGGGATTCCGGGAGATAGCACATCTCTGTAACTTAGAGCAATACCAAGTGCTCAATAAGCATTAGCTATATCAGCACCAATCTTTGCTTCCTTCAGGCTGCGTGGAAAATATTTATTTCTGCCCTCATTTTCTGAACTCTTGGTAGTCATTTCTATTGGTATTCATGCTTTTATAGAAATAATTAAGTGATATTAGAGACAAGTCAGTGGATGAAAAGAAGCAGTAGAAACCCCAAATTCGGATCATGGTTTTGGGCAGCAAAGAGTGGATTTGAAGCCAGTTAAGATTGTCTTGCCACTCATTAACTGTTCTTGGCTGCTGAAATAACTCTTTGACTATCTAGGTTTGTAAGATGGAGATAATAACACCTATCCTCCTCCTTGGTTATTGTAGTGCTCAGAGATGACATTTGAGAAATGGCTTTGTGAGAATCATATTACAGTAAGAAGATTATTATGATTTATGTTTGGATAAGACTTAAGGGCCTGGTCCTTGCTTAGTGACAGAGTTTGCTTTCAAAGCTGAGCCACATTCCTGCCTATGTAATTTCTATTCTGGAGACTCTGCTTCCTAGACTGCATGAGAACCAAGGTGTCTCTAATGACTCACTGAAATGCATTAATTCCTTGACTATAATCAGAGGCACAGGCCATCTGTTTTAATAGTTGAGAATGAGAAGATAAAGAGCATACTCATTCGGAATGCTATTTTCTGTTTTGGCCTGGCTCGTGTGATGTCAGCCACTAGTGACTTGAAAAAGGCTAAAAGTCTGTGGCTGCTGTCTTTCTTCCTTTCTCTGTCCCTTCCTTTCTTGCTTTCTTTCCATGGTTAGTGTGCAACAGAATGGAAGATGTTTATGCTATTTGGGGATTTTTTTCAGAAAGTAACGTTTTTCCTATTTCTTTTTGGAAAATCAGTCAGTTCATTAACAATTTCTTACTGAAGGTCTACCATGTTAATCATCGAAGGGGATGAAATGAAAGCATAAGAGAACCTTATGCTTGAGAACTTGATGCAGCTCTCAGTACTGAATATTCTCATAGCATTTATTGAACATTTGTTGCCGATTACAGATTGTTTTTAGTATGCACTCTTTCATTATAATCATGACATTACCCCATTAATAACAGTATTAAAACTACCCTCAAGGAGGCTCAGAGAATAAGGGACCTCATCTATTTAGTAATTAATGACAAAATAAAGGAGTGCAGTAAAAGTGGAAGAGCAGGGCGTTATGAGAATGTAAAATAGGAGGTAGTTTTGGGCGGAGGAGGCTGGAGTGTTCATGGGAAGACTCCAGAAGGAATTAACTTCAAGATGATTTGTAAATAATCTCATGGAGTCAGGTTGTATTGGTAAACATCCCAGACAGAGGAAAGTCTGTATTCAGCAACCAGGAAGTGAGACTGCATTTGTCATATTTTGAGAACAGAAAGCCATCCAGTAGAGCTAGAATGGGGATAAAAAATTGGAAGGGCAACAAAAATTTAAGCTAATGAAGTAGTCATGGACCAGATCATGAAGAGCATTGTAATTTGTGTGAGATGCTTTAGATTTTACCTTAATTGTGATGGAAAAGTATTGACAGGTTTTGGAAAGAACGGTGACATGATTTTAAAATACTACTTTGGCTGTAAAATACAATATATATGCTAATATAATTGTTGAGAGGCGGCTGGGCATATATCTATTTAGTTAGGGTAGAATCTTTGGATTGGGGAGATGAAGGGAGTTAAAAATGAGAATTATCAGGATTTCTATTGGATAATAAGACTTCTGAGTAGAGAAATTGCATGTGAAAATACATAAGAAGATAAGAGGCATCAGTTCAATGATGCTGCCAAGGAATAGGGTGCAATGTATGAGAAAGATTTACAGTGATGCAGTTGTTTCTGGCCTTGGAAGACAGGTGACTGTTCCAAGATCATTTGAAAGGTAAGGCAAAGGTTCTTAACCTATCTCTCGTACTTGTTGGAATTAGAGTAGCAGTGTGATGGCCTTGATCTTGAAAATGCAAGCCATCAACAACTTTACTTTAGGAAGCTGAGGAAGAAGGGTTGGCAGAATGGAGCAAAATAGTAAAGCTCTGAGAAAACATAGGAAAGCTGGGAATAGGGAACATTTTAAAAATTAGACTCAAGATGTTATACCCACAAAGTAAAGAATGATCATTTGGACTATATTAAGAATTTATGGCCATCAAAAGATGTCACTCATAAATGCAAGGGAAAGCCACACAATGGGAAAAGATATTCATAGCATGTAAACTGACAAAGGACTTAAATTCAGAATGCGTAAAGAACACTCAGAAATCAAGAAGGAAAAGGGCCAGCTCAACACAAAAACCAGCGAGACAGTCTTTTGTTAAATTATCTTCTTTCATCTCATTTCTCTGTAGTGTTTTGCTGTCTGAATTCTCCACAATTATCCATTCTAATGTTGATGGATATTTATGTAATTTCAAGTATATGACTATTAATATCCCTATTAACATTCCTATACCTATCTCTTTTTGCACAGATAAAAACATTTTTATAGGATGTATATCTAGCAGTGGAACTTCATTTTAAAATGGTTCATTGGACGTATTAAAAGTTACAAACATAAAAAAGTTACAAACATATTTGTAATGAAGGAAATCTAAATTAAATCATAACAAGCTTTCATTCTATGCTAAAATTGAAATGACCCACAATTGGATGTATGAGAAAAGACTTGATGCACAGATAACGGCCATCATATTCTGTGTGTAGGAGTTTAAATGGGCACAATGATTTTGGAAATGAATTTTGCATTATCTTCTAAAGTTGCTGGTAGACATGTCTCTTGCTTTTGGGTGTGGTAGTGATTGGAAGCGGGCACAAATGGAGGACTAGAAAATTCCTGTTTCTTAGTAGTTAATGGTTACAAAGGGGTCCATTCTGTCTCAGTTCACAGACCTATATACTTATGTTTTGTGTCATTTTCTAAGTGTATTATACTTAAGCAATTTAAAAATATAATACTTTGCCTTGAAAGAGTATTCTTCACAGTGTGCCATTTATTTGAGTTTTCAGATTATATTTCATTTCTAATTTAAAGATAGATGACCTGGCTAGCTGGATCAGAAGTTCTGTACCTGAAGTTTCCTATATACCAAGATTTCTTTTTCAAAAAATTAATAGAGGAATACAAAATACTAGTAATGTTTTAGAAAAACTTAGTAAACATTACATCAAGCCTTTAGATGCTATGTGGTTAACCCCCAAACATTTTTTATTCTCCTGTAGCATGATATTAGTTTACATATGCTGCATTTGTTACATATTTCAGATGTCTTCTGTAAAAATTTGAGAATAATTATTAATCCATTGGTTGGTAGGCAGAATTCTTTCAGAAGTGACTTACATAAATGAAAGAATGAAAGATGTTGTGACTGGTGAAAACACCATACATTTTGGGATTAGATGATCTCTATAGTTTCTATAATGTTAAAAATGCCACAATTACTTCTTAGGATAGTGGAAAGGGAGGTAGTGAAATGTACAAGGAAAGCATAGATTAAAAGTAAAAACAAAAACAAAAACATTTGTTTTCAAAAGACTGATCACAAACTGAAGCCAAAAAAATCATCTAATTTACAAGCCATATTTCCATGAACATAATTGCTGTGAAACTGAATGTAAACTGAATCAATTGATTAAGCAAATTCCTTCTTAAAACGGTAAAGTCTATGCATTTTCTGAAATTAAAAGGCATTCTAAAAATGCTTAATGAAGGTTGCACATATTTCGGGAAAGCTATTGCTTAACTTGCACAAAAAAAGTCTTCCAGGTTAGAACAAGGAGAAGAAAAAAAAGGACAATTTGGAAACAAAGTAACAGGAAGTGAAGAGTTAGGCAGAATAGTGAATGCTTCTCTATTGTTTTAGTCAAGTCTTTAATCATGTTCCCCTGAGGCGCCTTAACTGGTGGCACTGCTTTTCTGGATTAATATTCACCCTCAAGGAGTTTCTTCTTAGTGTTCTGTTGTGTGAAAGACAGTTGAGTTTGAAAAAGAAAGAGTAACAGAGAGCCAGAGCAAGAGAAGACAACAAATGAAGAAAAGCCTATCTGGGATTTTACTTTTTGCAGTCAATAGCACATTTTAAATGGTTTCATGAAAAACAAAACATTTCTCCAAGAGGATGTCAAATATAAATCAATGGGTTCCTCCTCCTTATTTTTACGACAATGGCCTAACCTTAAGTTTTACTCATGACCCAATAATAACATATATTCAGTTTGTGTATCTCTGTGTGTGTGTGTGATGCAAATGGTTACATTGTGAGAAGGTAAACTCTCGGAGACTGGGGACCATGTCTTTCTCATTTACTGTTTAATCTCCACAACTCTGGTAACAGTGACTCGCCCATGGTAGATGCTCAGTAATTGTACATCTGTTGCGTCTAGTCTAGAGGAATACTGAATTCCAGTTGTTTGTTCTGGGAAAGGATAATTAATAGTTTAAGCATGATTTTGATTACACATCTTTTAGAAAGGGCCATGTGCTCTAGTTATATGTTCCAGACAAAAAGAAAAAAGATTAAGCTACATGGTTGGGTTTGTGCCAAATGAAATTCAAATAAACTTGTGGAAATCCAAACATTTTAATTTGCTGTTAGCCACCAGCAGATTTAATCAATGCATGCACTCTTAATGAAAATAAGGAAACCCAGGCAATTAATAGAAAAAGAGTTGTTAATGATTCTTATTTGTTTAGAATATTAGATTTTGGTGTCGACTCACAATTTAAATGCACACAAAATGTATAGAATTCATATCTGCTTTCACAGTACTTATTTTAAGGTTAATCAGGTTGAAATCTAAGTTCTTATCATCTAGCACTAACTTCAAAACCCTCAAAAGAATTATAAGCATTATTTATCAGAAGCCATTTTCGAGCATCTTCTACGTGTGACACCTGGTACTGGATGCTGGGGCTTCAATATGAATCTGTGAGAAGTAATTTCTCCCTTGCATAGCCTTGCAATGTAGTTTGAAACATGTGAATATACAACAATGTGAAAATTCCAGTATAATCATGACAAATAAAATGAGTGAGAAATCCCCATTAAACATCCAGCTTCTTTTGTATGTATCCTTAATATTATCATGCAATTTTCAAAAAATGTTAAAAATCGGATGACCTGCATATTGTTTTGAGGTTATATTGTTGCGAGACAAACAAAGTCAGTGTTAGCTGATGCTCAAAAAGTCGTGAATGATGTGTCTCAGAGGCCGATAAAAAAAGTGGGGAATGGTATTGAAACTTAATCTCCTATTCAAATCAATTTGCAATGTGAGACAAGTTGGTTTATAGTCAGAGAGATAAATAACATTTTTGCAGGAATCCTCTAGTAAGCTATTAAAAAAAAAAAGGGAATTAAAGCTCAGAGAAGATAACCAGTGAACAAATGGTGTGTTTTCTTCTCAGATAAAAAAAGTCGTAATTACATACTTATGCTTCACATAGCTCTACATATACATGCATGCATATACTTGCTATTCTCTGAATGGAATACCTATAATGCAATCATAAATACAATGTACTTTCATTGTCTTCTTTTTTTTGTCTTTTTAGGACCGCACCCATAGCATATGGAGGTTCCCAGGCTAAGGGGCCCAATCAGAGCTGTAGCTACCAGCCTCTGCCACAGCCGCAGCAACGCTGGGTCTGAGCTGCATCTGTGACCTACACCACACCTCACGGCAATGCCAGATCCTTAACCCACTGAGCAAAGCCAGGAATCAAATCCGCATCCGCATGGATACTAGCCAGGTTCGTTAACCACTGAGCCACGACTGGAGCTCCCTTCACTGTTTTCTTGACCGATAAAGATATTGCAGATGTTTCAGTGTGTTAGAAAAGACAGCGTACCTCATTTACAAAAGCACACTCACAGTAACTTTTTTCACTTGATTGTCATAAAACATAGTATTATAAAATCATTAATTTGTTGTCATTCAATTTAAACTTAATCGATCATTTAATTCATCCAAATAACAAAGCGATCACTTAATGCTCTAGAGTTAGATCTGGAAGGAAATGTAACCCTCTCTACTCACATGAGCAGATAAAAGTAAAACTAAAAAAATCTATCTCATGTCCAGATTGAGAGGAAGGGGTCACCCCTAGCCCAGGTGGAGTATGGGTTATGGATATTTCTTCTCCTGGTGAAGTGAGGTGCTTGGAGAAGGGATTTGTCTTGGTCCCAGTGGTGAGATCTGCCACCTTTTTCATTCAAGGGAAGATAGAAGTTCTTTTCAGAGTTTCTAGCATAACAGTAGCATAAACCAAAGCACATGCCTGGTAACTTCAAAGTATCCCAGGGACTTCAGAAAAATTTTTAGTGTAGTCATAACTCTTTTTGGGAACGGTCAAAATTATCCCTCTTCCCCAGGCTCATGTAAGCCATCAATCTTTCTAAAGGATATTTCTAAGAGCCAATCATGTTCTAAAATCTTTCTAAAGGATATTTCTAAGAGCCAATCATGTTCTAAAAATTAACATATAGAATTGTGCCCACATTCTAACAACTGTACCATAATGAAGGTACACTAACTTGATTATTAATGAAGGTGCAACAGACATCATCTAGCTGGGAACCTAATCCTCTATGCCTATAACTGCTAGACTGTGCTGCTTTTTTTCTACTTCTTTGGAATTCCTGACAGTACATATCTGGAGATAATTCAAGGCTGACATGCAAGTACTCTCAATTGAATCATATTTACTAAAGATTCATTTTTCACAATTGCAAAATGAATCCTATGAGAAAATTATAATGGGTATGGGCTAATTTAGTCTACTAAAGAGAAGGCTTACTCTTAGAATATTTTCATAACGTTTTGTCCTGTTTATGTATCCATGATTTCCTACTTACTTGCAAAGGAATATAACATATTAAAACATTCTGGGTTCTGGGTTGAACATAATTGATCAAGGAAAGAGATTACCGGTACAAGGCAGCGTGTTTGGAGGATCCTGGTTCCATGAAATGGAAACCTCCCCAGGACCTCTATCAACTCACCTTGCTAATGTATTACATCTGATGATCACATTGTGAATATACTAAACCCAATTAAAGAAATACTTTCTAAATAAATTGACCTCCAATTTGCAAAGCCTCAATCCAATTTTCTACTGCTCATCCTTAGAAATCCTGCTCCATATCTTCACAGACCTTGAATGATGCTTTGCACAGAACAGTAGCCAAGAAGCATTTCTTGAATAATAAGTAAGTCAGAAAGAGAAAGACAAATACCATATGATATCACTTATATCTGGAATCTAATATATGGCACAAATGAACCTTTCCACAGAAAAGAAAATCATGCAATTGGAGAAGAGACTTTTGGTTGCCAAGGGGGAGGGGGAGGGAGTAGGGTGGTTGAGGAACTTGGGGTTAATAGACACAAACTATTGCCTTTGGAATGGATAAGCAATAAGATCCTGCTGTGTAGCACTGGGAACTATGTCTAGTCACTTATGGTGGAGCATGATAATGTGCAAAAACAGAATGTGTACATGTATGTGCAACTGGGTCACCATGCTGTGCAGTAGAAAATTGACAGAACACTGTAAACCAGGTATAATGGAAAAAAATAAAAATCATTATATAAAAAAGAAAAAAGAATAAAAAGCTTCAGAACAAAACAAAACAAAAAACAAAAATATTTCACTTCCCCTGAAAACGAAAGCCAAAGTTTGATCTCAAGGCTATCAGGCCTTCAACCAGATGAAAAATGGAACATCAAAATGAATGGGGTGATTATTACCAATAATGTTTTCTTTGTATTGCTCTTAGGTTGCTCACTGATGGTTATATAGATCTGGTTTTTTTTTTTTTTTTTTTTTTTTTTGGCTTGTGGAAATTCCTTGGCTGGGAATGGACCCCAGTGATGATGCTAGATCCCTAACCTGCTGATCCACCAGGACCAGGGAACACCTAGATCTGATTGTTAAAGAGATTTGTCATCCTTGATAATTCATAAAACAATTAAATTTTAAATATTTTCCAGCAACTCTCTTGTTTTCTTTCATAATAACAAGAGTCCAAAGATTTTTCTCTTTTGGCACCTAAAATGGTATAAATCTATCAGTGGTGAGAAGGGTATGAAATTTTTATACACAAATGTTTTATTCCTGCTGTGTTCTCTATCTGAAGCCAGGATTGTCAGTGGTTGTAGGTAAGTCTACTTTCTATGAGCACTTATACTGGTGGGAAGGTGGTGTTTGGAATCAGTTTGTTATATGAGCTCAGTATTAAATGAGCTCCAACTCTCTAAGAGATTAGCATGTCCTAGGGGTCCCAATAAAAATTAAATGTTGAAAATTATTTAAAAACTTCCTGATGAATATATTTTCAAAGCGTATGTCAATGAATATGAATTTAATTCAAAACACATTTGTCATTAGGATTTTAATCTCCTGTTTTGCAACCACAAAGTTTGGCTCACAAGAACAATTATTAGTATAGACACCTAAGAGCAGTTAAACAATTTACCCAGTTGTAAGACATTATAAATAAAGTCTAGGATCCTGAAATCTCAGTTTATTGGGCTGAAGTGTGATTTTTTTGAATATTGCAACTTTAGATATGAATCTCCTTTCGGGGTAAGCCAAAATACGGTTTCATAAGTAAATTCCAAATTGCTTTTTTAAAAAAATCTTTTTATGGCTGCACCCATGGCATATGGAGGTTCCCCAGCTAGGGGTTGAATTGGAACTGCAGCTGCAGGCCTATACAACAGCTATAGCAACACTACACCAGACTTGAGCCACATCTGCAACCTATAGCACAGGCTGCAGCAATGCTGGATACTTAACCCACTGAGAGAGACCAGGGATCAAACCCATATCTTCACAAAGATGGGTCCTTAACCCAGTGAACCATAATGGGAACTACATTTTTTTTTCCTGTTGCTCTTTGATTCATAATTTCACATAAGTAATCTCAAAGGAACCCTGGTTTCTGCTGCAAATACTATGTCAAGTCTGGACACATCCCTTGCCTGGTTTGTAGCAGGAACATGAATTTTTCTGCTCAGCTCTTGATGATGCTAAACAATATATTGAGTAGCCTAGATTGGGAGAGTAACCAGCCAATTACCATCATCCTAAGTAGCAGAAGGGATTAATGGGGCCATTAGATCTTGAAATTTGGTATCTTGGTTCAGTAGCTCAAATTAGATAATTTGGCCAGTAGTCCCAATTCAAGCAAAGGTCTTAGCAGAGTGCCTTGTAATAAATTGAAAGGAGCTATAACTCCTGTACTTTCCATACCCTGTCATGCCTTCTCACCCAATTACCTCAGTCTTCAGGGACTATTTATAAGCCTTGTTGCCTCATTTGTCAAATTTCAGGGTAAAGGAAATCTCATGCTATTGCCAACTGTACCACTTGCCCTTTGAAACCAGTTGAGGCTCCAAATCACTTAGCTAGGCAGTTTTGCTTATGCCGTATGCATTAACCATCCACATACTTATAATATCAGAGCTCCAGGCCTTGACCGGCCAGAATGCTCTGCTGCATGAACTGCTCACCTTAGCTTACAGTGGAATAAATTGCATTCACATATGTTTCCCTGCTAATATATGATAAGCTATAGTCCAAGAGAATTGCTGATATGGTAGGTTTATGGAATGGGATGGAATGAAATGAGTAGCTGCATAACAACCTGAGAAATATAATAGAAACATCAATGATCTGAGGAGCAATAGATCAAGGGTCTGTCCTCAAATAAGCTTTTGGAGGAGAAGAAGCATGGCTAATAAAAAGTAGCTAAGATTTACAACAGACCAGGCTTTGCGCTAAGCACTTTTAGTACAATATTCTAAGTAACCTTTCCAATAGACCAATAAGGCATATGCTGTCATCCTGATTTTCTCAATTAAAAAAACATGAACCTTAGTGCATTCAAATATTTTGCCCCAAATTATATGCATTGTTAGTAGGAAAGCTTCTTGGGACTTCAGTCTTGGTCTCTTTGACTCTGAAAATTCCATTGCTGTAGTTGCTAGACTTTGCTACTTTGTTCAGTATCTTTGGGTATTCTCACAGTATATAACCTGGAGCCAATTTAAACTGGCATTCAGTTACAATCAATTGAATTGCACTTATTGAAGACTCATTTCAACAACTGCAACATAAGGCTTATGGGAAAATGAGAAAGGATCTGGAATAATTTCCCTCCCTGAAGAGAATATGTGCTCTGGAAATGTACTCATATTTATTTTGTTATTTTTATGTGCTCACGATTTCTCATTTACTTCAAAGTAATGCAGCATATTAAGACACTTCAGGAACTTCTTCCTCTGTCTGAGGTGGTTTTATGCTAACGGTCTCCAAAAAAATATAGATTTAATGCCCAGCTATTCTCCATTTCTATTGCTGACAGAACCAAGGAAAATGGACTTAAAAAACTGTACCAATAGATATTTATATTACATATAAGGAAAGATCTCTTAAACATGAGAATAATGAAAAAGTCAATCGGTAGACTGAGGCTGAGGACCAGTAGGTCTTTAACGATAGGAGTGATACTTTCGAATTCCATGGAATCAAGTAAAGTGTGAGTGTGGGCAACATGCCATGAACCATCTCAGTTGGCCTCACGGTTTGTGGCTCCTGTGGTTGGCCACGTATGTCAGATGGGTCACTGAAGAAAATACCTTTATAACAAATACGTGTGTCACGCCTACTTTGTAGCAAGCATGTGCTCAGAGAAAGGAAAATCATGGTGAACAAGACACACTCAGTTCCTGCCTTCATAGAGCTTACAATATAGTGGGACATTCAGGTGGGAATAATAATTTCCATAAAATTTTGAAATAACTGTAGAAAATTATACCAAAAATAATAAATTATTAATTCTTGATTGTTATCATTATGTTTTTTAGTTATAGCCAGAATAAATTAAGCTCTTCATGACTAGCCAATTATGTCTTTCTCTTGCCATAAAGAGGCTTCCAGATGAGGTCAAAAGAAACTTCAACCACACATGTTGGGGTATCAAATTCATATGATTGGTGTTTGGAAATCTCTCCAGTTCTGACTTTATAAATGTAAAATACTAGTATATTGGCAAGGGTAGAGAGGGGCTAGTCCATGTCAAAGGAAACTTGCCCCCTGACATATTTTTGCAAGGCAAAGACGTATTGCCTAAGATCATATTATTTCAAAAGGCTGCCCTCTGTACAATGCAATCAATATTGTTTAATTAAAGGATGATATTATTGATTCTAATTAACCAAAATTGCTTACCTCATTAGTTTGCAGTTTATATGTGTTCCCAGATACAGGATGATTTAGTGATTGTAATCCTGTTCTCAATGTATGGGATGCAGAAGCTTATTTAAAAAATGCTAAATTTGGCACTCCAGTTTTGAGTTGCCTTTGCACTTGTGATGAAGGAACATTTTTGCGTGGATATTCATAATTTTAAAATAACAAATTATGTAAGCACTCATCCTAAATGTGCAAACAATGGATTTTGGAAAACTGAATTATTGAAGGCTGGAATCATTTGATTACTAAAACGTTGGTACCATCACTAATGCTAGATCCTAATATATTTTTGAATGAATATTTTTCATTCTAAATGACCTGTCAAAAGCCTTGTTTATATTTCTGTGGCCTGCCAATTGTTAAGCACAGGGTCTTAGAAGTAAATTGGATCAATTTGTCTATTTTAGGGACTATATATAGGACTATGTTTTGATAATAAAGAACAAGTATCTTATTTGCTTTTAATCAGTGAAATGAAAGCTGATAGTGATGGTTAAGTGCTGATAATAAAAGACAATACAATATTTCTATTGCTCATTTGAAGTTTATGTATAAAGGACCTTCTTGAGATGGTGGAAATGTAAAAAACTAGGGAGAAAGGAAGTATTAGCACTCATTTAACCTCTACTTTCTACCAGGAAAATAGTACTTAGCACTTTGTGATCATGATATTATTTAATTCTCATAAAATCACCTTAGGATTAGGAAATGCAAGTATCCTCATTTTGTATATACAAAATAAAATTAAGATTTGAAGAGTAAATAAATTTCCCCAAATTGTGCACATATTAAATTGGGATTTGAATCTAAAGCTTGTTGACTCTGGACAATCGCTTCCCTTTTTCTTCTTAACATAGATGGCACCTACACAAAGCACTAACAAATTAATAAAATAACTAGTAACTCAAGAAAATGCACTAATGTACAATTCAGAGGAGAGCAAAATTAAATACATGTTTAAAAACATGTAATATATACATATATATTCACTTGACACATGCTAATGAACAGGGACATGCAAATTCATAAAAAAAGAGAGAAAAGTACAACTAAAAATAATATTTCATCTATATGTACAAACTTTTTCAAAATAAGAAATTTTCTGGCGTTCCCATCATGATGCAGCGGAAATGAATCCAACTAGGAACCATGAGGTCTCAGATTTGATCCCTGGCCTCGCTCAGTGGGTTAAGGATCTGGTGTTGCCGTGAGCTGTGGTGTAGGTCACAGATGCAGCTTGGATCTGGTGTTGCGTGGCTGTGGCGTAGGCCGGCAGCTGTAGCTCTAGTTCATCCCCTAGCCTGGAAACCTCCATATGCTGCAGATGTGGCCCTAAAAAGCAAAAAAAAAAAAAAAAAAAAAAAAAAAGAAACTTTCTATTTTCAAACAAAGATTTGACACTTAGAATCCTGAGCTGTACCAAAACACAACTGTTATTTTAATAAGCTTTGTTCTCCATCTCAATATTGATGAGAGTTGTCAATCTCTGATTATATTAAGATCTATGTTGAATTGAATTTTAGTGGTTCACAGTCTTGTTAAGAATTGGTAGAAATTAAAAAAAAATCAATTGGACTGTGTGGACATTAAGTCAAAAAACAGTATTTAAGAAGTTCAGACTCAGATGTGGCTGTCAATTTAACAGCTTCTATGCAGAGGAGACATAAGAGGCTATAATGGTTATTGTGTGGGAAAAGTTGCAATATTGACAGAAATAGAATAAAAAAGGTGGAAGTTGACATTTTACAGAGAAACTTTATTAAAGCATAGTGATTCTTAAATATACATATTCAAGACCAGCTTGAGATAACGCTGGAAGAAAAGGCACTGCTGGTTGGTTAATTATTCAATCAGAGATCTCTTCTGCTAAAGTGAGGAGAAGAGGGTGGCCACACTGAGCATACTTGTCTGCAATTCAGATCTTTGGAAGAGGAAGGACTCTAAAAAGGAAGGAAGTACAGTTATCACATAGGGTGTGGAGATGACGGGAACTGTAAATATAGAGTCCTGGCTTTCCTTGAACAGAATATGGCATCGTGTACTTGAGCGCTAGCAAGACAGATAATTAGGTGAAAATTGTCTTGCATTGTGCTCATGACATCTTAATTCATCTTTAATGTGTATTTATTTATTTCAAAAGTCCAGGACGTTAGGAAGTTTGGCATCGTTTATTAATTTGCCAAAAGCCTGGTTCTTGAATGCTGAAAGACGTACGGAACGGACAGCTAAACATAGAAGGCAGTTGGTCTGGAAAAGAATAATGAAGATGACTTGAAAAGTGTGCAGATTTATGGACATCCAGTATAAGGAGTGTGGCTACCAGCTGTCCTACACGACTGGAGAGACTTGAGCAAGAGGTCCCTAACTGCAAGGGTAATTAGACATAGGAACAAGTTGCTGAAGGAATGGCTGTGGCCTTTCCTTTTGGAAACAGATTCTGGAATAGGATGATAATTTTTTGGGGGGTTACTTGGAAAAAAGAGGATGATCTAGAGATCTCTTTTAATCCAATGATCCCACACTGAATTGATCTCTATGATGTATAACTTCAAAGAGCCACTGCTTCTGTAAATGTTTTCAGTGACGGAAATGCTAATTGAAGTAAAGACATTGTGATACAAAATAACAGTGGAAAAAATGTTTAGAAAAGCAGTGGGGGCAGGTTCATAAATGCAATTTGGCACTGTTGTTTAAAATGAGGTTGCGATTCCAAGCTGTATAAATAGGAGAATTATTGCAGAAACTGTGAGACAATTCTCTATACTTAGCAGCCATCAGGCTTTTATTGTACTGTTATGACAGTTGAGGGTCTCACAACTTCAGTTAAATGTGAGAAGCTTGGAGCAGTTCCAGCAGAATGAAGAAATGATGATAAGACTGTTAGCAAAGAGCTTCTTGAACAGTGAAAAAGAAAGGGGTAATTCAGTTTGAAATGGGAAATTATTTTCTTTATATTTTCGTTGTTACACATCTTTCTTCCTACCTACATTTTTTTTTTATAAAGTTGTATGGGATTTACATACAACTTTAGAGGAATTTCCTAAACATACAGGCACTGTAGGATTAATTGAATCATGTTTGCCTACACATTAATTTTTCTATCCCTATGTTGAGTCTTGTCTGTGCCTCTTTTGTCATTTTCTTCTTTCCTGGGCAATCACATCTTCTGACAAGGCTTTGATTCCCATTCATTCCCATTCATAATCTTCCCCCTCAATGTAATAGGCAGAATTCTAAGATGCTCTCTCAGATCCCTGCCTTCTGGTGTATACATCCTGCTTGATCCCCTCTTCATGGTGAGAGAAGCATGGTGTATTATGAAATTTCAGTACTGTAATCATGTTACCTTGTAAGGTAGAAGGGATTTTGTGGATATAATGAAGTTCCCTAATCAGTGGAGTTAATTAAAAGGAGATTATTCGGGGTGAGCCCGAATTAATAGTATGTTAAAAGAAATGAGATAATCAAAACCAAAGCAAACACCCTTCTGCTGGCTTTGGAGGAACAAACTGCTTTAGGACCTGAAAGTGTCCTCCAACTGTCAGCCAATGAGAAAACTGAGACATCACTCATATGGCTCTCAGAAAATGAACAACGCCAGGGAGCTTGTAAGTGGATTTCTTTTTTCCCAGTTAAACCTCAAAGTGAGGATATAATTAGCAGGTACCTTAATTTCAGCTTCTTGAAATCTTGAGCAGAGAGGACCCAGTTAAAATATGTCAGACTCTTGAATCGCAGAAACTGTGAGCTAAGACATTTTTTGTTGTGTTAAGATGATAAATTGTGCTGCTTTGTTACACAGCAATAGAAAATTGATACACCAAGAATTCTCTACTATGTGTGCTTTCTAACTTGATAAAGAACATTTGAGCATGTACAGATCAGCTCCTAATTGCCTTTGCTTCTCTATTTGCTGGTGAGAACAGTTGGTTGTTGGTTTTTTTATTGTTTGTTTGGTTTTTTATTTTTAAATTAATTAGTTAATTTTGCTCTTTTAGGGCTGCATCTGTGGCATACGGAGATTCCCAGGCTAGGGGTTGAATCAGAGCTACAGCTGCCGGCCTTTGCCACAGCCACAGCAACATGGGTTCAGAGCCGCGTCTGTGACCTACACCATAGGTCACAGCAACAATGGATCCTTAACCCACTGAGCAAGGCCATGGATTGAACCCGCATCCTCATGGATCCCTGTCGGGGTTGTTAACCGCTGAGTCACAAAGGGACTCCTATTTTTTAATTTTTTAAAAATTTATTTTTTATTAAAGCATAGTTGATTTTACAATGTTGTGCCAATTTCTGCTGTATAGCAAAATGACTCAGTCATACACATATATACATTGTTTTCAATTTCTAAATATCTCTAAAGCAATTGGCCACAATCTTCCAGGTCAGGCTCCTTTACTTCTCTTGAGTTACTTTGGTCATCTTCTACTTGGTCTCCCTACCTCCAGTCTTGTGTCCCTTAAGTCTTTCCTGTCTGGGCTGTCAGAGTGAACATTCTGAAATAAAGATGTGTTGACAGCATGCTGTTTAGTAATATCCTGTACAGGCTTCATAGTTCTTTATCATATCATACAGCCTTTTTTTTTTTTTTTTGCTTTTTAGGGCCACACATAGCATATGGAGGTTCCCAGGCTAGAGGCTGAATCAGAGCCACAATTGCTGGCCTATGCCACAGCCACAGCCACGTTAGATCCAAGCTGTGTCTGCGGACCTACGCCACAGCTCACGGCAACATGGGATCCTTAACCCACTGAGGGAGGCCAGGGATTGAACCTGCAACCCATGGTTCCTAGTGGGATTTGTTTCTGCTGCGCCATGATGGGAACTCCAGCATAAAGCCTTTTAGGCCTGGTCCTGGACTGTCTTTCTGATCTCAGCTTCTCCAGACATTTTTAGGACATCCTTATTCATGTTCAGAGAAACATGTTCTCATATTACATTTTTCATCACACTCTTTCCACAGCCTAGAGTTCTCATCACTTGGCTAATCCCTGCTATGTTTTTAATAGATAAGTAAAATACCACCACTTTTGGAAATGCTTCCTCTTCCTAGATTCCCACAGTCACTTATATGCCCTTTTCTATACCCGCTGCATCGTCTTTCTCATATTGTGGTTGTGGATCTCTTTGTCTGTCTTTTTCACTTGATTGAGAAATCCTTGAAGTCTGAAAGCTCAGCTCATCTCTGTAATCCTATCATCTTGCAGAGTCTAACATGGGTAGGGCAGCTGATGAGTGACAGCATTCTTCTCTGCTTGATTATGTTGTGTCTTTTTAAAAATTATATGTTTAACAATGTGGATTTAACACTTGATTCCCTCTAGCCTACCTAGTGATATGTATATCCTCTCTATGGTAGCGTAATTTTCACCCTCTTCTCAATTTGAGGTGACTTTATAAAACCAGCTTCCTTTAATTCAATAGAGACATATTATGCCAAATTTTCCCATTCCCCTTCATGATTTCCCCAACACAGAAGGAAGGATACATTTAAGGAATGAGACTAGAGAACAACTGAACCACACAGGTTAAAAGAAAAGAACTAAGGTCCAATGGTGAATGAAATTTATCTGTTTCCTTATTCTTTAGAATTTGGAGTCAATATCCATGGATCTGTCAATCTTTCCTACCCCCCATTTCCCTTCAAATATATTTATTCCAAATAAATAAAGTATATTTATTATATATTTTTCTTCCCTGTCTTGAAAGTATTTTGTCTTATTCTAGTAAATTACACCTACAACTTAGGTCAATAATAAAGATTCAATCAATAATCTTTAGTCACCAAGAAAATTACATATTTTCCCTCTGCAGACACAAACTCTTGGATTTCAAATAACTTTCTCCTAAGGGATAAGACTGCTTTGAGCTCTAATGAGAAAAAAGCAAAAAAAAAAAAATTGTTCTAATATTTATAATATTAAGTCATTGATAACAATTTTGAGTCTTCGTAAAAATTCCTCATTTTCTGGATGATCTTTCATTTTAAATATATCTAGTCTGTTCTTTCTGGTATAATTTCTAATCAGGATATAAAGTATATTCATGATTGTAAAGATGACAATTTAATGAAAAGCACTTTTCAAAGCAAATCTGAGAACGTCCCATTTCTCTTCTACCCCAAAGAGAGAGTATATACTAGTTGTCTTTTCTGAGTGCCAAGTGGGAATAAATGTACCAATTTCCTCATCTGTAAATTGAAATATATTAGAGTATATGAGCATTTTTTAAAGTATATTCTGTGAATTTTAACACTAAGAATAATGTCCATTATCACATAAATTGGAGAAAGACTGGGTAAACAAGGTGAGTCATCCACCTGTAGCTATTCCTAAGATCAGTCCTTTCATAGGAAAATTCTCTTTTGATAATTCCACTTAATTTGTGCATCAGAGTATAATGAGAAAAGCACCCGATTAAGAGTCAGGTAATTTTATGTTTGCATTCCATTTCCTGGCTATATAATCATAATCAATCCCTTTATCTTTCTGTGCATCTTTACAATGATGAGCATACTTTCTTAGGTGTGGTGTGCTGTGGGAATATGATGACCTGTGTAAAGCTTTGAGCACACAATATGGCTTTTCTCTTCCCCTTTTAAATTTAACTCTTTCCTACCATCATTTTCTCAAATATTCTGCCCTAGGAATTTTTTATCTTTCATTTTTTGTTTTTATGTAAATTTTGATCACTTTTTCACTGTCAGATGAAAATGCTGCTCTATTCCATTTAGCACTATGGTATTTGCGTACCAATTTAGTCTCTTCAGAGAAGGTGATAGAACTCAATGTTCCTCAATGTTCACAACTGTAGGCATTTATTATTCTGATGAAGCTGTGGATATTAATAACGAACTATTCTCAATTATCACCATATGCCACACATATAATTATTACATGCATATATCTAATAAATTGTCTGGCTTGAAATTGCATTGGAGTGATATTATTTGACTTGGGCATAGAACCTGGATGCTATTCTGCAATCACCAATATACCAAATACCATCCTGGAAGATATGTGTATATGGGGGGAGAGAGAGAGAGAGAGAGAGAGAGAGTGATCAAGGCCAGAAAATATTATACTCCCTATAATGATATTTTGGTTCCCCTCCACCCCCAAACCTGGTATGAATAACATTGAACCAGACTGGAGACTCTTGTGTCTTGACTTATTTTCCTCTGAGTCAATATTTCTGATTCCAAAGACAACTGAAGGCAAATCCAGTAATATGCAGAGAGAGAGAGAGAGAGAGAGAGAGAGAGAGAGAGAGAGATTGAGTACATCACTATATACTTGGGATCTATCAAGAAGTTATTCCCTAATCTGCCACTGCCAATTCTTTCTAAGGCAGACAGATTTCCCCCAGAGCTGTCTCACTACCAATCTTGAGAGAGCAAGGAAAGTAGTAGGGAATCCCTATGTGGACTAAAAGCTTTATTGCCGGGTCACAACGTGAATACCTGTGGAGGCATATCAAGTTAAGTGCAATTGTCTAGGCAGGGTGGTTTGGATGGTACTTGGTTCTTCTGAAGGGACTAGCTACCCTCTTTGTGTCTGTAATTATTGTGACATAGGAATTCAGAACCAATGTGATCAAATTTTCTGATTTTCAAAAGCTATTTTAAATCCAGATTTTTAGGTAAACTCTCTTGGTAGAGAATTGTTTGTAAGTTACAAAACAAAACCCTAAGCTGGTTCTAGTGACATATACGGAAAGAAGAGAGAAGATGATGAACTTCTTTAGGCCAGGGGACAATGTTAGTACTAGCTGCTTTAACAACATAAACAATTTACAGTTTACATTTGCTCTAATGTGTTCTGTATGTACACTTCTGTATTCCATCTAAAACAAGTCCAACATATCTCCAAACTAATTTGAATCAAATTGTTAGGATTTTGGTAATCCATATCAAGAAAAATGTCACTCTTTAAAAAATATACATATTATTTAATTGTACTCACTCTCAAAGGATTTTTTAAAAACATCTGAAGTTTTGTTGTTATTGCTGTTGATTTTGAGATTCACTAACATTTCTTGAAAGACCATAACATCTTCCTGTGTTAAAGTTATTGAGAAAAGGAACAGTGGAGAAGGTTAATTCTGTTCCTTTTCTGTCATTCCAATTTATTTTAATTATGCATTTTAACATTTGAAATTCAAAACATAGGGATTTATTTTTCAAAGAATGACAATTGAATAAAAATCAGAACATGTGGCTTAAACAGGTGATCAATGAAAATATATGCCTGTTGGAGGTAGCTGTATGGCAAAAAATTAGCTAGGAAATCAGATTTTGGGGAATATATGCTATAGGAAAGCAGTCACTGTGACAGATTAGGAGAATGGATTTCTGAAAGAAATACAGGAGTTGGTAAAAATGTCTCACTGACACAGGCATTGCCAAGTGTTACCAAGTTGAAGCTGAAGAAGAAAATGCAAGCCTGTATCATGATTTAATTAGTAATTTCTTACTAATTAATTAGGAATTGCTTATAGCTTACTCTTTCCTCTTTATCAAAATTATTTTTATGAGGAGTTCCTGTCATGGCACAGTGGAAAGGAATCCAACTAGGAACCATGAGGTTGTGGGTTTGATCCCGGGCCTCGCACAGTGGGTTAAGGATCCGGCGTTGCTGTGGCTGTGGCGTCAGTCAGCAGCAACAGCTCTGATTCGACCCCTAGCCTGGGAACCTCCATATGCTACTCGTGCAACCCTAAAAAGACCAAAAAAAAAAAGGCCGAAACAATTATTTTTATGAAAGAAGTAGTTGCTTTACTTTTCTGGTGAATATTGTTTAAGTAATTACTGAAGGAATTATACTCTTTCTTGAGTAGCACTAGCAGAGTATACTTAAAATATAATTGATTCGTGAGTCAATCTCTGCTTTGTACATTTCAAACTCACCCACGGAGGAAAGGCAAAGGGCCAAACACTTCATAGCTCCTTGGATTATGTTCTCATATGTCTACATTAGCTTTGGTTACTCACTGAGACCTCAGCAATTCAATATAATAAGCAATTAAGTGTTGTTCAATTTTTAGCTGAAATTAAAACCAGTGGAAAATTAATTAAAAAGAACTTTGATGTTGACAATTTATTATTTGACCTGAAAGAAATAGAACTGAAGGTGAATAAAAGTTGAGTTCACAGTAATGATTCTTATTACTCATTTTTTTCTCCAACCTATTCCTTTCTCATTTCTATTTTCCTGATTCTCTTTTCCTTGGATCTTGAAAAATATATTAAGGGAGTATGCCAGGCAGACATTTTGTCATTGTTTGCTTGTCAAATATTTTAATTTCTTTCCTGAGATTGAGTAAAGTTGAAGTTTATTATAATACTGATTGGTTAGTTCTAATGCCTATGTTATTGTATAAGAATCTGTGCAACTTAATGCTAGACTCTCAACAGAGCTAGAAAATGTGAATCTCTACATAGAGAAGTTGACATGGCCATTTATATTACTGTGACAAAAAAATTTCCTCAATGTGTCACAGACCTCAGGATTCTGTGCACTTTCCTACTCATTTCCTTAATTTTACATGCCTTTTACAATATAGCACTGGGAACTATATCTAATCATTTGTGATGGAGCATGGTGGAGGGTAATGTGAGAAAAAGAATGTGTATATATATTTGTGGGTGTGACTGGGTCACTTTGCTGTACGGTAGAAAATTGACAGAACCCTGTAAACCAACTATAATGGAAAAAATAAAAATCATTAAAAAATTCATATCTCTACTTCCCTTATATTTTTGTTGGTCTGGTGAAATAAAAGAGAGGGAAAAGAAGTTTAGGCTTTCTTGTTGTGGTGCAGTGGAGATGAATCCCACTAGCATCCATGATAATGTGGGTTCAATCCCTGGTCTCGATCAGTGGGTCGGGGTCTGGGATCCGGCATTGCCATGAGCTGTGGTGTTGGTCACAGACGTGGCTTGGAGGATCTGGGTGGCTGTGGCTGTGGCGGAAGACAGGAGCTATAGCTCAGATTCAACCCCTAGCCTGGGAACTTCTATACGCTGTGGGTGTGGCCTAAAAAGAAAAAAGTTCTACTGAGCAATTAAAGCTAACTATGAAAGGTGCCTAGGAATTACAGCTGGGCTCAGATAGGGAGGTGCATGGCCAGTTTATAGTCCATGGTTAAGAGGCAACATTAAAATGTGTGTTCTGTATTCCTAGGCAAACATACAACTACACACATGGATATAACAGTTGAACCTATGTGGATAGAATAAGCATTTTATTTTCTCAACTAGTGAGTGTAAAATGGATTGTGGAATCTAATTGTGTAAGGAAGAAAGTGAGGATATAAATGGTAGGATCGGAGTGAGTGGGAGTGACAGAAAAAACATGGGCAGAGAGAGGATGTGGGAAAAGGAACTTTTGGAGTTTATGCAGTTATTCATGTGAGCTGGTGACTAAAAAGGAATGCAAATAATGTTTTCTGAGTTAAGATGGTCAAAGAAGTGATATGCTAGTCGGGGGTGGAGGTGGAGAAAAATAAATATTGTAGTTTAAGCTTCCAAAAAAAATCCAGGTTCTGGTCATCTAGGAATATTTAGGGAAAATTTTAAGGTTATTTTTGACTTCTTCATTTTTCTTTGGTGTATTTTAACTCCTACTTAGCCCTTTCATTTTAACCAATCCTAATTTTTAATAGCTTCCTTTAGAATTTCTGATCTGTTTTTTTTTTTCTTTTTTCTTATCCTTAATTGCTTACTTTTGTGCTTTTTCCTTTTTATTTATTTGATTATGTCATAAATGATAGCTCATGTAAAACAATGGCACATTTTTGAAGTGGGCAGAGGATACAAAAAGAGTTGCTAATAAATGAACAATATTCTGGAAAATACCAAGCTAACAAACAATTGTTTATACATTGCCTAAACTTTTCCCAGTGTAGACTGGATCTAATGGTCACTGGATTTTGGTGGTAGAATTTCTGAGTAAACAAGAAGATATTAGTCATCAGAGTCCTGCACAAAATCGGTGACAGACTGGAGATTTACCCTGCTGCCTGCTTTGTTTGATGCCCATTAGCCATGCTTTCCATGCTTTCCCTTTGTCCTTTGGCGACATGTTTAAGATGCCAACCTCAGAAAAGTCACTGAAACCACATTTATCCTTCTCTTGAGTCCCCACCAGGATGCTCAAAATGACAGATTTATCTTGCCTCCTAACCCTGCTCCTCGCCTCCCGTATATTTTGTTCTATCGGCCTTTATGCTCTATGTATTTATTTTCCCTGTCTTCTAGAGTTATCTTCCCCAGGTTCAGGACATCCAACCTTGTCTTCTGTCTAGGCCTTATTGTTTGACTTATTCCTTTGTCTAATTTTAATAGTCAAGGCTCTGCTTTCAAGCTGGGTTGTGTTCCTAACCTCTTTATACTTTGACCATTGTTGGGCCCTCTGGAAGGATCCCATTGCATTATGCATGTTCAATAAGCATTTTATTTATCTTTTATTTCATCCTTAGTTCTTAGCAAATTTCATTCTCAGTCCTTGACTATCTTTCCTTTCTTTGTCTTTTGCCCCTGGATCTTTGCATATGCTATATCCTGTATTTGGAATACTTCCTCTACTTCCTCTTCCCCAAACAACCAATTAATGAACTGAACTCCCAATCACTCTTCAGATACATGACACGGAATTGGAAAAGTGCTCATTAAATCAGTTTCCTCTTCCTGGGCATGTACCTACAACCCTTTTCCCCATCTCTTTCTGTTTAGAGTGAAACTGTTCCTGAGGAAAGGTTCTTGTCCCCTTCCAGAAGGAATTCAGAAATGAGATGGAAATTGAGAAAGTAAAGTGAGGATTTATTTAAGTGAGAAATACACCTCTTGAACGGAGGTGGGAAGACGGGTGAACAGCCGCCCTGCGTTTCACTGACATGCTAGTTATGAGGGGCATGCGAATGAATGGGTGGAATATTCACTGGGAATGAGGGTATTGGGGGTCATATTCTCTGATTTTTCTTCCAGCTCCGGCTTCCAGAAGGGAGGAGGGATTTTGGCCTTATTTAGCCTTGATCTGTAGTGTCATGGCCTCTGTCCATAATGGGATTTTCTTATCTGCAAGGCTAATTTTATTGTAATGAGGGCATAATGAGCAACAGGTTATGCGTTTGAATGCTGGAGATTCTTGCCTTTTCCCACATTTATTTATCTGTCTTTGGGGTACTTATCACCCCCCAAATCTGTTGTTTCCTGTCAATCTGGGTTTTCTTCGTTGGCCCATGGACCCCCACTGTTTACAAGATGCCTGGCTTCCTGCCACCTGGCTATGGCCCCCTTTCTCTGCTCATACCTAACTATCTGCCTGCTGTAATCAAACTACGTAATGAGTTCTCTCCAACAGAATGTGTGGAGCAGTTATGTGTCACTCTGGGCTGAGGCAGCTTAGAGTGTATGTGCCATTTCCGTACTCTCTTTCCTTGTCATGGGTGTCACATATTAAAAGTAGCAGACTATTAGATACCAGGAACCTGGGTACTTGAGCTGCTGTTTGGAGGACCTATGCCCAGGAATAATGCTTCTTAATGAGGATTTTCCATGCTGACTTTACCTAATTTCAGCCACTAATGTTGCTGAAATTCAGCCTCTGTCCACTGGTGCCAAATGGAAATATGGAGACAGGGTTTTGGGTGAAGGAGAAAAAGAAATAGCTGTTATTGCTTTGCCAGGCAAAGGAGGCCACAGCAGGCCAAAGCCTTAAAGGCTGTGCCCTCACTTGGGGAAGAATTATGGGGAGATTTATAGTCAAAAGGAGAAAAACAGGGTTCCAGGTAAGAATCAGGTTTGGGGTAAATATGCATTCTTCTTTCTTTTGGGGAATCTTAGTCATTGAAACTGGTGTTATGAGATCTTAGTGTGATCCAGTGGTCTTCTGGGTTATAGTATCTTGATTTTTAATAGAAAAAATTCTTGTGAACAGGGCATATTGATGAGAGATTAGGGCAAACCCGGCAATTGTGCTCAGGATGCCTAATCTGTAGCTCATAGGTAATGGTGTTTAGGGTGCAATCAAGCCAGGGAGAAGCACAAGAAAGGGCTCCAAGCTCTTTAGTTTAAAACTAGTCATTTCTAAAAGAAGCATAAGGAATATAATTTTTCTCTTAGATGTATGAGGTATCTGTATGAATAAGCCAGATTGTTTATAATAATACTGTCCTTTCCTCAACCTCACATTGAAGGAACTTAGCTTAAGAACTTTCTCATAAAAGTCTTTCCTGAACTACCTCCTACCCCAACACACACACACACACACACACACACACACACACACACACACATACAGACACACACACACTGTCATGGAGTTATTTAACTTCTTTTTATAATAATCATTTCATTTTGCATTTGAATACTTATTTTTGTGATTTTGTCCTTTTTTTTTTTCTGGCATGTTTGTGCCATGTGGAAGTTCCAGGGGTAGGAGTTGAACCAGTGCCACAGCAGCAACCTGGGCTGCTGCAGTGACAACACAGGATCTTTAACCCACTGCACCAGAGGAAACCCCTTATTTGTGTGATTTTGTGATTCATGTTCATTTCTCCTACTGGACCATATTTGCCATGAACATAAGGCTGTGTCTTTTTTTCCTTTGCTATTTTATCTCTTGTAGGCACTTGATAAATATTTGTTAAATAGAATAATTGTAAATAGACTGACCCCCCGGAACTGTGATTATGCCTGACTTTGGGATTAGAAGAATCTGATAACTCTTTTTTCTGGATTGCACTTCCTCATCCTAAAGAATGACAAAAAATTTGCACTCCATCTAGGCCTCTCACCCAGTAAGTGATGCCCAGCTAATCTTTATCAACAAAGTTAGTTTCTGGATGCTACATGTCATGCAAATTTCCACTTGATCCTTGCCCCTGCCCCCACCCATCAGTGGATAGCTGAGACAGTCTACCCATAACCAGGTCTTTTTTTTTAAATTGTGATAGTTTTTTGTTTGAAAACTGGGCTTTCATCACCCAAAGAAATACAAAAGTTGCTTTTGAGAATTTCAATCTGTATTCTTATTTGCAAATCTGCAATGTCTATTACAATTCTCTGTGTTGCTTGTTACAGTTTGTGGGCATATGCGCACGCACATACCCAGTGAATATATATGAATATGTTCATTTAGGTCCCAGGAAGAGACATAAATAATTTCCTGCAACTTTTGCTCAAGCATGCAAATGTATAATACTGTTAATTTGGTTATTTTTCCCATAATTACTGTTCGCTAACCCTGAATTTCAATTTCACAATGTTAGCGGCAAACTATTAAGCACGTTGTAGTGTTTTTCCCCTTAAAATAGGGTGTTGAATTATTTTTGCCCTAAAATATTTATGATATAATATACATGTTTTATGAAGGGCTTTGGCTGCAAAGTTCTTTTTTTATCTTGGAACATTAACATCTACAGCATGACTGAAGTTTCACTTTTTAAACCTAGTGGTATTTTCAGTGTCCACATTCTATGTAAATATTAAACTTTGAGAAATTATAAAACACCTTAAGTTTATGTTGTGAGTTCCAGTTTTAGAGTATGTTCTATGCGTACTTCCCTTTTGCTCTTTGCCAAACAAAAACCACATATAATTATGCCATTTTGTGTGTGTAGGAATTGGACTCCCAGCAAGTAATATGACTTTTCAAGTTCATAAAGGTACTGAAATGCAGAGGCCAAGCTAGTCCTTGGAGTTGTTTCCAGGGGTTTTGGAAGACTTCTCTTTATATATATATATATATATTTTTTTTTTTTTTTCTGTTTGTCTTTTCTAGGTTGCTCCTGCGGCATATGGAAGTTTCCAGGCTAGGGGTCCAGTCGGAGTTATAGCCTCTGGCCTATGCCAGAGCCACAGCAACGTGGGATCCAAGCCGCATCTGCAACCTACACCACAGCTCACAGCAACACCAGATCTTTAACCCACTGAGCAAGGCCAGGGATCGAACCCGAAACCTCATGGTTCCTAGTCAGATTCATTAACCACTGAACCACGATGGGAACTCCTCTTTATATTTCTTATTTTGGAAGCTACAGAAGGAAGATTGTAAAGGGCTACTCTTCACCTTCCAAACCTGAGTGTCCCTGGGTTCTCCAATCCCCAGTCTGATATTTTATCATGATGGTGGCAATGACACCTCTCATGCCAAGGTCACCAGTGGAGGTACTGCATTCCCCACAAAGCCACAAAGCCAAAACTGGTTATTGCTGCTATGTTTTTCTATTTGAGTCAATTAGCAAGTACTTTTAAAGTATCAATCAGCTTGGCATTGTGAAGGGTACATTCAAGTATATACAACCCAGAGACTAACACTTGAGAAATAGATAATCAGGAAACAAAATTAGCACATATGAAGCCATGATGAATAATACAAACACCGGAAGACTTGTACAATTTTTGAAAGGCAGAAGGGAACTGACTGAGACATGGGGAGACAGAAAGATTCATCTAGTCACACAGCAAACAGACTGGGACAGGGGTTCGGGGTCAACTTTTTGCTGCTGATATGCCTCAGCCCATACACTGGAGATAAATGATGTGGGATTTTTTTCCTTTTTTTAGGATAGCTTATTCCAAAGCCTCTTTGGGAGGGTAGGATAAGGTCTACTTTAGAAAGAGGGAGTGTCGTTTATTTTACAAGGGAAAAGGTAAGGAAAGACACCAATGTGGAGACGGTCATGGAGTCTTCTCAGGAGAGGGAACAGCATTTACCCATTTATTAAAAAGTAAAATCTGCAAAACACTGGGATGAGCATTTTTCAAATATTATTTCATGTTATCCTTACAACATAATCTGCAAAAAAAAAAATATTGATGAGATAATCTTCATTTCTATGCTTTCTAGTGTACTCGATGGAACCTTCATTTTTATCCATTAAGGACAATTGTTTAGTATTAGGGCCCGTTGTCACCTCAGGGAATGTTCTTTAGTAGCAGCTGTGATTTCACAGAAGACTTTACTTCTTTCATTTCTTTTCCACAAATATATTCTGGGCACTTTACAAGCTGGTGAGAAAGAAAGATTCAAAACACCTAGCCTTTGCTTCTGAAAACTTAAGGCCTAGCAGGGAACTCCAAAGGTCCCAAATAACCATTATAGGCATGCCTGCGATGGCTCAGGGGGTTGAAAATCCCACTACAGCAGCTTGGGTTGCTTCAGAGGCACAGGTTTGATCCCCAGCCCCATGCAGTGGGTTAAGGATCCCACATTGCTGCAGCTGTGGCATAAGTCACTGCTGCAGCACAAAGTGAGCCCTGGCCCAGGAATTTCCACATGCTGTGGAAAAAAATCAACCAACCAACCAAACAAAAAACCTAACCAAATAACCATGACAGAATAACCAGTGCACGCAGAGATCAGTAATTAGTACAAAGTGAGCACGACATAACATATACTGCCAGACATACATTATCTGTATGTATTATCTCACTTATCTTTCAGTAGCCATCCAATAAGAGTATTACTATGACCCCATTTAAAAAGAATAAATTAAATCTCAGAGAAATTTAGAAAATTCAGCCCTTAGTCCACAGCTGCAGGAACAGTTAATCTTGAAGCCAGATTTCTCTGACCTGGAACAGATCTTCATAGACTAAATGCCTAATAAAAGATAACAGTTATTATTGTTTTATATTTGTTTGGAGTAGTCATTCAATTATTACATTACACATGCACACCCTTATCAAATAGCATATCAGGGAGAATATCATTTACCCACACTAATTTAATTATTCTCTGCAATTTTTTTTAAAGAAAATGATTTTGCATGATTTTTCTTCTCTGATATTGATTTCTTACCCCATATTGTCTTTTTAAGTCAAAGTAAAAAAAAAAAAAAAAAAAAAACCAAAACAGCAGACCTGTTTTAAGTACAATGTAAGTCTAGCCGTAGGAGAAAGTAGAAAAAAGCAGCACTGACCTAAATACCATAGGCTGAATCATTCAGGATCTTTAAGTGACAGCTTTGTTGGAGGTGGGAACTCAGGCTTGACTTGGGCACCTAATGCTTTTTTTGCAGCTTTTCTGTGATTTAGGAGTGGCTTCCTAGAGTTGAGTATTAATAGAGCTTTGTTCATTTTGATTTGCAGGAGGGAACGGATTTCTATTCCAAAAATACAGAGGCGTGAGCCTCAAGTCCGCATCTTCTAAAACAAGCCATTAAAGCAAACAAAGAAGTTGATGTTCTATAAGATATATTTAATCAGATGGCTGCTGCCTGCACATCCACAGAGCAACTCACGTTCAAATGAATTTCCGAATAAGATAATGACAGGTACATATTTTGTGAGTATTGATATTCTGTCATAAATATATCTTTCTTTTTGATTAAAAGGCTTATGTGCCTTTTAAGTAAGTGGATGATTTGTTGCCCTCCGTTTGGCAGTTTTAGAAGAGTTCTAATTTAATTTGCTTTTCCTGGGAACGTGAGTCAGTACCACATAGTGATGGAAGGACCTGTGGCTGGCAGTGAGAAGTGGTGAAAATAGGAGCGGCTTTTGCTTTTTGACAAATCTGGAAAAAAGTCTTAGCATTGTTTCTCTCTCTCTCTCTCTCTCTCTTTTTTAATGTGTGACTTTGGTGAAGTCACAAAGACTCTGATTTTCCCTTCACTCACATGTTAAATGACTTAGCTTGAGGATTAAATAATGTACCCCTGGGCATAGCACAGGCACACAGCAAATTTTTCATCCTTAGCCTTTGAAAAGTACATCTCATTAATAGTCCTCTTCTTTTCTTGTAATGATTTCTAAAATTATGGATGATTGGAGGGGACAAGAGACAAAAGCACCCTTAAAGAGAAAATTAAAGTGAAACCCATAAGTTGTAGCCTCTTCGTTCCTAAAGCTGGATTATCAAAGACCTGGAAAGCTATGCTTTGACAGCAAATATATAAGAGTTTTTCTAGTTCTTCCAGGAGGCAACAGACCCATATTCTGAGACATATAGGCCACTACACATGGTCTTGTTCAATTTCCTAATTCATTTTGCTGCATTATTAACATAATCTGTATAATTTGAAGACTTCCTAGTCACTTCTCTACTTCTATAATTCAGGACTCAATTTTATAGAAGGTAGCTATCTTTGCTTCTCTTCGGAGTTTGCAGGAAATCCCCTGACCACAGAAGTGCAGCTCTCAGGCTTGAATGGATCTTGAAAACTCAGCTGCTTCATTCCTGTAATTTAAGCATCTCATCCAAGTACTAGCCAGACCCAGCTCTGCTTAGTGTCAAAGATCAGAAGGGAATGAGCATGCTCCAGGTAGTCTGGGTGCAGTGTTCTCAGTTAGCTCAGGTTTAAGCCTCCTCTGAGTGCTGATGATGTGTCATTTTTTTTAAAGTTCTTGGAAAGGATGTCATAGTATCCTCCAGAAGTCTGTATCTGAGCTATTAACCGTTGCTCCATTTTGCTTCACCACCCCCCTTGCTTCTACCGCAATGAACACATGTAACAGCTTTTCATACATTATAAATCTATCTGAAGTATAGATTTTTGCATTTTCTTCCCTGGGCTTTTTCTGTTAGCCTTTATCTTTGGTTTCTTTGTAACAAGTTTGATAGCATGATTCAAAATTCAGGTCATTTTTTTTTATCAAGCTAACTATTGCTATGTAGCATAGATAAAAAACTCATGAGTACAGTCTCATGCATAACATGAACATGTTCATGTTACCAGCAGCTAGATGAAGGACCAACTCTACCAGCATCCCAGAAGCCCTTTCACCCCTAGTGACTATCTCTCTCAATGCTGACCGCATCCGATACAGCAGGTAAATTTTGTCAGGTTTTAAAGAATTCAAAAATTACAGAAAACAAAATTGTCTTTTACTTATAAACTTTTTTTTTTTTTTTTTTTTGTCTTTTTGGCATTTCTTGGGCCGCTCTCGCGGCATATGGAAGTTCCCAGGCTAGGGGTCGAATCAGAGCTGTAGCCACCAGCCTATGCCAGAGCCACAGCAACACAGGATCCGATCCGCGTCTGCAACCTACACCACAGCTCACGGCAATGCTGGATCCTTAACCCACTGAGCAAGGCCAGGGATCGAACCCGCAACCTCATGGTTCCTAGTCGGATTCGTTAACCACTGCGGCATGACGGGAACTCCATAAACATTTTTTAAACAAGTCCATCTCAAGATGTACATGTAATAAATAGGCGAACTATTACATTAATTTATTGTTATTACCATCAGCTTCAAGGACAAGCATATCCTTGAAAATATACAGGTTTTAAAATAATAACATTTTATACTTAAAATTCTCAATAGAAATCCATATAATTTGAGAAGTTAATTGCAGGTATCAACAGCATTATTAACAGCATGCCTCAACTTTGTCAATATGTATTTCATGACTCAGAAATTATGATTTGAAGGATGTAACATGTAGAAATACATACCAATGAGTAAAGAGCTGTATGTTTACAATCGCAGAATCATGTAAAATAGAAGATATGAGCGACAAAACCTAAACAGGATTCATTGTGGAAGGGACTTGGCAATTTGTGACTCAGCTATTTATCAAATACTTTCCAGCCTTTGAAATAAAATTAGGCTATATAAACTACTTGGAGAGAAATCTATGGCCCATTGATAAATGAAAAAGAGGCAAAACTGCAAAATGACATGTTTTAATGATTCTAATTTTGTATGAAAAATCACAAGCAAATTAATAATGACAGTTTTACCATGGGCAATATAGATACTGGTTTGAAAAGCAGAATTGCAGATTTCTCTCTCTTTACACAACTTTCTATTTTATAATTTTTATAAAATTCATTACTTTTGTAACAAAAATAGGTTAAAATTTAACAGTTGTGTGCTCTAGGACGCATGTTTCAAATGTTTTGAAAACTTAAACTTGCATGCAAATGCTTTTAGGAATTTTAGTTACCATCACCCAAAAATGGAAGCTACCATTAAAGAATTTGTAAACAAACTATGCCATATACATACAGTGGAATATTATTCAGTGATAAAACAGAATGAGCTATCAAGCCATGAAAAGTCATGGATGAAAGTAAGAAAGTACCAGGGACAAAATGTAACAACATCAATGATGGAGTCAAGTCAAAGGGACAGAGGAGCCAACTGTAAGGGCTCTGAACAATTTACACAGCAAGATAAAAACGATAGTACTGCATTATAACTCCAAGTATAAAATAAACATCTGGAGGTCCCATCACAGCTCAGAGGAAATGAATCTGACTAGTAGCCATGAAGAAGCAGGTTCAATCCCTGGCCTTGCTCAGTGGCTTAAGGATCCCGTACTGCTGTGAGCTGTGGTGCAGGTCACAGATGCAGCTGGGATCCTGCATTGCTGTGGCTGTGGCATTGGCCAGAGGCTACAGCTCTGATTCAACCCCTAGCCTGGGAACTTCCATATGCTGTAGGTGTGACCCTAAAAAGACAAAAATAAAAATAAAAAATAAATATCAGTGCATTCATACTTACATGATTAAATTATTGAATAAATAAAGAAATGAAGGAGCAAACACAAATCTCCCATGCAAAAGATTTCAAATAATTTATTTCAGTATTCTGACCTCAAGGAAGTGAAGCGTAACTTCTCAGACTGTAAGTGTGACTTGGCCGTAATGATCCACAGGATATCAAATGAAAAGTGATTTTAAAAAAGAATAACTGTAGATTGGAGAAATCTGACAACCACTACCTCAGCCAGATGATCTGGGTTAATACTGAGAATGATAAATCAGGTCGATATTATGTATATTGATAACACGGCCCTTTGCCTCTATGGTCCTCCTCCCCAAACCCATAATCTTATTCTAATTATGAAAAAAAATCAGACACATTCCAACTGATGGACCTCTTACAAAACGCCTGACCAGTACTCCTGAAAACTGGCCATGTCACCTCAAGCAAAGCAAGGGTGAGAACTGCTTACAGCCAACAGGAGCCCAAGAGATATGATAACGAAATGTAATAGGAAATTCTGAATGAGATCCAGAAAGGCAAGAATTAAAAAAATCTGAATTCAAAGTGTGGACTTTAGTTAATAATGATGTACCAATATTAATTCAGCAAGTATAGCAAAGGCAAAAAAGGCATACCTGTGCTTTACCATTTTTTTTTTTTTTTGCTATAAGAACCATTTCCCCCCAGTTAAACCTTTCAATAAGAAATACTATATGCAATATATCTTCAAATGGATTCTATGAAGTGGCATGAAAAGTGTCTTAAACAAATGAAGAGTCTCACATATTTTTGGAGAAGACTCATCACTCAAACATCACGTTTTCCTTATTTAAAAAAATATGATGCGATTGACAATACAAACAAACGTATGTATTTTGGAATGAAATGGTTAATTCTATAATTCATAATAAAAAATCAAGCAAGGATAAGTAAGGTGATTACATTAAAAATAAAATTGCGAGAGAGACTTAACTTTCTAGAAATTTAAATAGATTATAAAACCGTAATAATAGTCCATGTGTTTTACTGGTACATGGACTAACGGAGAAAAACAACAACAACAAAAAATTATAGAAGATGTAGCATTGATCTAGTCTAAATTCATAAAAAAACCCTTCTCTCTTAAAGTAACAGAAAAATGAACTGTGTGGTGCAAAAAGGAACACATGATGCATATAATAATTCACCAAAATGGGAATACAAATGGACTTTTCTTTTTTTTGATTGTGCCCATGGCAGGCAGAAGTTTCCTGGCTAGGGACTAAACCTAAGCCACAGCAGTAACCCAAGCCACAGAGGTGACAAAGATGAGTCCTTAACCACTAGGCCACCAGGAAAATCCAAAATGGATTTCTTAAACATGTGGAAAACCTTCAACTTTACAAATAGTAAGGGAATTGCAAATTAAATCACATGGGCTGAAAAGTTTGCTAACCCGCTGCCCTGGTAGGGAAAGGAGAAACAGCCACACTCCCATGTTTCTTGTTTAGGTGTAGATTAATATGACTTTTATGGGAAGCACTTCATTAAATCTATCTAAAATGTATAAAAGCACATATACTTCTATTAAATCTAAACTGTAAAATGCACACCTACTTCCATCCAGCAAATCTTACGCTAGTAACATTCCGCAGATATACTTACTTTGTATGATTCTGTTTCTTAGGAATAGGACACAACCCAAAGTCCCAGAATAATTCAACATAATTATTCACAATGCAATTGTAAGTTTGCCCATAGACACAATTTGAGTAGTGGTCTAGGATGTTGTGAGAAAAACGTTCGTTTTGCTTTATGTAAATCTTTTGTTGTGGATCCCTCTGAGAATTAGGTGGAAACACTGTAAAGAATAAAGAGATAATTCGCAGTTTAAAAAACTGTCAATTTAGGCAAGAGGTGATATCCTATGGTTGCTTTAATATATTAAACATTATTTTTTAATCTTTAAAAAAGAATTATACTTGTATTTTAATCAGGAACTGGTGAATGCTCTTTAATGGTCACTTTATTCATAATTAGGTTAAACATCTGTTATTCATGTGGAAAAATAGCATGACATTTATAGTTCTGGGAATTAATTATAATATTTCCACTGAAGTAAAAGAGGATAGCCAAAAAAAGAATAAACAGCAAACCCCATAGATATGATTATGATGAAAGGATAATGGCATTGGTGGTGATGAAAACAGAGACATCTGTTCTGGTTCCTGGCAGAGGAGAGTTCTCTTACATATGATGAATTTATTGGTAAATAAAGTCTAGTTCCCCATGAAGTGAAGTCCTGAACAGAGCTGCTGTCAAAAGAAAATGACTCGATATTGTCTTGAGATACCTGGGTGAAGTGAAAAACAGATGACTTCTGCTGGAATCTGAGAACCGGGGGAAAAGTGACAGTTTCACTACCAATGCCATTTCTTCCAGCAAAAGCTGCAAGAGAAATAGTACATTCTGAGGCTCTGCAGGTGTTTTTAGTTGTGAATGGAGTCTGGCCTTTTTGAAATAATAGGCATAAGGAGACAATAAAGCCAATGAGATTTTTTTGTGTGTATGTACGTGTAAGTATGTGTACACATGTATACTCACACATTGTGCATGCATACCTACACACACAGATGTGTGCAAATATACCGACATCTGTCAACATCACATACACACAGACTTATACCTCATGTGTTATCTGCAAGTGTCTCTCATACATTCTTACATTCTGGGAATGTGTTTTTTTCTCTCTAAATGACACAGGCATATTAATATGAGCAAAGGTGTGTTAACATCACTCTGGAGACTGATGTCGCTGCATTCCTGACACAGTGTTCATAAAGAAATCACCAGGAATGACTAATATCTAATGTAGTGCATGCTGCTTCTAAATGCATGAGTTCATGATAATTAAACCTGCCATTTTGGATGCTTTGACAAAGAACCTGAATTGGAAACACTTTGCCTCACATGTTTTAATAAAATCATCTCAGTGAGTGAAATTTAAATAATTTGGGTTAATATAAAGTTATTTCCTTTGAAATGTAAAAGGATAGCAAGCTGTGTAATTTGATTTTTTTCTTGGCTTTCTATTTATTTTCTCCTACATTAACTACCTGGAGGTAAAGTATAATAAAAAGGATAAACGGAGTAGTGGGTTAGCTGTAAACAAATATATGTCCAAGAAATATTGTAGATCTTTGGACCAGACATACACCTAAATATCAGAATTAGCTAGGAAAATAAGATAATCTGAGACCTCACATTTAGTTTTCATTGCACGGAGAGGCATATAGATAAAGGAATTGGAGTTGCAAGGAAAATAACCTCCCCCACTGAAATTTTGTTCAAACATGGATGAGGGGAGATTTTGATTCTTATATAAATATGATGAAGAATCTTATCGACATAAATAACAAGGGAAAAGGTACACACCTGAGCCTCATGGGACTGGATCTAGATTATAGAGAGTTGACCTCTCCTTCTCTTTCTCTCTTCCTCCCCCCAACCTGCCTGCTCTCTCTCTCACACACACATGCACGCACGCACACACGCATGCACCACCCACCCCCACGGAGGCACAGGCACCATGGTCTCCCTTTCATAAACATAATAGGAAATTTATTTTCTCCCTTCTCTCCTTCCCTCCTGCCTTTTCTACCAGCTTGTCTGATGCATTCTCTCTGCTGGAAACCAGCTGTTCTCCTCACTCTTTGTGATGGTCTCCCCACTACTATAGCTTGAATGTGGCTATGATTTGTCTTGGCACAAACTCTGCAAGCTCTAGCCTCAACACTACATGGATTTTTATCCATAGAATAACATACTACTGTGTGGATGACCTCTCTATCTTCTAGTTCAGATTCTCAAGAAGAATCCATGGTGCCAAAGGGATGCAACCTTGTTTAAATTTAGGTATCACCAGCTGTGTTCAGGTGAGATGTGTGCTCACTTGTACCTTCCCATTTGGGAGCTCTGTGAGGCAAACAAACTGACTCTCATATGCAGGTATGGTACAGATGACTAACCCAAATAATTTAGGCCTCTATGGTCCACTTTATTTACTAAGCATCCTCTGTGATTTGACTTTCCAAATTAAGTTTAATCAATTAATTGACAAGTATTGAGTTCCTGTCACGGCTCAGTGGGTACCGAATCCGACTAGCATCCATGAGGATGCAGGTTCAATTCCTGGCCTCGCTCAGTGGGTTAAGGATCCAGTGTTGCCATGAGCTTTAGTGTAGGTCGCAGATGTGGCTGGGATCCAGAGCTGCTGTGGCTGTGGCATAGGCCAGTGGCTACAGATCTGATTAGACCCATAGCCTGGGAACTTCCATATGTCACAGATGTGGCCCTAAAAAGACCAAAAAAAGAAAAAGAAAAGAAAGGACACTCAGTATAATATTAAACATGACATCGTCCTTTCTAAAGAGAGTATTTAGTACAGAATGGAGAAGACTAGGGAAGGGAGGCAAATAAGTTTGTGGCAAGATTATGGATGACCTTGAGAGTTTAACAAGGAACTCTTACTAGAGTTCCTTCTAGTAAGGAAGGAGTAGAATAAAAAGGAAAAGGAAAATAGGGAAGGCTAGTCTGCAGGTAAATGTACCATCTGGAAGTTTAATAATGAGGTTAAGGCATTTATTTTAGTTGAAGGTGATGGTTGTGAGTATGATGAAAATGTGAGCTTATTATTAGATGTTAGGAAATGAGTAATTTTTTTTTTTCTTTCCCATGCCTGTGGCACGCAGAAGTTCCTGGGGGAAGGATTGAACCAGAGCCACAGCAATGAAAACACTGAGTCTTTAACCACTGGGCCACCAGGAAACTCCAAAATGAGTAATTTTTCAGAGCGGCTTTATTTGAGTTGTAGCACTGGCCCTGCTTTGAACCGGTAATGTGTCCTGAAGCAAGCCACTTGTTTTCTTTAGGACTAAGCTTCCTGATATCTTGTTGGAGGAGATCATCAAGAGACCATGACCACTGGTTGACCTGCACCTGGATCTGGATGATCAGAGACTCCCCACCCACATCTCATCCTTGGAACCCACGTTCTACCCCCTGTCCCATGGTGGGAGCCATTTTCAAGGGCATGGCCTTGAGCGAGCAATGTGTTGTTAGAGCCATCTGGACAGTGTATGGAACTGATGGTTCACATTGAGGCCTCTATATAGACTTTATATAAACTATACAAACCTCGGTATAAAGATTCCCACAGCCTTGTAAATTAACTATACTTCAATAAGACTTACAAAATTAAAAACAGGAAAAAAAATATTTGTTAGGACTTCCCATTGCAGCTCAGCAGGTTAAGAACCTGACCCTGACTTAGTGTCCATGAGGATGCAGGTTTGATCCTTTGCCGTGCCCATTGAGTTAAGAATCCATTGTCAAAAGCTGTGGCCTAGGTCACAGAGGAGGCTTGGATCCAGCGTTGCCATGGCTGTGATAAAGAACTATAGCTGCAGCTCCCATTTGACCCCTAGCCTGGGAACTTCCATATACTGCAGGTGCAGCCATAAAAAGCAAAACAAAACAAAACAAAACAAAACTTTTTCCTTAGTTTCCTTCTAGTTTGAGCCTGCTAAAGTCAGTGAAAAAGGTCATTATTGGAAAACAAGAGTAAAAAGATAAGAGAGAGGGAAAGATCAGGAATCAAACCAGTGTTTCTAGTCTATGAATTTAGAAAAACAAATTTTTCATATAAAAATAGTTGTGTTGAGGTCAGTGTAATGCCAAACATCAAGTAATTGCTTATTACCATTTTCATATATATGTGATTTATATGTACCTTTGCAGTAAAGCTAGAGTGAAAAGTTGTATTTTTTTTTTTGGTATAGTTTAGAGAAAGTGGGAATATATGATTTTTTGATAAAGTAGCTCTGTTATGCTTTGGAAATTAGTTGCGGATTTCAGCAAACCTGATTCCCTGCTGTGTGAAATGAGAAACCTGGAGAAGAAGAAAGATCTGTCAGGAGAATAAGTGAGCTCAACGCTTTGATTAACAGACGGCCAGATGTTAAATTTAATTGCTTCTAGAAAAAAAGATTTTGCTTTCCAGTGTTAGTCTCACACTTCTTAATGATGGTGGACTTTTACATGAGAAAGAAAGGAAAGGGTGTACATGGAAAAACCTAAATTTTAAGGAAACATGTTCGTGGTAGATATTTAAATTATTGTTTACTATTTGTTAATAGATTTTTACCATAAAATATATAGAACATTCAGAACATTTCCTTCATACTCAGTTGTTAGAAGCAAAAAACTAAAGATCAAAGTGATGCCTCCAAAATACCTTGTTTAATACAATTTCCTGATTTCTCAAAGAAATTTAATATCTTAAATTTATTTCCTTCATCATAGAAAGGGAGAGACCCTATTTATGGCCACATATAATTTCTACATATATATATTCATAAAAATATGGTATATGATATTTCATGTTGCAAACTCATATCTATTTTTGAATGAATGTTTGCGACACTTCTAAAGCTGGATCTGAGTTTTTCATTGTAAAAATCTTAAGGAGAATTCCCCATACAGAAACATACTAACTCTACTCCATTGTGTGAATTTGTCACCACTTATTTATCATTCTCTTTTTAATGAGCATTTAAATTGGTCCCCCTTTAAAATTATTAACCACGAGAACATTCTTGTTTATATTCCAAGGTGATGTGTTCTACACGTTTCCACTTTTTGGCATAGCCCCATGATAAATTCAGAATGTGGAAACAAAATAGAATATAGGTCAGAAGAAGAACCAAATAGTAGGATTAACCTTACTAAATATCATTTTATAATAACGAGCCCAGAAAAAGCAACACCTGTATATATTTGACAAGGGTGGTAGAACATTAAAAGTAGTAGACAATTTCAGGTTACTCAATAAATTAAGTCAGTTATCCTTTTGGAAGAAATAACCTCATATTTAAATTAAAGTATTTCAGATGAGCTTAAATATTTATTTTAACATTTAAATGCTAATATTTAAAATTTTACCAAGAAAATATAAAACGACCTTTTATAACTGTAAATGGGAAAATATTTCTTAAAGAATTCACGAATAGTAGGTCACATAACAATAAAACATCAGTAAGTGTGAATAGATTAAAATTTATGTGCAAAGGGAACACTGAATATTTTGAAAGTCAAATGATAAAGGGAAATTATTAATAAAGGGTAAGCATCAATAATTTATTTTTAAATATTTCAAAGATCCAAATGTAAAGGATAGACACTTCGGTGGAAAATTGACAAGAACCACAAAAAAGGCAGTTTGAAGAAAAGGAAATCAGAAGGATACATGATCTTCCATTTTACCTTTCACTACCAACTGCTTTCAAAATAAATTATATTAATTTAGATTCACACTTGTAATGTATATGATGTCTGACTTGTTCATATTCTCTCTATTAATTGAAAATTTCAGACTTTTCAATTTTTAAACACACTGGATGTTAAAACAATATTTTATCCTGTCCAATTTGCATTTCCTAGGTATCAGTGGAATTCAAATATTTTTATTCGTTTACTGACTCTTCTGATTTGTTTTGTTTTGTTTTCCTTTTAAGGGCCACACCATCATTAGGAAGTGTGGGACTAATGCTGGAAAGAAAAATTTTCTTTTTTTCTAGAAGCAATTAAATATAACACCTGGCCATCTGTTAATCAAAGCATCGAAGTCACTTAATTAAGTATTAATTATATTTGTATTAATTTAATAGATTAAAGTGGACACATTTACATGTTTATGACATAAGATAACTCTTCTCTGTGAACATGGTATATATCTACACTTGTTCATACTTTTTAATTTATGGTTTTGAACTAAACTTTCACATCATTTGATAGATTTATTCATGGGAATCCCATAGGAATTATTACTTGCTAAACAGGAATTATTACTGTTAATGCATTGGCTATTTATGACTAATAAGAATGTTATCATTTTTTGAAGATTGACCTTTTACAAGAAAGACTGGTGAATCCTCCAAATTTTACTAAGTATTATCTTTACATTTTTTGTAGAAATTATATTTTATTTAAATAGGGACCATCTTTTCTCTATTTCTAATTATTAGAAATTTAATTTTTCTTTGCGTTATCTCTCTGGCTAGGACTTACATTACATTTTATAATTCTTTTAGATTACTTGGAATTTTCCATATAGATTTTTATATCATCTGTAGGTGGGATCTGTTTTACTTCTTCCTTTCTACTATGTATGACTTTTATTTCCTTTTCTTGCCTTATTATGCTGGCTGGTACTTTCATCACTATGTTGAATAGCAATAGTGAGAGTGGATGTCTTTGCCTTGTTCCAGTTATTAGTGGATAAAAATTCAGTCTTTAACAAACATGTTGACTATTTTTTGAAGATGTTTTTATCTGTTTGAGATATTTTCCTTACATTCCTAGTTTTCTGAGAGTTTCTGTATAATGGTGATGAATTTTGTCATTTTTTAATGTAGTTTTTCTTATTTATCCTGTTAATATGGTATATTATACTGGTAGACTTTAAAATATTAAGTCAAGCTCACATCCTTGACATAACCCAAACTGGTTCAATATCTCTGTGGAGAAAAGGGGCTTTACTACAGTTTCTATCTTATTGCCTTAGAAGCATCTTTGTAAAATTAAAAAAAAAATCCTCTTCACCAATGCAGAGTAAATTCAACCAAATATCATATTGTTGATGGGCTAAGAGGCTTATATTTGTATGTTTTATATCCCTATAGCTTTATTTCAGCAGTCATTTCATATCCCTGTGATATCAATGTTCACTTTGCCCATAGAGCTATCATCACTCTCCACTTAAAGAGTTTTCCTTTCCTTCTAGGTCATGTTGGATCTCAGCTTCTCTGAATAAATTTTCCTGATTTCCATAATCTTGCACCTCTGCTATGCCATTATGTAGTTTAGCAAATATTGAAGTCTAGTGCTTTTTTGTCTTCTTGTTTAGCTGCCACCTTCTATCCAGTTTGCACGTGTAAATTAAATTAAAATCTGAGGGTGTAATCCAGGTATCAATATTGTTTAAAGCACTCCATTTGATACCATTATTTAGCCAAGTCTTAGAACCAAACTTATCCTAAAGCAGGTTTTCTCGGCCTTTAGCACAAGAAAGAATCATCAGGGGGTATTCTACCTTTTCTCTACAAATCCGCACATGTAGAGGTTGGTCTAAGGATACATGATCTTCCATTTTACCTTTCACTACCAACCACTTTCATCAGGGGGCTTGATAAAACACAGATTCTAGGAGTTCCCATCATGGCTCAGCTGTGACAAAACAAACTACTATCCCTGAGGACACAGGTTCGATCCCTAGCCTCTCTCAGTGGGTTAAGGAACTGGTGTTGCTGTGAGCTGTGGTGTCACAGCAACGCCAGACGTGGCTTGGATTCTGAGTTGCTGTGGCTGTGGCATAGGCAGGCAGCTACAGCTGAGAATGAGAATTACTTGATACAAAAGCTTTTCACACTTAGGAAACTCACAGTATGCAGTAGATATCAACATTACTATTATTATTTTGTCTGCTGTCCACTCAGTAGAGTTCACAATGGAGAGACGGCGATCATGTTTCCTGACGCTGGACTGTTCTTTCTCTTGGGCTCATCCACAGCTCTTGCCCTGAACAAGTGAAGTCATGCCTCACTTTTATCTCATCTTTGGTTTCTGAAACCTGCAGGGTTAAGTGGCTCACTACAGTCTCATGAGCAGTCCTGCCCTGAAGCTGTCAGTAGCCCTACAGCAAATAATAATAGAAAGTGAAGTTCTGGGGTGGGAATCCTGCATTAAAGGGAAAATGATTCTATATAATCATTGGAAGTTGAAACCCTTGTCATGTTGTATACATGTTAGGCAATTTACCATCTGCGGCATTATCCTTCCTGTCTCCATAGCGGTGGGAGATTTTGCCAAGTGCCTTTGTGTGGCATCAAATATGATTTGCTCTCTTCTTATCACAACCCCCTAGACCGGTTTAAACATAACTGAAAAGGGCATCCCAAGTAATCACTGGCATGGAACAATTTATTTCAGCATCAACCCAGCTAGAGGAACATTTTTTAAAATTCCCCTTTCTGAAAATAAGCCTCCTTGGTTTTCCTCCTGCAGACTTCATTGGCAGTCGGGGCCCATTCCAACTAATCAATAAATAAAGCCCAGTTAAGCCACATTTATTTCTAGAAGCAAATAGCAATCAGTGCATTACTGTGGGAGCTCAGGTCCTGTCCATCAGCTAAATCAGTAAACAGTGAAGGTTGGGGCTTTGAGACTCTGTTCTGAAGGGAAACTGCTGCCTCAAAAGCAGAGAAATGGCCTCCATCCCTAAGATTTATGTTACCCTGATCAATTATCTGGAGAATAAGATCCACCCTGCATTTCACTTAAAATGTATAAGCACTTCCTTCTTTGATGTACTGTCTTTTACCAAGACTTTGTTGTTGTTTTTCATCTTTTAATGATTTTTATAGCAATTAGTAACTTTAAAGGAAAACATTTGATAATTACCTACTATTTTATGCACTTTTATATATTTTATCTCATTTAATCCTCATACTCCTACTGAATTAAAAAGTACCCAGGTTTATAGTGCTAAAAATGCTGTGTTTATTTTTCAGTTCCCAGCTTGCTAAAATGGTTTGTTTACTTGATTTATTCTTTTGAATACATTGTAACCTCCTTAGAGTTAGAACAGATCTCATGCAACTTGTAGCCTTCATAGAACCTTGCTGTGGTAGGTGCTCAGTAAATACCTAGTGATTAAATGAATAGACTAAAGAGTTAAGATTAATTTAGAGATCCCCAAAAGGAGTTGTTTTATTTCCACACTGTTGCCTTCTAAAAGTAATATCATATGATTTTCATTTTGATATAATGGGATCAAGAGACATTGCGATAGAAAAGCTGAGTGATCTTGGGCAAGCCATTCTTCTTTGGGATTCACTTCCCTCATGAGAGGGGAGAACATGCTTTGTGAATACCTCCTCTACTTCTAAACTTCCATGCAATTTCACTGGGAAGAATTGGGATGAGTCTTGTTTCATTCATAAGGTTACTCTTTAAGAACCTTTTTTTGTTATAGTTGTACCATGAGACACATCCCTGGAGGATCAGTAGAAGAAATATAACTGTTATAATAAGTCTGGGAGGGGCGATTATATTTTCTTTCTGTGAAAGTCCAGAATCTTCTGGTCCCGTTTAGCCATCATCCACAAAATATGGTAATGCCCATGTAAAGCTTTCTTGTGCAGCAATTTCATGGGAAGAGAATATAGCTGAGAATTACAACTTACAGATCTTTCCAAGCAGTTTTAACTTAATAAATCATATGGACAAATTTTTGCATATAATTAACCTCTATGTTTTTGAAATAGTTCATGCATTTATTATTTTTGATTGTGTACATATATATATACAAACATGTAGATATACTATGAATAAACACAAAAGCTCAGATATCAGTGTTTACTTCTACCTGTAGAAGATATTTTCAGACCATTTCAAATATTTTAACTTATATTTTACGGACACACAATGCTGCCTGGTAGAATCATAAACCTACTGCTTCAGACCCCAGAGTTGTGTATCCATAAGCTAAAGTGCAGCATCAGCTCAATAGCAAATCAATACACCAAGCTGCTGTGGAGAAGGACAGCTTATTTCTTTGAGGTACCCTCAGGGGTTTCCCAACAGTGATTTTTGTATATCTCATGGAGCCTATTTTCAAGTTAGAGCATTGAATTTCTTTTTTAATGGAGTGAAAATTCATTTAGACACTCTTTTTCACTTGAAAAAGAATACATGGATAAAATTTTCATATATAAGCATATTTCTATTTTTATTGTAATGGAAAATGGCAGTGAACTGATAGCACAGGCTTAGCCTTTTTTTAAAATGCGTTGGCATCAATGAAGAGAATATTTGGCAAAGAGTAAGTCAAAATGTTGGAGGGTCTGGAGAGGAGACCGTGGCATTAAGTGGTTCTTAAAAGCCAGGGTCACATTACTGTGAGGTAAAGAGAAATAGGTACATTTGAGAAATGCTTAAGTTGTAGAATTCACTGTACTTGGTGGTTGATAGGATGTGGATTATAAGCAAAGTTTCAGTGTATCTGGATTGAGGTTTATAAAGGACAATTGACTTAAATCGAATACAGGGTTTGAAGAAACATCTATTAATTTAAACTTACTAGCCCTAATATTCAAATTGTTCATTCTTATTTAATTTATGTCTACTAAAAAAGTCAAAGAGATATATAAAGTCTCTGTTTCTTTTTCCTCTTTGGTATATGGGGAGCAATATGTCATCTTTTTTTACTTACTATAAAGAATCACCTTTTTGCTGTTTAATGAATTTTCTGGCTGGTTAAAAATTAATGTTGATTTTTTCTGTTTATTTCCATTTGTCTGAAAAAAGTCATGTGCTAGGTATTTCTTTGATGTGTTTTGCTTTTTTTTTTTTTTTTTTTTTTTTTGTCTTTTTTTGCTATTTCTTTGGGCCGCTCCCGCGGCATATGGAGGTTCCCAGGCTAGGGGTCTAATCGGAGCTGTAGCCACCGGCCTACGCCAGAGCCACAGCAACACGGGATCTGAGCCGCGTCTGCAAACTACACCACAGCTCACGGCAACGCCGGATCCTTAACCCACTGAGCAAGGGCAGGGACCGAACCCGCAACCTCATGGTTCCTAGTCGGATTCGTTAACCACTGCGCCACGACGGGAACTCCCCTGTTTTGCTTTTAATCATTTATTATGAGAATCCTTGCTGCTCAACAGAAGTATTTTTATAAGAATATTTTTTATGTAATGATTTTTTTTTCCATAATAGCTGGTTTACGGTGTTCTGTCAATTTTCTACTGTACAGCATGGTGACCCAGTTACACAAACATGTTTACATTCTTTTTTTCTCACATTATCATGCTCCATCATAAGTAACCAGACATGGTTCCCAGTCCTACACAGGAGGTTCTCATTACTAATCCATTCCAAAGGCAATAGTCTGCATCTATTAACCCCAAGCACCCCATACTGATGAAGTAAGTCAGAAAGACAAATACGATATGATATCACTTATATCTGGAATCTAATATAGGAATATTTTTGGTTTCAACTGATGTATTTGATTTTAATTTATTTATTCATGCTTTTTCCTTTTATGTTTTCCAACTTATTTTCTATTAAAAGTAGCGATTGTTTTGTGCAGCGATTTTTAAACATATCGGGAATTACTTTTAATTTTTTCCACGATAATATTGAATATGTAGTCTCTGATTATCTAAATGAAACAGTGAAATGTACATTTTTATTCCTCTTTGAAGACAAGGAGTTAGTATACTCTAAAATAGTGTGTCCTGAGCTAATTAGTAGAATCATCACAAATGCTTTTAAAAGTTCTGGTGTCTTCACCACATATCAGAAACTCCAATTACATCAAGAGCTAGAGGTTGGAATCCAGGCATCTATACTAAAAGAAAAAGCAAACAAAAAACATTACTATCCAAGTGATTCTAGTGTTCTGCTAAGGTTGAAAATGAGTTCTCTCCCTCTTCTGTCTACTCTCTTCTCTTTACTGTCCTTTTTCAATTACCCATATTATCCATCATCAATGCACGCCTTTTGTCTATCTATTGGAATAGGCTGCATCAAAAGGTAGCATTGTGGCATAGGCACACTCTCGTATATGGAATGGATGGTCAACGGGGACCTGCTGTATAGCACAGGGAACTCTTCCCAGTGTTCTGTGATAACCTATGGGGAAAAGAATATTGAAAAGAATGGATATAGATATGTGTATCATTGAATTGCTTTGCTGTACATCAGAAATCATCATAACATTGTAAATCAACTATACATCAATAAAACTTTAAAAATGAAAAAAATAGTATTGTAAAGTAGTAATAATTTACTCTATCTCATGATGCTCTGGGTTAACAATTTGGCAGGGTTCAGTGGAAAGAACTTTCAATACACATGACATTGCAGAAGTGACTTGGGGTTATCCTACCAGCAGATGAGCTGGTCTGAAGGATTCAAATTTCTTTATTCACAGGCCATGCATCTTGGCAGTGATAACCAGAAGACTGGACTCAGCAGGATAATATAACATCTAATTGTGGCCTCTCTAGCATGTTGTGTGTGTGTGTGTGTGTGTGTGTGTGTGTGTGTGTGTGTGTTTTAAATTAAGAACCTTAGAATATTCTTTATTACAGTAATTCAAATATTTTGCTAGATTTTTAAAAATGAGAGCATTTTTTTGTTTTGCATAGACTATTTCCATCAAAATGGCATACTTTCCACTTTTATATTCAGATTATTTTGTTTTTATTTTCTTTCTAATTCTAGAAATTTTCTTAGAGTATATCTTTATTACTCTTCTGTGAGTTTATATCACATATAAACTGATATAAATATATATATCTCACATATAAACTCAGATTCATTGAATTCATCGAGAGATCCCTGAAAGTATTAATTAACTGGGTAAACATTAAAGATTGTGTTTTTCTTGGTATAATTTTCCTGGAAAGAAAACATCACCGTTTAAAACAAAAACAGGCCAGAGGGGAGTGGCACAACTCATTTAAAGTAATGAAAGGGAAAAGAAATGTACAACCAAGAATACTCCATCCACCAACACTTTCATTCAGATTTGATTGGGACATCAAAAGCTTTATGGACAAGCAAAAGCTAAAAGAGTTTGGCATCAAGAAACCAGCTTTGCAACAAATGTCAAAAGAACCTCTCCAGGCAATAAAGGAAAGGCCGCAACTAGAAACAGCAAATCAAGAAATGAAAATCTCACAGGTAAAGGCAAACATACAGTAAAGTGGAAAATCATTCATACACAAAGCTAGTAGGGAGTTAAAAGACAAAAGTAGTAAAATCATCTATATCCACAATAAACAGTTAAGGGATACATAAAACAGTTAGATGCAAAATCAAAAACAGTAATCATGAGGGGAGGAGAATAGAAAGGCAGGGTTTTAAAATGCATTTGAAATTAAGAGATCCACAATTTAAATTAATACGCATATACAGAGAGATTGCTGTATAAAAACCTCATGGTAACTACAAACCAAAAATCTCCCGGAGTTCCTGTCGTGGCGCAATGGTTAACAAATCCGACCAGGAAACATGAGGTTGTGGGTTCGATCCCTGGCCTTGCTCAGTGGGTTAAGGATCCAGTGTTGCTGTGAGCTGTGGTGTAGGTTGCAGCCCTGGCTCCGATCCCGCGTTGCTGTGGCTCTGGTGTAGGCCGGTATCTACAGCTCCAATTGGACCCCTAGCCTGGGAACCTCCATATGCCGCGGGAGTGCTCCTAGAAAAGGCAAAAAGACAAAAACAAAACAAAACAAAACAAACAAAAAAACAAAAAACGTCCCTATGTATATATATTTTTTAAGACTCAGTGATTACATTTTATTTATTTATTTATTTTTCCTTTTTATACAATAATTTTTATTTTTTTCCACTATAGCTGGTTTACAGTGTTCTGTCAATTTTCTACTGTACGGCATGGTGACCCAGTTACAAATACATGCATACAGTCTTTTTTCTTACATTATCATGCTCCATCATAAGTGACTAGACAGTGCTACACAGAAGGATTTGATTGCTAATCCATTCCAAAGGCAATATTCCGCATCTATATGGGAATATACTTCTCTCTTTATGTAGAAAAATTTGAGGTTGGCATCAGGACTGAACAGGCATGTCAAACTTATAAGGTGTTCAAAATTCTTAAAAACTCTCTACATTCAGTGTGAGATTAAAATTTAGATCTTATCACAGCAGCAGAACAGCATAGTAAGGTGGTATTTATACAATGAGTAAGTCTCTTCCAGACTCTATTACACTAATAAGACTAAATAACAATTTTCTTTACTTTAACTCAGATCTACCAATTATTTTTAACGTGGATATTAAATTAAGCAACAGAATTTTATATAGCATGGTGAACAGCTCTAAGCCTAAAATGTTTAGAAAATAAGTACGTTAACTTAAGATAATTAGCTTAGCAAATTATATGCTCAGCTTTTGTTTAGGAACAATGACTTTCTTTCTCATGTGAAGCATCATGGAGTTCTGTCTGGCTTCATCAAATAAGAAAAGATAACATGATGTGACAGAAAACATTTTGATATAGGAGTAACAAAAACTAGATTACCAAAAAGATACCCCTTGCTTTGTGACAACGTTTGCAAATTCTACAGTTAGGTAGAGAAAATGAGTGAAATAGGCCAGACGAACATGAAACATAAAACAGACCCAACATGGGTAGAATGCATGCTCAATCTCTGTACAGGAGAACAGATTTAGTATCTGGAGTTGAGGTAAGCTGCTGGGGTCATGGCCCTTTAAGAGAGGATGCTGCTACTTTTGCTTAGCTCGTGATATCTAGAAATATTTTTCTAGATTTTTTTTTTAAAAGGCAGATCCAGATTTTTATTTTAAAACTCCCAATTTGAAAATATTTGCAATTTATTTTTTAGAACGTCCTATGCTAAAGTTCCATTTCAGCTCTGACTAAGTTACTGGTAGCAGACTCGGTCCCCTACATCATAAAACTGACCAAAATATAGGAGGCAACTATTTTCAGGGATAAGGCAACAGGAAGCATAAAACTCCAATTCCTTGGGACAGAAAACTTGTAAGCCATGCTCTCTAATTATGCTGACTCTCTGCTTTTGAAAAATATCCCAACTATGGAACGGTGATCTAGAATCCAAGAAAAGCATGATGATCTCTGCAAGCTGAAGAGGCAGAGATCAGAGTTTCTGGCAGCTGATACAGCTGGACCTATAAGGCAGAGGAAAGTCTGTAATTCTCTTGCGGGATTTCCTACCAAGTGCTTAGAAGACAACGAGTTTACACATGCCTGGGTAGAGCCTGTATAAGGTTTACCAGAGAATGAATTACACAGGGTTGAAAAAGACAGAAAATTCATGTCAAAGTTGGATCCCTGACCTTGCTCAGTGGGTTAAGAATCCGGTGTTGCTGTAAGCTGCAGTGTAGGTCACAGACTTGTCTTCATCCAGTGTTTCTGTGGCTGTGGTGTAGGCCAGTGACTACAGCTCTGATTCAGCCCCTAGCCTGGGAATCTCCATATGCCATGGGTACAGCCCTAAAAATACAAACAAAACCAAAACCAAAAAACATATTATAAATATCAGAATTATTAGAAATCAAAAGAACATTCGTAGAGTTGAAATAATAATCTATTCGCATAAAAATATGCCTATCCAACAAATCCTTCAGCAGAATAACTAAACTACAAGAATGCTAAAATATGTTTTTCATGATGAAGGGACATTTTATTAGAAGAAAACTGGGACACAGACTAAGGAGAGAGAAGCAGCAGAAATATTAAGTAGTAAACAAAAAAGATTCTGTTTTTCTTCTCATAATTTTCCTAGGAAGACAACGCACTGTTTAAACAAAAACAAAAGCATTGTGAAATGCTACTTTTAACATGCAGAACTTAAAATAGACAACAATAAAAGAAAGGGAAATGATGGTTAAAAGGAAATTTGCTCTTGTAAGTTTATTATTCTGTGAAGTGGGAAGATGGTATAGAAACTTCTAAAATATCAGGTGTGAAGTGAGTCATGGGAAGTAGAAAGAATGAAGGGTAAAGGGTGAGACAAAGTGAGAAAATGAAGTGACAAGGTACCGATTTCAAATAAATATTAATTAGGTTAGAATGAACACTCTAGATCCTAGAGTAATGACTGAAAATAGCTTTTAAACAACAAAATAGAAAACAACAATCTGATAGATTTAAATCCGACCATATCAATAATTACAATAACCCTAAAACATTCGAATTAAAGGGCACATAATGTCAGATTAGAAATAAAAGCCTCTTTAAATTTAAAGATACATATAACCTGGAATTTACAGGATAGAAAAATATGTGTAAACACATGCAAAATATCCTGGCATGACTACATTTATATCAGGAAATGAAGATCTCAGTAAAAACTTTGAGAAATAAAGGGGGACAGACTTGTGACTGCCAAAGAGGAGAGGGAGGAAGAGGGATGGACTGGGAGTTAGGAGGTAGTAGGTGTGAACTGTTACATTTAGAATGGGTAGACAGCAATGCCCCACTACATAGCACAGGGAACTATATCCAGTTACCTGGGATAAATCATAATAGGAAGGGATATTAAAAAAAAGAATGTGTATATATTTATAACTAAGCCACTGTGCTGCACGATGGAAATTAGCACAACACTGCAAATCAGCTATACTTTAATGCAAATTATAAAAAAGAAATATAATGGGGCAGTTCATTATGGTAAAGGTACAATTAATCAGGAAGATATAAAAATCACAAATTTGTATACACCTAATACTCGAGGTTCAAAATTCACAAGCAAAAACTAATAGAATTGAGGGGGGATCAGTTTTACTTGAGGAATTCAACAACACTGTCTTGGCCATTGACAGATCAAGCAGAAAAAGAAATAGTGGGGATGAAGAAGAACTGAAAAACACAATCAACCAACTTTGTATACCTGGTGTTTATGCAAATTCATATCCAATGATTTCAAAACGCATATTATTATATTTATATTTATATTCCATCCATATATATTAAGCCATAGTTTCCATAATTTTATAAATTTAGAATCCTAAAGAGTCAATTCTCTGATAACAGAATTAAACTGGAAATTAATAATAGCAAAATATTTAAAGGCATTCCCACTAGGGGCAAGTCAGTTGAGAATCCAACTGCAGCAGCTTAGGTCATTGCAGAAGAACAGGTTTGATCCCCAGCCTGGCTCATTGGGCTCAAAGCATCCGGTGTTGTTGCAGCTGCACCATGGGTCACAGCTGAGGCTCAGATTCAGTCCTTGGCCCAGGAACGTCCATATGGCACAGGTGCAGCCATAAAATTGAAAAAAAAAATTTAGAAGTGCACAAACTATTTGGACATTAAATAACAGATCTCTAAATGACTCGTGGATCTAAAACAAACTAGAAAGGAAATCAGAAATTATTTTTACCTGATAATGAGGTATATCAAAGTTGGTAGAATGCAGCTAATGCACTGTATACAAAGAAATCTTAGTTTTAATTCCTATATTAGAAAAGAAAAAAAGTTATGTTTAATGATTTATTTGTCCACCTTAAAAAGCCTAAAAAATAAAAACAGCTTAAACCAAAGCAAGTAAGAGAAAATATTCTTATCATCACCAGAGAATAAAATCAATGAAATTTAAAACAAATAACAGATGGATATGGCAAAGCAAAAGTTGATACTTCAAAATATCAACTTCTTCAAATAAACAGAATTGATAGCCTTGCAAGACCAATAAGTAAAAAAGAGAAAAACATAAATGATCAATTTTAGGGTAAAAAAGATTACACTGGCAATGAAGTGATAATACAATATTTTTCTGAACTTTATACTCTCCGTAAAGTAAGAATAATGATACATTTCCATAACTTGATAGTGACTATCTTTGAAGAAGATACATTTAACATTATTTTTTTCACAGTGAAAGCTAAATACTACCCCAATAGCATCAGAAACAAAACATGAGTGTTATCAAAATTTCTTTTTAAAATTATATTGAATATCCCAGCCAGAGCAAATGGCAAGAAAAATGAAGATATACCACTCACATTTGAAAGAAGTAACATTATCACTGAAGACATGAAATTAGGGATCAAACCAGAACTACAGCTGCTGGCCTACACCACAGCCACAGCAATATGTGATCCAAGCCACATCTGCGACCTACACCACAGCTCAGGGCAATGCTGGATCCCCAACCCACTGAGCAAGGTCAGGGATTGAACCCTCATCTTCCTGGATTGGGGACCAGTCAGAGTCATTTCCACCATGCCACAACAGGAACTCCATCACCTAGAAAGTTCTTAAGAATCTTAGCAATCAAATATGTCTACACAAAGAGTTGTACATAATGTTTGCAGAAGTCCTGTTCATTTTAGTCAAAAATGTGGAAGCAACTCAAACTCCCATGATATGGTGTCATCAACTAGTGGAATATTATTCAGAGATGAAAAGGAACAAAACTATTGATACATGCCACAAAACGGATACTAAGTGAAAAGAAGCCATGCAGGTAAGAGTACGCTCTGTTGATCCAGTTTGTATGGAGTTTGAGTCAGCAAGATCAGTCTTCTGTGGTAGAAATCTTAGTGATTATCTGGGGCAGGAAGGAAGGGATGCATTGACTCCAAAGAGGAATGATGGAAGTTTGTGGGAGTGACAGAAATGTTCTAAATTTTAAGGGATAATGGATATGGGAATGTATATGCTTGTGAAAACTCATCATAATGTAAAAGTAAAATATATGCTCTTTATTGTACATGTCAATTGTAATTTAAAAAGTGGATTAAAGGAAAAAATACTGTATACTGACCAAATAAAATACATCTTTGAATAAAAATTCACTTCCTGGACTAAAGTTTTATAATCTTTGCCTTATACGATAAATCTATTCTTTAAAATTCTTGATTAAATATTGAAGATCGAAACTTATTTAGCTCACCAATCATTTAGAGGACTATCATTCATATTAACACATATGGCGATGATTTCTAATCTATAGTGATATAATAATCCACAGATTTAAATTCGTAATAATACAGTTTAAGTTTTCATAGACGATGACTTAGTCTTAGAAAGGAAAAAAAAAAATAGAAATAGGGAACTTACTTGATAAGCAGAGATTGAGTAAATCAAAAAATATTCTAAATATAAAGATTGTATTATTCCAGAGAGTCACAAATGAAAACTGTAGGAGGCAAAGGCTTTTGTGACACACTAGTCCCTTCTACTGCCTGGCAGTGTGGACTCCAGAGTCATGGTTCTTAGGGCTGAATCCTACCTGTGCCCCTCACCAGCTAGGTGGCCTCGGGCAAGTTAGAAAACCTCTCTATACTAGGAAGACATAACCCTCTATTTTTGAACCTTGTCACTTGTAAAATGAGGTTAATACATGATATACACAGGTTAATATTTGGGCTAGAGCAAGTGTTAAAAAATATTAGCTAGATATCTTTTGGCCTCTTAAACTCCAAGTCTAATTAATATAAGATGTGTCTTGGAAGGTTGGTGAGAGAATCACATTTATTTAAAAAACATTGTTTTAACAGTAGTAAGAATGGATTCCTGAGGTTTTTTTTTTTTTTAAATTCTATATACTTTTGGGAGAAAAAATGAGAAAGAAAATTAGAAATTGTGAAACACTTGTGTGAAATGAAAACCCTCTCCTCTGAATGAGTCAGGTACTTCCAACTCTGTTAAAAAAAAATTGTTCAGGAGGTTTAAAAATGAAACCAGATTAAAATGAAATAAGAAAAGTAAGAAAGGAAAAAGGAAAACAGATGCAGAAAAAGAGGGCTATCCACTCCTTCCAGGTAGAAAACAAATGTGGCCATGATCTAGCTAGAGGTTGATGTGAATAGGTAAATAGGCTTATGTATAAGATTCCCCCCAAAAATTTGCTTGTGAAATGCACAATTAATCCTATTACTATTCTCGAGGAAAAATTTGTCTCCCTTATGCTCAAAAAGACACAGCATAAAATAGCAAATAATATTCAAATACTTTATAGTAAACATGGTGACATGTTTGCTATAAGGCTATTTCTTATCTCTATCAAATAGGTGAATAGCATTGTGCTTGAATACAATCTAATGGGAACAATCTCAAGAGCTATAACATAGATCAGATCCATGGTTCTTTGATCACATGTAATTTAGGACATATCATTTGAGAAATTAAAGGAATAGATGGAATAAATATTGTATTAGTTGGAATGTGATTAGAGAGGCCAAAGTGATGTGAGTGATATAGACTAAGAGGTTTACTATAGGGGTTTGATTTTATATGATCATGGGAGCTGACGGGACTGTCTATGCAAGCTGTTGACCCTAAATCTAGTATTGATTCCGAAGTCAGTCTTTGAAGGTTATCACCTGTTAAGTATGAAGTGGGAGTTCTCTCTTGGTGCAGCAGGTTAAAGATTCAGTATTTTCACTGCAGTGGCTCAGGTGGCTGCTGTGGCACATGGGTTAGATTCCAGGCCTGGGGAACTTCCTTACGCTGCAGCCATGGCAAACAACAACAGCAACAACAACAACAACAACAACCTGGAGTCAGTGTAGATTAGCTGACTGGCAGTCAAGAGGCAAAGCATTTGAAAGCAAGGATTCATTGAAAAGATAGACTGTACCCCATGTCTGTCCCTCATAATTTGCAATCTCAATGCTGCAGTTGACTTGTAGGGAAAACTGATGACCTTTGCCATGAAACTGAAGACAGACTAGACTCAAAATATGCAGAAGTTTAAGGAGAGGATCTGGCAGGAGCTGTAAAATTTAAGTCCAGGTGCTGCCCCACATCAATAAGGTGAAATAGCAGACTAGTGTGTGAGCTGCCCCAATGCCTGGTGTCCTTCAACCACCTTCAGAATGAGAACTAGAAGCTGTGTCTTGGTACTCTTGCCATGACTTCTGCTTTCATAGAGCAAAATAAAATGACTTCCATGACAGCTAAAACCCTAATGGCAACCCAGAGCTGAGGTCTTCCACCAACTTTCATGAGACGTACCAGTTACTAAAATAAAATCTCTAAGATATACTTCAGGATAAACCATCTTACAGATTTTACTCGAGAATATATGTTTTCTACTAGTAATTCCATTGGGCCCCGGAGTCTCAGAATAATTTATTTATCTGCACGCATTGCTATTGCATAATCTTCTAAGCATGACAGCTAGTAATAACCAATGCTGCCCTTTGATCCACTCTAGTTACTTACTAGTGAACCAAATTATCTGAAATGAAGTGATACACAGTAACTGTTAAAGTTTCTCTTCTACATCTTTAATTAGTTGTATTTCTACTTCTCACTTTCCTCCTTAAGACTCAAATCTAGACAGACTAGCTTAGACTTTGAGTCAGACCTAAGTATGGATCATATTCTTATAACTTGAGTAATTATTTAAAATTTAAAAACCTTAATGCTTCCTCTTTAAAATGAATATCCTCATTATCCCTGTTTGTAACAATGATTAAAAAGGCAATAAATGAAAGCACTCAGTGTCTGATGCATAGTAGTAGCCCAAAATGATTTTTTGCGGATGTTCCAGTTGTGGTTCAATGGGTTAAGAACCTGATAGAGTCTTCATGAAGATGCAAATTCGATCCCTGGCCTAGTTCAGTAGGTTAAAGATCTGGCATAACTGCAAGCTGCAATGTAGGTAGGTCACAAATGTGGCTTGGGTCCATCCAGTGTTGCCATGGCTCTGGCTTAGGCCTTAGTTGCAGCTCCTTTTCAATCCCTATCCTGGGAATTTCCATATGCCATGGGTGCAGCCTTAAAAGGAAAAAAAAAGTTTGTAATTACTATTTTAAGCAGAATTGGAAATGAACTGGACTTAAAGAATAGTCTTGAGAAATGCTTAAGATAGAAGTAACCAATAATGCTGGCATTTTTCTAAGTCTAGAAAAGTCTAAATCATGCAAAGCACTTTATGAAGATTAGAATTCTCATGGTCCAGAAGCATACTATGCATAAGCCAAAACTTATAACACTTTATTTATGGAGTTTAACATACTAGGTATTTGGATGAAATGTGTGAAACTTTTCTCATTTGCCTATGTAGTCAGATTATTTAAAACAATGATATAGGAAGCTGAGCATGGACTTTCATTGTGAAGTTTGCTAAGAAAGTATTATTTATGCTTATATAGAAAAATACTTTCCGGGAGTTCCCGTCGTGGCGCAGTGGTTAATGAATCCGACTAGGAACCATGAGGTTGCGGTTCGATCCCTGCCCTTGCTCAGTGGGTTAACGATCCGGCGTTGCCGTGAGTTGTGGTGTAGGTTGCAGACACGGCTTGGATCCTGCGTTGCTGTGGCTCTGGCGTAGGCCGGTGGCTACAGCTCCGATTCAACCCCTAGCCTGGGAACCCCCATATGCCGCGGGAGCGGCCCAAGAAATAGCAACAACAACAACAAAAAGACAAAAGACAAAAGACACACACACAAAAAAAAAAAAAAAAAAAAGAAAAATACTTTCCTAGAACTGTAGAAAAACAGGTCAGTCTCGTACAAGTTGCTCTCAGTGTCCTAGCATGCTCATAGATCCACCTTGCCACTTTTAAAGTGTTTTAGTACAACACATAAAATTGTTGTAAAGTCAAGTGGCACAGGTGTTCATTACAAGCAGTGTTTCGTTTGAAACAATCATCGTAAGAGGTATTTTTTGAGTGAATTCATTCTTGCTTCACTCTGCAGTCGCTTGAAAACCATTACCCTACTTTCAGGCAAGGACTGAAATATGTGGAGGGCCCTTGAGTCTCATGAATTATCACAGTGAATCAAAAGAAAGTTCTTTCTCTCTCTTTTTTTTTTTTTTTTGGCCCAGGTGTTTCAATAATTGTGAAGCATGGGAGACACAACTATTGTGTTCAATGGCCTTCACAATCTCTTTGTACTGAAGTAGAGCAAAGATTTACATAGTTGTCATTAACACTTAAAATTTACCAAAGGGTGGAGTTCTCATTGTGGATCAGCGTTCATGAAACTGACTAGTGTCATGAGGATGCGGGTTCAGTCCTTGGCCTTGCTCAGTGGATTAAGTATCCAGTGTTGCCCTGAGCTGTGGTATAGTTTGCAGATGCGGTTCGGACCCCGCGTTGCTGTGGCTGTGAATTGGACCGACCAGAAGCTGCAGTTCCTGTTTGACTCCTAGCAGGAGAACTTCCATATGCTGCACTTGCAGCCCTTAAAAAAAATTACCAAAGGATGGCTTGGATTTTATGTATAGGACCTAAATATAAACTTTGAATTTGCACTTTATAGCTATCTAACTCATGAAGATAACACTCTCACTGATCAAATTTCCAAATAATTTGCCAAACAGGTGATTTCACTATAAAGTATATGGATATCATAGTTCTCCATAAACCACAAAGAAAGATAAAGTACAAAGAGCTGAACGCTTTTCAAATTGCTTTCACAAATCTTGTGTAAGACTCACAATGGTGCTGTGAATTAGGCCAGTACTCTAATTTACAGAAGAAGAAATCCATTCAGAAAAGTAAAATGACTTCCTTAAGGTCACTTGACTAATAAGTGTCAGGACAGAGACTCAAACCTGCTTCACTTCATTTCAAGGCCACTGCCCTTTCTACTACTGCATAAAGTCTGGCCACATATTGCTGGAAGACCTTTTTATTTTTATTGATACATCAGTATTCTGGCTCTGCAGTTTACTTTGCTGGTATTGGCATTCATCAGAACAGGACCACAATTTAGAATGCAAAGTAGAGTGGAATGAGATAAAAACCAATGAAAAGGACATTTTCTTTTACAACTATTTGACACAGATTTACGGTTTTAAGGAACTGCAAATAAATTACATTTTGTATATCAAACCCCACTTTAAATGCTTCTAGAGATCATAAAAATATTTTCAAGGAAACATTTCTTAAAATGGTTTTGAAAAGCAAATATTCTTTTTCCACACTTTAATACTGGAAATATACCTTTCTAAGTAGTTTATCAAGTGTAATAATTTAGAAATCAGGTTTTTTAACATATCCTCAAATAAGTCTAATAATTACGACTGAAATCTTGAATCTTAATCAGTGGATTAACATTCCCTTTAAGAGCTCTGCCAAAAGTTCGATGGAGTTATATTTTCCTGATGGATTTAGAGAAGCCAGCACAGCATAGAAAGATTTGTCTAACTTCGGTCATCCTTCAGGGCTTAAATACAGGAGACATCGCTTCTGAATACGCAGAAGATCTAAGGTTCTTGTATGACAGTCTCTTGAAGAATTCTCCTTCACTCCCCCATTGCACTTATAAATGCAATGATGAACTGCTCATGTGATTTCATTTTGTTTTTCACTATTAACTTTTACCGGGAAGCCACATGACTGTGGTCTCTGTCAACTCCCTCATTTTATCCCTGGCACTTACCACAATGCCTGAAACAGGGTAGGAAGAAAAATCAACATTTGTTCAAAGAAAGAACAAAGGCTTAAAAATCTATTTTTATTTATTTATTTATTTATTTATTTATTTTTTAGGACCGTATCCGTGGCATATGGAAGTTCCCATAGCTAGGGGTCAAACCAGAGCTACAGCTTCCGGCTACAGCCACTGTCACAGCCATGCAGGATCCAACCAGCACCTGCAACCTACACCACAGCTCTCAACGCTAGACCCACAACCCACTGAGCCAGGCCTCACTCGATCCCTGACTCACTGAGAGAAGCCAGTATTCTGCTGCACCCCAAGGGGAACTCCTCAAAATCTACAATATTACATTGTATTTCTAAGCTAAACTAAATTAGTCTGTGATTAATCTATATCTTTAGAAAAATTTGTACCAGCGTTGTTAGACAGACCATCTCTGGTTTTATGAGGTTACTGGCAATTTGATTTTGTTTTTTGTTCCTACCTGTATTTGCCAATATTTTTATAATTAATGTACATTATGTTTTTATTAAGAGGAAATCATTAGAAAAATAAATTTCTACATTATGACAGTTGTATAATCATAAATTTAAGAGGGTAGAAAAAGAGGTATTCAGTCAATAATCAGGAAAAAATTTGTTGATTAAAGGGAAATATTTAAATTAGATCTTCATAAACAGTAACACACAAAACAGACTGCCCTATTAAAATAATTTTAAATGTAGAAAATTAAATGTTGCAATCAGTTGAAGTTTCAATTGAAAGGCTTCTGAATATAAGGGGACATTAAAATAATGGATCAATTGATGAAAAACTCCAAGAATTTGTTGACAGATTAGGCATATTAGAAATGAAAATATCCATATGTTAATAAACAGCATTAAATTATTTGAAGGTAAATTTTAGAAAATGTCTCATATTAAAAAAAACTATTGGAAAAATATAAAGAAAACAGAAGACTTTACATAGATAAACAAGAAAAGGTGTCCTATTTGCCTATAGGAAGTCCGCAGAAGTGAAAACTCAAATGGCTAGTAAACATATATAATGTTGATATTACAAGAAATCAAATTCAAATTAAAATATCAGTCAGATACTATTCAAGTTGGCAAAGATTTTAAAAATACACTTAATGTTGGCAAGGTTGTAGAGATACAGGGATTGCTGTTTGTATCACGAATTAGGTCAACTTTTCTGGAAAGCTATGCAGTCTGTATAAGGAGATCTAATTCAACATAATTCTCCTATTAGCATTTTATCCAAAGGGGAATAATATGAAATACAGAAAAAGATATATGAATATTTATTCCTGATAGTGAACAACTGACAACTTAAATGTTCAACAACTAAATAATGCTTAAGCAACTTATTGGGCATATAATCATCAATCATTACACATTAAAATGATTTTTGAAAAATAATGATATAAAAAGTCCACATTATAATGAAATTGTACAAATTGTACAGGAAATTCAAAAATTAGTCATATAGATTGAGCCATATTTTTTTAACTTTTTATATAATGATTTTTTTTCATTATAGCTAGTTTAGTGTTCTGTCAATTTTCTACTGTACAGCATGGTGACCCAGTTACACATACAAGCATACAATCTTTTTTCTCACATTATCATGTTCCACCATAAGTGACGAGACATAGTTCCCAGTGCTACACAGCAGGATGTCATTGCTCATCCATTCCATAGGCCATATTTTTCTTTAAAACATACGAAATATGATGGAAATATAATTGAAAAACGTTTTAATCATTATGTTATTTTGTTTTCGACAAACATTAAAAACAAGTACTTAATAAAGTGTATAGAGACAATATAGTTATCATTGTGAAAAAGTTACATTCAATTAAAGTTTGATATTATGCCTTTCAATTATTTGAAGTCTATTATACATTTAAATATTATTTTCTCTGTTGTTCTTTTTGGCTATACCCATGGCATGTGGATGTTTGTGGGCCAGGGATCAAATCCATGCCACAGGAATGACAATGCCAGATCCTGAGCCACATGGGAACTCAGAGATTTAAATATTTTAAAAAGCAACAAGAAAAAGAATAAACCGGGCTCTTAGCTTGCACAACACACAAAGTCAACTCAAAATAGGGTGAAGACTTAAGTATGAGAACAGAAAAGATAAAACTCCTAGGAGAAAATATTGGAGGTAAGATTCTTAACAATTGTATTGGCAAAGATTTTTTTAGTTTTGACACCAAAAGCAAAGTAAAAAGGCAAAAATAAATAAATTGGACTACATCAAACTAAAATGCTTCTGCACAGCGAAGAAACCATCAACAAAATTAAAAGGTAACATAGACAATGGGAGAGAAGTTTTGCAAATTATCTATCTCATTAGAGGTTAATAGCCAAAGTTTGTGTGGAACTTATACAACTCAATAGCTGAACACACACACACACACACACACACACACACACACACACACACTGAAACACCTGATTTTAAAAACAGACAGAAAAACTGAATAGACATTTTTTTTCCCAAGACAACTTACAGATGGCCAAAGAGTACATGAAAATGTGGTCAATATTACTACTCATCAGAGAAATGCAAATCAAAACCACAATAAGATATCACCTCACATCTAGTAGAATGGCTCTCATCAAGGAAACAAGAGAAACAAGTATTATCTCCTGAAAATAAGAGATACAATGCAATTTTATTTGGCCATGAGAAAGAAGGAAATCCTTACACTTGCAACCATGTGGATAGAACTTGAAGGCATTATGCCAAGTTGAAATAAGCTAGACAGAGAAAGACAAATACTGCATGGGTTACATACACATGGAACTGAAAAAAAAAAAAAGCCAAACTTATAAAAATAATAAGTAGAAAAGTGGTTGTCAGGATCTGGGGTTTGGGGGAAATAGGGAAAAGTTGGTAAAATCATATAAACTTTCAGCTCTAAGATAAATACGGTCTGAAGATCTAATGTAAAATGTGGTGACTAGAGTTAATAATATTGTGTTATATAATTGAAATTTGCTAAGAGAGTAGACCTTAAATGTTCTCTCACATGCAAATAAAAAGATAAATATGTCAAGGGATGGATGTGTTAATTAATCGATGAGGGAATCTTTTAAAAATGTATACATATATAAAATCATCATGCTGTACACTTTAAATATCTTACGGTTTCATCAATTATACCTCAATAAAGCTGGATTTTTACAAAAGCAATAAAATAATATCATAGATAGAATATCATAGATAGAATTTTATACATAACCTAAACATAAATTGTACTAAGAAGACAATTTATGTTTCAGGGCTAAAGAAGAAATAGTCATTGACCAGTCACACAGTGAAACATATGTATCTCTGATTATGTGTAAAGGTTAAGTAGAATAAACATAACATAATCAGAAAATCGATAATGAAATACACTCTGCTCATAAATATAAAAAACATGTTTGATCTCTAAAATATGTGAGGGTTACATTTGGATCTAAAGTGTAAAACATAACCCTAGTGGATAAATGATTAAAGAACTATTTTATTTACTTAATCATTTGATGAATACTTATCACTTTTTATATGTCAGGTACTGTTAATAAACAAAACAAAGAGCTAGGAACACTAAACAAGTACCTTTAAAAGTCCAGATAACTAATAAATTAGCCAAATGCTAAAGAACGCAGGAAAAATTATATCATCCCAGTATACAAGAAAAGTCTTATTAATTGACAGAAAATTAGCATTTACAGCCTTGTTGGGAGCAAGTAGATTTCTACATGGCTGGTGGCACTGTAAATTGGTGCAGGGTTTTGTGCAAGTTGACAACTCATGACACAAATAATAAAAATCATGATTTTTTTTAAACTTACTAATGCCATTTTTTTTAAAAAAAACATATGCCATGGGAATAATGCAAGAAGGGAGAAAGGCCTCTATGCTTAAAAATGCTTATAGCTGCATAATATATTATAACTGAAAAATGAAAAAAATTCTAAATGACCAGTGGTGAGAAAAATGCTAAGCAGGTAATTCTATGCTAAGTTAGAGAAATATCATATTGACATTGCAATGACAAATGCACAAAATGAGGACAAATGATATAATTGAAACAAACATAGAACTTGGAAGGCAGTATACATAATGATTGCAATGATCAAAATTAATCCACCTGACCATACTAACAGGCCCAGTATACACGATGAAGTTTGTATATAGAGATAGAAACTTTTCATAGTTTTCTTCCCCTGACACGATTGCTCTGGAGACAGTATAACCTGGTAGAAATCATATAACAAATTAGTAGAAATGCAAGTTTAGAGTCAAACTGGCTTTTTCCAAATGCAAACTGCCACTATATTGGATATGTTTACAGAAAGACTCATCACATTCTTCTCATTAAGAGGCTGTCTGGCATGTTCACCGCTGCAATGAGAATGAACCGGGGGTTCACCAGTGGAAGGAAATGCAATACTTTTCTAAAATTTAAGCGAAGATCTTTTCGATGGCTTAGGTAGCACTGCTGTTTAAGCACATGACCCGGTTTTATTCTGTAAAAGGATAAAGGGACCATAACAAATTCAATAAAATGAATTATAGCAGCGGGATTAATCATGAGTGAAAGTGAGTACATCGAGAGGAAGAGAGCAAGGGGAAGGAAAAAGGAAATTATACCTTCCTCTGTTCAGCTTCTTGGAATTTAGTTATTCCCACTCAGCCCTCTAAATGAACAGAGCTCTGGTGAATATTTTGTAATCAAATAATCAAAACTCTTTTAAATATATTGCCCTCTTCTGTATAGTTCTTGTTTTTGTTTTGTTTTTTTTCTCATTCTTTCAGGCTCAACTTTATTTTGCGCTTTTTATACTCACTTCCACAAAGAAGAACTCAAAAATAGATGAAGTGAAGCACTATTGACTTTAAAACCAACTCTGATGGGTTTATGTTCTCTTGTTTGTGTCCTTACAAGGTCATCAATTCTATGAGTCCAAGAGGATGCTTACTGACCTTTAGGATCCCTAGAATCTAACGCAGTGGCTCACACAGTGTGTACTTGCTATAGGTTTACTGAGCCACCTGAGAGTGTTGGAAGTCACATGGAAATTTATTTTGTTTCATTACCCAAAAAATGCACCTTCCTGTTCCTTAGACAAAGCAAAAGTTGCCTTGCACTTCCCCAGCATGAACAGACTGTTCAGGGCCATCTCAGCAGACCCTTGTTAGAGAGATTTGCATCTTTCTGATGGCAAAATTCTTAAAGACTCAGAAAAAGCTGTCCAAGAAAATTAAATGGAAAAGTTTTAATTAAAGAGACAACAATGCAGTAACTACTTCTAGCAATGTCCAGTGCTAGTCTTGGATAGTCAATTTACACTAGCAGAGGTCTGTCCATTTCCTTATTCTTCTCATCAAATAAAATCAAAGAAAGTATGTGAAAGAATGTGATCCATTGTATTGAAAATAGCAGGATAAAAATAGACACCTCTTGTAATAATATACAGCTAATGAAACTAAATTGATATTTCCCTTGTTGGTTTCACCATATCTAGTGATTTTCTTTATTCAATTATATTTAGGTCAACAATTAACTTCAGTCTCCATTATACAATCTGATTTTTATTTTTCCCTATTATAGGCACCAAATGTAGTCACTAAACACTGTAAGAAAATTATATTTAATAGTATTTGATTATTTTCAAATAGCTTTGACATTTATTTTACAGTAAATGATAAAAATAATAAAAATAAAAATATTTCCAGAAACAGTCTCCTGATACATAAGTGTGGAAAGATCTCCTTCGGGGACTGATATAGTGATATTAAAATTAGTCTGTGAGGAGTTCCAGCTGTGGTACACTGGGTTAAGAATCTTGGGTTTTATCCCAAAGCGATAAAAGGATCTGGTGTTGTCACATGCAGGGTAGGTCTCAGCTGCAGCTTGGATTCAGTCCCTGGCCTGGGAACTTCCATATGCCATGAGTGTAGGCATAAAATTTAAAAATTAAAAAAAATTATGTTTTTTAAGCATAATGTCTTATGTCATAAGATATTTACTCTGCACAAACTAAATCCTATGAAGTTCTTTCTTAGAAGATTGTTCTCTGTAGCATACAAGAGGTATTCTTCCTGGTTACTATAGTTCAAGCAGCTTGAACTTGGTTAATGATATTATATATTAATTTCCTGTATTTTGTTTCTGAGATAGGTAGATTACCTTGCCTATGAAGAAACATTTGTCATTCGAATGATCCAGATTTTTCATGAGTCATTGAAAGATAAATGAAAGAACTTTGAATTTTATCAGCAGATAGATCTGTGTTACTTCTGGTAAAAAAAATATGGATGAGTGACAAAATGTTAACTAAATTAATTTAATTTAATTTAATTTAATTTTTAAAAATTTTTAATTAAAAACATATATACATATAAATTTTGTACATATATAAAATACATACACACACACACACACACACATATATATATACATATATGTATATTTGTTGGCCATTAGACCACAGAAAATCATCATCATCAAAGATGGCCCAAGTATATAAAGACTGTGAAAGATAATCAGATACAATTTCAAGATATTTACAATCTAGTTAGAAAAACAAGATGATACATCAACTGATCTATCTGCATCTATCTCCACATGTGTATCTATATCTATAAATCTACTTCTATATCTTCTGTCCCCCACAACTGAGATAATAAGTACTAAATAGCAAGTAAACTGTGAGTTTCATTGTAAGTTGTGCATTAAGTTCTTCAGAGATCCACCAGAGAGAAAGATCACTGTAGAGAGATGTTTTAGGAGACATCAGAAGCAAGATTAAGTTGAAGGAATTTAAGTCAATTTGAAAAGCAGAGAAGAGAAAAAGCAATCTAAGAATGATGAAATGAACAAAGACATAGACACGGGGAAGTGTAGGAAAGGCAAAATGGTTCCTATAGACATGGAGTTCTTTAAAAGGGTAATGAGAAATAATACTGCAGGCTTGGTTGCAACTAGATATTGAGTAGAACTCATAGACCATAATGTAGTTAATATAGCTTGGTGCTGTACAAATATGCATGCGTAACTTGGTGCAGTAAGTTAAGGATCTGGCATTGTCACCACAGTGGTGCTGGTTGCTGCTGTGGTGTGGGTTCTATCCCTGTGCTAGGATTCAACATGCCCATATTCTGTGGACATGTCCAGAAAAAAAATTATACAAATTAGAGCAAGGAAGAGAAGATACATAGACCCAGTTACCAAATGGGTAACTGCCTTTTCTATTAACAGGAAGACTTTTTCTTTTTGTCTATTTCCATTCCCTTGTGCTCTTAAACATACAATATCCTTTTCTGCATTTTTTTAATTGACCCCAATTGATTCTTGATATCTCACTCTAGGTGTTAGTGTGATTTTTTTACCCTGTGCTCCAGTAGCTCTCTTGGCTGATTTATTACAGCAGATATTATCCTATATAGTATATATATATATATATTATCCTATATAGTATGGATATATATATATATACACACACACACACACATATATATATATATATTTTTGTCATTTTGCCATTTCTTGGGCCGCTCTGGCAGCATATGGAAGTTCCCAGGCTTGGGGTCGAATTGGAGCTGTAGGCACCGGCCTACACCAGAGCTACAGCAATGCAGGATCCGAGCTGCGTCTGCAACCTACACCACAGCTCAGGGCAACGCCAGATCCTTAACCCACTGAGCAAGGCCAGGGATTGAACCTGCAACCTCATGGTTCCTAGTTGGATTTGTTAACCACTGAGCCACGATGGGAACTCCGTCTTTGGTCTTTTGTCTTTTTAGGGCCTCACCTGTGGCCGTATGGAGTTCCCAGGCTGGGGGTCTAATCAGAGCTGTAGCTGCCGGCCTACGCCAGAGCCACAGCAATGCCAGATCCAAGCTGTGTCTTCGACCTACTCCACACGCTGGATCCTTAACCCACTGAGCGAGGCCAGGGATTGAACCTGCAACCTTATGGTTCCTAGCTGGATTTGTTTCCACTGCGCCACGATGGGAACTCCAGGATTTATTCTTAAGTCTAAAGCTCCTAACAGCAAATCGTTTTCTCACATCACTGATTCAGGTATCCACAGCACGTAGTAAGATACCTAACCCTTATGTATTAGTTTGCCAGGGCTGCCATGACAAAGTACCACAAATTGGGTGGTGTAAACAACCAAAATGTATTATCTCACAGTTCCGGAGGTTAGAAGTCTGAGATCAAAGACTTTCAAGGTTTTGGTTCCTCCTGAAGACTTTGAGGGAAGGATATTTTCGGGGTCTATCTCAGTGGCTTGTAAATAGCCATCTTCATTTTCACATGCTCTTCTTCCTCTATCGTAACACCATCATCCTTCTGTACATGTCTCCGTGACAAAATAGTTCATTTTCATAAAAACATCAGTCATGTTGGATTAGGATCCACCCCAATGACCTCACTTTAACTCGATTACCTCTGTAGAGACCCTTTCTCCAAATAAGGTCACATTCTGAAATATTGGGGATTTAAGATTTCAACATATGGAACTTAGTGTGATACAATTAAACACATAACACCCTGTAGGTATTTGTCAAATCAGTGACTGCATGAATAAGTATCATTTACATAACTTAAAATTTGCTTTCAGAATCCAGCTTATATGTGTCCCCCCAAAACCTGGACTCCTTTAGAGAAAAGTTATATTTCCTTTACTCTTGAATCCAAGGGCTAAAAACAAAGACCGACATAGAGTTGGTGCTCAACATTCTTCGTTAAATGAGTGATAATTAGCAAATCATGTGAAAGCATTTTCTGTAAAAATACCTCAGGAAGAATGTTTTATGTGACTCTTGGCTAACGCTCTGTTTAATGATATTTTGCTGATTCCTGCAGATTGAACAGTCCCCCGAGTTTCAGTGCCTTAGGCAAATTGAAAAAGATATTGTGTGTCACTCAGAGACGGGAAGTCTAAATATTTCCATGACCTTAATGTCTTGTTGCCTTATTAGAAATCATCTCTCATCTATGCTTTTGTGTCATTTCCATACTGTGGTGTTTTTTTCTGATTGATCAAAACAAATGCTAAAAATAAAAGGTAAACTGACTTGCCATGGAACCTGTCAGCGAGATCTAAAAGTGTCTTCAGGATGTAAATAGAAAGATAATGAAAAATAGAGAGGCTGAGTGTGGGAATCGGGCCCCTGAGGAAGAACTTCAGCTGCCAATGTTGTTGTCTAGTTCGGTATGACCACCTCAATTATCATCAAGAGGAGGGAGGCGAGGAGAATGTTGATTAGTTTCAGTTTCTCTAATTTAGGATGCATAATCGGCACCCGTAGTAATAAAACAAGTAGAGACAAAGCTACTTGCCGAAGAAATTCAAGAACCCAAAGGAATCTAATAAAACAAACATGGGCTAATTGTATTATTGGGAAGGAAACAGCGAGGCTGGATAACAACCAGGGTGACCCCAGGATGAAGAGGACCCTGCCCCGTTTGTATTCAAGCTAACAAGTGGCATTTATGTTGCATCCCAAAGCATTTTTTCCCGGGCATGTCTTTGCTATATTGGGTAGGACACTCTTACTATTATTTCCTGATCAACTCATCGTTTTAAAGATAGGTAGAAAAGAGCGCAACGAAATGACAGAAAGTAGAATCCAAATTAACAGAGTGCTTGTGAAGTTTTATCTGAGATTTAAATTAGAAGAGAAAATGATTGTATATTTACACAGCAGTTTTACTATTCTGCCGCTTGGCTCGTTTCTGAAGATCCAAATTGTTACCTGATATGACTTTCCTCCTGCTTGAGGAGCTTCCTGGAATATTTAGTACAGTGTGAGTCTGCCAGGGATAAATCTTTTCAGCTTTTGTATATGTGAAAAATTCTTACTTTTAAAAAGTTTCTTTTAGGATCTTCTCTGGTTTTAAATAATTTGACTGTTGCGTAATTTTCCTATGCTTTGGGTTGGCTGAGTTTCCTGTATCTATGGATTTATAATTTTCCTCTAATTTGAAAACTTTCCAGCTGTTATTTCTTCTCATATTTTTATAAACCCTTTTATCTCTCTCTTTTTTCAGAGACTCTAAATATACATATGATAAGATGAATAAAGTTGTCTCGCAATTAACTGATATTCTGTTTGACTATTTTTAATCTCTGTGTTTTCTTTTAGATAATTTTCATTGTCATATCTTTTCACTCACTAATATTTGGTAGCATCTAATCTGTGTTTAATCTCATTTAGATCATTTTTCATCTTGGACATTTTAGTTTTCATTTCTTGAAGTTCAATTTGGATTTTTTAAAAGTATTATTATTTTTATTTATTTATTTATTGCTTTTTAGGGCCGCACTCGTGGCATGTGGAGGTTCCCAGGCTAGGGGTCTAATCAGAGTTGTAGCTGCGGGCCTATGCCACAGCCACAGCAATGCCAGATCCAAGCTGCGTCTGCCACCTACACCACAGCTCACAGCAACACCAGATCCTTAACCCACTGAGCGAGGCCAGGGATGGAACCCACAACCTCATGGGTTTCCTAGTTGGATTCGTTTCTGCTGAGCCACGTCGGGAACTCCAGGACTCCTTATTTTTAAAATATATTTAACCTTTGATTTTAAATGAATTTTAGACATATACCAAAGTGACAAAATCAAACAATTCTTGTATTCCTTCACCCAGCTTTTCTTTATGTGAAAATTTTATATAGCCATATGAGTATAAAAATGAGGAATTATAATACTATTAATTACAGAACTTAATTGATAGTTCCGGAGACTAGTTCCCGAGACTTTCCACGTCGTTCATGATCTCCGCACTGATGAGTTATTTTGACATAGACATATTTGTTTTCTTTTGATAAGTGAAATGATGGAAAACTGATGTTCCTTCCACTGGGCAAAGAACTAGCTGCTGGGTGTTCGGGGAAACTCCAAAAGCAAAGGACTCAGATAATCAGACCACCAGCTCTGCCTGGAGGCTCTTCTCCCAAGTGCAGCGAAATGGGAAGGGGCTGAGAAGATGAAGTTCTTCCTAACATTTACTCTGGCACAATCTTCAGGGTGTTAAAATCAAAAATTTATTTTCTGCATCTGAGTGCAACCACTCAGTACTGATCCGAATAAAAAGTGAACAATACGCTTCTAAGATTGAAATATAATAATCTGATCAGAGAGCAATTCTTTCATTTGAAAAGGGATATGAAGATATTATATTTGCCTGTTCACAGACGAACCCATCTTTTTATAATCATTACATCCAAATAAATGGTAAAGTTATTTAAACCGCTGTCCTTTCAACACTGAGATTTAAAAAATAGCAATGATGACAAAATATGAAGGGCTTTCCTCAGAGCATTGTAATCATATTACTATTGAGATGGAAAATGATCACTCATTATTCAAAAGATAAATAAGAGCCACAGGATTTAAAAACAATAATATATCTACTAGATAAAGACTATTTTTATAGAAAACAGACAATTGGAAATTATTTTCAGGGAAACTTCCCCTTGATTTAGTAAATTATTATCCCTTTGTTCACTCTCTATTGAAAAAAAATCAAAACAACAAGGTTTTTCCTATTTTAATATAAAATAAATCATTGCCCAAGGAATCCTGTTTGCCTGGTGAAAAAAAAACACTTTGCTTTTGGTGTAATTAATCTTAACCTGTCAAGTGGTCAAATTCTTTAATCCACCATTTTCCTAGCAGAGAGCTGGACTTCCAGGTGAAGAAAGATGTGACAGTATGATGTCACATCTGCCTCACCCATTTGCATCCCAGGTTGTCTGGAGAGGGATCTAATAGTAACCATTAAAGACGGGTCTTAAGAAAAAAATTTGTTATTTCATCCGATTCTTCCCAGTATTGCTTACAGCCTGGAGGCACATTTTTTTGTTTGTTTGTTTTGGTTTGTTTTTTTGTCTTTTTACGGCTGCACCTGTGGCATATGGAAGTTCTCAGGCTAGGGATCAAGCTACCCATACCACAGCTCATGGCAATGCTGGATCCTCAACCACTGAGTGAGGCCAGGGATCAAACCTGCATCCTCATGGATACTAGTTGGGTTCATTACTGCTGAGCCATGATGGGAACTCCTGCAGACATAATTTAAGAAACGTATTCCCCCAGAGAATTGACCAATATGGAACGTCCCCTGTTCTTGTGGAGGTTATAATCTACCAGCAAACACAAAGTTGAAATTGGTATAATGAAATCTAAAAGGGAGAGACACATGGAACGTATGAGGAAAACTAGAGATTTCACTTCCAGGTGGAATGGAATAGGAAGGGGATGAAAATGTGGTCAGGGAACAAGGCAAACAAAACAAAACAAAAATGTTCTGCCCTGAGCTCACACATATGTTTGTAGAACTGCATTTCACTTATCAGCAAAGTTTAAATGGGAAGTGAAAATACGTCAAAGCCCTGTTGGCACACTTGGAATGAAATGTGATGAGATCAGATGGTTTCTAACATTCTTTAGTGGCAAGGGCAGAGCACAATAGACTTAGAAGGTAAGTTGTTGAAAATTCCCAAACTTTATCTAAGTGAGAAATCGAAAAGATTAAGGAAGTAGTTTAAAAATTGAAATAGAAGTTTAAAACTATGTTAAAATCTAACGTGTCATGCAGGGTTTTAATGTGTTAGGGATTTTTTTTTCAAAGGTAGCCATTCAGGAAATACTTTGAAAAAATAACCATGCTTAAAGTTGAAGAAAACCCTTACTAGATATATTTCTGTAAAACTAACCTACCTGTCACTAATTACTTTAGGAGAAAAATCTAAAGGAGAGGGAAAAAATTTGTCTCTTGGTCAGAATGTCATTTTGCCATCTGAATCAAAAGCAGAAATCTTCAAATACGTTTAATAAATTAACAGACACTTAAATAGGTTCAGGAAAATTCTTAGTTTCCTAAAAGTTGCCTGTTCCAGATAGAGGATATGCTAATAGATTTCCTAGGGACATAAGTAATCTCTGATCAGTAAGTTAACTGGCCTTTATTTATTGTCTGTCATTAACATATGCGCATTACGTCAAAGTGACTGGTGAAGTTTCTTTAGTCTCTTAACCAGAGATTCAATTGTCTCTAAGACAGGCAATCATAGCCTTCAGCCTCTAACTAGTTTTTCAGTTCGTGGGAATTTAATCTTGTAGCCCATCTGTTTGCCAGGTATCATTAGTAGAAGCACGATCACAAAACCAACTAGCACAATTACAATTTAGGCATTGCCATTTATCATCAATACTCTCTCATGTCCAAAGAGCTAATGGATAGCCACAAAATGGCTTTAAGGATACACATTAAGTTTTTTTTTTTTCTGGTTTTTCCAAAACCACGCTGTGTGTCATCAAGAAAGTCCACGTTCAAGTTCCCTTTTGTGGCACAGAGGAAACAAATTTGACTAGAATCCATGAGGATGCAGCTTCAATCCCTGGCCTTGCTCAGTGGGTTGAGGATCCGGCGTTGCTGTGAGCTGTGGTGTAGGTCACAGATGCAGCCTGGATCTGGCATTGCTGTGACTGTGGCGAAGGCTGGGGGCTACATCTCCGATTCAACCCTAGCCTGGGAACATCTATATGCTGCAGTGTAGCCCTAAAAAGACCAAAAAAAAAAAAAAAGAAAAGAAAAAGAAAAAAAGAAAAAAGAATGAAAGAAAGTCCACATGGTTCATTTACTGATTAAATATTGAAATTTTCTGTGCCAAATAGAACATACATGGACCATCTTTGAATTATATAAATCCTTTGTCTATTTCCAGCCTTGAACTGATTATTTCCAGTTACATTAAACAAACTTTTCCATGGCAACAAAAAAATAGATTAGCCAGTCTTGTTAACTTCCTAACAATTGCCAGGAGCATGCTCACTGCTGGGGATATAGGGAAACTAATACATTATCCTTGCCTAGCAGGTGCTCTGCTTATACATGTAAAATTTACATCTGTAAATTTCACTAGAGACTAAGTGAAACATTTTGTTAATTCAATGTTATATAGTTAGGGAGAAGCTATAATGTTAATTTCTATATTAGAAACAACTACTCTCATACAACTTACATGTGTAGTATCAGATTTAAATATCATGACATTATTATTTCATGAGGTATGTTGCGTGATCTTGACATGGAAGGGTCATAGATTAAAACATGAGTCTATGAAATTTTTATAGTTAGTGACATGGTGGGAATATCAGTATTAAAGGAAAATGAAAAGAGAAAATTCTTTATATTTTTGTAATTTCTAGGGGTACTAAGGCTAAGTGCATAAAAATTAGAGAAGAGTTGTTAGTATTTCTAATATGATGCATTCCTAAAGCTCAAAATTTTATCGTTAAGTTCTGAAATGGGTCCATATCTCGCTTCCATTAATGTCTTTTACACTTGAAAAACTGTCAAATACCACCTAATCTTGCCAGAATTCTGCCTCATGTCCTCCTTTTCTAAACTTTGAGTTTGCCGGAATATATCATGTCATTGGTTCACTTTTGCTGAAATTCATCCCACACCGTTTCCTTTATCATTATTTCAAGTACAGACGGTGACTTTGACTTTCAATTCTCCTGCTACTTTTTGGGAACATGTGCTATCTCTTATAAAAATTTTAAACATAGCACATTTAAGTCATTTCAGTAAGGCTGCTTCAACCAAGGCTACTCTTAGAAATAACCTTTTGCAGTAGTATTATATATTATAAGCATTAGACTTAACATTTCTAAGGCCTCTATAGAATGAAATTATTACAAACATGTAGTCAATACATCTATAAACTATCTAATAAAATGATTCTTTGGGTACGAAACACTCTCGAGAGAGAGAGGGAGAGAAAGAGTGTGTGTGTGTACAAGTTTCTGTAACTTAGGGGCTGTCAATAAGAAGGGGCCTGCACCAGGGGAAATCTTATTCATCTGTTCTATCATCAGATTTTAGGTACTTGAAATAGAGTCAAGAAAAATACAGGAGGAAATTCCCGTCGTGGCTCAGTGGTTAACAAATCCGACTAGGAACCATGAGGTCGCAGGTTCGATCCCTGGCCTCTCTTAGTGGGTTAAGGATCTGGCATTGCGATGAACTGTGGGGTAGGTCGCAGACATGGCTTGGATCTGGCGTTGTTGTGACTGCAGCGTAGGCTGGCGGCTACAGCTCTGATTAGACCCCTAGCCTGGGAACCTCCGTATGCCGAGGGTGCGGCCCTAGAAAAGGCAAAAAGATTAAAAAAAAAAAAAAATACAAGAAAGGAAAGCACAATCACTAGACTTTTAAAGAAAGATGATTTTGAAGTCTCCTCTGAGTACACCTGGTATGAACAGTATATTTAATCACTAGGTAAGAAAGCAGAACTGTAGGAGGCAAAGGAATAGTGGCAGTTAGGGAAAATTTCTTATTCCTATGTTCCCCCTCATTATAACTAGATTTTCAAGGTGCCATGGGAAAAGCATCACATAGTGACTGAGAAGCCATTGTACTGTGGTGAAGCGACAACCTTGGAGTCAGACAAATCCGAGTTCAAACTGAGGTCTGTCCTGTGACTCTTTGTGTCACTGTGGTGTAATGTCTCATTGGACGTCTCCAGTGAACATGCATTTTTTTTTCTTTTTTTTTTGGTCTTTTTAGGGCCATACCAGGGGCATATGGAGGTGCCCAAGGCTAGGGGTTGAATTTGAGCGGTAGCGGCCAGCCTACACCACAGCCGCAGCAACATGGGATCCAAGCCGCCGTGTCTGCAACCTACACCACAGCTCATGGCAGCGCCAGATCCTTAACCAACTGAGCGAGGCCAGGGATTGAATCTGTGACCTCACGGATCCTAGTCACATTTGTTTCCACTGAGCCACAACAGGAACTACTGAACATGCATTCTGATATTCCTATGTAATTCTTAATACGTTACCTCTGGGCTTGCACATGTGACTTGCCTTGGCCAGTGGAATATTACCAAGGATGCTATAGGAAAAGTCGTTATAAGCACTTGAGCACCAGGACTTGCCCACTATGAAATCCACCCTTCCAAAATCTGGTCCCATGGGGAAACCGTGCGGAGGTTAAGCCTCTCTGCCATCTCACTGCAAATATGAGACCCAAATATGGACAGCAGCGTGGCTGTCCAACTGAGCTTTTCTCAAAGTACAGAGGCATGGGAATTAATAAATAATTGGTATTTTAAGCTGCAGTGTTTGAAGCTAGTTTGACACGCAGCAATGCCAACTAAAGCTTTAACCTAGATCAAATGACCCAACGGTGAGTAAGCCAGGATTTTGGCGGTACCCTTAACAGATGAGGGAGGAAAAAAAGCTGGGCCTGAATTCCCTTGTCTTTAAATTATATCACTGCTTGGTCATGCTCATTCTACTTTAACCATGTGGAGAATTAGAAGTGTGAAAGACTTCTTCTATAAGAACTTAAGCCCGTTTATGTATTTATTATTTTTTTCCTGATGGTTTTCCTGAGACATCTTTACTTATATTTTGAAGTCTGGGTTGAAAGCATTATTCAAAACATGGTCGGAGTTCCCGTCGTGGCTCAGTGGTTAATTAATCTGACTAGGAACCATGAGGTTGCGGGTTCGATCCCTGGCCTTGCTCAGTGAGTTAGGGATCCGGTGTTGCCGTGAGCTGTGGTGTAGGTTGCAGACTCGGCTCGGATCCCGTGTTGCTGTGGCTCTGGCGTAGGCTGGTGGCTACAGCTCCAATTGGAGCCCTTGCCTGGGAACCTCCATATGCCGCGGGAGTGCCCCAAGAAATGGCAAAGACAAAAAAAAAAAAAAATGGTCACCAACTCAACAGTTGTTGATGAAGGTACAGACATAGCTTTTGTCCTTAGGGAACTTATCATCTACAAGTGAGATGACTATTAAAGAAAAATACTTATATATATGTATGTAACAGTTTATTGAATGGACAGATCTTGGTTAGACACAACGAATATAAAGCTTTATTTTTCTCCCACTACTGGCATTAAATGCCTCCTGATGAATCACCCTTCCCCAGTCATTGATAACAGCATCTCAGGAAGATCCATGAATATCAGGTCTCTTTAAGCTAGAATAGTCTCGTTACATACATTAGAAAATCTAGTCCACTCAAAATCTCAAATATGGTTGAAAATCTCACATCTTATCTCACAGGCAATACAGTTTTTCTCCATTTTTATTTGCTCATACATCTTTTACAGCTTCTGCTTCTGGAGCCTCCCATGTCTCAGCTACGAAAGAGAGAGTTTAAAGGGGAGGATTAATGTCCTCGGTGACTAAGGCTGATGTCATTGTACCTTTGGGGTCCTCTGTTACAGACATGCTTTGCTCCAAAGAAGATTTTGCTTGCTTCTTCCAGGATCCCTTCCTTTCAAAAATGTCAGGTTTAGTTCCTTTGGCTTTCAGTGCCCCAAGTCTCACTGATCGTTTTGTCCAGCATTCATACGAACAAACATACTTTCACTTTGCCTTTTAAGTTTTTTTTAGTAAAGCACAGTTGATTGACAATGTTATGGCAATTTCTGCTGTACAGAAAAGTGACACACACACACACACACACACACACACACACACACATATATATATATACACAAACACACTCTTTCCTCACTTTGGTTTTTTAATCACCACCTATAACTCTGATTTTGGCTCACATTCTTCTCTGTTTGTTTGCCACTAAAAATATGTCTTATTTCTAAAAGAAAAACAATGCTTTTAAATGTACTTTATTCATGATCCAGTGGTGTTTCAATCCTTGATGCCTTCAGTAGTACTTAATCTCATTAATCTTGGAAGTTACCAAATGGTGTTTTTACCCTTAATTTCAGTTGAATTTGTGCAACAAACTCCACCCCTTTAGAAAGAAGGAAAGGGAACTCTGCCAAGTGAGTCTTAAAATCTTTATTTTTGTATTTCTTTTCTGCATCCACGGTATGTGGAAGTTCCCAGGCCAGGGGTTGAATCCGTGCTATAGCTACTGGCCTACACCACAGCCACAGCGGTGCAGGATCTGAGCCCATCTGTGACCTACACCACAGCTCACAGCAATGCCAGATCCTTAACCCACTGAGTAAGGTCAGGAATCAAACCCTCATCCTCATGGATACCAGTAGGGTTCATTAACCATTGAGTCATGAAGGGAACTCCTCTTCTTCTTCTTTTTAATCCCTAGAGTTTGGTGATAAGAACTGATGGTCGAATAATTAATATTAATGCCTTTTAGTAAGTCCCACAACTCTCCTTAGAATATGAGGGTACAGTTCTATCATGCTTAGCTTCAGTCTTCAGCTGGAATTTCTTGGGAAGCACCATTCAACCTCATTTTATATTTAAGTGTCAAAAAGGCTCTCTGCAATTTTATAAGAAAGATTTAATTTTCATTGTGAGGCTAGCAAAGTCTTTCTGAAGAAGGAGCATTTGATTTGGGAGATGAAAGGTGATTTGGAGTTATCTAGGGAAAGAATGGGAAGATAAGACTGACTGCACAGGAAGGTTGTAACGTGGAGGGAAGGAGTGATAGGAATGGTAATTTGTCCAGACAACTCCGGCTTCTAAACAGGGAAGGAATTTAAGCAGTATGTCCAAATAGGAGGCTTTTCCAATCATCTGGATTAGAGGTATGAACAGTGTAGATGCAAGAGAGGTGAAGACAACTGGTTATAGAGTCAAGAAATACTGTGCATGTAGAACTGAAGAGGTATGCGATGGAATGGATTTGGGATACAAGAGGGATTTATGTTAGGAATAACGCCCAGATTTCTCAATTCAGCAATGGATAGATGAAGCTGTCCCTTATTAAGATGATCTAAATAGGAAAACAGCAAAAAGAAGTTGTGATAGATCAAGAATATGGTTTGATCCAGGGCTGTGAATCATACACATGATGCAGTTATATGTATGGAGAAGAGACAGGACTGTAAGTTTTTACCTACTCCCAGTGGGTCCGTGACCCCCAGTGGGCACTTTGGCGGGAGTTGCAAATGCCAATCAAATAAACCAGGTTAAGTATATCAGAGGAGAAATTTTATTCATTGATCAAGAAATAGAGAAAGGCAAGCCTGTGCTCTGAAACACCTTCTCCATGAAGGAGGAGAGTAAAGGGATTTTCAGAAGGAGGAGGCAGACCTGTCGCCAGGGCTCTAGGAAAGAGGCAGAGATTTCCATGGGTAGCCTAGGAGAACTTGGGCATCGGCAGTCTTCCAGGCTTCTTTGCACACAGCAGGAATTGTGCCTAGCAGAGTACAAATCCAAGATCTTAGCATGGTAATGAAGCAAAGGTAATTGTTCAGACACCTCCAGGTCTCATCTGTGCAGTGAATTCCTATGGTCAAGTCAAAGCCAATTCAGGGCAGTTGACCACTGCAAATCTTTCAAAGCATGGCTGCAAAACATTGCTGTCAAATACCAGTGATTTTGAAAGAAACAGAGATAAAACAGGGTAAGTATCCTTTGGCTCTTGGGGGCTAGAATGTGAGTCCCTGAATGCACCTGAGGAATTTTAGTATTTATGATTTGATGTGAAAAGAGATAGTAAAGGCAACTGAGAATGAACCATTAGGAGAAATGGAGAAAATCAGAATAATGGCAGAGCACTAAGAGTACAGAATAGGAAGAGAAGAGTGGCAACATTGCAGTCAGGGGTGGTCTTATGGGGAAGTCAATGCAAAGTTAATACTTTGGAAAAGAAATAAGTAGAAAAAATTTATTCAATACAAATTGAGGGTTAAAACCCAGGAACAGCATCTCAGAAAGCTCTGAGAACTGTTCTGCCCAGTACAAGTCAAGGCACAATTATATGTTTTGTTTAAGGCAAAGAGCTGTGCATTAAATGATGTATTATTGACAGTTTACATAATCCATATCTGCAGATAGAAAGTGCTGGATCCTTGTGCCCCCTCACACTGTCAAGAAGGAATGTTATCTTTTAAGGGGTTTATCTTAATGCTGGGAAAATGTTGCTCTTTATGGTTAAGCAGGTATTTCTGCCAATGGGAGGCTTAACTGATGCATGATGAGACTACGATACACAACGGAGGAGAAACAGAAGGTCAAAAGAAAGAGAAAAAATTTATTTGTGTTACATTTTTATATTGCATTTTTCTTGACTTTCCATAAAATGTGAATTTTCTTTCACAAAGAACTGATTGGATGGGTGGAAAGAGGAGGAAGCCAGTAGTCTTAAAGATTGGAATTTTGGAAGCTGCACTGCTAATGTTATAGCAGCTTCTTTCTGATTCTTTCATTGAGGAAATGTATGAATCAGAAAGGAAACTCAAATGTACAGATTGGATTTAATGATTGGGATAATGGATCCTGAAGAATCAGGCATCACTTCCATTTTATATTTTCTCTTTTGAATGCCCTTTAAACACGGGTGTATTTATCAAAACATACATGCTAGTTGTTACTTCTTTTTGAATATAAGATGTTAGTGGTGGACTGGAATGGTGGTACAGCTTGTTAAATGTCTACTAAATCCCAGTAAAAATAAAGTGGATTTTTCCAGGTCTTATATCCTTGATGTGCCATTTGTCCAGCTACTTTTCAACCATAGGAAAAGGCCTATGCCTCCTTTCCTCCCTTAATTTGCTCAGAAGGAAGAGTGGGAGCATTCATGTGTCTACTGTTCTCTAAGATAATAAAGCACATTATATAACTTCAAGAAAAACTATCCATTTTCCTGCCCTCTAACCTAGGCCTTTGGATTATGGTCACCAATTAACCAGCCAGGTATCCAAGAATTCAATGAAATTCTGACACCATCAACCCAGAAATAGCATTAGATTCAAGTTGTAAAGAGCTCAGCTGAAGACTGCCCTACATTTCTGACACTACTTGTGGTCTCATGTTATTACCTGTGCTTCTGACTGACCAGCTGTACATCAGAGGTTCTTAGGACCACCTTCCTTTGGTTTGATTAATTTCCTAGAGTGGCTCACGAAACTCAGGAAATCTGTTCACACATTAGAATACCAGTTTATTGAAAATGATGTAAAGGATAGGGATCAATACTGAGGTGAAATGTTACATAGGGTGAGGTTACAATCAAAGGAATTTCTGTCCTCATGAAGACTGGGACCAGAATGGTGACACAGGGAAGTGTTCCAGGTCCCCAGCCTGGAAGCCCTTTGAAGCCCCTTCCTTTGGCTTTTTATGGAGGTTTCGTTACATAGGCATGATTGATCGGCCACTGGTGACTGATTCAACCTCTAGCTTTCTTCTCCTCCCTAGAAATCAGGTGGTGGAATTGAAAATTCCAACTATCTATTACTGGTTGGTTCCCTGGCAACCAGTTCCCCTTTAGGGGCTTTCTAAAAATTACCTCATTAACATAAATGCACTCTTGGTAAAATATATATACATATACACACACACACACACACACATACACACATATATATATATATATTCATTGTTATGTTGTTATATGAATAACAATATATATACTTCACTTTTATGGTGCTGAAATATTTTCAGGAACTGGAGACAAGGGAGCAAATATTATAACAAAAGATGGTTTCATTGCTTTTATCACTCAGAGCATTCCAAGGGTTTTGGGGTCTGTGAGCCAGAAACCATGGATGAAAATCAAATATATAAAAAATATAATTTGGTTATCTGAATGACCAAATATGTATTTTTAGAAATCGCAATATAGTACTAGGAAATATCCCCTGAGCACTTGTAGTTGAATGAGTTTCATTTCTTTGGAAGCACAACAGGGTCACAAAAGATTAGCTGCACAAAACTAAAAAAAAATAAGATCAAAATAATTCTAGAGAAGACTAGTTAATGTACAAAACTGAGGTAACACCATGTAGTCCCAATACCTCTTTCCTAAAGCATATTGATGAGTGACAATGCTGGTCCAGACAAACCAACCAACCAACAAACTAGGGTATATCTTATAGTTATGGTTATTTTATGCTTTTATAGTTCAAAAGAGACAGTTTCATGTTTTATCCTTTTTTGTTTGTCAGAATTTCATGATTGTTTTATGTCCCCAAATATTTCTTTCAGTTTTTTTGATGATATAATCATGTAATGCGTCTAGTTTTAAAGGTTTACGTTGCACCAGACAATTGACTAGATAAAATGTAAGCCAAACAATTTTCTAGCTACTTCATTTTACACAATTACCCTTCGATTTCTTATTATTTTCTTAGGTTAAGGCGTAGCTCTATCTTGTTTTAGAAGTCCCATTTGAGACTAGGTCCATCCAAATTTGTTGATACAGAGGCTTTGGCAGCAGCTAGACCTTAGCCTTCCACTCTTTACCAGCTAAGGGCTCTCTGTCAAATTACTGAACCTCCTCAAAACTTCTTTTTCTTCACCTGTAAGATGAGGACAGTAATAGTCCTAGACATTTCAGCTGATTGTTGTGAAAGTTTAATGATTTGTAAGAAAACATTTTGTCAACCATAAGGAATAATAATTTTAGTTATTATTTTTAAAAAGAAATATTATCATGGTAAAATGTGGAACATATGATGGACCTGAGATTGGTGATCAGCTTGGCCAGTGTTTGAACAAATTACAAGTTGCATCAATTACAAGTTGTGTGAACCATGACAAGTAACAATGTTTTGGGGACACTTTTTCCTAACATGTGAATTGGTATACTATTACCTGCCATCTAAGACTCTTAAGATGTTTAAATGAGATTATGCATGAAAAGTGTCTGATTCCACTGATTATGTGCATATTTTATGTTGGGTCAAAGTAATACATCTTGGCTCCCTTGTGGAGGGAGGGGGGGGCAACACACCCAACCTTGCAGTATATTCAAGAACATTTTCTTGATTCTAGGGCATGGCTCCTCTGGAGAAAATTTACCCCTATTGTCCTAAAAGGAAAGGTACCAAAAGTTCATTCTACTAGTACTGGTACCCCCCTGTTTGCACAGGGTGCCTTTATACTAAAAATCTCTTTAAAGCGATACTGTGTCTTTGAAACTGACAACACTTATGGCTTGAACCTAGCCAGAATACAGACTGGGACTTGAACCCAGGTGCCAGGACATGAACCCAGCCTAAGCCCAGACTGGGACTTGAACCCATGGTTTTTATTTTTTATTTTAATTTTAATTTTAATTTTTTTTTTTTTTTTTGTCTTTTTGCCATTTCTTGGGCCGCTCTCGTGGCATATTGAGGTTCCCAGGCTAGGGGTCAAATTGGACCTGTAGCCACCGGCCTACACCAGAGCCACAGCAAAGTGGGATCCAAGCCGCATCTGCAACCTACACCACAGCTCAGGGCAACGCCGGATCCTTAATCCACTGAGCAAGGCCAGGGATCAAACCTGCAACCTCATCTTTCCTAGTCAGATTCGTTAACCACTGAGCCATGATAGGAACTCCATGAATCCATGGTTTTTAAATTAGGATCACTGGGTGTCTGGACTTACTGAGGTTCAGGTTCTTTGTGTCTCAGAGCAGAAGGAATTCAGAGAGAGACAAAGTGATAGGCAAGAAATAGATTTATTAAGATAGGATGCTTGTGAGAGAGGCAAGTGGGCAGGCAAGTAGGCTCTGACCCAAGGATGATGTGGGCTCCATTTTTAATCCAAGGGAAGTGGGAAGTGGCAAAAAGACCACCTTTTCCTCTTCCTATAAGCTGGGTAGACATCCAACTTACATCATTAGCTCCTCCTTCATATCTGGTAAGAGAGTATTTGACCCTAAAAAGTCAAACTAGGACTGTCATGGTATTTATTCAAATCAGCGGAAGGGTGGTCCTTAAACCCTTGCCCTTGCTCTGAACTTGAATGCAGGCCTCCTATTATCTTTCACTTAATGACCTGAGGCATACCTCATGCTTTTATTAGTTAAGCAAGCCTGCTCCATTCTAATGGCTTTCTTGAGCAATTATTAACTAACAGTGATCTCTCAAAGTTCCCTAGGTTTCCCTCTCTATCTACGGTCACTTGCTGGGACTTGTACAGCTACCTGTCTAACTATCCTACTCCATCCCTATCTCCTTAAGTAATGCAAAAAAAAAAAAAAAATGACAAACATTATGCAGGAAGCTAATCAGTGAGATAAACTTTATAAAGGAGAATTTTTCCAGGTCTCTCCAATAACATGTTTGGTGCTTCATTTACATATAAGGATGAACATCTTAAATAAACAGGAATGTATGCATTAGACTGTTTTTTCACATAGTTTTTCCCCTTCTGCCATTTGTAGAAAAGTGACAGGGAATCAATTTGGCTAAAATAACTCTTAAGCCATGAACATTATCCACTCCATCCTTCCACCAACCACACCACTCCTAAAAATGAAAGAAAAGAAAAATAAAGTCTTTTCCCTAGGGATTTACCCTGTAAGAGCTGATCCAATCCCTTTCAGCCAAAGACACTAAACTTTTGTGATTAATGGTTACAGGGAAGAGATTAACTTGGTAAACAATCTTCTAAAACTCCCTGGGAGGAGGGTGTGGAACACTCTGTTGCTTGAATGCAAATGGAATCACCTGTCTTAATATTCTGAGTCTAAAGAGGACTTAGACTCCATCCCCATGGAGTTTCTAGAGCCTGGAAAGTGGAGAATCATGGAGGTCCTTCAAAGGCAGATATGCAATCTAACCTGATTCAGTACCTATGAGGAGAATGGCTGTGTGTTTAACCACTGGACACTAAAAATTAGTTCCTACAAAATGCAGCAGGGAGAGCAGGGTGAGCAGACACCCACGGAGAAGAGTGTCCATAGAATGACCTCCTATAAGAAACAATGCCAGTGTGTCATGGGAACCAAGGCCAGAGAGACTTGGCTGCAGGTTGTATCAACCAGCAGGTCAGATGCTGGAGGACCAGCATTCAATAGCGAGGCCATATGGCAATGGGCTGTCTCTCAATTTGGTAAGGGGGATCTCTAGACCATTTTAATTTAATTTGACAGAAAATAAGACAAATATTATGAAAAAATTGTACTTAAAACTATAAAGAGGTTTTTACCAGTTTCCAAGATTTTCAAGTATTAAGGACAAGGTCCTAATTGCTTGGGGGTTCCAGTGTACCCATCATAAAATCATCTCCTGCGATGGAACTTAATTATCATAATAAATAGTTAAAACTAGCTTTCATATTTATGTAATTTTTTATCAAACATGGAATTTGGAATGACTAAACTGTGTGGTTAAGGAGGGCAAGTACAAGCTAATTATAATGTGAATAGGGTGTAATTTTTATTTAACCTCAATACATTCTTCTATAATTAAAGAGTATCTGTACAAATTGGTCAATCCCTGAAATATGGAGAATAAACTCTTGGAAAAACACTAGGCCTAACATATCATATGCCTGAAGGGAGGGAAAAAAGGAAACCAAGTCCCTCCTTTAACCATTTAAGTAAACGAAGGTGGAAAGTTCACAGCAGAAAAATTCGGTGCGTCCCTATCAACAACCTCAAGCTGCTGAGTAACTGAACTAGTATTACAAACATATATCAGCCAATGCTACGTTTACTTTTTATTTTTTTATTTTTTTATTTTATTTTTATTTTTGTCTTTTGTCTTTTTTTGTTGTTGTTGTTGTTGTTGCTATTTCTTGGGCCGCTCCCGCGGCATATGGAGGTTCTCAGGCTAGGGGTTGAATCGGAGCTGTAGCCATCGGCCTACACCAGAGCCACAGCAACGCGGGATCCAAGCCACGTCTGCAACCTACACCACAGCTCATGGCAACGCCGGATTACGTTTACTTTTTAAAAGAAAGGGCTACAGGCTCTTCAAGTCACATGGAAGGGACCTGATGAGAATCCAGTCACATAGCAGGTCAGGTAGAGCTGTCGTTATTCAAAGACAAGTAAAAGGGGGAAAATGTTAGATCAATTTTAAAAGTTGCTACATTATTACAACACATAACATGTACCATATACCATATATCATATATATATTCAGGGCCTATGGAAGCATATTTTTTAACATTTCACCTGTGAAGCAAAAATCACAATGGGGTTAATATTGCTAAGAGAGTTTTCTAGTATAAAGCCAGGAGGCCATTAAGAAAGTGTGACTTATGCATGTCTCAGCCTAGATGAAATTGGATCTTTTGACCCTTTGTTGTCCTAATGAAGTCATCTAGAACATCTGTCAGAAACTCAAGATGCTTATTGGACTCTTACCCTAAAATAACTTGTAGCAGTCTATCCACTTATCAGACCCCTAACCTAAAGTAACTCCTGATTCCTTAAAGACAAATATTTCCTGACTGGAGCCCAAGTCAATCAGTTCTCTCCAGGCAACTTTTAACAATCTCATGGCTTTTTGCCTTTATAACCCTTGACCCTTTCTCTACCCCAGAACAGTCTTTCAGCTTTCCTCGAATCCATGTCTTTGCAATTGCAATTCGTAAGACCCCAAATAAACTCTTTTCTTATTTGCAGCCTCCTGAATTGTTTTTCACTGACAGACCAGACAGTAATATTTGGAGAAAGCAACTTTCTTTTTTTTTCTCCCTTCCTTCCCTCCCTCCCTCCCTCTTTCTTTCTTTCTTTTTTTCTTTTCTTTCTCTCTTTCTCTCTCTCTTTCTTTCTTTCTTTCTTTCTTTCTTTCTTTCTCTCTCTCTCTTTCTTTCTTTTTTTCCCTCATTCCTTCCTTTCTTTTTTTCCCTCCTTCCTTCCTTTCTTTTTCTTTCTTTTCTCTCTTTCTTTCTCTCTTTCTTTCTTTCTTTTCCTTTCTTCCTTTCTTCCTATTTTTTAGGGCCAAACTTGAGACATATGGAAGATCCTAGGCTAGAGGTCGAACCAGAGCTGCAGCTGCTGGCCTACACCATAGCCACAGCAACACCAGGTTCGAGCTGCAACTGAAACCTATACCACAGCTCCTGACAACATTGGATACTTAACCCACTTAGCAAGGCCAGGGATCGAACCCACATCCTCATGGATACTAGTCATATTTGTTACTGCTGAGCCACAATTGGAACCCCAGAAAGCAATTTTCATTCTTAAGATAATTAATGAAAATAACACACCCTATGTTCATCCAGTATTATTCAAAATAGCCAAAGATGGAAGCAAACCAAATATCTATCAATGAAGAGATAAACAAATGTGGTAGATATTTACAATGGAATACTGTTCATCTTTCAAAAGGAAGGAAGCTCTGATAAGGCTAAACATGGATGCATCTTGAGGATGTTATACTAAGCAAAATCAGCCAGTCACAAAAAGCCAAACACTGTTCAGTTCCTTTTATTTGAGGTATCTCGCGTAGTCAAATTCATAGAAACAGAGAGTAAGATGGGGAGTTGTTTAAATGGGTAAGAAGTTTCAGTTTTGCAAGATAAGTAAGTTCTGGAGATTGGTCGTACAAAAATGTGAATATAATTAACACCACTGATTTGTACATCTAAAAATAGTTAAGGTGTGGATTTTTAAGTTATATAATTTTTAAGCACAAAAATAAATTTTAAAAAGAAAATAAAAATAAGAGGATACAACATATTGAATGAAATAATTATTAATTTTAATAACAAATTCTGAAGAAATGATAAATGATGCTGCAATAGAATTTTAAATGTAAGTGTAGAATCTAGACTACACAAAACTAAATTAGTAATAGTAAAAAAAAAAAAAAAAACCTCCCAGATTTTAAAATTCTGTCAGCATTCAGAGAACAAAGAAAAGATGATGAAAGCTGTTAAAAACAAATCATCTCAATAACTGACATCCCACCCGTACCCAAGAAGTAAACACAAGGGAAATACAGTAGATGGAGAAGTCTTGAGTCTGTAGACCAAACAGGCTCATATAATGATTATTAAACAATGAATAACTGGATATGCAAAGATGAAATTGTTGAATTTTGAGAGTTTAAAAAAGGGAGATCCTGTAAGCATTTAGTAACAAATAAAACAGAAACTAAGAAACAATTTAAAAATAACAAAAACAAGAGCCTTCATACATACCAAAGGGGAATGCTTTGTCTCTGCAATGTTAAACTACAGAAGAAAAAACGCTTGAAGGAAGGAGGTATAGCCTAATATCTCTGTGTACCTAGTCAAGCTGAATGTAAACCAACCCCCAAATAGACTGTAGAAATACAGATGGATTTAAACTTGCATTCAAGTTGAGTTCTGGTATTCTAATTATCTTGGGCTAGCCCTGAGGGAATGCATGAATTCCTGTTAAGTGTAATGATGAATTATCATAGAAAACAATTTCTAACTTAAGAAGAAATTCCCCAAATCTTATTATAAATTGATACTACAATTTTGCTCCCAAAAAGAAATAAATTGAGGTGGGTACCTATTTGAAAATTATCTCACATTTATCATTACAAGGAAAAAAATTTTTTTTTTAAATTGGTAAACATTTTAGCTGCCTCTGAGCTCCGCAATAATAAATCAGTCCTTGCAATACTGAGTAGGTGGCTTCTGAAATTCATTGAATTTGAATATATAATCTGAGGTAATATTTATAAATGCTTAGACTATTATTTTTGACTTAAGAACTATCTCCTAAATAATAGATAAGGCATTTACTTACTTACCATTTGTTGACATGATTGGATTAATCCTGATACTCTTTCAAGAGTAGAGTTCTGAAGCCAATCAGGAAAACCAGATGACATCCAGGAAAGAGTAACAGCAATGTTTACAGAAGCTATGCTTCACAGATGTTGAGAAACGGACCGAGTGAGGATTAATTACGATGGAAAGAAAAGAGGTTATTGGCATTTTGAAGATAAAACCCAGAGAAGCAACATGGACAAGAGCAACCCAGTCAGTCTTTGCGGAGACAAGCCCAGGGAGGACAGAAGAGGAGTGTCTACACTAGAGGTAACTCTAAAAAAATACAAAATGTGGAATAACAACAAAACCTAGAAGCCATTTAGAAGAACGAATGAGCATTTAGTCAGGTTCGGTTTTCCCAAATTGCTCATTTTATTTTATGTTGGCTACTGTTAATATTTTATGAGTTTCTTGGTTTCCTAATTCCTAACACTTGAAGTTATTCAAAAAGATGAATGAATCTTCTTCACTAGGGTTGGTGTTGGTTTGGGTGGGGGATGGTGAGGAATGAGGGGCGGGAAGGGTCAAAGAGGACCGCCTGCAAAGCAAGCAAGAAGATACCCAACAGCACCACACGGAGAGCATACCTTCCCCACATTTCCTCTCAACAGAAAGTCTTGGCTACTGCCAAAGAGAGGTCGCCGTTCAAAATCTATCAAGAGTTTAATCCCATATGTCATCTCCTATGCTCATAAATTTTAGAACTTGAGATGAGGCTGGCTTTGGATAAGAAATTGAAAAATTCTGGGTCATAAAACTACTGTCAATAGAGTCTTCCAAGAACAGAGGAAGCAATTATAAGTTTGAGAAGAGGAGATTGAGAGTGGAAAAGATGAGGGGTCAAAGTTGAGATTTCAATCTGTTTCCTTCAGACTTGAAAGAAGTATAATTCTAAAAGCAGCTTCTCCCACCAGGAAGAACTTTTATTGAGAGAGAAAGGGGGAAAAAGCCACAGAGATGCAGGGGGGCATTATTAGCAGTCAAGGGCTGTCACTGTTCCCTGGAAATGAGTAACTTACTTTTGAAACTTTAGCTAATGGGTAGAATGGGTCATGGTGTCATTCTCCAACACCTAATTAGCACAGGGGAATGTGATGGTAGCCACTGAGGGTCAGCCCAGTTCCTGTCTCACTGATAGATACAATCCTTCACAGGCAATACATGTCCTGGATAATTTCATTATTTAGCTGAAAAGACAAACTGGAATATAGTATAACAACTTAAGAGAAGAGTATCTTAATACATTTGTATTATAAATAGTGAACAAACCAGTGTATATGGCAAATACTTAAATGGAAGTGCTTTGGGAGCCTAAATATACAAAAATGTATATATGTGTAAAAATCCTTTCTCTTAAAAACAGTCACTTTAAGAAAAATGCACTTGGGAGGTCCTATTGTGGCTTAGCAGTAACAAATCTGACTGGTATCCATGAGGACGTGGGTTCGATCCCTGGCCCCACTCAGTGGGTTAAGGATCCAGCATTGCGTGAACTGTGGTGTGGATAATGTAGGTGGCTCAGATCTGACATTGCTATGGCTACAGCTCTGATTTGACCCCTAGCCTGGGAACATCCATATGCCTCTCAAGTGTGGCCCTAAAAACAAACAGACAAAAATGCACTTATTCTAATATAGAAGAAAATTCAAATGTAGATGTATATTCAGACCTTAAACTAAATTTAAAAAGAATTTAGGTGTATATGTATGTATATATATGCATGCATTCCTACATATGTTTCATTCCTACAAAGAATTTAAAGCCCACAACTTATCTGGATAGGATAAGTTCAACCTCTCATGCAAAATTCTCTCATTATGTTCTTAATATGCTTTTATTTTTTTTTTATTTTTTTTATTTTTTTTATTATTTTCCCACTGTACAGCAAGGGGGTCAGGTCATCCTTAGATGTATACATTGCAGTTACTTAATATGCTTTTAAATGCCTCTCTTTTCACCTTTTTCTTTCTTCTAAATCTGCAGTGGCAGTCTTGATTTGTCTTTGCATCCTAGTGTCTAGTATAGTCTTTGATAAATAATAAGTACTTAATTAATGCATCTTGAATGAATAAATGGTTTGATACTGTAATTAAAAGTGGATAGCCATTATTCAAAGCCCACATATCAAATTACTTTGTCACTCAACTCGAATAATAGAATTTTGCTTTCCTAACTAGGTGAAATAAAGTTATAAAACAGATTTCCTTCTATGGCTTGTAATGGCAATCTGAAATATAAATTCTGAATATATTTTGAGCCTTGTCAGTTGTTGCATGTTGGGCTCCCTGAAAGAAAATGCTGAGAGTTTGGGATACAGAGATGTTCAGTAGGGATCAATACCTGTGAAAGGAAGAAGTGAGGAGAGGGCAGGATTGGATAGACTAAGAAATCAAACTGAGATGCAGGTCTGACAAAGATAATTGTCCATCAGAATGTCCCATGTAAGACTGACCTGGGACGGTCTTGCGCAGTCATGGAATGAAAGCTGCCTTGGAAAGGACTAGATGAAAGTTGACTTGGATGGGGCTAATCCAAAGATGACAGTTGGGAATGTCTGCTGATTTCATGCCCTACAGCTGCACAGTAAGTCCTTGCTTGAAAAGAAATCTGGATAGCTCCACTTCACTGACTTCATCCAGCTACAAAAAAACAGCGGACTGTGAGAATTAAAGTAGAAACTGCATATGAAGTAGTCAACATAATGTCTGCCATGGTAAACACTCAAAATCCTAGCTATTATTGTCAAAATCTATAATGTAGTTAAAATAAATGACTTTCTCTACTTTACCCCTTGAATTAAGTATCATTGCATGAAGCCCTTAAAGTTCTCCTCCAGAACTGTGTAAAGAACCTTGATTATCTTCTGTTGGCAGTATCCATACCCTACTAGATAACTGGGTTTCGAATGTAGTCAGAGGTTTGCTTCAGTTCTAAAGAAGTGAGAACTTGAGGAAGTTATTTTCTCTACTTCTATCTCCTTTTCCATTGAAAATGCTTGGAAGTACCTATCCCTTTGGGTTGTGATACAAATAGTTGTACCATTTTACCTTCCCATGGTGATGAATGAGAATTCTTGCTGCTTCACATCCTTGCCAGCATCAGGTGTTGTCAGTGCTCTGGAATTGGAGCATTCTAATAGGTGTGTAGTGGTATCTCACTACACACATTTTGATTTACATTTCCCTGGTGACGTATGATGTGGAGTATCTTTTCATATATTCATTTGCCATCTCCACTTCTTTGGTGAGGTGTCTGTTAAAGTTTTTCAATTTTTTAATCAGATTGTTTTTGGGGGGCAACCTCTTTTTATTTCTTTTACAATTTTCATGACAAACCTGTCAGTAACGGATTATAATATTTTTTTCCAAAATGTTAAATATTTTTCCTAGAGCCACCTGGGATGAGAGCCACTTGGACCCTTGATGTTTTGAATCCCAAAGTTTTTTGCCTTAGCCTCTGATGACGCTTAGAAGAAAGTGACTGTCAAAAGTGCCTTGAATAGTATAATTAAGATTGGCCAAACCTTTGCAAATTCTCGTTCTGGTCTTGTTCTGATGTTTCACCCTCCATATGCCATGGGGAAATTCTGGTCTACTGGGAACCCTGTGTTGTTGGCTCCTAGTGGGCTTTAATGATCCTTCTGTTTAGACAAGTGAGGACAAACATGCATATTGTGCTCTTAAAAGATGCCACTGGGAGTCAGGCTGGAGTTCAGTGCTTCAGACGGAGAAAGCAAAACAGCTGTTGCAGTGCCTGCAGCTTGGGGCAGTGAAACAGAGTTATAAGAGCTGTCAGTGAGAGCCTCATGAGGTCTGCTTTCATGGCTTTCATTCCCACACTATGCCTCCTGATCTCAGAGGCTTTATTATGATGATGATTCTATTTCTAGTGAGCCCAAAGAGCATGAGGGAGATTATTGTACGAAGCACTAAAGGTATACAGGACTTATTCCTCAGAGGACCATTTCAAAGGTTTTGAGTTTCAACCATTCTGATGCTTTAAAAATAATCCAGGGATTTAGAAAGTCTGAAAACAGAGTTGTGCTGAAGATAACTGTATGGTACACAAAGTCCTCGATTTATCACAAAAGACAGCAAGAGGTCAGGGCATAGTCTCACCCCCAAAGTATAGATTCAGATCTACCAAAGATAGTTTATGGTTGGAGTTTTTGAAGTGTCTGGTGTCACAGAATCCTTAAGTTTAAAAAAAAAAAAAAAAGATGAGAGAGAAAACTTTTTAAAAGAAACTTGATTCTCGGTAGGGCAATGAATAACAGTTTAATAGTTTGTGTAAAGTAATAGGCAATAAAGCAAATTCATAATGCTTTGCAATAAAAATAATGGTAATAGGCAATCTTTCTTTTTAAGAATAAGAATAATGTGAAAATATCCATGTAATGGGTTTGAATGAATCACTAGAAGATGGCAGTGAATGTAAGTCTTATGCAATTAACATTCATCCTGTATATTTTCTCCCAGTACAGATCTGTTTGAATTGTTGCTTTTATATGTGACTCTTTATGACATTGGTAATTGAATGTACAAAAATATGGTGAAAAAATATAATTTACATACAGAAGTAGAAAGAAAAAGTAAGAAATATTCTGATGTAAATAGTGTACATTTATTTAAAATAATTTTATTTTAACACCAAAAATGGATCCTCTTTTTACTATTTAAATGTGCCATGTCTCCAAAATGCACCTCTCAAAAACATGGTTATAGGTGAACACAATAAGTACAAAGAAGGTAATAAAAATTAGGAATGTACTTACATATCAAACATGTTAATATTGTGCCTGCAAAAAGGAAAATTTCTCCAGAAAATAGGCTCCTAGAAAAATTTAGAATGAGAAGCATTGATATTTATAGAGGTGATAGGAAATTTTTTCAGGAGATCTGGACTCTCCATCAGGAAATATACTTTCATGAAGTATATTCTAACAGATATTAAGAACCTACTTTTTGTTCAGTTTTCTGTAACACAGATTTAATGTTTTCATTTTGCAAGAAAACAAACATTTTAGAAAAAATGGGATAAGTGAAAAGAAAAAAAATTAAATTTGTTGAAATTTCAACACCCAAAGGCCATTACAGTAAATTTAAATTCCATCATAGAGAAATCATAATTTATTCAATCACAGTGCTAATAGTGAAACTGAGTTTGCTTGCAACATTTTTTTTGTGTCAACACTGTGACAAACATAATGTGTGTGTGTGTGTGTGTATGTATGTATGTGTATTTGACCATGTGTATAACTGCGTTGTATTTCTCAACTTTTATTTTGGAAATAGTCATATTGAAAGGTGTCAAAATGACAACACACTTAAAATAATAATTCTATGAGTAGTAGGGTGCTTGCCCTTTACTTTGGTCCACTAATTCTTTAATTACTATACTTACTCTCTCTCAACAATTTTATTGCTCTCTTTTAGACATATTCAAATATTTTCCCTGAACGACTTAAGAACAAGTTGCAGACATTATGACTCCCCACCCCTCTTTGAGTATGTACACCCAGGAACGAGAAGATTATCTTCTGTGACCTCAATAGAGATATCACATACCAAATCTAATTCAAAAAGTCCTACCAATTGTCCATATAAGGTCTTCATGGCTTTTAAAAAAATTCAGATGCAATCCAAAACACTCATTTAATTTATTGAAATCTCCCATTAGCAGGAATTTCATATAGATACATGTTGTGTCCCTTTCAGTGCATCCTATCAGAAGACACATGATTTTAGTTTCCCCCATTACTGGCAAAGTTAATTTGATCACTTAATGAAAGTGGTGTCTGATATGATATGAGATATATATGTATATATCTATAATATAATAATTTTAAATATGACTTGTTCAATTGACAGTTTAAAAAGAAATCTGTGATAATTTGAGCTCTGTGATATCCTGTTCACCAACAAATTCTATCCATGTGAAAGAGAGAGATTGGTTACTGAAGGAGAAACACCTACGTATTCTCCATGGATATGTTAAAATCCCTTAAATATGGGTTAAAAGTATTTTGCACTCCCAGGAACCATTAGGAACAAAGCCTCACCAACAGTTTATTGTTAAGTTTTTGCCTTTTTGTGAATCTGATTGGTGAGAAAACGTATCAGTGTAATTTGTATCAGTGTAATTCCAAGCATCAGCTTTAGTGCCTATGAAATTTGATTGAATTACATACCTTGAATCTATAGCTAGTGTTGTGCCAGATCCATCTTATTGGTTTGCAAGAGGCAGGTATGCATCTCTTTCCAACTCCATGTTCAGTGACATCATTTTGGTAGCTTGAAACTGGCCACAGGGGGGCTACTTAACCCCAGAGAAATCAGAAAAAGTTACAATTCAGAGCTTCCCTCCCACTCCATGCTCAAAAATCCAGTTAAAAAGCATTCATTTTGTTCACTTCTCTTTGTGATGAAAATGGTATTCCTCACGCTCTCTCATCTCTACTCCCAAGCTAGAACTTGGAACCCGCCTGTGGGGAGAGTTGGGTTAGCAGCCAGCTGAGAAGATTGTGATCTGAGTCACATTTAGGGGACAGCAGAGACCCCAGGAGAGGACGGTCCCCCTTTGCAATTGACCATTAGCTTATTACCTTTCCTATGACAGAAAAAAATGCGGATGGCCGTCAGTCTCTTGCCATTTTAGCAACTAGATGGATCATTGCTGCTCCTGTAGGGAGAGCCAGTAAAAAGCAGAGGGAGGGTAGTTAGTGGTTTCTACTCATTGTTTTCAAAAGAAGAAAATTTCTTCTTTCCTGGTAGTTAGATCACAGACAGAGGGACTGTACAGGTTTTCTTTCAACTTTTTTTTATTATGTTGTTGCTCTTTTTTTAAAAAAAAAACCACATTGCCATTTTCCAATTTAACAGTGAGGAATTTGAGATTCAGAAGAATTCAAGTGACAGTTTTGGAATCCATACATCAAATTAAAGACCAATCGAAGGCCAGCATCTTGAGCTCCTGTATCCTAATATGTCAGAATAGAGGACAGAGAGCTCACAAGGTCAAACCTCTCATGCAATAAACAGAGCAAGTACACTCCCGAGCTGCCATGTTATTGGCCCAATAACAGACAGGTAGGTAACAGAACCAGCATCACACAAACACAGGTCTTTTGAATTGTAGTTCAGGGGTATTTCTTGTACCCTACAAGAATCACCTTCCGGAACCTGTGATGTTTGTGTTCTTCGATTCTTAGAATGGGTTTTGGAGATTCCAACTCAGCATCCATGAAGAGAATTAATGATAACTTCCCCTTGTATTCTTGTGAAATTCAAAAGAGATGAGAGTTAAATCAAACAAAAATTACAAATGTCTGGAAAATGCACTCGGACCAATTAAAATGAAATTTCTGGAAGAGAGATTCCATCGTTGATCTATTTTTATTGCTGTATATTTAATTATTTTATTGAAAAATAAAATTTATATTGTTGATGTGCAGTTCTACGGTTTTGAAAAATTCTTCCAATCCTGTAACTATTGCCACAAACCCTTGCCATGTATCTTTGAGTTAACCCATTTCCCAAGTCACAGATGTATTTTCTGTTGCTACAAATTTGCCTTTTACAGATGTTATATAAGTGGAATCATGCACTATGTGGCCTCTAGAATCTGACTTCCTTTACTTGCTGCAATACATACATATGGTTGCATGTTTCAGTAATTTCCCTTTTGTTGCTGAATGTATATGACTACCACATTTTGTTTACAGTGGAAGAATATTTGGGTTGTTTCCAGTTGAGGGATTATGAATAAATCCATGATAAACAATCATGCACAAGCCATTTCTCTTAGGTAAATATGTAGGCTGGGATTGTTGGATTACACAGTTTTGTAGTATAAGACAATGCCAAATGTTAAAGTGTTTTTCAAAATGTCTAGAGCATTTTTGTATTTGCACCAAAATGATAGGAAATTCTTCTCTGGCATATTTTATTGTTTTTTTTTTCCCTTAATTTTAGTCATTCTAATAAGTTGTAGTAGCATTATCTTTAGAAGCAATTTGCTTTTCCTTAATGCCTAGTGATGATGAGCATCTTTTCATGTGCTGATTTGCCATTCATGTATTTTATTTGATGAAGTGTCTGTTCAAATACTTTTTCAAATTTTAAATCTCTCTTATTATTGAATTTTAAGTGTTTTTGTATCTTCTAAGTAAAAGTCCTTTTCCAGGTATGTGTTTTGCAAATATTTACTTATATTTGGAGGCTTCCCTTATCTCTCCTCTAACCATAATTTCAAAGAGTACTATTTAATTTTGATACACTTTTTTTTACACTTTTTTCTCTTATGGATTTTGATTTTGATGTCAGTCATATCCAAGAAATATTTGCATAATCCAAAGTCATAAATATTTTATATTAGGTATTATTTCAGACATTTGAGATTTTTAGGTTTTATGCTTAGTTAGGTCTATAATCAGTTTTAATTGTGCATAAGTTGAGCAGTAAGGATTGACATTTCCTCCCTTCCTCCATCCCTTTCTCCCTTCTTCCCTTTCTTCTTTTCTTATTTCTTTTTTTTCTCTTTTGCTTATAGCTGTCAAATTTCTCCACTTCAATTTATTGAAGAGATTATTCTTTCTCTAGTGAATCTCCCTTACTAAAAATCAATTATATATGTGTATCTATGGCCCGACTCTGTTCTGACTCTAATTGTGTATCTAGCCTTCTGTAAATATTACAGTGTTTTAATTACTTGGTAGCTTCATATTAAATATTTAAATAAGGTAATTAAGTTCCCCAAGTAATTCTTTATCTTTAAAGTTATTTTAGGTAATAAAAATCTTTGTTCTTCCAAATAAATTTTATATTCATCTTATGACTTAAAAAGAAATGTTTACTGGTTTAATGATTGGGATTTTATTGAATCTATAGACCAATTTGGGAGATGTGATACATAAATACATAGGCTAATTTGGTTGGGCTATGGTGAGCAGATATTTTATTAAATATTATTCTGGATATTTCTATGAGGGTATTTTTGGATGAGGTCAACATTCAAATTGTGTGTAGGACTCATCTAATCAGCTGTAAGTCTGAAAAAAACAAAAAGTGAACCTCCCCCCTGCCCTCACCACCACCAAGCAAGAAGGAAGTCTGTCAATAGACAATCTGTAGACTGGAAGTGCAATGTTGCATATTCATCTGTCGATAGACAGGTTGCTATTTTATCTTGGCTATGTAAATGATGCTGATATGAATATTAGGGTGCATGCATCTTTTTGAATTAGTGTTTTCATTTTCTTTGGATATATCCCCAGGAGTAGAATTGCAGGATTATGTAATAATTTTGTTTTTAATTCCATGAATAGGCTTCCTAATGTTTCTATAGCAGCTGCACCAATTTATATTTCCACGGATAGTGAGAGATAATTAATGTTAAATGAGGTCGTAAATGAGGGGCTCTGACCGGATAGGACAGGTGTCCTAATAAGAGGAAGAGACACCAGAGAGCTTCTCTCTCTTCATTCACACAGAAGAGAGGCCATGTGAGGACAGAGTGAAAAGGTGGCTGTCGACAAGCCAGGAAGAGAGGCTTGTAGACACAAACCTTGGTGGCAACTTATCTTCGACTGTAGCCTCTAAACCTAGGTTGTTTAAACCATCCAGGCAGTGGTATTTTGTTATGCAATCCTAGTGGACTGATAATTCTTCATTTGCATTATCTCAGGATTAGAATCTGTTGAGTGACTTCCCGAGAATTGTTCGGATGCCTCTGGTTCTTTGTATGTCAACAATATTTATAAAGTATTCTGGATATTTTGAATATTATATTGTGTATACTCAGTTCTCTCAAAATTCTCTGGAGAGTTTCATCATTCAGTAGCCTCTTAGTAATTTCAGTGTTGGATATATTTAGGTTTGATAATTATGGTGACCTAAGGAACTTGTCTTTATATTAAGTTTAAATAATAGGAACTGTAATATAACTCATTTTGTATAATTTTACTTGATGTGATTTTGTGCAGTTGATGGATATTTAACAAAACAAAGATGCCTCCTCTATCCAATTTCACCCTTACTTCTGTTACTAACTCTGGTAAATTGGGACAAAAGGGAGGTTTAGTGATTTGAAATATATCCACTCCACAATGACTTTGAAATATCAGCTGTTTTGACTAATTATTTAACACTTTTTATACATTCTCTAAGCTATAAATAGAATTATATATGTGTATACAATTTATAAATAACTACTTTTTAGGTAAGTAACACAGATTTGCCTCTTAAAAATATGTTTAGTACTATCATTTGCAGCAGCACAATGTTAACGATAATATAACATGCTATTATTACTTGACATATAATGGAAAATGTTTTAAAATTCTATTGACTGTGAAAAGTCATTTCTGCTATCAGCATAGCTGGTAAGTAATATATTTGAAAATTGTTGGTTATTTTACATAGTGTTAAAATATGTAGAAAAATCAGTTCATTTTTGTTATTAAAGTAAGCTTTTGGTTTTTGGAGATAATAACAGCTGGCATTAACATAATTTTCCCTGAATCTAGGTTTTTCTGTAGGGGACTGAGAATTTAGCTCTCATTTTATGTAATCTCTATCACTGATACGTACATATCAAAATCACAGCGTTTATGCACAGAATTATAAGGAGTAAAGTCCACCTGACTGCAACAAATTCCTTTGCATGTAGCTAATATAAATTAATAATGAATATGACAATAACAAGTATTTTAACAGTTACACAAATTCCCTGCCAAATTATACTGCATTAACAAAACATTAAATTGAAAATGCCGCTTTACAATGGTTTAAAGGCCAAATTTCCATAATCTGCAAAATTTATGATATTGAAGACCTAGGTAGAGGATATCCTATTTATACATTTAAAAAGTGTCCTAGGAATGACTGGTGTGTGTGTGTGTGTGTGTGTGTGTGTGTGTGTGTGTGTGTGTGTAGAGCAAAATAGGCAATCTAATTCCATAGAATTCAATGAGCTTTTGGAATGCAAATTTCCACTGTCGGATCTTAATTAAAAAGTAGCAGTCAGCACTATTTAAAAATTGGAAGAGAACTAAGTGGTGGGTTGCTGGAAAATGTGCAACTTGCCTTCTAAATAGAGTAGGTAGGCTGACAGGTATATAATTAACATCACATCAAGTGAAGGACAAGGAGCCGACTGTAGTTCCTTGCAGGGAGGAGCTTCAACAATTTTCAAGGCAAGAAAAAGATTCTTCAATCAGATTCAATTTGTAATTCCTTTTATTTCTAAAGGGAATCTACTTTTTTGTACTGAACTTCCCGAACCTTAGAAAGCAGTGACATTTGCAGAGTTGAGGTTTTATTCTAAGAGGTTAACATTAACATAAACGGTTCGGCACCTTGTGTCAATTAGAACATTTTCCTAGTCTTATTGGACTTCTAGTATTTTGGGCTCACTATGCTCTTCACTTAAGCTTTTTTTCCCCCATATTGTTTCTCTCACATATAAGAAGGTGAATTAGGCAACTTTCATTTTGGAAGAAGGAGAGATTTCAGACCTCAGTGTTCTTTCCTACAAAAATATCTTTGCAAACTCAGAATTTACAGGAAGGAGGTTGTATTTTAAAGAATGATATCAATAAGAAGACAGTGTGATTCTCCTAGGTTCAAACTGGTTTTCAGAGGACAGTAGAAAATTGTCTAGTTCATGGTTTCTCTCTAAAGCTGTGTACTAGCGTGGAATTTTCTAACAAGAATATTCATGAGAAACATCTCTTTAGCCAGAGATCAGTAACTAACCCACCATAGGAGGAAAGATTAAAATTACTTCTGAACGAAGTCTGGCAACAATTATCTCTTTAGAAAAAGATGTGAAGGATTGATACATTTAAGAAAGTGAATCCAAATTGGAGAAGGTGAAGTAAAATTGTCACTGTTTGCAGATGACATGATGCTACACATAGAAAATCCTAAAGATGTTACCAGAAAACTAGTGGAGCTTATCAATGAATTTGGTAAAGTTGCAAGATATGGAATAAATATGCAGAAGTCACTTGCATTGCAATATACTAATAATGAAAGATCAGAAAGATAAATCAAGGAAACAATCTATTTATCATCACATCAAAAAGAATAAAATACCTAGGAATAAACATACCTAAGGAGGCAAAAACCCATACTCTGAAACAGTAAGATGCTAATGAAAAAAATGGAAGAAGACTCCTACAGATGACCAAAAAAATACATGAAAGAATGCTCAACATCCCTAATTATAAGATAAATGCAAATCAAAACTTCAATGAGGTACAAATTTACACCAGCAAGAATGGCTGTTATCAAAATGTCTACAAACAATAAACGCTGGAGAGGGTGTGGAGAAAAGGGAAACTTTTACACTGTTGGTGGAATGTAAATTTGTACAACCACTTACGGAAAAAAGATTGGAGATTTCTCAAGAAACTCAAAATAGAAGTATCATGATTGAGCAATTCCACCTTTGGGCATATATCCTAAGAAATCCATAACTTGACAAGACACATGCACCCCAATGTTCATTAAAACACTTTTATAGCAGCCAAGATGTGGAAGCAACCTAAATGGTCATTGATAGAAGAGTAGATAAAGAAGATGTGGTGCATACATACAATGGAATATTACTCAACCATGAAAAAGAGTGAAATAATGCCATTTGCAGCCATGCTGATGGACCTAGATATTATCATACTAAGTGAAGTACGTCAGACAGGGAAATGAAAATATCATGTGACATCACTTATATGTGGAATCAAAAAAATGATTCAGGGCTAGGTGAGGTGGGAGAAATGGATTGGGAGTTTGGGATTGGCATATACACATAGTTGTAAATAGAATGGATGGTCAAAGGTGACCTGCTGTTATAGCACAGGGAAATCTACTCAATATTCTGTGATAACCTATATTAGAGTGGATATGTGTATATATATAATTGAATCATTTTGCTGTGTAACAAAATAAACACTGTAAATCAACTATACTTCGATAAAATTTTAAAAATGAAAGTGAGTGATTTAGGATTCTATGTATGGAATCTTGATGGGAAGTGATATCTGGAATAAATAGGAATGCACAGACAGAGAAAGGAGGTTGTGGTTTATCAATCACATTGGACACACTGGAAATTCAGGGTTCCTGTAGGGTATAAAAATCCATAAACATTTGTTTTAGGAGAGTGGTTTTGCTTTATGACTTGGTTTTGCCATTATTTCCAGCACATACAGAGAATTTTGACAGCTGGCATTTCGGATACAGAAAGTTTCAGTTTCTGATTGCAAATTCACGGCAAAAGAAGGCAAATCTCCCAGTTTCCTATAGTAGACATTCTGTCAATACAACACATGCTAGTGATGATGCTTATTAAGTTCTCCATCAATGTGGAACTCCTCACTTGCCATAACACTTATCCTTAGATTTGAAAAATTAAAAAAAAATAAAAACAGAGATTTGAAGAATAAAACAAAGCATAAACAAGAAAGTCACTACTAGGCCATTTTTTTTTCCTAATTCTCTGGCATTTGTTAAAATCGGAGCTGTTAAGTAGAGTAAGTAATGAATGGCTTGCTTACTTTAAGCATTTACTGGGGACCATAGAGCAAAACATCAGTGTGCTACTTCCAGCTGCTAATTCCTACACACTTCATTAATTACTCAGAACTCAGAGATGTGAGATATTTAATTATCTCAATTATCTCAAATTTCTCACATGCACAAAGATAACATTCAACCACCAGGCAAAATATGCGTCATAGTTACAGCATGATTGTTTTTATTAAGAATCCCATAGACATTAAAATGTCAAGGAAAGTAAACTTTAGTCAGATAATACCAATGTGTGTAACTGCCCAGGCAGCCTAAATATCATGGAATTTTTCTACAACTAATAGCCATGTCTAGGAAAATAAGATTTCATTCGGAGGATACATTTAGATTTTTCATGCTAAGAGTCTGGGAGTAGCTATAGGGCTCATTTGGAGCTGGATTTTTATCAATGCTCTCTTTGCAATCACCATATCACCATGCATTCCTTTTTTTTTTTTTTTTAAGTTTCTTTCATCTAACCAATTTTTTTTTTTTTTTTTTTTGGTTTTTTATGGTCGCACCCGCAGCATATGGAAATTCCCAGGCTAGGGGTCAAATTGGAGTTACAGCTGCCAGCCTACACTACAGCCAGAGCAATGCCGGATCCTTAACCCACTAAGCCAGGGATCCTAGTTGGGGTTCATAAACCGCTGAGCCACGAAGGGAACTCCATCTAACCAATTGTTTCATAATGCTTATATAAGATCATATCACATTTTTAATTTGATATTCTATGTTTTTTTTCAAATAGCAGATCACTCAAAATTCTTTGTGGCCATCACATTACTGAATATAATATTCCATTGTGTGAGTATAATGATAACAATAGCTACAACTTAGGGAGGGTCTTCTATACAGCCGACACGTTACCACATTATCACGAAAGCTCACAACCCCCCTGTAATACAGATGTTAGTGTCCTGCGGAAATCTGAGAAAAGTGAAATGATTTACCCAAGAACCATAACACATAGTAGAAGCTCCATAATCCAGATTTAGGTCATTTTGACCCCAAAACACACCCTTCCCCTTCCATATCATGATTTCCTCACTCATCCCTCCATTTGGGGTGTTTTCAGTTTTTCTATTATAAATAATTCTGCAGTGTATATCTCTACACTTAAGTCTTAGCTTTACTCCCAGATCATTTCATTTGGATAAATTTCTAGAGTTAATTAGATCAAAGGTTAGGTGCATCCTATCATATGCTTTTATGTTTTAAAAGCATATTTTTATAGCTCTATTTTTCATTTCTTGGAAAATTCATTTCAGTTTTTTTTTTTTTTTTTCTCAAAGCTATCTATTATTGTTTCACTGAGGCCCGTTCTTATCTTATGTATCCAACTCCTTTAGTCTCATCTACTGTATAACTCCTTTCTGACCTGTAGTAATTTGGGTGGGATTTCTCTTGGCAGGGTTTTGGAATATTTGTTGCTGGGCTTTCACAGGAATGATCTTGTGCAAAGTTCTGTGTGTGCCATGGGGTATGGGAGTGGTAATTGCATTCCTTATTTTCCTTCTCAAGCGTAGATAGTCAATGGAAGGTGGATTAGATTGCTTCTTTGGGCAGTGATTTCAAAATGATCATGCTCTCTGACTCCCAGGAAATTAATTCCACGCTAGAAGACAGGGACCGCAGTAGAGAGGAATGTGCTCCAGCTTTTGTATTGAGAAAATGTTCTTGGGTAAATGTGATACCTGTTAACCCTGCAGTTGTGAACAGTTCTCCAGAGCATCTTGGGGCGGGCCTGGAAATGCAGTGGAGTGCATGCAAATTCATTCACTGAGTCAGTCATTCAGTTATTGATTCATTCCATGAATATTTACTCAATGGTTTATCTGCGTTTATGTTTGGTTTTGGTGAAAATAATGAGAGAGAGATGATGATTTTTGTTCTCAGAGATTTTAGAAGTTTTTGAGAGAAGGGAGAAATTGAAGTATTATAGACAGATGTCCAGGCAATTACAATGAGGTGTGAAAAATCCTTTGATGGGAGGAAATAGCAAGTATAGAGTATTCTGAACACAAGAAAAGATACCTAACCCAGATTTGGGGTGGGTGTGTGCTTGTGTGAGTGTGTGTGTGTGTGTGTGTGTGTGTGTGTGTGTGTGTGTGTGTGTGTGTGTGAATGTTACAAGGGTAGGTGGTGCTATGGGGAGTTTTTAAAGATTAAGTGAGGGCCTGAGGAAAAAGTAAGATTTAGCCATTCTGATGGAGGAGGGAAGAGTGGCCCAGACCGTAAAAGTAGCATCTTTAACGGCCTGAGTGTGAAAGAAAAAAATGGTGTGTTGTATACAAGTTTATAGCCAGTAAAGTTAAATTTAGCTGATAATTAAATACATTCTGAATGAAACTGAGACAACTTAGTATGTAAAATGATAACAAAAGCAGTCCAATGTCATTGTGAAACATCTCGGAAAATGTTGACATCTTTATAGGGTATCTCCTGTAGCCACTGAGCAGGGCATGTACAAGCCATGTTGCGTATCTCAAGTGCCTAAAAGTCCTCTGGACCTCTTTCTTTACCCCTAATCCATCCTCCCTTTCTTTCCTCTAAAATTGTTCACCTGCTCTTCTTGCCCACTTCCATAAACAACTTTAGCCTTTTCAGAACTTCTGTGAATTCCTTACACCTATTTCAGGGAGCGAGTAGCCCACGTATGAACTTCTGAAAGATTTTGAAAGAAAAAAAAATCTGAATACTTACAAGTAAGGTACTCTAAACTGACTCATTCTGTCATCAGACTGATCATCTAGGGAATATGTGATTTATGGCCAAAGCATATTGAAGGCTGATTTGCATCCCTACCAAGAGTGGATTTTTTTTTTATTCCCCAAATTGTTTATGCTAATTGTATTGTAATTACATAATTTAATTGATAAGATTTTTTTTGTCCCCAGCATATAAATAAGGACTGACCAGTGATTATAAAATTGACTAAGAAAATATTTCCCCTAAGTGAGGGAAGTAAAAACCAAACCATAATAAAGTTGGTGATTAAATGTCAGATTAGAAAGTAGAGATGGTGAGACTCTTTCAACAGAATTGGCTGTGAATAGGGGATAAGCAGGAGTTCCCGTCACGGCTCAGCAGAAACAAATCTAACATCTATGAGGACACAAGTTCGATCCCTGGCCTTCCTCAGTGGGTTAAGTATCTGGCGTTGCCATGAGCTATGGCATAGGTTGCAGACCTGACTCAGATCCCGTGTTGCAGTGGCTGTGGTGTAGGCTACAGCTCTGATTCAATCCCTGGTCTGGGAACGTCCATATGCTGCAAGTGCAGCCCTAAAAAGACCAAAAAAAAAAAAAAAAAGACAGGAGAGAAGTGGAATCATGGCTAGAGATGACATGGGGTTAAGGTCAAGGGAGCGTTTTTGTCATTCATTCAATGAGAGACTTAAGGAAACATGTAAATAGAGGTAAAATGGATCCTCAAGAGACATGTGGAGGACACTGGGGAAGGCAATGGCAATCATGAGAATATCCACGGGGAAGAGTTTGTCTGATAAATCATGGTCTTTGGAATCACACACAACTAAGTTTAGTTTAAAGCTCCGTTAAGTCATACTCAAAATTCAATTATTCAATTTCTTAGCGTCTCCGTTATTCATTTGACAGTGGGACAAATAGGCCTTTTAATGAGTATTACTAAAAAGTTAAATAAAACTTGCAATTGATTATTTGTGTATGTCTATCCTGTGCTAATAATTTAAATCTAAGAAGGATGAAACTTCTTTTGGTAACTGTTATATCCCCAAAGGTGGGAGCAATAGCTTGTATGAACAAATATTTGCTGAGGGAATAAATGAACAAATTAATGAATACAACTAGTCTCCTAACTTCTCGTCACAGAGCCAGATAACAAAAACAAAAAAAAAAAAACCCACAAAAATGAAAAGTTAGCCAACTTTACCACCCTGTCACAAAGGTAGAATATAAAACTGCTTAAAGATTTCCTTCCAAATTGTGACATTTTTAGTCCAGTTATTTTGAAGGCTATTATATAGCAGATACCTTGGTGATGGGTTAAAAAGATATCTCTTGAAGATAATGGACCCATTACACTTTAGTTTAATTATTAGATCAAGTTTTTACTCCGGGTTAAGCAAGGTTACGTGGTGGTTCATGAAGAAAGCAGTGTCTCTGAATAGGGCGAAAGTGGCGCAAAAGTGATAGACTAGATGTTCAAGATGATTCTTTCCTACAGATCACACTGTAAAGACATACGGATCTTTCTCCCGAGTCATAAAGACTTCAGTAGCACGTCAGGCCTGGAGGAAAAAAATGAGGATACGTACAAAATAGCTCATATTTCTTTTGCCTAATTTTTTCTTTTTTTTTTTTCGGCTTTTTGCTATTTCTTGGGCTGCTCCCACGGCATATGGAAGTTTCCAGGCTAGGGGTCGAATCGGAGCTGTAGCCACCGGCCTACGCCAGAACCACAGCAACGCGGGATCCGAGCCGAGTCTGCAACCTACACCACAGCTCACGGCAACGCCGGATCATTAACCCACTGAGCAAGGGCAGGGACCAAACCCGCAACCTCATGGTTCCTAGTCGGATTCGTTAACCACTGCGCCACGACGGGAACTCCCTTTTTTCATTTTTAATGTTTTATTAAAGTATAGATGATTTACAGTGCTGTGATATTTTCTGCTGTATGACAAAGTGATTCAGTTATACATGTACACACATCCATTCTCTTTCAGATTCTTTATCCCACGTAGATTTTTCACAGAATATTGGGTAGAGTTCTCTGTGCTATACAGCAGGTCAGAGAAAATTATATAATTTTATCTATTTCTTTTATTTAAAATGTTATGACATTTAACATATACATACTTTTCTCTTAGTATTTAATTCCTGCTGGTTTCAAAATGCTAAAGAATTGACTTATATGCCAACATTGGGCACATATGAACCTCTGAGGAAGGCAGAATAATTCCCATTTTAAATAATGAATAAATAGGATTATGAAAGATGAGATGCCGGAGTTCGCAATGTGGCTCAGCAGGTTAAGAAGCTAATTAGTATCCACAAGGATGCTGGTTCAATCCCTGGCCTGGCTCAGTGGGGTTAACTATCCACTGTTGCTGCAAGTTGTGGCATAGGTTGCAGATGTGGCTCGGATTAAACCCCTAGCCTTGGAACTAAAAAAGAAAGTGTGGGGGGGTAAGATGCCATGTTTGAAGTCACCCAGGTAGTGAATAAAGGGTCCTGTATTCAAGCTCCGGAATCCCTATGTCATAGCCTCATTTCTTTCTACTCTCACAAGCTTGTTTTCTACATATGAGTGTCCAAGATAACGGCTATTGGCGATAAAAGACATAATCTGACATGGTTTATAGCTTCAGGAAAACGAAGCTTACCTCTCAAAATGTTACTTTCAGGAGGAATCTTTGTAAACTTTGACATTGATTATATAAGAGTAGCTGGTTGATTTATTTCTGAACTTTGGGTTTAAGTTTGAAAAATAGAGAAGTTAAGATTACATAGAAATGTATAAGCCATTGGGGAAAGTGAAATATTTTTAAAAAGTCGTTTTCTCATTTAGCAAGATTTATGGTTTTTTCATTGTTTTCCCTACAGAAACTCAGCTAAGACAAAAACACAGTTCTCTTTTTTTGGTCTTTTCTAGGGCCACTCCAGCGGCATATGGAGGTTCCCAGGCTAGGGGTTGAATCGGAGTTGTAGCCACTGGCGTACACCACAGCCACAGCAACGCCAGATCCGAGCTGTGTCTGCGACCTACACCACAGCTCATGGCAACGCCGGATCCTTAACCCACTGAGCAAGGCCAGGGATTGAACCTGCAACCTCATGGTTCCTAGTTGGATTCGTTAACCACTGAGCTATGATGGGAATTCCAAAAACACAGTTCTAATGGATTTAGTGTGTATGTCTGTGTGTGTCTGTGTGTGTCTGTGTGTCTGTGTATGCGTGGCAGAAACAATTTTCAAAATCCATATTGTATATCAAAAAAAACTTTTGCCTTTATTTTTTATTACTAGTAATATTTTGATTACTTCAGAAGTAGTAAAAATATATATTAAATTGCCCTACCTTGAAGCACAAAACAGACAAAAGTGACAATAAAGTTTTCAAATCATAAAATACAAGAAAAGCACTGAGAATAAAAATAGTGTAGTTTTATCATATTTGACTTTTCCCACACCAGTTTAGAAAATTAGAGAATGTTGAAAATTAGTAAAAATTGCTTTCAATGAAAGTTTTATAACTGTGTAAATAAGAAACAATAGAGGGTTTTTTTTTTTGTTTGTTTGTTTGTTTTGTTTTAATCTTCTTGAGCTCTCAGGGAGCAGGACATATGCTGGACTGGAAAAAAAAAAAGTGAACTCTGTGAGTAAATTCAAATGAATTATTCAAAGATGCATAGACCAGTTAAGCAGAAGAGTCTCTGTGGGAATTGGAGTCCTTGGCCTCAGATATGCTAAATTGCCTCTCATGGGTAAGAAACTTAGTATATTTACAGAGTCAGTGTATTTTCATACTCAGCCATTGAAAGCAGTGATTTGCTTATGATAGGCCTATACTTAGAAATACGAAAATCAGGTAATCATGTGGATATATTTCCTAAATGAGTGCTCTATTTTTGTCTTCTGGATCACTTGTCACACTTTGCAATCTGGCTTTCACCAGTGCCTCTTGAAATAGACTCCTAACCATGATGTACCATGATGACAGGGTCTCAGCATCCAGCATGGTGCTTGTCATATAGACGTTTATAAATGTTGGGCCATTCCAATCACCTTAAGTTCCTGAAACCCAAACATCAGGGATGGTGCTTTACACTGGTTCTTCTTCCACCTCCTTTTCTTTTCAACAGGGTCTTCTCTCATTGTCCCCCAAAGTAATATTCCATTCCAACACACTCCTCCAGAGATCTCAGCTGTTCTGCAGTGTCACCAGAGATGGATTCATGGTGACGTTTAAGCTTCTGGGCCTCCCTTTTTCATGGGTCGCTTTCAAAATTCCAAACAGAATGTTGTATTGGCCAGGTTCCTTTATTTTTCTTAAAGATGCCCTCCCCCAGATTGATAAGTGCAGGTCCACCACACCTGCATCTGCCCCTAATTTTACATCTTCATGCAGCGTTTTTCCCCCAATATCTTTTCTTGAGGTCTCTGCCCTGCTAGAGTTCCCTAACTTCTCATATTTAGTATGATTAAAACCAGCTGTTCTTTCTTCAAGCAAGCCCTCACTCCTGACTTACATGTTTTTTATTAAGGTCACTGCAGTGCTCTCAGTCATCCTAAGTGAAAAAGTGAGAGTAGTGATTAAATATTCCCTCATCCGCATCCCATATTTACTGTTAATAAGCCCTATCCATCTTCATTTAGTTCAGACCCTTCCATTTCTATTAAAGCCATCCCTGTTCAGAGCCTTCTTACCACCTCTCATCTCATCCACTGCGAAAACTCTTGTTCAAGTCACCTTAGTGTTCCAACCTTGTATTATTTCAGAGGGTCTCCTGGCGACTCCTTGTGCCCTCCTTCTGTCTGACAGCCTGTTTTCAACCCATCGGTCATAGTTATTTCATTAAACCATAATTATTTTTTTCAAAACATCTTTATTGAAAACATAAGATTATGGCACTCCTCTTTCCAAGTTTCCAGTAGTTTCCTGCTTCCCTCGGAGCAAAGCTAGTCTTTAGAGTGTCCTACGAAACCCTATGCTATGTGCTTAGTTCCCTCCCAGTATCTCACTTTCTACTCTCCTCACCTTATTAGAGCTGCCCTGGCTTCCTGATTCTCCCTCGAATGTTCTGGTACACTTCTGCATTAAGGTCCTTCCCCTGGCTCTTATTTCTACCTGGAACATATTTCCATAGGTATCAAATACCTACTCACTCAAGGTTTTCCCCAAATGTTCCTTCTCAGTGAGGTCTACTGTATCATTTAAAATTGTAACCATTTCCCTCCTCACGCTACTAAGCTCTTTTCCCTGATATTTTCTCCCAACTCACATAACACATCCTCACCAAATTAGTTACTTATTCAGCGCTGTTTTTTTTATTGTCTGGCTCCTGTTGCTGGAATGTAAGCTTGATGAGGTCAGGAATTTTGTTCTGTTTTTGTGTCCATCTCTATTCTGGTCACCCCATAGAGTGCCTGACAGAGAAGTTCACTGAGTTCGTACTGAGTATATTAATTACTTCTGGACTGACTTTCTGCAGTATTTAATATAACTAGTTCCCTGCCTTATAGCTCTCTTTTCTCATCCATCCTCCATTCTGTGGCAGAATCATCATTCTACAGCTCAACTCTATTCATATAATGTTACTGAATACTTTAAAAGCTTTGAATTTCCTATCACAAAAAAAGCTCAACTTCTTGGCATGCAACTCAACACACTTTACACTTGGTTTCCAAGCGTTCTTTCCAGTCCTGGTCACTGTGAGTCACATGCAATAACCTCTGTCTGACCCTTCATCTCTAAATGTTTCTATTTCCTGACATTTTCCTTTGATTTTTTTCATTCCTCATTTCACGTCTTTAACTTCACATTGATCATGGAAATGTTATATGCACTTTGATGAAAACTGAGAAGTTATTGCCTAAAATTCAAATACTAATTTTCATATGAGCTCAACTATTGGTGTTCTGTCATGTATGAGATATATTTATTGGAAGCTAATTTTATAGATAACCAATTGTTTAGTAAATGTTTTCATGTCATGATGGCTTTTGTTTCCCCTTATAATTTGGTAACTCTTGGGAAGTGAATGATGAAAATCAGATAAATACTCCTATCTCCACCAATATGCTGGCAGTTTTAATCTATGGTAAAATTGAAATGGAAATCTTAAAACACATATTCAAAAATATGTGATAGAGAATAAATATTTCAACTAGCAGTCTGTTAACTATCTTGATGATATTTCTTCAAAAATTCTCAAGTACCTAGAACAAATTGTTACATCAAAAAAAAAAAAACCACAGGATGGTCAGTATATATTTATATCTACCCATCTATCTATACCTAATATATATATATATGTGTGTGTACATATATATGTATATATATACATAAATATTTATAGCATAATGAGAAGATCTCCACTGACATTGAGAAATATACAGTATTCATTCTGATATTCTTTATTTAAAATTTCACATTTGATTTTCAAAAATGATGTAATATTCAATTTCCTTCAGTCTTTAACAAGATTATTAAATATATGCTAATGATAAAAGTTTATGGAGTTCCTGTCGTGGTGCAGCGGAAATGAATCTGACTAGGAACCACGAGGTTGCGGGTTCGATCCTTGCCTCACTCAGTGGGTTAAGGATCTGCCATGAGCTGTGGTGTAGGTCACAGACGCGGCTCGGATCTGGCGTTGCTGTGGCTCTGGTGTAGGCCAGAGCAGCAACAGCTCCGATTCGACCCCTAGCCTGGGAACCTCCATATGCCGCGGGTGCGGCCCTAAAAAGATAAAAAGACCAAAAAAAAAAAAAAAAAGAGTTTGTAAAAGCTATTTACTAATAACTACGTTTTCCTTGAAGTAGATATTCTAGACAGTTTTTACAAAATAATTCTGGGGGAATTATTTTTAATGATAAAAATAGGAATTGAAGGAATTTGTTTCAGTGTTTACATAAAATTAATACGGTTTTTGAACATTTTTAAAGACCAGTTTCAATCTCAGACAGATTTTTTGAACACGTATAACTAACAGTGAAATTTTATTCTTATAGTGAAATAAGCAAAACAAAGTAAGAAAAACTAAACCAAAAGTAAAAATTCCAGCTTTTGAAGTTAAAGTGCTTTTTATGGTGAATGGATTTTGGAGTTAGGTTTGCCGAGTAATAGTTCAAATCGACTTTTGACTTGTGTAGAAAGTACACACACTATGCTATTTAGTAAGAAAATAACAAACTTGAAAAGTAAAGGTTAGGCTAATATGCTAAACCTTAATGGCCAAATAAGATTGATTTCACAACCTGTTCTATTAATTATGCAAAAACTCCTTAACAAAAGATATGAACAAAAGGGAAAAAGAAAGCAACGCAAAACCAATTGATCCCATGACTACATTTAAACTCGAACTCAGAGAATATTTACATCAGAGTTGTCTAACTCATGATCACTTAGTGGCAGGAGAAGTGGGCTGACATGTGTTAAACTACTTAGAAGAATATTTGAAATATCATTAAGAACTGGACGAATGCCAGGCAAGTGAAGAAAAACAGTACAAAACTTCAAAGAGAAGAGAGTAATCAGTGTGATGGGATATGTGTAATGTCAGGGCTTATTTTTTTATTTTAGGTCACAGCTATTGAAAGGGAATCTATAAATACCCAGAATACAAATAGACAAAGTAATGTGGCTACATGGACTTGTAAAAAAAAAAAAAAGTAACAATGCCAAACATTGTGCCTGTTTGTGGAAGGACAAGGCTAGTAGCATTGTGAAATACAATCTGGGTTTTATTGGGCAATAGTTGAGGTATTTAGTGCAGCGTCCCAGAAAAGTGAGTATTCCAACCTGTTTCGAGTTGGCTTGGATGTGAGCACTGTCACATCATTTGGCTTGCTGGCTGAGCCCATGCAAAGGAAGGTGGTGATAAATGGAAGTGCATCCAGTTGTGAGGACATGGCTAGTAGGAGGGCTACAGGAGCTTTGGCACGAGGTCAGGATTTGTTTTCCATCTTTATTAATCATCTCCAGGGGGGAAGAAATTGCCTGCTAATGAAATTTGCAGAGAGCACTAAATTTTGAGGTGTTGCCAACACAGTTAACAAAGGAGAAATAAATATAAATGGACTTAAGCATGCTATTTATCATTTATTTGGATTTAATCAAAATTGTTCCCAGGGTACATTTATAAGCAATTCCCACAAATTAAATTTTAGAGGGGGAAATCTCCATCACATAGCAAGACAAATGCATAGGGTCGCCCTCTGCATTCTGCTCCGTTAAAAGAAAACGGATATTCCACAGTAAAAGGCACTGGTTAGAATGTCTTCTTTCCACGTACATTGGTTTCTAATTTGGAAAATAGGCAGATTTCCAAGACTTGAAAAATCTCCCTTTTAAGCATTCACCTAATGCACAGAGAGTAAGGATAGCAAATATATTCCTTCATCTTATTCCAACTTAGCCATCCCCAGAAAACACTGTTTTCTTTGGAATCCCCTTAGGAGAAGAAGCTTTTTGCTTTTTTTCACCAAAGTCCCATGTCAGCACAGGGTCCAGAGGTAAGGTGAGTATTCATAGTGCTTCTTCTTGCTGTTTCAGTTGATCTCATCTATTAAAAAAAAAATGAAAGAGATACATACATACATATGTATATATATACATACATAAAATTAGCTCCTTTGAAGTTCATGCTGTCAGATATTTTAGTTACCTGTGAGTCTCATAATTACTTCTTTGTTCATGAAAATTTCAACGCTTTACTTGTTTTCTCTTTATCACTATATCCATTATGTTCTCAATATCCATTCATTCAACACACCTTAGTCATTGCCACCATCATAAAAATAGTTTAAGTAAGAAAATCAGGAGTTCCTGTCGTGGCTCAGTGGTTAATGAACCCGACTACTATCCATGAGGATGCAGATTTGATGCCTGGCCTTGCTCAGTGGGTTAAGGATCTGGTGTTGCTGTGAGCTGTGGTGTAGGTTGCAGATGTGGCTCAGATCCTGCATTCCTATGGCGGTGGTGTGGGCTGGCAGCTACAGCTCCAATTTGACCCTTAGCCTGGAAACTTCCATGTGCTATGGATGCAGCCTTAAAAAGGCAAAAGACAAAAAAAGAAAAAAAAAAAAAAAAAGAAAACTATACCCTAAGTAAAAACAAAGCAAGAAAAAGCATTTCCTTAACACCTCATCCCCTATAGCTATGTTTCATTTCTAGTTCTCTTTCATAGCAAATTTACTCCAAAATTTCTTTCCTTTGTTTCTACTTCTTCAGTTTCCATGCTTTTTCTCTGGTACCCACAAGCAGTTAGTCTTTCAACTCCACCGCTTCCTTGAAACCTCCTTTTTTTTTGTCTTTTGTCTTTTTAGGGCCGCACCCGGGGCATATGGAGGTTCCCAGGTTAGGAGGTCAAATCAGAGTTGTTGCCACCGGCCTATGCCACAGCCATAGCAACACCAGATCCGAGCTGAGTCTGCGACCTACACCACAGCTCACAGCAACGCTGGATCCTTAACCCACTGAGTGAGGTCAGGGATTGAACCCACAACCTCATGGTTCCTAGTTGGATTTGTTTCCGTTGAGCCAGCAAGGGAACTCCTGGAACCTTCTTTGTACAAGTCATGAAGGAATGCAATATTTCCACATGCAGTGGTTAATCTCAATCTTTATTTTACTCAGTCCCTCAGTAAAACATAACTTTGTGGACCGGCCCCTTGTCTTTGAGGAAAGAGATGATTTTCTCCTCCTGGCTGTCTGGTCTTTCTCAGTAGAGCTATTGTTCTTTCTTTTTTTTCTAACAATTTTAATGCCGTTGTCCCTTGAGACTTGGTTCTTAACCATGTTTTATGTGTCTCTGTAAATTCTCCTTCAGGTATTCCTGTCGTGGCTCAGTGGAAATGACCTGACTAGTATCCATGAGAATACAGGTTTGATCTCTGGCCTTGTTCGGCTCATTAGGTTAAGGATCTGGCATTGCCATGAGCTATGGTGTAGGTAGGTGATAGATGTAGCTCGGATCCCGCGTTGCTTTGACTGTGGTGTAGACTGGCAGCTGCAGCTCTGATTTGACCCCTAGCCTGGGAACTTCCATATGCTGCAGGTGAGGCCCTAAGAAGCAAAAACAAAACAAAACAAACAAAAAATCTCCTTAAATGGCCTCACTTAGTCCCATCGTTTTAAATATCTGTTATTAGGTATATATGTGTTTATAATTGTAGTATCTTATTTATGGGTTCACATTTTTATCACTATAAAATGCCCATCTTTTTCTAGTACTATCTTTCTTTTGTTGTAAAGTTTATCTTTTCTGATTTGAGTATGGCCAGTCATATCTCTTACGGTCGCTTTTTGCTTAGAGTATATTTTACCCATCTTTTCCTATCAATCTTTTGTACTTTTGAATATAGAACTTGTCTCAATAGAGTGCAGAGTTGGATATTGTTTTTTACTTGTTTGTTTGTTTTTATGTAGTCTGACAATCTCTTCTTTTTGATTGGATTGTTGATAAGATTAAATTTACTTTGCATTTTTTTACGTTAATAAGGAGATAGCGTATTTTCCTATTTAACCTTCTTATTCGTATTAAAGCTGACATATTACAGATATAATATTCCAGTTACATTTTCCACTTAAAAATAAATGTAATATAATATAAATGTAATTCAGATTTGATGGTTTCTCATGATTTTCTCCACTACATCTCTGATCCATGCCACTATCATTTCTTAATGATTATTGCTGTTAATCCCTCTAATACAGCAGTAGCCTCTTAAGTAGCCAAGCAGCCAAAGTGATATATTTTATTTTATTTTTTTTAATTTTTAATTTTTTTTGTCTTTTTGTCTTTTCTAGGGCCACACCCACGGCGTGTGGAGGTTCCCAGGCTAGGGGTCTAATCGGAGCTGTAGCCACCGGCCTACACCAGAGCCACAGCAATGCAGGATCCAAACCACGTCTGCGACCTACCCCACAGCTCACAGTAATTCCGGATCCTTAACCCACTGAGCAAGGCCAGGGATCGAACTCGCAACCTCATAGTTCCTAGCTGGATTCGTTAACCACTGAGCCATGACGGGAACTCCAAAAGTGAAATAATTTAAGTGATGGAATTTCCTGGTGGCTTAAGAGGTTAAGGATCCGGCATTATCAATGCTGTGGCACAGGTTAGATCCCTGGTCTGCAAACATCTACATACTGCCTGCAATGTTCTACATGCCACAGCTGTGACCAAAACCAAACCAAAGGAGTTCCCATCATGGCACAGCAGAAATGAATCCGACTAGAAACCATGAGTTTGCGAGTTCGTTCCCTGGCCTCACTCAGTGGGTTAAGGATCCGGTGTTGCAGTGAGCTGTGGTGTAGGTCGCAGACTCGGCTCAGGACTGGCATTGCTGTGGCTATGGCGTAGGCTGGCAGCTATAGCCCCATTTGGACCGCTAGCCTGGGAACCTCCATATGCTGCAGGCGCAGTCCTAAAAAGCAAAAAAAATAAATAAATAAATAAATAAAAGAAAAGAAAAGAAAAAAAGAAAAGTTAATGTCTTCCTATCGTGTGGAGCAGAAAGTAAACACACTTTTTCATAATCTCCCTAGCCCCACATAACTGTGTAGGTCTGCCTTGCATCAGTCCAACCTACTCCATGTCATGAACCCTAGCTGTCTTTGTCTTTGAATAGGACAAGCACAGTATCTTTGTAATTGCTAGAACCATTGCCTGGAATACCACTACCCTGGATAGTCTCATGAATTACCTCTTAACTCATCCAGGTCTAACCTCCTTAGAAAACTTTTCCCTGATCTCACTGTGCGCCCTAAAACCAGATCAGTATTATCAGTTTTATAAATGCTTTTCTTAATAACACTCATCACAATTTTACATAATCTTATTGCTATTATCCCACACTTGAAACCATGCTTCTGAAGAATAGAGATTTCTTACATTCAGTGCCATATTTCCTGAACCTAGAAGACACCTGACATAAAGAGTAGGTAATTAATAATTTTTATTCAATGAAAGTGTGAATAAATTATATATATTTTTCAGAAAATCAAAACTGGCTTTGCCAGGGATGTCCATACAGAAAATTAAGAGGCTACTTTATCAGTAAATAAGCACTTCTCATATAACAAGGAGCTGAAAAGAATTATAGTAAGTGGAATAAGCATAAATGTTTTATCTAGAACAAGTTATGTGCTCCTAATTATTATACTTATATTGATTTGAAATTAATTATGGCCCAGTAAAAATATAATTTGATACTAGACTTAGTTCTTTGTCTCTTTACTATCATTACTTGTTTATGTGTTTGGTTGTTTTCTTTTTATAGCTGCACCTTCGATATATACAAGTTCCCAGGCTAGGGGTCGAATCAGAGCTGCAGCTATAGGCCTATGCCACAGCCACAGCAACCCTGGATCCAAGCCACAGCTGTGACATAGGCTGAGCTTGTAGTAACACCGGATCCTTAACCCACTGGGTGAGGCCAGGAATCAAACCCACAACTTCACAGAGACAATGCCTGGTCCTTAACCTGCTAAGCCACAATGGAAGCTCCTATTATCATTACTTATACTATACATATGGAGGCATATGGAGGTTCCCAGGCTAGGGGTCTAATTGGAGCTGTTGCTGCTGGCCTACATCAGAGCCACAGTAACGCCAGATCCGAGCTGTGTCTGCGACCATACGCCACAGCTCACGGCAATGCCGGATCCGTAACCCACTGAGCAAGGCTGGGGTTTCCTCTGCTCCAGGACAGGAACTCCACTAGCATCTTTTTAAAATATTTTTATTTTTAATCAGAAAGGGCTGGAGAAGAATGACTTGAGGAGATACTTCGGCTTCACCTTGGCTGGAAAATTATATACAAAATACACATGACCAGGAAAATGCAGGATTTCTTGCAACTTATGTAATTTTTTGGCATCATACCACAGAAAAGGATTTTAGAGAGGTACATATGACCTACTTTTTTCATTGGGCTTATTTCCTACAGCTTTTTTTTTTTTTTTTTTTTTTAGAAAATATAATGAATCTTTCTATCATTAAGAAAGTATTTTAATACATTTCCTATATAGGTGTATAATTATTGTTCTGACTTAAATTTTTATTCCACCCCTGTAGCAGACAAAGGATGCACCAGATTATAAGGTGATTAATTGTTGACCTGAAAAGTTGATTGGGAATAATCATTTTACCTTTACAAAATTAATTACAAGAATTGCTCTGATTAATTTGTCAGATATTTTACTTTTTTAACTTCTATGACTCCCTCAACAAGAAATTGCGTTTGAAAGATGCAAGCAATGTGACTAATATTTAAAAATTTGGAATTATTGGCAAAGAAATGGACTAGAGCACTCTAATGAAATAACTATTCAAACATATATCCTGGTCTCTTTTACTTTATTCTTATACCTGCAGTAGATAACTTGTTAATTCCTGGTTTTCTGCCTAGGAAGCTAGGTTGGCTGGAGAAAATTTTTCTGGCCAGGGGCAGACTATATACAAGTTCTCTTCAAACGAGTCACCAGATATTGAAAGAGAGAAGGAAGGTGTAAATTAGACATGAGAGAGATGGGAATGAGAGGCAATCAATGGTGTTCTCCTTTCTTTTATTCTTGGAAATATAAATATAATATAAATAATTATAAATATAACCTCTTTCACTTTTACCCTTCTAAATTTTTAAAAATCTTTTCCGAATTCTGAAATTAGGGCTGATATTTCTCCTAAGGACAAATAGCAAATGAAGTGGTTCTTTGCTTACACACGTTAACTTCCGCTACCTTCTTTTCCCCTAAGAGGCCTCTCTTGTCCTGAGTGGCCTCTTATTCACTTTCCCGCTTCATTAATCAAAACTCGCTCTCAGGAAAGAAGTTGACAAATACATTCACACTAAGGCAAGAATAATAAATAGGATCCTAACTATTGTTACCCATTTCCAGACATTATCATCAATCTTGATAATCTTTATCACTCACAGTGGCTGTGTCCTCAAAATCCCTTCCAACTGAATGCATCAGACAAAATGTATCAGGTGCTCATAGTTGGTGCCAAAGAGAAAATCTATTTCCTAGTCATTCACTAAAATACAATTACATTTTAAAGCTACAGGGCATCTTTTTTCCTGAGGTATGTTGAATTTCTATTGGGGGGAAAGAAGCTGCACCATTTATAGATGATTATCACCTGATAAGGAGGTGATAGAGACATGTTTGCAAGATAAGAAGCTCACCATTCTTCCTGAGCATTGAAGGATGGACACTCCTCCTACTGGTGGATACAGGAGAATCAATAGTTCCCTGGGGGCCTAGTGGTTAAGGATCCAGCATTGTCACTATAGTGGCCTGGGTTTGATCCCTGGCCCAGGATGCTGCAGGTGTGGATAAAACAAAAAAGAATCTGTAATATACTCCCATGAATTTTTCATGTTTCTCTGGTTGGTTTATATCTGTGTATAAAATCGTCCTTCCTCATTTGAAGCTTTTTGAGACTAGGAGACATTTGTGTTGATCTCTTTACCTTCCTTTGCCCCAAGTCCTGGGATGAGTTTAATAAAGGCATCATCTGTCACAGGATCCCTTATTTATCTAAATCTATGGAAGACAGATCCAAGGTTAAATATCCAGTGAACATTTTCATGTAGATATAATCAAAAGGAAAAGAGGCAGGACATTTAGTCTCTACTTCTTACTTATGAGTGATAGAAATCCAGTTAAACTAAATTAAGCGGGAAGAAAAAAGGAGATTCCATAACTAGTTCAAAAGACTAGTCATGTTGCTTTGTAGATGCAGGCATAGCTATTTTTTTATGTTCAAGAAAGTTATTAGCTCTCGCTCTCTCCGTATTGTGGCTCTACTCTTTTCTTTCTCTTTCAGACTCTGTCCCTATTGCTGCATGGCAGCAAAAATGATTCCTTGGTCATTTTACTAGTAGTATATCTGAAGGGGCATGGGATTTTCTTAGTATAAGCTCAAGCCTCTTGGATTACAATTGGCTAGACTCATCTCTGAAGGGTTCTGCACTTGAATGATTGTTAATTTCACCCAACAGATATAAAAGGTAGAAGAGATAGAAGAGTCACAAAATTCTATGTGGCTATTGAGAATGCTCTCCCCTATATCATGCCAGCTGTAACCATAAAATGCCAGATGAAAGGAGTTTTGCATGTGACACACAGGAACATTCATGACCTGGATTTAGAAGATTTAAATTAGGAAACACCGTTCTAGCAACACCACTTGGGATATTTAGAAATTGGTGAGATGATTATTACATTTTGAAATCAGAAAAGAATTAGCATGAAGTCCAAGGAATACAACACAGATAAGACAGACATAGACACTGCTCTTTTTGAGCTTAAATTTTGGAGGTTCATTCAGACTATGAGGGAGGAAGTTCCAATAGCATGATGAATGTTATGATGGGCAAGTATAAAGTATTATGGGTACACTTAGGAGAGAGTGGTAATCTAATTATCCAATGGACCATCCAGAATATTAAAATATACAGTATTGGAAAAGCATGGGAGTTCCTACTGAGGCACAAGGGGATCAGCTATGTCTACAGCACCAGGATGCAGGTTCCATCCCTGGCCAGGTACAGGTTAAAGGGTCTGGTGTTGCTGCAGGTGCTGCAGTGTAGGTGGCAACGGTAGCTTGGATCTGATCCCTTGCCTAGGAACTCCATATGCTGCCAGGGTGGCCAAAAAAGAAAAAAAAAAAATTCTGGAGTTCCCTGTTGTGGCTCATTGGGTTAAGAGCCTTACTAGTCTCTGTGAGGATGGGGGGTCAATTCCTGGACTCGCTGGGTGGGTTAAGGATCTGGCATTGCCACAGCATATGTTGCAGATGCAACTTGGATCCTGCATTGCTGTGACTGTGACATAGCAGTGGCTCTGGGTGGCAGCTACAGCTCTGATTTGACCCATAGCCTAGGAACTTTCATATGCCGCAGGTGCAGACACTCAAAAAAAAAAAAAAAAAAAAAAAAGTTATGGGAACAATGTGTGAGCCAGAAAGTAATTCCTTTCTTTCTTTCTTTCTTTCTTTCTTTCTTTCTTTCTTTCTTTCTTTCTTTCTTTCTTTCTTTCTTTCTTTCTTTCTTTCTTTCTTTCTTTCTCTCTCTTTTTTTTTTTTTGGTCTTTTTGTTTTTTTAGCCCTCACCTACAGCATGTGGTGGTTCCCAGGCTAGGGGTCGAATTGGAACTGTTGCTGCCAGCCTACACCAGAGCCACAGTAAAGCTGGATCTGAGCCGTCTTTATGATCTACACCACAGCTCACGGCAATGCCAGATCCTTAACCCACTGAACGAGGCCAGGGATCGAACCTGCATGGTTCCTAGTCAGATTTGTTTCTGCTGCACCACGACGGGAACTCCACATTTTCAAAAGGAGTATTTTGAAGGGCATTTCATTACTTGTATGTTCAATTTAACTATTGATTTATCAAATAGCTGTGTCAGAATCCTTGAGGCAGTTACCCTGCTTTCCAAAGATATTTCCTTATACCAATTCCTTCCTCCTTATATGTAGGCAACTGATATAACAGGAAAGAAATATTTCCTGCTCTAATGTTTGGGCAACACTGAGTTCTTCACTGAGAACTCAATGATTTTGTTTATAAGGCAGGAAAACACCACTTAAAACAGTGAATGACAAGCTGTACCAAGCCTACCCTGGCCTAGTACAAAGAATCCTCGAATAGCCTTGCCAGGTTTGGCCTTTGTTGTAAAAGAAGGAAATCAAACAGATAGGGAGAGGCAGCAGTAAATTAATGAAAAAAAAAAAAAGAGAGAGAGAGAGAGTTCGAAACTCCTGGTGACAAGCCCCTGTCATACTATGTAAGGAGTGGCATTTTCTTTTGAGACTCAATTTCTTCATATGAACATAAGTAATAGTAATAACATTCATCTTGCAGGATTTAGACCACAAGGTCCAAGCACTTGGTACATAGTAGATGCTCAATAAATGGTGGTTTAGTTCTTGATTAACAAATAGGTAGCGACAGGTTTTGAGAAATAGGAGCGATTATCTTCTATTTGTATAGATGGCAGTTTGCAAATAAATAAGACTTACTGACTTTCCAATATAGCTCATGCTTAGACATTACTTTGCTTATATTCATTTTCTTACACATTTTTCAAATATCTGCTGGGATATTTTATTTTATCTCTTGATTATAAAATAAAAAATAAGTGAAATTCTACCTGAAGAAGAATGGGGACGCAGTGTGGTCTAGTGGGGTTGAACACATATGTGTGTGAAATATAGCTGCAATGATTAATAGCCCCTGAAACACTTACTACAGAACGAGTCCCAAATGAAGTCGCCTTCATTTTATTTTTTTATTATTCTTACTCTCAATGGTATCAGCTGATTAATCTCATTGGGCTTCTGTGGAACCCTTCAGTCTCATGTGGGGAATATGAAGATATTTAAGCAAAATGTGTATGATATAATTGAGACTCAACAAATTAATTATCCTTCCCTTTTATCATATTCCAGGGAGAACCTAGCCCAAGAATATTGGGCAAAAAATAGAGTAGAATTTGGATGAGTGTCATCTAGAGAGTTTCGATCCTAAAGTTGATTGGTGAAGAAAGATCTCACAGATATTTAGCCCGAGTTTACTGTGTAGTTGATTAGCCTTCTGCTTCATGTCGTCTTTCCCCAAATGGCTTAACATAAATAGACTAAATAACAGTGAACTGTATTTCACTGGCTCTCTTGGTTATCAAGACCTTTCAGGGATGGCAATTATAGAGCATGTTGTATCGGGATTGTTTCACAGTTGAAATGGAGACTCTGAAGTTTTTGTTAGACTATTTCAGTTCAAACTTCACCGAAGATCCTCAGAAGCTGGTGTACTGTAGTGAGCTGATAGCTGGTGGTCCAGCTCAGGTTCACAGTTACACACACACAGTGTTAGGTCTCAATTACTGGCATGTCTAACTATTCTCTGAGATGACCTCACAGAATTCATAGGCAGAGCCTAAGATTCTCCTGTGCACCACACACGCGGAAGCATTAATGAATTCCGATGACGAAGGCAGCTTGTTCCCCAGGAAACAAATAATCTAATGATAATATTTATAGCAATAGCAGTAGTTTATTGGGTGATATCTATATTGCAGTAGTATACAAATTTCTTATGAACTCCATTTTATAGGTAAATAAATCAAGATTGGGAAAAGATTACATAGATTGTTCTAAATATGCAGCAACTGAGGAAACATGAATTATGTATATTTTCTGAATCCAAAGCCTGATCTCTTAACCACCTCATTTGTAGCCGTAGTAAAGCCGGCCTCTTCTTATGGAACTCCAAATGATTAGAGGTCAAGAGGTACCTAATTGCTTTATCTTCTGACTTTTCTCTTACATTCAGTTAACCCACGGAAACTCAAAAACATTCAAAGGCTCCCATTGCCTAGTGAATCAAGTAAAGTTCCTTAAAGTTTTTGTAATATGATCCCAACCTGAGTTTCCAAAAAGCTTCCAGGGCTCCCCTGCATGCAATAGTTTATTTGGACTATTTACCGTCTTCAGAGCCTGCTATGGGGCTTCCCCACATTTCTTGTTTATAATAATAGTCCCTCAGCCTGAATGACACCATTCTATCAGTGAAATGCTCAATTATTTTTCAAGTATCAGGTTAAATTCTCTCTTGTCTAAGAGACCTTACCTGAACCCTAGAATCAGATGGTATCTCCCTCATTTTAGCACCCGTAGCTCTTACTATCACTTTGCACCATATTATAGCAGAGAGTGTCATGTGGAATCCTGCACATCCTCAGTTGATATTCACTCATCCCTTACTTGTTAGGTAAATGATTCACTTTTTCTGAGCCTCCATATTTTCTTAGATGTATAATATTATAAACCATAATACAGGGCTCGTAGAGATGAAACTCTTTTCCAACAGGTAGAATACTACCTCCACAGGGGATAACTGAAACTGTGTATAAGTCATTTATTTATCACAATGACCAGCAGGCATTAACTGGCATTAGTGACAAGAGGCCAGAGATCTTGCCATGTGTGTGACAGGCCCACACATGGAAGATTATCCAAATACTAAATGCTCCCAGTGTGGCGGAGGTGGGGTGGGATGAGGTAGTGGTGATAAAAGAAAAGTCATCTTCAGGTTAGCTATTGTCCATTTATTAAGGGAGGACTCAAAGAATGGACTTAGCAATGCAGATATCAGGTGAGAAAACTCCTGGAAAAGATACAACTGTGTATTTTATGACCTGATAAACTTTTGATCCTCTCCAAATCCATTATTATGGAGAACTGATCTCTCAGGAGTAGGTTAGTAACTTTCCGAGAAGCCAGGTAGATAGTACAACAGTAATTTAGATAGAGGCACATAGGTTACAGTTGGACTAAAACCTATATCCTCAGAAAAAGGCAATGACTTAGAAAACAGCAGCATGTCAGACAGAGGGAATATCAGTTATGAAAGGTAGAAAGTAGAAATAAACTCATCATATTCCTCCAACATAAGACCAACGTGGCTGGAACATTATAAATAAATAGGGAGGTGGTGTCACATGATGTTAAATCAGCGAATAGAGTAGGTCATGGATTTTCTTCTGAATTCAAGAATGGTGATTGAAAGGCATACAAACATCAGGGTGACATAATTGGATTTTCTAATTTAAATATTCATTCTTGATCTTTTGTGGAGTGTTGATTGGAGGAAAGATACATGGCAATAAACTATTAGGGAGCCATTCTAATAAATCAGATAAAAATGTTGATACTTAAACCAATACAGTATCTGTAGATATGAGAAGTGTGTGGTTCTGGACATACCATATTTTGGAGATAGGCAAAAAGTTTGGTGGTGGATGGATGGAATGTGTAAAGTATAAGAAAACCAAGAATTAAGAAGAATTTTAAAGGATTGTGATATACTGAGAACATGTGGGCACCAAAAATTTTAGTGAGAATGTAAAATGATAGGCTTTGACTATCTTAAGGTGAAATCATAATTATAGTAAATTTGGGTGTAAATTACAGGGTCGGGTATCAGTTGGGTCTAAGAGGAGAACTCAAACTATATATAAAATGTGCAAGCTAGCATATGTAGAACCTAGTGAGAGTGTAGAAATATTAAAATAAAATATCCCAGATTGAGTTTTAAACCTTTCAGGCTTCAGAGTTGGCGTAGGGAAAAAGAATCAACAAAAGATATTTAGAAGGAACAGTTAGAATACAGCAAAAGAAAAACAAAGAGAAGGGATATCACAAAAGCCTGGAAATGAAAGTGTTTCAAGAAAGACAGTGTGGTCAGCTCCGCTGAAAGCTACTCAGTGGTCAAGTAAGATGAGTGCAGAAAAATGACCATTGCATCCATGAATATGGCACCATTAATAAAAAGTATTTTCTGAGGAGTGGATTTGAAGGTGGCCACATTGGAATTGGTTAAAGGGTGGCTAGGACTTTCAGCTCTGAAAAAAATGACAGATTAAAGTATTGTGGAAGATGTTTAGAGATGCCTAACTTCCTAGAGTTATGTTTTATAACATTAAAGAACAGAAGTCACAAAAAAGATAGGGCTGCACTCAGAACTGAATCACGGAATGGTCTCCACAAGAACTGATATTGTGGTTGCCCTTTGGAAGGTGTTGTTAGTAACAATTGAATTACAAAGACAGGGACATGGGCTTCCAAGCTGATAATATAATATTAAAATACTTGTTTAAATTTAGCACCCATGAAGGGCTACATCTCAGAAAGAGTGGTTTTGTGTGACCAAAAAAAAAAAAAACCCAATAATAATAATCTCCTCAGAGGAATAAAAAATAAAGGCAGGTATTTCACCTAGGTATTAGACTACCCAAAGTGACCCAGATTTATATAAATATAAATGTAAACACCACAGATACCCCTATGATGTCTGAAAGAAGAAAAATTAGAAAAAAACCCACTGGAAATTCAACCTGGAAGAGAATCCTTCCATGGACGAGAAGGGAGAGGAGGCTGCAAAGATGAATCCATAATTTAAAAGGGGGAAAAAGTGGCTGTATTAATGTCCAAGATTATGGTCACATAATCAATTTATCTAATGGAGATTGTGAAATAAGTATATTTTGAAAGATTGTCCCTTCCATAGAAATAAGAAAGATTACACACTCAGAACATTCCTCAAACTATGCATATTCTTTCATGCTTGGGAAACTTAAGATATTTTAAAATAGATAGCTTCTTTTGGAATAAAGAAAGAGTAATTTTAGGGACGAAATGAGAAAAAGATAGCTGAAACCAGAATGGTAAAATAACACAGAAGCTCTGTGTGGTGAAGCATTTAAAAATAGTAAGGGTTTTTTGCCCTGACGTTTTATTATGAAAGTTATTGAACATGTAGAAAAGATAAATAGGAAACATTTGTATTTTCACCACCTGGATTCTACCATTAACATTCATAATTTTTTTTTTTACATATCCATCCATTTATCCATTCTTGCATCTATCCATCATTCCCTCTTCTTTTTCATGCATACCAAAGTAAATTGTAAGACATCAGTAGACATCACTCTAAATATTTCAGAATACATATCAATAATTAGAATTTGATTTTTACAGTGTTTCTTATTTTATATAAAATTTACATGCAATAGAATACATAAATTTAAACCGAGTCTTGGCAAATGCGTAGAACCGTGAAATCTAGTCCCTGTTAGGATATAGAGTACTATCATATGACCATTATCTCAGAAAGTTCTCTCATAACCATGCCCCAATACATCCCCCACTACTTCCCCAGGGAAAACAACTTCCTTGATTTTTTTCTGGCTCTAGAATATTTTATAGAAATGTAATTTTAATGTAGGTACTCTGCCGTGTGAGAATTCTTTCATTCATCATAAATATATTTGAGACTCATTCATATTATTGCTTTTATCTGTTATTCATTCCTTTTTATGCTGAGTATTTTTTTTATTGTGTGACCGTACTATAATTTTTCTGTTCATTTTCTTTTTAACTAAAGAGTTTGATAAGCCACTATCAAAATTCAAAGAACAGAAAAAATTCATAGGACAAGTAATATTCACTTTATATAAACTGTTTCAAACATGTTACCATAAGTGCAAAAGAGCAATATGAAAAGGGAAAACCATTGTCAGTCTGGCTAACTAAGACTGGTGAAAAAATATTTCTTAAACTATTGAAAGCAACTAGAGAAAAGCAACAAATAACGTACAAGGGAATCCTAGTAAGATTATTAGTTGATTTTTCAGCAGAAACTCTGCAGGACAGAAGGGAACGTCATAATATAAAGTGATGAAAGGGAAAAACCTGCAACCAAACACACATACAAATAATCACCAGTACCAACTGGAGTTTAACATCAGATTGTGAAGTCTTTTTAATCATAGGAAATACATATTAGGAGAATTAAATGTATTTGTAGATAGAAAGGGCAAAATGCTGCACCATCATCATCATGATTATCACCAGAAAAGCATTTGCTTTATTTTAATATCCATCCATGCTAATGCAAACAAAACCAGGAAGCCAGGAATAATTTGGCACAGCTCTTGGTAGAAGTGTCTACCATTATAAAGTTGATCTATATCATTCTTAGGTCTGTTTTTATAGCTCTACTTTTCATGTGTGTCCACAGAGAGGATACGATATTTTTTATGTTAAGTTTTTACATAGAAGGCAATATTTTACTTGTTTGCAATTTTCTATTTTCCCCTTTAATAGTATGGATTTATCCATGTTGGTATCTGTAGTATCTTTCATTTGTTTTAATTGATTTGTAATCGTCAATTGTATGAATCAGACATGGAATGTTTATGAAGTCTATGGAGGGACAGCTAGGGTTTTTTGTTGTTGTTTGTTCGTTTGAGTGTTCTTGGATATATCTCAATGCCCTATTTTCATCAAATGAGAATAGCTACATGGAAGGCTTTCGTGGATTTTCAATTCTTCATTTGCTGCTAATACGCTCTACAAGTTTTAGCAGTTAATACACCCACAGAAATCAATAAGCATTCCTTTCCACCATATCCTCACTAAAATTCAGTGTAATTTCTTTTTAAAAATCTAACCAGGAATGAGACTGTTTTCTATTCATGTATACATTTGCATTATTCTTATGACTGCTAATTAGATTTGCATTTTATTGACTAGTTGGGTCCCTATCAGAACAATTACTCAAAATGCTTCTGTTTTTAAAAACTGAGCTCGGGAGTTCCCGTCGTGGCGCAGTGGTTAACGAATCCGACTAGGAACCATGAGGTTGAGGGTTCAGTCCTTGCCCTTGCTTAGTGGGTTAAGGATCCGGGTTGCCGTGAGCTGCGGTGTGGGTTGCAGACGCGGCTCAGATCCCGCGTTGCTGTGGCTCTGGCGTAGGCCGGTGGCTACGGCTCCGATTTGACCCCTAGCCTGGGAACCTCCATATGCCGTAGGAGCGGCCCAAGAAATAGCAAAAAGACAAACAAACAAACAAACAAACCCCAAACAAACAAACAAACAAACAAAACTGAGCTCGTCATCTTTTTATTATTTAGTTGAAAGAAATCTTCATATATGCTATGGTCAAATATTTGTTGGCTATGTGATTTCTCATACCTATAGCTTAATATTTTATTTCACTGACATCTTTCCCAAATAGAATACTTCATTTGTATTTTTTATTTTTTTTAGGACCTCACCCATAGCATATGGAAGTTCCCAGGCTAAGGGTTGAAACAGAGCTGTAGCCGCTGGCCTAGGCCACAGACACAGCCACACCAGATCTGAGCCACATCTGCAACCTACACGACAGCTTGTGGCAACACCAGATCCTTAACCCACTAAGCAAGGCCAGGGATTGAACCTGCATCCTCATGGATACTAGTCAGATTTGTTTCTGCTGAGCCGCAATGGAAATTCTGCATATTTTGTTTGAAAATGGCTAGGTCTTTTTTCTATTACGGTTTGTGCCTTTTGTTTTTTTCAAAGAACTATTTTCCTATCCTGGAATCACGAAAATATTTTATCATATTTTCTGAAAGTACTAAGATTTTTGTTTGTGAATTCCCATAAAATGTTATTAAAATAACCCAGTGTCACAGGAATTATTTCCCTGAGTGATAAGGGCACTGAAGCATCATGAGATAAAGTGACTAGCTTTCCATTTCATGGCTAAACAAAGACAGAATTGCGACTGAAGTCTGTAGCTTCTATTTATAAGCCTGAGTATATTAACTCTTTAAAGCCACTGGCAATTTAAACTATGTTCTTCTTAGAAATACTTGTATCGGGTCCACCCTACAGATGGAGCACCTTCTACCAATATAATGCAGCACTCGTGATGGACTACTCGGATATTCCGACAGTCGTTCACAGATGCTCCTCTCTGAGGTAGATGGGAAAGAAGTAAGAAATAGAAATGCAATTTATATTATTATTTATACAACAACCATTACATTTTTATCTTACAATGATAATTGATTTTATAATATAATTATGAGGTACTACATATTATGCACCCCTAGTTTATCTTATTTAAAGCTCATTTAAGCCTATGGTAAGTAGGTTCACTAACCAAGAAACAGAGAGGTAAACCAACTGTCCTAAGTCCCAGCGTAAAGCTGGAATTCACATTCATACAGCCTGGTTTCAGAACTTACAACTACTGCATTGGACTGACTTTTTGTTCAGAAGGCTTTTCTTTAAAATAAATAAGTATATAAATGTACACTAATGATCTATGGCTGTGGAGTAAAATCAGAAAGTACAGCTATGGGAATTCCCACTGTGGCACAGAGAAAATGAATCCGACGAGTATCCATGAGGATGTGGGTTTGTATGCTGGCCTTGCTCAGTGGGCTGGGGATCTGGTATTGCTGTGAGCTGTGGTGTAGGTGGCAGGTGTGTCTTGGATCCCACGTGGCTGTGGCTGTGGCTGGCAGATGTAGCTCCAGTATGACCCCCAGCTTGTGAATTTCCATATGCTGATAGTGTGGCCCTAAAAAGCAAAAAAAAAAAAAGAAAAGAAAGAACAGATACAAATAAACTCCCTACTATCCCATTATCTCAGAGATTGTTATGTTAATATGCTTCTTCCAACCAGTGCGAATTTCCGCTCACAATGTATCATGAATATCATTGGCACCAATACAAAACTATTTTTCAGATCTTTAAATTAAGAATGAAGGATGGTTGAAAAATTAAAGGGTGAATTTTATGGTGATGCTAAGAAACTGATGTGGAATATTTAGGGTGTACGTTACAATGTCCAATGACTGGAATCAGTGTGTGGGTATTTTCAGCTCTACCTGGTTTTATGCAGAATGATCAGTAGTGATTAGACTCGGTTATGGACATGAGAAAATCTGAAATTTCAGAGGTTTACACATTACAACATTGATTAATATTCTCTATCTCTTATTATTGTTGCAAGGATTAAATAGATAGTTATCATGCCAGATGGCGCAGTGGTTGGCATAGAGCATGTTGTGATTATTGTTGTCAATAAGATTATCATTACTCTAAAATCACTTGGTATTATTACTGGATTAAGCAGATTAATTTTTGAGGTATCAATCTTGTTTCTAAGTGTCTTTTTGAACATTAGAATTAAATATTATAGTTAAAGAGAAGCAGGATCTTCTCTAAAATATAAATGAAGCTCTCAAAATTAAAGAGAAATGAAAAGAAAAAAATGTTATCTTTGTAAAAGCATGTAAAAGAATCTTCACTCTTCTTTTCACTTTGATTTTTCTGAAGTTTGACTGAGATTCACATATTCATTTGTGAAGTAACCTACTGTTCCTATAAAATTCAGCAGGATTCAAAATGAGCAATAAATAACATTGGGTAGGTTTCTCTTAGTAGAAGACTCAGATATCTTATCCCTGGCCTTCCCTCCACACCCCCTCCCCAGTAAAACTAAAGAAAGCCTGGGGTGAATAAAGCTTTGAATTTTGATTAAAATATTAAACATGAAAGATTGTCAGATCTTCTTAAGTGCAATTCAGTGAGATAAGATACTAGAATGGATGATGACATAGGCTATTCAAAGAAAAATTATTATGTGTTTAAAGACTCTCTTCCTAGTGATTGTAGCAGGGATAAAAACAGACTAAGCTGAATGAAAGAAAATATTCAGAAAATTATAAAAAAAAAAGAAGAAAATAAATCAGTGTCTCAGATGCCTGAGATTTCGGAATAAGAATACCCTGGAGATGAGTAACAGTCATTTGAAAGCAATAGCTTATGAAAACAAGAACTACCTTAAATAATAATATAATACTTTTCATTCCAGAGCTTTTGGTAAATAGATGTGAAACTGTTTTGATCACAACCTTCAGGCAGCAGGATTCATTAGGCATTTAACCATTTTAAAGTTACTATGCACAGGGCACTTAATGCTGAAACAAGTGTCATTAAGTAAACTCTTAAACAGCAATTAAGAAAATTGACTACATAATTATAAAAGTATTTTTTCTATTTCTTTTTCGTTCCTTTTTTTTAATGGCCACAACTGGGGCATACGGAAGTTCCCAGGGTAGGGATCGAATCGAAGCCGCAGCTGCAACCTACACTATGGCCATGGCAACACTGGATCCTTAACCCACTGAGCAAGGCCAGGGGTCAAACCCCCATCCTCAAAAGAGACAATGTCAAGTCCTCGACCCACCAAGCCACAACAAGAACTCCTCTGTTTCTTAATTATTGATTTGGTCACTGCATTTTGTAAAAACATCATTGGTTGCAATATTTTCTTGATTGTATGACTTATGGCAAACTTTTTTGCATCTTGGTTTCCTTATCCCAAGAAATGAATGAACGAAAAGACGTAATAAAAATACTTTCTTTTTTTTCATTGTATATTCTTGCCGCCTTTGAGAATTTGACACTTAGTATGTGTAATTTTGATGTGTGATAGACAGAGCACTGTTGACCAATGATGACAGAGACCATTCTTGTTAAAAGAACTGGAAAGAAAACTGGACTTCATCTAGCAGAACATGGAATTGGAGTCCTACCTTGTAACATACGTAAAAATCAACTCAAGATGGATCAGGATTTAAATATTAAAAAATAAAAATCAGGATTACTAGAAGAAAATTTAGGAGTTCCGGATGTAGCTCAGTGGGTTAAGAACTTGACATAGTGTCCATGAGGATGCAGATTTGATCCCTGGCCTTGCCCAGTGGGTTAAGGATCCTGCGTTGCCACAAGCTGCAGCTAGATTGGCAGCTATGGCTCTGATTCGACCCCTAGCCCAGGAATTTCTATATGCCACAGGTGCAGCCCTAAAAAGAAAAGAAAAGAAAAAAAAAAAGGAAAATTTAGATAAATATTTATTGATAGGGAAGGTTTTTTGAAGAAGGCAGAAAACATTATACAATAAAATATTAATATCTATAGAAACATTGTAAATATTGCTTATTACCTGTACCCTCTGCTTTGAGGGCAAGAATTTCCCTCTGCTTGATTCTTTGTTTTATCTTCAACACCTAAAACATAGTTCATGGCACATAAAAGCCCCTCAGTATATATTTATAGAATAAATGACTTACTAAAAATAAAAGGAAATTTTACCCTTGTATACTTAAGTACATGGCTTTAAACTTTGTAACTGTTATATTAATATCAGTATGTAATTTTCATGGTTGCTCATGCTGGGTAAAATTTGCCTCATGGTGGCTCGCTGGATTAAGAACTTGACTTAGTGTCTGTCCTTGAGGATGTGGGTTAGATCCCTGGCCTCGCTCAGTGGGTTAAGGATATGGTGTTACTGCAAGCTTGCAGCATAGGTCACAGATGTGGCTGGGATCTGGCATGGTTGTGGCTGTGGCATAGGCCGGTAGCTGCAGCTCTGATTTGACCCATAGCTCAGGAACTTCCATATACTGCAGGTGCAGCCCTAAAAAAAAAAAAGAAAGAAAGAAAAAAAATGCTTCAGCCTAGTAACATTTACTTTTATTAATACTTTCTACCAGGGACTATTCCAAGTACTTTATAAAATTATCTCATTAATCCTTACAGCAATCTGAAAAGTAGGTATCATTGTGCCCATTTTATAAATGAAAACTGAAACTTCTAACAATAATAGTGAAAAGTGAAATAAATTATTCAGACGCTTCCAACTTTATTCCCATCAGCCCTCAGTTTAACCATCATCTACATCCCCATGAGAACCTAAAAAGTTTAAAATAACATAGTTCTGAGGAAGTAAATGGTAAGAACAAATATGAATTATTATATGCAAGTCACTTTAAAGAATGTTATGCACAGAACCAGAGTGACCTTTGGCTATAATCAAACTGAGGTATTAAGTTATCTCAAGAAAGAAGGTACATGGAGTTCCTGTTGTGGCTCAGTGGAAACGAATCTGACTAGCATCCATGAGGACGCAGGTTCGATCCCCTGCCTGGCTCCTTGGGTTAAAGATCTGGCATTGCTGTGAGCTGTGGTGTGGGTCGAAGATGCGGCTCGGATCCTGCATTGCTGTGGCTGTGGTGTAGGCCAGTGACTATAGCTCCTATTCAACTCCTAGCCTGGGAACCTCCATATGCCATAGATGCAGTTCTAAAAAGGTAAAAACAAAACAAAAAAAGAAGGTACATGAGAACAGGTTAGCAATCACAAAGCTCACACACAGGAAAGCCACAGGTCAAAGGAGGAGCCAACCTGGCTTCCAAGACATCTCTCCAAAGTGGCTGTGGACATGCGTTTTCTGTAGAACAACTTTTTCCCTTATATTCGATCAATAAATTAAAATTCAGCCTTAAGATTTCTCTCTGGAGATAAGACACAGAGAAAGGACCAGAGGAGAAAACCAAGCCAGTGACAGAGCAAGATACGGGGTCTTTAGAGAGGAACTGAGTAATTAGCAACACACTCTGCAGAAGTTCTGTGTGGTCGAAGGTATGCCATCATCCAAATTGGGTCTTAAGATACTAGGTTAGATTTTGGACTTTGAGTACAGTATGACATTGGCCTCTATTAGTATGCAGAGGCAAATTCCTGCTATTCATTGTTTGTGATTGGGTTAACAAATTCAACCCAGAGAAAATTAATTTAGCGATATTAAGTAAAATAGCAACGTGAAAAGGAAGACAGAAGTAGGCTAGATGGAGAAACTGATGCCAGGAACACAGCATATTAAATTCAGTTCTCATTTGTTTGCCTTTTTCAGAGGAAGTGGGGAAGAGTAAAACAGTCTATACTGTGCCATCTAATAAAGTCCTGCCACATTACCACTTCTGAATTTGTTTAGCATACTGATTGGCACAATGAATTTAGAATTTAGAGGGAAACACAGATTCTGATTGGCTATTTAGGGTTGCTTGCAGTGTAATAAGAACATTTCTAGAGGACTAAATCAAGAAGCCAAGCAACCCAACCCAAGCTGGATTTTGTGTGATCAGCAGAGTAAAAGTTGCATGAAGAAGTCAGGGGCTGTATAAACCCCTGGAATAGATTTTAAAGTGAACACAACAACACAGCCCCCAGCCGAGAAAGATGCAGGGGAGCTGGTAGTAACCGGGCATATGCTGAATCTTTTGCTGAACATTGGGAGAATGAGAAAAGAATGGGGAAATGTAATCCTGTTACATCTGTCCTGAGAGCTTGAGACTATAAATTGTTAGAAAGTTATTTGGTGAAATACAATATAAAGCTCTAATCACCTGAAACCCCTATCATTAAGTTCAAGGGGAAGTGTAACCATCATTATCTCTAAAAACCCAGTTCTAATTCCTTAGATGGTTTCTTTAAAAAAATCAGAAACAAGGCAAAGAGGTAAAAGGACAAAGATTCGTATTGGATTTTACACTCAGGGACGTGGCATTCATACCTGGCCAAGAAATCTAGGTCCGTTCAACACAAATGTTTAATGCCTAATTTTGTATCTGATATCATACTAGACCTTAGATGTATTGTGATAATTGTTTTAATGCAGAAGGATGTGGAATATCAGATACTCACATAAGTACCACTGTGACAAATGACAAAATAAACTTTAATAAAATTATTAAACAGAACAACACTATCTAGTTGGACGGTAAAGAGAGCAAGTGAAAGTTTATATTGAAAGATGTGCAGGGATCAGGTAAATGTACATGCAGAGAGCATTCTGGGTGAGGCAGCATCACACATACACACATACATACAGGCTCTAAGGTAGAATGTAGATATACCCAAGGAACAAGCAGAACGTTGCCATAGTTAAGTGAAATAGAAATGACATACAATGAGTGTGTCAGTGAAGGACACCATTTATGAAAAAGCTAAAGGGAGGGACAGGGACTTTGGGATTGGGAGATGCAAATTATTACATTTAGAATGGATAAGCAATGAATTCCTACTGTGCAGCACAGGGAACTATACCCCGTCTCTTGAGATAGATCTTAGATGATGGATGATAGTATAAGAACAGGAATATATATAAATACAAATATGTATATATATATACGCACGTTATATATATGTGTATGACTGGTTCACTATGCTTCACAGAAGAAATTGACACAACACAGTAAATCAACTGTAATAAAAAATTTTTAAAAAGCTGAAGAGCAGATAAATACTGAGTGTGTGTATATTTGTATGTTTAAATATCTAGAGGATACTACAAATAAAATGTATATACATAACATACACATTATATATATATATTATTTATGGATGTATGTGTGTGTCAATTATTTATTATTAGTATAACCAAAGTTATCATTATAACCTTGGATTTGCCCTCTTGACTTCTGCACAACTTAGAATAGAGTTGAAACTGGGCATGTCTTTGTGATATTCATTAGGGCTGTTCACAAACACTAATTGCCTTCCAGTCTTATATTTGATTTCATTTCCCTGGACCTTTGAAGTTAGGCAAGGCCTCGTGAGTTGCTTTGACCTATGCCACGTGATCCAGACTGTGGGTGTCACTTATGCTCATGCTTGAAGAACCAGGGTGCAATCTGCCGTGTCCTCTTTCCCTGCTGCAGCAATCACAAAAGCCTGTGTAGGAATGAGTCTCCTGCCAGCCTGTGCCCAAGAGTAAAATGAGCAGAATCCTCCGCTTGAGCTGCAGCAGAAATTTATGCTTATTATATCAACGAAGGGTTTGACCATCAGATGGTGGTTAAATTGATTATCATTTTACCCCCTATAATATAACATAGAAAATCACAGGGTTTTTTTTTACCACTGGACAGTTGACTTTCCCAAAAAAATCCCTCAAATGGAAGGAATGCTAAGAGTGGAAAAGTTAGGAAAGAGTGACTCATGGCCTTCATAAGGACAGAAATTAGTGGTTCCTCCTAATTTTGCAGACAGAAATATCTGTGCTCTGCTTGCACATACATTCTAGAGCAAAGGTTTTAAAAGTAGGAGTGGGGTAGCACTGGTGTGTTTCGGTTATTTGCAAGCTGAAAAATTATTTTAAAATTATTGTGCATAATATAGTACTGATATTTGTAAATTATTGAATTAAAACAATTAGAATGGATTCAACATCATTCCTTTTAACTTGCATTTGGTTATTCTTCTTTGAGTCGGAATGAAGAGTCCACAGGAATGTAGTATATCTGAAGCCAAATCTATGCTCAACTTCCTAGGAGGCAACGGAGGGTTCGTGTTCATGTTAGATTGCATATCCCCTCTGAGTCTGCTTCCTCATTTACTAAATAGCTATAACCTTACCAACTACTTTCCAATAGGGAGAGTTCAGTGCACAATACAGGTTAACAACAGAGTCATTCCTTATGAATAGTAAAGTTGTATGTTTATTATTTCTAGATAAGTAAATAACCATCACTGGTACTAAGTACAATCAGGAGATAGAAAACAAAGTGAAAATGTGCTTTCAATTTTTTCTAGTTGTGAATATAAGTTGTACACAGGATTAAGAGATGTCTAATAAACTGAGATATGCTGCTAGGTTGTAAATGAGAGTGTAGGATTCCACGACAGAGGAGAGAATTGTAGGTTGAAGACCCAGGAAAAATTCCAACAAGGAGCAAAGAATGGAACCAGTGCTTGATATCAAGGGAAGATTCATAAACTTGGACAGGAGTTAGCATGACATTATGAAAGGTCTGGAATTCCCTCTGGTCTGCACTGACCCAACTTATATCTAGCTCTCCATATCTTGCTGAAAGATGATCTTATATTCATGGTGTGGTTATTACAGTCCTAATACCAAAATTAGAAATAGCACTTGTGCCTGCAGGGAATGCTTGTTTATTTTCTACCAGAAGTAAGGCAGAAAAGGATGCAAATTACAATGAGCAAGGCAAAATAGAATAGACATTTATTGAGTGCCATTTCAGGGACAAACACTGGTAGACATTTTGTCTATATTTCATCAAATTAGCAGAAAACCTTGCAAAGGGGATGCTATTTTCTTCAGTGTAGAAATGAATAGAGTGGGGCTCAAAAAGCTTAAGCAACTTTTTCAAGATTTTATAGCATAGAAATGAGAGATGGGATGTTTACCCAAACCTATCCAACTTCAAAGCCTGTGCATGTTTTATCAGTCCATTGTCTTCTCTCAAAGATTTTACAAGCTGGTAGTGGTGGGAGTGAGGATGAAGGAAGTGGAGATTATATACAAATAAAAAATTGCAAGGCAGAATATGATAAGTCCACATTGTTGATCTTCTAAGTTAGTTGACATGGACTTAAAGTGTAAGGATATGCATTATTTTTGGTAGGATTAGATCTGGGCCAGTATAGCAAGCAATTTACTTATGTCATGAAAGACAACACTGCTTATTCTCATCTCTGTCCACTCTCATCCTTGCTGTTGCCTTTAGTATCAGGCTAAGAGAAAAATGCTTCCAAGGGTCCTATCCAGACCCAACACATGCCAAGATAAAAAAAAAAAAGATTTTTTTTCTCCTTGTGATTCTGTCTTAATAGCAAACAAGCTTACCCTGCAGGCTTCTCAGATGTTCCCTCTTGTCTCACTGTCCATAAGTGGATCATGTGCTCACTCCCGAACCATGTGCAAGTAGGAGGAATGGGTTGCTTTCAATAACACGAACAACATTTAATAAGCACTTACCAGGTGCAGACAGTGTTCTAGGCACTTCACTTGCATTTAATTCTCATAAGAGCTCCGATATGAGTATTATGATTCACCACTTTAAAGTTGAAGAAACTAAGAAAAGAGAGATGAAGTAAGTTTCTCAAAGTTAGGAGATGAACTTGTGAGCCAGCCAAGCCAAACCATGCAGTCTTTACAATGCATTACTTTCTATCATTCTAGCCTTAAACGACACCACTTCCAGAGCTGTGAGTGAGGTCTGTGTCCCTGAGATGCATGGGTGGTAAACAAAACTGAGATATTACCTGAAAGAAGGAAAGAGTTATATGCTGAGAAATACCTGCAGATAAAAGAGAGATTCATTTATTACTGAGAAAGTGAAGACATTGTGGAGGAAGAAGCATGGCACAGCTTTTGACGTGTAGGCAGAATTTCTTCCATTACATGAGTATGAGGTGATTTTTTTTAAAGCTTGATTTCTGAATAATTATATATCAAACTGTGCTTAGCTGTTTCATAGGCAATTTTTATTTAATTTTTACAACAGTGTGTAGAGTTATTTCTGCCTTTATCATAGTAGTTTTGTAAATGAGGAAACATCAGGCTTAAAGAAGTTAAGGTCCCAAACACACCACTAGAAAATGGTAGAACTAGGCTTCGAACCTGGTTTTGACTAATCTAGCTCTTGTAAACTACATTAGACTTCATGGAGGAACTATATATTTGAAACCTGAGAAATGGACTCCCAATGATTCAGTGAAAATGGCAGCCCTGAATCAATTCATGATTATCAACTCAATTGGCCATCTAGGCAGATATCCATGCAAATCCATTTCAAACTTCCTGACCTACCAACGATCAATAGAAGTAAATTTGAAAATCTGTCTTTCTTCTCCTGCTGTATGATACATATTGAATATTTGCCTGTCTGTCTCTAGCTAAGCTTGTATAGAAAAACAAAAATTAGGACTTTGATGAAACTCTGGGTATCTTTCCCTTCTCTGTGCTTGAACTGTTGCCAGAGCTAAGAGTCCAGTCTTGCTGGGGAAGCTGACCTCTTCAATAAATCCCCTTTGATTATATTCACAAAGAATGAGGTTGCCTTGAAAGGCCTGAAGCATGGGCCATACTAGTTCACTGATTGCTTGCCAACAGATTTTAGGTAATTATAGCAGGTAAGCTGTCTGGCTCCATTACAGACATTTAATAGTAGGCAAATAAATATTTTTATAGCTTTGGTGTTACTTTTGATGTTGAAACCGAAACCCATAAACATCTTTGGGTACCATATGCTAAGTGCTGTCAAAGAAAAGAAAAGTTGGCAGTCTCTTTGCAACTGTCAGTTGCACAGTAGCCTATAAAGTAGGGTATGTGCAAATCAGAAATTAACTTTAGTGGGCATTCCTCTAATTTTAAATGGCGAATGAACACAAATTACAGTAATGACATGGCCATTAGTGATGATCTCCAGATTAATGAATCAGTTTCATATGTTAGAATTTTTTTTTGAATACCAACCTGAATCCTTTTAATGGTTAATTAAAGGGAATTGGAACTTTAGCAATGTGGCAGTTTAATTTTTTAAAAATGAGAGAGAAGTGTCACAGCTACATCTCTCATTCATTTTAATTTGAGAAAATGTATTATCTTCTCAGAGAATATAAAAGAAAAGCTGAAAAGCATTTTTTTTCCCAAAAGAAAAGTGGGCTATAATAATATGAATCACAAATTTGCCTCATATTCAGTTGTCATTTAGTCAATGTTATTAACTGGGTTTTATAATAGCTTAAGGGGGTAGATTCTCTTAGAGTAATTCAATCAGCAAGAGCAAGTTCCTTAACCCCTGTTATAGCAAATCTCTCTTCTATTGATTTATAGGGCATGTAGCAAATGAGGAGAAATGCAAAGCCATCATAATGCGATATGGAATCTCAGGCCTTATGAGGCATTGGTCTTAAGAGCTAGGAGCTCATGTTTGTGCACTCATTGCTACATGGGCTTTCTAGTCTATTTGTTTTAAGAGTTATTAGGGTATTTCAGATACAACTTCTAAATGCCACACTCAATTTTAATTCTAATATCTCTTCATTTCTTGTAGGTCCGGTTTCCCAGCTGCACTGACATAGACGGCTGTAGTCCTCTGGATGGTGTACATTTGGGAAGATGCATTGAGTCAAGGGCTGAAAACATTTGATATGGTCTTCGTTTAAAAGGTGTTAGACAATGCATCAGAATTTTTTATTAGAATGCCCCAAACCCAAGAATAGGCAATGCACATTTTTGAAGATGTTAACCTAGTTAAATTGGATAGAGTTATTTTTATGTCACAAGCAGACAGTTTTTCTATTCCTAACCATGGTTGTGCTTTTTTAAAAAAAAGCTCAGATTCTCCTCCATCAGGTTCCATCGCAAGTGACTGATATACTTCCCTATGCTATGCAGCTTATCATTGCTTATCCAATCCAAATGCTGCAATAGTTTGCATCTATTAACCCCAAACTAATGTGAAAAAAAGAATGTGTGTGTGTATATGTGTGTGTGTGTATATATACACATAGGCATGAATGTATGTGTGTGTGTGTGTGTATAACTGGGTCACTTTGCTGTACAGCAGAAATTGACAGAACATTGTAAATTAATTATAATAAAAATTTAAAAATAATTTTAAAAATCTGATTAGTTACTGAGTGCTTTTAAATAAAAGGGGAGGCATCACTTCTTGGGGCTGAGACACAATGAAAGACAGAAAGAAATAAACAAGGATTTTAAAGGCCTAGGGGCTAAGAGACAATGAGGGATGGAAAGAAATGAACAAGGAATAAAGTAGATCTGGGTCTTCTAGGAATATCCTTTCAAATACTGTGCATCTTTTTTTTTTTTTTTTTTTTTTTTTTTCCCTAGGGCTTCTCCTGTGGAAGTTCCTGAGGTAGGAGTTGAGTTGGAGCTGTGGCTGCTGGCCAACAGCCATGGCAACAGTGGGTCCAAGCTGCATCTGCAAACTACACCCTGGCTTGCGGCAAAACAGGATCCTTAACCCACTAAGCCAGGCCAGGGATGGAATCCACATTCTCACAGATACTACATTGGGTTCTTAAGCTTCTGAGCTACAATGGGAATGCCTCGTGTATCTTATTAAAACAAGATCTGCTACCAATTTAATTTAAGTTTACTTAAATGTTTGCTATTCAGCTTCTTCCCTAGTGTTCTGTATACACTAAGGGAAGAGCACTTAACTAAGAAAAGTGTGGGAAAGATCTAAGACGGCACCTTGCTAGGTTGTGTTTCAGTTAAGACAAGAAGACTAGGGAAAGGAGGATTAAAAGAGAGTGAAGATGAGATTGAGAAAGAAGTCAGGGGCCAGGTAATATAAGGCCAAGTAAAAACTTTAGATTCTTTTTTATTTTATCCTAATGGGAAGTCATGGGTGGCGGGGCGGGGGGGGGGGGGAGGAGTGAGCAAGTGGAGGCTTGAGCCAATATTTAATGATCTACAATTTCATTATACATTTTATATGAAAGTATTCAAATACACAAAAGTAGAGAAAATACTGTGTCAAAAGCTCATATACCCATCACTCACATTCAATTATTATTAAGAAGTTGCCAGCCTCACAATTTTATCTATCCATCTCAATGTTGGTGCCAGTTTATTTATTTATTTATTTGGTAAAAATAAATGCAAAATCTCAGATCTCATATTATATCCCTTCTATCTGCTGAAGGGATAACACTAAAAGCTATTTTTCCACTCAGCAAGACTAGTATTTCCTTGGTATAGGTGCTAGTCAGCCTTTATTTAAATTTCTCTTAAACATCATTATCAACAGCTCCCACTGTGGGCTGAGACTTCAGACTCGTTCTACACATTGCATCTGATTACTGTTTCTCTTAAATCTCCTTTAACCGGGATCAGTGGTGCTCTTTCCCAGCCGCACCACATTTTCACCACGCCAGATTTGTTAAACACATCTGATCACTTTTGCTGTAGAATGTCTCTTGGAAGGACTGGTCTGTTTTCTTCATCGTGGTGTCACGTATTTATCCTTTCCCTCTTTTAAATTTTTTTAAATTAATTTAAAAAATTTTTGTAAGCTGAACGTTAGCTGAGAAGTCTTGATTGGATTTTTTTCCTAAAGGATTAGGCTGTGTACTTCAGATCGCATCATAGCATGAGGCACAGAGTGTCTATTAGTTGGGCTAAGATTGCTCTGTGTATTGAGTTTGTAACAGCATTATTTCAGTGCCAAATCTTCCATCAAAATTTTATCAATCATTGATGTTTTTTTGCCTGAATCAATTATTTCATTAGGATTTACTATGTGACAATTTTCTAATTCTGTCAGTCTTCCCAAATCAGCTGGAATTATGTATAAAATAATTGTCTCTAAATTTCAAGTGCTATTGTTTCCTTCAAACACAATTTGCACAGGAAAGGCAAAATATATTTTGAAGTCTTATTTGAATGACCATTTTCAGAGAAAATAATTTTTTTCCTACGTATTAGAAATAATACCTCTTTAGTTGTATCTTTCTCTCTTTTGAACATCCATATAAATTCATGGATTTTCTGTATTCCATAATAACAATTGTTGGGTTTTTTTTTTTAACTTGTGTCTTTTTAGGGCCGCTTCTGCAGCATATGGAATTCCCCAGGCTCAGGATGGAATCAGAGACACAGCTGCTGGTCTACACCGCAGCCACAGCAACACCAGATCTGAGCCTCATCTGCGACCTACATCACAGCTCTCAACAATGCCAGATTCTTAACCCATGTCTACGTGGATACTAGTTGAGTTCATTACCACTGAGCCACGACAGGAACTCCTAATTATTGTTTTTGAAACTCAAATTCTCTCAGTGTTGTCCAATAAGAGCCCCTTATTTAGAGTCAAATTTGACTCAAGGGAACACTTGCACTTGCTTAACTAATAAATTAGTGGAATATTATTTCCCAGTCAGACATGCTTTGAACAAATTTGACCAAGCAACAATTGAAGACATCTGGGAACAAATTCAAATAAAAACCACAGCTGACTATATTTTAATTTGTCCTTAAAAAATAATGTATAGCCTTTTTATTCCTTTTTATTTGGGAAGCTATTGATTTATAGAACCCAATGCATGTCTACAGAGTCTTGGCCCTGCTGATTTTATCTCACTCTGAGGGTAGCTTATGTGCTAAATTGGTTGTTAGTTCAAATGGATGAGCAGATCAAATATTGATGGTGAGCAGATGAAGCTGGAAGGCGGTGGGCCAGAGACACTTTTACTTGGAATGTGTCTGAATGCAGTTAAGGAAGACTGAGTGAAACACCAAAGAAGAAAGTTTGATTCTTGCAAACACACGACAGAGAGACCAAGGTGAGGTGGTAAGAAGATAGCCAGAGAATATGTGCAGATAGAAGGGAACTATTTCTTTGGGTCTGACTTTTACATATACGTGTCCTCTCATAATAATAATAATAATGCCGATGACCATTCTATTGGGGTTCCATTTTAAAGATGAGAAATGGAAGATTTAGAGAGAATGAATAACCTGCCCTGAGTCGCTCAGGAAGTAAGCGAGTCCAGATTCCCGATCTCATGGTCCCTACCAAACTCTTGCTCTCCTTATCACGCTACAGGGCAAGTCCATGGACGACTCAGAAGTGAATGATTTCTTACTGCTCATGTCTTTCCTTTTACTTGGGAGCTGTCCACTGCATCTGTTGGCAGGGAAAAGACTAACTTTGAATGCACGTCTCTATACATTGAGAATTTAAATACATATTTCCCTGATTAATCCTCACATTAATGAAGTAGAAGGGATTACTCTTTTTAAAATGAGGAAATCACGCCGTCGAGATTAAGTAGTTAGTCAACGTTCTCACAGGTCGCACAGCAATTAATGGAGCTGAGATTCTATCTCAGGTTTACTGAATATAAACCTAGTGCTTTTCCTCACCCAACAGAGTTTTGTGTCATAGGCCAAATGAGTTTGAGCTAAGTCAGCTTTTTATGACTTCGTTTCTGACTCCCTTTCTGCTTCTTATTTATCTTTCATGATGGTACTGAAGCATCATTTCTATGAAGTCTCTTAAAAATGACCCGGCCAATGTGCTCCTAGGGTAAATCGTCTATGGTAGCTATTCTCTTTCCTCCCCTTTCCTTTTCCCACTCTGATGTAGTGATTTGTCTTCCACACAAGACACTGAGTTCCTCGAGGCCAAAAGGTTGCTTAACACACCTTTCAAACTGAAATGCACTGAGTGATCTCTCTGCAATCAAAACATCATTGTTATTCACTGTTATTTAGAAGATTGTATTTTCCCCTATTTTGTAGTTTTTTTTTGTTTTTTTGTTTTTTTTTTTTAAAGAAACCCCTCCATTGGGTATGGCGAGTGAAGAAGATAACAGGATGTATTTAGGGTAAAGGGATATATAGCAACTTAGAATATCTTTGCAATGAGGGAATCCCATGGGCCAAAAGGAAAAAAAAATAGCAATAGAGACTCATATTTCCTCATATTATACAAGCCAGTGGTTTATTTGGGCTCAGGTAAATATTGATGATTTTGCTTCAGGGAGCGACTGTTGGAATATAGAGATACCTGAGATGATTAGGTAACTCAAGGTGCTGATATTATGTATTATTTTAATTAAGAGGAAAAGATTGGTTAAAGACAGAAGAGAAAAAAGAAACTGGTATAAATGATTATTTTATAGTGTGTGGGGAGGAGTTGAACAGATCCTCAAAGCTCGCCCTGAAGATCTGATGCTCCAGATCAAAAGAGACAGGAGGTTTAGTCGTGGAAACACAGATGTGTGAGGCTAACTTCAGAGACCTTGGCGGGAAGACTAGAGAGAAGGGAGCACCAAGGAGCCCGGGAAAACTAACCTCTTTCGAGAGAATAGTGATTGGAAAAGACTTTGAGGCTTAATGAGGGTTCCTGTGGGGTCCCTGCTGCCAAAGGGAGCACATGAGAAACTACAGTAGGTGCAACATGGTAACACTTTACCTGAGGAAGAGCTTCATGTGTAGAGAGAATATTGACTTCGAAATCACCTTGACCTTATCAAAATCCCTGTTCCAACCCTTATGACTTTTTAACTTCTGCGAACCTTACTTTCTAGGAGGGAGTGGGGGCAGTACATGAAAGAGACCAGTGATTCTTTTGAAAGTATAGATGTCATAAGGAATGTGAAGAACATGACTTAGTATCTGGCATATTCTAGGTTATTAATCCATCTTACCTACACTCTGCACTTGTGTTTCCTTGTGTGTTATTAATGATCTTCCCTTCTTATCGTCTTAGGATGAGTTTAGTAATAGGAGCAGATATTGGAATCTATCAGGGTAATACAAGTAAAACAAGATACACAAAAAGGAAATGAAGTAATAAATGTCAGTAGAAAAATTGAGACTGTTTAAAAGAAAGAACACAGTGTTTTTAATTATTTTATTGGCAAGGGACCAACACTAGGATTTAGAGTCTAACAATGAGGCAGAGGTATACAAATGACTAATCCCTCTGTTCTTCAGTCTTCTGTTCTTTTTTTTTTTTTTTTTTTTCCCATCCACAGTCATGGCATATGGAAGTTCCTGGACCAGTGTGATTGAATGCAAGCTGCAGCTGCAACCTATGCTGCAGCTGTGGAAAGGCTGAATACTTAATCCAACGTGCTGGTCTGGGAAGTGAACTCAAACTGCCACAGAGACAGTGCTGGATCCTTAACCTATGGTGCCACAGTGGGAACTCCCAGTCTTCCGTTTTTTACATCTGTAAAATAAGTAGAGTAAAACCTGGACAGCTATATAAAAACCTAGGGAAAGATAGAATGTATGCTTAAGTCCATTAAAGAAGTTTAAACCTATGACCATCAAATTGATTGACCTTCATCAAATTAGAACTGAACTGGCTAGACAGGCCTATTAGAACTCTCTGAAGTTGCTTTTGTATCTTCAAAATTATATTGCTATAGATTTACAGACCAGTTAATTTGCTAGGTGTCTAAATAAAACATTAAAATCATTCTCCTATTATTAACAAGTAAGGAGCTAGAGATACTACCTGAATACAACAAATTTAGATGTTTCCAAACAAAACAAATTGTTCAATAAAACATCAAAGCTCTTATTTTTTTCATCAGTGTTGTTATTAATCAAATATTGCCATAAAATTTACTTTAAATCAATAATAAAAATGATATTCATAAATCCATAAATAATATTCATGGTTTTTTTCTTTGATTTCACACATAAGTGATACCACACAGTATTTGTCTTTCTCTGACTTATTTCACTTGCCATTATGCACTTGAGATCTATCCATGTTGTGGAAGTTGTCAGGATTTCCTTATTTTTACATAACTAAATTGTATTTATGTGCTGGGGATGGGCTTTTTCTTATTTGTCTGATATGTAGGAGCTACTCAGCTATTTTCTAGATTTCTTTTAGAGGGAATTGTTCCATGTTTAGCTGTAGATGCAGTATATTCATGAGAGGGCAGTAATTTCAGAAGCCTCCTTTGTCACCATTTTGGACTGGAAAACTCCCCTCTCACTTTGTTTCCATATATTTCAGTAAAACTCATCTACCTCAGGCTATTCGATCTCTTTACTCTTTGTTGTATGATGGCAAATCACCCCACAGAGAAGGGATCAGAAATTAACTGGACCAAAGCTAAAGAGAAATTTGATCAGAGGAATTTGGCATTGATAGAAAAGACATAAAAGAACCAATTTAGAGTGTGTCCCCAAAGAGGGAGTTGGTAGAGTCTCATGGTTCACTGGGTTACAAGGAAGAGAATTAACCAATTAACTTACCTTAACCATTCACAGGGAATTGTGGGAAATATTTCTTCTTTTATTCAGTTGTTGATTTATTCATTCAATAATTATTGAAAGATTGCCTCCTATAAGCACTATTCTAGGTGGAAAGAAATACAAAAGAAAAAGTATCATAAAATTCTTACTCTTCTGGGGTTTACAGTGAAAGAAGTGGAGGAGGAGGAAGAACAATATTATAAATAAATAATTAGCACATACAAGGTAAAATGTTGTATGGAGAAAAATACCACAAGAAAAATCTAGGTAGGGGAAATTTAATATGGAGAGAAATAAAACAAAAAAAGTATAGATGGACGAGAGTGATGGTTAAGGGTGGACAACTATCCTGGTTGCCTTGGAACTGAGGAAGTTACTGAAATGTAAGATTTTTGAATGCAAAACTCAGGATAGTCTGTGGAAATGAGGATGACTGGCCAACCTATGGCAAAGCTGAGGACATTTGACCAAAGACCTATGGGCAGTGAAGGGATGAACCAGGCATATATCTGGGAGAAGGCAACCCAAAGGCAGAGACTAAAGCAAAGTCTAGGATCTTGAGAGAGATGAATGTCTAATGTGATTCAGAAATAGCTAGAAAGCTAGAGTGACAGGAGCCTAGGAAGTGGAGGAGGAAAATGTTAGGAAATGAGGTTAAGAAAAAGTGTCAAGGACTGAGTCACCAAAGACCTTGGTGGTCAATAGAAAGACATTAACTTTTATGATGAGCATGGTGGAGAACTACTAGAGGATTTTAAGGCAAAAATTGTCATCCTATGACTTAAATTTTAAAAGGATTATTCTTGAGGTTGCTGAGAGTAATTTTCAGAGGGCAAGGGTACAAGTTAGACAGGTATAGCAGTATTCCAGATAAGAAATGATGGCCAATCAGGGATGGGGGAAGCGGCGGGCTGTGGTACTCTGTTTGTATTTTGATTTATAAATGGACAGATGTTGCTAATAAAGTGGATGTGGGCTATAAGACAAAGAGAAAAGGAAATTGCTTTTTATGATGTTAAAGTGGCAATATTGAGTAGGAGTTATGAATCTGGAATTCAGGGCCTAAGAAGAGCTGGAGGAATAAATTAACTCAAGCCATTAGACCATGAGTCAAGGAGCAGATATAGGTTTATGTTACAAAAAAGAAATCTACATGTTGCATAGCGGATTAGAGAAACATTGTCTATGCTGATAGGAAAAACGCATATGTACACAGGTATGAGGTTTGGAGGTGGAAGTTTCTGGAAGTTCTTCTGTCATTGGTTTTATAAAGGCTGGAGGTTTGAAGCAATAGAAAGTACAAAGTCATCAAAAAAAAGTTGTGGAAGTAAATAACAGGGAAAGGTAGTAAGATTGTTGGGTAGCATTAAGACGCTCTTGAAAGGTCACTATATTAAGATAGATTTAGACAACATTGTTGTGAGGTTTTTCTAGCTACTTTTAGCAGCATGGTATTAGACATGGGAGAGCTAGAAAATCAGAATTAACTAGGCTTGAAGTTTCAACAAAATGCATATTTCGAAGTAGAGAGAGGAAAGGAGATGAGGAAATAAGAAAGGAATTCATTTGTAAATGATCGACCTTGGAATTTAAGCAGGGCAAGAGGGAAATGAAAGGAAATTGAGAGGGTTAAAGCATAATGCATAATAGGAGTGGGTTACAGGCTTTGGTGTAGCGGAATGACTACTAAAATGGGGGAACAAAAAGCAATGCATATATGGGCTGTATCATAGATTCTAGGAGAATAAAGGGCCACCTATATGCTTGGAATCAGCTATGAGAAGGGTTACTTTCGCTATGTTTCTGAGATTGCACGGTTTTTCATCTTTGTTTCTATTTGCACGAGTGCTTCATTTTCTTCTCTTTGTCTCTGAAAGGTTACTTTCTCTCCTTTGGTGGATGTGTAATTATACCTAAACCAGAAGTACATGGAATCCCAGTTCAAAAATCCTGAAGGGCCCATGAGAAAGAGGAAGGTTGGCCTGACTTGGTCCCAACTTTCTTCCAATCTTTTCATGGCAGAGGTATGATATATATCCCACTACATTTCAGCAGGTGTAATGAGAACTGACTTCTGAGAAAGGTGTACAAACGGACAATGTGTGTGTAGAGGCCAGGAAGAAATATTTATTAAGGTAAGTAGCTGGCAAATGGTGAAAGTCAATTAGGCGTCTAGTTAGTGGTCATCATGGATTAGTTTCAGACTAGAGTGATTGAGAGGGAAGTAACTATGATTTTCATGTCATGTTGAGTCTTCAAGGCAGTGGGCATTTGCCATCCCTTGGTTGAAAATGAATGGACGATGTATTGCTCTGACTTCCAGCTGTCTAGAATACCCTTGTTTCAGTCTTTGATTTCTTATATTTTACCCACATTTGAGGCTTGTCTCAAGTTCCACCTATAAGTTTCATTCCCCTAACTCCTCTTGTCCGTATGATTTTCTGGGCCCTGTGAAATACATAATGTCTGTGCCACTTCTTTAACTCTCTACATTGGAAACTTAACGTTGGTCTTTAGCCTTCCACATTTTTTATGTACTCTTATCTCCATGGAGAAGATGGTTTCCTTGAGGGAAAAAGGTGTTTTTTTCTTGGCATACTTTATGATTCAATGAATAGCAATCACTATTAGGAATCTTCTATATGCCCATACCCAGCTACAGGTTTAGATTCAATTTAAATCAAAGAGTAACTATTTATTTAAAAAAAAAAAACACTATAGATGCAGGAGACTGTAACTGCAATGGGGTATATGAAATTAAGAAGATACACTTAATACCCCCTACGTCTTTCACCTGATAGAGTTTCTCATATAACTTAAGATGAAGAATAACTATTTATAGGAAACTATGATGAACAGGAAAAGTCCTAAATCTGACATTGAACATGTGGTGAAAGAAGAGAGGCATTTCAAATGGGATAAGATGGATGGGCAAAACTCTCCACAGAAAGATATCTAAGTGCTAGATTATGGAGGTTCTTGGATGCAATGAAAAGATTTGAAACTTTCTCTCCTGGAGTTCCTGTTGTGGCTTAGCAGTTAATGAACCCAACTAGCATCCATAAGGTCAAGGGTTTGATCCCTGGCCTCGCTCAGTGGGTTAAGCATCTGGCATTGCTATGAGCTCTGATATAGGTTGCAGATGTGGCTCGGATACCATGTTGCTGTGGCTATGGTATAGGCCGGCAGGTACAGGTCTGATTGGACCCCTAGCCTGGGAACCTCCATATGCCATGAGTGCGGCCCTAAAAAGACAAAAAGGCAAAAAAAAAAAAAAGAAAGAAAGAAAGAAAGAAACGTTCTTTCCTAAATATTTTGAGAATATTGAACAGTGGGCATTACGATCAGAATGGTTCATCAGATGAGCTCAAATAATTGATAATGACCTGGTAGTATTAAGACGAAAGGTATGAATATGTGAGTGACAAGTAATGACAAAGCCTTTTGTTTTCACTCCTTCCACAACAAATAAATAAAGGAAACCAGACTCTAAACAAAATAAACCTATTTACAAAAAAGAAACAGACTCATAGACATAGAAAACAGACTTGTGGTTGCCAGGGGGAGGAGGAAGGAGTGGGAAGGACGGGGAGTTTGGAATTGGTAGATGCAAACTGTTGCATTTAGAATGGATCAGCATTGAGGTCCTACTGTACAGCATATTAAACTACATCCAACCTCTTGGGAGAGAACATGATGGAAAATAGTATGAGAAAAAGAATGTGTATATATGTATATATGTATGTATGTATGACTGGGTCACTGCTGTACAGTAGAAACTGGCAAAACATTGTGAATCAACTATAATACAAAATGAGGAACATAGGTAAGATTTTACTTTATATCTTGATCTTAGCAATACATTTACATATTTCTTACATGATATTGGCATTGATAAACTCAGAAAATATAATTAAGACATGGAGCTGCTCAACTCGATTTTGGACACATGACACAGCATGGAAGATCCAAATGTGAGACACAAAGTAAAGCTGCCCTGTTTTTATCTCTGGCTCTATTCTGGCCACACTGAATGGGTGAGTATTTAGGAGGATCGAAGCATCATGAGCTGTAAGATTCAACAGCACCTGGGAGAACTCTGGCTGCTATTCCATTACTAGTGGTAAAATGATTATCTTCTTAGCAGCAGCAGCAGGAAAGTCTGGCCGTTATTGCTTATGCGGAGCTGGAGGGAAATCTTCTTTCATATGCCAGGAAATCAAGGGGTTAAGCTCACAGTTCACAGCTTTGTATCAGGTAACCAGGGAGCCTTTAAGACGTCTGCATCAGTCGGGGACTTGAACTGCCTTCTGCATAGTACAAGGTACTTTGGTTTCTCCCTCTTGTGACTTTATATGATGAAAATCTCTCATTGTTTTGCCTCCACCATCTAAATGAAGACTTTAAAATTTAGTAGACTTTAAGTACTAAAATTTAAGACTTGGATATCAGGTGTCTCATTGCACTTCACACTTAAAATTGCTAGATATTTGTGGAAGCTGTGGATGGGGCCTTTGTGATTCAATAACAGACTGTGCTCTCTGTTGAATAATTGAGTGAATGACTGGATGGATGATGAATATAATCCCCGAATTCTCGATATTCAGTCAAAGCTAGTTTTTATCTATAACTCATATATTTCTATTACTAAGCAAAAACATATGATCCAATGATCTTTCCTTTTTCTTGATTTACCACACACTAAGGTATGTGAGAAAAGAGATTTCCATGAAAGACAGTCTTGGGCTGGAGTTCTGGTACCAGGCTTGTTAATTGTGAAGTTTGTTGAGTCATTCCATTTTCCTACCCTTAACCTCCCCATCGGGATAAGCTTTTCTGGATTCAAATTTCAGTCCTGTCACTCACTAGCTATAATATTGAGAGAATTCTTAACCTTTTGTGCATCAGTTTCCCCATCACTAAAATGATAATTATGAGAATTAATGTATTAGCATGTAAAACAATTAGATTATGATTGATATATGTATGAGAAATATTCAATAAATATTACTAATTATAATCTGCTGTCACGATAAAAGTTTTCTTTCACAAGACCGTTGAAAGTAAAGTGGGGATGATGCAGTGTCTGTGATCTGGTGATACATGTATAGATAGTGATCTAACTAAACACTAGATTAATTAGAATCTGAAGCTGAATGAAACACACTTTCTCATTCTCCTCTCTTGGATCAGCAGGATTTCAGCCCATGGATTTGGACTGAAGAAGTCTTAGAGGTTGGGCTGTGGGTGAGAATTAACTGAGATTCACCCTCTGCATAAAAAGTGTGAAGCTGAGACTGTGTCAAGGAGAGAAAGTAAAAACAAATCAAGACTGAAAGGACAGAGAGATCGAGAGAAATAATAGCTGGATATCAGATAAAAATACTGGAGTACAGAAAGGTTTGGCAGGATGAGAGAGAGAGAGAGAGAGAGGGAGAGGGAGAAGGAGAGAGAGAGGCAGAGGGAGAGGGAGAGGGAGAAGGAAGCCCCTTGAGAAATTCCTTAACTGGTAACTGCTGCTTAGACTTTTAAGCAGGGAATTAGGGTGGATAGCGCTGAACAAATGATTGGTCAGTGTCTGTCCAAAAGACTGTCCAGCTGTTGAGGAAGGGCAAGGGCCTCTGGATTAATCTCCGGTTTTTTTTTTTTTTTTTTTTTTTTTTTTTTTTCAAAGAAGCAGGTGGAGGTAGGGAGTTTGTATTTCATCCCTGAGAAGGAAAATATTTTGGAAGGCACCTCTAAGTCTCTCTACCCTCATTGATTTCCTCCTCTCTACCAAGGAAGAAAGATATTTCCAGTTGATGAAATTGAAACAGACGTAAAGTCTATCCTGGCTTTCTGGATCTTGTTCTTTCCGTCTTGGACCTATCTGCATTCACATTGATTGAGTTTATTTTCACTATTCCTGCTCACCATAGCTGGACATCTGTACCCCCGTCTACCTTGCCTCAGACACAGAGGGCAGTGGGGAAGCGGCACTTCCACAGCCGCACAGGCTTCATGTCACTCGGTTCACTGGGAGGGGGATTACTTTGTTCTCCAATGCTCCTTTATTAGGATACCTCCTCTTTAGGTTATACGGCTGACGTCTTGTACCCCGTTTACTGTTGGCTTCTCTTTATCCAAATTTCCTATCCACTTGGCCCTGTACCTTAGGATGTAGAGTGCTAATTAATCAAACCCTTCCACCATTCTCACCACCTACTGGTTCAATCAGTTTGAAACGAGTCAGAAAGAGGGGTGGAGAGTGGGACTTTCTGAGGCTCTCTCCTTCTGGGCATGGATAAGTTATTCATTCCCCTTGATGAAAAAAGATGAGGAATAAAGGATGAAGATAAGTATCATTCCCTCACAAAAATCAATTTGAAATTATTGTGCCTGGATGTCACATGTAGATATAAACTCAAGTTCCTCTCTAACCCGGTAGTTCTAAAACACTGATATTCAAATCCAAATGATCCACTAAATGCAATAAAACTGATATAATCTGAGTGGACTGGAGACAGGGAAGGGATTAATTTTCAAAAGGTGCCTATTTATCTTTTTATGTACTAATCAATAAGGACGTTTTATACAGTCCTGTTCTCTAAAAATAGTCATGTTCATAGAGAGATGCCAGAGAGAAAATTGATCAAAGACTAACAATACAAAAAAACTGATAAATACGAATGCACCTTGTTAGGGTGTCTGGGTGGGTGTTATGAGATTTGTTTTAGATCCAATTTAATTAGCAGCTTGATTCTCTCTTAGAATGGTGTAAATAGTATGGGAAATTTGCAAATTAGGCCTATTTGAGGGATACAGCACATACTAAGCAAAATAGATAAATTGATCAGAAAAAGAAGTAGGAAAATGACTGTTGAACAAATAAAAGAGAGCATATCCTTGCCAACTTCTTGATTTTTAGCCTCTAGAACTGTGAAAGAATAAATTTTTGTTATTTTAAGCCAGCCAGTGTGTGACACTTTATTGTGGCAAGCTGGGAAAGGAATATATATTGAAAAAACATGGCTTTGGAGCCAGAGTGACCTAAGTCTAACTCAAGCAGTGGGTCCCTCATTAGCTTTGAGTCCCTGAATTAATACTGTTCTTGGTGCCTTTTTCAATCTATGAAATGGGCAGAAGGAAAACCCACACACTGTGACATTTGAAATGGGTCATTTTTGTAGTATGGTCTTTATGAATTTTAAAGATCTTATTTACCATCACTCTTGTCGTTGTGGCCATTAAGCGGAGCATCTGTCTAAAGAAGAATCCTAAAAGTCAGGTCTCCTATTGAAAAAAATGTCATAGCCAGTTCCCACATCAGTCTGACTACTTGTCCTATGTGCTTTTGGCTGAATTTGGATTCTTGTCTTTGACGATGAATAGTTTCCTATTCTTCTGACTACAAAATATAAATTAGACTCTTTTATGGGGACGACTTGTGTCCTTGGTGAATAGCCATCTGATCATGGATCCCATCTTCGGTTTAGCCCATGACCCTCTCGCCACCTTGCTGGGATCACACAGATGACAGCTCTCTACCCACTAACAGAGAATTCATTCCAAAACATCAGTCGACCCCGCAGCAGAGCTCTGACCATCACAGAATGGAACAGAGCCAACCTCATTAACAAGACAGGCTCTGCAGCAAACGGCTGCTTGTTTTCTCCTGTCAACTTTATATTTCTTAGGGTGAGGAGCTGGACGAGATGAAACAGAGCAGGCTTTGAGAATGCTCTTGACAGATGGGTTCTCTGACTGTTTGTAGCTAAGGTAGGATCAATAGAAACTTGTCACATACACACACACACACACGCACACATTCCTGCTCAAGGTAATGAGCATTGACTAATACAATTTTATTTGTACCTCTGCAAAATGTTTCTGGCCAAAGGTCAGTGTTTGTGGGCAAATGCTTGCCCCTGGTGTTTATTTTCTTGTAGAAGTTGTTGGACAGCTCACTGGAGTGGGATTATGAGAACATTTAAGATGCTCACACTGTAATTTCCTCCCACCCCTGCCCACCTCACACATACACACACACAAACATACTCGAATATGTTTATTAGAAAACTCTTAAGCTTAAAAAAGAACAGATAAAGAACGTGGAGTCAAAAGTCAGTCAGATCTGGGTGTTCCACTCACTAGATGTGTGACCTCTCAAAACCCTGAATTCCTGTTCTATATTATGGATGCGAACAGTGTGAATCTCATAAGCTTTTGTTGATTTGTTTACAAGTCTAGCTCCTCCTTTAGACTAACTCTGTAAGGAGAAGTCCTATATTTTCTTTCTACATCTTCAGCATCTAGCATAGTACTTGGTACATGCTAAACCTTTCATATTTTTGAATAAAGGTTACATGATATTTAAATCAGTTTTGCTTTTTTTTTTTTCTTTTCTTTTTAGGGCTGCACCCGCAGCACATGGAAGTTCCTAGGCTAGGGGTCAAATTGGAGGTGCAGCTCCGGCCTTGGCCACAGCCATAGCAATGCAGCTGTGTCCGTGACCTACACCACAGCTCATGGCAACCTCAGATCCTTAACTCACTGAGTGGGGTCAGGGATTGAACCTGTATCCTCATGGATTCTAGTTGGGTTTGTTACTGCTGAGCCACAAGGAGAATTCCAGTTTTCTTTGTACTTTTTTTAAAATTTTTAAATTATAGTTTGTTTACAATGTTGGGCCAATTTCTGCCTTACAGCAAAATGACACAGTCATACATACATACATTTGCTTTCTAATATTATCTTCCCTCATGGTCTATCCCAAGAGCCTGGATATAGGTCCCTGTGCTATGCAGTAGGACCTTATTTCTCATCCATTCTAAATGTAATCGTTTGCATCTACAAACCCCAAACTCCCAGGTTTGCTTCTTATAATAGTGTGAGGTTTTTATCAAGTCACTTAACTTCTCCCAAACGCTTTCCATAATATAAGAGCTATAATAGCCAATGTACCAAATAACATCCTAGGTCTTTGCCTCTGTTAATATTCATGGTGTCACACGTTGTTCATAGTGGGAGAAAGGGAAATGGCATTTTCATATACTAATTTCCTTATTTGGATTTAAGTTCCTAGCCATTGGACTATGTCCCTAGTGGTTGCTCATTTGTATCCAAAGGCAAACACTCAGCTGAGTAAAATGGAATCCAGCAGAACACGACTGCTTAGACGACCCCCAGGTTTTTATTTGAATGTCTTGCTCTAGTCTGAGGCAAGAATGAGGAATAATACATCATCACTCACCACTTTGTCATGTCTACATAGGTGTCTGTCTCTTGATAGTTTTCATTTTTTTTTTTTTTTTTTTTTTTTGTAGGATAACCACATTCTCTCGCCTCTTGGGGAGAAAAATGAAAGTGAGCCAAAGTGAAACAGGCTTTCGGCAAAACATATGCTTTATATTCATCAAACTTTTCAGCAATACCTGCATTGTCTCCACCGATAATCCATTTTAAGCTATTCCTGGTTATATTCATGCCTCCCTTTAATTGAAAGTATCATAAGCAGAGTCCTTTGGACTCTTTTCTCCCCTCCTGGGCTGGAGACATCAGGAAATAGCAATTTTGATATTGTCCTCTTTTCACGCTTTGGAAATTGGTCCATTCTAAGTCCATGTAAAGGAAAGCAAAATGAATAGAGGTATATATATTTTTCCTACTGGCAAAGAGAGATGCAATCTTGCTCTTTCACTGAGGATTTAGAGAGAAGGATCTGTGGTGTCAAGAGGTGTCATACATACAGGGAACAAGCGGCAGCTGGTTGCTGTGGAGGTAGCTCATGTGCAAATTCTCTAATTAGAGATATGCAAAGGTCAAAGACATATTCTGTTATACCCTGGAGCCGTGTCGAAATTATCAGCATAGGAAGGTTCCTAAGATCGCCCACCTTTGGGGGATCTTGGAGTCAGGATGAGGTTGGTTTTTGCTTAGTACACATGGAAGCAGCAGCTACAGCTTTAGATGCAGTTAGGTTGAATACAGAGACATTTTCAACTGGGAGGGAAAAGAGAGGAATCTGACACACCTTCAACCTGGGTGACTTATTTGGGAAGCCATGTGACATCACAGAATCTCCTCTATTCCTGTGCTCTGTCCTGCTTTTGATGCAGTCTTCGTTCAAGGTACACAGTATACTGGTGATATGGGAAGGACGTGGGTTAAATATGCATTCATTCTTTTCATTTCTGAGAAACTGACCAACTATGAGGGGAAAAAAAGGGGTTAAACTATGACTAGGGACATGAACAAATTTAAATGAATGCTTCATTGTTTTTTGTTCTTGCTTTGTTTTTGCCTATGATCTGTAGCTTATTTTCTGCTGCTGAATGAACGCATTTTGATGAAGTAATTGGCTGATTGTTTTTAGCATTAGATCACCTAAACGTCTGTCTACTAGTGCTGAAGTCCCAGCTTAAATTCATTGATTATTAGGAGTTCCCACTGTGGTCCAGCGGGCTAAGACTATGACTGCAGCAGCTCAGGTCTCTGCAGAGGCATGGGTTCACTCCCCAGCACAGCACAGTGAATTAAAGGCTTTGGTGTTCTGCAGCTGTGGCATAGGGTAGGTCACAGTTGTGGCTCAGATTTAATCCCTGGCCTGGGAACTTCCATATGACACAGGTGCAGCTATAAAAAAAAAAAAAAAAGATTCACTGATTATCAGAACGTAGGTCAGTTTCAGATTTACAGATTTCATGGAGATTTTTAAATTGACATAAGGAAATCTATAAACATTTTAGAAACCTAGGAAATAGTGTTCGTTGAAATGCATTTGCACATTTGTCTAAAGAGAAAGTTTATGGCTTCCAATATATTATTTTAAGAGGTCAATCCCAGACTCCTAATTTAAGAAGCATGTCATTGCAGTCTTATCACTAATATAACTTAGGCAGCCTTAAGTGTGTGTCAGTCCATTTCTCTTCAACTGTCTTCATTTGCATTCATCGATGCAGGATTTGGTGAATCACAGGACTTACAATATATCATGAGCAGAGACATCAGACTCACTCTTCACACAGCCCCTAATGTGCCTTCATCCACATTTCCCTGTCATGTAGGAATTTCAGGTCCCTGCCACCATTATTGGATCCTGCAGGAATAGTCCCTTTGCCCTATGGGGCAGGCTGTAGGATGGCCTTACCTACACAAACAGATACTTAAAAGAGTTAAATGACAGCCTGATCTTTCCCTGGACTAGGGAAATACTGCCTCATCTCACAGGCATTTTTCTGTTTCCTATTTCTTTTTCTTGTTTCCACTGAACTAAATTCCAGAAGTGAGTTTTTGTTTTCTGGGATTTTGAATTTTTTTAAAAATTTTATTATTTTTTTAATTGCTATTTCCCCAATACAAAACCTGTTAACGTAAGTGGATTCTACCCTGAATCTAGAATCTTAAAAGCAGATTTTTGTTGTCGCTATTGCTCTGGTTTCACCACCTCCTGATTCTGTAACCTTGACTCCTTATTTTATACTGTTGTATCTCTGTTTCCTTATCTGTAAAATGAAGATAGCAATCTATTGCTTGTTTTCTGACGGGGTTGTTGGAAAGAGCAAAGGAGGTGATTATAAAACTACTTTGCAAAAAGTAAATTTTCTAATAATATGAGTGGATTATATTTATTTTTAAACAAGTCTATTATAAAATTGTTTACAGAGGTAGAGAAAACTGCTTCAGATCCTTGATTTTTATTAATAAAGTGGGTTTTTGAACTGTTGGAAAGTTGGTTTTCCATGTAAACTTGGTTTTCCATGTAATCATGTAATGCTGAGTAAGTAGAAAAGTTCATAGGAAAGTGGCTATGAGGCTCAGGGCTAGCCTTTGGGGGGCTGGGAAGGAAAAGGCTTTTGGCTTGCTCATGACTATTTTTTCCTTTTTTTTTGCTTTTTAGGGCTGCACCTGAAGCATATGGAAGTTCCCAGGCTAGGGGTTGAATTAGAGTTGCAGCTGCCAGCCTACCCCTCAGCCACAGCAATGTGTTATTGTTACATTGTTCATGTCATTTTAAATTATGGACAAAGAAATGTTATCTTATGAATATATAACTTCAGGAGAAGTAAATTCTATAACTTTGGCCTCCTGAAAAATATTTTTTAAAAAATTATCTGTATTGAAAATCGGGAAAGGACTGAAAGCCCAGTTTTATTCCATCTTGCAAGGTAGCACACTATCTTCTGAGAGAGGCTCCTTCGTGGCTGAAGGAGAATGTCTGCAATAATGCCGAGTGGGGAGCACACAGCAGTGCCCTTAGTGAATATCCATTGTTGCAGCTTCCAACCCACTAGTCAGAAAAATGGGTTTACTGTTTAGTACGCACTCAGCAGTTTGTGGCAGGCCTATTCTGTGAATTTAAAAAACAAAACAAAACAAAGAGCATTTTAAAAAATAACTTACTTGTAATCATGTTATCAAATCATAAAAATCATCCAGTAATTCGATGTCTGAGCATCTAGCTGGAAAAAAACATAATTTGAAAAGATATATGCACCCAAATGCTCATTGCAATGGTATTGACAATAGCCAAGACATGGAAGCAACTTAAATGTTCAAATGGATAAAGAAGATGTGGTACATGTATACAATGGAATATTACTCAGCCATAAAAAACACAAAATAATGCCATTCGCAACAGTGTGGATTATCATACTAAGTGAAGTCGTTAAACAAATATCATTTGAGATCCATGAATATGTGGAATCTAATAAAAATGATACAGTAAAACTTACAAAACAAAAACTGACTCAAATATTTCAAAACCAAACTTGAATTTACCAGTGGGGAAACATGGTGGGGGAAGGATAAGTTAGGGGGTTAGGATTGACATTTACATACTACTATACATAAAGTAGATGGGTAACAGGTACCTACTGTATAGCCAGGGACATATACTCAATACTGTGTAATAACCTATATGGGAAGAGACTCTGAAAAGGAATGGATATGGGTATATATATAACTGATTCACTTTACTGTATGCCTGAAATTAATACAAGTTTGTAAGTCAACTATATTCCAATAACATTTAAAAAAAGAAAAAAAAACTTTTGGGGAAAAAAATCATAAAAATCATGAAAAAAATATACAGCACTTATTAGGTACAAAATAGGTAATAATCAAATGATTGTTTACTTCTTTGTAGTATTATCTCAATTATATTAGTTATAAAATAGAGAACCTAAACCTAATTAATTCAGGGGCTACTAATATATAATTTACAATTATTGACTGAATTGTTCTGAATCTTACCTTTGCATTACGTATGAAGAAAAGACTTAGTGAAATAATAGGATGTGTGCGTGTGTGTGTGTGTGTATAGTGTGTGTGTGTGTGTGTGTGTGTGTGTGTGTGTGTATGATCTTCACCCAGTTCCTGACACAGAGCTCCTAAAACTTTAGTTACTTCCTAAGTGATAAGGACACTAAGAGCATTTTTTGTCTCAATATTTGTTCTTTGTTTTTGGTTCTGGTCATACAGTTCCTAAATCCCTTAGAATTTCCCAGGCGAAGGAAGTGCCTATTATTTTAATGAAGTGAGTGGATGGGCTCCTGGATAGCTTCAGGATGGAAGCTGGTCACCAAGCCATTATGAAAAGCTTGGAACTTTCAGCCACATCTTCCATCCTCTGGGAAGAAGAGAGGGCCCGGAGATTGAGTTAATAACCCATCATGCCTATATGATGATGTCTTCATAAAAATTCTAAAGAATGGGGTCCAGAGAACTTCTTGTTTGGTGAACATATCCATGTACCAAGAGGGTATTGTACCCCAGCTCCACAGGGACAGGAGCTCTTGTGCTCAGGATGCTTCTATATCTCTTCCTGTGTATCTTCTCGTCTGGCTATCTATCTGTATGCTTTATTCTATCCTTTGTTATATCATAAACTGGTAACTATAAGTAAATGTTTCCCTGAATTTTATGAGCTGTTCTAGGAAATGATAGAATCCAAAGAGGGGGTTGTAGGAAACTCAAATTTGTAGTTGATCAAACAGTACCTGTGTGTAACCTGGGGACCTACTACTTTCAATTGCTATCTGAAGTGGGGGGCAGTATTACAGGATTGAGCCCTTAACCTGTGAGGTCTGCACTGACTCTAGTGAATGTTAGAACTGAATTGAATTGTAGGACATCCAGCTGGTGTTGTAAAGAATTGCTTGGTGTGGGGGAAGAAAGCCCTATGTATCTGGTGTCAGAAGCATTTTGTGTGCATGAGTAAAAGAGAAACACAGGAGTGTTTTACCCAGAGAGATTTATTTCAGCATTTTTATGTGGCAAAACAATAAAGCAAATCTTACATATAATTTTATAATATGTTTTAAAAGAAAGATCATATTAGTTACTTCTTTCCAGATAAGCATGGGTAAAACCAAATAAATACATCTTATTGATGAAAATAGTCCAGCCTGGACTTCAATTTATCAACTTGTTTTTAATTATTTGCGTTATTAAGAAAATTCTATTTGTTAAAGAAATACTGTGAGATTATAGAGACTGAGTTCCCTCCTAAATAGTGAGAATTAGTAAAACTTGAATAAAGGGATTTTATAAAGGAGGGTAGCACAAACAGAGAATATATATAATTTAGTAAATTTCATCAAAATTTTATATCAAAGCAATGGTAAAGATTCATTGATCATAATAAAATAATTATGCCTTGAACCATTACATGTTGGGATAGAGTAATGCTTTATATAGCCTCATACACTGCTTTTCTAAGCGAGTGTTTTATATTTTCTTTAACATGGTCTTAATAACAGATAGGCAGCAGAGGTGGGGAATGGGCCCAGGAATAGAGACCCAAAGAGGGCAAATGACTTGCCCAAGTCACATAGCCTCGGATTTGATAAGAATGAAGCTCTCGGTATATTGCACTCCCTATGTGAGTGAATTAGTTCAGTAGTGTGCTGAGGGCAGTTTAAAAACTCCAGTTCTTGGAGTCACACAGATCTGTATCTAAATCTAGTCTCCCTCTTAATAGTGACATAATTTTAGAAGGACCTTTCTTCTCTCTGCACTTCTTTTTTTCCCCATCTATAAAAAGGAGTTACTGCACAACATCGTAAATCAACTATACTTTAATTAAAAAAAAGTTATAAGAAAAGGAATTACTGATAAGAAACTGATGGGAATATATCCATAAAACAACACAAGAACATCCATGACATGTGGTAGCTTGTTGATAGATGTGTTTTAGAGAAGTGGTGTGGTGTAGTGGAAAAATCAAGGTTGCAATTGGACTTGGAGGGATCTGACTGCCAGTGCTGGCTTGGCTGATTTCTATGTTTGTGACCTTAGGCAAGTTTCTTCATCTCTCTGTAATCCATCTGTAAGATGCATATTTATTTGAAGAAAATAACATACACACAACTGATACATGATGCCTGACATATGGCAGATAGTGCATAAATAAATGTTTCTATTATGCCAATCAGGCTGCCTGCATGTCCTCACCTACAGTTTATAAGAAAATTCCAGTACATGCTGGCTGGTACAGAGCAGTAACTCTGACATTTTAATATAATACAGAAAATTTCATTGTCAAAAATAGAAAACAATAGCAAGATTTTTTTTTTTTTTGGATAATAAAACTTCAACCTATGTTAGGTGAAGTCTGGGAACTGATTCCTTGAAATTTATCCAGGACTTATTCCTGGAGCTTACTTATGATTTTCACCGGCCTTGGACTTAGAACTCGAATTTAACTGAAATGGAATTCTCGCCTCAGATGCGTATGGTGATTTCAGCCAGATTCAGAGTCTCTGGAATCTTAATTTCATCTCCTCAAGTTGGCTGTCGGTTTTATAGAATCATAGGATCACAGAAAGCCAATGACAGTCTCCCAACAATAAATTTAACCCTGACTGTGCCATCATTGTCACCACCACCTAAAGAAGATAACTCCTTTTTGGAGATAACTGTAAAAAAATCCATTATTTTAAAAAAGAAAACATTGAAAGTTTGCGGATAGTCCATCATTATATCATGTCAATCCTTTCTCTGCAGTACTTGAAGCTGGGTCACTTCTCTCCATTTAATTTTCACCCCAACACTTCACCTTTGCATTCCCGTAATACATTTTTTAAGTTAAGTTTTAGATTTATCTCTTAATAAGATTCCAACATTTGGCAATAAATACAGCCTATCTTAGGTATCATATAGAATAGCATTTCAAAATTATGCTCAGAAACCTATAGCAAGACTGTTAACTACCAAAAAGCATTTAACATTTTCTTAAAGAGTTCCATGCTTGTTCATTATTTTATATATAGTAGAGTGTGTATGTTAAACCCAAGCTAATTTACCACCCCCCCACCACCAAGTTTCCTCTTTGCTAAACATAATTTTGATTTTGAAACATTACTGTATATAAACTATATCATTAACAAGGGCCTGTTTTGTAGCATAGGGAAATCTACTAAATATTCTGTAATAACCTATTTGGGGAAAGAATCTGAGAAAGAATGGATGTGTGTATACATATAACTGATTCCCTTTGCTCGACACCTGAAATTAACAAAACATTGTGAGTCACTAAGACTCCAATAATTTTTTTAAAAAAGTCATGCTCATATCTAGTAATCTATACTAGATTGCACATGTAATCATACTGCCCTGATCCAATCAAGCAGTCTATCATCTTATAGTTTGTCTGAGTCATCTTTGGCAGACAGAAGCGTAAAGTTCCTTTGCTTATGGTGTCTCCCATCAGTCTGCGCATATCAACACATGTTTAGTGAGCACCTCGAAGGTTCCTGTCTCTGAGCTAAATCCTGGGGTTTCAAAAATGGATAAAAAGTTCCCTGTCCTCCAGGTGCCCTGGGTCTAAGGTGAAGACACATAGGTAAACTGATTAACTGGGCACATTATGCTGACTAATATGGTGGAGGTATATACACAGGAAAATGGAGGAGTTGGTAGTGAGGAAATGCAGGCAGATCTGTTGTCACAGAAGAACTGAAGTCAATCCCACTTTTTTTTTTAATGAACAGAATGAATTCTATAGCTAGACTAAAGGACGTCATGTGCTAGGACACTGTAAATTCTTTATTGCAATTATTAATATTATTATTTCTTTAATCCATGTTCCTTCCATGTTTGAAATACACTTGTTATACCTTTTTTGTGAATACTTTTAGATAAATAGGTAGATGGCATTTAAGTTTCTAAACCATAATCCACTGTGGTAAGTACAGTTAAATGCAGCATATGCATATATATTTTTGTGTAGGTCATGCATACATGCATATAATATATTCATGGGTGAAGCACACTGCTGTTTTCCATTCCATTCCACTTCGGTCTATTTTGTTGTTAACTTGCAGCCAGAAGAATCCTTTTCACGACCCACTGAATTCAATTAAATGATCTAATAATGAGCTGAGTTCTATAGTGTAGACATAATATGGCCAACTAATTAAGAAATTACATAGTGTGACAAGAACCACAATAAGAACAGGTAAAGATGCCAAAGAAGTTTTGCGAAGGGGGGGCCTGATAAGCACCTTGAAGGCAAGCACTGGGCTATGGTCATTTTTTTTTAATAATTATTTTTTTTCCACTGTGCAGCAAGGGGATCAAGTTATCCTTACATGTATACTTTTTTCCCCCCACCCTTTGTTCTGCTGCAATTTGAGTATCTAGACAAAGTTCTCAATGCTACTCAGCAAGATCTCCTTGTAAATCTATTCCAAGTTGTGTCTGATAAGCCCAAGTTCCTGATCCCTTCCACTCCCTCCCTCTCCCATCAGGCAGCCACAAGTCTATTTTCCAAGTCCATGATTTTCTTTTCTGTGGAGATGTTTATTTGTGCTGGATATTAGATTCCAATTATAAGTGATATCATATGGTATTTGTCTTTGTCTTTCTGGCTCATTTCACTCAGTATGAGATTCTCTAGTTCCATCCATGTTGCTGCAAATGGCATTATGTCATTCTTTTTTATGGCTGAGTAGTATTCCATTGTGTATATATACCACATCTTCCGAATCCAATCATCTGTTGATGGACATTTGGGTTGTTTCCATGTCCTGGCTATTGTAAATAGTGCTGCAATGAACATGCAGGTGCATGTGTCTCTTTTAAGTAGAGTTTTGTCCGGATATATGCCCAAGAGTGGGATTGTGGGGTCATATGGAAGTTCTATGTATAGATTTCTAAGGTATCTCCAAACTGTTCTCCATAGTGGCTATACCAGTTTATATTCCCACCCAGCAATGAAATATTAGAAAAGGAATACAGAAATACGATACCTTTTAAAATTGCACCTCAAAAAATCAAATACCTCGGAATACACCTGACCAAGGAGGTAAAGGACTTATATGCTGAGAACTATAAAACCTTAATCAAAGAAATCAAAGAAGATGTAAAGATATGGTCATTTTTAATGCTATGTATCATTTAGTAATCTTTGCTTCTTAATAAAACTTGTTACACTAATGCATCTGGGTTAAGGTAGCACCACTTACAAATAACCATCAAGCAGGGCCAATGCTTCTTTCAGCTATGACAGAGAATATAAGTACAGGACTCACGGGCCACCATCCTTGCCTGCTCATAACAAGCACTGCAATGACACCCTTTTCTTTTGAACCTCATATACTTGCCCAATATAAGGATCTGGCATGGATGATGAAACCTGCTTTTAGGATTTTTTTTTGTTTTTGTTTTTGTTTTCGCTTTTTAGGGCCGTGCCTGCAGCATATGGAAGTTTCTGGGCTAAGGTCGAATCAGAGCTGTGGCCTACACCACAGCCACAGTAACATGGGATCTGAGCCACATCTGCAACCCACAACATAGCTCGTGGCAATGCTGGATACTTAACCCACTGAGCAAGGCCAGGGATCAAACCCCCATCCTCATGGATAGTAGTCAGGTTCATTTCAGCTGAGCCACAATGGGAACTCCTGGGCTATTTCTTTACAACTTTGTTTATACATCACTAACAGGCTGATCAGAGGCAGGTTCACTCTGTCCTCCTGGAACTTTTTCCTTCCTCAAAGTCATGCACCATGTCTCTTCATTCATTTTAACCCCAAAGCATATCTAATGAGATTTCTGGCACACAGTGGGTTCACAGATTGAAATGATATAAATTTGTTATAAATACATTCAATTCCACTTTCCCATCAAATGGGACTGTTAAACTGTGAATATATCTTTTTGCTTTCCTGATTCATAAAATATGAGCACTTAATCCCAGATGGCACATCCTCCAGAAACATATGCACAAGACAATTTATGAAGAGTTCTCTTTCAGAAGCCAGTTCCACTTAGCCAAGGAGGCTGTGTGATTTTGCCAAAATCTTTCAAGCAACGCATTGAGAAGGGGGGTAAACAGGTCTTAGTCATGTAGCCAAACGACTGTAAAAAGCTTAACAAAACTCTCCTTTCTTGAAGGGTATGGGTTTCATCATTGGGGGTGGGGTAGTGGGATAGATTGAGGTAGGAAATTACTTTCTCTAAAATACCGGCCGCAAAGAGAATATAGAACATGGCTCTGCACTTTTTCTGAATTACATATAAACATACTTGACCTCTGAATAAACAATCCATCATTAAGAGAGTTGGAGCGAGATCAGTTTTTGTCTTTCCCCCCACACACCAATGCAACGCCTCTCAACAGAGTCCCAATGGCAGAGCCAGGGTATCTATCCTGATGTGTCCGACTCTGGCGTCTTTACATGAAGCTGTGCTGTCTTTCGTGGTGAGTGTCTCTACAGTGCCTGATACATACTGAGTGATCAATACGTGATGCTTGCATGAACAGGCATTGGATCGTTTCAATGAATATTTCAATGGGCTATTTCGAAGCATCCCTCCACCACCACCTGCCCCCACTGCATCTGCACTCCCAGCAGTGTCCCCTGACATTCCCTTCCCTTTTTGGCCACAAGCAGCTGGAGCTAGAGTAGCCATTTATAATTCTTTATTTTGCCTTTTGGATTGATGGTCAGGACAGAGACCCAGACATTTAACTCCATGCCAGATCCAAGAGCCCGCTGAGGTGTTGTTTTTGCAAGTCCCTGTGATCTGAAGACTAGACTAGTATTGGTAGGAGACTTAAATCATGCTTACCCGGTTTAACAAGATGGGATCAGAAGAAAAAAAAAAGCTGTATAAAATAAGCTGTGAAAATTTTAGTAGCTTACAACTGCCTCACAGTTTTCACTTCCTCTGTGTTGCTAATGGAAGTTTAATTCCACGTGGTCAGAAAAATGTCTCAGAGGTGACAGACTGGAAGAGTTATCTGGTACTTACTGCACTTTCAGCACTGTGCTGTGTGCATCATTATGTTATTATTTAATTTGTGTAATAATCATAAGAGGTAGGTATTATTAGTCCCCTGTTTCTGATGATAAGATAGAAATACAGAGAGGGTAGCTAACTTGCCCATGGTCTCGCCTCTAATGAGACAAGAGCTGGGATTTAAACATAGATCTGTCTGCCTCCAAAATCCTGTACAGAAACAGCCTTTTATTTAAAACCCAGTCACAAAAAAAAAAAAAAAAGCCCTCCTGCTTACTCTCCTGTAAACTTCTACCATCTGCTGAGAAGCTGGAGCATCACCTAGCCTGAAAACTGTCTTATTACCAGCAAATAAATGTCAGGGTAAAGACCATGAAAATCATCTGTTACCTTAGCCTTCAAGAGGAGCATCCCCTCCCACCTGACAGCACTTTCCAACGATGCTGGGAAACAAATAGATTAGGGAGGCCGGAGTCTTCAGGGGTGCATAACCTTATGTTTCTGAACATTTAACTTATTAAAATTCACAAAGAAAGACCTTATGGTGCCATCATTTTCTCTAACTCACATCATCAGTATGGCTCAAGGGCTAGGGCTCTGTACAGTCACCCTAGCAGCAGTGAACATATGGTTTTACTTCTCTCTGAAGCCTCAGGGCATCTGACGGTACCTTTCATGGATAATGGATAAAGGCTGCCATACCGGTAGGTAACTTCTGTTCCATCAGTATTGCCTTCATGCCAAGAATGCTGAATAAATTCCAGGAGGTTTTGAACTGACCCAGTCTATTCTGTCAACAGTACCATCCTCAGGAGCCGCAGGGGAAATGCTTCCTCTGCATTTGCACTTTGGAGTTCCTCCCTTTGCATGAGCTCCCGAGAGCAGAAGCCTATGTAACACAGTTACCCCGCAGGTTGTAGCTTCCATGATTGTTTAGCTGTTGCTTTGATTGTGTCCGTTTGTTCTTTTTGCTCCCTCCCCTACTGCTTCTGGGTGAGACGGTATGTTTTATCATCATAGCCTCGAGGAACAATCGCAAGTGCCTTTTGAGAATATATGCAAGGAATGTGAGATAATTGCAAATGTTTTTGCACTTTATTTCCCAGATTCCTTACAGTAAATAGCATCACTACTTATTAGTGTTGATATCTTCAACATGCTGGATCTCTGACCCAGGGCAAGGCCAGGGATCGAACCAGCATCCTCATGAATTCTAGTCGGATTCATTTCCACTGCACCACCACCACCATAGAACTCCCAAACTATTTTTAACCCATTATTGTTTTTTTTAATTTTTGAAATCTAAAGAAACACTATGTCCAACAACATATAAAAAAGATCATACACCACAACCAGTTGGGATTCATCCCAGGTGCACAAGGATGGTTCAACATACACAAATCAATCAACGTCATCCACCACGTTAACAAACGTCAAAAACCACATGATCATCTCAACAGATGCAGAGAAAGCATTTGACAAAGTCCAAAATCCATTCATGATAAAAACTCTTACCAAAGTGGGTATAGAGGGAACATACCTTAACATAATAAAAGCCATTTATGACAAACCCACAGCAGATATAACTCTCAATGGAGAAAAGCTGAAAGCCTTCCCACTAAAATCTGGAACAAGGCAAGGATGTCCACTCTCACCACTGTTATTCAACATAGTACTGGAAGTCCTAGCCACACAAACAAAAGAAAATACAAGGCATCAGACAAACAAAAGAAATAAAAGGCATCCAAATAGAAAGAGAAGAGGTAAAACTGTCACTGTATGCAGATGACATGATACTATATATAGAAAACCCTAAGGACTCAACCCAAAAACTACTTGAACTGATCAACAAATTCAGCAAAGTAGCAGGATATAAGATTAACATTCAGAAATCAGTCACATTTCCGTATACTAACAATGAAATATTAGAAAAGAGATACAAAAATGCAATACCTTTTAAGATTGCACCCCCAAAAATCAAATACCTGGGAATACACCTGACCAAGGAGGTAAAGGACTTATATGCTGAGAACTGTAAAACATTAATCAAGGAAATTAAAGAAGATGTAAAGAAATGGAAAGATATTCCATGCTCCTGGGTTGGAAAAATTAATATTGTAAAAATGGCCATACTACCCAAAGCAATCTACAGATTCAATGAAATCCCTATCAAATTACCCATGACATTTTTCACAGAACTAGAACAAACAATCCAAAAACATATATGGCACCACAAAAGACCCAGAATTGCCAAAACAATCTTGAATAAAAAAAACCAAGCAGGAGGCATAACTCTCCCAGACTTCAGGCAATATTACAAAGGCACAGTCATCAAGACAGTGTGGTACTGGTACCAGAACAGACATACAGACCAATGGAACAGAATAGAGAACCCAGAACCTATGGTCAATTAATCTTTGACAAAGGAGGCAAGAACATAAAATGGTTGAAAAAGAGAGTCTTTTCACCAAGTATTCATGGGAAACCTGGACAGCTGCATGCAAATCAATGAAACTAGAACACCCCCTCACACCATGCAAGAAAATAAACTCAAAATGGCTTAAAGACTTAAATATAAGACAAGACACCATTCAACTCCTGGAAGAGAACACAGGCAAAACATTCTCTGACATCAACCTTATGAATATTTTCTCAGGTCAGGCTCCCAAAGAAACAGAAATAAGAGCAAAAATAAACCAATGGAACGTAATCAAATGGACAAGCTTTTGCACAGCAAAGGAAACCAGAAAGAAACCAAAAAGACAACTTACAGATTGGGAGAAAATAGTTTCAAACTATGCAACTGACAGGGCTTAAAAAAACAACTTTACAACTCAACAGTAAAAAAACCAACAACCCAATGGAAAAATGGGCAAAAGACCTGAATAGATATTTTTCCAAGGAAGATATACAGATGGCCAACAAGCACATGAAAAAATGCTCAACATCCCTGATTATTAGAGAAATGCAAATCAAAACTACCATAAGATACCACCTCACACCAGTCAGCATGGACATCATTCATCACAAATTACAAATGGAGGAGGGGGTGTGGATAAAAGGGAACCCTCCTGCACTGTTGGTGGGAATGGAAGCTGGTGCAACCACTGTGGCGATCAGTATGGAGATACCTTAGAAATCTATATATACAACTATGATATGACCCAGCAATCCTGCTCTTGGACATATATCCGGACAAACTTTTCTTAAAAAAACACATGCACCCGCAACTTCATTGCAGCTCTATTCACAATAGCCAAGACATGGAAACAACCCAAATGTCCATCAACAGATGATTGGATTCAGAAGATGTGGTATATCTTCCGAATGATATACCGGTGATACGTCATAAAAAAGAATGAAATAATGCCATTTGCAGCAACATGATTGGAACTAGAGACTCATCCTGAGTGAGGTAAGTCAGAAAGAGAAAGACAAATGCCATATGACACCACCTATATCTTTAATCTGATATAAAGCACAGATAAACCTTTCCACAGAAAAGAAAATCATGAACTTGCAGAATAGACTTGTGGTTGCCAAGGGGGAGGGGGAGGGAGTTGGGTGGTTGGGGAGCTTGGGGTTAATAGATACAATCTATTGCCTTTGGAATGGATTAGCAATGAGATCCTGCTGTGTAGCGATGGGAACTATGGCTATTCACAAATGATGGAGCATGATAATGTGCGAAAATAGAATGTATACATGCATGTGTAACTGGGTCACCATGCTGTACAGTATAAAAAAGATTGTATTGGGGATATAACTATTAAATATAATAATTACAAAAAATTTTAAAAATAAATAAAAATAAAGAAATACTATGGTTACCAGGCAGAGATTTGGGTGTAATTCACAGTGGCTCTGGCTGCCGTTGAATATAGATGTGTGAATTTAGTTCTGCGATTATCCGTGAATTTTTCAATATTATTTATACTGAAGGAACCATGACTGGATTGATTTCAACTTAAATTTTGCTCAACGGTTTAATGTGTATCTTTCAATCATTACACAAGGATGCCAGGTTGAAAATAATTCATTTTTGTGCATGAGTTGTGTGAGGCAAACATACATCAACAAAGTCATGTCTTCTAATTAGTCTTTCAGTTCATTTCCTGGATAGTAACTTGTCTTTATTAGGGAGGTTTTATTGTGAAAGATATTATGCTTCCCTCACCATATCCGACTCCTCCTGGACTTCAAGGATTTAGTCAGTTCAAGGGTCATGTTCCTTGATAAACAGCACAGAAATGGCTACACAATAGAGAATGATAATCGAACATCCTTGCAGGCTTTAGTCCAGTTGCTTTGGCATAGTGGCCAGGGTCATTTATGAAGGTCACTCCAGCAGGGACCATCAGAGACTTGTCCAGTGTTTTCTTGTTGTGGATACCTTCCCTGGTACCAGAGGGCAGCGTGTAGCACTCCAGGGTTGCATTTATTTGAATAATTCAGACTCATTTGCTCAGTCACATCTGTACCATGTGCTAGTGTTCCCCTGAAAGACTGGGGAACTTTTCACGAGTGTACCTCTTATATCTCCTAATGGAGTCTCCTCTGGCCTTTGCAGAAGAGGGGCTTTGTCTGGGTCAGCAGCTCCTCTCCAGCAGACCTCCAGGGTCTTCCTATGGGAGATGAGGCATCGAGTGCTCCATGGTCTCTCTGCAGTGGTGAGAGTTAAGGCCCTGGAGGGGATGGAAACAGGGAAGCCCTCGTTTACCTTCAAAGTTCTGCTCCAGTATTTCCTTGGATTGTATGTCTCTTCACCTCATGTGTCCAAAACTAAGTGTATCCCCTCAAGTGATGCATCTTCAAATATCAACTTCTACATGAAGCCACTCTTGATGAAAAGAGTGAGAGAGAGAGAAAAAAAATGCCACCTAGCTACATCTCATTATTGTTTGGATAATTTACAAAACAGATTGACTACAAGCAGCAAGAGTATTTAGTGTATGGATTTAGTGTGATGTTTTGTTTATCCTGAAAATTTACTCTCTCTCTCCTTTTTTTCCTGGCTATTCCTGCAGCAAGCCAAAGATCAAAACCACGCCACAGCAATAACCAGAGGTACAGCAGTGACAATGTCAGACCCTTAACCAGCTAAGCCACCAGGGAACTCCCAAAAAGTTTTTCTTGAATTGAAGGTATATCTTAAAATCATTGATAATTTTAGGATTTAGAAAATATCATTTATGTACAGAACAATGATCAAGTGTAAAGTGACACTATTGTTATCTGGTATTTTGGCGTCTAACCTGAGAAATGAATAGGCAGAGCACAGAGGTTTTTAAGGCAGGGAAAATACTGTACATGATATTATAATTGTGGATACATGTTATCATATATTTGTCCAAACCTATGGACTGTATAACATCAAGAGTAAAACATAAGGTAAATTGCAGACTTTGGAAGATTATCATGTGCCAATGTAGGTTTATCTTTGGTAAAAAAAAAAAAATGCAATCCTGGCAAGTGATGTTGATGATAGAAAAAGCCATGCATGTGTGAAGTCAGGGGACAAATGGAAAATATCTGCAAATCTTACTGCAAACATAAAACTTCTTTAAAAAACACAGTAAAAAAAAAAATGAAGAGAAAGGAAGATGTGTGGCTTTGATGCGTGGAGTAACTCAAATATAAAAAGACAATAGCCTTGTGCCCTGTGTGCTGTATCACCAATAAGACTGTGCCCAGTATAAATCCTGGAATTCATCCACTACAGGTCAGGCCTCTGCTTCTTAGGAAGTCTCATAATTTATCCTCGATTCAGATTCATTCTCTTGGTGATTGTGAGTTGGAGGAGTGAAAGTGTTGGGCTCTTCTTCTAGAGGCTGCCAATGACTAGAAAAGACAAATCCAATTAATGGAATTCTGCTCACTGCAAATATATTATTGGAACAATAGGGTAAACTGGATGTTCCCTACAGGGTTCCAATTGCATGGGATCTTATTTTATTAATAAAAGTAAATCAATAAATAGATAACTCCATATGCTTCTTCTTTTGCGATTGTATTTGGGGAAGAATTCTCACTATATTGCAAGAATGCTTTCATAAACAATCAGCAATAACAGATATTATAAGATTTTTCAAATCAAGACAAGCTCTAAGCAAAGTTTAATTCTTCCATTTAAGTATAACTTGAGTAATCCTCTCCTAGTTACAAAACAATATAAGTAGCCGTCATTGTCTGAGAGATAGAGACAGTAGCTTCACCTTATATGATTGATGAAGGTTTCACCTTATATGATTGATGAAGGTTAACATTTTATTACTTCACATAATAAACCCTGGATTAACTGGTGTAAGGAGCTCTGGGAAGAAAAGGGCTGAGTTTGTTGTCTTTTCTCATCATTTGAAGTTAGGAAAATCTGTCAGAGACAACTAGGAGACTGTAAAGAAGGTATTTTTTTCTATTAAATTATTAGATTCATAAAATTCATTCTTTACATAGTCTTTAAAGAGCACATAGAGTTAGCATAATCATAATAAATGCCTCTAAGTTTTGTTGTATGGATTAAATGAGACAGTGCATGTAAAGAACTGAGAAGAACACTTAAAACTCCTATATTTGCTTAGACTTCCACAACCCTTCACTTTTTTTTTTTTTTAAGGACTAGATTCAGTCATTGCCATGTAGGCATTACTCAGTGAATAATAACGTGTATTACTTTTATCAGCCATCAGACTTCTACAATGTATGGTAAACTCTATGATAAAAAATTCTCATTAATATTTTTTCTACAGTGAGGTTGATGAGTCATTTGCATTTATGAAAGGAAGCAAATGACAATACGATGTACCATATTTGAACATTATTTAAAAAATCAATTTTCAGTCTGCACTAGGTTCAATCTATTTTATTTTTCCCTATTCAAATTTAAAGGAAGTGATGGGAGACATTTTAATGGGACATTGCCCAAGTGGCAGAGTTTTGTCCTATGAAGAAACTTTAGTAGTCGAACTTCCCATTCCTCAGTTACAGATGAGGGGTACCCAGGCACATTTTCTTGCCACGTGCTAAACTTAGATTGTTATCTCTTTGAAACAGACTGTTTCTACATCCCTTTCCTTGTCGCCTGTGGTGCAGGCATTTTCCTTTTCTATAAACAATGCTAAAGTCTCTTGGTCATTACTACTTGGATACTTGTTTTAGATTGAAAGATTTCAGGTCACTGAGTATTAAAAAAAACGACTGTATGCAACTTAGAGGAATAATATGTCTTGCATAAATTGCATAAATGCTGCATGCAACTCCCTCCCCTCTAAAGGTACAAAGATCGAAGAGATGAGCAAAGTGACACATGACCCTTTTATAAGAAAAGACATAAGTCAGCTCCGTAACCACAGTTCATTTCCTGATTTTTTTCTTATGGGTTTTCTTGACAATTTAATTTGGTGTTTCTCCTAAGTCTCTACAAATCCTTCCAAATGCCTGTATGTTTACGGGCTTCTAAGCATCACTAGCAAAGTGTCGAAAGAAAGCAAAACTCACTATCTTCTCATTTGACATGAAGAACCAAATTGTGACGATATGGCTGGAAAGTCTCCTCTCTACACAGCTGTGCTAACAGATTGCTGATCAGTCAGTGACCTTTCTCACCAGAGCAGTTCAAAGCCTTCTTCCCAACTTTGCTTTTAATTTAATTATCATTTGAAGAGAGGAAAATCCTTTTATGCATCACTGAGAAAGAAATATATCTTGGGACTGCAATGACAATGATATTGCCTATTACAAGGCCTGAGAACTGTCTGATAAAAGCAAAACTTTGTTCCAGATCAGAGAAGCATCTAGTTAAAAAAAAATTGGGGGGGAGGGGGATTGCTCTTCAAATAATGCAGAACTTACATTGCAAATAATGCAATGTAGACTGAAAATAGGAAATGTTCTTTATGAATCACGGACCCTATTTGGAGCAACAAAATTCTTTAAGCTGATGATTGTCTTAGTTGATTTGATTGGAGTAAAAAAATCTGCTTCACTCCGGTGAGAACCTGTTTATATTGCTTTCCCATGTGAACCAGGGAGGAAAGTATCTCATGATCTTAACTTATTTTAACTCTGAAATAGCATGTGTGAAAAAGGAAAAACTTAGGCAAGCCTAAGTGGTTTCTGGTCAAGACTTTGATGATGATATGTTAATATCATCGTGATAATGATAACAATGATGATGGTATTCAAACTAGAAATTTCCTTTAGTAACTTTTTTTTTTTTTTGGTCTTTTTAGGGCCACACCCACGGCATATGGAGGTTCCCAGGCTAGGGGTCAAATTGGAGCTATAGCCACTGGCCTATGCCAGGGCTGCAGCAACCTAGGATCCCCAGCTGTGTCTGCAACCTACACCACAGCTCACCACAACACCAGATCCTTAACCCACTGAGCGAGGCCAGGGATCGAACCCGTGTCCTCATGGATGCTAGTCAGGTTTGTTAACTGCTGAACCGCAATGGGAACTCCCTCCTTTGGTAACTTTGAATGAAGGTCCCAAACTCATAAGTCTTCTCTCATCCTTCTTTACTGTGGTCACCAGTTGCATATTGGATGACTGAGCTGGCTCTCTACATTTAAAGGAGCCAATGGACCACAGGCCTCTGGCCTATATCCATTAAGTGTTAACCCCTGGCTTTATTCTCAAAATTGGTCTTGAAAAATTGTACCTCGTTGGCCTTCTGCTTCCCAATCTGCTCATGCTACCTTCCATTTCTGGCCTCCTCATTCAGTTTAAATCAATATTGTTGACTTTGATGGAATGTATCTGCTTATATGTGCTTCCTCTGTGCCTGTGTATAATGCTAACCACTAGAGATACAAAAATAAGATACATTTTTTTTGATACTTTGTCTCATGGTAAAGATATGCAAAAACATTATTTCAATAAAGGGAGATGCTAGCTGATGGTCTTCCATAGGTTGGTTTAGGGACTAAGCCTTCTTTCATCTTGTAGTTCTTCCATCTCCAAGGTAAAGTCCACCTCTAAATTCTTGGCTTCCAGTGGCTGAATAAAGAACAAAAGAGGATGAAGAACTGCATGAAATTTTTATAGGCGAGATATTATCAGGCACATTGATTTCATCAATATTTCCTGGTCATATCTTGCTCACATGGCCATATCCATCCATGAGTTAGCTAGACATGTTAGTTTTCTGTTGTTGCTATAATGAATTACCAGGAATTTACTGTTTTAATGGACTACAAACTTATTCTCATACAGTTTTTGAAGTCAGAAATTCTGAAATCAGTTTCACTGGGCAAAATCAAGACTCTGAAGGAAGAAACAATTTCCGAGGTTTTACAGCTTCTAGGGGTTGCCTGGGTTCTTTGGCTTGTGGTCATTTCCTTGCATCTCTCCAGCCTCTGGCTTCCATGGTTATATCCTCTCCTAGTGATTTTTAATCTCTTGCCTCACTCTTATAAGGGCACTTGTGAATACATTGGGCTCAATTAAATCTTCCAGAATATCTCTCCAGCTTAAGATCCTTAAATTAACCACATCTGCAAAGTAACAGTTAACATATAAGCTAACCATTACATATTACAGAGGGCAAACTAACTTTGTGCCCTGGGGAGAAGGAAATTGGTTTGGAGAGCAGGTTTCCAATTTCTATAGTAATAGTAAAAGCAATGGCTATTGTATAGTGTGAACTTACTCTTTATTAATATATTTCCTATATGGTATATATGTAAATATATCACTATGCAAATATATATATATGCATATATATATACACATACATGTATGTATATATACCAAATTAGTATATATACTAGTATATAATAAATAGCATACTGTATATGCTAAACACTTTATATGCATTATATGAATTCATTCAACAATTATGTGAGTAAAGTACTGCTATTTTTTTTTTTTTTTGTCTTTTTGCTTTCTCTAGGGATTCTCCTGTGGCATATGGAGGGTCCCAGACTAGGAGTCTAATCAGGGCTGCAGCCCCCAGCCTATGCCACGGCCATAGCAGCTCAGGATCCGAGCCAAGTCTGTGACCTACACCACAGCTCACTGCAACACTGGATCCTTAACCCACTGAGCAAGGCGAGGGATTGAACCCGCAACCTCATGGTTCCTAGTCAGATTCGTTAACTACTGCCCACGACGGGAACTCCAAGTACTGCTATTTCTAATTTACTAAGGCAGGAAAGTGAAGCTCAGAAGATTTAAATACTTGTCCAAAGTATCAAGGTTAGTGTTGAAGCTGGAATGAAATCCAGTCTGCCTGATTCTAAAACCCACCTCTCTTTATCTCTACAAGGAAGACATTGTCAACAGAGAATGTCACTGTCAACACGAGATACTACTGGAGGATAATATAGGTGCCTTTATCCCAAAGCAGAGCTTCAAGGATAACTTCAGAGAGGTCTCGATACAGGGACTGTAGTGATTCTCAGGTGCTGACCCTTACTTCCCTGGCACTCCAACCTCTCCCTGTCTCTTGAATTGTGTCTCCTTCCTGCTCTTGGAAACCCATTAGCTGACATATCCACTTCCTTATCTTTCCTAGCAGTGCAGGAATCTGTGTACTACTAATAATGACAATAGTAATAATAATGTAAGATTCAGGTCAGGAGGAATTCAAAAGACAGAAATGCAAGGCAGGGATCAGGGCTGGCTCCAATAGTCAGCAGGTCCCTGACAAAGGGCCTAAATGACTGCCCTTTTAACACACCTTTCTGAGACAGCCCCACCTGGCCCTCACGTATGGCACATATCAGAATGCATATGGCATCTCTTTAGCAAAGAGACTATGATTTGTATCTACCCCCCAAAATCCTGGCTTCTGTATGGACTCTCTCATTTTGCAGAAACTACGTTAATATGCTGTCCCATGGATGACCCAAATGACCTTTTTCTGAGAAACATCAAAGTGAGCCATTGTGGTTTTCCCCTGACCAGCATCAAGACGTGGTAATAATTTTTTCTTTTACTTTTTCACGGTGAAAAAGTTAACCATTCCTGACTTTCTCATAATGTCTTTGCTATGGACAGGAGATGACAGAGTGATACGATTTAGCAAAATAAAATTATTAGGGCATCTTATTTTTAATAAAACGCCTTGTTGCAGGAATCTCCCTATCTTCACCTGAAAAAGATGATCTATGTGTTTCAGAAATTTCAAATATGTTTGAAACACCCACTTGTTTAAATTCATAGTCAGATATTTCAGTTACCTGATTAGCAAAGCCTAAAGTCCTCAGTGCTTTTACATGAAATCTTTCAGAGGCCACCACTGAAAAACATTTGTATGCAAAGCAGCTGTAACACAATGCAGTAGACAGAGCCCTTTAGCTTAAGGTCAAATTTTTCATCATGCATGTATTCAACACATATTCAGTAAAGACCTAATCTTTATCCAGCACCATGCCAGATGATGCTGAGTTCTTGTACCACCCTCGGTAATAATTAGCAGTGTGAAACTGAGAAACACACAACTTCCTAAGCCACAGCATTCTGACCTCTCCAATGGGTATAATATTTGTCCAAGTGTATTCGAAAATTTGTTGGGCATTTCACAGAAGGTAATATATTGGACATCTCTTTTTGCATAATAAAAAATGATTCCATTAGCATTTATTAGTCATATAAATGTGATGATCTTTACTTTCAATTCAAACATACTTAGTGTATATAGTCTTCAAAATTGATGAAAAAGAACTTACTTTCTCAGCAAAGATTCTGTAAAAATCATTGTTCCTCTACTTCCTCACTGTGATGGCCATGAGGTTTTCTACACTAATTTCTTAATGACCTGTAGGGTAAGTCATTACAATGTAAATGTCTTTCTGGGCTACAGGGCACAATACGTACAAAACTAGTGTTGCCAGCACAGGAATGCAATACTCATGAATGTATAATGTGCAGCTATTCACCTCTGACGTGTTTAAGTATATGCGTGTTGAATTTCCTGGCAAAATTACCGAGAGTACAAATTATTTCAATTAAAAATAAACATGCTTTTCATGAAATTAATTACACGTTACATTTAGATTTAGACATTGCCTGGTGAAATATGGTTGTAAACACAGCTATTAAAACTGCATTAAGAAAACTCAGCCTACCCAAATCTCTCTCTCCAACCCATGTTTGAAACTTTGCATTAAAGAATTGATTAACTTTTCTTTCTCTACCAGATAACGCTATTTATAAAAGCAGTGGCATGTTCATGTACATTGAATCGAATCTTCTAGGTAAAATACTGATTGATGGAATGGTGCGCATTTCACTGGGTAGAACATTGGGAAAGAATTTAATACATAAACATGTCTCTTCCCAAGTGTGTAATATATCTGTGTCCACAGACTCATAGCATTGGAAGGAACCGTGGGTTTAATGTAGCCTGAACAACCCTTAGGTGATTGATTTTTCCCTTACAACTTACTTGAATACATGCAAAGTAATGACCATCCATCTTTAAACTTCCTAGCATGGAGGAGGTCATTGCTGCTCAAGGTGGCACATTCTATTATGGGTAATTGTCTTTGTTTCATGTTCTTCTAAATTTTTTTAAAAAAATATATTTAGCTGAAACAGAGATAGGCTCAAAGATAAACAAACAGGTATTAAGAAATGCATAGTTCTTATCTTCCGGAAGTTTAGAAGCTAGATCAAAAATATGAAAAACAATTGTGAATTTCTAGCAAATTAATTATTTTGTCTAGCTACAAGTGTGAAGATGATTATACAAAGACAAAATAAATTTATTTTTAAATTGTATTTTTATAAATTATAGGATGCCTTCTTCCAAAGTATTTATCACTTAAAACATAGTTCTAGGAATTCCCTCATGGCTCAGTGGGTTAACTCTCTGACATTGTCACTGCTGTGACTCAGGTTCAGTCTCTGATCCAGAAACTTACACAGGCCTTGGGCTTAAGCCAAAAAAAAAAAAAAAGAAAGAGAAAGAAAAGAAAATATAGCTCTAGGAGTTCCTGTCCTGGTGCAGCGGAAAAGAAAAGAATCTGATTAGGACCCATGAGATTTCGGGTTCAGTCCCTGGCCTTGCTCAGTGGGTTAAGGATCTGACGTTGTCATGAGCTGTGGTGCAGGTCGCAGATGCAGCTGGGATCTGGCATTGCTGTGGCTGTGGCATAGGTCAGGAGCTGTAGCTCTGATTTGACCCCTAGCCTGGGAACCTCCATATGCCACAGGTGCGGCCCTAAAAAAAAGAAAAAAAGAAAAGAAAATATAGTTCTAATTGCCTAATTATTAGAGGATATACATATGTGCACACTAATATGAATAGTTTTCCTGAAATCAAAATTATAAACAAATTTGCAGAACATTGTAACATTTATATGAAATATCAAATAATATTTAGATAACATCACGTATACTATGGAAAAATAATATAAATCATCCTTGAATAACCAGCTTTTCTACAGTGATTAGATCACTTTTGACCATTAGAGTGTGCACAACCTACAGAACAGTTCCTCACACTTCACCTCTCAGACTATAGGAAATTATTTTCTGTGATAAATAACCTCCCTGGCTCTATAATTTTTGAACAAATTAGTACACTTAAAGTGATTTGGAGAGAAATAGAAGTTTAATTTAAATTATCAGCTCCCAATTTAAGTAATCTTAAGACTAACCTTTATGAGTTAAAGCAAAATTACAATTAGATCTCTAATAATAGAAATGCATCAGAAAATACAAAAACTTACCTGACTATTGCTGTCTAATTTCTGAGTTGAACCAAGACATTCTAAAGTATTTTTAGCAATTTTTTATTTAGAACTTACTTGAAAACATAGAAAGAATAAAGGAATATAACATTTTTAGGAGGAATAATTGGAATTTATAGTAAAATAAGAACAGATGTGAAATAAGGAAGATTTCAATATGATGATCATAGGTCAATAAAAATAGTCTCAACACATGTACTTATTTTAGACTTTCATTTGTTTAATATATTAGGATCTGATTCATTACGACTTTTTTCTTTTTGCTTTTTAGGGCCTCACCCATGGCATATGGAAGTTCTCAGGCTAAGGGTCAAATTGGAGATACAGCTGCCAGCCTACACCACAGCAGCCACAGCAATGCAGTATCTGAGCTGCATCTGCGACCTACACCACAGCTCATGGCAACGTTGGATCCTTAACCCACTCAGCAAGGCCAGGGATCGAACCCGAAACCTCATGGGTCCTAGTCAGATTTATTTCCACTGTACCATGATGGGAACTCCTGTTATGACTTTTTTTAAGCTAATGTTATTGAGATACGATTAACATGTTATTCAATTTACCTAAAGTGTACAATGAAATGGTTTTCCCAGTACATTCAGAGGGTTGTGTGACTTCTCTCACATTCTTTTTCTAGAACATTTTTGTTACCCCAAATAGAAACCCTGTACCCATTAGCAGTCAAACTCCATCTTCCCTCCAAGCTCAAGACAAATAATATTCCACATTCTGAATGTAGATTTGCTTTCTGGACATTTCTTGTAAAGGGATTCATACAATATGTGTTCTTTTGAAACTGACTTCTTTCACCTACAACATTTTGAAGATTTATCAATTCAGTAGCATGTACCAGTACTTCATTCATTTCTATTATTCATCGCAATCAAGATTATACCACGTTTTATCCAAATCAGTTGATGGACATTTGGATGTTTCACATTTTGTCTGTTAATACGAATGCTCTATAGGGAGTTCCTGTTGTGACTCAGTGGAAATGAAACTGACTAGCATCCATGAGGATGTAGGTTCAATCCCTGGCCTTGCTCAGGGGGTTAAGGATCTGGCATTGCTGTGAGCTGTGGTGTAGGTCGCAGATGCAGCTTGGATCCTGCATTGCTGTGGCTGAGGTATAGGCTGGGGTAGCTCTGATTCACTGGGAACTTCCATATGCCTCTGGTGTGGCCCTAAAAATACAAAAAAAAAAAAAGAAAGAAAGAGGCTACTACTGCTATAGCCATTCATGTAGGCATTTTTGTGAGGACATTTATTTACATTTATCTTGGGTATATACTAGGAGTGGAACCGATGGTTCGTATGGTAAATTATTTATTTATTTATTTATTTATTTAGTCTTTTTGCCATTTCTAGGGCCTCTCCCTCAGCATGAAGAGGTTCTCAGGCTAGGGGTCCAATCGGAGCTGTAGTTGCCGACCTACGCCAGAGCAACAGCAACGTGGGATCTGAGCCACTTCTGCAACCTACACCGCAGCTCATAGGCAAAACTAGATCCTTAACCCAGTGAGCGAAGCCAGGAATCAAACCCACCACCTCATGGTTCCCAGTCGGATTCGTTAACCACTGCGCCGCAACGGGAACTCCGGTAAATTCTAATGTTTAACATTTTGAGAAATGGTCAAATTGTTTTTCAAGGCTGCTCTATTATTTCGTGTTTCACTAGCAATGTATAAGAATTCTAATTTCCCCTTGTTTTGTCAATATGTTTTTATTTGCCTTTTATTTTAATGACCCTAATGGGTAGGAGATGTTATCTCACTGTGTTTTGAAATTCCTTTTTACCTAATGACTTGTAATGTGGAGCATCTTCCTTTTTGTAAAAGGTCTTTACACGTTCTGAACAGACGTCTCTGATCAGATAATGACACGTAAATATTTTTTTTTCTAATCTGTGTGTTGATTTTTAATTTTTTTTTTTTTTTTTTTTTTGGCTTTTCTGGCCCAATTGCAGCAACAGCTGTTCTTGCAATTAATTGCTAGTGTGTTGATTCCCAGGGTTGAAGGGTAAATGGCTTGGTGTGCTTGCGATGATTTGAAAGTTTTTCCCTGTGGGTAGGGAGGAAGACGGCTGACACTCAGGCCTCCTGTATACCCTGCAAGGCAATGCTTCCATACACAGCTTCACCACAGAAATCAGCCTGTCGCACTCTCCAAGGCCTCATTTTGAGCCACTCCCCTTGCTCTGTAATGCTGAGGTCTGAGTAAATAATAGAAAGAAGGATGAAAAGCTGACTGGGAAGAGGTTTCGCTGTCTTGATGGTGTCATTTTCAAAACAAAATTTTAATTTTTATAACGTCTTATTGTTCTATTTTTAAATGGTGTCATTTGTGCTTTCGGTGTAGATTTTCGAAAGGCTTTGTCTCATCTGAGGGCATGACGATTGACTCCTATATTTTCTTTTAAGAGTTTCACCTTTTTTTATCTCCTATATTTAGGTCACTGATCATTTTTAAGTTTTGTGCATGGGATGTTGAAATAAAATTTATATTTTAAGGCAAGGAAATTTAAATGTAAAGTTCTTTCTGTCTGTTTGGGCCTCCTCCTTGCTCCCTAATCTGCAGTGTGCATCTGTATTACACATTCATTAGAGCTCTTCGAAGATGGGGGTGCCTGCTCAATGTTAAAGATCCATTTTTTTTCTGACTCTAGCAATATAACTTAAAAGAATAGCTTTTTTTTCTCAACTTTGTAAGGAGTCATGCTGACTTGCTACTCACTTTGCTGTGTGTGTGCTTACCTGGATTCTGTCTCTCCGTGAACTTTATGTAAAATATCAGTATGGGAGTTCCTGTCGTGGCGCAGTGGTTAATGAATCCGACTAGGAACCATGAGGTTGCAGGTTCGGTCCCCGGCCTTGCTCAGTGGGTTAAGGATCTGGCGTTGCCATGAGCTGTGGTGTAGGTTGCAGAAGTGGCTCGGATCCCTCATTGCTGTGGCTCTGGCGTAGGCCAGTGGCTACAGCTCCGATTAGACCCCTAGCCTGGGAACTTCCACATGCTGCGGGAGCGGCCTAAGAAATAGCAAAAAGACAAAAAAAAAATATATATATCAGTATGTCATTTTCATGTATGATCCTTTGACTAGAAAATGTAAATGACTGTGCTATGACTTCTAACAGGCAGAACAGTTCTCAGAGCTTTCTGAAAGTCTGTCTCCTGGATTATAACCCTTAGTTTGGCCAAAGTAAAATTCCCCTTTTCCTTCCTTGAACAAAAGAAAAGGATCACATCCACTTTTCATGTGAATATACAGTTTTCCCAGAAAAGTTTATTGAAAAAACTATCATTTTCATATTTAAGTGTCTCAGTGCTGTCAAAAAATGAATTGAACAAAATATAAATGTTTATGTCTGGACTCTAAATTCTATTCTATTAGTCTATATGTCTAAAATTATGCTAGTGCTATATTGTCTTGATTAATGTGGCTTTTTTTTTTAATCTTTTTTAAGGCTGCACCTGCGGCATATGGAAGTTCCCAGGCTAGGGGTCCAATTGGAGCTGTAGCTGCTGGCCTACGCCACAGCCACCGCAGCACAGGATCCAAGCCACGTCTGTGACCTATACCACAGCTTGTGGCAGTGCCAGAGTCTTAACCCACTGAGTGGGACCAGGGATTGAACCTGCGTCCTCATGGATACTAGTCAGATTCGTTTTGCTGAACCATGACAGAAACTCCTAATACAGCTTCTCATAGTAAGTTTTAAAATTTGGAATTATACATCCAATTTTATTAACAATTTTAAGATTATTATGGCTTCTCTACTTACTAAAATTTCCATATGAATTTTAGGATCTGCTTGTTAAATTTTGCCAAAAGTCAGCTATGATTTTGATAGATATTGTGTTCACACCATAGATTAATTTGGGTAGTATTGCTATTTTAACAATATCAATATTAAGTGTTCTGACCCAGGAACATGGAATGTGATGACATTTATTTTGGTATTCTATAATTTGTTTTAACTTTTTTTTCCCAAATTTTCAAGGTAAAAGACTTACAGCATTTGTTACTTTTATTCCTACATATTTTGTTCTTTTCAAGCCATTATCAATGTAATCACTTTCTTCATTTCATTTTTAGATTCATCACTGTGAGTAAATAGACATATAGTTAATTTTTTTTTTCTGTCTTTTGTCAGGGCCACACCTGTGGCATATGGAGGTTCCCAGGCTAGGGGTAGAATCAGAGCTGCAGCCACTGGCCTACGCCAGAGCCACAGCAATGCCAGATCCGAGCCACGTCTGCGACCTACGCCACAGCTCACAGCAACGCCAGATCCTTAACCCACTAAGCAAGGCCAGAGGTCAAACCTGCAACCTCATGGTTCCTAGTTGGATTTGTTTCTGCTGAGCTGAGACTGGAACTCCCTTTCTTTCTTCTTTTTTATTAATTAATTAATTTATTTATTTATTTATTTTAGTTAATTTTTCTAAAACAATCTTGCATCCTACAAGCTGGCTGAACTTATTTATTAGTTACATAAATCGCCCCCTATGGATTCCTTAGAGTTTTCTACATGCAAAATCATTTCATCTGCAAGAGGAAATAACTTTACTTATTTTCCAATCTGAATGCCATTTAATTCTCTTTCTTGTTTATTCTCCCAGGATAGAATTTCTGGTACAATATTGACTAGAAATTGCAAGAGCAGATATTCTTGTCTTATTCCAGATCTTAGGGTGCAAGCACTCAATCTTTTGCAATTAAGTTTGATGTTACATGGAGTTTGTTAATATTGTTAATCTTTAAAAAAAAAAAAAACAACTTTTTGGTTTCATTGATTTTCTCTACTATTTGTCATTTCTTATTTATTTATTTATTTTTTTGGTCTTTTTGCTGTTTCTTTGGGCCGCTCCCGCGGCATATGGAGGTTCCCAGGCTAGGGGTCGAATTGGAGCTATAGCCCCCGGCCTATGCCAGAGCCACAGCAACGCTGGATCCGAGCCGCGTCTGCAACCTACACCGCAGCTCAGAGCAACGCTGGATCGTTAACCCACTGAGCAAGGGCAGGGACCGAACCCGCAACCTCATGGTTCCTAGTCGGATTCGTTAACCACTGCGCCACGACGGGAACTCCTATTATTTGTCATTTCTTTATTTTACTTACACTGTAATATCTATTATAATATTTTGCCCAATTTTACTTTATTTTTTTATTTTTATTTTTGGTTTTTAGGGCCACACTTGCCAGCATGTGGAGGTTCCCAGGCTAGGATTCCAGTCGGAGCTACAGCTGCTGGCCTACGCCACAGCCACAATAATGCCAGATCTGAGCTGCATCTGTTAACATATACCACAGCTCACAGCAATGCCAGATCCTTAACCCACTGAGCAAGACCAGGGATCGAACCTGAAACCTCATGGTTCCTAGTCAGATTTGTTTCTGCTGTGCCACAAAGGGAACTCCCCCAATTTTACTTTGGTTTGCTTTCTTTTTTTCCATTTTCTATAGGTAGCATAGTGAAGTTATTGATCCTAGATTTTTAAAATTATTATTATAGAATTTATGGCTATATATTTCCTTCTAAGCACTATTGATATATATTTGTTGTTGTTTTTATTGTTATTATTATTATTAGTCTCAAAGCATTTTGATTTTCACTTGTGAGTTCAGGGACCTATTGGTTATTTAAAAGTTTATTGTTTTATTTTCATAAATTTCTTAATTTCTAAAATTTCCTTCTCTTACAGATTTCTAATTTTATTCTATTGTGGTGAACAAGCTATTATATATGATGTCAATCATTATAAAATTATTGAGGCTTAATACGTTGTCTAAAAGAGAAACTTAAAAATACACAGAGGAGTTCCTATTGTGGTGCAGTGGAAGCAAATCCAACTAGGAAGCATGGGGTTTTGAGTTCCATCCCTGGCCTCACTCAGTGGGTGAGGATCTGGTGTTGCCGTGAGCTGTGGTATAGGTCGTAGACATGGCTCAGATCTTATTTTGCTCTGGTTGTGGCATAGGCCGGCAGCTGTAGCTCTGATTCGAACCCCAGCCTGGGAACCTCCATATGCTGTGGGTGCAGCCCTAAAAATTAAAAAAAAAGGGGGGGGGAAGGGAAAGAATACCAATATATGATAATTAAAATATAAGGCAAAAAATATAATGGATGAATAAGAGTATTATATGCTGATAAAAGGAACAATAGAGCAAGAAGATATAACCAGCAAAAACATGTATGCCCCTAACAACACAACCTTAAAATGTACAAAGAAATAACTGAAAAAAATTTCAGGGAGAAATGGGTAAATCAAATTATTGTTAAAAGATTTTGACTACATCTTTCAGAAATTGATAGGCCAAGCAGATATGAAATACACATTCTGAAATTTTGAAAAGTGCAATTAGTAAGCTCAAGCTATGAATTATATATAAAGCTCAGCACTCAAGGAATACTTTAATAATAACTGTTAGATTAAACTATGTGAAAATGTCATTAGTCGAGAATTTTTTACCTATAGAAATGGTAGTTTCATATTATTCCTCCTAGATTGTCAAAAGGAGTAAACCAGCCAGTGTTTAGAAAGCAAAAAAATAATAAATAAATAAAATAAAATAAAATAAAATTATTGAGGCTTGTTTTATGGTCTTGTTTTATTATTTGGTCTATCCTTGGGATGTTACATATTCATGTGAGGAGAATACTTGTTTTTCTGTTGTTGGGTGGACAGTTCAATAGAAGTGTCTTAGGTGTCTTAGGTCTAGTGGGTTTCTAGTGTTTTTTAAATCCTCATTTTCCTATTCACCTTCTACCTATTATTAGAATTGGGGGTTATTAATGTGTCCAAATCTTGCTGTTGATTTGTGTGTGTTTCCCGTCAATTCTGTCAGATTTACTTCACACATTTGGGGCTTTGTTGTTAGTGCATATATATAATATATTATAATTATTATGTTTTCTGGTGGATTAACTCTTTTTCACACTCAGGGGTCCTATTTTATTTCCTGGATTTTTTTTTCTTTTTAAAGTCTATTTAGTCAAAAATGAGTATAGCCACTCCAGCTCTCTTATGGTTGCTGCTTCGAGAACTTTAAATACATTTATTTTCTCATTTTCTTTTTTGATGCTATTTTTAGCATACACATGCCATATATATATATGTTACAAATACAATAATACTCAGTTATAATTATTACTTAATATGATCTCTGTCTTTTAAGAAAACTGAGAGACAAATGGAAAACAGGTGTACACCCAGTGTTATTAGCCTCTCTCACTTCAGGCAGATCTTCCTCCTTAGAAAGGATGCTCAATGGGCGAAATCAACTCCAGAACGCTGGGATGCACTGCCTGCAATAGAACTTTTGCCACAGGGAACTGATGGGAGGGATGAGAGTCAGAAACACTGACAATCCCTTTCTTCCAGCAAGAAACTACAACACTAGACTAGGAGCTGGGGATGAAAGAACCTATTCCTGGCACACAAGACCAGAGGGAAACGTCTGTCACTCTAGGCTAGGGGGTGTGGAGTAAATTGATGGTAGCTGAAATGTCACACACTTGCTGTTCTTAACAAGGTTTTGTAGATTTTCTATGGTGAACATTTCTGCATTTTCTGTATGCCCTTAGGGCAATTAATTAGGAATATAAACTAAAGGTTATTGTATTCTTTTTAATTTTTTTGTGTGTGCTAATCATTTTTTTTTCCCCTGAGGAGAATGTCTGATGGACTCACATCGCTGTTCCAGAAGTCTTGCCCGAGAAAGTTCTCTGTTTCTTTGACCTGCCACGTTCTTAAGTTTGCCTCTTTCCACTGGCAGATCTTCTGTGCCACCAACCCACAGTTTCAGATTTGCGCAGGTGTCCACTTTTCTGGAGTGACACCTTCACTGTAGGAACTGAGCCCCAGGTGGGACTGTAACCCCTCATGTCTGCTTCAGTGAGGACCTCTTTTACCCACAGCCATCCCTGCATTTTTCTTTCTCATGACTTCACTTCTTATAGTATGTGGGACTCCCTTACATAGAAGCTCCTTTAACTGTTTCTTGTGTAACATGACTTTTTAGTTTGCAATAACAACTATTCTGCTATGAATGAAGCTCCTTTAACTGTTTCTTGTGTAACATGATTTTTTAGTTTGCAATAACAACTATTCTGCTATTAATGATGCTCCTTTAACTGTTTCTTGTGTAACATGACTTTTTAGTTTGCAATAACAACTATTCTGCTATGAATGAATTCCTATTTGTCAGTGTCTCTCTTTAGGTGTGGTGCCCAATCTCATATCACACTCTAGGTGTCATCTGAAAAGCAAGACAGAAATTGATCCTAACACCTCATCTGTTTAAAAAAAAAACAAAAACCTCTTTGAAATCTCTTCTTGTGACTTCTTTTCACAGTTAACCCAGAAAGCTATACTGCTAGCTAAAACAACACATCCCTTTTTTGTTTGTGGTATTCTTTTCAGTATCATCCTCTAAACTTCACTTAGTATCATCAGAAAAGAGTCTTTATTACATATCTACTACATCAGGAGTCTAGGAGGTCATAGTTTTGCCAAAGTTGTAGCTTTTTCTGCCTAGATTAAGTTGTCTCTTTGTTTGGCAGATGGCCAGTTAAACTTTTAAAAGGCTGCTCACGTTTTGTGTGTGTGTGTGTGTGTGAGTGTGTTGTATTTTGTTTTGTTTTGTTTTTAGGTTCCCAGGCTAGGTGTCATGGTTCCTAGTCGGATTCGTTTCCGCTGAGCCATGATGGGAATCCAAGGCTGCTCAAGTTTTAACCTTGATTTCTTTTGCCTCATGTTGCCGTTGCTCTCGGTACTCTGTGTTGACACATGGTCCTCCTATGGTGCATTAACAGACTGTTCTTACATCCGGTTCCATGCAGATATTGCCTCTATCCCTTTCCTCTTATATTATGTCTGGTTATTTTAATTTATTTTTAAATTTTTTATTATAGTTGATTTAAAATGTTTTGACAATTTCTGCTCTACAGCAAAATGATCCAAATATATATATATATATATATATATATATATATATATATGTATATATATACACACACATTCTTTTTCTCATATTTTCTTCTATCGTGTTCTAATATAAGTCCCTGTGCTATACAGCAGGTCAACAGGTTATTTTTAATTAGTGGTTAAGTTTAAAATAATCTCACTTAATGAACTCATACTAGCTTGTGAATGAATAACAAATTTATCTTCTTCCAAATGTTATACTTATTTGTTTATTTCTAACAGATAGATAGCACATAAACAGGATTCAGAGGCTGTCAGGTCACTTTATCTTGTCACATCATTTCAAGATATCACATAAATGAGAGGTCGCTTCACTTATATATGATTAAAGTGCTAACCATAGGGACATTATTGATAATTACTATTTTTCTGACACTATATAATTTATAAAGCATATTAGTCATTATTATTGCATTTGATCTTAAATTATCTTGTGAAGTAGTATCATTATCATCACTGGCATGTTACTAGTCTATTTATTTAGAAAGGAGTGTGTGTGAAATTAAATTTGCAGCATTGCTCCTGTTTTATTGCAGTCACAATGTAGGGGATACTGAATGACTTGGCTGAAATTATCTGCATATAATCACATAATCTATATTTCCTATATTGAAAATTATCTTCTCATTGAAGAGCTTCAGAATCTTTTTTCTTTTTATTTTTTGGGGGTCTATTTTAGAGCCCCACTCATGGCATATGGACGTTCCCAGGCTATCTGTTGAATTGGAGCTGTAACTGCTGGCTTTTGCCACAGCCACAGCAACACCAGATCCAAGCTGCGTCTGCGACCTACACCATAGCTCACAGCAATGCCAGATCCTACACCCACTGAGCAAGCCAGAGATCTAACCCGTGTTGGCATGAATACTAGTCGGATTCGTTACTGCTGACCCACAATGGGAATTCCCTTGAAAATCTGATTTTAAAATGTTCTTGCTATTTTATAAAGACAAATGAACTAATAACTTATAAGGAGCCAAGTGATGCAGTATTGCTAGTAATGTCATCTCTTCCCCGCCCCCCAAACTTGGGGGAGAATTATGAAGTAAGTGTCCACTTGCCCTATGATAGGAAATGAAATTAGCTTGGGTGATAAAATTTCAGACTCATGTTCACCCTCTTCCAACACCACTGAATTTTTAATGGGCTGTTTTTTAATTGCTTCTTCAGCTGTGCAAAGAGTGTGGGAGTGAGAGGTGAGGAGAAAAAAAAGAATGTGAGATGTTGAAAAATGGTTTCTTTGGATAGTGTTATAAAATGGTAATCATTATTTAAATGTTAAAAAAGAATTGAAGTAGCACTATAATAACATATTCTGTTTTACCAAAAACTTTCCGTGTAAAACACTCTACCAGAATTAATTTACTCATTCACCATGGTTTTAGGCTGGAGGTACAATATTTGCATTAAGATTTGGTCACTAACTTCAATTGCCTCACTGTCAAGTGGTAGGGACATATAACCAACTGATTCTACTGAATGTTAACTAGAGGCCTTGGTTAGAATTCTTCAGTCCATTATTTTGTGTTATTCCAGAAGGTAATATGCATAGGAACATACAACAGGTGTACTTTAGAAGAAAAAGGAATCTGTGTATATTTTAACACTGTTTATGCTCTGTGATGAACAAGGCAAACTCTTCTTTAACTTTCTTACACTTGGAATAAATGTAAAATCAGGAATTGCATTTTGGTGTGTGTTTTGTGTGTGTGTGTTTAACTCTCAAATACTTAGATTGTCTATTTCTCCAAACCTAATTAGGATTTTAAGAATGTGTGCATGAGCACCTGAGATGTTCCATTTCAAAGAACTTGGAAATAAAGATCAAGGTGCTGTTTTTTGTTATTTAGACAATTAATTTAACTTATTATCGAGAGGGTTAGATATGTTTAGGCAGATCTCAGTGATATTGCTTATTCAGTTCCAGACAACAGCCATAAAACATATATAAGAATTAAAGCAAGTTACGAAGTTGTTTTGGTTTCCCAGTGCATATAAAAGTAAGGTTTATACTGTACTGTGGTGTATTAAGTGTGCAATAGCATTATGTCTAAAAACAACATACATACATTATTTAAAATATTTTATTGTTAAAGATGCTAGCCATTATCTGAACCTTCAGTGAACTGTACTCTTTTTGCTAGTGGACGATTTTGCCCTGATGTTTTGGCTACCGACTGAGTGTGACAGTTGCTGAAGTTTGGGTTGGCTGTGGCAACTTCTTAAAACCCACCAATAATTAAATTAAAATTTTTATTTTGGATTTACTGTTCCTTTCAGGAATGATTTCTCTGAAGCATGCAATGTTGTTTCATAGCATTGTGCCCACATGGAATTTCTTACAAAATTGGAGTCAACCCTCTTAAACCCTGCCACTACTTTATAAACTAAGTTTATATAATATTCTGAAATGTTAGTTGTCCTTTCAACAATCTTCATAGCATTTTTACCCTGAGTAGTCTCCATTTCAAGAAAGCACTTTCTTTGCTCATCATAAAAAGCAATTCCTCATCTGTTCAATTTTATCATGAGATTGCAGAAATTCAGTCACACTTTCAGCCTCCACTTCTAGTTCTCTTACTACTTCTATCATCTCTGCATTTAGAGCCAAGGCTTCAACCTCTCAAAGTCATCAATGAGGGTTAGAGTCAACTTTTTCCAAATTCTGTTTAATGTAGATATTTTTACCTTTTCCCATGAATCACAAAAATTCTGACTGGCGTTTAGAATGGTGAGTGTTTTCCAGAAAGGTTTTTTTTGTTTTGTTTTGTTTTGTCTTTTTGTCCTTTTTTTAGGGCTGCACCTGCAGCATATGGATGTTCCCAGGCTAGGGGTCTAATTGGAGCTATAGCTGCCGACCGACACCAGAGCCACAGCAACACCAGATCCGAGCCACATCTGTGACCTACACCGCAGATCACGGCAACGGCAGATCCTTAATCCACTGAGCGAGGCCAGGGATCGAACCCACAACCTCATGGTTCCTAGTCAGATTCGTCAACCACTGTGCCACGAGGGGAACTCCATTTTTTTTTTTTCCAGAAAGTTTTCAATTTACTTTATCCACATCCATCAGAGGAATTGCTAGCTACAGCAGCTATAACCTGGAAAATATATTTCTTAAATATTAAGACTTGAAAGTCAAAGCTCTTCCTTTATCCTTGGGTTGCAGAAAAGATGTTTTTTCACAGCATGGAAACAACATGAATTTTGATGTATATCTCCATTAGAGCTTTTAGGCAACCAGGTACATCGTCAATGAGCAGTATTATTTTTAAAAGCATCTTTTCTTCCGGAAGTGGTTCTCCACAGTGAGCTTAAAACACTCAGTAAACCATGTTTTAAACAGATGTGCTGTCATCCAGGCTTTGTTATTTAATTTCAGGCAGAGTAGATTTAGCTTAACTCTTAAGGACTCCAGGATTTTCATAATGGCAAATGAGCATTGGCTTCACCTTCAAGTCACCAGTTGCCTTAGTCTTGAACAAGGGAGTCAGCCTATCTTTTGAAGCTTTGACGCCCAGGCATTGACTTCTCCTCTCAAGTCTGAAAGTCCTAGGTGGCATCTTCTTCTAATACAGGGCTGTTTTATCTGCTTTGAAAATCAGCAGTTTAGTGGCGCCGCCTCTACTGGTTATCTTGTGAATAACTTGTAGCTTCTACACCTTCCCTTCCTGCTTCAGCTTGCACATGGAGGCAACTTCTTTCTGCAAACCTCATGAACCCACCTTGGCAGTGTCTTCACCTCTCTCAGCCTTCATAGAACTGAAGAGAATCCGTGTCTTGCTCTGGGTTAGCCTTTAGCTTAAGGGACTGTCGTGGCTGGTTTCATCCTCTGTCCAGATCATCAAATCCTTCTCCACATATTTCAATTAGGCTATTTTACTTTTCTATCATTTCCGTGTTCTCTGTACTAATGCTTTTTAATTTCCTTTAAGAACTTTTCCTTTGCAATCACAGCTTGCCTGACTGGTGCAAGAAGCCTAGTTTTGACTTGTTTGGACTTTTGGCATGCCTTCCTCACTCAGATGAATTATTTCCAGCTTTCAGTTTGAAGTGAAAATTTCACTTGAACACTTCAATGTTTTTATGGTTGTTAATTGGCCTCGTTACAATATTGCTGCTACGTCCCAGGGAATAGGGAGGTCTGAGAAGAGAGAGAAATAGAACAGCACTCAATGGAGCAAGTGGAACACACACACATTTATCAATTAAATTCATGGTCTTCTATGGGCAGAGTTCATGGTATCACAAAACAATTACAATAGTAACATCAAAGGTCACTAATCACAGATAACAATCACAAAAAATTATATTATTAAATATAATTATAGTGAAAAATTTGAAGCATTTCAAAAATTACCAAAATGTGACACAGAAACACAGCACAGAGTGAGAAAATTGTTGATAAAATGGTGTCAATAGATTTCCTTGAATCAAGGTTGCCTCAAACCTTTTATTTTTTGGAGTTCCCGTGGTGGTTCAGTGGAAACAAATCTAACTAGGAACCATGAGGTTTCGGGTTTGATCCCTGGTCTCACTCAGTGGGTTAAACATCTGGCATTGCCATGAGCTGTGGTGTAGGTCGAAGATGCTGCTTGGGTCCTGCGTTGCTGTGGCTGTGGTGTAGGCCGGCAGCTGTAGCTCTGATTTGACCCCTCGTCTGGGAACCTCCATATGCTGTGGGTGTGGCCCTAAAAAGGAAACAAAAAAAACCCCCCAAAACCAAAACCTTTTTATTTTTATTTTTGTAAAAATGTAATATTTACAAAAGCCAGTAAAACAAAGTGCAATGAACAAGATATGAGTGAAACTTTGCTTGTCGAAGGTACACAATGACTCCGGTATTCCTAAAATGTTATCTTAATCTGATTGAAGTTTTTGATTCATCATAAGATTTTTAAAAAGACTTGTTAATTGGAATAGGGACTTAATAATGACAGTATGGAGAAAAGAGGGCCTGAAAGGCAAGTGTTGACAATGTCCATCAAAAACACTAGTCCAGGAGGTCCCATCTTGGCGCAGTGGTTAACGAATCCAACTAGGAACCATGAGGTTGCGGGTTTGATCCCTGGCCTTGCTCAGTGGGTTAAGGATCCGGCGTTGCCGTGAGCTGTGGTGTAGGTTGCAGACATGGCTCAGATCCCGCGTTGCTGTGGCTCTGGTGAGACTACAGCTCTGATTCGACCCCTAGCCTGGGAACCTCCAAATGCCATGGGAAACGGCCCTAGAAAAGGCAAAAAGACAAAAACAAAAACAAAAAACAAACAAACAAACAAAAAAAAAACACTATTCCATGAAGAAGCTGGCTAAGGAGGACATAGTATATTTTAGAAAAAGATTACCATTCAGATCTCATGTTCAGTCTGGAAAGTGAGTATGAATTAAATGTTAAAACATTCTATGACTGTATAAAGTATTCTGCTTTTGAAATTAGAGCTGCTTGAATTAAACTTGATTATAATATTTTATCACTTCATTTCGGGATTGCTGGGGAATCATTTCCTTGGGAAATAAATATTGGGAAATAAATCTTCCCAAATAATGTCCATTGTCCTTTCATTCATTTCTCCACTTCCCCCTGCTCCCCTCCCCCCTACTGTCCTGCCTAAAGACGTGTAATATGTTGATGCAGGACTATCAGATGATTAATTTAGTGACATCCTGAGCTGATGGAAAGGAAAGTAATAGCCACAATTTTTTCTGGATTTATAAAATGCAATCATTCCGCTAAGCGTTTTATATAAATAAGCTCATTTAATTTTCACCACAACCCTATGATAGAGGGGTTATTTTTCTCTATTCTGTAGTGAGGTTAGGTAACCTACCCCAAATCACAGTTATCAGATGTTAAAATTGTATTTAAATCCATATCTATCAGACCCCAAAACTTGGGATTTCAACACACTGCAGCATGAACTTGGAGTCTTCTTATAATTTAAATTTTATTATTCTATTTACACTTAACAATGATGATGACAAATGGAGTTGCTGCTTGGCACAACAGGATCAGCGTCATCTTGGGAGTGCTGGGACACGGCTTCGAACCCCAACACTGACAGTGAGTTGCCCTTCAGGTTAGGTCACGACAGCACATGCCATGGGGTGGCCAAAATGAAAGGGGAAAAAAAAAAAAAACAAAAAAAACCCAAAAAACAGTAATGATGACATAGGAGCCGAATTCTCTCTTCATTAAATTTATTGTCATACCTAATTCAAACTGCAGTAATGGAGCCAGAAAAGAATGTAGTGCTTGTTATCTCACAAGCTAGACTTTGGGGGCAAGGACCTACATTTTTACCTTAACTCTTCAAATGGAAATGGAAATATTCCTTGCGATAGACATTACAGACGATGTCTTCTGAGTGTATTTAATGGTCCTTTTTGTCCGAGTATGTCCTTGGGTAAAATTTCACAAGGAAAAAATGCTTTTATGTCTCCTTCCTTGATTTTAGTTATCTTGAAGTAAATACTGGAAAAAAATCTTATTTTTAGTTTATTCTGTCATTGCTAAATTCCATTTTCTGCATTATGTAAATCACATATACAAAATTACCATTTTATTGTGTTTCTTGCATATACTCTATCCTTGCTCCTTTTTTGTCTGCTTATTTCTTTAGCTATAAAAAACAAGGGTCTAGGGCTTCCATCATTGTCATAGATTTGTCTATTTCTCATTTTAACTGTCAATTTTTGTTTTATGTATATTGAATCTATGTGATTGTGTGCATACAGACATAGAATTTTATGTAATGTAATCTTTATGCAATGTCACTGTCTCTAGAAATTATTTTTTGCATTACTCTCTTCTGTCTAATATTAGTGTGCTTACTATGTTTGTTTTGGTTACTTCTCCATGTTTAAGACATATCTCTTTAAGCATACTATCTTCTTTTAGATTTTGTTTTGTTCTGTATTTTGACAATTTGTTAATCCAGACTGACAACAGTAACTTTTAACTTGGAGTTTTTATTCAATTTGTATCTAATATAACTACTGATGTAGTTGGGCTTATAGTTCTTATTTGTATTCACAAGAGTGATGTGTTTCATGATTTTTTTTCCTCTCCTTTATTAGCTTCCCCCAGATTAACCAAATATTTTCCTATCATTGTTTTCCCATACACTCATTTGTTGCATATCTATTTTTAGTAGTTTTTAATGGTTATATTTGAGATGAAACAAGTATTTTTTGACTTATTAGAGTCCAACGCAAATTATTACTTCATAACTTCCCTAATAATGTAGAATCCTAGGACACTTTCAATGCATTGACCTCTATTGAACCTTGGGTGTTAATATTGTCATGTATTTTTAATTTTCATATTTTTTCATTCGACAAGGGATTACAGTTATCATTGTGTGCAATTAAATTTTATTTTTAAAATATTTTTATTGAGGTATAGTTAATATACAAAGAACTGCACAAATGCCATGTGGACAATTTGATGAGTTTGGATATATGAAACATCCATGATACTTTCACAACAACAAGGTAATAGACACAACCAACCCTCCCAAAGCTTTTGATGTCCCTTCGTTTTTTATTTTTGTTTCAGAATTCGAGTATTCGTTATACTTCCAAATGTTTACTCTTCTCTTTGCACTTCATGCCTTCATTTAACTCAATGTTTTCCTCTGTGATCTTCTTTCTACCTGACGTTTTTCTTTACTGTATCTTTTGGTATAGGTTCGCTGGTCACCAATTCTCTCTTTTTGGCAGAAAACATATTAACTCCATCTAATCTCTGCAAAACATTTGTACTAGATACAGTATTCAAAATGGACAGCTATGTTTTTCTCAGAATTTTAAAGCTATGATTAAATATCTTATGACTTCTAATTGTTTCTGTTGAACCACTAGCTGATATCTTTTTGCTACCTTGAAATTAAAATCTCTTTTATCCTCTGCAATTTTTAAATCTTTTAATTGAAATAAAACATAAGTAAAGAAAAGTGCATATAACTCTGCTTTTAAAATTTTTTCTTTGTCTTTGGTTTATAGCAGTTTATGTCTGATGCATGTGTATAGGCTTTTTCTTTCCCTTTCTCTTTTTCTTTTCTTTCTTTCTTTCTTTCTTTCTTTCTTTCTTTTCTTTCCTTTCTTTCTTTCCTTCCTTCCTTCCTTCCTTCCTTCCTTCCTTCCTTCCTTCCTTCCTTTCTTTCTTTCTTTCTTTCTTTCTTTCTTTCTTTCTTTCTTTCTTTCTTTCTTCCTTTCTTTCTTTCTTTCTTTTTTTCCTTCCTTCCTTCCTTCCTTCCTTCCTTCCTTCCTTCCCTCCTTTCTTTCTTTCTTTCTTTCTTTCTTTCTTTCTTTCTTTCTTTCTTTCTTTCCTTCCTTTTTCTTTCATATTTATTCCGCTTGGGTTTTGCAGAGCTTCCGGAACTTACAGGTGATAGTTTTCATCAGTTTGGGGAAATTCTCAGCTTTCATTACTTGAAATATCTTTGCCCCATCACATCTCCTTTTTCCATTTGTGACTCTAAGAAAACTTATGTTTGACCTTTCATATTACCTGTATATCTCTAACACTACTTTCTGTATTTTACAATATTTTCAGTCTCTGGACATTTTCTTTGACTTGTCTTCCAATTTATAAATTCTGTTACCTATTACTTTTTATCCACTCTTAATCTCATATGCCATCCTGAGCTAAGAAATGGGATAGGAGCCTAGGGCTTCAGAGGGGACAGGGTGATTCGCAAGATAAGAAAAGCAGATCTTTGGTGATTAGAGCTTTGTTCTTCCATAAAGATAGGTCATTCAGGTAACAGCTCTTGGTAACAGCTCTTTTTCTGGGCCAGGAGCCCTATTTAATTCTCTAGGGTAGCTCATGAAGAGTTAAAATTATTTTCTTTAATCCATTTTTCTTAATTTTATTAACATTTTTTTGAAAACAAAATTTTATTTTTTTATTTTCAATTTATCCATTTAAAACAAAAAATTATTTGTTGATTTACAGTGTTGTATTAATTTCTGCTATACAGCAAAATAATTCAGTTATATATTCTTTTTCATAATCTTTTCCATTGTGGTTTATCACAAGCTATTGTATATAGTGCCTTGTGTTATCCAGTAGGACCTTGTTGCTTACGAGTCCACTTTTTTTTTTTTTTTTTTAATTTAAATTGCGAGGCAGGGAGCCAACCTGCATCCTTATAGAGAAAATATCAGGTCCTTAACCTGCTGAGACACAAGAGACACCCTCACCTGGGTTTTGATTGCCTTCAGTTCAAGATAGTTGGCACACCTAAATGACGCATTTGGGGGAGTCTCATTTTGAATTCCTTCAATACTTATTATTTCTATCAGAAAATGTTTTATATTAATTCCCCTAATATCAATCTAAATTATTTTATTTTTACTTCCTGTTTATCTCTTATTTTCAAAGATGTAAACTCCATAAAGGTAGGAAACTTATTCACCTTATTCATCGTTTTATACCCAGGACCTATTAGTATAGTGTCTGGAACAGAGTAAGTATTCATTAAATGTTGGGGAATAAATAAATGAAAAAAAAAGTTATTAAGAGAAATAGAAGCTTTGTACAATATATAAGAAAGAACGTCTCGCTGAAAATTTCAGTCCTACTCAACAAATTTGCATGAAGTGATCACAAATTTGGGGACAACAAAATGGAATAGCGTCACTTAGCAACTTTCCTATTCAGTGCAATTCTTATAAGTGTAATTAAAGATCAATGAACCAAGTGTTTAAAAGGCAGCCAACTTAATTGCCACAATTGCATGATTAGATGAATAATAAATGTGCTAATGATCGTATAATATTAAATATTCAACGTTGTTATCAAAAGTCAATTAAGAGATAATTATTAATCAGTAAGCCACAAAAATGAGAAGAATCCTCACTTTGGAAAACTTGTTGACAAGAAAAATAAAAATCCCAATATTCTGGCTCTTCAATTTTTAATAGTATATGTAAAGTATAGGGCGTATTCAATTTAATTAAGTTATATAGCAGCTTGCTACAATTTTTATAAGACCAGTGCTCTAACCCCTGAGCTTTGGAGCAGTTTGCTACTTTTTTTTTTTTTTTGTCTTTTTGTCTTTTTGCCATTTTCTAGGGCCACTCCCGCCACATATAGAGGTTCCCAGGCTAGGGGTCTAGTCAGAGCTGTAGCCAACAGCCTACACCAGAACCATAGCAACACAGGATCCGAGAGACATCTGTGACCTACACCACAGCTCATGGCAATGCCTGATCCTTAACCCACTGAGCAAGGTCAGGGATCGAACCCACAACCTCATGGTTCCTAGTCAGATTCGTTAACCACTGAGCCCCGATGGGAACTCCCAGTTTGCTACATTTTTTAAATTGCCATCATGTTGCAAAATTTAGTCCAAGAGACTGCAGCCTAGACTCGGTTTAAAAAACAGGTCTCAAGAGTGGCACTTCCCTCACATGTTCTTTCTCAACAAAACAATTTTCGAGAAGATTATTTTCTTTCCTTGTTTCTTTCTGCTCATTTTTAAGGTTTTAGTAGATTATTTGTATTGTTCATAAACTTGGAGCAGAGTTGAGAAATATGACTCTAACTATGGAATGAACATAAGTATAATGACTACAAATTCTATAATAAAAACCCTGATTATTTTTTACAATTTCAGCAAAGAGTTTTGCCTTATTTTCTCTTTCTCTTAAAAACATTAACTTCATTTTAGTTAAGGAACAGGTGAGTTTGAACTAGGAAATTTTAAAACAGTTGAATGTACCAAGGTGAAGGGTTACTCTGTTAAGATAATCTCTGCGAATAAAATTCAGAATATTTTGAATTTCAGCAAATTTGAATTTCATAGGAAGTTTGGCACCAGACTGAACACTAGGACAAGTCAAAATTTTCTCTTTAGGGTTTAAAAGACTTGAATTTGAGTGCCTTCAGATTTAAATGAAAAACAAAACATACCTTCATAATAGAACCTCATTAGTTTGACACTTAACCAAGCAACTTCTCTTAGGTCACCAGTATTGCCTATAATTTTCAGTTAATTAATGAATTTCAGTTAATGAAAGCAAATTGGCCTTGGAACAAAGAACTTGAAACCTGGGTGTGTTGTGAATTTCAAAGTTTATTTTCTTTGGTGTGACAAAGTGTATTCTCTCCAGGTATAACTTCTGTTCTGCTATCACTAGAATCTATCAAAAAGCCACCAGAGACCAGTTTTTACATCTCCAGTAAGATGGCTAGACTTTAATTCCTTAAAATATCAAGTGAACAAGGTTTTATTTCTCAAACACTTGGATAACTTCAATGCAAAAAAAAATTTACATGCATGATTACTAAGTAAATTAAGACTCCTTTAAATCTGTGAGCTGGATGATAACAAACTGAGCCAGAGAGGGGTAAGCGTGCTTCAGGTGGTACAATTAACCTTATGCTTTCTTGATTCTCATGATACACATAGAAAGGGACAAATGCTAGAGTTTGTGACCTTGAAAAAAATGCTTACTCAAATATAGCCAGACCCATATCACCTGAGTTTAGAACATCTGCTTATTGGGCATGGAATTCAGGAGGAAGCCATCACCCATACAAATATTTAAGTCTAAAGCCCTGGATAGGTGGGGTCAGACTCTAGTCACCTGTACCCAATGACCACTGTCAAAGATTACTTGGGTATCTGGCTATATTCAGTGAGACAAAAATATTCCAAGTCTTGAAAAAAAATACAGGCTTAAGCATAGAACTGTGTATTTAGTGTTGCCTCTTGTTAAATAAGACATTTTGAAAAAAGTCAGGTTTGAGACACAGGAAGTTTTGTTTTGCCGAGACAGCAACCAAAATGTAAAAGGCACAGGATGAATGTCCAAATATAAAAGCCTCCCATAATTTCAGGATTAAAAAAAGTACTCCCAGGCCTCATTGTTTGCTGAATTCATTATTGTCCAGATTTTGGCCTCAGCTTGTAAACCCTGGAACTTGATTTCCAGAAGATATGAGGTAGCTCTACCTCATAGGGCACTTTACATAAGTCCCTAGAGACTGGTTTACAAAGCAGGAATGGAACTGCTTTCATTTATAATACAGTTTTCTGGTCTTCAGTTTGAGGACCTGTAGTCTCCTTCTCCCTCACACATTTGCCATCAATTTAGATTTAGTCTCAAACTCAGACTTAGGTACAATAACTATGAATAGTGCTTTTCCACTCGGTGATTCTGTTGTCTTTTTTCCCCCTGGTTTTATTGTATTTCACTTTATTATGCTTGCCAGACAGTGATTTTTTTTTTTTATTGAAATTCAGTGGCAAGCCTGCACTGAGCAGGTCTACCAGTGCTCTTATTCCAACAGGCTTTGCTCATGTTGTGTGTCTGTGTCACATTTTGGTAATTCTCATAATATTTAAATTTTGTCCTTATTATTATGTTTGTTAGAGTAATTTGTGATCATAGATCTTTGATGTTACTACTATGACTCAATGAATAAAGCATTTATTTTAAGTTTTTTATTTTTATTATCCACTTATAATACAAGGGAACACATATATGTGCATATATATAATATACACACACACATATATATATATACATTCCCTTATATTATCTTCAATTATGTTATTTTGCAAGATACTGGATATAGTTCCCTGTGCTATACAGTACATTCTGTTGCCTTTAGTTACCATGGATGATTGATTCTTCTTGGTAATTCCTGTTTGACGGATTCAGGGAACATCCAGCATTCACCTTGCAGTAATTTGCCTTGTTGCCATTTGGGGGTGTTACATTAAGTAGACCATCTCTGGAATCAGACCTCTCTGTGCTTTAAAATCACCACCATAATATACTAGCTATGTGGTTTAGAGCAAATTAAAGTTTCCAAGCCTCATTTTTCTAATCGTTAAGCTTGGAATTATAATGATATAAAGGTATAATCATGTATTTAAGAATTTTATATATTCCAAGTGATAATTAAAAAATATGATTGGACCAGACATAGCGTTAAATATTAATTAATATTGTTTACATATTTTTGCACAAATAAATTGTACGTTATTTCAGTTTTACTATCATAGGGTAATAATTTAAATTTTTCCTGTTTTAAAGAGTGTCTCACAATAGAACCCAAGTACTGACAACAGTACTTCTTTGTGATCTTGACAATAGCTAATGATCTATTTGTATTTCAGTGAAATTAAATACTGCCTTGTATTGAATACATCTTCTACACTTCCTTAAATTCTCTCAGTCAAATCTTCCTTCCTCACCCTTGGCCAATTATTCCCTTCAACTTCTGCCAAGTTCTCCTGATGCCAAACCAGACCATGAAGTATGTCTTCTGAGGCCCATGAGTATCACTGCAGGGATTTCTGGAGCTTCCCAACACTTCCAGACACCTCAAGCTAACACAACACATAGAAAGGGATCTGACATCCTGAGAAGCTGCAAAAGTTCTTATAAGAAGGACATGAGTGTGAGGAGGTATGAGATTTGGTCTGGTTAAACTCCTGTAGGGAAACTTTGAGCAAGGGGAGACAGGAGATAAAGCCAGCAGAGGGATTTCTTCCTCTCTCTTCTTCTGATGCATAGTTCTGAAGAGCGGTTCCTCTAGGACTAAGTAGTTGAGTGGATGTACTTGGTGCCTTTTTTGGTGGCGGAGAGAGGTTGTGGCTTGTCAAGAAGAAATCACCAACATAGTAAGTAATGACTTACTTTGCCTTGTTTCTGAGGGCTCAGTTCTCTTGCCCTTAGTTGGCTATGAAGTTATACATCTCATATCCAGCATAAGCATAGGTGTCTTACCCTTGTTTGTTTCTTGGGACCAAAGCTATGGCACACCACCTTCTTCATGAGTCCTAAAACAACAATAATAGTCTTCTCATTAATTCCCATTCATTCATCCCCTTATTCCAACACAAAACCTATTACTTAGGTAATTTAAATTACTGTGATATGCACGATTGGAGATTAAAAGGTAACCAATATGCTTTCTTGCTTTATGGAGATTACAGCTCGATAGTGGTGGCCCTTGAAGTCTCTGTATTAAAACTATAAAACAATAAATAACTTGAAGAGAGATGTAGATAAAGGGGAGAGTTTTAAATTTAAGAGCTTAAGTGTTAGCTGGGAGATTACAGAAATCAAAAACTGTGTGATGACTTTTATTCTGGGTCTTTTTTTTTCAAGGAAATATGTCACTTTTGGTAGCATCAATAATAAGCAAGGTGATAGCAAAACTACCCTATAAGCTCTTCTGCCTCACTGAAACAACTCCCTATGTCAGAAAGTTTAAGAACTCAAAGATACTGTTACTTCTAATGAGACAAAACAATTATAATCAGTTTAACTACTTAAAGAAATGGGTTTTTTTAAATTCTCTTGCTTGAGCATATACTTGTTACAGAAAAAATAAGTAAGCAAACAAATAACACCGATCACTCCATCAGTGTTAACCCTCTTAGTTAACATTCACACATTGCAAATATTCTGTACATGTATGTATTTGTAGATTTTAAAAAATGGATCATATTTGATGCAAAATATTATCATCTTAGGATAACTCTGTGAATATTTTTCCACATCAGTGATGCTGGAGCAGCTTTTGGATGATAGTGCAGATGTGTTTCATCATGGCATTGTAGATCTCTGCCACTGTTTATTTATCCAAAGCTTTCTCATTGCTATTTATTTTGTTTCAGCATTTTTAAAGATTTTAAATTGTTTTACAGTAAGCATTCCAAGTTAGTGAAATCTTTCTGCATAATTTTAATTATATCCTTAAAATAAAATTTTAGAAGTACAATTGCTATGTTGAGGAACACAGCTATCTTCGCAATTTTTCTCAGCTATTGTTTAGTTGGGAGCCAAAATATTATCTTAATATAAACTTACCAGCCCTATGAAATAATACTACTCTTCCAGCATAGAAAAGAGATTTTATAACTTAAAATATATGTTATTTTGATTAGGGGAAATTTATGTCTCATCTCTAAACCAGAGATGACAATAAGTATCTCATAGCATTTTGTTATTTTGTCAAGGTTAAACAAATGTATTATAATTAAATATGTAAACATTAATGTGAATTTTTTTAAAATGTATAGTAAAAATAGACAAGACTAAGTTGCGAAAAGGGTACCATTACAGATAGAAGAAAGGGTTAAAATTTTTTAAGAGAACAGCTTTACAACTCTAAGACATTTTCTTTCAAAACTTAGAAGTGAATAGTTTCTAAGCAAAATGTTAACTACAAAAATTGACACAAAGGAATTAACATACAATGCGAAAATTATAATAGATGAGATTGTAAAGTCAATATAAATCTAGTGTAAAAAATCAATAGGGTACGAAGGTTTTGTTGAAAAAAGTTTCTGGCTATTAGTTCCACATGTACGACAAAGTACATGTGGAAAAACCATGTAGTACTCATGTACTATGGTCCTGGCACAAAGACAGAAGTATAGATGAATGAAACAGGATAGAAAGCCCAGACATAAACCCAAGCACCCTTGGTCAACTAATCTATGACAAAGGAGGCAAGAACATACAATGGAAGAAAGATAGTCTCTTCAATAAATGGTGTTGGGAAAATTGGAAAGCTACATGTAAAAGAATGAAATTAGAACACTCTCTAATACCATATGCAAAAATAAACTCAACGTGGTTTAAATGTATCCTAAATACAAGGCCATATACTATCAGACTCACAGAGGAAAACATAGGCAGGACGCTCTTTGACATAAGTCATAGCAACATCTTGTTTGACCCACCTTCTAGAATAATGACAATGAAAACAAAAATAAACCATTTGGGCCTAATTAAACTGAAAAGCTTTAGTACTGCAAAGGAAAGCACTAAAAAAAGACAACCCACAGAATGGGAGAAAATCTTTGCAAATGATGCATCTGATAAGGGTCTAATCTCCAAAATATACAAATAGTTCATACAACTCAACAATGACAACAAAACCAATTGAAAAAGGGCCAGAAGACCTAAATAGATGTTTCTCCAAAGAAGAAATATGGATGGTCAGCAGGCACTTGAAAAAATGCTCAACGTCACTCATTTTTAAAGAACTGCAGCTCAAACTACAATGAGGTAGCGCCTCACTTTGGTCAGAATGGCCATTATTAATAAATCTACAGAGAGCAAATGCTGGAGAGTGTAAGGAGAAAAGAGAACCCTCCTTCTCTGTTGGTGGGAATGTAAATTGGTACAACCACTGTGGAAAATAGTATGATGGTTCCTCAGAAAAATAAATACAGGAACTATTATATGATCCAGCAATCCCACGCCTGTGTATATATCCTGACAAAATTTCATTCAAAAAGATACATGCGGAGTTCCCGTCGTGGTGCAGTGGTCAACGACTCCGACTAGGAACCATGAGGTTGCGGGTTCGGTCCCTGCCCTTGCTCAGTGGGTTGACGATCCGGCGTTGCCATGAGCTGTGGTGTAGGTTGCAGACGCGGCTCGGATCCCGCGTTGCTGTGGCTCTGGCGTAGGCTGGCAGCTACAGCTCCGATTTGACCCCTAGCCTGGGAACCTCCACATGCCACGGGAGCAGCCCAAGAAATAGCAAAAAAAAAAAAAAGACAATAAATAAATAAATAAATAAACAAAAGATACATGCAGCAATATTCACAATAGCCAAAACATGGAAACAACCTAAATGGCCATCTGCAGATGAACGGATAAGAAGATGTGCTACGTATTTACAGTGAAATACTACTCAGCCTTAAAAAGAAAAAATAATGCCCTTACCATGGATGCAACTAGAGATTGTCATAAGAGAAAGATAAATACCATATGATATCACATATATGTGTAATCTAAAATATTGCACAAATGATCCTAACTGAAAATAGAAACAGACGTGTGGTTGCCAGAGGAGGGGAGGGAGGAAATGGGAAGGACAGGGAATTTGGGGTTGGTAGATGCAAGCCACTATAAACAATGGAAAGTGTAGAGAATATCTATTTTTATCAATGATATAATTTGTGTCTACAAAACCAAGAAAGTTCTAGCAGCACACCACTAGCATCAGTTTTTAAAATCCTTTTTTTTTTTTTTTTGTCTTTTTTTTAGGGCTACACCTGTGGCATATGGAGGTTTCTAGGTAGGGGATGAATTGGAGCTATAGCCGCCGGACAGTGCAACAGCCACAGAAACACTGGATCCAAGCCTCATCTGCGACCTGCACCACAGCTCACAGCAGTGCTGGATCCTTAACCCACTGAGAGAGGCCAGGGATTGAACCTGTGTCTTCACAGACACTAGTCAGATTTGTTTCTGCTGAGCCACGATGGGAACTCCAATTTTTAAAAATCTTTTACATAAATCCTTTTACAAGGGTAGATGTGAGTTAAATATTTGTATAAAAGTTCTACTTGGAGTATACACAATTATAAAACTTGCAGCAATAACTAAAATAAGAAATAGGAAAAATTTTATGTAAGATACTATAAATTGTTATTGATGAAATACAAAATATATGAACAGTTGTAAATAAAGGCAATTTCATTGGATAGAAATTCCTCATATGACAAATAAATCAATTTTATAGAAATAGAATATAAATTTACTGCAGCTACAATTAGAGCATTGACTTTCATACAGAGGAATTAGTGTTGAAAAATAGTAAAGAAAAATTTGAAGAACAATAGAGCAGCTTTAATCTAATCAGTAGAAGCAGGAGAGGGAATTCAGAAATAGAAAGCATTCTAATTTTAATTTTCCTTTTGAGTTGTGTATTTTCTCTTGGATTGTTGAGATTTTGATTTGCTCTTGTGAGAATTGCCTCTTCAAAATTCGGCTTTAATTATCTTCTTGTTGATTTTCAAGGGTTTTATATTACAATTCTAACTGCTTTTCTATAGAATTTATTGCAAATATTTTAAAAAATATATTATAAAGTAAAACAATGTCTTATACTAGCCACACCGAAAAAAAAAAAAAAAGAGGAATTTCAGTATTTACTGCTATCGGGATATAGACAAAAGGACTCACATAATTTTTTTTGTGTGAATTACTGTAATGTACTAGAAAGTAAACTGGGAACCCCTAATAAAATTATAAATAAATATATCTTTAATGATAAATTCTACTCACTGGAATCACTTTCATAGAATAAATATTGGGAAGGATATAAATACAAGTTTGTGCAACACCAAATGTCAAGAAAAGCAAACTTAAAAAAAAAATGCTGGAGTCATGATGAATACCTCTCCACTAATCAGTTTCTGACTAAATTATGGAACACACTAAAGAATATTACATGATGAATTAGAACTCTCCCAGTTCACTTTCAGGAATTTACATGAGGTATTCTCCTTTTTTGGAAAAAACAAGATGGAGGTGTGCTTAAATTATTTTATTTTCAGAAAAGACAAACAATGATAGGAATAGTTCTTCAGATATAAGTGTGTATATTTTCTAAGAAGTCTGCATATTTTATATAATATGATCTTAGAGGAAAATATGAGTGTATAAATTATGTTTGTATGGGTTTGGAAGAAATGGGGTGGATAAATGAAAACAGGAAGAAACAAACAATAAAGTAATAGACAAATAAGAATGACATTAAAACACATATATGTAATGCCTATATGTATATATTTATGTAAACATATATGTATGTACGTATGTCTAAAAATTTGAAATGACCCAGGGGTAAAAACTTTTCTTGAAGCTTCCAACCTCCTCTTAAAACACACACACACACACACACACACACACACACACACACACACACACTGACCTCTTTACAGTTGTTCAAGAAATACTTACCCCCTCATATTAATTACTTTGCTCTATTCTACTTGCTTGACCATACTAAATTTTCAATAAATTAATAAAAATGATATAAGCAGGGACTGATAAACTACGACCTACTAGCAAAATCCACATCATAGTCTGTTTTTTTATTAAAGAGTCAGAAGTTTTTGTACTTTTTTTTTTTTTTTTGTCTTTTTGCCATTTTCTTGGGCCGCTCCTGTGGCATATGGAGGTTCCCAGGCTAGGGGTCCAATCGGAGCTGTAGCCACAGGCCTACGCCAGAGCCACAGCAACGCGGGATCCAAGCCGCGTCTGCAACCTACACCACAGCTCACGGCAACGCTGGATCCTTAACCCACAGAGCAAGGCCAGGGATCGAACCCGAAACCTCATGGTTCCTTGGATTCGTTAACCACTGAGCCACAATGGGAACTCCGGAAGTTTTTGTATTTTTTTAAATGACTATATTCTCTTAGTTATATATCTACTTGCATATATGTTTAAATTTTATCATTGGCCAAAAAAGCATAAAATATTTACTATTGCTGACTTTCAGAAAAAAGTTCCCCAGCTGTATACAAAGTTTAAAAACTAAGGCAAGGTGTTTCTAGTGTGTGAGGTATGTGCTCAAACGGTGGGTGAAAGTTTATTGCAAGTTGTGACACTCCAAACATATGTCACAAATTGATGTAAGAAAATTGACCTCTGAAAGACATAACTGTAATTGGTCAATAACCATGAAAGTAATTTAGCCATGTTTTAGAAATGATTCCCTATCTTCATTAAAAATTTTGAATTAATGCAAATGCTGGATACTTTTAACCATAACTTCAAGGAACACACTTTCCTCACCAAACCAGAGCATCAGAAATGAATGTTACTACAATACTAAGATCACCTTGACTTCAAATGTTGATAAAAATTGCAGGGAAAAAACTAAAATTGAAGACCTTGCTAAGTGTAGATATTACAATCTCCAATCAACGCCCATAGAAGTTTTGCAATTATCTCAAGTCTAAGTAGGATTTAGTCTACAAATGTAAAGAAAATTCATCATGAGGAAATACATCTTTGTAACTCATTGAATTAATAATCAAATAATAAAAACTGACAACTGAATGATGCCTAAAGGATATTTGATATTTAAAATCTATCCGGAGTTAAAAGATCTTTGTTAATTAGAAATATAAGGATGCCATGGCAACATGGTCATAAACTTTCCAAACCCAAAACATTATTTAAAGAAGAAACATTAGAGAAGTTCTCATTAAAGTCAGACACCAGTGACAGATGCTTGGCGTTGCTGCTTTAACTCCTCACAGAACAGCAAGAAGTCATACAATGTCATTTGATCTTAGCAGATGTTATGGGTATCTTTTATTATGTCTACCAACTCATCCAGCTTTTAATAATTCCTCTGAGAATTACTGCCCCCCCCCATCTATGGGACATAGAAGTGGGTTCTTGGGATGGATACATACAAGGGTAACCTCCAACATGTCACACCATTTAAAAAAAAAAAATTGGGAGTGCCTCTTTCGGCTCAGTTGGTTATGAACCTGACTAGTACCCATGAGGATTCAGGTTTGATCCCTGGCCTCATTCAGTGGGTTAAGGATCTGGTGTTGCCTTGAGCTGAGGTGTAGGTCACAGACACAGCTTGGATCCCATGTTGCTGTGGCTGTGGCTCTGATTCAACCCCTAGTCAGGGAACTTCCATATGCTGCAGGGACAGCCCTAAAAAGAAAAAAAAAAAAATTAAAAAAAAATGAAGGCGTTCCCATCATGGGTCAGGCATTAATGAACCCAACTAGCATCCATGAGGATGCTGGTTCAATCCCTGGACTTGTTCAGTGGGTTAAGGATCCAGTGTTGCTGTGAACTGTGGTGTAGGTCACAGACACGGCTCAGATCCCACATTGCTGCTGGTGTGGCATAGGCCAGCAGCTGGGAACCTCCACATGCTGCAGGTGAGACCCTGAAAAGCAAAAAAGCAAAAAAAAAATGAAAATCTGAAGGATGGCTGAACCAGTGTCTTGCTTTCAATAGAACATGGTAAGCGTGATGGATGTCATGGTTTAGTTGTGTTACAGGGAAAAAGCAATGAGAGGTCACTTTCTTGATTATCTTTTCTTATAGATTATATCTTAGAAAGAGAGAGCAGGAGATTCTCCTTCCATCCTTGAAGAAGAAAACTTCCACATTGCGAACTTTCTATGGAGAAAGCTATGTGTCAGAGAGTTGCAAGTGGCATCTAGGACCAGAGGGCAACCTCATCCAATTGCCAGTAAGAACCTGGGACCTTCAGTCACACAGACCCAAGGAAATGAACACTTAGTATGTTTGGAAGCAGATTCTTTCCTAGTAGCTCTTCAGAAAAGAATGCAGCCCTGACTTATGCCTTGAGTATGGCCTTGTGAGCACCTAATTAATATGAACCTGAAATCCCAACTCACAGAAACTGATAATAGATGTGTATTATTTTAAGCCTCCAAATTTGTAGTAATTTGCTATGCAGCACAGAAAACATATACAGTCCCCAACAGCCTGGCTTTGTTTTACATAGTAAAATACTAAGTGTAAATGGGGTCAGGATCTTCTCCCAGAAAATTTGGAATCGGGGCTACAATTTTTCAGTCTCAGCCTGGGCTTGTGTCTTGAGCAGAGGAGATTTTTCAGGAGCTGTGAGGAAGTAACCACTTAAATTGTGGGCTGAATAGCAGGAAAGCTAGGCTATAGAGAGACAATAAAATAACAGAGGAAAAGAAGACAAATGAGAATTAGAAGAAGAATTTCTTCCTGGTTTTCATTTAGCATTGCATTATCTGTTTAATGCAGGCTAGCTGTATTTTGTTCTTTAACAAAGCTGCTGTGATAGTCTCTGTATCCTTGTAATACATTCTTTTTTAAATAAAGTTGTCTCAAGTTAGTATCTGTTAGATGCAATCAAAGAGTCCACACTATTCAAGTGACACACAAAAGGAAGGAAATTTAAACTACCATGGTACCCAGTGTATGGCTTGGAAATATTATCTCCTGAAATATCATTTTTTTTAGCTATACATGTGAATATATGTCCAGTTTACTTTGTAAAATTAGCCTTCTCTTTTCCAGGCTAAATAATTCAAATTCACAATTCCAGTTTCAATGGCTAAAATATTTAAGTGTCCCAAAGTGGTAAATTATTTTATGGCTTTTAAACACGTTATTTACCCCACTATAATTTCTACATGGAATGACGTTAAAACCAAATTTGATAATGGAGGGACAGGAGTAAGTCTATGTGAAGAGAATGCTGGATGTCTTCTATAATCTTACTTTTAAATTTGACTAAAATGAATTAGCAAAACGTAGTACCCACATGTAGTAGTTATTCAGTGAAGTCTTCAAATCAGTGAATAATAAGATAGGAAATGATATTCAGTGTGGGATAATAACAAGGTCAGTGTCAGGGAGAAAAAAATGACATTGATTTCACACCTGCTTCTAAATTGGAAGGTAATATAAACAGACACCATGAATCAAAAAACAGCACTAAACGACTGCTCAGAGTTTAAGAGTGTGAACAGAAAGCACACAACACAAGGAAACAAATACTGATTGAACTTGGAAAATTGTTTATGGTAATATTTTCGTCATAAAAGGTTTCTGGCAATTGGCTCAGATGACATAAAATAAAGGAAATCTAAGGGGGACGCCCTCACCAACCTTCCAAAACCCGCTGGCCCTCAGTGACCACAGGCCCTTGGTTGATGATTCAGTAGTGCACTCGTAAACGTATAGAAACTAGCTTTTGGTGGAAGGGGAGGAGGGCTAATTTGTAGCCTTTGCCAATTTCCATGGTGTAGATAGTCCACTAAAACCAATTTCAAGGTAACATATGTGAAGCCGATAAGAGTAGAGTTGGGACGTGATAATGCACAGTCCCCTGCAGTTGGCTCCTTCACGGGTCACTCCTCTGGGGAAGGTCATCCACTTCCCAGTGTCAGGCCCAGTGGGGGGCTACCAGCAAAACCAGTCCGAATATGTACTAGAATCCTGTAATAGAAATCCTGTATTTCTCTGCCTCTTCACAGAGAGGGAAGGTAGCGTTTCAGGCAGCTCTTGAGACCAATTCTGTCCATTGTATCTGTCTGGCAGAAACATTGTGTAAACTGCATACCACTGTGTATCAGGCTGCAGCGAGTAAGATGAGCAAATATGAAATAATTCCTAATCACACAAATGCATACATAATTAATCTGGATGTGAATAAAGAATCTTTTTCTGGGAAGTTCCCATCATGGCTCAATGGAAGTGAATCTGACTAGGATCCATGAGGATGCAGGTTCAATCCCTGGTCCTGCTCAGTGGGTTAAGGATCTGGCGTTACCATGAGCTGTGGTATAGTTTGCAGACACGGGTCAGATCTGGCATTGCTGTGGCTCTGGCGGACGCCGGCAGCTGTAGCTCCGATTGGACTCTGAGCCTGGGAACCTCCATAGGGCACGGGTGTGGCCCTAAAAAGATAAAAAAAAAAAAAAAAAATCCCGCAGGTTTGAAATAGGGCATATGAATCTTGAATTTAATCAGCTCTCCTAGTAATACTGATCCATAGGGAACACACGAGAATTGCTGGATTTTTAGGTGAAATTCTCCACTGTTCCTGAGCATCACTTTTTGGCAGGTACTGTGCTAGGCTCCTCGAAAGGAGCAGGGCAGGCCTCAGAAAGCTTAACTCTGTCCTTACGTCTCTGTGAATTTTATTCTGAGCTCCACCATTTGTGAGCCTTTTGACTTTGGACAATGTAGATAGGCTCTATGAGTTTTTGTTTCCTAACGGGTAAAATACTAATTGTCCCCTTAGGTGAATGAGATAAATATGGAAAGTGCTTAAAGCAGTGTCCCGCGCGTTGGAAGAAACTGCTATCAATTTGCTTCTACTTCTACCCGAGTAACTCTCAAACAATTTAAGGGTGTAGTCAAATAAATCAACTTCTAAAATGGAGACGATAGAGGAGTTCCTGTCGTGGCTCAGTGGTTAACGAATCCGACTAGGAACCATGAGGTTGCACGTTCGATCCCTGGTCTCGCTCAGTGGGTTAAGGATCCGGCGTTGCCGTGAGCTGCAGTGTAGGTTTCAGACACAGCTCAGATCCAGCATTGCTGTGGCTCTGGCATAGGCCGGTGGCTACAGCTTTGATTCGACCCCTAGCCTGGGAACCTCCATGTGCCGTGGGAGCGGCCCAAGAAATAGCAAAAAAAGACAAATAAATTAATAAATAAAATAAAATGGAGACGATAGATGTGAAAAGGCTGCTCATTGACGGAGCACAGAGAAAGTCTACCTGATGGCGTCAAGGCAGGTTAAGCAGGATGGCAGTGACCATCCTGTATTTTAACATTAGTCAGGGGAATAAAGTCAGATGTAGACAAAAGATAATGAAATCAAATGTAGGAATGTGTGAAGAAGGCTAGCATCCAGGAAACCAGGAACCTTTTTTTTTTTTTGCTTAGAGCATTGCATTTCATTGGTAGTGTTTAAGGAGGTAAAACTGAGATATACATATACTTTTCAGAACTTGAATGTGTACCTAGTAACAAATAATTTGTTTTCATCTTCAAAATAAAATGGGAAAGTGTCATGTAAAGATTGTGTAAGCTCCCTCTGGCTTCAAAGGGAGTCAAGAGTAAGGCACAATAAAGTCAGTTCTTATGTTGCCGTAACATCCCAGCAAAGCAAGTGCCAGGCCTAAGCTAGGTAGTGTAGTGATATTTAGGGTCTGGCAGAAGGATAGAGCCCAACCCTCACTGGCTTATAAGAGCTCGTTGTTAAAATTTTCAAGAAATTGTTCAAAACATGACTTTTAATAAAAACCAAATTATATAAATTATATACACTTACACTATATTAAAAATAAAGGTAAAAAATATTGGAAACATCATTTCCTTACTGTTTTATTACATTGTATTAATTTTTATATTCCTAAGATTGTTTTCATCTGTTGTATCCATATAGCAGAAATGCTATGTAATTCTATGCCATTGTTCATATTCAGTGATGTCACATTGGTACCTTGGAACTAGTCACGGTGGGAATATTGATGAGTTATTTTGGTACTTTCTAGATTTAAGAAAGTGGTGGAAAAAGAGAACAATTTAGGTGAAACATAAAAGTGTGTCATACCTATATGTTTGCATTAAATCGTGCAAAAAATGAGTAAAAATTCTGCTAGTATTCAAAAACTATTATTTAATCCAGCAAAGACATCACCCACAATTTTTACTAGTGAGTTGTTACCACATCAATCTTAGTTGCTTCATTTTTGTCTTAGTCATTAATACAAATGAAAATATGAACCAGTATCTCTGTAGGAGCTATAGTTGTTCATCCATTTTCTTCAACTGCAACCATAGATTGGTTCAGCACCAAAACTTGAGCAAAAATCAAATTAAGCATCTCAGACTCTTGATTGGCTATATGGGATTTCAACAGTATTGCATATTGTATGGTTTTTAGTATAAATTGTGTGGGACACATTATTCTTATCATAAATACTTGTGATAAACTTCTCTACATACACATATATACCCTTTTTATTCCATTTATAAAATATTTGAAAGCACATCTTTGGGATAGAATAATGATTGCTGATGGGACTATATGACTGGCTAGAAAAGATGATGAAAAGAAAGGGGAGGGAAATAAGCCCAGTTTTATGATTGGTGGACAGGAGAAGATGGTGATGTCATTTACTGAATCACAAGCATGTTGGGAGGGCCAAGTGGCCATGAAATCATTACTAAGGGAAAAACTCAGCTTTAGATTTCCCAAATGAAACCCTTGCCTCTAAAGCTCCACTGATTTCATCACGTAGAATCTGAATGCTCCAGGGCTTAATACTTCATAATTCCAGAGTCAGAATTCCTGGGTACTATACAGAGGCAGAAACTCTCTCCCGAAGACCCCGGCAGAAAAAGAAAGAATTTAGGTTGAGAGTACAAGACTCTTTGGCCCTTTAACCCTCTTGTCCTGAAGAGCAATGTCTTGCAACTTCTTCACTATGACATAGATTTTGACACTCGGAGAAACAGGAATGATTCTGTGTTGTAAGCATGAGTGATTTTTGGTTATCCGTGTGTCTTCTTTGGAGAAATGTCTCTTTAGATCTTCTGCCCATTTTTTGATTTTTTTTATATTGATCGGAAGGAGGTGTTTGTATATTTTGGAGATTAATCCCTTGTCAGTTGCTTTATTTGCAAATATTTTCTCCCATTCTGTGGGTTGTCTTTTTGTTTTGTTTATGGTTTCCTTTGCTCTGAAAAAAGTTTTAAGTTTAATTATGCCCTATTAGCTTATTTTTATTGTCATTGTCATTACTCTAGGAGGTAGATCTCAGAAGATATTGCTGCAGTTTATGTCAGAGTGTGTTTGGCCTATGTTTTCCTCTAAGAGTTTTATAGTATCCCATCTTATGTCTAAGTCTTTAATCCATTTTGAGTATATTTATTTATTTTTTGTCTTTTTTGTCTTTTTAGGGCTGCACCCATGGCATATGGCGGTTCCTATGCTAGGAGTCCATTTGGAGCTGTTGCTATGGGCCTATGCCAGAGCCACAGCAACACCAGATCCAAGCCACGTCTGCGACATACACCACAGCTCACGGCAATGCCGGATCCTTAACCCACTGAGTGAGGCCACGGATGGAACCTGAAACCTCACGGTTCCTAGTCAGATTTGTTTCCACTGTGCCGTGACAGGAACTCCTATTTTTGTGTATGGTGATAGAGAACATTCTAATTTCATTATTTTGCATGTAGTTGTCCAGTTTTCCCAGCACTACTTATTGAAGAGACTGTCTTTTCTTCATTGTATATTCTTGCCTCCTTTGTCACAGATTAATTGACCACAGGCATTTGGGTTTAATTTCTAGGCTTTCTATCCTCTTCCATTGATCTATACTGGTTTTGTGCCATTTTTATACTGTTTTGATGACTGTATCTTTGTGGTATAGTCTGAAGTCAGGGAGCCTTATTCCTCCAGCTCCAATTTTTTTTCTCAGGATTGCTTTCACTATTCAGGGTACTTTGTGTTTCCATACAAATTTAAAATTTTTTTTTTATCTAGTTCTGTGAAAAATACCATTGGTAATTTAATAGGGATTGTGTTGAATCTGTAGATTGCCTTGGGTAGTATACTCATTTTGACATATTGATTCTTCCAATCCAAGAACATAGTATATCTTTTCATCTGTTTGTATGATTTTTTTATTTCTTTAATTAGTGTCTTAGAGTTTTCAGAGTACAGGTCTTTTGTGCTTTTAGGTAGGTTTATTCCTAGGTTTTTATTCTTTTTAATGAGATGGTAAATCAGGTTGTTTCCCTAATTTCTCTTTCTAATCTTTCCTTATTAGTACACAGATGGCCAAAAAAACACATGGAAAGATGCTCAACATCACTAATTATTTGACAAAAGCAAACAAAAATGATGAGTTGCTATTTCCTACCAGCCAGAATGACCATCATCAAAAAGTCTACAAATAACAAATGCTAGAAAGGGTGTGGAGAAAAGGGAACCCTCCTACACTGTGGTGGGATTGTACATTTGTGCAACTACTATGGAAAACTGTATGGAGGTTCCTCAAAAAAAATAGAAATAGAACTACCATATGATCCAGCAATCCCACTCCTGGGCATATATCCAGAGAAAACCATAATTCAAAAAGATGCATGCATGCCAATGTTCATTGCAGCACTATTTACAATATCCAGCATATGGAAGCAACCTAAATGTCCATCAACAGAGGAATGGAAAAAGAAGATGTAGAATGGAATATATAATGGAATAAAAAATCTGAAATAATGCCATTTGCAGCAACACGAATGGACATAGAAACTATCATACTAAGTGAAATTAGACAGTGAAAGACAAACATCATAAAATATCACTTACATGTGGAATCTTAAAAAAAATGATAAAAATGAATTTTTCTTTTTTTTTGCAGACAGAAACAGACTCAAGACTTTGAAGAACTTATGGTTACCGAAAGGGACAAGTAAGGGAAGTGGGAGGGATGGACTGGGGGTTTAGGACTGGCATATGCACACTGAGGTACATGGAATGATTGGCCAATGGGGACTTGCTGGATAGCACGGAGAACTCTACCCAGTATTCTGTGATTAGCTATGTGGGAAAAGAATCTGAGGGAGAATTGAGATGTGTGCATGTGTGATTAGGTCATGTGTACAGCAGAAATTATCACAACCTTATAAATTAACTATATGTTCAATAAAAATTTTTTAAAAAAAAGCATAACCAAGCTTCTTAGACACAAATCTTTGTGGTCTTTAAAGACAAATGGAACTGGATACACCAAGAACTTCATATTCTGAAAACGGTCTTTTTTCTCTCCATTCTATTGCTTTATTTAGAATAAGTATTTTTATTTCTAACAAGCAGGATATTATTAAGACAGAACTAGCATGAAACTTAAATAGGGAAGGAACAATTTTTAAAAACCACAAAGTATTAGATTACCTCTGGTCTGTTTTACTCAGATTGCTCTTATCCTGGTTAACCGCATATATTAATTGGCATATTCTTTTTACCTATTTCTTTTTTTCTAGGTATATTTTCTCACCTGTTTTATTCTCCTTGCGGATAACACAATTCTTAGTAAAACATTTTTTGGCTACACTATTGGGGGACTATAAATAATTTGTCTAAGACCTACATCTGCCTTGGTGGAAACCCTGGATTTGTTAGGTATCTTAGATTGGAGATTTCTATCTGCCATCATTTTGACTGGAAACTTTCTAGATTGCTTTGCTCTTATCCCCACTTAGAGGTGTGTGTGTGTGTGTGTGTGTTGCTTATAAACAATATTTAGTGCTTAATTTGATTGGATAACGTGGATATCTGATAACATTTTGACATATCTGGGGCAGAGATAATCTTTAATAAGAGTACAGAATTTACTTCTTATGGAAGATTCTGGGAAAACAGGTGCATGGCGTGTAAAACAATACCCTTGGGAAATAGATTCTAATGGACTCACTAGTTCAAATTCAAAGATTTATTTCTTTATATCAAAGCACTTTGGCCTCTTAGAAGGCCCTTCTGCTGCCAGCTGCTTGTAATTGTTAGTTACAAAGATTGTAGGGAAAATCTCTTCCTTGAATGCAGTACGGTTCTTTTCCAGAAAACAAATTTCCTAGGACTTTGTCTCCACGTCACTTCCATTTTCCATTAAATGTTTAGTCTGTGTCACTTTAGCCTTTTGGCTAAACTCCACAGGAGTTGGCACAAGGAATCACATTAATTGTCCATTTAATCTAATAGGTCTCTCTGGCAGAGGCCTATTTCTGCTGTTTCAGGGGCAGACAAAATATAAACCATAATGCATCAGGCCACTTGGAGATCTTAAGATTAAATTTGCTGAGAAAGGGAGAGTGGATTGAGAACTTTGATCAGCCACTAAAAGGTATGGATTCATTATCCTGGCATTTAAATGCATACATGCCCCTACAATAGCAACTCTGGAGTGTCTGCCTATAATTTAAAAGTAGTATGAACATACAATTTTATTAAGGAATTAAACCCATACAAATAAACCCTAATTTCCACTTGCGATATATTTAAACATATTATGATGGTCATATAAGACTAGCACCGTATATATCATGATCCTTCCCTAACCCTGCTGTAAGCTAGTGAAGACACTTGTGATTCAAAGAATGCTTCATGGGTTAGAAGCATTAGTGTTACCTGGAAGTTTATTAAAATTCAAAACCCCAGCCTGCACCTTAAATCTACAGAATCAGAACTGATGCTTCACTGGATCTTTGGATGGTTTGTATGCCCAGTAGTGTTTTGTTTGTTTGTTTTGTTTTTTAGGGCTGCACCCATGGTGTATGAAATTTCCCAGGCTAGGGGTCGAATCAGAGCTGTACCTGCCAGCCTACAGCCACAGAAATGCCAGATCCAAGCCGCATCTGTGAATTACACCACAGCTCACAGCAATGCTGGATCCTTAACCCACTGACTGAGGCCAGGAATTGAACCCGCATCCTCATAGATACAGCAGGGTTAGTTACTGCTGAACCACCAAGTGAACTCCATATGCCCAGTAGAGTTTGAAAGGCACTGATTCGCAGGATATATGGAAAATAATACTTAAAAATAGTAATCACTTGTTCCCTACATTTTCTCTTTTTATAGTAATTTTTATTATATTTATTTATTTATTTATGCTTTTTTTAGGGCCACACCCAAATATATGGAAGTTCCCAGAATAGAGGTCAAATTTGAGCTGCAGCTACCAGCCACAGCAATGCAAGATCCGAGTCATGCCTGAGACCTACACCACAGCTCGCAACAATCCCAGATTCTTAACTTGCTGAGTGAGGCCAGATTCAGACCCACATCCTCATAGATACTAGTTTTGCTTGTTACTACTGAGCCATGATGGGAGCTCCTGTTCCCTACATTTTCAAAAAACTGAATAGATATCTAATTTTGCCCAATTCCTTCATAATTAGAAATCGTTTTCTCATAGATACACATGCCCTTTGATTCGATGTCCATGATCAGTGAATCTTTCTTTATCTTACTGGAACTGAAATATTCTCTCTACATTCTTCTCAAATTTCCTGGAAGAATTAGATGAGTAAGTTCCTGTCTCTTTAGGCTTCCTTAATCTGGGAAAATTCCTCCATCTCTCCTTAACTTTCATCATCTTAATAAATCCTAAGATTTCAAAGGTTGTAGATCAACCATTCTGTAGAATGTCTTTCGGTTTGTGTTTGATGTGTTCTCATAAGTAAATAGATATAGCAGAAATATGGAAGAGGTGATGCTATTCTTATTCCATTATCTCATGTGATGCATGATTTCAATTCCTCCCGTTACTGGTGATATTTGTTGACTTTGATCATTCAGTTAATACAATATCTGCTGAGATTCTCCAGAGTAAAATTACTCACTTTCTCTTTGTAATTAATAAGTATTTCAGGTGAAGCTGTTTTGAGGCTATGAAAATACCCGATTCCTCATCAACTTGTATTTATTTACATATAGAGGTTTATTTATTCTATAAATAGTAATCTACTACTAGCATTTTTAAATTTAAGTATAGTTGATTTACAATGTTGTGTTAGTTTCAGAGGTATGGCAAAGTGACTCAGTGATTCAGCAAAATCATTCATATATGTGAAAAAGGATATATAGGTATATCTTTTCATGTTCTTTTAAAGATTCTTTTCCTTTATAGGTTATTACAAGACATGGAGTATAGTTTCCTGTGCTATAGAGTAAGTTCTTGATGTTTACCTGTTGTATAAACAGTGGTGTGTATATGTTAATCACAAACTCCTAATTTTTCCTTCCTACACCCTTTCCACTTTGGTAACCATAAGTTTTTCTTCTGTATCTGTAAGACTATTTCTTTTGCAAATAAGTTCACTTGTATCATTTTTTAAAGATACCACATATAAGCTATACCATGTGATATTTATCTTTCTCTGTCTGGCTTACATCACTTTGTATGATAATTTCTAGGTGCATCCATGTTGCTCCAAATGGCATTATTTCATTCTTTTTATGGCTGAGTAATATTCTGCTGTGTATATGTACCACATCTTCTGCATCCATTAAATTGTCAATGGACATTTAAGTTGTTTCCATGCCTTGGCTATTACAAATAGTGCTGCTATGAACATTGGGGTACCTGTATCTTTTTAAATGTATTTAATTTGATCCCTATATTTTCTCAAATTTTTCTCTGGGTGAGAGCTCTGGAGAAAGTGGTTTTTGCATTTTTTTTAACTCTTTGAGTTCCAAAACTGTAAGTCAGAATACACTTTAGAAGAAAGGGGGGATAATTCGAGATGAAATGTTACAATTAGACATCTATTTGTATCTGTACTCAATGTAATGTTCTATTCTCTGACTTTCCTACTTCTAGGTTCACACTGACTTCTCTGTCTGGAATGCTTGTTCCCTGCTGCTGATAGGATTGCCTGCTTCTCAATCTTTAGGGTTCACCATAAAGAGGCTTTCCTTTTTTCTTGGTCTTCCTCTAAGCAACTCTCCCTCACTCCTTCTCACATTACTACCTATCTCAACTCTTATTTATTTTCTTTTTTTTATCGCATATCACAATGTCTTCCTATTTAAAAAAAAGTTGGAGTTCCTGTCAATGGCGCAGCGGAAATGAATCCAACTAGGAACCATGAGGTTTCAGGTTCGATCCCTGGCCTTGCTCAGTGGGTTAAGGATCTGGTTTTTCCTATGAGCTATGGTGTAGGTCACAGACACGGCTTGGATCCTGCGATGCTGTGGCTGAGGTGTAGGCTGGCAGCTGTAGCTCGGATTAGACCCCTAGCCTGGGAACCTCCATATGCCCCCAAAATGTCTTTTTTAACTTGTTTTTCTCTCTCCCTTAACTAGGCTTTAAGCTCTATTAGCAAAGAGTTCATGCCTTTCCTCTTCACTTTCATAGTTCCAGCACTTAAAATAGAGAATTGTTGGCCAATAAATATTTGCTAAACAATTGAATGTCACTGGGTCATGGCTGCTTATTGAATTTAAAAAAAAAAAAAAGCTTTACATAGGATCAGACATTATCTGCTATTTAGAGGCTGTTCAGTTTCAAATCCTTAACTAGATAAATGTAAATAAAAATTACTTAAGTTCAATTTTACCACTTCACTTTGAGTGCTGTCTTTCAGCGTGAAAACAGTTACTACCCTTTGGCTCTTCTGAGTTGGTACTGTGTTAACGCATCCATTTGTCTGTAAGTATTTAGTTATGGCGAGGCTTGAATAGGATTATGAATAGGATCATAAGTGGGGACATCTGAGTTTAGCTGCTCCATAAGCTTGACTATAAAAGAGCCATAGAACTTGTGCAAATATGTAATACGTCAGACAAAAAGAGGGACATGTCCTACTCAACTTCCTTGTAGATAAAATATCATCACCTGTGTCATAGGGATACTGGGAGACCAAATATCAGTCCATCCTGAATTACTGACAAACCTCGCCTCTTTTGTAATATTGAGCCGAGGAGCAAAGCACATTATCTTGCTACCACAGAATATGTTAGTGAAAGATATATTTCTACATCTTATAAAATGCATTAAGAAAAAAGTCATATATATGTCTGAAAAGATCATACATATGATATGATTATATATATTTATATATACTATATACATAATATTAATATATTATATAAATGTATATCATATATATATATTATGATCGCATAATATTCCCAACTTGCAACAGTATTAAATGGTGATTATGGAATCATCCTACTTTACTCAGTGTAGACAATATAGAATAAGTTGCTAGGATAATTGTCTCTCAGTTATAATAATTCTTTAATAACATTTTCTTCATCTTTATGCCATAGTAAAGAATAACCAAGAACTCTTTTTCTCTGATTTCTGATTACTATAACTATTCACTGATGATTATTGTTATATTTTAGCAAGATTTTGAGTTGCATACTTTGAAAGCGACCGTCACTATAAATGAAATTCATCAATATCTATGTAAAATAAAATAGCTTGACTGATTAGGTTGGTTAAATAGATTTTTTTGCCTATATATTACAAAAAATTTCCCTCTCTTGAGCAAAGGACATAACCATAGTATAAATCAACACTGATTGTTTTGTCATTGTCTTGCTTTGCTGATGAGGCCAAAGCCTATTCACAGATGTCCTTAAATGGTCAGATATGGTTTACAAATATCTTGATAATGCACTATGGAGACAAGCAACTGGATGCTTTGCTTTCCATGCAAATATTCTGAACTTTTGGTGGACAAGTTTTTTGGTTTCTGAAATAATTTGATGAATTACTTGCAAAGCAGTAATAAAACACTGTGCTGTTCCAAGAGTAATGATTATGTTGAGATCATTTTCTTATTAAAAAAAATCAGTAAGCAGGCACATTCCCATTTTGCCTTTCTTCTTAGAAGAAAAAAAATATTTAACATAGTTTTGTGCTTCTCATTCCAACTATGTGTTTGAAGATGCCAGTAAATATTCAGCCTAATGTCAGGATATTTTTGTTACTAAATATCTTAAAATATCTTTATAATTGATTATATTTTCCAGTTTATATTTAAGCATTTCATTTCATGTGCACATAGTTTATAAGACTAAAAACGGGGGTTGCTCTTTCAAAGAACTTAAACTTCTGGTTTTCATTAATTATCATATTAATAAATGGACTTTTAAAACATATGGGATTCCAAAAATGGTTTCTGCCATTCCAATCTTTTTTTTTTTCATTTTTTAACTAAACTCACATCCACAACCTATAGATATGTTGAGAAGTTTTTCAAACCTACTTTAGGAAAGTAGCCAGATGGTTTTAATTTTTGTAGGGGATTTATGTGGTCAGCCATCCTCCCTGAAAAACCATGCATCTTTATTTTCTGAACAACCTCTATTGTTTCATGGCTTTGTGTATAGTTTTGTTTTTCTTGTATGCTATCAAAACTCTAACACTCTAACTCTTACTATTTTGCATATAAATCATCACTGGAAATGAGAATCATAACATATTTCATAGTTTGAGCTCTCAAAAAATTCAGCTGTGTACCAACCAAATTTGTTACTGAGCATTTCCTGGGTTTGATTAGATTTAGTCCATAAAAATATTGGCACTTATAAATTAAAACCTGAAAACAGAATACATCGAGCTGTTTAAGATTAGAAGGGACATCAGCCTAAAATACATGTAGAACTTACATTCTCCTAGGATGTGAGAAAATAGATGTGATGTGTATATCCTGGTTCAAGGCTCAAAGGGAAAAGCACACCTTAAGAAAAACTCTGAAACTAAAGAAAGAGCATAAATGTCTAGAGAAATCTGGATGGAAGGAAACTTTTTTTTTTTTTTGGTCTTTTTCGGGCTCACCCTGTGGCATGTGGAAGTTCCCAGGCTAGGGGTCAAACCAGAGCTGTATCTGCCAGCCTACTCACAGCCAAAGCAACACCAGATCCCAGCCACGTCTGTGACCTACATTGCAGCTCACTGCAATGCCGTATCCTTGACCCACTGAGGGAGGCCAGAGATCGAACCCACATCCTCATGGATACTAGTTGGGTTTGTTATTGCTGAGCCACAACAGAACTTCTGGACGGAAGGAACTTTAAAGGAATACTTTCCCAAAGTCCTATATTTTCACCACAGGGTAGAAGTCAAAACACTTCTCAATGCCGTTTACTGTCTTCATTTTTGTTGACCTGGAAATTAATGATGAACGTGTCTTGAATGTTCACATGATGACAAGGGAATCATTTATTTTGGAAGAGGCTCTGGAGATGTGCTGAAGCACACACAATTTAAACTAGCCAGCCAGCCACGCTGTCCTGCTGACTCGGTGGAATCAAGGACACAGCCTCTAACCTTCACATTTTGCTTGGCTGCAACCGTCTATCTGAACAGGGTCCATGGAACATGGATCTTATGAAAAAAATCCTTCCTCTTTAAATGTCAGTGTCTCATTAGACCTTTGCATTGGTTCATTGTAGTGATGTTTCCCCCGCTCTCTAGCGAAATAAAGTGAAGTGGTGAACAGCCTCTGCCGTCTTAAAAGTACAAGCTTGTAATTTGACTCTAGGTAGATTGCGTGACTCTGGAACAAAGACTGAACATGCATTTCTGTCATGGGGGGATTTAAAGATCACTATAAAACTTGATAAAGACATGGCTTATAAGAGAGTAACAGTAATTCCCTTGTTCTATAATCCTCAATTAGGAGGTTCTATTTGACCTCTAAAAGCCTTGGCTGAATTATAGTGATGTTGAATTGTTAAAAAGAATCTAGTCCATATATGTATCTCTTGGATACGGATATATTTTGGTAATGTCTTCTATAGCGATGCTATGCATATTGGTAGCAAAAGATTTCTGTCATTCAATTTTCTGTCATTTTTTTTCTATTTTTTCTTTCTTTTTCTTTTCTCTCTCTCTTTCTCTCTCTCTCTCTCTCTTTTTTTTTTTTTTTTTTTTTTTTTTTGTCTTTTAGGGCTACACTTGAGGCATATGGAAGTTCCCAGGCTAGGGGTCTAATAAGAGCTGCAACTGCTAGCTACTCCACAGCCATAGCAACACCAAATCTGAGCTGTGTCTATAACCTACATGGCAGCTCATGACAACACCCGATCCTTAACCCCCTGAGCAGGACCAAGGATTGAACCTGCATTCTCATGGATATTAATCAGCTTCGTTACCACTGAGCCACACAGGAACTCTTCTTTTTTTTTTTTTTTTTTTTTGGCTACACCCACAGCATGTGGAAGTTCCTGGACCAGGGATTGAGCCCAAGCCACAGCAGTGACAATGCCAGATCCTTAACCTGCTATGCCACAAGATAACTTGATCAATTTTCTGTCTTTTAGAGGAAAAAAAATTCTAATTTTATAAGGCAATGTAATAGTACATATGTTCATATTATCGGGGAAGATTTCTGGGTATATTTCAAAACAACAGGTATATTGACCTGACATTTGGTCATGTGTGTGAGATGACCAAGTTTTTAAATACTCTGTGCCTTGGGTGAGTTTACACATTACTTTGACAAAACTTGACTGTTTAATATTAAATTGAAGGAAACTTCTTGTCTTCACAATGGCAAATAGTATTTTAGCCTGATAATCACCTTTCAACCAATGATTTAGAAATGGCAGAGAATGACATACAGTATCCACAAAGACAAATTCCAAAACACTTTTTTTTTTAAATTTTTTATTTTCTAATCAATACATGCAGTACAGTTGAAATGGAGCCAGACCCAATGGTTCTTCCCCTCCATATCCTCTTCCTGCCTTTTGTCTGTAGAAAAAACTTAGTCAAAGAATAAATTTAATCAGAGAAGTGAGGAAATGTAGAAACAAAAAAAAATAGTCGTCCCACAGGAGAAAATAACAATAGTTTAGTCACCAAGCAAAGTCAAGGATATTTAATCTCTCTTCAAGGGCTATAGATAATATTCTGAGCCATATTTTTTGATCTGTCTTCTAGATACTGGAACTGTCATCAAGTGGAAGAAGTTAACTACATGATAACCAGGCTGCAGCATGGCATAAGTGTCCACAGTTCTGAGAACTAGCTTCAAAAAAATAGGAACACACCAAACCTGGAACTGCAGGTTAACTGTACTCAAAACAATCAAAATATCACGGATCAGACCACCACATGACCAGCTTCAACATGACTGTCAGAGCTGACTGTGCTGTTTCATGTGTATCCCCCTCTCTCCACCTATCCACCCCTGAAACTCTCCTTTAAAAGTTCTCGCCCACTGATGGGTCAGGGGAGTGGGTCTTTCGGTATGAGTCCTCCCTCTCCCCCAGCAGCCAGCCTCTGGAATAAAGCAAGCTTTCCTTCCCACCAAACTTACCTCTTGAGTATTGACACATCAGCAGTGAGCAGCTGGACCCCTCCTCTTGGCAACAGAGCTAAAAATCACTATTAAAAGGTTTACAACGCTGCTGCTATCACTACAACTACTACTACTGGCAACACTAGGGATGGTGATAATAACAACAATACTATAAAAATAATTTTCACAAAATGGGAGAAAATAGTTTCAAGCGATGCAACTGACAAGAGCTTAATCTCTAAAATATACAAACTGCTTATATACCTTAACAACAAAAAAGCCAACAACCCAATTGAAAAATGGGCAAAAGTTCTGAATAGTCATTTCTCCAAAGAAGAGATACAGATGGCCAATAAGCACATGAAAAAATGCTCAACATCCCTGATTATTGGAGAACTGCAAATCAAAATTACCATGAGATACACCTCACACCAGTCAGAATGGCCATCATTAATAAATCCACAAATAACAAATGCTGGAGGGGGTGTGGAGAAAAGGGAACCCTTCTGCACTGTTGGTGGGAATGGAAGCTGGTACAGCCACTATGGAGAACAGTATGGAGGTACCTTAGAAAACTATACATAGAACTGCATATGACCCAGCAATCCTGCTCTTGGGCATATATTTGGACAAAACTTTCCATAAAAAAGACACATGCACCTGCATGTTCATTGCAGCACTATTCACAATGGCCAAGACATGGAAACAACCCAAATGTCCATTGACAGATGACTGGATTAGGAAGATGTGGTAGATATATACAATGGAATACTACTCAGTCATAAAAAAGAATGAAATAATGCCATTTGCAGCAAGATGGATGGAACTAGAGACTCGCATACTGAGTGAAGTAAGAAAGAGAAAGACAAATACCATATGATATCATTTATATCTGGAATCTAATATATGGCACAAATGAACCTTTCCACAGCAAAGAAAATCATGGACTTGGAGAGCAGGCTTGCGGTTGCCAAGGGGAGGGGGAGGGAGTGGGATGGATTGGGAGCTTGTGGTTAATAGACACAAACTATTGCCTTTGGAATGGATGAGCAATGAGCTCCTGCTGTGTAGCACTGGAAACTATGAATAGTCACTTATGATGGAGCATGATAATGTGTGAAAATAGAATGTATGTGTAAAATGAGTCACCATGCTGTATAGTAGAAAAAAAATAATGTATTGGGGAAATTTAAAAAATTAAAAAAAAAATTTTTCCTCACCACTTCTCATAAAATCCTTCCCTCTTAGGGACTGTCCTGATTTTAATACCCAAAACTCTCTTCCTGGACACCTTTCAATACCTGGCAAACCAGGAATATGAATCACCCTAAATTAAACAAAAGTACTTTTTCATGGTAGATAGATATGTAGAACTCTAATAATGCCTCCAAATTCTTCCTATCTTTATTTCACTATGATTGAATTAGTTTTTATGTCATTATAACTATGTAATACCCTGACAGAGCCAAGTAGTATTATGAAGATATTTCTTTTTTCACATTGCTATTTGGTCTTTATGGAGGTAATAATTTGTATTTATTGCCACTTGCATAATTTGCTATCCACATAACCTTACTTTTGTTTCAAATGTTATATCATTTTGGGAGTTCCTGTTGTGGCTCAGCAGGTTAAGAACCTGGCATATTGTCTGCAAGGATGTGACTTTGATCCTTGGCCTCACTCTGTGGGTTAAGGATCCAGTGTTGATGCAAGCTTCAGTATAGGTCATGGAGGTGGCTCAGGGCCCATATTGCTGTGGTTGTGGCATAGGCCTACAGCTGCACTTCTGATTCAACCCCTAGCCTGGGAACTTCCATATGTTGCAGGTGTGGCCATATAAAGGAGAAAAAAAAGATATATCATTCTATTAGATCCCAGTTTTTCCATGGAGATATGGAAAATAATCTTTTTCTTTGATTTTTTGAGTTGATCCACTTTTGTGGTCTTATCAATCACTTTCTGAAGCACATTATTTTTTGCAAAAATTATATCTCTGAGTGCTTTCATGAAAAAAAAAATGGGGTAAATATTTTACCCTCATACTGAGTGGATATTTTGGCTTGGCCTAGTAGTCAAAGTTCAAAAATATTTGTCCTCAGAATTTCAAAAACAGTTCTCTTCTAGAAGCCATTTTTCCTACTGAGAAAATTAAAGTCATTACAGTTCTTATCTTTTGTATATGGAATTTTTTTCTTCTCTCCTTAGAATATATTAAGATCTCCCTTTTATCACTGATAATTTGGAAATTTCCTGACAATTGACCTTGGAGTAGATTTTTCATTGATTATATCAAGTAGTTTATAAACTTGTATATTTTAGTTCCAGAAATTTGTCTTTGGTGATTCCCTTTCATTTACTTTATTCATCTGTTCTTCCTGGGATTTTTTTTTCTTTTTTTTTACTTTTTTGGGCCACTCACAGGGCATATGGTAGTTCCCAGGCTAGGAGTCTAATAGGAGCTATAGCTGCCAGCCTGTGCCACAGCTACAGCAACACAGGATCCGAACCGTGTCTATGACCTATGCGACACTTCATGGCAATGCTGGATCCTTAACCCACGAAGCAAGGCCAGGGATAGAACCCATGTCCTCATGGACACTAGTCGAGTTCATTACCGCTAAGCCATGGTGGGAACACCCCCGGGAGTTTTCAGTGACAAATTGTTCTCAGATTTTATTCCTTATGTAAATTTTATTTCATATTTTCTATTTTTTTTTTTTTTTGTCTTTTTGCCTTTTGAGGGCCGCTCCCATGACATATGGAAGTTCCCAGGCTAGGGGTTGAATCAGAGCTGTAGACGCTGGCCTACACCACAGCCACAGCAATGTGGGATCCGAGCCACGTCTGCAGCATACACCACAGCTCACGGCAACGCCAGATCCCCAACCCACTGAGCAAGGCCAGGGCTCAAACCCGCAACCTCATGGTTCCTAGTCAGATTCGTTAACCACTGAGCCACGACGGGAACTCCTCAGATTTTATTCTTTATGTAAATTTTATTTCATATTTTCTAACTTTATATCATCTGTCCTACTTTCTAAATTTTTTCTCAAACTTAGTAACATTGGCCTATTTTTTTTTCAATATTTTGATTTCCAAGAGTTCCTTCTTTTATTTTTATTTTCATAGCTTCTTTAAAAATTTGCATGCACTAACTCCTCTTTGTGGAGAGAGTAATTAATTAGAGATTTGTTTGTTTGTTTATTTATTTATTTTTCTTTTTAAGGCTGCACCTGCAGCTTATGGAAATTCTCAGGCTAGGGGTTGAATTGGAGCTACAGCTACTGGCCTACAGCACAGCCACAGAAATGCCACATCTGAGCTGTGTCCATGATCTACACCACAGCTCACAGCAAAGCTGGATCCTGAACCCACTGAGTGGGGCCAGGGCTGGAACCCACATTCTCATGGCTATTAGTCAGGTTCATTACTCCTGAGCCACAAAGGGAACTCCCCGTCTGTTTACTTTAAAGAGTAATCTCTTTCTTCAAGACTGAAATATCATTTTTCTACAATTTTTTTCTCTGCCTTTCGTTTTAAGATCTTTCTCCAAGTATAAAGTGATCTTTAACTCTGTTTTCTCATATAAGAAGGAAGCATTAAAACATCACTTTGAAAGCCCTTTGTGTACTGGTGGACAAACATAGGAGGCTGGATCCAGCAATTGGGTAGGCAGCTGGCTCCTTTGCTGGGTTACTCTCTTTCAAAATAGGAAAGTTTATGTGTTATTTCTCTGAGTATCTCCAGTTTATCTAGATATGATGCTTCCAGTGGGCCTCCCAGGGAAGGATTTGACAGCCATTGCTGTTGCTCAGGCTCCCAGTAGGAGGCGATGTCTGACCACTCAATATACAAATAAGTGCTCATTTTCCTTTCTTCTGCCTCACATGTACCTTTTCCCATAACTGGGGTTTTGAATCTTGTGTGTCTAGCTTAATTTCTCCAGAAAAAACTTAAAGATTCTGCTTGCTTATATGCTTTCTTATTTTTTCATTCCTCCTAACCCCTTCCCTTATGGCAACCATTTTTTTGTTCTCTGTATCTATAACTCTGATTCTGTTTTGTTATGTTTGTTCACTTGTTCTGCTTTTTAGATTTAACATACAAGTGAAATCCTATGCCGTTTCTCTTTATCTGATTTATTTCACGTAGCATAATACCCTCTAGGTCCATCCATATTGTTGCAAATGACCAGATGTCATTCTTTCATTTTATTATTATTATTTTTTTAATATCCGAGTCTTCTTCCATTGACCACTGATATTCTTTGCACTGGGTGGTGAAAGGGCTCGAGTCAAATATTCATCATAGTGATTTTCAAATGTTCCCTCTGTTTCCATTCCCATTCTTCATGTTTTCCCGGGTCTTGTAACTTTCCAGAGTTCTTCAGGGAAAATCAGTTCAAAACCTCTTCCCTGTGCCATATCTTCTTCCTCATTGTAAATCAATGACTACTTTTTGACCTGCTTTCCATTTCTCAATATTTTTCTTGCAATCAGTCATCACTTTATGTCCCATTTCTATTGATGTATACTACTTTATTCCTTTTATATTCTATTAATTGGTAATGGACTCTGGAAGAGAGAGAGATAATCAAAAGGCCATCTCTTGGCAGAGGTGAAGAGCACATTCATTAAAAAATGGCCTTTATGATGGCAGAAGTAATAAAAGTAGCAGTAGTTGTTTTAGTAGAACTGGTTGTAGTCATGACATCAGTAACAACTAGCAGTATCTACCAGCATTACACAGTTATTACCTGTGCCATGATGTCACATAATTAATGGTGCCAGATAGCTAATAGATACTTTTAGAGACTTTTGGTTTTTATTTCACTTAGTTTTTACAATAGCTCTGTGCAAACGAATAGGTATATATCATTAATCATTACCCATACATCTTACTTTACAGATGTGAAATGTAAGAACCAGGGACGGTAAATAATTTATTCAGTTTTGCTCAACTGGTAGGTGCTATAGAAAAGTCTACTCAGTCATCACCCTTTTCCCATTGTTCATAACCCATGACAATGATTTGCAAAGGGAGTTTGAAGCATTAGGTATGAATTTTATGCACCCACATGTTCATTGCAGCACTATTCACAATAGCCAGGAGATGGAAACAACCCAAATGTCCATGATGATTGGATTAGGAAGATGTGGTAGATATATACAATGGAATACTACTCAGCCATAAAAATGAATGAAATAATGCCATTTGCAGCAACATGGTTGGAACTAGAGACTCTCATCCTGAGTGAAGTACGTCAGAAAGAAAAGGCAAATACCGTGTGATATCACATATCTGGAATCTAATATATTGCACAGATAAACCTTTCCACAGAAAAGAAAATCATGGACTTGGAGAATAGACTTGTAGTTGCTAAGGGGGAGGGGAAGGGAGTGGGATGGACTGGGAGCTTGTGGTTAATAGATGCAAACTATTGCCTTTGGAATGGATTAACAATGAGATCCTGCTGTGTAGCACTGGAAACTATGTCCAGTCACTTATGATGGAGAATGATAATGTGAGCAAATAGAATGTATACATGTATGTGCAACTGGGTCACCATTCTATACTGTAGAAAAAAAAGATTGTATTGGGGAAATAACAATTAACAAAAAACAAACTTTTCCCAGACTCTTCCTATTCTTGTGATTTTTCTACCAGTCACAGAACATGACTCTTCCCTTCAAAAATTAATTGTTTAGAGAATTAGAGTAGCTCAGGTCTTTTATTATTATTATAAAATCTGAAATAGAGGGAAATTTTGCTTATTAAAAAGTTTTCCCATAAATTGGACATTTCTAATAGTCCTCAGGTACAACATGGTTGAAATAAAATAAAATAGCCATTTTCTTTCGTGGGATATCAGGTGTCCAGTATCGAAACCATTCCAAGCATCCTTTGATCAAAAATTTGAGGTTATTTGTACCATCTCATACCTGCTTCTGCTCAACCTAGACACAAATAATGAAGCTTTAGTGAGATCGCTTTAAAAGTATTACAATGGGCCAAATCTAGGGTTTTTGACGAGTAGCATCTACCAGTATGTGTCCAATGCACAAACTGGCTGTTCTTAAAAAAAAAAAAATGCTATAGTTGGGATAAGAACTTAGACATTATTTATGCTTAGCTCAACATTTGCCCTGCAATAACATGTGCTTCATCTTTTTATTAGGAAGGGATTTACATTTAAATTCTCTGTCAGTAACAGAGCTTTATCTTAAATCTAAGTTCCCTGATAGTACCTCTCCCCTCAAACAAATTTAAAAAAAAAATTTAAAAAAGCCTGAAGAACATCTTACCAAGTATTGAAACCAGACCCTCTGATTTTCTTTCCTTCCTGTTCTTCTTCCGTGAAAAGAATACATTTGGTCTGACTTAATGTCTCGGAGATGTGTTTCCCCCCCCCCAAATTATTGGACGTTATCCAGGGCCAGTTTCTTGCAACTATGTATGCTTTCAGAGTTTAAATGCTTTCCTTGTCTGGAGGGAAATTTCATGGTCAAACATCAAATAGTTCTTAATTCTTTCTGGGAAGACAGGCTCCTCTCCAAGTCTGTTTCAGTTCTTACCTCCATCTTCTACCACAAACACACATATCCACGCAACTCCTGGGACGTATCATTCTTTCCCCAGTGTGCTGACAAGGGAGTTGGATTACCTAGCACAGTGAAGAGTAAAAAGATCAGGTACTAAAGTATTGCATAGCACGGAAAACCATGCCATGATAATTTACTTTTGTCTCAACTTGGAATATGCTTGTTTCCATGAGTTGAGTTTTCAATGGCGAAACTTTTATGATATACATTGAGAAAGCCAACTCAGTCGTGTACATTTTATGCTTCTAAAAGTAGAAAATGCTTACATTAGGGACATGGTAATTGCCACGAACTTTGTAGACTCAGGGCTTAGAGCACATGTGAAAAAGCCATCTAGTTTCATCCCCAATTCTACCAGTGAACAGCATGTCCTTCATGTTTAAGGTGATGCAATGCATACGGCAGTGACATGCTCTACTCAGAGGGTGTGGTAAAGTGCTACAACACCAGACCTCAGAGCAAATGGAAAAGGCTTTGGAGCCCAACTCTAATAGACACGTAGCTTTGGGAAAACCGAAGCTCTGTAAATTTTCACTTCATTACCTATAAATTTGGAATAAAAATACGAAGTTCACAAACATGTATAGATAAAGGAGATAACACACCTAATCTAACATACTGTCACAGTAAATATTGTCATCTCTTTCCCTCCATGTTCTTCAGGTTGGTTTTGCTCCTTTCCCCTTTTGATTTATTTTAAAAGGAGAGTAACTTCAGAGAGAGCCGTTGTCTTCCACTATAGGATAAGGTTAAATATATATATATATTCCACGTACAAATAAACAACGTTCTGGAGGAGAGAGGCAACTCTTTGTACTGAGTTTTGTCATCTGGTCATCACCAGACCAATATGCAAATGTAAAAAAGGAACATTGGCTACTTACAGCCAGAAAATTATGCACAAAATCTGTAGGCATTTATGGTCTGCTCCTTCTGTTCCCCTATGCAATTGTGCCCAACCTGGAAGGAAGGACATAATTTGATCTTGATTCTTACCTATAAACTATAAAATTCAAGGAAGAGTTTGCTCTTCTGATGCTCCTGCAACCTGTATTCCTTCCTAAAAGAGATCTTCTGTTCAGCCTCAGATGAGAATAAGCCCTCCCACGGGCTTATGGTCATGTAATTTGAGGAAAATAACTGCATTTGCCACCAATACCATAATTCAGAAGAAGCAAAATTATTCATGCCAGTGTTTCTAAGGAGTATGGTCCACAGGAATAGATGGGATTTTAAAATTTACTTTTTAAAAATATACTTTGGATATAATTGTCTCTTGCAATTAAACAAGAGAATTTTCCTTAAAAAAAAGTAGTAAAAGTTATTATGCAAGAATAATTTTTAGTTAAAAATCAATTTTTTAAAAGTTAACTAAATTCACGTATAATTGAACTAGTTAGTGAAAATGGGAAATGCAGACCAAAAAAAAAAAAAAGAGAAGAAGGAATATATTTTCCACTTGTTTGAGAAAGGAAAGGAAAATAATAGGAATTTCTGAAATTCTCTGAAGGCTAAAGACCTGCGGTGATTAGCTATAAGAGAATTGGGAAGTAGGATTAAAAGCTAATGATACTTTCTCATGAAATAAAATGGAAAGTGTGTGGTAATATTGAGCAAATATGTCATTAAAGTTGCTAATTACATTAAGAATGGAAAACATATCAGAATATACACATTTATAAAATCCATTACGAAAATATATATTCTTAACTATATATAGTTATAATTATATAGTTATATATACTATGTATTATTTATACAGTTCTACACATGATGTAGTACATAAAGTTAAAATAACATAATTATATATATAGTTAAGAGTATACATATCATAGATATACAAGAATACACTATAGTTAAGAATATATATGTTTATAGAGAGACACAATTCCATTACAATAATACAATTCTACTAAAAGAGTAAGGATGTCCAGCGAGGCAGAAGATGCATCATACAGTCTCATTTTACATCATGATACAACAAGCTTAAGAGATTCACTGATTTCCCCAAGTCGTTATGCCTTGCGAGTGGCTGTCAAGGATGGTATTCATACACTAATTCTCATTGCACTGCATAACATGCTTTCCCTAAGAAAGACCATAGCTTCCGTGGGAAGAGATGGTAGAATCCCCTACTTTGCAGACTTACATAGAAGGGGAAAAAAATAACAAAAACAACAACAACAACAACAACAAACCCCCTCTCTTGGACATCTTAATATTCAACAGCATTTTGATTAAATACAAAATTAGCAATAAATTAACTATGTGTATTAATTCACAGATGGCTTTTAATACTCTGGAGTGTTTTTCATCATTCATTGATTGTATAGAAATGAAATAAATGACAAAGGAAATACCTCCAGAACTTAAGCCTGCAAAGATAAAGTGAATTTCTGTGTAGCATAAGGCATTTTAAATTAGAGTAATTAATGGCTTCTTTGAAACAGAGGAGAATAAATTGGACTCCATTACATGACCTATTTTCACATATGATTTGAAGCTATAGTCTGAATGTTCTGATTCATCCTTACCCATTTTAACCCAAACAATGCTAGCCTCTTGTGAACTCAGGATGCTTATCTGGTTTGTGTATCCAGGAGTAAATTGGCACTTTCTTATATTTTTGCTTCAAGTTCTTTGGTTTTCTCTTACTACTTGGCCCCAAGGACATTGTTATTACCTTTGCCCCGGCCTGAAATGTTTTCCACGTGGCTTCTGCAAAGCTGCCTCCTTTTGATGATTTAGCTTTCAGCTCAACTCTTACGTTCTCAGAAAAGTCATTTCACTTCAACTTTATCTCAGTGTCTACTTTCCGAGTCTCCGCTATAGCATGGCCTTTTGTCTTCACATAGTACTTTTAATTATTCCAGAGTTTTTGTTTCTTTTTTATTGGAATTCCCTCCGTGCCTAGGCTATAACACAAGCTCTTCCAGCTGCCTTTTACTTGAGTTCATTTCCTTCACCTTCTCCAGGACAGACACTCTCCCAAACAAAGCATTGTTGGGTTTCTACCTCCTGAAATTTAGACATTATACTCTCTAAGGATGCCCAAAACATTTCTCTTAAGTACATTATTTTGTTGGCACATGCAAAGCCTATACTCCAGCAAGATTTTATGTGGGCTGCTCTAAAAATTCTTCTATTACATTCTGTACATATTTAATTAATTTTAAACCAACAAATAAAGTTTATATCCGAATGCCACAGAGTCACAAAAACCAAACCAAATTCTTTCGCCGTATCCTTTTGAAAGTTATTGTAGAGCTTTCCATTTCTTAAGAAAACAAGAAATTCAACATGCAGCTTGTATTCAGTTTGCATTCCTTTTTACTTACTGAGCATACTTCATCCACTTTAACTCCCCTGTGTCATTATGTTTCATGAATCTAGAAAACCTGAATAAAAGCAACACCAGGGATGCATTTTAAGTGGCTTGGGGAAATATTTTTAGAATCTTATATTAAAAGGCACAAAGTACATATAGTGTTTCTCCGTGTGGAGTGGCAAATCACTTGTATTTTGTGCAAGGGAAATTGTTTGCATGAAGTTGGTGGAATACTCTTTAGCTATTTGTTAATAAGAGGTACCATTAATATGTTAGATATGGTTTGTCTTCCAACCCCACCCCATGCCTAATTAATTACACTGTATCGAAAGTTAAGTAAGCACTGAACTAAGAGATGTGGAATCCCAGGCAACATAATCCTATTGCGATTTCCTCCAGCACCACATATTTGCTTTTTTTCTGATATTGTGGGGAACTTCATAATTATACATTTTCTGCCACTGAGAGATCCAGTGTGTAATTACACAGTTCAAATACAACAGTTCTGGTTACTGTTCAAATACATGTAACTACATGGGATTAAAATGTATTTAACGCTAATTGCATAGAAATGTGATGGGACCTATTGCTGCTTTTATTGTGAATATAAAATGTGCAGGTATAATTGACCCCATATGTATGTGAGGATAATGTCTATCCCTGGGTTCACCTTTCCACAGCCATTCTGTTAGTGTAATGCTGTTGATATTTTAACACCAGCTTTACAAACACTATACAAGGAAGTCAATGAAATCCACAGTAGGAGTAGATTTGGGGTAAGTAGAATCAATTTATTATCTGTGCATTTTGGAGTTTCTTTTTCTTTCCCATTGTAGTTTATCACCGGATATTGAATATAGTTCCCTGTGCTATGCATTAGGATCTTGTAATTTATATGTTTTATATATAGTGGATTGTATCTCTTTTTTTTTTAAACTGATTTTTTTCTTCCTTTTTGTTAAGCAAGAATCATCAGGTCATCTCATCAATGAACACCAGGTGGCGCTGCATTGAATAACTTTGAGTTGTTCAATTTTCAATGAATGCTAGCTAGAACCAGCACTTTGGGGATGAGTGTATGGTAGAAATAATCATGTCTAGCCTCTTATTTTGCAAGTGAAAGTATGCACAGTCAGAGAAGTAATATCATTTTCTACAGGACCACATTAGAGATAAATGTCTGACCTTGCCTTCAAATCCCAGTGTGTTTTAAATACACTGTCCTGTCTTTTCATGTGATTATGGTTTCACGGCATAAAAGGAAGAGAAGCAGGAGAGTAATAGCCAAATGTTAAATCTTAGCTGCAGTACTTACTAGCTGTGTAACACTGGGCACATCATTTAGTCATTTTACTCTTAGTCTCCTTGGTTAAAAAAAGAGGAGGGTGGAATTAAAGCACACCTACCTTATAGTTTTCTTTTAAATTTATTTATTTTAAAAGTTCTATGTAAAAGAGTAAATAATTTATTATATAGCGCATTCTCTAGACTTATTGATCCCTTGTGAATAAGAGACCATTCGAGTTCCATCATTCTTCTAATCCTAAAGCCTTTGTTACATAGTGTATTTTACTTTACTGTGTATTTAAGATGAGCAGGCGTTTGCTCTCAGGAGCTTAAACTCCAAGACAGATACTCAAATGTAGATTCATAGACAAACAGCAGAATGCAAGTATTTCAAATACATGAGCCAGTTATGTGGAAGAGGGAATATGGCTTTGCAGCCTGGCCAGGGCAGGCAAGGAGACACTGCATGTCTAAAGGAATTTCAAATGATCTACTCAAAACAAACTTCTGGGAGTTCCCTTAGTGGCTCAGCAGTTAACAAACCTGACTAGCATGAGGATGCAGGTTCTATCGCTGGCCTCACTCAGTGGGTCAAGGATCTGGCACTGCCGTGAGCTGTGGTATAGTTGCAGATATGGCTCCACTCCTGTGTTGCTGTGGCTGTGGTGTAGGCTGGCAGCTATAGCTCCTATTCTACCACTACCCACAAACTTTTCAGGCTTGGTCCTTTCACTCTGCTTCTTCTCCAGTCTCATTCAGTCCATGCATTCTTCTCACGTTCTCCAATATTACCTCCTGCTGCAAATCCTGCATTAGAGCTTCTCTTTGGGATTTTGGTGTGCTATGCATTCTGAGGCTAGTCTTTGTCAACAATTAGATCTGTGTTTTAAGCTCCTTTCCTGCTGTGTCCATGATATATTTTTGCACAAAATGAAGGGCTGTGCTCCATAGATGATTCTCTTTGAAATCCTACAGTTCTATGATTTTTCTCCACCAGTTTTATATGACAAACCCTCACCCCTCCACACATACATATGCACAAGTCTAGTATAATTGTTCCCTCTGATGGGTCTCATAGTCCCCTAATATACCTGCATTAACTTTCTTGTCTTCTAGACTTTGTTTAGTCCTTTCCAACAGTGATGGTATTTTTTATATGACTTGTGGCCAATGAGACATTAGCAAACGTGATGCAAGCAGAGGCTTAATAAGCGTTTGCACAGTGGACTTGTCATTTGTCACAGTTTCTTCTGCAACTATGAGATCACCATGCAGAGAAGCTCAGGCTAGTTTTATGGAGAAATATTGGGGAGCCCAGATAATATTCAGAATTCAGACACCAGACATATACCTCATCGCAGCCCTCTCATCCAGCAGCAATCATTCAAGTACCCTACCTGAGGCTCCAGACACTATGGTGCTGTCCTCACTGTGTCCAACTAAATCTCTGACCAGTAATTGTGAGTACATAAAATGGTTAATGTTTTGAAGCAATTAAATCTCTTATCAGTAGATAAGAGAAACACTGTATAGCCTTGCACATTGGCTTTAGTTCAGCCTCTCTAAGCCTCCATTCCCTCGTCTATACGTGGTGCAAAATAATGGTACTGAAGTTACAGGACTAGTATCGTTAAATTAGATAATGCAAGAATACTGACTAAGAGGCAATAATAGGAACAAAAGAATCTCGGTGTTAGTTATTATGAAGGAACTGTCATACTTTAATAGATTTGGCCCCCCAAATCTCATTCAAATAAAATGAAAGATGGACTACTAAGAGGTGAGCAAACCTGCCCAGGTTAGTAAACCTGCCCAGCTGGTAAATGGGAATCCAAGGTACCTGCAATCCAATACACCCCAGTTCCAGCTGCTGTTTAGTGTACTCTGGTGGTGTTCTTAAATAATAACGGGTATAATTCTGAGTCTTTTAGCTGTCCGGGACTTCCAAGAACTTGTGGTTAGGAGACACTTGTTCCTCTGGCTCTATTAGGGGAAGATTAAGACAAGAGACTGAGGATGACACAGGGACAGTTTGACGTCTGAGAAGGGATCCCCTGATCTTATTTCTCAGCCTGACTTCCCTCTTCATCCTTTTTTTCCCCACTAGTCCATCCCTCCACTTCCTTCTCCCTAACCCCATTGGCATCAATTGCAAGAACTTTAGCCTGCCTCCATTTGACAACTTGGGTTGGGTGAGGGAAAGGGAATAGGGAATGGCGAATTACATTTTATGCAAATTTGCATTTTGCCAGTTTTGTTATCATGTTCTTTTGCTGTGCTACAATTCTTTGCTATCATTATCATAGTGGTATGCTCACTTTTTTGTTTTTTACAGATTTTATAGGTTTTATTTATTTATTTATTTAGTATTTATTTATCTTTTTGTCTTTTCTAAGGCTGCACCTGCAGCATATGGAGGTTCCCAGGCTAGGGGTCTAATCAGAGCTATAGTTAATGGCCTACGCCAGAGCCACGGCAATGCAGGATGCGAGCCATGTCTGCAACCTACACCACAGCTCACGGCAATGCCGGATCCTTAACCCACTGAGCGAGGCCAGGGATTGAACCTGCAACCTCATGGTTCATAGTTGGATTCGTTAACCACTGAGTCAGGAAGGGAACTCCAGATTTTATGTATTTTATACGTTTTATGTATTGCATGTATTACTGTATACTACGCATGCACATACAATAAAATGTCTGCATTTCACAGATTTTGTATATTAAAATTGAATCTCAAATGGAGTTAAATGTTGTGCCCAAACTAGCATAATAAGAACTAAAGTGGGACGGGTCATTGAAATTTTCCCCATGTGTGCAATGGGAATATTTGTACCTACCTTCTACGGCCATCATGAGGAATACTGGAAATAATATGGGCAAGCAGCCTATGATAGTGTTTGGCATAGAACTATTATGCCTTTACCTTCTCTTACTCTGAAAAGTACCCCTCATCAGAATTCCTTGGACCTATTAGTGGTACAGTCTCTACATGAGATGTTCCCATGATCCAAAACCACGAAGGATTCCATATCGAGTCCTTATAACAACTTAGCTCTCTGTAATGCACATCCAAATTACCTAATATATATGTGTGATCAAAAAGATATTAGCATTTTTGTTTTCTGGGTTGAATGTTAAATTCCTGACCTGGTTATCTCTTCTGTGGCAAACATCATGCTCTAGAGTTCACCAAATCTCCTGTGCATTGTCACCGCTCCATAGATCATTCTTGAGTTACTTTTTATTCCTGCAGTAAATTCGATTGAAAGACCGCTAGCGCGGCTCAGCATACCCATGAGACAGTTGTAACTTGATCAGGGTCATGCAGCCAATCAGTAATGGAACAAAGCAGAGGTAGGAGACCTCAGAGCAGAGTGTTATTAGACCAATGATAAGCTGTTGTTTGGTCCTCAGGGGGAGCAGGACATCAAGCAGGTACTGAGGTGAGTAACACCATGTGCTTGCTGAAATCGTATCACCGAGCATCTCTTGGGGAACCAAGCATCATGGACAATGTTATTGCAGAGTGTGGAAACCAAAGCGGCACTGCTGAATCCAACAGGATTCTTTCCTTCTTCTTCCTCTCCTCTTCCTTTTGGTAACCATTCTCTGGTTAATTTGGGTCGAGGAAAGCAGCCAGGACAAAAGTCCTGACAGGCTAGTCCAGAGATGTTCCTATATTATCTGTGGGCTTCCAGAGTATCATAAAACCCTAAAGACTCAGAGTTTGCTATCATCTAGCACTTCCATTTCACAATAGTTAAATCCCTTCTGTAATAGTTCTCTTGGCAAATAGCCTCTATCTGAGCACTTTTCTGGTCAGGAAACTGACTACCACCTAAGGAACCCATTCGCTTTTTTTTTCCTTTTCCGTTATAGTTTATTACCAGATATTGAATGCAGTTCTCTGTACTATACAGTAGGACTTTGCTGTTAATCTGTTTTCTAGACAGCAGTTTGTATCTACGAACCCCAAACTTCCAATTTGTCCCTCCTCCCTAGCCTTTCCCCTTTGGGAACCATAAATTTGTCTTCTATGTCTGTGAGTCTGTTTCTATTTTGTAAGTAAGTTCATTTGCATTGTATTTTACATTCTACCTATAAGGGATATTGTACTACCCAGCCATAAAAAATAATGAGATAATTCCATTTGCAGCCACACAGATGGACCTAGAGATTATCATACTAAGTAGCTTGTTCTTTTCTTTTGATTTTTTTTCTAGCTCAATATATAGCTTTCTATCCTAAAACATCATCTTTTTGCTCTATTATTTTCATTTGCGTTAGTCATGGATCCTCAGATACGGAATTATAGAATCATGCCATTTCCTTGTCTTCACCATGTCTTGTATTTTCTGTCTTTTAATCTCTAGAAGGAAACATCTACAGTTCTTCCAATCATTTATTTCTCATGTATTATGGTTTTGAATTCCCTTGTTAAAGTGACTTTAGGAAAAGGAAATACACCTATAGCATTTAGGGTCAGATCAGGCTCCATTTTCAGCTATATTAATGGGTCAGGTATAGATAATAGATTTAGGACATTTTATTAAATTTCATGCCTCCCTTTCCTCTTCTGAAAAACAACACAGAGTATTTTGTAGATGGATGTTTCCAACAACTATCCAACTGGCTTGCTCCTTTTTTAAATCTGGGCAACTATATCACCCATGGTTGATTATTTAGGAACTTAGACCAACTAAATACCCCAGTTTTGCTTTCTATTTTTTGTGTTTAATTCTGGAATACTCATCTTATATTTACATAATTGGTAGTCATACCTAAATCCCAGTTTATTTTTCACAAATTAAAATAATTATTTATGCATTTACTTATTATTTATTTATTGGCTGCATCTGCAGAATTTGGAAGTTCCCAGGCCAGGGATCAAACCCAAACTATAGCAGTGACCCAAGCCACTGCAGGGAAAATGCCAGCTCCTTAACGCATTGTGGCCACAAGAGAATTCCTGTTTTTCTCAAATTGTAACTCAGGAGATTCAGTCAATTTTGCCAGAAATAGGGATTCAAAAATTCTTTTTTTTTTTTTTTCCTTTTCTAGGGCCGCTTCCTGGGGCATATGGAGGTTCTCAGGGCGTATCAGAGCTGTAGCCGCCGTCCTACTCCACAGCCACAGCAATGCCAGATACGAGCCGTGTCTGTGACCTACACCACAGTTCACGGCAACGCCAGATCCTTAACCCACTGAATAAGGCCAGGGATCGAACCTGCAACCTCATGGTTCCTAGTCGGATTCATTAACTACTGTGCCATGACGGGAACTCTGGAATTCAAAAATTCTTCAGGTATTTCTGGCCAGAGAGCTACATGTGTTTGGTTCATATTTTATTGGGGATTATGTGGTTCATTCTTTGATCAAGGATGTGGAAACTAAATGCAATCCTGTCAGGGCACCTGGCACAGTCACAGGCTGGGCACTAGCCTTAGTGTGCAGCCAGGATGCCAGGGAAAAATGCTATACCTGAATTCATGACTCTATCTCATACATAATTTAAGGTATATTCCATATTTATATGAAAAAAACACAAATGCTTATTTAACAGCAGGATGCTTCTTGAAGTTTGATCACCATAGTCCTTGCTATTAAAATGAAAATCCCTAATATTAATCTCTGGATTTCTCTGGCTTTTTTTTTTTCTTTTGGAACCCGTGATGTGACCCATGTGACTCCTTAAATTTGTAACAGAAAACCTCATCGCTCCCCCTACTCCAGTATCAACCCCGTAGGAGAGACCAGACCTGCTAGTGAGAGTGAGATGTGTTCATGCCTCTTGTTTACTCTGCTAAATGACCTTGCAAAGGACTTTTCTTGAGTTGCACTGAGAAATGTGAAGTGGCCAACATATTCCACGGGTAATTTCTAACTAAGATTCTGGTTATTCATCTGACCCATTTTAGGTTCTTTGAGGATAAGCCTGAAGACAGCTTTTTTGATTTTGACTTTCCACATCGCCTGTCTGGGTAACTATGAATATAAATAGTCACTGTAGTTCAATAAACGAAGCTTGCAACACTGTGTTATGACACATTATCTGGTCTCATGATCTTCTAAAACTGTATAAGCTGTTTCCCTATGATATCCTGCTTCTGGTCTGATCATATTTATAGCTTCCCTTTACCATCACCACTGTCTTTTAAAAATGTTTTATATGTTATTTGGTCTTTAAAACCTTGTTTTCTTTCTCTAAGCCTCAACAACTCATTTAATTCCAATATCTGGGAAACTAGCCATCCTATAAATTTTTCTTAGATCAAATTTATGGAGTCCAAAAAGTGAGTTGAGTGTTGATTTCTGAATTGACTTTCAATAACTTAAGTCACCTCAAAAGAGGATTGGTTACTAGTTTGGAAGTTAACTGTGTGTGTCATCCCACCCTTCCATCTCTTGCCTCTGCCCTTGAACATTCATTTCTTTCTGTACTTCTTCTAGGTGTTTATGAGCAGAACTGTGCTCGTGGATCCCAAGCTCATTTGCATAAGGATGATGATGCTTTCCAACGTAGCCCAGGGTTTAGGGAGAGATGCACATGCTATACAAAGAGAAGGAATATTAAGCAACTTTAATTCTGTTAGAGGACAATTCCAGGTCTCATTATTGCTACAAAAGAACTATAGGCAACAGCCTTTTAAATCTTGTCATATGAGATTCTGTGGCAGCAGCCTGTCAGAGGAGAATTTTCTTCAAGGAAACCTGCTTTGATAATCTACGAGCTGATGCACTAGCCATATTTCTGCCATATTTTCCATGACAATATTTAATACGTCGAAAGATAAAATCTATAGAAAACAACCAGACACAGATCGCATTTCAGTCTGAAGGAGGTGGTGCTATAAGGATTTCTTTTGTAGCTCTATAAAGTCATGATTGGAATGGCAAAATCTTTGTGTACAAGCTAGGTTAGCCTGCATTTATAAGAAAATCTTTTTTTTTAATGTCTTTAAGACATATTGTAAAAAAGGTTTGTGATATGCAGACACACTGTTTATCAATTCATTGTGGTATATAATTCAACTCGCTGGAATGTTAAACACTTGCAAAATTATTCTTTACTATCTTTTGTGTCTATAGCTCTCTGCACACTTAAAAGTGTTATTCATGTATATTGACTCATTTGATTAGCATAACAGCACTGTAAAGTGTAATCATCACCAATTCAGAAATGAACAAAACTAAGTCTCAAGAGTAGTCAAGTGACTGGCCAGAGGTCATTCAATTAATGAAACAACGGAGTGGAGAGTCACACCTCAGTTTGCTTGGCTCTCTGTCCAGGGTTAGTCTAGCTCCACTAACTGTCTATTTAGTGAAAGATCATATTAAGGCCCCTTTGAGACCTAAAGGAGAGAACGGAGCAGAGAAAAAAAGACCTGCACATAAATAAGACAATAACCAGAATACCTGCGATATAAGGTAGGGAGAAAAACAAACTTTAGAAAGAGAGACAAGACAAACTATAAATACATTGTTATTTCTCCAACGGAACACATTAAAAATGCATTTAATTTTGAGTTGACATTCTGGAGTCTTCTGGAATAAAATCTGTTTGCCAGGTCCACAAACTCCTTCTGCCTTTCTCATACTTGTATTTCTAGTGGCTGGTGCAATGCTTGGCACATAGTATATTATTCATAAATTTTGTTGCATGAGTGTTGAATGTGTGCTATGAAGGCACATGTGAACCACCGTCTGAATTTAGGGATGAAGGTAGCCTTGCAGGTGATAAAATCTGAAATACCAAGGAAGAAATAACCCAGGCTTTATGTTCAGCCCTAGATACCAAGGTTGCCATTACACCTTTTCCTTTAAGTGACATGGAAAACACATATACTGTTTCTGAATCTCAGTTTCTTCATCTATGGAGGCTAAACCTAACTCAGAGGGTACAATCATTCAAAAGTTAGACATATGTTTTCTCTTTAAATTTTTATTTATTTTCCCTTCTCTTCTACTTTTATTTATTATTTTTATTTTTACTTTTATTAGAGTATATATAGTTAACTTAAAATTTTTTGTCAATTTCTGCTGTACAGCATAGTAACTCAGTATATATATATATATGTGTGTGTGTGTATACATATGTATATTCCCTTTCTTATACTATCTTCCATCATGATCTATCCCGAGCGATTGGATATAGTTCTGTTACTACATGGTAGGACATCATTTTTTATCATTCTAAATGTAATAGTTTGCATCTACCAACCCCAATTCCCCGTCCATTCTCCTCCCTCCCCTTCCCCCTTGGCAACCACAGGTCTGTTCTCTATGTCCATGAGTCTGTTTCTGTTCTAAATTTTTAAGATACACTGTCTTTGTTCTCCTCAGACCTATGCATGCATCTAACTGGAGTGAGTTTAGAATTTTTAAAACAAGGAATACAAAGAAAGCAAACGATAAATATACTCAACTTGTGACTTGTATCAAAAATTATAAAACATGAAAGTAATTCACATTTTACCTTGAAAAGGGATCTTCTGGAGTTCCCGTCATGGTGCAGCAGAAAAAAATCCAACTAGGAACCATGAGGTTGCAGGTTCACTCCCCGGCCTCGCTCAGTGGGTTATGGATCTGGTGTTGCCATGAGCTGTGGTGTAGGTCGCAGATGCGGCTCGGATATGGCATTGCTGTGACTGTGGCATAGGTTGGCAGCTACAGCTCTGATTGGCCCCCCAGCCTAGGAATGTCCATATGCCAAAGGTACAGCCCTAAAAAGAAAAAAAAAAATCTCAATCGAAAATTGGTAACCTAAGACGTCTCTTTTCAGGTCCAACATATAAGGACTGGTCATCATTCTCACTCTCACAACAAGAAAAACCTGAATAAACTGAAAATCAATGACTTTTCTCAGACTTGTCATAGAACTGAAGTTACAGGAAATATTTGATCTTCTAAGATCTGGACAGAGAAGTACATGCAAAGAGACACAGGTGATATCTTGTCTGGAGCCAAAGCTGCTGGACATCAAAAACTGTTAGGAACAGTCAAATGGTAATTTTAGGAGGTGCTGAAGGTTGAGTGCAGACTCATGTGAGGATGGGAGACTCTGGGGACCTTCAGTTCGAAGGCCGCACATTTTCATATGCTTTCAGTCCAGTAAACCCACCAGCTGCCACCAGAAACCACGAGGGGAAGCAGAGAACAAAAACACAGAACAATTTTAGAAAAACCAATAATAATAACAAGTACCTTGGAAAAGAGACTAAAATACTTATGAGGGACATCTCCTAAGACACTAAAGGACGGAGACATGATCAGAGCACTGCAGAAGCTCCCTCTCATCCACACCATACCCTGACCTCAACAAGCCTCTAGTATAGTAATAATAATGATGATAATAATAATAACAATAATAACGGAGGAGCTGCGCAGATCCTCTCTGAGTAAGAGTCCAAACAGTAGCCCAAAGCCCAGAGAGAAGACGAAAACAAGGACAGTAGAGGAATCTGAAGACTCTGAGAGTTATAGACACAAAAATTAAACAGCCAGACTCCTAGCCAGGTTAACACTAAAAGCCTCAGAACTATTACCCAATGCAAGTCCAACTTTAAACAAAAAATCACAAGTTATACCAAATGGCAAGAAAAAAATACAGTCTAAGCAGCAAAGTGAGAATCACGACCAGAATCAGATAGGAAACAAATTTAGGGGGACAAAATGTAGGAATTATCTTGTAAGGAATTTAAAATAATTATGATCAATATATTAAGAGTTCTAACGGACAAAAATATAACATACAACGTACGAGGCTAGGTGGCTATTGTCATCAGACAAATGGAAATAATAACAGAGAATTAAAAGAAAATGCTATGGGAAAAAAGTAACAATCAAAAAATGCCTTCAACAGGCTCATCAATAGATTCAATACATATGAAGAAGAATCAGTGACCTTGAAGACAGGTCAATAGGAATTTCCCAAACTAAGACTAAAAGAGAAACAAGATGAAACAACGCAAGCAAAAACAAGTAGATCAGAAGATTCAAGAGCTGTAGGACAAATAATAATAATAATAATAATCAAAGGGTAACACACATAATTGGATTATCAGAAAGAGAAGAAAGAGAACAGGACAAAAGACCTAGGAAACTCTGGAAGAACAAACAGGATAAAGCTGCACACCCCCCACCCCGCATCCCCCACTACTGCTCCTCAACCCACATAATAAAAGCAAAAGTTTGTTGTGTGAAAAATCACTGTATTGATAAAATTCTTTCAGGTTAGAGGGCAATAAAAGAAAGACACAAATCCCCAATATCAGGAATAAAAGACATATCATAATTACTAATCCCACAGTCATCCAAAGGACCCCACATTAACATTATAAACAACTCTATGCCCACAATTTCAGTAATTTAGATGAAATGGATCAATTCCTTGAAAGAAACAAACTACCAAAACTTACTCAGGGAGAAAGAGTTGAAACAATTATTTCCATAACTAGTGAAAACATTTAGTAAGTTACAAAAAATGTTCCCCCAAAGAAAACACAAATCCCAGATGTTTTTATTAATAAATTCAACCATGCATTTAAAATTGAGACAGTGTAATATATTAAATCACCTCTTCCATAAAATAGAATTTGGGGGCACATCGCATGTGATTTTATGAAGCCAGTATTACCTTAATTATAAAACTAGGTAGAAACTTTATACAAAAACTATAATCAAATATCTTTCAAAATATAGCATAAATATATGTGCAAATATATTTAACAAATTATTAATCGATTGAATCCAGCAATACAGAAAAAAATTTTTATATTAAAACCAGTGTAGTTATTTCCAAAAATGCAAGGCTGATCCTAAAACAAACGTAAGACCTCCCCCTAACCAAGAATTGAATGGAATTTCATTAATCTAATAAAAAGCATATTTGAAAAACTCCAACATCACATACATCATAATTTAGAATGAAAGAGTGACTTTTTTTTAAGATGGCAAATGAGTCAAAGATATGTTCTCTCATTACTCCTATTCAACATAATCCTGGAAATCTAATCTTATTCAGTACAACAACAAAAAAAGATATACAAATTGGAGAAGAAGAAATAAAATCATTTTTATTTTCAGATGATATGATGTATAATTTTCTCTTTAGAAACATCAGCAAATCCACACAAACATGCATGCTCACATACATACAGATAAATCCTGGCAATAATAAGTTAGGATAACAATTTTGCTGGTTTTAAGGTTGATATACAAAAGGCAATTGCTTTCCTATATACCACCAATAATAACAACTGGAATTGGAAATTTAAAAAATAAAACCATTTACTATAGCATTGTAAATTTCGACACCTCAGTATAAATATAAAAAAATGTGTAGAATCTACGTGTACAAAAATAAAACTCAGAAAATGAAAATCACAGATCATCTAAACAAATGGAGAGATATTCCATGTTTATATATTAAAAACCTCAATATTTTTAAGATATCAATACTTCCCAACTGAATCTATTGTTTCAACACAATTTAATCAAGACACTGCAATCTTTTTTTGTTAATATCAACAAACTACTTCTAAAATTTACCTGGAAGATTAAAAGATTTAGAACAGCCAATGCATGTAAAGAACTCACATTACCTTATTTCAAGGCTACATGATTAAGATGGTGTAGTAGTGCCATAGGAACAGACACATCTATCACCAGATTAAAATTAAGATGTAAAAATAAATCAGAACAAATATAACCAAATAATCTTTAATTAGGGCACAAAGGCAAGTCCATGGTAAAACAATTTTTTCCCAGTAAATGGTGTTATGGTTGGATGATGTCTGTATATTAAAAAAGTGATTTTAAACACAGATCTTGCATCTTTCACAAAAATCAATTCAAAATGTATTATCTACCTAAATTTAAAATTCAGAACTATAAAACATCTTTTAATATTAACTATATTTTCATTGTAAAAACTTTTGGGGAATGAAAAGATAAGTCTCAGACTAGGAATATTTGCAAATCACATATTTGATACAGGACTTGTGTCCAGAATATAAAATAAATTTTTAAACCACAGCATAGCAAAAACCTGAATAGACACTTCAGCAAAGAATATCTTCATATGGAAAATAAGTGTATGGGAAGATGCTCAATATCATTTTTTCTTAGGTACCTGTGCACTAAAAGAACAAGATATCACTACATATCTAGCAGAATGGCTAAAATCCAAAAATTGCTGGCAACGATAAGAAGCATCGGGAACTCTCATCCATTACTAATAGGAATGCAAAATGATACAGCCACTTTGGAAGACGGTTTGGTAGTTTCCGAAGAAACTAAGCAAATTCTTACCCTACTCTTGATACAGCATTTTGCTCCTAGGTATTTACTCAGCTGATTAAAAACTTGTGTACACATAGAAACCTGTATACAAGTATTTATAACAGATTGATAATAATCAGCAAAACCTTGAAGTGCAAAAACCAAGATGTTATTCTTCAATAGGTAAATGGATGACAAGTTCATATAAAGAACTGATATTGACTGATTTAAAGAAAACTGAGCAACCTATGCATGTAAAAATGTAGAGAAATCTTTTTTTTTTTCTGTTTATGAAAGACCTCCGTTATTTTTCCCAATTTTACTGAGATGCAATTGACAAATAAGACTGTGTTACTTTGGAGTTCCCATCGTGGCTCAGTGGTTAATGAATCTGACTAGGATCCATGAGGTTGTGGGTTCAATCCTTGGCCTCGCTCAGTGGGTTAAGGATCCGGTGTTGCCGTGAGCTGTGGTGTAGGTCACAGACACGGCTGGGCTTGCATCCTGCATTGCCGTGGCTCTGGTGTAGGCGGTGGCTACAGCTCAAATTAGACCCCTAGCCTGGAAACCTCCATGTGCTGTGAGTGTGGCCCTAGAAATGACAAAAAAAAAAAAAAAAAAAAAAAAAGACTGTGCTAGTTTAAGTGCACAACATAATAACTTAATATATGTATATATTGCAAAATAATTATCACAAATTTATTTAACGTCCATTTCATCTGATAGCTCCAGTCTTTTCCTTGCAATTAGAACCTTTGGAATTTTAAATGTGTCTAGCTAAGTGAAAGAAACCAGTATGAAAATGCTATATACTATATGGTTCCTTTTACATGACATTATGTAAAATGCAAAATTATGGAGGTGGAAAATAGTTTGATGCTTGCCAAGGTTTCGATATGGGAAGTATTGAATAGATGAAGCACACAGTTATTTTAGGGTAGTGAAGATAGTCTGTATGATACTGTGGTGGTGGCTATGTGATACTATGTAAAAACCTACAGTAACTTACAGCACAAAAATAAAACTTGATGTTCACAAGTTTTAAAAATAAATAAGATCTGGGGGGTGGGAGGATGTGTTGGGGTGTGGGATGGAAATCCTATAAAATTGGATTGTGATGATCATTGTACAACTACAAATGTAATAAATTCATTGAGTCGTTAAAAATGTAAAAAAATAAAATAAATGAGATCTGAATCTAGGATGAGATGCAAACTCTGATAAAATAATCCAAGCTTATTTAAAATGCATGATATAACCTTACTGAAGCAGGAAATGTAAAAGGCACTGACCTCAGTAACTTTAGAAATTAGTGGGAATTGTAAAACAAAAGTAAGACCAAAGGAACTATACATAAATACCACACTTGATCTGGTAAAGTTGTTTTCCCTGGGATTATAGGTTAAAAATTGTGAAACCACTACACCTAGCTACTGCGATTGAATGGGTAAATTGATGTATGTTGAGTGGTGGGAGCCAAGATTCTTACTACTAGAGTTTGGAGTTACAGATAAATGAAAGGGGAAGCTAGGATGAATCATGTGGTATTAGAGTTAGGATGTTAATATTTACTCATGATTAGCTTACTATCGTTTCAGAAGATAAAATAACAATAATGATAGATATGTGTCAGACACCTGTGTCTGACACATATTTATATTAGGTATATATAATATATATATACACACACACATATATATATTAGACACCTGTGTCTGCTGAGATGCCCAAAAGCAATGACATTCCGGTAGCAATGAACATATGCAATGGACATGCCCAGTGCCCAGATCTTGGTTTCTAATAACCATCTTCCAAAAAGAAAAAGAAACCTAAGCTCTTGAGATAAATGGCTGATTCTAGGTCTGAGGCAGAGAATATGCAAGACTAACCTAGAACATTTATACTGCCAGAAAGTAAGGACATGTTAAGCAAATTCCACAAACAGAAAGTGAGGAGTTTCCATTAAAGCGACCCAAAAGACCGTTCAAAGAGCTGCCAGTGATCAAAGCTGGGATAATTTGAGGGAGATAACAAATACAGCTACATTGGATTATAACCCAACATATAAAATAAATACCTGTGAGTTTGTAGTAACATACGTGAATGTCTAAATAAATGAGTAAATGAGGAAGAACAGACAAATATCCCACGTAGAAGACTTCCAAATGACGCTCCTTCCTCAAGGCAATGGAGTCTAATTCATTAACCCTCGAGATGGGCTCCTTAGGGAGTGAACACCTTAAGAGTGACTCTTTTCCAAATGGTACAATACGAAAAGGGCATCGAAGAGTTAGCTTAGAGTGGAGAAATCTAACAAACACTTCCTCAGCCAGGGGATCTAGGTTATTCACAATAATCAGGCATGTTGATAGCATGTACACTTTACATGATGCGATGAGAATGAAACTTTGCATCTGTGTTCTCCCTCCTAAAACCCATAATCCCCAGCGCGCCACAAGAAAACAAAACAATTGGAGTTCCCGTCGTGGCGCAGTGGTTGACGAATCCGACTAGGAACCATGAGGTTGTGGGTTAGGTCCCTGCCCTTGCTCAGTGGGTTGACGATCCGGCGCTGCCGTGAGCTGTGGTGTAGGTTGCAGACACGGCTCGGATCCCGTGTTGCTGTGGCTCTGGCGTAGGCCGGTGGCTACAGCTCCGATTCAACCCCTAGCCTGGGAACCTCCATATGCCGTGGGAGCGGCCCAAAGAAATAGCAAAAAGACAAAAAAAAAAAAAAAAAAAAAAAGAAAACAAAACAAGACAAAAAAAAAATTAGACAGACTTAAAAGAAATAGCATTGCACGAAATACCTGCTCTGTACTCCTTAAAACTGGAATATCATCAAAAGTAAGTAAAACTGAGAAATGATCTTAGTATTCCAGGGAGAAATGGTGACTAAATGTGATCTCTTTATAGGATTTTAAAACAGAAAAATAACATTAGTCAAAACTAAGAAAATGTGAATAAAGTATGAACTTTAGTTAATAATGAGTAAAATATCAGTTCATTAGTTTTGACAAATGTGCTACACTATTATGAAATGTTTGCAAGAGCAAAAATTGGGTCAGCTTATACAGAAAGTCAGTACTATATTTGAAGGCTTTCTGAAAATCTAAAATTTTTCTAAAATAAAATATTTACTTAAAAATCTCATGCTGCATTGTGATCATAAACAGACCCTCATTTTAAAAACTGGAAACCTATTTGCCTTCATTGTAACCTCTCCAATGGTAGAAAAATAGCATGAAATTTGAATTTCAATGCATGTATGCAAAGCACACACTGTCCAGTTTACTTCTATTTATTGTCCAGTTTATTGTTCCGTCTCTTCTATTTCTTATTTCCTTGAATAGTCTTCTTAATACTTTTATGTTATGTACCTAGCCTCTTCAGATATGTGTTTACCGTTGCTGACAGAAAGCACCTAACAGCCTAGATGTAATTTTAGACTGATCACTAAGGTCTCAACATAAAAAAATGTTTTAATTTAAAACTTTGAGTGGATACTTGAAACAGAATCCTAATTTTATTTATTTATTTATGTATTTATCTTTTGCCTTTTTGGGGCCGTACCCACAGGATGTGGAGGTTCCCAGGCCAGGGGTCGAATCAAAGCTATAGCTGACGGTCTATACCACAGCCACAGCAACTCCAGATCAGAGCCACATCTGTGACCTACACCACAGCTTACAGCAACACCGGGTCCTAACCCACGGAGCAAGGCCAGGGATCAAAGCTGCATCCTCATGGATACTAATCGGATTCGTTTCCCCTGAGTCACAGGGGGAACTCTAGAATCTCTATTTTAAATCGGCCCATAAAGAGTTCCCATTGTGGCTCAGTGGTAACGAACCTGGCTAGTAACCATGAGGATGTGGGTTTGATCCCTGACCTTGCTCCATCAGTTAAGGACCCGATGTTGCCATAAGCTGTGGGATAGGCCGCAGATGCAGCTGTGGCATAGGCTAGCAGCTACAGTTCCAATTTGACCCCTAGCCTGGAAACTTTCATATGCCACACATGCAGCCACCCCCCACCCCCACCCAAAAAATAAAATCACTGTAAGGGAAAAAAAATGCCAAAATCAAAAAGAAAAAAGCCCATAAAAAACATTTCCAACAGATTAATATGGCAGATAAGGTATTGATATCATCAAAGGACTTCGCAGATCTGAGCTTATAGCAAGTGTTCAAAAAGTGCTAACAGACTTTTATTTCTGATGGGTAGTTAGGTCTAGAAGCTGGATGAGAGAATATAGAATTGGAAGAAGGAAAGACAGGCCTGTGGAAGAGACAGCAGAGGAAACTGGCAGTGTAGGGCATGGCTGGCAGAAAAGGGGAGTAGCTAAGACCTGCTACCACAGATTTGTCCAGTATTTGCCAAGCAGTCATTAAAACTTCTCTCGGATCACTCACCTAGAAAACACTGAGAACGATGACAATAACAGCAAAAGTTTCATAAAATATTTAACTAGTTTCACTTTGTGGAGAGACCTAACTAGAATATTTCAGGCCTGTCATTATAGATTCTGGCCTCATCTGAGGAACTGGCAGTTTTCCTTCCATGTTGCCATGGGTACTGATGTCAGATTATATAACGGTTCTATTTTGAAATGTAGTTCTCTCTGTGTAGATGCTGGTACAATGCTCTTTTTTTATGAAAATAACAGACTTTCTGGAACTTTTTCCCTTCGATATTTCTATCTGATTAGATTTTTCATTAACTTACTTGAGATTATTTGTGAGTGAATAACAAAATTTAATGCCTGCTAATGAGGAATCAAAAAGTATTTAATTTTTAACTCTCTCTCTCTCTCTCTCTCTCTCTCTCTCTATATATATATATATATATATATATATATATATATTTCTCCCCATAAAATAAATCTTAAACTTATTACCTGTCCATATATTCACTTTTTGTTCAAATTCTTTTGCTAATGCACACATGATGGTCATGCTTTTCTCTTTGTTGGAAAAGTTTTCTCTTGTTGCAAAAACATCAATTTTTAAAAATGTAATATAAGTTTTAAAAAAGGAAGGAAAAAAGAACACTCTTTATATTGCCTGAGTCGGGGAACAAACTTTATTCAAAAATCTTCTCCAACAATATCTTCTCTCCTCTAAGTCATTCCAAGTGTTGAAAGGAAAGAGTTCAATTAAGATCTTGTTTAATTGTAAGGCAGCCCAAACCAACAAATCCTAAGCCTTTTATTTTTCCCTTTATTTCGTCTTTTCTGGAATCCTATCCATCTTAACATGGACTTATTTCTCTAAGACTTAGGAGAAGCATGAAAGAAAACAAATGGCTGATAAATAAGAAAGTGTTTCTCTAGTTGAGACAATTGTGTCAACAACTAATTATAATCACAGTGTGATGGAATAAATTCTGTGACATCAGTCTGTGGGAGCCCAGAGGAGAAAATAGTTAATTTCACAGGTGAATGCAGTAGATATTAAGAAAAAATCTGTAGGGAAAAAAATACTGGAGTTGGCTTATAAAGAGTAAATAAGAAAGCCATGTTGGAAGTGAGAGAGATAATACACCAGGCTCAGAGAAGAACTTGAGCAAAAGAGAGCTGAAACCCTATCTGATTGTGTTTGGGGAAAAGAAGTCAGTTCAGTGTGGTTTGAATATGGTTTCTGTGGGATAATACACTAGGAGTCAAATCAGTCCAGAGACACAGTTGATTTATAATTTGAGAAGATTAGTTAAGGAGCTTAGTCCATAGACAAAAACTAAGGGTTGAAAATTATGAAGGCAATACTATAGCCTGTCCCACCAGGTAAGACAATTACCCACTTTTAGTCTAAGTCAAGGAATACAGGATAAAATTTTGACACAATTTTCTTGCAATGGGGATCTTAAACTCTAATGGGTTATATGAAGAAGTGAGAGTTTCAATGCAATCAGATGTTTTAGGATTGAGTTTTTATCCCCATTCTAGTTGAAGGGTGAAAGAACAACTGGAAGGCAGTTCTCCAAACCTGAAATTTGGGATTGTGAAGTAGCTGTGGTAAGAGACACAGAATCAAAGGAGTCTGGTGAGTATGAAATATGACCAGATATATGCCCTGTACCCTCTTCCCCTGACCTCCATGCCTCTAGGATATCATGATGAAGTCCTCAGCCTTCACTTGTTCTGGGTAAGTCAGATGGGCACTCACATCCCTGGCTTCACAAGTCATCTTTGGGGAGTTTGAAGAGGCAGCTGGTTGTGCACAACCCAAGGCTATTCCTCCTCTCTCCTCCCCAATATACATGCCTCACTACTGCCTTCTGCCTTAAGACTAACAGAGGAAATTCATTTCATCTTTTAGCCTAGTTACAATTGGGAGCCCTTGACATCCAGGCCATGCCTCATCCAGGTTTGTAAAGTCTCCACTAGCACATGCGTTGTCTGTGGTTTTTTTATCATCACCTAATACTCTGCATATTTTCATTTCTTAATTTTCTTATTCATGTACATTATGGTCAATGGAGTAAGTGATCACAGAGCTTGTTCATTTTTCTTTCTTTCTTTTTATTTTTTCACTGCTATAGCCCCCAAATAGCCAGATAACAGCGTGGGGCACATGTTAATAAAGCAACATTGTGTTCTTTTTTATGGCTGAGTAGTGTTCCATTGTGTATATATACCACATCTTCCTAATCCAGTCATCTATCTACGGGCATTTAGGTTGATTCTATGTCTTGGCTATTGTGAATAGTGCTGCAATGAACATGCAAGTGCATATGTCTTTTTCAAGGAAAGTTTTGTCCAGATATACGCCCAAGAATGGGATTGCTGTGTCATATGGTAGTTCTATATATATTTTTCTAAGGTACCTCCATACTGTACTCCATAGTGGTTGTACCAGCTTACATTCCCACCAACAGTGCAGGAGGGTTCCCTTTTCTCCACACCCCCTCCAGCATTTGTTATTTGTGGATTTATTATTGATGGCCATTCTGACTGGAATACTACTCAGCCATAAAAAAGAATGACATAATGCCATTTGCAGCAACATGGATGGAACTAGAGACTCTCATCCTGAGTGAAGTACGTCAGAAAGAGAAAGATAAATACCATGTGATATCACATATCTGGAATCTAATATATGGCACAGATAAACCTTTCCACAGAAAAGAAAATCATGGACTTGGAGAATAGACTTGTGGTTGCTAAGGGGGAGGGGAAGGGAGTGGGATGGACTGGGAACTTGGGGTTAATAGATGCAGACTATTGCCTTTCGAATGGATAGCAATGAGATCCTGCTATGTAGCACTGGGAGCTATGTCTAGTCACTTGTGATGGAGCACGATAATGTGAGAAAAAAGAATGTATACATGTATGCGTAACTGGGTCACCATGCTGTATAGTAGAAAATTGACAGAACACTGTAAACCAGCCATAATGAAAAAAAAAATCATTATATATAAAAAGATAAAGCAACAAGTATATTTTGAGTGGAAGAACTGAGTGAAGACAAAAAGGAATACTTAGAGATAATTAGAATAGCCTACAGTACTTTTGAAAAATGATAATTCCGTATGATGAATACATAACAAGATAAATTGCAGGAGTTCCCGTCCTGGCACAGCAGCAACAAATTCGACTAGGAACCATGAGGTTGCAGGTTCGATCCCTGGCCTCGCTCAGTGGGTTAAGGATCCGGCATTGCCATGAACTGTCGTGTAGTTCGCATACGCGGCTCGGATCTGGCATTGCTTTGGCTCTGGCGTAGGCCGGCGGCTACAGCTCCATTTCAGCCCCTAGCCTGGGAACCTCCATATGCCGCAGGTGTGGTCCCAAAAAGACAAAAGAAAAAAAAAAGATAAATTGCAGATTTGTCCCAAATCTGATATTTAGCTTTGTACACGTGATTTGTAGGAGGCATTGAAATGTCTCAGTATTTTAGAGAGTGGGAAAGATGGGTGTGGAGTCCTAAGGAACCATCAGACATCTGAAAAGAGCTCCAGGAGAAGGTGTCTTCACGCAGTATAAAACAAAAGAGTGCTCTTTATGAGAAACATAGTCTTTAATCTTGAATGTCATTTTCCTTCCTAATAGAAATATAAGCAGTATTCTCAAAGATCAACGTACTAATTCCTACCTACTTTATAGGAACATCAGGTATTGTATATACCCAGAATTACTTGCATTCCGTTTTCTTAAAGTTTTTCTAAAGTGGGATGAATGAATCCTCTTTGGCAAGGCATTTGTCGCTGGCTTAGGTGTCAATAGTTTTTAAAAGTGTGGAATATTCCTCCCCTTCTGTAATAGAAAATGTCTATTCTCTGTAGACCTCTGCAGTCAGCACTTCTAGAAGGAGAGAGCCACTAAAAATGGCTGGGCTTTGTCCACATACCTAAAAGCAACATCGTCAAAGGTAATTGTGATAATGCAAGGGGACAGGGGCCATTCCTCTGTCTTGCCTCTGTCAGCACTGTGGGTGGGACTCTAGGATTCCCTTGAATTTATGTGAAGCTCTATCATTTCTACAAAATTCACAATGAAATGAGCCAAAGACACGCTGCTTTTAATTTCAAATTCAATAATTTTAATACCAGTTAATTTCCAGCCATTTTCATCAGAATGAAGGTTAATAAGCTCAGCCCTCTGATCATTACATTAAAAAGCTAAATAAAAAAAAACCCTGCAACACACACTAAAGCATTTTATAAGAGAATTTTTAGCATACATTTATGTTTTCTTAATAAAAATATTGAAAAAGTCAAGTGACAGAAGTAGAGAGATTGTACAAAAAGAGTGGTTGATAACATGTGTTTTACAGTGAAACAACCATGACTAAAAAAACAAGTCTTAGCTATTTAACGGTAGGTGAGACATAGACTCTTATTTGTTGTAGATTTTCTTCTGTGGAATGAAGATTACCACGCTCATGAAGTTCTTTTGAAAATTAAGTGAAATACTGTAGGTAGAGTATCGCATTTTCCAGAATTTGGAGGAACTCAGGATAGTTGTTAACGGAAATGGGCAGAGACAGGAAGTTCTGCGAAACGGAGTGTCCCAATTTGCCATTATTCTACCTAAGAGCTAAGACTCCTTAGGCCAAGCAAGTGAGTAATTTTTCAAGTTAGGAAAGAAATGTATAACAAAAATGCAAGTCCTCATCTTTCTTATGTATTTCCAGTGTATTTTTATTAACAGTTCCTTGAGAGCTGTAATGAGATCATCACAACTTACACATTTCAGGGATATAGAGAAAAAAAAAGAAATCAGATCAAGTTATTTTAGGCAATGAAACCTTTTCTGAATGGTGGAACAGAAGAGTAGGCCCAGTTGTTTTAAATAGTAATATGGATTCCTTCTTTTTTTTTTTTTTTTGTCTTTTTTTTTGTGTGTCTTTTTACGTTTTCTTGAGCCGCTCCTGTGGCATATGGAAGTTCCCAGGCTAGGGGTCCAATTGGAGCTGTAGCCGCAGGCCTACACCAGAGTCACAGCAACGTGGGATCCGAGCGACATCTGTAACTCACACTACAGCTCACGGCAACACCGATCCTTAACCCACTGAGCGAAGCCGGGGATTGAACCGGCAACCTCATGGTTCCTAGGCGGATTCGTTAACCACTGCGCCACGATGGGAACTCCAAAATAGTCTACGGATTCCTTCTATAAGAAAGGGAAATCCTATGGATCTGTGCAAGTCTTTGATGGTAGGTTTGGAGATAATTTTTTTTGAAGTGTTCTTTTGGATTAGTCCTACAAGAAACATAGAACTAATTATATTATGGACTTAAGAGTAAGAACAATGATGGAGTTCCCTGGTGGCCTAGTGAGTTAAGGGATATGGTGTTATTGCTCTTGGGGCTCAGGTCACTGCTGTGGTGTGAGCTGGATCCTTGGCCTGAAAACGTCCATATATTATGGGTGTGGCCAAAAAAAAAAAAAGAAGAAGAAGAGCAATGACAACACTGGTGTAGCACTCACGGGATCTAGGTGATTGTACATCCGCTGACCTTCCTTTGATTGACCTCAGCCAGTAGGATGGACAGGACTAGTGGCCAGGAACCAATAGCAAGCTTAATGGAGGCAGAAGACCATATGGGTTAATACTGGCTTTGAAGTCAGACTGTCTGGGTTCTAAACAGGCCATCACTTTCTAGCTGTGCTACTAAGTTCAAGTTACTTAAAAGTTTCATGTTCTGGAGTTCCCGTCGTGGCGCAGTGGTTAACGAATCCGACTAGGAACCATGAGGTTGCGGGTTCGATCCCTGCCCCCGCTCAGCGGGTTAACAATCCGGCGTTGCCGTGAGCTGTGGTGTAGGTTGCAGATGCGGCTCGGATCCCGCATTGCTGTGGCTCTGGCGAAGGCCGGTGGCTACAGCTCCAATTCAACCCCTAGCCTGGGAACCTCCATATGCCGTGGGAGCGGCCCAAGAAATAGCAACAACAACAACAAAAAGACAAAAAAAAAAAAAAAAAAAGTTTCATGTTCTGTATTTAGATAGTGGGGGTAAGAATGCCCTATTTTCGTAGGGCCCCTGAGAAAATTACACAAGATACTTCATTTAGAGCAGAGTATATTATCGAATCACAGCATAGTGGATAATTGTATGTTAGCTATTATTATGCCAATAAACAGCATGTCATATTTTTACTTATAAAAGATAAGAACACACAGAGTTGAGCATCAAATACATATTTTCAGATTCTCAACTGCAATTAAGAAAGGGTTTAATATTTTCTCTTCTTCTTCTTCTGTTTTTTTTTTTTTTTTTTTTTTTGGCCACCCCATGGCCTATGGAGTTCCTGGGCCAAGGATCAGATCTGAGCCACCGTTGAGACCTAAGCCACAGCTGGGGCAGTGCCCCCAATGCCATTGCGCCAAGCAGGATGTCCCTATTTTCTTTTTAACAGTCTCTTCTGGCTCAAGATGTTTTCCGTATAGACAAAATTTCAGGGAGAAGCATTTACAATGGGTGATTATATAAAATATTTAGTGAGAGCATTACAATGGCTTTCGAATTTCTTGAAGTGAGAATGGGGTGGAAATACAACATTCATAAAACCAATACACTTGTCCCCCAAGTCCTGGCAGCCGAAGTGAACACATGGAGGAGAAATAGGGCTGGAACTAAGAAGGGTGCCGGGAATGTACAGCCTGAGAGACCTCACCAGAGACAGCATCTTCCTGAATCTTTGATTAATTTAATGGAGCATTTCAGGGCACCTGCCTCAGATTTTACAAGTATGAATTTAATGTCCCCAGTCCTTTAAAAAACAGATTCTATAGCTCAGTGGCTGACTTTAAAATAGGGACTCCAGCACAGTTATTTATAGACCAAATCCCAATGGGAAATAAACCCATCTTTTGATATTGCTGAGCCCTTTCAACTCCTAGTGATTTTTTCTCATCCCTTTAAATTTATTTGAAGACCTGGAATCTCCTTCTTTTTCTCTTCTCTCTCTCATTGATTGATTAATTGGTTCATTTGGTATCATAAATGAAGAGATATCTCTGGTAACTTACTATGCCGTTTGTGGTTCTTGGTATTGTTTAAACTTGACATTCCCTTTGTTGAAACAAATAATTATACAAAAATTTGTCTTACTTTTTCTGAGTTTGCTGTTTCCGAATCAAGGTAAATAAATGTCATTGAATATAAAAGTAAGAATGCATCATTCAAAAGCATCTAGGCTTCTCTTCAACAAGTGCCAAATGATGTGTGGATAACTTAGTTTTGTTATTATCTGCAAAGCTACTGTGACAGTAAAAAGCCCTGATACCAACGAAGGGGAAAGAAATAGAATTAAATAAAAACTGAATTTTAGGGTAAGTTTCTTACTTAGGCTTATTCGCTAGAATAAATTGAAGATACAGGGCCCCAGTCAATCTTTTTTTTTTTTTTTTCCTGTCTTTTTGCCATTTCTTGGGCCGCTCCCGTGGCATATGGAGGTTCACAGGCTAGGGGTCCAATAGGAGATGTAGCTACCAGCCTACGCCAGAGCCACAGCAACGCGGGATCCGAGCCACGTCTGCAACCTACACCACAGCTCAGGGCAACGCCGGATCCTTAACCCACTGAACAATGGCAGGGATCGAACCCGCAACCTCATGGTTCCTAGTCGGATTCGTTAACCACTGTGCCACGACGGGAACTCCCCCCCCCAGTCAACCTTTGAGATGTTATAAATTCTCATCTTAGAAAGGTAAAAAATATCTACAGTTGTCTTGAAAATACAAGAGTGTATGTTGTGTCCCAGGATAGCATTTACGCATTTTCTTCACTCATCACCCTCCCACCTCTTTTTTGGACATTTTTACTAGCTCTAATTCTTTATTTTAATTTTTAATCCAGAAAACATTACTTACCATTGGAATGGTAATTTGCATAGCCTTTTTCATATAAGCTATATTTTCAAAAATACATTTAACCACATTGAAAGGGCATATGAAAGGAATGCTGTTTATCTGTATCCAGATCTTGTAGCTGGAGAAACAGAGAACCTGTCATCTGTCAAAAGTCAACCAAATGAGAAACAGCAGAACTAACTCCCAATTCTCTGCTGTTTCTCCATTCCGACCTAGCTGCAGCCCTCAAAAAACAGCACCACGTTGCCCGGTGCAGCAGAGATAATGTGAGGTGGCACGTAGCAAAAAGAACCAGTCTGCAAGCATCACTCAAGTCTTGAAGGTTAGAAGCTTCCCAGATGCCCCACTTTCCTCTCTTAGGTGATCTACGCTTTGGCTCAGAATGCTCTTTTCACCTTCCTGCGCTGCCTGATTGCTGCTCTTCCTGGACCACAGAGGAGATGCCCCCTTTTCTTCTCTGACCTCTCTATTTCCAGGAGAGCTCTTCCTCTGATACCACGATGTATTTACCTCATTTATCGATTCAGCAGTTAGAGAGCATTGAAGGCTTAGAAATTAGAAGGGAATCACATTTCAATCATCTTTGCTCAAATACCACTTCTACCTGAAACTTTTGGGGAGACACTCCCTCTCTGGGCTGGAATGGCTCTGCTTGCAGAGAACTGTACAGACCTTTGTTCATGCATTACTGTCGTTGTTTATACATGGGAGTTCATCCCCCAACGCACTACCACGATGTTGAAGTTTCAGACTTGCGTCTTGCATGTCTTTGTTTTTCCATGAGGCTATCTCCTGGATTTATTGCATGAATGAAGAAAGGAAGGAAAAAAATAGTAAAATGAAAGAATGCACTTAAGTGCTTGGCCAAATATATGCTTAATAATCTATGAGGCTATATGATGAGGATAACTCTTCCATATCAGTACCAGCTAGAATAATCTTGTTCTTGGCACATCTCTGTAGAGACAGGCTTGATTCCTGGGGACAACAATATATTGTCTTCATGACATTACATTAATTATTGTCAACTAAATCATATTACATATGATGAAATATATATTTAATATGTAAGTATTAAAATCTATTCCCCAGTAGTCATTGTTTCTGTAAGTTCTACTGGCTCCAGACAGTCTAGGATTGATTGGATTCTTTTTCTCTGTGAAAGAAAAACAGAACATATCTAGAAAAGGAAAGCTTAAAAATAAATATCATTCCACCTGGAATTTATTTATAAGAAGCCATCTGGTCATACTTGAATCAATGCAATCAGGAAGCTTTTGAAAAACTCATCTCATGTGATAACTTGATAATTTCCCTTGGTGATCGGTTATTAAAAATAAGGGAGCACTTATTTCAGGGTGGTTTCTTTTAATAAGATTTTGCACTTCATGGAGTTCCCATCATGGTGCAGCAGAAACAAATCTGACTAGGAACCATGAGGTTGTGGGTTTGATCCCTGGCTTCTCTCAGTGGGTTAAGGATCCGACGTTGCCATGAGCTGTGGTGTAGGTCACAGACGTGGCTTGGATCCAGAGTTGCTGTAGCTGTGGCATAGGCCAGCAGCTATAGCTCCAATTAGACCCCTAGCCTGGGAACCTCCATATGCTGTGGGTGTGGCCCTAAAAGGACCAAAAAAAAAAATTTTGTACCTCAGTGAAACTTACAAGTGAAATATTTATTTCTAATGTCTAAACCTGAGGCTCTAGACATGATTTGGGCCAGGTATGAGATATTGCCACAGAATTAAGTCATGTATCAGACATGCACATGTGTTCAGCATGCATAGAATGTTGAAATGTAGTACACATAGTTTTAGCAAATTTTGAAGAGCCATTTGTAAGAGCAGAGGTGAGAAATCTGACGATATGTTTATTAATGATGACAAAAACTTATTCGGTAATATTTATGGAGCATTTGCTATATGTGAAAAGCATTGAGAAGATCTAGGCTATCACACTCTAGTTTGCCAAAGTGGGAAATCAACAGGTTAAAAAAATACTTTAAAACATGGGATATGTATGAAGTGATGTTAAGAATCAAAACAGCCACACTGCTCGGAGTGGAGTAAGGATTTCTTAGAAAGTTTTATAGAGATGCTGGTCCTAAGTCTAAAAAGGGAGAGAAATTAACATTTCCATAAGGTGGATAGAGGATTCTAACAGAAGGCACCACATGTGGCTCAGATAAAATCAAAGCATGATAATTTTGCAGAATGGGAAGCAATTTGCATCAGCTGGAGAGTCAGGCCTCTGTTAAGGTGACTCTAGCTTTGCATATGGGGAGTTCAATCTGATCTTGGAGGATGTTCCAATTAACTAAGTGAAATTCTCTTCTGCAATTAACTTTACATACATAAATATGAAGCCAAAACCACAGAGATGCTTAAATATATGCAAATGAGGAAAACAAACTTTATTTCAGGTACATAAGAATGCAATTCTCTCCTCGTGATAGTTAGAAGTTAAGAGTCTGGATAGTTGCGGGCATGGGCTTTGGAAGCAGAAATACCTCTTTTCTGTCCCCATTTTGTTACTGATTAGCTGGGAGACCTTGAGCACATTACACCACTTGTTTAGTGTCACTTTTCCCTATGTAAGTTGTGAATCACAAGCTCTTCTTGCAGAGGTGAGCGTGGATCCTAGGTTGTCCTCAGGGAGTGACAGTATCATGTGTCTAATATCATGCTGCTAGGTTTGGGCTAGGAGATGTGTCAGTGTAACAAACCCTGAGTCTGAGTCATTGTGCTCGAAGGACAGCATCACAGTGTATTCCCTAAAGAGTCCAGCCACTGGACAGGGCTTCTTTGTCCCATACAGGGTATCCTTATTGCTAATAGCTCCTTGGGCCTTTCAAAAACACAAGAGAAGAACTCGTGTAATATGTGCACAACTTTTTGCATGTCTTTCCCCTACTGGCTGCTACTTCCATGCCTTATTTGAGCTTTACTTTTTTCTTGGCAGAAAAAGACAGTGTAAATCCATGGCTACAAAGAGAAATAGAAATATTCTTACAGCTACTATTCTATTATCCTATTACCCTGGGTCGGACACGAGGCTAAATTCTGTTATGATTTTTTTTTAATTTCTCAGGACAGTCCTGGGAGCTAGTTGCTATTAGAATTCACATTTTAGAAGCAAGAAAAAAAAGGCTTAATATAGTTAAGCAACTTGTCCAAAGTCAAACATTTAGTAAATGGCAGGATAGAGAACTTGAGTCATATTAATTCCAAAAATTATCAAACTACTTTGCACAGGATAAATTTATATTTATCATGAATACAGCATATTTCATATAATCTAAAAATGAGAGAGGCAGGGGATCAGGGTCCTGATTTGCAATATATTTTCCTGGCCTTGAAAGAACAGATGACTTGCTGTACTACATCTTCCCCCAGTCTTTAGATCTTGCTTCCCCCCACCCCCCACCGCCCCCTAAGCATTTCGTAAGAATCATCTATTGAATCACTGTTAGGAACTCTGGCATTTCTATGAAGTTTAAAATATGTCTGTTGCCCTTCTAGCCTTTCAGGCTTGAAGAATGCACAATAATAAAGGGAAAAGCAGGCTAACCAATAATTATAACACATTGTGACATGTTCTACCTAACAATATAAGAAGGCATGAATAACTCTGGCTAGATGGGAATTAACACGTTTCTTATTTAATAAACTTCATTGTAATGAACCAGTGCTATGGGAACAAATATAATTGATTTGTCTAACTGGGTCATGAACGAGTGCTTGTAAGGTTAACTAACTAATGGCAACATCCATTTCTGACAGGATTACTATATACAGCATATTTATAGGTTCACTTTCAACTCTAATCTGAAAAAGAAAAATGCCAGGGATGCCTCTAATTTTGAACAAGTGCCAACCACAATGGAAGCATCCTTCTCACAATTCTATTTCTTTCTTTCCCAAAGGTTCAGTGTTTTGTTCTTGTTGGGCGCCAGCCAGACTTGCAGGATTATGATCACTCGGGAGAGGTTTAAAGAAGACTTTGCAGTGCCTTAGATTCAGGGACAAACGAGGCTTCCTTCTACCCCAGCAGATGGTGGTGTGACTCTCTGAGGTAGAGACTAACCTGACTCTTACGTAACTGACTGAAAACTCACACTTGATGGTGAATGTCCAGCCACTATAGCAGGATGGAGCATCTTATTTAATGTGTGGAATAGAAAGTGTATTAACATGTTAAGTTTTGTTTCTACTGCTGTAGGAAAAAAAAAATAACAATGCTTATCTTAAACTTCCTGTCCTTCTCAACTGAAATCAGTAATGCCTTAAAGCTTATACTTTATTTATTCATTTATTTACTGTCTTTTTTAGGGCTGCACCCGTGGCGTATGGAGTTCCCAGGCTAGGGGTCCAATAGGAGCTACAGATGACAGAATATGCCACAGCCACAGCAACGCCAGATCCGTGCGGTGTCTACAACCTACACCATACCTCACCGCAAAGCCGGATCCTTAACCCACTGAGCGAGGCCAGGAATCGACCCTGTATCCTCATCGATGCTAGTTAGATTCATTTCCACTGAGCCAAGATGGAAACTCCTAAAGCCAATACTTTAAAGGCTGATATTTACTTTATTCCAAAGTAAAGAACCATTTAGTGAAAAAGAGCAGAATTGCAATGTTGGTGGAGGAGCAGGAGATGGGGAAGAATCAGGGAGGTGAACATTGCCTCCATGCTTGGAAATTGAGAAATAATAATTATGCCTAGCTGGCAGTGTCCCAGGACAAACTTGTTGACTCTCAGAGCCATGATCTTCTCAGAAGGAAATTCTTGAGTGATTTGCCTAGAAACACTGACCCTATTCATTGTGACTGCTTGCCTTGGCCCAAGTCTCCACGATCCAGATTTAGGTTTTCACAGATACAGTTCATTTTCAAGGCATGACACACAGCTTGGGAAAATGAACACACAAATAGTCACCAGCACGGATTCAGGCCAGAGGGGATTACCTAGATGATTTGGGCTGTGTAAAGTCTCTTGGACCTTTCTATAATTCTGGAAAGGGGAAGATTGCCCTCCCTTACCCTCCCCCCGATAATGAATATATAATTTCTCTCCAGCCTGGTAGAGTGGGGGAGAACTGCAGATGAAATATGAATTTGTACCCTGAATCAATCTTTCTTATATATTCTCTGGTGGCTCCAAATGGATGACATTCTCTGGATGTCAAGCCAAAAACTTGGCAATCCAAAGGAATCAATCCTATGATTCCCTTGGAAAACTAGAATGGGGATTAAAAGAGAACTCCACACAAGTGTTAGGGATAGGCTGGAAAAATGATGACTCTGTGCTATTAGTAGCTTATGGATTAACTATGTGGCTTGGATTTGTTTGGTAAAGTGGGCACATTTATGCTTCCTCCCTTACTACTTCATGGTCATCTTTTCTGTAGTTGCTCAGTCTTCTAGAGAATGAAATCATATTTTATGTAGGGAGATTAGGGATTTTTAGAATCTAAGCCAATTTTGACTCGCTATCCTTCTATTACCCACACTTCAGACTCTGAAACATAATTTATTTTCTCTGCACATAAAAATCACCATATGCAAGCATCAAATTTTAGTTAACTTCACTGATTGTACTGAAGATGGTGAAAGCAAGATTAAAATGAACATCAGAGAACTTTTAAATCATTTATATTTAAGCATCAGCATACATTATGCAACTTCCTTAGTAAACTCTTAACTTTTTTCTGATAGACACAAGTTTAAAATAGGATGTCCGTTCATATTTGCGGTTACAGAATTCATCTGTGGTATGTAGCCTCTAAAATGGCTCTCAATAATTTCTGCCTCCTGGTAGCCATAGCTTTGTGTAACTCTCTCATCTGGAGTGTGTGCTGGACCCAGCGGCTCTCTTCTAACAAGGAGGACACGGCAAAGGTTACAGAATATTACTTTCAAGATTGAGTTACAAAAAAACTTCTGGATTCACTCTTTAATTTCTTCATTTTTCTCTCTCCCTTTTCTCTCATCTCTCAATTTGTCAGTCTCTCTTGCCCCCTTCATTTTGGGAAAACAAGCTGCTATACTGTAAGTAATCACATGGAGAGATCTATATGACAAGGGAATGAATTCCCTGTACAGCAACCATGAAAGACCTGAAAACACCAGCAACCACGGGAGTGAGTTTGGGGACAGATATATTTCCCAGCTGATCAATGAGATGACTGCAGCCCCAGCAGACAGCTCATAGCCTAATGGAAGAGCCTAGTCAGAACATCTAGCCAAGCCAGTTACCCAACCCAGTGAAAATGTGAGAAAATGAATATTAGGGTTTTTAGGATACCACGTTTAAGAATAATTGTTATGCAGCAATAGATAAGAATATACCAACCAAGAGTTGTGAGAGAAAGGAAGTTGGTGCTTGGGCTCATGGATGAAGAATAGAGAGGATGTCTATGCATGTAGATAAGTCTGAAAGCATTATATGATCTAAGTTGAATAATCCTACCTGAATATTTATATCTTCTACATAAAAATAGAAAAGACATGCTGGAACTATTGCATCTACAAAAGACACAATGTATGGATCACAGTTTTCCTTAAGCATTTCACATGAGAGCTGGGCTCAGCTGACAAGACATCCCTGTGAATATAGATAGAAGTTTCCATTTGCAGCTTCTCTCAGTTAATCCTGTCTGGCCTGCTACAATGAAAATACATGTAATGATATTTCCTTGATGTATCAGCAGTTATGTTCCTGAAACTCATATCTGTTGAATATTGAAATTACACATTGCTTTAGTGCTTCTGAAAATCAGTTCTTGACTGCTCTTTGCAAAACTGAGGGAGATTCCAGAAGAGATTATTCATTTATTTGGTAATTGAATATGTTTATGTGCCATTCCCTTATCAGGAAATCCTCAGCATCTAATGTCTTGTGTGTGCGTTGGGGGGGTGGTGGTGATGGAGATTAAGTAATATACACAGGAATCAAAGGACTCTGGGAGTGCCATAAAAGAGAAATACATTGATCCCAATTCTTTTGCTCAAAAAAGACAAGAGAATGTTACAAAAACATGACATGCTGATTTCTTGCTGCTAGATATGGGGTTACCATAGTGATAATTGCATAACATCTATATTTCTATGAAGCCATCTGGGAAGGAGTAGAACATTCTTTTTAAAAAGACATTATACTGTTGGCGTGTTATTTGTAGTTGGTTAAAAATAGCCCAGGCATGTGGGTGTTTGATGTTTTTGTCATATGCTTCAGCTTAGAAGAAATGCAAAGCAAACAACCCCATCCCCTAACTCTTACTCAACAAACCACTCATTACTTTCTACTCTTCTATGCAGTAATTCTCTAGCTCTTTCCTACTCTGTAAGGAAAGCCTAAGACCACACTCAAGAGTCAGAGTCATTCACAACCTGCAGTGGGAAATTCCTCTCTCTTAAAACCATTGTCTTTGGTTGCTTAACAGGTAAAAACCCTCTCCCATCTTTCTTCAGTTTAAACTTACCCCTAACCCCACAAAACAGGTTTGCTTACAGATGGTCAGCTCCACAGCAACCAGCAAGACAGTTCGGAACTACTCTAAAATAGTGAAAAGAAGGGTAAGAAGATCGTGAGCAGCTATGGTCTCGGTGATGGGGGAGCCACAAGCAGTTTTAGAAATGTTTCCTAAGGACAGAGATTGTGGAATATTCTCTAACCAAAGTATGTTGCAAAATGAGGCACTCCAAAAAAGATTTGTTGCAAGAATTTTGGCTGGATATGTCCATCAAAATTTCACTTACTAGGGGTTATGTACAGCTTCTCCTCTTTCCTAGGTTCATTTTTCCATTATAAATTCATTAATTCATTCCACAAGTATGAGTCAGGCATTTCTTTTCTTCTCAAAGATCTTACTGATAAGAAGAGGAAAACTTATATAAAGCAAATAAACACACCTCAAAATACATACTTAACACTCATGGATTTAGTTACTTAGTTTCTCCTTTAAGGACACTGATCTGCTATTTTATTGGACCTGGCTTTAAGAGTGTGTGTGCATGCTTTTAGCTTGATACACATTAATACCTATGCCATCCTTCTAATGGCAATTAATTTTGTATACACTTATGAGATTATTGTTTTACTCTTTATTCAATTCTTAGGACTATTAACAGATGAATTCGTAAAGCATGATTCATGACTATAAATCCCTTTGTTTCTCCTTACTATCTGCCTTTACGTTTTCAAGAAGGATTGCTACCTTTATGGTTCAACTTTCATTATAGATAAAGCAAGAGGGGAACTAAAGGATGTGATGTGAGAAACACCAGGAAATCCCCTTGACCTAAGTAGCTCCTTTTATTCCTTCTAACTTGCATCTTTAAACTGCAGTTTCCTAAAACATCAAAGACACTATTTAAAGGGTAAGCATTATCTGGACTGGGCAGAGTATTTAAGTCTATTATTATAAGCTCTCACATGAATTACAGAGTTTGTCAAGGGCCCTATCAGAAGGCAGTGTATTGGAATGACAGATTGGAATGACAGGCAGATTTGGAGTAGAGCATTAATTTTTTCTAGAGATGGGAATCTTTTCAGAATACTCCGTGAAACACAAGAACAATGGGATAGGGCACTTAGAAGGAAAAGAAGGAGACAAAGTATAATTATTCATGATGTCACAATTTTATTTAAGCCCTTGAGTTACTGGGCAGAATGAATATATTTTCTATCCTGTCAATAAACCATTCACATATGTAAGAAAAACTGAAAGAGGAAATTTGATAGACAATAGCTCTTTTGTTCCTATAGTTAAGATCCTTGAGAAGAAAAGGCTTAGTGCATTCAAAAAAATCAGAGCTAGGAGTTCCTGCTGTGGCTCAGCAGGTTAAGAACCCAACTAGTATTCACAAGGATTCAGGTTTGATCCCTGGCCTTGCTCAGTGGCTTAAGGATCCGGCATTGCAGTGAGCTGCGGAATAGATTGCAGACGTGGCTTGGAGCTAGAAGTGACGGGACAGATAATCTCCTCCCATTCTGTTTTACATCTTTGATTCTTTTTAAACTTATTTTCAAGTTTAGATTGGGTCATTTATTCAAGAATTACTTCTTGAATCAAAGGGATTTGCCAGGCAATGACTGTGCTTAACTCTCTAGCACAGCGACTATTACATTAAAGAGAATCAAAATAGTACCCGGTCCACTGTTGTTAATTGATTGAGTACCTAATTTTCCCTGAGTATCTTACTAGATACAGGCCATGAATATATTATGCTTCTGTGTGTTTGATCAACATCTGTCAACCCATGCATCCTGAAGCAGCAAATCAGTGTTCTCATTTTTGCCCCTTTAGTGAAAAAAGAGAATGGCAACTAGGAGTCTCTGATGCAAATCATCAGGTGAAAACCTGGTAAATGCCTACATCTATCTAACAATATCAACAATACAACAAATATAGCAATTAGGTTTAGAGGAAAAAGGGCTCATTTCACAAGAACCTCTCAATCATTTTGCTACATATCTTAGGTGCCGCTTTCAAGTGAACTCTGCGGGAATCTTGCACTTTCTTTTGTTTCTTTTTCGTTGAATGTCATCTATAAGAAGGCTTCCCTTAGTTTGGCAGTGCCAAAACTGGAAGAAAAGAACTTGCCTTCTTTCTGGAATTCATTACTAGTAGGTCTATTTGCTCAAAGACATAAACCATGTCCTCTAACCTGGTTTATGCCAATAGTTAGGATGGTTTTTATGCCTCAATATTTACTTAATTAAAAAATATGTATGTATTTAGAACACAAGGAAGGAAGATGGTGCTATATATTCTGGGACTCCTAATACGCCACAATGAAAACCATATTTGAGCATCAAAAATAACAGCTAATATTTATTACACGCGTAATGAATACCAGACACTGTTTTATGTGCATTACAAATATCTACTCATTTAATCCTCATATAAAATTTGAGATATAGATCTGTCTATGAAAAGGAGATAGCTAGTCTCTTAAATTATCTCAAGATTATTGCCTCCCCATAAAAACTGAAACAGACTGACTTGCATTCTCACCAGAAATGTGTAAGAACATCCACTGCTTTAGCTTCTTGCCAAAATGTGTTGTGGTAAGAGTAAATTTTTTTGCCATTCTAACAATCAAATTCATTCTGAGTAGTTTTTATTTGCATTTCTATGATTATTATTAAGGTTAAGTAACTCTTCATATTTATTCTATTTGGATTTCCTGTTTTGTCAAGCACCTGTCTTGCCTATTTTTTATTGTGCACTATCCATTTTATTCTTATTTTAAGATATTTTTAGGAGTTCCTGTGTGGTTCAGGGGGTTACAAACCTGACCAGTATCCTTGAGGATGTGGGTTCCATCACTGTCCTTGCTCAGTGGCTTAAGGATCCAGCGTTGCCCTGAGCTGCGGTGTAGGTTGCAAATGTGGCTCAGATCTGCTGTCGCTTTGGCTGTGCCTGAGGCAGGCAGCGACAGCTATGATTTGACCCCTAGCCAGGGAACTTTCATATGCCACAGTTATGGCTATGTAAAAGGAAAAAAAAAAGATTTTTTACATATTCTATTCAGCAGTTCTTGATTGTTTACATGTATTATAAATATCTTATTCAACTGTATGAATTCTCTTTTGCTGCCTATAAAGTTTTCTTTCATAAATAATAGAAGTTGCTGATTTAAAGATTGCCAATATTTCATTCTCTTCCGACAGTCTTTTTGAAATATAATCACATACAGTATAAGTCACTCATTTCAAATGTACAGTTGAACATTTATAGTATATTCATAGAGTTACACAATCCTCATCACAATACAGCTTTAGAATATTTTGATCACCCCTAAAAGAAACAACATACCTGTTAACAACCACTACCCATTTGCCCCGTTACCTTGCCATAGGCAATTACTAATTTACTTCCTATCTTTGTAGATGTGTGAATTCTTGACATTTCATGTAAATGGAATCATATAATATGTGGTCTTTTGGTGACTGGTTTGTTTCAACTAACATAATGTTTCCGGAGTTTAAATATGTTACCTCGTGGTTCAGTACATATTTCTTTTTATTACTGAATAGCCGTCCATCGTAGGAATATGCTGCATTTTATTTCCCCATTTATCATTTCATGGACATTTGTGCTGTTTTGATTTTTTGGCTATGGGGAATAATGATGGTATGAATAGCTATTTACATGTTTTTATTTGGACATATGTTTTCACTTTACTTAGCTACATACCTAGAAGGAGAATTGTTGAGTTACATGGTAACTCTGTGCTGAACATTTTGAGGAACTGCCAAACTTTTCTAAACCAGCTGTGCCATTTGCACTCTCATCAGCACTATATGATGGCTTCAGTTTATCCAAATCTTCATCAATACTTGCTTTTATCTGTCATTTTTATTTCAGCCATCTCATAAAAAACAGCATTTGAAGTGGTATTTCATTCTGCTTTTGATTTATACATTACTAGTGGCTAATAATGTTGCACATCTTTTATGTATTTATTGCAAATTTGTGTGTCTTTTTGGCAAAATATCAACTGAGATCTTTTGGCCTTAAAATAAAAACATTTTAAGGAGTGCCTGTTATGGCACAGCAGAAATGAATCCAACTGGTATCTGTGGCTTTGATCCCTGGCCTCGCTCAGTGGGTTGGGTATCCAGCTTTGCCGTGAGCTGTGGTGTAGGTTGTAGATGCAGCTTGGATCCTGCGTTGCCCTGACTGTGGCTTCGGCTGACAGCTGTAGCTCCGATTCCACTCCTAGCCTGCTAACTTCCACACGCTGTGGGCGCGGCCCTATAAAGCAAAACAAAAAAACAAAAAAACAAAAAAAAAAGCTACTTCAAGAGGGAGGGGCCATTTGCACCAATTATTTTAAAAAATTGTATATAGTTAGGATGTATAACAATGATTTGATATATAAGTATACCTTGTGAAATTCTCACTAAAATCAAGCTAATTAATATATATACCACCTCACATGATGGCCTTTTGATGTGTATGGTGAAATGACCTACCTTCTTCATAGATTTATTTATACATATATATGTTTATGTACAGATATGTGTATATGTTTATATATAGATATATCTAAATATATAGGTTTATATATATTTGTGTGTATATGGACTTATATGGTGTGTGTATATATATATGATTTTTACCTTCATTTTGCATAAAATATTATATTTGGAGTGAGTTTCTTATAGTCAGTGTAGTGTCGAGTAGTTTTTTGCAATTCACTCTGCCAATACTATCTTCGATTTATTTGTCATTAAATTTAATATAAATTATTTATGTTAGGGCTTATGTTCACCAGTTTTTGTTATACTTTCTGTAAATTTAGTATGCTTTATAATTTCTGTGTTTTCTTTATCCCATTGTTGTGAGATACTTGAATATTTTTTAGGATTCCACTTTTATTTACCTCTACAGATACTGAATGTATCTCTCTGTATATAGATTTTTTTGTGTTTGCTTTTTGTTTGATATTACAGCTCTCTGATATATCACATTTTCATTTCTTTTAATATTATCATATGACTGGTTTAAGTGATATGTAGCAATATTTTCTCCCTTTCCTCCATTTACTGTTACTCATTTATATTTTAATTTTGTTAATTATTTCCTCTACTTACGTTGAAGCTACGTCATACCGTGTTATGGTTTTGGCTTCAACCATCAAACATCGTTTAGGAAACTCAAGCTATGGTGTTTATTTATATCTTTGCTTACTATGTTTCTTCTTATTATTGATGTTCCAAGGTTTATTTTTTATATTCTGTTCTTTCAATTTAGAGAATTTCTTTAGTTATTAGGGGTAAGCGGGAACAAAAATGTCTGTTGCAGAAAAACATCCTATTAATTTCTTGACTAATGTGTCAGGAAATATTTTATTTCTCCATCATTTTTGAAGAGTATTTTCCTTGGGTATAGAATGCAGAGTACAGCCCTTTGTTACATGCTTTCAGCCAGAAGAACTTCCATTAATAAGTGGGGTCTGCTTCTGACTATGGATTTCAGTTTGTGTTTATTTGGGAATGTCTTTATTCCACATTAATTTTTAAAATACATTTTGCAGGACCTACTATTATTGGTTGTAGTATTTTTCTTTCAGCACTCTCACTATGTCAGTCTACTTTCTTCTGGCATCCGTTATCCCACGTTAGAAATCAGCTCAATTTCTTTTCAGAGTTTTCTTATATGTAATGAAGAATCATTTTTATATTATTACTTTCAAATTTTCTCTTTGCCTTTGGCTTTTAATGCATTGCTTTAATATATTTTGGTGTTATTCTCCTTATGTTATCCTACTTCATATCTGTTGAACTTCCTTTATGTGTAGATTAATATTTACCATCAAACCTGGAAAGTTTTCTTCCTTTGTTTCTATCAATAATTTTTCACCTTTTCTTCCCCTTCTCTCCTTCTGGTGCTCTCATTACACTTATATTAGTTCAGTTTGTGGTGTCATATTTCTCAGAGGTTTTGTTTATTTACATTTTTTTCTCTGTTCTTCAGATTTCTTAATCTCTATAGATCAATCTTTAGGATTCCTGATTAATTCTTATGCTAATTAAAATCTAATGTTGGAGTTCCCGTTGTGGTGCAATGGTTAACGAATCCGACTAGGAACCATGAGGTTGCGGGTTCGGTCCCTGCCCTTGCTCAGTGGGTTAATGATCCGGCGTTGCCATGAGCTGTGGTGTAGGCTGCAGACACTGCTTGGATCCAGTGTTGCTGTGGTTCTGGAGTAGACCGGTGGCTGCAGCTCTGATTCAACCCCAAGCATGGGAACCTCCATATGCTGCGGGAGTGGCCCAAGAAATAGCAAAAAGACAAAAAAAAAAAAAAAAAAAAAATTAATGTTGAGTCTAGTGGCTTTTTAGTTTAAATTAATTTAATTTTTTATTTAAAATTACATAAACTGGAGTTCCTGTTGTGGCGCAGTGGTTAACGAATCCGACTAGGAACCATGAGGTTTCAGGTTCGGTCCCTGCCCTTGCTCAGTGGGTTAAGGATCCGGCGTTTCCGTGAGCTGTGGTGTAGATTGCAGACGCGGCTCGGATCCCGCGTTGCTGTGGTTCTGGCGTAGGATGGTGGCTACAGCTCTGATTGGACCCCTAGCCTGGGAATCTCCATATGCCGCGGGAGCGGCCCAAGAAATAGCAAAAAAAATAAAAAAAAAATTAAAAAAAAAAAAAATTACATAAACTGGAGTTTCTGTCATGGTGCAGCAGAAATGAATCCGATTAGGAACCATGAGGCTGTGGGTTCAATCCCTGGCCTTGCTCAGTGCATTAAGGATCTAGTGTTGCCATGAGCTGTGGTGTAGGTCATAGCTGCACCTCGGCCTGAGATTGCTGTGGCTGTGGTATAGGCCAGCAGCTGTATCTCCTATTAGACCCTTAGCCTGGGAACCTCCATATGCCACATGTGCAGAACTAAAAAGAGAAAAAACAAATAAAACAATAAAAAAATTAAACATAATATATACATATAAATAAGTTTATGCTTACAATAGCTGTCTTGATATCTGTCTGCTCTGTTCAACATCTGGTTCCTCTGAAAGGCAGTTTCTATTACTTTAATTTTAATCCTGTGTATGGTTCACACTCTCCTGTGTCTTTGAACACTTGTTAAGTTTTTGTTGTAAACTAGGCATAATATAAAATACAGTACAGTAACTTAATATCAACCACCCTCCTCATCCACTATGGGGCTTGATCTGTTTTCTAGCTTTTTCATTTCTTTAAAAGTATCATCTATTTCAATGACATGTATTTCTTTCCCACTTTGCAGCCTCTGCATTTCTTCCTCGAAAGCTGCAGTATTGAACATGCACTTATTTACTCTGACCTCCATATCAAGGAATGACAGTTGTTTAAACCTAATTCTATCTGAGTGTCTCTTCTCCTGATTTCTTTATTAAGCTTCTGACTTGTCCATCCACATAGGTGTCATCCCCCAAAGTTAGCCACCACTAACTGGTGTCAGATTGCATTTGATGACAGTCTGGGGCATCACTGCTTCACAGTCTGATTCCATTTAAAGTCATATCTCTTTGCAGGTAATCTCTTAGGCTGGGCTTGGAAACTTGCTTCAATCACAAGAATGCTCTTCTTAGCTTTCTGTTTCTCTGATTCTCCTTATTCAGTTTCTAGCTGGTATGTCATTTCACTTATTATTCCATGGAAAGTTATGAATCTCTCTGTTTTCACAACGTGCCTCTCCGCCTGGGCAGCAAATCTGTACTGTTGTCTCAGAGCTGGCTGTGTGAATGGGAATAACCCGCTTCTTTCAAATTAAAACCCCTATTCTATGAGCAGGGTCTTGGATATGGTAGTATTCCTGGCTTCCTCAGCTTACATTTCCTGGCACAGAACATTTAACTCTTCATGAGAACTAAGGTAAGAGCAAACCAACTGCTCCGACTGAGGTAGAGCTTCTGCTCTATTATTAGAGAAATAAGTTTAGTTCAAGATTATTAAGGACCTCCTAGGTGGAAGAAGGAAGTCCTGGATCTCTCATGCTTGTCTGGAAAAGAGTTTCCATAGCAAAGGACTCGGAGTGGGAGCAAGAAATTTTGGTAGATTGCTTCCTTTGGCAAAAAGCTGTTGCTCTAGACTTAAAGCTAGGGTAAGTATAAATCTCATTTTCCTGTTTTTTCTTTTTTTTTTTTAAGTTTTATTGAAGTATAGTTAATTTACAAGGCTGTGTCAGTGAAAGGTAAAGCTCAGATTCTTAACTGCATCTTTCCCAGTGCATATCTTCTATCATGGTGAAGGGGTCCACAGAGTTTCTCAAACCACATTCCAGAATTTATTCTCTTTTTTTATTTATGAATTGTGCTTTATTTTTAAATTTGAAAAAAATCCTTCTATGCACTAATATCATGAATATGTTCTCTTTTATTATCAGTTAAATGCCTACTTGTTTGGTGATTTATATTTAGGACTTCCAGTCTATCTGGAGTTGATTTTGTTTTTAATATGAAATATCAGCCTGAATATATTTTTTCCATATACATCTATAACTTCCCCAGGATGTTTTATGGAAAGGTCTTTCTTTCCCTCTCATCTGCAACTTCAGTTGTGTTAATATATGTATTGCACATTTTTAGAGCTGGATTTTTTATTTATCTATTTGATATCTTTCTCTAATTCTATCCTGTTATATACTGGAACTTTATTATAAATTTTGTCACCTAGAGGAAAACATAGTTCCTTGTTTGCTTGCTTGTTTCCTTTTTTGTTCAAGAAGGTCTTGCATAGTCTTGTCCATTTACAATCAAGTATAAATTTTAGAATAAATCTACCAAGCTACTAAAAAAAAATCAGAATTTCTGTGGGACCCTAAATACATATATATATAATAAATATAAATATATGTATATAAATAAATATATATAATATATAACACATACATTATACATATGTTTATTGGAAGGCTATTGGTGAGATTTTTATTAATGTCAGGTAAATTACTTTGAACTGCATGTACAAGTGTCCTTGTGTATGTATGAGGGGAAGGGAATCAAAGGACAGAGTGGATTACCTTTGACTTTCCTGTGACTTTATAGGATAAGGCATTTGATGGTTTCCGCCCTGACCAGAATGAATAGTTTGGCCAAACTCCATTCTACTGAGAGTTCCTTGTTGTGTCTATTATTCCTTAGGCCACAAGAATCAGTTTATGGTACATGCAGGCAATACTGGGGAACACTGTAGATAATTAAAAAAATAAAAATCTGACCTAATATCGCTCTACCTGTTCTTAATACCACATGCCTCTCTTCTCCCACAAACATTCCCTTCCTTAATAAAACACTGAGAAAATTTCTTATTATATCTATTAGTGAGCGTCTGTTGATAGCACACTCAATGTATTTATTTTTAAAATTTTTAGATTGAAGTATAATTGATTTACAACGTCGTGTTATTTTCAGGTGTACAGTGAGGTGATTCAGAGAGTTAGGCATCCTGAGCGTAACTGCCAGTGGGTGAAAGATTATAAACACGTGACCCTTTTCAGGAACTTTCTAGTTTGTTCTACTCTCTGATTACTATGCCCTTCTTGAAAGTGTTGTTATTCTAGGAAAAGTTAAGACACCATAACTCAGAAGACCACCACCAGGATCACGCCAAGGTCTCCTGACACCAGCTTCGATGACTAAGATTCCTCAAACAAAGAAGAATGCATGTTTGCCCAAACCTAATTCTCATCTCCTCTAACACCCTATTTTTCTCCTTTTAGACTATAACCCCCCTGCAATTCTTCCTAAAATGAGGCCACAGTCTTTAAGGCATTAGCCTGCTGTGGGATTTTCATTGAAATGAATCTATGCATTCTTATTTTCGCCTGGATTTCAAATTGGGTTTTTATAATTTGCTGCTAAAAGAATCTTAGATGAGGAGTTCCTATCCTGAGGGAACTATGAGTAACTATGGGGTTGCGGGTTCAATCCCTGGCCTTGCTCAGTGGGTTAACGATCCAGCGTTGCATTGAGCTGTGGTGTAGGTCACAGATGTGGCTTGGATCTGGCATTGCTGTGGCTGTGGCGTAGGCCTGTGGCTACAGTTGTGATTCAACCCCTAGCCTGAGAACTTCCATATGCAGCAAGTGCGGCCATAAAAAGCAAAAAAAAAAAAAAGATTCTTAAATCATACACAGGTCTCACAGAGGGTGAGGGAAATGGATTAAAATAGAATACAGGTTTTGAGACAGTGGAATGAATATATACATGTATATGTTTTAAAATTGAAGACAGTAACATTAGAATACCATCCTTGGTAGATGAGATAGGAATAGCTGTTGAAGGAATAGCTATTGAAGATAAAGAAGCTGCAAATTAGATTGGAGAATTGAAATTTGTGGAAAAGTTATGAGCCATTTACTGTGCATTGTAAATAAGAGCGCCAACACAATGAGAAAATATCTCCTGCCATATCAGTAAACAAAGATGTCATCATCATTAGTGACTGCAGCCACATCCAAGTCCATGAGCCCTGAAGGAACCAGGAAGTAAGCAAAGAATACTTGCCATCTAGCAGCCATCAGACAGAGCCACTTTCAACGGTGACCTCTCAGGATGCAAAAAGCATAGGATCCTGGCTCCAGATAGCTGAGGTGCATTTCAAAGTCATGATTTCAGTGAGCCCAGACTCTTGCATCTCCCCATATACAGAAAAGTGCTAAATTCCTTAAGATATCTCATTTTCTTTTATTAACAGCAATCATTTGTTCCTACTATCTGCCCCTTGTTGCAAAACTCTTGCATATTCTAGCTCCCCCCTCACCCTAGAGCAGTTTTTTCAGTGTTATTTGAGATACAGCTTCTCAGACTTAGGTCCTTTATCCACCAAATAAAACATACCTCTCAACTTTTAGGTTGTGCATATTTTTTTAGTTGACCAGGCCTAAAAGAGTATCAAGTAGGAGAGGAACTTGCTAAGGAGAATGGCACAGGCTGTGTGTAAAAGATGTCCCTAACAGGGTATTGCAGGAAGAAGCCTGCCAGGGCCTGAGCCTGGGCTCCTGTCTAACACTCAGAAATGAATTGTCCAAGGAACACACATGCTGGCAGAACAAAAGACTTTATTGGGAAGGGGAGCTTGGGTGGAGAGCTGCAGGGTAAGGGAACCTAGACGAACTGCTCTGCCATGTGTCTTGCAGGCTTTGGTTTTATGGAAACAGGGTCAATTTCCCAGGTGTCTCTGGCCAGTCATCTTTCTTGGTCCATACTTGGTCTGGCCCAAGGTCCTTCTTGGTGGTGTGTGCACACCTCTAAGCCAAGGTGGATTCCAGCACCAAGGATCCTGGGAGGTTGGTGGTCTCCTCCCTCCTGTTGGCCCCTCCAAAATCTTCCTGGTTAGTCTTCAGGGCAGCACCATTTCCTCATTAGGGCCTCCTGCTGTGAGACAACTCATTAAGAGGCTGAGTTATCATGCCTGGCGGAGGTGGGCAGTTTTAGTCAATGATCCCCTAACAAGGGCATAGAAGTTATTGAAGAAGGTAGGACAGGCTTCTCAAGGTTAGTAGCTCCTGGGTCTGTCTCAGGCAGGGCAGAAGGTGTTATAAAAAGACGAAGGTGGATTTTGAAACAAGGGAGATTTGAAAGCAATGGTGGTAGAATCCTTATTTGAATGAAACAGGGCTAAGTTTATCTTTCCTTCTGTGTTAAAACATAATTGGGATTTGTTTTAATCATACATCATAAGACATGCAGATGTGCAAATAACTGTCATGAAGGAGGAAGTCTGTATATACAGACTCCTAGAAACAGAAGGCCCAGCCTGCCAACTAGGACCACATAGACAAGGACCAGGATTGGGGTTTCATGGGATGAAAAGAGGGAGGAGGGGTAGGGATGCTGAGAAAGTTTTAGGATTAAACAGTGGGAACTGTTTGCTCAACTCTCAGGGGAATTATTTGCTATCTTTAGGATTTAATTAGCTTTAGGAAGGGCAGTCTCTCCAAGATCAAGACCCCAAATGTCAGAGTATCAAGGATATGGACAGTAGGAATATAGACAATAATAGAGATGAATACCTATGTATGGTAATGAATGTTAATTATACGTATTTTGTGGTCATTTTGCAACGTATACAGATATTGAATCATTATGATACATATCTGGAACTAATATATGTTGTATGCCAATTATACCTCAGGAAAAATATAGAGAGACAACAAAATAAATATAATCAATACACCTTTTCATTCAATTAGCTGTAAATAGAGAAACTGGCTGATTGTATTTTCCCTTTCATTGGCTGATTTAACTCCAAATGTAAATTAAAAAAAAAAACAATTAAGATCCAATTAATTTTTCCTGAAGCAGATCTTAGAATGATGAAGAACTTTATCATTTTAATAATGATAAAAGTACTCATTTTTTTGAGTGCCTGCCAGTTACTGTGCTAAGAACTTTACATTATAATATTTAATTCTCATAGCAACCATAATGAAGTAAATGCTCTTAGTACTAGGCCTGTTTGTACCTAAGGAAACTGAAGCTTAGATAATTGAAGTATCTTGCCCAAGGTCACTGAGATATAAATTCAGCTCTGTCTGGATTCAAAACCCAAGATTTTCTCAGCTATAGCTGCACGTTTCCCATGGGGTGTTTCATTTACCGAGATCACCTATTCCATATCATTCAGTGGAGGCACAGTTAAGAGAGAATAAAAAGAGTATCGAAGTTGGAATCACCTCCGTGGTTTCTGATTTGCATAGAATAAAACCAAGTTTGCCTTGGTTTTTCACTCTTAATAAAAAGCAACCTTTACCGTGATACATGGCATGCAGTCCATCTTAAGCTTTTATTTTGAACATGACAGTGGCATGTAATTTAAAGAAAAAAAAAATCAGTCTAACACTAAGTGTACAAGGTAATAAATCTCTAGTCCCCAGAGCAACATTTTTCTGCCACCCCCTTCCTTCAGACATAAAGAGATGTGGGACTCCTGCCAGAGAAATATAATAAAATGTAAGTACAGTTATAAATGAAATACAGAGGCTTACAATCTGCTTCTTTGCTAGCTTGCTTTATTCCTTCCTTGAGGATTCTATTTCTTCCTCTCCTTCACTGTGCAATTTCATTTCTTTGCTTTCATTTTCCTATTTTTACCACTATGTATAACATTTGCCCTTACCTTTTATTCTCTTTTATGTGCTTTCTTTCCCATTGAAGGAAAAAAAAAAAAAAACCTTGTGATTTTATTCCTATGTGTATTCAGACATAGGTTTTGCTTTTTCTATTGCCTTTTACTACTTTTTTTTTTTTTATAATGGACACTAATTTTTTTTCCTTCTGTGTCTTTTGTCTGTATTCACTTTGTACTAATGCTTTGATCTTACTTCTAGGTTGGAAGGGACAGTTTCCTGTGAAACTATCACATTTAGGGAAAATTTTTTCTCTTCCTAGAGCAAATCTTTACACTGCTCATGGGATCAGACATCATAATCCTTAAGTCTAAAGAAAAATGTTGACGTATGTTGGAGGCGTTCACTCATTCACTTCTGCAGGCAAACACACACACATGCATTGACCCTCTCTTTGTCTATGCCTCCTTCCATCCTTTCATCAAGGATTCATTGAGTACCCTGGACTCATTTATCCATTCAGTCAATTAACATTTATAGGGCACCTGTGATGTGCCAGGATCTAGTGTAAGAAATGAGTGCAAGTAATACGGGATGCATTGTCAGGAGAGAATTTTAAAGCAATAATAAATTCACCTAAAAGTCTGCCTTTTTAAGCATCATCATTTGCTAGAAATTTTAAACAATGCTAATGATAAAATAATTCTCCCCATGGAGATGGTCCATTCCCACCCCTTCACTCTTTCCCTGAAGTACGGCCCTGGCCAGTGTGGAACAGAACAAATAAAAATCTCTGGCTGCTTGAAGGTTATACTCTAGTAGAAGAGAAAGGTGTGGGTATGTGTGTATGCATGTATATGTATAAACATATTATTATGTGTGTGTTAATATACATAATTATGAAAATAAATGTAAATAATTGTATCAGTTTAATTGGGGATACAAAGTGTTCATAAGTGTGAAGACTCAGGACAAGTAGGAGATTTCATATGCTAAGTCACAAACTAGTAAAAGAGTCGGTAGAGCCATGGTGGCACTTCCTGCTGATCGTCATGACTGGGATTAATTGGATTTCATATATATCTGCTCTCAGTGTTCTTAGATATAACTGAGGCATCAGGAGTTTGGGTGACAGTGGAGCAGGAAATAGAAACATCCTCCCACCAGACAGAGGACAATCTGTTGCCACAAATCTCAATGAAGAGAGAATAGGAGTTCAAGTTCTGACTAAGAGGTGGAATTGGCATGCCTCCTGGCTTCCTTCCCCAAGTTGGGCTTCAGAGGAATCTTAGCAGGGAAGATGGGAAAAAGCGTGACACCTGGCTGGGGAGCCTGGAGGTTTTAAACTGGTGTGTGGAAGGTATTGACCTTGAACAGGTGGTAGTCAAGCACGGTTGAGGTCAAATAGGGTGGGAATTATTGGAGTTCTCCTCTTATTTCTTCTTGATCATTGCCTGGAAATAATGACTGCTTGCCCCCACATGCAAATCCAGATATATTAGGAAAAACTGAAGTGACTCTCAGAGAATCCCTGTGCTGAGGAGCTGAGACAACTGATAATAACCAACTGCTTCCCTAGCCTTCTCTTTTCAAAACCCTAGCGTTTAGAACTGAATATTTCTTCTTCCTGGACTGTGGAGAGTCAACACCTGATATAAGGGTTGTTTTATGAGATGGGGAGTTAGTGCATCTGGTTTTCTTAGATACCTCTAACCCCGTGGTTTTTAATTTTTTTCTATGCAACACCTCTGAACAGGCCAAACTATTGGGTTCTAGACTTCTTTAATTCTCATTGCTTGAAAAAGTAGCTGATATCTATGAGGAAGATGAACTCGCAGGGCAAAATAACAAGTCACTTAGAAGAAAAAGAAATTTTAAATCGTCATTCCAATGTGAGAGCATGATAAAAAAAATAGCTCTACGCAGTATCAGAAAAATTATACCTGAGAGGCTCATTAAATCTTAAATGCTGTATAAAATTAGAAAGAGGGGAAAGGAGACCAAGAAACGTGAAAATATGTATAATTTTATTAAAAGGAGATATATTTATCAATTTAAAAAAGAAAGTATTAAAAAGTAATGTTGAGGAGTTCCCACTGTGGCTCAATGGTAATGAACCTGACTACTATACAGGAGGACGTGGGTTTGATCCCTGGCCTCACTCAGTGGGATAAGGATGTGGTGTTGCTGTGAGCTGTGGTGTAGGTCACAGATGCAGCTTGGATCCTGCATTACTGTGGCTGTTGTGACGGCCGGCAGCTGCAGTTCCCATCAGTTCCCATTTGACCCCTAACCTGGGAACTTTCATATGACACGGGGGCAGTCCTAAAAGGAAAAAAAAAAAAAAGCAATGTTGTAAAAATGCAACACAATGCAAAAATAGGATGATAGAAGAGTATATAAATCAGTAATTATAATAGATATATATGGAAATTTTAATTGGTTCAAAAGCCAATTCTGACAGATTGTGGATAACAATAAAATCTTGTTATGTACTAATTACAGGAGTCACCTAAAACATAAAGATGAGCAAAAATTGAAGGAAAAGGCAGAAGTAAAGACATTTTACACAAATACTAACAAAGAAATAGTTATACTATTATTTGAAATTTATATTATTATTGGAGAAGATATATTTTAAGACAAGATTATTGAGGTAGAATGAATAGTGAATATTTCACTATTTATTGATCTGACTTTAATTTGCCAAGAATATATAGCTATTATAAGCATGTTTATGTGTAATAAAACAACCTCAAAATTAATGAAGCAAAAATTGAGGAAAATGGAGAAATTGCAAATTTTACAGTAGTTCAACACATAACTCTTACTTATTGATGGTTATGGAATCTGAAAAATACAAGGAGTATATAGATCTCCACAACATAATCAATAAGCTTTTCCAAACAGATGCATAGTTCTATGTACAATAATCAATGAATAGATAATTCTCAAGCACATATTCCAAGTCTATATGCAACAGAAAAATTTCAGAAAATTTCAAAGGCAGGAATTACAAAGAAAATAATCTTTAATCATAGTGTAGTTAAGTCTGTAGTTAATGACAAAAATATAAATTAAAAATCACACATATTTGAAAATTATAAAGACATGTTGCTGAAAAGTTCATGGTATCAATAAGAAGTTATACTAAACAACACCCAGAATTTAACTATAATGAAAACACTATATATCAGAACTTGTAGGATACAAAAAACAAATGCTTTGAGGAAAATATACATTCTAATTACTTTTACTAGAAAATAAGAAAACATCCACATTTATGAGATAAGGGCTTATTGTAATAAATTATAAAAGGAAAAGTACACTAAACCTACAGAAATTAGAAAATGATAGTAAAAATAGAGCAAAACTCACCAAACTCTAAGATACTACTGAGATTAACAAAATCAAATTAGTTCTTTGAAAGAAAATTTTCTTAAAGGAGACACCCTTCTGTCAAAACAGACCAAGAGGAAAACAAAAAGACATAAATAAATAAGAGTAGAAATAAAATATACTTCATTAATTGTAATACACCAACAATTTTGCCAATCATTTTCAAAACTTTTAAGTTAAATTTCCTAGGAAGTATGCCTTATGAGAATTAGTATCAGGAAGAAAAAAATGGAAAAAAAAAGAAGAAAAAAAATAGCATGAATAATTCTATAAGCATTAAAGTAATTGAAACACTAGTTTAAAATATTCCCACAATCAAAACACTAGGCCCAGAAAGCTTTAGAGATGAGTTGCTGCAAATTTTCAAAAACATCATGCCCAGTTTGTTCAGTTTCTTACAAGAAAATGGGAAGTGGAAAGCTCCCTTCAATGGCATCTATGAGGTAATTATCAATCTTGTATAAAACTACAAAGGGAAGGACAATTACAAGTCTATTTCAATCATGACCATAGATTAAAAAATATTCTAGGAGCAGTGGTAATGAACCTGGCTCTTATCCATGAGGATGCAGGTTCGGTCCCTGGCCTCGCTCCGTGGGTCAGGGATCTGGTGTTGCCATGAGCTGTGGTGTAAATTTCAGACATGGCTCAGATCCCATGTTGCTGTGGCTACGGTGTAAGCCGGCAGCTATAGCTTCGATTCAACCCCTAGCCTGGGAACTTCCTTCCATATGCTGCAAGTGTGGCCCCAAGAAGACAAAAAAAAAAAAAAAAAAAAAAAAAAAAGAAAAAAGAAAGAAAGAAATTCTAAAGAAAATATTAAGAAATAAGGCCCCCAAATGCATAAACAAAATGTAATACACTATAACCATATTAGTTTTATCCTGGGTATGCAAGAGTGACTTAATATTAGACAATCAGAAATTCAGTCCAATAAATTAAATAATTTAAAAGGGAAAAAGTCATCTGATCCTCCCTAGACATACAGAAAATGTATTTTTAAGTGTAATACCCATTCATGGTGAAGATTATTAATAAAAGTATAAGAAAACATGAGCAAACATAATCCTAAATGGAGAGAAACACTGAGATTGCTTCGTTTAAGACAAAGACGTCTTTGTATCAGATACTTAGGTCATGCCTCACATCCCCTTGGATCATCGTTCACTCCAGTCCTCACAGCAATCACTTTCACAAGTACACTGACAGTAGGTTGCCTCAGCTACCCCACATATTTTTCATTTTTCTGCTTTAGGATTTTCCTAACACGGTGACAAGAGAACTTTAGAAAATTAACTGGCATCCATGCACATGCAGCCTGGGAAAATGAGTAAGTGAATAACTCAAGGACAGTTCTTGACCACTGGGGGACAAGAGCCAGAGCATTAATGCCCCTTTCTTTTGTCTCTTAAGTGAACAATTATGAGGTGTAACCTTCACAGCATCTCATATGGTCTTGGTGATATCAAGCCCCATTTGTCCCAGAGGTGATAAATCCTTTGCTGACCCTTGTATTGGCTTTCCCTCCTTACACATTTCACTCTCATCAGTCTTCTGCTCCTCTTCCCTGTGATTTTCTCCAAAATAAATTACCTGTTTTCCTGGGTTAACCGTGGCAAAGACAAATGCTGTCAACACTCTGTCCACCATTGTGTTGCGGGGGGGGGGGGTGTCTTAGACTATGATTGAAAGTACAGAAATTAGAAGAAGGAAATACAAGCTAATGATACTTGCAAGTGTTATAATCATTTAATTAGAAAAGTCAAAATAATCTACAGATGTATTATTGAATACAATAAAAGCATTTAGAAAACTGGCTGGATATATGATTAAAGTACCCCCCAATTTTTCTGTATACCAATAGCAAATAGCTAGATATTAAAAAGAAATTGCATACAATAGTAACAGAACAAACACCCCAAAACATTTAGGCAAATATATTGAAAGCCTTTGTAAGAAAAAATAATTTTATTAAGATACATTTAAAAAGATTTAAATAAATAGGGACAGACACCATCATGGATAACTGGAATTCATATTACAGAAAAACTATTCATCCCTAAATCAATCTACATATTCAATACAATTTCAATGAAAATTTCAACAATGTTATTTTTGGAACTTGATGATCCAAGTCTTAAATTTTATGCAAGATTAAAGGGCTAAGAATGTTCCAGGCATTTCTGAAGAGAAAGATAGGGTGAAGGAGCTATTATTCTGCTATAAATTAGAATTTAGTTTAAAGCTAGAGCATTACTTTAAAAAGCAATGAGAAAAATAGAAACGTGCAGATATCTTCTTGAACAAAAAGGAAGACGTGCAGGAGTGAAGGTAGTGATAAATGGAATTTACATAATGGTCATATAATGAAATATTTTGGACATCAGAAAATAAGGAATTTATATTTACTCTATGGTAGAGGAAAAAATGGAACATGTCTAATGTGACGGAGTTTTAGAAGACATATTATTGGATATATTGAGGAGCAAAAAGACTCTTTTTTTTGGCCATGTGGAAATTCTGCAACCAGAGGTAAAATTCATGTAACAGCTGTAACCAGAGCCACAGCAGTGACAATGCTTAATCTTTAACCCACTGAGATACCAGAGAACTCCTAGGGGGAAAAAGATGTGAAATAAAGGCCAGGTTGGAAAGCCCTTAAATTGCAGGAAATGAATAAGTAATTATTATAAACATAATAGAAGAAAATAAGTTAGATTACAAGAAAGAAGTTTAATAAAACCAACATCTCATTTTAGGAAGAACCAATGGATTAAGACATGTAAAGTCTAAAATAAAGATAATTATTGAGCAGCTTTTATGTGCCAGGCACCTGACATATATTATTCGTAATCTAAGCAATCCACACAAGGCAGGTTTTATTATTTTAAAATTCTATATAAGGAAATTAAGATTTAGAGAGGTTAAATTATTTTCCAGAAACAAAAAACTACTAAGTAATTGAGTCAGAATTCTTGGTTTAGTTACCATAATACTTGTATACTGACAAATATATATATATACATATATATGTCATACTGAATTGTTGATACTTTGGATATTTCATAGGGGAGACTAAAGTAATTTAAAAAAAAAGATGAAAGAAAATACTAACTAAATAATGATAATTGTGGTATATGGATATGGTAGCAAAAATATACAGTCCTACAATTTATACTCTCTTGGTGCCATATATAATCATTTACTGAAAAGTTTAACACAGTATCTGAGACTCAAATACTCCAGAGTGGAGACTGAGACCCAGAGGGGATGATTTAAATTCACCTTTATATTCATAATACAGAAATAGATATTATTTAAAGAGTACTTTTCAGCATCCTGAGTTTCCTTTGTAACATCATTGATTCACTTCGTGATCTTTGGGAAATCAAGTCATCTGTCTGAACCTTATGCTTTTTATCAGTAAAATGAAGATTGCAATGCCAGCCCCAACTATCTCACAGAATTATTCTGATAATCAAGTGAAGCGATGAATGGATGAGAAGGCACTTCTACATGAATGGATTGCAAATCTTATACCATTCATTCTAAATATTCAACTGTGCATGCAAGCAATGAGTTAATTAACAAACAACTAAACCACGTGCTAAGAGCTAATAAAAGGAGAAAAATTATCCTGAGGATAATAAGATAACTATTTGAAGAAGAGGTCTTATTCCTGATTATCTTCAGAGGAAAATGTGACATTAATTGGATGTGGAATAAGAATGATTAGTAAAGAGCCTCTTTAGAAATCTTGCCTCCATCCACTGTCTACAGATTTATTGCAATCAGAAATGGGGTGAATTTTTAAAATTCAGAAGTCATCTAAACGCACCATCGTATATCCAATTTGCATGCCTCAGTAAAGTTTTTTCAATAACTCATACACATTCATTGCTAAAAATTTTGCGTAGTCTTTTATACAGATTGATTCTTTTTTTCTTTTTTCCTTTTTTTGACCACCCCGCAACATACGGAGTTTCCTGCCAGGGATCAGATCCAAGCTGTAGTTGCAACGTACGCCTCAGCTAGGACAATGCCAGATCCTTTAATCCACTGTGCTGGGCCTAGGATTGAACCTGCATCCCTGTGCTCCACAGACACTGCCAATCCTGTGGTGCCACAGTGGGAACTCCCAGATTAATTCTTTTTAAATTTAATTTTTATTTTATATTAGAGTATGTTGATTGATAATGTTGTGTTAGTTTCAGGTATTCCGCAAAGTATTCAATTATACATATACATATATCCATTCTTCTTCAGATTATTTCTCCATATAGGTTATTACAGAATACAGACTAGAGTACGCTGTGCTATGGAGTAGGTCCTTGTTGATGATCTATTTTATATATAATAGTGTGTATATGTTAATCCCAACCTCCTAATTTATCCCTCTCCCCCTTTGGAAATCCTAATTTTTTTTTTGACATCTGTGATTCTGTTTCTATTTTTGTAAAAGTTCACTTTTATCATTTTTTACAAGTCCACATGTTAAGTAATATCATATTACTCAGCCATAAAGAAGAATGAAGTAATTCCATTTTCAGCAATATGGGGACATAAATTATCACACTAAGTGAAATAATGTCATATACCACTTATATGCACAATTTAAAACAAATACAGACTAAGTCTTTAAATAGATATGATTGTTCCCATCCATGTTACAGTAACTTCTACCACTTCAATTAAACAGGTTACCATTAAAAAAAAAAAATACATATCTATTTTCCTGAGGATTGATGGATGAATAGAGGCTAGATTTCAGAGACATAAAAAAGGAACTGGAGACATTTCCTATCTGTACCTGTTGTAAGCATTACTGAAGAGAGTTTTTTAACAGTTTTGTGAGGCTTGTTACTGTGGAATAATGATTTTAACTGAAACGATATCTGACATTCAAACAGAATTGTCACAAAGCAAAGATACTTTAAATTTTGGACATCTTCTCTTGACCAAGAAATGGGCCTTATATACAACTTCCAGAAAAGATATAATTGATTTGGGTATCTACATTTGTGTAGCCTCTTTGTTTTGTTTATTTTATTCCAGTTAATCACCTTAGGAAACCAGTCTGTTTAATGGTTCTCAGAGAAGAATCAAGCAAAAATCACATACACTAAATGCATGCACACATGCACACACAGTGTGAATATACTCTTGAATTGGAAGTGACATGTTTCTAAAAGAGGATGACTTCTAGTTTGTTTATTTTTCCATCATCTTTAGCGACTATGCTGCATATAAAATCAGATTTATCTTCCTTACGATTGGCTGGCTGTCTTCTTTTGGCAGGTTTTTTTTTTTTTTTTTTTTTTTTTTGTCCTTTTGCCATTTCTAGGGCCGCTCCCACGGCATATGGAGGTTCCCAGGCTAGGGGTCTAATTGGAGCTGTAGCCACTGGCCTACACCAGGGCCACAGCAATGCGGCATCCGAGCCACGTCTGCAACCTACACCACAGCTCACGGCAACGCTGGATCCTTAACCCACTGAGCAAGGCCAGGGATCAAACCCACAATCTCATGGTTCCTAGTCAGATTCGTTAAGCACTGAGCCACGGTGGGAACTCCGTTGGATATTCTTAAGGAACTGATAATTTAATGTATTACAGTTGGAATTCTATTATCTGTGTCCAATGGACATATAATACATAGGTATGTGACTCCAATGATTAGCTGGGTGTGATTTCAACTTAAATATTCTATCCAGTAACCATAAAGTATTCAACAATAATATGAAGGCCATACTTCCAAACTTAAAATAGTTCACATGGCTTGAATATACTAATGCACATTAATTAACATATTTGAAATTGGTATTTATAAATCTTATGCTTTAGCATTCTTGTGACTGACTCTGAACTTAATACAGGGAGTAAAAAGTGTTTATGAGAATTGTTTAGTTTTTGAGAATATCATAGGAAAATTTTTTAATCAGTATATTATACCTTCCACAAAAAAACCTTTTCATTTTTTGAAAAAAAAAATGTAAGTTTCAAAGGTCTGTGCTTTTACATATCCCATATCTTGATGAAATTGGGATGTACATTTATGTCATAAAAAAAAGAATATTTTGAGAATATGGACTATGGATCTGAAAACACCAGAAGCCAGAGTTCTTGTTCAAGGCAAAAAAATTTTTAAAAAATCAGAGGGGTGGTGAGGTTTATTGAGTTTAGCTCTGTCATTAAAATTGATTGTGCATCTAGTTAGAGAGGATCCGGTGCAATGTCACAATTCTCTTGCTGATAGAGTGGTTCAGGAAAGCCATACATTGATTTTATCCCTCCTTCCTCTCCCACCTGCCACCCAAAATGCCTCCAAACACACAGAGTAACTCACATACAGATATACTCACAAATGTACACATTCCACGAGATGGGCAGGTACGGTGTAGGGGGAGACAGCAGTGGTCTTCAAGTGTTAGCATTAGGAGAGAAGATGGACCTGAGAGATTTTCAATGTATTCAGAGTAGATTGGATGTAAATGAAAACCAGAGCCCCTCCAAAACCTCATCTCCCTCTATCACCTCTAACACAAAGAGAAAAGAGGGTGAAGACCTTACTGAAAGAAAAAATTAAGTTGAAATAAAATTTAAAATAAACTATTAGGAGTTCCTGTCGTGGCGCAGTGGTTAACGAATCCGACTAGGAACGATGAGGTTGCGGTTCGATCCCTGGCCTTGCTCAGTGGGTTAAGGATCTGGCGTTGCCGTGAGCTGTGGTGTAGGTTGCAGATTCGGCTCGAATCCCGCGTTGCTGTGGCTCTGGCGTAGGCCGGGGGCTACAGCTCCGATTCGACCCCTAGCCTGGGAACCTCCTTATGCCGCAGGAGTGGCCCAAAGAAATAGCAAAAAGACAAAAAAAATAAATAAATAAAATAAACTATTAGACAATAGATTTAATTTACACCTGAGATCATGGACTGAGATTTTTTACATTTTACATCTTAAATTTGTTCTCCATGACATTTTAGTTATATCCTTTATTTCCCCTCTGCTTTGATCTCCTCTATTTGATCCAAAATCAAATCGTAGATGCAAATTTAAGTTGTCACATATCTTCCCTTCTCTGCTTAAGCAACATGGCTACGCCTTTACACATGGTAGTGAATGAAAAGAAACAAATACAGATGTTGTATACTGCTATTAGAAAAAATGGAAAAGATACCTTTTTAAATACCTCTTTTTTCATCCTAAAACAATAGACTCTAAGAATGCCTGTTCATTCTTCAAACAAGAAGAAAATATGATCATAAAGAGTTAAAATGGTATGACTAACAGAGAATTATAAAGAGTTAAAATGGTATGACTAACAGAGAATTATAAAGAGTTAAAATGGTATGACTAACAGAGAATTATAAAGAGTTAAAATGGTATGACTAACAGAGAATTAAAGAGAAAGGTGAGAATCGTCACCTCGTCATGAAAGCAACTGTGGACTGAAAAGATAGGTTAAAGTTTAGACCAAGAAGTTTTAATATGCTGAAGAATTTTCTGAAATGCCTAAAAGGATAGTATCAAAAGGACAGTTTTGCAAAGGATATATTTAATTGCTGGATTCCTTGAAAAAGGAAAAGCAACTCTGAGAATACACAGGTATGCTTCACCTAGATTTGTGCTCTATATAATTAGTATGATTTATGGCCAGCATATAGAAAATAATTTCAGTTGAACAATCTTATCTAGGCCATGTCCCAGGAAGAGCTGTTGTAAACTGTCAACAGCGGTCAGAGCTAAAGAAAAAGACAAGTAGGTCAGCCAGAGTCATGGAAAATTAGCTTGAGGAATGAGAGATAGGGGCAGCAGCAAATTTGGGGTGAGGCCAGGGTGTGGTTATCAGAAAAGTAAAGGACAGATCCAGTTTCTGGGAGGACAGCATGAGAGGATAGTTATCAGTTTAAAATGTCAGAAGCAAATGAACCTCCCCAGCTTAGAGGTGCCGGGTTTTGGCTTGGACAGTATATGGGCCAGGGTACTTTCAGATTAAAAATACTCAAAACTCTAAATCATACTGACCTTAAAAATCAGAAATATACTGCTAAGTAACCTGGATGTACATTGTCTGCAGGCATTGGTTTGGTCAGGATATAGTCTCCATTTCTCTGCACATTTCTCTGTGTTAATTTGGTCCTCAGACTGGGTTCCCTTCTGATTTGCAAAATGGCTGGTAACTGCAGTACAAACGCTTGCGCGTATTCAACTGGTGTGAAAATTTCTCCTCCATCAAAAACTAATCTTTTTTTTTGGTCTTTTTGTCTTTTTAGGGCCTCATCCCTGGCAAATGGAGGTTCCCAGGATGGGGTCCAATCAGAGCTACAGCTGCCGGCCTACACCACAGCCACAGCAACGCCAGACCTGAGCCGAATCTGCGAACTACACCACAGTCCACAGCTCAGGGCAGTGTTGGAGCCTTAATCCACTGAGCGAGGTCAGGGATAGAACCTACATCCTCATGGAAGCTAGTCAAGTTCACTAGTCAAGTTCTTTAACTGCTGAGCCACGATGGGAACTCCAAAAATCTAATCTTTCCTTGAGTTTGATTCAACTTAGTAAAAGTCAGCTCCCTAGTCAGTAGCAGCCCCTAGAGAAATGTCTTTCACTGACTAGATTAAACCTGGGTCCTTCAGTCAATCACTGAAAAGGGAGATGAAATCATCATGATTAGCTTAGGATAATCAAAGTCAGATTCCCCTGAGTTACGAGGTTGCAAAATTAGACTTTCTGGGACAAAACTAGGGTTCTGTAGGGAAGAGGGAGAAAGTAATTGATCCATTATAATATTATTAATTTTTTTTATAAAAGAGTATTATTTCAATTTCAGGAGAGATTTTTTTTTTCTCAGATTTTTATAAAGTTGGAATACAATTTACAATCAATAGGTTGAATTGGCAATGATGTACTTTGTCTCTTTCAGGATAGTATAGAATATAATGTTACATGCTATAGACATTATAGCATTATAGATCTCAGGTAACATGGCATTGTCTATAAGTATTAAAAAAGGACTCAGTCTACTTTTCAGTTATTTAATGTGAAAAACAGGTAAATTTGTTGAAAAAAATAAAGAGTTTCAAGGATTGGAAGAAAATAACCAGCAGTATAATGTGGGGGGAAAGAGAAGAATTAGGTCCAAATATTTGAATAGATAATGAAAAAATTTTTTTGCAAATTTGATTTACTCATACACACACACAAGTCTCCATAAATCTTAAACAAGATAAATCCAACAAAAACCACAATTAGGTCTATCGTAGTCAAACTAATAAAAGTCAAAGATAAAGAGAAGTATCTAGGAAATAATCATAGAAAAGCACTATACAAAAAAAAAAATTTAAAGCAGTACATACAGAAGAAAATAATGATACAACTGAAGGTTGACTTCTTCTCAGAAATGGTGGAAGCCAGAGCATAAGATAAGACCATCTTTAAAACATGCAAAGAAAAACAAAAACCAAAAAATCCTATCAAATAAGAATTTTATATCCAGTGATAACATCTTTCTTAAGTATAGGCAAGGTAGATACAATTGCAAGAGGAAGAACATTAAATTATCCAGTCCCCAAGAGATCTGTACTATAAGAAAAGCATAAGGAAAATCCTCAGAATGGGAACATGGATCTACAGAAAGGATTAAAAATGATAAACATGTTGTAAATATAAAAGTCTATACAAAATTTTTCTTATGTAGTTATTTGTTATCCTCTCATAATTTCTCACCGATATCAAGAGAAATCAGTGTCATGTGCCCCCTGACATGGTACATTGAGAAGGAAATATCATGACTGTGGTATCTTTGCCAAAACGGTATTACCTGAATCTAAGTGTGAGCAAACATCAGACAAACTCAAATTAAGGGACATTCTACAAAATAACTCAACTTTTTCAAAAATATCAACGTCAAAAAAAAAAAAAGCAAAAATAACCAAAAAATGATAAGGACTTGTTCCAAATTGAAGGGGAATAAAAACACACTGAAACTAAATGCAAAGTATGACCCTTGATTATATCACGGATTTGGGGGAAAAAAAAATCAACTGTCCTTTCTTATTTAGGATTTTGCTCCTATCTCACCCCCTTGACACAAAAATCTTTCTTTTTTCTTTTGTGGACTGTCCTAACATTATGTGTATCTAATAAAATCTAAAATAATTTCAAGTAAATAATCAACTGTGTTATTAGTTGTACGTAGCCCTTCTCCCTTTATGAGGATGAAGAGTAGGTCATTCCTCCTCAGCACTGTATTTCCAGTACTTAGCTCAATTCTTGGCATATAGACCCATATTTTTTGGTTTTTGAGTATACAAGGGACCATGTCATGTGGAAAGGAACAAGTATAGGTGAGTGTTGTTAGTGTACAGAGAGAAGTTGAAGAGGCTCTTAATGTCGGCTGTACTCCTAATTTCCTTCTGACAAAGTTGTTGCTGATGGTGACACCTAAGAAAAATTGGTCTCATTTTGCATCAAGTGATTATGCGTCACTAGACTCAGCTTATTGACCAATGGATCACTTTAACAAAAGTCATGTACCTAGAGATTAGAAAAAAAAAAAAAATGGAAGGTTTCTAATCTTCGAGATGACCCCAAGTGTGAATACTGTACATTATTTCTTTACTGGGGTCTATACTGAATGATGATTGATTGAATTAATAAGTGTCTAACTTGAGTAGGAGTTCAAATTTCAGACAGACGGAGATATAGAGATCATTTTAAAAGAATGTAGTTGTTGTAGAAGATAGATAAAAGGGAAAAAAAAGAAAATTAAAGTAGATAGACTAGCAGAGTACTGAGAACATCATTCCTGAGAATGACAGCCTTGAGAATAAAGAAAAGCAGATATCTCTTCTTATGGGTGACAGAATAGCACTACCCTGAAATTCTTGGTCTTGACTATTATATATTGAAAGGCAAAGATTTACCTTACTATTCAATTTAAGTCCTAGCTGTGTGGCTGCTGATATGATTTCTTTTGCTCCTTTATTTCACAGCTGTCCTTGCAATCAACCATTATTACCTTGGTAATTAAATAATAAATTAAATAGAATATTCCATCATTAAAATTCACACAGACATGCATACAAACATACTTTCTCACAATAATCCATGATGTTGTTTCTTAGACTGAAATATTGCATTAAACTCACTCAGCTATTATTTTTTATCTTAAAATATTTGAAAGCTAGAAAAATTTTGTCAAATTTGAGCCCAATACTCTCTTAAAAGAACCCTACCTATTTTATCACGGGAATTTTATCACTCTTTTCTTTGTTCAGTATATGTCTTGGAAAGAACTGAACATATTTTATATAATTGTGCATTAACACTTGGATTGCAATTAAATAAATTTGTTAGAACAATGACACTTGCTGGAATTCCCGTAGTGGTGCAGTGGAAACAAATCTGACTAGGAACCATGAAGTTGCGGGTCCAATCCCTGGCCTTGCTCAGTGGGTTAAGGATCTGGTGTTAACATGAGCTGTGGTGAAGGTTGCAGACGCGGCTCGGATCTGGTGTTGCTGTGGCTCTGGTGTAGGCCGGCAGTAACAACACCGGTTAACCTCTGTATGCTGCGGGTGTGGCCCTAAAAATACAAAAAAAAAAAAAAAAAAAAAAAAAAAAAAAAAAAAACAAAAGAAACAGAACAATGACACTTGTTAACATTCCCTGACACACATTTGCATAAAGGGAAAGGGTTAATGTCCAAGTCAGAATCAAGATCTCTGAAGGCCCTGAAATTTTATTTGTTTGAAATGTGTAACTGGAGATACATAAAACCAGTGAAGAGTAGTTCCAGAAATTAAAGAGATTGTACCCCACCACAGATAACATTGATAAAAGGACAACAATTAAAAAAAAATCTTAACCAGGCCTTAGGAGTCCCATAATAAGCCCTCTCAGATACCTGGCCAAGAGGGCCAAATCTTTAACATTGACAAAGTTTTATTAAAGTAGCCCAGACCATCAAATGAATGTTTGACAGAAGAGGATGTTTGAATCACATAAGAACCTCTTATTTACCCTGTCTTATCTCTTTATTACCTTTGGGCAATATTTCTCTTTATATTGTCAAACTCTATGCTGATATATGTTATTTCCTTTTGGGCTGGTCCAGCTGTCTCTGCTCAGTTGCTTGATATACAGACTTGATTTTAGATCCATGTCTATTTCCTTCCTTCCTCTGATCTCTGTATATTTACTCTTTTTTCTCTGTATTGTGATGCATTTTCATTGTGTGTTCTTTAAGTGTTTTGATGTGTGGCTTTGAAGGAAAATGCAAATTATAAAAATATTTTAAGGAGTTCCCCTTTGGCTCAGTGATAATGAACCCAACTAACATCCATGAGGATGTGGGTTCCATCCCTGACCCCACTCAGTGGGTTAAGGATCTGGTGTTTCTGTGAGCTGTGGTGTAGGCTGCAGATGTAGCTTGGATCTGGTGTTGCTGTAGCTGTGGCCTAGGCCAGCAGCTGTAGCTCCAAATTAGACCCCCAGCCTGGAAACTTCCATATGCCATGAGTGTGGCCCTAAAAAGAAAAAAAAAACAATTTTTTAAAAATACATTTCAAATTTTTTTATTTATGAAATTTATTTTCGTACATAAATTATTTCTCTTTGCAGACAGTTGAGCTGTTAAGATTTTTTGTAAATATCCCATATTGTTATTAACAATTATTACATTTCAAAAATTTTTAAGACCTAAATAGTCTATTTTATATCAAGTTAGGCTTAGTGGCTCTGACTTTGAATGGGATATTCTGAAGTCCTCACCATGCTGTGGTTTAACATGTGTTAAATATGAATATTTTGATAGAAATATGTTCTATATTCTCAAACAAGAAAAAAGCTGATAGCTTGGATGTGCTTAATTAAAATATCATCAGATTATCATTATAATCAGGAAATATAGCCTAATTATTATACAAGAGGATAATATAAAAGCGTGAATAAACTGCAGGACATATTGGTGAATTTCTGTTTGTGGGTACAATGGAATATAAAAGTGTCATCATTTCAAAGAATCAGACAGAAAGTTATGAATAGAAAGTATCATCATGAACAATGATAAAAAGAGTTTTTGAAGCATCAATTAATTCTTACCTAACCCCTCCTATGTTGTCAAATAGTGACGTGAAACCATCAAGTGTTTTACTTTTTTATTAAGGCAAAACAAATTATTTGATAAAAACAATTGAATCTTTCCCCTAGAGCAAGCACAGAATAATGATCTCCATTATGAAATTGGGAATTCCCTGGTGGCCTAGTGATTAAAGATCCAGTGTTGTCACTGCTGTGGCTCAGGTTCGATCCCTGGCCCAGGAACTTCTGCATGTCACAGGTGCAGCCAAAAGAAAAGAAAAGAAAAAAAAAAGAATGCTTCCATTATGAAATTGAATAACAATGTAGTTAGTAACATAAAATTACATAGCCTCGTTCAAATTTATAATCTCAAAAACTGAAAGCAAAACGGGCTTTTAGCTCTTTTCAAAATTGTCAAATTACAATTTTAGGTGTCCTAAAAAATTAAATTGGAAAAATAAAACTACCAATTCTACATCCTGGGTGATATTTCTTTGCAAAGGAGGTGAGAAATATCAGTAGCTTCCTTTTCCTTCGAAAGTATCTTGTGAAAGCTGTCAATTTTTAAGAATAGTTTGAATGACAAAAGGGGAGTGAAAGATAGAAAGTTTGTGGTATAATTGACTGAAGGGAATAAAGAAATATAGTTTGGAAAAGCACAGAGTAAGCTGGCACATAGGAAACTTTAGAAAAGTGATATATTTGGGGACTCTTTTAAGAATGTGTTATAATTATGATAACAATTCACACTATTTTATCCCTAAGTGCCCTGAGAACAGACAGTTTGAAATGAAAAGCTTTATTTCTGGAAACATGAAATAAGCAAGAGAGTGTATGTTGGAATTATTTTAAGAATAATAGCAGCTAAATTTTACTGAGCACTCTCTAAATGAATTCACTTTATGTATTTTTTTCTTTTCCCAACAACCTACACTTTAGTATTAGTTTTCACATACCCCATGAAGTCCAAATTGCTAGACATTTCCATAGCCAGGATTTAAAACCAGAAAGTCTGGTTTAGATATCTGTGTCCTTTCCACAGCTCTGTATTGTCATTAAACTGTATCAACATAGAGAAACCTACTAAAAAAAAAAATCCTTTATTTGGATTTAAGAATTGTAATTCAGGACACAAAATTTAGGATATCAACCCAAACCATGTCCCACTAGGAGTAAAAGTTAGTGGCTTTTAAAGGCACAGAGAGAGTTTTGCCTCACCAAGCATTTAAATTGGAGTCGAAGGCAGAAGCTCCTTTTGGCTAAACATGATGAATTGGTAAGGCTATCACTAGAGGGAGGTAAAAGTCTATTACCTTGACAAGTTGTAAATGTTCTTACAGAGCCTCAGAATATTTGCGGTTTTGCCCATTTCAAAAATTCATGGCTCCATTTGGTGAAGACAAGGATAAAGTCCATCTCTTAATGGCCTTGTAGCTTTATTTTAAAACCTTTTGACATAAGCTCTCCATTTTATTTCATATTTCACATTGTCCCCTTTTGATCAAGATATTTTTCTCTGAAAGCATTACTGATCAGTTTATAAGTGTGCTTTATCTCACATCCTGGGATGAACCTGTCCCAGAAACTCATGTCCTACAGGAGTCAGTATCACAAGGGTAGGACATATTTGAATAACACAGAGGCCATCAGGAAATGGTTCTTAGACAGTTTACTCAGCTGGAAACTTTATCAAGCTGCCTAGATAAGTAAGTTTTACTCTTCATTTCAACCCCTGAATGACCACAGTCTTGGTGGTTGTAGGGATTCTGGAGAATATCTGAGTAAATGATAGCATAATAAAGTTTAACTATAAGTACACAAAGCACAATTAACAACAGCCCATACCTGCATATCCATTATTATATTCCTTATATGTTACAAAGTGCTTCTTTTATATTAAAATTTGACCATAAAAAACAATATTATGAGATAGATTCTATGATTATGCTAATTTCATAAATCAGGACATGAAGATACATGTCCTCCTGTGGAGGACACAGAAATGCTTTGGAAGTTCTATTAGGACATCGATTGTTTTTAAATATAAATAAACAATTCTCTTTCACTTTGCATTCAATCACAGGCAGAACTATGCGAATGACTTCGAGGATCCCAAAGATGTTTTTTTGGCCTATTACAGACTAATCCTATTCTAAGAAAGCCAAAGATAGGATAATTCAGTTAAAGATTCACCTGCCATGTCTAAATATTTTGGTGAAATTCTATCTTCTCAAGTTGTCCCTAAATATCTTGACGTTTTCGTACCTTCCAGGAAATGATACCTCTAAGGTTTCCGGGAATTCTATAAGCAAAGTCCCAGGCTGCTTTTCCAAGGGATCTTATTGGTTCCATAAAGTCAGTCCTAATTCCTTAAAGCTTCTGATCATATCTGGTCATAAGACATTCCATTCGAAGCCTTGGTAATAGAACCAATATTTCTAACTGTGTCTTGTTATAAGAAAAAAACCTATTCTTATTGAATTTATGCAAATAATTATACTGCCATGGCAGTGAGAGTTTCTGAATTCTGGAAGGGTCAGGTAGGTATTGAAAAATAAATGTGTCAGTTCTGCTTATGAAGCTATAATTTACCAAATTGCCTAATCATAGTTAGAATAAGAGGAAAGGTTTCCTTACATCTGGAAAACAAAGATTAAAAAGACAGTATTATTTCAGACAAAAGTGGTAAGAATTATAATCATATTCATCAGTTGATTCAATCCTATGTAATTAATTCTTATTGATTTTAATCTTTTGTTAGCAGTTTTATGAAGCCATCAGTTTTTCCATTAAATTTCTATAATTTCTTATGCAGTTTAGTGGTATGATCTGAACGTTATCAGAAAGCTATATTAGTCAAAAAGTCCTTTCTATGAATCTTTTTGAAGATTAAGCATTTTTACAAAAGCATTAGAGTATAATAACTGCCTAAAATTGACAAAAATTTAAAATGTTATAGAAATCTGATTCTGGAGTTCCTGTTGTAGCTCAGTGGGTTACGAACCTGACTAGTATCCATGAGGATACAGGTTCAATCCCTGGCCTCATTCAGGCTCCGTAGGTTAAGGATCTGGCATTTCCATGAGCTGTGGTATAGGTCACAGACATGACTTGGATCCCACAATGCTGTGGCTGTGGTGTAGGCTGGAAGCTATAGCTTCAAATTGTCCCCTCGCCTGAGAACTTTCATATGCTGCAGGTATAGCCCTAAAAAGTGCAAAAAAATCTGATTCTGACAATGCAATTGATAAAAAAATTAGCTATTTTTGTAATATATATTTTTGATAATAACTAGAACTTTGATGATAACATTTTACCAGGACATCTCAGATTTCTAGGAATTTCATGTCATATTTAAAACACATATTAATAACATTCACCCATGCCATTTAACATAAAAAAATATTTGTCATCACTTATTTTACAATGCTTTCCATGTAATCTAACATGTTGTTTTGATCCTAATTGGTTTAATATTTCTCTTCAATTAAGAGAGAGAACAAATCTTTTGAGATTTTTCTAGGGATTCTCTGGAAAAAAATCCAAAAGTTACTTTCAGGTCCAAAGACTTTATTTAGAATTTGACTTTTGTTATTGTCAGAAATATCAAAAGGTTTTAAATCATTTGGTCATATAGGATCATAAGATACTAAGAAACCATACTTAGTTATCCATTTAACCATGATAGCAATTAAAAACTTCACAGGCAAATACAGAAAGTTATTTAGTTGTGAAAAAATAACTCAGCTCCTTTCATATTGAAATAACTCATTTTACTTAAGAAATCAAAGACCTGAAGACAAAAATTTTTAATAAAACATAAAAGCCCTGCTTTCTAAGAAGACTACTCAAAGGTTAAACAAACAAAAAATCTTTTGTAATTTCTTTGTGAAGAGCAGACCAGTAGTCTCATAAACTTTGTTCTGTTCGCAAATGAAAGAAAATTGTTTTAGTTTTACACAAGTGGACTATTGATATTAAAGCTTAAATTAAAAAACTTATAATTAATTTAATTTTAGCCAACTTGACTATTTGAGATTCCCTCTCTTTCTGTCTCTGTGTCATCCTCTCCTCTCAACATTTCGTGTTTACAGTTTGTCCTTTAAACACACGGAAAAACCAAATTCTAATTTTATTTCACCTTAATTTTGGCTGAAACTAATTTACTTATTTAGTTAACATTTTTTTCTTTTTTTGGCTGTGCCTGTGGCATGTCAGAGTTCCTGTGTTCCTGGGCCAGGTACTGAACTCATACCATAGCAGTGACCTGAGCCACAGCAGGGACAATGCCTTAACCCACTAGGCCACCAGGGAAACCTGTAATTATTTAAATCTTAGTCAAGTTCACCAATTGTAAAACTCTTGTCAGTGTTCCTTTCCCACAAATATTCTACAACTTTCAATGTCCATTTTAGTTTGTTCTTTATTCTCTATTTATTTGTAAGTGATCAAAATATTTACTGAATTTAACTCAATCATTTAACTCAACTGGACTTTTACATAACAATTTATTGGGTTTTTAAGCCAATTAAAAATTGGCTTTTACAATTTTATTTTATTTATTTTTTGTCTTTTTGCCTTTTCTAGGACCGCTCCTGTGGCATATGGAGGTTCCCAGGCTAGGGGTCTAATTAGAGCTGTAGCCGCTGCCAACCTATGCCAGAGCCACAGCAATGCGGGATCCCAGCTTCATGTGCAACCTACACTACAGCTCATGGCAATGCCGGATCCTTAACCCACTGAGTGAGGCCAGAGATCAGACCTACAATCTCATGGTTCCTTGTCAGATTCGTTAACCACTGCACCAGGACGGGAACTCACAAATTAATTGTAACAATATCAGATGGTATTGTTACAACTAATATATATATATGGAATAGAACTATATAATCAAAATAAATGAATTTCTTAAATGATTCTAATTTGATTGGAACATTCCTCATAATGGCCATTATAATTCTGGATTATAATTCCCTGGAGGATTTTGACAACAGTTTAGTAAGATCCTAGCTGCAAAAGGAATCCAATACACATTTCTTTCCAGCCATATTTTGGGGTTCCCAACCCAATGGCTACCACGCCAAATTCTCAGGACACAAAACATGTTTAGGAAATAAATGCTTAGTAAGATTTTGTCACATTTGAAAACATTTACAGGTGTGCCAGAAAGTGGCATTCTTGATTATTTAGAAGTTAAAAGATCTCATTCAATATATCTGGTCTTAACTTCATAGTTCTTAAATTTTATGTGCAAAAAGACAAGTTTGGGAGTTCAAAAAAGCCCCAAAGTGGCCATTGTAATTATAAATTGTCTGTGGTATTTTCAGTCCTCTAGGAAAAAAAATTTGCAAGAGAAAAGACCATAGTTCTTAAACTTAAAACTAGCTAGAGTCCCCAAAGTAGGACTCTCTAGAGGACACTTAGGAATAGAGAGTCCAATAATGTAGAAATACGCACCAAAAAAAAAAAAAAAAAAAAAAAAAAAAAGGGTAGAGTACTTGCCAAGGAAGGAACCTCTTGGTGATACTATAAACAAAAGGTAGAGTTCTCACCAATCAGGGAAACTCTTATCAAGGGAAAGCCCTCCAGCAGCAATGTCCTTGAGCCAGCACATCCCCAGGGCAATCATCCTCAGATCCCCAAAATGTGGGCGATTAGTGCCTGAGAGGACTCAAGGGAGAGGAGATGCCATTTGTGGAAACAGTGAGCACAAAAGGCTCACATGCAACTCAAGGAGACACCAAACCTGCAGTGGTGAAAGTGCCTCAGTCCCACTTCTGACACCAAATATGTCAACCTAGACAAACCTAGGAGGTGACACTCAAACAAAAAGAGTTTATTTGGGGAATATTACTCAGCCATAAAAAGGAATGAAATAATGGCATTTGCAGCAACATGGATGGACCTAGAAATTATCATGCCAAGTGAAGTTAAACAGTGATACACAAAATCATATGCTATCACTTATATGTGGAATCTTAAAAATAGGATACAATGAACTTCTTTGAGGAACAGAAACTGACTCACAGACTTTGAAAAACTTATGGTTACCAAAGGAGACAGTGTGTGTGTGGCAGGGGGATGGACTGGGGGTTTAGGATGGAAATGTAAAATTGCGTTGTGATGATGGTTGTACAACTATAAATATATTAAAATTCATTGAGTTAAAAAAAGAGTTTATTTGGGATAGAATCATTGTAATTTGAGGTACACAGATTCAGGTAGTAATCTAAAGAGTGTCCCACTTAGGAAGTAAAATTAAGGGAATTATAAAGGGAAGGAATGGAGATTTATGTTGCAAAAACTTTTAATTGGAGTTTGAAAGAGAGGCTAGTCTTGGCTAAATATGATTGATTGCTAAGGCTATCACTGGAGGGAGGTAAAAGTCTATTACTTTGACAAGAGTCTTCTTGCAGAATCCTTGGAATATTTGTGGTTTGGGTTCATTTCAAAAGTTCATGGACCTGCCTGGTGAGGATGTGCATAAGTTCCACCTTCTTAACATCCCCTAGTGCCATTTTAAAATCCCTTCACCTAAATGACTCCATTTTATTTCACATTTAACATATGCTAAGTTACTTATCTCAACTAATGGATGGAAAGAGTCAAACTAAGGAAAAAGAAAAGTATATTTTTAAGCCATGTCAAAAAGGATGACATGGGGATATTTTTCAAAAAATGGAAATTACAGAGAAGATTTTTTTTAATTAAAGGATTTATTACATAACTTCAGTCAGTATATTAGCTTGAATATATAAACATGAATTTTGCACAATTTATTTTGTTGATACTATTAGCATGTTTAGTATTTTACATTTTAAAATGAAACAACTTTAATCTGTAAATGCAAGTATACTAACTGATTTTACCTTAAATATTTTATTCCTGACAAATAAAGCTACAAGTTGTTGAACTTTAAAGATTCTTCTATCAGATTTTGCTATTTCAACATAAGAATTCAAAGACTATAAAATAATGATAAACAAACTTTACATAAAAATAAATTATGTCATAAACTTTTCATAGTTTCACTTTCCAATTCTGGCATCAAATATGGAAAGTAATTATCTTCAGAAAACCTGCTGAAAATAAACTAGAATTGCTATCCATTCTTGCCCTTCTTCCACACTTCACAATTCCATTATCTGTCAAAGGGTATTTCTGAAAGTTCCTTTAAAAAGAGATATATTTTGTTCATTTTTATGGAAAGTAAGAATTAGAATGAAATCTATGTGTTATACTTTTTATGCACATAATTGAATGAGTACCCACATAATATTATATTTCTGAGGATTAAATGTGGCAATATGTATAAAGTCCAGTTTGTGACAACATCTGTTAGAAATCATATCTATCTATCTATCTATCATATATCCATCTATCCATCTATCTATTAGTTACCTAATATGAGCAAAGCACTTTGCTATATGCTAAAGAGTCAGTGGGGGAGACCTGGGTGAGGTCCACACCGAGGGGCAGCGTGTATTTTCAAGTGAAACACCGGGAAATGAAGCCGTGCTCATCCTGCCGCCCCTCGTGCTTGCGCGTGATCTCCACCACGCCGTCCTTAGTCTTGACTGTCAGCTCCTCGGTCAAAAGTCAGTATAGACAAAATGCACATTATTAGTATTATTATTTAATGCTCATAGTCTTCCTCATAGCAGCCATACCGAAGTTTTAAAAATAAAAATCATGTATTATTGAGAGAAACTAAAGACGACCTAAATTAGTAAAGTGATATTGAGAAGATTCAGTATTGCTAAACCTCTGTCATCTTCTCAAAGGGCATAGCCTTGGGTATTTCCGAAGTCACCCTTGCTTAAAAGTGGTCTTGCTAGAGGTTCCTATACTCAGAAGTTAAGCTCCACTAATTGCCATGTGATTGCTCTATTGTTTTCAGCAATTTCCTGGAGGCACGCATTGATTCACAGTAATCAGATGAAAGTTCATCTCCTTAAAGGATAGTTCCTGAGGTCAAGGTTTGAGATTCTTTTTTTTTCTGATCCCACAAGCCCTCTTCCTCTTTCTCTCTGAAAAAAATCAGCTGGTGTATAGTTTGGCCTCCACGCCAATGAATCTAACAATTTTCTCCCAGCTGCTTTTCATCACAAGTTCCACTATTTTAGAGAGTATTCTTAGGCTTGAACTTCTCTATATTTTATTGTAAAAAAAGTCAATTCCTTTGGGTAGGAATGGCTCCATGGTTCTGGAGTTGAGGGAAAGGGCAAGGGCATGCTTTTCTCTGAGTGGCATCCCCTTTTTGGAGCTGTGTGCCTGTTGGATGTGGGGACAGGATCTTCAGGTCTCCTTACCTTGTCCTCTTGGCTTTTGAATGCTCATCACATGAGATGAGGCGTAGATGCTTGGGGCCCCAGTCGTCTCATCAGTGTCAGGGCAGAACATCCATTTAAAAAGTGGGGGCCGAGTGGAAGAAGATAATCTTCACCCCTCAGGTATACTCAGCCGGAAGGTAGCCTCAGTAAGGAACAGCTGCAAGCAGGTTGAGAAAAACTGACATCCTGCCCCTCCAGAAAGATAGCTTCTGAATAGGATCCTGAGGAAGAGGAATCCAACCCTGTGAACCTGGCTTTACCAGTCCAAATGGAATTTATGTCTTGAGAGCTGGGGCAGGGGAAGAAGGTTGTGGGTCTTGGTTCAGACGCAATACATTTTGGTGGCTTTTACCAAGTTTTAGTAGCATATCTTGAATAAATATTTTCTCACTTGTTATAAACCTATACTGCCATTTCCAAAGACTTAAAATAAGTTTTTTTTTTTTAAGTTTTCACCATATAGCTGAGAGTGGGTTGGTGGAATTCCATATGCCAGAATTGGAACTTCCCTTGTCCTTGCTTGTCAGTCATGAAAAGAAATACTCTCATTCCTTGACGCCTAGTCTTTCGCATATACTTATAGTAAATATATTTTGCAGTATGCCTGTTTGCTTTTTCAATGCCTCTGTATAAATGTGGTAGAGGTATTTACCATGAACTTTCATCCTTTGCACACATATGTCCATTCATCTGTAAGTACGGCAAAGCACTACTATACTGATTTCTTCAGATGCCAGTAACTTTCATTTCTGACTCAAGAAAATGGTTAAAAATAACCTTATAGCAAACTGTAGGGGGGCGGGGTCATAGCTATTCATTTTCTTCAGCACGTATTTTATGTTGTAACAAATGTCATTAAAGAAAAATATATTGCTATTTATAAAAGGAAAAAGAAAAGAGAAAAACTCCTACCTGTCTACCTTACTCCCACCTCCTAATCAGTGATGGAAGAGAAAGGGAGGTTTGGCGGGTTCATGGTGACACTTCTGGTAAGTCCAAGTCTGGAAATATGAATAGTTAATTCCCTGACATAATCAGGAGCAAGGTGGCTTAAGAGATCAGACCCAAACCCAGCACTATCTGAAATATTAACTGAATAAGTGAGCACTAAGCTTCTCAGTCCTTTGAGTACATGTTTTATATTTCCATTTACTTAGAGTTATTTCCATGGGATGTGGGGTTTGGGGGATTGTTATCACTATAATAGGGTCTATACCCTATCATGCCTACTGTCTTTCTCATGATAAGATAAGGATACCATAGAAGAAAGTGGAGTGGGTAGAAAAAACTTTTTAAATTTATACTTTTAAAAATGTGCTTATATGTATAAATATATATTTATTTATTTGTTTGTTTACTTTTTAGGGCCACACCCATGGCATATGGACGTTCCCAGGCTAGGGGTTCAACTGCAGTTGCAGCTGCTGGCCTACACCACAGCCACAGCAATGCAGGATCCAAGCTGTGTCTGCGACCTGCACCACAGCTCACGGCAATACCAGATCCTTAACCCACGGAGCAAGGCCAGGGATCAAACCCGCATCCTCATGGATGTTAGTCGGGTTTGTTACTATTGAGCCACAATGGGAACTCAAATGTACACTTTAAACACACACACATACACATGGACATAAATGTGTGTAAATGTATATGTACGTGTATAATTTAAAAATTTGCATAGATTTTTTTAGATCTTAATTATTGATATAAAGGCTAAGAGGTTAAAGTTCTCACTGTTATCTTTTTAAAGATTCTGGCACTAATTATGTTATGACTATTTCACAGTTCAAATGCTTTTGTCTCCTTTCCTCCCTGCTTTTCATTTCCCTCCCTCTCACTACATCCCCAGCAGCGGCATCCTTCTGTCAGTTTCCTCCACGTTTACTTCAGTAATGTCTTATGAAGACAAATGATCTGAACTAATGCAAGCTTTAGCTCTACACGCCACATCCAATTTAAGGTGTGTGCTGTGGTTACTGGTATGGGAACATGGAAGAGAGTATGGACTGAATTGACCATCGAAGCATGCTAAACAATAAAGCAAAGAAGGCAGTATTTCCCTCTTATAGTTTAAATAGTATATTCCATTCAAAACACAGGAATTTTTCCTTTCCTTTCTCTTCTTTTGTCTTTTTAGGGCTGTACCCGCGGCATGTGGAAGTTACCAGGCTGAGTTCAAATTGGAGCTGTAGCTGCTGGCTTTCACCACAGCCACAGCAATGCGAGATCCAAGACACCCGGGCAACCTATACCACAGCTCACAGCAATACTGGATCCTTAATCCATTGAGAGAGGCTCGAGATTGAACCTGCATCCTCATGGATACTAGTCGATTTCATTACCACTGAGCCACGGTAGGAACTCCCAGAACCTTTTCTTAAACATTACATTTACTTGAAAGGAAATCAGTATACCTAGTGGCTATTACATTTATTTGAAAGGAGATCAGTATACCTAGTGGCTGTAACTCTGATCCTAATTTTCTGATTTAAACCCCAGTTTTGTAACTGATGACCTGTTTAACCCAAGGAAGGTGTTTCACACATTTATATCCATTTTCTCAAAGGTTAAAATAGGAGAAATAACATCTACCTCAAAATATTATTATATAGATTAAATTAATTCATGTGTAAGTGCCTGAGACATAGTGAATACTCAGTACATGTTAGCCATTAACATAGTCATTGAATATACTGAAACTAGTATAAACTACCATTACCTTTCATTCATAAATCTCTTTTCCATTTCATTGAATTTGGTCACAGAACACTTTCCAATTTCTCTTCATATTTTTAAGTTCACAGATCTTACTTAGAGATAGTTCTTACATCTAAATATAGCAGAGAGAATTACTTCCAGTATCTACAGCAAAAGATCTGTTTCTAGAGTTAAACACTCTGCTGAATTTTTTTTTAAACCTACTGCCTGTCAAAGTGTAGGCATTCAAATTTTTGTTGAATATACAAATGACTTCATGATATGATTAATCATTAAATTGCAAAACCATGCTTCCCATTTTTTTTCCAATTTTGGTTTCACTTCTAAATGTGTTCATTATCAACATAGACTAGAACTCCTTACAAACAAGGGCTCTGTTTTATGCTTCCCTGTATAGCCTAAAAAAATCTGTTGAGAATGGAAATAGACTACATATGCGGTAGTATATCTAGAGTTCTGCAAAACTCACCAGTGACTAAACCAGGCCTCATGGCATCAATGGAATTGGTGTTTGTGGCTGACACCTCAATTAAGTGGATTCCATGGCTGTTTCCTCTTTCCTGAGGCACATATAAATGACTTGTTGTCTTCAGGTTTGGCCTGGGCAAAATACAGGGCCTTTGGCGGGGTGGGGGAGGGCTTTGCTGAGTTTCACTTGAGATAAAAAACTCAGGTTGTGTTTATATGACAATAAAAGTGATGTGTTCATATTGGATTTTGATTTGGAGGCATGGATGCATGGGAATTTTTATTCATCATTTAGTTTAGGGCCTCTGTTCATATAGCACAAGGCAAGAGCTATTTATTTATTTATTTATTTATTTAGTCCTTTGTCTTTTTAGGGCTGCCCCCACGGCATTTGGAGGTTCGCAGGCTAGGGGTTGAATCAGAACTGTAGCTGCTGACCTACACGAGAGCCATAGCAAAGTGGGATCTAAGCTGTTTCGGTGACCTACACGACAGCTCAAGGCAATGCCAGATCCTTAACTCACTCAGCAAGGCCAGGAATCGAACCTATGTCCTCATGGATGCCAGTCAGACTAGTTTCTGCTGAGCCATGACCAAACTCCCCAAGAACTCTTCATATTTAAACATTTTAGAATAATTATTGATGGTCTGAAAAAATTTGGACTTTCTTCCAGAAGTATAGTAAAGAATAAACACATTCTGCTGAGTCAATAAAGACGTATTAAAATGATTAAGGATGAGAGCTATAGCACTATCTCTAGGAGCTAGGTCTGGATAGACTTCATTGATTTTTTTCTAGCAATCTTATCCAAATTACCTTTACTCTGTGTATTTTCTTGTAATGATTTTATTTTTAAGTTCCACTATACAGAGAGCATTATTTGCCCGAGTTTGAGATCTGTACACAGTAAGATGTTTTGCAAGTGAAAGAAAAAACTGCTTTAGAATTTTATTTAGTTGGAGCTAGAGTTGCCTGGATCACTGGTATGACAACATATTTCCTCTAGCAAAACAAGATTCTTCCTTTAATCCAGTAAAATTGAGGTGTTTATTTGGACAACGTTATGCAGTTGGCATAACAAACAAGGTGGCTTCAACGTTTCTAATAATAAAAGCTGTGGCTATCTTACCTTATGGAAACCTAATCATTTGGACTTCATATAAGGGGGGGGTCATTCCAAAGAAATTTAAGTAAATTAAATATTTGCAAATCTTCTATGAGCCAAGCATTCTAATTTCACATATAAGGTCTTGTATAATCATAAAACACTGTGGTAGGAAATATTGCATTTCTTATTTTTAAGATATGGACCTAGTAAATGACTAGGTGACAATAATGAAACTAGTTAGTAGCAACTAGATTTAGATAATTTGACCTTTCCATTTTACCATTTTGCTTTTGCATTTGGTGTTCTGTATAGTAGGGAAATGTCATATTTATATTTGCATCCTAATATACTTTGCTCCTCAAAATATATGGAATCAAAATAAATTGCATGATTTAATATTATGACTGCATTTACCAAATCCCACACGGTATTTGAACAAAAACTAATAAAAATCCATAGTATATTTGATCAGTAAGATATTTTATGAAAGGTGACTGATCTAAGTGTGACATCAAATGCCTTACATATAATTTGCATAATTGAAATGATCATTTGGCATGGAAATCCTCATCGACAGTTGAATTTCAAGTTGGACCGTATGTCACCAAATAAATAATTTGGCTCAGAATTTGACATGAGACCATGCTTGGAGTTTGAACTTTGATCTGACTTTCATTAGATATAAAATGATCTGTACCTAAGTAATGATAAAGCTTGTGTTAGCATTTATTGAGATTTTGTTTATGAAGTTGGACAATCACTATCCTCATTAGGTTCACAGAGAGAATTTTCATCCTAAGTGTACCTACGCCTTAAATGAATTGCCCTAAATATGTGAAATTGAATTCATATTATGTCGTGAATGAGAACAAACTGCATAGATTTTTCTGTTATTCTCTCTTTTTTTCACAATTTCGTTTTCTTTTTGGGTTACCTACGTGGATACCAGCAGAGGTTCTCTGGGATTTATGAGTGGAAATCCATATATAAAAAGGGCATTATTTAAAGTATGAACCAGGATACTTAACCATAAAGCAGTCCTGTATAAGACACTCAAATCTGCACTGGGGAGATCTAACGAATTCATACAAAAAACTCTCTTCTAAAATAAGAATACCCATAATCACCACTAATTTATTCCATTAGGATTTAAACCATATGGTCCATGTTTATGAGTTAACATTGAATATTCCTGCCATCTCCTTGTTCAGAATACAGTGCAGGGAAAAGAATCTTTATGCAACACGGAGCAGTTTTAAAAGGCAATGGTCATGCTTAAAATGCACTGTAAAGGTCACTGCTTGAAAAGGAATAAATGTTGCATCCCAAGGTGTGCCTTCTTTGTTATCTCCTGAAAAGCTCTTAGATGCAATATCTCTGAAAGATTTATAGAATACCCAACACCACCTTCCTCAGGGCAAAGTTCAATTTTTGAAGTACTCAATGTTTTAACAATTTTCCTTGGGACATTTGGCTTGCAGTGAGAGGCCCATGAGTCATCTAGAAACAATTTAGAGAGGTTTTAAAAATTCCACTATGCATTCTATAAAACACTAACAATTTACATAGAAATAATTTAATCAAGTGCACCTAATTAGGCATTATATATTGAAGTTATGCATCAGCAAGTGGAGTTGCATCTATGGACTCTTTGATTTACCGAGTTTGACAGTCTAAATTCTTGACTGAAGTGATAAATGACTTCCTTGTAGCCAAATGATATTTCACCTTGCAATTTCTCTCCCCCTTTAAATGTTATTCTGACATGAAGGCAGAAACTGCTGTTCATAAATATTATAAACAACTACCATTTACTTTGTTCAATCCCAATAGTTATTTTTATGCAATTGGCATCTCATCTTGTATCTATTATTACCGGTGATGACAAAATAAAATCTTCAATATACAGTTTAGGAGAACAACCACTAACATGGGTTAGTGACTTCTTTGGAGAGTCCACATTCTAATGTGTTTCTGAGAAAAGGAACACTGCTTTATTCATTGTTTCTTTTGATACATATTTACTGAAATGTTTTTGTGTGCATGCACTTTGTGGGATGCTTTCACTGATGACTCAGCTCAAGTGGGTTGAATCAAGAAATGTATCTCACAGACATAGAGAACAGACTTGTGACTGTCAATGGGGAGGCAGGAGGAAGTGAGATGAAGAAACAACTACATTTAGAATGGATAAGCGAAGAGGTCCTGCTGCATAGTGCAGGGAGCTATCAAGCCTCTGAGAATACACTATCATGAAAGCTATTATGAGAGAGAGAATGTATATGTATGGCTGGGTTGCGATGCTGTACAGCAGAAACTGACACAACGCTGCAGATCAGCTATACTCTAATAGAAAGAAAGAAGGAAAGACAGAAAGGTATCTTTCTCAGTTCTGTCTCCCTTGCCTGTCTGTCTGTTCATAGGCCTTTTTATCTAGGTTAAGAACTCCAGAGGTTTTAAAGACAAGCCCTATTAAAAAAAAACCTTGATGATTGAAAAAGCAAGAACAGAACATGCTACTCTCCTATGTTATGTATTTTAACCTACAGAGCTCCTCTGGGCAAAACCCTTGTGGCAATAAACAAAAAACAGCAACATCATGGAGAAGGGAAAGTCAGATCCCCCCCCCAAAAAATACTAATTAAAGTTGTACACAAAGGTAAGTAGAAGAAAGAACAAGAAGGGAAATCACTGTTTACAATGAGCAGGTGGTGGGTAGAAGATGAGCTATAAAATAATGAAAAAGGAAGAAAATAGCATTCCTGCACTGCAGCTTTTGGAGTTGATGCTACATCTGCCTGCCGGCCCAAAACATAGCAGTGCTCATCCCATGTATTGCTACACACCAGACCCAAAGCTGGAGTCACGAATACAGTACTTACTAGATCCCTGTATATGAAACTTAAGGCTCAACGAGGTAATGGTGAAGTCACACCATTCCTTTTCCTGACACTCAGGGGCAAAGCAGGGGTTACAGCCCGCAGCCCTGTTTGTTCATGGAAGCAAGGTCTCCTACAGCCCTGACCACACAGGTCCTGCAAAGTGCATGTTGCTCTAATGAAATGGGGAGAGGGGCTAAATTCGTGTTATTCCAACTGTGTCACTGGCAGGTGGGACTGGGTCAGTCTAGGTCACTGTCATTTGTGAGATTGGTATCCTGCCCTTCTCTAAATTACTAATTCTTTTTTTTTTTTTTAAGTCTTTTTTAGGGCCGTACCCACGACATATGGAGATTCCCAGTCTAAGGCTTGAATCAGAGCTACAGCGGTTGGCCTACACCACAGCCACAGCAACACCAGATCTGAGCTGCGTCTGTGACCTACACCACAGCTCAAGGCAATGCCAGATCCTTAACCCACTCAGCAAGGCCAGGGATCAAACCCACAACCTCATGGTTCCTAGTCGGATTTGTTTCTGCCGTGCCGTGAAGGGAAATCCTGCCAAGGTTTTCAAATACCATTTCTTGATTTAACCTTTCAGATCAATGAAGATTAGGTTTCATCATACTCATTTACAGATGGAAAAACTGAAGCTTAAGGAGTTCAGTTGATTTTTCTGGTTTTATGTTGCTTGTAAGTGCTGAGATTTAAACCTAGATCTATTCCTAATGACACTTTTCTTAAACCCACCACCACACCATCTTAGATTTTAAAAAAGAAGAAGAGATTTTAATATTATACCATAGAATATTAATATTTTAACCTCTATTTGCCATATTCTGAAATGTTCATGTAACTCACTATTTCACTTAAAATAGTATTCACACTTTACTAGAATCAGTGAACTTGAAAGACAATGAATTTTAAATATAAAGCTTATCAAAACTCAATTTATAATAATGTAAACATTATATTTTAAAATAAACCATTAGATGCTCATTAAAAAGCTATTAAAAAAATTTTTATAGCTGCACCCATGGCATATGGAGTTCTCAGTCCAGGGATCGAATCCTAGCTCTAGCTATGACCTATGCTACATCTGTGTCAATACCAGATCCTTTAATCCACTATACAGGGCCAGGGATCAAACCCATGCCTCTGCAGTGACCTGAGCCACTGCAGTAGATTCTTAACCCATTGTGCCACAGTGGGAACTCCACAAATAGCATATTAAACACAAAATAAAAAAAGAAAATTTAGTCATACAGCATCAAAAATGGAATATCATCATTAAATCCTTCTTAACAAAGTATAATTACTTTAAAGTTGATATGAACATATTAGGGACAAATTTTTCATCTGCTGAAAAAGCTATTTCTAATTGTCAACTAATCTAATAAACTGATGTATAAGTTAGCCTCAAATATCTTTCTCTGACTCCATCTTAAAATAATGAGCCTCTTTGTGTTAGAATTTTAGAATGCAAGTTAGTGAGACACTGAGAGTCAACAGAAATCCGAGGTATAGGCAAGTTTTATTTTCTCTATCCCTTCAGTTTCAGAGTAGGTTTTACAGGAAGGAAATACAGAGTGGAAAGATGGAAAGAAATTCTGGAGTTTCCAGTTTGCTGAGGAATCACCACCCCATGGGGTCTTGGCAGCTGCTTGCATACAATAAGCACAGCACGGGTGCTGATGGGGTGATTGTGTCCTGTTTGGCTAGGCTAATTTAATAGAGCCCAGAGGGGCTACTTCCAACCCTTTAAGAACTGCCTTCCACTTGCACTTCCTCAGCCACTTCTTTCTTTTAATAAAGAAAGGTTTGCCCTGAGGTCGGAGAAGGGTTTCATAACCTTTCCTTCCAAAGTCCTGGTCATTTGGCTCTTTACTCCTACACCAAGAGCCTCTGCAGCTAATGAGCTTAAATTTTGATCCCTTCTTATTATCACAGCCCCACTCAGAGTTAGTGATATTTTAGGTAAGGAGGACAATGGAGAAAAGCTTTAGCCCAGAAGAGCCAGTGTAGATACATGGGTCCAGTTCGAGAGTCTCACCTTATCCTCTTTTTTTTTTTTTTTAAATTACTCAAATGAATTTATCACGTCTGTAGTTGTATAATGATCATAACAATCTGATTTCACAGGATTTCCATCCCACAGCCCAAGCACATCCCCCAACCCCCGAAACTGTCTCCTCTGGAGACCATAAGTTTTTCAATGTCTGTGAGTCAGCATCTGTTCTGCAAAGAAGTTCAGCCTGTCCTTTTCCTTTTTGAACAGGTGTAGGTGCCAGGGGACAAAACGACATTTTTCTTTTGGTGAGGCACCCAGGATGTGCCTGAACTCTTTGGAAAGACTTTATTTCCATTCTGATTGGTTACTAAAATGTCAGTATTTTACCCACAAATAGTGCTTATATTCTGCCTTCAAAAATGGGTACTATGTAGTGGAAACAACACCGCAGTTACGAATTACTTTGATGTATGATCAATACCTTCAATTCAACTTTACCAACTGAACAAACAAGTGATAACAAAAATATAGGATCCATTTGGCAGTTTGGGATGCTTTTTAAGAATTGAAGTACAGGGAGTTCCCTTTGTGGCGCAGTGGCTAATAATCTGACTAGGAACCCTGAGGTTGCGGGTTCGATCCCTGGCCTTGCTCAGTGGGTTGAGGATCCAGCGTTGCTGTGAGCTGTGGTGTAGGTTGCAGACACGGCTCGGATCCCACGTTGATGTGGCTGTGGCGTAGGCCGGCGGCTACAGCTCGGTTGGACCCCTAGCCTGGGAACCTCCATATGCCACGGCAGTGGCCCAAGAAATGGCAAAAAGACAAAAAAAAAAAAAAAAAAAAGGAATTGAAGTACAGCTGATTTACAGTAGATACTTTCCTAACGAAGCACTGATCTAAAAATCTCTCCCATGGATGCATACTCTCTTGCTCATTTTTAACTAATAGGATTCTTTGGCAGCTCGAAATCTAGAAACAATTCAGTGAAATAGCTTACTTTACCGGGAAATAGCCGTGGCTGTTATTGATCCTGTATTTTGGATCTTAACATTTTCGAAGAGATTTATATCTTATTTATGTTAGCATATACTCAGTGTCCAGTGACTTGAGGCAAACAAGTAACTGGAAGTGTTGATGTCAGCCCAGATCTTTATAAATAAATGCTGAAACATCTATTTACGTGAAGTAGCCTGTCACCCTGTAAGGTAAGTATAGCCAGGAAAAGTTGACAACTACTTTAACAACTGTTCGATGCTGCCCTGTGGGAAGCATGGTTACAATTTTAAGTGATGGGTCAGACAGAAGGGGATACCATGAGAAACCACAGAGAAACCGTGCTGTCCAGCAGAAATTCCCCAGTGTCCCTGCATCTGTTTGCTTCATGCATTTGCCAATTTCATATGAGCCCCAAGAGATAAAATACAGTACAGGCTATAGCATCCATATTCTATAGGGGTAATAATGCCATTGAAAGTGGAGTAGATACACTATTTTCTTCAGAAAACATTTTGCCACAATGACTTGGTTTATACTTATAAAAGGAAAACCAATTATTGGCTCACTAATTGGGAGAAAAACACATTTTTATCACTAACAAAATATCTTAAACAACTTATTTAACATTGAAAGCCCTCAATAATTACGTGTCTTTCCTTCTTTCCACTTTAGAGTCCCATCTGCCAGAAGCAGCAGTCTCATTTCCATTGATTTAAAATTTAGAGTTAAGCTTAAAAGACCTAGAAATATGGAAGAAATCAATGGGGAATTTATCAGATTACTCCTTTCTATCTTGGGTAATTATATAAGCATCCGTGAAAACTTGAACTTATCAGTACTTTTATTAAAATATCAGCATGGATATTGGAATGCAGGTACTTTTACTCCCAATAGAGAAGCTTTGGAAAGCTAAAATGGTCAAGGCAGATGTACATTTTAAGGATCGCTGATAATTTGAAGACACGAAAATGTTATCACTTACTCATTAAGAAAATGAATTGTGCTTGTGGTCTTATAAATGCATACATAGTTGTTGCATTCTAAGCAGCATAATCAAGTTATCCACCTACTTGGTTATTTTTGCAAATAAGAGGATCTACTGAAAAAGGGTACTTTGTGTGTGTGTGTGGTGTGTTAATATGTTCACTAAAATGTTCAGGTAAATTCGATTTTATCAGGTAAGTGATAACCTGGACTATAACTAGATATAGAATGAAGAATACTTTGCCTGGGACATGAAAACCTATAATTCACCCGTAATTCTGACATTGGCAAGAAACCTAGACAAGACGCCTAGACTTGTAAAACCTTGATTTCTTAATTTTCTCATCCATTAATTGTCTTAATAATATTGGCCTTCTCAATCTCTCAGGGATATTGTGAGGGACAAATTAAGTCATATACGTAACAGAGTTTTTAGTCATGTAGCAATAATACATAGGTTTTAAAGGATTAACTAAAACATTTTTCTCTAAGCTATTTGGAAGAAATTTTTTTCTAAAATATGCTTCTCAGCAGTCATGAATTAGCAAATAGGGTACTGTGAATGTAAATTTCAGCTGAAGATTAGAAATTGCTATTTGCTTTGTAGGTTATATTCCCACATGGCTATCATGTCTTATTTCCAGGAAGGTGAGCTGGAGATAGAGATTCTTGTACAAGAGATTTTTTTTTTTTTAACTTTTTTGGCTGCCCCCTGTCATGGGGAGATCCTGGATCAGGGATCAGAGCTGAGCCACAGTTGTGACCTACACCGAGTTCTGGCAATGCAATATGCTCACCACTGCGCCAGGCCTGGGATCGAACCTGTGGTCCAGGGCTCCAGAAATGTGGCTGATCCCCTTGTGCCACAGGAGGAGGTCCTTTACAAGTGATCTACTGCGGGAGTGTGGAAAGCAGACTCAACAAAGAAGTGGCTTCATTTCAGGTTTAACCTTAGCCTGGAATATAAATGACACCCGGGGGTTGTGTCACTTTGAGGCAATAGGACCAGCCTACCTCCATCTTAATGATTCACTGGCTGTGGGCCACCTCCAGGGTTGGCAAAACCTCAGGAGTGATTCTCAACTGGCTCAGTGATAGTCTATGCTAAGGACACTTGCAACTAAGGAGGGCAAATTCTCAAGAGTAGGGTACACTTGCAGGCTATTAGCAGCCACTTGTACAGCAGCTGAAGATGAAGACAAGTGATGCTAAAAGGTATTTTGATGGACCATCAACAGCCTCTACTCCACTGTACCACATGCCATTGTCCTCCCATAAGGCACACTCGGACCTTTCCTTTTTATATAGTGTGTATGTAGCTCATTCTTACCCTCCAAGTATATCAGTTATACTCAAACTTCTAGCATTCTGCTTTCTGCTTTCTAGAACTTGTGCTAAATCAGTGTCATTCTAGACAAGGATACTCCCTGAATGGTGAGGTGGTCAATAGCTCTGTTTCAATAATGCTGTGGCAATGAATGAAAAAAAGGACTGCATATTCTGTTAACTGAACCTGATGAGATGTTCCTTGTTATTGCAGAGAGAAAAATGCTCCTCCCTCCCAAAAGAATGGTGTAACTCATGGTAGAGATGACACTTAAAATTTTTTGTCTTTTTAAGGCCGCACCTGTGGCATATGGAAGTTCCCTGGCTAGGGGTTGAATTGGAGCTGCAGGCTCTCGCCATAGCCACAGCAATGGGGGGATCTGAGCTTCACCTGCGACCTGTACCACAGCTCATAGCAACACCACAGCTCACAGCAACGTCAGATCCTCAACCCACTGAGGATTGAGGCCAGGGATAGAACCTGTGTCCTCATGGATACCAGTCAGATTTGTTTCTGCTGAGCCACAACGGGAACTCCAACACTCATTTTTTTTTTTTTTTCTTTAAAGAAGGCCATATCTAGGAGTTCCCGTCGTGGCACAGTGGTTAACGAATCCGACTAAGAACCATGAGGTTGTGGGTTCGATCCCTGCCCTTGTTGAGTGGGTTAACGATCCGGCGTTGCCGTGAGCTGTGGTGTAGGTTGCAGACGCGGCTTGGATCCCGCGTTGCTGTGGCTGTGGTATAGGCTGGCGGCTGCTGCTCCGATTGGACCCCTAGCCTGAGACCCTCCATATGCCACGGGAGCGGCCCAAGAAATGGCAAAAAGACAAAAAAATAAAAATAAAATAAAATAATAAAAGAGGCCATATCTGGAATAGAAGCCCTAATAGGAAATACCATTCAATGAGGCTTAAATGACTGCCTGCCATCATCCATGTCTCATCAGAGCTCTTGCTCTGATCATAATAAAATATTTACATAAATCCATACTCCTGAATCTTTCAGATAATTTTGATGACAATAACTCTGTGATCCCCTCAAAACTATGGCACGGCTGTTATAATTTCAATAATTTATAATATCAAATTTCATTTTAAAATTATTTTAACAGGGAGGGAATGCTTCAGGGGTGTCTACATGACTCTTTCAAAGGTAGAATGGGATAAAGTTACTCCTTCCACCTGAATATCCTAATCCTCTCACCAGTTTTTACTTTTCTCTATGGAATTTGTCATTACTCAAAGTTCTTTTTTTTATTATTATTATTTTTTTGCTGTTTGTCTTTTTAGGGCCGCACCCGAGGCATATGTAGGTTCCCAAGCTAGGGGTCTAATCAGAGCTGTAGCCGCTGGCCTACACCACAGGCACAGCAATGCCAGATCCCAGCCTACACCACAGCTCACAGCAACGCCAGAACCTTAACCCACTGATCGAGACCAGGGATCGAACCTGCAACCTCATGGTTCCTAGTTGGATTCGTTTCTGCTGCACCATGACAGGAACTCCCTCAAAGTTTTTATTTTGAGTGTATTTATTGTCTGTCCCTACCTGAAGAATTTTAAGCTCCACGAGGGCAGAGATAATTGTTTTGTTCACTGCAATTTTGCCAGAACCTGGAAGAGTGCTGGCCATAGACAGCATTTAATAAATGTGTGTTGAATGAGTTCCATAGTATAGATTTTATAAATAGATTTATGCATTCAAATTTATTTATCATGAAGTGATTTTGAGCAGGCTTCAAGCAGCAAAATTATTTGTTTAGTTGCCAGACTTCAGGCAACCAAAAAAAGAATAAAAATTGAAAGCCCCCCAGCCTCTCAAGCTCTGACACCAACACCTGAAATTTTTTTAGGTGCATACGTATCACTAATTTTGGCACTATCTATATTCGTATTCTTTCCTTGTTATTCTATTCTAATGAAGGTCAATTCCCATATAGAATCGCCAGCTTTTAAAATATACAAAAAATAAAATCTTAATTTTTTGGTCTTCTATAAATCTTCTTTCCCAGGATTTATTTTACTTTCTTTTTTTTTTTTTTTTTCCTTTTTACGGCCACACCTGCTGCATATGGAAGTTCCCAGGCTAGGGGTCAAATCAGAGATGCAACGGAGGCCTACACCACAGCTTGTAGGAACGTTGGTTCCTTAACCCACTCAGCAAGGCCAGGAGTTTAATCCACATCCTCACAGAGGCAATGTTGGGTCCTTATATTTCTTTTTTTTTTTTTTTTTGTCTTTTGTCTTTTGTTGTTGTTGCTATTTCTTGGGCCGCTCCCGCGGCATATGGAGGTTCCCAGGCTAGGGGTCCAATCGGAGCTGTAGCCACCGGCCTACGCCAGAGCCACAGCAACGCGGGATCCGAGCCGCGTCTGCAACCTACACCACAGCTCACGGCAACGCCGGATCCTTAACCCACTGAGCAAGGGCAGGGACCGAACCCGCAACCTCATGGTTCCTAGTCGGATTCGTTAACCACTGCGCCACGACGGGAACTCCTCCTTATATTTCTGAGCCATGGAGGAAATGCCCAGGTTTTATTTTATAATTGGTCTCTGGACCTACGAGAATTCTCCTCTAGATATATCTGTGGTCAAGGAAGTGAGGTAGGGAGAGACTTAAAGAAAATGTGTCTCTTTGTACATAGTAAATTTCTCAGAAAGAGGATCACAGAGTCTTCAAAATGGCCAAAACAGCCTCGCCAGGGAAAAGGAAGAACCCTTCATCTGAGAATGGATGTTTCAGGTGATAGTGTACAAAAGGTTTTGAAAATATTCAGAATCTTCCAAATCCCTCCAAATTTTTCATTCCAGTTCTTGAGGAAGATGTTTTATCTTTCCTTTGTCAATGCCCTGTGACATGACTTGAGCTGAAACTTAAATTCTCCACATGCAAGACCAAACTTTGCATTTGATTTTTTTCTGTCTTAACCATGTCGCTGTGAGATATAAGTGACATGTCAGTGCAATGATCAAGTACATAAGCTACATTGTTTCCTGCATCATGATTTTAAGAATATGAATTTGTTTTTCCTTCTAAGCTGTCTAAATACCACCAGAAGTAAACCTGCTCACCACCACCTTAGTCTTTATGTTCCTTGTGCTCTTTAATGACTTTTTTTTTTTTTTTTGGTCTTTTTAGGGCCACTCCCACAGCTGGGAGTCTAAACAGAGCTGTAGTCGCTGGCCTCCACCACAGCCACAGCAATGTGGGATCTCTGAGTCGTGCCTGCTACACCACAGCTCAAGGCAACGCAGGATCCTTAACCCACTGAGCGAGGCGGGGGATCGAACCTGAGCCCTCATGCATACTAGTTGGGTTCGTTAAGCACTGAGCCATGACAGGAACTCATGCTAAAATTTTAACTTCATTGAATACTCCATTCTGGTGTCCACATTGATACTTTTATCAACTGTCCTGTCATTGCTTACTAAGGGCTTACGTGTTGAGAGCCAGTTGAATTTTCACTGCCTTCATCCTAAGTGGACCAGATAACCAATTCCAGATTTAACCATTTTCCTGAAATTTGGCACCTCTATTGACACAAATTGTATGTGTCATTACTCTTAGTAGCTCATAATACAGAGATTCTCTCTTTTACTTAACAGAAAATAGTGCATGAAATAGTATCAAGTACCACATGGAATTAATTAGAAGGCTGCAGAATTGGTTCAGACAAAAACTAGGTGGGCCCAGACTTGCCGTGTGAACAACCACCCTCAGATGCCACTGTCATGCTGTCTATAAGTTTCAACTCTCAGAATGTAGTGCAGTGGTGCTGGACACTGCCAAGTCTGCGCACAGATCACCGAGTCACTGAATTATAAATTGTGCCATTAATATCACTACAAATATTACCTTATAGAACCCTATAGCTTTATGTCAAGTTCCCAAGTTTTAAAATCTCAGTGGAAACATCCCCTGGGTGCTGTATTTTAGCTTCCAGTGTCTGGGGAAAGGTGTTATCCTTGTCAGGTGACTTTTATAAAAGGATCAAGCTTTGCATTCTGACTGTCTTGGAATTCCTCTACAAATAGTAAGAAATCAATGTGACCAAATCAAATACAGTCATCCTGGTAAATGTTGACCTTGCGTTTCAAAGAAGTCAAAAGATATAACCACAGTAAAGTAGATAATATTACACAGCTGAAGGCTAGAGTCCACATTCCCTGGTCCAGCGATAGTTTAGCTAAATTAGGCTGACTTAACCAGGGAATGCTTAACAGATTTCCCCACAATGCATATACGTACAGGAAGACTGCTCCCTATGACTGCAGTCATGTATTATAGTACAAGCATTAAAAACTTGCTACCTCCAGCAACTCATTTCACCTTTCTGGGTCTCAGTTTCTCTATCCTTGACATGGGGCTCATAAGGTCTATTTGCCACCTGACCGAGTTGTTAGGAGATGTACAGTATAACACTCCATGTTAATATATGGCATCTTTTTAGCCTTATACGTGACCGTGTCAATAGAAATGATCTGTAATATAGCCAATACTCAGTTGGGCGGCATTCGTTTTGAAATGCTGAAATGGTTCCATACTCCCGCCACACATCACGTATGCGTCTTCCTGCTTCCTTCTCAACCTTCCCAAGAAGGATCCATCACTTAAAAGCATAACAGTCTCTGGGGATCTTCCATAACCTTTCTTGAATGCAATGATCCATGTCCATTCTAATTAGTGTTTGCTTATAGGACTGATTGTTATATGTTTTGAGTATTATCCATATTTATTTTGTATTTCATATGACTATGCATATAAAATAGGTATTAAGATATATATATATACACACACATATGCTGGTGTATAATATACAGCACCCTACATGATGCATACATATATGTATTCATATATACACATAAGAATTTATTACTCATCATCAACTCATAATGTAGATAATGGAGAATGAAAATAATGCATTTGAGGTGCAATTGTCTTAGGGCTTCTATTTTTCTTTTTTTCTTTGGGTGAATTATATACTATTGATGATTTGCATCGATCCAATTAGTTTTTAAATTGCTCCTCTTGGCTTCACTCGGCCAAGACAAAAAAGCACCATTGAACTGTGAGCCTGTGGAGAGATATGACGGATGTACCTTGGAAGAAGTAGTGTTCTCTGAACAGCATCCTCTCTATGCAGAATTGTATCCTCCTATTTTGGTTAATTTTCCCAAGTTAGTTGCAGCAAATTAAGGGACATCTGTCATTACGAACACAAACTTCTGCTATGGCATCATGTTGTCTGATTCTGGGAGAGCAGGGACAGAAGAAAGCATCCTTACATATCATTTTATTTGCATTTATGACCTGAATGTATCTGCATCTCGCTATCTCCCATTTCCATAAACACATTAATGTATAAACATATTAACATAGGTGACTTTCTATATTAATATTATTTGGGGGGAGGGCGTTATGTGGGCTGAAAATACTTCTACACCTCTCCATTTGGGCATAAAACTTGAATATTCTGTTAGACAATCAAGACTCTATAGGTTAAAACATTCTAAACAAAAGAAATCTCTTCCCTAGTGCTGCTGGCTGGGAAAGTTTATGGAATATGCTGTCGATAGCAATAGTTTGTCACTATTTGAGTTGTATTCTTGGTAAAATCATGACAACTGATATTAAACAAAACTTCTTTATGAAACTTGGGTAATATGGCAATCTACTGGGAAGCAAATATCTGCTGGATTAGTTGCTCTAGTTCTATACATTCCCAACTTTCTTACCTTATATCTGACAATTATTTATTATTTCTGTATGGTTCTGGACATTGTGAATGCAAATATTAAAAATACTGATAGGAGAACCTGGAGCAAGAAGGCAGACTAGGATGCTAAAGGCTTCCTTTCTTTCATGGAAATACCAAATGAACAACTAGAGACTAGCTAATGTGACTCTGTAGAACTCTAGCAATCTGTCAGAAATCTACAGTGGCCAAGTGAGCACTAAATCCAGAGAGGGGCACATTCAGGGAGGTGGGAAGTTTTATGCATTTTTGCTCACTCTGCCCCACTCCCTCCCCTGTAAGACATGGGGGAGATTGAAGAGAGCGGCAGACCCCTGAGGTTATCTTGTGCAACCGGAGAGAGCCAAATGAATCTAATTTGCTGCGTTTCAACCTGTTTGTGGACTGCCTGATTAGTCTCTGGGTAATGTGGCTGAGAGGCAAATGTGGCACAGATCAGATGTCAGACTGGAAGAAAACTCCAAAAGATGTGGGCACAGCTTATAAAAATCTCTCAAGAGGGTTAAAGACCCACAGATGCCTGGGGCAGGAAACTATTGACTGGGAAATACAGTAGAATAGCTAAATCCCCAAGAAAAAGCAGAAGTGGGAATTCCAGGAAAATTAAGACATTTAAAGGCAGCTGTGTATGCCAGGGAACTGGCACAAAGTACACATATAGGCCCAGGAAGAACACATGTAGGCTCAGAAAAGGCCTGAGAAAATTCGAACCTTAATTGTGGACTGATGTCAAGACTCAAAACCTGTCCTGTTAACTATTGAAGGTCCTCTCCAGCACAGATTTTTTGGATACGACACCAAAATCACAAGCACAAAAGAAAAAAAAAAACAAAACTGATGGGCTACATCAAATTTAAAACTTTTGTGCAGCAGAGATTATTAGCAGATTGAAAAGCACCCCATAGAACAAGAGCAAATATTTTCAAATCACATATCTGATTAAAGGGTTAATTGCCAGAATGCATAAATAATGGCCGCACCTCAACTACAAATAAATAAATAAATAAGACAAGCAGATTTAAAGCAGGTAAACTGCTTGTTTATGGTTTTAAGGAAAACATATAAATGGCCAATAAACATATGAAACGATACTCAATATCCTTAGCGAAATGCCAAACAAAACCACGGTGAAATATCACCTCACACCCACTAAGATGGTTAGTATCAAAAAACAGAAAATAGCAAACATTGACAAGGATGGCGAAATTAGGACTCTTGTGTATTTCTGGCTGGAATGTATAATGATGCAGGAATGGAAAAAAGTATGAAGGTTCCTCAAAAGTTTAAGAATGTCTCATGATATAGAAATTCCACTTGCAGATATGTATACAAAAAGTTAAAACAGGGATTGACTATTTGCCCACCAATATTTATAGCAGCATGATTTGCAATAACCAACACTTGGAAATAATCCACATGCCTGGCAACAGATGAATGGGTACAGACAGCACGATATATACTTACAATGGAATATTATTCAGCCTTTTAAAGGGAATTCTGACACAGGCTTCATCAGGGATGAACCTTAAGGACGTTATGCAAAGTAAAGCGTCCGTCAAAAAGGACAAGGGATGTATATTTCCACTTACATGAGTCAGTCAAACTCATAGAGACAAAAGGTAGAATGGTTTTGCCAGGGGCCAGGTCATGGAGAGTTAAATGATTACTGGGTACAGAGTTTCAGTTTAGGAAAATGAAAAAGTACTAGTAATGGATGGTGCTGATGGTTGTACAACAGTGTAGATAATACTTAATGATGATGGGCTGTGCACTTAGAAATGGCTAAAATAGTAAATGCTATGTATATTTTATCACCAAAAAATCATAAAAAATTCACTGATGTTGTGAACTCTATGTGGTCTTGAAGAAAAGTTTGCATTAACCTGTGTGGTACTTCAATTATAAAAGTAATGCCATAAGCAAAGGAAAAAAAAAAAACAACACATGGAAGAAGAAAATCAGCCTAGGGAAATTGCAGACCTCTGGGGCATTTAGGGAGTAATTAAATTGGAAATATGTGCACAGGCCAGAAAGTGAGACTATAAATTACACCAAGGGGCTAACTAAGTTCTTAACCTAAAAGCGGTGATAGGTTCCTGGTAGGTTTGAGGTAAAGCCAACAGGATCAGAATTTGAAGTCAGAATGATGAGTCTTCGGGAGTTTCCGTTGTGGCTCAGAGGTTAATGAATCCGACTAGGAACCATGAGGTGGTGGGTTTGATCCCTGGCCTTGCTCCGTGGGTTAAGGATCTGGCGTTGCCGTGAGCAGTGGTGTAGGTCGCAGATGTGGCTCAGCTCTGGCGTGGCCGTGGCTGTGCCTGTGGCCAGCAGCAACAGCTCCGATTAGACCCTTAGCCTGGGAACCTCCATGTGCCGCGGGTGCGGCCCTAGAAAAGACAAAAAAGACCAAAAAAAAAAAAATGGGAGCTTTATGGAATAAAGATTTTCAGTAGACAACAACACTGGGAGTGTGCGGGAGAGAGTTTTTACAGTAATTATGGCAGAGCATGATTGGTATAGAGGGAAATGAGGAGACAATGTTTAAGAGATGGGGCAATAGGACGTGGAACACGATTAGATCAGGTCCTGGGATGATAGAGGAGGACGAGAATAGATGATTTCTGGTTTCATGTTTAATCTACTTACCTTTCGCTAACATAATGAATCAAGAAGAATATGTGGAAAGTGATTGAAATAAAGAGGATAATGCTTTATCTAGGTTTAAGTAGGAACTTCTTTTAAAGACTGAGGGACTTTGTGAGACTTCCCGTGTGAAATGTTTACTAAAACATATGTGAAACTTTAGAGGGATACCTGTTTTAGTGATATGTTTTTGACAGTCACCAGTTCACAAGAAGTAGTTGAAATCATGAATATGTATTTAATCACCAAGTGAGAGCACAAAATAAGAGCATATTAATAATGACAGAAACCTTAAGAATAGCTGCATTAAAAAGAGTCCCTGAGTTCCCATTGTGGCTCAGTGGGTTAAGACCCTGACATAATGTCCATGAGGATGGGAGTTCAATCCCTGGCCCCACTCAGTGGGTCAAGGATCAGGAGTTGATGCAAACTGCATTATAGGTCTCAAATGTGGCTAGGATCTGGCATTGCTGTGGCTGTGGTGTAGGGTGGCAGCTGCAGGTCCGATTGGACCCCTAGTGCAGGAACTTTCATATGCTGCAAGTTCATCCCTATAAATAAAGAAAAGGGGAGGAATCCCTATGAATTCTCAATAATTAAAGCAATTCATTACAGACACATTAAAAAATATACAAAGAAAACAAAGTAGAAAATTGTAAAGCAGTGTAAAGTCCAGAAACAATCAAATACTCAATGAGAAATGAAAAACGTGACTCTAAAAAAGTGTAGAGGGGGATAGATGGAAAATTTGCATCTATCCATTGGGTAGATCTCAGGACAAAACAGAGCTGGGTTCTATGTTTCAATTTTCCCAGCTTCAGATCCATTCTTGAATCCTCTACTCTGCAATTCTGCATATTTGTAAAGAAAAAAAAAATTATCCTTACCCAGTGCTTCATATTAGGACATATCAAGGAGATGGGAGGCACAAGAGAGAGACTAATAGGCCAGTGGAGGAGAGAAGTGACAAATTCTTTTCTTTTTCTTTTATTTTTTTTTAAATTATTCTTTTTTAGTATCACCCTAGCATTAGCTATTTCCCTGGAATTTGAGGCCAACCATTGCTTCTTTGGAAGATTTCAGAGTTAGCTTCATTTAGATTTTTCAGGGGTACCAGCCCTAGAAGTCTGAATCCAGATAGACAGAATCTATCTTCCGAATTCCTAGATTCTGAAAACCACATTTAATCTCTTCTCTTGGTATCTTCAGGCCTAGAGTTAGTAGCTGCTTTCTGAAATCTGCATTTGTTACCTCAATGTCTCTTTTATTGTTATACTCTTCAACTTCTATGTAATCAGCTTTCTCTGCTATCATTTTTCTTTTCTTTTCTTTGTCTTTTTGTCTTTTCTAGGGCTGCACCAGGGTTCCCAGGCTATGGGTCTAATCAACTGTTGCTGTCGGCCTACGCCAGAGCCACAGCAATGCTGGATTCGAGCTGCGTCTGTGACCTACACCACAGCTCATGGCAATGCCAGATCCTTAACCCACTGAGCAAGGCCAGGGATCGAACCTGCAACTTCATGGTTCCTAGTCAGATTCATTAACCACTGAGCCATGACAGGAACTCCTCTGCTATCATTTTTAAAATTAAAAATTAACCTTTCTGGAGTTCTCTTGGTTCTCTCTGGTTAAGGATCTGACTTTGTCACAGCATTGTCACTGGGTCACTCCTGTGTCTCAGGTTCTATCCCTGGCTGGAAAACTTCCACGTGTTATGGGCACAGAAAAAAAAAAAAAAAAAAAAAAAAAAAAAAAAAAAACAAAGAAAGAAAGAAAAGAAAAGAATTTTTTTTTGTTGTTTCTGGTCACCATATAAAAGTTTGGAAGTCACCACTCTGTCCTAACAAGTAAAAAGCTGAACAAACTGAAAAATCAACAGCTTTTCTGAGCTCCCTAAGTGAAGGTCTTATAGTTACAAGGAAAACTACTGTCCACAAAATTGTAGAGACCCACAGGCAAATACAGACAGTCACAACTTAACTAGACATTGCATAATGATAAAAGGATCAATTCTCCAAGAAGACAATATCATTAACAAGTATTTACTTAACAATCCTTGATGTGTATTTGCCTAACAATAGAATATCAAAATGAATGACGCAGAAGCAGATAGAACTACAAGGAGAACTATACGAATCCATTATTGTAATTGGAGACTTCAAACCACCGCCCCCATCAGAAATCCGTCAGGCAGAAAATCAAGAAGTACATAGTCAAGCTTAACATTATCAATCCACTGGATATAATGAGCATGTATTCCTTACTTAATCTTACAGCAGAGCACACCATTTTATCAATCTAATATGAAACATTCCCCAAGATGATTATATTCTGGCCCATAAAACACATCTAAATACATTTTAAAAATATAAATAGTACAATATCTGCTCTCAGAGTTCAATTGAATTAAACTAAAAACTAAAATACATGATGGAAAATCCCAAATACATGGTGATTATACACATGACGCGGTTCAGAAAAAAGAAATCTCAAGAGAAATTTAGAAGTATGTGAATTGACTGAAACTAAAAACATAACTGACTAAAATTTGTGGGCTGCATCAAAAGCAGGGCTTGGAGGGAAATTTATTGAATATTATTGAATACACATACCACAAAGCAGAAAGGTCTAAAATCAATAGTATACATTTCCACCTTAGGAAACTAGGAAAAAATAGAGGAAATTAAATCCAAAATAAGCAAAAGAAAAGAAATAACATAGATTATAACAGAAATCAATAAAATTGAAAACATTTAATCAATAGAGAAAGTCAGTAATGTAAAAATTTGGCTCTCTGGAAAGATCAATCAAATTGGTAAGATTTTAACCAGGCTAACTAAAAAATAAAAAAAGACACACATTTGTAATGTCGGAAATTAAGGAGAGATCATTAAGGATCTCAGAGGCATTAAAAGGACATTATAAGGGTAATAAAGGAATGCTATGAAAAACTCCATGATCACAAATTTGATACCTACATGAAATTCACCAATTCCTTGAAACCTTGAAAGGTATAATCTGGCAAAACTCACCCAAGCAGTAGACAATCTTTTTTTCTTTTTTTCTTTTTTCTTTAGGGCCATGCCTCTGGCATATGGAAGTTCTTAGGCTAGGAGTCAAATTGGAATCAGAGCTGTAGCTGCTGGCCTACGCCACAGCCCCAGCAATGCCAGATCTGAGCCGCATCTGTGACCTGCACCACTCATGGCCATGCCTGATTCCCCACCCACTGAGCGAGTCCAAGGATTGAACCCACATCCTCATGGATACTAGTCAGATTTGTTTCTGCTGCACCACAGCAGGAACTCCTGAAATAGACAATCTTAATAAGTTTACATCTAGTAAAGAAACTAAATCTACAATTATTAATTTTCAAAAACAGAAAGCAGCAGGTCAGATGGATTCACGGATAAATTCTGCCAAACATTTGAGGAAGAAATTATACCAATTCTCTACAATTTCTTTCAGAAGACATAAGCAGGAGGAATATTTCCTAACTCATTCTATGAGACCAGCATTACCCTAATACCAAAACCAGATAAAAACAATGAAGAAAGAAAACAACAGACCAGTAGCTCTTATGAACATAGATGCAAAAATCCTCAAAAAAAAATTAGCAAATTGAATCCAAGTGTGTATAAAAAGAATTACATACCACTATCTAGTGGAATTTATCCCAGGTATTCAATGTGAGGGGCCAACAGGCGGTATGTGATATTTATCATAAAATATAAGTATTTTATTATATTTATAATCTGTAGATTCTGGATAAATCTGAAAGAACCAGATGCAACCTTCCCTACCCCAGTGATCATGACATGATATCAACAGTAAACTATTATTTTCAGTATCTTTATATAAGAACACAAAATTAAAGATTCATATAGAATGCTTGTCTTCCACTTCTCTGACTCCCACGTGGGAGGAGCTTCCCTGGAGCACCACTGCTGAACTCTCTGATTCTCTACTCAGGAGAGGAGGAGCAGGGGCTTTGAGGGTTTTGGGGGCAGGAAACTGACATGCTCTTTATCTCTCTGTGAGGAACCACTTATCCTCAAGAAACACACCTATATGCAGCAGAAAATCGAGGGAACATTTTAAATCAACTATAGTTTTAAAACAATTTAAAAAAAAAGAAACACACCTACAGATCCCAGGAACATTGAAAGGATTTTTTTTTTTAACTATGTACACAATTTTTTTTGCTGTGATTTTGAAGGTATATTTTCTCAAAATAGACCTGATTTACACTGCCCTTACTTGAATAGATAAGTCTCTCTCATTCATAGATAAAGTGTTATCAGGTCAATTCAGCTAAGAAACATAAAGTCATATTCTCCTGTATCATCAGTTTCATAAATAAAGGTGATTATTTTTATCTTAATTTGCCAGATTTTTGCTTCTATCTTTCAATTAATCCTGAAAAAAAGTCTTTAAGTAGTTCATGGATCACTACTGCCTTAAAATAAGTCATAAATGTTTATAGCTCCTTTCAGGATTTCGCTTGGCTTTCTACTGATCAGTAAGAAGTGTCCGATTTCTATAATTTTGTGCTTTCACAAAAGGTTAGCTTTTTATATACTATAGTTCCCCCCCACCAATGAATTATCTGTCAAAAAGAACTAATCAAATTCCAGCTTTGCAAAATCGTAACATTGTGGCTAATAAATAGCACTGCGTCAGCAGAAAGAAAAAAGTATTCAGAATTAAGAAAGTTATGCATTTCTGAATAAGAGTGATAAATTCCTGAATTCACATGGTCATTTCTTAGCAGGATAAGAACTATTGCTATGCATTCATGATATCACTAAGATATTTGCTTTATAGCCAATGATAAATCTATTTTTAGTCATTGATAGGCTCAATGAGTTGCTATACTTTTGTGAATTTACACACTTGCCCAAATTTCTTTATTAAAAATTTATTTCACATTCAATCCAATTCTTTACAACTGAATTGCAGACTGTATTTCTTTTCCCTAAGATATATGTAGGTTTTAAAAATTTTTGTGTGTCTATTTTTTCTTCTTTTTTTTTTTTAATAGCAACACCAGCTCTGAGCCGCGTCTGTGACCTACAGCACAGCTCACGGCAATGCTGGATCCTTAACCCACTGAGCGAGGCCAGGGATCCAACCTGAGACCTCATGGATGCTAGTCAGATTTGTTTTGGCTGAGCCATGACCAGAACTCTGTTAAAAATATTTCTGATTATATTATTTCTCTAGTTTTTTTTATGTGTAAGGTTAAGTTGTTTATTTGAGATTTATACGTGAATTTTTTATGCTGTCTGATAGACATAGATGTTTTATGTGCCATGTGTTTCTCTTAAATACCATACCATAACTATCTGTAGAAATAGTTGGTACATTGGGAAAAATAATCTGTCAGACTCAAGAAATTGCTTCCTAAAAATCTTCCAACATCAATACCTTTTCCATTATACCAACCACAAAGGAATGGAAAGTGCTTTTCAAATTTTTAAAAATATTTTTATATAATTCTAGCAAATCGAATGTACTCGCAAAATCTACAGATAGCTAAGAGGCAGTCGTATTAGTTCTGAATAAGAGGGAAGCTTCAATATGATATACGTGAAAAGGAAAATACCCTCTAAGGTTCCATTACATAATAGAGAGAAATTTGGTTATTCTTTATAGCAGCTTGACCAAATTATTCATTCAGTCAACTCTTACTGAGTGACTTACTATATCAACAGCACTGGTAATACAGCATGGTCTTTGCCTTGGAAAAACATATGATAAATTGCAGACTCAAGATAAATAAACATACAACTGAGATATGATGCAATAAATATTATAGAAGCATAAAGCACTGTGAAAGCACAGAAAAGGCAGGATTTAATTTTCCTTGAGTTTACATAGTAAGGTGATATTTGAGTTGGGTCTGGAAGAATGGATACAGATTCTCAGAAGAATAATTCCTGTAAGTGGATTTTTTCAGTGAGTGTATCATTTCAAAAGTCAAATGTTATGGAAGCCAGAAATGTTTCCCATGTGACTTGAGATAAGGAGAGAGGGATGTTTGAAGCTGGATGTGGAGAGAAAATCTGGTGCCAGATGGGAATATCTTATACTAGAATTCACTCACAGAAATTTTAATGCAGGAACATAAAGTCTCCACCCTATTTCTTTCCTCTTATTTTGGGGCGGTACCCAGGGCATATGGAAGTTCCTAGGCTAGGGGTTGAATTGGAGCTGCAGCTGCTGGCCTATACCACAGCCACAGCAACGTGAAATCCAAGCCATGTCTGTGACATATACCACACCTCTCAGTAGGACTGGATCCTCAACCCACTGTGTAAGGCCAGGGATCAAACCCATGCCCTCATGGATACTAATCAGGTTCATTACTGCTGAGGCACAATGGGAACTCCTCCACACCTTTCTTTTAACAATAATTTTGTCATCACTAAATATGATAGAGGAAAATAGAGATGAGAAAATTTCTGGGGATTCTTATAGGAAATTTTTACAAGTGTCCAAATAAGAAATGATAAAATATTGACATAAAAATCAATATTTCAGGTCAGTAGACATGAAAGCAAGGAACTGGTCTTCAAAGATACAGTGATAATTTTTTAAATATGAGATCATATTTATATGGAGAAAAGTCATGAAATTGAGAGATCTAAAAATAATTTCATGCCAAACCCAAAAAGAGTTTAGCTTTGAGAAGAGAACATCAAAGATATTCTATTCAGATCTTAGGGAGATATGCAGTATTTGTCACCTTCATGATATAAATAATAAAATCATTTAAAACTCCAGTCAGAGAGGATACTTTATAATCTTATACAAAAAACTCTAAGTGTATGCATGTGCCTTCATAATGGATATCTATTTAACTGGGAATCAATCTGAATATTATGCGTCACACAAAAATTAGATAAGTTTGAAACACAGGTAGCTGAGTAGATATAAACATAGAGAATAGAGCAGAAACATAACTGGCATGACAGCCCTTCCCTGGCAGTAAATAAAGAGAAGCCAGTATCTTGCAAGATATTGTAGAATAGTAATGGGTGCCACTGCCTTGGCAGGGTAAGGATGCAGCCAAAGTGGCTGTACCCGGTATGGGCTTGGGCCTCGCTGTAGGCACAGCAGCATCTGGTACCTTGTTAGGGACCGGGCTAGAGCTAGAAGGGGCTAGAGAAGGATCTGGGTGGGACCTGCAGACTCTCCCAGGGTGCAATGACAGTCATCACCTTGGTAGGGGTAAGGGGTGGGCTTGGAAGAGTTGGAACTAGAGCCTAGTGCAAACTATAGCTTTCCTTGTGGGCACTGGTGGCTCTTGCCTTGGCAGGGGGTGGGGCTTGAGCCAAAGGGGCTGGAAGCAGAGCTTAGTACAAGAAGTGGCTTCTCTGGGGGCTTGCCATGCCCACCACCTTGGTCGGGGGGTGGGTCTAGAGCTAGACACTGCTACGGGCTAGGGCTACGCTGGAGTACTCTTGAAAGGCTGGGCACTTTAAAATCTGCTGCCTCTGTGCTGAGATTGGGAGCAAGCAATTCCATTTTTAAGAGCAGAGTCTCAGTTTCCTATAACTCTCTAGTTCACACTGTAATAAGCCCCACTGGTTTTTCCAGCTAAGGGAGCTTGTCTTCCCAGTGCCAGACACCAGGGCTGGGGAGCCCAATGTGGGGTCCAATCCATGCTGCCGAGCTTGTGATATCCTCCCCCCATTCTGAGTTGCTCACTGAGAGTGTGGGTCCCCATTAAATTACTTCTCTTCCTTTCCTACCCATCCCCGTGTGGGTTTCCCTTTATATCCCTGGTTGTAGAAAAATTGGTCTTCTAGTCCTCAGATCATTCTCATAGAGAGCTGCTCTCCATCTTGATTCTCTCTCTCTCTCTTTTTTTTTTTTTTTTTTTTTTTGCTGCAAGTGTAAATAGGATTGCTTTTCAAATTTCTCCTTTTGATAGTTGGTTTTTAATGCATTGAAATGCAACAATTTTGTATATTGATTTTATGTTCTGCAACTTTACTGAGTTCATTCATTAATTCTAACAGCCTTATGGTGGCTTATTTAGGGTTTTCTATATTTCATGTCATCTGCAAATATAGACAATTTTACTTCTTGATTTGGATATCTTCTCCTTCCTTCCTTCTTTCTCTCTCTCTCTCTCTCTCTCTCTCTCTCTCTCTCTCTCTCTCTCCTAATTTCTCTGGCTAGGACATCCATTACTATGTTGCATAACAGTGGCAGGGGTGAGTATATTTGTTGTGTTCCTGATCTCAGACGAAAATGTTTCATCTTTCACCAGTAAGTATGATTTTAACGTCAGGCTTGTGATATATGGCCTTTATCTTATTGAGATATGTTCCCTCTATACTCAGTGAATTCAATTTTTATCATAAGTACTTATTGGAAGTATACCAAATGCTTTTTCTGCATCTATTGCAATGATCATATGATTTTTATCTTTCATTTTCTCAGTGTGATGTATCATATTGATGGACTTGTGGCTGTTGAATTATTTTGGAAGCCTTGAAATAAATTCCACTTGATTATGATGTATGACAATCTTTATCATGTGCTATTGAATTCAGTTTGTTACTATTTTGTGGAGAATTTTTGCATCTAGGTTTTATCAGGAAAATGGACTATGATTTTCTTTTCTTGTAGTATCCTTGTCTGATTTGGGTATCAGGGTAATGCTGTCTTCAAAAAACGAGTTTGAAAGTGTTGTTTTCTCTCAAGAGTGGAAATGAAACCCTGGGCTGGTCATTGAGACCAGTATCTCTCTCCAGTATCAGTGACTGGTTTATGCTGTGATGTACTAACCAAACAGAGAAAACTGAACACAATTATGGGATTTAATTTTTGGAGATTTCAAGTAGAGAAAATCAATCTACATATTTTTCTAGGATAGTTCGTAGACTTGAAGGTTAGAGCAGTGATCTTATCAACAGAGGGGAAGGGAAAATGAGATGTGAAGAGAGAATAACTGAGTCTTAGGCTTATTCATGTAAATCCAACCATGGAGCTAGCATTATACTTGTAAGGTAAAGGAAATAACAAATCTTCATTGCTTAAGCCACTGGGAGTTAGACCTTTGTTTCCCCCTGCTAAAGGAATCCCTAAATATATATTGACTTTTTGTGGTAGCAAAATTTTGCTATTGTAATTTTTTATTGGGGCATTTTTTTAAAAAAACAGACCGAAAATGCTTTAAAACTTAATATATGTATATAAAATATATATTTCTAGCAAATATTTACTATGCATTTGATAAATAAATAATAAAAGATAAAAGATAAATAATTAAAGTTGCACAGTTCAGAGCAAAAATGGGAGGCCTAATCTAGGCTATCTGAGTCTGTCTAGGATTCTTTTCACTGTGCCTGATCTCAGAGATGAGAAAGGAAGTAATATTCCCAGAAGTAAGTTTTGTTCCATAGAACAAGAAAGTAGCCATTTCCAGCACACGTTCTTTCTTCCTATTCTCTGTTCCAACGCTATCCAGCCTCCTTGCAAAATTTCACTCCATAAAAAACAAAATAAGTGAAAACACATTTGAACTTTTCAAAAGGCCTTTCCCTCAGAGTATATAGCCATAGAAAATATGTAATAGGAGTTCAGGCATACATTTATTCAATATATAAATTTGGAGATATACATACCCATACACACAACACATACATATAGTATGTCTTTATATACTACATACATATACAAGCATATATAGTCACTGCTCTATCCCACATATAGGTGGTTATATGCATATATATACACTACTATGTATACATATGACATCATATATATATATATATACACACACATATATACCTATGGATATTCTATAAATTATGATAGTTTGATTTACATTTTTTTGACTTTATGATGATGCAAAGGCATTATGCATTCAGTAGAAACCATACTTCAAATTTTGCATTTTGTTTTTTCCTGGCCTAGCAACATTTGCTATGATACGCTTTCATGATGCTTGGCAGCTCGTAGCCACATGATCATGAGAGTAAATAACAAATACACTTCCAACAATTTTATACCCAGAAAATCATTCTGTTTTTCACTTTTAGTGTTGTATTTAATAAACTGCATGATATATTCAACATTTTCTTGTGAGGAGTTTAGGTGATTTTACCCACCTGGAGGATAATGTAACTGTTCTGGACATGGTTAAGCATGCAAGGCTCAGTCATGATGTTCAGTAGTTGAAGTGGATTAAATGCATTTTTCACTTACGACATCTTCAACTTCTGAGAGTTTATTGGAATGAAACTCTCTTATTAATGTAAATGGATATATTCATCTGACTATCTATCTATCTATCTATCTATCTATCTATCTATAGAGAGAGAGGGAGAGAGCACACCAAATTTCCTTCTTTAATTCATGTAATGTTGTATCTTTTTTGTGTAGACTCAGACTTTATTAGATATGAAAAAGGCTCTCAGGAAGACCTGAAATATTTTGTCTTCTCCTAGGAAATGGGTCCCTTTTGATACTAGAAAATAACCTGTTTGAGTCATTAGAAACTCCATAGATCAATTTATTGATAATTTTTTTATTTTATAATTAGGATTCAAAACACAGTCTTCCACATGGGTCACTCCTGGGCTGACTGGGCATTGCTCTTACTTGATTTTTTTTTTTAATGTGACAAGGCAGTGACTTGAAGGAGTAAAGATTTTATTGCTTCTGTGCTTCTGTAAGAGCATTAATTGCTTTCAATGACAGATGATTCTCTAATCCACTTCCCTTGGTTTTAGTATGTGGATAATTACACTGGAACTATCAAGAGATGATGAAGTTATTTTCTTCATCTTTTTTTTCTTATCCAGACCAGCAAGAGGCAAGTATATTAATCCTTAAGATACTAAGTATTAGTGATGAAACATGCACCAACCATGTGACTCATGTAATATATAAAATATGTCCTTGATTTTTTTCCTTTCATTTATGTTTGATAGAGTGATACTGCACACTCTGGTCTTTATAATCCTTAAGTTTGAGGAAAAATTCAGCTCTTAGACTCTTCAAAAAATGTGTAGTAGAATTCCTTCTACTGTATTTATAAGGATGATTGATGCCTTAACTTATGTGAACATTAATAGTTTTCCTTCATACCTGTATTTATTGGTTCTGTATTCTTATTCACATGCCAAAGTAAAAGTGATTGCACCTGCATAGAAAGATAATAAGGATTTCATATAATACAAATTTTATGTCCATAGATGTTTGAATGGTTAGTATTTTTTAAAGTGATGTTTTCAATACTTATTTAAATACAGTTGAACATAAGTAAGATGCTTATACTTCTCTTCTGATGTGTCATATTGTATAAGTACCTGATTACCTAGAGCTGCATCCTCTAGGTAAGCAGGTGTTTCTCAAACTTGGTTATACATCAGGATCATTAAGAGAACATTAAAAAATAGATATTTATGTACTATGTAATACATATTTTAATGTTACATATAAATGTACAGAAGTGTGTAAATATAAATGTAGGTATAACTTTAAAATATATATTTATGTATTCCTCATTCTTGAGGGAGGGAGATAATGGAGGCAGATGTTCGGCTCAATCCTCCTTCAATTGTTCCGTTAGTCTTGTCTCCCTAATTCAGCTATGAGCACTCAACAGAGGTATTCTTAGCCTCAGAAGACCCTATTATCTACAGTGCTATGTGTATAGGTAGTGTGTATTCAGTGAAGTAATGGCAGTATGAACGTGGGCTCCATGAGGGCAGCAAGGATAGCGACTGTTAAGACCAACATTCTTTCATGGGCCACTACACGTAGAAAGCATTTAATGCATGGTTGTTGAGTGAATGAGTGCAATGCGTTGACACCTTAATTTGAGGACCACAAGGTGCCATTCTGTTGGTTTCTGTCAGCTGAACTGTGCACAGAAGAAAGATCTCTTATGTATCCACATCCACTGAATCTAGATTTAGGAAGACTGAAGTCCAGAAATCAGAAATTTGTAAATTGCAATAAGGTGATTCTACTATGGAATCAAGATCAAAAATCATAATAGTAAGTAATTTCTGGGTTTTTAAAAAAATACATCTCTTTATTTTCTCAAGCTACTGATCCTACAAAATCTTCACACATTTCAAAACTTAACATACAGTAATTCCTATGGTGGCTCAGCAGTAATGAACCTGACTAGTATCCATGAGGATGCGGGTTTGTACCCTGACCTTGCTCAGTGGGTTATGGATCCAGCGTTGCCTTGAGCTGTGGTGTAGGTGGCAGACAGGGCTTGGACCCCTAGTTGCTGTGGCTGTGAAGTAGGCCAGCAGCTGCAGCTCTAATTCGACCCCTAGCCTGGGAACTTCCATATGCCATGGGTGCAGCCCTAAAAAGACAAAACAAAAAAACAAACAAAAAAACTTAACATACCAGAAACACTGGCAATTGAAACACACATGAAATGTTGTTTTGATATGCACAGTCTATAAATTAGGTAATTGCAATATCATGCCCGCACTGTCCTCAAAGTAGAGTCAAGAAAAGTTTTATAATAGGAATTCATTGATTCGACAAATATTTATGAAATCTCTGCTATGAGCCAGGCTCTGTTCCAGTCATTGGAGATAGATCAGCAAAATAAAATAGACCAAAAATCCTTCTCCCTTAAAGGAAGAGAGGCTCTTGGGATACATCATAGGTTGGATTTTCCCAGAAACAGACCCTTTGAGTAAAGTAGTTTATTTGGGAGATAATTTTAGAGAATAGGGGCGTGAAACAGGGAAAGTGTATAATTTATAATTGAGGGCAGCTGGAACTAGATTCCATGGGGGAACTCTGAAAGACATTATAGAATATTAATCAGTTTTATTCCACCCACAAGTGGTGGGGTACTTATTCTCCAACACTGCCAACTCCTACTACAGCTGGACATGTGGAGTACAAAGGAAACCTTCAGGAAAGGAGCTTCAGGTGCTTTCAGTAGGATGCTATAGGCATGGGAAGGACTGGGGAGTACAGAGGAAGTATGGGCAAGGCCCTGACACATCTATTATAGTGAGAGACACAAATAAGAGCAGAATATTTGGTAGGCTGTATTGTGATAAGGACTATGGAGACATATAAAGCATGAAATGGCAATGGGGCATGTATGCATGCAGAAGGCTGAATTTTAAAAAGGGGAGTAAAGGGGGCCTCTGTGTGAAGGTGTTACTTGATCAGCCCTAAAGGAGATCAGGGAACAAGTTATATGGCTTTACGGTAGAGACCATAAATGTCAAGGTCCAAACTTAATTTGGACATTGCATGTTGGATTAATGTCAGCATATTTAAATGCTCTCTGGATGACTTTGATATATAGTCAGTTGGAGAATCAATTGCTTGGTTAGTGGATATGACTCTAGGTCATCAAATATTCATAAATATGGTGTGGCTGTTGCTTTGTACATTAGGAGCAGAGACTTATTAGGTAGCCATTCAGAAATGTAAAGCTTTATATTATGAAGACTTTACAATATAAATGAATGGGGCAAAAGCCCCTGAAGGGCTCTGAACAGAGATGATCTGATTTCTACTGACACAGGACCATGCCGGCCAGGGTGTGGAAGAAAAGTAAAAGGAGAAATGATGGAAAAAGCGAGCCCACGCAGATGATTATATGGTACAGGACAGCGATGATAGTGTTTAAGACCAGAACAGAAGCAGGAAAGGTGATAAAAATTAACCTTATTCTGGGTATATTCTGAAAATATGGATAATAGTATCTTCTAATGAACTGAATATAAAGTGTGAGAAAAAGAGAGGTGTATTGGAGGGGGAGGATGACTAGAATAATTTGACTTGAGGAACGAGAAAGATGGAGTATCTGAAGTGGGCAACTGGGAAAAGAAAAAAAATGGTTTAGCAGCTGGGGTGAGATGTTAGATCAAAAGCATGATTTGGGGCATGTTAATTTGACATACTAAAGAAAAGCGAGGTAGATCCTTCTGTTGCGTGTACAAACAGCAACTGTGGGGAGAGAGCTAGGATGGGAATCATCAGCATAGACGTAATATTTAGTCAAGAACAGATGAGACCACCATGGGAACATATGTAAATAGAAAAGAGATTCCATTCAAGACTGGGGTCTTGCAACACAGTGGTTATAAGTTGTACAGACAAGGAGGGACTGGTAAAGGGACTGAGACAGAATGCAGGGAGGGAGGAGAAAAACCAGGTGGAAGTGGTGGTTTGGAAGTCAAATAAACACTTCAAGAAAGTGGGAGGTACCACTAAGTAAAATATTCCTGATAGGTTAAGAGAGATTAAACTACACAAAGTAACTATTATTGTGGATCCCAGAGGGCCCAACATCATGTTTCTTATGGTTCAGTCTAAATAATACAAGCACAGAGAGCTAGTCATTAGACTGGAAAATATGGAGCTTGGTAAGAGCAGTTTGATGGAGGATTGGGAACTCAAGGTGTCTTTAAATGGCTTTAAGAGGAAAGAATTGGAAAGAATGAAAAACAACTTACAAAAAAAAAAGCTATAAGAACACACAATAAAGTAGTTTGGGTCCTGGACTAGGATGTGCAAGTCACATACTTCTGAGAAAATTGAAACATAGGTTTCCCTTTGTTTTTCCCTGGCACAAGTTGAGGAACAGATTGATTTATTTATTTACCCAAACACTAGATGGATTGCTTTTATAGACTACTGAAGAGGAAGCAACAGCAATCAGGTGAGTTTCAAGAGGAGTCAGAATCCCATCATACAAAGGTACACCCACTTCCCCAAGCATTACTGATAGTCACAACAATTTGAAGTACATTATCATCAGGCTTATTGTGTGAAATACTGTGGTGCTTTCAGAAAGAATGGAGAACACTTGAATTTGGAGTATGTTTTAATGAAGAAAGGGAGCGTCCCATTTCCAGAATTTTTATCTTCTGAAGCACAAAAGACTAATGAGCATTACAAATCACCCAGGCCCCAAAGCGAGGCAATGAGCTCAGGTTACAGGATGCGGGGTGTTGGACCTCCCAGGGCCGCTCCTGCTGTGTTCTTATAACCACCCTATAACTGAGCTTTAGCATTTCTATTCTTCTTCTTTTTCCCATACAATTTATTGTTCTTGTTGTCCTTTACTTGTTGTTATTTTAACAGGAACAGATATTTAAAGAAAGAAGAAGGAAGAAAAGAGAGGGGGGTCCATCCAGTCTTCAAATTTTTTATGTCAAATGAGAAAAGATCTTTGAACCATTATAATGTCACCTTCTTACATTGTAAAAGCAATTCAGCCTGGGGAAAGGAGTTCTTGATTTCCTCTCTTGCTTATTTGTAGTGTCAACAGATCAAAAGGCAATTGTATTCCAAGTCAAATCTAAATAGCTAAAATTATTCATTTTCTTTTCTTTTTACTGTTTATTATCCCTCATAAATAATAACTTACTAATAAGGATATGGCAGTTTCATTTGATTTTGCTCAGAGGGAAAGCATGCTTGTGACGATAAAAATATTCTTCAAGGGCAAATTAAAGTAAAAAACCTAATATCCACTATTTTATTGATAATCAATAGAATTAAATAAATTTACATTAGAATCAAAGATTTTAGAATAGTCAGGGATCTTAGAGGGGGTCTAGTTAAATGCTCTTAACGTCATAGATGAGAAAAATGAGGCTTGAGAGCAGTAAGAGACTTGTCAAGGTCAGGCAGAGTATTACTGGCAAAAGTAGACAGAAAACTCTGGTTACCTGTTCCTTTCTTTGAAAGACTGCTTGTTCTCAGAATAATGGAGGTAAGAGATCGGCACACCAGCTTTTCTCTGGTTGGTAAGTAACACTTCAGGATATTAAAGATATAAAGTAGTCTGATCCACTGTGCATTGAAATAGATAGAAACCGCTTGTGAACACCTGGGAAGTAGAATAAGTGAAAATAAATAAATAAATAAAACCCAAACACAATTATCCCAGTTGCTGTAGCAGAGGGAAAAAAGAATGAAATTGACCTTATTTATCTATTTAAAAAATGAAGACAGAAACTGCGATAAGAAGCATCACGGCATTACTGTTCAACCAAGAGCTAATATGTGCATCATTTTGGAAAAGTGTAATCATTATTCGTTATGGATGACTTTTTGCCTCCCGTGACATTCCTGACACTGTAGTCAATAAATAAAAATTGTGCTGACAGAAAGCTTATGTTGTAAATCATGCAATTTACAAGACAGTAAAATATGTCATGATACTGCATCGAGTACTTAGCCAAGAGCCTCAACAACACATAAATCTTACCATACTTTGATGCCATCATAGAGTCTTGTTTCATCCTAGGCTTTTCAATTGTAGCTGAGCATTTATGATTACTCTTGTAATAAGAACCATTTTTCTTCTCTGTTTCTCTCCTTGCCCATAGAAATGGTATCTGGAAAGTGCTAAAAATGTGACGCCTCCAGGAAATTGTTCTGAAACTGGAAACCAGCAGGAAATTGACCTGAATAGACCACAGGCAACATTCAGAGCATTGTTTAAAACATATTCCTTTATAAGAGCCGTAACATTTTTTTCATAAGTGCAACAGCACTCATATTCAAAGTTCTGAACCCAGTACATATAAGTTGACCTGTAGTGCAATATCATCATAAGTTATAGCACAGGGAGGCTTACATTTTTTATGGGATTAGGAGTTTATCTTCACAGCCTGTGTAGGATCATTGCTGCATATCACGACCACCATTAAAAGCTTGCAAAGTTTCCGTGAGGACAAATTTTTACTATTATGAAGTCACCTAAAGATGTTTTGGAGGAAACTACTGTTTAGTTGATTATTTCATATTTTACTGAACTTTTTTCCATTGATTATAATTTTTTTTCAAACAGACGCCATCAGCACTGCTCCTAAGTACGATGGTCTCCTGTAGAGATGCTCAAACTACTGTTTGGAGTTTGAAATACTCTCACATAAATAAGTAAAAAAAAATGATATTAATCAAGCTCTGTAGAAAATCTAACACATGACCCTCATTTTATTTGATTCTAAAGTGAAATTCGTTCAGCTCTTTTGTAACCTTCCTTTTTGAAGCCTTATGTTTTACAGTCAGTTGAACTCACAAGCTGAGCTTGCCCTTTCTGTATCATCTTCCGGTCGCCATTCTCCAGATGGAATTTTCTCTTCCATCTTTTACGCGGCACACCATAATCACATGTTCTGCTCTTTTATATAGCTTTACTTTGCAACTGCAATCTGGCGCCTGCTTTGCTTCTCTTTACAACACCTAAGGGTGCACATGACTTTGAGAAATAACTTCCAATGAACTGCCATCCTAAGATACTACATAAACGAAAGGAAATACACATGTATCAAGGACAGGAAGGAAATCATATATCTACCTCAAGTTTAGGGAGAGGCATGTTTTATATAACTTTTTCCACATCCTTATAATTATTTCTACATTCTGGAAATGTATATGCTCACTATGTGCAAGACATACACAGGACATGAAAATCAGAAACTTTCCTCTAGCTCTTTATGCGTCTGGCTGAAATAATAAATAAAAAAGTGACTTTAAATAGCCTATGTTTTTTGACTCTACCCAAGATATCAATCAGGTTTAGTAGTACATAAGACAGTATTTTAAAAATTAGTCTCTAAGTAATTTCAGGGTTTTTAAACTTAATATCATTTTTCAAATTGCATATTGTAAAACTTACAAAGTAAAGTGTAGAGAAAAAATAAAAATCGTGTAATCTCAAACCACTTTAACTGTTATTTTTATGTGTTACTGGAGGTATGCATACATTTAATAAAATTGTGAAAGCATTGTACGCATGGTTTTGCTTTCCATTACAGTGTGTCATCAATCAGTTCTTTCCTATGTCATAAAATAGTCGTCCATAATTTTCAGGTTGTTTTCAATTTTTCGCTACTATTAGTAGTGTTGTGTTAAATATCCTGTGCTTAAAAAAAATTCTCTGCTTAAATATCTCTTTAGATCTGTTTCCTTAAGTCCGTTGACAAAATATAAAGTTAAAAATATCTTTGTTATCAAATCCATCAATTTTTCTATTCTAAGTATGCTTTTTTTTTTTTTACTGCATTGTCATAAAAAGTACAATGACATGGAGAAAGTACAAGATGGTTGATGTCTACCGAAAGCTCTTCTCTTGTGAGTAATGTTATGTCCAGTTCAACAACTTGTTAACTAATTGAAACTAGATGTACTGGGAATTCGACAAAGTATTCTGAAATAGTAGCAGATGGCCATCAAAGTACCTTTTAATAAAAGAGGGTTCTATGGGTGACAGAAATTTGAGGATTTCTGAATACCTGGGTAGGTAGGGACACTAACTCAGAATACGGAGTAATTAATTGCTTTGCAGCATATAAGAGTCACTGAATCGTGTGGTCCAATGGAGAGGAAAAATAAAAGAAGCTAAAGATGCTACAAGGAAGAAGTAACTGCTATAAGTAGTACCATAGACAGGGTGGGTGCCGTTGTGAAGATTAGGGGAGAGAGGTTAAGGAAAAAATAAGATGTGAAAAGTTGATATGTTCCCAAGAAAGAAACAGAAATGCCCCTTTGAAACACAGTAGGCATCTTGGGAAATAGGAGACAAACGCTCTGATGGGGGTGGTCAGTAGAAGAACTCTGGGCTAGTTTACTTCCTCTTAAGGTAGGTCTCCTTCTGAGAGGAGGAGTCCTAGCTACCCAGAAGAACCTTATCTAAATAATTAATTTGTAATGATAGGATCTAAGGAGAAATCCTGAGAAGAGAAAAAAATATGTGAAATGATACAACTCCCCATACACATAGATATATATTTTCCTTTGTTTATAGAGTAGTCATCAAAAAGTTGTTATAAAGAAGAGAAAATATAAATCAGAGTTAATAAATGCAATTCAATTGCAGCTGTAAAAGAAGAATGCAAAAGTAAATATAATAATTTAAGTGAAGAGATGGCCAGACATCCTTGATGTGATGACTTGACTGTAAGACAAGGTAAATCAGGAACAGATAAGACATATAGATCTAAAAGGAAAAAAAATTCCTCTTAAATATAAAAAAAAAACAAACGGAATTCTTTTCTGGTTCAGCAGTTAATGAACATGACTTGGATCCATGAGGATGGGGGTTCAATCCCCTGTTCTCTGCTCAGTGGGTTAAGGATCTGGCATTGCCATGAGCTGTGGTATAGGTCACAGATGTGGCTCGAATCCAGCATTGCTGTGGCTGCAATGTAGGGTGGCAGCTGTAGATCTGATTCCATCCCTAGCCTGGGAACTTCCATATACTGCTGGTTGGGCCCTAAAAAGCAAAAAAAAAAAAAAAAATTAAAAAAATATATGAAGAAGTCAAGGAAAAAGGGACACTGCAGAAAGTATGATCAGAGAGATAGAGATTGCCTATGAGATAAACAAGGGGAAATAGAATTATAAAAAGCAAAATTAAAATAAGGTTAGAGAGAAAATGATAGAAAAAATAAGGATTGGAGACAAATATGTACAAGATTGGAGTACCCCAAGAAGACAAAAAAGAAAGAACAAATTATGAAAATATTATTTTAAAAATAGTGAGAAAAGAAGACATACTACTGAAAGGGAATGCTATTTTAAAGGAAGAATTGCCCCAGGAATAACATCCTTAGACATCTCCAATAAAATTAATGTTAAAAATTAATGATTTTGTTGGGCACATGCATGTGTACACACACGGACACAAAACTTATATAAGAGTAAAAATAGGGGCCTCATGTCATCCACAGCAATATTCAGTAATGGATGGATCAACTAGACAGAAGGTAAGTGAGAAAAAAGATGACTTGACCAACACAATACATGGACCAATCCTAACAAACATATGCTTCATCCCATAACAGCAGTGTACACATTACTCTAAAGTGCACATGGGATAGTCTCCAGGATAGACTGTATTTATATCACAAAACAAGTCTCAATAAATTTTTCAAAATTAATATCATGTAAATTATCATCACCAACAACAACTGAATGAAATTAGAATAAGCAACAGAAGGAAAAATGGTAGATACAAAATATGTGGCTATTAAATAATACGCTTTTTAAAATTTTCATATTATAAATGATCTATATTTGAATTTTTTGTTAGATGATTTTCTTAGTATAAATTCTTTTTCTGTTTTAATTTTTTATTAAAATATAGTTGATTTACAATGTTCTGTCAATTTCTGCTGTATAGCAAAGTGACCCAGTCATACATATACATATATATAATGTATATACATGTATAAATTCATGTAATGTACTATTTATATATATTCTTTTTCTCATATTATCTTCTATTATGTTTTAACACAAGTGATTGGATACAGTTTCCTGTTCTATAGAGAGGGAACTCATTGCTTATCCTTTCTAAATGTAACAGTTTGCATATACTAATCTCAAACTCCCAGTCCAATCCACCCTCTCTCCCTCCCCATTGGTAATCACAAGTCTCAACTCCTTGTTTGTGAGTCTGTTTCTGTTCCTTAGATAGATTCATCTGTGCCATATTTTAGATTCCACATATAAGTGGTATCATATGGTATTTGTCTTTCTTTTTCTGACATACTTCACTTAGCATGAGAATCTCTGGTTGCATCCATGTTGCTGCAAATAGCATTATTTGTCCTTTTTTTGTGGCTGAGTAGCATCCCATTGTGTATATGTACCATATCTTCTTCATCCATTCATCTGTTGATGGACAGTTTGTTTCCATGTCTTGGCTATTGTGAATAGTTCTGCAATGAACATGGGGATTCATGTATCTTTTTTTGCATGAAATTTTGTCTGGCTATTATGTCCAAGAGTGGGATCGCTAGATCATATAGTAGTTCTAAATTTAGTTATCTGTGAAAACCTCCATACTGTTTTCCATAGTGGTTGTTTCAACTTACATCCAATGGTGTAGGTGGATTCACTTTTCTCCACAACCTCTCCAGCATTTGTTATTTGTAGACTTCTTAATGATAGCCATTCTGACTGGTGTGAGGTGGTACCTGATTGTGATTTAGATTTGTGTTTCTCTAATATTTAGTGAGATTGAGCATTTTTTTTTTCATGTGCCTTTTGGCCATCCATATGTCTTCTTTGGAGAACTGTCTTTTTAGGTCTTCTGCCCACTTTTTGATTGGGCTACAGCTCTGATTTGACCTTAGCCTGGGAACTTCTATATGCTGCAGGCGAGGCTGTAAAAAAGAAAAAAATATATATATCAAACTAATAACTTAATGTTACATCATATGGAACTGGAAAAATAAGAGTAAAATAAACCAGGAGCTAGTAAAGGGAGGAAATAAGAAAGATTAGAGCAGTGATAAAATAAAGAGTAGAGGAACAATAGAGAAAATCAATGGAACCAAAAGCCAGCACATTGAAAAATCAACAACATTGGCAAACCTTTAGATAAACTGATAAGAATGTAAGATAAGATGAAAATAAATAAAATTAAAAATTAAACTGAGAACATTACTCCTGACCATACAGAGATAAAAGGATTATAAGAGGCTACTATTAGCAATTGTATGCTAACAAATAAATTTGAAACCCAAAAATCACACAAACTATCTTAAGAAGATACAGAAAATTTCAAATGACCTATAACAAATGAAGATTTAGTGAATAGTTAAGAATCTCCCAACAAAGAAAAGGCCTGGAACAGATTACTTAACTGGTGAATTCCACCTAACATTCAAAAAAGAATAAGTAGCCACCTCTTCTCAAAGTTTCCAAAAATAATTGAGGAGGAGAAAACATTTTCTATCTCATTCTATAAAGCTGGCATTACTCTGACATGAAAGCCAGATAATAGCATCACAAGAAAATAAAATTATATTCCAAGAGCTCACATGACAATAGATGCAGAAATTACAAACAGAAATGAGCAAATTTAATCTAGAAGCATAGTAGAAAGATTATTCACTATGTCCACTTGAAATTTATGCTAAGGATCTAAGAGTGGATTGTCATAAGAAAATCAGTATAAACTATCATAATAATAGAATGAAGGAAAAACACCATGATAAACTCAATTTGTTTATGAATTTTTTTAATTCAATACTCTTTTATGATAGAAACTCTGAGACAACTAGAAAGACAGGAAATTTTTTACCTTTTTCTATACAAGGTAAACAGTATAGAAAAAATTCCAGGATATATTGTTAATTTTAAAAAAAGGAATCTCAAAGCACTTTATATATTATATTACTCTAGGTGTAGGAAAAGAGAAAATGTAAAATATTTATGCAGATACTTGTATTTGCTTATATTGGCATAAAGCAACATTAGAAGAATACATTTATCAAAAATATGAAAATGTTTACCTATGGGGAGCAAGGAGGAAATTGAGTGGGGAAAAAATAGGATAGGGAGTAAAGTTTTTCTCTATATCTTATCTTACATATTTTTTTTAATCTTATAAACCTATTACCTACTCAAAAATAAATGTAAATAAATATTAAATGTGTCTTTTACCATATTAAATATATATGCTTGATTTGGTTTGAGACTCTATAAATGATATAAATCTGTGTGTGCCTGTGTCTTAATACCTCTGGTATTTAAACAATCCCATATTAGTTGAATCTACATAAGTCAACCAAGCCAAGATGTGCCTATTATTTTGGCACAACAGAAGATGTTTCATGAATCTTCTCTAGGTGTCATATCAGTTCAGAAACTCAGAAATCCAATGCAGCTCACAATTAATGTGGACAACAAAAAAAACGCTAACTCATTTTACAATAAATATGGGTTCAAAGGAGACAGCTGTTTTGCCCAGTGGTTGCAATGGATTGACCCCAAGAGATGCATTACTTACCAAGTGGAGTAGGAAAGAAAAGCCAGAACAATACCAGTGCAATGGCAGACAGGTGCAGAAACAACACTTGAGCTCAGAAAGGGGAGAGATAGTCCTTTGTGCTTGGGAAACATGACATGTGTCTGCATCTCAGCATTTGCAAAATATATAAGGAGAGTTACAGGACTGATTGATTAGAGCCTGATTTGGAAGGCTTTTCATACCATGCAGATATTTCATATCAATATCAAAAAAGAAAAAGACAAAGCAAGAATGTCACCCAGAATTTCAATTCCAACTGAGCTGCAGTCAGCTCTATTTGAATCTGAAAACTATTTTTATCCCTAAGAAAGCTATGTATGTTCTCACTCTAGTGTTTTGTTCATGGTATTCTCTAAGACTGACACAAATTTCCTCTATCCCTGCCCTCCTCCTATTCAACTCTACCTCCCATTATCTGTCACTATGCCAAGTTACAAAGGACTGGAATAAAATGCTGCCTTCTCTGTGAACCTGTTTCTGTCTTCCCCTGCAGTTAATATCTCTTCTGCTCTGCATTCTCACAGTATTCTATGCAAGTCTCCACTTTCACACATATCACATTGGATTGTAATCTATTTAATTATTTTTTTTTTCTTCCTAGAATTCCAAAGTTTTGAGAAAGAGCTCTAGGTCTTAATCAACTCTACATCTTTGTGCCTAGCACTACCTCTGACATTTGGGAGACACTCTACAAGTTTTTGCTAAAGATGAATTAATAAATATCCTCAATTAATTTATTCATCGGTCAAGACGATTCGTCAACTACTGCTCAGTCAACATGCACATAATATGAATAGAGAAGCTTTAATTCTAATAGTCTTACTTCATTCAACACAAACATGAATGATTGACTATTTTCCTTCCATTTAACTTCCTCTGCAAATGCTGAATCCTTCTGTGATTCAGATGTGTGCCAACTCTCTGCATCCATGTAATTTGTGTGCATTTGATCAAAATATTATTTTCTAAAAGTCATTGCCTGGGTGTGCACAGGCAATATCAGAGGTCATACAAATTAGAGGCAGGATCACCAGCTTGAAGACTCTTAAACTAATCCAAATTAGAAGCAAATAGGAATTCTCACTGTGGCTCAGTGGGTTAAGAACCTGACACAGCATTCATGAGGATGAAGGTTTCATCCCTGGCCTTGCTCAGTGGGTTGAAGATCCAGCATTGCCACAAGCTGCTGTGGTGTAGATAATAGATGATGCTCGGATCTGGGTATTGCTGTAACTGTGGTGTAGGCTGGCAGCTGCAGCTCTAATTTGACCCTAGCCTGGGAACTTCCATATTCCACAGGTGTGGCCCTAAAAAGAAAATTAAAAAAAAAAAGGAAGCAAAGAGTATTTAAATTAGGACAATGGAAGGTAGACTAACATTTTGGATGGGCTACTGGAACTTTCCTCCTAATATCTGTAACACAGTCTGTAATCCATCACCAAGTAATAAAGCCTATAAAACTAAAAGTGCTTTTCTCTTTATCCCCAAACTCTTCATTCTTCCAGGTGCCTTGTGTCATCTCCCTCATTCATCTCATTCCATCAATCAATTATTCCTGTTGATTTCCCTTTCTAAGTATACTTTAAATCCACTCACCATTTCATTCCTATTATCATTGTCTATGGAGAAAAGGCTAGAATTTTGCATTATTAAGCATAGATAACCAGGTAACATATGATCCAGTCTCACTGTGATAAAATTATTTTTAGATGAACTTGGGTAAGCTATCTAACCATGCTATGCTTTTCCCATAAGTGACATTACTTACAAGAATAAAATAGAATTATCGTAAACTCAATATAAACTATTAAAGTCAATATTTTGCTTTTGGCTAGTATTCTATATTTCGTTCAATATTTTTTCACAGAATCTACATGTACTTTATTTCAGTAATTCTGAAACTTTAACACGCACATGAGAACTTTTAAGGAACATATTCCAAGACGCCATCAACAGAGATTATGATGTGAGGCTAAGCATTTGCAATCCCAACAGGTTCTCAGGTGATACTGAAGCTGCTGGTCCAGGGACCACACTTTGAGAACCATTGACCTTTTTGAGTGCTGCCTGAAAATTAAATCAACTTAGAAGAAAACGATTTTGACTTTATCCTCTTCTAAGTGATTATATAACCATGGATATATTTTTTTGACTTTGTAAGTTATAGTTTGGTCACCTATAAATGAAGCAGCTACATCTCCAAACCCTCTATTTTTGGCTATGTTCCTGTCATCCTTCTGAAGTAGGCAGGTATCTCGTAAGTGAAATGAAGAGGTGGTTATTTTTTTTTTGGGGGGGGGGTGCTCTTGAAGCATGCAGAAGTTCCCAGGCCAGGAACAGAACCCATGCCACAGCAGTGACCTGAGCCACAGAAATAACAATGCAAGATCCATAACCCACTAGGCCACCAGGAAACTCTGTATAGGTGACTATTTCTTAAGGAAAATATAAGGACTCAGTTTGGGTATTATGTTCTTATAACAGAAATAGAGGAATTATTGTATTTAAATTTCCTATTCTGGTAGCCTTACCAGATTATTTTTGGATCCAGAAACTCTTTGACTCCATGCTAGTGAAGCAATGTTTCCTGGTTTGGGGATGTTTTTAAATGTTTGTCATGAGAAGTGCTGAAGGGGAGCTGAAATTCTGGGAAACATCCCAGTGTGCCAAAGTCACAAAATCATTCCTATAACTGTAAGGTACATAAGACTGGCTAGTGACAATGCATTGGCAGGGTAAAAGGACCAGTAGATGCATTTCCTACTTGATTTCAGTGACTTTTGAGTTGAAAACCTCGAGTTTTCCTTTGATTCTACCTGAATGTAACTCAAGTGGGCTTAAGGATTTTGCAATATAAAGGGAAATGCCCAACAAGTTTTGGTGCATTTAAGAATCACTTGGCCTAAGCTATTTTTGATTGAGTGCAATAGCTCTAGGATGAGATTTCACAGGTCAATTTCTCTTTGCCACTATCTAATGAAGTGGTGAATACTTCTGTTTTCTCAACTAGCTAACACAGTGAATGATTTTTAGGATACTACAGTTGAATTTGTAAACTCAAAAATTAAAATGATAAAATCATGACCTATGAAAAATTCAGAAGTTAATTCTAACACATTTATTCCTTTCTCTTGTATTTAATATAAGCATGGACGTTATTGCAACAAAATCTCTCACAGTATGTTCTGATGGACACTGGTTTTCATAAAAGAACTAAGTAGTTTTAGTCCATCAACCCAATAGTGGTCATGTCCTGTATCTATAATACAGGACAAATAATAATTTTTTAAAAAGTTCAATGATACAATGTTCCCAATGACATATATTTTTGTTAAAAAATTTGGCACATGCTACTGTTTATCTACACTAGAATATGACTTATGAAGGTGTTAGATTAAACCCAGTATATGCTGTCTTATTTGGGAGTTAATATAGGTTTAAGTTTAATATCTGTCAAAATATTCTATTGATAGTATATTGTATCCCCAGGTACTCTGCTACCTGAAGAAATCTGGCAACCACTGTATTTCAGAGATGAGGAACAATAGGAAATTATAAAGTAATATCATCACCATAATAAATAACACATAAAAATAAAGCAAGAATTTTATCTTTATTTGACCCCTCTTCCTGGCCAAGAGCCCCATACATGTGAAGAAGTCGTAAGTGGCAAGACAGAATCTGAACATTTCCTGAATCCTTAGAGTAATTCCATAACCACCTTATGTCTATATTCTAACATGGCTGTTAAAGTGTCTAGACACCAAAGAGAAGTTTGAAATTGCTCAAAATGAGTAGTTGAATAGAAAATGATATCCATGTAATCAGGAAAAGAGCTAGAAGTCAGGGAATATTGATTCTAACTGGTTTGATCTCATCCAATATTAGGTACCTACATTTAACCGCCTGAGTCTCTATCTCATCACCTGTAAATGGGAAAACTAATAGCTGTGTGGATGACATGAGTAATAAAAGATACTTTTCAATCTCTCCTGCCTGATATTCTTATATTCAATTTTTCTTCGATCTATTCTCCACATAATATCTGGATTTAACTTTGTGAAACGTTAATCCGATGACTTAACTTTCCCACATGAGAAAGATTTATTCCCATTATATAGAAAAACATAGAAAAAAAAATCAGACTGTAATCTTTGAGGCTACCTCTAATTTTATCTCATCTGGTTCTTTTAGCTCTATCACTTGACAGACTTTCGTATGAAAAAAAAAAAGCTATTTATTATCTCATGAACGTCTTGAACGTAACTCACTTCCATGCCTTTGCGTGGGGTTTTCCCTCTGCCTGGAATGTTCTTCATCAACTGTTGAAATCCTTCAAGATGGAGCTGGTACACCATCATCTTTCTCACGCCTTCCCCTATAAAGTCAATTGGAACTCAGTGCTCCTTCTCCAGCAGTCTATTTTACTGTTGCATGCTACGCAAAGTAATTTATGAATATTTCTGAGATATTCCATTCCACTGAGGTTAGAATATCTTGACAGAGCCTAACACACTGAAAATGCTCAATAAATGTTTGTTAAGGTAAGTTAAATAGTGAACAAGTATATTAATCCTTGTAAACCAGGAGGAATCTATTATTAATGTTACATATAACAATCTATGAAGAATATTAACTACTGCTTACACATCTTTATACTAATTCACTGAAAAATATTTCCTTATATATGCTACTAGTAGACTAATTATTGTGCAGCAGACTTACCTTCAATACCTTAAAATAAGTACAGAATGTCTTATATGAGCAATAAACAAAATAGAGAAAAGCAGAAATATATCCATCTCTTAATAATCTGGGTACATATATGTTTTCTTCAAACACTCTTTCTGAGCTATAAATATTACTGAAAACAATAATTGTGAGAGGCACCACCTGCTATGCAAAGGGTGACGTGCTAAACATTTAACAGAAGGTAAATGTGGGTTTGAAATTAATTTCACTATTTACTAGTTATGCAGCTTAAACAAGTACTTTAATGTTCTTAGCTTCAGTTGTCTCAGCTGTAAGATGGGAATGCTCACAGCACTGATCTCATACAGTGGACATGAAGTTTACAGAATACAAACACACATACACAAACACAGATTTTCAGTCTTGTGCCCTGTACATCATACACAATCAGTATATATTAGTGATTATACTAATGATAACATTGTTTACTCTTTTATTTTTGTCAACATAGAATGGAGGTTAGGATTCCTAATGTCTTTATTCTTAAGGCAAACAATGAGTCTGTAATATTTTAATTAATAACTAGCTCATTATATTACAGATTATAGTTCTTGTGGGTTTTATTAAAATGGTAAAGCCATCTTCTGGAAATAAAACGTATTTGTGAACATCTGAATTTATGTGACAACCAATCCTATAAAAGTTATAATCCCAACCATTCCATGCCTACTCTAATTTAAATTATGTATTATGTATAAGTGGATAATTTACACAAGCTTGTTCCATTCTTTGTGGTTGGAGAATGCCTTGGGTCTGCTGTAACCAGATATTACTTTGTAAGCCATGTCAGCCACTATTGCACTTAAGAGGAAATTCTCAGGACAGATGAATATTGTAATTAACTTAATGTATATGGTCCAGTAATGTACAGTTTCTGGAGATTTTTTTTTTAACCTCTCATTTTAACACCATGACTTTTCTAAAGAGATGGTAAATCCTTTCCCCTTCCTAACAAATATTACTAAAACCCACCTTGAAGCTTCCAGTTGAGGCTAACTGATTGTTTCACTAGAAAAACCCTCTGCCTTCCCATGATTAGCATTGAACTTGTAGACAGATATGTCAAAGTGGAAATGACCGTAAGAGGTACCCAGTAATCTTATTGTTATTATTGTGTGGTGTTACCACTGTGTAGAGAAAAGGAGTTTGACTAGAGCTCACTTCCCATATCATTATTACTCACGGTTTAGAATTAGGCATTTGAAAGTAAATTTGAAACTACTGAAATCTCTGTGAATGTGCAGTGTTACAGAACTGTCAAAGACATGAGTGGTCAGAGTGGCCTGAAAAGCAGTGCGATGTAGATAAATCATGCAACCATTTTGAGCCAGAGTGTCTTTATCCAAAAATAGTGATAATTCTCTCTTAAAGATATTGTAAGGGTCACATAAAATAATATTTTTCAGGTGCCTAACACAGTGCTTGACAGTCTTTTACTTTCAGTTGCAGAGAATTAAAACTGGGTGAATAAGGTGATAAGAAAATTCTAAGGAACCCCACAATCCCCAGAGATCCCAAGTCCTGGTTAGTCGATCAAATGTTGATATAGGTACTGCTGGAAAGGACTTTGCAGGTGTAAGTAAAGTCTCAAGTCTGTTGACCTTACCCAGTTTTCCCTAGCTGGTAGCAGAAGAGGAAATCAAAGGGAGTTGGAGTGTGAAGGGGATGACAATCCAACATTTTCCACTACAAATTTCTGATACAATCCTTGGCAAGGAATAGCTAGTGGTCTGCACAGGATGAGAGCAGCTTCTTGGTCAATACCCTGGAAGTGAGGACTGCAGTCTATAAACCCAAGGAACTAAATTATGCCACAACATTCATGGGCTCACAATTGGATTTTTTTTCCCTAGATCTTTCGTAAAAGAGCCCTAATGTCAGACTCCTCCAGTGTGAGACCCTGGGCAGAGAACTCCGTTGTTTCCATACAGGACTTGTGACCTTCAGACACTATGGGATGGTAAAGGGGAGTGGTTTAAAGCCTCTCCATTTGTGGAAATTTGTAATGCAGCAATAGAATACCAATACACATAAATGTTAGGTTTCTTCACTTCATAGTCAATATGCCTTCTTTAACTTTTACTGGTTTTTCTTAGTGGTTGTATTTATTTTCTTTTCTTTTTTGTCTTTTTAGGAGAGCACCCATGGCATATGAGTCTGTGACCTACACCACAGCTCATGGCAACGCTGGATCCTTAACCTGCTGAGCGAGGCCAGGGATCGAACACGCAACCTCATGGTTCCCAGTTGGATTAGTTTCCGCTGTGCCATGACGGGAACTCCAGTGGTTGTATTTCTGAGTTAAAAACAAAGAAAAGAATCTTACAGTAAATATTTTCTGCTAAGATAATTTTTAAATCACTTGATCTGTGTGGGTCCTTGACTTTCTATAGGTATCTCTCTATATGATTATATAGGTACAGGTTTCCATGATAGTTTTATTTATGGACAGAACAAATTGTGCTTAGTGTGGTTAGAATATTTTTGTCACAGTTGTACAGTGAGTTACTGTCTTCAGACAACCGTCTACCACATTAGATAAACTCCAAATGTAATGACATTCTCTTAACCCCATAGTCATTAATACTGATAGGCATTTGGCTTTTGCTAATATGTGCCTTGGATTTTATATAACCTCAACTGGTTTATTCCCCACGTCTTTCCTTCTTCTTCTAACTTTGGCCATGTCACCCCATAAAAATGTTTTCCAGAAAATAGTGTTTCTCTAACTACTTTTTTGCTGGGATTACATGTCTTGATTCAAGGGTTTTATCTATTTGTGGATTTCAACGCCCACCTTTCTACAGCACCTAACACAGGTTCTGGCAGCAGAAGGAGCTCTATACTCATGTAAAACTTAGTAAATATTGATGACTCCTGACTTTATATTTCTAACCCCAATTCTTCCCAAGCCACTGAAGTTCATGTCCAACTAATTATCAGACATATTCATTTTGATGTAGCGTTTCCAAGTAAAATATAGGACACTCAATAATTTTTAGGTATACATATGTACAAAATATTGCATGGGACATACTTATGCTAAAATATTCACTATCTATCTGAAATTCAAATTAAACTGAACTTCGTGTATTTTATTTGTTAAATTGGCAAACTGAGGTTGATGCATATTGAAATCTTGAAGTCAAGATGTCCAAACCAAAATAATATTATTATTCAAAGTAGCACCTGTGATGCCCTTCACTGTTAATGAGCCAGTCAGGCCTGATTCCTCGGGATAAATATGTGGTATAACTGAATAATTAAATAATAGAGCACTGACCCTGGATCTCCAATTACAACTGCTCAGGTCTACTTCCTAACTCCATCACTTACTAGCTGTATAACCTATAATAATCTACTAAACTTGCTCAAGTTTCTGTTTCCTTGTAGGTAACAATAAGACGATAAAAATAGTTGCCCATACTGAAAGGGTTTCATAAGGATTAACGTATAGAATCACTTAGCCAGGCATCCAGGAATTATTCAATTTTATCTCTTCCCCACATAGAGCTCAGAGAGCATAAATCAGGGTGATATAAGGTTGTAGTAAGAACTCAAAGATTTTCAAAGAGCGTGGGGAAATAGTGAATAACTTGATTTTTTTCAAATATTAATATATTTGGTAGCTTAATAAAGCATAAAGTTATTCATTGAAGTCATATCTATTTTTTAGTATTTATGTGTCTATAACTATGACCCTATTCTGATTCTTTATCACAGTATTTAGTTCTCTTATGGATGAGAGACTTCTCTTTAGTTTTCTATAAAGTAGGAAGCTATGCATGATTTTAATTTTTTTATTTCTACTATGAACTTTGTAAAATTGAATTTTCCTTTGATGGATCTTAGCAATTTGGCTATTAGTAACAGGTGTGTGGCTAGATTTTCAAAGTCTGAGGATAGCATTTAATAGGGTGCCAAGCAACAGAAAACTTAATAAAAAATGGGCATTGCCCAGTTTTAGAGAAAGAGCATGTGGGTGGAAGTTTGGACGCTTTCTGTTGCTTGTGTTTTCCCTGAAACTGATCAATCGTTTGCCAGCGGGATGTTAAAAATTAATACTTTGTCAGGAAATGAGATAATATTCAATATTTCTTCTGTGAAGAAAGTCAGCTATTTGAAATGGTTCCACTGGGTCTGTAGCATTCTGAAATCAGCTGGAAAAGACTCAGACTGATTTAATAGTGCAATATCCCATGTATTTAAATAATTAATTAATCATTAGTAATGGAACTTAAAAACACTTGAGTATCTTCTGTGTAGGAATCACAATGTTAAGTCTGTGCTTGAGACATGGCAGCTTAGAGAAGAGAAATCCGGGTAATAATCCATAATGTGGTAGCATGGGACAGAATAGGAGGAGAAAGCAACTCCCTTTTAAAAGAACACTAGATATTATTATTATTTAAAATACCCATTAAAGTTAAACATAATGATAAAATCAGCCAAAGAAAGGGAGCTGAAAGATCAGATACAATACTAAATGAACTGCTTTTATGTGAATGGGGAATATTAAAACTCCTAAGTAATTTCCTAGAGAATTATTTGACAAAAGCCTCTTGACCCAGGCTGTGATATGTCAGTCATAATGACTCCAGCAACATGAATCTGTAAGGAATGAATCAGGCCTTGAGATAGCATCAGGCCAAGGGTCAATTTGTTCTTTGAAAGGGTTTATCTGTTATCATTGGATAACAGATTGGACTCTGCAGCTCAGTCATAGCTTGAACCCAGCTGCTACCACTCACCCACTGCCCTGTACCAGCAATTAATGTCAATCAGAGCATTCCTGAGGTTACCACAAAATCTGAACTGGGCCCTGGCATTTGAACGCTAAAGAAAATATTCCTTACTTGCCTCTTAACACACTTGTCTATTTTAAGCATTCACACTAAAAATATATTAAGGGTTTCACATTTTCTTGTGTGTCCTCTCTCAAAAGCTATAGGATAAGATTTGAATTATAAAGAAATGAGTAGAGAGGAGTTTCCATTGTGGCTCAATGGGTTAAAGACCAGACATTGTCTCTGTGAAGATGCAGGTTCAATCTCTGGCCTTGCTCAGTGGATTAAAGATCTGGCATTTATGCAAGTTGTGGTGTAGGTTGCAGATGTGGGTCAGATCTCATGTTACCATGACAGATGTATATGTCACAGCTGCAGGTCTGATTTAACCCCTAGCCCAGGAACTTGTGGGCTGCCACAAGTGCAGTCATAAGAAAAAAAAAAAAAAAAAAACAAGAAAAGGAAGACTTTTTTACCCTTATATTCAGTTACATATTTTGTTTTGTTTATTTATCTTTTTTTCATATTTTTCTCTTGATTTAGAAATCTTTGGGGAGAGATGTTAATTTTATTGATGAATCTGAAAGCTTTACCTCAGTAAGACCAAAGTTGTATGTAAGAAACTACTGACCTCCAAGCCTACAAATAAAGAAGGTACCAAACAGAATATACCAGAGCTCAAATACCTGGTCTAAGTCAGAAGTGACAAGGAAGCAAATCGCATGGCCAAGGCTACTCTTTAGTCACCATAAGATTTATATAAAATTATAAGATTGGAAATGTGTAGGAATCTCATCTTTACATACAATCATCAAAATTACTGTCTATGCTATCATTTTATATAATACAATAGTCCTATTATAGATCCATCATGGTTAGAGGAGCTACAGTTTGAGACTGTGAGCCTTGTAAGGTCATGAGATAAAACAAATATGACAAGTCTCCTCCACCTTTCTGCTATGTCTGTGTCTCTGTCCCCCAGCCTCCCATCTGTCCCTACAGAAAAAAAAGAAAAGAAAAGAAAAAGAAAGAAAGAAAGAAAGAAAGAAAGAAAGAAAGAAAGAAAGAAAGAAAGAAAGAAAGAAAGAAAGAAAGAAAGAAAGAAAGAAAAAGAAAAGGTCACTGAAGACCAGAACCATTTCTAAACTTGGAATGTGTTGAGGAAAAATGCAAAATATGTGGTTGTTTTGCTTTTCTATTTTACTATATTAAGTAAAGGAGGTATTCTAGATTACTTCTCAGCCATAGGGGTTTTTATTTAACAGTTAACTACTGCCTCACATTTTAAACAATTGTTTCCCTTGACCCTGAGAGCGATATCTTGCTAATTACAACTTCTCATGTTTCTTTTTTGAAGCGCGTCTCCTTCCACCTCTCCCTAACTACAGTGGAGTACTTCTCCTTACTCTTTCTGCTTATAATTTCTTACTGGAAGATCGTGTTCACTTCACAATTTTAAAAATCATATAGAGGTGAAAAAATTCCAAATCACTGTCCAACTTAACTTCTCTGAGTTTTATATTTCTAAATCTAAATATCTGTTTGACTCTCCTTAGATAATTATATACATTTAATACTCAGCATGTACACAATTATCACATTTTCTTTTCTCTAACATACTGAGCATTACCACACATATTTTACCTCATGCTTTAGAATCCTCTCATTCAATAGAGCACTCTCTGTATATCACCTCCTCACTATCTCTATCAGCCATACTAGTCTTAGTTATTTCTTTTTTTTTTCCTTTTTCTTCTTCTTCTTCTTTTTTTTTTTTAGGGCTGCAGGTGTGGCATATGGAAGTTCCCAAGCTATAGGTCAAATCAGAGCTGTAGCTGCTGGCCTATGCCACAGCCATAGCAACACCAGATCCAAGCTGTCTGAGACCTACATCACAGCTCATGGCAATGCCAGATCTTTAAGCTGAGCAAGGCCAGGGATGGAACCTGCATCCTCATGGATACTAGTTGGGTTTGTTTCTGCTGAGCCACAATGGGAACTCCTAGTCTTAGTTATTTCTAAGACTTTCTTTGTTTTCCCATAGTCCAGGGCTTAATTGAATCCTTCTTATCTTGACCATCCATTTATCCTAAACAAATACGTCTTCAGAATGCCCATAACTGATTGATTATTTAATTCAAAATATACTAGCTAATTAACATACACTAGAAGTGTTAAGGGTATTGGGGGTATAGTAGTAAAAAAGAGAAAGATATGATTCCTTTACTTTCACTGAATTTGTGTTGTGGGAAAGTGATGATGAGGCATTTATATCACCTAATTCAACAAAAAAATATATAATAAAATTACTGATGTTGATAAAGAGTGTGGATGAAGGACACACATAATATACCTAGACTGAAACAACAGAAGGGCAAAGAAATTTAATTCACGTTTCAAAAAATGCCTTTCAAGAAGAAGTGACATATAAACCTACACTAAAACATGAGAAAGAGCTGTGGGAAGTGTGTATGTCCTTGGGTCAGTGTTTGGTTATGATGGTACAAAACATTCCAAGCAGAGCAAACAGTATATGCAAGACTCCTGATGGAAAAAAGAGCTGGCCATGGTCAAGGAATTCATATATATATATATATATATATATATATATAAATCATGGGGGCTGGGACACAATGAATAAACTTAGAGTGGTAGAAGTCAAGATTAGAAGATAGAAGTCAGGTCATACAAACCTTGTAAACTGTGCTATGAAATTTACATGTCTGAATTGCAATAAAGTCATTAAGTATTTACAAGTCTGAGGAATAAAGTAAATGGCCTCTAGAATAAAGTTAAGTTCAAGCTTTCTTGTATGACTTATAATCCATTCACAATTTAACTTCTATTTTCCTCCAGGCTTTGTGTCTTTCATACGTGTGATGCCTTACAATATATATTTTGTTAATTCCTCCATCTCTGAAATTGCTGGTTTATAACTTTGTGGCTGTGTTGGAGTATTCTTCCTCAATTTATTGTTAAACTTCTATATAACCTAGAGGCTAATTCCACCTAGTCTCATCTGCAAGAACTTCAGGCCAGCTTGGCAACATATTTTTTATGCTTTTATATGTGTGTGTGACATGTGAGTGATATATTTGGAGGCCATGATTGTATATAAATTTCTCTCTCTCTCTCTACCTATCTGTCTATCTACCTATCTATCTATAACTAAGTAGGATTCTATGGAGCTTTCCAGGACAGACTTCCTCTCCACAATGTCTTCTGCCTGCCTCCTGTTTTTAGAAAAGCTATAGTCTCTTCCTGAGTCACAAAAGCATGGCTCAAGAATTAATTATTGAAAGAGTGTGAACATGTAGTGACAAAAAATAACAGTTGGTCCAGGAGAACTGGTAACCATTTAAACAGTCATTCAACAGTATAGCAGTCACAGAATCTTTAGTTCCTCCCTGAAGAACACAGGTAATAATATCTGATGCACATTTCTGAGTTGTTGTACTGACTGACCACTCCTCCCTGAACCAAATGGAAGAGGTTAACTACATTGTGACAATGAGCATGTAGCCCCCAGACTGGCTGGAGCCTGACAACTAATGATGTTAACTCCTGTGACATTGCCCTGTTACCTCACTGTTAACCAGTCAGAGAATTGTACACAAGCTGATCATGCACCCTGCAACTATCTCCTTCACCTTGCCTTTAAAAACACTTCCCTGAAATCCACTGGGAGGTTGGGTTTTTTGAACATTACCTGCCTGCACTCTTTTTTTGGCATCTACCATAAACACTGGACTTTTACTTCAACCATCAGTAGATTGGCTTTATTGCCTGTGAACCCAAATTTGGTTCAGTAGCAGATATAGATATAAATATACTCACATACACATGAATATGTATCAGGCACTTTCATAAAATATATATATAATGAGTAGTTTTTAGTAGTAGAAAAGCTCCCCAGTTCATCTAGTGACTAAAAAATTAATCTACATTCTTCTGTGTATTAGTTTTATACAGCTACCTTTAAAATCACCAGAAACTTGGTTAAATACAACATAAATTTAGTTTCAGTTCTCAAGGTGGAAGACTGACAAAGGTGTCAGTGGAATAAAATCAAGGTAATGTGGTTTTGTATTCCTTATTGAAGCTCCAGAGGATAATTCATTTCTTGGAATTTCCCACTTTGTAGAGGCCACTCACATTCTGTGGCTCACGTTGACTTCTCCACCTTCAAAGCCAGCTATGTTGTATTGCTCTGTGTTTTCCTTCCGTAGCCACATCTCTCACTGACTGAATCTCCTTTTCTGTCTTTATCTTTTATATTTAAGGATGCTTATGATCACATTGAACTCACTAGGACTATCCAAGATAAACTCCCTGTTTTAAGGTCAGAAAATTTGTACCATTATTTATATTCATGGCTTTAATTTGACTAAAGTGTAATTTTTCCAATTTTATCAGTTTTAAATGGTGACATTGACGATTATGGCCTTTGAGAAGAGAAATCCAATGGTAGGGGAAGGGTTTTATGGAGTACTGTCTGGCATCATGGTTACAGGGATATATGGGAGAAGAAACTGCCCTGATAAAATGGCACTTCTTTTTTTTTTTTCAGTTTTATTGGAGTCTAGTTGACTTACAGTGTTGTTTAGTTTCATATGGAGAGCTAAATGAATCAGTTAAACAAATACATATATCTGTTCCTTTTCAGATTTTCTTCCCATAGAGGTTATTACACAGTATTGAGTATATTTCCCTGTCCTATGCAGTAGGTCCTTGTTACTTATCTACTTTATATAGTAGCATGATTATGTTAATCTCAACCTCTTAATTTATCCTTTCCCCCAGTGTTTCCCCTTTGGTAATCATAAATTTGGTTTTGAAATCTGAGTCTGTTTCTGTTTTGTGATATGGTACATATATGCAATGGAATATTACTCAGCCATAAAAAATGAAACAATGCCATTTGCAGAAATATGGACCTACAGATTATCATATTAAGTGAAGTAAGTCAGACATGTAAAGACAAATATCATATAAGATCACTAATATATGGACTCATAAAAAATGATACAAAAGAACACTTAAAAAATTATGGCTGTATCCACAGCATGTAGAAGTTCCCCAGGCCAAGGATTGAATCCCATCTGCAGCTAAAATCTATACCACAGCTGTGGCATTGGCAGATCCTTTTAACACACTGTGCCAGGCTAAAGATCAAGCCTACACTTCTGCAGCTATCCAGGCCACTATAATCAGAGTCCTAATCCACTGTGCTACAGGGGGAACTCCAAAACTACTCTTCTTTTATAAGAACAGTACATTGTTTTTTTTATAATTTACTAATGTCTTAAATATTTACTTCCACACTTTAATGCTAGTAAAGTGTCATGACTTAATAGAGCAATTAATTGCTGAAGTACAACCTACTGGCTTGAATCACCTATCTTCCTTTGTGAACTTTTTTTTTTTAACATAAGACACATATTTCTCAATTATATTGGCATATATTCTAAATATTCTGTTTACTATTTCTGTATGTATTTTATAGTGACGCATCTTGGTTAAAAATGCTCATAGTGATTACGTGGCAATGAAGATAATTAATTGCCAAGTAATTCACACTAGTTAATTGCCATTCTAGTTTGAATTGCCATCCTAGTTTGAACTGCCAAGTTCAGACAACCCTCCAGACAATGTCCACTCAACATACACTGAGTGAGTCCAGATACCTTGCAACCTCATTGCTGTATCTTTATTAACGAGGCCTCATTGAGCTAATACAATGTTTCCAAAGGATGGTGATCTAGTAAAAAAAGAACTGAGGAAATATATCATGTGAGAAGAAATACAAAGAAATGAAGATATGAAAAGAAGGACTGAAGAAGATATACTAAAGGCATTTTAAAATATTTTAAATTTTGTTATGTAGAAGAGAAAATAAGAGGACCTAATGGGTGAATTGGAAAAAGGAAACAAGTTTAGGTACAGTGTGAGGAAGAAATTTCTAACTGTTCTACCTAAGAGTGAAATGGGCTGCTTCACTTTAAAAACAAAACCAAATAAAAATGAAATAAAAAAAATATATGACTATCTGTTGGAAAAATGCTTTCATTGGTCCAGAAACTGGAGCAGATAATCCAGAGAATTATTTTTAACTCTCTATTTCATTGAACGTAAATTATTCCAGCTACCTCATCTATAGAGGGAGGAAAACTATGGTTCTCTAATTGCTAAAGTCTAAGCTTTCTCAACAAATGGACATAAAAACTGACATTATCTTAAAATTGTTAAATCAGAAGTAGTTGATTTTATATTGATGTTACATTATACTCTAGGCTGAAAGCCAGTAGGTTGCCGAACTTGGCAAGCTTTCCTTCTGCGGATCTTCAAGAAACAGAATCAGAATGTCTAACAAAACGTGAATGACCACAAAGGTATGGTATTATAAAGTATTATTCCCCAGAGAATAGAAATTGATTTCTTCAAGCTAAGGATAATATCTAATGCTTCCTGAGGCAATACTAAACTAAGCGTATGGAATGTACCTCGGAAATACCCTATAGGGCCCTAAATTCAAAGAAATAAATAAAATATATTATTGGTGTATATGTTCATTATTCAGGAGTCACACTCTAATTTCTTAAACACAAGAGAAAATGATGAGCTGTATTTCTATGAAGCTACAAATATTGGCTAGTTTGACAGAAGAGAACTTGATACATGTGAATTTTAGTCTATTTGCTATTTTGAGTGTTTTTAATTTATTAAATGCAATACCATAAAAATTGGCACTTTCATATAGTGCTGACAGGACTGTAAATTGGTGCAAACTTTCCAAAGGGCAATTTGATAATATGTTTCAAAAGTCTTAAGTATTTGACAACCCATGGCCACATTTTAAGATTAATCATGAGAAAAAATCATGAATATGGGCAAGAATGTAGATACAAGGCTAGTCATTGTAGCAAAGCCTAAAGACTGAAAAATAGAAGCAATCTACATATCTGAGTATTTTTTTAAAGGTTTATTCCTCCATTAAGTGAGATAGACTATTACTGTAGATTAAAGTTTAGTAAGATGGACAACTGTTTACAATAATTGTTGTAAGTATGTTACAAAGCAGAATTTTTAGTTTGAGCTAATTTTAATTAAAGAGCAATGCAATGCAATATTAACAGTGATTATTTCTGTATGCTTATTTTACCTAAACTTTCCATGTTGTTTTACTTTGCTTATTTTTTTAAAATCATCTGTATTGAATGTGATTTAACTTAATAATGAGAAAATATGTCTAAAAGCAACACAGCACTTTTTTTGCCTGTTTACTAACAATCACCTGAAATTTAATGAATATATACATAAATTCCAATGACTTGTTGTGTGGTTGTTGTGGTCTGAAAAATGTAAATTTGGTAAGACATGAGTTAAACTGAGAAGGTATGAAGTTAAAATAGTACACTGATTTTTTTTAAAAAAAGTTATTGAAGTATAGTTAATTTACAGTGTTGTTAGTTTTTGTTGTACAGCAATTGACTCAGTTACATTGATTGCTTCTTGAACTTTTTCTTACTTTCTAACTGGCAGTGTATCTGGCATTGTTTTATTATTACATACGTATCAACATCTATATGGTAATACACACCCATATGCATACTGTATGCTGATTGTCTATGCATTAGGAAAAACAATGTTGACAGCTAAGTATATAATCTCTATGAGAAGAAACAAATTAGTAACTTTTGCAGAAGTTATAATAAAATTATTATTTTCTGGATCTTGAAAATCTATTTACCACTCATAAAGTAAGGACACACTCTTTCAAATGTAGATAGTTCTAGTTCATTCACATCATTATTTAAATTCCCGAAGAAAATTCAAAGTAAAATAGCATTGAAAATAACTTTAATGCTTACATTCATTAAATATCTTTATACATAACTTTCCAATACAACTTCCTATTGAGGAGACCAATAATTTGTTTATGGAATAATGCATTGGGAAGTCAAGTTATGCAGTGTGAGTCATGACTCTTCACATATGGCACCAGTTTTGTGAAGAACATGAAGCCAGGGGGATTTGCTTATACAAAACAGCAACTTTGTATTTCCTTCATAAGGGTGTTTGTGCAACCATTGGAACATGGGATTTCTATTTCACTTAATGAAGTGTACTGAAATCAGTGTAATCATCAAACTATCCCTTTCACTCTGGATTTCTTTCAGGGGCATTTCTTTGCAGGTGAAACTATGTGTCACTGTGAGCTGAGTGAGATTTAGCTGCATGTATTTCCAAACGGAACGAAGAGTTGAAAACAATCCTGTGATTTCAGTCTCAAAAATATAAAATTATCCAATTGATGAAAAGGCATTCCTTTAACATTTTCCCATGAGGATATAATCAAAAAGAAAAAGACTTTCATAAAGGAAAAATACACTTGACAAAATCAAGCATGTAGAATGAGGCTATGTTAAAATGCATCATTTTCATGCAATCATTTAACATCAAGTATGTTATTGAACTTGAATCATCTAATGTAAAAATATTATGAAAAGCCCTCAATGCAAATAGGGAGAAGCTGTTTTAAAATATTTATGAGCTGCTCTTCTTATAACTTTGCTCAACATATTAAGTAAGAAAATCTTATTCCAAGATGAGTTTGTATTTTAGGAAATCTTTCCATTATTCTTAAATCTAAAATATATACTTAGACTACCATTGATGAGAAAATTTTACTTACCATATATGCTACTAAGCTCTAAAAATATGCCAGTTGCCATTCTCAAAAGAGCAAAGTATTGCACTTGACTCTGTTAATATATTATTTTAAATTGCCTAGTTGTCATAGAAGTAGAAGATACAGTAGTAGAAGATAGCTTAGAAATAGCTCATTTTTTTTTCATGAAAGCTAAATTTGAGATAAAGAATTTCCCCTATTCATGTAGCTTCTAGTTGAATACCTGTATCTAAACAGAAATCTGTTTACAATGAATGTTACATGGAGAATTATCGCATTTTTAAAAAATGTGATAGGATGAATAAGTCCCTCTTCTTACATCATAAATATCTCCTTTATTTTTCTTATACCTCCTCTTAAGATCTCTTTTGAAATAGTCTTTTAGCTAACATATCTCAAACGGAACTCCTCACTGCCCCTCTTTCCCTTCCCCTATTCCTCATATCAGCAAAGCCCACAAACACCTACTCAGGTGCTCAACCCAAAACAGGAAATGGTCTTTGGTTTCTCATTTTTTCCACCCCCTTCCCCTCAGCAGCTGGCCTGTCAAATGTGGTTTTCATTTAACTCACTTGCCTCCATCTGTATCCCAATATCCTTGTCCATGTTATTAGTATCTCTGATCCAGATTACTAGTGAGTCTCTTTACTGACAGGCCTCCTAAGGAGCCTCCGTCTTCCTGACACTCCATTCCACATTCCAGTAACTAAAATGATCTTACTTAAAATATCTATTAGATTCCATCTTTGGCTGAAAACTCTCTGTTTTTATGCTGGATTAAAAAGAAAAAACTAAACTCTCTCCCAGGGTTTTCTCAAGTTCTACGCGGACTGGTCTCTCTCCACGTCTTTAATGTCACCATGGACCACTTGTTCGTTCTCTGTATTCCATCAACATTGGTCACTTTGGTCAACTTATTTTGCTTGAGAGTCTTTGGCCTTGCTCTTATCTTGGCCCTTCTCTTGAATGTTTTTATTTCTATTTCCTATCTGGTCATTTTGGTCTCGAGTGGCACTTCTTCAGGAACCTTCTTTGTTCCCCTTGTAATGTTTCCAATTCTCAACCCAGTTACCCCATCACAGCATCCCATTACATTTCAAAGATTTTATGTTTATCCTTTTTTTTTCATTTTTTGAAGTTTTATTGAAGTATATTTTATTTATAATCTTATGATAATTTATGTTGTACAACAAAGTGATTCAGTTATACATGTACACATATCCATTCTCTTTCATATTTTTTCCCATATAGATTACCCCAGAATATTGGGTAGAGTTCCCTGTGCTATACAGTAGGTCCCCATAGGCCAATCATTCCATATACCTCAGTGTGCAGGTGCCAATCTATTTTTTTTAATTTATTTCATGGCTCACTTGCTTGGGGCTTTTTCCTGTTTCAGAAACTTAGCTTTATTTACTGCTCTACACTTGAGAAATACGCTCAGACAAAATAAATGTTCAATGAGCTATTTGGTTGAATAAGATTATCTAACCCTGTAGAGGAAAACATTATTCTTTAAAATGAGATATGTTTGATTTCTTCTTTAATAAAGATCGACATCTAATTGCTGAATTAGCTTTAGATATCAAAGTCATCTTATACTGTTTATTTTAACACATTCCAAAATTTTATCCTTTCAAAATTCTATGTTTTTTTCCTTCTTTTTTTATTTTTATTTTTAATAATTTTTTAAATTTTCCCACTGTACAGCAAGGGGGTCAGGTTATCCTTACATGTATACATTACAATTACATTTTTTCCCCCACCCTTTCTTCTGTTGCAACATGAGTATCTAGACAAAGTTCTCAATGCTATTCAGCAGGATCTCCTTGTAAATCTATTCTAAGTTGTTTTTTTCCTTCTGACTTGAAATCCTCAATGAATACAGCAATATATTTTCCTTTCCATGAATCTTTTTAACTTTAATTTTCCTTATTAAACTGTCATAGTGTACTGTTTATTGCTGCATCAATTAACTATTCTTATCACCTAGCTATATGTGTATCTGTGTGTTTACTCTGCAGTGCATGAGCCGGCTTGTTATTTCCTGCTCAATAATTACTTCTTCAATAATGTTTGCATGAGCAGACTTTCTTGTGTAAGAGAAAAATGTTTTAAGAAAATACCAATATTTTATTCTGTGCTGCACTATCTGGTGTGCAGTTAACCTTAGAATTGTGACAAGAAGAAAATACGTATAAAGCATATATGAACAAATCTCAATTTATATCACAAGATTATACTGCTCAGGTGAGGCTTCATTGCCTTTCTGGAAGATGTTTCTGATGTCAACCCTAAGCATATTCTCTGATAGCTCAGTGTCTAACCCGTTTGTACGTTTTATTTTATGTTTGAAAACTTTGTTTGTTCCAGTATTCTAGGTACATGAAATACTAGAAATAATATTTAAATCATATATGCAATAAATAATAATTGAAATATTATCATAGATAATGTATGAAATTATTGTTATATGGCACAGATCGAATGAACTCAACATTTACATAATGATAAAAAGCTTAATAAACATCCAATGCTTGTCATAAAAAGAAGCCCAGGAAAGTAAAGTTTTGGGTTAAATATACAGCAAAATCTAGTCTTTCCAAATATGATACTGTAGAAATTATATATGTATATGTGTCTGCCTCCAGATATCTCTTCTGTTTTCAGACTTATGGAACCAGATGCTGTTTTTATTATTATTACTGAGGACTTGTAACCAGGTGTGATCTCAGCAGTGTCCTGGACAAGCTTAGACACAGTGGGTTAAATGGATAGTTTCAACCTTCTTTCAATTTCTGAACTACTCTGCTTTATATTTAGAGCACTTTGGACAGTTTTATAATACAAATCACTCATCTCTCTCCCTAAAAAGAGTCTAACTATAAAAACCAATTGGCTGTCTAATCAAATTTCCTCAAAGTAGTGAATGGACATAGAGATCATTCATGGATTCATTATACATTTATGAAATGCTTTCATTTTTTTTCCCAAGCATGAGCTTGATTATGAGATTCCTAATTCCTACAGTGGGCCAGAGAGACATGTCAGCTACTCTTAGAAAGTAGAATGAAGATGATATCACTTAACCTGAGGAGAGTTATGAAAGATGAAGGGTAGTAACATAAGGCTCCTGGTCCTTTTCCTATAAACTGGTCATAGCATTATTGCCCACTGGATAATTTTAAAATCATGGAATTGTGGTAGTAATCTGATTATATGATGAGGATAAATGTATCAAAGTAATCTGATTGCAGTTTATAGTTTAAACATGTAAGCAGCAGGAAAGCACTCTTTGCAGGAAAGAACTCTCTGCAAGAGCCCCCTTTGTCTTGTCACTAACCTTAAACCAGGTACCTCCACACTTTACTCATCTCCGGCCCTAGCATACCTTTCACATCTTTTGATCCCACAATGCCTTGCCTAAACTGGTGTTTCTTTCTGTAGACCAAAGAAATAGAAATGAAGAAGGAGTAATTAACAGTAACTAACAGATTTCTTCCCAAGTTTTCCCTTCAGTAACTTTGTGAAGAAGTTGTGTGAACAAGACAGCATCTAAAGAAAAATCAGAAGGAGTGGACAAGCCTTCATGCAGTGAGGGATGGCAAGGACTCTGACCCCCTCTCTCAACAATGAACTGAGATTATGTTCTCTTTCCCCTTTAAAACTTTCATGACTGAGCAGAATCTTCAGGGGTGGTTTTGAAGGGACACTAAGTCCACCTTCTTCCCAGATTGCCAGGCTTCTGATGAAACGCAACTTTCCTTTCTACCAACATTTGAATTTTTGGGTGGGGAATCGCATGAGCTGATTTGGTAACAAACATTCCTCTCATATATACATTCACATTTAAATATTTTTTTACACATTTAATCTTTATAGCAACATTCTGAAGTAGATATTATTAGTAGTATTTCCATTATTGCTGATGAGAAAGGTTAAATCAAGAGATGTTAGAAGATTTATCATCTCTCAGCATGTAAGTCTGAGCCAAGGACTCAAACTCTAGTTTTAGAGTCTTAAGCCCATAGTTATACAGCTGCAGAGTGTATTTTCAGTATGTAAAACACATCAAGTATGTTTTCTTTTGTCCTTTAGCATTTAATCTGTCTACCTTTCTATTTATCTATCAGCTATCCATTTCTGCGCACACAATATTCATGAAATTTCCTTTGATGACTTGTCTTTCATTGGAGGTTATACAAATTTTCTCTATGTATCAGTTGAAATGGGGAGCAGTATGAAATTTTTGACTGGTTTTCACTTTATAGAAGTATTCCATGAATTGCTTTATCCTAAATGATGGCCAGATGAAAATGAAAATAATATGTTAGAAAGTGTTTAATTGTTAATGTTTTGTATGTGTCTTTAAGACTAGATTTTAGGAGTTCTCGCCGTGGCTCAGTGGAAACGAATCTGACTAGCATCTATGAGGACGCAGGTTTGAACCCTGGCCTCATTCAGTGGGTTAAGGATCTGGCGTTGCCATGAGCTGTGGTGTAGGTTGCAGACGCAGCTCAGATCCCACATTGCTGTGGCTGTGGTGTAGGCTGGTGGCTACAGCTCCGATTCAACCCCTAGCCTGGAAACCTCCACATGCTGTGGTGCAGCCCTAAAAAGACAAAATATAAAATAAAATAAAAAATGAAAAAGTTCTCATCACAAGAAAAAAAATTTCTAAAGACTAGCTTTTTTATATAATCTTTTAGAATTTGAATACCTAGATATTTGTTCAGTTTTAGATATAGTTTAGGTCATCTTTCAAAATATAGAAGTATTTACTTTTCCATACTCATGGATAAAAGCTGATAAACACAATTTTATTTTATTTTTTTCAAATACTAGAAAGAAAAGTTGTGAAATTCAGAAAATTTAACTTAGAGCACTTTTTTTGGTAATTATTCATTCATTTCCTTTGTCATCTGTAAGTATGCAATGAAACCTATGTTGTTTTCTATTGTATTCCAAGTACCTAGTATATATCCTAGCATATTATAATAACTGAAAAAAAATATTTTTAAACTCTCAGTATTTCTGAGATGAGAATATGTAAAACACAAGTCCTAATGTAAAAAATTAGGGTGAACTTGTTTTAAGAATGACTGATTATGGCAAAGTTCTAGAAAAATGGAACATTCAGAATAATCGTCTAGGATTGAATGTTCCAGACATTAAGGTAAACATTTCTATTTGTACTTGAAAAGGAAGTGGGATTCCAACTACATTTTAATCCCAGCAGTGTCTAAAGTTTATTCCACATAAATTTTGTTTAAAGAAAAAGCGACCTGTAAATATCAATGAACTCCGCATGGATTCCAAATTATATGCTAAGAGAACACAGTATCTAGAATATAGAAAGTTGTGTTTTTAATTTCTTTTTAACTGAAAGACTTGAAGAAATCTGGATTGCTTTTCTTTGTCATAAAGAGAGCTAACTAATACTTCTGTTTTACCTGGACCTACCACAGTTACCACAATCACCCAAAGGGAAATCTAAATATCAAAAAATACTGGTAGAGCAGGTATGTCTTCCGTTAAAGGACAGTTTATAATTCTTACAGCCAAAGTATTATTTTTCTCCAAGAAAGAGATTTTTCAACTCCTCTATTGTGATTTCTGATTCTATGAATTGGAGTCCCACCAAAGAAAAACAGTAAAGAATATAGATTTAGAAGTTAATTATCTTCCTAGATAAGGAGAAAAAAAAGTTTCAACCTTCTTTTTTCTTTGACTAATGAATAGGAATTACAGAATCCCATGATCCCATACAGACCCTGGCTAATTTGCAGTTTGGGGACTTGAGAGAAGATGACAGCTGTAGACAGTGTGGAGAGAAAACCACACTGCAGCATATTTTGTCAAGTTGCAGCCTCTGGCTTTGACCTAGGGCCAGTGTTCCTGGAGACATGATGAAGTGTGAAAAGTACTGGCAGGCATTTTAGACTAAAGAAAAAAAAAGTTTAGGCGTTAAGGGAAAAGGCGGACCAGGAGAGATTAATATTTGTGAGGTTTATAGCAAAAAAAGCAAAGCAATAGGAAGTAAAGAAATCCCTGAAGGGAATTTCTTACAACAGCAGCAGATTAGAAACAGGATGGGTCTGAGCAGGAAGCTTATTTTTCCAGCTGGAGCCTTCCCTCCAAACCTGAGGTCGATTTGGGAACGATAGACAATGCCAAGCAAATGTAAAATCAAGAAATCATGATAGACTTTACAGGCATCGGGAATGTCTGAGGCCAAGAAGAAAGAGAGAGAGAGACAGACAGAGTGGGGGCGTTGCAAAGAGAGGAAAGGATAAAATACAGAATGATGTACTGGACTATTTTGGAAACAGAGCAATAGAGCAGAATAATAGGTCTGCTAGTGAATGCAGATTTTCAAGTTAGAAGAAGCGTTTGAGGTGACTTAGTTGGATATTTTCAAATTTTATAACCACAGGAAATAAACTTCAAACTCACATGCCGAATATGGATGCAGAGGAGCTAAGAGGAAGGGGCAGGCTCGGACCTGTAAGCACTGGCCTCAACTCATGCCTGGAACTTGACTCCTGGGGCACACAGAGAATCTTTAGGGCTTTCTAAAATATTTGAAAATAAACCTGGTCTGACCTACCCCTTCGTTTATTACTTAAGATACAGAATCTAAGGTCTTAGGGCTTGCAAAATGTACATTTTGAGAGCCTACATGCTGTAAGGCTCTGCCCCTGTTTCCTGATGCCCTGGCTTCTGAACTTTCAGGATCCCTCTGCTGCAAATAAAGGTCCTTGAACTCTGCCATTGCATTGGGAGTAATGGTGACACACGCTCCTTTGTGATAGACATACCAGTAGACTGATGAACACCACTTTCACTCTGAGAAACAGGAGGAGCCTTTTCTCCTTAAAACTGGCATTTTCAGAGTTCCTGCTGTGGTGCAATGAGATCAGCTGTGTCTTGGGAGCCCTGGGACACAGGTTTGATCCCCGGCCTGGCACAGTGGGTTAAAGATCCTGCACCATAGCAGCTGCTGCTGTGGCTTAAGTCATAGATATAGCTCTCATCTGATTCCTGGACAAAAAAGAGAAAAAAAAAAAAAAAAAAGCCATATCTGCTAGAATGGTGAATAACACAGAGATGGTAGAAAATTAGGTTTGCTTTACCCGTACCTCCATTTGTTTTCAGTGGTGCCTTCTGCCATAGATGGCATTTTCCAACAGTTTTCCCTGTTTGTAATGATTCCTTGAATGATCATTTTCAGCAACTGCTCTATCCCTGTCAGCTTTCAGCAGTGGCAGGTTCTACTGCTATTAACTTTGCCTTAGATATCCAAGTTAGCAGCTTCCACTGGCTACTCTGGTAGGATAATGGTGTCCCACCACCACTCCGTGGCTGGCAAAGAAAATTTCCTCCACCACCTCTGCAGTGTCCATCTTAGAAGTACTTTTGTGAAACCTTTTAACCACAGCGACGTTGCTGCACAACTCTTATGAGGAAAGTATTCAGATATCCCCCCCGCCCATTTCCCTGGGAAAGCACATCGTTGTGTGTACATGTGTCATTACATTTATGGTTCTTTTTTTTTTTCCATTTAGCTTTGCCTTGAGACTGAACTCTAAACATGTTGGCTCAAGCATTAGGTGAGTTTTGTCTCTTCCACTTTCTAAAGGTGTGAGCTCAGGAAAACTATAAAACATCCAAGAATCTCATTCATTCAAATGGAGATAAATCTGAATGACCTCCAGAGTTACTAGAAGCCTTAAAGGCAAATGAATGTGAGAATGTTTTCAAAGTTATAAACTCTTATGGGAATATAAGGGGTTGTACAATCACAATCATCATAGCACCAGTCTGTTTCCTCTGCCTTGACTTTCTATATCTTAAAGCTGTCACTGTAACAAAAATCCCATTTGTTGAGGGTTCTTGAGGGAGGACATTCAAGCCAAGGAGTCTAATTTGATTTTATCTAAACTTAGACAATAGGGTACTTGGCAAAATCTCCTAATTCCTCTTCACATACTGTCCATGTACATGGAGGCAATTATTTTTAAACATTGAGTATTAAAAATAGGCTCTAAAAAAAATAGGCTCTAGGTATCTCATAGTTTCCTATGTAGAAAATACACAACTACACCATTTGTGGGAACACAGTGTCTTTTTGGTAGTTGATGAAATCATGAGTAATTTGAATTTAATATTTTCGGTGGTTCCAATTATGTAGTTGTCTATTGAGGAACGGGTGTCGATCATTGCATGCAACCTCACCAACAAGCTTTTATTTAATTCTCTGTTGTATTTTGTGATCAAATAAAAATATACACACCTAGTTAAATGTGAAACCGAAAGTATGTCTCCTATAATATTTGCAATCTTGGTTGCCTCATCTCCTCTGTTTCATCTCTTTGCAAAACAGTCTCTGCCTTTCCGTAGCTTAAGCTAAAATTCAATCCTTCAGAACTTGACTTCTTCCTTTCACATGTTATCAATTGCAGAAGACTCCTGATTCTATCGCCTAAATATGTTTTAAATTTATCTATTTCATTCCATCTCCACTGGCACTTCTCTATTAGAGGTCACTGTTACCTCTGACATTGATGGCCGTGACAGCATCCAAATTAGTTTTCCTGTCCCCAGTTTTCCACCCTACTCACCCTACAGCAATCTAAGTGCTATCTAAATGCAAATTTAGTCATGTAGGTCAGAAAGTAAGCTCCGTGAGGTCAGGACCTGGGACTTTCTTTCTCACCTCTACATCACTGGTGACTTACCCATTAATTCATCCATTCAACAAACATTTTTTAAGTATCAACTATACACGAAGCAATATTCTAAGCATTGGAAATTCAATATAGAACAAGACAAGCAATAGCTTTACCCCCAAGAATCTTATATTTGTAAAGAAAGAAAGACAGAAACAAAAATATACCAATAAGAAAGTATAAGGTGGTGATAAGTGCAGTGACACAAATTAACTTGAGGTGTGACACACAGTGGCCAATGAGCTGCTTTAGACAAGGTAGGTCAGGGAAAGTTCCTGGAAGGAAGAGATATGAGTGAATGAATGGATGTCACTCTCCTTATAACTTTTTTGCAAATCATCAGTGACCTCATGATCTAGATAAGGTCATGATTTTTCAGGTTCTCTCTCATTCTGCAAGGCAAATTGTTAGCTCCTTTTAAGCATTGTATACTGTTTTGTCAATTTAATTTCATTTCCTCTTATACAGTGGTTCTCACACTCAGTTGGCATCACAATTGCAGGGAGGGTTTGTTAAAACACAGATTGCCAAGCTCCATCCCAAGAATTTCTGACTCCTGAGATCTAGTGTGGGGCTGAAGAATGCACACATCTAGCACATTGCTCCCAGGTGATGCCAGTGATGTTGGTCCAGGAACCAGCTTTGAGAAATGTCGGTCCTCTGATGACTGATAGTCTGGTCAAAGGATTTCCTGCATAAGCCTTGTGAATGTGGAAAACAATGAGATATAATAAAAGCATGATGGTATAAACTGATAAAATAGTTCTTAAAAGAATAAAGATTGTGAATGAATGAATGAATTATTTTCCTTAAAATTGTGATTTTTGAATTGGCTTTCAAGAAAATAATCCCTCTGTGTATTTTTGCATCTTATCTTGAAGAAAGTGGCCAAGTATTTTTTTATAGAAAATATCAAGGGGATAAAGATAATAACATATCTATCCGAAATTTGTGTAGATTGAGAGAAGAGATTCAAAGCATTTTTTTTTCTCAAAGAAAGTTTTAGCATTTTCCTTTACTTAATTTTAAAAATGCCTTTTTCCATGTATTTTACATTCAAGGGATTCAGACAAAAATGAAGGTAGTTAACAGAAGAATAGAATTATTGATCAATGGAAGCATAAATCCTCTTAAGGTTTTTGAAAGATGTTTTCTTAAATGGAAAATTATATTATGAGAAAAAAATGAAAGTTTACATTAGTCAATCAGGCAATATTAATTAAATTGAGAAGAGTGTCAGTAATTCAGTCTTGAATAGTACTTAATCACAAGGAAGAATAACCAACAGTATGGAGAGTATGAATGAAATTGGAGAGAGGAAATCTTTCAGATCATCTGGTTAGTCATCTCAATTTTCTTTGCCATAAATGGCAGCACATTCACTATCATGGTCTAAGTTAATGAGAAACCAGGGGCTAACATAGATCATTGCTAAAACTGGACTTGCTGGTCAGGGAAATCAAAGTGGAAGACAGGAAGAGGAAAGGTTAGATTTTAAAGAGGAGAAATTGCTTCTCAGAGATGATATGTATTTAGTAGAGCATAAAATGAATTTGATCTGAGTTGGGAATTCAAAACATAAGAGCTTTAAGGGATTGCTAGAATCCCAGTGCCTACATTTAAGAAATCTATTTTCCACCTTGGAGATTTAGAAAATAAAAACTACATGTCAGAAGAAGACTGGGGATAGGGCTTTTTGGCTTCTGGAAAGTCCTGAATGAGTCACTTAGTGTCATATGAGAAATAGGTGTTATTCCAACAAAATTCATCATGCTATAAAAGCAAAGCATTGCAGAGGACCTTTAAAAGTCAACCTAAGCATCCCCCTGTCTGCACACATGCCAATTTGAAAATTATTCCAGGCTAGTTTTAAAAGGCCTTAATAAATATTTCTTCATTCCATTAATCTGGTACAGTACTTAACAGTTTTTACTGTCAGAAAAAGTCTTCCTTATATATTATTTAAATCCCTTCTGAGTTTCCATTTTTCTTTCGTTCTTTCTTCCTTTCTTTCTTTCTTCCTTTCTTTCTTTCTTTCTTTCTTCCTTCCTTCCTTCCTTCCTTCCTTCCTTCCTTCCTTCCTTCCTTCCTTCCTTCCTTCCTTCCTTCCTTTCTTTCTTTCTTTCTTTCTTTCTTTCTTTCTTTCTTTCTTTCTTTCTTTCTTTTTCTTTTCTTTTCTTTTTTTCTCTCTTTCTTTCTTTTTCTTTCTTTCTCTCTCTTTCTTTCCTTCCTTCCTTCCCTCTTTCTTTCATAATTCAGGCTTCCATGAGATGGAGAATAGCTGGGCATCATAAATTGCACGTGTTCGTCTTTTAAATAAGTGGTAAGTAATAATTTGTGTCTAGTTGAATAATCTCAGTTATTCTTTAACCTTTTTGCAAGATCTAATTTTTTCTTACCTGGATACCAGTTGCTATTCTCTGCTTCCTGTACATTGTGTCAAAGCTTTGTTTACTCCTCACGTTTTGAGTTAACACGGTAAAGCAGGATATGATTTTTCATACAAAATTTGACCAGTATTAAAATAATGTAAGCCTCTGAACTATCTCTCACTTTCAATATGCAAGTAATAATAACTAGTATTGAAAATTAGAAAAAAAAAGATAAGCAAAAAGAAAAATACCACCCTAAATGCTACCACACTATAGTTATAATTAGAAACATCATGCTATATTTTAGACTGTCTCCTAGACTATGTACATTTTACATAATATATCATGATTGTTTTGCCATATTGATGAAATTATATCTTACAAGTTATATTAGATATTGCCAAATTATTTCTCAAGTTGATCTGACTAGAGTGGAAAAGCAGACATATAAACACACCAGCGACTAGATTATAACATACAAAGTAGTATAATACAAATATGGTGAAATATAATTGTAACAAAATAGGACCATTTTTCTTAATAACAGTCTGGTAGAAACAGGAAAGATGCCAGATGATGCCATTTTACTGACTACTTGTGGTTGCCTGATGGGAGGGGGAGGGAGTGGGAGGGATCGGAAGCTTGGGCTTATCAGACACAACCTAGAATAGATTTACAAGGAGATCCTGCTGAATAGCATTGAGAACTATGTCTAGATACTCATGTTGCAACAGAAGAAAGGGTGGGGGAAAAAACTGTAATTGCAATGTATACATGTAAGGATAACCTGACCCCCTTGCTGTACAGTGGGAAAAAAAAAAAAAAGAAGATGAATAGAGACAATGGAAGATGGTACAAAAAAAGGAATCATGTATAGACACAAAAGTATAAGAAAATTGTGTGTTTGGGTATAACAGTTAGTAAAAGGAATGCAAAAACCTGTGGGTCTACCTTTCAACAGAGGGAACTACTTATGCTTTTTTCTTCTACACATGGTATAAAACTATAGCCGAGATCTTCCATGGTCAAGGTATGGTTAGATCTCAGAGGCAGAGTTTGTCTGTTCCTCTCAGGCCTGAGGAAATGTAAGGATCTTCATGAACATGAAGTTGATAATGGAGCTATCCCAGAAGCCCTTGAATGATGAAGTTAACTCTTTAAAATATTTGACTTCTTGTGTATGGACTAGGTTCAAAGAACACTAACTGAAGGAATTATTTTGATTCCAAGCTTCTTGATTGACACCTGCGGCCTGATAAAAATACTGAAATTCAGAGGAAGGGGGTCAAAAGGCACTAAGTTCCAGTTACAAGATAAATAGTCCTAGGGATGTAACGAACAATGTGATGACTATAGTTACCACTGCTGCATGATGTATAAGAAAGTTGTTAAGAGAGTAGATCCCAAGAGCACTCACCACAAGGAGAATTATTTTTCCTTTTATCTTTAGTGTATCTATATGAGATGATGGATGTGAACTAAACCTATTAAGGTACTTATTTCAAAGAATATGTATCTCAAATCATGGTGCTGCATGCCTTAAACTTCTATCTTAAACATATAAACATATACAATATGTCAATTATTTCTAATTAAAACTGGAAAGAAAGACCTAAGTCATTTGAGCCCAAGAGCCTCAACCCTTAAATGAGGTAACAGTAAAATCTACTTACATAAGGGCTATTAAAATGAAGATGTGAGGGATAGATAGCATTATGAGAAATTCCAATTGGACTCATTAATTCCATGTATTAGGTTTCAAGTTCATTTCTTCTTTCTCCCATAATCACACACAGTCCAAGTATTTTACTCAACTGACCAGGAATTTACAAGTGTCCATGGTATTTAGCAAAGCAGTATTGTAGGCTGGTATGTTCTAAAGAGTTTTAGTAAGTTTTGCTTCTCACGAAATGCTTGGACATCTCACTGATAAATTATCTAAATAATTTTTAATCGGGCTAGTTTCATGAGGACTAATCCAACTATGAATTATGAATTATTTTCGATGGTTTTATGGCGATATAATTGAGATACAAAATTGCGTAAGTGGAAAGTGTTCAAAGTGTTCAACATAGTTAGCTAATACCTCCATCCCATCACATAATTACTATTTTTATGTGGATGTGATGAGAATATTTAGGATGTATTCTCTTAGACTACTTTCAAGTATATAATACAGTACGCTAGCTATAGTCATTATTCCGGATATTAGTTCATCAGAATGTGATTTATCTTAAGATAGGAAGTTCGTACCTTTGACCAACATCTCTCCATCTCCCTCACCCCCAGTCCCTGGCAATCACTATTCTAATCTCCGTTTCCAACCATGAATTCTTAAGCCATGATAGATTTCAAACATCTTTAAGCAGGACAGTTTTATTCCCCCTATTTTTCTCTACTTGGGTTCAGATACTCTAGCTCAAGTTTTCTCCTCAAATATTTCTACAGAGTCTCTTCTTCTCAAAGCCTCTGTTTCCCTCAAGAGAGTATGTTTGTTATTTACATTTTGAAAGCCTACTGGAACAAAACTTCAGAACTAGATCCAAAATGTTGTATTTATACTCATTCCATATGCTTTCTCAAAGGATGTTTCTTTCAGCACCTGCTTGCATGGGTCTAATAGAAAAAAAATATGGGCATTAATTGTGCTGAATATATAAGGGCAGGAACTAGATGTTTCCCTCTAGGAGGACCACAGTGGAAAGATCCTCATATCTTCTGGAAATTTCAAAGCACAGAGGTGCAAAGACAGCAAAAGACAACATTGAATGAGTTGGAACAATACTGAACTATTCAGAGATTGTTCTGCGTTCTGTCAGCAAATTTTTACGACCAAACTGAGGCAGAGTTCTTGATGTGAACCGTCTGAGATGCAGAACATCAGAATCAAGCCTAACATTTAACAGTAAGATAAAGCGTGACTGTATGGCATGATTTATTTTTGCAGGTCCCTTCTGTAAGAAGATGCCCCCTTAATGAAGAAGAATTGTCTTCCAATGTAGACACTGGACATTAAGGGGGAAAGGCAGGACACTTCTTCAAATGAATCTCAATAGAGTTATAAAGTTTTCTAGTTAATCCCATTGAGTAAGACCTGCTTGCCCAGGCTGGAAGATTCCACATAGCTGCTTTGTTTCTCTGGAACTTTCACCTTCTTAAAAGACATGGTAATCATTTTAAAGACTATTCTCCACATGTATTTTCAGATATGCAATGTGCCTGGCTATTAGGCTCAGAGGCTGACAGAAAGAATATACCAAGATAAATGTAGAATGTGTTGAGAGTGCTTGGGGGTAGGACTCCGTGCTGTTGACTTAACTACTGAATTTGAAAAGTGACCTGCTAGTTTCTTATCTAAATGGCTACTTGCTGATTTCAGCTGGAAAAATTGGCACCCACTTTCCTTTATGATGCTCAAACTGTGGAGTTTTTTTTATTATTGGAATGTCTGGTAAGCATCCTTGTCACTGATACTGTGAAGAGCTGACCCATATCTCCTCTGTGATTCAAATGCATTTGTTTTAGTAAGTGAATAATCAAAAATATAATACTCTTTAAAAAGAAAACTGCCAGAGACTTGAACTCACAGATGTGTAAAAGCCTTTCATCATGTTTAAAGGTATCTAGTGAAAGGTAATAAAGCAGTGGGCTCTATTCATACTTCTGTGTTTCACTCATGTGAATTACACTTTAGGACCACAGGGTTGTTCACGCCTTGGTTACTTTTCAAAAGAGCCTATTTTCAAGTGAAAACTATATCACAGTACTTATTACATTTTGAAATTTTCTGATATATGCCTTGCAGTTTGGTCTGCACTTACCGTAGAGCCTAAATTATGCTTGTGGAAAAGATAAGTATGAACACACGCTATTATACACACAGCTTTAGGTCATCTGTTCTATGTAAAAACCAGACATGTTCCACCTTTTAAAATGTATACAGCTGCATTCTAAAGTACTTGCTCACTCTACTTCCTTGAAAATACTACTACCACTCATATTATAATAGCGATAGGAACAAAATAATTTAAAAACATTACTGAACCTGTTTTAAAACAAATAAACAGAGAAAAACTTCTCAGGAGAGTTCGAAAAGATTTGTCCTTTATCTTTCACATTATCCATTCCAAATGCACTGCTTTAGAACTCCATGCGTGTACACAGACATGTGCATACACACATGCATACACCCATATATCTCATCCCTCTGAACACCTACCAGCTGAGTTTTCATAATTGTAAAATTCTAGAATTATGACCACTTTTGCTTTTTGGTGAATGTTTCTTTTTTGGCGTTTCCTACAGAACCTACCCTCCTCTGAAAGAGATATTTACTCCTTCTAGACTTCGGCGTTGTTGTGGTGTGTAACTTTCTCCACATGGAGAAAATACGGTAGTTCCTTATGCCAAGCCATATGTCGTTTTAGCAGCAGAATTGGATCTCAACATATCTTATGACTCCATGGTTCACTGTTACACAGTGTTTGATTTTGTGGTGCCCGATTGACTGTCTGACGCTTGTGTAGTTGATGTGACATCCCAAGCAGGTCACACAAGTGAGTTTTTGTTATGCAGATGCCCCCACCCCCACACGTGCATACCCCTCCTAGCCCATGACTCCCCAAACCCACCATTAACAACCTGATTCCCAAAACGAATAATAGAGTCTATCATGATTGCATGTAAGAAAATAATTTTTTTTCTGTTAATTCTGAGTGCTTTGCACTTGATCTTATTTCCATTTGGTAGAGAGTAACGGTTCCTTTTCTCTTTATTTTCCTGTTATTAAACCAATTCTAACCATCTCTGGCAAATTGTCTCACTGTAACTGTCCAGGGTTCAATCCTAAAATGATAAAACATTGTTTTCCAAATGTTTATTACTCATAGGGTTTATTTTTGCTGTTCACATTGCTTTCCCTTTTGTTTCTAATTGCTAATCTATTGAACTATAAAAGGCAAGAATTGAAAGATGCATACTTGAGAATTTTTATGAATGCACTGGTGAGAGCCTAAACTGGCTTGCTGTTCTAGAAAGAGGTAATATGTATATTAATATATTACATATATGTATATATATTCATGACCAAAGCAAAAAAAAAAAAAAAAAAAAAAAAAGAGAGTGTTTTTCTTGGCTGAGAGACATTAGAAAGACTGTTCCGTCCCTTTCCTCAGTCTTTTGTCTTGTCTCTCATGCTAATCATCCCAGGCCATAGTAACAGGAATAAAAATTTTGCTTCCCAATTAATTTTGTTCTGCTGTGAGTCCACAGGATTACCTTTAGAGCTTTACTAGTTACCAGTTTCTGATCTCTTACTAACCTGCTGTTATATTTTAGGGGTAAAGTCAATTATTAGAATTTCAATGAAAATCAGCCAAAATGTCCTCCTTTATGTTACAGGATGGATAACTTGAACAAAATGAAAATTCAAACTGAGTATGTCACACAAAAGATCTATCTTGGTTAGCTTTCAGTCTCCAGGTCAGTTTTCCTTCCACACTGTGTCCAGTTAAGCCTCTGCATTCATATTTATTCTTTATCTCTGACTCAAATCTAAGCAATTAACTCATTTCTTCATTTAATTTTATACCCTGTTTTTCCTCTCTTGGAAAATTGCTTGACCCAATTAAATTATTAGATGATATTGGGTTAACATGCAGACCTAAAAACCCAGTTTCATCATAATATGGAGAACAGATCCATCTGTCTTCAGCAGCCTCCTAGTAACCATGCCTATGTGATTGATATAGAAAACCAGAATGCCACTCCCTTAATTCATTCTAGGCAAAAAAAAAACAAAAAACAAAAACAAACCTGTAATATGCATGTGTAAAAGACATTAAAAAGCCAAAAATTATCCACAAAATTATTTTATGAACATGGGATGAGAAGAAGAAGATTGGATGAAAGTAAAGTGGCACTGGGCAAAATTTAAATAGGAGAGTATTAGTACAGTGCAAAGGATCTCTAATCTCAGCTTGGGAAATTACTAGCTGTGAGGCCCCAGACACGTAATTTAACTTCTCTAAATTTTAATGTGCTCATTAGTAAAAAAAGAGTGATACTAATAACTTACCTTGTACGTGATGCAGTAGCTGGAATATTTAGAGCAATGCCTTGCCTACACTAGATATGATCCTATCATGTGTGCAATCTCACAATGAGGATGGATGAGCTGGTGAAAATACCATAGTCAAAGACCCTTAACTGTGGCAGCTTCTCTCCTAGACATTAACTATATGCAGACATGGACCATGCCTCCTTCTTTATTGTGTTTACAGAGCTAACCAATAATTGGTTTTTTTTGCACATTTTTTCTTTAAATCTGTGTTAGAACTATTAGTGAATATTTTTATACCCCAGGAAACATTCTGTCCCTTGATAAAGTCATCTTGCATATTTGCTGTGAGCTGTTCATCATTGGATTCTATATAACTGTTAACATACAGCTCTATTCCCCCACTTCCTCCTGTTATGGGAAACTTTGTTATATTTCTCTGCCTACAATGTTCTTGCAATGATCAAACATTTGGATAAAGTCATATAGTGTCAGTACAGACTTTGGAAAGGACCAGAATCTGCAGAAATAATAACATTACCACAAGGGCTAGAGAAAATGCATTTCAGATTAGTGAACTGATCAGAGGCAGTGCCTCAGTATTCTGCAGGGACAAGATAAAAAAACATTAAAACATACAAACACTCTAATCTTCTCAATCTATTTAGTTCTTTTTGCCCAAATTATTAAACATAGCTATCTTTTCTATAAGGCTAGTTTATTTTAAAACATTATATATTCTCACTTGCTATTTTAGAGCAGTAAATGTGTGACTCCTCATAACCAGTCATAGCTCTTTTTCTGAAAACTTTTTTTGGACATATGGCTGACAGATTTCTTATTAACATAGGGAAAATTGAGCATGTATGGCTTGAGAGAATTCTATATATCCCAGGTGCCCCATGGTCCAGTGTACTAGGCTCAAAACTCTTATATTGAAGCACAGCAGACTTCTAAAACTTCCACTGGAGGGACTCCTTGGGTTTATGTGCTAGCAGGTCTTGACTCATCAATCCTGAAATTGTGGGACTGAGAGCCTGGCAAATGTAGACACATTGATTATGTGTGCCTTTGGGGAAAAATACTTGGTAATTATTCTCTCTTTTAAAAATACAGATAGATTGTGTGTGTATATAACTTTAATTTTAAAACTTATAAATGTACATGAAAATAATCCATCATTTCAATATCCTCATTTCATACGCTGACATAAGAAGAGGGCATTCTTTCCCACTCTATTCCTCCACATGCACTGCTACGGTCGCACACTCCTCATTTGCACTCACTGAATTCTTGTCACACAGGTAGGAGAGGTTTATCACTCCCAAGCTTCTGATGAGTAGAATGGAATTCAGAGATTGTAGAAAATGAAGTCTAATCTCCCAGTAAATAGCAAACTTGAGCTTCAAGTCTAGGTTTTCTAGTTTTGTGCTGTGTCCTTTTGATTCCTTCAATTTTGAAATAAATGTGCTTGCATAAAAATGTATTGTCATTGTAAACAGTGTTTATAAAATAATTGTTGTAGAAAAGGGGTAAAGGAATATATTGTAGTAGGGACAGGGTTAGTCAGCAAAAATGTTTAACAATTTTGTGGACTTGAATGAGTGATCTCCAGATAAAGAGTTCATGGGCTCTGAAAGGTGTACCAGAGTAGGGAATTAGGGAATAGAATTTTAGGAACTTTCATCAGAGCTTCAGAGAAATCAGAGAGCATGACTGTGATGCATAAAAGGATAAGAATGTAAAACAAACCAGTAGACAAACTAAATGAGGTAAGTGAAGGCTATGAGTGGCTGTAGTGATAATACAATGTTGCATGCATGTGTGGGCAGGCCTTTTAATTTACCAGGAAATGAAAGTTATGATTCTCATTTGCATATCTCAATTGCCACTTTGGGTTCCTTATTGTCTTTCTTGTGATTCCTGCTAAACATATATAGTGAGAAACTGATGTTGCCTGTCTGTCATTTTGGGGTACAGAAAATTCGTCTGAGCTTGTTTCAGGAAGAGTGAAAATAGATTTGAAATCACTTTATTTCCTTCAAACAGAATTTAATTTTTTTTAAAAAAAGTTTATATCCACTGCTTAGAGAAAACCAAATCATTTTGAATCACAGAGGCTAATATGTGATAGAAATTACTGGGTATCTCCTGGTGTGTCATGTATATCAAAAGAAGTGCTATGACAGAAATTTCCAAGATTTTCACATTGAAAACTACAGTTGGGAGAAAATGGTTTTCATGAAAATAAAGATTAAAAAAAAAGTGTAAAAATAATATGATGTTTCTCTTCACCAGGTAGTCCTGTTGCGTCCACTTAAGTGTTTGGAAATCTGATCACCAGTCTTCCCCTAAAAGTTTTGATACGAAGCTGTTGAAAACTGTCATCAGCAAGCACCCTTTTACTCTCCCTACCCTCTGTCTCCTTTTTCTCTCTGCAGCCACATTCAGCTGCATCTTTTCTACCCCCACTCCCCAGACTGTCCTTCCCTAAAAATCTTTTTCATGATATTGAAAGTGATATATTCTCTTCAAAGGAGGTGGAAACAAGTGAACACATGTGGGAAATATTGCACTTTTTTATGATTGAAAGGAAGATATTTTCTTCCTGTCTGAGGGTTCATTTGTGAGAAACAGAGGAAGGGTAATCAGGGAGAGTCCATTAATATATCTTCAAATATCACACTCAAGTGTTTATGACAAATGTGCAAGTTGATTGAACTAAGGGACATTTTGGAAAACAATCTTGGACGGAGCCTTCCAAGGAACTTAATTTTTACCTATGTGTAATGTGCAAAGCTCTTATGGTAAGGAGGTCATCTCTTGTTTATTTCAATATACTGCCTATTAATTATAAATGGGCTTGAAAATAAGGTAAAGAATGTAAAAATATGATTTTTTTATTTAGGAAAGGAGTAGAGAAATTACAGCGATGCTTAGAATTTAAAAATTAAGCTAAAAAAAGGAAAAGGGATTAATAAGAAGTATAAGAAAGTGACATTTAAGTAAACCTCTGAGAAAAATAAGGGAGCCTTATGGGGAGAGTATTTCAGACAAAGAAGCTGAAGGTATAAGGAGCCCTGAGGCAGAGGTTTCTTGGCAGCAGGAGGAAGGGTGAATAGATCCTTGTGGCTACAGTGGAGTTATCCAGCTGGCGTGGTAGGAGATGAGATCTGAGAGGCAACCTGGCCAGGTAACCATATAAGATTCTATTGATCATTTCCAGGACATTGTGTTTTATTTTGAGTGAGATGGAAATTCATTGGTGGATTTTGAGCACAGGAATAACATAAAGTTAAGAAAGTAGGGTAAGACAATTGATCAAAGCTAGTAACATTCTGCATATCAAAAATGTGGTGTGAGATAAAGCAGGGAAAAAGAGATGCAGGAAACATTAATATCAAGACATAGGTTGACACACCCCGAGCCCTAACCCTCCCAAGAAGACTTCTATTATGTGTTTGTTGATTCCTTTTAGTTTGATGAAAGGCAGTTACGAGTGTGCATGGTCTGCAACTGAGCTATGGATTAGAGCAGAGTATTTAGCAGTAAATAAAGATTTTTCACATAGTTTTCTACAGTTTTTAAATGTTTTAAGTGTTAAATGTTTTACATGTTAAAGGTACATGAGTTGGTGGATGGGGAGAAAAGATGTGGAGAGTAGTCTTTTTCTCAAGACATATTTCAGTTGGTCCAGGCTGCATTCATCTTGAAGAGCTAATTGATTTTATTTCACTTTTATAAAAAATGAGGCCATGACTTGCAACAATACCAAAAATAGGTATGTTTTGTTAATATTTAAAAGCAAAAAATTTGAACCTTATTTTAAAAATTCTAGGTGATACCGTCTAACAATGAGTGGATACCAAGTGCCACGCATTTCTAATTTTTTAAATTTTTTTTTTTTTTTTTTTTCTTTCCAGAGCCCCACTTGCGGCACATGGAGTTCTCAGGGTAGGGGTTTAATTGGAGTGGCCAGCCTACACCACAGCCAGAACAACTCCAGATCTGCAACCTACACCACAGCTCGCAGAAATGCCAGATCCTTAACCACCTGAGGCGAGGGATCAAACCTGTGTCCTCATCAATACCACTTGGTTCCTTAGTGCTAAGCCACAGTGGAAACTCCTTTTTAAATTTTATTTTATTGCGGTAGGAACGCAACATGACATCTACCCTCTTAAAGAATTTTAAGTGTATATAATTGTTGACTGCAGGCACAGTGTTGTACAAACTTACAGTCTTGCTTGTCTATTTATGCTTTTGTTACCTGTGCTTTTGGTGCCAATTCCAAAGAATCATTATTGAGAACAATGTCAAGGAAATTTTGCTTATACTTTCTTATGATTGCATGTCTTAAATATTTAATCAATTTCAAGTTAATTTTTATATGTAATGTAAGATAGGGGGTCCAGTTTCATTTTTTGTTTTGTTTTGCAAGTCAATATCCAATTTTCCCATTAACATTAATTGAAGAAACAATCCTTTCTCTATTGTGTGTTCGTGATGCCCTCATCAAAGATTAGCTTATCCTATGTGCATGGTTTTATTTTGGACTCTCTAATCTCTGCTGTTGGTCTATATGTTCTATTTTTATGCAGCACTGTACTACTTTAATTACTGTAACTTTGTAGTACATTTTGAAATCTGGAAGTGTGATGCCTCCAGTTTTGTTCTTTTTCAGGACTGATTCGGTTCTTCATGATCTTTTGTGGTTCCATAAAAATTACAGAATTCTCTTCTATTTCTGTAGAAAATGCCATAGGGATTTGGTTAGGGATTGCATTGAATCTGTAGTTCACTTCATGTAGTGTGGACAATGTAACAATATTGCCCTCTATCTATGAACACAGGATGCTTTTCCATTTGTTTGTATCTTCTTTAATTTCTTTCATCAATGTTTTAGAATTTTAGAATACAGTCTTTTTACTCCTTTAGTTAAATTTATTTCTAAGCATTTTATTATTTGGTGCTATAACAAATAGATTTTTTTTCAAACTTCCTTTTCAAAGAGTGCATTACTAGTGTACAGAACCAAAATGATTTTTTTGTACATAATTTTGTATGCTGCAGCTTTACTGAACTCATCTATTCTAACAATTTTTTGTTTTTCTTTTTTTAGCACAGCCTTTAGGGTTCTCTATGTATAAGATCCTGTCATCTGCAAAAAGAACACATTTACCTTTTTCTGATTTTAGGTGCTTTTTATTTCTTTTTCTTACCTAAGACTTCCAATAATCTGTTGTATAGAATCAGCTAGATTGGGCATTCTTGTTTTTGATCTTAGAGGGAAAGGTTTATATTTTCATCATTGAATATAATGCTTGCTGTGGGTTTTTAATATAGGACCTTTATTTTGTTAAGGAACGTTCTTTCACTTCTTAGTTTGTTGAGAGTTTTATCATGAAAGGATTTTGAATTATATAAAATGCTTTTTTATCATCTGTTCTAGGTGGTTATGTGCTTTTTTATACTTTATTCTGTTAACATATTTTGTCACATTAGCTGATTTTCAAGTTAGACCAGACTTTCACTTCAGGCATAAATTCCTCTTAGTTGTGTATGATTCTTTTATTTTGCCATTGGATTCAGTATACTAATTTGTTAAGGATTTTTGCATATATATCAGGTTATTGACTTCTCTCTTTTTTTTTCTTGTGATGTTTTTGCTTTGGTATCAGGAAAATGCTGGTTTCCTAAAAATGTTTGGGAGTAGTTCTTCCTCTTCAGTTCTTTGTAAGTGTTTGTGATGGATTGGTATTAATTCTTTAAATATTTGGTAGAATTCACCAGCGAAGTCATCTAGTGCTGAGTTTTGCTTTGTTGGAAAATTTTTATTCAGTAATCATTCTCCATAGTGGTCATGGTCTGTTCAGACTTTCTATTTTTTCATAAATTAGTATCAGTAAATTGTATGTTTTTATGAATTTATCCCTTTTTTTCTAGATTACCCAGTTTCCTGCTATACATTATTCTTTGTAACCTCTTAGGATCCTTTTGATTTCTGTGGCATCAGTGTAACACCTCTTCTTTAAAATATGATTGTCTTTTTTTTTGAGTCTTCCCTCTTTTTTCAAAATCATGCTAATATCATGCTAATTATATTTAACTATTTTTAATCTTGTTATTTTATATAAACTATTTTTCTTTTTGGGTATTCTTAGTGATACTAGTATCCTTCCAAAAGCATTTTCATTGTCAAATCTTAATGGATGAGTTCAACACAAGACTAAATTAGAAGCTCCTGCTTTCAGAAGCAAAAGATGGCCATAACTAAATTAATTTGTGTAAGAAGCATAAACAGTATCAAATACCCAGGTGATGATAGTATCTATTGTAATATTTCTGTGAGCAAAAAAAAATGAACTTTATGAAATTGTAAAAATGCAAAAGTCCTAAAGTATAATTCATGTTAGAGGAACTTGCCTTTCAAATTAGGAATTTAGGAAATGGATTTTAGAACAAAAACAAAAACAAGAACTGCATGAACTCTAAGTTCTGGAGTAGTTTCCTCATCATCTGCAGCCAATCTTTATCGTCTCTAAATTTGATCAGATATCTGGCCCATCTGCTAATTTCCAGTCTTTTCATACTGATTTCTCACTAATTAACAGAATTTTATTTCATATATTTCTTTGTTTATTTGTTAGACCTAGTTTCAAAACCCCAACAAACAATTGGGGAAAGAGACTGATTCTTTTTTTTTTTTTTGGTCTTTTATGTCTTTTTTTTAGGGCTGCACCCGCTGCATATGGAAGTTCCCAGGCTAGGGGTCAAATCAGACCTCTAGCTACTGGCCTAAGCCACGGCCACAGCAACTTGGGATCCGAGCTGTGTCTGTGACTTCACTATAGCTCACAGCAATGCCAGTTCCTTAACCCACTGAGCAGAGCCAGGGATTGAACCCACATCCTCATGGATACTAGTCAGGTTCATTAATTGCTGAGCCATGACAGGAACTCCCATGATTCTTTACAGGTAAAATATATAGATTTAATACTAGGACTTTAAAGTAACTAAAAACATGGAATGAAAATTTTTGTCACCACAAGGTGAAGAAAGCCATAAAATATTTCAACTCAGTCACTCCACTGCAATACCCTTTACACAGTGAAAATGAATTTTACATCATCGCAACATTATAAGACATACATCATAATATGATTGACACATTGTCTGACACTGAGGAATGAATAGAAGAAACAAGGGCATTTTAGCTATTGATGTGTATCTGCTCTGAGAAAAGAAACAAAATTATTGCAGTGTATGGAAGTTGAACTTCTTATTTAAATATCTAAGTTCCTATTAAATCTTTTCAGGCAAGTAGTGAATAAATTGATGAAAAAAAATAACACTTAAAATGTGATTTATGCATGCTATTAATTATTTCCAAGTAAAAGATGGTGAAAATTCTCTCTCCTCTCTCTCTCACATAGACATAGATTAGATAGAGATAGATAGAGAGATATAGATATAGATGTAGATATAAATCTATCGACAATTGAGCAATTATTCCACCAGTTTTTGTACTCAAAACAACTCAGTAATCATATAGATATTAAAAAAATCAAATAATAGTCTCACTTTGGTTCAGGTTCCTGAAATGTTCATGGGAAAAGGGAAGTTTCTTTACCATTAGTTTGCCATCTTCTGTCAGTGGGACTTGATAGAAGTAAGATTAAAGTCATCACTTGTATTGCGGACTAGGTGAAATGGCTCTTTTAAGTGAGCAAAGTAGAGCAAAGAGGTGGTACTTCAGCTCCTTAGTATGCCCTCTCTCTTCAAGAAATTGATGATTTGTGAAAAAAATAAAAGAGATGATTTCTTGTGTCTTTCTTGTGCTGCAAGGCCATCCTTCATCTTATTAAAATGTGCATATAATAATGCAAGATGTGATTGAATGTCACTCCTTTCGATCCCATTGATCACAGAGTGTCTGTTGGTCCCAGTGTAATTTGTCAAGGTAAGACACTTTAGTTTAAAGATGGAAGCAAATGAGCTCAGTCATCTCACAGTTCCCAAGGACAGAATCTGCTTTTTTCATTTTCTATACATGTTACTGCTCCTTGTAGTTATTGAGCCGAGTCCTCAATTAGCAATCTCTTGGGTTTGTTATTATATATGAAAGTCCCAGGTGACATAGCCATGAAAGAACTCCCAACTGGACTACAGCAGAACAACAGCAAAACTACTAACTAGCTTCATTTTAATACATATTTTATGGGCCAATTAAAAAATATGTAAAGCTATGTAATCTGTTACTATGAATTTGACATTTTGTTCTTGTTTTGTTTGCTTTAGGAATAAACACAAAAACTTCCATATTTACTCTCTAGCAGCCATCCTCATTGCTGAGTACTGACACCACACAATGTGTGAAATTTTACTTTAGATATATCGTGTTTATGAACAGAGAGTAGGAAGTGAACATAAGAGACACACAACATGATGACCAAGATCTTAGAAGGAAAAAGGCTTGAATCACAATTGCAGTGCATTCTATCTTTCACAGAAATGTTGGTTTTTCTTTTTAAGATTTCTGATAACTCTGGGTATTGGGAGGATTTTTTTCCAATTTACTGGTAGAAACAGAGGGGAAAGGATTATGCCAGAAAGAGTGGCTATTTTAGAACACTAAGGCTGTAAGTCTTAGGAATCTCCTTAGATGTATGCTTCACGAGCACAATATAGGACTCTAGTGGGTTTGGAGAGAGAATCTTTTAATTGATAGTGAGGTTTTTAGGCACTGAGCTTGAAAGCAGGGCCAGTGACACTTTGATCTCAAAAAGCCTCAAAAAAAGTCATGATGCTTTCAAATACAGTGACTGATTCTAATTAAATCTTTGGGCTTCCAAGGGAGATTTGCAACCAGCTCTGACTAAACACTGATGCTCAAATGCATTAAACTTTAAGGGACTGAAAGACTAAATAGAGTATTGATGTTGAGCTCCCATCCATTTTGAAGGAGTCCAAGAAAAGATATACTTGGTGAAGATATTGATGGGTATTTTAATGAATGTGAAAGGAAGTTTATGTTAAAAGAAAGAAGGAGTCTGGTGTTGCTGTGGCTCTGGTGTAGGCTAGTGGTTACAACTCCAATTCAACCCCTTGCCTGGGAACCACCACATGCCATGGGTGCGGCCCTAAAAAGACAAAAAATGATAATAATAACAAATAAATTTATTTTCCTCTTAATTATCTTTGTATAGTTTTCCTTTTTTCCTGTTTTTTTTTCATTTTTCTATGAATATTTTAAAGGATATTTCTTCATATGGGTACATACCCATTTTTGTCCATGTTAGTTTGTGTTTTGATTTTTTAAATTGCATTTTATTATGTATTTTTTCATTATTATGAAGTCAAATTAAAAATCTAATGTTTTGTTTTGAGATTTCATGTTACACTAAGTAGGTCAGCCTCAGCTTGAGATCATTCAATTACTCTATAACATTACTTTTCTAAGGTAGTTATGGATTCCCTACAAACTTTCAAGAGATGCTCCAACGTGAAATTAATTTATTCATTTTTATTTATTACTCTACATTTACTTTTATTCAGTTTCCAATTTGTACATATATTTTATTAAATAATATGTTTTTTACCAAATTATCTGGTATATCATCTTTGTCTTACATTAATTTTATAATATATTTTTGCATATCTCTCGACTTCCCATTCGGTTGCACTGATCTATCCAGGGACCAACGTCATAATTATAAATATTTTAACAATATAATAATATTTCTAAATGTTTTATGCATGGTCCCCCTTTGTTACTGTTCTCTTACAGAATTATTCTGGCTTTTATTACATATTAACACTTGAACCATAGAAGGAACTAATCTAATTCTATCCAAAAAATCCCTTGATATTTGTTTTGGTTTAAGTAGATTTATAAATTAACTTCGGTAGATTTTAAATATTTGTGAAGTTATGTCTTCCTGTACAAGAATGTGCTGAAATTTTCTCTCTGTTCAGTATTTTTGGGGGTAGATATTAGTAACATCAGTAACCTTAAGAGCTTCTTTGTTTTTTTGTAGATATTTGGTATATTTGATATTTTATTACAAGGTTTTAAGTTTTGTGCTATTGTATTATATTTAATTCTATAGGCTATTGTATATGGAATTATTTATTTGTCATAAATGCTAACTGATTCTGGTTTGAGTTCATGGTTTTTCAGAGGATCCTTCCAGTATATGTGAAGTATAAAGTGATATAACTATATATAGAATCTCGCACTTTACCAAATAACAAATGAAATGTTTTATTTCCTTTGTTCTTATCTATATTTCTTTTTTTCCTCTGTATTATTTAATAATTCCAGAGACCATGAAAAACTTATTCTATTAATGAGTCTCTTTTTTCTTAACAATAATGAAAATATTTCTTGTGAATCTTGTTTTGCTTTAACCTCCAGTTTTTTTTTGTTTTTGTTTTTTGTTTTTTAATGGAAGAAAATGTCCATCAGTTTCTTCCTGGTCCTCCCCAAGAATGGATGCTTTATTTTATCAAATGGATTTGATGTAGCTATTTAGCTGATAGCTTCTCCTCTGATTAGTTGATGTGGAGAGTAGGATTTCTAAAATGGAAAAATTCATTATTCCTAAAAGAAGTCATACAGGCTTGGTGTTTACTTTGGGGAAGTTTGTTTCTTTAATTATTCAAAGCTATTTGTATAGGTTTATAGCTTTTCTGATGACAGTTCTGGTAAACTCTCTTTTTCAATTAAATTATCCATCTAACCCATGTTTTCACATTTATTTGCATAGAATATTGCAATGAAATGAATCCTTAGAGTATAATTTGGTATTAAATTAGAATCCATCATTTCCCCTAACATTTTGAAATGATAAAATATATCATATGTATGATGCTCTATGATACAATTTTAAAGGCATAAAATGCATCATATAAAATGGATAATATATTCAAAATGTTAAAATTAAATAATACTTTTATGCAAACCTCATATTTAACCATGCTAAGAGTTAGATCATTGGCTTTCCTTATAAATCTGTTGAAGATACATGCTAAAGATTTATATGTAAAGGTTTCTCGAGGCTATATTACTGATAATTGAAATATTGTGTCAAAAGTGTGACTATCTTCAAATTTGCGAAGCCATGAAAAGCTGTACATTAAATCATTTGAAACAATGTAATTTCCAACCAGTAATGTGTAAGAGCTCGCGGAACTTAAAATTCTCACCGTTAATTGGAATGGACCAGATTCTTAATTTTTCCAATAAATTCACTGAAGATTATATTTCATTGTTATTTCAGTTGTTCTTTCCATGATTACTGAAAAAATTGAGTTCCCATTAATATTTCAACTATATAAATATAACTTTTGATGTAATATCTGTTTAAAAGCTTCTAACATTTTTCTAATAGGTTGTCTCTATATTATTGATTTGGAGGTATTCTTCACTAATGCTAGAGACCAGGTTTGTTTTGTTTTGTTTGTTTTTATGAATTTTAAGTATTCTAAATTATACCTCTTACTATATGCCTTTTTTCTCTCTTTTTATTGCAGCTCTTTTTTGGCTGCACTTGCAGCATATGGAAGTTCCCGACCAAGGGTTTGAACCTGAACTACAGCAGCAACCACAGTGACAACACTGGACCCTTACCCACTGGGGCATCAGCGAACTCCTCAAGTGTTTTTTAACAAGCAAAACTTCTTAAGTATAGTTGAATGTGCTATTTAAATATGGTTAGTACTTTAATATTTTAAGAACATATTTTGTGTCTGAGAATAGAAAGATATTTTACTAAGTTATCCTTAAAGTCTTTATAAATTTGTTAACCTTCAAACTTTCATCATCAAGGAACTACTTTTGTAAATAGTGTGAGATAGAGGTAAATTTTATTTTTATCCCAAATGGATACTTAATTTCCTAACAATTATTGAAATTCATGGTCATTTCCATTAATCCAAAAAAACCCCACATCTCTCATATGTCAAATATTAGTATGTGTGTGGATCTATTTCTTGGTTCTATATTCTAATATACTGGCCTTTTGGTCTACCTCTAGAATATAATTTCTTTCTTTGAAACACTATGGATTTATAACAAGTCTTGATTCCAGGCACAATGGCCTCCCTAATTTTTTTTCTTCTTCAACATGGCCCTGAATCTTTGAATTTTTATATAAATTTATAACAGTTGCCAATTTACACACACACACGCACACACACAGGCTTATATGTGCACACAAATTCTCCTGATTTAATTAGAACTGCATCAATATACAGAAAAAATAGGTAAAATTTAACTATTTCCTGTAAAGTATTTTAAGATATAAAACACATGATTATTTCTAGAAATCTCTTTTCTGTGAAACAATCACTCAGTAAAAACCAAAGAGGTATGGGCAAAATGGGGACTGGGAAGAAAACACTCAAAAAATCATCAGCGTTATATAAAAATATAGTGGAAAATAGTAGCATAAGTTTACATATGCCATATGCTTAAAAATACAAACCATAGTAAATATGTTACTTTAACTTGAAAAACACTTGAAGATTACTTGCAGAAGTGGGCATTAGAATTGTGGCAGATTAAGGGTTATTGTGAAGTGGTGGAAGTTGGGTCATCTGAAATTAGATGGAAAATTATAAACACTAGATTCAGATGAGTGTAGTTTGTAGTCTACTTGATAAATTGATTACATTCTTGTTTGTTCCTGATCAAACATGAAAAAAAAATTAGTAGTTGTTCAATAAATGTATGTCTAAAGTAGGTTTGTGGTTTGTCAAAAAGCTCACTGTTTATGCTTTTTTTTCACAAAGTTTTACGATTTGGGATATTGCATTTAAGTCATTAATCCATTTTCAGTTTATTTTGGTATGTAGTGGAAAAAAGTGGTCTAGTTTCATTCTTTCGCTTGTAGCTGTCCAGGCTTCTTAACACAATTTTTTGAAAAGAATGTCTTTTCCCTGTTGTATATAAGGCTGTTTCTTCCTGGGCACTCTATCCTATTCCATTGACCCATGTGCCTGTTTTGTCTGTGTTAGTATCATACAGGTTTTTTGTTTGTTTGTTTGTTTTTGCCACTTCCATGGCATGCAGAAGTCTCTGGAGTGTGGATCAAACTTGGGCCACAGTGGTGACCTGAGCTACAGTGGTGACAATGCCAGACTTTTAACCTACTGAGACACTAGGGAACTCCCTATCATAGTTTTGATTACTGTAGATTTGTAGTGTAGTTTGATTTCCAGGAGCATGATACCTCTAGTTTCATCCTTCTTTCTCAAGATTGCTTTGGCTATTCAAGTTCTTTTGCGGTACCATATAAATGTTAGGATTATGTGTTTTAATTTTGTGAAATATGCCATGACTATTTTATACAGATTGCATTGAATTTATAGATTGCTTTTGGTAGTATGGAAATTTTAACAATATTGTTTTGTCCAATCAAGAACATGGTAATATGTTTCCATTTATTTGTGTTCAATGTCTTATAGTGTTAGAGTACAGGTCTTTTACCTTTTACTTCCCTGGTAAAATTTATCATTTTATTATTATTATTACTGTTTATTTATTTATTTATTTTGCTTTTTTAGGCCCGCATTGCAGCGTATGGAGGTTCCCAGGCCAGGGGGTCGAATTGGAGCTACACATGCCAGACTATATCACAGCCACAGTAACATGGGATATGTCACGTCTGTGACCTACACCACAGCTCACAGCAATGCCAGATCCCTAACCCATTGAGCAAGGCCAGGGATCAAACCTGCAATCTCATGGTTATTAGTCAGATTCGTTTCCACTGCAGCACAATGGGAACTCCTCATTTTATTGTTTTGAAGCAGTGCTAAATGGCACTGTTTTCTTAATTTCTCTGTCTGAGAGTTTGCAATTAGTATACAGAAATGCAATAGATTTTGTATCCTGAAACTTTACTGAATTCATTTATTAGTTTAGTCATTTTGGGAGGTAGTCTTTAGGGTTTTCTATATATAGTATCATGTCATCTGCAAAGAGTGACAGTTTTACTTCTTCCTTTCCAAGTTGGATGGCTTTTATTTCTTCTTCACGTCTGATTGCTGTGATGAGGACTTCCAACATCATGTTGAATAAAAGTGTCAAAGTGCGAACATCCTTTTCTTGTACCTGATCTTAGAGGAAAAGCTGTCAGATGCTTTGGTTGGTTGGTTGTTTTCCATTGAGTATGATGTTAACTGTAAGTTTGTCATATCATATATGATCTTTTTCTGTTGAAGTATGTAACCTCTATGCACCTTTTGGTGAACTATTTTCTCATAAAAGGATCTTGACTTTTTCAAATGCTTTTTTTTTAAATATGAGATAATTATATAATTTCTTATCCATTTTGTTAATGTAATGGATCATACTGATTGATATGTGGATATTGAACTCTGCCTGTACATCTAGAATTAAGTCCAACTTGATCACGGTATATGATTCTTTTTATGTATTACTGATTTTGGCTTGCTGATATTTTTGAATATTGTTGTATTCCATTTTTATATAATCCTCAGTCTCACTGTTAAGTTATAGATAATTACACATCAATATACCTTTGCAGATTTAACACTTATCACCAATCTTTTTATAAAACTGCATAATAAAATTTCTTGTTCATCCTTTGAATAACACTGACGATCTGGTTGCTGTTGGTTTATAGCATCTTTTTCTATTTTTATGTGTATAAATCCTACTTATTATACAAAGTTTAGCTCATATGCCATCTCCCTTATACAATTTCCTCAAGCCAAATAGAGGGGGAAGTGAATCCAACAAATATTTCTTAATTTCTATGTGCTAAATATTGTGCCATGCACCTTCATATAATTGATCACATTTCAAAACAACCATTCAAGTTAGATATTTTTTCTTTCTCCTTCTTCTCCTGCTTTCTCTTCTTTTCCCTCCTTTCCTTCCCCTTCTTCCTCTCCTCTCCTCCTCCTTTTCTTCTTCTTCCTCTTCTCCTTATTCTTTCTTGAGTCAAATTATCCTCAGATAAATTAATCTCATTTATATTTGCAAAAAGCAACACATGGTTAGGGCTGCTTTTAAACACAGATATTTAATTATACAGTCTTGCTTTCTCTATTTCTTTGCATGCTCTCTATTTTCTGAAAATTTCTATTTTAACTTTAGACTTTTCTGTATTATGTTATGAAATCGTTGTAACTATAACCATTTGCATTCATATCTTAAATTTGGCTCTTAAGGGAACAATCTTATTTTCTCAGTATCTCTCCATGTGCTCTTAGTGGGTACCAGATAAGGCATCATGCAGCATCTCCACCAACATTATCACTGCTACCATTGTTCTTCAGCTTGATTGGCTTTTTCCTTTGGCATAGTCAAAGTTATGTTATAACAGTGCTCAAGAGTTGACCCAGCTATGTTTGGTGATTAAATGCTTTTACATTGAAAATTTGAATTCAATAAAATACAGAAAACATTTATATTTAAATTGGCATTTTAAATGTAAATGTTTTCAACATGTATAACAAAATCTAACATCTACATTTGAGATTTTATTATTTTAAAAGAAGGAAAAGAGATGTAAGTTCTTTATATTTTTCAAAAAGGTACACTGAAATGAGAAAACAATAGATTATAGCTGAGGCTACGGCTGTAGCACTTGGAATTTAAATCAGAGGGGCAACTTGAAATGAAAATCTCAGATAGCTCTGTGACTTGCTTGCAGCATCAGCCTGACCTCAACGTAAATGGTTCTTTGAATGGTGGATACAAATGAGAAAACTTTTAGACAAGTGAAGAAAACACAACTTTTACCTAGAAGAAGATTGCCCCTGGGCATACATTTAAATCTTTTGAAAGCTATACCTGTCTACTGTTTATGGAACATTGTAAGAGATGTGCCTCAGCCATTCTTGTGCCTGCTTTTAATAGATATTACTCTGCCAGAGGGAGGACGTATTTGTATATACTGGTTTTAAGTAGGGTCAGGTCAAATTTGAATTTGTTGTAATAGCATTGTTATGTGCTTTATCTGGCAGAGAGAGAAGATAATATCTATATGAGAAAAAATTCTGAATTGCTGCTCACCTATTTGTTGCAGAACCCAGTTATTCAGAATTGGGAAATAATTCTGCCTTACAGACAAGTAGAATAAAGTGCAGTATATAACCTTGGTTGGAGAATCATATGATACTAATTACAACACAATTAAAATAAATATCCAGTTATATACAAGTCAATGAAAAATATTTGCAACTAACTTAATTTATAAAAAAATCAAGAAAGTAAACTAATATTATTAGGCACCAGTAATATTCCGGGCACTTTACATGTATTAAATTAACTTACTATTCTCATAACACCAAGATATGATTTGACCTTACTTTACTAATGTTATCGCTGAGAGTAACAGAATGTTTGACTTACAGGGAGTTCCCCTTGTAGCGCATCGGAAATGAATCTGACTAGTATCCATGAGAATGGGGGTTCGATCCCTGGCCTTGCTCAGTGGGTCAGGGATCTGGCATTGCCATGAACTGTGGTGTAGGTTGTACATGCAGCTTGGATCCCAAGTTGCTGTGGTGTAGGCCAGCGGCAACAGCACTGATTCGACCCCTAGCCTGGGAATTTCCAGATACTGTGGGTGGGGTCCGAAAAAGCCAAAAAAAGAATGTTAAACTTATGAATAATAACAGTGTATCAAAGACTTAACATTCAAAGTGTTGGCTCTTCTCAGAATTGAAAACAAAAGAAAAAAAGCTAGAAACTCTAAAATAAGAGCTTGCAACTCTAAAACAAGAGCTTGCAACTCTGAAAAGAATCAGATATGGAATTAGGAATTAGGTTTTGGCCTCATAGCTGACCTTGAGCTTTAACCTCATTTGACAGAAATCCAGTTTCATTATATGTATAATTAAGGAAAGGTTAGTTCATATATTCAACATGGTTGTACATGCATTATATATTTTTATGAGAAAAATATGACTGCTCCTATTTTTACAATTGTAAGGAATAAGGCTTAGAAAGTTCATGGGACTGAAAAAGTATAGCCAGTCAGCCCTAGAATAAGGTTTCCAAACCACTTATGTGAGAGAGTAAGAGCCACATTATTTATAGTACATTTTTGTTCCTATCCACGGTAATCAGGATCTTTCTGATTGCTTATGCAACATGGAGAGTACGTCATGTCAGCATGATTTTGGTAGCCAAGCAGCAGATATATAGTCAGACATGTTTGGTTTTAATCTAGTGCTACTGGTATGAAAACAAGCAGCTGTTTTAGGAATTCCAAGAAGCTGAGGTAATGGCAGTCACCTAAATCCTAACATCTTCACATAGCTAATAAAATCACGATTAATCAATGAGCAAACCAAATAAAATTACAAAAATCCCACATTTTTTGCTGAAAAAAAATAGAGAAAAAAAAAGCACACATATAAGGTATTTTATGAAGGCATGGGCAGCGAATAAAAGCAGGCATATTCAAAGAGGGGTTGACTTAAAACAGGAATGAAGCAAGATGGTTTCCCGGTTTTATTTTTTATTTTTTGTTGAAATTCTTAGGGGAAGCCATAGTCAGAACTGTACAGGGCCCTAAATTCTGAATAGAAAAACCAATCTGTGCCGAAAGCAAAGACCCCAAAGCAAGACTTGGAATATCCACAGTGGCTAGAAAGTAAGAGAAAAGGGAATGTAACTTTCTTATCCTAAGGTTTATATGGGTTTTTACACATTTTAGGATTGCTATAAATTCTGCATGAAGGAGACAGACAAATCACAACCCAGATGAGAATAAAACAAATGAACTGAGATTTGAGAAGACATCCAAGTAAGAATTTATAATTTGAGTGTGAACAACTTGATTGCCTACCAAAACACACACAAAAAATCAAACTCTGGTAGGATATAAGAAAATCCAGAATCTTCATTATATAACATTCACCATGTACAGCATACAATATGAAGAACAAGGAGAGTGTGACCTGAGGTGATCTAGATGTTGGAATTAGCAGCAAGTATTTTAAATCAGTCAGTATAATCATGCTCAAATTATAAAGGAAAATGTGCTTTCAATATATGGAAACATAGGAAACCTCAACAGATTAATATGAATTATTAAAAATAACAAAATGAATATTGTGCAACTGAAAAATAGGCAACATTTCTGATAAAAACTTTTAATGGATGAGACTAGCAACATAGTAAATATGGCAGAGAAAAGAATCAATCTACCTCAAAAGAGATCAGCAAAAACCATTCAACCTGAACCAGAGAGAGAGAGGAAGTAAAAAAGACTATTAAAAAACTATAATAAGGAAACCAAGACTCAGAACCTATGTGAGAATATCAAACCGAAGGTCTAATATATGTGCAATTTTACCCAAGTAAGAGAACAGGAAGAATAGGTGAAGAAACAATGGTAGAACATTATCCAAATTTTAGTGAAAGAAATAAATGTATTGATTTAAGAAGCTCAGCAAACTGAGGCAGCATGAATATTTCATTTTATCTAGTTGAAGTTTTGTCTTCATCGTCTCCCATGTAAACTCCAAACTGATTTTTCCCATTTCTTTCCCAGTTCTCATTGGCTACAATTTCCTTCCAACTGAATTCCTAAATAACAAATTTTACGTGTTAAAATTTCCATGGCTCTAGCTGACTTGATATTTTTTATCTTTTTGGGGGGCCGAGTTTATTATTATTATTTTTCGAACTTGCACCCATGGGATACTGCAGAGACTTAACTACCAACTATGTTTTCTCTTGAACCATTTTCCCCCAACCTGTTAAAGTCAGATATAATTCTCAAAATTTCAGTAGGTCTAAAACATTCAGATTTTTTTCAGGCTAATCAATACCAATAGAAAAATAATTTGCATAATACTCAAGACTCTTCTGTGAAGAGTCCGTAGCCTGTGAAGATAATTCCCTAGAGAGAATTTCAGCTTTAAATGATATTGCTGTAGAAAATGCCACTTACGAATGCAAGAGTAAAGCAGAAAATAAGAAGAGCTGAAACATAACAGAAAATGTCAATTTTTTGCAAAAGAGACTTCCAAGTTAGTTTTCCCTCACAAATCCTAAAAGTACTTTAAGAAAATAGGATTAAGTAAATTTAATGATTTCAGGAATTATATATTTATAATTATCTGATAAAAATATACCCCCAGAAATGTAAGTACAGTTTTTATACTTCTTTGAAAAATGACTTTCCTCCTCTATGGGTTTATTAGACATTTTTTCTCATATGCATATGGACTTTTATCTCACCAAGAGAAAATGGATTTCTTTTTTGTATGCAAGAAATGTGGTTGTTATTTAGCATAGCCCTGGCTGTGGCCAATTAGTAAACATAAAAGAGGTATTTTAAAAGGGCTGCATTTCTATCAAAGAGATCCTTTTGGGAAACTCCAAGTTCCCCAGGAGTGTGAATCTGGGTCATTTGAGAGTGCAGAATATGTGCTTGTTCATTCTGTCAAAGATAAAAGTCGCTGCAGGAAAAATCCAAATGACAGAACATGGGAAAAAGGACTAACAGTAGCCAAAATAGTGTAGGAATCACCGGGTCTTGCCTACAAAAGAGGACATGCGTGGCCCAGTAATGTCCTGAAGGGAACACAAAAGCACAGGTTGTGAGATCTAAAGAAAGATAAATATTTGAGATGTGAGAAAGAGGGTGCTTCAATCCACTCCTTTCCAAATTAAATGCTTCTCCCTTTCCTTTTAATTATCCCACATCAAGAAGCAACAGAATGGTATGGTGGATGAGCATGCAATTTTTAGTCAGGAAATACAGACATGAATTCATCTGTAGTAATCTTGCCAATTTGGGCAAATTGCCTGACATTTCTAAGTTCCAGTTTCCTGATCTATCAATAAAGAAAAGACCAATTTTTCCAGCTCGTAAGGCTGTTCTCATAATGTATGTGATTTTGCCAACTATGTGTATAGTTTTCTTTTTTTTTTTAAATATAAACCATGTGCCATGTCCACTTTTATTCCTTTTTTTTTTTTTTTGACAACCCCAGGATATCTACCTACTCCGAGACTTCTGAAATGCTGAGAGACAAAGTATTTCTTTTCTGCTTTGGCAAGTAAATATCTAAATATCAGTAAGTCACTTTGGTCAAAATGCTAAAGGAAGGATTCAATGACCTTTTCATTTACTCCCAAGAAACTGGGAAATCTTTGCCCTATGGATACGTGATCAAATAATAAACAGAAAAAATTCAGGAAAAATGTATTAAAGGCAAGCAGTAATTACTAAAAATATCATGGCACCATTCTGTATTTTGTGATTGCTACGGTATTTGTCAGCCTTTAAAATTTAAAAATTGTTTTAATGTTTTTCTCATTGATAATAATTCATATCCTATATCTAATATGGTACTTATAGTTTGTATTAGACTCAAACAGCAATCATCTTATGGGAGAAACAAGAGTTGCTTTTGGGGAGAAATAGAACTCTTCTTTGACCCGGGGAAAATCCATTATCTTCTCTGATCACTTATGTTCTCAGTAAAATTGCAAAATAGTCCCTTCTCACTTTATAGGTTTGATGTCTGAATATTGGAAAAAAAGTGAATGAAAACATCAATGTGTTGAGTACGTGTTAATTATAATTTATAATGAGGCTTAATTTCAAATCTCTGGTTTAATTAATTTAGAACATTAGCAGAAAGTCACGGATGTACAGGGAAGCTCATTGCCACATGTCAAAACGATGAAATGCTCTTTTATTTTAAGATGACTCTAATGCCTCACTTGCTGGGAGATAAGAATCATGAGCTTATTTTGTAATACTGCACTGATGATATTTCCTCTATACTCTCTGTATTCATTGACATGGACGTGAGAGACAGATAGGGCAGGAATTATGTAGTCTAAGGTCAAAGAGAGTAAATGTGAGGAAGGGTGTGGATTCAGTGTCTTCTAACCTTAATCATCAATCTTGACTATTGGCAAAGAGATTTTGTATATTCAAATAAGATGTCATCGGAAAAGCTTTCAAATGTCCTTCCTATGCAGGATTTGTGACACTGAGTAACTCCTTAAGACTCGATAGCAGAAACTTCACCAATAGCAACGCTCCATTTCCTCCCTGTCCTCATGAGACTCCATTCCCCAGCAGCCCAGACGATATTCAAAAGCACTAATCATAATATATTACGTCTTTGTGTTATTTAAATTTTTTGAAGTATTTTTTGTTGGTTTGTTTGTTTGTTTATTTATCTTTTTAGGGCTCCACCTGCAGCATGTGGAAGATCCCAGGCTAGGGGTCAAATCAAACTGCACCTACAGGCCTATGCCACAGCCACAGAAATGCCAGGTCCAAGCCACATCTGTGACTTACATTGCAGCTCACCTTAACCCACTGCATGAGGCCAGGGATCAAACCCACATCCTCACAGACACTATATTGGGTTCTTAACCCACTGAGATACAATGGGAACTCCCCTTCTTTGTTTTGTTTAGACACACAATTCTACAACTGCATTTCATGGCTCTTTGAATGAAAACTTTCAAAGCCCCTTTGTGATCCAGTTTCTCTTTACTTCTCCATTTATCACATCTCACAACCGGATCATTTACTCCCTGGCCACTTCAGCTTCTTCCCACCCCCCCTTTTTTTTTCTACATCTAGGACTTTGCATTAGTCCTTTTTTTTTTTTTTAACCTAGAAATATTCCGTCTTAGCAGTTCATAAGGCTAATCCATCCTCATGTTCAGATACCAATGTAATTCTTTCAAGGGTGTCATCACACATTAGTGTTGCTAAAGTGCCCACTCCATTTGTTAACCAGTTTATTTTCTGCACAAAACATAACTTAAGAAGTAATGATCTCATCTGTCTCTTTACTTTTTTTGTATGAAATATCTCACCAAATGGAACATGAGCTTCAAGAGGTTAGGGGCTATTTGTCTTTTCATCACTGCTCTGAAATAAGTATTTGAACAGTGACTTATATATATTTTTTTCAGTAAACATTTACTGAATATTTATTAGTGCCAGACACTGGTCTATGCAGTGTTGGGGATATAGTAATGAAGAAACCAAACAAAAATCCCTGTCTTCGTGGAGCTCACATTCTAATAACGTATTAGGCATTTCCTCAGAGGAAAAGCTATTGACAGTATTTTATGAAATGTTACATGGCATAAATCAGTTTATTTTCTTTTTTTTAAGGGCTTACTTTGATTATTTAATGATGTTATCTTTTTTTCTTTAGAATCTGTTTTTTTTTTTTACTCAATGAATTTTATTAACTTTATAGTTGTGCAATGATCATTACAACCAAATTTTAGAGCACTTCCATTGCAAACCCCCAGCCCATCCTCCCACCCCCCAACCTGTCTCCTTGGGAAACCACAAGTTTTTCAAAGTCTGTGAGTCAGTTTCTGTTCTGCAACGAAGTTCATTGTGTCCTTTTTTTAGAGTCCACATGTAAGTGATAGCATACGAAGTTGGTGTGTCACTGTTTGACTAACTTCACTTAGCATGATAATTTCTAGGGCCATCCATGTTGCTGCAAATGTTATTTCTTTCCTTTTAATAGCTAGGTAATATTCCATTGTGTACGTGTACCACAAATTTATCCACTCCTCTACTGATGGACATTTAGGTTGTTTCCTTGTCTTGGCTATTGCATATAGTGCTGCAATGAAGATTGGAGTACATGGATCTTTTTGAGCCATGGTTTTCTCTGCATAGATGCCCAGGAGTGGGATTGCTGGATCAAATGGTAATTCTATTTTTAGTTTTCTAAGTAATCTCCATACTGTTCTCCACAGAGGTTGCACCAATTTATATTCCCACCAACAGTGTAATAGGGTTCCCTTTTACCCACACCCTCTCCAGAATTTATTTGCAGACTTTTTATGATGGCCATGCTGGCTGGTGTAAGGTGCTACCTCACAGTGGTTTTGATTTGCATTTCTCTAATAATTAGTCATGTTGAACATCCTTTCATATATTTTTAGGCCATCTGTATGTCTTCTTTGGACAATTGTCCATTTAGATTTTTTGATGGTTTTTTTTTTTTTTTTTTTGGTATTGAGCTGCAGGAGGTGTTTATAAATTTTGGAGATTAATCCCTTGTCAGTCGATTCATTTGCAAATATTTCTCCCATTCTGTGTGTTGTTTTTTTGTTTTGTTTAGGGTTTCCTTTGCTGTGCATAAATTTTTAAGTTTAATTAGGAACTATTTGTTTATTTTTATTTTTGTTTTTGTCTTTTGTCCTTTTTAGGGCTGCGCCCGCGGCAAACAGAGGTTCCCAGGCTAGGGGTCTAATTGGAGCTGTAGCCACCAGCCTATGCCAGAGCCACAGCAACGCCAGATCCTAGCTGCATCTGCGACCTAAACCACAGCTCACAGCAACACTGGATCCTTAACCCACTGAGCGAGGCCAGGGATCGAACCCGCAACTTCATGGTTCCTAGTCAGGTTCCTTTCCGCTATGCCACAACGGGAACTCCTATTTTTGTTTTTATTGTAATTACTCTAGGAGGTAGAACTGAGAAGTCATTGCTGTGGCTTATGTCAGAGAGTGTTCAGTCTATGTTTTCCTCTAAGAATTTTATAGTATCTGGTCTTATATTTAGGACTTTAATCCATTTTGAGTTGATTTTTGTGATGGTGTTAGGAAGTGTTCTAATTTCATTATTTTACATGTAGCTGTCCAGTTTTCCCAGCACCACTGATTGAAGGGACCATCCTTTCTTCATTATATATTCTTGCCTCCTTTGTTATAGATTAGTTGACTGTAGGTGCATGGGTTTAATTCTAGGCTTTCTATCCTGTTCCACTGATCTGTATGTTTCTGTCTTTGTGCCGGTACCATATGGTCTCGATGACTGTAATATTTTAACTTCCTAATACATAATTGTTAAATTGAGAATAAGTGAATTGCACTTGCATTAATATTTCTTTATTATCAATTTTTTGCACTAAAGAATAAGCATCAATTTGTATATGATATAGAGGACAATGGTTATAGGAGAGAGTGATTTAAATATCATGTTAAAAATAGAAAATAAACTTTCAGTAACATGATAAGAGTAGATTTGGCATGAAATAGTGCAATAATCACTTTTCACATTTGGCTTCCCTAACTAGTCTAGCTAATTGTCTCCACCTGTAAGCATCCCTAGCTTTTGGCGAATATACATCTCATTTGACATTGGCACAAACTCTCTTGTGAAATGGAATGCAACAACTCAAACTGCTCTTTTGTTTATAATTTTTCATATTTACAAGAAAATGTGATATATGCAGATCTTGACTCTCATAAACTATTTTAACCTTCCGTACAGTGCCGAGATATAGACAGGACCAATTACTGAGTAGTAAACCCTAACTACATCGATGGATGTTTATGTATTTCTTTGGTTAAAGAGGCATTTGCAATTTTCTTGGGGACTTTCCCTCATTTCTTTCCATCATAGAATCTCTTCAAAGAAAAATAATTTTCATTTTTAGGTATATCCCAGAATCTTCTTTTCCTTCTTTTTTTCTTTTTTCTTTTTTTTTCCTTTTACAGCCGCACTTGTGGCATATGAAAGTTCTTGAGCTAAGGTCAAATCGGAGCTGTAGCTGCAGTCTTGGCAACACTGCAGTTCCTAGCAGCATCTGCGACCTACACGGCTTGTGGCAATGCTGTATCTTTAACCCACTGAGCAAGGCCAGTGATCAAACCAGATTCTTCATGGATACCATGTCATGTTCTTAACCTGCTGAGCCACAATGAGAATGCCCTCTAGTCCTTCTTTTCTGGTGTAAAAACTAAAAAGAAAAAAGAAAAAAAAAGGAAAAGAAGATAACAGAGTTTTTCACTTGGCAAACATATTTCGAATCACACTAGACATTGTGCTAGACTTCAGAGATGATAAAGCAGGGAACAAACAGAAGAATTCCCTATTGGAATATCCATCACAGCCTGGAGATACAAAAGAAGCAAGTTAACACATAAATGAAATAAACAGATTTTTTTTTATGTATTTTGAAAGCAAACCTGAAATGATTCCTGTTGCTGAGCTGATGGATAGGGATGAATCCAGGCTTTAATCAAATAATCCCACAAGGAAGTCAAGTTGGCTTGTATAATAAAGACTGACCTAGAAGAAAAAAAAAATGTCATATGAGGACGGAGTTTGTGAGCTAGTTTATGGGATCTGGGATAGGGTGGTTTTGATTAGCTGCTGGGTTAATAAGCTACATCAAAGACAGGACACGGAGTACATATTTCTGAGTTGTACAGTATAATGGTAAATACACATATATTTTTTTTCTCTAGAGACAGCCATAAAGACTTAATATCACTGTTGCAGCAGTGATATTCTATTGATATGGCACAAAGCCTAAATGGGTAACACTGAGTAAGTTCATGCTTGGTGTAGTGGCTGATAGGAAATAGTTAATAAATCATTGCTCCTTCCCTTTTTTCCTTCCCCTGGATTTACCTGTGACTTAAACAACCATTATTCCTCATAGTTAAGAGCTGGCTAAGCCATGTCATGGAATCATTGTCCACTCTTCCTGCCTACCAGCTGGCATTTCTTTTTCCCTTGTTGACATCTTCCCACCTCCTCATTCCCACTCTCCTTTCTTCGTAACATTTATTAAGCTCTTACAATGGACGAAACAGCATAAATTCCCAGGAACATTAAAATATTAACTGGAATTTCATTATGGCTCTTACTTTTGAAACTTCATTTAACGTAACAATGTCCTGATATTCTCTCAGATGTCCTTGTTACATCTGCTGTGAATCGTGCAGTTTGCTGTGCTTTCTCATAGCAAAGCTAGCTTGGTAAGTCTGTAATTTCTAATCATAATCACCTTGTAATCATTTTTTTCATCCTTTATAAAGGTGAATGTAGTATTGACCTTATTTCCTCCTTGGTTTCATATTTTATGGATTTTTCAATATATCCTCAGGGGCCCTTCCCTTCCTCAAAACTGAATATTTACAACTGAACATTGAAGCACTGTGATCTCTTTATAAATGTTCATGGGTGGGGTAGGGAGATAGAAGAAAGAAAGACGTAATTTAATAAGCTCTGACAATATCGTAGGAAGTAAACTGAAAACTCTACATATGTATGTATGTATTTCATCTTTAGAGCAACACAATTTTACAGATGATGAAATGGAGGTGTGGGAAGATTAGGTAATAATGAATTAAATGTTAAGGATCAAGTTAGTTTTTAAAAGGAAAGCTAAGGAATTCTAATTCTGAAGTGAGTGAGAGTATGCTAAGGAAAGTGATTTATTAAGACTATCAGTAAAAATGTTTTCAGAACCCACTAAGAGGAAAGAGAAAAAGAGGCAACAAATGCCAACTTGCTAAATGAACCTAAATTTCAGTAAGCTGTGCTATAGCTTTTAGCTGAAGGCTTTCTGTATTTACTCATTTCCTAAATGTTTTCGGCCCCTCAATGACTGTTGGTCTGGCTCTACACGCTGAGCATTGAGGTACAGAGGTGACAACGGCAAGCCCTTGCTCCCTTCAGTCTTAGGTCTAGACAAGTCAACCCAATGTGTGACAACCACAAGTTTTTTTCATCATATTGAATCTACAAGAATTGCCAGATTTCCAGGTGGGTGTGAAGCTCACCATCGCGATAGAGGTGACAGCAAACGGATGCTGAGGAGCAAGTACCCTCCCCCACCCCCCAGGGGAGACTGATGCGGTGCTCAGGAACACAGGAGGTTTCCCAAAGTACATAAAGTCGGTGGCATTGACTGGCCCCAGTTCTTTTTGTTCTGTTACCATGAATAAAAGAAAATAAACTTCATAAGAATCTGGGGGAAAAAATAAAGTTAATTTCCCAATCTCTGCTCCCACTTTGCAAAGAACAAGTGTTGTTCTGTTAACTAGATTTAAATAAATATTACCAATTTTAATAGTTTTTTGTGTAAGTTCCCGTCATGGCTCAGTGGTTAACAAGTCCGACTAGGAACCATGAGGTTGCAGGTTTGATCCCTGGCCTTGCTCATTGGGTTAAGAATCCGGCGTTGCTGTGAGCTGTGGTGTAGGTCGCAGACACGGCTCGGATCCCACGTTGCTGTGGCTCTGGTGTAGGCCGGCGGCTACAGCTCTGATTCGACCCCTAGCCTGGGAACCTCCATATGCTGCGGGAGCAGCCCTGAAAAGGCAAAAAGACAAAAAAAGAAATAGTTTGTTGTAATCATTCCCTCATAAATTGAAAATAAGAACCTAGTTTATACCTTACATTATGTTCAGTCCTAAGGGGAAGTCAAATGGTAATATGAGGTATATTTTTGCGTTCCTGAGGTATCCCATCTCAATCTTCTGCCTTTAAAGGCAATCTTGTTAAAAGAAAAAAAGTTTCAGTGTGTGGAGTTCTCTTTTAGCACAACAGGTTGAAGATCCCTCATTTGTTCCTGGAACTTCTACATGCCTTAGGCATGGCCTGGGAAGTGTGTGTGTGTGTGTGTGTGTGTGTGTGTGTGTGTGTAGTGCTTCATTGTGATGACTTTAAGAAATATGGCCCCCTTAAACTATTTCAATGCTTCCTTGAAATTCTTAACAATATATAAATAAATGCACAGTGCAGCAGCCAAAGCACTATATAGGAAGTAGGTATAATGGTGTTTAAGCAATTGATTTATCCCTATGTATCTAAGTACTTTAAACCATGTAATCTCTCCAAGCTTTGTTTTCCTTATCTCTAAAGTGAAAATATTTTTACTGGATGGTATCAAAGTTTTCTCTGAGTCTAATTAAATTTTCTGTTATATCTAAATTTGATCCTATAAGCTTCAACTTAGGCTAAGGCCTCATATTAGTTTCTCAACAGAAATATGGGACAGATTATTTTTCCTTTTAAAATTACAACCTGGAGTTCCCGTCGTGGCGCAGTGGTTGACGAATCCGACTAGGAACCATGAGGTTGCGGGTTCGGTCCCTGCCCTTGCTCAGTGGGTTAACGATCCGGCATTGCCGGGAGCTGTGGTGTAGGTTGCAGACGCGGCTCGGATCCCGCGTTGCTGTGGCTCTGGTGTAGGCCGGTGGCAACAGCTCCGATTCAACCCCTAGCCTGGGAACCTCCATATGCCGCGGGAGTGGCCCAAGAAATAGCAACAACAACAACAACAAAAAGACAAAAGACAAAAAAAAAAAAAAAAAAAGAGTTGAAATTCCAATTCCTTATAGAAAAATTTCTCCTTAAAATTACAAAAATTTTAGGCATTATACCAAGTAAATATGTAGGACACAACTGAGTCTAAATTCAGCTTGAACTTGTTATTAAGGTTTTTGCTATGACTATTACCTATTTCTTCTGTTTTTTTGTTTTTTTTTTTTTCCCTGAGATTTGGCAACATCAACTAGTTGGAGTCAACTGTAAAGTTCTTGACTCTAGGATAAATTTATAAGCTAGATTAAAAATAGCATTTGAAATGAAAGTTACTTGTTAAGTATAAGCATCAATTAAAAAAGAATCTGGATACAAAACAAAAGTTAAAATCATCAAGGAAAAATAAGAAAAGCATGGAATATATACAGAAACAAATAAACCTAACTATATTTCACATGAATAATGTAACTACACTACAAAAAAAATCTATGTAGCATTAAAACAATGTTTTAGCTACAAAATTTCATGCTAGATGCATAGTAATTGTAGGGTACTTCGTTAACAAATTTGGTTTTTTTTCAGTGTTTTAAATTTCTCAATGAATTGAGTCTTCTGAAACACTTTGTATATTCTAGGACTGAGAGTAGATATATACTGTGGGTAAAAGAATTAGATTTCTCACTGTTGGAGAAAGGAGTAACAAATGTTGAAATAAAAGCTAGAATAAAACCGTGATACTGAAATGAAGTTAAAGCAATTAATATGAATTCATGATTTTCAACATAAGTAGGTGGGTAATTAAAATATAAATACACATATACATAGCATACACTATACAAATAATATATATATGTATATATATATATATATATATATATATATAGAGAGAGAGAGAGAGAGAGAGCTGTAGAAGAACTTTTATCCCCTAATTTTAACTTCCACTGATGTTCCTTGCCTGAATTGTTACTATAAGGTTGAAAAATGATGATTTCCTAGTTCTATCATCTGTTCCATATTTATTATTGGCTAATTGGCATCTGACTATACAAAGAAAGACAATCCTATACAGATAGATTCTATATCTTACTTTTTTGGGGAAGAGCCTAGAAATAATTATGTCCTAGTAGCAATTAACATATATGCTGTCCAGTTTTTATTTTCTCTATACCATTAGCCTCTAAAAGTAATCAGGGCTTCTTGAAGAAAGGATGATTCCAAGAGATGAAGTAGAAAAATACAAGATGAAGCTGGACATTGTTGTGTCATAAAGAAATTCAAAGAATGTGGAAGAAATGTTAAAGGGACACAGATGCTAGGGATTTCATTAGCTAAAAGGTTTAACACACATATATAATGATGCCAATAATTATAACCCATTGAATAGAACAAAATGTCATGGGTCTATGCTGATACATGCAAGTAGTAAATGGGGATAACTTTTTAAAATTGTCAAATGTCAACGAGCCAACTAATAAATGTGGAAGGGATAACAGAATTACAAAATTATAATTTTTCAGACTACATGGTAATAACACATTAAGGTAAGGATCATCAGTAAATATTAAAATTAGGGGATAAAAGTTTGATGAAATACAAGATATTTACATAAACTCAAAGTATCTCTCCCAGTAATGGCTCCTAATGGAGAAATCTGGCACAAACTGACTTAACCAAGTGATAAGAGTTAACCTGACCAGTAATGGAACAGACCCCATCATGTGCCTTCTGATTAGATGGATTGAGAGGAACACAACATCCCTTCTGTGGTTGGTACGCTGGCCAAAAATGCATTTTCTGAATATAATCATGAATTTGAACACACGCTCAAATTAAGGAATGTCCTACTAAACTGGCGGCCTGAACACTTTAAAAACATCCAAGTTCACTGCTTTCAATAAAAATACAGAAACTAGAAACAACAATAACATGACAAAAGCATGACCCTTTGGAGAAATGGTTGATTCTAGCACTGGGCCAGGAAATAGTTAAGACAAGTTTGGAGCTTCTTTTACTGCCAGAAAGTAAGGAAGCACTAAAAAAAGTATATCAGAGGAATTTAAGAGTGAACTAAAAGAGCTCCCAATATCCAAAGGTGGAAATATTTTGAGACAGGAGATAGATGGGCTCCATGACAGACATTTGCAACTAGCTTCTTATTTACACTTCTTGAGGCAGGAGACAGGTACAACTAGCCTCTTATTTACACTTCCTAAGGCAGGAGATAGGTGGGCTCCAGGACAAACATTGCAACAGCCACCTATTTATACTTCAAGAGAGAAATAACAAGCACAAGGCAAATAACTGGCATTTGTCTTCTGTGAACTGTTAAACAATGGTAATGACAGGATCAAAAGAGGGGCTGAGCCCTGCTTGGACAAAAGACCAAGAGATCATGTACTATCCGTCTTCAGGGTCAGGGAGACCCCAACCAACTACACATGTACAGAGAGACCCCTCTGGGTAGAAAGGGAGGGGACGCCAGGCCATAATAAGTCTAGATAACCTTCCCACCATGCTTTGCTTTGAATTCATCTTGGCCAAAATATGCACACACAAATCAGGGGAGGGCCCTGGATCTGGTCAAGTGTGAAAGATAAAGCAAGACAATTGGCCAAAGGAAGACAAAGACTTATATAGGAAGAACGGTCCTATATAAGTGACTGATGTTAACTTTCTGACACACTCCTCATTGAGGGGGACATCCACACCCTCACACCTTTGGATGTGCATTATTGCTTTACTTCTGCCTTAGATAAACAGACTAACTTTCTGTGTGCTCTTCCACATGTTGTCATGTGTTTCTAACAATAAAATTTATACCTGTTTTTTTTTTTATTTTCTTATTTCTTTTTTTTAATTTTCCCACTGTACAGCAAGGGGCTCAGGTTATCCTTAGATGTATACATTACAATTACATTTTCCCCCACCCTTTCTTCTGTTGCAACATGAGTATCTAGACAAAGTTCTCAATGCTATTCAGCAGGATCTCCTTGTAAATCTATTCTAAGTTGTGTCTGATAAGCCCAAGCTCCCGATCCCTCCCACTCCCTCCCCCTCCCATCAGGCAGCCACAAGTCTCTTCTCCAAGTCCATGATTTTCTTTTCTGAGGAGATGTTCATTTGTGCTGGATATTAGATTCCAGTTATAAGTGATATCATATGGTATTTGTCTTTGTCTTTCTGGCTCATTTCACTCAGGATGAGAGTCTCTAGTTCCATCCATGTTGCTGCAAATGGCATTATGTCATTCTTTTTTATGGCTATACCTGTTTTTACAGTCTTTGCCTCCTTGAAACAGCATTGCTTTCAACAGGAATCAAGAATCAGGACAATTCTGGTCCCAGTCTCTAGTTCATCTAGTGGCTAGAATTCCTGGTTTTTTTACTCAGGCTGCCCATGTTCAATTCCTGAGCAGAGAATTAAGATCTTGCTTCAAGCTGTCACTCATTGCTGTCTCTCCAAAATCAATTTGAGAAATAAAATGAATAATGTGGCACTGGATAATAACCTAAAGTAAAAATAAATATGTTCATACAAATACAACTACATTATGAAATGAATATAGGGAATATTAATTAATAAATAATTTATTTGAATTATTAATTAAATAAATAAAGGGGGTAGTCCCCAAAGAGGGACTCCAAATAGTGTATGTAAATACTGTGCCCTCAAGAGGGTGGCATATAACTTTCTACTCCTTAAGTGTAGGCTGTGAATAGTGATGTCAATCCAAAAAGCATTATACAGCAAGTTATAAATGTGTGTTTGTGTGTGTGTGTTTTGGAGAAAACTTTACAGTTTTATGCCTTTATACTGGAGAGACCTGGCAAACCCTATCTCAGCCAGCTGATCAAGATTAATATCAGCAGTGATAATTCATGTTGGTAATATATGCCCTTGTAATATATGCCCTTGTAATATATGCACTTTACCACTTGTTCTCAAAAATTTCAAAATAAAATATGACAACTCCAATGCTGTCAGAAAAAAATCAGATGAATTCAAAAGGGAGGACTCTGCAAAATTCCTGACCATTTTTTCAAGATTGTCAAGATCATCAGATGTACAAAAAGCCTGAAAAACGGTCACAATTTAGAGAAGTTTAAGGAGACATGATGACTAAACGTAATATTTTATCTTGAAAGGTGTCCTGACACGGAAAAATGATGTTAAAATAAAATAAAAGGAATCTTAATAAAGTATGCCCTTCTAGTTGTTCATAATGTATCGATATTGGTTTACTAATTGTGAAAAATTAACCGTATTTATGTAAATCTGAACAAAGAAAATCCAGTAAAGGGCATGTAAGAAATCTCTATCCTGTCTTTGTAACATTTACAAATTTAAAACTATACTAAAACAATATTTTTTCAAAAATGTGCACCAGGAGTTCCCAACGTGGCTCAGCAGTAACAAACCCAACTAGTATATATGAGGACGCAGGTTGGATCCAAGGCCTCGCTCAGTGGGTTAAGGATCCAGTGATGCTGTGGGCTGCGATGTAGTTGCAGATGCAGCTCAGATCTGGTATTGCTGTGGCTGTGGAGTAGGCCAGCAGCAACAGCTCCAATTCGACGTCTGTCTGGGAACTTCCATATGCTGTTGGTGTGGCCATTAAAAAAAGACTATATATATGTATACACATATGTATATGTGTATGTATGTATGATGTGTGCATACATATATATATACATATAGATATTTATCAAAGTCATGAAAGATAAGGAAAGGCTGAAGAAACTTCCAGATTAAAGGAGAATAATCTGTGCAAGGCATGATTCTGGATTCAACTCTCTAGCAAACATTTTCTTCTTTTTTCTTTTCCTTTTGCAATAAACAACATTGTGACAATGGAAATTTGAATAATTTACCTGCAGCAAATAATTTTCCTGTGGCTATTTTAGAATTTGAGGACCTAAACTTATAAGGAGAACCCAGGAGCAGTTCCCTACGATGATTCCTCCCCGCCAATGCAATTGTAAACAAAACACAAGTAGCCCTGATTTGTTTTATAAATAGCTATTGCTAGAAAAATTCTTGGTCATCTAGCTAACCAAACACTTTCCTGTTCATCAATGTAGCTCAGATTCCAAAGTATAAACATTTTTTTCAACTTCATTGAATTGCTGGAGAACTCTCCAGACCAGGATTACAGTTCTCTTTATGAAGCTACCCTGCTTGTGTCCACAGGATTTTCCCAAGTGGCAGTGGAGAAGTGAGAGGAAAATGCAGAAGCTCTCTCCCACCTTATTCAGCATGACAGCTGTGGAAATGGGTAAGAAATACAACCTAACATAGGTGGTTTGATTGAAAAAAAAATTTATTGTTGTTGTTTCTGAAAGCTATTTCCACAGAACCATGATATTTGACATTGGAAAACAGCAACAAACATCTTCGATGATATACGGGCAGGGAAAAAAACAAGAGAGAGAGAAAAGGATAAAAAAACAACTCCTATACCCCATGCACACTGGCTAGCTCAGGAAGAGACCCACTTAAAACTATACAGTGGAAAGTTAAGCTGCATTTGAAATCAGTTCACAGACTATAATTCTTTCCTCTGTCTTCTTCCTATCAGTATGGACTCTTAGATCTAAATAGGAAAAGACAATTGTCTTATAGAAAATTCAATTGAAAAGAATAAGTTTTATAAGGAGAAATAGATTAAACATATTCGTTTCTTGCATCATGGGTATTCAGAAATGTTTAACATTTTGGGCAGTACTACTCACTAAATATATTTATCAAAGTCTAAGAGTTTCCTCATTTCATTTTTAATCTTTATATTGCTATTTAAAGCATTGCTCTAAGCAATGGAGTAGTATTTGCTCTGGTGGAATGAATGCATATAATTACTACAGAGCCTCATCCAGAGAGATGTATAATTATTTGCCTGAACAGAGAGCCTTGAAGTTCTTAATCTCTGATGGGAACAAAAGGAAAGCCATCCCCCAGGTAAGCCCTAGACTGGACTCGCCTCTGAATCCAGTGCTTTTGCTTCTCATTCTTCCATTGAGTAATGTAGGTTCTTGCTCGGTAGGTTCCCTCAGAATCCCATCATTTTAAAGGTAGTTGGCCTTTTTTTTTTTTTTAAAGATATTTATTTTGTCCGCCATAGTTGATTTACAGTATTCTGTCGTTCATCTGGTGATATCCTGTTTCATCAGAATATTCTCTCTGCAAAGGACTTAATGATAAAACTATGGGCTGTATTTTCATAGGAAACTTTTAAATGTGTATATTTATATTTATAGGAGATTAAGCACAAAGAAAGAACTTTGTTGTAAAATGGATTAAAATTTAAAAAGGGTAGTCTCCACTTTGGATATTCTTGAGGAGTTTTTCAAGACAAACCTTTCTTGTTTTCCCCCATCCCCAGTCAACAAAAGCAGAACATTTAATTTTCTTGTAGCAGCTAGTGAAAAGGAAGCCTTCACACATGGTTAGGCTCACAGTGCTGGCTCCATGCAAAGAACAGACAGTCCCATGCAGAATAGACTGAAAGTAACAAAATCCTACTACAGAAATCTATTAATATATTTAAAAGTAAGCTTTAGGCTAGAGAAAATGATACTATAGACAAATGAAGACTATAAAGTGGTTTGTACTGATAGTCCTGACTAAGAAACAATCAGTTGATTACAGCCTATTTTCAAATTATTGTTTATAAAAAAGAATATGACAATGAGTACAGAAGGAGACACAGGCAAAGTCAAAACCATTCATTTAGCAACATTGATTAGACATATATCACAACCCTTTTTGCAGCTGTACTTGTTTTATACACTGCTCCTCAACTTAACTGATACAGAATACTAAATGTGGTAGATTCTGTAGATTGATTTTTGGTGTCAGAATTCCACCTCCTTTCTAATTGGAAAGAGTTTAAAAAAAAAAAAAGCAAATGCTGCTTCCCAAACTATTTGGGGTTATGATTCTGGATGGACATCAGATCCACCAGATAAATGCACTGACATGAAATCTGGAAGGAAGTAGGAGGCGAGGTGGAAGTCGGTTTCCAGGAGACTTCTCTCCAGGTAAGAAGGTTTATAGATAGAGAAACCTAGAGACAACTGAGGCATCTGGACTCAGTGTTCCATGTTTTCATTCTTAGCTTTATGTGTTTAAAATGTAGCTATGAAGGGCACAGCAGGAGCAGCTGTTGCTCCCAGATCACAGGGTGGTAGTTCCAATGCAATTCTCTTGAACATAATAGGACAGACATGGCCCCTGACTTCTATTCCACCAGGTCATCCAATGATGTGGCAGACCCATAAGTCCCTGCATTAATTCCCTTCCTTTTAGTAATACCTCTGGCAGCATTAAGTCTTTACTAATCACCAAATTGCTATATATATTTTTTTCTTTCTTTCTTTTTTTTTTTTTTTTTAATAGGCACACCTGCAGCATACGAAAGTTCTCAGGCTAGGGGTCAAATCAGAGCTGCAACTGAGGTATTCTCTTTACATAGTAAGACTCAGGAATTCCTATAAAATTCCCTCTGTTGCTTCATAAAGACTTGAGTGTTAAGTCTTAAATTATTGAAATGTGTGAATACCTTTGTGGGAGGGCTTTAAACCGATAATTGCTCTGGGATGTAGAGTGGGGGAAAAACAGACAAACTTCTCTTGGACAATTCTGTGTTCATCGTCCTTAATGTTGTTAGAGGAGCTCTTTGTTATAAGCTCTCTTTGAAAATGCCCTGCTAGGTTTCCAGGCTTTGTCAGCAAAACTGAAAGAGAGAATGATCTACTGAGTGTCAAAATAATATTTACAATGGATTCAAACCCTAACTGACCCATAAGGAGCAGGGTCATTACTAGCACATCTGATGTCTTTTTGTGAATTTAAAGAGGTGACACTCCCGGGACAAAAGCAAATTTAAAATAGGTGCACTCAGGATGGAGGAATAATAAAAGATCTTGCCTCTTCCAGCTGACAAGACTCACACCAGGGATTTCAGCTGCAATGCCATCGTGAGGAATTTCCCTTGTGTAGGGCATGGCGTGCATGGCTGTCTGTGATGGCCCTGGTCACTTGCCTGTAACCCTGCCCAGAATATGATTAAATGCTTGAAATGATTACTGAATTATTGAATTTGTTTTCTAAGAGTCCAATAGATTAAGTATGGCAAAACAAGGGAAGATGTGCCTTTATCCCTTTTTCCTATGTCGCTAGGTGAGTTTGGATGCATCTTTAGGCAACAGTTGCTATTTCCTCGAAAAATCATGTAATTTGTTTCCTAGTAGAAAGGCCTACCTCCTTGAATAATAAACTCTATAGAAAGATGCTTTTTTCCAGCTCTCAGTTCTTTTGTCTTTTCCTAGGATGCAAAATTGAATATTAAGAGCTGAAAGAAGATTCAGAGCACTCTTCCTTTGAGAAGGTGGACTTGGACACAACTTCACTGTACTGTACTGTCGTCATGATTAAGTGTGTGAAATTTTATTTTTGTTTCCATGATATACACTCCCCTCCTGTCTATATGGATGTACATGTGTATGTATATTTGTCATATTATTTGAACAATGCAGAAAAGGTGACATATTTTCTCTGTAATGTATGGACAGTTATTCTAGAATAAATCCATTATCTCTCCTGATCCATTTAGGGGAACTAATCCACATGCTATTGTGAGATGGCCACTTCATGATCTTATGAGTTGCATTGTTTGTGTCAAGATGTGTGAGATCATTCTTATCTTTGTATTCTTGTATGTAAAGATGTAATGTCTTGATTATAATATGCTCAATGTAAGTTTTCTTTCTCTTTACTCACGCTGGAATTTGAGAAGCTTTCTGGTTATGTAAATTTATAATTTTTAAAGCAAATTTTAGAACAAAACGATTATGCTTTCAAATATTTTTCAGCTTCTTCCTTTCTGGAAATCAAACTACACATGTGTTATACCACGTGTATTGAGGCTCTGGTCATTTATTCTGTTTTCTTCTCCCCTCTCCTCTTCCTTCTTCTGGTTCAGGTGGTTTTTATTGCTACAGATTTATATGTGCTTAACTGTGCTCTGTCTTGAAGGTCATTGGTATTCTCTTCTTCAATATCCACTTTTCTCTCAAGTCCTTCCTGGTGTATTTCTTTCACTTTGCATATTTCATTTTTCAGCTCTTGGAGTTTCACTTATTTCCTTTTTACATCTTGAGTTTTGCATTATGCTTATATTTTAGTTTATATTTATTATCACATTTATCAGAGGATATTTTTTTAAGATTTTGTTTCTAATTCCAATAGTTTTGACATTTCTGGATACCCTTCTTATGATTTGAATTCCCTCCAGGTACAGCTCATATTTTCTGGCTTTTTTCCTACATGGTCTACAATTTATTGAATTTTAGACATTGTCAAAATTATGTTTTTTAAGAGTCTGAATTTTGCTGCCTCTGTCCAAAGAATGCTAAAGTTTATTGGGCCAGTTTGTAACTTGCAGATTAGCTTGAATGCTTCTGTGGCTTGTTTTTTTTTTTTTTTTTTTTTTTGGTCTGTTAGATCAGCTCTCCAATAGCCTTTATTTTAGATCAAATTGTTCTTACAATTCGATCCACTACACGACCTCTTTTGGATTTTTGGATGTGCAATAAGTTCTCTCTCCATTTGGATTGGTTAAGCTTGAACAATTCCCAGCACATTGTGAGCTCTTTGACTCGCTCAGCAACATTTCATTAGTGGTTCTTCTTTGTAGTGTCATAGTGTTTTACCCTACACAAGCACAATTTAGTGTGTGACAGACTCATCCCTTATGCAGATAGCCCATGCTCTTTTTTTGTAAATTTCCTCCATTCCAATACTTTGTCCTCTAAATTCCAGCATGGTCACCTTCCTCAAACTACAATTAGCAAAGTCACTGTGCTCTTCTTGTGTTTCCTTTACCTGTAACCCACAGGGGAGTGTGAATCTTGGCATAAAACTGGAGTGTTTGTAATGTTCATTTCATTTTTTTCTCTTCTTTTGGGAATAAAATTCCCTATGATGATCGTTGTCCAGTGCCTATAAAGTTTTTTTTTATATATTTCCAGTTTTCTATTTTCTTAGCGTAAGATGGTAAAACAATGTGAATTAATGTCCCATCCTTTGATAAAGCACTGTGACTTCCCTCCCCATATGTTATGCTAAATAAGTGTTCTAATATTAAATATTCTCTTTTGCTGTAGCATTGCATTCAGTAGACATTTAGTATTTATTATTGATGGAGCAGCTGGGTGCATGTGCATTTTCTAATGTAAGCCACTTATTTGTCCATTTAGGGAATGGACAGCTTAATTTCCAGGGGTTTACATTTTTACCAAGTATATTTGTTAGATTGGAATATTAACTGTAGTTTTTCTCTGAAATGTTCAAAAGTAGCTGAGACATACTCTGCATCTCCCAGGTTTCACTAGACTGTAAGTCAAGACAAATTTGTATTAAACTTTAATTTATAAATCTTAGTAGTTTCATGCCCATACCACTCATTTAAGAAACCTTGTTCCTTGAAGATTTACCTTCCTTCAAGTACTTCTGGGACTCTCCAAAGGGTGTTTTAACCTAGTCTTCAATTGGTTTCTGGCTATTGTTCTTCTATAGCCTTATGAAATTCAGTTTCTACATTGGTAGACATCTCTGCTGATTTACTTCTGATAATAAAGTTATGCCTACTGTTTTATCTCCAGGAAGTGATTGGGGCTGAGGGGCCATTAAGTGGCTGTTTTGGTTGCTTGGGAGACAAAAGAGTAAAAATTCTGTACTCTAAGATGCATTACATTCCTCCAGCTCTAGTCAGTACGGCTGCCTTAGAAAAGTTCCAAGATAGAACTCCATTCTTCTTACTATTCCCCCCTAGTCAAGTGTGTTGCTACCCCAATAAAGCCACTTACATTTTGGGAATGATTTTTCAGATGATTTGATGCTCTTTCAAGTAGAGTCAGACTTTTCCACAGGCCTAGTTTGGCCAGGCATAATTTGTAACAGGCATATGCCTTGTCTTTCTGTGTTACACATGGGTATCAGGCATCCTAGAGCAGAATTGTTCAGTGCTATCCTGGCACAGATTGTAGTGAAGTGTTTCTCAATTTATACTGTGCTACTTTTTCTCTTTTTTACAATGTATACAAGAAAATCATATCTGCTATAACAACTGGTATATTTGACTAGATTCTGAGGTCATCCACTCTGCTGTTTCTGAAACAAATATGCCTCTTCTTTGCCTTTTGCTTTTATTACTCTAAGCATTGTCATCTATCCACACAAGCCGGCTTTTGTAAGACTTCTACTATCCAATATCAGTATATGTGTGAACTTCAGACATTAAAAGTTGAAATCTTCCTCCCTAACCAACCTCAGGGTATTCCTTATCCTTCCATTTCTATTCCTATATATCGTTTTTGTTTTTGTTTTTTTTTAATTTTACCCATATGTTTTATCAATCTCTATTCTGGCTTAACAAGATACTCTTTTATATAGGTATAATAACAGCCAATGATTACATGTTGGAAAATCTCTTCAAAGCTGGTTAAAACTCAGAAGTCCTCCCTGGGTATAATATAGCTGTGTCCTTTAACAGGAAACAACACATATATATGTAGCCTTAAATTATTGGTACATGATTTTTCAAATTCTAAAGAGTATCAAGATTGGTTTTAGTAAGTCATAGCTTACTTTGTGTCAAAGTATAAAAAACTGTGAATTTTGATACATGCATTCATATCAGTGTGCACCAATGATTATGCCTGGCTTTCCATCACTAATAATCAGCAACAGATTGTCCAAGATGTGCAGCTGTTGGGCTGCTGGGCTGGATTACACCCAAGTATCACAGCTCTCTGAATCATGCTATCCAACTCAGTGGCCCTTGTCCCAAGCAATTACATCAGTACTCTTCATTCTTATATTTTCCTTTTATTGCAGGCCCAATATTTTTTCCTCTTGAGATTGGTGGCACTATGTTAACTGTATTTAAGACATGAAACTTTTTTCATAATAAATTCATTATCTGGATCCACTTCCTTTTCAATTCTATTTTTAAGCATGAAAAGTAAAACATTTCTAAGCACATGCAGGTTGACCACCTGTCAACATATATTGCAAAAATTGTTAAATGTACTTATAAGAACATCTCAAATCTCAGAGTTCAGCATCCTATAAAAGTAATTTTTTTTCCCCTGAGTAACAGTAAAAATGTGTTTTCCAATTTAAAATTGTTTAACAATTGATTTCACATTGTCAGTAATTCTACGCATAATGTTATCACATTGAATGTAAAATCTTCCAGTTGTTTTAAATTGAATTAGGGCATAGAATTTGGAACTTTTCTTAATAGCTCTCAAAAATTTGTCTTAAATTGAATGTTTTGGAGCCTTCTTTTATTGCGTGTCCCTGAAATCCATGTCAATATATATGTGGTCATGAAATATGTGATCTTGCAGGAATATACATACTTTATTTAATCATAAAACAAATGTGTGTGATAACAAGTGCAAGCTTAATCTAATCTGCATGGTATTATAGGTATTTATACTATATTTTTAAATAATCAAAAAAGATTACCATGTGTCCTGTTTAGCATGTTCTTTCATATTACCTCCACTTTTCATTGTCTTTGTGCTATATTAGAACACTGTATGTTACAGAAAACTGATAGTGCAGCAAATGATATTCATTCGTAGAAATACAAATTGTCCTATGTAAAGTGTTTTATTATTGCCCTGTGGATAATAATCAATTTTTCATCCAGTAAGTAAATTATTTTTACTTTTTCTGGATTCCCAAGCATTTGTTCTTAGTATTCTCCTTTGATCCAATTGTAACGTCTGACTCGTCCCCTCATTAATTAATGAAATCAAATAAAATTTTTGATAAGTACACATTTATATTGGTATGAGAATGGTGTCTTTACTTTTAAAAGTTATTCTTTGACAACATTTGTAATATATTGTATATATATTATGTATATATAATTTAAATGTTCATTTTACTAAAGTTTGTCAGTTTTACTGGTTTGTTAGTTGTCAGTTTTAGTTGAAAAAGTTTAGAAATTTTATATAAAATTATGTATGATTTGTTCTGTCTTCATTTTATCTGAGTTTATAATTTTTCATAAATTTCCTCCAATGCAAAACTGGAAGGTAGAATTGTCAGTAGGATATTTTCTTGCCTTTTGGTAAACTAATACATAATACATATGACTGAACCATAAATATGATAGAATACTGTCACTTTATCTTCAATTTTTAAGAAAAATAAATCAATAATTATATGAGTACCCTTCAAACTACAAGAGCATGTAAAATGACGGGCTTGGAATTCGTTCAAGTCTATATTGACTCAGCTTTAGAAACTATCATTTGAAAAATAAGTATTCATATTTACGCTTGGCTTAAATTAAAATGAGAAAGCATTTAACTGTGTATACCATAAATAAAAGATACTAAGCTCTGAGGATATAAATATGACTAAGTTTTGGTGCCTGTTTTCAGGAAGCATGAGGTATAGAACTAAAAATTGATGATTAAAGTATTCTTCTTGGGTTTAGTGTTATGTACAAACTGAATAGCTAATCTAATGCTATTTTCCAACAAACAGTTAACTTTAGAAAAATTATAACTGTCACACCTTTTATATAAAGGAGTCTCCAGTTACTAGTACAGTAGTGACTAATGACTCCAAATGTAGTTTTACTTGCCATTTGAAAATAGATTTACTCTAAGTGCTCAAACATGTGGTCTCTATAGTTTAATTTATAGAATAATAATGTACTTAGCATCTACCATGTTCCATGCAGTCTTAGATAGTAAAATTAAAAGATTAATATGGCCTAGACTCTCTCATTAGTTGAGCAGATCTAAGCATTGTTGATGAATGAGGAAGAAGAAACATAAATAATTAAGTACATAAAAATGCACTTCATTTTCATGTTCAAATAGGAATTACCGCAGAATTATGAACAAAGAATTAAGGTAGCAAAAAACAAAGCAAAAAACTTAAGCCCAAATTATGTACAAAAGATAGATTTTTTTTTACCCAGAAGGCAATTTTTAAACTGTAGCTTACAGAGGAGTCATTTTCACTTGATCAGAAAAAGAGAGATGCACTCCAGAAAAAGATTCAGTGTGTGCTATCTATATGCATAAACAAATAAATAACACCCAAGTATCCAATGAAAAATGGCCAGGAGGTATTGATGAATCTCCATGTTTGACTGAAGGAAAGCAAAGTGGAAGAGGCTGAAAGTGTGAAACACATCTGGGAAATTATATTGATATCTATTTATGAGGGATTGTGCATTCTGTTACAGAGTTTGCTGCAGATTGTAAGGAATGAAGTATGAAGCATCATCATTTAATCTAGCTTTACAAAGGGAATGGGTAGGATGTAATGGAGGGAGAGAGTGAAGACAAAAAGTCCAGGTAAGAAATCTGATCATTCTTGAAGGGGGCAGACAACAGAAGGAAGAGAGGCTACAACTCTATTATCTATAAAAAGGTCACCACACCAAAAACCTACAAAAATGAAAAGACAGAGAACTATAACTCAGATGAGGGAGAAAGGAAAAACCTGAGAAAATCAGCTAAGTGATGAGGAGATTCTCAGCCTCCAGGAAAAAGACTTTAGACTGTTGATGCTGAAGATGCTGCAAGACATTGGAAATTAACTGGAGGCAAAGATGGATAACCTACAGGAAACACTGAGCAAAGAAATACAAGATATAAAACTTAAACAAGAAGAGATGCAAAATACAATAACTGAAATAAAAAATTCACTAGAGGCAGCTAACAGCAGAATACAGGAGGCGGAAGAACGAATAAGCGAGGTGGAGGACAGATTAGTGGAAGTTATGGATGCAGAACAGAAAAGAGAAAAAAGATTGAAAACAAATGAAGAGAGTCTCAGAGAACTCTGGGACAACGTTAAACGCACCAACATCTGTATTATAGGGGTGTATTATAGGAGAAGAGAGAGAGAAGGGGACAGAAAAAATATTCTAAGAGATAATATCCGAAAACTTTCCTAACATGGAGAAGGAACCACTCACTCAAATCCAGGAAGCACAACGAGTACCATATAAAAGAAACCCAAGGAGGAACACCTCGAGACACATACTAATCAAACTGACCAAAATTAAAGACAGAGAGAAAATCTTGAAAGCAGCTAGGGATAAGAAACAAGTAACATACAAGGGAACCCCAATAAGGTTGTGGGCAGATTTTTCAGTAGAAACTCTACAGGCCAGAAGGGAGTGGCATGATATACTTAACGTGATGAAAGGAAAAAAACTTCAACCAAGATTACTTTACCCAGTAAGGCTCTCATTCAGATTTGAAGGAGAAATCAAAACCTTCACAGATAAGCAAAAGTTGAGAGACTTCAGCAGCACTAAACTAGACTTGCAACAAATACTAAAGGAACTTCTCTAGGCAGAAAAGAAAAGACAGCAACAGGAAACAAAAATTCCACAAATGACAAGGCTCACCAGTAAAGGTATATATACAGTATAGAGACAAAGTCATCCATGCACAATTATACCACCAAAATCAGAAACCATGAGAAGAGGTGGGTACAAATGCAGGACACTGGAGATGAACTTGCAATTAAGAGAACAACAACTTAAAACAATCTCATATACATATAGACTCTTATATCAAAACTTCAGAATAACTACAAACCAAAAATCTACAATTGATACACAAACAAGGAATCTCTGGATAAGAAATATATCTGATAATAAATAAGTGCATAATCCACCATGAAGGGGGTCATTTGACATCATTCTTGGAATGCTGAAGTCTTCTTAGATCTAATTCTGATTTCCTCTCCATCAAAGAATTTATGATAATTATAATTAAATAATGCAACTGTACAATTAAATAAAACAGTTCTACAATTGTAGTATTAATAACCTCTTCTCTCCATGGTACAATGTAAGGTCTATAATGTCTTGTTTATCACATCACCTAGAATGGTGTAATGCCTATATTGAAGAATCACTAAGATGTAACAAATTGTGAGGACATATTTATATAGTTACACTGTTTTTTAACCAATTAATGCATTTTATATTTTACTTATTTTCAGAGGGTGTATTATTTTTGGTATTCTTACCAGTTAAGTTATTCTTTTTATTATGCTATATAAAATATTTAATGGTGTATAAGGCCTTCTTATTTATAAATTTTAGTTGCATAATATACACAATTTTTAAAGAAAAATTGAAATGTAATAGATAATACTAAATAGTAAAGATGAAAGCCACACAGAATGGGATAAAGTATAGAACATAAAAAAAAAGAAATCTGATCATTCTTAATGTGCTCATTTTCTGCCATTTAATAAGGTATCAATTCATAATTGTAAGATACCCATTTTTTTCTTTTTCGTCTTTTTAGGGCTGCACCCATGGCCTATGGAAGTTCCCAGGCGAAGTGTCGAGTCAGAGCTACAGCTTCTGGCCTAAGCCACAGCCACAGTAACGCCAGATCTGAGCCATGATGGCAACTCATACCACACCACAAGGCAATGCCAGATCCTTAACCCACTGAGCAAGGTTAGGGACCAAACCCACATCCTCATGGATACTAGTTGGGTTTGTTACTGCTGAGCCACAATGTTGAAGTGAGTAGCATTCCTTTAAAACCATCTAAGGCCCCAATAACTGACTTCTACCTTCATCATGATCAGATTTTTGAGCAGCTCCCAATAGATTTGAGCTTTATAGTCATGCTATCTTAAAGTACATTCTCAGGGGGAAAAAAAAAAAAAAAAAGAGAGATATCACAAGTAACTTAACATCTAACCATGAATTCAAACGATTTATCTTTCCTGTGGTGTTTTGAGTTTGAAATCTAAGCAATGAACCTAAAGCTAATATTTCATGACATGGATTCAAAATATTCATAACCAAGTTGTTTCTTGTCCTGTGGCATATGTGTGACTATTTTTGATTAATTAGTGTCACTATGAGAAGTGTCTCTATTAAAGGCAAGGTTGAAATTCAGAGATGATTTTTTTATAGATTCCTGAATTCTTTGTAGATAACTGAATTCAAAATTTTATAGGCGTATACAACTTTTCAAAACCACACTTTGTTCAATGCATTGGTGAAAAGCAGTGAGACCCTTAAGTGTAGCTGCTGACAGGATGAAGACCCGATGTGTTTGCTGTGGGAGGTGGAAATTCCCATGAGTATAACAGAGCGCTCCAGGAAAAGTGAAAGGGCTGCTTACGACCATCGTCTTCATGACACCAAAAACTGGGTAAATCCCACCACATTTTGCTCTTGTAGCTTTTGGCTTGATTTTATGGTTTAAAGTATAAGTCGTGTTTAGAAAGTAGTCTCAAAAATAACAGTTTCAAATTTCCAGCCTCAGAATTATCTATTATACAGCAAATAGTTTGGCCGGTATTTAAAAATAGGCTAACTATTCTGCTCTCAGGCCTCAGTATTGCCAATAATCTCTATCTACTCAGCATTATCGTTTAAAAAAAATCCTGTTATTTTTAAAATTTTATTGGAGTATAGCTGACTTCCACAGTTGTATTTGTTTCAGGTATATAGCAAAGTGAATCTGTCTTACATATAAATATATCCATTGTTTTTTCCCTTATAGGTTATTACAGACAATTGAGTAGATTTTTCAGTATTACAGACAATTGAGTAGATTTTTCAGTGTTAAACAGTAGCTTTTTGTTAATCATCTATTTTACACAATAATGTGTGTATGTTATTCCCATCTTAATACCTTAAACTTCACCCTTTTCTTAAGATGGACAATTCATACTCTAACTCAAAGTTATGTGAACGCTGCCAAAATTAAGGCAAAGAATATTTCTATCACCCTGAAAGCTCCCTCACGTATCTTTATAATCAATCATTCCTTTCTCCCCAGCATCAGCCCCTGGCAATGAGGTGAGTTTTTTGTCCGTATAATTTGGCATTTATTGATCCTATAAATGGAACAATCAAGAATGCAGCTAGTATAAAATAATTTCTTTCCTTCAGAATCTTTGTGATTCATCTGTGTGGCTGTTTTGCAGAGTAGAATTTCATTGTGCATGTGCACCCGATTCTATCCATTTACCAACTGTAAACATTTTGATTATTTTGAGTTTTTGGAGATTATAAATTTAATCTCTATAATATAACTGCTACAAATGTCTGTGAACAGGACTTCATGTGAACATATTTTGACTTATCTTGATAAACATCTAGAAGCAGTATTTCTGGATCATATGGTGGTCGCTTTTTAAGAAAGTGCCAATGTATTTTCCAAAGTAGCTATATCATTTTGCATTCTCACCAGCAATATAGGAAAATTCCAATTTCACTACATCCTCTCCCAGCTTTTGGAACTGATAGGTGTGTGGTTGTATCTCACATTATAACTGTGCAGCACTGTCTCATTGTGATCTTACTTTGCATTTCCTTAATGACTGATGTTGAGTATCATTTTACATGTTTATTTGCTATCCATAAATCTTTAGAAAATTATCTCAAGTCTTTTGCCCAATTTTTTTCTTAGTAGTTTGTTTCCTTATTATTGAGTGTTGAGACACCTTTACATTTTCTGAATGATTTCTGTATTAGATATGTGTTTTGTAAATATCTTATCCCAGTATATAATTATCTTTCCATTTTCTTAATAGTATATTTGCTCAAGGAAAATTTTTTAATTTTGATCAAGTACATTTTTCATTTATGACTTATACTTTTTCATATCCTATTGATTAAAAAATTGCCTACCAGAGAACATATTTTCTCCTACATTTTTCTAGTAATTTGCATGTTTTATGTTTTATTCATTGCAGTATACAAGCTTGCATACAATTTTTGAGAATGTGTATGTAATTAGCTCATGGTTTTGGTGCTATTTGAAATTTTACTTGAAACATGATTTTCAATTGCCCATTGCCTTCATATAAAAATATTGATTTTTTTGTATGTTGATCTTGTATCCTATATTCTTGCTAAATTCCCTTTTTAGTTCTATTAACTTTCATTTTTATAGACTCTTTTGGAAGGTCTATATAGATGATAAACTCATATAATTACTTCCACTTCAATCTATGTAACATTTATTCATTTTTATTTTCTTTTTGCACTGGCTAGAATATCTACTATTATGTTAAACAGAATTGTTAAAACTGCACATCCTTTTCTGGTTCCCATTTTCAAAAAGAAAAGCAAGCTATTTTAAATTATTAAATATGGAGTTCCCATTGTGAAGGAAATTTGTTGCTAATTGGATTTACAAATATTTTAATGAGGATTTTTGTGTCCATACGAATGAATGATATTGGTCTATATTTCTTTTTCTTGTGATAGTTTTGTTCTGTAATATCCTCAATATTGGGGTAATGGTAACCTTGTAAAATAAGTCAGGAAGTGCCCTCTCCTATTTTATTTTTTGGAAACATCTTGTATATATGCTGATATTATTTTATCTTTAAGTGTTTGGTAGAATTGGGCAGAAGAAGCCTACTTGGGCTACTTGGTTTTGTTGTTGTTGGAGAAAGTTAATTAAGGTGCTGATTATTGTAGTAGGTGCATAACTATCCAAGTTATAAATTTCTTCTTAAATGAGCTTTGGAAATTTATGTCTTTTAAAGAATTCATCCATTAAATTCTAGTTGATGCATTTATGGGCATAAAATTGTTTATATATCTCTGTGTTATACTTTCAGTCAATAGAACCTTTAGTGAAATATACTCTCTCACCTAATATTGGTTGTATCCGCTCTCTTTTATTTTCAGATCTATCAATTTGTTGAATTCTTGTAAAGGCTTACATGAACTTGTGTTTCATTCAAAAGCTTCTTGAATATTTAAGGTGTTGAGTAATGAAAACATGACCATTAGTAACTAAAAAACTTCTTTCTCTCTCTTTATTCTTTCTTTGATGCATTATTTGCATTCCAGTTGTACTAATTTCCCTGTGTTCTGGATGTCCTTTTGGACTGCCTAATGATTTTTGTATAATCATCAATATTAAAATACCAATATAATGTCAAAAAGGATAATGTACTTTGCTAAATACTTCCTGTATCCAAGATGTCCTAAGTGTTAGCTCATTATTTCTAAAATTCTTCTTCAGTATTTACCTTGAATTATTTTGTCTTTTCTCTGAGAAAGATGTTTAAGTAAAAAACAATTATTACTTTCCCATTCATTTAAAAAACAATGTATCTGTAAGATGGTTAAATTAACTAATAGGACCACTTAAAAAATTACAGACTGAATTCTTACTATAGCAACAATCAGTTTTAGGGAAACAAATCATGTCAAAAATTCTTGCTTTTACCATGTAGAGCTCTCTGGGATAATTATATCATGGCATATTTTTCACGAAGGACAAACAATCAGAAAACATTCATTATTTTAAGCATCAAATTCCAAAACAACAGATAAGTGAATGTGAGAGGGAGAAAAAGACCTCTTTCGGGATTATCATGTCATTTACTCTCAGCCTCCTTATCACCTCTTCGCAGTTTCTAGTTAATTTAACATACTTTCAGTTTTTAGAAGGCCCGTGCTGATTCGTAACTCCACGTGCTTTATCCGTATTTCTCACACTGCCTGGAATAGTCTTCATATATCACCTCCAACTCTTTAACTAACTTCAGAGCTCTTTCTCTGCTTACGAATTGAGATCAGTTGCTATCACAATATGTCTACCTGATGCTCTCCTTTCTATAAAGAAAATTGGAGGTGTCCCATTTGTGTCTTACACATCCATACCGGATGCGATACCACCTATAACTAATTGTCCCATTTTTCTTTAGAAATATGAATCCCTCCAAAAGCATAAGCTTTCTAAAGGTAAAGATGGTCCTTATGTCCACTGGACTGGCAAGTGGATTATACCTAGCAGGTAGTATATTTATATATTTATTTATTGAGTGAGAGCGTGAGGGAGCGAATGAATAAATGAATATATGAGATTATCTTAACTACATCTTTAACCCAGGTGCCACTGGGATACCTAGGTAAATTTCTAATATAATTGAGTACAAATATTACTTATTTCCATGTTTTGACGTGGAGAGATATTTGTATTTTCATTACAGATCCTAGCATCACATCAAGGTTCCATTCCATCATCTTACTCCACCATCACATCTATCTTCTCTCGGCTTCACGATTCCTTAAGTGAAGCCATGCACATTTTCTCATTTTGTACAGCTGTAATTAAAAGCAGAAAACGAAGTGTTCTAATCTTTTCTTACTTTGCCATTTTATACTTTTGAAAGAGAGATCCTATTTAATTCATTTATTTTGTAATAAACATAGAATTATATCTACTTGTTTGGATTACATAAATACTTAGCCATGTCCGCCCCCCCCCTATTGCACAATGCCAAAACCAGGGGTCAATATTTGTAGGCAGCATAATAAATAATTATATAAGTGCTTCCGAGTGATTTGATATGTGAATGTATATGAGTAGAACTGAGAGTTTCAGAAGAGAAGGGGGCTCCTGATACTGATCTCTTACCTTTCCAGTTTAAAAAAAAAAAGTAGACTGTATCCTTTAAATATTAGATTTTGGAAAAAGGCTGACTGCAAAGAACTCTATTCTTCATTTTTCCTCTTGCTTTTTTTGTTATTTTTTTTCCTCAGGATTTCTCCAATGAAATGAGTGAGATATACCTGGCTATTGACTATTGAATTTTTTAAATGTTATTTATGTGTGTGGTTTCAACCATTATTTTTGATTACCTGTTCTGGCATGATCACAATTTCCTGTAATATTTCTTTTCTCTCCCAAGGGAAATTAATGTCTGTTCTTAGTGTTTGTCCCTTATTTTCTTTGTGAAAACTGAGACAAGGAAGCAAGGAATTAATTTAATATTTTAGCAATATCTGTTTCGTTGGTCGATAATTTATTCGTGTAATTTTTACTCTGCAGGCTTCTTCAGAGTGACCTCTTGTCCTTTCTATGCTTGAAACACATTTTCTATAATATTTTGACCTCCTGTGATATTTTTCATTCATTTCTCACTGGTTTTCCTTTGCATTCTGCTTTCACCACTGTGCCCTTTGTCTCTTTCTTGAAACTCCGCATAACCAATATTTTATACTTCATATCTGAGCTGCTCATATACTTGATTACTTTTACAAATCATTTTTCATCCATATTGGATTTTTTAAATTTCTGTGATATTTGCTTTTAGGTTATAAATAAACACAATCCTTTGGGGACACTGAACATTAATTTACTTTGGAACATGCTCCAATTTTTCTTCTCTTTTTGGTTTTAATCTACATTATAAATAAATAAACATTCACCACTTTTTATCACAAATATACTACTGCAGTTTACCTGTACCTATTTCTCATTTAATTTGTTTTAAAATATTTTATACTCTTTTTTTTCCAATTGTCTGAGAAATAATTGACATGCATCACTGTATATCTTCTCATTTATTGATTTTTTTTATTCCCTCATTAATCTCAAGGCATTCCTTATCATTTCTTTATTTCTTTCCATTTCATACTGGGTTTAGACATCTTCGATCATGGCTCTTTCTTGTGTTAATGAGGTTAAACACAGCCAATATGTCCCTACATTTTGATTTCTCCTTTAGCTGTAACTAGTCATTCATGTTCACATAGAAAGGATATACCCTTACAGGTATGAATCATCTTTCCAAATTTAGTTTTCTTGTTTCAGATATTTTATACTTTCTCTCCATTTTCAATATTTCTAAAATTCTGGAACATGATTATTTTGTATCTCTATAAAACATGCCCTTTGCATATATTGCATGCACCTTTTGTAAGCTGTGCTTTTTTTTCAATTAAACTTTTTACTTTTGAGATCATTGTAGTTATTTTTGAAGTTTTCTGGTATAAAGGGCTTCTATAACTTCCATTATGTCATATTTTGTACTTGAATATTGCCTATTTATTCACTGTGTACATTTATTGAATCCTGTATATGTGTCAGATGCCGTAATTTTGGGAATGAAATAGACAAATAGGCATGCTCTCTGCCCTCAGGAATATCATAATCCAACAAACATTTTTTTAAAAAAAATAAAGTGTTATTAAAATTTGAGATAAATGCTACAGCTGTAAAGAGTCTACTGTGAAAAACTTTTATGGACAATTTTGGCTTGAATTTTGAGGAAGAGGTAAGAACAGTTTCTCTGAAGAAATTTATCTTTAAACTGGGATTGAAAGCAACAACAACAGTTACCTAATTGTATTAACCTGGATGCCTATCTAGAGACCATGGGAGATTATTCCATTATTGAGAATTTTGGAAGACCAGTGTGAATCAGAAAAGGAGGAATTGGTTTCTGCCATGAGAATTTAGGGCTCAATTTTTCTAGAACCTTTTGAGGAGTGTATAGGATACTTTTTATAATTTTCCATCTCAGATACCATAGGATGAACAAATGATTCATCAGTTTCCTTTCCCCATTGGTCAAGGGTTTACTCAGATATTTTAACTCCCCACACTTCCAAGTTGTACTTACGTGTACACCAAGCAGACTCCTGCCTGTTTCTGACACCACCATATTGGAAAAACCCCAGGGCAGAATGATGCGAGTTGGGTCGCATCAGTATCATTTTGAAGGGTTTTAAATCTTCATGCAGCTAGTCCATGAATCTAGGGCTGGAATGAGAGCTGTGGCCCAAAGTATGTGAAGTGATCTTTAGCAGACCTTGGTATAACAGGAAAACCATTAAAGTGGGAGAATTTGCAAAGTTCCAGAGACAGGAATGAATTGGCCATATTCAAAGAAATTAGAGCTGGCCAGTTACCTAGAGAAGAGTAAAGAGTTTTAAGTGGGCCTGATAAGACTATGAAACGGATGGGCTTATTTTTTCTTTATAATGATGTCAGACAATTGAAATATACTTTTGATCATTGATTATAGATGAGTGATCAGGGAACAGTTGTTTGCTCTGCCTTTCTGCTCTTTTTTTGTACTCCAAATCTTTTTTTTTTTTTTTTTTACCATGTTGCTGATCCTATATATGTTATATTCTAATCACCTCCTAAAATGCTTCCTGCCTCAATATTTATTTTCTACTTCTAAATGCATTACGACAGAGTATAGGCACTCCTGCGCTAAGACTGTAAATTCAGCTTTCTAGGAGCTCAACAAGTCAGCACCAAATATTCATGTAATTCACCATAAGTATATTCATCCCCAGAAATATTGCATTTTGCACTTTGTGCAAAATCGTCTGTTTCTTCTTGTGTTAGCTGTTAATCCTACAGCCTAGCAGACCATAATCCTACCTTCTCTAAATCCTATCTTGGAAAAGAAACCTTGTCTAGAGAAAAAGCGGAAACTTAATACGGCTTAAGGTGACCCAGTAAGCCTTAACTTTGTCTATACAAAATCTGCCCCAGCTGTAACATAGTGACAGTTAGGGCTCTAATGCAAAACAGTTGTATGCTTTATCTCAGGACAAAGCCAATATCCTGAGAAAACTGGCCTTTTTTGATAGGTTTTTTAATTTTAATTTAGATGGTGATTTTTAAGATTCTTGAACAAAAATTGAGGTGAAATAGCAATTAAATAGTGGTTGATAAAACAATTTTTTAGAACTATTATGTAACCAAATTTCCTTAGGATCAATTATATTCATATGTTCATTCTAACAACAGATTTCACTCAGGAAGAAATGAACTTATCACCCCCATAAGAAGTAAACTCCTTATCTCAAATCTAGAACTTGACTGGCAATCTGACTTTTAGGAGTGTGGGGCCTTTATATGCATTCTTTTCTAGAATATTTTGGGGAATCAAGGGTTCCCGAGTTGTCTGATTTACATGAAAGGTCAGGCACTCTCCTTGATTTCCTCATAGGGACTTCTGACTCTATCTACACAGGCAGTCGACCTGAGGGTTAAACTCAAGATTTCACAGCTTTTGGAAGGTTCTTTGGAATAATAACAGTTTGACCACAATTATACTAAGTTTGTACTTTTCCAAGTATTTACCCAAAGACAAAAATACCTAGACCAAACTAAATTTTGTTTCCCAATGGATACTTCACTTTTTTCTTTTTTTCTGGGAAGTTAATCCTCTAAGATGCTCTGCAGCAGCTCAGTGGAAAACACATCAAATAAAGATGTGTTTTCAGTTTTTGAGATATTGAGCAAAACTTGGGTGATGTGTTTAAACATTCCATTTCTTTTTGTGGTTATTTTTTTGTAGGCTTTAGTTTCAAACTGTTGGTAAATTCTATTTTTAGTATATTTATATCTTACTACCTCTTTATCTTCCAGTTATCACATTTGCTTTTTTGACTACATCTCAGAAGGTAAAATATATTTTTTTCATGGTAAAAGGTGCTAAAAGTGGGGAGAACAATTCCAATCCATGTTTTCTAATAACTTAGTGTTTCAGTAAGCGGTTTAAAAACAAATGTCAATGCTTAATTAAAAAAAAAATTGATTGTGTTTGCAATAGTAAAGAAGTATGCTAGGCTGTCATTCAAATATCTATCATAATTCTGTATTTGAAGGTATCTATATATACCTGCTAATGGTAAAAATGTCTACTATAAAAAGACAGTAATTCATACTTTAAAATAAATTTAACGGTTAAAATTGTTCATATATGGTAGGTAGAAAATAAATAAACTTTAATTTGCAAATCCTAATGCAGTTAGTGTTATAGATTGGTGGGGAGGTGATTTTTAAAAAGTAAACCCAGAAAAAAAATAGAAACTTTTTTATTTCCTTATTTCTTGAAAAAATTACTCCTCTGCTACTTTGGAAAAGCTGGGGTACAATTGCATACTGTTTTATATATATAACAGACATGCCTACGTGTGTGTGTGTGTGTGTATTCTTTAGTTAACTAGGATGAGTTAACTTTTAGATAGTCTAATTATTAAATTGCACTACTATAGTCATCATAAGAAAATATATAAAGGGATTACCCTACTTCATGCCCATTATTTACAGGTATGTTCTATTGGTTCTCAGGTCTCATATTCTCAATATAAATTAACTTATTTTTTTTTAGAGCCACTCCCACAATGTGATGGAAGTTCCTGGAGCTACGGGTCACATCAGAGCTGCAGCTGTCAGCCTATACCACAGTTACAGCAACAACCAGAGCCAAGCCTCATCTGCAACCTACACCTCAGTTTGTGGCAATGCCAGATCCTTAATCCAGTGAATGAGGCCAGGGATTGAACCTGCATCCTCACGGATACTCTTCAGATTCTTAACACATTGAGCCACTATGGGAACTCCTAAAATGTAGTGAATATGAAAATGAAATGAAAGCTTACAAGAGGAGATTGGGGTGGGACTTCATGATAAAATTAAGAAGTATTGACACCTCGTTATTCATAATCACTATTATTAATAACACACGACAATTTAAATGTGTATATTTAACTCACAGTGAAATAATTTATAGATGAGGGAATGAAGGTGAAAAAGAAGCTAAGAAGTGAGAGAGCTTTATTTTAAATGAGATCTGCATGCTGCCAAGGTCAGCACGCCCATCTACATCCTGCTGTGTCTTATAGGACATAAATACATATATCTGAAGGTGATAAATATTTAAAACTGATATTTTTTAAACTGAAGGCCAGAAAAATTGGATTTCTGGCTTTATAACTTTGATCTGACTGTTTTTACATAAAATAGTACTCATGAAAAATATGGGAATTACTTCCTCTTTATAACTTCAGAACTTAAAAAAATTGACTTTGAATCTCTTTTTCCATGAATAAATTGTGTGGCTGGTGTTATTGTAATCATTCACTAGAAAGATAGGGCATCATAAAATCTCCTGGTTTTCTTTTTTTTGCTTTTTTTTTCTGTTTTTTAGGGATGCACCTGTGGCATATAGAAGTTCTCAGGCCAGGGGTCCAATTGGAGCTACAGCTGCTGGCCTACACCACAGCTACAGCAACAACAGATCCGGGCTGAGTCTGTGACCTGCACCACAGCTTCCAAGATCCTTAACCAAATGAGCGAGGCCAGGGATCAAACCCATGTCCTCATGGATACTAGGTGGGTTTGTGACCACTGAGCCACAAAGGGAACTTAAAGTCTCCTGGTTTTCTGATTTGTAAATGTTGATTATTTAAAGGATTATACATATGACCCCATAGAAACTTGTACCAAAATATTTACGTACATTTCTGGGGTCAAATCAAGGATGAGTGTTTTTCATATTGTTTTGTTTTTTGTTTTCTATGTACTTTAAGCAACAGGAAATTTTGCCTGTTGTTTTGAAATTGAGACAGTATTCCAAAGTGCTAGATTACTATTTTATTGTAGAATTGTAATCATATCACACTTCTAAGGACAATAGACTTCATGTCGATATTCAACCCATCTGGTCCTTAGAGTTTCCCTCTTCCTCACACTCTTCCTGTTATTTCTTTCTCCTTTCTTGTGTCTTTCTCTTCTTCCTCACATAGCCCTATAAACTATTTGTTATTATGAAAAATGATGAAAATGAATTCTTATAAGTGTTATTTTAATGTGGCTTCATCATTGAGTCCAGGGCATTCTTATTATGTGACTTAAGTATAGACGGACAGCTGTTCTGAATTAGAACATTTTTTTCAGTACAGTTGAGTTAGGTCAAAGTTGTAAAAAAATAAATCACAGATGTTTCAAATCCTGGCTATCATAACTCTTTAGCACGTATTGTTTATATCATTCATTTGGAGGAAAGCATATGCTACCTTATATTTTAAATTATTTTTAGAATTCCCTTTCCCCTGTGTTTGATTATAGGCTTCAGTGCCGACATAGTTCAAACTTCCTTGCAGACCTTGTATCTAACCCTGCACACAACATATGTTCCGTATGTATCTGTTAATTCAACATAGTTCAAATCAACTAACATTTTTTTTTTTTTTGGTGCCTACTCTGGTAGACTGAAATAAAAAGAATCACTTGTTTCTAAATCAGAATTATGTAACCAGTGTTCAAGGAGCTTGTGGACCTTTTGCAAGGAAAATGCTTGTCCTATAACTAATTCAACATTGCCTAAGAATAGTGCTAAAGAAGGTGCAAAGTAGGGCACAGAAGTAACAAGTTACCTTATACAGATTGAGAAAAACTTTAATAAAATGTACAAATAATAAATGCTGAAGAAATTGCAAAGAAAAAAGAACTCTCCTACACTGTTTGTGGGTATGTAAATTGGTGCAACCACTGTGAACGGTATGAAGGTTCCTCTAAAAAACTAAACATAGAGATACCATATGATCGTGCACTCCCACTCCTGGGTATACATCCAGAGAAAACTCTAATTTTAAAAGATACATGTGCCTCTATGTTCATAGCAGCAGTATTTACAATAGCTAAGTCATGGAAGCAACCTAAATGTCCACTGACAGATGAATGGATAAAGAAGATCTTCTACCCCCCTTCTCTCCCTTTCTCTCTCTCTATATATATATACACACACACAAACATATATATATATATATATATATATATATATGTATGGCAATTCATATGTGTGTGTGTGTGCATATATATATATATATATAATGGAATATTACTCAGCCATAAAAAAGAATGAACTAATTTCATTTGCAGCAACATGGATGGATATGGAGATCATTATACTAAGTGCAGTAAATCAGACAAAGATGAATATATAACTTATAGGTGGAATCTAACAAAAAATGATACAAAATATTTTTGTAATTGGATTTCTGAATCACAAAGCAGTAAGATGGTAATTTTATGTTTTAGGGAACTAACTTCATGGCAATTCATTATAGCACTGATAGAAAATACTACAACATCTAGGACTTTTGGAAAATATCCATTTACAGTTGGTCCCCTGCTCATTTTTTTAATTAGATTACTTTGGGTTTTGATTTGCCATATAGTAGCGTGAGTTCTTTATGTATTTTGAATATCAACCCCTGTAATGTATATGATTTGCAAATGTTTCTCCCATTTTGTATGTTGCCATTTTGTATTGTTGATTCTTTTGCTGTGTTAGTCTGTCATAATCTATGCTAGTTCATGTTAACTTAAGTCTCACTTACTAATTTGTTGCTTGTACTTTTGGTACTATATCCAAAAAATAATTGCCAAGACCAATATCAAAGAGTTTTTCTACATTTTTCTTTTATTTATTTATTTATTTATTTATTTATTTATTGACATGGAAGGGTTAAATTTTCATGTCCTATGTTTGTCTTAAGACTATAATTCATTTTGAGTTAATTTTTTTTTTTGTCTTTTTAGCACCTCACCCATGGCATACAGTTGCCACAGCCACAGTAACACCATATCTAAGTCCAGTCTGTGGCTTACACCACAGCTCACAGCAATGCTGGATCCTTTAACCCACTGAGTGAGGCCAGGGTTTGTACCAACATCCTCATGGATACCAGTACATTCTTAACCCACTGAGCCACAGTGAAAATGCCTTTTTTGAGTTAATTCTTGTGAGTGTAAAAGAAGGGTCCAAATTCTTTCTTTTACATGTTGTTTCTCAGTTTCCCAAAATCATTAACTGAAGAGAATATTCTTTCTTCATTGAGTATTCATGGTGTCCTGTTAAATATTAGTTTAACCATGTATAAAATTATTTTTTTACATGTACACATATCCATTTTTTTTCAAATTATTTTCCCATAAAGTTTATTACAAAATATTGGGTAGAGGGAGTTCCCGTCGTGGCGCAGTGGTTAACGAATCCGACTAGGAACCAAGAGGTTGCGGGTTTGGTCCCTGGCCTTGCTCAGTGGGTTAACGATCCGGCGTTGCCGTGAGCTGTGGTGTAGGTTGCAGACGCGGCTCGGATCCCGCGTTGCTGTGGCTCTGGCGTAAGCCGGCGGCTACAGCTCCGATTCAACCCCTAGCCTGGGAACCTCCATATGCCGTGGGAGCGGCCCAAGAAATAGCAACAACAACAACATTAACAATAATGCCGAGGGAGCGGCCCAAGAAATAGCAACAAAAAAGACAAAAAAAAAAAAAAAAAAAATATTGGGTAGAGTTCCCTGTGCTATAGAGCAGGTCCCCATTGACCATCCATTCTGTATACAGTAGGGTGCACATGCCAGTTCCAAACCACCAGTCCTGTTCCATTGATCTATTTGTCTATGTTTATGTTAGTATCATACTTTTTTGATTTTGATAGCTTTCGAAATATATTTTGATAACAAGACATATGATCTCTCCATCTTTGTTCTTTTTCAGGATTGCTTTGGGTATGCAGGATATTTTTTGCTTTCACACAAATTTTAGTCCTATTTTCTCTATTTCTGTGAAAAATGCCATTCTTACTATCTCCAAGGCATCCAAACTCATGTTTCCCTCTAATAGCCTGCTGGAACTTTCCCTCTGGGAATCTCAACTTCCACAAAAGTTCTCATTTATGGGCAAATGTCTTTTCTACTATTTACCAGGAGCACCTGGGCTGTGGCCAAGGGAAGCTGGGGCTGGTTTGTGAACCACTGCAGGGTCGACAGCCAGGACCAAGGTCTGGCTGTCGGTCACCTAATGTACAGGAGGCCCAGATTCCTCCCAGGTCTCTTGGTATATGATGTTGGATCCACAGTCTTCTTCAAAAGCACCTTTATCCATGGATGGATGTCAATTTTTTGTTGCGAGGGACATCTTATGCTACTATGATGTTGATGTCACCTATGCACTTTATCCTAATTATCAAATTTATTGGTATAAAATTAGCCACAGTATTATAGTATTATATATTATTCTCTTGACCTCTGTCATATCGGGGTGATAACTCTTTTATCCCTACATTTTCATACTCTGTGTAGTTAATAATGTATTACCTAAATAAATATGTATTAACCTTTAATTAACAGAGAACTTCATCTACTGTTCCCATTCTTTATGCTAGAGTTCTGTTATACTAACATACATTATGAACAAGAAAAGATAGCAAAATTCTTTTTGCTTTAAACAATCCTATATAGTTTAAAAAATAAAACAGAAAAAATGTTTACTAAATATTTTACCATTTTGATTCTCCTCATTTCTAGCCTGAAAAAATCGCTTTAGAGTTCCCTATAATGCTGATCCAGTGAAAATAAACTCTCCAATGGTTTTTATATAAAAATTAATCTATTCCATTTTTATTGTCAGTGGAAATATTTGCTACATACAAAACTATGGTTTGATAATTAATCTCTCCTGTGACTTTAATAATATTTCCCAATGCCTTCTGGTCTTTATATTTTGTGATAAAGTCAGTATTCATTCAAAAATTCTTCCCTTATACAGAAATAGGTCATTCTTATACAGCCTCTTTCAAGGTTTTCTTTTTATCTTTGTTTTTTCACCAGCTTGATTATGACATATACAGGAGTGGACTTACTGGCTTTTACCCTCTTGGGTAATTTTATCTTTATGTAAAGACTACTCATAGGAAAAGCACAGGGTCAGACACTCAGAAATTTATACAGAGTATTTGGTGTTATCACTTCTGGGTATTTCTTTTCTGGGGTTCTCCCCTCTCTTTTCTGAATCATTAGTTGCCCTGAACTTTCACCACTGACAATTCATGGCCATAGTAGCGTTGATGGCAGGCTGCCCTCAGACTAAACAACAGAGGAATTAATGCTTCCCCTTTCCCGTTCCCTTTTTCTATGTATCCACTCTCTTATTGATCAGCTTGCTTTTGTTCACACTTCACAGCATTTAGGTGGCTGTCTATTCCCTTCCCAGATTTTACAATTATTGTTTGGTAGAAGGAACGGTTCTGGGGAACTACTCAACCACACCAAAAGCAGAACTCTGGGAATATGGATTTTTAATAAATAAATCTATCAACATCTTTAAGTTTGGTAGGTAAACTCCAAACTAGCTGACTCATTTTGTACAGTTCCTGGATCAGTGATCTGGAAATACAACCAATTTCATACTCGATATAAAAGAAATGATAATATGAAGAAACTATCTAGTGATTTCCGCTGAGAGGTTTTACTTTCATAAAGGTATTTTGGGGGCCATCCTAGATAATAGTATCATTTTATTTAATGGCAGAATTTTACCACTTTTTTCTTCTAAACTTCCGTGAGACTTACAATACCTCTAATTTTTCAGAGGAGAAACTAAGGCCAAGAGAAGAATGATTTCACCATAATAATATAAGAATAGGTTAAAAAAAATGGTCTGAATAGGTCAAATTAATTCGACAAATATTTACTAAACACCTTTGCCAAAAGAAATGTATAAAGTTAAAATTTTTATGTTTTCTTTCCTTAAGAGATTGATATTTTACTAGGTAAAGGATGATAGGCACATATAGAAATATTTTTAATTTACCAAGTGAGTGCTGTGAGAATTATAAACACAGAATGCTATGGAAACATACAAATGGGAAACCAGTTCTAAAGCTGTCATGAAAGGAACAAGGTGTGTGTCATTCATTCCTCTCTTACTCTAGTCAAACTTAAAAGAGCTGACTCATTTTTTTAAACTTAATTTTATTGAAATATAGTTGACTTGAAATGCTATATTAGTTGCAGATGTACAGAAAAGTGAATTAGTCGTACATATAAATGTATCCGCTATTTTCCCCATGTAGGTTATTACAAACTATTCAGTATATTTTCCTGTGCCACACAGTAAGTTCTTGTTAGTCATCTGTTGTATACAAAAATGTGTATATGTTATTACCACCTTCCCAATTTCTCCCTCCCCTAGTGGTTTAACCTATGGTAACCATAGGATTGATTTTGAAACCTATGAGTTTTTTTCTGTTTTTGAAATGAGTTCTTCTGTATCATTTTTATTCGATTCCACATGTAAGTGATATCATATAAGATTTGTCTCAGGCCTAGAGATTATCATACTGAGTAAAAGAGCTGATTCTTAAAGGATGGTTTTAAGTTAGCTAGAGAATTAGAGCTTACATCAGCAAGGGCATCATTCAGTTGTTTCAGAGGCCTTTATGGACCACAGTAAACTTGTTCCTCCCTTTCTGGTACTTCCCTCTCTCGCCCTTGTTTCATTTTTTCCAGATTACTTTCTGTCCTCTAACATATTATATATTTAGCTCCTTTTTTTTTTTTCTTTACTCCCCAACTAGTATGTAGGTTGCATAAGCATACAGTTTTTTTGTCTGTTTCATTCACTGCTCTGAGTAGACTGTTAGAACAGTTTCTGGAACATAGCAGGTTCTCAAATATCTCCTATTTAAAAGCATTTGATAAATGTTGTAAGTGGTAAATTAGCAGGCAAAAAGACTTGAGAGTTTTTGCAAAGGCTGTATAATGTAGCACCAAAACATTGTACTAAATGTCTGGAATTTTGTGTGTGATGGAAAATTATCAGAAAGAGGAAAATAACGTGTTTACTTGAATTACTGTGATAAATATGAATATAATTGACTTAAGGGGCAAAAATGGAGTTATCACATCAGTTGACTGACAAAGCCTTCAGAATCACAAGACAAATAATTATGAAATTTACCTTCCACAGAGAATCTAGAATTTTGTGAAATAGTAAGGAAAATCCAGAGATAATCCCCAAAGATTCACTTTTTGCAAATGATGACAATTCCACCTTAAGTAAATCCTGCCATTTTAGTCAAGAAACTGCGGTCTGACTGTCTAAATTATGTAATACTCACAAAAATGCAAAAGGAATGAAAGGTAGGTAGCCTTGAAATGACAGAGGCATTATAATAAAATAGTAAATAGCTTTCTAAGCACAGGTGAGAAAGAAAATGCTTGGTGAACCAAATTTGCTATGAGTAAAGAAAATATGTATGTGGGAAAAACTACAGATGAGAGCTGATAATTAAGCAAGCATCCACCTATGCACCTGTTTATTTAACAAATATGTATTAGAGTTCCCATTATGGAAATGAATCTGACTAGTATCCATGAGGATGTGGGTTCAATCTCTGGCCTCACTCTTTGGGTCAGGGAGCCAGTGTTGCCATGAGCTGTGGTGTAGGCTGCAGACATGGCTCATCATTGGCTTTGCTGTGACTCTGGTATAGGCCAGCAGCTGTAGCTCTTATTTGACCTCTAGCCTGGGATCTTCCATATGCCTCAGGTGCAATCCTAAAAAGAAAGAAGAAATAAAAATATGTATTAGCCATCAATTAGGTATTGTTCTCTAAGTACAGAGTACAATATGAGTAAATATTTGGACACAGACTCTGCCTTTAGGAGGCTTATGTTCTGGACATTATCCAAATATCAATTGAAACATATATTTGCAATATATGTTCATGTTAATGGCCTAGTAGTATAACAGGGAAACAAAACCTAACATGGATGGTCAGGAAACAAGTCCTTGAGGAAGTGAAATTTCAGCTGACATAGTAAAAATTAAGGGAAATTAGGGAGTTCCCGTTGTGGCGCAGTGGTTAACGAATCCGACTAGGAACCATGAGGTTGCGGGTTCGATCCCTGCCCTTGCTCAGTGGGTCAGGGATCCCGCGTTGCTGTGGCTCTGGTGTAGGCCGGCGGCTACAGCTCCGATTGGACCCCTAGCCTGGGAACATCCCATATGCCGCGGGAGCGGCCCAAGAAATGGCAAAAAAAAAAAAAAGACAAAAAAAAAAAAAAAATAAGGGAAATTAGGAGAGTAGAGGGAATGGAGGTTGGGTGCTTGCTTGCAGAAGATAGAGTATTTGCAAAGGTTCTGTTTGGGGACGAACGGATTATTTATGGAACTGGAGGTCAGTAGGTAATTAAAGCCCAAAGGGCAAGAAGGAAAGTAGAAACATATGATGTGAAGTGGTACTGTCCATAAAATGATGTGGGCTTTCTCCTAAAATGAGTAGGAAGTATTAACATTCAAGATACTAAACTAAGGAATTAAACATCATCTTTATCACCACAATGACCCACTGAAGGATTAAAAGCTGAGAGTCATCTAGCTTTTGGAAAACAATCCTGGCCACATTTCACTCATTTAGTATTTATTAAGCACCTACTTTGTGACAGAGCTAGAGACTAGATTTGCTTTCTGGACAAAGCAGATGAGGTTCTAACACTCTTAAAATTCACACTCCCTTGGGAGAGATGAATTTGAAGAGGACAATCTGAATCCTATGTGTCCTCATCTTGTAACCTATATCATCATAGTTACATATTCCAAGGGAATCAGGTAAATTAAAAAGCAATCTGGGTCTTCAGTGTCTCTTGGAGAGACATGATCTGTGGAGTAGGGAACAAGTGTGGACCGTCAAAAATGCTGTCACTCAGTGAGAATTACTTAAAAATCATCCCTAAAAATCTCCCAGCATAATATTCATTCAAATTTAAGGTTTAATTTAAGGCAAAAAAAAAAGATGTATGGTAATAAAATGAACAGTTGATAACGGAGACTAACATAAAAATTTAAGATCTCGTTTTAGGGAAATGTTTTGTATCACATAACATAATATGAATGTACATAAAGTAAAGATTACACCAAATAAAAATGGAAATAAAACCCCACTTATTGTAAGAGACTCTAAAAGACAACAGAAGACATATACCTATGCTAGTATATAAAAGTGTGTATATATACTAAATATAAACATACACTATATATATATAATTGTCTATATTACATTTTTATATTTAAATGGAATCATAGATCTAATACACAAATTTATAAAATACACAGATTTGAAGTTTTTCTTTGGTACCTTTTCTAAAGACTTATAACTTAACCTTAGGTTACAGGTGACAGTATCAACTCAGTTATATATGGTGATAAGAGTTTATTAATTGTTCCCAAAACTTTTATAAAATGTTATGATAAAATTGTTATAAAATAACTTAAATTTCCAAAAAGTATAAATGTATAGAACAATGAGATAGTCCAAGTATAAATTCATAACATCAACATCACTGATTATTAGAGAAATGCAAATCAAAAGTACTATGAGGTACTACCTCACACCAGTCAGAATGGCCGTCATTAATAAATCCACAAATAGCAAATGCTGGAAAAGGTGTGGAGAAAAGGGAATCCTCCAGCACTGTTGGTGGCAATATAAACTGGTACAACTGCTATGGAAAACAGTATGGAGGTACCTTAGAAAACTAAATATAGAACTACCATGTGACCCAGCAATCCCACTCTTGGGCGTATATCCAGACAAAATTTTCCTTGAAAAAAACACATGCACCTGCATGTTCCTTGCAGCACTATTCACAATAGCCAAGACATGGAAACAACTCAAATGTCCATTGACAGATGATTGGATTAGGAAGATGTGGTATATATACACAATGGAATACTACTCAGCCATAAAAAAAACAAAATAATGCCATTTACAGCAACATGGATGGAACTAGAGACTCTCATACTAAGTAAAGTAAGTCAAAAAGAGAAAGACAAATATGATATCACATATCTGGAATTTAATGTATTGCACAAATGAATCTTTCCACAGAAAAGAAACTCATGTACTTGGAGAACAGACTTGTGGTTGCCAAAGGAGAGGGGGAGGGAGTGGGAATGGGAATTTGGGGATAATAGATGCAAACTATTGCCTTTGAAATGGATAAGCAATGAGATCCTGCTGTATAGCACTGGGAACTATATCTAATCACTTATGATGGAGCATGTAATGTGAGAAAAATAGTGTATATATTTATATGTGACTGGGCCACTTTGCTATACAGTAGAAAATTGACAGAACACTCTAAACCAGCTATGATGGAGAAAATAAAAATCATTTAAAAAATAAATAAATTCATAATTATTTTAAACTCTAGAAATCAATCAACTATGAATAAGTAAGCAAACACAAATTCTTGGAACTTAAATATGTTACTTAAACACTTGGTCAAAGAAAATGTTAACTATAAACTTTTCCTTTTGCTTGGAAAATGATGATAATGTAATGCTGGTTATTTTAACTTAATGGTATGTGCTATCACCACAGTTCAATATAAAAGTCAAATATCCAAATGCATAAAATTTTGGAGTTCCCTTCATGGCGCAGTGGTTAACGAATCCGACTAGGAACCACGAGGTTGCAGGTTCGGTCCCCGCCCTTGCTCTGTGGGTTAACGATCCGGCGTTGCCGTGAGCTGCGTGCGGTGTGGGTTGCTAGACGCGGCATAGGCCGTGTGGCTCTGGCATAGGCCGGTGGCTACAGCTCCGATTCGACCCCTACCCTGGGAACCTCCATATGCCCTGGGAGCCGCCCAGGAAATAGCAAAAAGACAAAAAACAAACAAACAAAAACCAAATACATAAAATTTTAAACAAAAATATAAACCCAAGCAAATATATAGAGATTTCAACTAAATAAAGTATAAAATATACCGCTAAATATGTTCAAGAAATACATTTAATGAAAATTTAATTTCATTCATGACTTAAAAGCAAATCACAGTAAAAATGAAGGGACAAATTTCTTAAGATTATAATATATATTAATATATGCAGTGACTTATTCTGAAAGCTAGCCTCATACCAACTATGAAAACTGTAGAAAGATTCTCATTTATATCAGGAACTGTTATTATGATCACTACCATTATTAGGCATAGTTAGCCCAGTGAAATAAATAATAAATATGAAATTATACAGATACGTAAAAACAACAACTTCTCTAAAATCCCTTTTGAGTATGTCTGTTTTCTGTTTTCCACTTCTACCTTAACTAAAACAGTAATTAATACCAAGATGATTTCAGAAAACAGACCCTCAAAAATATTCTAACGTTGGAGTTCCCATTGTAGCTCAGTGGAAAAGAATCTGACTAGGAACCATGAGGTTGCCGGTTCGATCCCTGGCCTCGCTTAGGGGGTTAAGGATCCAGCGTTGCAGTGAGCTGCGGTTGTAGGTCACAGATGTGACTCGAATCTGGCTGTGGCTGTGGTGTAGGCCAGCAGCTGTAGCTCCGATTCGACCCCTGGCCTGGGAACCTCCATATGCCATGGGCGCAGCCCTAAAAAAAGAAAAAAAAAAATTCTAAAGTTGAGTTATACTCATTTGACAGGCAAGCAGATGACCTTTTTGACAAGGGAAAACAGACCACAGGCAATCCTTGCATTGTCATAGCATCACCATTACACTTATTATTACCAATGATGGCTTGAATGAAGGCAAGGCAAGGGGGGATTAAGTGGCTGTGACAGTCTTTCTGGTGACAACTGTAATCAACATGATTATGGGGTGGACTAGCTTCTTATGCTTACACTTTTTATTTTTTACACTTAAGAACCTATATAGTGAATATTAGATCTGAAGTTTCGAACTTTGAATTTAAGTCACAGGAGAGGAATTAGAGCATTTCAGTGTAAGCTTTAAAGGAATTACGTATCTCATGTCTCTAAAAGCAGACATGGTTAAAGGTCAGGACTGCATCATGATTGTAGATGTGCAGAGACGCATAGTCATTTCAATGTGAATATAACTATATTGTTTTGGCCTATTTACTAGGTTACCTGTAAGGTCACCTGTTTTGCATGACTTGGAGCAAAACACGATTTTGCAACAGATGCAGATTCTGATGTAAGGCCTTTTTATGTTGTATTCTTCATGTTACTATGTTCGGACAGAGAAATGGACTAGTGCTTTGGCCTGAGTAGTGGATGTTGAATGCCAGTAGAAAAGCAGGTGCTAGGTTCGCCAGGAGAAAAAAGGATAGTGTCTAGGAGCTGGGTAATTTACTGGGGTTCTTCTTTATTCTCCTTTTTTCTTTTCAGTAGTAGAAATAATCAGTGGGAAACTATGGAAACTCCAGAAATACAGCATCAGTATGTACTTGGGTTCTTCAGATATGAAGATTTGCTTCACCTCATTTAAGAAAAGTCCACGAGGTAATGACCCAGGGTAAGAAGAACACAGAATATGTTCTATAGTTATCATTTTGGGGGCCCCATTATCTGGTCCAGAATTAAGGGTTGTAGTTTCTATGTTTTACATAACGAATTATGTTTCTCTTTTCTTTTATACTTTTCTCAAGGAGTATGGTAGTGTTCACAGTTACAATTTAGTTTCTATGTGAGGGTTATCACCTGAACTATGTGGTAGTGATGGGGTTTCATATTTCATATCTTGTTCCATAATTAAAGATAGAAACTCTTTAGATATGCATTAAGTGTAATATAGGTTAAATACATTTTTGTCATGCATATGATGAAAAACAATTGGTTACTAAAAGGGACATATTTGTTTCATCTGTAATAATGTGGAGGAATAACCAAAATATACCGGTATATTGGAAGAGATAAAGGGGAGTTCTCGTCGTGGCGCAGTGGTTAATGAATCCGACTAGGAACCATGAGGTTGCGGGTTCGGTCCCTGCCCTTGCTCAGTGGGTTAACGATCCGGCGTTGCCGTGACCTGTGGTGTAGGTTGCAGACGCGGCTTGGATCCCGCGTTGCTGTGGCTCTGGTGTAGGCCGGTGGCTACAGCTCCGATTAGACCCCTAGCCTGGGAACCTCCATATGCCGCAGGAGCGGCCCAAAGAAATAGCAAAAAGACAAAAAAAAAAAAAAAAAAAAAAAGAAAGAGATACAGATTATTGTGTATAATTTTAGCTTGAAGTATGTGTGTGTATATTCATATATGGATATTTAAGTATGTATATTTCTTAAAGCATGTACAATAAATCTTCTTTGAAGGAAAACAAAGGTGACTGAGGAGCAGAAAATAAGTGAATTTCTTTTAGTAAACTTACTGTTAATTGCACATCTTTTGTAAAAGTTGTAAAATTTTAATCTATTTAAAGCTTTAATGTTATCATTAAATGAGCCAAAAGAGAAAAAAAATAAGATTTCAAAATATGCAAACAATGTATTAGCTAAAATTTTACATGTATTTAGTCTTAAATTTTAAACCTTAAAAAATTAAGTAAAAAGTCTTTCTTTATCATGATAAATATGATTTATACATGTATAAAAAAACAGTAACTGATATACATTAGGTATTCCTTAGATATTTGTTGAATGAATAACTTCTTTACGATAAAATAGCAGAAATGTTTCTATTTACTATTTAAATCAGAAAAATAGGAATTCCTGTTGTGGCTCAGCAGAAATGAATCCAACTAGGAACCATGAAGTTGCAGGTTCAATCTCTGGTCTCGCTCAGTGGGTTAAGGATCCAGCATTGGCATGAGCTGTGGTGAGGTCACAGACGCGGCTCTGATCTGGCATTGCTGTGGCTGTGACGTAGGCTGGCAGCTAAAGCTCCAATTCGACCCCTAGCCTGGCAACCTCCATATGCCATGGGTGTGGCACTAAAAAGAAAGGAAAGAAAGAAAGAAAGAAAGAAAGAAAGAAAGAAAGAAAGAAAGAAAGAAAGAAAGAAAGAAAGGAAGGAAGGAAGGAAGGAAGGAAGGAAGGAAGGAAGGAAGGAAGGAAGGAAGAAGGAGAGAGAAAAGAAGGAAGGAGGGAGGGAGGGAAGGAGGGAAGGAAGGAAGGAAACAGGGAAGGAAAAAGGGAAGGAAAGAGGGAAGGAAGGAAGGAGAAAAGTATATGGATGCATGTACCTTTTGGAATGAATTTTTGAATTTTTTTGTCTGGGTATATGACCAGGAGTGGGATTGCTGGATCGTATTGCTGGAAATGGTAGTTCTTTTTTTTTTAACTTTTTAGGGCTACACCTGAAGCATATGGAAGTTGCCAGGCTAAGGGTCGGATTGGAGCTACAGCTGCAGGTCTACACCACAGCCACAGCAATGCCAGATCCAAGCTGCATCACCAACCTATGCTGCAGCTCACAGCAACACCAGATCCTTAACCCACTGAGTGAGGCCAGGTATCAAACACTCATATTCATGGATACTAGTTGGATTCATTTCTGCTGAGCCATAATGGGAACTCCCATGTAGTAATTCTATGTTTAGTCTTCTGAAATAACTCCATACTATTTTCCACAGTGGTTGTACCAATTTACATTCCTATCAACAATGAAAGAAGGTTCCCTTTCTCCATACCCTCTCCAGCATTTTTTTGTTGACTTGTGGCCAAAATGATGGCCATTCTGACCTGTGTGAAGTGGTAACTCATTGCAGTTTTGATTTGCATTTCTCTAATAATTAGTGATGTTGAGCATTTTCCAATGTGCCTGTTGGCCATTCATACGTCTTCTTTTGAGAAATATCTATTTAGGTCTTCTGCCCATTTTTCAATTTGGTTGTTTGTTTTGTTGTATTGCAGCACTTTTCACAATAGCCAAGACAAGGAAACAACATAAATATCCATCAACAGATGAATGGATTAAGAAGATGTGGTACCTATATACAATGGAATACGACTTAGCCATAAAAAAGACAAAATAATGCCATTTGTAACATGAATGGAACTAGAGATTCTTATAATAAGTGAAATAAGTCAAAAATAGACAATACTATATATCACTTATTTGTGGAATATAAAATATGGTACAAATGATCCTATCTACAAAACAGAAACAGATTAAGGCCAAGGAGAGCAGACTTCTGATGCCAGAAGAGAAGGGGCCAGGAGTGGGATGGACAGGGAATTTGGGGTTGGTGGAGGCAAACTGTTAAACTTGGGATAGGTGGGCAATGGGAACTGAATGTGATTTGGTCACTTTGCTGCACAACAGAAATTAAAGAAACACTGTAAATCAACTATACTTTAATAAAAAAAAAAGAAAATGTATATGGGTCTCCATTGTTAAATATTACTCTTTAAATAGGTATGTAAGTATTAACTAATTAGACAAGAGTACGAAATGGAGAAATGAAAAGCTGGAGATATAGAAGCAAAAAAAGTAAGCACAGATTTAAAAAGTTAACACAGAAAATATAAAAGAATAACCTAAACAGCTGTTAGAATTAATAACAGAATTTATTGGCATCACAGGGTAATAAATATATATATAATCAATGAAATGTACTACAGAAAAATCTTTATGTAATTACATAAATCAAAATTGAAAACTTATAAATGCATTTAATAAGATATCCACAGAAACTTTATGAAAATTTACCTTTCACAGATTTCCAAATATTATAGCAAAGACACAAAATTTTTACATTTAGAAAAACATGATAAATATTCTTTCAAACCATTGTATTTAATAACTTGTTTTGAATTCAGATAAGACCCACTAAATATATGGTTCATGTGGTAGAGGTGTTTGTACTCATTTACATATGGCATATTGACAGCCAGCCATTAAAAATGCACTAGAGTTTAATATACTTACTGGAGGCTAATTAATAAAATCATTTTGGATGTCTTTTCTAATTATAAGAATATTAATTTAGCATTAGTGTTTCAATTAAAGTGTTGACCAAGAAGGAACTTCATAAAAGTTTACCTCTATTAAGAACTCTGAATAGATTATAAAACAGATTATAGGAATGGCTAAAATTCTTTAAACTTTGTATTGAGTCTTTTTCAATGTGACTTTAAAGCTCCTCCACTAAGACCTGGATTATATTGTTGCATCCCATTATCTAGCTATCCTTGAGACTAGGTTTGGCCAATAGAAAGTGATAGAAGCGATAATTATGCCAGTTCTGAGTCCAGACTTCAAAAAGCCTTGCACATCTTTCTTGAAATCCTACCTAAACTATGAAAATACCTATCTGAATCTAGGTGAGAATAATCAATAAATGGATCAAGTAAGGCTCCTTGTCCCAACTGAGGAACCCACAATGTGAGAGTGCCTGTTTATCTTGCTTAAGATAAAAAAAAAAAAAAAAAAAAAAAAAAAAAAAAAAAAAAAAAAAATGACCTTATCTAATCCAGAGAAGAAGGAAACCTAGCTGATGCCAGAAGAACCACCCAGGTGATTTCAGTCCCTAAGTTCAGATCTTTTGTCTTGTGAGAACAGTAATTGATTGCTCTTTTTTTTTTTTTATGGCCCCATCCTTGGCATATGGAAGTTCCCTTACCAGGGATTGAACCTGAGCAGTAGCTCTGATCATTGCCACAGCTGCAGCCATGCTAGATAATTTAACCCATGGCATGGGGCCAGAGATTGAAACTGCACCTCTGTAGAGATCTAAGTCGCTGCATTCAGGTCCTCAACCCACTGTGCCACAGCAGGAACTCCTAATTGGTTGCTCTTTTAAACCTCTAAGTTTTGGGATAGCTTGTTACACAGCAAAAGCTAACAGATACATATTCAGACACAGAAAGTGGGGCACAGCCTCATACTCTCATTTCTTGGAAATTACCATTGACTTTGGGGGAAATCATACCATAGCTCTTGAGGCAATAATAGGCCAGTTTATGATTAAAAATATAATTTTGAAACTCTCAATAGATACTAGTTATGAAGGCACATTAATCTAGTGCCTCTATATTTTAGCAACTTTTAAAATGCTAGCCTACTCCTAATTAATATTTGGCTCCCTTCAATTTTGGCATAAGTATAAGTGTTCTCAACAGGAAATTTAGCTACCCAGCCTCTAGTAGACACTCAAATTTTAAGCTAAGTGGGTTTAAGGTTAGTTCTCCTTTTGTATCATGTATCCAGTAATGGACAAAACACATACGAAGGATAAAAAGGAAAAAAATGGAAAAACAGAGGAAAGACCATTCCAAGGAATGATCAAAAGTGAAATAGAATAACTAGCGTATAACTCTCAATTTTCCATTAGCTTACTTTTAGTTATTGCTGCTATTGTCTCTGAGATAAGCTTCTAGCCTTTTACTAAATTAATTTTTTTGATTATGAATCTGTTCTATTCTTTGCATCCAAACATTATTTAACAAGCATGATGTGTCACTCTCTGTAGAAGAGTATTTGAAAGTACTAGTGCATACCTATCTCAAATGATCTTTGGTTAGAAATTATGAATCAATAAGTGATGGTGCCTAACTGTATGAGTGGGCTCCTGAAGTCTGTCACTCATTTCTAACTAATCTAGGCATATTGGCTGATAAGAACCAATGTAATTACTTTCTAAGAATTTGGGTATGCTGGTTGTTAAATATAGGCATTTAAAAATTAAATTGTATGAAATTATAATTAAGGCTAAAATTGAAATGAATATAATTCATATGATTGTGCAGAAAAGTTTAACAATAGATCAAAATGCACTTTTTTTGACATTACTTCTAATTGCAGTAAAACACCTATAACATAAAACTTACCATCTCAGCCTTTTTCTTTTTTCTTTTTTTTTGTCTTTTTAATGGTGGCACCAGAGGCATATGGAAGTTTCCACGCTAGGGGTAGGATAAGAGTTATAGCTGCCAGCATATACCACAGGCCCAGCAATTCAGGATCCAAGCCACATCTGCCACCTACACCACAGGTCACAGCAACTCCAGATCCTTAACCCACTGAGAGAGGCCAGGGATCAAACACACATTCTCATGGTTACGAGTCAGATTTGTTTTTACTGCACCACAACAGGAACTTCTGAAAGTCATATGTTTACAATGACAAAAGTATAGAAATCCTCAAGGAGAGTAGATCACTGTGCTTTAGGATGAAGAATGTGGGCAAATGTGACTTGAGACAAAAAGCTTTCATGCAGTAGTTGACCCTGGACTTGGGCCTTTAGTAAGTAAATGCTTGCTTATAAATAGGTTCCTTGCTGCAAAAGTATAAAAAAGGATAACCTTATTTTACTATCCATTAAACAAAAGTATATAGCTATACAATTCCCTTGGCTATTTCAACTGCTTCCTCAGTATACTAAATATTTTAGAAAAAAAATTTAAATAATCTTTTTAAAAAAAGCAAGATTTTTTCACTGATTTTTGGGGGGGTTATATATGTTATAATGCCTACTTTTTTTTCTTTTGGTAAAAGTCATGATTTCTTTGAGATTTTTCAAATAATTACTCATTGTTGCATCACATATTTTTTCCTTCCTTCTCTCATTAGAACTTGCAGCTCAATTCTTATAAAAGATTTTGTAACACAAGTTTATAAACAGAAACAGACTTAAGTTTAATAGTTTAACATTGTTTTTAAAATATACTTACCCTATCCCCTACTCTATTGTTTCTTCATTCAAAATTCTCCTAAATAGCAAAGATTCGTCTCCTAATCTAAAACTCAAACATTAGGTTACCATGGAGACTGAATACTTGAACTCTAATGGCTGTCAAAAAAATTCCATTTATTTCTTCATCTTTAGATTGGAGCACTATGTTCACTGACTCCTAAAATAGTTCTGTAAAAAAAATAAGACCCTACCATCTTTATCTTCTCAATCAAAGACGTCATAATCTGTCCATTTAACTTCCTTTAAATTTACTCAAGGAAAGAAAACTGCTGAAAAGAACTTCAATCTAATTTGACCTTCTCTTACACTTCTCATATTTTTTTTATTCCACTAATTTTGGCATCTCACATTTTTCTCCTTGATTTCCTCAGTATTTCTGCTCAAAATTCATCACTTTCAACAAAATGTCTATTAATTACTTTTACAGAAACTGGTACCTTTTTCCATTCTTTGAGAATGTTATATTGTACTTACCTGCAAGCCTCTTGAAGACAGAATATTCTTATCCTTGAAAATTTCTTTCACGTTATGAGTGTCTTTCTCCTCCAATGGGAATTTATTATAATTATAAAGTATCAGATTCCTAAACTTTTCAACTATCGATGTTGCAATTATAATTGCATAAACAAAAATATAGATAATTTGCATATCCCATTTCATTCTTTCTTGCACTTAATGCAATAAATCCTATCTATCTCTAAGCACTCACATTGGACCAGTTCTGTTCTCCTATGAGAAATCTTCCTCTTCATCTTAAACATCTCTTGCTTAATTAGCTTTCATTTACTCTTTTTCAAATCCTTGGGGATGTAAGCAATAATCCACTAATCACTGACCTCATCATTCTTTAGAAATATGTTTTGAAATATTGCTTGCTCTTCTCTAGGGCAGCACTTTTCAGTGCATATTATTCCATGGGACAATGCTTTCGTAAATGCTGGGTAGGGAAAATACAAAGTTCTCTGGTCAAATGAATTCAGTCACTGCCACAAAATATGCTCCTTTATTAGATGCACATTAGTTAAACTCTTAGTGACTCTGTGAAGGTTTAGGACAAAGGATCATGTTTAACTTTATTTTACTCAGCACTTCTCAATCTTATTTCACTACAAGCTTCATTTTTTCATGTAACATCAAGAACACTCTATAAAAAATGCTTTGGGAATTACTAGATCAGGGATCCCTTTTTGATTAGCCTATGTTATATGATTTGTTCATTTTATTGGTTTTTAATATGTCAATGTTCTTATTTGCAAAGAGTTACGTTATAAAGGGTACACTATATTCTAGGAAGGATCAGATGAATATGAAATAGGTAGAAAAACATTTTCAGGCCCTTGCAGAACATGGTGATTTTAATATATTTTGGCACCATCTTTACTTCTTCTTTTATATTGAAGAAAACTGTCACTACCCGGATGCCAAAATCAAATGATAATTTACAATGACCACTAAATTTTCCCTCCTTGTTCTTTATCCATTCGTTAAAAGTGAGTATTTTCCGTCTTTGAAATTCTCATGGTTACATAACGTAAAATGACATGAAATCCAATTATGTTGGAAAATGCCTCTTTCTCTCCCTACATATTTGTCAGAGTGTTGAATATTTCTATAAGAGTACAAAGGTTAGTACTGCTATTTTTATTTTTAAGATCAAGAGAAAAAGATGAAGAGTTAAGTGAGGTGGACCAAAGCAAATCTTTGAATTCCTGAGACATCAGCTGGTGCTTAATCCATGAATCGTGTCACCTCCCAGCAGGCAACTAGCAGTTATTCCAATGCAGGTCAAAAATGAAAACTGTAAATTAAAGGAAAGAATAAAGAACCAGTGAAGTATTTGACAGTTTGATATGACCTATCCTTGGAGTACAAAATGTCGATAAAAATCATAGTAAAACAGCTGTTGGTTCTATTTTAATAATGATGTCTTCCCATATGAATCAAAGCACAGATCTGAAGCAAAATAATCACACACAAAGAAGTGTTTTAAGAGGTGAAAACATTCCCCTCTAATGTCTCAGAAAATGAGGACACTAAGAGGTTTGTGCCCTCCAAGCATGGGTTGGAAGTTCCCATCATGGCTCAGTAGTAGTGAATCTGACCAGCATCCATGAGGACACAGGTTCGATCCCTGGCCTCACTCAGTGGGTTAAGGATCTGGCATTGCTGTGAGCTATTGTGTAGGTCACAGGTGCTGCTGCGGCTGTGGCTGAGGTGTAGGCCGGCAGCTACAGCTCCAGTTTGACCCCTAGCCTGGAAACCTCCATATGCCACTGGTGCAGCCCTAAAAAAAAAAAAAAAAAAGCATGGATTTGGGTTAGAAAATTCTCAATGGTACTTCCCATGTGCACTGAAATTATTTATTTAGGTTGCTTTGGATGTATATTATCAAAAAATTATAGCTTGGATCTTTAGCTTTTCCAATACATCCCTCACACTTCTGTGTTACCTTGCTAAATTTAGATTTGTTAATGACACATTTTCCCAAAATTAATTGTACGAAGAACCCTGCTGAGTATGGGATAGATCCATGTCATTTATAACATTCAGTGCCCTTCTCCGCCTGGCACAAAACTTCACCAGCCTATTTACTCCAGCATCTTCAGTGCCCCACTAGCGGGCATCACACAATTTGTAGTCTCTCTAGATTGCACAATGTACAGACATTCATATCGGCTACAGGCAAAGCTGAGGAGTGTGATACCCCCTTTCCTTTACCATCCACACGCTTCCGTATCTTTCCCTGAATTTTACACTCAAAGTTCTCTCTTTTTTGTTTGTTTTTTGGTTTTGGTCTTGGTTTTTTAGGGCCACACCCATGGGCATATGCAGGCTCTCAGGCTAAGGGTCCAGTCGTAGCTACAGCTTCCACCCTGCCAGCCACAGCAATGCCAGATCCAAGCCACATCTGCAACTTACACCGCAGCTCACAGCGACACTGGATCCTTAACCCACTGTGCGAGGCCAGGGATTGAACCTGCAACCTCATGGTTCCGAGATGGATTCATTTCCACTGTGCCACGATGGGAACTCCTCTTTTCTCTTCTTTTGAAGCTGTACTATTCTCTAACACCACTGTCAATTTTCAGATGTTCTTTCTTTTGCCTGAATTAACTTTTCTATTGTTTTTAATCTACAAACTCTCAGATATTCCTGAGGATCCAGAAAAAGCATCACTTATTCTCTAAGTATAAATCACTATGACTCAAAATGCATAACTACTTATTAAGAATTCTCAGTATTTTAGCACATTGCATTTTTTTATGTCTCTCTTTCCTTATGTGTTTATTTACTTGTCTGTAACCACTCCTACTTCATTAGTTTCCTATTACTGCTGCAATAAGTTATCATAAAAGAGGCGGCTTAAATCTACACAAATTTATTCTAGCGTAACTCTAGCACTCAGAAGTCTGGAATGGTGCTAGTGGGCTAAAATGAAGGTGTCAGCAGGGCTGCATTTCTTTAGGGGGCTCTAGGAGAAACTCCATTGCCTTACCTCTCCCAGCTTTTAGAGGCTACTTGCCTTCCTTGGTTCATGACAGCTTCCATCTTCAAAGTCATCGTACTGTGTCTTCCAATCTCTGACTTTGACCTTTTATTTTTAGGATTCTTTTGTGATCACATGCCTCCCACCTAGATAATCCAGGGTAATCTGCCTAACTCAGTATCCTTAGTTTAAACACATCAAAGTCCTTTTTGCTACATAAGGTAACATACTCATAGTTTCTGTGGAATACAACAGAAATACAGCCATCTTTGAAAGTGTATTATTCTGCTTACTACAGCTACCCAATGAGATCTTGCATGGTTCCTAGCATATATTTACTACCTAATATTTATCACTTTAAAGAATAATGAGTATTAATTTTCAAGGCAATCTTTTAGATTATTCAACTTCTAAGGCTGGGGAGCATGTTTTAATTACTTCCATATCCCCGTATTTTTGAGTTATACTTCATTTACAATACGTTCAAAATAAAACATTATTGCATTAATTCCATAAGCAACACAACTGAATTCAACCTTTAATAAAAGTACTGAATGAAATATATTTACATATATATAAGAGGACTCTACTTTCCAGAAGGTATGATTTGGAGTCTATTAAATCATATTCTAGATTAATTTGGATCAGAAGGGAAGGTAGGTACCACCACAAAGTACTGATAGCCACTTTGTCTTGGATGGCTAAGTCCTCTTTGATCCTCTTTCTGCCTTTATTGTGGCATTTCTTGGTTTCTTGGTTGCCTTCTTACATCCATTAACAATATTAATTATGTTGATTCCAGTTTATCATTTTATGTAATTTAGACCCCTGTGGACTTTGGGAAGCCATAGAAAGAACAATAATTATGCAAAAAGGGATAATACAAATCAGAAGATCTGAATAATATTAAGAATATAATACATTCTCTAAAAATATCAATGACCTTATGAACTCTTGTGTAGTTATTCTATTTTATACTTTGGTTTTTTCTGTGCAGATGCAATCTATGGGTCATAATCAATGAATTTGGATTAAAGAAATGCATCTATGGAGTTCCCGTCGTGGTACAGTGGTTAATGAATCCGACTAGGAACCATGAGGTTGTAGGTTCGGTCCCTGGACTTGCTCAGTGGGTTAAGGATCCGGCGTTGCCATGAGCTGTGGTGTAGGGTGCAGATGCGGCTCGGATCCCGCGTTGCTGTGGCTCTGATATAGACTGGTGGCTACAGCTGCGATTGGACCCCTAGCCTGGGAACCTCCATATGCCGTGGGAGCGGCCCTAGAAAAGGCAAAAAGACCAAAAAATTTTAAAAAAATTAAAAAAAAAGAAATGCATCTATGAAGTGTGCTGGAACATAATTCATTACAGGGAATCTTTACATCCCCACAGTTATACCCCATCATTACTAATTATCACCTAAAAACATTTATTGTTATTTTGCTTTCAAATGCAGGAGCACATAAATGCTACAATGTAGCAAAATGTACTTCCTCCACTGACAGTGTGTTGTGCCAAGCACAGAGTAGTCACTCCATTCATAATTGTATATTGAATTAAAGACATTAATACTAGTCCCTTATTTCCTTCTGTTTCTAACTTTTCCTTATTTCTCTCATCTCGTATAACCACCTCGGCATATTTCTCTATTCCAGCTAGGCAAATACTGTATGTGGTTTCTTTAATATTTATTGAGACTTTTAGCTACTTGAAAATGAAATGTCGTTGGTTTTCAAAAATATTTAGTTTCCTCTGAAAGCCCACAGGTATTTGATTCCATGTTACTTCCACGTCTACATGATCGCACTTGAGTCAATTTAGTGACACCACCTTTTCTTTAGAAAGTCAGTTTAGTGTTCTATAAGATATCACTAGCACTTTATATGCATATGTGCTTGCTTTTTAAAGTTTCAACTTCTAGTGAAAGAGAATATGTCTACTCATTATCATCACACTTTAAATGTTTTAGAAAAGCAATGATGTCTCTCACTGGTCCCTGAATTTACCATAGTCATTCCTGAGCCCAAGACTCCTGAAATGCATTTCCTCTCTCTTTCACTCTTTCAGCTTTCGCTTATTTCTCTAAATGCAGCTTAGGTATTTCTAGTACACAAAGCCTTTTCCAAAGAGTATCATCCTTTTTGGTCGGCTTCACTGATAGAGGATATGTATTGTTTTCGTTTCCTTTACCTAAAAGTTTCCAGGTCTCTTTCTAAATATTAGAATCACCTGGGCATGTGTTAAAGCCATAGATTATCAGATATTTCTCCCTTAAATTCTAGTTCAGTACTGCTGAGCTAGAGCTTAGGGGTATGTGTTGTAGAGTTTATAAATAATGCCTTTCTCTGGAGAATTTAAGCAAAAATACTACTTGCCTTTCTTTGACAGTTGATAATGTTAACAGCATTGATGGCAGGATGAGCCCTTACAGTACCGTAAACCAACCATTCTTCTGCAACTGAAATCTCTAATAAACGTTTCTACTACATATCTATCCATTTAATGCTCCTGAAGAAATCTTCCAATTTTATTATTTGAGAGCAGATAGCTTTTAATAAAAAGCTGAAATTTTCCATTTTGCTGACCTTCTTCTGAATGTGCAATATGGTAGCCACTAGCCACATGCACCCATTGAGGAAATAAAATGTGACTAGCGTAGATACAGAAATGAGTTTATAATTTTATTTAATTTAAACTCATATTTATATAGCCACATACAGCAAAACATAGAGTGTAAGTTCAGACAAAGAGAGACCCCTTTAGGAAATATTTGCCTTGCTTCATGAAAGAGTGAGTGAAATTGAAGCTTAAAAATATATATAGGAATTAATTACATGCCCCAAATAGAAACTTAATTGTAATAGGGAGAAAGTTAATCACATATACAAAAAGTCAAAGATGTATGTTTACAGAATTTTTTCTTTTCTTTTTTTTTTTGTCTTATTGTCTTTTGAGGGCTGCACCCATGGCATATGGAGGTTCCCAGGCTAGGGGTCTAATTGGAGCTGTAGCTGCCAGCCTACACCAGAGCCACAGCAATGGAGGATCCGAGCTGCGTCTGCAACCTACACCACAGCTCACAGCAATGCCAGATCCTTAACCCACTGAGCAAGGCCAGGGATTGAACCCGAAACTTCATGGTTCCTGGTCAGATTCGTTAACCACTGCGCCAAGACAGGAACTCCCCCAGAATCTTTTTCGTAGATAATATGCATGATTCATTGCAAAGTATTTTAGGGAAACCTATATAGTCGGAGGTAATGAAACCAAGCAGGTTACTGTGGGGTCCTGGGCACACAAGCTTTTCTATGTCCCCCACTTCTTGTTTTTGGGGAATGGGCTTCAGCCTTCATCACCTTCCCCGAGTTCCATAGGGCAGGTTCAAACAGTTGCTGATGAGGAAGTGAGGGGATGCAGAGGCCAGGAAGGAACAGTCAAAAGACAATAATACAGCCTTGCAGCAGGATACTGGTTCCTTCTCAAGGAATATACATAACAATATTTTTGAGTTCTTCCATAGAACAAAAACCACCAACAAATGGAAGATATTGATGAAGCATTCTTCATTCCAAAAGACGCTTCATCAGAACCAATCCTGGGACCACAGAAACACTAGCTTTGAAAAAGAATGCAAGTTCTCATGTACCCTGATCCTTATCAATGGCCCTACTTTTCATTCCCAAACTATAAAGCCACCTCCTAATCTCTCCCAAGGGGAGCACAGTCTTTAAGGTTCTGAGAGAACAGTTCATTCTCTTGTCCTTTTTTAGATTCTAGAGTTACCCATATTCCTTTTCTTGTGACCCCTCTAGCCTTGTGCCTCTATCCTCCTTCTCCTGTATTGACTTCTTGCCTCCACCTTATAAGGATGCTTTTGCTTACACTGGACTCATCTAAATAATCTTTTCATTTCCAGACTCTTAACCATATCTGCAAAGTTCCATTTGTCATATAAGTTCACATTTTCACAGATTTTAGGACTTAAGACATGGATACATTGGGAAGGCCATTATTAAACCTCCACTGATAGGGGGGCACTTTTTCCATTACTGACAGCACTAGTATAAAGGGCCTAGCTCAGATAGACACACATTCCTGAAATGAGGTTGTCGTAATAACTCTAGATAGAAACACATCATTGCAAGGAAGTCCAATAATTAAAGGAGTGAAAAAAAGATGCACTTGGAGAGAAAAAAAAAAAAAAAAAAGGGCATTCATGACTGGGTGACAGAAGGGTGGCCATAAATCTGCTGAAAACCTGGAATCTTCAGACACAATAATGAGGAAGGACAACTTAAGGCCCACTCACATCTGATACAGCTTCCTGGTTCTTAGGACCTTTGTCCTCACAGAAGTCAAAGTTCCTCAATTGTATCCGTCCACTCCTCTTTATGGTAGATTTCTTCCTCACCTTTCTGATCCTCCCCTGTTCCTTGGGTTTCTAATTAGTCTGTGCTGTAGAGATAACTCATTTGGCTATAGAAATAACTCATTTTGCAAGGATAAATGTTTCCTTCTCAATTCCATGGTTCTTGTAGTGAATGAACAAACCAATTGCCAATTGTGGAAAGCAGTTTACCCCTTTTCTTACTCTCTCCTATCTACTCTGCTAGCTGTTCTTACTCAACATATAATCTGAGTGTAAATACTAGAGATTTACTAGAGGACACAGATAATAGTTAAATCTCCACTCTAAGAGAAAGTAATGGAATTCTAAAGATGTCAACCAATGTAGCTGAAATGCAAGTAACAGCAAAGGGAGTTATAAATGCTATTATGAGATGTCAGAACAAGACAGAAGGCTTGTTATATAAAGACATTCTGAAGTAGTTAAGACCTAATTCTTAAGCTTTAGAAAACTTGCACTTTAGTCCAGATTTTGGCATATAAGAGCTGTACAACCCTGAGTACATAAATATAACTCTCTGAAGCACAATCTATTCATGAGTCAAAAGAAATCAATAATTTGGCCTTCACCATATCTCCTGGTAGCTTTCCAGGAGCCAGATGTTGTGGGGTGCATGGGGGAAGTAAATACACAAAAATAACTGAAACCCAAGGTAGAATGAGAACATCTCACATACATTTCTATCAAGGTTCATAAAAAGAATTCTTTCTTGCAGGGTGGGTGATCCTATTGGTAGTATATCATTTTGAATATGCGTGACTGAATGTTGACAGTTTCTAATTGATTTTTATTAAATACTGTGTAGTAACTTATCCTTCAAAATAAACTGTTTATGTTGTTTTTTCATCTCATAAAATCAATACTTGGCCATTATGGAAATGATAATGTTCATTTTTTTATTCAACATAAATTATGCACCAACAACAAATTGTGCTTGGTGCCTCTTCAATGTCACCTTATTTGATTTGCATTGTCTTTCCACTAGATAGAAGTTATTACTAACATCATTTTGGAGACTAAAGCTGAGTGAGTATCAGAAATGTTAACAATGAGCCCAAGATCATGGAGCTAAGAAGAGAGGAAACAGTTCAAAGCCAGATGAATCTAATACCACAATTTCTATTCCTAAATACCAGGCTTTACAGCAAATACAAACAAAGATATATGTAAACATATGAAGTGCCCCTCACCCAGTAATGGACACTGCTGACAATTGTTAGGATACATACACCACACACACACATGCACACACATTTATGTGGAGTTCAAGGTGAAAACTTCAAATAAGGCCAAAGTTCTAAGATGAACAGTAAAAGTGCTCAATTTGACATTATCTCTTTAGTTTTCTCTCATGTAATAACCACTATGAACAGATTCTTATACACAGCTTCATAAACCTGAATAGGTATATGTCTGAAATTCATTTTAAAATAACTTCCCCAGGTTTAACAAGTCTATAATTATAACTCATTTAGCTTAACTACATAAAAATAGAAAAATCCTATGACATTCTACATAAAGCAATACCTTCACATAATTTTCAATTCAGTTTTTGAAAGGTACATTTGATTAATTGACAAATCTACATATGAATGCCTGATATCATAATAATAGCAATGCTAAAACAAGCTACCATTTATTGAATACCAGCTATTTTAGACATGTACATGTAATTTCAATATTCATGGTATCTGTACATGTTAGTTTTATTTCTGTGGTATGTTTGAGAAGGCTAACACTTAGAACATTGAGCAAGTCACTCTATGTTCCATAACCAGTCAAAAAGGGGAGTTGATCTAGAATCTGTGACCATAAAATCAGTTCTCTATTTGCTATAATGATTTCACTCTGCTGCTTTCTGTGGTTTGAGAACTTCCCTTCACAGCATAGAGTTTTGCTTTGTATAAACATACCCATATTGGTCAAATTTACTAAGTAATTATCAAATTTTACATTTCTTTGTACAATGTGGCTATAAAATCTGGTTTTCTAAGTTATTGCCAAAATTCAGTGAATGGAACAGAGCAAAGAATGATATAGATTTTTTGTTTCAGATAAACTCAGCAAGGCAAAGTTATCTACCACAAAGGGAACTTGCAAGTTGTAATTTTGTTCTGTATCTTTCCAATCCATTGATTAAGGCATTAGTCTCAGTTCAATATATCTTTGTAGGCTTCCTGTTATTTCAATCATATCCATGAAGTGGAACATTTAAAAGCTTTCTGTAAAAGCTTAGGCAAGGGAGGCAAAGCAGAAAAATAAATACTCATATTTGCTTTAAGCTTCTTTCTCTTATTGGGCTATAGGGAGAGTTAGGTGGGATGATTTGCATCAGAATTTGCTGCTTCTTTGGTTTAAATATTAAAGTACAAATTAGATTATAAATGTATAATAAGTAATATGATATATTCCTAGCAATTGTATCAAAACCATTAACCTAGATATATGTCATGATACTGAGTGATTTATAAGATATATTATCCCTGTTTTTATTTTTTTTTCTTTCTCATCTCCCCACCCCCTTTTCCATCATAACAAAGTGACTCTGGAGGCTCAGGGTATAATTTGGAGACAGTGCCAAAAAAAGATAGGAGGAGTTCCCATTGTGGCTCAGTGGTTAACAAATCTGACTAGGAACCATGAGGTTGCAGGTTTGATCCCTGGCCTTGCTCAGTGGGTTAAGGATCTGGCGTTGCTATGAGCTATGGTGTAGGTCACAGATGTGGCTCGGATCCCACATTGCTGTGGCTCTGGCATAGGCCGGAGGCTACAGCTCCAATTAGACCCCTAGCCTGGGAACCTCTATATGCCATGGGTGTGGTCCTAGAAAAGACAAAAAAAAGATATGAAAAAACTGAAATGATAGGAAGAAAATGAATCCTTTTTTGAGAATACTGGGCCCAGTTGACCACCACTTATAGTGGTGACATCATAACAATTTATCTCTGAATCCACCCCCCAACTGCCCCCTGCCACCTTGTCTCTTTCTCTCAGTATACTTATTCCTCATCTACCTTCCACATTTTTATTCTCTGGAAAATAGTTTACTGCTGGTTGATAAGGAATGTGTACAAGAAACAGACAAATATTAAATGATTTGCCTGTGATTCATCATGAGGAAAACATGCAGTTTATTTACATATGCTTTTTTCTTTTTTTCTTTTTTTTTTGTCTTTTTAGGGCCACACCCACAGTATATGGAAATTTCCAGACTAGGCATCAAATTGGAGCTATAGCTGCCAGCCTACACCATAGCCACAACGACACAGGATCCTAGCCACATCTGTGACCTACACCACAGCTCATACAGCAACGTTGGATCCTTAATCCACTGAGCAACGCCAGGGATTGAACCCATATCCTCATGGATACTAGTAGGGGTTGCTAACCGCTGAGCCATGATGGGAACTCAATATTTATGTAGACTTTGTAAGATCAGCCTAGAGTATAAACTTTGGGACCTGGAAGAATCGATCTTGAATTTTACTGTGGCTACCAATTAGCTATATCAACTTATTATTAACGCTTTGGACTTCAAAATGGAGATCATATAATATCTTAGAGTGTTGGTGTCATAACTAGAGTTTTAAAAAGAAGATATACATACTGCTAAGTATTCTGACTTTTACATAGTAAGTCCTCCATAAAAGATAGCTACATTAGGATGAGTGACTTTTTCTGGAGTGACCTTGTCTGCTATTTGGGTAATTTTTTTTTTTTTTTTGGTCTTTTTATGGAAGTTCCAGGCTAGGGGTTGAATCAGAACTATAGCTGATAGCCTATGCCACAGTCACAGCAATATGGGATCCAAGCCACATCTGCGACCTACATCACAGCTCACGTCAATGCTGGATCCTTAATCCACTGAGTGAGGCCAGGGATCGAACCTGCATCGTCATGGATACTAGTTGTATTCATTAACCACTGAGCCATGACAGGAACCCCTATTTGGGTAAATTTTGATGGTCAGTGAAAACTTGGGCACATCTTTCCTTTAAGGACTTTCTAGGGAAGCAGAGCTACTGGAAGACCTGCCATCTCTTGTCTAGATTCTGGCCTATTCTTTCACTTAGTAGAGAATCTAGATGCTACATAATGTCACTGATCACAAGATCTTCTAGTTCTGGGACACGTGGGGATTGTCAGGTGCCTGAAGATAATAAGGCTTTCTTATTCAAGTCCACCGTTTGCATCACACTCACAAATTAAAGTGCAAACTGAATCGCTTCTCTCACTTTACTCACATGATTTATAGGTGAGAGAGGGAACACAGTTTTGCACAGATCTCTTATTTGCTTTTACCTCCTCTTATCCCTTATATGGCCCTACCTGTTGACAAACACAATAAAAACTCTTCTTTCCTTTGGCTTCCAACCATTTCTGGAAGATACCTTATTAAGGGTTTCTCCTAAAGTGTTCACCAACATTCCCTGCAACACTTGCCCTTACTCCTTGGCAATAGCAGAAGTCAGCAGTCTTTGTCTTTACACATGACAGGCCCCGAAGACTTTTTGTTTGTTTTTTTGTTTTGATTTTTTAGAACTGCACCCATGGCACATGGAAGTTCCCAGGCTAAGGGTCAAATCAGAGCGGCAGCTGCTGGTCACGGCCACAGCCAAAGCAACTCGGGGACTGAGCCATGTCTGTGAGCTACACCACAGCTCACGGCAATGCCAGATCCTCAACCCACTGAGCAAGGTCAGGGATCAAACCTGCATCTTCATGGATACTAGTTGTATTCATTTCTGCTGAACCATGACAGGAATTCCCCACTCCGAAGATTTTGTGAATTCTCTTCACCTCCTTTTTTTACCTGAGTTACTGACAGTGAAGTGCATCACACACTATACGGTCAATTTATTTCCATGACTGGGGTTTCTTAGGCTGTATTTGTAGATACTCATTTTTTTTTTTTTCCCATCTCAGGATCTGCTCCTTAGTTGGCCCTTCTCAGGTGATAGAAGCCGGCTCCATGGTTGAAATTTTTGTCCATTTCCTTTTCCTTAGGCCAGATTTACAGAATCATCTAACTGAGGACACAAGTTCATGCTTAAGAATCACACCTCTTCTTCTTAAGGACAATTTGACTTCAGTTTTACAGGGAGATGCCTTCTTTTCCAAGGGTCTCAGAATCCCACCTCAATTGTGTATGATCTGCTCCCATTGAAAAACTAAATTCTAGAGAAGTTTTACTTTTTTCTAGGTACATTGCAGCATACAGAAAGGATATTTCATGGTTTGGTTATGCATGGGTCCTATGATTATTTTTAAGTTCTTATAGGGATCAGATGGTATCTTATTAATATTTTTATACCTATAATATTGCAACATTTCTTGAACAGAATAAGAAATATTTTTTCTTGTTTTAAGGAAATACCTGCAGTTTATGAGAAGATACCAAATTTTCTAAGCTAGAGAAATAAGTGGACTACTATTTTTCAAAAAAATAGAATAATCTTGATTGAGATATTTAATGTTTCACTTATATTTTTCTATTGCCGAAAGGAATTATATTATGGTTTTGGAGTTATTTTCAGATTAGATATGTTCAACTTCTATATTCTAGAGAGGACATTCTTATTTTGCCTTATAGTCCTATGGCTATCTCAAGGGTGAAAGAAGTTTGAAAACTTAATTCTTTTCTCTTTTCATTGAATAGTATAACTACTTTCAAATTGTGTGCTCTCAGTTTTGTCCCTGAAAACATCCCCTCTCTTTATATAACAGGCTACCAACTTGAGTAAATTTCAAATTCCAAAATGGGGCCCAGAATGGCCACATGCTGAGTGGCACTGAGTGATCTTCAGCCCCTCTCACTTTATTTCAGCACACGTGAAAAGATGGGTGATCAACACTATTCCTACCTCCACATACATAGGATTATCATGGAGATAAAATAATACAAAATAAAGTATTTCCTGAACTATGAAACTCCTTTTAAAGTATAAGAAAGAAATCATTACAATTTTGGCATTATAAAATAATACAACACCCAAAATTTGAAACTCAATTTAAATGCAATGAATAAGCTGTAATTATCTGCCTAGTTTGTACTTAGTCTGTTGAAAATGATATAAAACCAGAGGTTTTATACCTTTTGAGAAAAATTCCTAAATGCAATCTCTATGTTGTAATGGGAAATTTGCTCTAGGATTATTAGCTCACAGTGTGAATTTTTTGTATCTTTTAACCTATTTTAGAATCTATAACTAACACATTTTGAAAAAGTTAAATTAGCATTGCAAATTAAGCATTAGAACTCAATTGGATCTCAAGAATCACGGTGGTCTGAGCAAATTAATGCTTTTGAAACTGCAGAAAATTGAAGCTGTAAGTATGGAGTCTTTTCCAGAATTAAGAAATGTGATCCCTGGCTCTTCAGTTAGTCAATCTGATAAATTTATAGAACATAATTATATGCTTAGAAAGGATTTTTTTCATTTATCATAATGAATAGCAGAGAAAATGGTTTCATGCAGTCAAAAGAGCAGTGGATTTTTTACTAGAGAACTCGACTTCGAGTCTTAGCTCAATCATACTTTAGTTATCCACCTCTAGGCAAACTGCTTTCACCCTATGAGTTTCTATTTCCTCAATTATTGAGCTGTTTTTGAGAGTAAAAATAAAGTATGTTCATTCACTGTTCATGTTCACCATGTATGCATTTATGCATATGTGTGTAATTTAGCTTGCAAAGATATCAGCAGGGTAATATTCCCCATTAAAGAAGGGGATATATATGGTATTTGTCTTTCTCTTTCTGATGCACTTCACTCAGTATGAGAGTCTCTAATTCCATCCATGTTGCTGCAAATGGCATTATTTTGTTCTTTTTTATGGCTGAGTAGTATTCCATTGTGTACCATACCACATCTTCCTAATCCAATCATATGAAAGACGAATACCATATGATATCACATATCTGGAATCTAATAGACAGATTTTATTTCCACAGAAAATAAAATCATGGACTTGGAGAATAGACTTGTGGTTGCCAAGGGGGAAGGGGAGGGAGTGGGATGGATGGGGTTCTTAGGGTTAATAGATGCAGACTATTGCCTTTGGAATGGATCAGAAATGAGATCCTGGTGTGTAGCACTGGGAACTATGTATGGCCACTTATGATGGAGCATGATAATACGAGAAAAAAAGAATCAGTACAAGTATGTGTTAGTGGGTCACCATGCTGTACAGTATAAAATTGAAAGAACACTGTAAACCAGCTATAATGGAAAAATAAATAAAATTGGGATAATAATAAAAAAAAGAGCCTACAGAGGCAGTGGTTTTGTATGCAAAGAATCACAATCAGATCCATGTTTGAGGAATGTTACAGGAGAGCTAAGAAATGACTGAAAAGAAACTAGATAGAAACACAGAAGTCTGATTATGGAAGGCTTTGTAAACGATGCTAAAGGGATTGGATTTTATTATTTATGTGATGGGACAGACTTGAAAGGAGTTACATAGAGAATCAGAATAGTGTAGATCATGTATCATATATCATGATCTACGAGGAAATATTGCTAATCTGGTGTCTATTGATCATTCCCATCTAAGCTGTCCCACTTTTCTACCTTGTTCAATAGAAAACTGAAGACAAAAGCAAACAGAAAAATCTTTATCAAGTTATTTATTTATTTTTTCTTTCCTTTTACGTAAAAACTTCCATTTTCCTGGTCCCTGAATATGGTCAAACCCTTTCCTAACTGATAGTACATGTTACTTATGTTCCTTCTGCCAGGAATCTGATTATTTCAAGCTCAGCATATGATGTCACGTTCTTAGAGACATCTTCTCTGACCCCCTCTCTAACGTGCTTCCCCTAACATACTCTGTCTTACTCTATCATAGCATCATTCACATTAAGGTTAAATTTCTGGAGGTTAAGACTGAAGACAGGGAGATGACTTTATAGTCCATGTGAGAAGTCTTGAGTTATTGGTAAGCTAGTTAACCTGTTTCTTGGTCATCCTCCATAATGTCTGATTTTTATCAGTGTCCTACTTCATGAGAACATAAGTTCGATTCAACTCGGGGAGTATTTATTATGTACACACCATATATTTGGCACAATAAATTCTGCTTTTAACACTGCTCTCTGTGAAAGTCATGAAAAACAGCCCTTTTATTTGGTCTTGGGCATGGCACCATACTACTGTTGCCATGTGCTAGCTTTCAGACTCTCGGAAGAAATGTTAGCTTTAAGTAGATTTGATGCATTACACAAAGAATGTGGACAATGTGTTATGCATCTTAAATGATATTGGATAAGCATAAAATAAATGTCAAGTAACAGCTTTTTGCAACTGTTACTAGGGATAGACCCATGATTGACATTCATAGGTCCTGGTGCAATAATAAAAATGGGAGCAACATAATCTGTGTTCAAATATTTAAATGTTATAAATCAAACTAATGACTTATTAAATAAAATATGTTCTATTCTGTACTTTGAAATGTATGCCTTAATCATTTAATTTTTAAAATGTAATGCTATGATTTTTATATATTACATCTTATCAAATGGCAAACATGATGAAAATTAATAATTTCAACATATGTCTGATGTTCTGCTGATGGACAGTGATTTTTTGATGTGTAATGAAACATAAATAATCTAAAATATATGTCCAGTTCCAAAATCATTTTCTTGTCCTCAAGAAAATATGTAAGAATCTATCGCAGTATTGCTTTCTGAAAATATTTATTGAATTATTTTTTCTTTCCTTTTATCTAAAACCCGCCATTACTTAAATCTTCCCTTCATATCAACAGTCTTTCTTCATATCAGTGGTAGCATTATCCACACATTTTCAAACTTTTTGGACATCATTGACTCTCCTTTCAAGGATATACGGTAAGGTAGAGAGGTTTTCCCAAGGTCTAGATGCTGTTGAGCATGAGAGTAGATATTCTGGCTTAAGACACGTGTTGTGCTAATACTGAGCACAATCCTAAATTCCTGAGACACCCATGTGTTTTTTGGTAAAATTATTTGCGTGTGTTTGTGAAGTGAAGTGTAGGGCTATCTAAAATGTAGCGTTCAAAGCCAATGATGCTCTTACCTGGGTCTAAGGTGGTATTGGACAAAGGAGATATTTTAAGGTATTGCTCAGGGAATGTGACACAGGAAATATAATAGAATCATGTAGTAGGGAAATTAGAATCTAGAATCCAGTGAGGACACAGCTCTTTTCACTGAAATAAAATAATCACACCACAACAGTACAAAGAGAATTTCTCCTGAGCAAAATATAGCTACTAAAAAGATTCGCAGCCTAACTGTATATCATGGTCCTGTGTGGCTTTTTTAAAAAAACTGCAGATTTTAGGGATCTATTTCTGAAAATTTTTATTCAGAGGCTTTAAATTGGGGCTCAGAAAGCTACTTATTTGACATGTTCCTTGTATGACACTGATACAATATGTTTGGGAGCCATAGTGTAGATGATTAGAAAGAAAACTGAAGATAAAAGCAAACAAAGGCGTTCCCGTTGTGGCACAGTGGTTAATGAATCCAACTAGGAACCATGAGGTTGTGGGTTCGGTTCCTGGCCTCACTCAGTGGGTTAAAGATCCAGTGTTGCCATGAGCTGTGGTTGCAGATGCGGCTTAGATCCTGCATTGCTGTGGCGTAGGCCGGTGGCTACAGCTCCAATTTGACCCCTAGCCTGGGAACCTCCATATGCCGTAGGAAGCAGCCCTAGAAAAGGCAAAAAGACAAAAAGACCAAAGGAAAAAAAAAAAAAAAAAAGCAAACAGGAAAAAGTTCCATTCAGGCCATTAAATGATAAAGCAGAGAGCCAGAATTCTACAGTATATAAAGCATAATATTTGGAGAATAAACACCAAACAATTATAGTTCAAATTAATCAATTCATCCTAAAAAGAACAACAAACCTAGAAATTGTCTGCCTAAATGAAAAGGAAGTGACCAAACCCACCAGAAAGGGAAAAGACTTCAAAACAAAACAAAGCAAAATAACAGCAACAATAACACTGAGAACATAGGAAGGAGTCTCTGTCAAAACGTCTTTTTTTTTTTTTTTTTTTTTTTTTTTAGTGCAGCATCCATGTCATGAAGTTCCTGGGCCAGGGATCAAACCCAGGCCACAGCTGTAAGCAGAGCCACAGCAGTGACAACACTGGATCCTTAACCCTCAGATCCACAAGGGAACTCCTCGGTCAGATCTTTAAGAAGTCTAAAAAACATTTAGACTAGTCAAACCTTAACCCAGTTTTTAATTGGGTTATTTGTCCTTTGTCATTGAGTTGTAGAAGTTATGTATTCTAAATGCAAGCTGCTTATCAGATGGATGATTTTCAAATGTTTTCTTCTAAACGGTTTTTGTTCACTTTATTGATATCATTTGGAGCACAGAATATGTTAATTTTAATGAGGTCAAAAAAAAAAAAAAAGTCTAAAAAAGCAGATCCCAAGCCAGAGGAGAAAATTAATGGGAGATTAGAGAAAAGGCACAATTCTATTTAAAATTTAGGAGAACGAGTCAAGAAAATCTCCATGGAAAAAATACCTGAGCTGAGGGGATCCATATCTGCCTATGAACCAAAGCAAATTTAGCAAATCTAACTTTTAGAGTAGCCACAGGAGAATTTGTCACCCATACTGGAACAACTCTGAAGTGGATGCCCTCTAACTTTGGAGGTAAAAGAACCACAAGATTCCAGGCTTTGCTCTTGTGTGACTGATGTTTCTTGCATTGTTCTTCTGTCTCTCTTATTTTTCCTGTCAAAAGTTCATTTGCAGTTGGTATTCACCTATAACAATGATCACTACTTGCTTTTAAGTAAGATTTGCTCAGTGTTTTCTGGCACTCAGATGTACCATTCTTTATTTTTTATGTCATCTCCTTTAAAATGTTTCCTACTGATGTTTTATTTTCAGGCTGTTTAAGTTTCTGTTTAATATTATTGTAATGCCATTGCTCAAAATTATTCGTGTTGCAGATTACAACTTTTTATTAATTTGAGTGGATTATTCTGTAAATAATGCTCAGCGAAGACTCAAAATGCTAAGGCATTTTTTTAAAGCTATGGGAGCCTTTAAATTGAGTACAGCTGTGCCATGTATAATCTCAATTTTCAAAGAGATGTGTGCCACCACATTCTACTGTTTCCTATTTGGCAAATTATCCCCCCCGAGCAATGATGATTCTGGTGGAAATGTCTTTTCAGCAAATACATGACAATTGTATTATAAAATGGTTCTAGGTCCATTTAGAAAGAGATTCGTGAAGGCACTATTCTTAATCCTCCAAAAAATATATGATGGGATACAGATGATGGAATGCCCCGGAGTATCATTCTTTGAAAGAAAATTACCTCAATAATGAGCACATTTTAAACAGTCACTTTCTCCAGAGTTGATTCCATATCCTTCCACAGGGTCATTATAGACCAAGGTCAGAGAGAAAAATATAATGTCTATTTCAGTGACTTTCTACAAAATCAGGGCAAAAAATAAAGATAAACAAAACATACTAGACAATATGTGGTTGGAATTTAAAAATTGCATATTAGGGTAGTTTAATGCAATGGAAAGACAGAGGAGTCTTTAGAAATATAAAGCAAATTACTAAGAAAATGCCTACTAGTTTTTCTCTTTTTTTTCCAGAATAGCATGAACTAAGCAAGAAATGTAATTCAAACACCTGTTGGAAGGTTGGGAGCCAGATTCAAAGACCTCTTAAAATGAATTCCAACTCTACGATTAGAGAAAATAAAATGCCTTGATTTAGGAGTGTTGAACTATGTATCGTCTGTCAGAAAGGTTGAGACAATCTATTTATAAACAATTTCAACACACCTTAAGGACTCATTTTATGCATGTAAATGAAGCTATTAAATTTCCATGAGAAAAGCATATACTTTTGCTTATTGGCCCACTAGTGGTGGTATACTTACACTCATATTCAGTGCACACTCTCTGGAACGCCAGGAGCAAGCAAACTTAACTGATTCACATGGAGTTTGAATTCTAATCCTTGATTCATTAGCACCAAGCGAAATGAACTAGTCACATGGCACACCATATCTTAGGGGAAAAAAGTTAACCTTCTAAGTTTCAATACATTTTTTGGTTGAAAGCAAAGAGAGTAGAATTATTGAGCTGTCTTGCTTCACCAGGATTCTATGAATCTATAAAGAATTCCTGGAAGAGAAAGCCATGGAGAGATTCTTCCATGCTTGACAATTTAATCTTTTAGAATGATACAAAGGTTTTAGACAGGACCTAAAAAGACTAAAGTCTACAGAAAGGAAAGGTTGTTTTCTTTCTAACCTCATTTGCTGATTTGAAATGCAGCCCACTGATTCTTTTACATGAAGCCATTAGCCACCAAGGAAGCCACTTTACTCAGCCTGGACAGCAGTTAACCCAGTATTCAAGGAATGAAAGTTTTAGAAGAGCAATAACAAAAAGAATTCTCCTCCAATAAAAGATAAGCAGTTTCCAGAATGAAAGACTTGGCTTGAAGCCTTCCTGTTTCATATAAAAAGCAAAAGATAAATCAAGCATATTTCCACTGTGGAGCAAGGAGAAGATGGTAGTGTATTTTCGTAAGCATGGAAATGGGAATTAAATAAACCATATATCTTCTGCCTGCAAAGTAAGGAAACACTGGAGAGCAGATGCATTTACTTCCTGTAGGGCTCGAAGTGCTGACTTAAATTCAGAGAAGAAAATCCTGAGCAAAGAGAGATTCTGAGGTAGAGCAGTAAGTCACAGGGACAGAATCCCACCCTCATTCCAATAAAGCCAGTGCTGCACTAGGGGGAGTTGAGATTTTAAAAAATGGGGCTGACAATTTTTTTCAACAAGAGAAAGACTAGATAATACAATAATTTATTTCTACTTGCAATTTCTAGCATTGTATTAGACATGATAGGAGGGAGACATTTTCACAATTTTACAAATGCTTCCCAGAGGAAAATCATGGTACAGCAGAGATGTCTTTAATAAATGCCAAGTAGATATATTCTGAATTATAGAATATATAGGAGCTGGGCCAAGGTTGCTAATAGAATTTGAATATTGAGTGTCCTTTTGAGAGTAACTCTTTTCACTTGAAGTAGAGGATTTTTTTCCTCCACTTCAGAGCTATAGCAAAGTTCTCTCAAGAACCAAGAATCTGGGATTATGGACTCAGAGGAATCATCTAAAGGGTGAGAGGACTGGGAAAGACAGAGAAAAAGTCTGGCCAGGTTATCCACTGCCTTTGATCTCCGTAGGGGCCAGTAATCCCATCAAGGCATCTCACGTTTTTTCTCTGAGTTCCGTGAGTAGAGCCTCCTGAGTCAGGCTGTGAAACTCCAGTCTGGAACAGGCTCTTGATTTTCCAGTACACAAGGATCCTGAGATCAGGGTCAACATCTTTAACTTGGAGTGGATTACGAAAATGCCTGTAGTTTTGTTTGGTTTTGTATTCTCTGGCTACACCTATGGCATACGGAGTTCTCAGGCCAGTGACTGAACCTGTGCCACAACAGTGACAATTCTGGATCCTTAACCCACTGAGCCCCTGGGAAACTCAGGTCTGTTTTTAATTGTGACTTGCTCATATTTGGCCATATGCATATTTATCAGTAAGGATCCTTAAAGACAAAAGAATGAAGGACAGATCATCTATATTTATTCATAGTCTAATTTGTTTCAGTGTACTGGGGTCTTATGCTTTTATCATCCTCATTTTATAGGTGTGTGACTTATCCCATGTGATTACTAAGAGGCAGAGCTGAATTCAGCGATGCTCCTGATTCATGCACAGGAGGTAGGAGGAATAAAGGGATGGTAAGCATATACCTAGGATAACTTGTAGCCTGCTGTATTATACCATTTTTCCAGACTGTAAACCCCAAGTGCTTAGTACAGTGGTATCATTCCTAGTACAGGGGTGGAATTAACACCAGTCATGGAGTCAGCTGAGCTTCTTCATAGTCATAAATTGATTTCCCTAAAATCAGTTTTTCTTCATGCAAAATGAGAATAAAACCTAAATGGCACAGATGTTAGAGGAAGGAGCATGGATTTTGAAGTCCCTTTATGAAACTAAGTGACTCCACTTTTCTGAGCTTCATGTTTTACTAAATCTAAACTCAGGTCTGAGAAATTATCCCTAAATAAAAAGCACAGGCTTTAGTTTGTGGATTTTATTTCAACTACTGTGTTTTCTAACAGCAGTTGTGCCTTCAAGCAGTTTCTTTGTTCTGAATATACCATTTATCCATTAGATCAGGCCAGGTTATGGTAAGGTAAGAAACAATACCAACACCTCAGTTGCCTACAAGAGTAAAGGATGCTTCTCACTCATGTCCACAGTGATACAGCTGAGGCCTTGCTCCACGTTATTTTTTAAATGGGGACCCAGGTTAGTCGAATGTCTGGACCATTACCATTTATTGCAGTAGTGGGAAAAAAGATACGGTAAATCTCATGTTGGATCTTAAATTTTCTGCCCAGAAGTGACATATGTGAGGTCAACTCACATTTTATTTGCCAAGCCAATCACAGAAATTTTTAATCAATGATGAAAATTATTGTTTTTAAGTGAAATATATATATACACACATACATATACATATATACACAGCCAGATAGACCAGGGGAACACAGGAAGAAAAATGTCTTAATTCCTACCCTGAGTCCTCAGTCTACTAAAGACAGGTGCATTGTGCTTCATATGTCTAAGTAAAGAATTAAAGGTAGAAGTAAGATTGGAGGAACATCGTATTTTCATTCTCTCTTGTTTCAAGACCTTGGTAATGCTCTAGACTCGTATCTTTATTTGGGGAGCCTTTTCTGATTATCTTGTATTATTTTGAAAGGCAACATTCGTCATATCCATTGTGCTGTATGATCGTAGAAGCATAGTTGTTACCAATTTGTCTGTAAAATGTTAAAAACACAATTGACAGATCGTCTACATCCCCAGTCATTCAACATTTACTTTGTCTAAGTGGCAAACGGGACAGTTTCCACAGAAGGGAATGTTAATCTCAAGCTCTAATAGCAGTTGATCAAACATCATCACTTTCATTGCCAAGTAACAATACATTTAAAAACAGCCAATGCTGATTATGAAGTGGCTAGCCAGTTAATTTGAAATTAAGTCATGTTTGCAATGCTAGTGTGACCAGTTTCATCAATAATTACTTAATAATAAAGCCATTATACAGTGCTGAGCTTATATAACCCTGAAATCTGTGGATATTTTAATAAAAAGTTACTATTATGTACCTCGTGTCCACTCACTCTGATTATGACTCTTCTTGAAGTCCAGAACACCTTAAAAATTCTCTATATTTGGGAGTTCCCATCATGGGACAGTGGAAATGAATCCAACTAGGAGCCATGAGGTTGTGGGTTCGATCCCTGGCCTTGCTCAGTGGGTTAAGGATCTGGCGTTGCCATGAGCTGTGGTGTAGGTCACAGACGTGGCTCAGATCTGGCATTGCTGTGGCTCTGGCATAGGCTGGCAGCAACAGTTCTGATTAGACCCCTGGCCTGGGAACCTCCATATGCCATGGGTGCGGCCCTGAAAAAGACCAAAAAAAACAAACAAAAAAAATCTATATTTTACCATGAAGTTGCATAGAAAATGCTCCAAATGCCATCTTCTAGTCTCTGTTTTGAAGCTTTCTTCCTCTGTCCCTTCACAATCTATCAGCTTTGCATGCAAGTTCACCTCTCTGCCCAGCCTCCCTTTTACAGATGACGTAGGCACTTCTCTACTGGGACTCAGTACTTCCCTGGGGGGGTCTTGTCACTTACCAGATCTCTGTGCCATGATCAGAGTCTCTAAGGATGCAATGCCATTTCTCCAAATTCTTGAAAAGTATGGTCCTGAGCATGTAATGGTCTTAGGGTTCAACACATACTCCTTGTTCACCCTCTTGAAACACACGGCAGGATGGCCCTTCCTCACTCCCTTCAAAGCTGGCTATGACCACACCATGTACTTTGGCCAATTAAATGTAAGCAGAAGAGGTGTGTGTACTATATTTCTGGGAATTTCAAGAGTCATTGCAAAATATGCAAAAGGTATGCTCCTCAGTTCCTCAGTCATCAGTCATCAATCTGAGACCTCCATCCTTCTGGGTCCTCAAGGGACTTGTGAAGGCAGAGCCTGCCTGCTGACCTTCATTGCACAAGGAGTGTGTATGAAAAATGAATGCCTGTTATTTTTAAGCCACTGAAATTTTGTGTTATTTGCTGTAGTTGTTATGATACCAGAATTACACAATCTATTCTGTCTGATAGAAGGCTGAAATGAGTTAGATAATGTACTGCTTTTTGTTCAGGATAACAGACCACATAGGATCATTCTCCAGTGCTTGGTTGTTTGTACAGGTATGTGTTCTAAAATGAGGGTTCAGAGTCTATCAATTTCTATTTAATTTCCTTTCCTTTTTTTTCCCCCCAAATTCTCACATCATTAAAAAAAAGAAAAAGCCCTCCAAGTAGAACTCTGTCCCTGAGTGGAATAAAATTCCTAAAAAGGTAATTTTAAACATGTTCAGATAAAAATCTTAAGTTTCTTCCAAGGAATTATCTGCAGAACTTCAATGCCAGATGATTGTATCTCCAAGAAACACTTTGGCATTTACAAGGCCAACATAAATGTGGTATGGAATTTGCGGATAGTTCTTAGAGCATAAGTCTAAAAGAAAGAGCTCTTAAAAGTTTTCAGCTGGTATCCATCAGCATGTCCTTTTAAATAACAGAAGGGAAAAAGGCTGAAGGCTTACAACTGGGTATTCTATATAAAAGAATAATGTTATTTATGCCCGGGTCACCGATTTTTATCTGTCTTAAGTCAATTTGCTAAGGTTTTTGATGGCTTTTAAGAAAAACTAGGTGGTCTGGACTTACTATCAAATCAGCAGTTGTGTAGATGAAAAAAGCAAGGATTAAAAAGATTGAGGCTGTTGTGGCTAAATAAAAGGAACTAAAGGCTAAAGGAAGGTAGCTGTATAAATTAAACCACTGGACATTTAGTGGACAATAGGTGGGAAATGGCCTGAAGCAATTGCATAGAACACTCTTCTATCATTTTTTTTTTACCACACACATCTAAAAATTTTCAAAACTAGAATATACCTTCAAGTCTATGTAAATCAGTGGTGGTCAACCATCAGTTTGTTAACTGTTGTTAAGTGTGAAAGTGTCTGTGCATTTGTTTTTATAGTTTGATGAAGTGTTAGAGAGATTGGTAACATGTTCAAATTCTCTGACTCCATCTCTGGTAACTTCTCCGTCAATAGATCTCTGGTGAACACCAGGAGTTGATTCCAACCTCACCTAATCGAGAACACAACCCAGGTGAATGGGGCATCTTGCACTTGGCAGGTGTTCTGTTCATGTTTGTAAAAGTGGGCAAGTAAGTGCTTGTACATTTGGAGGCAGATCTGTTTTCCTGATATTTTCATTTCTTTTGTATTGTTTCTAGTCAATTCATTGCAAACAATATTTGAAGGTGTATTTTGCATGAGAAGATGTGAAGGCACCCTTCTTTTGTGAAAAAAAAAAAAAAACAACAAAAAACAATACACATTCTGAGGGCTTCAATTCCTCTAGGTCTTGTTTTCGTTTGCATTTTTAATTGAAGTGCAGTTGATTTACAATATTATGTTAGGTTTGGATATACAGCCATGATTCAGTTATACATGCATTATATATGTATTATATCTACATTCTTCCTTTTCAATTTTTTCCATTATAGTTTTCTAAAAGATGGTGAATATAGTTCCCTGTGCTATACAGTAAATACTTGTTTAGTTTTTGTTTTCATTTCTAAGATGTGGCTTAATAATATCTGTCTTAGACAGTTTTGGTTCTAGGAGAAGGAAAGAACCAATTTCCTTAGTCCATAGATTTAACTATTCTATTCTATTAAAATCTAAATCCTTTGTCCGGATTCTTTTTTCTTTCTTCATTCAAAAACCATCTACTTCTTTGTTCTATTTTTTGAGACTTCATCCCTTTTCTTTGAACTTTAAATTTATATAATTTTAGATCCTTAAATAATAATTTCAAATATACTTTATGGTCAGGGCACCATAAAAATTATTTACATGTAATTACTTCACCATCACATAAGCAGAGGTAGTAGCATAGCATTTAACTGGTAGATGTCCCAAGTCTAGGTAAATATAGTCTAGGAGAACCTAATGCATAAAACAACAGGGCTTCCGAATGGGAAAAACAATGATAAATAAAATAACATCTATAGGCATTTGCCACCGTGGCGGAGTGGTTACAAATCCAACTACTAACCATGAGGATGTGGGTTTGATGCCTGGCCTTGCTCAGTGTGTTAAGTATCCTGCATTGCCATGAACTGTGGTATAGGTTGCAGATTTTGGCTTGGATCCTGTGTTGCTGAGACTGTGTAATAGGCTGGCAGCTGCAACTCCGATTCAACCCCTAGCCTGGGAACTTACACGTGCCACCAGTGTGGCCCTAAAAAAAAAAAAAATCTACAAACTCCTAGCTCTGAAACTAAGTTTTAAAAAGGATTAGATGTTTGTAAATAATATTTGTGTTGTAAACATTACCATTAATTTTTATTTTATTTTATTTTATTTCATTTTTGTCTTTTTTCTTTTGAGGGTAACACCCGTGGCATATGGAGATTCCCAGGCTAGGGGTCTTATGCGAGCTGTTGCTGCTGGCCTACGCCAGAGCCACAGCAATGCCATATCCGAGCGCATCTGCGATCTACACAACAGCTCATGGCGACACCAGATCCTTACCCCACTGAGCAAGGCCAGGGATCGAACCTGAAACCTCATGGTTCCTAGTTGGATTCATTTCTGCTGAGCCACGATGGAAACTCCACATTACCACTAATATTTAAAATATGCCTGCCCATCACAATTTGAGTCAAGAGGATGGCATTCTATCTGAGGGAACAATTCTTCTGTACAACTACCAGAAGAACATCTAAATGTCCAAGTAGATAATTTAGAATGTTTTAAAAAACGGGTGATTTTTTCAAGCTCGTGATTATATGCTGATCAATCTCTTCATCTATTTTTCTTTATGGCTATGTATGGCACTTTGATTTTCCACTACTCATTTTGGACAAGTTGAGGGTAGACATTCCTACTAGCAAGAATGAAAGTGGGGGTAGTAAGAGTGTCAGAACATCGGAGCAGTGTCAAAGAGAAAGGAATGAGTCCCATCTATCCTCCCATACCACCTCCCTGGAGACGATGTGAAACTGTACAGGGGAAAGATGTATTATACTTCAGCCTATATCACTGCTGAATTTTAGCTAAGTCAAAGCCCCTGGAATTATAAGACAATGTATGCAATCAGGAAAAAAATGTACTTTGATCTATGCATTAAGACCCCTCCTTTTCCTTCTCAGTGAGAATTTAAGCATGTTCATCATCATCAGTATCATCAATGTCATTATCATTATCATTGCCAAGTACATCCATGAAGCTTCCTTGTATTTGTTGCATATTTAAAGAAAGCAAAATAGATCTGTGCCTTAACTTCTATAATACCACTTTTTCAAAATCCATTTTTATTAGATGCACTTTATAAGAAAATTTACTCTACTTTATACGTACACTTCTATCAATTTTGACAAAAACATGTAGTTCTGTAACAAATGCCCAAATAGTCAATCTCTACCTCGAATCATTGGCAGCTACTACCTATGGATAGATTTTTGTCCCTATAGTTTTACATTTTCCAGAATGTCAAATAAATGGGATCATACAATACATAGTCTATTATGTCTGCCAGGTTTTATTTAGCAAAATCTTTTGACATCCGTCCATGCTATTTCATGTTTCAGCTTATTCATTTTCATTACTGAGTAGTTTTCTACTGCATGGTTATACCATAGTTTGGTTATCCATCCAGTAGTTGATTGATGTCTGGGTTGTTTCTGGGCATGCAGAATTTAAATAAAGCTGATACTAACTTTTGCTTACAGGTCTTGTGTTTAACTAAAAGCATTTGAATTATGACTTTACTCCAAGACTACATGAACATGCTACAAATTACAGTAGGGTCATTAAAACATTTGATTGAAGGAATAATTAATAATTACCTCAGTAACAATGTTTCATTATAATATATACAGAACTGCAATATATTAATACAGAGGTTGAACTCTTATCATATACATTTTTATGAATTATAATAGTTATATTTGTCCTATTAATAACTATAGTCATCAAAAGTAGAGATATAAAGAAAATCTATAAAATAGCCAGAAGTTTTTATTAACATCATTAGCATTATTTATATTGCAGTGGGAACGTTAAGATTCTCTTAATTTCTACTTTCTTCTATTTTTAACTTCGCTCTCTGCTTTGGGCTGTAGAATAGTCTAATCGAATAAGGAACATTATATTTGCATAGTGCCAAGAAACTAAAGGGCTTTGCTGATATAATCAGCTCTGCAAACATGTTTCAAAAAATGAGAAGCTTCAAGATTTCCATTCTCCCTACAAGGGGCGATGGAATCCACATTTTCCCAGTTAGCTGCTCCCACTTCCACTGCTTCTCACCAGGGAAAAAAAGGACTTCGGTACACAGCAAAGTTATCTACCACGAAATAGAGTCCTTTAAGAAGACAAAATTATGCAATCGTGTCATGCTATAATCTGTTTTCCCAAGGCTCACTACCTAAAATTTTAGGAGTTTAACTGGGTTGGACTGGTCTCACAGGTAGTTTTAAATAGGTATTAAAGTCAGATGGCATGGAGGTATGATTATGGAGAAACTTTCCCTCCTACCAATTCACCCTATAATCTCAAGGTATATTCTCCTTTAAGTCTACAAGGCATTAATTATACCCAGTGTTTGGTTATTTAAAGATATGTTCTCTAATATTTTAGAAACCCATATATTCTGAAATGTAAAAGAAGACTTTTAATACAAATGCATAATAAGGAAGTTCCCATTGTGGCTCAGTGGGTTAAAAACCAGACGAGTGTCCAAGAGAACATGTGTTTGATCTCTGGCTTCACTCAGTGGGTGGAGGATCCCATGTTGCACACGCTGCGGTTAAGCTGCAGATGAGGCTTGGATCTGGCATTGCTGTGGCTTTGGCTTAGGCCTCAGCTATAGCTCCAGTTCGACCCCTGGCCTGGGGAAGTTCCACATGCCACAGGTGTGGTCCTAAAACAACAACAACAACAACATAATAATGTCGATGTAAGTCTCTTAGGGATTCTGTATTTGTTTTGACTATGGCTGATGAGGTATTATGAATTTATCTTTTGAATTTTGCTGGTAACTGCGGAAATAGCTTAACATATATTTTCCGTGAACATAATCTTATTTTACACACTATGCGATAGCGTGTTCATGTCATGTTATGTTCTAAGTTTAGTATTTCTTTGGTAAGTTTTTTTCATTAATATTAAGATTTATGTTATAAGTTTAATTTTAGTAGTTCCCACTGTGGCGCAGCGGAAACGAATCCGACTAGGAACCATGAGGTTGCGGGTTTGATCCCTGGCCTTGCTCAGTGGGTTAAGGATCCAGCATTGCCATGAGCTGTGGTGTAGTTCGCAGATGCGGCTCAGATCTGGCGTTGCTGTGTCTGTGGTGTAGGCCGGCAGCTGTAGCTCTGACTTGACCCCTAGCCTGGGAACCTCCATATGCTTGGGGTGCCACCCTAAAAAAAGACACACAAAAAAAGTGTAATTTTACATTCTCAAATGGCACCCTCTAAGTCGACTTTACTTTTTTTTGAGGCCATTCACTGGAGCATATTTTGGTTTGATCATAATTCCACAATTAATAAGTTGAAATGAACATAAATGGCTTCTCTAGAGTCAAGGACAGTTGGCTTCCTTGAACCGGGATTATTAACTAGACTTCCAGGGCATTTGAGGATATGCATATTAGCTAGCAGCCTGCAATTTATTTTGTCTTGGGATAGCCTTAGGTTTAGGGTTTTCTAATTTCTTTCTATCCCAACATCAAAGCCTTGATAGGCCGTCTACAACTAACTGCCAGCACAGACATCAGTCAAAAATTTTCATTTTCAGCTACCTGCTGTCCCCCGCTTCCCTATTTCACGGAAATATCAAAATAGTATAGAAAACACTTTTTTCCTAAAAAATGTTCATAATAAGGGCATGGTATTACCTGCATCAAAAGCAAGTGTGAAACCTTGACATTCTTTGGAAATGATAGAAATGATAGTTCAAGATCGCTCTGAGACCCATTCATAACAGACATCGTATTGATTTTAGTTCATGGCGGTCTTTTAAATAGACTGCAATTAAGAGGTAGAGAATGAAAAGTTCCATAACATCTGCTTCTTCTAACACACTTTTCTGTCTTTGTTCATGAGCCTGTATATATTTTAATGCAGTCAATGACACACTTTGTCTGCATTAAATTGCAGAGTCCATTGTCATTGCCCCCTTAATATTTACAGGCCTTGATAGATATGAGTATTGTAATACAAGAGAGCATTTATATAAATAACACTTCTAATAATAATGGTTACTACACGCAAGCACGAGGGATCCATGAGATCTTATAAAAGTGTTTACTAAAGTTTGAAATCAGGGCTTTATGACATGAAAGCACCACTCAAAAAATGGACGACAGTGGTACTACAGTTCCTTTCTGGAACACCCTTAAAGACAGTGATGGAGGGAATTCCTCTTAGTTGGTGGAGTCTTTTTTTTTGCCTTTTCTAGGGCCGCTCCCGCGGCATATGGAGGTTCCCAGGCCAGGGTTCTAATTGGAGCTGCAGCTACCGGCCTATGCCAGAGCCACAGCAATGTGGGTCCGAGCCACGTCTGAGACCTATACCACAGCTCACGGCAACACTGGATCCTTAACCCACTGAGCAAGGCCAGGGATCAAACCCACAACCTCATGGTTCCTAGTCAGGTTCATTAAACACTGCGCCACGACAGGAACTCCAGTTGGTAGAGTCTCGAGCATAGTACCTAGCTCATTTTGCTTGAAAGAAGTGGCCAAACATATGAGTATATATTGATTTATAGGCTGTGATCTATGTATGATTTGTCTCAATAGTCAGGGACATGGAAAAAACATGATTGGAAAATTGGTAATAATGGAAATCTGGCAATGACGTATGTAGATAGAGCTCGCTGAATGGGCAAAAAAAATGTGAAGATGCTTGTGTCCCATGTGAATGCTCGGCAAAATGTTGCCTCAGCAGAAAAACATTTTATTAATCAAGTGTACAGGATGGCCTATTCTGTGCAGACCGGTCAGCCTTTTTTTTCCCTAGACAGTGCGCCATCGCATGTTGGGCTCAGAACATAAATGGAAGTCATATATGAACTCAGCAACATGAACTAATGAACCATTTGCCGAAGCTGACCTGACTATAGCCCCTGCTGATTGTCCAATCTGCCTATGGGGACCTCCACTGAGTCTTTGAAATGGCATCATTTCCTGGATCACCCAGTCTGCTACCTCCTAACAGGTTAATTACATTGCTGCTTCTATAGTGAACATGTTAACACTTCATTCTTACTGAGCTAGACACTTTATGTGAGGTTAGTTCCTTTTATTGCTCATGTATATATGTGAAAGGGACCCAGTCAGAGGCCAGGGATCCAATCGGAGCTGTAGCCACAGGCCTACGCCACAGCCACAGCAATGCCAGATCCTTAACCCAATGAGTGAGGCTAAGGATTGAACCTGCGTCCTCATGGATACTAGTTGGGTTTGTTAACTGCTGAGCCATGACAAGAACTCCAAGTTTAGTTCCTTTTAGTTGAAGACAAGTTAGTTATAACATGTCAAAGAAAAGTATTGTCTTTATTTGTAGATTAAGTATGATTTAAAGAGAATACTTAGGTGCCAAGTTTTACAAGAGTAAAACTGTGATGGTTAAATTTATGCATCAATTTGGTTAGGCTATAATACTCAGGTATTTAGTCAAGCACCAATCTAGGTACTGTGAAATTATTTTATAGATAGAGCTAACATCTATAATAAATTGATTTAAATAAGGGAGACTACTTTCAATAGTATTGATGGAGCTCGCTCCATATGTCAAAACCCTTAAGAGCAAAAATAGAAATTTTCTGGTGAAGAAGAAACTCTGCCTCAAGACTGCAGCATCAGCTCTGGCCCAAGTTTCCTGCAAGCCAGAGTGCTCTACAAATTTTGGACTTGCCAGTCCCCACAATTCTGTGTCTTAAATATACGTCAATTGATATTGATTCTGTTTCTCTGGAGAACCTTGAATGATACAAAGTATTTATTCCATTTACTTTTTAATGTAATTACAGCTCTAGTAGAATTTATATCTGCCATTTTCCTATTCATTTCTTTATTTTTATTCCTCCAGTATAGTTCTGTTTTATCTCCCTTCTTTGTACTATTATTGCCATATAAATTACTTCTTTATGCATCATAATCTTATTAACACAGGTTTGTAATTATTGTCTTATGAAGTTAACTTTTTTTTTTTTTTTTTTTTTTTTTGTCTTTTTGCCTTTTCTAGGGCCGCTCCCGCGGCATATGGAGGTTCCCAGGCTAAGGGTCAAGTCGGAGCTGTAGCTACCGGCCTACGCCAGAGCCACAGCAACGCGGGATCCGAGCCGCGTCTGCAACCTACACCGCAGCTCACGGCAATGCCGGATCCTTAACCCAATGAGCTAGGCCAGGGATCAAACCCGTAACCTCATAGTTCCTAGTCAGATTCCTTAACCACTTCGCCACGACGGAAACTCCAGAGCTGCACCATTTTAAGTTTTCCTGAGCAGTGTATGAGGGTTCTGATTTCTCCACATCCTCACTAGTACTTGTTACTTGATATTTTGATTATAGTCATCCTAGTGTGCTTGAGTAGTGGTATCTCACTGAGGTTTGATATGCACTTTTTTAATTTTAATTTTTATATTTTTTGTCTATTAGGGCTGCACTCATAGCATATGGAGGTTTCCAGGCTAGAGGCTGGATCTGTAGCTGCCAGCCTACACCACAGCCACAGCAACACCAGATCCGAGCCATGTTTGCGACCTACACACAGCTCATGGTAACACCAAATCCTTAACCCACTGAGTGAGGCCAGGGATCGAACTTGCATCCTTATGGATACCAGTCAGATTCATTTCCACTGAGCCATGATGGAAACTCATGATTTGCATTTTCTTGATGACTAATGATGTTTTTAATGTGCTTATGGGCCATTTGTATATCTTCTTTGGAGAAATGTCTATTCAGATCACTTTTTAGTTGGGTCATTTGTCCTTTATTATTGAGTTATTAGGAGTTTTTAAATACTCTAGATCAAGTCCTTTATGGATATATTCTTTGCAAATATTTTCTCCTTATTCTGTGTGTTTTCTTTTAGCTTATAGATAAGGCTCTTTAAAACACATTTTTAAAAAATTATTAAAATGTTTTTTAGCTATTTTTTTCTCTTCATTGCTTATAAATCTTTGTCACATCTAAGAAACCATTGCCAAATCCACCACTGTGAAGTTATCCCTAAGTTTTCCTATGAGAGATCCATAGCTTCAGCTCTTACACTTAAGGGGTTTTTTTAATTATTATTCATTCAGAGTTATTTATTGTATATGGTTGAAGTTGGGATTCCAACATTTGGTTATTATTTAATTTATAAGAAAAAAAGTGTTCCCTAGTATATCCTTTCCACTGCCAATCCAGCAAGCCTCAGGATGCATTTCTACTATTAGAGCAAGCATAAAGACTGAGGAGTGAGTTGGTTTTTGTTTTTGGTTTTTGTTTTGCTGCTCCTGTGGCATATAAAAGTTCCTGGGTCCAGGGATTAAACCCCACATCACAGCAATGACCTGAGCTGCTGCAGCAACAACTCCAGATCCTTAACCTGCTGTAACACAAGAGAACTCCAAGAAGAGGTTTGAAACATATCAAAACTTGATTTTTTTACATAGAAAGCAATGTATTATGGAAATGTACACAGGTGTTTGAAAATAAAATGATCTGGGTTTGAATTATATTTTTCCTATCATTTTATGAAGTTGTAAAAAATAAGCAATATCTCTCATCTTACAATTTTCCGTCTAAAATAGAAACTATAATGAGCATATCATAGGATCGTATTGAAGATTAAATGAGGTAATTTCTATCAAACACCTCGTACCATTCCTACCAAGAAATGTAAACATGGTCAGTTCTCATTTCCTCCCCCTTTTTTTATGGTGTGTGTCTCCTACATGACTTGACTCAGATCTCCACTTAATTTATTGCTCCAACATTTTCATGGATGAATTTTACTGACTCCCTCCACACAGTCCTGACACCTTCAATGTTCCCATCCTTGAACAGGGAAGTTAAAATGTATGTATGACAAATAGCAGAGACAAAAAGAAACTTAGGAAGTGAAAATAGCAACATTAGAATAGAAGCAGAAGTGAGTTCCTGTTGTGGTTCAGCAGAAACAAACCTGACTATTATCCACGAAGATACAGGTTCAATCCCTGGCCTCATCAGTGGGTCAAGGATCTGGCATTGCCACATACTGTGGTGTACGTTGCAGATGTGGCTTGGATCTGCTGGTGTAGTCCAGCAGCTACAGCTCCAATTCAGCCCCTAGCCTGGGACCTTCCATATGCCACACCTGTGGCCCTAAATGGCAAAAAAAAAAAAAAAAAAAAAAAGAATATAAGCAAAAGTCCAAAGGTGGTGTGGAAAACAACATAAAACAAATAAAAATGCTAACTGGAAACTGTTTTGTTTTCATTCAACACATATATGTGACCCCTCATTTTGTTCCAGACTCTGTTAAGCACAGATCACACATAATGTATAATTTAGACATGATCCTTGACCTCCCATATCCAGTAGTTATTGCAACAAGACTTTCCCATGTAAATGGTAGATAATTGGAATTAGCATTTACTAACTCATCATTACATCTCAATTTTCACTAGCATTTTAAGAATATTTGAGAACAAGTTTTACCCAGCTAGTTTTCTCAACCTATATTCCCTGATAACCTGGAACTTTAATGGTGCCTATTGAGTAATTGTCATAAATGAGCATAAATAAGTCATTCAGATAGCTTGTTACTTGGGCAGGGGGCTAAAAATCTATGAAAAGTGATCGGTGTGAAATTTCCGGTGTTTTCTTGTAATTAAACCAACTAAACCATTCTCAAAAGTATTTTTTTTAATCTTTTCATCACTCCCCCATCCCCCACACATAACTGCACCACTAGAGAAATCACTTAAAAAGAGGTTTCCTATTTAAGTTAGCATGGAACCATGAAAAAGCATAGCAATGTGATGTGAGATGGAAGTGAGATCAAGAGCTCTACACCTACAAGGATTTAGGAATGTAGGACACTTGGGGTTGGTAAACATTTGCAACGGAATAGAAATTTATAAGACATATTTCTGTATTTCTATATGGAGAGTTTGAACTTCTTTTAATTCTCAAAGTCTCCTGTAATTTTAGAGGGGGTTTAGAGGACACTGAATTTTAGATTTTATATCCAGCTTTGCTTTTACCATCAGCTTCCCAGGCCCAGAATATTTTTATATTTATTCATTTTATATTTTTATATGTCCTTGAGATTCTTTCTTTGAGTCATTATGAACAATTAGTTTCATGATGAAGACTACGAGCTGTGTACACACTGGATGGGTTATTGGGCTTTGAGGTGAGATAGAACTTCTTCTTCCAAATTAATATAGCATAAGTCACATTTCAACTACATCCAAAGATGTTACTTATCAACAGAATCTTTATTAACTATTGGTTATTAACACTGTTGAGAAATTCTCCCTGTAATTGTCCTTTATATATACGTATACATATAAATATATGTGTATATGTATATATGTAGATAATCTACAGGGTACACACACACACACACTATAGATTAAATGAAAGTTAATAACATTATATATATACATATATATATGGAAGTTATATGTGTATGTATGTATGCATGTAATCTATAGGGTATATTTACATACCCTATAGATTAAATGGAAATTTTTGCCTTTACTTACATGACATAAAAATCATTCATCACTAGGGGGAGTATAGTCTAGCATCATGATCTTCTTTAACTGCTGAACCTTCTAAATCCATGTTTTCTCTGTATGACTAAACTATCTTGCATGTTAAGCAAATGGAAAGGAAGCAACAACGTGGGGTGGGATTTGGGAGCCTTTCTAAAACGGGACCCAAGTTCATGAGTCATTGGCAACCAGTCTCCCTCTGGACCCTTCGGGGGCAATGATAGATGCACAATTCCACATTGTTTCTGAAACTGAGAAAACAATCAGCCTGAATAAAGCAAGAATGCTTTGGAGCTGGAGCAGGGCTTAATTTTGGAGTCTACCTCTTACTAATTTTTCAGCCATGTATAACTGGTTTTGCCTCCATTCCCTCATCTCTAAAATGGATCTGCCAGTACTTTCTTCAAAGGATAACTCATAGAACGATAAACATAGAACTGTAGAATGTACAAACATAGCAATAAACATAGAACTGTAGAATGCTGTTCTGCATATAGTAAGTATTCTTTCTTCCTTATATAGTCTGGCCCCATATGCAAAATACAGTGGAAATTGTGCAATCAAATCTGAAGGGACAAAAACAAAAAAACATTCAGTGTGGGGTTTTTTTGGGGTTTTTTTTTTGGCTTTCAGAAGACCACTCAGCTAGATGCAGGGAGTACATATGGTTTCTATCTCTCATCCATCAGCAGTTATTTCTTATGATATATGAGGCCAACTGAATTTTGGCCATGCCTGATGTTGCTGAATACACATAAAGCAGCAATAGAAAGTTCAATACAACAAATATGTGAAGAACAAAATTTAGAGAAAGCTTGTAAAAGACAAAAAATATATTTATTTGGTTCCAACAGCCATAGTTTGATATTTGTGTGTGTGTGTGTTTGTATATATAATATGTACATATCATATGTGTGTATACATATCATATATACATGATGCTATATACACACATATATTACACATACACAGTTGACCCTTGAAAAACATGTTTGCACTGTGTGGATCCACTTTACAAGAATTTTTTTTTCAATAAATGCAAACTTCAATATTATACAACCCACAGTTAGTAGAATCTGCAGATTTGCAACCACAAATATGGAGGGTCAACTTTAAAGTCATATGTAGATTTTCAACTGTGTGGATAAATAGCACCTTAATGCCTGCATTATCAAGAGTCAAATACGCTAATATAAGTAATATAGTCACAGGCATCCATTATATTATATGCTTAAATTATGTAAATTATATACACATATGTACTAATATAACATGTACATATGTATGTATATCTATATAAATTTTGTATATGTAACATGTATGCATGTCTATGTGTATGTGCATGTGTGTATATAAAATATATATCATACATTATATATTAATATATAGTATATATAGTATTTCATATTCTACACTATACACTATATTTGTGTCTGCTTATTTGCCCTTGTTCTTTGTCTTATTGAAATATCTACCCATTCATATGTGGCATTCTTAAATTTAACCAGGCATGTTCTGCCAAACCATAGACAACTATTTGAAATCGGAGACGTTCATCTTTCCTTTGGAAGAGTAAGATCATATTCTGCACATGTTCAAGTGGAAAATACTTATCTTTGCTATGAAAGATATGCACTAAGGAGAACAAAGCCAAGGCTCTCTATTTTCAAACTCTAAAAAAGTTAAAAAACATCTAGAAGCAAGTGTTCTAAGGACAGCCAAACATTTGCTCTGATAGGGGCTTATGAATCAGTTTAATAGATATAAGTTTACAAAAGATATCATTTAACTTTAAAAACTAGTACTCCACTGGATTTCATGGTGAAATACGAACAGGCAATCATGATCTAGGTATCTAATTACAACACTCAAAAGTTCTAAATTGTATAACTAAATTTTGTATGTGAGTATTGAGGACTTGCTTTATTCTTGTTTATGGAAATATAAAAATTGATACATGATAAAAATACAATATGAACATTTCATCCAAAAATAAAAAAAGGATTTAATTACCATGTCTCCCATCAAAAACACACCACAGATGTTCATCTAAAAATGCATATCTTTAAATTAGAATTTTCCACAAATAAAAGTGATTCATCTTCTACAACAGGTCTTAGACAAATTGTGTCACTTCTTACATGATAATCAGCTACCATTTTAATTAGAAGTTGTCATTCACCTCAGCACACCAATCTCTGGAAGAGATCAAGTAACAGTTTGTACAGCTGCTCCCATGCTTTGTCTGTCATCTTGGCCTGACTTTGAATTCGCCTCCCCCATTTTTCCTCTTCTTTAGATAACCCCCCTCCTCCTTTTCCTCACTCCCACTGAGCTGTCAAGAGTTGAAATACTGTGATATGAAATCACTGCCTCTATGACTCTAAAAAAAGGAGAGCTTGCGCTAGATTTTGATCAAAGAGAATCATTTATAAGATAGATGCAGCAAAAACCTCAGGGAGTTTTTTTTTTTTTCACCCCAAATCATAGGATTATGAGAAATAACAGAGACAAAGAAACACATTTTTAAACACTTTTGCCCTTAACGGCATGATTAAGTTTTATACTATACAATGTTTATCATTATTATTTTTTCTATTTGCTACTCAGAAAGATGTCACCCGTGACCATATAGTTCCAGTAAAAATGGGAAGGATGAGGGACCTAAGAATTACAACTCTCATTTTTGTAAGCAGCAACACATGGAGAATGAAGAGAGAGCTGTAACTATTTTGCCAGGGCAAGAAGCGCTCTGGGGAAGACCCATAAGTTCCCATGAAATGATAAGGAACATTGGGAAGACTTATTGGTTGTTTTCTATTCTCCTTGTTATCCTTTTTAGAAGGATGTATTTATGTCCTGACACATCTCACAATAATCGTTGGCCCTACGATAAAGCATGCCGTTGCTAATGTTTAGGTGACAAAAGCAGACCACTGTGCTTTGTCCTCTAGAAGAGGCTGGTTACTGAGTCCCATGTTTGATCTTTGCAGCAACTGCCTAAATAAGAACTTACATGCTAATGTTACAGCCCTATAAAGAAGCTTTCCCAGGATTCTCCATGTTGGTTATTAAACATTAAAGTTCTGATGCGCCTTCTTCACAATTAGAGAAAACGGCAACAGTAATCCATTTCCTAGAAGTGATAATAATGAGAGTGAGAAATGGAAACCCTGGCCATTTTTCTCTCTGGTTTTTAGGTATTACTCCTATTATTTTTGTTGGCTATGGAAGGTGCCAATGCTTAAATGTGAAATGAAGGAAAGAACAGAGTTTGCATAATGGCACCCTGCACCTAAATTTTGAATTGCTTATTTATTTATGTTCTATTTGAAAATGAAGCCATTTCCTCAGTCTCTGGGCACAAATACAAGAAATGACACATCTCTTTATAATTTATTCATTTAATTTTTAGTTTTATAAAACTACACCCATTGCCATGGTCTCTGGGAGAATATAAAAGATGAAGTAAATAATAACAAAAAAAGTTAAACAATAAAAGCAAATTACAGAAATGTTATTGCTTTTAGAGTATGAAGGTCAAATAGCCAAGATATTTTCAGATTAATAATATAAAGGCAGAAATATAATTTCTTCATTAATTATTAGGATCTAGGATTAAAGCAAAGAAGAGAGGTATGAAAGGCAATGAGATGATTAGTAGGGTAAAGAAAATAAGAAGAAGTTGTTACAATAGGTATAGTTGAAAATTATCCAGCTCTCCAAATTAGCCCTTTGTTTGTTAGTGTGGGTATGTGTGTGAGTATTACAGGTCTTCCTCCACTTCCGATGGAATTATGTCCCAATAAACCCATCATAAAGTCTTTGACTATCATAAGTCAAAAATACATTTAATATGCCTAACATACCAAAGACCATAGCTTATCTTAATTTACCATAAACATGCTCAGAACAGGTACATGAGACTACAGATGGGCAAAATCATCTAAAACAAAGCCTATTTTAAAATAAGTTGTTGCATATATCATGTGCTTTTTGAATACGATCCTGAAAGTAAAAAACAGAATGGTGTACGGGTACAGAATTTTTAAGTAAACGTCCTCATGATTGCGAGGCTAACTTGGAGCTCTGGCTCACAACTACCCAGCATCAAAAGAAGGTAGGCCATGAGGAAAAGAACTAAATGTGAACTTATTTCTAGAGAATACTGAGAGCATCAAATACCATGGGAACCAAGGTCAATTTGTATTAGAAAATCCAATATTCAAACATGAGGATTCAAGGTAAAATGAAAATCCAGTGACTGCCTGATGAAGTCATGTTAGGATCATAGAGCCAGACTCAGTTAAATAGGATGGGGAACTATATCTGGTTTTGCACCAGGGTTTCGCAGAACCTACCAACTTTATCAACAATTGTTGGCTAAATAAATGAGCTTTGCAGGTCTGTAGGCTTTATTTATGTAATGAAAACTTCCTGACTTGTGAAAGATTCAAAATGGATTAAAGTGCTGGGGACAAAGCATCCAAAGGCCAAAGTGTGAAAAAACCATAGCAGTAGAAATTTTTGATTATATTAAAAGCATTTTAAGTTGTGTAAGTGGAGCATTTGTTCACAAAGGAATGCCCCAAAATGCAAAGCAGTGAAGAAGACATATAGTGAAAATATCATCATTAAAAAGGTGTGTGCATGTGTGTGTGTGTGTGTGTGTGTGTGTATAGACACAACCATATATGTTTCAGCAGAGCAAAATGTATTTCCTTATGATTTTGCCCTTGACTAGTGTCATGTCTGATAAAATGCACTTTCTTTTCACATAGCACATTCCTCTAAGAGCCAAGGGAATTGGCAGTGGCAGAGGCATTAGACTGGCCTCAAAGCTTAGAATTATTGTTCTCAAGCAGGTAAAAGTAGCTGGCCTGAGAGTAAGACTCAGCTAAAAAAATGTGAATTATAAAGACAATATAGGCTAACAGCCAGAGTTTTTACTGAGATCACTCACTCTCTTCCTATTTACTGCTTCCCAATGAATCTCGGGTCCTTTCCTCTTCCCTGGTCCAAAAAACAAAATGGAAATAAGTGTGTATTGGAAGAAAGATGGGAAACTATGTAATCAATTATTTTGGAATATCAAGAGTATGTGTGGAATTCAATAAGTGTTCTATTACCTGAAAGGATAGAAGACAAAGATTCATGCTGAAAATGTAGCATACAGGGCAATGTAAAATAGCAATACAAATTTTCCATCTATGAAGATTATTTAATACTATGATGGTTTATCAAAAAAACATTTCAGAATAACTTTCCATGAAGGTCTTTACAAATGATTTTTTCTTCATAAGCATTAACCCAACTCTTTGAAAATGGTTTTGTAAATGAAGAATTGGATTTGATGAAATAAACTTGCTTCAAAATTAACTAAAAAAATCACTTTTTCTAGTTAAGAAAACTTGGTCTGACAATGTGTTTTAATGATGTATTCTGCAAGTAATTTTAGAACATGTAATGTTACCCAGGGATCTAATTGGAGTTCTGTTTCAACAAACAATACTGCTGTTCATCATTTGTTGTCTACTTCAGTTTGTGGCTCTTAAGAGTTCTGAACTTGAATAAAATACACTACACAAATAATAAGAGACATGTTTCTTCAGTGTCATATTTCTATTAATGCTTACAATATGGGATTTATTCATATTACCGACAGATAGATGATGTAAATTTGTCCAGAGTTATGCGGTTTAATTTCAACATATGGCTTTTACGATTTAAAATGGGAATCTAAACTCTTTGTACAGTTGTGGTTGTGCTGGGAGAAGAGACTTTGTGATGAGAAAACTTTGCTTTGACATTCACATTGAAAACTCGTACTGACTTTCAGATTCTCACCTCTGCTTGGAGAATACAGTAATTTTCCTCAAATGAACTTATCTGGCTCACTGTTGCTGCAAGTCAAATACTAGGTCAAATTCGTAACTTGCTGAGCCACAATGAGAATTCTGAGATCTTTATTCTTGATCGCCAAATACTCAGCTGAAATCCAGATATTTTGTTACTAGGGGCAAATGGGAAAATAATACGGGGGGACAATGTCCAAGATAGGTCATAAATAAAAATGGTTTATCAGTTAAGCAATTTGTTTACCAATGATTTTATAATGTAATAGTTGATTATCACTAAAATATTTATTTCTTGGGAGTTCCTGTCATGGCTCAGTGGTTAACAAATCCAACTAGGAACGATGAGGTTGCAGGTTTGCTCCTTGGCCTTGCTCAGTGGGTTAAGGATCTGGCATTGCCATGAGCTGTGGTGTAGTTTGCAGACGCAGCTTGGATCTTGCGTTGCTGTGGCTGTGGCATAGGCCAGAGGCTACAGCTCCATTTAGACCCCTAGCCTGGGAACCTCCCTATGCCATGGGTGTGACCCTAGAAAAGACAAAAAATAAATAAATAAATAAATAAAAAATAAATAAAATAAAATAAAATATTTATTTCTTCAATAATTTTTATTAAACACCTACCATGTGGCAGTTACTGTACTTGACACCAGGGATACAAAATTGTATTATTCACTATTACCGCCCTTGAAGATCTTATATGCTAAAGCTAATTATAATATACTATGTAATTACACAGATCAGTCTTCATGAACTATTTAAATTTAATTTTTAATTAAAAATTTGAAATGAAATTACCCCTATTATTGAAACACCTGTTTTCTTTTTTCTTTTTCTTTTTTTTTTTTTTTGAGCATTCTACATCCTTGGTACAAATTTCAAAAGAAAAATAAATGCTTCATTCCCTTGTTTAGGGAAAAGAGAAATGTTGATTCCTCTGGATCATCTGCCTGCTGAATGCACACAATAATTCTGCCAAGAGGACTCTAGGGGTTAAATTCATTTTCTTGATGAATTTATTAAGTTTCAGATATGGCCCTTTGTTTTGCTGGCTCAGCACACTGTTTTTATCAGCACACCAAGAGGACATTAATATCTCAGAGGTAGGCACACATTAAGCAAGCTCTTAAGACACTTATATATTCAAAATGTCAAATGATTAATTCACTGAGAGAAATATAACTGTCATAGGAACAACAACATTTGCACCCCTGACGATCAGCCCATTTTGTCTCTCTAGGTAGACCTACATCAGGTGTCAAGTCATTTTCAGAATATTAACTTATTTTTCTATAAAATATAATTACCATAGGTACCATATAAACTTCAGGTTTATATGACCAGGAACTGTATTTAATCTCACACACTTAACAGGATAATGAATGCTGCCAATGACAAGCCACAGTCTCAAGGGCTGGAAAAATTTCTCCTTTTATGTAATGTAAAAAAGAAAAAGAAAAACAAGACAAAATTAAAACATGGCAGCTGTATTAGTAAGTGTTCTTCATTGAAACAGAACCAAAGGGTGTATGTGTGTGTGTGTGCGCATCTGTGCATGTCCGTCTGTGTGTAGCCATGTGTTGATGAATATGTATGTGAGTTATGGAGTTATGTCACCAAAATGATGACATAGAAGACCCCTGCCTCTATGCCCGCCCCCCAGCAAAGACCAACAATTAGACATCTACCCATGAACAAATCAGTTCTGGGATAGCTCCAGATTCCACTTAAGAAACTTCAGTAACATAATGCAAAAAAATCCTGAGAATAACCCTACAGGAAGTGGGGAAAGTCAGCTTCATTTTGCTTATAATCATTCCATCCCTCAAGCTGACATTACCCAGTGCCAGCAGGGATCCTCCCAGATAGAAAGAGTTCTCTCCAGGAAGGGGACTGTGAAGTGAGCAACTAGCATCCCTAGCCTTTTGGGGAGCTCAAAGAAGGTCCAACTTTGGATGTTCTCTTGGACCACCCAGACAAGCAAAACCGAGACCTACAGAAATGACTAGGAACAAAGAAAAAAAAGCAGCGCTACCAATAGCACACAGTGGGAATTATTATGGGCCACACAGTGACCTATTCTGTAGCCAACTCAGGGGACTGTACCACTGAAGAGTCTAACAGCCAGCACATCCGCCATGGACTGCCTGCAGATTTCACAAGTTTTCACCCCAAAGGTATTCACATTTGCTGAGGCTCACTCAGGTCCCTCTCTACTCCCTTCTTCTTTGCCTCCTTTTTTGTTTAGTTAGTTTAGGGACAGCAGGTTCAAGACCAGTAAGAGCAGGTATTTCAATTTGATTCTAAAGGAAGAAAAAAAGTGCTAATGTCCCACATTGAAAGCATGGAAAATAAGAGGAATTTTCTTTCACTGGGGGTGAGCATTTTGCTCTTTGTTGGCCTTCAATTGATTGATGAGGCCAACTGATGTTAGAGGGGCAAACTGCTTTACTCAGTCCAATTTAAATGTTATTCTCATTCAAGAACATACTCATAAACACGGCTAGAATAGTGTTTGACCAAATATCTGGTCACCCAGGGGCCCAGCCAAGTTAACATATAAAATTCACCATCACAGTCTCTATGAAAAAATATTATTTAAAAAACTCAAAAAATAAAGGTCAATCTACCTATTCTGACTGAGCATCCTATCTTTGCTTACTGCTTATTCCTTGAAAGCAGGATTTTAGGGTGAAAAGCATTTTATGTGGGTTTAAAACTATATGTTCAAAAGTTACATTAAAAGATATTATAAAATGATCTGGCACTTGAATTAGGACATTAAAATATACATATTCTCTAAATAAAATCATACAATAATAGAGTTAATAGACTTGGAAATGAAGGTAACAGCAGATGCTGACGAAGCCAAAGATGAAAATATATCTAGTTATCTCTAGAAAAATTTTTGGAAAACTATTCAGAGAGCTCAAGCATATATTAAATATAAACTTTCTTTACAGATAAATACATATTTAAAATATTAAAATATTGAAATATTTAAAACATATGCTTGACGTTTTCTTCGTTAACTGAGAAATACAAAATCTAGTTAACTGAGAAACACAAAATCTCATAATAGGAGAAGTATATAGCCTTGGTAGTAATAACAGCAAAACACAGGTTTAATTCTGGAAAATTGCTATTAATACAGTTACATAGCTACTTAAACATGTCAAGAATTATAAGATATATAATGTGAGTAGAATTTGATCATAATAAGTGTCCAAATTTCAAAGCTTTCAGATTAAGCTTCAAGAGTAGGTCGAGGAGTAAAAGGATTCCAAATTCCTCAGGATGATAGAAGAGTCCATTTAGCACTAGTCCATGCTGGTGGTTACAGCAATAACATACACTGTGTGGTATATAAACAATCAAATTAATTTTTTATGGTTCTGAGTCTGGGAAGCCCAAAATCAAGATGTTGGTAAATTCAATTTCCAGGGAAAATTTGCCTTCTGGTTCATAAGCAGTCATCGTATCCCTGTGTTCTCACAAAGCATAAGGGTTGAGGAAGTTCTCTGGGGTCTCCTTTAAAAAAACGCACCAATATCATGCATGAGAATTTCATCCTTATGACCTAATTGCCACAGAAGGACCGCACCTCCTATTACTACTGCATTGGGGGCAGGGGTTAGGGTTTCAACATATGACTTTTTTTGGGGGGGAGATAAACAGTCTGTAAGATGAATCAAGAAATATGATTAGACTATTAACTTTGATAAAATTTAAGGTAAGTTTCACAGTCTTCATTTCACCCAGGAATGCCACCGTCCCGAGGACCTCTCCAGGGTGATTCATACATATGTGGTCTCATATGAAGACCATCTGCCTTTCTGGGATAACTTGATTCAGTTGCTGTTGGGTGAAGGATGACATTGTATTTCTGAATTCCTGAGTGTTTGAGACCTAGGTTGTGAGAGAAAATTTGTTGTGAATTTTAGAAGTATGATATTTTATCCAAGAGAGAATATTCGAATTGTAATCCCTTTGGCTATACTACCTTAGCCAAAGTATTCAACCACTCTAAGCCTCAGTTTTCTCATCTATAGAAGGAAAAACAAAATTCCAATTACTTCATGGAACCGCATTAAAGAGCAAAGTAGGCAATGTTTTAAAGCACTTGACATTAAACTAAAACATAAAAATATTAGCCATGGAATGAAGAGGATGATGCTGATGCTGAAAGACGAGCAGTATTTCTCCATTAAGATTTCCTCAGTGCTCAGCCCTCCAAGTACTTTCTAGCTATATTTAAAGGATATTGTTCTATGTGTTTTTGCTGTTGTTGTTGTTTTAATATTGGTGCCTAGCTGCCTGGCTCCGTGACGCCTGTTTTATGTTTTCTATATCTGATTTCAAAGGGGAATGTGATAGAAATTTTATTTACTGGACTGTGCCATCATTTTTTCCCTTTCTTGTTTGTTTTCTTATTTTCCTAATTTCTTACTTTCTTGTTTTTGTGTTTTCTTTTTTCTTTCTTTTTTAAACTTTTGGCAGAATAAATGTTTATTGTTTCAATTCTGGGCACATTCTACTGTAGTTTCTCTCTAAACAATTGTCAGGTTTTCTCCTCATGGGCAAGTGGCTCAACACATAGTCACGATCGTAAGGGGTTTTTGGTTTTGTTTTCTTCTTATTTATTTGTTTCTTTTGTTTATATTTTGGTTCATTTGTAAACTTGATTTCATAAATTATCAAAGGCTGTATAGACCTAGAAAAAAAGCAGGATGCATATAGTAAAATGTTAGAATGTCTCACAGACTGTGAAGTAGGTACTGAAACCATAATACATCATTAGTCCTTTTGTAATCCTGTGATGACTCTACTCATGATAAACAATCTGTCTACAGACATCTCCCAGATTCAGTTTTCTCACCCAATAAATGAGGGTAACATTTTTCCCAAGGTACTTCAGAGAGTTAATGTAAGCATCTAATAAGGAAATAAAAAAAACCCTTTGAAAAGAATAAAGCACTTTTGCTCTGAGTTTGGGGAATTGTTAATTATTGATGTTATTAAGCCTAATTAGGAACTAACCTTAAATAATTTATCTAATTCTATAGATTATGTTGCTTGAAATGCTCTACTATTCTCTCAACAACTAGTATAATTTGTTTTATAACTGAAGTAAGAATTTTTTCAGAGTGTAATTTAAAATTCTTGCTATGAATAACATTTTCTTTGAATATAAATAGGCCTTTGAACTCAAGACTCGACATAAGTTATCTTTGCTTGGAAATAGGCATTATTTAAAATATTCATTGAAAAATCACATGTAACATTTAAACATGTCCACATTTTTTACTCTCTAATAATTTTAAATGAAGATCTAATTTATCATACCTATGAATGCATGAGCCTATAAAGATACATATTTTTCTTTTCATGTGTAATTTTATAAATCCTATAAAAAAAACAACACTTTGAGGATTCCAAAAATGATAGGGTCTGTTTTTCTCAGGCCTAGCAATGAGATATGATTACATTTTATTTTAGAATGTAATTAAATCTATTTTTATAGAATATTTCTTTCAAGCTCAAGGGATATATATTAAACATATGCAAGTATATCAATAATAGTACATTATATATAATTAGAAAAGTCAACTAATATTCTTGTGTTTTATATGCTTTAAAACATTTAATTTTTAAAGAAGTCTATGAGTTATGTACTATAATAAATGTATTTGGAGATGGATAAACTGGCATTGAGGCATTGTAGAGCAGGAACTCTGAATTCTGAGATGGGGCTTTGTCTATCTGGTATGTGCAAGTAAGCATCATGCTGAAGTTGCACCTGGCAATGTTTAAAGAATCTTGAGAGAAGAGCCAACGTCTGCTACCATTTCTGGACACATGCCAACAGGAACAGCAAGCGAAAAATAGGGGAAAATCTGTCTTCCACTACTTCTACCTTGCAATCACTCTCCAGGGCCAAACCTGACAGGAAGCTCTCTGACAAAAGAAGACATGCCATCTGTAGCATCCTAGCTCTTGCATTAGAGAGAAGAGTGTAGCTGGATAACTTTGGATCTAAGAGCCAATAGCTAACTAACTGGCATGTTAGGATAATGACTATAAGAATATTAAATAATGTATAGTTTGCAAGAGAGTGGAAAAATATAATAAAAGTTCTTATTTAATACAAAAGAAGGCATGAAAGGAAGAGAAAACAGGAAGGAAAAGACAACACAATGCAGAAGAAGCAGATAGAAAACAAAGAGTAAGAAGAGGAATGAAAACCTGATATATCAATATTACTACATATTAATATTATTTAACTGGACTATATTTATTTAACAGAGTAAGAGGTTAGGCTGGATGACAAAAAACCTAAACTATATATTTCATATGAGGCATACTATAATATAAGAACATAAAAAGACTGAAACCACAGGATGAAAAAAATATGCCATACTAATATTAACCAAAAAATATGCTTATGGCAATATCAATAGAAGTCAAAGTATATTTCAGGTTGATAAATATTGCTGGAACGAAAGGGGCGCGCACTTCATAGTAGTCACAGTGTCAATGCAATGGGCAGAAAAAAAACTAAATTATGCATACCTGTATACCACAGCTTTTAAATAAAACTTAACAATACAATTAATTAATATGTAATTAATATAATAAATTATAAAACAAAAATTTTAAAAAGAAAGAAAAATTAGAAAAACTTATAGATTGGGGGATTTTAACATATCTATTTTAATTGTGTATGGCTTAGACAAAAAAAATTTAAAAATCAGGACCTTCCACTATAGTACAATAGGATTGGCAGTGTCTTGGGAGGACTGGGACATGGGTTCAATCCCTGGCCTGGAACAGTGGGTTAAGCATCCAGCATCGCAGCAGCTGTGACTTAGTTCAGGGCTGAGGCTTGGATCCGATTCCTGGCCCAGGACCTCCACATGCCATAGAGTGACCCCCCAAAATAATCATATAGGAGATTTAAAGATAATTAACAAATTTAATTTAATTTGCTTATAGAAAGCTCTGCAACACAGTTGCAGAATAAATATTGTTTTGAAATGGTCTTAGAGATATTAGCAAATTGATCACAAGTTGGGTCATAAAATAAGACTGAACGATTTGTAAATGATTAAATTATGCTGATCAAGATCTCCAAATAGAGTAAAAATTAAAATTTTATAATAAATAGTAATAAGGAAATCCTCAAATGTTTGAAAACCGGGCAGTACACACTGAGAGACTATATGGGTGAAAGAACAACTCTAATGAGTCTAATGCTAATAAAAATAAAGTACTTAAAAATGTGTTAGTTTCAGAGTTCCCGTCATGGCACAGAGAAAATGAATCCAGCTAGGAACCATGAGCTTGCGGGCTCGATCCCTGACCTTGCTCAGTGGGTTAAGGATCTGGTGTTGCCGTGAGCTGTGGTATAGGTCTCAGACATGGCTTGGATCTGTGGTGTAGGCCAGAAACAGTAGCTCTGATCCCACCCCTAACCTGGGAACCTCCATATGCCATGGGCACAGCCCTAAAAAGCAAAAAAAAAAAAAAACAAAGTGTGAGTTTCAACTGAAATCAGTTTTAAAGACAAATTAGTAAAAACACAAAAGAAAGGAATAAAGACTAAAAAAAAATCAATGATCTCAGAAGTTGGAAGAAGATCCCATTAAGCACATAAACAAAAAAGGGAATTAAGATAAGAAATCGGTGATACAGAAAACAAACATAAAATAGAGAACATCACAAATTCTAAAGTTGTTTGTTTGAAGACTTATTAAATTCGTAACCCCAGCCAGGTTTTTCACAGAAAACAAAAGTATAGAAGCCAAGAAGAGGAAGAAAAATGGTGACTTCACTAGAGATTCTAAAGCTATTGAAGAGATAATAGGAGAGTATTATAAACAACTTTATAATAAAAAATATTTAAATTTGGATGAAACTGATAATAGACACAGCCTCTCAAAAATGATACAAGAACAATTAGAAAGTCTAAATAGCTACTATAGCAATTGAATTTCTAATTAAATATTTACCTCAAAATATATCTCCAGACCTATACAGCTTCATCAGTAAACTCTTCCTAAAAGAGACTTTTTTTTCTTTTACAAAGAAATGCTAGTCTTACAAAGCTATTCTAGGAGTTTCCGTCATGGCTCAGCAGTTAGTGAACCCAACTAGAATCCATAAGGACATGGGTTCGATCCCTGGCCTCGCTCAGTGTGTTAAGGATCCGGCACTGCCGTGAGCTGTGGTGTAGGTCACACTTATGGCTCAGATCCCGCATTGCTGTGGCCGTGGCGTAGACTGACAGCTACAGCTCCGACTGGACCCTTAGCCTGGGAACCTCCATATACGTGGGTGCAGCCCTAAAAAGACAAAAAGACTAAAAAGCTGTTTTAGAATGTAAGGAAAAGAGAAAATAGGACAAAACTCATTTCGTGAAGTTCCCACTGATACCAAAAATTTTAAATCATTAAAGAAAGAAAAATAAATTCTTTCCTCATAAAGAGATTAAGCTTCTAAAAAAAGTATTAGCAAATCAAATTCAAAAATTATATTAAAAAGATAGTACACCCCATTTATGTTAAATTTATTCCTGATACACATGGTTGCTTTAATACACAAAAGTAATCAACGTAGGGCATGGAATTCTGGAAAGATGGCAGAGTAGGAAGAACCAAGAATCTGTTTGCCCACCTACACAACAATAGTACTGACAGAATCAGTCTGCTATGTCTATTTTTGAATTCTGGAATCTATTGAAGGCTACAACTTTCTGGGGAAGACTTGGAGGTAAATTGCGATTAATTTTGATTAATTTCCGTTCTTGGCACAGTAGCATCTATCTACACACACTACAGAGCAGGTATGGTTGTGCACCTGTTCCTAGAGCATTTGCACACAGCCTGTGTGAGCCAAAAGGACTCTATCCACCAACAAAACAGAACTGGGAATCTGTTCTCTGACTACAAATTGCTACTTCTGATCACAGTCTTTTTGAGAGACATATGTTCTCACTCCTTTAGTGTAGCCTACCAATGAGTAGAATTGTTGAATAATATGTTAAGTACATATTTAACTTTATAAGAAACCACAAAACTCTTTTCCACATCATTATAGTATATTACCCAAAGCAATGTATCAAGTTTCCAGTTGTCCTACATCTTTATGAATACTTGATATTATTGTTTTTTATTTTAGTGTAAAGTAAATTAGTAGTCATTAATTGTGGTTTTAATTTGCATTTCCCATACACTTAATGATATTGAACATACTTTCATATTCTTTTAAAATATGAATATATTTTCTTTTTTGATATGTAATTAAAAATATTTATATTTTTTTGAGATTATTTTTCTTCTCATTGTTAATCTTCTCTTGATTATGGATTGCATTTTTCTCATTTTTCCATATCTAATAAAATTATATGTACCAGACATTAATTATATATTTTTGTTGTTGTTGTTTTGGGGGTTTTTCGGTATTTTATTTTACTTTTCAAGGCTGCACATGCGGCATATGGAAGTTCCCAGGCTAGGGGTCAAATGAGAGTTGCAGTGGTCAGCCTATACCACACCCTCAGCAACGCCAGATCAGAGCCATGTCTGTGACCTACACCACAGCTCACCGCAATGCCGGATCCTTAACCCACTGAGCGAGACTGGGCATCAGACCCATGTCCTCATGGATACTAATAGGGTGTGTTACCCCAGAGCCACGGCAGGAACTCCTAAGTATATGATTTAAAGACACTCTCTTTAAAGTGTCTCTTTAAAGGCATCCACTCTCTTCCTCTGAAGATTTCTGATTTTTGTTCTCTTAGTTGAATAACTTGCCGATTGCCTTTGTTGACAAAAATAATTACTAAACAGTCTAGATAACAGCATATGGAGGTTCCCAGGCTAAGGGTCCAGTCGGAGCTGTAGCCATCAGTCTACGCCACTATTGCCAGGAAAATAGCCTCTCATATAACTCTGGAGAAGCATGGTTTTCAGCACAGTTTTATATCTTCTCAGAACAAAGAACATTAAACAAGTTAGGGATACATTCCTCTATGGTTTCAAATGAAAGATCGGAACTTACACAGAAAGTGAGTTTGGCCTTCGGCACCTGGGAAGAGAGTCTCATGGAAGGCGCGTTAGTATCGGTGCCCCAGGAAGGGAGGCGTTTATCTTTATTTGTAACATGGACAGTCTTTATTTCCAGTAAATGTACTTTTTTGCTAAATATCAAAGCCTATGTACAATGTATGTCGTTTTATTTAGCATAAAATTCAATTTAAGCCCATAAAAAATCCAGAATGACTTCCCCATACCTTAATACTACCTTTATCATCTTCATATTATATCAGTTTTACATTTGTCAGGATAAATATACATCAGGTCTGAGTCACTCTAACCAGTGAGGATTCACATTCCAAACTTGGTCTTTCCTTAGATCACTTGAGTTCATTTTCACTTCAGGATTCATTAGGGTGTGTCTATAGAGTAGTCCATTCTCCCAAGAACATTCTTATTCCTAAAAGCAAGTCTTTCTTATGTCTTAGCCGTTTCTAGTATTAAGGAATTCTTTCCATCCTTAGGCAAAGCTCCAGTCTTCCAAATTTGTCCTACAGAATCTCTGTTGCATTTTTAACCCTGTAGCAGTGGGTTTTTGGTCGTGTATATTCATATTCTGTACAGGCAAACCTAGACGTCAGCCAAGGAGTCAGAGGGAAACTTTATTTTCCAGTTCTGTGTTCCATGAATCCCAGCCCTTTCAGCATCTACATACTCTGATCTCTGATTCTTCAGCTCAGCAAGATTACCAGGCTTCCCTTGGACTCTAGCTTTCTATAGCCATTTGGAAAAATCCTGAGAAAGAAAGTAAAGATCATTCTCCTTCTCTCAGGGTTGCTTTCTTAAATTGGGTATTGTACAGTCCCTGGGATGCTTCCTTTTCCTTATATTTTACCAAGATTATGATAACAGAAAAATTTCAGAGCCCCAATTTAGTAGTCAGGTGAACTGTGCATATGTATTCCTTGAAGTAGCGTTACCTTTCTGTGTCCTAAATATACCTTCCCCAATATTGTGTCTTATTCCAATTTCTCATATATATTAATGCTAACTCTATTTTGGTGGATTGTGGAGTTTGTTGAGATATGATATAATATAACATATAATTCAATAATAATATATATTATATAACTATGTATCAAGTGATATAATTGTATTATCACATAACTATATGTTCTTATATAATGTAATAAATAATTATATATTATAATACGTAATTATATAATTATAATACAACTCAATATAATTCCAAAATTTGAAAATTGTATTCTTTACAAAATAGGTTAATTCGGTTTTGCAAAAACCAGATCCTAATTGTCCAGGCTCTAGTTTGGTAGAATGTGATGAAATTGCTGAGGTGCAGTTCCAGGAAAATAAAATAGTTTGATTAATAAGCTGAAGTATAAATTTATTTTACTTGCCTTACTTAAGCAATAACACTCACTATTATATTTTTCTTGTCATGATTTGAAGATAGAAAGTATGTTTTCATGTTTCTATGTGATAAGTACTGAGTGCATTTTTCTGAGAATGCACATTAATTTGTCGATGTGTGTAAGAAGGTACTAATACAACTTTTGACAGCATTGAAAGCCTAATATACACTTCAAAAATATTATACCTTAGGTAATCATTTTAGAAGTTAGCATCTGCAAAATCTACAGAGTTTATAAACTTTCTGGCCATAAATATAACTTTATTTTTTAAAATAAGTGATAAAAAGATATCATGTCTATAACAAGCACTATATTTCTTGTACTCTCTGTCAAGCAAGTAATCTTCCAGGTGCTGAATCAGCAGGAAATTTATTTTAGTAAACTATATGTGGTACATTAATTTTCACTAAGTCCTAAAAGACAATTCAAATACATATATAAGCTGTATGTATGATATCCAGTTACATAGTAGTATAAATTTCCTATGATGTTATTATATCTCTGATCTTGCTTTGTTGGATCAGTGCAAAAATCTTTTGTTGTATCTTTTTATCATAATTCCTTACGTGAAGTACATTGTCCTCAAGGGGTTGCAGGATTTTCCAGTATCAACATCATCATTTTCCTATTTCATTGAAATACACAGACTGTAGCATATCTTGCAGCCATAATTAAATCTAAACTTGCCTGCTTTATGCTAGAGGATGCAAGTCAGTTTGGATTATTAACTTAGAGTTGAGAGAGAACCTTGAGCAATGACCAGAAATAATATTTAAACAAGGAAAATATACATTGCCAAGACTAGAAACCCTTTCGCTTCATGGCCATTTACTTCAAAGTCAGCTTGAACCTCTGGGGATTTGAGATAAAGTTTTGTTTGTTTGCTTCTCTTGAGAAAATCGGTTTCTCATTTACAAGAAAGTGGGTACCAAAAGGATTATAAAATAGGCCCATGTACTTTGAGAGTTTAAAATTTCTTTACCAGACCAACAATTTGGGGATTTGAGTATAGCCGTTAACAAAAACACAAATATATGTATACACACTAATTTCTAATAAACACCATATACAAAAAAGTTGGTTAAGGAGAGGTTTCCTTTGTTACCTTCTTCTTAAGATTCTTATGTGAGACCTGGATCTGCCGTGAACAAAATTAAGAATATGTTTTATTTTAAATGTATTCGTTTTCCTCCAAAAACAACCAAATTAAGATGAAATCCAGTGAAAAATGCAATATTCAGAACTTTTTTTTTCTTTAAGGCTTTAATTCTTTGTTCATTTCTCTGACTCATTAGCTTTGCAGTGTCTTCAAACAATATCAGCGCTATCAGCTTTTATTGATATTTTCAGTAGATGTGTTGCCATTTTGCCATTTCTGAAGCCTAATACACTCTAAATTTTTCCGTTAGAACTTGTTCTTTTATATGAAGCAGATCAGTAACATTAAAATGGGGCTATTTCTTAAAATAGAGTATATATATTATTTATTTATTTATTTTTAATGAATTTTATTACATTTATAGTTGTACAACAATCATCACAACCCAATTTTATAGCATTTCCATCCCAACTCCTCCCCAGAAATAGATTATATATATTTTTCGTTACTATAACACCTGGAAGTTTACTTATAATCTATCCCATTGTATAAAAGGGGTACATTTATAAATAATACAATTTTTGCAAACTCTAGCATAATTATAATTCTTAAAATTTCCACATCTGCAAACCATCCATAGACATAGAACCCCTTGGAAATATAAAAACGGTTATCAAGTTAAGTAGGAAGGTAAAGAAGGATCGATTTGCAGGGCTATTAGGAATGAATAAAATGGTGCACTGAAGTCAGTTCCAAAACTTCATGTAACTGAATTCTCCAGATGAAGTAAGGGTGTGACAGTCCTACAGCATTTTCACTTTTCAGCAGAACATGGAGGGAGGATGGAGTAAGGAGGTGAGAGGAGGTGGGGGGTGGAGAGAGACATCAGTTGCAGAGGCATGGATGGATGATTGAGGGGCATGCTGAACATGATGGTGAAGAACAGGTTTGATAAACCTCCACTCTCGTGTTCTGCTTAGAGCCAGCAGCCCTGCTCATACTCGAATTCTTATACTCAGAGGTGATAAAGAACTCTGCTCACACTAAGTCTGCCTCTGGATACAAACGGATCCAACAGTTTAACAGATAAAACTCTATCTCATCTAAAGCCTTCCTGTAACACCAGAGAACTTCCTTCCTGTTTCAGGATGATTTTCTTCCATGTTATTAGAATCCAAAGTAACTTACCATTCCTTAAATCATAATTTGCTTTTCAGGCCACTGACCATGACTTTCTGCTCTAATTGCACGCAAAACTAAAAATTCAGCTCAGCTTACTGCCTAAATTATTTAACAACCAAAAGAAGAAGCTTTCTTAATGTAAATGGTGTCAAAATTACCACTCCGAGTCTAAACTGATGTTTTAAATATTAGGGAAAAATAGTTTCCTCTTTTAGTGAACTATGGAGGAAATCATAATTTAAGTTTTCATTCATGTGTTAAAAGTATATTCCTTGACAAAAATTTTTTTATGAACTTGGTCAAATTTAGATCAAAGACGACTGACTTTACTGTCATTTTATCTTCTACATGTGGAAAGAGATTCCTTTCCCTTCAACCATATGATATATTAAGTATATCATTTTTTTCATCTTTATTGAAATATTACTGCATATTATGTAAGTTAAGGGTATGATCTGTTGATGTGAAACATATATTGCAAAATGATTACTGCAATTAGATTAGTTAACACCCTCACTATCTCATATGTTTCCCTTTATCTGTGTGTGATAAAAATATTTAGATCTATTCTCTTAGCAAGTTTCAAGCATATAATATAATATTGTTAACTATAGTCGCTCTGCTGTGCATTACATCCCCAGAATTTTTTCATCTAATGAGAAGTTTGTACCCTTTGACCAATATCTCACCATTTCCCCCCATATCCTAGTCCCTGGTAACCACCATTCTACTCTCAGTTTCTGTGAGTTCAGCTTTTTTAGATTCCACATAAAAGAGAAATCATATAGTAATTATGTTTCCTGTCTGAAATATTTCCCTTAGCATAGTACTCTCAAGATCCATCCATGTTGTCACAAATAGTAGAATTTCCTCTTTACCTTGGCTGAATATTATCCCATTGTATACACATACCAACCACATCTTCTTTACATCCATTTATCCACAGATGGACATTTACGATGTTTCCACATCTTAGTTTTATGACTGTTTACTGCAATGACAATGGGAGTGCCGATCTTTCAAGATCCTGATTTCACTTTCTTTGGTTACATACCCTATGGAATTGCTGGATCATAAAGTAGTTCTATGTTTAATTTTTTGAGGGAACTTCATAATATTTCCCACCAACAGTGCAGAAGGGTTCCCTTTTTTCCACCTCCTTGCACAAACTTCTTATCATTGTCTTCTTAAAATAGCCATTCTAACAGGTGTGAAGTAATATATCATGATTTTGATTTGCATTTTCCTAATGATTGGTGATTTGATCATCTTTTCAAGTACCTGGTGGCCATTTATATATCTTCTTTGGGAAAATATCTATCCAGGTTCTCTGCCAGTTATCTAGTTGGGTTTTGTCGTTGTTATTGAGTTGCATGAGTCCCTTACATATTTTAGATATTAACCCCTTATCAGGCAGACAGTTTGCAAATATTTTCTGCCATTCCATATGTCATACGTTTCCTTTTTATTATAAAACTCCCTGCAATTCTTCCCAGTGGAGAGCAGTCTTTAAGGCCTTATCCTGCTGTGACAAAGCAATACAAACAATAGAAACTGAGTCTCCACGTTTCTATTCAGCACCAGAAGACAGAGGCCAAGTTTTGGTGACAAGAACAGCCAAGATCTGGTATCTTAGCAACTTTGAAGTTTACAATACAGCATCATTGATTATAATGTCTATTCTGTTTATTTGAACTCCAGGTCTTATTTATCTTTTAGTTGCCAACAACATTTCCCCCATCAATGAGGTAAGTGTCTTAAAATCTCCATGTATATTAAGGATTTGTCTCTATCTCCCTATAGTTCCCTATCTTTTGCTTTATGTATTTATATGCTATGATGTTACATATTTAAATTGTTTTACTATTTGTTGAGATTGAATTTTTTAAATTATAAAATAACTTTTCTATACTGAATAATGTAATTTTCCTTAAAATCAATTTTATGATACAATCATACAAGTTCCTTTTGATAATTATTTGTATGTATTTATCTACCCTTTTATTTTTAATCTTTTGGTATTCCTACTGTGTGTTATAGAATTTGGAAAAAATACATTTATTTTTAAACACCTAGATAAAAATTTTTGTATAGTGTTTTTACTTTTCAAATTTTTGCTGGGAAGAATATTAAATATGTTATCTTAACTCCAGAAACTTATAACCATGAGGTGAAAAATTACAAATATTGATGAAATTCTGTTAAGTTAATTAAACTAAATTTAACATTTAGACTTAGGCAGGAATTAATGTGAAAGCAAATATTCCACTGAGACTTCCATTTAAGTAACACATCACTAGTTTTACACTGTAAATACTTACATTGCCAAGAAACAGAGCTAAGAACCAACATTTATGGAAAATAATCCTCATGTTTTCCTAGATATTTATAACTTTTAAAAATACTGAATTAGTAGTATTTCTAGAAATCACCAAACCCATATTTAATGATTTAGCGCAATCTTTGAGCTTTTGAAATATTAGCTATCGTACTGACAACACTGTAGCCCCTGGGTTATGTTCTTTTGAAATAAGAAAATCAAGATTACCCAAAGATTTCCAAAAGTTCTTAATAACCTAAAAAAGCACTCCAAGCTATCTGATAAACAAGGTTACTGAGAAAGAGGGTGTGGTAAGATTTTTAAGATATATTTTCTACAGTTATGGTCATAAATAATATATGTGGCAATGAGTGTGAGCAGAAACTCACCAAATTTGAATGTGAATTGATTATCCACAAGGCCATAGAATGTGCCAATGAAAACCACTGTGCAATTGTAATACGTTATTATATTTTTTGCCCAGTAAGTTCAGTTCTCTTCAATTGTTGACAGAAATATAGGCCCAAAATAGCTACTAATAACATAATGCATTATGGCAACCATTTGCCATAGGATTGGACAAGTGAGTGTATCTAATTTATCCAGTGAGAGTACACCAGAAAAAAATGCCCCCCATACTTTTGTCCAACCCACCTGAAGTTCTACTAATTACTCCATGGAGGCAGGCTGCATCTTCAGAATCAGACCTTTTATGAACCCTTTTAGCTGAGAAGTCATAAGCTTCATTTGTGTGATAGTTTTGCTAATGCAGAGCCATGTCACTATCTGCTTTTAGCATTTTCTATATAATCTCAACAACATAGCAAATAAAACTCTTCGAGCACATTCAGTGTCTGGACCAGAAGAGATGGGCTCTAAAATCTGAGTTAGTTCATAATAGCTTACAGAAACTATAAAAGTCACAATTGAAAGCCAGCTTTGTATGGCAAGTTGTTAGTTTCAGTTCTTAGCAGATACAGATGCAGACCATGAAAGGTGAGAGGTGTTGAATGGGTAATGCTCAGAAAATGCATCTGTCTTGATGCATTTTCCATCCATGTGGCACAAATTGTGTTTTCTCTGGGTTGCTGAGTTTTATTATTTCATTGAGGAACATTAGTGATACTGTGCAAGACACCTAAAGGTGCAGTGATTTAACCCAGACATGAGTGGGGGTTCAGCCAACTGACTTTCTCATATACATATATATTAAACATGTAATATATAGATATATAAAATAAAATTTAATTTGGCTTATAAGTACTTTGCTTTAAAATTTTTCTCTCACCATAAACTTTGCTTGTACAAACACATCACCCATTGTTCACTTGTTTCTCCCTATTCATTGTTTTTCCATGTCCTGATGTGAATAACACTATGTTCTTTAAAATGCGTCTTAAAGTTTTTTCTTTAAGGGGCGATCAGGATGGCAGAGTCGGTGATGGAGCTCATTCCCCTTCATGGACACATCTAAAATAGGTCTACATGTGGAGGAATTCTTACGGAAAACAAAACGGAGTTTTTCAAAAATACTGTTGTACAACCAAAGACGTGAGAAAGATCCAGAAGAAATCACATAGGAAGGGAAGAGAAGTGATCAGGTCAGGACCGCTTCCCCAGGGAGGGAGCTCAAAAGAGGAGGGGGCAAGAGGAGCTGGAGCAGGTCCCTGGCTTGAGTCAGGGCATGGGCTGTGGTGGTCCTGGCCCCAGTCAGAGTTTCAAACACTTTTTTAGGTCTGAGTCAGCTCTTTCTCCAAAAACTGTGTGCCCCCTGAGTTGCTGTAGACCATGCCCTAGTGTGGAGCTGTGCCATGGAGCAAGCGGGCACAAACCCTTTCTAGCTCTGACTCTTAACCAGGTCTTTAGTCTTCCATTCAGCTATACACCCTTTCACTCTAGGCGATGGGGATTTCTGTTAAGCTACAACAGCATCTCTCTGGTTCTCACCTAGCCGTTACCAGCATTTGCTTCATCGTCTTCCTTCTGCAGGGCATCAATACAATTTAATAGTAATCATCCAATTTCTCCCTCCTTACAAGCATTATTTTCTCCGTGGTTGTCAAAATAGCTGCATGAACACACCTGTCACAGCAATCTGAGCAGAAGGCAGGCAGTTCCCATCTACACAACTGTCATTTTTTGAAGATTTTTTTTTTCTAATTCAGCCATCCAGATCCTATCCAAATGACTAACTTAAATCAGAGTTCCTTGTGTTCATCCATGATGGGTTTGCTATGAGACGAGAGCTTCTAAGTGCTTTCAGAAGCGACTTGTGGCTTATATATCAACTCTTCAGAAGCTCTTGTTATTCAACCAGAATATGATAATTGAAGTGAAAAAATAATCTACTGCAGGTATCTCTGACTCACTTGATTATCATATTGAAGATTATTACAAGTTATATCTGAATGTCTCCAATAAAGGAGAATTTATAGTGTTAGTCCAGGATAGTGTCCTGGGAATATAGATGGATTGAAGTCTCTAGAGATTTAGAGTTCCTAGGCTGTCCCGTCTCTTCAGTCCATATTTACAGTACAGTAAGAAATACTGTGTACAGGATGAACGGCCACCACAAGCCCTTGCTGGGATGAATTAATAACATATTGCCTGCATCAGTAAAAGCTTCCTAGCAGTGACATCCCTAAAAGAAGAAGGAAAGTCACAGCAGGAGAGTTTTCTCAGATGCATTAAATGCCATGATAGGGTTACAATCCAGGTGTGTATGGTCCCTAAATTGATGTCCTTAATTAATCACTAATATTAAAGTGACTCTCACTGTAAAGAAGTAATAAGGGTTTTCTTCCTTGAAAGTGTCCACAAATGAAACCCTAAAAATAAGTGAAGAAAATTACAATTGCAAATATGAAAATTTGTGATTTGCAAGAATATCAACAGTCACAGGGCTGCAAATGGAAAGAGCTTTTTCACTAGTAGAGTTCCTATGTCCTCTGCTGTGTGCTGATGGCATTAATTGCTGTAAGCATTTGCCATGGTGATTTCCCCCTTGGATAACAATGAGAAAGAGTTTCAGTAAATCTGTCTGTGGGTAAGAGCAAACAGGTATAAATCTAGGCACCAAAGGAGTTCCCGTTGTGGAGCAGCAGAAATGAATCCAACTAGTAATCATGAGGTTGCAAGTTCGATCCCTGGCCTCCCTCAGTGGGTTAAGATCCAGCATTGCCTTGAGCTGTGGTGTAAGTCACAGATGCGGCTCGGATCTGACATTGTTGTGGTTGTGGTGTAGGCCAGCGGCTACAGCTCCAAGTTGACCCCTACCCTGGGAACCTCCATATGCTGCAGGTGAGGTCCTAAAAAGCAAGAAAAAAAAAAAATCTAAGCACCAAATTTGAACCATTCTTATTCACATGAAGATTTAGGTTTGTAGACAACAAATAGAGTAAAAAGTAAAGGTTATATTTAAAAATTTAGTGAAATCAGATGAAAATGATGCGAAAAAAGAGAAATCGGTTACTCCGCCCATGCTCCAGTGATGGCAATCAAGACCCAATCTCTGGAATCCATAAGGAAAAAGATTTCTGTGTGAAGAAGGTAATTAACATGAGCAGTTATAGAAAACTATCCTAAATTCTTAAGGATTTAGCTCAATAGAGATTAATTTTTCTCTCATGCCAGAGTCCAAGTAGTTGTTATGTAGGTGATCTTCCAGGTGGTGACTGAGGAGTGCAGACTGCTTTTGTCAACCACTTCTGGTATGCCCTAGGTCTTTTTCTAAGTCCTCTGCTTCAGCTGTGTAATGAATAAGCAAGGAGAAATCATAGTCGGAAAATATCATAGACTATTACACAATATAATCTTGGAAATGGTGTCCATCACTCCCATCCATGCCTTATTGCTACATCTAATTATGTGACCTGTTGGATAATTTGTCTTTATGGCATCAACAGCCTAAAACTACTTTATTTGTATGAGAAAGTTGAATTGAAATAAAATACAGAAATATGATAAAGACCAGAATGAACCATGTGAATGGAGGCAAACTTAGAAGACGATAATTTTAAATTAGTTATAAATGGGAAACTTCAAAGCAGACTTAGGGCCGATAGAAGAAAAGAAGATAGATGATAGAAGCATGGAAGGTGACATCAATATTGAACATATAAACTGAATGTTTGATGTTGTGTCAACATTGAGAGTTCTGTAATTGCCTAAAAGCACTAACTTCTGAAAAGTCTAAAACTTGAAAGTAATAATTTTGGTTATGAATTCATATAGAATCACAATTGCGATAATTAAGCCTATGCTATATTTTAAAGCATGTTTATTTTAAGTTTTTTTTTTTTTAATCACAAAGTCCTGTGAAAACTATGAAACCTCTACTTAGAAAACTAAAAATGCACCCCTATTCACAAAAACTCCATTCAATTTGTGGAATTCCTAAGTATTCCAAATTCCCAGACTATGAATTTCTGTTTTAGAAAAACAGAACAAATGGAAACAAAACAAATTAAAAACTGTACTTGCGAGACAGGTTAATGTCAAATTAAAAACAGTAAACTCTTTATATACTAAGAAAATGTAAACTTTCATCAAAGAATTTTCAACCACAATTTAGATTAGGGAATAGCTCCCAGGATAGAACTATCATATTTTTAGAGAATCTGGTATCCTTGGGATTGACGAAACAATCTGTCTCTTTTTCAAATTAGTGTTAATACTCCTACTGATTGAAATAATATTTTACAGACACCTCACCAAAGAAGAGCTACTGATGTCAAATAAGCATATGAAAAAATGCTCCACATATTATGTCATCAGGGAGATGCAGATTAAAATGAGATACCGCTGCACACCTCTGACAATGGCCAAAATCAAGAACACTGACAATGCCAAAGGCAGCAAAGATATGGAGCAAAAGGGACTCCCATCCATTGAAAAAGAGTTTGGTTATTTTTTTCAAAATCAAATACTTTTACTAAATGATCCACCAACTATAAAAAAAATCCTTGCTTTCTACTCAAAAGAGTAAATTACATCCACATAAAACTTGTGCCCACACAAAAACCTGCTCATGGATGTTTATAGTAGTTTTATTCACAGTTGTCACAACTTAGAAACAACCAAGATGTCCTTCGGCAGGTAAATGGATAAATAAACTTGGTATATTCAGACAGTGGAATGTTATTCAGCACTAAAAATAAATGTGCTATCAAGCCATGGAGGAATCTTAAGTGAATTTTACTAAGCAAAAGAAGCCAAAGGCTGCATACTATATGATTACAACTATATGAAATTCAGGAAAAGACAAAAGTAAGAGAGAGTAAAAATTTGCCAATGGGTTGCCAGTGCTTGGTTAGTGAGGGGAGAGGAAGAATAAGTGGCACATAAAGGATTTTTAGGGCGGTTGAAATACTCTGTATGATACTATAATGGCTGATGCACATCATTATATGTTTAACTTCATAGGCGGTGCAACACCAAGAGCAAATTAATGTACACCATGGATTTGGGGTATCTATGATGTGTCAGTGAAGTTTCACCAACTGAAAAAAATGTACCAGTTTAGTGGGAGATGTTGATAATGGGGAAGCTATTCATATGTGGGGCAGAGGCCTCTGTACCTTCCTCTCAATTTTGCTGTTACCCTAAAAGTTTTCTTAAAAGAAATCCTTTAAAAAAGAATATTAAAAATACCTGAAGCGATATTCTTCAAGATAGCCTAAAAAAATTCCTACCTAGTATAGTATAAATCTAGTAACCTTAAAGATGAACCAACTCCTCTCCCCAAATTTCCTTACACCCAACTACTTTTGTTTTGTTTTGTTTTTTCCTGGAGATATCTCTTTTATTGATCTTGATAGTAGCATATGATTGCTGAATTCAGAGCAAAATATAAGCAATATATAAATATGTAAGAATAAGTGATTAATCCCTACGTCCTGGAACTGAAGTGGGCCTGGTCCATTTGTGTCTTCAAAGAACATTCTAGTTTTATAGCAGGTGGAGGGATATCAGCTAAGATAGAATTTTTCAATCCTCTTTACATAAGGATATCATTACAAAGGGAAATTGTTGGCGTGAGATGATGCATTGAAATCATTTAGCACTATGCCTGTACTAATTGTTCAAAACTGTATGCTACTCTTCAAAAATTATTGGCTATCAATCTTCTATATAAGACAAAAATATAAGAATTATTACTATTTTAATTAATGAGCATGCATAGTTATGCTAGTTTTCTATTTTTACTTTGTATTGACTGCTAGCTTTCCTTGGCTTGTGGCTGCGTAACTCCAATATCTATCTTCATCTTCACCCTGCCTTCTGTGTGTATATCAAATACCCCTCTGCCTACCTCTTATAAGGACACTTGATGATACTGAGAGTCTATGCAGATAATCCAAGATCATTTACCCATTACAAGATCCTTAACTGAAAGACATCTAAAGGAATCTTTTTCCAAATAAAGTAATATTTACAGGTCCCATGGATTATTGTATATGGTTTATTTGAGGTTTTTCTTGTTTCTTGAGGTTGCCCTGTGTCTCTGTAAACATCCCTCTTGGATCACATTTTGCTGCATCCCATAGATTTATTTTTTCCCATTTTTGTTTTTCCAAAGTATTTTTCATTCCTCCTTTGATTTCTTCATTGACCTATTGGTAGTTTAGTAGTGTGTTGTTTAACTTCCACATAGTTGTGACATTTCCAGTTTTTTCTATTGTACTTGATTTCTAGTTTTATATCCTTGTGGTCAAAAATAATTCTTACTTTGATCTCAAGCTTCTTAAATTTATTGAGCTTATTTTGTGACGTAACATAGGATATATCCTAGATAATGTTCCATGTGCAGCTTGGAAGAACATGTATTCTGCTTTTGGAAGGAATGTTTTATACACATGCATACACACACACGTATATTTGTATAATTACGTGTATATACACGTAATTCTATCTGACCTAATTGATATTTAAGGCTGATGTTTTCATACTGATTTTCTGTCTGGATAATCTATCAGTTGATGTATGTGGGGTATTAAAATCCCTACTATTATTGCACTGCTGTCAACTTCTCCCTTTAGTTCTGTTAATATTTGCTTTATATATTTAGGTTCTCCTACGTTGAGTGCATAAATATTTGCAACTGTTATATCTTCTTACTGATTGATTCCTTTATCAATATGTAATGCCCACTTTGTCTTTTATTACAATTTTTATTTTAAAGTATATCTTGTCTGATGTTAGTAGGGCCACCTCAGCTTTCTTTTTATTTCTATTAACGAGACATTTTTCATCTCTTCACTTTAAAATTGTGTCTATCCTTATATTGTGTCTCTTATAGGCAGCCATAGATGAGTCTTGTTTTGTTTTATCCATTCACTCATTCTTTGTCTCTTGACTGGAGGTTTTAGCCCATTTTCATCTAAAGTAATTATTAACATTTATATACTTATTGTCATTTTATTAATTGTTTTCTGGCTGTTTTGTAGTTACTCTCTGTTTCTTCTTTTGCTTTCCTCTCTTGTGGTTTGATGACATCCCATTGTGGTATTCTTAGGTGCTTTTTGAATTATATTTTGTGTATCTACCATTGATTTTTGCATAGTTGTTACCAAGAGGCTAGCATATGACAGTCTATTCTAAGTTGATAGCAAGTTGTTTGAACATATTCTAAAACTATATTTTTGCTCCATTCCATGTTATATGTTTGTTGTCACATTTTACATCTTTTTATTTTCAGCATCCCTTGACTAAGTTATTGTAGTTATAGTTATTTTTGTTACCTTTGTCTTTTAACTTTTTTTTTTGGCTTTTTAGAGCTGAACCCACAGCATATAGCAGTTCTCAGGCTAGGTGTCAAATCGGAGCTACAGCTACTAGCCTACACCGCAGTTCACAGCAACAGCAGATCCTTAACCCACTGAGTGACGCCAGGGATCAAATACACAACCCCACCAATCCTAATCAATTTTGTTACCACTGAGCCACAACAGGAACTCTATCTTTTAACTTTCATACTAAGTTTGTAAGTGATTAAAACTACTACATTTACTATGTATTTACCTTTACCATTGAGATTTTGAATTTCAGGTATTTCCGTGTTACTAATTAGTGCCCTTTCTTTTTAGCATAAAGATTTCCCTTTAACATTCCTTGTAAGGACAGTTTAGTGGTGATGCACTCTTGGTTTTTGTTTGTCTGGAAAGCTCTTTATGTCTCCTTCAATTCTGAATGGTAACATTGTCAGCAAGAGTATACTTTTTTGGAAGTATATAAATATACACATATATTTGCCCTTTGAATATATCATGTTTCTGCCTTGTGGCTTGCAGTTTCTGCTGAGAAGTCTTCTGATAGCCTTATAAGTGTTCCTTTCTAGAGGAACAAGTTTTTTGCTATTGCTCTTTTTAAGATTCTCTCTTTAGCTTTGACTTCTGACATTTTAATTATAATGGTCATGGTGTTGTTTTTGGTTGATCTTATTTGTTTCTTCAAATAAGTTTTAGGTCCCTTTCCCTCTCTCTTTTCCTTCTGGGACTCCTATAATGTTAATGCTATTTTGTTCAATGTTGTCCAGCAGGTCCTTTAAGCTATCTTCTCTTTTTAAAATGCTTTTGTTTTTGCTGCTTAATTTGGGTTGTACCACTATCCTGTCTTCCAGATCACTGATTGTTTCTTCTGCGTCATCTAGTCTGCTATTGAACCCCTCTTGTGTATTTTTTCATCTCAGTTCCTATATTCTTCATTGTATTCTTCAGGGTGACCATTGCTTTGAACTCAGATCATTACTTATTTCTATTTATTAAAGCATTTCTGGGGTTTTATCTTGTTTTTTTTCACTTAAGACATATTCTTCTGTTTCCCCATTTTGCTTGGCCCTTTGTGTCTGGTTCTGTGTATTAGGCAACTATCTCTCCTGGTTTTGTTGGAGTGGCCTTGTGTAGATCAACCTCATTTTTAATCTCACCCAAGCTGTTCATTGTCTCTTGAGCCTTTGTAATTATCTGAGCAGCCTGAATTTTGTCTTGAAAGGTTCCAGTTTTTGAAGGTGCCAAGAATCATTCTCTTATTGTTTTAAAGCTGCTATTGTTTATTCCTGTTTTATTTGCCAGGATCCTTTATGATTCAATTTGGCAACATTTTAAAATACAATAAAATTTTATAACTTTTTAATAGTAATTTTCTCAAGGAAAAATATCCAAAGCAAGGGAAAAGTTTGAGAGCTATATAATGGCAGGTGCATAAATTAATGAGTCCATTATACATCATCAACTATATTAAGGATTTGATCTTATGTAATTAGCATAAGAGCCAGCTGAGGGGTCTAGCTGTATTATATACATTTTGCAGATGAAGAAATTGAGTGCCCAAAGGTTAAGTCGTTTTTACAATAGCAGTATTTGTTGTATAATTGTAACTACTAAAGATTGGTATATCATGCGATTATAGGATTAAAAAAAAAAGCAGGAATGAAGAAAGAGAAAGACAGAGAGGATATAGAGTGAGAAGAAAGATAAAATGCAGGGAAGAAAGGAAGGAAGGTAAGAAAGACCAGAGGAAGGAAGGAAGGAAGCAAGGGAGGAAGGAAATAAAAAAATATGTAAGAAAAAAAGAAGAAATGATAAAAGAAGGAAAGAGAAGTATGCAAACACCATAGGGGAAAAAAATAACCAATTCTAAGAATCACAGTCTGTATAATTTCATAGGTACAATAGAGGGACAAAAACGATAATCATTTTTGGAATTGTCCTATGAGGAGGTGTTATTGCCCCCTTTACAGTATTAAAAAAAATGACATTGTCTCTTTATAGCAATAATTAAAAGAAGGGAAAAGACCCTCCACATGTCCTTTAGTTCTAAGTTAGCTAACACAATTTTTTAAAAAAATTCTTTATTTAAAAAATCCCTTTAACATTACTCTGTATTTTACCCCATCTCTTCTGATTCTTCCAGACAGTCTCAAGGGCAGCTGGAGTAAGACTGGTTTCTAGACAGTACAATGAGGTCAACTGAGCCTGGCACATTCAGTGTTTTTTGTGTTTTATTATTTTATTTTCTTTTTACTTAACACCTGGATGCCAATTTTATACTCACTTCCCTGATGTGCCTCACATAATAGCTAGGCTAAAGAAAAGAAAAACCACTACCGCCATTCGTGGTGTGTTCTGGCAATGTGCAGTGGTTCATGGTCCTCATAATCAGAGGTCATGCTGAGATGCTACTAAGTGGGAGGCCAAGGAGGTTAGGAGGTCGGAGGCTTACAGTTGCAACACATAGTTTGACTCCAAAAGAAAGGATAATGATGCTTTAAGATTAGGGTTATGTGTGCAACACACAATAGAGAATGAAGCAGTTATGGGGTGCTTCACTTCATTATGATTGAACTAAGTGTGATTTACAACCTAAATTACTTTGATAATTATACCTCCTCTCTTTACCTCACTAGCTCCCCCTCTTGGCTCCATTAAACTTCCATCCTAGCACCATAATGACACAAATCCCACTGTGTTCTAGTTACTGGTTCTTTGCCAACCATCCTCTTTCCCCATATTTGCCTCTAAACACAACTTGAGAACAGAGACTTTTTTATTGCATATATTGAGCTATTAGAAGCTAAAATAGCTTGTTGCATAATACAGCCTCATTAGATATACGTATCAGTTAAAATACTTTAAATGTAATTTCCTGAAGTGTTTTAAATTTTATTGGGATTAATAGGGGATGATAGCCTAAATAAAGATATAAACAGACATAGCTGAATGCAAATAATAACTATATCTTAAATCTAGCTACCCCATAGAAATCAGACTGCACACACACACAATTGAAAAAATTAGAGATTTTTCCAATTTCTACACGTTGTAAAACTCCTTTAAAGCCACTTATTTTCTAGTATTTTTTTTAATTTGTTAACATAAATTCACAATATTGACTTCTACATCCCATCAAACAATGTCCATTTATAGAAGAAGAAACAAAAACACTATTCAGGGGAAAAAAAATAATTCCTAGTTTCCACAGTTAAAGTCTTCCTTCCTGCCAGGGTTTACTGAATTTCATAATGTACAGCACATATTGTTTTGTTTTTCAATTTATATATATATATATTTTTTTCTTTTCCAAATTCTTTCTTAGCAAAAATATGTAACATGCAAATACATTATTGTGCAAACATGCATAACTAAAAGAAGTTATATATATATCAGAGGTATATTAAGTTTTTGGGGTTGTTAATGCATCAGGAATATTTCCTATGTCACATGTGTTTGCCAAGATTAGGTCATACACAATGACCTGGCAAGGAAAAATCTTTCCCACCATAGTGTTTTCTCTAAAGGAAAAAATATTCACAGGTCAAGCAATTTGGCAAATACCCCTCAAAATTATTAATCAATTTATTAAATATTAATCAAACGAATCAATTGTAAGTAGAGAAAATAAAGTGGCTTCATGCCACACAGTTTCCTTATATGAATATTTTCAATCATATGCCTCTCACTTTTACATTCAAGAACCTGTTGTGCAGTCTGTATTGAGAAATACTTTAGCTAGTAGTAATATAGTGATAAAAGACACATTCCTTCCTCTCAAGGAAGTTACAGTTCAATAAGAAAGATACACTGAGGACTATAACATCATATGCTAAGTGTTATAATGCAAGTCAAATAATTAACATGTGATTGAAGGACACATCTGGAAATTCTTCCAAGACTAAGGGATAAGCGAGTTAAATCTTGAAAGTATTATAGGATTTAATTAGTTATAAATGAGAGTTGGACGATTTTAAATAGAGGAACCAGAATGCACAGCTAGAAAGTCCTGGGAGAACAGAGCACATGTGAAGAAAATATAGTGAGAATTCTATAGAAATAGGCAGGAATCAGAAGGACATTGCTTTAAAATTTTGACTTTAACTGTAGGCAGGAAGAGTTATAAAAGGCTTAAGTAAGGAAGTGATATGATAGAACATATTTTTGTAGCAATTATAATAAAATAAAGCAAAAATTAATGAGATATGACAACAACCTGTTCTAAAGTAGCAGAAACCCTAAACTGTGCCTGGCAGAACTATTGACCATATATATCAATATGGTCAATATACATAATATACATATATTACATACATATGGAGTTGAAAGGTAGAGATAGAGAGAGGGAAATATTAAAAAGATATGTAGAAACTAGGAATGTAGATTTGATAGGCCTTAAGGAGTTGAAAGGTAGAGATAGAGAGAGGGAAATATTAAAAAGATATGTAGAAACTAGGAATGTAGATTTGATAGGCCTTAAGGAGCCATTGGATATGTGGCTAATTTCCAAGTTTCTTATATATAATACTATGTTTATAGAGGTGTTCTTAATTTAATTTAATTTAGCAAGCTTGTAGAAGGAACGGAAATGTAGAGGTAGATTATTTCAGTATCATTTTAGTGGGTTATTTCTGTATCATGGTTTGTTACATTTGAAGTGTCTTTGTTACCCGTTGGAAGCTGACAATATCAGTCTCAAAAGGAAGGACTGACTTGAAATTTCAAACTTGGGTGCCATCTGCATTTAGGAGGCAGATATTTGAAATACTGTGTATGGATAATAGTGTCCAGCGTGAGATAATAATATAACCAAAGAAAAGAGCCAAGTAAGGAATCCTTGGTCAAAATACTATTTAAATGGATGGAAAAACTGCCTTTCTATAAGGGTTCTCCATTTATCATTAGAAAGAAAAACCACCGAACTATGAGCAAAACCAAGAGAGAATTAGATTGAGAAAACAAGAAGAAATAAGAATTCCAGAAGGAGGGCAATGATTTAAAGTCACATGCCTAAGAATGGTCCATTGATATTAATTCCACAAATCTCTATCATGAGGTATTGGCAAAGACTAGGAATCTCTTCTTCTGTAGAACTAGTGGGAAGAAAGCAAAAATGGGTGTGTGTGCAGAAGAACTTGGGAACACAAGCATTGGTAAAGGGCACTGGATTTAGTCGTTCTATTTTCTGTCTGAGGTAAGAGATAAATTCCCTGTGTTGAGACAGAGGGAGACAGAAATAAGGCAACAGCAACAGCAGCAGAAGTTAGGTGGATTCAGAAATTAAAGAGTGAGACGACCAGGCACACACACAGCATGATTTGGTTAGTCCTAAAGGCTCAGAATCTATTGGAGAGAAATTAAAGCAATACAAGTTAACTTAAAATGATCATTCTACTTGAATGACAAGTGGCTCTTTTCTATACATACTGATTTTTTAAAAAATGGTCTGTGAATATTTGGGTCTTCCCAGAAATATGGTACAAACTTGCTTTTCTAGGCTTAAATCCACTGATCACAATTAGAATAGGTAACTCAGGAAGATAAGGATCTTTTTTCATATGCACATATGCATTTGCTTAGGAATGCAGATATTGTATACATTTGCTTAGAAAGCAACATTCCCTGGAATTGTCTAGATACTACAATGTGAGGTCACTTGATACTTCCTTTTCCAAGAATCATGGTGCAACTTGTTCATAATTCTCACAGTAGCCCTCGGCATGACCTACTCTATTCGTGTGAAATAAAGATTTACTCAATGATTGAATATTTGCAATTGCCAATTGATTGGAAAATAAAACAATCAGCAATAAAATAAACTTACTTAATTAAAAATTAATTTACGGTGTCTTGGTTGCTTCCATAAATTGGCACTGTCTGCTAAAACTTGAGTGGGAATAAAAATTTAGAGACTGCTGAATAGAAGTGTGTGAAAGTCAATAAATATGCCTGTGAGTCTTTATAATTTGGCAGACTCTCATGAATAAAAAACCTAGTTATTTATTCACTATTCTCCAAATCCAGAAACTGGAATGATCAAATTTTGAGCCATCCAAGTTCAAAGTTTTATGGAGCATCCTAACGAGTTCCTTATGCACTCCAATGACTTGAACAGGAGTGATATTGGGCAGAATTAGAAACAGTTTAGAACTGCTGAGTGTCAGGATAAATATGTATTTTTATTTGCATTGTAAAGTAGAGTGGGAAATCCAATTTATGGTTAAGCAAAATAATTTTCCTCCAATAGTAGAATGAGGTTTGTAGACCATTACCTGTGTTTTCTTCATGCTAGTCTATCTTGTCCAATCAACTAGAACTCTTGTAAACACTTAAATATTGGAGATTTTTGAAATTTAATTATCATGAGGCAATCAAGAAATAGCCTTAGAGCAAGTTATAAATTATTATCTCAAATTTGGAAATAACAATTATAGCAAAAAGAAGTTTAAAAAGCTATAGCTGAAACCTTAACACATTTGATAATTCATGAATTCTTTTGAAAGAGAGATTCTCATGCAATCTCCTTTTATTATAGACCAGAAAAAGTGTTTTAAGAAAACGAGAAGTTCCCACCATGGCACAGTGGTTAATGAATCCAACTAGGAACCAAGAGGTTGCGGGTTTGATTCCTGGCCTTGCTCAGTGGGTTAAGGATCTGGCGTTGCCATGAGCTGTGGTGTAGGTTGCAGGCGCGGCTCAGATCCCCAGTTACTATGGCTCTGGTGTAGGCTGGTGGCTACAGCTCTGATTAGACCCCTAGCCTGGGAATCTCCATATGCCTTGGGAGTGGCTCTAGAAAAGGCAAAAAGACAAAAAAAAAAAAAAAAAAAAAAAAAAAAAAAAAGCAATGAAAGGATAAAAGTTTATCTTCACTTCTTTGCTTTCACTTTTATTTTTTCAATATGTGCTATAGAATCATGTAGAACATTAAATTTTAAAAGAAATTCAAGGTTCTGTGGAAGTTTCTTAAATTGATTTTTTTGGGCCATGCTTGCATGCTTGTGGCATGTGGACATTCCTGGGCCAGGGATCAAACTTATGCCACTGCAGCAACCCTAGCTAGCTACAATACATGATCCTAATGACAATACATGATCCTTAATCCACTGCACTGCAAGAGAACTCCTAAAGTAATTTTTTTTATTATTATTATATAAGGTGAAATCTAGAAGTATCTTTTTTTAAATGTATTTCTTTATCTCTACACACACACACACACACAAGCAAACATTTACACAGAGAAAGAACATATATGTTCTATTAAAAATGCTTAATTCCTAAGAGTTGCTGCTGTGGAGTTGTGGCTTAATTATCCAGTGTTTCTGCAGCAGTGGCATAAGTAGAGGCTCTGGCTTGGATGCAGTCTGTGGCCTGGAAACTTCCATATGCTATGGGTGTGGCAGAAAAGAAAAAAAAAAAAACTCCTTATTGTCTATAGTGCCATTTTGCATCACGAGAGAAGATAAAACCAAATTCCGCATTATTCCCTTATGAAATATAAATTATAAACGGAAAGAAGTATATTTAATTTAGTATAGCAAAATCTACCCTGTCTTTGTAAAAAAGACCACTCACTCTAGAATCAGGTTTAAAGCACAAGACATAGGTTATATGAGAGGTAATAAGCACTAGACAATTAGGTGGAAGATTTGTTTATTCTTAAGCAAATAGACACACAATCACATTTCGTTTTATAAAAGGGACAGTTTGTGTGATGTAATAAAATCTCAGTCTGACACTAGGTAGATTTAAAGGTGAGCGTATAGGTTTGGGTAAATTAAAGGGAAACAAAAAAGGGATGTGGAAGTGCCCTGTATCTTGCTATAGTAAGAAACCCTTCCTTCCCTGGACTCGACATGGTAAGGGAGGGAACAACTGCTAGGTTTTAACCCTGGAAAAGGGATACACAATAAGTACTGCGGCATTTAACAGAGGACTGCATCCGCTGCTAATTTGAAGCCTCAAAGATGTGTAGTCAAGGGAAAAAGATCCCGTGTTCATTCTCCTTCCATCCTCTAGTCTCCTGTCTATACCTTACATTGGTTTAATCCCACCAGAGAGTTGATAACAAGTTAGAAGTGATGTCATTCATTAAGATGAGCTAGCTTTTTGGCCATAGGGAATAATTAAACATAGAAAGTACATCTCGAGAGGCAAATGAGAATATGCATCTCTGGAATGGACTGAAATTATTCCTATCTTTTTTTAATCATAGTTTTTTCTCCCTATCCAAACCAATGCCTCACAAATCGTCAGTGTTCAATATATATTTGTTGAATATATGAATTCCAGAAACTTTGTTTTCTCCATGAGGTGAGTCATAATTGTTTTGTATGCATGGAAAAAACCTCCAGTTATTAAATGTGCTATCTCCAAACTAACATTAATTCCTAGGTATTTATAATCCACTTTTTACAGTGTTGTTACCTTAATCTGCTGTGCTGTTATTCATTTCATTGCATTAGGGATGGTGTCATAATGCTTTTTTTTTTTAACCTTTCTATAAAGTTCTCTATTTTCTGAAGACATTTTTTTTTTTTTCATATGTTTCTTTGCTTTGGAAAGGTTCAGACTTTCTTGATTTGGCAGAAAGTTAATTTCTACCCAGATTTCCCATAACAGGATTTAATACTTTATTCTTGTTATCTTAAATCTACTCATTTTACAGATGCTTACTCTTTGATACACATAGTTTATATTACAAACTTTTACTCAAATTTAGGGCTCTCATAAATGTGTGTGATCATAATTTTATAAATAAATAAATGTTTAGAAAGCAATATAGTAAAATAATTGAAATGTTTCCATTATGTGTATCTATAGTTGATTGAAGCAAAAAAGACTGAATGCCCAGTAATGTGTTATGGGAATTACCTGCTATTTACATGAAAGAAAGGGAATAATAGATAGTATGGTTAATTTGTACCTTTTTTTTTTTTTGCCACACCCATGGCATGCAGAAGTTCCCAGGCCAAGGATGAAACCCATGCCACAGCAGCAACCTGAGCCACATCAGTGACAATGCCGGATCCTTAACACACTGAGCAACCAGGGAAGCCCAATTTGTACATTTCTTAACACACCAAAGAAATACTAAAGCAATATGAAAACTTATCAGAAAATGACTCCTAGTGAAAATTCCAGATAGTATTTTCATATTTAACATTCTGAACTCTGGAATCAATTTAATTTTCTGGATGAATTCAGAGGCAACTGAAGATTTGCCAAGTCCTACACAGTAGTATAACTAAATGGAGTGTTTGTGCTCTAATAGAGGATTGTTTTTAACCTGAGATCTGTGAATCTCTAGTGGTCGCTGGATGAGCTTCAATGAACTTGGGAAATCCATTGAATTTTACATAAATACATAAAATTTGCATAATACGTGCACATATTCACTTATCCTTAAATGGGCCCATGTTACAGTCAATGTTAAGAACTTCTTTACAGGTACTTTAGTGAGACAATCTATCCCAAGCTGTATATGACACATAAGAGGAAACTGAGGTTTCTATATTAGCAAAATTGCATCTCCAGTAGCTGACACATAGAGGACAGGAAACTGATTCTCCTGTTTCCCATATGACTGCTCTCTATTAATTTTGTAACTCTGGTCTGGATTCATTAAAAAACAAATGAAACAGTATGAGCATCCATTCAATTAATTAATTCACTCACTCACTGATTTAGTAAAAAAAAAAAATTTCTCAGTGTTTACTATGTACACAATCTGAATTAAATATTTTTATTCTATAATCTAGTGAGTAAAACAAGTAGAGTCTTCGATCTCAGTTTAGAGTTCTGTAAGACAGTACCTAAACAAGTCAGCAAAAGTGCACAGGTAACTTAAAAGTGTTGGTAAACTCAACAGAAAAATTCACAAATATTAATATTCAAAAAAAAAAAAAGGAAATATGTTTTGAGGAGGTGCTCAGATACTGTCATCCCGCCAAAGACATTTAAGCCCAAACATGAAGTATGACAAGGAATGGCCAGGTTGAAAGTGAGAGAAGTGTTTTCTAAACATGAGGAAAAATGTAAGAAAAATCCACGAGGGAACGAAAGGTTTTCTAGATGTTTTTGAGGAACTGAACCGAAGCTTGGCTTGCTCTAGAACAGTGAACTTGGTAGAAAGGGGGAAGAGTGAAATAACGAGCATAATAACACAGGCAAATGCACCATCACGGGGCCTACAGAGGACACTGGACACTCACTTGATAGTTTCTGGAACATAACCACATTCTTTACAACAGCACATGCCTTTCTCACAACAACCTTTTTTTTGTTTTTTTGTCTTTTTGCCTTTTCGAGGGCTGCTCCCACAGCATATGGAGGTTCCCAGGCTAGGGGTCGAATCGGAGCTGTAGCTGCCAGCCTACACCACAGCCACAGCACCAAAGGATCCGAGCCACATCTGCAACCTACACCACAGCTCCCAGCAACACCAGATCCTTAGCCCACTGAGCAAGGCCAGGGATCGAACCCGCAACCTCATGGTTCCTAGTCGGATTCGTTAACCACTGCGCCACGAAGGGAACTCCTCTTACAACAACCTTTTTGAGGTAGGAATTATATTCTGATTTTAGAAGTTAGTAAACAGAAGCTTGTCCAAGGTTACGTATTTAATAACCAATAGGGTTGGGATACAAAAGCAGGTCTTTGAATCACATGATGCCTACAATATGCTAAAGTACAGTGGCCTTATTTATTTATTTTTCCTAGAAAATCAAACTTATCTGATAAGAGAAACTGTTTATTTATCTTTCCATTTAATACATGAATATCTTATACTCTACATAGTCTATGAGTGGGTTTCTAAATTATATATCGGAAGATAATGACACATACCTACATTGGAGAAAGAGGTAGTATCATGTGCTTGGAGATCAATAATTTTTTTTTTCCATGTCTCACTTTGTCATTCCTTTTTATCTTTTCCCTGCCTGTGGAAATGTACTGGCTTTTGAATATTCACTAATAACATCATCTTGAGTGCAAATTGCCATATCTCAGTGACCTGAAAAAATTCAGCTGTTCCCGATGGAGAATGCATTTTCAAGAAGCAATTAATTTTCCAGATAGATTTAGCCAAATATGTATTAAAATACTTCAAAGTCATGATAAGAAGATAAATGTGTATTTGCAGCGTACTTTAAAGACATTTCTTGTTAGATTTTTTTTTTTTGTCCTCATTAGTGAAATCTGGTAGAAATAAAGTAGAAAATACCAAAATATATTTTAGTATCAGGCTTACAGTAAAATCAAGGACCACACTTTATAGTTGAGAAAGTTAACCATGTGTTTTTAATGGCTAATGGAACTTTTCACTCAGTGAAAAAAGGCAAACAGATAAATCAAAAATTTGTCTATTTTTCCCTTTGTAGTATCGAACAATTACTTAAAATATAGCTGTATCTATTTTTATATGTTGTGAGACTTTCCTGCTAGATGGTCTGTGAAACTTGAAATTATAATGAAGAATAATGACATCTCTGACAGAAATGCCTAAATTACACAGAATCATAGAGAAATGAGCATAAGATTTGCAGGAGAAAGACTTCAGTTCAGATCTAAATTCTGCTTCTAAATTTCTGTGTGATTTAGGACATTTCTCTCTGTCTGTAAATCTATAATTTCCCCTCTGTGAAATGAATGAGTTGATCTAGGTCTATGATTTTATGTTAGCACTCTTCTAGAGAAAAAGAACCTATTCTATTCATATATATATATATGAGATTTATTGCAAGAAATTAGCTTTAGTGATTGTGGAGATTGACTAGGCTGGTCCAAAATCTATAAGGCAGGCCATTGAGAAGGGCAAGCTGGAGTTCTTGGCAGAAGCTGAAGCTGCAGTCCACAAGCAGAATTCCTTTTCTTCAGGGAAACTTCAGTCTGTTCTCAAGGCCTTTCAATTGATTGAATTGGGCACACCTTGATTATCTAGGATAATCTGTTTTACTTGAAGTCAACTGATTACTGACATTAATCACATCTACAAAATATCTTCAAGGCAGCACCTAGATTAGTATTTGACTGAACAACTAAGGAGTACAGCATAGCCATAAACTTGGCCATCACAATGATATCAGAAGTTCTGGATTTTGTTGGTTCAGTAAAACTTAACTAAAAAAGGAGAAGGAGTAAGATTAGTAGTTTTCTTTTAACTTTATTTTTGCCATATAAATCTACCTTATTTGATAAAAGAGAATAGATTTATTGATTCACTTAATGTATACTTATTAATTATTAATAACAGCTCTTTAATATACTAAGAATATACTTAGTTTTTGGAAAGAAAAACTTAGTTTTCCTCATTTTTCTTCTTGTATTACATTTGGAAGCTGTGTTTTTCAAGAAATGTTTTCTCTAATTTGTCAAAATTATTGGCATAAAGATGTTAATAAATTTCTTTTTAATGTCTTCCTTTTTAATATATATAGGACCCAGAGTGATATCTTTATGAGTGATATTGACATCCATATTGTGTTTCTTATCTCTTTCACTCATACTTGAGTAGCCTTGCTAGTGGTTTATCAATTACATCAATTTTAAAAGAGCAAACTTTTGGCCTTATTTATTGTTCTATTATTTATACTCTAGCCCATTGATTTCTACTCTTTTATTTATAAATCTCTTCTTTATACCATTTTTTTCCATTTAATTGGCTTTTTTTTGTTTGTTTCTTAAGATGGAAGTATTGATAGTTGATTTTAAATCTTCCCTCCTTTCTCTATAAACATATAATTCTAAAAACTTCCCTCTAAACATAGCTTTATCTATACTCCGCAAATGTTACAGTGAACTTTCATTATCATTTAGGTCAAATTAATTTACAAGTTTTCTTGTAATTCATTCTTTAACCCATAGATTATTTACAAATGTTTGGTTTAATTTTCCAAACATGTTGGTATTTTCTAGTCATAGTTTGGTTGTTTGGTTCTCATTTACAACTGGTCTAAGCATAGAACATAATATTACTTTAAGTTTAAAAAAAAAAAAAGCAATACTGAGCATTGTTTTATTGGAAAGAAAATAACATTTGTCTTTTCCGGGGTTTCTAGGAACATTGTAACCAGACCGACATAACCAGCTGTAAGAACAAAGAATTATCACATATCCTCTGAGGTCTGACCAGCAACAACCAGCCACACTACCTCGCCTTTTTGGTACAAAAGTAGCCACAGAAAGAATTCTTAGTTGGGTAAGATGGTTCTTTCCGGCACTAATCTGCCTTCTCAGTCTACTGGCTTTCTCAATAAGGTCACTACTCCTTGTCCCAGCACCTCATCTCTCCATTTATTTATTGATCTTTGTGCTATGAGCAGTATGAGCTTGGACTCAGAAATATCACTTTTGTTCACTTTCCTGTGCTTTACAGTTATTTTGATATTTCCCCCCAGGTTTTAGAAGTATTATGTGTGAGACGGCTGGTTCAATTAAAACTATCTCATCATCACCAGAATCTGAAACCTAAGAGATTTTTTTTTTTTTTTTTTTGTCTTTTTGCCTTTTCTAGGGCTGCTCCCGCAGCATATGGAGGTTCCCAGGCTAGGGGTCTAATCAGAGCTGTAGCCACCACCCTACACCACAGCCACAGCAACGAGGGATCTGAGCCGCATCTGTGACCTACACCACAGCTCATAGCGACGCCAGATCCTTAACCCACCAAGCAAGGCCAGGAATCAAATCCGCAACTTCATGGTTCCTAGTCGGATTCGTGAACCACTGAGCCACAACGGGAACTCCAGAAGTGATTTTTCAGTATGGTTACCCAGCTGTGTTTCTTTATGTGTGTGTCGTGTGTGTACATATTTGGTTAGTATTTGTCTCTTTTTCTCAATAATAGTTTTTAAATTCATGCACTTTGAAGGACCATTTTTTAAGAAAGTATGTTAGAAACTACAGGATATGGAGGTGTGCAGGATTATTCTCTGTTATTAGAATCCTTTGAATTTATTTATTCATTTAGCAAAAGTCTCTTGAGTGACTACTAGGTAGTGGGCTGTGCTAAATAATAAGCATATTACATTAAAGGGATATGGATGTATGAACGAGTGAATCACAATATCAAAAACTCAGGAATAGCATATTAAATCTCTAAAACAGATTTCAAATATCATTTCATGTCTGATTGCTTTTTTATAATCGAGATAGTTCTATTTCATAAATGTGCTTCACAATTGCTACTCCTTTTACTATCTCCTGTCAGTTTCCAGGGCTCTACTTGGAGATACTTGGGGATATGGTAATGTTTATTTATTAAGTTCCTGGGATGATTCTGATGTACAGCAAGGTTTGGGAGCCAATGTTTCTTCTTTTTCTTAACACACACACACACACACACACACAAACACATTAGGAAACCTTTTCCCAGAGGCCGAGGGAAATTTTATTTCCTAACTGTAATAAGCAAAGGAATATTTTCTATGTCCACTTCCCAGTTGTGTTTTGCAAAGTATCTCCATCTTCGAGTTAAAAGACTTTGGTATCCTAAGCTCTGCTATTTCACAAGATTATGTGCCACAATAAGGCTTTACATTTGTTCTGGAAAACTTAATATAACACAAAGAAGAATTGCTGCCAATTATCTACAAATGGAGGGACAGAAAGATCCAGCATGCCTGAGAACAGTGATCTTATCTGTTTTATATCTGGAGAAAATGAAGCAATATATACATTTTAGATAATTAAATGATTAGTTTTCATTCAATAAATATCTGTGGTGCATTGACTCTACTGGGTAAGTACAATGCTGGATGATGATGAGAGTAAGAAGGCAAAAGTAACAATTCCTGTTTTTAAAGAAATTTTATTCTACAAGTGTACATTCTTTTTTCTCATATTATCATGCTCTGCTGTACAGTAGAAAAAAAATGTATTGGAAAAATAACAATAAAAACATTTTTAAAAAGAAATTTCTCTTTTTTGAAAAGAAAGCCTGGTGATGGGTAAAAGAATTATACTAGGCAAACTGGGACAGGAGTCTAAAAAATAAATGGAGAAATTCATGCCAGGAGGAACATGGCACTCTGGAAAAATAATTATAGAAGAATATTTTTAAACAACAGCTAACCACGTATTAAGCCATACTCTGGACTTTCACTTAATTTATGGGGGAAAAAAATTTCCCACTTTACTGATGTTCTCTTTGTAAGATTGGATTAGAAAAGGAACACATATATTTCAATGAATGCCTGTGGGATGAAGCTGTCAAATATTACATTATTTCAGAAAATGCTGGATTCTCTGGTTTTGTTTCTTTTTTTTTCTTTTTGTCTTTTTTGTCTTTTTTTTTTGTTGTTGTTGTTGTTGCTATTTCTTGGGCCACTCCTGCGGCATATGGAGGTTCCCAGGCTAGGGGTTGAATCGGAGCTGTAGCCACCGGCCTACACCAGAGCCACAGCAACGCGGGATCTGAGCCGCGTCTGCGACCTACACCACAGCTCACGGCAACGCCGGATCGCTAACCCACTGAGCAAGGGCAGGGATTGAACCCGCAACCTCATGGTTCCTAGTCGGATTCGTTAACCACTGCGCCACGACGGGAACTCCTGGTTTTGTTTCTTAAGAGAAAACGTAATAGGTAATATTTGAGTTTCTTGTAACTCCTTTTATTTCAGGAAACTTTGAGGAGTATTGGTCTGAATTCAGGACATAGACTTAATTGACCCAAGACTACTAAGTGTCCGTTATGGCCTTGATGGTAAAGGCTTCACATTATAGAAATCAGGTTCCACTCTAAAGAAAGTAAAGCTAGAACTTTAGATTTTTCAGTGATTGTGTATAATTGCTATCCTGCATTAGATTAAAACATTTTTTTTTTAGGACTGCACCCATGGCATATGGAAGTTCCCAAACTAGGTCTCTATTCAGCTGCAGCTACTGGCCTATACCACAGCTCATGCCAACGCCGGATCCTTAACCCACTGAGGGAGGCCAGGTATTGAACCTGCATCCTCATGGATATGAGTCCAGTTTGTTACTGTTGAACCACAATGGGAACTCCTAGATTTAAAAATCTTAATGCTAGTATAATTTCCAACAGATTCTAAGACTATAATTGTTATAACACAAGTCAGAGCATGATAATAATGTTTTCATGATAAACTAATACAAATCTCTGAACAATTTAACAATTTCTTAGGAGAGGACAATTGATTTTCCTTAAGGAATAAGGCTCATTCTCTAAAAGGAACTTGAAAGCAAGAGTGGTCCACCCGTATCTTTTAGAAAAAATTTATGTTAAAATAAATAAAAATAAGTTACTTCTAAATGAATAAAAGTATTCAAAATCTAAAGGTAAACAAGTATAAAAATTAAACTAAGAAATATTAAATTTATTAACAAAAATCCCAAGATTTAAGAGAAAAAAAAATATACCCTAATATTTGCTTTTACATTTGACTTTATAATGAGCTACACATTAGACAAAAGATAAAATTATTAGCTCTGAGGATGTGTCTATGATATAAGAGAAAATGATTATTTTTACTTTCTTTACTATCGTCTGTGAGAGGATGTTAGGAAGCAAAGCCGTGACTTGGCATTTATATATCATTCTAAACATTGCCTAGTGGATAAATATTTAATAAAGTTCAACTGGCATGGAAGATTAGGAAATGTCTAGTTTAACTCTTAAAGCTATTTTAGTGATGTGTTTTCCACCCTAGAAAAATTTCGAAAGAGAAAGTAAACAAGGTGGGGAGTTCCCATTGTGGCTCAGCAGGTTATGGGCCCTATTCGTATCCATGAGGAGGTGGGTTCGATCTCAGACCTCACTCAGTGGGTGAAGGATACATTGTTGCCATGAGCTTTGGCATAGATTGCACATGTAGCTCAGATCTGGTGTGGCCGTGGATGTGGCTGTGGCGGTGGCCTACGCCGGCAACTGCAGCTCTGATTAGACCCCTACCCTGGGAACAACTGTATGTCACAGGTGTGGCCCTAAAAGGCAAAAAAATATATAAAAATAAAAATAAATAAGGGGATATTACTAAAATGAGTAGTTTGGAGTTCCCATTGTGGCTCAGTGGTTAATGAACCCAACTAGTATCCATGAAGGTGCAGGTTTGATCCCTGGCCTCGGGCTCAGTGGGTTAAGGATCCAGCATTGCTATGAGCTGTGGTGAAGGTCACAGATGTGGCTTGGATCTGGCATTGCTGTGACTGTGGTGTAGGCCAGCAGCTATAGCTCCAAATCCACCCCTAGACTGGGAACTTCCATATGCCACAGGTGCAGCCCTAAAGAGACAAAAGACAAAAAATAAAATAAAATAAAAAAGATAACATAAATAGTTGAAATTCACACAGGCAGGTCTCTGTTCTGATTTAAGGCAGATATGAACTAAAGAGGACTTTATTTGTACTTTGACTTTTCCATTGCCTCTTTTTTTTAAAATGAGGTAAGTTTATTTGAATGACAATAGAAATTCTACTTCAGACCCAAATTATTCAGTCTTGTTAAACAAGCCTGATTAGATATTTCTGGAAATTTTTAGTTATATCCAATTTAGCTCCCCTGCAGAGGACCTAATTGTATTTTATGGAGCCAATAAGTATGATGCAGAACAAAGAAAAGCAAAATTCTGTCAATTCTTCCTCTAAAACATATCTCACACCTCCTTTTCTTCCTATCTACTGCTCTTCTCCTGGTCCACTGCTGCACTTTCCCGCAGGGTCCCCTTTAAGCACTTTTGACTCATTATGAAGTACACAGAACTCCCTCTTAACATATGTCAGACCGCATCACTGTCTTCAGTCATTTCCTTTTTCACCAGGAATTAAATTGATAATCCTGTGACTTTAGTTCCCTTATGTATTCTTTTTTTTTTTTTTTTTTTTTTTTTTTTTTTTTTTTTTTTTTTTGCCTTTTCTAGGGCTGCTTCCGCGGCATACGGAGATTCCCAGGCTAAGGGTCTAATCGGATCCGTAGCCCCCGGTCTACGCCAGAGCCACAGCAACGGGGGATCTGAGCCGTGTCTGCGACCCACACCACAGCTCACAGCAACGCCAGATCCTTAACCCACAGAGCAAGCGCAGGGATCGAACCTGCAACCTCATGGTTCCTAGTCGGATTCGTTAACCACTGCGCCATGACGGGAACTCCCCCTTAGTATTCTTATTACCTCACCACACGCCACAGATTAGTTCCTATCCCAGTGATTCTGTCTATATCTATATCTTTACTGACGAAACATAACAAAACACCACTCTTTCCAACAGAGGGCCTCAGTTTTTGTTCTGTCTTGGCTTGGAAAATTCTTTCTCTGCTATGATATGACTATTCCTTTTCCTCCTGTTTATCTTAAATGATAACTTCCAGAAAATTCTTCCATACCTACCATATGCACAATACATTTCTCCTTTTATACGTTTGTCTTTTCTCCCTGTTCCTTATCACAGTACTAGGGACAGCTCAATGCCAGCTCCAGGGAGAGTGACACCCTTGGTTTTTCTATGAAAGATACCTCTGGACCAGGATATGTGTGGAGAATTAACGGAGCATAATTCTCCCTTGGAAGTGAACAGCTCATGCTGTGCTGTTCAGGTTTCTGTTATCTTTGCACATATAATTGGTTACACTTTAAATAAACATGTATTTCTGCATCTACTTGTTTATTCTGGCTCTTTTATCAGCCTAGAAACTCCATAAGAACCAGAGACGTATCTGTTTACTTTTATATAAATAAGCTTTGCATGTAGAAAGCCCTCATTAAATACTTGTTAAATAAATGAATGAATGATGCAATAATTTGATAGATGAGATACAGTATAAAGAGCAAAATGGAAACATTCTAAATCATTCTTGAAAAGAGAGGGTTTTGCGAGTTCCCATTGTGGCACAGCAGAAATGAATTTGACCAGTATCCATGAGGATTTGGGTTCAACCCCTGGCCTCACTCAGTGGGTTAAGGATCCGTTGTTACCATGAGCTGTGGTGTAGGTCGTAGATGCAGCTGGGATCCCGTGGTGTCTTGGTTGTGGTATAGGCCGGCAGTTGTAGCTCTGATTTGACCCCTCTCCTGGGAACATCCATATGGTCCTAAAAAATAAAAAAAGCAAAAAAAAAAAAAAAAAAAAAGAGAGAGAGAGAGAGAGAAAAGTGACAGCTTTTCCTTCTAAGGACATAAATACAAAGATAATTAAGAACATAATGTTAGAAACCTAAAATACTGTTTAAGAATTTGGGCCTGGGCAGTCTTTTCCCAGAGCTTTATCTCCTCATTATATTATATTATATTATATTATTATATATTATATATTATATTCAAAGGTTTTTAATTTTTTTCAGTTTTATTGTTATAATTGGCATATAACATTATAAAAGTTTAAGGCGCACAACATAGTGATTTGATATTTATACGTATTGTGCAATGATTTTACCACAATAAGTTTACTAAGCATCCATCATCTCACATACTTAAAAATGCTTTTTTCCTTGTGGTGAGAACTTTCAAGATCTCCTCTCTTAGAAACTTCCAAATACGTGATACCGTATGCTTACCTGTGGTCACCATGCTGTACTACACATTACGTCATCAGGACTTACTTATCTTGTAACTGGAAGTTTGTAACTTTTTGTTTTAATAGTTAGACCCATGGCATATGGAAGTTTCCAGGTCAGGGATTAAATCAGAGCCACAGCTGCCACCTACACCACAGCTGAGGCAACACTGAATCCTTTAACCAGCTCTGCCTGGCTGGAGATCTAATCCACATTTCTGCAGCAACCTGAGCAGCTGCCACTGGATTCTTAACCTACTGCACCACAGTAGGTGCTCTTTTTTTTTTTTTTTTTTGTACGTTTGTAACTTTTGACAAAGTCATCTAGTTCATAGTTCCTTCATCTAGTTCCTCCACCCTCCAACTCCCACCTCTGGCACTAATCTGATCTCTGTTTCTATAATTTTGAGGTTATTTAGATTCCACATATAAGTGAAATCATGCAGTATTTGTCTTTCTATGTCTAATTTCACTTAGCATAATTCTCTCAAGTTCTACTAATGTTGTTGGCACAGCTCACAGCAATGCCTGATCCTTAACCCACTGAGTGAGGCTGGGGATCAAACCTGCAACCTCATAGATCATAGTCAAGTTTGTTAACTGCTGAACCACGAAGGGAACTCCCTCAGGTTCTGATTTTAATGTTGGTGACAATAACTTCAATCTTCCATGTGGAAAATTGTGACAAACGGTAAAACACTTAGGAAGCCTTAGGAAACAGGCACACACACACACACCATGAATATTTTTGAATCAGGCTAAGTTTAGGTAATGACAATTCTACTGGCTAGGTAAACATACTTCCAATATTGTATTTTCATTAGCTCTGTATTTTTGGCATTTTATTCCTTTAATTGTGTTGAGCATAGGTGTTTCAGCTTTCATTATTTGGAAAAGTGAATTTTAGTTGTGTAATTTAACTGTTCTAAACCTTCTAAACTGTTCTAAACCTTCTTAAAGAGTTAACAAATGGGGGTAAGAAAATGGATAGGATGTCCCCTTATAGCAATAAATGCCAACTCCCTCCCAGTTTTAAGCTTTTTCATTCATCATTTATGAGTACATAATTTTGGCAGAACTTAAAAATTTTTACACAGTAGACATTATATTGTAGATTAAAAATTATCTCATATGAGCTCAAGCAGATTTAATTTGATAGGCAAAGAGGTAGTTTATGTTGGAAATTTCCTGGGCAGACTGTGTAGAACAACCAAAAAAATAAAACATATTTAAGTTCAAATCAATTCGCTGAGCCAGTCTGAGCTACCAGTGTAATAGTCTAAAGCTAGCAGGCAATGGCCTAGGGTTCGAATGCAACCTACCTCCTCTTTTTGTAAATAAAATTTTATTGGAAACTAGCCATATTCATTTATTTAGCCTTGCATATGGCTGCTTTTGCACTACAGGGTCAATATTCATCACTGTCAACAAAGACTAAATGACCCCAAAGCCTAAAATATTCACTATCTAGACCTTTAAAGAAAACTTTCCAATCTCTGTAATAGTTCACAATTTCACTTTATGTCAGATGGCACTAGATGCTTAGATAACATCTTCTGGTATAAGTTTTCCAGGGGCCCTGCCTATTGATACAGGGCTCAAACGAGAAACAACTTCTTTGTTGCCCTAAGACAGCTATCAGCTAAAAGCTACCTAAGCAAGCTGAAAGAGGGAATCATCTTTCAAAAAGTCTATTTTAATCTTATATGTGTGACCGTACTGAGTCTAGATCAGGGATCAAGAATGAACAATTAGGTCAGGAATCATTGACAGTATTTGAAATTAAAGTCTGTGCTAGGTGATAGTTCCCAAAACACATGGAAATTTTGGCCGTCAGTGATCACTCATACTCAAAAATATATGGAGAGAGCAATAAGGAACATGTAGATCCAGGAAACTGGCATAGAAAACACCTGAGGAATTGCACATCCAGGTGAGAATAAAATGAACTAAAGGAGGCAATGCAGGGGTCTAGACATTTAGAGAGGAAAGCAAGGAGTAAGGGCTGCTGGAAACAAAGTACAGGAGAGATTGGCTAAGGCAACAAATGGGGCACCAGAGAAGGGTAATCTTGTTATTCAGGTTTCCTTTTTTTTTTAATTTTTATTTTTTTTATTTTTTATTACTCAATGAATTTATTACATTTATAGTTGTATATAGTTTCCTTTATATAAAGGTCAAATCAGGAGATTAGCAGGGCCAGCCTCTGTACTGATCAGGCATTTTACAAATAATACTCTTGGTTTTCCTTTCCTCACCACGCCCTCTCTCCCACTCAGTAGAATCTCAGTCGCTGACAATTTTAATCCTTGGTCTCTTCTTCCCTCATTCTTAAAACTCATTATCATCCTTTGAATTAACAAGTCGGGCACTTGAGACTGCTTTTGTGACCTGACTCCAGTTGCGTCAGAATGACATTGGGTCTCTTGGCTCTGATTTGTCCTAGAACTTCTATTCTGTATTCTGACTTGAGTTCAGCCCCAGCTTATGGGGCAATTCCTGGTTTTGCCCTTTATTTTTCGATAGTCACTTCATATATTATAGAACTGTGATTAGTAATTCTTTGTCCTTCTTCAATAACTCTGTGATATGAAATCCCTTTTTGGATCCTCATGGAATTCACAAAGACTATTAAACCCTTATTCTTATTACTTAAAAATCAATATAATGTCCTAATAAGAGTAATTGACAAAAGTAATAAAAATTATGATTGTAATTGTCATTCAATATGTAAATGCTTTGGCATAGCTACTTTAGAAAATGTTAACCAAATGTCCATAGGCTTGTTCCTATAGATAGAATGAATTTTTCTTTTTTTTTTTTTTTTTTTTTTTTGTCTTTTGTCTTTTTTGTTGTTGTTGTTGTTGCTATTTCTTGGGCCGCTCCCACGGCATATGGAGGTTCCCAGGCTAGGGGTCAAATCGGAGCTGTAGCCACCGGCCTACGCCAGAGCCACAGCAACGCGGGATCCAAGCCGCGTCTGCAACCTACACCACAGCTCACGGCAACGCCGGATCGTTAACCCACGGAGCAAGGGCAGGGATCGAACCCGCAACCTCATGGTTCCTAGTCAGATTCGTTAACCACTGCGCCACGACGGGAACTCCGATAGAATGAATATTAATGAATAAACCATAAGTTCAAACTGATAGTTGTATTGATAACTCAAATACCCCAAACCGACACTGCTCCTCATGCTGTAACTTTTCTAAAGGTGAAAAACTCATGTTTAAATTCCAGACACGATAGAATATAATATTTCATCTATATTCCTGGAAATTTTAATGAATATTAAAATTAAAGAAAAGCTACTGTGTGTTTAAAGGTTATATAGAGATATGTTTTAAGATTATAGTTCGATGAGATGTTTTGTGCATTAATAGATATGTGCAAATATGTTCTGAAGTGCCACAGAATGTAGGATGGAGTTTTGGTAAGTGGGATATTCCAAGAGTATTGTAGGGGTACTAGCCTAATTGACTGCTACCTCCTTACCGTTGACAGTGATGACTTCCTCACTGTGACAACAAAAAATACACAAGGACATTGTACCCCATTAAGACAAAATGAGTACCAGATTCCCTGCTCACCTCCGCGTGGCCTGTTCTTCCCACTATGCTATAGTTTTGGAGAGCTACCTAAAAGAGCTTTGCACTCTGGAGAATAGGCATCCTGGGAAAACTGCAGAAGTTCACCGAAGTTTCTGGTATAATAGTTTATTTCTAAGGATTAAATTTAATACAGATTGAAGGTATAAATAAGAGCGTTTAATTGTGACTGGACGGAACGCACCAGGAAGAAACAGGACAGGTCAGGGACAAGGAGTCGCATGGCCATAAGGGTATAGAGATAGTTCATGCCCCTAATACTGAATTTAACAATAGAAATGGAATAGGGGCTCAATAAATACTCATTGATAATTTACATTAATGATTTTAAATAAAGGAAGCAGAATGGCTATTGATAACTTCATTAGTTTGTATTTAAATTTTGTTTAAAACATTGGTAATGATAGTAACAGCCCAAGAACAACTAATGTATTTTCCAGGGGATGATAATAATCATATTCATGAGCTTTCCTTTTGTTTAAATTTTAATTAAAAAGCTAATGTAAGTAAGTTTATTTCTTCTTCATGCCTGAAGCACAGGTATTATCAGTATATAATAAAGGTCAAATACAAAATGGTGAAATCCCAAATACTTGTAAACTTCAAGAGGATTTTGTTTATTAATCTACTTCTGAAATCTGAAATAAAAGCTGGAGGCAAGAAAGTTTCCTGCCATTTTAGTAAACAATAAATGTAGCCCACCAACAAGCCATTAGCCACTGTAGCCAATGGCAGTAGTGAGCCTTGAGGGGAGTTCAGGATGGAGTAAAACAGGATATTGGCCCTACATAGTTAAAATGCATATCAAAGGATTAATTTCAATGAGCCTAGACTTGCATCTTTCCTTACACCTAAAAGCATTAAATTGTTAATTTGAATTGTCTTTTTTTTCCTGATTAGTAGTAATCTTTTGATGTCCAACAATACATATATATTTTTTTCTATTTGTTTGTTTTGTTTTGTTTTTTCAGCAAGAACTCCCATATACCTGTGAGCTCTCTTATCTATTTGGAAGAGCTCTTCATAGCTATCTGAGAGGCTACACTAATGCCCCAAATAAAACATAATTCTCAAGTTTTAGGTTAGGCATTTTTTTTTCCATCAATAAAACATAACATAGACATAATAGAAAAAAACAAAGGGTCTATGAATTAGAAACAAAACACAGGGATTCCTGTTGTGGCTCAGCCTCTTAGGAACCCAACACAGTTTCCATGAGGATGTGGGTTTGATCCCTTGCCTTGGTCAGTGGGTTGAGATCCCAAAGCTGAGGTATAGGTCACAGATGCAGCTCGGATCCAGTGCTGCTGTGGCTGTGGCTAGGGCTGGCAGCTGCAGCTCCAATTTGACTCTTAGCCTGAAAACTTCATGTATTTATAGTACATTTATCTGCAGAAATATCTATTACTGATTAATATCAATATCTAAATTGATTAATCTTTACAATTCTCCTTCTATTCTCTTTCTTTTGTCCTTCTCCTTAACACATATGCCCAATTTTAAATATTCTCCCCTCTTAGGGGTTTCTTTGTGGAAAACATTTAAAAAAAAAACTACTGGTCTTCCTATCAATTTCAGCATTTTCTTATTTCTCTAACAGTATGAAAAAATGTCAAATTATTTTGTTTTACAAATGAATGGCATATTGAAATCTTAAAGATTAGGAAATATTGTGAGCTTTGGTTTTCAATGTCATATCACCGCACTTCCTAAAATGCTGAAAAGAATGTGACAGGTCTGTCAGTGAAAGGGACATGCATCATGGAAGTCCATGCGGTAAACATCTGGCCCCACCTCTTCTATCTATGCTATGGAATACCACCTGAGGATTGGGCAAGAAACAGACCTAAGCAAAAAAATAGAAGCTAATACTGTCTTTCAGTCAGACCCGGGATAAATCACTTAACACATACATCCATTTCCCTGTTTTTAAAAATGCTTTTTTTCTCCCAGAAAATAAAATAACTAGAAGACTTTAAATGAGACTGTTGTTTTGTGTTTTATTAATAAAGTATTATTTTTCTTCCAAGAGTAATGATTTTTAGGCACTTATCCCCCAAGCCACTATCTATCATGAAGGGAGAAAGTGTTTATCATGACTGCCTATATTTCAAATGATTTATTATTAATGCTGACTATATTTCTTAATGATCCCAAGCTTGAGCAAAGCTGTGAAACCACAAAACTTGATGTCTGAGATTAATTTTTTCATTCAGATAAAATTTCACATATGCTAGTAGCAATTAAAGTGTGGGGAAAGCATTTGTTCCCATTTAGACCTTTTACAAACTTTTAAGAATATATTAGCATTTTGCCAACATGAAACAGACTCCAGCTGGGAAATTATGTTAGAGTAAAACAGTGGAGACTAAGTCAGGTTGAAAAGCTTGCCTGTAGAAATCACCTAGGAATTTCATAAGGCAAAGCACAGGAAAGACATTTACAATTTAAAATTCTGCCCTTTGAATGAAACTGACAGTGGGACTGAGTACAATGACATCAGATTTGGATATGAGAGAGACAGAAGCCACAAGTCGCATTAAAATTGTCTGCAAAGAAAACAGCTAGCAAAAAAAAAAAAAAAGGAAAAAACAGAAGAGATGTGAACATTTGTAGGTGTAGACACATAATTTGCGAGCTCTTGGATATTCCTTTCTTACAAAACACTTGACTGCGGTCCATGGACTTCAGGTGTGATGCAGGATCTCAGGCTGTGCTTGCTGCTTTTGTACCCTCTCCATTTAAGTTCTAACTGTCCCTAACTCACCAAACTCATATGAAGTATTATATAATTACTGTTTATATTTCACTAAGCAGTAAGTTAACTTGAGTTTGCACAAAGATTTTTCAAGCTGCTGCTCCATTAGATAAGTAACTATCACTTCTACATTTTCCCTTCGTCTTACACATGTATATGTACTGCTTTTTACATTTGGTCTCACTCTGAATCAATGTTTTTTACTATTATTGTTATTATTTTTTAATTTTGTGGCCTTGCCCACAGCATATGGACATTCCTGGGCCTGGGACTGAATCTGAGCCACAGCTGTGACAAAGGCTACAGCTGCAGCCATGTTGGATCCTTTAACTCACTGCTCAGGCCGTGGATCAAACCTGCAACTCTGCAGCAATCTGAGCCACTGCAGTCTGATTCTTAACCCACTGTGACACAGCAGGAACTCTTGAATCAAAGTTAAAAGCTAAAGTATAAGATCTAAATTTGGGGGAGTTCCTATTGTGGCGCAGAGGTAACGAATCCAACTAGGAACCAAGAGGTTGTGGGTTCTATCCCTGGCCTCTCTCAGTGGGTTAAGAGTCTGGCCTTGCCATGAGCTGTGGGGTAGATCACAGCTGTAGCTCCCATTAGACCCCTGGCCTGGGACTCTCCATATGCCGAGAGTGAGGCCCTAAAAAAATAAAATAGATCCAAATATGGAAACACCGGAAGGAGAACATACCTTTAAGATGATTTAGAGAGAGAAATTGGATCTTCGTGTCAGATATTACAAAGGATCTTAAAACCATCGTTATGAAGGCCAATGTTTCTGGCTTTGAGGATTAATGCTATCTATGTTTATTGACTTAAGTTTTATGTCACCAACAAGAGACGGAACTGGAAGTTATAAAATAGGTACTAGTGAATATTCAACAGCAAACTTCTCTACTGTGAAGATCAGTATATGGGGCTGTGCTGAGCTAAAAGGTAGCATACACAAATTCTGTCCCTTGTGCAGTCCAAAAAAAAAAAAAAGAAAGAAAACACAACAGAGCAACATTGAACAAGTCACTTTCCTCACCTGGCTGATTTCCACATCCCCTTCCCTCTAGCCATCCTCATTACTGCTTGTAGCTTATTACATGTATGTAAACACACTTCTGTATAATAGACATGACCTCTATTACATTAGAAAATCTGAGGACCGAAACCACATGTGCCCTACACAATAGTACAGAATTAGTCACATTAAGGAGCATAGATATAAGTGACGGCAGTGAAAATATCAGATCAGGTAGCTCTGGGGAGGTCTGCTCTTCTCCAGAAACACTGCAAGATCTAGTAAAAACTGTCAGAATTAATCTTAGCAAAACTCAGAGCGATAGTCAAAAGTTTAGAGCAAATAAGTAAGCACTTAAAGACAATTTAAACATGGTAGAAGTTAATTGTGGCATTTAAATTGGTCCTGGCCTCATCCTTTTCCCTAGTACTGCCAAGGTCTTAAGGATGACAGCCCATATTCCAGATGTGGGTATCTTATTTTTCAAATGTATAGAGCACACCTTGTTCCCAGGAAATATTGTTTGTTTTGGCCTGACAGATTTTCAAAAGCACTAATGCAAGAGGCTTCCCTTTGTTTTTGCTAACCTGGGAATTTTATCAGACGGGAGAGGCTGTGAAAACATTGAAAAGCAAGGGAGAAGTCCTTGCTATGTGCTGCAAAAGATAATTGCAGCACACAATGAACACATAGCCTAGGAAGAAAACCTTGGTAGTGAGAATTTGGGGAATAAGGGTTTAAAAGATTTCAGCCTATGCTGGGGCAACTGGAAAACACTTGTGCATACCCAGGGCAGGAAACATGGTCAGAGAAGATCTGAGGAAAGCATAACATTTAACACTGACCTTGTTAATTTAACATTTAACATTTAACCTTGGCTAATCTTTAAGCCCAGCACAAGGAGGTAAAGGGTAAGGTGGCCCTAAAAATGGCTGACTTCAGCCACGCAAATTCTACCCAGCAAAGTTATCCATCGGATGGGAAGGAGAGATGAAGAGTTTCCTAAACAACAACAAGAAGGTGAAGGAGTTCATCCCGACTAGACTGGCCTTAAGGAAGTGTTAAAGGGAGATATTCTAGCTGAAACAAGAGGATCCTGATTAGCAACAGGAGCGCATGTAAAAATATCAAAGTCTTTGGTAAAGTAAATATATAGTTAAATTCAAAATAAACTATTGTAATGGTGTTGAGTAAATCATTTGTAAGTCTAATATGAATGTTAAAAAACAAAATATTTTTAAAACTATAACTACAGAAACATGTCAATGTTCAATGTTATGACAATGTAAAAAAATGAAAATGTGACAGTAAAACATTGGTGGAAGAGCTTTTGTATTCACTTGAAATAAATTTATTATTAGCCTAAATAGGAAGTTAAAATATATTTTATAAGCCTATAATAACCAAAAAGCAAAAGCCTATAATAGCTTTACATATTAGCTATATACATATATTAGCTTTATTATATATTATATATGTTAGCTTTATATTGTAAATATATAGTTAGCTTTATATTGTATAACATAAAAGAGAATTATCAAATCACAAAGAAAGAGAGTGAGAAAGAAAGAAGAGAACCAAAGAAATAACAAAAATAACAAGAAAAGAGGAAATAAATTACAGTAGTAATTCCACAGCTATTGCTTTAAGTGTAAATGCACTAAATTCTCCAATCAAAAGACAGAAGTGGCTGAATGGATTGGAAAAAAAAAAAAAAAAAGACTCAACTTAGGTATATGCTGCATACAAGAGACTCATATCAGCTTTAAGAACAGAGACTAAAAGTGACAGGGTGTTCAAATATGTCAAAAGGGAGCAAGGGTAGCTATACATATGAGATAAAATAAACTTTAAATCAAAAGCTGTACCAAGAGACAAAGATATACACTGTATAATGATAAAGAGATCAGTACATAAATTGATGTCAAAATTTAAAATATATAAACACCTATTATCAGAGCACCTATATCTACTATACAATTATTTACAATAGAATCCAGAAGAATGAAATACTTTGGGACAACTGTAACGGAGGAGATGAAAGATTTGTACACTGAAAACTATGAGTCATTGATGAAAGAAACTGAAGACACAAATAAATAGTAATGCATTCCATATTCATGGATAAGAAGTACTAATCTTGTTGAAATGTCCATATTTTCCAAAGTAATCTTCAGAAACAATGCATCCCTATGAAAAGTTCAAGGGCATTTTCTATAGGAAAAATAGATAATTCTAAAATTTGTATGAGATCACAAAAGATTCCAAATAGCTAAAGCAATCTGGAGAAAGAACAAAGCTGGAGGCATCACAATTTCCTGGTTTCAAACCATAACAATCAAAACATGTAGTATTGATATAAAAGAAGAAACAGATCAATGAAACTGAATAGAGAGCCTAAAAATAAACACATCGTTAGCAGAACACACATCCCACTTAAGTATATGTGGAAGATTCTCTAGCCATATTTGAATCCACAAAACAAGAAAATTTTAAAAGATTCAAGTCATTCAAAGTATCTTTTCTACTCACAGTGGAATGAAACTAGAAATCAATTAACAAAAGGAAAATTGGAAAATCCACACTACGTAGAAATTTAAAGATATACTCAAACAACATATAAGTCAAAAAGGAAATTATCTGAAACAAATGACAATGAAAAATCAGCATAACAAAATTTGAGATTCAGTGAAAGCAGGACAGAGAGAAATGTGTAACTATCACATTTTACATTTACAAAGAAGATCTCAAGTCAATACCTAAATTTACTTAAGGAACTAAAAGAAAATTGTAAACTAACACTGACTCTTAGTAACTTAAATAATTGGGAAATTGGGGGCAACATTTTTTTTTAGCTTACAAAATTGACAGGAAGTTTGGAAAACATATCTAAGAAAATATAGGAACGAGGATAATAGTAGTGTACCTGAACAGTAAATACTCAAATATATCTGGGTAGTATTACTAGAAAGAGTCCATACATGTGGATATTTGTAGAGCTATACTCTATGAAGACAAATGTTTTTAATCTCTTTTGTATATTGACTCCAATCTCTATAATATTGCCTGGCACAGAGTAGAGGCTTAATTAATTAACAAATACATGTTTAGTGAATAAATGTTTCCATCCTTGTACTAGTCCTATCAGATTAAAAGTTCTGGGAGATAGAATCTAACTGCTTAAATCAGGTTACATAACTATTGGATGACTACTAGCTCATATGGGCTTACCATTTCATGGATTCTGGTTAGAAGGGGTAGAAAAAATTTTCCCAAAGGAAATTTGGATGTTGTTACCAAAAATTAAGTAAATATAAAGTCCCAAATACTACGTAAGAACACTAAACTGATCATATTACCAGCCTGCTTAAAAATCTGATGACTCATGACTCATGGGTTGTGTCTATAATACAAGACTGTACATTGCAAATCATCTAGCCATAAAATTTCTTTCTAGACTTATTCCATCTCTGTCCTCTTTATACTTGAGTTTCCAGCCTTTCCATTTGTACCACAAGTAAGCTATGCTATATCAGGCTTTGTAACATACTGATTATAGCACAGGGCTAGCTACTCTTACAAGAGGAACAGTAAATAGAGCACCTCTGATGAGGTATAATCTTATTTCTTTCTCATGATTGTCCAAATTTAGGCAGGCAATTCAGAGGGACAAGGGCAGGTCCCTTCACTTGGGTTGCTCCGTAGTTTCCTAGGATAGAGCCCTCATCTTCGATTGTTAAAACTGACTCAAAATTGCTTTACCTACATTTCAATAAAGAAAGGAGAAAAGAGTATAACTTAAATACACACACACACACGTGACCTAGACGATACAAACATAATTTCTGCTTACCTCCTAATATCCTGAACATGTCACATGGCCATACCTACCTAAGATAAAAATATTGGAGAACAATTATTGAGAAAGACTGAGAAGTTCCCATTGTGATTCAGTGGGTTAAGAAGCCAACACTGTTTCCATGCAGATGTGGGTTCAATCCCTGGCCTCCCTCAGTGGGTTAAGGATCCAGCATTGCTAAAAGCTGCAGTACAGGTCACAGATGTGGCTCAGATCTGGTTTTGCTGTGGCTGTGGCATAGGCCTCAGCCTTAGCTCTAGCCTGGGAATTTCTATATGCAGTAGTAGCAGTAGTTAAAAAGACAGAAGAAAGAAGGAAGGAAAGAAAAGAAAGAAAGAGAAAGAAGGAAGGAAAGAAAAGAAAGAAAGAGAAAGAAAGAAAGATAGAAAGAAAGAAAGAAAGACAGACAGACAGAAAGAAAGAAAGAAAGGAAGGAAGGAAGGAAGGAAGGAAGGAAGGAAAGAAAGAAAGAAAAGAAAGAAAGAAAGAAAGAAAAGAAAGAAGGAAAGAAAGAAAGAAAGAAAAAGAGAGAAAGAAAAGGAAAGAAGGAAGGAACTGAAGGATAATAATTAATGTCACAAATATTTTTGCACATTTCCTCTTGCTGAAATGGTATATTTCCTTCTCCCTGTGCCTGTGGAATCTACAAGTGCCTTCTATTCTGGAAAAATTTCTCAGCTTCTTCATGGATGTTTATTTGCTTCATTTCAGAACTTGAGTACCTTCACTTGCTTCTCCATCTCCTTGAAGACAAAGAACTTATTCATACTTTTATTTCCAGTTGGCTAAGTCAGTACATTTTTTTGTTGAAAAAAATCGATGTCTTAAGAGTATTTTTTTACTCCTATTTTTACTCCTATTTACTATCAGATCACAGAAGATTAGTATTTTTACTAATTTTTTACTCCTACTTACTATCAGATCACAGAATATTATTTTATTCCTACTAACTATCAGATCACAGAATATTAGTCATGCTCATTAGTAAGATGGTGATCTATTGAGAAGCATTTATTGGCAAAGGGAGCTATTGTACAAAAATTTTTTGCCTTCACAGACTTATAGACCCAGAAAAAAAAAAAAAAAAAAAAAAAACTATGGTTACAAAATGAGAAGGAGAGGAGGGATCAGTTAGGAGTTTGGGATTAACAGATACATACCACTAGGTATAAAATAGATAAACAACAAGTATGTCCTACTTAATAAAACATACTATAATAAACCATAATGGAAAAGAATATGAGAAATAATAGGTGTATACATGTGTAATTAATCACTTTGCTGTACACCAGAAACTAACATGGTACTGTATATCAAATATATAGCTCAATAAAAAAAGAATTTTTGCTTTCAGCCTGAATCTCTTAAATGGGTTCACTGGAGCTTAACAAAGAAAACAAAGCTATCTCTGGATGCAAATTTCCTTCAATAAGGCCATTTTGATACTCTATTAAAAACCTACACTGCACACTTGTGTGTTGTTAGAAGATATTCAAATGCAAAAAGAGTATTATAATATGCACTTTGAACATGCATAAAGAATATTTTAGAGACAATATTCATGATAACTTAATATGCAAAGTAATATCCTCCTTCTGAGGCTGGTTATATTCCAAAGCAGAACTAAAAACTAAGACAGTTGATAACTGAAAACGCCATTCTGTGCATTTATGCTTCAATATAGGGAATGCAATTTCCATTAAACACGTTACTTTCCCTTACAATAAACAGTTACAATTAAAATCCTATTTATTATTTGGTGATTTGAAATGTCTCAGTTGCTTTTTTCTAATGTAGTTTACTGCTGCTAAACAATTATTTAATTACTGAAGCAGCTCCCCAGTGTCGAACAAAACTTTCAATACGTAATTAATACAAACAGGCTTAAGATGACAGAAAAAGTTTTCTCATGCCAGCTTAACTCTTCTTGTCCAGGAAGGGACAAGAAGCAGAAAGGCAAGTCATCTTTAAAAAATCCTAAACACCATGAGATTTGGAGACTATTTCTGTGTTTGGGGTTTTTTTTTTCAATTTTTAATTTTATTTTGTAATTACTCAATGAATTTTCTAACATTTATAGTTGTACAACTATCGCACAATATTTCTGTGTTCTTTAGCTGAGATTTGAGAATATCTGAATAGAAACAAGAGATGGGTCACATAGCAAACTTGGTTCAGATACGCCTCAAAAAAGTGATTAGTCTAACTAGCTGGTGAGTTTTTCTGTTTATGTTTTCCTAATCCTAGATAATATAAAAAATTATATGTGCAGGTTCACCCAGATATTTTAGAGATTCTGTCTCAGTTACTCATCTTTGTTTATCCCGCTCAGCATAATTTGAGTTCCTGAAAAGAAGATCATTGTATATTCTTTATCTTCAAATTAGTGGAAATATTTCTAGTAATATCACTTTCTGTTTTTCATGGTCTCAGAGACCTCTTTTTTATACCATCAAGAGAACATCCCATGATAAAACTTAAAAATGGCCACCAGAACTCGGGACCAAATAGAAACAAATGGAAAAAAAGAGTTTATGCTGCTGATCCAAGTCAAAAATATTGAGCCACAGCCAACCCAATGTCTCAGGATTAATTACCAAAGACTGCACCAATATTCTGAATAGTTACAAATAAATATTAAAATATTTCATGTACCAGTTCATACATTTCCTTGACAACAGGTTTAATAAACTCATTTGTTTCACATATTAGCAAGAGTTTAACAGTTATACTTTTTGAAGCAATGTATTCAGGATTAAACAGAGACTGAAGAAGAAATTGAACGTGCTCTTTCAAAATTGTTAGTGTCCTTGTGACATGTTAGATAACCGAAAAGTTTTCCTGGAAACTATCTTCAAGTTTAAATAGCATACTTGTGTTAGAGTGAATGAAATGTAAATCCTGTCTCAAATCTCAAAAGAATTTTTTCTTTTTGCTTTTTTATGGCCACACCCAAGGCATATGGAAGTTCCCAGGCTGGGGATGGAATCCAAGCTACAGCTGCTGGGCTATGCCACAGCCATAGCAATGCAGAATCTGAGCCGTGTCTGAGACTTACACCACAACTCATGGTAAGACCAGATCCCTGACCCACTGAGCAAAGCTAGGATTTGAACCTGCATCCTCATGGATACTAGTTGGATTCTTTTCCACTGTGCCACAAAAGGAACTCCCTCAAAACAATTTCTAAGCTCATTATTGTACTCATCTTTACCCCTATTATAATGTTATATTCTTCTACTCTTTTTTTTCTTTTTACAACTGCACCTGTGGCATAGGGAGGCTCTCAGGCTAGGGGTCGAATCAGAGATGCAGCTTCAGGCCTACGCCAGAGCCACAGCAACACCAGATCCAAGATGCATTCACAAACTAAGTCACAGCTTGTGGCCATACCAGAGCCTTAGCCCACTAAGCAAGACCAGGGATCAAATCCACATCTTCACAGACACTATGTTGGGTTCTTACTCCACCGAACCACAGCAGGAGCTCCATATTCTTTTACTTTAATTGAAGTTAGTTGAAGATTTTCAGCCATGTTTATTTGATTAATCCTTTTTTTTTTTAAGTTCAGGATTCTTTTTCTAATATTCTTATTCTTCTTTTTCTTTGGATTTTGGACTTTATTCGTTTCATGTATTAATTAGGACTCAATCAGCACTAATATTAGTAGTATGGAATAGGAAATTTATCACAGAAATTAGAAATTCAACAATTGTAGGAGGAACCAGGGAAATAAATACATAAAAGGAATTGTTGAAGGATCAGGGAAAAACACCATTAACCAACTCTGATACAGACAAATGAGTACGAGCTTACAAGGAAATTTGGAAGAACGGTGCACCTGGCTGCTGGATTGGGACTGTGAAAGGAGGCTGGTGTTCATGGCAGGCTGCGGGCTTTCCACGGTTTTCACATATAAATTTTCAGCAAAGTGTGTGGTGGTGAGCATGACATCACTATTGCTATTGATCTAGGGAAGACTGGGACTTAGGAAAGAAAGCTGGGAGAGGGCAGGGCAAGGAAAAACTGAAATCCTCTGGAATCTTTGCGTCTGAATCTCAATGCCTCTAATCAACCAGCTTCAGAACAGAAAGGTTCTGTTTGTTTATAGCTGCCAAACCTCACACAATCACAACTCTCAACTCTAAGTTGAGATCACAGAGTAAAGGAGATTTGGGGAAAGGTAGTTCTCAATTAAATTAAGTTGATAATAGAACTCTCTGACTCAGTTCACCCCTTGTCAATTTGACATCCAACCTATAAGTCATTCTATAACTTAAGTACTGAGATATAAGACCGATGACTGTTAACACATTTTGTATTATTAGGGAAATGGGAGAAGGAAAATTGAAATAAACATAAGCTTCATTCTCTCCATAAACAGATACAGAGCGATATGCATGTACATAGATATATATTATGTATGTCTATATATATCTATATGTATATTATATAGACCTTGTTCTGGCCATAGGTGCTTTTTAACTCCTTTTTCACTTACCACTTCTGAATATAGTCAGAATATATGTGTGCGTGTACACATGTGTGTACACACCCCCCCACACATAGAAAGGCATTTACTGTGAAGAATTTGTTCACAAGATTATGCAGCCTGGCAAGTCCCAAGATCTTCAGGGTGAGTCAACAAGCTAGACAAAAGTTGTTGGTTCTGTGCCAGTCCCAGTCCACAGGGCTGAGAACCAGGAAGTTCAAGTTCAAAGGACTGAGAACCAGGAGTCAATAGTGTAGTTTCAGTTTGAAGGTCTGCAGACTGGAGATCCAGGAGAGCTGATGTTTCAGCTCAAGTCCCAAGGCAGGAAAAAAGCCGTCCCAGACTGAAAGCTGTTAGGCAGGAGGTATTTTTCTCCTAGTCAGGGAAGCATTAGCATTTTTGTTCTACTTCGTCCTCATCCCAGGTTGGATGAGGCTAAGTCACATCAGGGAGGGCAATCTGTTTTCCTCAGTTTACTGATGTAAAGGCTAATATCATCCAGAAACAACCTTGCAAACACCCAGAATAATGTTGCACCAAATATCTGGACACCCTGTGGCCCACTTAAGTTGACCCATGAAATTAACCGTCGTATTTCCTAAACTCAAAGATGAATGTTTCTGAAGTCTGTTGAACTCTGCTTCATGTTAAAGGAAGGCTTTTCTATGTAAGGAAATCTACAGATATGCCATCATGTCTGAGAATCAAACCTCCCCTGTAAATATTAAAAGAGAAGGCTCTCAGGCTGAGTGGTGTCCCAATTGTTGGTATATGAGACTATTTTGAACAGATATTTCCTGACATACTTCACCTTTATTACCCAAACATAGCTGCACATTAGAATCACCTTGTTGAACTATATTAATGCCCTGGCCCCTGTAGAATCACTTCAGATTCTAGTTCCTTATTCTCAAATGGGACTTGAACGTAGATATAATTTGAAAGCGACTCAGATAATTGTGCGGTACAATTCAAGTTGAGAATGAGTCACTGGTCTATATCATTCCTAGGATGCCAAAACTTGTTTAGCACTCTCAAAAGAAGCTGAGGAAACTAGTTTAGTTATTCTAGTTTTAATGAAAATAATTTGGTAATTGACTAGAGACACTGTCATTATCTTCACTATTATTTCACTTCACAATATTGTTGGCCAGTTATTCCAAGGCAGATCTAATGTTTAACAAAGTGACTTTCTGCCTTTTTTCCTATAAACCAGAAAATGTAATTCCTTGTTATAACTGCCATTTCATGATATTTGGTTGAATGAGTAACTGAAGAGCTGTCATTAAACATAGGCATGTAGAAATGGGCTGACTCCAAACATCTTGCCAATAAGCAATTTGTTATTTCCATTTTCAAATTATCTTCAAAACACAATTTAATCTCTTTGATACTGACACACTGGTTTCTGACTCATTATAAATTATAGTAAGGCCATAGATATTTCGGCAGGGCAAATTTTTTTCACTTATTAGAAAAGTAAGTTGCTATGAATTTTGCTTAATAAGAAGTATCATCTGCAGCCCCTCTCATGGACCACTACTGACTGCATATAATTGATTAAAAGGCAAATGTTAGATAATTCCGAGTGAATCTGCCATTTGCTGGAGCATTTTCATTCCATCTAACTGTATGATGACAGACAATTTTTGTTTGGTTTATTTGCTTTGCAATGTTTTTCATTCATTGTAAAATAGGTAGATAGGCAGGTAGGTAGATAGACAGACACAGATAGGAAAGCACCAAGAAATAATTCATAAAAAAAGACCAGTTGGTAATTTATTGCTTTTAAGTTCAATGATTTCTTTAAAAACTCCACCCGTGTGCTCATTTATTTTCCAAGCACGGATATTTTCAGTGAGTTATGACTATAACTTGAAAACCCTTCCTTTACAATAAATATCTTCATCAAAAGATATTCACCTCCAAAATGTGGCCAATAAGCCTGCAAAAAGCAATGACCGTAATATAATTACACTCCTCCTTATTAAAATGTTCAACCATTTGCTACAGATGCACAGTTCATGGTTATGGAAAAGGGTAATTTGTTTAATAATATATTCACCCAGCTACGCATAATGTGATTTAATCAGTACATTATATGCTGGCTTCAAATGTAAAGTAGCTCAAATGATCAAACTGGATGGGGGAGGGAGAAAGATGGAGATTCATCTTCCCCCTTTATAAATCTTTTACCTTTCAGCTACGTCTAAAGACATATTCTGAAAAGCACCTGCCATATCAAACAACAGAACAATAGTACAGACAAAAATCAAAGCTATTCTTGAGATTTGACGTCAGTTTGTTCATATTATAAGTCCATGATACTTGAGTAAAATATACCAGTAAATTCCTATTCAGGTCAAAAACATTTCTTCCTTTGCAACCCATATTGAATCACTTGTACATCCTTCTATACTACACTATCTTGCCTTTTTTTTTTTTTCAACTGCTCCTATCCTGGTCCAAGCCACCCTCATTTCTCACTTAGATTATTGCTACAGACACCTGTTTCAGCTTCCCACTTCTGACCCTGCCTCTCTTAAGTATATTCTCAGTTCAGAAGCCAAAACGATACTATTTCAATGAAAGCTATTACCTGACACTCTTCTGGTAGAAAGTCTCTAGTAGCCCTTAATTTAGCTGTGTAAAAGCCAAATACTTACAATGACCTAAAAAACTTTCTGGTCACTTGTTCCCAACTATTTTTCTGATTTGATCTCATATTACTCTCCCCATCATTCATGCTGATCCAGCCTCATTGGCCTTCCCTCAGTTACATCAACACACCAGACATCATTCCGCCTTATACCTTGCATAGACCTTGCATCTATATGGGATGCCTTTCCCTCAGATACCCTAATGCTTTATGCCCTCATTTCTTGAGGGTGTTTATTAAATATCACCTCCTTTGTGAGGCCTTCTCCAATGGCTCTATCCAAAATTGCAACCTTTGATTTTCCTTAATCTACTCTGTTTTATTGTTCTTTTCAGCATTTATCTAAGGTAAATATTTTATTGAATATTTCAGTGTATTTCTAGCACCTGGTGAAAAGGAACATGTACTGAATTAGTGATTTTGTCATAGATAGTGAACAATAGCAACAAATCTCATCCATGTCAATACCTTCATGTGCACTGAATACATCTGTTCTCTTTTGCATGATGGTAGTTGTGAGAAAAGAATTGCTTCCAACTTTGAATCTTAAGTTAAGCATTCTTGAGGTTCTTGCATGACCCAGCAGTAATAAACCTGACTAGTATCCACGAGGATGCAGTTTTGATCCCTAGCATTGCTCAGTGGATTAAGGAGCCAGTGTTGCCATGAGCTGTGGTGTAGTGGTGTAGGTCACAGATGTGGCTCAGACCCCACATTGCTGTGACTGTAGTTTAGGCTGGCAGCCACAGCTCCAATTCAACCCCTAACTGGAAACTTCCATAAACCTTGGGTTAGGCCCTAAAAACACACACACACAAAAAAAGTTAAGCGTTCTACTGTGCTGTATTAATTACCATTGCTTCATAAAAAAAAATCACCTTCCAAAATCAATGGTTAAAACAATAAACAATTTTTTAACTTTATTTCAAAAGATTATCAATCAGTTGGATAGATAGTTCTATTGGTCTGTTTCAGGTTCAGCTTGACTAGTCTTGCTCATGGGTCTATGGTCAGCTGGTTGGTGGATTGGGAATTCACTGGCCTAAGACAGCTTCAGCTGTGATGAATTAGTTCTGTATCCCATGATCTCTCCTTCTCCAGGAAGCTACCCTGGATGTGGTGTTCACATGTGTCCAAGGAAGAACGTGAAGCACAAACAGCTTTGTGAGGTCTAGGCTCCATATTAGCAAACTGCCTTTTCTGCCACATTCTTTTATCCAATAAAATTACCAAGAAGGCTAGATTCAAGAAGGTGAAGAATAATTCCACTCTTGATGAAGGAAATGCACAGCCACATTAAAAAGAACATTTACTACTTAAGCATTTTAACAATATCACTCATGGCTATGAATCATTAAATCCTGATAGCATTATGGAAAGTCCAGGAGGTGGTCTCTTTGTACACTGTATAATCATGTTATAGTCATTCTTTATTACTTATTAACTGAGTATCTACTTTGTGTGCTTGGCTCCATTGTAACCAAGATTAGCTTAGAATACTAATCATTTAGAATTTTCTAATTCTATTTTCATGCTCTCAATGGCAACTGTAAAGTTGAACCCCTTCTTAAAGAGGAATAATTAACATAAGGCCAAAATAGGGATATTTTGAATGAAACTGATTATTTAAAACTTTAGCAGGAAATTTGCAGAGGAACCTGAAATGAAGCACACATCAAAATCATATTAGAGAAAAAACAATAAGATAGAACTTCATATCTAATTAGAATGGCCACTATCTAGAGTACTGACAATTTCAAATGCTGGCAAGGATGTGGGGCAGTAGGAATGCTCATCTGTTGATGGTGGGAATTCAGAGTAGTTCAGCTCCTCTGGATGACGGCTTGGCAGTTTTTCACAAAACCAAACATATTCTTACCATAAGATCCAGCAACTGTAATCCTGGGTATTTATCCAAAAGGAGTCCAAAAAATTAATATCCACACAAAAATCTACACAAGGATGTTTATTGCAGCTTTATTCATGATTGCCAGAACTTGAAAGTAACCAAGATGTCCATCAGCAAGTGAATGGATAAATAAAATGTAGCACATCCAGACAATATCATTCAGCACTAAAAAAGAATGAACTGTCAATCTGTGAAAAGACATGGATTCATCTAAATGCATATTACGAAGTGAAAGAAGTTGATCTGAAAGGGCTGCATGCTGTATGATTCCAATTATATGACATTCAGGAAAAGGAAAAACAATGTTAACATAAAAAGATCAACAGTTGCCAGGAGTAGGCAGAGAGAGATGAACAGGCAGAGCTCAGAGGATTTTTAGGGCAGCTGAAATGCTCTATACGGTACTATAATAATGGATTTATGTCATTATAATTTGTCTAAATGCATAAACTGTACAACATCCAAGAGTGAATCCTAAGGTGAACTATGGACTTTGAGGGATTATGATGTGTCCGTACAGGTTCATCCTTGATAAAAAATGTGCTGTTCTGGTGAATGATGTTGATGCAGAGGAAGCTATGCATCTCTGCATTTCCCTCTCAATTTGGTTGAAAAACTTAAAGTGCACTGAAAAAATAAAATCTTAAAAACTAAAGTAGGGCGTTCCTGTTGTGGTGCAGTGGGAACAAATCCAACTAGTAACCATGAGGTTTTGGGTTCCGTCCCTGGCCTCCCTCAGTGCGTTAAGGATATGGCATTGCCGTGAACTGTGGTGTAGGTCACAGACATGGCTTGGATCCTGCCTTGTTGGGGCTGTGTCTGTGGCCCACAGTTGTGGTTCAGATTAGATTCCTAGCCTGGGAACCTCCATATGCCACGGGTTTGACTCTAAAAACCAAAAAAAAAAAAAGATACTGTAAAGAAATCAGGATTTTGATGACTATGTACCAGTGTTTTAATGGAGAACACTGGCCTTGGAAAACAGATGTAGTTTCTGTTACCCTTACCAAACCAGTCAGATACAAAAACAAAAAGGCAAATTTATGTATTCGTTCAGTCTTTATATGCATTTAACATATGTATTTTGTTTATTGGTTTTCCTGGTATTTTTTTCCTCTTTCAATCACCAATACTTTTCATCTTTTGATCTTCTTCCTTTTCTCTGAGGTAACTAACAATTCTTTTTGTCTTTTAATTTTTTTTTTGACTTTGATTGACATCATGCTCGTCTTTGCTCTCTGTTGGAATCCCTCTCTAATGGGGCTAGAAGCTTGAGTTTAAGAAAAAAGCAGAATTTTCTCATATGTTTTAAAGTCTCTTGTGCTCACAATACAAACACAAACGATGAAACTCCACAATGTAGATGGAATTTTGAGTACCTTGAATAAATATAAACATAAAATTCCCTAATGAGTGAGGAAAAAAAATAGCGGACTCAATGTAATTTCTGAAATATCTTTCCCTGAATTCTAAAGTATTCATTTGTGTTGATTTAGTTAGGGATATGGAAGAAGATAGAGATTCTGATTCTAACATTACCCCTTTGGAACACATATATTTTTCAAAAGAAATCCCAAATAATGCACAGGTAGCATTTTGAGTGTAAAGAACCCTGGAATTTGATTTGAGTGCAAATTAAACCTAGCTATAAGCAATGTATACTGACATAACATACATAAATCCTGCATAAATGTAATTAGTAAAAGGTCATTTGTGGCAATTCAGCAGCACTTGAAGAACTCAAGAATACTGGGTTTAGGAATAGAGAGTCCTAGATGTATATTGTTGTTTTGCTATAGTCTCCAAATTAGCCAACCTCATGTTCAGAAAAAAATCTGACTGAAGTTTCCTTTATGGCCTGAAACCTTCTGAATATACACATGCATTTAATGATATTTTCTTCTCTTGGGGAAATTGTATTTGTGTTATTTTCAGGTAAGTATCCTAAGATCCGTGATAATATTTCTCAGAAAAATAAAGTCTAGTTACTGTAATGAATATAGCATATATAGCTAGAACATTTGTTTAAATCATTGTTCAAAAATTATAGAATAGCTTACCACCTATTGTTGCTGCTAAAAAACACAAAGAAGGGCTGGTCTATTATACTCTCTCACATGAGGTAATGGAATTTGTTTAGACATCATAATTGCAATAATGGGCTGCCCTCAGAGAGATGAAGAAATGGGTCAGAATGCCTCCCCCTTTGAAATAGTTTCTCCTGTATGATTAAAAACCCCTGGGCCTGTCTTTGAAAAACTTGAGTGACCCTATTTGCTTAAATTCATACAGAATAAATAAATCTCAAAAGCAAAAAAAATAAAATAAAATAAAAAAATAAACAAAAGAGTTGTTACAGTTAAGTATTATTTAATAGTCTTTCCAGTAATGGACAAAGAATCTGGTCTCCAAGTCTTTTATATTTCTTACATTTTCTCATTGCTTATAAGGATTATGTCAAGTGCTTACTATGACTCTATATCACATAGTATTCTAAAAACAGTAGAAATTAGTTATAATAATTTGGAACCATTCCCTACCACCTAGGAAGAACAAATTTCAGTAGAGTCTACCAATAGACTAGTACATTTTCAAAACAACCCTAAGTACAATTTGATGTTTTTGGGTCACAATAACCATAAGAAAGGGGACAGAGCCACTTCAGAGTTTTACCCCAGACCCATTCCAACTCAGTACTACTTGGAAATTCTACTCTATACATAAGTTACATTACGCAGAACCATCATCAGAAGTTCCATCTTCACTGGAATGTGGGAATGAGGGAATTATTAGCTATATTTCTCCATACTAAATTCTCTTTTGATTTCCCCATTTCTAGGCCCTAGCTGTTTTATTAATGCTTCATTGGGAAATTTTTAAGAGTGGGTGAAGTTTTATGCCTTAGTAGCAGAAAGCTATTTTCTGTTCTTATTAAAATTTATTGTATTCTACTTATTTATCTGAATAAGTGTACTGGGTCTGTGCTCTCTTTTGAGCTCAGAGCACCTGATTTCCCTCCATGGTTCCTTGAGTCTGAGTATATGAAATATTCCAGGGCTTGTTTATCCAAATTTTCACACCATAACCCAGCTGGTTTCCCACTTTCTTCCTCATGCTGCTGGCCAGAGAGTATTCAAATTCCAAGGTTTAGATGCAATAGAAATCAGCAGGCTTAACTGAGGCTTCCACTTTTATCTCTTTACGTCACCTAAATCTGCTTTGTATTGAAATACCAACTCAGCTGTTAACGAAAGACTATTTATGCATCTGCATTTGGTTGCTTCATGTATAGTCAGTATGGGAAAATTCATGATTGGGAGCAATGTGGGGTTATACATTGTGCATCTTTATGTCTATGCCCATAACATCATTAAATACAATAAAAACTTCAAAAAGCTAAGTTGAAGGGAAGAGAAAAGGAGTGGTTTGATATTTGAATACTGAGATAGGCCACATAGAAATAGCTTTTGGATTTTTATTTGAAGATTTCTTTGCCTTCCAAAGTTTTCTTTTTTTTTTTTTTTTTTTTTTTTTTATTGGATTAATCTATTTCCAATGTCTGGATAGAAACTTCCACATCTCACCAGCAGTCTATCGTGTATGAAATTGATATCTGGGAAAGTGGAATTTTTATCCTTCTAGCCAAGGGAAAAAAAAAAATCTAGCCAAGTAAAAGAAAGTGAGGAGAAATTAATGCTGATTCACCAGTAATACATCTATATTGATAGGTTACTTCTACATTTCAATATAGAATTAACTCACAAACACAAAGAGCAATTTGGGGATTTGGGGATTAGCTTGAAAAGCTACTTCTTGCTTTTCTTCCCCTTCATCTACTTTACTAGTTAAAGGGGAAAGTAATTTGTCAAGATTCTAGAGTGATAATTCAAGGCAGCCTAAAATGTAATCTTCCAATTTACAACCCTCAACCAACCAAACTGCATCTGCTACACTGGCCTTGCCTTTTTCCCATGGTTTTCCATTTCATTTTCTTCTACTGCTTGTATTTTTGTCCTTCTTTTTCCTCTCTCCCTCTTCCTTTCTCTTCTCCTTCTCTTTCTAAATTTTTCTCTTTCCTTTTCTTCTTTACTCACTCCCTCTTCCTCATTTTCTTCAACTTCCTTTATTTTCCTCCACTTACTTCCTGTCCTCTTTTTTCTTTCTTCTATTTCTCCTTCTTCTGCTCTCTTTATTTCTCAAGAAAAATCACTCACTTTGCTCTTGCTGATCCAATATTTTAGTCCTGTCTGAAAAAGAATGTAAGATCCATCTTTCAAAAAAATCAACACATGCATGTAAATCATGTACCCTCCATTAGTTTCAGTCAAGGAAATTTTCCTAAAGTAAAGGCTAATGAAGTTTAGAATTTTAATATGAGCTATATTCTTTCCATATGAACAATTTTCTAGCATATGGTAAAGATGAAACATCTCTAGAAACTCTTTTCAGTTTAATGAAAAAGTAGAAATAGATAGAAATTATACTTTTGGCTATATACACAAAAAATTGTGTAACATAGAACTGCAAAACTCACCCTGGATTATGTTTCTATATATCTCTGTGTACTAATGGATCTCATTAGACCATAAATATATTCACTGAAGTATCTTTTCTTTTTAAAAATAAAGGACCCTAATAAAAACCTAAAATATTTGCAAAACTGATATATTTTTATCCATACACTGTTTTACTAATTATGCCTTTTAAAACATAGTATTTCATGTCAAGAGCTTGGCCAAGATATCAGAGTAGGAAGACCCTGAGCCCACCTCTTACTGGCACACCAAAATTACATCCATTTGTGGATAAACTATTGATGAGAAAGACAAGAATCCAGCAGAAAATTCTTCTAAAACTGAAGATATAATAAAGAAACCACAAGGAGAGAGGGAGGAGGGTCAGAGTATAGGCAAGACCCGCCTCCAGTCCCCAGGTAGGTAACAAACACAAACAGGAGGATAATTACAACTGCAGAGTGTCTCCTCAAGGAGCAAGAAGTCTGACCCCACTTTAAGCTCCCCAGCCTGGAGGTCTTGGATGTAGAAGATGAGCACCTAGTATGTTTGGCTTTAAAAGTCAGTGGGGAGTTCCCACAGTGGCTCAGTGGTAACAAATCCCACTAGTATCCATGAGGATGCAAGTTCAATCCCTGGCCTCACACAGTGGGTTAAGGATCCAGCATTGCTGCAAACTCTTCTATAGGTTGCAGACACGGCTTGGATCTGGCATTGCTATGGCTGTGGTGTAGGCCAGTAGCTGCAGCTCTAATTTACCCCCTAGCCTGGGAACTTCCATATGCAAAAAAAAAAAAAAAAAAAAAAAAAAAAGTCAGTGGGTCTTACTTTCAGGGGGATTCCACTCTCAAAGGGCAAGTAAAAAATCCAGAGGCTTCAAGTCTAGGGCAGAAACAGTAATTTAAAAGGAGCCTCAGTTAGGCCCACCTGCTAATCTTAGAGAATCTCTCAGAGAGACAGGAACAACTACAACTCACCTTGAGGACGCAGACATTGACAGTAGCTGTCTTAGGAGCTCCTTCTACCATGTGGAGACAGGTTCTGGCAAGCATCATTTTGGAATCTTCGCTTTAGGTAATTAACATTGGATCCAGAACCACCACTTAGCCTCTAAGCACCAGTCCTGGAACATACATAATGATCAAGGGATTAATCCAAGAAGAAGATACAATAATTATAAATTGTAGAAGCACCTATAATATACAGTGAATATCAGTAAATATAAAGAAAGAAATTGACAGTAACACAGTGATAGTTGGGAAATTTATCACTCCGCTTATAATAATGAACTGATCATTCGACAGAAAATGAAAGAGAAGCACAAATACATCTGGCCAATATCACTGATGAACTTAGATGCAAAAATCTCCAACAAAAATATGAGCAAACTGTGAAAATCTTCAACACAATATTAGCAAATTGAATTCAAATATATATTAAAAAGAATCATAAACCAGGATCAAGTGGGATTTATTCCAGGGATGAAAGAATGGTTCAATATCCACAAACCAATTAACGTGATATACCACATTAACATCCTGAAGAATAAAAATCATACGATCATCTCAATAGATGCATAAAAAGATTTTATAAAATTCGACATCAGTTTATGATAAAAACGCTCAACAAAGTGAGTATAGAGGGAATAGCCCTCAACATTAGAGAGGCTATGTAACTTCGCAGTTGACATCACACTCAAAGGTAAAAAGCTGAAAGCATTTTCTCTAAGATCAGGAACAAGGCAAAAATGTCTGCTCTTGCCACTTCTATTCAATATTGGAAGTCCTAGCCACAGCAACCTGATAAGGAAAAATAAGTAAATGGAATCCAAATTGGAAAGGAAAAAGAAAAACTGTGACTGTTTGCAAATGACATGACACTATAAATAGAAAATCTTAATCATGCTACCAAAAAACTACTACAGCTTATCTATGAATTTGGCAAACTTTTAGGATACAAAATTAATATCCAGAAATCTGTTGCAGTTCTATACATTAACAACAAAGTAACAGAAAGATAAATTAAGAAATCTATCTCATTTATCACTACATCAAAAAGAATACAATACATAGGAATAAATCAAACTAAGAAGGTAAAAAAAAATACTCAGAAAACTTTAAGACAAAAACAAAAAAAATATATATGGAAATAAATACGGTGTTCATGGATTAGAATAATTATTGAAATGACCATACTACCCATGGCCATCAACAGATTCAATGCAGTCCCCATCAAAATATCAATGATATTTTTCACAAAACTGGAATAAATAATTTGAAATTTGTATGGAAACACGAAACACCCTGAATAGCCAAAGCAGTCATGAGAAACAAGAATAGAACTGGAGTTATCACACTGTGCGTGCGACTTCAGACTGTAGTACAAAACTGGAGTCATCAAAACATGATAGTGGCAGAGAGATAAATACATAGACCAATGGAACAGAATAGAAAGCCAGAAATAAACCCTCACACTTACGGTGAATTAATCTATGACAAAAAAGGCAAGAATATAAAATGGGGAAAAGACTGTCTCTTCAATAACAGAAACTAGGAAGACTAGCAAGGTACATTAAAAAAATGAAATTAGAATATTTTCTCACACCATATAAAAATAAACCCAAAATGGATTGAGAACTAAATGTAAAGCTGTAAGTCATAAAACTACTAGAAGAAAATATAGATAGTAAACTCTTTCACATCAGTGTTTCGGATATGTCTCCTCAGGCATGGGAAACTACAGCAAAAATAAACAAGCTAAAATCCTTTTGCACAGTTAAGGAAATTAAAAAATATGAAAAGTGCACCTACTAAATTGGAGGAGATATATGCAAATGATACAAAAAAGATCTGATAAAGGGTTAATATACAAAATATTCAAAGAACTCCTACAACTAAACATTTAAAAGCAAACAACCCAAATATAAAGTGGGCAGAGGATCTGAATAGACATTTTTCCAAAGGAGACATACAGATGCCCAACAGGCACATGAAAAGATACTCAACATTGCTAATCATTAGAGAAATTTAACTCAGAACCACAGTGGGATATCACCTCACACCTGTCAGACTGCAATCATCAAAAAGACCACAAATAACAAATGTTGATAAATGTGAAGAAAAGGTAACCCTCATACACTGTTGGTGGGAATGTACATTAGTGCAACCACTGTGTAAAAATGTATGGAGGTTCCTCAAAAACTAAAAATAGAATGTCATATAATCTGGCAGTTTCACTCTGGAATATACATCCCAAGGAAATCAAAACACTCATTTGAAAAGATACACACATCCCAATGCCCAGAGAAGCATTATTTATAGTTGCTGAGCTAATCTGCTATCTTCAACAGATTAATGGGTAAAGAAGATGTGATATATATACACGATGGAATATGACTAATCAAAAAGAATGGAACTATACCATTTGCAACAACATAGATGAACCTGAAAGGTGTCATGCTTATTAAGATAAATCAGATAAAGACAAATACTTTATATTATCACTTATATGTAGTATCTAAAAAAATAAAATAAAAGAGTGAATATAACAAAACAGAAACAGACTAATATAGAGAACAAACCAGAGGTTACCACTGGGGAGAAGGAAGGGGGAGGGCAAGATAGAGGTGGGGGATTGAGAGTTAAATCTATTATGGATCAGATAAATAAGCTGTAAGGATCTATTTTACAGCTCAGGGAGTATAGCCAATATTTTATAATATATTTAAATGGAGTATAATCCATGAAGGTTTTGTCTCACTATGTTGTATATTCGAAACTAATATAATATTGTAAATCAACTATACCTCAATAAAAAATAAAGCATAGCACTTTAATGTAAAATATGAGATGACTTCCCAAATGTCCAAACCTGTGTACATTTTGAAAGAAGAATAAAATTTGGAAAAATGAGTTGCCAAAATGTCAATAATATGATACCCCATGAACCAAGAAGCCAGACTTTGTTTTTCATTTTCCTTCTAATAATAAAAATAAACAGAATTGGTTTAAGTATTTCCAATCATGAGTGTAAGTTCAGGGGATTTGTTTAGTTGTAGAGTCCACTGATGTAACTGTTGCCTCCAAATTTGACTGAACATGTATTATTTATTTTTGTAAACATTTTAAAATGATGCTAAAGGAAAATTATGATAGCTTCAATATCTTAAATTCACCATGTGAGTTAGTGACCTTTAAGAGGTTTTGGTAATTTTAGATTAAGTAGTATTATCTATCTAGTAACCATTCCATATACAGCTAATAATAACAAGTTCTACTAGGACGCAATAATCTTCACTGATTTTCTGGGAGGTTTCTAGGCATTTTTGTTGTGGTTATATTATCAAATATTTACACTTACAAAAATGTAATAAGAAGATAACAAAGATGTAAAGGAAGAATTTGTGGGCAAACAAGCTCCTAATGATTACCCTTGCACACTTTGTGTGCAAGAAATGGTTGCTGCAGTAAGGGTGTATTTTAAGTCGTAATGAGGAAAGAAACCTATTCATGAATTCCAGACATAACTATTTGCCATTTATGCCAGAATAAACTGCTACTTAATTTCATCTAGTAACTGAAACAAGTGACAAGACCTAGATGTTCCAGTTGTAAATATAGCAATGAAAGCACAATAAAATCTTTGCATCAGGAACAGCAATATTTAGAAATGGCTACAAATGACAGTTTAAATCATTTGAAAAATTTCTTACTGATTTTTTTCTTCTTTCTGTCTTCTTTTCACTCTTTCTCTCTGAGTCTTTGCCTTTCTTTCCTGCCAGCTCTCTCTTTTTAATAGTTGCTCCCATCCTTTATCATTTCAAACCCTCCTTACTTTCTTTAAAGCGCCTACCTTTAAGTTTAAAGAATACGTACATTAACAAGATAGATTGTTTTATTTTCTGAACTTGAAAAATGGAAACATGTAAAAATCTAGAGATTGTTCTGTTACTAGTCCTACTTTACTTAACACATATGAGGAGCTAGAAATACAGAACCTGCCAAGAATTCAACAAGCGTTAATTTATTTCCTTATAAGTATGTTCCCCAACTGAATATTTTTCCCTTCCCCAATGAATCTATGCCTTCAATGGATCTTTTTTTCTATTCAGAGGTATAAAGTACAAATAATCACTTTTATGCAGAGGTATAAAGCACAACTATAAGGCATTAAGTCTTGCTCTATCTCTTGGATTTGAAGAGTACACTTGTGTAATACATGGTTATTGATTTTTAGTGGAGTTGAAAAACTTTATAAAGCTGACTTCTTATGCTATTGATCCCAGTTCATGATGCAATAAAAAACTTCAGCTCACAATATCCTGAATCTCATATTTTAAAGATAGAAATCTTTAGACAGCCAGACTCTGATATATTTCTATTAAAATTATATTCAATTATTTAAATTTGTTAGAAATTCAATATTAATTATAAAATCTAATATTATTAGAATTTTTAAGTGAATAGTAACATGAATATAATTATTAGAATTTAATATAGTGGACAATTTTAACATGAAATTTAATATGAATAAAATATATTTGTGATATTTCAATAAATTCATATTTTGAGCAGTATTTATATTTTCCCATTACATTTTTAAAGAGTATCTCTTACTAGAATTCCCGTACATTAGCCACGTTTTCATCAATACAGCTATTAGTATTTAAGAGTAGAACATTTAACTCTATTCTAGGTAATCTGTTAAGGAGTGTACATTCATTTAGTTAATCCCCACAGCAATTCTCTGACATAGATACTATTATTTCCACTCTCAGCTGAGAAATCTGAGTCTCTATAAAATTAAGCAACTTGATAAAATTCACAAAATTCTAATTTGAATCTGATTCGGTTTGACTCAAAACTCTATCCCTCTTTGCCTCCTTGATTGTGTACCTTGTGGCAACTCGATTATGACTTAGATGTGTCTTTTTATTCCTAAATCAGTTACTGAGAAGTAAAATCAAATTTCTATAATAATTTTAGACTAGTGGTTTTCACCCAAGGGGCAATTTTGCCTCCAAGAGCACATTTAGCAAATTTGGTTAGGACAATCCGGTTGTCACAATTAGCGAGGGGCCAGGAAAGAGGTTACTAGGATCTAGCGGATAGATGACAGGGATGTTGCTAAACATCTTACAATGCATAGAATAGAAACCCCAACAAGGAGTTGTCTAGCCTACTTTTTTTTTTTTTTTTTTTTTGTCTTTTTGCCATTTCTTGGGCCGCTCCCGCAGCATATGGAGGTTCCCAGGCCACCAGTCAAATCGGAGCTGTAGCCATCGGCCTACGCCAGAGGCACAGCAACACGGGATCCGAGAGACATCTGCAACCCACACCACAGCTCACGGCAATGCCTGATCCTTAACCCACTGAGCAAGGCCAGGGATCGAACCTGCAACCTCATGGTTCTTAGTCAGATTTGTTAATCACTGTGCCCCAACGGGAACCCCCTAGCCTACATTTTTAACACCACCACTGAAAAATCCTGATATCTGGATTTTGATAAATATCTAGTCATATCTTCTTCCTAATTAAACACTTCTGTCTCCCCCTTGATACCATGATACATTCAAAATACAGATTATATTAGAGACAAAAATTTAAGAAACAGAAATCAAAAGGACTGAAAAAACATGTTTGAACTATTGATTTTTCCAAGGATAGATGTTAATCAATCAGTAATCTTATTTTTCATCTGCCTTCTCATAGACACCTGTGGAATGATAATTTATGTCATCTTTCATATATTATATTAATTTCACAGAGTTTTCGAGAGTAAAACATATCCCCCTTTCCTAGTATTCCTGATACCGTCTCAAATATAAATTGTGTTCTTATCACAAAACTTTATAAGTGCCTTTAATTACTAAAAAGATATAATACATATATCAGACTTTAAGTCTTTAGGGCTATATATAGGCATTGACAATCCCTGAATGACCCCAGTATGAAAAGTCATTCAAATGGCCCATAAACATTGAATATTTTCTTGGGGAGAAGAAAAGCATTAAAAAATTAAGAACTTTGGGCTCGATTGCTTCAATATTCATCCTCCTGGAATTTCCTGAAAGTTCACTGCAAATACTGTATTCAGAAAGTAGTCAGGAATTCCCTTCTAGTTCCTTATCCATGAAATTTCGAGTTTTCCTTTCCAGTGGTCCAACTTCTTCCACACTGTTGCATTTGCTTCGTGACCTCTTTATATCCTGCTATCCAAAAGGCAATGTCCAGGCAGTAGCATATGACTTTCTAGCCTAATACACAAAAAGCCCTTAAATTTCTTTTTTTTTTTTTTTTTTTTTGCTATTTCTTGGGCCGCTCCCGCGGCATATGGAGATTCCCAGGCTAGTGGTCCAATTGGAGCCGTAGCCACCAGCCTACGCCAGAGGCACAGCAACGAGGGATCCGAGCCGCGTCTGCAACCTTCACCACAGCTCACGGCAACGCCGGATCCTTAACCCACTGAGCAAGGGCAGGGACCGAACCCGCAACCTCATGGTTCCTAGTCGGATTCGTTAACCACTGCGCCACGACGGGAACTCCAGCCCTTAAATTTCAAGAAAGCAAAGGTGATTTCTCTGGGAACTGAGGGCAAGGAAAAGCAGAATCATAATCCTCCTTCTGGTCATTGACACCTTTTTATTTTTTCTTCTCTTCATCATTTTTTCTGTCTTGACTAAAGAGTCCTTTTTCACTCTGATGAACTCTCTGTTTAGTTTTCCAATATCTTGACCTGTCTATCACATCCCAGTATTGTCTTGATACATTGCAGTAACAAAGGCTTATATCATGGATCTAATGAATGAAATTCTTTGTCTGGGGATTAACACCAAAACCATTTCAGAGGGAAACCACAAAGCAAAACATTCAGATACACAGTTTATCACTTACCAGTGGAAAGATCTCTCTGAGAATTTTAAGCAAAATTACCATATAAAAAGACCACTCGACCTGTAAACAGAGCATACTACAGTAAAAAATGAGCTGTGTGGATATTGTTGAATGATTTCTAAGAGCCGTACAAATAGGGCTTCAGGACATGACTTCTTAGCATTTTGCGTCAATGCTTCAACACAGATGCCAAATATAGAATAGCATAAGTGATTGTGATTATTTCAGTAGAAAATTAATGCAATATTTAACCAACTACATTTATTTGTTGTTTCATTAAAATTGTGAAGTATAGTAGTAATTTAAAACTGGTTTTATTTCCAAGAAATATAATAAAAAAAGATTTTAAGAAAATAACTTTTGATTAAAATTATTTCAAACCTTATTTCATCAATGTGGTTTTTACTCATTTAAATAAGCTAATGTTTATTATCAATCAGTAAAGACATCTGAATTAAAGTCATACTACTTAAAATGCTATTTAATCTAACATTTAAAAAATTTTCACTACAAGTAGTAATTACCCTGCCCAAACTGTTTTTCTCCACATTCCCAAATTTAAATTTGTATCTGAAATTCTTGTCTCATCTACTCACTTAGTTTGAAAGCCCTATACAAGCATATTTCATTTTATTGAGCTTTGCAGATATTGTGTTTCTTACAAATTTGTGGCAATTCTCTGACAAACAAGTCCATAGTTACCATTTTTCCAATAGATTTTGCTTACTTCATGTCTGTGTCACATTTTTGCAATTTCCCTAATATTTAAAATTTTTTCATTATTATTTTATTTGTTATGTTTATCTGTGAACAGTAGTTTTTAATGTTACTACTGTAAGCAAATTATGACTTGGTGAAGGCTCAGATGGTGGCCGACACTTTGGCAATGAAGTGTTTTCTAATTAAAGTATGTGCATTTTTTTAGACATAATGCTATTGCACATTTAATTGACCACAGTATAGTGTAACATAACTTTTATATGCACTGGGAAACCATGCAATTTATATGATTCACTTTATTGCTATATTCACTTTTTTGCAGGGGTCTGGAACCAATGGGCTATATCTCCAAGGTCTGCCTGTATAGATTAGCTTTGCTAAGCTAGCGTATTCTCTTTTTTTTTTTTAACTAAAGTATAGTTGATTTATAATGTTGAGCCAATTTCTGCTGTACAGCAAAGTGACCCAGTCGCAAACACACACACACACACACACACACACACACACACACAGAGTCTTGAACACCTGCCAATTGCCAGCCAGGACTTGATCAGGTCTGCTCCAAGAGGTGCTCTCCATGTTAGTGAGACAGAAATAGTCACAGACTTCATTTACTTAACTCCCCAAGCGCTAGCCCAAATGGCCACCTCCCCAATGAATCTATATTAATTGCTCATCCAGGAGTGGTTAGCTGCAGGAAAGCTGACTATTGGTAGAGACCTCATGTGAATTTGGTTGAAAAAATTTTGATCTCTGAGCCAAATTTGGGAGCCAAAACTCCAGTACTCACAGCTGAATAGACATATCATGGCTGCCCCTGATTAACAAAGATTTCGTACTATGGAATTAGTATTTTTGCCTTAGAAAGACTCAAGCCTTATAAGATGTGAAAAAGGAGTAAGACCCACTCAAGATTTGGGCAGGATATTTTGTATCGTATATGCGTCAGAAGGAAAATATTTGGAAACCGAAACATGATACAAATGTAAGTTTCACTGAAAAAAATCCTCAGGGGAAAAAAGTTACCTCATTTTAATTTGTGTCAATTCATTTTTCAACTTTTTGTTTTGAAGTAGATGCATCAGAAGTTGTAACCACAGTATAGAAAAGCCCTGGGTACACTCATTCAGCTTTCCCCACTGGCTAGATCTATGTATATAAAGTACAATATTAAAACAAGGAACCTCACTGGAGTATAGGACTGTCATTTCACAGCTGCAATCAAGATACTGAATTCTCCCATCACCCCAAAGATCTCCCTTGTACTACTAGTTTTCTGTGCTTCTAGATTAGTTAGCATTTGTTTCCTGTGGCTGCTGTTAACAAATTGCTACAAACTAGGTGGTTTAAAGCATCAGATATTTAATTCCACACAGTTCTGAAGGCAGAAGTCCAAAGTCAAGCTGCTGACTGCACTGTGCTCCTGTGGAAGCTCTAGGAGAGAACAACTGACTCCTTCAGTTTCTGGTGAATATCAGCCTTCCTCATCTTTTGATGACGTCTATCTCTGTTGCATTTTCCTATTACCTTCCCTTCTATGTGAGTTCCTCTGTGTGTAGATCTTAAAGATACTTGTGAAAGAATTTAGGGCCCACCAAGACAATCCAGGATAAGCTCTTCCTCTCAAGATGCTTCATTAATTCTATCTTTTATCATGAAAGGTAATTCCACATATCTGGAGATAGGAAGATAGACATATTTTTCTGGGAACCACCACTGAAATCACTACTCCCTTTATAACCAAATGTACACCCATCCCACTCCCCAATTCCTAACACATACATAAGCCCTCACAGCCACTAATCTCTTCTCATTTTCTAAAATTTTATCATTTTATTAATGCCAAATAATGGATTCACAGTATATCTTTAATATGTCTTTATTTATTTGATACAATGCTCTTGAGATCCAAATTGTGTGCATCAATATTTGTGTGTGCTTTTTGTTTTGTAAAGTCCAATTTATCATTATTTTATGAATTTTACTTTTAGAATCATGTTACAGAGCCAAGCTCTGGGTTCTAAATTTTTCCTCTTGCATTTCTTCTGAGTTTTATAATATAGTATTTTTTGCATTTAAATCTGTGACTCCTTTTGATTTAATTTTTGTATAAAGTCTGAAGTTTGGTTTGAGGTTCCTTTTATTTTGCCTATGAATGCCCAACTGCTCCATTACCATTTGTTGAAAAACCATCCTTTATCCATTAAATTTTTTTTGAAACTTTGGAAAGAAAGTTGGCTGTACATGTGTAGATCATATGTGTTTTCCATTCTGTAAATAATCCATTTATGTAAAGAAACCACTCTCCCACTCAGAGTTATCCCACAGCTGGGTGTCACTGGCCAGGAGAATTTCACCAGAAGAAGCATCCAGCACAGGAAATGCATCTCATCTCAGAAAAGCAGAAACCCTTAACCAACCTAGAAGTGTCAGGTGCTCTGGCCTGTGGAATCCCATTCTATTCCCTAAAGACACAACTGAATGGACAAGTGGGAGTTAAATAACATGAGATAAACCAAGCAGACCACAATAACACCACAATTGTTCAAAACTTAAATTATCATTGAAAAGAAAATCTAGAAAATTAGAATAGGACCTGTGTGTTAAACCTAAATAAAGTGATTACTTGCTGAAAAAAATTAAATAATACCCAGAGTCTCCAACACAATAGACAAAATGACCACTTTATCAACTTACAATTGAAAGTTACCTGTCATAAAAAGTCAAGAAAATTACAATTTGAATAAGAAAAAAAGATCTACACATACCAACACCAAGATAAACCAGATGTTGGATTACCAAACAAGGACATTTAAATAACCATCAAATAACTCAACAAGCAATTACAAATGCATTTGAAACAAAAAAGAAAATCTCAATAAATAAATAGACATTCTAAAAAAGAACAAAAGAAAATGGATAACAGAAAAATAAAATAACAGAAAAGAAAACAAACAAACAAACCTCAACACAAGGACTCAGTAGTAGACCAGAGGTGACAATGGATATGATCCTTAAACGGGAAACAAATCAATACAGTTGATCCAATCTGAAGTACAAACAAAAAGCAGACTGAAAATAAATAAATAAACAGAGCCTCTCTTGGAGTCCAAGGAGATGAGAAAGAAGGTGGGACTGAAAGTATTCAGAGAAATATTAGTTAGACACTTCACAAATTTTACAAAAGACACAAACACACAAATTGAAGAAGTTGAGAAGACACAACAATAGGGCACAAAAATAAATGAATCCATATCCTGACTTGTCATAATTAAACTTCCAACAATAAAAAAAAAAAAAGAACAAGTCTTAAAGACACCCAGAGAGAAACAGTGTCTTACTTACAAGGAACAGTAATACAAATGAGAACTGATTTTTTATCTTAAATGATTGAGGCCAGAAGGAAGTAGATTAGTATATGTCCAGAAGTGAAAGAAAAGAATTGGCAATCATGAATTTTATATCTGGTAAAACCATCAGAAATGAAGGGGAAATAAAGGCATTCTCAGGCAAGATAACATTAAATGCTTTTATCAGACCTAGCTTTTAAGGCTGTCTAAAAGAAATCCTCCAAGGGAAACAAAATAATAAAAGAAAGAATCTTGGTACAAAAGGAAAGAGAAAAAGAACATTAGAAATAGCAATAATAAAAATAAATACAAGAGTATCTACTTCCTTATGAGTTCCTAAAGTCTTACATGCATCTAATACTAAGACAAACATTGTTTCATCAATTAAAAGTGATCAAATTCCCTTTGAAAGAACTCAGGAAACTAGCTGATAAACTCCTGTTCTCCAGGGAAGCATAAAATCAACCACATAGAAGCCAGTAGGGAAATTAAGAATACAAGTTCACTATAATTCCTGCTACTGACACAACATCATATATGATAAGCAAGAGATTCCCCAAATCTCAGTTTCTCCCTGGGGGTTACAGAAAGTTGCATGACACATTGAATGCTCCAACTTTTCCAGAGGCTTTCTAGAAAACTTGCTTCTGTCTTGCCTGTATCAGAGCATGGATAGGACCTGGTATACATTAGTTTCTTGAAAACCGATAGAAACAAATATGGCAGCTTGGGTTGGTTGTGGTGATAGATTATCTCCCTGGCTCACCACAGATCAAATACATGAAAAATCCTAGCTACTTTCTTCTCCTTGGGAAGGAAAGAATCTGACTTTGCACGTGATGCCCAAAATTTTCTGTGGGCTGGCCAAGGGACTGACTTCTGTTTTGTCTGTTATAGGGTATGCATAGGACCCAGCATACTCTTGCTACCTTGGGGGCCAGTGAGAAGAAAGATGATTGTTTGAACCATCAAATTCCATAACCCCATCACTTGGCTCAGTACAGAACTGCTGAAATTCTCCAGCTCCCAGATTTTCTCTGGGGAGGGTAAGAGTGGAACAGAGTATTCAGTAATCCAACTTTTCCAGAAGAACACTCTTTTATCTCACTTATGTTAGGGTGCTGTTAGGAAGTAGCATACAATCAATGACTGAGGGAAACAAAGAACAAAAAGAGCTGGTTGGACTAGCAGAAAAGTTTGAAATTGCACCTGCCCAAATCTCTGGTCACGTCGATTAGTAAAGGTCTTCTTCCTTATGAGGTCAGTCTGTGAAGATGGGACAGAGAACGGTTTATCTAATGTGAAGATAGCAACACAAAGAGCCAAGGGAAATAAAAATTAAGGAAATATGTCCCAAACAAATGACCCAAATAAATATCCTGATACTGACCTTAATGATAAGGACAAATGTACTAATTTTGACAGAGAATTCAAAATAACCATCAATGAGGTAAGGGGGAAAATTCATGAGCAAAGCGAAAATTTCAACAAAGTATACACAGACACATACACACAAACATACCCCAAACAGACATCTTGGAGCTGAAGAATATAACAACTAAAAGAAAAATTAACTTTTCAACAACACAAAGAATAGCAGGTGTTGGCAAGGATGAGGAGAAAAGGGAAATTTTTGTACTGTTGAGGGGAGTATAAAATGGTGGAGCCATTATGAAAAATAATATGGAAGTTCCTCAAAAAATTAAAAATGTATGTACTCCCATGGCTGGGTAATTATCCAAAAGAATCAAAATCACAACCTTGAAGAGCTATTTGCACTCCCACGTTCATTGCAACATTATTCACAGTAGCCAGGATGTACAAACAACTTGAATTTGCATCAATGGATGAATGGATAAAAAAAATGTGGCATATGCATACAATGAAATTTCATTCAGCCTTAAAAAGAAGGAAATCTGCAATATGTAACAATATAGACAAACCTGGAAGACATTATGTTAAGTGAAATAACACAGTCACAGAAGGAGAAATACTATAAGATTTCACTTATGTGAGCTATCCAAAATAGTCAAACTCATAGAAGTAGAGTGGAATAGTGGTTGCCAGGGACTCAAGAAGGGGGAAATGGAGAGTTGCTATTTAATGAGGATAAGGTTTCCGTTATAAAAGATAAATAAGTTCTAGACATCCTCTGTATAGCCTTATGCCTATATTTAACAATACCACTTTGTACACTAAAAGATTTGCTTAAAGGGTGGATTTCATGTTAAATGTTATTACTACAAAAAAAAAGTTTAAAAAATATATATGAACGTTTATAGCAGCTCTTTCATAATAGTCAAAAACTTTGAACAACCAAACTGGCCTACAGTACCTTTAGGATAAAACAATTGTGGTATACCATACCATGAAATACTGCTCAACAAAAAAGGGGAACAAATTATTGATACATAACCACTTGAATAGACCTCAAGAGCATTAAGGTGAAGGACAAATGTCAACCTCAAAAGGCCAAATATTATATGATGTAATTTATATAATATTCATGAAATGACAAAATGATAGAAATGGAAAACAGATCAGTGGTTTCCAGGAGTTAGGGAGAGAACTGGAGAGGAAAGAGGATTTGGACATAAAAGAAAATAAGGGGAATCTTTGTGGCAATTAAACTCTATCTCTTCTCAATCAATGTCACTTTCCTGGTTATAATAATGCACTAGAGTTTTACAAGATTTTACCACTGGGGAAACTGCATCTAAATACTATACTGAGCTTGCTAGCTGTTCTTTCTTACAACTATTATTAAATCCATAATCATCTCAAAAAAAAAGTTCAGTTTAACCAAGTGAATTGGGGATTATTCTTCCCTCATATATTTTTAAGAAGAGATTGTGTATAGTACTTTCTTTCTTTTTTTCTTTTTTTTCTTTCTTTCTTTTTTTTTTTTTTTTTTTTTTTGGTCTTTTGTCTTTATACGGCCGCATCCGCGGCATATGGAGGTTCCCAGGCTAGGGGTCAAATTGGAGGTACAGCTATGCCAGATCCGAGGGGCATCTGCAAACTACACCACAGCTCACAGCAATGCTGGATCATTCATCCACTGAGCAAGGCCAGGGATTGAACCTACAACCTTATGGTTCCTAGTCAGATTTGTTTCTGCCGTGCCACAGTGGGAACTCCTGTGTATAGCACTTCATTACTCTTCATATATTTGTCATAATTCTTCAGTGAAATTATCTGGTCCTTGAGATTATTACCTGCAAACCTACCCTAAAATAATAGCTTCAATAAGTTCTCTAAACAGGAAAGAAACAATAAAACCTCTGTCTCTTTTTACTTCACATGTTTTGCAGCAGTGTTTTTTTTTGCTCCTTCTGTTGAACCCAGTCTGGAATACAAGAGACAAAATGAAAAACCAGATAATTCACTACTTTGTCTTTCCTGGAATGCTAAGGTCTTTAGTGGGTCTGGCTTAATCTCTCCACATTTCAGTATCTTCTTATATTTGATTTATCTATAATGTCAAACATTTTATTTGTACTTATGAAGAGGAATAGAGAAAGATATATATATATATATATATATATATATACTTCCTCTTTCAGGAAATGAAGTCACAATCTTCATTTTAAATTTATTTGTTATTATTAATTTTTTTATTGTTTTCTCTTTCAGCTGCACTCTTGGCACATAGAAGTTCCCGGGCCAGGAATCAAATCCAAGCCCTATATGCAGCCTGCACCACAGCTGCCACACTGCGTGGGGTTAGGGATCAAACTGGCAACACCCCAGAGACAAGACAGATCATTAACCCACTCCTCAATTGCCATTTTTTTTTAATCAAAGGCAAGAATGAGTACGATTTATTCCCCATCTACCATAAACTAGTGCTTTACTTGCATTGTCTTTTTTTTATATTAACTTTAAAGAAGTAATATTTACATGAATAAAATGTATTTTAATATGTAGAACTTGAGTTTTAACAAATGTACATGCCCCTGTATCTACAAATATATGCCAAAACAGATCATTTTTAGAGTTCCTGTTGTAAGGAATCTGACTAGTATCCATGAGGACATAGGTTCAATACCTGGCCTCGCTCAGTGGATTAAGGATCTAGAGTGTCCGTGAGCTGTGGTGTAGGTTGCAGACACGGCTTGGCTCTCCTATTGCTGTGGCTCTGATATAAGCCAGCAGCTGCAGTTCCAATTCCACCCCTAGCCTGGGAATTTTTATATGCTGCATGTATGGCCCTTAAAAAAAAAAAAAAAGAAAAGGAAAGAAAGAAAGAAGGAAACAGATAATTTCTCTCTTTCTTTCTTTTTATTTTAACTTTTATGGCTACACCCTTGTCATATGGATGTTTCAGGGCCAGGCATAAGGGACTGAATCTGAGCCATAGCTGCAATGCCACAGCTTGGCAATGCTGGATACTTTAACTCACTGCACTATGCCAGGAATGAAAGCTGCAACTACCCATTGCACCACAGCAGGAACTCTGCAAAACAGGTCATTGCTTTTACCCCTAAATTTTTCCTTGCACACCTTCAAAGTCAATGCTCTACCCTACCCTAGGATACAAGGAATTTCTGATATGCTTTCTATAGCTATTGATTTAATTTTTCTTTCCTAGAACTTCTGATAAATTGAATCATATAATGTACACTTTAATGTTCGGATTATTTCAGTAACATAGATTGATTCATTACATTTCTGGGTAGGATTTCCATTGTGTGGACATATATTTTTATTTCACTTGAGTAAATGCCTAATAGGACTGTAGTCACAGAATTGTATGGTAAATACATGCCTAATTTTATAAGACATTGCAAAACTGTTTTCCAAAGTGGTTTTACTTTAACACCAGCGATGTATCTGAGTTCCTAAAAATAAACCTACCTTCTTTTGTTAAAAGATATTTCTTCTACTTTGTTCTGCCTAGGAAGTTCTTTTTCACTGGAAATTCCTACCCCTGTTAAACTCTTTCGCTGTGTTACTTGCCTACTTTTTAATCTTTTTTTCATATGTATTCTGCTTATCCCATAGCCATCCCAAGCATTCATTAGAAACTGCCTATTCAAAGGTCAATTAACAAAATCAATTTATGTTCTCATCCTCTGCTACATATGGCTCTTTTTACTTGATGGCTTCTCCTAAGATGTCTTTCATGACAAGATTTATGAATCAACATTTGCATACACAATATCAAGGAGGAACAGAATGAAGAGAAGTTTCTCTCAAAAGTATTCTTGGAGAATCATTTTTTAACCTTAACCCCTTTCACATTCCAGTGATTCCACCCTAGAATGAAGACACTTTTGGGAAAAAGACCTAAGATACATTAGAAGAAATTTTAAAAAGGCTGATTTTAAGTCAAAGTCATTGTGTTAGGATGAATTTTATTATTGCCTCTTACTCCTTTTCTTTGCTTTTGCCAGACACATTTCTAGAACTCATCATCAACCAAGAGATTTTAAAGAGGGAGCCATTTGAAATATTATTTATAGCAAGGAAAGATACGCAAAGCTTTGTAAGATAGCAATATTCACAAGTTATTTAGTTAGACCTAGATGCTGCAAAGTCAGGGTTAATTTCCTTCTGTATCATGATGCTCTCTTTCTTCAGCAGAAATTTGACATTCCCTTTAGTTTCGATCTGGAAGAGAAACAGAACTGAATGTCTGGCCAGAAGGTCAAGTTGAATTGAAATCCTGCTATTTTGGAGGAACTAAGGCATTAAAGAGGGAGAAAAGTTCAGAAGAATAACGAAAAAGCAGCATTCCTTTAGGAAAATGCTCCCCTACTTCAAGAAAAAGTAAAAGTCTCCAAGAAGCACACGTGAGATACAAATGGAAGGAGCCACATAAAGTAGAAGCGCCCCTCCTTAACCCTCTCCAAAGGTTAGTTACCCAAACTGTATAAACCACAGTTTGCAATTTGAGGCTGAAACAAATAACCCCAGTTTCTATCCTGAATTGTCTCTGTGTGTCGGTTTGGCTAACAGCAACATCTTCGTTCTTTGATGTGAGACTATGTGAACAACGTAGCCTCTAGATATTGTGAGCAAAGTTAAGTTGTTTCATGAGAAACACAATCTTAAGTTTTACAGCTCTTGATGAGGTAATGAGCCCTTGACGGCAGAGGTATTTGTTTTCAGGCAATGACAGTTAGCATGGATGTGTGTGTTGGGGGTGGGGGCGATGTGTATATGTGGACGCTGTAAACAATCCAGAGAAATAAACTTGAGAGTAAGTTAAATAGGGAAAGCTTAAAATAAATAAATATTAACTATCACAGTACAGTAACTATAAGATGCAAAAAAAAAAAAATCCCCCCAAAACAGAACAAAACTCAAAAAATACCTTAGGACTGGTCCACAGTCAGTAAGCAAGGACAAAACACCCATCTGGAATGTAGGTGGATCAAGGTTGGCAAGCCAGCATGCAGGGGAAGTTGGCACATTGGGGAGCATACTTGTCAGTAGTGTCCAGCCTGGGTTACTCAGTGTCCACATTGTGAAAGCCACAAGAAATAACCTCTGGGTTGCAGGCAAGTGGAGGCTAAGAGACAGGCACATGGAGGGGATCGATGCATCAGAAGCTTTCTCACTGGCAGCATGGCACCAGGTGTAGGTCGCAGATGTGGCTTGGATCTGCACCAGGTGTGGAGTGCAGGTCCAACTCAAGATGATTTCAGTAAGATGGCCAGGGGTATGCGCAGGGGTCCAAGCGTACGAAGAAACCGTGTAGTCAGATTGCACGGCTGTAGCAGAGTGTCTCTGATCACAGGACAGTGAAGTTGAGAAAAAAATATGCAAGATGCCAAAACCACAGGACAAGTGGTACTGAAGTAGGCAGTACTTAAATGGCACAATTAAGAGATATTATTTTTTGCAGGAAGCTTTGGAGTCTAATTGAGCTGGATTTTTGTCCTGACTAGAATTGTCATTGTAGTAAATTTACTTAGTTATTTATTTTGAATCTCAATATTTTCAAGTGTAAACTAAATAGCATTGCCCATCTTGCAAGGTTAACGTAAGAAACAGAGATGTTGGATGTGTACCTAAGCTAGCACGGGCAATGGGCTATTAGGAATTATTATTATTACTTTTATTACTTGCTAGACTATACCCCAAGAGTTTTTACTTGGAATCCTATACCAACATTTGCTATTGTGATTGAAAAATGATGTTAAGAAAACCACACAGGAGTTCCCGTCGTGGCGCAGTGGAAGCGAATCCGACTGGGAACCATGAGGTTGCGGGTTTGATCCCTGGCCTCGCTTAGTGGGTTAAGGATCTGATGTTGCTGTGAGCTGTGGTGTAGGTCGCAGATGTGGCTTGGATCTGGCGTTGCTGTGGCTGTGGCGTAGGCTGGCAGTTACAACTCTGATTCAATCCCTAGCCTGAGAACCAACATATGCTGGGAGTGTGGCCCTAAAAAGACGGAAAAGACCAAAAAAGAAAACAAACAAACAACAGCAACAACAACAAAAAATACAGAAAATACATAGGAAACACCCATGCACAGATAGCTATGGGAAAAAATGTAGGCAATCAGAATGATTCAGTATGAAAAACATACTACGAAATGCACATCTATCCCAAATTTTCTTACTCCTCACAATCTCTTTGCTAAGCAATCACAGTATGTGGTGTATTCAATTCTGCTTCTAACTGTCTCAAAGCCACAGTTTTACTTCTCCTTTTATTTGCAAAAACAGTATTGTTTGCCTCTGTCAAATGAACCCGTCATGATATGTACCCTCTAAAACACACTAACCATGTTAATTTAGTGATCTTGAACTGTATATGGAAAAAAACTAGTTATTTGCTAATATTCAGAAGATTTAAGTTTTTATTTTCTTATGCACATTTGCTTCATACTAAGATTACCAAGCTTTACTGATCTTAAAATCAATTATGAAATCCCATTTCAACTGAGGGCTCTCTAATTCACAAAACTCTTTCACAGATGTTCTTTTTAATCCTCAAAAATGGTTGTCTGAGGGAGTTCCTGTCGTGGTTCAGTGGAAATGAAGCTGACTAGCATCCAGGAGGACGCAGGTTCGATCCCTGACCTTGCTCAGTGGGTTAAGGATCCAGTGTTGCTGTGAGCTGCAGTGTAGGTCACAGACATGGCTTGGATCTGGCATGGCTGTGGCTGTGGTGTAGGCCAATGGCTACAGTTCTGATTTGACCCCTAGCCTGGGAACTTCCATATGCTTCAGGAGTGGCCCTAAAAAACAAATAAACAGACAAACAAAAACAAAAAACAGTGATGGTTGTCTGAGCTGCTCAAGGCAAAAATTATGGTACACGTTTTCATGATAACTTCAACCCAGGAAATTTCAATGAATGGTCTGCAGTAATACAGATAATAATTTGACCAGGACACAAACAGTTTTCCTCTAACTCCATATTCCTTGCTATTCCTGCCAAATAAGTTTGCCTGTCTGCTTTATACATTGCTGTTGGGGTTCTTAAAGTCCTAAAAATACTCTGATGTCCATGATGAAATTAAAAATCTCAATGAGAGTAGGTTCAAGTCAGCCACATCATTTGTGGGAATACAAAGAAAAATTCAGATTCCTTACTCTTAGTCGTTCTATTCTATATTAGATTAATATTGTGATTTATCTTAGTCAGATATTTCCTCTATGTCTGACTCTTTGAACTTGATTCATTGGGTTATCTATCCTCTGCTTAAGATCATTGGGAATATAGAAAAGTACTAATGACAAAAAAGAAACTTATCAGTTGAGATAGAAATTGACTCTAATTTTTTAAGTAGCAAATAACACCTCTTATTTACCTTCACTCATCATCAAGGCCCATGGCTTTAAATTCCAATCCTATGATGATAATATGCCAAAATATGTATTTCACCCCAACATGACATTTCTAACTGTATGTTCAAATGACATTCCAAAACTAACATGCCTTGAAACCGAGTTCCTGAATTACATCCCCCTCCAAAACAATCACTCTCTTCCCACATTTGTCTACATCTAAATAAGTTTCAATTCCATGTTTCCATCTCCGCAGGCCAAAAATCTTGGAGTCGTTCTTAACTTCAAGCTCATAGCTCATTTTCAATTTACCAACAAATTCTGTTTATCCCGACATCAAAATATTCAGTTCCCCTGTCTACCTGTCAATACCACCAAGACCTGCCAGGTGCAAATCATCATCTCACACTTTGTTCATCTCAGATGTCTCCCTACTTCTACCATTGCCCTCACTGTTCATTTATTTTCAACCCCAAACCAAATTAATCATTTTAAAACAAAAATATGATCAAGTCATTTCTATATTCAGAAACCCCCAGACACGTCTCCTTTGACTCAGAGTAAAAGCCAAATTCCTCGCTTAGAAGGTCCTCAGAATCTGTCCCCATCCCCAATTCTTCTGTGATCCTGCCTCCCTCAATTTTTATTCAGCTTTATTCTGTTCAGTCCATCAAATATGCTAATCACATTCTTGCCTCAGGACACATGAACTCCCTGTTCTTTTTGCATAGACTGTCCATTCCTCAGACATGCTCGTTTCACTTTTTATCCTCCACTGAATCTGTATTCAAATATCACCTTGTCCATTAACCCCTTCCTAAGTATCCTATTTAATGGCTAATCTCATTGCCTCAATTCTCCCTATTCTTATTAGCTAATCCTACTTACTGCCACAGCATTTTCACTATCCAATACATAATGTATTTTACTTATATGTGGACCTGTGGTCTGTTTCCACCAGCAAAACTAAAGCTCCATGAGGGAAGAATGTTTGTTCTCCAATGTATTCTCTGCCAATAGAACAGATCCTAACACATAGTAGGCACTCAATAAATGTGGTGGAATAAATTAATGCAATAACATTCCTTTCATTATGCCTTTACCCATGAGAAAACAAAACTAGAGATGGCAGGTAAACTATTCAAGGGGGTACAGGACTGTGACAGGGCCAGAGTTTATTAAAAAGAAAGGAAATCCTAGCTTGAAAGGACTGCTAGCTGAATCAGGCCCAGGTTGTCCCCAAGTTGAGAACTGCTTAGGCTTGATTCTGTCGGTGAAGGTCAGTGGTTAAATACCTATTCTCATCACTTCTACTGAGTTTTTTATGAGCTGTGCTAAATTAACATTGAGTAGTACAATGGCAATAAAAATGTTATTTGAGTGTACACTATGCTGTAGTTGCATATTAAAACATAAAATAGTTGTTAAATTCCAAATCAGACAATGCTTACGCAATGCTGATGACTGTTCAGAGAACTTATTAATTTAACAGTATTTAACCTTGAAGCCATGCTGTCAAAAGAGGAGGGTATGTTTAGGCTAATGATTTAGAATTTTATATGGGGAAATTTTAAAGCAGGAGACCACACATGCTTTCTTTTGAAAAATAGAAAAATTTTAAATTTCATAAATCTTATGATTACTGCTAGAAAAGGAGGACTATAATGGCCTGTAAAACGGAATTCAGATAAGTATTTCATCTAGTGCAACTATTTCAGAGAAGCACTTATATTCTCTTCTTGTCAGAATTTACAAGGCAAAAACACCATGACAGCCATAGAATTCCTGACTAATCAGCTAATTATGTCAATAATTTGTAAATCATGGTTAACTTGTCAGTGACCTTTGGTGTGATGTATTAATTTTGGAGAATAGAAAAAAAATCAGCTCTAGATGCAAGAGAAGCAAAAGTGTTTTATTCATTAAAAACTCACTAACTCTGGCTTTTAGCAGCTATAAAACTAAAAATAGAACTATCATACGATCCAGCAATTCCCCTCCTGAGTATATATCCCAAGAAAATGAAAACTCTGATTCTAAAGGCTATATGCACCCCGATGTTCATAAGAGCATTATTTACAACTGCCAATATGTGGAAACAACCTAAATGTCCATCAGTAGATAAACAGATACAGAAAATGTGATGTGTGTGTATATATATCACACATATATCTATATATACACATACACATATATATACACACATACACACATATCATATATACATACATAAATACATAAATACACATATATCTTTTCTATCTATATATACTAGAATATTACTCAGCCGTAAAAAAGAATGTAATTATGTCATTTGCAACAACATGGATGGATTTGGAGAATATTATGGTTAGTGAATTAAATCAGGCAGAAAAAGACAAGTACTGTAGGATATCACTTATATGTGGAATGTAAAAAATAAAACAAATGAATGAATATAAGAAAACAGAAACAGACTCACAGATTTAGAGAGCAAAACTAGTGCTTACCAGTGGCGAGAGTGAAGGGAGGACGGTCAAAGCAGAGGTTAGGATTGAGAGACACAAACTATGTATAACTGTACTATGTACATAGTGTATTGCACAACACAGGGAATAGAGACAGTATTTTATAATAACATCAAATGCAGTATAGCCTATAAAAGTTTTGAATCACTATGTTGTACACCCCAAACAAATCTAATATTGTTAACCAACTGTTTTCCAATTATAATTTTAAATAAAAACAATAAACAAAGTAGTTTGCCATTATTCAGCAACCCTGGTTAAAGATGTGACTCTCCTTGAAAGAGAAGAGGAACTTTCAGAGTTTTTGTTGCCAGAAGGGAGTCAAACTCTGGCAATAATAAACATATAAAGAAATTATTTTCTTAATTAAATAGGCTGATTTGCAAGTTCTTAAAAGAAAAATAAGCAAGAATAGCCAGGGTGGAAAAATATAATGGAGAAACATTCTTATAATATATTGAAATGTATTACAAAGTTATAAGAAATAAAAGTGTGTTTTTTAATGAAAATATATCTCCACTGAGTTTTAATGTTCTTCAATAATACAGATACCTAGTTATATACACTTAGTCTCATATCCACCAAAACTATAAACAAATGAGCAAAATTGCTGGAATATCCTCCAAGCCATGGATCTATATTTTAAATAAACACTGGGATGATAAAACTGTCTTAAATCACCATACTCTAAAAACTGTTAACTGCAACCGAATGTAAATACTTTTAAAAAGTAATAAAAGGCTAAAGTGATATTGAATGAAATTCATGAATTGACATGGAACTGAAGATAAAACCTAGACCAAACCCAAGTATATGGGCTATTCAGTTTTTTAGAAGATATTTTAAGTCAGTAGGGGAAAAAATGTGAATTAATCAACAAAGGGCATTCAAACAAATGGATAGCTATGCAGAAAAACAATAAAGTTGAATCCATTTCTCACAATTTCAACAATATAAAATCCATTTTGACTCAAAAAGTTTAAATGGAAAAAATGCAAAAGTACAAGATGACATAATGAAATACATTTACGACTCTGAAATTGGGAAGACCTTTCTAAATTTGACACAAAGCTGGAGAAAAAATTGATAAATTACATAAATCTCAAATACACCCTAAAAACAGAAATCACTATCACTAAAATAATTAAGCTACTCTGGGAAAATACTTATATATTTATACTCCTGTATTATACTTTACATGATACACACACCTGCATGCATACACACACACATTTTATATAAAGTGGTAAATAAAAAATGTTTAATGCGGAGTTCCCGTCGTGGCTCAGTGGTTAACGAATCTGACTAGGAACCATGAATGAGGTTGTGGGTTCAATCCCTAGCCTTGCTCAGTGGGTTAAGGATCCAGCATTGCCGTGAGCTGTGGTATAGGTTGCAGACGAGGCTTGGATCCTGTGTTGCTGTGGCTCTGGTGTAGGTTGGCGGCTACAGCTCAGATTCGACCCCTAGCCTGGGAACCTCCATATGCTGCGGGAGTGGCCCTAGAAATGGCAAAAAGACAAAAAAAAAAAAAAGAGTTTAATGCATAAAAAGGCTGAAAAAATAAATATTAAAGAAATCAACAAGAAAAAGGAGTAAATACAAATAGCTCATCTGGAAAAACACTTTCAAGTCTTTAATGGATTGAAAGGAAGAGAATGACTGTGCTTTAGAATTGAGGCATAGAAAGAACATAAGAGGGAAACAGGAAGTATTCTAATCCTTCTGGCTAAAGGCCTCCTTCTTTCGGAGGTACTTTACCCCCAAAGATAGGCAATCGGCCTCAACCTACCACTGTCATTTTTTTTTTTTTTTTTTTTTGTCTTTTTGTCTTTTTGCTATTTCTTGAGCCACTCCCGCGGCATATGGAGGTTCCCAGGCTAGGGGTCGAATCGGAGCTGTAGCCACCGGCCTACGCCAGAGCCACAGCAACGCGGGATCCGAGCCGCGTCTGCAACCTACACCACAGCTCAGGGCAACGCCGGATCGTTAACCCACTGAGCAAGGCCAGGGACCAAACCCGCAACCTCTTGGTTCCTAGTCGGATTCGTTAACCACTGCGCCACGACGGGAACTCCACCACTGTCATTTCTAAGTAAAAGAAGAATTTCCAGGTATGGATTGGATTAGGAAAACTACAAATTAAAGAGTATTCTAGATGCATATTTTCACTAGTTACAAATACACGGATATGTATACACACATACACACACACACACACATATCCTATTCATGTATTCATGGTATTTCATGTTTGTATGTTTAAGTGTATTATTATTATTTTTGGCCCCACCCATGACATGTGGAAGTCCCCGTGCCAGGGATGGAACTTGCACCGTAGTTGCAACCTGCACCAAACCTGTGGCAACCCAGATCCTTAACCCGCTACACCACAAGGGAACCTCTTCCTTTTTTTCTTTTGGTGAGTGCATTTTTAATACTGCATATATGTTTCATTTTCCCCAATAACAGAATAAAAATCTGCCAAGAAAATTTTCCTAATTTAGAGATTTTCTGACTTGATTTTTCTCCTGCTATGCTTCAACATCTGTCTCTGGAACAAATAAGTGCTTTTAAAAAATCACCTTCATTTAATTAAAGGTAAAACATTGGTTATTTTTTAAAAGTCATAAATGATTTCTGAAACACATGTGTTTTCAGTATGTGAGGCATTAATTATACTTCAACATGCATGTCTCTATTTTCTAATACTGAGGCTGATGTCTGGTAGTGGATTAAATGTTTTCATGTCCTGTGTTTATGCTATTTTTTTGCTTGCTTTCACAGATGTAACACCTATTTATGGTCAGTGGAGGGGTCTGTGAAATGTTGCAGTTATTGACTTAAGGAGGCTGTAGGATACACCATTTCACATTGTTCATGGTATTAGCATAGCAGGAATCTGTTCACATTTTACCCTGAAGACACTGGGAAACCTTTCAAAGCTGGTGTGCTAGACTCCAGCTAATAGTTGTTCCCTTGTTGAGAACCAGTTTTAGAAATGCTGATTAATTTGACGCTTCTAGAGTATAAAGGATCTAGTATGTGAAGCTAGACGGGCTTCAAAAAACTACTAGTATTTGACCTCGAACATATTACTTAGCCTCACCATACCTCTGTTTCACCATTTTCAAAATGGTGTTAATAGGTTTTTCGTGATGACTAATTACGTTCTTGAATTTAAAATGCCTACAATGGTGCCTATTAATAATGCTGGCTCAATAAATAAATCAGCTTAAGCAGATGGGAACGTCTCTAGGCTTTGAGTCCTAAATCTTAAGTTGAGATTAAATAATTGTCCCCTAAGAGGTGGCCGACTTAAAAATAAGAATGATTTTTGGAACAAAGTGGTCTGATATTCAGTTATAATTTTGACATTTACCAGGTGCTTGGCTTTAGACAAGTGGTTTTTTTTTAACCAACAGCATTAACTTAGTGGTTATTGCATTGCTAGTACAAAGCAGGGGCTGGGGGCAGAAAGATGTGCAAAAGAGATAAAAGAGCCTTCTCTCCTGGAGTGTAAGTTTCTAGATGGCACTTCTGTGAGGTACTGCACAGGTTTACAAGGAGCTTTTGGATTGGCATTTATAGTCCTAATGTCACAACACGGGCAGATCTAGAGATCACGGAAATGGTACCCTGCCTGCAGGAATCTGCATGTGGGTACTAGTTATCTCTCTTGCTTTTGCATAATTATGGGAGAGACTATAGATCTTCCTTGACTTATGATGGAGTTACACCCCATGAACCCATCATATAGTAAAAGTATGCAAGAAGAAAATGCATTTAATACACCTAACCTGCAGAAAACTATAGTTAAGCCTATCTTAAATGTGCTCCAAACACTTACATTAGCCTTCAGCTGGGCAGAGTTATCTAACACCAAGTTTTTTTATAATAAAAGGTTGAATAGATCCTGTAATTTATTAAATACTTTACTAAAAGTGGAAAACAGAATGGTCATATAAGCACAGAATGGTTGTAAGTATATCAGTTGTTTACCCTTATAATCATGTGGCCGACTGGGAGCTGCCCAGCATCACAAGAGAGTATCATACAGCATTATCATTAGCCCAGGAAAAAAATCAAAATTCAAAAGTTAAAGTATAATTTCTACTCAATGCATATCATTTTCATACCATCATGAAGTCAAAAAATCATAAGTGTAAGCATTGTAGGGTGAGGACCACCTGTACTCACCTGTCACTCTGAGTGAGGTTCAGTCAAATGAAAAGGAAGGACAGCAAAAGGAGAACGAGAGCCAGGGAGGGAATATACCCATATAGTGACAATTAAGAAATGAGAAAGACCTTACACAAGTGGAGTCACCATATCAAATAATTCATGTTCTATTTAACACATGTGAGGGATCTGATATACACAGAGATACTCTAGACAAGGTCTCTGCCTTTAAGGAGCTCAGAAACTGGTCAAGTTATAATTGAATATGCTCACCCTGGCAGACATACAGACCAAGCAAAGTGTTATCATGGCACACAGAATGGAAAGTCTCTTTTTAACTTGGGCAGGCAGATGGTAATAACAGAAAGTTATACATAAGGAGACTTGGAACAGAAGTCTAGGGGTTTTCAGGCAAAGACAAGCAAAGAACATTTCTATCTGAAGAAACTATACTACATGTAACAACATGTGCAAAGCACTACATACAAAGTGGCTAGTGAATACAAAAATGAGAATTTTAGTGACCTACATCCCTCCTTTTACTTAAACATCTGACCCCAGACAACTCTAGCTGTTAACAGCCTCATCAACGAGGAGTTAGATGGATTTGGTTGAAGTATAAGAGTGAGGCAGAGAATAAACAGCTAAATCTGGACACTAAAGTTAGTCCAGATTGTGTCACTCAAGAATGTGGACCTTATCTTTTATGCATCAGGACATTGCAGAAGGTACATAAGCTGCAAAGAAAAGATACTAGAACGGATTTGGGGCTATGATCCTAATAGCATCTTGTAAGACAGTGAGCTAAAGATTCAGTGTGGTGTAACCACTGCAGACACTGATGCAACTGTTTAAAAGAGAGAGATTTCCAAGAAAAAAGAAAGGTTGCATTTACGATAAAGAATAGATAGTGGGTCTTCAATCAATATTCATAGCCCACCTATTTTGTGCCAGACATTTTATAGTTTCTGGAGATTTAGCCAAACAATACAAACACCATCTCTGCCCCCATGCAACTTAGATTTTAATGATCTGAAAGCTGAGGAAACAGATGGCACATGATAGGTGCCCAATAAATATCACTGAATGAATAGATGCACTGAATTTATTCAAAGGAATAAAGAATAACTTCAAGTTAGAAGATTGACTGAATATCAAAACAGTTAACCCGGATCAGATACATGCTTGGCACAGTTATTGTCAACGAAGGATAAATAAAGATAAATAAATCCCTCTCTACTTTCATTCAGGACATCCCTCTTTAACTAAAAAGCCAAGGAGTATGTGCACGTTTGCATATGGGGGGATTAATAACTTAAAGAATTACATTGAAATTTTAGTGCCAAAGAAAAGCCATAGAATGTTCTCTGATGTGTCAAGATAGGGAGGAGGGCCACTGCATAATTTTCACAAAGAATTAGGATTAAATGAAGATTGAGATTATTATTAGAGAAGATACAGATGAGAAAAGTATGCACCAGATAGGAGAACTGTAGGATCAAAACACAGGAATGTGGGGAATAGCCAAATATATTCTTGGGGCAGGGAAAGGAAACTAGTCTGGGGGGAAGGTGAAACCAGGGAGGACTGAGGGATGCAGCTGAGAATGAAAGCAGGAGGCAAATTATAAAGGTGGGGTTGCCAAAAAAAAGATTTTTTTCATTCTAAACTTTGCTGAAATCCTTTGTTCTGTTATTTCCTAGGGAAATTGATATATAGTAGAACGTGTCCTGAAGGGAAGGTTAAAAAAAAATTTCCTTGACCTCTTAGGGCCCTTGGCTGGGTCTAAAATTTAAACCGTTAATGATCAATTCACAGGAGAAAAGCATACAAGTTCACGTTAATTTTACATGGGAAGGGAGCCTTCATAAGGGCATACAGACCTGAAGAAACAATTAAACCTGAGTGCTATTGTGTTAGGTTGATGTAGGATGAACAGTCATGGAAAGATATAGTAGAACAAAGAGTATGAGCTGCGGAATCATCACAAAGCCTCTTATAAGGATGTGAGTTTTCCCCTGATTGTTAACATTCAGCTGTTCACCTCTCTAAAGCCAAAATTCAAGAGGCAAGTATTGGTAGGAAGGAAAGATTGCTTTATGCAGGGGGCTGGCAGCATGGGGAGAAGGCAGACTCATGTCTGAAACCAACTCTAAAGATTCTACTTGGCCATGACAGCTTTCATAGGGAAAAGGGGGAAAGGATCTCAGTGGGTCAAGAGGATCACGAGGCAGGAGGCTGGGTTCTGCATCATTTTCTTTGTGTGCAGACTGGCTAACCCCTCGTGAGGTTTCTTCGGATGCTATCTTGCTTGCATGGTCTTCCTGTAGGATTGCTATGGGGGCTGCTGGGGGTAGAGAGCCAGTCATTCTGTAACTACTTAATTCTATATTCTTTCTTCTTTTAATCTAGGAAAGAATCAACAGGTTAGTAAAGGCATGGTGGGCATTCGGTGGATTATAAATCAGGAGTTAGGTTAAGCTGCCTAGTGATCTCATTCCTATAATTAGGTTATTTTAGGGTTAGAGGGGAACAGGAAATGGCAAACAGGAAATGGGCAAAAGAGCTGCTTTCATGATATAGGTATAGAGAAGTCACCTCTCATGGGAGGGTCTTATGACCCGCTTCAGAGGAGAACAGGAGAAGGTCAGAGATCTTCTTGCTTCTGCCATTTCCTCAAAGTCTTTCAGCTTCAAATATTCAACATGCCAAGGTGCCATATTTTGGGGGGTAGCGTGTTTTGAACCTAGTCATCCCTAAATTATGTTGCATCACTGCCTTCTTCTATTATTTGGCAACCACTACACCATTAATGTAGCTGAAATGTTATAGTCGCTCATTATTCTATTGCCAAACAAAATACTAGACTACTAAAGGCCCAGTTACATTTGATTTATAAACTATATTAGATTCCAGATATAAGCGATATGATATGGTACTTGTCTTTCTTTTTCTGACTTACTTCACTTAGTATAAGAGTCTCTAGTTCCATCCATGGTGCTGCAAATGGAAAAGTGACAGAACACTGTAAACCAACTATAATGGAAAAAAATAAAAGTCATTAAATAAAAAATAAACTATAGAAACATTTTTTTGTCTCTATGTCTCATGAAATATTTAGTACCTACTAGAACTAAAAATTGATCCATTTCTATCAGAAATTCTAATTGACAGGATATGCTATGTATTATATTTGATAAATCTCTTGACTCCTCCTAGAAATATGAAAGAAAATTGGACTCCGAGCAGTTCTTTTCCTTTAATTCTAGTGACTTCAAATGAGAAGTTGAAAATGTTTATATATCCTCTGTAGGAAAAGAAAATGATTTTCTCCATAGTCGTTATCACTTTTTAATAATTTGCACATGTTTCTGTTTAGATGCAAAGGCAAGGGAGAAAAAAAAGAAAACTAAAAAGAGGAAAAAAATCAGCTTGGCCATTTCGGAAGGAAGTGATTTTAAAATGGCAAGTATCATTTGTGATTACCAATTCCTCTTCTCAGCCCGGGCTAAGTATGTGAAGGGGTTAAGTCTCAAAGCTCCCTTCAGCCTTTTGCCCTAAGACTCCTATTTACTTTAATGGAAATCACTTTTCCAAGGCGCCATGCTGGGTTCGGAAACACAGGGTTAAAGGTCATCCTGCAACTCCAAGAATAATAAATTTGCAATTTGTACTTTCCTGACCTCTAGAAATATTTTTAGGTGTTTGAGGCCAAAGAAAACAAAGCAGTGCTTTGAAAGGACTGGGGAGCTATCAATTGATCAATTTAACCAGGATTATCTGATAATTGGCTAAATACATTATTATTGATGTGCAGAAGGAGGAAGATGTGCCAAGAAAACCCTAATGCCTAGGTCTAGATTTATCTGCTAATCCTTGAAGGAGGCAGTTTACTGAGCACATGAGTAATTGCTCTGCTAACAGATTTATTCTTCGTTTAAGCCCCATTTGGGGCTTAAATCCTTCCCTCTCTTTCCAGCAGTTCAAAACGTGGCCTGCATCCCACTGCCCAGGGTGTTGCACTTTGCAGTCTTTCCCAAGCATGTTCAGACCCCAATTTCTTTGATTTAACAAGCACAGCTATAATAAGATACTGGTACTCTAGCCGGATGTGCTTTATGTGAATGAACTTTCAAGGATTTTACATTTGACTGAACTACCTGGAGAGACCTGCGTCTTCTCTTTCACCATATTTTTGGCCAGCTTATTTTTAAATAGAACCCTAAGGATGATATGACTTAGTGGGAAGAGCCCAAGACTGGAACCCAGGAAACCAACCACTCTGTTCTCAATTACTTTTGTGACTTTGATTAATCTTGTTACTTTGTCTAACTCGTCTGGCCTCTCATTTCTTATGTGTGAGTCATGGAAATAGAGCTGAGAGTGCTTCCAGCTCAAACTAGCATAGAAAGAATGAAGCTGTTGATTTGCATTTTATGTTGAGCATGTAAACCCTACTCTTAGGATTTCTTATGATTTTTATTTCTATCCTTCCTGCTATAGACACATGCTGTGTCTACAACATGAATGCTACTTAAGGTTTCTTGGAATTTCCACTGGGAGAAGTAAGACAATGGCAGGGAGCAGGATGATTTTCACTCATCCAAAAAAAAAATCTATATAGAATTATCCCATAGCTATCAAACTATTCTGAAACCCCCACTAACTGTGTTAGCTCATTTTAAAAACAGGACCCTTTTCAATAAAAATGAGTTTCAAATCCAAACATCTAAGCCTCGGTGTGTGTAGTACATACACAGTCAAAACCAAGTTTATATCGTCTTCCCCTGTATTCTCTCAGATCAACAGTAACCTCTTTAAAACTGCAAAATAAATAATTCTATAAGTGATGACCCTTTCTTTTCATGGATTTCTTGAGCTACTCAGAAAGATTTCATGTAGGCAACACTCAATTGAAAGCCTCTTCATATTTATTTATTTATTTACTTATTTATAAGTCAGATTTATTAAATGTGGAATCACTAAAGCCATCTTTAAATCAGTCCTTGAGGCCAGATTTAGTTCCCTGATATGGAGAGATTTTTTTTCCAGCATATATCTTATTCATGAGCAAAGAGCCTTGAAAAGATTCACATGCATTTTGAGAAAAATCAACAACCAGTCAGACAATCTCCAGAAGAAAGAAACAATAATCATTCCAGACTCATTTAAAATACATTAGAGAATGCATTAGTTGTGGTATAGGCTGAGATCTTTAGGAAAAATGAGACAATAAATATGGTGGGTCGAAGAAAATAGAAATTTCTGTCTCTAATAACAAGGGCAACAGGAAGCTTCAGCAAAAGGCAAGCATGTGGTGAAGCAGCCAGGCATATGCAGGGAGCAGATAAAGGGGAACTTGTCAGAAGCCAAAGTTGAGGACATCATTAAAAAGGATTCTCTGTGCCGTGAGGTCATCTAAGGGCCTGTGTTCCTTTTGTCTTGTGGCTCTGCATTCATTAGCGGATTCCTCTTACCTGTACAGTCAATGCCAGCTTTCATTCCAGCCCATGTTTCTCCAGATGAAAAAAATGTGAAGTAAGCAGCTTCCTGATATAAAAGAGACTCAGGAGTTTCATACATCATTTCTGCTCACATCTTTTTAGCAAAAGCTTAGTTAATGGCCACTTCTCACTGCAAAGGACGCTGGAAAATGTAATCAGATTGGACACTAGGTGGTACACTTTTAGCCAAAGCTTTATCACTGCGAGAAGTGGAGAATGGACACAGGAACACGTAGCAGTCTCTGTTACAGAGATATGTCATGGTCCAATATTTCTAAAGATCCTTCCGTCAATAGGCATGGCATTTTACAGTCATTTCGTATGAACCCACTTCAGTCATCACAAAATCTTGGTAATAATGAAAATGTTCCAAACGCCAGTTTTATGTTTTATACCTTTGGTTAATGAAAAGTTCAGCTAAGGACAAATACTTAACTTGAAAACTTCCTTACCAATATGAAACATTTCAATTAAAAGAGGTTACCTTTTAGAATAGTTTCCCAAATCTTCTCCGTGTTACCAAATCCCTAATTTTTCTTGAATGCCTTTGGAATCTCAGATACACACACTAGCACATTTGGGAATTGAGACTGATACGCCCCACTCTAACCGGGCAGAGTTAGATATACCCCAACAATCCGAGATGTATCCTTAAAACAGAAAAGATCCTAGCTCTAAGGATTAATTACTTTCTTTCTCTTAGCACCCATGTCTCTCTCTATTGCCCTTCTTTTCCCTCGAAGCAATCTCTATTTATATTCTATAACCCAAATCATAGAGAGAGATAAGTTTATACAGCTAACATTCAGCAAAGCATGATAACTGGCTAAGTTATAGAGACACTGGCCCTGGGTTCGAAGTAACTTCCAGAATAATTCAGGGTCCCTTCCGGATAAACACCAGCCAACAGCAGAATCCTTGAACAGTTTCACCTGGAAAGAGAAGTTGAACTTTTCAGGTGTTTTAGTGAATAAAATTAATACCATAATTTATCTAACGTACCACTGATTTTCAAGACAGAAAACAAATGCTGCTGTTGCAGATACAATTCTATTTGACAGAAGATAGAGTGTGAAAAAGTAGGGCATTGTAAAATAATGACATAATAAACATTATGAATAATAATAAACATGATAACATGCAGGTGTTAAGTACTTCCTACGTGGCAGAGCTTATTCTATGTGATTTGCATGAATTAAATCATTTGTAACTATAATAATTATATATAAACACAAAATATTTAATATAACAAATTCAGAAATATCACTTATTATATCTCTAGTAGCTAATCATTCATGCTTAAAAAAAAAAGTATGGAAGCCCACTACCTCACATAAAATACCGTTAATTTTTTGTTTTACATTGAATCAATTTCTTTCTTCTTTTTCACCAGATTTATTGAGATATAATTGACATATAGCACTGCATTGGTTTCAGGCTATGTTACAAATTAAATTATACGATATATATATATCATATGTATTTGCAAATGATGTCTCACAGTGAGTTTAGTTATCCATCACCTCACATGGTTGACTTTTTTTTCTCATGATAACTTTTACATTTATTCTCTTAGCAACTTACAAATATACAACACAGTATTGTTAGCTGTAGTCACCATGATGTACATTATTTCCAGAACTTATTTATTTTGAAACTGGAAGTTTGAACCTTTGACCATCTCCCATTTCTTCCAAACCTCCTCCACCCCCACTTCTGGCAAACACCAAACTGCTCTGTTTCAATTGTTGTTGGTTTTTTCTTAGACCCCATGTATTAATTAGCCATATAGTATTTGTCTTTACTGTCTGACTTAAATTACATAGCAAAAAGCCCTCAGGATCCATCCACATTGTTGCAAATGGGAGGATTTCCTTCACACACACACACACACACACACACACACACACACACACACACACACACACATATAATAAAATTATATATAATGTATATAATAAAATATATATATATAGTAAAATTTTTTAGCCATTCACCTACTGATGGGTGTTATGGTTATTTCCCTATCTTGGCTATTGTGAATAATGCTGTAAGAACATGGGGGTGCAGAAGATCTATCTTCCAGACAGTGATTTTTTTTCTTTCTCCTTTGAATAAATACCCAGAAATAGCATTGCTGGATTATCTGGTAATTCTATTCGTAATTTTTTGAGGAACCACCATATTTTTTACATTGTAACTGTATCAATTTCCATTGTCATCAACAGTACCCAAACATTCCCTTTCCTCCATATCCTTTCCAACCTTTGCTATCTCGACTTTTTAATGACAGCTGTTTCTACCCAGTTGAGGTGATGTCACTGTGGTTTTGATTTGCCTTTTCCCTCATGCTTAGTGGTATGAGCACCTTCTCCCGTGCCCGTTAGCTTTTTGGATGTCTCTATTAGGTTCCTCTGCCCATTTTTAAATCAGAATGTTTTGGTTTGGAGGGTTTTTTGTTTGTTTTTGTTTGTTTATTGCTATTAAGTAGTATAAATTCTTTATATATTTGGGTATTAAATCCTTAGCAGATATATGGTTTGCAGATATTATCTCCCATTCTACATGTTGCCTTTTCTTTGTGTTAATGATGTCCTTTGCTGTGAAGCTTTTTTTTTTTTTTAATTTGATATAGTCCCACTTGTTTATTTTTGCTTCTGTTGTGTTAGTTTTTGGGGCCTATCCAAAAAAATCATTGCCAAGACCAATGTCAATGAGTTACCTCCTATGTTTTCTTTTAAAACCATTTTTTTCATATTTTTATTGAGCTATAGTTGACTTATTATATGTTTGAAATGTACAATATAGCAATTCAAAAAATGTAAAGGTTATACTCCATTTATAGTTATTATAAAATTCTGGTTATATTCCTTGAGTTGTACAATATATCATGATAGATTTTTTTTTTATTTTATACACAGTAGTTTGTATCTTTTAACGTCCTACTCCTATCTTGCTCTTCCCAACTTCCCTTTGTCTACTGGTAATCATTAGTTTGTTCTGTATATTTGTGAGTCTTTTTCTGTTCTGTTATATCCATTAGTTTGTTTGTTTTTTTAGACTCCACATAAAGGTGATAAAATACAATATTTGTATTTTTCTGACATTTCACTAAGCATAATACCCTTTCAAGTCCATCCGTGTTGTTACAAATAACAAGTTTTCATTCTTTTTTTTGCATAGTAATATTCCATTGTATATATACACCACATTTCCTTATCCACTCATCTGTTGATAGATACTTAGGTTGCTTCCATATCTTGGCTATTATAAATGAGACTGCTAGAAATATCAGGGTGTGTGTCTCTTTTTGATTTTTTTTTTTTCATTTTCTTCAGATGTTTACCCAGGACTGAAATTCCTGGCCCATTCATTTTTGAAGGCCTTATTTCTCAGATAATTTTTCCTTGAGCTAAATAAGAATCCCCACCAATAATTTTTCTTCAGTGACCCTAGTTGTATTACTCTTTCTTATAATGAAGTATCTGGAGTGAAATGCTTAACATCTGCCATCATGATACTATGTATATTCTTTCTATGATAACCCTCCATAGGCTCTAGAAACGTGACTCCAAGAACACGGCAGCCCAATGATTTTGATTATTTTTTGGTCCTCCTCTATTGAGAATCTACTAAAACCTCCAGTTGAATCCCAATGCTGGGTTTATAGCCTTATTATAGGATACATGAAAGACCAATCATGTTCAGGGGTTCTCCTACAGCTCTATCACTGAACTGGATGCCACAAGGACACAAACTGTATCCTTCATGACACCTCATCTTTCAAGTTGCTTGAGTTGTAGAGGCTACACTTCATCCACCATCTTGATAGACATAAAATATATTTTATAACCTATGTGAATTAGAGGTGAAAAAATAGAGAAGTGTTTATTACCTGTGATTGTCCATTTCATAGCAGCAAAAGATTAAAAAATACAACATAACTTTGAAACTAGAGAATTATAAGATGACTTTTGAATTGGTTAGGAGAAATTTACATATGCAGATCCAGAGGTACCAGGAGGCTTGCAAGTGTTTTTCTTAAATCACTCTCATATGAGGTATCTCAGGATAAAGGGGAAAATAATTTACCTATGCTTCGGAGCATCTGAAAGTGAGAAAGTAGAAAAACTTAGCATTAGGATATATATATTCATTTGTCCTAACAAGTATGACCCAAATTATGACATCTTTTCCTTAGCCTCAATGTCCTTTCTTATGATCAGCAAAATAACTCTGCTCTGTGCCTGACAGTTTCACAGCTAGTTAATGACTCATTAAGATTTTACCATTTTGGTGACTTGTTATTGAACCCAGCCTCCTCAGGAGGCTGGTCCAGCGATTACAAGAGTAACTAGCAAATGCTTAATCACCCACTTTATTATCTTCCAATTAATAATAAATACCAGGAGATAAAGTATATAATTACAATGCCAGTTTAATGGTGGCATAAGAACTTAAAGTTTGCAATATTGGAATACTAATTTAATTTGAACAGCATCACATTAGTACTTGGGACAACAGCTGTGTAAAGGCATGAGAGAATATAAATCTTTCTATTTCAAGCCATAAAAACTCATTGAGAAATCCTCTTCATGGGCTCCAGAACCTTCTAAATAGTAGCATTTGTTTAAATAAACTGTTTTACTATATCATGTCAAATGGTTATTGTTACAATGTCTGTCTCACTATGTCAGACATATAGGGATTCCAAACAAGGATTATCCCTCTGAAAATGTCAATTTACCTGTTTAGTTATCTCAGTCTTCTGATTATTAATGCAGATAGTAAGAAGACTGAATTTTGAATAAATGTTCATTATTTTTTCTACTGTCTTTGGCAATAAGGCAGTATCACGTTCACCTTTCTTTCAACAAAACGTATTGTTTTGTTTAAACAGACTAATTGTCTGTTTAAACATGAAGGACTCTGTAATCAAAGAACTGAAATGGGTTGGGACCTGGGACCTGGGGCTCTTTTCTGCAGTGGCTGCAGTACTTGCACCTGGATAAACATCTTCTTGATCAACAAAATACAACAACAACAACATCAACAAAAATACAAAAAAAAAAAAAAAATAACTGTGTGCATGCACAGTTGAGGCAAATTATGGACAAAAAAGATGAAAAAAATAAAAAAATAAAACCCAGCTGCCACTTCTGCAGAGCTCAGAGCAAAATCAGAGTGTTGGGAGCGAAAGCAGGGTACTATACTACACACACACCTGCATGCAACACCACCAAAGGGATGGGCAAACCACATAAGCCACCCTTCTGGCCTGACCTCTGGACCCTCCCCTCCCCTCACCTCATATAAGGAACCAGCTCACCCCCACTTCAGAGAGCAGGAGAGCAAAGGAAGCTCACCGGTTTTCACTCCCTCTGCTGCAGCAGGGTTCCCAAATAAAGCCTTTCCTGAACTTACCAATTTCTATTGATTAAGGAAGGCCAAGAACCCTGGCTGGTGGTAGAATCCCCTGATTATTGGTCAGGTATCCTTCTGGAAAAACAGCAAGTATTTTCTTGATTATCTACTATGTGTCAGGCACTAGTCCTTAGCACTATCTTATGTATGTATATATTACACACATAATATATGACATTCACCTATGAGACATACCTCCAATTTGCAGTACCCTGAAATGTCACTGTAGCTCCATTTTTCTCTGGCATTCAAGGAATAATATTAAGATGTAACTGATTATTGTTACTATACAAATAATACTGAATACCAAGATTACTCTAATTTATATGACATGAATATTGGTTACTTAAAAGAATACTAATGACAAATTGAACGTAACACTCCAAGACTTACTAGTATGTCGAACACTTGCTCAGAGCCAAAGTTTTCCAAGTCCTACAAGTCCAAATGAACTTCACTTGGTCACTGTATATGTACTATTTCTGTGGCTCACATTCCTGCTTCTGAGACTTTTTGTCAAAGTCACTCTTTCTAAAAACTCATGCTCTTTGTGCCAAGAATTGAATGGCTATTTAACCTTCCAATCCCAATTAAAATCTCTTACTTTTCCTAATCCTACCCAATCATTTCTTCGAGTAATGATCTGTTCATTCACTGAGTTCCATTTTAAGTATTTATTGTGCATTACACATTATGCTCTATCTGTCCATGTGTTTTGTATCAGCCAGCATTATTTTAATTAGCTTAATAAGGTTTTAATTATTGCTCTATCGCAAAGCTAACCTCACTTTTCAATTATCACGATGGAGGGGATACATATATCTTACACTTCTTTCTTAGAACATAGCACAACTTAAAAATATGGAGCACGCAAATAAGTGCTGATAGGTTGATTTATGTTGATGATGATGTCCTATAACCATTCATGTTTATATGTCTAAAAGGCAAATTAAAGGTAGGAATCCCAGTATCACCTGGGAGTCTATTAGAAATGCAGAATTTTGGAAATCATCCAAGACCTGACTGAATTAGTTTTTTTTTTTAAAGATCCCCCCCCCCAGGTGATTCATATACATATTAAGTTAATGGAGCATTGAGAAAACTAAAGCCACAATTTTTGAATTTCCAGTATTCATAATATAAAGAATATTTAGTATTTAGGAAATAAAATATTTATCATATTTAATTAATGGTATTATTCAAAAATAGCACTTTACCAGGAAAAAAAAAACAGAAATCACAGAGAAAAAGATTATTTCCTATTATTAATTTCATATTTTAAATGGTACTAAATGGCTAATATCAATATTATACGTTCACTATTTAACATAAATGTTCCAACATGTTCTTTTTATGATGAGGAGAATAATGTCTAAAAATAGTAAGTGACTTGTAAAAAAGGTACAAAGCCAGTTTGGAATGTATCTAGTTATTCTGTTTCATTTTATTTAATGCACCTTGGATGTCTATAAGGTAAATGTTACTAATAACTCCATCTTAATGACAAAGAAACTAATGCTTAAAAGTGGCAAGAAACTTCCTTTAAATCACAGAACAAATAGACAGATATTCACATATCCGTCGCTGTTCTTCAAGACCATGCTCTTATTCATGCTGTTCTATGATCACAATAACCCACAGCATACATTTATTTCCAAAGATATGAAAGAGAGAAAAACCATAGCAGCTATAAGGGTGTTAAAATATGTTTAACTAGGAAAAAAAGAAAACAAGATGGAAGGTAGTATGTGTTGATGCTTGGAAAAGAGGCAGGCTTCATTTCACAGGGTAAGTTATAGATTTTAATTTTTCTCAAAATATACTAAATGATTTTAATTTTATGTTTGGACAGAACACTAGCAGCATTATAGAGAACATATTGGAAAGGAAAGAAGAATGGATGCAAGGAGACTAGCTGGGAACTCTAAGTAAGGATTAATGGCACCTTGGACTAGGTGGTTTGGCATTAAAAGGACAGAGATAAGCAACTGAATTTGAAGACTAGAAGTTAATAGGAATTGGAGGTAGGCTTAGTATATTAAGTAAAGGTAAAAAGGCAAAAAGAAGTCTTGAAGAATAGTTTTAGGTCCCAGGTTTACTGTTTGGATGGATGAAGGTCTCTTTCACTTTCTACAACAAAAAGGGCTAAAAGAATAATGGGTAATAAACTCTGAGATAACAAGATGTTTGAGGTACATTTGAACAATTAAAGTTCAGAAGATACTTAGAAATATAGGTCAGGGATTTATAGAAAGCTTTGATCTCAAGACACTAGGTTGTGAATTATTTGTGTACAAAATGGTACTCTTAAGATTGAGTGTTGAGTAATGCCAACACTAATAAACCTGCAACAGAGATAGAGAAGCAGCAGCCATAGATGGAGGAAAGTCAGGAGAATGTGTTACCTTATGATCCAATAGAAAAGTAGCCCTTTAAATAAGGAAAGCTTGTGTAAAGCAAGTAGTAAAATATGTCTGTTGGTTTGAATAAGAGGGGGTATTGGTGATTGTGAACCATTCTGGTGGAACATTGGGACCAGAAACCAGACTTGAATGGGTTTTATAGTAAATGAGATGTGGGTAAACTGAGCTATAAACACAGAAAATTCCTCCTGGAAGAGTACTGATGAAGAAGAGAAAAGGTACAGAAGTAGGTAGGATATTTGAAATAAAAGAGAAATTGCTTTGTTTGATTGCATAGTTTAAGATGGGAAACATTTGAGGATTTATAAATACCTATGGTAAGGATTCAGTCAAGACCAAGAATGTTAGAATATACACAGGATAGAAAGAAAAATTGTTTTTAATGATTCCAGAAAATAAGAAAGGCATAGGAAACCAAGTATAGGTTTCTTTGGATCATTTCATTCTACCTTAAATGCTACACGTTGCCACAACAATGTCTGTTAGCATGATATTTCTTGTAAAATAATTTGATTAAGCTTCAATCACCTCTGTAGTTGTTGGTGACCCAAATTTATAAATAGAAGATATTCGTTACAACTTTTCAATGCACCAGGTTACACATACACATGCAGACAAGCACACATGGCCCACATACAATTTTTTTAATTTTAGAGAGGTTTTTAAAAGAAGACCAAAGTTAATGCAATTGCCAAGATATGAAAGCAACCTAAGTATCCACTAACATATGAATGGATAAAGATCTGAGATATATATATATACACAAACACACATATACACATGTAATGGAATACTACTCAGCAATAAAAAAGAATGAACATAGATGGACTTGGAGGGCATTATGCTAAGTGAAATAAGACAAAGACAAATATGGTTTAATGTTTCTTATACTTGGAATCTAAAAAATACAATAAATTAGTGTATATAACAAAAAAGAAACAGACACACAGATGCAGATAAAAATCTAGTAGTTACCAGTGGTGGTGGTGGAGCAATATAAGGGTGAGAGGAGTAGCTGGTACAAACTCTTGGGAACAAGATAGGCTCAAGGGAGTACTATACAACACAAGCAATATAGACAATATATATATATTTTTTGTCTTTTTGCCTTTTCTAGGGCCTCCCCCTTGGCATATGGACGTTTCCAGGCTAGGGGTCCAATCGGATCTGTGGCCGCCGGCCTACGCCACAGCCACAGCAACGTGGGATCCGAGCCGCATCTGCAACCTACACCACAGCTCAGGGCAACGCCAGATCCTTAACCCACTGAGCAAGGTCAGGGACCGAACCCACAACCTCGTGGGGGTTGGATTCATTAACCTCTGAGCCATGATGGGAACGCCTAGACAACATTTTTTAATAACTGTAAATGGAAGGCAAACTTTAAAAATTAAAGTTAAAAAAATAAACTTGTAGATACTCCTAGAACTATGGGCCATCAAAACCAGAACTGTGCTTTTACACAGTAAAAACTCAGCAAATATTCATTTAATAGATGAATAAATACATAAATTTCAGGGGTTTTTTATGCCCTGGAAAGGTGGCACTAGGTGATTAAACAATTCTTCTCTTTTAATGGAATCAGGAAAATTGTTCCAAATTACCTCTTTGGCAAAGTCACTCATAATACTCTCCAAGAGGAAGTACAGAACGTGGAGAGGTGATTCATCTGTTAACATATGGTGCAATACATTTTAATTTTTGCATATGGGATTCTTCTGCAAGTAACAGAAATATAGTAAACTTCAAAAAGAAAGGAATGAGTTTCCCAATAATGACACATTCTTCGGTGTGAACAGACATGCTTATGGATTTTCCTTACTCCACAAAATGAAGCAGAGTTACAAAGTCTATCTTGAGGCATTTAAGAGAGGAAAATTAAAATATTCTATTTATAATTTTTGGATTTGGGGTACATTTTTTGGAAGGTCTCAGAAATATATCTTTTTTTTCTATCCTATTAAAATCATACTGCTTTTTTTATATCTGAAGCACAGCCAATAGCCTAAAACGATGGTGGTTTTCTATAGTGAGAGCTGATTGTTCAGTTTATCACATCTAGGGCCTTTGGAAAGCTAAATTATCAATTTCCTCTTCTTTTTATATCATATGATCATTGGACACCCCCCCTTTACTGTGTACTTTCATTTTCCTTTAAACTTTCCAATAATCTATGATTACAAGGTTATTTATGTGTACACAAGGAGCCCTTTGTTCAACAGTCATCTTTTCTCGCCAGCCTGATTTAGTTAGTGGTTGCAGTATCATAGTATATCACCATGGAGATAACTATAATGTGACAAATATTGGAACAAATCAAATGGGAAGAGCATGATTAGAAAGCCGAAGTAATTTTGTTTTTTGAATGAACAGCCTCACAGTTATCAACATTACTTCTTTAAATATTTCCTTTATAATTGTAATAAAAAACTGAAAGTTGACATGTTAAGAGGATATTTGAACGTCTTAACCTTGAATTGATGAAAAAGAATATACAGAAGAGAAAAGACCTGGGTTTCAGCGTTGGCTCCACCATTTACTAGATTTCCCAGTATTGTAACTTTCATAAAATCTTTTTATATATGAAAATGAGATTAATCTCCCTGAAAGATCATATGCATATATCACAAAACTATAATTCTCATAAAATACTGCATTCTGTGGGTTATACTTCTAGGATGAGAGATTAAAAAAAAAAAAACTATAATTATCCATCCTCTCATCCTCTCTCTATTTCCTGCCATGGAGATGGTAAACTCCTATCAGCCTAAGTTCTTGAGTGACCTCAAGGATCAGGCCATCACTGTACTTGTCAAACTATCACCAGACACATAGGATGAGTAAGAAGCATACCTTTGTTACATCATCACTGAAATTTTAAACTTATTTTTTGTTATTATTTTTTTTAATTCATCCTTAGTTTCTAGACGCTAGGAAACAAAGTGGACTTGACTGAAGAAGCTGGCAAAATAGATTAGGTTCTAAAGGCCAAAATATTCCAGAATATTCTATCTGGTATTGTGGTGAGATTGGCTCATGCTAAGTCTTTCAAAAGGACTTGAGAGTTCTATATGCCACATCTGGAAGGGAAGAAGGGAGGTGATAAACAGGAAATGGGTGCGAAGTGCCTCCAGTCTAGCAGACTCTGTATGCAACAGAGGAAGTGGGAGCTTTTGTTCTGCATAATTTTGCGAGAGTCAGTCTCTGAAATTTATGCTTCAGAACCTAAAGATTGGCTTAAAGGGCAAGTTGCAGCGAGACAGTGAAGCATATGTGGGAGGGGTGAGATGTGGGCAGAATTAGAGAATTTTCAAATCTTGCATTCTAGAATCAGATAAACCTGTTTAGATAATTGAAGTGATTATCAGCTGCATAATTTAGGGCAAGTTATTTAATCTCTTTTAGACTTAGTTTCCTCATGTAAAATATAGGTATTTAATAATAATCCTTATGTGATGTTTAAATTAGATAAACACAACCTGCTAGGTACCGTGTCTGTGTGTCTGGCATATACCAACTAAATAAACATAAGCATTATTATTATAGAAAAGAAAACAGCATGAGATGGAGCAATATGTAAAAGCAGACATTTTCATGAAATAGCCTTATAAGATTTCATCAAACACCTTTATGAGAGTAATAATTGAATTAGAAAATATTTAAAAGAGGAGGCAGAATGACTCTGGTAATTAATGGAATAAATTCAAAAAGAATTCAGCAGTAATTGTATTTGGTATTTAAATATAAATCATCTTTCAATTACTTTGACTTCTCACTAATTGCCCTCTGGTCTGTGTAAAGTATTATAAATCTCAAGAGTTCCAATGACTCATATTATGGAAAGAAACTTAGGATCTGATCTGGATTTAAATGGTTCCTAAACTATGTATCTGCACAGAGACATCAACCAAACGCCTGTTTAACTAGACTGGTCAGGGAATACAGTGTTGTGGTTGATTGAATATTTAGGTTAATAGGTAATTAAAGTATATTTATATATACCATGAGCTAGCTGCATATTTCAACACTTCATACTAAATCTAAGGTGAAAAATTAATTTTTGAAGGTTTATCGGTCATTTGAAGTTCTTTCTCTACCTCATACTCTCTACACAAATGTCACTCATTCCTTACCTTATTTAGACCATTTTAAAACTGAGCTAACAGGAGTTCCTGTCGTGGCTCAGAAGTTAAGGACATGATTTGGTTTCTGTGAGGGTGATTGTTGGATCCCTGATCTAACTCAGTGGAATAAGGATCTGGTGTTGCCACAAGCTGGGGCCTAGGTGGCTTAGATCTGTTGCCGTGGCTGTGGCATAGCCCTCAGCTGCAAATCGGATTTGTCCCCTAGCCAGAGAACTTCCATATGCTGCAGGTAAAGCTATAAAAAGGAAAAAAAAAAAGGAAAAAAAAAAACTGAGCTAACATAGGCTTAATTGATTTGTTCCCTGTAACTCAGTCTCATGGTTTGTTCAGAAATTCTCCACCACTGCTTTGATATAATAAAACATATCCTCTGCATTAAACTTGGGTTGCTCAGCACTCTTGCAGGAAAAAAAGATACTAGAAAGAATAGCTTTTAGAGAATATTGATGGTATGAAATCTTGAATGTACTCTCAATTTTACTAATTATTTTATTTTAATAGTAATAATTCATAATGTTTATTATTGTTATTATTATTACTATTTCTATTATTATTTTACAAGAGAAAATTTCTTCTCCATTCTTCTCCATAGAGATTCCAAATATGCAGTATTTCCTCAAGCCCCCTGCAGCTTCCTTGCACCATTTCTCTCAAACAGTCAAATAGTTTTGCTTCATTTGTTTTTTTACAGAGGAAGTGGATATTATGTGACACAAACACATATCACCTCCTAAACCCACCTATACATTTACCTGCAACTGCCCAGTTCTTATACTCTCATAGCTGTCTTAGCTGGAGAGCTAACCTTCTTATTTACTCACATAATTCATTTTCAGGCAGTGTAATTTTCCATGTTTGTCCATAGTCTCAATAAGGCAAGTTACTATTTACAGGTGTGACACAAACACCTTAGGCATTGTTTAGTATATTTTTTCCTAATAGATTCCCAGCTAGATTCCTCATATTGTTCTAGGTTTCCAACTTTATTTCCCTGTCCTTACATCATATTGAGAAAAGGCTAAAAAAAAATAAATAAAATAAATAAAATTTTTTAAAAAATCACTTTTTTTTCTTTTCCTGATGAGCCTAAAGTTTTATAATGCCTTAATCCAATTAGGTTATGTTTATTGTGAAAGGATAAATGATTATTGCATGAGGTGGAGCAATATGTAAAAGCAGACATTAATGTAAATTATTGGAACTATGTATATTATATACGTAGTTATAAAAATATATTAGCATATGTAAGTATTTATAATAGGAGTTATTCTCTGTCCTTGTAAAGGGGTTGAATATGTTCAGTGTGTTTGTGAAAGAAAGATGAAGAAAGAAAAGAAAAGAGAAGAAAAGCAAAGAAAAGGCAGGAAGGAAGGAGGAAGGGATGCATACAGGTAGAGAAGGAAGGAAGAATAGAGGAAAAAAAGGAAGGCGAGAAAATGTATTTTCTTAGCAACATTATTTGCAGTTACATGATGATCTTTCATGTCCTTCTTTTTTAGCAAATGGGGAACAGTTTCTAATATACAGATTTGTTAAACTTTTGTTAAAAGTGAATTTTTAAAATAACACATACCTTTCTTGGAGTCCCCACCACGGCACAGTGGGTTAAGGATCCCACGATGTCTCTGCAATGCCTCGGGTCACTGTGCAAGCACAGGATGGATCTCCAGCCCAGAGCAATGGGTTAAAGAATTCTGCTGGGGCATAGGTTGCAGCTGGTGCACAGATTCGATCCCTGGATCCCTGGCCCAGGAACTTCCATATGCTGTGGAAGCAGGAAGAAAAAAAAAAAAAAAAAAAAAAAAAGACCTATACCTTTCTAAATAATTTCATCATATGTCGATTATTTAGATATATTTTGTATAAAACTAAACAGTGTTTTCACTACATAAATATTTCTCAATCACATACAAAATTACACAATAATAAATATATGAATTTTTGCTGCTTATGTATCAAACAACAGCAACAACTCTTTTTGGATCAAATGCTCATTTAATCTTAACTGTTAGTAAATGCCAAAATAAAAAAACAGTATTGGATTTAGGAAGAGAAACATTTGCAGTTTCTAAGGATTTATTCATCTCAAAAAAACTGGTAAATCTGATTTTGATATTTTGGAGGTCAAAAAATTGACAAGCTTCTTTTCGATGGAATAGTACTCATTATTTGTGAGAATATTGATACAGGAAATTTATTTAAGAGATATGCAATGGTTAAAATTATAGCAGAAAAATTATGTAATTACTCGAAAAGTTTAGTTAGAGTTCTTATTTTCATGGCTAATCTGGCCTATTTATGTAGGGGAAATATATTGGACAGTGTGGGCAAAGAAGTCCATTTCTCCTTATCGTTAATTCATACCAAATACTTCATTCTACAATATGTGGTTTTATTTGGATTTACATTAAGCATCTCCTGGCATTTTCACTTTATGCAAAAGATCAGAAAATTTGTACAATCCCTATTACTTACACCCTGGGGTGCAACCAAGAGAGACTGGTTTCCATCTTTATCTTTTGAAAATAATGAAGTGAAGATCTTTTGAATTCTAAAAGGGAAATGCTGTTTTAAAACCTCATCAATTTGAAGTCCCCAAACCCTTCTTATGGATGAATATGAAAGACAGTGTTATGAAACAAGATTCTTAAACTGAAGTCATTTTTGTTACTTATTTTCTGGTGGGTGTTAAGAGAACCACCAGAATCCTACCTCAGGATTGTTTTTCAGCTGCTGAGGGTGCTGCCTGCTAATGTGTCACTTCTGAATCCCTTATTGGGAAAGCGCTCCTCATTCATGAACTGATTGATGAAACAATACGAAAGCCCAAGCCCTTGCTTGATGGAGGGCAGCTCTATAAGACAATACCTATTCCCAAGGTCCCCATAGGAAGAATTGAAGTCACTGCTACAAATGCGTGTAATTCAACTTTTTACTCTCCCAAATCCTGCTTTCCTCACTCCCTCACATGGTTATTCCAGAAATAACGCCTTAATATCTTTCCAGTAAACCTACCGCATACAAATCTCAGGGTCTCAATGTGTGTGTACCTGGGCAATCTACAATTTGGTGCCCCAAGTTGTTAAGAAGCTAGCTCTAAAATGAAAATGTGAAGCTGGTTGTTAATTAGGAAAATGAATTGTGAAAACTTTTATTGATGGTGAACTTGGATGGGACTGTGAAAGAAAGTGCAAAACTAGGTTTAATATCTCAGGAAATTGAGAAGTGCTAAAAAGAAGTAACCACAAGGACCATGTAGCTGTTGCTGGGGCACTTGATACATTAGAGAAAGACAATAAAAGATCTAGGGTGTTGAGTCAACTTAAACTTTTGGTCTTCCATTGCAGAAGAGGCTCCTTAGCAAAAAATGAAAAATATTTTTTGCCTTTTTTTTTTTTTAAGGGTCACACCCACGGTTTATGAAAGTTCCCAGGATAGGGGTCATTTTGGAGCTACAGCTGCTGGCCTACACTACAGCCACAGAAATGCCAGATCCAAGCCACATCTGCAACCTATACCACAGCTCATGGCAATGCCAGATCCTTAACCTACTGATTGAGGCCAGGGATAGAACCCGCATCCTCATGGATACTAATCAGATTCGTTTCTGCTGCACCACAATGGGGAGCTCCCCAAATGAAGATATTTTTAATCTCCTTTTCCCAAAAGAACTAAAAAGCTCTAGAACAGGACCAAGACTTATATATCAGAGTAGAAGAGTTACAGGAATTGAATTCTCAACCTCTGAAAATTAGCTACCTTGAGGTCAGAGATCTGACTGGGAAGCAATGGGGATCTGAAACATTAAGTGGAGACATCGGAATGAAAACAATGAAAAAACTCTTAAATCCTCTGTTTCTCTTAAATCTTCTGGGACTGTCCTAAAGATGATTAATCTGGTGGTATTCTGGTAAATGTTTAACCACCAAAATCAAACAAACAAATGAGCAAAACCCTAATCTGTAGCATTTGCTGATTTTCGCAGAGTAAATACTCACACTTTGATTGATTCCAAGCTACCAACAGTTTAACAACTGGCTCACAAAATTCCTGGATTTTTTTTTTTTTTTTTTTGGCAGAGTGCACCTGTGGTACATGGAAGGTCCAAACCAGGAGGCAAACCCATGCCACAGCAGCAGTGACCTCCAAAATTCCTGGAATGTTTAACAACTATTTCTCATTAGCTGGAGCAAGCCAGCTCCAGTACAACACAGACCCAGGTACTCTGTGTCTCCCCCTGGCCACCAGAAAACAACAAAACCCACAAACAAATAAAACCCCACAAAACTAGAACACAACACCACGCTAAGTCATAGTCTAACCTGACTGGAGAAGTGCTTGGTTAAAAGAGGAAAGAACTTTATCCTGAAGAAACTGCACCATTTTGACAGTATGTACAGTCAAGCCCAGAGACGGACACAATGGGATTGACTGAATATGCCGTGACTAAGGGACTGCATCTCAGGAGGTCAGAACCCAGGGAGATAGACCAGAACACAAAGTTGGATAAAGAAGAGTGTACTGATCTGAGACTGCTCTCCAGTGATACATACGTTAACATTCTGGAAAGGATCTTGAAAGATGGTGCCGGAGTTCCCGTCGTGGCGCAGTGGTTAACGAATCTAACTAGGAACCCTGAGGTTGCAGGTTCGGTCCCTGCCTTTGCTCAGTGGGTTAACGATCTGGCGTTGCCATGAACTGTGGTGTAGGTCGCAGACGCGGCTCGGATCCCACATTGCTGTGGCTCTGGCATAGGCCGGTGGCTGCAGCTCCGATTCAACCCCTAGCCTGGGAACCTCCATATGCTGAGGGAGTGGCCCAAGAAATAGCAAAAAAAAAAAAGACAAAAAAAAAAAAAGAAAAGAAAGATGGTGCCAACACATTGCTGGCATGGTCTTTGAGGTTTAGAGAAAGCAAAGACGAACACAAAGTGAAATAAGAATTCCAGAACTGTCATGACAGACAGGGGAAGAAGGGATCAAAAGACTCAGAGGCCTGGAAATACCATACTTATCAAAATACACACAGCAAATGATTGTATTCTGTGAAAGGATTTGGAAGGATCCAGAAGACACCCTGTTTACTGAAGTGATAGAAGTGCAGTGGTGACAGGGGCATGAGTGTTTTTGATCAGTGGCTCTTCTCTGGAGGCCAGGGCTGATGACAAGAGATGTTGCTGCAGGAGTGGTACTCCCCTGATAGGATTGGGGATCATGGGATGTCAAAATAATAGAAGTCAGGTTGGGGCTTAACTGGCAGAAGCAAAGTTAGTGTAATTACCAAAATAAATAGCAAGGGTAGAATGGAAGCCAGAATATCAGATCTATATAAAATGAAATGTTTTACAGAAAGTGTGTCAAGTGCAATGGAAGCCTTGATAAGATATGCACTTGAGGGCTGGGACTTGCATTGATAAATATTAAGTGTTTCTGTCATATCAGGAAATGTTTTCTGGTCCACTGGTCTGGGACATTACAGAGAATCCTCTTTAAAATTAAGTACAATGCTTAGTAGACCTCTTCACATTCTCCAGGTACCAGATTCTACCCTTTGGAATCTTGCCAAATCCATATCCTAAGTGATATAAATGACTGCCTGGTTTTAAGTGTGAATAGGGCTCTGAAACATACTCAGACTGTGATGCAGGACACTCTGCCTTGTGGACCATATGGCTTGGCCTTCTGCATAGTATTAAAGATATTTTTTTTTTACAGGGAAACATCAAGTGGAATTTATGACAAGAACTCATAGAAGAATCACAGCATAAACTTGTAGGATTCTGGAACAGGACAATACAACCTGTAACAGATCATTTCACACCATACAGAAAATACCTTTAAACAGTAACTGGGCTCTGATGGACATGGAGTGTCTGGCCATTAGTTATCAAGAGCCATGAAGCCAGAATGCCCATCATGAAATGATTCTTTCAGACCCACTAAATCATAAGTTTGAGCAAGTCCACTAGTATCCTTCAGAAAATGGAAGGAGTACACCTGGGATTATGAGTAAATACAGCCAGAGAACACAAATACATTGCATGACTAGGTAGCTTGAACTCCCATGTTATCCACCACAGCTATACCTGTGTCTCTTTTGCACTTCACACATTTAGTCATTTTAGAGGAGGGTCCCTTTATGAGCAGCTTACAGAAAAGACAAAAAGCTAGGTGTGGATAATGGAAGCTCAGCTCAATGTATGAATGAAAGCTGAGAAACTGTAGCTACATTTCAGCCTTACTCATGGATGACTTCCAAAGACAGGGTTAGAGAAGGAATCGTTCCAACAGGCAGAGTGTTGGTCAATGAACATGAGTATCTAACTTGTGTAGAAAAAGAAATACCCTGAGGTAAGACGATATGAAGACTCATGGATAGGGCTAAGGGCTTATCTAGTTAATTAAGGACTTGAGAAAAAAAATGAGAGACTGAGGGCAAAGAGTTTGGGGGAAGATACATGTTGATGAGACTACAGGAGTGGGCATGAAGCGTAAGAACATCTACCGTAGAAAAGGTATGTCATGTCCACGTAAACTAAGTGTCTCAAATGGTTGCCATCAGTTGGGCTTTGACATCTGCCGCTCCAGTGCTCACCCCCACTAGGCTTGGGGACAGAGTAGCCAGCTTGTTAAGAATGGAGGGTATGCATAAATCTACTGGGATGTGCTTTCACTTACCAAAACTTCTGTAACTACTCTGCTGCTGAGTGTCAGAACTTCCAACAAAAAGGAACACTGCTAAATCTTTGAAAGAGCCCCATTCCTTAAGGAAACCAACCAGATATGCTGCAGCAAGTTAAATGATTGCACCCTGAAGTGTCAGCAATTCATCTTGACTGTATTCAATGCATTCTGCCTGCCAGACCTCAGTCAGCACCACTCTTAAACAACTTAAAACATGTTTGGACCACAAATATGTGATATTACATAATCTCATATCAAAACCAAGGGTTCCACTTTACAGCAAAGAGGTGTGGCCATGGGCACATGACCAGGGTATGCATTAGTTATCTGTGCACATATTGCATCACCCAAAAGCTGCTGCTTGATGGAACAACAGAATGATCATTTACTGGTTCAGATAAGGTTCCATCTTGGAGATGGTGCCTGAGAGGGTGGAGAGTCATCTCCCAGGATGGACAATAAAGCCCAAATCAACAATTATTTTGTGGTGCTCTGTCCCCAGTATGTAGAATCTATGATCAGGAAATAAAAATATAGGAAGAGTCTCACTTAGCATCGCTCCCAATGACCACTTGGGAAATTCTCCCACAGTTCTTGGCTTTGTACCCAGAATGAGAACACTCTAATCTGCAGACAGAGCAAGAGTCCCATTAAGCTGAAATCTGTAGGGACCACACAGTCACTTTAGAATCCTTATGCAGAGAGACCTATAAGGGAGGAAAGGATCCACCCTGGCAATGGAAAATAACTGCTTACAATAAAGAGACTGAACTAGTATTATGAATGGATATTGTAATTTGTCCTTGCATGAGGCAGGTTTCAACCAAAGAAATATATCTAGTAAGAAGTGTATATTAAGAAATTTATTTTAAGGTTTCATTTCAAGCTACCATGATTGTTGGTGATAGCTAGGAAACATCTAAATCTGTAAAGTGGGTTTTTAGGATGGGTAGGCTGGAAATCTTGGACATGGGCTGAAGTTGCTATCCACAGGTAGAAATTCTTCTTCTTCGAGGAAATCTTTGCTCTGTTTTTCTTAGGGCTTTCAAGCGACTGAAACCGGCCCACCGAGAATATTGAAGATACTATCCTTTATTTAAATTCTGATTGTGAACTTGAATCCCAAATGCAATACACCATCACAGAAACGTCTGTAGTAATATTTGATTAAACAATTGAGAACTTTAGCCAGGTTGATGTACCAAAAAGACCATTGTAGTCACCTTTATTCCATACAGGACTGAGGAATGGATGCCGGCTATGAGGATTCAGAGTTACGTTCAGGAATTGCCCTCAGCTAAAGGACCTTGCTTTGTCCAAGGCTGTGCTCCCTTCCTAGGAGCAGCTTTCATCAAATGACTAGTCTTTGTGGGGTTACACAGTTTCACAAGCATCCGTGTGCAAGATTTTTTAGGAAATCCTCCAAGGAACAATACCACCGAGAGAGACGAAGGAAGCAGGATTAAGAAGTGGGAGAGGTTGAATAGCCTTACAGGGACAACAGTGATTGTTAGTCACTAATTCCAGCTAAATTGTAGAGCTTAGGGAGTGTGCGGATTATGGGGAGTTATTGAAGAATAAAAGTCTTCCATTTTTAGCTAAAACTCTCTTCTTGATGAGAAGAGCATACCTGTCCAAGAACAAATCTTCACAGGTTTATAAATGTGTTCATCTTTCTCAGAATCTGGGCCAGTAGATTCTCATAGATAACTGGCTTAACAGTGGGTAAGGACTACGATGCTGTAAATAGAAGCAGATAATACTCCCTTTCTAAAAACTATTTTAAGACTCTCATCATAATTCCCAGTTTGAACTTGAAAGTAAGCCATAAGATTGTTATGCATGGAATACATACACAGTAAAACCAGCAAGCCATGGGGGAAGAGTTCAACGAAACGGTTTCCTCAGCAACAATCTTATCTATAAAAGCAGTATTTCTGCTCCTCTCCTATTTTCCTTTGACAAAAAAATAAAACTAAGCTCCAATTATGTATCTGGACATTAACAGAGTCTAATCTGAGCTCGATGGGTTGTGGCAAATAATGGGTGGTATAAAAACCAGGGAAGATGCTATATTCATGCAAACTGACAAATCCTTAGCTTTGCCTCTAAATTCAGATGTCTCTCAACTGGCTGGTGTATTCCTACACTGGGATTGAATGATGTGTATGCCTCTCCAATAAGTTTGGGAGAAAAGTTGTCCTATCATTCATAAAGATAAGCCTTTTCCTTTCATAAAATTTCCTTCCTCTAGTTCCATTTGTTAGCCCATCATAAATAGGGCAGATACCAATTATGTTCTTAGAAAACTATTGACCCAATCCATGAATCATATATTCATTTTTCCTGCATGTGAACATATCTTTTAGTTTTCATAATACAATGCCACATTTGCCTAACTCAAATCATGAAAACGAAAAGAGAGGAAAAACGTAATTCAAAAATCATTATCAGGAACCATTCAATCCACTGGAATAGTTTGCATGGCATAGGATTTTTCTCTTATTGAGTAATAAAGTTTAGACCCCCTCAAAGAGATCAGTATCTTTACACTACATTGGTGATATTTTAAGGTTGCCATTCTATAACTGTGCCATCAAGACAAATGAGTACTTTTACTGGCAAAATACATGAAAAAGCAATGATTCCCCATTATTTAAAAGAGCTAATAGAATATCAGGAGAGAAGTTTCTCTTGAATTTATTTTTGAATATTCAGGTGATTTTCCAAGAGGCCAGTATTAACTTCCATTAAATCCTCATAACACTTATCAGAGAAACAATACTAGTAAAATTGCTTTAAACTAGGAGGAGCTCTTAGGAAAAAAGAGGAAAATTATAGGGCAATAATTAATATTTCATGGGAAAGTTTCAGAGAACTATAAAGTAGATTTTACAGAGCACAGAGATAAGTTTTCAACATGACAGTGGCCAACAAGAATTTTATGACACTATGGAACCAAGTTGTAAACTCCTCAAGAGCAGAGTCCTTGAAAGTCTCTTAAGGGCTTCTGAAACTGCCCATGTGGGGCTGGGTGCCCTCTGTTTGGGTCATTCCCAGGTGATACATCTCCCTACAGTTTTGGTTATACCTAATGTGGGGAGGATTTGACCAAAGACTGGCCTTCCTCCACCTGTAAGCCAATGTCCTATAAAGGAGACTCTCCTCAGGAAAATTTAGCCACCTCCTTTGTTAACCTCAGCTCAAGCACAGCGCTCCTCTGTCATCCATGAGCCACAGATCACCAAAAAACTCATTTCACAGATAAATCAAAACTAATGTAAAACCCCGTTCCTTCTAATTTATAACGCAAGACCATCCTATCTATCTCTGTGACCTTTCGTCCTTTCTAGATATCCTGTGATTTCTTTATACTGCTTTTATTTATTCTTTATTATGTTTTCTGTCTGAACTTACTTTCCCTCTATCTGGTACGCTCTATGTCCAAATTCTGCAAAACCTCAAAAGCTTAGTATAAACTACCACTTCTTATAACCCCTCGTATTTGTCTAAATGCTACTCAAATACTGGGAACTTTTTCTTTCTCTTCTGAAAGAAGAGAACCTAGGTCATTATAAATTAGAGTAACCTAGGTCATTTTAAATTAGAGTTTCCATTTGTGTGGGTGTAATGTGTGAATATGTACATATCTTTCTTGCGGGTTTAGCTCTATGGTCAAAATTTGCCTGAGTTTCTTTATTTCCCTTTGTGGGCTATGTTCTCAATGGCAGTTCTAGATTTTATTTTAAATTTAGATGGTACTCAGTACCGTCTAATTTATTAAGCAAATAGATACATGGCCCTCAAATGTACATAGGTTATGGTATCCATGGTGAGAGGGGTGGGGCATGTCTAGGCAGCAAGCCCGTGTAGATACTAATGAATAACTGTAGCTATGGTATAAAAGTAATGGCTTCAGTAAAGTCGAAATCTTGATGGAGCATTTACTTTTATGTTAATTCCTGCCTAAATCGAAGAATAAAACATGGCTTGTTTTAATGAACATGATATTCTCCATTTTTTAGCTTAATCACTTCATGGAAACATTTTTCTTTAATTCTGAAATGTTAGTTAACACTTTTTAGAAAATTTTGAAAAGTAAAAGCAAAGCATCTAGTAAAATCGTCATTACATTGGGTTGCTGGAAGAAAATGCCTAATTATAAGAAAATAAAGGATTGCAGAGTGAAATATAAATTAACTATTCATCTTAATCAAGTAGCAATAAACCACCTGATTTTCCAAATTAACTGAATTGTTTTACTCCTTTGTCCTTCGATAGCCATACTTGATGGTCCTACGTAGACCTATTCCCAGAGTGGTAAACCTATATTCCAGAAGAGAATAAAGCAGTGAGTAGAAAGGTTTGGTGCAGAGACTTATTATTAGAACCTTGAAATAAGTAGAGATTTAAAAATTTCAAAGTTCCTCCTCCTTTTTAGACTCTTATAACAACTTCCCTAGGTAAGCAAGACAAATGCAAGATTTCATTTTATACAAATGAGATAGCAGAGTATTCTGGACTGATCTTTCATTTACAGTTAAGAGAGGCATTCTTGTCTTGGTTCTTCCACAAAGAAATTATCTGAATGTTTGACACCAAATTTCACTCTTTCTAGAGTCTCATTTTGTTATTTGTCAAGTATAGCACAATAGTTCTTAAAGTACAGTATATGAACACTCCAGGACTCCTCCGAGGGGCATGAGAGGCCAAAAGTATTTTTATAATGATATTAAAATATTATTTACCTTTTTACTGTATTGATATTTGCACTGATGGTACAAAAACAATGATGAACAAAACTGTTGGTGCCTTTGCACAAATAAAGGCAATGGCACCCAACTATACTAGTATTTATCACTGTATTTTTGATGAAGCAATTAAAAATTAATGAAGTTTTAGGTTTCTATCCCTAAATACTTTTTTAAAAAATATTCCATGTGATTAGTTGGCAAGTATAATCAAAAGCTCTTTCGGATAACAAAGTTTGAGGACTGCCTTGAGGAATAACAATTAAGTGCAAATTGTGCAAATAACAATTGACGTGCAAACTGAATTAACTGCTTTATTCATGGAAGAAAAACTGACTTAACAAATCCGTGGTTATTCAGGCTTAGGCTTTTGGAAGATAATAAACAAAGTGAGACTTCAGGGAAGACCATGGACAGTATTGATTGTCAGTAATAAAATCAGAGTTTTCAAGCAAATATCAAAATATTGGCAAAAATGTAATCTGCTACTGTGAGCTTGGTGCTTTCTCAATGTTAACGATTTTTCTGATGAGTTAAATGGTGAGATCCATAAATATTTTTAAATGATCAATGTGCAATGTTTCTAAATAATTTAACATGAAAGAGTAACAAGTGGCCTTATTAAAAATATTAAGTGCTTAGTGATGTTGTATTAGATTCCTCATTGCAACTACTTAAAAACAACCACTAGTTGGGTTTTGATGTATTTTCAAAGAAGAATATGTACAATTATCTCCAGGTTACTAAAATATCCTTCGCATTTCTAATCATATATTTGGATAATGTCGAAAATTCTTTATATATTTCAACCAAAAAACCCCACATTGTAATAAAATAATGTAGAAGCAAATAATGGAATCCAGCTCTGCTATTAAAGCAGATGTTGGAGATTAACAAAAGTGAGAAGCAATGACTCTTTTCTCACAACATCGAAAAATATTTATCATAAAAACTATGCCATTGATACGAACAAGTTTCACATGTTAACAGGTTTGTGTTAGCACCGTTAACAGGATTTGGCAAACTGTAGCTCACGGACCAAATCCAGACTGAAACCTACATCTAGCCTGCCTGCCTTTTTGTAAAGTTTTCTTTGGAATAGTCTGCTCATTTGTTTACACACTGTCTATGGCTGTTCTACCACTACAGCAGCAGAACTGATTAGTTCAAAAGGCTATATGGTCCATAAAGCCAAAAGTATTTATTATCTGGCCCTTTGCAGAAAAAGTACGTTAATCGCCAAATTTATTAATTGTTGTCTTTAAGTAAATTAATATATAGTTTAAAATCATATTTTAATTTCCAATATTGTAAATATTAAGAGGTATAAATTTGCATACATGAAAGTTCTTTGAAGTTCTCGATAATGTCTAAGAAAGGAGCCTGGGATCTCCTCTCTAGTAACACAACTCTCCTTCAAGGTTCCAGATGCCTCTTCCTCATCCTTTCTCTTTGAGCCTTAGAATGGTGACAGCACCACTGCTACTTGCTAGAGCCCTGCACTGTGCACTGGGGCTCCTCCAAAATCCACTCACTTCTGTTACTAACCCTCTTGAAAATAATGCCTCATGCATTTCCACTGGGACTCCAACTCACTAACCATGAATGAACTAACTAGTTAGCTATATCCTCCATATCTCATCTAATAAATACAACTATGAAATGTAGACTCTTTAGTTCTTATTTTATAGAAACTAAGACACACAGAGGTTAAATAAGTATCTGTAGGACATTGAGTTCATGTGCGAATCAAGGATTATAGGGCAGGCAGAGTTTAAGAAATCAACCTCCAAATAACTGTCATTCTATTAAACATTCTATAAACATAAATTTTACTTATTTATACATCAGCTATATTATTAGCCCTAGAAATAATTAATTGGATTTTTATGACCATAGCATTAACATACATTAAGTACACATAACTATATTTTTCAGGATACTGCATGCGGAGTGCTATAGCTTTGCATTTTCTATGTATCACCAGGAGTATAACTTAGCCAGAAAAAAAGATCTACAGAACATAAGTTACTTCCACATGAATTATGGCATCTGCAGGAACAAAATATTTATCCTTGTGGTCTGCTATGGCACTTATGGTTTATTACTAGGTCTGAATGTGAATGTTCCTACTTCCTACACGGTTTCAGCTTATAGCTACAGTATTTGAATGCTACATCAAAGCATATTTTATCCTATCACTGTTTTGTTTTGATAACTAGCATTACCCCATAGGGTGCAGGAAAAAATGAACAACATGTTGATCTGCCAAATGCAAGGGAGAGTGTCCCTGACTACACTGGCAAATGAAAACTCTTCAGCTGATAAATGCTTCACGGTAAACCAAAGACCCGTTTATCATTTCAACGGGGGTGTTTTGCACTATACCCGAAATATATTTGCTTCTGGCAGCTAAGGTGTAAGCAGTGCATTCATGGGAAAATCTCTGTGCTCTCTCCTGACACCATCATGACGGTCTTCTTTTCCAGTGCATTTTTAGTCGCCATCATTTTAAAGTATAAATTCCAAGCTAACACCCGAGTTCCTACCAAAAAAATGTTATGTTCGTATAATCATTCTTCACATCCTCAATTTAACTCGGAACAGTTTTAAACATAGGGCTAGAAGGTTGCCTTTCCTCTGCTGTGATTTCAAGGGTCCTAAAATAACTCCTTATTCATTCCTCCCACATTCCTCACCTGCCAGTTTTCTGAATATTTCATTTTTAACCATAAGGCAAAATCTGTCCTCCCACATCCTGCACTAAAGCTAAAAATGCAGACTCCCCAGGAGAGGAAACACGATAAATTAAATTCATACTCAGGTATGAAGGACTGATATAAAACTATTTCCCAGGCAGTAGATTTTGACATGAGGAGAGTCCTAAGGGGTTACTCTAAAAAGGGGTGGAGGGTAAGGGGCTACAGAGTAAATAAAAAGCTCATAAAAAGGGATGCCTGAGGTTACCTCCACATCATAACATGATGCACTATATACAGAACTTGCCTAGTGATTAAAAAATAAACAACCTAGGAAAGAATTTTGTTAAAAATCTCAGCTTACTGGGCCTCACTCCAGAAATATCAAATAAGCATTTCTAAAGAAGAGGCCTGAGAATTTTAAATTGTATCCAAGAGGAATTTTTTAATCAGACAACTTTTGGAAACATGAGTTCAGTGAAGAGGGGAAATGTGATTCTGTTCATGTCCTTTAATGGGGAACTGCTGGTGGCATTTAATCTCTCTTTGCCTCAATCATATTACTAAGAAATATTGATCATAACACTTAATTCAATAGTTCTCTTAAGAATGAAGTGAGGTAACACATATAACAGTGCCTGGAAATCAGTAAACATCTAATATAGCAAAACCTTTTCTTTAACTCTGTCATAAGTTGTCACAAATTATCACCATCACCAGTGTTGGACCTGCTTCTGTAAACTCCACGGACAAATGAACACTCATAAGAGGCTCTCAGAGGGCTTAAATTACAAAATAATGTTCCTTATTATCTTGTTATTTGAGATGGATAGGGTATCTAAGTGTCATTATCTACATGGTCAAAGTATAGCTCCACTGGCTTCAACAGGTCATTTTAATACTTTTCCCACCTTATTTTTGAATATGAAGTAGCACAAACTAAGTTACCCACAATTGATTGGTCCTTCAAGAGTAGATTTATTCTGTCACTTCCTTTGGTATTTTCTTTTGAAAATTTAAATGAAAGTTTCAGAAAGCAACACACACACACACAAACAAACACACACTCACACAAATCAAAAAGACACAGGTGAAAGTCTTGCGTTTTGCAACTTAATAAAAGTCCAACATAGCCAGAAACAAGAAGCAGACCTAAGCCTGGCCCTGTTGATAAAAGAGGCAACATCCTTGTGCCACTGTTTGCACAGAGCAGGTGTTTGGTAAATTCTGTTGGCAGATTAATATTCATCGGTCTGGCCCAGTGGCCCATTTTCCTGATCATTCCCATTTAACCATGTGATATACTTAGCCACAAATAATTCTTCTGTTTCTGAGCAGCTTTTAAGCTCCTAGAAGATAAAAATGTTGAATTCATCATCCATTATAGCATCTTGTTCATAGTATATGCTCAAGGAACTGCATTGAATTGACTCAGAGTAGCCTACATAGGTTATTTTATGTATTGTTTACTGATTTCTGTGAATGAGGCATTGTATCATGTTTATGTAACCAATTTAGTTTAATTCAACAAATACCTTTATCTGGACTATTTTTGTTTCCCAAGTGCAAACACAAACTCTGGGGGGGTGTTCTGTTTACAACTTTCCAAATGAAAAACACATTGTGCCAATATGTCCCAGAGGTTGGAGCTGGGGTGACATCACCAGTCTGATAGCCATTCCAGTGGGATGTTTATTTCACTGTGATATAAAGCAGGGAGATAGAAAACTGTCTGGAGAGAGGGCAGGTCTCCCTCTTTAGATGGAAAATGGAAGAAATAAACAAGTATGTGTGTCTTCCACATTCCATATGCTTTATTAGGTATTTACACCTATATTAAGATGTAAAAGAGGTATTACACCTGTATTAAGATGTAAGAGGTAAAAAATTATTATCCTCATTTTGCAGGAGAAAAAATAGGGGCTCAGAGAAGTAACTTGAATCAGGTTACATAGCTGACACTACAGTTGGCCCTGGAAGCCAGATCTGCCCTATTTCAAAAACAAGTCTTTTCCCCCCTCAGGACACAGCAGAGGCAACACACAATCGTCCTGTGTTCCTCCCAGGCTCTCTATCTCCAATTCCCGTTATTTTCATAAGGAACCCGTGTTCTCTCATCTGATAGTTTAGCTCTCCTCCTGTTATCACTCCCCTTTTATCTGTTCTTTGCCTTTTCAAAAGTGTCACTGCTGAATCTTTAAAATAGATCTTTTCCTTCCTTGTCTCTCCGTTCCTGTTTCTATAGCCCTTTGATGCCCACTTAGAGTCTATAATTCTGAGTGGGCCGCTGAGGGGTATCTATTTTCAAATATTTTAAATCCACTGTTTAATTTGCTTGAGGTAACAAAGTATTGTAGAGAAACATGCCCACATCCACTGAGAATGAAAAGGTCTTGTGTGGAATGGCTGGCTTTGGGTTCATTTTTTCCCATTTCAATTTAGTACATTTATCTTTGAGGGCAGCACTGCTACTTTGTGATGTCATCAGTTCTTTGAATCTGCTTGTAATCCAAATGCGAATTGCTTGACTAATCGCCCATTTGGCCAATGATATGAAATCTGGCATTGCAACAGATTTCAAATATCAGAAAGATGTATTTTCACAGTTGGAGAAATAAATAGTATGGCACACTTTGCTACTAGTAATAAGTTCAAGAAATACTCACCACACCACCTGGATATAAAACAGTATCTACATTTGACAGGTAACACAAGATGAATGATAACTATTTTCAGGTAAACAAAGTAAAATTGAAATGTGTAATGTAATCAGATAGAATTATATCCATGCTAAGTTTGTTATGATAGTGAGTAGGGGTGGTATTGGGATGAAGATGGTTGCTCTCCAGATTTTGCTTTCTCTAAGGGAAAAAGCCTGATTCTAATGATTGCTTAAATTTGATTCTTAAAAATAGTTTCTATAACAATGCTCAGATAGCTTTTTTTTTTAATGGCCTCACCAGCAGCATACAGAAGTTCTTAGGCCAGGGATTGAATCCAAGCCACTTCTTGTGGCAATGCCAGATCCTTTAACCCACTATATGGGGCCAGGATTGACCCCACACCTCTGCAGTGATACCAGCTGCTGCAGTTGAATTCTTAACCCACTGCACCTCAGTGGGAACTGCCAGTTGATTTTTTTTTAACCCCATATTTTATAAATGTAACAGAGATAAATTGAGAAGATCATTCTATACACTATAGTATTTTTATACACCATCTACCATAGTTGTTTTATGCAATGAAATAAAGGGTATTTATCCAGCTTCAGAGTTTTCCATTCTTTTCTAGTGATGACACTGAAACCAGGGTGTGAAGAGACAAGTTCTATAAAGGCCTCTAACTGGTTCTCTTGGGGTCGGGGTCGGAGGTGATGTTGTTTTTATCCCATGTAATCTTCCCTGCATCTGAATTGTTTTGCTGAATAGCCATAGGCCTTTATCTTTGTTTATATACTTTAACTTTTCTGCCGTATTAATCAAAGGATTTCATTACTGTAAATTCACCAACCCACTATATTCTTTATTTTGAAATCTGTGTTTTTATTTGCCAAATACCTATTAGATTCAATTTCTTTGTTCAAATCATCATTTTTAGGAGTTTAAAAAGAGTTTTGAACTTTTGTTGATGGGGAGAAGCAAGCTCTTGATTTGAACCAGATTTGAAAATAAGTCTTTCATATTATTAGCACCATAATACTTCCCCTGTAGCATCTTTAAGCATCGCTTGGTAATATAATATCTTGCTATTTCTTATTTATCCCTTAATATATAAGTTGACTAAGGTTTATCTGTAAATATGACACTGTAAGGAGAGAGTAACTTCACCCAACTCAATCTTCCAGTTTGGGGAATATGATTTTTTAAAGGCATTGAATTTCACATGACATAGACTTATTTTTGAATCCATGCACATAAAAAATGACCATGAAGTATGTGCCATTAATACCTGTTTGTCTAAACCTATTAAGAAACGTTTCCTCCAAAATATGTCCCAATATTTCATGATATTAAATGTAGACAAAAATATTGATGAAAAATGAAATAGGAGAAAATTAATTAACAGCAAGATCTTTAATTTTGATTTAAGCACATGACCAGATGTAGCAGAGAGGAGTCTAGACTGGAATAAGTTCCAGATGGGGTGCTTATGTCAGTAAAACCTTTTGAAGAGTTAATGGCAAGTAAAATCCCAGCTCTTGGAGACCTAACGCTTTGAATTACTTTACTATCAAAACATGGCTTACAAGCTCAAAGATTTTAACCATTTTTGGATGTTATTTCTAATATAATTTAAGCAAAAAAAAATTAAATTGAAAATTGGACAGAGAACAGAGAAAGAAAAATTATTGGAGTTTAAGAAATTTTTAAAATTAATCATTGAAATAAAATAATTTTAAAAAACAACTAAAAGGAGTTCCCAATGTGGCTCAGTGGGCTAAGAATCAGACATAGTGTTCCATGAGGTTGTAGGTTTGATCCCTGGCCTCACTCAGTGGATTAAGCCTCAAAATGCAATGTTGGTTGTGAATGTGGCTCAGATCCAGTGTTGTTGTGGCTGTGATGTAGGCCTCCAGCTGCAGCTCTGATTTGATCCCTGACTGGGAACTTCCATGTGCCACAAGAGTGGCCATAAAAAAGAAAAAAAAAAAAAAAGAAAAACACTAAAGAAACAAAGGAAATATGCGACTTCGCTATGTCATCTATTTTTCACTGCACACACTAAATACTGCATATTTTCTTATCCCTGCACCTCACCACCCAACGCCACGCACACACACTCTCTACCCTTTGGAGGTAGCAAATTACTCTGGAAACTTTCGCATTTGCCTCCTGTGAAGTAGGTATTTGTTTAGTTAATTGAGTCAGTGGAAGCAAATGGCTTGATATAGTAAAGGATAGTTTGCTTGCTGTGAGATTTCAGCATAAAATTGGTAGAATATTAGCAACAATATTAAATGATGGGAGTTAAAGCAGTTTGTACTGAATTTTCAGTTCCATTCAGATGCCATGTTTCTTGATCCAAGGATACTACTCCCTCTCCTTCTTTTTAGTAAAAGAATCCCTATATCATTTTCATATCTTAACATACATGTCATGTTTTCTAAGAAGCCTTCTCTGATTTCCCAAGGCCTTTTCTTTTCTTTCTTTCTTTTTTTTTTTTTTTTTTTTTTAGTATTATTTCCCCAATGCAGTTTTTTTTCTACTGTACAGCATGGTGTCCCAGTCACACATACATGTATACATTCTTTTGTCTCTCTTGCAGAATGGGAGAAAAAACTTTCAAATGATGCAACTGACAAGGGCTTAATCTCTAAAATATACAGGCAACTTATACAACTCAACAGCAAAAAAGCCAAGGCCTTTTCTCTGAGTTCCTCTGATGCCCATGTCTTACCTCCATCATGGCACTGGTCTCCCAGCAAGGCTGTTAGCCCCAGTTAGACAGTTTATGTATTTATTCACACTTGTATCTCTAGAACTTAACACAGTGCCTTAAACATGGTAGAATATTATTATTGTTAATAATATTGAGCAAATGGATAAGTGAATATAAATTTCAAGATCAACCAGTGGCGAAATGAAAATCTGAGAATACTCCTTTTTTTCCTGCCACCCTCTTTCTTTCAAAAGCTCTTCTCATTCCCAAGCACCCCCTTTTCCTGCCTGCAACTTTTCTCCATCAGATATATATTCAAATCTAATCCCAATCAAAGGTCAGCCAATCATCCAAGGTTATTTATTTACAACAAAAGGAGGACTTCTTCCAGCTGTTACATGATAAAAAAATCATTCATGGAATTTTTGGTTTGCATAGCACTTCATGTGTATTACATGTCAAGAGGAGCATATATTTGCAATAGTGGAATGTCAGGTTATGGTATAGATGTTTCTGGACATGTGGCCCTCAGCAGCTGTAGCAAAATGTTTACAGTGATTATTCACGAACCCATTTCCTGTGAGTAATCTATGCCTTTTGAAAATGGGTTCATCAGAAGTAGGGCAATGGTGCTAAAATAACCTTCTACATGTGTAAGGCTTTTGACACTAGTGAGTCCCAGAAAGGACCACAAGTCCAGAAACATCAGTCCTAGATCATGTCATTCCACTATCATATGTGTCCCTCTTGACATTTGAGACACTAATTTATCTTAGCAAATGTCTCATTGAATGCTAATTACAATTCTTTCCAAAAAATGGAGAAAATCCTCCCTTCTCTTCCTCCTCACCCAAACACACACACACACACACACAAAAGCACATGCACATGCACGTGAACTCATACATGCACACACCACATACATGCACACACACATGCACATACAATTTAAAGTTGAGAGAAGTAAATGTTAGAATTTTTTTTAATCTTTTACATTTTTTATTTTTTATTTAATTTTAATGATTTTTATTTTTTCCATTATAGCTAGTTTACAGTGTTCTGTCAATTTGATATCACTTATATTTGGAATATAAAGATTACAATTTAAGCCACTTGATTTTGTCCACAAAACTGGTAAGAGCTAACACTGTGGTCCTCCTGATTCCTAGTCCGGGGTTCACTTCCATGCCTCAGGTGAGCAAGTCATGGCCCTCTTCTCTTCCAGTCCAAGTAAATGATGTGACTAGTACCTCTTCTCATCCCATCCACCACATCAGTGTGAGAAATCTAAGGCCCTGCGCAGAACGGCGGATTCATCACTGCTCTATGATTGCAGAGAAACTTTGTGCTGATGAGTGGGAGGCAGCAGCTTTTCCACACAACTGTGTCCACACTTAGATGTTATACCACATTGAAACTGAAAGCCTTGATCTACAGAAGAATAACTGCCCAATTCTAATTTGTGACAGTCCAAACAAGAACAAGCTATGTCAAGTTCACCCTTTAGAAGCTCTTCTTACATCTTCATCAGGCAGGAAACTGCGCACAAGTTGTGAAGACATCAGTATAGTTATCCATTTGTAACATCAAAGAGAATGAAAACAGAGCTGCAAAACCTGCAATTTAGCATCCTCCGCAGAAGGGAATACACGTAGTTCTTCTTCATCAACATAACTAATGGTAACTAACACTCACCGTCATATTAATTATGTTTTAAAAGAAAGTGGGTCATATATACAAGTATATCAGCCCAGGCACAATTTTATTCATTTTGCATGATTTGAATAATTCTTTAACTAACTCATTGTATCTCCATTTTACCAATGAGAAACTGGAGCCATAGTCAGATTGTCTACTGATACATACAGAGAAAACAGTGAATAGTCAAACCTAAATCTCTAGGATACCCAAGTTCATCCACTTAAGCATACTTATATATTATGTTTTGCACACAAAAGGATCAAAGTCTTGATTGTAACAATTTTTTGGTCCAATATTTTTTGTCCAATTGAAAATCATAGTTAGTGGATTTGTTCACCTCACACAAAGATAATGGTAAGAGGTATCTCTTTCCTCAAAATTAGGTATTTTAACCTGTGAGCAGATGTCATGATACAGAGTGTGTACGATAAAAGGTCAATGGTTTTCTTTTGGTCCTGCCAGTAAGATTTTCTGTAGTGACACTGGCCCTGCCTACCTGAGGCTAGTCTGCCTGCCAACTGCCCTCAGGTATCCCAGTCCTTTGTCCAGAAAAAATTATCTTTCAGGTTTTATCTAACCCTAGGCTACAATGCGTAGAGGTAGCACACACATTCAAAGGTGCCACTTCAACTTTCCAGGGCAAAGAGATTTTCTTCTCCTAATTCTTTCTTCCTCTATCATCCCGAACACCTTACCACTTTAGAATCTCTGGTCCATTCTCTGATGGTGCTGTCTTCACTCTAGTTCAAGAATTTTGTTTTAAGAGGTCTATTTAGTCCCTGGCCTTTGCAATGTTGATTACTAATATATATTTTATATAATTCCTAGATTTTCTCTTTCCGTTACCTCCTACTTTTTTTTTTTTTTTTTTGCCAACCCATGGCATATGAAGTTCCTGGGCTAGGAATCAGATCTGAGCTGCAGTTGCAACCTATACCACAGCTGCAGCAATGCCAGATCTTTACCCACTGTGCCGGGGCTAGGGATCATCCTTCTGGAGATGCTGCTGATCTCCGTGTGCCACAGTGAGAATTCCTTATCCCCTACTTTCCTTATGCATTCTTCCTGAGGAAACAAAACCAATAGAAAAAGCAAAGAAAAGAGAAAGGTATTGTGAAAGCATAATGGTACAAAGAAAGCAATGCAGTGAAAGTTGTTTCAGTATTAGCAACAGAAATATTTTTGTTATGTTTGCTTGTTTCTGTCTGGTAGATATCTTACCTTGAAGGTGCAAATGGAATTACAATGTCTTCTAAGAAAAATATATGTTTAGAATAAACATGGGAGTGAGACAGAGAACCATTAAGTCTGATGTTACTCCTCTTGGCTGGAGTCAGGATTCCAGGACAGGGTAGAAGGAAAGAAAAATAGAAAGGTATATGAAAAATATGGTAAAAGAGAGAGAAGATAATAGTTCTCATAGATTCCCTTCTGAGGTGATTAAATGGGAATAGCAGAGAGACGTTTTGTTCCATCTCCTTGACTCTATCTGTGCTTACAATTGCAAAATAGTAAAATTACTATTATTTTTCAGGCAGAGATCTAGTCATACTAAATATACTTCAAATAAGTAGACCTAAATGATTATTAATATATTATATCACACCTTATTATATTTTGGAAATGAGGATAGTAAGTCTTAGAGAATTTAAAACAAAAGAAAAAACAATTGATTGCCAGAAAGTAGTAGACCAAGATTTAACCATACCAACATTATCTCTGAATCATTAACTGCAACCACTCCAATTGATCATCTTTTGTTAAATATTATCCTTATCTACCACTTTCCCTCAGTGTCTTCAACTTAGAAATGATAAATTTAATATTCATAAATATTAATAAATATTATCATGCTGGGAGGTGTGTGTGTGTGTGTGTGTGTGTGTGTGTGAAAGAGAGGTGAATGGGCAGAAAGAAGACACATGTGCCTATGTTACTGAAAAATGTTTGCAGGAGTTCCCACCATGGCTCAGCAGAAATGAATCTGACTAGCATCCATGAAGACACAGGTTTGATCCCTGGCCTTGCTCAGTGGGTTGGGGATCCGGCGTTGCCATGAGCTGTGGTATAGGTTGCAAACATGGCTCGGATCCCACGTTGCTGGGGCTGTGTAGGCTGATGGCTACAGCTCTAGCCCTAGCCTGGGAACTTCCATATGCCGTGGGTGCAGCCCTGGGAAAAAAAAAAAAAAGAAAGAAAGAAAAGAAAAATATTCATAATTGCTCACAAAGTGAAAGTCATATACAGGAGTCTAGGCCAATGTTGATGGAAACGGTAACCACGGCAAACTAACTAGATGCCTTGTGCAGGTTGAATTTATAATAGGAACTGATGGATGTTAGGAGGAGATTGTGAGAGCAGTCGCAAAGGTTTTCAGGGTCCCATTTTTATGTCCTAGTTACCTACAGAAAACGAAAAGCCCAGAGCCGCAGTACTAATCTCTGTATCAGGCAATAACCCACTTATCTTTTCTTCAGAAGAGGGTGAACTTTGCTGCACACCTCCCAGAGGAAAGAAAAAAGCACTAGAAAATACTGTACCTACTCTCCAATTTGGCATTATTCTACTAAAAACTAAAAGGGAAAATCCCTCTGTTAAAATCCATGTATTATTGCTGATTTTGTCTTTTTTCCAAAAGATCTGGTCAGTAACCAATCCAAAGAAAATTAAAGTCTGTATTTTCTATTTCTTTTTACTTTAATAACTACATTTTTTTCTGCGAGAAAGAGAACAATTTTCTTTTTCCTTAACCTCCATCGTTTCACGTTCACCTCTTAGGTTAATAATTCAAAAGTGTTTCTGCACTGACTATAGTCTTACTAAGTGTGTAATAAGGCAGAAAATATCATAAACATAAGAGCAACTTGGGCCCTTCAGTCTATTTCCAGGAATAGCAGGGCATGACCGTCTTACCATTGGGAATATCAATCTCTGGGTTCATGTTAGGGTTTTGCTGACTCCCTAAGGAGTGGCAATGTACTCCTTTTTTTTCTTTTTGAACTGAAATGTCTGAGATCATTCTTAGTATTTAGTTTCAAAGTTTTAACTTTATATGATAAAATACCTTTTGTTTCCAGGATTTAAAATGCCTCAGCAATGAATTCAAGTATCTTTATTTTATCACAACTTTGGAAACTAGATATTTGGTAGTAGATACCAAATAAGAGATATATTCAGTGTTCAAAAAATAATTTTAAGAAATTACACCTCTTTCAGTTTATTAATCATCCTCTAATCAATTATATAGTTTACTTAATTATTTTTCATGTTGGCTGACAATAAACTCAACAATGTTAGGAAATTTTTATCAGTTACCTCCTCTTGTATCTCTAGAGCAAAGATTATGTGCTGGGCACATAATAAAGAAGCACTCAATTAAGATTATTTTGATAGAAGAATGGATATTTATTGAATCCTAACATATCATTTTAAATATAAGGCATAAATACCATAGATAATTTATATTCATGGAGAGAAAGCACACCATAAAGATTACTTATCATCAATATTTACGGAGCTCCCTGACGCTTTATTTGTGTTTGAGAAATTGAAAATTAATTCTAGGAACAACCAACTGCCATTTGTATTTTATAGCGTGACGTGGCCTTTTTCATCATTATTGCTGAGTCTGGCCTGGCGTGCCATATGGATTCACTTACATGCTAGAAAGCCTGGGACATGTAACGTGCTGTTATTGTGGCTGTGGTTGACACCAAGTTCATGGCTGCCCTCCACCAAAGCAGGCTTCTCCTAGTGAGGAAGCACGGGCAGCTGGGTGCCCAGGCGCTCCAGCCCTGCCTCCTCTGGAAGAGTCTCTTCATTTCTCCAGCCCGTGGTGCTGACTCCACCCCCGAACATCAGTCCTGCCTCTTGTGGCTCATACAGATCATTACTTCATTTCACACTCTTGGCAACAGTGCGTTTACACCCTTTTGGGGGGTTATATTGTTTTGTATTTTGTGAGAGTTTATTTCCTGAAATAGACGCTAGTTAAAACATTTGCAAAACGGATGATACTTGAGTTCTGCATGAATTGTAGAGAAGGATGCTCACGAAATAAACAGTGAGATGAATGCCCATCATGTGTGGGAATTTCTACCAAGGGCTCACAGATAACTATGTGAGTCTATGGGTACTCCCACGAAGACATGGCAAGTGTGTTCCCACAGGAGTCACAGAGATGCGCCTGGCCGCTCCTTTGACACTCCCCCCCACCTCACCCTGCTTTTAAAGCAGACTAAAAATTTGACGTAATGAGTCGTTAGCCTAGGAGAAGTGCTTCGTACAGTTTCTTTTCCCACCCTACAGGAAGGGAAATAAAGACCCCTCCTAGAGAACCAAGGCAAGGTCCTTAGCACTTGATAGAAAAAAAAAATTGTGCAATGCATTCCCCTTCTGAGTGCTTGTTTACTCTAGTTTGTACAAACTCCTTATTCTGTCACCACAGCAGAGCTTTGTAACTTCCTGTATGAACTTAACACATGTCTACTGAATTTTGAGGGGTATCTATGAGCATAAAAGCTAGGACTTGCTTCCTTCACGAAAGATTTAGAAGCGAGAATTTTCCCTACCTAAGGAGGTACTATAAAAGGTAGTGAGGCTTATATCATCTTAAAACAACCTGCACAAATTGTGGCTTAGAGGGGCGTGAGGTGTAAAACAACTAAGAGTGGGAGTTCCTGCCTCAGCTCAGCGGTAACAAACCCGACTAGTATCCATGAGAACTCAAGTTCGATTCCTGGCCTTGATTGGTAAGTTAAGGATCCCATGTTGCAGTAAGCTGTTGTATAGGTCACTGATAAGGCTTGGAACCCATGTTGCTGTGGCTGTAGTATAGGCCAGCAGCTGCTGCTCCTTGGGAACTTCTATATGCTGTGGGTGTGGCCCTAAAAAGACAAAAACAAAAAAATAAACAACAAAGACAAAAAAAAAAAAACTCAGCTAAGTGTGAGTCACCAGGGGTAGGTGGTAGTGGAGGTTGCAACAGGTCATCAGAAAGTGCATCACATGCCAGGAAAATAACTATATAATGAAGAAATCCATGTAGAGCCTCCAAAGAACACTGGAATGTGTCTCACTAAAGAGCCAATATTTAGACTAGGATCAAGACCAGTCACTATGGGCTAAGAAAGAACTTCAGCTGCACCAAGCATCTAAGACTTCTTACATCTCTCTTTCTATGAAATTCTCCCTATACTGCAGTTCTGAAATAGTCAGAAAATAAAGACCAGGGAAAGGTGGGGAAAAGAGTGAAAGAATACGCCACTTCCATTTTCCTCAATGCAGATTTGCCAACAAAGGGGCAGATATGATCTTAAGGGAGAGTATAAATTTTGAAAGGGATAAAAAATTTTGATTTGAGTTGAAATGGAATTTTATAATACCTACAAATAAGTCTTAATAAAGGAAATGAGGCTGTTACTTTAAAACTTAGAAAAAGAATGGGTACTAAGATGGTTCAATGGATGTAGAACGTTGTCCAACAGAATATATACGATTAACGGTGGGGAAAAATGAGGGGTTCTCTATTTCCACCTCAGCGAGTTCCAACTTCTCAAAATATGGAGATATATATGTAAAAATTCATGTATTTATTTATATATATAAATATATCCATACTAGTTGCTCATCCTCAAAGTGGATTTTTCCATATAAGCCCAAGCCCATGCTTTCTTTCAAGCTTCTGTCTCCATTTTGGAGGCCATCTCCAATTTTGTCAGCTCCTGTTTATATATCTTATTTGGTTGTTCATCTTAAACATTACTTTATCCCTGACGGAGTCCTTGATTTCTGCTATCTCCTATTTCTAAGTTTCTGTAATGGCATCTATTGCTTCCTTCACAAACACTTATGAAGCACTTATTTTTATAATCTCCGAGATACTTAACATAGACATTTTAAAAATGACATAACCTCTGTCCTTAAAGGGTTTACAGCCTTACAGTGTGAAAGTGAGTTCATACAAGGTAAAGCAGTGATCTAAAGGAGTTATTCTTTACCTGGGGCTGGACGAGTGCGATCTCATGGGAAGCAAGAAGCCAGCAGCAAGAAAGTTTCAGAGAAGAAGGAAGAAGTTAGTTCTGAGGAATGTCTTGGGCTAATTAGATACTCTCTTGCTCTAACTTCGATGCTGCCTCTTAAATAAGAAAGAATTTTGTCTCTATCTCAAGCTGTTGAAACAGAATATGGAAATAGAATATAGTCATATGGATAGTCCTTAATAGTCCAAAGCCATGTAATGCAAATTTTCAGAAGTGTAAAATCCAAGAAGGAAGAAGAGAGAGTTAGTTGGTAGGATGACAGAAGATAATTAGACATGCGAGGTAAACTATGTTAATAAGAGAACAGTAGAGTTACATTCTAGAAACAACTTTCTCTAAAAATCTTAGAATGGGCTCAAATGCAGAACCTGCTCCTATGTAGCCCAGCATTTCCCCTTTTCTACATTGTGTACGCTAATACCTTTTAAGGAGAAGTGTTTACTTCCCCAAGGAGTAAGTCATGAAGCCTTAACCAGTGGCTGGAGTTCTAGTGAACAACTATTGGGTGAGAACATTTGAATCTCTTTAAGAGTTATGTTAATAACAATTTGGACAATTTGGGTAAGTTATATTTCTGTCTGAGATCAGCCCAGCCTTACCCATGTGCAAAAAATTCATCAGACGTCTTCCCTTGGACTTGCCCGTGAGGTCCTGTGGTAAGAGCGTCACATCACATATGCTCATCGATTTCATATGGACCATGAAATCTGAGTAGACCTGGAGAGAACAAACGTTCTGATCTCAACCAGGGCTTTATTACGGGGATGTGATAGTATTTATAGTTCCTCCAGTTTCGCTCTCAAGAATTTCAAATAATGTAACTGCTCTATATGGGCTGCTCTATATGGTCTACCTTGTAATTTGGGGGCTTGGCTAAGTAATTGTTAAGTCCCATTCTAACATTAAACAAACTTATAAATCTTAGCTATTATTTCTCGAACTAGATTTAGGAATCTCCAGAGGTCTTTGGCTATTTTAAAGACAAATTTCAGGAATGCTGTTTCTTTCTTAAAGCCCCGAACCCGGTTGATGATAACCTTTCTTGGTTTTCTGCTTTATAATCGTGGGTATTTCTGTACAAACTTATGATTTTAAAGTTACTAGATTAATCCAAAGGTTTTATTCATAAATCAGATCACAAAGGATTATTCAAGGAGAAACTTATTTTTGAAATTATCTAGAAAGAAGGTAATCTTAAAAAAAATAGTTTTACTGAGGTATAATTGATACACACAGAACTCATGTATTTAATGCCTACAATTTGATAAGTTTAGATATATGCAAACTCTCATGATATCATCACCATAATCAAGGTAATAAACAAACATCTAACATCTCCCAATGTTTTCTTGTGTCACTTTGTTTTGGTTTCATCTGTGGTAAGAACACTTAACATGAGAATTACCTTCTTAACAACCTTTGAAGTACAAAATTCTGTATTTAACTGAGTTCTATGCTGTACCACAGCTCTCTAGAATTCACTCATTTGCTCTAACTGAAACTTTATACCTATTGAACAACCAAGCATACCCAGTGGGGAAAGCACTGTTTCTTCAACAATTGGTGTTGGGAAAACTAAGTATCCATTTGCAATAAAATAAAATTGCAATTGGACTCCTACGTGATAGTATCATATACAAAAGTCAACTCAAAAAGAATTAAAAAATGAAATTAGGCCTGAAATTGCAAAACTCTTGAGGTTACTTTGTTTAAATTTATGGAATTTTTTTTTCATTTAATAGTCAAAAGAAATTAAATTTCAACACAGAGAAAAAACAGCTATAAGTAGATTAAGGCTACTATTACTTTATTTCCCCTCTGTACAATACTGAGTGGAAACAAAGTTTTTTGTTTGTTTTGCTTTTTTGTAAAATGTAATTTTTAAATTGGGTTTACTACAAAAGTAGTTAGATAACATGGATAGATCCACAACTGTCCAAATATACATTAGCTCAGGGATATAAAAGGGAAATGAGGTGTATAGAACATTAATTAAAGTTTGGATATGTTGAAGTCTCTTTTTAACCCTCAATTTTTATTAGGTTTCTATCTCTCCATACCTTTATGATTTTTGTGGGGTATGTTATTTTTATGCAAATGAATACAGCTCAATTTAATGCTCATTGTAATCAAAATCAAATAATATTTAACAGTAAGGTCAATGGTTAGAATTTTTCTCCAAGTAGAAGTTATTCTAGAACTAAAATATCATAACTTTTCTCCTTTGCATTTTCTTATCAGTGTCTGTACAGTTGATTGAAGTAAAGTATTCTAAATAAGGAAAAGTCTATAATTGCTTTGATATGTTTTTTGAATTTCCCACTAAAGTACAGAAGTTAAACTAAAACCTACTTATGTGACCTATATAAACTAAAACATTTTGGAATTCAGAGAAATCAGATAAAAAATTCTTTGAGACAGAAAATAGTTTTATCTCCTTTGGTGAGCTACAGAAACTTTGTTTCCTCATTTGAGAAAGGATGTATATTTAGCAGATAGAATATATTTATGAAGAGCTTCCTTTTTGAATAGCTTCCATATAGGATAGCTGGTCTTTGCTCTGGGGTCAAAAAGCTCAGCTTTTCTAAGTTCCATAACATAATTATATCTGCTTGCAATTGAACTGGAAACACTGAAATTCTTTTCTTCTGATTGTTACAATGCCATTCTCTGTTCTAAGTATAACTCAGTATGTAACTTCAAAATATATTTCCAGTGGATATATGATAAGATATTATATGTCAAATTGTTTTCTTAAAAAGAGTTTCTTGTCAAATAATGTTAGGGTAAAAACTGTGTTTCACCATTGCAGCCTTTCTCAGAGCCTTTGTTATCATAACTCAATATAGCTGGGGTCCTAGAGTGGCAATGGGTAGAAAATAATATACTGATTTTCCATCTTAAACTCCCTTAACCTGGAATAAATAGTGACATTTGCCTCAAAACACTTTTCTTGGATTTAAGAGCTAAAAATAAACTCTAATTCCCATATATACTTCCATTTCTAATACTCTCTACAACACTACCACTGAAACGCCAAGAAAATGATAATTTTTTTAAGTACATACACAAATTTTTGACACATTTCTTCTTTAGCAAAAGGATATGGTATCCACAGACATCTCAAATGAAGCGAAAGCAGGACTCCTGAAGTGTAAAGCCACCTCTGAAGGTAGCTTTCAGGCTGGAGAACTTACCAACCTCAGGTAACTGGAGTTTTAACTTTAATGCCAATTTGGGCACTGATGAAAAGAGGGTAACTCAAATGGGGAGTTTAAGAGGAGATTCCCAGATATAACTGCTGAAGGGAGCAGTAGGATTCTAGACTCTATCAATCTTGATTCTATCAATAGGAAGGAGTAACCCTCTTAGGATACAGTATCAAGCTTGTCATGAGTTTTCATCTGAAATTTGTAATAACTGCAAAAGGTTTTTTAGTAAGATAGATTGTTTTAAGGTGGTATCCACAACACCTTGGCAAAGGCAAACAAAAACAAATCAAGAAATAGACACCATCAATAATGACGAAATAATTTCCTCAAAGTAATACGAGTTTAAAATTAAAAGCCACTGAAAAGGGGGGGAAAGTCACTAAAAGTAAAAACCACCAGAAACAACAAACATAAAACATGAATTGCATGTTTTCCAGATATTGAAATTATCAGGCATAGAAGAAAAGATAGGTATATTTAATGTGTCTAGATAAATAAAAAGTTTATTGAAAATATAAACATGATATATGACATTACTAAAATGAGTAGATTTGAAATAATTTCCAGGAGAAATTATAGAACTAAGAAAATAGACGTAAAAATTTTAAATCACATGGACAGTTTTAAAATAGATTTCACTGAAGAGTGAAGTAATTATCCAAAAACTAGGGCTTAAAGATTACATGGAATTTATCACAGAAACATGAAGTATTTTAAAAACTCCTGTTTAAGATAAAAGACCAAGTACAAGACATGAGGTAGAGAGCACAAAGTCCCATTATATATCTAAGTGGAGAGTCTGGAAATAAAGAAGAGAAAGACGGGATACAGAGGGAAGATTTTTGTTGTGCAGAGGGTCTGTGGCCCTAACCCTTGCATAATTCAAGGGTCAAATGTAGTTAGTGATAATAGCAAAGTTAAAGGATGCAAGTTCAGTAAAGAAAATGTAATCACTTTGTTGCTTACCAGTCATGAATAGGAGAAATTTGAAATTAAAAAATACACTATGTATACATTAACACAAAAAAATAAATAATTAATTGTAAATCTAGCAAAACATCTCTAACATCTGCATGAGAAAAATACACGACTCAGATAAACAAAGTGAAAGAACTAAACAAATAGATACCCCATTTTCTTGGATAGGAAGACTCAACTTTTTCAAGATGTCAATTCCCCTAAATATATGATCTATATATTTAGTACAATCCCAATCAAAATCCCAGAAAGCTTTTTTGAGGATATTGCCATGTTGAGTCTAAAGTTTATATTGAGAGAGGCAAAAGACCCAAAATATCTAATATGATACCGAAGAAGAAAAAAGTTGGAAAACTGACACTATCTAACTTCAGGTTTTACTGTAAAGTTTTGTCCGCAAAACAGTCTGGTGTTGATGAACAAACAGACATAGATCAATGGACCAGAAGAGAGAACCCCAAAATAGAGCTAAGTAAATATATAATTAGTTGATTTTTTTTTGAGATCCAGTATTTTATTTTTTTTATTTTTTATTTTTTTTAGCCATGCCTGTGGCACATGGAAGTTCCCCGGCCAGGGATCAAACCCAGGCCACAGCAGTTAGTAGAGCTGCTGCAGTGACAATGCCAGATCCTTAGTCCACTGTGCCATATGAGAACTCCAAGCTAATTGATTTTTGACATAGAAGCAAAGACCATAAAATGGGGCAAAGACAGTCTTTTTGACAAATAGCAGTGGAACAATTGAACATCCAGAGACACCCCCGACCCCGCCAAAACAATCTAGACACAGAACTTCACAACCCTTCACAAAAATTAACTAAAAATGGATCACAGGAGTTCCCATCGTGGCTCCGTGGTTAGCAAATCCGATTAGGAACCATGAGGTTGAGGGTTCGATCCCTGGCCCCGCTCAGTGGGTTAAGGATCTGGCATTGCCGTGAGCTGTGGTGTAGGTTGCAGATGTGGCTCAGATCCCTCGCTGCTGTGGCTCTGGCATAGGCCAGTAGCTACAACTCCGATTAGACCCCTAGCCTGGGAATCTCCATATGCCGCAGGAGCAGCCCCAGAAAAGACAAAAAAAAAAAAAAAAAAAAAAAATGGATCACAGACCTAAAGGTAAAATGCAAAACTATAAAAAAGCTAAAAATAACATACTGAAAAAGTATGACATTGAGTGTGGTAATGATATTTTACATAAGCTACAAAATCATCATGAGTAAAAGAAATAATTTGTGAGCTGGACTGGAATACAATTTTTTAAAATTTTAATCTGCAAAAGACAATGTCAAGCAAATGAGAAAACAATTCACAGACCTAAAGAAAATCTTTGCAAGGCATATCTGATAAATGACTGCATTCCAAGATATACCAAAACTCCAGCCCTGTTAACATTTTGATTTTTAGCCCTGTGATTTCAAACGTCGGGCCTCCAGAAATGTAAGATAATAGATTTGTGTTGTTTTAAGCCACTAAGTTTTTTTTTTTTTTTCTTTTTACCTTCTTTTCTCTTTTTCTTTCTTTTTCCACAACTATTCTTGTGATGATCGTTTATCTTTTGGAAGTTTTGGAAAATATTACCATTGGAAGAAACATGGGTAAAGGATACAAAAATCTCACATGTGAGTCTACAATTATCTCAAAATAAGGTTTCATTTATGCGTAAATTTGAGAGTTCCGTTGTGGCACAGCGGAAACGAATCCAACTAGTATCCATGAGGATGTGGGTTCGATCCCTGGCTTCTGGGTCTGTGATCTGGTGTCTCTGTGAGCTGTGGTGTAGTTTGCAGATGCTCCTCGGATCCCACATTGTTGTGGCTGTGGTGTAGGCCAGCATCTACAGCTCTGATTCAATCCCTAGCCTGGGAACTTTCATATGCTGCAGGTGCAGCCCTACAAAGCAATAAATAAATAAATAAATAAATAAATAAGTATAAACGTGACTTTCCTTAAAATTTTAAAATACATTAAATTTTAGAATTTTATTAATATATTGTTTGAGTTTTAATACTGCATTTTTTTCATTTGAAAGCCATTTTTGAAGCATATTTCTTTCTTTCTTTTTTTTTTTTTTTTTTTTTTTTTTTTTTGTCTTTTTGCTATTTCTTTGGGCTGCTCCTGCGGCATATGGAGGTTCCCAGGCTAGGGGTCTAATTGAAGCTGTACCCGCCGGCCTACGCCAGACCCACAGCAATGTGGGATCCGAGCCACATCTGCAACCTACACCACAGCTCACGGCAATGCCGGATCGTTAACCCACTGAGCAAGGGCAGGGACCAAACCCCCAACCTCATGGTTCCTAGTCAGATTCGTTAACCACTGCGCCACGACGGGAACTCTGAAGCATATTTCTCTAAAGACACATCGCGGCATTAAGACAATGATCATTAAGATAATGAGCTCATAAGTATTGATAACATGACACTTTTCCAATAACAGGTAACTCCACTTTTATATGAGATACCAGATTGCTTCAGGACTATATACTATAGAAAGGTACTACACTGTAGTATTGAACTGGGCTCTGGAACTGGATGTGTTGAAAGCCAGTCTCAGAAACTTACCACATGGTCTAACCTTGTGCAAAATACTTAAACCGCAGGAAGCTCAATTTTTTCACCTGTGAAATGGGGATAATTATAGGATGCACTGTAGTGTTTGCTCGTTGTAAAGTATCAATAAATGACAATGATATTTTTGTTGAAACATGCTGCATTTTCTATCAGATGAAATCTGAGTATAGAGTGTCCAGATTTTTAAATATCTGAAAGTGAATGAAAATCTTTATTCACTAATACATGCCTACTCTGTAAAAAAATGAAATCTATGTAGTCCACATCAGAAAGTGCTTTCTAAGAGGCCTCAGAAGGTTTTTTCCTAATTTATTATTTCCGTGGTGAAAAGGCCAGATGATTTAGGGCATTTAGAGAGTGACTTGAATTAATGCAGGGTAATGTGATTGACATAGATCCGGACAAGTACTCAGAAAAGAACAGCGTTTGCTCTGCGTTTTTCAGATTGGAATGTTTCTGAGTTAAAGAGAAGTTTCATTTTTCCAGCACTGTGTTTTCTTCAGAGATCAAGTCAAACCTATTTCCTGCTAAAAAGAAGGCAAATTACAGACTATCTCCTGGGAAACTTAAGGACACTTGAGACTCACATTTTTTTTTTTTTTTTGGAATACTCAATATCATTTTAGGAAATAAAAGCTATCTGTATAACTTTAATTCTAATTTGCACAGCTATAAATTAGGTTCTAAGTGCTTTCAAAGACATAAGTGCAAATCTTTGATGTTTCCTCTGAGAAAGACAAAAACACAATGAGCAGCAATTTGATTTCTAGCCTCTCTTTATGAATTCATAGGTAAATACAAGTGTATTTGACTGGAGGGTCTACGCTTCCAAAGACTGTCATTATCATGTATTCAAAACAGGACACTGAGCGCCTGAAAACTAGTTCCTCACCTTTTGAGATAAAAGTGCACAGGGTTATGCCAGAGAGAATCTAACTGAAATTTAATTATTTCACCCTGCTTTTCACAGTGACTCTGCAAAGGGAAAAACAAAGTTCCATGAGATGGAGAAAACCAGGTAAAATGAGAGACTTACTCACCCTGGTGGCATATTTTACTTGAATCTATGACATTGTGAATGTGGATATTCACAAATAGGGTTTTGATCTCTGGTCTTCCTGACATCTAGACAGCTCCATATTTACCATGGATTCCACCTACGTCATGTGTGAATATTTTGTCCAAATTGGCAAGAAGTTTTGATTACTGATTAAAACCATCAGCTTCTGTGAGCCAGAACTTAAGTCAATATAACAGCATAAGAAGGTGTAGTATAATTATAGATGTCTTTGAAGCAGAGGTAGCAATGACAGTAGGAAACTGATTGAACTTTATATGTTCAGTTATTCAGAAAACTTCTATTACTTCACAGTCTGCTGATAATATAGATTCATGAATTAAGATAATTCTTTGTGTTAAGGTTTTTTTTTTTTTTTTTTAATAAAGAGATCACTATGGATGGGTACCAGAAATGGTAGGTTAGGCACACAGGTACATCAGGGAAGTATAAACGGGATACAAGGTGTATGGAGCTGTGTTATCAATTATTTGTGCTGTATTTTGGGCCTTGCTGGCAAAGACATCTCTTCTGTTATGCTGTAAAAGAGAAAGACAATGATAAATGCTTTAAACTCTAGTAAGCCTATTTTTAAGGTGGAATTCCTTCTGCATTCTCAGGCTGGCCTGTAACTCAGGGGAATCACTACAAGTGGAAAGCTAAGTTAAAGTTATCCTAGCAAAGTCACCCCTGCTCTAAAACTTCCAAGGTAACACTGACCCTGGGGTAAGAGTATTCACAGTAAAGTATCTATGATAAATTCAGAGTAAAATATTCAACATATGCGGTATCAGAACCTTGGGTATGATGACCCCATAAGTGTCTGAAAGTCAGAAAGATTTGCTACACTCACGGTTTTTGTGTAGTTACTTCCAGTGCACTTTGCAGACACTTTAGCCCTGAAGAATAGGAGCCATATAAATACCACATATTATTTTTCATGGTCCTTGTTATATCCAAGCAGAAAGATGATTCTTACAAAGGATAACACTAATTCTGGAACTAGCCTATAAATAAAGCTGAAATGTATCCCAGTACAGTTACCTTGTTTCATTTACTCATCCACATATTAAGTACTCACTGGGAAGCAGACACTGTTACAGGCACTGACAGATACTCAGTGCATAAAACAAAGAATCCCCATGAATTTACTTTCCAATGGGGGAATGTATGAACAAAGAAATATAGACTATGTTACTTGATAGTAGGTGCTATGAATAACAGTGATACTAATAGTAAGAAAAACAATAGCAGTCATAAACATTCATATATTTACTATATGCCAGATGTTATTAATGTTCTTTAAAATTATTTTTTAGTCTATATATAGGAAATATACTGTTAATATTCTCATTTTATACGTGTGGGAAATGAGGCACAGAATAACATGGCCAAGTTGATATTTGCAGAGCTGAAAATCCAAGAAGATTGACTCCAGATTTTGTGGTAGGTAAAAATCAGGCAAATTAAAGGAGAAGAGAGTAGAGTAGATACTAATTTATATAATATGATTTTTGGAGATTTCCCTATATGACCAGATATTTGATCAGATATATGAAAGGAATATGGGAGCAAGCCATGAAGAAGTGGCTGTCACACAGGAATAGGCGAGAAAAATGGCAGGATCTACAGAGATGTAGGTGGAAGCTGCAAGAGTGAGATCATCTGAGCTTTAAAGCATCTTGAAAGAAAGGGTAGTCATTACAGTTTTGAAGAGAAAAGTGGCCCAACTTAAGGTTGAAAAAGGCCACATTGGGCAGTTATGTTGCTAAGAGACAAGTACAGAAATAGTAAGACTGATAAGGAGGCCATAAGAATAATCCAGGTAAGACAGAATGTAGTTGGACTGGGGTGATAGCAGTGAAGGGGATAAGGTGGTAAGTGGTCAGGTTCTGGATAAAATTTAACATCCACATGAATAGAATGTGTTGAAAGGATGGATTTGGTAAGTGAGAGAGGAAAAATAGTCCAGAAACTCTAAAAGTTTGGTTTGAGAAAATGGGGGGAAATGGAGGCGCCATCTGTGGAAGTATAGAATAATGGGTGAGAAAAGAAGTTCAAAAGTCTATTTTGGAAATATTGATATTGTTGGGACTATTGGATATGTGACTGGAAATATTGACTAAACAGTTGTATTTTCATGTCTGGAGTTCCGAAGAGAGAATGAGGCTGGGGTCATAAATTTGGAAGCTATCAGCTTATAAATTCTATTTAAATCATGGGACAGCATATCACCTAGAAAGTCAATGTAGATAAAGAAAATTTAAAGTTTTGTTTTGGCTGATGTTTTGTTTACTTGGAAAGAACTACGTTGGTTCTTAATTTAGGGTTCAGGCAGAATGGAAGCAGATTGTCCATGTCTGAGTATAATGGAAAGGCGCGGCGGGGGGGGGGGGACAGTCTTCTTCCTCTTGTTTCTAAATTGCTGAGCTACCATTGCACCTTACATGAAGGCATCATGGTGGTGGAATCCACAGAAGAGCTTCTTCTACCCTACCAAAATAGAGGTAGCCACGGTGGTAAACTTCACACAAAATAGATCTTTGCTGGAGAATCAGACCTGAGGGAGCATGTTTCTGTTTCAATAGGATAATACAGATTGATTACAACATATAGTCCAGAAAATCTACTATTCTCAAAAAGGTTTGGGGAGGTCAATCCCAAGAAAAGATTCTACTTTATAAGAAATGGCTAGGGCCATTGAAGTTTAGAATATGTTTATGTAAATTCAACAATAATTACAGCCTTTATAAATTATTTGAAGTTAACACAAATTTATTAGTGTTTGATTTCTACCACTCAAAATTCTAACTTATAGTAACGTATTTCTTGCCTGATTTTTTTTACATAGTTTTTCTAACTCATTGTGGACAATGCAGAAAGATATAAAGAAACCATTTAATATACTTTTTGAGATTTCCTAAATTGGTATGTGCTATGCATTGACATTATTGTCCTCTTTAAATATATTCAGAGTTCCCTGGTGGCTCAGCAGGTTAAGAATCCAGCCTTGTCCCTGCTGCGGCATGGGTTACTGCTGTGGTGCGGGTTTAATCCCTGGCCCCGGAACTTCCACATGCCCTAGGTGCAGCCTAAATAAATAAATAAATATTTTCTGTGATCTTCCATTCATTGGTTCATTTTTCAAATAAAATACAGACCCCTAGTAGAATAATTTCTATGTAATGTATTGGTTTATTCTATATCTAGATAATAGCATATGACAGTAGAACATTGGGTAAACCCAAGCAGGGAAAGGGCCAATTGCAAACCTCCACTTTCTTCTACCTACACTGTCACAATGTGCATTTGCAATGTGCACATTTTTATTTTTAACACTTGCAAATAAAGTGAAAACTACAAGTCTCTGGGTATACAGAGTTAAGTGTGTTGGCTCTCTATGGAGTGGTCCATTTATTTACCCATAGCCACCCAAGGAAACCCTACATTACATAAAATCCCTTCATTCTAACAAATCTTCAAGTTATTGAATGTCTTTCTGCACTATTCTCTTTTTTGGAGTCCATAGTTACCTATGAAGGTACTATTGAGTAGTCACAAATTGGGATAAAAGAAGAAAATAAAAGAAAGAAAATTCAAAAGGAAAGGAAAGGAAGAAACTAATACAGAGGGAGAGAGAGCTAGTTTTGTAGTACCTGCTCTGAAGCTAATGGTGTAACCATGAGCAGCAGGTCAGGAAACCCCATTAATTTAACATAATAATTGGCTTAATGAGGTGTTATGAGAAAATATATGAAATCATTTTAGCACAGTGAAATATAGTGAATAAGTTTACTCAGTACATAACAAAGTAACATAAGTAAATTACTGTCTTAACAATAAAAGCTAAATATTGTAACCAGTATATTATGTACCTCCTTTAAAATTAAGTAACTTAAATACGTAAAAATAACCTTGCTTAATTAATTAATTTAATCAATTACCTAAGAAAGTAATTTGCATTTTAATTTAACAGATGCTACTTTGTATCTTGTTAAATAAAGATTTCCCACAGAACACCGACCATAGATAAGTATCTCTCAAAAGCATAGCATCCAGGCTGTTACACCCACTAGGACAGTATTATTCACTTTGTAGGTGGCCAATTAGGATTTCTTTACTTAATGGATGAGTCAGTAATCTATGAAGTGTTACCATTAAGAATCTCTTTATTGACAATATCCTGAAAACATTGCAGAGTCACTCTAAGCTGTTCAGAATCCCCAATCTCAGTTTTTTACTTATTCCAAACATTTTCTCACTTTTAACTTCCAAATAAGCTAATCAAAAACAAATGAACAATAAAAACAGATTCCAGATATTATTGACACTTTGAGACACACAGATTATGACAAATATGGACAAATATAGATCAAGATAAAATATAAATGTCTATCAGAAAATGGAAACTATTCCTTAGGTAAATGTGTATTTGTGTAAAAGTCTGTTATTTTAACTTTCCAAAGTAGTTTTTATCACTTACTAAGAACTGTAAGTTTTTTTTTATGTATCATGTACAAACTGCACCAAATTTTATAACTTTATTTCAAACTATATCACCCTATTTGTGCTCAGAGTAAGCCAAATAAAACTAGTTGTGTCAAAAAAGAGTAGATATATAGGTATAAATATCTACCCATGTTATTAGTAGAAGCAGAAGTGTATGGAAACCATTACATATTTGTTGGAAATGTTTAAAGTAGACAATTGAGGTGGTACACATAAACTTTATTTAACACTTCAGGAAGCAGTCTTGAAGAACTACGAAATAAGGCAGAAAGTATGAAACTTTTATAGGATAAAGAATAAAGAAGAGAAAAACAGATGTATGGTTGTGGCTCGGTTTGTTAAGAACCTGACATAACGACCATGAAGACGTGGGCCAGTCCCTGGCCTCGCTCAGTGGGTGAAGGATCTAGAATTGCCATAAACTGCCATGTAGGTCACAGATGTGGTGTTGCTGTGGCATATGCCACCAATGCAGCCACCAAAAAAGAAAAAAGGAAAAGAAAAAAAAAAAAAAAGAAGAGAGAAATAGAAAATGTCTGGCTAGCTGGAGCCACATAATCAACCTCATTTGAGGTGGGAAGACCCAGAGTTAGCTTGTCATCTGGGGAGTGATGACTGAGTTTCTGGTCAAGGGGAGCATTTTCGGAGACATGGAAGTTATCTATGTTTCTGTTTGCTGATGCGGCATCCCAGGCCGAAGCGGCCCCATCTTTGCCCTAGAAATTTATTTCAATACACATTAGGCAACTTTTAAAAACTGGGACATGCAGAAGATCTTCTAGATTAAATCAATTTATAATTTTAAAAGTCCTCTGATGGGAGCAGCCACTGTGGTGCAGTGGGTTAAGTATCCAACTGCAGTGGCTCGGGTGTCTACTGGAGGCGTGGATTCCATCCCTGGCCAGGCTCAATGGGTTAAGGATCCCATGCTGGTGCAGCTGCCACGTAGGTCACAGCTGCAACTTGGATTCCATCCCTGGCGCAGGAACTCCCATATGCTGTGGATGCAGCAAAAAAAAAAAAAAAAAAAAAAAAAAAAAAAATTCTCTCATGGACAGAAAAGATATAATAAAATTCTTAACCATCATGTACACAGAAATGTCATTCTTTGTTTTTGCTGTTCATTAGAAGTGATGCTTCATTGTTCTCCCAACAACAATATCCTTTCACCGCCTTCTGCCCCAACCCCTTTTATTTCCTCTTAGACTCAACCCCCCTTACTGCCCCTTTTAACATTGTAACCACGAAGGTGGAGAGTTTGGGGTGGAAGTTATGCTTGGGAAAGTGACGCTGTCTTCTTTAGCGTTAGCCGTGGAGCTGGCCCACTCGCTTACTTCAGAAGTCATACATTTTTATTTGAAATTGGGGATCTCTCTCAGCAAACAGAACACAGTGAGGTGATAGAAAACATATTATGAGTTAATTAGGCTTGTATAAGCCAGCTGGTCACCTAACGAGAATTTATAAAATTGATTTCATGGGTAAAATATGCTTAAATTAAGGCCTATTATTTTCAAATGAGTTCTTGTCATAGTACACATTTTCCTGATGGTGTCTGCTGTATTAGCATCATACTCCCACCCCCTTTTATGATAAATCGCATGTTAAACCACAAGTACCTACCAAGGGTAGGAAAATATATGGTGGAAGCTTATTATGTTTCATAAACCATCGTTTGCGTGTCAGATTTTTCATTGGTCGCCTGATAGGGAGCCAATATCTGATGGAGCAGAAGAAAGGGTAGCCAATATTTGAAGAAGCAGAAAAAAAGGGTTGTAAAAAGGAAAGCAATAAATTTTGTGTGGGGTGGGTTTTAAATGCATGGAATTTATGGAGCAAAGTTTTGGCAGAAGTTATCAAGCCAATGAAGTAGAGGGAGTAAAGGAGACTTTCACCTGCTTAAAAATCTCCTCTAGAGCTAGTTTTGCTACTTTGTTTCTAGCTATATAGCCTGCTATTAACAGCCCCTATAGTCTTTCTATATTCTACAAGCCACAGAAATTTGTCCTTGTCAAAGCATTTTCTGTCTTCAGTTATTTCCCTTGATTTCTACACTTAAGTATTTCTAATTAATTCCCACACTGATGATTTCTGTGTTGACTTTGGGGATTACCAAGGAGCCATATGCATTTTTCAAAACAAATTTCAAAACTAGACTTGCAATATTTGCTTTTACTTCTTTGTACCAGATGATGAATCTGGTAAAAACTAGAGAAGAAATTAAATTGTGTTAGACTATTTAATGGTGTCTCAGTGAAAGTGCTTCTGGCTTCATCATTTTAGGCATTTTAAACTAGATTGGACAAGTCACCAGGGACTACACTGTGAAGAGCTGCCTCTTGGCTGTGGATTAAATGGCCAACGACGCCACAACTTCCCTCTCCATAATTTTCTTACAAGTGACAGCTGTGTTCCTAGTGCAAAAATAAAAACTTAAAGCCACCTACAGAGTTCTCCCCCAAAATAACCCATTGCCAGAAGATCTGAATTTGTGCTAAGGTTTTTTCTTTTTTGTTTTGGTTTTTATTTATTTATTTTTGTCTTTTTAGGCCCACATCTACCACATGTGGAAGTTCCCAGGCTAGGGGTTGAATCGGACCTGCAGCTGCTGGCCTATGCCACGGCCACAGCAACGCTGGATCCAAGCCACATCTGTGACCTACACCACAGCTCATGGCAAGAACCTTAACCCACTGAGCAAGGCCAGGAATCGAACCCGCATCCTCATGAATACTAGTTGGGTTCGTTACCACTGAGCTATGATGGGAACTCCTTTTTTTGATTTTTAAATGAACACTGAGCTCAGTGTGCTATGACATGCCAGTGTTTGGAGATAACTATGAAATATACATTTCTATAGACTCTAAGATAGAAATAATCAAATCTTTGGGATTTCCAACAGCTTGATATACCCCATTATATATTGCCTAGATTCCCTGGAAATTCTAAACTCAGGTGACTAAGGGAAGGTATATAAAAATGTATGCTTGTGCATGCATGTGTGTGTGTGTGTGTGTGTGTGTGTGTGTGTGTGTGTAGGGGACCAATGTGGGATGTCTTTCTGCCCCCTCTGCAAAGCTCACAGCAGTTTAATAAGCATTACTGCAGATTATATAACTGTCCATCAGGACTTGCTCTTGATACTTCCCATAATTCTATCTGTTTCTGATTATCTGAAAGTAATGGAATATATGAACACTATATATTATTAGAACGAGAAGAAGAATTAACCTCACTGGCATTAAATCTTGAAATACACACTAGTTTTAAAAAGCTAACATATTAAAGCATCTCAGCACAATTTACAAATGAAGCGATGCCAGCTCTTCCGCTATTTTTCAGAACGAATTGAGCAGCTTGTTACAAGCAGTTAGTAAGACTTTACACACAGCCCTTGGAAATCTAATCTGTCTTCTTCTGGTAATAGGAAGTGTTGAGGTTCTTATAAACCCACAGAGCTCCTCCTAATGGATTGACTGATGCCAGATGAAACATGTTTTTAATTGGATGTCTCTTTAAAGGGGAGTAACTGGTACACAATACTAATTAATTAAGACTAGCTCCAATATTTCATTGGTCTATTTTAATATTTTCATATTTTATTGCCCTGCTCATCTGGTTTTAAATCTTTCTGTGTCCATCTGCCAGTTTGTTACACACCCGTTTTTCTTTACTCAACTTCCATAAACCCAGTCTAACCTATCTGATTTGTTTTTTGAATATCATGGCATAGCATAAGATACTCAATCTCTAAAAAATGGCAATGTTATTAACGACTTGCTTCACTGGGTTGTTTCCGGTAAAAGACAATTATGGGAGTTCCCGTCGTGGCGCAGTGGTTAACGAATCCGACTAGGAACCATGAGGTTGCGGGTTCGGTCCCTGCCCTTGCTCAGTGGGTTAACGATCCGGCGTTGCCGTGAGCTGTGGTGTAGGTTGCAGACGCGGCTCGGATCCTGCGTTGCTGTGGCTCTGGCGTAGGCTGGTGGCTACAGCTCCGATTCGACCCCTAGCCTGGGAACCTCCATATGCCCCGAGAGCGGCCCAAGAAATAGCAACAACAACAACAACAACAACAACAGCAACAACAACAAAAGACAAAAAGGCAAAAAAAAAAAAAAAAAAAAAGACAATTATGCACTTTAGATAGCGTTAAAATTAAATACAAAATGGAGACCAGACTGGAAAATTTCCTGAGCAGACAAAACCATTTCAACCACATAAGTGGTTTATCATCAGCTGAATACCACCTTTGCTTAGTTCCCATCCAGCAGTAGATAACCTGACTAGTACCCATGAGGATGTGGGTTTGATCCCTGGCCTCACTCGGTGGGTTAAGGATTCTGTGTTGCTGCAACTGTGGTGTAGGCCAGCAGTTGCAGCCCTGATTCAAACCCAGCCAGAGAACTTCCATGTTCTGCAAAGGTGGCCCTAAAAAGACAAAAAAGAGAGAGAGAGAGAGAGTGAGTTTGTAGAATCCTAATTCCTATTTTTACTATATAGATACCTGGATGTTAGAATGTTGATTGGCCTGTTTTATCTTAGAAGCCTGGTTTTCAAAATACTTAGAAAAAAATAAAGATGTTCAATAAGGTCTAAACATCTCAAATTTTTCCAAATTAAAATGAGACAATTGATCCTTTTGAGTAACAAATAGGAAAATAGTGATATTAAAACAACAGAATTGGGAAAAAATCATATATAGTTTAAAAACGCTAAAGACCATGTAGTTCATTAGTCCTCTGCTTATAAAACTTTTTTGTTTTTTATTATACTCTTTGTTTAAACATTTCTGGCTACAATAACTGAAAAGGAAGTGTGCTCTATAAAAATATATACATATATTCTAATTAAGAAAATAATACACGTTTAATGTACAGAGTTCAGAAAACACAGAAACATGTGTGGCGGGATCAAATATTAAAGTGTTAATTTGTATTTTCTCTTAAGATGATTTTTCCACTCTGTATTCCAAGAGAGCAGTTAGAACTCTTTGTTCTTCCTTACTCAGGAAAGATTTCTGTTATAAAGCTGAAAGCAGACGTTCTCTGCCAATAATCTCCTTTCCTGGATTTTCTGAAAGCCTGAGCCCCTGAGGCAAGAAGTTATGCTTAGGATCAAGAGAGATGAGTGCTTTTAGGCAGAAAGAAGTGGCTACAATGGGCCAAAGACTATGAAAGATGGTAAAACAAATGCAAGATCTTGAGTTTGAAAAGGATTGGGACACATGGCTTAGTCATTTTCTGTACCCGAAGAAAAGGTGGCAAATCTTAGAGGGCTGCAGATGTAAATGCAGAATACTTTAAAAGTATTCTGAAACCACAGAACAAAATAGAGCTCTAAGAGTTCAAAAGACCATGGAGACTTATACAGTGGACCCCTTACCAAAACCTGAGCCGGAAAAGCTACTTAAATGTTTTATGCCAAATGTTTTACTCCCATCTTTATAGACTTAATTCCCCAGCATGTTCACATGACTTGTGGTAGGAGAATGGTGGATTATAATAATTGCAATAACATTTCTCATCAGCCAAGAATAAGGTTTAGAATTCTATTCCATTGAATAAAAGAAGTAATATGATGATTCTTACATAATTGCATTTGTGGAGTAAATTCCTGTGTTCTATATATATACAGAACAAAATCTAAAGCTTAAGATTCATAGGTCTTGTTCTGTTCTAAGACAAAAAATATAATGAAGAGTTGTATTATAAAGATAAGAATAAACTGAAAAGTCCAGAGTCCCTTTCATAAAGACACTTCTCTTATAGTTGTATAATGAGGGGAAAATATATATGGCAGGACTAATACAGTATTTAATTAAGAATCTGTCTCCTTTTTGCATATTCATTACTGTCCATTAGTAAATGGAAGTAAGGTTAGATCTAAGTATGCACTCAGAATCCAGTTTCCATGTCCATATTTTAATATGAATAACAAGGAGCTACTTAAATTGAATCTTACTTAAACAGTTAGATTCATTTTTGTGGAATTATTATTACTTGCATAATTCATAATTTGGTTCATCCTAATGTATTAAGAGAAAAAAAAGTATATAATTCATGCTTTGCTATTCTTCCTTTTCTGGAAGAAATAACAGTTCTAAGCATCTAGAAAACCCTCATCCTTCTGATTGCTGCTCTAATTCTGGCAATATTTGAAAGTTCAGCACTTGGTTCAGACAGATCATATAGAAACTCCATCATGAAATAAATGTATATGTTAAGAAGCTGAGGATGGCTTAAACTGAATAAACAGGAAAGGTCTGTCTACCCATCCATCTATTTCAGTATTTTAAAGTTCCAAGTCTGTATTTTGACTCATTTCACAATGATGAACGTGAAATCTTTTTCATCTCTCAACAGAAAAATATAAATATTTACCTATGCATTAGTAACCTGAAATAAAAAATTGCGTGTCCTTTAAAGTTGAGTTTTTTTCTTTTAATACTAAAATAACTAATTTCAAAATGAAAACCGGACCCTAAGCATAATCAGAACTCCCTCTAGTGTTCAGAGTTGCTTGTTTTCCACTACAAGAAAAAAAAGGAAAAAGAAAGAAAGACAGAAAAAAAGAAAAAGAAAAAAAGAAAAGAAAAGGAAGAAGCTTAGAAAAATGTCCTTTCCTTCTGACTAGCTAGTTTTGTCTCCCTATTGGCTCTATAACATAAGCATGTGTGGAGACCCTGGCAATTACTGACTGACTAGGAGACTCCAGGCAGGCTCTCCTATGACCTTGAGCCAAGAGCACCAAAATGCCAGTCTTGACTCTTGGAAAAAACTTCCTCTCTTTGTGCATCTTGATGCAAAAGAAAAAGGGCATGTTGGTTCCATTCCAAGAAGCAAGCATTAATGCTCTACAGCTGGCAGGAATTACCTTCCTTCTTGAGACTTCGAGTTCCCTGGTAGCATATGTTATTCATTTAAACACAGCTGATTTCACATGTGACAATTATATAATAAGCATATACACTTATAATGCCTCCATAACCCCTGCGTTAGATGAACAAATCCGTCTTTCCTTTGTCTCCTTTCTGCTATGTTCTGAGCCTATGCTCAAGGTATTGTCTTTTTTTTTTTTTATTTTAAGGAAACTCCAGTTTATACTCTCCTGCCTATCAAAGCCGGGGTGGTGGTGTGACTTGTCAGCGCTCACTATAAGAGGAGACAAAGTAGAGAAATTAATAAAATCACCCACAGGGACATCTATGCAGATGTATTTGTCTTGAGCCAAATGCTGCTGCTGGGTTCCCTAGGAGCTGAGTGTGAATTGCACAAGGGGTGGGCAATGTGGGAGCTTTTGGAAGGTAAAATGATTATTGATGGGCTAGCCCCCTTCAGAGTTTGGCTGTGGTTTTCCTTGCTTCATTATCAGGGGCACCTCTCTGATTTTCCTCCCACAGTTGTTCCTTTGTTTCTCTGCAAAGAGACGTTAATTTTCATGTCTCCAAGTTCTTAGCATCAGCATGAGATACAGCACCAGATATCAACACTTTCCTTGAATTTGCAATGACACTTCCTTTTTGAAACATGTGTTTAAAGAGTTTGGGTATTTATATATTGTTGGACATGTTGTGATGACTGATTTTTATCTAAAATCATTTTAAAAACCTTTAGTCAGACAATTTCAAAGTTTCTCCAGTGTATAAGAATATAGATTTGAGTTATTATTTATTTAGGAAAAATGCTCTAGCAAGCACTAGCCAGAATATCAAGTCAAATACAAACTATTCAGCCCACAGAAAGCAGAACGAGAGAAGTTTTTGCAATATGTGTGGCTTGTCAAAGAATCATTGTGAATATTGAAAACCGGCAAACGATTCCATTTCTAGTGAGCATTAATCTTTTTCTGGGAAACTTAACAGGACGGTAAGTGTGAATTAGTATTCTTGGTGATCTTCTAAGTATTTCCAGGAAGTCTAAACGTTGCTCTGGGGTGTCCTGGTCTGCCTCCCTAAACCTCTCTCTGCCTTGGAAGTAGAATGCAGATTGGTGTGATGTTTCTCCAAATGAAGTAGGGTCACATTAATAAGTATTCTTGATAGAGAAAAGGAGCTAAAAAAAAAAAACATAAATTGAAGATGGATGGGGAATTGCTAAAAAAAGAAAGAAGAAATTCTCTTTTTTTTTTCCTCCAGTGTGTAAGCATAGGTCTGTTGAGAGGATTAAATGAGATAAAGAGCTTAGCTTAATGACTGGCATCTACAAATGTACAATAATATTAGCTGTAGTATTAGAGCATCAGTGCAAATCTCTATTCCCTTTTGTACCTTCTTAACGTGGAACCAGTTACACAAAATATGTGGGGTGGTGGGGAGCGGTTGTCAGGTTTATTTCTAAAGGTGAATATAGCTTTGACCTAAAGGCAAAGGGCTTGCTAGCATTTTCCTGAGGCCTTCTGTAAGAGTATACTGTGGAAACACATTCAAGGAACCTTTGAGTGTTCCCATCTTACCCAGGAACGCTGCCTCGTGCTAGTCTGGGGCAGGTAGGAAAGGAATAAAGAGAATGAATCCCCAGGGGTTGCCACAGTTTAATAAAATAACTCATGAACATGGACCAATGAATTTCACTCACCCATTTGCTGGGGTGTAATTCTAGTCAGAATTCCTCCATATGGGAGATACCACACTAAAGGGAAATAAGACCACTCCCTAACATTAACTAATTAGCAATTGTTATTCATTGTTATTACTACTGCTACAAATTTACAGTGGCCTTTCCTTGTTTGTCCAGCTAAAGAGTTAGGAGTAAAGAAAGCAAAATATATGATGTCAAAGAGTGGAGCAGAAACTCTCCTTGGAAGCAAGAAGAATCTAGCACTCCTGTTGCATGTGTTATTTCTTTAAGGTCGTTTTTCACACCATTTGCAAACAAACTCTTTCCTGCTTGTTGCCTTCCTAATAGGCTCCCCAGCTGCCTGCTACCAAAATTCATGGTCCAGCAGGGATTGGTCTCCATCATGGTGAGTGAGTTCCCAGAGCAAAATAGGGCAAAACAGAGTGAAGCTTGCTTAACACTGGTGGGGTGAGAGGGGATCTAAGTTGATGGGCAGAAAAATGGCTGTGTGCTTTCTTTTCAAGGATAAGAAATTCTTACCATTGACCACTTTTGTGTGTGTGTGTGTGTGGATATTAAATGCCTCTACTGCAGAAAAGGAGAGGGGAGAATTGCTGTTGGAGTAGGTAAAAATTGCTAACATACTTGGAGAGTGTTTCTAATGAAACTCGAGAGGAGGATTTAAACAAGTGTTTGGAATAATTTGGTTGAAATGAAGAAAAGTGTGAAGCGGAGGGCACTCCAATAAGGTAAGAAACTACAGCAAGGAGGCAGTAAGCGGATGCTAGGGTTTGTGGTAGAAAGGAAGCAGAAGGACAGAAAAGACTAAAAAGGATGGCGCACTAAAAGTGGAAGGTGAATATGTTTAAAGTGTGATCAGAGGAAACCAGAATAAATTGACCTAGCATCCATTCATTCACTATTGTGATAAAATAACACAACATAAAATTTATCATTTTTACCATTTTACGGTGTACAATTCAGTGGCATTCACTCTCCCTTCCTTCCTCCCTCAAGCCCCTGGTAACCACTAATATATTTTCAGCTTCTATGAATTTGCCTATTCTGGATATTTCACATAAATGGGTGTTACAGGTTAAATTGTTCCCCCCTCAAATTATGTGTTGAAGTCATAACACCCCAATATCTCAAGATGTAAACTTCTTTGGAAGTAGGTTTGTTGCTGATATAATTTGTTAACATGGGATCATACTATAGTAGAGTAGACCCAAACAAATGTGACTCTGTCCTTAAAAGAAGAAGAGAGGAGATGCAGATATACAGAGGATGCCGTGTGGTACCACGGGTGCAGAGATTGAAAGGCTGCAGCTGCAAGTCAGAGAGTGCCAAGCAAGAATTGTGGGCAAATCAACGGAAATTGAAAGATGCTCAGGATTCTCCTTTACAAAAGGAACACAGTTCTATCAATTCTTTGATCTCAGACTTTTAAATTCCGAAACTGTGAAACAAAACTTTTCTGTTGTTTTAACCCACCCAGTTTATTGTACTTTATCACAGTAGCCCTAAGAAACTCATACAACGTAATCTCACAACAGGTGTCTTTGGTGTCTGGTTCTTTCAGTTTGTGTAGTGTTTTCAAGCTTCAACCATGATATTGCATGTGTTAGTATTTCATTATTTTATATGGCTCACTAGTATCCTGTAATATGGATATACCACATTGTGTTTATCCATTCAGTAGTTGATGAACTAATCTGACTTTTTAAAACAATTCTTTAAATTGCAAACATGTAAAAATTTTTTTTATGTAATGATTTTTATTTTTTTCCATTAGACTTGGTTTACAATGATCTGTCTATCAATTTTCTACTGTACAGCATGGTGACCCAGTTACACATACATGTATACATTCTTTTTTCTCACAGTATCATGCTCCATCGTAAATATAAAATGCATATGATAAGGTGAAAAAAATCTGGGATTTAAAATTCAGCACGCGTAAAACTAAAGCCTAGTACCACTAACTAGAATTGATTTGAAGTAATTTTATCATTTTAATACTCTATATTTTATTATCTCAATGGAAAAAATACTTGCCATGCTTCCATAATTGTTTTTAAAAGAGTCATCTTCATACTTGTCCTTAAGTTTAGCGCTTCTTAAACACAGATCCATCCTACATGTCTGAGATAGAAATCACTCCTAGTCCTTTACTCTGTGTGGCACTCTATCCTGACACTCACCGCAGTTCATTATAATTGCTTGTTTATTCCCATCTCTTCCCTTTAGATTTTGAGAGTAAGTGTTATATTTCATTCATTTTTGTATCCCTTTGTAGACTTGGCACTGAATTCTCAATAATTATTTCCTGATTGAGTGAGTAAATAAATGAAATAGCCCAGTCTTCTCTCCCCTGTTGGGAAGAATAGCATCCTACCCTTTTGCTGAGAATAGCATCACTTGAGAGCCATACCAACTCTTAGATCCACACTAGTCCAGGAAGGATTAATGATCAATTTCGGTTTTTAAGTGGCTGAGCCACTTACTAGTGCTCACTTAGTGTTTTTGACTACAGGAGAAAATGCTTAATTAACTTCAATTCTGACTTTTCCCTTTGTATATTCATATCTCTGCTACAGTCTGTTTGTTTTTATATTAAAGTCAAATATGTTTATCTTCAAATACATGCTTGCTTTTAGAAATTCTTATTTTCCCCAAATTGCACATTTTAAATAAATAGTGGGTTAATCATCTAGCAAACACATAACTTCCTTGGGAAAGCCAATTATTGCCTAGAAATTCAAAATCAAATTTGAAAAAAAAAACAAAACAGTAACACAAGCTATTAAATCCTTGGGGTTATGATGATTTCAATGCAATACACTCAACATTCATTGAAAACCTACTGTGTGCAAGGCACAAGAATAGACCTGGAGTGAGGTAATAGGACATACATGACATGACCGTAATGCCCCAGAATTCTAGACTAACTAGTTGAGTTGATAAACATTCTAAGATACTAAAAATGTATGTTTAAGTACAGACGAAAATTGTAAGTCACAACTATTTTATAAGAACTACAACTTTTAAAACAGAAGCTTTTAGTGGTAGTTCTATGGTGTGAATTGTTGAATTGCTGAGGCTTCTTTTCTGAGGAAATAAAGACAAAAATCTATCTCCTTTGATAAAGTCTTTTTTTTTTTTTTTTTTTTTTTTTTGCCTTTTCTAGGGCCGCTCCCACGGCACATGGAGGTTCCCAGGCTAAGGGTCTAATTGGAGCTGTAGCCACCAGCCTACACCACAGCCACAGCAATGTGGGATCCGATCCGTGCCTGCAACCTACGCCACAGCTCACGGCAACACCAGATCCTTAACCCACTGAGCAAGGCCAGGGATCAAACCCGCAGCCTCATGGTTCCTAGTCGGATTCATTCACCACTGAGCCACGACGGGAACTCCGATAAAGTCTTTTATCAGTCACCAGTAGCTACAGGATAATTGCTCCCCAAATGGTGTGGCCTATAGAAATATTGCCCTGTCTCTCTTCTGTGACCAAAGTAGACATCACTAATCAAACTTGGCACACTTTCCGGGGATGTCTGTCACTAAGAATCAACTTCATTAAACCAGATGTGTGCTTGTGTGTGTGCGTGTGTGTGTGTGTGTGTGTGTGTGTGTGTGTAATTCTAAAGCACTTTATCATGATCTCCTTGTGTATGTATGCCCTTTCTCCTAAACATCAAGAACATTGAACTTTACCATTTTTAATGTAGGCATTTGCTTATGGAGTCTGTGGTTTCCAAAGCCATTTACTAAGATAACTTTAAGTATAGATTCTACTGCATTCAAACTATATTCTGAACATACTTTAAGACCATTATGATATACTGAAGAAAGTTTGTATATATATATGTATATATATATATATATGTATATCTCAGAGCTAATGTGAGTGACCAAAAGTGTTTCAGAAAACTAATACTTGTAAAAGACACGTCTAAATAATAATAAAGCATATTCAATGGGACAAGATCTAGTTATAACTTCGGAATGCACACATTGTCTCATTATATATTTAATAGTATTGAAGACACGAAAATTTTTAAGAGAACATTCACTAGACATCCAAGCTTCCAAAATCTCCCCACTTTCCAGAAACAATGCAGCATATAAGAGAATGATATTCAATGTTTCCTTGCAAGTCTCATTCACTGATGGGATTAACCTCAGTAAAATGTTTTGAGAGCAGAACTCTTGGATTTTAATGCAGTTTCTTTGTTCGTGGTGATCACTGTGTATTAAATCAGTGTGGGGAAAAGAATGAAGGAGAATTAATTAACAGACCAAACAAATGTAGGTGAAGAAATCTTAACATGTGTTAACATTTCCTACAAATAGCTCTAATAGCTCTCAAGTTCACACTGTTTAATATATCCACTCTCTTCCAGAAATATATCTCTTTTACAATGGCTTGAGAAATAGAGGTTTATGTAATTACTGCACATTTTAAGATTTTGTAGGGATGGTCATTTTTTAAACATATGCTATCAGTGAAAACTTTAGCTAAAGATGGAATATGCCATATTCCAGTGTTTAAATAAATCATCCAAACTTTTTCCCTACCTCTGGAAAATGTTAGAAAAGAACACTTGTTTGCCAAATAAATTAGCTGCTGTAAAATATTGAATATGAAATAAAAATGTTCAATTGAGCTAACCCTCATATAGAAACAAAAGCAAGAAATAGAATAGCCCAGTAGTGTTATTAATAGTATTAATAATATTTTATGTTAAATTTGTATAAGATATACCCCCAAAAGAGTAAAGATTCCTCTATCTGTGGCCCCAAAGTACCCTGTATTTATTTTTGTCATGGTGCCTACTATATACTATTTATAGGCCATTCTTGAAATACAGACACTGAATTATTCATTTATTACAGCTTTATTAATATATACTTTTATACTGCTCACATATGAAGAGGTCACAATGATAAACATTCATCCATGAAACAAACACTACAATCAAGATAGTCCATCACACCCCAGATTTCCTTATGTATCTTTTTCCCTCTCGCATTATTCTCCTGCCCTTGCCTATCCAAAAGCAACCATGGATCTGCTTTTGTCTTTAATTTGTAAGTTCTAGAATAGTGTATGAATGAAATCATATAACATGAAATCTTCTCTGTCTGGCTTATGTCATGCAGGATGCTTCTGAGATTCAAATATGTGGCTACACATATCAATAGTCCAGTTCTTTTTTGTGACTGAGTAATATTTCTCTTAATGGTTATGTACAATGTGTTTATCTGTTCATCTGTGGGTAGATATTTGTGTTGGTTCTAAAGAAGACTGCTATGAATATTCATGAACAATGTTTATATGTGTATATTTTCTCATTTCTTTTGAATAACTACTTAGATGTGTAATGACCAGATCATATGGTGAATGAATTTTTTTAAGAATTTCAAGCTTTTTCTTTTTTTTTTTTTTTTAGGGCAACACCCATAGCATAGGGAAATTCTCAGACTAGGGGTGGAATCAGAGCAGCATAACCCTAACCCTAACCCTAACTGACACAGCCACAGCAACATGTACATTGGTGCAACCACTATGGAAAACAGTAGGGAGGTTCTTCAAAAAACTAAAAATAGAACTACCATACTATCCATCAATCCCACTCCTGGGCATCTATCCAGAGAAAACCATTATTCAAAAAGATACATGCACCCCAATATTGATTGCAGCACCATTTACAATAGCAAAGACATGGAAGCAACATAAATTCCATGAACAGAGGAATGGATAAAGAAGATGTGGTACATATACACAATGGAATATTGCTCAGCCATAAAATAGAATGAAATAATGGCATTTTTAGCCACATGGATGGACCTAGAAACCAACATACTAAGTGAAGTCAGTCAGGTAGTGAAAGACAAATATCCTATGATAATACCTATATGTGGAATCTTTAAAAAAAATGATACAAATGAAATTATTTGTAGAACAGAAGCAGACTCACAGACTCTGAAAAACTTATGGTTACCAAAAGGGGACAGACGGGGGGTGGGTGGGAGGGAAGGACTGGGTGTTTGGGACTGGCACATTCACACTGAGGTTTATGGAATGATTGGCCAATGGGGACCTTCTATATAGCACAGAGAATTCTACCCAGTATTCTATGACAATCTATGTGGGAAAAAATTTGAGAGAGAATGGATATGTGTATATGTACGACTGCCTCACTTTGTTGCACAGCAGCAATTATCACAACCTTGTAAATTAATTGTACTTCAATAAAACTTAGAAAAAGAAGAAAAATTACTGAACATAAAAAGGTCACATAATCATCTCAATAGATGCAGAAAAGGCTTTGAACAAAATGAAACATCCATTCATGATAAAAACTCTTATTAAAGGTAATATAGAGAGGATGTACCTTGACATAATAAAGACCATTTATAACACACCCACAGCTAACACCATACTCAGTGATGAAACGTTGGCACAAAAACAGGCACATAGATCAACAGAAGAGAATAGAGAGCCCAGAAATAAATTTGTGTACTTACGGCCAATTAATCTGTGATAAAGCAGGCAAGAAATAGAATGGGGAAACCACAGTCTCTTTATAAGAGGTACTGGGAAAATTGGCCACTACATGTAAAAGAATGACACTAGAACATTTTCTCACACCATATACAAACATAAACTCAAAATTGACTAAAGACCTAAATATAAGACTGCAGACCATGCAATTCCTAAGGCACATGCCATTTATTTCTCTTTCTTCAGGCATTATACTTGTGTCCTATAATCCAGTATATAAAACAATGTGTTTCTTGGCAGGAGGCTATTTCTATCCCTGTTACTATCATGGTTAGCTTTGGTAGACTTCTGATTTTATCTCAAACACAATCTTGAATTTATACTACGTTTTTACCAAACTCAAGGGTTTTTTTTTTTTACTCATCTACATACAAATCATCTTCTGAATAATGAAATTCAGAACACATAGATCTCCTTACTTCCTTTTTTATTTTTATTATATCATATTCTTAGTACTTATGATGTTTCATTACCCATAATTCAAACCCTTGTATCTCCTAATGGAAAAGTATATTCAGAGAAATAAATTGAGTTTCCCATATTCATGTAAATAACTGAAACACAAGAGTGTTGGGATGTAAACTGAAGTCTCAAATCCCTTTCTCATTTTCATTTCTCATGGTCCATTAAAAAAAAAAAAAAAAAAGGTAGGGAAGAAGGAGAATTGAACAAAGAGAAATAGCATTCCTTGGAAAATTTATACATATTTGTAAAACAGCATTAATAGAGTGTTTAGCTAAAAAGAATTTTTGTGATGGTCCATTCCTCTACCATTATTTTATTTCAGAATGACCACTATAATGAGACATCTTAAATAAATTAGGTTGCTTATATGACAAATTTGTATGCCAAAAGAAAAGGAGAGGAGATGAGGCAGGAGGGAAGGCTAGGAGATACGTTTTGTGAATACAAACACCTTATTTTACAGAATGTAGTAGTAAAATAGAATCATCTATTGTTTAGTGTTTTTCCTTTATCAGTATCAGAAACATAAATTACAAAGGCCAGTGTCTGATTCTTCCTAGGGCCTCCATTTCCTGGCTGCTGGTATGTCTGACAGCTTTCTGACTCTCCAACATTCCATCTTACCTTTCTTAATACAACCACTTAATGCTGTTCCTAAGGTGTTTAAAACTCAGTATGTAGAGATGCAGAATACTTGAGCAAGTAGAAAATGTGTATTTATTTGACCCAACTATAAAATTTCCCTAATGGATAGTCTTTTCCTTTGAAAACCATCCTCAAACTCCTTAAGAATTTCAGAAACCTAGCTCAATCTCATGCTCAATAACTGCTTGCTTGTGAGTTTGCCTGTCCTCAAGGAATAGGAAGTATGGCAGCTGCCTTAGTTCTCTGTGACCATGAGGCATTGCATCACACTGCATGCAGCCATCTGAAGTGAGCTCCCTTAATCGTGAGTATTGATTGTACTCACCCAGATCCATTGAGAATTCCATTTCCATATAGAGTGCTAACTGCTCTTCTTTCTTTGCTGATTGAAGGAACAGACAAATGCTTGCCCTTGGTGCAACTGCCCAATGAATATTTCCCTAGGCTTTTCCTTGCATGCCCCAAATATCCATAGCATGTGAGAAGGTTTGCATACATGGTATTACAGGCAGCACCACATTCACACATTTCCTCACCAGCCTTTCCTTCCATGCACATTTAAGGATAAATCTGAGACTGACTCAGGAGTGATTTTTCTCTTAACTTGTTTTATTTCATTAATATCACAAGATCTGGCAATAAAAATTAACAATGCTTTTCTTTTTTTTTTTTTTTAACAATGCTTTTCAATGAGGAATTTTTCCATTCAATAATTTAAGATTTGCTATTCATTTTTTCTTGAGTAATTAGTTCCATTAGTACATGTTTATAGAATATTGTGTATATAATACTTCTCAAATATTTCTGTACCAGAAAGTATTAATCATTGACTTTCTAATGTTTAAAAGATACTGTAAGTCCTAGGCAGGACAAACTTGAAGGTAGACACTACTCTTTGTCCAGATAAGATTTAAGCAATTGGAAAGTGTGCTTCTTCACATAATCTAACATTGCCATAGCCAAATAGAAATATACTCTGTTGGGGGTCCCGTCATGGCTCAGTGGTTAACGAATCGAACTAAGAACCATAAGGTTGTGGGTTCGATCCTTGGCCTTGCTCAGTGGGTTAGGGATCTCGCATTGCTGTGAGCTGTGGTGTGGGTCGCAGATGTGGCTGGGATCCTGCATTGCTGTGGCTCTGGCGTAGGCCGGCAGCTACAGTTCCAATTAGACCCCTAGCCTGGGAACCTCCATATGCCGCAGGTGCGGCCCTAGAAAAGGCAAAAAGACAAAAAAAAAAAAAAAAAAAAAAAGAAAGAAAGAAAGAAACAGAATATAATTTGTTAAGTTCTGTAAAGAAGATGCTTACCTGGTTTTTCCCACTCTGGGCAACAGAATTTTATCCTTATTGTCAAGTAGTAGCCACTGAGTGTGTAAATACGGCGAAAAGTCCCCTGAGGAATTTTTGTCATGACAAGAAAAATAAAAGTATTAATTGAAGGGTATGCAAACTTCATTGTGTGATGCGATATATATTCAGTTTAATACATTTGTATTAAAGTATAAGTATTAATATGAGTTAGTGGATACCTATGACATTGGCCTTCATCTGTAGGAAACTGACCACTGACTCTCTGAATACACACAATATGAACTCTGGCGTATTCTTATTTTATCCCAGCCACTAACCACAATCCAACCAAGGATGAGCAACTGACCCAAATGAGACAGAATCCTTCTCCAGATTTTTGAAACTGAAATTGAGAGTAAAAATCTGTCCCTGTGTGGTGATACAAGCTCTATATAAAGTGAGACTTGGCAACTCTTGGAAGCATGATTCTTGCTCAGTGTAGCAACTGACCTCTAATAGGAGACTATGAAGCTAACATAAAGAGAAACAAATAAGAGCAAGAGACAGACTTGGAAGGAAGGAGGGAGGGACAGGGAGAAAGAGAGAAAGAGACAGACAGAGACAGAAAAAGTAGAGACACACAGAGTAAGAAGAGAGAGAGAAAGTGAGCCTGCGCTTCCGTAGGCATATAGTTGCTGGTGGCATCATCATCCACACTCCAGTTTTTCCCTTAGTTGATGGCTAATCTTCTTTCAATTAACCTCTTTCCAGAAATGTCTCTTCTTTTGTCCATGTTTGTTTTCTGCTTAACGTATTTTACTATCAAACATTCTGCTAAACACTTTGTTCAAGAATGCATACCGAGTGCTTAAAATAGTGCCTGGCATAATAGGCACTCAGTCAGTATATGTTGGCTAAATGAAGTAAAGAAAATGACTGATAAGAGATAGGCAAGTATTCTTCTAAAGATTCCCACATAAGCTAGTTCAAATGTATTTTATTTAATTTGGATGCAAAAGTTTTAATTCATATGCCTAAAAATTTTAAGGACATATATCCATTTCTTCCTCTCTAAAAAATGACTTAAAAGCTGCATTTACTGAGGGAAAACCTTGGATTCTAAACTTATGGTTAAATAGAACTAGTGATACATTCAGGATAGATTAGATGATACTACAAAAAGAAAGCAAACCCACAACCCTAGCAGTTTCAGAAAATTAAATTATATTTTTCATCTATACCATGTGCCCAGAGCATTGGGAAGACACTGCTCATTATAACATTAAAACAGAGAATCTCAATACACCCTTCTAAAGCCACTGGGGCAGTGAAAATAGAGGGTGGCAGATAATGTAATGGCTTCTAATGTTTCTACCCAGTAGAGGCACGTGACACATTTACCCACATTGGCCATGCCTAATTTCAAAAGAGAATTATGACTTACCGTGGGTCTAGAAGAAATCGAATAATTTGTAAACAGTAAGTGAATACCATCCTAAGATTACCTATAGAGATATTTCCAGCAATTTGGAACTCTGTATTTACATGAGCCATCACTGTAGGAGGGTCAGCACCCTGTAGTCCATGGACAAAATTGAGCCTACTGCCTGGATTTATAGTTTCATTGTAACATAACCACTCTCATTCCTGTACCATCTAGGCCTGCTTTCACACTGCAAAAATATGAATAGTTTAAACACAGACCATATGACCTGCAAACCTATTTACTCTAAGTAAATTATCTACCTCACATTGTGTATTTTCTACTATTTTAAAAGCATACTTGACTAACAAGTTATAAATACATTTAATAAGTTCTTAGTTTTGTCATTTAATATATTTCCAGTAAATCAGTATGACAATTTTTTTATCATGGAAGAGTGCTTCATTTCTTGAAAAGGAATGGAATTCATTCATCACTGGCTATTGCAGAATGTCTGTTCTGTTCAGACATGGATTCTGCTTCTTCTAGAACCTTATGATTATCTCGAAGTGACCCCAAAGTGATAAAAAGTGATAGAAAGAACCTCATATTGCCTCAATTGCCTGTTAATAACAATAGTCTGCAGAGAGTCTCATGGAACATGGAACCATTAACACCGAGAATTAAAATTTCCTGAACGCACCAATGTGAGACAGTGTTTAGTAAAGCATGCTACTCTTTTTCTTTTTTTGGCCACACTCATGACATGTGGAAGTTCCCAGGCAAGGACTGAACCCTTGCCCTAGCAGTGACCTGAGCCACTGCAGTGTCAGAGCCAGATCTTTAACCTACTGAGCCACACAGGAACACCTGAGCATGCCACTTTTGATATCTCTTTTGCTATCCTCTAGAGGCTCTGCCTCTGGCCCCACAGAAGGCTAGGCACATGACCCAAGGAAGGCCTGCGGGAGCCTCTTTGCAGAGATTAACATGAGCCCTGGGATAGGGTCTCTTTCGGTCTGAGATAGTAAAATTTAGAGACCAGGTAATACTGGACCCATGGTAGGGAATTGTCTTGGTCAGTTCAAGCTGTTATGACAATACCATAGACTGGATGGCTTCAACAACAAATATTTATTTCTACTAGTTCTGGATGGTGCCAGTGAGTTTGGTTTCTGATAAAGCTCTCTTTTTAAGGTGGCTGCTTTCTTCCTGGATTCTCGCATGATTTTCAGTCTCTTCTGATAAGAACACCAATCTGATAACGAGGATTCCACTTTTAAGACCTCATCTAAACATAATCAACCTCCCAAAGTCCCTATTTCCTAATATCCCATAAGGGTTAAGGTTAGGGTCACAATATAAGAATTTGGGGGGGGGGGAGGATGTGGAACAAACATTCAGTCCATAGCTGGGCGCTTTCCTACCAGAGCCTGAGTAAGAAAGAACCCAGCACAAAGGAAATAGACTACAAACAAAAGTAGGCAGATGGTCCTGAATACTGGTTTTAGCACTTAATCCAGCACATCTGAACTGGCGTGTCTTTTATTGTGCACTGAGAAACTGAATCCTTTAGGTCCAAACTTTTTGTCTTTGAAAATAAAATATTTTACAGAGAAGTAAAATGTGAAGGCTCGAGGAAAAAGGAATTTCTTGTAACTTTTTCTTGATTGAAGATTTGAACATTGAGAAGGAAGAAAAGGCACCAGACAAGAATAATGTAAAGAAGAAGGTGGAGCTTGGACGATTCATTTCAAAGGTTTTCCTCGGTCCTAGGCACTAAAACCTGAACCAATAATTGGTGCTTATAAACAGAATCAGCTATACACACAGGTCAGCTATTTGGTGCATTTAAAGTGATAGAAAGAACACTTACCTCAAATGCCTCTTCTATTACCAGCAGCTCTACATTTCACTGCAGTCTGAAGCCAAACCTCAATTCTCCACCCACACATTAACATGGGCCCACATTCTATTTGAGTTTTTATCTCCTGATACTTCCTTCCTTGCCATAAATTCCTAGACTTTGAATTCTTTGAGGGAGAAGATCCACACCTGTTTTTTATCCTTTTCGCCTCAGCACCTAGTTCATTGTAATCCATCTATGTAAGACAAAAATTATTTTTTGATTCTTGTTTTTTTCAGTAAATACATATCTTAAAAGATTAAATTTTGAATGAAACTTGTAATTGCTTGTAACATGAAAGATAATTAGTTGCAATCTTTCAAACTTGATATGATGCTGACAAGAGATGTTTGGAGATATGGGACCATTCTTTCAAGACGTACTGAAAAGATTATTGAGTTTAGAATCAGATCTTCCCTCACTAGCGGGGCAAAGAGGGAAGGTGTTTAATTTCTCTGAACCTCAATTTCTTAGGTAATTCATGGGGGTCTATATATTAATGTGTGTGTTATTTAATATATTACTAAGCCTCAGCTTTTAATCTGTTTAAAGTAGGTGACATAAGTACCAGGTTATTTTGAAATTTAAATGAAATCTTACGTCTCAAACACAATGTTTTGCATACGGTAGCTCTTCAATGATTTTTGTTTTTAATTTTTGTTTTTAATTTTTTTTCTTTTTTTGACTCAACTAATTTTATTACATTTATAGTTGAACAACCATCATCCCAACCCAGTTTTAGAGCATTTCCATCCCAAACTGTCATTTTTGGAAACCATAAATTTGTCAAAGTCTATGAGTCAGTATCTGCTGTGCAAAGAAATTCATTGTGTCCTTTTTAGAATCCTCATGTAAGTGATAGCGTAAGACGATGGTGTCTCACTGTCTTAATAACTTTACTTAGCATGATAATTTCTAGGTCCATGCATGTTGCTGCAAATGCCATTTTTGTTTTTAATTTTTTAAACTTTTTATTGAAGTATAGTTGATTTATAATGTTGTGTTAGTTTCAGATGTACAGCAAAGTGATTCAGTTATATATATGTGTGTGTATATAATATATATGTGTATATATATAATATATGTGTGTATATATAATATATATGTGCATATATATATTATATATATATACTTTTTCAGATTCTTTTCCCTTATAGGTTATTATAAAATATTGAGTATAGTAGCCAGTGCTATAGAATAGGTCCTTGCTGTTTGTCTATTTTATATATAATGGCGCGTATGTGTTAATCCCAAACTCTTAATTTATCCTTCCTCCCATCTTTCCCTTTTGGTATCAATAAGTTTGTTTTCTATGTCTGTGGGTCTGTTTTGTATAGGAGTTCATTCATACCATTTTTAAAATCTCTTTTCCTTTCATAGAGCATCACAAAATACTCAGTTTTATCAAACCCCATTCAGATGTTCCTGAATTTGAAAACCACCTAGCCTTCATCAGATATAGCCTTCCAGGGCCCTACCATTCTCTCTGACATTCCTCGAGCGAACTCACCTTTCATAGTGTTTAGCAGCTTATAAAGGGGGCTTGCTTATCTTACCTTATCTTAGGTAACAGTTTGCATCAGTGTCCACATTTTACAGACAGAGGAAAGGAGTTCAGAGAACTGCTCTCTAACACTGAGGACAATTGCAGCAATTATATTTCTTGTCAGTCGAGTACCTTTTAAGGTTCTTGGTAAACAAATACATATTTCCCGTCTGATACTGCTGATATTTTTAAAGAATGGGAGCTTACCTAATTGATTGATAAATTAAAATTTCCCCTCTTTTTAAAAAATTTTCACATTTAGCAACGTTCCTATCATAATCCCTCTTCACCAGGACTAGGCAACTCTGCTTTTACTTGGTTTGCATTTAAAAAAAAAAAAAAAAAAGCAATGCATGCATTTGCAGTACACTGAAACCTCTGGCTCAGATAAGAAGACTTTTATGCATATGGAAGCAATTAAATAAAAAACACGTCAGAAAACTCTCTTTACATGAGAAATTTGAGAGTCACACATTTTTCATAAATTCTAAACCATGCTTCGGTCTTTTGTTTTTCACTATTTCCCCATAAGCCATTTCATCCAGTCCATTAATCATGATTTTTAAAAATCTTCTCTGAATTTCCAATGGGTTTGATTTTTATCTTCTGATAATGAAGTGTCCAGAGCCCAGTTTATGTTTCAAGAACCGTTTCCGTTCTCCAATAAAAATGAAGTGCTTATCACTTAACCCATTGTTTTAATCCATGCTATGCTATAAACATAAAAATTTTAACTACCCACTTTTATAATAAAAGAGTTGTGTTTTCGTATTTTCCTTCCATAAAAAAAGGAATCATAGAGGTTAGCAATAAGGTCTACGATCACGATTTTGACAGCTCCTTTTACTCCAAAACAAAACTTGAAAAAATATTTGGATTAACTTTATGGTCATGACCTTGACATTCTTGATAACAAGTTTCCTTTTGCATAAACCTATCCCAAAGTTGTTCTCAGTCAACACTTTAGTTCTAACATACCTAACGTTTCTTCTGTGGTTGATCCATTCTTCCTCCTTAAAGCCCCAAGAAACACAAAGCCTTCTGCAATCATTACCTCTTCAGGTCCTTTATTTCTTACTTCTACTGTCCATCCCAATGTTTTCATTCCCATACTTTCAGAGCCTCAGGTCTTTTCTCTTCCTACCTGAACTTTTTTTTTTTAACAATGGCATTTACTGAATGCTTAATTGTGCCAAAGACTGTGTTAAATTCTTTGCTTACATATTGTTTAATTTAGCAATAATCCTATGAGTGGGATCATATTATTCTCCCCTTACAAGTTGAAGAAACTGAGACTCAAACTGAGTTAACAGTCAGACTCCAGTCAGAAAACAAATCACACCATGTATTAGAGGTATAGTCCAATATAAGGAACTGTTACAGGCATAAAATATTACGTAAGTAATTGAGCATTAAAAAGGAACATTGAAAGTCATTTTTCTGTAAGTGACCGCTGCTTGGCAGGTGCTGGTATCCCTGAGCCCAGAGAAAGGGTCAGAGTGGCTGGCACCCAAACCTCTGAGAAGAGGTCCCTGCAAGCTTGTGCTGATGTCTCTGAATGTTGGAAAAACTTCAAACCAAATTCCACTTCTTCTAAACACTGCTACTGCCATAATGAAGAAGCATCTTTTCTGGAGAGGTGGTGTCAAACAGGAAACCCACCTACAATTAAACAGGAGGCAAAGTAGGTGAAGAGTATCTCAGCATCACAAGAGTTTAGAAGAGTGAATTTGATGAGAAACAATATTTTAATAACTGGTGTAATCTACCCACTTACCTCTTCAGAAACTGTATCACCCTTCCACCCCTATTTAAATTTCTATAAGTCAACAATGGCAACTTTAGGTTCCAAGCAACAAGACGTAACAATGTTTTTTGTCCTCAGCCTTTTTTCCAAGTCAGGAGACACAAGTTCCAGCAGTCATTATAGTCATCCCTGGAAAACAGCCGCACTATTCATCTTAGGACTCTTGTTATTTTATTTACAGTGCGGCCATCATCCCATTGGTACATTTTTTATGCTGTGAAATTAGCTTCTTGGTCAGAAACAATTTTACAAAGAATATCTTGACAGTGAATGTGGCATGTCATAAATTCATGGATAACAGTACTGGTGGAAGCTCTACAGGGCAAGTCCATATTCAAAATTCTTGTCTTCTCCAGTAAGGGGATTAGAAAACAAAGGCCATACATCCCAGTCTTTGTGGTTATCATAACCACTCCCCTCTCATTGTCTTTTCTCTTCCCTGATTGTTTTCTCACAACCAAGCTCCTGTTTGATGCTCAGAACCAGGGAAGTGGCAATTCCCTTCCATATTGAGAGTTATTCATTTTAATTACTTTTTATTTAATTATATTTTCAAATTTCAATGATAAAAATATTTTACCTTCATAATGAAAATATGTAAGTTCTGCTTTAAAATTTGTAAGTTAATGTTATTAGCCCTGATATTATATATCACATGAAATGATTATCACCAGGAACGGCATCTTTGGTTATATGTTGAAAGAAAAAAAGCCCCCAAAGGATCAAAGTACGAACCAAATTCACTATTTTATATTGGATGATCATCAATTGAATCATCAATTTATTTATCATCTACTGTATGCAGTCCTGGAGTAAGTGTTTAGGATTCAAAGATCCCTGTGCTTTCTGGGAGCTCAGTTTATGACAACAGTCAGGTAAAGAGATTAAAATATGTTATGATCTATATTATGAGTACATTATTATGAGAATTTGGTAAATGTTCTTAGACAGATAGGAACAAAGAGATTTGTAAGGCAGGGCATGGATCCTGATCTTGAAGCTCTCATGGATGTGTGAAAACTACTCAAATACATTACTAAACAAAACAAGTTGAAGAGTGTTTGAACAGCCAACGTAATATTATTCAGTGCATTTAATAAAATCCATTCTTACCTTTCTCATGCAACATTTGTGTTGCTTTCTGTACCATCACGCAACCACCAAAACCAGTTTCCTTCATAAGAGTCCAACTAGGACTATTGTCCTAATGAATCTCTATCTTGAGCCTAAGACTGTGTTATTGTCTGTGAAGAATATATTGATGTATGAGAAGAAGTTTACATTGTCAAAATTTGCATGCAGGGAAAGGAAAATATATCTGACTGGCCAGAAAAGAAAAAAGAAAGAAGAAGAAAAAACCCTAAAGAATCTAAGCTAATATGGATTTATGCATAGTAAACTGCAATTTTGCCACAACATTATAAAATTTGATTTAATTCTTCCTCTGAGCTTAAATTCGTGTTTTCATTTCCCTATGGAAATACAACAATTTTAATTTTTGAAGTTCATCTTGAGTTCTGAGTGGAAAGAGATATATGATATTAGGATTCAAAAACAATTTGATTGGTATTTCCAATTGCTAAATATTTTAACATATTTAAAGGCTTCTAGAAGTCTTCTTTCACAGTTTGAGAACTTTCAAAAGCAATTGAATGATTACCTAATTAATATCCTTTTGATGCTGTCTCCATAGCCTCTTAAGGTTTTGATACAAATCCTTTAACATGTTAAAATGTTATTACCTGGCTTTCTGCAAATCAATAGTGTTTATCAGTGATCTATCACATTTTAAAAATATTTATTTGTTATGATTTTTCCTTACTGAGATTCAGATAGTTTGGTAAGTAGATAAATATGATTTGTACCTTTCAGTGTCATGATCAGTCTTATATTAGTACTTTCTTACTTTGAAACATACTATATTTATGCAGGGAAAAGAAATGAAATAAAACATTGAGACACCCTTTATTCCCTAACATAATGACTGAACCCCAATATCTAATCTACAATGTGCTAGTATAAAGATTTTGGTAGGGTAGTTAATTTATCTCTCAGTTTCTTCATCCATAAAATGGTAAGAATAATGGATATTTTGTAAGTTACTATATTACATGGGTAATACATGCAAAGGGCTTTGCAAATGGTAATAACCACCCAGTACATGTCAGGTTTTTTTTTTTAATTTTATTATGATGATGATTATTTTTGGTTGGTTTCTTTATTATGAGGACATTGTTGGTAGTTTAGAGTAAAACATGTCATGCCATGATCAAATACCTAGGGTTTAAAATAAAATAGAAAGAATAAATGATTTATAAAGCATAGTAATAAAGAAGTAGCATGAATGTGGAATTACACATCACACTGCCTTTGTTTCTGCTGGATAAGTAGCAATCATGTGCCCTCTGCTAGGGTAGAATTACTGCCAACTAAATTATAGTTGGCAGAGAGCTGCAGCTGCATTCATCTACATCAGAGGGAAGATGCCAAGTGTCAATGAAAGAAATAGACATACAGTGGGTAACAATCCAAAGACTTTCTTTTCTATTTTTCTTCATATCCCATTCCTGCCTATCTTTTACTTTTTTTAGCTTGGCCATGTTCCTTTATTTGATGTCTATATATGTATATACACATATGTAATACATTTCTTCATTTGATACCATTCTTCCAAATTAGTTTTTCCACTTTAGAAATGGCACCACTGTGAGGTGAGAAAAGTATTTATTTTAACTCACTGAAATAGAGCAATAATTGGTAATATAGAAGCCTCCCCTGAGTAATTTAACTCAAGACACTGCCACAAGTATTCACATTATAAATCTACTTTAAGGAAGATATCAACAGGACTAGGAAAAAATATATTACATTATACTATACAAAATGTTTGTTTTGAAGAGTCTTTAAGGGTTTTTAATTGTAAGCAAGTTTTCCCTTAAATGTGTTGCATAATGCCAGGCATGTAATATGGCCTCAAGAAAAACATATTAATTGACTTCGCTGGTTTCTAAATAAGCAATTTCTTCCATTTGTCTATGAATGCTATTCCAAATAAATACTTCATATTTTATAGATCTTAGACTCATCAATGTGGTAAAAAATGACATGTTTCCTAATAAAAGTATGACACAGAATATCTAAAATAATGGGCAAAATCAGGTGATCAAATAGCTCCAGCTCTGCCCTTCTATTTCTTCATCTATCTTTTGGATTCCCTTGACTTCAGTATCGTTACCATCACCAATTTGACCTTACAGGCATTGCTACTCCCCATTTGCTAATCGGAACCTAGACTACAAATAAGTGAATGTATTTTAGCTTTTCACATTTAGCACAATTGAAACCGGTTGGGATTTTTTTTTTTTAATGCAGTAGAATAGTAAGGAATAACCAGGGAAAAATAAGTTCAAAACATGTTATTGAAAGATATGATTGTGGTTACAGACTGTAGAATCTGTTTAAAGTTATTTCTTATCTTGTCTTCAAGGTACTATTCCACACTCTTGTACGTTCCTTTCAAGCATAAGAACATTTTAATATCCTGTTTAGAAAGCATCCATCTAGAAACTATGTCTTTTTCTAAGACAAACGAAAACATTCATGCATTCTTACCCAGATAGGAAATCACCCAACTGTTCTTGAATTCAATTCCAGAAACTTTCCTTTTCCCCCGGTGAGTGACTGTCTTCTGCAATGACATTTTGCTTTAGGTATTTCCACATGTTCTTTCTGCAAGAGTACGGCTACAGCTTTAAAGGATAATCACACAATCATATAGTCACATAATATGTATAGGATTTATAAAAAGAAATACGCACATACATATATAACTCTCTATATATGTAACCAACACACACATACACGCACACACACATACACACATAGTAATAGAGGAATCGTTTTGTCTTCAGTAATCTGACAATACACCATATTGAAAGAAATGACCACATCTTGGTGATGCAATTCCCCTCCTTGCTTTAGTCGTCTTCCAAGTCCCTGATATTCATTCCTTGCAGATTCTAACACCAATCTCTCTCTCCCTCCATTATTAACCCTATATTGTTCATTGAAAAATCTATGACCCTACAGTTTGTATACACTGTATACTGTTCACCACCCTTCATCAGCACATCTTAGATGAATGTTTTCAAAACTCACATCGTGGCCTTGGTGAATCACAGAATCAATTCAGCATATCACAATTAACATTTAAAAAAACTGAATGTGATAGAATAGAAAATATCTACAATTTTATAATGTATTAAGGGTTAATATATAGTGTGTCTGTTTAGGAAGGGTGCCTCCATGGAAAATTGAGTGTTCTAAAGTCTATGTGCAACTTCAAATCAAGCATTTTAGAACGCTACATATTTTTTCTTTTTCTTTCTTTATTTTATTTTATTTATTTTATTTTATTTTTGGGGGGGGCTGCACCTGCAGCATATGGAAGTTCCCAGGCTAGGGGTCGAATCAGAGCTACAGCTGCCGACTACACCACAGCCACAGTAACACAGGATCCTTGACCCACTGAGCAAGGCCAGGGATCAAACCCGCATCCTCATGGATACTAGTCCGATTCATTTCCTCTGTGCCACAATGGGAACTCCAAAACACTGTATTTCTTATTTCGAGTCACAATAAAATTTTTTGAAAATTAATATCCTAAATTTTGATGTTACCAATAATTATACAGCTTTTAAAATCTTAATGTAAGAAATCTTCCTTTCTAATTACAATATCTGATCACTTCGATGACCCAATTAATACCAACAGAATCTTTAATTCTGTTAATCATTAACAGATTAATCATTAATCTTTAATCATTACTTCATATATCATCAGATATTTTTCTTATCTCAGATTCAATTATCCGTTCAATTCAATATTCCCTGATATTGACATTCTTTCTCTTGTTTCTACTTACCTCACAAAACTCCAATTTTGGGTAAATCTAACAAGCCACTTAGTCTTTGCCATATTTGAACAGCTTAAAGTGTCTAAGAAGAACATATAACACAATGAATGACAAGTCTCACGTCACAGGTATGGCTGTAAGAACCAAGAAGGACTGCAATGTATTCCTCTGGGCAGTCCACTCTTCCACTAACTTGGGTGTGTACTTCATACCTACTCCTCTTTCCTCCAGCCTCTCCTAACACTTCCTTACACTCAAGTTTCTTTGGCAATGCTGGATCAGAACCAGATCTGTGACCTATGCCACAGCTTGCAGCAACACTGGGTCCTTAACCCACTGAGCCATGATGGGAACTCTATTTCCAGGGACAATAGAATTTCACATTTCATTAAAAAGTGGTGCAAGAAGAATATAATTTCAAATTGCTTCAACCGCAACACCTGTATCCATATAATCTTCCATGGATATGTTTCTGTTCCTTTCCAAGGTCAATCCTCCAATGAAGAACTGAGTTCCAGCACAACTTGTCTCCCCCACCTCATTTCTTACCACTCTTCACTCCCTCCACTTCAACTGCATTCTGATTCTCAAACATCTGCACCATGCTACCATCTCCAGGCAGCACGCTTGCTCTTTTCTCCTCTCTGGAACATTCTTCATCTCACTGTTTGTGTGATTTGCCTCCTGCGTCATTCAGTTCTCAATTCAAATGTCACATTCTCAAAGATGACTTCCTGACTACGCAATAATAATACTACCTTGCAATCTCTAACCGCTTAATACACTTAGCTTTTTGTATCATGTATTGCCATGTGTTTGTGAGCAAGATTTTTGCTTTGTTTACCACTGGACTCCTGACATCTAGACTTTCAGCTGAGACAAAGTGAATGCTCATCAAATATTTGTTGAAAAAGTAAATGAATGGACGATTTTCGAATGATGAATAGCCCATTGATAACAACTTGCTTAAATCCCTACAGTATATCTGACAGAGTAGTTGATAATTTACAAAATCATCTCATTTCATCTACATATAAACTCTGTGTAGTAGGCGCTACAATAATCTACTTTTTGTAAATAAAAATACTGAGACCTGTGGAGTTTAGAGACACTCACACTCACATAGTTAAAAAAAAAATAGTGCAGCACACATTCAAACCTAGCTCTGTGTAATTCCAAAGCCTTTGCTCTTTGTGCTATATCCTTCTACCACATAAAAAGCACATCAGCTAGGTGCAGACCTTCTGAAATAAATATATCAACCCTTTGTTATTACAAATACTAACACCAAGCTTTCTGATCAAAAGAAACAAGTGGGTCTGGCTTTACCCCATTAGATATTTGTCTGTTTCTTCACCACCATTGAAGTATTCTTTTAAAACTGGTCTCTTTGGGGGTTGTAAATCTCTGTTTGATATGTCTTTTCTGAAAACCCACAAAAGAAACCAGCATTTACCTGATCCAAAATAATGAAAGTGCAGAAAAATCAATAATGGGAAAAGAATAGCTGCCCTCAGATTATGTTTTCCAGCAACAACAGAAACGAAGAGGAAAAAGACATGGCTCACTAAGATGCCACTATTTTGTACTAACCTGATATTATTTGAATTCACTCTGTGTAAAATTGGCCTATTTCAGCATTAACTTGCTGCAAAGAGGTAGCCATGGTTCAGATATATATTCCTGTCTTTGATCTTAGAGTATCTATGGGAGCAGGACACAGAAGTTGAGGTCCTGGTTTGGAGTCCTAAATAGATCCTTTTGTGCTCTCCAAGGAATGTCATTACAAAGTCTATTTCACCATAGAGTATTATGAGAACACAGCTAAATGAAGGGCCAAGATAAAATTCAGAGCACTAAAAAAGTCTGAGAATGAAACAGAGAATAGAGTTAGAAAGGGAGAGGAAAGCCTAATATTTAATTAGTAATTATATGCTTTGACATGTTTTTTAATAATTGGAGCTTCACAGTAACCCTTCCAAACACTCATGCTTATCCCCACACTGCATGCAAAGAACAATGAAAAGATCATTTCATTGCATAACTGGGATTTTTCATTGCCTCCAAAATCATTTACTTATTATAGATAATCTGTCCATAATTGTGGATAAATGTTTAATGTTGCACAATTGTGAAGATTAAAAAACAATACTATTGCTTTTGCTTTCATTCTAAAGATTATGTTTTGGTACAGCCTCATTCCTCCTATATGCAGATGCTCAGACAGAGTGAGCTGCACTGCCTGTGATTGACGGAGAAATGCCTGTGAAAGATAAATGGCAGATAGAGCAGGTTTAGGGGTGGTAAGTCTATGTAAAGCAATCCAGGCCGGACACTTAAAAGAGGAGAGAGAAAGGAATGACGATTCACTGAGTAAGACCAGTCAGACTCGGTTTAAACGTGCTTTCACTTTTACAATTTAATCAGCAAAGAGTACAAATATGTATACAAGGAAGAGTAATTGAAAAAGTGAACAGATTCCTTACTTTCAACATTCCCTAGATCCAGAGTACCAAGGAAGTTCAATGGTTTTAGCCACTAACGTTGTCAAAGGAGATGAAAACTCTGTGTTTGCTGTGCTTAAGTCTTTAGGCTCATGTTAACACACAGAAAGAAACTCTTACCCAGCTCCATTCATGTACTCCTGCTCTCTATTATTTCCTGATCAGGCGTACGGAATGCCTAGTCCTGGCCTATCAAAGACTGTGACATCCATATTTGTTTTTCTAAGTTTAAGTGCAGACTTCTAAACTATCTTTCTATAGGATATGTTCCCATATCTGGGCTGTTCACATATAACTTAACATCTTTTCCCCAATTTTTTTTCTTCCGGTATTATCAATCTCAGGGGTACCATTATCCATGCAATCAGGCAAAATCTGTACATTAATTGTAGGTTTTCTAAAAATAAGATAACTCTGGAGTTCCCTGGTGGCCTAGCAGGTTAAAAATCCAGTGGTTTGGGTCACTGCTGGGGGCACAGGTTCAATCCCTGGTCTAGGAATTTCCACATGCTGAGGGCATGACAATAAATAAATAAATTAATAAATAAATAAACAAACTCCACCAGTATAGCAGAAGAATGCGGAGATAATTGTGAATCAAGAAGGCACCTGAGCAGTTCCTGTGGTGGCTCAGCAGTAATGAACCCAACTAGTATCCATGAGGATGCAGGTTCAACCCTGGCTGTGAGCTGTGGTGTAGGACAGATGCAGCTCGGATTCCATGTTGCTATGCCTACAATGTAGGCCTGCAGCTACGGATCGAATTTAATCCCTACCCTGGGAACTTCCATATGCCATGGGTGCAGCCCTTTAAAAAAAAAAAAAAAAGAAAAAAGAAAAGAGGCACTTAATTTTTCTTTATATTCTTGTGGTCTGTATGGAGAAGCTCATGTTACATTATAATAGTCATATGGATGAATGTCCAATAATATCCAATAATATTATATCACAAAACATATCCAATAATATTATATCACAAATTAACAACATATCCAATAAGACATATCCAATAATATTATATTACAAATTAACCAACAACATCTTAGTGTGAATTTTACTACTTTGCCACTAGTGTTTGGAGCTCAGACATGCCTTGTTTCATGCTATTATCTTTAAGGGAGGCATGATTTACCGCATGTGTAGGTGATACAACAGAATCAAGGCACAATAAAAACACAAAGATTTCTCAGTAAGACTGAATAATAAAGTAAAACAAAGAACACGGTATTTACGGCATAACATGTCACAGTGTTCATCTAGGTACAAAATCATGGCATCAGCGTTCTCATCCTCACCTTCTCTATCATCATATACCTTGAGTAACTTCTATGTTACTGGCCTTGTGTAACTTATATCAATTATCTGGTGTTTTCTCCCCAAACTCTATGTAGCAGGTCTATCATGTCTGCTTTACAGAATCAAAAATGGAGGTAAAGAGATGAACAGTAACTTGCCAAAGTTTACATTGTGAATAAGAGTTGGAGCTGTGATTAAAGGCACATGGATTTGTTCAGGGCCTGAAATCTTGTGGGCTATGATAGATAATTGAGTTTTAGTTATGTTATAGCTGCCCCCCCGCCAAACAAAACGAGAACAGGCTACACTACAGAAGTAGATGAACTGATAAGGACACAGGTTCTGAGAGGTTAGGTAACTTGTCCTTACACTGACCCAGGGAAGGGGTAGCAGAAGCAGAATCGACACCTGGATCCAACACAGTCCTAATCATTCTAATTATGCTCCCTCAAACGCAATGCCACATCCAACAAAACTAGCATCTGTATACTGTCTTTTCCATATTATAAGATTATCAGGAGTTCCTGTCGTGGCGCAGTGGTTAACGAATCCGACTAGGAACCATGAAGTTGCGGGTTCGATCCCTGGCCTTGCTCAGTGGGTTAAGGATCCAGTGTTGCCGTGAGCTGTGGTGTAGGTTGCAGACAGGGCTGGGATCTGGCATTGCTGTGGCTATGGCATAGCCCAGCAGCTACAGCTCCGATTAGACCCCTAGCCTGGGAACCTCCATACGCCGCGGGAGCGGCCCAAGAAATGCCAAAAAGACAAAAAAAAAAAAAAAAAAAGATTATCAAAGTAATCAGAGACTCTAGAAGAACAGTTTCCAGGATTCCTGTAGAATTAATATTCTAGCACAGGTAAATATAATCTACCCTAGAGTATGTACTTTCTAAAGTATGATTCAGGCTTACAGGAGATCTTTCCTCTACTGAGTTGGATAGAAGTTTGTATAGTAACCCCTTAGAGTCTCTGCCCAGTGGAAAAAAAGAGTATAGGGAACAGTTCATTATTAAAGGGTTTGTTCTTATAAACGTAGGTTAGTACTTTATATCAAAAATGCATACTTCAGGAGTTCCCCTGTGGTGCAGTGGGATAGGATCCTACATTGTCATTGCAGAGGCTTGGGTCGCTTCTATGTTACAGGTTCAATTCCTGGTCCGGGAAGTTCCACATGCTGTAGGTGAGGCCAAAAAAAACCAAAATGCCTATACTTCAGAGCAACTAAATCAATTTCACTTTTTGTTGTGGTGGAAGAAAATAATGAGCAATGATATTGATAATATTTGAGAGCACTAGACAGTTCTATTTGAAAAATATCTTCAATTTAAATAATACATGTACACATTATGCAAAATTTGTTACTATTTTTCTTTTTTTCTTTGAAGTTTTCATATAATGATTTTTATTTTTTTTCATTATAGCTAGTTTACAATGATCTGTCAGTTTTTTATTGTAGGTGACCCAGTTACACATACAAGCATACATTCTTTTTTCTCACATTATCATGCTCCATCATAAGTGACTAGACATAGTTCCCAGTGCTACACAGCAAGATCTCATTGCTAGTCCATTCCAAAAGCAATAGTCTGCATCTATTAACCCCAAGTTCCCAATATATGCTACTCTTTTTCTTAATAAGGACTTAACTTGAAAGTGCAATTTTTAATTCTAAAGTATTCTTTATATTAAGTATAACACATAATTAATATATATGGTATCAAATAGAATTAGATTATTAAAGGCTTCAGTGAAATTATTCAGAAGTGAAGGTTTTTGAGTCAAGCATCTTGCAAAAGAGCACTAAAGCCTGGATATACTCTGTGACATGATAAGAATATCTGCATAGTTACAGACAGGATGCTTAAAATATTAAGAAAATAACATTTTCTCTTCCAAAACTGTCATTATCAAGAAACACAATAAAAGATGCAAATTATAAGTATCAATGATAAATAAAAAATATAAGTGGTATATTTCATGAGTGTTATGAAGATAAATGAGAAAACGTTTGCCTGATAAGAGACTGTTGAGGCCAAGAGACCTTGAGAGAAACGTTATGGCATATTAAAAAAACTTCCAGAACCTGAGTTAAGACATAAAACATTTTATTATAATAGAAGAAAAATATGGTAACAATGACTAAATCTGTGCCAAAAAGATAATAATATGAGTATTAAAAGCAAGATGAAAATTCATTTAAAATTTGCAAATGATACTAAGTATGCAATCAAAAGTCAGAAGGGAGAGTGAAAAAAATGTAAAAAAAAATGTGAAAGAAGGGTAGATGGCCTTTAGGAATAAAGACTGTTAATACACCACATCAGAGAAATGAGTGGAAATAACACTGGAATTGTAATTCATGATCTTGGTTTTCAGTTATTGCACCCCCAGTTAGTAGCTTAAAAATAAGCATTTGATCATTTGTAAAATTGGAATAATATATTCCTTACGGTGTTTTTGTAAGGGGATTGACATATATATACCTAATGTACAACAATCATATTGAAAATATTGGAATATGAAAGATTTTGTGAGATTTCAGGATGCTTAAGGAAAACACGGTAATACCCATAAAGGTAAAACAGGGTTAGAGGATTCGTATTTGTTTATTTTTAAATAACATGCAATAAAATTCACTTTGAGGGGACATAAGATAATTACATGTTTTTCTTTCAAACTGTTTTCCAAAGTCTCTGTAGCATTTGTATTCTTTCAGAAAATTAACATGAGGGATTTTTTTTAATTGTTCTTCATCCATTTAGTTTTGTCAGTATATTTTTACAATATCCATTTGAATAAATATGTAATGATTTAATTATGGTATTAACTTGGATTTCCCTAATGATTAATGATATTGAATATCTTTTCATGATTATATTAAGGCCAGGTATTTTCTTTAATGAAGTGTCTATTAAAATATTTTCATTTTTAGCATTTATTTCTTAATAGTAATAGATTTTTAACATATTCTGGATAAAAGCTCTTTGTCAAATTTATAATTTATAAACATTTTATATTACTCTCTTGCTTTCCTTCTCATTTTCTTTATGATGTCCTTCAGAGAGAAAAATATTGTTTTAATTTTGCTAGGGCTCAATTTATCTTTCTTCTTTGTTTTTATAGATTATGCTTTTCATTTTGTATTTAAGACCTATTAGCTTGACCCAGCATCATGAAGATTTTCTTCCTACATTTTCCTTAGTGTTTAGGTCTATGGACATTTTTGAGTTAATTTTTGTATATAATATGAGATGTAATTACAGGTTCTTTTTTTAAATATAGATTCCAATCAATCCAGCATAATTAACTGAAAATATTATCCATTTTACATGAACTTGTCTTTGTATATCTGTCAAAAATCAAATAATCATAGTTGAAGGTATATTTCAGAATTCTGTATTTTGTTTGATTGATATACGTGCCTATCCTTTGGCCAATAATACACTGTCTATATGACTGTAGCTTTATATTAATTATGTATTAATATGAGGTAGTGTAGGTTATCCAACTTGATTCTGATTAGTATTCTTTAATATTCAAGTTTCTAGAGATTTTCATATAAATTTTGGAATCAGCTTATCTACTAGGAATCTTGCTGGGATTTTGAATGGAATAGAACTAAATCCACAGGTCCATTTAGGGAGAGTTGATATCACATATTTTCATCCATTAACAGAGTATCACTACCACTACTCTCCATTATTTAGGTTTTCATTGATTTCTGTCATTAGTGTTTTGTAGTTTTCAGCATATAAGTTTTGTACATATTATATTAGGTTAACACCTAAATATTTCATTGAGATGAGGAGGATATTTTTAAATGTATTTTTTTTTCTAATTTTTGGCTTCTAAACCTTCATTTCCTTTATTCTGAAGTTTGTTTTGTTTGATGTTAATAAAGACACTTGAACTTTTTAAAAGATTTCTGTTGGCATGGTATTTTCTTGACCATACTTTTATTTATGTCATTATGTTTCAAGTATATTTCTTGTAGACAGCATGTAGAAGGAATTTTTTTTAAAGGAAGTATTCATTTTTTAGTTGATGTGTTTAGACCATTTATCCTTAATGTTATTATTTGTAGGTTGTATTTAGGTCTATGATATTATTAGTTTTCTTTTTATCTTTTCTGTTTTGGTTCCTGTGTCTTGTCTTTTTGCTTTTTTTAAAAAAAATTATTTGAATTGTTTTCAGAATTTCATTCTAATCTGCTGGCTGTCTTTTAAGAAAAAAAAAAAAGAGTTGCTGAACATACACATAAAACATTAAACTTCTTATAATTATTGTTTACCCACTTCAAGTAAAATAAGTAAACCTTATGACTAAATATAAGCCTTTTTGACTTCTTGCCTTTTTGGTGTAATTGTCATGCATATTATATCTGCTTCCATTGAAACTCATATCAGAAAGTATTTTCATAAATTTAGCTTTCAATAGCCATACATAATAAACTTATCAGGCAAGAAATATTCTATCTTATTTAACAAGATATTTACATTTTCTTTTGTTCTTCATTTATGAGAAATAAGGTCTCTTTCTGTTAATATTTCATCTGGAAATATATTTATTTTTTACTTTAACCCCAAAAGACAATTTTGCTAGGTGTAGGATTGAAATGACATTTCTTTTCTATCAGTGTTATTGATGTTTTAAATAAATTGTTCAACTATATTCTAGTCTCCATGATTTCAAGTAGAAAATCTGAAATACTTTGAATATATGTTTACTTGTATGATATATGATACTTCTTTTAAATTAAAATAAATTTAGGGGGTTCCTGTCATGGCGCAATAGTAACAAATCTGACTAGTATCCATGAGGATGTAGGTTTGATCCCTGGCCTCACTTATTGGGTTAAGGATCTGGCATTGCTATAAGCTGTGGTGCAATTTGCATACCCAGCTCAGCTGCTATGGCTGTGATATAGGCTGGCAGCTACAGCTCCAATTTGACCCCTAGCCTGGGAACTTCCATATGCCACGGGTGCAGCCCTAAAAAGCAAAATAACTAACTTAACTAACTAAATAAATAAGAATTGCTTTTCAAGATGCCTCTTCACCCATTCTCAACTTTCTAAGTTCTAGGGTTGCTCTTTCTTGGTGTTGCCTCTAGAAAGCCAGAAATTTATTCTGCCCATATTGCCTCATCTTAACTATAACTGTTTCCATCTATCAGCAAAGCCCCAAAGGGAGAGAGACTGGAAGACTATTTCTGATGCCCCACAGCTGCCATAATCTCTGGCCAGTGAGGAACAGGGAGCGTCAAAAAGACTTTGTCCTGCAGGGTCAGCTTCCAAAGTGCCAGGATGGAAGGGATGTTGCCCCATTAAAAAAAAAAAAAAAAAAAACAATATGCTGTTTCCTCAAGATGGTTGAAAGGAAGGTATATAATTCTTATGTACATAACCACAGGGCAGTTGGGGAGCTAAGCTATAGATAAGTGATAAAGCACTAAAGGAAACTTTCTACAAAAAGACATTGAAGTGGGGACTTCTTACCGCGGAAAAGAATTTTCTTGCCTGGCATGAAGGAATGAGGGTCTTAAGCCAGGAAGAAGATCAGATAAACCACAATTTCCCAAAGAATATTTAGTGTAGAATTTATCATCATAAAAAGGAAAATATTTAGTGGAGTGAAAGCTACTTTCAAATTGTTCTTGTGAAACACAGTAAGAGTTTCATCGTCTTTTAAAAAAGAGTTTTATACAAACTTGAAATTTTGTGGGAAATCAGTCAGTGTTGTGCGATGACAATTTCTTTGTTTTGAATGTTTTCAGAAGAGAGTCCAGCAGAGACTGGACAACAACCTGACAGGGATTGTTTGAAGAAGACTTCCACTCTGAGAATAGAACATCAGCAGTTAGTAAAATCCCTTTCCCTTCTAAGAGGTGTGAATGATTTAAAGTATTAGAAAAAAACCATTTACAGAAAGATAAAATCAGGAACAAAAGTAGCAATTCAAAAACATGTAAAGTATTGAGTAAGGAAGTCTTAATAAAAACTATTTTTTTAATCAAACTTTGGATTTATAGTATCAACTTAAAAAATTTCCCACCTAATTCCTTAAATAAAACACAGATAGTATCACCTCTTACAAGCCAACTAAGTTCCATTTGGTTTAAGAATAATAAATAACAGAGTACCTAGCAGACTAAATTTCTTTTAAGAAAAGAGTTTCTATAATATACAGATAAATGTATTGATGATTAATTAGCTTAAAGACATCTTTAATATTGCTGATTAATAGATAAGTTAGAAGATTGTACCACAATTTTAATATATAACTAATATTTTTAAAAGTGTACTTATTAACCACTTCTTTTTTACTTGAATTGCAAATAAATAATAATCAGTAATTTGATTTCATTATCTATGCAAACTGTCCTAATTTCTTAAAATTCAAGACTCTTCAATAAATACCAATGCATCTACTTAGTATTCCCACGGTATTAATCTCTAAAATATCCCCACAGAATGTACTTATTTTCCCTCTTGCAATCTTCCCTCTACCATGATTTATTGTCTATCTAATACATGCCAGATACTACAATAGGGATTAGAACATAAAACAATAAAGAATATAGTCACTATTCTCAAAGAATCTACATTCTAGAATAGGTAGATATACAAGTAAGAGTGCAGTAGTCATGACAGTTATTTTGGCATTCTTAATGTGTAGATTACACTATGCTAAAATATTTTCATGTATTTATTTTATTTGTGATCATAACTATACTATGTGATAGTAACATGCTTAGCTAACCTTATGAATTGCAGGCTCCCTGTAGTAATATTATAATCTTTATCATCTGCAGCAAGTGCTATATAAAAATTACTAGGCACAATGAAGAGGCACGTGGCCAATTCTCTACCAACCTCTTTTGGGGCATGCCACTCTGGGTGGAAAAGACAGGGACATTGGGATACTTAAAACCTGGACTCTCTACCCCACCATGAAACTGGGGTTATGTACATGATTTAGGTTTCAGGTTCCACTAATCTTACTCTCATACACAAGCCTAAAGAAGAACTGAATTATTTACTGGGAGAGACAAGGGACCAAAATTTTCTATTTTGATGATGTCCATCAAAAGAAACATGTAGTTCTAGTGCTAATAGTTTCTCAATAAGGGCCTGGCTTTCCCACTTGCCAGCCACCCTATTATGGCAGGGGAGCCAGTCACCAAAGGGGCAGTTTCTTGGATCAGCAAATCATGAGAGACAGTCGCTCCCTTGACTTTGTTCTGTGCTGTGGTTTTGGAAGTTTTCCTGAAAACTTAGCTGAGAATACTTTTCTTCATCCCTCCTGAAAATATTCTGATCTCTTCCTGACAATACTCTGAACAGTGGTTAACACTTTATAAATTTCTTTCTGCTGAAACTATCCAGAATATTCTAAGTGTCTACATCTAAAGATTCTAGTTAGTATTGTGCACTCAATTCATGTGATGACAAGGGGGTGGGTAGAAAGAAGGGACCCTGGAAATGAGACTGCTGTGGTATTCTCCTGGGAGAATCCAAGAGAAGAAGCCATCTATGCAGTAATAGTGTGTAAAAAGTTCAGATGCATCAGAAGTCACACCCAGGGGACTATAAGTCATGGACTACTCGCTATTAACAAGAGGTTACCTTGAAGTTTGATTTTTGTCATGGAATTCCTCCTTAAAAGATATGTACCTTTTAATTAAAGTTTTCTCAGTTGTGCTGGCATCAAAAGACTCTAAAATAAAATCTGATCAATGTAATTATAGCCTGTTTCCTGTGTGATCAAGGACATGTCTATTTGACAAAAGCATGCCTAAGGTCATGATATTTTATGTCAAAATGTTTTTTGTTCTTTTTTTATTTCTCTTCCCTGGAGTCCCATTATAGATTACGTGGATTATCAATAAAATCAATGATTTGCCCAAATAGTCTTTTCTTAGTCAACACGTTTAGACACATATTCAAGTTTATCTAATTGTGTTCTCTTTCTTTGAACCATGATTTCCCACCAAAATTTGCTCTCTGAGTTCAACAGCTTACTTTAGAACCCAATTGCCTCCCCTAACCTCTGAGTCTTATCAAGTCAATCAATAAAATATTCTTACTGTCCCACTCATTTCCACATTGTGAAACATATAGTTCCATGAATTAAGTCACTTGCTCAATTCATTTTGAGTTAAAAACAGTGTCTGCCATATGCAAGGGTCCTTACCTTAAATACTGAAATACATTGTCACATTAACACCCAGGAGAAAATAATCTGAAGATAATCAAAGAAACTTAGAAAGAAGAAGCATTTTGAATGTAGGTATTAATAGCTAATCTAAATTAATCTAGTCCTTCCTCTATGAAAATATTTTCAAACAAGTGTATATTATTCCTAAAACAAGTTGTGTCTGACCATTAGACCCAACAGTATTGAAAAAAATGTAACAGGAATTTTCACATGAATTTTCTTATTAAAAATAGTTTTATGATTTAAATGTGAAACAGAATAGGAGAAAGTGCCAAAGGGAAGAAAAGTCATTATTAGAGAGAAACAAGCTAGTTAAGAGAAACAGAATTTTACATCTGAAAATAATTCTTAAAAATGTTTAAAAATATGAAATGGTTGCTTCTTGTTCATCATTTTTTTTTTCAATTCCAAAAGTATTTTACTTTTTGGTTTTAAGTAACTTGTTATCATCTCAAATTCAATAGACACTGATTCGTTTTATGATATCTTAAAAGTAGGGGTAATAGTGCATTTTAGTGCAGCTTCTGGAATAATTTCTTAATATCCACTTTTTTATTATTTTTGCAGTGAATGTGACCAAGGCGAAACTCTTCTATGTTCAGAAGAAAATAATATGTAAATATAGTCAGTCTTTTTTAGGAGGTTGTTAAGAAAACGTGTTTTGGAGTATTTGAGAAAAACAGCTTTGTTCTTCCATAAAATATCTTTAGGAATCACTATCAAAGTAGAAGTTGTGAATGTGCTAGACTGGGAGTCTGACTCCAAACATCATGCCTCATGAATTCATGGTTTTATGTTATCATAAATGCAAGACTTTGCTACCTTTTCCTCGCAACCAAAAGATGGAAATACTGCTCTTTGGATTTCAGGTTATGACTGGGTTGGATTTACATATGGGTGGGGCCCTGTGAGGCCCTGCTTTCCACTACCTGTGGTTCTGGTTTCCTGCCTCTCTCCAGCAAACCTAAAGAGATGGGAAAATTAGGCCTGTCTCCCTGGCCAGCTTTTTCACTCCAAAGAACAGCATCAGAATTTGAAATAGTGATTTCTGCCTCCCTTAGGCTAGTGCTGTGAACACACCACAGTAGGCCCTAGCAAAGGAGGAAATTCTTCTTTCTATACTACTTTTAATGTATGACTATTAAATATATATTTATATTTATATAAGCTTGGTTTTGATCTGTTCATTTGAGTTGTTAAAAACAAGAATGGCTTAGAAAATATCTTTGGGGGTTTACATCTTAAAATTAAAATGCAAAAGTAATTCTACTTGTATCATTTAATTACTCTCAGAAAACAAATTCATGAAAAGTAAAATCACACCTGCAAGTTCATGATTGCCCAATTTAGAGAAAAGTTATAACCTCCCCCTCCCTCTGGTTTGTTTCCTGTAAAACTACTCACACTCTGAAACTCTAGCCATAGATCCGATCACATGATGTACTGTCATTTAGATTATTCAAATCACTGCATACATTTGTGAAGATACCTTTTATGTATTATTTTACATAAATGATACTTAATGTGTTTTGAGTGGCAGGTCAAAGAAAATCCTGACAGATTTCACACTATAGATTAAAAGGATTTGAGGGCTCTTGATCTAATAGAGAAAATTATGAGCTATCATTCCCATTTTGTCTTAAATTATAATATTTTTGGAACCATATGTGCAATGTTGCCCTTTGTTCACACAGGGAGCCTTCCACAAATATTCATAATTATTTTTCTAAGAAAAATAAATAGCTCTACTTTGGTGAGCTCCATTGTTCGTAAGACAATGCTAAGAACTCAAAAGGACACTTCTCATCACCCTATAACTAAGTAGTAAGCTGTTTAACAAGACAATGAAAGCAAATGATTTTATGTTAAAGTCATAGGCAGTGTTTAAACATGTGCAACCTCTATTTCCTAGTTCTTCTCCTAAATGTTGGAAATTGTGTTTTGTTGCTGTTGTTGTTTTATCCCCCAAGGTGCTAATGACATTATGCATTGTTGAAGAATAGAAATATTATAGGTGGTTTCCAACTGGAGCGAGCTAGAGGAGCCTTTACTAACTTATGTCAGAAAAATATATTTAATTAATGATGAAAGTCCCCTAGAGAATAGTACAGTGTGAGAGAAAAATATATTCCATTATTTATACATGAAAGTAAATCAAATGCATAAAAGAAACATAAACATATTGGGATATTTTTAAAACCAAAAAAAAAAAAAGAAGTTTAGAGGTAAAAGGAAATATTTGGTCTTAATATTTAAAAAGGATCTCTCTTAGCAGTGAGTCTTGAATACATTCAAAACTTAGGTTTCCCACCAGGCACCACCCCCTCATCTTCTGTCTTATTGATAATCAACACCATTAAAAGTTTTATTAAGAGATCTACAGTGAAAGTAAATCTCTAATATGTGCTCTGAGTATACATTAAATGATTTTTTTAATTTAATAGACATGGTATTTAAAGATTTTTTCTTCTTTGGTGAATCATGTGCTGACCAAGAAGTATAACCAAATAAATGTCTCTCTTATCACAGTCCAAGAAAGTAGCCCAGAGCTGAACAACATTGAAACAATACTGACATCTAGCAGCAAACATAGTTACAATGGTATATATAACATAAGACTTTTTAAATTCATTAAAATATAATTAATTCAAGGCTCCCAGCCTTTATTCAAGGTGACAGGTACAATAATTACTTATCAAATGCCCCTTAAATAAATGTCTTTTTATAAAGTAACCAAAACCAAATCATAATCGATTTCTGCCTTCTAAACTGCACAACATCCAAATGAATCCCACAAATGACTGGTTTTAAGATGCATTTTTACAACAGCTGCTGTTGTATTATTGTATCTATAAGCATTGCAGATTAGCTTTCACATTGTGCATCTGAAAGAATAAAAGCTACCTTTCTGCTAGTATAGTTGACTAACTGCTTCTAAAATGTAATTTATTTCACTCACATGACTTGGAGATAAACAAGTTTGATATCTACTGTAGATAAATATGATGAAATGGGAAGCATGAACTTAAATTTAAGATGATTTTAAGTGGAAAAATAATTTCCAGACTATTAGTTGGCAGATATTTAAAGCTAATCTAAGAATTTTATTCCACAATGTAATTGTAACAAGGCTGATTCATTTTTTTTCTTTAAATAAAACAAGAGTTTTACCCATGTGGATTGCCTAGAGACTGAACAGTTTACTTGGTTTTGATTTTGCTTCTGATTAGTATAAGAATCAAATTCCAACTTGTTTTAGCGAAGAAAAAAAAAAGGAGTTTGGAAAGGACCTCCACACTTGTGTCACTATCCACTGTTACAATCTCAACATTAACAACCTGTGTTATAGGAAATCAGACCTTGGAGTTCCCATCGTGGCTCAGTGGTTAACGAATCCGACTAGGAACCGCGAAGTTGCGGGTTCAATACCTGCCCTTGCTCAGTGGGTTAAGGATCTGGCATTGCCATGAGCTGTGGTGTAGGCTGCAGACGTGGCTCCAATCCTGTGTTGCTTTGGCTCTGGTGTAGGCCGGTGGTGGCTACAGCTCCAATTTGACCCCTAGCCTGGGAATCTCCATACGCCATGGGAACAGCCCAAGAAATGGCAAAAAAGACAAAAAAAAAAAAAAAAGAGTGATATAAAATCAGACATCACTGACACTGGAGTTTATGTGTTACATTAAAATGTTTTCTACTTATTCCCGTTATTCCCATACAGGGAGGAAAAAAAATCTTTCCCTGTTTGACAGCAAACATTAAACTTGCAGCCTGTGAATACACCATAGAGATAGTAAAATACATTTTATTGTGCAAAAATTCACCAAATTATGATAGATGAAACTGCCAATACGAAGGAAAGAAATGGAAGGTATAAGTAACCTAAACAATAAAATTATGTCTTGCTCTTTTTTTCAATGCTATTTGAGAAGTCTGGGGAAGATTAAAATAAAATCTTTCCCTTGGAGATGACTTGATACTACATATAGAAAGCTCTAAAGATTCTGCCAAAAAACTATTAGAATAAATGAATTCAGTAAATTTGTTGCATTTCTATGCACTAATCATGAATCATCAGAAAGAGAAATTAAGAAAAACATTATCATTAGCAATTGCATCAAAAAGAATAAAATACCTGGAGATAAATTTAACCAAGGGGGTGAAAGACCTGTATTCTGAAGCTATTGCTTCTTATAAGACATTGATGAAATAAATTGATGATGACATAAATAAATAAACAGATGTAACATGCACATGGATTGGAACAATTAATATTGTTCAATGTCCATACTATCTAAAGCAATACAAAAATTCAATAAAATTCCTATTAAAATATCCATGAGATTTTTCACCTAACTAGTACAAGTAACTCTAAAATTTGTATGGAAACACACAAAAAAAAACCCTGAAGAATCAAAAAATCTTGAGAAAGAACAAAGCTAGAGGTATCAGACTCCCTAACTTCAAACTATAATACAAAATTACAGTCATCTAAACAGTTTGGTACTGACACAGAAATAGCACATAGATCAATGGAACAGAATAGAAAGCCCAGAAATAAACCCATACAGGTATAGTCAATTAATCTACAACAAAGGGGAAAGAATATAAAATGGGGAAAAGACAGGCTCTTCAATGAATGTGGTTGAGAAAACTGGCAGCTGCATGGCAAAAGAATGAAAGTGGACCACTATTTTTCATCACACTCAAAAATTCAAAATAAAGACTTGAACATAAGACTTGAAAACATAATGCTCCTAGAAGAAAACAAGTGGCACACTTTTTGACATCTATCTTAGCCATATTTCCCTGGATCCATGTCTCCAGGCAGGCAAGTGCAATAAAAGCAAAAACAAACAAAGAGAACTACATCAAACTAAAAAGTTTTGCACAGTGACGGAAACTATCAACAAAATTAAAAGGCATCCTACTGAATGGGAGAAGATATTTTTAAATGGTATGGTTGAGAAGGGGTTGATATTCAAACTATACCAAAAAATGTCTACAACCAAAATTTTAAAAAAACTGATTAAAATATGGGCAGAGGACTTGAATAGACATTCTTCCAAAGAAGACAAACAGATGACTAACAGGTACAGGAAAAGATGCTCGACATCATTGATTGTCAGAGTGATGCAAATCGAAACCACTGTGAGATATTACCTCATCCCTGTTAGATAGGCTATTATCAAAAAGACTAAAAAAAAAAATATTGGCTATAGCATTTGGAGGAAAGGGAACCATCTTGCACTGCAGTTGGAAATATAAACTAGTGTTGCTAATGTGGACAACAGTGTGGAGGTTTCTCCCAAAAAATTGAAAACAAAACTACCATATGATCCTGAAATCACAATTCTGGATATTTATCTGAAGAAACCAAAAAAGATAATTTGAAAAGATATCTGTAAGCCCATGTCCATTATTGCAATATTATTTAAAATAACTAATGCATGGAAACAACCTAAATGTCCATTGATGGAAGAATAGATAAAGAAAATGTGGTGTGGTGGGTGGGTGGGTGTGTGTGTGTGTGTGTGTGTGTGTGTGTGTGTGTACTGGAATATTATTCCAGCATATAAAAGAATGAAACCACTCATTTGTAACAACATGGATGGACCTAGGGGCTTTATGCTAAGTGAAATAAGCCAGACAAAGAAAGGCAAATATCATATAATTTCACTGCCATGTGGAATCTAAAAAACAAACAAATGATCAAACAAAACAAAACAGAACCCACTAATTCAGATACAGAGAACAAACTGGTAATTGCCAGAGAGGAAGAGTTTGGGGAAATGGGCAAGTTTAGGGAAGGGGGTTAACTACAAACTTCTACTTGTAACATAAATAAGTCACAGAGATATAATGCACAGCATAAGGAATATAATCAGTAATATTGTAATAATTTTGTATAGTTACAGATGGTAACTAGACTTAATGGTGAAAATTTTGTGATGTATAAAAATTGAATGACTCTGTGGCACACCTGAAATGAATATAATATTGCAAGACAATTATACTTTAATTTACAAAATAAATTAAATTAAAAATATAAAAAGCGTTTTAAAAAGCAAGTCTATCCTTGTCTGTAATTTTTTTTTTTCATTGAAAAGTAGCAAATCCATACAAAGGTTAACACAGTGGCGTGGTTTTTCTTTTTGTGAATTTGGCAAATGCTGAGGATTTGTTTGTGTGGAGAAGAAAAATAATGATTTCAGATCACCTGAGTATCAAAGTAGGAAATGAGACCTGAGGCCAATTCCAGACTCCATATGCAGCTCTTAAGATGTATGCTCTCTGAAGAGCAAGGCTCTCAGTCTTTCCATGAGGCCAGGTCCTTAACCTTGATCTGTTTAGTGAAGATCTTCAAAACCAGTCTGTCCAGATGAGAACTATAACAGAATACCCTGGGAGCAAGAAAAAAAAAAAAAAAAAAAAGTAGCATTTGACAGGAAAAGGAGGGAGCCAAATACCAAGGAACGCAAACATGCAAATACATAGCATATAAGCCCTATGACACAAAGAAAAAAAGAAAAAAATCAGAAAAGGTGTTTGACCTTGATGAAGAGCAAGATAAAATCTTTAGATTTACTAACAGTGATTATTTCTTAATACCTGGTATTTTGAACATTTAATATGGGCTAGCAACCCTTCTTTGAACTTTACACTTGCAAACTCATTTTTTTCCTCATCATACCCCCATCAGCTAGGTTCTACTATTTATTTTACCGATAAGAAAGCTGAGAAACAGAGGTCAAGTGAGTTGCATAAATACATTCAGCTAATAGACTGTGGATTTAAGATTCACATCCAAACGGTACTATACTGAAAATCACTAGACGAGAGGCCATCTCAAATATATGAATTATTTTTTGTCTGCCAGACACCAATCTAAGCATGTACATCTATCTACCTTATAACAGCCCTGTGAGGAAGGCATTTATCTCTATCTTACAGACAAGAAACTGAGACTTGGAGAACAGAGGACAAAATTCTGGTGGCTTAACACAATTTCAGGGGCTTATTTTCTTCATGTTGCATTCTTTTAAAAAAAAGAATGTTATTATATGATTCTTTGTTTCTTATAAAGAACTATAACTAAAGAACTGATTGCCACCTATGTGTTTCCTGCTGCCACCAAATAAAATTTTATTATTAAAAAAAAAAAATCCTGTGAAGAAAGAAGAGATTTGGGAGCCATATCTCAGCTTGCCCACGTCCTGGCTCTGTACTCCTGGGTGTGTTTGCTAACCTTGTCAAAAATCAGTTTTCTTAATAAATTGAAGGGATTGATATCTTTCTCATGTCATTGCAATAAATATTCAAGATCAATTATAATATGTGCCTATCCAATAGAAAGTGCCCAGTAAATGGAAGCTAGTTTGAATTTTTAATGATTTTTTATTTATCTGTGCTTTTGTTCTAAGGATGGCTGTAATTTATGGGAGACCCTCAAAGAAATTAAAAAAGCTTCCAGGAAGAGCGTGAAAGCCTAAGACAAACTGCCTGGCTCTTTTTATAGACAGACGTTCAACCTGTAGAAATGTTACCGATTAAAAGCTATTTAAAAAGGAAAGGACTCTACATGGAAAAAATGTATATAGAATGTCAATCAGGAGCATTATATAAATAACTATAAAACTCAACTTCCTGTGCCGGTTGAAGAAAAGGTTTTAAGTATTTTCATGGTATGTGTTTCACAACACTGCTCAGTGCATGAGTCTCACTTCGGTTGAAGTGTCTGGTGGCTAGAATTGCCTGCTTTAAAAATTTCATGAGAACTACTATTGAATGTGCTATTTGTCAGTTTTTCTTTTGTCCTCTAACCACAACTGAATTACCTCTTCTGAAAATCACCTCTAACTATTAGGCATCAGTGAATGAGACTGAGATTTAGAGTACACTGGGAGCCCACGTGCCAGCAAGAATCACATTTTAGAAAACCTTCTAATGGCAAGAATCTATTTAAGCTGTGTCTCCCTAAGGAAAGGGTACAGGCTCATTGCCTAACAAAGTAAAATTGCGCAAAGGACTGTAAGTTATTCTTCAGGGGATCATTCTGTACAAGTAATGGCAACCATAGGTATTGCCTTTTATGGAATAGTCTTGCTTTCATGGAATTTTATTCTTTTCAATTCTTCATTAATTTAAAAAATTATCTGACCACATACTCTGATTTTAGGATTACATTATTGTTAATACATATGAAAAATGAGTGCCATGATAATGTAACAGGTAAGTACAAACCTGACTCCATATTGCATCTGTTTCTTCTGCTTCAACCATTGAGTTCTATGGCTTTTGATATAAGTTAATCTCTAAACAAATGTTACCTATGTCCTGAAATATTCAGAATAGCCCATTCCTGTTGGAGGTTTATAGTAACACTGTGATCAGACCTACATGGACAAGTGCAAGAACAAAAGATTCCAGCACAAAGTCTGCAACAACCAACTACAACGTCCCCCCTCTAGTATAAAAGTAGCCTGAATTCTAACTCATGTAAGATGGTTCTTTGGTGAGTTTCCTTGTGATGCAGTGGTTAAGGATCTGGCATGTTCATTGCAATGGCTCAGGTCACTACTGTGGGGCAGGTTTGATCCCTGGCCTGGGAATTTCCACATACAGAGGGCACAGCCAAAAAAAAAAAAGAGGGAGAGAGGAGAAGAAGAAGGTTTCTTTGTGACACTAGTCCACCATCTCTCAGCCTCATAGCTTTCTAAATAAAGTCACTATTCCTTCCCCCAACACCTTGTCTCTCAAATAGTTGGCCTGTTGTGCAGTGAGCAGTAGGAGCTTGGGATCGATAACAATTGGAAATTTTCATATACAGTTATTTGATTTTCATCATGATCAGAAAACAGAAAATTATGTTTATAAACTGTCCTTTCAGATAAGTCCAGTAAGAAAAGAGCCTAAAATAGGTTATTTATGCTGCTTGGAAACTTACTTCTCTTGCCTTTCTAAATTTCATATTTATGTTTGAGAAAGTTACTTATAATTTCTCATTGTTTAATTATCATGGACTAGTAAAAGGACTTAGAAAATGAAGCTAGACATTCTAATTCTTACATTCATAAGATTATTTGACAAAGTGCTATTAGTGTAAAAATCACTGTAATAAATTTCTAGACAATTAACAATCTTGGGGTACAGTTCAATCCACTTAGAAATTGATCTGCTTTAATTGTGTGGGCTCCTATCTTTTGGATTTGCGTTCAGGCTTTAAATACTCATCCATTTCTAACAATTACACTTGGTGTTTTGTCCTTGAACCCTATTAACAACTTCAATAAGGTACAAGGTTGCTGGCTATTTTCAGAGTGGGATGGCATAGGAAAAAATATTAGAAATTCTTCAAGAATAAAATAATATAAATGTTATTGGTAACTCAAGAAGTGTGAGGAAGCATTTTTGGTAATATGAAGCATCCTAAAGTTTGCTCATTCTCAATTTTCAATAAGAGCAGCTAATATGCTCTAAAGCTCAGCATTCAGGATGGTATTTAAATTATTTAGAAGTCAGAATTAGGAACACATGAACAGTGGGCCAGAGGCAAGAGTTGCTAAAAGCAATGCTACATATTAAACACTCCCTAGGGTAGCAATTAATATCAGCAGAGCAATTTTACTTTTAAATCCAGAAAAACTCTTAGCAAACTCCTAGAGAAGTAAAACCACTATTAAGGTTCTTAGTTTGAATATTGTGGCCTGGAACATAAGGTATAATCTAGAGCACATTTTCACAGAATATAAAAATGCTTCTGTCACACAGCAAAGGCCCCTCATCTTCTAAAATCCCACCCTCAAAACACCAGGGTATTAAAAGGATCCTTTGAAGCCATGGTGGATTTAGGTTAATGAATCATTTAATACCTACACCAGGCCCATTCTCTTTCACATACAATTGGGTTTGTAAAAGAAATACCAGCCACCACAAACCCAAATCTGTATTCAACAGAAACCCTCCATAGAAATTACTGACTAAGGAGGTCCCATAATGGCTCAGTGGTTAACGAACATAACTGGTATCCATGAGGACATGGGTTTGATCCCTGGCCTCACTCAGTGGGTTAAGTATCTGGCATTGCTATGAGCTGTGGTGTAGTTCACAGATGAGGCTAGGATACCAAGTTGCTATGGTTGTGGCTGTGGCTGGCAGCTACAGCTCGGATTTGACCCCTAGCCTGGGAACCTCCATATGCTGCAGGTGCAGCCCTAAAAAAGACAAAAAGACAAAAAAAAAATTATTGGCTAAGACAAGGATATGCAGTATGGAAAGAGGGTAGAAAGAATAACTCTATAGAGGAGAAACTTGACAAAAACGATAATAGGTGATGAAGATCAATATTAACAGTGGTAACTTACATTTATAAAAAATATCCTTGACAGAATGTGATCAAATGGGCGCTTGGCCTTTGAGGTCTTCCTCCTGCAGACACATAACCCCACACAATCCTGATAACCCCTATATAAACATCAGAGAAGTCCAAGTGAGAGGTATTTTTAAAATACCTGAATCATAATCCACAAAGCTGTCAAGGTCATCAAAAACAAGGTAAGTCTAAGCAACCAACACATCCAAGAGTAGCCTCAGGAGATGTGATGACTAAAGGTAACATGGGATCCTGGTGGGTTCCTCAAAGAGAAAAAGGACATTAGGTTAAAAACTAAGAAAATTTGGGAGTTACCATCATGGCGCAGTGGTTAACGAATCTGACTAGGAACCATGAGGTTGCAGGTTAGATCTCTGGCCTTGCTCAGTGGGTTAAGGATCTGACGTTACCGTGAGCTGTGGTGTAGGTCACAGACAAGGCTCAGATCCCGTGTTGTTGTGGCTCTGGCATAGGCCAGTGGCTACAGCTCCGATTCGACCCCTAACCTGGGAACCTCCATACGCTGAGGGAGTGGCCCTAGAAAAGGCAAAAAACAAAAACAAAAAAAAAAAACAAAAAAAACAAAAACTAAGAAAATTTGAATAATGTATGGACTTTAGTTAATATATAAATATTGGTTCATTAATTGTGACAGATGTTCCATAATAATATATATCATAATGGAAGAACCAGCTTCTGTGTATATGAAAACTCTCTGTACTATCTTTACAAATTTTTTGTAACTCCAAAACTTTTCTAAACAATAAAGTTAATTTTAAAAAAAAACCCACAATAACCAAGAATATAAACAGAGGGAAGGTGGAAAGTGCTGAAATCCAAATTGTATGTGGGGAAAGTAAATCTGAACACCTCCTGGTGCATGGACAGGGCTCGAAAGTTTTTTCCTCTTAATGTTTAGACAGTTAATTCAGCTCAAGATTTCTTACTACCAACAGACAACAATTATTTGAAAATGTTTTTGTCCACATAATAGAATGAGCTGGATACATAGGCTGTGTAGTCTATACATATATGAATGAACAAAACTGACCCAGTTAACGTATAGAACCATTGCACTGAACAGTAACAATGCTTGAGGTTTAGCACCAAGATCAACTTGATTTTTATCTTTCACTATGACCTGCTTATTTATTGAAGATAACTATTTCTTTCATTGATTCTAGGCAAAAATGTTGGCAGCTCATGACTTGCCTGGCTCATCTTGAGAAATAAAACACACTATGGTCTCTTCCAGTCACAGTGTCAAGTCATCACTTGTATTACACACGTAATGAGCCAGGTACACTTGGGCATACTCCAAACTCTATCCCATTATGCTCTTTGAATCCTTTTTCATGACAATCTTATCATGCCTTTAGATTAGAGATATAATGTTTCATCTTCTCTCAGAGTGGTGAGTTGGATTCACAAAAAGATGTCTCTGAAGAAAACTTTTATAAAAATTGTCACCGGATTTTCAATATTGAGTCTTTCATTATACTCCATGCGATTGAGTGTTAAAGAACAGTAAACAGTAAAAAAAAAACCTGTTTTAAGAATTTCCTTTGTAATTACTGAATATGATCCAGTGCTCTTTTGAAATGAAATACTAATTGTCCATAGATTTCTCAACCAGAACTTCCACATTAATATCCCATTATACAAAGGTGTGTGCATATCACTTAACAAATAACTTATAAGAATAAATCTCTGATGGGTTCTAAATGGAACTGCAAGCACTTATCTACTACAATAGTAGTTCTCAAAGTGGAATACCAAGAGTAGCAGCAACAAGATAACATGGGAATAAGATTTCCTGGTAAAATGTGCAATACACAGTTAAATTTGAATTCAGATAAATAGTGATTTTTTTAGTAAACGTGTATCCTAAATACTGCATGAAACATTGTTAATGTATTTTATTTGCATTTTTATTTGCTAAATCTGATAGGAACTATTTAAGAACTTGTTGATTTTCAGTCATTCCCTAAACCTGCTTAATCAGCTATTCCAGGGCTGGATTCCACAAGTTTCTTTTTCAAGAACTCTGCAGGTCTCAAGTCCACAAATTTTGAGGACCAGTTGTCCAGGTTATTACAAATCTCTTAGCCAGCAATCTTGATGCTGTTCCTAATCTGGTCCTTCTTTCACAAAACACCAATAGACTCATTCTTGCCAAGTCTTTGAATTAGTGAGAAATATACCTGGTGGTAAAATCAGTGTAGTTTTATAGTGTAACATGAGTCTAGAATGAAAGGGTTCTGGAAGAATTGGTGTGTTAGACATGAGCTCCCTGAGTTTAAGTTCCCTAGTTGGGAGGGACAAGTCTGCTTAATAACATCTTACCTGTGTCCCTGATTCCTGGTTTCCAAAGTAATTTCCAGCGGAAACAAGACTAGTTCATGCAAGATCCCACATCCTCTTCAAATCTTATATTTAGAGTCCCTGGAACTCACCAGGATACATCTTCTATCTTCAACTAAACTGCTTATTCCTTAGAAGAACTGCCCACTAGAAATCCTGCTAACGTGGTCCTTTGTCCTTAGTTTGGTTCCCTTGAATATGGTATGTTATCTTAAGGTGATAATATAGACCATTGGCAACTGACTGGGAGGCTCCCCTTCACTCAGTCCTTGGTCTTACTCTGACATCCTTTGTCCAGTACCAAATGCGTCTTGCCCTCATCTCTTTTATGGCATGGTCTGAGTCTCAGTATCTACAACTACATAAAGTTCACTGTGTAAAATACCAAAGATTCTGACTTAACCACTGCAACTGATCAACTGCATTCTATTGCCTTACCTATTTCTGAGACTAATTGCTATTGAACAAATCTTTACTAATGCAGGAAATTGAGGAGATATGACTCTCCATGAATATAAATGCATTCCACCGAGATATTCTCCAAAATGCTTTCTATTTAAGGTCCAGGAAAGGAAGGAAATTGACATTTATTGAATGTTGACTGTGTGCCAAGAACTGTATTAGATTCTTGACATAGTTATCTCAATACAGGAATCTTTTTTCTTTTTTCTATCCTTACCACTCTCTTCTATTGTTTGAACCTCTTAAATTGTAGAGTAGTATTTTTAGGCCTGAAATGATTACAAAGGACAGAGAAAGCCAACCATGTGGATTACAGGGAAATGATGAGGGAAAATGAGGAATAGACTCCTAGGAACTGAACACAGTAATAGATAATTTTTATTTGAGCCTGATATGCCTCCATTTAAAAAGAACAGAAATGAGAGCTCATGCAATAATACATTCTTCTCTTGGATGGGGATAAAGACAGAGAAAGGGAGGATTAAAAATGAGAGAGAATAAAATATAGAAACAAAAATGTGATCGTGCCGAGCGTTTCAAGTAACATTTATTTTAATCTTAAGATAAACCAGTAGATGGGCACTATGATGACTTGAATGTATAATGTCTATATTATTAATAATAAAGTTTTCAAAGATGCAAAGTATGATCATATTATGATTATGTAAAGAAGCAAGAAAACATGCACGTTATATGTTCTCACTCTTTAAAAAAGAGAATATAGAAGATTAATTAAGCAATACTTTGTTTCTAGAACCATGCCAGTAGACTAAGAGCATTTGCACTAAAGTGGCAAAACAAGTTTCCACTAGATACTTTAAGGAGATAAGTAACTGCCGAGCCCATGGCCTCCTAAGGCATGCTCACTCTTCAGTAAGTATCTGCTAAATTAATGGAAATTTGGGAAATTACTTTTTATACAACACTTGCCTCAGCTTGTTTGCATCTGCTTCAATATTTCATATTGTTGTTGTCGTTATTCAGGTGACAGTTGGGCCAATCATGTGTACTGGAGAATCACTTGAAGGACTTGTGAAAAGAAAGATTATCGCGGCCCATTCTTAAGGTTTATAATTTAGTAGTCTTTAGGTCTGGCTTGAGAATTTGAATGTGTAATAATTGCTGCCGTAAAGCTGATGCTGCTAGTCTGGAACCACAATGTGAGAACAGTTGGTTTATGTCTTCAGCAAGTCCCCTGGGTTTTTATTGAAGAAATTCAGAGGAAGGATAAAAAAAGGATAAATAATCCAAAATCTTTAAAACTGGCAAGTAATATAGGTTAAAATATACTCCTTTGTGATAAAATACAGCTTTTTGATAAAGCTTTTTATGAGTTTTTGTGTTAAATTTTTAATTGTCTCTTAAACATGTGGACTCATTCATTAAAAGACTATCTCTGTGGTCTTGCAAGATACCATGTGATATAAGCAATATATACAGATAAAAAGATACTAAAAAATAATATTTCCATTACTAAGAAAGAGATCTAGTTTAGGCATAACAGCTAGATTTTATCTCATGTGCAAACACTACTTGATTTACAGTAGCTTCCTGGAGAGCTATGGTGGGAAGAATTCTAATACCAAGTTTCTACTCTCCAATACGATAGCCATTAGCCACATGGAGATTTTCAAATATGAATTTATTAAAATCAATTAAAATTAAAAATTCTGGAAGGTAAAACATGAAAAGGTTCTGGCACAGTGGGTTAATGATCTGACTTGTCTCTGTGGAGGTGCTGGTTCCATCCCCAGCCATGAGCAGTGGGTTAAGGATCCAGCATTGCTGCAGCTGTGGCATAGGTCAAGGTTCCAGCTTGGATTTGATCCCTGGCCTGGAAACTTCCATATGCCATGGGGGCAGCCAAAAAAGAAAAAGAAAAAATCTGTTCCTCAACCACATTAGCTATTTTTCAAGTGCTCAAAAGCTGCATGTATTTATTGTCTGCTCTACTGGGAAGCGCAGAGTACAGGACATTTCCAGCACTGCACACACTCCAAATGGGAAAGATTTCTAGGTAAAGAAGGAAGAGGGAGTCAGGACTACAGAAATTCTCTTCCAAAATCCTAATGAAAAACAATAGTTGAAAGTAGAGAAAAAAATCACAGGCATACTTTCTCCAAAGAAATGGGCAAAAAATGGCAGCTTTGTCAGAGATTTTGAAGGTTCAGCAGGACTCCCTACTCATCCTCACAGAATCATCAAAAGAAGGAAAGAGTGTAGATACAATCCTAAAAATGGTCAATAAAACTCTGAAAATTGGAAATAAGTTTACCATGGACATAAAATAAAACAAAACAAATAAAATAAAATAATAAAATAACATAAAGTAATATAAAATAGATTTCCTGTTATGGCTCAGTAGTAATGAATCGACTTGATCCCATGCAGGTTTGATCCCTGGCCTTGCTCTGTAGGTTAAGGATCCAGCATCACTGTGAGCTTCAGTGTGTAGGTCGCAGGTGCAGCCTAGATCTTGAGTTCGTTGTGGCTGTGGCGTAGACCGGCAGCTGCAGCTCAGATTCGACCCCTAGCCTGGGAACTTCCATATGCTGCAGGTATAGCCCTAAAAAAAAAAAGAAGAAGAAGAAAAAAAAAAAAAAGGACATGAGAAAGGAGCTCACAAAAAGCCTCTTGAATAGATGCTCAAACTCAAAAAACTCCTACTGATGCAAAATCTCAGTAGGGGCAACACTCTTCCAGCCTAGGGGAAATCTAGGAGCAAAGGATGAAATAACACTAGAACACACTAATTACCTTCAAAAAATACTTACTAATTACAAAACATCAGAAGAAGAAGAAACAATCATTTTAGGGTTTCTGAGCAAGGATGCTATTAGCATTTTTGTGGAAGAGTTCTTTGCTGTGCAAAACTATCTAGAACATTATAAGACGTTTTGAATCCCTGGGCTTTGGTTACAAAATGTGAATAGCATTTCATTTGAAAGAAATCACAAATGCCCTCCCCACCTCACCCCCAAAGCTCCAAAAATTCTCCTAGGGAGGGAATACTATTTCTTCAGATTACCGAAAAATATGTGAATAAAATAAATTAGGAAGAGGGTTGATATAGGAGGGATACTGAGAATTTGCACAGACTATTGACATAAAGCCAAAGGTTTCCATTTCATTTCATCTAGGGTGATTGGAAATGCTTTCTGAGAAATGCTTAAGACAGAATAAACTCTAAATGGAGTAACAGCTGATGCAAGCAATAGAAAATTCCTCCTGGAATATGCTCCCTTAAAGATAGAGGTGGAAGAGAGAGGGATAGGAAAAATGCAGAGGGAGGGAGGGGAGAGGAGACACATTCCAATTAATAAAATTGCAGAAGAGGAGAAATAGAACATGAATAGACTCATCAATAAAGCCTTAAGTTTGTATTTACTTTCCCCCTCCTTTCGTACATACATATGTTCCCAGGCTACATAAAAGCATTGTGTCATCGAGCAAGACTTAAATTCTATCTCAGAGGAAAAAGGAAACAGTGCTCATTTAATGTGGAAAGAATGGCATGGGGAAATCATGGACATTGTATCAGAGACTGAAATTCTGCATAGACTTGCTACTCACATTATGCAAAAACAAGATGAAAAGAAATGACTCCCGAATATTTAAGCACAATAGAGTTTTTAAAGTTGCAAAAAAAAAAAAAGAAAAAGAAAAAAAAAATCCCCCCTCCCTTTTTTTTTGTCTTTTTAGGGCCACACCCACAGGAAGTGGAAGTTCTCAGGCTAGGGGTTGAATTGGAGCTGCAGCTGCCAGCCTACACCAGAGCCACAGCCAATGCAAGATCCAAGCCACATCTTCAACCTACACCACAGCTCATGACAAAGCTGGATCCTGAATCCACTGAGTGAGGCCAGGCAGCTATGACTCATGATGAATGATCTGATACAGTTTTGGTGGGTTTTAATTTTATTGTAGATTCCAAACAAGGAAGTTTCTAGAGCACTTTAATGTGAAGTCATGTCTCAATGTATATCAAATGAGTCTAAGCCCTAGAAGGAATGTTTTAGATGATACTCTTGTTTCTCATATGTACTTATAAGGAAACTGAGGCTTGTTTTGTTGAAGTGACTTGTCGGAAGTTGCAATGCTTTGTGTTAAGCTCTGAATTAGGGAATTTATAGTCTTTAAAATCAGTAAAAGTCATAGAGAAAATGAGTAAATTCCTTGAAAATTTTAAAATTTAAAAAATAAGTATTAGTACTATAAATTTCTTGCAAAAAAGATTAATACACATAAATAATAATTTATACAAATATAATATGCATTCCATGTACATTTGTGTTAATCTTTATGAGTTATAATACAAGTGGAATATAAATTTCAAATTAAGATGAAATTATATACAATATGTATTTCCTCTAAATTAAATACTGTGCCATAAATTAATGCATGGGAAATTGGCATAATTTAGTTGCACTGAGTATCTTAAAAAACTGATTACATATGAAAATCACACTCAAAAATCTCATTCGTGAAGATCCTAATTAGAATATTTTATATTTATCACATTCATTATCCTCCAATTTTCGTACACACATATTTCTCTATTTCTCCAGATAAGAAAGCTAGACAAAGATACCATAAGAAAAGAAAATTGCAGGGCAATATCCCTGATGACTATAGATGCAAAAATCCCCAATGAAATACTAACAATCTGAATCCATCAAGTATTAAAAGGATCATACTAAGGTCATACCATGACCAAGTAGGATTCACCCCAGGATGTTAGGGTAGCTCAGCAAGTGAAAATCAATTAATGTGACACAGCACATTAACAGTACAAAGCATAAAATGATATCTACCATAAAATTACATGACTGCCTCAAAAGATGCATAAAAAGCATTTGACAAAATTCAACACTCTTCCATGCTAAAAAATCTCAGCAAACCAGGAATTAAAAAAAAGTAACTTATCTATGAAAAGTCCATAGATAACATCTCCCTCAATGGTGAAAACCCAAAGTTTTTCTTCTAGAATCAGGAACAAGGAAAATATGACCACTTCATGATTTCTATTCAATATAATACTGGACATCCTCGCCGGAACCATATGGTAAGAAAATAAATAAATAAATAAAAGATATTTAAAATTAAAATGAAGAAGTAATATTGTCACTATTTTCAGAGGACATTATCTTATGTTTAGAAAATGCCAATAATTCAAAAAAAATCTGTTAGAACTAATAAATTAATTCAGTAAAGATTGCTGAGTAATTTTTTATTGGATGCCAGACATTAAGAATTTGCCCTCTTGGAGGACAGACATTTTATCTTCTTATAAATATTCAAGATGTTTTGAGGAACCTCACTTAAGTCATTGGGGAGAAGTTTGATCCTCTTAGGTCTAGCTTTTAATCTTTATAAGACAGTGGCAGGGCAACATTTGGTCTAGGGTTATATTCCCCTCATTCTGAGGCAAGATCTTCTCTGCTCTGTATTCAATGCCTCATGAGTCTGTTTGGAGTAGGCACGCGTCACAGACTTGTTTAAGCACTGAGCCCTGTTTAATAGGCACTAAGCACTAGGAACTTTTAATAGCACTGTCTGATGTGATTCTTTCTCAGGCTTTGTATGTTGTCTCACATGCATAAGCTTACTCATCTGAATACTTGAAGGGAACCCTCTGCAGACCCTCGGAGTTTTCTGCCTGTGCAAGCTCTCTTTTCTCTCTCTTGGTGACTCTAGCCACCTTTATCTTTCTGGACCCTTAGCGCTATCTACTCAGCTCAAGCAGTCAGTGAGCTCTATGTGGATATTTCTTCCCAGTGTCACTGCCTGTAAACTCATGGCATTAAGCTAGGGAAACTGCAGAACTCATTTGTTTTGCATCTTTTAAGGGATCACTTTCCTTTATCGCCAAATATCCAGTGTCTTGCAAGCCATTTAATTTCTGGTTGTTTCAAGTGACAGCATTAATGTGTCCCTTATTACTCTATCTTGGCCAGAAATAGAAATCTCAATGTTTGTTTGTTTGTTTGTTTTGTTGTTTTTTGGGGGTTTTTGTTGTTGTTGTTGTTGTTGTTTTTTTGCTTTTTGTGACCACACCTGTGGCGTGTGGATGTTCCCAGGCTAGGGGTCGAATTGGAACTGCAGCTGCTGGCCTAAGCCACAGCCACAGCAATGCAGGATCCAAGCCACATCTGCAGCCTATACCACAGCTCCCAGCAATGCTAGATCCTTAACCCACTGAGCGAGGCCAAAGATCAAACCTGCATCCTCATGGATCCTAATTAGATTCATTTCTGCTGAGCCATGTTAGGAACACCCCAATGGATTTTTTAAATGAACGAAAATATCAGGAGTAGAAGTGGAAAAGTTTGAAGGAAACTCAGTCTCGATTAGAGACTAGAATAATAGATTATAGCATTTTTTTTTTTACAACGGATTACTATGGAACATCTGGACTACTATGCACATCACATTTTTGTTTCAGGGTTCTTTTCTGAAGCAGCCACTTTGAAGCAATTGTGATTTCTCCAAATTTGGAGAGAGAGAGAATTATATTAGAAGTTACTGAAAGTTAGAAGTTATGGATGTCTTGGAAACCATGAAATCATGTTATGTGGAAAGATAGCACAAAAGGGAGACTATAGAGATGTAATTTCCAATGTGGTAGCCACTAGGTAGGTAAAATCTAATTACTAGCCAGATAATAGCTGATAAGCACTCAACATTTGACTAGTCACAAATGAATGAGCTATATATATAAAATACACACCCTATAATGAAAAATAATTTTATAATAATTTATATTGATCATATAAAATTTTATGTTGGACATATACGGACTAAATAAAATCATCACTGGAATTAATTTTGCCAGTTTTTCATTTCTGTAAGTGTGGCTACTTAGAAAATATAAAATTACATGTGTGGCTTGCATTCATGGTTTACATTATGCTTCCAATTGGATAGCAGTTTTATAGAGTGCTGTTCTTAATATGCTTACTTCAGAGACTCTAATGTAATCTGTGGACTCTTTCTCAATGCAACTGTGTAACTGCCCCCACAAACAAAAGTATGAATGCAGTTCAAAGGTTTTCTGTGCTGTACTGAAACCATCTATGAGCCCAAGATAAAAATCTTTATCAGGGAGTAACATAACACTAGCCATGTCTTTGGGGAGCAGGGAGAAGAAAGTTTTTGCCCGGGGATTTTCATTGGGCTTCAAGGCCAAGACAAAAGCAAGAACAGAGAATTAAAGGATTTACGTATTCTAACGTTTCCCCACAATGCTTTTTTCCTTTGGCTTCTTTACCGACTTTTTTTTTCCTCCTCAGTATTTGTTCAGTTTAGAAGAATGACTTTCTAATTATACTATCTGCCTAACTTAAAGTGGGACTCCTGGGGGTAAATACTTCCTTTGTCTTTATTCCTTGAAAGCCGAGTACAGTATTACTCAGCCATAAAAAAGAAAGAACATTTTCCATTTGAGATGACATAGATGGACCTGGAGGGTATTATGCTTAGCGAAGTAAGTCAGACAGAGAAAGACAAATACTGTATGTTTTCACTTATAGGTGGAATCTAAAAGACAAAGCAAATGAGCAAACATGACAAAACAGAAACAGGCTCGTAGATACCAGAAAACAAACTGGTGATTAACAGAGGGGAGCGATCTAGGGGAAGGGGCAAAATAGATGAAGAAGATTAAGAAGTACAAACTACTATGTATAAAATAAATGAGTTATAAGAATATACTGTAGAGCCCAGGGAATGCAGCCAATATGTTATGATAAATTTGTATAGACTATAATCTATAAAAATTTTGAATTACAATGTTGCACACCTGAAACTAATATAGCATTATATGTTCACTAAACTCAAGTTTAGAAAAAAAGCTGCATGTGTGATTTTTTTTTTAAGCTAAATAGTGTAGCCCTAATCACATATCTGAGCAATTCTGCATTTCCCACTTAGTCTTAAGATCTATGGTCCCGAATCTGGAGATCTTATTTCATACCCATAAAATCACAACGGTGAAATATGAACTGTTAAAGCATGAGCAGACCCCAGAGAAACTTGATTGATAATGGTAGAAAAATACAAGATTATTGGCAGTAAATGAGCTGATGCTAATTTGATTGTGATTAGGTGCCACACCTCCCACGGCACCATGTCACCTCAGAATGAGAAGCCTTCCCATGAGGAAGTGGAAATCAAACTAAGAGCTAGGCATGCAAAAGGATTTCCTGCTTGAAGACTTTACTGAGACTCTCACCTTATTGAAATCCAAGAAGTCTCAGGAGATCTGGTGCGCCACTGTGTCCTAGAATGAAGACTTGCAGAAGTTTTCTGTTTTAACATACATATATTTTTTAAACATAGTTTACAGCATTGTTGACAAACTACAGCTAATCAAATCATTAAAGTGGGTCTATACTCTTTTGGGGGTTTTTTGTTTGTTTTTACAGCCACACCTGCAGCATGTGAAAGTTCCCTGGGCCGGCGGCTCAAATCGGAGCTACAATTGCAGGCCTATGCCACAGCCACAGCAACCTAGGAGCCAAGGTGCACCTGCAACCTATGCCACAGCTTGTGGTAATGCCACATCTTTAACCCACCGAATGAGGCCAGGGATGGAATTTGCATCCTCACAGGCACTATGTCAGGTTCTTAACCCGCTGAGCCACAATGGAAACTATTTTTTTTCTTTTCTAAAACTTCCATATTGTCTGCAAATTTTACAGGCCCCCCCATCATGTTTTTTTTTTTTTTCTGTTCAAAGAGCAATTCGTGAATATTTACATACTAAGTACCACGAAGGACATAAAGGGAAGTGGAATATTTTCTCAATGCTTTCATTTTCCTTGAAGAAAGAACACATATTTGGTTGAAATATAGCAGTGAAATATATGTGAGATTATTAAGGAATAAAAAAACAGATTTAAATAAAATGCTAAATATTAAAAAAACGTTACCAAGAGTCAGGAGAAAATAATGTGATAATTATCCATTGAAGAACCTGGTTTTGAAAGGTATGCAGGTGTCCAACATGCCAATTGAGAAGGTAAAGCAGAGAAAAAACGAAGCCAGTACACTCAGTGTTTTCTATTCTTTTTCAGGATATGGCACATGCAGGCTATTTGTAAACTCACTAGGACAGATTGAGAAACTAATGGGTTAGAAGCAAGTAACCAAAGGATCTAATTATCCCAGGCTCTGCCCAGGTGCCCTAGAGCCCAAGGGTTTCGGTCTTAGCAGACTTAAACCTATTTTTAAGTGACATTATCTGTTAGAAATGTCTGATATATAAAACAATAACTTTCTGAAGCATAACTTCCAAAGAGACAACTGTTTTTGTTTGTGTGTGTGTGTGTGTGTGTATGTGTGTGTTTTAACCATGGCATTGCATCATCTGACCCAAAGGCAGCAATCTAGAGGCAGATTCAGTTATGAGGTGACCTAGTGTAAGAACTCTGATAAAAATGTGTATCTTAAGTGTCACTGCCTGGCTAACCAAATCACAACTCTTCTTAAAGGGTTTGAAGTGAGACTTCTAGAGGATACATAAAATAGATTTTTTTTTCTTTAATGGAGAGTCTATAAGAGTAAAAGCAGGAGTTCCCGTCGTGGCACAGTGGTTAACGAATCCTACTAGGAACCATGAGGTTGCGGGTTCGGTCCCTGCCCTTGCTCAGTGGGTTAACGATCCAGCGTTGCCGTGAGCTGAGGTGTAGGTTGCAGACGCAGCTCGGATCCCGCGTTGCTGTGGCTCTGGCGTAGGCCGGTGGCTACAGCTCTGATTTGACCCCTAGCCTGGGAACCTCCATATGCCACAGGAGCGGCCCAAGAAATGGCAAAAAGACCAAAAAAAAAAAAAAAAAGAGTAAAAGCAATATGATTTACAAGGAAACATAAAACTGGGTAAGGAGAAGCCATGAAGGAGAAATAGAGGAAGAAGAATGCCCAAAAACTGAACAGGAAAAACAAAGGAACAGAAAAGAATTAGAAACAGAGAGGCTACGTTAGGGATGTAACATATTCTTCTGAGAAGGAAATAACCTGTCCTCATCCTAAGGCACCACTTAGCAGAGTCACTGCCACCAAGTCACCAGAAATGCCATCGACCACCAGAGGACGCTGAAAGGGCTTGCTGTTCCCATTCAGTCTCAGGGTCCTTTGTCAGAGCCCTCACTCTTCTTCCTTATCTCCTCTTATGTCAAACATTAGTTTATTCGTATCCTTTGCCATTTGGAAAATATCCCTAATAACCCCCATAAAGCCAGGTCAGCACTAAAGTTCATTTCTCCACATCCTTTCTCAGTGCCCATTGTGACCACAGGATCATTGTAAAGTTCCAGAGTTTGGGAAGCTTTTTCTGTAAAGTGCCGTATAGAAAATGATTTTGATTTGGTGAATCATTTGATCTCTTTCTTAACTATTTCACACTGTAGTTCTAGCAAGAGAGCAGTCATAGGAAATAGACAATTGAATAGAGAGCACTGTGTACAAACAAAGCTTTATTTAAACATAATTTATAATTCCAGTAAAAGTATTATTGCCTTAGTTTCATGACCCCCTGGGGGTTTTGTTTGTTTGTTTGTTTGGTTTGGTTTTGAGATTTTTTGTTGTTGTTTCTCTGGCCACACCTACAGCATTCAGAAGTTCCCAGGCCAGGGATTAAACTCACGCCAGAAAATGAAGACCAGAAGTTGTTAAAAAAAAAAAAAAAAAGCACCCAACATATGACTGCACACCCACCCACAGCAGTGACAACTACTGGATGCTCAACCCACTGAGCCACACTAGAACTCCTCCTGACCCCTGCTTGAAACCAGTAAGTTTTAAAGTGGTTTGTTATAGCAAAAGTGAAAGAGACACTGATTTTATGGAAGTTTCCTTTCCAACCTTCCCAATCTATTTAACTCCTCCAACTTATCCTTTAAAATTCAGCAGAAGCATCCTTTCCAAAGGCCTGAAGGCATTGGTTTTGAAATCAAACCAATCTGAAATTGAGTCTTGATTCTGCCACATATTCCATGTTTGAAACTTGGGAAAGTTATCCTATCTTGAGCTTTAGTTCATTTGTCTATGAAATAGGCCTGGCCTTAAATCATTATTTACTTTACACCATTTTAACACCATTTACTCTACTACATATTAATTTTCAGCTTTTCTTGTCATTATTTGCCACAAAGGAATTAAGTAATTGCTAAAGAGAATGCTCTTCCCCCGATCATTCCTTCCAAGAGGACACTCAACAGCTGCCTCATCCTTGGTCTCTCTTTACCATTTTATTGAAGCAGAGATACTGAGCTCAGTTCCTACCTTGTTCCAACTAGAGGGGTAAATGCCCTCTCAGAACACATATCCAGAAGGAACAGCATCCTCAAGGAACAGCATCACATATGGAGAGGCCCAGTCCTGCCTTCTTTAGCAGGTAGTACATATGTCTGGTCCTGGGCTTCAGTGTTGGGTATTAAGAAGGCTCTTTGGCCCCACGTTAAGCCATGTCTTCCAACCTTGGCCTGTCATTAATAAAGGTCTAATTTAAACTCTCATTTTCCTGCTTCTCTGAAATATGTTTCAATTCATTCGTAGCTCATTCGGGGAACAGATATAATCTTTATTGGGTCTTTCTAACTTAGAACTGTTCCTAGAAAATAATGAGCAATTCCTGTAGGAGAAAAAAAGTAATGTTTCTTCCTAATTCTACATAAAGAGGCTCCCAGAAATTAAATCATAAATATTGAAATTTACAGGGAAGAAAATGGGCATTTCAACTTCTGCTGGCTAATTGCTGAGCTGCAGGAATTTGTGTGTCAGCTCTATGCATCTAAACTGACTGAGCATGAGTGAGTTTTGGAAGAATCTGACATGTGTCCTTCAGAGTTTTTGAGTGGAAGAAACCACCTTGGCAGCAGATGGTTAAGTTCCATCTCTGTGGGGGTTTTCCTTCAGGCTGCATGGGACTATAGCGGGGCTTAAATCTGCCCCAAAGGTCTGACTTGCAGGCCTGGGCTTCCCAACAGAAGAAGCCATAGGGCACTGCCTGAAGAAAAGGAATTAACAAGGAGCATGAGGAATTAACAAGGAACAACCAGAGAGTTTTTCATGAAGCTCATGAGGAAGCAAGGCCATGAGCTATTCCTTACAGAAGGATTTCCAAACAAACCACCAAGGATCTAATTTGATGCCTGCAATGACAAAGGCATTCAATTGCCAAAATCAGCAACAACTAAGGAAGCTGGCCTACTTTTCCTCCCCTTCACAACTTTGTACTCTAGAGACAAAAATGGAAGACCTAAGAGGAAATAGAGCTTGGATAATAAAGAAACAAATCAAGAGACCCTTCTTCCCCCAGACCAGAAATGAGCTAGAGTGAAGGAAAAATCAAGTTTAAAATACTGGTTTAAACTGCAGTAGACTCTATAATATCTGAGGGAAATATTACTTTTAGAATTAAAGAAGGTAGAGGGAACACGAAAAGAAACAAACTGCCTCCTGATTTTACTCTGTTGTGTATAATCCATCCAATAATTAATATATATGTGCATGCAAAGGTTAATTATTGAATTTTCTCTTTAAATCATATTAGGATGGTGACATGACAGCAGAACAATAAATACATTGCCAACTCCTTGACCAGAAGAAAGAAAAATTAGAGATGTTTATGAGAGGTCAGCAAAATGAATTGTTCAGTCTTACGTAAATCATACAAAGTAATTTTTAATCACTTCTACAAACAACAAGATCATTTGATGTTGCAGCAAAACTAGAGCTAAGTCAGCAGGCCAGCCACAAATTCAACAATGTTTATGTGTTTCAAAAAAAAAAAAAATACAAAGACTGCACATCCTCAGAATCTGGATAAAAGAATAAAAACAGCCGAGCTTCTTTCACTCTGTAAAAGTAGACCCCCTTCCTTCAGCAAACTATATTCTTTAAAAACAAACAAACAAAAAAACATGATAAGGGTTCTCCAGCTAAATAGCTCTTTCTAATCTGCACTTTTATTCTTAAAATATTCTGCAAGCAATTTTGTTTTCTTCTTTATTTGTGTACAGTGCTTATAGCATTGCTGGTTTAAAGTTTTCATTACAATATTTTATCATTGAATTCCCATTCAATACAAGCCACATGACTGCTGAAAAGGTCTACAATAATTTAAGTGTCCCTAAGCACACCATTTCTCTGACTACATGCATTTTTTATTCCCTAACTCTTATTGTAATGCTTATGATCAATAAAGATGCTTGCTCAGAAGTAGAATAAATTTGTGAACTATTAATATTTCATGCGCTGGACCTTAAATCATTGTCCACTCTTACCTAAATAAAATTTATTTTTATTCCTAGTGGTGGCTTACGGAAACAGAGAGAAAAGCCAACAAAATCATTCCTGTTCATAGCAGTTTTAGAAAATTTTTTTTTTACCTATGTATGGATAAAACTAAGGTCTATCTTAATTAGTGCTGCTGAAAAGGCATTTGGAGGAAATCTAGGTATGGTTTGAACAACTTTCAAGGAATTTTGTACCTGGATTCCCATCCCCAAAAATGTAAGGGTTTGGCTAATCTAATTTAATGATCATAATTATAATCATAATTGTAATCATGAATTGATAGGAGGTATAAGAAAATACATAGGATCAATTGTTGGGAATACGAGAAAATGAAGACCAGAAGTTGTTAAAAAAAAAAAAAAAGCACCCAACATATGACTCCACACAATAAATATTGACAGATGAATTAATGAACAAATTATTCAATAAATTTAGATTTTTACTGCTTAGATGCACTTGCAGAAGACTTTGACTTGAAACTGAAGCAAAACTTTTTAGAATATATTCCATTATCTAGAAATACAAGTGTAGATGACAAACAGGCAGCTGATCACATATAAGGCTTGAGATCAAACAGTGATCCATGCTGGAAATGTAAGTTTGGGAGTTTTCAATGAATCCATGGTTTATAAAGTCATGGGACTGGGGGAAATTACTAAGGAAGTGTGTGTTTGCAGATTAAAAAGAGAGGTTGTGAAGCAGTCCTGGAGAACAACAATGTTAAGAAATCATAACTAAGAGAAAGGACCAGCCCAGGAGACTTAGTAAAAGCCAATGGGAGGCTGACATACCCAGGAGAGTAAGAGGTTCTAGAAGCCAAATGTACTCGTTTCCTGGGGCTTCCTTAACACTGTATCACAAATCAGTCAGCTTAAAACAATAACTGACTTACAGTTCTGGAGGACAGAAGTATGAAATTGAGGTACTGATGGGATTCTGTTGGCTCTGGAGACTCTGGAGGAGAAAGCTAGCATGTTTCTTCCAGCTTCTAGTGGTAACCAGCAATCTCTGGCTTCCTCAGCTTGCATGACTCCAATTTCTGCCTCTGTATCAACATAGCCATCTTCCTTCTGTGTGTCTCTATGTCTATTTCCTCTTTCAATAAGGACACCAGTGATTATTTCAAGGCCTGCTCTAAGCTGGCATAACTTCATTTTAACTAATTACATCTACCAAGACCCAATTTCCAAACAAGGTCACATCCTTCAGGGTCCAGGTAGACATTCATTTTTGAAGGACACTATTCAACCCAGTAAACCAAGTGAAAAATGTTTAAGGAGGTGGGAGTGACATTGCCCAATAATGCTGAAAGTTCAAAACAGATAATGACTGAGATTTAGATGTGATGACTAAACAACCACATAGAAGTAAGTGGGTTCCTTGGTGAGGGCAGTTTCACATTGTGAGCAGGAACTGTGTGTAAGCCTGACTAAATACACTTAAAAGTAGTTTTTATATGATCCAGCAATCCCATTCCTGGGCACACAGCCAGACAAAAATTCTAATTCAAAAGGATATATGTGCCTCAGTGTTCACTGCAGTACTATTTATAGTAGCCAAGACATGGAAGCAACGTAGGTGTCCGTTAATAGATGAATAGATAAAGGAGATACGGTATATATTTATACAGTGGAATATTACTCAGACATGCTAAAGAATGAAATAATGCCATTTGGAATAACATGGGTGAAACTAGAGATTATCATACTTAGTGAAATCAGCCAGACAAAGACAGATATCATATGAGAGCACATATACATAGATCTAATAAAAATGATACAAATGAACTTATTTACAAAATGGAAATGAATCAAATCACACACATTGAAAACACATTTGTGGTTACCAAAGGGGAAGTGTGGAGAGAGGGATAAATTAGGAGTATGGGATTAACTGATACACACAACTACACATAAAATTAGGCCCTACTGTATATCACAGGGAACTATACTAAGTATCTTATAATAAACTATAATGGAAAAATATGAAAAATATGTATAAAACTGAATCACTTTTCTGTACACCTGAAACTAACACAACATCATAAATCAACCATACTTAAATGAAAAAAAAAGTTGAGTTATCTTTGTGGCTCAGCAGGTGAAGAACCTGACTAGTATCCATGAAATCACAGGTTTGATCCCTGATCTCACTCCATGGATTAAGGATCCAGTGTTGCTGTGCATTGCAGCTTAGGTTGCAGACACAACTCAGATTTGATGCTGCCATGGCTGTGGAGTAGGTCGGCAGCTACAGCTCCAATTTGACACCTAACCCTGGAACTTCCATAGGCCATGGGTGTGGCCCTAAAAAGAAAATAATAATAGTATATTTTTTTAAGATTAGAAAGAGAAGAACTAGAGACTCTGAGTGTAGATGACTCTTTTCAGGGTTTTTTCATAAATCATAGTAGAAAAATGAAGTGGTGCAGAGTGGAATACAGAGGTGAGATAAATAATTGCATTTCTGTATACTTCCCGGGATAAAAAGTAGGAGAGAAGACAGTATACTTCCTCCTAATATAATTAAGAGCAATTTCCTTTTATTATGATTAACATTGTATTATAGCACAACAGTGTGTTTCATCTTAATATAATTAACATATCTTCACAGAAATAAAAACACACCTACTGTATTTCGACTTCTTATAATCAGTTTTCCCTAGAGTCTGATGGACTCTTTTTATAGATCTAGAGGCAAAGAGGGCTGCAAGGAATAAGGCTTCTGATAACTGATAGCCCCTTGCATGGTAGCCCCTTGAAGTCGTCCTTCAATTTTTTTAATGTAAGCAAACCAGCTCCAAATGCCAAGAGACCTCAGGGTTTACATCAGGGAATGGTCAATTTTTTATGACTGCCAAAGTCACCCTCTCATCTCATATAGCTAAGGGCTGATAGAAATAACAATTAGATTCAGAGGTTGATTCTGCAAGGGTTCCTGAATATCTAGTTTGAATTCTCAGCCTCTCCCAGATCTTAGATTTAAGATCATGCATTGATTAAGAAAAAGCAAAACCCTCAGAGAAATTCCTTAGATGGAACTCATAGGAATATATCCCGTGGTAATAGTGTACTTATGTTGTAAATCAATAACAAAAACACAAGTAGGAGATCTTTATACACTCAGAGATTAGTAAATTCATTTCTAAATAATCAGTGAAGAAAATAAAACCAAAGAGCTTAATGGAATTTGGAAAATAAGTAAATAATAATGGAAATGCTGCATATCAGAACTATGGAATAGAGTTAAGCTAGTTCTTAAAGGAAAACTTAAGGTAAAAGCATGTGGTAGGACAGAATAAAGGTTACAAACTGATGAAGCAAGCATCCAGGGTAAGATGTTAGAAAAATAAGAACAAAATAACCTCAAAGAGATTAGAGGAGGTAAGTAATAAAGAGCAGAAAATAGTGAAATTTAAAAACACATAATAGATCAACAAAGCTTGAATTCCTGAAACACAAAATGCTACAATTTGGCTGACTTTTGCTTGTAAGGGGCCCCAAATCCGTAGATTTTGCAAGAAAGAACATGTGTGTGTACTTGTGTGTTAAACCACTAAGACTGTGAATTTTGTTTCATATTGAATACGCTGGTCAATCCTGATCAATACATCCAATGGACAGAACAAGAGGGAATACTAGCACAGCTTTGTTCCTAAAACTTTATGAGGATACTATAGGAAATGAAGAATGCATGCTAGCATGACCCATGAAAATACACGTATCTTCCCTCCCGCCTCCCCGTGTTTCCAAGTTAGCCTTCCTGCAAGAAGAAATCCTGGTTAAAAAAAAAAAAATTGGTTGGGGGACAGATGCACATGACACAAAGAGTGTGTGTGTCCAGATGTGTGCCTATGAAGCATTTCTCTGATATTATCCTTAATCATTCCAGAGATACTAGCCTTGGGGAGAGCTTGACCTGAGGCTTGAGGAGGCAGACAGGGCCCCAGTGTGCCTGCCTTCCTTAGCTAGCACCTCAGCTTTGTAAAGTGCCAACCTCGGCCCCAGCTGACTGCATGCATGTGAGCTAGCTTAAACATCATTTTACCTACCTACTCCTAAAACCGAGAGTGGAAAAAAATGTATATATACAGATATTCATACATACAGATATGTATATGTGTATAATATGCACTCAGCACCAGCACAGTCTAAATAGAATTAGTATCATAACCACAATGAGTCTATATCGAGAATACAAAATTGGTTTAACATTAGAAAGTCAGAATAATTTTCCACGTTAATAGCAAAGGGAGACAAATTATTATCTCAATACATGCAGAGTTTTGATAAAATCAACAATCATTTGTCATTAAAGCAAAAAATAAGACAAAACATCTCTCCCAACTTGGAACAGCAGAGAACGTTTTATTGTTTAATGGTATTTACTAAATACACACACACAAGCACAAATGTACAGGTACACACACACACACACACACAGATATAAACACAAATATATGTAGTTAATTCTCCTTGATTACCCTCTAGAAAGTCACCATGAACACTGAATTAGCAACTTCTGAATCATCAATCTTTAGAGAAATACAAGGTTTGGTTCCGTCATGCCTCTGTTCACATTTTCATCAACCCACTGATACACAACCTTGTTTCTTTTTAAAGACATTACAAATATACATTGTTGAATCATTAATGTGACAGTTACAAGCAACAGCACTTTATGCCTGAATGAAGTTATCTAATATATGTATTTTCTCCATAGTACACATGCTTAGAAACACTAACAAATGAATCATGCTAATGTGAAGTGTTTCTGCAGGTTTTCTGTAGATCTAAAATTCTTCTCATATAAAATGTTTCTTTAAAAATATCTACCAAGATGGAGTTCTCATTGTGGCTCAGTGGTTAACGAATCTGACAAGGAACCATGAGGTTGTGGGTTTGATCCCTGGCTTCCCTCAGTGGGTTAAAGATCCAGCGTTGCCGTGAGCTGTGGTGTAGGTCACAGACACGGCTCGGATCCCGCATTGCTGTGGCTGTGGTGTAGGCCGGCGGCTACAGCTCCGATTCGACCCCTAGCCTGGGAACCTCCATATGCCACAGGAGCGGCTCTAGAAATGGCAAAAAGACAAAAAAAAAAAAAAAAAAAAAAAAAACTACCAAGAAAAATCTATATGGTTCCTATATATTCAAAGATCAATATGGCATATATATATAAAGTGCAATGAAAATTGACATTATTTTTTAAATTGCCATACAGGGAGATAATACAGGTGACACTTGAAGAAATTTGGAAATAAATTGGTAAGGCATCCAATTGTATCGATAATTTCTCTTTCTTGGATAAAGATGACTTGGTGGTCCCATTCAAGGTAGTGTCAATTCCTGCTTCTGTTGAGTCTGTATTTTACATTGGCATAATTTATGCTACAATAGCAAATGTTTTTCAAATCTCAGTAACTTAAATTGGCAAGAACTTCTTTCTTATTCAGCATACATTTTCATCACAGTTTGTTCCACATCATCCTCAATCAGAAACATAGTCTGATAGATTCTCCAACTGGCGTCTCATTATTTTTAGAATGTTAACCCTGTGATAATAGGAAAAGACGTAGTGAATCTTAAAGGCGCCTATGTCAGTCACAGTGACATGTTATTTTAACTCCATTTCACCCACCAATGTAAGTCATGTGGCCATATCATCAAGGAAGTGAAGAAAGACAATCTTAAGACATACCTACAAGGAGTAAAATCATAAATGTCAGTAAACAAAAAGAATGACTATTACATTGTTCCATAACAACCTGTCATATATTTATTCATTCATCCATTCAGCCAATAACAAAGAACCAACCACACTTACCCTTAATGAAATTGGAAAGTTTGTGTATCAGAAATTAATTATGCCACTTCTTCATAAGTTTTGGACTTCTCTCACTAAACAAATAATACTCAAAAGTTCAAGATTTCATGCTTCAAGCTCAACACAAAAACGCTGTAGGTTATCTAATCTTCAGGTTTTCCACCCAAAAAACAACAACAACAACAAAAAATCTGGATGAAAAGAAAAAATTTTTTTAATATACCACCTTCTTTCAGTGACTAGGTTTGATTCTGGTTTCTTTCATAAGTTTAAAAAGATGAGGAGTTCCTGTCATGGCTCAGGAGAAATGAATCTGACTGGCATCCATGAGGACGCAGGTTCAATCTCTGGAGTCCCTCAGTGGGTTAAGGATCCAGTGTTCCCATGAGCTGTGGTGTAGGTCACCAATGGCTCAGATCCCTGTGCGGCTATGGCATAGGCTGACAGCTACAGCTCTGATTCAGCCTATAGCCTGGGAACCCCATGTGCTATGGGTGTGGCCCTAAAATTTAAAAAGACCAAAAAAAAAAAAGATGTGGTAAAGAGGAAGAAAACAATAAAAGCAATTAATCCTCAATAGTCAACTTACAGGGAAATTTCAAGATAAAACTTCAGGCTCTGGTTCAAATCCCAGCTTTTCCATTTTTCTTCCTTTCTTCTTTGTGTGTGCATGCGCGCGCACACACACACACACACACACACACACACACACACACACACACTGACCAAACAAACCTGAGTGAATCAGATGTGCTTGCTACTGGGCCAGTTGCAAAGAGAACTAGAAAGCAAATGTAAGACACAGCCTCTGCCCTGTGCAAGCCTCAGAGTACATTGGCTTACCTCCAGTTTGTATCTATTGTATCTGTTTTTCATAAATATTTTGGAGAAAGGTTGCATATATTTGTCCCTCAGTGGAACAAATCTCAGTTCCCCCTACAATTTTTCCTCTGATCTTCAAATCATCAGTGCTTACAAATTACACAGATCTGTTTTAGGAGCAAATATCACTTCTGTGGATTGTATAATATGATAATTTCCACCAGAGATTTCTAGAAGTTATCAGCATTACTCATTATAGCATCCAAAATCTCACTATCACAGATTAATTTCAATAGCAGGAAAGGGAAAACTTTAAGAGCCTACAATAAAAGTGTGAAACCTTAGGAAGAGGAATGCCTTAGGCTAATATTAATTAGAATAATGAAAATATTACTAGACAGTACGGAGAGACCAGGACCTTGGAGTAATAGTTAAGAGTAAAGTGACCTAGAAGACACAAAACGGGAGAAACAGGAGCTGAAAAAGTTTACATATGTGTAAAAGAAAAGTCCTGCTGAACCCATTATTTTGCCTAAGGTAAAACTTGAATAAAAGAAACAGTGATATAAACACTAGAATAAAAGTTGCCTACTGTTCAAGTTTTCAGTTAATTGACAGACAAATCTTTTCAGCTTAATATTTTAAAACAATTTAATAAATCCTAAATGTGCAGTATAAATAAATACATTAACCAGGAGGAGAAGGTCCTAGGGAGAGTAAAATTCCTGTAAGTCATTTTCAGGCCATTAATTTCAAGAAACACTGTAGGGTTTAAGATAAGATTAGCATCAAAATCAGGGCAGGTCATTATACTTTTTTTTAAAACACACTTCAGATATGCCTTCCTTGGTAGATTCCTTTGGCCTCCCACTGCCATTCTGCTTGGAGACAGTGTTTGAAATAAGGGCCTGCTCTGCAGGCCATCTAGCAAGGAGAAATTAGCAAGCACATACTGGTGACAGGTTAGAGGAATCTATTCAAAGTCTTAACAATGTAAGCATTATGATTCTCCTGACCAGATAAATAGGGCAGTGAGGAGATTGAAGCTACATGAAAAATATTTATTATTAAAACACGTTTCAGGAGCTTTCTGTTCTTCAGGGGATTAATGCTGAATGGAAGCACTTATGATTAAAATATGAACCCTTCGTTTTCTATAAACAAAGTTTTTTGATGAAACTTACCAGGGGGTGTCTGCCTCCATAATGTGAGATGTTTATCATTAATTTGTCCTAAAACGACCATGTGTTTTTTTACAGGAAGAAATGTTATTAACTCAAGCCAAGGGTCCTGTACTTAGGCCACTTGAAAGATAACCATGCATTCTTGTTAATTCTGCTGTCCTGATATCTTTATTAATAGCACCAGTTTTGCTCTCAAAAGCATCCTGAATTAAATGATGAATTATGTGGTCACTCAACTAATAAGCAGCTTCTGTGACTGATTTGGGCTCAATATAAATTGATACCAGCTTCGCACCAGTAATGATCAATGAAAAACTTCATTGATCATGTCATTTGATTAGAATGCTGTACTCATGAGGTCAAAATCATACACCTTACTCATTTGATGTCAGGGAAGAGTAAATCTCTTCCAAGATCAAATAATTTTCAAAAGAGGCTAACATTCAAATACATTTAGGGGTGTTGAAAGAGAGTTTATGTTTGTGAATATATGCCCTTCATTAGAAGACTCACCAGTAAAGTGAGTCTGGCAAGTTACTTTACCTCAGTGAGTCTCAGTTTTCTCATCTGTAGAACTGAGATAAGAAAAAAATCTGGGTTATAGTTGATAAGCTTTCCATGGGAGTTCCCATCGAGGCTCAGCAGAAATAAATCTGGCTAGTATCCATGAGGACGTAGGTTCGATCCCTGGCTTCCCTCAGTGGGTTAAGGATCCGGGGTCATGGTGAGCTGTGGGGTAGGTCACAGACATGGCTCGGATCCCTCATTGCTGTGTCTGTGGTGTAGGCTGACGGCTGCAGCTCCAATTCGACCCCTAAGCTGGAAACTTCTACAGGCTGTGGGTGTGGCCCTAAAAAGACAAAAAAAAAAAAAAAATCTAAGCTTTCCTATGGAGGGTCAGGTAAAAAAAGATCACCAAATTTGGAGTCAGAAGACATCAAATAATGATACCATCACTTATTAGTTGTAAGACATTGAGTATTTCGTGTCAACCACTCTGTGCCTGTTTCTTTACGTGTAAATAGAAGTGTTTAAAGTTTGTTTTTGTTTTTTTTTTTTCCTGTTGCAAGGATGGAAAATACATAGATTGTGAGGGGATAGGGAAATTGTGTAACTGTATCAGATGTTATCTCAAAGCTGGAGACACAGCTAAAGCTTGAGGATAATTATGTTCAAGTGGATGCTTGCAAAGCAATGTCTGTCTTTTAGAAGGAAACATGGAATTTATTTGGGGACAGAGCTTCTCTTATTCTAAAAGTGTTGAACTGTCAGTCTTTCTTATTCATGAAGATAGGAAACATACTTTCTTACGGTTGGCAAGAAAAATTTGTAAGTTTGTGCAGCCACCCAATACTGGTGCTATACTTTAGGGATAAATGAAGACTTTGATGAGATAACTTGGGTATATCAGCAGAATAATATTTCAGCATAATTAGAAAAAATACTTGTTTTTTTTTCCAGGTTAGAGATTTAAGTTGTCTTATTCCTGAATTTTTGTATTATTTGTTTCTGGGATATGCATAAAATTTTTGTCCAAACTTTTGCACAGGATAGATTGAGAGACAAAACTAGACTACAGAAGGAACAGGCAATGTATAAGCCCTAAACCTCTTGTCAGTTCATGCAGGAGAAAAAAATAATAGTAACAATAATAGCAGCTAACACTCTGCTTATTATACAATAGCACTTACTAGACTATAGTGCTAAATGCAATTTAAGTAATTCTCATACATTAATCTTAATTCTCGCAATAACTCTGCAAAATAGGAATTATATTCTCCCCAATCTACAGATGAGAAAACTGAGATGTTAGGTAAGGTCTCCATTATCACACATCTAGTACATAAATCACAGAGCTAGGATGCAAACATAAGTGGTTTGAATTCATAGTCCCTTCACCCTATCCAATGTCACCTTCGAGACTAGTTTCAGGGTTATGGAGTTAATACTGTAAAGTTTTATAATTGGTGCTATTTATGATTAAATAAGTTCAAGGTTTATAGCATGCAATCAAAGTATTGTTTTTGGAACTTTGTGAAGATAGATTCAACTCTTAGGAGGGAGAATGCTTCCCGCTAATAGCTGGAAAGCAGTGAATTCCAGACTTAGACAAAAGTTGGATGTTAGACTAAAAGGAAGAAAGATGCCCTCTCTCTTTAGGTCTAAAGGGGCCTGGAGTCTGGGGAGGGAGGGTGCCAAAACTTTCATAATAGCGACTTGATTGGTCCCATTTGAGGATGTTTCAGAAGCTAAACAAGAATACAGCCTGGTGCAAGATTTTGAGGTCAGGTTTGACCTTACGCTTTCTAAGGGTCACACTCTTGAATAGCAGTTATAAATAAGCCTGGGTTTTATTTATACCATTTCTAAATGATAAGTAAACCATTTCACAAGGCAAAAAATGTGGTCTCATTAGTTCTGTGGGAAAACAGGGGCATCGGTAGTCCCTGAAGCCACAATGGGACAGGAGCAGATGTCACCTTCAGGAGGACAGTGCTTTTCCAAATGAAAAGCAGTTTCTCTAGAGTCACTGATGGTTATGGCAGAGGCAGCCACGTAGAAGCAAGATGAGTTTCTGAGCAGAAATGCTTTGGGATTTGATTAGGATTACCTTTAGGCAGTATCTGAAAAAGTCATCAATTGCTCAGGGCACATTTAGTATAGGGAGACTGGAGAAGCTGGTGACACTGCAGTCACATAAGGAAAAGCAAAGTGAAACAACCTAAGAAATCATTTTAGAGCCTTAGAGTCACTGAATTCAGTTTTTTCCAATGCATAAGACTCTTGGAGAAAGAAAATGAATATAACTTCCAGCACACAATCTGTATATAGTAATGACCTGCTCTTCTACATAGAGTTTATACCCACAGCCCCATACCCGCTCCCCAAAATGGGATCAATCAATATCCAATATCATTATCAACATCCACTCTATCCTCTCTTTGCTGACTCAGTCATTGCACCTGCCAGGTGAGGTACCTGATAAAGGAGCTTATGCTTGAAAAAATTTTCTCTTTTCCTTATTCTTGCCTTCCATGTCACTCCAGTACCAAAACAAAGGGTCATCACATCTCAGCTTAACCATTCTTTTCTGCTTCTTTCACACTATATTTGTAAAAATTAGTAAGAATACCAGTCTTGATGGGCGTGGAGATGGCCCAGGAATCCTCTCTCTGCTTTTTATGGTGTAAGCACCCTGACACCAGGACACTTGCTCATCCTATTCACAGATGCAACCCCAGTGCCAAAGACAATTCACTCAATAAGTGCGTTTAAATAGTAAACAAATGTATAACTTAATGCTCACAACTTCTGCTTCATCGCAGCCAGACTGGTGATCCAAACCTGAGCTATATATCACTGAGCAGGTCCATTCAACTTGGTATCTACTTGGTATCTTTCTGTTCTCTCATATGTATGCTGGATGCCACTAGATATCTGTGTCTTGGCAGCAAAAGGAGGTGAAGGTAGGAAAACCCCACTCTGTAGGCTAAGTAATTTTGTAATAACACCAGTTGTTAGTGTCTGCTTAGTTTCCTCCTTCCTCCCCTTGTTTCTGCATACTTCTTTTTTAGTTAAATATTCTCCAGGGGTTACATGTGGTTCTGACGAAATTGTCAATATTAGGGACACATTAGCCAAACCAAATCAGTTAGATTCTTTTTTTCCTGGAAAATTTAATTTCAATTTAGACATAAAGAGGTAAAATTCAGTTCAAACTGAGTTATATGATAGCAGTCTCCTAGAGGAATAATTCAAAAGGTCCTGCTAATGTGAGCCCTCAAGTTGCCCCAATTTCTAGTCTTTCCAAGGTGTGATGGTTTAATCTCTTCCTTCACTTGTTAAAGCTATACCAGTAAGTCCCCTTCAGCATCTCCTTAGGTTAAGCAGAATAATATTCTGTTGCATACAACCAAATAACCTTAATTGCATGTCAAGTTTTTGTCAACAAACTCCTGTACTGTGCAGTTTATGGATATAAGTCTGCCTAACAATAATGAAATGCCTTACTTATCACTGGTGATTATCTGACTCATTCAGATACCCCCAGTGTCTAGAACACTGCTATACAGTAAAAATTCAATAAATATTTTATATGAACTAATGAATTGTTTCCTTATAAGTATATTTCCCTGGGATATCTTTCAGGGAGGTTACTGTGGCTTGGAAAAAGTTTTAGGCATTCCTAAACCTTCTAGCCAGAACCATTTAAATAGTACCTCCAAATTCTGATATTCCTTCCAAAACGGTCTTCTTTCCATGCCACACCACTCGTCAGCCAGTCAGTCTCTTCCCTGCCCATTACGGTGCCTTTTCTCTCAGTACTAATCACAGGACTTATCATTCACCCCACAGCGGCATAAGCCACACCAACCTCACGAAGGAAGAACGCCTCAGGATGCTTTCATCAGAAGGGGTCACGGGGTAGCTGACATTTTTGAGTTCTAGGAGACTCTCTGTATCATATTAGTATTACTTTTCCCCCTTACTTCAGTGGGGAGTATTAGAATCACACGTCTCATGTGTCTCTGCACTAGCTCCTGCCAATATGTTGGTCTGCACCACTGCCTATTTCCCACCCACAACTTCATTTCTGAAAGTGGAAGATATTATTTCCTCGGATAGACTCACTTTCCACTCCCTCTGTAAATTAGGTGGCTCCATGAAGCAGTCTTCTCAAAAATTACACTTCATCTTTCATGAGGTTAAATTACTTCCACAAGTCACTGTTCTGTGTTTTCCAGCAGACTATACACTGCAGGTAGTCAGGACCTTAACTCTCTTCCTTGCTGTACATAGCACAGCTCCCGTGTCGTTTCTCTGCTTTTGTGCTTCCATTGACCCACACAATTTACCAGGAGGACTCCTGCTGACTATTATATCCTCCATAACTATTTATGAATTTAGTAGCATATGAGAAAGGATTCTCAAAAATATTTCTATTTCTTTCCAAAGGGTATATGTACAAGCCTGTTGAAATAGTTACCTGTTCTTGAGCGTCATTGAAAATTCTAAAATTCCTGTGTCATATTTTAAAAGCTTAATAAAACCTGACCTGTTTATAGGATGTGGGCACAATGATAATTTAATCCTTTAATGTACAAAGGGAAAATGCTATTTGAATCCTCTTTTGAGAGATGGTAGTCAGGAAATAACTCATAGGCTACTAAAATCCATTTCTAAATGCAATGGATAAAACTAATTTCAACATGGCTTCAAGCAATGAACCTACCATGTCTTATTTCTGAGCAATTCTACCGGTATTGTTTACTCGCTTTTTGTGTATCAAATAAAAGAGTGAATTGACCCCAGAGACCTTTTAAGAGAGGTATCAGTCCACCTGGAGCAGGGCTCTTAAGAAAGGCTAGCAATATCCCACAGAAGAAATTAAACAACATCTTCCCACAGAGCGCCTTTCTTTCATTTCACACATGCACACAGGCACGCATGCATGCACATGCAAAGGTGCACGTGGTCCATGAGATTCTAAAATTCTAACTATAGGCTAGTCTTGTCACAGTTCAAAATCCCCTATTATATTCCACACTGCTTACTCTTAGGTGGATAATCAACAAGCAAGAACAAAACCCTTTCCAAAGGAAAAGGACTTGGTAATCATTTGGGAGGGGTTAGATTCCTGGAATAGGTAGGTCTGCTGAACTAGAGATACTTTACATTCTTCTCAGGGCCACCCAATTGGTCAGGCAATAACAAGTACTGACTTCTTAAAAGCAAAACAGATCTCAAACGCATTGAACAGACAAAATTGTAAGCACTAAGAGGCACAACCCTAACCAGATTCTGGATGCAGCAGAGTGTTGATGTATGAGGCCCCTCTACTCAGTACTTTACATGATTACAGAGAAAAGTCAGGTTATACTCAGATATCAAAGTAAGCCTTGATCAGAGTATAAACTTTAGGAATAGTGTTGGCAGGCAAGAGACACGAAGGGAAGAGAGTTATTGACAAGCAATGGGCTACCCTTTAGTTAAAATGTGAGAATATAGAAGGGTCAGAGACCACCAGGACAGAACTAATTTTCATATACTCTGTACTATTCATATCATTTAATTTCCTTTTTTCTCTTTTTCTTGTTATTTTTATGACTCTTAGGGCTTACAAGTTTTTTAATTTATTTTTTTAAATATTTAGTATTATAGATATTTTTATTTATTATACAAGCATATAATCATATGCAGCATGGACATTTTCTTCAGTAAATAAGATCCTAGCATAATGTTGTCCTACGATTTAAAATATTAAACTAGGAGCTCCCGTCATGGCTCAGTGGTTAACGAATCCAAGTAGGAACCATGAGGTTGCGGGTTCGATCCCTGGCCTTATTCAGTGAGTTAAGGATCCGGCATTGCTGTGAGCTGTGATGTAGGTTGCAGACGTGGCTCCGATCCCGCATTGCTGTGGCTCTGATGTGGGCCGGCAGCTACAGCTCCAATTGTACCCCTAGCTTAGGAATCTCCATATGCCATGGGAGCAGCCCAAGAAATAGCAAAAAGACAAAAATAAATAAATAAATAAATAAAACATTAAACTATAGGAGTTCCCGTTGTGGCTCAGTGGAGACAAATCTGACTAGCATCCATGAGCATGCAGGTTCAATCCCTGGCCTTGGTCAGTGGGTTAAGGATCTGGCTTTGCTGTGAGCTGTGGTGTAGGTCACAGATGCAGCTAGATCTGGTGTTGCTGTGGCTGTGGTGTAGGCCAGCAGCTACAGCTTGGATTTGACCCCTAACCTGGGAACTGGCATGGGTGCACCCCTAAAAAGACAAAAGAAAAAAAAATTAAACTGTGTATGGTAAGTCTTGTGTCTATGAACTTAGATCTACCTAATGTATTGTTTGGGTTGTTTTTTAAGGAATGGATTTTGGTGATACTTTATTCTTTTTCATGGTAATATAAATATAAATTTTGTGTATTATATAATTTACTATTTTCAAGTGTGCAGTTTTATGTTGTCAAAAGCAGACCACTATTCATCTCCAGAACTTTTTTATATTCTCAAACTGAAACTCTACTCACAAAATGCTAACTCCTCATGTCTCCTTCTCCCCAGCCCCTGACATGAAATCACTCTACCACTGACGTTATTCTTTTTGCTAACATTACCTGTTAAGAAACCTCTGTTTTTCAGTAATATCTTACAATTCACAATTAGTTTATATACACAATTTCATCTTTCTTCAAAATAACAATATAGGAACTTTTAGTTCCATTTTATATGTAACAAACAGAATACAATTTTTCCTATGGTAAGTGACTAATTACTTTTCATCATAGATGTTTCCATGTAATAATAATATGATGTCACTCTCTCCAGATACTCTAGGTTAAGGGTAATAGTCTTTGGAGTTCCCACTGTGGCACAGTATGTTAAGAATTTGACTTCGGTGGCTCAGATCTCTGTGGAGGCGCTGGGTTCAACCCCCAGTCTGCACAGTGGGTTAAGGATCTGGCGTTGCTGCAGCTGCAGTGTAGGTCACAGCTGCAGCTTGGACCAATCCCTGACCCAGGGAATTCCATATGCCGTGGGTGCAGCTATAAACAACAAACAAAGAATAATAGTCTTCAACAGAAGGTATTAACAGTGTAATGATCACAAATGAAAATGGATTGACAATAATATTTAGGTTGAGTTGGGGAACAATGGATTGTTTTGTGTCCTTTGACTCAGTAACTTGCCATTTTTTCCATACATCAAGATTGGGTTATATACCCCCAATGACCAAATATTTTGTCCATTTGTTCTTAAGTACCATATTTTACTTCTTAAAAGAACAGTGCTAGAGAATGATAAAAAGCACATGCTCAGGAAGTTTGTCTAAACATGGCATAGTGAGCACATATACTTACCTTTTTACCCTCTCCCAAGCCTAATTGAAATTACAAGAGGGAAATAAAGACATCATTAACTTACAAGGACAAAGCAAAAAAAAAAAAAAAAAAAAAAAAAATCCACGGAGGATGAACAAGAAAGAATTGGGATTGTGCTATGGGAGCCAACAAAAGAAAATAAAAGTGATTTCTTAGGACAGCAACCGTATCCTGCCCATTAACAGCCATCTTTCCAGATTTGCTACTAGAAGGCAGACATCTAAAGAGGAAGGAGAGAAGGTGAAATTTACTGAGAGAATGAACTTAATTGGCTTATGTGTTTGCACATTGGAAAGAAAATATTACCAGTTTTTGAAAGATATTTTGAAGTATATTGGGAGAATACCAACTGATGTGAAGAAAATTAAGAAATAATAACAATAATAATAGTAACTGCAGAACATACTGAAATAATTTGAGAAAGAAAATATTCCATGATTATAAATATGTTTATAATTATAATTTCCTATCACTTCATTAAATAAAAGAGCAGAAGTGGCGGCGGGCGGGGGGTGAGGTCCCATTGCAATGCAGCAGAAATGAATCTGACTGGTATCCATGAAGACCCAGACTCAATCCTTGGCCTCGCTCAGCGGGTCGGGGATCCAGCTGCGCTGTGAGCTGTGGTGTAGGTCACAGATGCTGCTCAGATGCAGCCCTAAAAACCAAAAAATAAAAAACAGCAGAAGTAGGGATGGTGTATGAATGCAAAAAATACGAACCTCCCAACTCCCATCTCCCATATAAAGAAGATAACAGAATCCACCTAGAGTAGGTGGTTCAAGGAGCGGCAGTACATATATGTTTTGAAACACAAAAACACCAGGCAAGGGACTGCTGCTTTTCAGAGAAGCCTTTCAATATTGACTTTAAATACCGGGAGTTCCCTTCGTGGTTCAGTGGTTAAAGAACCTGACTAGCATCCATGAGGATGCAGATTTGATCCCTGGCCTTGCTCAGTGGGTTAACGTTCTAGCATTACCAGGGAGCTGTGGTGTAGGTCACAGACGTGGCTCGGATCCTGCATTGCTGTGGCTCTGGCGTAGGCCAGTGGCTACAGCTCTGATTGGACCCCTAGCCTGGGACTCTCCTTATGCCACAGGTGCAGCACTTGAAAGAAAGACAAACAGACATATATTTGTTATTCAGTAATAAATAAGTTGAAATACTAAAATAAAGCATTTATTCTGTCAATTACATTTCAAGTTGATTTTTAGAAAAAGAATGTTTCTTGTGACACATGCTAGCATTACAGACTTTTTAGTCAATCTTCTAATGATTTTTTCGCACCTCCAACAACTTATAGTCCTTAATTAGGAGCATTGGATTATGGGAAAATAAGACTTATTAATGTAGATAAATTGGAGCGAGAGAGTAAGCACATGATATGTGAGTTCCTTACTTACTCATCATCCAAGATTTCTAAAACTCAGTTCAGATTGTTTTAAATTGAAAAATATTTGCAGAATTTCCTGTTTTCCTGAAGTATGGTTGATACTTAGTCAACTGCGTACAGTATAATTGAACACTTTGATACATTTTGAAAATACATAATTCATATGAAGATATAGGACTTTTAAATCACAAGAGAAACTTCCCTCATGCCCCTGCCCAATCACGCACCCCTCTAGGGACAAATGCCATTGAGATATCTGTCACCATGAATTGGTTTTCTCTGTTCTTTAAAGGGTAAAATCAAAACAGATATGCCCTTTTGGTATAAATTATTTTGCTCTTCATTGTTTGGCATATTCATCCACGTTTCAGTGAATATCTGATGAATACTATTCCTTTGTATGAATACACTTTAATGTTATTCATTTTCTTGTTGATTGACACATGGACTATTGCAAGTTTCCAACTATTATGAATGAAACTTCTATGAATGTTGTTGTTCAAGTCTTTTTGCAGACATGTACTCTTTTCATTTATCATTAGAAAATACAAATGAGAAGAACTGCTGGATTGTGAGAGAGATTTTATGAGAGACTACCAGTGTATTGCCAAATTGGTTTATTGTTTAGCCCTTCATTCTTCAGTGTGCCAGAACCTCATCTGTATCACATCCTCACCAACATTCAGTGATATTATATTTTTATTTTATTTTGTCTTCTCAATAAACTTATGGTATCTCATTAATTTTCATTTGAATCTCCTTGATGACTAAATGGACAATTTTTCATGGATTTATTGCCATTCATATAAATTACTTTATGAAGTATCTGCTCAAACATTTATCTATTTTGAATCTTTTTTTATTAATATTTAGGATGTGTGGTTTTTTGAGGTTTTTTCTTTTTTTTTTTTTTTTTTTTTGGCTTTTTAGGGCCACACCCACGGCTTATGCAGGTTCCCAGCGTAGGGGTCGAATTGGAGCTGTAGCCACTGGCCTAGACGACAGCCACAGCAATGCCAGATCTGAACCATGTTGGCAGCTTATATATACCACAGCTCAAGGCAATGACAGATCCTTAAACCACTGAGTGAGGACAGGGATCAAACCTGCATCCTCATGGATGCTAGTCAGATTCATTTCAGCTGAGCCACAGCAGGAACTCCCAGGACGATTTTTTAATATCCTTTCAACCCTGGTTTAGTGTCATATTCAGGTATTAAGAAAATTTTCTTTCAATCTGTGGTTTGCCTATTCATTTTTAAAAACAATGTCTTTTATGACCTAGTCTTTATTTTGGATGATATCAAATTTATTATTTTGTATGGTTAATGCTTTCTTTGTCCTATTTAAGAAATACTTGCCTACTCCAAATTCCAAAAGATAATAGTCCATGCTTTCTTCTAAAAAATTATAATTTTAGGAGTTCCCGTCGTGGCTCAGTGGTTAACAAATCAGACTAGCATCCATGAGGATGCGGGTTCGATCCCTGGCCTCGCTCTGTGGGTTAAAGGTCCGGCATTGCCATGAGCTGTGGTGTAGGTCACAGGCGCAGCTCAAATCCCGCATTGCTGTGGCTCTGGTGTAGGCCGGCAGCTGCAAGCTCCAATTAGACCCCTAGCCTGGGAACTGCCCTATGCTGTGGGTGCAGCCCTAGAAAAGACAAAAAGACACAAAAAATTATAATTTACCCCTTTAAGGTACATTTATGATCCTCAGACTAATATTTTATAGCATGTGTGATCAGGGTTTGGATTATTAGGTATATGATATGTCAGAGCATTTTGGAGATTTATTTAATGAAGACTTAGATTTATACTTAATACTTAGATTTATACTTTATAGTTTTATGTAACTTGCTGCTATTATAATTTTGTTTTTATTTCTTTATTGAATTATATTTACCATATCAAAACTGCTACACATATTTACAATGTAAATCTGATGTTTCAATATACATACACCAATGAAAACATGACCACAATCAAATTAATTAATGTATCTATAAGACTGAAGATTTCCTCATGCTCCTTTGGAATTTTTTCCTCTTGGCCCACCTAATGTCACCACAATGCCTTCTCTCAAACATCAATTTTCTTTTTTTCATTCGAGATGGATTTGATATTTTTAGAAATTTATAAAAAAGTAAACATCAATTTCTATTCTCTTTGGAGGGATATCTGTCTTCCTCCACTTAGGACAATTATTTTGAGAGTCATGTGTATGGTTATTCGTATCAGTAGTTGGTTACTTTTTTTTTTTTTTTTTTTTTTTTTGCTTTTTTAGAGCCTCACTAGTGGCATATGGAAGTTGCCAGGCTAGGGGTCAAACTGGAGCTACAGCTGCCGGCCTACAGCATAGCCACAGCAACATGGGATCTAAGCCATGTTTGTGACATACCACAGCTCATGGCAACACCAGATCCCCGGCCCACTGAGCAAGGACAGGGATTGAACCCACATCCTTATGGATACTAGTCAGATTTGTTTTCACTGTGCCACAGTGGGAACTCCCACTAGTTTGTCACTTTTTATCGCTGGCAATTTTCCATTGTATGGATGTACCACCATAAGTTGTTTATCAGTCCAACAGTTGGTGGACTTTTGCAAAGTTTACAGATTTTGACCATTGTAAATAAACCTGAAATACACATTCAAATACAAATTGTTGCTTAGAGATAAGCTTTCATTTTACTTGGGTGAATAGCTGTGAGAGGAACGTTTGAGTCACATGTTAAACATTGGTTTAATTTTTAAGAAACTTCCTGACAGTTTTCGAAAGGAGTTATAGTATCTTTTTTTACATTCTTACCAGCAGTGTGTGAGTTCCAGTTAACAAATATCCTCTACAACATTTGGTATGGTCAATCCTTAATTTTAGCTATATAGTGGACGTATAGGGATGTCTCATTGTTTTCCTAACTTTTATTTCTCTAATGACTAGTTACATTGAGCACATTTTCATGCATTTATTTGCCATCCTTGTTCAATAGGTATGTCTTCTACGTTTCCTCTGTCAGTCTTCAGTCCAAAACCACAGTGATTAATTACTACAACTTTAAAATGTTTTAAAGACGGATCTCATGGGTTGTGGGGTGGAAATCCTATGATGATCATTATACAACTATAGATGTGATAAATTCATTTGAGTAATAAAAAAATAAAATAAAAATAAAAAGAAAGTTAAAAAAAGACAGATCTCATAAGTCTTCAAAATTTATTCTTTGTTTTCAATATTTTTGTCAATTCTAGTACATGTGGCTTGCACTGCTCACTCCCCAGGGAAAGCCTCTGCTCCTGTAATCTCCCTCCTCCTCTGAGTCCTCTTCCAAGGGCACAGGTTCTGACCTGATCTCTTCCCTTCCTACTGGATTCCACTGTATCTTTCTTACAGCCTTGGTTGTACAGAAGTCTTTCTGCAAATCTCCAGTCACTTTTCAGTGAGACCTATTCCACATGTAGATCTATTTTTGATGTGTTCTTGGCAAAGGTGAGTTCTGCATTCTCCTACTCCACCATTGGATCCAAATTGTCTTGTGTGTGTTTTAAGCAATGTGCCGCTAAAATTTTCAAAAAATAATTGGCATAAATTTGTTCATAGTTTTTCTTTATTATGTAGAATGCCTATATGATCTATAGTGATGATCCCTTTCTAATGCTTGACAGGAGATGTTCCCTTATATAGTCTTGATTTATAATCTAGAGATTTCTTTCTTTCTCTTCTTTCTTTCTCTCTCTTATCTTTATCAAGTACTTAGGAATTTATCAATTTAATTGTTTTTTAAAAATATTTGTTTTACTCTGTGTACTCATTGTTTTTCTCTGTTGTTTCATGACAGCTTTCATTTTAACTCTTACATTTATTGTCTCCTTCATTCTAGTTATTTGAGTTAATATGTTCTATTTATTAAAGATGGAAAGGTAGGTGTTATTTTTCAAAATTCCCTCTTTTCTAACATAGGTATCTGAAGCTTTATATTTACCTATACGCCCTGCCAAAACTTCTTAGAGATAAAATCATTATTTATCATTGTATTTGAAATATTTTATACCTAAATCTTGATTTTTTCATTGGCTTATGAATTATTCAGAAATGAATAGTTTAATTTCAAAATATGTAGGGTTTTTCATATATATTTTTGTCTTTTGTCTAGTGATTTATTTCTGTTATGATCAGAAAGTATGCATGTATATGACTTCAAGCCTTTGAAATAAATAGGTTTACCTTATGACCTCCTATATGATCTGTTTGGGTGAATGAGCAATGTGAACTTGCAAAGACTGCAGATTTTCAGTTTTTCCTTGGCAGGATTTCATAAATATTCATTAGATTAAGTGCATTGTCTTGTTTGAATGTTCTACATTCTTACTATTTTTAAAATTTATTTTTTCATTTGTAAATTTATTGAGGAATTATTAATAAAATATCCAGCTATAATTGGGGATTCCATCATTTCTTTCTTTGGTTTGTCAGTTTTCTTTTCATGTATATCACTGTTCTTTTATTCAAAGGTAATTTTAAGGATTATTATGTATTCTTGATAAATTGACCATTTATCATTAAAGACCCTCTTTATCTCTGGTAATAATCCATGTTTTATTTTTACTTTTATTATTTTTGTCTTTTGTCCTTTTTTAGGGCTGCACCAGTGGCATATGGAGGTTCCCAGGCTAGGTGTCTAATCAGAGCTGTTGCTGCCGGCCTACCCCAGAGCCACAGCAATGCCAGATCTGAGCCACATCTGTGCCCTACACCACAGCTCATGGCAACGCCAGATCCTTAACCCACTGAGCGAGGCCAGGGATGGAACCCGCCACCTCATGGTCCCTAGTTGGAGTCATTTCCGCTGCGCCACGACGGGAACTCCCTAATCCATGTTTTAAAATATCTTTTTGACAATAATATAGGCACCCTAGACTTCTCAGAGTAAGAGTTTTTATGATACATAATTTTTATCTTTTGCTCTATCCATATCTTTATAATTAAAATGTCTACTTTGATGCTTAGTTTGATCTTATTTTTATTATTCAATCTAAAAATCTCTTCTTTTTATTTTATGTTTAGTTCATTCGAATATTTAATGATTGTTTTGCTATTTTAGGTGTAAATCTATTGTTTTTGTTTATTACTTGTTCTAGTATCTTGAATTTTTCCTTGTTTATACCATCTTTTGGATTATTCATTTTTAAGGCTTCCTTATTTTAAATCAGTTTTAGATACACACAGTAAAATTGAAAGGAAAGTATAGATATTCCCTGTATACTCTCTGGCACTTGGGTCTTCAAAATCACTTGGTTCTTCTGCAGAATCAAACATTCTATTAAGTCAACTCAGTAATATTTTTATTTAATACCTTAATTTTTCAGTTCTAGTGTATCCAAGTATTTTTGTTTTTTGTTTTGTTTTGTCTTACAAATTCTACACCCCTGCTGAGATTTCCCATCTGTATATACATCATGTTATATTTTACTCTAAGTATCTTCAAAATTTTATAATTGTTTTAAACCTCTCTCCGATAATCCTCACATCCTTGCTGTTTCTGCAGCAAATTCTAGTAACTGCTTTTTTTCTCCTATTGATAGATTACTTTTTCCCGCTCCTTTGCATGTCTAGTAACTTTTACTGTTTTCTGAACTCTATGAATGCTGCATTGCTTGCATTTTTGGGTCTTCCTTTAAAGAATTTGAATATTTGTTCTGCCAGAAAATTTGGTGATATATTAGCTTGATCCCCCAAGGATTGTTTTTAGGTTTTGTTAAATCGTCTCTAATAAAATAACCCTGTTACAAAAGCATGGCCTTTTGGAGCTATCAATTATCTTCAGTAAAATCTCTTCTCTCTGCCATTAATAAGGGTAGTGTCTCCAAAAACCAGGTGAACTCCAGAATATCTGTTTATTGCAAACGCTATTTTCTGCTCTACCTCAAAAATGTTCCTTTTAAGTATATGCAGCTTAATATTCTGACAAATTCTCAAGAAAACTGGATACAGATTTGGGTGTTACCTCTCTGAGCCTCTCTCTCTTCTCTAAAACCCTGCTCCCCACGAATTCTGTCTCTTTCTACAGTTTTCAAAACATGAAATACTATGTCTGTACACTCTTCTGTTTAATAGAACATCACAGAAATCCTGACCAAAGTGCAGTAAGATATTTCCTAAAGCAAAGAAGTATACTTTCACTGTTACAAGCTCACAGATCCATATGAAATGAGATAGATTGCCATGACAAATGCAAAGACTAGTCCTGAAAACAGAAAGTCAAGTTCTTTGTTCTAATTTATAAGTTCGGAGTAAATCTTGCAGTTTTCATGGCTAAATGCAACTCAAAAACATAGCAATATTATTTATTTCCCACCCTGAGTAGAGCACACTATATACTCCAACATAAAATACTAACTTTTTCTAAGGCATAAGGAAATAATGGCTGTCGCTCAGGAGCTTTTAGAGTTTTAACTCTAATAAATGAAGAAAGAAAAAGCTTACGCAATCCCCTTGAAAAAAGCATCCACATGATAGCTTTTGGATATTTGAAATTATCTACTAATGCATCAACAAAACTTATTAAAATACATTAATATATTCTTACATAAATCAATTTCAAAGGTAAGATGTTTTCACTTCATAATGATGGTCAGAAATATTTTTTAAATTGTGCAACATTTAATCAGCTAATTGCCAAAATACTGAATATCCCCTCCTAAATTTAATTTTTAATTTAATTATTGTGAGCTACTAAAACCTTCTCAGGATGTTCATTCAAGAGGTCATTGTTAATCTCCTCCTACTTGCCGGGCAGAGTATTTTTGCTCAGGGAGCTTTCAGGGGGCCTGGGGAAACTGCTAGATTCTAGAAAGAGCATTAAGCAACATAAGCATATCCACATAAAGCTCTCATTCCACATGGAGAGAGCGATATTAACAAAGGGTTTTATGAAACATTTTTAATTTCAGTTTGATAATTTCTGATAAGAGAAGGTGTATGATCCTATAAGGGTATCTCATATCTCATAGGAGGTCTGAAATTGCTCTTTTCTATTTTAAATTCAAATGCAGAGAACTCATCTGAAAAGTTGGCTTATTTTATGGGAAAGTTTTTAGTTAATTGCAACACTGCTTTTGTTTACATGCAAGTACAGGTTAATTAGCAGAAGGGCTGAAAGAGAGATCAAATAATCTAAGTTCCATGAGAGAGTACTTCTGAACTATTTCCTGCTTGCCCACTATGGGCTAGGTATTAGTGCATGTTCTAAGAATATAAAAATATATAATGTAGTAACAGAGTGAGTGACAGACAAGTAATGTTAGATCCACAGGGAAACCGTATAGAGGTAGATACAAAATGGAATCGGTGCTTGGTTTTGTTTAATTATTCTAGAATGAGAAAAAAAAATTATGTTTGCAAGTTGAGTAGAAAGAACCCACCAAGAGAAAGATGTTGAAAATTTAGAAGAAAGATTACATAGTTAATGGAGTACTTGTGATTTGGGGCAACAAAATGCAGTACAAAGGCAGAGAGAAACTTGCTAAATTCTGACTTCTTCCATGAGTTCCTAAAAGAACTTCTTCCTTGAGTTCATGTATTACAAAAATTAGCCCAGGAAACCACCAAGAATGATGAGGGTTACTAGAAGAATACATTTTTTGATGTTTATCTTTTTAACTATTTTTATTCTAAAAGTAATACACTAGCTGCTGCTCCAAAATATGTAAAAATACTGATATGCATGATGTAAAATGTGAAAGACCCTTCCAAGCACACTTTTACAGGTAACCTCGGCTGAAATGTGTTTCCAGACAACCCCCCTTCCAAACATAAACTCGAAGTGAACAAAAAGATTATAAATCAAGATTTGATGCTTGTGCAGGGAGTTTCAAGGTAATGCTGAAGCCACAGAATAGCAAAACACTAGTCATACATGGCGTTTGAGTTCCAATCAGGACAATGGCTTTTACCATGAAAAGGGAAATAGAAGCAAAAGACAGCTTAGGTTAATGAAAGAGCACTACCATGAATCACTAGGATCCCCAATTCCAATCCCAGATCTGCCGCTCGTTTTCTGTATGATCTTTGGTGAGTCGCCCAATCTCCTTGGTCTCAATATCCTCTTTTATAAAATGAGTGAGATACACAGAGTGATCATTATGGTCATTCTCAACATTAATATTTGATAAATAATGCTTTAAAAGGTAGTGATCTTAAATGATGTAAAATTAAATGAAATTTGTCTCAAACAATAATTCAGAGGAACTAAACATGGCAATGGTGTATATTTTAAGTGCAATTTTACTAGAATTATAAACGATATCTCTATAACAAACAGAGCCCTTGTCATTTAAATTACCTCAAAAGATATCTAATATAAAATAATCTGTATAATCCATTTCCATTACTTTTTAATAAGCTCTACTGTAGGAGTCCTCTTCCCCCTTTGAAAATGACCAAAAATAGTTTTGACTGTTATAAGTCATCTTAAACTACATTTTTTGCAAAACACTAACATAGTGAAAAGTTACACTTTTAAATATTTTAAATATTTTAAAGCTTAAAGTATTTCACTGATTTTTCTCTTTGTAACCACCTGGTGTATCATAGTTTAGACATAGTTCCAGATTAACAATTTATTCAGAAATATTTTTAACAACCACTGTAAAGTGCCAACTAAAGTATTTAAAAATAAACTCACCTCAGAGTTCCCATCTTGGCAGAGTGGAAACGGATCCAACTAGGAACCGTGAGGTTGCGGGTTCCATCCCTGGCCTTGCTCAGTGGGTTAAGGATCTGGCATTGCTGTGAGCTGTGGTGTAGGTGGCAGATGCGGCTCAGATCTGGCATGGCTGTGGCTCTGGTGTAGACCAGCAGCAATAGCTCTGATTAGACACCTAGCCTGGGAACCTCCATATGCCTCAGGTGCGGCCCTAAAAAGGAAAAAGACAAAAAAAAAAAAAAAACCTCACCTCTAATTTAATTGATTTTATGCAAATACATGGTAGTAGAGGATTTAAGCTACATATGGGTGTTCTTGCTCTCTCAACTAACTGATAAAGGGGAATTGAAGACATTAACTAGAGAAATAAAGCTATTACTTGGAGAATCGATGCAAAAATTATAAAACTATTATTTTTAAAATATGCACACAATTGTAATTAAGTTCCATTTGTTTAGCACTCACAAACTTACTGCTAATTATTATTATAGACTTATAATTAGCACTTATAATGTCAACTATCTTATTAAGTATACACATGCCCTTGATTGTAAAACATCTTTAATGAAATTCAACATTTATTGAACATTTATCACGTGCACATTAATATTCAAAAAGATAGCGATATAAAAATGAATCATGTGTCAATATGAATGTAGATATGCTCCAATAAATTCACAATCTTTAAATGGGAGAGGCCAAAAAACATTATAATATCATGACATGGATGCTACAAGAAGTAAAAACTCGGGGGGAGCATAGCAAAGAAGGTAATCAATTCTACAGGAAGCAAGGGGCCTTATAGTGTGAACCGAAGTTTGGCACTTGCCATCAGCCTCTACCTGGAGTAAAACATGAGCCACTGCAGCTACAAACCCTGAGAGGAGCTCAGTGTGCAGACCGGGAATGAGGCCCTCTGTGCTCTGGGAAACCTGGAAGAACAAGCCTCCAGATAGTCAGATATTTTTATCTAGAAAAACATGAAAATCCTTCATGGTGATGTCTGCTCCTTGTGACTAGCAATAATCTTCAGGACATCAGCAGCAAACTTTTGTAAGATGTGTGTATGGCTGCATGCACTTCCCCTTCCCCTTTATCATATCCTGGTATGCCCCCTTGCCTCTTTGGATGGTGTTTCAGAGTTGTCTTAAATACCACCTCAAGTCTGTAGTTAAGAATAAAAGAATGGGAGTTCCCATCATGGCGCAGTGGTTAACGAATCTGACTAGGAACCATGAGGTTGTAGGTTCGATCCCTGGTCTTGCTCAGTGGGTTAAGGATCCGGCGTTACCATGAGCTGCGGTGGGAAGTGGCCGTAGAAAAGGTAAAGAGACCAAAAAAAAAAAAAAAGAATAAAAGAATGCCACAGTCATCTGTAAATGCATTCACCTTCAAGGGTGAGAGCTGGTAAGTCCTGCATGCAGGCTGTGAAAACTCAGGATACCGGCCCTGATGGAGGAGGTGCATATCAAAGACATGATTTCAGTGAACCAGGCCTCTTTTGTTCCTGCTCCATGACCTTTGTTGAAAAAAATCCTACATATCTTAGCTCCTTCTCAGGGCTACCTGTGATGCTGTCTCCTGGGCTTAAGTCCTAATTTCACCCCTCACCCCAAATAAAATTTAACTCTCGAATTTCAGGTTGTGTATTTTTTAGTCGACCATAGCATGGGTACCTCTACTGCCACATCTTGAGCCCAAATTACAACTTTATTGAATACAGGCGATGAGATAGAAGAGCACCCTGGAAATGGGAATTGTCTCTAATTCTGAGGAAGAATGAAGGTTATTTCTTGTTTGGGAATATGCAAGAAGTCTAATCAGATTCAGGCATAGAGTTTAATGTCTTAGGAGAAAGAACCTGGACAATAATTAAGGTCCAATTTTGAAGTATCCCAAGAACCATATAGGGATATTTTGACTCCTTTTTTTAAATTGAAGTGAATATTTTCAGTGCTGGCTGTGATTAAGCAGCACTTGCAGAGCTGCCCTGCTTATGTCCAGCCAAGATCAAATGGAAATGAATCTCTGTTGGGACACCCATAAAATAATATAATTTTAAGCCCCATCACTTATTTTGATGCCTATTAAAATGTGGTATGGAAGCCACTCTGCATAAGAAAAGGAGATTTAGGCTTATAGGCAGGGGATTATATGATCAGCTCTTGACCAGGAAAAATAATTCTTGCCACTGATGGGAATCAAGAGAGACAAATCAAGATGGGGCTGCATTATCTCTGTGCTGGGCATTGACTTTTAGAAGTCAACGACACAAAGAAGTTTACTGCTCTCATGCAACTTACATCTTCATGGAGGAGGCAAGAATAAACACTCTTTTCTTCACTATGTGCCATTAGAGATCAATATACAATACCTGAATAAATAAATGAATTTATCTTGTATATTTTTTACAATACTTTATCCTTCTTTACCTGTAACCAGTGATTGCCAAACCTGACTGTGCCTCAACAGCAATAGGGGATCTTACTGAAAATACAGGCATCAGAAGCTATTGAGAAATCTGAGGTCCATGGATCTGGATTGCTAAAAAGCTTCCCAGGCAGCTTTTGAAGTGGACTCAGCAGGAACTTACGGGATGGCTTTGGCCACATGGGAACATAGAAGTTTAACACCCAGATTTGCTAAATAATCTCAGTTCTGTACTTCAGTCTAGGCTCTGTAAAAATGACCTGCCATTTAGCTGGGGTTGGTAATTTCATTCAGTTTCAAGTTAAAAACTGTACAACCACTTTATGCCAGGCACATAAGGTTAATGGGTGAATGGACTTGGGTGAAAAGATCATTTCAAGGACTCTACACTTTAAACACAGAGAACAGATCCACAACTAACTATAACACAAGGCAGAGTTAAATAATAGTCAATGGAAGGGCTAGTTGCATCCTGTGAGAAGGAAAAAGAAGTCGTAATTAATTCTGTCGGGTAGAAGTAGACTGGGAGCAGAGAGTAGAAATTAGGGAAGTGTCACCCTGGGGGCTGTAGCCTGGTAGCAGGATTTTGCAAGACAAGATGAATTTCCAAGGGAATGGGGGTGACATTTCAGTATTAATAAAAGCACAAACTTAGATTCAGAAAAAGTTTACTTTTAATATTAATAATTTTGCCTGGCATTCTCAAAGGGGTAATGTTTTCCGAGATTCTTGTCACATCGAGAGGCCAAGCGTCTATTTCTTTTGTTCTTGTGCAATTTGCAGGATAAGAAATGCACATTTCCACAACCAAAGAACTAATCTTACAAGAATAACCCTGAGCATTTGACTCTGATTCTTTTTCTGTCACAATTTGCCTCGTTCACAGAACTCTCCCAGTCCCTTAATGCCTTCCCCACATTCTCTTTCTTGGTTTTCATTTTCTTCTTTTGAAGATCACAGCAATCTGCATAATAGGCTACCTGTCTTAAGAAAAGGGAGAGTGATAGCAAAGCAGACTGTCTCAACTCCCATTGAAACTGTGAGTCTTAATAAAAGCAAAATGAAGAGAAATAAAAAAAAAATTGAAGAACAGAACATAGTATCAGTTAAATCTCACTAGAGGAAACTTTCACCATCAGGATGACATTTGAAAATAGTTTCACTTGTGAATTTGTTCTCATTATTTCTTTTGGTCACAAAGTTTCAGGGTCAAATTGTCCTTTTATTTTTCTCCTACCACTGTGTTCCTTCTGTCTTTGAGCTGGTAAGCAGACCAGTACATAACACATAAGATGTTAAAATCTATCAAGTTCATATAATGAAATATAAATCATGTCTATATAATACCAGTTATTTCCAAATGTTGCATTAACATTTGTCCTTAAGGTGTCAGTTTTTAAAATACTGGAAACAATGCCATAGCTTTACATGATATAAGCTAGAAAAGCTGGGCTTCCATTACCCATGTAAAACCATTACATGTATGGTTTAAATAAGGTCAGGTTATTTCATTATAAAAGTATGGTACATGCGTCATCAAAAATGTAAGGCATTTATCGAAAGCACATTCACGAAGTGTATCTTTCAAAAGGAAGACACAAGGAAGATTTTAATAGGAAAATCGAGCAACTAGTCCAGTTCATAAATAGTCTGCTGTTTCTAGCAATGAAATAAAGTGACATAATAAACAGACTATAGAGTTTGGCATCTAACACGTTTAGTTCAGGATCTCGCCAACACGACTTTTAAAACTCTACAACCTTGGACAAATTACTCAATTACTCTAAGTCCCAGTTAATGTCCCTTTAAAATGGGGAAAATATAGCTAAGCCTCAGGATTACTCTAAGGAATGAAAAAGTATAAAAGAGCATAAAGCAATCAAAACATAGGGCAGGCTTTCGAGTGTTAAGAATTAGTAATAAAAGGAGCTCAGAGGTCCATTGCTTTCACCTTTGTAGTGACAAATATCTGAAAACCAATTCTGTGACTTAAGTGTGCTGAATTTTCCTTTCGATTCATACTCTAGAAGGTTAGACTTTATTATTTCCAGTTATGTCCATTAAAACCAGAGATCCTTCAGATGACACACTGCTTCAGATTCTGCTGGTACTGTTCTGCCTACTTGATAAAATGCAGCCATTCGGCCCAGCAGTCCTTGTTCTAAGATTACACGAAGGTTCATTGTGAACTCATGCTCTTAAAACAGAAAGGGAAATTCTGTCTCAAAGAAGGAAGGTGCTGCCTAAACTAAATATACAGTGTGCACCCAGTGTAATGACTAGTTTCTCACATCCTGAAGCCTATAATGGAAGCAGGGCTCTTCCCTCAGGGCTTTCTCCACAGCAGCTCCCACCCCTGCTCAACTCCACTCATCCCTGCCAAACAGTCTGTTTGTGAGCCAAACACAGGGAGTTAGCAAATTACTGCTATTCTGAGCTTCTCGGCTGCAAAAGCAGACAATGTCAGAGACACTAAGATCTGGTGAGCATTATAATTTACTAGCTTTGTTGGAAGTTGAAAGATTTTGCATGCAAACACATGCAGTGTGAAAGGACCAGGGCCAGAAGAAAGGATTCAAGTGTCAGCATAGTCTTGGAGCAAAAGATGGACACATCTTAAATATATGTGTGCAATATAACATATATGCATAGCTAAAGCAAACACACCTACTGCACCGTTAACATATAGTGTTCTGAAACATATGTAATCTCCTACATATATAACATAGCTTACATATAACTAAAGATAAGTCTCTACCCTGACCCTAGTTCACTGTGTTGAGCACATATACCAACACATATAGTTGTTATTTACAGGTAAAACATACAAAGAGATATTAACTATATAAAAAACACATAGACCCTTTCCACAAGCCTATAAGAAACCCTTTACAAAAGCTTATATTTAATCTCTATATAAACATATGTCATGGAAATGCCATAAAGGAAGATATGACACAGAATTGTGATAGAACATTAGTTTTGTTACCATTTTGAAATATGGCACTTTATGAAATGGTTATCTGATGCTTCTTTTTATTTTGTCTCATTCCATTTATATGGGATAACTTTTTTTATTATCTCTTATCAGTTTTTATTGGAAGAAAACAGCTTTACCTCCTGTTACTGATACATAGTTACTCAGTCCTTTCTCAGATTGCTCTTCAAATTCCATCACTTTCTTAGAGATTCAGAAGTCACTCTGTGGTGATGACTCAATATGGTTTGGGGTTTTATTGAGACAGCAAAATCCCCCAAGGAGGGAACTCATCAATGAAAACTTATTAAAAAAAAATAAGAGTGGTTTTCAGAGAAACATGTCACGTAAACTGTCCAACATTTACAACATAGCATTATGCAAGAATTTAGGATGCAGACGTTCGGAGGAGATGCTTCTAGGTGCAAGCCCCTGGCTCTGTTGGTTACTGGCTACCTGAACTTAGGCAAATCACAAACCACACTGTATCTGTTCCATCATTAGGAAAGGGCAATATAATGATACCTGCCCCAAATGGTGTATTTGAAGACTAAGTGAAATGATGCATTTGAAACACTTTACACAAGGCTTGACACAAGCCTTTCTCAGTAAATATGAGCTATTATTATGGCTTTTTAAAAAATATTACTGGCAAAACCAGATAATAACTCCAGTGCAACTCTATCTAAGGATGCACCTCTTGCATAGGTAGGTTTAATGAGTTCCAAGAAATGCTATGTCAGAATGTGGGATGTTGATTTTTTTATAGTCTGTCCACTGAAAAACCTTTACTATGTGTAATTCTCTCCTGTGATTGAAAGCAGTGTGTATGATAAAATATGATAGACAACCACAGATGTTCTATTTCAAGCAATTAAAGACATGAACCCCACACTAAGTGGATTGCTCCAAGACATGCTGACACAAAATAAGAAAAATAATCCACAGTCTCCTCTTTACCCAGAGCAAAATGTCAATCTCTTTTAGATTCCTCAGACATCAGCAGAACATTTGCTCTGTTAAGAGTTACTACTAACTTGTCAGCAGAAGCGGGAAGATGCAGGGCTTGCTTTACCCTTCACACAAACAGGATGCCTTCAAAACACACATACCCACACAAAATAGCATATTTCCTAGAACTGTTCATTTAGAATATTTTTTTCCTGGCTTCCTGTGCAGTTCCCTGAATAGAGGATACAAAGGACTAATCGACCTAAATAAAAATTTTTCTTGTAGGAATAATTATTTTATTTTGAAGGGAGGAAGGATGGAGGGAAAGAGAAAATAAAGAAGAGGTTGTGTATTCTGTACTGTTGGACAGTAAGACATGTGTGTGTGTGTGCACCTACCTCTTGAAAAATTGTCAGATATTTCTTCGGACTTCCTATCTTTCTTCATCTGACTCCCTCTTCTCCACTTCTCATTACCCAGAGAAAGCTGTTTATGTGAAAGGCATCAGTGAATGAGAACGTGTTAGAGGAAAATAAACACTACTGAGTTTTAAGAACACCGAATTTGCCTTGAGTTATGGGGAAAAGCACTGTCTCAAAAACAATACTCTTTCTCTTTCATTTTGGATTTCAGGCATACAAACTACAAAGTTTTTGAAAACTAATTTTGTACCTATGCAATTCAGAAATCTTTATCAATTTAATGTGCTTGCTTCCTTGGCAAAAATGTCCTTCTTCCACTCTTGTGTTTGCCTTAATAGGCTGAAATAGCACCATAACCAGTACCATCTGGAATTATTTTTCTACCTATTTGGATAATGTGGAGATATTGGCATTTTGTTTATTTTTGTAAAGCTCACTTAAATCACTTGACCATAACCATGGAATAGAGACATGAAAATTCCACCTCTAGCACAATTGGAAGTGTTTCTGCTAAATTCATTTTGGTTTCTTTTCATGCATCCAACCCCCACTTAGTCTTTGCTTCTAAAGGTCAATGCCTATTGTTTAAAGAGCTGGAGAAAGAGAGGATCTTCAGTGGCCAAGTTTCCATGTTGACAGGGCTAATGGAAAAATGTCCCACAGCTGACCAAATCTATATTATGCTTGTCTAGCAACATTACTCCTTTGCAACCAGAAAGAGTCAATTAACTCATTTAAAAATATTAATTAATCTCACTTGAATTATTCATAGGAGTGATGCTCTTGTTTTGAAATGGCAATGCGGATGTGCTAGAGGGAGGGGCATGTAAAAGAATATGTCTCCTGGGTATTACGTAGTTCTTTCTCCGTAATAATATCAAGCTAACTTCTGTATTATTATTCACGACAGGCAAAGTATGGGGTAATGAGGATGCGTGTGTGTGTGTCCTGCTACCTACATCATATTTGATAATTTCCAGTATATCTAGAAATGCATGCCATATCTATTTTTGACTCGTAAAGCATGAACAAATCTCAAGAGAAATAGAAAGGACCATTTTGACCCATTTTTACCACAAGGCAATCTGACAAGGAGATGGTACCCTGATACCACTGACTCACTGCTAAGATTCAGGTATAAGATTTGCTAACCACATATATAAAACAGAAACGCAAAATTCACTTTGCTCACACTCACTCTCACTCCACTGTCTACATCTTTACGATCTTCAATGGTCAACCAAAAGGTTTATTTATATTAGTACCAAATATTTGTTAATTTTATCTTATATAGGAATTGAGGCCCCTCTGTTGTGGGGTTGAAATTCAAGATGTTTTATTTTTCTCCTAACATCTCCAGTTATAATCATTCTGCAGTGACAATCTCTTCTTTAGAGAATGAAGTGGATCACAGATAAGAGCTCACTTTTTCAATCACAATATTTCCAATTATATCTAGACATTTTTTCTTTGTTAGATATTATTTTCATAATTATAAATTGTTTTGAGATTGCATAATTTCTCACACTTTATTCTAATGACTGCAAAAAGGTAAGTCTTCAAATCACACTTATGGCGAAAAGGAAATTACAAAGAAAAAAATAAGCACATTTATTTTGGGAAGGAGTATTAGTCTAAATTGAAAAAAGTCATAATTATCAAAATGTTATTTTTGTTCTTGGGAAGAAATTTTTTGGCCTAAATTTATATCTTTATAAATTTATATCCTTCTGGCTAAAGATGTCAAACAGGACATGTGTTTTTCCCCCCCCTTTACCCTGTTAACTGAAACATTACAAAGGACATGTAAGTGTGAATAATCATAAACAACCATAAAAACAAAAAGAGCTCTTATTTGCACATCAGAGAAGGTGATTCTTTGGAGCAATCTATAATTGGACAAGATTATATTGGCTGAGAAACTGAAGCAGAGGAAGTCAAAATTTAGAATATGGCCAACAAAATGCAGGAGCTCATTTCCCTCCTAGGCTTGAAAGAACCCAAACTCAGAATTAGCAGCTAAAGAAGAAAGCCCAGTGTTGGCTATAATCAGAGTAATAATAGCTTGATTGGGTGATAACTTTCTCCTACAGGCATCAAACAGGGGAAGATGTGTCTAGCATTTGTCCCCAACATCAGCCCAGAAAACGCTTTCTGTGAAAATACTACATTGTTTGCTTGAGGGGAAAGCTGCTTTGAATCTTTATGCTTAAGAGAGAAGAAAAAAAAGACAAAGAAACTCCAAACTTAACATTGTGTGGAAGCAACGGAGGATAAAAGGTAAGGCACTTCTTGGAGAAGAATGTTATGTCTTTTTGACCTTTAAAAAAAAATTCTGCAAAATATTGCTTTATAAGCTAATTTTCTCAAGATAGGAGGGGATCCTATATACCTTTAGTTATTTATATTTTTGTAAACTTAAGCTATTTACCATTTTTTTCTTCCCCTAAGGAATATTTAGATAAATTTAGAGATGCTAGATTGAATGATTTATTTTAAAAAGAAGTCTGGAAAATACAGAATTATGTGCCACCTTAAATTTTCCTTGGTCTGAATCAGGTATGATGTTATATCTATTGGTTAACCTTGCTTGGTGTACCTTGCCTCTTTTATTTTCAGACTTATGTCATTTGGCTTTATTTTATAAATAGCATGTTATTAAAAGACTCTTGTCAGAAAAAAAAAAAAAAGATAAGGCACTGCTGCCACTTGCTCTGTTCCTGATACAGTCCTTTTATTTTCATATTTGAAAGTGTTACCAGCTTATCTGACTACTCTTAACACCCCATGCTTTCTAATGATATATGTTGGTACTTCCCTTAATTCTATACATAAATTGCTAATTCATTTCATTCTTGCCTATGTACTGGGTACCATTATTATCATCATCTAAGAGATGAAGAAGCTGGGACACAGAAATTTTAAGTTACTTGCTTAAGTTCACTAAAGCTGGTAAATATTAAAACTGACATTGAATGCAGAGTCTGGTTCCAGAGCTGCAGGTCCTTAACCACCATCCGAGGTCACCCCAGGGCAAACCTGCCATTCAATGTGCCAAACAGAAGCTACAGACAGCTTTCCCATGTACAGGAAAGGACTTCAGAGAAACAGACCAACCAACCGACAGGGAAAACCCATCTCATCTTTCTATGTTTATCAGCCGAGCCCCTCATTCATTAATGTGGACAGACAACCACAAATCATCAGATTTTTTTAGGAAATCCAACAGTTAGCAAGAGGAGAATCAAGGTGAGCAAATAGAACAACACTCCCTCCCTCAAAAAAAAAAAAAAAAAAAAAACCAGACATTTCTAAGGAACAAAAGAAAACTTTAAAAATTCTAATGAGGAGAGGACAAGATGGCGGAGGAGTAGGGGGACACGCTCGCCCTCTCCCACAAACACAACAAAAAAAGCACATCTACAGAAGAAATGACTCGCACAGAACAGCAACCAATCGCTGGCAGAGGAACCTAAACTCCAATAAGGGCAAGAAGTTCGTGACATTATTGGGCAGAACGGGAGAAAAGAGGAGAGTGAGAGAAGGTGAATCCGAGCGGGACGGGCGCTCCCGAAAGGGAACTGCAGAGGAGAAAGGGATCCCGCACCCTGGAAAGTCACCTACCGGGCGAAAGATCAAACGAACCGGAGGAATCTCCAGATGCAGAGAAGAGTGTAGCAGTAAGTTGGAGTACGGAAAAGCCGATCAAGAACCCAACGGACCATCTGAACTACGGGCACAGTCACCAAAAATTGAGACGCCTGGTGGGGGCTGGGCACCCAGACCTCGCCCCTGAAGGTTAGTCCCTGAGAAAGGGCCGGGGGACGCCTGGGGGGGGCTGGGCACCGAGACCTCAGCTCCAGAGGTTAGTCCCGGGAAAAGGCCTGGGGACGCCTGGGGGGGGCTGGGCACCGAGACCTCGGCTCCAGAGGTTAGTCACCAAGAACGGGCTGGGGGGGCGCCTGGGTGGGGGCTGGGCACCGAGTCCTCGGCTCCAGAGGTTAGTCCCCGGGAAAGGGCCTGGGGACGCCTGAGGGGGGCTGGGCACCGAGTCCTCGGCTCCAGAGGTTAGTCCCCGGGAAAGGGCCTGGGGACGCCTGGGGGGGGCTGGGCACCGAGTCCTCGGCTCCAGAGGTTAGTCCCCGGGAAAGGGCCTGGGGACGCCTGGGGGGGGCTGGGCACCGAGACCTCGGCTCCAGAGGTTAGTCCCCGGGAAAGGGCCTGGGGACGCCTGGGGGGGGCTGGGCACCGAGTCCTCGGCTCCAGAGGTTAGTCCCCGGGAAAGGGCCTGGGGACGCCTGGGGGGGGCTGGGCACCGAGTCCTCGGCTCCAGAGGTTAGTCCCCGGGAAAGGGCCTGGGGACGCCTGGGGGGGGCTGGGCACCGAGTCCTCGGCTCCAGAGGTTAGTCCCCGGGAAAGGGCCTGGGGACGCCTGGGGGGGGCTGGGCACCGAGACCTCGGCTCCAGAGGTTAGTCCCCGGGAAAGGGCCTGGGGACGCCTGGGGGGGGCTGGGCACCGAGTCCTCGGCTCCAGAGGTTAGTCCCCGGGAAAGGGCCTGGGGACGCCTGGGGGGGGCTGGGCACCGAGACCTCGGCTCCAGAGGTTAGTCCCCGGGAAAGGGCCTGGGGACGCCTGGGGGGGGCTGGGCACCGAGTCCTCGGCTCCAGAGGTTAGTCCCCGGGAAAGGGCCTGGGGACGCCTGGGGGGGGCTGGGCACCGAGACCTCGGCTCCAGAGGTTAGTCCCCGGGAAAGGGCCTGGGGACGCCTGGGGGGGGCTGGGCACCGAGTCCTCGGCTCCAGAGGTTAGTCCCCGGGAAAGGGCCTGGGGACGCCTGGGGGGGGCTGGGCACCGAGTCCTCGGCTCCGGAGGTTAGTCCCCAGGAAAGGGCCTGGGGACGCCTGGGGGGGGCTGGGCACCGAGTCCTCGGCTCCAGAGGTTAGTCCCGGGAAAAGGCCTGGGGACGCCTGGGGGGGGCTGGGCACCGAGACCTCGGCTCCAGAGGTTAGTCACCGGGAAAGGGCAGGGGGGGACGCCTGGGTGGGGGCTGGGCACTGAGACCTCGGCTCCAGAGGTTAGTCACCGGGAAAGGGCAGGGGGGGACGCCTGGGTGGGGGCTGGGCACTGAGACCTCGGCTCCAGAGGTTAGTCACCAAGAACGGGCTGGGGGGGGTGCCTGGGTGGGGGCTGGGCACTGAGACCTCGGCTCCAGAGGTTAGTCCCCGGGAAAGGGCCTGGGGGGGCGGGGTGGAGCGGAAACTGCTTGGGAGGTCTAGAAACCATTTGACGGGACAGAGACTGCCTGGGAGACTAGAAAACAAAGCTGTCGCAGAGGAAAGGAGCAATACTCCAGGGGCGGGGAAGTGGAAAGCCGCATCAGAGGGAACCTGGGAGAAGAGCCTGGTCTGCGCCCGTGCTGGGGAGGGTAGAGAAGAAGGGGTGGGTCCCCAAAGAATACCCCCACGCCACAGCAAGCTTACAGGCCCGCTAGCTAGCAGAAAGCTGTGCTTCCCAGTGCATTCCCTCCCCCCACCCCCACCACGCCCTACGCTCTCACGGACCTGGGGCTGCCTGCCATCCAGGAGGGCTGGCCTCAACAATTGCCTGAAGCCTACCACCGCAGGGGCTGTCCCTGCACAGGCCTGCTTGCCCTTTGGAGGGGCTACACTTCCGCAGAGCAGCACCAAACACCACCAGCCCCCGAGAAAAGGCGTGCAGCCCAGAAAAGCTAGAACAAGCCTAGCCAGGCCGTGAATAGATCTGCCTAGTTCTCGGATGGTTTTTCTGAGTTGGGCTCCCCCGGGGAGGAGCCTCTTGGATTTTCAGCAGCCCTGCTACCCGCCCAAGCCCCCAAGGGGTGCCAAGCTCTAGAGGATCAGCTGCATAGGACTGCCAGCTCCAGGCAGGACCCCCTGCAGCCCAGAAAAGCTGCAACAAGCCTGGCCAAGACCGTCTGAGAAGACGGTCTTTCTGAGTTGGGCTGCCCTGGGGAGGAGCCTCTTGGGTTTTCAGCGGCTCTGCTAGCCACCCAAGCCCTCAGGGGGTGCCCCACTCCCATGGAATAGCTGCTCAGCACCACCAGCCCCCTGGAGGAGCCCCTGCAGCCCAGAAAGGCTGCAACAAGCTTGGCCAGACTGTGAAAAGATCCGCCTACATTCTCAGGCCGTCCTTCTGAGTTGGGCTGCCCTAAGGAAGAGCCTCTTAGGTTCTCAGTGACCCAGATAGCTGCTGCAGCCCCCAGGGGGTGCTGCACTCCTGAGGAACAGCTGCCCAACACCACCAACCCCCTGCAAGAACCCCACAGCCTAAAGACACCAGAGCAAGCTCTGCCCGACCAAGTAAAGTCTGCTACCATTGTGGTGTGGACCTCCCAGTTCTGTCTGCCCTCAGAAAGTCCTCCTTTGCTTCAAAGAAACACTGTTAGCCCCATCAACACTCCAGAAAAGCCACACTGCCTCAAAAAAGATTGACCAACAACACCAGCCCTCAGGAAACATTCCACGGCAGTGACAAGGCAAACACTGCCTGATCACGGGGAGTACAACTCCCTCAGGAGAAAGAAAACAACAAGCAAGATGAAGAAGCTGAGAAACCACCCCCAGTCAAACCAACAGGAGAACTCACCTAAAACAGTCAACAATGAAACAGATCTCTGCAGTCTGACAGACCTGGAGTTCAAAAGAGAAATAGTGAAAATACTGAAGGAATTAAGAGAAGATATGAACAGTAATGCAGATACCCTCAGAAAGGAACTAGAAAAGATAAGGAGGAGTCAAGAAAAACTAGAACATTCATTTGCAGAGATGCAAACTGAACTAAGGGCAGTAAAAACCAGAATGAATAATGCAGAAGAACGAATCAGTGATATGGAAGATAGAATAATGGAAATCACCCAATCAGGTCAACAGACAGAAAACTGAATCAAAAAACTGGAAAGCAATATAAGAGACCTATGGGATAATATAAAGTGGGCCAATCTACACATAATAGGAATTCCAGAAGGAGTAGAAAAAGATAAGGGAATGGAAAATATATTTGAAGAAATTATCGATGGAAACTTCCCAAATCTAAAGGACACTGGGTTCAAGATACAAGAAGCACAGAGGGCCCCAAACAAACTGAACCCAAACAGACCCACACCAAGACACATCATAATAAAAATGGCAAAAGTTAGTGATAAAGAGAGGATCCTAAAGGCAGCAAGAGAAAAACAGAATGTTACCTACAAAGGAACCCCCATAAGAATATCAGCTGATTTCTCTATAGAAACACTACAGGCCAGGAGGGAATGGCAAGAGATATTTAAAGTGCTAAAAGGAAAAATTATGCAACCTAGAATACTCTATCCAGCAAGAATATCATTTAAAATAGAAGGGGAAATAAAAATTTTTTCCAACAAACAAAAACTTAAAGAATACAGCAACACAAAACCCAGGTTAAAGGAAATATTGAAAGGGCTTCTCTAAACCAAAAAGAAAGGAAGGAAAGGGAAGAAAAAAGAAAAAAAAAAAAAAAAAAAAAAAAAGAAGAGGAAGAACTAGGACTGAGGAAACCACAATCAGAGAGCAGTCACTCAAATAAGCCAGCATACAGATTTAATCATGAACATGCTTCAAACAAAATAAAATTAAAAAGAAAAAAAGAAAAAAGAGTCATCAAAACCATAAAATGTGGGCAAGGGATGTTAGGAAATAAATAACCCTTTTTGTTTGTTTGTTTGTATGTTTCTCTTCTTAATTTTAATATAGTAATGAAGTGTTTGTACTTACAGGACCATCAGGCTAAAACACACAATTGTGGGAAGGGGTTCGCATACTTGAAAAACAGGGCAACCACAAGCCAAAACCAAATATTGCATTTGCAAAAAATGAAAAAAAAAATACACTCAAGCAGATAATAACAGGAGACCATCCAACCAAAAAAAAAAAAGAAAGGAAGAATGGAGAACCATAGAATCAACTGGAACATGAGGTTCAAATGGCAATAAATAATCATCTATCAATTTTCATCTTAAATGTCAATGGACTGAATGCCCCAATCAAAAGACACAGAGTGGCGGAGTGGATAAAAAGGCAAAAACCTTCAATATGCTGCCTACAAGAAACTCACCTTAGGAAAAAAGATACATATAGATTGAAAGTGAAAGGGTGGGGAAAAATATTTCACGCCAATAGACATGACAGAAAAGCAGGAGTCGCAACGCTCATATCAGACAAAATAGACTTTAAAACAAAAGACATAAAGAAAGACAAAGAAGGACACTACTTAGTGATTAAGGGATCCATCCAAGGAGAGGATGTTACTATCATCAACATATATGCCCCAAATACAGGAGCACCCAGATACATACAACAAATATTAACAGACATAAAGGGAGATATTGATGAGAATACAATCATAGTAGGAGACCTTAATACCCCCCTCACATCAATGGACAGATCCTCTAGACAGAAAACCAATAAAGCAACAGAGATCCTAAAGGAAACAATAGCAAAGTTAGACTTCATTGATATCTTCAGGACACTACATCCAAAAAAATCAAAATACACATTCTTCTCAAATGCTCATGGAACATTCTCAAGAATCGACCACATATTGGGACACAAAGCTAACCTCAATAAATTTAGGAGCATAGAAATTATCTCAAGTATCTTCTCTGACCACAATGCCATGAAATTAGAAATCAACCATGGGAAAAGGAAAGAGAAAAAAACCTACTCCATGGAGACTAAACAACATGCTACTAAAAAACCAATGGGTCAATGAGGAAATCAAGAAGGAAATTAAAAACTACCTTGAAACAAATGATAATGAAGACACAACCTCTCAAAATCTATGGGATGCTACGAAAGCAGTGCTCAGAGGGAAATTTATACCAATCCAGGCCTTTCTCAAAAAGAAGAAAGATCCCAAATTGACAACTTAACCCTCCACCTAAATGAATTAGAAAAAGAAGAACAAAAAAGTCCTAAAGTCAGCAGAAGGAAGGAAATTATAAAGATCAAAGAAGAAATCAATAAAATAGAGACTCAAAAAACAATAGAGAAAATTAATAAAACCAAGAGCTGGTTCTTTGAAAAGGTGAACAAAATCAACAAACCCCTGGCCAGACTCACTAAAAAGAGGAGAGAAAGAACCCAAATCACCAAAATTATAAATGAAAAAGGAGAAATCACAATGAACACAGCAGAAATACAAAAAACCATAAGAGAATACTATGAACAACTATATGGCAACAAGTTTGACAATCTGGAAGAAATGGACAATTTTCTAGAATCTTACAGCCTGCCAAAACTGAATCAAGCAGAAACAGACCAACTGAACAGACCGATCACTAGAAATGAAATTGAAGAGGTCATAAAATCACTCCCTACAAATAAAAGTCCAGGACCAGATGGCTTCACAGGTGAATTTTATCAAACATATAAAGAGGAATTGGTGCCCATCCTCCTTAAACTCTTTCAAAAGGTTGAAGAAGAAGGAATACTCCCAAAGACATTCTATGATGCCACCATCACCCTCATTCCATACCAGACAGAGATACCACCAAAAAAGAAAACTATCGGCCAATATCATTGATGAATATAGATGCAAAAATTCTCAACAAAATCTTAGCCAACCGAATCCAACAACATACCAAAAAAATTATACACCATGACCAGGTTGGGTTCATCCCAGGTTCACAAGGATGGTTCAACATACGCAAATCAATCAGCATCATACACCACATTAACCAAAAAAAAAGTCAATAATCATATGATCATCTCAATAGATGCAGAAAAAGCATTTGACAAAGTCCAACATCCATTCATGATCAAGACCCTCGCCAAAGTGGGTATAGAGGGAACATTCCTGAATATAATCAAAGCCATTTAGGATAAACCCACAGCAAATATAATACTCAATGGGGAAAAACTGAAAGCCTTCTCACTCAAATCTGGAACAAGACAGGGATGCCCACTCTCACCACTGCTCTTCAACATAGTTTTGGAAGTCTTAGCCACAGCAATTAGACAAACAAAAGAAATAAAAGGCGTCCATATAGGAAGAGAAGAGATAAAACTGTCACTGTATGCAGATGACATGATACTATACATAGAAAACCCTAAGGACTCAACCCCAAAACTCCTTGAACTGATTAATAAATTCAGCAAAGTAGCAGGATATAAGATTAATATTCAGAAGTCAGTTGCATTTCTGTATACCAGCAATGAAATATTAGAAAAGGAATACAAAAATACGATACCTTTTAAAATTGCACCTCACAAAATCAAATACCTCGGAATACACCTGACCAAAGAGATAAAGGACCTATATGCCGAGAACTATAAAGCTTTAATCAAAGAAATCAAAGAAGATGTAAAGAAATGGAAAGATATTCCATGTTCCTGGACTGGAAAAATCAATATTGTGAAAATGGCCATACTACCCAAAGCAATCTACAGATTCAATGCAATCCCTATCAGATTACCCATGACATTTTTCACAGAACTAGAACAAATAATCCAAACAAAAGACCCAGAATATGGAACAACAAAAGACCCAGAATCGCCAAAGCAATCCTGAGAAACAAAAACCAAGCAGGAGGCATAACTCTCCCAGACTTCAAGAAATACTACAAAGCCACAGTCATCAAAACAGTGTGGTACTGGTATCAAAACAGACAGACAGACCAATGGAACAGAATAGAGAACCCGGAAATAAACCCTGACACCTATGGTCAATTAATCTTTGACAAGGGAGGCAAGAACATAAAATGGGAAAAAGAAAGTCTATTCAGCAAGCATTGCTGGGAAACCTGGACAGCTGCATGCAAAGCAATGAAACTAGAACACACCCTCACACCATGCACAAAAATAAACTCCAAATGGCTGAAAGACTTAAATATACGACAGGACACCATCAAACTCCTAGAAGAAAACATAGGCAAAACACTCTCTGACATCAACATCATGAATATTTTCTCAGGTCAGTCTCTCAAAGCAATAGAAATTAGAGCAAAAATAAACCCATGGGATCTAATCAAACTGAAAAGCTTTTGCACAGCAAAGGAAACCAAAAAGAAAACAAAAAGACAACTTACAGAATGGGAGAAAATAGTCTCAAATGATGCAACCGACAGGGGCTTAATCTCTAGAATATATAAACAACTTATACAACCCAACAGCAAAAAAGCCAGTCAATCAATGGAAAAATGGGCAAAAGACCTGAACAGACATTTCTCCAAAGAAGATATACAGATGGCCAACAAACACATGAAAAAATACTCAACATCACTGATTATAAGAGAAATGCAAATCAAAACTACCATGAGATACCACCTCACACCAGTCAGAATGGCCATCATTAATAAATCCAAAAATAACAAGTGCTGGAGGGGCTGTGGAGAAAAGGGAACCCTCCTGCACTGCTGGTGGGAATGTAAACTGGTACAGCCACTATGGAGAACAGTTTGGAGATACCTTAGAAATCTATACATAGAACTTCCATATGACCCCACAATCCCACTCTTGGGCATCTATCCGGACAAAACTCTACTTAAAAGAGACACGTGCACCCGCATGTTCAATGCAGCACTATTCACAATAGCCAGGACATGGAAACAACCCAAATGTCCATCGACAGATGATTGGATTCGGAAGAAGTGGTATATATACACAATGGAATACTACTCAGCCATAAAAAAAGGATGACATAATGCCATTTGCAGCCACATGGATGAACTAGAGAATCTCATACTGAGTGAAATGAGCCAGAAAGACAAAGACAGATACCATATGTTATCACTTATAACTGGAATCTAATATCCAGCACAAATGAACATCTCCACACCAAGAAAATCATGGACTTGGAGATGAGACTTGTGGCTGCCTGATAGGAGGGGGAGGGAGTGGGAGGGATCAGGAGCTTGGACTTAACAGACAAAACTTAGAATAGATTTACAAGGAGATCCTGCTGAATAGCATTGAGAACTTTGTTTAGATACTCATGTTGCAACAAAACAAAGGGTGGGGGAAAAAAATGTAATTGTAATGTATACATATAAGGATAACCTGACCCCCTTGCTGTACAGTGGGAAAATAAAAAAATTAAAAAAAAATTCTAATGATACATTAGAGAAATTAGAGGATATTTCATTAATAAAAAGTAGACACTGCAATGGAAAAAAAAGTAATTACATAAATGTAAAAGTTCTTGGAAACTTCAAATGTGATTCTTCAAATTTTTAAACGTCCAAAATGGTTAAGGAATAGATGAGACATTGTTTCAATCAAACCATTCTTCTTGAATGGCATAACTATTAACTCTCTCAGAATATGGAGAAAAAAAAAGAAATTAGGGAATACGAAGGAGCAAGGCAGGCACTGCAACATCCATTAAATAAGAATTCTAGATGAGAGAGCATAGAAAATTTAGGAGAAAAATGATAAAATTACAGAAGATATAATTTCAGTCATTTTAAGAAATTATTTGTAATATATAAAAAATCCACAGACTATCAAATAGAATAGGATAAAAAGATTTAAATTGAAAAATGTCTTGGCAAAATTTATGCATTTGAAGGGAAATTATTTAAGCTTTCAGAATGGAAAAAATAAACAAGTTTTTCCCAAAGGAAAAAGAACTCGGACTGGCATCACATTGGTTACCACCAGCATGTAGATTGATGATAATGGGGCAATGCCTCTCATGTTCTGAAATAAGTAAACTTTAACTTATAATTCTAAATCCACTCAACTATCAATCAAACAAGTGTTCCAGACAGATTCAGGTATTTTATAGCTCCTAGATAACTTCTTTCAAAAACTTTTCTTGAGAACATGTTCAAACAAAAAGGTAAATACAGCCCAGATACAGAAAGATATTGAATCCAAGTCAGATGGAACTAAAAACTAAAAGAGCAAATAGTTAAAATCAAAGGTGCAGCAGGCCTGGAAAGCAGTAGGTCTTTTTGTTTTCGACGAGAACAAAAAGTCAATTCATAGGTTTGTCTTCAAGAATAAAATGGTGGAGCTGAGGGGAGATCAGAATGCTTTTGAATTCTACATATACCCTTCTGTGCTATTTGAAATCCTACATCAGGAACACGTGTTATTACTCTAATAGAAAACTCTAAGGGACACCATTATAAAAATGTGTGTATACATAAACATGTATGTCTATGTATGCATACAAATGTACATGTACATACACATGTGTACATGGAAACATGTATACATAAATACATGTACTTCTGTATGTATGTATATGTGTGTGTGTGTGTACATATATATCAATTCTTTCAGCTGTTGTTCCTTTGAAAGTGTTCCTAAAAGTCATACAGGTACCTTTATCAGATAGCTAATGCTGTCTTTTAATCAAGACACATATACTTTGTAATCGTGCAATCCTATATCATCATTCTCAGTATTTCACCCCTGGGTAAAGCAGATCCTAAGGATCATAAATACATATGGTGCAATAAATTTCAATCTCTGCTAAACAGACAAAGTTAATCTCATGACTCTAAGGATGAGGTGATATATTCAACATCATGGCTTTATTATTTTCTCATGGATCATTCAGGCTTAAAATGTACAGTTTTTCATGAAAGAAGCTGACCAGTTGCCCATCCAGAGGGTACACTGGTGGCTGTTCTGAGAATATTTAATGTCTCAGTAGAACACAATTGGAAAGTAATGATTTTAAGATGCTAATATCCCATAGCACAGAAATTTGGCCAGATCATGATCGAAACATAATTAAGAAAAACTGTTCAGCTGGAGGAGGCCCAAAGTATCTGCTCAATATATTCCCCTACCTCATCCAAACTATTCCAGGAGGAACTTGGATAAAAGTTGGGTATAAACTAATAAATGAACTGGCTTTATTTTTTTCTAACCAACGGTGTTTCTGTTAACATTTTATATTGTCATTTTTTCAATTTCTCATTCTAGTATTTGCTATTTATTTTCAAAATAAAGATTAAATACAACAAAGCAAATCAGAGGTACAGTTAATATCTGCTTTAGTGGTTTCCTCGGCTCAGTAGGCTCTTTGCACTGTTCTCTGCCTGACTAGTTCCTACCTGTTGCTCACAACTGAATTCAGGTATTACTTTTAGAAATCCCTTGGAGTTCCCTTCGTGGCACAGTGGAAATGAATCCGACTAGGAACCATGAGGTGGCAGGTTTGATCTGTGGCCTCGCTCAGTGGTTTAAGGATCCAGTGTTGCGTGAGCTGTGGTGCAGCTCGCAGACATGGCTCGGATCCTGCGTTGCTGTGGCTCTGGCATGGGCCAACGGTACAGCTCCGATTGGACTCCTAGCCTGGGAACTTCCAACCTCCATATGCTGTGGGTGTGGCCCTGAGAAGCTAAAAAAAAAAAAAAAAAAAGAAAAAATCCCTAATCATTTTTTTTGCCCCTCTGACTAGACTGGGTTGCATGTGACTCTGTGTTCCTCTAGCACCTCTGCTTCCCTCTACCAAAAACCCTCCATTTTTATTTTTTATTTTTATGTTTTTATTTTTAATGTTTAAAGATAATTCTTTTTTAAAAATAGTTATTTCCCCAATGCAATTTTTTTTCTACTGTACAGCATGGTGACCCAGTTACACATACATGTGTACATTCTTTTTTCTCACATTATCATGCTCCATCATAAGTGACTAGACATAGTTCCCACTGCTACACAGCAGGATCTCATTGCTAATCCATTCCAAAGGCAATAGTTTGTATCTATTAACCCCAAGCTCCCAAACCACCCCACTCCCTCCCCCTCCCCCTTGGCAACCACAAGTCTATTCTGCAAGTCTGTGATTTTCTTTACTGTGAAAAGGTTCATTTTTGCCTTATACTGGATTCCAGATATGTGATATCATATGATATTTGTCTTTCTCTTTCTGACTTACTTCACTCAGAATGAGAGTCCCTAGTTCCATCCATGTTGCTGCAAATGGAATTATTTCATTCTTTTTTTATGGCTGAGTAGTATTCCATTGTGTATATATATGGAACCCTCCTGCACTGTTGGTGGGAATGTAAACTGGGACAACCACTATGGAGATCAGTATGGAGATACCTTAGAAATCTACACATAGAAGTACCATATGACCCAACAATCCCACTCTTGGGCATATATCCAGACAAAACTTTCCTTAAAAAAAAAACCCTCCATTTTTATATTGTACTGTGTAAGGGCAGCCTTTGCAATTTCCTCCAAGGCTTCTGGCCCCTGGTTTCCTGCCCTGCTCCTTCAATATACTACACAGGCTGTGAGCTTACCTGAGACCATTCTGCACATAGTTCCTTCCCAGATAGGACTACAGATACCATGCAGGCTGTGTAGAAATCCTACTACACTTCCCCTATCAGGTCACTCCCTCACTCCTCTGAACAATATTTCACACTTTATTTTCTCATTTAAAACCTCGAACAGCCCTTCTCTTATCTCACTCTCAGCTGATGTCTTTGTTTCTCATTTCACTTAAGAAACAGAAGCAATCAGGAGTTCCCGTCGTGGCGCAGTGGTTAACGAATCCGACTAGGAACCATGAGGTTGCGGGTTCGGTCCCTGCCCTTGCTCAGTGGGTTAACGATCCGGCGTTGCCGTGAGCTGTGGTGAAGGTTGCAGACGTGGCTCGGATCCCGCGTTGCTGTGGCTCTGGCGTAGGCCGGTGGCTACAGCTCCGATTGGACCCCTAGCCTGGGAACCTCCATATGCCGTGGGAGCGGCCCAAGAAATAGCAACAACAACAAAAGACAAAAAGACAAAAAAAAAAAAAAAAAAGAAAAAAAGAAACAGAAGCAATCAAAAGAGAATTTTCTCATGTTCCCACTACCAAATCTGTATACAGATATGCACCTCTATAGTATTTACTGTTTCACCTGCAATAAGGCACAAGCTCTATGTCCAATTAAGCCAATAATACTGTTTATGCCCTGATTCCCATATGTGCTCCCATGCCAAAAGACTTGATAATGTTTGCTCTCCTGATTCATCAGAATAAATAACTCCCATTTGTATATAAACTTGTGGTTTATATCCTCTTAAAATTATTTTAGGGAGTTCCTGTTACGACTCACCAGGCTAAGGACCTGACATTGTCTCTGTGAGAATGCAGGTTTGATCCCTGGCCTTGCTCAATGGGTTAAGGATCCAGCGTTGCTGCAAACTGAAGTGTAGGTTCAGATCTGGTATTGCTCTGCCTGTGGCAAAGGCCTCAGCTGCAAGTCTCATTAAGTCCCTAGCTTGGGAACTTCCATATGCTGCAAGTGCATCCCTAAAAAGAAAAAAAAAAATTTATATATATATATATATATATATATATGAATCCCTCATATACCACCAATCCAACTCTAGCTGTCAACTTGTTTTATACTTTCTTTACAACAGAAGTTCTTTCAAAGGCAGCCTGCACTTCCTGTCTGCTTCCTCTCTTTCCATTCTCTCCTACATTTGCCTCAAGCAGGTTTTTGTCAAAAAACAATCCCGTGACACTGCTCTTGTTGAGGTTAGCAATGACCCCCAAATTTCTAATTCTGATATCAATTTTCAGACTTCATCTTACTCAATATATCATTAGTAGAATTTTTTTTTTTTTTCAATTGTTAGAACTGCACCCATGGCATATGGAAGTTCCCGGGCTAGGGGTTGAATATGAGCTGCCACTGCTGGCCTACACACAGCCACAGCAATGCCAGATCCGTGCCTCATCTGCAACCTACACGACAGCTCAGGGCAATGCCAGATGCTTAACCCATTGAGCAAAGCCAGGGATCAAACCCACATCCTCATGGGTACTAGCTGTGTTCATAACCAGCTTAGCCACAATGGGAACTTCTGTCAGTAGCATTCTAAACCACTGATTACCCCATGCATGAAAAACTTTGCCCATGACCTCCAATCCATACTCCTCGTTGATTCTCCAACCTCATAAATGCTATCTCCTTTTTGTCTTCCTATAATCTAAATGTTGAAGACCTTTATTCCCTCCTTGATAAATAGGCTAATGATTCCCAAATTCGTAGGTTCTATCCTAATCCCTAATGCCCCAGTTCCTTAATTAATATCACTAATCCCTAGCTTCCGCTTAACACCCTCCAAACCAAAATCTTTTTGCTCCCACAGGTCTGCTCCTTCTCCTATCTTTCTATCACAGTAAATAGAATCCCCATTCTTCCTGTTGTTCAGGCCCAAAACTTTGTGCAACAGTTCTTCTCTTTTTCTTGCCATCACATTTAATCCATCAGCTAATCCTATTGGCTCCTCTTTTAAATTATATCTATAACTAGACTATATACTTCTCCCCCCTCCTTCTCCATCAGTGCCATTCTGAACAATGCAACCTGCATCTCCAGCCTGGAATGTGGGTACTTCAGTAGCCTCCTAAATTACACTTCACCCTTGGGGTCTACGCACAACAACCATGATGAAATGATCCTCATGAAGAGGAGTCTAATCAATTTCTCCTCAGCTCAAATGCCTGTGATACACCTGATATATCTCATCAGAAAACTCACTGATGTACATAATATGTTCTGTAGCCAAATTGGTAGGTCTAAGTCATGGCAGTATGATTATCTCACCCTGCAACTTTGGTTAAGTTATTTAACATTTCTATGTCTCAGTTTTCCCAGGTGTCAAATGCTAAGCATGCACCAAATTTATAACATTATCATGAGAATTAGTTGAATTAAATCAGTTAAAGCCCTTAGGATGCTGTCTGGCATAGATGAAGTGCTACGTAAGTGCTAAGTGTTATTCCTTATGGTCTAGAGGACATGTAGGATCTCGTCCCCTAATTCCATTCAATCTTATCTTCTGTTCCTCTCTCCTTTAATTCATTGCTTCTCTCTTGATGGTGTCCTGCTGTTTATCAAGTATGCCAGCAAAACTCACTTGCAAATTTCTCTACCTAGAGGACTTTTGACTCATACACCTACATGGCAAACCATTGTATAATCTTTGGGTTTCTGCTCAGCTAATATTTTATGAGACTCCTTTGCTAATCCCCTTGTATAAAAGAGCACACCTTGTCACATTCCACCTCCATACACTCTGCCATTTTTATACGGTGTAGCGTCTCCCGAAAAAGCACGTTTCCCTCTGTTTGTTTGGACACTGTCTGTCTTCTAAGTTAGAGGCAATTCCATCACAGCAGAAAAAGTCTTTGTTCAATGCTATATGCCACAAACCCAGAAAGATGTCTGGCACATGATAAGGGCTCAACAAATACTTCTTAAACTTGTCTTTCAATAATCATTAGTAATTATAATTCATAGTGAGATGTTTTCTCTACTAGGTGACAATTCATTAACATGTAAAAAAATGTGCCTCATTAGCAGATATAATAACAAAGCCTGAACATAATTAACCAGCATCCATTGATCTTTTTAGGTCTCAAAAATAACACAACTAATTTAGCCACAAATTAATGAATTAGGTACTTTTAAGAATTTAATTTCTAGGATCCTTATTGTGATTAATATTCATTCAGGTCTGAGTTCTACAATAACTATAATTATAGTAATTTTGAGCCCATCATAATTGTAATAGCCATATGTCCATAAATACATTGTTAAAAATATAAATTATGTCTAGTTAATTCCACTTAAGAAGCTGAGGTGTATATAGACCATTTTTTTTAAATGCCACCAAAATAAAATACTGATTCTAAAACATTCTTCCCCTGCCAGCTAGAAAAAGTCACTACCCATTCTCATTCCCATTCAGTTTGTAGTTCTTTGTAGAGAAGACAAAAAATGTTTAATATTGTAGCTCTTTAAAAGAACTCAAAGAATATTTACTGCTAAGTATCTTAAGAGATTTTTTTAAATGACAAACCTTCGACTATCCCACTGAAATCAGCAGTGTCCCAATCTACACTTCATAAAAGAAAGAAAGAGAAAGAAAGAAAGAAAGAAAGAAAGAAAGGAAGAAAGAAAGAAAGAAGGAAGGAAGGAAGGAAGGAAGGAAAGAAAGAAAGAAAGAAAGAAAGAAAGAAAGAAAGAAAGAAAGAAAGAAAGAAAGAAAGGGAAAGAAAGAAAGAAGAAAAGAAAGAAAGAAAGAAAGAAAGAAAGAAAGAAAGAAAGAAAGAAAGAAAGAAAGAAAGAAAGAAAGAAAGAAAGAAAGAAGGAAAGAAAGAAAGAAAGGGGGAAAGGGGGAAAGGGGAAGAAAGAAAGGGAGGATGGGAGGGAAGGGAACTTTGCTCAGAAAACTTAATTCCAAAATACTACGGGACCTCCTCCACAACTGTCTTGCTATCTACTCTCTTTCTTCCATCATGTCTTCATTCTATTAACTGAGGAAAAAGTGGATAGAAATCTCGGGCTACTTGTTAAGAAATTTCATATCTCAGAATAAACTGAACCAACAATTATTTTAACATTGAGCTTTGAAGATTCCAAGTTAACGTAAATTTTACTCTTCAGCACTTCATTCCTACCCGTTCCCATGTGAGAAAGAAGCAGTAGGACTCTAAAGCAAATAAAGAATACGGAAGAACAAAGTGAAAATTAAGGAGGCAATATTAGAGAAGATAGTTCAGAAAACACACATCTCTTTAAGTGGTTTAAGCAGCAAAAACTTTAATCCAAAAGAATAAGTATTTGGAAGGGCGAGCAGAGAAACCTCAATGCTTTGGAAGGGCTAGTAGAGAATTATTGGAAGCACCAGAACACCTGTGAAGTTATTGCCTCTGACACAATTAGAACCACAGGGAATCAGGAAGCCACCACGGGGAATACTGAGTTCAAGAACACACCACAGAGACAGGATCTAAAAAGCAGTGTGCTGGGAAATGCATGACTATCAGTTAGGTCCTCCCCACACCAGTTTAAAGTGTCTGTCAATTACCGTTGTGAAAACCACCCCATCAGGGCTATTTCTAGCACCAAGGTGAGTTCACTAAATGGGAGCTATGAAGACATAAGCACACCATTACCTAGTTTTCCCACCATGCAGGTGCAGTCAATGTAAATAAGTTCAAGAGCACTGAAAATAGAAAGAGGCAGTGATTAGGAAGTGATGATTTTTGAGTATTTATTACCTTGATGTTTAACATAATATATTTACTTATAAATTTGTATGATGTAAATTTTAATAATGACTATGTTTAAAAACCAGCTTGCAAAATTCTTAAAAGTTTAACAGTGGGTTCTCACAAACTGATACAAGTCAACTCCAGCACATGACCATATGCAAGGATCAAGAAGCTTGGAATCATGAGGCTGCATCACCACTCTGTCGCCACGGCTGAGTACGTTTAAACGGAAAACACTCGAAAGTCTACTTCAGGTTGCCAAGTTATTTTTAAACGAAAATATCTCCTTGATGCAATTTTCACAACCTCCCCTTTCGCTTCCACAGCTATCAAAGAGGGCATGGTTTTTAAAAGTTTTTATTTCTAAGTCAATAATGGTTATCAACTGACTCAGCACCACCAACTCCCTGGTTTCTAAAATGCTCCCATTGGTAGGACCAATATGTTGAGAACTGATGATGATAACAAGAAAGTAAAAGTATGTGAAGGAACTGACAGGTTTACAGTCAAAATCAACATTGTGCCAAACACTGACTTGTATAGATAGTTGAATAGTGGAAATTAATAGCTATAGTGATGAAACTCTCCTGAACGTAGTAATACTCTCTTTCATTACGATTCGTTTTCCCACACAAGTGATAGCTTATAGGTCATTGATGCCATTAGTAAAAAAAAAAAAATGATTGACACTGTCTTGATCTTCCAGAAGCTATGCGAATATTTTCAATGCCCCAGTAGTGCCTTTCTGATCTGATAAGTAGCTCAACAATACTACCATTATCCAGTAATGTGTTTCTCATAAATAAATCCCAGACAGGTAGACAGTAAGGAATATAGAAAACCAACACTAGACAAATAAGAGTGTTAACAAAAGACATTGAGGGCACAGGTGGCCATATCATGCTTCTCCCCTTGATCAAGTGGGTATTTTAGAAACATCCAAAAGTCCATTAAATCTGATACATAAAGCACAAAACAAAAATCTCAGTTATATTTGTCTGAAAGTGTTAAAATTACAAACTGATCACCAGGCTATAAAATAAACAAAGATGGGGAATAACCATCTCATTTGGGACTATGCCTATCTTGTTAAAAGTTCTGGACACCCAATTCCTATAACCATCACTTCAAGAAGTTTTAGTAAGTATATAGATATTATATACTATCCTTTCTAGGGAGCGGCCCTGGAAAAGGCAAAAAGACAAAAAATCAACAACAAAAAAAAAACAAAGACGATTTGACTTCTAATGAGGACCTTAAAAAAATTCATAAGAATTTGAGAAATGGAAGAGTATGTACCATGAATCTTGATTAAAAGCCGCATAAATTGACCATGTAACCTGAAACAGAAAGTTAATTATTGCCAAGTTACTGGGAGAATCAATAGAGTCAATAGAAAGTTGAAAGACTCGGCTCAGAAAATAGAAAAGAGAAAACGCAAATTTAGAAAATGGGAAGGAATCTTGCTAGACAGAAGGAAAAATCTAGCTAGAAACTCTATGAACCACATGCTGTAGCCATTAAACCCATTGCCACATTGACAGTGACAACATCAGTGTAAGTGATAGAGTTTGATCCTTGCATCACGCAGCAGAGTCGACATCCTGAAAGATATCAAATGAAGGATCAGAAGCAGGAAAACTTAGAACATCTAGGGCAACAGTGAATTATTTATCAGAAAGTTCAGTTGTAAAGGATAACCTTATTTTCTGTGTCATATCTTTCTTTTAGCCATAGAAAGTCACATTCTCCTGGCAAAATCTGCAGTGCATCGTAGAAAATTCTCAGTGGAATGCTGATGGCTGATAAAGGGCTTGGCAGTGGGACAGGTGTCATTCTTAAATACCATGGCTGACCAGACCACATGTTTTCATCTTTGTGGGAGGTAAGTGGACAGACACAATAGGAACAATCCAACCAAGCATGTGTACAGAGTGATTACATCAGAGAATCCAGTTAAGTCAGAGTAAATAATAATCATCACAAAAAGTTTAAATTATGCTGAAACCTTTCCAGGAAAGTAAAGGTGATCAAAAGGTTTTACAATGGAAAAGGGGATGTTTCAAATACAAAGCAAAGAAAGTGATTAAATATATCTAGTCCTCAGCAAGTAGAAGGAAAAGATTTTAATGATCAATCAGAAATAAATTAGAAAATTTTTTTCGATGTGTTTTCATGCCAAGAAAATATTTAGCATTTTGTGCTGTGGATTTGCCATAAAAAAAGCTAACTAGTAATTCAAAATAAAAAAAAATGTTAATAACAAATAATAATACTCAAAAGTTTGCTATTCACTGAACTAGTAGTTCTGTTTTTGTCTGAGTTTAGTGTTAGAGTATGCAGTGTACTAGGAAAACATGGCCTTATCAATAGATGGAATATTATATAATCACAATTAATATTACCACCTTATGGAGTAAAATCGCCTTTCAAAGAAATTTCCTACTCAATTTTACAACTCTCAAAGTGCATATGAAAATTTCTCCATGTGGCTGTTCAGTATTAATTGAAACTACTTAAAGTCGTTGTCTTCAACCAGTCATGCAAATTCAGCACATAAAAGGTGCTATTCAAACTAGAATTTGAGCTGGAAAATGATTAGTAATCTTCATATCAAACTGCCAAATTTCAGAGTTTCCTGATGGCACAAAGGTCTAAGGATTTGGCATTGTCATTGCTGTGGCTCAAGTTCAATCCCTGGTCCAGGAACTTCTCTGTGCCTTGGGGGGGGGGCGCAAAAAATTTTTTAATTGCCAACGTCTAAGAGCATTTATAACTAAAACTTTGGTTTTAGTTCAATTTAATGAAAGACATGGATCTTTGATGTCATGATACAGTACTTTAAGTTTTCCGAGTAGAAAGAATGAAATTGGTCTGATGATATTTGAAACTATTTAGAAGGGTCCTACTTAGTAAGGGAATAGGCAACGGCTAAAATCTGTAAAGATTAAGGATGCTAGAATAGCCTGGTCAAATGGCAAGTCTCTAATTTGGGAGACAGAATTATTCCATTTGGAGAACAGCACTAGAAAGAGGTGACATTTGACCGGCATATTAAATAAACACTACATTTATTTATTAAATCTTTTTTGACTTTTTAGGGCCACACCCAATGCGTATTGGAGGGTCCCAGGCCAGGGGTTGAATCGGAGCTGCAGCCGCTGGCCTACACCACAGCCATAGCAATGCCAGATCCAAGCTGCATCTGCGACCTCCACAACAGCTCACAGCAACACCAGATCCTTAACCCACTGAGCAAAGACAGGGATCGAACCTGAGTCCTCATGGATGCTAGTCAGAATTGTTTCTGCTAAGCCACGATGCAAACTCCTATATTTATTTTTAAAAGACATTTCTTGGAGTTCCCATCGTGGCTCAGTGGCAATAAACCCAACTAGTATCCATGAGGACATGGGTTCAATCCCTGGCCCCACTCAGTGGATTAAGGATTCAATGTTGCCATGAGCTGTGGTATAGGTCACAGACGCAGCTCGGATCCCATGTTTCTGCGGCCGACAGCTCCAGCTGCAATTTGACCCCTAGCCTGGGAATCTCCATATGCCACAGGTGTGGCCCTAAAACCTAAAAAGAAAAAAAGAAAAAAGAAAAAAAGAGCAAAGCACTGGAAAGCATCTGGGAAACATTTTTCTATACTGCTCCCATTATTTTTCCTGTTTTTAAGCAAGAATCCAAGCTATTTTGTCACATTGAAGATTAAAATTATCTAAAACAAAAACAAAAATAAAAAAGATGGTCGCCCAACTTTTTGGAAAGTTTTGGTCAGGAAGACAATGCCTGGGCCATGACGGTCCTCTGGGTCTCAGTGAGGATGATGCTCAGGGTGCTGAGAGTTCAGGTAGCACCTGCTCCTCATGGCTACCTACCTATTCCTTGGCAACACAGCCTGGAGACAGGGAATCTGTTGCCCTCACGCCTTTGGTAACTGGCTCTGCCTTTGGTGTTCTTCCTGCCACTTGCTTACAACAATTCATCTAACTGGTAGTTATTTCACTTCCCTAGCATAGGTTAAAAGATGCAAAGATGGCCAAGAAGATGGCTCACTGTCATGTATATACATGTGAAAGTCTCATAAAGTCTCATGAATTAGGATCACTCACAAATCTAAGAGGTAATGATAAAGGCAACTAACGTCTACTGATAATTGCTAGTTGCAAGGGACTATGCGTAATGTTTCATGTGATTGCCCCCATGAAAACTGTATTCTGTAGAAAAGAAAAGTGAGTTAGACAGACATTAAGTTTTTGCCTGTAGTCATACAGATGGTAATTAGAAGCTCCAGGGTAGGAATCTGGAAGTTGGGCTGTGGAGTTGGAGCTCTTAACTATTGCACTAAGTAGCAGTTTATTCTCATAGGCCATTTTCTATGTGTCAGGAACTATGCAAACCTGTTACTGTATTTTATCTTTATTATCATTCCCATTTTCCAGGTGATAAAACAGAGGCTTCAAGAAGCAAAGTAAATTCTTCACTTAGCATTCAATTGGATAGTGGTGGATCCTAGATAAAATCTATTTTTGTTTGTTTCTCCATCTCAGTATCCACCCAAGCATGCATGCACTCTGCCACATTGCTTCTCATTGGAGAGCAGCACCACAAAGTAACAAAAAGAAAATAATCTTGGCCATTTTTGGTTCAAATAGGAAACTGAGTCTCAAAATGAATAGGGACCTATTCAGGAAAACAGAACTATTTATTGAAGAGTCGTGATAAAGCCTTTCAGACAATTTATCCAGAGATCATCCAAGCGGGCTAATTTTCCTCTCTTAAAAGTATGCCCTCTGACCTTTTCCCATTAGGTTATGTCTGCTATGAGGCATACTCACCTTAGAATTACATGCTGTTATTTACGGTAACCGTTGTTCTTTGGCATTTAAGGAGAAATTTTCTTTCTAAGGAGCAGTTGCAGGTTTTCAATGGCGTTTTTTTAATCATCTGAAACAAAGAATTAAAAACACTTGAGCGGGAAGAGAGTTCATTTTCTTCTCAGACCTAGGATCAACTTCTACATCTAATTTTAAAAGATGGACTCTGTCAACTTACTTAATTCACCCTCTAATCAAGCCAATAGATTCCCGGAAAACGTTTGGACAGATTTATGTACACGTAAGTTCATGCCAAAGATTTAATGCCACATCAAGGTCTGTTCCGTATGAGATTTCTGAAGGGAACTTTCCCTGAGCATATTTGCAAGCATCTTTGATTGAAAGCACTGGAAGGTGAAAATCTGTCCCTCAAGTACTCTCTTATTTTTACAGCGTAGTTTAGTTTGCAAAGCCACAAGAGAAGTTTTTGGCAGAGTCGAATTATGTGTGTGTTGAATTTTTTTTCTTCAACCAACTGGGAGTGAAACCGGCACAAGGTTAGATGGCAGTCAGGGATCTCAGACCCAGAGAGAGCCATGGAGATGGCACAGTGCTTTTAGGGCAGGACGGAAAGACAGCAAAAATATACACGTAATGTGTACAATAAAATAAAATCAAGGACGGATAATATGGTCCCCAGTAATGACACTTTTTTCCCTAATTTCTTGGTGTGAGTCAGTTCATAGACTTGGAACCTACTGACTGGGAAAGAAACCAGCTATTCAAAAGGAAGCTCTGTGTAATAAATCCAGTAATGTTTCCCCCATACATTCCCAAAAGGGATATTTGGCCTTTTAGTCAGATATTCATACTGGGAAAATATGAATACTCAAATAGCTCCAGGAATGTTGAACACAGGAATCAAAAACCAGAAGCACCATCATAGTCTGTGTTAGAGAAGGGACATGGGCAGAGCAGGTAATAAATGTCGTCCTGGCTTGGATCCAGCTCATAGTGGGTCAAAAAAGTTTGAAATGACAAACTTGTACTTGTCAAAATTCTCATATTGGCTCCTCAGCATATAGTACAAGAGCTATCATACCGATGGAAGCCAAGTGGAACCTCTGAAAATTTCCCTTCTGCCCAAGAAGCTAATTACAAACAGTACTGTACCCTTGTGGTAAGAACACAGATTGCTATCACCCTAAAATACTTAAAGAATATAGGAGGTCCTTATCTTATTACCATATAATCAACCCGTCTGGCTCCTACCAAAACTGTATGAATCGTGGCAGATGACAAATGGATTGTTACTAACTTTTCCAAGTAGTAATCCCATTGAACTTGCTGTACTGGGTGTGGGTGTACCAGGTATAAGGAAATTAACACAGCCTCAAGCAAGTGGTTCTGAGCTATTGATTTGGTGAATACATTCTTTTCCATCAAGCTCTGCTCTAGAAGCTGAAGGATATGAACCATATCCATGAGTTCCCGTATCCAATAACTACTTTTTGGATTTTGCCATTGGGAATCCCTAAGAAAAATCAGAAGGGATTGGATGCCTGCTTGTAAAGCTACCTTGAGCTGGTTGTATTTCTTGACTGAAGGTTACTAATCTTCTAAACAATTCAGTGTCTCCAGGTTCCAATATCCCCAACCTGGCTTTATTACTGTATGCCTAAAATGTTAATAGCCTGACTACCACTAAGCACCAGGTTATAGTTCTAATCCCAAACCTTTGTATCTAGTTCCTGAATAATGAAACTTTCCTTAATTATCTTATTTTGAGTATGCCATCTCTTTCCTTGGAACTCTGACTGTTTTATATAATGGCCGTCAAATTCTTTGGAGATGTTGAGAGGGAAAGGGAATTGTGAAGACAAAAATTATTCTAAATGGTTCTTGACTTAATTTTCTTCTCGATAACTTCTGAAGACATTTTAAGAATTTTACCAGCATCTAATGAATGACCTTATATGTTATTGTATTAAGATAGAGATTCTCAATATGAGGTCTCTGAACAAGTAACATCAACAACACTTGGCAACTTGTTAGAAATGTAATTTCTTGGGCTCCATCTGAGACCCACTCCGTCCCAGACACCCTGGGAGTGGGACCCAGCTCTCTGTCTTTTAACAAGTCTTCTAGGTGATTTTGATGCATGCTACAGTCTGAGAACAACTACATTAAGGTGCATCATGCTCCTACCTTTCTAAAATAAAGAAAATACTAATCTAGGTAATCAAACACATTGGAGAATTTTATTTGTTTAAACTAAATACACTATGTTAAGACATGAAATATTTACATGATTGTACCCATTGCCAAGCTTCAGTAGTTTTTCTTAATCAGAAAGTGCATAGAATGTTTTGCTCTTCTGTGCCAAGTCCATCATAATTTTCAGCTCTAGAAGCCATATAAGCCAAAAGAAATTGTCTGGGTAACAAATATAATTACTTATAGATCAGAATTTTTCCTAAATATTTTCTACAGAATGATACTGCCACTAACCATGAATGAGAAATATTGGGAAACTTGCTGTGGTGAACCCCAGGTCAAATAATTTAAGAAAACTTTTAGCTTAACAGTATTAAATACATTTATTTAAATGTAACTATTCCAAGATATTAACATGTAATCGTGCTTTAAAAAAATCCCCATAATTTTTGGCTTTTTTTTTTTTCTTTTTCTTTTGTCTTTTTAGGGCTGCACCTGTGACATACAGAGGTTTCCAGGCTAGGGCTTGAATCGGAGCTGTAGTGGCCCGGCCACAGCATACAGAGTTTGAGCTGTGTCTGCAACCTACACCACAGCTCATGGCAACTCTGGATCCTTAACCCACTGAGAAAGGCCAGGGATCAAACACACGTCCTCATGGATACTAGTCAGGTTCATTACAACTGAGGCTCAATGGGAACTCCCACTGCTTTATTTTCAAGATAGTCTTTCCAAGAAATTTTCCTTCTTAGAAAATTACATAGTAAGTACCTATGGAAATTTTTTTAAATAAAACAAAAAAAATTAAAATTTAAAAACTTTGTTGCAGATACCATGCTAAATTTGCACAAATGAACCTTTCCACAGAAAAGAAAATCATGGACTTGGAGAATAGACTTGTGGTTGCCAAGGGGGAGGGGGATGGGGTGGGATGGATTGGGACCTTGGGGTTAATAGATGCAAACTATTGCCTTTGGAATGGATTAGCAATGAGATCCTTCTGTGTTGCACTGGGAACTATGTCTAGTCACTTATGATGGAGCATGTTAATAGGAGAAAAAAGAATGTATACATGTATGTATAAGTGGGTCACCACATTGTACAGCAGGAAAAATTTGTATTGGGGAAATAAAAAGAAAAAATTTTTAAAATAAAAAAATCATTTAAATTAATGTGCACAATATACATCAGTTGATGCACAAGAAAGTTCAGAATTTGTGAAAAATATTAATTCAAAGAAAGTTATAAACACTTATTTTAAATTAGGATATATATATGAATGTATGAGTATGTACAATGAAAACATTATTTTATTCTGTAAACATGTATCCTTGTCTAGATATATAACTCTCTTGGAAAGAGCATGAATAATCCACATTTTAGGCTTGTCATTGTCATTGTAATGGTTTAGTGTCCTGACTATAATGCAAGAGTAAACAACAAGACATACAGAATCAGCTCAGAAGTAATTTTCATATCCCTAAGATTAATAGTCCTGCCAGAATAAAATAAGCAGTTAAAAAGACTACGTGAATCCATTCTACAAGTGAGCAATCTACGATGGTTTGAGACACAGGTAGGATTCGTGCAGTATCTATTAGCTAACATAAATCCAGGGGACCTAATCTAAAAGGCCATATATTCTGGGAGTATGAACTTGCAGTTGATAAATAGGAATTATAAATGAGAGCTCTATTATCTCCTTGCTGTCCTGAAAAGAACCATCCAATATCAGTCTTACTCCCAGATGTCTGCTGGATGTGCAACCTCAGCTACACTGGGCATGCAACTCCATATTTCTTGGGAAGATAACTCAGATGCTTGAAATGATATTAATGTTTCTTTATGGGCAAATACTTTTCCTTGGTGAGCAAAATATTTAATTTTAAATGGGTTGTGGACAGAAGCAATGGATCCTAGAGTTTTAATTTCTTATGTTAAGCTTAAGAACAATTTGTGTGTCTGTATATTTAGATACATAAGATTATAAATACTGTTCTTTAATAGAAAAATACTTATTAGAGTACTTAATAGCTTAACTTTATGGTTATAATGAAAATATTTAAGTAAATAATGAAAGTTTTGAATTTAATGAGAAAAGTTAAAAGGACTAAATTTGATGACAGCATTGAATATAAAAATTATCACATTTGTAAGTTTAATAAGATTTATAAGACTCAAATACTTAGAAAGATTTTATTTGTTAGGCAGTCGATTCACTTAAGGAAAACATTTATTATGTTAAATTTATAAAGGCAATTTAAAATTTTAAGAAAATTTGTTATAAAGGTTGACAAAGATAATTATTAATATTTGATAGATTTATTAAAAATAATGGTTATATTTATAAGTGAAAACTAGAAGCTTACAGATTAATGGGTTTTTAATTTTAATATGAAGGAAAAATTAATTTCAAATGCTAAAGTAGCTACAGCTTTTATTTTCTGTGGACAAAAATCCACTCTCAAACACCAAAAAAACAAAAACAACAAAACCTTCCCAATTTGTTATAATAAATGTAAGATTTGGCAAACTTTGTAATATATTCTAATTATAGTCCTAAGATGCTTATGAATTTTTCTCATTATTAGTACCACATTTAGTACTCAGAATTCTTGATTCTTGACCAGCAATTGTTAAGCTGTAACCAGTCAAATTACTTATATCTTACAATTTTTAACTTGAAGAACAATTGAGCATATAGTCCATAATCTGTGATAAAAACTATAGATGCTTTCCTATACATAACTTTTATGTCAGAACAGAAGGAAAAATAAGTATTAAAAATAATAACCCAGTAATATTTATTACGGGTTGCCTTCTAGGGGAGAAGCAGTATTACCAGGGTAACTAGTTGTTCAAGAAAACACCTACATGGGTAGTAGTGCCATCAACAAATAAGTCCTTTCCTATCCTTTTCTCAACATCACTCAAATATCTAATCATCTACGAAGCACAAACCAAAACCTCAATGAGATTTTACTGCATACTTGCTGGAATGACTAATATCAAAAAGACAAGAGATGGGAGTTTCAGTTGTGGCTTAGCAGTAAGGAATCTGACTAGTATCCATAGGACACAGGTTCTATCCCTGGCCTCACTCAGTGCGTTAAGGATCCGGCATTGCCACGAGCTGTGTTGTAGGTCGCAGACATGACTTGGATCCTTTTTGCTGTATTTGTGGGGTAGGCCAGCAGCTGCAGCTCCAATTCGACCCCTGGCCTGGGAACTTTCATATGCTATGAGTGTGGCCCTAAAAAGACCAAAAAAAAAAAAAGGCAAGAGACAAATAATCATGGAATATGTGGTTAAGGAAAAACCTGTGCACCTCTGGTTGGAATATAAACTGGCAAACCACTTGGAAAACTATATGAAGTTTCCTCAGAAAATTAAATAGAACTATCATGTGATCCAGCAATCTCACTTCTGGGTGCATATGGAAGGAAATAAAATCACTATCTCACTGTCCCAAAGAGAGATCTGAGCCCTTGTGTTGATTGTAGCAGATTCACAATAAGCAAGATGTGGAGACAACCTAAGTTTTCATTAAAAATGAATGCATAAAGATGCACATCCCATTTACAATGGAATATTATTTAGTCATAAAATGAAGGAAATGCTGCCATTTGCAACAACATCAATATAACGTGAATGTATTGTGCTAGGTGAAATAAGCCAAAGAAAGAAAGACAAATACTTTATGATCTCACGAATATGTGAAATTGTTAAAAAGCTGAACTCACAGAAACAAAGAATAGAGTGGTGGTTTTCTGTGGAGAACATAGAGAGACACTGGTCAAAGGGCAGACATTTCCAGTGATAAGCTCTGGGGATGTAATGTACATAGTTATTGATATCGCATTATGTATGCGAAGTTACCAAGAGAGTAGATTTTAAACTTTCCCACTGCCAAAAAAAAAAAAAAAAAAAAAAATAGTAGTTATATGAGGTAATGGAGGTGTTAACTAATGTTTTGTGGCTGTCATTTCTCAATAGATATGTAGATCAAATCAACTCATTGTACACTTTAAACTCACGTGATGTTATCATGTTGATTACAGCTCAATAAAGCTTTGGGGAAGGGGGGAAACACCTAGCTGGATTGCTGCTTAATTTCACAAAATGATTTATTATCCCATTCCATCTCCTACCAAGTGCAGAAGGGACAAGTAGCAGTAGACATCAACAAATTATTGTGAATGGCAAATATCAGATATTTGGAGGATTAGGAAAAAAAAAGGATAAAGAAAAGGAAGATCAAATAAACATGGCATCAGGAAGAGCTGTGAAGAAAGTATCTGTGAAAAAATTCACCTGTGACAGGGTTGGATGAGTGGCTATAGCAGATACGGCCATGAGGCCAAAGGACTGAGTTGCTTGATGATCCAATTTTAATTGATGACCTGTTCTATGTTGTGCTAAAATTCACATTGTCCAAATTAGTTTAGTCAATGCCTCTGGTGTATGAAGGAAAGGGGAAGATTTCTATGCATAGGGATATAAAAGCAGAGAGAAGAAAACAACCAAAGAATGCAGCATTGAGAATTCAGGGGGAAAATTAATTAGATTCTAATATTGCAAGATATTACAATCCATGCAAGATATTGGGGAGGTGGCTATACTTTCCATAAGAAGTGGAGTAGGAACCCAAAGCAGTTTGCATTTAAAGACCAGAGGGACAACAGAAAATTGAAGGACTTAAGGGCAGTCAGGTGACAAACACAAGAATTAATTTTACATGTAATGAAACATAAATGGTGTCCAATGGACCCGTCCTCGCCAAGGGATTGATGAGAATACTTACCTAGTGTGTCTGAGAGACTACCTGTACTGGCTCAAGCTGCCATATTTTCACATTCTGGTCCCGGCCCTTTATAAACTCTCTCCTCAGAGCCTGTGACATTTACTGTGGTCAGATACCTACCTTGAAAAATCACCCAGGAAGCACTTCGGCTCACTTTCTCATCTGTGTTCCTTGTGCATATGTAGTGACCATGGCTCTCCCCTTGATTCGGCAATTGGCTTATACCCCCTTCCTGAGGCAGCTCTTTGCTCTGCCTGTTGCACTTAACATTGAAACATTTAATTTCAGTGTTATCTGCGACTTCAGATAGAAATACTCAACGTTAAAAAGCTGTCCTCACGTCCCAGTTCTTGCCTTCTTTCATCCCACTGAAGGACGAGGATAAAGGTATTATTTCCATGTTTCAAGAGACCTTTCTTTGTGTTGCTTGTGGCTCTTTGTCTTTGCCTTCTCCTCAGATATCTACCCATTAAAGCATGTCATAGAGCTTACTTTCTTTTTTTTTTTTTTCTTTCTAAGGCCAGACCTGCAGTGTATGGAAGTTTCTGGGCTGGGAGTCAAATCAGAGCTGCAGCTTTGCGCAATGCCAGATCCTTAACTTACTAGCAAGGCCAGGGCTTGAACTCACAGACACTGTGTTGGGTTCTTAACCCACTGAACCACAATGAGAACTCCAGAGCTTACTTGTTTTAATATATTTTTTGCTTACATCATGTTTGTAACTATAACTATAAACTCAGGGTAGAATTAGTCAGACTGAGGGACTGAATTCTCAAAAATGCGTAAAAGTATTTGTTACGTATCTTCGAGGTTTGTAGAAAGCCAGAATTTTATTTATTTATTTATTGTCTTTTTGCCATTTCTTGTGCTGCTCCCGTGGCATATGGAGGATACCAGGCTAGGGGTTGAATCAGATCTGTAGCCATCGGCCTACGCCAGAGCCACAGCAATGCTAGGGGTTGAATCAGATCTGTAGCCATCGGCCTACGCCAGAGCCACAGCAATGCGGGATTGAGCCACGTCTGTGACCCACACCAGAGCTCACAGCAACGCCGGATCCTTAACCCACTGAGCAAGGCCAGGGATCAAACCCACAACCTCATGGTTCCTAGTCGGATTCACTAACCATGGAGCCACGACGGGAACTCCCCGAAAGCAAAAATTTTAAATGCTCTCTAGTCAGAAGCCTCTAGCTAGGAAGGAGTAGGTTGGAGGAGTTAGTCATTCATAGGCCAAAGCCAAGTTTTCCAACCTTAACTCTTCTCCAGTCAAGTCCCCCCAAGCTCAAGATCATTAATATTCATCTTCCAGCTGAGACGCTTTGGAAAAAAATGCAAGGCAAATTGGCAGGGTTTCTTATTTAAAAACAAGGGCAAAAATAGAGAATGTCATTAAAATAAAAACTCCTATAGAATTGCATGGGCTAGCAACTAACCCTTTAATTAAAAAAAAAATTCTGAATTGTAAGAGTAATCATTAATTGGTATCTTGCTCCCTTTTTTATGACTTCAACTAGCTGTGGAAGGAGGTGGAGATGACCTTGTAGGTTAAGTTCTTATTGAGAAGGAATCACAGATGGAGGGAGAGCCCCTCCCACTTCCTTCATTCTCAGGGAACATAAAACCAACAGTCTTTCCCTGGTGGAATGAAGCCTCTTATTTAATTAGAATAACAGCCCTCTTACAAGTATAGTCTCTACTCCCTCTTCTGGAAGAATTTTCTTAAGCTATTTCAAATAATTTAACAAATCATTTGCTGGTTTAAATGAATTTAAGAGAGCATATTGAATGAGCTTACATCAACTGCATGAGAAATACTGTCTTGCCAAAAGAACCTGAAAAATAGGGATAGATTTCTCCCTCAGTGACTGACTCTAATCGAAGCAAATTCCTGCATCCAAGACTCTCAGTTATGCGATGATTAAATATCTCTGGATGCCCCCTGACTACTTATCCTTAGTGTTAGGGCCTTTCATTTCATTCCAGGAAGAGAAAGATCCCCAATGTCCTTTACACTCACCTAAAAGAAATTATGAGAACCAATAGAACAATGCTCATAGCTTTCTCTTCATCTGCTTTGCTTTATTTCCAGTTCCCACAGGTAAGAGATATCTTAGGTATTATGTAATCTCCACTTCTTTCTAGGAGAAGCAAAAAAAAAATGCATGTATATCTACTATATGACACACAAAATCCTAAGCACTTTTACATACATTGTCTTAAAATTATTTTAACTTCTCTGTAAGGTTTTTTTTACAGGTTATGAAACCAATGTTTAATTAAACAATTACTTGCCTAATAACTTTAAATGGAGTATAACCTATAAAAATATTGAATCACTGTTGTACATCTGAAATTAATATAATCTTGTAAATCAACTATACTAAATTAAGAAAAGAATTATTTGCCAAAGGTCAAGTGAATACAGGACTGAATTAGGATTTAGAACTTGATCTTTCCTTGGATAATGTGATAGATTATTGAATAGGGATTTTCTTGAGAAAAACAAGATAATGTTTTTATTTTACACTGAAGCACACAGAAAGTAATCAGTTAATGGTTGTGTGATAAACCTCAAGTCATTGCTTTCTTCGTCCCCCTTAGCCACCTCCTCTCACCCCTAATCTGTTTTCTGCCACCCATTGGCAATTCTGTATAGAGTGTTATAGCGTGTAGCTTGAAGCTTTATAAAGAATACTAAGTAGCATATTTCAAGAAATGCTAGATTTAACTTGGAGTAGATAAATCCCTGAAGACTCCATATATCACTTAAGTTGTCATGAGAAGTGACAAGTGACAATCGAGAGCATACCATTTAGGGGAAAGTCAGATACAATGGCTGGCAGTAGAGTTTAGTAACAATTGTCTACCCTGATAAGATCTTTATCCACTGTCTTTATCTTCATTGACTACTTATCAATAAACATTGATTACCAAATGCTAATAGAGTTGAATACCTGAAGATGCTTGTCATTGGGATTAGGTGATACTATAAGTAATGACATTATATAAATATTTGAAAATGCATTCCTAGAGCTGAAGTAGCATCATTATTTCTAGATATTATTTTCTCCTTTACTTTCCTCTCTTTCCTAGAAGGGTAATCAAATTATCTCATGGAATAAGCAGAAACAAATCCAATTACAGCTAAGCAAGCAATGCACAAAAATTTAAGTATTCTTCCACCCTTGTATTGCCTATATAGATATGTGTGGTTTCTCTTAGTTAATTGAAAGCACAGGGTCAGCCCACTTGATGCCAAATTGTAGAGCTTTCCACAATAGCTTTTGGCAGCAATTTCCAAGAATTCGCACTGGAAAATGTATAATTCACTCTAGCTGTGTACATTTGTTGGATAATTGTTCTCTCACAGTATTCTTTTGGATTGAGCAGTGAGGGCAAGGAGAGGTTTCCCAAATATACATTTTGGTGAGAATATTTTGCATCTTTCTAAATTTCACATTAAATGGATGAAGACTTTAAGAAGTTAGTAGCCTAGTTATATAATCTGTAGATATTTCTGGTATTCAGAAAATGAATCATTTTTCACTGAAAGGAGATAAGGAAACTTTTTGGAGTACTTTTGCTTTCTTAAGAAAAGAATGCGCTTTTAACAAAGCCCTCAGACCACACTGATTACACCTAGACAATAAGGTTTCCCCACCCCTAGGTGCCACCACTAGTGTTTCTGCTAAATATAAAAGAGAAAATTGACTATATCTTTTCCAAGGCAATTGGCAATAGGGCTATAGTTACCTTTTATTTCTTTTCATTTTCAAAATAGCCAGAACCAAAGGAACAGCCTGACCAGTTAACCTGCCTGCACAATTACAGGGCAATGGTGATCACATGCCTTTGGGGCTGACTCTGCCTCCCCAACTCCATTCAGCAAAGGTAACATCCTGAAAGGGAATTGACACATAGACAACTGCAGTCATTATAAGACAAATGCAGTTATCAGGAATTGGAAACACTTTTGCTGTCAGCTTCCTGGCTCAGCATGTTCTCAGGCTTATGATTATCTCACAGCTGCAAACCTTGGAGGATGCTGCTCTTCAGTTAATGCTCAGCTAGGGTTTCTTCTCCAGAGTACCAAAGACTGGATGCCAGGTAAATTTCTCCTTTATGGTCCTCTCAGTCCATCCAAATTAAAGGAGAAAAAAATGGAAAATGCCATCACATTAATTGACGTCATTCTGTAAACTGTCCCCCTCACACACGTGCACAGAATATCTAAGGACAATGAGAACCAAAATGATTAAACATCTACTAAAAGGTCCAACATTACTTTGCAAGTTACCTCATTTAATCCCCATGCAATTTTTTAGAAATTATGTTATGATATCAATCTTTCAAGTAAAAAAGTTGATAATTTGACAAATTAAAAAAAAAACTTCAACGTTCTTTGCTGGTAAATAGGAGAGTTTGGGGGCTGATGTTTATTTCACATTTTTAGGGTGCTTCTACTGGACACCTATTTCATTAATTCACTGGCAAAAAGTCTTCTCTCATCTTTGTTATAAAAAGATTAATCAGCAATGACTTCTATGTGCCAGGCTCTATTCTAGGTACTGAAGCTATAGATCCTGAAGTCATGGAACTTATATTCTACTGGCGAGAGAATCAATATACAAACATGATGAGTAAATATTGATCTATCATGTATTAGATAAAAGACAGGGGAAAGAAAAAAATCATAGTAGGACCGAGAAAACTGAAATGTTGATGGAGGTGAGGGAGTGTGGTGTTTGCTTGTTCAATTGCAGTGGCAAGAAAGGTTTTCCTTAGGAATGTATTATCCGAGGGAAGGACTAACAGAGATGAAGGTATCAGCCAAACAGATAATTGAGAAGCATTATTACAAGCAGAGGGAACAGTAAGTGATGAGACCTGTTGGTCAACTCAGGTCCCAAAGTCAGTGGTGCCGCAGATTTAAGAAAGAAGAGACAAAGAAATAGAATGGGGATCAAGGGGCTACCGCCTTCAAGAGGCAATAGCAACCCTCTGAGCCAAGTCACGGTTTTTATTTGCTATTTTCTACTTCCTTGTACGTACAGAATCACATGTGTCATTTACAATGTTACTGATTAAGGCTACAGATATGCAAGGCACAGACCCTTGGTATTCATAGGTGCTATAAATGATTAACTCTGCAGAGAAAGATTATATTGTTTATGCTTAAGGCTACTACGCCCTTTCCTCCAATTCCCTTAGGGTTCTGGTCTTGAGAACAAGAATGTCAATGGCTTTCCTTCGAGGACATCTGGAGTATTTGGCAACTTGCTTTCAAGCAGCCACTCCTACGATGTACATTTCCCCTCTCACTCCCTTTCCCCCAGGGGTCTAGGAAAGTCTTATATATTTTGCAAGCCTAGATTAGCGTCATTCTTCAAGCGCCCTCTAGTTTCTTTGATTCACTATGGCCTGTATACATGCATATCTGGCAAGCCTCTAACAAGTAAGTACAAAGATCCTGAGGAAGAATATCCCTGGAGTGTGTGAGGAATAGCCAATGAGGACTGGGTGACTGGGGTGTATAGAAAAAAGAAACAAAAAAGTGGAAGATAACCTCAGAGAGGTGATGAGATAATGAGTGGTGGGCAGGTGCAGATATATGGAGTTATAAAGGCCATTGGAAACAGATTGCCCTAATTTCAAGTGAGGCATAAAGCTATTTGAGGGGTCTGAGGATAGTAATGACCAATTTATTTGACATGGCAACAATATCATCCTGGTTGCTGTGTTTAGAATAGCATATAAAGAAGTAATGGAGGGAGCAGGGAAGAACAATTAGGGGCCAACGATAATAATGATCTGGGTAAAGGATGACATTGACATAGACGATTAGGCTTACAATGGTGTCATAGGAATAGTGAAGGGTAGTGAGATTCTAGGTCTTTGAAGGTATAACTCACAGATTTCCTGATGAATTAAATTAGGAGAAAGAATAAAGAGAAGAATTAAAGAGGGGCTCATGGTTTTTGACCTGAGAAACTGCAAGTTTATAGGCATCATTTACTGTGATGGAGAAAAGTTTTGGATGAGCAAATATGGAGGAAAATATCAAGAACTTTGGCCCCTGAATATCTGAATGTCTAAAATTAGATTGTAAATTTGGCTTGCCTATTAAATACTCAAGTGGAGATATTAAGTTGTTCACTATACAAGCCCAGAGTTTAGAGTGGAAATCTGAGATGAAAATACAAAATTTTAAATAATCAGCATAAATAAGGTATTTTGGGTTTTTGAGAATGTATGAGATTTCTACAGATATAGGTGTAAATAGAAACAAGAGTTCTAAGAACCCATGTATTCCAATATTACGTATTGTGTGAAATACAAAATTTCAAATAATCAGCATAGATATGGTAATTAGAGTTTTTGGGAGAGTATGAGATTTCTATGGATATAAGTGCAAATAGAAAAAACAAGAGTTCCAATAATTAACTCTATGTATGCCAATATTTAAGGAGCGTTGGGGGAAAATGAGCAAAACTAGGGGGGAAATGAGCAAAAGATTATAAAAAGTACCAGCTTAAAGGTAGGTGGAAAATCAGGACCTGCATTTCCCTAGAAGCCATGCATGAGGAAAATCTTTCAACAATAAGGGAATAATTAACTGTGCCAAAGACCAGTGATAGGTCAAGCAGCAAGCCATCTGGGAATTTACCTAGTTTATTTGGCAATGTGAAGATCATTGGTAGCCAGGACATTTGTAGTGATAAAAAATAAAATAAAATAAATAATATAAAATAAAAATTATTTAAAAATTAATTTTCAAAAAATGATGGGATTGGATTTAGAAAAAATGCAGGGAAAGAAACAGACCGTAAGACAAGACAACTCTTCTGAGGAATTTTGCTCTAAAAGGAAGGAGAAAAAAGAGGTGGTAGCTAAGATGAGGTCATTTTAAGGATTATAAATATGGTTACTATTAGAGATCATCTGAAAACATTCTTATTTTCTTAACACAGTGAAGAAATAATAGGATCAAGGTGATAGCCATCATCAATTCACTCAATTAACAAATACTTCTTGAATGTCTTTTGTGTTACGTACTCTTCTAAGGTGCTGGGGATAGAGTAATAAGCCATCTCAGAAGGTTTTGTTTACAGATGTTAGAAGTTTTATGCAAAAAATCAATACAGTGCTTGTATAAAAAAAATGAGTGACCTTTAGGGGTACTGAAGATTGCATGTTCAAAATTATAGTTTGGTGGATCCCCAAATCTAGCTTCAAGTTCTATAATTCTCTAGAAGGACTCACTGAATTCAGAAATGCCATTATCCCTATGGCTACACTTTATTACAGCAAAGGATACAGACTAAAATCAGCAAAGAGAGGATTTACATAGGGCATAGGGCAGAGTCCAGGAGATAATAAGTGCAGATTTACAGTTGTATTCTCCCAGTAGAATCATGCAGACAGCAAAACTTCTACTAGCAATGATGTGTGACAACATCCATAACATACCCCCAGTCAGGGAAACTCACTCAAGTCTCAGTGTCCAAGGTTTTAATGGGGTCAGTCACATCAGCATGACTGAGTTTAGTTGCTCAGTCTCCAGCCCCTCCAGAGGTCAAGCTGATATCACCTGGCCGAAGGCCCCCATCATAAATAATGTCAAGATAAACTGGCATGGTCTAAGACTCCAGATAAAGACTGTCTCAAGAGGCAGAATATTCTAAAGGCTTAGAAGTAGTCTCTCAGGAGCAGGTCAAGGGCCAAATTTTCCTTTGAAACGTATTCTCATACAATATAATGTAGAATTTTAATGTACTTGTACATATATTCATATTTCATATGCTTATTGTAATCTTTAGAAGAATCTGGAATTGTCTTATTTAAGCAACTCTTTTAGTTAGCTTCCAGAAGCTCAACCAGAATATCTGAATATTTTAGCAGTTTAATCTAATTCTTCTTTCTATTCCTTTGGATAAAAAAAACTAGTGGTTTACATTATTTGATTTCAGAAAGGCTCTGGGCTGAATCCACTGTGTCAAAATTGGTAAACAAATTATTTTTAATTACTGAGCAGCTTGAAATAATTTAACAATTTTCATTCAGAAGATGAAAAAGATGGAATACATTTTGTGACAACTAAAACCTAATATCATATCAGAAAATCTGAGAACAAAAATAATCATTAACAGACATGAGAATATTGAATTTCAAACCCATTGTTTCTCATCATAGAAACATTTCAAGTTTCAAAAAAATTAGAGGTTTTAAAAAATAAATATCCATTATGGCCCCAAAATAGATGAGTAAAATGCACAAAATAAACCATGTCCAAGATATAATCTATAACTATTGTCCCTGTTTTAGGGGACTCCTAAAAATATCTTGCTATGGCAACCCACATATATTTTCTTGCACATATTCTAAAATTTTTGAATTTGCCATATTGCTTTTATAAATAACCAAGAAACAAAACATACACGTGCTATTCCAGCCCTGAGACAGAACACCTATTTTAAGCTTTGCTTGCAAGTACATCCTTAGAAGCCAAAATATGAAGGGACGGGGGATAACTCTGAGTATTTCATCAGAAAACAATTGCGGTGTTCAAAGAGGAAATAATGCATTATAGTTTTGGAATCTACTAACTTGGAGGAAGGAAAGAGTTGGAGGACAAAGACTGGGTTTGGGGTACTAGATATGGTACCTGGAACTGAGCATATTAATTGTGTCCTTCATTGACAAAACTTGCTCTGAATTTCTAAAGACCATCTTTAATCAAATCTATTAGTAAGTTGATAAAAGAAGAATAAACATTAATTTTGTATTTACTTTTTGCTAGATAGTGCTAAATATATATTCAAATATCATCCAGTTGATTTTTTTTTAATCCATAATGATGGCACTATTATGCCCATTTTACAGAGAAATTTGTGAGGGTTAGAGAGACTAGGTAACATGCCTAAATCATAGTTACTAAGGAGCAGGAATGAAATTGAACTTCAGTCTATCCCACAGTATCATTTGAAACTGTGAAGATATTCTGTCAGGGGTAGAGAGCCAAGGGGTCAGGTTAGTACAAGTCAGCCATGAATCCACAGAATAAACATTTAATATAATCATGCATGAAAAACAAACATTGAGCCAAAATAAATGTGTATTGAGCATTAGAACTCTTTGTCACTGGAGTACAAATATATCTGCAAGGGACACACAGTCTTGTCAAAAAGAAAAGATTCTCAGATCAGTGATTATAAACCACTTTGGTGGTATAAACAAGAAGGCGATGTGGAACTCAGAAGGGAGAACTTTGTTCCATTGGAGACCTAAAGAAAATAATATGAGAATTGTGCTTAACACCTGAATCCTCCAGGCAGGTGAACTATGGAAGAATAGGCCTAGCAAAAATGACAAGTATGAAGAAAGGCACAGAAGCATGAAAGATTGCAGTCAGTTTAAAGAAGGAGGAATTCACCATAGCGTGATGTATACAAGAGGATTTAAGAAAAGATAAGATTGACAACAGGATGTTAGGATCTGAGTGCCTATTTTAAGAAATCTGAAGTTTATAACATAAGTTTCTATATATCTATGGTATCTCAAAGGATATCATTGAGAGGGAATGTTTGAATAAAGATCTGTGTATTCAGAGTTTTTGAATTGCTTGCTTTTATGCTTTTAAGGAGTAGAGCAGTTTTTTTCTGGAGTAGATGACTTTATTTAGAAAAATACTTTGATAGGTCTCTTTGAATGTGGAAGATGTAAGATGCTCCCTCTCCTGCCTCCCTCAACTGGGACATAGTTTGGAAAGAGGCAGTATTACAAAACGATATGTAATCAGATCTGCAAAATAAATTTACAGGAATATCAGTGTCCAGAAAAAGAAGTGAGAGAGAAGAAAAATTGCTTTGCAAAAGTGCAACAAATAAGCATAGGAAAAAAAAATTCACCATTAAGAATATTTTGAGTATTGAGACAGTTCCCTGGTGGCCTAGTGGTTAAGGATCTAGCCTTGTCACTGCTATGGCACAGGTTTGATTCCTGACCCAGGAAATTATGCATGCTATGGCTGTAGCCAAAAAAAAAAAAAAAAAAGAGAGAGAGAGAGAGAGAAGAATATTTTGAGCATTGTGAATGTCTGAAATATTCTTAATAACAACAGAATCTAATATATAGTCTTGTGGTACTCCATTGTAATTTTTTTCATTACCTCAAAGTTTGGTAAAAATTTTATATCTATGCTTTGTGCAAGTGTTCTTGGGAAGAAGCCTTGGAAAGGGACAATATCCTATATTACAAAGGCTTATGTCAGAGAAGAAAACAACCATGGGAGAAAAAAACTTGAATTCAAAATGAGTGTTAGAATGCATTAGATATACAAAATAAGGGGTAGAAGAAACTATCAAACTGAAATTTCCACAATTTGCAGATATCCTGTGGAAAAGGTTGGTTTTGCAGCTGTACCCAGGGTAGGGGTTTTTAAGAAACTCTCATTTAAATAGGACATTGATAAACAGACAATGATAACTGGTACCTAGTTAAATGATTCTTACAAGATCCTGTATAAATGATGGTAGTGATTTGGATTAAGATGTTGGTGCAGACGGAGAATATTAGATGAGAACAAGGGAACTTTGCAAATATCAAAAAGACTTAGCCATTATTTAGAAAAAAATTTTTTTAATTTTTTTTAACTCTAGAAAATATGATTTTATCATTTACTGAAAGAGAGAAAAATACAGAGAAAAGTTAGTGGAATTAAAATAAGGACTCTGCTTGGCTGTGTTGAATTTGCAATATATAACAGATCACTAAATGGAAATGTTGCGACCACTTTGTTTATAATCATCTAAGTAAATAGTTTAAGTGACAAACAGTGGAGGACATTGGATAGAGTCTTGGTTTTCTACAACATTTAGAGACTTAGCAGAAAAAGAGAAGCAAGAGAAAGAGCCTAAAATGAAACTGCCAGTAAAGTGGGAAAAGAATGTTAGGAGGCATGATGTGATGAAAGCAAGACAAAAGTGTTTCAAGAAGATGAAATAGTTACTTATGGCAAATGCTGTTGAGAATTTGGCTAAGAACAAATCAGATAAGCAATTTTTTTTCTTTTTTTAATGGCTGCACCATGGCATATGGAAGTTCCCTGGCCAGGGACTAAATCCAAGCTGCATCTGTGACCTATATGGAAGCTGTGGAAATGCTGGATCCTTTAACCCACTGGGCTGGGCCAGGGATCAAACCTGCATGTCTGCAGCCACCCGAGCTGTTGCAATCAGGTGCCACGGCAGAACTCCCCAAATAAGTAAATCTTTGAATTGATTGTTTGGAAGTCACTGGTAATACACAAGAGTATTTTTAGTGATATGATATGGATGGAGCAGTCTGGGTGTAACATGGGGAGGGAGGAGATGAAACCAATTTCTACCATAACCAACTCTTTTGAAATATACAGTGAAATTCCAGGGGGGAAAAGTTGGGTAATAGTTTCAGAAGAAAAAAATGTATGATTCAAACATTATTTAATACGAGAGATGATAGTGTTTGCATGTTCCTAGGATGTTTCCATAAGGAGAGATAAATTATAAAAAGTATATAATTGTAGGAACTGAGACCACAGAGTTATGATAGCCTCCTCCGACTGCCTTGTAAAGGCCTCCTTACCACTGTAACATCTGTTCTTCCCCAGACATTGAAGTTCTCAGGTCCTAAAAAGTTGCAATTGGCTCAGTAATATCTTGGTTGACAAATCAGCGTTTTCTTTTTTTAATTTTTTTCTTAATTTTAGGATAATTTTAAATTTCTAAAAAAAAGTACAAAGATAGATTACCTGACCCATGTTTCCCCCCTTATTAACATCTTGCATAAATATAGTATATTTGTCCCAGTTAATGAAAAAATATTGATACATCATTATTGACTAAAGTCTATGCTTTGGAATTCCAGTTGTAACTCAGCAGGTTCAGGACTCTATGTTGTCTCTGAGGATGTGGGTTTGATCCCTGGCCTGGCTCATGGGTTAAGGATCCAGAGTTGCCATAAGCTGCAGCGTAGGTCCAGTGTTGTGTTGCTGTGGTGCAGGCCTGCATCTCTGTTTTTGCCCCCCGCCTAGGAACTTCCATATGCCGCAGGAGTAACATAAAAAGAAAATGATAATAATAACAATGAAACAAAGTCTATACTTTATTCAGATTTGCTTGATTTTTACCTAATATCATTTTTCTGTTCTAGGAACATGTATCCTTGGGTTTCTCTTGGGTGTTGCCGTAGCTCAGAATTTCCTTGTTTTGATAACCTCTTATTTCAGGAATACCAGTCAGATATTTGGTCCCTTAATTGTGATTTGTCTGATGCTTTTCTCGTGATTAGACTGGAGTTAAATTTTTGGAAGGACCCAGAGGTGAAGTGCCAGTCTTATTACATCATATCAAGAGAACATTCTATCACTTGGACATTACTGGTGATGCTGGATCACGTGGCTGAGGTAGCATTTGGTAGGATTCTCCAGTATGTTTCTCTCTTGTCCCCTTTCATACTGGTAATCTTTGTGAGGAAGTCATTCCACACAGGACACACTTAAAGGGTGGGGAGTAATGTTCCACCTCCTTAAATCAGAATATCTGCATAAATAATTAGTGATTCTTCTATGAGAGATTAACCCCCACTCCCTTTATTTATTTCTGTATGTCTTTTATTTATTCATGGATTCACTCTTATATAGCCTATTCATTGTATACTTGGAGTTATAATTCAATACAATACCATTTATTTTGTTGCTGAAGTTGTTCCAGCTTTTCGCCTCTGGGAGCTCTTTCAATTGGTTCCCGTGTTGCTTTGACATACCCCCCCCCCGCCCCCGCCCAGTCATATGGTGTTTGTTCGTTTATGAGCACGTTCATGCTTTCTGGCACTGCAAAATGCTCTAGGCACATCTCGTAAATTTCCTGCCCCAATCCTATAATCAGCCATTTCTCCAAGGAGCCCTGGTTCCTTGTACTGGAAAACAGTCTAAAAAACCAAAATATAGGCACTAGATATGCTCATTCCTGCTGATGTGTTCTCTCCTAGACTCTCTCAGAAGACAGAATGGGAAATATATGTATGTATACTGACCCATGAATATATACATATCTACATATATTTCTAATTTTCAAATTCCAATTGTTCATTCCTGGTATATAGTGAAGCTATTGACTTTTGCATATAACTTTGTTTCTTATGACCTTCCTATACCCACATATTTGTTCCAAGAATTTTTTTCGGTAGATTCTTAAGATTTTCTACACAGATATTCATGCCATCTGTGAATAGAGATAGTTTTGTGTTTAATTTCTTTCTAATTTTATACCTCTAATGAATACATTTTATTGCCTTATCTTGTCGTACTGTACCAGCTAGGAATTTCAATATGATGTTGAATAGGGATGAGAAGAGAAAACATCCCTGCCTTTTTTAACCTGAGTAGAAATTTACCAATTTTATTGAGCTTTCAAAGAACAAGCTTTTTGTTTTGCTGATTTCCTCTGATGTTTTCCTGCTTTCAGTTTTGTCAATTTCTTTGATAATTTTTATTATTTTCTCCTGCTTGCTTCAAATATAAGTTGATCTTTTTTCTCTGGTTTCCTAGATATGTAAACTGAGGTTATTAACTTTAGATATTTCCTTGTTCTGAAATCTCCTTTGTTCAAAATTTATTCAGCTCCACGTGTTATCTTTCTTCATTCCTTTATTTTTATACATGTCTAGGTATTTCTATTTTTACTCATGCATAAGTATTACCTATATATGAGACACACTTATACATATATATGTATGTATGTTATATATATGTTTACATAGACATTTAATAGTATATATATTTACATATTTTATATATTTATATATATTTAATATATGCAATATTATTAAATTAAATTTAATATATATTTAACATCACATCATTTGTTATATACATTTCAAAACAAATTTTATTCTTCAAAGTCCTATGACATAATGGCAACATGTACATAAATGGTGGTAAAAGGCAGATTCTCTCCTCTTTCTATACATACCTGGTATTTGAATAAGTTTGATTTATTTTTAATCATCTCTATTTCCTTAAAAATAAAAAAAATTTCTTAGGAGACATCATATGGCAATATAAAAAAAGGCTTAAAGTAAATGAAAACGTTTTACATAAGAAATATTTATTTTCCTGAACATTCTTTTCACAAATCAAAAATATGATACAAGGTAATAACAACCTCTAAATGGAAGATCTTCAACTTAAGTTTGTTACAATACATCATAATTTCGATATGGGAAGCCAGCTTCAGCTTCTGGATGAGATGGAACAAAGGGGACTGGATTTACTCAACCCATGAAACAACCAAAAAAAAGGACAAAATAGGAAAAATAACAATTTACAAATATTGCACATTAGACATCACAGAACAGAGATCTTTGAAAGATAGGAAATGGATGAGGTGGGCCCAATGGCAGCTCCAATTTATTGCCTGGAAAGTAAATTCAAGCCACTGCCTGGATAGAAAGAGCCCAAACAGAGCACAGAAGTCAGCCAGAGTGGAGAGAAGAAAGCTCCGAAGCCAAGGTGGCAAGAGTTCACAGAGTGAAACATCAAAAAAAAAGAAATCTGCAGAAACAGGGCACTTCAGAGATCAGAAGACCCCACGTGCATACCTTAAATCTTCAGCTGAGTATTTATCAGTGCATGTATATACAAGATCAGGAAACACCCAAGATCAGACGAAGACATTCCTAGAGCTCACAGAGGGCCAGAAAGAAATTGCTCATGTTTCTACCAGCCAGGGTGAAAAGCATACTAATTCATCACTACCAGGGTACTGGTGCAAAGTAGGGCAAAATTGTTCCCAGACTAAAGGCTGTTTTGGTTTTACTCGGCAAAGCATGAGATCAGAATTTTAAAGGATAAAATCATTTCCATGTAACTTAATTATATGCCATAAAAAAGACTTAAGAATACTTAAATATTTTTTAAAGTCTAATACTCAACTGGTAAAATTCACAATGTATTGCATATACTAAAAATAACTAGACATGCAAAGAAGCAAGAAAATATAATTCATAATAAGGAAAAATATCATTCAAAAGAAATAGACCCAGAAATAACACAGATAAAATAATTTGTAAAGACAAATATTAAAACAGGAATTATAACTATTCCATATGTCTAAGACTGTAGATGAATTATTGAACTTGTTAATTACTAAACATATTATAAGATACAAATGCCCAAATTTTAGCTCTTTAAAATGAATGATATATCTGGACTGAAAACTACTACTGATAGAAACAAAAAAAGACTAAATATTCGGATGAAAAGAATAGTGAATTTGAAAGCATACTAGTAGAAACTAATTAAAACATAGAGGGGGAAAAAGTCTGAAAAATAAAAAACGTATCAGTGAACTTTGGGTCAACTTTAAACAGTATAAAGTTAAATATAATTTGTATCCAGAAAAATGAAGAGAACATGGATAGAAAAAATTATTTTAAGAAATATATCTTGGGAGTTCCAGCTGTGGCACAGTGGCTTAAGGATCTTGCATTGCTGCAGCTGTGAAATAGGTCAAAACTCCAGCCTACTTTCATCCCTGGCCCAGGTACTTCTGTATGCCATGGAGGCAGCTGAAAAAGAAAAAAAAAAAAAAAAATCAAATTTTTCAGAATTTGATAAAACTCTAAAGTCACAGAAGTTCAATGAGCCTTAATAATAAAAAAAATTACAGAAAACTAAATAAAGGTAATTCTTAAATTGATTAAATCAAGATGTTTAACCTGAAAAACAGTCTAGGAAGAAAGAAAAAGTGTGCAGGTTAACGAAGATAAGAAGGACAGCGAACTTCTTTGTGGAGACATTGAAAGCCAGAAAAATGTGTCATCCTTGAAGTTCTGAAAGAAAAAAAAATTCAAGCTAACATTCTATACTCATCAAAAATATCTTTCAAAAATGAAGGTGAAATAAATACTTAAAAAAAAAAAAAAACCTCTCAGCTTTTATTACGGCTCCCCAAGGCTTCTCTTTTCCTTAAAGTGCCCTTGAATAGTGCTGTTTCAGCTTTCTCCCTGCTTTTTAAAAATATCTGTAGTGAAATATAATTCTCTTACCATAAAATCCACTCATTTAAGTGTACAATTAAATAGTTTCAGCATATTTACAGAGTCATACACACATCGTCAAAATCTAAGTTTAGGAAATTTTCATTACCCCAAAAAGAACCCCCCCCCCATCACTCCTCAGGCCCCCAACCCAGCCCTAGGCAGCCACTAAGCTTAATTTTTTCTATACATATTTGCCCACCTCATATAAAGGGTATCATAAAACACACGGTCTTTTGTTACTGACTTCTTTCACTTAGCATAATGGTTTCAAGGTTCATCCATGCTGTAGCATGTATTATTAATTCACTTCTTTTTATTGAGAAATAACATATCGTTGAATGGAAATAACATTGTATTTATTCATTCATCGGTTGATGGACATTTGGCTTGCTTCCATCTTTTCCGCTGTTAGGAATAATGCTGCTATGAATATCCTTGTGTGAGATTAGGTGTATATGTGTGTTGTCATCTCTCTTAAGTATACATCTAAGAATAGAATTACTGGGTCAGATCATAACTCAATTTTTAACACGTTGAGGAATGCCAAAATGTTTCCAAAGAGGCTGCATTATTTTGTATTCCCATGAGCAATATATAAGAGTTCCAATTTCTCTGCATCCTTGGCAACATTTGTTGTTCTCTTTTTTTATTACAGCCACCCCAGCAGGTATTAAGTGGTCTCTCGCTGTGGTTTGGATTTGAATTTCCCTCATATGTAATAATGTTTAACATCTTTTCACACGATTTTTAGCCATTGTGTTTTCTTTGAAGAATCAATACAAATCCTATGCACATTTTGTATTGTGATTATTTGTCTTTTTATTTATTCATTTTTTTGGCCACACCTATGGCATGTGGAAGTTCCCAGGCCAAGGACTGAACCCAAGCCACTACAACAACCCAAGCTGCTGCAGGGACAACACCAGACCCTTAACCTATTGTGCCACAAGGAAATTCATATCTTTTTTTATGTTGGATTGTATGTGTTCTTTATATATTACGAAGCTATATCTTTATCAGATATATTTTATGCAAACATTCTCTTTCATACTATGTGTTGTATTACCAATTTCTTCATGATATCGTTTTCGGCACAAATATCTTTAATTTGGATACAGTCTAATTTACTTATTTTTTTGTCATTTGTGTTTTTGATGCCATATCTTGGAAATCATTACCTAATCCAAAATTATGGACATCTACTCCTATGTTTTCTTCTAAGACTTATTTTAGAGTTTGGATCTCAAATTTATGTCTATTACTGATATATGGTTAAGTTTTTGTATATGGGACAAAGGAGGGAGGGCTCTACATCATCTTTTTCCATGAGGATATCCAGCTGTCCCAAGACTATGTGTGGAAAGACATTTCTCTCTCCAATTTTCTTGATATCTTGTAAAAAATAAATTTACCATAAAAGTAAGTGCTTACATATGTAGCCTTAATTCTGTTTCATTGATCTATATGTCTGTCTTTATACCCGTACAATAGCTTAATCACTGAAGCTTTGAAGTTCTGAAATCAGAAAAATATGAGTTCTCTAACTTTGTTCTTCTACTTTAAATGTCAATAAAGCTTTTTTTTTCTCTCTCTCTATATATATATATCAGTATCAGCTGAACAATTTATATACACTTAAAAAAGAAAAAGGGGCATTCCCATCATGGCGCAGCAGAGGCAAATCTGACTAGCATCCATGAGGGTGCAGGTTCGATTCCTGGCCTCGCTTAGTGGGTCAAGGATCTGGCATGGCCATGGGCTGTGGTGTGGGTCACAGAAGCAGCTGGGATTGGCATTTCTGCGGCTATGGTGTAGGACGGTGGCTACAACTCCAATTCAACCTCTCACCTGGGAACCTCCTCATGCCATGGATGTGGTCCTAAAAAAAGCCAAAAAGGGGGCGGGGGGAATATGGATGTTGACAGAGTCTATTGAATCTATAGATCAACTTGGGGGGTTATCATTTAGCAATATTAAGTATTCCAATCCAAGAGCACAGGGTGTCTTTCCATTTATTTATATCTTCAAGTTTTTTTTACCAATGTTTTCTCATTTTCAGTGTAGAAATCTTATATTTCTTTTGTTAAATTTATATGTAAATGTTTTATAATCTTTGAAGATTTTGTGAATCAAATGATTTTTTAAATTTTGTTTTATGATGTTCGTTACTAGTACAGAGAAATATAATTGATAATTGTATACTGATTCTGTGTAGTGAAACCTTACTGGACTCTTTCATTAATGCTCATAGTTTTTACTGGTTTCCTTATGATTATGATTTCCTATATATATGATCATATCATGTTAAAATAGGGATAGTTAATATTTTATTTTCACTTGGTACATCCTCTCATTTCTTTTTCTTACCTAATTACCCTGGATAGAATTTTCAATGCAGTGTTCAATAACAACATACCATTTTGTAGAATTTCATAGATTCTGGGTTAAGAATTTCTGTTATAAGCAGGAAGACTACATTCTAATACAAAATGATTTGATCAGGAGTTCCCGTCATGGCACAGTGGTTAACGAATCTGACTAGGAACCATGAGGTTGCGGGTTCAATCCCTGGCCTCGCTCAGTGGGTTAAGGTTCCAGATTGCCAAAGAGCTGTGGTGTAGTTTGCAGAGGCGGCTCAGATCCCGTGTTGCTGTGGCTCTGGCGTAGGCTGGTGGCAACAGCTCCGATTCAACCCCTAGCCTGGGAACCTCCATACGCCACAGGTGCGGCCCTAGAAAAGATGAAAAGACAAAAAAAAAAAAAAAAAAAAAAGATTTGATCATATGTCATATATTTACATTATATTTATCCTGAGAAAATATAACACAAATTCTAGAAATTAAAAAATACTTTTATATTCATTTTTATTTTATTGTTCACATAGCACCTACATGAATTTTGAAGATAGTATAAATCCACCTTTTATGTATTCATCTACAGATCCTACAAAATATATGACTAGACTCTGCTATAACTTAATGTCTCTACCAGAGTTCACCGTACAAGAGGGAACCACTGAATCACTGGCATACCTCTTTTCCATTCTTCTGTTGTTTTTAAAAGATTGAGTCACAAACTACAGTACCCCTGTGAACTACCATGCTCATCACTATAAAAAACAAAACACCAAACACATTCCTTGGGCACTATGTAAAAGACAAGCCAGAGAGGATGAATTGAACGCTGTGGACTAATTTCCCACGCAAGTAACGATCACCACCAGGTACACTGTGTTCCAACGCAAAAGAGAAAACAGCAACCAACAATAGCAGTGTTCTCCCATTTCCATGCATTTTCACTCATCTGCTTCTTTAACTCTCACAACAAACTTATGAAGAATAGAAGGTCAATATCATTAGTATCGTTTTATTAAAAAAAATCAATAGTTCTCCAAGGAATCCCATTAGTTTCCACCCTAGTTTTGCATTTGTGGTGGTTTACTCATATAAGCCCTAGTCATAAACAGTAAAATTTGCAATGAAAAGCATTTACAAATATGAATTGTATTTTTTTGGTACACAGATGACACAAAGAATGGTTTAAAAAGAGCCACACAGAATTTAGAACATATAGATCCTTAGGTTATTCCTAAAACAATAACTATAACAAAATGCTCTTGATAGAAAAGCATATAGACATTTTTTTTTATCAGATAAACTGTCTCCTCAAAGTTATCTATCTTTTTACTAATGCAGCAAGGGAGTCTTGGCGCATTAGAAAAATCATAAAATAAACCCACAAATATAAATTTTAATGAGAAATCAAATAATATAAGCCAATCCCATAAAAAAAGAATGAGGAAACTAAATTTAAAAAAGAGACAAGAAAAAAAATCTGACTTTAGAATTCTTGATGGTGTGCCAGTTCACAACCTGCTATAAAAAAATCAGCATTATTAATGGATCCAAGATTGAAATATTAGGAGAATGTAAGGAGAGAGTGCCATAGTTATGATTTGTGCTGTGTTGATTGTATCATTTATGACAAGGGTTATGTGGAAACACTAGCACATAAGAGTTGACCAGATTTTCAATTTTTTTATAATATATTTCACTGCAATAAGTAAAATGTAATGTAATAATGATACAAATTCTGAATCAAAAGATATTTCATATGATATACCACAAAGACCTCTAGCATAGCTGTCTGATAATTTGAGTCTGCATCGCACTGTTTTAACTGACTAGCTCTAGTGTGATACCAATAAGGTTGTGTCACCTTTCTGGCTTTATCTTCTCTCATTTAAATGAAGCGGCTCATACCAACAAATTAAGCATGCCAACAGTAAAAGATTGGTAGGTAAAACATGAAAAGCAAATTAAAGAAGTACTTCAAAAAATACAGTTCAGTACATGTTTTAATTGTACATGAGAGTGCTTCAAATGATAATGATAGTGATTAATATTTATCTAATAAATATTTATTGAGAAATTACCATGGCTACTTGTATTAGGTGCATGCTAATATCATCAGATAGTCTAGCAAATGAAAGACATCAAAATACATATATACATATATATAGAGAGAAGCAAATATTACTACATCACTTTAAAATGTGGTTCTAACCAAAATAAGCACTAGAATTTTTTTAACTTTTTTCCTGATTACAAAGTCATAACAATCCATTTCAAAAACTTGAAAATACACAAAAATATTGTAAAATAAAAAATATCTGAAACATTGAGATAATTTAATACTAGCCAATGTCATTAGCATTAACATAGTTCCAAAAAGTTATTAATGTGATTTGCACACATCCCTTTGAAAGTCAAATAATACTAAAAGTCTCACAAAGAATGACAGTCCTCAAATATATCATCTCACTATTTTGAGGTCAGAAGTCTGGTGGGTCAACTAGTTTCTCTGTTCTGGGTCCCACAAGGTCAAATCAAGATGTTGAACAGCCTGGGTGCTTACCTGGAAGCTTTTAAGGAGAATCTATTTCCAGGCTTTTTCAGGTGATTTACAAAATGCAGCTCCATTTGGCTGTAATCTAAAGTCTTCATTCATTATTGGATATCAGCTGGGGATATTCTTAACATTTGGATGCTTCTCCCCAGTCTTTGTAAGTGGCTCCCTACATCTCAGAACTAGAAATACAAAAACGTGAACACCAAGAGGCAGGAGTTCTTGTGTGTTATTGTAGAAGCTATCTGCAGCAGTCTACAATCTAACCCACAGTGATATACAACCCTCCCACATGCAAAATGCACTTACCTCTCCCCAAAGTTCCTACATTCTCACCCCCACTAAAGCATTTGGTCAAAGTCCAAGATCTTATCATCTGGATCTGGCCCAGGTACAGATGAGGCTTCTGGGTATGACCTATTATCTACAATTCTTAGGATACAATTCCTCTCCACCTATGCACCTTTGCAACTAAATAAAAAGTTATCTTGCTCAAACATATCCAGCAAACATGGTGGGACAGGTATAGGATAATGGCTATAGTTATTCCGGTTCAAAAATAGAGAAAAGTAAAAGTAAAAATGGCTTCATTGAGAGTTCCCATCATGGCTCAGAAGTAACAAACCCAACTAGTATCCATGAGGACACAGGTTCGATCCCTGGTCTTGCTCAGAGGGTTAAGGATCCAGTGTTGCCATAAGCTGTGTTAACAACTCAACCTTTTCTCTAGAGTATTCTTTACTGATAGTGAGTCTCTTAATGTTAGCATCTTTTTCCATTTGGAGAGACTGAAAATTTTTTAAACTGTCAATTCCTATTTTCTTTTTGTTTAATAGTCTTCCCTCAATTTTCTTTCTCCTTTGCCAACTTACTACAAGCGTTAAGAAGAAATCATGTATCACCTTCAATGACTTTCTTGGAAATCTCCTTAATTTAATTATATAACCATAGGCATCACTTAAAAGTTCTAATTTTTGTATAGCTGCAGAAGATAATTTTGCTAAATTTTCTGCCACTGCATAGCAATGATCCCCCATTCCTTGAATTTCCAATAACCTGCTTCTCACTTCCTTCTGAACCCTCAGCTGCACCTTCTTCCAAGGCTAAATTTCTACTAAAAATCCACTCAAAGCAATTTAGGCTTTCTACAGTGTTCCTCAAAATTCTTCCAGCCTCAGTCTATAGCTCAGCTCCAAAGTCACTCACAGTTTTAGATCTTTGTTTTCACAGCATCTCACTTCTGGTACCAAAATCTGGTACCAATTTTCTATTGCTTCATACCAAACTATCACACACTTAGGAACTTAGAGCAACACATATTTATTACCTCACAATTTCCTTGGGTTAGAGTTCCAGGCATGTCTTAGCTGGGTCACCTGCTTGAGCTCTCACAAGACTGCAATCAACATATCTGTCAAAGTTGTCTTTAGCTTTAGGGAATTGATTGGCCAGAATTTTTAAACTATAACAATTTCTGGAGCACTATGTACATTATATTTGAAATATATGAATCCATATGGTTTCACTATTGTTTTGATATTATGTTACATTATTTTTATGAAAACTTGGTGTTAAAACAAAATTTTTTTTTAGAAATTGAGATTAGATGACTTGTATTTCATATCATGCTTTTGGTAAAATTTATCTTTTCATGAGTCATAGTTCATTCTGAATATCTGTGGCTTCTATCTCATTTATTAATGGATCAGCTTGATATTCCCTAGGATAACAAGGTAGGAAGGAGCAGGATGGCAACCAGGATGATAGTTCTCATTAAAGAATCTAAAACTAGTTGCTGGACTATCTTATGTAAATAATATTTATGTATCATATTTTTATTGAGAATTGAAAAAAATAAATATGTACTCTAAATCATTATCTATGTATCAGGGACTCTATTTATTTTCTCCAGGGAAGTTACCACATCCAGAATCACAGATATAATAGATACAATACCTGGATGTATTGTATCTACTGTTATTTTTCATAACTCTTTTTACTTTTTTCCTGGCCAAACACACAAGTCAGTGTAGATAGTAACAATCATCACATTTCTCAAGTTAATGACAATAGTCTTGGCAATTTTTCCAAGGGATATAGTATTTCTTTTAGTTTAATATCCTATAGTACATTTTCATACCTTTATAACCATAATTATAATTTCATATTCTTCCTACCCTCACTATAAGATTTAATGGCGTGTGCAAAGATCTTGCCAGGAACTAAGAATATTTATTCCCCCACTGCATTTCCTGGGACTGGGTCAATAACCGCAGGATACCTCCATGGTCCCACTGAAGCCCTGTTAAATTGATTTAGGTCCACACTTCAACTTTACACTAGTTCATGGCTTAGGATATTTGGGGTCTTTGAGGTTAAGCACGATTTCTAAGTCAACAATAAGTAACCCCAGGAATGTCTGGAGATTTTCTTTTTCCAGTATACAATTAACTTGGTATTGCATATCCTTTTGAAAAAGTCATGGTGAAGATTAATGACTTAACTATATGATTATGTTGCAGGGTCTTCCCATGAAGGGACTTCTCTAAGTTACACTAGGTCTATGAACTGGCTTAAGTTTGAATACAAGAAGAGAGTACCTTAGACCCCACAATATCAGTTATATGAGGATTTCTGACCAAAAGATCTAGAATTTCCACCTATATCTGTCAAGCTGAATCGTATCGGCTGCCCTTTTATTTTATATTAAGGATCCCAAATTGATTAGTCATTGTCACAAATCGATGTGTTAAAATAGCCTGTTTCCAAAGGAATTGTAGCTTTTTTATTAATTGCTTATACGCCTACTGTGGTATTTAAGCGATGCCATCAAGCTCTATCATTCTGAGATCCCACTTTTTTCCTGTTAAAATCATGGAATTCAGTTCCATTCACATCCTTTTTCATCTTCTTTCTCACTTTATTTCTGACTTACAGAGGAGAGCCACCAGAGATCGCTTGAGCGATACTGGTACTCCCTGACCAACGTATTTTTTAAATTCTAATGAAGGATATAACCTCTCTTACTGACAGAAAGTATGGTTTAGGAGTAGTTGAGTAGCTTCCTTTTAACACTTTCATTTCAACATACCCATTTCTCGCAGCTTTCAGATAGTGTTTTCTCTATAGTATGACAAGAAATTTCTAGCATTAAAGCCTCATTAACTAAAGGTGACCATTGCACTCAGGCTCCAATGATTTAACCAAGTTAACTATTAATGTTAGTCTACGTGCTGAAGCTGCCCATTACATGCAAACCCTGAGTGAACGCACTCATGTCAAGGATGGCCCTACAGACAATATCGAGGTAGTGGGTTGAGTCTTGAGGATAAATGCTTGTTTCCACATCTGGTACATTCATTAAAATTCTTTTTAATATATAAGACCATTCCTTCACGGGGGGGGGGGAGTTGTCTGCAATGATAAAAAGACATTCAAGACGTTTCAAGTTCTTATTCCCATCCATGAATGTGCACACATAACACTTCCATGTCTCAAGTTCCTGCTGTCCCTTCAGGAGTACCCACATATTAGTGTAAGAGAGACGGTGGAATTAAGCACATAATCGGTATTTCAAGTGATTGGTATTCCAATCAGTTCCTGGATTTGGTCCTTGGGACGTAAGGTTTTCCTTTAAAGCAGCCATTGAGGCATGCTGATTTTCAATACATATTCTTAATTACATGTTAATAGTTTTTAACTTCTATTTGCATTTATGTGTGATCTCTAGGGCTAACCCAAAAAGTAAGGTGATTAGACCATTTTTATAATCACTAATGTCACAATGATTAGTTGTCTGGTGATCTCCCAAAGCTTAGTTCTTCATTCATACTGCCAGCAGAGATAAGAATTAGGCAAAGCTTCATTCCCTCTAGGCAAAAAAATTATTCTCCTACCACTTGAAAATATGAACCAAAACAATCTCCAAATATATTCAATGGTCTTTGGGGGGGGGCATTTTCAGGACTAATTACTTAATTAGGATTTCATTAAGAAGAAGATGGTATACTTAATATCTTGGTACGCAAGATAATTTGAGGAGGGTTTCCTTGTAATTTACAACAGTAGCAATATATGGAAAACACAAGAAATAGGACATAAATTTGAAATATAGCTGTTACTATTCTTGGGCCCAAAGAGACAAGGGAAGATAGAAACTACTTGAATTCTGATGAAGATAGTGATTTGTATTTGTCTTCCAAGCTTGCAATAAAAAAAGTACCAGAAACTGAGTGGCATTTAAAAAAAAAAAAAAAAAAAAAAAAAAAAAAAAAAAAAAAAACAGAAATATGTATTTTCTCACAGCTAGAAAGGCTAGAAGTCTGCAATCCAGTTGTCAGTAGGGCAATACTCTCTCTAAGGCTCTAGAGGAGGATCCATCCTTGCCTCTTCCCATCGCCTAGAGGTTATTGGCAACACCGAGTGTTCCTTGGCTTTCAGATGCATTGCTCCAATCTTTCTCCATCCTCATCTGGCCATCTTCCCTGTATGTCTTTCTGACCCTGTACTCTTCTCTTCTAATAAACACACTAGTTAGGAGTTCCCACTGTGGCACAATGGGATTGGTGGTGTCATGGGAGTGTAGGGATGCAGATTCAATCTCTGGCCCAGCACAGTGGGTTAAGGATCCGGCATTGCCACAGCTGTGGCTTAGGTAGCAGCTACAGCTCAAACCTGATCCCTAGCCTGGAAACTCCATGTGCTCCAGGACAGCCAAAAAAATAAAAAACAAGAACACTGTTTATATTGTATTAAAGGCCAACTTTACTCCAGCATGACCCTAAATACAAATTGGGTCACATCCAGGACTCTGGGAATGACATAAATTTGGAGCGAACACAGTTATATAGAATATGTGCTTGATAAAAGCTTTCACCTTCATTGTACATGAAAGAGCTGCCTTTTTGGGGGGCTGCACCCGTAGCATTTAGAGGTTCCCAGGCTAGGGGTCTAATCAGAGCTACAGCTGCTGGTCTATGCCACAGCCACAGCAACGCAGGATCTGAGCACTTGTGCCCTACACCACAGCTCACAGCAACACCAGATCCTTAACCCACTGAGCAAGGCCAGGGATCAAACCTCAAAACCTCATGGTTCCTAGTCAGATTCGTTTCCACTGAGCCACGATGGGAACTCCTGAAAGAGCTATCTTGATTTGACTTAGAAGTAATGGAGCTAGGAAAATAAGTATGTTGATTTTTACTCTTTTCCCTTCTTATAAATCTCCTGCCAGGTCCCCCATTGGCTTCACCAACTGGAATCTAAAAGAAATGAACCCATACTGCTCAACCTCTTAGCCACAAAGCCAAGTGGAGAAAGGTAGAAAGCAAATCTTCAGAGAAAAAAAAAATTCTCTAGCACATCTGTAAAGGGACTCATAAATCAAATAAGCTCACTATGCTTCCAAAAATAAAATTATGAGGAGTGGACCAAAAATTAAGTACTAGTGTAATGGAATGATGAAAGTAAGAGAATATAATCTAAACTTCATAAGCAAAGCAATAATAGGTTGTTGATACAATTTGTCACTTTTTACTCCACGGTTTCATTTGTCACTTAACTAATCAAGAAGCAGAAACTGTTGGGTCCTAGAGAGAGATTAAAAAAAAAAAAAAAAAAATTGAGAGATAATTATTAAATTTACCTATTTAAAAATCTAATACCATGAGAGGCCAGTAAGATTATATGCTAAGCGGAAAATAAAGGCAATTAATTTTCTAAAGATGCTTATGAGTAGAGACTAGACACCTGAAAACTTATTTTGAGAACATCTCTTGTAGTTAACTAAAAGAATCATTGAGGAATCTTTTCAAAATTATGATTGATGAAGCTTAAGAAGAAATAACTTTATTACCCAAAATGAAAAAACATTTTTCATTAAAAAAGTAATTAAACTAGTTATTTTTTTTAAAGGTAAAACCATAGTACATCTAGGTTAGGATAATATAAACGTAGCAGTCTCTAATGTACCATCTCCCTATGCCACACTAAATTACTAAAAGTACTAAGCAATGACACATTCATATGAGCACTGAAAACTTAGGCTAATAGACATTCATGTCAGTAGAGAATTCTAGCAGGGGCAAGATTTAGTGGTGCTTTTTTTGTTGGTGTTGGGTTTTTGTTTTGTTTTTGTTTTTTGGTACATTTCAACTTCTGACCTACAATGCCAGTCAAGAAAAAGGAAAGCTTTGGCTTCACTCATCTGAATTCTTTTTCCCTAACGAAAGGACTTGTTTCTGTCTCAACCAGAATACTGCTCTTCAGCAATACTGTTTTCTTAAGTAGCCACGACCCCATTTCCTGCCCCCAAATCCCCTTTCTTTCCGGTTACTACGCATTTCATTACTGGGGAAAAAAGAGAACAGATATTGAAACTTGGCGTTCTCTGTAGAATCCCTTCACCTAAAGCACTGCAGGCGGGAGGATCACAGGAGGAAAGGTAATTCACGTGTGGGTGTGGGGGTGTGTGTATACATGTGTGCGTTTAATAGTTTCAGTGCTTTGCAAATTATCAAAAAAGAGGAATGTCGATTTTCTTCCTCTTTGTCAGAAACTATGTAAACATGCTTAGTTGAAACATAGAAGTCTAGAAGGAAATACACTAAAGAAACTATGAAGATCACTTTCATGCACAATTACAGGATATTTTTAGTCAAATTTCTGAATTTTTCTAAATTTTCTACACTATATCTAACTTTTGTAATTAAGAAGAATAAACACCTTTTGCAGTTCCCATCGTGGCACAGAGGAAACGAATCCGACTAGGAACCGTGAGGTTGGCCTCGCTCGGACGTTGCCCTGAGCTGTGGTGTAGGTCGCAGACGGGCTTGGATCCCGTGTTGCTGTGGCTGTGGTGTAGGCCGGTGGCTACAGCTCCGATCCAACCCCTAGCCTGAAAACCTCCATATGCCATGGGAGCGGCCCTAGAAAAAGACAAAAATAAATAAATAAATAAATAAATAAATAAACACCTTTTAAAAACAAAGGATGGGAAATGAATAAATAGAAAAGCAAAAATAAAAGAAATAGATTACAAAAACCTCTTGTCTGAATGATACTATTATTAATTTTTGTAGCAGTGGTTGAAAAGACCAGTGAAGTACAGAATCCTTCATCACACAGATGAGGATTCTTGAGTTTGTGCCTTGAAACAATATTTAAAGCTGTGCCGCTGGTAGTAGTTTAATCCTCTGATGCTTTGTTCACAGCATAGTAACTGGATGTTCCCTGGTACACAGGGTGCAACTTCCTAAGCAGCACAGTATATTTAAGCTTGTAGATCTGGGCAGGGGAGGCAGGGGTGTTGGGCAAACTAATATAAAGTGCTTAATTGCAATTCTGATGTTTCTCCCATGCTTCAAGATCTACCTCAAACATTTTACGAAATCTTCCTAAAATATATACACTGTAGTAACGTTTCTTTTCTCTTGTCTACTATTAAACTTATCTAGCTTTTAAAATTAATACAGTATTTTTAGTTAATTGTTTTTATGTTAAATATTGTCATAATATGTTGTGATAAATTAAATTTAGCATTGTATTTGCATTATAGGTAAAACATTCTTATTTCTTTTAACAGTGGGAAAGAACAAATAAAAATACTATCTCCCTAACAAATAAAGTTATATTAGATGGATACTCTCATATGTAGAGAGATAAAGATATATTCAAGTTAAAAAATGACAATGACCTCATTTGCAGACAGACTATCTTAAAACTGATCTATTTATGGAGTTCCCATTGTGGCTCAGGGGTGATGAACCCACCTAGTATCCATGAGATGAGGTTCGATCCCGGGCCTTACTCAGTGGGTTAAGGATCCGGCATTACTGTGAGCTTCGGTGTAGGTGGCAGATAAGGCTTGGATCCCACCTTGCTATGGCTGTGACGTAGGATGGCAGCTGCCGCTCCAACTGGATCCCTAGCCTGGGTACTTCCATATGCCACTAGTGTAGCCCTAAAAAGCAAAACAGCAACAACAAAAATTGATCTATTTACAACACAGTTTAAGTGACAAAATTCCATTTTCATCACAAACATGTTTTTATGATCTCAGCAAACACAGACATATCATAGAAGAGTTGGGGTCATCATTAGCATTGAGATAAAGCTTACATTCTTGGGAAATTAAACATATCCATATCAATGAACAAATGAACTGTCTCCCTTTGACTATTATCAAACCATCTAAAGCTACATAGCTAATAGCAAACACTGCATCTATGATTATGCCAAGGAATGACGATTACACAGATTTACACTCAATTACAACTTTTGCCTAGTTGGCTAGACATTTTGTTTATTACATATTTGCCGTGATTCAGTCATAAATATTCTCTAAATTTCTCTTTCTTATATAACTGAGGTAGTAAGCAGTACTTGAGCGTTTTTATATGACTATAAGAGTATTCTTTCAAAGATTTTCATACATTTTTAAAAACGAATCAAAAATAATTTCAGGAGTTCCTATTGTGGCAGAGCAGAAACGAATCTGACTAGTGTCCATGAGGATGTGGGTTCAGTCCCTGGCCTCACTCAGTGGGTCCAAGGTCTGGCATTGCTGTGAGCTGTAGTGTAGATCTCAGATGCAGCTTGGATCCCATGTTGCTGTGGCTGTGGAGTAGGCCAGCAGCAGTAGCTCCAATTCAACCCCTAGCCTGGAAACTTCCATGTGCCACAGATGCAGCACTAAAAAGCAAAAAAATAAAAACAAAAAAATAATAATTTCAAATTTCCACATAACTTATAAACATCAAATCAACAGATATCACACTGTGCCAATATCGGACACTGTAAATACTTACTAAATGCTTATTAATTCATTGATTTTTTTTTTCCTACTTGAACTACTTGTCAGGCATTTCTTTGAGAGATGAGATGCATGTGAATTTGTATTATCAGAAAGTTCCTACTCTTAAGGAATTCATGATCTAGTGAAGAAGGAGACGGGCTTATACCCAATCAATACAATGAATACTCTTTTAAATTCATTAACTATGATCCATAGGAAAACAGGTGGATATTTAACTCTGTCTTTAAAGGGAGAGAAAAGATTTAACCAAAGAAATAATAGTCAAATTGACTCTTGATAAATCCATGCACTTATTTATTTATTTATTTGGTGGGTTTTTTGGTTTTTTTGGAGAACTCCTATGTTCCAGGCACTATGGATATAATTTTTAGCCACAGATTAAATCCCCAATCCATGATAACCTAATATAGGAGACAAATAATCTAAATAATATCTAATGCATATAGGTAATTACAAATGAAGTATATTCTGTGAAGACAGAGAATTAGGATCTATAAAAATATGTAATACTGAACCCAAATTTACCCTAAGGAAATGTTGCTTAATCTTGGTGGAGTTAATTAGAAAAAGTAAAGGATGAAACCGAGAAAGAGCATTACATGCAAAGACCATCTGGTAAAAGGAAGAAGAACACACTCAAAACAGTGATTTTAAAAAACTGCAACCACAACAACTAAAACCCTCTTACTAGAACAGAGTATTGGAGGAGAGTAATGTAAGGTAAGCTGAAACCTCCGTCACATCAGATGGGCAGCACTTTTAGGCCGAATTGAAGACTGTTTACTATAACTTTAGAGCAATGAAAGCTTTTGAAGCGGGCTCTCCCACTCAAAGAAAAGCATTTTGTACAATCTTGACATTAAAATAAGATAGGTAGGTGGATATATAGATAGATAATAGACAGTGGTTAGAATAGAAGAGAAGAGAAGAGAAGCATGTAACCTATTCAGAGAATGGTAACCAGATGAGCTTAAGTAATGTAAAGTGGGGATTTAGAGGTAATGAAAACAACCTTAGTATTTCTTTTAGCTTGAAGAAACTTGAGACAGTCTTCTTCCAGACAGTAGATCCTTGACCTCCCTTTTCTTAGAGCTTTTAAGTTTAGAAATTTATAACTGTAAATTCACTCTCTGCTCCTTTAAGATATAAATCATTTTAAAACTTCTTAATAGATTTTCAACTCAGAAATGTCTTTCTTGGGGACCTGGGAGCTGACCCTTTAAAATGTAATCATCAAAAAAGATAGCACCCCTATCAGGAGGGTATGTAGGAACATAATATTGCCAGGTGTCTCGCTCCAACTTGTAAAAATATCTCCTACCTTGAAGATACAAGGAAATTTACTTTTCCTCTGGGTAAAGCCAATTAGCAACATATTGGGCCTACAACTCCCCACCCCAACTCCAGATCTTAGAAACCACAGCCCAGGGAGTTCCCGTCATGGCACAGCAGAAACGAATCCAACTAGGAACCATGAGGCCCCGGCTTCGGTCCCTGGCCTCGATCAGTGGGTTAAGGATCCAGCGTTGCTGTGAGCTGCAGTGTAGGTTGCAGACACCACTCAGATCCAGAGTTGCTGTGGCTGTGGCGTAGGCTGGCAGCTGCAGCTCCAATTAGACTCCTAGCCTGGGAAACTCCATATGCCACAGGTGCAGCCCTAAAACAAACAAACAAACAAAAACAAAAAAACTACATCCTTTTGTTTCAATGGAGTTGAACCCAGACTGGGTTCTGGTGTTTCTCTTTTATTGCAATAAACTTAATCTTCCTTGCCTGTTCAACTTTCATGCAATTTTTGCTTTGAGAGAGGTGAGATCAGAAAACATCAAACAACATGCTAAGGAGTTTGCATTCTATCATGAGGCAATGTGGAAAGATTTTAAGCCAAAAGAATGATGGGATATCATTGGGTCAATGTGGATGAAAGAGAACACTTCCTGAGGATTTCAAAAATGAGTGAATGCCCAGATTCCCAGGAGTATATGAAAACAACCCACATTTTGGAGAAGTGACTCTTAGGGCCCAGCTTCAGAATTTCATCATCAGCAAAGATAACAGAGGAGTTTTAAGAGAGGTTTGGCTTTGAAGAGGGACGTCTACCTTTTGTATGGAGTCAGAAGTTCTAGTCAGGAAGGGCTAAATGAATGTTTACTGCGAAGGTGAAGCTGAGCTTTGCAGAGATTTGTAAAGGAGGTGATTTCAGCTGCCTATTAGAGGAAGAAAAATGACGCTTGTGCTGAAAATGTGAGGTTCTTAAATAAATATATTACAAGATTAGGTGAAAGTCCCAAGTTATGGGACTCAACATATTGGAAGTTACTCAGTGAGTATTTGCTGATTTCAACTGAGTTGGCACAGAGTCTGTAGGCCAGTGTTTTAGCTTATATATAGTAACTCGGCCTTAGTAATACTGACTAATTTAATCGGATGTCAAAGTGAATAGTTTCTTATATTAACACTTTGTCTACATGCATTAGAGGTAAATTAACCAGCACAATATCTGATTCATAATAGAACATAATAGGACTTTTCTTGTGTTTTTCTATCCCTAACAAAAGCGCATAAGGAAACAACCAACATTCTGTAACACTTCTAAAAATATTGAAATGGAATCTAAGACACCTTTTGATAATTTAAATATATAAATTAAGTAAAGCTTAATTTAGAGAAAATCATATATATGAAGGTTGAAATTTTATAAGTTATGTATATTTGTTCATAGAGGGGAGATCTATGGTTTCTATTTTGATGTACTAAATAATATGTTTGAAACTATAGAAGTTGCAGGTTTTAAGCAAAATAAAACAGAAGTAATGTACCAAATAATATAATGTTTGAAGCTATAAAGTTGCAGTATTTGAGCAAAATAAAACAGATTCAATAAAACATATACATGCATATATACATATAGTATAGAAGTGAAACAACCCTGTTGCAAAATATTTCATAAATATTTCTAAAAATATTGTTAAAGAATAGATCGTTGCAACAATTTCTACATTTGCAATTGAAAATTATTAGAAATTCTGGGTGGCCAGTACCATAACTGACCTGTCAGAATCGATGCCTATTCTTCCATGACTTAGCAGAATCATTTGCTCACTCATTAAAAAAAAATAAGAGGATTTTTTAATTGACTTGATACCATTTCTTTATTGCTTTGGTAATTCTGCTTTAGGAAAAGGATTTCCATTCAATTTGTTAAGCCTTTTAGAGCTGTTTATCTGCTTCTTTGATTTCCCTTTGTGAAAAAAAAATATATTCATGGTATAAAATTAACATCTCACAAGTTTTTTAGTTGCGAAAGATAAAACAAAAACTTTATTGTTAGACCCGTAGGTATAGTATAATAGATAATGAAGATTAATGGCTTATGTAATGACATTGTACTTATGAACATGCCAATCATTACAAATGCAACTACAGTGCAGGGAACTAGCTCAGTATGGATATAGAGGCAATTAGAATATGGGAATGTTAAAGTTGAAATGGCACTTAAAAGTCATCCAATTAAACTCTTCTTGTCACAGATGAGAGTACTGCATCCTTCAGAGCCTAAGTGGCACATACGACTTTCAAAGCTAGCAAGGGCCTGTACCACAGGTTACACGATTCCTTTTTTACTGTCACTGAGCCCCAGTTTTCTCAACTATAAAAATAGGATAAAAATACCTTAGTCTTCTATAAAAGGATGAAATGAGATAATATCATAAGCACTCAGTAAATGGTTGTTGTTGCTGGTGTTATTATGCCATCTGTCCCAAATTAGTATTATTGCTTCCCAACCTCAACTAAGAAGTATTAACAATAATACACCATAATAATCTGAATTTAGGAGCAATGTATCTTCATGATGTTTATAGTTAATGGATTCAATGAAGGTAATTAGAGCATTTCTCATAAATTTATTTTTTCCAAAAGTAGCAACACAGGATGAATATAATTACCTTTTGTAATATGATAAAATGGAGACACTAAAGTTGCAATTCCTTACCTACATAACAAGTTAGTATGCAAAATGAAACCAAACCTATGATTTGGACCAGAAGTTCCTGACTCTTCAATACATCCATTTGTTCTATGCATCTCAAGGGTGGGAGTAGGTGAAAAAGGGTAGAATAAAATATTCACTTTTGTATTAAACATGAGTTTTCCATTTCTATTTTGATTTATTTATATAATAAACATTTTCAAGGAAAGAAGAAGGAAAGGGGAACTGTGAATCAAATTTATTATGCCACAATGGTAGATTAAAACTCTGAAAACTCTACAAAAGATGAGGCTTATGTTTGAAAACAATTATTTCATTTGATCAGTCCTACATGCAATTTTTACGTTTAATGGTTTCCTCACTATCATTGCCAAATAATAACATTCAAGAAGTTATATTTTAATAGCCCTGACTTTAAGAGAAAAAGAAAAAGGGACTTAAGTAAAATGCCGATTATCTTCTGCTTCTCCTTTTTGGTTAGACTGACCAAGGATCTTCTCTTTCCTAGACCGGGGTCCAATCGCCCAGAAAGCTCAGAATGCTACAACAGAGCTAGTGGAAATCCCTGGGTCCAACAGAATGTTGCTCACAAATTCAGGAAAAGTAAATGGGTATGGGAAAAAAAAAGAATTAAAAACATTTCTAAAAGTGAGGCGCAGAAGAATTGAGGTAGGAAAAAAGAGGTGAGAGTGAAATGGATGACCAAGTACATTGAGCAACCAAATCATTTATCCCCAGAAATTCTCTTCCCGTAGCTATTATTAGTAGTAAAATCTCTCCCTCCAAACTTTTTAAAAAACAGAAATGGAAAAAGACTATTAAGATAGCATCATATACAAACTATTGCATTTGCAGTGGATAAACAATGCGATCCTGCTGTACAGCACAGGGAACTATATCCAGTCTCTTGTGATGGAACATGATGGAGGATAATGTGAGAACAAGAAAATATGTGTGTGTGTGTGTGTGTGTGTGTGTGTGAGAGACTGGGTCACTTTGCTATATAGCAGAAACTGACAGAACCCTGTATGTCAACTCTAATGGAAAAAATAAAAATCATTTTTTAGAAAGATAGCATCATAACTGAGATCTTGTTACCTAAATTTACTTTCTTAGCATTTTCCTGTCAAATTTTAAGCTCAAAGGTTTGAAAAAGTGTTATATTTGTATAAATAGAATCACCTCAAATAAATGAACTTATCTACAAAACAGAAACAGACTCATTGACATGGAGAAGAGACTCATGGTTGCCAAAGGGGAGGGGAGAAGAAGTGAGATAGACCGGGCTCTTGGGGTTGGTAGATGCAAACTGTTACATTTAGAACGGATAAGCAATGAAGTCCTACTGTATAGCTCAGGAAACTATATACAATCTCTTGGGAAAGACCATGATGGAAGATAATATGAGAAAAATAAGGTATATATGTGTATGGCCAGGTCGTTCTGCTGTACAGCAGAAACGGGCACAACAGTGTAAATCAACTATACTTTAATGAAAAAGTTTAAAAAATAAAAAACTTAAAGAAACATCAGTCTTTTAAAATTTTGTCTTACTTTCACTTCATAAATATTGATAAATGAATTAATTATGATCCTGGCAGAAAGGAATTGGCACACCCAGTTAGAATAGAGATGTACAGTGTATAACGCAGAAACCATTTATAAAGGTACAGGTAGGGCTGGCACACATAGTAAGGTACCAGGAAGTACCCTGGAGACAGCAACAGCAGGGATCCATTCTACCAATAGACTTCATGTGCAACGGAAGTAGTTAATCATCAGAGGGTCAAGGACACTGCTGCATGGGACACCTTGACAGTGGATAAAGCATCCTGTGAATCTACAAAGGATGGTGCTGACAGAACTACAGAGAATTGATAAGAAATTCCATACAGAGTAAAAATAGGCCTATTCTTCTGAAGATGAATTTCTGTCTCTCTTCCCATCCCCCTCCTGTGAAAAATGGAGTCAAACATGAACGATATGCCTACTGGCCACTAGGCCCTCCATGGCCTGGTACTAGGGCTTTAGCATATGCTTCTATTGTTGGCAGGCGGTGCCCTCGGCAGGCTTAAAAATCAGATGGAGCTTAATAAGGAGAAATCCATGTGGATAAATCCAGGAAGAGCCTCCTTGTTATCAGAGCACTGTGCACCTAGACTTATTGAAGAAGCATTGATGTAGTTAGGGAGAAGAGAGCATGTTGCCCTTAATTGATCCATTTAAACACACTACATTCCTGGGGCCTTACAACTCGTCCTTCTCTCAATCGACAGGAAGGCTCCAGCATTTCAGTCTCACTGATAGAATCAGATGTGGATCCCTGATGAGACTGAACTTCTGAGAACCAGTATAGTAGATGCTAAACTTTTCCCAGGTCTTTTCATATACATATATTATATATTGAAGTGTGTGTGTGTGTGTGTGTGTGTATACATACATATATAAATCTACATATTGATATATACTCTTGAGATAGATACTATTATATTCCACTTTCTGGGTGAGTGCAGCTGTTTCAGTTAATTTAGTCAGACCAGGCCTTATCTTTCATTTTCCTTGGTTCTAATACTCTTAAAACCCGTTCACCTATACGTACCCTAGACTTCTGGTGATGTAGCCTGTAAGTTTCTGCATGTCAGGGTATAGGGTAGCCCTTTGTAAACTGGGTCTTGTGCATCATAGCTGAACTCAGATGGGTCTAACTCTCCTGGGTGGAGAGACAAGGTGGAGGGTGGGAGGATGCCGTGAGGAGCACAGGCAGACCCTTGCGAAGTAACCTGCCCTCAGGTAAAATCACGGAAGGGTCGCTGTGCAATTGGAAAAACTAGTTCACTCACAAGTGGGATGAGGAGAGAAGGGTTCCTTCCCCAGCAAGGGAGATGATCAGTTTCAGCTGTCATTGCCAAAATATGAATTTATCTTATCTCAGAGTCTCAAGGCTTCCACATCAGCCCTTTAACATGTTTGTGGGTGGTTTTTTTTTTTTTCTTTTTTTGGCTGCCTGGCAACACATAGTGTTCCCAGGGCCAGGGATCAGCTGTGGCAATGCCAAATCCTTTAACGCATTATGTCAGGCCAGGGATCGAACCTGCATCCTGGTCCTGCAGAGATGCAGCTGATCCTGCTGCACCACAATGGGACTCCAGCCCTTTAACAGAAGAGGCATCATTGTGCAGACTATTCAATCGATGCTTAATCTCTGTAAGTCCTGGGTTTCATCTTCTGTCATACATTATCCCATGACTGCAGAAGATTAGAGACTTCTCAAATCTGCCATAACAAATTTGTCTTTAAATATTCTATTTGATTTTTCCTGAGTTGGGCAGCAGAAGCTTCAACTTATCTTCCACTCTGTATATGCTCTTGGGTTTTTGACATTTGCTCAGAAACAAATCTTGGTAACTTCTGTAGTTGCCAAGGTGAATAAGTGCCATAGCCATCTGCTCTCCCAGCTTCTTGCCCTCTACCTGTCCTTCATTTCATGCCACCACTGATGGTAATTTCCATAACTGTGACGCCCTCAACAGGCACAGACTTCCAGTATCCCACTTCCGTTTGGGAGGAAGATACCAAAAATCCATTTTAAAAGTCATTTCGAACCCATTTAAAAATTTCCTATACCAATTACTATATGAGTCAGAATCCAAAGGAGAAAATGAGGATACACTTAACTGGGATAATTTGGGAAAGGATAAAGGCTCTTCCATGTGTGAGCAGTAAGTGAAGGCATACCGTCCTGAGCTAGCAACCTCAGGGTGGGTTTACTGCCGCAAAACTTGATGAGACATGCAGAAGGAGCAGGTACTGGGGATCGAACAGGCACCTGTAACAGAGGGCCATGCAACAAGAGCATCAGCAGCCGGACAGAGCTAACGTACAGTGACAGCAGCAGGGAAGAAGACAGGGAATGAAAATCCAGACTTAAATAGCTCCTTGTTCATTCAAACCCAGACTTAAAGCTCTTCCCACTGTTCATTCATTAATCTGAGAACCAAGGTAGATGTCAGAATGCAATGGGACCCATCAATGTAGCCAAAAAAGTCTGGGCTCCTGGGGCAGAGAATAGAGTGAAGAGTGCCAACACGATAAACATCTTTATTTATTTCACTTAAATAATATAAATCAGAAATTTACATCTCCGTTGTTGTGACGGAAACCAAAAAGAAGTGCACACAGTTTTTGCCCTTTATTACAATTAGGGAGAGACAGAAAAAATATGTGCATTCAAAGAGAAGCATACAAAAGGCAATATGAATACATAATGGAAAAATGAATCTATTTGGGGTGAAAAGCAGCAAGATTTCATAGAGTTGGCTCTTAAAGAATTTATAGAAATTCACGACAGGAAGGAATAAAGAAAAGGGCGTTCTGCACAGAGGAAATAGCATGGATAAAGGAAGAGAGGTGTGAAAATGTTTGACAAGGAATGGTGGGGAGCTTGATGCAGTGGAATTTTAAAATACACAGGTGGGGAAAACCGGAATTGTAATTGAAACATCTTCTTAAGAAATTGAGGATTTAAAATTTTATCTCATAGGCAATGAGAAAACATTGACGATTTCTAAACAGCATCTGTGTTTTGGAATTTTATTTAGACTTTCTCTGAGAAGTCACTTTTAGTAAATTACAGTGTCTTCCTTTGGCATCCCTAAGCTGAGCAGGTGGAAGCTATAAAAAAATTATATGAACTACATCCTGAAAGACAACTTTTTGGCATTAAAAGTGTAGATAATAAGTTAGCCCAGATTTTTCACATTTTCTGATAGCTCTTATCACCTGCGAGATTGATCCTAGAGAAACCAAGAATCAGGAAAGTCAATCTAGTGTGTTAATGTAGTCTAGAAACATTTACTTAGTGCCAAATAAATTCAGAATCTGTCTCTCATTTGATGTATTGAAACGGAGTCAACTTACATATTATGACATTGTTATTTCTCCTTGTTCAGTGAAAAGAAAAGAAGGAAAATGCCAATATACTGGCGATGGAAAACTGTGCGTCATATGATTACCTTGCAAACTGCTCCCACTTGCTTTTATGTGTTTTAGAAAAATAACTTGCAGCAAACTGACACTAATGACAAATATGAATTACATCTCTAGTAAAATCATTTTTATGCCAATACACTTTGTAATATATCATGAGAAAATCCTTTCATCTTTTCTACAGAGTCAATAGTCACTAATGCAACTATAGAACTAAAAATATACATGATGGCTTGCATATTTTACTTAAAATTACAAAGATTCATGCTTTTAAAAAACTAAACCTTAAAATTGTCTTGAGAGGGAAACAAAAAAATAAAACTATAAGACAACCACAGATTCAAAACAAAGTGATAACAAGTAAATATTAAAAAAGAAAACAGGGAGTTCCCGTCGTGGCGCAGTGGTTAACGAATCCAACTAGGAACCACGGGGTTGAGGGTTCGGTCCCTGCCCTTGCTCAGTGGGTTAACGATCCGGCGTTGCCGTGAGCTGTGGTGTAGGTTTCAGACGCGGCTTGGATCCCGCGTTGCTGTGGCTCTGGCGTAGGCTGGTGGCTACAGCTCCGATTTGACCCCTAGCCTGGGAACCTCCATATGCTGCGAGAGCGGCCCAAGAAATAACAAAAAAAAGCCAAAAACAAAAGAAAAAGAAAATAAATCAAGTATTCAGCAAAACACATACACTGTACTAGTAAATGCAAATGGTAAGAATACATATTAATTGAAGAACATACTGTTGAATTAAAAAGAAAGCGACTATATACCACATATAAGACATCTGAAAATAGTGCCTTAGAAAGAGCAGAAATAAAAGGATGGATAAAGGCAAATCTGAAAAATATCAATAATAAAATCAAGAGAAATAAAAATGGAGGTTTAAATATTAATATGAAATGAATTTCAATTTGACTACACTGTTATATGATACAAATAATTTACAGTGAAAAGAGCTACGGTGAAATAGGATGCAGCTGTGTGGGAGCATAAATGGTTTAATTGTCGAATTAGATTCACATGAATCATCGATCTTTTCAGTACCAATTTTGCTGATAGTTAAAAGAGCCAGCAAACTCAAGGCACAGGCAAACGTTCTTCCCTTGGAGAAGTCAGACTCAGTACCCAGTTAAAGTCCTTCTCCCTCATTTTCATACATTCTGGTTTCAAAGTTAATGCATGAAGTTTTTGGTTTTGAGAAATGTATGTGAAGAATATTGTTTACATAGAGGCATAACATTTGCTTATGGGACTTCTCCATTTCATATTCTCCAGGCAGCCAAGCTCCCATAATTCCACAATTTAAAATTAAACGACAGGAGCTCCCGCTGTGGTGCAGTGGGATAGGTGGCAGCATCACTGGAGCCCCAGGATGCTGGTTTGATATCCAATATCCAGCCCGACACTGTAGAGTAAAAGGATCTGGTGTAGCCACACCTCTGCAGCAGAGGCCGCAACAGTGGCTGAGATCTGATTCCTAGCCAGGGAACTGCATGTGCTATGGGGCAGCTAAAAAAAAAAAAAAAAAAAAAAAAAAAAAAAAAATTTAAATGTAGACAAACCAGGTAGGTGAGTTTTGTCTTACTACCACAACAAATTACCTCGAAGTTAGCAGCCTCAAACATAAATATATTTATTATATAGATATACTATCTCACATTTTCTACAGGTCAGAAGTCAAAGAATCTTAATAAAGTCAAGGTGTCATGGAGATATGTTTCTAAGTAGAGGCTCTGTGGAAGAATCTTTTTCAAGCTCACTCAGATGGTTGGTCGAGTTTAATTCCTTGACGTTGTAGGACTAAAACCCTATTTCTTTGCTCTCTGTCAGGAGCGCTTAACTTCTAGAAGCAGCCCTCCAATTCTCAAATACAGCGCCATATTTCAGAACTCACAATGATTCGTCACATTCTCCTTACACTTGAAATCTTTCTCCTTATGTTGCATCATTTCTGCCTCCTGCTGCTGCATCTCTCTGACCAAAGAAAGTCTTCTGCTTTTTTTTGTTGTTGCTGTTTGTTTGTTTGTCTTTTTAGGGCCTAACCCATGGCATATGGAAGTTCCCAAGCTAGGGATTGAATCAGAGCTTTCGCTGCCAACCTATACCACAGCCACAGCAACTTGGGATTCAAACCATGTCTGTAACTTATACCACAGCTCATGGCAACGCTGGATCCTTAACCCACTGAGTGAAGCCAGGGATCGAACCCGAGTCCTCAAGAATACTAGCTGGGTTCATTACCACTGAACTGATGGGAACTCCAAAAGTCTTCTGCTTTTAAGGGCTCCTAAGATTAGATTGGGCCCACCCATGTAACCCAATGCCCTATTTTAAGGTCTATAGCCTTAATTACATGTGCAGTCTCTTTTCTCATGTAATATGACCTACTCACAGATTCCAGATATTAAGTCACAGATATCTTTAGAGAGCCATTACTAGGCCTACCACAACAGGTATATTCTTTTAAAATCATTACATAGATAATAACTTTCTATTATCTTTACACTAGTAATAGTATTACCGTGTAAATTAGATCTGGTTATCAGCACGCTTACAGAATTGACAAAATCATTCCTCCTTCCTGAATATCCCAATAAATGCTAACTTCTTTAAAAAAATTTTTTCTGGTATTTGAAAGAGAGGACAAGATGGCGGAGGAGTAGGGGGACACGCTCGCCCTCTCCCACAAACACAACAAAAAAAGCACATCTACAGAAGAAATGACTCGCACAGAACAGCAACCAATCGCTGGCAGAGGAACCTAAACTCCAATAATGGCAAGAAGTTCGTGACATTATTGGGCAGAACGGGAGAAAAGAGGAGAGTGAGAGAAGGTGAATCCGAGCGGGACGGGCGCTCCCGAAAGGGAACTGCAGAGGAGAAAGGGATCCCGCACCCTGGAAAGTCACCTACCGGGCGAAAGATCAAATGAACCGGAGGAATCCCCAGATGCAGAGAAGAGTGTAGCAGTAAGTCGGAGTACGGAAAAACGGATCAAGAACCCAACGGACCATCTGAACTACGGGCACAGTCACCAAAAATTGAGACGCCTGGGTGGGGGCTGGGCACCGAATCCTCGGCTCCAGAGGTTAGTCCCCGGGAAAGGGCCGGGGGACGCCTGGGTGGGGGCTGGGCACCGAGACCTCGCCTCCGAAGGTTAGTCCCCAAGAAAGGGCCGGGGGACGCCTGGGTGGGGGCTAGGCACCGAGACCTCGGCTCCAGAGATTAGTCCCTGGGCTAGGGGGGCAGGGAAGAGCGGAAACTGCTTGGGAGGTCTCTAAACCATTTGACGGGCAGAGACTGCCTGGGAGACTAGAAAACAAAGCTGTCGCAGAGGAAGGGAGCAATACTCTAGGGGCGGGGAAGTGGAAAGCCGCATCAGAGGGAACCTGGGAGAAGAGCCTGGTCTGCGCCCGTGCTGGGGAGCGGAGAAAAGAAGGGGTGGGTTCCCATAGAATACCCCCCACGCCACAGCAAGCTTACAGGCCCGCTAGCTAGCAGAAAGCTGTGCTTCCCAGTGCATTCCCTCCCCCCACCCCCGCCACCCCCGCCACCCCCGCCACCCCCTACGCTCTCGCGGAACCTGGGGCTGCCTGCCATCCAGGAGGGCTGGCCTCAACAATTGCCTGAAGCCTACCACCGCAGGGGCTCTCCCTGCACAGGCCTGCTTGCCCTTTGGAGGGGCTACACTTCCACAGAGCAGCACCAAACACCACCAGCCCCCTAGAAAAGGCCTGCAGCCCAGAAAAGCTAGAACAAGCCTAGCCAGGCCGTGAATAGATCGACCTAATTCTCCGACGGTTTTTCTGAGACGGGCTCCCCCGGGGAGGAGCCTCTTGGGTCTCCAAGGGCCTTGCTACCCGCCCAAGACCCCAGGGGGTGCTAAGACCTAGTGGACCAGCTGCATAGGACTGCCAGCTCCAGGCAGGACCCCCTGCAGCCCAGAAAAGCTGCAACAAGCCTGGCCGACTTAGGAAAAGATCTCCGACGGTCTTTCTGAGTCGGGCTGCCCTGGGGAGGAGCCTCTTGAGTCTCCAAGGGCCCTGCTACCCGCCCAAGACCCCAAGGGGTGCTGAGACCTAGTGGACCAGCTGCATAGGACTGCCAGCTCCAGGCAGGACCCCCTGCAGCCCAGAAAAGCTGCAACAAGCCTGGCCGAGTCGGGAAAAGATCTCAGACGGTCTTTCTGAGTCGGGCTGCCCTGGGGAGGAGCCTCTTGAGTCTCCAAGGGCCCTGCTACCTGCCCAAGCCCCCAGGGAATGCTGAGACCTAGTGGACCAGCCGCATAGGACTGCCAGCTCCAGACAGGACCCCCTGCAGCCCAGAAAAGCTGCAACAAGCCTGGCCGACTTGGGAAAAGATCTCAGACGGTCTTTCTGAGTCGGGCTGCCCTGGGGAGGAGCCTCTTGAGTCTCCAAGGGCCCTGCTACCCGCCCAAGACCCCAAGGGGTGCTGAGACCTAGTGAACCAGCTGCATAGGACTGCCAGCTCCAGGCAGGACCCCCTGCAGCCCAGAAAAGCTGCAACAAGCCTGGCCGAGTTGGGAAAAGATCTCAGACGGTCTTTCTGAGTCGGGCTGCCCTGGGGAGGAGCCTCTTGAGTCTCCAAGGGCCCTGCTACCTGCCCAAGACCCCAGGGGGTGCTGAGAACCAAGTGAAATCTGCTACCATCGTGGGGTGGACCTCCCAGTCCTGTCTGCCCTCAGGAAGTCCTCCTTTGCTTCAAAGAAACACTGTTAGTTCCATCAACACTCCAGAAAAGCCACACTGCCTCAAAAAAGATTGACCAACAACGACAGCCCTCAGGAAATATTCCACGGCAGTGACAAGGCAAACACTACCCGATAACGGAGAGTACAACTCCCTCAGGAGAAAGAAGACAACAAGCAAGATGAAGAAGCTGAGAAACCACCCCCAGTCAAACCAACAGGAGAACTCACCTAAAACAGTCAACAATGAAACAGATCTCGGCAGTCTGACAGACCTAGAATTCAAAAGAGAAATAGTGAAAATACTGAAGGAATTAAGAGAAGATATGAACAGTAATGCAGATACCCTCAGAAAGGAACTAGAAAAGATAAGGAGGAGTCAAGAAAAACTAGAACATTCATTTGCAGAGATGCAAACTGAACTAAGGGCAGTAAAAACCAGAATGAATAATGCAGAAGAACGAATCAGTGATATGGAAGATAGAATAATGGAAATCACCCAATCAGGTCAACAGACAGAAAACTGAATCAAAAAACTGGAAAGCAATATAAGAGACCTATGGGATAATATAAAGTGGGCCAATCTACACATAATAGGAATTCCAGAAGGAGTAGAAAAAGATAAGGGAATGGAAAATATATTTGAAGAAATTATCGATGGAAACTTCCCAAATCTAAAGGACACTGGGTTCAAGATACAAGAAGCACAGAGGGCCCCAAACAAACTGAACCCAAACAGACCCACACCAAGACACATCATAATAAAAATGGCAAAAGTTAGTGATAAAGAGAGGATCCTAAAGGCAACAAGAGAAAAACAGAATGTTACCTACAAGGGAACCCCCATAAGAATATCAGCTGATTTCTCTACAGAAACACTACAGGCCAGGAGGGAATGGCAAGAGATATTTAAAGTGCTAAAAGGAAAAAATATGCAACCTAGAATACTTTATCCAGCAAGAATATCATTTAAAATAGAAGGGGAAATAAAAATTTTTCCCAACAAACAAAAACTTAAAGAATACAGCAACACAAAACCCAGGTTAAAGGAAATATTGAAAGGGCTTCTCTAAACCAAAAAGAAAGGAAGGAAAGGGAAGAAAAAAGAAAAAAAAAAAAAAAAAAAAAAAAAGAAGAAGAAGAAGAGGAAGAACTAGGACTGAGGAAACCGTAATCAGAGAGCAGTCACTCAAATAAGCCAGCATACAGATTTAATCATGAACATGCTTCAAACAAAATAAAATTAAAAAGAAAAAAATAAAAGAGTCATCAAAACCATAAAATGTGGGCAAGGGATGTTAGGAGGTAAATAATCCTTTTTGTTGGTATGTATGTCTCTCTTCTTAATTTTAATATAATAATGAAGTGTTTGAACTTACAGGACCATCAGGCTAAAACACACAATTATGGGAAGGGGTTAGCATACTTAAAAAACAGGGCAACCACAAGCCAAAACCAAATAATGCATTTGCAAAAAATGAAAAAAAAATTAATACACTCAAGCAGATAATAACAGGAGACCATCCAACCAAAAAAAAAAAAAAAAAAAAAAAAAAAAAAAAAAAAGAAGAATGGAGAACCATAGAATCAACTGGAACACGAGGATCAAATGGCAATAAATAATCATCTATCAATTATCACCTTAAATGTCAATGGACTGAATGCCCCAATCAAAAGACACAGAGTGGCTGAGTGGATAAAAAGGCAAAAACCTTCAATATGCTGCCTACAAGAAACTCACCTTAGGACAAAAGATACATATAGATTGAAAGTGAAAGGCTGGGGAAAAGTATTTCATGCCAATAGACATGACAGAAAAGCAGGAGTTGCAACGCTCATATCAGACAAAATAGACTTTAAAACAAAAGACATAAAGAAAGACAAAGAAGGACACTATTTAATGATTAAGGGATCCATCCAAGGAGAGGATGTTACTATCATCAACATATATGCCCCAAACATAGGAGCACCCAGATACATACAACAAATATTAACAGACATAAAGGGAGATATTGATGAGAATACAATCATAGTAGGAGACCTAAATACCCCCCTCACATCAATGGACAGATCCTCCAGACAGAAAACCAATAAAGCAACAGAGATCCTAAAGGAAACAATAGAAAAGTTAGACTTAATTGATATCTTCAGGACACTACATCCAAAAAAAGCAGAATACACATTCTTCTCAAATGCTCATGGAACATTCTCAAGAATCGACCACATATTGGGACACAAAGCGAATCTCAATAAATTTAGGAGCATAGAAATTATCTCAAGTATCTTCTCTGACCACAATGCCATGAAATTAGAAATCAACCATGGGAAAAGCAAAGAGAAAAAACCTACTCCATGGAGACTAAACAACATGCTACTAAAAAACCAATGGGTCAATGAGGAAATCAAGAAGGAAATTAAAAACTACCTTGAAACAAATGATAATGAAGACACAACCTCTCAAAATCTATGGGATGCTGCGAAAACAGTGCTCAGAGGGAAATTTATAGCAATACAGGCCTTTCTCAAAAAAGAAGAAAGATCCCAAATTGACAACTTAACCCTCCACCTAAATGAATTAGAAAAAGAAGAACAAAAAAGTCCTAAAGTCAGCAGAAGGAAGGAAATTATAAAGATCAAAGAAGAAATCAATAAAATAGAGACCCAAAAAACAATAGAGAAAATTAATAAAACCAAGAGCTGGTTCTTTGAAAAGGTGAACAAAATTGATAAACCCCTGGCCAGACTCACTAAAAAGAGGAGAGAAAGAACCCAAATCACCAAAATTAGAAATGAAAAAGGAGAAATCACAACGGATACAGCAGAAATACAAAAAACCATAAGAGAATACTATGAACAACTATATGGCAATAAGTTTGACAATCTGGAAGAAATGGACAATTTTCTAGAATCTTACAGCCTGCCAAAACTGAATCAAGCAGAAACAGACCAACTGAACAGACCGATCACTAGAAATGAAATTGAAGAGGTCATAAAATCACTCCCTACAAATAAAAGTCCAGGACCAGATGGCTTCACAGGTGAATTCTATCAAACATATAAAGAGGAATTGGTGCCCATCCTCCTTAAACTCTTTCAAAAGGTTGAAGAAGAAGGAATACTCCCAAAGACATTCTATGAGGCCACCATCACCCTCATTCCAAAACCAGGCAGAGATACCACCAAAAAAGAAAACTATCGGCCAATATCATTGATGAATATAGATGCAAAAATTCTCAACAAAATCTTAGCCAACCGAATCCAACAACATATCAAAAAAATTATACACCATGACCAGGTTGGGTTCATCCCAGGTTCACAAGGATGGTTCAACATACGCAAATCAATCAACATCATACACCACATTAACAAAAAAAAAGTCAAAAATCATATGATCATCTCAATAGATGCAGAAAAAGCATTTGACAAAGTTGAACATCCATTCATGATCAAGACCCTCGCCAAAGTGGGTATAGAGGGAACATTCCTGAATATAATCAAAGCCATTTATGATAAACCCACAGCAAATATAATCCTCAATGGGGAAAAACTGAAAGCCTTCTCACTCAAATCTGGAACAAGACAGGGATGCCCACTCTCACCACTGCTCTTCAACATCGTTTTGGAAGTCTTAGCCACAGCAATTCGACAAACAAAAGAAATAAAAGGCATCCATATAGGAAGAGAAGAGATCAAACTGTCACTGTATGCAGATGACATGATTCTATACATAGAAAACCCTAAGGACTCAACCCCAAAACTCCTTGAACTGATTAATAAATTCAGCAAAGTGGCAGGATATAAGATTAACATTCAGAAGTCAGTTGCATTTCTGTATACCAGCAATGAAACATTAGAAAAGGAATACAAAAATACGATACCTTTTAAAATTGTACCACACAAAATCAAATACCTCGGAATACACCTGACCAAAGAGGTAAAGGACCTATATGCCGAGAACTATAAAACCTTAATCAAAGAAACCAAAGAAGATGTAAAGAAATGGAAAGATATTCCATGTTCCTGGATTGGAAAAATCAATATTGTGAAAATGGCCATCCTACCCAAAGCAATCTACAGATTCAATGCAATCCCTATCAAATTACCCATGACATTGTTCACAGAACTAGAACAAACAATCCAAACATTTATATGGAACAACAAAAGACCCAGAATCGCCAAAGCAATCCTGAGAAACAAAAACCAAGCAGGAGGCATAACTCTCCCAGACTTCAAGAAATACTACAAAGCCACAGTCATCAAAACAGTGTGGTACTGGTATCAAAACAGACAGACAGACCAATGGAACAGAATAGAGAATCCGGAAATTAACCCTGACACCTATGGTCAATTAATCTTTGACAAGGGAGGCAAGAACATAAAATGGGAAAAAGAAAGTCTATTCAGCAAGCATTGCTGGGAAACCTGGACAGCTGCATGCAAAGCAATGAAACTAGAACACACCCTCACACCATGCACAAAAATAAACTCCAAATGGCTGAAAGACTTAAATATACGACAGGACACCATCAAACTCCTAGAAGAAAACATAGGCAAAACACTCTCTGACATCAACATCATGAATATTTTCTCAGGTCAGTCTCCCAAAGCAATAGAAATTAGAGCAAAAATAAACCCATGGGACCTCATCAAACTGAAAAGCTTTTGCACAGCAAAGGAAACCCAAAAGAAAACAAAAAGACAACTTACAGAATGGGAGAAAATAGTTTCAAATGATGCAACTGACAAGGGCTTAATCTCTAGAATATATAAGCAACTTATACAACCCAACAGCAAAAAAACCAATCAATCAATGGAAAAATGGGCAAAAGACCTGAATAGACATTTCTCCAAGGAAGATATACAGATGGCCAACAAACACATGAAAAAATGCTCCACATCGCTGATTATAAGAGAAATGCAAATCAAAACTACCATGAGATACCACCTCACACCAGTCAGAATGGCTATCATTAATAAATCCACAAATAACAAGTGCTGGAGGGGCTGTGGAGAAAAGGGAACCCTCCTGCACTGTTGGTGGGAATGTAAACTGGTACAGCCACTATGGAGAACAGTTTGGAGATACCTTAGAAATCTATACATAGACCTTCCATATGACCCTGCAATCCCACTCCTGGGCATCTATCCGGACAAAGCTCTACTTAAAAGAGACACATGCACCCGCATGTTCATTGCAGCACTATTCACAATAGCCAGGACATGGAAACAATCCAAATGTCCATCGACAGAGGATTGGATTCGGAAGATGTGGTATATATACACGATGGAATACTACTCAGCCATAAAAAAGGATGACATCATGCCATTTGCAGCAACATGGATGGAACTAGAGAATCTCATCCTGAGTGAAATGAGCCAGAAAGACAAAGACAAATACCATATGATATCACTTATAACTGGAATCTAATATCCAGCACAAATGAACATCTCCTCAGAAAAGAAAATCATGGACTTGGAGAAGAGACTTGTGGTTGCCTGATGGGAGGGGGAGGGAGTGGGAGGGATCGGGAGCTTGGGCTTATCAGTCACAACCTAGAATAGATTTACAAGGAGATCCCGCTGAATAGCATTGAGAACTATGTCTAGATACTCATGTTGCAACAGAAGAAATGATGGGGGAAAAACTGTAATTGTAATGTATACATGTAAGGATAACCTGACCCCCTTGCTGTACAGTGGGAAAATAAAAAAATAAAATTAAAAAAAAAAAAAAAAAAATTTTTTCTTAAACTGACAAAATCTTTCAGGTGCCAAACAATACAGAATCAAAATACATAAAGCAAAATCTACCATAAAGTCAGAGAGGTTTTATTTTTAAAATATAAGCATTTTTTTTTAATTCCATTGAAATATGGTTGACTTAACAATGTTGTATTAGATTCAGGTATAATTAATGAAGTGGTCAATTTATACTTATTAAAGCCATTGGTGATAAAGAGTACACATTTCTTTGAATGTTCCATCGACCATTTGCAAACATTATGAAATGTCACACTATAAAAGGAAAACTCAGCGAATCCTAAAAACGAAAAATAGTAGGTCCCGAATGAATAAGGTGAAGAAAAGAAGATTAAGGAGAAAGAGGCAAAAGAGGAAGGAAGAGGAAAGAGAGGACAATGAAAAGGAAAAGTAACATTTTTTAAAGCACTTTCTACGTTCCAAAAACACTTTTAAGTGCACTTGAATCCTCTAAAACCAAATGAGGTAGACACTGCTATTATCAATATTTTACAATCAGTGAATTGAAACACAGTTCCCTAATTGTGGAAGTGAACTGCTTGAGTAAAATGTAAAACTGGTAAGTGGTACATCAAAATAGCTTAGCTCCAGGAGTTCCCGTTGTGGCTCAGCGGAAACACATCCTACGAGTATCCATGAGGACGTGGGTTCAATCCCTGGCCTTGCTCCTTGGGTTAAGGATCCAGCATTGCCGCAGGTCACAGACACGGCTCTGATCTGATGTTGCTGTGGCTGTGGCTATGGTGGAGGCATGGGCCAGCAGCTACAGCTCTGATTTGACCCCTCCCCTGGGAACTTACCTATGCAGCGGGAGCAGCCCTAAAAATAAAAATAAAAAATAGCTTAGCTCCAGAATTTGTCTTTTTCACCACCATGCTATACCTAACCTGGAAAAAATTAGAAATTAATAATAGTAGAAATAAACAAAAATACCATGTTATGGATCAAGTGTTCCCCGTAAATTCACATGCTGAAGCCCTAACACCTACTCCGGCCATATTTGGAGGTGGGGCCTCTAAGGAAGGAATTAAGGTTAGATAATGGCTGGAGGCTGGAGCTCTGATCCTATTATTATAAGAAGTGAGTCCAGAAGACCCGCATAGCTCTCTCTCCACAGGCACCACACATACAAAGGAAAGGCCACGTGAGCACACAGAGAGAGAAAAGGAAGCCACTTACTAGCCAAGGGAGAGCCTTCCCCAGCTACTAACCCTGCTGGTGCTTGACCTTTGACTTCCAGTCTCCACAACTGTAAGAAAATTTCTGTTGCTTAAGCCACTCGGTCCATGGCATTTTGTTCTGGTAGCCCTAGCAGACTAATACACGGCACCCCTTGGATATTTTGAAACTCTTTATAAATAGCCTGTGCATTATGGAGAAACCCAAACCAAAAGTGTAGAACATATTGAAAGCAATATAATTAAAATACAGCTCATACAAATGTATAAAAACAGCTTTCATGGACATATGTTCTTTTGGCAACTGAGCATGTATTCACACTTTGGGTGATTGTCACCATTCCCAGATTCTCAGTCCAAAACTTTCAAGTTGACCTCACCCATCACCCCAGAAGTATACCCTTGTCAAGCTAACTTCATCTACGCTTTATGTTCTCCTAGCCACCGCAATGGTTTCAAGGAGGTCCATATGACTCAGTGGAAAATCCTAAGGTGAAGGAGATTTTTGCTGAAACTTGTGAAATAAGAGCAGATATTCTTTTCTGCGGGCCTTGAGTGAAGTGGAGATGGGCTAAAGTTGATGTGGCTATGAGCCCACACTGGTAGCCTAAGAAAGCTCGCGTACAGAGGTGAGTAGAGACGTTCCCAAGGGAAACTAGGTTCTCTTGGAAGATTTTGAGTCCCACTCAGACTCCCTTGAATGCAACACCACCTCTGGGACTTAGCAATTCCTCAAGCCAAAAAATCAACTTTTTGCTGAAAGTGGTTTGGATAGGATTTTCTGTCACAAGTAACCTAAAGAGTTGTAAATAATATAAAACTGAAGTTGGACACAGGGAAAATTCTATGACTTTTGGACAAAATGTTATATTTTCAAGTCTTTAATTCAATCTTGATCAAAAAGTAAAAAGCAGAGGGCAGAGTTTTTACTGAGAGTTAAAGAAAACAGTCCAAAATGTTTTAGAAAATGCAATTCTCAGAACAAATATTACCCCTTGACAAAAGGTATGAAAACCCAAGGGATTTCTGAAGTGTTCTCTTTGGACTTGAAAATGAATGCATATTTTTATTCAAAAGTTTAAACATTATGTTAATTATCACTGTAATCATGGACAATACATGAGTTTTAACAACGCACTAACTGGATATCATTTATATTGTTTTTAACCCACAGAGAAAAGATGAAGGGGAACTTAAAGCAATAGCAATAATTGGATCAAACACGCAACCCAAAATCAAAAAAACAGTTTTAAATTTAGAGGGGATAAAAGTTTTAATCTGAATGAGGTCCCTAAAGCCTTGGTCTGATTACTTAAGAAAATGTTTCATTGTGAGACTTCTTAAGAATTTAACTCAGAAATATGAAACTCTGACATAAGAAATGCTATTTCAGAGCAAGACTTTGGGTAAATATTTTAAATATAGACTTAGTAAAAATAACAATAAGAAATGAGGAAATACATTTCCAGTCTTCATTCCTTATTCTATTTTTTGATAGGCTGCCTATGGATCAGGTTCTTGGAATGCTTTACATGTCTAATATTCTATTCTTTAACTATTTTCTACATTAGGCATTTGCTAATTCGAGGCTTAAAGACATGCTTAAAAATTATAACAAGAGGAATGATTACACAAAACTAGGTTCATCTGGCATTATTCCTATTTTTTAATTTGAAGACCATTTTTAAGATTTCCATCTTCATGTTTTCTCTTTTTTTTTTTTTTTCCTTTTTGGCCTCAGGCAATCTCCATGTTAAGCAGCTCTGAGCATATAAATTTAACTAAAAAAAAGTTTCTTACATATCCCAAAATTGCTGAGAATTGAAACTGCAGATTTTGACATACATTCACAAAGAAACTCATTTTTTATTACGAGCTGAAAAAGCTTGTCTCCTGAATGCTTGAGGCCACTCAGTCAACCAGCTTGCATAATTCGAATACTTGGAAACCCACAAATAATCTAAGGCCAAACTCCAACTGCAGAAAATAGCACAGGAAAATCCTTTTTTGCATATTTCCAACACATATGGCGAATTGCATTTTCCGCTGGTAAAGAACATTTTAACTCTGATGAATTTGTAATCATATCCAGCTAATTAGTAAATGCTGCCCTTTATTTTAAGAGGAAGGAAATTCTCTATCTTCCCACTGTAATTATCACTTTTATGATATGTGTTATTGTTGTTAGAAAGAAATTTAAGCAGGCACCTAATCAATATTCATGAAATGGGGATCACAAAGGGTGGTACCAAATCTGCTTTAGCCTGTCTCAGAATCCGAATCCGAATCCGCAAGTTGGTTTCTGATTGACATTTTGGTTGTGTGTGAACTCAAATCTGTTTCCATGTTAGGCCAACACCTAAGAGTCTAAAAGTGGACAGATCTGGGTAGGGGATTTTTTTTTTTTTTTTTTTCCTTTTTTACTTCTTCTCTAATTTATAAGCTGGGCTGAAAGTTTTAAGATATCCTTTGAAAACTAGCTGCTAAGATGTCTGCCCGATCTCATCAAAGCCAGGGCAGAATGCCTACCTTGTGGAACAGGCACAACTGACACCGAGCACCTGGTCAAATCTGGTTTGGTCTGCCAAACAGCAGCGAAATCACTCCAGTCGGCTCATGGCTCTTTGTCCGATCTTTGAAAAGGCACTGAGGTCTCCACTAAGGCAATAGGGTTCCTTTAACACTCTTCTCTTTCCTGACCCTGTCTCCTTCTCTGGGATTGTGCAGGGCAGGGAGGAGGGTAACCACGCCTTCCAGAGCACAGTACTCTCTGTCCTCATCAAGACTGGCTTTCAGGAGTTCCCTTCACGATTTAGCGGTTAACCATCCTGACTAGGATCCATACGGATGTGGATTTGATCCCTGGCCTCACTCAGTGGATTAAGGATCCGGCATTGGTGTCAACTGTGGTGTAGGTCTCGGTGGCTCGGATCCCCTGTTGCTGTGGCTGTGGTGTAGGCTGGCAGCTGTAGCTCCAATTTGACTCCTAGCCTGGGAATTTCCATATGCCTCAGGTGCAGCCCTAAAAAGCAAAAAAACAAAAAACAAAAAACCCAAAAGGTTTGCTTTCAGGAAAGGGGCCATTATCCAGTCACTTCTGTGGCATTAATGTTCTCTCTTGGCCCTTGGATGGGAAGGCCTAGTTTCATGTGAAAGAAACTGAGGGCAACAGAAAGTGCTTTCTCCTTATTCAAGCTCTTCTTGATGCCTTTGTAATCCTTTATGGGCATAAGAACAAATTGGCCTAGATGAAGACTGGCAGCGCCCAGTAGGCATATCGTAATATTTATAATAACATTGATTAGGGATTAAAATAGTAGAGATACATGGTACACAATGTAAGTGCCACGTTACCTACTTCAGTCTTGACATTTATCCCATTTATAGATGAGGAAATTTATAGTTGAAGTCCAAATCTACAATTTTTTTTTTTTTTTTTTTTTTTTTTGCCTTTTAGGGACGCAGCCATGACATATGGAGGTTCCCAGGCTAGGGGTCGAATTGGAGCTACAACTGCCAGGCTACACCACAGCTCACGGCAATGCCAGATCCTTAAACCACTGTGTGAGGCCTAGTCAGATTCATTTCCGCTGTGCCATGACAGGAACTCCCAAATCTATAAGTTTTACATCTAATATTTTGCCATTAAAAAATGGAAACAGGGTCCAAGAAACATTTACTCCAAACTGACTTTGTTGTCTAACTCACACTTGAAAATTAATCATATTATTATTGTGCTGCTGCCTTTGCAGTTGTGAAATAGTCTCATTTCTCTTGCATGTGATAGAGGCCATTTTGGTTTTAGTTTGTATTCAGCATATCAGAGGATTTCCTAGCTCTCAAATCCTCCCCCAACCCCCGGCAGCTGCCCCATTGACCCAAAGTAAATTAAAGTTTGGATGTGTAATTTTAACTTTGTTTCCCAAAGTTATACTGCTAGAAAATGTAGCAACTGGAGCTTGTCTGCTTAGGTCCAAATCCTGTGCTGTGCGGTAACCTCCACCACCAAGAATCCTTGTGGTCTTTCATGAAAACTCCTGAGCCGTCTATCTTGAAGTAAAATGAGATATTTAAAAAAAAAAAAAAATTGCAGATTGGTAAAATTTATTCCAGCACAGGGAACTGTGTGTGACTGGGTCACTTTGTTATACCAATAGAGATTGAAGAAATACTGTAAATCGACTATACTTTAATAAAAGAAAATCCTCACCCAAAAAAAATTATCAAAAAAAAAAAAAAAGAAAGAAAGAATGGCACAGGAAAAGAGATCAAATTTAGGTAAATGTGAGAGCATCCTTTTCCTAGATAGATAAAAAAGCAAATGAACACATAAAGTTAAGGAATATTTTTGAGGTCGTTGTGAGAAGTGGCTCCTTCTGTGCAGTGTGGGACTGGTGGTTGTCTGGAGGTTGGGTTGGGCATGGGAATAGAATGGGGAGTGTGGACTGAAAAAAACATATAAATTAAAGCTTGAGTGTTATGTTTTATTTAGTGGAAAGAACTGTGACTCCAGCCCTAGACACAACCACTTAGATAGCTCTAAGGGTCAGCTCTGAAAAGGTAAGGGGGAGTCAGGATATTTGCGCACTTTGCAACAAAGACCAGGCGGTTGGAACATCAAAAGACTATTGTTAGTTAAAGAAAACCAGAAAGGGATTTAGTGCTTTTTCTATGCACGCATAGAAGCAAGAGTCTGAGCCTACTGAAATTATTCCTTTGATATACACCTCAGTTGCCTGGGGCCAGTATCCTGGGTTTTTCTTATCCTGAGTCACCTCAGGGTGCACAGTCAGGGTGGCTGCAGAGTCTGATGGTTTGATGGGGGGCGGGGGGGTGGGCATCCTCTTTCCCTCCTGAGTTCCCCCAGGTCTCACTGTAGAAGGTAGCCTAGCGGCTGAAGGCTGCAACATCCTTTGTTTATCGACCCGGCAGGCAGCATTCTCAGTCCACAGGAGCTTGAGCAAAGTGGAAACACTTGTTGTGGGCAAGAGCCTGTGGATTCCCTGACAATATCCCAGGAGGAAATAGAAATTCATCCGTGTCAAGGCCCCTTAAGGTTATTATGTTTATCTTATTTATAAAGAGACTTACCTCCTGGAATAGATTTTACCAATCTGCACTTTTTTTTTAACATCTCGTTTTAGTTCATATGACGACTAGTGGCATGCTCTCTTTTCACCCATCCCACTTTCATATGTCAACAAACATCTAACTTCATTTTTCTTTCTAATAAAACTTTACATTGATCCCTTGCCAAGGATATAGTTGTTAAATTTTTACCAAATACTATTAAAAGCTGTGAGAAAATATGACAATACACTCAGGGTAGATGGCAAGAGATGCTTACAGGAACAATTATCACTGGAATTTAGGCTTATTCCATGAGGATCAACCCAGATTTTTTTTTTTTTTTTTAAGACAGATCGCTTCATTTGGGAGAGAACAAATAAGTAAAATAAACCAAACCAAAACCAAAGCAAAGCCTTAGGAAGCCACTAGAGCCTTATAGCATTGTCTGAAGTTGGGGAGCCTGATTCTTCCATTTCCATTTTATCTTTTTCAATATTGCTTTGGCTCTTTGGGATCTTTTGCATTTCCATACAGATTTTAAAATATTCTGTTCTAGTGTTTATTGAGTATCTTTTGTGTGTGCCATACTGGGTCTCAAGCTGTGCAGGTGTCCTGTGCCTGGCAGAAAAATGGTAGGAAAGAAGCTGAGATCCAGATGATATTTTAGTCTGAAATATTGAGTGTGAAAAATTTTTTTTTTTTTTTTTTTTTGTCTTTTTGCCATTTTATCTTGGGCCGCTCCCGAGGCATAGTGAGGTTCCCAGGCTAGGAGTCGAATCCGAGCTGTAGCCACCGGCCTACACCAGAGCCACAGCAACGCGGGATCCGAGCTGTGTCTGCAACCTACACCGCAGCTCACGGCAACGCCGGATCCTTAATCCCCTGAGAAAGGCCAGGGATCGAACCCACAATCTCATGGTTCCTAGTCAGATTCATTAACCCCTGTGCCACAACGGGAACTCCAGAGTGTGAAAATTTTTTTAATCTATGAAGGGCTATATACTATTTTGGCATCTGTAGCAATATTATTTTTATTGCTTCCAAAATTGTATCCTTTAGTCTCTTCCTGCATTTCTCCTTTTCTTTTTCTTTCTTTTCCTTTCTTTAAGTTTTAAGCCTTAAATTCATACAAAAGTAGATAGGATAATATAAAGGAACTCCTATAACCATCATCACTGAACCTCAGCACTATATGCTCATAGCCAATCTTATTTATTCTAGATTCTGGATGAATCTCCCTCACTTCCTAATAGTTTTGAAGCAAATCCAGAAAATCAGAAAATCAATCACATAATTTCATTTGGGGGTAACCCAGTGTTTATCTCCAAACAATAATACTTAAAAAAAAAATTTGACATAATTATCGCTTTAAAAAATGGCCATAATATCTTGTTTCATTAAATATTTAGTCAGTGGTTGAATGTCCAATTGTCTCTTAAGCATTTTATTTTTTTTTATTTTTTTTTACAACTTGTTTGCCTGAATCAGGATCCAAATAATGTTCACCCTCTGAAATTTGTTAATCTATTTATTCTTTATGTCTCTATGTTTCTTTTAATCTACTTTTTTCCCATTTATCTTTTTTTTCTTTCCTTAAAATTTACTTTTGATGAACTGTGGCATTTCCACAATCTGGATTTTGCTTATTATGTCTGCAAAGTGTAGTTTAACATATTTTTCTCGCCTCCATATTTTCCATAAATTGGATAGTTGCATACAAAGGCGTCATTTGATTTCAGTTCTTTTTTTTTTTTTTTTTTTGGCAAAATGACTTCATAGAGGATGTATATTCTTCTTTCAGAAAGTGATTATATTTGCTGTATCTCTGCTTATGTAATGTTAGAAGCCGTTGATAAATAGATCTGCTAACATTTGCAAAATAGCATTATTCTAATTCTATTATTCCTTTTTATATTTATTAGCTGGAGGAAATCTATGGAGAGAAACTTTCCTATCAACAACTGTTTTGTTTCCAAGTGATATGGTTCACTAGTTATCAAAATAACCAGCTATCTCCCTGGATCCACCAATGGTAACCAAGTAGGTTTTCTTTTGTAGGAGGAGTCCAATTTTTTTTTTTTTCCAGAATGTTAAAATACAAATTTCCTTTTAAATCACAACTTGAGTAGGGGAAAAATAACTTTTTGTGTGAACAAGCTCAAAGTAAAAATGTTATGAGCAATTTTAAGCAGTGACCTTGTTAAACACAGTATTTCATTTCTGTCATTTACAAGCTCACTGCTTGATAATAGATATTCTCATTTCTCAAAGGAAAGCTGTCAAAATATTTTATTATAAATTTCTGGAAGGTATTTCTAGCCCAATTTCATTTCAGAACTAAGTTCCTACAAGAAATTTTCTAGCCCAGAAATTCAATAACTAATCAGTCCTGCTACTTTTCAGCTTAAGTGTGAACATCTGAGAGCAGATTTTTGTGTTTTTCTTTAAACCTCCCATGTAACAAGGTAAAATCGGATCACAACACATATTTTCACTCACTACAAATTTGTATGTATATCAGTATTCATTTCAAATACTTCTTATTCTTGATGTAATCATTATCTACTGTCTCCTATGATACTTAAAAACCTTTTTTTTCCAGGGTTTTATGCCAAAACCCTGCAAAGGCAGAAGGGATCATTATGATATAAGGACAACTTTTAAATAATGTCTCTGGATATGACTGGATATGGTTTGTTACTTTTCAGCAAGCCCTATAAAATTCTCTGCCATGTTCAAATAAAAGTACTGCTGCATTCCCCTACCTCAAATATCCATGTACACTTCACATCATAGGTCTATACACATATTGTTAATAGTTTTAAAGAAAGTACATCACTTAAATGTGATTAAAAACTATCTAATAGATTACATAAAATGAAATAAAAACAAAAAGGAAAATTTTATTCTAAGAAAGTATATAGATAGATAGATAGATACACATATAGTGTTCTCGAGTGATTTTTCAATCATATTTGAAAAGCACTGTCCAAAAGTGCCTTTCTACAGTGGAATACTATTTCTAAAGTAGATCTCCCTTTGTATAATTTATTTTACAATGATAAAAATATCATTTCTATCAAATTCTCTACTGTACCACTTGACAACTTTTAAGCTAAAACTCTTATTAACATTGTTATTATTTCGTTGTCCCCAAACACAGTCAAAACATCTGGTAGAGACCAATGTACCAGAAACAAAACCGACACTAGAGGTGTTTGCCATCACATTAGGCTGTGAAAATAGACCTAGAACATAGAAAAGCATACAGGAAAAAAAGGCAGTAATGCATGTCAGACCTCAAGATAGCCATCATTCCTAAAAAGGAAAGTTTAAGAAGATAACTCTCTAGTTAAGGCATATTTTCTATTTTTAAATTGAATTTCCATCAGTGCTGAATCCATACTATAGAAATCCCTAGAAACTTCAGTCGTATCTTAGCTACCCAGCCAAGGACATTATTTGTCTACAGAGAATTCAACTAGCCAGGGGGAGGGGGGAACAAAAGAAAATTCAAAAGCAGCACTCTCACAGAGAAAATGCTCTAGAGGCTGTAAATCCCTCAATAAATACATGACAAATAAATTTATTTGGAGTTACAAGACAGCTGCCAAATAAGACTTGTCTCTTGGGCATATCAGAATATCTAAACGCTTGTACAATGGAAACAACAGAAATATATTTGTATATCATTGTACAGTTCACAAAATTTTTTTTCTTTGCTTAATTTAATCTTCATATTGTCCTGGAAACATAGGTATTATTACGTGCATTTCTACCTTAGATATGGGGAAAATAAATGAAAGGTTAAGTGTAAGGGGATGAGCTGGATGGTGAGAGAGAGAGAAGAGTAGACCCAGGGAAGACGATATTAAAGCCATATTTTGGAAAGTGATAATGTAAAGAGAGAACCGAAGATATTTTTCTCCTATGGTTACACAATGACGCTATAGGCATATCCTTTCAAAAAATGGAAATATCCCTTCAGTTTATAAATATGAGCATAAAAATAAGTATTGCTCTCCAAAACTATTTCCTAATCCATTCAATTTATTCTATTCATTATATTATTCCTACTACCAATTCTATTTTAGTTTTATGATTAGTAACATTCTTTCAAGTGGAGGGGAGGTTGACAGAAGCGAATAACAAAAACATGATAGCGATTTGACATTACAAAAAATGTAAGCTTCTATGCCAAATGCCCTCTGCTGGGAAAAATAATATGCACTCAAGCCAAAGGAAAATTATTTCATTGTTTTTTGTTTTTAGATTCTAGTGAATCAACATAATTTCAGTGAAATGGAGACAGCTATGTAGGTATGTTTAACAATTACTGGTTTTGATAATATTATGAGGAAGACAAACAAACAAAATAGTCACTGGATGAAAAAAGAAACAGCAGAAGAAAATGCGAAGGGAGGAATGTTGCGATTTGATATAGGGACTAGGAAGGTTCTGGGTAGAAAACGACTGTCTAAATTTATTCACTAGACCGTAACAGTCAAGAGACCACATAGACCATTCTAGACTACTTACCTAGTCCTGTGCAAAGCTCTTGGAAATAAGTTAATGTGGCGTGGTTCATCTTTGAGTGGGCTGTCATGTGCATGGATGACTCTAACACCACATGACATTCATGAATGGACCAACAGACTAAGCTGTAGGTTATTCCATGTTCAATACTGAAAAAGGCCAAGGGGATCAGGTTGAGTGTTATGAATGGATTTCTTTCATCAAGTTAGAAAAAACATACTGGAAACGCATGTGTGTTCATGTCTTGTGAAGGTGTCTTGGCCAATCTCCTCACTTGGGGACCCTTTGAGGAAACATTATTTTGTAAACCACTGAGCTACTATGTTCTGGTCTCAAAACAGGCTATGGAGCGCAATCTCGTGGGTGAAATCTGAAAAGAGTATTTGGTTTGAATTCTGAATCGATACTCTGTTTTGAGTCGCCTTTACTGTAATTTGTAAAAGCGCTAGTAAGTTACTTTTGCTTTTGCAGTTTCATCTCTAAAGAGTTAATCTTCAGGCTTCCTGGGCAACACAACTCAGGCTCCAAATGCCTGGCTAATTTCAAAAATGGTCAACTCTTGGAGTTCCCGTCGTGGCGCAGTGGTTAAGGAATCCAACTAGGAACCATGAGGTTGCGGGTTCGCTCCCTGCCCTTGCTCAGTGGGTTAACGATCCGGCGTTGTCATGAGCTGTGGTGTAGGTTGCAGACGCGGCTCGGATCCCGCGTTGCTGTGGCTCTGGCGTAGGCCAGTGGCTAAAGCTCCGATTCAACCCCTAGCCTGGGAACCTCCATATGCCGCGGGAGAGGCCCAAAGAAATAGCAAAAAAAAAGACAAAAAAAAAAAAAGGTCAACTCTACAACCAACAGGATGCCAAGGTTGGAGGCTTTGATAATTGTTGAAATAGAACTGCATCAGGCAACTGGACACTAAGCGCTTAATGTCACTGCTTTGGAAGCTCTGAGACGAGACGACAGAGGTTGTAAGTCTTTCTTGAGGACCAGGAGAGCTTTGGAACAGCACTACCCACTCCTCTCTGACATTAAGATACATCAAAACTTCCCTGGAATATAAGATATTTCGGCCCTTAATTCCTTTCTTTGGTTATGTTCCTTCTCTTCCCTTCGGTCTCCAGAAGACTAAAAACATGTGTCTCTGTGTAAAGACACTCATTTGTGTGGCAAAAAGTCTTTGAAACTCTAGTTCCCTGCTAAAAAAAATAAGTTTCTAACTAGGTTAATACAACTAGTGTCAGGAAACCAGGTATAAAAGAAATTTGCAAGGAGACAACAATCATAAAAATAGCCCATGTTTATAAATGGAGGGAGAGAGGGAATACTAACATGATAACTGGATTTTGGAGTTATTATTAGGTGATTGTTGCGATTGTGACACTGTATTTATGGCAATTGTACCCATGAAAATTCTCTAGGCTGTGAGAGAGAATAGGCTCACACCTTAAGGGTGAGTTCATACTCTGTGCCATCATCCTGAAAATGCAGTTCTTTGAGGCTGGAAACCAGAACTGAAAGGGAAGGCTCCAAGGAGTAACAGGCGATAATAGCCTTTTATTTTCTTGTAACTTTGACCATGAAGTTGCCTTGATATTTTGAAAGGGTTTCCGTAGGAATAGATAGGATGTTGTCCTTCAAAAGTTGGAAGTAATATGTCCAACCTTTTCTATCAAAATAGAGTCCCTAGGCATGACTAAAGAAAATATTTTCCTAGTAATTCGATATTCTTAAAGAAGCTACTGAGAGATTTAGTACAGCTGGTGCTGGTAAGAGAATTTGAGAGCACAGGTGAAGAAAAATTATAGAAAAGAAAAGGGAAAAACAAAACCAGTTACTCCTCTCTCTCAGGTTCCAACCTATCTGTAACTTCAGTGTTTTCCATGCAGAATGGTAAATTGTATGCATGTCTTTTTTCCTCATTGGAATTTAAGCTTCTTGAGGGCAGGTGAAAAAAGTTACTAGTACAGGGCCTGGCACTTGAAAGACTCAAGAGCTCTTAATAAATAAATACACAGTACCTAAAACTAAAGTAGTTTCATTTTATTTTAGGGATGAAATCAAATCACGTATTTGCAGACTAGCCGTTGTTTGTATAATTGTCACTGTGTTAAGGCAGAAAATAAATGTTTCTGAGGTATAAGATTAATAGTTATGTGGGATATGATACTATAAAGAAAATTAAGAACTCACCTGTGTGTTGGCACTCCCTTTTTAGTTGGAACTTAAATCATTTGATACTTTATTTAGACCTTAAAAATAGTCCTTCAGGAGCTGATTAAGATGGCGGAAGCGAAGGACTGGAGCTCAACTTCTCTCCTAAAAACAACATTCACAACTAGAGGCTGATCAATCGCTACCCAAATGGACCGGAAACCTTAAAAAAGATACCCTACTCCAGAAGACAAAGAGGAGGCCACATCAAGAGGTAGGAGGGGCGATGTCGCGATATAAACAACCCTACACCTCCCCGGGTGGGAAGCCTCACAGACTGGAAACTAACTGGTTCACAGAGACACACCTACAGGAGTGAGAGCTCTGAGCCACACATCAAACCCTCACCTGCGGGCATCTGGCACTGGGAGAAAGAGCCCCTGGAGCATCTGGCATTGAAGGCCAGTGGGGCGTGTGCGCAGGGGCTCTACAGGACTGGGGGAAATGGAGACCCCATTCTTAAAAGGCACACACAGACTTTCACATGCACTGGGTCCCAGGGCAAAGCAGAGTCTTCATAGGAATCTGGGTCAAACCTGACTGCAGTTCTTGGAGGACCTCCTGGGAAAACAGGGGTGAATGTGGCTTGTTGTGGGAGAAGGACATTGAAGGCAAATCTCTTGGGAATATTCAGCAGCTGCCTTTCTCTGGAGGTGCCCATTTTGGGAAAACCTGGCCCCACCTGTCGGGCAGCTCTGAGAAGCCCCAGGGCAAACAACAACCCAGGTGGGATCACAGCCCCACCCCTCAGTAAACAGGCTCCCTAAAGACCCCCCAGGCACACAGCTGCCTCCAATCCCATCCAGAGACTAAGCCCCACCCACCAGAGGGATTAGAATCAGCTCCACCTACCAGGGGGCAGGCATCAGCCCCTCCCATCGGGAAGCCTACAACAAGCCCCCATACCCACTTCAGCCACAGGGGGGCAGACATCAGAACTAAGAGTGACTAGAACTCTATTATCTGTAAAAAGGTCACCACACCAAAAACCCATAATAATGAAAAGAGAGAGAACTGTAACTCAGATGAGGGAGAAAGGAAACACCCCAGAAAATCAGCTAAGCAATGAGAAGATTCTCAGCCTCCAGGAAAAAGACTTTAGATCCTGCATTTTCTTGGCAGTGGTGAAGGTCAGAAGCTATAGCTCTGATTCGACCTCTAGCCTGGGATCCTCCATATGCCTCAAATGCTGCACTAAAAAGCAAATATATATATATAATATTTTTGCAAAATTTTGGGGGACAGGAAATACATAATTATCCTTATTCTACTACCCTAATTATACAATTTTTATAAATTTTGGGTGTTTATTTCTGGTATAAACATACATACATAAGAATTTTTTAATCATTTTAAGCGTAGTTTACACAAACATTTATGTCTTGATTTTTTTAATGTATCTAAGAACCACTTAAACCTCCACAGAGGAAACTACGGAGGAGATAATGGAAGCAGAGTACCTGTTTTGTTTCAAGATCAGTATTTTGCTGTATCAATTATTTACAGCTTATTTTTTTATTTTTTATTTTTTTTTGGCATATGGAGGGTCCCAGGCTAGGGGTCAAATTGGAGCTGTAGCCAATGGCCTATGCCACAGCCACAGCAATGCCAGATCCAAGTCGTGTCTGCCACCTACACTACAACTCACGGTAATGCCAGATCCTTAACCAACTGAGCAAGGCCAGGGATCAAACCTGTGTCCTCATGGATGCTAGTCAGATTCGTTTCCACTGAGCCATGATGGGAACTCCTATAGCTTGATTTTAAATTAGCTTCATGTGATTATTTTCCTGTATTGCTACACAGTTTTGTAATTATCATTTTTAGTAGCTGCTCTTTATTTCCTTGAGTTTCTACCAAAATATATTTATTATAACAAAAATATGTATTGAATACTTTTCCATATAACGTGATTATTTTCATAGAACAAATTATCGAAATGTAATTGCTAGGTCTAAAACAAAAAAGTTTTATGTTTCTTTATGTATATTGCCAAATTATTTTTCAAAAGTGTTCAAATAATTTTTTCTTTTATGACATAATTTATATTTTATGCCAGCTTTATTAGACTTCAGGATTCAATTTTATTTTATTAATTAAAAAATATAGGAGTTCTCATTCTGGCCCAGTAGGTTGAGAACCCAATCAGTATCCTTGATCCCTGGCCTTGCTCAGTGGATGTGGAGTTTTATCCCTGGCCTTGCTCACTCAGTAGGAGCTGGTGTTGCCGTGAGCTGTGGTATAGGTTGCAGATGCAGCGGGATCCTGTATTTCTGTGGGGTAGGCCAGCAGCTGCAGCTCCATTTGGACTCCTAGCCTGGGAACTTCCATATGCTGTGGGTGTGGCCCTAAAAAGACAAAAATTACTGTACGGCTATGTAAATAACTAGATTTAGGTATCATCAGCCTGGAAAACTTTTAACAATCTCAACTATTCTTTAAACACTACTGATACCAAGTATTCATTTTACACATGAGAACTTTAAACATTAGCAAGTCTCCTTGATAAGATGCTCTGTGATAAGAATCAGTAAATATTTGAAGTGGTTATAGGAAGACAGTTCTTTTGCTGGATGGAGAAGTGTCTATTAACTTAATAAGTCCTCTATGAATTACCATTATAAATACATATGCATTAAACAAATATATAAATGTATACATATTTATATAAAGTATTCCTCCACTAATGGGAGAAGAAGGTAGTAAATGGTTAGAAAAGAAAAGCGGAGGTATGTGTGGTGTATTGTGAAGATTTAAATCAGCGGGGTTTGGCGTTTGTGTTGTGGGCAAGCAAATGGTCAGAGGCAGAGTCCTCTTCGTATTGAAGAGGACTTCAAACACAAATATAGGATTTATTTAGTGGCTACTGGGCAGTCATTTTAGAGTCTATACTTGATTGAGAGGTAAAATATTTAGAAGGTTTTTTTTTTTTTTTTTTTTTGGTCTTTTGGTCTTTTCTAAAGCAGCACCTGTGGCATATAGAGGTTCCCAGGCTAGGGGTCTAATAGGAGCTGTAGCCTCCAGCCTCTGCCAGAGCCACAGCAACGCAGGATCTGAGCTGTGTCTGTGACCTACACCACTGCTCATGGCAATGCCAGATCCTTAACCCACTGAGCAAGGCCAGGGATCCAACCCTCAACCTCATAGTTCCTAGTCAGATTTGTCAACCACTGCGCCATGATGGGAAATCTTAGAAGTATTTTTTAAATTATTATTATTATTATTATTTTTATGGCTACACTCATGAGATATAGACGTTCCCAGGCCAGGGACTGAATCTGAGCCACAGCTGTGACCTACAATTTCAGCTTCAACAACGCCAGATCCCTTAAACCACCCTGCTGGCCAGGAATTGAACCTAAGCCTCCACAGTGACTCAAACCACAGCTGTTAGCATCTTAACCCACTGAGCCAGGCCAGGAACTCCTATTTTGCCTTTTTGAATTAGCAATGGCACTGGAAATCAGTTTAGAAATAAGACTTACAATCCGAGCCTCCTCAAATGAACAGAAGATATCTTAGACATTCTCTCTTTCAATGTGAGGTAAGGACGGGAAGATGAATTGTGGTGGGATCCTTGATGAGGTACTTTTCCTGAGTATAGGAGAGACTTACAAGTACAGGTCACTGGCTTTTCACAGGGACGAACATCCCCTCAAGATCCCTCTCTAAATCTTACACTACAATTATGATTTGGTTAAATTGTGGTCTAAATTATCACCATCACTAGTCTGGACAACCCGGAATTACTTCCCACCTTGTTTTCTGCCTCTGATCTTCTATTCGCCACAAGATTATTTTCTTTAAGTAGCTTATGTTATTTTTCAAATTTTTAATTGGACAGTTTCACTCTGACTTTGCTCAAAACGCTCCAGTGGGGAGTTCCTGTTGCAGCTCAGTGGTTCACGATTCTGACTCGTATCCATGAGGACGTGGGTTTAATTGCTCAGTGGGTTAAGGATCTGGCATTGCTCTGAGGTGTGGTGTAGGTCGCAGATGCGGCTCGGATCCCTTGTTGCTGTGGCTGTGGCGTAGGCTGGAGGTGGTAGCTCTGACTTGACCCCTAGCCTAGGAACTTCCATATGCTGTGGGTATGGTCCTAAAAAGACAAAATCAAAACAAAAAACTCTCCAGTGACTTGGAATCCTAGTTAGAAGAGATTAAACAATCACTGCCTTGGTTTCACATGATGTGGTCACTGCCAATTTCTCTGATGTCATTTCATGCCATTTCCCCCCATTATTCAACTTCAGCAATTTTGGCTTTTTATTTGTTCTCTGCATGAGCCAAATTTCTTCTCACCTCAAGGCCTTAACATTTGCTGTTCCTTCCATCTCGAACATTCTTCAGGAAGGTCTTCTCCTGGCAGCTTTTCTTTGTCTTTCATTCCTCAGAGTACATGTCTTTTTATCAGAGGCATTTCTTAACAAAACAATTGAAAATTAATACCGCCTTCCTGTTCTACCCTTCCAAATATTGGCTTGCTTTCATTTCATTTTGCCCTGTTTAATTTTTATTTATTTTTTTCATGAAGAGACAAGAAGCAATTGAATCTTTAGAAAAATTTAGCATTCCAGATTAACTGAAAAACAACAACAACAAATGGAGACTCTGGACCTAGGCATTGATTTTGCCACCTTTTAGTTGTTTCATCTAGACCAAGTCACGTAACCTCCCCGTGGTATATTTTCCTTCTCTGTTATGTTAAAGAAAGTAACTCACTTATTGGGTTGCTGGTAAAATAATACACTCTTAGGATAACTGTCTGGGACATATAAGCCCCCAGTGAATGTTAATAGTAATTATTACTGCTTTTTAGTATTTATTTATACTCTCTAAGTATAAACTCGATGCAGATAAGAGTCTGACCCATCTTGGTCTCTGCTGTGTCCCCAGCACCTAGAAGAGAGACTGGCACAGAGATGCTCCACAAATATTGGTTGAATAGATGAAACAAAGCGAATGAGTGATGTTTAACATCTTTTGAGATATTAGAAATCAGGGTAATCATCCACTAACTTTTGATATAATTGGCTAGATTATGTATGAAATCTGATTCTTTGCAGTATCATAACTGGTTATTTCCACCATGTTGACTGGTAACTGACCCTCTCACTGTAACCAAGCCAAAGCCTGCAGTTTGATTCACAGTGTGGTTTTAGCACTGGATTCCTCAACTGCTCGAGTTTGAGTATTGGCTCCACTGCATATACATATTGTCAAGTCATTGAACCTTACTTAGTTTTTCCTATGTGAAATGATGGTACAAATTTTTACACAAAATTTATTGAGAAGACTGTCTTTCTTACCATGATTGATGTTTCTCTAAGGAAGGTCGAGTAAATCATTTCAGACAGAAAAAAAAATATTCTGCTCTTAAAAAATATACAGTGAAAGGGATACCAGAACTTTAAAAATTACCCGATCTAATGCTTCATCATCCTTTCAGGAAATTCTTTCTTTTGTGTGGAGGTGGTTTTGGCATATCCTTTACCAAGAAAGTATTTGTTTAGCAGACCACCCTCTGTGTGCATGCTCTCAGAAGCCCCCAAAGAGGAGTTTTTGTTTTCAAATTCAGAGGGATCATGGTTTTTTTAAGGTACAGAATCTTTCTCTAAGAGTGGGGCGACCACGTTCCCCTTAGGAACCATTTATCTCCCTCCACTCTGAAGCCTAACACTTCTTATATGGAACTTCAATCCTTCTAATGCAATTTAAGCCAATTTCCCGAGGCGTATCTTACTAGGATGGAGAACAGCTGGCCACCATTTTCTGTATAATAAATCTTTGGGGGCTCTCAGATAGTTTTTAATTTGCCATTCTTCTTCTTAGCAAGCTACAACTTCACTGTTGTTTCTTCTGTCTGATCCTCTACCCCATGTAGGCCTGTTTTTTTCTACTCGTGAATTTAAATAATTTACCTACTAGTTTAATATTCATTCAATGCCAGTCAAATCATTCATTCAATACAGTTTTGGAAGTTCTTATCCCTACCTCCTACGGAATATAATAAATATTTAAAGAATGGCTTTAACTAAAATATTATCCCTGGAGTTGCTCTGCATAAAGCATTTCCATGTTTAGGGTCACTCTGCACTAATATAGATTTTACAGTGAGTATGAATATTGTACTACAATCTCAAAGTGTGATTAATCTTTGTTGCCTATCAATAGTAAGCACAGTAAGTTTTACTGTTCAAAACAGTTTTCATTACTTTCCTTTGTAGTTTTCCCCACATAGTAACTACTTTCTCATTGTTGGTGCTATAAGATCCAAGAATCTTAGCCACTACTTAAAAAAAAAAATCAAAATACTCAAATAATTAATATATAATTTTTAGTGGAAAAAATGATATGACATAGCTTTAAATCAAATTAGGAAGTTATTTTCTTATCATATTGTTGTACTAATTATTTTACATTAAGATACAATTAGTATTCTACTATTTTGAACTTTTTCCTAAAGAGACAACTAAAGATTTGTTTCAAGCTAATAGAAGGAAAAGAAAGTAGTGATAATTAAAAAAGAAAACCAATAGAGAACACAAAACAAGGAGAAAGCACTGAATAAATTGGGAGAGGAAAGTTAAATATATCAGTAATTGATCAAATGTAAATAGAATAAATGTTATAATTAAAACAAAAGATGTTATTAGTTTATGATAGATAAACATGACTCTATGTATCACTTTATAGAAATATATTTTAATTATAAGTTTCAAAGTTTGAAAAATAAAAGGATGATTAAAATATATAATATGCAAATAATAACCAAAAAAGTAGTGTAGCTATCTGGATGCAAGACTTCCACACAAAAACATTAATAGAGATTGTAAGGGACACTTCATAATAATGGTATCTTCAATTTTCTCAGAAGATATATCAATTCTAAGTATGTATAGCACAGTCTATCTATATTTCACTTTCTTGAAAACTTCACAATAAGAATGGGAGGTTTTAACATGCTTTCTCTTTAATTAATAGAACAATCAGGGAGAATTCAGTAAAGATATAAAAAATATAAACAGCACAATAAATAAATTAGGTTTAACTTAAGTATATAAAATATTGTACATAACAGCTGTAGTATTTATTTATGATTATACACAGAGCATTTTCAGAATTGACCATATATACTTTAAAACAAAATAAAGTTTTGACAAATTTCAGAAGATTAAAATCCCACAGGATATATATCCTCTGACTACTATGTAATTAATCTAGAAATCAATTATCAAAAAAATAACTAGAAAATAAATCACAAACATCCAATGCTTTGAAACTGTGATAAAAGGTTAAGAAAATCACAGCAGAAATTAGACAATGAGAAAAAGTGCTGATTGACACGAAGTGATTTTCAGAATAAATTGTTACATGAAAAAAGAAAATAAGAAAAAATGAGAATAAAGAAATATGCAGATATCCGCCCTTTTGTGCAAAAAAGACATCGTCAAAAACTAAGTAAAAAATTAATGACGGTTGTTCTCCACAGAAGGTGTGTGGAAATGTGGGAGGTTAGAGGAACAAGGGGTGGGGTGGCGACTCACTGCTCTGAGTGAAACTTTTTGTATAGTTTTTATTACTAAAGCCAAGTCATATTTTTTAAAGAAATTAAATCAACAAGGAATTACAAACAGAAACAAATGAATCAGATTGTATTGCAAATGTATAAATTAGTTACACCTGTAAAGGATAAAGGACAGACTTTCCCACGTAACACGAGAACAAGTGTTTTGACTATATACCATTGAGCTAAAAATGAGTCAAACTATAAACAATGCCAATTTTTTAAATAGGTTTGTGTTTCACAGAGGTTAGGGATTCTCAAGTTAAATGTGTATTCTAAGATGGAGCAAATATTTTTACATAGAAGGAGACAGATTTCTCACTGTCAGAAAAGGGTATTAGAAATATGGAAAGGCTGGGAATTCTTTTGTGGAACAGTGGGTTAAGGGTCTGGCACTGTCACTGCAATAGTTTGGGTTGCTGCTGTGGTGAAGTTTCCATCCCTGGCCCTGGAACTTCCACGGGTTCAGCCGAAAAAGGAAGAAAGAAAAAAAAAAAAAAAAAAGAAATATGGAAAGGCTAGAATGAATCTTGTGTAATTTGAGGTATCTATAATCATGCTTATATTGATAAATAGAATGAGAGATTTTGAATTCTAAGTTCCATTCTCTGCTGTAAAATATCCAAGATCATTGGAAATATGGCTCATTCCAGGGCTGAGCCTCGGAGAATACATGATGAACCTAGAACACCATGCTGTATCAGAAAACAAGGAATATTTAAAATTATGGGGGCATGTCAAAAGGCACAGAAACAGTGTGAAAAGATCACAATAAATAATCAAAATAATCAGGAGTTCCCATCGTGGCACAGCAGAAACGAATTCGACTAGGAACTATGAGGTTGTGGGTTCGATCCCTGGCCTCGCTCAATGGGTTAAGGATCTGGCGTTGCCATGAGCTGTGGTGTAGGTCGCAGATGTGGCTTCTATCTGGCGTTGCTGTGGCTGCGGCTGTGGCTCTGGCGTAGGCCAACGGCTACAGCTCTGATTGGACTCCTAGCCTGGGAACCTCCATATGCTGTGGGTTCGGCCCGGGAAAAGACAAAAATAAATAAATAAATAATCAACAGAGAATCAAAATAATTATATTAATGGATCATAACTTACAGAATAAAATTAGAATTTATGTCTATATTAATGTAAATAAATGAATAACTAAATTAAACATAGAGAAAGAAAATATTTTCCTTACAGTAGAATACCAACCATTAATTTCAGAAGGAATTGTGAAATTGAAAAAGTCACCATTTGGTAGCCACTATTGTCATAATAGGTGAGTACTTGCTAACCTTAGAAAATGAAAATTTGATGAGAAAAAAGATACTTATATAATTTCTGAAGCACCTCCTGATAGGATGTATAATAATTTTAAAAAGGAAAAACAGTATTATTATAATGAGAAAACCTGGAAGTTGCCACCTTAACCAAGTGATCAACATTAGCAATACCAGTCATGGGACAGGTAAGTTAACATGTGTCCCCTGACATGTTGTGGTGATGGCACATCACTTCTATGGTTGATATTCCTGCTAAAAATGCATTAAATAAGTCTAACTATGAGGAAACTATAGACAGAAATTGCGGGACATTTTATGAGTCAAATTATACCTTTTCAAAAATGTCAAGGTCATGAAAGACAAGAGACTAAAATATTTTCTAGCTTCAAGAAGACAAAGAAGCTATAATAATTGAATGCAATTTTATTTTTTGATACAAAGGAAATTAGTGGTACAATTGTCAAATTTTGAATATTATCTGTACTGTATCAATTACACTGTATTAACTTGATGTATGGAGGTTATATAAAAGAATGTTCATACTTTAGAATTGAAATATTTAGGGAGAAAGGGCAGGATGCCTGCAACTTAGACTTAAGATTTCTTACTTTTGCTATCTCACTTTTTCTCTCCCTGTTTCTAACTTTCTCTTGTGATAAAACCAATGTGATGGGGAGTTCCTGCTGTGACACAGTGGGTTAAGGATCTGGCTTCAGTGGCTCAGGTTACTATGGAGGCATAGATCCTATCCCTGGCCTTGTGCCCAGATCCGGTGTTACTGAAGCTGCATGTAGGTCACAGCTGTGACTTGGATTTGACCCCTGGCCTGGGAACCTCCATATGTCATGGGTACAGTCAAAATAAACAAACAAACAAACATACACGGTAGAATATTAACATGTGAGAATACTAGTAAAGTACATATGAAACAATGAATTTTTATACTAAATATTTTAAGAAATTCTTTAAGATTGTTTAAAAAAAGCTAAAAAATATTTCCTACTTATAGCAGAATCTGTTGGTATCCCATGCTATATTGTTGCATTCATTTCTATGCTCTGAAGTTTGCCTATGTAACACCAGCAGTTCCTTGACTGAAGACCATTGTCTGGATACAGGAACATTACAATCCATCTGGAAGGAAAGTCAGAAGTTTTGGAAGGTTAGTGACTTGGAAAAAGCCCTCAACTAATGATGGATTTGAATACATGGTGGTTACATACCACAGATTCTTTGACCCTTAGTTGAGATAAGTGGCAGGTACATTCTAAATTGTCTCTCAGAGTTCACTAGCAGAATTAAGCCCTAGTTGCCAATATGAGTAAGTTGCTTAATAATGTATCTATCCTCTATTGGCGTCCTTCCTGCCTCAATTTCCTACCTAGCCAGGTTCCCGGGATTTCCTTCCAAATCAATTTTTTGCACTTGAGTATTTGTTTTGGGGTCTGTTTCTGGAGGAAGGAAAATGAGATAATTAGTAACAGATACGGTGTGAACAGATCCTTTCTCTATAATGCTAGAGTTTGGATCACATATTGTTACTGAACTAAACTTGGGTCTGCTTGCCTGTGTGCATTAAAGCCAATCTAATGACCCTGGTAAAGGAAAAGGCAGCGTTTGTTGCACGCACCAGACAAGGAGTCTAGGTTGACTAGTGCATAAAAGACTTGAACTCCCTAGAGGCTTTCAGGGAAAGGTTTTTAAAGATAGGCTGAGTGAAGAGGGTTCTGGGGTATCACATGATCAGCTCATGGATATTCTTCTGATTGGTTACCGGTGATGTAATCGGGAATCAACATCATCAACCTTCTGCTTCTAACTGCTCTGAGGTCTACATGCTTGTGGGAAACAAATATGTGAGATGATACATAGCTTCTTCAGCCTGGTGGGGGTTCCAGTATCTGCAAAACAGCTCAAGGGACATGGCTCAGAATATTATCTATAACCTTTGAGGAGGAACTAAATGTCTTTGATTTTGTTTAATGGCTAAGCTATTATTATTTTGTCTTGCTTGACTATTTTATTTTCTGTGTTTTTCACTTCATTAAATTTATTCTTTGACTAAAGTTTCTGTATAGACAAAAGACAGGTAGAGGATATGGTTGTGGGGGCATCTGTTCTGGGAAGGCCCTATAGGGTCCTGCTTGGTTACAATATTAACCCAGTGATTAAAAGTACTCATTGCTAGGAGTTCTGCAGACTAAAGATACAGCATTGTCCCTGCAGCAGCTTAGGTGGCTGCTGTGGTGCAGGTTCGATTCTTGGTTTGGGAAATTCCACATGCTGTGGGCAGTGCCCAAAAAAGTACTCATTGCTGGTGGTGAGTAGACCAAGAACAATTTCTGGCTTACTGTAGGATCATAATTATTAAGACACTTATCCTTAGTAAATTAAGTTTTTATAAGGATTATAGAGTTAGTGGGTGGTTGTTAACTGATATTGCAGCACTGAAGAAATAAAACGATTAGGTTTTGGACCATCAGCAATCAGTTCAGGATACAGTGTAAATGTCAGAAAGTCTTTATGGAAGCATTAAGAGAGGCCTCATGTTCTGCAAGTGGAGAACAGACTCTACTGAAAAGAGTGCTCAAAGTTTGGTTTGGAGAAAGGTGAGGGTACATAGAAGTCTGATTCACAGTATTTACAGGATTATAAGAAGGGTTCTAGATGGGTTTGGGGATATTTTGGTGGATGTTCTTGAGAAGCTTGAGTCTCTAGGTTCTATTGAACATTCTGGGATGTTATGAGAGAATAGCCCCTGGGTAGAGGAAAGCTGCTTTTTCTTGACTAAAGAATATGCAAAGTCCTCATGTGGTTTATAATATACGCCTGGAGAACCTACCACATGACTGTATTTTCAGAGGGGTTTCTTCTCCTTACAATGATAAGAAATCCTCTTATCAGGGAGAGAGGCATTGTTGGATGCTTTATGGTGTCAATACTCTGTAGACTCCTGTTAATAGTAAAAATGCTATTATGGCATCAATGATAGCAGCACTTAGGGTAGCAGCACTATGTATCATCTCACATATTTATTTTTTTGTGTGTGTGAGAATATTTAAGTTCAATTCTCTCTGTAACTATGCAATACAGTGTTACCAAATATAGTCACTACATTATATTTTGTATACTTAGACCTTATTCATCATCTAATTGAAAGTTTGTACCCTTTTTCAACATCTCCCTATTTCTCCTGCCTACATATCGCATTTTCTTTATCCCTTCATCCTCTGATGGACACACTTAACTCATTTCCTTATTTTCGCTATTGTGAATTATGCTGCAATGAACACGAGAGTACAGATATCTCTTGGAGATATTTGGAGACATAAACCTAAAAGTGGGATTGCTGGGTCATATGGTATTCTACGTTTAATTTCTCAAGGAAACTCCATACCATTTTCCATAATGGCTGTACCATTTGACATTTCCACCAACAGTGTACAATTTTCCCTTTATATTCTTTCCAGAATGTATCTCCTACCTTTTTGATAAGAGACATCCAAAAGTGTGTGGGATGATCACTCATGAGGTTTTGGTTTACATTTCCTAGATGATTAGTGAAGTCGACCACCTTTCATGTACCTATAGGCCTTTAGTGTATCTTCTTTGGGAAAAGCTCTTTTAAGGCTTTTTGCCTGTTTTTAATTTGGTTTACTTTTTCTGTTTTTTGTTTTTTCCTTTAGATTTGTATGAGTCCCTGGTATATTTTGGATATTAACTCCTTATTGGACATAAGGTTTGCAAATATTTTCTCCTATTCACTACAGTACCTTTTCATTTTGTCAATGGTTTCCTTTGCTGTAGATTAATGTAGCTCCACTAGTTTATTTTTGCTTTTGTTGCTTTTGCTTTTGGAGTTCGAACCAAGTCATAACTGAGGCCAATGTCATAGAGCTGATCTCCTGTGCTTTCTTTTAGGAGTTCTTGGTTTCAGGTGTTATGCTAAAGTCTTTAATCCATTTTTAGCTGATTGTTTGGTGGTTAAGACAGAAGACCAGTCTCATTCTTTTCCATATGCTCATTGAGTTTTCCCAGCCCCATTTATTGAAGAAGTATATATTACCAATTGTATGTATCACTTTACAATCCTACCCATATTAGGATGACTATAAAACCTAAAGTATCCAGAAATTCCAATGTTTACATATTGTCCAGTGCCTTCCAACCATTTTAGTATTTGTCATTATGAAAGTATGAAAGCATCTCAGTCTATGGAAAATTGTGGTTCCTTCTTTATACCTTTATATCTACCTTTAGTTATGGAAACTCTTCTGCCAGGCTTCCAGTCATTCTCATAGAGAGTTCTGTAAATAGTTGTAATTTTGATGTGCCCATGGGACGAGGTGAGCTCAGGGCCGTTCTATACTGCTGTCTTGGTCACACCCCTTAAGACCATATCATTTATTTTTTTAATTTTTATTTTTTCATTTTTTAATGTTTTATTGAAATATGGTTAATTTACAATGTTGTGACATTTTCTGCTATACAACAAAGTGCTTCAGCTATACATGTACACTCATCCATTCTTTTGCAGATTCTTTTCCCATATAGGTTATCACAGAATATTGGGCAGAGTTCCTTGTGCTGTACAGCAGGTCTTCACTGGCCAGTCATTCCATATTCCACAGTGGGCATCTGCCAATCCCAAAGTCCCAGTGCATCCCTTCCCCCAACCTGTCCTCTTTGGTACCCTAAAGTTTGTTTTCAAAATCTGTGAATCTGTTTCTCTTCTGCACATAAGTTCTGTTAGGGATACATAATAAAATACTTTGAAATGACTTGAAGGCCAGAATTTGCTTCAGTAAAAATCTGATAAATTGAAGATGATGAGAGTAGAGATGAAACAAATTGTTTGTGGGATAATAATTGGTGAAGCTGGATGATGACTACATTGAAGTTCATGATATTTCATCTATTTTTATATATTTGTAAATTCTCCACAGTATCCCTTAAAATCATAGATAGTAATTATCATTGAAAATGGTATTTCACTGTTGCTTTAGTTTATTTTCCTTTGAATCTTACTGAGGGCATATATTTTCCTTAAATTATCAGCCAATTTTGGTGATGCTCTGAGGAAATACATGGTAGATTCATTATGTATCAGTTTTTCTTTTGTAACTTTGTATTTTATTCTTATCTCTCTATTTTTTAAATAATTGTATGTTTGGCTTATTTTTCTTCATTACTTGGAGTAAAATTCAAGAATATGTCTGTCAACTATTGAATATTCAAACTTGTGTCTGGAGCATGCCAAAATTTTACATTTCTGTTATAGTTTTTCCCTAGGTGTGTACTGAGAAGCTCTTTGTTTTCTTAGAACTTTATAAATAAATTTCTCAGCAAGGAGTTTAGTGAGGGGACAGATTTCAACAAGCTCCTAAGCATTATTGAATTATTTTCTTAGCTGGCCTATTGAAATATTACTTTTCAACAACCTGAGGATTTGTATGCCTGCCTTCTTGGAACATTGCTCTGATTCATTGTCTGGTCCTACATGACACCTTGATGGGAGGGATGACATGAGCCGGCTATGCAGGCACCTGAGTTAACATTGTCTTTTTTTTTTCCCAATCAGAAAATTTTGAATTTGCCAAAAGTTTTTAATGAGACCAGAGAATTAATTTCAGGACAGAAAGGTATAGTAGTTCAACATGTCTTCTCTTTTCTCCTGGAAAAGCAGCAATACATCAATTTGTTTCAGGCAAGATGGAGTTAATACAAAGTCACTGATTCATGAACCCAAGAATGAGCAATTATGGATATTGCCCTAGAGGACAATGGAAATAAATATTTGGACAGATTATGCCACTGGACTGTAATTCTCAAGAAGAGGAAAAGTGGAGGGAGGAAAGGATATAGGTGTCAGGAAAGCAAAACAGAAAATGTAGAAACTAGTTGGAAGGCGCATATCCTCTTTGGAAGGAGAAAAGAAAATAAATAGTTTCATTGAGATAATCTACCTTCCCACTCAGAGTATGAATTACAGACAAAACAACCTTTAGGTTACCAAAGGGGAAAAGGGAGTTGGGGAAGGAATAAATTAGACATTTGGGATCAACAGATACACACTATAGAAAGTTGGTAAACAACAAGGGCCAACTGTGTAGCACACGGAACTATATTGAATATCTTATAATAATCTATATTGAAAAAGAATCTGAAAAAAATATATGTATAACTGAATCACTTTGCTGTACCCCTGAGACTAACACAACATTATAGATCAACTATACATCAATACAAATCTTTTTCAAATGTGAATTATTTTCTTTCCATTTATGAGGAAGCAGGAGTGGGATGTAACAATAGAAAAATTGATTTTTATAATATTAATAACAAAACATTTATAGAGTACTAGTTTCAGAGCCTAAAATTGTTTGACAAATTTGTTATACATTTTCTACTCTAATCGTCATTCCTCAGGAAGTAAGTATTATGATTGTCTTTATTTTACAAATGGGGAAATTGAAGCAGAGAGAGGTAAAGCAAATGTCTAAAGGTAACAGAATAAAAGAATCCAGATTTGAACATGGGCAATGTCAGTGTGGCTCCAGAGCCAGAACATATAATTAAGATGCTCTACTAAATAGGTGGACAATTATACAAAAAGATCCCCAAAGCAGTAACACCAAAATCTGTATCTTTAAAGAAGTTTAGGTTCAATCGATACGTATGGAAAACATTCCATGTGTCATGTTCTACGCTGATAAATTTTCATGTATTTTTGTCTTATTTAACTCTCATAAAATATTTTATTATTAGATGCCAGCAGCCAGTAAGTAAAAGAGCTTGATTTTGTGGTCTTATTCTGAATCTGTGATATCTCCATGCTGCCTTCCTCTAAGAAACTATCAAATTATTTATATTGTTCTTTCTTCTAACTTGATGTAAAAATTTTCACTGTGTTAAAATACGTATAATACCATTTAACTTTAGTGACAGTACATTTGCACCGTTGCACAACCGTCACCACTATCTAGTTCCAATATATTTTTTCATCACTCCAATAGGAAACTTCATACATATTAAGCATTCCACTCCATCATCCTCTACCTCCAAGCCCTTGCAACCACTAATCTGCTTTCTGTCTCCATGGATTTGCTTATTGCTAATATTTATATAAATGGAATCATACATGGGGCCTTTTGTGTCTGGTTTCTTTCATTTAGCCTAATGTTTTCAAGGTTCATTCATGTATAGAGTGTATCAGTACTTCATTCTTTTTTATGGCCGAATGATATTCCATTATCTGAATATCCCATGTTTTGCATGTCTGTTAATCAGTTGATGGACATTTGGGTCATTTCCTTGCTTTCTTCATTTGGCTATAGTGCTGCTATGAACATTTACGTGCAAGTTTTTGTTTAAACATCTGCTTCCAATTCTTTGGTGTATATACTCAGAAGTGGGATTGCTGGAACATATGGTAATTCTGTGTTTAATTTAAATAGAAATGGCCAAACTATTTTCCACAATGTCTGCATCATTTTATACTTCCACCAGCAATGTAGAAGGGTTCCAATTTTTCCATATCTCAATAACACTATTTCCCAATCTTTTGTAGTTATTTTAATGAGTGTGAAGTGGTATCTTATTGCGGTTTTGATTTGTTTGCTATTAAGCAATGATGTTGAATGTCTTTCCATGGGTTTGTTGGCTATTTATATATCTTCTTCAGAGAAAATATCTATTTAAATCTTTTGCTGATATTTTAATTAGATTATTGATTTTCTGCTATGGTAGTAAGAATTATTTATATATTCTGAATATTAGGTCTTTATCAGATATATAACTTATAAATATTTTCTTTTATTATGTGGATTATCTTTACCTTTCTTGACAGTAGCCTTTGATGCACAAAAGTATTTAATTTTAATGTAGTCCAATTTATTTATTTTTCAGTGTATGCTTACGATTGTTATAAATTCTTAATGGATTGACACTCATCCTATATATAACTTCATTTGTCTTATGTAAAAAAAATATTTAAAGTCTATTAATCTGATATTAGTAGGGCTAACACTCCTCTCTTTTGGTTACTATGTTCAGGGAGTGTCTCTCTCCATCCTTTCCTTTTTAATCAATTTGTATCTTTGGATTTTATGTGAGTCTTTTGTGGACAGGATATAATGGAATCATTTTTTAAAGTTCATTCTGCCAATTTCTATCTTCCAATGCATTAAACGGTGAGTTTAATCAGTTTATATCTGTAGTAATTACTGATAAAGGAAGGACTTACTTCTGGCATTTTTCTATTTGCTTTCTTTATGTCATATCTTTTTTTGTTCCTTAATTCTTTCATTAATGCTTTTTGGTTTTTGGGTTTTTTTTTTGTCTTTTGTCTTTTTTGTTGTTGTTATTGTTGCTATCTCTCGGTTCTTGGGCCGCTCCCGCGGCATATGGAGGTTCCCAGGCTAGGGGTTGAATCGGAGCCATAGCCACCGGCCTACTCCAGAGCCACAGCAACGCGGGATCCGAGCCGCGTCTGCAACCTACACCACAGCTCACGGCAACGCCGGATCATTAACCCACTGAGCAAGGGCAGGGACCGAACCCGCAACCTCATGGTTCCTAGTCGGATTCGTTAACCACTGCGCCACGACGGGAACTCCGCTTTTTGGTTTTTTTAAATGACTTTTTCTAGTGTATTATTTTGATTTCATCCTCATTTCCTTTTATATACCTGCAGGGTTTTTTTAGGGGTTACCATGAATATTACAATTAATACCTAATTGTAGAAAAGTCTAGCTTAAACCGATAGCAACTTAGCTTCAATAGCACAGAAATCCCTGCTCCTCTGTAAATCTGTCTCTTTCCCTTATGTTGTTACTATCATAAATTACATCTCTGTACCATATGTACTTGTAAATGTATATGCATAATTATTGTTTTATCTATTTGTCTTTAACTCATATAGAAAAAAGAAAAGTTACAAACCAAAAATGAATAATACTGGCTTTTATATTTAACGTTATGGTTACCTTTACTATTATTCTTTATTTCTTCATATGGCTTTGAGTTACTGTATAGTGTTCTTCATTTTATCTTGAAAAACTACTTTGGCATTTCTCATAGAGATTGGTATAATCACAACAGTCCTTTTATCTAGGAATGTCTTCGTTTATTCTTCATTTTTGAAGAATAGCATTGATGGACATATAATTTTTTGTTGACAGCTTTTTAGGTGTGTAGATCTCTGGTAGAGGCAGAAGCCCTGTAAAGCCCTCATTCTCCCATATATCTTTTCCTCAGCTTCATGCCTCTCAGCCTTTTAGGTCTGTCTTAGAGTATCTGGCCCCATCTGATCTGTCTTGCCACAGTTGGTTATGATAGCACATGTTTTTAAATGCTTTGGAAAAGCATTTCCCAAGAGCCCACTCCAGCCACGAGAGAGTTGCAAGAGGGTACAAATAAAGGCAAGTCTTAGAGCCAATCCACTAGCTAACCACCAAACGGGTCAAATGATAACCGTGACAATGGCTACTGCCAATCTGAGGAATGGAGGGTGGTAGGCTGGAAAGCAAAAATACCATGACACCCATTAAGCTTAATCTGTGAACTTGGAACAAAATGTACCATAGGATTAGTAATGAGAATTAAACTGGATAATGTATGATTAATTCACATTTTGTCCAATAAATGCCTGCTATTATCACTATTATTTATAAAAAGATGTGGTTTTTTTTCTTTTTTTTTTGATATTGTAGACAAAGAGCAGAGTAGTTCTTTCTGAACACATTGGACAACATTTTATTATTTTTTTAACTGTTAACATACTAAATCAAGAGTTAGCAACTGTGACTTATGACTAACCAAGAAGAATGGAATATTGCCTCCATTCGTACCACCCTCAAATTCCTCATTATTATGTCTGTCAGCAGAGCCAGACTGGCCCAGCTATGCATTAGTTATCATGATAGAGAATTTTGAAGGTCAAAAGATGGTTTCTACTCCCAAATAGCCCTTCTACCAACTTTGCAAGATATCTAGAAAATCCTTTTGATTAAGGCACTAAAGACTTGCCACAAAGTAAATTTAAACCAGATGAAGTAATTATTTTTTAAGATTTTTCCCCAATTTCGTCTCGTACTTTCATTGCCTATGTAACTGGCTGTTTTAGAATATTAAACACTGATGCAGTTGGAGATCCCTGCATTTTCCAGAATAAGTGGGAAATCTTGATAGGTCGACCTGTACATTTTATTCCATAGGTTCTGGAGAAAACAGTTATTGTTCAAACCTCCTAATCAGTTAGTGTTCAGCAAGGAAAATAGAGCACACTGTATTTATTCCAAGTACAAAGGATTTAATAGTGGAATTAGGGGCTTACATAGTCATTGGAACATGCAGAGAAACAAAAGGCCAGGAGGCAAAGCTGATAGTCACGGAAGCTGCCTCTACAGAGCCTGAAGCAAAGAAACCAAAGTTTGCTGGTTTCATGATATGACATTTGTGGCAAGGCATTCCTGGGTAATATATGAAAACATACTCTCTGTAGCCAGAGGACCAGGATTCAAATTCTAGTTCCAATACTTGGAAGATATATTGCCCTGAACAAGTCAATTAACCTTTGTAAGCCTAGATTTGCTTATCTTCCAAATGGGTATTATGATAGAAGCATATAATATTATAGGGTTATTAGGAAAATTAATGTAACCTTAAAACACTTAATATTTTACCTGGTATGCAGTAAATGTTGAATGTCTACTGCCTAATATAGGACATGATTCTATAAACACTCATTAATAAAAGTGAATAGGACAATAACAATACAACTGCTTCTGTTGGTTTTTCAAGAAGTGGATCTTTCTATATAACACAACTGTTGTGAATTGTAATCAATTTTTAATCAGTGTAAAATTTTTTCAAGTGGTCTCATCAGCTGTGAATAAAATCCCTGGAACCAAGATAAATTCAGTTCTGCGGCCTGGCAGTAGATTTAAGCCAGTTGACTTCACAGCTACCATTGCACACACTTTCATGCCAAATCGTGGAAGTTAATTACTTGTGGTGACTGCATCTACTCTACCAACATTATTTCATTGTAACTACATTTCAGACCTGAACCTCTTTATTGTACTGTTAATGCAAGTTCAGAAAGCAGACTCTTTGTTCTCTTAAAAGGTGTTCTTTTTGCCTGAAGTGTAGATGTAAGCATTTGGAATCCACAAAACAAGTTTTAATTCTGCTAAATTATCAGAGAGACATCCTGAAAAATAATGTTTCTTTCTCTGAAGCATACCGAACAACCTCAGCACAATTTACATTCCTGTGTTCCCAGATATATGAATCTCTTAACAATTAATTGGTTAATTAACCAGGCCTGTTAATTAACTAATTTATTGGGAAAACTAATTAACTAAATATAGGGCAACCTATGTTCTGTAGGTTTCTAATTTCAGGTGATAAACCCATGGCATCGCTTTTCCTTTTAAATAGTCAGTAAAAATACATAGCATCGATGCCATCTTCATGTATCTCATTGATGTTCTGTCTCTAAAAATTTCAGGTCTAACAACATGTCATAATTATAATCAGGGAATGAGGGTAAAGAGCATCATTTACTATTTAGTATCGTGATTTTTTTATTTGTTGGTTTTTATTTTATTTTATTTTATTTTATTTTATTTTATTTTTTGCATTTTTAGGTCCACCCCTTGGCATATGGAAGTTCCCAGGCTAAGGGTCAAATGGGAGCTGCAGCTGCCAGCCTAGGCCACAGCTCATGGCAATGCTGGATCCTTAATCCACTGAGTGAGGACAGGGATTGAATCTCATGGATACTGGTCAGATACGTTTCCATTGAGCCATGACGGGAACTCCTATTTGTTGGTTTTTAGATGCTATAGTTTGTGAGTATTTTTATGGAAAGCGAATTGCCTTTTACTTTGTTAACCTCAATATTTTTGTTTTTGGCAGCTGAAAATTAGTGAATCCAATTTTAAATGCATCATATACCAAACATAGAGTAGTGCCAGTTACGGGACCCACAAAGTCAAGTAAGACATGCTCTTTGCCATTAAATGCCTTATGGCCCACTTGAAAAAACAAGCATAAATCAGTGATGACAATTATGGTAGAAAAACTTTAAAGTGACTCCCATGACACCCACATCTTGGTGTTTACACCCTTGTGTAATTCTCCTTGAGTGTGGCCAGGATCTGTGGATTACTTTTAACCAATAAAGTATGGCAAAGGTGATAAGATGTGACATCTCTGATTACATTATGCTATAAAATAATTTTTTTCTTGTGGGTATACCTGCTCTAGAAGCTTGCTCCCTTTGCTGTCTTTGAAGAAGCAAACCAACCTTGAGGACGGCCACAGACACATAAAGTATACTAAACAATTAAAGGTAAATTTTTCCTCATTCAGCCTTCCAATGAGGACCTAGCCCTTATTGACCCATTGATCTTATTCTTGCATAGGCACCCAGCTTAGGGGTGCCCAGAATCCTGATGCACAGGAATCGTTAGCTAAATGTGTGTTATTTTAAGCTGTTAGGTTTGTGGTAATTTATCATGCAGCATAAAAAACTAATTCAACAATTTGGTGTTAGCGACCTTATAATCATACCACTTTGGAAGCACAAGGTCTGTGCCCTGAATTCACAATCTAGGATCAGGAAGGGTTTCTGGAGAATGCAACCTTGAGCTAAAATTAGATGGATATTAGCTAGAAAAAAAAAGAGTTACTAGGAGTTTCCACTGTGGTGCAGTGATCTGGCTTGTCTCTGTGGAGGCGCTAGTTTGGTTCAATCCTCGGCACAGAGGGTTAAAGACTCTGGCTTTGCTATAGTTGTGGCATACGTTGCAGCTCTGGCTCAGACTCAACCCCCGGCCCATGAATTTCCATATGACGCAGGGACAGCCAAAAAAGAAAAAAAAAATTAACAAAAAAATGAATTTGGAGCTAGTTGGAAGAAAGAGGAATAGCATTTCAGATAGAAGGAAAAAAAGCCCGTGAGAGGTCATGGAGGGAGGAATGTGACATTGTTGATGTGTCTCTTTTTGTGACATGCCTAAAGTGATGGTGTATGTTTTAGCGTAAAGAGAAATGAGAGGTAGTCAGGGGCCAGAATTTATATAGGTCTCTCTATCCTGGTAAGATTTTCAAATCTGTATGATGGGAGACTTTTAATGTAATTTAAATGGGGGAAGATATGATCAGATTAGTGTGCAAAATCAAGTTAGCCTAGAACTTGTAATATATGTGAGTTGCAAACCTAGAATAGCTTTAAGAACAAATAATACAAGAAGCAGCAACTGACTCCTCCCTTCTTTCTCCTACATTGTACCTTCTAAGAACTACAAGGAGGTGACGTCCTCCTTGTAGTGGATTTATTTGCCTGGCTCTCTAAGAAGACTATGAGTTTTCAGGGCAACAGTTGTGTCCTATTCACTTCTCTTTCTCTGGAGGCTAAAACAGTACCACATACATGACTTATACTACTATAAGATGAATTGTTATTGGCTTAATTGACCATTCAGGCATGGTTTTTGTGAGGCTGAGAGTAAGTTGAGAATAAATGAGAGGAACGCTTGAGAGAGAGAGTGAAATGAAAAGGTAATTTCTTCTACTTCAGAAAATGTGCTCAAAGCATACCTGAACAAATTGTCAACAGTGGACTACGGTTCTTTTCACAAGCCTATGACATAAGGTGTATACTATCTTTATAGGCTTATTTAAAACATTGTGTTTTGAGAAGGAAGAAAGGCAATAATACCCACTACAAAATTTAAATACACATGGTGTATACAACAAGCTTTGGCATTCATGTTAGGCTGTAATTAGGATTGGAAAGTGGGATTAGAGCAATAATTAGCAGGCATGTCTCATGAATACAACTGCTTTATTGTCTTCTGGGTGGTCACTGCAGTATATTCAGCCTTCTGCTATTTTGAGTCATGCTGCAACATTTTTAGAAAACCTGTATGATGAGCTACCATCCTTCCCGTTTCCTCTATCTTTCCAACTCCAAGTCCAGCCACTCTTTCTTTTACATCTAAGTTATTGTCCTTTCTTCTTGGTTGGTTGCTTGTGTCAAAACTTGATGAATAGTGAGGGAGAAAGATGGATTTTAAGTCAAATAAGATTGAAACCTAGTTCTTTGTCCTTTTGTCAGTCAAATTTCTTTGAGTCTCTTTTCTTTCTGTAAAAAAAAAAAAAAAAAGCTATTCCTTATTTGTAAGGATGATTGGGAAGATTAAATAAGTCTTTATATTTTTTAGTCACAATAAATATAATTCTCAGATATTCTTAATTATTTCTGATTTTTCACCAACTGAATAAGCCCTACTTTATGCAGGGAGATATTTAATGATGGGTACCATGGGACAGAGGGAAAAACAGTTGGATCTCATCTAAGAGCTTGTCTTTCTTTCCCACTTGCTATGTGAAATTGGGCAAGTTACTTAACCTTTTTGAGATTAAGTTTATTCATCTGTAAAACGCAGATATTAAGAGAGTTTAATGAGTGAGAAAATGTATATGAAAGACCCCAACAGGATGTCTGGCATGTGACATACACCAGATAAATACTTGGTGAACACCTATGCCAGGGCTTATTCTAAATTGTAGTAAAGATTTAGAAGTGAAAAACTACCCCATGACTTTAAATAAATTGAAATAATGAATTTTACAGGAAATAAATGTTTACAATGTCATCCTTAAGAAAGCCAGACAATGATCCTTTTGATATTCACATATTCAAAAATATTTATTAATCTCATACTGTACGCTAAGCAGTCCTGGTACTGAGGATAGAGCATCAATTAAAAGACAAAAATATATGCCTTCATGCCTCTTAACTTCTAGCTTTGGTGAGCAAATATTATATTAACTGAAGCTTAACTGTATACTGGAAACTTTTTTTAGCATAATTTCTTCATGTAAAATTATGATTATGTAGGCATATCTTTTCCATTTTATTAGGATTTTATTTTTATTTTTTAATTAATTAATTAAATTTTTTGTCTATTTAGGTCATATAGAGGCTAGGGGTCGAATTGGAGCTGTATCCGCTGGCCTATGCCACAGCCAGAGCAACGCGGGATCTGAGACTACACCACAGCTCATGGCAAGGCCAAATCCTTAACCCACTGAGCGTGGCCAGAGATTGAACCTGTGTCCACAGGGACACTAGTCAGTTTCATTTCTACTGAGCCAGGATGGAAATTCCAAGTCATTTTTTTTTTTTTTAGAGATTTTAAAGACAAATTTAATGCTAGGATTTTCCATAAAACAAAGATACTAAAGCAGTCATTCACTCAAGAAATTTTTGGGGGTACCTAGTCAATAACAGTCACTGAACTGGGATGCTGAAAATACAAGACTTAATAACATGTATATTGCCCTCAAGTACTGTGCAGTCTGGTGGGCAAAACAAACAACCAAACATTTATAAAATTGCATGAAACTAGTCCTAGGATTGACTAATCTTTCTGGATGAAACCTAAGATGGGAAATTTGAGCCTTTTAGGTCATTATTCTGCTATGTTCATTAAAATTGTCTCAAAGATTACTAAAAATAATAGTAAAAGTAACATTAATAATACATAATAATGACAATTAATATCTCATTTATTCCCAGTGAATTGAAGACTTCATGAAATGTGATGATGTTGTTTCCTTGAATATATTAAAAAGTGCTGGTATTATACACTTTAAAAATCTTTTTTGGCTGTGGTTCAATCTATACCTGTCAAAAGTCAGGAGTAAGCTCTCCATCATCACCATCATCAATTTTCCAAAGTTCTAGAAACAAAATTATACACATGTGTAATTTAAACTTTTTTGACTACAGTAAATTTGAGAACAATTTAGCTGTCATAACGGGAATCATGGGTAATATAGAATTAAAAAATGAGAACAATGACATACCATTATTACTGATAAGTATAGTCTAAAATTAGCTGATGTAGTGATTTCAGGCTTGAATGCACAGCTGTGCCTTATACCTCTGAGAATTGTTTGCCAGAATCCGGTTTCAGGGAGCTCATTTTTAGTAATAACTCTTTGCAAACTTTAGTCATTGTTTATTAAGATTTACTTTTTTCCTGTATCAATTTTGAAACTAATTACTCGAATAGAGTCACATTAAAAGATTTTATTCATTAGTAAATATTCAATTTTAAAATACTAATTTCTATTGAATTAGATGTTTTTGAAAATGATTTGCAGTCCTTTAGTTGTTATATAAAGTAATATATAGTGTCTCACAGAGTAGGTACTCAAGTAATGTTTTTGAATAAGCTAATCCTCCACCTTTCCTTCTTTTATTTCTTCTTGTATTTCTTCTTTATCTTTCTGCCACATATTTATTGGGCAACCCTTTATCTCCAGCTGCCTAGTATTCCTACCATGCTGAACATTGCCTGGCTTGTAACGTAGGGGGTATTAAATGTTTTGTGGAAAAATAAACATTTTCATTCAGGGGATTATTACAATTTAAGAATCTGCTCCCCTGTAGAATGCCCATATTCATATATACACAATATTTGTAGATATTTGAAAGGGGTACCATCTTTCCTCCTACTCAAGATCACTGCCAGGTTAAGAATACATGGAATAGTATCGTGTTCTTTGGAAAGAAACAATTGCACAGAGATGAGAGCTATTAGAAAGAGATGCGGCATTGGAAGTATTAACCTACAAAGGGCTTAGAAAGCTGGTTATATTGGGAGATGAAATTGTGAAAAATATTTGAACATTAAGAGACTCTATGGCAAAGGAATAAAGAAAGAGAGTGAACAAGTAGCTCAAAATAGTAGTACTGGCACAGAGCAAGGGACTTTGTGATTAAATCTGTAACTCGAGTGACAATGAGCTATAATCTTATTGTTTGTTGGATCATATAGTGTGAAGTCCCATCCAGACAAATACTTCAAAACAATTTTTCATCAATACTTCAAAACATTTTCTCTCTAGGGTATTGACATAATGGAAAGATTACTGACCTGACATTAGAATCTCTAGCTCTGCTGTGAGTACTGGTGACTTTGGGCAACTTCTTGATCTGATTTGATCTTCATTTCTTCATATTTAAATTGACAACAGTGATACATTGTTATTGTAATAATAACATGAAATTTATATGCTGAAGCTCTACTGCCCTGCATGCTGTTATTTTGATAATTTATACCAAAAAAGAGAGAGAAAAAAATGTAGTTTCCTGGTGAGTATAAAGCATTAAATTTTACAATTTTTTTTTTTTTTTTTTTAGATATTTGTGCTTTTAAGTGTTTTGGCCCAGTCCTTTGATCCAAAAGCAGAGATTGATTCTCTAACTATAGCTTGTGTAATATATAGGAACTAGGTTATCTTTAATCAAATTCCTCTGAGATTTTTCTTCAGAGGCTAAGAAAAGACTTTAATTCATTTTGAGAAAAGTACTATTTAATTATTAAAACATAAAGTACTTTGAATCAACTTAAAACTGCCTAGAAAATTTCTGTCCTTTTAAAAATAACACTTGGAAAAGGGGAGTTAACTATCAGAGTGTATAAAACCTTCCGTGTAAATAGATAAGGTTAATAAACAACAAATTTCACTTAAGTCAGTACAGTCCTCGGAATTTGAGTTACACCGAAAAGTAGTTTCATATATGGGCATAAGATATGAAGCAAAAATGAGGGAACTCTGCATGTCAGAAAGGTAATATACTGTTTCAGAGTGGAGGAAACACACTAGTGGAAACAGTCTCACACTGTTTCCGCTTCACACTAACGGAGGAGACTCAGAAACCCAAAGATTCACTTGACTAACTGGTTGACCTGAACAGCCAATCCAGGGGAGACTGGCTCTGACAGCTCTGCGAGCAGTTCAGATCTCAAAACAGGGTGAGCATGGATACACGTGACATTCTAAGAGGAGAAATCCTGGAAGTGCTGACATGAAAGGGTAAGGACAGGAATCACTCTAAGAGAAAAGTGACCCAACAAGAGGATATGGTGGAAGATAATTGGGACGTTAAGAAATAACAAAAATAATTTTTCCTCTGAAATTTACACTTTATACTAACATCTCATTTATTCCAAATTTTTTATGCTCTCTGCGGTCCCTTTCAGCTCTCAATTTTCTGTGTGATATGAAAAGTGCGACATTGATCACATACGAGGTGTGATATTGCTATTGATAACGAATGTTAAAGCTCTGCCTTATTGCCTTGATTCCCCACCTGCTGTGCCAAAACAAATTGAAGTGGTGGGCGTTAGAGATGCAGGCAATCTCTCTAAGGTAGGAGCATTGTGTAGGGATCCAAGCAGTGGCTGGTCGGAGCCAGTGGGAATCCCCATAAAGTGACAGTATCACCAGTCGAGAATACAACTCATTGGGATACTTTATTTTTTTTTATTTTATGATTTTAATTTTTTCCATTATAGTTGATTTACAGTGTTCTGTCAATTTCTACTGTATAGCAAAGTGACACAGTTTTTTATATATATGCGTGTGTGTGTGTACATATATGTACATATACATATATATATATATATATATATATACACACAAATATATACACATTCTTTTTCTCACATTATCTCCATCATGTTCCATCACAAGTGACTGGATATAGTTCCCTGTGTTATACAGCAGGATCTCATTGCTTGTCCACTCCAAATGTGATAGTTTGCAACTATTAACCCCAGACTCCCAGTCCATCCCACTCCGTCCCCCTCCTCCTCCCCCTTGGCAACAAGTCTGTTCTCCAAGTCCATGAGTTTCTTTTCTGTGGAAAGTTTCATTTGTGTAGTCTATTCAATTCCAGATATAAGTGATATCATATGGTATTTGTCTTTCTGACTTACTTCACTTAGTATGAGAGTCTTTAGTTCCATCCATGTTGCTGCAAGTAGCATTATTTTGTTCTTTTTTTTGGCTGGGTAGTATTCCATTGTGTATATGTACCATATCTTAATCCACTCATCTGTCCATGGACATTTAGGTTGTTTCCATGTCTTGGCTATTGTATATAGTGCTGTAATAAACATAAGGGTGCATGTATCTTTTTCAATGAAAGTTTTTTTCTGGATATATGCCCAAGAGTGGGTTGCTGCATCAAATGGTAATTCTATATTTAGTTTTCTGAGGTACCTCCATACTGTTTTCCATAGTGGTTGTACCAATTTACATTCCCACCAACAGCGTGGGAGGTTTCTCCGCACCCTTTCCAGCATTTTTTATTTGTTGACCTGTTAAAAATGGCCATTCTGACAAGTGTGAGGTCACTGGGATACTTTGAGGGGGGCATCACTCAGTCCACTGGAAGGAAAACACTGCCACCATAGGTTGTCTTGGAGACTGCAATCCAGTCGAATCAAGTGGGCCCAATCAGAAGTATGCAGCAGATTTATTTGTCTGTTGTATTCAGGCTGTATATACTACAAGGTAGGCACTTAAAGCCATCTCTATTATCAGCACCACTGTTGTGATGTTAGAGTGCTTCCTTCAAGTAATCCTTATTTTACTTAATTAAGATCCAGAAAGCACAAGTGTCATGAGGCTGGCAATTCAGATATTTTCTTACTGCGCCTAATTTATAAAGTAAACTTTATCATAGTTATGTTTATATAGGACAAAACATAGCTTACATAGTGTTATGTATTTTTTTTTTCTTTTTTGTAAGGCCACACCCATGGCATATGGAAGTTCCCTGGCTAGGGGTCAAATCAGAGCTGCAGCTGCCAACCTATGCCCCAGCCACAGCAACTCAAGATCCAAGCCATGTCTGTGACCTACATCACAGCTCATGGCAACACCAGGTCCTTAACCTACTGAGCAAGGCCGGGTATCAAACCCACAACCTCATGGTTCCCGGTCAGATTCATTTCCACTGCGCCATGACAGGAACTCCATAAAATACATTATTTTTTGGCATTTGTCACGCCAGTAAATAAAGATCTATATCATAGATGCCTGGTTTGTAGTTTTGCCATAATAATTTATATATTTATATATCTGTAGATATATATTTAGGTTTTCTCCCTAGTTTTATTAAAATTAAACTTGGCTTTGATTAACACACATATAAACACATATTTGTACATGTACCAGATTCTTGCCTTTTTTTTTTTTTTTTTTTTTTGGTCTTTTTGCCATTTTCTTGGGCCACTCCCAGGGCATATGGAGGTTCCCAGGCTAAGGGTCTAATCAGAGCTGTAGACACCGGCCAACACCACAGCCACAGCAACAAGGCGGGACCCGAGCTGCGTCTGCAGCCTACACTACAGCTCACGGCAACACCGGATCCTTAACCCATTGAGCCAGGCCAGGGATCGAACCCACAACCTCATGGTTCCTAGTCGGATTTGTTAACCACTGCGCCACGACGGGAACTCCGGATTCTTGCCTTTGAACATATTCCAGGAAGTAGGATTGCTAGGTTGAAGGATATGTAATTTTAAATACATTTTGATTCAGAAAGTGTACACTCAACATGGCAACTAACTGTAAATGAAGGCATTTCCTCATATCCATCTTCTCTAGGCTTTCTAAGAGAGTTTTTTTTTTTTCAGTATTCAAAAATCTTATTGACATTGAAAGGAATCAGGAGATGCCATCCTTCTCCCCCAAAATGCCACTTTGGCATAAGGATTATTTTGAGCTGAAGGCAATTGAAAAATAGCTGACACAAGAAAAGCTCTCTGTTCTCCTCCTTTCTGCCTAAGGGCAGGACATAAATTTCCCTTTATAAAGATAAGATACATTTTCATTTGTAAAACTGTTCCCTCTCCCATACCAGGAAGATCTGGGCTAGTACTAAGATGAGTCTGCATAAGACATCTTACTGAAGAACCCTTATTTGCCATACATTTCCTAGTCACCTTCCCACAAGTTATTGCCTTTTTTAAAAATGATATATAAGCCCCTAGTTTAACCATTACTTTGGGTTTTCAATTCTTTTCTGTGGAGTTGCCATGCACATGAAATTTTTACACTTTTCCTCCTATTAATCTGTCTTTTGCCAGTTTAATTTGCATGTCTTGGTTACTGAACATAAGTTTTTCTTCTCTTTTAGCATAAAATACCTCCTGGTGTGTGATGTCACAAAGTTGATTGGTGAATGGCATTACATTAAAAACATTTAAACAGTTTTCAAAATAAAGTTTAATCACTATATTTTGCTTACAGTAGAAAATGGCTATCTCGAAATACCTCTCGCATAGCTGTTATTCCAGCCTAGCAAAGCAAGACTTAAAGCTTGTGATGGTTAAGAAATAAAATAAATGCTCTCTTCCTCTTCTTTTAACCTTCCTCTCTTCCTCTCTCTCTTCCTCCTTTTTCTGTCATATTTCTAATGCAAATCCTATTTGAAAACGAGAAATAAAATATTGCCTGCCATATCAGTAAACAAAGGATGTCACAGGCTTCAGGGATTACAACCACCTCCCAGGGTGGGCCAGTGAGCCCCCAAGGGAACTCAGGAAGGTAACAAAAAATACCTGCCATTTAGCAGCCATTAGACTGCAGCCACTCCTGATGGTGAGCCCTGAGGATATTCAGGATGTGAAAACACAGGATACAGCCCCCAGATAGCTGAAGTGCATATTAAAAGAATGACTACAGTGAGCCCAGAACTTGCTTCTTCCCATACATAGAAAAGTGCTAAATTCCTTAACATGAGATGTCTGGTTTTCCTATATGAATGGTAATCTTTTGTTCTGACTACCTGCCCTTTGTCACAAAACTCCTATATATCTTAGCTCCTCCTCATTTCCTTGGAGCCATTTTCTCTGGGTTACTTGAGATGCAGGGTTACTTGAGATGCTGCCTCTCGGGCTTATATCCTCAGTTTTGTTCACCAAATAAAACATAACTCTCAACTTTCAGGTTGTGCATTCTTTTTAGTCGACAGAAACAGACTTGATCCCTTAATTTTCTTGGGTGCCGGACCTTTCGAGAACAAATTACTCATGTCTCTCTTTCTCTAGGTGCTTACAAGAAGCGGCATATAGACAACTGCAACAAAAACAGCCTTAATAATAGTGGCCTCCTTAGTGGTGTAATTTTAGCAAAAAAGGACCTTCCTGTTGGAGAAGTGTTTCCTGGTGAAATGAACAAAGACTTTGGAGTTAGATGAGCAAGAGTTTACAGTTTGGCTCACCCATTTGTCAACCATCAAACCCTTGTTTATTGCTGAAATACCAAATTTTGCCTTTGGTGTTATTTTCATTCTTTAGTTTATTAATACTTGAAGGTCCTCAATAAAAACTATCAGTATTAGGACTGGTTGGGTTTTTCTTTAAAGATAACCTAGTTTTGGCTCATTGTATTAAAGCTAAAAACAACAGCAAGACAAACCAAAAATCTTGAGGCTTAGAGTAGGCAATAACTTCCCCAAAGATAAAAAAGTAATTAGTTCAGGGTCACACAAGTTGAAAATTTAAAAGACTCAGAGTACAGTGCTAATGTGAGATTAAGATTAATTTTTTACCTTAAGACTTTATCCTCTTACAAAATTCAAATTACCTCAGAGAGAGATAACATCTTAAGTCTGGTTATCAGGTATAATTTAGTGTTACTGTTTATAGACCCAATAAAACATTTCCTGAGATGGCTATAACTTTTATATTTCATATAAAATTAGCAACTAAAGATAAAGATGAAACATATCACAGACTCTGAGGAGAAAATCTAGCAGAAAGAATACATATGAATCACTAAAGGACAGGGTGGAGAATATCTATGCTAGGAATTTTCCTATGGAATTGCATTTTTTTTTTTTTCAATCCTACTGAAACTATACACCTCAGATTGAGACTTGAACCCACACACTGGGATTCAAACCTGACCCAAACCTGGCCAGGCTGGGACATGAACACACTGTTTTTTAATTAAAATCACACACCTGGTCCTAGGACCTACTAAAATTTACATTCCTTTTGTCTCAATGCAGAAGGAAATCAATGAAAGGCAGAGTGATCGGTAAGGATAGATAAGAAGTAGAATCATTGATAGATAGACAAAGTGGGGGCCTTCTCAAAAGGTGAGAGAGCAGCCTTGGGAGAAATGCACTCTGCAGAGTGTTGGCCATCTTTGAAGGTGAGGGGTGAGAGGCCCTGAAATACAGAGTGGGTGAATTTTATGAGCTGAGCTAATTCATAGGCTCATGAGTGGGAGCATTATTTCAATTATTTCTGGGAAGGGGCAGCGGTTTCCAGGAATTGGGCCATTGCCCACTTTTTGGCCTTTTATGGTTGGTTTTGGAACTGTCATAGTGCCTGTGGCTGTGCCATTCAGCTTCTAATGTGTCACAATGAATGTATAATGAAACTCAAGGTCCACTGGATGTTAAGTCATCCATCACCTTGGACCCAGTTAGTTCACCCATTTTTTTGTCACCTCTTCAAGGACTATTGTCATTCTTTTCAGGGTTGCACCCTGTCCCCCTTCCTGCCCTCCTTTTTCATTATATAGGATAATATGAAGCAGATGGTATTATCTTCATTTAGAAGAAAAGATCTGAGGCTCAGTGAGAAGTTTGGTAGTGAACAATACTCTACACTTAAAACTGTTCCAGCTTGACTCCAAATCCCATATTATTCCCATTATATCAAAATGCTTTTAGCCACAGTTGCTAATAAACATTCTGCCTAAGGGCAACATTGCTGCTCCAACCAGCTCGCAGTTTCCACAGAAATTTATAGACCTTTTTGGGGATATCTAGAAAAAAAATCAACTCATTAAAAGACTATAACCAAGAAAAAAAAAAAAAGAGAGAGAGAGAGAACTTAAAGAAAAAGTAGAAAAACTTAATTAGACTTGATAACTAAGAAAAAAGGAGAATTCCCATTGCGGCTCAGCAGGTGAAGGACCTGATGTTCTCTCTGTAAGAATGCTGGTTCAATCTCTGTCTTCTCTCAGAGGGTTAAGGATCCCAAGTTGCCACAAGCTGTGGCATAGGTCACAGATGCTGGTTGAATCTGGTGTTGCATGGCTGTGGATTAGGCCTCAGTTGCAGCTGTGATTTAAACCCTAGCCTGGGAACTCTCATATTCCTTATGTGACGCCATAAAAAAAAAATAAAAACAAGAAGAAAAGAAAAAAAATCAGACTATATAGTTTCCTTTACAACTATCAGATCAGAACTCTCCCAAGCTTTGCTTCCTCAAACTCTTATTCTATCCCTACTCTCCTCACTAGAGGCACACTTTGGTTTTATTATAACAGTCATTTTTTTTGGGGGGGGCGGACAACATGCCCACAGTATGTGGAAATTCCCAGGCCAGGGATAGAACCTGCACCGTAGTAGCAAGCTGAGCTGCTGCAGTCACAACCTTAGATCCTTAATCCACTGCATCACAAGGGAACTCTATATAACAGCCATTCTTTCCTTTACTTATAGCACTTTGTACTTTGCATCTCTTTGTGCCAGCTCCTCTGGTTCAATGGCAGTCCCCAACAACAGGATGGGAAGAATTGAGACTTTTTATTTTCCAGGCTTCCAGATACAGTAAGAGTTTTAGGAAGAATGGTAGAGGGGATGAAGACAAAATATGAAGTGGGGGAACGTAGAGGCATGACAAGGGCACTTAAAAGGTCAGTTTGTTTCCTGCATAGATTACTTAGCTTTGAGATTCGATGGGATCATTGAATAGGAGAGATTCTAGATAGGACTTCCCACTGTGGCTCAGCAGTGATGAAATCGATTAGTATCCTTGAGGATGCAGGTTTGATCCCTGGCCTTGCTCAGTGGGTTAAGGATCGGGCATTGCTGTGAGCTGTGGTGTAGATCGTAGACACAGCTGGTATTGCTGTGGCTGTGGTATAGGCCGGCAGCTATACTCCAATTTGACCCCTAGCCTGGGAACCTCCATCTGCCGTGGGTATGGCCTTAAATAGACAAAAAAAAAGGAAAAGAAAATCTAGATATTTACATTTAGGCCTCAGTAACCCTAAGTCATTGCTACATTTAACTTCACTGTAAACGATTAATGTTTATTTTGTGATTCTTTCTGGGGAGCAAACACAGTCATCATCCCTGGCCACAATCATAGATTGACACATGCTTTTTCACATGGGGATGACACAGAGAAACAGAATCATGCCCAACCCCAAGAAGGTGATAATAGTCAACAAGAGTTCAAGTCCATCTTGTTCACCTTGTAACTTAGTGCATAAGACCAAATAAATTACTACATGCTTGTAGACAGTTGTGATGTTTTTTTATCATATATCCTGATTTGTCTTGTGTGGAGGATTATATGCATTTGTCTATTGAACTCAACATTCATGTGACTTCTTTGAGGATTATATGCATTTGTCTATTGAACTCAAGAACATTCGTGTGACTTCTTTGATCAATATAATTTTGGCAGATGTGACATGTGTCGTTCCAAGAAATAGCTTTAAGAACTAGTGTTTCCTTCATCATTATCTATTTTCTCTGCATCTGTGATCATGGAAGAATAAAGTGAGATGAAATCTCTGTCGAACTGGTCAGTGAGTGACCGCAGTGAGCAGAATTATCTTATGAACTTGTAATATATAGTGTGAGTAAAAGATGCATTTTATTATTTTAAGCTGTTCTCAGGTTGTTTATTATTACAGCATAACTTCATCAATCCTGACAGTGTCTGAGTAATATTTGTTAAATAAATGAATAAAGAATGAAACTATTTGGACTCACAGACTTCTTAAGCAAACTCATGGCTTGGGGGTTTGGGACTGGTGTTTGCACGCTGTGGTCTATGGAATGACTGGCTAACAGGGACTTGCTGTATAGCACAGGGATCTGCCCAATATTATGTGATAACCTATATGGGAAAAGAATCCAAAAAAAAATGGGTATGTATATATGTATAACTGAATAACTTCATTATACAGCAGAAATCAATTATACTTCAATAAAACTTTAAAAATTTGGGAATTCCTGTTGTGGCTCAGCAGTAACAAACCCTAATAGTATCCATGAGGATGCAGGTTTGATCCCTGGCCTTGTTCAGTGGGTTAAGGATCCAGTGTTGTCGTGAGCTGAGGTGTAGGTCAGACATGGCTCAGATCCCATGTTGCTCCAGCTGTGGCTGTGGCTGACAGCCACAGCTCCAATGCAACCCCTAGCCTGGGAACTTCCATATGCCACAGATGCGGCCCTAAAAATACCAAAAAAAAAAAAAAAAAAAAAAAACCTTTAACAAATGGAAAAAAAAGAATGAAACTGTTTTTTGTGTCTAATATTTATAATCAGTTTTCCGTTTGCTATAGGAAGTTAAAAGTTGAATATTACATTTTCCAAATAGTGTGTAAATAGTTACTTAGAAAATATAATTTATAAATTAAAATAATAACCCTATCTTGGAATCAGGAACTTTTCCACTGAGCAGTTACTAGGCAACAGGGTTTATCTAAGGTTACAATAGGAATGTGAAAAGAGAGGAATTAATTTACTAATTCTTTAAATATTTATTGAGTGCCTACTGTGAGTTAGGCATTTTGTTTAACATTTCCTATTATTCAAACATATAAAACATGAGCCTGTTGAGCAGTTATTTTTTAATTTTCATAGGGAGCTGGCAGATTAATTCAATCCTAGTATTTAGGGAAGAGACAGCATTTAAATCAGTTCCATTTTTTCCCTCCCATCCAGAGCCTAAATGCCTACTGGGATCTTTACACTTAAAGATGCTCTGATTATTAAGGCAAACTTGATAGCTTCACTGTTAGTGGAAATGGTGAGTAACGTTTATATGTTCACTGATAAGGGCCGGCCAGTTCCTCTCCTGTGCAGAAGTTTATTGAATCCAAAAATCAGGAAAAGTCAAGGCTGGAAAGAATCAGAGGACACATGGTTGGTTTGAGGCTCTGAGAAAGGACGGCTCTGATCCTGAATGGACCTGAAGGAACAGAAGAATTCAGCAGCAAGAAAATTGCAAATGTGGACCTATTAATGCATTGAAAATTTTATCTTCCAAGATTGGAACTTGTTGAAATGTTCAGGAAAATAGAAATCAATTTTCCTTGGAAATGGGTGAAGTAAATCTTTCTGGAAAATTGGGAAGCAAGATGAGCAAGGTGGTTCTGTTGGAAGTGACCCTGGAAATGCCTCAAATATCTCTGATTGAGAAGCTCACAGGGTGAGCCCTCATGAGTTGGCCTTCTCTTTGGCCAGCAGACAGGTTTTGTGATGGTCCCTGCAACTAGAGAACACACCTGCCTCACTAGGCATGATGGATGGAGTCTTTGCAGGGAATCTGCCAGAGAAGATCATTAGTTATTTAGGCAATTATTGGAATATTTTAAAGAATACTATAACAAAACACAGAAAGCCATGGAGAAGCCATTTAAATTATCTAGAGATTATCAGAGCCTTTAATTCTGTCTTAATCCACTCCAAGAAAAATAACTCTGTACACTGTGTTCAACTGATTGTACTCACTCTTCTCAGCTTATTTCAAATTTTACCTTCTTCAAGGGTCTTTACCGCTGCCATAAAATGGGTATAACTTCTTTCAGTAAACAATCTTAAAATTTCTCATATAACTTACCATGTATGCCCTTCACAGCTGCATAGAGAGCCCAAAGAGTAGGCGTATTGTCTTACTTGTTTTGTATCCCACAGAGTTCAGCACAGTGCTGTGAACATAATGAGTGCTTCATTAATAGTAATTAATTTTCACTTTATGTTTTATATGTAAGGTTATAAATTTAAGGTTGTGACAAACTTAGCTGGCCATCTGGCTAACATATGAGGTGATTTTTTTTTTTTTTGAAAACTTGAAATATTTTCTGATGGTCAAAATTTAATTTAAATTTTTATGTGATAATGGAAATCAATCTTTTTGAATTTCAGTAATACACACTGCAATGGAAGTCTTTTTAGGTAGCGATGATTCAGTAGAAATGCTATTTCCAGAAACAATATTCTCTTTAGCCTCTAGAATATTCTCATTGGCCTTGAGAATGATGATTTTACTCCTTTTGCTTATGTCTGTCAATATATGCAAGAAAACGCTTCCTGGAATGTCTGTACTTGGTACCAGAGCATCAAACTTTTAGGCTGAAATTTGAAGTAACAGCCAAAGAGATATGTCAAAGTGGGAACCCCTCATGTTTGGTCCCTAATAGTTACTGTGGCTGTAATTACTATATTTGCTCCTCTTCTTGACTGAAATCATGGCATTGCAGGACAAGTCATTTAAATACTATAAGCTGAAAATAACATGGTTAAGAGCCATGTTTGATGTTCATATGTGGTTTTTTGGCATCTTCTGTACAGACCCATCTGTTTGATGGCAAAGTGCCTACACACAAGGTATTATGCCAGTTTCTTTGGGGGGTAATAATTCTAATTAAGAATGGTTCTCCGTGGGCAAGCTGCCAAATGTTTCAAGTACCATCTCCTTGTTGCCTCTTCTCTTGTTTCTGTATTGCCACATTGAATGTATAAGCCTCCTTGAATCAAGTTAATTCCTGGATTTTCCTTTTTCCTTCTTCTTTTTTTTTTTTTTTTTTTTCAGGGACTACTTGAACATGGGCTATAAATTCAAAATTGAGCGACATATTGAGTGGCCATGTTTAAAGGATACTAAGGGCAACATACAGTAATCAGACTCATTCTGAAAGAAAATTATCAATGAAATCAAATACATTTGAGGAAGACAGTAAAGTCATTTTGCTTTTAATTTTATCTTTTCTTATTTCCATTGCTCAATATATTTAAATGCTTGCTGCTGAAGCAGTACTCAAGCACATATGAAAAGAAAAAGCTATTAAGGGCGTAAAGATATAGAGACCAGTGAATAATCAATAATGTAATTAAATAAGTATGGATACAAAATTGATCAGGCGAAGATGTAACACACTGGAGACCAGATTTCTAGACCACAGATCAAGAGGTCAGAGTGAAGTCAAATGCGGTATCAGTGACCTGAGTAAAAATAATCATAAAAGCCTCTGCAGATGGAGAGTGAAGGCTAAATAGTAATGAAACTACTCATTTGTGTTAGTGGCTTTTAGAAATTAAACTTAATGTATATTTATAAAGCATTTATTTATGCTGGATGTTGGTGGTAGCAAACTATTGGGGGGAGATATTGGGGGGAGAATAAACTCAGTGTTGGTTCTTAAGGACCGTATAAGCTAATGTAAGTTAAAAAAGAAGCAATTACTTTTGATTCAAGACAGAGTGATATATACTTGCTAAATAAATGGAAAATAACATGTTCTAAAAACATAAAGGAGGGAATATTTATTTATTTATTTATTCATTCATTCATTTAGCTTTTTAGGGCCACACCTTTGGCATATGGAAGTTCCCAGGCTAGGGGTTGAATTTGAGCTGCAGCTGCTGGCCTACACCACAGCCACAGCAACGTGGGATCCGAGCCAAGTCTGTGACCTACACCACAGCTCACGGCAATGCTGGATCCTTAACCCACTGGCAAGGCCAGGAATGGAACCCGCATCCTCATTGATCCTAGTCAGGTTCCTTAACCGCTGAGCCACGAAGGGAACTCCATGGAGGAAATATTTATGATTATTTCACCACGGAAAGCTTCCAAAGAAGAGGTCAGATGAATTGGGTCCTTATGGTCAGACTGTGTTCTACTGAGCAAAGAATAAATGGGGGCAGGGAGGAAATATCAAGTTAAAGGGCCACCGTGAGTAAAGGAATAGAACTTACAGTTTGCTTTGTGAATAATGATGAGCCCATCCTTAAATCTTGAAGGATTTTCACCAAGGAGTTACTACATCAAACGTGGGTCCACTCACCCATGGGCAATAAAGCTGACATCACATTGTAGTAACAGAAAGTGCAGCATTTATTCCAAGGCACCAAATAAGGCGTCTGGGTCAGCTGATGCTTAAAAAACTGAGCTCCCTGAAAGGTTTCAGCAAAGCATTTTTAAAGGTCAGCTGAGCAAGGGAAGTTGCATAGTGCACGATCAGCTTGTGTACCGTCTTCTGATTGATGGGGAAGTAACAGGACAGGGTCCCAAGGGTTAATATTATCAGTCCTCAAGCTCCAGCATGGCTGGGGGCTATGTGTTCATGGTCATCAAGAAGTTAAATTCTTCTGCTTGGTGGGGCTTTTAGTGTCTGTAAAACAACTCAGGAAATATGCATCAGATACTGTTATCTAGGTTCTAAGGAGGGATTAAAGATCCTGTTTTATGGCTGATTTATTCTCTAAATTTTCACCTAGTTCTCCTGGCCCAACTGCTGTTTTTATTGCTACATGTTCATATCCTTTCAATCATTAATTCTGGAGCCAGGCTTTTGTGGCTCAGGGGAAGCCTGGGAGATGGTAGCTTTTCTGCAAATAAGAGACAAGCAGAGGGCATGGGGGGAGGGGTCTGTCTCAGGAAGGCCCTAGAGGTCCTGTTGGGTTACAAAAGCAGTGGTGATACTTTGCAGGCTTGATGTGAATAGTGGAGGATCAGAACAAATTTCGTTATTTAGTAAGTTAATTTTGGCAATGGCATGAAAAATGTTTCAGAGAGGCGAGAAACTCGAGTTAAGGAATCAAATTAGGAGACTATCTTAAGAAAAAGAGTTAATGTGACAGAACCCCTCTTTTGTATTAGCTGCTCTTGGAAGGTATAAATTTCTTTAAAACTATTCACTTAAGTTGGTGTGGGCAGAAAAGAAATATAAACATAGTATTTATTTATTTTTTTGTTCACCCTGTGGCATATGGAGTTCCCAGACCACGGATCAGATCTGAGCCATAGCCGTCACCTAAGCCACAGCTGTGGCAATGCTGGATCCTTAACCCACGGTACTGGGCCAGGGATTGAACCTGTGTCCCAGTGCTCCTAAGATGCTGCTGATCCCATTGCACCACAGCGAGAACTTCATTATTTAATATTAATATCAATATACAGATTGATTAGCTAAGTAGATCTTAATAGAAAACCAAGGAGTTCCTGGTGTGTCGAGCTGAAACAAATCCGACTAGGAACCGTGAGGTTGTGGGTTCGATCCCTGGCCTCGCTCAGTGGGTTAAGGATCCGGCGTTGCCATGAGCTGTGGTGTAGGTCACAGAGGCAGTTTGGATCTGGTGTTGCTGTGGCTGTGGTGTAGGCCAGTGGCTACAGCTCCGATTCGACCCCTAGCCTGGGAACCTTCATATGCTGTGAGCGTGGCCTTAAAAAGAAAAAAAAAACAAACAAAAACCCAAGAGTCATAAACATGTTATAAACTTTACGTACCCATGGAATGAGAAAATGAGAGAGGCTTTACATAAAATATAAATAGTAATGATATAAAAGTGAAAGTATGAGTTATATTTCTTGATGTGGTTAACAGCCACTGTATATAATTATTTTTCTTAAATTTATTTTGTTTTTCTACAGTGAATGGGAAGTGAACATTTTTGCATATGCTAGAATTTATTTTACTTCTTAGAATAATTTACAGAGCTTATGGAAGAGGAGTGATATAAAAAATATAGACAAAATGAGTCATTAAAAAAAAAAATCCAACTATCCAGTCAATAGAAATGAGGAAAAGGAAACTTAGGCGATCCCTTCATGGCTCAGTAGTTAATGAATTCGACTAGTATCCATGAGGATGCAGGTTCAATCCCTGGCTTTGCTCAGTGGGTTAAGGATCTGGCATTGCCATGAGCTGTGATGCAGGTAACAGACAGGGCTCGGATCCTGAGTTGCTGTGGCTGTGGCATAAGCAGTTGGCTTCAGCTCCAATTTGACCCCTAGCCTGGGAACCTCCATGTGCCACAGGTGCGGCCCTAAAAAAAAAAAAAGAGAGAGAGAGAGAGCCCTAAAAGACTTAGTAGTACATTTAGGCTAATCTGATGGAGATTGAGAGAAGGCCTTTTTTTTTTTGGTCTTTTTAGGGCCGCACCTGTGGTTCCCAGGCTAGGGGTCAAATTGGAGCTGAAGCCAACTGCTTATGCCACAGTCACAGCAACTCAGGATCCGAGCCGAGTCTGTGACCTACATGGCAGCTCACAGCACTGAGCAAGGCCAGGGATTGAAACACGTCCTCACAGATGCTAGTCAGATTTGTTTCTGCTGAGCCACGATGAGAACCCCAACAGAAGGCCCTTTTAACTTCAGTTTTCTTTTTACCACATTTCAAGATGAGATTTGCCAGTGACATCACCCCATTCAAATGTGGGTATATTGCCTGAGGGAATTTGAGTCTCAAATTGTTCAATGGAGACTAGAATGGAAAGATTAGATAATAGGTGTGCTTGTTTTAACAATGTATAATTCTGTGAAAATTCAAGGTCTTCTTGTATCGTTAATAGCTTTGTGAAATCCCACCTCAGCCTTCCTTCCACAGGCTTTACTCCTTTTTGCTTCTATACTCTCATCCCAAGTAAACCAAGTGTATTAGCATTTGATGCATGGTGGGTATGTGTCCTTGGAGAATCCTATTTGGAGTAAGCAGATTTGAATTATGAGAAGCAAGAATCGTATTATGCAAATATTCTATTAAAATTACCCTAAAATTGAATTTAAATTACACCTTTCCACACAGAATTAGGCTTTGAAAATGAGGATAGATTTGAAATACACTGGGTACCGAAAGCTCTTTGTGGCTCTGCCTTTTCAAGCAGAAGAAAAGTAATGGACAGCCAGACGATTCAGAGAAAAGGAGAAAGAAGCACACAGAAAAGAGTCTAATATGAAACAAGAGGCCAAAAGGCTGTTAATAGCTGATATAACATTCTTAAGCATGAATTTTTTTCTGCATATTTAGTTAACAATAACCTTATTACATTGCTACAATGCCTTTATAGTTCTTCCTTAGAAGAATATATCAGTAGGCATTTTGAGTGTAGTAGTATAGAGATTACAGTCTTTCCACTGTACTTATCAAGCCCATTCAAATGGTCTCCTAAAAGAGGCAAATATCTTATTTACCTGAAGATAATTACCTGTTTTACATTTGGGAAAAATCTCCATCATTCAAATGGCAGATATTTTCATTGTTATGAAGGACGACATTATAAAGATACATCATTTAGGAGGAAATGGTGGGTATGAAAGGTAATAATACTCTTCAAACTCCACTGTTTTTAAAATCATTGAAATTATGCAAATGTTTTAAGCTGTAAATCTGACAAAAGATTTCATTTCGGTTAAATATGGACAGCACACTTTGTCTAATAAAGGTCTAATCCACTTCCTTTTCCTACTCTTTCTCTGGTCACTTCTGAATATGCCTTTTTCAGGTCCATCCAGTCGGGATAGGATAGGGCTCCTGCAGTTAGTTATTGCCTCTAATTCCCTGCAGCTGAAAGTAATTCTTACCTTCCACTGATTAGTGCTCATATAATCAGTGTTACTGTTGGGGTAGACATGGATATCCAGAGACCTCAACACGGGAAACTAGGGCTGGCATGAGCAACATTTTGCCACTCTTTATTTTTTGTCCAGGGCAGACATTAATAATCAACCACAGCACTCTTCTCCACTGAGTCAAAACCTGGCTTCAGAGCCTTTTTAACACAGAACACTGGAGAGCCTCATAAGTCAATAAAATTTTCCGTGAAAGTCTTTTTTCTTTTCTTTTTTTTTTTTTTAATATATGCAATGGACTTTAAAATCAGAAAAGCTGAATTCTGGTCCCAATTCTGCCACTTCCCCTCACTTAGCTTCTCTTAAATCTCTGTTTTCTCATCTAAAACCTGGGGTTTTATATATATAGCCTTTTCTGACTATGAAATCAAATGTAACAAAAGTCTGTAAGTTGTAAAGTGCTATTTAGATATGGGGTATCTATTCATTTCCGACTAGATTGCAAGTGCCTGCAATGCTTATCTCACAGCACTCGTTCACCTCCCCTTCCTTGCCTTATTTAAGGGAGCTCTCTGCTAACTTCTGGTCCCTTTCTTTCCTCATTCAAAGTGAGACTTAGAGAAAAGAAAATGTTTCCCAAAGTTTTTAAGAGGTTCACTATTTAGCAACATTCTGAGTCTCCTGTCATTATCTCTTGCTACACCAATAATACTACATCCTTAATCATCCACATGAAAACAGTGGAAATTCCAGCATTTCTGACCCTTTAGTCTTCCTATTGACACCATCAACGTCTTGTTTTTGAAGATGCCTGGTGTTTGGAGAGTGGTGACTGGGGATGCATGTGATTCCAAAAACGTCCAAAACAGTCATAAGCAAGACATACAGTATCATCTGAAGGACTGTTTTTTATTTCAGTTATTGTATTTTGCATCTCTTCTTAAGTTTGATATCTTGTATCTCTTTGCTCAGTGTTTCCTATAAGTTATTCATCTTTGCCTCTGGTTTATCTCCAATGTCTTGCATCATCTTCAGCATCAACAATCTAAAATCTTTTTCCTGGAGGCTGAGAATCTCCTCATCACTTAGCTGATTTTCTGGGGTGTTTCCTTTCTCCCTCATCTGAGTATCTGAGTTATAGTTCTCTCTCTTTTCATTATTATAGGTTTTTGGTGTGGTGACCTTTTTATAGATAATAGAGTTGTAGCCTGTCTTACTTCTGGTGTCTGCCCCCCCCCATTGGCTGAAGTGGGTATGGGGGGCTTGTTGTAGGCTTCCTGATGGGAGGGGCTGATGCCTGCCCCCTGGTAGGTGGAGCTGATTCTAATCCCTCTGGTGGGTGGGGCTTTGTCTCTGGATGGGATTAGAGGCAGCTGTGTGCCTGAGGGGTCTTTAGGGAGCCTGTTTACTGAGGAGTGGGGCTGTGATCCCACCTGGGTTGTTGTTTGTCCTGGGGCTTCTCAGAGCTGCCTGACAGGTGGGGCCAGGTTTTCCCGAAATGGCCACCTCCGGAGAAAGGCAGCTGCTGAATATTTCCGAGAGCTTTGCTTCCAATGTCCTTCCCTCACAGCAAGCCACGTTCACCCCTGTTTTCCCAGGAGGTCCTCCAAGAACTGCTGTCAGGTTTGATCCAGATTCCTATGGAGACTCTGCTTTGCCCTGGGACCCAGTGCACGTGAAAGTCTGTGTGTGCCTTTTAAGAAGGGCGTCTCCGTTTCCCCCAGTCCCGTGGAGCTCCTGCGCACAAGCCCCCCTGGTCTTCAATGCCAGATGCCCCAGGGGCTCTTTCTCCCAGTGCCAGACCCCGCGCGTAAGGGTTTGATGTGGAGCTCAGAACTCTCACTCCTGTAGGTGAGTATTTGTGAACCAGTTAGTTTTCAGTCTGTGGGGCTTCCCACCTGGGAGGTGTAGGGTTGTTTATATCGCGATATCACCCCTCCTACCTCTTGATATGGCCTCCTCTTTGTCTTCTGGAGTAGGGTATCTTTTTTAAGGTTTCCAGTCATTTGGGTAGAGATTTCTGAGCCTTCAGTTGTGAATTTTGTTGTTTTTAGGAGAGAAGTTGGGCTCCAGCCCTTCTCTTCCACCACCTTAGTCCTCTCTCCTGGAAATGCAGGATCTGAGCTGTGTCTGTGACCTACACCACAGCTCACAGAAATGCTAGATCACCAACCAACCCACTGGGCGAGGCCAGAGATAGAACCCACATCCTCATGGATACTAGTCAGATTCGTTTCTGCTGCACCACAATGGAAACTCCAAAATATTATATATTTTTAACTCAAAAGCACAATTATGATAGTTGTTCCCTTTATACATCACTTCATCTTCTTAAGATTAATGAGTTTATAAGTTGTTAGAAGTTTATAAACTAATAGTTTGTTGTCTTTCTAAAGAATGCTTTCTCTTAGAAACATGATTCAAAGACTGGTTTGGTAACTCATGGATGCTTATGAAGAAAATGGCTTTCTTTACAGACTAAGGCAAGGAGAGAGAGAGAAAAAGAGGAAAGAAAAGGAGGAAGGGAAGGAAGACAGAAAGGAAGCGTTATGTTCATCCGCGTTTCTCTCTGCATTCTTTAGGAAGTGAGTATGATCTAGGAATAATACTACTGAGACTACTTCTTTATAACCACCACAGAATTCTTATAAATTTTTGCAAAAAGTATGTATCAAGTAAAAATCCATTAAACTGTGCGCCGCTCCAGCACACGGAGGAATACCGCTCCTTATCTTCCCCTCTTTTATGTGGGTGCCAATTATTAGAATCTTATGATGTGATAGAAAATGTAATCATAGGAGTTCCTGCCGTGGCTCAGTGGTTAACAAATCCAACTGGGAACCATGGGGTGGCGGGTTTGATCCCTGGCCTTGCTCAGTGGGTTGGGGATCCGGTGTTGCCATGAGCTGTGGTATAGATTGCAGATGTGGCTCGGATCCCACGTTGCTGTGGCTGTGGCTTAGGCTGCCGACGGCAGCTCCAATTGGACCCCTGGCCTAAGAACATCCAGGTGTCATGGGTGTCACCCTAGAAAAGACAAAAAAAAAGAAAAGAAAAGAAAAAGAAAGAAAGAAAATGTAATCATGACGAAAAGGAAACTGACCACCTACTGTGTGTTTGGCTTTACAGGTGATCAGATCTTCTAATATAAACACACTTAGTAAGGCATGTGTCACCATGCCCACATTATTGATGATGAAACTGAAGCCCTGAGAATTGACTTTTCTGAAGTCACACAGCTGGTAAGTAACAGACTCAAAACTGCAATGCTGATTTGGAAACAACGTGCTCTGTCCATGATGGCATAGCTACTCTAAAATAGGAAGCACTAAAAGAACAGAAGACTCATAAAAGTTGATGACATAAATTATAAGGCAAAAAGATAGTCGCTGATCACAAAGTTTTGAAATGGAATATTTTAAAAATGTGCCTGGCATCCATAGAAATATAAGAGATAAATGAAAAGTAGGAAATGATAAAAATACAATGGATGTAATTTTTTAAACTGTCGCTGAAAATATGCCATGCACCATTCATGGACCTGAAGAGCTGAATATACTTAATGTTTTTCCCTTACATTATATTAAAAAGTTAATAAACTACATTAGAATACTAGAACACTTGGAAATAATATTATTTTAAAGAAAATGAACTTATGATGGCATATATAGACCCAATGAAATGATTCTTATGCTAAGAAAAAGAAATAAAACATTTACTCAGAACTTAGATAAGAAAACACCTACACATTTTATGTCCATGGAGTAATCAACAGTAAATAAAAATTAATGCTTTCAGTGGGAGAATAATGTGTTTGCGCACAAACATGTTAACTTTACAGGCTAAAGCTCAGAAGAAATAGCACTATTTGCTAACAACTATTTGCGAGCTTTTGTTTTCTATTAGTCAAATTTAATTGATTATAACTAATGTTAATTACTTATTTAATATCTTCTGTTTTCGTCCATTATATAAGACATAAGAATATTTGTAAATGTTTAAGTATTTGAAATTTTTTTATATCTGTTTTCTTCAGTAGGCAAGGAAATTCTAGAGAGCAAGGACTATATTTATTTTTGTCACTACTGTCCCTATTCAAGAAATGTATACATTTAACACTTGATAAATTTGTACTGATCAGGTGAATTAGGTAACAGCAGCAAAGGAAAAGAAACACAAAAGATGTTGTATCTTATTTAGTCACACTGAATTTTGATTAGCTCTTTCCTGGTTTATCGCCTTCATCATACTAAAATTTCCTCAAGGGCATCAAGCAGTATTTATTCATCCTTGTCCCAAAATCTATAACCATGAATGGTATCGGGGCAATCAATAAATACCTACTGCAGAGTTCCTTGATGGCTCAGCAGGTTAAAGGTTGGTGCTGTCCCTGCTGTGGCTCTGGTTACAGCTGTAAAGCAGGTTTGACCCTTGGCCCAGGAACTTCTGCATGTCACAGGTGCAGCCGAAAAATATATGCCTATTGAAAAAAATTGAACTGGGTAGGAAACAAAACCATACAGTTGCACAGTAAAGGACAGGGGTAGAAAGAGCCATATAGCCCAGTTTAATGACTGGATAAAGGACATAGAGAGAGAGAAGAGCCAAAGATGATACAGGTTTCAGAGGATAGGATATATTACCTCCAGATGCTAACACTTTTGGGACACTGTACATCAAGCATAAAATGGGTCTTTTTTTTTTAGTCAAAACAAGACACTAAAGTAGTTATTATAGAAAATAGACATTATGTAATATGATAGGGAACAAAGAAAGATTTTGAAATTTATTAAATGAGAGAGAGTAATTGGAGAGACTTATAGGAATTATCTCTCCAGACTTTCTGAAACTCTATCTCATACAGCACTTCATATAGTTTTTCCATTAAGCCATTACTATGAAAATATTCTAGGAGTTCCCATTGTGTCTCAGTGGAAACGAATCTGACTAGAATCCATGAGGACACAGGTTCGAACCCTGTCCTTGCTTAGTGGGTTAAGGATCTGGCATTGCCGTGAGCTGTGGTGTAGGTCGCAGATGTGGCTCAAATCTTAGCATTGCTGTGGCTGTGGTGTAGGCCAGCCGCTACAGCTCAGATTCGACCTGGGAACGTCCACATGCCGTGGGTGCGGCCCTAAAAAAAGACCAAAAAAATTTTCTACAAATTCTAACATTGAAGTAACCAAAATAATTTCACTACCTGCCATTGATATAGAAGAAAGTGAAAAAGAAACAAAAACAACAAAACTTGAGGGTGTATATCCCCCTTGGGGGGTTTTGAAGTAATGGTAAATACACTCTAAGAATCTGAGCTACCTAACCTAGAGTTAATCAGTTTAGTTCAGTGAAAAAGTCTGCAATTTCTTCATTATACTAAAATCTTTTTAAAGACTTTTTATTCCATCCATCTCCAACATTTTAGCTATTAACAATAGATAAATTTTTCATCACAAGGAGAAAAACTATAACTGTGAAGTGATGAATGTTAACTAAACTAACAGTGGTAATTATTTTATAATATAAACACATATTGGGAGTTCCCTCTGTGGAGTAGTGGGTTAGAAATTTGACTGCAGGGGCTCGGGTAGCTATAGAGGCACTGGTACAATTCCCAGCCCAGAGTTAATGGATCCGGCCTTGCTGCAGCTGTGGTGTAGGTTGCAGCTGTGGCTCAGATTCAGTACCTGGCCTGGGAACTTCCATACGCTGGGTGCACGGCCATTAAAAAAAAAGTATATTAAATCATTATGTTGTACTCCTTAAACTAATACAATGTTATATGTCAAATACATCTCAATAAAACTGGGGGGGAGGGGAAGCAACTATTTTTAACAAAAGAAAATCCTTACAATCTCAAATCAAAGCAAATTTTATATTAAAAGCAAAAATTAATATATGGTAAACATTTCTTTCAGTGTTGTTGCCTTTAATTTCCATTAAAAAAGTTAGGAAATAGGCATTATTTCCATTTTACAGACCAAGAGCATGAGCTACAGCAGCATCACATAGGAAATAAGCGGTGCTAGGATGTGTGCCAGGTCAGCCCAAATCCAAGGTCAGTACTCTTCATACCACCACACCAGTTCTTCTCATATGACATTTCATTATCTGTTATGAAACGGTATCTACCTCCATTGTTGGCAGGCTCTTCCAAAATAGGAAAGAAATAAAAGGATTGGACAGCTGGGGCAAAGTTGAGCTTCCTTTTTGGCATCTCAGGTGATGAGCTCATACCTTGGAGGGTGATTGATTATACTTAGGCCAAAATGTTAAGGACCCATAACTGACTTGCTGTCCTAAGCGTTACCATCTGATCACAATAGGAATCCAGCCTTCACAAACGTGCAAACAAAAGCTTTCTTGGCGGTTGTGGTCAGGAGCAATTAACAACCTATTAGCAATACTCAGATGCAGAGTCTCAATTGTCTCCATTGCTAAATTCAGTATTCATTGAATATTACCCATATAGAAATACCAGGATTTGAGAAATCTCAGGGACTGGTGTGAGGGGAAAGGAATAAAAATGTTTTTCTCTAATCGTGATATTGAATGTCCCAAGACAGCATCACAAACAGTTAACCAAGAGAAAGACTTTATTTTTAGCATTTGAGCTTCCCCCATAATATTATCTCCCACTTCCCAAATCCGTCTTAATTAAGAGTGGCTTGATTCACAGAACATAGAATAAAGATCGATTCCTATGACACTGAACTGAGAACTCTCTGGTTCCCTACTAGAGCTGTTAGAAACAATTCCAAAATTAAATAAGGGAATTATTCATAGCCACTTTTCATTTCACCTTCTCTTGGAGAAGATCTTTGAGAAATGGAAAATTCACTCAGAGGAAGTCTGAGATGGCTCCTGCAAAGGTTTTTAAGAGGTAGTTTGTGTGTAATGGGCAAAGCATAGATTCTAGAGCAGGACTGCCTAGGTTCAGTCCCCAGCTTTATCTCTTACTTAAAAGCAAGTTGTTCAATCTCCCTGTGTTGTGATTTCTTTATCTGTAAATCAGGATAAGAATAGTTATTTCATTGGATTATTGTGAGAAATGATTGAGTTTATATACTCAGAGCACAAAACATCATCTGCACACATATGCTTTGAAATCATTAGCTATTAATTATCTACAGAAAGAGACTTTTCAGCTTTCAAGTTACCTCCATCTCTCTTCCCAGTTAGAATCATGTGAAAGGTTGAAGACGTTAATATCTGTGTGGTCCTGCTGAATTCAAAGTTTCATGAAGGGGCGCTCCCGTCATTGTGCAGCAGAAACGAATCCGACTAGGAACCATGAGGATGCAGGTTCGATCCCTGGCCTCGCTCAGTGGGTTAAGGATCCAGCGCTGTTGTGAGCTGTGGTGTAGGTCACAGACACAGCTCAGGTCTGATGTTGCTGTGGCAGTGGCTTAGGCTAGCAGCTATAGCTCTGATTCGTCCCCTAGGCTGGGAACCTCCATGTGCTGTGGGTGCAGCCCTAACAAGATAAAAAAAAAAAAAATCATAAAGGACTATATCCAAAAAACAAATTAAAAAGGTTAAGTGGGAGCCAAGATGATTGGCAATAGGGGATTTGGGTTCCAGCCCTGACCCTAAAGACTTGTTTGATTTTGCAAAATCAAAGCACATCTCTTAGGCTGTCTCTTCTCATTAGTTAATTTATAGTTTGGACTAGGTCAGCATACCCCAAAGCATGTGCTGTGAAAAATTTACAGTGATGATAATATTCTTTTGAAATATTTTTATATGTGCTTTCACAACCAATAAATCTGTACTGGGTCCCCCTCCCAATCCAGTGAGTCAACGTCACTGGTCCCCTCAGGATGAGAGTAAATTCTACCCAGCACTAAGTGATCCTTCTTCTTCTTTCTTCTTCGATTGTCTTTTTAGGGCCACACAAGCAGCATATGGCAATTCCCAGGCTAGGGTCCAATCGGAAGTACAGCCGACAGCCTATACCACAGCCACAGCAATGCCAGATCTGAGCTGTGTCTGCAACCTACACCACAGCTCATAGCAACGCTGGATCCTTAACCCACTGAGTGAGGCCAGGGATAGAACTTGAGTCCTCATGGATACGAGGCAGGCTCATTACTGCTGAGCCACAACGGAAACTCCTAAGTAATTCTTCTTTAGGTTTGAATCACAAAGTTGACTTCGTTATTTTTTCCAATCAATCTCTAGATTGCAGTGTAAAGAAGAAAGTTTGTCATAAGAAAAAAGATTCCTAAAATTCAAAGCTGATTTTACCTAGAATAACACCGATAAGAAAGTCCTTTATGGCTGGTGCAGTGAGAACAGAGGAAGGATTCAAATAAGTGAGCTAAAAGCAAGAGATGCATGTGTCCTGTATCCATTTAGTTGGGGAGGGAGGACAGTCTGCAGGCTTTGTTTGATAAACAGTTTGAGGGAAACATTAAAAACTTCCCTGATCTGCCAACATGGGGGAGATGCTTCAAGGTAGATGATAGTAAGAAGTGAGGTTAAGGAAGGAGAGTTATCCTCCTCAACCACCTTCTACTCTGATCTCATGTGAAAAGGCTCTGAAATTTCCCCTTTGCTCTGGGGAGGGGGGTGGGGAATATGTAAACATTCGTCTCTTAAAGGGCCAGTGACATTTCACAGAAGGAACATTGCGAGAGGAAAAATGATCCCTTTTATGGAATAGACAGCCTGGGCCGGGGACTGAATGCAGGCTGTTTCAGTGTAAATCTGTACAGCACTGGCCAGGCTGAAGTAGAGCCAGTTAGTAAAAGAAGGCAAAAAAAAACTTGGGGATAAACTCCAAATTCTCAGGGCTACTAGCCACATTTTGGCAACCTCGGCACAAGGAACCGAAGATCCAGATCCGTCATCCCACAGCAGAGGCTGGCGGGAATCCAGAGGAGAGAGCACAGACCCCATTGCCAAAGGGTGACACGAGCAAGCCTATCCTTTCCCATAAGAGCCAGAGGCCACTTTGAGAGATGAGGCAGATGATTTAACTAATTGAGACTTTCGTCCAGAGAAACAAATTGATGGAGACTAAACTTGAAACATCTGAGATACTTTGGCTTGGTAGTTAAAGTTAACCACACCCACATGCTCAGTCCCCTCATTCGGACCATCCACTCAACAGTGTAGGAGCCCATGAAGACTGTCAGATTGATAACAGAAACTAAGGAACCTGGTTGTGTGTGAGTAAATCTGGGACCAGAAAACACATCAATCTCATGTGATGTCCCATTAAAAAGAAATTTCCACATTGAGATGTACTTAGAAAATGTTGGATGAAATAGTCGTCTTGTCTACAGATCCATAATTCGTATTAGCAGCTTAAAGAGTCGCAATGGCCTAGAGTACAAAAACTGGTTCAAAAGGTTTTGAATCCTCTTGTGGTTTTGTCTCCTCATACTACTTTCCCTTTCCCCATACTTCTGGTTTCAGTTCTCTCTCTGCAGGTATGGGGATAAGTCCCCCTATTGCAGGGCACAAAAAAATGGATTAGGAAAGGGCCTATGACCCAAGCAGGGTCAATTAAATCCTTCAATAGCATTTTTTGTCTTGAGCTGGTGAGAAGAAGCTCCTTGTCTTTGCTGGTTGCAAACATTAAGAATATCAATTTAAAACTCACTGAAACCATTGTGTGTAATGTACAGAGAGAAGCAAAGGCCAGAGAGACAGAAAAAGTGAGTGAGCTAAAGGTTTTAATCCTACTTGAGCTCTTCCCTTCCTGGTGACAACAGTTTGAGCAGGAATTTTTGTCATTTACAAAGGATCCAAACTAACCATAGTCTACTTAGGTTTTTGGGTTTTTGGTTGCAGAAAACAAAGAACCATTAAGAAACACACTTTAGGAAATGCTGATTTTAATGATATGATGTCTATTTTTTTTTAATTTCTATTATAGGAGCAAAAGCTTTTGCTTATGTGTTACAAGCACAGAAAGGTGATCTCACATCCAAAGTAAGAAATCCCCCTCACCAGAGACAGACATAGTGCTATTTGTCTTTAAAACGCCATATTAATGAGACATTTGAATCCAGACATTTTAAAATCTCCATCAGTGTCCTCCATTACTTCATCATTAGTGGAAATGGCAAAATGCTCACTAAAAATTACTTCCAGAACACGAAATGGATATTATACTGTTTAAATGGATGTCATATAAAAATAATTTGCTTTAATCATAGCACAAACCATCGCTATGATGCCATATTCATTGTGACCCTTAGGGATTTCTTCATTTAGAGTAGGATGAATTTTGACTAGGCATAAGTGCTTTTTGTGAACAAGTAAATCCCCAAAACCCAATACATGAAAAATACAACCAGGTGTGAGTGGCTTTAAAAAAATAAATTATGCCAAGATACATTGCCCAGCTGTATTTCAGATTTCAAGAGATCTTAAGATATATTCAGGCATTAGGGGCTCAATAATACTAAATTATATTTTCCTGGGTCTTTTGTCTCTAATTTAAAGTCTATTTATGAGAAAACTGAAGACAGCATTTTCTGGCTGTGTATATTTAATTTACTAAAAAAAAAAAAATGTTGCTTAGCAAAATTTTACATGATTCTCATGCAGATGCAGATTTCGGTATGACCATGTATTTTTTTTTTTTTTTTTTGGAAAGTAACTTGTTTTAACCATAAAAAAGTAAAAAAAAAAATCAACATCAGCTATTTAAATTTCATGCTTATAAATATATAGTTTAGTAGAAAATGCCTAAGCTAAAGAATCCAACAACACTGGGTTGAAACCTCAGTCTTGCCCTTTGCGGGGTTATGTAGCCTTCAGGAACTTAGTGAACTTCCTGGAATCTCATTAGCTGATCTGTAAAATGGGTATAACCAGACTGTCCAGCATATTAAATAATATTATAAGTGAAACTGCAGCATATTAAATAATATTATAAGTGAAATGCTCAAACTAGGCATTCCCTCCTCAAACTTCTACTATAGAAGTAGAAATAATGATGGTACCTACTTTGTCTTCTGGGGGAAGTTTTCTTTCACAAATTCTAAATGATTATTTTCGTGTAATATTTAACCATACCACAACTACGGATTCCAAAACATTTAAATAATTCTATAAAAATCATAGATGTGCAACTAACAAACTCAGCAAATGTTTAACAAGGATAAGGTAGGTTCCAATGCAAAAATCGATGCTGAAGGATTCCTCTATGTGAGAAAAATCTGCGTGTTGAGTTTCCATCATGTTCCAAGGAGAAAGAAAGAAATCACCGGAATATGAGACAAATTGGCATACGTGATAATGGGTAGATGTGAATCCTCCTATTTGGCCACATGCTCCAAGAGGGTTTTATTGTCCCCTAAACAAGAGGATTCAAGAGCAGCATTGTCTTAGTCAATTCGAATTTATCCACAGTGGCTGCCATGGAGATGAGTACAATGCTATGGAGCAGAATACCCTGTGGTAACCATTGTTCACTGACAGCAGAGCCAGTCATTGTGTCCAAGGCAAGCCTCTCACGTAACGGTGGATGAGAAATCCAGCAACTCTGGGTTAATCCTTAATATTTATGTGATTTTCATAATACCATGTTAATGCATTTACTTTCTGCTTAGATGAAGCAGAATGGGTGGTTTTGTTTGCAATTGGGAACCGTGACTAATGCAGAGATATTCTGGAGGGACCAAGTAAAATTGGAGAAATGAAAAAGGAGATATAAAGCTCTACAGAAATGTGAAGAGAGCACTGCAGAGAAGAGGTCAGATTAGAATATAAACTCCAAGGATGAACGGGACTTAAATAAATGGATATGCGTTAAAACTGCCTACTGCAGCTCTCTGCTTTTGTTACCGTCCTCACTTAACAGAAGTGATCAAGATCTAACAGGGTAAAGAATCAAGAGACATAAAATCTGATTCTAAGCCTTGATATCAATTACCTGAAAAGAACACAATTTCTTCAGACACAGCCTCATTCCCATCCATAGGGTAAGAGGGTGAGGTTCAGTTACGTGATCTCAAAGATGCTATAATAAGTTTGCCATAGGGTAAATGATGTTAGAAGAATGAATGAAGGTATGATAGGTAGACAGATGATAGATAGATAGAGGAATGTAGGAATACAGAGTTTTAAAATATGCTAATTTAGCAACTTGAGTTTCCTCAAAAGGAAAACTCACCTTTCTAAGGAAATGCGTAGATAACCTATGTAGGTGGGGAGTGAAGATGACAGTCCTAAAATTATACTGAGGTAAAGTAATGCTTGTCACTAAAGTTGTTCTGTTTGAGGAAAGGGCAAAATTTCGAAATTCATACAGGGAAGTTGTATTGGATTCTCTTTTCGGAGCAGGAAATTCAAGGAGGTGGGTCAGATGGGGGGGTGGGGAATGAATTCCTCAAGAAGGCAGACAAAGAGGAAGGTGGGACGGGGTCCTGTCAAATGGGAGTATTTCAAAATAAAAACCGTGTGCCTTCTCCAGAGCCTGCACAGCTTCAGTCTAAACTGAAAAGGTTCAGATGGGATAGATTGCCTGCACCCACTCCCAGTTAGTGGGGCTGTGTTCTGATTGCTGGTTGATCAAGAGTCTGGAAAAGTGTCAGGCCATATAGACAAGAGAATAGCCCAGTGTCACAGAGCAAATATCCAATTAACCTTTGTCAAAGTAAACGAGGTTTTTTTGGTTTTTGTTTTTTGTTTTTTTTAGGGCTGCCCCCATGGCACATGGAAATTCCCAGGCTATGGGTCAAATCAGAGCTATAGTTGCCCGCCTCCGCCAGAGCCACAGCAACGCAGAATCTGAGCCACATCTGGGACCCACACCACAGTTCATGGCAACACCGGATCTGAAACCCACTGAGCGAGGCCAGGGACCAAATCCACATCCTCATGGATACTCCTTGCTTTATACTGTTACAGTCCCCACAGACTTAATGGCCCAAAAGTTTTGGCAATTTCAAGGATAAGGATTAGAGACATTTGGCTATTATACTTCAGCACCAATGTATCTACCCCATCAGAGTGTGATAGAAATCAATTATCCCAACCTTGATTTTGCAGACTTGAAGTGTTTACACTTTTAGCTGCTGATTGTCTGAGGTTCCATCTTATTATGAGCTAAATGGTGTCATCCCAAACCCCGTTTCCTCATCGTGTAGTCACATACGGAGATGGTCTTTAAAGAGCTGATTAAGTTAAAATGAGGACGATAGAGTGTTGCCTGAACCCCATATGACTGCTGTCTTATAAGAACAGGAAAAAATACAAGGCACCCGTGCAAAAGGAACAGGCCATGTGAGGACACAGCAAGGTAGCCTTCTGCCAACAAAGGAGAGGGGCCTTAGAACTTGGACCTCTAGCCTCTGGAACTGTGAGAAAACAAATTCCTGTTGTCTAAACCACCCAGTCTGGGTATTTTGTTATGGCAGCCTGAGCAGTAATACTTATTTAATCTTTTTCCTATGTTTTGAAATGCCAGTAATGAATGAGAAGACAAAGGGAGAATAAGTAGAAGCAGAAATGATTAACTAATAAGACTGGCTGTTAAACAGCCTGCTTCAGGAAATGTAAGACTCAGTGTCAAGATTATCTATGTTGGGCGGAGCAGGATGGGGCCAGAAGACACGTATGCCTGTAATAAGAGTAGATTCCACCCACTTTACAGTTACTCTAAGAGGTAGGATAGTATAGCCAATAAAACGTCAACCAGAAGCACGAGCATTGGTATTACCTGGAAAGAGAGAAACTGGAGTTTTAACTAGCCTGTTGAAATAAAGTTAATTTATGACACAGTATAAATATGCACTCTGCAATCTCTATATTATAGTCAAATCAAAATTAGAAATTGAGTATAGTTGGTGTTGCTATAATTGTTTCCTAATTAAATTTATGTTAAGCTACCATAATTGTTTCAAAATATCCAGAAGCTGTGCAAATGAGAAAAGTTATAAATAAGAGGACTACAATGGGCCTACAGAGAGCCCTGCAACATTACAAAATTGACTCAAACGTTGTACACTTGGGAAAAATCTGTCATTTCATTAGGGAATTAAGAAAAATACATTTCTGGAGTTCCCGTCGTGGCGCAGTGGTTAACGAATCCGACTAGGAACCATGAGGTTGCAGGTTCGGTCCCTGCCCTTGCTCAGTGGGTTAACGATCCGGCATTGCCATGAGCTGTGGTGTAGGCTGCAGATGCAGCTTGGATCCCACGTTGCTGTGGCTCTGGCATAGGCCAGTGGCTACAGCTCCGATTCAGCTCCTAGCCTGGGAACCACCATGTGCTGCGGGAGTGGCCCAAGAAATAGCAAAAAGACAAAAAAAGAAAAGAAAAATACATTTCAATTTGAAAAAAAGGAATGTATATAAGTGTATAACTGGGTCACCTTGCTGTACAGCAGAAATTGACAGAACATTGTAAATAAACTACAATAAAAAAATTTTTAAATAAAATATACACACACAAAAAGAAAAATACATTTAGGCTTTTAATTCTCAATATGTATCATCTTTTTATTTTCAAATATTCAATAGCAAAAAATATCTTTAGCATGAGAAACATTTTACACAAAGAAAAACACAGTATCATGAAATGGGATTTTATATACTTTATGCAGTGCAAGTAAAACATGGAAATAAAGAAGGGAATTGGTAATGTGAGAAAAGAAAGAGGAAAAGGAAAAGAAGAAATCCTCTTTTTTAAGGAGAACATGAGAGCATAATCACATTACATTTCTACTAACCCAGGGTGAAAACAAGCCATATGCTACCAATCTTCTAAGATTTTTATTTTTTTAATAATTTTCAGCAGTTCAGGAGAGTAGACAGATAACTAGTTTCCATCTGGAGAGATACTATAAACTCAGCAGTGTTATCGGATGAGCTACATACTCTGGAGGAGCCAGTGCAAAACAAAAATGCGGGGCCACTTGTTCAAAAATTATTAGGAATTTCAGGATGGAAAACAGCTGAGCGTTAAATAAAGTGTCAAGCCCTTCAACAGGAAGCCCTGTGCAACTGTACAGGCTATGTTTCCAAGAAGTCAGCCCAGATGATGTGTTTAAAAGTGTGACTGATGTGGATCAGGCATCCATGAATCTAATTTAGATCAATGTGTGTATCAGGGTAAGTTCTTCCAAGATATTTTTAGCAGGTAATAAGGATAGTTGTTAAATTCCAGGCCAAAGTTTAGCACAGGATATACTGAAAATCTAGGTACCCTCTGTGAGCAAGGCCTTTTAGTGAAATCTATTCTGTGAAAGCCTCTTTTTCTGGCCAAAGAAGGAGGTGGCTAATGAACTGAACCAAAGTCCATGTCCCTTGTTACCAAAGTTCAATGCCATCATCTTGGAGAGTGTCTTGATAAGTACTGTCTCCTGCCTCATTACAGAATTTGCTTTCCTCCAACATTCAATAAGAATTTTATTGAATTTTATGGAATTTACAGCCAGTCATTTAATTAAAAACCTAATTTCATTCTCTATGTTGTGTTCCCTAACCTCCCTAACTCCTGCAAATTACTCTACTTTATTAATTTTTGTGAAAGAAGGACCTGATTAGGAGTTATTGTCAAAATTTCTAGCATAGACTTACAAAAAACCTTCTAAACAGTCTAACTTGCTTAAGAAGTTAATATATGAGATATTACAAGAAAGTCATATTTCATTTTAAAATAAAGATCAGATAAAAGAAATCTGACTCACAAAGTCACATTGTCTATTCTTACACTGTAGCGACATTCTTGAGGGAAAAGAGGAAGCCAGTTCTGCGCAAATGTTTGTGGGAACAATACAAAAATAAGTCACAGGGGAGTTTTTCAAAACCAACACTGAGTGAAAAGAATATTGGAAGGAAACACACTTAAATATTACCTCTATGTGGTAGGAAAATGACCAATCTATTCTCCCCTCCTTCTTGAGTTTTCCTATATCCTGGAATTTTTCTTTTAATTAATTGAAGTGTAGTTGATTTACAATGTTGTGCTAATTTAGAAATTATTTCTAATGATACAATTTATAATAAAAAAAACATTGAAGCTCTACACTGAAACTAATATAGCTATACGCCAATAAAGTTTTTAAAAAAAGCATTGAAGGCACAAAAAATGAATTAAATGAAATTAGTTTGATTGGATGACTATTGCTGAAGAAGTAAAGTAACAGTTTTATTTTTGGAGGGGTTCTTACCATTGGTGTTTTTGTAGGTGCATGCATGTGTAAGAATAAATTTATCTCAATGAATCCAAGCTACATTATAGTGATTGTCTAACAAAAGGGTGAAATTGCATTTCCCCTTGTGTTTTATTATACAGCACTGTCATAAAATACAGCAGCCAAGTACAATGAAGTAGTGACAAACAGACTGGTATGTGTAGTACATAAGGAGAAGTACCGTTGACCTTGAAAAATGCAGGGGTCAGAGGGACCAACCCTGGTGCAGACAAAAATCCAAACATATACTTCTGAATCTGAGGCACCCCCTGCACAGATTCAACCAGCAGCAGGTTGCAGAGTACTGTAGAACTCTTTATTAAAAAAAAAAAAAAAAAAAAAGCCCACATAAGGGGACCCGTGCAGTTCGAACCTGTATTGTCCAAGAGTTAGCCATGTTATTATTCCTGATTAGTTTTCTTTCTTTTAAGGATAAAAATGTCAAGAGGTCAACAAAGATGCTAACCCAGCAGGCTCCTGAATGCCCCTCCTCCCACAGACACACCCAACAGAGCACTGGAAACCAGGGAGCAATTGCTTCTGAAAAAAAATCCTCAAACTAACAGAGTGACTCCTACATAGCAAGTGGGTAAGAAAATACCAAATTAGAAAGGGTAGGAAAGGCTGAAACACAGCCTGACCATAATCCCCACCCACAGAACAACGCCGTACCATAAAGAGAGAACTTACTGCCACCAGTGTCTCCCAGAGCATCAAAGGGATCGAGTTCCACATTGAGGATTGCATGGCTTGTAAGACTCCCACTCAAAGAGGTGGGCCCCTAACACATCCAGCTCTATAAGCCAATGAGGTTTGCTTCCTGGAGACCCAAGCGACTGCAGGAAAGGAAAAGGCAGTTCTTAACAGGCGTATAAACATTTGCTGTGGCTACACTCCTGGGACTCAGTACAGAGGGAGGAGGCAAAATTGCCCATCTCTAGTCTTTCCTTGAAAGGGGCCAGCCCATCTGGTTATTTTGAAAACTGCTGCCCGAGGGGTCAGGCTTCTCAGCATTCATCTAGGTCAGCCTGTGATATTCCCTGGAGACAAGGAAACCCACAGACACCTCCCCTGCCATCACTGAAACCTTTGGCAAGTTTCCAGTCTCTCCCCAGAAGGAGTTCATATTGATCCTTACGATCTGTGCCCCAGGTCGTGCAGATGCTGCCCCAAGGACAGCTGCCCAGAACACTGGGCTCTGATAGCCACGGGGCTTCCTTTCACGAGTCCCACGTGACCACAGCAATCAAAGAAGCAGATTGTCACAAGCACAGGAGCGATAACTTTGCTGTACACCCAAAACTAATACAACATTGTAAATTAATTATACTTCAGTTTTAAAAATGGTTTAGGAGTTCCCTTGCAGCTCAGCAGGTTAAGGATCAGGTGTTGTCACTGCTATGACTCTGGTTACAGCTGTGGCACAGTTTCAATCTCTGGCCTGGGAACTTCCAATGCCACAGATGAGGGCAAAAAAAAAAAAAAGGTTTTTAAAAAAAGAGTAAGCAAAATAAGCATTTTATGTAGAAATAAGAGGAAGTTTTCAGAAGAAAAATAAAAGACTGAATAGAATTTGCCTCAGAAATAGGATTTGAGGGATGGAAAGGTTGGGGCAGGCAACAACTGTAAGTACTTTGGGTTTTTTTTTTTTTTTTTTTGATTATGTGTATTAATTACTTAAAATATTAAAATTATGAATAAATAATGTTTTTCAATTGAAATTACAAATAAAGCCACCTCTCTAAGAAAATTCTCATTTGTCTTGAAAGAGCAAGCAAGAGAATATTTCAAAAGAAGGACTATAGTGCTATCTTCATCACAAGTCTACCACATCTTGAAAAGAGTATAAGTAGCATATCTGAATTATTTTAAAAGAATACAGGTGAAAGTGCCCGTGGGAAAACATAGAACTGTGTATGAGAAAGATAAATCAAAAGTAACCAGCATTTTCGATTCTGCTAAGGACAAAAGATCCAAAAAGCTGAAGTCCATGTTACATACGGTAGCAAATAATTTGGCGCTCCATAAAAGAAACAATAGAACAAATGATTTTAGTTCTCAGAGAGTCTTCTGCAACGTGGAGTGTTAAGCTAAGACAGAGATTTCTGTGGATTTCTTTTACTCACCCTTGTGGATACTGCCCATAGAAGTTACTAACAGAGTACTATTCTTTTTGTTCAAAAATATATTTAAGTAATCTGGGTATTTTATTGTATGACAGTAGTGAAATGTCACTGGGGTACGAAAATTTCTTATTCCTAAAAATATCTGATACACTGGCAAACAGTGTTTTGATTTTTGTTCCTAACAATATTCCTTCTATGTACCCACATTGATATTATGTTCAAACCATACCTAAATACTTCAAATGCGTACGATTATTTGCATAGATATGCCCCCCACAACGAGGCTGTGATTTTTTTAAGGTGGGAACTCTCGTTGTACTCATTTTCTCATATCCCATCCAAGCCAGGGAGCGAGTCCAAGATGGAGCTGGACCTGTGCTACAGCTGCAGCAATGCTGTTTCCTTAACCCACTGCACCAGCTGGGGATCTAACTGGCACCTCCACAAAGAAGCCAGATCATTACCCCACTGTGCCAAAGTGGGAACGCCTGTTGTACTCATTTTAAAGTCTCTAGCGTTCATCACAGAGCCTGTCACATAGTAGATATTAGTACAATTTGCCTGAGCAAATAAAGCAATAAAGAAATGATTCATCCTGCCTGAACAACTGCAATCCATTTAGTGGTGAATGAACTGCAACTGTTGAGTAACATGTATTAAATATCTACTCTGCACAACAAAGCATAATTTTTGAGAAGCAGAGAGTAAAAAATCATAATCTTTCTTTCACATCAAGCAATTTCCCTAGTAGGGGAAAGCAACATGTACATCTATTGAGTAGTTACTATACAGCAAGAAAATGATGGATGTTTGCATGTATGATGTCATTAAATCCACAAAACAACTTTTGAAGTTGTTATAGTTGATTGACAATGTTCTATCAGTTTCTGCTGTACGGCAAAGTGACCCAGTCACACATACATACTCACTCTTCTTCTCACGTTATCTTTCATCATGTTTTATCAGAAGTGATTTGGTAAAGTTCCCTGTGCTATACAGCAGGACCTCATTGCTTATTCATTCTAAATGTAATAGTTTGCATCTATTAATCCCAAACTCCCAGTCCATCCCACTCCCTCCCCCTCCCCCTTAGCAACCACAAGTCTGCTCTCCAGGTCTGTGAGACTGTTTCTATACTATAGATAGGTTCATCCGTGCCATATTTTAGATTCCACAAATAAGTGATATCATATGGTATTGTTCTTTTTCTGACTTCACTTAGTATGAGAATCTCTAGTTCCATCCATGTTGCTGCAAATGGCATTATTTTGTTCTTTTTTGTGGCTGAGTAGTATTCCATTGTGTATATTTACCACGTCTTCTTATTCCATTCATCTGTCCTTGGACATTTAGGTTGTTTCCATGTCTTGGCTATTGTGAATAGTGCTGCACTGAACATAGGGTTCATGTATCTTTTTCAGTGAAAGTTTTGTTCAGGTATATGCCCAGGAATGAGATTGATGCACCACATGGTGGTTCTATATTTAGTTTTATGAGGAGCCTTCATACTGTTTTCCATAGTGGCTGCATCATTTTACATTCCCACCAACAGTGTAGGGAGGTTCCCTTTTCTCCACACCCTCTCCAGCATTTCTTATTTGTAGACTTATTCATGATAGCCATTCTGACTGGTGTGAGGTGGTACCTCATTGTAGTTTTAATTTTGATTTCTCTGATAATTATGGTGTTGGGCATTTTTTCACATGCCTGTTGCCCATCTGTATGTCTTCTTTGGAGAAATGTCTATTTATGTCTTCTGCCCATTTTTCATCTGTGGTGTTTTGTTTTATTTTTGCTGTTGAGTTGTATGAGTTGCTTGTTTATTTTGGAGATTAGCTCCTGTCAGTTGCATCATTTGCAACTCTTTTCTCCCATTCCATAGATTTTCTTTTTTTATATTTTCCTTTGCTGTGCAAAAGCTTGTAAGTTTGCTTACTTCCCGCTGGCTTATTTTTGTTTTTATTTCTATTGCCTTGGGAGACTGACCTAGGAAAACATTTGTACAGATGATGTCAGAAAATGCTTTTCCTTTGCTCTCTTCTAGGAGTTTTATGGTGTCTTATGTTTAAATCTTTTAAGCCATTTTGAGTTTATTTTTGTGCATGGTGTGAGGGTGTGTTGTAGTTTCATTGATTTACATGTAGCTGTTCAGTTTTCCCAGCACCACTTGCTGAAGAGACTGTCTTTTTTCCCATTTTATATTCTTACCTCCTTTTCAAAGATTGATTAGCTATAGGTGTCTGGGTTTATTTCTGGGTTCTTTATTCTGTTCCATTGGTCCATATGTTTGCCTTTGTACCAGTACCACATTGTCTTGATGACTGTAGATTGGTAATGTTGTCTGAAGTCTGGGAGAGTTATGCCTCCTGCTTGTTTGTTTGTTTTTTTCCCCCTCTCAGGATTGCTTTGACAATTTTGGGTCTTTTGTGGTTACACATATGTGTTTGGGTTGTTCTAATTCTGTGAAAAATGTCGTGGTTAATTTGATAGGGATGGTGTTAAATCTGTAGATTGCTTTGGGTAACCTGACCATTTTAATGATGTCAATTCATCCATCCCAGGAGCATGGAATATTTTCCATTTCTTTGAATCCTCTTTAATTTCCTTGATTAATGTTTTATAGTTCTCAGCATATAGTTCTTCCATCTCCTTCTTCAGGTTTATTCCTAGGGTATTTAATTTTGGGGAGGTGCAATTTTAAAAGGTATGTTTTTTTGTATGTCTTTTCTAATATTTCATTGTTAGCCTACAGAAGTACAAATGATTTCTTTTTTTCTTTTTTTTTTTTTTTTTTGTCTTTTTTAGGGCCACACCTGCTGCATATAGAGGTTCCCAGACTAGAGGTCTAATGGGGGCTACATATGCCAGCCTACACCACAGCCACAGCAATGCAGGATCCAAGCCACGTCTGCGACCTATACCACAGCTCACGGCAATGCCAGATCTTTAGCCCACTGAGTGAGGCCAGGGTTTGAACCCACAACCTCATGGTTTCTAGTCAGATTCCTTTCCGATGCACCATAACGGGAGCTCCGGGAACTCCGCAACTGATTTCTGAATGCTAATCTTGTATCCCGTTACTTTATTGAATTCATTGATCAGTTCAAGTAGTTTTTGTGTGGAGTCCTTAGGGTTTTCTATATATAGTATCATGTCATCTGCATAGTGACAATTTTATCTCTTCTCGGATACCTTTTGTTTCTTTCATTTGATTGCTGTGGCTAGGACTTCCAACACTATATTGAATAAAAGTGGTGAGAGTGGGCATTCTTGTCTTGTTCCAGATTTTAGCAGGAAGGCTTTCAGCTTTTCTCCGTCGAGTATTATATTAGCTGTGGGCTTGTCATGAATGGCTTTTATTATGTTGAGATGCGTTCCCTCTACAGGCACTTTGGTAAGAGTTTTTATCAAGAATGGATGTTGGATTTTGTCAAATGCTTTTTCTGTATCTACTGAGATGATCATGTGGTTTTTGACTTTTGTTAATGTGGTGAAGTTTTTACTATTCTTGAAATAACATATACTATTAGAATAAGAATGCAATATGACGGTCTTTACCTGTGTGCTCCAATTTGTGCACTTCCAAATTTTTAAGGAAATTCTTTTTTTTATGTTGGCTAAAAATCTGGAAACTTTTCTTCATCCAGAAATCCTCTACATTAATCACATAATAGACTGTCATTCTAAAATATCCGAGCATTTTTATAGCTCCTTTTTTATATACAGGTTAGAAGTCCTAAAAATTTTAATAAACCAAATTATCTAATTTTAACTATTAAAATTAGGATTAACATACCATAAATTGGTGTAAAATTTTTGTTCTTCATAAACACTGTCGCATCATTATTAATATGAATATTAACAAACAACACCTAGTTAGTGTTTTTTTATAGCTAAGCACTTTGCCAAGCACTCTACAAATATCATATTTAATCCTTCCAGTGATGATATGGGAAATTTTTTACTAACTTCATTTTCTTAGATAAGGTAATTGAGGCTTTATGGGGATTAATTAATTTGCCAAATTTACGCACCTAGAAAGAATGAAGACTGTTTTGCTCACCTAACTGAAATGTCTATAATTCCTCATTCCATTACACTGCCGGCCATACCTGTGAGGTGGGCAGCATTAACATTTCTGTTCCCATTTTATACCTAAGGAAACTGATACATGGCAAGGTTGAATGACCCACGGATAGTAAGTAGGACCTTGGTCCTTCTAACTCCAACTTCAGACAGGTGAATTAGATGACCCACCAGTGAGGAGAAAAGACAAACAACTGCTTTCTACATTTTACTTTTCAAAAAAATGATAGTGAGTAAAGTCCAGAGGTTCATCATTGCTGGTGATCACTTTTGTGAACATCTTTTTGGAGCTGCCCCAGATTTATTTTGAAGCTCTCTGCATGCAAGTGCACTTAGAGTGCAGATCTAGCTGAAGTTAATAGTATAAACTTTAGAGAAATTCCTATGGAATTGTATATTGTACTCACGCACATACTCTTTGCGTCTCCAAAGAGATTACCACAATGCAAACTATGCAAACAATTTGTAGTCAATCCCTGGGATTCTCCATCTACTAAAGGGCTTTCCAGGATGGTGAGGAACAGGAAGACCTAAAGGTTAACTCAGCTTCACGGCCACTTGACTAATATTTAAATGTCTCCCGTATGTCAGTTGCTCTATTTTTTATTAATTATCACAGGCTTTGATAATATTTCAGATTATCCAAAAAATGTACAAAGTTTTTTTCTTTCTTATAATATTTTTGGAAGTTAAAAAGATTTGATAAATGCAAAAATCCTTGACATTTAAAGTAACTTGCCTCATTACATCAAATCTCTCTCATTTCTGATGTTAGCCATCACGTATTTAAAACCCAAGCTATTCATTATATACATATAATATTTTATGTATAATATATATGTATATACACACATACACATATATATGCTGCCTTGATATATATATTGCCTTGAACCAATATTGTTATATCAGGACAAAAAGAACAGCATATAACGTTATGAATTCTTTCTCTTTGAATTAGACGTATATTGAAATTCAGTGAAATAAGAAAGATTAGATGTCTTGCATTAGGCACAATAAAAATTTACACTCTTGACTCTGTGGTTTGATGAGGTGAGAAAACATTTTGTGACAACTTTTCCTCTTAACTTTGCTTCATGACTACAGAAATATTCTGACCATCCATCTGGTTCACTGAGATGACCTAAGTTTCAACTCCTGTTACATGTATCAAAGTCTGTACCATTGATATGGGATTTAAAATTAAATATTCCCAGAGTTATTACATATTTACTTTGTTTGTACCCTTGTTTTGAATATTTTAGTATTCCTAGTTTAAATGCAAATTGTTGGCATGTTATGTTATTCCATACATTTTATTAAAATCAGTTCAAAGCAGGATTTTTTTTTTTTCAGGGCAATGGTACTTTTTTTTTTCCATATATATACATTCTTTTTTTATATTATTTTCTGTCATGGTCTATCCCAGGAGATTGGACATAGTATGACCTTATTGTTTATCCATTCTAAATGTAATAGTTTGCATCTCAAAGTAGAATATTTACTTTAAAAAAAAAAACCTCTAAAATATATTCAAACCAAACAATCACAGATCTTAGAAACAATATTCAAGGGCTTGAAGTTTATTATTAGTGATACAGATCAATACTTTAATATACTCATTTTTATTTCAAATAGGTCCAGCTAAAATAAATTTTTAATTTTTTAAAAAGAAAAAACTAACCAGAATTATGTACTAATATTTCAACTAACATATAGTGCCAAGTAGAATCTAATTTTTAAAAAGACATATTCCAAAGAAACATATGGACATAACAAAGGGGATTATTGATTTTCAACTCTCAAAAAAATTTTTTTCAATATTTTTCTTTTTCGAGCATCTCTCTTCCTGTGTCTCTCATCCAGCAGAAACCCAAATCTTCATGAATTCATCCATCTGCTTTTTCAGTGGCTGTACATGCACAGCTAAGGAACCAGGAAAAATATGACTACAAATCATTTAACCAGGACTCTGGCAATCTTACTACAATTTGCAAGACTTTCTCTCTTTATAAAATGGGACTATATTTAGGAGTTCCAGTCATGACTCAGTGGTTAGTGAATCCGACTAGGAGTTGTGGGTTCGATCCCTGGCCTTGCTCAGTGGGTTAAGGATCCGGCATTGCTGTGAGCTGTGGTATAGGTCACAGATGCAGCTCGGATCCCACATTGCTGCAGCTCTGGTGTAGGCCCATGGCTACAGCTCCGATTAGACCCCTAGCCTGGGAACCTCCATATGCCATGGGAGTGGCCCAAGAAAAGGCAAAAAGACAACAACAACAAAAAAAAGGCTATGCTTAGAACCTGCTAGTAGTAGCTTGAATAGTTGTCCCCAGCAAGGTATGTTGCTACTGTCCCCTATCTATACACATAGTTATTCAATTCTAGTATGCATGATAGAGGTTTCAGAATTATTAACCTGGGAGTTCATGTTGTGGCTCAGTGGTAATGAACTCTACTATTATCCATGAGGATTCGGGTTCGATACCTGGCCTCACTCAGTGGGTTAAGGATCTGGCGTTGCCATGAGTTGTGGTGTGGGTTGCGGATATGGCTCATATCCGCAGCTCAGATTGGACCCCTAGCCTAGGAACTTCCATATGCTGCAGGTGTGGCACTAAAAAGCAAAAAATCAAAAAAACAAGAATTATTAACCTGTATCTGCGTGGGAAATGGTTCTGTCAGCCAGAGAGGGTGCTGTGTTCAGTTCTTTTGTATTTGGTCTTAGCGTTTCCACTCATTTCCAGTTACTTGAATCAGTTACTTGAATGCTATGTTTAGCATTTTGATAGACTGCCAAACTATCTTCTACTACCTTTTCCCACGACCCTGTCAGGGAGATTATTTCATATACTTGTAACTTAAATTCTTTTGTCAAGGTCAATGTGATGGTTAATTTTGTGTATCAACTTGTCTGGGCCACTCGGTACCCAGACATTTGACCAGACATTATTCTGAGTGTGTCCGTGATAGTCTTTCTTGATGAAATTAACATTTAAACTGATAGACTGAGTAAAGCAGTTTGCCTCTCAAGTGTGAGTGAACCTCATTTACTCAAGTGAAGACATGAATAGAACAAAAAGGCTGAGTAGGAGGGACCTCCACCTGCCTGACTATTAAGCTGGAATATTGATCTTTTCCAGCCATGAGACTCAGACTGAAACACTGGTTCATTTTGGACCTCAAGCCTGTGTTATGGAATCCCCTAACTTCCAAAATAATTTCTGTATTTGCATCCATTACAATTTCCTTTATGTATTGTAAAGGTCTACAGGCTTTGACAGAGGCCTAATGTCAAGTATGCCATGTGTCCACAGTTACAGTATCACACAGACTTAGTTAAAGCATCTTTTTTTTTTTAATTCTATTTTTTTTGTCTTTTTGCCTTTTTCTAGAGCCAAACCTGTGACATATGAAGGTTCCCAGGCTAGGGGTCCAATCGGAGCTACAGCTGCAACCTACACCAGAGCCACAGCAATGCGGGATCCGAGCCACATCTGCAAACTACACCACAGCTCACGGTAACGCCGGATCCTTAACCCACTGAGCAAGGCCAAGGATCGAACCTGCAACCTCATGGTTCCTAGTCGGATTCATCAACCACTGAGCCACGATGGGAACTCCTAGTTAAAGCATCTTAAAAAAAAAAAAAAATCTCCTTCACCTATTCAACCCTCTCTCCTCCCTAAATCCTGGCTATTATTGTTTCTTATCTCCACAGTTTTGCCTCTTCCAGAATGTCATATGAAAGGAATGATATAGTATGCAACCTTTCCGGATTGACTTTTTTCACTTAGCAATATGCCTTCAAGTTTTATCCATATTTTTGCCTAGCTTGATAGCACATTCCTTTTTATTGCTGAATAGTACCTCAAGGTTTGGCTATAACACACCTCTGTTTATCCACTCATCTATTGAAGGACATCTTGTTTGCTTGCAGTTTTTGGTGATTATGAATAAATGTGCTATAAACCTTTGTGTGCAGGTTTTCATGTGGACATAAATTATCAAGTCAGTTGACTAAATACTTGGCAGCATGATACTGTATCACAGGATAAGACTATGTTTAGCATTTTAATAGACTGCCAAACCATCTTCCAAAGTGTCTGTAGCAGTTTGTATTACAAATGGCAATGAATGAAAATGTTCATGACACTTTGGGAAAAGAATGTTCTCCTAGATTAAATCATTAAAATATTTTTCGCAGAGTTCCCATTGTGGCTCAGCAGAAATGAATCTGACTAGCATACATGAGGACACAGGTTTGATCCCTGGCCTCGCTCAGTGGGTTAAGGATCTGGCATTGCCACAAGCTGTGGTATAGGTCGCAGATGCAGCTCTGATCCTGCATTGCTATGGCTGTGGTGTAGGTCAGCGGCTACAGCTCCAATTCAATCCCAAGCCTGTGCACCTCCATATGCCACGGGTTCGGCCCTAAAAAGATTTTAAAAAAAGAAAATATTTTTATAAGAAACAGAAATATGAATATTATTATAGATCTCAACCTTAAAAGCAGAACAATGCCATAGATGATAGGTAGATAGATGATAGATAGATAGATAATAGACAGATAGATGGATCAAAAGATAGATGAATTAATTCCTAAAATTAAAATTGGAATTTCATTGAAAGCATCATTTCAAATCATCTGGTTGAATTATGTATGTACCTTAGTAATGACTTTTTTTTAATTGGATCAGAGAAGAAGGCAAGATTGTTTTGGGAAATAATGTCTTCCAGTATTAAAGCATAATTTTCCCTTCGTGAGGATTAATTTACCTTTAACATCCTAATCTGTCTCTGTTTTATTGTCACCTCATTTGAGACACTGAATCTATGCCTTCTTTCAATGGGCTTTGATTTCCAGTGCTGTTAATACCTACTTTTTACAGCTGGTTGAGACGAAAGAAATACTTAGTCTGCAGTATATTTTCAAATCAGTTTTCAATTTCTGGACAAGGTAAAATAATAACCATTTAATCTGTGTGTCAATATCTTAAGAAAGCTTTTACTGTTAAGATTTAAACATGGAATTCCCCAGCATCTCAGTGGGTTAAGGATCTAGTTTTTTCACTTCTGTGTCTCTCACTACATCTTAGTTTTTTTTCCTAACTCAGGTATGGAAAAAAAAAAGATTTAAATATAATCTATTATTGATAATAATGTGACAGAGATTGCTAAAAATACATTATATGTATTTTTAATATTTAGCATAATATTGACATACAGATTTATAGAAAGAAATCTATATATACATGGCAAAGATAGCCAGAATGTACAGTCCATATACCATCCATGATTCCTCCATGTAGAATCTGGATATTTGCAAATTATATAGAATTATATATTCTGGCCTTAACATGGATTCAAACTCCTGAAAGGAGGTTATCTAACTGAACTATTGCTAATTAATAAAGCTAATTCTTTGATATTTTTATAGTGTTGAAGTTTGAACCTAAGTAATGCAAATTTTGAAGTAATCTGAAGAAGCCACAGCATGTAATTCTCTAACAAAAAAAATAGCGAAAGGATTTCTTTGAAACAGTTGTACCAATCTATTATTCTGCTTCCAGTATTACCTTAGAATATGAATAAGAATAATTCACTCTACTCTACTGACTTTGATAAGTAAATATTGGAACATGTTTCCAATAAACATTGAAAAGCACCAAAAACACTGGATGCTACCAAAAAAATATGACATAAGCTATAGTAAAAAGTGTTTGTTCATTTGTCCAATGAATGAAAATAAGAAGTGATATGGACTATAATGAAAAATAAGGGAAAAGGGGAATTTTTTACAATGAAAAAATAAGGGAAAAGGGGAATTTTCTTGTGGCACAGCCAGTTAAGGATCTGATGCTGTCACTGCAGCAGCTTGGGTCACTGCTGTGGTGTGGGTCCAGTCCTTGGGCTGGCAAGTTCCATTTGCCTCAGGAACAGCCAAAAATAAATAAACAAATAAAGGGGAAACAAAGTAAAAGTTTAATTATGTTTCATAAATGATCGTGTATTACTTTAACATATATATTTTAACATATATTAAAAACATATAGTGCCCCATACAGTATTAAGTATAGTGTCTGGAACATACAATATTTCATATAATTAAATTTACTCCTCATAGCAATCCTTTGCAATGGATGCTGTGGTGTCCTGCTCAGACCCCTTGGTATGCAGCACAGAAAGTCTGCTTTATTGAAGATAACTCTATATATGAGAAATAGAATTGGTAATTTTATATGATTTACAAAATTTAGATTTTTTTTTCAACTTTGAGGCATGATACACAAAGGGCTTTACTGCATTAATTTTATGACAAATATTTATTGAGTGCCTGCTACATGCTGGCAGTATTCTATGTGCTAACAAGTAAAAATCTTTGCCTTCAAGCAGCTTTATAGTCTAGTCTAGAGTTTTAAATCTGATGTTTTAGGGCTTTGGGAAGTGAAAAAATGGCAGATGTCAGGTGCCTTTATGATTAATATCCAAGTCTTTCTTCCCTCATCCTCCTGTCAAAAGCCCAAAATCATTGCTATTCCCTTCCTTCAAGGCTAGAATCTGTAAGCTTTAAAAACTGAATGTATATTTAGCTTAATTTACATTAAAAAAGAGCAAATTACTTAAATTCTAAGCTGTTACCAATGACTAAAGCTGGAATAGTCTGGAAAAGTCCTAAGGAAGAAACTGTGAAATTAAGGCCTAATACATTGCTGGAAAACAAGTTAACAAAATAGAAACATTTCAAAGAGGAAAAGATTAAGGAAGGAAAACATGCTTTTTCAAATTTATTGTTTATAAGATTTCACCTGTTGAGATAAAATCATCTCAGATTGTTAATAGAAATTATAAAACCCTAAATTTATTTTTTTTATTTTTAAACAGAGAAATATCAATGAACAATTTAACTACCTGAGCCAACATTAGGAGCGGAGTTACCAAGAGGGTATAAAATGCCCTTGTGGGAATAAGAAAAATTTGCCATCCCCAGGTAGATGAATCACAGAAGGGCACCCCTTTTCTCAAATTAACCCAAATGCAAAGTCAGGGTTCATGGAGAAATTTCACCCCCATATGCTACTTGTTCAGTGAACCCCTGAAAAAACCCCAACGCAGCGGACTTAATTATTGTCACTGGCTGAGGAGGAAGCAAACAGTTCAAAAGAAAATCACTAGAAAGGTAGGTACCAAGTTAAAGTTATCAATAGTGACATTTGCAAATACTGGAAAATATCCAATCATTCATTCTACAAAGAAATAATTTCATAGTTCTTGAGATAAAGAATGTGGTGGCAGGGTGCTTCTGAATGAAGAAATAAATGCAAGGTTTCCACTATGCTTACAGCCAAAATATTCTTTCAAAAAATTAGTGACAAATGTTAAATTCCTTTATGGTAAAATATATAAGTTCTTCAAGTGCCCATGAAAAGCCTTAAATGCTTAGTTATTCTTTGGCTCCTCCATCATAGGAAGTCAAGCATATTGTATTAGCTTAACTCCTTCCTTCACTTTACAAAGAAAAAGCATTCAGATAACATGTAAGTCTAACCAAAAAAAAAAAAAAAAGAAAGTTGAAAGAAAGCAGGATACACTTGATATCCTATAAGTTGTTTAAAATTCCTATTTTTCTGGAATTCCCGTCGTGGCGCAGTGGTTAACGAATCCGACTAGGAACCATGAGGTTGCGGGTTCGGTCCCTGCCCTTGCTCAGTGGGTTGACGATCCGGTGTTGCCATGAGCTGTGGTGTAGGTTGCAGACACGGCTCGGATCCCGCGTTGCTGTGGCTCTGGCGTAGGCCGGTGGCTACAGCTCCGATTCGACCCCTAGCCTGGGAACCTCCATATGCCGCGGGAGCGGCCCAAAGAAATAGCAAAAAGACAAAATAAAATTCCTATTTTTCTGATATTTATTAGTATCAGATATTTACTAGTATCAATAATCATGTATGCTGCACTTCATAAATAATGATGCCCAAGAGTGAGGGCTGGGCATGACTACTTGCTTGTAATAGAAAGCCTGAATATATGTTGGTACATGTGTATGTATGAGACTGGGTTGCTTCTAATATCTGGGAGAAAAATGAACTGATGGCTACAGTGGAAGATTAAGAAACACACTTCTTTTTTTCTTTTTCTATTTTTTGACTCTCAACTATACCTGCCTTGATTTTTCCTGTGAAATGAGAATATAGATTGTCAGATCCTGCCATCCCTACGGCAGTTTGTTTTGTCTAGAAGCAGATGCTGAGATGGAGTTCGAAGCTGTATCAATCTCTTCGAGCAAAGATTGTGTATCTGGCACAGCAGTTGAAAGTTTAACTATGATTTAGTTGAGTTTGTGGAGTCTACAGTTACCTTCTAGGCTTTATTCTGTTTCTGCAGGGAACAGTCTGGTGAATTAAATATAGATATGATGAGGATAATAGTTCCCGCCAGGTTGCCATGGGTTAAGAATCAGACTGCAGCGGCTCCACTCACTGCTGGGTTATGAGTTTGATCCCTGGCCCAGGGCAGTGGTTTATAGGATCTCATATGCGACTGGACCTGTGTTGCCGCAGCTGTGGCTTGAATTCAGTCCCTGGCCTGGGAACTTCCCTATGCTGTGGGTGTGATAATATAACTAACTAACTAACTAACTAACTAAATAAATAAATAAAACAGATAAAGATGAGGATAATCCCCATTAAATTCTTTAGATGCCCCCAGGGGCTACTCCCACCCCCCACCCCATGCAAGAGTGTTCTTTATTTACTATCTGGGCTTTAGGAGGAGGAGAATTTCAGAAGCTCTCCCTTGACTTTTCTCATTATAATAACTATTCCCTCACAGGTTATGGGAGTTGTACTCTACTGCAAAGTATGTGTCCTAATTATACCTTTGGGGACAGAGGGGATGACTATTAGGTAGGAGATTATACCTTTAGGAACTGAAGGGATTACAAACTGGTGTGCAAATCGCCTTATTGGATCCACTGCAAGCCAGAACTTTTCTGAACTCCATGCGTCTCCTGCACCTTATGTTCCCTCACCCTTAACAGGAAACTCATGATGTTGCTTCAGCTCTCCTAATATCAAATATTAATTCATGCTCTATTTCCAACAGTTAATAAGATGTCTAGGTATTCCCTTTGCCCCAGGAAACTATTCCCTGAATAAAACATCCTAGTTTCCTTTGAGGAAAACTGGGAAAGACGTTACTGTGCATGGTCGCCATGAGATCACAGGGGGTCTTCTCCGAGGGAAGGGACATCGTCCTTAGTCAATGGGTTTTATGTCAGAAAGGTAAGCCAGGTTTGCATACTGGGTAAGGAATTTTGACTTTTTAGTTGAGAGACTACGCTCAGCCTCCCAGTAAGTAATATGTCCTTAATTTCTTCTGGTAGACCAAGCTAAGAAAAACCATTGCAGCTTCCCATCTAGGAATGTGACGTTCTGTTAACCATCTTTATACCTCACGGCTCAGCCCCTCAGCTACCAGTGTGACCCTGATGCTCATTACAATAATTATGGTCTCTATGGCTTCAGAGTCCTGTCTTCTCCATTCTCTTGGTGATGCAGTGTCTGGTAATAGCCTGTCCTGCCACCAGCCCTCATTTGAAGAAGCACGACACCGTAACTGGCATGATACTGCATCATTGGTACTGGTGCTTATGTCTGTTTCTTCAGCAAAGTCACTGTCTGGCCTTGGTAAATGCTATAGCCTCTTGGTCTTCCCATGAAATACACTCAACCAGAAAGTCTTATGGACACACACGGTGTGTCTGTCCCATCAAGGATACTTCCCCAAGGCCTTTAATCCCTTCTTCCATTTTCCTCTATGACATTTCAACTTGCTATGTGCTGGCCATTTCTCATTACATGCCCCAGGAGCTGTGCTAGCAGCAAGTTTGCACCATCTGGGGTTCTTGCCAGAGTGGTACATTATGTATGTCAGGAGAGTGCTCTCAAGTCCAGAAACTATTGTCTATCCAAATTTATCTTCCAACCACTTTAATCTAGAAACCTCAAATCTGGTCCCATGTATATTCCTCTACTTCCTGCTGGTGCATGCTGGCTAATTCTCATAGATACTTTGGGACATATAAACCCTCTGCTTTCTCACCAATCTCAGCACCTCTCCAGCTGAGTGATGTTGCAACTTAACCCCAGTCATAGGACATGGTCAGGAGGGGACACGGAGTATGAGGAAATTCATCTGCATTGTCTTCTTTCAAGGCAGGGATGGGGTGTTGGGGTGGGGATCATGCAATCAAGTGTTTCATATTCAGTTAGGAAAATTAGGCCAATCAAAGCATCGATCATTTACCTTATGGCAAATGCAATCAAGGGGCAAATGCCTGGACAAAAGGCATCTGCCTTTATGTGGACCCATGAACTGGGAGGATGGGAGGAGTAAGGACTAGGAGTAGAAAGGTACTCAAAGTGAGAAAGATACTTACCTTTCAGTAAGGAGGTCTCAGTGGAGGCACCTTGGCTAGGATTACAGGTATGATAATGACAGTGCTGGCCCTAGAATGCCTGACTTCTCTCTAGAAAATTGCAATGCACTGGCTGTGCCCTAGATCTGAGGTAGGGAGGGCAGTGCCTGCCACCCCCTCCGCCCCCCGCCATGAGGCCTGCCAGGCATAAGCCTTACAAAGATCCTCTTGTAGTTAAATATGGCTTTTTATTTTTTATACTAACATTCATTTGGTGGGACCACTCAGGGCAAAGTGGCAGGGTGCCCTTAAGGAAAATGGTGAACAAGAGAATCAAATAGATAGTCATTATCTTCAAGGTCTCTGTAGGCAAAAACCTATGCATTGCTTCCAGGAGGTAAGTAAAAAGGGAGATGGTTGCTTCTTGCTGTTCAATAGGCATCCTGATCTCTCATCAGCTGGAGTCTTCAGGAAGGGATCAAGGTGGATGGAAGGCCCTTGTAGGGCTCCCATGGAGACCAAGGTGTCCATAATTACGAAAGAGTGTACAATTGAAGGAATGAGGTAGGCAGTCTGGTCAAACATGTAGCACAAATGAAAAGTCCTCTTTGGGAGAATTATTGCATTGAGACCCTATACTGCTCACGAGAACTCTTTAGTCCAGAATGGAGTTACCCTCTTCCCTCCCACCAGCCACTTAAATCTGTCCTTTCAAATAGTCAACCACCCCTGCAATATGGGAGTTTTATGAGTTTTAGAAAGAGTCCATCACATATCTCATAACCTGCCCCATTGTTGTGTAGCCTGAGCCACAAATCCATATCTATTATAAGATGAAATATGTAATAATATAATAATGCTCAGGAAACACAAACAGGAAAAAATGTGGCCTTTTAGGGCTAGATAGTATTGTCTGAGTCAGTGGAATGCATGAAGATAGCTAGGCCAAATCTAGAGACATTGTCAGCTGCAGTTAGGACCCAGCAGAAACTTCTGGATAGGGTGAGAGGCTCAAGGTGGTCATCTGCCAAGAACACCCTGCCTGTTGGCTCAAGAAACTATACCTAAGCAATAATTTTATCCTTAGGGAACCAAAATAGATAGTCATTATCTTCAAGGTCTCCGTAAGCAAAAACCTATGCATTGCTTCCAGGAGGTAAGTAAAAAGGGAGATGGTTGCCTCTTGCTGTTCAATAGTCACAATAGACCCTTAGTCGGGGTCTATCAGTTAGTATAGTTTTCATACTGTTTTAGCATCTTCGGATGAACAGGGGTGATCCATGCATGTAGGTCCTGACTAGGATGGTGATGGGATTTTTATTTCTCATGGATCCACAGGCAATTGGTTGCACATCTTCTATCTCTGGGGTAGAAAAAAATTCAGTCTTCTCATTTAGCTAAACAGGGTCTGCTCATAATTATGTTGCCTTTCATTGGTGTAGTGGTCTTTCTGGTGACACGAGTAACAAAAAGCTTATTAAGGATGTCTTAGTAAGCCTTATCCCCACAGAGAAGCTTGTTTTATATTCCAGTCCAGGGCTTGTTGGTGACCTGAGCCACAGTTGTTTTATGGTATTTTATGACCATAGCCTGTAAGTTAGTGAAAATATAGCACAGCTCAGTTGCCGAGGTGACGTAGATAGCTATCCATACTTCATGAAGCTCTGCCAATTGTCCTGAGCAGCCTTTACTATGATCTGTAAGGGGCAGATTTCTTTCAAGTTAAACGGCAGCTGCATTCCATTCCATCCCAGTAGAAGTTAACCAGAAGGAGCAAATAGAGATCCAGGCCTGTGCATAGTCCTGAAGGTCTCTACATCTGGGTCTTCACTGACCCAAAGGTGGCAGCGGCTCGATGAGTTACATATACTGGGGGGAAAGGGGCATTCTGAGACCTTTTCTTGGTTGCAGAGACCTTTTCATTCTTGCAATACCCCGAGTAGGCCAGGCTTTTTCCAGTCCTGTGTGTACCATTTCCACTTCACTAGAAAGGATTTTTGAGTCACTTCCTTGTGGTAATTTGAGCCTCTGCTCAGATCCACATGATTGTCTTTCTGGTTATAAGACTACTTCACAGCCATGGGTCATGTGCTCAGTTTCCACTAAGGTGCAATAACATGTCAATTATTGCCTCTCAAAAGCCGTGTACCTTTCTGCTGACTCCAGGAGTTTACAGATTCAAAAACCCAACAATGCTGCTGGCCCTGGTGATGCCCTTCTGCCATAATTCCAACTGGTGAACTGAGAGGTTGTGGAGACCTATTCACTCAAATGGTAAATGTAGATTGATCACTGGGATCCAGGGAAAGAGTAGGCTGGGTATCCCATTATTGGATCTCCATGCACCCCATCTAGAGGTTGTGTCTCCACACAAAGGTAGCAGTCTTTCGGGTAACCTGTTAGATAGCTACCATCAAATCTACTTGAGGGGTACATGAGATTACTAATAGCTGAATAGACCCACAATTTCTGGGCCTCTTTTTTATTTGTTGATGTAGAGTAAACCAAAATCTTAGAAGTCTGGAATGAGAGGTCATACCCCTAACCAGATTACATCCAGAAACTTCACCTGGATTCATTAACCTCATCTGTGTTAATGTCCCAGCTACTTGCTGCATGTGGGTCAATGGGGCTTCCACTCCTCAGTGGACAGGCCACTTGTCTGGGTCCAGCAAGATTATGTCATCAATAAGCCTAGTGTTCCCTCTGGAAGAGAAACATTTTTTTCAGATTACAGTCTACCCATTGAGGGAAGATAGCCAAGGATTTATGTTACATAAGGTGTGTTGCAATCCCTTCCACAAAAGGCAAATTAATGAAGATTGTGGTGGAAGAGAAATACTGAATAAATTATTTGTGATATCTGTTGCTATATGTCAAGTTCCCTCTTTTTAGGCAACAGTCACAATGTCTGGTATTGCATGTGTCAAGGATGGCACTGTGGCCTTGAGTTGCCAATGGTCAAAAGTGAGTTTCCAGGTACCGGAGACCTTATATCTGGGCTACATGGGTCTACTTGGTGGAGAACTAGTCTTACAGGGGTATTTGGCTTCTTGAAGCCCAGCAGTGAAGGCAATTATTTCTTTTTCTTTCATAGGCAGTTGAAAATGTTTTTGAGAAACACTGACAGTAGATGACAGTAGTTGTGTAGGAGCACTGTTTTCCACATGCTCCACTAAAATGATCTTCACTGTTCTATCAGGATTATTAGCAGGTATTCCCTTTAGAGTGTGGGTGAGCAGGATTGCATACAAACAATATACCTGTAACAGTAATACATTCAGTAGTGGGGCCCATGAGAGAGGAATTAGGGACCCAAAGGTACAAATTTACAATTAGGCCTAAGCAAGGGTTCCAGTGGTGGTGGCCCCAGACCCCAAACCAGAGAGCATTATCTGGTCTCCCTCATTCCGATATCAAGGATTGCAGGGACCAGAGTGACCTGGGCCCCAGTATTCATAAAAGCTCAAAACTATGATCTCTCTTCCTCCTCATTGAACTCAAACTTTGGCATAGACTCCTGATCATCTTGGGGACAGAGAACCTTGGCTTAACCTTTAGTCTTACTTTTGAAAGCTGAGGAGTCCAGGTAAATGTTTATTTGGGGGGCTCTCTAATTCATCTCCAGACCTGCTGGGACATGTTTCACCAGGAGGAAAAAAAAAAGCACTGTGTCAGTCACAGGGACCATTATCTTTCAGAACCTCACCAGGCCTCCCGTCAGGCACCTCTATGGCTGGTTACCCGGCCACAAGTTCTTTGGAGGGGAGCCCATAAGTCTACTTCTTTGAGACCTCATAATCCTTTAAGAAGACCCAAATGTCTTTTGGGAGATGCTCTTGGGCAAGTTGTCCAGGAAAGGATGTCTGTTTACCACTCATATACTGTTCTTTTGCTGGTCAGTTTTTGCTGTCTTGACATGGCTGTGTTTTCCTTGCTAAGGATGTGTCAGTTAAGACTCAGATTGTGTCATGAGCTGATTAACCTGACCTTATGAGGTTTACCTGGGCTGGGTAACCAACAGTGGCAACATGGGATAATCTTAGAAATCTGAGTCTGGTAAACAGTCTCATTGTCCACTGTTCCCAGTCACTCATCATAGACCCAAGGGACCATCAGGGTGGCTTTCAGGGCCACTATTGCCACTGTGAGGATCATATAGACGTGTTTTTCAGTGGGAGGGCACTCATTACAAGTGGGCCAAACATTCTGGATCTGAAGTAATATCCAGCTGCAGAATGACAGGTCTCATGTGTACTTGTTCTCTCTTCCTCCCCCCACCCCCATCCATCTCCCCAGTGTAAAGTGGACTCTATCAGGGCACTCTGAAGGAGGACACACCCTACCAAATATCACCCTCCTTCACTGAGTTTAACAAGATTAGCCCTTCATTATAGAAGTAAACTAGTCAAGTCTCTAAGGTTTTTCGGGTCTACTGGGCAAAGTAATTCCCAAGGGTTCTATGTGCTTTTTCACTTAAGCCACAGTCTCAATAACTTTCTGTGTCACAGGACAGACATTGACACCAGGGATCTGGACAGAAATACCAAGAGTCATTGGACACACTTCAGCTGCAGGGACCTCTGACACTTTCTATCCCATTGTAGAACCATGAGCAGTAGCTACAGTGATGCTTCCTGAGCTTTCTTTGAGACCCTTGGTTGAATTTCTAATTTGGCCTACCAGGTGAACCAGCCAGTGTCAAGCGCTAAATAGAAGGACCAATGACCCCCCTCTGAACTTAGGTTTCTGTAAACCATCTTCCAGCATTCACTCACCCAAAAACACTCTGCATAGCTGGCAAAGCATCCAACGGGACCCTCAGGTTTGAGCTCTTCCAAAATGACATTTTGTGGAATTGAACACCCTGCTTTTTGTGCCAGTTTTGTCATGCAAACAGGTATAATGGTGGTCAATGAGGACAATGAGCCAAATGAAAGTAAAAATCAAGCCTTTATTCACTTACTGCAAAGTGTTGAATTGTTCCCAACAGAGAGGATCAGATGAATGCAACGCAAGTAGGTTGAATCATCTCACTGCCAAAGAGCTCTGAACAAAAGATTACTGCTTCTTTATAGACCCATGGACCAGAAGTTGAGAAAGGAGGAAAGGCTAGGAGTGGAAAGATGCTCAAAGTGGAGAAAGATGCCTCAGCCAAAGCCCCCTAATAAACAGGCAGAAGCTCCTCAGCTCAAATGCAGATCTGTGTATGAACATGGCTGGCCCAGAATTCCTGAGTCCTAGGCCGCAACTCTCTCCAGAAAACTGCAGTGCACTGGCTGTGAACCATGTCTGAAATGGGGTGGGCAGCTTTCTTCCACAATCCCTCCCAGGCACAAACTTTGTAATGGCCTTGGATCAGGCCTGAAAAATTACAGATGGACTTTTTTTTTTTTCCATCTACAAAATATTGATTTAATATCTACCAGACAAGGCAGTAATACTGTGACCAAAGTTAAAGATGAAATACAATGTTAATTTCTTTTCCAACAGCTAACTGGATTCCTCAGGGTATTTTGGCTCTTAATCAAGGGTGGACTTTGTCTGCAGGCTCAGATGATTCGGAGGGTATCAAAATATTTGAAAGTATCCTCATAGAAATCTCATCCTGTATATCAAGTTCTAGGTTTTCCCAACCAGGTCATTCATTTTGGCATAAGAAATCTATCTTGGCTAGGCATTTAACTATCTTTCAAGTTAATCCAATCTCTTAAGTCCTAGGGTTGATTATTAGCTTTCTCTATTCCATTGCTGAAGAAGATGAAATTTCATTTTATGCAACCCAAGAGATTTTTCTGGTCAACATTACCATATTACTTTGATGGATTTGAGCTGTGATGCACCTGCCTTGGTTTCCTGAGCCATCTTTCTGCAGCTGAACTAGACCATGAGGTTACTGACAGCTGCAGACTACTTGCTGATGGGACTCTCCACAGCTGGACAGCAAGGGGATCTGGATAGGACATCAACATGTCTACCATACACTTCCACCTACACTTTAGTGTCTCAAAAAGAGGTTTAACAAATACATACCATGCAGCCAGCCATTCACAGTAAGCATCTTGGTCATTCACAAGAGGCGACATGGTATTATAAATAGAATTAGACAGACATGGGTTCATATCTCAGGAGTGCCTTTTGAAAAGCTATGTGACTTTGAGCAAGTCACTTAACGTCCTTAAGCTTCTATTTCCTCATCTACAAAGTACAGATTCAATAGCCACCATAAAGAGCAGTAATGCTGTCATAAGTTAAGGATTAAAAAATATTAATTTATTTTCCTACTTCATTCATTCGCTTATCTCAAGCATCCTTTCTGTTTGTTTTCAGCATGGGTTGTTTTCAGCTATATTATTTCTACCTTAATTAAGATTATTCCATAGAGTACTTTATAAACTCTAAGTTTCATAAAAATATAGGGCTATAATGTGTTTGATTTTGTGCAGAAAGTAAATGTGAGGATAGAAAGAGCACAAAATTTCTGATTTCACACCCCAGTTGGAGACGCACTAACTGTGTGGTCAAGGCATGTTGTTTAATTTACTTAGACCAGTGTCCATATTTCCAAAAACAAAGTAAAAATCTCTGATCTGCCTGACTCACTGTGTAGTTTTAGAAATAAGTTAACGTAATTAGAGTGCTCAATAAATTTTAAAGCACTGTACAAATAGAAAATATTATTATCATAATTCTGATAGCCTTCTAAAATTAGTTCCTCAATATTACAGCTCATTCAACTTACAGAAACTAAATAAGTTTCCTAAAAGCAGAACTCAAATGATATCTTTTCCCTGCTCAAAATTCATCAGCAGCATCCCTTTGCCTCTCAAATAAAGGTCATGCTTCTTCACCTGGCATTTCGAACTCTACTACTTTTTAAAAGGTTTATCATTATTATTCATGAACACAAATGATAAATGCTTCCATCAAAATGCACAACTTTTAAAATATAATAATCTAATTAGAAAAGTGATGTTGTAAGAAGGGAACCAACACAATACAAAAATGGCCCAACCACATTAATGACCAGTGTTAATGACTGCGGGCATTCTCTCAAACTAGTCTTCTTGCTCAGAGAAACATATGTAAACACAAAGAGGTTTAGTTGCTCTGACTTTTTTCCCTTTTTCTTCCAAGATAAATTTTTATATAAAATTAATTGGAGCTTTCATTTTTTCTTTTCCAAATATCAATGAATTCTGATATGCAAAAAGTTTAAAGTCATTAATTCAGACTTTACAATTACAGTAAATTTTAAATTGTAAGATTAAAGACTTTTTGATTAAAGGAAAAATTAAGATTAAAGACTATCTTTAGGTAAAGATGAAAGGCTTCTTGTACCCATCAAAGGTTTTAGGACAAACTGTCACTCTAAAATCTGGAGAGACAGGTACATACAGAGAGATACAGCAAGTATGATCTGAAACAAAAGTTGCCATTAAGTGGTAAAACATTTAAATAGTGATTTTATTAAATTCTACAGGCTGAGTTAAAATTTTATATTCAGGAGTAACATAACTTTCTGTGTAGTTTATTTGCATTAGTGATTTTCTAATAGTTTTCATCATATTGCTTTGCCTTTATTAAATTGATTCCTAATTACGTTACAGATTTCTGTTCATATATGAATGAAACTTTTCCTAATTCCTGTTTTTAACTTATTTATTGCTAGAATAGAAAAAAGTTACTATTTTTTTTCTATTTTTCTTATTCACAATAACTTCTTCCAATTTTCATTTGAAGTTAAATAATATTTTTCTTAGTAAAAATATTTGGTTTTCTGGTTATACAATCACCTCATCAATAAAAGCAAATAATTATGCTTACAAAAGTTATAACTAAAAAAAAAGTTATAACTGTTGTTTGATTTTTTAATGTTTTATCTATTTTATATGCTTCAACATATTTTTGATTAATTATGGCACTAACATATATCCCTTTCTGGTTTCTAAGTGTAATTAAAATGGTATTTATTAGTATTTCACTATTTATATTTGCTTTTAAATATTATAGTTTGTCATGTTTAAGTAATTATCTTATTCTCCTGTTTACTCAGAATTCTTATTAGTCATCGCTCTTGAATTTCTTTTTCAAATACACTTCCAGCATTTAAATGATAAAAATGTATAAATTTCCCTCTAATTTGTTAAGGAGATGAATTACACTAATAGATCAATCAATATGGAACAATGCTAGCATTTCTTGAATAAATTGTATTGGGGCCTGATATAATCCTTTGAAAAAAATGGTAATTCTATTTGGCAATTTCTTAAATAAATTTTGCTGTTATAATGATAAATGAGATGTTACTATATTTTCAGTTTTTAATATTAAAGTTATAATGGCTTCGTAAAATGAGTTGGGAGGTTGTACATTTCCTATGAACTAGCATTGAAATCTTATTTCATTTATAGGTTAGATAGGTTCTATATTTAAAGATTTTATTTAATCGCAATTACATTTTTTTGGACAATCCACCCACCTACTAAGTTTCCCACTTCTTTTGCACTGATTTTGTTAACTCTTATTTTACTAGGACAAAATCTATTTTCCTATAGGTCTTTGACTGTTTCCCCACAGTTTTGTATGATATTCTCTTATGATACTTTGCATAATTTCTATGTGTATTGCTATTTGTGTTCTGAGAATAAGCTGAATAGTTAATAAATATCAACATAAACCTCTCTGATCTGCTTGCAAATTAGAAACGACATGCAAATTTGTTCCAGTGTTACTACTTCATGTCTTTTGAACAGAAATTTTTTAGAGAACTCAATAATTAATGTTTGGTCTTCACTTATTTTTTCCTGGGGAAAATAATTATATTTGGAGTCCTTGAATTAGAAAATGGACAATCACAGGAAGATATTAAACCACCGATAATTTATCAGTATTTTTAAACATTTATAAAGGATATATTTGCAAGTATACGAAACGAAAAGTAAATGGGCTTTCATACTAAGGTGTAAGCAAATTCCTTTCTAAATTTAGTAGGAAAATATCTTGCTGTGGCTTAAGTAAGACGAAAGCATTATTACATTTTAAAGGCGCCCAAAGATAGCCCTCTCATTTTCTACTTGATTCCTGAACCAAATGAAATATAAGGCATAAAAGGTAGCAAAGGAGGTTCAAAGTTTCACCTTTATTACTAAGAAAGCTGATACTAGAAAATCTGAATAATATATTTTGGCAAGCATATTTTTAATAACAAACCTCCAAATTTGACAAAATTGCCTACCAAGACATGGAACCTCTAGAACCAGGAAAGTCACTCCCAACATTCTCCTGCCCCAGAACAAAGAGTCTGCCCAAAGGGTGTGAGAGAAAACATACTTCCAGGTGTCACCTGAATCTAATCCAAGTACAGAGGATCAGTTGGGCAAATAAAATTGATGAATAATACTGTCATTCCTCCTCTTCGAACAAGGAGTGAGGGAGAGGTTGAAAAAAGATACTAGGAGTGTTAGGCTACTCGAGTACCCACCATAGGTAAATAAACATCCAGAAAAGAAAAGAAACATTCCCACCTTAACACCTGAGAATTACCGCCTTTTATTCACTTATGCATCCCTTGCATCCCTTAAATATTTATTACACGCTACTAATCTCTAGGCCATTAAAAAGATCAATCTTCAAACATCTCTCTAAAAAGCCCTTCTAGTTAACTCCCCCAAACCGTTTTAATACCATTTTCAGAATGACTAAAATCTGAAGATAGTTTATTTTCTGCTCTCGAGATGTCAGGTCTCTTTTCCTCTAGAATGAGTAATGGAATGGGGAGGAAAACTCAGGGGTCCTATGTTACCGTTTCTTTGGTGTTGAAGTAGATGTGGATGCTTCTGGCACACCCTGAAAAGAGTTGTACAAGTACGAGGATGACAAGCAGAACTCATATTTTTGGTACGAATATCACAGAGAGTAAGCAGATGTCTATACAACACTGAAGTCTAGCCTTTCCAGAGTATTTTCCCTGGTGTTTCTAACACCATTAAAACACAGCACTGCCATCTCAGAAATACATAAAGAATAACCTTTTATCTTCAGTATCTATCACTTAGCCTGACTTGTAAAGCACTTTGTAATCTGGATTCTGCCCACTTTTCTCAAGTTTTCTCTCACTGTTTCTCACTGTGAGCTTGCTAGCTTGGTGTCTGAAACCTACCGGCCTCTCTCTCACCAATGGACCTGTATACACAGTGATCTCTTTGTCTGATACTTTTTTTTTCACTTACTCCTCCCTTTCTTTCTTTCACTTCTAAGTGTCTTTGATATCTCCATTCTCCAAGAATCAATCCCTGAGTTAAGTGTGATATTCAAAACACTTAACAAGGATGTCTCTGGCGCTGGTGGCCAATCAGAATGGACACAGGCTACAGTGCTGAAACAGAGTCATGGGAGGTTTACAGTGTTCAGAGATTAAGCCCCTGGTGGCAGAGTCAAGACAAGGTGTGAGAGGGAAGTCTCTAGAGAGGAGCCTGAGTAGCCAAGGTGTGAGGGGAAACAGTTGGGTATAAAAGGTAGAAACTAATTACCAAACTGTACAGAAGAATTTCACTGTTTTCACAAGTGGTTCAGCCATTCCACTGTAAACTAGTGAAATGTCTCCCTTTTATAAGCCCCACGAGAAGGTTAGATATCCCTTCTATGTTCTCAGATGATATTTTTCACCATGGTACCACCTGACACATCCATTTATAATTTCCAATTCACTTGTCTGTCTCCCTCACCAAAGTAAAAGCTCTTTAAAGTCAAGCACTTTACCTTTTTTTGTCATGATGCTATTACCTCCCAACACAGGGACCAAAACCTGTAGACAAACTCCATAACCATCTGCGAAAGGGGAAGGAAGAATGGGAGGAAGACAGGAAACAAAGGGAGGAAGGAAAAGAGGGAGCAGGTAGAAGAGGGAGAAATTGTGGTAGACCAGATGTACAAGTCATATGAACATTTTCCAGGGTACTGCTTAAAATTTTAAGTATCAAGAGTAGAAAGACATAAAGATAATTTGATCCAACCTCCACATTTTATAAACAATGACACAGAAATTCAAAGGAATTAGTATTTTTCCCAGCATCCTGTACCTAGTAAAAATACTCAAATGCCCTAATCTAAGTTTGAGTTTCTTATCTTTGGCCTTCCCTGAACCTTTTGCAAATCAGGATTGAATCCTATTGACAAAATATTCCCCATTAACATCCATGGGATTTTCTTACTTTGGAACTGAAATTTCTTAAAGATATCCCATAGCTACTTCACATACCTGCAGTGAATTTCAGGAATGCTGGTGTCTTTCTGTGGTGCTAAATCATATAAAATAAAAATGCTCATATGCATGGTAATATATTTATCAATATTAGATTCTGAAATTCTATAAGTTTGAAGATGGAAACCCGTGACCTTATTTCTTTGCAGCATGTTCCGTGATCATAATGTGTCTCACACTCATCCCCAATAAATTGCTGGACCTCAAGTGAAACTCCTGTATTCTTTTTTTTTTTTTTTTTAAGAAGGTCCCAGGCTGGGTTCAAATCAGAGCTGCAGCTGCTGGCCTGTGCTACAGCCACAGCAATATGGGAACCAAGCCATATCTGCAACCTACACCATAGCTCACAGCAATGCCAGATCCTTAACCCACTGAGCAAGGCCAGGGATCAAACCCACATCCTCATGGATACTAATCAGGTTCATAACTGCTGAGCCACAGTGGGAACTCCCGAAACACCTGTATTCTTGAAACTAAAGAGATTCAATTGTCAAAGGAACAAACTCTTAAGCAGTTCTGGGTTGCACATTCCCACAACACTGACAAAAAATATAAGTAATCCTTTTTTAAAAAAATACTTACCAAATGTAAGCAAGCAATAAATTAGGTGTTTATGGACCCACAAATCCACTAACTAATTTATTTGTGTTAACCAACTATAATACAGTGTCTCACAGTACACCGTCAAGGAGTTGTCGTAGGCAATAAAGTGGCATGTGTTTTGAATCATTTCCTCTTAGAGATTGTCTCAGTTCAACTCCGTTTTTTGCATGGGACCAGAATGGTTTCACAATGCACTCAGGGCCACGAAGAAAAGAAATGACTCTGTTAGAACCAGATCCCAGATCACTAATGCTCTCTTAGGAACCTTCTCCTGAAGATGGCACGCAGGTCTCTGATGCGCTGAACTGTAACCTTGCAAAATTCACATGTTGAAGTCCTAACACCTGGTACCTCCAGAATATAACTACGTTTAGAAATAGAGCCTTTACAGAATTGATTAAGTTAAAAGAGGCTGTTAGGGTGAATTCTAATGCAGTCTGACTGGTATCCTCATAAGAAGAGGAAATTGAACAAATAAGAAGAGGCATCAGGGGTGCCTGTATATAGAGAAAAGATCATGTGAAGACACGGCCAGCTGCCAGCCGAGGAAAAAAGCCTCAGAAGAAACCAAAACTGCCAACATCTCATTTTTAGATTTCTAGCCTTCAAAACTGTGCCAAAAATAGTTTTCTGTAGTCTAAGCCATTCAGTCTATGGTATTTTGTTATGGCAGCCCTCACAAACTAATGCAGTCTTCCCACTATATGGGTCCCTTATGTTTTCAAACTTTTCCTCCTCAATCTCAGTGCAAATGGAAATTTCAACAATAGTCCAACCTTAGAAGATTCCTGACTCTGTCCTTTCCCACAGAGTCAGTGCTCTGTCTACAATGTCATTTATTTCTTCCCCCATATGTTTTCTAATGCTATACAGTGACTCTCCACTTCTGTAGTAATATTCCTGACTAGCCCAACTTGTGCTGTTCATTCCTTTTACTAAACTTCTCAAAAACTACCACATGTGAGTTACCTCGTTATTTTCATTCAGTGATTATTCCTAGTCCTCTTTGACGATTATGTTTCTTTCTTCTCAAATCGGTTCCTCAAACACCATTTCTTTGGTATCTCCCTTGTGGCTAGTCTTTGAAAAATAATCTGTTGATTTTTCTCTACTTCTAAAAAAGTGAGCTAGAAGAGAGATTTTTTCCTAAGTTTTGTATGGGGACATCAGTTTAATCCTAAGGAATTCAGCACAACTAGCAATCATATGTCACTAATATGCAGAATCTAAATTTAAGCAATGATATAAAAGAACGTATTCACAAAATAGAGACAGACTCAAAGATTTTGAAACCAAACTTATGGTAATGAAAGGGGAGATGTGGAGGGAGGAATAAATTAGGAGGTTGGGACTGACATATACACACTACTTTTTATCAAATAGATAAGTAACAAAGACCTGCTCTAGAACACAGGGAAATTTACTCAAAATATATAATAACCAATATGGGAAAAGAATCTGAAAAGGAATGGATATATGCATCTATAACTGATTTGCTTTGTTGTACACCTGAAACTAGCACAACGTTGTAAATTAACTATACGCCAATAAAATTTAGTAAAACACACAGACGAGTGATCACAGGAATTTGTAATGGTGATACCACAAAAACAATATTATAAAAGTAGGCATACTCGGTCTTCTCCTCTGATATACTAACAAATTACTAGCATTATTCAGTGGGTATACATAAAATTACTGAACATTACATCCAATGCCAAATCTAAGACAAACTGCCAGTTTAAAATTGATATTCATTGGTCAGTCAGTTCTGCTTGTATTTCTTCATTCTTTACTGCCAATTCCTTCAGTAAACTCAATACACAATAATAGTATTTATAATTAAAATAAATACATAATAATATTTATAATTAATTAAAATTCATAATATTTTTGCTAATTTTTGTGTATTTTCTGTAAGGGTGCTTGATGTTAAAATGTCAATCAAAATTGCATGTATGGTTTAAGATTTAAAATAGGCCCTAAGCTGTTTGGCAGTATTTGTGTCAAGATTATTCAACTGGTAGGGTAATTCTAAAATTTGGACTCTTGTTAATTATCACCTTTGGGGATGAAAGGAAAGGACAAAGAATGACTTCAGAGAAAATGATCTTTACCTGCTTTAATTAAGCTACTCCTTTTCAATTATTCAATTATGATGAATCAGGAGTCAGGAGTTCTTTTGGTCAATATCTTGTCAAATAGCAGCAAACTTAAGGATAGAGTTTCTAACCAAATGTCTTTAAAATTTACCTCTGAATAGGCTCAGACCCTGTCAATATCTAACTGCACATCTATTACTTTTCTTCTCTCTTAAAAGCAAAATATTTTGTCTATTTTTTTAAAGGTAAGACCATAACTTAAATTTTCTGGTCTCTTCAGACAAAACAACACTGGATGGAAAAGGAATCTTTTCTTTTTTTTCCAAAAGGTCTCCATGGAAAGCATTAGAAAAAAAAGAGAGAGAGAGAGAGACGATTTTATTAGGATTCAAAGCAAGAAACTCTTCTCATCACTTTGGTTCTCTGATTCCCTTGGATATTTTAACAAAATGCCAGTGATTCTCAATTATTTTAATGTTGTCAAGTGTAACTCTCAAAAGCCAATGTTACTGTGACAACCCTTCCCTCTGAACCACTGAGCACTTTCCCTTTGAGAAGATCTTATCCTAGAACAAAGGGTAGAGTTCATTTTCTAATTTGCTCGTAAGCAATATCAGATAAACTCTGATTTAGTCAATAACTCCTCCCCTCAAACTCTGACTACACATAAGGTGCCAAAATCCTTTGTTATGAGAAGCTTCAGGCTGAAAAGGCCCGAAGTAATCGAGTTATAAATGTGTTATTGTTCTTCGCTAAAGTCCCGGCCAGAAAATAAAGGCCAGGAAAAGACAAGCCCTGAAGATGATGTGTCATGATCTGACGGGAAGGTCCAGATACTTTTTATCACACTGGCCTGCCTTTTATTTTAGAACATATATTTCCTTGGAGAGTGGCCATTGTAATAAAGATCATATACCTTCAAGGTTCCAAAATGGTGGCACTCCAAATCGATGCTAGGGGACAAATAAAATAGAGGAATTTAAAGGTGACTTGCCAAGCAGGACTCTTACTTGGACATTCTCCATGACGATGCTGAATGTCAGCAATAACTGTATGGGGACGGAAAGGCAGGCCGTGAGCAACTAAAAACTGACCTTTTAAAAATTCACTTTGGGTTCCCAAAGTCCTTCAACTGGGAACTGATGCCTTGAAATGCAAATCCCTGTGACATTTCCATGAGCTCAAATAGAGTGATAAACCCATGGTATCTAAGGCAAGAGACGTTCCCTTTCACACTTACTTTTCCCCAACTCCGTCCTAAAGTTACTCACAGTAGATTGAGCACCTGGTCCTTATTGTAAACAGCACAAAGTTAAGTATTTGATACCAACACAATAATAAAACACAGGCAGTACCATCAAAGGACTACAATGTAGAGAGACAAATGGTGCATCTTAATAGTTATGAGGCAGGAGAAAGATGGGCTCAAGAATAAATATTTACAACTTGCCTCTTGTTTACATTTCTTGAGGATGGAGATAGGTGGGCTCCAGGATAGACATTTACAACCTTCCACCTATCTATACTTTAAGGTAGAAATAACAACAGGCACAAGGCAAATAATTGGTCCTTATCTTCTGTGAAACAAGGACAGGACAGGACCAGAAGAGGGGCTAAGCCCTGCTTGGGCAAAAGATCACAAGGTCACATAATTCCCATCCTCAGGATCAGGGAGACCCCAAATACATATGCATAGAAACCCCTCTGGGTCAGAAAGGGAAGGGATGTCAGATCATAAGCCTAGGTAACCTTCCCACAATGCCTTGCGTTGGACTCCATCTTGGCCAAAAGATGTGTATGCACATCTCGGAGGGTCTTGGTCCTCTCAGGTGTGAAAAATGAGATAATTTTGGCCAAAGGAAAAGAGAGACCCAGAAGAACTGCCTCATGTAAGTGGATTAAATCACCTCTCTGGTGGGCTTCTCTTTGAGGAGGATGCCAGCACCCTCACCCCTCTTTTGAGTGTTTGTTACTGCTTTGCTTCTGCCTTAGATAAATAGACTGCTTCTTTGTGCTCTCTGACATGGTGTACTGTGTCTCTAAACTTTATACATGTTTTACAGTCTTTACATCCTTGAAATATTTTTGCCTTCAATAGGGGGTAAGAATCAGGGCAATTCTATTTTAGCCTCTAGCTAACCTAGTGGCTAGGATTCCTAGTTTTTGACCAGGCTGCCCAAGTTCAGTTCCTGAACAGAGAATTAAGATCTCGCTTCAAGCCATGACTCACTGCTGTCTCTCCAAGATCAATTATACATTGAATGAAATTTTATACATTATTCTTTGATTTAAGGACGTAAAAATATAATTCTACCCATTTTTCAGGCAAACATCTTCTACAAACCCTCTTTCCTAATCATTTAAATTTAAAATATTAGTGGAAAATATTTCTAACCTCCTAAGAACATGCTATGACCGAGAAAAGCAATCCATGTGCCCTCTGGAAAGATTTTTATAATTTCAAAATTATGTTACAATTTCAGTTGTTTACTTACTAAGCTTTGAGACTTGATCTCACCTGATATCTTTTATTGTTTCTAAGCTACCACAGACAGTTAAACAAGTTATAGCTAAAAGCTGTAGACTTCATGTGCATTTTTAATTAGGTTCTCACCTTAGTCCCTGTAGAAAGTACTACCATATTCCCCTAAAACAAAACTTAAAGAGGTCAAGTAACACTACTAAATATTATATTCAGAACTGAAATCTAGAATTTTGTCCTCTAATGTTATAGAGCTTTGAAGTATATGAGAGATAGTGAGGGATAAAGAAATGTGGAGAGATTGCTGCAAAAACCAGCAGTACTGAGACGGAAGAGTTGCCATTAAAAGCCAGAGGACAGAATTAGGACACGATACAGAAATCTAGGATAATTTCAGAACCACGAAAATAATGATCCCCGGTCATGAAAAAAGTTTATATTCCATAGAGTATGCTCTCTTTAATAAATCAAAGGAATACATGATACATTTTGGATACATTCTATGAGCAATAAAATACACCCCACAGTTTAAAATGGATAAATTTCAGTTATTTGGGAATTGAGCTGGTCCTAGGCAAAATGATAAAATGGGCAGATGTGTAAGTAAACCCCCCCATTTTTTGCGGCTGCACCCACAGCATGTGGAAGTTCACTGCAGTGACAATGCTGGATCCTTAACCCACTGTGCCGAAAGAGAACTCCAGAGCCCCCCCCCTTTCTTCTCCAAAGTCCATGGTCTATTCTATCATAATTAATTTCTAGACAAAGATGTTACTAGCCACTTCCAATTTAATAAGAACCACAGATATCAATTTCTTTCCCCTAGAATATCCACATTTTCAATCTTAGTATAAGTAATGAAATAGAAAAATCTTCTAGATACTCATGTTGCAACAGAAGAAATGGTGGGGGAAAAACTGTAATTGTGATGTATACATGTAAGGATAACCTGACCCCCTTGCTGTACAGTGGGAAAATAAAATAAAAAAAAAAAGAAAGAAAAATCTTCATTAGAAAAGTTTCAGCCACCGGAGAATGTTAAATTGGAGTGTGCGAATTTGGGGAACAAGAAGAGTCATTATCAGAACTCCTAAAGACAGAGTGCATGGGCATCTATTCTATGCAGGGGAAAATTCAGTCTGTATAAATAAAATAGTTTTAGATTCTATTATTAATTTTAATTGATGTATAGTTGACTTACAATATTGTATTATTTTCTAATGTACAGCAAAGTAACTCAGATATATAGATATAGATACACATCTATTTTTTTTCAGATTCAGATTATTTTCCCTTATAGGATTATTACAAAATATTGAGTATAGTTCCCTTAGCTAAACTGTGCAAGTAGGTCCTTTTTAGTTATCTATCTTATACAGGTAGTGTGTATATGTCAATACAACCTCCTAATTTATTCCCCCAACACCCCACATTTCCCTTCATTTCTATCATTTTTTAGATTCCTCATATAAGTGATATCATATGATATTTGTCTTTGTCTGACTTCATTTGGGATGGTAATCTCTGGGTTCATCCACATTGATGAAAATGGCATCACTTCATTCTTTTTTTTTTAAATATCTGATAATATCCCATAGTGTATATGTACCACATCTTCTTTATCCATCATTAGTTGATGGACATTGAGGTTGCTTTCATGTCTTGGCTCTTGTAAACTGTCCTTTTTCTCCACACTCTGTCCAGAATTTATTATTTGATGATTAAAAACTTACTTATGAAAACTGCCCTATTTCTTACAGCTGTCTTAGTGAGATAGCTCTGTGTTTATTTGTAATATTCCCAAAGTGTTTCTGGGATAGATAAATAAGATAGGTGAAACTAGACCATGAAAAAACAATCAAAAGCTTTTGCTCAATGAACCACTTATTTTTCTGTTAAAATATACATCTACGATGATTAAACTTTGAGAAAAAATGTTTTCTGACTGTCAAGGGAACCATCTGATTCATTACATTATTTGTCTGTTTCACAGAGTCTTAATTCATCATTTTATTTACTTTTTCTTTCTCTTCCCCAGAGGCACCAATCCAAGTAGCTAGCACTCATGATTTAGGAAGCTTTCCCTACAGAGCCCTCAGTGTTTCCTACATATCTAGAAATGGTTATGTTCACAAGGCTGAAACTCTAACATCATTGATTTTATGGCATTATTTCTTAATGAGCCCTTTTAGAATGTGACTAAAAAGTACATAAGGTACCTCCATTTGAGCTTCGAAATAGGAAAGATCAAAGGGAGGTCTTCCATCTCCATCTTGGCTCCAGTGAACTGTGGTTCAGTAAATGATAACAGTTCAGTTCCTAACACAGAAGGCCCTTAATGATTAAAAGGAAAAGTACCATTAACAATCACACCAATTTATTTGGATGAAACATCCCGTTAAGCAGAAAATGTTCTGAACGCTTTATGAAAAATATATCTTAGTTGTACTCTTACTCATAGTTGCAGCTCAACAGGGTAATGAAAATTCTTTCTTATGATATCTTGTTAGGTTAATCCGAGAGCTAAATATATTTAGAGTTTAGAAATAGGCAATGAAATCTTTTTTTTTTTTTTTTTTTTCTTTTTAGGGCTGTACTTGCAACATATGGAAATTCCCAGAATCAGAGCCTGCAGCTGCTGGCCTACACCACAGCCACAGCAATGCCAGATCCAGCCACACCAGACCTAAGCTGCATCTGTGATTTGTGCTGCAGCTTGTGGCAACACCAGATCTTTAACCCACTGAGCGAGGCCCAGGAACAAGCCTGCATCCTTTTGGATACTAGTCGGATTCTTAACCTGCTGAGTCATAACAGGAACTCCTGAAATCTTTAATCTCTGTCTGGTTGTTAAAATCATCTAAGGCTAGTTGTGAGTAAAAGCTATGACTGCTTGATAGATTTAGTTACATACAGGAAATCTGTTTCCAATAGCGAATGATGTGATTATTATTATCATGTGTTTAATATTACTTTCATAGAGTACTAAAAATAGTAAAAAAAAAAAAAAAAACTAGTGCTTAGTCAATATTTCAATATCTTTTGATAATATTCAATCATCATATATTATGAAACTAATACATTGCAGATACTACAGTACAGAGTGGAAGAAAATCGTAGCTTACAAACACATTTGTACCTGACCTCTAGAGATTTAAGATTAGTAAGGAGTCAGACTAAAATGAGAATCCTAATTGTGTGTAAGAGCTATAACAGATATGTGTGTAGTTATCTGAATACAAGGCAGACAAAGCTACTACCAATGGAATCAGGAAAGACTTCACAGTAGAGGCAACATCAGAAGTGGTTATTGGAGTTCCTGTGGTGGCGCAGTGGTTAACGAATCCGACTAGGAACCATGAGGTTGCGGGTTCGATCCCTGCCCTTGCTCAGTGGGTTAACGATCCGGCGTTGCCGTGAGCTGTGGTGTAGGTCGCAGACTCGGCTCGGATCCCGCGCTGCTGTGGCTCTGGCGTAGGCCAGCGGCTATAGCTGAGATTCGACCCCTAGCCTGGGAACCTCCATATGCCGCAGGAGCGGCCCAAGAAATGGCAAAAAGACAAAAAAAAAAAAAAAAAAAAAAAGAGCTAGTTTTTTTTTTAAAGAAAAAAGAAGTGGTTATTATGGAAGGGTAAGCTGAAGTATGTCAGAGAAGGTAGAGAAAGGTATTCTGATAGAAAGAACAGTATGTCAAAATACAGAGTTGTGAATGGGCATAGTCTGCTCAGGGAAAATTAATATCTAGAAAAAAATGCCTAGCACAGAGTAAATGTTCAGTAAATTTCTCTGGAATGAATATGGGGGAAAAAAATTACATTTGGGAGTCCCCGTCTTTGCACAGTGGAAATGAATCCAACTAGGAACCATGAGATTGCAGGTTCGATCCCTGGCCTCACTCAGTGGGTTAAGGATCTGGCATTGCCACAAGCTGTGGTGTAGGTTGCAGCTGCGGCTCAGATCCCACATTGCTGTGGCTGTGGTGTAGGCCGGCGGCTACAGCTCCTCCGATTAGACCCCTAGCCTGGGAACCTCAAATGCCACGGGTGCGGCTCTAGAAAGACAGAAAGACCAAAAAAAAAAGTTATATTTGACTGAAAATGCAAATGGAATATGAATAAAAGAAAATGAATTTGGGGAAATAGAGAAATGTAGACAAGTACTAGAGGTCAATTTTCAAGAAGCATTTTTTTTGTTAAATACATAGTCCTGTAATAATCATTTTACTGAAATGAACCATAGTTTAGACAGAGATATTTTTTCCAACTCTCTATTTCTGCAATAAGAAAATCTCAAACTTAACGGCTTAAACACCAAAAGAATTTAATTTGCTCAAAAATGTGCCACTTGGGCAGGGCTTGGGAAGTAACAGCTGGTCTTGACACCACTAAGCATTAGCTGAGGCAGCTTAAAGATGGAAGCCTATAGGTATCTGAAGGCTGCTCCCTCACACATCCCACTCTTGCTACTGGCTGTCAGCTGAGACCTTCAGGGCAGCTATAAACTGGAACATGTTCACACAACCCTCCACTTACCTGGATTTGTTTGTTTTGCTTTTTAGGGCCTCACCTGCAGCCTATGGAAGTTCCCAGGCTAGGGGTCCAATCGGAGCTACAGTTGCCAGTCTACGCCAGAGCCACAGCATCTCAGGAACTAAGCCGCATCTGCAATCTACACCACAGCTCACGGCAATGCGGGATCCTTAACCCACTGAGCAGTCCAGGGATCAAATCTGCATCCTCTTGGATGCTAGTCTGGCTCATTTCGGCTGAGCCACATTGAGAACTCCCTACTGGGTTTTCTTACAATGGGGTGCTTGTGCTCCACTCCTAAATATCTCAGGAGAGAGGCAGGCAGAAGCTGTATAATTTTAGATCTCGCCTTGGAAGTTACATAGTATCATATCTGCTATACTCTTTTGATCAAAGTATATGTAACACTTCCAAGCTGAAAGAGATAAAAAGTAGACCCCTTGCCTTTTTTTTTTTTTTTTTTTTTTTTTGGCCACACCTTCATCATGTGGAAGCTCCCTGGCCAGGGATTGAACAGCACCATAGCAGTGACCCAAGCTGCTTGCAGTTACAACACCAGATCCTTAACCACTGAAAAACAGGAGAACTCCTAGACTCCTTGTCTTTATCTTTGGTGTAGCAAAGATTGTAAGAGCATGTGAAACCAGAAATATCACCGAATAGTTTTAGAAAATGCGATCTACCACAAACTGTTTTCCTCATCCCCATAATAAATACTAAAAATGACATCTACAAAATAGGAGTCTGTTTTTTTAATGGACTCAACTGCATATCTCATCTTGTTTGGTTAGCTCAAGACTTATCAATTATCTTACTATATTATAATTGCCAATTTACTAATCTGATATTTTAAGCTTCATTAGAGCAGAAAATGAGTCTGTTTTGTTTAATCATTGTATTTCCAACACCTGATGGGATCCTGGCCTTTTTATAAATGTTTAATATTTGCCAAATAAAGGAATACAAAAGTATAGATGAACTTAATATTAAAAAAATCACTACTGCCTGTATAGCTGATTTCTAAAGTCTTTTCACATGTGTCTATTTTAGAGCCCTACCACCAATTTTGATATCAATATAATTTTTAGTGTGTGAATCACTCAAATATAATGATAATTGAAAGTTTTTGAGGATTGTAATCTTTCCAAGGTTGAGAGGTTATATGGTCAGGCCACCCAAGATGGCTATTCTCCTGCTCTCTGTATATCCCCTGCTCAACCTGTGCCTGCTTCACCTACACCCTGCTCATAGGTCTGACCTTCCTACATGCTTGCCCCCGGCCCCAGCTAGCAATTGTTTCAACCTTGATCAGAACACTTCCACCTGGAGAGCTTACCAAAGGGGCAGTGAGGGCTTTGCTCCTTGCTAGTTTCCCTGGTAACCCATGAGCCAACCTGATGGCAATTCCGCCTGTAACTGGCAATCTCCCCCTCCCCCTGGGAGCAGGCGCAAAGACTGCAGCCATGTTCTGCTCACCATCCTCAGCACACAAGGTGGGGTGTCAACGCCAGGACCTCACTTCAGACAAATAAGCTCCCCATCCGTTAAATCACTGAGGTCTTTGTTGCTGACTCTGGGCTATTTCTTCGGTCTTGAACCTGGGTAAGTACAGGCCTTGTAGGCCAGCAGGGTGCAGCCCAATGAGGGGTGGGCGGGGTGAGGGAGAGCTAATAGCAAAAAGTCAATATTTTTCTCATTTCTTGGCCATCTGAAATAAGAGCAAGTTTTTAAAAGTAAGATTTCAAATGTTTGAATTCCTCTTTTAAAAAATTGACCGACCTTCATCTATTGACTAAAATACACCCTGAAGCTAATTCAGTCGCTGTGAAAACAGTTTTCAAATCCGTTTGTGACATCGTGTGTATTTGCAGTTTACTCTAAATATATGTAAAATAGAAGGCTAAAAAAACTCCATCTATTAACATGTGTACTCCGCTTTTATAGTTGCTGCACAAATGCCCAATTTACATTCAATAATCCCCCATCCCTCTCTCTCTGCTCCTCAGCTAAGTGGAAGCATTTTTACATTGGCCAAACCTGATCTCTAACCTAAGGTAGAAAAAAAAAATCAGTTTTGTTGTTTGTAAGATACATCATGTATTGATCTCCTCACATGGTAAAGCGTAGAATATATAAATTAGGGGGGTTAAATGTTTGGACTACATGTATTATAAGATTATTGAATGATTTTCTTTGAAGTGCTGCTTGAAGTTTGGTTTGCTAATCAATCAATGTTTAATCTCGTTTCCTAAACTATTATGAAGGAGGCTTGTCAGTTTCAATTCCCTTCAACAATATTTATAGCTAACAAGGATGAAATTACATTGTAAGGAAATGTGGAGGAACATGTGATAAGGTTTAGAATGCTTTCCATTTTAAATCTGGCAAGAGAAGGCTGTCATCAAGTGAATTTCCTGTAGCGTCTTAGCTTCCTCAGAGCCTGCTGTCTCTTGAGTGACACAAATGTTGACTTTGCTACATATGAGTTAGTCCTAAAGAGATTGTGATAAAGTGTGACTTTTTAATCTCTTTATTGGTTCAATTTCTGGTAAATTCTTACAAATATAGCACTTAGCACAAGTGTAATAGGGAGAATGACACAAGGAGAATCTGCTCCAGCTTTGTCTTTTAAGAAGTTTTGCCCTGGACATCCTTGTCTTGTTCTGGATCTTAGAGGAAATGCTTTCAGCTTTTCTTCATTGAGTATGATGTCAGCTGTGGGTTTGTCATATACAGCTTTTCTTATATTGAGGTAGTTCCCCTCTATGTCCACCTTCTGGAGAGGTTTTATCATAAACTGATGTTAAATATTATCAAAAGCATTTTCTGCATATATTAACATGAGCATAAGTTTTTTATTCTCTAATTAATGTGATGTAACATACTGATTGATTTGCATATATTGAAATATCCTTGCATCCCTGGGATAAATCCCACTCGATCATGGCATAGGATGCTTTTAATGTATGGATGGACTTGTTTTGCTAGTATTTTGTAGAGGAGTTTTGCATAAAAGGCGCCTTGCTACGTTGTTGGTGGGAATGTAAATTGGTAGAGACATTATGGAGGACAATATGGAGGCTTCTTAAAAAGCTAAAAATAGAGTTAACATATGATCCTGTAGCCCCACTCCTTGGCATATATCTGGAGAAAATCATAATTCAAAAAAGATATATGCACTCCAGTGTTCATTGCAGTACTATGCACAATAGCCAAAACATGGAAGGAAACTAAATGTCCATCAGCAGATCTATGGATAAAGATGTGTTGGAATATTACTCGGACATAAAAAGAGATGAAATAATCACATTTGCAGCAACATGGATAGACCTGGAGACTATATTACTAAGTGAAGTCACATAAAGACAAATATCATAGGATATCATTTACAGTGGAATCTAAAAAATGATGCAAATGAATTTATATACAGAAAACAAACTTATGGTTACCAGAGAGGAAAGCGGGGGAGGGATAAATTAGGAATTTGGGATAACAGACATATATTACTATATATAAAATAAACAACTAAAACCTACTGTATAGCACAGGGAATTATACTCAATATCTTGTAATAACCTATAATGAAAGTGAATCCAAAAAAGAATGTATATACATAAATAAACACACACAGTTTGCTGTACACTTGAAACTAATGCAACATTGGATTTCAACTATAATTCAGTTTTTAAAAGATTGTAAAATATTACTAAGAAAAAAAATTTTAACCATCTAAATTGATGGGTGTATATACCAGATTCATATATTTGAAGATTTAAAATTTAAAAGTTGTCAATTCTCCCCAAACTTATTTTTAGAATCAATTCTATTTGTAAATTAAAAACAAGTTTTTCACTGGACAAGAACTCGACTTCTCTGGTCCTGAGTTTCACTATTTTGTAAGTTGCAGTCACTGCATCATCCCCGCATTCTCTTCTAGCTTTTGACATTTTAGGTCTCCCTGCACAAAAAAGAAACTCAATATATGTACATTCAATGACTGAAGACTAAAAAAGTAAGTGAACATAGTCCAATATTGTTTCATATCTCCCTAAACAAGTTGTTTTACTGAATTTAACTTTACATTTTTTAAACTGACATGCAATTATGTACATGTTGCATAAATATAAATTCAGGGTTTCCAGGCAAACATTTCCAAAAGAATTTCTTTGGCTTTTTTTTTTTTTTTTTTTTTTTTTTTTGCCTTTTCGTGAGCCACTCCCGCGGCATATGGAGGTTCCCAGGCTAGGGGTCTCATCGGAGCTGTAGCCACCGGCCTACACCACAGCTCACGGCAACGCTGGATCCTTAACCCACTGAGCAAGGCCAGGAATCGAACCCGCAACCTCATGGTTCCTAGTTGGATTCGTTAACCACTGCACCATGACGGGAACTCCAGAATTTCTTTGGTAATTATCAAAAAGAGCATTCTCGGAGTTCCCGTCGTGGCGCAGTGGAAACAAATCCGACTAGGAACCATGAGGTTGCGGGTTCGACCCCTGGCCTCCCTCAGTGAGTTGAGGATCCGGCGTTGCCGTGAGCTGTGGTGTAGGCTCGGATCCGGTGTTGCTATGGCTCTGGCTTTGGCCAGCAGCAACAGCTCCGATTGGATCCCTAGCCTGGGAACCTCCATATTCTGGCATATGGCCCTAAAAAGACAAAAAAAAAAGAGCATTCTCCAGTGGCACAGACAATAAATAATATTTACAAACATAAATACCCAGAAAAAACAGTGTTTACATTGTATGCTAGAAGAAAAGTTAAACTAAACATATATGTACACAAATATATATGCACACACATATGTAAGTATATGCACATTCACATATATGTAGAAAGATTATAGCTCCATCATACTGTTGCCTATAAATTATAGGGAGAACTAAAGAACTGTATTTTTATCTCTGTTGTGTCATAATTTATATTCAATGAAAATTCGTCCTTGAGAGTAAACAACTTTTAGTAAGTGTATTAAGTTGTAAAACCATCACAACAATCCAGTTTTAGAATATTCCCATCACCCCTCAAAACTCCTTCTCTTCTCTTTTTAGTCAATTCTCTCATTCACCTCCAGCCACAGTTAGCCACTGGTCTGACACCTGTATCTATAGATTTGACTTTTCTATACATTTCACATAAATGGAATCAACATGTCGTCTTAGCATCTAGCTTCTTTGCTTAGCATTTTTCTGAGATTCATCCATGTTGTAACATTTATTAGTACTTCTTCATCCCTTTTTATTGTTCAAATAATATTCCATTGGAGTTCTTGCTGTGGTGCAACGGGGTTGGCAGTGTCTTGGGAGCACTGGGACTCAGTTCTATTCCCGTCCCAGCACAGTGGGTTAAGGATCTGCCATTGCACCAGCTGTGGTATAGGTTGCAACTGCGGCTCAGATCTGATCCCTGACCCGGGGAACTCCGTATGCCTTGGGATGGCCAAAAAAAGAAAAAAACATAATAGTAATATTCCACTGTAGGGATATACTACATTTTCAATCCATTCACCAAGTGGCTATTGGATCGCTTCAAGTTTTTGACTATTTGGATAATGCTGCCATAACCTTTATTTACAAGTCTGTGTGTAAAGCGGCTGTATGTTATATATGAAAATTGTTCAGAGTACATCCTGAGTTCTTAGCACAAGGAAAAATATATTTTCCATATCTTTAATTTTGTATCTATATGAGATAGTAGTTGTTCACTAAACTTATGATGGTAATTATTTCATGACGTCTTAGGTCAAATCATTATGCTCTATATCTTAAAACTATACAGTCTGTATGTCAATTATATCTCAATAAAACTGGAAGAAAAGAAAAAAGTTGTTACGAGGATTGAGCTTTGATGGACAGATTTGTACTAATTCAACTCAAAGGAACTTAGGTTTAAAAAAAGCAAATTCCAAATGATAGTTTGTGAATTTATATTCAGAGTTAACAGACAAGATTATTCATATCTGCAGACCGATAGATTCACTCTGATAGATTGACACTGGAAAGACAGTACATAGATAATAAACAATAAAGTCACTTGAACTCAGGTATCTAATCATTCCTGAATACTCAGTGTTGTGTGGGAAAGTTGACGGACAATCTCTAGGAGAGACAATTTTCCAAGTGTGATCTTAGCACCTATGACAGCAAAATGGGCCTGTAGATAACTAGCGAAAATGCCAGGACTTCATCTGAAAAAAGGCCCAAATATAGTCCAATCTCAAGGTGACTTTTTTTGCCAATGTGATTGGTAAAAAGAGATATTTCATTATTCATTTCCATATTCTTATTTGTGAGTTGGAGAATCTTTTTGTATGGGTACTGGTCATTTGAATTTGGTCTTTTGGGGTTTATGTACTCTAACAACTTCTTGTCTAATTTTATGGTTGCTAATCTGCATGTCATCAAATTTAAGAGCTGATTACACAGTATAAATATTAATATTATATCTTTTATGTGCACTGAAGTTTTCTTCCAATCAAGCATGCACTTGACCTCATTCATGGTATCTTTATTGAAATAATTTTCAATTTTCCCCTGCTCAGATTAAATACATAATTTTTGTCGTTGGATTCTGGATATACTATGTGACTTTAAGAATCTTCAGACCCCTAGAATATACACATATTTCTTCTAAAATTTTTCCTAAGATTATGATGGCTTTCCCACAGTTCACTTATAATAATTTAATTTACTTATTCATTTATTTACCTTCCTGTGTGTCTGTGTGTATATTTGTGGATGGTGATAGGGAGAGATCCAACTCTCTTTTATTCCAGGAGGATAATCATTTTAATAGCGCTATTGGTAAAAAAAAATGAAATAAAATAAATTATAACATTGTTTCACAGTGAACAGAAATACTGCCTTTACCTTACACACACATACACCCATACGTATATACACTGCAGCCCATTACTAAAATTTATTTTCTGTGTTACTAATTTATTCACACATCCCAAAGCCAATATTATGCCCTTGAATATTTTTCTTTCAAAAGAATTGTAGATCGCTTTAATCCAAGTCCAAAGAAAACATCTTAGGGCTCCTACTAAAATATCTTGTAATTCACATATTAACTTGAGAAGAATTGTCAAGTGTTTACAAGTTTATGGTGTCAAATTTATGGTGTTGAGTGTTTACGAGTTTATGGTGTTAAGTGTTAACATTAAGAACATGCTAAATCTTTCCTTTAGTCTACATTTTGATTAATTTCTTTCAGAAATGTTTTATGGAGGTCTTCTTATAGGTCTTTTACTTCTTGTTAAAATCAGTCCCAATTATTTCATAGTTTTTGTTGCCATTTTGAATAGGTTAACTTCATTTTTATTGATAGATGGTTATATAAAATATGAAGGAAATATATTCATGGATGTGTACTTATAATGTACATAGCCACTTTGCAAATTTCTCTTGAGAGGCCTAGGCATTTTAGATTTCTTAGGTTTCAACTTTTATTTAAAAATAGGGATAATTTTACTCCTCAAAGGTCAGTACTTATTATTTAAAGTTATTTTCTTATTGCATTTGCTAGCATGTATTTTTTAAGTTAAATAATAATAAAGGTGGACTTCTCATTGTTTACAAGTGAAAATTATTTATCCTTATCCTGTCCTAAGATAGGATATTCTAAATAAATTTCTTTTCTTTCTTATTTTAATCAGGGTTTATTGAGAACATCTGCTAAATTCCATCAACTATCTGTCAGCATCTAGGGCTGTATTCATTTGATTTTCTCCATTAATATCATGGCATCATAAAATGTGCTAAATTTCCCGATTTTGTATTCACTCCCTTATTCCTGGAATTCTACCTGTGACTATCTCAGTACTAAATTTTAATTGATAATATTTTATTTGCATCTATAATTTAAACTATCATTGAACTACATTTTCCTTCTCTGTGTACTCTTTATCATGTTTTGATATTAATACATTGTCTTTATGTATTCTAGAAGCTTTCTTGCATTTTTTATGGTCTATAATTTAAATAGATTAGAACTACCTGTTCTCTAAAGATTAGACAAAACTCATTTTTGAAACTCTCTGATGAAAATTCCTTGTTTACTGACATTTTAAATCTCTTTTCCAATCTATTTTACAATAATCTGTATCCCAAATTTTCTGCTTATTCGTGAGACAGTATTGGTAATTTATCTCTTTGTTAGGAAAACATCTGCATAAGCTAAGCTTTCAAAAAGGTTGGAGCAGAGTTCCTGTCCTGGCGTTGCCGAAAGGAATCCGACTAGGAACGATGAGATTTCGGGTTTGATCCCTGGCCTCGCTCATTGGGTTAAGGATCCAGTGTTGCTGTGAGCGGTGATGTAGGTCAGAGACTTGGCTCTGATCTGGCATTGCTGTGGCTGCGGCATAAGCTGGCAGCTACAGCTCCGATTCAGCCCCTGGCCTGGGAACCTCCATATGCCATGGGTGTGGCCCTAGAAATACAAAAGACAAAAAAAAAAAAGTTATAGTATTTAAAGTATTTATTAAGTCTCATTTATATGTGGATTATATCTCCATTTTCACACCAATATGTGATTTGCTTTTCTTTTTTTTTCCCTTTTTTGCTTAATTGAGCTCATAATCTGTATCACTGATCTAAGAAATTTTATTTTCAGATTTATTTTTATTTTCTATTTCACTCTTTCAGATTCACTATTTTGTATTCTTTCTACTGCTTTCTTTTAGCATATTGTTTGTTTTGTCTAATTTCTCAGGATAAATACTAAGTTCCCATATTTTCTGTCTTCTTTAAAAATGAAACCATTTAAAATGTAAAATTTTCTATGAGAATATCTTTAGCTGTGTCCCATGTGTTTTAGTGTAAAGTGTTTTCCTTTTATGGCTTTCTAGATACTTTACAATTTCACTTTTGAATTCCTCTTTCATCTAAGGGTTTTCTAAGAGCATGTTTCTTAATTTTTCAGACCTTCTAGACTGTAGGATTAACTGTCAGAGAATATGACCTGTAAAGTCTCTACTTTAAAGTGTTTTCATTTATTCTTTGTCAGCAAGCAGAAGACTGATCTTGAAAATATTCCATGCACGTAAAAAAAAATTGCTTCTTATTTGTGAGGTGTGAAATTCTGTCTCCGTCTCTCTCTCTTTTTTCCTCTCCTTAAACACAAGAACACACACACTCGAGTATGATCATATTATTCAACTTCTTCCTATCTTAACTTCTTTTGGTTTACCTGATTTGGCATAATCTATAAATATAAACCCAAATACCCTAATTTAAATTTGTAATGAAATGTTCCTGTGTTTCTAATACATTATCTTTATGTAATCAGCCACCGTGCTGTTTGGCAAAAACAGGTTTATTATTGTACTTTTAAAGAATTGCATTTCATTATTCTTTACTCTTTATTATTCCACAATGTTCTTTTTAATCCCAGTTAACCTAAGATACCTAACCTAAGATCAACTTTGCTTCTCCTGCCTTTCTTTGGTTTTAGTTTGTCTGGTATACCTCTACCCATTCCAGTTTTTCCTTTGAAAACACTTCTGTACACATAAATATACTTGTATTATTGTAATTGCATATTTTTTCCATTTTTGTGAAATTTTTTATCATAGCCTCTTTTTTCTTACTTGTTTGACCAAATTATTGTTGATTATCTTTCTCCTGTGTTGCTTGACTCCCTCAGCCTCGTCTCTTTCTGCATCTTTACTCACTTACCTCCTATCAATATAAGCCCTTCCAACCCCATAAATCATGTTAGAAATCTAATACTTAGTCTACGTTATTCTTCAACCTCATATAATCATACACAAACTGAAAACATTTGCACACACAAACGTATAATCATCTAGATCTTCCATTATTTGTTTTATAAAAATGTGATCACATTCTATATAATTGTCTACATTTTGCTTTCTTCATGAATACCTCATAGAAATATCTAGTGATCAAATTATATAGCTTGTGTTAATTATCTTTAATGCTGCATAAACTTCCAAAGCACAGATGTAGCATAATTTATTCAATAATTCCTCTACTCATTATCCATTTTTTTTATATTTTCCATAACTTTTTTCAGTTTGTTCAATCAAATTACCATTATCTTTTCCTTCTCTTCCATTTAGAAGCTCTACAGAAGTTTTACATTCTGCTAATAGTTATCCATCCCTTTCCAAAGGCACTCTTTCCTTAATGCATTCCTCTCCCATTGCTCAGTCCCAAGGGATGCTAATACCCCCATTGGTGGGAGATGTGCCTTCTCTGCCTCTGAGCAGTAGATGTATCAGCTTGAGGGTTTTTTGGTCATCTATTGAGTCTAAAGGAGAAAATGCCTCCTCTCCCATAATTATAGTAGTTAATGTCTTCCTGGACAAAGAGATAACTTCCAAACTCTTCAGCATCAGGGAGCTGCTTAAGGACCTAAGGGACCAATAAATTCTTTCAGCATATGTGGATGGGCAGGTGCTAGCTCTTAGTGCACAGAATTCAGTGGAACCTCCTCTTTGCGGGAAGTGCAAATTGGTCCAGCAAGAGACCTTCTCTACAGTATCCAGGATCTAGGCAGGCCCAGAGACGAGTTCAGTTCTGTACATGTGCTTCCTGCCGGGATCTCAACACAAAGGCAAACCTTGTTTTCCCCATCCAAGCATAGCTGTCTTTGGAAACTGCTACTCTCAAAGTGAATAATTCTAAAGAAAGGAAGAGGGCAACAAAAATGTGCATTTATCCTGCCATTGTCTTTGAGCTCCCTCCCATTTCTATCTTTCAAAAATTAACTGTTGTGACTCACCTCAAAATATACCCTTTCCATGCATCTTTCTTTTCCCCCCTCAGGGAAAGGAGACCTTTGGGGTGTTTTCTCTCATCTCTGAGTCAGAAAATATGTCCCTTTCAAAAGTCAGTTTTCAGATTCTGGCTAATAACAATGGGAATCATTTATTGCGTGTTTACTGTCTGCCAAGCACTATGCTAAGTACTTTGTATGTATTTTATATGTATAATTTTGGGCTGAATACCCATGGGCTTGATAAGGGGCCAAGCTACTCAGTCTCCCTAATTGCCTCACCTTGAGGGCTATATATCTCACCACAGGGGACTTTCTGTCAATAGGCTGAATATCAAGACAAATAATTAGAAATTGACACTTGGAAAACACATTGGGTATCTCCTCAATTTTATTTAATCAGAAAACAAATTAGTAGATAGTTTGATGTATAAATAATCTAGTAGATTCATTGGCCGGATATCCATACCAGCTTCACAGGTAGAGTTTAATAATTGGTTCCAAATGCAGGGAAATTTTCAGCTGGTCACAATTTTCTTATTTCCATCTGAAAGTCACTAACCACTTAAATTTCCTGATTTACTTTTGCAGCAGTTTTCTTTACCTTGTATACAGACGAAATAAAATAAATTTCCTTTTTTATTTGACCATATTGGATAGAATTTGCCAGTGAACAAAGTAATCTATTGGATCAGAATTTTTATCGTCTGTATGATTGATATGTAATTGGTAGTGACTTGAGATTCATTTCTGCTTGATGTAAACAACATAAAGTAAAGCGGCTACTCTTCCAACACAGATAAATGTTATTTCACATAAGGATATCTTAGTACTTTGAATTGTGAACCACTCGGCCAAGATTCATAGTATCTTTTCATGTCTACAGCCTATATGTTAAAATACCACAGCAAGGTAGAATATGTAATTCCCAACGACTGGAGTTGCAGAAAGGGGTCATGACTCACCTGTGCTTGCCCCATAACCTGAACCTTGCTTCCTCTCCTAAAAGGACAGATTATTTTAAAATTTTAAAGCTGAGTTTAATTTTTTTAATATTATCTGAAGTCTCTAACACTTTTTATGGCGATCAAACACCAAATGAGGTTTGAGACCCATTGAATGTAGAACCTCAAGATATTAACTATGGACATGGAAAGATGACTCCAAGACAGCTTAATTCCATGTACTCTGAGTCTCACATACAAAGAGAATTTCCTTTCCTGTCACTCTGTGGCATTTTTCATTCATTCATTTGGTAATTCATTGATTTAATAGGTACTTACTTTAGAGGTTATCATGTTAAGTGAAGTCAGACAGAAAGATAAATATCATGTGATATTACTTATGTGTGGAATCGTAAGTTCATTTTTAACATTTTTATTTATAAAACAAAAAGATGCACAGACATATAAAACAAACTTATGGTTACTAACATACACATACTACTATATAAAAATAGATAACCAACAAGGACCTCCTGTATGGCAAAGGGAACTATACTCAATATTTTGTAATAACTTATGAAGGAAAATAATCTGGGGGAAAAATATATATATACTATCACTTTGCCATATACCTGAAACTAAGACAACATTGTTAATTATACTTCAACTTTTTAAAAAAGAAATGGAAAAAAATAGATACCCATTGAATGTCCACTATGGACCAGACACTGCGCTAGACCCCCAAGGGAATACACAATTCTAATCCTGTTATTGAAAAAGGAAAATAATGTTTATTTGCTCACAGTCTACCCCCACTTACTTCAGAATGTAAGCTCCATGATGGTGAATGCATCCCAGAACTCAGAAACATGCCTGGCAGTAAAGGAATAGTATGTAAATAGCTAATGATAATTTAGTGTAATAAGTGCTACACTATAGTGCTACAGCAGGAATCTGCCTTATTTTTCTTTTCTGCAAAGAGGCAGATGATAAATAATTTAGGATTTGGAGGCTATATAGCCTCTGTTACATCCTGCAATTATATCTCAAAAGAGCCCCCATAGACATTGCAAATAGATGTGATCTTATTGCAATGATTTTATTACAAAAAACAGGCTGCAGGTTGGGTTTGGTCTAGGAGGCTATAGTTTGACTGGCCCTGTGTTAGAAAAATACTTAAAAGAGGTTTATACACACAGATTCACTTGTCCACAGAGGGTTTGGGAGGCTTTTAAACCAGTATTTCACATGCTCGCAGGCTTGTGCATTGGTCACCTGGAGCACTTGTTAAAACACAGACTGCTGGAGTTCCCGTCGTGGCGCAGTGGTTAACGAATCCAACTAGGAACCATGAGGTTGCGGGTTCGGTCCCTGCCCTTGCTCAGTGGGTTAACGATCTGGCGTTGCCTTGAGCTGTGGTGTAGGTTGCAGACGCGGCTTGGATCCCGAGTTGCTGTGGCTCTGGTGTAGGCCGGTGGCTATAGCTCCGATTCGACCCCTAGCCTGGAAACTTCCATATGCCTCAGGAGCGGCCCAAGAAATGGCAAAAAAAGACCAAAAAAAAAAAAAAAAAAACACAGACTGCTGAGCCGCAGCCCAGAGTGCCTGAGTCCATAGGTCTGGAGTGGAACCTGAGAATTTGCATTTCTAAAAAGACCAAGTAATACTGATGCTTCTGGGGACCACACCTTGAGAACCACTAGTCTAAACTGAGACCTGATAGCTCTGTGGGGGAGGGACGGAGAGAAAGTGTAGGGAATGTAGAGAATTCAGGAGATGGCACATTAAGTGTGCCAAACACAAGAAAGAATATAACATGTTGAAGAGCAAGGACCTCAGTAAGACTGGACCATGGGTGGAGAAGGGTGAGTGAAGAGCAATGAGCGATAAGGCTGGAGAATTAGGCCTTCTCCTAAGGGTACGTGCGTCCCATAGCCTTTTGTTTATAGTTATCACAAACTATTCATGAAAAGTCAAAGTTTTTTTCAAGGGTCCATGTTACCTCACTTGTAAATGTGTACTTTTTTGAAATAGCAAAGCTATTGTAATTGAAAAGCTATATTTGACGGAATTTTTTTAAACATTCAAGTAAACTCTAGTGATTTTTCAGGAGAGTCGTACACGTGTATATGTATTATGTTTTGCATGCTTGACACCAAATATTGCTGAGTTTATCACTCAGCTTGCCATGGACTAAGTGCTGTGAAAGCCCTGTGCTTATTTTCTTCAGACGTTCATCAATGTTTAATTTTTAGTTTTTACATTTACTAGTTGTTGTTTTTTCCCCATCTCTACAACCAGACTCTGCTGTGCTCAATGAGGGCAGAGGTCTTGTCCCTGATTTACTGGCACATTTCCAGGATCTATCTAAATGCTGGTATGTGGCAGGTGTTTTAAAAGATGTTGAGAAGTTCCCATTGTGGATCATTGGTAATGAACCTGACTAGTATCCATGAGGATGAAGGTTCAATCCCTGACCAAACTCAGTGGGTTAAGGATCTGGAATTGCCATGAGCTGTGGTGTAGGTTGCAGACAAGGCTCAGAACCTACATTGCTGTGGCTGTGGTGTAGGCTGGCAGCTGTAGCTCTGATTCCACCCCTAGCCTGGGAATTTCCATATGCTGCAGGTGGGGCCCTAAAAAGCAAAAAACAAATAAATCAATAAATAAAATGATGTTGAATGAAGGATGAATTAACCAATTAAATGGTTTCAAGATATTACCAAGCTGATTAAAAGCTTTAAAAAATATTTTGTTAGATGACATGTTAAAACAAAATATTAGAAAAATTTTAAACATAGACTTTTGTGTTCAGTATATAGTAATGGTAACCCAAAGATAAAATAAATGGTGGGCATAAATGAGAAAAATTTGACCTATGAAAAGGGGGCTTTTTTATTTTTATAATTTTAGGAGAGAGCCTTGATAGTTGTAAGCAGCTAATTCATATTTGGATTTTTTCCATGTTATAATTCATAACTTGTTTTATGAACATTTATCTTGTGTCTTCAAAGAATATGAAGTTTGCAAAGGGACAAAAAAATAAGGCCAACATGATATATGAAGAAGCAAAATAAACAGCATAAAGAAATATCAACATTTCTTTAACAATCAACCACTAGGAGTTTCTGTCCTGGCGCAGCGGAAACGAATCGACTAGGAACCATGAGGTTGCAGGTTCAATCCCTGGCCTCACTCAGTGGGTTAAGGATCCAGTGTTGCTGTGTGCTGTGGTGTAGGCCACAGACATGGCTCGGATCTGGTGTTGCTGTGGCTCTGACCTAGGCCAGTAGCAACAGCTCTGATTAGACCCGTAGCCTAGGAACCTCCATATGCCATTCGTGTGGCCCTAAAAAGACAAAAGACGAAAAAAAAAAAAAATCAACCACTAATAATATGTCAGCAGGCATGAGGTCATCTTTAACTGGCAGTTCAATGGAAATAGATCACTTAAGTAAGGAAGGCAGTCTTACTAAATTCAACACACCTAACAACAATTACTAGACTATTTCACAAAACTTAAAGACAGCTGCATAAAATAAATTCATAAAGAACTACAGCATACAAAGTAAAATACTAGTCTTTCAAAACGGCTTTGGAGCAAAACTTCAATCAGATTTAACTGAATTTTTAATAAGCTATCATAGTTTACTTTTCAAATAAAGAATTTTTCTTTAAATGGAAGAAACAGTCTTAGTTTAGTCTCCTTAGAAGTAGGCTCTTTTTGAGGGGAGAGGAAAGTTATTTTTCATTCTGAACACTACAAAGTACACATCAATACATATTAATGAAAAATTTTTTTAGGCACGAACTGTATTATGAATTTAATCTCTTTTTTTCCCATAGATGTACATACTCTGTATTGGCTCTTATATGTCTGTAAAAAAGAGATGAACTAAAATTCTTCCAACCATTTAAATAAATACTAGTTATAATAATATTCACGGTAATAGAACTTATCCTTCTTTTATCATAATATAATCATAGGTCTCCAAGGATAGGGAAGTTGAGAATCATTTAAATGAATAATTAATTTCCTAAGAAATTGGTAAAAAGGCGTTTGAATTTTAAGCAATAGATGAGTCTTCTGCATGTTTAAAAGAAAGCATGGAAGACAGGATGATTCTAAAATCTCTGATATTTCATTAAAGAAGAATGCTTTCTTTAAGTAATTTATTATAACTGAAAACTGGGGAGGGGGAATTAAAAAACATATTGGGAGAGTTCCCATTGTGTCTCAGTGGGTTAAGGACCTGACATAGTCTCCATCAGGATGCAGGTTTGATCACTGGCCTCACTCAGTGGATTAAGGACCTGGCATTACCACAAGCTGTCACATAGGTTGCAGATGTAGCATGGCTGTGGTTGTGGCATAGGCCTGCAGCTGCACCTCCAATTTGACCCCTACCCTGGGAACTTCCATATGGCACAGGTGTGGCTGTAAAAAGAAAAAAAAAATTGGAAGAAATACTCCTGCAAATCTCCAGCTCAATATATAGATAATTGATTTTTAATCTGACTTTCCTGTTGTTTTACAGTTGCATTCGTCTATCACCACAAGCATTCTAAAGAGCTAGCTTATGGGAGGGCTAACGAGGAGAAATAGGTACCATCAACCCAACTGATACCATTCAAGTCTATGTGGGAGAAAAAAAGGAACTACAAGGGTCCATGAACAGAGTTGTAGGAAATGTAGATATCCTAGTAAACTTTTACATGCTCCCTTTGTAAAAGGAGGATAAATATTGCTCCTCTTACCCCATAAAGAGGTCCCCAGAGAACTACTTGTAGAAATGGGTGTGCTCGCGAGAAGCCAAGATGACCCTTGTTGTCTAGATAGGCATCTCCCCATGGCCCTTCTGATCATTTGTGAAGGAGCAAGAGAAGAGTGGAGAGACCATGCAAAACGAAGAGTGGCAACAGCAGTGGGACATCCAACATCAAACTCTTTGGCATGATAATGTTGTGAGCTAGATAAGAAGGTAAATGGACCTGAGAAGCCCCTGCAGAAGGGGATTCCAGTAGCAAAAGAAATGATATCCTTCATGAAGAGAGCCGAAGGAAGGTGTGAAGAGAATGGATTCCATGTTATGAAACCGTTCAGTGGGAAAACCTCCAAAGCCCATGATGATCTCACACACTGCGCATGAATGAGTTACCATTTAAATGTCACCAGACCAATCTCACTGAAGGCCAAGATTGTAGGGCATTAATTAAGTAGAAAGATTTCTCCACATTTCCCCATCTTTGATCCTAGAAAAAGGCAGAAGAGGAGGTAAAGAACCTATTTTTCCCTACTTTACAATGAACCCCTCAGGCTTAACAAAATTATAGAGAGGGAAGGATATGAATTTAAAATACTCAGCTGGGAGTTCCCGTGGTGGTGCAGCGGAAATGAGTCCGACTAGGAATCTTGAGGTTGTGGGCTGGATCCCTGGCCTCACTCAGTGGATTAAAGATCCGGCCTTGCTGTGAACTGTGGTCGCAGACACGGCTCAGATCTCGAATTGCTGTGGCTGTTGTATGGCCAGTAGGTACAGCTCTGATTCAACCCCTAGCCTGGGAAACTCCGTATGCTACAGGTGTAGCCCTAAAAAATAATGATGATAATAATAAATATAAAATACTCAACTGATTTAAATTGTACTGGACTGGACTAGACTTTTTTTTTTAATGTAAAAGTCACCAAAGGAGTTTCCACTGCAGTGCAGTGGGCTAAGGATCTGACTGCAGCACCTCGGATCACTGCTGATCTAACCCCAATTCAGGGCAGCGGGTTAAGGCTCCATCATTGCTGCAGCTGTGGTATAGGTAGCACCTGCAGCTTGGGTTCAATCCATGGCTCAGGAACTTCCAGATGCAGAAGGTAAGACCATAAAAAAATTATTTTAAAAAAATACAAAAAAAAAAAAAAAGAAAGGTGGAGTTCCCGTCGTGGCGCAGTGGTTAACGAATCCGACTAGGAACCATGAGGTTGCGGGTTCGATCCCTGCCCTTGCTCAGTGGGTTAAGGATCCGGCGTTGCCGTGAGCTGCGGTGTAGGTCGCAGACGCGGCTCGGATCCTGCGTTGCTGTGGCTCTGGCGTAGGCCGGAGGCTACAGCTCTGATTCGACCCCTAGCCTGGGAACCTCCATATGCCGCGGGAGCGGCCCAAGAAATAGCAAAAAGAAAAAAAAAAAAAAGAAAGGTGACCAGAAAGTTAATAGGATTGCCTGAGACAGAAAAGGGAAATTCCACACAGCACATGTTTGAAGGTAGTAGTTAGAATATTTTTAAATGTTGAAAATATCATTATCTAATTGCAAATGTTTAACATACTTCTCATATATATAGATTTCTAATACTAGCCCAAGTAATTCATTTAACAATAATATGGTGGCAGCACCTGAAGATGTTTTGGTAAAGAGGCAGAGTCATTTCCCTTAGTACAAACTCAGTTTAGTGATATTCCCCTACCTTAATCTTGGCTTAATCTGCCATTAATTCAACTAAAACTTTCTTGACTTAATTCATGTTTAAGCCTTTAATATCTCTCAGTATGTACTTATATATTCTCATCTGTCATGGGTTTTTTCTTTCAAGTTTGTTTCCAATAAGACAGTGCTAACATTATCCACTGTCTTCATGAGTCTTTGTTGATTACTACTCCCAGATTTTATATTTTCTCAGTCCTATGTTTCAAGCTATTGTCACACATGTGAAAGTCCCCAAGCTCTACTTTGTATTTTAAATTAAATCTGTCAAAGGAAACACTAATTTTTGGCAACTCTAGCGGAAAGTTAGCCAAAATGTTCTTTTTAGCCATAAAACCCATACATGGTGCTGAGTTGATTATGTGATTGTAGAGTTCATTCATAGAACATTGAGTTAATTTTCTCAAAGCTAATAAATTAATTTACAGCTTAAGTAAGAAAATTCAATTTCCTATTTAAAAACATGTTATTGGCTAAATGAAAAAATACAATAACCTGTAACAAACATATTTTTAAGGTTTCTTATCACAAATCTCATATACATATATTATATTCCTGGGAAATTAACTACAAAAAATCCTAATTAAATAGCTCAATATCTTGGATTGTTCTCTACTCAGCAAACATAAAGAGAGAAGCTCATATAATAAGAATAAGAAATAAGGGGACATATAGTTTGTTTGTTTGTTTGTATTTTTGCCTTTTCTTGAGCCACTCCCGCGGCATATGGAGGTTCCCAGGCTAGGGGTCTAATCAGAGCTGTAGCCACCCGCCTACACCACAGCTCACAGCAACACTGGATCCTTAACCCACTGAGCAAGGCCAGGGATCGAACCCACAACCTCATGGTTCCTAGTCAGATTCGTTAACCACTGCACCACGACGGGAACTCCAACATGTAGATTTTTACTTAAGTAATCTCATTTCTATTTGGCTGTCTTTCCAACATACTCTTAACTATAGAACAATTATCATCACAGAAATGTAAATATTTTCTTAGCTTTCTTTGTGTTGCTCAGAAAGGCAATTTCATGTCACTTAAGTATTTATATCATGAGAGGAAAACAAGGTTCAAAATTATTTTCTTCTCTAATCCCCTTATTCAAATGTAATGTAATACACTTTTTTTATAATTAAGGTCAAATTAAAGTCTATACCTTCTGATCTAATAAAAGCTGAGTATAATTTCTCTAAATTATGTTCAGCCATGTTACAGGATTTTTGAGGCTGAGAACCAGAAATACCAAATAGAGCTATTTCAACAAGTCGTTTTTGTTTTGTTTTGTTTTGCCTTTTTGTCTTTTCTAGGGCCGCACTCATGGCATATGGAGTTTCCCAGGCTAAGAGTCGAATCAGCTCTACTTACTGGCCTACGCCACAGCCACAGCAATGCTGGATCTGAGCCGTGTCTGCGATCTACACCACAGCTCCCAGCAATGCCAGATCCTTAACCCACTGAGCAAGGCCAGGGATCGAACCCGCAACCTCATGGTTCCTAGTCAGATTCGTTAACCACTGAGCCACAAGGGGAACTCCCCAACAATTTAGGGTAATATAGGATAAGGGCTTTTTTGTTTTGTTTTGCTTTGTTTCCAAAATACTTCTTAGTGAGAAATATTTATTTGCTGTTTGAACACAGTACCTCTTAAGAAAACATCAGTAAAAGGCAGCCTTCTAGGATTTTAGCCTCTTTCCTGTGTCAGAATGAAAAGCCCAAAGTCACAAAATCAATATTTTGGTAAATATTTGCTAGTTGCTCAATGCAAAGAAGTATGCCGAGTAGTCAAAGAGGAAGAAGCTAAGTTCCTGCAATTAAGATAATTTGGAGCTGTTCATAGTATTTTACTAAACATTAGGTAATTATAAATAAGGAGTATGTTACAAAGCCACTGTATAATTATAAAGTAGCTTTCTTTAAAATGTATTTATAACTCTCTTATTAAATTTGCTATACTTTTAAAGAATGATGGAACACAAAACAGAGAGAGGCTAAAAGAATTCCAGTTCTATATTTTCCATGTTTAAGGAAGTTAAGGAACTGGTAACTATTGGAGGTGTTTAATATAAATTTTAACACTTTGTTACAAATTTCAAAATATTAGGATCCAGGAGCTCCCTGGCTCAGCAAGTTAAGAACCTGACTAGTATCCATAAGGATATGGGTTCGATCCCTGGCCTTGCTGGGTAGGTTAAGTATCCAGTGTGGCCATGGGCTGTGATGTAGGTCGCAGATGCAGCTTGGATTTGAACCCTAGCCTAGGGATCTTCCACATGCCACAATAGGGGAAAAAGAGATGTTTAAAAACCAAGAAAAAAATTTTTTTAATATCCAGAGAAGAATATGAATTCTTTGCAAACCTCAGTTAAACAAGACTTTTCCATTAACCAGAATATTTTAGCCTACATCATTCTGGGGAAATGGCGATTTATCATACCATTAGGAAATTTAGATTCTAAATATAATGAGATGTTTAATTTGGGGGAAACATGATATATGAAATAATCTTAGAATCAGATGTATTAAAAAATATATGTTTCTCAAATGCTTTTCTTGCTGAAATCAATATTTTTTCTAGAAAAACATGGATTGATTTTTGTTTTTACAATTGGCAGAGAATTACTTTCCTTTTTTGTAACTTATCTAGGCAAAGGTAAATATCTATCTTTTGATTCCTTCCTTCAAATTCATTCCTTGAACATCTTTTCACAGCATTCTCTTCAAACCCAGATATTTAAACTACAGAGGTGACTAGTGACCTTCCTATGACTCAAATTAAAAGCCTCAGTCATTTCAGCCATGTTACATAATTATCTACTGCTTGTCACTCTTCTCTCCCTTAACTTCTTCACACACTTAGTTGTCTCCTACACTCAGTCACAGAGAACAAAGAAGACATTTGTAAATCAAAGGATAGCTATATAATTAGTCCATGGATACAAAAATAAAAAGAATGAACAGGGAGGAGGCAATTGGTAGTCAGGTCAAAGATGAAGAGTGGAAAAACGGGAGGATGGGAGAAGAAGCAAAAAATATGCAAAAGATAAAATGAATGGAGGAGAGAATTGTTCAAGTTCCCACAGAAACTTTGTTAATGATGGCTAGTGTTTCTCCTCCATTAACCATTTGAGGGAGAGCCTTTGTTAAGTCAACTTGAAGCCTCAAATCACTTCATGCTCTGTAATATGTTTAGCAGGTGCTTAATAATATGCTTGACTGTTAAGTCTTTGACTATTACTACTCTTTGACTGACCGCCCCCCCAAAAAAGTGCTTTTCTTTACAAATCCAGATATAGTTGTTTATACAGGTGAAATGCATTAAGCATATGTTATTGTGTCTTGAGACGTACAATCGATTTTCAAGGAAGACTATTACATTTGCTGCTTGTGTATTTGTAGACTTTGTTCTGGTTATATCATGGCACATGCATACAAGTGAGAAAACCGCGGTGGTTATTTCCCAGAGTTAATCTATATTTTGTTAAATGTATTGGAGTATAAGGGTTTTTTAAATGTAAACATGTTCTCAATCTGTTTTTAATTTTCTGCTATTTACTTTTACAAGATGCAGTATTGTAGAATGTGGTACCCCTCATTTCTAAAATGGCATAAAACCTCTTAGGCAATAATTAAGTCAGGTCCTATAGAAAATTCATTTTTGTCCAGTTGTCTGGTAATACAAGTTTATGACCACAATTTAACCTCAAAGAAATCAAAACAAATGTATGAGTGCTCAAGTCAAAAAACTTTCTCGTGCAAGTTATTTTCAATTTTCAAATATACCACATTACGTATGCCCTTTTAAATTCTCACCCTGGTCCTTCTGTGTAGAATATTCCACTTCACAACTAGTCAATCTGGTGAACTCCTGTACACCCTTCAAAATAGTTCAAGAGTTCCTCTCTAATGAAGCTTTCTATCACTCCACCTTACATTCCAGTAGACAGAAAATATTTAACTTTTGTGATTCTACTGTAGCCAATAACACTGCCACCATGGCAGCTATGATTTATTGACCTTATTTTTTGTGTCTTCTTTACCTTTACATACTTTAGGCATCTTTTTTTTTTTTCAGGTTGTACTTTTTTTTTTTTTTTATTTCCCCAATACAATTTTTTTTTTCCATTGTACAGCATGGCGATCCAGTTACACATACATGTATACATTCTTTTTTCTCACATTATCATGCTCTATCTTAAGGGACTAGACATGGTTCCCAGTGCTACACAGCAGGATCTCATTGATAATCCATTCCAAAGGCAATAGTTTGCATCTAGTAACCCCAAGCTCCCAACCCATCCCACTCCCTCAGGTCATGCATTTTTTTTTTAAGTAGACAAGAGGCTGATCTGATACTGTCCTCTCATTGGTTACCTTAACAAGGATTTATCAAGATCAAAGCACTAGTAAAATGTATTCCTGACAAATTCAACTTTAAATGGGAAATAAGAGTCTCTCAAACAGAAAAATGAGAGTGTCAGAAATCCACCCTCCAACTAAAGCTCTAGCCAGACTCCTATGCACACAGAGCTCATAGTTGCAAGCCCCTCCTTACTTGGAAATGAAGAAACTCTAACCCTGAAAATGATTAAGGTGGGGCTCTTTTATTGTGTACGCAGTTTAGTTCGAAAAAGATGGCTTGATAAAAACATCTTTTTTAGAATTCCGACTTTAAGAAACAAAAAGCTCTTTTAGGAGGTTCTTGCATTTCTCTTCCTGCAGCTTTGAATGTAAATATTCTACCTGGTCTCCAGACACTTTGTGTGAGTGTGTAGTTGTTTGTGCTTTGAGAACTTGGTCTGTAGCATTCAAAAGGTACACATTTGGTGTACATTTGGCAATTTGCCAGTCAGTCAAAAAGACTGTGAAGCTGAGCAGTCTCTTTTCTGACTATGCCAACTCTCAGGGGCGTTTTGCCATCTTAACCACTGTGTCAGCTTTTGCAAAGAAGACCGGTAGTTTCTTAAACTATTTTGGGGAGTAAACTTTCTGGATCTTGTTTAGGCAGAATCCTTCACACTCTCTTGTGGGGAAGCCTCTTGCATTTTTTGGTTTGAGTCACCATTAAGATAGATCTACTAATGGCCAGATGCTGGATCCTTTAAATTGGAAAAACTCTTAAGATGGTAAATTTTTGGAAAGCTTTCATTACCAATAACTGCTTTATTGGTATTTGTGGGGGAAAAAAGCAAATTAAAAGGTGGAAAAATATACATAAAGGTAAATCTAAGAACCCCTTTAATTTAAAACAAACAAAAAAAGGAATATGGGAAGGCTTATTTGTGGTCTCTGCTTCCCCTCAATGGGTCATACAGAGGCTCATAAAAACTTTATTATTATTTATTTTTTTCTATTATTCAAATGAATTTCTCACATCTGTAGTTATATAATGATCATCACAATCCAATTTTACAGGATTTCCATCCCATAACCCAAGCACATCCCCCCAGCCCCCAAACTGTCTCTTCTGGAGACCATAAGTTTTTCAATGTTTGTGAGTCAGCATCTGTTCTGCAAAGAAGTTCCATCTGTCCTTTTTTCAGATTCCACATGTCAGTGAAAGCATTTGATGTTGGTGTCTCATTGTATGGCTGACTTCACTTAGCATGATAATTTCTAGGTCCATCCATGTTGCTTAAAATGCTGGCATTTCGTTCCTTTTCATGGCTGAGTAATATTCCATTGTGTATATGTACAACATCTTCTTGATCCACTCCTCTGTCGATGGACATTTAGGTTGTTTCCATGTCTTGGCTATTGTAAATAGTGCTGCAATGAATATTGGAGTACATGTGTCTTTGCAAGTCGTGGTTTTCTCTGGATAGATGCCCAGGAGTGGGATTGCTGGATCGAATGGTAGTTCTACGTTTAGATTTCTAAGGTACTGACATACTGTTTTCCACAGTGGTTGCACCAATTTACAATCCCACCAACAGTGTACTAGAGTTCCTTTTTCTCCACACCCTCTCCAGCACTTCTTGTTTGTAGACTTTTGGATGATGGCCATTCTGGCTGGGGTAAGGTGGTACCTCATCGTGGTTTTGATTTGAATTTCTCTAATCATGGGTGATGTTGAACATCTTTTCATGTGTGTTTTGGCCATCTGTATGTCTTCTTTGGAGAACTGTCTGTTTAGATCTTCTGCCCATTTTTGGATGGGGTTGTTTGTTTTTTTGGTATGGAACTGAAGAAGGTGTTTATAAATGTTGGAGGTTAATCCCTTGTCCGTTGATTCACTTGCAAAGATTTTCTCCCATTCTGTGGGTTGTCTTTTTGTTTAGGGTTTCCTTTGCTGTGCAGAAACTTTTCAGTTTGAGTAGGTCCCATTTGTTTCTTTTCGTTTTTATTGTCATTACTCTAAGAGGTGGATCTGAGAAGATGTTGCTGTCCTTTATGTCAGAGAGTGTTTGGCCTATGTTTTGCTCTAAGAGTTTGATAGTGTCTGGGCTTATGTCTAGGTCTTTAATCCATTTGGAGTGTATTTTTGTGTCTGGTGTTAGGGAGTGTTCTCATTTCATTCTTTTCCATGTGGCTGTCCAGTTTTCCCAGCACCACTTCTTGAACAAGCTGTCCTTTCTCCATTGTATATTCTTGCCTCCTTTGTCATAGATGAGTTGGCTGTAGGTGTGTGGGTTGAATTCTGGGCTTTCTATCCTGTTCCACTGATCTATATGTCTGTCTTTGCACCAGTACCATACAGTTTTGATGATTGTTGCTTTGTAGTAGAGTCTGAAGTCCGGGAGCCTGATTCCTCCAGCTCCATTTTTCTTTTTCAGGATGTCTTTGGCTATTCTGGGTCTTTTGTGCTTCCAACTTTAAAATATTTTGTTCAAGTTCTGTGAAGAATGTCCTTGGTAATTTGATAGGGATTGCAATGAATCTGTATATTGCCTTAGGTAGTATAGCCATTTTGATAACATTAACTCTTCCAATCCATGAGCATGGTATATCTTTCCATCTATTTGTGTCATCTTTGATTGCTTTCATCAGTGTCTTATAGTTTTCAGAGTACAGGTCTTTTGTCTATTTAGGTAGGTTTACTCCTAGGTATTTTATTCTTTTGGATGTGATGGTAAATGGGATTGCTTCCCTAATTTCTTTTTCTGCTCCTTCATTGTTAGTGTATAGAAATGCTGTTGATTTCTGTGTATTGATTTTGTATCCTGCGACTTTGCCAAATTCGTGGATGAGCTCTAAGTGTTTTCTGGTAGAGTCTTTAGGATTCTCTAGGTATGGTATCATGTCATCTGCAAAGAGTGATAGTTTTACTTCTTCCTTTCCAATTTGGATTCCTTTTATTTTTCTTACTTCTCTGATTGCTGTGGCTAGGACTTCCAAAACTATGTTGAAGAGTAGTGGCGAGAGTGGACATCCTTGTCTTGTTCCTGATCTCAGCAGGAATTCTTTAAGCTTTTTACCATTGAGAATGATGTTCGCTCTGGGTTTGTCATATATGGTCTTTATCATGTTGAGGTAGGTTCCTGCTATGCCCACTTTCTGAAGGGTTTTTATCAGAAATGGGTGTTGGATTTTGTCAAAGGCTTTTTCCGCATCTATTGAGAGGATCATATGGTTTTTGTTCTTCAGTTTGTTAATGTGGTGTATCACACTGATGAATTTGAGGATATTGAAGAACCCTTGCATCCCTGGGATAAATCCCACTTGATCATGATGTACAATCGTTTTAATGTACTGTTGGACGCAGTTTGCTAGTATTTTGTTGAAGATTTTTGCATCGATGTTCATCAGTGAAATTGGCCTGGAGTTTTCTTTTTTTGTGTTATCTTTGCTTTTGGTATAGGGTGATGGTGGCCTCACAGAATGAGTTTGGGAGCACCCGAGCACCCCTTCCTCTGCAATTTCTTAAAATAGTTTCAGAAGGAGAGGTGTTAGCTCTTCTCGAAATGTTTGATAGAATTCGCCTGTGAAGCCATCTGGTCCTGGACTTTTGTTTGTTGGAAGTTTTTTAATCACAGTTTCAATTTTACTTCTTGTGATTGGTCCATTCATCTTTTCTGTTTCATCTTGGTTTAGTCTTGGAAGATCGTACTTTTGTAAGAATTTGTCCATTTCTTATAAGTTTTCTGTTTTATTGGCATATAGTTGCATATAGTAGTCTCTTATGATCCTTTGAATTTCTGTGATGTCCGTTGTTACTTCTCCTTTTTCATTTCTAATTTTATTGATTTGAGTCCTCTCTCTTTTTTTTTCTTTTTAAGTCTGGCTAAGGGTTTATCAATTTTGTTGATCTTTTCAAAGAACCAGCTTTTCATTTCATTGATCTTTTCTATGGTTTTCTTTGTTTCTATTTCTTTGATTTCTGCTCTGATCTTTATGATTTCTTTCCTTCTACTAACTTTAGGTCTTGTCTGTTCTTCTCTCTCTAGCTGCTTTAGCTATAAAGTTAGCTTGTTTATTTGATCTTTTTCTTGTTTCCTGAGGTGGGCTTGTATTGCTATAAACTTCCCTCTTAGAACGGCTTTTGGTGCATCCCATAGGTTTTGGAGTGTCATATCTTTGTTGTCATTTGCTTCTAGGTATTTTTTAATTTCCTGTTTGATTTCTTCAGTGATCCATTGGTTGTTTAGTAGCATGTTATTTAGTCTCCACATGTTTGTGGTTTTTTTTGCCGATTTCTTCTTGTTTTTGATTTCCAGTCATAGAGTGTTGTGGTCAGAAAAGATGCTTGATGTGATTTCAAATTTCTTAAAGTTACCGAGGTTGGATTTGTAGCCCAGGATGTGATCAATCTTAGAGAATGTTGCATGTGCACTTGAGAAGAATGTGTATTCTGCTGCTTTTGGATGGAATGTCCTATAAATATCTGTTAAGTCCATCTGGTTTAATGCTTCATTCGGGGCCTGTGTTTCCTTATTGGTTTTCTGTCTGGTTGATCTGTCCATTGCTGTAAGTGGGATGTTAAAGTCCCCCACTATTATTGTGTTATTGTTGATTTGACCTTTTAAGGTTGTAAGCAGTTGCCTTATATAATGTGGTGAACCTATGTTGGGTCCATCGATATTTAAAATTGTTGTATCTTCTTCTTGGATTGATCCTTTGATCATTATGTAATGACCTTCTTTCTCCCTTAAAATATACTTCATTTTAAAGTCTATTTTGTCTGATATGAGTATTGCTACTCCAGCTTTCTTTTGATCCCCATTTGCATGAAATATTTTCTTCCATCCTCTCACTTTCAATTTGTATGTATCCCTAGAAGTGATGTATGTCTGTTGAAGTCAGCATATATATGGGTGTTGAAGACAGCATATATATTGGTCTTGTTTTTGTATCCATTCAGCCAGTCTATATCTTTTGGTTGGGGCATTTAGCCCATTAACATTTAAGGTAATTATTGATATGTATGTTCTTATTGTGATTTTATTAATTGCTTTGGATTTGTTTTTCTTGCTCTTTTTTCTTTCCTTCTTCTCTGTTCTTTTCTGCCTAGAGAAGTTCCTTTAGTATTTGTTGTAAGGCTGGTTTAGTGTTGCTGAATTCTCTCAGCTTTTGCTTATCTGTGAAGGTTTTGATTTCTCCTTCAAATCTGAATGAGAGCCTTGCTGGGGAAAGGAATCTTGGTTGGAGGTTTTTTCCTTTCATCACGTTAAATATAACATGCCAGTCCCTTCTGGCCTGCAGAGTTTCAGCTGAAAAATCTGCCCATAACTTTATTTGGGTTCCCTTGTATGTTATTTGTTTCTTTTCTCTAGCTGCTTTCAATATTTTCTCTTTAATTTTGGTCAGTTTGATTAATATGTGTCTCGGGATGTTCCTCCTTGGGTTTAGTTTATATGGTACTCGTTGTGCTTCCTGGATTTGAGTGAGTGGTTCCTTTCCCATGTTAGGGGAAGTTTTCGGCTGTTATCTCTTGGAATATTTTTTCTGTCCCCTTCTCTCTCTCTTCTCCTTCTGGCACCCCTATAATACAGACGTTGGTGCATTTAATGTTTTCCCAGAGTTCTCTGAGACTTTCTTCATTTGTTTTCAATCTTTTTTCTCTTTTCTGTTTTGCATCCATAATTTCCACTAATCTGTCCTCCACCTCGCTTATTCATTCTGCCTCCTGTGTTCTGCTGTTAGCTGCCTCTGGTGAATTTTTTATTTCAGTTATTGTATTTTGCATCTCTTCTTGTTTAAGTTTTATATCTTGTATCTCTTTGCTCAGTGTTTCCTATAAGTTATCCATCTTTGCCTCTGGTTTATTTCCAATGTCTTGCATCATCTTCAGCATCAACAATCTAAAGTCTTTTTCCTGGAGGCTGAGAATCTCCTGATCACTTAGCTGATTTTCTGGGGTTTTTCCTTTCTCCCTCATCTGAGTTATAGTTCTCTGTCTTTTCATTTTTATAGGTTTTTGGTGTGGTGACCTTTTTACAGATAATAGAGTTGTAGCCTCTCTTACTTCTGGTGTCTGCCCCCTTGTGGCTGAAGTTGGTATGGGGGGCTTGCTGTAGGCTTCCTGATGGGAGGGGCTGATGCCTGCCCCCTGGTAGGTGGAGCTGATTCTAATCCCTCTGGTGGGTGGGGCTTAGTCTCTGGATGGGATTAGAGGCAGCTGTGTGCCTGAGGGGTCTTTAGGGAGCCTGTTTACTGAGGGGTGGGGCTGTGATCCCAACATGGATTATTGTTTGCCCTGGGGCTTCTCAGAGCTGCCTGACAGGTGGGGCCAGGTTTTCCCAAAATGGCCACCTCCAGAGAAAGGCAGCTGCTGAATATTCCCGAGAGCTTTGCTTCCAATGTCCTTCCCTCACAAGCCACATTCACCCCTGCTTTCCCAGGATGTTCTCCAAGAACTGCAGTCAGGTTTGACCCAGATTCCTATGGAGACTTTGCTTTGCCCTGGGACCCAGTGCACGTGAAAGTCTGTGTGCGCCTTTTAAGAATGGGGTCTCTGTTTCCCCTAGTCCCATGGAGCTCCTGTGCACAAGCCCCCCTGGCCTTCAATGCCAGGTGCTCCAGGGGCTCTTTCTCCCAGTGCCAGATCCCCACACATGAGAGTTTGATGTGGGGCTCAGAACTCTCACTCCTATAGGTGAGTATTTGTGAACCAGTTAGTTTCCAGTCTGTGGGGCTTCCCATCCAGGAGGTATGGGGTTGTTTATATCGTGAAATAGCCCCTCCTACCTCTTGATGTGTCCTCCTCTTTGTCTTCTGGAGTTGGATATCTTTTTTAAGGTTTCCGGTCCATTTGGGTGACGATTGCTCAGCCTTTAGTTGTGATTTTTGTTGTTTTTAGGAGATAAGTTGAGCTCCAGTCCTTCTATTCTGCCATCTTAATCCCATTTCCCTTTAGGCATCTTATAGGCAGAGGATATATCTTATTATTTTATCCCCTACTTGTCACATAGTAAGTATGTAATAAGTGATCAATAAAAGCATGATTGCATGAATAAATTAATGTGAACACTGCTTTTCCTCAACTGTCTTTTTTTTTCTTTTTTCAGCTGCACCTGTGGCATATGTAAGTTCCCAAGCTAGAGGTTGTATAGGAGCTGCAGCTGCTTGCCTGCACCACAGCCACAGCAACATCGAACCCAAGTCACATCTGTGACCTATGCCACAGCTTGTGGCAACACTGGATCTATAACCCACTGAGCAACGCCATAGATGGAACGTGTATCCTTACAGACACTATGTTAAGTTCTTAATCCACTGAGTAACAACAGGAATTCCCTCAACTGTCTTAAAGTCTAATGGAAGAACATATACAAACATCAAAAATTGTAATAGCATATGTATCTGCAGTGGTTGACTTGCTTCTATTCTTGACTGTTACTTCTAGATAGGTCAAGGAGGAGCACATATGTTCAATATGAACATAAAGTATCTTTCTGTGTCCTTTGCAATTGTTTATATCACTCTTGCCATTTCCTATTGTTACTGTATCTATATTGTTGGTTTTATATATTCTCTAAACATTAACAGCTAAATAAAAATACATTTCTGAGTACAATATAAAATTGGTCAAACTATCCACACAGCAGTTACTTTCAGAGGAATAAGTTACTTGAGAAATATGTAAGAAGACACCCCTCTTCATATAAAGTATTTTTTTCCCATGACCTGTATTCTGTAGTTAACAAAGGTTGTAGATTAGAAAAATGTTTAATACAGTTGTGCTTTTAGCTGTTGACAAATTGTAAAAATATACTAAGTTAGAGGATACAAAAAATCAAATGGAAACTGGACCCAGTATTTAAAATTCTGGATGGTTCCCCAGACTTTAGTCCTTTTTTTTTTTTTCCTATTGGAGTAGGTCTTTATGAGATGGCTGAAGTAGATGGAGGAATGATGAAGATAATGAAGGGAAAAGGTTGAGGAAATCATCCTGGAACTCATGATATAAGTTTCAAGCAAAGATACTTTCTAAAGGAAATGAAATTGGTGATCTCAGTTTGCTCCCTAGCAACTATTGTAGCAGAGATGCAATTTGAGCGCATCAATGTGTTTCATATATTGAGACTCTTTCTGGAAATGTGTAATGAGCTCCTGTTGGGGTGGTTTTCTGTATGATGCTTCAGTGCTAGGGTATGCATTTGTCCAGATGTCTGCCTCATCCTGAGCTGCTCAACAAAATTTAAACATTTTGGAGATTAAAATATTTTGAGACTTTCCCTAAGCACTCTCCAAGGTACCAGGCTGATAACAAAGTGGAGCCCCCAAATCTTAACCACTGAAGCCTGCCTCACTTAGAGTACTCAGTTTGGCAAAAAATTAGGTGACATTTACACGGAATAACCATATAGTCCCCATGGCTCTTGATGAAATTATTTTTCAGAAGAAATTACGCAGTGTCATTTAATCAAAATGTAGCACATCGGTGTGAAATTGATGAGCTAGCACAAAGTCAATTGTGTTTGATGACTTATTTCCAATTAACTTAAGACCTATTCTAATTTTTGCTCCTTCTTAGCAGTTCACTTTAAAAAATCCATTCATAAAACTGAAATAAACACAGTGTGCTGAATTTAAAAATCTATCTTTATCTGTTTTCATTTCCATCTCTTTTTCAATCTCTTGCTTTCTTTTTTTTTTTTTTTTTTTTTTTTTTTTCCTGCTAAGGAGAGAGGAGAAGTAAAGAGGGACTGCCATCTACTGGTAAAATGGAAATATTCCTGAAATAGTTGAACAGCCCCAGAAATTAGCTTTGCCAAGGACATTCTGGGAGACAAAAGAAAGTCTTGTGATGCTTTAAGCTCTTTAAATAAAACTCTGGATGATATATTCATTCATCTATTCACTAATTTCAACAAAATTGAATTTAGGACTTCCAGTATTGCCAAGCACTGAGCTAAATCCATAGAACCCAGAGATGACTAAATCATGGCACCTGATAGAAAAACCATTTTATTTTCTTTGCTTCCTCTGTTCATGTACCATCAATAGTATATGAATCTGTTTTTGTAGCATGCACTTGAGTTAATGGATTGGGCCTCTGAGGATAATTTCTGGAAAATATTAAATATTTACAGACTATGCTGCCAGGAAAAAAAAAAAAAAAATCTCAGGAGGACTCCAGAAGCATACAAATCTCATAAATACCTATTTCTTCACTCATTTGAAATTCAGTCTACTTATTTTAATGTATTTAATAATCCCTTTAAATATTCCCATTTGCAAAGGAATGAAGAAAAGACAGAAAAGTTGAATGTGTCCCTTAATAGAAGGTGCAGAATAGGAACATTCAAAGTGGCATGGACACATGTACATATTGATTTCACAACATTATTTCTGATTAATATGTCCAGAATATTCAGCATACACCTGGGAAATTTTGGTAAGCTTGCCTTAATAGCCATGCTACTGAGTCAGGCAGTGAAGAGGCCTACAGTACATGTGATGACCATCAAAAACCAGTAAAAAGGATTTTTACACAAACTTTAGAAGTATTTCAGTTATACAGTTTAGAAGATTAGAAGTATTTCAGTTATACAGTTTTGATATTGTTCTATGAAATCTTGGTTCTCCCAATACATATCAACCTTAAAGATAATCAGAAATTGAAGATGATTCAAACACATTTATGGCTGAGCCCCCAACCCAATTTCATTATTGCAAATTCAAACTTTCTCCATCTCACAGATAATAACCATTGCAGTCCCCTTTGTCAACTAAAAGAACATGTATCTTTCATTTGCTTCTATAATCCTCATAGTGCTTGGCCCATTATAGGCCCCCAATACATGTAAAGAACTGAGTGAGTAGCTTTGGGATATGGGTGCGAGTGTGTGTGTGTGCGTGTGTGTGTGTGTGATTAGAGAGGCTTCCACCAGTGATATGTCAATGCTCTGCTTTACTATTTCAAAAGTTTTAATTTCATTCTTTAAAAAAAATTATGGCGAAATAATTTTTTACTTACAAAAGAGTTGCAGAGATAACAGAGTTCTCTTAAACCCTTCATTCAGCTTCTCCTTAATGTTAAGATATCGCATAACCAACACATAATTATAAAAGTGAGGATTTAACACCACCATGATACCAGTGGTTAATTTATTGGGGGTTTACTTTAGATTTCCCAAGGGTTTTCACTGATGTCCATTTTTTGTTCCAGGAGAGCACATTGGGTTTAGTGGTTATGTGTCTAGTCCCCTCCAAACTGTGACATTCCTTAATCTTTCCTTATCTTTCATGACCTTGACACTTCAGAAAAATACTGGTCAAGAGCTTTGTAAAATGCCCTTCACTTTAGGTTTGTCTGATGTTTTTCCTCTTTTTTTTTTCTTTTTTGTCTTTTTAGGGTTGCACCCGTGGCATATGGATGTTCCCAGGGGGTTAAGCCAGATCCTTAACCCACTGACAGAGGCCAGGGATCGAGCCTGCATCCTCATGGACACTAGTCAGATTCGTTTTCACTGAGTCACAACGGGAACTCCCTGTGTGATGTTTTCTCATGATTACACTGGTGTTACAGATTTCTGGATATAATACCACAAAGGAGAAGTGCACTTCTGATCACATCATACCGGGGGTACCTGATAACTATATATATCATTACTTGTGACATTAACTTCAATCACTTGATGCAGGTGGTATCTCCAGGTTTCTCCACTGTAAGCTCTACCTCCTAGAAGAAGAAAATATCAAAGAAGATGTGCCTCTTTCCCCAGGCTCAGGTCACTTTCTCACATCAAATACTGATCAGTACTCAGCTGCAGACTCAAGGGGACACCCTTTTCCATATCTCTAGATTTCTGTCTTTCTGTCCTCACCTCTCCTCTCCTGTGTGCTGCCCTATAAATTTCTCTCTGCATTCTCAACTCTGGTTTCTCAACATGGGAAAACTGAGGCTCTGTTTGTGTTCCCTCTCCCTGACTGCACCCTAGAGATTCTCTTAAGGCAGTAAGTTGGATCAATAGTATGGTTGACCTCATTTGCTTTCCCTCTCTCAGACGCTGATGGTTCAATTTCTAAAACACCATTGACTCTTATACTTTGTCCTACTTTTTATTTGTTTAAGGCATGAGGGTATATCAAGGCCTTTATTCCATGTGGCCAGAGGCTGATGCCTAACCCGATGTTGTAAATACCAGCTCTATGCTAATACCACAAAAAGTAAAATTTTAGTTCTGAACTCTCCCTTGAACTACAGAGACATCCACAATTGGATATGTGTATATTACGACTGACTCTCTTTGCTGCACAGCAGGAATGATCACAACCTTGTAAATAAGCTCTACTTCAATAAAACTTAAAAAAAGAACTCGGAAGACATCCGTTTCCCATTTTATGTTTCCTTAAATCCTTATTGACATTCTAAACCCAACTTATTCAAAACAGAATTCAACTTCTCCAAAGCATGAAGCACATTCTTGATTCACTCCACACACCCCCATCCATTTCTCTCCTGCTCACCCCCAGCCCCCTCCCTAGACGTTCAATTCAAATATCTGAGTTATCCTTGACCCCTCTCTTCCCCTACTGTCATATCCAATACATTAATAATTCCTATTATCCCATTTCAAAATGCATATAAAATACAACCTCTGTCTCTTTTTACATTACTTCCACTCTCAGAATCCCTCATCTGAACCATTGTAGAAACTTCTAATCTCTTTACTTCTACTCTTGCTTCTCCTCTTTCATTCATTATATATAGCAGCCAGAATATTTTTTTAAAAGTACATGATATCCTGTTACCTCTCTCATAAGACATTTTCAGTAACTTCTCATTGCAATTAGAAAACATTTCATGCACACTGCCATAACCCTCAAGGCCCTACTTGATCTAGCTACTGTCTTCATCTATACTCTCATTTTATACCCAGTATTCTAGGCCCAGAGTCTTCCTTGCTGTTCACAGAATACACCAAGCACCTTCCCATCCCAGAGCCTTTATGCTTTTCCCTTTTCTGGGATATTCTTTCCTTAGGCTCATGGTACGACTAGTTTTCTCCATCATTCCGGTTTGAGCTTTCTTCAGAAAGTATTTCATGACTACCCTATTTCAAGTTGACTTCCCACCTCCAATTACTTTCTTTCCCATCATAAGATTTTTTTCCATCGTAACACTTAAAATGACTTTTCATGATCTTGTTTACTCACTTCTGTGCTCATTTATCATATGTTGCCTAGACAAAAACCTCTATAGGAAAGAAGGCCAACTATGGTTTTGGACTACTGTTTCGCAGTGTACAACATGGTGTCTGATAGTTCTTTAAAATTTCTTGAATAATAAATCAATGGAGATGTAAAGACTTTTTACACAGAGAGGAGGGAAGCTAATGTCATGGTCCAGGCAAAATCTGACTTAGTGAGCAAGAATCTAGATGAAGAGTGGATCAAATTAGCTTATTACCTCCTTTTGTAAATAAAGTCATGTTGAAACACATCATGACCATTATATTATGTATTGTCTGTGGCTCCTGTGGAGTGGTTGAATCAGAGACCCTCTGGCTTAGAAAGCCTGAAATGTTTACCATCTATCCCCTTATAGAAAATGTTTGCCAACTTCTGATTTAAACATATGTGGAGATAATGGAGATAAAGCAGGAAAACAAGAATACTTAAGCCCCACTTTTGACCGCGCGTCTGTGTTCCATGACAATACACATGCAATTCATCTCTCTCCCACTTCATGGTCTGTTCCATACATTTTCCCCACCACCATCCCCCTAGGGCTAGAACAACCTTTTTTAATAGTGTACGTCCTATGTTTCTGAGCCCCTGACTATAAATCTTAAAAACTCCTTCTGTATTACTATAAAGGTATAGTCAGGATACGATGTATACACTTCTGTAGTTTGTCATGATATTCCAGAACTTTCACGTTACACGTCCTGGGTCCAACACTACCATCACTCATGCCATTTCTTTTGCATTTTGAAAATGTTGCCATTTCATGCAACTTATTAAAATGCATATTGTTTTTGCTAGAATTCTATTAAAATGTAATTTCAACCAGAAACAGTGATCCATCTTTCTAGGATCATTAGGTCCTTTTAAATGGGCATCCCATGCATTCAACCTTCCAGACCATGGTAATGTTAGCTAGGCCACTGGAAATGTAATATATATTACCAGAACTTTCCAAAGTTCTTAAAATCAATCCAAAGAAAATATTTCACTCAACTAGCAATGAGTGTTTGTGACAAAAAACAAAATCATCCCCTTTTTTCTGCCTTCCAGCATACTCATACTTGGAGGCAAGAGGCCATGGAAGACTTAATTTGCCTACCAAGGAAGCCTCAGATTTTCCCAGGGTCTTCTCACTTTGTCACCATGAGCTTTTAGAAATGGTGACCTGTCAACTTCATATGACCACATATCAAATACACAGTACTATTACCACCTAAACACAGACGATGTTACAGTGTGACTATTTTCTGCTCCAAGATGAAAAGTGAGTGAGAGACCACAAGGTCACAAAGGAAAAAGCTGAATTTAAGGAGGAGACTATTATGGGTCCATGCAACTTACTTCCCTGCCTTGTCCTACCTGCTTATATCCTTGAAGATGACTATAGAATTAAAAATCAGGCTATTGATATTAAGTGGAAATCTGTTACCACATACGACATTGGTCACTACAGGTGAAAATGGAGACATATTAAGACAATGTGAATGCTCTTTATGGGTGTCTGTCTTAGATATTTTGTGTCTGTGGATAAGCAGCCCACATGAAAATTTAAATGCCCTGGAAACCTGCAGCCTTACACTTTTAGCAAAACCAAAACAAAATAAAATGATATGCTTGCTTGCTTTCTGTAACTCCATCTTCCATTACTTAGTATGTCCTGCAGCAAAGATCTAGGAGTTCTTTCAAGTAAGTAGAATCAAAACCAAAATAAATCGAGACAAACCTAACAAAACAAAACCCTGAGAAAGTAATCTTTAAAGACCAAGTTATTTGCAGAATGCATTATTTAACATTCAAGCCTCTCATATCAGCATGGTAACATCTAAAAGGTATGCAATATAAAATTAATTATACTAAGGTACCAAAGAACCAAGTATATCAACTTTTCAAATGCTCCTCTGAATACCAGAGCAATATGTAAATTTACCATTAAAAAAATCAGCTTATATTGTTTTGATGTGTTAGACTTCTGTCAACCAGAAAATAATCTACTTTTCATGATTATTGACCTTATAGATTCATTTTTATTCCCAAATTTAAGAATATGGAAGGTAATTTTTATAAGTACTAAATACCAAGGATTTTAACTTCTTTTCTTTTTGCTAGTTAAATATCAATCAATACCAACATCTCACTGAAAAGGGGTAGAAAAAATCCAAATTATAAAAGTAGGAGTTCCTGTTGTGGCTAAGTGGTAACGAACCCAACTAGTATCTATGAGGATACGGGTTTGATACCTGGCCTCACTAGTGGGTTAAGGACCCAGCATTTCTGTGAGCTGTGGTGTAGGTCAAAGATGGGACTCAGATCCTGCCTTGCTCTGGCTATGGTGTAGGCTGGCAGCAGCAGTTCCAGTTTGACCCCTAGCCTGGGAACTTCCATATACCTCAAGAGAAGCCCTAAAAAGCAAAAAAAAAAAAAAAAAAAAATTATAAAAGTAATCATTTGGGGGCGGTCCTGTTGTAGATCAGCCAGTTAAAAACCCGACATAGTGTCTCTGAGGATTCAATCCCAGGTCCTGCTCAGTGGGTTAAGGATCTGGCATTGCCACAAGCTGTAGTGTAGGTCATAGATGAGGCTCAGATCCAGCATTGCTGTGACTGTGGCATAGGCCAGCAGCTGTGGCTCCGATTCAACCCCTAGCCCAAGAATTTCCATATCCTGCAGGTGCAGCTATAAAAAGGGAAAAAAATCATTCGGGCATAGGCAACGATACTCAATATTTTGTAATAACCTAAAAGGAAAAAGATCCTGAAAAAGAATAGATAGGTGTATAACTGAATCTGTGCTGTATGCCTGAAACTAAAAAAAAAAAAGAAGAAACATAATGTACAATAAAAGGATATTACAAAATTTTAAAAAGATACATTTGGATGTGTAAAGCAAAAATATTTATGATATGCCAATATCACAAAATAGTTTATTCATCTGTTCAAGCAAACAAGATACAACTTGAAATGTGGATAAGAGGATGGGAAATTGGCTTAGATGTTTTCCACTTTGTATAATTTTATTTACCTACTTTGCTGAATACCTACACATACTCTATTCTTTCCTTGACCAAAAATTCTCTCAACTTCTCAAAAAGAGCTTGGTATAAGAAAAACAATGCTTTTTATGTGGTCTTTATAAAAGTTTTTTTTTTCACATAAAAACAGCCTCACTTTTTCCCTGCAAAAGAGTTGAATAATAATCTAATGGTCTCCATGTGAAGTAGGCGATCTCCCCTTCTTCTCAAATTAGCCCATCGTTCATACACATTTCCACCTCCTGAGCCTTTGGTCCTGCCATTCTTTCCAGTGAAATGCCCTTCACTCATGCTCTCTTGTATCAGGGGACAATTCAACTAAAACTGGTATCATCAAAATATTAGGAATCTCAAGGCCTGTGGACTCAGTTAACTCCTCTACTAGCAATATTCCACATGTTTGGTATTCCTCGGGGTACTCTGCTCATCATGCCCACCTCCCCTTCTCTAAGTGATACTCATCATGCTCAATAGTAAATATTCATTACACTATATTATGTACTACATACCTTTCTAAATGCTGGTACTACCATGAGTTGTAAGAGGCTACAGTTAGTTTACTAGGTACTATTCTAAATGCTGGGACTTCAATAGAGTTGTCAAGTGACCACCAATTTAATTGGGGGTTCAGCTCCTATTATTATAATAATAATGAATCATAGAAAATATGGCATGTCAGGTGATTGTCCTAGAATGTAAAATGAGAATAAAGTTCAGAGGGAAAAAAGGCACTGTTCTCAGTAGGAGAAATCAGGAACCACATTTTGGAGTAAAAAACAAGTAAAGTAGGAAAGGATCTTTTTTTTTTTTTTTTTTTTTTTTTTTTGGTTTTTTGTCTTTGTAGGGCCACACCTGTGGCATATGGAGGTTCCCACGCTAGGGGTTTAATCAGAGCTACAGCTGCCGGCCTACACCGCAGACTCTGCAACACAGGATCTGAGCCAGTCTGCGACCTACAGCACAGCTCAGGGCAATACCAGATCCTCATGGATCCTAGTCGGGTTCATTCACTGCTGAGCCATGACAGGAACTCCAGGAAAGGATGATATTCTAAAAGAGAAAAAATAATTGTGGTGATATATGGACTGGTCACTGACACAGATAATTCACATGAGAAATACATGGGCAAAATGTAATGATATTACTGAAAAATCAATAGAATTGGTGAGTGACATTACATAGAGAGGAAGTTAGAGAGAGGCTAAGGCTAGAAAGGAATGAAATGTACACAGAGGAAAGTCAAGATCAGTTCCTACGTAGAAAAAAGTGCTGTTTTTTTCCATTGGCTACCTTTTTTATTTATTTTATTTATTTATTTGTCTTTTTTTTTTTTTTTTTTTTTTTTTTTTTAGGGCCATACCTGCGGCATACGGAAGTTCCCAGGCTAGGGGTCAAATTGGAGCTACAGCTGCTGGCCTACACCACAACCACAGCAACGCTGGATCTGAGTCGCATCTGCTACCTATACCAGAGCTCACAGCAGTGCAAGATCCCTTAACCCACTGATTGAGGGCAGGGATCAAATCCACAACCTCATGGTTCCTAGTCGGATTTGTTTCTGCTGCACCATGACAGGAACTCCTCCAGGCTACCTTTTTTAAAATCAAAGGCACAAAATTCTTAACAAAGAATTATTTAATAGGATCATTATACATGATATTAGATAAAAGTACAGAGGGCTGTGAGACCTTATAGTGGAAGGAATTAATCTGGTAAGACATTCTGAGAAAGATTCCCTGACAAATTAAAACAATCTTTCATGTGAAACTTGAAGGATGAGTAGGAATGAGCTAGGCTAGGAAGGGGGGTTGTGAGAGAGAGAGAGAGAGGTGCATGAGATACCTTACATGGAGGAGACAGGATGTGCGAGAGCCACAAAGGCAAAAGAACTTAAGTGTATTTCAGGAACAGAGAATACTAGCGCGGATGGAGCAAAGTGAGGAAGAGAGAGATGCGTGAAAGATGAGGATGGAGAAAGAAGCAGAAACCGTATTTTCTAAATCTTATAGAACTTATGTTTACCTACAGAGCAACGGAATGCTATTAAAGGCTTTTAACAAGGTGTTTCACACTCTGGTAAAAGTGTGGGTAGTGAAATGGAGAAAGACATGGTAAGAAATAAGAAAACCAGTGAGGAGGCTATTTGCCTAAGTGCAGGAAGTTGATCGTGGGGGATTACAGTTGCAGCAAGAGAAGCTGAGAGAAGTGAACACAGTCGAGACAAATTTTGCACATGTGGGAAGGAGAACTGACAGGATTTGAATTGAATATAAAGGAGTAAAGCAGAGGGAATGTCAAGGATGACTCCCAGGTTTCTGAAAAGAACTCAGTGGACTTTTTATTATCTAAATGGGTGTTGAGATCAATTTAGATTTAAGGGTCAATGCTTAAGTAAATGGAGCCTAGGTAAACATAAAAGCTCTTACGCAGCAAAGGAAACCATAGACAAAACAAAAAGACAATGTATGGAATGGAAAAAAAGTATTTGCAAATGATGCAATCGACAAGGAATTGATTTCCAAAATATATAAATAGCTCAATATCAAAAAACAAACAACCAATAGAAAAAATGGGCAGAAAAAGTGCTCAAAATTTTTAGTTTAGAGAAAGGGAAATCAAAACTGCAATAAGGTATCATCTCACACCAGTCAGAATAGCCATCATCAAAGATTCTATAAATAATAAATGCTGGAGAGAGTGGAGAAAAGAGGGTTGGTGGGAATGGAAATCAGTACAACCACCATGGAAAACAGTATAGGGATTCCTTAAAAAACTAAAAATAGAGTTACCATATGGCCCAGCAATCAACTACTGAGCATATATCTGGAAAATATGAAAATGCTAATTCAAAAAGATATATTCCCCAATGTTCATAGCAGCACTGTTTACAATAGCCAAGACATGGAAGCATCCTAAATGTCCATCAACAGATGAATGAATAAAGATGTGTAGTACACACACACACACACACGTACACAATGGAATATAACTCAGCCATAAGCATGAATAAAATGCCATTTGCAGCAACATGGATAGACCTAGAATTATCATATTAAGTGAAGTAAATCAGACAAAGACAAATATCATATGATATCACTTATATGTGGAATCTAAAAAAAGGATACAAATGAACTTGTTTACAAAACAGAGATAGAGTCACAGTCATAGAAAACAAACTTTTAGTTACCAAAGGGGAAACGGAGGAGGGATAAATTAAGAGTTGTGATTAACACATACACACTACTACATATAAAATAGATAAACAAGAAGAAGGTACTTGCAGCACAGGGAGCTATATTCATTATCTGGTAATAACCCATAATGAAAAAGAAAAAGAGAAAGAAAAATCATACACATACACACACACACACATACACACGCATGTATGATTCACTTTTCTGTACACATGAAACTAACACAACATTATAAATCAACCTTACTTCAATTTTTAAAAATCTCTAATGGTCAATGCTTGACTGAATGAAGCATATTTGAGGGGAGATTTTTGATAAGTAACATTACATAAAAATCGTTTTCATTTACAGTTTTTATATTAGGTGAACATGAACTGTAGCTTCTCTATTCACTTTATCCAAAGTGAACCTGGAAGCTTAGAGACTATGTACATTTTATTCATTTAATTAAAATTCTGATGAGAAGAAATTATCTTTTCAAGAGAAGATCAGCTAATTTATCTAATGACAGTATTAAGTAAGTACTATTCATTTAAACACAAGTAAGAACTGTCCAAGGTCAAATTTCCTCCTTTACAGAAAGGCATAATATTTAGCAGGCTAACATGCCATCCCTCCCAACCACTTTGTACTTTTCCTTTTTTTTTTTTCCCCACACAAGTAGCAGTGTGTCTTTTTTTTTTTTAAATGATTACCTGTGAATCAAAAAAGATATGTAGTTAAGAAGAATACATTTAACAGACACCTCCTCCTCTCAAAAGATTAAATCTTCAAGAAGTAAATGAACTGTTGGACTAAAGTTATCTTAGAGATAATTAGCTTTTCTCCAATGAATGAGTTCTTTCCATATCTGAATATGTTGTGTCAAACTTTGCTTGAACTCTTCTAATAACAGAGAATCTATACTTCAAGGAAATGATTTTATACAATCATCCAATCATGCAATTATTTCTTTATTTATTCCTTCATTTGTTCTACATATAGTATATTAACAAAGCACTATGGTAGATGCTAGACAGGGAGAAGTGGATAAAAAGATGAATCGGGTATAGGTACTTGCTCTTCCAGCAGCTTAAAGCCTTGTGGATGTGAAAGAAAATTGCAATAATATGAGGAAAAAATAAGAGCAAAGAAAGTACATAAAGAAAACATAACGTAATTTGAGAGATGGAAAGTCCATTTTTAGTGGGTAAATGACTTAAGGCTTGTAGTGAATATTGTACTTTACCTACTCAGAATACAAAGTTTTTATCTCCATTATGAAGCAGCCGTGAAGTTGATAACTTGCAAGCTCTGGGGTGGGCAGTGGGGTGGGGGGGGGGGGGTTGTGAGCTAGCTTAATGTAGAAGTAGGGCCTTGGTGACCTAATTTAAACAGGATTTTTCTGGCCACACAAGTGAGAAGATGACCTAAGGTAATTCCGTGTGAAGCCAAGGATGTTTATTGAATTGGGTGGTCACAGGTAGGGTGGGGGAGGTGTTTTCCTTCTTGCTTTTGCTCTGTGTGATGTGGAATGCAAATAAGAGGCTTTGAATTGCCACAACATTGTGTAACCATGAAGAAAAACAAAATGAGAAGGAAAACAACATGGCGGGATGGCTTTGGGATCTGATAAAACTACTCTTGAAGCCTTCACTTTATCTTAGTTTTTCACTGGCATGAGCCTTTATTTCCTTTCTTAATCATAACAATTTGAGTGGTTCTTTGTTCTTACTCTTCTAAATGCTAAAATAGAGGAATTAGGGAGTTCCCATTGTGGCACAGTGGTTAACAAATCCAACTAGGAACCATGAGGTTGCGGGTTCAATCCCTGGCCTTGCTCAGTGGGTTAAGGATCCGGCGTTGCCGTGAGCTGTGGTGTAGGTTGCAGACACGGCTCAGATCCTGCATTGCTGTGGCTCTGGCGTAGGTTGGTGGGTACAGCTCCAATTAGACCCCTAGCCTGGGAACCTCCATATGCCGCAGGAGCGGCCCAAAGAAATAGCAAAAAGACAAAAAAAAAAAAAAGGTTTAAGCATCTGAGCTAGAATTTGAAAAATGTTTAAGAAGCCTAAAAACGTGAAAGGAAACAATCCAGGCAGAAGGAAGAAACACTTAGGAAATCAGGGAATGTCTGTGGCTAAATGTAACTAAATTTGACTATAATAAAGACTGAAGAGGATACAGTGTGAAAGTGATAGTTAAGGTTCTAGAGGAAATGAGTGCCTGGCTCAGGATGGCATTCTAGATCCCAGTGGTTTCCAATTATTAATAATCATACACCTTTATCAGAAAAATATCTCACCCCCCACTTTGATATTTGTTCACTTATTTATAAAATACAGATTCTTTATTACTATGGTAATACAAATAAAGCTTTAACATTGTTCTTCCCATATCCTAGTGCATCATCTTGTGCTTTTGCTCAAATGTGCTCCAGCTTCTTTGGAATGTATTGCAAGATAATGACAAGCCACAGCAAAACTTTTAAATAAAGCATAATGTGATAACTGTATATTAGAAAGATCTATCTGAGAGAAACTTCTACAATTAATTTAAATAGATGGGATATAGGCAATTGATTGTGGGGGTTTGGGAATAAGCCATTAATCCAAGAATAATTAATTTGTGTAGAAGCAGAGGAAAAGAGGAGGTGAATCTCATAGCTCTCGTGTAGGTTGAACTAGTTAAAAACATACGTTAAATATCAACCCAAGGCCAGTCAGTCACTTGGTAGGAATGCAGTGCATTATACTAGTTCCTTTTTTATTTCTCTAGAATTGACCATACTTAGCAAGGGAAATAAAACTGGACTCAACATTAATCAGGCCAATTTTGTTTCTGTATCCATTAATACTTTGTGAATAAGCACCATATATACAAATGTGCATGTATGTATATAGGATCTAGCTTAGGCTGGACTTTGGAAAATTGGATAAAGTGTAAAGAAAAAAGAATAGGAAAATCATGGATCATCAAAAGAGCCTACTTGAAATGGTCCAGACTGAGTAGGGAGGCATTGGAGAATGTGATCTCTTTTTGAATAAAAGATGCTATCAGGTGATTAGAGACATCGACCTACCGAAACCACATAAAAGCGCCATTCTGTGCAGTGTAAGCAGGAGCATTTGAGGAGTAGTTCTGTCGGACCTGACAAAGTCACAGTTTGTTGATTCACAACGTTTCCTTGCCTTTGTCAACAAAATGCTATTTCCAGAGAAATCAGATTGAGCACAAAACTGAAAATGTTTTGACTACATTACTAAATGTAAACTGAAATTCAAACAGCACACGTAAGTGCTAGGTGGGAAATAAACTAGCATAATAATAAATTTTGTGACATGCCATGAAGTACTTGTTTCCTACTAATAGAACAAACTGTGCTAGGTACTTAAAGAAATGCCAATGACCTAATCTCAGAAAATATTATATATTCTAGTATTTGTCACTCTAGATTATGAAAATTTCATTTGCTAAGCATTCAATACTTGGCTTTATTTTTACCGTTGTTCTTTACATTAACATATTATTATGCTTTAAGAAATTAAAAAAACATGCTCTTAGTAATATTCACCGATGCGAAACAGTTATTTTTCACGACTTTTCGATGAGTTTATGGTTCACTTCCTTTCCTCATGTATTAGCTATTTCCACATATATAAACAAACATTAGATTTTTATAAAAACATGCTGTACATACTTGAAATGTATAAATGCTTTGAACTTTACATTTTTGACAGATATTGCAAAAATGTTCAATATTGAAGTAATTGTGCAACTCATTAAACATGGATTTTTTTTTTTTTTTTTTTTTTTTTTTTGTGGCTGTACCCAGGCCAGGTATCAAATCCATGGCACAGAAGTGACCCAAGCTGCTGCAGTGGCAATGCTGGGCCCTCAACCCACTGAGCCTCAAGGGAAATCCCAAGGAGATTTTAAAAAATACTATCAAACTGTTGAACTGATTGGAAACTAGAAAAAGATTATCTTATTATTATGATTCAGAACTATATGTATTTTTTTTTCTTTATAGGGTTGCATCTGTGGCATATGGAAGTTTCTGGGCTAGGGTTTGAATCAGAACTGTAGCTATAGTCCAACACCACAGCCACAGCAAGGCCGGATCAAAGCTGCACCTGTAGGAGTTCCCGTCGTGGCTCAGTGGTTAACGAATCTGACTAGGAACCATGAGATTGTGGGTTCGATCCCTGGCCTTGCTCAGAGGGTTAAGGATCCGGCATTGCCGTGAGCTGTGGTATAAGTCGCTGACGCGGCTCGGATCCCATGTTGCTGTGCCTCTGGCGTAGGCCGCTGGCTACAGCTCCGATTAGACCCCTACCCTGGGAACCTCCATATGCCGTGGGAGCGGCCCAAGAAAAGGCAAAAAAGACAAAAACAAAACAAAACACTGCACCTGTAACCTACACCACAGCTTGCAGCAATGCCAAATCCATAACCCACTGAGCAAAGCCAGGAATTTGACCTGAATTTAGTGTTCATCTTCATGAACACTATGTTGGGTTCTTAACTGGTTGAGCCATAATGGGAACTCCTGGAACTATATTTTTAACGTACAGCTTCCAGACAGAAAAGAAGGGGAATTTTAGCATGATATAAAACAAGCAGAGCGTGTACACTGCTAAACCCATTCATGTAGAAATCTCCCCATCGCCTTCTTCCAAGTCCTGCAAAGCACACATCCATCACAAAGCAACTCTGAGCAATTACTCTTCAAATGTCATCGGCACGTGGAAAAGATTCCTTTTAAAAATTTAATGCTTGCTTAAATCTTAATATTTATGGCTTATAGATGTTTAATTTTTATTTTTTGAGGTAGATACATTTGCAGTTTTTAATTAAAGTATAGTTGATTTATGACGTTATACCAATTTCTACTGTAAAAATAAAACAAACAAAACCTAACCAAAAAAAAAAAAAAAAAACCTAAACAAATGCACAAGCAAAAGGAGTTCCCCTGTGGCGCAGCAGGCACGTTAAGGACCCAGGGTTGTTACTGCAGTGGCTCATGTTGCTGCTGTGGTGTGGCTTCAATCCCTGGCCTGGGAATTTTCACATACCACAGATGTGGCTAACCCCGTCCCACTCCCACCCCCCAAAAAAACCCAAAAAACAAAAATTAAAAACCCAACATATGTTATCGAACATTGTCATTAAAAATGTTAAGTTACAGTTGGCCCTTGAACAGCACTGGGGTTAGAGGCAATGACTCTGCACAATCAAAAATCCTCGTGTCACAGTAAGCCTTCCCTACACCTGCTTCCTCCACATCCAAGGGTTCAACCAACCACTCCAGTATAGTATTTCCTGTTGAAAAAACCCGCATGTAAGTGTAAACATTCAGTTCAAACCCATGTTGTTCAAGGGTCGACTGTACTTTGATTCCCTTGGGGGGGACAAACAAGTGCTTTGTTAATCACTAGCCAGAAATTTATTTCCCTCAAATATCAGCCTCCTGGAATATATGCCTCCTACTTTCCAAAGACGATGCTAAAAGTTCCCAAGAAGTATGATGTCAAAGAAACCACATTTATGTATATTCATAATTCTTTTTTTTTAAGGGCCACATCTGTGGCATATGGAAGTTCCCAGGCTAGTGGTTGAATTGAAGCTGTACTGGCCTGCCACGGCCACAGCCACAGCTGTGCCAGATCTGAACCACATCAGATCCAAGCCGCATATGCAACCTACACCACAGCTCATGGCAACCCTGGATCCTTAACCCACTGAGAAAGGCCAGGGATCGAACCCACATCCTCATGGTTACTAGTCAGGTTCATTACTGCTAAGCCACAACAGGAACTCCCATATATTCATAATTCTTGGCTAAGACTCTGCTCACAAATTCTTTTTACTCTCTTCTCCCTCCAAAAATAAAAATAAATAAATAACCTTTTCAATTCTCACTCAAATCCTAGACAGAATCATCTCTGCAAAGTCATTCCATTTCTCCTTTTCTCTTAGTGCTACCATAGACCTGTGTCTGGCCTTTGCAAGAGGAGGACTTCTCCAGCAGAACACATACTTGGCATTAATGCTCCAGATGCAAAGGACAGAAGAAGAACCTTCCACTAAAAAATGATCTCTTTACCTCCCACAAAATTCTAGATCATGTTTGTTGGCTACATTGTTTGCCTTTCAGGCATCACATCAAAGCTTTGTACATACTCACACACACAATTATATTTTTATATATAGTCACTTTATTATGTGTGTGGTCATAATACATATTTTATAACTGAGTTATGAAAACATAGAGAGGTGAAAAACTAACCCAAGTGCACACAGTTGAGAACTGTGTACCATTTGAATTTAGAACAAAAAGGTGAGGATATGAGATAACACAACCGTTGATGCAGAGATGTGGCTATTTCTGTTTACCTGTACTATCTTAGCAAAGTCATTTACAATAAAATCATAACTAGAAATCTGTGGGGAGCTTCATATTTATGTAAATTTTTCTATAGAAACGACAAAAGCTTACTGAACATCCAAATTAATGATATGAAATAGCTCATACTTACCATATTTATATTTTATTATCTCAGAAAGATAATATAAGCAGGAAAGATTACATAGGCATGTCCCTTATAGAAGTACAATCACATACCTTGACCAATTATGTTCAATATACTTTGGAAGAATCTTTGCATGTATTATCTCATTTAATTCTCAAAAAGAGATAAGTAACAATATTTCTATTTTTAGGTTGAAAAAATGGAGGATCAGGTAATTTAAACTACTTTTCCAGAGTCACTTAGTTTTATGTAGTGCTATTGAAATTCAGTTTTCACTCCAAAGCCCATGATTTTTCTTCTGTACTAAACTCCTGTACTTTTCCTTTCTGCTATAAATTGTGTTTCCTTAAGTTTTTCCTTAAATGTCCCTCAAGTTCCACACCATTACTTGTAAATTAAAAGAGAAAGAGACAGTTATTCACTTGTAAGAATAATAGCATCCACTTTTCATTAAGATAGGTATTGTATTACGACCTAATTTATTCCCTACATCCACCTACATCAACCTCATGAAGTAGATATTGTTGTGCCTACATTACAGACAACGGAATTGAATCTTAAAAGACTTGAGGAACAAGATCTCACAAGTAGCAAGAAACAGAACAAGATTTTGATCATAGGGGAGTTCCCGTCGTGGCACAGTGGAAATGAATCTGACTAGTAACCATGAGGATGCAGGTTCGATCCCTGGCCTTGCTCAGTGGGTTAAAGATCCAGCGTTGCCATGAGCTGTGGTGTAGGTCACAGATGCTGCTCGGATCTGGTGTGGCTCTGGCGTAGGCTGGCAGCTACAGCACTGATTGGACCCCTAGCCTGGGAACATCCATATGCAGCCCTTAAATAACAACAACAACAACAACAAAAGACCAAAAAAAAAAAAAAGAATTTGATCATAAATGCAACTATTTTATCCTAATGACCATACTTTCAGCCATTATTTTAAAGTTGGTAGATCTAGAGATGTTTGGAATAAAAATTTACTTTATGGAAATCATATTAAAATTCTGCCAATTCTCTGGTACAAAAATTAAGGAAGCATTAAAAATAAAGTTAATAATAGGGAGAACTCAGTGCAAGACAAGAGAAGCTATGTGAGAGCGCTCTATAATTTCTGCTGTCTTTCTAGAGACCTAAAACTGCTCTAAAGCAATCTTTAAAAAATAGTTAGCAATCTAAATAAAAAATAGTCCAATCAAATGTTGATGGACATTTAGGTTGTTTCCATGTCTTGGCTATTGTGAACAGACAGAACACTGTTAACCAGCTATAATGGAAAAAACAAAAATCATTCTTAAAAAAATAAATAAAGCCTAGTAATTTTTTACAGTGCATTAGATTTTGGATCCCTTAACATCATCAGATGAAGGCCTGTAGTATCGAGCTATTGATAAGACCTGAAACGTCCTAAGCACAGTTCTGTAAACTGTAAGGATTCAGGTTATCATAACCACAAACAGGTGATTTGCCTCCGAACAAAAGACAACTGGTTTGGGAAGGAGTAGAAAGGTGCTTTAAAAAATATTATCTGGACAAAATCTACCATAAGAGAGCCATTTTTATTATCAGTGATGTTGAATATCTTTTTCTTTTCACAATGCCTGTCTGTTCCCTTAAGCCCTGTGCCCGGCAAGAGTTCTTGATACCTTGTCGAGAACCCTGGCTATTGATTCTGCCACAGGATGGTGCCACTGGACTTGTTTCCACATGTCTTTTGTGTAGCCCTGACAACAAATTTGATTTCCAACTGAGAAATACAGATCATACAAATGTTAATAATACTGCTAAATTCTATACCGTAGTCATAGCCTTCACATTAAATTTTCAGTCAAAAACCTGTAAATTGATACATATATCCACTTCTAAAAAGTAATTTATACTCTGGTTCATTGTTAACAATTTTTATTAATGCCAAGTAAATTACTTAATCCTCATTCAAAAACACTTCATTATTAAATCTTTTTAAATTACATTACCACGTATATTCTCTATGCTCTAGAAGTATTAACTCTTGTGTCTCACAAAGGAATGGACAGTCTTAGAGGACCATATAGGTGCTGTTCAGTCCAGTAAAAATATCACTAGCCTCTTCTTCCTGACATCTTTACAGATACTGTCTGTACACGGAATGCTGCTAGTTTATGTGCTTCTTAGCTGAATTTATTCCAAAGCACAAATAGAAGCATTTGTATTCTGCTCCTTCTACACTTGGTATTTTAAAAGATACCCTATCAGTTTATCTTACATTTTCATGAGCTATGGTCTAGAGTCTAAACATAACCTATTCAGATCTTGCAAGGTATTCAAAATGTAAAGAAACCAGAAAAATAAACCTTACATGACACAATAACTGGAGGATACATTGATTTTAAAATGGATAAAATTAGATCTGTATTGTTGTAGTAGGAAATTCAATGCAGTGGTAGTGGGAGGGAGAGATCAGAGTAATATACATTTTTTTTGTTGTTGTTGTTGTTGTTGTTGTTGCTATTTCTTGGGCCGCTCCCGCGGCATATGGAGGTTCCCAGGCTAGGGGTTGAATCGGAGCTGTAGCCACCGGCCTACGCCAGAGCCACAGCAACGCAGGATCCGAGCCGCGTCTGCAACCTACACCACAGCTCACGGCAACGCCGGATCGTCAACCCACTGAGCAAGGGCAGGGATCGAACCCGCAACCTCATGGTTCCTAGTCGGATTCGTTAACCACTGCACCACGACGGGAACTCCCACATTTTTTAATGTATTTTTAAAGGCAGGAAAATAATTATTTAAGCAATTGACTGAAGAACTCTGTTACTCCTTATATAGAATAAGCACTGCAAAACATTAATAATAAAACAATTAGATATCCCACATGTCACACAACATGCAAGAATCCAAGGATGCATAGGTAATTTTCAAAAATGAACAATGGCATGGGAATTCCCCATTGTGGCTCAGCGGAACTGAGCCTGACTAGTATCCATGAGGGTGCAAGTTCTATCCCTGGCCTCACTCAGTGGGTTAAGGATCCAGCATTTCAGTGAGCTGTGGTGTAGGTCATACACATGGCTTGGATTCCGTGTTGCTGTGGCTGTGGTGTAGGCCTGCAGCTGTAGCTCAGGTTTGACCCCTAGCCAGCGAACTTCCATATGCCACAGGTGCAGCCCTAAAAAGCCAAAAAAATAAAAAATAAAGGCCGAAATAGCCTTTTAAGATTTAGTGATTCAGACTATATTGACCCAGAGAGACTGTTGTAAGTTCTGAGTTTAAAAAAAGTAATGGGTGGGGGGATGTGCTTGGGCTGTGGGATAGAAATCCTGTGAAATCAGATTGTTATGATCATTATACAACTACCGATGTGATAAATTCATTTGAGCAATAAAGAAAAAATAAAATGCAGCCCAATAAATAAATAAATAAAGTAATAGAATATGATGGAAGAGAGTATGAAAAAAAGGCTGTGTATATATATGACTGGGTCACTATGCTGTACAGCAGAAAGTGATACAACATTGTAAATCAACTGTAATAAAAACAAAAACAAAAACAAAAAACTAATGTAGCCCTGCTCCTCATGGAGCTCATATTTCATTTAGGAAGATATGCAATAGCAACTAATGTTCAGAGCTTGTAAGAAGCATAAGCAAGAACAAAATAGACTCTATGTTAGAAAATGAGGAGTGTGGATCAGGGTGAGTGGGCAGAGAAAGTCTCTCTGCAGAAGTGACATTCAAGCTCAGAAGTAACAGGATAAGAAGAATAGGCACAAGATAGTTCTGGGAAGAGAGTACAGCGAGTGCAAATGCCCTAAGCTGAGCAAAGAATTTTGCCATAAAAAGAATTTGCATCTAAGAGTGTAAGTGGGAGAGGGAGAAAGTGGCACGAGATGAGACGGAATAGTGAACAGGTTCCAGATACACATGATCTTATAGCCAATAAAAGGTGTTGGGACTGTATTCTAAATGCAATAAGCATATATCCAGACAAAACTTTCCTTTAAAAAGACACATGCACCCACATGTTCACTGCAACACTATTCACAATAGCCAAGACATGGAAACAACCCATTGACAGATGATTAGATTAGGAAGATGTGGTATATATACACAATGGAATACTACTCAGCCATAAAAAAAGAATGAAATAATGCCATTTGCAGCACTCATTACTTGAGTGAGGTAATTCAGAAAGAGAAAGACAAATACCATATGATGTCACTTATATCTGGAATCTAATATACAGCCCAAATGAACCTTTCCACAGAAAAGAAAATCATGTACTTGGAGAATAGACTTGGGGTTGCCAAGGCAGTGGGGGAGGGAGTGGGGTGGATGGGGTGCTTGGGGTTAATAGATGCAGACTATTGCCTTTGGAATGGATTAGCAATGAGAACCTGCTGTATAGCACTGGGAACTATGTCTAGTCACTTAGGATGGAGCATGATAATGTGAGAAAAAAGAACATATGCATGTATGTGTAACTGGGTCACCTTGCCGTACAGTAGAAAATTGACAGAACACTGTAAACCAGCTATAATGGAAAAAATTAAAATCATTATATAAAAAAATAAACACAATAAGAACCATGAATGTTTTTAAGGTAGTTGAATAATATAACTGTTTTTTCAAAGCAGTATCAATATTTTTTAAAAAGTTTTGTCAAAGTATGGTTGATTTACAATGTTGCGATAGTTTCTACTGTACAAGAAAGTGATTCAGGAGTTCCTGCTGTGGCACAGTGAGTTAAGAATCTGACTGAAGCTGCTCAGGTCGTGCAGGTTTGATCCCCCACCTAGGGCAGAGAGTTATAAAGGATCCAGCATTGCTACAGGTGTGGTGTAGGTCACAGCTGTGGCTCAGATTCAGTCCCTGGCCTGGGAACTTCCATATGGTGCAGGTGAAACCATTAAAAAAAAAAAAGTGATTCAGTTATACACACATCCATTGTTTTTCAGATTCTCTTCCCATATAGATTATCACAAAACACTGGATAGGGTTCCCTTTGCTATATGGCAGTTTCCTATTGGCCAATCATTCCATATACCACAGTGTGCATATGCCAATCCCAAATCCCCAGTCCATCCCTTCCCCACTTGCATTGATGGGAGGTTTCCAGTTGACCATTGGCTCCCAGAAAAAAAAAAAAAATGCTATAGATTTCTGAACTCTGCATGAGCTATTGTATCTTTCCAATTCTGAAATTAATTTTAGTTCCCCTTGGCCATGAGGGAAAGCCAAAGAAAGGCTGTTCTGGAGCAGAGGCCAGGTTAGTGAGGAAAGCATCAATAGGTCCTCACACTTCTTCCACCTCTTTTCAAGTACAGCACTTTTCAACTATTTGACCAAGGACTTAATAAAAAGAACAGCATGTGTGAAGTTTCACCAAAATAGTTCTAAATGTAGACAATATAATTATTTATACTATGATAAAACAAAACCATGAGTTGGTGCTTAGTCATTCATCATGATTTCCCTTTTTGTTTCATAAGAAAAACAAATTCAGAATGGGAAATTACACCAAGCAGTAGGCACTTAACAGGCATGTATGTTCATAAGGCAAAGTAACTTCATGTGTGGGACTGAGGGTTCTCATCCTCAGAACGATCTAAGTCCCCTGGATTGAAAGGAAAAGATCTTCTCTATTTAACACATAACAGTGGCTGTCTGAGAAGCCTTGCTTTCATTTAACTTCAAATTTGAGTAAATAAGCAAAAAAGGAAACAAGTAGTAGTTGAAGATAATGATAATGACCTCTATGGAAATAGAGAAACGAGAGTGATTAGGGTGATGGGTGGCTATACCAACTGAACACATATGGAAGTTATGGCCGAAGTGCATCCTCTCTTACTTCCATGAGAGACCGTGTGGCCTGTGCTCCTTTAACCACAGTTTCCAGGCCACGGTTGCTCTCACTGTAGCTTATGACACGGGGAGGAAAGGAAATATCTCACCCCATTCCACACTCACAAGATCTCCCTTCCAGATCACACATGCTTGAATTCTGTAAGGTCAAAACACCTTTCCTCCCTCCAAAAACTATTGGTACTAAGTTCACTAAATGCCTCATATTCCTGCTTCCTACCACAGCTTCCATGTCACGTCTATGTGAGGGATGGGCCATTGTGGCAGTGACACCGTGGAGAAACAAGCTCTTGAAGCTATCTCATGAGTCTATGTTTTTCAGTATGTCTGTTCCCTCACCTGCTATCACATTCACACTTCTTTTCCATCGAAGACAATTCCATCGGGCTTTCTGGAACACTCCCTGTAAAACCAGCCAATCCCTACCACCTGACCAGCTTCCCTAAATACTGCTTTAACTGAAAATGTATGACTACTGAGAAACCTTCTACAGCTCTCCCAAGCAGAAATTATTTAACATTCTAGAAAAAATAGCCAATAATAATAGCAAACATGTATTGTGTACTTCCTATGCACAGCACTGTACCTATATGGTACATGAATGTATTTCATGAATGCATTTCATAAACTTATTTATTTATTACAACAATCCTGTAAGGTGAGTATTTTGTCCATATATGAGACACATGAAATTGAGGCATAGACACATTAAGTAACTTTAATCAAGGGCACTGAAGTGTAGAGAGATGAAGCCAGCAATGGAATCTAGGCAGGCTGAATCCAGAGCTGGGACTGTTAGGCGACATTCTCTTCTTACTGCTTAGAAGTGGGGCTTGAGTTCTCATTGTTGCCTTGCTCAACAGATGTTCTTCCATTCACTTTTAAAAACTCCTGTTCTTTGTTGTTTTCATCTACCAACAGCCTGTCCAATTCATCTCATTCACTTAAGATTTTGGTACCCAGCTCAAGGTATTTCTTTCCTCTTCTGTACCTGCCATCATCTCAGAAAAATCCAGTGTCCGCATGGACAATCTATCTAACATCATACTTCAATGGTTCCCTGACTTCCTCATTGTTAATGGTATGTTTCACATCGTCTCCACCAATTCCCTCTAACTTATCATTTTAAAATGTCCACTTCTGGAGATCCTTTTGTAGCTCAGCCATAACGAACCCAGCCAGTACCCATGAGGACACGGGTTTGATCCCTGGTCTGAGTAGGTTAAGGATCTGGTGTTGCGGTGTGCTGTGGTGTAGGTCGCAGGTGTATCTCAGATCCCTTCTTGCTGTGGCTGTGGTGTAGGCCAGCAGCTGCAGCTCCAGTTTGACCTCTAGCCTGGGAACTTCCATATGTCAGGTGTGGCCCTAAAAAGACCAAAAAAAAAAAAAAAGAAAAAAAAGTCCAATTCCAAAATTACAAGCATTTGACTCTCTTATGAAGATTCCTATTTGCCTATTCATGAGCCCTAACTCTCACTCTTCTTCAATCTCTGAGCTTTCAGCTCCATTGATCTCTTCACTTCTTCCAAAATATCAAACTCCTTATACGTTCAACTGATTATACAACCTTTTACTTCAATCATTATGGCACCAATGTACTAACCTCCCTTGTCCATGTGCTCTTTTAAAGCCTCCAAAAAGAAAAACCCAAATCCAGAATCTGACAATGTTTGTCACCTTTGTGTCTATATTCAGATAGATAAGCACTCATAAATGGATTGCTATTATCATAAATCCAATCAACAACCTCACCTACACACAACCTTAATATAATTCTCTAACCATCTTAATCTAATTTCTACAACAAATATTTCAAAACTCCTATATTATTTACAAACTGTGGTACCCTGTCTATACTCTTCACTCTCAGCAGGTGATTGTGTTGTACTGAAATGATTAGAGCCAACAGACAGGAATTCCCTCAATGTTCTGCTGCCAAATCTCTCATGAACTTGCATGTGTACCAATTTCTCCTGCCTTCCTGATGATACAAAAAAATACACATTTCTCATCTTTTTGAAGGCTGGTCCCTCTGAGTCCCAGTTCCTCCCATGTTCTTCAGAATCTATGCTAACATTTAATGCTTTCACTTTCAGAGTATTTTTTTTAAACTAGGAACCACAGACAGGAATATATGCATTACATTGAAAACCAATATATTCACATTACACATATGATATGTACTTATGTTAATATATACACTATGCGTAAGCATCATGTATAAATATACAAAGTATCTCTTTTTGTGGTTTGTAGTTGACAATTTTCATAAAAAAACAAAATTTTATAAGATTACCTTACTCTGCAGGATGCACTGATATTTTTTCTTCTTTCCCTTTTCCTTTTTTAATTGATGCCAGTCACCACTCACTAAATTAGTGCATGAACACACTAATGAGTCATAACCTGCAGTTTGAACCACTGAATTACTCTATTCCTCTGTCACTTTATCTTGAAATTCTTTCATCGAAAAAAAAATTTTAATATGGTAACCAAGGGGGAAGGGGGGATGAGTGGGATGGGCTGGGTGGGAGTTTGGGGTTAGTAGATGCAAACTATTATATATGCAATGGATAAGCAATGAGGTCCTACTGTTGAGCACAGGGAATTCTATCCAATCTCTTAGGATAGACCTGATGGAAGATAATGTAAGAAAAAGAATGTATATATGTGTGTGTGACAGGGTCACTTTGCTGTACAGTAGAAATTCGCACAAAATTGTAAACCAACTCTATTTAATTTAAAAAAATAATAACAACTGCAAAAATTAAAAACCTTTTGCCTCCAGTGTTCTTTTAACTCATAGTCTTTGCACATTGAGACTTAGAAAAGTTCTTCGGTTCCTACTTTTTTGTCCCATTAATTTCTCAGACCAATTTAATCTGCCTTGAACCCCCACTACTCCATGAAAACCACTTTGCTTAGGTTCCAGTTAGCTCTTTATAACTGCATTCAATGGACACGTTTCTGCCTTCACATTACTCTGTATCTCATTTAATTATTGATGACTCCCTCCTTGCTTTCATGACACCACATTCCATTGGTTTTGCTCCCTTCTTTTCAGCCTCTTTTCACCGCCTCCTCCATCAGACTCTCAAGTATTAGAGGTCATCTCTCCATTTCACCCTTCTCTCTCAGCATCTCCTTCTCACTTTAACTCTTGCTCCAGTTCACGTGTTCATTGGTGGAATTACCATTAGGATTTAGGAGAGAAGAGAGATGTGCTGTGTGTAGACTAGAGGATACCAGCTATGAAATGTCTTTCTATCCCTGGAGAATATGGGAATATTTGTAACAATTCAGAATCCAAAACTTCTCCTGAATCACTTCTAGGCATATGCAGTTTCAGAACAGAGAAATACTGCTTTTTACATTCTGTGCTCATGAAGGGTTTTAGCACATTTAGGATTGACTGTATAATTTTTGGCATATCAAAGAATTTCAAGATTTCCTCTGCATTTCCTATTTAGTTAAATTCAAGGTTTCTTTTTCTCCCTATAGGACTGATGCATCCGCAGAAGTTAACAGCTTCTCTTGGAAGTCAGTTGGAAGCCTTTGAATGTTGCATGCTCAATATCTGAGGGATGGATTTTCACAATGTATGAATCATCACACCAACCATTCCTAGCTTTGAAATCCTGTGACCTTTCCCAAGACATTTGGCAATTCCTCCTATTTTTAATTGCATTGCCTGAAGTGTGACCAGAAATCCTTTTGAAATGTCTTAATGACAAAATAAAACTTAGCTTTATCTTCTTGTGTATTTTTGCTCAAACTAGGTACGGTAAATCTCTCGGTTGATATTTTAAAAATGTGCAGATACTGCTCTAGCCAAAAATATTTGAGCAATTTGTAATAAATTTTTCATCTGACAGATCTATGTTGTGCTCTTCTGACCCCAATACTTTTCATTTCAATGTTACATCCCAATGTAATATTGTTTATGAATTTGGGGCTATAATTATGGTTCCAAATTAAATTAAAATTCAATCCTCTATTTGGTTGCCATTTCACAAATAACCTTGCTGAGCGAACAGATAAATATATATTTATAACATACTCAAGTTCACAGGCAGGGTGGATCACATGGCAACTTATTGCTTTACCAAGTTTTTTCATTGAGGTTGCAAATTTAACACAGGTTATACAATTTACCTCAATTTCAAAATGTTAAAATGTGGAGACAATGCATCTCTGAATTAAATAAAAATGCCTTCACTAAAATCTATTTTTTAAATTACTAAAATTTCAAAGAATCAGTAAACATTTTGAACAACTGCTTGCTTAAGATATGTAACAAAATAATTTTATTTCATATACATTACTTATGCATATGTGTAATTAAAACTTTTATATATAGCTTCAAGCTACAAACATACATATATTAGTTAATAAATGTTGACATTTCATTGAAGCATTTTGTTTCTCCTGTAATTTCATCATTCTGATTATTCTTTCTGCCCCCAGGCTGCCTTTCTGTTTGGTTTTAAAATGACTAAAGTAATTCCTTTAAAGGATCAAATCTATGCCATTTCTTCTCTGAGAATCATAACCAAACAAATCATATTTGTATACTTCACTATTATATTAATAATTAAATACATACAAAAACAATAAACTATAAAACTTTTATTAGAGTAACTAAGACTATTATTATTACTGTATAAGCATTTGGTTTCTATGGTTTAGTTGTTATGAGGACAAGAAATTCTAAAATTACAGTCACATGTCCTAACTAAATACTTCAGACTTAGAGGAAGAAAGGAGCCAAATTATCAAGCCATTTCTTAAAAAGGGTTAACTAAGTTTTATATTTGGATTGTTTTACTCAGTAGTGAGAATGCACTTGGTGAAAAACATTTACATTAGATTCAAGTTCTGTTAATGAAGTTAACTAAAATAAAAAAAAAAAAACTACTCCTATCCCTGACTGGACTAATTCATAAATATTAATTAAATTGAATATAGGAACAACATTTAAAATCAGCAAGAGAAGGGCAAATACCATATGATATCACTCACATGTGGAATCTAAAATATGGCACAGATGAATGTATCTACAAAACAGAAACAGGATCACAGACTTGGAGAACATGTGCTCGCCAAGGGGTAGGGGAGGGAGTGGGATGAACTCGGAGTTTGGATTTAATAGATGCAAACTATTACATTTAAAATGGAAAACAATAAGGTCCTATTGTATAGCATAGGGGACTATTTCCAATCCCTGGATGGAATGGAAAATATTTTTGAAAATAATGTGTATGTTTATATACATATATATATAAATATGACTGAATCACTTTGCTTATAGCAGAAATTAGTGCAACATTGTAAATCAACCATACTTTAATAAAAATTTTTTCCAAAAGAAATAGCCTTTAAAGGATATAAGTATAAGCCAAATGATTTCCAACTCTAGTAGTTTTATCTAATTGTAAAACATTCTCTTGATTCTTTCTTTTTTATTTATTTATTTTGTCTTTTTAGGGCCATACCCGTGACATATGGAGGTTCCCAGGCTAGGGGTAGAATCAGAGCTGTAGCTGCTGGCCTACACCACAGCCACAGAAATTTGGGATTCAAGCCGCATCTGTGACCTACATTGCAGCTCACAGCATTGCCAAATCCTTAGCCCACTGAGCAGGGCCAGAGATTGAAACTGCGTCTGCATGGCTGCTAGTCAGATTTGTTTCTGCTGAGCCACCACAGGAACTCCTCTCTTGATTCTGTTTATGGTTCAATATGGCCAGATGGGAAATAAAATCTCTACATCAAATGCAATGCCTTTACCAGGACAGAACAAAAAAGGGTCAGTCATTCTGAAGGAGTCTCCCAAAATAAAGTTGAAAATGTTTAGGTCATAGAGCTTTTTCCTAAAAAAAGTAATCAAATTTGGTCCTTACAATGGCCAAATAATTTCCCCAATTACATAATTTCCAGAAAGGGTTGTGTTAATGTACTGACTGGATTGCCAAAGGGTAAAGACAGCTTTAAAAAATGCAACCTGTAGAATCAATTGACTCAAAGCTTGGCTGTGATTAACCACCTAGATGATACTAATTTCCTTTTGGCAAAAACAATACCAAGTAAGAAATTAAAGTCACAAGCTACTGAGTCAGATAGTCTGGTTTAAATGGTACCTTTCCAACTATTAATTGTAGGATCTTGACTAAGTTACTTAAACTCTGTCCCTTAGTTACTTCTGTAAAGGAGGGAAATAATCAATACAACCTACCTTGTAAGGTTATTTGTATGAGTAAATGATTTAATACATGTAGAAAACCTAGAATAGAAGCTGGAAAATAGTAATTGTTTGATAAATATTGGTTACTAATATTATAAATGTAATGTGAATATCTTGTTTTCTAAACTTGTTGTTAAACTTCTCCAGGGCAGGGACCAAGGATTAATTTTATTTCACTTCCAGTACCAGCATGCAATTGATATTCAGTGGATACCTGCCAAATAATGATACAAAAATGCATAATGTTGGGGTTCTCTTGTGGCACAGCACATTGGGGATCTGGCAGTGTCCTTGCAGCTGCTGGGGTGGTTGCCATGGCGTGGGTTTGAGCCCTGGCCCAGGAACTTTCACATGCTGTAGGCATGGCCAGAAATGCATAATGTTATATTTTAGAAGCATATTATAGTACTAACTATAATTCAGAAGCAAATGACAAAGATTCCTTGTAAACCCTTCAGAATAAATTATCTCAAAGCAAATACCTATAGGTAAATCACATATACCTATTTCTTCAAAAGTCTGCCATTAGATATGTTTAGGAAGATATGATTTTCACAGAAGATCATGCAGCCAGCTCTAAATAGAAAGATTCAAGATCAGCATTTCCCAAATGATGCTTATTATGTTTTATGTATTTTGGGTGATTATTGTCTGTAAGATTTTTTAATTTTATAATTTAATTTATATGATATATTTGATATAAGCATATTCTGGATCATCTGAAAACCATCTTAAACCTAAGAACAGCTTATAAATTCAGTACCCAGTTGGTGTCTATGATAATGATATAACAAGGAAGAGCTTTTGATTATTGAGTCTAATGAGAAAGTGACCATTTATATATAACTAATGAGTTGTGTCAAGTGAAGGCCGACTCTATCGGTGTATTGACTGGACAAGGTATTCAAAGTAAGTCAACATAACAAAATTAGAGATGGAGTTCCCATTGTGGTGCAGTAGAAATGAATCCGACTAGGAACCATGAGGTTGCCGGTTCGACCCCTGGCCTCGCTCAGTGGGTTAAGGATCTGGCATGGCCGTGAGCTGTGGCGTAGTCGCATATGTGGCTCGGATCTGGCGTTGCTCTGGCTCTGGCGTAGGCCGGCAGCAACAGCTCTGATTAGACCTCTAGCCTGGGAACATCCATATGCCACGGGTGCGGCCTTAAAAATACAAAAAAAGGGAGTTCCCGTCGTGGTGCAGTGGTTAATGAATCCAACTAGGAACCATGAGGTTGCAGGTTCGATCCCTGGCCTTGCTCAGTGGGTTAAGGATCCGGCATTGCCATTGAGCTGCGGTGTAGGTCGCAGATGCGGCTCAGATCCCGTGTTGCTGTGACTCTGGCTACAGCTCCGATTAGACCCCTAGCCTGGGAACCTCCATGGGCCCCGGAAACGGCCCAAGAAATGGCAAAAAGACAAAAAAAAAAAAAAAAAGACAAAAAAAAAGTTACGGTTGAGTCAGCATGTAGTCATTCCAACTAAAAGTAGTCCTTGATTAAAAGAGTCAGTACCATTTTCCTTTTTTGAAAAAAATTTGAGTGAGATTGCTTGACTTATGATGGGTTTATATCCTTATAAACCCATCCAAAGTTGAAAATATAAAAATCAAATATTCATTTAAAACACCTAATCTACTGAACATCATAGCTCAGACTAGACAGACTACCTCAAACTTTCTCAGGACACCCACCTAAGCCTGCAGCTGGGCAAAATCATCTAACATAAAGTCTATTTTTATAATTACGGGATTGACATCTCATGTAATTTACTGAAGACTATCCTGAAAGTGGAAAACAGAATGGCCATATGGGTACAGAAGAGTTGTGAGTGTGAGGGTGGTTTACCCTGACAACTGGATTGCTGACTGGGAGCTGTGGTTCGCTGCTGCTGCCCAGTGTCACTAGAGAATCTTACCACATATTGCTGGCCCAGGAAAAGATCAAAATTTAACTTTGAAATACAGGAGTTCCCTTCGTGGCTCAGTGGTTAACGAATCCAACTAGGAACCATGAGGTTGCGGGTTCAATCCCTGGCCTCACTCAGTGGGTTAAGGTTCCGGCATTGCCGTGAGCTGTGGTGTAGTTTGCAGACGCGGCTCGGATCCCTCGTTGCTGTGGCTCTGGCGTAGGCCAGTGGCTACAGCTCCAATTGGACTCCTAGCCTGGGAACCTCCATAGGCCGAGGGAGCGGCCCTAGGAAAAGCAAAAAAAAAAGACAAGAAAAAAAAAGAAATACAGTGTCTACTGAATGCATGTCCCTTTCAGGCCATCATAGAGTCAAAAAACGTAAGTCAAGAAATTGTAAGCCAGGGACCATCTGTACGTATAAATCTAGGAAATCTGAATAAGATGAATGGATGGTATCAATACTAATTTCCTCATCATGGTATTTGTGCTATAGTTTTATAAGCTATCGCCATGAGGAGAAACCAAGTAAGGATACATGGGAGTCTCCGTATTTTCACTGAGGTGGTGGGGGTGAGGTAGAAAAGGATCACTTTATTTCTTTAGCAAGCAAAGGCGGCCACAGAAAGCTAATGCTCTCCAAAAACCTGTGTGTCCCCTCTCAGGATTTTTTTTTTTATAGCTTTATGTGCATCTTCAACCATCACAAAAGAAAAATTTAGGAGTTCCCATCGTGGCGCAATGGTTAACGAATCTGACTAGGAACCATGAGGTTGCGGGTTTGGTCCCTGGCCTTGCTCAGTGGGTCAAGGATCCGGCGTTGCCGTGAGCTGTGGTGTAGGTTGCAGAAGCGGCTCGGATCCTGCGTTGCTGTGGCTCTGGTGTAGGCTGGTGGCTACAGCTCCGATTCGACCCCTAGCCTGGGAACCTCCATATGCAGCTGGAGCAGCCCAAGAAATGGCAAAAAGACAAAAAAAAAAGAAAGAAAAACTTAATCAATTTTTCTTAAAAACTTGCTCCATAGAGTCAAATATCATTCCTCTCCCTTTTTCGAGCAACTTCCTCTGCAAAATTTTAATGTATAACTTAGTCAATAAACATACACTAGCTATCCACACACTTACATAATGACAGTGTACTAGGCACATAGAAATGCAAATAAGACATCAGGGAAGATAATGATAGCCACTTTCTACCTGAAAGTGTCTTCAAATTAATTTCACAGTGCTATAAGATATACTGGAACTTTGTTAACTCCCTAAACTCCCAAATACCATAGAAGCTTATTCTAAATGCTTTAGATAGAGCCCCATAATATGAACTTTGGGTTCAGAATGCCTGGGTTTGAATGAAGTCTTCACGACCTACCAGTTGTAACGACTAGGCAAGTAAATTTACCTCATGCCTCATTTTCTTAATCTGAAAACTTGAGATAATTTTCTGTGAGAATTATTTAAGATAAAGATTGTGGATCAGAATGAGCAATGAATTGTTCCTGTTGTCATATGTAGTGGAGAATATAAAAGAACAAAACAGGAGTTCCCGTCGAGGCTCAGTGGTTAACGAATCTGACTAGGAACCATGAGGTTGAGGGTTCGATCCCTGGCTTTGCCCAGTGGGTTAAGGATCTGGCATTGCATGAGCTGTGGTGTAGGTTGCAGCTATGGCTCGGATCTGGCGTTTAGGTGCAGCCCTAAAAAGACAAAAGTCAAAAAAACAAACAAACAAAAACCTTGAATAATATGGGAAGGGGGGGTAAAGGTGCCCACCCTCTGCACTGTCAAAAATCTGGGTGTAACTTCTAGTCGACCCTCTGTATACATGGTCCCTGCACATCTCTTATTCCCTGTCTGTGGTTTCAACCAACCTCAGACTGTGCAGAACTGTAGCCTTCACTATTGCAAAATCCACCAAGGGATGTGCAAATTTCAAACCCATGTTGTTCAACTGCACTCTTAACTTCTGGAGTTGTAGTTTACATCATTGTTTTTCAGACACACTTATTTTTAATGATGAAAAAATGAAATACTATGAAGCAGATATTCAAAGTTTAGCCAATGAAAAATGTATTTCATGAGATTTTGCAAATGATAGTGCTACCAGTAAAAGATCAGTATTCACAAACAGAGAGAGTATTAACTTTAACACATTCGAAACAGAAATATCTCCATTTCTTTTTTTACTTTAGTATGACTAAATATTCCTTGAACTGGTCCCATTACAGACTGATATTCTTTAGGGTACCTGGCAGATGTTTTCTGCTTTCTCTTTTATTTATTTTTTTCCTTTTCTCTATATTAGTTCCCTTTTTTCCCACTTTCCAGATGATAGAATTATTTTTCCAGAGAAGTCATATGTGTGAATAAAATATGTATAATAGAGCCCAGCAATACTTCATAACATTTTTTATCTTCAAAATCCTTTGAAAATTATCATTACTCCTATTATTTTATAGGTTAGTAAAATGTGACTGCATTTTATTAAAAGAATCAAGTTACCTGTGCTGGTCACATTGTTTTTTAATTTCTACTTTCCAGTGGCAGGTACTATATAAAAGTTGCCATTTTACTTGTCATACCAAGTAGAGATGGAAAAAGCCTATTAGGCTCCTAGTCGGCTCAACTGCTGTATAAAATTACTCCCTAAGGTTTACTTTTTAATGCTTTTTCCAGACTGGTTTTGAATAACTGAAGTGTTCACACTTCCCATGGGAAGATATTCCATAGCATGATTTTACTATTAGAACATATTTCCTGAAACTATATTTATTTAAACTTTCTGTTCTTAAATTACAATTATTATCTTATTTTTCCCCAGTCCTCTAAACACATTCTGCTTCGATTGTTATGAATTCTTTATTCAATTATCTCATGACCACCTGAGTAGTTTATCGCTATTTCCCGTAAAATAATCCCTAATAATTCAGCTATTAAAGAAATGAAGAAAAGCATAAGCATATATTATTCAGAACCACATAGTTGATCAGCTATACAATTTTAGGATGATTCCTTAAATACTATCTATTAAGCTGACTCATTTTACAGACTTTAAGAAAAAAAAAAAGCTATGTTATAAATGTAGGAAAATATTGAATTAGAAATATTGTGAGGTCACAGAATGAAAAAATAAGAATTGGCTAACCCATATAGTAAACTAGCCCTGGATATTAGCGTAATCTTAAATTATCTGAAGGCAATTGTTCTATATATTTTCCCTAAGATTTAGCCAAGATATAAGTTTATACTTTCAGTCTTTGAAATTTTGTTGAATATGATATCATACATAAATGATTTTTAAAAATAAAAATAAATTATTTTGATAGGACTCGGGATAGAACAAATTATTCACTATTAATTCATGTAATAAACATTTGCTGAAGTAATTTTTTTTTTTTTTTTTTTTTTTGGCTTTTCAGGGCCACACCCACAGCATATGGAAGTTCCCAGGCTAGAGGTTGAATCAGAGCTACAGCTGCCAGCCTAGGCCACAGCCACAGCAACAGGGGATCCAAGCCTCGTCTGCAACCTACACCACAGCTCCTGGCAACGCCAGATCCTTAACCCACTGGGCAAGGCCAAGGATTGAACCCACATCCTCATGGATCCTAGTCGGGTTCATTCATCTCTGAGCCACGAAGGGAACTCCTACTGAGGGAATTTTAACTGGCAATGTATGCTTAGTTATAAGAAGCAAATTGCTGTCAATATGGATATCAAAATCTGTGAAACTTATAGAGAATCGCATACTATAATTATAGTAAAGCTGCTTAAAAACTGTGATGTACTTTCATATGAGTGCTTCTAAAAATTTACTCATGTTTTCATAAGACTTTGTGGTTCATAGCATATTTTCACAGAAATTTTTTCAACCGACACTGTACCAACCTATTTCTAGGTTAGAAAGCATGTGAACCAGAGAAGTAAACCAGCATCCCCAAGACTGTGCCTTTGGACTCAGTGTCACTTATGTCAAATCTTGGCTGTTCTCATTATTCTCTCGATTACTATATTGATAGCCAATTGCTTTTTATTATACTCTTTAATTTCATTTTTCTTATGTATTGATAGAAACTCACAAGTTATATAAATAATGTAACAAAACTTTAAAATTACCTTTGGGAAACTTAAACAGAAACAAAACAAAAATCAAAGGAGCATTTCCTTACTTTTCAGCAAATCAAATCTAATATGCATTTTACATTTAATAAGAGTGAAGTTTCTGTTTTCAAAAGCCCACGAATTGAATTAAATTTTAAGAGGACTGAATATCTTTTCTAAAACTCCTAAACCGGATAAAAACAAAGAGCCTCCTCCACTTCCTATAAGATTCTCTTCTGTTGTCAGACCATGGGAGAGCATATATGCTAAGATTTTTATCCTAACCACCACCCCACCAACACACACACACACACACACACACACACACACACACACACACACACACACACACACACTTGTCTTGTTTCCCTCCAATATTCTATACCAGTTGTGTTTTGGGAGATGACATTGACCTTCAGATAATGAGATGTCGCGCTTGAACTGGATCACGTGATGAGGATAACACCGAGTAGGTACAAGTTGTTTGGACCCTGAAGAATATGTACGTTTTACACATGGACAGATTGGGAAAGAGAGAATGAATGAAAGAAAAATCAAGTGTTAAGGAAATCATGGGACGTCCCAGGGCAAGAGGAAGTAATTCGAGTTGACTCCTGTATAAGCCACAAGAACTGTATTAATAAAGGATCGAGAGCTGGTGTAAAGGTCCTTAAATGTGAACTCCCCACCTGATACGCAAAAACTTAGCTATACTGACTCTCCTTTTTACAGCATTTCTTCCAGACTCGGAAAGAGAAAGAAAGAAACAAAGCAATAATCTCCCCAAGTATAAACAAATGTTTCACCTAGTTTTTCATCACACCTGATCATTGCCAGAATCTTATTAGCTAGTCTCTATTTTTCTTGTACTTCCTCTCTTGGTCTTCCAGGCTGTTTCTTCACAAATAATAGGCTTGTTTAAATTTCTTCCATTTATAATAAACACACCAATCAATCAATCCTCTACCTCTCTTCAGACTTTCTATGGAGCTCCTATCCTGTCTTCAGAAGTGACTCTTCTCGCAGGATTAGTTCAGCCCACAGCAGTCAGGCTGGTGCTGTTCTAGCATATCACCGTCCAGAATATTAACTGCCAAATATGTTCCCTTCTCAGTTAATCATTCTGCAGAATTTAACACTAAAATTTTCCATTTCTTTCTTCATTTCCTTTTTTTTTTTTTTTCTTTTTAGGGCTGTACCTGGGGCATATGGAAATTCCCAAGCTAGGGGTCGAATCTGAGCTGCAGCTGCTGGCCTACACCACACACAGCCAGAGCCACAGCCACACAGGATCTAAGACACATTTGCAAACAACACCACAGCTCACAGCAACGCCAGATCCTTAACCCACTGAGCAAAGCCAGGGATCGACCTGCGTCCTCATGTATATTAGTCCGATATGTTTCCACTGCGCCACAACAGGAACTCCAATTTTTCCATTTCTAAAAGTCATTTAATTCTTGTGATTCTTATACTGCTTTCTGGCCATTTTTTTTTTTCACTCATTTGCTGTCTCTTCCATCTCTCCCTTTGTGACTTATTGTTAAGTGAACTGTAATTATAAAAACAGAATGTATATTATGATCCTTATTTAATCTATTATGTATATACAGACAGATATTTAGAGTATGCACATATAAATTATACCTATGTGTAAGCTAAGTCTCTGGGTGTGTGTGTGTGTGTGTCTATACCAAAATGTTAACAGGCAATGGAGATATTCTGGGTGAATTTCACATTACTCATTTATATAGTTTTTTAATGCTTTTGTAATTGTCATGTATTAATTTTTAAATTGGAGAATCAATTACAAATTCACCAATTATAGTATGCTATTCAATTATACTGGTATGTTAATGATTCCCAAACGGCACTGTCAAGCCGAGATTTCTTTCCCCTGAATTACAGACCTGTGTAACCATAGTCGCACTCACCTCTTCTTTTGCGCCTCAGCAGTCCCCAGATCACACTTTTCTCTAGGTAAATGCTTTGCTGAGGTCATATCTTTACATATTTGTAATTCCTGAACTGCAAAACTCCAGGCATTATCTTGTTTCTGTTCCTCGTGCCTATCATAACACTTTGTGAATGTCGTTACTGAATGGATCAAGTGAATAAACTAAAAGGACTGTTTTTTATTCTCTGTGGTTTAGGGAATTGTAGAAGGCTTTTTTTCTTAGCAAAGTACTGGCACGTTCAGATTTGTAGTTTAAGATTAATCTGGAGGTATATAAAAAATGAAATGAAGCATTTAAAAGAGTATAAGACAAATATAGGGAATCACAGAAACTCTAGATCCAATGATAGTATCCTTCTGATGAAGTGCTACCTCAAAGGAATAATTTTTATAATTCCCTGCTTTTAAAGACATACATTATTTAATTATGGTGTGTCTAGTGATTCTAAAATCTTTGCTGCCATCTTGTGGCCAAAAGCATTCATTTTTTATAACAATGTTAAAGCTTTGTAAGACAACTGAAACTGTAATTATCCATAGTTAAATTACTTTGTCTTTAAAAAACAATTTAACCCTTACCATTTAAAAGTATCCCTCGTTCTACTTTCATACAAACTTACTTTTCAATTTACAATGGACTTTTTATATCTTTTTTGGAGTTTGATACTGTTTTGTTAATTGTAATGTACATACCTAAATTAATTTCTATTTTTAAAATAGTTTTCTACAATTTTGCTCTAAATTCTACAGGGTAAAGAAATACTTCAGCTACAACTTAACTGTGAATTTATCACCTTTTAGCTCCTTTCCTAAGTACACATGAATTCATTTATTCAATTTATTTAACAAATATTTACTGAGTGCCTAGCTTATGTCAGTCATTGTTCTAAGCATTTAGATATATAGTGAATAAACAGACAAAAATTTCTGCTTTCAAGGATTTTACATTTTAGTTAGATATATATATAAAGTGGATTTTTTTTTTTTTGTCTTGTTGGTCTCTAAAAACACCTTTGTTATCTGCTATAATAAACTGCCTAAATTTCTAGTTTGAAAGAAAGGAAGATATTTTAAAAAAAAAAAAAATCTAAAATGGGCCTTTTTTTTTTTCTTTCTTTCTTTTCTTTTCTTTTTTTTTTTTTTTTTTTTTTTGGCCACACCCGCAGCATGTGAAATTCCTGGGCCAGGGCTCAAACCCGAACCACAGTTGTGGCCTGAAACAACTTAATCCACAGTGCCACAAGGGCATTTCCTAAAAAGGCTTTCTTTTTAGGAAAAAAAAATGTAGTCTAGCATACTCCAATATTAAAATCTTGCATATAAAATCTTGGAATTTAGATTCTAGAAGTCTATTTTTTTTTTTTTTTTTTTTTTTTTTTTGTCTTTTTAGGGCCACACCCGTGACACATGGAGGTTCCCAGGCTAAGGGTCGAATTGAAGCTGTGCTGCCGGCCTACACCTCAGCCACAGCAACGCCAGATCAGAGCCGCGTCTGCGACCTACACCACAGCTCATGGCAATGCCAGATCCTTACCTGCTGAGTGAGGCCAGGGATCGAACCTGCAACCTTGTGGTTCCTGGTCAGATTCGTTTCCACTGTGCCACGACAGGAACTCCTAGACTCTAGAAGTGTTAGTGATTATAAGATTACAGAAAAGTGGGCTACAAATAAAGAGTTAGCAAAAATTTTTTCCATTTTGGTTAGTTCACTCGAATCTACTAAGTCATTTAGCATTCACATGCATCATCTAAAAAAAGCAAAGTTTAATTAATATTAAAATTGTCTAGAAAGGCTTGTATTTTAGACCATAAAGAAAATATAATTTGATGGAGAGACCAGCAATGATTGCACAAGGAAATCATTCTTCCTAATTGACAGCAGCTTCAAACTTTCAGGGTTCTCCTTTTTCTATTAATAGAGCATTTGTCTATAACATTCTGAAATACGATGAATTTCATTTTCTGAAGCTTGAATTATTTTTTTTAAAAAGGATATTCAGTAAGAATACACACATAGCAATATATTTCAATTTGTTTCAACCTGGGTCCTCCGCAAAAGCAGAGCTGAAAACAAAAGCTTGTAAATAGTTTAAAAGTTACTCCAAAAAAAAAAGAGAGAGAGAGAAGTGGAAAACTACAGAAAGAAGAAGAGGAAGAACACTGAATCCTAGGATATACTCCTAAGCGATAGGATTTTGCAGGAAATAGTTGGGCTCAATTCCTCTAAGAAGCCTCGTGCAATACATTTTGAATGGTCCACCTAAGATTCAGAATCAGGCACGCTTCCCCACTAGCCCCATTGCAAAACCGGTCAAGGGCTGCACCAGTAGGTGTTTATTCCTCCCACTCTCAGGTTTAATAAGCTTCAGAAGGGCGGACTGGATACTCTCGGGCATTTTACATATCAGCCCCAGAGGAGTCTGGGAATAGGGAGCAGGGAAAAGTATTTGATGTAGAGGAAAGGAGATGCCACCAGGTTACACCCACAATGCCCGGAGTGAAATGGTGAGCCTAGACGATAGGAGGTGAGGTTCCAAACCTTCTCACCTCTCACTTTGTGATGCTGTTGAAACCAATAAGGACTCCATCTTAGATGAGAGTTTAAAAAGTAAACACAGGAGTTCCCATCGTGGCTCAGTGGAAATGAATCTGACTGGCATCCATGAGGACGCAGGTTCAATCCCAGGCCTCGCTCAGTGGGTTACGGATCCAGCATGGCCGTGAGCTGTGGTGTAGGTCGTCAGCTGTAGCTCCGATTTGACTCTAGCCTGGGAATCTCCATGTGCTGCAACTGCAGCCCTAAAAAGACCCCCCCCAAAAAAGTAAAAACAAATAATTGAGAACCTACTATAAGAAAATACATTTCAAAATTTCAATATGAGAATTTAATAAGTTACTTCCATCAGGATTGCTGCCTATAGGGAAATTCAAATATAGATAACACTAGGAAAGTTGTTCTCTTTACATAAATGTGTGCATGTGCATGCACACACTAAAGAGTATAAACATAAATTTGTGTTTTAAAATATACAAAATTATCATCTCTAGTCTCTCTTATTACTTATGTTTTATTTCATTCTTTGCTTTATAGGGATAAATTTCAATGTATTCTTTTTTGTAATATATATATATATTTTTAGGGCCACACCTGCAGAATATGGAAGTTCCTGGGCCAGGGTTTGAATCAGAGCTGCAGCTACAGCCCTACACCGTAGCCACAGCAAGGCCATTTCCGAGCTGCATCTGCAACTTAAACTGCAACTTGCAGTAACGCCAGATCCTTAACCCACTGAGACAAGCCAGGAATCAAACCTATATCCTCATGGACACTATGTTGGGTTCTTAACCCACTGGACCACAATGGGAACTCCTATAATCTTTGCTTTTTTCTTTTTAATTGTAATTTTCTAAGGATTTCAAAAGCTGAAGTATTTTTCAGTAATCCAACTCTATAAACTATTTCAGTTAAAGATATTCAGCTTACTTTGAAAAAGAATAACCAAATATTGGAAGAATCATTTACAAAATATGCAATACTATTATAAGACATTTATCTTGATTTACAGAGTAAGTGAAATAAGTTCAGGCTGTTTCTACAAGTTTGATTATTGCAGGAAAGCAAAAAGAAAAGCATGCACTGCTCTGATGAGGTCTTTTGTTTTGGATTCAGCATAGGTTTATCACAAAAAACTGAATTTATTTGTCATTCTTAGTAAAAAAAATTTGCAAACTCTGACAATCAGATTCCTTTTTCTTTCTTTTTTTTGGAGGGGTGGGGCGGGGGCACAGTGTGTAACAGCTTGAAGTGGGATCTCAATTCTCAGACCAGGGGCTGAGCCTGGGCCTCAGCAGTGAAAGTGTCAAGTCCTAACCATGACACCACCAGGGAACGTCCTCTGAAAATCGGATTTCCACTTAATTAGTAGGCCATCACAGCTTAAGTAAGTAAAATTGTACATGAACCATCATTAAACTCAAATACGTTTCTGCTTCATAAATTCCTTTATTTGATAAGAACACATTGTGCCATGGTGTTTTACTCCCAGCAAAATTGGTATTCATATTGGTACAATCTAATATTTTGTACAAAAAAGCATGCTATAATATTTAAAGCTATATTACCACTGGAAATTTTGCATAATTAAATACTCAGTGCTCAGATTCTTGTGACATGGGAAGGATATGACAGAAAGTTACATAAGGTATAAATGTACTGCTTTTTGAGTCATTATAAAGGGAACATCCACCAGCTAGAGAAATGAAATCTGCCAACACATCACACACGTTCCCCTTTCTGGTCACCACTCCCTCCTGCCTCCCTAAAAGTAACAATTATCCCAGCTCTTATGGTAATAACTATTTTTATTTCTTCCTTTTTGTTGGTTTTTGTATTTTATTTAATTTTTATTTTACGTTGAAGCAAGTGGATTTGCAATGTCATGTTAGTTTCAGGTACACAACCAAGTGATTCTGGTTTACATAGACATACATCCATTCTTCGTCAGAGTCTTTCCCCAGATAGGTTATTACAGAAAGTTGACCAGAGTTCCCTGTGCTGTACAGTAGGTCCTTGTCATCTACTTTATGTATATTACTATGTATCTGTTAATCTCAAACTCCTAATTTTTCCTCCCCCACACATTTTCCCTTTGGTAACCATAAATTTGGGTAATAACTTCTTAATTTTGCTTTATGGTTAACATGTTAATATGTATTCTTAAACAAAATAGATTATTTATCCCTGTTGTTACCCTTTATGTGAATGGAATTACACTGCATGCATTTTTTCCCCCTTCCCTTTCCCTCCTTTTACACAACACTCTATTTGTGAAATTCATCCATTTCCTCGTGTGTATCTGCAGTTCGTTCATTCACAGTTTTGCATACTAGTACGTGGTATGTCTATACCACAGTTTACACAAAATTTTTTAATTTTTATTGAAGTACAGTTGATTTACAAGGTTGTGTTAATTTCTGCCGTACAACAAAGTGATTCGGTTATAAAGGTACACACATCCATTCTCTTTTGGATTCTTTTTTCACATAGATATTCACAGAATATTGGGTAGAGTTCTCTGTGCTTTAGAGAAGTCCCCCATTGGCCAATCATTCCATATACCTCAGCATGCATATGCTAATCCCAACCCCTCAGTCCATCCTCTCCCCACCCCTCAGCTGTCCCCTTTGGTAACCATAAGTTTTTCAAAGTCTGTGAGTCTGTTCTGTTTTGCAAATAAGTTCATTGGTAACCTTCTTTTAGATTCCACATGCATAAGTAATATCACATGGTATTTTTCTTTCACTATCTGACTAACTTCCTTTAGCATGATAATTTCTAGGTCCATCCTTCTTGCTGCAAATGGCATTATTTTATTTTTTATGGCTGAGTAATATTCCATTGTATGTAGGTATCATATCTTCATTATCTTTTCCTCTGTCAATGGACATTCAGCTTGCTTCCATGTCTTGGCTATTCTAAATAGCACTGCAATGAACATTGGGATACATGCGTCTCTCTCTCTCTCTTTTTTTTTTTTTTTTTTTTTTTTTTTTTTGGTCTTTTTAGGGCTGTACCCACAGCATATGGAGGTTCCCAGGCCAGGGGTCCAATCGGAGCTGCAGTCGCTGGCCTACACCTGAGCCACAGCAACAAAGGACCTGAGCCACATCTGTAACCTACACCACAGCTTATGGCAATGCCGGATCTTCAACCCCACTGAGTGTGGCCAGGGATTGAACCCACATCCTCATGGATGCTAGTCAGGTTCATTAACTGCTGAGTCACAACAGGATCCCACATGTGTCTTTTTAATTATGGTGTTCTCCAGACAAATGCCCAGAAGTAGGATTGCTGGGTCATATGGTAGTTCTATTTTTAGTTTTTTGAGGAACCTCCATACTGTTTTGCATAGAGGTTGTTAACAATTTACATTCCCACCAACATGTAATGGGTTCTCTTTTCTCTGAAACTACTCCAGCATTTGTTTGTTGTAGACATTTTGATGATGGCCATTCTGGCTGGTGTAAGTTAGTACCCCATAGTAGATCTGATTTGCATTTATCTAATAAGTAATGATGTTGAACATATTTTCATGTGTTTTTTGGCCATCTGTATGTCTTCTCTGGATAAATGTCTATTTAGATCTTCTGCCCATTTGATGGTTTTTTTTTTTTTTAATATATTGAGCTGCAGGAGGTGTTTGCATATTTTGGAGATTAATCCCTTGTCAGTTGCTTCAATTGCAAATATATTCTCCCATTCTGTGGGCTGTCTTTTCGTTTTATTCATGACTTCCTTTGCTGTGCAAAAACTCTTAAGCCATTTCAATGCAATCCCTATCAAATTACCAATGGCATTTTTCACGGAATTAGAACAAAAAATTTTTAAATTTGTATGGAAACACAAAAGATCCCAAAGAGCCAAAGCCATCCTGAGAAAGAAAAATGGAGCTGGAGGAATCAAGCTCCCTGACTTCAGACTTTACTACTAAGCTATGTCATCAAAACAGTGTGGTACTAGTACAAAAACAGAAATATAGAGTTCCCACCAAGGCTCAGTGGTTGATGAATCTGACTAGGAACCATGAGGTTGCAGGTTCGATCCCTGGCCTTGCTCAGTGGGTTAAGGATCTGGTGTTGCCGTGAGCTGTGGTGTAGGTCAAAGACGCAGCTTGGATCCCGTGTTTTTGTGGCTCTGGCATAGGCCGGTGGCTACGATTCCAGTTAGACCCCTAGCCTGGGAGCCTGCATATGCCACTGGAGTGGCCCTAGAAAAAAAAGTAAAAAGACAAAAAAAAAAAAAAAAAAGAAAGAAATATAGATAAATGGAATAGGATAGAAAGTTAAGACATAAACCCATGCACCTATGGTCAACTAATATATGAAAAAGGAGGCAAGAATATATAATGGAGAAAAGACAGTCTCTTCAATAAGGGTACTGGGAAAACTGGACAGCTACATGCAAAAAAATGAAATTAGAACACCACACACAAAAATAAACTCAAAGTGGATTAAAGACCTAAATGTAAGACCAGATACTATAAAACTCTTGGAGGAAAACATAGGCCAAACACTCTCTGACATAAACTGCAGCAATATCTTCTCAGATCCACCTCCTAGAGTAATGAAAATAAAAAGAAAAATAAACAAATGCGCATACCTTTTCATAGTTAATATCTGGATTATTTCTAATTTTTGACTTGTCTAAATAATGCTACCATCCTTTTTGTTTGTTTGTTTGTTTGTTTGGCTGTGCCTATGGTATATGGAAGTTCTCAGGCTAGAAATTAAACCCGAGCCACAGCAGTACCTCCCCCCCAAGCCATAGCAGTGACAACATTGAGTTCTTAAATGCTAGGCCACCAGGAAACTTCAACTCTAAATGATCTGTAACCGCTGGCCTACACCACAGCCACAGCAACACCAGATCCAAGCCACATTTCAACCTACTCCACAGCTCATGGCAATGCCGGATCCTTAGCCCACTGAGCAAGGCCAGAGATCAAACCTGTGTCCTCATGGATACTAGTCAGATTCACTTCCACTGAGCCATGACGGGAACGCCCAACATAGTTCTTGACATCTTGTGCATGCGTTAACATGAGTATAAAGGAATGCAACTGCTGGGTGATAGATTATGCTCCTCTTCACCCTTTAGATACATTTGGATAAATAAAAGATACTGTCAAAATTAATTTCACCTCTTTCTTTTTACTTTTTTTATTGTGGCTATTAGAAAATTTTAAATTATATATGTCTTCACGTTTGTGTCTCATAGACTATTGATATTTAATAGCTCTGTTCTAGTCCATAGAGATCTAGACATGGATCAACAGTCTATCTTTCAAGAAGCTGATATTGTAGCCTGAAAAATACAAACAATAAATGTAAAACCACATGCATACACAAACATATGTAAATACATTAGATGGTATGTGTGCTTTGAAGAAAAATAAAACAATATAAAGAACAATTCCGGGAGTTCCCGTCGTGGCGCAGTGGTTAACGAATCCGACTAGGAACCATGAGGTTGCAGGTTCGGTCCCTGCCCTTGCTCAGTGGGTTAAGGATCCGGCGTTGCCGTGAGCTGTGGTGTAGGTTGCAGACGCGGCTCGGATCCCGCATTGCTGTGGCTCTGGCGTAGGCCGGTGGCTACAGCTCCGATTGGACCCCTAGCCTGGGAACCTCCATATGCCGCGGGAGTGGCCCAAGAAATAGCAACAACAACAACAACAACAAAAAAAGACAAAAAAAAAAAGAAAAAAGAACAATTCCATGGTGATAATTTCCCTATAGATGAAAACCTTAATTGTTTGCAAAATACTGTTAAAAATTTTAAATAATAATTAAGTTAAATTCATTTTTTAGATAAATACAATTTTGTACCTTACCAAAATTTATTTTTTATTTTGAGGAATATTTTAAAATGCAGAAAAGTAATGAGAGTAATATAATAAACGTCTATTTCTTATGAAGAGTAATGGACAATTGTATTATGTTAATATATTTAAATCTTCTGCTTATGTTTTAGTTTGTTTAGGCTAATATAGCAAAATACCGTGGACTGCTTGGCATAAACATCAAACATATTTCTCACTATTCTGGAGGCTGGTGACTCATAGATCAAGGCACAGATTAAGATACCAGAAGATGGTGAAAGCCAGGCCCATTTCCTTATTCAGAGATGGTTATCTTCTTTCTGTGTCCTCACTTGGCAGAAAAGAGCTAGAGAGCTCTTGGGGGTATCATTCATAAGGGCACTAATCTCTTCATGAGGGCTCCATACTCATGCCTTAATATCTCCCAAAGGCCGCATCTTTTAATAGCATCACATTGGGGTGATACAAGGATTTCAACATAATGAGTTCTGGGAAATATTCAGCCTATAACAAATAATAACAGATAAGATAAAATTAAATTACCTTTTTTAAAATTTATATATTTTTTTATTACTCAAGTGAAATTATCACATCTGTAGTTGTATAATGATCATAACAATCTGATTTCACAGGATTTCTATCCAACAACCCAAGCACATCCCCCCACCCCCCCAAATTGTCTCCTCTGGAGACCATAAGTTTTTCAATGTCTGTGAGTCAGCATCTGTTCTGCAAAGAAGTTCAGTCTGTCCTTTTTTCAGATTCCACATGTCAGTGAAAGCATTTGATGTTGGTGTCTCATTGTATGGCTGACTTCACCGAGCATGAAATTTCTAGGTCCATCCATGTTGCTAAAAATGCCAGCATTTCGTTCTTTTTAATGGTGAGTAATATTCCATTGTGTATATGTACCACATCTTCTTGATCCACTCCTCTGTTGATGGACATTTAGGTTGTTTCCATGTCTTGGCTATTGCAAATAGTGCTGCAATGAACATTGGAGTACATGTGTCTTTGCAAGTCATGGTTTTCTCTGCATAAATTACCTTTTGGTGTTTCCAACTTTCAAACTTATTATTTCCTACCCTCTGAAGAACAACAGCGGTCATAAATTTAATGTAGAAAATAGGTAGAGTTCAACCTTACAAAAAATTTACCCCAAGTAAACATATCATGTAACACAGAATTATTCAATACGGCCTACAAAAGTAGAAATAATATATATATTTCTTCTTTGACTACAATGAAATAAAGCAAAGGCAATAATAGAAATAAATAAAAGTAGAAATAAAAGTAGTCAAAGTCTACAATGAAATAAAACCAAGACAATAATAACAAAAGTTTAAATAAGAAAATGAAATAAAACCAAGACAATAATAACAAAAGTTTAAACAAGAAAATAAATACATTAACTACTTGTAAATTTAAAAGTTCACTCATTAAAAACCTATTAGATCAATGAAAAAAATATATATAACCACAACTTTAGGCTAGTAAGTAAAATAGCAAAAGGATAATATGTAATTCGTGAAATGAAACTAAAGTAGGCTAAGGCAAATTTATAGCCTTAGCTATCATTGCATCTGTGAAGAAGGGAAAAAAGAAATTAAGACTTTAACCTGTAGTTCCCGTCGTGGCGCAGTGGTTAACGAATCCGACTAGGAACCATGAGGTTGCAGGTTCGATCCCTGGCCTCAATCAGTGGGTTAAGGATCTGGCATTGCCGTGAGCTGTGGTGTGGGTCAGCAGATGTAGCTTGGATCCCGCGTTGCTGTGCCTCTGGCGTAGGCCGCTGGCTACAGCTCCGATTAGACCCCTACCCTGGGAACCTCCATATGCCGCGGGAGCGGCCCAAGAAATGCCAAAAAGACAAAAAAAAAAAAAAGATTTTAACCTAAAAAAAGGGAAAAAGAACAATAAAATTAGAGAAAACAGGTGAAGTAATAAGAGAAACAGAAGAGATAATAATTTCATAGAATCAAATAGAAAACCCAGAAATAAACCAGAGTATGCAGTATGTGTACACTACATAGAATGATGGAAGCAGCTGTCTCAATGGTCCTAAGTAAAAAAGCACCAGGAAAAAAATGACATAAAGTAAAACATGCATATATTTGATTGCATAAAATTACATATTTCTACATATAAAAAATGATAAGAAAAAAGGTCAAGTATGAAATAAATATTTCAAAAATGCCTATTTTTGTATTTTAAAATTATAAGAACCTCTTCAAAACCAAAACAAAAATCTTCATTTCTCCAATAGATGAATGAGAAAAGGATATGAGGAGTCAATTCACAAAACACAAAGAAAAAATTATTAAATGTTATAGTATTTAAGGCTGGAAGGATGCTGAGAGCCTAGGATTTGATCAATTGCTGTTGGGAGGGTAAATCTATTTATTTAGTCTTAAATACGCTCATATTCTTTTGCCTAGAAATTCCACTTTCAAGAACCTGGGCAGAGAAAATAGGAGATACAAATATTTGTATATAAAGATGTTAGTCGTTACATATAGAAGAATATTAGAAACCACATCAATGTGTAAAAAATGCCTATTACTGTCAAAGAAAATATTGGTATTTGTGGCAACAGGATTGAATACCATTCAGTTATAGTATTTATTTATTTATTTATTTATTTATTTATTTTTGCTTTTTAGAGCTGCACCCATAGCACATTGAAGTTCCCAGGCTAGGAGTCGAATCAGTTACAGCTGCTGGCCTACGCCGTAGCCATAGCAATGCAGGACCCACATCTGTGACCTACACAGAAACACTGGATCCTTAATCCACTGATCCTTAATCCACTGAATGAGACCAGGGATTGAACCGACATCCTCCTGGATACTAGTTGAGTTTGTTATCACTGAGCCACAGCAGGAACTCTGACTTTTTAACTATTCTATAGCACTGCTTCCGTAGCATGGGAAAAATCTCAAGAGTCTAACTAAGAGTATGTGTGTCTCTGCAGGGAAAAGATGGGAGCTGAATTTAAAGGCTGTATATAATGATGCATATTACCACCACAAAGTTTCTCAAACAGCTCCTGGTAGCCAGCATTGAATGTGGGAATGGAGGTGGAAGTGTGACTGCGAGTGGATCAGAATGAACTGTTGCTGTACTTTCTTTTCTTGCTAAGAATAATTTAATTTTATAGTTTATTGAAATACCTAAAAGAGGAGCATAAACTTCATATGCACTATGATTCTAATTCTTTTTTTTAACATTCACACCAGAACTTGCTAAAAAAAAAAAAAAAAAAAAAAACTGGAAACAAATTTATCAATTATCTTAGTGATTTCAGTCCTTATTGATGAGTAGTCAAATTACTGATTTGTTTTTAATACATTTCTGTATTTTCAAATTATCTACTATAAGCATGTATTTTTTTCTGATTGTAAAATGCTGTAGTTGGGAAAAAAACTGACAGTAAATGTTAAAACCTTAAATGAGTTAGCTTACTAATAAACCTAGCAATGTTATAATGATGCTAGGATACTCAAAAAATGGATTTGGCCACAACCCAAACTTTCCAAATCTCTTCATCTCTCCTCCTCACATCCATGGCTGGTCACATAGCAAACTGACACCACTTTTTGGAAACGACTGACAATACATTCTGTAAAATCTTAAAGTTATTTTAAAAGGCTTAAGCCCTCATAAACCAAAGAACTTTGCCCCCAGTCCAGGTCTGTAAGTAAATAGCCACTGTTGTCAATGACCCACAGTACACCCTGAAAAGAATTAAGGATGAAGAACAGGATGAGACACTCTGTGCTTTGCAAAAACAGGCCTATCTCAGGAAGAATTTTTATGAAACCAAATTCTTGCATCTTCCCTTACATGGGAAAGAAAATCACTAAGTTCATTAACTGAGATACCTGTTCCTCCTGGCTAAGCAATAGTCTTTTGCTGAACTGTGTGTTTGACTGTATGTATTCCCTGTACAAAATCACATGTATCCTGGCTGCTCTCCCTACTTCCTCAGAGCTGAGAGGCAGTCCCCTGGACTCTACGGTCCTCTAAGACCCTGAATAAAACTCAACTCACAGCTCTTATGTTATTTTGTTTTCAGTCCATATATTTTACTGCCACTTCTCAAAAATCTAAAATAGGAAAAACAACAATTATTGTACTGCATTGTATAGATTATTGAAGTTTATGTATAATAACGGTGAGATGAAAGGAAGAATGGTTATAGTGCATTTATTCGTGACTATGAAACAAAACAAAAGATGGTCCTTTAAAATAAAGGCGAATACAACACTGTATATATCTACGTTGGGATTACTACGTAAAAATCTAATACTTCAAGTATGGAGCAACCGGATATGTAAAAGTCTTCTTTACTGGGGGGTGGGAGAACTCAGCTCATTTCTCATTAACAGACTTGGGATCCCTAGAAACATTGCATAGCTTTTTTCTCTTCCTAAGAAATACTGACAGTACTGATCGCTATAAGTGTTATCGGGAAGCATCCACTTTTATTTCAAATGCAGCAAGTTTGGTAAATATATACATTGATGCGAGAGCTGTTTGCGAGTTCCAGTTAGTGTTATCACTATACTTTTTATGATGCAACTTGATACAAATCTTACTAGAGAGTCCAGGATTGGAGAATTAATCATTGAAAACTAATTAAACGGAAGCTAACATGAAAGAGTAACAATTATCCCGGCGTCTTAACGCAATAGTGATCATTTCCAGCATTATCTGATCAACACTTTATTTTCTGATTTTCAAGTGCTTTGTAATTTCAACGTGATTTCCTCTCAATTACTCCGTTATTAAAACTGCTCCCGATGCCTACATTTCTTCAATGCTTCTGGGATCCGGACACTGGAGACACAGGAGATGAGTCCACCATTTGTCTCATCATTTACTAAGCCATCACGTTCCAGGCAGAAGATCAGCAAATACTGCATGACTGTACACTTCTTTCTCAGGCAGCTAAGGAGCTATCGACCGTGCTTTGCTCGTAATTATAATCTGAAAGGTAAGAAGGATGCGCGAGGGGGCTGGGTAGACCCTCTGCAGCGCGAGATACCCTCAGCCAATCAGGAGTGAGGAGACGCGGGGAGAGCGCGTCAGTGCCTCCGATGCCTTCATCTCCATCCTTTAAGGTTTCTCTTCTGCAAACACCCGGGTGCGTCTCTGACTCCAGCAGCCACCCGCTGGAGTCCCACCTAGAGGAGCCCCGGCCTGCGCCCGGCCTGCCGCCGCTGCCGGCACCTCTTTCCATCGCCTCTGCGCCTGCGCGACCGGAAAATTCGCGAAGGTTCCTGAAACGGAACTGGCCGTTTCCGGAAGCCGGCAGCCGCCCCAGCCCGCAGACCGGTGTCTGAGATCGGGGAGTTGGAAAGGCAGCTTCTGGTGGTTCCCCGTGTTTGGGCCTGACCCGTAACGGTGGGAAGAGAAAATGGCCCTGCTGTGCTACAACCGGGGCTGCGGCCAGCGCTTCGACCCCGAGACGAATTCCGACGGTAAGAGAAGCGCGCTGCCGGCCCTCCCTTCCCTCCACCTCTTCCACGGGGACGCCCTTGGGCCCGAGGGCATCTCGGGTCTTCCCGCAAGCTGTGGCTGCGCTGCACCCCGCTCCGGGGCCCTCCCGGGCCGCCCAGCCCGCCCACCGCCCCCCCCCCCCCCCGAGAGCCCCGGGCGGCTCGGCAGGCGCCCTGGCAGCGGCATCTGAATCCCTCTTTCTGGGGCCGCCGAGCCCACTGCTCCCCTGCCCCCCTCTGCCTCCCGTCCCCACCCCCCCCCCCAACCCGCGCACGTGTTTCCCAGAGTCGTCGGCTCGCTAATTCACCTGGCATTTGGAACAGCTTTATCCCTACCCCCCACCTGCGTCTCTTAGCGGAATCCGAGTTAACGAGATGCTACTGGGCTCACTTTGTAATTGAGTGGGTCGAAGGAAGAGGCAAAGAGGACAGAAGCGCGCGCGCGTGTGTGTGTGTGTCGCTGGCGCAGGAGGAGGACAAGAGGACAGAAGCAGGAGGGGGAGAATTGGGCAGCGGTCGGGTTATCCTAGCGTTTAAGTTCGGCCTCGTTATATTAATACAGAAGTTTATTTGTTCGAGATCCGCTGTTGGCACAGTTGACCCACTCGCTGTTTCAGTCTTTTTAAAAAGGTGTTCTTGATGAAGAAAATTATTCGGTATCTTTACGCTGTTAAGTTTTGGTACATCAGCCCAAGCATAGCATTCATCCTTTACTTGGTAGCGGTGTTGGGTATTTTTGCATTGGCCTTCCCATTTTAGTGTTCTGCGGTTTTTCAGGATTAAGCGATTAAATGTCCTTTACAGGTTCTAGGTATAGAGTAAAGGATGTGAGGATGTAAAGAGAAAGTTAGTGACTCGACTAGATGACTAGAAACTGACCAATGGATTTGACTTTTTGGTGAGTAGGATAAAGAAGTGAGTTAATACCGTGAGTAATGTAGGCAGTGACGCCTTATCAAATTCGATTAGGATTTATTGTATGTCTTCGATATGCTAGACGGTGTTCCGACACTTACCTAGTTCGTTTGGTCTTCACAACAACCCTGTAGAGTGTGCATTGTACTCATTTAATAGAGAAGCATAGTTCAGCATCGGGGCAACATGGTTACTTGTTAGGTAGAAGAATAAAATTGGTACTTGAAAAAAATCTTTTCTACCTTCGAAATGCCTGAAATGCTTAAAATGATAAGACCCTTGGCTGGATACATAGGGAAAGGTAGGTCACATTTTTGTGATATTAATACGGAGTTGTTTAGGGGGAAAATTATGAGACTTAACTGGATGAAGAAAAGCCCTTTGGTAGCCTGTGTAAAAAGTAAGTTGCCTTTAGTGTCTGTACATAGTCTGCTTTAATATTGAAAGGGCCGACTGCTACTTTGTTGAGTTGGACAATATGGTTATATGGTGTTAGGTACCAGCCTAATTCTAAGGGCAGATATGGCCAATTTTTGGAGGTCAGCTCTGAGCATGTGAGATGGTACAGTGCCTAGGAAGGAGGTTAGAGATGGGGGGAGCAAAACTGACAAATATGATTTAGAGGGGAAAAAAAAAAAGGCTAGAGAGGAAAATGTCCATCTGCTTGTTATTTACCAGTGATTTTCAAATTTGTTTGTATTAGCTGATTGGCCAGGATCTGACTCACTCTTGCTGCCCTTCTGCCAAAACTGTCCATTATGATTATGCTTCTTCCTGTGTCAGACATTTTGCGTTTTATGCCTCTGACTGTATGTAAATTAGATATTTGGAAATACTTTATCTGTTCCCTACTTTGATTCCCTTCTCAATTTCATATTCCTCTGCATAGCCATCTCTTCTTTGAACCTCTCTTTTCAGCCCTCAGTTCCCCTACTACACTTAATTAACTATGTCTTTCTGAACTGCGGTTTACTTACTGTACCAAGAAAATACTTAGCAGTTTCTTACGTCACTAGCTAGTGTAGTATTAATGTAGTATCTGGTTCCTGAGGGAACCATACAGCTATGGGGAGATTTCTCTGAGTACTAGGAATAATCATTTTAAGGCAGCACCCGGAAACAGACAGTAGACAGTTGAGAGCTAAGCAGACATGAAAGGTTGAACAAAGTAGCTTTATAAGAAAACTGCGCAGGTGTGGAGCTGACCTTTTTTTTTTTTTTTTTCCTAAACTCATAGTTCTATCTAGCTAAGGAATAAGTGTGTCTATTATCTAGGTTTTTAAAAGATGTAATACTCCATATTATAAACTATACTAAGTCCTTTTTCTTAAGAGAGGTAAGTAAAAATTGATGATACAATGGAGAAGGGGTAGGGAAATACAGACTAACAATCAGTGACAAGCCAAAAAATAGATTATAGAATTTAAACTTTTTAATGAGAGTTACATCTAGGAATTGACACCTACCTTAATTAGCAATTAGTTATTATATCAGTTTTTTAAATTTGAACCTATTCTTCCAGAATATCTCTCCTTTTTTTTTTTTTTTTTGACTTCCAGAGGCCCCCAACAGGTATTTTATTTTTTATTTACTGTTATTTTGTAATTGAAGTACAGTTGACTTACAACAGGATATCTTTTTAGGGACTCTCTTGGGCAACCTTTATGGATCATCGCACATAAGAACACTTAAGTTTGATAGTATTTTTGTAAAAACAATTAAGATGATCAAAATCTTGGAGTTTGAAGTTTTGGTACTAAACAAATTTTACTCCTAAGAGTAGAGGAATACAAAATATAGTTATACTTGATATAATCTGTATTTTTATTTATAGCTATTATACTCAAATTAGAATTTTAACCTTTACTGTTTTTATACAATGTTATATTAAGCAGTGTGTGTCATGCATCAAACTTGAGCATTAATAAATTTTGAAGGAAAAGTATTACCTGCATACAGAAAAAGAATTATATGTTAACACTGAGGAAATAATGATTTTTCTTCATTATAAAGTGTTTTTTTTTCCTTCTTTGTTTTTGGCCAGATGCTTGCACATACCACCCAGGTGTTCCAGTCTTTCATGATGCATTAAAGGTAGGAGCTTGATACATTTCAGTTCTTTTTTTTTTTTTTTTTTTTGTCTTTTGTGTTTTGTTGTTGTTGTTGTTGTTGTTGCTATTTCTTGGGCCGCTCCCGCGGCATATGGAGGTTCCCAGGCTAGGGGTTGAATTGGAGCTGTAGCCACCGGCCTACGCCAGAGCCACAGCAACGCGGGATCCGAGCCGCGTCTGCAACCTACACCACAGCTCACGGCAACGCCGGATCGTTAACCCACTGAGCAAGGGCAGGGACCGAACCCGCAACCTCATGGTTCCTAGTCGGATTCGCCAACCACTGCGCCACGACGGGAACTCCACATTTCAGTTCTTTTCACATTTGTGTGGTAAATTTGAGCTGTAATACTAAATCTTTACTTTCTCATTTTCTCCTTCATCTTGTGACTCTGCTTTCTTAATGACCATTTTGGGTTGCTTTAAGCAAGTGCTCCACTAAAGGCAAAGAAGACAGTAGATGGTGATCTTAAAAGCTTTTCCAATTATAAAATTGTTATTTCTATCCCAACTCTCATTTTCTGCGCCCCTCTCTTCTTCACTTTCTCAATTTTGAGAGGAAAAGAAAGCAGTTGTAATGAGTCTTAATTTTTCAGTATATTGAAAGTTGCTGTCTAAAAAGAGCAGCCCTAGAAATTTTAGGAAAGATTGTTATAAACACTTAATGGGACCTCTCTCAAGACAGGCAAGTTTAGAGTAAAATTATACAGAAGAGAGATGCTACCTGTTTTCCTTGATGTCCTAAAGAATTAGAGAAATAATAGAACGTTGTTTGACCAGGTTTTTTGTATTGGGTTTATTGATCTTTTAAAATTTGCAATGTGGTACGGTTTCCGTTATATCGCAAAAGGAAATGTTCCAGTGTGGCTTCCATGGTTTTGGTCCTGTGTTTAAATATTGTTGATGCCCTTTGAATTTCTGATTTTACCTGTCAGAGAGTAGTTGAACCTTTTCTTGATGTTTAAGTGTTAGCCAAGTGTAAATAATATAAGCAGATAGCAAGTTTATGTTAGTCTGGTTCTAAGTAACCAGAATAAATAGATATAAGTGGGAGTTAGGTCACAATTTGCCCTACTGAACATTTATTCTGTCTTTTTAGCCTCTTTACAAACTTTTATGGGGATGGAACTATGGGTTTGTGGGAATATTTATTTTTGCTGGGGATGAGGGGATTTTATCTTTCCTGGACTGCCTATGTTTGATTCTCTTATTGTACGTTTTTCTTTTTCCTTTTTTTCTCCCCATGACGTTTTCTTCTTGTCTTCTAACCACGGGCATGCTTCACTGCTCAGTCTTTGCCTTCCTGTTTCTCTCATTCATTTCATTCATTCTTGTCCTTAACTCATTCATGTCACCTCTGTGCCAGTGACTTCTACAACATATTTTCATTTGTGTGGGTCATCGGGAACCACAGAGGATTTCTCAAGCGAACTCTTATTCCAAAAATAGCCCGCCTTCCAAGTTGGCTGCTGCTGGGAATGATATCACTGACTCTCTAGTCATTTAGTCCATTGCTGCTTTTTATGCCCAACTGTTAATTACTCTGATTAATTAAACAGTGTTTTACTTTGCAGTATTTTTGTTTCTCTGCTCCAATTCTACTCTTTATTACTGTCTCTAAAAATATTTGTTGAAGACCTAGACTTTGTAAGACAACTGAATTTCACCGCCTAGTAGATTTCAGGCAAAATATGTAAATCAATATAGTGTCTGCTGTTGCCAGTTTTCTATCTAGCCAAGTAAGAAGTTAAACATCGCATTGACAAAAGAATATGCATTTTAATGTTCACGTTAGGAGAGGCATATTCAGGGAAAAGGACAGTCCCTAAGAAAAGACAGTTTTCAGCCTTGTGCTTGTATTTACATTTATCCTTCCTTTTCACGTTTTACTGAGTGTTGCCATAGATCCCAGATTGGCATTTAGGGACAGCTGGTCCATGTCATATGTGTATCCCAATATTCCCAGAATATCTGATGTAATTCTTCCTATAAACTTAAGACAATAAAGCCTTTTTTCATATACAATAACTTTTCTGGTGACTGTATTATCAATGCTAATTAAACCTTATATTTAATTTTGTAGTAATATTTCATCTATATCTCCAGAGTAAAAGAGAATTAAATTTCAAAATAAAGGAGCATTTAATTATGGAATATCTAACATTTTCTTTAAAAAACTTTATATATTGTGAAAAAAGTCGCTATCAAATTCTTAATGCACATACTGAGAAAAATAGTGAGGCCCCGATGGATGTATGCGAAGGTGGCCCTTCGTCTGAATTTGAGACATCCTAAGCCTGGAGACTGCACATTTGTATTTCCTTGTTCTCTACTACATTGGAGTTGCAGGTGACAACCTAAAGCTATTTTTTTTGGCTAGCTACTTGATACTTTGTTCATTGTTCAGAAATCTCACAACTGCCTTACAGTTTCTATATTTGTATGCCTCCAACTGAAAAGATCATTTAACCTTAAAAGAGCTAACAATGCTTAAGCTGCTACATTAATTGATCTATGTTTTTCTGGAAGTAGAATACTTACGTTGAGAAACAGGTATGCTGAGTTTGTTGGGAAATGGAATTAGTATCTTTAACTTAACTGGATTTTTAAAGTAAAGCACTTCACGTACTCCCTAGATCCTTTAAAGTATCCAATGTTTTTAGAAATTATAAAATGTTTTTCTTCTGAAAATAAAATCTTGAAAAAACAGAAGCAATTTCTGTTTCCATATTTTAAGGTGCTTCCATTCATGATGGATCACAACACAGATCACTTGTAACATTGCTTAATTCATTTTTTTAAATCAGAGACTAAAAATCATTTCATTTGACTAAGGCATTTTAAAACTATGAAATTATATATATAGGTCACTTTAGGATTCAAGGAAATGAGTGCAGGTAGGGTGTTTTAGTAGATTATGCTTCTTTGTGCAAATAGTTTTCATTTTTTTTCCCTCTTATGTTCCTTAGGGTTGGTCTTGCTGTAAGAGAAGAACAACTGATTTTTCTGATTTTTTAAGCATTGCGGTAAGTATTTAATGGTTTTTGTTTTTTTTCTAGACTCTCTCCCAAAGTACACATTATGGGGAACTCTAGTTTTGAGGAATCTGACTTTGGACATCTGTCGACTAGTCCTTGCTAACTTACAGAAAGTACCTTTCTTTCAAAATGGAGCTCACTTCCCTTCTCTGGCCTTTAAAATAAGGAATTTATCTGTTTTAGAGATTAAAGTATTCAGATATTAATTAACCACTTGTCAGTTTAAGTTTGTTTTTGATGTTAGTAATCTTTTTTTTTTTCATTTTCAGTGTACTTTATTCCTTTACATCCAAAAATTACAGCCTAGAATTTTTCCTATAACTTATTTTTCCTTCAGTTTTTTAATTGAAGTATAGTTGATTTACAGCATTGTGTTTCAGGAACATAACAAGGTGATTCTGTTTTATTTATATGTATTTGTAAATATTTATGTTTTTTTAGATTCTTTTTCATTATAGGTTATTTCATGATAGTTCCTTATTCTATATTGTTGGTCCTTGTTAGATGTTCATAGCCTTAAAAGAACATCTGGAAGAAGGAAGCATCAGGCAACAATTTTCAGTTAGGAACAATAAATTTTTATCATATCTGAGATCCAGATGTATCATTATTTTTGTGCTCTTAAGAAAGAAAACTGAAGTTGTTAATTAAGACGTATCGTTGACCTTATGATTTTAGGGATGGTAACGTATGTATAACTCAATGGAAAATGGAAAAGGTGCACATTTATTGTATGCTCACCATCTGTTAGATGTGGGAAGTATTCTATTGCTTTATTAATCCCTTCAACAAATGCGTAATTGCCGTTGCCTCCGTTTTACTGATGAAGAAGTTGAGGTTTAAAGAGATTAATTAACTTTCCCAAGGTCATACAAGGAGGTAGGAACTGAAGCTCAAATGGAGGCCCTTTGGTATCAGTAATTTGTAGAATTTTCTGTCGGAGATCACCAGAATGTGTTTTCTATAAACAGGTTTATGTTGTACCTTTAATAGAATAAGATATTTTTTAAGTGTAATTGCCTTTTTTAAAATGCATTATTTAGGAGTTCTGTTGTGGCACAGTAGAAACAAATCCGACCAGTATTCATGAGGGTAAGGGTTCGACCCCTCGCCTCCTCAGTGGGTGAAGAATCTGGTGTTGCTGTGAGAGGTGGTGTAGGTCGCAGGTGCAGCTCGTATCTAGCATGGCTGTGGCTGTAGCCAGCAGCTGCAGCTCTGATTCGACCCCTAGCCTGGGATCTTCATCTGCTGTGGGTGCAGCCCTGGGGAGAAGAAAAAAAAGCTAAAATAAAATGCATAATTCACATCTAAGAACTTACATATATAGCAAGTTTGAAGTTTAACTTTTAGTTTCTTAAAATAAGTCAATGTGATAAAAAGTGGAGAGGATATACATTTGAATTTATTAATAAAGAGTTTGAACAGTAGTATTTGTATCCTGACACGTGAAGTAGATGAAAGGGTAACTGTCAGTGAATGAGTATCTTTCACCAACAGGGCTGTACGAAAGGAAGGCATAACAGTGAGAAGCCACCAGAACCAGTCAAACCTGAAGTCAAGACTACCGAGAAGAAAGAACTATCTGAGTTGAAACCCAGATTTCAGGAACACATCATTCAAGCCCCTAAACCAGTAGAAGCAATAAAAAGGCCAAGGTACACTTTGCACAGTTGTACGCTTTTGTGACACTTGAATAACAGCATTTGTTTCATTTTATGATTTTGCGTATCATTTGTAGTTATTATGTAGGTCACCAACTTTTGAACCATTTGGTTTTCTCTTAGATGACACCTTTCACTTTTATTCACCCTCAACTCGAGGACATATACACAGTACAGTTTCATTGCAGCTTTGCTCACTGTACCATCACAGTTATCATGCTCAAGGTTGGGGAGCCACACATCTTTCTTGTGCCTTGGTGTGTATCTTTTTCACTGTGGTATAATGGGATTCTGTAAAGGAATTGTCCTTGTCAGGGAATCAGTTTGTGTTGAAAAAGAAGTTAAAATTCCTTTTGCTTGTTTTACAGTAGAATTGTACAGAATCTTCACATTCACCTTCTGATCCACCAGACTCTACTACAGAGCCGCACAAGCATGTTGGTCTTCATCACGTTGCCCTTGAGTACTGAGTTGTCCTAGAACCAATATCCGGGACTTAAAACACAGATGGTTTTTGGCCTTAAACATGGCCTTTGTTGATATTTTTATTCACATGATAGGCATAGGCTTTTTATAACTCCTTTCTTTATTGATCTTATATAAATCAGTTTATAGTGTCTTAAATAATACTCGACCAAGATAAGAATATAAGAAACTTTTTGATGTTAGTTTTGTTTATTTAACCAAACTATATAGAACGCTTTTATTCTATATCCACCTTATTCATAACCATGAGAGAGAATATCTCGGTGGCATCTACTGTAATTGTCAGTATGAGTTCATACTTTTTAAAAGAAGTTCACATAAAAGAACATGAGGGAAATTAGTTTATCCTAAATTCATTGGCTAGCATTGTACAGATTATAAGGATATAAGTTTTATGTATTTTGTTAATGCCTCCTGTGTCAGTCATTTTTTTCATTAAGGATGTAGAATGAATAAGCTAGCATTTTTAGTTTCATTGCTGAATTTATTAACATTCTTAATACTGAGTGCCTTAAATTATACATACAACATTTAACCATTATGAAATATTAGGGGAGATTGTTATAACTTTTATTAGCCCTACTGAAATTGCCTTGTGATCTATTTGTATCTGAATTTATAGATGCATGTGCTAATGTCCACATAAAGGGAACTCTCCCCGTCAGTAGGGATACGGATTCACTTAGGACATATTTATTGTCTGTATTACGTGCTCAGTGTTTTGCTTAGGCATGGAATGTAAAGGTACTTCATGGTCCCCTCCTTTGTCATCTTGGCAAATTTGGATTCTTTGTCTTAACTTCCTTCCCATTAGCCCTATGATTATTTATTTATTATATTTATTTATTTTGCTTCTTAGGGCCGCACCCGCAGCCAAATGGAGGTTCCCAGGCTAGGGGTCCAATTGGAGCTACATCTGCAGGCCTATGCCACAGCCTCAGCAACACCAGATCCTAGCCGCATCTTCGACCTGCACCACAGCTCATGGCAATGCAGGATCCTTAACCCACTAAGCGAGGCCAGGGATCAAACCTGCAACCTCATGGTTCCTAGTTGGATTCTTTTCCGCTGTGCCACAACAAGAACTCCATTGATTAATAATTTAATGTGTTGACAATAATATGATTATTTGAGACTTAATATCAGAACTTTTTCTGTTAAAACTTCAAAATATATATTATTAGTTATTTGGAAAATATATTCTAATAAGAACAACTTCATGCACAAGGTATTTAGCTTTATTTCATAAGTAGGCGCTTAAGTATATTTATCTTTAGTACAAAGAAGTATTCTGGTACATCAATGGTGGTAGTAATAAAGTTTCCAAATTCTCCAGCCCAGATGAACCAATGACAAATTTGGAATTAAAAATATCTGCCTCCCTAAAACAAGCACTCGATAAACTTAAACTGTCATCAGGGAATGAAGAAAATAAGAAAGGTAAGGTTTTGTTTTGCATCGTATTTTTCTTTCAGTTAACTAATTATCTAAAGGAGACAGCAGTATAATTTACTGTATATAAATATAAAAAGTAGGACATTGTAGTAAAGAACTTGTTTTTGTTTATTAAATGTCATTAATACCACAGAATGAATATGTGGATTATTCTGGGTCTATTAAAAATGGGAACTTGTTAAATTTTTTTTCTTTTATGACTCATTGCTTTCTAACAGTTAAATTTCTTCACTGTTTCGTTGTGCATGATGTAAAATGTATTCAGTGTTTTCTGACCAACAAAATGTTGTGTTTTAATGCTTCTAATTCAGTTTTTTTTTCTATGTTTTAGAGGAAGACAGTGATGAAATTAAAGTTGGAACCTCATGTAAAAATGGAGGATGCTCAAAGGTATATGTTGTAAAATTTGTGTTGTGTTGTGATTTTAATTTTGAGAAAAGAGTATAATTTACTGACTCAGTTGAACAAACATTTGCGTGCCTGTTGGGTGCTGGGCACTGTGCCGTGGAGCAGGGCTGTGAGCATGGTTGGGAGGCTCCGTCTCTGAGGAAAGCACACAAGGAGCTCAAAGCTATTTCAATACGCCTGCCAGGGTAGTTAGTCCTTTTTGAAGCGGTAACACTAAATCGGAAATCCGAATAGCGTAGCAAATGAGTTATGTAGTCCTTGGAGGAGATGTGAGAGTATTAGGTGTAGAGGCTCCAGAGCTTGGCTACTCAAGAAATTACGGGAAAGGTCGGTGAGACCGTCGGAAGGAGTGAGAGGAGGGGTAAGAGAAGTAGTCAAGATTATGGGGGTCCTTCCCAGCCCCAATGAGGGGTTTGCGCTTTATTCTAAGGGTACTAGAGAGCCATTGTTTTCATAAAGGAGGAGTTTTTCATAAAGGCGGATAAGTGGCAAGATGAAGGGGGTAGGAGTGGAATCAGAGGAAGGAAATCAGCTCTTGGGATATATTTTTGAGAAGTGGTTACATGTAGGATGTAATCAGACTTGTCAGTGAGACTTCTTTTTGCTTGGTCTCTGTGATACTGTACACGCTCCGACATGTCCATACTCTCCTTTTTTTCTCCATGGCACTTAGCACCTAATACTACTTGCTGTTTACATGTTTATTTTGCTTATACTCTGTCCCCTCTAACCTTCCCTCCCCTTCTTCCACTTATGTAAGGAAAGAATTCTGTTTGTTGTCTCTGCTGTCTTTTGAATGCTTAGAACAGTGTCTGGCACGTGACAAGTGTGTGTAGAAGGATATTTGCAAGGATTAGCAGGACATGCTAATGAACTGGAAGTGAGGCATCTCGGTGATTGGTACACTGTTAACTGAGAAGGAGAAAATGGGGTTGAGGTTGGGGGCAGGTTTGCGGTTTTTTCCATGTTAAGTCCCACATCACCTTGCTCATTTAGAGCTGAAAGTGTGAGTGCATCCACACACGTACAAGGTGGAAGTAGCAGATCCAAGAGAGTGCTCGTTCTTGGGATGAGGGAGATAGTGCTTAGTGGTAGGAAGATCAGAGAGACAGTATCCCAGATGAATTTGAGAAGTGAATGACCGTCTTATAAATAAACAAAAAGGAAAAGATACCCCAGGCAGAGGTGATACCCATAATATACAGAAAATATTCAGTGATGATGCTGTAAAAACTGCTGATGTCAGGTTGAGATTAAAAGAGAGGAGGAGCTGGATGCTGAAGGGCTTTGATGGTGCTCGAAAGGCAGCCCTTTCCTTAGGTCACGGTAGCTGCTGAAGACATTTGTTAAAGTTTTTTCATTAAAATATAACATTAACCACATGTAAAGATAAACTTATGTAAGAGTAAGGGATTTTCACAAAGCAGGGCCCTCCTTCTACCTCCTCTCATTATTTCCTCTTCCAAAGGTAACCCCTTTTTTCCGTCAGCGTAGATAAGTTTTGCCTCCTTCTGCGTGTAACGTGGAAGAATCATAGAACATGTCCTCGTGTCTGTCTTCTTTGGTTTAATACAACGTTTGTTGGTTATCTTGGTTGCATGGAGCTGTAATTTGTTCATTGTCATTGCTTTAAAACATACCATTGTTTGAATGTGCCAGTTTATCCTTTCTATTGTCTTTTAAAGGTTTTTTTTTATTATAGTTGATTAACGACGTCCTATCAAATTTTGCTGTACAGCAAAGTGACCCATTCATATACACATATGTACACACACACACGCACATTTTCTCATATTATCCTCCATCCTGTTCCATCGCAGGTGACTAGATACAGTTCCCTATGCTACACAGCAGGACCTCATTGCTTATCTACTCCAAATGCAGTCTTTTAACGTTTTTTGATTAATGCTACTATACACATTTTTGTGCATGACTTTGAACACGTATACATTTCTTTAGATATCTGACTAGAAATGGGGTTGCTCGTTTGTGGCGTATAGAGATGTGTTCAGCTTTAATGGATACTCACACACAGTTTTACAGTGTATGAGGCTGGTTCCCTTTGTTCTGCACCATGGTGACATTTTGTAATATCAGTCTTTTATATTGTAGCCATTCTGGCGGATATGGAATGTTCCCATTGTGGTTTTAATTTGCACTTTCCCGTTAATGATGTTGACTACTCTTGTGTATGTTCAGTGGCCATTTGGATATCCTCTTCTGTGAAATGTCCAGAATCTTTTGTTTTTCTGTTAAGTTGATTTTCTTCTTAAGGATCGTAGGAATTCTTGGTATGCTTTGGCTATAAGTACTTTGTCAGAGAGAGACACTTGAACTTCTCGTTGTCCTAATAATGCTTTTGATAAACAGGCTATGAAATTCAGTTTGTTGTTTTCTGACCAGGGCTTTCTGTGTCCTGTTTAAGGAACCTGAAATTTTAGGGCTAAGAAGTTTTTTTTTTCTCATTTGTAGAGACACATTTAAGTGTCCAGTCCACCTGGAACTGATTATTATTGTGTGAGGTCGATGTAATTAAAGGTCTTTAAACAGGAGAGTGATATGTGTTTTAATTAGATAATGGAGTCCAGAAATTGAAGGCAGAGAAAGGAATTCACATCTGTTAGCATAGTTTCATTGCCCAAAATCTGCTAGTGATCATGAGGAAATTTAGCAAATTAAACTCTTAGATGTTTTTAAGTCAGATTGACAGGATTTTGTGGTAGACTACTAATGAGTAGATGGTAGAAAGAACTTGAATAGGACTTCGAATTTTTGCTTTGAGAGACTGTGTGGATATGCTGCCATCAAGGAGGTTTGGGGAACAATAGTGATTTAAGTTCATACATGCCGAGTTTTGTGTGTCCATGGAATACCTTTAGGGTATACACATCCAGTAATTTGAATTTACAAAAAGTAAACATACAGAATTTCATTTTCTGTGCTTGTAGAATGGTTGCTATAAATACCAAAATAGAGAATATACTACTGGCTGCATCTGTGTTTTATTAACTTAACTTTTTGTGAATTCATCTGTAGAGCCTTCATCTACAGCAGCAATTGGGCCCGGATCTTCCAGACAAACCCTGGATATATATATAGGTCTGCAGCTCATTTTACCCTTTGTAGGGATAAGAAGTCATCACTCTAGAATTTCCAAAATTGCTTATTAGATTTTCCGTATTAATTCATAATGTTCACACTGAGTTTACTGTGCACATAAGTCATGCTATAACTGTATTCCTGTTGAGAGTACTAATCTTGTGGCTTCAATATTGTTCCGAAAATTCGTAGAACTACTGAATACATTGGGATGTGTTCTCATACCCAGAAGTCTGAGAGTATCTTAATACATCCTATTGCCGACTTTTCTATTTGCCTTTTTCACAGGAAACTGAAACTTAAAACATATCCAAAAAGGAATCACTTTTCATTCCTTATTGGAATGGCATGGGGTGCATTTATAAATGTTCTAGGTAATTGTTATCTCTTGGGCATTTTCATAGTTCATAGAGGTCACCAGTGCAGATGTATGTGAAATTTAACATTGAGATATGAAACTAATTTTATTTATCTTTTTTCTTTTTTAGACATATCAGGGTCCACAGAGTCTAGAAGAAGTCTGTGTATATCATTCTGGAGTACCTATTTTCCATGAAGGGTAACTTACATCTGATTAATTGAACCTTTATGGTAGATGTTAAAAATGTTCATATGCCTTCAAACATTATTTGCTACGTAGCACTGTTAGGTATTTTACTTATATTGTCATATGATCTTTACAATAACCTAAAAATGTAGGTTTGTCTTCTTTTTACATGTGGGAAGCTGAAACAAGATTATGGTGAAGTGGCCATTGTGATTCAAACCTCATGTTTTTCCTTGTTCTCTTATATTGCAGTGTGATACTCTTTCTTTTTGAGTTGAATGGGTTTTTTGTGGAAAGGTTGTCCTGTGCATTGTAGGACATTTAGAATTGTGGTCCTGAGGCACTAAGGCACCAACATTTTGGCATCTGGGAAAACCTATTCTTTTCCACAGGCCTCAGTTGAGGGCCTCTCTTAATACTTTACACTGTAGTTAAAGGAACCTAGTACTGTGCTAAAATCGTCCACTGTTGCCATATTCTTTGGGACTTAAACCCAGAGTTTTACTGTAATTTTTGTGTTCTGGTGTTAGATTTTTCTCAAGTAAGTAAGAGTGGATTTTGCCTAATTTGGGGGTTGACCATCAGAGGTTGTGTAAACATGAGTTTTTAGTTTGTATGTTCTCACTTCCCTGGTTTATTGAAATATGAAGGTTTTCAGTCTTTGGTCATACCACTGACGTGGTAGCTTCATGAGGAAACCAGAATGCAACTATCAGTGAAAGGCTGATTTTGAATTTTGTGATGGTTTTAAGCATCTTCACTTAGGAACTCCAAAATTGTTACAGTAAACGGCATTGTGATTTTAAAACTTGAGTCTTCTGGTAGTTTTAACTGTTTAGTAACTTAGACACTTATAAGACACTAAAGCTGCATGCTTATTTATTGATTTTTAAGTCATATTTACAGCTGTAACGTCTAAACTTAATTGATTGTGAGGTTTTACTTCTGAAATTTTTCTATAATAATTTAAAGGATGAAATACTGGAGCTGTTGTAGAAGAAAAACTTCTGATTTTAATACATTCTTAGCCCAGGAGGGCTGTACGACAGGGAAACACGCATGGACTAAAAAGGATGCTGTAAGTAGCCTTTTCAAAATAGCACATTGGAGTATATTTATCTGAGTCATTTTGAAGAGTTTGAAGAGATTTGAGATTATTCTTCAGATTAAAAGAAAAAAGTTTTTCTCTCCATCACACAGTAAAGTTTGATGAGTCTAAAAACTAATCTGAGTCAAACTCCCAGAGCATCAGTCTTTGATCAAAATAGCCATTATGTATATTGATACAAGTATATACATTTTTATGAAATACTTAGGCCTGCCTGAATTGAAGAATATTTTGCTATAATTCCTTGTTCCTGCTTTTTGTTTTTTAAAAGTCACTTTTCTACTCATTTGGTGTTAATAATTTTAACCTCTGATTCTCTGTTAGCCACTTACTGTCGAGTCACTTACAGATACAAACTCTCTATCTAGTGGCCAAAGAGGAGTATTGCAGATTTGTTTCATTGGTATAGTTTTGAGAAAACCTGCTTGCTACCAGGAAATTTATCAAAATAAAAAAATAAAAGAGAAATCCTTGGTTCCTTCTTCCCTGGAGGCATTTTTTTTTTTTTTTTTTTTTTTTAATTTTTTTGGCTGTGCCTATGGCATGTGGAAGCTCTTAGGCCAGGGAGTAAATACACTGTGCCACAAGAGAATTCCCCGACAGCATTTTAAAAAACTTGTGACTGTGCAAATAATTCCCCCAAATCCCATTCAATTGTAAGAAGGGAAGGAATTTATTGCCAAATAAGTTTGTTAGCTATTATTAATATATTAGCTTTACGTGCTGTATTGGCACTAATAACCAAGACAGTGAAGCTTTTCACTGTATGTGTCTTTATGTTCAAGTTACTTCAGAAATTCTTTTAGTCCACATTTGCATATTTTATAGTTTCTGAGTTTCAATAGCACATGGATTAGGTATTATAAAAGTTTCCATTAGATTATAGTAATTTATCTACCACAAAACCTCTAGGAATTAGTAAAAAGTCAAATCCCCTTGTGTTTTCCCAAGGGCCAGAAGTTTGAAAGTTTTGCTTTGAAAAAAATAAAATGTTATATTACGCAAAAGTTTTCAGGGTGTGACCCTTGGTGAAACAAACTGTTTTTTTTTAATGCATGTAGTTATCAAGTCTTAATTGCCTAAGTTAATAGCTAACAGCAAAAAGTCTAAGTGATGTAAATAATTTAAGTTAGTATACTTGTATGAAAATACAAATACTGTTTTTTAAAACAGTAGTGTCTCACAGTTTCCTGCATTAAATTGCCCTCAGTTATAGAACAAATCACAATTTGTCTCTTTAAAATAGTTGATATAGCAGTGTACCACTCATAGGTAGTAATTATTTCCATAATAGTAATCAAAAGATTACTTGTACAAATTCTCCTGTACAAATTACTTGTACAAATTCAGTAACAGAGATGGTTATAACTAGTCAATTATTTTTTCCCAAATTTCAATTTGTAGAAAATGTTAAGTTCCTATGCATGAGGTTAAGATGGTCTGCTTTATCCTGCTAATAAGCAAACAACTGTCTCACTTCAAATCATAAAACTATGAAGATTCTTTGTATTGTGATTTCATTGTTTAAACTTCCTGATGAGAGCTTTAGAAGTTGTTTGCATAAAAATATTAAGGACTCAGTTGTGTATTGCTCTTTATCAATTGAGATGTGTCAGTTCCTCTTTTAAAGAGGTTAATTGTATGGCACTTTGTAAATTCATAAGGTCTCTCTTACATTACAGGGGAAAAAGGTGGTTCCATGTAGACACGACTGGCATCAGACTGGGGGTGAAGTCACCATTTCAGTATATGCTAAAAATTCACTTCCAGAACTTAGTCAGGTAGTGGCAAATAGTACGTTGGTAAGTACACTAAATATCTTTGAGTGAAAATTGTCTTTATACATTATTCTTTACATTAATGTATTACAAAATATTGATCTTCTTTGAGCTGTTTTTAAGATCTTTTCATCTTTCATTTCAAAAAGATCGTTTCATCCTCCCCATTTGAAACTATTTTAAATGAAAGTTTCTGCATAGTAAAGTTATATCTGAAGTGTTCTGGAGATATAGTAGCTAAATGATTTATCAAATAGTAATGATACTTCGTTCTCAATATGAAATTCCAAGTTAATTTTTCTTGAGGTGGGGTCAAGATGGTGGAGGAGTAAGATGTGGGGCTCACTTTCTCCTACAAATACATAAAAAAAAAAAAAAAAAAAAAAAAAATCTAGGGAGTTCCCGTCATGGCACAGTGGAAACGAATCCGACCAGGAACCATGAGGTTGCGGGTTCGATCCCTGCCCTTGCTCAGTGGGTTGAGGATCCGGCATTGCCGTGAACTGTGGTGTTGGTTGCAGATGCGGCTCAGATCTGACACTGCTGTGGCTCTGGTGTAGGCCAGCAGCAACAGCTCCAGTTAGACCCCTAGCCTGGGAACCTCCATATGCCACAGGTGTGGCCCTAAAAAGACAAAAAGACCAAAACAAAAAAAAACACTACATGTAGAACAACTCACACAGAACATCTACTGAAGACTGGCAGAAGACCTTAAACCTCCAAAAAAGGAATCAGGATGGACTAGCACTCCTAAGAGGGAGCTGGGAAAGAGAAAAGGAACCCATACCCAGGAAGCCACCTAACTGACGAGTTCAGCTGGGATGGAGGGACCTCAAAGCCTCAGAGAAAAGCACAGCAGCTGAACTGAGGAGGGCAAAGCAGAGAATCACGCAAGACTGTCAGTACCACCTCCCAGAACACCACAGCCTGAGACAGGTGGAAGGGGGCTGGGCACTGAGATTCAGGCTCCAGAGGTCAGTTCCAGGGGAGAGGACTAGGGTTGGCTGTGTGGAGACAGCCTGAGAGGCTGGTGAGTGGAGCAGCACAGCCCAGAGAACCTGGGAGGAGGTCTGGGCCTGCAGGAGAAGCAAGGCACCATGGTTGAGGAGGGCAAGAGGAGGAGGGGTAGATGGCCATGGTAATATCTTTCTCCATGCACACACAGACTCTTAGAGGGCAGGGCCATGGGCAGTAAAGTACCTCTTGCAGGGGCTACAGGTGACAGCCTCCTCTTGCGTCAGCTGTGGGTGGTGGCACCTCCTGAGCAGGCTAAGCATGACAGGGTACATCTTGCTGGTCTGTAGGAAGTGGGGGCAAACCACCAGTCATCTCATCTATGACTCCAGAGGTGGGTGTGACCTGCCACCACTAGGGATCCGTGAACAGGCACCACTTGTGGCCCCATTCACCTTAGATGTCGGCACAGAGGAGGGCACTGCAGCTGAGCACATGTGTTGTTGCTGTCACTCCCCTGGGAACACACATGCCCTGAAGCTGCCACTGCCAAATGCTCTGGGCACCACCTAGACCTGTCTGAGGGTTACTACCACCTCCCAGGGCCCTGCAGCCAGGATTAGTTGGCGCCACCTTCTGGTGCATCCTTGCTACTGGCAAGGACTCAGCAACCAGGCACTGGTACTAGCCCTGCCTGTTGCTGCCCTCTCTCTGGAAGCAAGTGCTATCAAGAGAATAATAGCCTGCACACACTGAAGAAAGAGACAGCAAGCATCCAAATCAAAAGTGGTCCTCATGGCAAAAATAAATAGTAAGACCTCAAAATACCCAGGGGTGCTCTCGCATGTAAGTAACCCTCCAAAACTACAGTAGTTGTTTTCCCTAAACTCACAGAATAAGAAAAATGTAAGCAAGATGAAAAAACCAGGAACCTTTCCCAGTTAGAACAGGAGAATTTACCTGAAGGAGCAAACCAAGAAACAGACTTCCGCATTCTAACAGACACTGAGTTCAAAAAGCTTATGGTGAAAATACTGAAGGAATTAAGGGTGACTGTGAGGGAATTAAGAGCAGATGTGAACAGTAATGCAGATTACTTTAGAAAGAAACTAGAAAGTACAAGGAGGAGCCAAGAAAAGTTAGAAAATTCATGTGCAGAGACACAAGCTGAGTTAAAGGCACTGAAGAGTAAAGTGAATATTGCAGAGGAGCAAATTAGTGACTTGGATGATAGAATAATGGAAGTCACCCAATCAGGACAGCAGACAGAAAACCAAATGAAAAAACATGAAAGCAATATAAGAGATCTGTGGGATAATATAAAGCAGGCCAATTTATGCATAATAGGGATCCCAGAAGGAGAAGAAAAAGAAAAGGGGATTGAAAATATATTTGAAGGAATTATGGCTGAAAACTTTCCAAGTCTAAAGGAAACAGGTATGTTGATATCCAGGAAGCACAGAGGGCCCCAAACAAGTTGAACCCAAACAAGCCCACACCGAGACATACTATAATAAAAATGGCAAAAGTGAAAGAGAAGATCCTAAAGGCAGCAATTATAAGGGAACCCCCATGAGGCTATCAGCTGATTACAGAAACGCTACAGGCCAGGAGGGAGTGGCAAGATTATTCAGTTCTAAAAGGGAAAAATTGCAGCTGCGAATACTCTACCTTGCAAGAATACTATTTAAAATAGAAATTATTTATCCAACAAACAAAAGCTGAAAGTACAGCGATCCTAAACCTAGTCTTTAAAAAAAATACTAAAAGGGCTCTTCTAAATAAAAAAGTAATAGGATGGAGGAAATCACAGTTGTAAAGCAATCACTTAAATCAGCCAGTATACGGATCTGAAAGGGGGAAAAGCTCCTACTGTGAAAGCGACAGTAAACACGAGGAACAGCAAAAAGATGAATGTGAAGATGTTTTAAAAAGGACATCAAAATCATAAAATGTGGGAAAGGAAAGTAAGAAAATCTAGTTTCTTTTTTTTTTTTTTAATGTGTTTGAATGTATGTGACTATCAGGCTAAAGCAAGCAGATATAGGAAGGTGTTAGCATACTTGAAAAACAAGGAAACCACAAATGAAAAGCAAACAGTACATTCGCAAAAACTAAAAAGAGGACACAAGCATAAAATAAAAGGAACTCAACCAACCAAAAAAAAAAAAAAAGAACAAAGGAGAAACATAGAATTAACTGAAAAACAAGGTTTAAAATGGCAATAAATACATATTTATCAATAATTATCTTAAATGTCAGTGGACTGCCCCAATCAAAAGAGTGGCAGACTGAATAAAAAAAAGAAGAGCCTACAATACGCTGCCTTTTAAGAGACTCACATTAGGGCAAAGGACACATAAGTTGAAAGGGGATGGGAAGAGATAATTTCATGCCAATGGAAAAGACAAGAAGGCAGAATTTGCAATACTCGTATCAGACAAAATAGAGTTTAAAACATAGGCTGTAAAGAAAAAGGACATTATTTAATGACAAAAGGATCCATTCAAGAAGAGGATAGTACAGTCATCAGTACATATGCCCCAGTACAGGTGCACCAGATACATAGAACAGATGCTAACAGACATAAAAGGAGAAAGTGATGGGAGTACAGTAATAGTGGGAGACTTTGAACACCCCACTCACATCAGTGGACAGATCCTCTAGACAAAAAAAATCAGGCAACAGAGATCCTAAATGACAATAGAAAAGACTTAATTGATATTTTCAGGACATCCAAAAAAACCAGAATGTACATTCTTTTCAAGCGCATATGGAACATTCTCAAAGATTGACCACATACTGGGGCACGAATCTAACCTCAACAGATTTAAGAGTATAGAAATTATTTCAATATTCTTTACCATTAATGGTTTTTTTGAAATAAAAGGCACAATATTTCCAGTTCCTTAAAATAATTTAAGTGATTTTTGTCATTATCTTTTTATTATCAGTATAAGTCTTTACTTGTCATTATCTTTTTATTATCAGTATAAGTCTTTTGTTTGGATCACTTAATCAACTTCATGTTTTTCAGTTAAATGTACACATCGTATTTGAAGGAGAGAAGGAATTTCATCAAAATGTGAAATTATGGGGTGTAAGTATTAAGAATCCAGCAAATATTTTCCCTAAAATTTAAAATACCATTTGTACAACAAAAGTACTTTAGTAAGCATTGATGCAAAGTAGATGTGTAACATATCATTTCTTGCCAAGAAGTTTAAATCTAGAAATGGCCTTAGAAGCTTGAAATTTGGATTTAGAATAGCCCAAAGGCATAGACATGAAATCTTGTTTATTGTTTGGGCATACTTGGCTTTAATAAAACCACCCAGGTGTACAGTAATTCTCTTTGATACGTTGCAGGTGATTGATGTAAAGCGAAGCTATGTAACTATGACGGCAACAAAGATTGAGATCACCATGAGAAAAGCTGAACCTATGCAGTGGGCAAGCCTTGAACTGCCTGCAGCCAAAAACCAGGAAAAACAAAAAGAAGATACAGCAGAATGAGTTGAGGAGGAAAAAAAACAGTTATTGCCTGTTTCCGAATTGTTAATGTGTGGTCAAGTGGTGACTTGCTGCTGTACTCTTGTTTTCTTGTTGTTGTTGTTGTTATCGAATCTGGCATTTCAGGGTCTGTAGTAGGTTGAAGCCAAAGTCATTTTATCTTTTTGTGCCTCCCATATCCCTTTTGAGTTACCTAAGATTGATGTTCATTTCTCCTCACTATTAGAACTGTAGTCGTGTCCTATACTTGAAGAAGCTAGAAAATAGCTCATAACGGTTACAGTATTTCTTAGTGTGATATTTTGTTAATCTGAGAAATGTAAAAGAGCATTTGTTTTTACATCTTTCTTCATCTAATTAGTAAAGCAAGATGGAATGTCACATTTTTAATTCGTTTTTCATGAGTTTGTGTTCCTATGATACTTGAAAATCTTTACGGAAGAGATGCAGCTCTGCATTGCTTTTTCCATGCAGCAATTACCAGTTACAAGTAGGGGGATTAACTCAAGATCGTGTGCTGAGTAGGTAATGGGGAATATAGGCATTGCTTAAAACTAATTGGACTTAAAACTTACATCAGTACCTACTTGCTTGTCAAGCAGTATAATTTAAGAGTGTAGGAAACATAAATAAGGATATGAAGGTGTCAACTTGGTTAAAATTCACCATTTTATACGACTAAGCAATCATGCTAAACATCTCTTTGCTGATTATTTATAAGGCATTGGTATGGTGTTACGACTGAATTGTACCTTATTTATAGCCTTCACTCTCTTAGAATCTTGTCTTAGCTACAAAGCGGAATTGTTAGTCTTAACCTGGCCTCCCTTATTAAAGTTGTAGACTTAAAGGTTTATGGATCTTAGCTACAAAGCGGAATTGTTAGTCTTAACCTGGCCTCCCTTATTAAAGTTGTAGACTTAAAGGTTTATGGAAATGCATTAAGGTAGCAGAAAAGTAAATATTTAAGTTTTGCTTTATGACAGCTATTACACATTAAACAAAATAGCTAATTTTTTTTTTAAAGCTTTCATGAACAACTTGACAATTCTGGGTGATAAAATGTTGATTATATATTGTACTTGATTAAATGTAGGTATCACAGAATTAGATTGTTTATGCTAACTGGACCCATTAAAAGATAGTTACTTTTTGAGGCAGTGCAGAGCTCTCATAGAAAACTAAAATTAAGACGTGTTATGATGGCCAAAACTCTGGCAGAACTTCATGTTTGGGTATGAATTATGTTTATATAGATTAAAAATAATTATTTCTTAAGCTCCTTGAGTGTTTTTCTTTTCTTAGTATTCATGGACTTAAAAATTTGCAGAAGTACAATTTCAGTTAATAGTATTTTCAGCCCACTACCCTTAGCAAGTAACTGTCAGGTGTAGTTATGTGATTATTAAACAGTTTAGCTCCCTTACAAATAAAGACAGAAAAATTGGCCAGTTTTCATGACACTAAAATACCATGACAAGAAAACTTTAGTGAAGATTGGACCCAAAAAGAATATAGAAAGTTTCTAGTTTTGGGGGTTGTATTTAAATTTTTTAAAGTTATTTCATAATCTTGAGAACCTGGGTTCATTTGGAGGCGTGAAATCTTGTTTATTGTTTAGGAGAATGATATTGATTTGATTTAATTATTAATAGATACTTTTTAATGATTCCTTCTTAGGGCTTTTTCCCCTAAACAATATCTTATGTGCCCTTGAACTATTCCTTAAAGCAAGTATATTCACCTAAGAGTTAGTTATAAAGCACTGATGCTTTATGTATAAACAACTTATTTATTTAGCCTAGCTATACTAGTCACCATCTGTTTCCTTTCTTATTCCTATGACCCCTCTGAATTTGTTGCCCAAATAAAAATCTAAATGACAGTTTTCTTAGGCTCATACATACCCGGACACAGTTATAAGTAGAAGAAGTTTTGATTTATCAGTCTGTCAAAAAAATTTTTAAATGCTTGTTAAAGTTGTTTCTCTAGAAATGCTTTATCTTTCTTAGCATTCAAAGGAATTACTATAGCAAAACAGTCAAAGGTAGGTAGGCTTATTGTTGAGCTGACAGCTAATTCAACATGGAAAATACTGTTTTTCTTGCTTGGCACATTTACCTGTATAAAGGAAGAAAAGTCCTAGGAAGTTGAACTTTTACATTTTTTTACCTCTGATTTTGAGATAATTTTGAATGTACAGAAGTATGGAGTTTTTTTATATCCTATGTTAATTTTCTCTTGTCAGTTAAAATCTTGCATAACCAGAGAACATTTACAGAAATAAGAATTAGCTTGGTACAATACTGTTAAAGTTTGACATAAATTTTGACCATTTCTTTTCAGTGGAATACTATTTTAAGAGGAGTTCTAGGGACCTATCTTAGTATTTTGGTAATAACTAAAGCCAGTAATTTATCTACCATTAAAAGTATGATTTGAAATGTTGATATAGGTCAGTGATGTAACTTCTTGTAACCATATGCTGGCATAGTTCTGCAATGATCCATTATATTAAAATTTATAATTTATGCCAGAGATTTTAATTCTCATTAAGTAAATCTTGTTTTGTTTGGTTTTCTTTAGTTAGTTCTTCAACCACCTAAGGGTGAAGAGAACCTTAAAGAGTTCTTGCCAATATTTTAAGGTGACTTTGGTTTATTGCTCTACCACCCCTTGGTTTTTTTTAAAAAAAATAGTCATTGCTCCGCCTGAAAATGCATGTCATACATACGCTTACAATAAATAAATTCTTAAAAGATTGCTTATGAGGTCTGGTGTCAGTTCTAGAGTGCTTGGGTCTGGACTTTTTTTTTTTTTTTTTTTTAATGGCCAGGTGCTTTTTAGGTTGTTAGCCTCAGTTCTGGAATGCAAGCTAAGCCCAGCTTGCTTTTAAGTTTTGGTAATAGGTGCTTCATATATTGCATATGTTTGTTGGGTAGGTGGGAAGTTGGTTTCTTACCTGACTGCTTCCTTACTGCCCAAGAATTTTACAACTTAAACTCATGTTGCATGGCTTTCTGTTTTATTTTTAAGCATAGACGCCTGGTGCTGAATACATTTGACATTATCTCTAACCTTCAAAAACGGTTTTTTGAAAGAGCATGTTTTTATTAAATGCTAATTAGTGACTTTTTTTTAGTTTTCCAGTTTAGTAGGTCCCCTTTATTTTGTACTGAAGTGAAATAAAACTTCCAGCCTTGAACAGTTTTATGTTGCTTAAAGATTGTGTCAAATCCTTTTTGTCTAAGCAGATACAGTGTCCAAATGATTGGCTTGTTGAATTATCTTTTTTAAGGCTGACAATTGAAGAAGGATCATTGATTGAGCCTGGGAAAGGGAAATCTCCCTGAACCGGTAGTGCTTTACCCTCCTCTTCCAAAAATGAGACTAGATGAGTAGGTATTATTTTTGGGAACATGGTCCTTTTCTTCATAGTGCTCATTTCAGTGTGCAGTTCCGTATTTATTAATATTTATTTGTATGATTAATGTGTTAATGTTGGTATCCTTTTATAGGCCACATTATAACCTTGACTATGTTTTGGCCAACCATTATCTCCCCCTTTTCTAGTGTGATACTTGCTGTGTTGGTTGGCTCTTGTAAATACCAAGACATGTTATGGGCCAGTCACTGTTCTGAGGACTTTATGGATACGGACCTAATCCTCAAGACAACCCTGTGAGGTAGTTTCTGTGATCACAGGCAAGGAAACTGATTGATGGAACAGGTTAAGTAACTTGCGCAGCATCGAAATTCATAGTTTGTGGAGTAGAACTTTCCAACTCAGGCACCCTGGCTTTGTGTTTTATGCTCTTTACTAGTTTATGCTGCTTATGTCTGTCAGTTGAATTAATGGACAAAAACACTGGTACATAGCATGAAAACTAGTAACACTGTGTTTAGTTACCAAGAACAAATTTTACTTTGATATGTTTTGTCAGACAATAAATTTATAAAATACGTAGTCTTTTTGTCTGTATGGTTTTGGTTATAATAATAGCTGAATTAAAAACATTTGTGATTTGACAATGCTTATGGTCTCTAGCTTCTCTCAACAGCTTCCAAAGAAGTTTCAGAAATCTCAGTTCAAAAAAAGTTTCCATTGCTATTTTGATACGAATATTTATTTTGTATATAGCTTGAGACAAGAATTCTTACCAATGTGTGTTAGATATAATGTAATGAAACAGCATCAAACTTATCTTTGTTCACCCCATTAATATGAGATCAGGTTAAAGCAGCCTTACGTCTGCAGCATAAGATACCTGCATAGGAAAAACATGAAATTATAAACATATGGACAGATAGCAAAGGAACGTTCGAATCGTTGGCTTTCATCTTCTAGGCCAGGCCATTGGTTATCAGAATACGAATTCTAGACCAGCAGTGTCAACATCCGGGAATCCGTTAGAAATGTAAATTCTTGGTTCCCAATTTGTCAGACCTACTAAATCAGAATCTCTGGGAATGGTGCCCAGAAGTTTGCAGAAAATTTTCCATCTTTTTCTGTTGTAAAGTTTAGAAAATAACAGCAGCATGGAAACCTTATTAGGCTTGCATTTTTTTCTTTTTATCAACTTAATTTAAGTTGATTTTCTGTTTAGAGCAGTTTTGTATTTAAAGAAAAATTGTGAAAATAGTACAGAGTTCCCATATACTTCTACACCGAGTTTCCCCTTTTAACATCTTACATTAGTATGGCACATTTGTTAAAATTAATGAACTGGTATTGGTAAGTTAGTATTAGCTTAAGTACATACCTAATCAGGTTTCCTTAGTTTGTACCTAATGTCTTTTTTCTATTCCAGGATCCCATCTGGGACACCACGTTACATTTAATCATCATGTGCCCTTGGTCTCTTGGTTTTGACAGTTTCTCAGACTTCAAAACCCTGACAATTTTGAGAGGTACTGGCCAGGTATTTTGTAGAACGTCTCCCAGTTGGGATTTATCTCAGATTTAAATATAGGTGTTTTGAGAAAGAAAATCACAGGTAAAGTGCCAGTCCCGCTGGGGTTGGCAAGGGTGTTTACTGTCGGCACGGCTTCCCATTTCATCTCCTGGCGGAGGTGGTTACTCTGTCGATTTTTTAACAGTCAGGTTCCTCTTCGTCCTGTCTTCTGTCCTCCTTCAGTTCCTATATGTGCAGCCCACTCGTAAAAAGGACGAAGGAGTTAATGTTGCACCTCTGAAGGGTAAGGTATCTACATAAACTAAATGGAAATTTTGTGTATGGCAGATTCGTCTCTTCTCCCGAGTTATTTATTTAATCGTTTTCTTATACCAATGTAGACTTGTTTTTATGCTTTAAATTATAACCCACTGTTACTCTGTTTCGTTTCCCAGATGGTTGCAGCGCTGGTTATTGTGGCCTTTTAGTTGACTCTCTGTTCCTTTGTCAGACCCCGGCCTGTCATTGTGGATTTGATTTTGGTTTTGTTTGGTTTTTGTTTTTTAGCACTTTCTGGCACTTCAAGATGGCGCCAGTCAGTCATTTCTCCAAGGATTCTAGGATCTTTCTCTTGGAAAATGGTCTTAGAAATCGACATGTGGATGTTGGGTGTACTCATTGCTGACATGCCTCTGTGTCTAGGAATGCGCGAACCGACAGCAAGGAGATACATGCATGTGCTAACCTGTCTGTGCACATAGCTATAGCTATTTCTTTAAGTAACTATCTATGGTAAATATGAATTCATACTTATTTCTCCAACCTTAATCCATTACCACACAGATCACTTCAATGTCCTCCCCTGGCTTTTCTGTAACTTCCCACTCCTACAGTAAACAACCTGGTTTTGGAGTACCCGCCATGGCTCAGTGGAAGCAAATCTGACTAGTATCCACGGGACACAGTTTGGATTCCTGGCCTCACTCGGTGGGTTAGGGATCCAGCGTTGCCAGGAGCTGTGGGGAAGGCCGGCAGCTGATTCGACCCCTAGACTGGGAATCTTCAAATGCCACAGGTGCAGCCCTAAAAAGACCAAAAAAAAAAAAAAAAAAAAGACCTGGTTTCTATCATATGCTATCCATTTATTCAATTTTATTATACATGTACAGCAGTATCAGAATTATTGACCGAATCTCCCATAAGAAACAGATTCATCAACTGGAGCAGTGCTCAGGTAGTTTTTTGCCTGTAGTCTTACTTATCTCTAGACTCATATAGTCTCAGAATTAGTTTAGCACCTTTTCCCTTCACTTTTTTCACTGAGGTTGTTTCAGGTATTTGTAATAAGGCTTTTATTTTATTTTAGATCCATTTGATGGAAGGTGAAATTAGAAGTGGTTTAAAGAGAAAGACCAGTTAGGATGAAGGCATGAAATACAATAGACGCAGTAGGAAGAGAAGGGGATAAATGAGATTTATTTTAAACTGAAAGGAAGTAGTGATTAGAAAGTGAAATGTTTAGGGTAACCCCTAGGTTTTGAGACAGGAGGAGCACCTAAACAAGATGGGGAATATATAAAAAAGTTTTGGAAGAAGAGCATTTTCACAGAGGACTCTGTACAGTCTATATCCAGTTGAAGAAGTGCAAGCTATTGGTGAGTTCTGAACATAAGGCCTTATCTGGCTCTCGGGATTTGGAAATCGTAAGTAAATAAATATAAATACACCATTTAGCTAACGTTGAGGTTGCGAAGTTGATTCTGTTCTAAACCTCTGAGGGTATCTTGCCTTAATTCAAAAACAGTGACAGGGAGTTCCCATCGTGGCGCAGTGGTTAACGAATCCAACTAGGAACCATGAAGTTGTGGGTTCGATCCCTGCCCTTGCTCAGTGGGTTAACGATCCGGCATTGCCGTGAGCTGTGGTGTAGGTCGCAGACGCGGCTCGGATCCTGTGCTGCTGTGGCTCTGCCATAGGCTGGCAGCTACAGCTCCAATTAGACCCCTAGCCTGGAAACTCCATATGCTGCAGGAGCAGCCCAAGAAATGGCAAAAAGACAAAAAAAAAAAAAAAAAAACAGTGACAATCCCTGTCTTTCGTATCATGCAAGAATACACAGGCACTGAAATAAGTAGGTTGAAAAAGGATTGTTGAGACCTACACCCTGAAAATGCGGGGTGTTCCACATAAACCGCTATAATGGGTCCCCTAAGTGAAGGAAAAGGTCTATACCAGAAGAAGGCAGACAGAAGGCTGGGTAGACAAAAACAGCACAAATTCACCGCAGCTCCTTGAGTCTCACTGTGATCATTAAACAGCTTTAGTATTAAGCATGATGCAGTCTTAGGGTGGAGGAAAATGTACAGATGATGGGTCAACAAGGTCTACAAGTTTTAAATGTTTGCTACGTTAGGCTTATTGGAATTGATGGTTTCCTTATGATTTTCATGTAAAGCTTTAAAAAAAAGGCTCTGCAATAATGGAAGCTGGATTCCAGTAACAGACTGATCCCAGACTGGACTTTGCAGTAGAGCTCAAGTTAGACTGTTTTCATACTTTAACGATTTCTTCCAGCCCACCTTCCCATCCATAACACTACTGGAATTTATCATCAGAAAAAGGCTGAGCTGTAGGTAAAGGAGGGGAACAAATTTAAAAGGAGCAGAAAGCCAGTGTCAGGATAATGAAAATCAGAATTGCGGGTACCTGTTGTGGCTTAAGTGGGTTAAGGACCAGGCATCTCTGCGAGGATGTGGGTTGGATCCCGGGTCTCTCAGTGGGTTAAGGACCAGGCATCTCTGCGAGGATGTGGGTTGGATCCCGGGTCTCTCAGTGGGTTAAAGATCCAGTGTTGCCGCAACCTGGGTGTAGGTCGCAGATGTGGCTTGGATCTGGCGTGGCTGTGGCTGGCAGCTGCAGCTCTGATTCAACCCCTGATCCGGAACTTTCATATGCTGTGGGTGTGGTCATTTAAAAAAAGTCAAAATTGAAAGATACCAGTTAAGTGTAATTCTAGTCCTATTTAGATAGGTGTGTAATAATAGAATTTTATAATTCGCTTGATGCGATTAGAATCTTCACAGATTTTGATTTCAGCTTAGGAATTTAGGAAATATTAGTTACAAGTAAATCAAAACCATAGACATTTTTTTATTCATAGCTTGGCAATTTGTGTGCTCAGCTCTCTGCTAAGTGCATTGATAGTTTTTCATGTACCTTCAGAACACCCCCACGATTATAACTTATTCTCTGTATTTTGTGGTTAGAGAAATGGGCAAAGTAACTTACCCCAAGTCACACAGAAAGCAAATGTTGAAATTAATTTTAAAATGAAGGACTTCGAAGTCCTGTTCAAACTCTCCACTATGATATTGAAGGCATGATATTGAACGCATGTCACCATGCAAAAACTAAAACTGGAACTGCCTTTTTTTTTTTTTTTTTTTTTTTTTTTTTTGTCTTTTTGCCTTTTCTAGGGCCACTTCCCGTGGCATATGGAGCTTCCCAGGCTAGGGGTTGAATCGGAGCTGTAGCCTTCGTAGCCAGAGCCACAGCAACGTTCCACAGCTCACAGCAACGCTGGATCCTTAATCCACTGAGCAAGGCCAGGGATCGAACCCACAACCTTATAGTTCCTAGTCAGATTCATTAACCACTGTGCCACGATGGGAACTCCTAGAACTACCATTTACTTATTAGTGTTTCGTCTTCCTTAGTATCAAATGACTGAATTATCATGAAAAGATAATGCTGTCAATTTTTGCAGTGGTTAATTGAGCCATCCACCTTGGTAAGGACCTCTGTAGGGCTGATGGACAGTTGACAAGAATTAGAGATGGTCTCAGTGAAAGTGAAAGGCCCATGGAGGTGAATTTATGCTTTGCAGGCAGTGTGTTCTAAAGGCTTGTGCATGTGAAGAGCCTGGGCCTTACTGTCCTTTGGAATCTGCTTCTCTGTATTCTTAGACATGGATGATTGGAAGGCCATGTGCACAGGCAAATAACATGTCACTGTCATGGGGTGAAAGAAGCCATGCCTTAAAATTAAGTACGAGTGTATTGGGCAAATATTCACTCTTTTCAATAATGTAAAACTAACTAGGTTTTCATTTGTGAACAATTAGGGAAGACACTAAAACCTGAGCTTTAGAGTGTTTTAATGAATCAAGAACCACATGTAAAATTATTGTTATAAATTATAGGACACGTCTAAAAAAAAGAGATCTGTGGCCTGCATTGGTGACCTTTTTATATGTTACGCTTTGCCAGATGATCTTGAGACCAGCTGAGGTTTACGCATCTTTTTGGGGGTGGTGGGATCTGGACCCATCACATGTTGAAGTTCCTGGACCAAGGATCAGTGGAAACCCTTCCATAGTAGTGACAACACTGGATCCTTAACCATTAGGCCACCAGGAAGCTCCTAGATTTCTTAATACTTTTTTTTCTCCCAGAGGAAGTTTTCTGAAGTAGTAAATGTAAAATGTACAGATTTTATTTAATATTTTTGATAAGTTTGTGAGCATCGTCTATATTGTAGCCATCCCTTTGCTTAATTATTTCATCTCATTCAAGAAAACATTTTTTAGTTATTTCCTATGTGCTGGGGATTGGCCCAAACACACAGGCCTCTGCTTCCACAGTCTTTAAGCCATTTTTGAGTTTATTTTTGTGCAGAGTGTGAGGATGTATTCTACCTTTTTACCATGAAAAAATGTCTGAGTAAGCATCCTTAATACATACATTGGCATTCTTTCCAATTTTCTCTAGAATAAATGTTTGGAATTTCTAAATTAAAGTATATGCCTACATTATATTTCACATGCTTTTTATTAGTTTACCTTTAAATTAGACAACGTAAGCAGTATGTTTAGATTTGCAATGACTAAATTATTGCATTATAATAGAAATTCATGGCTTCCTTAAATTTTAAGATCAATAGTAAAACAGCCAAGACATATGTGTCTAGCAAAATTTTTTTTTTATTCGTCTTTTTTTTTTTTTTTTTGCCTTTTCTAGGGCCGCTTCCCACGGCATGTGGAGGTTCCCAGGCTAGGGTCCAATTGGAGCTGTAGCCACTCGGCCTACGCCAGAGCCACAGCAACTCAGGATCCAAGCCACGTCTACAACCTACACCACAGCTCACGGCAACACCTGATCCTCAACCCACTGAGCAAGGGCAGGGATCAAACCTGCAACCTCATGATTCCTAGTCGGATTCGTTAACCACTGCGCCATGACAGGAACTCCGGTATTTCTTTATTATTTCACAAATATCCTTTTGAGAAATAACCCCTTACTCAGGCTGTGGACCAAGGAATAGGACATATATAGGAGGTAAAATGTTTTTTTCTTTTTTGAGGGATGATTCTTTTGAGTTGAGTGATGAATAAATGAGAGTTTATTCTATCTTCTCTACATTTATATAAGTTTAAGACTTAATGAGACAATGGAGAGGCTCAACAGCTGTGGTGTAAAGGACTCAAATCAGTTACAATCCCTCTCCCAGAATGATTTTTTTTTCTTGTTTTGGATTAAATATATTTGTCATGTAACATGTAGAGTGAAAGTAGAAAACATGTTAATTGATATATTTGTATATTGTAATATGATTGCCACTGCAGTGATAATTAGTACCTCTATTAACTTACATAGTCAGTTGGAATAAGTTTTCTTAATAAGCTTGATGATTTAATACAGTACTGTTGTCTGTGTTCCCTGTACTGTGCATTGTATCTCTACAGCTTTTTTACTACTTACTGCATTTATTGTAAATTTCTATTCTAAATAATATTACTCGTACCCCTGGCCCCTGGTAACCACCATTTTATTCTGTTTATGCAAGTTTGGCTTTTTAAAATTCCAAATATAAATGATATAAATGATAGCATTCAGTATTTGTCTTCTTCTGTCTTACCTCACTTAGCATAATGTGCAAGGCCATCCACGTTTCCACAAATGTCAGGATACCTTCCTTTTTTGTGGCTAAATAATTTTCCATTGTATGTACCATATTTTCTTCATTCATCCATTGATGAACACTGAATTTTTTCCCACATCTTGGCTATTATAAATAATGCAATGAATACTGGGGTAGTTCTATTTTTAATTTCTTGAGGAACCCCTTTACTGTTTTTGTTTGTTTTTTAAGAGTTACTTATTTATTTTATTTTTTTGCTTTTTAGGGCCACACTCATGGCATATGGAAGTTCCCAGGCTAGGGGTCTAATCGGATCTAGAGCTGCCAGCCCACACCACAGCCACAGCAACACCAGATCCAAGCCGAGTCTGTGACCTACACCACAGCTCATGGCAATGCCAGATCCTTAACTGTTCACTGAGCGAGGCCAGGGATTGAACCCACAACCTCATGGTTCCTGATGGGATTCATTTCTGCTGAGCCACGATGGGAACTCCCCGCTTTGCTGTTTTTTGTTTTTTTTTTTATAGTGCTTGCACCAATTTACATTCCTACAGTGTACCAAGCGTTTCCCCTCTTTTCCCCATCCTCACAAGCACTTATCTATTTTTATTTATTTATTTTTTTTATGCTTTTTAGGGCCACACTCACAGCATATGGAGGTTTCTAGGGTAGGGGCTGAATCAGTGCTGTAGCCACCAGCCTACACCACAGCCACAGCAATGCCGGATCCAAGCCACATTGTCAACCACACCACAGCCGCAGCAATGCAGAATCCAAGCTGCGTTGCTACCAACCCCACGGCTCATGGCAACGCCAGATCCTTAACCCACTGAGCAAGGCCAGGGATTAAACCCACAACCTCATGTTTCCTCGTCGGATTCGTTTCCACTATGCCACGATGGGAACTCCTCTCTTTTTGATGTTAGTCATTTTAACATGTATGAGATAACTAATTGTGGCTTTAATTTTCATTTCGCTTATGATTAGTGATACTGAGCATCTTTTCATGTACCTGTTAGCCATCCATATGTCTTCTCTGGAAAAATATCTTTTAGGCCTTCTACCCATTTTTTACTCAGATTGTTTGGATTTTTATTTCTGGGTTGTGTGCATTCTTTAAGAATTTTAAAGTATTGGGCCTATGTTTAAGTCTTTGATCTATTTCAAGTTAATTTTTGTGAGTGGTGTAAGGTAATGGTCCATTCTCATTGCTCTGCATGTGTTTATCTAGTTTATTCAACACAATTTGTTGAAGACACTGTTCTTTTTCCCATTTGGTGCCCATGGCTCCCTCGTCCAATATTAGTTGACCGTATAGGCAGGGGTTAATCCTAGGCGCTCCAATGTATTCCACTGGTCTATGTGTCTGTTTTTGTGCCAGTGTAATACTTTTTCTTAAAATTAAGGTATAGTTGATATACAATATTAAGTTCCAGGTATGAGACAGTGATTCATAATTTTTAAAGGTTATATTCCATTTATATTTATTATAAAATACTGGCTGTGGTCCCTGTATTGTACAATACATCCTTGCAGCTTATGTATTTTATAAGCTTATATAAGCTTATATAGTGGTTTGTAGCCCTTAATCCCCTAACCCTGTTTTGCTCCTTCCCCTTTCCCTATTTTCAAACCACTAGCTTGTTCTTTGTATCCATGTGTCTGTTTCTTTTTAGTTATGTTCACTAATTCATTTTATTTTTCATTTTAGTTTTTTTCTTTTTAAGATTCTTTAAATTCTGTAGAGCTTTACATTTTTCAAAAGTTTCACATGACTTCATATAATCTCATAATAACCCTTTTTAAAAATTTATTTATTTATTTTGTTTTTTGTTTTTTTGCCTTTTCTAAGGCGGCTCCTGCAGCATATGGAGGTTCCCAGGCTAGGGGTCCAATCGGAGCTGTAGCCGCCAGCCTACACCAGAGCCACAGCAACGCAGGATCTGAGCCATGTCTGCGACCTACACCACAGCTCACGGCAACGCAAGATCCTTAACCCACTAAGCAAGGCCAAGGATCAAACCTGCAACCTCATGGTTCCTAGTCAAATTCGTTAACCACTGTGCCATGACAGGAACTCCCCCCCCCCTTTTTTTTTAAATCCTGTACCTCTGTATTGCCCCTCCTGACTTCCCCTTCTCCCCATTAGTTTTTGCTCTACATCTAAAACTGTTTTATTCACTAGTTTGCTGTACTTTTAGATTCCACATATAAGTGACATCATACAGTATTTGTCTCTCTGACTTATTTCATTTAGCATAATACCCTCCAAGTCCATCCATGTTGTTACAAGGTGGCAAACTTTTCTTTTTTATGGCTAAGTAGTATTCCTGTGTGTGTGTGTACTGCATCTTCTTTATCCATTTGTCTGTTAATGGACACTTAGGTTGCTTCTTTATCTGATAAAGTAATGTTGCTGTGAACACTGAGGTGCCTGTATCTTTCAAGATTGGTGTTGTCTTTTTTTTAATTTCAGAGAGACACCCAAGAGCAGAACTGTTTAGTTGCTATAGTAGCTGTTTTTAGTTTTTTGAGGAAACCTCTCTGTTTTCCATATGGCTGAACCAATTTACATTCCCACCAACATTTTCTGCATGTCCTGGCCAACATTTGTTATTTGTGTTCTTTTCAATGATAGCCGTTCTGACAGAACTGAGGTGATACTTCATTGTGTTTTTAATTTACATTTCTTAGGTGATTAACAGTGTTGAGCATGTTTTCATGCGCCTTTTGACCATCTATATGTCTTTGGAAAAGTGTCTGTCCTGCCCATTTTTTAGCCACATTTTTTTTATGATATTTGTATATTTTTTTATCTTAACCCCTTACAGGTCATATCGTTTGCAAATATTTTCCCATTCAGTACATTCTCTTTTCATTTTGTTAATGGTTTCTTTTGCTGTGCAAAAGCTTTTAATTAGGTCCCATTTATTTTTGCTTTTATTTCCTTTGCTTTAGGAACAGATGCAAAATAACATTGCTATGATTTATGTCAGAGTGTTCTGCCTATGTTTTCCTCTAGGAGTTTTATGGTTTCTGGCTTTATAATTAGGTCTTTAATCCCTTTTGAGTTTGGTTTCTTTTCTGGCTGTGTCCACAGTATGTTCCCAGGCCAGAAATTGAACATACACCATAGCAATAACCAGAGCCACAGTAGTAACACTATATCTTTAACCCAGTCAGCCACCAGACAACTCCCAATTGAGTTTTCTTTAAATATTAGAAAATGTTTTTATTATTTTACATGTAGCTGTCCTGTTTTCCAGCACCATTTATTGAAGTGGTATGTTATACTGTACCACTGAATTCTCCATTGTATATTCTTGCCATCTTTGTCATAGATTAATTGATGATAAGAGCATAACTGTATTTCTGGGTTTTCTGTCTAGTTCCATTAATCTATGTGTCTGTTTTTGTGACAGTACCATACTGTTTTGATTACTGTGGCTTTGTTGTATAGCCTGAAGTCAGAGGGTGATTCCTTTAGCTCTGTTCTTCTCAAGATTGTTTTGGCAGTTTGGGGTCTTTAGTGTTGCTATATAAATTTTAAATTTTTTCTATTTCTGTGGAAAATGCCTATGGTGTTTTGATAGGGATTATGTATGTATTATATACAGAGATTATGTATATCTATGAATCTGTAGATTGTCTTGGGTAGTATGCTTATTTTAACAATATTAATTCTTCCAATCCATGAACTTATTGTAGCTTTCCATCTGTTTGTATTATTTTCAGTTTCTTACAGTTTTCCAAGTACAGGTCTTTTACCTCCTTAGGAAGGAGGTATTTTATTCCTAGGTATATTATTCCTAGATATTTTATTCTTTTTGATGTGATAGTACATGAGATTGTTTCCTTAATTTCTGATAGTTCTTTGTTAGTGTATAAAAATGCAACAGATTTTTGTATATTAATTTTGTATTCTTGAAGTTTACCAAATTCATTGATGAGCGCTAGTAGTTTTCTAGTTGTGTCTTTAGGATTTTCTACGTATAGTATCGTGTCATCTGCCAACAGTGACAGTTTTACTTCTTTTCCAGTTTGGATCCCTTTTATTTTTCTTTTTGATTGTCCTGGGGAGGACTTCCAATACTATGTTGAATAAAAGTAGCAAGAGTAGGCATTCTTGTTCCTGATCTTAGTGGCAATGCCTTCAGCTTTTCACCATTAAGCATGATGTTAGCTTTGGGTTTGTCATATGCCCTTTTATCATGTTGAGGTAGTTTCCCCCAATGCCCACTTTCTGGAGAGTTTTTATCATAAATGTATGTTAAATTTGGTAAAAGTTTTTCTGCATCTGTTGAGATGATTACATGGTTTTTATCCTTCAGTTTGTTAATGTTATGTGTAACACTGATTGAGTTTTGGTTACTGAAAAATCTTTGCATTCTTGGGGTAAATTGCACCCGATCATGGTGTATGATTCTTTTAATATATTGTCAGATTTAGTTTGATAATATTTTGTTGAGGATTTTTGCATCTGTATGTATCAGTGATAATTGGCCTGTAATTTTTTTGTATGATATCTTTGGTTTTGATATCAAGGTGAGACTGGCCTTGTAAATTAGTGTTCCATCCTCTGCAGCTATTTGGAACAGTTTGAGAGCAAGTGTTAACTCTTTTTTTTTAAATGTTTGGTAGCATTCACCTTTGAAGAAATCTGGTTCTGAACTTTTGTTTATTGGGAGTTTTTCTTATCACCGATTGACTTTCATTACTAGTAATTGGTCTTTTCATATTTTGTTTCTTTCTAGTTCAGTCTTAAGAGATTGTACATTTCTAGGAATTTTCTATTTCTTCTAGGAAAAAGAAGGGCATATAGTTGTTTGTAATAGTCTCTTTTGATTCAGTATATTTCTTTACTTCTACCAACTTTGGGATTTTTTGTTGTTGTTGTTCTTTTTCTAGCTTCTGTAGGTATAAGTTTAGATTTTTTTTTCTCTAAACAAGTGGCGGCACCTGCAGCATGTGGAAGTTCCCAGGCTAGGGGTCAAGCCACAGCCACTATAGAAGCAACGCCAAGTAGTTATGTTGTGAGCCACATGGGAAGTCCTAGATTTTTTTTAAATAATACATTTTTAAAACTGTGGTATAGTTTGAAATCAGGAAGTGTGATACCTCCACCTTGGTTCTTTTTCCTCAGGATTTCTTCCACTCTTGGGAGTCTTTTGTGGTTCCATACAGATTATAGGATTTTTTTTATTTCTGTAAAGAATGCCTGCCATTGGTACTTTGAGGGGGATTGTGTTGAATCTATAGGCGACTTGGGTAGTATGGACATAGAATATTAATTCTTCTGATCCATAAACACAGGATGTCTTTCCATTCAGTTGTTTCATTTTCGGTTTCTTTCAGCATTGTCTTGTAGTTTTCATTGTATAGATTGGTCACTTCCTTGGTTAAACTTACACCTAGGTATTTTATTGTTTTTGATGCTGATATGATTGGGATAGTTTTCAAATGCTTCATTCTTAGCATACAGAAATGTAATTGATTTCTGTGTATTGATTTTGTATTCTGCAATTTTACTGAAATCAATTAGTTCCAGTATTTTTGGGGGGTGAGTTGGGATTTTTCAATATACTAAGTTGTATCAACACTTATACATCTTCTCAATTGGATGCCTTTTTTTTGGTCTTTTGTCTTGTCTATATTTGTATTGCTCTATATTGAGCAATTTAGTATTTCAGTGCTATCTTGAATAAGAGTGGTGAAATTGGACATTGTTGTCTCCCCCTCCCCCACTCAGGGAATATAGACGTTCCCAGGCCAGAGACTGAATCTAAGCTGCAGCTGTGGCAATGGCAGATACTTAACCCACTGTGTCACAGCAGGAACTCTGAGCATTCTTGTCTTGGTCCTGATTTTAGACCAATAGCTTTCAATTTTTCTCCATTGAGTATCATGTTAGCTGGGTTTGTTTTATATGGACTTTATTGAGTTTCCCTGTACCCAGTCTGCCAAGGGTGTTTTAATCATGAAAGGACGTTGTATTTTATCAGGTGCTTTTCTGTATCTACTGAGATGATCATGTAATTTTATTAAATTATTTATTGATTTGCATGTTGAACCATCTTTGCATCCAAGGGATAAATCCCACTTGGTCATGACATGTAACACTTTTTATGTGTTCTTGAATTTGGCTGGCTTAGATTTTGAAAATTTTTGCAGCTATATTCATCAGGGACAGTACTCTATTGCTTCCTTATACTGTCCTTATTTGGCTTTAGAATCAGGGTAATGCTGGTATCATAAAATGAGTTTAGAAGTATTCCCTTCTCAGATTTTTGGATAAGTTTGATAAGGACTAGTGTTAATTCTCTTTTGAATGTTTGATGGAATTTGCCTGTGAAGCCATCTGGTCCTGGGGTTTTCAGTGTTGGGAGGTTTTTGATTACTGATTGAGTCTCCTTGCTCATTATTGGTCTGTTCAGACTTTCTATTTCTTCCTGATTCAGTCTTAGAAGTTTTTTTTAATAGAAATTTATCCATTTCTTCAAGGTTATCTTGTTGGCATATAATTGTTCATCATAGTCTCAGATGGTTTTCTCTATTTTCGTGGTATCATCTGTAATGTCTTTTTTTCATTTCTGATTTTGAGTCTTCTCTCCTAGTCTGACCAAAGGTTAGTAAATTTATTATCTTTTGAAAAGCCATCTTTAAGTTTGTTAATTCTACTCCCCACCCCAATTCCTGTCTCTAGTTTATGTATTTCCACTCTGATCTTTATTACTTTCTTCCTCCTGCTAACTCTGGGCTTAATTTGTTCTTTTCCTAGTTTCTTGAGGTATAAAGTTGGGTTTTTTTAATCATTCGAAATTTCTTAATATATGATTTTATTGCTGTAGACCTTCCTCTCAGAACTGCTTTTGCTGCATTCCCTAAGATTTGATAGGTGATATTTGCATTTTCATTTATTTAGAGAATATCTCTTTTCCTGACTCACTGGTGTTTACAAGTGTCTTTAGTTTCCACATATTTGTAGATTTTCCAGCTTTCTGCTTATTGATTCTAGTTCCACACCATCGTTATCCAAAAAGATAGAATGATTTCAGTATTCATTTCTGTTATGTTTTCATATAGTCTATTCTAGATAATGTTCTGTGTGCATATGACATGTATGTGTATTCTCCTGCTTTTGGATGGAATGTTCTATATATGTCTGTTAAAGTTAATTACTCTAGTGTGTAGTTAAATTCCAACATTTCTAATGGATTTTATGTGTGGACAATCTGGTCATTACTGTCAGTGGGATACTGAAGTCCCCTATTAATACTGCATTATTGTCTCTCTCTCCCTTTAGAGCTGTTAAAACTTGCTTAATGTATTTCAGCATGCCAATGTTGGGTATATATATATTTGATTGTTACATCTTATTGATATATTAACCTTTTTTATCATTAATATCCTTTTGTCTCCTGCTGTCATTTTTACATGGTCTATTTTGTCTGATGGAAGTATGGCTATACTGCTCTTTTGGTTTCCAGTTGCATAGAATATCCTCTTCCAGTCAGATCTTCACCCTGACCTATGTGTATCTTCAGAACTGAAATTACATAATTAGGGCTTTTTAATATCCATCCAGGCACTCTGTGCCTTTGATTGCTGAATTCAGTTAATTTCTATTTAAAGTGAATATTAATATGTAAGACTTAATATTACCATTTTATCATTTGCTTTCACATGGCTTTGATGTCCTTTCTTTGCATTTCCGTCTGTTTCTGTCTACCTTTGTAAAGTGGTTTTCCATGGTGATTTCACCAGTCTCCCTATTTGTCACGTTTCATGACTAACAGATTTTTGCTATGTGGTTACCAAGTGGCTTACATAAAACTTCTTATAGATGAAATAATCCTAGGATAAAAACTCTAAACAAAATCGTGGAGATGGGATTAAGATGGTGGAAATACAAGGACTGGAGCTCAACTTCTCTAAAAACAACAAAATTCACAACTAAAGGATGAGCAATCTTCACCCAAATGGACTGGAAACCTTAAAAAAGATATCCTACTACAGAAGACAAAGAGGAGGACACATCAAGAGGTAGGAGGGGCGATTTCTTGGTATAAACAACCCCATACTGCCCGGGTGGGAAGCCCCACAGACTGGAAACTAACTGGTTCACAAATACTCACCTATAGGAGTGAGAGTTCTGAGCCATACATCAAACTCTCATGTGTGGGGATCTGGCACTGGGAGAAAGAGCCCCTGGAGCATCTGGCATTGAAGGCCAGAGGGGCTTGTGTGCAGGAGCACCACGGAACTGAGGGAAACGGAGACCCCCTTCTTAAAAGGCGCACACAGACTTTCACGTGCACTGGGACCCAAGGCAAAGCAAAGTCTCCATAGGAATCTGGGTCAAACCTGACTGCAGTTCTTGGAGAACATCCTGGAAAAACAAGGGTGACTGTGGCTTGTTGTGAGGGAAGGACATTGGAAGAGAAACTCTCGGGAATATTCAGCAGCTTGCCTTTCTCTGAAGGTGGCCATTTTGGGAAAACCTGGCCCCACCTATCAGTCAGCTCTGAGAAGCCCCAGGGCAAACAATAATCCATGTTGGGATCACAGCCCTGCCCCTCAGTAAACAGGCTAACTAAAGACCCCTCAGGCACAGAGCTGCCTCTAATCCCATCCAGAGACTAAGCCTACCCACCAGAGGAATTAGAATCAGCTCCACCCACCAGGGGGCAGGCATCAGCCCCTCCCATCAGGAAGCCTACAGCAAGCCCCCATACCAACTTCAGCAACAAGGGGCAGACACCAGAAGTAAGAGAGGCTACAACTCTATTATCTGTAAAAAGGTCACCACACCAAAAACCCATAATAATGAAAAGAGAGAGAACCATAACTCATATGAGAGAGAAAGGAAAAACCCCAGAAAATCAGCTAAGCGATGAGGAGATTCTCAGCCTCCAGAAAAAAGACTTTAGATTGTTGATGCTGAAGATGATGCAAGACATTGGAAATAAATTGGAGGCAAATATGGATAACTTACAGGAAACATTGAGCAAAGAGATACAATATATAAAACTTAAACGAGATGCAAAATACAATAACTGAAATAAATTCACTAGAAGCAGCTAACAGCAGAACACAGGAGGCAGAAGAATGAATAAGCGAGGTGGAGGACAGATTAGTGGAAATTATGGATGCAGAACAGAAAAGAGAAAAAAGATTGAAAACAAGAGAGTCTCAGAACTCTGGGACAATGTTAAATGCACCAACATCTGTATTATAGGGGTGCCAGAATAAGAGAGAGAAAAGGAGACAGAAAAAATATTCCAAGAGATAACAGCTGAAAACTTCCCCTAACATGGGAAAGGAACCACTCACTCAAATCCAGGAAGCACAATGAGTACCATATAAACTATACCCAAGGAGGAACACCCCGAGACACATATTAATCAAACTGACCAAAATTAAAGACAGAGAAAATCTTGAAAGCAGCTAGGGAAAAGAAACAAATAACATACAAGGGAACCTCGATAAAGTTATCAGCAGATTTTTCAGCTGAAACTCTGCAGGCCAGAAGGGACTGGCATGATACAATAATGTGATGAAAAGAAAAAACCTCCAACCAAGATTCCTTTCCCCAGCAAGGCTCTCATTCAGATTTGAAGGAGAAATTAAAACCTTCACAGATAAGCAAAAGCTGAGAGAATTCAGCAACACTAAACCAGCCTTACAACAAATACTAAAGGAACTTCTCTAGGCAGAAAAGAACAAGAGAAGAAGGAAAGAAAAAAGAGCAAGAAAAACAAATCCAAAGCAATTAATAAAATCACAATAAGAACATACATATCAATAATCACCTTTAATGTTGATGGGCTAAACGCCCCAACCAAAAGACATAGACTGGCTGAATGGATACAAAAACACCTATATATATATATGCTGTCTTCAAGAGACCCACTTCACTTCTAGGGACACATACAAATTGAGAGTGAGTGGATGGAAGAAAATATTTCATGCAAACAGGGATCAAAAGAAAGCTGGAGTAGCAATACTCATATCAGAAAAAAATAGACTTTAAAATGAAGTATATTTTAAGGGACAAAGAAGGTCATTACATAATGATCAAAGGATCAATCCAAGAAGAAGATATAACAATTTTAAATATCTATGGACCCAACCTAGGTTCACCACATTATATAAGGCAATTGTTTACGACCTTAAAAGGTCAACTCAACAATAACACAATAACAGTGGGGGACTTTAACATCCCACTTACAGCAACGGACAGATCAACCAGACAGAAAACCAATAAGGAAACACAGGCCCTGAATGATGCATTAAACCAGATGGACTTAACAGATATTTATAGGACATTCCATCCAAAAGCAGCAGAATACACATTCTTCTCAAGTGCACATGGAACATTCTCTAAGATTGATCACATCCTGGGCTACAAATCCAACCTCAGTACTTTAAGAAATTTGAAATCATACCAAGCATCTTTTCTGACCACAACACTATATGACTGGAAATCAAAAACAAGAAGAAATCGGCAAAAAAAAACACAAACACGTGGAGACTAAATAACATGCTACTAAACAACCAATGGATCACTGAAGAAGTCAGAGGAAATTAAAAAATACCTAGAGGCAAATGACAACAAAGATACTACACTCCAAAACCTATGGGATGCAGCAAAAGCCATTCTAAGAGGGAAGTTTATAGCAATACAAGCCCACCTCAGGAAACAAGAAAAAGCTCAAATAAACAAGCTAACTTTACAGCTAAAGCAGCTCAAGAGAGAAGAACCGACAAGACTTAAAGTTAGTAGAAGGAAAGAAATCATAAAGATCAGAGCAGAAATCAGTGAAATAGAAATGAAGAAAACCATAGAAAAGATCAATGAAACAAAAGGCTGGTTCTTTGAAAAGATCAACAAAATTGATAAACCCTTAGCCAGACTTATCAAGAAAGAAAAAGAGAGAGGACTCAAATCAATAAAATTAGAAATGAAAAAGGAGAAGTAACAACGGACATCACAGAAATACAAAGGATCATAAGAGACTACTATATGCAACTATATGCCAATAAAATGGAAAACCTAGAAGAAATGGACAAATTCTTAGAAAAGTATGATCTTCCAAGACTAAACCAAGATGAAATAGAAAAGATGAATGGACCTATCACAAGAAGTGAAATTGAAACTGTGATTAAAAAACTTCCAACAAAAGTCCAGGACCAGATGGCTTCACAGGCAAATTCTATCAAACATTTAGAGAAGAGCTAACACCTCTCCTTCTGAAACTATTTCAAAAAATTGCAGAGGAAGGGATACTCCCAAACTCATTCTGTGAGGCCACCATTACCCTGATACCAAAAGCAGACAAAGATATCACAAAAAAAGAAAACTCCAGGCTAATTTCACTGATGAACATTGATGCGAAAATCCTCAACAAAATACTAGCACACCACGTCCAACAATACATTAAAACGATTGTACCTCATGATCAAGTGGGATTTATCCCAGGGATGCAAGGGTTCTTCAATATCCGCAAATCCATCAGTGTGATACACCACATTAACAAACTGAAGAATAAAAACCATACGATCCTCTCAATAGATGTGGAAAAAGCCTTTGACAAAATCCAACACCCATCTCTGATAAAAACCCTTCAGAAAGTGGGCATAGCGTAACCTACCTCCACATAATAAAGGCCATATATGACAAACCCACAGTGAACATCATTCTCAATGGTAAAAAGCTTAAAGAATTCCTGCTGAGATCAGGAACAAGACAAGGATGTCCACTCTCGCCACTACTCTTCAACAGTTCTGGAAGTCCTAGCCACGGCAATCAGAGAAGTAAAAGAAATAAAAGGAATCCAAATTGGAAAGGAAGAAGTAAAACTATCACTGTTGGCAGATGACATGATACTATACCTAGAGAATCCTAAAGACTCTACCAGAAAACACTTAGAGCTCATCCATGAATTTGGCAAAGTTGCAGGATACAAAATCAATACACAGAAATCAACAGCATTTCTATACACTAACAATGAAAGATCAGAAAAAGAAATTAGGGAAGCAATCCCATTTACTACTATCACATCCAAAAGAATGAAATTCCCAGGAGTAAACCTACCTAGAGACAAAAGACCTGTACTCTGAAAACTATAAGACACTGATGAAAGCAATCAAAGATGACACAAATAGATGGAAAGATATACCATGCTCATGGATTGGAAGAGTTAATGTTATCAAAATGGCTATACTACCTAAGGCAATCTACAGATTCATTGCAATCCCTATCAAATTACCAAGGACATTCTTCACAGAACGCGAACAAAATATTTTAAAGTTTGTTTGGAAGCACAAAAGACCCAGAATAGCCAAAGACATCCTGAAAAAGAAAAATGGAGCTGAAGGAATCAGGCTCCCGGACTTCAGACTATATATACTACAAAGCAAAAATCATCAAAACTATAAGGTACTGGTGCAAAGACAGAAATATAGATCAATGGAACAGGATAGAAAGCCCAGAATTCAACCCATGCACCTACAGCCAACTAATCTATAACAAAGGAGGCAAGAACATACCATGGAGAAAAGACAGCCTGTTCAATAAGTGGTGCTGGAAAAAATGGACAGCCACATGGAAAAGAATGAAATGAGAACACTCCCTAACACCAGACACAAAAATAAACTCCAAATGGATTAAAGACCTAGATATAAGCCCAGACACTATCAAACTCTTAGAGGAAAACATAGGCCAAACACTCTCTGACATAAACGACAGCAACACCTTCTCAGATCCACCTCTTAGAGGAATGACAGCAAAAACAAAAAGAAACAAATGGGACCTAATCAAACTGAAAAGTTTCTGCAAAGGAAACCCTAAACAAAACAAAAAGACAACCCACAGAATGGGAGAAAATCTTTGCAAGTGAATCGATGGGCAAGGGATTAACCTCCAACATTTATAAACACCTTCTGTGCTCCATACCCAAAAAACAAACAACCCCATCCAAAAATGGGCAGAAGATCTACTCAGACAATTCTCCAAAGACGACATACAGATGGCCAAAAAACATGAAAAGATGTTCAACATCACTTATGATTAGAGAAAGGCACATCAAAACCACGATGAGGTACCACCGTACACCAGCCAGAATGGCCATCATCACAAAGTCTACAAACAAGAAGTGCTGGAGAAGGTGTGGAGAAAAAGGAACCCTAGTACACTGTTGGTGGGATTGTACATTGGTGCAACCACTGTGGAAAACAGTATGGAGATGCCTCAGACAACTCAACATAGAACTACCATTCGATCCAGCAATCCCACTGCTGGGCATCTATCCAGAGAAAACCATGACTCGCAAAGACACATGTATTCCGATGTTCATTGCAGCACTGTTTGCAACAGCCAAGACATGGAAACAACCCACATGTCCATCGACAGAGGAGTGGCTCAAGAAGATATTGTACATATATACACAATGGAATATTACCCAGCCATTAAAAGGAATGAAATACTGGCATTTTCAGCAACATGGATGGACCTAGAAATTATCATGCTGAGTGAAGTCAGCCACACGATGAGACACCAACATCAAATGCTTTCACTGACATGTGGAATCTGAAAAAAAGGACAGACTGAACTTCTTTGCAGAACAGATGCTGACTCACAAACATTGAAAAACTTAACGGTCTCCGGAGGAGACAGTTTGGGGGGGTGGGGGGATGTGCCTGGGTTATGGGATGGAAATCCTGTGAAATTGGATTGTGATGATCATTATATAACTACAGATGTGATAAATTCATTTGAGTAATAAATAAATAAATGATATATATTAAAAAAAAAGTCATTCAAGCACATATTTTGTGTCTTGAACATGTGGTAGTACATTTTCTCTAATGTCCTGGGCTTATTTCAGTGCCTGCCACATAACCATTGTTCTATTCTAATAATTAGTGATTAAAAATTATTTTAAAAATTACCAGTTAAACGGTATGTTGCAAAGCTTACTATTTTTCTCTAAACTCATACTTCCAACCTCACATGCTGTTTTAGCAGTACATGTCTGTCTTCTGGGAAGCTGCCAATAAGAAAAACATAAAAGAGACTTATAAACTTTTTCATCTATTTTTGTCCTCTATAGAAATTATATAATTGAGGTGGATGTAGCCTTAATAATCATTACTCATGAGGAAATTGATGCCCCAAAATATCTAGTGATTTACTCAGGACAGTAGAAAAGTGAGACTCTCGTGGGTCATAACGTAATAAATACCCTCTCATACAAAATGCTTTAACGAAGTTAAAATACAATTATTCCTCTAAAATAAAGTATCATGCTAAGATAATATAATACGGTAGTAAAACTAAATCCCTAGATTTGCTAAAACTTTTTTATAAAAGTCTAATTTTAAAAGCCTTATAAATGTATACTTCATAAATATTTTATTGTCCTTTAAAAAGCAGAATAATCTTTTGCCTATTTAAGTGAAATGAGCAGATCACATTTAAAATTTATCCTGATGACTTAAGGTCACTGCTGCGCATGCCACTTATTGTGGAGAATCAGTGAGATACTCCCTGGTAATGTTGAAATACACTGGGAATGTCTGTACCCTCCCTCACTCTTTTATTAAAATGTATTGTTGGCCAGTGAGCAAGGGTAGTGGAGTAGTTTCTCTTTGCAGACTTTGCGCTGTCACTTTTTACTATACTTAATGTGCTTACCTGTTAAGTGCTTGTTTAACCTTTGGTTCTCACCTCTTTGGCAAAGTAATTCAACAGCCAAGCTTTTGAAGCTTTCATCTTAGTTTACTCATAATTCTGAATCATTAGGCTCTGCTCAAAGTTTGCACATGCTGATATACTTCCATTCAGTAGGAGTCAGGATATGAAGAATTGTGGCAACTACTGTGGACCTGTGAACAACACAGGTTTCAACTGCATGGGTCCATTTATACACAGATTTTCTTCACTAAACATGTACTACAGTACATCGTGATCCACAGTTGGCTGAATCCATGGGTACAGAACCAAGGCTGTGGAGGGGCTCACTGTAAAAATTTCACATGGAACTTCAACTGCACAGAAGGTCAGCACCCCTAACCCCCTTCTGTTCAAAGATCAACTGTGTTTTCTTCACCTATTAGACATACATCATTCAGTAGAATTGAAGTTATCAAAAGTACAGCTATTATTCACTTTTTTCTTACCATTTGGATGCTACAGTGGTTTCACAAGAAAAGCTACGTTAGTCCAGTTTCCTTGTCAGACTTTTTTTTTTTTTTGGTAATGAAATTTATTAATTTATTGTTACACATTTTAAGTTTACAGTTTGATGCGTTTTTACAACTGTATATACTTGCATAACCATCACCCAGATCATGATCCAGCAAACACACCCCAGAGAGGTTCCTTATGCCTCCTTGCAGCACATCTCCCTTCCCCCTAACTGACCCAGGCAATCACTGGTCTAATCTGTAGTTTTGTTTCCTCATGTAAATAGACTCATACTAAGGCAGTCTTTTGCATCTGACTTTCTTCCTGGAACAATGTCTGCAAATAATATTACATCTAGTGGCAAGTATTTCTTTTTTTTCTTCTGAGGACTCCCTTGTGTACATACCACAGTTTATCCATTCATTTGTAGATGGATATTTGCATTATTTCCACCTTAAGCTGCTATGAACATGCACGTAAGAGTCTTTTGGTGATCATATTTTTGTTTCTTAGTAAATACTGGAAAGTAGGATTTGGGAGCTATAATGTAAGTATATAATTCACTTTATAAGAAAGTGCCAGACTGCTTTCCCAAGTGGTTGTGCTAGCTTTATCCATCTCTGCCATCTGAAGAATTCAGTTTCCTTGCCATGTTATACTTTAAGGAATTTTCATTTACCTTACCTCTTTCTGACATGACTGGCGTTTTTTTCTTGCTTTATTAGATCATCACACTTTGATGATGAAGTTAAGAATTTTCAAAAAGCCAAAACTCTTTGCAGATGAACAAGATGGAAGTTTCAAGTCAAAATGACATGAAAAGCAAGATTCTGGCATATTCCAGCTTCATGCATTATCAAAAAGAAAGATGGATTTTATTCTCTGACTTTTAATGGCAGCCAGTTGGCTAAGATCTTAGTATAAGAATTCTTTCAGAGTCCCTGCTGCTGCTTGAATTGTAAAAGCTGCAACAGAAATGTGTTTCTTTACTTCTTTCCAGGCTGAATGAGCATCTGCTTTATTGTCAATATCAAACATAGCATCATAGATGCCAGGAAACGATTCTCCAGCATATTTGTTGTGGCTACTTGGAGCAAAGATGATGTGCCTAGTAGAAAAAAAAAAAACAAAGAATGCAGGGTGAGCTAAAAAGTATGCATACATTATATTTTATATGCTTTTTTCTTTATTCATTCCCTTTTGTTAGACCATGTCTTACTAAATATATTATGTCTCCTCCTGGCATTTACTTTTGTTATTCCAAAATGAAAACATACAGTTGGTCTGAGATACTTAAATAATGCTAGAATTTTAAGCAAGGAAAGGAGTAAAGTCACTCAAAAATCGTATCACATTGCCAACCCGTACAATTGGAAGTAAATTCTTTCCTATGAGTTAATGTGCATTAGTTGTCAAACAGCCTAGGCATCCGTTAACAGACTACATAAAATATGGGTGCCTTATGGATGTTTTTAATAAACAATTTAAAAATTATCTTTGTATTGCCTTTTTTAGCTATGCAGCAATTATGGTTGTTTCCAATACTTTTAGACATGAAAAAGCAATAATGAAAGAAGCCTGTATTCCAAAAATACCATAAATGGTTAAGGGTAATGAAGATCATTCCACAAAGGTGAAATGGCTGTATATGGTTGCTCACAAAGACAATTTCTGATGCAGAAGGAAAGTTTTCAGTTGATTTCCTATTTTATCGCTCAAGAGATGAAGCTACTTCTCTCCCCAAGGTTTAGAATTCTGCCTTCCAGCAAGGGATGTATTTTATTAAACACTCTTACCAGGAACCAGGTCTAACAGTCAAATCCTAGAGCTTCAAGATGTAAAGCTAAGTACAAGACAATATGGAACTCTCTATAAGCCAGGATTAATTAGCAAAGAGAAATTTATAATCATTTAGATTCCCCAGAGTACATCAGAATTTATTGCTCTTGGCTTTGGAATTTTAGTTTGGCCTCAAATGGGTATTTCTTATGAAGACAAGTATATGTGCTAAACTGTGTATAAACATTAATATTCTGATCTATATATAAACAGATATTACAGATACAGGTCACAGGTATTCCTTAGTACACATCCCCTCTTCTGGAAAACTGTAAAGTGAGAGTATAATACAATATTATGATAGAGGAATGAAGTAAACCTGATGAAATTGTAAACGGGGTTGTCTTAATTTCTGATCATCATTAGTGTGTAGAAATGCCATAGATTTCTGTGTATTTTGTATTGTGCAACTTTACTGAATTTATTCTCATAGTTTGCGTGTGGAATCATTAGGATTTTCTACATATAGGATAGGACCATGTCATCTGCAAACGGTGAGAGTTTTACTTCTTTCTGATTTGACATCATTGACTTCTTTGTCCTAACTGCTGCGGCTAGAACTTCCAGTACTGCGTTGAATAAAAGCAGTGAGAGTGGGCGTACTTGTTCCTGATTGGAAAGAGATACTTTCTGTTTCTGAGTATGGTGGCAGCTGTGGTTCTGCCACATATGCCCTTGTTATGTTGAGATCCAGCGCCTCTGTGTCCAGTTTGTTGAGACTTTTTATCATAAGAGGACGCTGAGTTCTGCCAAATTTTTTCTATTGAGAAGATACGATTTTTTCATTTTGGTTAGAAATTTTTCACTTTCAGACTTTGAATACATGATGCCACTTCCTTCTGGGCTGTAAAGTTTCTGCTGAAATATCTGCTAATGGTCTTAAGGGAGTCCTCTTGTTCAAAAAGTGTTTTTCTCTTGCTGCTTCAAGATTCTCTTCTTGCCTCTAACTTTTTTGACTTTTTTTTTTTTCTTTTTAGGGTCGTACCTGAGGCATGTGAAGGTTCCTAGGCTAGGGGTCTAATCAGAGCTGTTGCTGCCGGCCTACACCACAGCCACAGCAATACAAGATCCAAACCGCATCTGCAACCTACACCACAGCTCACAGCAACGCCAGATCCTTAACCCACTGAGCGAGGCCAGGAATTGAACCCGCAAACCACGTGGTTCCTAGTCAGATCCATTTTCACTGCACCATGATGGGAACTCCTTTTTTGACATTTTAATTACAGTTTAGTGAATTAAGGATCTAGCATTGTCACTGCTGTGGCTTGAGTTTGATGCCTAGCCCAGGAATTCGTGCATGCCACAGCCAAAAAAAAAAAATGTTTGAATAATTTTAAAAAATACAGCTTTCATCTTCGATTAACAGTTCCAAATATAGTTTTTATATATACTGCAGCCTTTCTGGAGGACAGTCTGATGACAGTTAGTTAATCAAATTTAAAATGTACTTTTTTTTCCTTTGACCCTGAAATCTCAGGGACCCATTATTAAAACCTATGTTTAAGTGGGACTCAGGGACATCCTATAGAGGTACTTTTCATAACAATAAATAATTAGGGGGAAAAAACAAATTAATTAAAAGCCCAATAAGGACTAAAAAAAAAAAAATTACACATGTAAGTTATTCAATGGAACACTATAAAGCAGATGAGAAGAAAGAACTATATATATTGACATGCAAAGACCTCGAAGATAAAAATAAGGGAAAAAAGCTGCAAAACAATGCATGGTCCCATTTACGTAAATACAAATGAATAAATACATGTATGTACATATGTACATAATAACATTCAAAATTTAACTCCAAATGCTTAACACTGACTTTTTCTGAAGAAAGTAACAGAAATGTCTAGTTGTGATCACTGTCCCTTTTGCTTTTTACTCTTTATGCTGCAGAGCCCAAACTTGAAAACCAAGAGATGGTTTTCTTTTAAATCATACAAGTTAAAAATAAGGGAGTTCCCATCGAGGCTCAGTGGAAACGAATCCGACCACAGGTTCAATCCCTGACCTCACTCAGTGGGTTAAGGATCCGGCATTGCTGTGAGCTGTGGTGTAGGTCACAGATGTGGCTCGGATCTGGTGTTGTGGCTGTGGTGTAGGCCGGCAGCTACAGCTCTGATTCGACCCCTAGCCTGAGAACCTCCATATGCTGCGGGTGCAGCCCTAAAGAGACAAAAAAATAATTAAAAATAAATATGTAAAGACAGAGTAATGATGGGCAAAAGAGGATTAACATGTAGACTTGCATTCAACTTTTTATCTATGTAAATACTTCACTGCTTACTGCCATTCCATTTGTATCAATAACCAATGTTCACCTTATTTGTGATTATGATTTTATACAAATAGCCATTCACTGAGTGTATCTCTCTCTCAACTAAATAGTCTGCATGCCTTAAATCTATAAACCTAAGGAGTAAAAGTATCATAATCTCCATCTAGAGCTGAGGAACCCAAGTTTTGGGGAAGTAATTTGCCCCATATGTGGCAGAGCTGAGCTCTAAGAGCCTGTGCTTATAGTTCATTAAATGATAATGCAGATCACTAATTATCTGTAAGAAAGGTAACATATAGAACTACCTTCTGTGTTTGTTGTTTGATGATAAACATCCTTGTAAAACCACAGTTATCACCATCCTAATTCAGATAAGGAAACCCTAGATGGGACTTGCTCTAAAGCACACATGTGCAAATGAACTAGAACACAGATTTTCAGACCTTAAATGCTAGGACCTTTCTAATTTCTACCAAGGAACCACAGTTTAAAAAGTACCTAAAAAAAACTGCAGGTTATCCAAAACCAGCCAAGATACTGAAAGAAACCCTGAGAGAGAGGTAGAAAAAGAGGGTATTTCTTTAGGGAAAGCTATGGTAGCCGTCTTCAAAAACCTGAAATGTTATATAAAAATAGATCTAGACTTTTTCTATTTGGTTCTTGAGAGCAGAACAGAGTCAGAGGTAGAAAATTTCAGGGAAATACATCTTTAAGAGGAAAACTTTCTGTTAAGAAGACCTTTCCTAAAATGGAATGAACTTCCTCATGCAGAACTTGCCAGCCCTGGAAGATGCAAACAGTGGCTGGATAACTACTTGTCTGAGATTCTACAGAAAAGATTCATGTAGATGGCTGAACTACAGAAGCTCTCAGATCCCCTCAAAGATTCTACAGCTTTGAGATTTTGTTACAAGGAGTTCTTTTTCAACTACATATACATCTGCAGCAAAACAACACAATATAAAATTAATTTTTCTGATATTACAAATTATACTGTTATGCATAATCTTACCCCTATTTCTCTCAGGATACATATCCACTTTCCATTCATCTGGTAGCAGGAGTTTAAAGCAGACCTCGAGTATGCTGGTTTTGGTCACAGTGACATATACGGCGTCCTTTTGCGGAACACCTGTTGCCGCCTTACCTGTAGAAGGGTCTGCCTGGTAAACCAAGAGGATCGATGAACGCTCTTTCCAGGAGCATCAGCTGGTCATTCATGATTCTCACGGCAACGGGGCTTGGAGAATAAGAAATAGATAATTACAACTCTTACCATGAAACCATATTTTAAAATAATATTAAATAAGGCTACGGCATGGGGACATAAAGTTCTGAAATCAGATTTTTAAGAAAACGAAAATTAAATACACAGTAAGATCCTGTAAGCTACATATAACAGCAGGGGCGTCTTCGTAATATTTGTAACAGCAGAAGGGCCAATGGGGAAATGTTATGTTTTATTTTTCAAGACCACAGACTAATCAGAAAGAAGTAAAAGACATTTTTAATTCTTTGAAGGGGGACAGCCAGGCCTCCTGCAAAGGCCGACAGGGTGGGCCACCAAGGTGTTCCTCCTGATAAGCTATTTAGTTCTACTGTGGAAGAAAGGTGCAGAGTAAAGGCGGAAGGACACAAGAGAAAGGGAAGTTGCAAGAGTCTACAAGGAGGGAGACAGCTCCCCCTGGGCAGGGAGTCCCTTTCACATTTGGCATCTGCCGTCTCTCTTCTGCACTGCAGAAGTCTCCCAGACTGCCTTACAACCCAAGTGGGAGAGAGACCTCTCTCAGGGACACATACAGCTTTCTGCCTGCGTGGGAGGTAGGAAAGCTTATTCTGCTTGAATCTGAAAAAATTAAGAAATGCGCCATGCACTGTACTATGGAACAATTTATGCTTGTTACATAAAGCTGTGCGTATAACAAATTATTTTTCTATCTAAAAGTGGTAAAAAAAAAAAAAGTGGCAGGGGGGTAAATAAAATGCAAAAAAATTATCAATAAAATATATCTACACGGATCCTCGAAGTATGGGACTGTGGTGAAATATATTACAAATGGATTGAAACCTGGAGAATTATGAATTACCTTCTATAATCAGAATTAGTATGCAAACTCCTGAAAACAGGTCTCTTTGGCCCTTGTCTTGGGATGAGTTTTTAGTCTACCATTCGACAGATAACGATCCTCATCCTCTAACGTGATTACAAACCACCTGGAGAGTTTTGCTAAAGTGCAGAATCTAAGCAGGTCTTGGGTGGGGTCTGATACTCTGCCTTTCTAACAAGCTCCCCGGTGATGCTGACGCTGCTGGCTGGTGGACCATAATTTGAGGAGCAATGATTTAGAGTCGCATGCTTCTGCGAGTGTACACAGTTCATTCCAAGAACCAGATTGCTTTTCAAAGCAGTAGGGAGCTTCACGTTGGAAACTTACTTATTAAGATCAACTTGTGAAAGTCTTCTATGAAAATCTGAAGCAGCCTCTGAGAAGTTTTTCACAGCAGAAAATAAGGAATCTTTTTAAAAAATGAAAAAGTAGAAGAAATTAGTAAGCATGAGTGTTTCCTGCTTCAAAGGTTCACTTTCCTGCCCTCCCCATTCCAAGCTGCTATGACTAAAGAGATACTGAAACCATTTTCCTACTGAGCCTTCTTCCAGGTCTATGGAAATTATTTTTTAAAAATATCATAACAAAGGAATAATGTATAAAATTAAAAATAGCAAAATTGGTTCTTAAGGAAACAATAAATTTTTAAAGTATAGGGCTTTATCCTTTTAACTCAATTTATCAAAATCTCAGCATTTATTCATTCAATACATATTTATTGGGACAACTCGAAATATACAGCTATAAATGAGCTAATGTTCCTGTCATTACAGAATAAAATAATGCCAATTTTAGTTTTTAAGCAGTTCTTTTAAGATTTTGTTTAAGGAGTTCCTTCTGTGGCTCAGCAGGTTATGAACCCAACTAGTATCCATGAGGATGCAGGTTAGATACCTGGCCTTGCTCAGTGGATTAAGGATCTGGCGTTGCCATGAGCTGTGGTATAGGTTGCAGACTTGGCATGAATTCCATGTTGCTGTGGCTGTGGCATAGGCCAGTAACTGCAGCTCCTTTCGACTTCTAGCCTGAGAACGTCCATGTGCTGCAGGTGCAGCCCCCCTCCCCCCAAAAGCAAAAAAGTAACAACACAACACAAAAAAAGATGTTGTTTAAGGACAGCCTGTGACAGACAGGCTGATACATTTAAACTCAGAGAACTAGGATCCAGTTTGTTCTAGCTAATCTTTAGTTTACAAAATTTCTGAGGAAAGGCATTAGGTAAATAACATCGTTTTTAATACAACAGCCTGTTTGTCATTTTCCATCTTTTCTAAACTGGGCATTACATTACATTACTGATTTGCTTCTTGCATTAATCCTGTGATGCAGGGGATTCAATATTCATTTTATAGATAAAGCATTACAGCTCCGGACACTGGATTTCTATTAGATCTCAAAGGTAGTAAGTAGTGCATTCAGTATAAGAAACAAGGTCTTTTTTTGGCCTAGAGGTTCTTTAAGCTTTAACTATTAATGCTTTTGTAAAAATCATGTACAAATCATATAATGTAATAGTGGAAATTAAGGACGCTAAGGGAAAAGAATGTTGAAAAAGGAATTTTAAATTTCAAATGAAGCACAGAAGTCAAAATAGAAAAGAATCAAACCGTGTCCCTGGTATTTTGTGTCACACGTGCATGATAACTTTGGAAAGAGCAGTTTCGGTTGAGCCACAAGAACATGAAACAGAGAGTGGATTGGTTAGTACAAGGTAAACAACTAGAGACAGAGTGTAGCCTGTCTACCCATCTATCCATCCTTCCATTCATCTGTCCTGCACTAAAACATTTTCTGAGGGACTATTCTGCTGACTGTAAACAATTTTGATTGTGCAGGAAGTGGGCACATTAGGGAGAAGAAAGGTTTTTAAAATAGAAAAGAAGTCAGGGCAAGAAAAGTTGGGGAAGAGAACTGGACACTGGGCAGCCACAGAACTAGGACTGCCCTCCTGCTGTAGCCTCTCCTCGTTTCTTCCTTTCATCCTTTCACTTTTCCCATCACTGCAGCAATTCTCCAATCATATTGATGTAAGCACAATTTTCTAAACTTTTTCTTCACTTTATTTCTAAATCTTAGTACCTGCAGCTCATCCTGTCTGAAGGTTACTAGTTCTTATGCAATGCTATTCGGAAGCCACTGCTGACCACCTGCCTTCGTCCTCTGCTCCCTGGGCACCCGTAACAGTGCATCCCAGGATTTCATCGTCTCTTTCTCCATAGGAGAGTTTCAGCTTTTCACAGACAATGACTATTTCTTAAACTTCCTTATATCTCTCAGGAAATAACACAGCACTTAGTACACACAGCAGACACTCAGCACATATTTGATAATTTTGGTTCATACTAAGAATATATATTCCCAAAATATTGAAAGGAAATGGTTACAATAAAACATCGTATCAGCTATCATTATGAGCACTCAGTGGCCGTCACCACTGTTTCTATAGATCAACCAATGGAATCTTGGAAATGCTGTATTTTTTTAAAACCATTTCACTCATAACAAACCTGACATAAAGGGGTTAGGTAAATTCCCCAAGGTTAAGTGACTAAATATTAAAGCCAGGATTTGAACCAGGAAACTGCTTCTAGACCCAAGGCTCAGTGTCGGGAGCCATGGGGCGCTCCAGTAAAGAAAACAAAGCCACAGTCGGCACCTGCATGAGGCTTGTCTGGTTAGCAGAGCTACAGACGAGCTGAAGAAAGAAGAAGGATTGCAGAGCAATTCCTTGAAAAACATCAGTTTCCTGAAAAATAAAAATGATATCCCCTAAAAAATATGTTAATCTATTTTTTCTGTGTTTATCCTTCTTTTTCTATCTTTGATTCACAGCTTTCTTACAGCTAAGGATTTGCCCTGGGTACATAAAACACCTGAACCAAAACAGAGTGAAGTCATTTAAACAATGTAATGGAAAAAGCCTTTGTTTTGGAGTAACAATTTATGGCACCTATTTTGTAAGAGTATACAGGGGAAACTTATGATTTCAGTCCCTTCACATGAAAAGAAGTTTGGGGCTGGGAAAAGTGTTATATGGCCTACAAATTGCTATTTTTTACAATAGATATATTTTTTTATTAAATAATAGTGTCACCTGTAACTCTCATCCCTTGTGGGGGCACTTGATAATTTTGGGGTATAATACTCCTTTCTATTGAAATTGGTGGTTTGGAACTTACGTAAGTCAGGACAATAGGTTAAATCCTTAGCTTGCTGGCACCAAATAAACCGCAGCCTTAAGAATGTCATGAGCCTAAGCCTTTCATGCATTTTTGTTAACTACATATGCCTTTAGTTAAAGAATGTTAGGTATTATCGTTTATTACTTATTAAAGCTTTGTTCTTAATATAGAATAGAATAGCTACTGTTATTGACCTTTTAAGAAAAATACAGTGTGAAACTTTAAGTTTGTAATCTTGAAGAAAAATCTAAAGTTGAAAGGAACATGTTTTAATTAACCTTTTTTTTTTTTTTTTGTATCTCAGGTGGCGGGAACAGAAAGGGATTTAAACCAAATGTTAATGTCAAATCTTACACAAAACTTGATTGTGAAATGGTATAAAAGCTGATGCTTTTCATTTAATAAATTGGGTCATCTGCAGCATGCAGCTGAGGAGTTGGCTCCAATTCTTTCCGCGCCGTTTGTAGCCCATCCTCTCCTTCGGCACTCCCTGGCTGCTGGGGCTGGACCCCGGCAGCTCAGTGCTCCTGCGTATGCTGCACTATATTTCACTGCTGCTTTGCTGAAGATGTATTGTGTGGAATAGCAACCACAAAATATTTTGAATATGAAAGAATGCACAAATGACATAAAAAATCCTCCATGTAAACACTAAAATATATATGGAGTAATAAATATAATGATAATTAATAATTACAATGCACATATGTAGTGGGATTGGTAGCTTTCTCTGGGTAATACTGATACATTTAAATAGTACTGTTCTTATAACAATAAAAAGTATTTTTAGGAGTTCCCGTCGTGGCGCAGTGGTTAACGAATCCGACTAGGAACCATGAGGTTGTGGGTTCGGTCCCTGCCTTTGCTCAGTGGGTTAAGGATCCGGCGTTGCCGTGAGCTGTGGTGTAGGTTGCAGACGCGGCTCGGATCCTGCGTTGCTGTGCCTCTGGCGTAGGCCAGTGGCTACAGCTCCGATTCAACCCCTAGCCTGGGAACCTCCATATGCCGCGGGAGCGGCCCAAGAAATAGCAACAACAACAACAACAACAACAAAAAAGACAAAAAGACAAAAAAAAAAAAAAAAAAAAGTATTTTTAAAGGCAGCAATACAGAGAAAGTAATTATCAACCCAATGTTTGTAGCACTAACTTGGCAAAATGGATTCATCCTACAAATATCAAACTAAATCACATTCTTTTTTGTTATTGTTGTTGTTGTTTGCTTTTTAAGGCTTCACTCAGTGGCATTTGAAGGTTCCCAGGCTAGGGGGTCAAATCGGAGCTGTAGCCACCGGCCTATACCACAGCCACAGCCTGGCCAGATCTGAGCCATGTCTTCAACCTATACCACAGGTTTCTCCTGAGCCACGACAGGAACTCCTAAATCACATTCTTTAATAGTTGTTTAAAGTTTGTTTTTCAAGATCAATAAATGAGGCAGGGATAAATTCTAAGATGAAATAGTATACCTTGATTATGACAGGAGATAACCATTATAAAATACCTGCTCAGCCATTTCTTACCAAATGATACTCCATAGTGTCTAAATTCTTGGTCATGTTTCTTGGATAATTTGTAGATACTTGTTGCATAGATTTCCAAAGCTTTTGCATAGTCTTGTATATTGAAAGGAATGATTTTAGAGTCTGCAAGCTCATAAACTAGTGCTCCTCGCAATTGAGCCACAGCAAGCTGTTTTTTAAATTTGGGGTCATAAAAGTTCTCTACCAATTCAAATGTCTCATAAATTGTATGGTACACTGGATAGCTGCTGTAATTATCTGTTTTCTAAAAAAAAAAAGAAAGAAAGAAAAAAAGAGACGGGAGAGGGGATTCGAGTATGAACAGACATTAAGTATTCAAATTGTAATATTTTATGGAATCATAAAATGACTCCATTAAAAAATACAACCATATGGTAAACTGAGTTTTATCACAACAAAAGGAAAAAAGTTAAGTCTAATTAACTAAAACTCTACCACCAAATGTTCACCAATTTAAAATTTTACCATTATTTCTTTTATACTTCATGTAATCTTCATTCAAAATACTGCTCCTTGAAAATTTTCCTTATTGTTTATTGGTAACTAATATTAAGGCATATATACTCAAACTGCATATCAACACAGTTTTAAATTATCAATTGAGGCAGTTCCCTGGTGGTCTAGTGGTTAGGACTCTGCACTTTCACAGCTGTAGCCTGGGTTCCACCCCTGGTCTGATAACTGAGATCCCACATCAAGCTACTGCACACCTCAGCCCAAAAATATAAGTAAATAAAATCATCAACTGATTGGGAATCAAAGGGTCTAGGCAGCTAAGTATGGACAGAGCTTAAGGATTATTCAGTTGACACTTGAACAACATGAGTTGGAACTGCAGGGGTTCACTTATTCGTGGGTTTTTTTCGATATGTACTACAGTACTACACGATCCTGAATGTAACATTATATGTAGATTGTCAACTCCTGGAAGGGTTGCCACCCCTGGAAGGGTTGGCCAGCTGTCTATTTAACCCCCTTCCCTGCCTTTCCAAACAGTGTATAGCCAAATGCCATTTAACCCTTGGTACAAAATTAAGGACTACCATTATAAACATGATCACAAGCGGTATTCCACAAAAATATTTTTGACGTCTTAGGTCTGCCTTTCCTAACTGCTACTGTGCTTTTCATGTCACTAAAAGGAATCCTTGTATTGGTCTCTCTCCTTCTATATAATATTCTGCTTTGAGTCTGCACTGTCTTAGATACTAGGTAACTTTGCTCAGAATGATGACAGTATAAAAGTAAACATGTCTTGAAAGAGGTAATGCACATCTTTATGTATGAAGTTTAATGAGAATTAGTATACAGATTTATGCACTTGGGGGATATTTTGGATCTGTTTTTGCTTCATTCTCTCTTCTTCGTTGTATTCTGGATGGTCAAATTTGCATGGGATACGTATACTAAACAAGCCAGATGTTGGCACATTGCAATTATGATTTGAAAATTATTAAAACCTGTGACAAATTTGAGCCTACTGACGTAATTTTCAGTTTGGTTTATGACATAGTGTATAACACACACAAGCAAGCATGGTATAGCTTCACATATCCACGTACTCGCGTATCATCAATGGATCTGAGCAGCCGTGGTGCAGAGCAGGTAGTGCACATCAGAAAAGAAGAATCAGGAGTTCCCGTCGTGGCACAGTGGTTAACGAATCCGACTAGGAACCATGAGGTTGTGGGTTCGGTCCCTGCCCTTGCTCAGTGGGTTAACGATCCGGCGTTGCTGTGAGCTGTGGTGTAGGTTGCAGATGCGGCTCGGATCCCGCGTTGCTGTGGCTCTGGTGTAGGCCCGTGGCTACAGCTCCAATTAGACCCCTAGCCTGGGAACCTCCATATGCCGCAGGAGCGGCCCAAAGAAATAGCAAAAAGACCAAAAAAAAAAAAAGAAAAGAAGAATCAGATCTTCCAACCAGCCTGCATCAGGAAAAGGATACAAGCCACGTGGTAGTGATAACCAGCTAAGTACCTGGCACACAATGTCAACTACCACGTCCGTGAATAACCCTGGGGGTGAACATTACAGAGTAACCCCAATTATTTCCTAGTCCATCTACAAAGGGACCTGCAGTCTAACTCTATTCCTAGAATCTTCCCCAGGCCACATGTCCACCTGGAGCCTGATGCCCAACAACTAAACGACAGAATTCCTAACCAAAAGAATGTGGATGAAGTGCTACTTATCTAAACTAATAAAATGGCTTACCCTATTCTTAGTGTAACGGATTCTGCCTGAAGCAATTCCAAGTCTCTGAAAATAAGCTTCAAAATCACTTCCAGATCCCAGCTTGCTGATTCTAAAGGCAGAACATAATACACACTTGAAGAAATAATTGGATAAATAAATAATGTAAAATTAAATAGATGGGACAATGAATCCTGTATGGCACATTTATGAAAATGAAGAAAAGGTATACACCACCCTTGAAGCGCTTTTTAGCACACAACTATTTATAGATAAATATGATTACCTATAAATCTGCATTGATTACAACCAGCATCAGGCAAGGACACCAAATATGGCAGCTTAGTAACTATGCTTTCTTCCAGATCTTCAGCATTTATGGTATTTGTTTCAAGGAAAAATCAAATAATATGTCATCTCTTGCCCTCAGAGAACTATAGCAAGAAAACTGACCTAAGAATCTAAATGTGTCTTAGTTTATTTCAGGAATAAATCTAAGTATAATATTTCTTTGCATATAACTAGGAAGCTACTATATACATGCAGTTTATATTACTTATAAAATAATTGTATACATCTACATATATATCATGTAATGACACAGAAAATCTTCATACAACAATGGTAAGTCAGTAAAACAGAATATATAATTACATATGCACTAAGAATTAACTCTATACTTTCAAACTATTAAACATATTTTTGAAATTGAAATCTTGGATGTTTTTAATTTTTTTTCCACTTAGTATTTTTTTAAATAAGCATTTAAAACTTATAATAGACATGCACTTAAACTTTCACAAGACTTATTTCGAATATGGAATAAAGCTATAAACGGCTACCCTCTGCTGCTGGTTTTAGAAATACTATTGCAGTAGCAAACAAACATCCGTCATATAACTTCAGTAAAGCTGTTGTATAAATGAGAAAATATAAATTCTTACATAAAATCTAAACTGACTACAGGTACAGACATAATTTGGTGGTTACTGATAACACTTCTTAACACGTATAGAAACAAATACTCCATCATTATTTTCACTGCATACTTATCACTTCAAGTTGTACTTATTCATTCATTTATTACATATCTGAATTAATTTTACACAAGAATGCAAAATAATGCTTAATAATTTTACTAAAAATTTGCCAACTAGACTTATCTGCTCTCTCAAATTGTTGAGGCATCTGAGAATGGCATGTCTGGAGAAACAAGGGACAAAGGGAGGAACTCAAGATTAATCCCGCAGGAGAAACCATACATACAAGTAATTTACCTAGGCAGGTTTTTATTTTCAGATGAAGGGTCCTTTTTCAACCAGCTTTCAAAAAGAGATTTGCTCTCAAAACCATCATCAGGGCTGGAGATCTGGAAAGGTAAATCAAATACTGGGAATAAGAGGCAGAACAACTAAATTTATGCCAACATAAAACCACGTGTTAGTTAACAAATACCAACTTCTACTTTCATCTCTATGTACATTTGTGAATCATATTCTTTATATAAAAATATGCTTTTACAAATGGTAGGAAAAAATTATAGCCCAAATTCTTGTTCATTTATAATCTCCGCCTACTTGGTTTTTGGTTTTTGGGTTTTTTTTTTTTTTTTTGTCTTTTGTCTTTTTAGGGCTGCACCTCGACATCTGGAGGTTATCAGGCTAGGGGTCTAATCAGAGTTGTTGCTGCCGGCCTACGCCACAGCTCATGGCAACTCCAGATCCTTAACCCACAGAGCGAGGCCAGGGATCAAAACCGCAACCTCATGGTTCCTAGTCGGATTCATTTCCACTGTGCCACATGGGAACTCCATCTCTTCCTACTTGTAATTTTGCCATGTCCCTAGGAAAAAATTTCCTGCTTATACTGGTAAACTCTCTAAAAACATCTCACAGTTATGACAAGTATCATAACTTTAACGTCTGGCAGCTTAGATTTCTTTTAGTAGGAAATCACTGGGGAAGAAATTTAGACATACACTATTTAAGAAGCTGAACTTGAAACTGTCAATGTAAGTCCTGGTTTTGTAGGGCAGGTGGGTGAGGAAAAACTCTGATTTTATAAAGTCTAATTATATGTTTTTAAAAAGTTGGAATTTGATGAGTTTTAAAAACTACATATATCAAGTAATTATTCAAATGAAGTACACAGATATTCAACAAATAGATTACATAATTTTTAGAGATCCAGAGTACATCAGTGTTTTCCAAGTACTTTTTATATCAATAATATTTATAAAATTCCTGTGGGCTAAGTTAGTATGTGGAATTATTTCCATTTTTGCTTTTAGATGTAAAGTTTAACCTCTTGACTACACGGATGCAAAGTAATTTCTATAATGAACAAATATGACAATGTACAATCTTGTTAAAGATTCTTATATTTTTCTCCATCGGCAGATTTCTGAACTCCGTGGCCTGTAAGTCATGCCCCATTTCTTACCAGTCTTTCACCAACACCTTCTGCCTAGGACATACTGAGCTACCTACAGGTCAGGAAATATGTTCTTTCATTCCTCTGCATCTATTTTAAGTACTGGGTCCTCTGCTGATAAAGCCTCTCCCTTACTTTCACATTCTTCCCTTTAAAGCCCAATCATTTATTCTTCTATAAACACCCTCTAATGCTTCCCAACTTCCCCAGGTACCCCAGGACTTCAGCGTCTCTATTCCACAATTGTTCTCCATAGTATACGGTATCTAATATTCTAGTGAACCATAATTCCTCATTGACAGCTCTGTATCCTCTCTAGATTACAAAGTATTTGGATGCAGTAACCTTGTCCTTTTATCACTGATGCTGCTAGAATTTATTTGCAAAGTCTGATGCATAATAAACTTACAATAAATACTTATTGAAAGAATAACTGAGAAGCCAAGGCAATCTTCAAAGCCAAGGCTTTTCCATTCCAGCTCAGCATCCTTTCTGTTATATCGAAATGCCTCTGCCAGATCAAACAAAAGACCCCATACATTACAACAAATATATATAATCATCAAGAACTATTATTAGAACAGAGAGTAGCACTATTACTTTCATAGTTATGTTGCATAAGTATATGGCGTGTTAAAGATTTTGTACTGATGTGTTATTTATACAAATCAGCTATGTCTGTCACCAGTTTAAAAACAAGTATCACTAATTTAGAGAACAGGAGTTATTCATTCATCTATTCATCAGAAAACATTAAAACGGATCTACTTATATACCTCTTTTGTTAGTTTATACACCAGTTGGTAAAGAAGGGGTGTACAGTCAACTCTGAGAGTATAATTGCCTGAAAAATAAATGAGACACAGAGTATTTTAATCGGCCCAAGTGAAATTCCAATTTATATTTAATTCTCACTGTATTTGGTAATTATAAACAAGACATAATAAACTTCAAATTAAAGGCATCATTCCACAGAATTTAAAAATAGGGTGGAAACAATTCTTTGGGAGCAAGAGGGACACGAGGACAGAAGGTATAGGTGGACTTTGCTGCTCCCATAGCAATAGCAAGGGTCATTCTGATTAAGGCAGCATCACTTAGGGGGACTTTAGCAAAGGAAGTGGTAAGGCTACAGTATTCTTTCTTCATTCATTCATTTCAATGGGAGTATAGATCAAGACATTGGGCTAGAGCATGTGAGTAGCTACTAAATGTGCTCTGACATTTATCCAGAAATAATCCTAATACAGTGAAAGTCCAGAGATACAAATGTCACAAGTCAGGGTCAAAAGGAAGTCTGCAGTTTGTGCTCACTTCAAAGAGCTACACAGGAAGAGGAAGTTCCCGCCATGTGCAGCGGAAATGAATCCAACTAGTATCCATAAGGATGTGGGTTTGAACCCTGGCTTTGCTCAGTGGGTCGGGGCTCCGGCAGTGCCGTGAGCTGTGGTGTAGGTTGCAGACACAGCTTGGATCCAGTGTTGCTGTAGCTGTGGCCTAGGCCGGCGGCTGTAGCTCTGATTTGACCCCTAACCTGGGAACTTCTATATGCTGCAGGTGCAGCCCCAAAAAGCAAAATAATAAAACTACACAGGAAGACTGTGATAAAATACTAGAGTTTTAAGTAATAATCCGAGATAAGCAAATGGTAAATTACTAAAAAAAAAATTAGGATCAATAGCTTAGTTATTAACCATACTGATTCATTTGAATCACAATGATTTTCTCACTGGTAAAACGGATAATGAAGGTTTTATTAAGCTATCTCATCGGAAAAGGATAATCTTAGATGGTTTACAAGTTGAATTTGTAGACTTACACAATGGTACACTATTTAATAACAATCTGAAATTTACCTTCTACAGATGAATCTGAGTTGATATAAGCAACACCTCTCTCCTGGAGTGTTTTTACATTCTCCTGTAGTTGAAGCAAAGCTGTTACTTAACTCATATTATTTACATTTGTGGAAATGTAAACAAAATTAACTTAGTATGAGTAGTCTGCAAACACCTTTATAAAATAAATACCTATCCCTTCAACCATTATTTCTGAGGAAATGCTATTAACTGGTTAGTTGACAATATTGATGCAATTAAGACCAGAAATAAAAATATTACTGCTGTAGCTACTGCTTTTAGGAACAATAGGGAGCCCCAGAGAAAAAGCATTTTCAAAATGTGGTTCTTTGCTCGCCTGAACCAGAATATGAAGGAGCAAGGCTCACAGATTCTCAGCCCCACCCCAGATCTACTGAATAAGAATTGCTCACAGCAAGGCCTGGAAATCTGTATTTTTTTTAAAAAAAGCTATACCCGGCAATCCCTACATACATTAAAGTGTGAGATTACCGATTTGGATATCCAAGTAAATCATTTTACAAGTAAGAAGCTGGAAATTTCCATTATTCTAAATATTTAATAAAAGATATGATGAAGAAAAAGAACAACAAATAAAAAGCAGAGGAGGATAGAGAAAAAAAACTAGAGGAGGAGAAAGATGGACAGCAGATCAAAGAAGATTCTCTCTCTCTCCCTCCTCTCCTTCCCTTCCTCTCACTCCTGTGCTGTCTCTCTTTCTCTCTCTCTCTCTCTCACACACACACCCTAGAAAGATAAAGCAGAGAAAGACTAATGTCCTCACCTAGAGATGTACTACGATGAGAGAGCTCTTTGCTTTTGTCTCTCTAGCTTCCTACCTTATATGAACACGTTACATAAAAGCTATGAGTGGTTATCGCACAAATAAGGATTCTTGCCTCTGCACTTGCCCACACAGGCAAAATGACAGCTGACTCTGCTATAATCAGCATTTCCATTGTAACAGATTTACAGTAGAAATAAAGAAGCGTCATTAACTATATTTTAAAAAGGTAAGTCGGAGTTCTCGTCGTGGCGCAGTGGTTAACGAATCCGACTAGGAACCATGAGGTTGCGGGTTCAGTCCCTGCCCTTGCTCAGTGGGTTAACGATCCGGCGTTGCTGTGGCTCTGGTGTAGGCCGGTGGCTACAGCTCCGATTAGACCCCTAGCCTGTGAACCTCCATATGCCGAGGGAGCGGCCCAAAGAAATAGCAAAAAGACAAAAAAAAAAAAAAGGTAAGTATGCTGCTGAATATCATCAAGCATCTTGTAGAAAACTGGAAACATTATTGAAATGGTCTTTTAACACACATGTATTTAAACTAATACAAGCATATGATTTTTTTTTTTTTTTTTTGGCTTTTTAGAGCTGCACCCGTGGCATATGCAAGGTCCCAGGCTAGGGGTCCAATCAGAGCTGTACCTGCTGGCCTACACCACAGCCACAGCAACGCAGGATCCGAGCTGCGTCCACGACCTAAACCACAGCTCACAGTAACGCCGGATCCTTAACCCACTGAATGAAGCCAGGGATCGAACCCACATTCTCATGGATACAAGTTGGGTTTGTAACCTGCTGAGCCACAACAGGAACTCCACAGGCATATTATCTTGAATCCTGGATTTATTTTATCTTTATTTTAAGCTATTGAAATTATACAAACAGAGACATGTATTTATATATGTAGTCATAAGAAATTACCTACTTCTAAAAGTAAATGACCTGAATGAAATTCAATTCATCTACATTAAGTCGATTCTAAAATGCATGTTCATAATACCAACATAATTATAGAACTTTGTAATGTAAGTGGAATCAAATGATATGTGATACAAGTAACTGTGTATGATTTTACTCCCATATTTATGTAATTCGTATTATTATTTTAAAGTAAAGTAAGAGGAAATGAGTCAGAAGGAAAGTATTTTAAACAGCAGACAATGGCAAGAAACAGGATATGCATTAAAATAAAAGTTAGAGGATAGTGGAGAAAAGGTGCTTTGTGGTGCACCTGCCTTTATAAAAATGCACGAGCTTACCTTGGCACTTTTAAGAACTTAGTTACCCAACAGAGAGGCTAAGGGAAGAAGATGAAAGAAGGGAGCCTAGGAGAAACACTTAAAGATAAAGCATTACGAGCCAGTGACAAATGAAAATTAACCCATATCTGAAGGAAAAAAGTAACCCCTTGAGATCATAAAGCTTCAGTAACTCAATTTACAAAATTATCATCTTTATATTCAACAATAAGGCACTTTTGTTAATGGTCAAATATACCTATGGTTACAGTTACATGTGGAACCTGTAAAGGTGAAATTATAATCAAAGTCTAGTCACTGTAACAGAACATTTTATGTTGGCCTAGATAGAAGAAATCCAAGGACACTTCAAAACTCGAAAATTAGCTCCAAGGATCTGTATCACCTTTTTCGATAAATTAATTCACTTGTCGGAAACAGCTTGCTAGTTCTGACTACTTTCTGAGCTTACAGAATTTTCAGGAAAGAAATACAAATAGAAACTAAAACAGTTTGACAATGAAAAATACATTTGTTTAAGGCCCAGTAATTAAGACGACATTCTGTTTTGTCAATCTGACACGAAAGTAAAAACAAATACCATTTCTGAAATGTTCCTGGGTTTTTATCCAAATTAAAGCCATATTCGATTTTAATGGAAACTATTTGTGCTTATCCTGAGATACATATATTTGTTCCCTGTTGAGCAAGAAAACAGGAACTTCTGTCTTATTTACCTCAGCCCATTCTGTGGAACCCAGAAGTCCAAACTCTTCTGCATCCCAGCTGGCAAAAATGATGGTTCTTCTTGGTCTCCATCCTGTAATCGTTGTTATTAACATACACAGTTAGGTACACCTGCCTAAAAACCAGGGAAAACCCAGTGAGTCACTTTTCGTCATCACCTATCAAAGAAACCTTACTTGCCTCTACTCATCAGTTTTCCAAAACTCTGGGCAACTTCTTGCAAAACAGCAGCCCCACTGGTTGGGTCAATACCTCCAAATACCCAGGAGTCTCGATGACCTCCCAGAATAATATACCTGTCTGGAAAGGAATGTGTTCAAATGAACTATAGCTTTGAATGCACTATAAAGAGTAGTAAATTATGTTTTTAAATGAAGAGTTCCTGTTTGGCTCAGTGGCAATGAACCCGACTAGTAACCATGAGGATGCGGGTTCAATCCCTGGCCCCACTCAGTGGGTTAAGGATCTGGCATTGCCATGAGCTGTGGTGTAGGTCACTGAAGTGCCTCAGATCCTGCAATGTTGTGGCTATGGCATAGGTCAACAGCTGCAGCTCCAATTTGACCCCTAGCCTAGGTACTTCCAGATGCTGCTGCCAACAAAGCCCTAAAAAGCAGGAAAAAAAATCTCTAAATTAAACTTCCTCTTGCATGAGTTTCCCTATAGAAAATAATCAACACTATAAGGCAGAGGCTTCCTTCAGAATCGTACTTTTTTTTTCCAATTTGTTTCACATCGGCCAGAAAAAAAAAAAATCAATCGTTGACTAAAATGTATCTTCTCTTACTCTTTTAATCTTTGTAAAGACAAAATGTTTTTAAAAATTCACTTACTCACCAGGTTCCACAGATCCTTTGATAGTTCCAATCACATTGTAAATCCTTGTGATTTGATTGATGTTATGAACATGCATTTTAACCTTCCTAGAATTTCAAAGGGAATGAATTACTTCATAGAGAGCTTTTAAGTCTAATAGCTTTCTTCCAATGTTTTATTATAAAAAAATCTCAAAAGTACAGATAACTGCATGACAGGATGATAAATTCCCATATACCCACCAGCTGAATTCAGCAACTGCTAATATTGTTGAGCCATCTCTAAGTTCAGACATCAGGTATTAAGCGTGCACCTTTTTTAAATTTCAAAATTAAATTTTAAAAACCAAATACCAAGATTTTATATTTTTCCTCCCTCATAGCTCTATTGTTGATAATTATTTAAAATTCAAAATATTCTATTATTCAACTTGCCTTGGGTATTCATTCTAAAATTTGTAAATATACTCTACATAATTACAAAAATAAGCAAGATAACCCGTTATCTATTAAAAGACAAAGAAGCTTATTTTTCATGTGTTTTATATTTATATTAATTCCTACAATTTGGCAACTTTTTTCTAGATTACTGAAGTAGTCTACCAGTGCATTGTTAAAGAGCTGACTGAGGGCTGCCCATTAGAAACATCACAAATTCTACTGTTAACTGGCAATTTGGGAAGCACCTGCTACAATGTACATGACAACTACATGATGAAACTTTTCCAGGCCATCACTATCGATCTGATTTGGGCTTGCCTTTTAAATATTCATTCATTGCTATCACTGACATGTGAAATCTGAAAAAAGCACACAATGAACTTCTTTGCAGAACAGATACTGACTCACAGACTTTAAAAAACTTACAGTTTCCAAAGGAGACAGTTTGGGGGGTTGGGGGATGCGCTGGGGGTGTGGGATGGAAATCCTATAAAATTGGATTGTGATGATCATTGTACAACTATAAATGTAATAAATTCATTGAGTAATAAAAATATTCATTAATCAATTACAATTAACCAAATTAGAATTCATGGGGACGTATAATCAAACTCAGAAACACAGAAAAAAAATGCCGTTCACATTTTATAAATCCAAAATGGGAATACGTTGAGCCCCTTTTTTATAAAGGAACAAAGTAACTTTTTACCTATGACAGGCTTGCAAGAGGTGGGCAGGGAACCTCAGAAGGTTCTCATTTTTAGTTCATTTTAGAAGAACTGACACCCACGCACCTACAGCCAACTCATCTATAACAAAGGAGGCAAGAATATACAATGGAGAAAGGACAGTTTGTTCAATAAGTGGTGCTGGGCAAACTGGACAGCCACATGGAAAAGAATGAAATGAGAACACTCCCTAACACCAGACACAGAAATAAACTCCAAATGGATTAAAGAACTAGACATAAGCCCAGACACTATCAAACTCTTAGAGCAAAACATAGGCCAAACACTCTCTGACATAAATGACAGCAACATCTTCTCAGATCCACCTCTTAGAGGAATGACAGCAAAAACAAAAACAAACAAATGGGACTTAATTAAAATTAAAAGTTTCTGCACAGCAAAGGAAACCCTAAACAAAACAAAAAGACAACCCACAGAATGGGAGAAAAATCTTTGCAAATGAATCAACGGACAAGGGATTAACCTCCAACATTTATAAACACCTTCTGTGCTCCATACCCAAAAAACAAACAACCCCATCCAAAAATGGGCAGAAGATCTAAACAGACGGTTCTCCAAAGAAGACATACAGACGGCCAAAACACACATGAAAAGATGTTCAACATCACTCATTAGTAGAGAAATGCAAATCAAAACCACGATGAGGTACCACCTTACACCAGCCAGAATGGCCATCATCACAAAGTCTACAAACAAGAAGTGCTGGAGAGGGTGTGGAGAAAAAGGAACCCTAGTACACTGTTGGTGGGATTGTAAATTGGTGCAACCACTGTGGAAAGCAGTATGGAGATGCCTCAGACAACTCAAAATAGAACTACCATTCGATCCAGCAATCCCACTCCTAGGCCTCTATTCAGAGAAAACCATGACTCGCAAAGACACATGCACTCTGATGTTCATTGCAGCACTGTTTGCAGCAGCCAAGACATGGAAACAACCTAAATGTCCATCGACAGAGGAGTGGGTAAAGAAGATGTACATATACACAATGGAGTATTACTCAGCCATTAAAAGGAATGAAATACCAGCATTCTTACAACATGGATGTACCTAGAAATTATCATGCTGAGTGAAGTCAGCCACATAATGAGACACCAACCTCAAATGCTTTCACTGACATGTGGAATCTGAAAAAAGGACAGAATGAACTTTTTTTCAGAACAGACGCTGAATCACAGACTTTGAAAAAATTATGGTCTCCGGAGGAGACGGTTTGGGGGGGTGGGGGGATGTGCTTGGGTGGTTGGATGGAAATCCTGTGAAATTGGATTGTGATGATCATTATACAACTACAGATGTGATAAATTCATTGAGAAATAAATAAATAAATAAAAATAGAAGAACTGACAAGTTAAAACCTGTATATTGTTAGGTGAAAATTCTGATCTGATTTTTCCCTCCAAAAGTACATTCCGAATACATATTTAATTCACGTGCAACATTCAGCTAAAAGTGCCTTTGGGTGTTTTTTGCACTTTAAGACATTGAATATAAGATTTATTTTTGTTGCTGAGAGAAAAATAGCAAAATGCAGAAATACTGTTTGGCATGTATTTCTAAATATATAAGTCCAATCTATTAGTTAGAAAGCCAATTTCATTGATGTTCAGCCATTAAATGAAGAAAATTAGAAAAGAATGATGTAACAATGCAGAATGTGGAAAAATCCCTTTTATTCTAAACATGAAAATAAACATAGGCTGTCTGCTTGGATTGTCAAAGAAGCTCATCCACTTCTTTAGTCCTTGCATCTTTCTAGTTTTTAGTGCCAGTGACTCCAAAAGAGTCTAAAAGAATTATCTAGGGAGGTGCTGCTATGGCTTCCAGTGAGGTCGGTGTGAACAGTGTGGGCTAGGCAACTGAAGTTCCCAAAATTCCAGACAACTTAGGAGACTGGCTTTGGGGTGTCTACCCCTTCCCAAGCAAAAGGAATTACTTCCAGAAGAACCTGATCCTCCATTTGAGATTCCTTGCTGCAGGAGTCTGACTGGCCAGGAATTTGAGTGACACTGACCTACCTAATGGCACATCAGTCAGGGATGTAGCCATAAAGGCACATGGAACCCCTGTGCTGGATTTGAACCTTCCAAAAACAGAGCCTCCCATCTGCAACCACCATAAGACTTGCCCTGAAAGCTAAAGTTCAATTCAGAAGGGCACCTTTCCTTCCCTGCCTGATTTCCTTTCCTTCGCTGAGTCCACTCAGAACAGCCTTCTCCAGTCAGCAGGCAGGCTGCAGTGAAAGTGTCCTCTGGAGTTCCCATTGGGGCTCGGTGGGTTAAGAACTTGACTAGTATCCATGAGGAGGCAGGTTCAATCCCTGGCCCCACTCAGTGGGTTAAGGATTCAGCATTGCCATAAGCTGTGGTGTAGGTCTCTGATGCAGCTCAGATCTGATATTGCTGTGGCTGTGACACAGCCAGCTGCTGTAGCTCCAATTTGACCCCTAGCCCGGAAACTTCCAGTTGCTGTAGGTGCAGCCCTAAAAAGAAGAGGAAAAAAAAAAAAAAGCATCCTCTGTTCCATAAAATTCTATATATAGTTCCTAAGATTCAAACAGTTGTTTGAATACACAAACATGAAGCCTCACATAACAGACGGCTACCTGTAAAGTAACACACAGATTGTTTATGGGGTGGGGGGGGCAGTCCCCCAACCCCTGAGTTGTTTAGGGGTCAACTATATTTGTTCCATTATCACTTCAAATTTATCATGTTCCGAATAAACTGAACTTTAGAATACAGGCTTCACAGGGAAGAGATTTTTTTTTTTTTTTTTTTACCTATTTTGTTCACTGCTGAATCCCTCCAAAAGGATGCTAGGGGTGTAGTAAATAATCAATAATTGTAAATTGAATGAATAGACTCCTGTATAGAAAGACTAAGAACCACCCTAGCTCATCCAGCAGAGTTATCTGTGCCGATCACTGTCACTGTCGTTGACTATTTTACGACTCTGTAGAAATGTAATTAGACAAGCAATTCATGTCCACTGAAATGCACAGTTTGTCCAGTGAATGTTCAATTGACTTCCCTCCCCCAATGTGGAAGAAATCTATTTTTCTGCTATTAAGCACACTCTTTTCAGCTAATGAGCTCATTTTTTGTATCCTCTTTGAATTCTCCTTTGAACTCCTTTCTAGTCCCCTTACAAATTCATGCATTAAATAAAATTTTTACACACATTCATTTTGTATTTGTATGAGGATTATGGTTTTACTTTAAAAAAAAAAAAAAAATCCAGGAGTTCCCGACATGGCACAGCGGAAACAAATCCGACTAGGAACTATGAGGTTGCAGGTTCGATCCCTGGCCTCACTCAGTGGGTTAAGGATCCAGCGTTGCCATGAGCTGTGGTGTAATGACATACGCGGCTCAGATCTGGCGTTGCTCTGGCGTAGGCCAGCAGCTACAGCTCCGATTAGACCCTGAGCCTGGGAACCTCCATATGCCACAGGTGCGGCCCTGAAAAGATAAAAGACAAAAAAAAAAAAAAAAAAATCCTTTATCATTTTTAGAAGTCCCACTGAGATGTACAATGGATTCTTCTTGAAGAACCAAGAACAAGCAGCTTAAATCCAGACATGCCTTCCTTTGCCTCACAGATGTAAATCCCAAGTAACAGAATTTTATCTTTGCTGAATCTCTGTATCTCTAACTTAACTATTTTCTACTGATTTTGTGTTTTGTTTACATTTCCAGTTTCTTTACAGAAGTTAAGTTATTCTCCACCTGTGGTGGCAACACTGAGGAAACTAGTTTCATATCTGGTCATTTGGTAATCTCTCTAAATGGATCAAAAGATTATCAAGATTTCTGCTGGGTGAGAAATGTCTTATTTTTAGCAATTTTCTTTTAAAATGTGTGTATCTGTCCATTTTGAGTTCAAATCAAATGGGAATTTGTGCCCGTGGTAAAGCTGAAAATCTTTTGGATATCCTGACTAGGGGAAAATTTCTGAGTTTCCTCTTGAACAGTGACTCAAGCTATTTATTTTTGCTTTCTCTGTGTCTGTATGTGTCTGTTTATAAATCAGAAAGGTCTACATCTTTCATGGTGTATCTCTAGAGGGTATTAACAATTAGATAATAAAGTCTCCTATTAAAGGAACTCCATTCTAATTGAGTTCGAGAGAAGCACTTATCTAAAATATTTGCAAAATTCCTGTAAACTAAAATTAAATACTTCAAAAGTTCTGAAATTAAAAAAAAAAAAAAACCTCTTATAGACCTTCAAAAGGATGCCAAGAATCTAAATTCACATTAAGGTAAATTGTTAGCAAACAAGACTGGTTTAATAATGTTAACTTAAGAAAAACGGCCGTATCTTATCTGAATCATCAGTGTTACGTTTCCCTTTCCCTCTCACATTTCAAGCAAATCAAAGAACTGAACGTTCTGATCATGCCAGGCTGTTTTCCGCTCTGTACAAGCTGTTCTCCGCAGCTGGCATTTCCTCCTATCTTGATCCAGTGGAAAAAGCATTACTCTTTCGGTAAAAAGAAGCTCAATGAACACACATTCTGGGATCGCTCCTTCTCTACAACAATGCTGTCATGGATTCATAACAGTAATAACCAAAATGATAAATATATTGAGCCTTAAACCAGTTACACTTACTCATCTAACCTACCCACACAGGAAGGGATCAATAAAGGTTGATTCCTTTCCTCTCTTCACTCCATCCCTTAATTTAACCCAGTGCTTTACAGGCATTTTGACACTTATCTGAGAAACAGTTTTAAAAACAGGTGAAAAGGGAGGTTAAAATGTTAAACCTGTAACTCCAAGGTAGTAATCTGTGATATTCACAAATCAAATTCTGTGATATTACCATTGGAAGAAGAATTTAATACACCACACCATAAGTAACTCTTAAATGATATAACATGATCAATAGTTTGTTATGAAATATGAGAAAAATATAAGCAAAATACATACAGCAGAAGAGTCATCTTGACATTTTTCCATTAAACATATAAATCTTGGAGTTCCCGTTGTGGCTCAGGGGAAATGAATCTGACTAGCATCCACGAGGAAGCTCAGTGGGTTAAAGATCTGGTGTTGCCATGAGCTGGAGTGTAGGTTGCAGACACGGCTTGGATCCTGCGTTGCTGTGGTGTAGGCCGGCAGATGCAGCTCTGATTGGACCCCTAGCCTGGGAACCTCCATATGCCACGGGTGTGGCCCTAAAAAGCAAAAATATACGCATATATTTTTTTCTATGATAGTAAAGTAACATAAAATTACCTGAAAGTATCATGCCCTGCAAAGCCAGGGCCGATATTGTAATCCACATTAAGACTTCCCTTCCAGCTCTCATCTGGGGCAGCAGTTCCTCCTAAGTAGCTGTCAAGGGAAAATGAAAGCGACAGAAAAGGGCTGAACATCAGGCTTTCTCAGAAGAAACCATGAAGTGTGCTGATGAGACATTTCATTCATTCATTTAACAAATATATATTGAGGATTTACTAGGTGGAAGGTACTGTAAAATTCCTTTCCTTTGTGGAGTATACAGTCTAGTGAGAGAGCCATAACTGAGATAAGAAAAATACGGAGGAGTTCCCGTCATGGCGCAGTGGTTAATGAATCTGACTGGGAGCCATGAGGTTGGGGGCCTTGCTCGGTGGGTTAGGGATCCGGCGTTGCTGTGAGCTGTGGTGTAGGTTGCAGATGCTTCTCGGATCCCATGTTGCTGTGGCTCTGGCATAGGCTGGTAGCTACAGCTCTGATTTGACCCCGAGCCTGGGAAACCTCCATATGCCACAGGAGTGGCCCTAAAAAGGCAAAAAGACAAAAAAAGAAAAAAAAAAAAAAAAAAAAAAAGAAAAATACCGAATATGTTAGTGATAAGAGCTAAGGAGAAAACAACCAAAAGAGTGAGCGGAAACAGGAAGCATCAGTCTCTTTACTTGGACTTTGATGATGTATCTAGGAAAGCATTAAGTCTAAGAAGTCCTGAACCTATGAAATTCATGACTGTGTGAATGGGAAGAAAGTAACTGCTAGGGAAGGCGATTACACAGTAGCCTCCCATAAAGCAATTATTAAACTGTACTGGCACAAACATTAAAAAAAAAATTAAAGTCGGAAGACTTGAAAAGGAACAGCAGTTAGAAAATGAAACAAACATTAATTGAATGTTTATCATATTATAGACACTTGACATGCATGAGCTCATCTGCTTCTTATAGTAACTCCATAAGGGAGAAACTATTTCTGTCTTCATTTTAGGAGCCTGAATCAGACACAGACTGAGTAACTGGCACAAGTTCACACACCTAGTGAGTGGTGGACATTATCACATTTTTTTTAAATGCTGGTCAAATGCAAAGACCAAATGAAGGCCCAAAAAAATCTAACTACTTGAAAAATCTCAAATCAGCATTTTTATCTTTGGATATAGTTTTTGCTGTCAAGACTTTCATTTGTAGCAAAGTGATGTTTTCTTAGTCATTAAACTGGCTGCTCTTCTCTTAACGGAATAAAAAGAAGGTGTGTTTTATGATTCCTACTTCAGCAGTCATTCTGATAAAATGATAAAAGACTTTCGTTTTAACATAATTAGGTCGCATTGGTTTTAGAAGAGAAAACGGACATATGAAGGTAAAGCATTCGCAAACCCAACTAGAAAACTATACCGTAGTATTATTTCTGCATCATTATATCCAATGGGATGCACAGGGATTTGGGGGATTCCCACTCCATCTTCAACATCAAGTCTGAAGGTGTACTCTATAAAAATCAATTGCATAAAGGGAAAACAATTGAAGAATCTGAGCAAAGGGTATAAAGGAATTTCTTTTATTACTTTTGCAGATTTCCTGTTTGAAATTATACTCAGAATTGAAAGTTCCCCAAAAGTCAATGATTGTTTATCTAATACGGTCCATTTAATTTGATAGTAAGAAATTGTCTTTTTTTTTTTTTTTTTTCTTTTTTTTGGCTGTGCCCGAGTCAGGGATCAAACCCACAGCACAAGCCAAGCCACTGCTGCGAAAATGCCAGATCCTCAGCCTAACAAGAGAACCCCAAATCATTTCTATTCTAAGGTAAAAACAACTACAGAAATTATAGACTCCCAAACTTGCTTTGACATCTCATAATTCTCCTGAATTTTATAAGAATATTTTATTTCCTCAAGGATATCTTGAATCCTTCTTAGAGAAACTACCTGGAAAATGTGTCCCAGATTCTGAACTATAAAGAACTATAAAAAAAAAGGGAATTTATAAGCTGTTGAGAATAAGTGATCTTATTCAAACAGTAACACAATATTCTTCCTAAAGGAAACTGAAAAAGTACTGTCAGGCTTAAAACCTAATTGCGCCTTTTGCTTTCAGCCAAAATAGAGTTCCGCACAGCATTAAAACACCTCTCTTAGAAAAAAGGGAAGTTTCAAACAAATGACATCCAATTCCACTTTAAGAAACTAGATAAGAGCAAATGCAGCAAAAATAAGCAGGAAATAGGATATATTAAAGATCAGAGTAGAAATATAATACATAGGAAATAGAAAAACAGAGTTTGTCAATGAAATCCAAAGCTGGTTCTGAGAGGATTAATAAAATTGATAAATCTCTAGCAAGACAGATCAGGAAAAGAAGAAAAAAAGATATAACTGCCAACATCAGGAATAAAGAGGAGACTAGTACTCCAGTACTTGCAGACAAGAGAGAGAAGGGGGAGATTATTATGAAAAACTCTTTGCCCATTAATTCAACAACTTAGAAGAAATGGACAAAATCCTTGAAGGACACAAACTACCAAAGCACACTCAAGAATAAACAGATAACCTAAACTGCCTATATATATATATGAAATTTAATTTTCAATTAAAAACATTCCTACCAACAAAATGTCAGGCCCATATAGATTCACTGAAGAATTCTACCAAACATTTACAGACAAAAAAATCTAACCCATTCTATATAAACACCTGCAAAAAATAAAGGAGATACAATAGTTTCCAACTCATTTCATGAGGCCAACATTCTAATATCAAAATGAGACAGAGATATTACAAGAGAATAAACCAAGAGTATAACTTCTCTTATGTCTAAAGACAAATTCTTAAAATGCTTTTAGCACAAATCTAACAATATATCAACAATATACGATATAATAATATTATTATATACTAACATATATATAATAATAATGTAGAGTTTATCCCAGGTTTGGGTCTACCATTCAAAAATCAATCTGTATAACTTTAAAAAAGTAAATAACTTATGATCATTTCAATAGCTGCAGTAAAAATATTTGACAAAATTCAATGTATATTGCTAGATAAATATATTAAGATTAAAACGTCATAGCACTTTAGGATAGAGGTGAACCTCTTCAATCTGATACAAAGAATCTATAAAAACCCACAGCTAACACTCTTCTTAATAGAGAAAGACTGGAACAGCCTTTGGGACAGGGACAAGGTAAGCATATCTGCTCTAACAACTTTTTTTAACAATGTCCTCAAGGTACGAGACAGTACAATAAGAAAATAAAAAGCAACCAGATTGGAAACAAAGAAATAAAACTCTGGGGAGTTCCCATCGTGGCGCAGTGGTTAACGAATCCGACTAGGAACCATGAGGTTGCGGGTTCGGTCCCTGCCCTTGCTCAGTGGGTTAACGATCCGGCATTGCTGTGGTGTAGGTTGCAAATGCAGCTCGGATCCCGTGTTGCTGTGGCTCTGGCGTAGGCCGGTGGCTACAGCTCTGATTCGACCCCTAGCCTGGGAACCTCCATTATGCCACTGGAGCGGCCCAAGAAATAGCAAAAAAAAAAAAAAAAAAAAAAAAGAAATAAAATTCTGTATTTAAAATGAGATTATCATCTATCCAAAAACCCTGATAAAATCCAAAAAACCTCGTAGAACAAATTATTGAGCGTAACAAGTTCTTAGAATACAAGATCAATATATTTCTTCTAGAAATAAAATGTCTATTTAGTGGCAATAGCCAATTGGAAATTGAAATTTAAAATATAAATTTAGGAGTTCCTGTCGTGGCACAGTGGTTAACGAATCCGACTAGGAACCATACAGTTGTGAGTCTGGTCTCTGGCCTTGCTCAGTGGGTTAAGGATCCAGTGTTGCCGTGAGCTGTGGTGTAGGTTGCAAATGCAGCTCGGATCCCGTGTTGCTGTGGCTCTGGTGTAGGCCGGTGGCTAGAGCTCTGGTTAGACCCCTAGCCTGGGAACCTCCATATGCCGTGGGAAACGGCCCTAGAAAAGGCAAAAAGACAAAATATATATATATTTATGCATGTGTATAAATATAAATATATTTATGTGTATATATATTTGTGTTTATATATGTATATATACATAAATTTAAAATAGCATGAAACTACAAAAAGATTATGAACAAATGTGAAAAAAAAGGCAGGATCTGTACAGTGAAACTACAAACATGCTGAGAGAAATTAAAAGAATACCTAGTAAATGAAGAGTTGTACCATGTTAACTGATCAGAAAAGCCAATGTTTTTAAAGATGTCATTTCTCCCCAAAGTGACCTATAGGTTTAATTCAATTTCAATCAACTTCGCAGAAGGCTTTTTAGTAGAAATTGATGAGTCGGTTCTAAAATTCACATGGGAGTTACCGCTATGGCACAGTGGGTTAAGAATCCAACTGTATCCACAAAACCTCTGAAAAAGAACTGTAACTTGGAGGACTGACATAACTATTCGAATGAAAGTTAAAAAGATCAACCGGGAGTTCGCGTCATGGCGCAGTGGTTAACGAATCCGACTAGGAACCATGAGGTTGCGGGTTCGGTCCCTGCCCTTGCTCAGTGGGTTAAGGATCCGGCGTTGCCGTGAGCTGTGGTGTAGGTTGCAGACGCGGCTCGGATCCCGCGTTGCTGTGGCTCTGGTGTAGGCCGGTGGCTACAGCTCCGATTGGACCCCTAGCCTGGGAACCTCCATATGCCGTGGAAGCGGCCCAAGAAATAGCAACAACAACAACAACAAAGACAAAAAGACAAAAAAAAAAGATCAACCGCACTAAGTGTTGACAAGGAGGCAGCAAACGGGACACTCACATACTGTTGCTAGAGTGTAAAACGGTACCACTTCAGAAAACAATTTGAAAATGTGTTTAAAAAGTAAACATCCTCATACTATCCAGCAAATCCACTTCTACGTATTTACTCAAGAAAAACAAAAGCATACACGTAGAAAAAGACTTACATACAACCGTTCATGGCAGTTCTATGTGTAATATCCCACATACGGAAAGGAATCCAAATTTCCAACAAGTGAATAGACAAACTGCAGAATATCCATTCACTGGACTACTACTCAGAAAAAAGAGAGACAGAAGAAGGAAGGGAGGGAGCAATATGGACACAGACATCAACATAGATGAATCTCAAAATAGTTATGCTGAGAGAAAGCAAATTGATAATTGCCTAGGGATAGGCAGGGGAGGGGTAGGAAGAGTTGAGAGGATGGCAATACAAAAAGGTCTGAGGACATTTGGGGGGGTAATGGGTACGTTCATTACTTAAATGTGGAGATGGTTACACGAATGTCAGAACTCTTCACTTTACATATTAAATAACACAAACAAACTCATTGGTACTTTTAAAAATAGAAACGTGTGGTCTAGAGCATAACATCACTAGGCAGTTCAGAAACCCTAAGTTTTAGCTTGGTAAGAGTGCTGTTACTTTGGACAGGAAGATCTGTGTTTCTGAACCTCCACTAAAGGTAGAGAGAGAACTGAATTGACCCCTCCCTCCCCATGTCCACACCTCATGAAAATTTAGTAACTGAAATACTAAAAGGGAAATGTTTTTGAATTCCTAGCAACATAAATCCAAAATATAACAGACACAGTTTTAATGTTATTCTATAAATGCCTTCTGTGAGGGCAAGCAGTATTTCTGCAAAAATTAATAGACCATATCGGCTCATCTATTACCTTTAGCTGGATAGCCTGGAGTGAGCGGGTCACCAGCACCATTTAAATTTAACACATTTCCTCTCTGGACTCCCGTTCCAGGAAGGTTCCATCCTTTGGGATACGGCTGTACCCCAGGGGCAGAGTAGTCAGCTGGATCTGAGTATAAGATGATTCCTTTGGCTCCAGCTAACATGGCATTTTTAACCTGTAGGAGCAATGTGCAATCCATAATGCAGAAACGGCAAATAACTTACTTGGCCATCTAAGAGAATATCAACTTAATAATGTTAGCAAATTTTCACACTGCCTTTCTTTTTTGGTCTTTGTAGGGCTGCATCCATGGCACATGGAGGTTTCCAAGCTAGGGGTCAAATCGAAGCTGTAGCTGTCTGCCTACACCAGAGCCACAGCAAGGTAGGATCCGAACTGCCACCTACACCACAGCTCATGGCAACACCAGATCCCTAACCCACTGAGTGCCAAGGTCAGGGATCAAACAAGGGTCCTCGTGGACACTAGTCAGGTTCATTAACCACTGAGCTACAATGGGAACTCCTATACATTACTTTTTTCTCTCTGCCTTGAATACAATTTCTCTCTTGGTGTAACAATTCTCATTTATTCAATGTTAACTCCAAACAAGTTACTGCTCTTTCTGTGAAACGTTCCTACTGCCCTGTCCCTAAAACTGTAAAATTAATATCTCCCTTCTCCACACGTCTTTCTATATTTTATATAGATTTCTATTATGGGGTGGACCAAAGCATTATAATCTGTCTTTTAAATATGTTTCTCTCCTATGATACTGAGGGTGTTTTTGAGAACAGGTAGTCTGTCTCATTCACTTCTAATTATCCACCCTCCAACATCTGATGAACCATAGAGAAAGAACTCTACAAATACTTGTGGAACTAAATGAATTTAAAATTCTACACAGAATAGTCAGTGTATGAAACACTGCCCATACGGTTCTGTAAGCATTTTCCGAACAATCCAAACAAACTACAAATAGGAAAAATCTATCCTGATAGATACTGAATTCTTCATTATCAGAAGTCTTGTAGCAAAATATAGATAACTTTCTTCATCAAGTGAAACACTTTCCAATATTCTGAAAGCACTAATATTAGAAAGAATACAATCTGTCACAATCTCTTGAAGCACAATCCATGATGCCTATCAAATTTTTCAAATAATATACAACTGATCACTAAATGACCAATGCAAGGTTAATTCAAGAATAATTTATAGTTTGCCCTACATATCTGCCATTCATCTGCATCTGCAGATTTAACCAACTTCCAACCATGTAGTATGGCAGCATTTACTACTGAAAATTATCAGGAGCTCCCGTCGTGGTGCAGTGGTTAACGAATCTGACTAGGAACCACGAGGTTGCGGGTTCGGTCCCTGCCCTTGCTCAGTGGGTTAACCATCCGGTGTTGCCGTGAGCTGTGGTGTAGGTTGCAGACACGGCTCGGATCCCGCGTTGCTGTGGCTCTGGCGTAGGCCGGTGGCTACAGCTCCAATTCAACCCCTAGCCTGGGAACCTCCATATGCCGCAGGAGCGGCCCAAAGAAATAGCAAAAAGACAAAAAAAAAAAAAGTATCCATGTATAAGTGGACCTATGTATTTCAAACCTGTGCTGTTCAAGAGCCAACTGTGCACTATAATTTAGCCACTCAACTTCTAGGGATGAATCTATACTACAAAAATCTTGATACAAATATTCAAGTCCATATGGATAAAGACATTCACAAAACAATTATTTGTAGCAACAAACTTAAAACAAGCCAAGCATCTGTTAACAGAGGAATGGTTAAATAAATTGCTTATCAATTCTGTGAAACATTATGCAGCCATCTAAAATAATGAGGTATTTACTTAATAAGAAGTTACTGGAGTTCCCGTCATGGCTCAGTGGTTAATGAATCCGACTAGGAACGATGAGGTTGCAGGTTCGGTCCCTAGCCTTGCTAAGTGGGTTGGGGATCCAGCGTTGCCGTGAGCTGTGGTGTAGGTTGCAGACTCAGCTTGGATCCCACGTTGCTGTGGCTCTGGCGTAGGCCATGGCTACAGGTGTTATTAGACCCCTAGCCTGGGAACCTCCATATGCCACGGGAGTGGCCCAAGAAATGGTAAAAAAACAAAAAAACAAAAAACAAACAAACAAAAAGTTACTAAGAAATTACTAAGTACCAGCAACTATTCTAAGTGTTCTCAAAAGTAAAACTTATGAGGATTCTAAGAGATTAGTGTTATTACACATTCCTATTTCATAAAGAAACACTAGCACAGAGAAGTTAAATAACTTGCTTACCATGAAAAATCTAGAGTATAGGGGGCCCAGACTAGATCAGAACCCAAGTCATATGGGTGTAGAGACCTATACTCTAAACCCCTTCATTACACAACTCTCAACATGTTGATATGGAAGAAATCCTGGAGTCATTGCTGAGTAAAAAATAAAGTTATATTACGTATAGTATCTGATGCTCTCTTTGTAAAAGAAACATTATGTAAAATTAGTATATAGTGACATATTCACGTCATAAAATTAGGACTGGAAAGAGCTATTATTATTGTGTCTGGGCAATGAAACTGAGTAATATGTGGGAGATTTTCATTTTTTAGTTTATATAAACTTTCTTCAATTACAGTAAAAAGCAGGAGTTCCCATCGTGGTGCAGTGGAGACAAATCTGACTAGGAACCATGAGGTTGCGGGTTCAATCCCTGGCCTCGCTCAGTGGGTTAAGGATCCAGCATTGCCATGAGCTATGGTGTAGGTTGCAGACACAGCTCCGATCCCACATTGCTGTGGCTCTGACGTAGGCTGGCAACAACAGCTCCGATTCAAGCCCTGGCCTGGGAACCTCCATATGCCGCAGGTACGCCCTAAAAAAGACACACACACAAAAAAAGACACACAAAAAGGTAAAAAGCAACATTTCTGGTAATAAAAATTATTAAAAATAATAATCCTAAAAAGCCAAGAATTTTTTGTGCAACCAGGAAAAGAGCAAATTTATATATAACCGTATATGCAAGCTGATTATTTATATTTACAGGTCATATCCTATATTTTCCCTCTAGAAAAGCAAATAACACCTACTTTATTTCCTCTGAAGATTTTCCCATATCTTGCAATAACAATCTTTCCAGTGCAATTGATGTTCAGCTCTCTCTCTAGCTTGAAAAAGTCTTCTGTACGAGCATAGTTCACATATATAAGCTCTCCCTGTAGGAAAACAAAAACAAAACATATATAATACTGCCGTAATAAAAAGAAAACCAAAGTCTGCCCCCACAATAATGTAATATCAAAAGTTATCTTTCCTGCCTTGTGCTTAATGAAAAGATCTGTGCTAATTCTGCAGACATCTTTAAAAAAATATTTCAGTATTCTGAAAGTTTAAAAAAGGCAATATGTAAAACATTTTAAACAATGCATTGTTTTGCAGAAATTAGTATATACTAAGCCATAGGAAAAAGGATAAGTCAAAATGATTTCAACAAACCTAATTATGTTTACCTTCAACCATGGTATTAATTTAAGAACTTCTGTGGTGTGAAAATCAGATCTATAAATCTATATAACAAAGTCAGACTACGAACAAAGGAAAAAACCCTTAAAAAATATCAACTGCCCTTACTGAAATAAAGCGATGTTCCCCAGGTTGTTTGTTATTTCAAAGAGTGGCATCTGCTACATCAGGGTCTGATTTTCCCATCTTTATTTTCTTTCCTTTTTTTCTTTCTTAAAAAATATTTTTAAAGGAGGGTATACATAGCAATGAACCTCAAAGTATGAATCAGCATGTATGACCCACCGAATCCCCTAAGGTTTTAGTCCACTACATAGGTTTTATGTAACAAAGAAAGGTTTAAGAGTTGAATAAAAGAAGTCTTTTATTTTACCTCTGGCATGCCTTGGGGTGAAAAAGCGTTATATGGCGGTACAACATTTTTAACATTCTCATAACCCTCTGGTGGCGGCTCCAGGTATGATGTTTTGAAAATCTAGTAGGAATTAAAACACAGGAAGTTAGAAATATTAGATTGTTCTTATGAATAATGCATTTTTAATGGCTTAAAATAAATTGTGGTGAATTAAACTCAATTAAAATTTGTAGGATGTTCATCTCTGTTGTTGGCTAAATGTTTATAATACCAAGCCCTTACTTATGCATAAATAAATTCTGTTTATTGAGTGCTCGCTCACTACAGGGTACTGTTTTAAATGCTTTAGATTTATTAATCAATTTAGTCCTCCTCACGTCAGCCGTTTTGGTTAGCTACTGAGCTTACCCTCATTTTACAGATTAAGAAAAATAATAATAAATCTGATACAAAGATCGTTTAACTAACAAGATCAAAGTCATGTAGGGTATGAGGAGCTACAGCACAAATCTGAGCAGAGTCTGTGCTTTACATCCTCACTGCTCAAAAGGAGCGTCCTCAGACCAGCAGCATCAGCACCACTGCAGCTTTAGACTCTCAGGCCCACTCCAGAATTACTGAATCTGAGTCTACATTTTGAAATTTTTTATTTTTTTTATCTTTTTATGGCCACACCATGGCCTGTGGAACTTCCTGGATGAGGGATCGAACCAGGCAGGAATGCCTGATCCTTAACCCACTAGGCCAGGCTACGGCTTGAATCCATGCTTCTGCAGCAACCCAAACTGCCACAGTCAGGTTCTTAACCTACTGTGCTACAGCAGGAACTCCACATAGTGTTTAAATAAGATTCTCAGATGATCCAAATGCATATCACGATTGAAGCACTGCTCTAAACTACTCTTCTATACCACTTCAGACCCACTTAAATTTGGGCATCCCAGGTGTTTACTCAGTTCCCTTTATTTCTGGGCCATCTAATTGTGTCTTCCTGTAGCCTCAGAAAAGTAATATGTGAAATGATCCAGGCCACATAATTGCTTTCTCAGAGAATATGCACCTTCCATTTCTTATATTCTACATCCATTCTGGCAATCTGGCAGCTTGCTGAGATTTAATTAAAATATTTGGTCAAAAAACATTGATACATTGACCTCTGTTTTGTGAACCACTTGAGTCATATGGATTAAGAGAAATGTGGTATCATCTCATCCTTAAAAGTGGTTATACTATTAGATTGGAAAAATTTGGAAGCAGGAGGTTAGATGTCCAAGCAAAAAAAGAACATTTTAAATCCTCCATTGAAAAAAAAAAAAAAAGAATAATGCATTTTGTGGGCAGAAGACCTAAATAGACATTTGCCCAAGGAAGACATACAGAGGGCGAAAAGGCACATGAAAAGATGCTCAACATCACTAACCATGAGGGAAATGCAAATTGAACCACAGTGAGATACCAGCTCACACTGGTCAGAACGGTCATCATCAGAATGACTGCAAACAATAAATGCTGGAGATGGTGCGGAGAAAAGGCAACCCTCCTACACTGTTAGCGGGAATGTAAATTGGTGCAGCCACTATGGAAAACGTACGAATGCTCCTTAAAAAAAAAGTAAACATATGAGCCAGCAATCCCGGTCCTAGGCATATATCCAGAAAAGGCAAAAACTCTAATTTGAAAAGATAGGTGCATCTCAATGTTCACAACAGCACTACTTACGATAGCCAAGACATGGAAACAACCCAAATACCCATCAACAGATGATTAGTTTAATAAGATGTAGTGTGTGTGTGGTGGAATACTACTCAGCCATTAAAAAGAATGAAATATTGGCATTTGCATTAACATGGGTGAACCTAGAGATTATTATACTAAGTGAACAAGGAAAGAGAAAAACAAATATTACATGATATCACTTAAATGTGGAATCTAAAAAATAAAACAAATCTATATATAAAACTCACAGACATAGAAAATAAATTTATCATTATCAAAGAGGAAGTGGAGGGATAAATTAGTAGTATGAAATTAATAGATACCAACCACTATATACAAAAAGACAAAGCAACAAAGATTTACTGTATAACACAGGGAATGATATTCAGTATCTTATCATCACCTATAATGGAAAATAATCTGAAAAAATATATAAAACTGAATTACTTTGCTGTATACCTGAAACATACAATATTGCAAATCAACTATATTTCAATTAAAAAAAATTGGTTCAGACACAACTTAGAATAGATATACAAGGAGATCCTGCTAAATAGCATTGAGAACTTTGTCTAGATACTCATGTTGCAACAGAACAAAGGGTGGGGGAAAAAATATAATTGTAATGTATACATGTAAGGATAACTGACCCCCTTGCTGTACAGTGGGAAAATTTAAAAAAATTATTAAATAAATAAATAAAAATAATTTGCAGCAAAAAAAAAAAAAAAAAAATTGGTGGCTGAGAAGGTTAAGGATCTGGCATTGTCACTGCTATGGCTCAGGTGACTACTGTGGTGCAGGTTCGATCCCTGGCCTGGGCTCATGGTTTTGTCATGCCATGAACACAGCCAAAAAAAAAAAAAAAAAAAAAAATCATAATTAAAAAAATAGTTTAAAAAGAATAATACATTTTGCCCCAGGTATATTGAAATTAGGTTCCATAATAAAAAAACTAACTTCTGGCAGCAATGAGAAAGAGGTTTATCAGTATTATTGTCTTCAAAACAGCAGAAACTTCTATAAATGCATGCCATCTTGGGTAACTAAAAGTTCCCCTCTGAAGCATAAAAACAGGGCTTCAAAGGGGGCCTCTCATGATTCTCTTCTTTTTTCCATCTCTTTTTTTTCAGCTTTCTTTGTGGGTCCCTTTTATTTCAAATGCATTCAAATAATGTTTCCCTATGTTTTATCCCCAGTCTACTGCTTCCCTCATTTTATATTCCCTTCTTAAGATACTTCATTAACTCTCAAAATTTGATCCATAGCCAAGATGCCCATGACGCCCAGCATTCCAGACTTGTGTGTTTCAGAGCTGAGGCATTTCAGCTTGTACGTCCAAACTCAAAACATCCCAATTTGGATGTATCTTCTGGTTCTGCACTCCCCACCGCTATTAACAGCATCATGAGCCAGCCAGCCACACCAGTCCCTTAGGAGTCATCCTGAACTCTGTCCTCACGCCCTCTCACCCAGTCCACCACTAATTACGTCCCTCTAACACCGCTTCCTAACTATTTCTCAAATCCATGGCTCTTCCTCATTCCTGCTAACATCCTAGTTTCGCACTTCATCATCTTTTACCTGGACTATTGGCTGAAGACTCCGACTTCAGCTCCTTGCATAGTCTAGGTCTAATCTACAGACAGCCCAAACGACATAATATGCCTCTCTAGCCACATCCTTCCGTTGCTTAGAATTTGTCGGTGGTTTCCACTGACTGAAGCTGAATTCTAAGCAACTTAGGACAGTGTATAAGCTCGTCTATGACTTATCCCTAAAACATATATACTGGCTTCTCTCTTGTTACAGCCCATTTTATATTTTACACTCTTGAAATACAGAAAATCTTTAAGTTCCCCTAGTAAGAACAAGCTAGTATCTATTTCCAAGTCTTTGCCAGTATTTTCTCTTCTGCCCAGAATTCTCTTAACTTTGCTTTTTCTTTTTTAAGGGCTGCACCTGCAGCATATGGAAGTTCTCAGGCTAGGAGCTACAGCTGCTGGCCTGCACCACAGCTCATGGCAATGCCCGATCCTTAACCCACTGAGCAAGGCCAGGGATCGAACCCACATCCTCATGGTACCTAGTAGGGTTCGTTAACCACTGAGCCACAAAGGGAACTCCCTACCTTTGCTTTTTCATATGGTTAACCCCTTAGGACTTTTCATGACTCCCATATCAACTCTTCCAGGAAGATATATCTAACTCCCAGGCTGGGCTGAGGAACCCTTTCTACATAAGAACTCTAGGAGTTTCCATCATGGCTCAGGGGAAGCGAATCTGACTAGGATCCATGAGGACACAAGTTGGAGGCCTGACCTTGCTCAGTGGGTTAAGGATCTAGTGTTGCGGTGAGCTGTGGTATAGGCTGCAGACACAGCTCGGATCCCGCATTGCTGTGGCTGTGATGTAGGCTGGCAACTGCAGCTCCGATTCGACCCCTAGACTGGGGATGTCCATATGCCTCAGGTACATTCTTCATTAGCATTATTCTATTGATTTAAAATGTGTTCCTGTGTCTGCCTCGCCTTATTTAAGCAAAGAAACCACGCCCTAGTCTTCATTCTAGCCCTAGGACCTAGCACTGTGCCTAACAGATAGTAAACACCACATAATTCATTTGCAACTTATTAATTTTGTGTAAAATGTTAGCAAATTCCTAGTTTTACCTGACCCTAAATTCCAATTCACATAAAAAGGTACAGTTATAAAGTGGGAAAAGTACTGATAATCCTACATCACCTCAACTCCATGTTCATCCAGGACTGATATATAGTTGGCATTTGTCTTATTAGGATAAGACAGAAGAACATCATAGTGAACCAGCTTGGCTGAATCCAGTCCAAATTTCTGCCACTGGGTTTGGATTTTCTTGGCAAGCAGTAAATTTTGCTCTGTCCCTGCCAGATGCGGGAGCTCTGTAAAAGAACTAAAATGAAAATAAAACATAGGTAGAAGTCGAAGACTATATTCAGAAAATGTGCCTGACTGGAGAAGTGGCTTTTTACATCCAAATGTACTTAACAGACACATAACAGAAATATCTGTTCAGATGTCTCTTCTGTAGGTTTGAAGCACGTATCCTGGAATCTATGTTCAGATCAATTCTAACAACTAAGCCCAAGGCAGCCTTCTCCCCTACTCTATCAGATGCTTACTTGGCTGGTGTCATGGTTTCTTGGTTGGCTTTTATACTGTAACAGCAATATGAACATACATTCCCATTTAAACTTAATAAATTTTTGTGTGGTACCATTTTGAAACGTACTATTATTGACTCTGTCAAATTCTCATAGCTGACAACCCTTATTGAGCTAAGAAATCCACACTGAACTTTGAAATTATCTTAAACCTTTAGATTTTGCTGCAAGAAAACTAAAAAGAAACAAAACTCATACGTTAGGCAATAAGTTATCATTTCTATTAACAGATATTTTAAAAAAAACCAGCTACAGGAGTTCCCTGGTGGCTCAATAAGTTCAGGACCTGGCGCGTTGTCCCTGTTGTGGTTCGGCATTGATCCCTGGCCCAGGAACTTCTGAATGCTGCTGGTACAGCACACAAAACACAATGAAACACCCATCTCAGCTAGAGATACCAATTTCTAGATAGGCCAATTTTTAAATATTTGGGCGTAACTGCAGTTTTCATATTGTGCCCCCTCAGAAAAGACAACGTGCCATGGTAATAAACATATTCGATCAGCAGAGGTTCCGATATGGGAAGACGCCCCAGGAGGAGAGTACGCCTCCAGATGTTAACTTCTTGCTGCTTATCAGGAAATGAGGACATTCTGAAAAGAAAATTGTTAACCTTTGCCGAAGACCAGTCAGGCCATCTTCTTAACATCTACTGCCGTTTTCATCCTACTATATGCAAATGTTTACTTATCTCATTGAAGTTAAAGTCCATGCATGGTTCCTTTTACATTCCCTGGGGCTTAGCCTGTTATCCAGGAATTACACAATGCAGGTTTGTTGAATGAGATGTGGGCAAGGTTCTGGTCTAAAGAATATGCAAGAGTCAAGTGACTTCACAAAGGGTTCTGAATACAATCCACTTGGTTTGAGGTAAGTAATATTTTTAAACAGTCTCCCAAACACCCTCCCTGTCCCTAAGCAGGGCAATCATACTTTTGTAGATTGAACATTTCAGTCAACCACAGGACAGATTAAAAAGACTAGCAGTTGGGGAAATCAGTACTTGCTGAAAAGTCACTATGTGCCAGGAACTTGACCAGGTGTTTCACATGGGCAACCGCATTAATCCTCACAGCTCTTCTTTGTTGTCCCCATTTTGCAAATGAGGAAACAGAGAGGAGTTAAGTAACGCGTTCATAATCTTATAACCACGAGGTGTTCCCATCGGGCTCAGCGGAAACAAATCTGACTAGCATCCACGAGGACACAGGTTCGATCCCTGGCCTTGCTCGGTAGGTTAAGGATCCGCCACTGCTGTGAGCTGTGGTCGGAGACATGGCTTGGATCCCGAGCGGCTGTGGCTGGCAGCTACAGCTCCGATTCGACCTCTAGTCTGGGAACTTCCATATGTTGTGGGTGTGGCCCTCAGCAAACAAACAAACAAAAAGACAATTTCATAACCATGAAGTGCCAGGGCTAGAATCTGAAAGTCGCCGTTGTGTCACCTTGAGAAATAAGATTTTAAAGTCATTCATCGGATCATGTCGATCAATTACTTAAAATCCTTCCATGGCTCCCCATACCCAGCATTATAAAATCCACACTGAGCATGGCATCTGGACCCTTTTCCATCTGATCCACGCGTCCCCCTTTCCAGCTTCACTTCCCACCCCTCACAAGCCTCCCCACTCGGTATCATTTACTATACTCATCTGTCTCCTAAAATGACCACCTTTTGTAGTCTTTGCATAAGGTCCTAGATATAAATATCATCCTCTTGCAGGCATCTCCCTATATAACCACTCCTAGTCATTCACCTTTCCCACCTGTAAGCTCTCTTTTCAATTTAAATTTTTAAAACATTTTTATGGATACACCTGTGCCACATGGAAGTTCCCCGGCTAGGGGTCCAATCAGAGCTGTAGCTGCCAGCCTACGCCACAGCCACCGCAATACCAGATCCAAGCCACATCTGCAACCTATGCCACAGCTTGCAGCAATGCCAGATCCTTAAGCCACTAAGTGAGGCTGGGGAGCGAACCTGCAACCTCATGGATACTAGTCAGGTCCTTAGTCCAGAGCCACAATGGGAACTCCCCCACCTGTAAGCTCTTAATCATCCATGAGGTCTCCTCAAGCATCTTCACCTCTGTGAAGCTTTCCATTTCTACATCATTAAGTCAAAAGTGTAAATTACCGATATCTAGTATCTTCTAATATTTGTAGAAAAAAAGCATTAATGTGTTTATCAACAGAAGTTATTTTCTATGCACGGAAAACGAGCTGGGGCTATTTAAATTCTACTTTACATAATTCATTGATGTTTTGTCTTCTACAGTGAGCAAATAATATTCATACAATTAGGAAAAATAACTATATTTTCTTAAATGAAGATGGAGGATTAACCATGAAGTTTTGCCTCCCATCTTTTAGGCAACTCACTGACATGAAATACCGAAGGGTTAAAAAAACAGAGCATCAGGGTATGACTTTACTGAATTTCTCCTTATGGTCCAAAGCACCATAGAGTCAGGCTGTAATGTTCAGGAGAAGCCAGCACAAACAAGAACAACTATCTGCTCTTTTGCATTTCTTTGAATACAAAAACTTTTTATAGGGGATCTCAGCTAAATTCTTCTCCCATTTCTTCAGACACAAGAAGGTCAAGAACCCCTTCTCCAACTAACCACTGCCAGAAGAGAGTTACAATGACTGGATTATGGACCAATCCAGAGATCCGGGGTTGGAAAGAAACCCTCACTGAACACAGGCCCTCCTGCAGGAGGGGAACCATGATCAGCTGAGGCTCTGCCAACAAGGAAGTGGTTGGGGAGAAATCAACTCGTTCCCGTTAAATGAATCCCTTTGAGCCAAACTTGAACCCCCCCTTTCCCTTGGAGACTCTTGCACTGGTCACAAGCCTGTATCTTACCATCAACAATTCTATTCTCAGCTCATTCCTGAATGTTTGCTTGACCTCCTCGCCTTAACCAGTTTTCTCAGAGGCCCCCGCTCATCCTCAAGCTGCAGCATTTCCCACACTCCCACACGCCTCAGGGCCAGAAGATCAGCGAAGAGTCTGTCTTCACCCTCACTGACTCATTCAAATATTGTTTCTCTTTTTTCCCTTCAAAAATAACAACTTTTTAAAAACTCATACCAACAGCCACCACTGACTATGCCTCCCCAGTGCTGTCAAAACTGTGGGTCACTTCCTCTTTATTCACTAAAGTCCTGGGCTTCTTATTCAATGTATTTCCCTCTACATCGATTCTTGTCATCATATTTTTGGCCATGCCCAGGGCATGCAGAAATTCCTGGGCCAGGGATGGAACCTGCAGCACAGGTTCCAAGCCACAAGAGTGACAATGCCAGATCCTTAGCCACTAGGCCACCAGGGAACTCGTTGTCATCATTCTCGGGATGCAATTTCTGTCTTAGGTTAGATGTAAAGAAAAGCCAACTCTAACAAGACAACATCATGCAAACTATGCATATATTACTTATCACCTTATGCTGTTTATACAGTAAAACAAAGTAGAGATAAAAGAGACATACATTTTAATGTTTCATCAACAGCATCACCAAGTTTTTCTTCTGACACTTCTGGACACTTTATGGGATGTTGCATACAGAGTTCAAAAGTGTTGACATTTTACCTGCTCTTTTTACACATTTTAAAACATAAGTCTGTCTCATTGGATAAGACAATCGGCCATTTTAATGTACTGCATGAGAAATGTAGAGTCTTTTCTCAAAAAGCATTCATACTACTGGCTACAGATTCTTTTCCTGTATCTGCAAATAAGCAGAGACATTTCGATTTAGCTTTCCTGACATATGATGTGCCTCAGGTATAAGTCAGTTCAAATTTCATTAGCACAGCAGAGCTGTTTTCATTCCTCTTTACTGTAGCTCACTCTCGTTAATCCACCAAAAGTAAGATGGAACTTTGGGATCCCAGCAAATCACAGGACAGACGGGGAGGAAATATACTACACTGTACACACTTTGCTTTGCTCTTTTGATTCTAGAGTTTCACTGGCGTCTGAGAAGGACAGACAAGAAAGAATGCTGTGCAAGAATCTTAGGAAAGGAGTTCCCATTGTGGCTCAGTGGGTTAAGGAACCAATTAGTATCCATGAGGATGTGGGTTCGATCCCTGCCCTTGCTCAGTGGGTTAATGATCCAGCATTGCCGTGAGCTGTGGTGTAGGTTGCAGATGAGGCTTGGATCCTGTGTTGCTGTGGCTCTGGCGTAGGCCGGTGGCTACAGCTCCGATTTGACCTCTAGCCTGGGAACTTCCACATGCCGTGCGAGGGGTCCAAGAAATGGCAAAAAGACAAAAAAATAAATTAATTAATTAAATAATCAAGATAGCGTGGCACAGGCAGAGAACAGACACATAGATCAATCAGTAGAGCATCAGAAAGGCCAGAAATAGATTCATGCAAATGTGTCAACTTATTACTAACAAAGGAGTAAAAGCAATTAAATGGAAGGACAGCCTTTCCACAAATGGTGCCAGAAGAGCAACTGATCATCCAAAGGTCAAAGAATGACCTTCAACCAAACATTACACCTTATGCAAAAATTAACTCTAAAATGAATCACAAACTTGAATGTAAAATGTAAACTATAAAATTCGGGGATGAAGAGAGGACAAAAGAGATCTAGGGCTAAACAGAGTTCTTAGACATAAACCCAAAAGCATGAGCCATTGAAAGAAAAACTGATAAATTAGATCTCATTAAAATTAAACATATCTGGAGTTTCCATCATGGCTGAGCAGTTAACGAATCTGACTAGCATCCACAAGGATGCAGGTTCGATCCCTGGCCTTGCTCAGTGGGTTAAGGATCTGGCGTTGCCATGAGCTGTGGTGTAAACTGCAGACACCGCTTGGATCTTGCGTTGCTGTGGCTGTGGTATAGGCCAGCAGCCAAAGCTCCGATTGGACCCCTAGCCTGGGAACCTCCATATGCCGTGAGTGTGACCCTAAAAAAAAATAAATAAAGCAAAATTAAACACTTCTGATCTGCAAACAACCCTGTTAAAAGGTGAAATGACAAATAACAGACTGGGAAAAATAATTCTATACCACAAAGCCAACAAAAGACTTACATCTATAAGATACCTAGAACTCTCCGAATAGAAAATTGGTCAAAGACATGAACAGATATTTCCCTGGAGATGCTATACATATGGTGAACAAGCAAAGGAGAAGATGTTCAGTATCACTAATCACTAAGGGAATGTAAATTACAACTGTAATAAAGTCTCTATGCATCTGTCAGAATGGGTAAAATTAAAAACAGTGATAAGGCCAATGCAAAATATGACATAATACAGCCATGCTATAAAGCAGTTTGGCAGATTCTTCTAAAACTAAAAATATATTTATCCTACAACCAGATAATTTTCCCTCTCGAGTTTTATCCCAGAGAACTGAAAAGCTATGATTATATAAAACATGTACACAAATATTAATAGCAGTTACATTCGTAATAGCCAAAAACTCAAAACAACACAAATGTCCTTAAGTGGGTCAAAAGTTAAACTGTGGTACCTCTCTATGATGAATGAATTAAGAGATTGAAAGACTTCCAAATTCACCTACAGATTCAATGCAATTTTAATCAAAATTCCAGAAGGCTTTTTTTTTTTGGTAGGAATTGAAAAGTTGACTTAAAATAGTCAAAGCAATTTTTAAAAAGAAAAATTTGTAGAATTAAAAACTAATTTTCAGGAGTTCCCATCGTGGTGCAGCAAAAACGAATCCGACTAGGAACCATGAGGTTGTGGTTCGATCCCTGGCTCAGTGGGTTAAGGATCTGGTGTTCTGTGGTGTAGGTTTCAGGTGCAACTTGGGTCTGATGTTGCTGTGGCGTACGCTGGCAGCTGCAGCTCTGGACCCTTAGCCTGGGAACTTCCATATGCCCTGGGTGCGACCCTAAAAAGCAAAAAATTTTTTAAAAATTAAAAAAAAATAATCAAGCTACACGAAATGAGATGGTATGGTACTGAGATTTAAAGGTTAACAGATCAATAGAAGACTGCATAAAATCCAAAAACAGGCCACACATTTATGGTCAAGTGATTTAGGACAAAGATGCCAAGGTAATTCAGTGGGGAAAGTTTTTTAACAAATGTTGCAGGAATAATTGACTATTTGGATTTAAAAAAAAAACATTAACTCTTCATCACAGCACACACAAAAATTAACCTGAATTGGATCATTAACCTAAATGTGCAAACTAAAATTATAAAACTAATATATATATATAAATGCATACAGAAGAGTCTTCACAACTTCTCATAGGCTAAGTTAGATAGGATACAGAGTACGAAACATCAAGCAAAAAAATTGGTCAGCTGGACTTTATCGAAATAAAAAATCTCCGCCCTTCTAAAGCTCTGCTAAGAAAACAAACAAAAAAAGCCAACCATAGAAAAGAAAATATGTACAATACATGTCTGACAAAGAATGTATTTAAAAAAAAAAAAAAAAAAAAAAAACTACCTCCTGAATTCCCTATGTGGTGCAGAGGGGTTAAGAATCTGACTTCAGGAGTTGTCGTGGCGCAGTGGTTAACCAATCTGACTAAAAATCATGAGGTTGCGGGTTCGATCCCTGCCCTTGCTCAGTGGGTTAACGATCCGGCATTAGCCAGAGCTGTGGTGTAGGTTGCAGACGCAGCTCGGATCCCGCGTTGCTGTGGCTCTGGCGTAGGCCGGCGGCTACAGCTCCGATTTGACCCCTAGCCTGGGCACCTCCATATGCTGAGGGAGTGGCCCAAGAAATGGCAAAAAAAGAGACAAAAAAAAAAGAGAATCTGAGCTCAGTAGCTTGGGTTGCTGTATAGCTGCTGGTTGGATCCCCAGCTGAGTGCTGTGGGTTAAATGATCCTCCGTTGTGGCAGCTGTGGGATAGGTCGCAGCTGTGGCGCAATTCAATCTCTGGCCCAGAAACTTCTCTATGCCTCAGGTGTGGCCAGAAAATAAAAAACAAACATTTTTTAAAGGAAGAACGCCTAGGGAGTTTCCGTCCTGGCACAGTAGAAACGAATCTTGAAATCTATTTGACATTTTCTTTAAAAAGTTACACATACGCTTATCATCTCATATAGCCATTCCAAAAGAAATGAAAACCTAAGTCCACATAAAAACCTGTAAACATATATACATGGCAACTTTGTTCATGATAATCAAAAACTAGAACACACTCAACGTCCATCAACTACACTACAGTCTATCCATACAACAGAAGAGTACTCAGCAATAAAAAGCAATAGATACATGCAACAACCTGGATGAATTCCAAAATCATTCATTACGCTGAGTGAAAGAAGGCGCAAAAGAGCATAAACCGTATGATTCTATTTATGCAAAATCCCAGAAAATACAAAGGAGTTCACAGTGAGGGGGTAAAGGGAGGAAGAAATTGCAAAAGGCTTGATGTAAATTTCCTGTATCTTGCCTGAGGAGGAGGTTTGCTGAGTACATTAGGCGTCTATCCATACTCTCAAACTGTAGACTTTATATGGATACACCTTATTTTATGTAAATTGTACTTCAATAAAACTTTAATGATACTCCTCTGAAAGAGTCTGAATATGGAAATACATATCCTAGCAACTGCCTTCAAGGAGTTCATAATCACTCCCCAGAATGTCCTCTTTCTCTTGCCAAGAGACTGGTGGGTTTGCACTGATCCTTTTCATTTCATCCTATTTGTGTTACTTATCCACATGAGATAAAGTTTAATTTGTGGCAGACAGAATCTGCAACTTTAATCTCCCTTCCTCTACATCAGAATTTACAACCATCTTAGTCATTCTGACTGTTAAATAAAATCCCTGATTAAAGCCGGGCATGGGGAAGAAAGAGTAACATTCAGTGGCTGTTCAAAGTTGCATGAAGCTGACACATCTCTTAATAAAGCAACCACATATTTTTTCTGCAGATGAAGCTAGGAAAGAAAGACTCCTGCAACACTCAAATAGATTTTCCCCTAATCAAGGGACATTTAAACCACCACGAGTTAATGTGATACCATGTAATTTCACACAGATTACCCACCTGAATATAATCAGTTTTCATACAATTCTCATTCTGCAATATTTAAACACTTACGATCAAACAAAACAAACTTACCGAAGAGCAAAACAAACTTACCGAAGAAATGACTTAATATTTTCAGCTTTCATCTCAGATAACAGTTGCGACCTTAAGTTTTGGGGAGAGTCCGTTGAAGTGACTGCTACTTTGAGAGGTTTACTAAACCAGCCTGGGGGGGGGGGGGGGAAGAATACACACACATAGGCATACTACATACACATGAAGTTGCTTTTGACTTTTATAAAAACTAAAAGCCAAAAAAGTTCATATAAATGCAGAAAAGCTTCAAATTCTGATGTGTACTGACGAGCTGGTTACACGAGTTTTGGATGAGGGAGCGTCTCTTCATTTTCCCCTGTGTTATGCATTATGGCAGGAACCTCTATCTCGTTATCTCCTGGGGGTATGGTTCAAAGCACAAAGCCTGACACACGGGGTGCATTCCACAGATATTTGTCACAAATGATTACAGAAGGCCAGTTTTTGCAGCGCTGCTCATATTCATTGCGCTCATTAATGGTGCTTGAATATGAAATCACCTTTTTCACCCCTGCCAATAGTGACAATTCTAAACTGCCTTTCCAGCAGTTAACACTGCCCTGAACACTGCCCTGAACTCGGTGAGCATTTAATAAACTTGAATTTCAGCCACCGTTTATTAGGAAGGCCGAAATGCGTTCCGTTCGATTTGGAATTTTGATGAAATTGGCGGAGCTCGCCTGGCCTTGGTTGCTCAGCTGCACGGGCGCCCAGCGCTCAGCCCAGCCCTTCAGCTCCGGGCTCTCCTGCTTTTCCCCGCGGAGAAGCCGCGGCCCTGGGATCCGGGGAAGGGGTCGGTTCACTTACCCACCGTAAATCCACCCAGGAAAGATGCCAACGCTGCAACCACGCACAACCAAAGGTACTGACGAGCCCTGGACTTGGCCATGGTTTCCGCGGGACTGAGCCAGCCGCGCCGGCTGCTGGCAGGAGCCTCTGGAACGCGGGCGAGCGGAGGGAGTGCGCCCGGGGACGCGGGGAACGCCCAAGTTGCCGGAGACCTTGACGGCTGCTGACCTTCCGCCAAGCCCCGCCTCTGTTCTCCAGGTGGGTCCGGCGAGGAAGGGAAGTGGGGCCCAAAGTCCTGGCGCCTGTGATCCCCCTGGGCCGTCGAGGGGAGAGAGGAACCCCTGCAAAGGGAGGAGACATTCTTCGGGTTGGCAGGCAACTTCCATTCTGTTGATCCTGGACAGCCAGCGGTGGGGTTTTTGGTTTTGGCTTTTTGTTGTTTTTTGTTTTGTTTTGTTGTTGTCGTTGTTGTTTTTGGTAGGGTGTCTACTGAAAGTGTCCCTAAGTGTTACCTAAAGAACGCTCCTTACCGGCCTCTTTCCAGGAGTTGTGAATTGAGGCAGCCAAGTGCATTTCACTACAGCTTTTTCTTCCCCGTTGATGAACCGCTTCCCAATTCTGCCCTAATTTCTTTCTAACTGGCTACACTTGGGAGGCGTTTCTGGTCCTGGCTGCTCCATGCTAACACAGTTTCTTAACCACATACAACATCGACACGGATGGGATTGGGTGCTTTTGTTTTCCTTTACCTGAACCGTCTCTGAATTTCTGTTGTCGGTTTCTTCTTCTGTAACTGGGATTTCTGCCTACCTCACTAAAATGTAGATTCAGATGAATCACATTCACCACTGAAAGTGCCTTGCCCCATCACCGACGGTGGTTCCTCAACAAATTCCATTAAGCCCAGTGTTTCTCTTTAAAAGGGATGAAAGTGCTTTGTAAATAGGACACCTGCATCCACCCAGTTTACCCCAGGAGGAAGTCTTTAGCAATTCATGACTGGATTCCCCCTATCCAACCAAAAGCAGTTTTGCAGCCACAGCACAGGTGCCTCCGGAGGGGAAGATGAAGAGGAGAGAACCTCTCTGGTTACCCCCCAATCTTCACTGAATTGCCTGAGGCCTTGGTAATCTTAGGTAAGGCACTTTTCTTTGCTCCTAACAAGGTGCCAGAAGAATCTAACTTCTTTATCTTGCCCTGTAGTTGTTGATAGATGTATTTTGTTTTTTCCCCTCAAGACTCTTGTAGAAGTAATGTAGAAGAAATGTAGGTTTCTGGTAACTTTCAGACCATACTACTGAACTGGATAACAAATTATAGAACTCTAATGGAAAAACGAGGTGCTTCCTTAAAACTGCTAACAAAAGATTAAGAATCAACAAGAATCTGTGAACTGGAGATTGGCACTTGCCATCTGCCTCCATACAGATTGAATCATGAGCCACTGCAGCTGCTGACCCTTAATGCCCCCTGAAAGAGCTCAGAGAGGAGATCAGGAGTGAGGCACTTCCCTCTAGGAAAGCGGGCAGAACAGGTCTTCAGAGAGATATTTTCAGAAGATTTTATGAGTCCAATGCTTGCATCTCCTCATATCTAGAAAAGCACTAAAATCCTTCATGGTGACAGCTGCTCCTTGTGACTAACAGTGACCTTCACCAGACTAGCAACGACCTTCTGCAATGTGGGTGCTTAGTTACGTGTGCCTCCACCTTCACCAAAATCACATGTATACTGGCATTTTTCCCTGCCTCTTTGGAGCAGTATTTTAGAGCTATCTGAAATGCTGCCTCCCAGGCTATAGTCCGCATTTTACCCTAAATAAAACTTAACTCTCAACTTTGAAGTTGTGCATGTTTTTAAGTCGACAAATCAATTATAGTAATGATTGAACTGATGAATAAGATTGATAATTTTTATGACTTTTTGTTTGAAATATTACTGGCTTTTTAATCTTTGTTTTCCAGGTATGAGGAAACCTTTCTTCTTAGGCTATGACATAACAACCATTTGGTAAATTATATTTTTGTAAGCAGAATTGAAACTTTTTTCCCTACCTGGTCCCTCCAGAATTTGGAAACTCTTAATGCGCATTTTTATTTTATGGCAATATAGTTATTTACATAAATTCACTAAGAAGCTGCTCTCCTTGTAACAGGACACAATTGGAAATATTGATTTCATTACCAAGTCTTTGACTAGAATGCAGTATTTGAGAATAGGCATTGAGTCAGATATGTCCAGACATCTTTAAGGAACTAAGATTGATGTAAAAGCCATAAAGCCCTTTGGAAATTCAGCCTGGTATCTTGCTTACTTACAAAGTTCCCAGCAGCCTTACCAGGTGAGTAAGACGGTCACTTCCTGGCAGATCAAGAACCTCAGAATATTTTGGGGACCTCAAGAAGAGAGAAATGTTCCCAAATCTATAGGTATTACATGCAAGTCTGATGGCAAATTCTTGGCCTGGCTTGCTGCCTTTGGGTGGCTATTAAAAATTCAGTCTGGGAGTTCCCGTCGTGGCGCAGCGGTTATCGAATCCGACTAGGAACCATGAGGTTGCGGGTTCGGTCCCTGCCCTTGCTCAGTGGGTTAAGGATCTGGCGTTGCCGTGAGCTGTGGTGTAGGTTGCAGACGCAGCTCGGATCCCGCGTTGCTGTGGCTCTGGTGTAGGCCGGTGGCTACAGCTCCGATTCAACCCCTAGCCTGGGAACCTCCGTATGCTGCGGGAGCGGCCCAAGAAATGGCAGAAAGACAAAAAAAAAAAAAAAAAAAAAAATTCAGTCTGGAGAGTCCTTGTGGAAATTCCCACCAGAGGATTTAAAAAAGTTTATGTGTTCAGTTGCCATTCTTGCTGAACTTATGTAAATAATCAGGCCAATCTTAATGAAATTTATTTTTGCAAATAAATTAGTTTTAATGTGGCTTTCTTTGGTAGAAATGAGGATTTTAGAGAGAGAAAAAATGTCTTTCAGAAGAAACTGTAAACACTGTTATAAATATCACATTAGAATACTTAGTCATTTTTGAGGTTTGTTCTTCTACCTGGAAACTGGAATAGATCCCAAACTATTTTACTTTCCTCACATATTTGGCAACAACTCTTCAAACTAACATTTCCAGTTTTTCTCCCACTTTTGACTTGCAATCATTCAAAACCAAAGCTGCCCTTTTCCTGAAGCCCTGCAAACTGAAGCTGAACAGTCTGATATAAACTCAAGAAAGATCACTACAATAGCCCACGCTTAGACAATCTCGATGCCTCTTGCTTTGTAAGCTGCTCAGAAAGTTTACCTGAAAACCTGATGACATCATCAGAGACATTTCAAACTACAGAAGATGCTTTGACCTTAAGATCGATGGCAACTCTCAGGACTCAGACACTGGGTTTGTAACTTCCTCCAACTATTACCCTTGTTTTTCTTTTGTCTCCATAGAAATCATTTTATTAAATACCTGATGGCTTGCACCCTAGCGGTCTCACTTTGAGAGCCCACAGGCATCACTGCCTCCTGAACTGGGTAACTGATTTGACCTATTGGCAGAAGGAAGAAACTGCTTCAGTGAGATAAAGCAATCTGTCAACTCAACTTCTGGGCTGTGACTGGAAACAATCCAGCCCCTAAAGATCAAGAATAAATTTTGACCTCCCCCTAAAAGAATGTAATAGAGGACCTTTTTCAGGAATGGAGATATCACCATAGATAACTAGAGCATGAACTAGGTGTGGTAGATAGGAAGGAACCTGCAAAATCCGTTAAATTCCATTCGGTATCCCATTGTCTCTGCCTGGCTCAGCAAACATTTTTTAACCAAAGTTTGCTTTTTATCTCCATGTGAATTCCCTTCCTCCCCTTTGAAGTCCCAAGCCACTATCCCCAACATTCCCTTTCGTCCTTAGCTAAAGGTGTATTTAAGGTGAGGTTTTTGGCCATTGTGGGGAGTTACTCAGTTCTTCTGGGTCTCTCCTATGTATGCATGTTATTACATTTTGTTTGGTTTTTTCATGTTAAAAAAAAAAAAAAACTAAGTTATTTGTGAACTTTGTTTTTTCCTGCTCCTATCTCAATTTCTGTAGCTAATGTTGACTCATAGAAAAATCAGTGTATTAATTAGCAGTTTCCCAACTTGATTCATCTTCCCAAATTCAAATTAGATTATTCCTTCATTCAATGAGGCTGTAGTACTCCAGACACTGTGAAAAATTCTGAAGATATGGTTCTTGCCTTGCCTTTAGAAGTCTACACCACAATGAGACGGCAAATATTGAACACATAATTAAATGTAAGAAGTTCTAAGGAGCAGTATTACCTTAAATGTGAAGGTTGTCGCTGCCTTAATAGGTGGCTTCTGGAATCTTTATCTTGCTGATCCATTGTAAAAAGTCCAGTTAGCTGGTTCAGAAGTCTTTGGCCTTTTTAAAAAAATGGACATACAGAGTCAATATTCCTTCTTAATTAAGCTTATAACAGAAGGCTGCCATCACAATTTCTAGTTATTAGCATTTTGGACAATATATGCACCTTACAAAGCATACTTAATAAAGCATCATTGTTTTTTTCAGTGTATTTTTAATTTGTTTATGAAAGTATCGTTCATTTACAATGTTGTGTTGATTTCAAATGTAGAGCAAAGTGATTAAGTTATACATACATATATGTGTATTTTTTTTCAGGTCCTTTTTCCTTATAGGTTATTACAAAATATCAAATACAATTCCCTATGCTATACAGTAGGTCCTTTTTGGTTACTTATTTTATATGTAGTGATGCGTATGTGTTAATCCCAAACACCCTTTCAGTCTTTCCTTTAAAGCTAAAAAACATAGGAAACTTTTAGTATTGGAAAAATCAAGCTCTCAGCAAAACAACTTTTTTGTGTGTCTTTTTTTTTTAGGGCCACACCCACGGCATATGGAAGTTCCCAAGCTAGGGGTCAAATCAAAGCTGCAGCTGCTGGCCTACACCACAGTCACAGCAATGCTGGATCCAAGCTACATCTGCAATCTACACCACGCTCACGGCAACACCAGATCTTTAACCCACTGAGCAAGGCCAGGGATCGAACCTGCATCCTCATGGATACTAGTTGGGTTCATTGCCACTGAACCACAACAGGAACTCTGAATCTCTCAGGAAAACTATTTAGCACATTTTATCTGCTCAGTGTTCAGAGCCTCTGACATGGCAGAACTCACTGTCTTCTCCATTTATAAAGTCAACTTGTTCTCATGTAATCTTTTTTCCCCCTCTTTTCATATCCTAGAAGAGGCCATCTTGTACCTTCAAAGTTCAAATCCCATCAAATGGGTCACAGCAAGATTTGAAAACAAAGTGTGATGTGTGTAACAATACTAATACTAATAAAGCAATATATGGAAGTTTCTTAATAAACATACCAATAATTAAGATTTAGTTAAGAAGAAATAAGGCTGAGTGTCAGCTTTCATGTTTTGTCTGAAAATGTTGCTTTATCTTTCATAAAGAGGGATTGCCTAGATGCTCACTGTACAGATAAAAATATTATGCCATTAATGTTGGCACAAGGTAATATAATGATTTGGTTATCCAGACAGCAGTTCACTTTCCAAAAAAGCGAAAGGTTCATGTCATGATGGCTGAGATTCTTGACAAGAGATACCTTCCAACTGAGTATTTCTAAAATCCTGGGTCCAAAAACTACCCAAAATCAGTTTCAAGCTTAAAATGTTAGAACGTTAATACATGTGGCGTATACCATAACTATAGAGCAGGTGAAAAGTGAGACAGGAGTGTCGTGTGAAAAGTGTAAAAGACTAATAAAACTAAGCGAGAAGAAATTTTAAAAGAAAAGCAGAAAACCATGATTGGATGACTTCCTTCTGATGTCACAATTACTCTACTCAACAGGAAATGTAGAAATTAGAAAAGACCCAACAAGTTAAAGTGTAAAACAGTGAGAGGACTCCCACCACATCCTCCTATCGGTACAGGGTGTGGGTACCATGATGCTCAGATTCCAAGCAGAACCTTGGTTCTGGTAAGTTACATTATTGGCCTTTATACCATGTTTTCCTATTTACTATTTCCCATCCCTTATCCTTAACATGTACCTCAGCCTATTACCCATGATAGTTTTTACATAATAGTGCGAAGATCAGGGGACCCCTCATACTTTTTCTTCCAACACTCTATCCTCATTTACATCCTTGGTCCCTGTGTGCCTTCAGTATCATTAGATTTTTGAATATATTTCTCTAGATTTTTCATCTTCCAATTCTTTCTCTAGTCCATTTTACCCGACACCTATTTTTCCTCGATGATACCCTTTTCCCTAAAACCAGGAGAATTTCCACTTCATGGAGAAGTAGAAATGAGTCCCTCATGGGGTCAGAGAGGAAGGATGAACTTTGCTCATCCCCCATTATTCACTGAGTGTTCTCTTGAAGTGGCTACCCCCTGATTATATCATTTGCTTCTTATTCCCATCACTGTCCTCAGGTGAGCACCACGATATTCTCCCACCTTCTGCAAAGGTGTTACTGGCTGTCTTATAGATTCTTGGTGCACCTCTGGCCCTTTACTCTTCTTTCACACCTTGCATCTAATCCACCAGAAAGTTCTATTGGCTCTGCAAAGTATACCATGAATCCAGCTGCTTCACCAGTACTCATCTAATCCTTGCCACAGTTACTTCTCATCTAGATTTCTGCAACAGCCCTCCTAACTGGTCTCTTCCTCCTTTGTTGCTCCTATACCCATAATCTTTGACTTAGTAGAGCTTTCTTCCTAAAGTAGCATTCAGATCTTGTTATTAAAATCCTTCAAAGCTTCATCATTAAACTTCAAAACAAAATTCAGACTCTAAAGTGGCAACCAAACCTACTTGCTCGGGCTTTTGATTCTTGCCTCCCTTCAAGGGAAGACCTAAGGACACACATGCAAACCAAATGCACAGAGACCAGGAAACAACCACATCAGCAGAAATCACCAGCATCACAAAGAAGCAGACAATCCCAAAGGGAGGCCTGTGGCACTATGCTCTCCCAGTGCTAGTGTAGTATGGCCATATGCCTACAGATGACAGCATTGGTAAATGGCCAATGGCCAAGACAGTCCCTGGCCGCCTTCCATAGTGTTGTCCAAGGCTTGCTCATAAAACAAAATAGCAAGAAAGAAGTATTCAACAGTTTTATAATTGGAAGCACTTATTGGAAAAGCTAAAATTATTTCTTGTTTTTACTCCAAGGAGCTGAGACTCTTCAATTAACTGAAACCCTTTCTTGACCAGCTAGAGTGACCAAGGATACTATAATTTGTAGTAATAGCAATATAATTCCTACTTTGAAAGCTCTATGTACAATGAGGATTGATCCTATAATTACCCAAACTGCATTGCCAATGTTTATGATTCAGAGCTTATTCTCTGCTAAATCTCAGGCCACCCTGAGAAAGTCTTTCGGGCCTTTGCTAGTCATCTAACAGCAGCTTTCATGCAGAATTCTTCTTTTTTCTTAGATCCAGACAAATAAGGCTATTCATGAGTAAGTGAAAAAGGTTTTCAGATAATCGAGTGGTGAAGTTATTGTAGACTCTGGTTCATACAGAGAAAGGGGATTAAAAAAATCAAGGAAAGTAGAAACAGAGGATAAGAGATTCATGGTGTGGTGCACGGGGATGTGAAATAATGCTCAAGTAATGCTCTCTGCCTTTCTAAAATTTAACAACTAGTCTATACCATTTCTGAAAATACTTGTCATCTTTCCACAACAAAATTAAATCTCTAACGAACATAGATAATTTATTTCTCCTGAAATTCTTTTTGTACAAATAAGAATGTTATTAGCATAAAATTTTAACAACTAGTCTATACCATTTCTGAAAATACTCGTCTTTCCACAGCAAAATTAAACGTCTAACCAACATAGACAATTTATTTATTTCTCCTGAAATTCTTTTTTTTACAAATAAGAATGTTATTAGCATATTTTATAAAACTCCTTTAAACTGGAATGGAATACCTTACCATAGCTTGCATATTGAAAATAGGATTAAAAAAAAAAAAAAAAACTAGAACAAAGTAAATATGTAAAGCTGGACTTTAAATGTGTCAAAAAAAATCAAAAGGAGTTCCCATGTGGCTTAGCAGGTTAAGAACTTGAGATGGTGTCTGTGAGGATATAGGTTCGATCCCTGGCCTACCTAGCTCAGTGGGTTAAAGATCCAGTATTGCTGCAAGCTGCAGTGTAGGTCACAGATGCTGCCTGGATCCAGTGTTGCTATGGCTGTGATGTAGGCCAGCAGCTGCAACTCCAATTTAACCCCTAGCCCAGGAACTTCCATATGCTGCAAGTACATCCAAAAAAAAAAAAAAAAAAAGAAGGAAAAAAAAAATCAAAGGATGATTATAGCCAACTACAGACATTAGGCATTGTCATAAGTTCTTCATCAAAAATATTTAAAAAGCATCAACTCCAATCAACTTGGAAAGGTAGATAAATCTAGGACCAATATCCTGGTAATTTTTGTTGTCATCTGTGTGGTGGAAGGCATGCTATAAAGCCAGCATCTTATATCAAAACATTGTGTTTTCTGTATTGCTTATAGAAGAAAGAGTCTATCCTTGCAGTTTATTGGCCTGAAGGAACCTTTAGCCCCACCCCTACAAAATACAGCCAAGGCCATAGACTCAACCTTCATGGGCAATCAGCTTTTCTAAATTTCCTGCCTTTACTATTTGGTTAATTTTGGTGAAATCAAATTTAATCAGATCTATAAATACAGAATTTAGAGTGGGGTGACTGCTGTATACTGTCCACTCCAAAAATTGGTTTTGGGCATTCCCTGCTAGTCTAGGGATTAGGAGTCAGCGTATTCACTGCTGTGGCCTGAGTTCAGCCCCTTATCTGGGACCTAAGCTGTCACATCAAGCTGCTGCACACTGCAGCACAATACATAAATAATAAAAATAAATAAAAATTTTTAAAATAATAAAAAATGATATACAAAAACAGGCTTATGTGCATCCTATAAGAAGAACACGAAACATAAGGGTACTTTAGTTAAGAGCAAAAGGATGAAAAAAAGATGTAACGATAAAACTAAGCAGAGAAATAGCAAGATTGGTTTGTACTATATCAGAGAAAGTATATTTAAAAGCAAAGCATATTAGCAGGGATAGGCAGGTCATTTTATTTTTATTTATGTTTATTTTAGTATGTATACTTTATATTTTGCACTAAGGTAAAAAAATTATTGAATTTTTTTTTGAAATTTTTAATTTTTATCTTATTACATTTTCTGCTATTTCAATTTTTAAAAATTCCCCAATTCTTTTATTGTGATTAAGCAGTCATCTTAGAAAATAAAAGGGTCACTTCATTAAGAAGACACAGTGATCCTAAGCACTTATGCGCCACTAATAGACCTTCCAAATGCATGAATCAAACACTGACAGAACTTCAAGAAGAAATAACAAATCCACAACTATAGGAGATTTTGATACTCCTCCACTAATTATTGACAGAACAAATAGATGAGCAATCAATGAAGGTATAGAGATGGAGGATCACGATCAACCAACCTGAGCTAATTAATCCTTACAGGACACACCACCCAACAGCAGCCAATTATACATTCTTTTCAATTGTGCATAGACATTTAACAAGATTGCTCATGTTTTAGGCCATAAAACTGATCTTAACCAGTTTGAAATGATGAAAATCCACATGAAATACGTTTTCTGAGCTTAATGAAATTAAATTAAAAATCAATAACGGAAAGATCTGGAAAATCCCCAAGTGCTTGAAAACTAATGTACTTCTAAATAACCTATGATTCAAATAAGAAATAAAAGGGAATTTAGAAAGATTTAAACTCAATGAAAATATAACATCAAAATATATGGGATGCTAGTAAAGCAGTACTTAGTGGGGGAAATCAGAGTATTAAAAGACTCTATACTAGTAAAGAAAAAAGGTCTCAAGTCAATGACTTCAGATCCCACCCTAAAAATCTAGAAAAATAGAAATTAAGCCCAAAGAAGCACCAAAACCATAATCTGAGCCCAAATCAGTGATTTCCAAAACACAGCAACTGAGAAAACAATTGACACAACAAAAGCAATTGAGAAAATCATACCAAAACCTGTGGATCAATAGACAATCAATAAACTGAATGTTATGGTGGTGTCTTGTGAGAAGGGCCATTTCTTGCTTTGAAGCTAGGGAGAAAGGGTTAGTGTCTAGAGGCTGGAAAAAGCAAGAAAACAGATTTTTTCCCCCCTAGAACCTCTAGGAAAGACTGCAGACCTCCCTTGGTTTTAGCCCAGTGAGATCCATTTTGAACTGATCTCCAGGACAAGAAATGAAGATTCTTATCGAAAGTCACAAGATGGGTCATGGACAAAGCTGGGCTTAAGCTGAGACAGTCAGGCTCTAGGGCCTGCACCTGTGTGGAGGCAGCCTTATGGAAGGGCCTGCATGTGACTGTGCCCCTCTCAACAGCGTCTCCACAACAAGTACAGGCTCCAGTGCATCACAAAGGGAGTCAGCCAGATGGTACAGACTTGATGGTTCTGGCTAGAAGGCAATGTGACTGCCACTGAGACAAGGGGCTCTCATGGTACAAGCACAATGATTTTGCACCTGATACAGAGTACTGGGCAGGATGAAAACATTCAAAGATCTTTTTTTTTTTTTTTTTTTTTTTTTTTGCCATTTCTTGGCCGCTCCTGGGGCATATGGAGGTTCCCAGGCTAGGGGTCAAATCGGAGCTGTAGCCACTGGCCTACACCACAGCCACAGCAACGCAGGATCCGAGCCATGTCTTCGACCTACACCACAGCTCACGGCAACCCCAGATCCTTAACCCACTGAGCAAGGCCAGGGATTGAACCCACATCCTCATGGTTCCTAGTCGGATTCGTTAACCACTGCGCCACGACAGGAACTCCTCAAAGGTCATCTCTTTAAACCAGAGAAGCTGCTGAACTGCTGAAAACTAAAGGGATAAGGAGGAGTTCCCGTAGTGGCTCAGCAGAAATGAATCTGCCTGGCATGCATGAGGACACAGGTTTGATCCCTGGCCTCTCAGTGGGTTAAGGATCTGGCATTGCTGTGAGAAGTGACATTGGTTACAGATGCGGCTTGGATTGCATGTTGCTGTGGCTGTGGTGTAGGCCAGTGGCTACAGCTCCAATTTGACCCCTAGCCTGGGAACCTCCGTATGCCATGGGTGCAGCTTTAAAAAGACAAAAAAAAAAAAAAAAAAAAAAAAAAAAAAAGGATAAGGAAGTCACAGAACACTTTTGAACAGAAAGGAGACATGATTGTAGGTTACTTTAGGAAGCTAAATCTAGAAGCCATAAACTTAATGGATGTGACAAGATGAAGGGGATTAGGCCAAGATGGTGGAACAGAAAGACCTTGAGCTCACCCCATCACACAAACACACCAAAATCACAATGACCTGCTGAATAACCATCAATAAAAAATATTGGAACCTGCAAAGAAAGCTCTACAACTAAAGACATAAAGAAGAAACCACAGAAGAGTTCCCTTCATGGCTCAGTGGTTGATGAACCTGACTAGTATCCATGAGCACATGGGTTCAATCCCTGGCCTTTCTCAGTGGGTTAAGGATCCAGCATTGCCATGAGCTGTAGTATAAGTCACAGACACAGCTCAGATCTGGCATTGCTGTGGCTGTGGCATAGGCCAGCAGCTACAGCTACGATTCAACCCCCTGCCTGGGAACCTCCATAGACCATGAGTGCACCTCTTAAAGAAAAAAAAAAGAGGAAACTACAACAAAATGGTAGGAGGGATGCATTCATGAGATAAGCAAACTTCATACCCCCCGGATGGGTAACGCACAAACCGGAGAATAATTATATTGTAGAGGGCCTCCACAGGAGTGAGAGTTCTGAGCCCTACATCAGGCTTCTCAGCCTGGGGATCCAGCACTGAGAAGAGGAGCTGCCCAAAACTTCATTTGGCTTTGAAGGCCAGCAGGGCTTAATTGTAATAGCTCCACAGAACTGGAAAAACATACAATTTACCTTAAAGATCACACGCAAAATCGCACAAGCACCAGGGCTAAGGAACAAAGCAGAAACTTCGTCAGAGCCTGAGCCAGACCTACCTGCTAGTCTTGGAATGTCTCCTAGGGAGGCAGCAGGTGGTTGTGGCTCACTCTGGGAACATAAAGGCTAGTGGCCAGCTACAAGGAAGTATTCCTCAACATGAACTCCCCTGGAGGCTGTTATCTCTCTTGGGTTATTAGAACCAAGACCTGGCCCCACCCAATAGCCTTTAGGCTCCAGTGCTGGGATGCCCAAGGCCAATCAACTGACTGAGTGGGAACACAGCCCCACCCACTAGTAAACAGGCTGCCTAAAGTCTTCCCACGTCCACCATCTTCTCTAGATACACTCCTAGACATGGGCCTGTCCACCAGAAGGCCAGGGCCCAGCTCCACCCACCAGTGGGCAAGCACTAGCCTTTCCCACCAGGAAGCCTGCAAGCCTTTAAACCAGCCACACCCACCAGGGGGCAAACACTAGTAGCTAGAAAATTATGATCCTACAGCCTATGGAACTGAGTCTGCAAATGCAGTACAGACCCTCCCCTGGGACCAGGTGGCCCCTCATCTTTGGGTGACAAGAGGGGTGTATAGTGCTGTGACACATAGGATGTCCCCTACAGAGGGCCTCTTCTCCAAGGTCAAGATACCTAGGTAATACACTACATACATAAAAATACAAATAGAAATAAATTTAGGAGTTCCCATCGTGGCTCAGTGGTTAACAAATCTGACTAGGAACCATGAGGTTGTGGGTTCAATCCTTGACCTGGCTCAGTGGGTTAAGGATCCAGCGTTGCCATGAGCTGCGGTGTAGGTTGCAGATGCTGCTCGGATCCCTCGTTGCTATGGCTGTGGTGTAGGTTGGTGGCTACAGTTCGGATTAGACCCCTAGCCTGGAACCTCCATATGCTGTGGGTGTGGCCCTAGAAAAGACAAAAAAAAAAAAAGAGAAGAAAAAAGAAATTTAGACAAAATGAAGTCCCAGAGGTATATGGTCTAGACAAGGAAGACGATAAATCCCTAGAAGAAGTAAGTGATGTAGAAATTGGCAAGCTACCTGAAGAAGAGTTCAGAGCAATGCACAGAGTGAGAAGTTAGTTTTTAACAAAGAGTTTAAGTATAAAGAACAACCATAGTTGTTGAATACAATAACTAAAATGAAAAACACTCTAGAAGGAACTGATAGTATAAATGAGACAAAAGAATGGGTCACTAATCTGTGAGACATAGAAGTGGAAATCACTGCTGTAGAACAGAAAACAGAAAAAAGAAAAATGAATGAAAATAAATGAGTATGGTTTAAGCAACCTCTGGGACAACATCAAGCGTAATAATAGTCACACGATAGGGTTTCCAGAAAAAGAGAGAACGGGCAGAGTAAATATTTGAAAAGACAGTAGCTGAACAATTCCCTTAACTTGAAAAAGGAAAGAGTCTCCCAAGTCCAGGAAGCAGAGTCCCCTACAGTATTCACCCAAATAGGACCATACCAAGATACATTGTAATCAAAATGACAAAAATTAAAGATTAAAAGCAGCAAGGGAAAAGCAACAAATAACATACAAGGAAACTCTCACAATACCATCAGCTGATTTTTTGGCAGAAACTCAGCAGGCCAGAAGGGAGTGGCACAACATATGTAAAGTGACAAGAGGAACAAACCCACAACCAAGAATACTCTACCAAGCAAGGCTCTCATTCAGATTTGACAAAGAAATCAAAAGGTTTACAGACAAGCAAAAGCTAAAAGAACTCAGCACCACCAAACCCCTTTTACAACAAATGCTAAAGAAACTTCTTTAGGTGGACGGAGTTGCCGTCATGACGTTGCCATGAGCTGTGGTGTAGGTTGAAGATGCGGCTCAGATCTGGCATTGCTGTGGCTCTGGCACAGGCCAGCAGCTACAGCTCTGATTAGACCCCTAGCCTGGGAACCTCCATGTGCCGCAGGTGTGGCCCTAAAAAGACAAAATACAAAAAAAATAAAATAAAGAAAAAAAGAAACTTCTTTTTAGGGTGTGGCCCTAAAAAGACAAAAAAAAAAAAAAAAAAAGGAAGAAAAAAAGATACTGCTTTAGGTGGAAAAGCAAAGGCCACGTCTAGAAACAAGAAAATTACGAAATGGAAAAGTTCATGGGTAAAGGCAAACATACGTTAAAGGTAGAAATTATTCACACACAAATTAGAAGGGAAGTTAAAAGCGAAAGTAGTAAAATCACCTGTATCTACAATAAGCAGTTAAAGGAGACACACAAAAATTAGATGCAAAATATGATATCAAAACTAATAACCACGAGGGGAGGAGAGTACAAATGCGGTATTAAAAATGACTTCGAAATTAAGAGATCAGCAGCTTAAAACAATCATGCATCTATACAGACTGCAATAGGAAATCCTCATGATAATCACAAATCAAAAATCCATAACAGATATACACACAAAAAGAAAAAGGAGTTCCCATTGTGGCTCAGCTGTAACAAACCTGACTAGTATCCATGAGAACGTGGGTTCAATAACTGGCCTCACTCAGTGGGTTAAGGATCCGGTGTTGAGCTGCGGTGTAGGTTGCAGACGCAGCTCCGATTCCACGTTGCTGTGGCTCTGGCGTAGGCTGGCAACAACAGCTCCGATTCAAGCCCTGGCCTGATAACTTCCATATGCCATGGGTGTGGCCCTAAAAAGACCAAAAAAAAAAAAAAAAAAAAAAAAATTCAGTTTTCAAGTAAGACATTTAACAAAATTTAAAGATAAGCCATAGGCTGGGAGAAGAAAAAAATTGTAAAACATACATCTGATAAGGGATTTGCCTCCACAGAACTCTTATAATTCAACAATAAGACAAATAATCCAATGAAATATTAAAGACTTGAGTAGGCACTTCGCTAAAGAAGATACCTGGATGGCAAATGAGGACATTCCCTTTGTGTATTCTAGCTTCTATAACAAAAATACCATAGATTGAGTTGTTTATAAACACCAGAAACTGGGAGTTCCCGTTGTGGCTCAGCACGTTATGAACCTGACTAGTATCCCTGGCCTCACTCCGTTGCCATGAGCTGCGGTGTTGGTTGCAGATGCATCTTGGATCATGTGTTTCTGTGGCTGTGGCTCCCATGTGACCCCTAGCCTGAGAACTTCCATATGCCGCAGGTGTGGCCTAAAAAAAAGCAAAAATAAATAAAAATAAATACCAGAAACTTATTTCTCACCATTCTAGAGGCTGGAAAGTCCAAGGTCAACATGCTGGCATATTCGATGTCTGGTGAAGGCTTGCCTCTTGGCTCACAGAGCGCTGTCTTATCCAGGTATCCTCACACGTGTGAGCGTTCTCTCTGCCGCTTTCCCCCACTTCCCCCCACTTCCTTCTCCCCACCGCAGACCAGAGCTATAGCTGCAAGTCTGCAGTGTGTAGTCCCAGCCTTGTGCTTTCAGATAATATTTAAAAAACAGAATGAGGGAGTTCTCGTCCTGGCTCAGCAGTAACGAACCTGACTAGGATCCACGAGGAGGCAGGTTCCATCCCTGGCCTCGCTCAGTGGTTTAAGGATCCGGTGTTGCCCTGAGCTGGGGTCTAGGTCACAGAGGGAGCTCAGATCCCGCGTTGCTTCGGCTACAGTGTAGGCCGGCAGCTGTAGCTCTGATTCAACCCAGAGCCTGGGAACTTCCATGTGCTGCAGGTGGGGCCCTAAAGAGCAGAACAAGACGAAACTTGTCCATCTTTGTACAACCTCAAAGTATCACCTTTTATGGACATGGGCTAAGTCAGAGATTCTCAAATTAGGGTCCAGGAACCAGCAGCAGCATTTCAGACTTTGTTAGATATGCAAACTCTGTGGCTCCATTCCTGACTTACTCAATCAAGAACCACTGTGGTTGAACCCAGCAATCTGTGTGCTAACGAGCCGGGCAGTGATTCTGATGGACCTCCCAGGCTAAATCAGTCTTTGATGATTAACATTGAATCTATCTGGGATCCCTTCTTGGAAATAAAGCACCGCAGGGAAGGGCAGCTTCTTCCGACCTCTCGCATTCCCTCCCCTCCCTGAATGTGGACAGTCTGGGCAGAGATACCGAGAATCAGTTCCTGGTGCTGGGGGCAGACAAAGAGAGACAATGGAGGTACCTTGAGAAGATGCACCAACTGGAAGGTGAGACTAATGAGTTGTATGAAACAAGATTACCTTGCTTCTGGTTACCATTTGTCTTTGCTTGTAGGTTTCTTATCTTTAATAAAGCCTTTAATCAAAGTTCCAGCCTCATCTTTGCCCCTGTGAAAATAGAAATGAGACCAGGACCAGGAGCCAACAAACATATGGAAAAACCCCACCTCTGGTCACCCTGATGGTAACAGGGATTCTCCAGAAAACCTTCCAAGAAGTAGATTTGGAGGGAAAACTGCCCTCTGCACTTGGAGACTCCCCTCCAGAACACCTTGGAAGCTTCTGAGTTTGCTTCTGTTAATGAAAGAGGCTTTATTATAGTTCATTCAAAGGTCTGTGGATGTGATAAGGCTTGCATTCATATTTTTGCTACTTGCAAAAAATTTATAAAATATAAAAATAACAAAAATAAACTAACCCATAGTACATAAACAGACTTTGCTAATGATTTTAATACTTGTTAATATTTTTGGTGTTAAGTTTTTTTTTTTTAATTTTGTGTTCCATTGGAGGAAATTTTATTAAGAAAATTGGCCAAAAAAAATTTTTTTTTACTGGGATCGACTGGTAGAGTTGCTTTTATATTTATTGAAAGGATTGGAAGAACAGAAAAAGATCCCCGTGGTGTGAAATCAGTTGCAGTGTTCATATCCTTCTTGGGAAAAATTCAGAACAAAGCTTCTCGGGATTGAATAATGTGTTAAAACATATTTCATGAAACACAGTAATCTCCATATATTTTTGAAAAACTTCTGTATCTGAATGCGTGTGTACAAGCTTCGGGCACCTGTGCACATAAGAAGAGGAGAGAAGAAAGTCAGATAGAGCCACCTTTCCAAAAGCCTTTGTAATCTTGAAGGGGACCTTGTCTCTGGAAAAGAAAAAGAAAAAAATTGCAAGAAAAAGAGGCCATGTTTTTCAAGGATGAATGAAATTGGGAATTTTTTTCTGCATTTTTTTCTTTTATTGTGAGAAGCTGGCTTCAGATAAATGACAGATTAAGCAGAGGTGAATATTGAAGAAAGATTCCATGTAATGGCTTTGAAAGGTATAGCAAAAATGATTCTTTTTATTGTTATCTTTCACTAAGTTGGTTTATACAAAAGATGAAATTCATTCGTTTTGTTCTTGTTGTTATTTCTTCCCCATTTCTGAAAGTTTATTTCTTACTTCCAAGGAACAGAGGGGAGAAGAGCCCCACTTAGAACCTCTGATACCAGGAGGCTGCTTAAATGTCTTTTTTCAAGTATTACCCAGGATGAGGCTTAGAATATTGTATTTATGCGGTAGTGGCCAAATCTCTGAGAGAATGAGGAATGGGGAGAAGCTCTAAGAAGCTCTGCTCTGTGTAATAGTGGGGTGCTGGTTCTCTGAGCTAGAATGTGAACTAAGATCCAGTACTGCCTGATCTAAGGGAGCTGTATTCACAGACAATTTGACAGGCTAGGGAGCCATGGAACAAAGGGTAAGCTGAGTTCTGGTTGTGGGCTGAGTCAAGTCTTTGGGGGAAGAGAGGATCCCGGGACACAGGAACTCACTGCTTCATACTTTGCTAGGGTCCTCACACACCTTCAGTAAGTCCCCCATCTCTCTGTGAACCTGAAGAGGACCTGATGTCACCTACCTCTAAGGGCAGGATCAGAAGGTTCAAGTGCATAGTCAAGGGATTCATTTCGGGGGTATGGGAGCATGCAAAAGCATTTTGCCCCTACCCTCCAAATTGAAAACTAAACAAAGGTCCAACTAACTAAAGCCCAACTCCTGAATTCCTTAGCTGAGACGTCTGGCCATTTCCTACTCTGTCTTTTTTTTTTTTTTTTTTTCTTTTTTTAAAATATGTCTTTTCTTTTTCTCTTCTTTTCTCGGCCACACCTTTTCAGCCACACCTGTGGCATGCAAAAGTTCTGGGTCCAGGGATTGAACCCTCACCACAGCAATAATGACACTGGGTCCTTAACCCTCTGTGCCACCAGGAAACTCCCCCTACAGTGTCTTTTGAACCAGACTGAAGACCTTCAGATACTTGAGATCTGTTACTACCGTGGGTCATGACATGAGTGAGGGGATGGGACTTAGAGTCCTGAGTATGAGAAAGAGATGGAATCCCCAACCTGTGTTATATATAAATGTGTCTGCTTTCCTGCTATTCTTGCATTATAAATTTTTAAATTTTGAAAAGTTTTTAATTACTCTTCCAGACTCTTTCACCAATTACTGTCTCAAATTTGGGTTTTCTCTCTATCTCTTGCCCTGTTTTTATTAACTTCTTAAGTCTCTCTTTCTTCCAATTCCTGTATTTTTGCCTTTTTCATGTGTGAGCTCCTTCTCTCTTTTGCTGCCATTTTGTTCATGTACTTAATAATAAAATGCTTCAGCAAGGCACTGATCCAATTACCCCAACTTTGAAATAGATAGTTTTGCAAGTGGAGGCATGCATGCATCTTAAGTTGACCAGACTAATGAGAAATGAGAATCAAACTCAGCAGTTTAGCTTCAGGGCCTATACTCTTGACCACAAAGCCATGATACTCTTCACTGTCTTTTTCTTTTTCCTTTTTTTTTTATTTTGACATTTATAGTGATTTTTATTTTTTCCATTATAGCTGGTTTATAGTGTTCCGTCAGTTCTCTACTGTACAGCAAGGTGACCCAGTTACATATACATGTATACATTCTTTTTTAATATTACCATGTTCCATCGTAGGGAGTGGGATGGATTGGGAATTTGACGTTAATGGATGCAAAATCCATTGTCTCTTCACTTTGGATGTTAATTAAGAGCAGGAGATTCATGCCAGTGCCTTGGAATGGGATTTTCCACCACTGAGAATTTTGAAATGCATAGGAAGTTTTGCCTGTTGTCTCTTTTATCAGTATCTCATATTCTCTACAATTTGGCTGATAGTCCCCAAGGATTATTTTTTATTGGATTCATTGGTGCATTCAGTGAATGTAGGGGTAGTTTACTTTGGGCCAGGCACTCTTTAAACCTCTTTCTCTCTACATCTGCCCACAGGGTCCCTGTAAGCCTATTTTGCAAATTTCTCTACAGCTGCATCTCTTATTTTGCACTGCTTTCTCTAAATTCCTCTCTACTCCTGATGTTTCTTGTGTTCTACCCTTATCTCTGATCCTGTACCTAGACTTTATTTTCCTCTTTCACTCTTCCTATTATATAATCACAAATACTACCTGTCCTATTAGACATATGACCTCCTCACACATTCATGGGATCAGTCAGGACAGGAGAACCTTCATACCAGCTTCTTGAAATGAAGTCCCATCATAGAAATATGACAGCATTCTGAGAAACTGGACCTTTTGCCACCTCCTCCCTTAGGATCTTACAAATTTACTGCTGGGTCTCAGGTAAGAACAAGCAGCCCCCATTTCTCATTCTGGGATATTTAGATGATCAAGCCATCTTATGCTGTGAAGGTGAAGAGCAAGAGCAGAGCCCTGGTAAGTGGGTAGAGACATTCCAGACCTCTGTACTGAGATCTGGACCAGAGAGAAGACTGAAGAAGAAGGAAACGGATTTCAGAGTGATTTTATCAGACATCACGTCTCAGTGGGGCCAGAGTAGAGATGCATAGAGGAACAGTCATAAGCTGGTAACAAGGACAGGCTCTATTCCTTCACAGCATAATGCTAATACAGACATTAGATTTTAGCAAAGAGATGCCATGTCCTTGAGCCAGCATCAAAAAAACTTCCCCAATCCAGAAGAGCGGGAGGTAATAGGAACTAGCCTGACTGTCCCTTCAGAATAAGAGAAGCACAGGGGCTATGAGAATAGAACAGCCTCTGTCTGAGGTTGGAGCCAAGGTTTATATCTCCTCAGGCCACGCTGGCTGCTAAAGTCCAGTGGATGACTCAGCTATGGGTTTTTGAACATCTGGTTATTAAAGGCAGGGTGTTGTCACCCTCTACTCAGAATTATGTGGGCAGCAATCCACAAGGGCTGTATTAATGGGGTTTTTCAGTGAAATATGGAGACATTAGAAGGGACTTCCTGCCAAGGAGAGGTTCTTCACTCCACTGCCCTGGAACTACCAAGTCTGCTCCAGAGGCTCAATAAGGAAATGATCCTCGCTCCCATCCCTCTCACTCCCGTATTGTGCGTGTCTGTGTCAACACTGTTTTACTACGTTGTTTACAGAGTCCAGTTGACACCAAATCCTTGAAGGACCCCCCAAAAAGAGAAAAATACTTACTGTGCCAAATTTTCAGAAAATTAAAGAGGCATTTAATAGACATCTGGAACTTGAAATGTGGATCTATAAGAGGCTCACCGAATCCACTATATCCGGGGCCCTCAGTCTCTGGATCCAGATCCTTGAGGTCAACTTATTAGGAAGAACAGATGTAGCAGGTTGTATTCCTTCCCCTCTCCACCCCCAAAAAGATTCAACAATGCATCCAATCCCTCCTTCTTTTCCTACAGGTTAATATCAATACTGCTCCTCACTGAGAGTGCTCCATCCCTTTGAATCTGGGTAGGGTTGTGACCATAACAGAAGAATATTCTGTATTGCCCAAAACTACAACCTGACGATATTGGGATGCTTGCTCTAGGAAACTTAATCACCATGCTGTGAGGAAGCCCAAGCAGCCACACGAAGAGGCCATATGAAGATATTTTAGACCACAACCTCAGCTGAAGAAACCTAGACTTTGTGTCACCTGCCAGACTTGTGACAGAAGAAATCTTTCATGTTTCCAGTATATACTCAGTTGCCGTAAGAATGACCACAAGGTGAGTCTACAGACCCTACAGATTCACTGTACTCTGGATTTTGGCCAGAACTGCATTTCTTACCTGATTCTCCTTTGTTCCTAGTCTAACACAAGGCGATGATTATGCTTCAGGTCTCCATGTACCAATTAAAACTCACACCCTGGAGTTCCCATCATGGCTCAGTGGTTAACAAATCCGACTAGAAACCATGAGTTTGTGGGTTCGATCCCTGGCCTCGATCAGTGGGTTAAGGATCCGGTGTTCCTGTGAGCTGTGGTGTAAGTTGCAGACACAGGTTGGACCCTGTGTTGCTATGGCTCTGGCGTAGGCCTGCAGCTATAGCTCTGATTCGATCTCTAGCCTGGGAACCTCCATATGCCGTGGGAGCGGCCATAGAAAAGGCAAAAAGACCAAAAAAATAAGTAAATAAAAAATTTTTTTAAATACAAGTTTTTCATTACAGACATGTGGGAATAAAATCAACTTTTATATATTGACTTTTTGTTCTCTGATCTTGCTAAAGTTACTACTTCCAAGTTTTGGGTTTTTTTTTTAGTAGATTCCTTGGGATTTTCCACACTCAGTTATACCATCAATGAGTACATATATTTTTACTTTATTTCTTCACAAACGTTTGAAAATTTCTTTATCTTACCTTATTGCACTAGCTAGCACTTCCAGTGTAATATTAATTAGGAGTGGTGAGGCTGAGAGAGAACATCTTATTTTATTAAATGAAAAAAATTTTCTCTCTCACTGTTAAGAATGATGTCACCTTTAGATTTTCCATAGAAACACTTGATTGGGTTAAGTAAGTTTCCCTCCATTCCTAGATTGCTGAGAAATTTTATCATGAATGAATGTTGAATTTTGCTAAATATTTCTGCATTATTAATATTGCAATATGATTTTCTTTTGTAAGTTAATACTGGTCATTTACATTGATTATATTTCAAATGTTGAAGCAGTGTCACATTTCTCGGATAAACAAACTTTGTCATAATATATTATCTTTTTATTTATTTCTAAATTTGTGTTGCTAATATTTTGTTGAGGATTTTTCCCCCTATGTTCATGAAGGATGGATAATGTAGTTTTGTTGTAATGTTTTTGTCTGATTTTTGATTCAATTATTTTCTGTGTTTGTCTGTTCTCTTTTCATCTTCATTGATTTCTTATGTAACTTTTATTATTTATTTATTATTCTTTTTAACTTGATGTTCTCTGAGCTCCCTGGATCTGTTGTTTGGCTACAAATTAATTTGGTGAACTTCTCCTTAGCATCATAAAATATATATTTATTCCTTTCTCTCCTTCTTCCCCTTCTGGCATTCTCATTACAAATATTATTTTTAAAGTTGTCCTATGGTTCTTGGATATTTTGTTCTTTTTCCCCCTTTTTTCCTTTAAAAGTTTGAAATTTTGAAAATTTCTATGAAGACATTCTTAAAATCAAAATTTGCTCAGGTATGTCTAGATTACTAAGGAGCATATTAAAACCATTCTACATTTCTGTTACACTGTTTTTATCTCTACAATTTAAAAAATATACTTTCTCAGAATTTTCATCTCTATCTTTTTTAAGAAGAATGCTCTGGCATTTTTCAAAATGGTTGTTTCCCCCCACCCCACCCACCCCCAAAGCAGGATGGAGTTTTCTCAACAGTTACTTTGAATATCTGGTAGAGTTCCTGGAGGTAGGGCCCCTTCTGTTATTGGATTCTCTTGGATTTTTTTTTTTTTTTTAACTCTGACTTATCCAGAAGTAGCTAACTATTGTTCAGTGTCATCCAGAACCCTTTTTTTTTCTTTCATATTTTTGGTATCCTTAGAATATTGGCTTTTCTCCTTAAGCTAGTTCATGTTGTGAGCACACAATGGCTCTGCAGATGGGTATTGTATCCAAAAAATGTCCAGAAGCAGAAAAAGCAGTTTTTTCTTCAATGCATCTCTTTTCAAGCAAGAAAACTGTAGTATTGTCCCAGGAGTCTTAGTTTCTTATTTCATTGGCCAGAATTGGGGCAAATACCTTGTGCTAACCAATCTGAGAGAGAAAAAATGGAAAGATTGTGATGGTTTTAGACAAAATATAACCCATTGCCAATGAATGAGCCAAGAACCTCTGATTTCTTTTATCTTTGTTAAAGAGAAAACACATGTGAAAAATAGTGAATTTCCAATATGGAACTGATGGAATGTTGGAAATGATGGAAAATAATAACACTTTTTATTAGTCTGTAGGGCTCTTTTTGTGCCTCCCCATCCTATTCAAAACATGACCTCTCCTGCTATAGTACATATGTGTATGAGTGAGAGAAGACTCAACTCACATGCCCAGGGTAAAGAATGTCTTTTCCTTTTATTTTCTCAGAAACATGAAATCTACTTCTGTGCAGTGTTTTCCCAGTGAGTTCATCTGTTCCATCTGCCAGGACTGTTTCACAGACCCTGTCACCATTAGCTGTGGGCACCGCTTTTGTACTCCCTGTCTCTGTCTCATGTGGGAAGATGCCCACACACCTACTTGCTGCCCTGTGTGCAAGGCAATATCTCCAACAATGGACTTCAAGAGCACTATTTTGGCTAAGGAACATATTCTTCCTACCAGAAAATCAGTTGTCTGCCAATTACCTAGCTCTGCCAAGTGGATGTGTCGGAAACACCAAGTGATAAAGAACTACTTCTGTCAAACCAACAAGAGCCTGCTGTGTTTATGCTGCTCTCATTCCCCAGAACATGCCACTCATGTACACTATCCAATACAGCAGGCTGCAGAGCACTGCAGGGTAAGTGATATCTCTGAATGCACTTTCAAATGGGGAGGACCCTGTACTGGACAGACAAGGAGGAAAATACATTGATGATAATGATGATGATTTTATGCAATACACAAATAGAATTTCTGAACACATGTGGAAGGTACTATTCTAAAATCTAGGGATAAACGGTGAAGATCCTAGACCACATCCTTGCTCTCCTGAGGTTGAAATTCTGTTGGGCTGAAAGAGAGGAATGATGATAAAGTGAATGAGGATTGGGGTGCTGGTATTTCGGTGTAAGTAACATGGTGATAAGTGTCTAGTTTCAAGAACAGGTATTGGCCACTACAATCATGATTACAACGATCTTGTTCTAACAATAGCAGATTTAGAAACACTGGCCAGTGATTTCTAATAATACCATAGACCCACTGTGGGTTCCTATTTCAAAATTAAACATGAAGTAAGATTCACTTCTGAAAATGGACCAGGTTACCATAATATCAGGGCTAGATTCCTCAGATAATAGATTACATTTTCCAAATTCAGGAACTCTATTTTTGGTTGATCTCTCAGATTTGACTGTTAGTTTTCCCAAGGAAAATCACTGACATCCTTGTTCTCTTTTATTGTTTGTCCCATATCCCTTCCCTTATATCTTCTTTTGAGTATCTGAAATGTACTACATTTGCTTTTCTAGTGCTCCAAATTATAGTTCTTTTGCAGGAGAACCTTCTGATTCATATGAAGTCTATTTGGAAAAAGAAACAGGAAAATCAGAGAAATATAAAAAAAGTGACCAGCATATTCAGAGTATGGGAGGTAAGCCGTAGACCCTGTATCCCTTGGAACCAGCTTGGGACAAATATCCTGGTAACTTACAGTGGAAGAACTTGAGTTGAACCACCGTGTCCCCTGAGAGAGTGATCAGAGAGAGCTACATGTGGGAAAACATGACCTTCAATGTAGGATTTCATATCAGATGAACCCAATACGTGACTAAAAGATTTTTCCTGATTTTCTTGATAAAACAATATTTATCACTAATAATTCAGCAGGGACAAGAAAATGCAGTATCACAAAAGAGAAAGCAATGGTCACTGAGATGGAGGTTCAAATAGAGTTCTGTAGGAGCCTAGTAAATTTTGAATGTGAAGAAAATCTTCTCAAACAAGTGAAAACCATTCCGATGCTAATGTACTAGTAGAATCTATAAGTCCATGGGTATTCATGGCACAGAGACCTAAGGAACAAGATGGAAGTGAGACAAATCATGGAATTGTCTGGGGCCAGCAAGAAGCTCCTACTGATTAGTACCTAGGGTAAAAGGCAGGCTAGAAATGTAATTAGGGCCATTGCAAGATTGTGAGTGCCTAGCCAAGGATTTGGGGTTGTGTCATTCATTGATTCATATATGTGAACTGAGAACCTGAAATTGAAGAAGGAAGCTCTAATTTTAGTTTTGAAGAACACAATCACTTCTAAAGACGACCTATCAACTGGCCATATTAGAGAATACTATTTCATTAAGCAGAAATCTATATATAGTGCTGTGAGAATACCAAAGGGTGATAATAAAATTATCTCGATCATTTAGGATGATTTCCTAATGAACCATTCATCCAAAGGTGGGCGCATGGTGTGTTCCTCACTGTTGTAGGCCAACAAAGAGATAGATGGACAGGAACACCCGCTGACCTCCACAGGTTATAATCTAGCAAGAGAAGTCATACAGCAAATAAAAGAGTACCATTTATAATACATCATATCTGTGAAGTGTGAGGGAGACAATTAAATCAGGGGTGTATATAAGTCACACAGGTTAAGGGAATGTATGCTGTCAGGGAAGCCCCATCTGAAGGTGACATTGGGTAGAGATCTACAGGAGCAAAGAGAGTGAAGCAGCAGCTCTCTGAGAACACATTCTTCTGGAACAGAGAAAACAGTTTGGGTGCCCCCTCCCAATTCAAATGTTGAAATTCTCTTCCCCCAAAGTGAGGGTGTTAGGAGGTGGGGCTTTCGGGAGGTGATTAGGTCATGAGGGCAGAGCCCTTATGAATGGGATTAGTATCCTTATACAAGAAGCCCTGGAGAGGTCCCTTGCCTTTTCTGCCATGTGAGAACACTCAAAAAGATGGCTTTCTAGCAAGTGGCTCTCACCAGACACCCAGTCTGCCGGCGCTGATCTTGGATTTCCCACCTTAAAGAACTGGGGAGAAATAAATGTCTGCTGTTCTCGTGCTTTTGCAATAGCAGCCCAAGTGAATTAAGACAAGTTTGTGATCCAGAACACATAGACAGTAAAAGATAAGGGAAGGCTAACACCATCCAGATACATGATCTGATTCATCCAATGTCCCTGCAGGGTTTTGTAAATCACCGGATGATGATGATAAGGGCAGAATACCCGAAAGTATGTCAATATCTCCAGGAAGAAAAGCGAAGACATTTAGAGATCTTGGCAACTGAAGGCAAGATTGTTTTTCAGCGACTCAGGGGGAATGTAACCAGAATGATTCACATGGGGAAACTCCTGAGAAGAATATATGGGGAGCTGAAGGAGATGTGCCTTAAAGCAGATGTGGAGATGCTCCAGGTAAGGACGAAGGAAGGAGTAGGGTGCTGAACACCAGGCTGCTTGAAAAGTATTTATATCCAATGAAGTTATATCCTCTTTGGTCTCCATTGTTTTTCTGGTTCCAAGGTCCAGGTTCTGACTCTTCTGACTCTCTGACCGTAGGTTTTGCTCCTCCAGTATAATCTGGAGACCAAACATCACTTTTGCCTTATGTGGAAGAAAGATGACCAGGTGGAAAGTTTCAAGTAACAGATTCAGGCAAAAAAACAAAACAAAACAAAAAAACAACAAAATAAAAACTTCCTGCTAAATTCTTATACTATACAGTCAGCCATTTATATCTCTACAGGTTTCACATCCAGGGATTTAACCAATCGCTGCTGGAAAATATATATTTTTTAAAATCCAGAAATTTCCAGAAAGAAAAACTTGAATTTTCCAATGCCAACAACTCTTTACATAGCATTTACCTTATATTAAATAAGTAATTTAGAGATGCTTAAAATATATAGGAAAATGTATGTATGGTGTGCGGAAATACTGGACCATTTTTTTTTTTTTTAGCCATTCCCATGGCATGTGAAAATTCCTGTGCCATAGCAGTGACCCAGGCCACAGCAGTGACAATGCCAGATCCTTAACCCACTGAGCTACCAGGGAATTCCTTACTATTCCACTTTATATAAGGGATTTGAGCATCTGCAGAGTTTGGTATCGGAATGAATTCCCCTCATACACTAAGGAACTACTGGGTCTACAGTTTTTGACCAACTGCAGGAGAGCAGTGTGGGAACAGGTACTTTGACTTTGTATCTGCACTTAATAACAGGTGTAAATGTGAGATGTATGCTTTCTTTTTATTTTGAACTTCTAAATTTGGAGTCCGTGAATTCTGCTGTAGGTTACAACAAATCACAGCCATTTGTGCACCCTAAGAACATCTCCTATCTTTAAATTTTACCGCGATTATGATTTTATCAACTGTATGTAAATGTGAGACTGGGTTTCATCTTTATAAGGATAAAGGAAATGACAAATTATTTTTTCCCAATGACAAAAACTGGAGATGGTGAATTTCTTAGTATAATCTCATGTCCTCAAACTAGACTACACAGGAGGGCCATGAAGTTCCTGCTGTGGCTCAGCAGGTTAAGAACCTGACATAGTGTACATGAGGGTGCAGGTTTGATCCCTGGCCTAACTCAGTGGGTTGAGGTGTTGCCTCGAGTTATGGTGTAGGCCCCAGCTGCAGCTCCAATTTGATCCTTAGCCTGGGTGCAGCCATGAAAAGAAAGAAAAAAAGTTAAACAGGAGAGCCACCTTGTGCTGAAAACTAAGCCTTCCTCTCTTTGTCTTTATAGGATGTAGGAGACATAGTGAAAAGGTAAGATTGCTCCTCTATTCAAATCACAGTAATTGTGACAGTGAACAAGCTATTTCTGTTGAGATGGACCCTCCCCTTTTAATGAGAAATTTCTTTCTGTATTTATTCCTTTCTTCTCTGAAAGGCTTCAATACAAAAAAAAAAAATTTATATTGTCTATCCTTAGGTGACAGTAGGGTTGAGTGGAGTGTAGTTTCAGTTGTAAGGCTTAATGTAGAAGCTGCAAACGAGACAACTATTTTTCCTGCCTTTAATTTCCACATCCTAATGACTTGAGGATTTTTCATTGTCTCCTATGGGAAAGGCAGATAAGCTCAGAGAAGCGGCAGGTAGAAGGATGCTGAGAAGTGATGTAGAATCCTCATGCAAGAACATACTATAGTGCCAATGCTCCATACCTATCAGACAGCAAGTTCCAACAATTTGGCACATATTAGATTTTAGGAATTAAATGAGAATTGCTGTGTGGATCCCCTAGGGAAGCTGGAAGGGAGGAAGCAGACACAATTATGATTGAAGTGACCTATCCTGCTAGGATTAATGTGCTAAGAGCAGGGAAGCAGGTTATAAAATCTAACAGCCACTGTAGCATTGCTCCGTTTGTGGAGTTAAGTTCATAACCCTTTAAACCTAATTATGAGAATTGTGATGAAGCATCATCAGTGGACTGCTAATGGGTCTTTTAGTGAGTGGGTCCTTTTCTTTACAGGAGTCAGTTAATGCAGCAGCACGTGCCCCAACCTATGGACCCACAGCTCAGTACTTGGAGCATCCCCGGGATGCTGGAAAGACTTAACAACTTCCAAGGTGAGAGGTAGCACTCTGTGTGAAGGCAGTCATTTTTCCTACATGAATGGACAAATGCTGATGATCTCTAGTCATTGCTCTATTGTTCTTTTCAGAAAACAGGGAAGCAAATTAATGTGCAAACCTTCATAATTAACTTTATAATTTATTGTTGATCATCTGTCAGAAAAACCTAATGAAAGCCTATCAAAAACAATCAAACAAATACAACAAGCAGGGAGTTCTCTCGTGGTGCAGTGGTTTAAGGATCCAGTGTTCTCCCAGCAGCAACCAAAGCCAGGGTTTGACCTCTGGCTGGGGAACTTCTAAAAGGCATGAACCCAGCCCCCCAAAATTATGACAACAAGTGGTTTCTTATATAATTACTTTCAGTAAGTTAAAATTAAAGAAAAAAACTGCAACAGTCTGGCTTATAAAACTGCATATTCATTCAGTGTATTTCAATTTGCAGTTCATTGTTCACTGTGTTTATACACAGATGACCACATTCTTAGACTCATCTTAACGGTTTCCTGAATATTGAATGTAATGATTATATTTGAAAAATTGCAAGATTTTTTAAAAAACTTAAAAGTATGTTTATATACAAGTCTAACCACAAAACAAACTGAATCCATGATTTGCTGTGTAGAGTGTAAGTTAAAGCAAATGAAACTTGAGAGTGAGCCTGGTGCATAAAGAAGCCAGGCCTTACATAGGATAAATTGGATTCTAATTCAGTGGTGGCTCCAGTAGAATTCTGAGAGAGAGAGAAATCACTTTTTAAAAAATGTACATAGGAGTTCCCTGGTGGCCTAGTGGATAAGGACCTGGCATTGTCATTGCTGTGGCTTAGGTCACTGCCATGACATGGGTTCAATTCCTGGCCTGGGAACTTCTGCATGCCGTGGGCACAGCCCCAAAAAAAAAAAAAAAGGCACTTGCGGATTTTTCATTCATTTTACTTTTGCTATTTAAATGTTAAGTCCTCATTATCTTGGGCAATGTGATCACTATTTAAGACTAAATATAACAATATCATATTTGAAATATAATGTATAGTATATTTATTACTGTTATATTTTTTGTGACAATTAACAAGAGGATTTCAGTGGATCAAGGACCACTTTGCTATTTTGTTGACATCTATGCGCAAGCTCCCAAATTTTCAATGCATTAGTGAAAATAAGCCAGAACCTAACATCCTACATCTTTTATGTAGTCTCAAAGTTTCCCCTCATCTAGTTGTAGGATTAGAGATTTTTCTAGCTCTTTAGATAGAGAAGAGGCCCTTTCTGTTCTTTCTCTGTATTTCCAGTAACATACTCTGTATAGTCACCTGTGATGAAAGAGTATTCTGGAGTTAGCTAGTACCGATTCACTCATGAGAGCTAATTGTTTTAAATTCCAGAATTTTGTGAGCAATTACTAAATGGCTGGCACCTAGAAAGTGGTCCCAGTGGGGTGGCTTATTCCCAGCAAATAAAACAAACCAGTTTTGTTTTGTTTCAGAGATGAGGTTGTTACACATTCCAGAGCAGCGCTACCCTTGTCTGCCCCTTAGAACTTTTAAACTCTGTTGGTTGACTTTGCTGTTTTCTTTTTACTGAAGTGGATGTTACTTTGGATGATAAAATACAAAACTGTCACGTGGCTCTGATTGAAGACATGAGACGTTTGCGATGCCGTCCAGACCATGGAGACACGCCCCGGAACCCAGCAAGTTCAGAGTATACGCCTTCCTGGGGCGCTCAGACCTTCACCTCTGGCAAACATTACTGGGAGGTGGATGTGGGACTCTCTTGTAATTGGATTATAGGTCTTTGCAAGGAATCCTGGACCAGTAGGAATGATATGCTACTTAACTCAGAGGATATTTTTCTCCTTCTCTGTGTCAAAGTGGATGACAATTTCCACCTCTTTTCTACTTCTCCGCTGCTACCCTACTATATTCAAAGACCCCAGGGCTGGATAGGGGTGTTTCTAGATTATGAATGTGGCATAATAAGCTTTATTAATGTTGCCAAAAGTTCCCTCATTTGTAATTTCCTCTCGTGCTCTTTCTCTTTCCCTCTCAGACCTTTCATTTGGCGTGGACCCAAATGATCAGGACCAGGTCACATACTTGACCAGGGTCTCGGAAATTCTAATAACTGAGGAGGCTTTTATCCTGGTGACTTCTAGACTAGGGAAAATGAGTTATACCTCACTGTGTTTAACGTCATTTTACCTCCAGGGGATATAAAGGTTGCATTATTTTTTAAAGTAGTGATAATGTTAACGATGTACATTTGTCACTTGTATTTTATTTAAATAAAAGTAACCTCTTATTTTATTGGGTGGGATATATGTACTTTTCATTTGCTCTGTGAACTTGCTAGAGACAAAAAGAATATAAGGGTGTGGAAATGCAGCCAAGATCATGAACACCATGTTAGAGGATTAGCTTTCCAGAGAGTCCTTGTCAAAACTCAAGGACAGTATAGAATTCTCTTCTTCCTTCACTCTTCTGGTGAAATCCTATTCCTCCCCTAGTCCTCAGTTTACCAAACTTTATGATGTCAATTGTTACTACTTATTTATTTTGCTTTTTAGGGCCACACTCACGGCATATGGAGGCTCCCAGGCTAGGGGTCAAATTGGAGCTACAGCTGCCAGCCTACACCACAGCCACAGCAACGTAGGATCTGAGCTGCATCTGCAACATACACCACAGCTCACAGCAATGCTGGATCCTTAACCCACTGAGCCAGGCCAGGGATCAAACCCGCAACCTCATGGTTCCTAGCCAGATTCGTTTCCACTGTGCCACAATGGGAACTCCTATTATGTCAATTATAATGTGACTTCAAAAACAGTTTATTCTTTCCCTTTGTAAAACTCACAAGAGTTAGGGCTTCTTTTCTTCCAGGAATGACACACCAGGTTAAGGATATGGGAGACATCCAAAAAATATTTGAACAAAAACCAAATATATAGGAAAACTCTTAAAAGCAAAGGCTATAGAACCAAAAATATTACTATAATGTAGACACGGTAGCTCAGAAAACAATGACAAATATTAAATAAAGAAGTGAATTAAGTTATTGTTCAGCAGCCCAGGGCTCAGAAATTCATTTTAATTGATAAAATATAGATTGTGTCTGATCTGATTCCTCAGTGTTACTGTAAGTAGTTCTCACTGATGTACAGAGTATTCTGGGGATCTACACATATTTTATTAGAGTGATTGTGGTCCACAAAATACGACCTAGATGTTTGGATACTATAGTATTTTTAAGGAAGATACATAAAACAAAAAGATCTTTAATATACATTTTTCAAGGATGAACAATAAATCCTATTTTTTTTAACACACATAACATCCAAGTTATCAACAAATTTCATTTCAAAGAGTGTTACTGACTTAGATCTTAAAAGTTGGCAAAGTAATCAGACATTGAAATCAATCTCTTTAGGGATGTATTGACCCACATCATAACTATAATTTTTTCTTTTTTTTTTTGTTATTTCTTTGGGCTGCTCCCGCGGCATGTGGAGGCTCCCAGGTTAGGGGTCGAATCGGAGCTGTAGCCACCTGCCTACACCAGAGCCACAGCAACGCGGGATCCAAGCCGCGTCTGCAACCTACACCACAGCTCACGGCAACGCCGGATCATTAACCCACTGAGCAAGCGCAGGGACCGAACCCACATCCTCATGGTTCCTAGTCGGATTCGTTAACCACTGCACCACGACGGGCACTCCCATAACTATAATTAACACCACTGCGTGATAATAGGAAAGTTGTTAGAATAGCAGTTTCTAAGAGATCTCATCACAAGGAAAATTTCTTTTTCTATTTTTTACATGTATATAATCTGTATCTATATTCATATCCATGTCTCTATCTATTACCTATCATCTATCTACCTATCTAAATCAACCTTTCTCTCCCCACCTCCCTCCCTCCATCTCTCCTCTTTTGCTCTCTTTAAAGAGAAAATTGGTTAGGGGATAATCTGGGGATTAAATGTATTTCTATGAAGTTGTAGTAGAAAAGACACTACAATTAGATTTTCAGATATTTGCTTAGGGATTATTAAAAAGCAATCGAATGCCCTCATCTCTGGAAGCATCCAAGAATTGTTGCCTATGTTAAAGTTTTGTATTAACTCTAGCACTGGCCGAAATGGAATACATTCTCCATAGTCTGTCTTACCTACAGATTACAACCGAAAACTCTGATCTGACCATAAAAAGGAACTACGTGAGGATGGTGAAAAATTAAAATAGAAAGTGAAATGAGGCCAGAAGTTAAGACTTGAATAATTGCCCACAAGGGAGGATAGTTTTGTGGAATTATTTTTCCTTTTCTCTTTCCTGGCTTTGGCTAAAATGAAGGCTCATTTCTCTGACCTGCATGATCATCCAACAAAAGCTCAAACATAAACATCCAATTTCTAGTCAAAGGACCAGAAAAAGAAGTTCCCGCAAATGGAAAATGTGGGAGGAAATCACAATTTTTTCTTTTTTATCTTTTTTCATTTTCTTTTTCTCTTTCAGCCCTGCCCAAAGATTAGCCATAGTTGCAGAGATGCAGACAGTGGCAACAGTAAAATGACAGGTTGGCACAGCTTTGGCATGGGCAATTTTGTCCCAAAGGGGTTCCTTTTTTTGGGGGGTGGGGGTGGGGACAGAGGAACTAAAGAAAGAGCCCCTGTTGTCCATCATGTGGGGGTGAAATCTTACATTTTTTTCTATGGCTGCTTTGACCTGAGGAGATCCACAGTCCCAGGCGAGGAGGTGGCATTAGCTCTGGGAGAATCACTGGTTTTCAAGGATGGCTTTGTGAAGGAGAAATCAGAGGCCTTTTTTTTTTTTTTTTTTTTTTTTTAAGTGTAGTTGATTTACAATGTTCTGTCAATTTCTGCTGTACAGCAAAGTGACCCAGTCATACACATACATTTTTCCCCCATGTTATCATTTATAATGTTCTATTACAAGTGATTGGATATAGTTCCCTGTGTTATACAGCAGGACCTCATTGCTTATGCATTCTAAATATAATAGTTTACATCTACTAACCCCAAATTTCCCATCCATTCCCTCCCCCTTGGCAACCGCAAGGCTGTTCTCCATGTCTGTGAATCTGTTTCTGTTCTGTGGATAGGTTCATTTGTGCCTTACTTTAGATTCCAAATTAAAATCCATTAGTTATAAATCTCCGAGACCAGGCAAAATGCAAGCAACGTTTTGTTTTCTAAGCAATTATGTTAATTTAATCAATAAGCATTTACTGGTAAGTTTACAGTTCAAGGCACTGTCTATCAGCTTGGGGATGTAATGGCTAATTAAACAATACCTTTATAAAAGATAATAGAAATAAAAACCCCATGGTTGTTAAAATGAAGAAATGTACATAATGCCTGTGATCTGTCCTTCTTCTGTGATTCAGAACATATCTTTATTGTAACCCACTGATAAAAATGCATGAAAACGCATATACAAGATACGGTCACAAGGTAAAATTTCTCCTTTCAAGTCCTTCATCTCTAACAGAATCCACCATTAAATGTCTAAATATGAATTAATAGGATTAATCTTTAGGAAATTGGATCAGACTTCACTATAATCTTCTTACATGAGTAAATTTTAAAATTTGCCCTCCTATGTTGACACTCTTATAATAAGTTAAAAATAAGTAATTTTTTTCTAAATCCTTTGGAACTATTATCAACAACTTCACATTATGAAATGATGGATCTCTCATAACAATCAACACCAAAAAACAAATCATAATTTTAAAATTTTATTTTCTGAAATCATTCATTTGAATTTAATTACTGTATCACATGAATAGTCACTCTAATTCCTGATATCTATGCACAGTTACAAACGTCACTTTTCTGTAGGCACGTTCATTACTGCTTTCTCTAACTTTAAGTTAGAAATTACCGAAGAGTCACTTCCCAACTCAAAAACATTGTTTGAAATCATTTAATGCGTTATTTACATATCTGTTCTTAAATATGGCCTCTAAAATACACACATACTACCATTTATGCAAGTAGAATAAGATGCCCCTAACATTTTTAAGATCACACTGAGTAAAAAATTACAAGATACCTGGAAACTACTTTCTGAGTCCTTAAAATCTGTATCAGCAACCCAGGAATATATAAATAGCAGACTCAAAATTGATCATCAGATTATTCCCCAAATATGTCAATTTTCACAGACTTTTTTTTTTTTTTTTGTCTAAAAAGTATAAAAGCTGCCTATTTGGTTACTTCTCTGAGTCTCATATTTCTATGAGCTCCCCTACATATGAATTAAATTCGTTTTTCTCTGGTTGAGCTGCCATAAGTCGATTTAATTATTAGACCAGCCAAAGAACTCAGACGAAAGCATAAAGTGTTCTTCCTCATACACCATTAACAAAGTGTATGATGAATTAACTATAAGTTAAGTCTGCTGTGCTAGGAAGTAATTCCCAGGCCAGATAAAGTCTGACAATCCCTGAAGAGAGCAAAGGGAAGAAAAACAATACACGATACACACTGATGTCTGCTCGTTCCAATCTTCCACCTCTCGGGTGAGCAGGGGATGCGTGAAGAATTTTAAAGCATGGATTCTCAAACTTGCTCCAGCATTGGAATCATCTAAGGCGTTTTGGAAAATGGTGATGCCTGTGCCTCATCAAAGAGAATTTCTGACAAAGTATTTTGTGGCAGAGACTAAAACAGGGGATTTTAAGAAATTCCTCCAGTGATTCTAATGGGCAGTCTAGGTCGAGAACCGTTGTCCTGAGTTAGACCTTAAATGTTCCTCTTTTTCTACGTGTACATTTACCATTCCACACTGTTTTTAAACTCAGAACTTGATATGGATAATACGTGTTATTGGTGAGATTTAAAGAGAGTTCTACATATGCAGATATATGGCATGGTCTGGCACAATGTATTTTTTGACTATCCATCTAATTTCACCTGGCATACACATGCATTCTTCTTTTTTTAGTTGAAAATGTGGCTGTGTTCTGCCTACATTTCCAAATTGGCATAGACTTTAATGTGTCTATTAAAGGATTCCAACTTTCATGTACTGGATCCTGACTCATTAAAAGAAGAACTTCAGAGAGAAGACTATGTAGTGTTGGTGCTTAAATTTTTGTCCTACCACATGAGAAGCAGGTTTTTCTATGTCTGATAGCAGGATACAGATCATTGTAAATTTTGCTAAATGTCCAATTTAACCTTAATATTTAAGGTGTGTTTATGTTGAAATGTGCTGAACAAGAATTTTTAAAAAGAATGATTATTTCATCAGAGGATCAGGCCACTGCTTTTAGGTTTTATTCTATTCGTGCTACATCCCCTTATTGAATTAATTAATTGAGTTGAACTAGTACACTTCCATTGTCTATGGAGGCCAAATGTATGCCAAGGATACTTTGTTTCTCTCCATTCCTCTTATCATATTCATGCATACTTATTACTACTCGACTGAAAATTCCAAAAGGGTAAGGACACCATATTCCCACTATCTTACACATGCTTAGAACATAAAATATTATGAAAACAGTGAACGAATGGATAAATGGATAAATGAATAAGCAGTATTATTCTAGCATTAACAAAGTTTTCCAAAATATAGCTAACATAACAAGACTGAAAATCATAAAGCATGATGTTGACACAAGGAAAGAAATAAATTGATTTCCCGATTCAGAGTCCAGGGAAATTATATTAAGATTTGAAATTACTATACTGTAATTTTATTCCGTAGGTTTTAATGTTTAGATTTCCCTAGGGATGGCAAATGTATAGTAGTGGAAGATAAAGCTTCCTAGTGATAAGGAAATGAAAACAAGACCTAGAATGATCGAGACAGTCAGGATTTAAATAGGCATATATAGAAAATCACTTACTAAGCATTAGGTGATATAAATGTCAAGTATTGAGAAAAGCAAAGAGATTTGCTTTTGAAAGAGTAATACACGTGTTTGAGAATCCACATTTCGATAAATAAAATGATACATAAGCCTCATAAAAAAGAACGAAATCAAGAAACAGAGAAACCAAGAAAGGAATACAAAGAAAATGCCTTACCGTATAGTCATGGGATAAATGATGACTGAAATGTGGAAAAAAATAGCATAATCTGTAATGTGCTAAATTCCATGAAACTGAGGGCATACTTCTTACAGATATTCAGGGCAAGTAAAAATCGGTAAGCAACCAGCTAGGGGAAAGGCTAATATTCTCTAATAAAGACTAATCTGCTCCCCAATTTAATGAGTCACAGGGTGTTTTTCTTTCACATGTCTGTCCACATAGAGCAGATAGTCAAGAGGAAGATGTGCAAAAAGAGCTTATTGAGGCCATCTCCCATCTATCAGGAGAACCAAGACAGTGTCCTGAGCAAGAGGATCTAAGTATAAGAAAAAAATGCATGGCGTCCCAAAGCAGTTCTGCTTCTGTCCTATTAGGTCAAGATTGGTCCTGTAGCACACCAAGCATCAAAACTTATCTAGAAATGCTGAATGCACATTGAAAGCTTTTCTCTTTCTTTCTTTCTTTTTTTTTTTTTATGCCGCATCTGTGGCATAAGGAAGTTCCCAGGCTAGGGATCGAATCAAAGCTGTAGCTGTTGGCCTATACCACAGCCGCAGCAGTATGGACTCTGAGCCGAGTCTGTAACCTACATCACAGTTCATGGCAATGCCAGATCCTTAATTCACGGATCAACCCGGCATCCTCATGGATACTGATTGAGTTTTTAACCTGCTGGGCCACAATGGGAGCTCTCCACATTCAAAGATTTTGTTCCATTGTTTTGGTTCGGTTTAGAAGAAAAATAATTAAGGGACAAACACAGCAGAAGTATACATGAGTTATACAATGAAACTAAACTGATCTTCAACAAAAAAAAAGCTGATATAGTGATCTGGATTAGAACCAGGAATGAGCACTCAAGAAGAGTAAACTCTATTTTTCACCATTGTCAGGATGTTAAGTATTTACCTATTCAGCATCTGGCTCCTAAGGGTCACAGACAAGGAACATTTACTTGTCTTTTAATCTCTTAAAAGGATGATTAACTCAGAATTGATTCTCCAAATTTGGAAAGGCTTATCTGAAATATGTCCTTACTCGGTCCATCTATATTACCTGGTTTCCATAGAAAACTTTCTCAACACTCTCCTCACCTATTTCATGTAGTACTTCAGTAGCTAACAGACAAATTTCTTTATCAGTTTCTTTTGACAAATAGCATCTCTCCAGGTGATCTCAGATTTTGCATAATTTCATTTTATTTGCCTCCAATGCATCACTTCTTTCCATTTCCACTAAAGATCCTGAGTGCTCTCTGTGGACGCTAAAATTTCAGTGAGCAAGTTATTAAACCTTAAATCTCATAAGCTTAATTTTGCCTCCTTTCAAAGAAAATTTTACAGCTAATATTCTTATTTAGCTTTCATTTCATTGTAAAATACTGGAGGAATTAGCTACTATGGTCTTTTGGACTTGAGTTTTGACTAGAAGGTGAGGAAGATGCTTTGGATACATTTTCTTAACTGTAACATCAAAACTTCTTATCCTAAGCATGTTTCTACATCTTTCAGTTTTGATGACCTTTATGAGAATTAATATCATCTGGGGCTCACTTAAAATTGAGTAATGAAATCGGAGTAAGACCAATGGGAACACTAAACCCAGCTAAACCCGACCCTTGAGTCGTCTCATTCCCAGAAGAGGTAATTTATTTATTTGGCTGGTCACATTTTTTTTGGTCAGAAATTTTTCAGCAGAAGCTTCTTCATACAGAAGATGATCTATGGAAGTAGAAGTAAAAACGGATACAGAAAAAAGAGCATATGGGTAGTTTAAAAAAGGAGATGAGTTCCCCCTGTGGCACAGCGGAAAGAATCCAACTAGAAACTATGAGGTTTTGGATTTCGATCCCTGGCCTTGCTCAGTGGGTTAAGGATCTGGCGTTGCTGTGAGCTGTGGTGTAGGTTGCAGACGCAGTTTGGATCTTGTGTTGCTGTGACTGTGGTGTAGACTGGCAGCTATAGCTCCGATTAGACCCCTAGCCTGGGAACCTCCATATGCCACAAGTATGGTCCTAAAAGCAAAAAAAAAAAAAAAAAAAAAAAAAAAAAAAAAGATGAGGAGTTCCCCCTGTGGCTCAGCAGGCAGGTTAAGAATCTGACAAGTAGCCGTGATGATGCAGGTTCCATCCATGGCCTCGCTCAGTGGGTTAAAGATCCAGCATTGCCACAAACTGTGATGCAGGCCGCAGATGTGGCTCGGATCCTGCATTGCTGTGGCTGAGGTGCAGGCTGGGAGCTGTAGCTCCAATTCACCCCCTAGCCTGGGAACTTTCATGTGCTGCAGGTGTGACACTAAAAAGAAAACGAAGAGATGCACACGTAAAAGGGAGAATGAATAAAGTGAGAAGAGAACATGGCCCACAATAGAATCCTGGGACAGCTGTCATTTTAAAGAAGCATTCTAGAAATGAGAGGAATAATGGCAAAACAAAGCAAATAAATGGTAATGAAAGGGTAAACTAGGTGTTTACCAGTGTGAGCTCAATTACACCAGTACTCTAGGGCTGACATTTATCACTGCAGTTAAAGATGCTAAGAACTAGTGGAGATTCCTCCTGTCACCTGTCCTTCGATTCCTTGCTAGTGACTAAGGATTCAAGATAATATGGTTACTGTTCCTAGACAGTGAAAAAGGCAGAAAATGTGATCTTTGTTCCTAGCACAACTCCTAATGTAAGTTTCGGTCTAGTCAAATTTCTCTCTCTCTCTCTCTTTTTTCTTTTTTGTCTTTCTGCCTTTTCTAGGGCTGCACTCGCAGCCTATGGAGGTTCCCAGGCTAGGGGTCTAATCGGAGCTGAGCTGTAGCCGCCAGCCCACACCACAGCCACAGCAACTCGGGATCCGAGCCGCGTCTGCAACCTACACCACAGCTCATGGCAACGCCAGATCCTTAACCCACTGAGCGAGGCCAGGGATCAAACCCGCAACCTCATGGTTCCTAGTCAGATTCGTTAACCACTGAGCCACCACGGGAACTCCCAGTCTGGTCAAATTTCATATCTCTTGATTCTTTGAATTATGTTTTTAATAGAATTTTTGAAAACATTTTATCTTTTAAGTTTCTACTCTTTTTATAGGATTTAATTTCCAGTCACCTAAAATGTTGGTCTTTTAAGACACAAAAACTTTCAAATGAGGGGGGGTGGTTCTGAATTCTGCAAGCATGCCATTGTTTCAAAGGGAAAGGCTTAAATTCATTGTATTCTTACTAGAGAAAATCATAAAGGAAATCATCTTTTTGAAAAGATAGAAAATCTATGAAAAAAAAAAAAAAGCTGAAAGAGGAGGGACAAGCTGTGGCCATGTTGAGAGGAGATTAGTAGCAATTGTTTCCTTCAGTCCAATCTTGGGAAAAACATCATCCATTTATTATGTTTCTTTATCCCCAGCCACTGGGAATTCTTCCTTTGTGAGTTTCTCCCCTCACTTATAGTTAATTTCCAAAGATACCCTGGAAATATCCAGGACTAACCCTGCATTAACGTAATCTTTTGAGAAGAAAAATCACATTTATTGGAAGGAAGTTGCCTGCAAGAATTCAAAAAAGATGGTGGAGAAAAATTCGTGTGATTTTTATAGCTTTGTGCTTAGAAAACTAACACAGTTTCTAGAGAGCTGGAGTCCAGGGAAGATTACATGGAATGAAGGAAGTTTTGACTCAGCACAAGTTCAGACTAACCTGACATCATTTCTTAATAATTTTGTAGTAACACTGTTCTTAAGCAACCAGGTAAAAACATACCATAGAGTCTGTTTCTCTGCCTTAACATGCTACACTTGAAACAAATCTCTAATTCTGTATATACCAAAAAGTGTATCTTTTCTTCTTTTCTTAGGAAATGGGTGGTTGGACTACATAACTTTTTTTTTTTTGTATTTTTCTTTCATACTGTTACTTATTTGCTTGTATGCTTACATTTGTATAAACAAGTTTTCAACCATCTTCTGCGTTACCGCTTTACATGCTCTAGATTTTACAATTTTAAGAACCAGTTAGTTTAGCTAAACTATTTTATGGATCTTACTGTCTGTGAAAATTCAATTAACAATCAAGTTAAAAAAAAAAAAAAAGAGCATTTTTCTCAAGCCCAACAGAGGCATATAACCCAAGAGAGAGACTCTCAGAAGCTCTGAAAATTATTCTGCCTAAGTGAAAGGCACAGTCACAGACATTTTCAAGACAAAAGATCGTACATCAAAATGACATACTGGCATTTTATATAAAGTTCACCAGAGATTTATAGCCCAGGTAAGCCCATACAAAGTGAGTAGTAAGTCATTATGACCCTCCCTACAGAGTTAAGAAAGAACTCTCCCCTTTAAAATTTACATTCCCAGCATTAAAAGAAAGTGGGAAAAAAAAAAGATTTCAGGTGGACACGCCCATCTTTGAGGGTCTGGTCTGATTCCTGTGGCTCCAGTTGCACCCTGAACAGCAGGGAGGAAGGAGGCCCAAACACAGGTAGAGAATTTTATGTTTAAATTTTCTTATCCTACCTAAAAATATACATTGTATTTCATCATTATCAATGTCTCATCTTTTTTTTTTTTTTCATTAACTAGTGCAGTGGTTTCAAATGGGGGTGATTTTTCCTTTCAGGGAGCAATTGTTGCTATCTGGAAAAAATTCTTGGTTGTCACAACTGGAAGTTATCATTGGTATTTCATGGGTAGAGACCATGGGTTCTGCTAAACATCCTACAAGGCACAGGACAGCCCCCTAAGAAAGAATGAACCACTCCCAAAATCTCATTTGTTCTGGTGTTGAAAAAGCCTTGAAATAGAGAATGGATTAATAACAAGTTTTTTGTTTTTTGTCTTTTTGCCTTTTCTTGGGCCGCTCCCACGGCATATGGAGGTTCCCAGGCTAGGGGTCTAATTGGAGCTGTAGCCACCGGCCTACGCCAGAGCCACAGCAACTCGGGATCCGAGCCGCGTCTGCACCTACACCACAGCTCATGGCAACGCCAGATCGTTAATCCACTGAGCAAGGGCAGGGATCAAACCCGCAACCTCATGGTTCCTAGTCGGATTCGTTAACCACTGCGCCACGACGGGAACTCCACAAGCCTTTTTTTTTTTTTTTAACCAGTAACTTGAGAGGACAGGCAATCAGTTGAAGTTATACATAAATAGAAAGCTAAGAATGAAAGTAAAATGTTGATGGTCTAAGATTTATATGGGATTATCTGAAATCAGCTAATGATTAAAATCATATCTACTAGCAAACAATATTTTGATGGGATTTTGTCACTGTGATTTGAGATGGTCTGCCTTTGCCTTTTCAGATGTAAACATTTTTTCAGTATTGTGAAGAAGACATCTGAATGCATTCTTGGGTTATTTTGTTGCCTATTTATTACCATTTGTTTCAGGTCCCCAGGAGCAGCCATGAACAAGACAGACATGGTTCCTGTCCTTATGAAGGGTAGTCGGGGAGCAAGGCGTTGAACAAAGGCGACAGGACTTCTGTTTACAATTTGGGTCAGTATATGAAGGGGAAAACAGAAGGGAGTAACATGGGAGTTCCCTGATGGCTCCAAGTTAGGGATCTGGGAGCTGTCACTTCTGTGTCTGGGCCACTGCTATGGCATGGCACTGGTGGTTCAATCCCTGGCCCCTCGGAATTTCTGAATGCTGAGGGACGGAGGGGGAGTGCACAAGTATAAATAAAGGGATATGTAATGACTGTAAACTTAGCCTGTGTAAGGAGGGAGTGGCATTTGAAGACAGGCTTGAAGGGTAAATAGGGTGGGGTGGGTGGAGGTCCTGAAGGGGGAAGGAGATTGTTACATTTCCGCACAGGGCTGAAAAAAGCCAGGGAATGGAAAGAGCAAGAAACAAAAGTGGAATGAGGTAAGCAGGGGCTTGAATATTCCAAGTTTTGTAGGTTTTCAAAAAGTCTTTTAATCTTGAATACATATGCCTTCTTCTTTTCTATTTTTTTTCAATAATTCGATGGTATAATAGGTTTCTTTTTCCTGTAAGATAATCATTCCCTATGGATTTCATCATATAAACAGTTGTATTTTCTTCTTTTGATTCTGTAATTTTGTTTCCTTCTCTGCTCGCCCCCATCATTTTCATAAAGGATGCCACCTAGGACCTCCCATACAGTGTTGCGTGGAAGCAGTGATAGCAGCTGACTTTGTTTTTATTTCTGCTTTTAAGGAAAATGCTTCTAATAATTCCCTATTTACAATGGCATTAGTTATAATTATTTTAAGCTTATACTTTCTCAGATTTAAAAAAATTCCCTTTTATTTATACCTTTCTAAATTGTGACAATATGTCACATTTTAGATATTTTTTAGGCCCCAATAAATGATCAATATATGTTTGAGAATAATGTTTTGTAACTATTGGATTTTGTATCTGTTAATAAGGTTAATCTTGTTAATTGAGTCGTTCAATTCCCTGATGCCTTTATTGGATTTTTTTCCCTGATTGATTTATTCATAATTGAAATATGTTTATTGCTAACTATAAACATGAATATGTTGATTTATCTCTAGTTTATCTATCTTTTTTTTTTTTATTCTGAAGCTGTCAGATGTCTACATGTTTCTGTTTGGTATATATTATTGAATTTAATTTTTTTTTGTATATTGTCCTTCCAAAACATACTAGATATTTAATATTTTGCCTAAGAACAAACCAAAAATGTTATTTTTCTTTCATTAGCATTTTCTATTATTATATTTTTAAACTTCCTCCATTTGATATACTAGTGTCTCTTCCAAACAGTATGTAACCATTCATTCTCTTTTTGTCCTGTATATGTATATTTCTTAACTGGTAAACTTAATCCATTTTTGTTAATTCTAATTAGCTTGAGTCTTTTCAGACTTGCTTCTTTCACTCAGCAATATGCATTTAAAGTCTCTGCCTGTCTATTGCTGGCTTGATAGTTCATTCTATTTAGCATTGAGTAACACCCTACTGTTTTGAGGTACTGAAGTTTATTTATCTATTAACCTATCCTGAGGGACTTCTTGATTGCTTTCAAATTTTGAAAATTAGGAATAATGCTACTTTGCACATACATGTGCAACTATTTTTGTAGACATAAATTTTCAACTCATGTGAGTAATAAATACCAAGAAGTATGATTGCTGGATTTTATGTTAACACTATGTTTTGTTTATAACTAAAGCGGCCCTGGGGAAATTACTAAACTCTCTTCCAAAGCAGCTGTATCATTTCCCATTCCCCCAGCAGTCAATGAGAATTTCTGTTTTTCTGTTGTTCTGCATCCCTGCCAGCATTTGGCGGTGTTAGTGTTTTGCATTTTCATCACTTTAAGAAGTATGTAGCGGTATCTTTGTTGTTTTAATATGTAATACCTTGACGACATATGCTGTTGAATATCTTTTCATATGCTAATTTCCACCTGTATATTTTCTTTGATTAGGCGACTGTTCAGGTGTTTTGCTATTTTTTTAAAATAGGATTATTTATTCTCTGTTGAGCTCTGTTGAGTTTTAAGGATTCTTTGAATTTTTTTTTTTTTTTTTTTTTTTTTTTTTTTTTTGTCTTTTTGCTATTTCTTGGGCCGCTCCCACGGCATATGGAGGTTCCCAGGCTAGGGGTTGAATCGGAGCTGTAGCCGCCAGCCTACGCCAGAGCCACAGCAACGCGGGATCCGAGCCGCGTCTGCAACCTACACCACAGCTCATGGCAATGCCGGAACCTTAACCCACTAAGCAAGGGCAGGGACCGAACCCGCAACCTCATGGTTCCCAGTCGGATTCGTTAACCACTGCGCCACGACGGGAACTCCTCTTTGAATATTTTTGAAAACAATGTTTTATTACATATGTTCTGTGCAAAGACTTTCCCCCCTGTCTTTGGTTTGTGTTCTTATTCTCTTGACAGTGGCTTTTGCAGGGTAGAAGTTTTTAACTGTAATGCAATCTACTCTATAAATTATTTCTTTCATGGATCTTACCATTGGCATTATATGTAAAAAGTTGTCACCATACTTAAGGTCATCTAGATTTTTTTCTTTGTTGTCTTCTAAGGGTTGTATTGTTTTACAATTAGATATATGATCTATTTCAAGTTAATTTTTGTGAAGTGGGTAAGATCTGTATTTAGATTTTTTGAGGGGTGGGATTTGGATATCGAGTTTTTCCCATAGCGTTTGTAGAAAAGCCTATTTTTTTTCTATTTTGTATTGTCTTAATTCTTCTGGTATATATATATATATATATATATATATATATATATACACACATTTTTTTTCTGATCTCTCTAGTCTCTTCCAATGATCTACTTGTCTATTTTTTCATCTATAACATAACTGTTTGTTTTTTTTAATGGCTGCACCTGCGGCATATGGAAATTCCCAGGCTAGGGGTCAAATTGGAGCTGCAGCTGCTGGCCTAGGCCACAGCCACAGCTACTTGGGATCTGAGCTGCATCTGCAACCTACATCAAAGCTCACAGCAATGCCAGGTCTTTTAACCCACTGAGTGAGGCCAGGGATAGAACCTGCATCCTCATGGATACTAGTTGGGGTCCCAACCCACTGAGCCACAACAAGAACTCCTGTAACATACTCTTGATTACGGTAGGTTTTTTTGGTAAGTCTTCAAATCAGATAGTATCAGTTCTCCAAATTTGTTCTTATTTTTAAATATTGTTTTGGCCATTCTGAGCCTTTTGCCCTTCATAATAAACTTTTAGATCAATTTGCCAATATCCACAAACTATCTTGCTGAAATTTGGATTAGAATTGCATTGAATCTATATGTCAAGTTTGGAAGAACTGCCATCTTCCTATAAATGAACTTTCTATAAATGAACATGGGATATCTAAGCATTTATTTAGTTCTTCTTCCATGTCTTTCATCAGAATTTTCTTTAGCTTTCTTCTTATAGATCTTATACATGGTTTTATTAGGTTTATACTCAACATCTTATTTTTGATTTTTTTTTTTTTTTTTTTTTTGTCTTTTTGCCTTTTCTAGGGCCGCTCCTGTGGCATATGGAGGTTCCCAGGCTAGGGATCTAATCAGAGCTATAGCCACTGGCCTAGACCAGAGCCACAGCAACTCGGGATCCAAGCAGCATCTGCAACCTACGCCACAGCTCACAGAAACGCCAGATCGTTAACCCGCTGAGCAAGGCCACGGATTGAACCCGAAACTTCATGGTTCCTAGTCGGATTTGTTAACCACTGCGCCATGACGGGAACTCCTTTTTTTTTTTGTCATAGCATTTTTTCATTCTGCAGTTGACAAGTTTCTTTTCTCTGGCTCTTGTCTATACCCATCACACACACCCTCAAACTCTCTGAGCTGAAAGCCTCTTCTCAAGATACACAAACACATTAGAAATCCTTGAATTTCTTCTAGGAGTTGTTTTCCCTTTCAGGTTCAGAGTCCCACTATGGAGAGACTTTGGGTGCCTCCACTCTTTGTAGTTTCCCTTCATAAGACTGATAATGTTGTTAAATATCCCCTTTATTAAAATCTCCTGAGCTCTGTTATGCCATCTTTCCCGCATTCCACACTAATGGGATATATTTTTAAAATCTATAAAACTGTCATCCTACCTTTCACTTCTATTTCTCTCCTCTTCCATTGAGTTTTAATTTTTCCTACTCTGTCTAATAGAACATTAATGTATCTTAGAGTATCTAATTTCTCTTTGGTTTTCCAAACAGTTCTTCTTAAAATCTTTTCTTTTAGTATTATTTTTACCGTCTCCGTAATTTGCAGAAGGAACATAAATTCTTTTCATTTTTTCCGCGTCCTCATCTATGTCCTGGGGTAATAGTGAGTGTAAAACATTTGGGAAAATGCCTGGCTCATTGAAGTGCTACACAACAACAGCAGCACAACTGTATTTCCACCTTCATTGCTTTAAACACCTCGTCATATCTTTTAGAATAATTGGAAGGAAAGCATTTCTTCCCCTATAGATTCAGATTCCAAACATTCCACTTTTTGTTAGTAAAAAAATGATTTTATATAACTTTCCACTTTCTCCTTAGTTAGCATATGCTGAGAAGGCTTAGTTTTAGACCGAAAAATATCATCAGAGACTGTTCAAGGAGCTATCATGAGAATTTGGGACATGTCTTATCATGTCCCATAGATGTTAGGCTACCCAACTAATAGGATAAATGAAGGCAAGGAAATTCTGTACCGTTGTCAGTTCTACTTGTTTAAGTTCTAGTCAGTACCAGGTATTTTGTGGGAGTTTTCCAAAAAGAGCTAATATTTTCACTGTGCCTTAAAACGGGTAAAGTTAACCAAGTAAACAAATATTCTGTAGTTCTCATCGAATCCTTGCCATTTAAGGGCAGAAAAATATGGTTCAATAGAATGCATTTATGTGACTACACACAGTCCTGAAAAAAAATCTATAAATTGGTCATGTACTTATGGTTCAGGTTTTCATGACTAACATGTAAGGCACTCACAGCTGGCACATTTCTGTTTCTAGCTCCTGAATTGTACACTCAGTCCATGGCATTCTGGACTTTTCTTAGAAGGCAGCTATGCTTAAGAACCCTTGGAGTGCAACTTTTTAAGAGAAGTTCAGATTCACAGTAAAATTGAACAGAAAGAACAGAGTTCTCATATGCATATACATACATATATATATCCTGCCTCCCCAACTAAACACACACAGTCTCTCCCACTATCACATACTGTACAAGGACGGTATATTTATTACACTCAAAGAACCTACACTGACACTTCATTATCACCCAAAGTCTGTAATTTTACATTAGTGTTTACTCTTGGTTTTGTACATTCTGTAAGTTTTGACTGAAGCATAGTGACAGGTACCCACCTTTATAATATGCCAAGGCATCACATTGCCCTAAAAATCTGTTGCCGTGAGCTGTGGTGTAGGTTGCAGACGCGGCTCGGATCCTGTGTTGCTGTGGCTCTGGTGTAGGCTGGTGGCTACAGCTCCAATTGGACCCCTAGCCTGGGAACCTCCATATGCCGCGGGAGCGGCCCAAGAAATAGCAAAAAAAAAAAAAAAATTCCTCTTTCTCCACATTTTCACTAGGTTTTAGTGATGTCCCTGTTTGGGATTTTGGCCATTCTGATGTGTTGTGGTATCTTATTGCTATTTTATGCTCTATTCCTTTTCAGGCATTTCTCTTTCATTTTAATTTTTTTTCCTTTATTTACTTGTTTATTTATTTTTTACTGTTATTTCCCCAGTACAATTTTTTTTTTCTACTATACAGCATGGGGACTCAGCTACACATACATGTATACATTCTATTCTCTCACATTATCATGCTCCATCATAAGTGACTAGACATAGTCTTTTGTTCAATTCACATGCTGTGGTGAAGTTGAATGGAAGGCATGTTGGGATGAGGCCTCAGGATTTTTAATTTTGCAAAATATTTGTAATGCTCCACATTAATCTCAACTCAAAAATTGGACCAGCTTTTATTTACAGTTTTAAGAGTAAATTAAAGATAGAAGGTACATGTCCCAGTTGGGGTGCGCCTCTCTTATGTATCACATACAGGAGTAACTTTCCTTTTCTTTCTCTTCTTTCTTCTCAGAAACATAAAATCACTCACACAGCAGAACTTCCAGAAAAACTCACCAGCTGAGAGGGAAGAAGTGTGAGATTTTGCTGAGGTGTCTGAACTTCTGGGACCACATAAGTGCCCCAAAGACCTAGAAATGACGTTGTCTCAAGGGCAAGGTGACTGGTCCAAAGAAGATGTTGAGAAGTTACTGGAACGTATGGAGAAGAACCTTCCATCCAATGACAGCCACACATTCAAAACAGCCCAGTCACTGATGGACTGGGAAAAAGTAGCTTTTAAAGCATTTTCTGGACAAATGTGCAAACAAAAATGGTTAGAGATTTCTTATAACCTGAGAAAGCTTCGGACTCTGTCAGAATTAGTCTTGGAAGCAAAGGAAAATGTTCACAGTTCTCACAAAAGCAGAAAACTCGAGAAGCATCCTGATTTCCCCAAGAAGCCCCTGACCTCTTACATTCGCTTTTTCACGGAGATGCGACCCCAGTACCTCCAGAAACACCCTCAGCTGAGCAACCAGGAGCTGACCAAGGTCCTGTCTGAAGAATACAAAAAGCTGCCAGAGCAGATGAAGCTGAAATATACGCAAGATTTCCAGAAGGAGAAACAGGAGTTTGAGGAAAAAATGGCTCAGTTCAAGGAACAGCACCCTGATCTAGTCCGGAAGTCCAGGAAGTCTGCTGTCCCCAAAGGAAGCCAATCGAGACTCCAGGGCAATGTGCAAAAAGTGAGGTCTCCCCCCAGAAACAAGGTATCCATGACGATGAAGTTCCACGGAGAGCCCAAGAAGCCCCCGATGCATGGATATCACAAGTTCCACCAGGATTTGTGGTCCAGCTGGCAGCTGAAAGGGCTGCCCTATTGGCAGCGCATGGTGGAGATTGGTAGACTCTGGCAGCGGGTCCCCCAAAACGAGAAGGAGCATTACAAGAAGCAGGCTGAGCAACTGCAGAAACAGTACAAGGTGGACCTCGACCTCTGGCTCCAGACTCTGTCTCCTGAAGAATATGCTGCTTACAGAGAGCGAACCTACAGTAAGCGTAAGAACATGAGCATGCCAGGGGGCCCGGACCCCAAGATCAGAAAGATGGATCTGCAGTCCCCATCAGCAGGGAATCTGCAAGGAGGGCTTGGAGGGGACCAGGGCCTTCGAGAGACGGAATCATCAGACACTATTGGAGAAAATGTTTCACAGGCATCAGAGGAACAAAAGGACCTTAAGGAAAGGGAGGAAGGCAGAAACTCCTCAGACAGCAACAGGGATGAAGATGAGGATGGTGTTGTTGAGGGCAGTGGGGATGAAGATGAATATTGTGATGTTCAGCACAGTGGCCCCAACTCACATTCCTAAGGGGACTCCTCTGACGCATGTGCCAAATGATTTTTTTTTAATCCCTTCAATAGTGTAACAGAGGACTTCCCACCAAAAGTCTAGGGATCGATGATAAAGGCAGGGAACTCTCCTTGAACGTTTCCCTCTTTCCTGCCTTCCTTCCCACTCTCCTTCCCTCCTCCCTTGGTCCCTCCCTCCCTGCCTCCTATTTTCTGCCCCTTCCTCATCCATATAAAGTAGGACAGGTTGGGAAGAAGAGAACTTGAAACAGTATTCTCTGCATCAGGTTCATAAACATGGCAAGAGGTAACACTACTGGGAGAATAACTGTGAATATGAAATGGTATTCTTCCCCTACTCTACACGCCAATACCACCCATCCCTCTTCATGGAAATGAAATCCATACAATTACGTTTCTTGGAAAACAAAACAAAAGGAAACAGTGAGATGATTGATTGGTTGGGGTGAAAATTGTTGTTCTCATCATTTGCCTATGGCTCATTACTTTTCTGTGGAACTCTCCTCGTGGACCCCTGTACTGGAACTGCAGTGGGGACTATTTGACAGGAGGTAGGGTAGGTGACTTTGAGAAAATTGCAAAATCTTCATATCTCTTTTTCTTTCTTCCTCAACCAAGGAGTAGTTCATTAACCAACTTGGAGTTGAAGAAATTCATGTGGGAAGCAGTATATCCCTATGTATATTTAAATTCTGATCTGCCAATAAAATATTTCTTTCCGATTTAGAAAATAAAAATTTTAAAAACTTGTGTGTTTCATTTTTTTTAATTTTATTAGAGTATTGTTGACAACAATATTTTATTAATCTCAGGTGTTCAGTAAATTGAATCAATTATACATATGCCCATTTTTCCCATATAGGTTTTTACATAATATTGTGTAGATTCTCCTGTGCTATAAGTAGGTCCTTGTTAATTATCCATTTTATATACATTAGTGTGTTTATATCAATCCCATCCTCCTAATTTATCCCTCTCCCCAGTGGTATCTTCTTTGAGAACCATAAGTTTGATATCAAATTCTGAGAGTCTATTTCTGTTATTTTAAGTCCATTTGTATCATTTTTAAAGTTTCCAAATATAAATATCATATGATGTTTGTCTTTCTCTGACTTATTTCACTTACTATGATAATCTCTAGGTCCCCCTATGTTCCTACAAATAGCAGTGTTTTATTTTTCTTTTATGGCGGAGCCATAGACAATGTGGTACCTATATACAATGAACTATCTACTCTTCCGATGATGGACATGTAGGTTGCTTCCATGTCTTGGACATTGTAAATAGTGCTGCAATGAATATTGAGGTATGTGTATCTTTTTGAATTATAGTTTTCTCCTGATATATGCCCAGGAGTGGGATTGCTGGATCATATATGGTAGTTCTGTTTTTCGTTTTTTGAGGAACCTCCCTCCTGTTCTCCATGGTGGTTGTACCAATTTACATTAGGAAGATTCCCTTTTCTCCACATCCTCTCTAGCATTTACTGTTTGTAGAATTTTTCATGATAACTATTCTGACTGGTGTGAGGTGATACCTCATTGCGGTTTTGATTCTCATTTTTCTATTAGGGATGTTGAACATCTTTTCATGTGTTTTTTGGCTGTGTGTCAGTATTTTTGGAGAAATGTCTGTTTAGATCCTATGCCTATTTTTTCTTTTTTTCTTTTTTTGAATAACAGACTGCATGAGATGTTTGTGTATTTTGGAGATTAATCCCTTGTTGGTTGCTTTGTATGCAAAGATTTTCTCCCATTCTGTGTGTTGTCTTTTGTTTTGTTTGGGGTTACCTTTGCTGTGCAAAAGCCATTAAGTTTAATTAGGTCTCATTTATTTATTTTTTTTATTTTCATTACTCTAGGAGGTGAATCATAAAAGACAGAGCTGCAACTTATGTCAACGAGTGTTTGCCCATGTTTTCTCTAGGAGTTTTAAAGTATATGGCCTTATGTTTAGGTCTTTAATCCATTTTCAGTTTTTGTTTGTATATGGTGGTAGAGAATGTTCTGACTTCATTCTTTTACAAGTAGCTCTCCAGTTTTCCCAGCAACACTTATTGCAGAGACTGTGTTTCCTCCACTGTATGGTATTACCTGCTTTGTCCCAGATTAATTGACCATAGATGCATGGGTTTATTTCTGGGCTTTCTCTCCTTTTCCACTGGCCTATATTTCTTTGTGTGTGTGCCAGAACCATGCTATTTTGATGACTGTAGTTTGTAGTACAGTCTGAAGTCAGGAAACCTGATTCCTCCAGTTCCAATTTTCTTTTTCAAGATTGCTTTGGCTATCTGGAGTCTTTGTGTTTCCCTAAAAATTTTAAAGTATTTTGTTCTAGTCCTGTGAAGAATGGCATTAGTACTTGACAGAGATTGAATTGAACCTGTAGATTGCAGTGGGCAGTATAGTCATTTTGACAATAATGGTTCTTCCAATCCAAGAGCATGATATATATTTTCCGTCTGTTTGTGTCATCTTTGGTCCTTTCATCAGCCCCTTAGAGTTTTCAGAGGACAGGTATTTGGCCTCTTTATATGGGTTTATTCCTATGTATTTTATTCCTTTTGATGCAATGGTAAATGGGATTGTTTTGTTAATATCTCTTTCTGATCTTTCATTGTTAGTTTATAGAAATGCAACAGAAGAGCTCCTGTTGTGGCACAGTGGTAATGAAGCTGACTAGTATCCATGAAGACATAGGTTCAATCCCTGGCCTTGCTCATTAGATTAAGAATCTGGCATTGCTGTGAGCTGTGGTGTAGTTTAATGCGTTGGCTCAGGTCTAGCATTGCTGTCGCTGTGGTGTAGGCCAGCAGCTGCAGCTCCAATTAAAGCCCTAGCCTGGGAACTTCCATATACCATGGGTGTGGCCCTAAAAAGACAAAAAAAAAAAAAAAGGAAAAAAGAAAGAAAAAGAAAGAAATGCAATATATTTCTGCGTATTAATTTTTTATCCTACAACTTTATCAAGTCCTTTGAGGAGCTCTAATAGTTTTCTGGCAGCATCTTTAGGATTTCCCTATGTAGAGTATGATGTCTTCTGCAAAAAGTGATAGTTTAGGGAGTTCCTGTCGTGGCTCAGTGGTGAACAAATCCGAATAGGAACGATGAGGTTGCGGGTTCGATCCCTGGCCTCGCTCAGGGGGTTAGGGATCCGGCATTGCCGTAAGCTGTGGTGTAGGTTGCAGACGCGCTTGGATCCCGCATTGCTGTGGCTCTGGCATAGGCCAGTGGCTACAGCTCCAATTCGACCCCTAGCATGGGAACCTCCATATGCTGCAAGAGCAGCCCAAGAAATGGCAAAAAGACAAAAAAAAAAAAAAAAAAAAAAGAGTGATAGTTTAATTTGTTTTTTTTTCTGATTTAGATTCTTTTATTTCTTTTTCTTCTCTGATTGCCATGGATAGGACTTCCAAAACTGTTCAGTAACAGTGGTGAAACTGGATATCCTTGTCTTATTCCTGATCTTTTCTTTATAATGATTTTTATGTTTACAGTATTCTGTCTTTTTTCTACTGTACAGCAAGGTGACCCAGTTACACATACATGTACACATTCTTTTCTCACATTATCATGCTCCATCATAAGTGAACAGATAAAGTTCCCAGTGCTGTACATCAGGATCTCGTTGCTTATCCATTCCAAAGGCAATAGTTTGCATCTATTAACCACAAATTCCCAGTCCATCTCACTCCCTCTCCCTCCCCCTTGGCAACCATAAGTCTGTTCTCCATGTCCATGAGTTTCTTTTCTGTGGAAAGGTTCGTTTGTGCCATATATTAGATTTCAGGTATGTGATATCATATGGTATTTGCTTTTCTCTTTCTGACTTACTTCACTTAGTATGAGAGTCTCTAGTTCCATCCATGTTGCTTTATTCCTGATCTTAGTGGAAATGCTTTCAGCTTTTCACCATTGAGAATGATGTTAGTGGGTTTCTTACATATGGCTTTTCTTATGTTGAGGTAGATTACCTCTCTGCCCATTCTCTGGAGAATTTGGTGCTACATTTTTGAAGCTTTTTCTGCATATATTGAGATGAACGTATGGTTTTTATCCTTCAATTTGTAATGTAACCTATCACACTGATTGATTTACAGATATTGTAGAATCCTTGCATCCCTGGGATAAATCCCACTTGAAAATGGTGTATGATTCTTTAAATATTTGTTGGATTCAATTTACTTATATTTTGTTGAGGATTTTTACCTCTATGTTCATCAATAATATGGGCTGGTAATTTTCTTTTTTGTAGTGTCTTTGTCTGGTTTTGGTATTGAGGTGATCTTGGACTCATAGAGTGAGCTTGGAAGTGTTTCTTTTTCTGCAATATTTTGGAAGAGTTTCAGAAGAGTAGGTGTTAATTCTTCTCTAAATGTATGATAGAAATTTCCTGTGAAGCCATCTGGTCCTGGGCTTTTGTTGTTGGAAGTTTTAAAAATCACAGTTTCAACTTCAGTACTTGTGGTCAGTCTATTAATATTTTCAATTTCTTCCTGGTTCAGTCTTGGAATGTTGTACCTTTCTAAGAATTTGTTCATTTCTTCTTGGTTTCCATTTATCAGCATGTAGTTGCCTGTAGTCATCTCCTATGAGCCTTTGTATTTCTGTGGTGTCAATCATAATTTCCACTTTTTCATTTCTAATTTTATTGATTTGCGCACTCTCTTTTTTTTCCTTGATGAGTCTGGCCAAAGGTTTATCAATTTTGTTTATCTTTTCAAAAAACCCGTTTTTGACATCCCAGCAAAGTTCCTGGATGGTCGCAGCCTCCTGGCGCTGAGCACTTTTCCTGCCCGGCCAGCTCAGCCCTACGGACCAGGGAGAAGTTTCCCTAAAAAAAATGCCCGGCATGCTACAAGGCCCTGGAGCTGCTCAGAGCTGCTGCATGAGGGAGTAAACTTTTTTGGATAAAGTGGGGTATGGGGTATATGTGTGGTGCTCCGTGAGGGGCTACATGGAACCCCCAGCCTCCACAGAAAATGATTTGAACAAGCCTGCACTTTTTCAAGATGTCCTACAGTTTCACCCTTTTCAAGCACTCCCATAGAATGCTTATGGGATTCTGCATGATTTCTTTGTCCATGAACTTGTTGCATTTAATAAGCTTCACTGTGGGGGATTAAGATGGTGGAAGAGAAGGACTGGAACCCAACTTCTCTCCTAAAAACAACAAAATTCACAACTAAAGCCTGAGCAACCTTCACCCAAATGGACCGGAAGCCTTAAAAAAGATATCCTACTCCAGAAGACAAAGAGGAGGCCACAGCAAGAGGTAGGAGGGGTGATTTCACAATATAAACAAACCCTATACCTCCTGGGTGGGAAGCCCCACAGACTGGAAACAACTGGTTCACAGAGACTCACCTACAGGAGTGAGAGTTCTGAGCCCCACATCAAACTCTCATGTGTGGGGATCTGGCACTGGGAGAAAGAGCCCCTGGAGCATCTGGCATTGAGGGCCAGTGGGGCTTGTGTACAGGAGTTCCACAGGACTAGGGAAAATGGAGACGCCATTCTTAAAAGGCGCACACAGACTTTCATGTGCACTGGGTCCCAGGGCAAAGCAAAGTCTCCATAGGAATCTGGGTCAAACCTGACTGCAGTTCTTGGAGGACATCCTGGGAAAACAGGGGGTGACTGTGGCTTGTTGTGGGGGAAGAGCATTGGAAGCAGAGCTCTTGGGAATCTTTATCAGCATACATTTCTCTGGATGTGGCCGTTTTGGGAAAATCTGGCCCCACGCATAAGCACTGAGAAGCTCCAGGGAAAACAACAGTCCAGGTGGGATCACAGCCCCACCCATTAGTAAACAGGCTGCCTAAAGACCCCCCAGGCCCACAGCCACCTCTAATCTCACCCAGAGACAAAGCCTCAGACCAGAGGGATAGGAATCATCTCCACCTACACCTACAAAGGGGCAGGCATCAGTCCCTCCCTTCAGGAAGCCGGCGGCAAGTCCCTGTACCAACTTCAGCCACAAGGGGGGCAGATACCAGAAGTAAGAGAGGCTACAACTCTGTTATCTGTAAAAAGGTCACCACACCAAAAACCTATAATAATGAAAAGACAGAGAACTATAACTCAGATCAGGGAGAAGAAAAAATCTCAGAAAAACAGATAAGTGATCAGGAGATTCTCAGCCTCCAGGAAAAAGACTTTAGACTGTCGATGCTGAAGATAATGCAAGACATTGGAAATTAACTGGAGGCAAAGATGGATAATTTACAGGAAACACTGAGCAAAGAGATACAAGATATAAAACTTAAACAAGAAGAGATGCAAAATACAATAACTGAAATAAAAAATTCATTAGAAACAGCCAACAGTAGAATGCAGGAGGCACAAGAACAAATAAGTGAGGAGGAGGAAAGATTAGTGGAAATCATGGATGCAGAACAGAAAAGAGAAAAATTGAAAACAAATGAAGTCTCAGAGAACTCCGGGACAATGTTAAATGCACCAACATCTGTGTTATAGGGGTACCAGAAGGAGAAGAGAGAGAGAAGGGGACAGAAAAAATATTCAAAGATATAATAGCCAAAAACTTCCCCAACATGGGAAATGAACCACTCACTCAAATCCAGGAAGCACAACGAGTACCATATAAAATAAACCCAAGGAGGAACACTCTGAGACACATATTAATCAAACTGACCAAAATTAAAGACAAAGAGAAAATCTTGAAAGCAGCTAGGGAAAAGAAACAAATAACATACAAGGGAACCCTGATAAAGTTATCAGCAGATTTTTCAGCTGAAACTCTGCGATGAAGGGAAAAAACCTACAACCAAGATTATTTTACCCAGCAAGGCTCTCATTCAGATTTGAAGGAGAAATCAAAAACTTCACAGATAAGCAAAAGCTAAGAGAATTTGGCAACATTAAACCAGCTTTACAACAAATACTAAAGTAACTTCTCTAGGCAGAAAAGAAAAGGCTGCAACCAAAAACAAAAATATCACAAATGACAAGGCTCAGCAGTAAAGGTATATACACAGTAAAGACATGAAATCATCCATGCACAATTATGCCACCAAAATCAGAAATCATGAGAAGAGGAGGGTACAAATGCAGGACAATGGAGATGCACTTGCAATTAAGAGACCAACAACTTAAAACAATCTCCTTTCTATGTAGACTCACATCAAAACTTCAGAATAACTGCAAACAAAAAATCTACAATTGATACGCAAACAAATAAGAAAAATCAACTCAAATATAACACTAAAGATAGTCATCAAACCACAAGAGGAAAGAACAAGTGAAGGGAAGGAAAAAGAGCAACAAAAACAAATCCAAAGCAATTAATAAAATGGCAATAAGAACATATGTATCAATAATTACCTTAAATGTTAATGGGCTTAACACCCCAACCAAAAGACACAGACTGGCTGAATAAATACAAATCAAGACCCATATATATGCTGTCTTCAACAGACACACACCAATTCTAGGGACACATACAAATTGAAAGTGAGAGGATGGAAGAAAATATTTCATGCAAACGGGGATCAAAAGAAAGCTGGAGTAGCAATACTCATATCAGAAAAAAATAGACTTTAAAATGAAGAATATATTAAGGAACAAAGAAGGTCATTACATAATGATCAAAGGATCAATCCAAGAAGAAAATATAACAATTTTAAATATCTACACACCCAACATAGCTTCACCACAATATATAAGGCAACTGCTTACAACCTTAAAAGGTCAACTCAACAATAACACAATAACAGTGGGGGACTTTAACATCCCACTTACAGCAATGGACAGATCAACCAGACAGAAAACCAATAAGGAAACACAGGCCCCGAATGAAGCATTAAACCAGATGGACTTAATAGATATTTATAGGACATTCCATCCAAAAGCAACAGAATACACATTCTTCTCAAGTGCACATGGAACATTCTCTAAGACTGATCACATCCTGGGCTACAAATCACACCTCAGTAACTTTAAGAAAATTGAGGTTATCTCAAGCATCTTCTCTGACCACAATGCTATACGATGGAAATCAACAACAAGAAAAAACTACAAAAAACACAAACACGTGGAGAGTAAATAACATGTTACTAAACAACCAATGGATCACTGAAGAAATCAAACAGGAAATTAAAAAATACTTAGAAGCGAATGACAACAAAGATATGACACTCCAAAACCTATGGGATGCACCAAAAGCCATTCTAAGAGGGAAGTTTATAGCAATACAAGCCCACCTCAGGAAACAAGAAAAAGCTCAAATAAACAAGCTAACTTTATAGCTAAAGCAGCTCGAGAGAGAAGAACAGACAAGACCTAAAGTTAGTAGAAGGAAAGAAATCATAAAGATCAGAGCAGAAATCAAAGAAATAGAAACAAAGAAAACCATAGAAAAGATCAATGAAATGAAAGCTGGTTCTTCGAAAAGATCAACAAAATTGATAAATCCCTAGCCAGACTTATCAAGAAAAAATGAGAGAGGACTCAAATCAATAAAATTAGAAATGAAAAAGGAGAAGTTAACAACGGACATCACAGAAATACAAAGGATCATAAGAGACTACTATATGCACCTATATGCCAATAAAATGGAAAACCTAGAATGGACAAATTCTTAGAAAAGTACGATCTTCCAAGACTAAACCAAGATGAAATAGAAAAGACCCATCACAAAAACTGAAATTGAAACTGTGATGAAAAAACTTCCAACAAACAAAAGTCCAGGACCAGATGGCTTCACAGGCAAATTCTATCAAACATTTCGAGAAGAGCTAACACCTCTCCTTCTGAAACTATTTCAAAAAATTTCAGAGGAAGGGGTGCTCCCAAACTCATTCTGTGAGGCCACCATCACCCTATACCAAAAGCAGACAAATACTCCACAAAAAAAGAAAACTACAGGCCAATATCAATGATGAACATTGATGCAAAAATCCTCAATAAAATACTAGCACACCACGTCCAACAATACATTAAAATGATTGTACATCATGATCAAGTGGGATTTATCCCAGGGATGCAAGGGTTCTTCAATATCCGCAAATCCATCAGTGTGATACACCACATTAACAAACTGAAGAACAAAAACCATATGATCCTCTCAATAGATGTGGAAAAAGCCTTTGACAAAATCCAACACCCATCTCTGATAAAAAACCCTTCAGAAAGTGGGCATAGCGTAACCTACCTCCACATAATAAAGGCCATATAAGACAAACCCACAGTGAACATCATTCTCAATGGTAAAAAGCTTAAAGAATTCCCGCTGAGATCAGGAATAAGACAAGGATGTCCACTCTCGCCACTACTCTTCAACAGTTTTGGAAGTCCTAGCCACAGCAATCAGGGAAGTAAAAGAAATAAAAGGAATCCAAATTGGGAAGGAAGAAGTAAAACTATCACTCTTTGCAGATGACATGATACCATACCTAGAGAATCCTAAAGACTCTACCAGAAAACACTTAGAGCTCATCCACGAATTTGGCAAAGTCGCAGGATAAAAATTAATACACAGAAATTGATGGCATTTCTATACACTAACAATGAAAGATCAGAAAGAGAAATTAGGGAAGCAATCCCATTGACCATCGCACCCAAAAGAATAAAATACATAGGAGCAAACCTACTAAAGAGACAAAAGACCTGTACTCTGAAAACTATAAGACACTGATGAAAGCAATCAAAGATGACACAAATAGATGGAAAGATATACCATGCTCATGGATTGGAAGAGTTAATATTATCAAAATGACTATACTACCCAAGGCAATGTACAGATTCAATGCAATCCCTATCAAATTACCAAGGACATTCTTCACAGAACTCGAACAAAATATTTTAAAGTTTGTTTGGAAGCACAAAAGACCCAGAATAGCCAAAGACATCCTGAAAAAGAAAAATAGAGCTGGAGGAATCAGGCTCTTGGACTTCAGACTCTACTACAAAGCAAAAATCATCAAAACTATATGGTACTGGTGCAAAGACAGAAATATAGATCAGTGGAACAGGATAGAAAGCCCAGAATTCAACCCACACACCTACAGCCAACTCATCTATGACAAAGGAGGCAAGAATATACAATGGAGAAAGGACAGCTTGTTCAAGAAGTGGTGCTGGGAAAACTGGACAGCCACATGGAAAAGAATGAAATGAGAACACTCCCTAACACCATACACAAAAAATACACTCCAAATGGATTAAAGACCTAGATATAAGACCAGACACTATAAAATTCTTAGGGCAAAACATAGGCCAATCACTGACATAAATGACAGCAACATCTTCTCAGATCCACCTCTTAGAGTAATGACAATAAAAACAAAAATAAACAAATGGGACCTACTCAAACTTCAAAGTTTCTGCACAGCAAAGGAAACCCTAAACAAAAAGACAACCCACAGAATGGGAGAAAGTCTTTGCAAGTGAATCGACAGACAAGGGGTTAATCTCCAACATTTATAAACACCTTCTGCAGTTCCATACCCAAAAAACAAACAGCCCCATCCAAAAATGGGCAGAAGATCTAAACAGACAGTTCTCCAAAGAAGACATGCAGATGGCCAAAACACACATGAAAAGATGTTCAACAGCACTCATTCTTAGAGAAAGGCACATCAAAACCACTCTGAGGTACCACCTTACCCCAGCCAGAATGGCCATCATCCAAAAGTCTACAAACAAGAAGTGCTGGAGAGGGTGTGGAGAAAAAGGAACCCTAGTACACTGTTGGTGGGATTGTACACTGGTGCAACCACTGTGCAAAACAGTATGGAGATGCCTCAGACAACTAAACATAGAACTACCATTTGATCCAGCAATCCCACTCCTGGGCATCTATTCAGAGAAAACCATAACTCACAGAGACACATGTATTCCGATGTTCATTGCAGCACTGTTTGCAACAGCCAAGACATGGAAACAACCCAAATGTCCATCGACAGAGGAGTGGCTCAAGAAGATGTTGTACGTATACACAATGGAATATTACTCAGCCATTAAATGGAATGAAATACCAGCATTCTTAGCAACATGGATGGACCTAGAAATTATCATGCTAAGTGAAGTCAGCCATACAATGAGACACCAACACCAAATGCTTTCACTGACATGTGGAATCTGAAAAAAGGACAGATTGAACTTCTTTGCAGAACAGATGCTGACTCACAAACATTGAAAAATTTATGGTCTCCGGAGGAGAGAGTTTGGGGGGGTGGGAGGATGCTCTGGTGTTGTTGGATTGAAATCCTGTGAAATTGGATTGTTATGATCATTATACAACTACAGATGTGATAAATTCATTTGAGTAATAAAAAATAAAATAAAATAAAAAATAATAAGCTCCAAAAAAATTTTTCTTTAAATAATGTTTTTTGTCTTTTAGGGCCGCATCTGTGGCACATGGAGGTTCCCAGGTTAGGGATCGAAATGGAGCTGTAGCTGCCAATTGGATCCGAGCTGCATCTGCAACCTACACCACAGTTCATGGCAACATTGGATCCTTAACCCGCTAAATGAGGCCAGGGACTGAACCTGGGTCTTCATGGATACTAATCAAATTTATTTCTGCTGAGCCACAATGGGAGCTTCAAAAAATAAGTTTTTAATTTCATTGACCCTTTCTATTTTTTTCTTCATCTCTATTTCTGCTCTGATCTGTACGACTTCTTTCTTTCTACTAACTTTGGGTTTTGTTTGTTCCTCCTCTAGATGCTTTAGGTATAAATGTAGGTTGTTTGTGATTTTTCTTGTTTCCTGAGGTGAGATTGTTTTGCTATAAACTTCCCTCTTAGAACTCCTTTTGCTGTCTGCTATAGGTTTTGGACTGTTGTATCTTCACTGTCATTTCTTCTAAGTATATTTTGATTTCCTCTTTGATTTCTTTAGTGAGCCCTTGGTTTTTTAGTAGTATGTTCTTTAGCCTTCATGTGTTTGTGGGTTTATTCTGCAGGGTTTTTTTTCTTGTGGTTGATTTCTAGTCTCATAGTGTTGTGGTCAGAAAAGATGCTTGACGTGATTTAAATTTTCTTAAATTTACTGAGATCAGATTTATGTCCCAAGACGGAATCTGTCCTGAAGAATGTTCCATGTGAAATTAAGAAGAATATGTATTCTGCTGCTTTTGAGTAGAATGTTCTATAAATATCAGCTATGTCTATCTGGTCTAATATATTGTTTATAGCTTGTGTATCCTTACTAATTTTCTGTTTAGATGATTTGTACATTGATGTCCCCCACTATTACTGTGTTACTATAAATTTCTCCTTTTATATCTGTTGACATTTGCCTTGTATATTGTGCTGCTCCTACGTTGGGTGCATATATGTTTACAACTGTTATATGTTCTTGGATTGACCCCTTGATCATTATGTAATATCCTTTTTTGTCTGTTGTAACAGTCTTTAAAGTCTATTTTATCTGACATAAATACTGCTACTCCACTTTCTTCTGATTTCTATTTTCATGGAATGTCTTTTTCCATCCTGTCACTTTCAGCCTGTATGCCTCTAGATCTGAGGTAGGTCTCTTGCAGGCAGCAAATATACAGATGTTGTTTTTGTGTTTATTCATCCAGTTTATGTCTTTTCATTGGAGCATTTAATCCTTTTTACATTCAAGCTAACCATCAATATGTATGTACTTTTTACCATTTTCTGAATTGCTTTGGATTTGTTTTTGCATGTCGTTTTTTCCTTAACATTCTACGTTGAATAATGCTCCAACCCCATTTCCCCCAGTGCAGTGAAGGTGATCTTCCTTCCACTGCACAGCTGTAAATGTGAGCTCTGAATGAATGTCTAAGTCTTCCAAGTTCTAGTCGGTTTTTAATAGGTAACCTTAGATAGTTACCATTTCTTTACAATTTGCCCGTCATTAAACACAGAATAAACAGAGAAGATAGATTAGTAAAGGACAAAACAGTATTACAACGGATGATTCACAGACATTTTGAAAACAGAAAATAAAAAATTTTAAAGTAACTTTTTAGAGAGAAATCTTTTGAAAGCTTTATTATACTATAGACTTACATATATTTTCGCTTTTTGAAATAAATATTAAAGCTTATTTTGAGTTTATATTGAACAAGAGGGCAAGTGGTGCAAAGTTAAGGATGATATTAAAATATTTATATTTTCTTGACTCTATATTCTTATAGGCACTTTTGGTATTTCAGTAATACCAAAACTGTAGACACTTTTGGTATTTTGGTAAGGATAACAATACGCTTTCTTTGTCTTAGGACTATGAGGAAATATCTGTATTTAAGTTAACTCTAAATAGCTGAAATTTTAAAAGTATTTGGGAAACTCTTTTGCAAATGATACCACTTGCTTCCCTCCCCAACATTAATTTTGTAAAATTAGCACCAAGGACGTAATTCTCTTTATTTCAAATAATAGATAATAGAAGAGGCTCTTGCTACCTGGATATAGTAAGTTTTATAACATGGTCTAGATAGTAAATTTAATTAACCAGTATTAAAATACCTCTCATAACATATTCAGGAAGTATACTTAGTGGTGGAAATACAGCTGTGGATATACCAATCAGTATGAGACGAAAACAATTAAATAAAAAACCAGTGCTCTATTGTATGATAGTAACATGGGAACATACAATTTCCCTGCCCTACCATCCCATTCTTTGTGGTCCAAAAAATAAACCATGCTTTTTTTTTTTTTTTTGCTAAAAAAAATTTAGTCCTTGTGTCCACACTCGTTAAGTACTGAAGTGCCTCATCTTTCTCAAGTTCTGTATGTACACCAGTGTCGCTTTTTGGCCTATCTAATCATTTCCCAATTTCTTTTCTGAATCAATTTCATTTGATTCGGAAAACTCACAATTTTTTTTTTTTTGTCTTTTTGTCTTTTCAGGGTCGCACCCACGGCATATGGAGGTTCCCAGGCTGGGGGTCAAATAGGAGCTGTAGCCACCGACCTACGCCACAGACACAGCAACACTGGATCCTTAACCCACTAAGCAAAGCCACGGATCGAACCTGCAACCTCATGGTTCCCAGTCGGATTTGTTTCTGCTGCGCCACAACAGGAACTCCCAGAAAACTCACAATTTTGAGGAGAAGTTTACCTCACTTTAATACAATATTTTCCCCAGTGATTGCATGTATTACCTAGTTCTGTGGTGTAGACTATTATCTCTCCTGTGTTTGCAGCCTGCTTCATTCACTTTTAAAGTTGACACAGCAATGCTGACCCACTGAGTGAGGCCAGGGATCAAACCTGCTACTAGCTGATTCTTAACCCTATGAGCCACAACAGAAACTCCTAAAAATTATTTTTTAAGCTCCGCATAAAACATAAAATACAATTTATCAGGCAACTGCTTTGAGTCCTTGTAATGGATAGGAATATCAAAGGGATGAATAAAATCAGAGAGCTAAAATTAAGCACGTGTTAATTCCAACACGCGTGCCAAGAAAAGGTAACAAAACAGGACTAGAATCGCTTCACTAAATTGATAAACAAGGTTATTTCATTGGAAGATCCTTACTTTGCTGGAATTTTTCCCAGGAGAGTCTCCGGAGCTGCTCTGTGGTGGATTTTGTACTCACCCAAGGAGCTGTAGAAACGATCTTAGCTGGAGAAGTAGGAAGGCAAAGTCTGCTCAGGGATCAAGTCTTCCAGGTGAGGTAGTGGGAGCTTTCGAAGTCTGCAGAGCCAGGCGAGCCCCAGATACCGGCTCTCAAAGGTCTGGAGAAGAATGCGGTTTGGCTCCTTGAGGCTCCTTATATTGGGTTTCTGAAGACCACGCCCATTTGCTCAAGTGAGTGCATTTCACCTGTCCTCCAGTGGGCGTTCACTCGGATGATTAGATCCCTTAAACCTAGGACAAGATTGACTTAACACTTTGGATAATCTTCACAAACACATTACTGAAAACATCATTTCATCCAGAGAAACTGATTATACCCCTAACCCACCGACAAAAGCACCTTGATATCTGCCATTGTGGCTATCAAGGGCCTTTATTTTTAACTTACCAAAGAAGTTGAGAAGATTATTTCATCACTTAGAGAATTTAGTAAATCTCTTGGAAAACTTGGAAATTTGTTCCCTGAGGTTTGTTTAATAAGTGCTATCCTGGAGAAAGTGCTTTATTGTATTGATTGACTGACTTTTGAATTTTGAAGTAAGCCTTTAATATAAGAACTCCTGTGGCCATCCCTCCAGAATGGAGATTTCTCCTGCCCTCACCTCCTGCTGCAGACCAAGCCCCCAAGCCTCCAAGCCCCCCAACAGCAAGACAGGAGATTCTCTGCCTGGTGCTCCCCCACCAGGAGCAGCAGGGACAGTAGAGACCCAGCTCAGAGACCCCTTTGGATCAAAGTCATTTACAGGTGGCTTTAGAATAAAACAGAAACAATAATGACCATAATGGGACAATTAGGACAAAAAAAATCTTCTTGAAGGAATAACACACATTTCCCACCTACCTTTCCTGTTTATTTCCCACCAAGCAACCAACTCTGAGAATGCAGCTTTTGGAAAGAGCAGGAATCATGACCATGTTTTGTAAGTCTTTCAAGACACACATCCCATATGTATCCAGAGTGGTTGATCCTAAGTGTTTATCAAGAAAGTTTTAAAAATGATTTTGAATTGTGAAAGTGCAACCTCTCTCTCATGGGGACCCACTGTTGATAAAAGCAATCCCAAGGTCATTATTTTTTAATTCTGAACCAATTTCCCTAGTGCCCTCCTTTCTAAGTGAAGTATGGTGATATATGTTGATTATTACAATAATACTACAATAATATATCTTGTTCCAACCAAGTCATAAAGTGTTTTTTGTAACGCTGACATGAAGGTGATTTTATTTCTCTGCTTTTCTGTATGTTACAAATTGCTGCAGTCACAAAAAACAGAGCACCAGACACAAGCATGCACTTTCGTCTTGGGGAGACCCTGGTGACTGGATCTCAGAGGAAGAGCTTGATGATAGAGCTCACGCAGAGTTCCCAGAGAGGATTAGATTGGGCTTGCGGATGTGCATTTAATTGGAAGACTACCCATCAGGCAGCAGCTCTGAGGATAAATAAGTGTAAACTCTCTAGCTTAAAATCAGGGTAAAAGACGTACATCTGCAAAATCCCTTCGTTGGTAGCACTTGCATTCGTTTAGCGTCAGATTGAATGATAAAAGGAGGTGTGAGATGCTACAAACTAGCTGCTGTCCTCACTTCCCACCTCATAGTCTAGCCGTGTGGAGCTGGCATGTCAAGAAGCCATCATGAGGTCATGAGCAACTAAACTTACCAAATACAAACATAAGTCTTCTTGTTCCATTGCAGGTATATATATATATTTGCTTTTTAGGGCCGCACCTGTGGCATATGGAGGTTCCCAGGCTAGGGGTTAAATTGGAGCTTACATCTGCCAGCCACAGCCACAGCAACGCAGGATCCGAGCCACGTCTGCAACCTACACCACAGCTGATGGCAATGCCCCATGGTTAACCCACTAAGTGAGGCCAGATATTGAACATGCAACCTCATGGTTCCTAGTCAGATTCATTTCCCCACTGCACCAGGATGGGAACTCCAAGTTAAACAAATCTTAAAAGCTTCAAAATGGAGTTCCCATCATGGCACAGTAAAAACAAATCCAACTAGGAACCATGAGGTTGTGGGTTGGATCCCTGGCCTTGCTCAGTGGGTTAAGGATCTGGCGTTGCCGTGAGCCATGGTGTAGGTCACAGACGCGGCTCGGATCCCGCATTGCTGTGGCTCTGGCGTAGGCTTGGTAGCTCCAGCTCAGGTTCGACTCATGGCCCGGGAAACTCCATATACCGTGAGTTCAGCCCCCCAAAAAAAGACAAAAAACCCCAAAAACTTCAATACAGTGGTACATTCTATCATATGATCTATATGATCCATAACTACCGTATGATCCAGGAATTCTACCTCTCAATATTTATTAAAAGAAAACAAAATATCAGTGGGAAACAAATATGTATCTCAATGATCACCATAGCGAATATGATTTCCTTGTTCTTTCATCAGAAGTTAATTTGGCTTGGGAGTTCATGCCGTGGCTCAGTGGTTAACGAATCTGACTAGGAACCATGAGGTTGCAGGTTCGATCCCTGGCCTTGCTCAGTGGGTTAAGGATCTGGGGTTGCCATGAGCTGTGGTGTTGGTTGCAGACGTGGCTCAGATCCCGTGTTGCTGTGACTCTGGCATAGGCTGGCGGCTACAGCTCCAATTAGACCCCTAGCCTGGAAACTCCATATGCCACAGGAGCGGCCCAAGAAATGGCAGAAAGACAAAAAAAAAAAAGTTAGATTGGCTTTTTCTCTCGCTTGTGTGTTACAGAGATTTCTATTTAGTGAAGGATTCAATGCATAAATTGCTAGAAGACAGCTACCTATGTTTTAAAATATCCAAAATATGCAATTTTTTCTATTAATGTCATTTTGTAAAGATATGTGTACGTATAATTATTGTGTCTATAATAGACAATCTGCTGAAACTATGAATTTGAAACATAGCCTAAATTACATTTTTGTTAATAATCTGTAATTTTTAATGTGATTTTTGGTTACCTTTAAAATGCTTAACAGTGGTATAGGCTTTTTAAATTTATTTTATTTTATTTTGGTCTTTCTGTCTTTTTAGGGCCGTGGCATATGGAGGTTCCCAGGCTACAGGTCAAATCAGAGCTGAGATCTACACTACAGCTCACAGCACTGCCAGATCCTTAACCAGCTTAACCCGCTGAGCAAGGCCAGGGATTGAACCTGTATCCTCATGGATGCTAGTCAGCTTCGCTAAACGCTGAGCCACTACAGGAACTCCGGATTTTTAAATTTATGACCTTGTACCTCTACTCATTTACTCAACTAGATCTATTTCATATAGGTAGTTTTGTGCTTTCTGTTTAGAATTTGTCTGTACATACTGCAGACATAAACCCATCTTCTGAAGGGTAAACTGGATATGAAGGTCTGTAATAGAATGTGAGTTTTACAAAGTATAAAATATGCTGAGTCCATACATTAAGAATCCCTAATTTACTCCAAAAAATTTAAAAACTGTACCATAAAGAAGAAATTTTAAGACTGAGCCAGGAAGGAATGTAATTTAGTTGATGCATAGAAGGGAAAAGAGTATTTCAAGTCTACCAATGAGAAGAATCCTGTGATCCTGCCTTAACTCATTAAACTAGGTAAACATATCCAGGTGTTCTTTTACTTTCAGTTACCCTCAAACTCAGGAAAAAATATAAGACATAAAATAAAGAATGTGCCATATGACCCAAGTTGGCCAAAAATAAAATAAATGAAGAATGCACAGTATGCCAAGAGAGATTATTTTTATTTGAAGAAAACTGAAGAAGCTTATACACTTAACACATCAAGCCTTTAACAAAACTCAATCAATACATTTCATAAAGGAAGGTGACGTTACAGAAAGTCAAGCAGGCACTAAATGAACAATCTCAGCTATGGACATTCCCTCCGACACCCGTGGTCACATTTCCAACTTGTCCCTGATCATGGGTGTCCAGAGCAAAGAAAAGCTTTGAGAGAAGAGGAGAAGGAGCAGGAGAGGAAACTACAAATGAGGGAACTGGTGGCCACATCGATAAAGCTCACGAGACCAGCTTCATGATCCAGGAACACCCCCACCTGGCCCAGAGGCCTTTGGACATATTGAGGGGTTAGTGGGGAGGAGGTAAAGAGACTGCACTGCTGATTCTCTTGGATACAAAAGAGGAGGAAAATGCCCTCTGACTCAAGTGCCATGTCATTCTTCTTTGCCCAGGAATCATTGCAAAGTCCAATGGCCCAATTGCAACAGCCGGCCACGTTCACCTCCCAGTAATGTTGACCGGAAGTGAACGACTCAGCTCCCCAGGCGAGGAAATATTTAAGTCTTGTTGGCGTGTTGTCCACACCAGGACGATCCGGACCAGACAGCCAGCGCTGCAGATCTTCAAACACAGGGACGTGACGAGTGACCGTTTCCTTATCTGAGGCGAAATATACTGCAGGACGAAGGGAAAAGTCTTATTAACAAGGGAGTGTTGAAAATTCCTAATGGACATGAGCTTTATCTAGTGTTTGGGTTTCCCAGCTTATTACTAGAAATAAGAGGCAGGCCAGCAAGAGAGCTCTAGAAGTCTTTTGTTGTCCAAGGTCTATTAGTCTGTCTTCATGATTATATTTTAACCAGACAAAATAGAAGAAATCTTAATTTAAAAAAAAATATATATATATATATGAAGAGGCATATTACTAAATTTGGGGCATTATTTTCCTTGGAACATTTGAAAATGGCAGTTTATAAACTATTGACAGTCAGAAATAAAACAGTCAGAAACTATCTCCTCAGAAAATGCACAATAATTAACAGAATAATTATTGTAACTCCTAAAGAGTGATTAATTTTCCTGACATAATATTTTTAACATATTCAAAACTAAAATAAAATGAAAGAAAAATTCATATTTCTTGACATGGTTTCTTTGTGAGAATTTTCTGCCATCATATTCTATAAAGAAAAGGTATAAATACGATGAAATAAGTTGTCAGCTTACTTTGCCAAAGTTGTGTATAAACTGTGTATAAATTTTCACATTATGTTTGTAATAATATTGCGGGTATAAGGTATTTGTATAGGATATGAATAAAATATATTCTTGGATGTATTCCAGGGAATATATTTTGTAGACCAGTTTAAAACTCTCTAAGCATCTCACAACCAGTGACAACTTCACGGACCCACAACTTGGAATGTACTTAAGGTACCAGCAGACGTATCTGTTTCATATGAGCAGTCAACACTGTATCTCACATGAGACTCATATGAGACTCATACGAGATTGCAGACTATCAAACACCTTTCCTATCACTTACCCTCCAGAAACCCTTACAACAACTTAGCATAAATGGCTTTTTTCCAGATACCAGTCAGTTCTTTTCATTATGCATTCTTCTTCTATAAAGATACATTTGCTCACAAAAGTTCCTAGCAAAGATTCCACAGATGGAACAACTGGGGGAAAGAGAACCCACAAGACACTAGCCGAGGGGAGTGTACAGCTCTCCCAGAGGGCTGCCTGTTACCTTGGAATTGTTCCAGCCAGCCCATCAGTCCAGTGATGGGGCAGGAACTGAGCTGTGGGACCACAGGCTGGGGCACGTGCAGCTGCAACTTCTCACTCCTGCCAGGAAGAAAATGGAGTTACACTTTAGGAGCACAAAGAGTTCATCACAAAGATTACAGCACATCCCTCTGGAGATAATTCATTTAAATCCTCATAATTAGCATTCAGGGTCATGAATGTAACTCCCCAAACTAGGGAATGCAGCAAATGGCCATTTATTTTAGGAAAATTTTCAGAAGGCTATCCTATGTCCTAGCACCGCAATCCTAGCATCCAATTCAGATTAATCGAGACTGCATCTGGTTCCTCTCAGCCCATCACAGAGCTTTGAAAAATGGCTTGAAATTGGGGACATTTGAAGAAAGGCACTGTGACTTTTAATGCCCATCCATCACCACTCAAGTGCTCGGTGTCCATAACCACAGCCAGAGGTTGAGGAGCTTAGCTTGGCAGGGATCCTCTTCCCGAGGACTGACTTGCTCCAACTGCACCACAGTTTGCCTTTCCAAGTTCCCTGTGCTACACACAGAAACCTCACACCCTGATGATCCGCCTTGTGTCCACTTTCTCCCTGATTCCACAGGAGGTTTCTCTGAAATCCCTATTTCTTGCGCATAATCTTGTCCTGACCTTGGGCATATTCTCCCTGACTTTTCCCATTTCTAAAAACGAAAAGCAGGGAGGATAGTCGTGACCTCTGCATAGAATCCCTGCCCAGCTCCAATTTCGGGAAAACAACCAAGGGAGCTCTTCCTACCTTTAGAGAAATGACAGCATACATATATTATGAAAGCGGTTATGGTGTCATGATAGGCTTATACTCCCATTTCAGCATCAACTGACTCATCACAGGGGCAATTCCCAGAACTTGAAAAGAAAGGCCAACTTACCTTTTCAACATGATTTCAAAACGCTGTGAAGAGAAACAGAAGAGATCGAGTTTTAGCACACTTCACACAATTCACAGCGGAGTCTTAGTCTCTTATTATCAAGGGTGAGTGCATCCAAATTTCAGCCCATTATAACATGGAAGCAGTAAGGGGAGGTGTGTTGTAGAGATTTCCAAATTTCTCACTATTCTTAGGTCCAGCTACTGGCACATATATCCTCAAAGGAGCTTCTGTGGTTCAGCAAGTGAATGTATATTAGGAGAATTTAAGAGGAATTATTCTCCAAGATTGCTTTTGCCTACTTTCCACAATCCCTAGTTATCCTTGTATTTTACAAAAGGGTCCTTGGTCATTAGCATTCCCCAGACATGTAAACGCATATCCCAACATCAAAGAGCATCATTCCCAACACATGGTGGAAGCAGAGAGATGATGCATATTAATCAGGCAGCACCATTCCTCAGTCCTTACCTGGATCATCTGCATGTCTGGTTTATGGCACAAATCCTTGAGTTCCTCATATAATCCTCTTAAGAGATTCCCCATGAGGTCCATGTTGTATTGACTTTCTTGGAGTTGTTGAAAAATCTCTTTGCTCTCCTCGTCTAGTCTCTGCAAATAACGTTTCTCCTCCTGGTCAAGGAGGCGACATACCTTCCAATAGTCAGAAACGACCGTCTTCTTCCACAGAGTCACATAATCCTAGATTGACAATGAATAAATTAAGTCATATAATCAGGTATATATCATCCAATGCAGTTATCTACTATTTGTATTCTGGTACTTAGAAGTTTGGTACATTCCTTTTGAGCAGAAATTTGGGGACTCCTCCTATTTTTAAAATTCAACTCATGTTTTATTTGATTGCACCTGATGTCAAACACTTGATTACAACCACTTTGCCTCAAATATCTACATTTTCTTAATAGGTACAGGTGATTTAATCACTGTGATCTAGGGTATAAAAAGAATTCTAGCTATTCAATATATTTAGTTTGTCTTATTTCAGATAAAATCTAGACTGACCCTATGCTTTTAGGAAATATTATCAAATATATTATTATTAAATCTTTTACCTTGGTGTTTTGATTTTAGAAAGAAATCCTAACAAAGGGAAGTACTTCATTGTACATGATTAGACAAAAGCCTTTGCTCTTGGAGCCACTCAGAGCAGACTCTAAATGTGATTTTTAATTCACAATTTTCTTGAATAATCCCTACATGTCCCAAGCTAGTGCTGAATGAAACCAGTTTCCTGCTTACCTCCCAATTCCTGATTTTGCTGGTTTCTCTGCGGAGATTTCTTTCATTTTGCTGTGTCTTTACCCACAGACACCTCATTTGCTTCAGAAGTTTTTGCTGCAAAAGAACCAACAATGTGTGTATCAGAGAAGCTGTTACTGAAAATTGCATACACCAACAGATGAAGGTCTGGGAATATCTCATCAATGATCATTAGAGAAGGCAAGGGGCCAACTTACTTTACTGTTAAGCCCAATTGTCTAATACGCAGGACTTTAAATTTTTTTTTTTTTTTTTTTTTTTTTTTTTTTTTTTTTTTGCTTTTTAGGGCTGCATGTGTTGCATATTGAAGTTCCCAGGCTAGGGGTCCAATTGGAGCTGCAGCTGCTGGCCTACCCCAGAGCAAAAGCAACTTGGGATCCAAGCCCCATCTGCCACCCGCACAACAGCTCAGAGCAAAACCAGATACTTTACCTGCTGAGCATGGCCAGGGATGTCACCTGAGACCTCGGAGATACCAGTACATTTCCTTACCAAGGAGCAACAAGTCACTAAAATGAACAGTTCGGTCCATATTGGTCTTACACTGACTCACCACAATTCCAAACATGATCAATTTCATCATCACCATCAACTCAACTTGTAAGATTTTAAAATGTAAAAACCTAAGTACTTAAGATTGAAAACAGATTGAAAACAGGAGTTCCCACAGTGGCTGAGAGGTAAGGAATCCAACTGGTATCTATGAGGACACAGATTCAATCCCTGGCCCAGCCCAGTGGGTTAAGGATTTGGCATTGCCGTGAGCTGTGGTGTAGGTTCTGGATGTGGCTCAGATCTGGTATGGCTGTGGCTGTGGCATAGAGCTACAGCTGAAGCTCCAATTCCCCCCTAGCCTGGGAATTTAAATATGCTGCGTGGGAGCAGCTCGAAAAAGTAAAAGAAAAGCAAAAGACTGAGACCATTTTGTATGCAATACTTTTCTAGGTCTTGGCATATAGTCCAGGTGAATATATAATGATTTATATTCTACACGAATGAAGACTAATTATCTTCACTTCCTTTTGCACTCTTTCCCACATAAAGAGTCCCCCAGATTCAAACGTTCCCCTCAGCCATTGCTTACCCGGTATTCTTCAGCTGTCCACTCAATGGAGCAGTGAAGGTGAGCCACATGCTCCTTTGTCTTAGAGCAGGGTAAACAAAGCACATCCTTGGTGACCTCACAGTAGAAGTTCTTGGGTTTCATGTGTGTCTCACAGGTCTGTTCTTCAGGGCTTGGCAAGTCATAGGGTCCCGTTCGCCTGGCTAGGAATACTCGTGTCATCAAAACGATGTTGGTTTTCAAGTTCATTTGATGGGATTTTTCTTTGCACACAGGGCAGCGAGGAGGGTGTTGGGCTTCCTCCTCCCAGCTGAGACAGAGACAAGGCATACAGAAGCTGTGCCCACAGCCTAGAGTGACTGGGTCTATGAAATATTTATCACAGAGAGAACAGGTGAATTCATTCTGGAAGCTTTTGGAACCCATGATTCTGAAGGAAGAAAAGAAAGAGAACATGATGTTGCCATGCGTCCTGAAGAAGTGTCTTTTCAAACCCAGTAAAAATATCAAGAGGCACGAGACTTATTTGCCTCCACTCATACTGGTAAGCTCATGTATAGGGCAGGACAGGCAAAGTATTGCATACAACAGAGAGAGGAGGCTGAGTGCTAGAATCCTCATGATATTCAGAGGGCATATTGATGTGACCAACACAGCGTCTCCATCAGGGTTCCAGCTCTCTAGTACCATCCCAATTCCCCTGCTGCCAAGAGTGTGGGTCACAGTTCACCTAAACACCCCCCCCCACCCGATCACTCTGCCATTGCATTGATCAGTTATGTGGCCATTTGATTTTATTTGGCCAATCATGTTTGAAAAGATTATTCTTAGGCAGATTTTTTTTTCAAAATCTTCTTCCATCAGTAATAGAATTATGAGCAGAGTCCACTCTTTTATGTTAATGTGGACAGTGTTTTATGAGGATGAGTGGGGCTGTCACTGTTTGCCTACAAAGCGCCCTCTTCTAGAGTCCAAAGCATACAACTGGAGGGTAGCAGAGAAGTGAAGGAGCTGGGTTTTTGACAATGCCATCCACGTGATAAGTTAACCGACTCTAAGACTGACAGTCAATCAATGGAAGAGGAAATCAAGGAAATAGAAAATTCACTTCACAAACTAATAATATATTCAGGGCAGAATCATCAAGATGGATGTGAAGACCCTTTGGAAAAAATCAGATTAGCCCAAAGATTACCTGTGAATAATTTCCTCACTTTGTTACCATCTGTCATGTTAAACACTTATTTAAATTAAATAAGACATACTTTCAGTATCTTGCATTGTGACTAAATATTTTGTTTATTGATAGGATTACTATTATTTTCCCTTGTCTATGAGAACTAGAATGGGAATGGCTACATTATTTCGAAGGCTGAAAATTTATTTTTGTTCCAAAGTAGCCAGATAATGAACTGCGTAATCCATCAATTTAAAAAGCAGCCTTAAAAAAAATACCTTTTGACAAATGAATAGCAATGACGTGATGGTGCACAGATACATTTAAAATTTAAATTTTTTGAGAGAAGAAAAGCTACTTAACTTTATTGTCCCATATTACCATTAAAATTTCACTTTTAGGTTAACATTGCAGAAATCAGTTGTACCTTGATCAGTGCTCACCTTTGGGTGGGTTGATAAAATGTTTCCCTCTTGTTCAGAAGTAATTCTGTGAAATTCAGTTCAAGGCTTTCTTGGGCTCAACTCCTGGCAGCAGAAACTTTCCAAAGTCTCCACAGCCCAGCCAACTCCAAACACTGGGGCTCTGGGCTCTGGAGAAAAGGGGACTGAGCTCCTGGAGGGTTTATATACACTCGAAAGACCACTCCCACTTCCTCCAAGTGATTGTGTTATCAAACTCTGAAAAGGTATAGGTGCCCATGATTGGATTTTTGCAGAGTTAAACACATCAAGTCGAGGACTGAAGTAAAACCTTTTGACACTTGCTTAACCCAATCACCACAATCCAATCTCTGGTAAAATGTCACACCTTGATGTCACACAGTGTAGTCCATGAAGTTTTTTTTTGATTACTTAATGAATTTTATTACATTTATAGGTATACAAAAATCATCACAACCAAATTTTACAGCATTTCTATCCCAAACCTCAGTGCATCCTCCGACCCCGCAACTTGACTCGTTTTGGAAACCATAAGTTTTTCAAAGTCTGTGAGTCAATATCTGTTCTGCAAAGAAGTTCATTGTGTCCCAAAAAGAAACTCAAAATGGATTAAAGACCTAGATATAAGACCAGACACTATAAACCTCTTAGAGGAAAATATAGGCCAAACACTCTACGACATAGATGACAGCAACATCTCAGATCCACTTCTTAGAGCAATGACAATAAAAATAAAAAGAAACAAATGGGACTTAATTAAAATTAAAAGTTTCTGCACAGCAAAGGAAACCCTAAACAAAAAGACAACCCACAGAATGGGAGAAAGTCTTTGCAAGTGAATCGACAGACAAGGGGTTAATCTCCAACATTTATAAACACCTTCTGCAGTTCCATACCCAAAAAACAAACAGCCCCATCCAAAAATGGGCAGAAGATCTAAACAGACAGTTCTCCAAAGAAGACATGCAGATGGCCAAAATACACATGAAAAGATGTTCAACAGCACTCATTCTTAGAGAAAGGCACATCAAAACCACGATGAGGTACCACCTTACCCCAGCCAGAATGGCCATCATCCAAAAGTCTACAAACAAGAAGTGCTGGAGAGGGTGTGGAGAAAAAGGAACCCTAGTTCACTGTTGGTGGGATTGTACATTGGTGCAACCACTGTGCAAAACAGTATGGAGATGCCTCAGACAACTAAACATAGAACTACCATTTGATCCAGCAATCCCACTCCTGGGCATCTATTCAGAGAAAACCATAACTCACAAAGACACATGTATTCCGATGTTCATTGCAGCACTGTTTGCAACAGCCAAGACATGGAAACAACCCAAATGTCCATCGACAGAGGAGTGGCTCAAGAACATGTTGTACATATACACAATGGAATATTACTCAGCCATTAAAAGGAATGAAATACCGGCATTCTTAGCAACATGGATGGACCTAGAAATTATCATGTTAAGTGAAGTCAGCCATACAATGAGACACCAATACCAAATGTTTTCACTGACATGTGGAATCTGAAAAAAGGACAGACTGAACTTCTTTGCAGAACAGATGCTGACTCACAGACTTTGAAAAACTTATGGTCTTATGGAGGGATGCACTGGGGTTGTGGGATGGAAATCCTGTGAAACGATTTTGATGATCATTGTACAACTATAAATGTAATAAATTCATTGAGTAATAAAACAAAACAAAACAAAAATAAAATAGCATTTTAGAATCTAAAAAAAAAAAAGTTGCCAGTTACTTTAGTTCCCTCTCCTTTTTAGCCCCTCTCATTTCAGTCCACAAATCAGAATCCACCATAATGTGATTCAACCCCTGGGCTAGGAACTTCCATATGCCACACCTGATGCCCTAAATAAATAAATAAATAATTTTCTTCATGCATTTTGTTACAAATAATTATTGCTTATTATATTCATATTTGCCGTAAGTATACATACTGATGTTATGTATGTCATATATATAAATTATTTTGTTTAAAGTTATTTACCAAAGTCTGAGTCCAAATTACAGATTTTATTTTTACATAAACTAGTAATTTGATAATAGTCATAAAATAGTGAAGGTAAGTAAAATTCTAGTACATGAAATTCCACCTTATATGATATATTTGTTTATTTAAACTACATTTAGTTGCTTAGTTGCACTTTTTTTTCCCCAATTTTTAGGGCTGCACCCGCGTCATATGGAAGTTCCCAGGCTATGGTCAAATTGGAGCTACAGCTGCCGCCCTACACCATAGCCACAGCAACGCCTCTGTGACCTACACCACAACTTGCAGCAATGCCGGATCCTTAACCCGCTGAGGCCAGGGATCAACCCGCATCCTCATGGATCCTAGTCAAGTTCGGGTTCGTTACCTGCTGAGCCACAAAGGTAACACCCTTAGTTGCACTTTTTAAAATGAGAAATATATACCATGCAGATGTATCATTTATTCCAAAATTTTAATGTTGTGCCTAGTCAGAGAAACAATGGATAGAGACTCCTGGAGCTATTTAAAATTTTTAAAGTAAGAAAACACAATTTAAAATTGTGATGTCATTGCTTGAAGAATAAAAAAATCATGTCGTGAAATCCTCACTTTAGTTAAAACGTACTTTCAAAGAACTTTTGTCCAGTCAAACTTCTTGCATTTACCTTAAAAGAAATGTATATTCTTTTAGGGTGTCAGCCCCCAAGAACTGTCTTCTCCCTGCTGTAAACCCAATCAGCCATTTTCACACCTTTCTGAGTAACCTCATCAATTGTCCATTTCCCATTGAAGACGGAATCCAATCTCCAGAAGGAGGTGTGGCTTCGGTAAGTCTTGGCCTTTAAATAGCACCTTTGTCCAGAGGTGCTGGCTTTTCCAGGGTAGACGGAGGGGATTTGCAGCTTCCAGGCTTCGAGAGTTCCTGTGCACCCTGACATCCACAGACTTCCAGGACGTGCAGCCTTCCAGAGGTAAGACCCCCTCACAGTAGACTCTGCTGAGGAAGGCATTGACCATAAATACCTTCATGGCTAATTTTCCGATTTCTCTCATCCAAATGCTTTCCACTTACCTGTTGGCATACTTAGTTCTTATCCAAGTTTAATAAAATGACATCAGGGAATTCCCGTCGTGTAGTGCACAGTGGTAAACAAATCTGACTAGGAACCATGAGGTTACAAGTTCCATCCCTGGCCTCGCTCAGTGGGTTAAGGATCCGGCGTTGCAGTGAGCTGTGGTGTAGGTTGCAGACGTGGCTCGGATCCCGTGTTGCTGTGGCTCTGGTGTAGGCTGGTGGCTACAGCTCTGATTAGACCGCTGGCTGGGAACTTCCATGTGCTGTGGAGCGGCCCTAGAAAAGGGAAAAAGACAAAAAAAATAAAAAATAAGATGACATCAATATTTAAAATATCTGTAGCTAGAATAATTGTGATATGTTGGTATTTGCAGTATTCACATTAGTCATTTTTTTACTTCATTACCTTAGGATATTAGATGTTTTTAGTCTTAGAAGAGTTTTCCCCAATTATTTTTAGTAATGGAACACATAATACCCCTAAATTATTCAACAGAATGCATACACGTCATGGTCTTTATACAGATCAATGTAAGAGTTAAATGTGTGGAATCAATTAGAATAAGTTGTTGTAAGGTCTTATTTGCTACCTGTTAAAGTCTTCCATCTGCAGTCTAGATTTGAAAAAATGCTCAGAATAAACCCAATCAATTGGTAAGGACTGCAAGAAGTAGCATTGGGAGTTCCCATTGTGGCGCAGTGGTTAGAATCCGACTAGGAACCATGAGGTTGCGGGTTCGATCCATGGCCTTGCTCAGTGGGTTAAGGATCTGGCGTTGCCGTGAGCTGTGGTGTAGGTCACAGCCGCGGTTCAGATCCCGTGTTGCTGTGACTGTCTCATAGGCCCCCGGCTACAGCTCCAATTAGACCCTTAGCCTGGGAACCTCCGTATTCCGTGGGGCAAAAAGACCAAAAAAATAAATAATAAATAAATACAAAGAAATAGCATTGATCCCACGGGGAAATATCAGAAACAAAGGGGGTGTGATCATGTGTCCATTAAATGCGTCTCTGGATACTCTAGCGTAGAAAGGAAATTCCCATATTTATCCTAATGGATTAATTTCTCCTGATTATCACTGCAGCTTGAACACTCACCACTTCAAAATGTGAAGTGTTCAAAAGGCCTAAATTTAATCCGGGAAAAAGATTTTCCTATATTAGAAATAACATAATTTTTTTTACCATTTTTCTTAAGAGGAAGAGTTTAAATTGGAATCCAAAACTCACCATTTATAATTTTAGGACTCCATAGTTGAAGTCAACACTGACTAAACAACTTAAATTATACATGAAAAAATTTATCTCTCTTTAAAAAGTGTTATCTGTCAGTGGGGAGGGCAGGATGCATAGAGACAATTAGCATAGAGAAAGTGTGGGCAAATATACCTTCCAGTCAGGGACTCATGGAGGAGGAGAAGCAGGAGAGAAGAAAGACACACACCCACAGGGAGACTGAGATTCTGTATGTGCTTCTATACCAATCAGCCAATAAACATCCAATAAACATAATCTGGAATCATCTTATATTTTACCTTCTGTGCTAATATTAAATTTTCCAAAGATGGTATGATTGAGAATATGGTTTGTTTGAAATAAAAAAGATTCCAAGGACACACTTACCTTATTTTATCATTTGTATCCTAGGATGAACCCAATCTGCCTATATTCTCCATTTACAGTTTTGCACTGGGGATAAGCAAATGGGTAAATTAGAGAGTTCAAGCTTTGTCCAAAGGGTCTTTTTTTCTAACCAGGGTAGAAGCATGACTTTTTGCTTACTGTCTGTCTTTCTCTTTAATTTTCAGAAACATGGATTCAGAAGGATTCATGCACACCTTCCAGGATGAACTCAAATGCTCCATCTGCATGAACTACTTCATAGACCCCGTCACCACAGACTGTGGGCACAGCTTTTGCCGTCCCTGCCTGTACCTCTGCTGGGAGGAAGAACAAGCCCCAAAGAGCTGCCCTGAGTGCAGGGCAGTGTCAGAGAAACCAGATTTCAAAACCAATATTGTACTCAAGAGGCTGGCTTCCCTTGCCAGACAGGCCAGAGCTTCCCACAGCAGCAGATCTGAGGAGCAGCTCTGTGGGACACACAGAGAAGCGAAGGGGCTCTTCTGTGAAGCTGACAAGACCCTGCTGTGTGGCCCCTGCTCTGAAGGCCCAGAACATGCTGCTCACAGCCACAGTCCCATCCAGTGGGCTGCTGAGGAACGCCGGGTAGGTGATGCTTCCGGGGCAGCTTGGAATCTGGGCTCCTACATCAGACCAAAGTTGATGCGAATGACAATGCAGTTGAAGTGAGTAGAGATGGTGGGGCTGGTGGTTGTTCAATGCAGAGCCCAAGACATCAGGGGAGCTTTTCAACACTCTGACCAGCTGCCCAAATACGTGCAGTTGCTGCATCCTGGGACATGTGGCAGCACCAGGAATACAGGCCGCTCGCTGGTGGAAGCTTGACGATCTCTTAGTCAGGTTGTAGAAAAGGTGGAGTCCAAACTTTTAGGAAATGGACTCCACTATCTGTAAGTTCCCACAGTTCTCTAGTACATGTCTTATCATTTCTGATACCCTTAATAGTAGAATCAAATTCAATGAATGTGGGAAAATATGACTACTTCATTCTAACGCGAGATGACCGGTTTCTCAACAACTACCGTTATCATAAATGAGAGGATGGAATTTACGGTATTAACCCTCCATGTCACTTAAAGCTCATGGGTATTTTGCAGGAGATGCTTCTAAAGAGAATGGACTCCTTATGGAAAATGACCCAAGAAATGCAAAACAATCGGAATCAGGAAACGAAGAAAATCCGGTCATTGGAGGTAAGAAAGAGCATGTTGTATTTTCTGTATGGAGATGGATACAATTCTAGCTTGACTTTTAGCGAAATTCAAGTTTCTACGTAAAGGGTAGTGGTCTTTTCCCTGGAAAATTAGCAGTTGCAAATGACCTATCGGTAATCATAAATATGCAAGCCAGTCCGAGCTAGTTCAAAGAATGCTAGAATATGGGGAAACCAGGCCATGAAAAGTATTACTAGCCCAAATTTCGAAGGTTTGGACAAACCTCTTCAGACACGGAGTATAAGTCTCCATTGCACGAAGTGTGGCTGTGAAGGAGAGAGAGAGGAGGGACAGAGTAGGGCCTAGAGGAGAAATCGAGAATTTTTCTAAAACTATATAATGTGGGTTTTACCTCATTTTTAAACTATTTAGAAAGTTCAAGCAAGAACCAAGAGGAAACAAGATTCATGTAAGAGATGAAATAATTGGTGGGGTAAGAACTACGAAAAAGTCCTTGGGGAGAGAGTCTGGGAGCCCTCAGAGGGCTGGATTCCAACAGGGGAAGAGACTAGAAACATAGAGAAAGGGTGGACAGGAAGGACCTTAAAATACACTTAAAAGACACTTTGAGGTGTGAGGCAGAAGGTTTATCCGGAACTTTCTGGGTGACTTCAAGGATATAATATTGGAAGTTGTCTGTTGAGAGTGAGGATAGGTAATTCTTGGAATCCACCGTCTCTGCAGGACTATGTGACCTTAAGGAAGGTGATGATTAAACTTCAATACCAGAGGATGCACCTGTTTCTCCGGGAGGAGGAGCAATTCCATCTGGAGGCGCTGGAGAAAGAGGCGAAGGAGACTGGCCGAGACCTCAAGGAGAGTGTTTTCAGAATGACTCAGCAGAAAGAAACCCTGAAAGAAATGTACAGCATGCTGACTGAGCTGTGCCGCAGTCCTGACACGGAGCTGCTCCAGGTGAGAAGGGGGTTCCATCCTCGGAGAAGGAAGTATTTCTCTGGGCAGTGTTGCCCTGCCACTGAAATGTCACCCGCATGTACCCTTACTCTCAGATAAGGGATGATGCTCCTTGAATCCCATCAGGGCATGTGTCCAGTCGCTTAGTTCCTGACACGCTGGTAATTGTTGGGAGTTTTTTGCCCTTTTCCTCATTGACGTACGACAAAAGTATTTCAGTGTGATCAGGGATAGTATCCCCACGGATGATCCAATGGCAGCAAAATTCTGTGAACAGGGGAAAGTTAATACTGTTGTAGTAATTTTCAAAATACAGACTTCGAATCCATTGTCATGCTCTGTTATCCTACGCTTCCTGAAGACATTGAGGTGTTGCCTGTTTTCTAGGCAAGATTTTTAGAATTGATAATACATTTTAATGCACACTATAATCAGTTTTCTATGGTTCTTTTATTTGATTTTTTGTCTTTATTATTTTAACGGCTACATCTGTGGCATACCTGTGACATATGGAAGTTCCTGGGCCAGGGTTCAAATTGCAGCTGCAGCTGTGGTCTAAGCCACAGCCATAGCAATACCAGATCTGAGCCGCATCTATAACCTATTCTGCAGCTTTATGCAATGCTGGCTGGATCCTTAACCCACTGCGACAGACCAGGGAGGAACCCACATCTTTACCACCACCATATTGGGTTCCTAACCTGTTGAGCCACCATGGAAACTCCTCTGATTTGCTCTGATCATCATAAGTAGTGCAATTGCTCTTTAGGAACAAAGAGGGCATTGGAAACTCCCCTGTTGTTGCGTCATTACATCCACTCTTCCTGACCTCCTTCCCTCCTTCCCGCACCCCGAGGAAGCCAGTTATGTTCTGGTGTGGGTCCTGCTATTAAGATAGCCTCTGACTTTCTAAAATTAGGTTGTGATGATGGTTATACAGTGACAAATATAGTAAAATTCATTGAATTAAAAAATAAGGAGTTCCCATCGTGGCACAGTGGTTAACGAATCCAACTAGGAACCAGGAGGTTTCCGGTTCCATCCCTGCCCTTGCTTAGTGGGTTAAGGATCTGGCGTTGCCGTGAGCTGTGGTGTAGGTCACTGACGGGGCTCGGATCCCACGTTGCTGTGGCTCTGGCTCTGGCGTAGGCCGGTGGCTATAGCTCCAATTGGACCCCTAGCCTGGGGACCTCCATATGCCGCAGGAGCAGCCCTAGAAAAGGCAAGACAAAAAAATAAAAAATAAAAAAAGGGGCATGTATTTTTAAAAAAGATAGCCTCCGATGTTTCCTTAGAGGAGAATTAGAAAAAAAATAGCACGCACCTAAAGATGCAAAGAGACAGAACTCATGATTAACATGGTCTTCTTTTTCATTGCAGGACTTGGAAAATGTGCTGGAAATGTGAGTATTCACTAAGAATTTCTGATTTCTGAAAAGGTTGCTTTCTTTTGATAACGTGGATGCACAGTCATCACTCGGTACCTTGGGCAATTGGTCCAACCCCCCTCCCCCACAGCAAACTCGAGGAGGCCCACTCCCTTATACAAAATGGCACAATATTTGCTTGTCACTTGCAAGAATCCTCCTTTACCTCATCTCCAGACCACTGATTAACCACTAATATAATGTGAAATAAGTTATGTAACTAGTTCACTTGTGTGAGGGGTTTTCAAGTTTTCTTTTTTGGAATCGCCTAAAATGTTTTGTTTTATTTTATTGACAATTCACAGATGCAGTCCATGCCTGAACCTGTATGGGTGCCACCCGAAGATATGGGTGACCAACTATACCTGTTTTGAGCTAGTAATATCATCTTCGTAGATATTTTCTATTGTATTCTAGAATCCCCAAGGCCTTCTATTCCTTGATCTCCAAGGTCCTTTCTCACTTGGCCAAATTCAAACACTACTTGAAAGCCAGCTCACATTCTGGCCTTTGTGCCACCCACTCACTGCATCCTTTCTTACTGAAAGGGATTTTTCGGAGCTCTCACAAAGGAAGCACATACCTGAGGGAGTCAGAAGGTGCAAAAGGCAGGATAGAGGCAGAGTCCCTAAGAATGGGAAGAGGACCTGTGATTTTGTTGTAGTGGTAGCAGCAAGTGACTCAGCCTGTTCCATCATGACAAGCCCCCTTGCTGGCAGGACTGCAGAGGGAATGGCTCCCCAGTGCCCACTGGCAAGTTAGACCTTCAGGACCATGGCAGACAGGCTGGAACTGGAATCTTTTGCTGGGCTGAAGAGAGAAACCTGTCTGGCTCAGCGGAGTCTTCCTTTTAGACACTGATTGCATCATGGGTGACGGCTTGCTGACTCAAGTTCAAAAGTTTTGCCTGATTTTTCTGTTCTCTGTAAAATGCCTAGGATCTTTGCTTTACCCGAGATGGAAGAAAGGAGGCAAATGAATCTCAGTCATTCTAGAAAGGGAATAATGTCTAAGGGAAGTGGGGAATTTGAAATTTGGTATAATTCATATGTAGGGAAAAATATGTCAACTTGTTTTATGTCCCCAAGAGTATCGACTATGATACCTGCCCAAGGAACCCCAAATGGGAGAATTCTGATGAAACAGCTTGGATTAAAAACTGCTCATTTTGTAATGGTTGTGTGATTAGCCTTTGGTCCTGACGTCTAACGGATGTCCTTCTTTACAGGACTGAATTGGTACAGATGCAAAACCCTCAGCCAGTGAACCCAGAGCTCACCTGCTGGCCTGTTACTGGGATGCTGGAGATGCTGAACAACTTCAGAGGTGAGCGTCAGCCCTTTGGTGATCGGGTCAGTTCTTTGGTGGTTCTGGGGAAGGAGGCTTCTTTCATTGTAATTTTGTTTTTTCTGTCTTGAACAAGGCACATAGTTTTCCAAGGTTCCTATGTCTTTTCTGCCTGTTTATTCATATTAACAATAAATAAGTCTGGACTTTAGAGCAGATATTTAACTGCAAATGCAAAGCAGGATACATATTTTTAGTTACCTCTTACATTGGCTGAGCAAGAGAACCACCAGGTTGGTCAGGTCGTTATAAAGAGAGAGAATATTTAGTCCTCAGCCTAGCGATGACTTTGGATGTTCATTCAGTTTTATCTCGCTCTTGAAATGTTAAATGTGACACTGATGGCTTTTACTTTGTTCTTTATTACAATTTCATTCATCATGCAATGTACAAAGTATATTTATTATCTCTAAGACCACTAGCTTTTGATTTAAAAACGCCTAAAAATGCCTTGGGCAGAGTAATTAGATCAATCTGAAAACAATGGAGAGGCAAAGGATATGTGAGGAGATTTTGCCAGAATTTTCTTCTCAGAAGTTTCCAAAGTATTCATTGCTGGATGTCCATTAAATTTTTTACCTTTGAAAGTGTAATATGTAGAAACTATAGCCCGATCTATACCCATAATAGCAAAGTGCTCTCTCTATATTTGAAGGGATTGCAGACAAAAGAGACAAGAACTATTTTGTAAAGAAGAAAATTTCACGGGTGTCCTGAAATATACTAACGAGTAATGGACAGTCCAACAATTTCACACCATTCACATGTCTGAAGGACTTCCTTTTTCCATATAATCGGAGGCGTTGCTGTGTGCTGTAGAGATAGTGATACCTCTTGCTCTTCACCAAAGAGCCAGTCTGGACTCGCTGCTGTCTTTTCCTTTTTTACTTCCTTGGAGGAGAGAAAAAGGAAAGACTCACTGGGGGGAGAGCCCCTGCCTGCCTCTCAGCATGTGGGATCCCCTGCTGACCTGCTTGTCTCTTTCTGCAGTGGAGAACGTTCTGAGTCAGAAGATGAGCATTCACAGCGTGAGGCTCTCTGAGGATGAGGCGAGTGTGGTGTTTGAAGACGACCCCCAGGGCGCGTCCAGCGAGCCCCCGAGCGAGGAGAGATTTGTGGCCTGGGGGGCTCAGGCCTTCACCTCCGGGAGGCACTACTGGGAGGTGGATGTGACCCGGTCCTCCAACTGGATCCTGGGAGTCTGCAAAGACATCTGGACAAGCGACACTGACATCAGTGTGGATTCTGAGGATGCCTTTCTTCTGTTCTCTATGAAAGTCAATGATCAATATACTCTCTCCACCAACTCCCCACCCTTAATTCAGTATGTGCAAAGGCCCCTGGGTAGGGTTGGAGTGTTTCTGGATTATGACAATGGGACCGTGAGCTTCTATGATGTTTGCAAAGGCTCCCTCATATATAGTTTTCTTCCTTCCTCCTTCTCCTCCCCTCTGAGGCCTTTCCTTTGCCTTCGATCCCCAGGGAACTGTTGAGTTCTGTGACCATGTATTTGATGAACTTCCACATCTGAGGAACCTACTGTCCTGCACCCTCCTGTGGAGCAACCGGATGATACCTGACTGTCTCTGAGCGCATTGTCATTTAAGGGAACACAGTTATTGTACATTTATGCAATGGCATGGCCACATTGAATGTAAAAACTTGTTAATAAATTTTGTTTTAATAAAAATTATTCTTTATGGAGTACTTTGTAGAATATAATCAATGGCTTTTTTTAAATAATGGTTTTATTAAAAGTTACATACAATGAATTGCCCCCTCTTTCAACTATATAATTCAGTCTTTTTTAATCAATGTGTGGAAATTTGTGAAATCATCTAATAATTCCAGGACATATCCATCACCCTGGAAAGAAACCAAGGCCCATTACCTTCCTTCTTGCTCTCCCTCCCCATTCCCAAGTTCCTGTCTGACCATCTTTCAGTCTCTATTGACCTTTATATTTTATGCTTTATATAAACAGAATCACATCTATGTGTCTTTTTGTACCTGGTGCCCTTTTGCTGAACACAATGCTTTCAAGGTTCATCTACATTGTAAGCGATGTGTTTTAGTTGCATATCTGAACCAGATCGGGGTAGAAGAATGAAGTGGAATACATACCAGGTTAGTGGACTCTGAACCCTACTCATCAAGTACATCTCAACAAGTTTTTACAGGACATTTTCCATGACTCCATAGACCAGTACGGTTCCTCTAATTACCTACTCTCTGAGCATATACCAGCATCTCATCCTAATACTCAACAAAATTTCCTCAAATTAATGGATACTTTTACCACTTGACCAAGAATTCTAAGACAGCAGGGCCAGTATTTATTTCTCTCTCTCTCTCCCCTTTTTTTTTTTTTTTTTTTTTTTTTTTGCTTTTTAGGGCCGCACTTGCGGCATATGGAGGTTCTCAGGCTAGGGGGATCCAATCGGAGCTCAGCTGCCAGTCTACACCACAGTCACAGCAATGCTGGAGCCAAGCCGCGTCTGTGACCCACACCACAGCTCATGGCAACGCCGGATACTCAACCCAATGAGCGAGGCCAGAGATTGAAACCACAACCTCATTGTTCCCAGTCAGATTTGTTTCTGCTGTGCCATGATGGGAACTCCCAGCATTTATCTTAATTACTACTTTGTTTCCATTATCCAGTGCAGTATTTAGAACATAATATACAATAAATATAAAGTGAACCAATGAAGGAATACAAGAATCAAAGAATTACTACAAACAAATATTATTCTGGCATTGATATAGTTTTCTAATATGTACGTAATATAATAGACATAAAACACTAGAGGATAATGTCAGCGAAAGAGAAGAAGATGCACAGCCTAAGAAAATTCCATTACTTTGAGGTTTGCAGTAACTATTGCATAAATTACTACTAAGCATAAGGTAGAATAATACCCCTAGCAATGGAAAGGTGAAAACCAATTTGCATTTGAAAGAATAATTCAGATGATAGAAATACAGAATTCTATGATATAATGCAATATGTAAAAAATATTGTCATTACTCTGTAATGCTTATTATACACTGATCACCTGGAAGCAATTATTTCTTTAATAATGAATAATTCTAAATACTACTGCTGAGGCTTGCATGCGAAGTTCGAGCTCTTGTTGTTACCCTGTATGACTGGAACCTTGTAAGTTACCCCAAATCCTACAAATGCTGCTGCCAAACGGTCAACACCATTGGTCCAAAGATGGCAGTGTGAAATTACTGAAATAGACAGAGAGTAACCTCCTGCCCAAGAGCTGCCACACATTTAAAACAATCCAGTCACTGATGTGATGGGAAAATGTCGTCTTTTAAGACATTTCTGGAGAAATGTATAAACTTGAATGGTTAGAAACTTTTGATAATGTTCAAAAAATTTTCACTTTATGGTGCTGGGAAAACTGGACAACCACATGTAAATCAATGAAACTGGAACACACTCTCATTCCATACACAAAAATAAACTCAAAATGGCTTAAAAACTTAAACATAAGACAAGACACCTTCAAACTCTTAGAAGGGAACATAGGCAAAATATTCTTTGACTTCAACTGTACAAATGTTTTCACAGGTCAGTCTCCCAAGGGAACAGAAATAAAAGCAAAAATAAGCCAATGGGACCTAATCAAACTGACAAGCTTTTGCACAGCAAAGGAAACCATACACACACAAAAAGACAACCTATGGAATGGGAGAAAATAGTTTCAAATGATGCAACTGACAAGGGCTTAATCTCTAAAACATACAAACAACTTATATAACTCAACAGCAAAAAATCCAACAACCCAATTGAAAAATGGGCAAAAGACCTGAATAGACATTTCTCCAAAGAAGATATACAGATGGCCAACAAGCACATGAAAAAAATGCTCAACATCACTGATTATTAGAGAAATGCAAATCAAAACTACCATGAGGTACCATCTCACACCAGTCAGAATGGCCGTCATTAATAAATCCACAAATAACAAATGCTGGAGAGGGTGTGGAGAAAAGGGTACCCTCCTGAACTGTTGGTGGGAATGTAAACTAGTACAACCTCTATGGAAAACTCTATGGAGGTACCTCAGAAAACTAAATATAAGACTACCATATGACCCAGCAATCCCACTCTTGGGCATATACTAGGCCAAAATTTCCTTGAAAAAGACACATGCACACGTTTATTCACTGCAGCACCACTTACAATAGCCAAGACATGGAAACAACCTAAAGGTCCATTGACAGATGAATGGATTAAGAAGATGTGGTACATATACACAAAGGAATACTACTCAGCCATAAAAAAGAACAAAATAATGCCATTTGCAGCAGCATGGATGGAACTAGAGACTCTTATACTAAGTGAAGTCAGGAAGAGAAAGACAAATACCATATGATATCACATATCTGGAATCTAATATACAGCACAAATGAAACTTTCCATGGAAAAGAAACTCATGGACTTGGAGAATAGACTTGTGGTTGCCAAGGGGAAGGGGAGGCAATGGGATGGACTGAGCATCTGGGGTTAATAGCCGCAAACTATTGCCTTTGGAATGGGTAAGCAATGAGATTCTGCTGTCACACTGGGAACTATATCTAGTCACCTATAATCGAGCATTATGGAGGATAATGTAAGAAAAAGAAAATATATATGTATGCATGACTGGGACTCTTTGCTATACCGTAGAAAATTGACAGAACACTGTAAACCAGCTGTAATGGAAAAAATAAAAATCATTTAAAAACCTTTTTTTTTTTTTTTAACTTTAAAAGAATTAGTCCTAGAAGTTAAGGCACAGGTTAAAAGTCCTTACAAAAGAAATAAGGAAAAAAAAAAAACCCTCAAAACATCCTGACTTACTCAAGAAGTCCCTGACAACTTGCAACTACTTTTTAAAGGAGCTGTACCCTTGGAGTTCACGCTGTGGTGCAGTAAGTTAAGAAGCCCACTGCAGCAGCTTGGGTCACTGCAGAAGCATGTGTTCCATCCCTAGCCAGGAACTCTATTCAATACTCTGCAATAATCTACATGGGAAAGAATCTGAAAAAAGATGGGTATGGATATATATATTAACTGCATCACTTTTTTTGTATAGTAGAAATTAACGCAACATTGTAAACTCATTATATTTCAATAAAACTTTAAAAATTAAAAAATCCCTATATTCATGGATGGAATATGAAAGAAAAAATCAGAGTAAGAGGGAAAAGTAGAAAAAATGAAAGAAGAAGGGTAGAAAAATGAAATGGGGGGGGGCAGATGGGGCTCTGACTCCTGTGTCAAGGGCATGGGGCTCACATACACCTCCCTGGTGCCTCAGCTCTGACCCTGTTCTTTTGAATCTTCTTTCTTAATTAGCTGGGGGAGGCTTCCGCAGTGAGGGCCCGGTGGTGGCCCATGCCTCTGTCATGGTGGCTTCCACCTGAGTTCCCTAAGGCCAGTCCTGTGATGGACTCTCTACCCACAGGGCTAGCTAGACTCCTGAGGCCGCCCTGATCGGATGGAGCCCTGGCCTGGCGCTCTTTGCCTTCTGTGACCTTCCACCAGCACCTCCTTCTCTTCCTGCCTGCCCAGTCTTGGCACTTCTAGTCGGCTCTGCCCTCAGGTCACGCTCCCTGCAGTATGACCACCCATCCTGGGTGGAGCAGAGGGCTGTCCAGTCTTGGTGTTCTTTGCAAACAAATTGGGGCAAAAGTGGCAAAACGAAATAGGAGGTTTGCCCACACACCTAACAATGATGCCAAGGATATTCCCACTTCCCGAAGGGCCCCTTGCTCAGATCCCGGCAGGGTGGGGGGTAGGCCTTGGTGCAGGACTTGTGGTGGTGCAGCACCGGCTGGCCGCCATCACCGCAGAGGAAGCAGTCATCTCAGACTGCTGCTTCCCCTTGCTGGTCCTGAAGCACCTTCTGGTTTTCTTCTTGGTCTTTTTGCCCTTTTCCTCGGAGGAAAGTGATGCTGAGGTCCTTGGCCTGTCGCCAGAGAACCCACTGCCGTTGGAAGCAATCTGGCGCTTCATTTTCTGAATATTTGGGGGGCACATTTGAGGGAGGGCAAACTTCAGCCGGCCACCACCTGTTATTGCCAAGCTTCACCCAGATGATGTCCGGAAGTGCAGCTTCTTCCAGGCCCTACAGTCGTTGCGGAACCAGCTGCCATCCAGCATCTCCATGTTGAGGCAGTCGGGGTGGAGGGTGGCCAGGCAGAACTCAGGGCACAGCAGGCTTCCCACGTTGGAGCCCAGGAAGCACCAGCTCATGCTGACGGGGGCTTGGTGCCTCTTGTCCTTCCAAGCAGTGAAGCGGGCCTTGCAGATGCTCCTGCTGGACCCAATCACCGAGCCGCCCGCTGCCAGACACGCACTGCGGCTGCGGTAGGCGACCAGGCAGCAGACGCACCGCATCGTTTTACCTTTACATGGCCTCGCCTTCGCAGGGTTGGACGCGTGGCAGCTCACAAAGATGTGCGGGGTGGCGGGGGGTGAGGGGGCAGCGGAAGCCCCGGCTCTCAAACACCATCAGCAGGAACCTGCGCGCGCAGGCCTCGTGGTGGACCTTCCTGCGCTGCTACGCAAGGCAGCACCGACGTCCGTCTTACTCTCCTTGCACACCAAGCACGAGGGAGCCCCTGAAGCGCTCTCGCCGCAGGTGAGCCTCCGCTCTGGCCAGCGGGAGAGGCCCAGGCAGGGCAGGTGGAACACGCTGCAGCAGGGGCCCTGGCACAGCCCCAGGCTTCCCTTCTTCTCCACAACCTGACACCCCTGCTCCTTCTTGGCCCTGACTCCTCGCTCAGACCTTGTAGAGGACAAGGCCATCTCAGTGAGTTTTATTCGAATTCTAGTCCGGGGACTCCAAGGGCTTCTCTCCCGGACCGTCCATGACCTCGTTCTCAGTTAGCGATTCAGAAGGAGAGGAGGTTTTTGAAGCCGCCCTGGGGGCGCAGGGCCGGTGCTGGGGGCGTGCGGGGGTGGAGCCGCTTCTTCAGGGGTTTGCACACTTCGCGTGGACCGTTTGCGGCTGCCCGGCTCCTCAGCGAGGAGGCTGCCTCAGTGGCCTTGCCAGAGTGTGTGCGGCCCTCTGGTCGGTGACCTTATCTCTCTGCTGAAGACTGTGCCTGTCTGTCCTGAGTCTCTACCTGGGGATGTCCTCAAAGGAAATGTCTTCTGTAGGGTCCTGGGTCCTCTTCATGTGTGTATTTCCCCACCCCCCACCCCATTTAAGTTACCAGATTCTTCCTCCGACTGGAAGGAGGCCACAAGGCCAAACCTGGTGCTTTCTGCTTCTCTGTGAGCCCGTCCCACTGCATCCCCAGCAGCTCTTCAATCTCCTCGCTGGTGGTGTCCTGGTGCTTGGTGACAACCTGGTCCCTGTGCTTCTGATGGAAGACCAGGAACTGGGCTGCCTCCTGGCTCTCCCTGCTTTTTGGAGGGGAGGCCAGGGCCCCCGTGCTCCAGGGAGGAGCCCCCACTCCTTTCTAGGGGGGCAGCTTCTGCTGTTTTTTCTGGAGAGGTCCTTCCTGTCCCAGGGTCGCAGTCTGGGTTCTCAGCAGTGCTAGAAAGCTTGGCTGTCCACCTCCTCTTGACAGGAATGCCCTGCTCTCCTGGTGGATGTGGAGCCATCAGCAGCTTCTTCCGGGACTCCTGAGAAATCCATGGCAACGCCTGACTCCTTAGCCACGTGTGGTTTTAGACGGAGCTGGTCTCCCATGTAGAGGTGGGTGAACTTGGCTTTCTGCTTCTCTACCAACATGCTCACAGGTGCTTCTGCCTGAAAGATTGCCCATTTTCCCACTGGGCCCTCAGTTTCCCTCAATTAATTTTTTGTTTTGTTTTGACTTTTTAGGACAGCCCCCATAGCATACGCAGATTCCCCAGCTAGGAGTCAAATTGGAGCTGTAGCCTCCAGCCTATGTCACAGCCACAGCAACACCAGATTCGAACCACATCTGCAACCTACACCACAGCTCATGGCAACCCTGGATCCTTAAACCCACTGAGCAAGGCCAGTGTTCAAACCTACATCTTCATGGATGCTAATATGTGATACTTGCTTGCTCTCTTTTTCTGACCTTTCAGTTTGGTGTAGCGGGGCAGAAGTGGATCTGTGGAGACCATGCGTGGTCACTGGGGGTGACCAGACACCTTGCAGCACACCAGTTCCCCAACTTTGTACTTCAGCAGCTGGTCTTTGTCTCTGCTGCTCTTTGCACAGGAGTCTCTTCATCTGAGAGGCTGGAGATCCTGGGCACCAGGGCTGTTTCCACAAGGCCCTGCTCCAGGAAGGAGTCATATTTTATGCTTCTCTTTCTGTTCCTCCTTGCCTTATTTTCCGGTTTTGGTCCACTTTCTTCTGAGTGGGACACAGAGGCAGCACCATCGCCACCTATGGACGATTCATAGAAAGGTTTCACATTCACGTCTGTTTTGGTGATTTTCAGCTTAATTGGCAGAGAGCCATTGTTGACAGGGGTAGTGTTGGGTGGTGTTGGGTGGTGTTCCCAGCCCCTTCCTTTCCTGGGACTCAAAACGCCACCTGGATTCATGAGCACTAGGCTCTCTGTTGAAGACACAGGAGGTGAGATCTTTCAGCGTCTCATCTGGGATAAAGGGAAGCGTATTGTGGCCCTGAAACTTCTGCATGACCCCCTCTTGCAGACTGGCTGAAAGCTGAGCTTTGCTGAGAAACTTGGAGCACTTGTGACTCATGTCACAGTTGGAAGTCTTTCCATTTGCGTTGCCAGGGATTTCTGGTGCCTGCTTCATCATCATGCACTTTACAACCTTTGGAACAGAAAGAGGGCTTTTCTTGAAGCTAAATTCCATGCAGCCCAGACGCTCCTTTTCTTAGTTTTTCATCTTTTTCTGTTTTGTTTTTTTTTTTTTTTAAGGTCTACGCCCAAGGCATATGGAGGTTCCCAGGCTAGAGGGAGTCGAGTTGGAGCTATAGCTTCCAAACTACACCCCAGCCACAGCCACACAGTGTCTGAGCCTCCTCTGCAACCTTTACCACAGCTTGTGGCAACCGCTGGATCCTAACCCACCGAGTGAGGCCAGGGATGGAACCTGGGTCCTTATGGATACTAGTTATGTTCCTTAACCAGTGGATGCTGCCCTTCATAGATCACTGTCAGTATGGTGCATCCTGCGGAGGCAGCAGCGGTGGCTTTCCCGAGCTGCAGTTCTGCAGGCTGCCAAGGGAAGGGGGCCCTGGTGGAGCGTGAGGAAGGGGGGGGGGGCGGAGGTGGCGGGGAGGTCTGCCAGGCCAGGCTCTCCCCTTGCTGTGGGTCCTGCCCCCCCACACCCCACACCTCCCTAGCAGCCGCCTGACTGGGTAATTTTGAATGTGCAGGTGTCTTTGGCCAGGAGATTATTCTCCATCCATTCTAGGACTTCATAACTGTCATCTTTGGACCGGTGGTGTTAGCCGCTGGGGCAGCACCATTTCTAGGATTTGAGGCCAATTACAAGGTCCCAGTTATGCAAGCTGCGCAACATGAGATCAAACTTCTTCACACTCAAGACTCAGGAGGTGAATAATTTCTGGACGTTCTGTAGTGTGTGTGTTCTATGTTTCTGCAGTGAAAGGGAAGAAAAGTGCTTTCTGCTATGCCATGAATGAGATAATTGCCCCTCACCAGTTATACGTCAAGTCTATAACTTAATTTACCCTTAAACTAAAATAAAAAGTGCCTGAACTTCTAGCTTGAAATTTATGTTTGGTTTTCAGATGCATCATCTAAACTTCTCAAAACCCCTGTCATCTCTCCAGCCTGCCTTCCACCCAGGGCTTAGCATAAAGGGAACAGTACAGGAAAAATAAGTTATTTGATGATGCAATCTAGGATAAGAGAAATGGCCCAGAGAAGTGGAATAAAATGATCAAAATGAAAAGAAAAATTGGGGGAGTTCCCATCGTGGCTCAGTGAAAATGAATCTGGCTCGTAACTATGAGGATGCTGGTTAGCTCCCTGGCCTTTCTCAGTGGGTTAAAATCCTGCATTGAGGCGAGTTCTGGTATAGGTGGCAGATGGTTCCTAACCCGTGTTGCTATGGCCGTGGCATAGGCTGGCAGCTATAGCTCAGATTAGACCCCTAGCCTGGGAACTTCTATATGCTGCAGGTGGGGCCCTAAAAAAGCAAAAATAAATAAATAAATGAATAAAAATAAAAAGAAAGAAAAAGAATTGGGAGTTTCCTCGTGGCACAATGGGTTAAGGATCCAGCATTGTCACTACAGTGGCTCTGGTCACGGCTGTGGCATAGGTTTGTTTAATTTCTGTCCAGGGAACTTCTGCATGCCATGTGGAAAGAAAGGAAGGAAGGAGAGGGAGGGAGTGAGGGAAGGAGGAAAGAAGAAAGGAAGAGAGAGAAAGAGAGAGGGAGAGCGGAAGGATGGAAGGAAGGAGGGAGGAAAGAGAAATGGCCAAAAGCAAAGGACTTTCACTCCAGGGTGCTCCGAATGGCTTCCTTTGAGCTGCAGGCCCGAAGGTACAGCGGAGGTCCTGATTGCATCATGTAAAAACAGCACAAAATACATCCAGATCTTGAGTTTTGTGAGTTGGAGATTCTAAGTTGAACTTGAGGAAATTATGGTCTTATGTTTTACGTTCTTCTGGACATGTCATGAGAATGAATATTTTCTTGTGCAACATTGTGCTTCTGCTTTCAAATAAACAGAGTATAATGGACATTTTATTTTTTGGCTGCTGCCAAGGCACGTGGAAGTCCCCAGACCAGAGATAGAATCCAAACCACAGCTGCCACCTAAGCTGCAGCTGCAGCAATGCAAGCTCCTTAATGTACTGTCCTGGGCCAGGAGTTGAACTGGCACCTTCTCAGCAACCTGAGCAGCGGCAGTCAGACTCTCAACCCACTGAGAAACAGCGGGAACTACAAAAGTGCTTTTTTGGGGCCACCCTTAGGGAATTTGGAACTTTCTGGGCCAAGGATCAAACCCGTGCCACAGCAGTGGCAACGCCTCATCGCCTCATTATTTCACCACTACGCCACCAAACTCCTTTTGTTTACTAAGCTGAGGTCTATACCACTTCACTCGTCTACCCAGTGATGTTCAAATACACAAGTAAAACTCTTTGCTTAAAATGTAGATGTACCTTATGGTGTGTAACTTTTATTTCACTAAGCTCTTATATAAAAAAGAAAATCCATTGATTACATACTAGGAAATGTGCCTTCATAAAAATTTTATTAATAGATAATTCAATTAACAAATGTATACATTCAACAAGGTCGTGCCACTTTATAAACATACAATAGCTATATCCCCTTAAAAGACAATGTTCGCAGAGACAGGTATCATCCTTTGGCCTCAGATGAGGGTTCAAGACAGTAGGTTCCTTAGATGCAGAAGTTCATCAAATACATGGCCACAGAACTCAACAGTTCCCTGGGGATCGAAGGCAAAGGAAAGGCCTCAGAGGGGAGGAGAAGGAGGAAGGAAGAAAACTATATATGAGGGAGCCTTTGCAAACATCATAGAAGCTCACGGTCCCATTGTCATAATCCAGAAACACTCCAACCCTACCCAGGGGCCTTTGCACGTACTGAATTAAGGGCGGGGAGTTGGTGGAGAGAGTATATTGATCATTGACTTTCATAGAAAACAGAAGAAAGGCATCCTCAGAATCCACACTGATGTCGGTGTCGCTTGTCCAGATGTCTTTGCAGACTCCCAGGATCCAGTTGGAGGACCGGGTCACATCCACCTCCCAGTAGTGCCTCCCGGAGGTGAAGGCCTGAGCCCCCCAGGCCACAAATCTCTCCTCGCTCGGGGGCTCGCTGGACGCGCCCTGGGGGTCGTCTTCAAACACCACACTCGCCTCATCCTCAGAGAGCCTCACGCTGTGAATGCTCATCTTCTGACTCAGAACGTTCTCCGCTGCGGAAAGAGACAAGCAGGTCAGCAGGCGATCCCACATGCTGAGAGGCAGGCAGGGGCTCTCCCCCCAGTGAGTCTTTCCTTTTTCTCTCCTCCAAGGAAGTAAAAAAGGAAAAGACAGCAGCGAGTCCAGACTGGCTCTTCGGTGAAGAGCAAGAGGTATCACTATCTCTACAGCACACAGCAACGCCTCAGATTATATGGAAAAAGGAAGTCCTTCAGACATGTGAATGGTGTGAAATTGTTGGACTGTCCATTACTCGTTAGTATATTTCAGGACACCCGTGAAATTTTCTTCTTTACAAAATTGTTCTTGTCTCTTTTGTCTGCAATCCCTTCGAATATAGAGAGAGCACTTTGCTATTATGGGTATAGATCGGGCTATAGTTTCTACATATTACACTTTCAAAGGTAAAAAATTTAATGGACATCCAGCAATGAATAAATAGTTTGGAAACTTCTGAGAAGAAAATTCTTGCAAAATCTCCTCACATATCCTTTGCCTCTCCATTGTTTTCAGATTGATCTAATTACTCTGCCCAAGGCATTTTTAGTCGTTTTTAAATCAAAAGCTAGTGGTCTTAGAGATAATAAATATACTTTGTACATTGCGTGATGAATGAAATTGTAATAAAGAACAAAGTAAAAGCCATCAGTGTCACATTTAACATTTCAAGAGCGAGATAAAACTGAAGGAACATCCAAAGTCATCGCTAGGCTGAGGACTAAATATTCTCTCTCTTTATAACCACCTGACCAACCTGGTGGTTCTCTTGCTCAGCCAATGTAAGAGGTAACTAAAAATATGTATCCTGCTTTGCATTTGCAGTTAAATATCTGCTATAAAGTCCAGACTTATTTATTGTTAATATGAATAAACAGGCAGAAAAGACATAGGAACCTTGGAAAACTATGTGCCTTGTTCAAGACAGAAAAAACAAAATTACAATGAAAGAAGCCTCCTTCCCCAGAACCACCAAAGAACTGACCCGATCACCAAAGGGCTGACGCTCACCTCTGAAGTTGTTCAGCATCTCCAGCATCCCAGTAACAGGCCAGCAGGTGAGCTCTGGGTTCACTGGCTGAGGGTTTTGCATCTGTACCAATTCAGTCCTGTAAAGAAGGACATCCGTTAGACGTCAGGACCAAAGGCTAATCACACAACCATTACAAAATGAGCAGTTTTTAATCCAAGCTGTTTCATCAGAATTCTCCCATTTGGGGTTCCTTGGGCAGGTATCATAGTCGATACTCTTGGGGACATAAAGCAAGTTGACATATTTTTCCCTACATATGAATTATACCAAATTTCAAATTCCCCATTTCCCTTAGACATTATTCCCTTTCTAGAATGACTGAGATTCATTTGCCTCCTTTCTTCCATCTCGGGTAAAGCAAAGATCCTAGGCATTTTACAGAGAACAGAAAAATCAGGCAAAACTTTTGAACTTGAGTCAGCAAGCCGTCACCCATGATGCAATCAGTGTCTAAAAGGAAGACTCCGCTGAGCCAGACAGGTTTCTCTCTTCAGCCCAGCAAAAGATTCCAGTTCCAGCCTGTCTGCCATGGTCCTGAAGGTCTAACTTGCCAGTGGGCACTGGGGAGCCATTCCCTCTGCGGTCCTGCCAGCAAGGGGGCTGAGTCACTTGCTGCTACCACTACAACAAAATCACAGGTCCTCTTCCCATTCTTAGGGACTCTGCCTCTATCCTGCCTTTTGCACCTTCTGACTCCCTCAGGTATGTGCTTCCTTTGTGAGAGCTCCGAAAAATCCCTTTCAGTAAGAAAGGATGCAGTGAGTGGGTGGCACAAAGGCCAGAATGTGAGCTGGCTTTCAAGTAGTGTTTGAATTTGGCCAAGTGAGAAAGGACCTTGGAGAGCAAGGAATAGAAGGCCTTGGGGATTCTAAAATACAATAGAAAATATCTACGAAGATGATATTAATAGCTCAAAACAGGTAGAGTTGGTCACCCATATCTTCGGGTGGCACCCATACAGGTTCAGGCATGGACTGCATCTGTGAATTGTCAATAAAATAAAACAAAACATTTTAGGCGATTCCAAAAAAGAAAACTTGAAAACCCCTCACACAAGTGACCTAGTTACATAACTTATTTCACATTATATTAGTGGTTAATCAGTGGTCTGGAGATGAAGTAAAGGAGGATTCTTGCAAGTGACAAGCAAATATTGTGCCATTTTGTATAAGGGAGTGGGCCTCCTAGAGTTTGCTGTGGGGGCGGGGGGTTGGACCAATTGCCCAAGGTACCGAGTGATGACTGTGCATCCATGTTATCAAAGGAAAGCAACCTTTTCAGAAATCAGAAATTCTTAGTGAATACTCACATTTCCAGCACATTTTCCAAGTCCTGCAATGAAAAAAAAGACCATGTTAACCATGAGTTCTGTCTCTTTGCATCTTTAGGTGCTTGCTATTTTTTTTTTTCTAATTCTCCTCTAAGGAAACATGGGAGGCTATCTTTTTAAAAAATACATGCCCCTTTATTTATTTTTTATTTTTTTGTCTTGCCTTTTCTAGGGCTGCTCCTGCGGCATATGGAGGTTCCCAGGCTAGGGGTCCAATTGGAGCTGTAGCCACCGGCCTACGCCAGAGCCACAGCAACGTGGGATCCGAGCCCCGTCAGTGACCTACACCACAGCTCACGGCAACGCCAGATCCTTAACCCACTAAGCAAGGGCAGGGATGGAACCTGAAACCTCCTGGTTCCTAGTTGGATTCGTTAACCACTGTGCCACGATGGGAACTCCTTATTTTTTAATTCAATGAATTTTACTATATTTGTCACTGTATAACCATCGTCACAACCTAATTTTAGAAAGTCAGAGGCTATCTTAATAGCAGGACCCACACCAGAACATAACTGGCTTCCTCGGGGTGCGGGAAGGAGGGAAGGAGGTCAGGAAGAGTGGATGTAATGACGCAACAACAGGGGAGTTTCCAACGCCCTCATTACCCAGTCTTGTTCCTAAAGAGCAATTGCACTACTTATGATGATCAGAGCAAATCAGAGGAGTTTCCATGGTGGCTCAACAGGTTAGGAACCCAATATGGTGGTGGTAAAGATGTGGGTTCCTCGCTGGTCTGTCGCAGTGGGTTAAGGATCCAGCCAGCATTGCATAAAGCTGCAGAATAGGTTATAGATGCGGCTCAGATCTGGTATTGCTATGGCTGTGGCTTAGACCACAGCTGCAGCTGCAATTTGAACCCTGGCCCAGGAACTTCCATATGCCACAGGTATACCACAGATATAGCCGTTAAAATAATAAAGACAAAAAAGCAAATAAAAGAACCATAGAAAACTGATTATAGTTTGCATTAAAATGTATCATCAATTCTAAAAATCTTACCTAGAAAACAGGCAACAGCTCAATGTCTTCAGGAAGCGTAGGATAACAGAGCATGACAATGGATTCGAAGTCTGTATTTTGAAAATTACTACGACAATATTAACTTTCCCCTGTTCACAGAATTTTGCTGCCATTGGATCATCCGTGGGGATACTATCCCTGATCACACTGAAATACTTTTGTCGTACGTCAATGAGGAAAAGGGCAAAAAACTCCCAACGATTACCAGGGTGTCAGGAACTAAGCGACTGGACACATGCCCTGATGGGAATCAAGGAGCATCATCCCTTGTCTGAGAGTAAGGGTACATGCGGGTGACATTGCAATGGCAGGGCAACACTGCCCAGAGAAATACTTCCTTCCCCGAGGATGGAACCCCCTTCTCACCTGGAGCAGCTCCGTGTCAGGACTGCGGCACAGCTCAGTCAGCATGCTGTACATTTCTTTCAGGGTTTCTTTCTGCTGAGTCATTCTGAAAACACTCCTTGAGGTCTCGGCCAGTCTCCTTCGCCTCTTTCTCCAGCGCCTCCAGATGGAATTGCTCCTCCTCCCGGAGAAACAGGTGCATCCTCTGGTATTGAAGTTTAATCATCACCTTCCTTAAGGTCACATAGTCCTGCAGAGACGGTGGATTCCAAGAATTACCTATCCTCACTCTCAACAGACAACTTCCAATGTTATTTCCTTGAAGTCACCCAGAAAGTTCCGGATAAACGTTCTGCCTCACACCTCAAAGTGTCTTGCGTATTTTAAGGTCCTTCCTGTCCACCCTTTCTCTATGTTTCTAGTCTCTTCCCCTGTTGGAACCCAGCCCTCTGAGGGCTCCCAGACTCTCTCCCCAAGGACTTTTTCGTAGTTCTTACCCCACCAATTATTTCATCTCTTACATGAATCTTGTTTCCTCTTGGTTCTTGCTTGAACTTTCTAAATAGTTTAAAAATGAGGTAAAACCCACATTATATAGTTTTAGAAAAATTCTCGATTTCTCCTCTAGGCCCTACTCTGTCCCTCCTCTCTCTCTCCTTCACAGCCACACTTCGTGCAATGGAGACTTATACTCCGTGTCTGAAGAGGTTTGTCCAAACCTTCGAAATTTGGGCTAGTAATACTTTTCATGGCCTGGTTTCCCCATATTCTAGCATTCTTTGAACTAGCTCGGACTGGCTTGTATATTTATGATTACCGATAGGTCATTTGCAACTGCTAATTTTCCAGGGAAAAGACCACTACCCTTTACGTAGAAACTTGAATTTCGCTAAAAGTCAAGCTAGAATTGTATCCATCTCCATACAGAAAATACAACATGCTCATTCTTACCTCCAATGACCGGATTTTCTTCGTTTCCTGATTCCGATTGTTTTGCATTTCTTGGGTCATTTTCCATAAGGAGTCCATTCTCTTTAGAAGCATCTCCTGCAAAATACCCATGAGCTTTAAGTGACATGGAGGGTTAATACTGTAAATTCCATCCTCTCATTTATGATAATGGTAGTTGTTGAGAAACCAGTCATCTCGCGTTAGAATGAAGTAGTCATATTTTCCCACATTCATTGAATTTGATTCTACTATTAAGGGTATCAGAAATGATAAGACATGTACTAGAGAACTGTGGGAACTTACAGATAGTGGAGTCCATTTCCTAAAAGTTGGGACTCAGCCTTTTCTACAACCTGACTAAGAAATTGTCAAGCTTCCACCAGCGAGCGGCCTGTATTCCTGGTGCTGCCACATGTCCCAGGATGCAGCAACTGCACGTATTTGGGCAGCTGGTCAGAGTGTTGAAAAGCTCCCCTGATGTCTTGGGCTCTGCATTGAACAACCACCAGCCCCACCATCTCTACTCACTTCAACTGCATTGTCATTCGCATCAACTTTGGTCTGATGTAGGAGCCCATAGATTCCAAGTTGCCCCGGAAGCATCACCTACCCGGCGTTCCTCAGCAGCCCACTGGATGGGACTGTGGCTGTGAGCAGCATGTTCTGGGCCTTCAGAGCAGGGGCCACACAGCAGGGTCTTGTCAGCTTCACAGAAGAGCCCCTTCGCTTCTCTGTGTGTCCCACAGAGCTGCTCCTCAGAGCTGCTGCTGTGGGAAGCTCTGGCCTGTCTGGCAAGGGAAGCCAGCCTCTTGAGTACAATATTGGTTTTGAAATCTGGTTTCTCTGACACTGCCCTGCACTCAGGGCAGCTCTTTGGGGCTTGTTCTTCCTCCCAGCAGAGGTACAGGCAGGGACGGCAAAAGCTGTGCCCACAGTCTGTGGTGACGGGGTCTATGAAGTAGTTCATGCAGATGGAGCATTTGAGTTCATCCTGGAAGGTGTGCATGAATCCTTCTGAATCCATGTTTCTGAAAATTAAAGAGAAAGACAGACAGTAAGCAAAAAGTCATGCTTCTACCCTGGTTAGAAAAAAAGACCCTTTGGACAAAGCTTGAACTCTCTAATTTACCTATTTGCTTATCCCCAGTGCAAAACTGTAAATGGAGAATATAGGCAGATTGGGTTCATCCTAGGATACAAATGATAAAATAAGGTAAGTGTGTCCTTGGAATCTTTTTTATTTCAAATGAATCGCATTCTCAAGCATACTTAAATTACTTGAAAAGCTTAAAAATTAGGGCAGAGGGTAAAAGACGGGATGATTCCGGAGTTCTGCGCATTAGCTGATGGACACAGAAGCACAGAGAGAATCTCAGTCTCTCGCTCTTTCTTCTCCCCCTTCCTCCTCCTCCACCTTCTCATCCTAATCCTTCTCGTCCTCCTCCTTGTCCTTCTACCGTGATCTCCTGACTGAAACACACACTTGCACTGCCTCTATGCTAATGGTCTCTTTGCCTCCCACCTGACACAGTTTTTTAAAGACAAATCAAAATGTTCACATATAATTTAAATTTGTTTAATTAGTGTTGGCGTCAACACTGACTTGGAGTCCTAAAACTATACACAGTTGAGTTTTGCTTCCAACTTAAATCGCAAAAACTCTTCCTCTCCACAAGAAGGTAAAACATTGTTATTTCTAACACAGGAAAACATTTTTCCCCAGACTGAATTCAGATCACTAAGCGCACTTCACATCTTGAACGGGTGAGCTTCAAGCAACGACCATAATCAGTAAAAATTAATTGACTGTTTTTTAAACGACCAAAAACGCTAGGATGAACATGGGGTGTTCCTCCCTACACTAGAGCTTCCAGAGATGTAGTTAATGGGCGTTAACCATGGAGATATGTACGGTCAATGCCTTCCTCAGCAGAGTCTACTGTGAGGGGGTCTTACCTCTGGAAGGCTGCACGTCCTGGAAGTCTGTGGATGTCAGGGTGCACAAGAACTCTCGAAGCCTGGAAGCTGCAAATCCCCTCCGTCTACCCTGGAAAAGCCAGCACCTCTGGACAAAGGTGCTATTTAAAGGCCAAGACTTACCGAAGCCACACCTCCTTCTGGAGATTGGATTCCGTCTTCAATGGGAAATGGACAATTGATGGGGTTACTCAGAAAGGTGTGAAAATGGCTGATTGGGTTTACAGCAGGGAGAAGACAGTTCTTGGGGGCTGACACCCTAAAAGAAGATACATTTCTTTTAAGGTAAATGCAAGAAGTTTGACTGGACAAAAGTTCTTTGAAAGTACATTTTAACTAAAGCGGTGATTTCATGATATGATTTTTTTTCAAGCAATGACGTCCCAGTTTTTAAAATGTGTTTTCTTACTCTACTTTTATTGCTTTTTAAATTTATTTATTTTACTTTTTTTTCTCTTTTGTCTTTTTAGGGTCTCACCCGAGGCATATGGAAGTTCCCAGGCTAGGGGTCCAATCGGAGCTGTAGCCGCCGGTCTACACTACAGCAAAGCAGGATCTGAGCCTCGCCTGCCACCTACACCACAGCTCACCGCCACGCTGGATCCTTAAGCCTAAGAAAGGCCAGGGATCAAACCCCGTGTTTCCTAGTCAGATTCCTTTCTGCTGCGCCACGATGGCAACCTCTTACTCTACTTTTAAAACTTGTAATAGTTCCTGGAGTCTCTAGACATTGTTTATCTGATTATGCCCCAAAATAAATCATTCATTGGAATAAATGATGCATCAGCAGAGTATACTTTTCTCATTTTAAAAAATCCAACTGGGGAGTTCCCGTCGTGGTGCAGTGGTTAACAAAGGTTCGATCCCTGGCCTTGTTCAGTGGGTTAAGGATCCGGCATTGCCGTGAGCTGTGATGAAGTTTGCAGACGCGGCTCATATCCCCTGTTGCTGTGGCTGTGGTGTAGGCCAGTGGCTACAGCTCCGATTTGCCCCCTAGCCTGGGGACCTCCATAGGCCGAGGGAGCGGCCCAAGAAAAGGCAAAAAGACAAAACAAAACAAAACAAAAATCCAACTAGGAGTTCCCGGGGCTCAATGGTTAACCAAACTGACTAGGAACCATGAGGTTGTGGGTTTGATCCAAGGCCGCGCTCAGTGGGTTAAGGATCCGACGTTGTCATGAGCTGTGGTGTAGGTTGCAGACGCTGCTCGGATCCCGCGTTGCTGTGGCTCTGGTGTAGGTCGGAGGCTGTAGCTCCCATTCAACCCCTAGCCTGGGAACCTCCATATGCCCAGGGAGCAGCCCAAGAAATGGCAAGACAAAAAAAAAAAAAAAAAGAAAGTCCAGCTAAGCACCTGAATGTAGTTTAAATAAATATTTGGTGGAATTTAATGTGCTAGAATTTTACTTACCTTCAATGTTTTATGACTATTATCAAATTAATAGTTTATGTAAAAGTAAAACCTATGTTTTGGACTCATACTTTGGTGAGTAACTTTAAACAGATTAATTCATATGTGTGTAACATAAATACATATAATTATATCAAAATATGAATATAATGTGGTAACTACTTACACTATAATCATGTGAATAATTGTTTTTAACAAAATGCATGAAGTAATTGCTTTTTTTTTTTTTTTAGGGCTGCAGATGCAGCATATGTAAGTTCCCAGGCTAGGGGTTGAATCAGCGCTATAGCTGCCAGCCTACACCACAGCCATAGCGATGCTGGATCTTTAACCCACTAAGCGAGGCCAGGGATTGAGCACACATCCTCATGGATACTAGATGGGTTCGTTTCTGCTGAGCCATGATAGGAACTCTGAAAATAGGATTTTTTTTTTTTTTTTTTTTTTTTTTGTCTTTCTAGAGCTGCACCCGCTGCACATGGAGGTTCCCGGGCTAAGGGTCCAATCAGAGCCGTAGCCGCCAGCCTACACCACAGCCACAGCAAGGCCAGACCCGAGCCCTCTCTGTGACCTTCACCACAGCCGGATCCTTAACCCACTAAGCAAGGCCAGGGAGCCAGCCTGCATCCTCATGGGCATCTCATGGATACTAGTCGGGTTCATTAACTGCTGAGCGACAACAGGGACTCCAGATTTTTATTGATGTATAATTGACACATAACATTATATAAGACTCAGGTATACAACATAATGTTTATTTGTATATATTAAGAAAGACACCACAGTTTAGTTAACATTCATCAAACTATGTAGTTACAAATTCCTTTCCTTCTGACGATAACTTTTTTTTTTTTTTTTTTTTGTCTTGTTGCTATTTCTTGGGCCGATCCCGCGGCATATGGAGGTTCCCAGGCTAGGAGTTGAATCAGAGCTGTAGCCACTGGCCTACGCCTGAGCCACGGCAACGCGGGATCCGAGCCACCTCTGCAACCTACACCACAGCTCATGGCAACGCCGGGTCCTTAACCCACTGAGCAAGGGCAGGGACCGAACCCGCAACCTCATGGTTCCTAGTCGGATTCGTTAACCACTGCGCCACGACGGGAACTCCCTGATGATAACTTTTAAGACCTACTCTCTTAACACTGTTCAAATATGCAACCAAACATTGTTAACTATAATCGCAGTCCTGTACACTGTAGAATATTATTTTAAACATAATACAGGTGCCATATTACCTGTATTTTGCTGACACCTATCACAGTCTAACAAATCTTCCATGCTTACATGTACATTGTTTCACTAAGTTATCTAATGTGGGGGAATTTGGGTCCAATTTTTATAAATAGATAGAAATAATCTAGGAATTTCCATTGTGGCTCAGCAGGACACGGACATGACATAGTGACTGTGAGGATGCAGGTTTTGATCCCTGGCCTTTCTCAGTGAATTAAGGATCTGGCATTGCCACCAAATGTGGTATGGGTTCCAGATGTGGCTCAGATATGGTGTGGCTGTGGCTGTGGCACAGGCTGGCAGCTGCAGCTCTATTGGACCCCAGCCCGGAAATGTCTATATGCCTTCAAGTGCAGTCCTAGAAAGAAAAAAAAAAATCGAGTCTCACTAGAAATTTGAAAAGTGAAAATAGGAGTTCCCCCTTGTGAGTCAGCAGGTATCCTTGAGGATGCAGGTTCAATCCCTGGCCTTGCTCAGGGGGTTAAACGATCCTGCATTGCCAGTAGCTATGGTGAAGTTCACAGGCGCGGCTTGGATCCGGAGTTACCGTGGCTGTGGCATAGGCCTTGGCTACAGCTCCGATTCAGTCCCTGGCCTGGAAACTTCCACATGCTGGTGCAGCATCCCCCACCCCCCAAAAAAGCAAAAGTATAAGTCAAGTCACCTTTTAAGATTTATCAAAATGAAAAAAAAAGCATAAAAAACAGTATATACAAAAAGATTGGATATAGTTAGAAAAAGAATGTGTGTGTGTACACACACACACACACACACACACGTATATATATATGTGATTGGGTTAAGACACTGGGAGCAGAAGTTGACACAACAACGTAAATCAACTATATTTTAATTTTAGAAAACGGCTAAAAAAATCCCCAGCATATCTTAGAAAGACGTAAATTAGTTGGTCTTTTATTTTGTGAATAGGATTGTAAGTTAATGTCTCATTTGACTAGAAATTATACTTCAAGTAATGTCTCCTAAAGATGCTAAGGAAAAGAAATAGTATACATATTATTTAGGTATGTGTATATATGTCTATGAGGACTTTTCCTGAAATTTAATTTTATAAAATTGAAAATACCAAAAACATGAACCAGAGTTGTCTACGTTGGGGAATCCCCCTCTGGGCCCTTTCCCATGAGTGGCTCTTCACTTCTTTCTCTATGTACATGCTTTTGATCTTAGTATAAAGGGAATATTTATGTCATTTCTTTAATTAATTTACTTAGCTCTATTTAAAGTGGTTTTAGCATTGGAGAACAATGGAGGAGAAATTTCAGTGAGTTCCCATATGACTCTGGATCCCCACTTTCTCCTACCCTCAACCACCCCAGGTGCTCCTGTTATTAACAGCATGCATGACTCTGGTACTTTGGTTATAACTGATGGACCAATATTGATACATGTTTCACAATAAAGTCCAGCAGTTCCCTTTGTGGCTCAGTGGGTAAAAGACCCAGCACTGCCACAAGCTGCTGCATGGGTCATAGGTGCAACTCGGATCCCATGTCGTCCTGGCTGTGGCATAGGCCAGCAGCTGCAGCTCTGATTCCACCCCTGGCCCAGGAACTTCCATAAGTCACAGGTGAGGCTGTAAAAAGAAAATAAATTAAGTTCACCTTGGAGTTCCTGGCGTGGCTCAGTGGTTAATGAATCCAACTAGGAACCATGAGGTTGAGGGTTCAATCCCTGGCCTTGCTCAGTGGGTTAAGGATCCAGCATTGCCATGAGCTATGGTGTAGGTCGAAGACGTGCCTCAGATCCTGCATTGCTGAGGCTGTGGTGTAGGCCAGCAGCTACAGCTCCGATTAGACCCCTAGCCTGGGAACCTCCATATGCCATGGGGGCAGCCCTAGAAAAGACAAAAAGACAAAAAAAAAAATTAAGTCCACCTTAGGGTTCATTCTATGGGTTTTCATAAGTACTGAAAAGAAGTGGTTAGAGGACACGCTTCTGCCTTTTCTCCCAACTGTAGCAGAAAATCATTTAGTTTTTCACTGTTGAGTATGATGCTAGCTGCAGGGTTTTTGTAAATACTCTTTAACAAGCAGATGAAGCTCTCCTCTTTTCCTAGTTTGTTGAGTTTTTCTTTCTTTTTTTTCTTTTTCTTTTCTTTCTTTTTTTTTTTTTTTTTTTTGTCTTTTTGCCTTTTCTAGGGCCGCACCCATGGCATATGGAGGTTCCTGGACTAGGCGTCTAATCAGAGCTATAGCCGCCGGCCTACGCCAGAGCCACAGCAACACAGGATCAGAGCCATGTCTTCGGCCTACACCACAGGGCACGGCAATGACAGATCCTTAACCCACTGAGCGAGGCCAGGGATCGAACCTGCAACCTCATCGTTCCCAGTCAGATTAGTCAACCACTGAGCCACGACAGGAACTCCTTTTTAACTTTTTTATGGCTGCACCTGTGGCATGTGGATGTTCCTGGGCCGGGGGGTAGAATCAGAGCTGCAGCTGGGACCTACGTCACAGCCACAGCAACACCAGATACAAGCCACATCTGTGACCTATGCAGCAGGTTACTGCAATGCTGGATCCCAATCCCAGGATCCCAGAAAGGCCAGGGATCAAACCACTGAACCCACTTCCTCAGAGGGAGAGGGTCACTGAGCCACGAGGGGAACTCATGATTAATTTAATTTTAACATTTTGATGGATATACGAGTATTATTTAAAAATTGGAACTTTTCTGTTTCAATCATTGGACAGGAGGAGAGAAAGGCCTGTCATATAGAATGCACTATTGACCCTAACACTCCCAGTGACATCTGGCAGGGATTCTCTTTCTGGAAAGAGATTCACACACTGGCAGGGTCAGCAACCAGGACAGGGAATAGGGTTGAATCCATATGCCCTATTGAGCTAAGTTAAATAACTGTTCCTATCTCAGCTGGCGCTCTTGCACCCACTGCGTGGGAGACAGTGGAATTATTCATGTTCTAGATGTTTCTACTGGACTGTGTGTGTCGGTTACAGTTTATAAAATGAGGAAAGCATCACAGAATCTAGCTTTGACTCATGGTCACTGGGAGCTTCTGAAAATGGGACGGGTCAAGCTGTCAACTGAAGTAAATAAATACACTTCTCATATATTAAAAAAAAATCAGGAGTTCCCGTCGTGGCGCAGTGGTTAACGAATCCGACTAGGAACCATGAGGTTGTGGGTTCAGTCCCTGCCCTTGCTCAGTGGGTTAACGATCCGGCGTTGCCATGAGCTGTGGTGTAGATTGCAGACGCGGCTCGGATCCCGCGTTGCTGTGGCTCTGGCCTAGGCCGGTGGCTACAGCTCTGATTCAACCCCTAGCCTGGGAACCTCCATATGCCGCGGGAGCGGCCCAAGAAATAGCAACAACAACAACAAAAAAGACAAAAAACAAAACAAAACAAAAAAAATCAAGGTGAACTGAAAGGAGACGTTCATACATTGTTTTCTCTTAGTCTCTGATTTTGAGCTTTGACTATGATGTGCCTGTTTTTCCATCTTGGTTGGAAACAAAATACAGATGAACTTTTATCTCTTCATTTTCTCACCTTTGGATAAATTTGAAAAACACAGAGTAATATCATCTAAAGGGGAATTACCTCATGAAAATATATGGACTTCCATCTTTATATTTTTTAAAGCTTTTTCTGGGAATTCCAGTGAAACAATATTCTGTCAAGGAAATTTGGCAAATTAAGAGCAAGCAAAGGAGTTCCCGATGTGGCTTGGTGGTTAACAAATCCAACTAGGAACCATGAGGTTGCAGGTTCGATCCCTGGCCTTTCTCAGTGGGTTAAGGATCCTGTGTTTCTGTGAGCTGTGGTGTGGGTCGCAGAAGCGGCTCGGATCCCAAGTTGCTGTGGCTCTGTCGTAGGCTGGCGGCTAGAGCTCCCTTTGGACCCCTAGCCTGGGAACCTCCATATACCACGAGTTTGGCAGAAAAGACAAAAAACAAAAAACAAAAAAAAAATCAATATTTTTTGGCAGAAAAGACAAAAACAAAAAACAAAAAAAAATCAATATTTCCATTGTGCATATATACTGAATAATCGAATGAGAGTGTATGAGATAATACGCAGGGCACGAGGAAAAGGGACAGATCTTAGAGAAGACCCAGCAACAGCTATTGTGTGTGTAGCTGTAGATGAAAAGGAGCAAATCAATTGTATGCTTCTAAAAAGAAAACAAAAAACTCTCGGAGGGAAGAATTTCATGGCGAACTCATTGAAAAGTACAAAATTTCAGAGAATTTTTGTTTGGACAAGGTTGAAAAGATCCTTAAAAGAGAAGAAGGCTGTCTCTCTCTCAGAGCAGTAAGTCATATTATTGTGCAGTTTGGGAGAACTGTGTTGAAACTGGAACATGAATGAGTCCTCTTTCTTATAGAAGTATCAAGAAAGAAATGCATGCAGATTCAGACAGTTAACCAAATATACTGGGTGGTAAAAGTCACTGCAATTAGGACTGAAATATAGTTCCTTAAATGAAGATACGAAATTGTTATATTGGTATTCTTTTATTTTAAAAACAACATCTCCACTGATTACAAGTGTGGACTCAAGGTGTGACCTTTTTACCAAGAGATTGGATTATAGCGATTGGATTACGTAGGTGTCAAAAAGTTTCACTTCAATCCTCGACTTGATGTGTTCAACTCTGCAAAAATCCAATCATGGCCGCCTATACCTTTTCAGAGTTTGATAACACAATCACTTGGAGGAAGTGGGAGTGGTCTTTCGAGTGTACATAAACCCTCAATCAAAGGGCTCGGTCCATTCTTCTCCAGAGCCCAGAGCCCAGAGGACAGAGCCCAGAGCCCAGAGCCCCGAGCCCCTGTGTTTGGAGTTGGCTGGGCTGTGGAGACTTTAGAAAGTTCCTGCTGCCAGGAGTTGAGCTGGAGAAAGCTTTGGACGGAATTTCACAGAATTACTTCTGAACAGGAGTGGAACACTTTATTAACCTGTACCCAAAGGTGAGCACTGAATAGGGTAAAACTGATTTCTGCAATTTTCACTTTGAAGAAATTTTAGTGGTAATCTTGGACAATAAAGATAGGTTGTTTTTTTATCTCAAAAAATTTTATTTATAAATGTATCTGTGCACCACCACATCAATGCTATTTTTCAAAAGCTTCCTTAAAGATGATTTTTTAATTATTGGATTAAGCATTTGCTCAATATCTGGCTACCCTGGACAAAAAATATATTCTCAGCCTTAGAAATGTGTAGCCTTTCCCATTCTAGTTCTCATAGACAGGGAAAATAATAGTAATCCCATCAATAAACAAAATATTTAGTCACAATGCAAGATACTGAAAGTATGTCTTATTTAATTTAAATAAGTGTTTAACATGACAGATGGTAACAAAGTGAGGAAATTATTCACAGATAATCTTTGGGCTGATCCGGTTTTTTCCAAACGGTCTTCACATCCGTCTTGATGATTCTGCCCTGAATATATTATTAAATCTAATGTTTGTGAAGTGAATTTTCTATTTCCTTGATTTCCTCTTCCATTGATTGACTGTCAGTCTTAGAGTCGGTTAACTTATCACGTGGATGGCATTGTCAAAAACCCAGCTCCTTCACTTGTCTGCTACCCTCCAGTTGTATGCTTTGGACTCTAGAAGAGGGCGCTTTGTAGGCAAACAGTGACAGCCCCACTCATCCTCATAAAACACTGTCCACATTAACATAAAAGAGTGGACTCTGCTCATAATTCTATCACTGATGGAAGAAGATTTTGAAAAAAAAAATCCGCCTAAGAATAATCTTTTCAAACATGATTGGCCAAATAGAATCAAATGGCCACATAACCGATCAATGCAATGGCAGAGTGATCAGGTGGTGGGGGGGTGTTTAGGTGAACTGTGACCCACACTCTTGGCGGGGGGGGGGCATTGGGATGGTACTAGAGAGCTGGAACCCTGATGGAGACGCTGTGTTGGTCACATCAATATGCCCTCTGAATATCATGAGGATTCTAGCACTCAGCCTCCTCTCTCTGTTGTATGCAATACTTTGCCTGTCCTGCCCTATACATGAGCTTACCAGTATGAGTGGAGGCAAATAAGTCTCGTGCCTCTTGATATTTTTACTGGGTTTGAAAAGACACTTCTTCAGGACGCATGGCAACATCATGTTCTCTTTCTTTTCTTCCTTCAGAATCATGGGTTCCAAAAGCTTCCAGAATGAATTCACCTGTTCTCTCTGTGATAAATATTTCATAGACCCAGTCACTCTAGGCTGTGGGCACAGCTTCTGTATGCCTTGTCTCTGTCTCAGCTGGGAGGAGGAAGCCCAACACTCTCCTCGCTGCCCTGTGTGCAAAGAAAAATCCCATCAAATGAACTTGAAAACCAACATCGTTTTGATGACGCGAGTATTCCTAGCCAGATTAACAGGCCCCGATGACTTGCCAAGCCCTGAAGAACAGACCTGTGAGACACACATGAAACCCAAGAACTTCTACTGTGAGGTCACCAAGGATGTGCTTTGTTTACCCTGCTCTAAGACAAAGGAGCATGTGGCTCACCTTCACTGCTCCATTGGGTGGACAGCTGAAGAATACCGGGTAAGCAATGGCTGAGGGGAACGTTTGAATCTGGGGGACTCTTTATGTGGGAAAGAGTGCAAAAGAAAGTGAAGATAATTAGTCTTCATTCGTGTAGAATATAAATCATTATATATTCACCTGGACTATATGCCAAGACCTAGAAAAGTATTGCATACAAAATGGTCTCAGTCTTTTGCTTTTCTTTTACTTTTTCGAGCTGCTCCCACACGGCATATTTAAATTCCCAGGCTAGGGGGAATTGGAGCTTCAGCTGTAGCTCTATGCCACAGCCACAGCCATACCAGATCTGAGTCACATCCAGAACCTACACCACAGCTCACGGCAATGCCAAATCCTTAACCCACTGGGCTGGGCCAGGGATTGAATCTGTGTCCTCATAGATACCAGTTGGATTCCTTACCTCTCAGCCACTGTGGGAACTCCTGTTTTCAATCTGTTTTCAATCTTAAGTACTTAGGTTTTTACATTTTAAAATCTTTCAAGTTGAGTTGGTGGTGGTGATGAAATTGATCATGTTTGGAATTGTGGTGAGTCAGTGTAAGACCAATATGGACCGAACTGTTCATTTTAGTGACTTGTTGCTCCTTGGTAAGGAAATGTACTGGTACCCCCGAGGTCTCAGGTGACATCCCTGGCCATGCTCATCAGGTTAAGTATCTGGTTTTGCTCTGAGCTGTTGTGCGGGTGGCAGATGGGGCTTGGATCCCAAGTTGCTTTTGCTCTGGGGTAGGCCAGCAGCTGCAGCTCCAACTGGACCCCTAGCCTGGGAACTTCAATATGCAACACATGCAGCCCTAAAAAGCAAAGAAAAAAAAAGAAAAATTTTAAAGTCCTGCATATTAGACAATTGGGCTTAACAGTAAGTAAGTTGGCCCCTTGCCTTCTCTAGTGATCATTGATGAGATATTCCCAGACCTTCATCTGTTGGTGTATGCAATTTTCAGTAACAGCTTCTCTGATACACACATTGTTGGTTCTTTTGCAGCAGAAACTTCTGAAGCAAATGAGGTGTCTGTGGGTAAAGATACAGCAAAATGAAAGAAATCTCCGCAGAGAAACCAGCAAAATCAGGAATTGGGAGGTAAGCAGGAAACTGGTTTCATTCAGCACTAGCTTGGGACATGTAGGGATTATTCAAGAAAATCGTGAATTAAAAATCACATTTAGAGTCTGCTCTGAGTGGCTCCAAGAGCAAAGGCTTTTGTCTAATCATGTACAATGAAGTACTTCCCTTTGTTAGGATTTCTTTCTAAAATCAAAACACCAAGGTAAAAGATTTGATAATGTATTTGATCATTGGAATAGTTCCTCAAAGCAAGGTCAGACTGTAGGTGAAATCTTATATAAGACAAACTAAATAGATTGAATAACTAGAATTCTTTGTATGTTATAGATCTCAATTACAAAGTCACATGTACCTATTAAGAAAATGTAGATATTTGAGGCAAAGTGGTTGTAATCAAGTGTTTGACATCAGGTGCAATCAAATAAAACATGAGTTGAATTTTAAAAATAGGAGGAGTCCCCAAATTTCTGCTCAAAATGAATGTACCAAACTTCTAAATACCAGAATACAAATAGTAGATAACTGCATTGGATGATATATACCTGATTATATGACTTAATTTATTCATTGTCAATCTAGGATTATGTGACTCTACGGAAGACAACTATCATTGCTGAATATTGGAATATATGCCAGTTCATTGACCAGAAAGAGAAACGTTATTTGCAGAGACTAGACGAGGAGAGCAAAGAGATTTTTCAACAACTCCAAGAAAGTCAATACAACATGGACCTCATGGGGAATCTCTTAAGAGGATTATATGAGGAACTCAAGGATTTGTGCCATAAACCAGACATGCAGATGATCCAGGTAAGGACTGAGGAATGGTGCTGCCTGATTAATATGCATCATCTCTCTGCTTCCACCATGTGTTGGGAATGATGCCCTCTGATGCTGGGATATGATATGTACATGTCTGGGGAATGCTAATGACCAAGGACCCTTTTGTAAAATACAAGGATAACTAGGGATTGTGGAAAGTAGGCAAAAGCAATCTTGGAGAATAATTCCTCTTAAATTCTCCTAATATACATTCAATTGCTGAACCACAGAAGCTCCTTTGAGGATATATGTGTCAGTAGCTGGACCTAAGAATAGTGAGAAATTTGGAAATCTCTACAACACACCTCCCCTTACTGCTTCCATGTTATAATGGGCTGAAATTTGGATGCACTCACCCTTGATAATAAGAGACTAAGACTCCGCTGTGAATTGTGTGAAGTGTGCTAAAACTCGATCTCTTCTGTTTCTCTTCACAGCGTTTTGAAATCATGTTGAAAAGGTAAGTTGGCCTTTCTTTTCAAGTTCTGGGAATTGCCCCTGTGATGAGTTAGTTGATGCTGAATTGGGAGTATAAGTTATCATGACACCATAACCTCTTTCATAATATATGTATGCTCTCATTTCTCTAAAGGTAGGAAGAGCTCCCTTGGTTGTTTTCCCGAAATTGGAGCTGGGCAGGGATTCTATGCAGAGGTCACAACTATCCTCCCTGCTTTTCGTTTTTAGAAATGGGAAAAGTCAGGGAGAATATGCCCAAGGTCAGGACAAGATTACGCGCAAGAAATAGGGATTTCAGAGAAACCTCCTGTGGAATCAGGGAGAAAGTGGACACAAGGCGGATCATCAGGGTGTGAGGTTTCTGTGTGTAGCACAGGGAACTTGGAAAGGCAAACTGTGGTGCAGTTGGAGCAAGTCAGTCCTCGGGAAGAGGATCCCTGCCAAGCTAAGCTCCTCAACCTCTGGCTGTGGTTATGGACACCGAGCACTTGAGTGGTGATGGATGGGCATTAAAAGTCACAGTGCCTTTCTTCAAATGTCCCCAATTTCAAGCCATTTTTCAAAGCTCTGTGATGGGCTGAGAGGAACCAGATGCAGTCTCGATTAATCTGAATTGGATGCTAGGATTGTAGTGCTAGGACATATTTTCCTAAAATAAATGGCCATTTGCTGCATTCCCTAGTTTGGGGAGTTACATTGTTGGCCCCTGAATTTAATTATAAGGATTTAAATCAAAGAGTTTTCGGAGGGAGGTAGATGTAATGATTGTGATGAAAACTTTGATCTCTAGAAGAGTAACTGTTTTCTTCCTGGCAGGAGTGAGAAGTTGCAGCTGCACATGCCCCAGCCCATAGTCCCACAGCTCAGTTCCTGGCCCATCGCTGGTCTGATGGACTGGCTCCACCAATTCCAAGGTAAGAGGCAGCCCTTGGAGAGCTGTACACTCCCCTCTGTTAGGGTCCTATGATTGCCTTTTCCCGTTGCTCCATCTGTAGATTCTTTGCTGGGAACATTTATAAACAAATGTACTATAAATAATGGTAAATATAACTCCTAAACAGTGATTACTTTTCCTTACATAAGGATTTTGCATTTCATACATGCAAAGTTACAATAAAATGAAAGACAAATTCTTATTATAGAAGAGTAATGCATAATAATGCATAATGAAAAGAGCTGATTGGTATTTGGAAAATAGCCATTTATGGTAGGTTCCAGTAGGGTTTCTGGAGAGTAAAGGGTAGGAAAGATAACTGATGGTCCACAGGGGACTAAGGTATAGTGTTGAATGCTCACATGAAACAGGTAACTGCATGTACTCTGGGTACATTCCAAGTTGTGGGTCATCGAAGTTACCACTGCTTGTGAGATGCTCAGCGTTTTAACTTGGTTTACAATATTGTTTGTAATACATCGCTTTTACAAAGAGCCTATTTAATTCACATAATGCAAATGCTTTTTATGATAAATTTTATTAAAAACATAATATTAAAATGTAGACACATCAGCAAAGTAAGCTGACAAGTTATTTCATTAGATTTAATCATTTTTTCAAGATATGCTGGCAAAAAATTCTCACAAAGGAACCATGACAAAAATATGAATTTTTCTTTCATTTTGTTGTAACTTTGCATGTGTGAAATGAAAAATCCTTATGTAAGGAAAAGTACTCACTGTTTAGGAGTTATAATTACTATCATTTTAATTATTGTACATTTTCTGAGAAGACGGGCATGCTACTTTTGCTTCTGAATATCAATATTTTATCAATTGCCAATTTCAAACATGCCAGGGAAATAATGCCCACAATTTGGCAATGTGCCACTTCTCTCTATCTAGTGTATGTATGTGTGTGTGTGTGTGTGTGTGTGTGTATAGTGTGTGTGTGTATAAACACACATATATATAAACACACACAGATGTATATATTTAAAAATTAAGATTTCTTCTATTTTGTCTGGTTAAAATATAATCATGAAGACAGACTAGTAGACCTTGGACAACAAAAGACTTCTAGAGCTCTCTTGCTGGCCTGCCTCTTATTTCTAGTAATAAGCTGGGAAACCCAAACACTACATAAAGCTCATGTCCATTAGGAATTTTCAACACTCCTTGTCAATATGACTTTTCCCTTTGTCCTGCAGTATATTTCGCCTCAGATAAGGAAACAGTCACTCGTCACGTCCCTGTGTTTGAAGATCTGCAGCGCTGGCTGTCTGGTCCGGATCGTCCTGGTGTGGACAACACGCCAACAAGGCTTAAATATTTCCTCGCCTGGGGAGCTGAGTCGTTCACTTCCGGTCAACATTACTGGGAGGTGAACATGGCCGGCTGTTGCAATTGGGCCATTGGACTTTGCAATGATTCCTGGGCAAAGAAGAATGACATGGCACTTGAGTCAGAGGGCATTTTCCTCCTCTTTTGTATCCAAGAGAATCAGCAGTGCAGTCTCTTTACCTCCTCCCCACTAACCCCTCAATATGTCCAAAGGCCTCTGGGCCAGGTGGGGGTGTTTCTGGATTATGAGGCTGGTCTCGTGAGCTTTATCGATGTGGCCACCAGTTCCCTCATTTGTAGTTTCCTCTCCTGCTCCTTCTCCTCTGCTCTCAAAGCTTTTCTTTGCTCTGGACACCCATGATCAGGGACAAGTCGGAAATCTGACCATGGGTGTCGGGAATGTCCATAGCTGAGATTGTTCATTTAGTACCTGCTTGATTTTCTGTAACGTCACCTTCCTTTATGAAATGTATTGATTGAGTTTTGTTAAAGGCTTGATATGTTGGAGTTCCTGTCATGGTGAAGTGCTTAACGAATCCGACTAGGAACCATGAGGTTGCGGGTTCGATCCCTGGCCTTGCTCAGTGGGTTAAGGATCTGGCGTTGCCATGAGCTGTGGTGTAGGCCAGTGGCTACAGCTCCGATTAAACCCCTAGCCTGGAACCTCCATATGCCACAGGAGGCGGCCCTAGAAAAGGCAAAAAGACAAAAAAAAAAAAAAAAAAGACCAGAAAAAAAAAGAGGGGTGGTGGGCTTGATATGTTAAGTATGTAAGTTTTTTCAGTTTTCTTCAAATAAAAATAATCTTTCTTGGAATACTGTGCATTGTGTTTATTTTTCTTTTTTGGCTGCCCTATTTTTTAATTTTATGTCCTACCTTTTCACTTGATTTTGATGGTAACTGGAAGTAAAAGAACTCCTGGATATGTTTACCTTGTTCAATGGGCTGAAGCAAGATCCTGGGATTCTTCTCATTGGTAGACTTGAAATTCTCTTCTCCCTGCTACTTATCAACTAAATCACAGGCCTTCATGTCCTAGTCTGAAAATCTCTTTTTCTGTGCTACTGTTTTTAAAGTTTTTGGACTAAATGAGGGCATCTTATTGCACAGATGCAGTACATCTTATACGTGTCGTTATAAAACTCATAACCTACTACTGGCTTTCACATCTCGTTTACCCTTCGGAAGATGGTTTATGTCTGCAGTTTGCACAGACAAGTTCTGATCAAGTAGCACAAGACTATATAAGTGAAATATATCTAGTTGAGTAAATTAATAGATATACAGGGTCATAAATTTTAAAATGTTATAATGCTGTTAAAAAGCCTTTTAAATATAACCAAATCAGGTGAAACAATAGAGATTATTAACAAAAATGTAATCTAGGCTATGTTTAAAATGTATAGTTTTCGCAGACGGTCTATTACAGACACACAATAAATCCATGAACACATATCTTAACAGAATGGCATTAATAGAGAAAATTGCATATTTTGGATATTTTAGGAATTTTTAAAAGGAAAGCTATAGTCAGAAATCTCGAATTTTCAGTTTGCAGATGAGACATTAAACGTTTTTCCTGGGTAAGAGGAAGAATGCTCAAGACAAAAAGTGCGCTTCAAATGTTTCTAAAGTTAAGCAAATCTTAAAAGTTTCAATACAATGGTACATTCTACCATGTGATCTATATGATTCATAACTACAATATGATCCAGTACTTCTAATTCTGGATTATTTGTTTGAAGAAATCAAATATGTATAAGAAAACAAATACGTACCTCAGTGATCATGGCAGCGAATATGATTTCTCGTGCCCCTTCATCAGCAGTTAGTTTGGCATTTTCTCCCCCTTGTGTGCTGCACTGTTATGTATTGAAGGTTTCTATGTATAAATTGCTGGAAGACAGCTTTCTGTATTTTTGAGATTCAATTTATAAACATACTCAGGTGCCTTGGCTAATTTCCCCCCAGGTTATAGGTAAGAGAGGCAAGTACCTCAGAGAACTGGGTGAGTAGAAGCAGACAAGCAAAGAAAAAAGTTAGAAATATTCCCCAGGTGGAGTTCCTGCTGTGGCACAGCAGGTTAAGGACCAAGGGTTGTCTCTGTGGAGGCTCATGTTACTGCTGAGGCTCTAGCTGTATTCCCAGCCCTGCACAGTGGGCTCAGAATCCTGCACTGCCACAGCTGTGGTGTAGGTCACATCTGTGGCTTGGATTCAATCCCTGGCCTGGAAACTTCCATATGCTACAGATGTGGATGAAAAAAGGGGGGAGAGGGAGAAAGAAAGAAAGAGGGAGGAAGGAAGGGAGGGAAGGAAGGAAGGCAGGCAGGAAGGAAGGAGGATAGGTTCCCAAGGAATGATACAAACCTGTCTGATGTTTATGCAGGTGCACTATCATATGAGGAAAAGACTTTGATGAAACCAATTCAGGTCATTGGCAAACACCATAATAAACCTGTGGCCCCCATAGGAGAAACTTTGCAGGAACCCTCTTTGCAGGAATGGTCAGAGCCACTGTCCATGAACCAGCCTCTGTACCTGGAATTCAGTGCAGGAACTGTCGCTGCAGTGATGGACAGGCTTGGCCACTTTTGAGGTGAGTGCAGCCTGTTGGTGGGACCACCCTTCCACGTCCTTCAGTAATGGTTTCGCATCAGCACTCTGCCTCTTTATTGGTCTGCAATTTAGGAGAGGAAAGCAGCCTGTGAATAGGCATTTATACAGTGTTCCACAATGATAATATGGACATTTACAGGAAATTTTTAATTTCTTTTCTAATGTTTTTTGCTTACATAAAAAAAAAAAAAAAACAGGAGTTCCCGTCGTGGCGCAGTGGTTAACGAATCCGACTAGGAACCATGAGGTTGCGGGTTCGGTCCCTGCCCTTGCTCAGTGGGTTAATGATCCGGCGTTGCCGTGAGCTGTGGTGTAGGTTGCAGACACGGCTCGGATCCCGCGTTGCTGTGGCTCTGGCGTAGGCCGGTGGCTACAGCTCCGATTGGACCCCTAGCCTGGGAATCTCCATGTGCCGCGGGAGCGGCCCAAGAAATAGCAACAACAACAACAACAAAAGGCAAAAAGACAAAAAAAAAAAAAAAAACAACTTCTGAGTGGGGTTTGTGTGTTCTTTAGTGTTAAAAGTAGAGCCGTCAGTTTCTTGATGTTGCCGAGGATTCCCTCATACTCAGATGAGTCCTTCCATTTCCTTGTCATGTGCTATTCTGTGTGTGACTTCTGTTGTTTAAAATTATTTTGGTGAGGAGTTCCCACCGTGGCGCAGTGGTTAACAAATCCGACTAGGAACCATGTGGTTGTGGGTTCGATCCCTGGCCTTGCTCAGTGGGTTAAGGATCCGGTGTTGCCGTGAGCTGTGGTGTAGACCAGCAGCTATGGCTCCGATTGGACCCCTAGCCTGGGAACCTCCATATGCCTCAGGAAGCGGCCCTAGAAAAGGCAAAAAGACAAAAAATTAAAAATAAAAAAAAATAAAATTATTTTGGTAAAGTTCGTCCACTCTGTTGCATGTAGTAATTGTTTTTATTTATCCTAGTACTTTACTACATGAGTATTCCACAATTTATCCACTCTGCTGCTGATAAACATGTTTATTTCCAATCAGGAAAGCATAAATACTGCTACCAGGGAGACACTGCGCATATCTTTTTATTGATCATATGTACCTTTGCTACTAGGTGTGTAACTAGGAGTGGAATCGTTGAGGCATAATGCATAAGTTATGCTTAACAAAGAGTTTTCCAAAGTGACTCCCAGTTTAGACACTTTTAAGCAATAGATTATTATGTTGCTTCCTCCATTCTTTTGCCACCACTTGCCATTACATTTTCACAGTTTTTGCCACTTTGTGGTTTACATTGTGGTTTTAATTTGCATTTACTAGATGACAAATGCAGTGGAACATTTTTCATAGATTTATCAGCCATTGGATATGCCTTTTTGGTGAAGTGAATGATCAATTCATCCTTCCCTCCATTTTTCTACTACTTTTTTATTTTTTGGCCTCATCCATGGCTTGCGGAAGTTCCCTACAGGCCAGGGATACAACCCACACCACAGCTGCAGCCAGAGCCACTGCAGTGAATCCTTAACCCTACTGCACCACCAGAGAATTCCAATTTGTCTTGTTTATGTTTTGTTGTGTTTTTATTGGCATTTGGGCTTTTTCCTGTCTCCTCTATAGAATTATTTGCTGGATGTAGATATGTCAAATACCTTCTCCCATTACTGTCTTGCATTCTCAATGGTCTCTCAATGCACAGAGTTCTGAATTCTAGTGCAGTCCACTTTATCTTCCTCTATGTTTAGTAACGTAGGAAAACTACTTAGGAAAACTTTCTCTGAAAACGACCTACTCTTAAACTTTTCTGAGAGCTTTACTTTTTTTTCCAGTTATGATTGCAATAATGTGGAATTTTTTATGCCATGTGATGAAGGTTAAGACATATTTTGGATCTGGCGTTGCTGTGGCTCTGGTGCTCCAATTAAACCCTTAGCCTGGGAACCTCCATGTGCCATGGGTGTGGCTCTAGAAAAGAGAAATAAATAAGTAAATAAATAAATTTACATTTTAGTATAAACAATTCTAGTCTCCTCTTTCATGACTTTATGAAACTGTATGTTTTTCTTAAATTGAATGGATTTATTATTTGTGGGTTTTTTATGTTTCATTTAGAAACAGTTTTCACTGCATTTACTGTTTCATCTTTTCTGAGATCAAGGGCTCCTGCTTTTTAACAGTAACAATATGGATTTTTCTTTTAAAAAACAAAAGTGTCTAGAGAAAAATGTAAGTGGTGCGACAGAAACATATTGAATCAAAGATAAGTTGCAAAGGCTTCTGGTCCCTGGATCATGCAAAAGTCCTTCAGATGAAGTCCTACAGCCCAGAATTCCTGGTCACTTGGGCGGGAGTGAGAGCAGAGCCGGCCTTCAGACCCTCTTACCCTGCAAGTTTGGAGACTTCCAGCCCCAGCCTCTCCTCTGTTCAATGTCCCGCTTGGAGATGGACCCTTCCGAGTCCACGTGGGAGCTTAGGCTCTGTCCTTGGTTCTGGCACGATGGCTCCAAGGAGCTGCCTCCTTCTAAAGAAGCCCACAGTCTTGAAGAAAGCCATGCCTTGTAGGGAGAACGTATTCTGATGGCGAATCAGAGCATTCAGGGCCATCGCCGGGTCCCGTGGGCTCTTGCTCTCAACCACAGAGAGTACCCGACTGAGGGAGAAGGGCTGGGCCGTGGCAGCGCTCGGAAACCCGGTTTCCAGGAGTTTGGCGAGAGATGCTTGTCGTCCCCACTGATTCCAATTTGGTCTGGAAAATGCACGTTAAATCTTTAAAAATAATAAGCTCTCATATAAACCTAACAGGGTTCAAAGCCCAGGGAAATGGGAAAGAATCTGTTTCTCAACCTGACAAGGAGGTTGCAGTAATTGCAAATAAAAGCAAACTCTAGGTCTTTCCCTTAGAGATTGAGATGTAACTATGGTCCACATTTTGGAAAGATTATCTGCCTAGGATCCAAAACATTATCGCAATGTCCTGGCCTCTCCAAAGAGCAACGCAACACTGACAGGGATAAAATACCTAAACCTAAGTCTGACACTTCATACTGTGTAGACAGCCATAGACAGCTGATGATGTACTTGTGAGAAGCAAACACTGCTTTCCACGGATCAATAGGATTTCAGCAGAAGGGCAAGGGTATTTTAATTGGGAACAGCTTGCCTTATGGTAATGTGATCATTAAGTACCTACCACTGTGCTACTTCTATATAGATACTCTTTTTTGCGTGTTTTGTTTGTTTGTTTGTTTGTGGTTTGTTGGTTTTTTTTTTTTTTTTCTCTTTAGGGCTGAACCCATGGCATATGGAAGTTCACAGGCTAAGAGTCCAATCCAAGCTACAGCTGCTACAGCTACAGCCTCAGCAGATCAGGATCCAAGCCACTTCTGTGACCTACACCACAACTCAGGGCAGCACTGGATCCCCGACCCACTGAGTGATGCCAAGAATCAAACCCACATCCTCTTGGATACTAGTCAGACTCATTTCTGCTGCACCACAATGGGAACTCATTTTCTTCTAGAGCCCATACTGTTATCTCTACTTCTAATTATATGAACATTTCTTACATGTTCAAATAATCCCACTCCAGAAGTGTAAACACCTCCATAGTGTAAGTGTAAAAACATGAGAAATCATATTATGTGTTTACCCACTGCAAAGAGAAAGCCATCATTTTACTGTATTGTTTTGCTCATCCTTTTATTTTCCCACCTTTTTATTTTTAAGCTTTCCAAAATGTTATGTATCTACAGTCAGCCTATAATTGAATTTTGCTTCGTGATTTAAGTTGACAATTTTTTCTTTTAATAGGAGAGTTAAATGCATTTTCTTTTTTTTAATGGCACAGCCAAAAGAAAAAAAAAAAAAAGGATTGAGGGAACTAATACAAACTTACATGGATGACTATACACTAAGTTAAAAAATAATTTATATACTCATGTGTCCACATTATTGTAAATAAAAATGAAACAGCAATATATGGAAATACCCTCAAGCAAACTGGGTACAGACATTAAGACATATCCAGATCGAGTAAATAATTCAATAATTTAACTTTATGCAACCCTGAACTCCAGCTGATCAGCAGGCAGCTGGAACTGTCAACCACGGACAGGGAGCCTCAGCTGCGCCCAGGCAGCAGGCGGCCCGAGATCACCGTCGGGCCTGGGGTCACAGGCGTCACCATAACTAAGAGGTGCCAGCCTCCCTCTGATATGCGGCGAGCGCCCCTGGGACCAGGGCCAGGGGAACCCGGCACCAGTTAGTCTCGGGCTCGGCCGGGCTCGGCTGGGCTCAGGCGGCCTCGGGTGAGCTCGGCCGGGCTCGGGCAGGCTCGGGCAGGCTCGGGCGAGCTCAGGCGGGCTCGGATGGGCTGGGAAGGGTTTGGAAGGGCTCAGATTTTCCAGGTAGGGAGGAAATCCAAAGGCTCCCCAACGCGGGCTGGGGCCGAGGCTCCCCTGGCCCGAGGTCCTCCCCTTTCCATCCTGGAACTCTGCCTGCCCCCAATTTTTTAAATATGATGCAACTTCCGGGAGTTCCCTTACGGCTCAGTGGCTTAGGGATCTGGTATTGTTGCTGCTGTGGCTCGGGTTGATGCTGTGCCTGGAAACGTCCACATCCCAAAGCTCAGCGCCCCCCCCCCCAATATATGCAACTTCAGATCTTTTTCTCTTTGTTAAAAACAGCTATAGATATTTGCCCTCAAAAATCTCCATTAGTGGTACTATATTTTAATATATGTTTTAGTTATTTTTATAGGGTCAGACCTGCAGCATATGGAATTTCCCGGGCTAGGGATCGACTGGAGCCACAACTTCGGCCTACATCACAGCCACAGCAATGTAGGATCCCAGCTGCTTCTGCGACCTGCACCACAGCTCATAGCAACGCTAGATCCCTAACCCACTGAGCCAGGCTAGGGATCAAACCCACATCCTCATGGATACCAGTCAGAGTCATTTCTACTGTTCCACAAGGGGAACTCCAAATATATCATTTAAATTTTAAGTAATATGTCAGATAATAATCATTCTGATTGAAATTGAAACTAACTACCAAGCCTCTCTGGACATTAGGCACTAAAATGAGCCCACTTCCCTTTCATAATCTCTCTTCTCCTGAAGTAGGAGGGGGTCACGATATTGACAACTGACTATGAGACATCTCAGTTTCTCCACACTGTCCAATATGTAATATGTATTTGATAAATGAGGGGAAAACTAACTGAAAAGTAATTAATCATAAAGGAGTGAAAGCCCCATTTTACAGATGGGGAATCACAGTCTCAGCGAGATTAGGGGTTGATCAAGGCCATTTAGCCAGCTTTTTCTGCTACACTATGACCTCTCAGAGATTCAGGACAGAGAAGATGGAAGGAAAGAGAAGGTTATATGGAGAACAAAAGGGTGGCACTGGGGATGCTAATAACATCTATTGAAATTTCCTAAGTACCTGAGGACATGCCTTCTTTTATTTACTCCTCTTAACAACAGTGTGAGTGAGATACTAGCTACAGATGAGAAAATGAAGGCTTCGAGTATATTACAGCAAAAATTAGAAGTTCTTTTAGTCAAAAGAAACCATTATAGGAGTTCCCTGGTGGCTGAGAGGTTAAAGATCTGGAGTTGTCACTGCTATGGTGCAGGTTCGATCTCTGGCCCAGGAACTTCCACATGGGCAAGTGCAGCCAAAAAATAAAAGCCAGAAGGAAGGAAGAGAGGGAGAGAGAAGGAAAGAGAAAAAGAGAAAGAAAGAGAGAATGAGAGAACGAAAAGAAAGAAAGAAAGAAAGAAAGAAAGAAAGAAAGAAAGAAAGAAAGAAAGAAAGAAAGAAAGAAAGAAAGAAAGAAGGACAAAGGAAGGAAGGAAGGAAACTATTAGAATAGTAAAAAGGCAAGCCATGTAATGATGTAGTGGGAGAGGTTATTTTAATACATTTATTCCACAAGAGCCTTATATCCATAATATGTGGTTGTCCAATTGTTCCCGCACCACTTGTTGAAAAGATTGTCTTTTCTATATTGAATTGCTTTTATACCTCTGTCAAAAATCAGTGGATCATGCTGATTGTGGGTAGATTTTGTGGGTATATTCTGGGGTTAACTATTCTGTTCCATTGATTTATATTTACATAAGGTAATTATTGACATCTTATGGCTCAAGTCTGCCATTTATTGTATGTTTTCTTCTTGTTTCTTCTGAGTTTTTTCACCTCTGTTTTACTTTCCTAGCCATTCTCATGGATAATAGTCAGGTTCCACATGCCATGGGTACTGCTGAAAACACATCTTGAGATTCCCTGATGGTACAGTGGGTTAACGATCTGGCATTGTCCCTGCTGTGGCCTGGATCACTGCTGTGGGATGGGTTGATCCTGCTCCCTCACTCATGCCCTGAATGAGGAGTGACTCATGCCCTGAATGAGGAGTGCAGGTGATAGGCATGGAGAATGGAATTCTAGGACCAGGGATTCAGCAGGCAGACACAGCAAGACATAGCCAGAAAGTAGGCTGTATAGGAATCAGAGTGCAGTGGGGAAGCCTGGGAGCAGGTTTAGCAAAGGAACTAGAGCCCTGGGTGGGGTGGGCATGGAGAGGAGGGCAGTGATTCCAATCAGTCTTCCCCAGTGTGCCCGAGCCTTCAAACACACACACACGTACACACACACACCCAGCTTTCACGGGTGTGATTCCAGATTCCTCTCCTGGTTGCAGAAGAGGCATGGAGCCATGTGATAGGTGAACCTGCAGGGACTTGGCTTCAGAGGCCAAGGCAACCACAATTAATTCTTGTGACTGAATTTGTGGCCTGCACATTTCAGCATTGTCATTGCCTACTAGTCTGCTAACTTAGGGTCCCACAGCCCTAACCTGGGGACAGACAGAGCTTCTGGAGGTTCCTGAAAAGTTCTTAGGGGGCTGGTACTATCCGTGGCTGGAGAAGTTGAGATGGCCATCTGCAGCATTTGCAGATGGCATGTGAATTATCTTTCAGTTGAAAAGGATATTAATCTGTGCTATTCTATTATTCTTATTTAGGTCTTGTAGAATAAATCTAACTAATTTTTCTTCATACCTCATGAGAATACTAATACTTCAGATTGCTTTTCTTTTGCATAAAAACTCGACATCAGCCCACAAAATGGGTTAGAACTGATCTACAGGAAAATTGATGTTTTGCTGTTTAACAAGAACTTATTTCTGCATCCTACATGGTGGGTGTGGTTTGAAGAAGAAATAACAGAATAAATAAATGATTATGTGGCCCGCATCAAAACACTTCCAATCTTTTGCAAAAATTTGTAGTCTGGTATTCATTGTCAAAATGTTATTCAATGTATTTATATTTTATTGTCACTTTTTATTATATTTTTATTTAGACACACGTAATTAAACTTTTATATTAGTTTGTTACATTTTAAAAACATAAATCAAATAAATTGCCTTTAGCTTTATAGATTTTCTTTGGAAAAAAAAATTTTTGTAGTGTTGATGTGGCATATGGAAGTTTCCAAGCCAGGGATTGAAGCTGCACCACAGCAGTGACCTGAGCCACTTAACCCACTGCACTACAAGGAAACTCCAGTTTGGAAAAAAATATTTAACTACACATAAAATCAACCCCTGGAAAAATATTGTGTTTATAAAGGTAGACTTTGTCCCCAGATTGTACAGGGGCCATACAAGGGAACATGCACCTTGGATTTCTCCTGTGGCACAGTGGGTTCATGATCTGGCATTGTCACTGCAGTGGTTTGGGTCACTGCTGTGGCATGGGTTTGATCCCTAGCCTGAGAATATCCACATGCTTCAGCTGCAGCCAAAAGAAAAAGGAGGGGAGCACATGCCCCTCCATAATCTGGCTCAGGGCTTAGGGTCATGCAGGTCCAGGGCAGATGAAGGCCAAGTTCACCAGGAGGCTTAGGTACTGCCCCTGGTTCCAGCATCCAGCTACCCGAGGGAGCCTGGCTCCAATAAGTCCAGCTCTAGGCTCCATGGTAATGAGGAATTTCCGGCCTCCTGGAGCAAAGCACTGAGATCCGCATCTCACTGAAGCCGCCTGGGCATCGCAAAGTTATTAGTAGGAGGAGCCAGGGGCCTGGGCACCCTGCCCTTTGAGCTGCAGGGCCTCAGACACCTGCTTACTTAGAGTACCTGGTGGTAGGAGAGCGCTCCCATCTCCTAAGGACTGCATCTCAAGACGGTCTAAGGAAAAGGCTTCTGCTCCATTAGCCCTGAAAAATCCCCAGGAGTAGCCAAGGCCCCGGGACCAGCAGGAAATTTAGGGCCTAAAAGGAGCAGTTTTCGGGAGCTCACAAAATGTCCTGGGTGCATGCAGCAGCTCCTGGCAGTACCAAGGGATCCTGGTGGCTTCTTAAGGGACTGGGCACAAGAGGAAGGTGATCTGGGTGGCCTCACAAAGGCAATCTGCCCACAGGGAGGGCTGGGCCCCTGGAGGCTCAGCTGCAGGAAGGCAGGCTTCCCACAGGGACACCGCTTCTGGGCTAGCAGGGTCCTGGGAACCTTTGCGGTGGTGATCCTGGGCTCCCTGTCCCGGTCTCTGCCTCTGCAGGTGCTCAGACTTCGACAGCTCCATGTGGTTTGCTCCAGAGAGAAAGCTTTTCTGTGGGAACCCGAGCAGGCTCCCATACTTAGCAGGACTGCAGGGAAAGCAGAGAGCAAGGCTCTGTTCACCCAGAAGTCACCAGTGGTGCATGTGCAGGAGGGAGGGTGGGAGTGGCAGGGGGTCCTAGAGCCACTCCCCTCCCCTGTTTTTTTTAAACACACGGAGTCTACACCACTCATCTCCAGTCCCTGCAGTACCAAGGACAGGGGCGGGGGTCACAAGGCTGCTCCACTCCTGGACAGAGCAGGCAGATTAGGAAGGCCTCACATCCCAAATTGTTCTAGAATCGGAGCCCCAATGAAAGAGCAGCTCAGGAAGAGAGAATCCTGTAAGGTGGATCCCTGGCATCTGCATTTTTTTCCATGAATGCCCAGCGCTGATCCGTTTAAGGTGAAAAAATCAAAAGTTTAGGCTGAGAAGGTTCTGGAAAGCAAGGTCTAATTCAGTGAAGCATCTTCGTCCCGAAGCCAACAAGGCAGAAATGCCTCTGGGGATGAGTTGCTAGATTTCTGGCTTCAATTGAATTTCTAGGGTGAAAGGAAGAAGCCGTCTGGGCCGGCAGTGAGAAGTGCCTCCCACTCTTCTCAGGGAGTTTTTTCAAACTATTTTTAGATTTGGCAGGAAAAGAGAAATCAACATAACACTTTTGTAACACTCTTGTATATGGGAATCAACTGTGAGCCAGGCATTTTCTAAGCACTAAATCTAATCTTAAATTAGATTCTATGTGATTGCAGTTTTACTCCCATTTAGGAAGGGGTTGGGGCAGAAACCAGAATAAATTGAGACATGGCCTCAAAAATTAGTGCCCAGGAGTTCCCATCATGGCTCAGGGGTTAGCAAACCCGACTAGTAACCATGAGGTTGAGGGTTCGATCCCTGGCCTCGCTCAGTGGGTTAAGGATCCGGCGTTGCCATGAGCTGTGGCATAGGTCACAGACGCGGCTTGGATCCCAGGTTGCTGTGGCTGTGGCATAGGCCAGCGGCTACGGCTCAGATTCAACCTCTAACCTGGGAACCTCCTTATGCCGCAGGTGCGGCCCCAAAAAACAAAAAGACCAAAAAAAAAAAAATTGTGCCCAGAGGCAAAGGGTACTGATAGAAGAAGAAACTAATTCAAATGGAAAAGTTCAGATTTTAATATTTTAATTTATAATTTTGGATAGCAGTACAAAAAGTCTCATTGACAGCTAAGAGGATAAATATACAAAGGGAAAAGCCGCTGCCCCCATGCCCCGCCCACTTGCAAGACAGGGAAGAGACAGCGCCTCGCTTCGGAGAGCAGGGAGGTTGACAGCAAAGGCAATTGTCCCACGCGCAGTCCATCAAATCTTCCAATCCCCAGGTCCCCTGCAGGAGTCCCGAGGGCCAGGACCACCGAGAAGGGAGGAGTCACAGGCCCCTGGAGGTCCCTGACACCTCTGGCAGCCAGAAGGTGAGGAGAGCAAAACGTCTCAGTCCAGGCGACACAGTCGAGTCCAGGGCGCCCCCCACAGGCCATTCAGCGCATTGTTTGTTCCAAGCTTCAATGCAGGAACTTTCTCTGGGAGGAGACCTGGGGCAGAGGGAGGAGCCAGAAACTCCTGCACCAGAAGCTTCTTTCCAACAGGTCCTACTCTGCATTGAAGACGGAAGGGAAGAAGGCAGGCAATGAAAAGGGACAGGGAGAGGAGCCCTTCCGTTTGAAGCCGATGCCATGGCCTTTGGCTGGAAAGTTCTCTGTGCCGCCCTTTTGATTGTGAACAAAGCTCAGTTGGAATCTGAGTCCGAGGAGTCCTCTGAGGAAGAAGAGCTGGAGCTACTGTCCTGAGACTCACGATCCTCATCTTCATCCCTGTTGCTGTCTGAGGAGTTTCTGCCTTCCTCCCTTTCCTTAAGGTCCTTTTGTTCCTCTGATGCCTGTGAAACATTTTCTCCAATAGTGTCTGATGATTCCGTCTCTCGAAGGCCCTGGTCCCCTCCAAGCCCTCCTTGCAGATTCCCTGCTGATGGGGACTGCAGATCCATCTTTCTGATCTTGGGGTCCGGGCCCCCTGGCATGCTCATGTTCTTACGCTTACTGTAGGTTCGCTCTCTGTAAGCAGCATATTCTTCAGGAGACAGAGTCTGGAGCCAGAGGTCGAGGTCCACCTTGTACTGTTTCTGCAGTTGCTCAGCCTGCTTCTTGTAATGCTCCTTCGCGCTCTGGGGGACCCGCTGCCAGAGTCTACCAATCTCCACCATGCGCTGCCAATAGGGCAGCCCTTTCAGCTGCCAGCTGGACCACAAATCCTGGTGGAACTTGTGATATCCATGCATGGGGGGCTTCTTGGGCTCTCCGTGGAACTTCATCGTCATGGATACCTTGTTTCTGGGGGGAGACCTCACTTTTTGCACATTGCCCTGGAGTCTGGATTGGCTTCCTTTGGGGACAGCAGACTTCCTGGACTTCTGGACTAGATCAGGGTGCTGTTCCTTGAACTGAGCCATTTTTTCCTCAAACTCCTGTTTCTCCTTCTGGAAATCTTGCGTATATTTCAGCTTCATCTGCTCTGGCAGCTTTTTGTATTCTTCAGACAGGACCTTGGTCAGCTCCTGGTTGCTCAGCTGAGGGTGTTTTTGGAGGTACTGGGGTCGCATCTCCGTGAAAAAGCGAATGTAAGAGGTCAGGGGCTTCTTGGGGAAATCAGGATGCTTCTCGAGTTTTCTGCTTTTGTGAGAACTGTGAACATTTTCCTTTGCTTCCAAGACTAATTCTGACAGAGTCCGAAGCTTTCTCAGGTTATAAGAAATCTCTAACCATTTTTGTTTGCACATTTGTCCAGAAAATGCTTTAAAAGCTACTTTTTCCCAGTCCATCAGTGACTGGGCTGTTTTGAATGTGTGGCTGTCATTGGATGGAAGGTTCTTCTCCATACGTTCCAGTAACTTCTCAACGTCTTCTTTGGACCAGTCACCTTGCCCTTGAGACAACATCATTTCTAGGTCTTTGGGGCACTTATGTGGTCCCAGAAGTTCAGACACCTCAGCAAAATCTCACACTTCTTAGCTCTCAAGATGCAGCAGGTGACTGCCTGCAGTGTGTGTGATTCTGTTTCTGGGGAGAAAGAAAAAGAAAGTTACCCTCCTATGTGATACCTGAGAGAAGCACATGCCATTTGGAATATGTCCTTTCTGTTATTTAATTAACATTTTAAAATGTAAATGAAAACTGGCCCAACTTCTGAGCTGAGATTAATATTGAACATTAAAAAGCATTAAAAAGCTTTTTCTGCAAAAATAAAAATCCCTGGCCAAGGATTGGATCTGAGCCACAGCTGTCACTGAGGCCACAACTGTGGCAACACCTGATCTTTTAACCCACTGCACCTGGGTGGGACTGCACCCATACCTCCATAGTGAACCATGCTGCTGTAGTCAGGTTCTTAACCCACTGAGCCACAGCAGGAACTCCTAATATGTTATGTTATATTAGATATAGCATAAGGAAAATTAAAACTCAACAGAAGATGAGAGATACACAAGTGAAAGGTAGGATGACAGTTTTCTATGTATTAAAATAGATGCCAATAGTGGGAAAAGCAGAAAACAGCACAGAGCGCTCAGGAGATTTTAATGAAGGAAATACTAACATAATTATCACCCAGCAAAGGGAACCTACAAGCAGTCGAGACACCCTAAGTCTCGCCACCATGGGAAGATGAACCTGAAATGGAAAGCAACTTTTAAATGAAATTCAGGAATGACTAATATGTTTGTATATCTTGAGAAGAGCTTTTCAGTTCAGAGAGTTTGAGGGTGAGGGTGTGGTGGGCATAGAGGAAGCCAGAGAAAAGAAACTTGTCACCTGCAGAATGAAGAAATGCTATAAGAAAAAGGAAATGTACGCACAGCACACCTCTTGGAGGAGCTGTGCTTTTTTATGAAAAGATGGTAATTGATACAACACATCTAATCAACACACAATGGAAGTCCGATAGGATGATGAAGGGAAGAGAAGTGTAACCGTGTGCGGTCAGGGTCAGTGCGGGAAAGGGCTAAATATTTCATTTCCGGAACAGTCAATGGACAGTATTTATATGAATTAATATTAAAAACAATCATACACAGTGAGACTGCGACTCTGTTTGGTAGAGATATAAAGATGAGGAAAACATATCTCTCATCAGAGGCTCACGGATGTGAACAAATAAAATATCAAAAAAAACTGGCATTATGGAGAAATGTGCTGGTACTTTTGGAGCTGGCAGAGAAAGCTCTCCTCTGCATTTTGTCTCCTACACCCAGGCACAAAATAGTCTTCTTACCACCCCCTGAGAGAAAGTGGTAGCATACACACACACACACACAGACACACACACACAGTATATCTAAACTCAACGAAGTTAGCTACGTTCAATATTCCATTTTATTCTCTTAAAGAACTCCCTGGTGGAGCAGTGGGTTAAGGATCTGGTCTTGTCACTGCTGGTTTGATCCCTGGCCTGGGAACTTCCTCATGCCACACACCCAGTCGAAAAACAAAAAACAAAAACAAACCAAAAAACCCTCCCATCTTTCTCCAAGAAAAATAATTCGCATTATATTCATCTTTGTGTAACGACAATCTTCATTTCTGAGACTTCTAACAAGTGGCTTTTCTCTTTGACATTGACACCTTTGTCTGAAGTGACCTTCGTATAATGGGTGTCCCCTGCTTAGACTAGCAGATTAACATATTCTCATTCATGTCAGGTTGACTGTCCTGTTGGAAATGTTTCCACATGGCAAATACATACATCCCAAGTTAAAATAAAAATCAGTGCCATCGAATATACTGTGCTTTAAAACAGAGGACCGAAGGTTGTCCAAACGCCCCTTTAGATCAGAGCGAGTTCCTACTTGTCTCTGCATTCGGCTATGCAGTGTGTCACCAGCGTTATCTTTTCACATCCATCAGTTCCTGGATTGTCACTGGGACCTTTAAAGACCAAGGTTGCAACCTTTCCTGAAGAAATAGGACTCTTCACATTCTTCACAAGTTTTTGCACTCAAGTTTTAGGTATCACGCCAAATGTAAAACTGCCTATCTAGGATTTCCCGTCCTGAAGACCACTCTGCTTTTGCAGCCAAGAAATCATGTTAACAGAAACATTTACACTCATTTCTAAATTTCAGACATTTGTAGATATTAAAATTCTATAGCTCCAGAGTGAACTGAAAATTAATTACATAATTCTTATGAACTAGGACTATTTCACCTGCTTAAGAAATTCTTACGTTGGCTGACTGTTAAATATTTTTATTTTCAAGGAAAAGAAACACGCAATCCTCTATGCAGAACTCTTTACTAACCAGAAGATTATAGAATTGGTCTCATCAATACCGGGTGGAAATTCCATCCAAATGGGTCAGGACTTCTGTGTTATTCAGATGGGGCAGCAGCTGAAACTCGTAGAGTTTTCCACGGTCTGGCCAACTCCAAAGGTTTCTGAACGAAATAAACATTGCTTTGGAAATGGCTTAATATCAGGATTCTGAAGCCCCGCCCTGATTAGGTTACCGCAGTTCCCTTGCATACCCCAATCAACACTGACTGGATTAACACCTTTCCTAATCTCCTAAGCAACCCACTTCCAAAGTTTCCAGGGACTGGTTTATCCTATTCATTGATTTTTATAATAAACACCCATTCATGTCTGATTTTGAGGGTCCCATGTGCTTCTCCAATTCCCTCCGCACTTGATTATCCTACTTCATCCTTCCATGGCTCCATCATTTCTGCCCCCTTTTCACTCAGACCTAGGAACGAATAACACATCATGTTAGACTGGCCAGTTTAAGTCCCTTCAGTTCTGATCAATTTTTGCCACTCTGGATCGCTTCGTATATTCAAAGGTTAGATTTTGAAACACTATTTATAGGTCAAAAATTGGAGAGAACAGGGCAAACCACAATAAAAGACATTAGCACAAGGAGAGCATATGGTGATAAACAGAACCTGTAGGGTATCAATAAGCAAGTGATATGAAAGCCAATGCTTATAATTAGACACAAATTGTTTCTTTCAAAATAGTAATTAAATTTGGATTATTTAAGTATGCATCCGGAGTTCCCGTCGTGGCGCAGTGGTTAACGAATCCGACTAGGAACCATGAGGTTGCGGGTTCGGTCCCTGCCCTTGCTCAGTGGGTTAACGATCCGGCGTTGCCGTGAGCTGTGGTGTAGGTTGCAGACGCGGCTCGGATCCCGCGTTGCTGTGGCTCTGGCGTAGGCTGGTGGCTACAGCTCCGATTCAACCCCTAGCCTGGGAACCTCCATATGCCGCAGGAGCGGCCCAAGAAATAGCAACAACAACAACAACAACAACAAAAGACAAAAAAAAGACAAAAAAAAAAAAAGTATGCTTCCAATACAATTTAAAAAGGCATTAGATATTAATTCTTGCTGACAGAACACTTAAAAGTAGTCAAAGGCAGAGTTCCTGTCATGGCACAGTGGAAACAAATCCAACTAGGAACCATGAGGTTGCAAGTTCAATCCCTGGCCTTGCTCAGTGGGTTAAGGATCTGCTGTTGCTGTGAGCTGTGGTGTAGGTCGTAGACGCGTCTTGGATCTGGCGTTTGCTGTGGCCATGGTGTCGGCCAGTGGCTACAGCTTTGGTTCGACCCCTAGCCTGGGAACCTCCATATGCCACAGGTGTGGCCCTAAATAGACAAAAAACGAACCAACAAAAAATCAAAAACACACACACAGAAAAAACTAGTCAAAGGCAGGGCTCACCATATGGGCTTGAGTAGGCAGTCCCCACTAATTAACACAAAAAATCCCCTATGAAATTGTAGTGATTTCACACTTGAACTCAGTAACACTTCTGGATTGTTTCATAATGTATGCTTAATAGAGATGTTCTCGAGTGTGTTTTTAGACCAGTAGTAGCCGCAGCAGCTGAGACATGTTGAGAAATTTAAATTCTATAGCTTCATCTCAGAGTTACTGAATTGGAAGCTCTGCTGGCAGCGTCCAGGAATATCTGTTGAAGTCAACCCTATAGTAAATTGCAACCCTTGCTGCAATTTGAGAAACACTAACCTAAAGCTTGTCTTCTCTCAGTCCATCAGTACACACACACACACAGTCATGTATATTTACACTCATGTATGTCAATCAAATATCGTAGAGAAGAACACTTAGTTCAGCCTCATCCAGATGCTTCTGCTTTCCTTGGTGCTAATACTGAGAAAATTTTCAGCACAAAGAAAAATCATCACCAGTTGGGCATCCTATTTAGAGGTGGGGTAATTTTGGGGAGTGTCTGACTTATCCTTCCTAGCAATTGGTTTCTTTCTTTCTGTCATCACCTCTGATTCTTGGGGGAAAATGTCAATCTTCTTTGTATGTTGGTCTTTTGCAAATTAGAGACCAACTGTTAGTATTGCTAATATATATATATTTTTTTGTCTTTTGTCCTTTCAGGGCCGCACCCGCGGCATATGGAGGTTCCCAGGCTAGGGGTCCAATCGGAGCTGTAGCCACCGGCCTACACCAGAGCCACAGCAACACCAGATCCGAGATGCATCTGTGACCTACACCACAGCTCACAGCCATGCCGGATCCTGAACCCACTGAGTAAGGCCAGGGATCGAACCTGCAACCTCATGGTTCCTAGTTGGATTTGTTAACCACTATGCCACGACGGGAACTCCAGTATTGCTAATATTTAATCTTTAAGGATCAGTCTCGGTGCACTGGGCACAGAGACATTGATGTCAGAACTGCTGCTTATCATGAGAACGCTGCAGGTTCTACTTCCTTGGACATTTGTTTCACCACAGCAGCTTTCACAAGACGGGACACAGTGCACCCACACAACTGTTTCTCCTGCAGCTGCTGGTCTACACCAGAGCCACATCAGCAGCGTGGGATCTGAGGTGAGTCTGTGACCTACACCACAGCTCATGGCAATGCCAGATCTTTAACCCTTAACCCACTGAGAGAGGCCAGAGATCAAACCTGCATCCTCATGGATACTAGTCGGGTTCTTAACCTGGTGAGCCACAGTGGGAACCCACTTTGTTTGTTTGTTTGTTTGTTTGTTTACTCTGCTCCTTAAGAAATAGAAAAATTTGGAATTGCCATTGTGGCTCAGTGAACCCAACTAGTATCCATGGTTAACGAACCCAACTAGCATCCACGAGGATGCAGGTTTGATCCCTGGCCTCGATCAGAGGGTTAAGGATCCAGCATTGCCATGAGCTGTGGTGTAGGTTGGCACAGACATGGCTCGGATCCCAAATTGCTTTGGCTGTGGTGCAGGCCGGTGGCTACAGCTCCAGTTAGACCTCTAGCCTAGGAACCTCCATATGCTGTGAGTGCAGCCTAAAAAGACAAAAAGAAGGAGAAAGAAAGAAAGAAAGAAAAAAGAAAGAAAGAAAGAAAGAAAGAAAGAAAGAAAGAAAGAAAGAAAGAAAGAAAGAAAGAAAGAAAGAAAGAAAGAAAGAAAGAAAAAGGAAAGAAAAGGAAAGGAAAGGAAAGGAAAGGAAAGGAAAGGAAAGGAAAGGAAAGGAAAGGAAAGGAAAGGAAAGGAAAAATTTGGCTCAGAATGCTCCAGACTTATCATGTTTCAAGTCCAGGGACCTCCCTAATATTTCCCCTCAATCTCTGGGTCTCACATTTTCTTGGACAGAATTAAAATCAGTTCAAGTCCTGGAACCTACCATAGACCTAAATTAGCTGCAGCTTCTCAGTCTGCCTAGATTCAGGTAAAAAATAATTGCCTCTCTTTGATTTCAATATTTAATAATCACCAAAATGTCTTCTAAGGACATACAGTTAAAGGTATTGGATATCACAATTGCCATACTGTCCCATTATAACTTTTCCGGAGTCTTCGTGTTCATCCCTATGGTGCATGGGTGACCTCTCTTCAAATACCTACTTTGCTATTTCCACAAACACAGATTCCCACTCCTTTTTTTTTTATTATTATTTCTACGTAGTTACTGTTGTCCTATATCATAGTCTCTCCTGAGCAGAGGAACCTGGACCTCAGTCCATGGTGGAGCCGCTGGTGGAGCCGCTGTGTGGAAGGCTCATGGACAGGAGCAGGGGTTACAGACAGAAAGACCTGGTTGAAGTTCCACTCTGCGCCTCACCAAGGGCTTGGATTCTTTTCCTAAGTCTACTGCCAGTGTTTCCCATCCTCCCCAAAGTGGCTGGGTGTGGGTGCAGAGTCCTGCCTGCTGCACTTCTGGTCCTCATAACTACACCCTCCAGAGCCTGTGTTTAATAGGACATTGTTGTCAACTCTCAGAGCTTTAAAAAAGGCAGATGCCTCACAGACAGTGCAGCCCTGGTCCTGGGGAACTGGCCGGAGACCTGGGGTCCTCTCGGTCAATCAACAAAATAAAGCGCTTCTTCTATGACAGAACCTGTTTAAACAAGCCTCAGGGAACACATTTCCAAGTTTTCCAAGAGATTTGCTAAACTCTCGAAGCAATGAAATCGTCTTCCTAACTTCTTGGGTAAGCTGAGAAAAAAAGTCCTTGGTATCCAGAAGCTCAGATATCAAGGCGCATTTGAGGGTGAGTTTGTGATACAATCAAAGACTCTTGATGAAATGACGTTTGCAGAGATGTGTTTATCAAGATTATCCAAGGTGTTAAGTTAATCTTGTCCTAGGTTTAAGCAATCTAATCATCTGAGTGAATGCCCATTGGAGGACAGGTGAAATGCAATCACTTGAGCAAATGGGCGTGGTCTTCAGAAACCCAATATAAGGAGCCTCAAGGAGCCAAACTGCATTCTTCTCCAGACCTGAGAGCCAGCATCTGGGGCTCGCCTGGCTCTGCAGACTTCGAAAGCTCCCACTGCCACACTTGGAAGCCTTGATCCCTGAGCCGATTTTGCCTTCCTACTTCTCCAGCTTAGATCGTTTCTACAGCTCCTTGGGTGAGTACAAAATCCACCACAGAGCAGCTCCGGAGACTCCCCTGAGGAGAAAAAAAGCAAATTTCCAACTTTCATGTATCAGCAAATTGAGGTCTTTTCCAATGAAATAGCCTTGTTTACCAACTTGGTGAAGTGATTGCATTCCTGTTTTGTCATCTTTTCATGGCGTGCCTGTTAGAATTAACATGCGATTAATTTTAGCTCTCTGATTTTATCCATCTCTTAGTTATTCCCATGCATTTCAAGGACTCAGAAAACGGTTACTTGATATCTTGTAATTTTGTGTTTAATGCAGAGCATAAAAATAATTTTTAAAACTCTTTTTAATTCCATATATGTTGCCTACTACCATCAACCTTAAAAGTGCAGTAGGCTGGAGTTTCCACCGTGGCTCAGCATTAACGAACCCGACTAGTATGAGGATGCAGGTTTGATCCCTGGCCTCGCTCAGGGAATTAAGGATCCGACATTGCTGTGAGCTGTGGTGTAGGTAGAAGGCTGGATCTGGCATTGCAGTGGCTGTGGTATTGGCCGGCAGCTACAGCTCTGACTGGACCCCTAGCCTGGGAACTTCCATATGCCTCGGGTGCGGCCCTTAAAAAAAATGAAAGAAAGAAAAAAAGATGGAGTTCCCGTCATGGCACAGCGGTTAACGAATCCAACTAGGAACGATGAGGTTGCAGGTTTGATCTCTGGCGTTACTCAGTGGGCTAAGGATCCCACGTTGCCGTGAGCTGTGGTGTAGGTTGCAGATGTGGCTCGGATCCTGTGTTGCTGTGGCTCTGGTGTAGGCCGGTGGCTACAGCTCCGATTAGACCCCAGCCTGGGAACCTCCATATGCCTTGGGAGCAGCTCTAGAAAAGGCAAAAAACAAAAAACAAAAAACAAAAAAAAAAAAAAAGAAAAAGAAAAAGGAAAAAAAAGTGCAGTAGGATGATGTACACAGCAGAAATAATATTCTACGTTCTAGAACTAGGTAATGCACACCATAATTTGGAGAAAATATTGTTTTAAAGTGATGTATACATTGTCTCCTCAGAATGTGAGGTCTTTGAAATTTTAAAGAAACTAGGAAATGACTGGTCAGGCAGAAAGGGGAAACTAGTAGAGAAATATGAGAAAGTTGAGGAAATTCTTTATTTGACTGGTACAGTTAAACTAGGACCCAATTTTTTTTTAGCAAATTAAAAAGCGTGATTTGTTTTGGTGCTGATTACTATAATTCCACACAAATTTCATCTTATCACAATGTGAAGAGGTGCTTGGTAATAGTTTTAAAGACCTGGAAGGTAAAGCCATTCTCTTTCATTTTTTTTGTTTGTTTTGGTTTGATTGATGAATGAGGTAAAGATAAGAGAGGAAGGCAAATTAAACCGATTAGTACATTTACATAAATAGATTCTGGTTAGAATAGGGCCCAATTTGATGATGTTTGTTTTCCACGTCCTTAATTCTGAACATATTCAGAAAGCGTTTGGGAAGTTAAAGTGTTTGGGGATGGTATTCAGATTGAGATATTTTTTAAAAGTCCAAGGAAAAATGCCTGGCAATTACAGGAATTAATAAAAATACAAGCTTCGTGACCATCCTGTGCTAAATCAGAATGACTGGCCTTGAGCATCATGATTGATTTTTTTAGAGCAATTGGGACACACCACCTGGAATTTAAAGTAGGTCAAACTCCTTAACTTTAAGGTATCTGGAGGAAGAGAAGACCTCCACAAAACTGAGGTTCCCCCTTAGATAAGGGGAAGGGGACAGGAAATAGATAGGGTTGGTTAAGCGGCTGAGAACATTTTCTGTAGCTCTTGAGAACTCTCTTTGTGTCTTAAGCAAAACCCAGCTTCTTCTGTTCCAGAGGCAGTGTATTATTGAGTCACAGCCTGAGCCCAACTTCACCTTTTTCTGTCTTTGGGGCAGAGCAATAAACTCCTGATTTTCTTCCCTCAGAAAAATGGCCTCAGACATCCCAGCAGCCTTCCAGAAAGAGCTCACCTGCCTCGTGTGCCTGAATTACCTTCTAGACCCAGTCACCCTAGGCTGCGGGCACAGCTTCTGCTGGTGCTGTCTCTGTGTTTTCTGGGACCAAGCTGAAGAGCCTGCCAGGTGCCCTGTGTGCAGGCAGCAATCAGAACAGACCAACCTCAAGACCAATTTGCTTCTGAAGAATTTGGTGTCCATTGCCAGAAACGCCAATCTGTTTCAGTTCCTGAAGTCAGAGGAACAATGGTGTGGAACCCACAAGGAGATAAAGGAGATTTTCTGTGACGCCGACAAGAGCTTGCTCTGTTTGCTCTGCTCTCAAACTGACGAGCACGGGGATCACAGACACCTCCCCACTGAAGAGGCTGCTGAGGAGTACTGGGTAAGTGATGCCTCAAGGGCACTCGGAAAGGTGGACAGTACAGCCAAGGGGTTAAAAGATATGATCATCGTGATGGTGATTAAGTGCCAGGTACAGATGTAGTGATAAAGCTGTGAAGAAAACACAGCCGATACCTGTTTTATGGAACTTGCATCCAATGGCTGGGTGGTGAAAGCAATGATCATTATTATTTGGATGGCTCAGTATTATGCTGAAGGCGCTGAAAACCCTTCATTTTGAGAAGGAGTCTTTGGCTCTAAAAAGTGCAAATGCAAGGTTTTTTTTTTCCATTGGGTACAGGTTTCCTAAACCTGGACAGAGAAGGAAGACAGAGTACATTGGAATGAGCAGGGGACAAGCATCACCGAATCCAAATTCCGATGCAAGATGCCACACTATCTGACAATTAGCCACACTCAATGAAGTGCTGGGTTCCCTTGAGGATCTGGCATCGTCACCTACAGCAGCTTGGGTCGCTGCTATGGGATGAGTTCAATCCACTGCCCATGAATTTCCACATGCTTGGGGCGTGGCAAAAAAAACTCAATTAAGTCCTGTCCTTTTCCCTGGGCATATGATTCCCGGATGCTGTTGTTCTGCAGTGTGAAATTTCCTAAAATTTATGGTTAGTGAGAAAGCACAGGGACACATGATGATCTCTTCTGGTCCTTCTGTTTTCCCTCAATGACCCAAGTCTTAAATCTCTTGGTACACTCCATCCTTTGGGCTCTGAAACCTCAGCCTATTTGCTTTTTCTGGGCCTAAAATTCATTGTTATTTTACAGGAGAGGCTGGCAAACCAAATGAGATCTTTATGGGAAAAGATCCAAGAAATTGATAGAAGTCTCCAGAAAAACAGCCAAGGAACTGACTCTTTGATGGTAAGTACAAGGATATATTTCTCTTTGAAACAGGTTGAGGCAGACATGCAAGGAACTTAGCCCTTAATAATTTGAGCTGAAATCCTTCTGTGTCACGGAATTCTGGGGAATGGGTTGGACACCATTAAAAATATATTCCACCCATTATTTCAACCTAAACATTCCCTGTCTCTTGGGCTTTTTAGCACCTAGTGGATTGGTAGCTACAACAAAAGGTCCATTAGAAGAATGTGCAATAAGTCCTAAGGCAAATGCACAAAGAGTGATATGAGAGATTCCGTACCAATCATTCAGGATCTCAGGGAAAATTCCTCAGGTTTAAGGTCAATCCCAGTTCTGAAGCTTAAGGAGGTGTTTAAAAATCCATGAGTTATTTCAGGTAGAGAATTTTGGATGTCATAATGTTCCAGAAAGTAAATGGCATGTCACTGAGAACCATAAGTGTCTGTCTGATTAGTACCGGAGCCCAGGTGATGCAAAGGAAATGTGAACCGCAATTTAAAGAGTGTACTCATCATGGGGAAACATTCTAGGACACTAGCTAGAGCATGACATTGGTTCAAGGACAAAATGTAACACGTTAAAGAAAAAATTCAGGAGAAAAGAGAGCAAAGAGAAAGACTGAGATGGAGAGTGAGAGTGATCCATATATACCGAGAGGGAATAGGCCCTTCAGTAAGGACGATTGACCATCCCTATAAAATGCGAAGGAGCCTGAGGCCTTGGAAAGAGGCCAGAAATCTGTTCATAGAGAAAAGGGGCGGGGGGCATAAAGAAGGGGCTATGAGAATGGACTTCTGTTTGAGGTCAGGTAGTGAGAATTTTGATTTTTCCTGAGGACATTAACCCTGAGAGTAATATGGAACATGGCAGCTAAGAGAGAATGTCAGGCTTTGGACTGTGAGATGAGACACAAATTTCATTACTAACATTGATGCAGAATATTGGATATATGTGTCACCCATAAATTTCAATTGCATGCATGAGTGCATGAGGTGTTTCAGACTTGACATGATGCATATGAAAGAAATGGTCCCTAAAAAGCTTTTCTAGAGATGTTTCAGGAACTCATGAAATGTATGGAAGTGGATTGAAGAAAGGGTGGGTTTGGTTCTTCATCTCATTTTTGAAAAATGGAAAGTAAGTGAAGGAGAGGGGAATGAATTTGCTGTCTAAGAAGAGGGGCTACAAATTGGGATGGATGTTCTCTCTCGGGAGAGAACCTGAATCGAGCACACTAAATATTGTTGACATCTATCTCCCAACAGTTTTACGCGTATCAGCGTGGAGACATGATGAGGAAAGTTTATCAGATGGTACCACCATTGTTCCAGGAGGAAGAGATTTACTACTTTGACGGTATTATAAAAGAAGGCCAAAAGTTTTATAAGCTGATCCAAAAAAGGCAAGAGGAAATGATTGGAAAGAAAACAGTCCTCAGAAAAATCTACAAAGAGCTCATGAACATGTGCAACAAGCCAGATGTGGAGTTGCTCCAGGTAAGTACTGAGGACTTGTTTAAAAATACAATAGCTGAAAGTCACACCTTCGACTTCCATTAGATGTTACCAGGAATATATTTCTTCATCTCCTGGATCTAATGGGGAGGGAGGAGATCTCTCCTAGTTGGAAATATTATAGATAAAGTGTAACTCATCCAGATTGTAACTGAGCAAGTGTTACAAAACTGTGACTATGGAGCCCCCCTGGGGAATATATCCTTCTCACGATTTCCTCTCGTGGCTTGTTTCTATAAAAACCAGAAAGGAACAAGTTACTTACTGTCATTCAATTTTTTGGTCTCCAGTTGGACAATAAAATAAATCTGGGAAATGTTCATATATACATTTCCACCTTCTGTTGGGATAGCCTAGGTTTGAGTTGCTTTGTTTAGTTTGGAGCATGTTACCCTTTGGGGACAAGCCCTAGGGAAGACTAATTTACAGAGAGCTGAGAGGTACAGCAATGCATAATCCCTACCCTCTTCCTCTCTCTCTGACACTCAGGTTTGTTAACGCATCAAGATTTGATAATGTCAATATGTTGGGCCAGGGTTTTCTTTAGGAAGGGAAAGGAAAATTTCCCAGGCTGTCCTCTGATAGTGGCGATTAAAATTTTTGTGCAGTTTTCCCAACCCACATACGGGTTGGTTATTTATGAAGAAGTCTAATCTTTTTTTTTTTTTTTTGACAGGAATTGGGAGACAAACTGATGCGGTAAGTCTGGTCTTCTGATGCTGATTGGGGAACTGTGAGGGCTGTGGAAGAAACCAAGCTGCATTTAACAAAGGGAACACATAACTCACTAGATAACACTACCTTGCTTGTGTGCATGTGTCTGGGCCTGTTTTGTTGAATAAGATTTCCTGTTCCCTCTGAATCAGAAGTTAGCATTGTTTTTGCTCCTGTGGCTGACAGAGGTACATGTTGTCAAGCTCAGTGCCAAAGTTTCTAAAACACGAGTTATTTTTGATTTTAGATTTCAAAATCATAAAGACACTGAAGTGCAAGGACTAGTTTCCCCCAGGCATTAGGTGAGAGAGGCAAGTACCTCTGAGAAATGGGGGTGGAATCAGGCCAAGAAGAATAGTGAGAAAAAAGTTTCCCAAATGGCAAGATCCTAATGGATTTTGATGAAGAATATTGAGCTGAAGCCTGGCTTTTCTTAAAGGCTGCGTTTAAGAGTCTTGGGCAGAAGAAGTGTTAATGGCTATCTTTCTCGCTGCAGGAGCGAGGCAGCACAGCTGCACATCCCTCGGCCTCTGCTGCCAGAACTCCATGCACGACCCATGTCTGGGCTGATGGATTGGCTCAACCACTTCAAAGGTAAGTGTCAGCCCATTGTTGGGGCCACCTTGCTAGCTTCTTCAATAACCGTTTGTGTAGACAATCTTTCCCTCTTCATTTTCACATTGTACAGAGGAACAACCTACAAGTAGGCAGATAGAGACATATTGAGTCATAGGGTCACTGTAATGCGGACAAAATTCATGCAGACTGGTGCAAAGGTAGATGTGATTCAGACCTTGTCAATTAGCGAGAAATCTGACAACTAATTTGTATAATGAAAAAAAGGACATGCTCTAGAAATGGCTCCTTGAGCGAGAAATAGCATCCCAGACAATGTCAGTTGTTCACTGAATCCTAGGAAACAGATTACTACTAATCAAAGATATTCCAATTTTCAAAAGTTGAAATGCAGTTGTTTAGAGTTTAAATACATTTTTGCTTGAAAGGTTTTTTTTAGCAATTGCATGTATGATGTGTTTTTCCATTGTCATAATCAGAAAAAATACATAAGTCATAAAAATTAAGTGCAGATAGTAGGAATTTGTGAACAACCACAGGAAAGCAAATTGGTGGTTGATGAGCCATAGGGAGCTCCGTGATAAAACTAACCCTGGAGGGCAACTGGAGCAGGAAGTGGAAGTCTAGGCCTGGGGCTGGAACCACCTTATCAAAGGCAGAAAATTCTTACAAGGACACAGTCTTAAGAACCAGCCTTAGGTTGATTTCTTCATTGTCTGTTTGTTGACCTACCTGGAGAATCACAATCATCCTGGTAGAGTGGCCATCAAGTCTTCAGTCTAAGATGTATTGTTTTCCCTGAGCAAGGGTGGTGGAGGTGGAGGTGGGTTGTATTTCCACGGTCATGGAGGTGATGGGTGCCCAGGTGTCATCTTTCAGAGGTCGTGAAAAGTACCAAGCCAGAGGCAGCCGTGACCTCCGTCTCCTTTACAATCTCCGAACCTTTAGGAAGTTTTTCCATAGAAAGTAGTTCTCTCTTTCTTCAGTGGATATGCTGACAAGCCTTGAATCCAATATTTTCCAGTCAGAGCTGCCCTTCTAATTGTAATTTTTGTTTCCCTCAGAAATACTCTAGGTAGACTCTCTTCTCTGGTAGAGAATTTTATTTTTAACGTCAATTTTGACTGGAATGTTCTCTCATCTCTCCACAGTGAAAATTTCCTTCAGTAACGAAGTGAGCAATCAGCACATCAGGGTGTTTGATGATGTGAGAAGTTTGAAGTACAGGGATGACGGCCTCTACGTGTCTTTGGACGCCAGCCCGTCGAAATATTTTGCGGCATGGGGAACCCGGGCCTTCACCTCTGGCAAACAGTACTGGGAGGTGGATGTGGACAGCTCCTGGGACTGGGCTGTGGGCGTCTGCAGGGACTCCTGGCTAAGGAAGTTTGACAGCCTACTGAGTGACTCCAACAGGGACAGCTTTCTCCTTGTGTGTGTGAAGGAAGACAACCACTACCGTCTCTGGGCCACCGCCCCGACCACGCCTCTGTACATACAGAAGCCTGTGGGCAGGGTTGGCATGTTCCTTGACTTTCACACTGGGAGTTTGAGTTTTGTGGATGTGGCCAGGCGCTCCCTCATTTGGAGGTACGAGGATGGGGTGTTCACTTTCCCTGTCAAGCCTTTCACTTGCACAGGCCACCTGTAAGGAGAGCTGTCAGGACCCAGACTGGAGGCTCAGGCCTCCTTCTCTGAGGAGCCCTTCTCCTGCAGCAAATAAGGACACCTCATGGTCTTTAGGCTCTTTCTACTCTATTGTAACTTCCTTTTATTGCTCTTTGTAATGAAGTGAGTGTTAAATGCATACTTTTGTTGGTTTCCCTCCATTTTCTTGTCAATAAAATCTTGTCTTGGAGCCATTTGTCTGGACTATATGATATGGTTGGTTACCTGTTTTGTGAACTTGCTGGACTCACCGAAATATGAGGGTTTGCTTCCCATTTCTTGGCACCTAATCCAGGAAGCCAGGGCTTGCACCACATGGGCACACCTGGTCACCTCCCAGACACAGGTCAGCCTGAAACCTCTCCTGCCTCTTGGGTCTAGTCCACCTTACCCACGCTCACCCTTAGGGCAAAAAATGATGTGACAGAGAAATCTCCACTGATCTCCAGAGAATGGGATAAACATTTCTTTTAGAGAGGACCCCAACTTTTCAGGTCCTCTCCTTTTGCAGTATTATGAGGGACAAGAGATAAAGTGCCTCTTGTATCCACTGCTGTGTTCTGAGCATGTTACACATTGGCTGGGACAGGAAGGACGGTGATCAAATCCTTATAGGAAAAAGTTAATGGGTGGGACAGTTTTCTTATTGGGAAGAAGCTTTCCAGTAAGAGTCAGGGACTAGAAAACAAAGTTTAAATTTTCAAGGAGTTATGGCTCAGTGGTAATGAACCCAACTATTATCTATGAGGATGCGGGTTCGATCCCTGGCCTCACTCAGTGGGTTAAGGATCCAGCGTTGCCATGAGCTGTGGTGTAGTTCAAAGATGCAGCTCTGACTGGCATTGCTGTGGCTGTGGGATAGGCCAGTGACTAGGGCTCTGATTTGACCCCTAGCCTGGGAACTTCCATATGCCACAGGTGTGGCCCTAAAAAGCAAAAAATAAACTTTAAAAAAATAAAAGGAGGGTAAACTTGGTTAGAAGAAACAATCAAGGCAGATTCACACACCATTAAAAAAAAAAACCCAAAGTTTAAATTTTCAGAATTTGAAGGTGGAGGTCAAAACCTGATTAGATTATGCGCATTGAGTTTGAGCCCAATCAAGTTTTAATTTTCTTCAGAAAAGTGCATCTGCAGGTGGGGGCTGTATTCGTGTAGATACCAGGCCTGTGTGTGACTGTGTCTATTACAATCATGGTGGTCTCACGTCATTTTTTAAGTTTTTTCTATTTAATTTACGATCATTGCCTAGGTCATGCAAAGGATGGTAGGGCAGGGGACATTATCTGTTTCCATTTTACCATCATGCAACAGAGCATTGTATTTGGGGTTTTTTTGTTGTTGTGGTTATTTTTTTAGGGCCACAGTTGGGGCATATGGAAGTCCCTAGGCTACGGGGCAAATCAGAGCTACAGCTGCCGGCATACACCACAGCCACAGCTGCCGGCATACACCACAGCCACAGCAACCGGGATCTGAGGTTCATGTTGAACCTACACGATAGCTCACAGCAACGCCAGATGCTTAACCCACTGAGCAGGGCCATGGATTGAACCTGCACCTTCATGGATGCTAGTCGGGTTTGTTTCTGCTGAGCCACAACAGGAGCTACACATTGGTTTTTTTATTTTACTGCTCTTGTCCCATACTGAACTGTACACTCACCATATATCTCCATCAAAATATACTTCCAGAATTTATTATTCTTAATACTGGGTGGTTAAATTTACTATCTAGCTTAGGTTATAGACCTTACTGCATCCTAGTAGCAAGAGTCTCTTATCTATCATTTGAACTAAAAAGAATCATGCCTTTAATGTGAATTTTACCCATTCGGTGTTGAGCAGAGAAGTGGTATAATCTGCGGCATGGTTTTCCAAATACATTCAACATTTCAGCCACTCACATTTTATTTAAATACAGACATGTCATCATAGTCTTAGGAGAACAAAAGCATATTTTTATACATGCAACAACACCAAAAGTGTCTATAAAAATCTAGAGGTTGGAAAATTTACGTTAGACATTTTAAATATCATCCATATTTTTGCATCACTTGCTTTCTTGTTCAATAGAAACTCAAAAATATGATTTAATCAATATTTATTTTTAAAAGTTATTTAAAAGTCTACTATGTATGATAAAACTTTGAAAAACTGATGTCTAAAATGTTTTTGTTTTTTTTTTTTTGTCTTTTGTTGTTGTTGTTGTTGTTGCTATTTCTTGGGCTGCACCCGCGGCATATGGAGGTTCCCAGGCCAGGGGTCGAATCGGAGCTGTAGCCACCGGCCTACGCCAGAGCCACAGCAACGCAGGATCTGAGCCGCGTCTGCAACCTACACCACTGCTCACGGCAACGCCGGATCGTTAACCCACTGAGCAAGGGCAGGGACCGAACCCGCAACCTCATGGTTCCTAGTCGGATTCATTAACCACTTCGCCACAACGGGAACTCCCTGATGTCTAAAATGTTAAAGCAATTTATTTTTTCTTGTCAAAACACTTATGAATCATCTATTGTAGAATTCTATTTGGTCCTTTACTATCCTGTCTTCTCTGCTTATTCCCGGTTTAATGACAGGCAAAGTGTGAAGAAACGTTAATTATCTAAGGTTACTCATCACGACCTCCCTGTCTACTCCATTGTCTAGTTTGATGCTGATGCTGATCTCTGGGTAGTTTCCGTCTCTTATTTCTTCTATCCTCCACTCTCATTTCACCAGTATAACCAATTCCTTGCATTACCCTCCTGTTTTAAATGCCCAGAATGCTTTCAATTTATTTGGGGGGTTTAAATTCTTCATGATCCATTTCCCCTCATCATATTTCTATTTGGTTAGTTTTTTTTGTGTCTGTTTTGACCTCATGCACAGTGAGTGAAAATTCCCCGATCAGGTATCGAACTCCAGCCACAGCAGTGATGCTGTGTGCTTTAGCCACTCGCCGACCTGGTAAGTCCTCCCCTTCATATTTTAAAGCCTTAAAACCAGGAGTTACAAGGAGAATCAGTTCCAAGGAATGAATTATCCCTTAGAAAATGAAATAAATACAGTAATCTCTTCCAAAATAGACTGTTACTTTTTTTGTCTTTCCAAGAGGAAAGGATAATTTTTTTCTTCTTTTTTGTTCAGAGTTTTTGGTTAACACATAACTTTGAACTGTCAATCAACCAGTTTGAATATTTATTGAAACTTGTTGAAAAATTTTTAAAGGTATATCTATAAAGGTGTTGCAAATATATAAAGTATTTTATAAACAAAGTAAATATATAAAATAAATTCTGGAAGTGTATTTTGATGGAGATATATGGTGAGTGTACAATTCAGTATGGGACAAAAGCAATAAAATAAAAAACCAACGTGGAGTTCCTATTGTGGCTTAGCAGAAACGAGTCTGACTAGCATCCAGGAAGATGCAGGTTCAATCCGTGGCCCTGCTCAGTACCTCAGCATTTAAGTACCTGTGTTCTCAATTGATTCAACACAATCATCCAATCTATTTGAAATATTTAACTTTTATCTTTCAGGTGTGATGGATGAACCAAAAAAAGATAGCTGAGCCTTCTCCCCCAGGACGATTATTATACAATTAGAAAAACAAGACAAAGTAATTTTTCCAAAACAATTTTTGGAAAAAAAGCTTAAATCAATTATAAGCTTTAATGAAACACAACTGAAGTGCTTACTGTAAAAAATATTTAAACAATAAATTACTAATAAAAATTTTATAGAAATATAATCTGAGCCACATATGAAGTTTTAAATTTTTAGCATTCACATCATAAAAAGTAATTTAAAACATCTGAAATGAATTTCAACATATTTAAGCTAATAGTATCTTCAAAATTATCATTAAAAACATAATGCTGAATGTATTAATGAGAATCTTTACTTTTTCTGTACTAAATTTTTGACATCCAGTACTGGTAACATAGCTCAATTCAGACTAGTCATATTTCAAGTGCTTGATAACCACAGGTGGCTACCCTATTAGATGCTATGGCATTAGACAAACCACCTATTACATGGGAGGCACCATGTTTTCAAATCCTCAGTGGACAGACCAATTTCAAGTAGTCTTAGGAAGGGGAAGATGGATTAGAACCCACCAACTACAAGATTCATAGTAACAGAAGAGCATTAGAAATGGTGTCACGGGAGTTCCCGTCGTGGCGTAGTGGTTAATGAATCCGGCTAGGAACCATGAGGTTGCGGGTTCGATCCCTGGCCTTGCTCAGTGGGTTAAGGATCTGGCGTTGCTGTGAGCTGTGGTGTAGGTTGCAGACGTGGCTTGGATCCCACATTGCTGTGGCTGTGGTGTAGGCCGGCAGCTGCAGCTCCGATTCGACCCCTAGCCTGGGAACCTCCACATGCCTCGAGAGCGGCCCAAGAAAATGGCAAAAAGACAAAAAAAAAAAAAAAAAAAAGAAAGGAAAAAAAAGAAATGGTGTCACGAAGATAGTTTTAGAGGGAAAGTTGTCAAGGTTAGCCAGGTTGTGTGCTTTATAAGCGAGAACTCACCAGTGGCTGTATTTGGCATCGTAATGTCCACCAGGGAGGGTCTTTGTTTTCTGGATGATGTGGAGGACTGAATTTGATTTTTAGAAAAAAAAAAGTAAAATAAAAATTTAGGCTCTTCTTAATTTTAACACCTAGTTCAACTTCAGAATACCTCACTATAATTTGAGAACATAAATTATCCTTCTTTCTTATTTGATCTATCCGGAGAAGAAAAAAAGAATATCTATATATCTCTACATATGTATACATATGTACACAACTTTATTTTTCAGATTATCAATACATTCATCATGATTCTTTCTGACAGCCATCAAAGCAATTCAGTATGTGTTCTCTGAAGAAACTTCTTAGGCTACTTCTCTCAGAGTCCCTGCTGCGGCCTGCACTGTGAAGGCTGCAATAGAAATCTGTCTCTTCACTTCGCCCCAGGCCTTGGAAGGATCCACTTTGTTTTCAATATCAAACAGAGCGTCATAGATCCCTGGGAATGACTCCCCCATGTACTTGTTGTGGCTGCTTGGAGCATAGATGACATGCCTGGTGATAGAAATAGTTTGCTGTCTGTTAATTGCTCAAATTATATACTCAAGGGAAAAAAGAGGGACACCCTACAGTTCCTGGATTGTTTAATCGTAATTTTATGATTTGAAAAAGCTGCTTGTCAACCAAGTTCAATCTCCAAAGACCAGTCTATGATATATGTGGCAATTAATTACATTTTAACTTTAAAAAGATGACTTGAAGTGGTTCAGAGAAATGAAAATAATGACAATGAGAGATACGACAGCTCGTCACCTGCTATGGATCATGCTTGGCATTAAAGTATTTACTGATAGTCTTTCAAATCCTTAAAAATAAACTCTACAAGGTTGATATTAGCATTTTCATTTTTTTATTTTTATTTATTTACTTATTTCAGTCTTTTTACGGCCGCCCTGTGGCATTGGCAAGTTCCCAGGCTAGGGGTCGAATCAGAGCAGTAGCAGCTGGCCCACTGCCACAGCCACAGTAATGTCAGATCCGAGCCGCGCCTGGGACTTACACCACAGCTCACAGCAACCCTGGATCCTAACCCACTGGGTGAGGCCAGGGATCAAACCCGTGTCCTCATGGATCCTAGTCAGATTTGTTTCCCAGGAGCTCCAGTATTAGCATTTCAAAGAGGAGGAATTTGAGGTCTGGGAGATGACGTGATCAGTCTCAAGGCACATTTCAAACAAGTGCCAACCCTCCAATACCACCATCCTCTGAAACATGGCACAGTTGCGAATACAAGACCCTGTTTGTGACGAGCAAAATTGTTAGTGTGTTTCTCCGATTTAAGAAAATCATGTTACAATACCAAGCAGGAAGCATGAAAAGTCATTAAGATCAGTTTGATAATGTTCAACATGACCTAGAAAAAAGGTGATGTTTTACTGAAGGAGCTAAGCCAGTGCATGGATCTTGCCCTAGGACAGAAGGGCAAGTTGCCCAGTAAAGACCTGAAGGATGGGGCAGGATCATGCTGCCAGGGCAAAGCCGGCAACCCTGCCTGGATAATGGCCTTATACCCCACTCCAATTCTTTCATGGACAATCCCGAAACAGAAAGATGGATCATCTCTGGCCGGTCAAGGATCTAATTAGTTCCGCATTACCCGGGCATAGGTGGTGGTTATCAGAAATAATTATGACTGTCAAAGATTAGAAAAAAACATGGAGTTCCTGCTGTGGCGCAGTGGGTTAAAAATCTGACTGCGGCAGGTCCTGTTACTGTACAGGTTCAGTCCGCAGCCCTGCACAGAAGTCAAAGGATCCAGCACTGCTGAAGCTGCAGCGTAGGTCACAGCTGCAGCTTGGATTCAATCCCTGGCCTGGGAACTCCCATATGCCACAGGTGCGGCCTTACAAAAAAATTAAGAAAGAAACTAAATTTCAACATTAGGAGAGAGAGTAAATACAAATATATTTACTACATCTTCTGTGGATACAGAAAAAAAAATATATCTAAAATAAGAGAAGGCAAAAATGATATATGCCAAAGTACAAACATAATTTTACATCTGACCAAATAGAACTGAGGAGATTTTTATTTTCTACTTTTGACTTGATGGACCTTCTAAATTTCCTAAACTGAACATACATTCTTTTATAAACAGAAACAACACTAAAATAAAGATCTACAGTAATCACACTACATGTATATAAATAAATATATTTCTCATGTATTTTGGAATTTTCTATTTGCTTGTAAGAAATCAATTACATTTTTTCCACAGTGTAAAAATTAAGAAAGTTCTATATTAAAATAGTCATATTTTTATCCTTACCTGTAGAAAGGCCTGTCTGGCAATCCTAAAGGATCAATAAATGCTCGTTCCAAAAACATCAGTTGATCATTCATAATTCTTAACAATATTGGACTGGAAAAGGAAAGGAAAACTGTTGTAGCTTCTTGAAAATATGTGCATCACCCAGCAAACTAAACATTCAAAACAAAAGTAAACACAGAGAATATATTTTAAATTTCTATATAACATGCAAATAAAGAACTGTAACATGCATAGTTACATTTTTTTTAATTCTGTAAAATACTATTCCACTGAGGCTTATAAAACCACCAAAATGGTTCAACGTGCCAATGAAAGAAATTACAGTAATTTTTATTTATGTTGAAATAATTATTTGACATACCTATATTCAAATATAAGCAAGCTTAGACTTTTTTCACCTTAGGTATCCTAATAACCTTGTTTTTTCTTTTTAGAGCTGCATCTGCAGCACATTGACGTTCCCAGGCTAAGGTCGAATTGCAGCTACAGCTGCCAGCCTACACCACAGCCACAGCAACGCCAGATCTGAGTTGTGTCTGTGACCTACACCACAGCTTGCGGCAATGCTGGATCCTTTAACCCACTGAGTGAGACCAGGGATCGAACCCACATCCAAATTGGGACTAGTCATGTTCTCTAACCTGCTGAGCCACAATGGGAACTCACCTAACCTTTTCATAGATGTCATTTCAATATTGAAATGGAAGAGTCTATTAATGCTTAGTACCAACATTATTATAATGTGGAAAATTATACACATATTTGTCAAATGACAGCTAGTGGTATTTTTATTATTATTATTAAAGACATACATATTATGAACACAAAGGATGGTAATTTAACCATCTCATACCATATTTGAATGCCTGCCACGTATCAGACACTTTCTGCTTTCACAGAGCTCGCATTCCAAAGGGCACGGGAAAGTTTTACTGTAATAAGAATGACTCCACATAAAGGAAAATTTACCAGCAAGCCTGGAGTAAGGCAACGACATTATTAAATTCAATGTATTAATTCTACCATAATTTTCTTTGAATTTTATGGCCTCACCCATGGCCTATGGAAGTTCCCAGACTGGGGATCAAACCTACAACGCTGCAGATACTGGCACTGCTGCAGTTAGGTTCTTAACCCATGGCACCCATGGTGGGAACCCCATAAATCAGTTAACTAATGAAAAATAATCACTACAATAAGAAGTTATAGGATTTCCCGTTGTGGTGCAGTGGCACTGAATCCAACTAGGAACCATGAGGTTTCAGGTTTGATCCCTGGCCTCGCTCAGTGGGTTAAGGATCCAGCATTGCTGTGGCTGTGGTATATATAGGCTGGCTGCTGTAGCTCCGATTAGACCCCTAGCCTTGGAACCTCCATATACTGAAGGTACAGCCCTTAAAAAAAAAAAAAAAAAAAATTACAAAAAATAATGAGTTATAAATTACTTTGTAGAAAAATTTAATTTTTCCTTAGTTTTGTTATGTTTTAGTTTTAAATAATAACAGCTACTATTTACCAATTAATTCCTATGTGCCAATTACTATTCTAAATGTTTATAAAGTATGTTAACCTTCAAAGCAACCCTCCAAGTAAAGCAGGAAAACAGGCCCATTCCATAGATGAGATACTCAGGTTCAGTAGGTAAGTTAAATAACTTGTTCAGGCTACATCTAGAAAGCTTTAGCGTGAAATAGGAGTTCTGTACTATTCCTTCAACTGCACTATGTTGACAAAGGGAAAACAGAGTAACTGAAAGCTCCACAATTAGATCTGAGCGATTTTCAACATTTATTTATTTAGCATGAAGAACTCAGGTCCTGTGATAGTGCAAAGGTAAACTGAGCGTAGACTTTACCTGTGAGCAGTTCACATAAACTAACCGAGGAGGTGACTGAATGAACCATGATTTCAATAAGATACTTTAGGTTTCTGAAATGAATTCATAAACCATCGCTACAAACATAAACACACACACTGTTTGGCTCTTCCTCGTACAGAGCAGAGTTCAATCTGAAATATCCCTGGAAGGTAAATGCTCAGAGCACCCAACTTAAGTAAACGAGATTTTTTTTTCTTTCCCCACCAGAAGCATGCTGGCCTCCCTAGAGACTGGAGGAGGCTAGGTTTGGAGGCTGAATACCATGAGAGCATGAAAGTACGAGGGAGTCAACACTGTATCCTTTTATGGGTTAAAGGGATTGATTTAAGAACAGCAGGAATCAAGAAGTGTCTCTTCCTCAGATTTCAGTTTTGGTTGAGAAATTCAACACCCATTTTAACTTTCTTTAGCCAGCATGTACTCTCAATATGGGCCATAGCTTGCTCCAGGTGTTTTAGGATTTGTAAACAGAATGGAAACACAAACAGTACCTTAACTATCAACTGGAGCCTGTACGATAAATACATAAATACTCAATGAAGCGAAAGCCCAGTGTCCTAGCTACCACACCAAGCCATCAGGCAGTCTGTCACAGGGAAGAAACATCATTTACTTAATGATAGAAAACCAGCTTCATAGACTTTATGGTGTTTGGCATCACCTTAAAATTTCTTTATTATTGTTGTTTTTTTTTAATCTCACATAAAATATTTGGAAAGAACTGTAAAGCATAAGAAAAAAAAAATCTTCATACTCACCCAAATGTAACACAAAATTATTATACTCATCAGTTTTCAGGAAGATTTTCTCTATGTTCAATAAAACATTGTATATGTAAATTTTATGACTGGTTTGTTTCACATTACAAATTATGAGCAGAAGTGGAGATGAGGAACTCTTCCTGGGGTTAATGACATTAAGAAGGGGGAGCGAGAAGGTATGTTTTGGGAATAGGAGAGTTTGGTGAAGTATGATGAAAGAATAAGAGGTAAAACTGGAAAAAGAAAGGGACATACAGTGGAGGACCTTCAAAGGTAAGATGGAAATGTTGTAGCTACTACTAGTGGTAAAGGAGCCACCAGCATTTCTCAGACCCGCATATGCTACTCAGAATGTCCTAAGCATCTCTCAGAGATACGGCAGCTCTGTACAGGAAGTGTTGGAATGGGGAGACAGAAAGCAGAAAAAACTTTCCAAAGATAATTGAGCAACAAAGACGTCAGCTAGTGTTTCTTTTTCACTCATTATATCTATTACATGCATAACATATATTATGCATAAGATATATATATACATACATGTGTGTCTGTTTATATACATAGAGAGGGTACAGAACATACTTGTTTTTATCCAAGTCTTGGACTCTCTCACTGAAGTTAGAAGCGATTTCTGTAAAATTCTTCACTGCAGAGAAGAGTGAATCTGAAATAAAGAAGGACCCAATCGCATTGTTCTATAGTCTAAGCAAAGGGAGCAATATAAGAAGCTGTTCTCTTTTGTATTTTTGTATATTGAAAAACAGGCATCAGTGAAATGGAAGATAGATATATTTCTAGACATAAACAAAATATTGAATCATACGGAATAGCAATTAATAATAAATGAACCTAAGGTAGGTCATTACATTTTAGAGATTAACAGAAACATACAGGCTGTGAATTCTGAAAGCAGAAGGGTAGCATACCAAACGACACACTGTATGCTTTCATTTCTTGTGGATGGTTCATTGAAATATTGTAGAGTTTATCAGCATAATTTCTTAAAACTACAGCATAATCTCGACAGTCAAAAGGGAGCACTACAGAATTGGCAAGTTCGAAAACAATTCCTCCTCGAACCTGGGCCACAGCAAGATGATACTTAAAAGTTGGGTCATAAAACTTTTCCACTAATTCATACGTTTCATAGACACTGTGATACAGTGGATAGCTGCTGAATTTGTTGGTTACCTACAAAAAAAAAAAAAGAAAAAAAACACAAAAAAGAAAATATACCTCTTGTGAGATAACTAAATAACTTATAATAAAACACATAGTATATTTGCTGTGAATATTAGTGGGATTGCTTTTGTCAGTAAGAAATAAAGTACTTAAGTACCTCAATAAGCCACTTATTAAAGGGTTAAATATTAAAACGCACCCCAGGTTTTCACCAGTAAAAAAAGATTATGTGTATATAACATAAATGATACTACAAAAATCATCTTGGAAAAACTTAACATTCTTGCCTTTAACAAAACAGATGTAGAAATATTTCTGAAATAAAGACAGCATGGCATTTGAGTGAAAATAATTTAAGACAGAATTGTTAAAAGCAAGTAAACAAACATGATGCATTATTACATTGGGCAATGCTATAACTTGTTTAATGACTGAAATTCGGCAAATAAATATTTCTCTGACAAGCAGCACGCTGACAAGTGAAGTCTGAGCAGGAAGGGCTTCAGTAGTGGGTCTAAAATCTCACTAAGCAGAGAAAGTGATGCTCAGATAGGTACAGGAAAATAAGAACATACACAGAAGGCCAGAGGGAAGGACTTTCCAACCTATGAACTGCTGGTTCATGCCTTTTCTCCATTTTAAGATGTTTGTTTATTTATTTACTTTACTGATGCAATAGAACAGTTTATATAGTGGTGCAGTTTATAGAGTGGAACTCTGGAATTGGCCGACCAGAGTCTGAAGTTAGACTTCAGGACTTACTACCTACCAGTAAGGACTTACTACTTTTGGGACGATTATTAACCCAAAAGTTATTAACCTCCCTTTGCTGTAATTTTCTCATAAGTCAAGTGTACATAATATTAACATCTATCCTCTTCACCAACCCCATCTAACCCTGCCCAACTTCCTACCCCCATGGTAGGAGATTAGCGATTTCCTTTCTTCTTTACTAGATTGAAGATTATAAAAGAAAAACTAACCAGGGAGAAAAGACCTACAGATTCTCAGTGTTGGCTGCCTCCCAGTGAAGCCACTAAAAGACATTCTCAGTCCCTCTCTTGAGAAGCTCCCCCTTCAAGAAAAACCACCCCTGCATACAGGGGTTCAATCAGCTTTTTACAGTCTCACTCCTAAATAAGACAGATTGCCAAAGAAGGTCAGGCATTTGCAGAAAGACTTTAACTTGAAAGGTACAGACCAATCACACAAACTAAAATAAAATCAATTCAGAATAAGGAGGTACCACAGGGAATGGAGGGAAAAAATAAAAAAGAATGGCAGCATTGAGAAAAATATTCCAGAAAGTATAAAAAGACAGAGATAGAGACAGAAGAGAACACAAACATACACTGGAAAAAAATCCCCAGATGCTAAACAAATTAACAATAGTTTGAGAAAGGGAATCCAAAGAAAAAAACATCGCCTCCAACTATAATGCATAGGTTTCTGGAGCAACGGGTCCACTTTGTGCCAGCCCAGAATACTTAAAAAATGGCATAACTAATACACACATGGACATCAAGGACAACATAGTCATTAAAAAAAGTTACTAAAGGAGTTCCCATCATGGCCCAGTGGTTAACGAATCTGACCAGCATCCTTAAGGATGCAGGTTCGATCCCTGGTCTTGCTCAGTGGGTTAAGGATCCGGCGTTGCCTTGAGCCGTGGTGTTAAGTTGAAGACGAGGCTCAGATCTGGTGTTGCTGTGGTTCTGGCATAGGCCGGCAGCTATAGCTCCAATTCAACCCCTAGCCTGGGAACCTCCATATGCCCAGGTGCGGCCCTAAAAAAAAAAAAAAAAAAAAAAAAGTTACTAAAATCTTCCTTAAGAGACCAAGGAACAAATGGAACCACATCTCCCAACAGGCTGGACGACAGTGAACAATGAGTAGACAATTCTGAGGGTATGGGATTTTCAACCAAAATTTTGAGTCAGCCAAACTGTCAAATAATTGTATGTAGTATAAATGTCATTTTTAGATAAGCAAGGTCTTGGGCTTTCCTTCATCCTTTTCAAGAAGTGCCTGAAGGATACGCTCCAAAAGAATTGGAGAGTAAATAAGAAAAAGGAAGACACAAAATCCAGGAAATAAAAAATACAAAATACAAGAGAAATGAAGATATTCTCAGACATCCTAGTGAGTGAAGGAAAATTTCACAGGCAAGAACTGTGTCACAAGCAGAGAGAATAACTGAGGACCCAGAGGAACAGAAAAACCCCAACAGGGAAAATGAAAACTCTGCCTGATCACCTGATGTGCTGGACTATACTAAGAGTTTGGTGTGAGTTAACTGATGGATTCATGGAGGTAAAAAGAGAGTCTTCTAATCAACAAGTGGAGCACAACCATATATTGAGAAGATGTCATTAAGGAAAGTATTTCAGGGTTGGGAGAAGTGATGTAAGAATGAAGTGCTTATCTTCCCAAGTAAGAGGTAAATCGATAATACTTAAAACTGAAAAATATAGAGTAGCACAAACAGATTATTATGCAGAGAGATATCAGAAGAAGCCAATTCGAAAATTGAAAGAATTTTAATTGGTCAAATAGAACCAAGGGTGGAACAAGCATGGCGTTTAAGTCATTTTCGGATCCAGAATTGTTTGTTTAGCTGAAAATATCTTCATAAATAATCCTGAAGAACTTACTGACAGACTTACCCAATCTTTAGTATACCGTGCTCTGCCTGAAGCAATTCCAAGTCTTTGGAAGAACACTTCAAAATCATTACCAGATCCTAATTTGCTAATCCTTTTAGGGATAAAATAAAGGATGATTTGAGTAACTTCTTCATTGAGTACAAATCAAAGCTTAATTGAATGCCATTCTTAATATTATAATTTTTTAAAAATTTTCAGGAGTTCCCATCGTGGCTCAGTGGTTAACGAATCTGACTAGGAACCATGAGGTTGCCAGGTTCGATCCCTGGCCTTGCTCAGTGGGTTAAGGATCTGGCATTACCATGAGCTGTGGTGTAAGTTGCAGACATGGTTCCGATCCCGCGTTGCTGTGGCTCTGGCAAAGGCCCACAGCTACCACTCCTATTAGACCCCTAGCCTGGGAACCTCCATATGCCGCGGGTGTGGCCCTAGAAAATACAAAAAAAAAAAAAAAAAAAAATTTTCATGGCCATGCCTGTGGCATATATAAATTCCCAGAGCAGGGACTGAATCCAAGCCACAGGTGTGACCTTTCAACCTACTATACCTGGCTGGAGTTGGAACCTACATCTCCACAGCAACCTGTAGTTGTATTCTTTTTTTTTTTTTTTTTTTTTTGTTGTTGTTGCTATTTCTTGGGCTGCTCCCGTGGCATATGGAGGTTCCCAGGCTAGGGGTTGAATCTGAGCTGTAGCCACCGGCCTACGCCAGAGCCACAGCAACGTGGGATCCGAGCCGCGTCTGCAACCTACACCACAGCTCACGGCAGCGCCGGATCGTTAACCCACTGAGCAAGGGCAGGGACCGAACCCGCAACCTCATGGTTCCTAGTCGGATTCGTTAACCACTGCGCCACGACGGGAACTCCTGTAGTTGTATTCTTAACCCACTGCGCCACAGCGGGAATTCCTAAAAATATAATTTTTAAGTATATTGTCTTAAACAAGCAGAAGTAAAAAGAAAAGAAAGAGGAATGTCAATTCTAATCACAAAATATCTACCCTCATGAGATCACTGTACTTCTGGATTCCTGAACCCCTATGGGGGAAGTTTCCCCACACTACCAACAAAGCAATTCTCCAGAACAGCTGGCTATTCTACAATTCAACCCAATTCTGACAGTGTCTACCCAGATACAGCAATAGATTCCACAAGTTAAAGGCTCAGTCCCATGAGATTGTTCCCCACCCCACCACCACCCCACCCACCCACTTCAGAAACCTGTGCGTCTAACCCATAGCCAGGAGCTATTGTGCAGAACTCAAACCCCCTTGAGTGCTCAACCACCAGAGGAACCTAAGGAATGATGATGTTACCTTTTCTGAACTCAGTCAGCTAAATCTTAGACTTTGGCAAACTTTGTCCCAATTTTATTATGAATCCTGTTCCAGCCCTTTTATGAATATGCCTGTGCCCTTAGCTTAAAACTTCCCCAATTTTGCCATTTGTGGAGAGACGCTGCTTTAGGAAAGATCCCTGGTGTTCTCTTTATTTACTCTAAGTAAAAAATTCTTCCTTCTCCCACTCTTTGACGTGGTTGTACCTTTTGACTCAACACCCACCAAGAGGGGAACCCAGTTTTCCAGCAACAATTTTTTTGGCCACGTCCAAGCATGGGAAGGTCCCAGGCCAGGGATCAAACCTGTGCTACAGCAGCAGCCCGAGCTGCCCCAGTGAAAATGCCAGATCCTTAACCCACCATGACACCAGGAAACTCCCCCAATAACAATCTTATTTGTGAACCAAAGCATCACTTTTTTTTTCCAATATGCTAGAGAATTTTAAAATAAGTTGTTACTACTTATTGAAAAAAAAAATACCCTTTTATTTGCAACACAATCCCATAATTCAGTAGAAAGTTTTGTTTACCTGGGCAAGCCACTGAATTCAGGTGAAGGACTTTTTTCATTCCAGCTCTCAAAAAGAGATTTGCCTTCAAACCCTTCATCAGGACTTTGGAGCTAAATAGTTTAAAAAGAAAAAATGAGAATACTTATCAAACAGGTGTTTTAAAAACTAAATATCTATTACCTGGGGAATGAGTAGCTAAATTATATTCAACAAAATAAGGAATGCAATTCAAACATGAGCACTTATTAAGAATTACAACGAGTTTCTGACAATATGGAAAATGCTCATGTTATTATGTACAATGCAATTATTATTTTAAAAAATACATGGCATGTATGGAAAAGAAGCCTAACCGAATTATTACCAAGTCCTGTATTCAGATGAATGATCACAACATAAGATTTTTTTTTTTTGGTTTATTTTTCTGACTTAAGAGAGGCTACTCTCAAAAATAACATACTCCTCCACCTCTTATTTATTTGTCTTTTCTAGGTCCACATCCACAGCATATGGAGGTTCCCAGGCTAGGGGTCTAATCGGAGCTGTAGCCGCCGGCCTCCACCAGAGCCACAGCAACGCAGGATCCGAGTCAAGTCTGTAACCTACACCACAGCTCATGGCAACGCCAGATCCTTAACCCACTGAGCAAGGCCAGGGATTGAACCCGAAACCTTGTGGTTCCTAGTCAGATTCGTCAAACACTGAGCCATGACAGGAATTCCTCCGTCTCTTATTTTAGAAATGAAAAGCAGCAAGCTGGTTTAGGTAAGGTGTTTTTTCAAATACTGCTTTGTGCCCACAAGGCTGTCAAAGTCATTATATAGTACATAATAAAACAAATGCACTAATATTTTATTTAATTAGTTGAGTATTCCTAGTAATTTTATTAAACATGGGACTTTCAATACCTTTTCAGGTTTCACAGATGAGAAAACCAAGGAAGTAAAACAGGACCTACTCTTGAATTCCAGACTCAGAGTATTAGATGTTATGCCAAAACACTAAGCACACTGACGTGTAATTAGTATTCCATCAATATTCCATAGACAGGGACAATATATGGTATAAAAAGTTTTTATTTTATACTTAATAAAAGTCCTATGCTCTATCTTTTAAGAAATTCAATTCAAAAAGGTTTACGGACTACCTACACTGTAGAAAACTTTTTGAAGGTGCCAGCAATACAAAGTTTAATAACACATCTTACCTACCAGTGGGAACTGTAAATAATAATAATAATAATGCAGAATTCAGTATGTTAGATGCTATAATAGAAGGATGAGCAAAGGTTGATGGGAACACGAATTTACAGAAGTGTCAGGAGAGAGTCAGAAGTTATATCAACATCTCAACCTGTAAAATATTAATACGTAAAGCAACAAAATAATTTCCCTCAAGCTTATAAATTTACACAAAACTTTGATATAGGACACGGTACCACTTTATTTATTTCCAGAAATATGAATTTGGAATAAGGTAGAAACACATTGCTAAATTCTCAGATTATCACTAAATTTTGAAATGGTGCAAAATTGTCACTAAAATTTGAAATGTTACAAATCACGCCCCTGAAACAAATAAAACAGGATAAAATAAAACCCCAAATTGTCACGCATCACATAATTTCAAACCCGACCTGGAAAGCAGTGTTTTTTTCAATTGTCCAGGGACCACCCATCCACCTGGGAAACACACTTAACTGCCAAGCTTTCCTGGGGGAATTCTCTGAAACACAATGTTTCAGATATTTAATTATGTATGCATTTCATGGGAATTGATAAAAGTATAAGTACGTGGGGTGGAGCTAAGTAACAATATGAATAGATTTTTCCAAATTACACTTTTCTATTCCTGTTGGGGAAGTTAATACATTCAATGCCATGTTTATGAAACGAAACCTTAACAGTATGTTTAGGTTTTATTTAAAATCCTTGTCTGAGGGAAATGTGAGTTTTTCTTGGTCATTACATTTTAACTGGTAGTTCTGTTAACAAGGTAAATCCAGGGAGGAAAGCCCAGTTCAAATCAGGTAATCAGCAATCACTACAAAAGTGAGCTCCCTTCTTGGCGCAGCAGAAACGAGCCACAGCAATCCGAGATCCAAGCCGCGTCTGTGACCTACACCACAGCTCACGCAGCGCTGAATCCTTAACCCACTGAGCAAGGCCGGGGATCGAACCAACATTTTCTTGGATACTAGTTTGGCTCGTTACTGCTGAGCCACAACAGGAACGTCCCTTTAAGAATGGCAGCTCTCCCTGAGTCCTGAATTACTTGGTATCAGTATATGAAAGAGTAAACACTGGTTTTCAAATTAAGGAGTTAAACCGCAGGACCAGGTCCTGGTTCAGCGATCAAATAAGGTGTGTGTCTTTGGTGGCTAATGATTTTTGAGCTCAGTTTTCTTGTTTACAAATGGGGATGAGAGATGCAACGCTATTCGTGGGCTGCCTCAGCTTGGTGTGGGGAAAAATGGTGTGGCATGTGTCAACAGTTTATGAGATGTTTCTATGGCTTCTTTTCCACATGAAAAAGGACACGTTATGAAACAACACAGATGTTTAACAGAATAATGTCCCCTCAAGAAAACATCATCTGTAGAACTTAAAATTCCATGGAATAATTTTTACCTCCTTTGTTAGGTTGTACACCAGGCTGTACATCAGGGGGGTACAATCAACTCTCAGAGTGTAGTTTCCTAAGAGACAAGGAGAAGGTGGTTTGTTGTCTATCTCATGTCTTTATTTTATTCATCCATTCGAAGACTCTTGCAAACTCCTTAGCCACAATGATTCCTTTAAAACCTTAAGTGTGATCAAAACTCTCCAATTTGGAGTTCCTTAGTGGCTCAGGGGGTTAAGGACCCAGTATGGTCACTGCTGTGGCTCAGGTTCAATCCCTGGCCCCGGAACTTCCATGTGCCATGGGTACAGTAAAAAAAGGAAAAGAAAAGAAAAATTCAAACTCATCACTCAATAAAACTAATCATCCTCACCATGACCCTCTGGGCCACACATGAAACAACCTCAGGTCACCTCTCCAAATCGTCACCTCCCACCCCACCCAGGCACTGTTCTATGCAACACGGACACTAAAAGTAATTACCTCACAAGAGTACTGTGTTAAAGCAATGTTTTACACTTAAAGCACTTAAGACCGTACCTGCTGCTGTGGGCCCCTGGTGTGAGCTAAATCCTTTATGTGAATGTCTGTGTGATGGAAACGTAACTGAGGGCAGGAGTGCCTTTGAAAGAGGGTTATTTGAGAATGGTTTTGGTAGAAAATTTTTATTTGTAAATTTTTCATTTTAACATTCAAAAGCAAATACATGACTTACTGTATTGTTTGAGAAAAGAACATTTAATAAAATTTTAGGAGTTCCCGTCACGGCGCAGCAGAAACAAATCTGACTAGTATCCATGAGGACGCAGGTTCAATCCCTGGCCTCACTCCGTTAAGGATCCAGCGTTGCTGTGAGCTATGGTGTAGGCTGCTGACATGGCTTGGATCCAGCGTTGCCGTGCTTTGGTGTAAGCCGGCAGCTGTAGCTCCAATTCATCCCCTAGCCTGGGAACCTCTACATGCCGTGGGTATGGATCTAAAAGGCAAAAAAAAAAAAAATTTTTTTTTAGATAGGAGTTCCTGTTGTGGCTCAGCAGGTTAAGAACCCAATGCTGTTTCCATGAGGATGTGGGTTTGATCCCAGACCTTGATCAATGGATTAAGGATCTGGGGTTGCTGAAAGCTATAGTGTAGGTCTTGGATGCAACTTAGATCTGATGTTGACCTGGCTGTGGCATAAACCTCAGCTGCAGCTCCAATTCGAACCCTGGCCCAGGAATGTCCATATGCCTCAGGTGCAGCCATAAAAAGGAAAAAAAATGTTTAATATAAGACAAAGTGAGATTAGCTGTGTTCCAGTCACAGAGGAACGTGTGTCATTTGCTCTTAATCCTGAAAATGATGGAGAGACAATGCAGCTTTTTAAGACAGGAAATGACATAATCAGAACAATCCAATGTTTAAAAAAATGAATTAAAAAATAAAATATTTAAAAAAGAACTGACACCAGAAAGAACATTATTCCACTTTCACAGATACATGTTTGGGATAGCTATTCTGTGTGGCAAAGTTGTTTCATCTTCACATCTGTTTATGTAAGAACAAAAATGATCCAAGCTAACTTGCTTTTTTGTTTGTTTGTTTGTTTTTTTGCTCTTTTTAGGGCCGCACTTGTGACATACTGAAGTTTGCAGGCTAGACGTCGAATCCGATCTGCAGCTGCCAGCCCACACCACAGCCACATCACGCCAGATGTGAGCCGTGTCTGCGACCTACGCATCACAGCTCATACCAACACTGGATCCTTAACCCACTGAGCAAAGCCAGGGATCAAAATGGCATCCTCACAGGCACTAGTCGGGTTCCTTACCACTGAGCCACAACGGGAACTCCCCAAGCTAACATGTTGGAACATGCAAGGCACAAGGCTGGGAGTTTTGCAAATATTAACTTCTCTTGCCCTCACAAGAGCCTTTGAGATACGTGCTCTTAGGGACTCTACTGAGAGGTGAGAAAACTAAGCCACAGAAAGTAATAACCTGAGGTCACACAACTCAGAAGTGGCAGGGCCAGGAATAAGGCCAAGCCCTGAGACATTAACTGAGGAAAATTAGGAGGAGGAAAAGATAACTGAACTGCACTAACTTAGGGGACAGTGCAGCTCAGATATGTGGACAAAGAACATAGATGCCAAGGTACCTCCATACCTATGCAAAGCAGCCACTATTACTGACATGGCAGACTTACTGGTAAACTAAAGAAAATATGCTATCCACCCTTCATTCTTTTATTCATTCATTTGTTGCATTCACACAAACAATATTTATTAAATGAGACATTAAGAATTCAGGAGTGAGGAGTTCCCGTCGTGGCGCAGTGGTTAACGAATCCGACTAGGAACCATGAGGTTGCAGGTTCGGTCCCTGCCCTTGCTCAGTGGGTTAACGATCCGGCGTTGCCATGAGCTGTGGTGTAGGTTGCAGACGCGGCTCGGATCCGGCGTTGCTGTGGCTCTGGCGTAGGCCGGTGGCTACAGCTCCGATTAGACCCCTAGCCTGGGAACCTCCATATGCCGCTGGGGTGGCCCAAGAAATGGCAAAAAAAAAAAAAAAAAAAAAAAAAGAATTCAGGAGTGAAGGAGTTCCTGCTGTGGTTCAGAGGGTTAAGACTCGACAGTCTCCCTGAGGATTTATGTTTGATCCTGGCCTCACTCAGTGGGTTAAAGACCCATTATATTTGGAAGCTGTGGTGTAGGTCACAGATGCACTCGGATTTGGCATTGCCATAACCGTGGTGTAGACTGACAGCTGCAGCTACAATGAACCCGTAGCCGAGGAACTTCCATATGTCAAAGGTATGGAACTATAAAGAAAAAAAAAAAAAGAATTCAGGAGTGAAGAAGTAAAATCCTGTCTGTTCCTTGCTGAAGAATATAATCTAGAAAGGGATGCAGTTTTTAAAACAACTAATTACTAATAACAGCAGTGATAGGTGCTACAATGATATAGCTTTCAAGAAAGAAAAATAAAACAAAAGATTCGTGGGGCTACAGAGGAGGGAGTGGCAATGGATTGTTTGAGTTTCTTCAAAATCAACTTGAGATGGTCCCTTCATTTGAATCACTGTTTATCAAAGCAAAGCCTGAGTTCTACAGGACCTGACTCCAATGCCCACCTCATTTCTCAAGCCTTAACTGAAGTTGCTCTCATTCTCTCCTCTAAACTCCAAGATGAAATCTGATTATGTCTTTCTTAGAGTAAGTACCTCCATATATTAGAATCCTAGACTGATTTATTTTATCATCTATAAGTAAACTGTTCAGTCCTTGGCTGTTCTTTAGTAACCTCTAATCCCTCTGAAATCCTACAAAGTTCACTACATAAAGAGATGCTTGGTAAATATTTGTCGAACTGGAAACAAAATTTAAGAAGAAAAATTCTTGGTGAAAGAGGAAATCTTGGAAATTGTTGGGTTTTTTTTTGTTTTTTGTTTTTTCAAAATTTGTAAGCAGGATATTATGATGAAACAGGGATTATTATTATTTTTTTTTTTTTGTCTTTTTGACATTTCTAGGGCCACCCCAGCGGCATATGGAGGTTCCCAGGCTAGGGGTCTAATCGGAGCTGTTGCCACCAGACTACGCCAGAGCCACAGCAACGCAGGATCCGAGCCGCGTCTGCAACCTACACCGCAGTTCACGGCAACGCCGGATCCTTAACCCACTGAGCAAGGCCAGGGATCGAACCTGCAACCTCATGGTTCCTAGTTGGATTCGTTAACCACTGCGCCACAACGGGAACTCCAGGGATTAAATTTAAATCATATGTTTTTGCTACCCCATTCTAAAATCCTAGAAATATTTAGTTCCAAAATCGACTTAATCACTTAGCAGATATTCACCGAATCCCTACCAGAGACAAGGTAACCTGCAGACTAAACAAAGCAAAGAGTGTTGTTTTCCAAATGAGCACCCTTGGGCTCACAGCTGCTGTGAACAGGACAAACCAGCAACAGATCCCCACCGCCTATTAATGGATTTACAATCTTTGTTAGTGCATAATTTATGAACTAAACTAATGCTACTACCAAGAGTCTATCTTCTCCTGTGAGACCAACGGTATTCACCTTCTATAGAAGAATCAGCATTAATATAAGCCACACCACGCTCTTGAAGGATTCTGGAATTCTCCTATAATAAAAAAATAAGCGAATAAATAAACATTTAGCCATAATCCCCTGCTTAAAAAAAACTGCACATCTGCACTATGGAGACTTCTGAATTAAATTGGCTCAGGTTCACCCCAGATTTGACTTATAAGATTTTCAAGGACATGTCTGAAAGAATTTCAATAAAGGTCACTGGTAAGAAATAACAAGCAAAACATTTTTTAAGAATAAAACTGGGAGTTCCCATCATGGCGCAGTGGTTAAGGAATCTGACTAGGAACCATGAGGTTGTGGGTTCGATCCCTGGCCTTGCTCAGTGGGTTAAGGATCCGGCATTGCCGTGAGCTGTGGTGTAGGTCGCAGACACGACTCGGATCTGGCGTTGCTCTGGCATAGGCCGGTGGCTACAGCTTCGATTAGACCCCTAGCCTGGAAACCTCCATATGCTGCAGGAGCGTCCCTAGAAAAAGGCAAAAAAAAAAAAAAAAAACAAAACAAAACAAAAAAAGAGTAAAACTTAAGGAGTTCCCGTCGTGGTTAATGAATCCAACTAGGAACCATGAGGTTGTGGGTTCAATCCCTGGCCTTGCTCAGTGGGTTAAGGATCCGGTGTTGCCGTGGGCAGTGGTATAGGTCACAGACGCAGCTCAGATCCCAAGTTGCTGTGCCTGTGGCATAGGCTGGCGGCTATAGCCCCAATTAGACCTCTAGCCTGGGAACCTCCATGAGCCTTGGGTGCCGCCCTAAAAGAACAAAAAAACAAAAAACAAAAAAAAAAAAAACAAAAAAATAAAACTTAAGATGAAATTGTCCATATTCTTAACATGGTGAATGGAAAGAAGTTGATTTCTTAACCACACGGTAGGTAAAGGCTTCAAGTTATGTTCTCTTGTATTATGGCACCACCTACTGGTCAAAATTGATCATTGCACTGTTTTAAAGCACTGAAAAGTGCAGCAGGTTTTTTATACAAGCAGGTTCTGAATCTTCAAAACATGCAATTTTCTAAGCATCTTGACTGTAAGAAATGAAGTGAACAAACATGAAGCTATAGGTTATGAAAATAATATGCAATAGACAAATCACACCATTGAAATATTTAGGTCCTTCTTGATGCCAGCATAATTCTTTGTCTATAGGAGCATTATTTTTTTTCTTCCCCAAAGAAAACTGAACTTTACAGGGCACCTCATAATTCCTAGGGTGTAATAGGAAGCAAGTAAATATTTAAAGCATGACTTGAAGTTAATAGAATAAATGTCAATTTCACATGTATTTACTTTACAGGTAATGCTTCTGTTACACAAAGTCAATAATGAACGCAGGTAAAATTACTTTTTAAGGGACCTAGGAAATATTCTGTGGTGTAGATTTCCACCTCACCTTTAACATGATTTTAGTTAGAATAGGTCATCATGATATGAGAAAGACAGTACAAGCTCAAGAGGCATTTATATGTGAATAGCTTTAAGAACTAATATTAAAAAACAGAACGTGATATCTTATGATGTTCAGTTTCTAGTGAATTTACTTAGCTACTGTCACACTCTCAGAAAATAAATATTGAATTATTTGCACAACTGACATTAAATGGCTTTAAAAACTCAAACAAAATTTAGTTCCTAAGCAATGAAGAGATTTTTACTGTTGATTTCTGATGACTATATTACTTCAAAATATACGCAATATTTTGTGATAACATAGGGGAAAAGAAACTGAAAAAGAACATCCATACTTACATAATATATACATATATATGTATAAATGAATCACATATATGTATATATACACATGTACACACACACACACACACACATATATATATAACTGAATCAATACTGAACACCTGAAACTAACACAATATTGTAAATCAACTATACCTCAATTAAAAAAAAACTATTTTAGGAGTTCCCGTCGTGGCACAGTGGTTAATGAATCCGACTAGGAACCATGAGGTTGCGGGTTTGGTCTCTGCCCTTGCTCAGTGGGTTAAGGATCCGGCGTTGCTGTGAGCTGTGGTGTAGGTTGCAGATGCGGCTCGGATCCCGCATTGCTGTGGCTCTGGCGTGGGCCAGTGGCTACAGCTCTCATTAGACCCCTAGAGCCTGGGAACCTCCATATGCCGTGGGAGTGGCCCTAGAAAAGGCAAAAAGACAAAAAAACAAAAAACCCCACTATTTTATGCAAATCAAAACTACAATGAGGTACCACCTCACAAGATCAGAATGGCCATCATTAAAAAGTCTACCAATAACAAATGCTGCAGAGGGTGTGGAGAAAAGGAAGGTAAGTTGGTGCAACCACTATGGAAAACAGTGTGGAGGTTCTTCAGAAAACAAAAATAGAATTACCATATGATCCATCAGTCCCACTCTACTGAACATTAGAGCTCTCTTCACAATAACCAAGACATGGAAACTGCCAAAATGTCCACTGACAGATGAATGGATTAAGAAAATGTGATATATAGATATAGCTATATAGATACAGATATATAGTGGAATACTACTCAGTCATAAAAAAGAATGATGACACAGCAGGTTAAGGATTGGACATTATCACTGCAGTGACTTGGGTCACTGATGTAGTAAGGGTTCAGTCCCTAGCTGGGGAACTTCCACATGTTGAGTGTGTGGCCAAAAAAAGTGAACACATAATGCCATTTGCACCAACAAGGATGAAACTAAAGTCAGAAAGAAAAAGACAAATACCATCTGGTATCACTTACATGTGGAATCTAAAACATGGCACAAATGAACCTTTCCACAAAATAGAAACAGACTCAGACATAAAGAACAGACTTGGGGTTGCCAAGGGGGAGAGGTAAGGAAATGGGATGGACAGGGAGTTTGGGGTTGGTCGATGCAAACTGTTACAGTTAGAATGAATAAACAGTAAGGTCCTGCTGTATAGCACAGGCAACTATATCCAACCTCCTGAGACAGAGCAGATGGAAAAGAATATACAAAAGAATGTATACACATGTATGACTGAGTCACTTTGCTGCACAGCAGAAATTGGCACAACACTGTAAATAACTATACTTTTTAAAAAGTTTTTAGCTATTTTAAGGAAAAAAATAATATGTTGCTTCAGACTTTCTGGAAAAAAAAGTTTGATTATTTTCTCACTGGATGGACTTGTTATTCCTACATCCTTGCAACTTAAATCCTAACTGCTTTACTACTAGGAAAATGTATCTCGTAGCAAATTATCAACTAACCTCTGCCCACTCAGTGGAACCAAAGAGACCATATTCTTCTGCATCCCAGCTTGCAAATAAAACTGTTCTTCTCGGCCTCCATCCTGAAATACATATGCATCCATATAAAAGCTGGGATAATGCATAATAAGATAGAAGAGATTTTAATCACCGTGCCCCACAAAAAACAACAGCCACAAATTCATTGGTTGCTTAGGATGCGGGAATTATGGTGAAAATCTTTACTTAAATTTTAATTTCTCTGGAACGATTTTCAAGTTCATCTGTCCATACAAAACAGCTCATTTGCATTGAAAGGGGGAAAACTCCAGTGAGATCATAAAATACGCTAATAGGTTTAGAAGGATTGGCTATGCACAAGAAGCCATCTGTGATCTGCAGCTGACTAGAGAGAAAGAAGGAAAGTTCTAGAAGTGGTCTGTATAACCCACAGAACCACAACCAGGAGAAAATCCTTTACATGCTGGGCTAGGCTCACCGGGACAATTGTTCAGTACCACCTGATGCTGTGACGTCACTCCATTCTCTGCCAAAATGAGTCCAGTTTTAGCTCCTGTTGCTAAAAACTACAGAATTCAATTGGGAGGTTATATGTCTTGGTCATAAACACTGATTTGGGGGTTAAAGAAAGATCTTATTTCAAGCTTTGGATCTTTCACTGATTAGCAGCATGACTAAGGGAATGTTATCCCAACTTGCTAAGCTGCCGTTTTTTCAGCTGGACACCAGGAGAGGCAGGAGAAAGATAAAGATACTCCTTGAATGTTGGGACGAGTCAATGAAATAATGTTTATAAATGCAGCACTGAACAAGTGCACCCAAAAAAATGTAAGCTGTCATTATTAGAGTCAAAATTTCACTTGGGCTAATTAAGAATGTACATCCTGGAGTTCCCATCATGGCTCAGCAGTAATGAACCAAACTAGCATTCATCCCTGGCCTCACTCAGCAGGTTAAGGATCCCGCACTGCCATGAGATGTGGTGTAGGTCTCACACGCACTTCAGATCCTGTGCTGCTGTGGCTGTGGTGTAAGCCAACAGCTACAGCTCCAATCTGACACTTAGCCTGGGAACCTCCATATGCCGTGGGTGCAACCCGAAAAATAAAAAAAAAGAATGTACATTCCTATGTCCAAAGTTCAGTGCTTCATTTTTGTTAACTGGATTAATAGTAATATTCAAATCCCTTATTAATTATTATTCCTCAGCCCTGCAGTCTTACTAATAATTATTATTATTCCCTGTATTATTATTATTAATTATTAGTCCTCAACACTGCAGTCTTTTGGCATATTCGGTACTTGTCATAGTTTGCTTTGTATTTACTACAGGGAATCTTCTTGCAAAATCATGAAGCTTTTTGTAGTAACAATAATAGTACTTTTGGTAACAAACAAATTCACAAAATTAAAAATAAATTACTGTGTGGGGAAAAAAAGAATAGATCACCTTTCCATCTGATTTCAAAGAGAGACATCAGGGTTTTGCGAACTGGGAGTCAGACATTTAAATTTAAACCCTGGGAGTTCCCATCGTGGCTCAGTGGTTAACAAACCCGACTAGCATCCATGAGGTTGCGGGTTCGATCCTTGGCCTCACTCAGTGGGCTAAGGATCCAGCATTGCCACGAGCTGTGGTGTAGGTCGCAAACACAGCTCGGATCCCGCGTTGCTGTGGCTGTGACGTAGGCTGGTGGCTATAGCTCCAATTCCACCCCTAGCCTGGGAACCTCTGTATGCCTTTGGTGCAGCCCTAAAAAGACAAAAATTAAAAATAAAAATAAAAAAATAAATCCTGATTTCTCTGACTCTGCCACACACCAGCTATACAAGACTGAGTGAGTAATTACTTGACTCTGTAAACGTTGGTGAACTTATTTGTAAAATGAAAACAGAAATAGCCAGGTAAATATCTCCTTGGTCCTATCAGTTGAAAACAGCTAACACAAGGGATAACTGCTTCTTTGAGAAAGCAAGTACCATTGCAAACGTAACATTTTTTTTTTAACCATTTTCATTGTCCCCCCCCCCAAAAAAATGGATCACATTTGCTGTCCCCGGACACCTTGTTTGCAGGGTCAGTAAACAAAGTGAGCAGAAAGTCCTTTCTGCTCTCAGTGTGTGAGCGTTATCTTAAAAAGCAACCATTTGAACTAAATGTTATTTTGGTTTTCATACGAAGATACTAAAATGATTGAAGGAATGCTGCTAAGGCTATAATCTTAACTTCTGGGAGAGAAACCAATGAGAGAGAATGCAGATATCAAAATTTTGACAGCATCCTATTAGGCAAGAAGACCAGCATTTTTCGGAATAAGCTACCATCTTTTCTCGACTTGAGGCCTGGGGCTGGATGAGCCCAAGGAACTTCTGCTCCCATGTCTCAGACCACAACTCTTTGGGGTTTTGTTTTGTTTGTTTGTTTTGGCCACACACACCACAAGTGGAAGTTTCCAGGCCAGGGATCCCCGCCACAGCAGTAACCACACCCACAGCAGTGACACTGCCAGATCCTTAGCCCAGTGAGCCATCAGGGAATTCCCAGGACACTGCGGTTTATGACCTAATTCTCGTGTGCAGTCTCCAGGAAAGAAACCCATCTCTGGAGGTTCCTCTGGGGTGTGGTGGGTGAAGGACCTGCACTGTCACTGCAGTGGCTCAGGCCTTGTTGTGGCATAGGTTCCCTCTCTGGCCTGGGAACGTCCACATGCCGAGAGCGTGGCCAAAAACCAAAATCGAATAGAAAACCCTCATTCCCATCATTTTAGTTGCTGAGAAAAACCGCTAACAGTATGATTTCTTTATTTCAGATTCTTATGCTAATAGTATATAAATAAATGCAAAAATGAATAAACAATGTAAATAACCAACACAAGCAATAGAGCCCCTAGTTATTAAAAGCTACTTTCCGCCACTAAGTACTACTAAGCACTCTATACCACTAAGATGATCCAGTTTGCATGGAGCCTCTCTGTTGGGCCTTCACACAAAAAAAGGTGACATATGCACACTTACTTAACTGAGGACCAAACTGAGATTCAGAAAATTTCTCTTTTACCAACTACCTTCTGGACTTCCCGTCGTGGCTCAGTGGTTAACGAATCCGACTAGGAACCATGAGGTTGCAGGTTCGATCCCTGCCCTTGCTCAGTGGGTTAAGGATCCGGTGTTGCCATGAGCTCTGGTGTAGGTCACAGATGCGGCTCAGATCCTGTGTTGCCGTGGCTCTGGCGTAGGCTGATGGCTACATCTCTGATTAGACCCCTAGCCTGGGAACCTCCATATGCCGCAGGAGTGGCCCTGGAAAAGGCAAAAAGACCAAAAAAACAAAAACACAAACAAACAAAAAAAAACCCCAATTACCTTCTTTTTTCAGCTTTCCAAAACTCCTGACAATTTCATGAACCACAGCTGCTCCACTCTGAGGGTCAATGCCACCGAAGACCCATGAGTCACGGTGTCCTCCAAGAATGACATATCTGTCTAAAAAGCATCATTGCAAAATTACTTGCCATCCCAGGTCAAGAACAGAGCAAACTGCAAATGACTCAGTAGCAGCTAAAAACAAAGCACATAGCGAGGTTCCTGAAGACACGTGTACATAGGTCATTTTGTTCTGAACTTGATGTATGAAGAAAATATGAACATGATAATGTCAATGGTGACGGTAATTATGTCAGCAATGACAACTGAGCATAAAACTGTCCTTGTGCACCTCTTATCCTGTATTACCCTCTTTCCTACTTACACTTTGTTTCCACTATCTTCAGAGAAAGAAAACACAGTGGCCACAGGAGTTCTCCATTTCTTGTTTCTCCCATTTATTTTTTAAGGTACAGCTCAAAGATTCTAACCCTCCATGATCTGCTCCTATTTTCTACAGGGAGAGGGAAGGAAGCCCCACCCAGCTTTCAGGGCAATCTTTTCACAGGCAGTTAAGCACTTATGACACTTAAAGGCAGGGGGCGCTTCTTGTCCCTGGTCTGTCTTCTTAAAAACAAAAACAAAAAAAAAAACCCCTCCATTCCCAATTCCCAGCACAGAGCTGGCACACAAGAGGTACTCAGTGAGATTCAAAAAAACAGCCTGCTGTATATTGTTTAGTGCTCATTGAAAGCATATCGATATTCTTGGAGTTCCCGTCGTGGTGCAGTGGTTAACGAATCCGACTAGGAACCATGAGGTTGCAGGTTCAATCCCTGCCCTTGCTCAGTGGGTTAAGAATCCGGTGAGCCGTGAGCTGTGGTGTAGGTCGCAGATGTAGCTCGGATCCCGCGTTGCTGTGGCGCTGGTGGAGGCCGGTGGCTACAGCTCTGATTAGACCCCTAGCCTGGGAACCTCCATATGCCGCTGGAGTGGCTCTAGAAAAGGCAAAAGGACCAAAAAAAAAGAAAGGAAAAAAAAAAAAAGCATATCAATATTCTTTATCCCTGAAAAAAAGTACTGGTTGCTTATAAAAAAGATACACAATTTAATTATTTCTGTTTTGGTAAGAGGTATATAACCATATAGTTCCTAAGAAGCCAAAACTTAGTGAGGTAAGATTATTATTTTTTTATTTTTTTTGCTTTTCAGGGTCACATATGGAGGCTTTGTAGGACCACATATATGGAGGTTCCCAGGCTAGGGATCTAATTGCAGCTAGACCTGCTGGCCTACGCCACAGCAACATCAGATCCGAACCACATCTGCAACCTACACCACAGCTTCACGGCAACGCCAGATCACTAGCCCACTGAGCGAGGCCAGGGATTGAACCCACAACCTTGAAGTTCCTAATCAGATTCGTTTCCACTGCGCCATGACAGGAACTCCCGTTAAGATTATTTTTAAAATGTATTAATGAGTAGGTCTTCTGAAATCATATGGATGCCACCTATCTAAATATTTCAAGGATTTCAATGTAAAATAACACTATATAAAGGATTTATTAGTTTAAGGTTACTTTACTTTTCTAAGAGTGTTATTTATCACTATCAAGAAGATATTTTTCTCCATGCAAATATGCAGTAAACAAATCCAGAAAGCTCGGATTAAACACCTGTAAACCATTTCTCCCTGACCTTCCTCTCTGATCCTTTCTTTTTCTCTCTTTTTTCTTTCTCTCTCTTTTTTTTTTTTTTTCCTTTTTACGGCCACAGCTGTGGCCTATGGAAGTTCCCCAGCTAGGGTCGAATCGGAGCTGCAGCTTTGACCTACACCATAGCCATACAGCCGTGGCAACATCATCAGATCCAAGCTGCCCCTGTGACCTGTGGCACAGTTTGTAGCAAGGCTGGATCCTTAACCTACTGAGCGAGGCCAGGGATCAAACCCACATCCTCACAGAGACAACATTGGGTTCTTAACCCTCTGAGCCACAATGGGAACTCCCCTCCCTTGCCTCTGTCATTGAAGCATACATAGTGTTTCACTAACCTTGGCCATCTAACCAATCAACATTAACTTTCTTCACAACATGCATCACAATGCAAAACAACCTCCCATTGATCTATTTTGTGTTGATGTACACTCCATTAGGACAAAAAGTTGCTTTGCTTTGTTCACCCTATGTTCCCAGAGCTCAGAGCAGTACCAGGCACCAAAGAATTGCCAGATCGATATTTGCTGAGCAAACGATTAATTTACCTGGTTCCACCGCCCCTCTGAGAGTTCCAATCACATTGTAAATTCTCTTCACTTTATTGTCGGAATGGATGTGCATTTTGACTTTTCTAATGCAAAAATAAAGGAGACAGAATCACTTTGCTGTACAGCAGAAATCATCACACACCTCGTAAATCAAATACACTTCAATGAAACTTTAAAAAATAAAGGAAATAGTCTAAAAATACTGGTTAACAGCTTGCAACCCACAACTTTCAAATCTTACATTGTTCTGAAGATTTCTAAACTCACAAAGGCAAGAATTACAACGCCCAATTGTCCAATTGGAAGGATTTATGTGTATTCCCTTCTTCAACCTGTTCTTTCTGCTGGTAGTTAGTGGATAGATTTTACTTTTCAGTCCTCCTCTGGTGTTTTGAAAAAAGGTTTCCTCCCCCTAAAGAGAGTTACAATAAAAAATAGTCTCTTAACTGGGTAGAAAAGTTTCCAGTAAAACCAGGACCGACATTGTAAGGCACGTGGAGACTTCCTTTCCAACTGTCATCTGGGGGTGCGGATCCACCCATTTTTCTGTTGAACACAAAAAGAAGTATTAGCTGAAGGAAAACTGTAGTTGTAAGTGGAAATGTCATTGAACTTGCATCCTTGAGTGCCTGCCCATAATAACTTCTCTGAGTTGGGCAGTACAAAGTGCTTTGCATAGGCTATGCCATTTAACCCTGACTACACGCCTTATGAGGATAAGCTAAGGAGCAAGAGGCTTAGAGAGAGATTAAGGAGCATGCCCAAAGCCAGGCAGCTGACTACTGGTATAGCTGAGAGTCAAACAGTTGGTAAGAGTTTGGACTCCATGTTACCAGCTTGCAACAGGAAACCACGTGAAAACTGCTCTGAAGATTCAAACAGCTGGTGTCAAACTCTTTGGAATTTTCCATTATGTTATTTCTCCCACTGATAAATACATTCCCAAGTACCTCTATTGCGATCCTTTACAAAGTATGCACACCCATTATTAAGGAGGAAGGAAGGGAAAAGGCAAGAATTTCAACCAGCAGCCCCTAAAAGCATCACGCTGGTTATTTGCTTGTTAATTCAAAAGGTATGAAGATGGATGTGGATCAGCCTGTACATGCCACCAGCCCTGAGTATCTCTCAGCAGGTGATGGAGAAAGAAAACATGATAATATTTATGAAATGATAGGGTTCTGGCTGTTTCACGTCCACCTCTGTTTCTTTACTGTTTTAAGAGCATGGATTAACTTATTTTTTGGAAACCACATGTATTCTTGCTGAACTGAAGCAGAGAGAAGAAAGTGGCTCCAGACAAACTTAAGAGTGAGTGGAAAACATCAATCTGATCTCTATGGCTTTATCTCTGGTCCACAAGGCTGCACGCATCCCATGCTTCACAGTGAAACATTTTCTATAGTTTCCTCCTTTTGTCTTCACCTGCACATGGGTGCTTATTCCCTGCCTATCCATTTGAGGGAATGTGAATAGCTCAACTTGACCTAGACTCTTACATGTGCAAAACTAAAACAAGCAGTATGATTATCTTCTCATGGAAAACTAAGGATAAATAATATTTTGTTTTAAAATGCTCTATCAGGAGTTCCCATTGTGGCACAGCAGAAACGAATCTAACTAGGAATCATGAGGTTGTGGGTTCGATCCCTGGCCTTGATTAGCAGATCAAGGATCTGGCATTGCTGTGAACTGTGGCGTAGGTCACAGACACGGCTCGGATCGCACACTGCTGTGGCTGTGGTGTAGGCTGGCAGCTGTAGCTCTGATTCGACCCCTAGCCTGGGAACTTCCCTATGCCACAGGTGCAGCCCTAAAAAGCAAAAAAAAAAAAAAAAAAAGTCGAAAGGCGTTAAATCACAAAACTAAATTTCCACCTAAAGAAACTCAACAATGAATAGCAAGCTAAATTCACACTAAGCATACAAAAGGAAATAAGATTGGAACAAAAATAATGAAATAGAGACTAGAAAAAAAAAATAGAGATCAATGAAACCAAAAGCTCATTCTCCAAAAAGATCAACAAAATTAACAAATCATCAGCAACGCTGCCATGGAGTCCTAAACCAGAGTCTCTCATCAGAGGAGCCCCATACCTCCCAGTGATAGGCCTCATCTAGCATCTTTGCTATATTCAGTCATTGCCTGGGAGCATCTATGAGAGAAGCATGGCCTTGACACCAATAGAGTGATGGATTTCAAAGCACAATGGAGCAACGGATCAATTATGTTACCTGCAGTTGATAATCTAAAAGGCTCACATTCCTGGAAGTCACACACTGGATACAAGTACTAAAGCAAATTCCAGATTAGAATCACTGTTCTAGAAAACAATGATAAAACTATATGCTCCATCTACCACAGAGAACTTCAGTTTGAAATAATGGAGATAAGAGCATGAAAGTTGAAGACTGTCAATAAAGAGAATTACACATATAGCCATCTGTTTGTTTCTTACACACTTACTCCAGGAGCTTCTGTGCATCAGAATAGCCAATCGGATGAACAGGAATCCTTGGAAGACCGACAGCCTCTGCGATTTGAAGTCTGTAAGCGTATTCTGAAAAAAGGTTGAATATACTTCCAGTAAAAATTGCATCCCCCTCAAAACCTTCCCTATAGACCACATTAAACACACTCTTAAACTGTATCTACTAGAACTGGTAAAATTAAAAAGAGGGACAGGGAGTTCTCTGGTGAGTTTGATCCCTGGCCTGGGAACTTCTGCATGATGAGGACACAGCCCCCGCCCCCAGAAAAAGGACAACTTTAAATGTTAGCAAGAATGTGGAGCAACTGAAACTCTCATACATTTCTTAGAAGAGTAGATAATTACACAGTTATTCTGATAACTTCTTTGAAAAGTAATGTTATACAGAATTATGCCCTATAGCACAATTATACTCTGAGGTATTCATGCAAGAAAGAGCAAAGCCTATGTCCACACAAAGACATGCACAAAATTGGTCAGAGCAGCCGAATCTGGGGAGCCGATATTGGACACAGTCCAGCTGTCTGTAATCAGGAGAATGAATAAACAATCTGTAGAACAATCCCACAATAGAATTCCACTCAGCAACTAAAAAAAAACCTGTTAATACACACAATGACATGACTAATCTCTACTCATCATACTGAGTGAAAGCAGCCAGGCAAAGGATGAGGGGGGAAAAATCAAACTAAGACAGAAAGAAAAAAAAATAACATGTCTTCTTTGAGGTAGGCCTTTCCCAATGCACAATGTGCACCTGCATTACACGCTAACCAGACCCCATCAAAACAGGAGGATATAATCAGTCTTCGAGGAAAATGACCCTTTGCTTCAGACACCAGCATTACAATGCTAAGGTTACTACTTCCTCTTCACCCCATACAGGGCATATGGTAAAATGTGACGAGAAAGGGGCATCAGGGCATCACGTTGACCAAAGGCTGGCTCTATACATGCACAACTGTGTCCAAAACACCTTTGATCAGCTTTATGTACACCGCTCACTTGCCAATATAATACACAAATTCTTTGTCTCAAAATGTACAGAACAGCATCTCCAACTCCTGACCACTGGAACACTTAGAGCTTTGGAGAATCTGCTTCCCAAGCTGTAGTCCTCATTTGGGCTTAAAAACAATTATTATTATTATTATTTTTTTTTTTTAGGGCTGCACTGGCGGCATATGGTGGTTCCCACGCAAGAGGTCGAATCAGACCTACAGCTGCCAGCCTACATCACAGTAACGTAGGAGCCGAGCTGCATCTGCGACCTACACCACAGCTCACAACAACATCAGATCCTTAACCCACTGAGCGAGGCCAGAGACCCGCAACCTCATGGTTCTCGTCAGATTCATTTTCACTGCGCTGCCACAACGGAACTCCTAAAATTATTTTCTTTCTTCTTGGCTTGACTGTTATTTGATTTGCCGTCAACACACAAAAGAATAGATACTGCCTGATTCCATTTACATAAAGTTCAAAACCGAACTAATCCATGACTATGGAGATCAGAAGGTGGTTGCTTCTAGGAAGGTATGGTAAAATGTGACGAGAAAGGGGCATCAGAGAACTTTCTAGAATCATAGAAATGTCCTATATCTTATTCTGAATGACACTGATGTGTGCACTTTAAAAAATTTATTGAATGAACTCTTGAAATCTGTGCATTTTATTACATGTAAACTCTACTTGTAATTACAGGTAAAACACATTCTGTCATTTCTTCTTCCCATTTTTCTCCAAATATTTAAATTATAGGAACTTCTGGCTATTGCAAAAGCTATTCTTTTTATGGCTAAAATGACAATGATATTTTGTATGGGATTTGTCTTAAAATTCTCTAGGGTAATAATCAAAAAGGCGAGGATGGACAAAATGGTGATAATTATCTCTATTTTTGTCTACAGTAGAACTATTCCATAATAAAAAGTAAAATTACAAGGAAAAGATAAAATAGGGCACAAAAGGGAATTCAGCAAGTGTAAGCCCCATAGAGATAACATGATTTTTCTTTCTACGGTGTCATCTTCTAAATTTGAGGATAGGATTTCCCTTGTGGCTCAGCAGGTTAAGGATCTGGCGTTGTCAAGGAAGTGGCTCAGGTCACTGCTGTCACTCAGGCTTGATCCCTGGCCTGGAAACTTCTGTATGACGCGGGCACAAGCCAAAAATTTTTTGGCTTGTCAAATCTGATTTTATGAACTAATTTTAGCTTTGTACAATCAACAGAGCTCAGGATAAACTGCATTTTCTCAAAACTTGGGGGAAAAAAGTCTACAAAAAGTAAAGTTCAGGTAGAGTTACGTGATTTTATTATAAGATAATACGTCTTGCTTAAAAAAAAGCTGTTTACATATACTGTGTTCCAAGAAGATTGATAAAGCCAAAACACATAAGCTTTACAGGAGTTTACAATTTGATAGGAAAAGCAGATGAAAAGTAAATATGGAAATGCCACCGATACTTTGACAACCTACTATATCCAAGTTACACACCTTTGTTAGTATTAAACCACGCAAATTAAACGATCATAGACTTTTGTAGATGTCATTAAATAGCTGAGGACATTCAAAACAAGTTTAGCTCCCTGTTAATGATCTACTGTTTTATAGCAGAGTTGTAAGATTTACTGTTTTTACAGCAGAGCTACTGCTTTACAGCAGCATGAGATAAACAAGGTCAGATGGAGCCAGACCATCTGAATTTGAATCCCTGTTCCTCAGTGAGCGGTGTGATGGTCTATGGCAGGTTGCTTTCTTCAGCTCTTACTTTCCTCCTCTGTCAAATAGAGATAATAATGCAACGAAGCTTACTGGGTAGTTAATGCATGTAAATAAGAAAGTGATTGCTCCCGTCTTTATATAGCAATGCTGCAACAAGCATTTTCTGAATTCTGTACTCTAAATGTGCCATTTCACATTTATAGAACTTCTTCTGTTCTACCATCCCTTGTCTACAACTTAGAAATTAAAAAAAAAAAAAAAAAAGGAGTTCCCATCGTGGCGCAGTGGTTAACGAATCTGACTAGGAATCATGAAGTTGTGGGTTCGATTCCTGGCCTTGCTCAGTGGGTTAAGGATCTGGCATTGCCGTGAGCTGTGGTGTAGGTTGCAGATGCGGCTCGGATCCAGCGTTGCTGTGGCTGTGGCATAGGCTGGCGGCTACAGCTCTGATTAGACCCCTAGCCTAGGAATCTCCATATGCCAAGGGAGTAGCCCTAGAAAAGGCAAAAAGACAAAAAACAAAAAAAAAAAAGTGAAATCCATTAATTTGGGAGAATTTACTTGGCAACAGAATGTGTGATCTAATGTATTGGCGGCGCAAACCCAAGGCTGCTTATATTACTTACATACTTCAACTTAATATGATTATTCATACATTTTACCACAAAAATATTTACATGCCTGCTTCCGATATTCTGTTCCAGCCTCCTGCATAAATGTGATGCAAGAAATGGTATATGCATCACAATACTTTTAAATATCTGAATATGCCTGCATTTCAAAACTTATCACACCCAGGGGTTCCAAATAAGGGATAAGGGACCTGAATTGGTAATTTCCAGGGTTCAAAACTCTTGCCGAAATGCTTTGACTGACTTCTAAGATGCAAAGAGAATAAGAAAAAGATAAACTCCTGCCATGTGCCAAAGGAAACCCTTTGATAAAATCCCTTAAACATGTGAAGTGTTTTTGTGATGATTAAGGCCTGATCACTTACCATTTGCTGGGTAACCGGGTGTGAGAGGGTCGCCTGCACCATTAAGATTTAAGATATTTCCACGCTGAACACCCCCTCCAGGAAGATTCCAACCATCCGGATAGGACTGCACCCCAGGAGCAAAGTAATCAGCAGGGTCTGAGTACAAAATGATGCCTTTGGCCCCCGCCAGCTGGGCATTTTTAACCTGGAAAACGCAATGCGTTTCTTAGTTGAGTTGGTCATTCAAAATCACACTTAAATACGCACTCAAACCTTTGACTCACTGGACCTCCAACAAAGGACCCCTCACAGAGAATTGGCTTTTTCTTTTTCCTCCTGCAAGCCCTAAAAATGAGTGTGCAGGAATGGATCAGCCCTCAGCGCAGCAGATTTGGAAAATGTACATGTTATCAGTGGTGAGGACGTGCTGTTTCCTTCCTCTAGTCTAGAAACGCAATAAGCAAGTGGACGCATAGACCGGATTCCCATTTCTTCTCTGGTTGGAAAGGGAATAGTTTTGAATTTTAATTTCCCACAAAAGAGGGGAAAAAAATTAGCAAATCAAGTGACAATAACTTGCAAACTGCCATGTATAAGTTGGTTTCTCTTATTACCTATATAACAAAAATTCACACTAAAATTTAATTTAGTAAATATTAACAAAGATACTGAAGAGTAACAACAAACCCAGTGCCTGCTTCTTTGTACACCACAGGCATACTTTGTAGGCATGGAAAACATCTATTCTCCCTGAACTTCCGCGCTGGCCAGATTCCAATGACCCAGTTGGTTTGTTTGTTTTTAAGGCTTTTACATTTTTTTACTTTTATTTATTTTTTAATCATTTTTAAATTATTCAATGAACACTATTATACGTATAATGTACACCCATCATCACAACCTAATTTTAGAACATTTCCCTTCCCAAACCCCCAGGCCACGCCTGCCTCTCCCACACCTGTCCCCTTTGGTAACCATAAGTTTTCCAAAGTCTGTGAGTCCGTTTCTGTTCTGCAAATGACCCAGTTTAAAATCCTCATCTATAAACTAGTAAATATATTCTCCCTATTAGATGAGCAGGATACAGAATATGAGATCAGAGTCCTCAGAAAGTTTTGAGGAGTTGGTTCCACCCATGTAAGATACAATATAACTTTTTATTCCTGAGGAAAGAAAAAAAAGGATGATTTTTACCTTATTTCCTCTGAAAATTTTCCCATATCTGGCGATCAGAATCTTCCCAGAGCAATTGATTTTCATGTCTCGCTCTAATTTAAAGAAGTCTTCGGTTCGTGCATAGTTCACATACACCAGGTCACCCTGTTGGGATCACAGATGACTTAGTACAAATGAAATTTAATACAGAGAGGCTTCTCTGCGTGAGATCTGTTTCACATCTTTGAAAGAGAGAAGAGGCAAGAGTGCGCATGAGCAACATGAGATTCAAGAGAGAAACGAGGGAGTTCCCGTCGTGGTGCAGTGGTTAACGAATCCGACTAGGAACCATGAGGTTGCGGGTTCGGTCCCTGCCCTTGCTCAGTGGGTTAACGATCCGGCGTTGCCGTGAGCTGTGGTGTGGGTTGCAGACGTGGCTCAGATCCCATGTTGCTGTGGCTCTGGCCTAGGCTGGCAGCTCAGCTCCAATTAGACCTCTAGCCTGGGAACCTCCATATGCCACAGGTGTGGCTCTAAAATGCAACAAACAAACAAACAAACAAAAAAAAAAACCTTTACTTGACCACAAAAAAAAAAAAGAATGAAATAATGCCATTTGCAGCAATGTGGATGGATCTAGAAGTTTTCACACTAAGTCAGACAAGAACAAATATATGATATCACCTATATGTGGAATTTAATAAAAATAATACAAAAGAACATAAACAAACTCCAAAATCAAACTTATGATTTTCTAAGGGGAAACCATGGCCAGGGGGGTGTGCATAAATTAGGAAGGTGGGATTAACACATACACACTACTATATATGAAATAGATAACTAACAAGAACCTACTATATAGCACAGAGAATGCTACTCAATATTCTGTAATAACCTATATAGGAAAAAAGAATGGATATATGTATATGTATAACTGACTTTGCTGTACACCTGAAACTAACACTACATTGTAACACAACTATACTCCAGTAAAATGTATTAAAGAAACAAAAAAACTTTACTTCAAATACAACTCCTAGTGCTATAGGATGCCAAAGTATTAGGTCATGGATCTACAGATGAATAAATTATTTCCAGAAGGGTCAGGTCTCAGTATGAGTTCTATTCACATTTCTTGTTTTCAGATATAAGTTCTGAGAAAACTTGGGATGGGAATGACAGATATTTGTTATGAAATTTTCACCAAATTATTTAAACTCTTTCCAAGTTACAACCCCTAAATCTCACACTGACCCATTATCCAAGTTAAATCTGATGATAGTAACTGTAAACTCAATTTGGCTCATCTTTTTTTTTTTTTTTTTTTTTTTTTTTTTGCTATTTCTTGGGCCGCTCCCGCAGCATATGGAGGTTCCCAGGCTAGGGGTTGAATTGGAGCTGCAGCCACCGGCCTACGCCAGAGCCACAGCAATGTGGGATCCAAGTCGCATTTGCGACCTACACCACAGCTCACGGCAACACCAGATCGTTAACCCACTGAGCAAGGGCAGGGACCGAACCCGCAACCTCATGGTTCCTAGTCGGATTCGTTAACCACTGCGCCACGACGGGAACTCCATGGCTCATCTTTAATTTTTTTGAACTGCAAACCATCTGACTTGCCAAATCTGTGTTACCTGGCTATTAGAATCTTTCACTATCACCTCTTAGTTTGGAGCCCCAGAGATTTTTTTTTTTCCACAACTCAGGGATATGCTTCATATTATTTTAGGATGGATGAGTGATGGCTCTCATACATAAGAGAAAAATCATTGTAAACAGGGAGGTAGGGACAGGGTACCAGAAGGACCTCTCCACAGGCAAGTTCTCAATTGCATCAGAGAGTACACTGAGACATTTACGGTGCAAATGATTTCTTTAAAATGATCCTATGTCTGATTTTGGAAAGTCTTCACACATCCTAGTTTGAAGTCCCTGTCCTATATGCTTTCTAATATCCTATCATTTTATTTTGGTTATGTTTTCCTCTTTGATGACATGTCTTATAACATGTGCCTCCCCCCAAATATATAACATATTGAAATAAAGTTGTTTCCAAGCTGATTCTAGGATTCACTTGACAAACTTGAAGACATATGAGCCCACAGTGTTCTAGAAATTAAGGATTCAGCAAATCCCTGTCCGTGAAGAAACTTACATTCAAGTGGAGAGCAGGAAGATATTAAAATTGATAACTAAGTAAACTGTATACTATATTAAAAGGGGATAAGCTCTTTAAAAGTTTAAATATAGTAGGCAAGCAGGGAACTAGTACTCATTTGGGTACAATTTTCAAAAAAAGGAGAAAGTCTATTAAGAAGGTAACATTTGAATCTTTGCTTCAATAAAAAGATTACATTTAGTTTTTATAATTTCTTCCTAAAACCAATGCAATATTAATGTGCTGTCGAAGGCAGTACATTATAATTGTTCGTCTTCTCTAAAGCTCACTCTGTGAACACAGAGTCATTAACCAACTTGGTTTCAGTGAATTTTGTTTTAATGTAAATGTTCTACTTGAAATTTATCCCTGTCTAATATCAACTTTAGGAAGACTAACTACTTCTTTAAATGTATTTAAGTTGTGGTTATCTTTCGATAAATCTGTACATCTCACGAAACAAATTATGATGGAGATTGGATTGGAGAAGACTTCGTTTAAAAATGACAGTAAATTCTGAAAATGAAAACAAGTGTGACACACAGGCCCTCTTGGCACTTCACAAATGCAAGTTGTCATTGCTAGTTAGAAAAAAAAAAAGCCTTTTCAGACAATGAACTTTTTGTAAAATTTACACTGCACCATTGTTCCATAAATGGGAGTAAACACAATCTTGCACTGTCAGGCTACAATTTTCCATTTCTTTCAAGTTTCTATCTTCCTGCCATTGTTAATAGAGACAGAATTGAGACCCAAGACCAATACAAAGCATGGTTCTTTGAGAATCAACACCTAGAATCTTGTTAAAAACAATAGAATCAACACCTAGAACCTTGTTAAAAACAACAGAATCAACAGCTAGAACCTTGTTAGAAATAAATTTTCAAGCTTCACAAAAGACCTACTGAAATTCAGGGGGTAGGAACTGAAATCTGTTTTATAAGCTCTCTGGATTACTATGATACATGCTGAGTTTGATTAAACTATATTTTACAGACATTTTCAAATTGCTAATTTCAAATACCATAAAGCAAGGAATTCCCTGGTGGCCCAGCAGATGAAGGACCCAACATTATCACTGCTGTGGCTTGGGTCGCAGCTGTGGTGTGGGTTCCATCCCTGGCCTGGGAATTTCTGCATGCTGCAGGAGTGCGTCCCCCCAAAAAAAAATTTTAATGGCAACAACTTCATTATTGTTTCTGAACATGAGAGATGAGCCACCGTACCCAAAAAAATCATTCAGGTAAATAGCAAAGAATTTGGTTTGGCAGGGTGTGAATACCATGGCCTTTCTTCTCACTTTACTGTAGTAAACGGAAAGAGATTCTTCTCACCTAGATTAATAGCTCTTTGAACTCCATAAAAGATATGTAAATTTTTGGCTATAAGAAGTTGTTAATTGACAACTGGGCATATTAAAATAGGACACAATAGAGAGAGGTAAGGACTTGACCATCCTTGGAAGCAGCTTCAGTAAAAAATTTGTTTAGAATTAAATTGATATTTAAAGATACATGTCTTCACCAGTTAAGATTTACTGCAAGAACATATGGATGATTTAATATTAGGCAATGCCATATTTTTTAATAAGTAAGGTTAAGAAACATACTGTTTTTATTATTTTCTAATGCATTTGATTTATTAACTTATAATTTAAAAGCCCTCACAAACTTGGAATATTTTCTTTTGGTTGTATGAATTTTTCCTACAAATGAGTACTTAGCATCATAGTCAATGGTATAATACTAAAAAAAAATTCTCCCTATAAATTAGCACATCCATAGAATGCCTATAATGATTGTGATTACTTGGCACACATAGAAATAAGGGATATGGATTTGGCACCCTCTCTAATCTATTTATGTCCTTACCAATGGATATATTTGTATAAAAACATGGCCAAATTGTTTTGTAATTGGTGTATTTTAAATGTACACAAATAATATTATACTTTAGATTTAAGTTGGTCTCTTACTGTTTTCAACCAGATTTTTTTTAAATCTGTTGATTTATGTCAGAGTAGTTTATTTTTCATTGGTGTATATTATTCCATGTTATGTTTATATTTTTAGAAAGATATTAATAAATTATATTTGACTTTCAAAATTTATCTTTTTTATGGAAAAACAAAAGTGCTTTGTAGGAATCTGAAGGTTTCTTATAAAATTTCAGATGATAGTTTTGCATGCTGATTTACTGACTAAACCACTCTTTTTTTTTTTTTTAGGGCCACACTTGTGGCATATATAAGTTCCTGAGCTAGGGTTCTAATTAGAGCTGCATCTGAGGTCTACACCACAGCCACAGCAGTGTCAAATCCAAGCTGTGGACCTATGCTGCAGCCTGCAGCAATGATGGATCTTTAACCCACTGAGTGAAGCCAGGGATTGAACCCACATCCCCATGGATACTAGTCGAGTTCTTAATCCACTGAGCCACAACAGGAACTCTATGGATATTCACACTCTTCACTTAAAAACAGCAACAATTTCAAATTCTCATTCAAGTCCTTTGAAAATTAGTCAAAGCTATGCAATGGTATTAAGATACAATATTTTCAAGCAGTGGAAGTTACATGGCAGTAAGAAGGAACTGATAAATGCAAAAATGTAAATTTCAGAGACTCTATGCTTAGTGAAAGAAGTTAAACAGAAATGATTACGTGCTATACAATTCCATTTATATTAATTTCTAGTATAGGCAAAAATAATCAATAGTGACAAAAATAAAGTCAAAAGAATGACTACCTTTGCAACTCCCCATCATGGCACAGTGGAAATGAATCTGACTAGGAATCATGAGGTTTTGGGTTCGATCCCTTGCCTTTCTCAGTGGGTTAAAGATCCGGCATTGCCATGAGCTATGGTGTAGGTCGCAGACGTGGCTTGATCTGGCATTGCTGTGGCTCTGGTGTAGGCTGGCAGTGGTAACTCTGATTCGACCCCTAGCCTGGGAACCTCCATATGCTGCAGGTAAGGCCCTAAAAAAAAGCAAGAAAAAAAAAGAGAATGACTACCTTGAGGATGCATGGAGTTGATTGAGAAGGGGCATAAAGGATACTAGTCAAGTTCTTAACCCGCTGAGCCACATTACTATTTTTGAAGTGATAGTAATATTCTATATGATGATGGGGTTTGAATTACATAAGTATATGCATTTGTCAAAAGAATAAATGTACATTTTCAATTTCTACATCTTAATGTAGTAAATTTTATCTTAAAAACACTATAAATAGAAAATAAATGTCTATTCCTTTTTATTATTAAGAAATCCTATTTCTATCTTTATTTTTTAAAGTTTTATTGAAGTACAGTTGATTTACAATGTGGTAATTTCTGCTGTACAAAAAAGTGATTCAGTTATACATATACACACACCCATTCTTTTTTAGATTTTTTTTCCCATATAGATTAGCACGAGAAATTCTATTTCTTAAATGCTGAAAAAGATAAATTTGGATTACCACAAAACCTCTTAGTTACTGCCTGCATGTATAAGGGCGTTCTGTTATTTTTATTACATTGCATGCATTTTTACCTCTGGCATTCCTTGTGGAGAGAAGGCACTAAAAGGTGGCACAACATCTGAAACATTTTCATATCCAGGAGGAGGTGGTTCATATAATGATGTGTTGAAAATCTAGAGAAACAAAATAATAAGAAGCAAATCAGCTAAAGTTTGATTACTAGACCCAAGCAAGGAAAGGTTTATTAATCTCTTTTGTCAGTAGAAGTTAATCAAGCTTTTGATATTTTGAAGATACGTATCAAAGAGCTATCACTGTGAGAATTTCATGAGACAAATAAACTGCAGGCCCTTAGAGGATTTACAAACATGAGCTTTTGATTTAGAAGGAAAAGTTTAATTTGCAAATAACATCGTATAGTATTCTTAGTCACTTATATAATTGCTAAGACAATTACTTAGGAGCAAATTAAATGTGACATTCACTTTGAATCAAATATAATCTTTTTCAGTGTATCACTGAATTAGAAAAAAAAATTAAGGAATATACAGCAAAAAAAAAACAAACAAACAAAAAAAAAAACAAAACAAGAAAGCAGCACTCCTGAGAGGTCACAGTAAAGTCCGCTTTTGCCTTAGTTTTATCTATCAAAGCCCTGAGCCCCCTGAAACAAGTATAAGCATTAAAAGACAAAGCCTACAGTCAATACAGATGACAGGAGACCCCTGAATAAAGCAGAGTCTCCAAGGAGCAACATCCTTTATAGTTAAAGATAAGCCGGAAATAAAAACTGCCCTTCAAAAAACAATAGCTTAGAGTAGAAGGAAACAACTGCCCCCAGAGGATTCACATGTCTATAATTTTCCACTCACAACCAATGCAAAACAAATGATTCAGGCTAAAAATTTATTTCACAGTGGTACCAGGTTATTGGTTTGCCCTGGGTTCTAGAAGAAATTACCAGGAGGAATCAGGTCTTAAACAATCCCCACAAAGTTCTGAGGAAGAAGAACTCACATTACTAAATACACACAAAGCACAATGGAAAAGAGTTGACAAAAGAACAGGGAATAAAACCAGACTGAAACATAGAAAATTAATCAGTTCGGAAGATAGAGCTAAAGAAATTAACTCAGAATGCCCCACAGATTAAAAAATTAAAAAAATAAATAAATGTAAAAGAAATTTTAACAGACCTAAAATATAAAGGGAGAAGGTTCAGAAAACCTATTAGGAAATTAACAGAAAGAATGTGAAAGAGCTAATTTTTAATATATAATGACTTAAGAATTTTCCAAAACTGATAGAAATTATGAACTCTGATTCAGGAGGTCCAATGAACCCTGACCAAGGTAAACAAAAAATAATTTACATGCAAACCCATCATCAAAAGAAAACAAAAAGACAACTTACAGAATAGGAGAAAATAGTTTCAAATGATGCAACTGACAAGGGCTTAATCTCTAGCATATATAAGCAACTTATAGAACTCAACAGCAAAAAGAAAGCCAACAACCCAACTGAAAAATGGGCAAAAGACCTGAATAGACATTTTTCCAAGGAAGATGTACAGATGGCCAACAAGCACATGAAAAAATGCTCAACATCACTGATTAGTAGAGAAATGCAAATCAAAGCTACCATAAGATACAACCTCACACCAGTCAGAATGGCCATCATTAAGGGGTCCACAAATAACAAATGCTGGAGGGGGTGTGGAGAAAACGGAATCCTCCTGCCCTGTTGGTGGGAATGTAAACTGGTACAATCACTATGGAAAACAGTATGGAGATACCTTAGAAATCTATACATAGAACTACCATATGACCCAGCAACCCCACTCTTGGGCATATATCCAGACAAAACTTTGCTTAAAAAAGACACATGCACACACATGTTCGTTGTAGCACTATTCACAATAGCCAAGACATGGAAACAACCCAAATGTCCATGGACAGATGACTAGATTAGGAAGATGTGATATATATACACAATGGAATGCTACTCTGCCATAAAAAGAACACAATAATGCCATTTGCAGCAACATGGATGGCACTAGAGACTCTCATACCGAGCGAAGTAAGTCAGGAAGAGAAAGACAAATATCATATGATATCACTTATATCTGGAATCTAATATATGGCACAAATGAACCTTTCCACAGGAAAGAAAATCATGGACTTGCAGAATAGATTTGTGCTCGCCAAGGGGGAGTGGGAGGGAGTTGGGTGGTTGGGGAGCTTGGGGTTAATAGATACAAACTATTGCGTTTGGAATGGATTAGCAATGAGATTAGCAATGAGATCCTGCTGTGTAGCACTGGGAACTATGTCTAGTCACTTACAATGGACCATGATAATGTACGAAAATAGAATATATACATGTTATGTGTAACTGGGTCACCATGCTGTACAGTAGAAAAAAAATATTGCATTGCAAAAATAACTATCAAAAAATAATAACAAAAAACCCTGCAATATTCAATATAGTACTTAATGTTAAAAGTTGCAAAAAGAAATTATGCAAGCTATCCAAACAGAATAAAAATTAGATTGACAGATGACTTCTCAACACTAACAATGGAAGCCACAATTCAGTTGGATATTTTGCTCTATGTTAACGTACAATAACTGTCAAAATACAAATCTATGTCCCATAAAGTCCCACCTAAAATTAACAACTTAGGGTTAAGAGATGTTCACTTAAAACAAAGAAAACTTCTATAGGATATCATTTAACAAATCAAATAAAACCTCTAAAAGAAGCCCTAAGACGATGGAAGAAGGACTTATAAGGTATTGCAAACGTGTGAGGAAAAGTAACAAATACAGATAGTATATAATAATAGCAGATTGCACTTTTTTAATTGTTATTTCCCCAATACAATTTTTTTCTACTGTACAGCATGGTGACCCAGTTAGATTGCATTTTTTTAAGTTTATAAAACAAGATTAAAGTAGAATTATCGGTCTAAATTGGTAATGCATGACTGAAGTTAAAATGTTCTGAGATTATTATATTGCAGAAATATTGATTAAATTATGACACTGTTAAGTAGGAATCAATTTTTTTTTTAGGTTCCAAACTACTAAAAGAATAAAACTAATAAAATTAATTACTATAAATAAGTACAACAAATTAAAATAATATACTAAAAAAATAAATATATAAAATAAAATAAAATAATAAACTGTGATTAAAAAGCATATGTCAGCTGTGTATTTTTTTTTTTTTTTTTTGTCTTTTTTTGTCCTTTTAGGGCCACACCCATGGCATATGGAGGTTCCCAGGCTAGGGGTCTAATAGGAGCTGTAGCCTACAGCCTAGGCCACAGCCACAGCAACACCAGATCCGAGCCACGTCTGCGTCCCACACAACAGCTCACAGCAAGGTCGGATTCCTAATCCAGGAAGCGAGGCCAGGGATCGAACCCACAACTTCATGATTCCCAATCATATTCGTTTCTGCTGTGCCACAACAGGAACTCCAGCTGTGTATCATTTTATCACAGCCAACTTATACACAAGGTCACAGTAAGTTTGGAAAAGTCACAAAGCTGAGAAAGAAAAGCCAAGCTAACACTGTTTACATCTAATAAGAGAACTTCAAACTATAAGAAGTAGAAGCTGATGGAATTCCTAAGGGAAATAAAAATAATTCACCACTATAGTCAGATAATCTAAAGTTCTTTTCTCAGTAATTAAAAAAGATAGCACATAAAATTAGAACACATCAAGGATAAAGTATGGTTTAGCCAAACAAAAAATTTGAACTAATGAACAAATACAAAACTATTAAACCCAACAACTGAAGAATATATATTTTTTCAAATGAGCACAGAACATTTATAAAAACTGACCACCTAATAGCTTTTAAAGGAAGTCTCAGCAATTGCCACCAGGTTAGTGTCATACAAACCACATTATCTGATCATAATGTAGTTAATTTGCAAAACCAGATGAAAATGATAAAGGAAAAAGCTTTACATTTAAAATTTCAAAGACACCAACATCAGATGCTTTCACTGACATGTGGAATCTGAAAAAAGGACAGACTGAACTTCTTTGCAGAACAGATGCGGACTCACAGACATTGAAAAACTTATGGTCTCCAGAGGAGACAGTTTGGGGGGTGGGGGGATGTGCTTGGGCTGTGGGATGGAAATAGTGTGAAATCAGATTGTTATGATCATTATACAACTACAGATGTGATTAAGTTCATTTGAGTAATAAAAAAAGTAAATAAATAAATAAATAAATAAAATTTTAAAAATACCTCTAAATAGCTCCAAGAACAAAGACGAAAACACAGAAATTAGAGGATATTTAGATATTCATGAGAACTAAAATATCTTTCCAAACTTGTGAGATCTATTTAAGTGATTCTTAGAAGGAAATTTCTGGGTTTTAATACTCATATTAGAAAAGATTGACCATCAATAAATTAGGTATCCAACTGAAAATGCTACAAAGAACAGCAAAATAAAACACCAGGAAAGTAAAACAGGAAATTATAAAGTAAGAATAGAATTAATGAGACATAAAACAGATATACAAGAAATGATTGCCAGAGCTGAAAGTTTATTCTTTGAAAATACAATAAAATTGACATATATTTGTCAATATCATTAAGAAAAAATATAAGAAAAGCACAAATAAGTGATATTAGGAGTGGGAAAAAAGTATTTATCTATATATATTCTGTGCAGATTCAAAAAGATAAGAAAAAGTAGGAAGAACTATGCCAATAATTGAAAACTTAGATGAAATGGAAAAATGCATTTAAAAACTTATTAAAACTGACCTAAGAATGCATTTTTAAAAATCGAAATAGTCCTATAACAATAAAGAAATCAAATCAGTAGTTTAAAATCTCCCATAAAAACAAAACATAAACATCACCTAGTTTTCTCGAGTTTGAAAGATTAAAGTAAAAGATAACAAAACCTATTTGAGATTAAAAAGTCAATTCATTTTGGAGTTCCCGTTGTGGCGCAGTGATTAACGAATCCAACTAGGAACCACGAGGTTGCGGGTTCGATCCCTGGCCTCGCTCAGTGGGTTAGGGATCCGGCATTGCCGTGAGCTGTGGTGTAGCCCCGCACATGCGGCTCAGATCCCGTGTTGCTGTGGCTCTGACACAGGCCAACATCAACAGCTCTGATTAGTCCCCTAGCCTGGGAACCTCCATATGCTGTGGGAAGCAGCCCTAGAAAAGACTAAAAAAATTTTTTTAAATAAATAAATAAATAAATAAAAAGTCAATTCATTTTACGAGGCAAACATAATCTAGAAATTATAACCCAATAAGCAAAGTACAAAAATACAGGTCAAATGTATTATGAATATCTGAATTGAAAACTAATACAGACTAACATTACCAATTCAAAAATGAGTCCAATAATAGAATATCATTTATTACAATTATCATTATGAAAAAGAAAAATTATATGCTCATCTCAAAAGATCCAAAAAAGTGTTTATAAAATTCAATATAAATCCATGACAAAAAGTCTTTGTAAACTGAGAAAGGAAGTGAATTAACGTAACCTAATATAAATATCAAAATTAATGGTGCAACATGAAAAACTCTCAAATCAAGGACACTTGCCAGCACCACTCATTTTTCTTTCTCTCTCTCTCTCTCTCTCTTTTTTTTTTTTTTTTTTTTGCTTTTCAGGGCTGCACCCATGGCATAAGGAGGTACCCAGGCTACGGGTCAAATTGGAGCTGCAGCTGCTGGCCTACACCAGATGCAGCAACGCAGGATCTGAAACAAGTCTGCAGCCTATACCACAGCTCACGGCAATGCCAGATCCTTAACCCACTGAGCAAGACCAAGGATGGAACCTGTGTCCTCATGGGTGCTACTCAGATTCATTAACTGCTGAGCCACAGCGGCAACTCCTGTATTTCCTATTCAACTGTAGGTCACGGCCAGTGCAGTAATGCAAAGGATGGTGGGAGATGGGGAGTGAATCTGGGCTGACATTCCATTGTACGAACTAGAGCACCAGTTACTTACTTCTGATGCTGATAGAATCTAAAATGAAACCAAAATCAACGACTACTCTTCAAAAATTCCCATCTTCCATCTCTCCCATAATTTTTCTATGATCCACATAGGGTACAAACTCAACTGAATCCCTGGGAAAGATTGTAAGAAAAACTAAAGTGCAAAAAAAAAAAAAGAAAAGAAAAAGAAAAAAAAAAAAATCCATCCAGAAACAGTCATCATATCAGCACGTCTTTCAGCCAAGGGAGTATTCAAGCTTGTCTCACTTGATTTGCCTTTACGGTAATCTTCAGTTTTACAGCCCCACTGAGCAAATGGATTTTACATCAAGTTCATGAGTTAGAAATTTCTAACTAGGTAAAGTTTCTTAAGGTCAAGGAATTGACTCCTTTGGGTGACTACCAAAGGCAGACAACACACCATTGAGCACTGCTCACTCTCCAAAATTCGCTAATATAGCCTCAAATTATGTGTTCTAAGTATAACTAAAATAATCTCGGTTTACAAATTTCTATTTTCATGAAATAAAAAAGACAATACACACTTCAACGGATATAGCACATTATCCCTACATACACAAAGGCAAAATAATGTATATATAATTTAAAATATTTCTGGTAGAATCTATGAAATACTACTCCTCACATTTGTTGCCTACAGGAAGGGGAATTAGTCAATATTATAGAGAAGAGTAAAGGTTTGTAGTTTACTCCATAGCTTGGCTACAAATTCTAAGTTATCACAATTAAACCACACTGGGAAAGGGGGACACAAAAAGAAAGGATTTGTAGTTCATGCAGAGGGGTGAGAATACAAGAGCAAAAGATAATGCCTGGATCCGAAACACAAGCAAAACAAGCATGTGATTTAAAGAAACAGAGGTAAATATCCAAAAAATCTACCCAAGGTGGAACAGTGATTGCCTCAGGGAAGGGAGAAATAGGGGGAAGCAAGGACCTTTGGAGAACTGTGTGATTCTTTGTGTGCAGGCATAGCTTGGATATAAATAAAAATGAATTAATGATACCCCTTTCAAAAAAGTTAGTAAATTTTTGGCAGCCAATGTCATTCAGGAAACTCTCCAAAATGAAACTTCTACATGATAAAAGTTTCTATTATGTGATAGACTTTAGAAACTTCATAAATGCTTTCGTTTTGAATGCTACTAAAAACAAATGATGAATGGAATAAAAGCAAAGGTATAATAAAAATTGGGAGGTGAAAAGAAAGTGAAAAAGAAGAGAAGTCAAAGTTGTGCTTATTTTTTTTTTCTGCTGCAGGAGCAGCATGTGGAAGTTCCCAGGCCAGGAATCAAACCCTCGAACCCACACCACAGCACTGACCCAAGCCACTGCAGTAACAATGTTGAAAATGTTGAATCCTTAACCTACTGTGCCACAAGAACTCCAAAAGTTTGCTTCTTCCCTCATTGTACACAGTAGCCAAATTTTGATAGAGTATGCATATTTGATTTAAGTATGCATATTTTTTAACATTACCAATATTTTATAATGTCATTAAATAACTTTTCTAAACATATTTTTAAAGACCCATCAGCACTTAATTATGTAGATATACCATCACTTATTTAGTAAAGGTTATGGGACCATATGAAGTATGGTGTTCCCCATACCTACCTTAAAATATTTTTAAAATTTTGAAATAGTTTGATTTTTTTTTAAGTTAAGCTCTGTTAACTACTATATTTAAAATAACTAATATGGAAAATTCCAACACAGTTTAGGAAATTTAGCATGAGATTACATCACTGACTACAAAACAACATATTAATCGTTAATGAGAGGCTGATTCACTAGTCAGTAAAAGGAGGTAATTAAAAATTTACATATACTTAAATCACATGGCATTTTCAGTTGACTGATCAAACTGGACATATTTGAAGCTATAAGCAATTTAGACGTTCCAACTAACTAAAGGACCAAGGGGAGCTACCTAGAGTTAAAAGGGCTATTTTAGATATGGTAACTCTAAAACAAAAATATGCCAAATAGGAATGAACATGAACTTTTCATAGTGAATATGTATCACGATAAAAAAAATCTCAGTTACCTGTATTATCTTCTTTCCTAAGTATGTGCTTTAACTTACAAAGAAGATTGTAAATTCCTTAGAGTATGTACCTTTCTATAGAATTTCTCTCCAAACTCTCTTCGCACCAAATGCCCGTACCCAAGTTCTGGGCCAAAGAGCTGAACATATGATATATGAGATATAAATAGTAAGTAGCAATAAAAACCTGCTAGCTCAAACATTGTCTGAATTTCCTAGCATCTGCAAATCTATGCATGACCTTATACAGTCTGAACCTATCAAAAATGTATCAAATTCAGTTGCTTCATATCATATTTTATATCAGTGTGCAATACTAAAATAATAGAAAATAGCAACTGTCATGAAGCATCAATTTCTCAGTTTCTATTATCACATTAAATTCAGGTGGCCCTGGTAGTAAGATTATTAAGGGTATCATTCGTAATTTTCAACATTGATTTCTATCAATATTTGGAGACAGCATAGAGCATTCTTTCACAGAAGGTATTTGAAAAGAGCAGATGGAGGGGTGCTTTTTTCTTTCTTTTTACCTCATTTCCATCTTCATCAATTATTGAGATGTAGTTGGGGCGAGTCTTATTTGGATAGGACAACAGCACATCATAATGGGCTAACTCAACAGAATCCAGGCCAAATTCTTTCCACTGAGATTGAATTTGCTTTGCAAGCTGAAAGTTCTGTTCTGTTCCAGCTAAATGTGGTATCCGGGTAAAATTACTGTTGAACAAAAATTGAAAGCGGTTAGAAATTGTTTAGTCAGCCTTTATGCCAAATCAACAACCAAATAAAGCAGATTTACATTAAAAAAAAAACACTTTGAAATGTGATATGTTAAAAAAAGTAAAGTGGCACTTTTATTGCATCAAATAGCTTTTCAAATGTTCCTTGAAATTTTCATGCTCTAATTTGCACTCATTCAGTAGAAAAATCAGAAAAACTGATTTTTGTAGAGAATCATTATGCGCAAGCTTGTAGCTATACCCCTATATAGTAGATGAGGAAAGTATCATTCTTAAGACCAATGCTTCTTGGAACTTTCATAGACTTATCCATTTACTTTACAGAGTAAAATATAACTAGAAGATAAGAAATATTTTCATCCAAAAGATCAAGCTGTGACATGCCAAGCACTACTGAAAATTACATTTATTTGGGGGGGGGGAGGTTTTTTTTTTGTTTTTCTTTTTAGGGCCGCACCAGCGGCATTCGGAAGTTCCGAGGCTAGGGGTCCAATCAGAGCTGTAGCTGCCATTCTACCCCACAGTCACAGCAATGCCAGATCTGACCGCATCTGCGACCTACACCACAGGTCACGGCAATACCAGATCCTTAACCCACTGAGCCAGGCCAGGGATCGAAACTGCAACCTCATGGTTCCTAGTCCAATTCATTTCCGCTGTGCCATGATGGGAACTCCCCTACATTTGTTTTTAAATTCTGAAAGTTATAGACAAGTGAGAAACCTTGTCATTAGAATCCATTTATAAAGTGTCTTTATTAAGGAGTAATCTGAACATACTTACATGAGCTTAAACTGAATTTCTTGTACCCCATTCACCATGTATAAACAATATATTTAAAATCAATAATGAGAATTAATCTAACCAGGTATATCAAACAAATTGAAATAATGTGGCCAAAATTTTAGCTACCACTAATATTTTCATGTATAGACTGATTTCTCTTTAATATGTCTGGATATTGATGCTTTGGGTTGCTTTTCTAAAATTTCTCTCCTTTGGAAATTTGTTGTTTCCCTAAAGAACATTGGTATTTTCAGTTCATTGGTGTTTTCAACTTAAATCTCTTCAAGAAAAAAAAAAAAAAGTCCCACATGACAAAGCATCACATATCTTATTTGTTTCTAGCTCATGAACTTCCTGAACTTCACAAATTTTTGTTTTTTTCTAAATTCAAAGTTCCAACTAATAACCAACATGGCTATGATGATCCTTATTTCAAATATTTGACTCTATTGTACATCTTAAAAAAAGAGAGAGGGATGGAATTCATGTGACTAATTTTAAATTATATTAAAATCATTTAATTTACAAAAATACCATTAAAATCCTCATTCAGTAAATGTTTAGGGCTTAACACCTTACATAGGATTTCTAATATGTATTTGCAAAATATAGTAATGAAAATAGCACAATTTAAGGAGTCTATGTATCCATTTGTCAATGAATATTTGCAAAGAAAACAGAAACAGCCAACATGGCTATTTTCTTCCATATTACACAAATCCAAATTGCAGCATAACTAAAGTAGATTCCGATTATGCATATTTCCTGAATTCACAGCTGTAACTTTGTTTCTGTGTGAAAGAATTGTTACAGGGAGTCTTGAACCTGCTCGCACTCGTATACACACACACACACACACACACACACACACACACACACACACACTCAAGATCATTATCAGACTCTTGTTATTATTGAAACTGAGTCCCCCATATCCAAGTTCCCTTGCCAAGTTTATGATTAACCTCTATGTTCAAAGCTTTCTTCCCTTTCTCGTCCTTCCCTCGTTCCCCTCAGGATTAGGAATATCTAGGAGTATGAAGAGGGGGCGGGGGATTGAGGCCAAGCAGGTCCTCGTAGGACCCTCCCAGGTACAAAAAAACTTCTCAGAGTGTCCCTAGTTTCTTGCTTGTAGAAAAATGCTTCAGCCTCCTAGGCCTTCCCTGAATTCCAAAGAACAGATTCCCAAGAGTAGTAACTAATTAGGGAAGCGAGGGAATGCAAAAACAAAGGAAAAGCCGTCAGCAAGAAAAGTAGTGATAGCTTAAATAACAGAACGATCTGACACATACACATCTTTGAGCTGTTTGGCAAAAACTAGGACCACCACCAAGTGGATAAAGGTGGCTATAAAGGGACCACAAGCATGTAGAACTCATACTGATTGAAAGCAGAAGGTTGATGATTCAGATTCCTGAAACATCACCCTGTTACTTCACCACCAACCAATCAGAAGAAGAAAGGCCACGAGCTGCTACCCTCACCCAAACGTTCCCTTTAAAATCCCTTCCCCAAAAGCCATAGGGAATTTTGAATCTTTAGAGTATGGGCTTCCTATTCTCCTTTCTGGAGCTCTGCAATAAACGCTGTACTCCTTCAGCACAACCAGGTGCCCACAGATGGGCTTTGCTGCCCAGTAGGTGAGTAGACCCAAGTTCAGTTCAGAAACATTACAAGTGAAATTGCTGGTAAAAGTTTTGTCATTACCAACTAGGATACAAGAGTGTGCTATGATCAGGGTTAGAACCCACTCTTTTGGAGCAAAGCTAATCCTGAAAATGGTATTTATATATATATACATATATATTTAAACCAACTTGTATAATCCTGGCCATGTCTTAAATTTCTTATCTGTACATGGGGAGAATATTGCTATCTCACTACTTCGCAAAGATTTGAGGCTTAATTAGATAATACCTATCAAACAGCAGTTCAATTGGGAAGCATGTCGCAAGCAAAGTGTTGATTCTATTAAAATGTCAAACTTTAAGACGAATCATTTGCAAATTTATCCAAAAGAGCCAACAACACGTATTTTAAAAATATAGCTCATGCATCTCTGTCCAGCTACAGAAGTTTAAATATGTTCCAAGGATCATTACATTATCTCCATAAAGGGAGCTATTGGTATTCCTATTTCTTTTTTTTGTCTTTTTTTAGGGCCGCACCTGCAGCATCCCGAGGTTCCCAGGCTAGGAGTCGAATCACAGTTACAACTGCCAGCCTACACCACAGCCACAGGAACGCAGGATCTGAGCCATGTCTATGACCTATACCACAACTCATGCCAATACCGGATCCTTAACCCGCTGAGCAAGGCCTGTGTCCTCAAGGGTACTAGTCAGGTTCTTTAACCACTGAGCCATGCAGAGAACTCCGGTATTCCTATTTTAATACACTGCATCTGACTTACAAATGAACAGAGCTTAGAGGCATAAGAGGACTTAGTCAGGGGAAGGTGGAACAGGTATTCAAATGCAGATCAGTGAGATTCTAAAACAGCCATCAAAACTTATCTCGACTTTCAGAACAGCCATCAAAACTTATCTCGACTTTCAGAACAGGGTAGACAAGGCCCTCTAAAGACAAGTGAAACAATGACTAGAGAAGAGAATTTAACCAGAGGTTACAAGACAAAAGGAAAAACAGAGGACAAACCTATACCCTAAGGGAGCCTAAAAAGGCAGACCCTACTTAATCCTCTCAGCCACTGTGGAGAGGCAGGTAAATTAGAAGTAATGGAGACTCTTTAGTAACAAATCAAGGATTATAAAGGAGTTCAAGATAGAAGATCTGATGCTTTAATGATCCCTGACCTAAGAATATAATTAGAGTGAAAGCACTCAGTTGGATAAAAGGCAAATTGGCAATCTGGATAGTCCAGGAGGCTTCCTGAGATTCTGTAGTCTTAGGGGGTAAGAGCAGGGGCTCCGTTAATCTTTTGCGTGTTAATGGTGAAAACCCTGGAGTTCTAAACAGTTAAGAGGAGCTTGGCCAAGGCCAAGGAGAACAGGCAAGAAGCTGACAGTTTCTATCTTGTTCGGGGCACAGAGTGAAATAAAGGAAGGCATTCAATTTTCTTCCGTGCTGATCCCTCCAGGCAACAGGTTAGGAAAGGAAGAAGGAAGACAAGACAGCCCTTCGGTCTAGGATTGTAAATTATATCTTGCCAGACCCCCCCTTTTTTACCTATTGTACATAATTATACTAAAAATAGCAAGTGGCAAGTAGATTTCCACAAAATTTAAGCTTCAGGATCTCTCATTTGAAATGCCCCTTCCAAAGATTTGATAGGAGCCCCAGCAAATTGTATTCATAGTTTTAATTCTATCATAATTAAATAGACATATGTGTTTGTATGACTGTGTGTATGCACATCTATACATATATATTTATTTTATATAAAATTACAACTTGTATTCACTAAGGGATCCCTTAATCATTGTCAGGGACTCCAAATATTTCTCTTTGAAAAAGCTAAGTATTCTAATCAATTATTCATTAAAATCATTTTAGTTGCTTTGCAAGTAATTTTTAAATTTACTCATTTACCTCTTTTGCTCTACACCAGAGATAGCTATTTCAGGAAACAGGGAGCTAATTTTCAACACTAGGTCATATATATGCTCTCTGATTTCATGCATCACAACAATGTCATGATTCCCATTTTTATAGATGTGGAAATGAGAGCTAAAGGTAGGTTAAATATTCACTCAAAGTTACTTTAATATCAACAGACAAGGACGTAATTTAAACTCAGGTATGTCTGTCTTCAAAGTCCAAACACATTCTTTTGACCAAAATATACTATCTTCCTCTAAAACAGGAGCTTCACTGACCAAATCCAGCTCACTTCCTATTTTTGTACAACCCAAAGATAAGATGTGATAAGAATGGTTATCACATTTTAAATAGGTGAAAAAAATCAAAAGGAATAATATTTTGTAACCTACCACTTACATGAAATTTAAATTTCAGTGCCGATAAAGTTTTATCAGAACTGATACACTTACTTGTTTATGCATTTTCTATTACTTCTTTGGTGCTACAACAGCAGAAATGAATAGCTGTGACAAAGATCAGCTGGTCCACAAAAGCTGGCCCTTTACAGAAAAAAATTGCTGACACCTGCTTTAAAACATCTATCACAATAAAGTTCAGGTGAAGGTATACTCTTCTCCAGATGAAATGTGATACAAGATCTTCAACAAATAAAGCTTTTTTTTTAAGAAGTCAGTTTCTCTTTAGAAAATACTGGATTAGAACTTCTAAACAGAACAATAAAATTTTCCAAAAACTTGTCCATATAAACATTCAATACTTTCAATGCTTACTATAAGAATGTCTTGATGTTCTCTGCTTTCAACTCATCCAAAAATGCTTTCTTCACATTATGCTGAGGACTAATGTTAGCAGCTTCATTGGGAGATTTTATAAACCATCCTGTAAAATACAAACAAATAAAAGAATGAATATGAGCTTACAGACAGTCTCGTCGTCCTTATTGCTGTACTTATCATATATAAAATATAAATTATCAATGATCCCTGGCATTAACTGAGATTTTCCAAAGTGTAATTTCTCTTGCCTACTTCCATTGGGGGGAAAAAATTATGCATACATACTTAATGACAAATCAATTGCAACATATGTTTTCATCCAATTTCAATAAGTATTGCTGTTATTCTAAGAAATGCTTTTATGAAATTAGCACTAAAATGAAACATAGTTGAACTAAAGGGGCAAATGAAGGCCAAAAGGAGATCTACCTTCCTTCTCTTTAAAGCTTCTATCACCAGTGCCTATTCCTCTGCTGATCCAGAATAAGCATTCTGTAAATGTTTGTAATGAATTATGAATATATTTCAAGTACATAAACTATCTCAAAGAGATGAAGGCAATTCAGACCTATAATTTGTTCTGGTTCTGAAACTAACAAAATGTGCTGAGATTTTGTCTTTCCAGTTGAAGCAGACTTACAAAGACGTTCAACTTGACATAGCGACAATGAAGCTACAATTCACCCAACATCCAATGCACATAAAAGCCTAGAGGCAATGGGTATGGAGCCATTAGCACTTGTAGTTAGCTTCATTATAAGGTTTATTTAGAAAAATGATATCATTTATGCATAAAATGGTTATCAAAATCACCCAGTCAGCTTTCATGGAGCTTTCTAGCTATTAATCACATATGTGCACACATACAAGCATATATACATGCATACTGAAATAAATGGTAGGTGGTAAATGTTAATACAGTTCCACCATACTTAAAATGAAGGAACTTAGACTGTAGGATCAGGGAAGGACAAAGAGAGGATAAAATGCTTGAATTGAGATCTGAAAAATGAACGGGATTGGGGGGGCACTGTGGAAGGAAAAGAGAACAGAGAATTCCATCCTAGGAAAAAAATTAATAAACATTAATAAAGAACCCACTGTGTCAGTCACTCAGCAATGAATATAAGGATGGGGCCGAGGGCAATACCAAGAATAAAATGTTTTTCAAAGACGCATGAGATTTTTTAATCCTCATGCCAGCCTACCAAGTGTTTTTCCCATGTTGACAGTTGAGAAAATTGAAACTCAAGTTCAAGTGTGTTCTTAGTGAGAGTACTTATCTAAGCCCCACAACAGTCCTAATATCCACATGTTAGTTACTAGCAGAGTGCGGCTCAAAGTGCTTTATTGACCTAAAGGTCACACAGCAATTAAGAAGAGACTGAATCTGAGCCAAACTTCCTTATGCCCTGTCTTCTAAATCTCAGAAGGGCAACCCAGAATTCAGAATAGGGGCCAGCTATCCGGCAATACCTTAGGCTAGTCCTGTGCTTTAATGTCCAATTTAAAGCACCTCTTCATGAGGAAAGAAAAAAGAAAAGTTCCAACACCCCAGTACTGTGCCAAGAGCTTTAGATGCTGTTCCATTTACTATTCCCAGTAAGTTACAGATATTATTCTCATGATGACTGATAAACTGAGGCTAAGAGAGACTTGGTAACCTGTTCAAAACCAAGAAGAAGTTGCAGAATCAAAATGGAAATGTAAAGAGTTTGAGCTTATTACCTGTGCTGCCCACCCCACCCCCCCACCCCGCGTATCTCGGAGAATTGGGTTAAGTCAGCAAATCAGTACCCGGGCGAAACCGCTCAAGAACTGCTGGGAAAGACTTGTTTAGACCACTGACAATAATGCCAGTCAGTTCCTGAATGGTCCTCTAGTACTTACTCCAAGGACAAAACAGGAGAAAAGGGCTCTCAGGCAGAGTTCCACCTACTGTTAGACACGCAGCAGTTCCAGGCACAGGCACAAGACTAGATAAAGAGCTCCAAAAGGTAAGACCCGAGTCGTTTCTTGCACAACTCCTTGGACGACCTGGCAAAAGTCGCTCCTGCTAAAACGAACTTGTTTCTCTCAGGGCTCCAGCAGGTGGAACTTTCTCAAGGGGTGAAAGTTTCGGGGTCTCTCCATTCTACTCCTGACCCTGGGTGACTGTCCTGCAGTAGCCTGCCCGGAACCTAACCGTGCACCGCCCCCAGCACCTCCCGCCTAAGGTGCGGGAGCTGGTCCCCCACCCCATCCGCGCCTCCCAGGAGACCAGCAGCAGGACCCCAGGAGGCAGCCAGCCCGGGAGTCCCGCGAACAGCCTCAGAACTGGGTAGGTCCCAGGCAGTGGGTGGCGAGGGGCCCCGTACCGAAGAGGAAGCCGAGGACGAAGAGGCCGGCGGCCAGCACCAGGGCCCCAGCGCACAGCCAGCGCGGGCGGCGCCAGGCGACAGAGGTCGAGTCGGTTTCGTGAAGGGGGTTCCACATTTCTGCGTGTGACTCGCGGGGCTTCCGGGGACCCGAGCCTCTGCGGTGGCCCCACTGCGGCCTAGCGGACGGCCGGGTAGAGACTTGCCCCCTCTCGTGCCGCGCTTATCACTTACGCAGCCTTGAATCCTCTCCCAGCCCAGGGCTCCAGTTTCTCCGCCCCTGGAACTATTTCTACTTTACTCTGGACCAATCGCAGCGAGCGAGAGGCGGTAACTGCAGCTACAGAAGAAACCCCTCGGCCCCTTTGGAGAAGGGCTTTAAAAAAACCAACACAAAAAAGAACTTCGCTTGAAAATGTCTAGCTCGTATTTAAAAATGAGAGGAAAAGAAGGAAGAAAGGGAGAAAAGAAGGAAAGAACCAGCTCTCCTCCTTTCTCCACTCCCAGACCACAATCCGTTTCATACACAACAAAAAACTCTGTTTTATGAGTAATTCATTAGAATGCTCCTCTTTTGTCTGTCTAGGAAAATACATATTCCAGGCTAGAATTAAATTATTTCTCAAGAACATTTTTCAGATCTGAAATTCTATTAAATACTGTCGTAGCCCTATATGAGTAAAATCAAGTAGAAAACGGTGGTGTCCGGTTCTGGCACTGTTTTGGAAAGCCAGGGCGTGCATTTTGGTGTCAATGTGAGTTAGCACTGTGCTCTTTCTGCCAATGAAGTTCTGCCAATAAACTCTTAGGAAATTATTCCCCTCCTTACATAACATAACCATTTTTAAAGAAATAACACTGGCACGGAGTTCCTGTAGTGGCTCAGTGATTAACAAATCCGACTAGGAACCACGAGGTTGTGGGTTCGATCTCTGGCCTTGCTCAGTGGGTTAAGGATCCGGCCTTGCTGTGAGCTGTGGTGTAGTTTGCAGACAAGGCTCGGATCCTGAGTTGCTGTGGCTCTGGTGTAGGCTGGTGGCTACAGGTCCGATTGGACCCCTAGGCTGGGAACCTCCATATGCTGCGGGAGCGGCCCAAGAAATGGCAAAAAGACAGAAAAAAAAAAAAAGAAAGAAAAAGAAATAACACTGGCACTTGCTGAAGGCAAAGACAGCATCTCTTTCTATAACCCAGCTGCACTTGGCACACTCTCTTACATTGTAGGTATCAACTCAGTCTTTGGTGAATTACCCTGGAGAATCAATCATACATAATTCTACCTGTTATCAATTCTTAAAAATTTGTAGCAATGATACCTAAAGTGGGGTGATAATCACATGCTTTATAAAATCAGTGATGTTCTTATAATCGATAAGGGAGATCTCATGCATGGTCTCTAACTTGGAGTGACTCATGGAAGCATCATATTTAACAGAGCCTTAAAGTACCAGCAGAGTTTGAAACAGGGAGAATGAGAAGAAACTTTGGTTCTGGGAGCCCGAGGGGTGGTCAAACCACAGGGAGAAAGTGAGGAGAGCAGGGCTAGATCGTAGAGAAACTTGAGTACTTTGATAAAGAATTTCTGAGCTAAGCAAGAAGAGGTGGGAATATTAAAATGTCACCAGTGAACCAGGACAGCTACTGGATGGCCCAGAACAGACAAGGAGGGAGTTTCTTAATCCCTTTCTAATAATGTCCTATATTTATTAAATGTCTCCTAATATGCCTGGTGTCAAATCTAACCAGGAATTGTGGAAAAATAATACGTCCTGAACCCTTAATTCTAGAGGAGGAACTTTGGGATAAAGTGAAAACTGTTGAGATCTGTTTGGAATATAAAAGTATGAGCTCAGCCAGAAGCTGATCAGGAATACATTCGGCAAAGGTCACAGTTTTGAAGGTCTGTAATGAGAACTCTGAGAAAAAAAAAAGAAAAAAAAATTATTAAGACCTAAACTAAAGTGAATTGAGTTAGCACATGTCTAAAGAAATATCTTCCTCAGAGTTCCTGCTGTGGTGCACTGGGTTAAGAATCTGACTGCAGTAGCCTGGATTACTGAGAAGTTCTGGGTTTGATCCCCAGCCTGGCACAGTGAGTTAAAGGATCCAGCATTGCTACAGCCATGAGTTAGGTTGCAGCTGCAGCCTGAATTCAATCCCTGACCCGAGAACGTCCATATGCCACAGATGTGTCCATTAAAAAAAAAAGAAAAAGAAAATGAAAAGAAATATCCTCTTCAAAGCTCTTGAGAAAATATGGGGAATGGTAAACCAAAGTTTAAATTAAATGACATGTTAATGGAGAGGGGAGGGGTGTGGTTTGGAGGGAGATTCCATTGTTTACTTCAAACTAGAAAAGTCTGTTTTGGGGTGTTTGTGGTTTTGTTTATTTTTTAAATAATTGGAAATCTTTTACACTCTTGGTAGGAGTGCAAAGTGGTGCAGCCGGTCTGGAAAACAGCATGAAGGATCCTCAAAAATTTAAAAAGAACTACCTTGTGATCCAGCAATCCCAAATCTGGATATTTATCCAGAAAGATTGAGAGCAGGATCTAAAAGAGATATTAGTAGTGCCATACTCATTACAGCCCTATTCGCAGCAGACTACATGTAGAAATAACCTAAATGTCCATCACCCAGTGAAAGGATTTTTTTTAATGTGGTATATACACAAAATGCAGTATTATTCAGCCTCAGAAAAGAAGGGAATCCTGCAATGTGTGACAACATTGAAGAAACTTGGGGACATTATCTAAGTGAAATAGGCAGTCACAGAAGGGAAAATACTGCCCGCTTCCATTTATATGAAGTATCTAAAGTAGTCAAAATCATAGAAGCATAGATTAGAACGGTGGTTGCCAGGGAGTTGCTAATCAAGGCTGTGTTAGATATGCAAGATGAGAAAGTTCTAGAAATCTGTTGCATAATATTGTTTTGTTTGTTTGTCTTGACTTTTTAGGGCCACATCTGTGGCATACGGAGGTTCCCAGGCCAGGGGTCGAATTGGAGCTGTAGCCACTGGCCTACGCCACAGCCACAGCAACTCCAGATCTGAGCTGCATCTGCGACCTACACCACAGCTCACAGCAATGCCAGATCCTTAACCCACTGAGCAAGGCCAGGGATTGAACCTGCATTCTCATGGTCACTAGTCAGATTCGTTTCCAGTGAACCTTGATGGGAACTCCGGGTGTTTTGTTTTGTTTTGTTTTGTTTTGTTTTATGGCTGTACCTGTGGCATGTGGAAGTTTCCAAGCTGGGGGTCAAATAGGAGATGTAGCTGGGACCTATACCACAGCCATAGCAATGCCAGGTCTGAGCGGCATCTGTGACCTATGCCACAGCTTGCAACAACTACAGATCCTTAACCCACTGAACAAAGCCAGGGACTGAACCCACATTGTCATGGATACTAGTTGGGTTTTTTTTTTTTTTTTTTTTTTTTTTTGTCTCTTTGCCATTTCTTAGGCTGCTCCTGCAGCATATGGAGGTTCCCAGGCTAGGGGGCTAATCGGAGCTGTAGCCACCGGCCTACACCAGAGCCACAGCAACGCGGGATCTGAGCCGCGTCTGCGACCTACACCACAGCTCACGGCAACGCCGGATCCTTAACCCACTGAGCAAGGTCAGGGATCAAACCCGAAACCTCATCGTTCCTAGTCGGATTCGTTAACCACTGTGCCACGACCGGAACTCCACTAGTTGGGTTCTTAACCCACTGAACCACAACAGGAACTCCTAGAATATTTACATTTAAACATAGGAATATTTAGGTAATCAAATTAATTATTTATTATGCCATTAATTATTAATATTTCAAAAGTGTGAAGTGTGAAGAGTTCCCATTGTGGCGCAGGTAAAACAAATGGGTTCGATCCCTCACCTCACTCAGCGGGTTAGGGATTTGGCGTTGCCATGAGCTTTGATGTAGGTTGCAGGCGCGGCTCAGATCTGGTGTTGCTGTGGCTATGGCTGTGGCTGTGGCGGGCAGCTATAGCTCCAATTTGACCACTGTCCTGGTCCTCCTTATGCTGCAGGTGCAGCCCTGAGAAGCAAAAAAAAAAAAAAAAAAAATGTGACGTGTGATATTAAAGAGAATTTGGCCTATTCAATTAGCCTTGATTCTAATATAAGCCATATAATTGAGTAATTCACTTAATCTTTTGGGCTTTAAATTGAAATTACTACATGTACATGCAGTTTTACTGAAATACACGTAAAAGAAGTTAAGATTCCCCATAATTATAAGTTAAATTTTTTAGACTTAAGAATTATTTTAAGTACTTAATAAGTTTGTTAGACAATTGAATTGCCTAAAAATTAACAGAATACATTAAATGTATAAATGCTGTCTAAAATGTTTAACCATATTTAATTAAGTATGTAAAATGAGACCAATTACAAAAGACCCCAGTGTTTAAATTTATTAAACAAAAAAATTCATCAGATTTATAAATAGAATAATACATATATGCTGACATTAAGAAGTTAAGAACAAGTTTTTTGTTTTAATGTCTAACTTCAATCAACCAAATATTAATTATAAAAAATAAAATAAAACTCTGAATAGTTTTCTTTTCTATAACCTTTGCCTTTACTCTTCTCCCTCCCTACAAAATATGGTTTACATTTTTTCATCAAGATATGCACATATTCCAAGGTCTTATACAAATCTATTCCTACAGTGGATATTTCCCTTGAAAACCTCATGCCTCTGGGCACAGTTAATTGGATAAAGAAGAGATACCCGACTCAGCTTAAAGGAAAGTCTTTCTTGCTGAGGTGTTGGAGCTGGAAGAGGATGGAAGTGTTACACATGGGGCCAATTAACTTCTGCCTACCAAATGGATACAATAAGGGAGAATCAGGATTGAGCAGAAAGTAGAGCAAAGCAGGTGTCCAGAGAAGAGCACAGTATTAGAAATGGAATACTGCCTTAATTTAAAAAAAAATTATTAAAGTATAGTTGATGTACAGTGTTGTGCAAATTTCTGCTATAGAGCAAAGTGACGCAGCTTTACACATACATACATTCCCTTTCTTATATGATCTTCCATCATGATCTATCCCAAGAAACTAAATATAGTTCCCTGTGCTCTACAGCAGGACCTCCTTGCTTATCCATTCTAAATGTAACAGTTTGCATCTACCAACCCCAAACGCCCAGTCCATCCCACTTTCTCTCCCCTCCCCCTTGGCAAACATAAATCTGTTCTCTATGTCCATAAGTCTATTTCTGTTTTGTAGGTAGGTTCATTTGTGCCATATTTTAAATTCTGCATATAAGTGATATCATATGGTATTTGACCTTCAAGATCTTGATTCTGGGTTTTCTTGACACTCACTGTTATTCCTGCTCTTGGGTTTTGTGAGACAGTCTTACGTCCCTGTAGTAAACTCCAGTCCCCTTGCCACTCTCCCTTTTGTTTAAACTAACTTTAGTTTACTTGCAACATTGACTCCTGAATATTTAAACTCTCTACCCTCATCTCTTGTTCAGCACTGCTGTCCGATTCCCTGCTCCTATCAGCTATCATAAAAACTTCTTACATGGAATTTTCAAATGGTTTCTGAAACACTCTTGGCTGTGTTGTGGCATGAGGCTTTTGTTAAATCTGTCTCGTGCCTCAAATCCCCCTTACCACTTTGGAAATATTCTAGTTGTGTATTAAGGTTCATCTCAAGTATCACCTCTGCAGTTCACGTTTTCTGGACTTTGGCAAGAAAATGTTTTCATCTTCTGTTTTGCCATAGTACTCCATTCACACATCTGTTTCAGCATGCAGAACATGCAATCACTAGTGAGAGATTTTCTTCTACATTAGACGAAACTCAAGTGCAGCAACGATCTTTAACTCTGAAAAACATTTGAGTTATTTCTACATTTCTGAGAGTATACTTGATATATAGAAATGCTTAGTTTGTCCCAACAAAATAGAAGAAAGAAAGAAAGAAAAGAAAGGAAGAAAGAAGGAAGGAAGGAAGGAAGGAAGGAAGGAAGGAAAGAAAGAAAGAAAGAAAGAAAGAAAGAAAGAAAGAAAGAAAGAAAGAAAAGAAAGAAAGAAAATGCTTAGTTTGTGTGTAAGCAAACTAAATAGTGTTCTTTAAAAGTTAACTTTGGCAAAACCACTGGAAGTAGAAAAATACACACTTTTACATACATAGACATAAATAAACATACAGAGAGACACCATCAGAGAACTTAACAGTTCTAAAAATTTACCCAAAAATCAGGTATTGTATACAGATAAGGTAAGGGGTCCACAGAGAATGAGAACCAGATATGGCTTTCCTAACATAAGATAGGAATTCCCGTCGTGGTGCAGCGGAAACGAATCCGACTAGGAACCATGAAGTTGCGGGTTCGATCCCTGGCCTCGCTCAGTGGGTTAAGGATACGGCGTTTCCTGAGCTGTGGAGGAGGTCGCAGACACAGCTCCGATCTGGTGTTGCTGTGGCTGTGGTGTAGGCCAGCAGCTACAGCTCAGCTTGGATTAGACCCCTAGCCTGGAAACCTCCATGTGCTGCAGGTGCAGCCCTAAAAAGGACAAAAAACAAAAACAAACAAAACAAAAAAGACATAAGACAAGCCATTTTTTTGGCCTAAGCCCTTTTTTGATCTAAGCCATGCCATAATGCTTATCCTTGAATAGGTCTCAGATTATCAATTATAATGATTTTAAAAGAACAATCAATTACAGATCCAACAGCAAGAAGATTACTTTTTTTTTTTTTTTTTGGCTATTCTAGGGCCACAGCCATGGCATAAAGAGGTTCCCAGGCTAGGAGTCTAATCCGAGTTACAGCTGCCAGCCTGCACCAGAGCCACAGCAATGCCAGATCTGAGCCTCATCTGCAACCTACACCACAGCTCAGGGCAAAGCCAGATCCTTAACCCACTGAGCGAGGCCAGGGATCAAACCCACATCCTTATGGATCCTAGTCGGGTTCCTTAACTTCTGAGCCAAAAGAGAGCTCCAAGATTACTATTTGACTACCCAGCATGGGAAATATAGAATTTCTCCTTGCCTGGAAACAGTCCAACCAATGAGATACTGTCATAGCTCAGCAATGAAAACTCCCAGTTCCTCTAATGAGATTCTTTATTTATAATAGCTCCTCCCACCTAGCCCTTTCTCTGGAGAACTTTCCTGTTCTCCAGAATTGCCTGTGGTTTACCACTCTAGATCGTATGTCCCAAATTGCAGTTTTTTTTCTGTTCTCAAATAAACTCATTTTACAGATTAAATAACTGTTTTTCTGTTTTAAGCCAACATTACTTAGTGTCAGAGAAGTCGAATCCAGGGAAGACCCCCCAGTAACTCTGAGGCTGGTGAGCAAACAGGTTCTGGTACCCACAGAGCACACTGAGCTCACTGCTTTCTTGCAGTCTCCAGAGTTTGAGGGTAAGTTTTCTCTTGGATTCAAGCTCTGCTCTTTTTGCATTTTGAAGCTTTCCAGGCTTTATTCACGATCTGCTTTCTTTCTTTCTTTCTTTCTTTCTTTTTTTTTTAAGACTTGTCCTTTCTGTTAAGGGCTTTGTCCTTCTTGTGAGGACGCATTTGGCACTTTGGCCTGACTCTTTTGAAATCAGACTGCTCCTTTTGGAAATGTGCAGCTAAGCTTTTGGTCTGATTCTTTTGGAATCAGGCAGTTCCTATTGAAATTGTGCTGTTTAGGATTTTTTTTTTTTTTTTCTCCTTTTCTCTAGAGAAAAACCCCTAAGAAATGAGATCCAAGTTATCTAAATGTTTCAAGGGAGCCCCCTCCCTTCAGAGACCCCAGCTGGCTTTTTGTTTAAAAACCACACTCCCCCTTCATGCACATTTCTACCTAAAAGGACCTACCTAAGCAAAAGGAACTTAAAACACTGATGCCCATTAGGGGGAACTTTGGAACTCCCCAAATTTACTTTCCTTAAAACTGAATTAGACAGCCATGGCTCTGAAATTGTCCAAACTGAACAGAATGCCTATTTTTTTTGTTTGTTTGTTTGTTTTTGTTTTTTTTTTGTTTTTTTTTTTTAATTTTTTTTGTTGTTGTTGTTGCTATTTCTTGGGCTGCTCCTGTGGCATATGGAGGTTCCCAGGCTAGGGGTTGAATCGGAGCTGTAGCCACCGGCCTACGCCAGAGCCACAGCAACGAGGGATCCGAGCCGAGTCTGCAACCTACACCACAGCTCACGGCAACGCCGGATCGTTAACCCACTGAGCAAGGCCAGGGACCGAACCCGCGACCTCATGGTTCCTAGTCGGATTCGTTAACCACTGCGCCACGACGGGAACTCCCAGAATGCCTATTTTGATTGGTATTCCACATGTTATCAGAAATCTAAAATTGCCTCTCACAGCATTTTTTTTTTTTTTTTTTTTTTTGTCTTTTTAGGGCCGCACCCACAGCATATGGAGGTTCCCAGGCTAGGGGTCATTGCATCAGAGTGGTAGCCACTGGCCTACACCTCAGCCACAGCCATGAGGGATCTGAGCCATGTCTGCAACCTATACCACAGGGCAATGCTGGATCCTTAACCCACTGAATGAGGTCAGGGATCAAACCCACATCCTCATGGACGCTAGTCAGATTCATTTCCGCTGAGCCACAATGGGAACTCCAAGCAACGAAAGGAACTCGTACATTATTTAAATTTACTGAGACAAACAAACAATTGAAGACAAAACGGCTTCTGGCCTCTCCCCGACCCTCCTCGCTCTCCCCCCCCACCCCCCTCCCCCCGCCAAGTCTTTGTATCCAGATGTGCAAAGCCATCCTGCGCTTGGTCCCCACTTCCATGGCCATCCTCCTTCTGTTCTACATTGACTCCACCTCCTCTGTACCCTCTGTTTCTCCATTCCAAATCTCGCACCATATTTCCCTTTTTTTCTAAACCTCTCCCCACTCCCTCCTCTGTCCCTTTAAAGTCTTCTTGACCTCAAGTTTTTTATGTTTCCTGGGCTAAAGGCAAATTGTGAGCCTTAGTTAAAGAGTTTCCTGAGGCCCTCCCTCCCCCAATAGGTTTGCTGAAGAATTTAGCATAGTTATTCAAACTTCCCAGCCTGGTCTTTCAGATCTAAATCAATTAGTTCACATGCTTGTTGGTGAGGGTCAAACCAAACATTGGATAAAACTTGCATAATTGGAACTTCCTGGAAGAGGGGGAAAAAAAACCCGACCTCTTACTTTTTGGCAAGAGGCTAGAACACTCCCTGGAGAACTTGTCCCAGCACTCACAGTAGCTTTTCTTAAGCCTCTTGATTAAAACAAAATTCAGACTTGCACACAAAAGTCTGAAGGATCTCTTCATGTCTATTATAATCAATTCACATTTCTCTCAAAGAAAATTCTAGTCGTCCTTCAGATGTTGAATCTACTTGGGTAGCCTTGAACGCCATGTTTGTTAATGTGCTGTGTCTTTCTCTTTTAGTTAAAAGGACTAGAGTGGAATAGAAATTATATCCACTCCAGATTTAGTTAATTTGGCAAATCAGCTTGCTTGCACCCTGGATGAGTCATCGAAAAGAAAGACTGTTAACATTCTTAATTTTCAGCTCCAGCAAATGAAGGTCCCTAAACAAAACCAAAGACCTCGTAATTTCTGCTATTTTTGCAAAGATCCAGGACATTGGAAAAAAAATTGTGACAAACTTAAGTTGTGTCAAGTGTTTTCCAGCCTCTAACTACCTTTTTCTTTCTTTCTTTTTTTTGCTTTAAAGTCTTTATTATCCTGAATATAAAAGACAGAAGTCCTTTAGGATATAACAGAGTTCTGTACGTGGAAACATTATTTTTTTTTAACAAGTGAAAAAATAACTACCTCTTGAAATAAAGGCTTATATGCTAATATGTGCCATTGAAAAGTAGAATTTTAATATTTGACAAAATGTCTGTGCAAAGAAACAACTGCATAAACACATTACTGCTGCATTAAGGCAATATGAAAAGTATACTTAGAAATCTCAGTCAAGTGACAGTGTAGGTTTCTAGCTTTAACTCAGCTAGTATTGCACCCAAGCAGGTCATCTAGGTTTCCCAACATCCTAGAAAATCCACAAGCTGACCAGCATCCAAAATGCCCAAGTGAGAATGGAGAACATGATTAGGAAGAGAGAAACAAGAAGACCCTGAAACCCCTCCAAAATGTATGGAGGGACAACTCAAATTTAATACTTAAGCATACAGTATATTAAAAAAGCATACAATATGTAAGATAGATATAGGATAGGGCTGTAAAAAGCTTGATGGCTCAAGCAAAAGCGACCCCACTGGCTGAGGCTGGAGCAGGGTGCATGGGAGAACTCACTAACCACCCTTGTTTGTATACTACGGAATGCTCTCTCTTCCCAAAAAACACACGCTCCCTTCCCCAAAGGTAAAATATTCCTCCAACTCAAGAAGCTCAAGGAGTGCTGACTACTCCATAGAACTCGTCTAACCAAACTGGTAGCATTTTATAAGTGAAAGGCTTGGGGGAGGGGAGAGGGAGAAGAGATAGGAAACCAGCCACGTGGTGATCTGTTCTCTACTAGCCAGACTGGTTTAAATCCGACAACTTTGTCCACCTTTAAAAAGTTCCCCAATCGATTTTTAAATGTTTGCCTCCCAATTATTCTTGAACAAGTTAGAAAAACAGAAATGACATGAAAATGATGACTATCTTGTTAAGAAAAATGTTCCGGGAGTTCCCTTCGTGGCGCTGTGGTTAATGAATCCGACTAGGAACCATGAGGTTGCGGGTTCGGTCCCTGCCCTTGCTCAGTGGGTTAATGATCCGGCATTGCCGTGAACTGTGGTATAGGTTGCAGACGCGGCTCGGATCCTGCATTGCTGTGGCTCTGGCGTAGGCCGGTGGCTACAGCTCCGATTCGACCCCTAGCCTGGGAACCTCCATATGCCGCGGGAGCGGCCCAAAAAATAGCAAAAAGACAAAAAAAAAAAAAAAAAATGTTCCTATTAAAAATGTCTGGCGCTCCGTAACCCCTACTAAAAAACCCAAGTAAATCCTTAAAACGAACTCTTACAAAATTTCCTTGCACATAGGAAACTTACCTGGGGATGTGTTAGACTTACAACATTATTTTCTAAAAGGTCCCCACTCTTTGGCCGTGATGCCTCTGAACTGACTCAGTTCCTTCACTTGATCCGGATTACTTCGCTCAATCATAAAAAAGAAGCAAAGTTCAAGGAATGTGTCTGGGGCCCAGAGCTCTTGCTCGTAGTCACCCTGGATGGGCTGATTCTACAAGTCGGCAGTGAGGAATAATTGTATTCTTTCTATTCTTCCTTTTGTTTTGTCCCTAAACGTTGCATGGCAGATGGGTGGTGGAGTATTTACTCTCTCCACAGTCTATCATTTTCATAGTTTCTAACATTGCAGTTCATGGAAACAGAGCACGTCTGCTAAGTGCACAGCAGGTCAGATCACGGTCAGGTTCAGGAGATTGGTGTGGGTCCGCAGGTAGACGTGCCGGACATGGTCCACTCCTGACCTGCAAATGGGACACGACTGGAGCTGGGTGGCACAGCCCTCGCAGCACACGGTGTGGCCGCGGGGCAGAAGGCTGAGTTGAGCTCGCGCTCGGGGCACAGCATGCAGAGTATGGCCTCCTTCGGCTTGCGCAGCTTCTCCGGGAGGGCCCAGGTCTGCTGGCAGCTGAGGCCCTCGAAGCTGCTGCAGTTCCTGCTGCTCTCAGAGGACTTCAGGGAAAAGCTCGGGGGGCTGTGGTTGCTTCTCATTAAGCGGCCATCGTGAGTTCCCGTCGTGGCGCAGTGGTTAATGAATCCGACTAGGAACTACGAGGTTGCAGGTTCGATCCTTGCCGTTGCTCAGTGGGTTAAGGACTCAGTGTTGCCGTGAGCTGTGGTGTGGGTCCCAGACGCGGCTCGGATCCCGCGTTGCTGTGGCTGTGGTGTAGGCCGACGGCTACAGCTCTGATTGGACCCCTAGCCTGGGAACCTCCATATGCCGCAGGAGCGGCTCAAGAAAAGGCAAAAAAAGACAAAAAATGGCATCATGACATCACTGGTCCCCGGGTCGCACCTGTAAAAAGCCTGTGCCTCGGTGATAGCTCGGTACAGCCCACTGGATGCCCTGGTGCTGATCATCTCAAACAAGAGCACGATGCTCTTCCCAGACTCCTTGGTGACGGTCAGGTACACACGCTTTCCTGACTGAGTCGCCCTCTGCACCACAGGGTAAACAACCCTATTAATTGGGCTAAAGTCATCTTCACAAATTGAAATTCCTTCAGGTCCAACCCCAAAGAGGAGTTTCTGCCCTTCGCTGTCCCTCGTGGAATGCCACTCTATTCCACAGTTCTCCATCGCCAATAGAATCCGCAAAACTTGGTATTCAGCTGACGCCTGGATGGTCCCATCCAATTCTTTCTCTTTTTTTAAATTAATTAATTTATTTATTTATTTTGCTTTTTAGGGCAGCACCTGCAGCATATGGAGGTTCCCAGGCTAGGGGTCTAATCATCACTACAGCTGCCAGCCTGCACCACAGCCACAGCAACGCCAGATCCTTAACCCACTGAGCGAGGCCAGGGATCGAACCCGCAACCTCATGGTGCCTACTCAGATTCATTTCGGCTGCTCCCAGATGGGAACTCACCCTCCAACTCTTTATGCTTTGCCACAATGTTGTTCAAGGTGGCACTGGAGAGCTCCTTGGCACATAGCTCCTCATAGCTGTACTTGGCCGTGTTCTGGTTTTAGTCCCCAAACTTGGTCTGGGCCAAGAGGGCGCTAAGTTCCACTGCCTACTCTAGGGAACATTGGAGGTGGCCCGCCAGGAGGGTCTTCTTGAGATGCAAGAAAAAGATATCCCTAGTCTGCTCCTGTAAGATGAGAGGAGGCTCCACTAAGAACTTGACTCTCAGTTTAGGCCAGTAAGGGGCTAGCCCATCCATCTGCTGGGAGATCCAATTTCTCAGATTTAGCCATAAACTTTCACCTTTGCTACCCGTAAATTGCAGTCCAAGATAATCAACTTCTGTAATTCCCAATCGCCTGCACACCTGGTTGAGGCAGTCCTCGCCATTGGCTTTCGCTCCACCTCTACCTCCACCAGCACCGGTCCAGCCTCATCACTTAGCATAGCATGGCTGGGGCTGCCGCCGCCGTCACAACCACCTTGTCTTTGGTGTGCTCGGGGCACAGACCCAGCTCCTGGCTTGGCAAAGCTGGCCCTCAGAAGGCTGCAGCCTTGCAGACCCCTGCCCTGCACCCCAAAGCCCCTGTACCCTCCCTGCCCTCGCCAGCCCCACTCCAGCAGCCGGACTCTATAACCACCTTTTTCAATGTCCTCCTAACTCCCAATGACCCAAAGGGAAGCAAAAGATACTATTGTCTCAACATCCAGAGCCACTTCCAAAGGAAAGAATGACTTAGACAATTATCCTGAGAGCTGACAACAGTGATAAGACCCTAACTGCAAATGGGGTACAGTCCACATTTCTGTTCATCCATACCTAGCCTCAAATAGGGTGTAACCCACATTTCTGTCTGGCCTTAATTGAGGGCCCCCAACCTGACAGTTTTGCCAGTTTTCCTCGCCATCCTATCTGCAGGCTCTGAAACAAGTAGGATGTCCCAGCAGGTCCCATCTTGGTCACCAGAAAGAGCAAAGGAGGAAAAATAATTTTTCCTCTACCCTTTACCATAAGTGCTTGGCTGACACACCTTTTCCCTGGGACACATAAATGCATAAGCTTATCTAAGTTAAAATATCTCCACTGTGGCCACTATAATTCAGCATTTTCATTGTTAAGGTTAACTGCTTGTTCAGCCTTAAGACGAAATTTTATTCACTGGAGGCCTCACACTGGATTCAGTCCAGCTTACACTGGACTCTATCCAATCTCAGGCCAAGTCCGGAGTCAAAGTCGAACCTAGTCTGACTCTGGTCAGTTTCTAGAGCCAGTCTAGAAAAGGAAATGCACAGATAAAGTCTGAAAGCTAATAATATAAAAGCTGCAGAGCTAGGAGGTAAGAGGCATGTACCTACTATACCCAGAGGCACTGCGAAATCAGAGGGCATTTACCTGGTTGCTCCTTGCTCCTGGGGGCCACAAGAGGGGGGGTGGCAGGAGTCTCCTTTGGTTCCCTCTTCAGACAGCAGAACTATTAAAAGATAAATTGAGGTATATTAAAATTTATTTGAGCAAAAATCACTGAGTCTGGCAGCCCCAAACCAGAAATGGTTAGAAACATTCCACTGACAGGGGCACGGGGAGAGGTTTTTCTAGAGAAAAGAAGAAAGTTATTGATTGGGTATAGTTTAAAGCCAAGTTCGCTGTTTGTGATTAGTTATTGTTAGCATGTTGATCTCCTAACATCTGTAAGCTTAGATTTTGGTTTGCTTACACCATGGCATCAGGGCCACACCTGTCTATGGTTTCCTGGTTTTGTTAATTTAACTCTGTTCATCTGTCAGTTCAGGATTTTGGATTTGCTCACAAATCCAGTGGGTATTGGGCAAGGGTCTCTTGCCAATGATATCTCTAATGCAAGTTGTTTATTTAGGTTGATAAGGACTTTTTTGTGGTTGTTGGAGTAGGAGTTTATCAAACAATGGTTTGAGGGCTTAGAAAAGGTTGTTTGTGAGATATTTCACACTTTTCTGATGGATTTGGGGTACCCAACATCCTCCTACTGTAAAATATTTCGTAGTGTTCTTCAGAAATGTCTGTACTATGATTATATCCATTTCCAGTATGTACTGTATCTTGGTTAAGAAACTCCTCATGAATTTCTACCTTTTCTTCTGCTTAGAGCTGAACAAAACAAGATATTTTTTGAGCCACGGGCCAATAACATATAGAGAAACTTTCTGTGTGGTAGGAGTTTACTAGCTAGAATGGTTTGGGAGGAGAAAGACCTCTTAACCCTTCAGAAGTAGCAGGAAAATCAAGCTGTTCCTCAGAATTGGCTTCTCTGCCTGTGACTTTGGCATGATCACATGAAGGAATATCAATGCAGGCTTTAGAATTCAGTTCGTTGTTTCTTACTCTTTCTCGTGAGGAACTTGATCTGTTCTTCTGTTCCAGCTCTTCCCCCTCACAGCAGGTAAGTCAAAGGAGAGGAGGAAACAGTGGGGGAGAGTGACAAAGACCTAAGAGTGAAGGTTTTCAAGGTGACATTCTCCAGAAAGACTGAGGAGTTATACCAGCCAGCTGGAATTCATGTTGAACTTGAATTTGGATTAGAATTTCTTTTTCCATATGTCTTTTTGCTCCAGGTTTTAAAAGGTTTCCTTTTAAAAACGTATATTTAGTACAAATTAAATTTTAACATGCCCCCTTTGTCCTAGCGGAACAGACAGAATAAGGAATGCTTCTAGATCTCAGACCTTCATGGGGAACAGCTTATCCCTAAAAGGCAAGCCAGTGGGGAGGAACCTTTTTGGAAAGCCCAGTAACAAGTAAGTTGATATGAAGTAGAAACCAGAAGTTTCTTGGCAAAATAATGCTTTACCCTTCTGCCCATTAAAAAAAAAAAAAGTTATTATTTACAATGTTCAGAGGATTTTCCAGCTAATCATGAGGGAACATATTTAGTCTCTGGACAAGGACAAGTGAGAATGGCAACATAGTTTCAGATTGGGTGGGGTTCCTGCCATCGGTTGCCAAAATACCCTTCTAGAGCTTAGCTTCTGCTTAGACCATCCTTCCTGTCTCTTAGATACCCTTCCTGATTCTTGGGGAAGCTGCCCAGCTCCATCTATATTTCTATCTGGATACTGGGCACTTATGATTTTCCTGTTATAATGTATTATCCATATGTAATTCAACTGGATTTTGCTATTTAATGGCAATAACACTAGACCATGAATTAAGACCTGTGGACTTGCTCACTTAAAATAATAGAGTAATGCCAGTTCCTTTATTTGGTAACTGTTTAACTTTTAAAATTATTTAGAACAGCTATAAAACTATTCTTAGTACGTTCCTTCTTAATTACTTTAACAAGCTGTAAAAATCCTGGAATCATCTTTGAGTAAATAAGACAGCACATAATCATGATAAAGATTCATTTAAAAAGAAGTAATAATGTAATAATAACTAACAGTTATTACTTATTTGCTATGTTCCTAAGACTGTGATAAATGGTTTCCACGGACAGTTGAAAAAAAGTGAAATGTTAAGTGAGCAACATACTAGATATATGTAATGATATTTCATTTGGTTACAAAGTATAAGATATAATTATCGATGGGATACATGTAATCATTACTGTGCTTTATATTTAGGCATAGTGGGAAATGTTTTACAGAAGTTTTAGGATCAAACCAAGTAACTCAATAGAAGAGAAGTCTGCCTTATTATTGTTAATTTTTGTCAGGCTGAAGCAGCTGAATGTCTTTCTTCCACTAGAAAGCAGCCTGGGGAATGCAAGAGCAGTGTATCTACTATCATAGGTTCATTAATACAGCTGACTCATACCCATCTCCAGAAGCCCCAGTTGTATAATGGCTTTGTATAAGGGGTGAAATGGAAAATAGGAAGAGAGCAAGTATAACTTCTTTTTTTTTTTTTTTTTTTCTTGTCTTTTTGCTATTTCTTTGGGCCGCTTCTGCGGCATATGGAGGTTCCCAGGCTAGGGGTCGAATCGGAGCTGTAGCCACTGGCCTACGCCAGAGCCACAGCAACTCGGGATCCGAGCTGCGTCTGCAACCTACACCACAGCTCACGGCAACGCCGGATCCTTAACCCACTGAGCAAGGGCAGGGACCGAACTCGCAACCTCATGGTTCCTAGTCGGATTCGTTAACCACTGCGCCACGCCGGGAACTCCCAGCAAGTATAACTTCTTTAGGGATGTGAATCCAATATTTTAAGAGGGCAGAATGGTTTTCTTTTTCTTTTCTTTCTTTTGTTTTTTTTTTTTTAATCTGATTGTGCCTGAAGTTCCTGGGTAAGGAATCAAACCTATGCCACAGCAGCAACCCAAGCTTCTGCAGTGACAATGCCAGATCCTTAACCCACTGCACCACAAGAGAACTCCCAGTTTTCTTATTTTTGAAGTTTCTTTCTTTCCCTCCCTTCAACTGAAGAGACTTGAGGTCATAAAGGTTTTTTCCTCTCCCATTTTCATTATTGACTTTACATAAACATGGAGTAAATTATTGACAAAAAGACTCTTTATGGACTTTGTCGTCCCAGATAAACTCTATCTTTCAATTAAAACTCTGCACAGAGGAAGGTAATTTAGATTAATAAGGAAGTGGGACAGATGCTTGTGCTAGCTTGCATTTCAGTAGTAGGACCCCTCCATCATCATCATCATAGCTTTGGGTTTGTACCTTCTGGGTACTGAATTTTTCTTTTTTTTTCTTCATTTTTTGGCTGCACCCGCAGCATGCAAATTTCCCCAACCAGGGATCAAACCAGCACCACAGCAGTGACCTGAGCCACAGCAATAACAGTGTCAGATCCTTAACTGCTAGGCCACCAGGGAACTCCAAGGGTTCTGACTTTTTTTTGACAGCAAGAGGAAGGTGAGGTTGTCACAACTGCAAATAATGAGGAGTTCTGTAACTCAGAACGTTGAAGCTCAATTAAAGCAGTTTTAAAAGACTAATGAAAGAATCCCTTTCCTTTGAAGAAAGAAGAAAAGTCATGTACTTTTTAAGACCATTAGTTTAAATATCATTATGGGCAATACATTACCAGTGATAAATGATGGCATTCTTTCAGAGCCAGACTTTGCACAGCTGCCCTTGGGACGCACGTGGTGATAATGTGGACTGTGCACCCTGGAGCCATTCATCTTTGGGCCCTGGCTTGGTTTAAATATTTAATTCCATTTTAATAATCCCTTAACAAAAAGTAGCTAGGAGAATCCTCTTTGTTCTTTTTTTTTTTTTTTTTTTGCCATTTCTTGGGCCGCTCCCGCGGCACATGGAGGTTCCCAGGCTAGGGGTCGAATCGGAGCTGTAGCCACCGGCCTACGCCAGAGCCACAGCAACGTGGGATCCCAGCCGCATCTGCGACCTACACCACAGCTCACGGCAACGCCGGGTCCTTAACCCACTGAGCAAGGGCAGGGACCGAACCCGCAACCTCATGGTTCCTAGTCGGATTCGTTAACCACTGCGCCACGACGGGAACTCCCGTATTTCTATAATAGTAATTTCATATACAATTTCAATTTGTAACACATACAAATATGTGATAATTGCCAAGTAGAAAAGAAAAGGCCGTGTATAAGGAAAAGGGAACAGTGATCACCCTTGGCTGTGAGATGCTCTGGGAAGGCCTCCAAGGGAGGGCATTTGAGCTAGGCTTCCGAAGAGCAATTGATTTCGAGAGAGGGTAGGAGCAGAGCCCATTTATACTTGATGTATACTTGATTACACTTGATTCCCAAGACAGGAAGAAGGAAGAACTTCTGGGTCACTAGTAGTTATATGTCCAGAGCATAGAGAAGTAGAATAAGCAGAATGATATGGTAATGACACCTATTGTTGCCAAAACTTGGCCTCCGTCTGCCAGTGCCGAATTCAAACATGGAGACAGAGTTTTGGGTGAAGGAGAAAAGGGTAGCTTTATTGCTTTGCCAGGTAAAGAGGGCCACAGCAGGCCAATGCCTGAAAGACTGTACTCCCTTTGGGAGAGACTTGGAGGTGGTTTTATAGTTTGGGGAGTGGAAAACAGAGCCCTAGATGAGGGTCAGGGAAGAGGCAAGCTTGCATTGTCTTTCAAAACTGGTGTTCAGTGGCCACAGGACTGGTTCTGATGGTCCTCCTTCTTCCCCAAATGAAGACTGCTTCATCAGGTAGTTCTTCCATTTGTTGGGGGTTTTTGTTCTGCAGAAAGGCTCAAAGATATCTTTATATACATTCCTTGAGGATGAACGAGGCCCCTGCCCCAAGGCTGCACTTTTGTTGATGGACTGCTTCTCCCTGGTCTCCCGCATTCCTTCCCTTCCCTGATTAGCAACTGTTTGGACCCGCCCTTTGGAACTAAAGGACGGTCATGAAGGCTGAAGAACAAGAAATGGAGGACACGGAAAGGCTTGTGTGGTCACGAGCCCTACAAGGTCCTGCTCAGTTACACTAGTATAATTGTTTTACCCTTACTACCTAAAAGGAACTGAAATAAAGATTTACCTATCTTATTTACATTCACATTTTTTTTTGGAGGTGGCCTGTAGTTGTCCCAATTTACAGATGAGGATATCGACATTTACTTTGAAATCATGTTAGTATACCATACTACACACTGCCAAGAGTGATTCACAGGAATCACTGTGATCTGGGAGGCCATCTCTGACTCTAACCAACTGGTTTTTCCGTAAAAGAAGGTGATCCCCACCCACAGAGTCAGAGGATAGGTTGCAGGCAGATTGTAGAATATTTTGTATTCCTAGCTAAAGACTGTAAAGTTTACTTTAGAGTAAACAAAGGGAGAAGCAGAACTCTGGCAAAGCAGCTGCATGACCTGAAATGCGTTTCAGTATATATATGTCAAAACACTGAAGCAGGAAGAAATTGGGAATGTAGAATCCCTTAGCCTTTAAAAAAGGGAAGACTCAGATGAGATATAAAGGTGTATTATTAGGATGGCTTAGTGTGCCAAGAAGCATCCGAGGTGCTCGTTAATAATTCCTATTTCCAGGCACTACCCCAGGGAATTGCTAATGTAGGAGGCTTGAGACAATATTCAGGTCTCACTTAGCCAAAAGATTAGGGAAACAATGTGAACCAAAATTCCTTCTTTGCAGCAACCTTTGGGCCTGCAGGGACCAGAATTCATTCATCTTTTCATTTCTTTTCCCCTTAGGACACAAGATGTTGCCCATAATAAGCATGTGGATGAATTGAATTGAACTGTCGGTGTCAAAGAGGAATCATTAGGATTGTATGAATCGAAAAAGAGAACCAATTCAAGAAAACACAATTTGTAAGTCTGGGAGGGAGAACACGTGGGGTCCGGGGATGGTTACCTGTGACCAACAAAAAACCGATTCTGTGAAATCTCTAGCCAATTATATTTGAGAGATCTGCTGCTTAGAGTACATGATGAAGTTCCTAACAGGTTTTGTGTCTGAAAGCACTTTGAAGAGACTATGTCGCCATTAGGAGACAATATAAAGCACCACTTGATTAGAGCCTCCCGCTCTGGAAACATGCAGGGCAGTGTTCTTTCTGCTAAATGCCACAGAGAGGAAGCAGAGAACAATTTTTTCCCCCATTGAAATAGCAGGAGGATCTGTAGGGAGGCACAATACAGTTTTCTGAGTTGGAAATTGGCTAGAACATAGAGATGTAAGTGCCCATCTTCTCTAAAACATGCTGGATTCTGATACATAAGAAGGGTATGAAATGTTACAATAAATAGCAGGATTAAATAGTGCTAAAGCCCTTATTTAAGAGGTCTTCATTTATTGACCTGGATATAGTTGGCATTCCAATAAATATCCATTGAAATAAAAATATCAATAACAAATTTAGGACTTGCATGCTCTGTGATCTGGCTTCTCATGTCTCCCCTGGGCTTCACCAGGGTTCAGTTCTTGCATCACTTCTCAATCAACACTCATTCCCAATATCACCCGATCTTATGGCTTTAAATATTATCTGTATGTTGATGAGGCTCACAGGTTCTTTCCACTGAGCTCCCGAATATCCTCATTTGCACAGCTAATAGACATCTCAAATGTAATGTATTCTAAGTTGGACTTGATACTCTTCTCCTCCAAATCTGACCTGCCTGCACATTTCTTGATCCTATTTCACATCAACTTCTTTCAGTTGCTTAAACAAATTGGAGTCACCACCCCAAGGGACTTTTTTTCTTATGTATATTTGATCCATCAATCAGTTGTATTCACTATACCTTCAAGGTATAAATCACCTGGTTATCCCTCTCCCAATGCTAAGACCTTGAGATGGCCCTCATCCGTTTCCTGGGTAGATATAAAACTCTACTTGTGGGAGTTCCCACTGTAACTCAGCAGAAATGAATCCGACTAGTATCCATGAGGATGTGGGTACAATCCCTGGCCTCGCTCACTGGGTTGGGGATCCGGCGTTGCCACGAACTGTGGTGTAGGTTGCAGATGCGGCTTGGATCCCAGGTTGCTGTGGCTGTGGCGTAGACCAGCAGCTGTAGCTCCGATTTGACCCCTAGCCTGGAAACTTCCATATGCTGTGGTTCTGGCCCTAAAAAGCAAAAAAAGCAGAAACAAAAAAACCCCAAAAAACAAACAAAAAAAAAACCCAAAAAACAAAACCAAAAAACTCTAGTTGTGTCTCTGATTCACTACTTGCCTCCTTCCTATGGTCTGTTCTGCACATAGCAGCTAAGCCAGATTAGGTCATGTCCCCCTAGAGCTCTCAACTCTGCAACAGTTTCCCACCATCCTCCCTACAACAGCCAACAGCCCTGCGTGATCTGGGTCCCCTCACCACCCCTTTTTTTGCAGACCTAGTTTATTCTCTTTCTAGGCCTCATTCATTAGTCACATGTCCTCCTTGTTCTTCACCCTCAACCCATGCACCCAACACAGAGTTTCACTGTCCCCACTCCTGGGAGCACTTGTCCCCAGATACCCTATTGTCTCCCTCTATTACCTCCTTCGGGTCTTTGCTAAAATGTTAGTTTCTCGGGAAGGCTTTCCCTGACCGTTATACTTAAAATTAAACCCCTCTTAGCCTATATATCCTCTAGCCCTGATCTGTTTGCTAATAATATTTATAGCCTCTGACTTGTACATTTTACTTATTTATTTTTCAACTATCCTCTCCTCTAGAATATAAGTACAATGAGGCTACGGCTTTTGCTTACTCTTTTATCTCCAGCACCGGTGAGAATATCGGATACCTAGTAGGCACTCAGTGAATAATGCTTGAGTATTTCAAAGTCACACAACTCTGGTTTCTGTCTCCCCAGCTCCCTGACTTACCTGCTGTAGGAATAAGAAATAATGAGACCACTAGGCACACTTCTGTTTTATTGACTAGAAGCAGTGACATACTCTTTTTTCTCTATAGGGACCAAGCTGATCAATACTAGAGAAACATCAATAACAGCTGTACTCATGAAATGAAATTTAATAAAAATATATTTAGAAAGAATGAATTGAGAACTTTTTTTTTGCCTTTTTATGGCCGCAGCATATGGAGGTTCCCAGGCTAGGGGTCAAATCAAATCGGCACTGTAGCTGCCAGCCTACACCACAGTCACAGCAAGATCTGAGCCGTGTCTGCGACCTACACCCCAGCTCACGGCAACACCGAATCATTAAACCACTGAGCAAGGCCAGGGATGGAACCTGCGTCCACAAGGATACTAGTCAGATTTGTTTCTGCTGAGCCATGAGGGCAACTCCAAGACCTTTTGCTTTTAAAGTCTAGTGGATTCCAAAGCCTTTAAAAAATTAAGTTAAAAAAGTCTTATTCTCCTCTGAAGATTTCCTGGCTTCCCAGTCAGTTTCTCCTTTTTCAGTATGTTTGGAGCATATCTTAATTTTAACACTTATTACCTGTATTATAGTTCCTTGTGATGAGTTTCTCTCTCCAGCTAGGCAGTGAGGTTCCTAAAAAAAAAGGCTAATAGGTATCTATCTTAGCATGCCCAGTCACCAGAACTGTTTCTGTCATGTAGTTCTCATAAGCTTTTGTTGAATAGCACCACGTCCAGCGCTACAGGGCAACGGGGCATCCTGGAAGCGGGTCGGCGCCAAATAACAAAACACACAAGACTCCTTTACGTTTAGAAAGTGGGGGATCAGGAGGCACTCATTCTGCAGAACCAAAGGTGCCTAGGCTTTGGCCCACATGACTTTTATTAAGGAAGGTGCTGAGGTTAGTGGGGAAGGAGATTAGTATAGTGGGATTAAGGAAGGTGACAAGATTGATGGGCAAGAACAGCCACAGGCAGTGACGTGTTATCTTCTTAGGGATATCGAAGTGGGTACCCTTAGCAGCAGTAAAGCGATTTATAGAATAAATCCTTGTCTTCGAAGGAGACCCTGCACTTTAGAACTCTGCGTCCACAGACACTTGCCTTCTGCAGAGGTCAGCTGTTCAGTGGTCTCCAACAGAAGAGACTATGTCATTTAGGCTCAAGGGGCACAATATTGGCACTAATTCACTGTTATTATAAAAAGAAAATACTATAAAATACAGCCTTGTTGGTAGACACACTAACGGGGAAGGAAACCATGAAAAACTACCTTCAAAAATTATAACGTACCCTCCAAATTTTGGACTTAAAGACCCAGAATAATGTTAATAAACATAAATGCAAAGGTACTTTCAGTTTTCCTGTATTTTGTATTACCCTGATTCAGGCACCAGGTGTCACTACGAGACTGTGGTCCATGTCCCTCTTTCTGGAAACAAGAAGGAAACAAAGACATTGAAACATGGAGCAAAATCCATTTCCTTGTAGAAACGCTGAGTGTTATACCTAGTAGCTTTACTATTTTATTTTTGACTTGGCTTTGACATAGCCTAGTATCGAAGAAAGTATACTGGATTGGGAGTCAGAAATCTGGGGGGTTTGCTCCAACCCTGACATTTCCTAGTTCTTTGACTACTTGACAGGTTCCTTCGCCTTCTGGACTCTGAGAGGTTTCCTCATCTGAAAGTCAGGGTAGCAGGAGGACGTGATCCCATCAACGCTCCGACTCTAACTTCTGGTGATTTTACCCTCTCCTCTTACTGCTTAGAAAGTAGCAAGGAGCTTCTGTCTTCTAGCGGTGACTGGGAAGTCAGCACACAAAAATTCTGGGTACCTGTTGACACACTTCATTTTATTCTAAACACAGGCTCCCCTGGGTTGTGACCTGCTGTGAAGTTGCCAAACCTTTATGTTCTTTCTCACGTCCACACAATCTCCAGATGTTGGTTGACCTGTTGTGTGAAATCCCTTTTCCACCTAGACAACGAGCCATTTTTATTATAAAAACATTACACCACATTTGTCTAAGATGTCAATGTGTAAATATGATGCTTTTAGCAACAGTCATTTTGAGGTTTGATGCTTTTAGCAACAGTCATTTTGAGGTTTCATTCTCACTGGGAAATGAATGATTTACCCGAGGTTTCTCTGCAGGCTAATCTGCACATGCTCTCTCCTTGTTAGCAGCTCTCTGTACTGCCCACCCATCCACCTACCTACACCTCATATAGCTTCATCTTTTATTTGTGGTGTTCCATGGCAGCATGCAGTCATAAACCTCCCATACAAGACTCAGCTGCTGTTGTTGTACGAGCGCCTCGTTGACTGCTTTCTGTGAATATTTATGAATCGGTTCATATTTACCTTACATATAGTTCATTCCATAGTGAGGAATGAACCATTCCTTTATAATTCTTTTATGATGGGTTAAGCCACATAGTAGTATTTTCTAGAATAACCTGAATTAGATGGAGGCTTAACTCTTTATTAAAGCCACTAATCCGCTACCCAGATTATATGGACCAAACTGACAAATATTTTTGTTGAATTTATTCATGTCTGGAACATATGTTAAGTATTTACTAAGTGCATCACTCTGTTGATGGCCTGAGATTTAAACAACAAATAACACCATGTGGCATGGACACAGCATGAATAGGTAAGGACTCAGCAATGCCATGACTGCTCCTGTGGAATTACTCAGCATGCAGCAGGGGGCTAGAGGAAGGCAAGCCTAATCTGTGTGGGGGAACCAGAGAAGGCTTCACAAAGGATTTACAAATTTACCCTTGAGCTGACTTTCAAAGCAAGGAAGTCAGCAGGTTTGGACAGGAGGCGGAGAGACCATTTCAGCCAGAGGGGGCAGCAGAGGGAAAGAAACAGAGGTACAAGATTATATTAAACTGGAGCGCTGGCTGTGCATGGTCTGCGTTTATTGGTTAGGCAGTTCTCCATTGATTTATCTTTGAAATTTACAGAATGTTCTCCTGCCTCTCCCTCTTTGTGTATTTTGCTACTCTTTCAGGGTCAGTTCACGTGTTTCTTAGGGAAATGCTCTTCATAATCTACTCTTTTTTTTTTTTTTAAGTTTTATTAAAGTGTAGTTGATTTACAAGGTTGTGATAATTTCTGCTGTACAACAAAGTGATTCAGTCAAACACATACACATATCCACTCTTTATTTATATGTTGGTGGTTTAATACATACATGGGCTCTTGTTTCAGCCAGACATTGGGGTTCCCCTGGGTCATGTTTGTACTTAGTGGTCACATTGAATTGTTATTAAATGGAAGGAAGAAAAGAAGAAAAGAACAAAGGGAGCGTAGAAACAATGGAGAATTCTACCTACTGTACCTACTTGGCATCATCAGAGGAGATAATGTGTGTAAAACATTGTGCAATCTAAGGAATCATTTTAATTGCAGTACTGATTTAAAAAATGCAGAGTTCCAAGTCTCCGGGTTTGAGTACCCATGCCTTGTTCTGCCTGACAGCCTAGGACTGATCTACTTGTGGAATTTTAGTGCTCTGGTTGCTGAAAACAGCATCACATGGCCCTGTGCAAAGTACAGCATTCAGGTCAGGGATTTATGGAGGCACACCTGCCAAGGTTGAGAGTCTAACTGAAAACTTAGCAGTCCTGTGTGATGTGTTAGTACTTTGTATTTTGAAAGAAACTTAGAGGGGAGTGGTATGGGGTTTGGTTGCCATGGTTACCATAAACTTCCAAGTCATTATTGAGGGTTATTCATCTGCAAATTATTTAGACAGTCATTCCACCCACTATTCTTAGAAACTGATAGGATTTAAAGATACTACTGTGTCTTTACTACTCTCTTTCATGTTTGTGTCTGTGATTAAAGCAAGATGCACTAGCAGTATTTTCATTTATTAACACCAAACTCACTTTCAAACATCAGCTTTCTTCTGACATTACGGCTTCAAGAAAACATAGAGGCCATCAAACCAAAACTAACTGACTGTAACTGGGGAAATGGAACACCGGAAGGCTTTAGAGATTATACAAGCTTCCAGAGTGTTAGGGGAAGAATACTGTCTTCCGGTTTATGTCTTTTCGGATAAATCATATTGTCCTTAAAAGTAGCGTCATTTTGAAAATTTTGGTTTAGTTCACAAAATTTGCATAGAGTATGATTTTTTTTTTTTTTTTCTTTTTAGGACTGTGCCCGCAGCATATGGAGGTTCCCAGGCTATGCCACAGCCACAGCAACGCAGGATCTGAGCCATGTTTGCAACCTATACCACAGCTCATGGCAACGCCGGATCCTTAACCAACTGAGCAAGGCCAGGAATCAAACCTGAGTCCCCATGGATGCTAGTCAGATTCATTAACCATTGAGTCATGTTGGGAACTCCAACTATGAGGTTACTGTAATAAATACCACTATATTGTTACATTTTGTTTTATTTTATATGCAGTAATTAATCAAATCGTTATAAACTTAAATACTTTACAAAGCAATGACACATTAATTATTTGGTTGTGATTTATCCATATCCACTTGAAGAACACAAGGTAGATATAACTCTATTATTAATCTCTTGTCCCAGATGATCGCATTGAAGATCAAAGGGTTTGTGGCCTCGCTCAGTGTCACATAGCTAATAAAAGTAGGTGCCAAAATTTAACACAAGTCTTCTGACTCATAACTAACTCTAATCCACCAAAAGTGTTCTTCGAATCAAAATATTAGTTGCTTACAGAAAATAAACTTGAAGCAATGGGTTAGTCAGTTTTAAGCTATTTTTTGCTTGGAAGCAGAGGTGATAATTTTCATTCTCTTCGAAGGACTGGGTGTATAGTGAAACCGGACACTGCCTGTGTCTCCCGAATTGGAATTTCATATTTAAGTTGAAGTATTGTTAATCCTCAGGACATGAGACACAGTCCGATTGAGCATGATTTTGAAACGTAGTCCAGAGTTAGATGTAACATAATTATTTTAGATTCTCTGTACTTATGCCTCTATCCATCAGAGCAGAGAATAGAGGAATCCTTCTAAATGTGCCATATGCGTGGACTTCCTCAAATTCTCAACATGGCATTTAACTTGGCTTTCTTATCTTGGAAATCTCTTAGTTCTTTTATGATATTGCACCATTTCAACACCCAGAGGGAAATGTAATTTTGATCATTTTGTGTGTTTGTGAGGAAATAATGATTATTCTATTTATATTGTTACTATTAAAATACCATATAGTAACTATTTAATTGTCTACTGCTTCCTCTTAAAAAGACCTGAAGATAGGATCACATATGCAGTAGATTAATAAAATAAAACTACATATAAAAAATCTATAGTTGTTGAAGAACAATGCGTGGTGCTTGAAAAAGGAGAATAAAGAAGGAAGTTTTTCCACAATTCAGGCATTATTTATAGTGATAGAATTCTAGATCAAGAAGGCACTTGAAATGTATATCACTGAATACTTTTTTTAAGCTAAGGAAATTACAGACCTAAGTATTTTGCCAAAAATCATTCGGTCAGTTGGTAGCAGCACCAAAACAAGAACGTAAGTTATTTTTCAACTGTGTGCCAGAATCCCCCAACATCTGAACTCCTTAATAACGTATGACTTAATACATTAATTTCACTTTAATTTCTCCTTTGTAATCCCAGAAGAAGATTCCATGATAAAAAAAGTAGAAGTTCTGAAAGAATTCATTTATGAGAGAATTTTTATTTTTCCCTTTTTTTGGTGCATTGCAGATAACTACCATAAATATTGTAAACCAGATAAAACTTTCACTTTTCTCCTTCCAAACAAGGACATAGGTGGAGGAACCACGTGAGCATCGCCTCACACCACGGCTGGATTATCTGCTGATACAACTTGGAGCCCTTCTCTCTGCTCCCAATGGTTCCCAGCCATCTCATCCCATGCTTCTCTAATCCAGCAGACAAGACCATCTTCCTAAAGACTTGTTCGTGCTCAAGACAAATTTCTCCATGATTCATTTAAAGAAATATTAGGTCTAAACATCTCTAACAAGGTTCGACAAAATCTAACCCTATTCACTAGTATTGCAGTGGAGAGGAAGGCAGGCAGGAGGCAGTTTTCAAAATTTTAAGATTTGGGGGCGTAAAAGCTGTTTGGAGGGCTTGATCCTAATACTGAAGTCGGGGCATAATCCACGAGGACAAAGGGCAATTCAGAGAAATGGAGCAAGACAGTCTTTTCCTCAGAGTAGCATGAGCAGTCAGAACACTCCTCTTGGAGAAAAAAGGCACAGGTGGAGGCTCCCACAGTGACCCAGTCACCTAGCATTTCCTGGGGACTGGGACCCAGCTGCTTCAGTCAGATGAGGTTGCCCCAGGCAAAATGCACATTTTGCCTTCCTTCTTAATCTCCAGAGTTTTCTTATTATTATTTTGTTTGTTTTTTTGGTCTTTTTTGAAGGCCACACCCACAGCATATGGAAGTTCCCAGGCTAGGGGTTGAATAGGAGCTACAGCTGCTGGCCTACCCCAGAGCCACAGCAATGCCAGATCCAAGCTGCATCTGCAACCTACACCATCGCTCATGACAACGCCGGGTCCTTAACCCACTGAGCAAGGCCAGGGATCGAACCCATGACCTCATGGTTCCTAGTCAGATTCGTTTCCGCTGAGCCATGATGGGAACTCCGTTTTAAAATTTTTTTATTTATTTTTTTGTCCAGAGTTTTCTTGAGGAAGTTTCACTGAATTCTTCCCCCTACCCCCACACCCATAGCATATGGAAGTTTCTGAGCCAGGGATTGAATTTAAGCTGCAGACCACAGCTGTGTCAAGGATCCTTTAACCCACAGCACCCAGCCAGGGATCAAACCTGAGCCTCTGCAGTCAGATTTTTAACCCACTGTGCCAGGTGAGAATTCCTGTATTCTTGATCAAGAGCAGTTTTAGGTTGTTCAAAATAGTTCTCTTGATCTGCACACTTCTTTTTCCATAATTAAGTCGCCCTATTTCAATCTTTTACAGAGACCAAACATACTCTTTTTTATTAGTATTTATTTTTATTTTTTTGCTTTTTAGGGTTGCACCTGTGGTACATGGAGTTTCCCAGGATAGGGGTGGAATTGGAGCTACAGCTGCTGGCCTACACCACAGCCACAGCAACGTGGGATCCTAGCCAAGTCTGTGACCTACACCACAGTTCATGGCAACATCGGATCCTTAACTCACTGAGCAAGGCCAGGGATCAAACCTGAATCTTCACGGATACTAGTCAGATTCATTTCCACTGCACCACAACGGAAACTCCCAAGCATATTCTTTTTAGGTAATTACCGGAATGATTAATTGTGAAAAAAGTGAAAAAAAGAAGGATGCTGAGGCTATGAACATACTGCAAGCATGACAGAAAGTCAGAAGGAAGACACCGTGGCATTCTGAACTAAATTAAAGATGATCTGGGAGTTTCCGTCATGGCTCAGCAGGTTACAAAACCAATCAGTATCCATGAGGATGCCGGTTCAATCCCTGGCCTCCCTCAGTGTGCTAAGGATCTGGTGTTGCCCTGAGCTATGGTGTAGGTTGCAGATGCGTCTGGATCCCGCATTGGTATGCCTGCTGCGTAGTCTGGCAGCTGCGGCTTCAATTCGATCCCTAGCCTAGGAACTTCCATATGCTGCAGGTGCAGCCCAATAAAGAGAAAAAGATGATCTGTACTCAAAGGCACTTTAAGGATTTTGCATGACCATTGACTGTAATGTAAAAGGAATTTATTAACACTTCTATAAGTAATTATTTTTATCTAAAATTTAAATAATTAGGAGTTCCTATTGTGGCACAGCGGAAACGAATCTGACTAGAAACCATGAGGTTGCAGGTTCGATCCCTGGCGCCTCACTCAGTGGGTTAAGGATCTGGCATTGCCAGGTCACAGACGTGACTCGGATCCCGCGTTGCTGTGGCTGCGGTGTAGGCCAGTGGCCACAGCTCTCATTCTGCCCCTAGCCTGGCAACCTCCACATGCCGCAGGTGCGGTCCTAAGAAAAAGCAAAAAAATAAAATAAATAAAATTTAAATAATTAAGCTTAGTAATTAATATTTACTACCCTATATTAACATATATTTACATGTAATATATGTATATTATGCACTTCCAATGTATGAACACATATGGAGGAAAATATATGTATTCAATGAATATATATGTACTGGTTAGATATTGGAAATACATTCTCCAAAATTTTCACTGATGGGTTGTAGCATTGAAGAAGTTTGAGTATGATTGCTCTAATCCTACTCTTCATCTCCTTATGAACCCTGGGAGCTCTTGATTTCAGTATTTTGCACTGACACCAGTAGATTAGAGATGAATTTGCTTATCCCCCTGGAACAGCTAGAAAATGTGGTTGTAGACACTGTGGGTTTGCCAAAACTAGTGAAACTGAGAATGCAAAGAGAGAATACTAAAGCACTTTGCTTTTCTCCTAAATGTTGTCATAGACAACAGCAGCAACAACCAAAGAGAAAACGGAGGTCCAGAGAGACTTATTAAATTGCTTAAGATAACAGACTTTATTATTACAACAAAGTAAGCATTTGAATTCAGGTCTATTTGTCTTCCAATCTTGTCTTTTGCTTTGAGAACTTTCTGCATTTGTTCTTTTGTTTATATTATTCTCATGATGACTTTTTTCTGTCCTTTCCTTTATCTAAATTCTTCCTATCCTTCGAGATTCAGCCTCTGTTCCTCAGGAAGTCTTCACTGATGATTCCAGTGCTTATTGATCAGTATCTTTTCCAAACTCCTGCTGTGAGTTTGCTGAGGGTTTACCCAGAGTCAGATATATGGACATTTAACATCATCGCACACATCGCTGTGAGTCCTTGTAACAGGCAGAACAACGGTTCCCAAAGATGTTCCCACCTGAGTCTCTGGAAGCTGTGAATATGTTACATGGCAACAGGAATTTTGCAAAGTAAAGTGATGGGCCCTAAAATAAGGGGATTATCCTAGATTATTTGGCTGGGCCAAATCTAACCACATGAGATTTTTTTGTTTTGTTTTGTTATGTTTTTGTCTTTTTAGGGCCACATTCATGGGCACATGGAGGTTCCCAGGCTAGGGGTTGCATTGGGGCCACAGCTGCTGGCCTCTGCCACAGCCACAGCCACAGGGGATCCAAGCCTCATCTGCGACCTACGCCACAGCTCACAGCAAGGCTGGATCCTTAACCCACTAAGTGGGGCCAGGGATCCAACCCCAGTCCTCATGGATACTGGTCAGGTTTGTTACCACTGAGCCATGACTGGAACTCCATATGAGCCTTTAAAAGTGGAAGAGGAAGACGGTTAAGGCAGTCAGAGATGTGACTCATGAAGATGCAGGAGAGATACAAAGCATGAAAGGGACTTGTATTATCTTTGAAGACAGAGGAAGGGGGGGAGGGGCGAGACAAGGAACTTACATGGCCTCTAGAAGCTGGGAGCAACCCTGCACTGACAGCAAAAGAAAGGGGACCCCAGACCTACAATTGCAAGAATCTGAATTCTGCCAGTATCCTGAAGGAGTCAGAATGGATTCTCCATTAGAGCCTTTGGGAAAGAATGCAGTCCTGTGGGCAATTTGATCTCTACCCAGTGGGATCTGGAGCACAGAATCCAGCCAAACCCACCTGGACTTTTGACCTAGATAACTGTGAGGTAAGTAAATGTATGTTGTCTTCTGTTGCTAAATTTGCAGTAATTTTTTCCAACAGCTATTGAAAACAAACCATTTGTTACCTACAATTTCCAAAGGAAACTTTGAGCTCTAGAAGAGTTAAGCTCGCACAACTTGCAAATGTCAAAGATGACTCTTTCAACAAGGCTCTGCTTCCTCTGGAGTGTGCACGTTACATGGTCTCTTTTACTCTGTACTTCAGGGAGAGAACGTATCTTAAATATTTTATTTAACTATTTTCTACATATTATCTGCTATAGTCTTGGACATAGCGACATCCCAGTAGGTAGACATTTGATGAACTTTCCAGATCCCCCATCAGTGAAGGACTCATTGCCCAGACAGATAAGACTGCTGTCAATCATGACCTTCCATCGCCAACCCCTGCAGAGATCTTCCCAGCTATTGGACCCCTTGCCCAAACACACTAGTTTTAGACTGGTGTCAACTTAATGCACAACCAGAAAGTTGAGAGTTAAGTTTTATTTGGGGCAAAATTAGGACCTAAGACTGGTATACATCATCTTAGGTAGCCTTGAGAAATGTGCTCTGAGGAGGTGCGGGGGGGGGGGGGGGCGGGGGGGGGGGCGAGCCCTAGGATATATAGGAGTTTTTGCAATAAAGGGATAGTAATAGGAACAAATGATTTGCAGAAAACCAGATTTACAGAAAACCAGTCTCAATGAGAAGATGTAAAATCTGGGCTCACTGGAACCACTCCTTTGATATGCATCTCAGCTGTGAGCCAGTGTTCTTTGTTTCTTTCCTGAGTTCTCTCAGGGCTCATCAGCTCACTGGTGGGAGTGGCTGCACTCATAGATGACTATAACATCTTTTGTTTTGTCCACTTAACTGCATCCCAAGAAGCTCTGGAATACCACCCCAAAGAAGAAAGGGAAACTAGCAAAATAAATGTGATAAAGGTGAAGGAGGAGGTGCATGCAGCCATGCATGCAGAAGTTTGCTGTTGATCTCATGTAGGTTGCTGTTAGTCACAGACATCAGTCATTATGAAGGGTTTTAGTGTTTTTTTAGATATGAGAAAATGCAAGAATTGGGCTCATAAAATCTTCTCCTAAAAATATCTATCTCGAGCCCTGTTCTTCCAGTTTTCCCAGAGCACAGAATGCCTCACTCCTGGTCTCCACCGTGAGCTCCACTCAGGGGGTTCTGCAGGTCAGCATCTATAGTGACTCATGATTTAATCCACATGGAGGCAGATAGCAAGTCCAAACGCCAGTTCACAGTGGCCCACATAAAATGACTAATACATATGCGGGCATAAAGACCTGGCTGTGTTGACCCAAGTTGGGATAATGCTGAAAGGTTCTTGTGAAACCAAGCAGGGCCCTGAGGGGCTCCTGGGCACAAGCCTTTCTGTGCCCCCCATTTCTTGTTTTTAGGGAATCAGTTTCAGCATCCAGGACCTACCCTGTGTTCCAAAGGGCAGCTTCACACAGTTGCTAATCAGGGAAGGAAGATGATGCAGAGACAAGGGAGGAACAGTCAAGAGACACTAGTGTGGCCTTGGGTTCCTCTTCAGGGAATATGCCTAACAATATCCTTTGAGTTGTTCTGCAGAACTAAAATCCCCAACAAATGAAAGATGTTATGAAGCATTCTTCATTCCAGGTCCACCAGAACCAGTCCTGGGACCACTAATCACCAGTTCTGAAGAAGAATAAAAGCTTGCATCTACTCTGATCCTTATCTGTGGCCCTATTTTCCACTCCCAAACTAGAAAACTTCTTTAATACCTCCCGAGGGAGGGCACAGTCTTTAGGGCATTAGACTGCTGTGGCCTCCTTTGCCTGGCAAAGCAATAAAACTGTTTTTTCTCCTTTACCCAAAACTCTGTCTCCATATTTCTATCTGGAACCGGAGGACAAAGCCCAAGTTTAGGCAACACTTGTAACTACGGAGCTCCCCATGGGGTCAGCTGAGACTGTTTCTGAGTTTACCCTGTGTGTCCACTTCTTCTTACCCCATCCCGTCTCTCTCTCCTTCCTTCCACAGGCCCACAGGTGTGGATCTCAAGAGCACTTATATTTTTTTTTTCTTTTTTTTTAGGGCTGCACCAGCGGCATATGGAGGTTCCCAGGCTAGGGGTCTAATTAGAGCACTGCCACAGCAACGCCAGATCCGAGCCGCATTTGCAACCTACATTATAGCTCACCACAATCCCGGATCCCTAACCCACTGAGCAAGGCCAGGGCTCGAACCCAAAACCTCATGGTTCCTAGTCAGATTCGTTTCCGCTGCACCACGACGGGAACTCCTCAAGGGCACTTCTTAGTAAACATTTTGTGAGCTACTCTGGTTCTCAGAATCGGCTTCTCAGAATTTGCTTCCCAGGGGAACTAACCTGTGACATCTAACCTTCGGTTGGTTAGCATATCTAAATGTTAGATAAAGTTTATTTTACCTGTTAAAACTGGTAGATTTGCAACAAATTTCCAAAGTGCACAGAAAGCCTATTTGAGTGGTGTTTGTAATTCCTAACCCTTATTTGATGAATTTGAGGGCTGCAGATGGCAAATCTTATAAATAATCTCACTTAGGTTAGTGTTTTGATATGCATGTATAATATAATAAAGTAGGGTGGTGCCATATCATAAACTGCATGGTATCCTTACCCAGTGCATGCATCAGGCACTACAGGGATAAGGGTCCATTAGCATGCTTAAAACCCACACGTCGTGGTTAGCTGAGAGGATTCTATAGAATCCTTGCTGCCATGCTCCTGGCCTGTGAATTAACTTACTTGGGAGTGCAAAAGGAGGATCTTCAGCTGCGGTCTTTTTTCTATCTTCTTTTTAAAATCATAGAGGCCACTTTCCGGTACCCATGACAAGTTTTCTCACCTTCTGGTCTTTGTACTTGTTCCATGATCTCCGTACCTCCTGCCTTCTAGGAATTCACCGGCCAAAAGGTAGGCTTCTGCACTTTTCCAGGAACCTTATGTTCTCTTAAAATTTTTGGTCCAGAAACAAAATCCTCTCAAGGGTCACATCTTGAGATGACTGCTTCTTTTATTCTCATTGTTGTCATCTTTCCCCTCTCCCTCCACCATTGGTTTGTTTGCTTTTAATGAAGAGAGTCGCCTTTCATTCCCTTTGGAACTTTTCTTCTCACCAACTCTTCAAGGGCCTCTCTTTCCTATATCCTTCCTTTATCAGATATTCATAAAAGTTCTCCCCGGGACTAGTGCAGTTCGGGACTAGGTTTTTATGACATTCAGTTTCTGTTGGTGTTCGTTTTATCTACTTTATCAGGGTTTATGCTGCAAAAATTAGAAATACCAAGCACCGGAATATTTTTAACTGGAAGGACTCCAGGCTAGCCTTGGCATCGGTGATAGGCTTAGAGTCTCGAGGAGGAACTTTTAACAACATCTAGGTCTTTGATGCAGTGGCGAGTGCTTGTCCCTTTGTGCAATCAGGAGGTAGAATCCTCAGACCTCAAGTCAAAGTCCACTTTTAAATCCTCAACTCTCAGCTCTCTAGGAAACATACAGACACCCTTGCCTTTTGAACACAATGCATTCCATAATAGTTTTTTTTTTTTTTTTTTGCAATGAATGCATATTTCCTGGGGAATGGAGGTTGCTTACTAGTCTCCTAATGCCCGGTACTGTACTTCTACACTAGGTACATCTTCACGGGCCAACTTGTTGCTTTTTGTTTCCAGTGTCCAAGCACAGGCAGGACCGTAAGTCATCAGGATAGACAGCATCCTAAAAGTATCTCCTATTGGCATTATATCCCAGCATCCAACAATTCTATCCATTGTTTCCATCTTTATCTTTGGCAGATCCATTCTGCAAAAGCTATGTCTCAACAGTAGCCAAGCACAAGCAATCAAACTTATCATAGTTTTCATTCTGCTGTACCCTTCAACCTAAAAACTCTGAATGAATGCCTTCTTGTGTTCTGTGTATTTGGTATCGTCCCAGAACTCTTTTTTTTTTTTTTTTTTTTTTTGCTTTTTAGGGCCGCACCCGCCTGGAGGTTCCCAGGCTAAGGGTCTAATCAGAGCTCCAGCTGCCGGCCTACACCACAGCCACAGCAACACAGGATTCAAGCCACGTCTGCCATCTACACCACTGCTCGTGGCAATGCCGGATCTTTAACCCACTGAGCAAGGCCAGGGATTGTACCCGCAACCTCATGGTTCCTAGTGGGATTCGTTTCTGCAGCGCTACAATGGGAATTCCTGTCCCAAGGCAATTGTAAAATTCATGAAATTCTTTTGTTCATTTCTCCTACTCACCAGCATGCAGCCTTTGTTTCACACATGCGCTTACCTGCTCTCAGCCCATTTCCTGATAACATTTCTACAAATACATGGCTTCAAATCGCCATGGATAAATTTGGTCAGTGCTTCTATCAGATTCCCCCCACCCCACCCCACCCTGCTCTTTATGCTCCAGCTCCCTCTCCATGGATAAACTGAATGCAATGGACACTCCCTCTTGAGTACTGGTGCTGCTGATATGCAGGAGTCCTGGAGACACCAAGCTGATGCTCAGCATAGTCTGTAAAGCCAGTGACCTGAGGTTGGGCTGCATCCTTCATGGAGCAGTGGGAAGAGTACCTCTCCCTCGATTTTAGTACAGCTCTATTCCACATGACCATAAAATATTTATGTTCGTGTCTCAATAATTGATGAAGTTTATAGTGAAATGGCTCTTTTAGTGTTTTACTGTACACTTCCCACTTTCTCCACCACTTCTTAGCAAAAATATGAGTCCTTAGAACATTAAATAGGAGACAAATCTCACAGTGAAACTAAGTGTAGAGAGCTAATGCCCAAAATGTTTCTTGATAGAGTCAAATTCTGATTAACAGTGGGCAACATCTGTTTGCTTAGGCCGCTCCTTCACAGAAAGTCTCAGTCTTGCCCCACTTCTTGGGGGGAACTAGCTGAAATTCATGAACTGCCAGGTAGGGTCAGAGCAGGGAGAAGATATGGATGAAAACTGACTTTGGAGGAAGTCCGAGGAGAATGAGAAGAAGGAATGATAGAAAGGTGGGATGAAGAGAGACCCAGAATCATCACCCAGAGAATGCCAAGTACATTTCAGGAACCAATGCTGGGAGGCTGTGTGGATGCTCATCGCCCTGGGCATGTGGCCGTTTGCATAGGTGCTGCACACCACCTAGGGAGGTTCCGGGTCAGCTGATCTCAGGACTCTCAGACAGGACAGCCCATCACTGACTACCTGCACCATGTGTGAGAACCTTTTGGCAGAGGTGCTGATCAGCCAAAAAAAGATTGGTTGGGTCCACCTGAGTCATCTGCGCTGTGGCCACACCTACTTTAACTTCCCAGGCGTACCTAAGTTCTGAAAATAGAGGATGGTGTACTTGAACAGTGCTGGTTTGGAATCGAATTCCCAATCCACCTTCAGCATCAGCATTTGAGTAGAACAAGACTGTGATTAAAATGAAGCCCATTATACAAATATTAATTACAAATTCTAACTCTTTCTGAAGCAACTAGGAGCATTACATGTCTGTTTTGAATTTTGAAAGGATTAAACTTGTTCTGTTTGAACTGAGGAGCTCAGCATTGACTTTAATCCTGTTTGGATCTGAAGTGGTGCTTCTTTCAACCTCACCCTCACTGAAAGGAGATAAACATGACCATAAAAGTAAGGGTAGCATCTTTGTGTTTAGCTGATTACCATGTCAATGTATAAGAAATCAAAGTGTAAGGCAAATCAAATACAAGACAAATTTAGGTTTTATTAAAATTTGATTTCTTGGCAATAGTTGTTTCTCTCTGGAGAGTTACTGTCTGCCATTTAAGACTTAATCTGATACAGAGTTCCCCTTGTGGCTTAGTGGAAACAAACCCAATTAGTGTCCATGAGGATGCAGTTTTGATCCCTGGCCTCGCTCAGTGGGTTAAGGATCTGGCATTGTTGTGAGCTGTGGTGTAGGTCACAGATGTGGCCGGGATCCCAAGTTGCTGTGGCTATGGCGTAGGCCAACGGCTACAGCTCTGATTCCACCCCTAGCCTGGGAACCTCCATATGCTGCGAGTGCAGCCCTAAAAAGACACAAAGACACACACACACACACACACACACACACACACACACACACACACTCTCTCACACACGAAAGATTCCAAATGATTTTTTTAAATCCCTTAAAAGGTAATACAGAGAGTTCCCATTGTGGCTCAGTGGTAAGGAACCCAACTAATTTCCATGAGGAGGGTTCAGTCCTTGGCTTTGCTCAGTGGGTTAAAGATCCAGCATTGCGGAGTTCCCGTTGTGGCGCAGTGGCTAACGAATCCGACTAGGAACCATGAGGTTGCAGGTTCGGTCCCTGCCCTTGCTCAGTGGGTTAACGATCCGGCGTTGCTGTGAGCTGTGGTGTAGGTTGCAGACGCGGCTCGGATCCCGCGTTGCTGTGGCTCTGGCGTAGGCCGGTGGCTACAGCTCCGATTCGACCCCTAGCCTGGGAACCTCCATATGCCGCGGGAGCAGCCCAAGAAATAGCAACAACAACAACAACAAAAAGACAAAAGACAAAACACAAAAGACAAAAAAAAAAAAAAAAAAAAGATCCAGCATTGCTTTGAGCTGTGGTGTAGGTCACAGATGCAGCTTGGATCTGGTGTTGCTGTGGCTGAGAAGTAGGCCAGCAGCTGTAGTTCTGATTCCACCCTAGACTGAGTACTTCCATATGTCACAGGGGTGGCCCTATAAAGCAAAAACAAAAAAAAGTGAGACAGAGGACCTCCTAGCAAAAGCCTAGGGAATCTACATCAAAGAGAGAGGCTTGAACATTTCCCTTCTTCCCTCTCTTCCTTCCAGCCTTTTTTTCTTACATCCTTTTTTCTTTTCTTTCTTTCTTTCTCTTTCTTTCTTTCTTTCTTTCTTTCTTTCTTTCTTTCTTTCTTTCTTTCTTTCTTTCTTTCTTTCTTTCTTTCTTCCTTCCTTCCTTCCTTCCTTCCTTCCTTCCTTCCTTCCTTCCTTTCTTTCTTTCTTTCTAATATGACTTCTTGCTTGCTAGACAATGCAAGTGACACCCTTTAGCCTAACTATGGTCACTGCTCGAGTTCTTGGCCTGAAATGTAAAGTACTTAAATGAAAATACTTGTTTTTGATATCCTCAAAAGGCTATTCCATTAATTCATTTACTGTACAAAGATGGATTTTGTGCCAACTTTCCATCAGGACTTTGCAGAAGGTGCCAAGGATACAGAATGAGTAAGGTATAGACTTTGGGATCAAATGGCTTGCAGTCAAATGGGAGTGGGAGAGACAGACAATAACAGGCTATGTCTGTGCAGTCCTAAGAGGATGGCTTTGGTGCATGTATAGTAATTACTAAATAAATGTTTATGAATGATTTGGATCTTACTAAGACGGTTGGTTGCTGCCATTAACCACCATCAGCCATCCCAACTGTGAATATCAGTATGCCCAGGTCATTCTCAGACTTTTGGTGAAGTTTTCCTTTGCCCTGTCAGTACCACCTCCCACATGCGACTCTCTGACCTTATTTGCCACCCTTAGTCAGTGTCTCAGGGTGAGAGCATTGCTCAAAGCAAATAGGAAAAGCCTGCCTTTTATTTGTTCCTTTTAAACTTACCGACTTTTAATTTGAGGATTTATTTGAGTGTGTAGACAATTGACGGGTTAGAAAATTAGTTTCTCTCTTTTTTTTAATGTAGATCTCTTGGTTTTTAACTTTAAAAAGTTGGTAACATTTCAACTAATAGATTAGTCTTCAAAGAAAGGAAAATTATGTTGACTTTTGATATTTTCAGAGGGCATTCACACATGTGACCTAGAGTATTCTAACAACCCCATAGCAGGGTGGCCCTAAAAGAATCTTAGAAAAAGGAAAAAAGCACGGGGCCAGGTCTGGCCTCAACTGTGCTGTCTCAAATTAGCTCTGAGAGCAAATCATGGTTACATGTAGAATAGAGCAGACCTACCTCTATTCACCAAATTACATTTGTTTGTGCGACCTCAGACAATTTACTTAATTTCTGTGTAACCTGATTTCCTCTTTTGTAAAACAGAGATACTATTACCACTGTCACACATTGTCTGGGAAAATAGTCTTATTTAGGATATATCAAGGGAATAGAAAAATGCCTGACACATAGTTATTACCGTGGTAATTATTAGTATTTCCTTCCTATTATTGTAGATGAGGAATCTGGAATTAGAGAAAATCTTCTTCACTTTCCACGGCCTTTCACATGCAGGTATGTTGTTATGGGTTGGTTTCCAGGGAGCTGCCTTTGGGACAGAGTTTAGTGTGCAGTATTTTATTAGGAAGTGCCCTTATGATCAAGACCTGTGGAAGGAATGGAGAGAGAGAGAGCACAACTGGGCAGAAGTGAGATCTGGTGAGATCTCTGAAAAAATCCTACACGTAGCTCCAGAGCTAAAGTAGAATATCAAAACAGCTCCCCTTTGGGAAACAATGGTTGTATCATTACCACCCCACCTCAGTTAGTCCCTGGATTTGGGTTGCTCCAGGATATGACTGTGCTGGGGGGTGGGGGGGTCTCTGATTTCCAGCACTCCTCTGAAGGGGCTGATAGACCCCTTGCAGAAGAGTGTTTACTGCCAGAAATGAGGGCACACGTCCTTCCTTGAAGGAAGTCTGAGTGGTTCATCTCGGTGTCCATCACATGCGCTAACAGTGCCCTACAAGAGAAGCAATACAGGGTACAGACTATGGCATTGATTCTGGTGCCAGATTTAGAAATCTGGCTGTGTTACTTATGCATGTTACTTAATTTTTCTGTGTCTTTCTCCCTTAAGTGAAAAACGAAGATGATAAAACCTATCTTATAGGATACTATGACAATAAATGAATATTTATAATCACACCTAGCAATCTATTCAGTAAGTTTTATCTATTTCAACATTCTGCATTTTCCCAAAGGAGGCAAAATTTGTCCTGTTTCCAAATAAATTAAAAACACCTATTCCAATTTTTTTTTTTTATAAAATCGAGTTACCATAGCTTCTCTGTGTATTTGCTTTAAACTTAAAAAAATATTTTACACTATGCCCATTTACTTTCTCTACAGCCCCTCGGAAGCCCAAGATCTCTTGGACAGCTCTAGTATGTTACATTTGTCCTTAGCATAGCATGTACAATGTGACAGCTCCACACTAAGCCAATTTTTTGCATATTTTCTTATATTTCAAAAACGTCCTCATTTCTTAGCTTTAATATTACCTGCACATGTCATTAATATAGGGGTTTAAAAGAGTATGTATATTTAGCATCCTTTGTTCTTATAGCTGTCCACATTGGTCTCATCACCACCTTCCTGTAATTCGCCAACAAGGCAAATGTTATTCTCTGTTCTGCAACTTCTTATCTCTATATGAATGAAAAGTGTTATATTTTTAAGGGTCAAGTCTGGGAGGCAGAGCCTTGAGAATAGGCTATCATGTATATTTCAGACTATAGGCAATATTCTTTTACAAAGATGCAGAGCTAGCATGATTAAGCACAAGCAACAGAGCCCAAAGGTTAGCACCAAAGAATGGATCCAGTATGAAGTCATGTTTGTTCTTCTTTTTTTTTTTAATTTTTGTTTAATTAGGTTTGTTATTCTCTGTTACAAAACTAACAGTTGTGGAGTTCCTATAGCGGTTAATCAGTAACCAACCCCATAAGTATCCATGAGGGCATTGATTTGATCCCTGGCATTGCCACGAGCTGTGGTATAGGTCATAGCAGTGGCTTGGTACTGGCATTGCTGTGGCTGTGGTGTAGGCTGGGAGCGGCAGCTCTGATTTGATCCCTAGCCTGGGAACTTCCATATGCTGCAGGTGCAGCCCTAAAAAAAAAAGAAAAAAGAAAAAAACTAACAGCTGTAAGTCAATCTTTTCAAGAGCTAGGATGAGACAATTTGATCGCAGTTCAGACATCATTTTTTTTTTTTTAAATATCCAGGAGTTCCCTTGTGGCTCATGGGTTAAGGATCTGGCATTGTCACTGCTGTGGCTTGAGTTCAGTCCCTGGCCTGGGATCTTCCACATGCTAGGAACATAGCCAAAACAAAAAAAAAAGTCCAGAGAAATCTACTCTAGGTTTATAAAATAAATATCCATGAGTTTATACTGATAAATATAAATAAATAAGTAAATAAATGGAGGAAATAGACTAATCTCTCTTGCAGAAGAATCCAAATAATTTATGTAGATATTCCACTCTCAAGGAGGTAAAGCCAAACTTCCTATTCCTCAAGTGTGCACTGGGCATAGCAATATTTTCTCAAAAACCATGGTATGAAAATGGGGAAAAAGAGGAACTTTTCAAAGGAAAAATCTAGCACTACCTCAGCCAGGTGATCAAGGCTAACATTAATAGTATTTAGTCATGCTTAAAATATGTATCCGCATACTTTGATATGATAAAAATGGCGCTTTGCTTCTAAAATTTTCTCCCTCCGAAACTCATAGAACTCTTTTGATTATGATGAAAACATCAATAAAACCTCAACTGAAAGCCATTATACAAAATACCTGACCAATATTCCTCAAAAATACTCAAAGTCATTTTAAAAAAATTCTGAGAAACCGTCACAGCCTAGAGAAGCCTAAGAACTAAATGTTACATTACTTCCTGGATGAGGTCTTAGAATGGAATATGTATGATGGGAAAACTCTAAGGAAGTCTGAAGAAAGTATGGGCTTTAGATAATAATGTAATGTTGCTTCCATAGTTATGGCAAATGTACCATGTTGCCAACAGGGAAGTTGCATAGGGGTGAATGAACTCTCTGTACCACCTTCACAACTTTCTATAAATCTAAAAATATTCTAAAATAGAAAGTTTAATAAAAAGTAAGTTGAGAGTTCCTGCTGTGGCTCAGTGGTAACCAACCCGACTAGTATCCATGAGGACTCGGGTTTGATTCCTGGCCTTGCTCTGTGGGTTAAGGATCTGGCGTTGCCATGAGCTGCAATGTAGGTCACAGACCCCTAACTTCCATATGCCACATGTGCGGTCCTAAAAAAAAGCAAAAAATCAAACAAAAACAAAAACTATATATTATCTAGAAAAGAAACATTTTTTAAAAAGTCAAAGTCCCCGAAAACATCTGCTCACAAGAGTATTTTCCCATCTGTCCTTTTGTTCTTTCCAATTCTTACAGTTCTACCTTCCCTGCTCCTTGCTTATGGGTGATGAGCACATTTCCTTTCCCACTGACCTTGGCCTTGGACACATGACCTGGCATGGCCAAATGGAAATGAGCAGAATGTGCATGTACAGTATGTCTCAGAGCTTCTAACTGCACCCTTCCATCATTAAAAGAGTCCGTCCCAGATAGAGGTCACTCTGTTTACGTGCCTTCCAGAACAAGAAAACAGGTGGAGCTGGTCTCAGCTGAGCCAGGCCAAGCTGCAAGCAGTTCATTAGCACTGCAGCCACATCATAGTCTTCATATAATATAAGAAATAAGTATTTGCTGTTATAAACCACTGAGATAATGGGAATATTTGCAACTACAATAAATGTAGATGAATATATGTGTTAATCTTTTTCAAGTAAGATTCAGTTTTTGTATTGTCTCCTTCATGAATCCTTCCCTTAACTGTGTGCATTACTCATCTGTGATTTCAAGGTTTAGCAAATAGAGGACTTAATGCGTTTAAAAGTATATAGACTGACCTGGTTATAGTTAGTTGTCATAAAGCAAGTCTGAACCTTATTCATACATTCATAGATTCAGTAATATATATATTGGACCTCTAATGTTTTAAGTACTTTATAAAGCTTTGGAGATATAATGGTGTGTGAAAATAAACAGGAGTCCTATGCTCTCCAAGCTTTTAAGCTGATGGGACAGAATTTACACAATCATAATACTAAATGTAAAACGATAGTTCTAACCAATGCTCTTTAAAGATACCAGGGCATGTTATTCTCAGGATTTACATACGGGCGATTTGACCAAGTCTTAATTCCAAGGCAAGGAAAGTTGACAATGATTTAAGAGGCAGAAAGGTTGGGAAGGAAGTCCAGCCTCTAAACAACCAATGGGTAGAAGTAGCCACTGTGGCTGGAGAAGAATAAGCGACGTTGGTGTGAGATGAGATTGGAAAGGTAGAGGGAAGATAAACATGGCATCTCTACCTCTAATACTACCACCGGTGTCACACACAGAGTACATGCTTAACAAATAATGATGATCATAGATGGCTGGATTCAGGTTAGCTCAACTTTTTCTTTAAAATTAAAGTATAATTTGCATATGAGATTATATTAATTTCAGGTGTACAACATAGTGATTTGACATTTGTATACACTGTGAAATAGTCACCACAAGTATAGTTACTACAGGGTTAGCTCAACTTTTTAAGAGACATTCTAAATGCCTGTGGCTGGATAGTGGAAGTGCCAACATGGATAAGGCATGGCTCTCATCTGCAAGGAACTCATATGCTAGAGACTATAATAAGCCAATAACCATCAGCCGTAGTTGATTTCTATGTGACAAAAAAGCCAGCGCCCACTGACTTACTGCTTTAAAATCCAAACAAATGTTAAACAACCAAGTTACATTAAAGACAGGAATATAGCTAGTCTTTGAAAAGAACTGGAGACAGAAACTCAAATGCTTCTAGGATTTTTTTGTGTCCTTTTTATCTGTTCTTTCATTTTCAACTAGTTTCTTTACATAGTAATATAGTGCTGTCTTCATTTTGTTAGTTCTATGCTTCCTTACTTTAGCTATCAAGAGCGACTATACTAAAATTCGTTTATTGTTGAGCTTGGCCCAGTGACCCATCCTTGGACCAATCAGTTAGGATTTGGATCACAAAACATGTAAAGTCACTGTCTTTAAAAACCACGTGAAAGAAAGGAGCCCTGACACAGATAGCATCACTTATGAATCTCAAAAAGCTTATGAGTGTAAGAAGCTAGGCATAAAAATCCATATGTTATACTGTTTCCTTCATATGAAATTCTGGAAAGACAAAACTATAGGGTGAAAAAGAAGATAAATCATTGCCTGATATGGGAGGATGAGATTGAAAGCAAATGAATATGAAGGTGTATTTTTGGGTGATGGAAATATTCCATATTATGATTCTGGTGGCCGTTGCAAAGTAGATTTAACAAGTCTCTTTAACATATTCTTAAAATTGGTAAATTTTATGGTACATTAATGTTATCACAATAAAGCTAATTTTTTAAAAAGCAGAAAGAACACGTGGCTGGGCAACAAGCAATTCCAAGAGCGAGAAGATGTTGGGCAGATAATACCAACAATGTCCACCAAAAATACAGTTTGGTAAGTGGGATGCCAGTTTACAAAACAAAGAGCAACGGTGGGGGCATTGAAGGAACATATTACCTTATATACAAATGTTTGCTTTATCTGTGATGGAGAACAAGGAATCCCATGTTCCCATGAAGATTCCTAGATATTTGAAGTTCTGCAAAGCAGGCATTTCAAGTGATGTAGTTAGTTTAAAAAATACACATATAGGAAAGGACGTGTTGGGGGTGGAAATGGAAATGTGTTTGGAGTGTCAGAGGGGGAGAAGATAGGATGGACTGAATGAGAGAGAATTTCTATCCTATGAAGAGGAAGAAAGACTTGGAACATTCTCTACTGCAGTTTAGTAAAATTGTGTGGTGTGATTTAATGAGCTCTGGTGCAGAAATAAAGAAACCTGGCTTCTCATGACTGTAAAGTGCTCATTTTCTTCCCTTCATTTTTCTTTCTTTCTTTTTTTTTTTTTTTGGATGGGGGGGGGGGAAAGAGTGCATATGGAATTTCCTGGGCCGGGTATCAAATCCAGGCTGCATGCCACAGCTGTGGCAATTCCAAATTCTTAACCCACTGTGCCAGGCCAGGGATTGAACCCATGCCTCATCAGTGACCTGAACTACTGCAGAGACAATACTGGATCCTTTAACTCACTGCACCCTCATAGAGAATCTGTGCTCATTCAATAGATATTTTCATTCAACAGATATTTATGGAGCACTTACTGTGTGCCAGGCACTGCCAAGCATAGAGTACAGTGGTGAAAAGTACCTACTTTCATGGAGCTCATGGTCTAGCAGGCTAACATCCAGGTAAACAAATAATTACACATATATAAGCTAAGAGCTATGTTTGTGCAAATACAAGGGATTGCAAGAGCTCATAGCAGTAGCAGAAAGTAGTAGTAGAAAGTGTTTAGAGAAAAGGCATTTTAAAAAGGCACTTCCTGTTGAAGTTGAACTTGAAGTTAAGACATGAAGAGGAACACAGCAAGGGAATGAGTTAGAAAGCCTTCAGATGAGGGAAATCATGGGGCCTGGGAACCTGAAAGACATTCACCATTTGAAAACTTTATCTAAGAGTACAAAGTAGGTTAAGCTCAGACAGACTATCTGGAGTTAGATTATTATGATCCTTATGATTCAGCTAAAGATAATTAAACTTCACACTAAGGTTATCTAGTCCTTTGTCACTAGTGCGTTTAATTTCCTTGAGCCTACATTTGCTCACTTCTACTTTGGAGATGGTATTGGACAGACATTATATGTTTGCTCAGTATTTTTCTGTTGGAAAATTAATCCTTCCCTAAGCAGAGACTTCTTTGCCCAGTCACAGGCATAACCACATGACGGTCAAGGTGCTTCATCCTTTTGGGTATAGTGACTAATTCAGAGATGAGAACCAGATCCACGCAAGGTCACTATTAAACTTGACATGTGCAAGTCAGAAAAAAGGGAAGCCTTGGGAGGGAAGCTGTAGAATGGGCTAAGGGCTACTGCAATGGCTTTATATTTTAACCAATAGAGAGTGAACATTAAGCCAAAACACAAAATTCAGCACTGAAGGGTAGGAAAGAGCATTATATCCCTATAAGTCCCTGCATCCAGCCATGCTTGAAGTGAGTACCATTCTTGAACTTCCTACTTATATGAACCAATTATCTTCCCTTTTCTCTAAAGTAGTTTGAGTTTCTTGAAATTAAAATATTCTTGATTAACGCAGAGATAATTCTGTCTGCTTCCAAGGCTATTGTGAGGATAGTATGAGGATATACATACACACATACACATATACCACACATATATGATATATAGGATTAAATATAGGCTATATACATATGATTTATATAACCATATATATATGACACAATATATATATGAATGCATTGTAAACTCTGAAGAGTACCTGAGTCATAATTACACGTTTAACACAATTTCATTTGGCCACGGAGAAAAACATTTTTTAAATACTTATTCTCAGAGTTCCCGTCGTGGCACAGTGGTTAACGAATCCAACTAGGAACCATGAGGTTGCGGGTTCGATCCCTAGCCTTGCTCAGTGGGTTAAGGATCCGGCGTTGCCATGAGCTGTGGTGAAGTTCTCAGACTCAGCTCAGATCTGGCGTTGCTGTGGCTCTGGCATAGGCCGGGGGCTATAGCTCTGATTAGACCCCCTAGCCTTGGAACCTCCATATGCCACGGCCCTAAAAAGACAAAAAAAAAAAACCCTTATTTTCACTAACTGGTGTTCTTCATGAGATTAAACCACAGTGATAAACTTTTGCATATGCTATGATTTAGAATCAAAAATATTTTAATTGTTTCTGTGTCAGGCTTAGTTCTAAACACAATTGCTTTTTTTTTTTAAACTAGTGTATAAAACCAGACAGTATTATGTTTATTCAAGTGCTTATGGCCAAGTATATTTAATTACTTAGGAAAAAAATTTGTTTCTACTCAAACAATGTCTTTTTAATAGAGAGATTGGGGCATTATTTTTCTTTAGTACAACCATAGTAATAAAGCTGCGGACATGTTTTCATAGTTGAGCTTCCTCCAAGATATTTATAAGCATTTGATTGCAGACTGAATCCTTGTGTTTCCTGCTTCCTTGTGAGTGAACGAGGGGATTCCCTGGCAGTGCAGTGTATTTGCTCTATCCATTTGCTATCTTACCTCCTCTCTCAAATATTCCAAGCTCTCCTTGCCAGTGCATCAGGGGAGAAATCTGTTTATGTTGTTCCTCAAGTGGTCTATTATCGCTTCTGTCATATTCTGGGATGCTCACAATACCTTCCTGAGACACAAAGGCAAATGTGCCAGCTTTTCCAGTCATTCTGATGACATTGTTAGGAAACAGGCTGATAAACTATGGCTGCATCAGTCACAATGCCAGATGTTCCTGGCAAAATGTCTTATATGAAAATATATCTGAGCTAGTCCAGAAATGGAAATTACCTTTAGTTTTTCAGTATCGGATATATTTTTACCAGGTGAGTTTCTTCAGTAAGCTACTTGGATGGAATGAGTAAAATAGTAACAGCACTGGTTTTTCACACAAAAGCTTGGAATTTTCCCTTTACATACAACAGTATTTTTTCTCATTCTCTCTTGTTAGAAATCCAACCCCAATAGCGGGGTTGAAAGTTTCTTTCATGGGCTTATTCCAGGCATTCTGAGGAGTCAAAACAGAAAGGACAGCTTACAAAATCAACTATACTGTGATTTGCATAACATTTTGTACTACATCATAGTATGCAAGACACATAAGCCCAGACTGCTTCAACATCACCTCATTCAGACCCATATGTTCCAAAATAAGACCACAGACAAATTGGTTGACCGTAATTCTGAACGCACGTATTTCAAAGAGAAGGCCACTGATGGTCACTAATTTGCCTTGTTTATACGTTCTGACCAATCCTTGCCCAGACCAGGCTTACTAACTTCCATTCTAAAACCACTGTGTCCATCTCCTTCCCCTCCCATCCCCAAATCCTGTAAGTACTTTTCATCTACATTTTTCCTTTTGAGAACTATGGATACTCTTGTTAATGTGCTCAGCAAGCTTCATAAATTCAGCTTTGTGTGACCATCAGGAATCCCTGGTGATCTTTACATGGGGGCTGGGGTCCTACACACACAGGGCCATTGTTTTCCTCAACATCCATCCTCATTCCCACATTGTGCTCATTGTTCCTGGAATTTAAATCCTCGTAATGATGCATGGAATGTTTAGACCCCTCCTATTAGTTAATGGAAAATTATCTGAGAAGAGAGGAAGCCGAGGGACTTACAATTCTCGTTCAACCTCCATATTCTTTGCCTGAGGCCAAACAAAACCAGGTGGTAGCCAACCCTTTTACTTTTAAGTAATGGCCCCTGTTCTGCTGAAACTACAAGACAGAGCTGCAAAAGACAATGATGTATGTACTCATGTACTCTCAACAAGCAAGCACTAGCTTCTGTTGTTGTTGTTGTTTTATCCTAGAGTACATACCCAAGGATGGAACAAGGGACAAATATGCAGAGGTTACATAAAGGAGGCCCAGAATAGCTATGTAAGTAGTTCACAGCTTGTTTTGACCAGCACAGAAAATATTCTTGCCATGAATAGCTATCTTTCTCAATATAAATAACATGCCCCCTCCATTAGGACTTGTGCGGTTGGGCTACTTGCTTTTTAGGTCCTTTCCAGACTCAAGTCCACTTGAGGTCATAAAAATTGCAAAGTAGGTAAACTCTGACTTTAATGATTATTCAGATCATGTTTTTTCCCCCACAGTCTTCACATTGGTTCTGTTTTGTTTCTCTTCACCACTGTCCACTGATGTTTTTAGAACCTTCTTGTTATCCTCATTTGCCCAGGATCTTTATTTTAGGCCTGAATCCAAGACCCAAACATCATTCTTATTCATGTGGCTTTACTTCCTGTGTTGTAACTTAAACAACCAGAATGAAGTTTTTCATAGCTGAAGGTTGTAACTCTAAGGTATAATTGATTTTATCATGATATTCCCAAAAGAAATAAGCACAGAACCAAGGAATGGATGTTGGTGTTTCATGTATCACCTCTACAGCAGTGGCCCACTTTTCATCTGTGTCAGGCTAGCCTTGTGCAATAGCATTTTCTAATTTACATGATGAGCACATCAAGGACCCAGTCAAACATCATGTCTTTCAATCCATTCCCCAGCAGGCATTTGTCAGCCATCATATTCAAAAACTGCACATAAAATTAACTGGTTTATAATGAACATAATTATGTGCTTAACTATGTATTTTACATGCATTTTATCTCATTAAATTCGAGTACCCTAGAGAAAACAGATTCATAGCCCCCATTTTCTAGATTTTAAGAGGCTAAGTAAATTACTCAATATTACACACTTGGTAAGTGTTGGATTTTGCTCTCAAGAAGCTTCCAATCTCCTGAATAAATAACAATAGCTGTGGAATACAATAGCATGAGAACAAAAGATATGTCAAAGACAGTAGTGTTAAATGCCTTCTAACCAATTTGTGAAGACTTCATTTCCTGTGTTTAAAAAAAAGAAGAGATCATGCTGAAATGGACTCTTTTTAGAAAGTTTCCAAATGGAGATGGATACTTACTAGATTTCAAAATATGTGCTATGGCAGGATGTTTTATGAGGAGAGAAGTTGTGGCAAGCAGAGGAACAATACATTCTTGAAAGGAGAAATTGTCAGGAGCAATAATTTGGATTATCAAATTACCAGTAAATTGTCAACAGCTAGTGAAATCATGAATAGGGCCTGGAAGAGGGAGGAGGGAGGTGAAAAGTGTACTTTGCAGCCACACTAGCCCTTCTCTCTAGGAGCCACTTGGAGCTACAAAAAGATTGGCAACTCAGTTTTACTCTAGTGGAATTTGTTTGTATCTGCCCTTGCAAGAGCTTTTTTTTGAAACAGAACTTAGAAGGGCAACTTCCAAACATCAAGCAGACTCATTTGTTTATGAATTTGTCAATTTGTTTGCTGATGTTTGCTTTTTACAGTCTTTTGGGGGGTAACAAAATTAGCCATATGCGTAGCTGAGAGTGCAAGAAAGAAAAATAATAAATGGCATGCAGGAAGTACCTGGCTATATGCAGAAGTGGTAAATGAGAAGGAAACTGATATTTTTAAGTGGATCACAGACTGTGATCATGGGATGTGCTATATTTTTCCTCTAATTTTTTTTTACTCCTCACAACAACCGAAGGAAGGTGTCATTTACCTTCTTTGGTTGTTTTGGTTTTTGTTTGTTTGTTTTCAGAGAGTGAAGCTTTTAGGAAAGTTCAATACTAAGCTCAAAGTCATATAGTTGCTAAGGCATAAAGTCTCTATTTAAACAAGATCTCATTGATTTCTAAGTACATGCATTCTCATCAAATGAATCGCATCAATAAACTAAAACTCAAAATTTTAGTGAGCAGGTACCATTAGCAAAGTTAACAAGCACAATATTCAGATAATAATTCAATTAGTGTTTCAGTTACATATTGCTACATAACATGCTATCTGGTACTTAATGGCTTAAAACAATAATTTTTTATAATGATTTCTATTTTTTCTATTACAGTTGGTTTACAGTGTTCAGTCAATTTTTTACTGTACAACAAAGTGACCCAGTCACACACATAATATAATATATACATTCTTTTTTTTTTTTTTTTTTGGTCTTTTGGCTATTTCTTGGGTCACTCCCGCTGCATATGGAGGTTCCCAGGCTGGGGTCCAATTGGAGCTGTAGCCACCGGCCCACACCAGAGCCACAGCAACGCGGGATCCGAGCCACGTCTGCAACCTACACCACAGCTCACGGCAACGCCGGATCGTTAACCCACTGAGCAAGGGCAGGGACCAAACCCGCAACCTCATGGTTCCCAGTCGGATTGTTAACCACTGCACCAGGACAGGAACTCCATAATATATACATTCTTTTTCTCTCATTATCCTCCATCACACTCCATCACAAGTGACTAGATATAGTTCCTAGTGTGATACAGCAGGATCTCATTGCTTATCCATTCCAAATGCAATAGTTTGCATCTATTAACCCCAAATTCCCAGCCTATCCCACGCCCTTCCCCTCCCCCTCCCCCTCGGCAACCACAAGTCTGTTCTTCAAGTTCATGAGTTTCTTTTCTGTAGAAAAGTTCATCTGTGCCATTTATTAGATTCCAGATGTAAGTGGTATCATATGGTATTCGTCCTTCTCTTTCTGACTTACTTCACTCAGGATGAGAGTCTCTAGTTCCATCCATGTTGCTGCAAATGGCATTATTTTGTTCTTCTTTATGGCTGAGTAGCATTCCATTGTGTATATATACCATATCTTCTTAATCCATTCATCTGTCAACGGACATTTAAGTTTTTTCTATGTCTTGGCTATTGTGAATAGTGCTGCAATGAACACACAGATGTACGTATTTTTTTTCAAGGAAAGTTTTGTCGGGATATATGCCTGGGAGTGGGATTGCTGGGTCACATGGTAGTTCTACATTGAGTTTTCTGAGGTAGCTCCATACTGTTTTCCATAGTAGTTGTACCAAATTTCCATTCCCACTAACAGTGTAGGATAGTTCCCTTAAAGCAACAATTTTTTTTTTTTTTTTTTTTTTTTTTTTTTGGTCTTTTTGCCATTTCTTGGGCCGCTCCTGTGGCATATGGGAGGTTCCCAGGCTAGGGGTCTAATCGGAGCTGTAGCCACCAGCCTACGCCAGAGCCACAGCAACACAGGATCCGAGCCGCGTCTGCAACCTACACCACAGCTCACGGCAACACTGGATCGTTAACCCACTGAGCAAGGGCAGGGATCGAACCGCAACCTCATGGTTCCTGGTCGGATTCATTAACCACTGCGCCACGACGGGAACTCCCAAACCCATGCTTTTTTTTTTTTTTTTTTTTGCCTTTTCTAGAGCTGCTCCTGCGGCATATGGAGGTTCCCAGGCTAGGGGTCAAATCGGAGCTGTAGCCACCGGCCTACGCCAGAGCCACAGCAACGCGGGATCTGAGCCTCATCTGTGACTTACACCACAGCTCATGGCAACGCCAGATCCTTAACCCACTGAGCAAGGCCAGGGATTGAACCCACGACCTCATGGTTCATAGTCGGATTCTTTAACCACTGAGCCATGACAGGAACTCCGAAAGCAACAATTTTTAATTACTTTTCATTATTCCATGTTAACTGGGCTCTGTTGGGTGGTTCTTTTGCCATACTATACCAGATGTCAGCTGGTTCTGCAATCATCTGGAGACCCTGATGGGACAGAATGTCCCAGAGAGTTCACTCGAATCATTGGATTTTATGCTGGCGATTGTCTTGGGTCTCAGATGAAGATGGGCTGCTGACCAGATATGATTCTCTTTCACACGGCCTCTCCGCATGGCTTGGACCTCTCACAGCCTGGGCGGCGAGTTCTAAGAGGGAGTATCCAAGTGTTCAAAAGTGTAAGTTGCAGATCTCTTTAAATTCCGTCTTGACATTACACAGGATTTCTTCTGCAAGATTCTATTGGTCAAAACAAGTTTATGGGGTCAGCTTAAACTAATGAGGTAGAGAAAGAAATTCCACCTCTCAAAAAACAAGTGGCAACTAGAGATTCTCCTACAAAGTAAAGTCAAACAGAGAAAGATACTATGTGATATCACTTATATGTGGAATCTAAAATATGGCACAAATAAACTTATCTACAAAAAAGAAACAGACTCACAGACATAGAGAACAGACTTGTGGTTTGCAAGGGGGAGGGGAGAGGGAGTGGGATGAACTTGGAGTTTGGGTTAGTATATAAATATATACATGCATGACTGAGTCACTATGCTGAACGGCATCAATGGACACAATACTTTAAATCAACTATAATAAAAATGAAATAAAAAATAATTAGCAAAGGATTTGGAGCACTTCAAATCAACTACTACTAAATTGTTTGTTGTGAACTTGGAGGTGAGATCCCTTTGCAACTAAATGTTTTTAATTTCATGTGAATGTATATTAAGCTATTAATGCTACAGTTTTTTTTCTCTATGTGGATAGGAGCACTGCCCCTGTTTTCACAGCACTGTATTTATTCTTCATGCTCAATAAATGTGGTTGACTTGGCCACAGATTCAACTGATGCAGATTGTTGTAAAGATAAATGCTGCTCGAAAGAAGTCTCCCTTCTACCCTCAGATGACCTCCTAAGCAAAAAGAAACAGAATGAAATCAGCCAACCATTTTATTTCACAAAGATCACATCTAGCTAGTCATTTCAAGCAACAGCCCCTTAGTATCCTCCGTGCAGAAATCTGCAGCCTAAACCCAGGTGAAACATTTTATTCTTCATTGACCTATCTCAGGGACAAGCGAGCACTTGCTGAAGAAGCAAGTTCTCATTATTAATTAGTAATTCATTATTGCATGGTTGCAAAGGAATCTTATGATCTGCAGAGACTTAAAATGGGCACAATCATCAATATTTTTGTTATTTCAAAATGGGAAACAACCTTAGTCTAAGGTGTGTGATTTCTGGAATGCGTTTCTAGATGCTTCTATCCTTTTTTTAACAACATTTTTGAAAGCCATATTAAAAGTAAAACCTTTGGCTACTTTTAGCCTATGTTGATTACTTTCCCCTAACACTGACAATTTAAGTAGTGTTTCCTACACAATTAATATTTGTTGTTTTTTGCTCTAAACATAAATTTATTTGAATTAGTAAAGGTCAAGCAACAGAAGTTTAAACTCAATTGCTTCAGTTTTTACAAGATTATGAAAATGGAATTTTTTTTCTTAAATGTGGTATATGTTTGGCAGAAAGAAAGCAAATGATTGTTTATTCACTACTGAGAAAATAATTAAATATAATCATGTGGAATCATATGGTAGGAATAGGAATCATGAGAGTAGATGTAAAAAATAAAGAAAGCATTTGTTATGTTTCATATACCAGAGGGCAAATGTTGCAATGAGAAAAATAAAGCTACTGATGATTGTATTTTATTTTTATTTTTTAAAAATATAATCTTTTATTTATTTTTTAAATTTATTTTGTATTACTCAATGAATTTATTACATTTATAGTTGATGATTATATTTTAATATCAAAAATCATCATAAAGTATATTGAAAATGTAGCTATCTGTTCTTCAGTGTCTTCAAAATCTAAAAATAATGCACATCGATTAAAAAAAAATAAACACCCAAAGGACTGTTACATATTTAATTTTTTTAAACTTAATTTTATTTGTCTTTTTTTTTAGGCCTACACCTGCAGCCATGTGAAGTTCTAGGATAGGGGTTGAACCAGAGCTGTAGCCGCTGGCCTAAGCCACAGCCACAGCAATGTCAGATCCTCAGATCCAAGCCACGTCTGTGACCTACACCACAGCCCACAGCAATGCCGGATCCTTAATCACTGAGCGAGGCCAGGAATCAAACCTGCATCCTCATGGATGTTAGTCAGATTCATTTCCGCTGAGCCACAATGGGAACTCCCAGGTAATTATTTATATTAATATACATACATGTGGATATTTTGGTACAAATCAATATTAATATATATTATTTGATAAACAAGTTTAGACTCGTAAAAATAATTTTAACTATTTAACTATTCAACTAAGTTATTAATTAATTTGTCTCTAAAATTCCAGTGAAGTTGTTCCTAAGACACTAATCCAATGGCTCTTTTGCTTATTTTTCTCTAAAGCTTTTTTTTTTTTCTTTTCCACCTTTCTTATACTCCTCCCTTGGTTTCTTTTTTTTAATTTTCTTTTTGACTGCCCTGTGCTTGTGGCATGCAGAAATTCCTAGGCCAGGGATCAAATGTATGCCACGGCAGTAACCAGAGCCACAGCAGTGACTATGCTGGGTCCTTAACCATTAGGCCACCAGGGAACTCATCTCATCCCTTGGTTTAGAGGGTACCTCTGTGGCTGCGTTATTTTCCTACTCTTTGAGATAAATCTGAATCCTTTGCAGTCTCCTTGGCTAGATGCCAGATCCTTTTTCTCCCCAACTTGTGTTCCAGGTGTCTACTTCCCATCACTCATTCCCTCTAGGAAACCTCTTTTAACTCTCGACTCTCAAAATCTTCTCTGGAAATCCTCTCTTTACTACCTGGAGCTCATAATTTCAAAATTGAGCATATTATCTTCTCCCCAAAATATGCTTCTTCTCCTTAATTCATTTACCCCTCTAATGGCAGCATGACTTTGTCTTCTTGAACACAAATCTGAGTCATCAAATGCCTCTTCCTCTCCTTCCATGCTCCTGCATACAATATATTTCAAAATTTCCATAATTCAACCTTCGGTAGTTTTCCTGAATGTGCTCTTTTTTCTCTGACCTCATATGATTTCAGACATTCATTTAGTCTCTTTCTTCAACTCTTCTTGTATCCTTTGTCTCCATGCTCCCAAACTCTGCCATTTCCAGTATCTTGGGAGATTCCTCTTTCTCAAACATATATATACCAAGCCATAAAACCCTATAATATATCTCCATTCCTTCAGAAGAATATCCAAATTCCATAGAAGTCTGGAGTTTCCAGTGGAAACGAATCCAACTAGGCACCATGAGGTTGTAGGTTCAACCCCTGGCTTCACTCAGTGGGTTAAGGATCCGGCGTTGCCATGAGCCGTGGTGTAGGTCACAGATGTGGCTCAGAACGGGCATTGCTGTGGCTGTGGGAACCTCCATATGCTGCAGGTGCGGCCCTAAAAAAAAAAAAAAAAGACAAATTCCATAGAAGTCATTCAAAATTCTTGAAGATCTTCCCTCTGTTTAAAAGATAGTTTCATCTTTCAGTCCTTTGTTCTCTAGCAGTAGGAGACCATGCAGGCCAAGGTGTAGCTCCACACCTTTGCACATGGTGTGTCTTTCTGAGATGTCCTTTAAAATTGTTTCCACCTATTCAATCTCAAATTGTTCTTTAAGATCCAGCTGAATTGTTGCTTCATCTGGAAGAATTATTCTTTAAAAAATTAATGATTCTGTCTCATTTTTTACCATATTACTGTGCATATTCTTATATTATTGCATAATGTTGCTTTGTATTTATTTGCTTGGATGAAGACTTCCACCACCAATTAACCTAGCCCTTTTTTTTTTTTTTTTTTTTTTACAAAAACGTTTGTTTCTTATCAATCCTTGTATTCCAGGCCAAAAATAAGGCCTGGTTTTGTACAGTAATTTCTGAGTAAACTTATCTTAAATGAGTTAAATGCATCCTTTTGCATAATGTGCTTTGCAGTTTGATAAACCTATATTCAAATATAGCTTTATTTGTTAAACCTATATTCATTCGGACACTTAGTTGAGTGACTTAATAATTTACTTTTTATCACTACATTTTCTTCATGGGTAGATAATGGGACCTACCTCACCAAGTTGTTGTGACAATTGACATTAAATAATGCATGTGAAATAGCACAGTGTCTGACACTTAATAAGTACTCAATAAATGATACCTGCTACTATTATAGGGCTTAAGTTGAAAAGGAGAGGAAGTAGAGACCAATGAAATGTAACAGGCTGGGATAAAATTGAGGGATAAGGGGAAGAAAGCTTAATCATATTGAATGGAAGTTTTGGTAGCAATGAAAGAGGTGGCGAACTGGAGGAAAAAGAAAGTCATAGTGAGAGAGGAAAAAGAAAGTCATACGAACGACGTGCCATAGTTCGTAATCTGCTGTGGAGCATTTCAATGTGACGAAAAGATCCAAATATAGTCATAAATAAGGGTAGAAGAAATGGATTGTAAGGAAAGATAATCAGAGATGAGATAAGCCAGGAGTTAAATGTCATGATATTAAATTGTTGCCTTCAGAAATTTGAGTCATAAATGATTGCCAGGACAATCAAAGCCAGTGTAGGCTGAAACCTTGGGTAATGCCAGAAATTTAACAGTGCAATACTTGGCTGGTCAATAATGGTGACGCTCTAGTTGGGACCACAAGCTGGGGGACATGAGAGGATGGATAGAGGTAATGCTACCAGAAAAGAACTTAAAAACCCTAGGCCGTAAGGCCTTGCATGTCCCAAGGATTACTAGACCACAAACAAATAGTGGGAAAACTCATTACATATGAATACGCTCTCCTTTCATTTTGCAGCATGGTAATCTAGAGATAGATGATAGATAAATAGAATGAATGTATATGATTATACATCTATTTATGTGTATGTATTACCTCTCTCTCTCTCCCTTTCTCTCTTTAGTCTTGTATTTTTAGGTAGAGAATTTCATTTTGGACATTTCAACTGCTGAATTTATGAACTGCACACTACTACTTAGAAAATGAAAATAAGCCTACCTTTTTTTTTTTTTTAATTTTATGGCACACCTATGGCATGTGGAAGTTCCTGGGCCAGGGACCGAATCTGAGCTGCATCTGTGACCTTTACTGTAGCTGCGGCAATGCCGGGTCCTTTAACCCACTGTGCCTGGCCAGTCATCAAACCCGCATCTCTGCAGCAACCTGAGCTGCTGTGGTCAGATTCTTAACCTACTGTGCCATGATAGGAACTCCAAGACTTTTATTTAAAATACAAAATATATGGTATTTCTCTGTAAGTGGTTACCTCAGTCAGCTTAAGACTGTCCACTGTGAACTGACACGCAAATCTTTGAGTTCTGTATGTATCAAATTATCAAATTATACTCAGCAGTATATTCATTATTGGTGCTATACTCTTGGAAGTTAATTTATTTACCACAGCTTTCAGACCGCTGTTACTACACTGTAATACTATTTGGTGATATGGTAGAGTGAAAAGGAATATAAGTCAATCTAAAAGGTTAATTACCTGTGGGGTAAAACATAATAAGTAAGTATATATCAAATGTATCTGTAAGCATAGAGAATATGTCAAGGGCAGCAAATTTAAATGCAAGGACACAAAAACACAATGAATAACCTTGGAATAATGCATAAAAATTTACACTTAACATTCACTTTGGGCTTAGATAATGCTAGAGGAGATAGCAACAATACAATGTGACAAGTAATGATAGAAATAGGAATAAAGTCCCGCCTGAGGGAAGGAAAGAGAAAGGCTTCGTATAAATGTCACTTTTTTGTCCGAAGAAGAATAAGAATTCACTACCCAAAGAAAGGCATTGTTTGGCTTACATTACTTCTGCCATAAAGCTACCAGAAGAAAAGGAAGAATATGAAAGTCAAGTTAGGTTTCAAAGGCATTGCTGATTTGGAACCCTGACTCAACTGCAAATATGTATTCAGTCGTGTGTTGATACAAAGCCATGTTTATTCATCTTCATTTATTCCTTTATCCTATTTTTAAAGCAGTATTTATTGAAACCCTGCTGTGTGCAAAGCATAGTAGCAGATTCTAGGTAAACAGAGAGGTGACCCTTGGAATGCTTGCTTGGGTAGGGAGACAGTGCATAAAGAAACCAACGAGATTCCTGAGGTAAAGCTACAGCAGAAGGGGACCAGGCTAAGAAGTGGTACAAAAGTTACTGGCATCACTCAGGGGAAAGTCTGCACTGGGTCAGGGGGGACAATTTAGGACAGTAAATTCATTACGATATTATTTCTATTAGAAAACGTTAGATGTTCCTTTCAGGATGAAGCTTTGCTATTAGAAAGGCTACCAGAAAAAGATGCCAAAAGAAATGCTGTTTGCTGCAACAGGAACAGAAGCAGTAAAGGTTTTCAAATAGACTGCCTAGTGCCTCAATGTGGAAAAGGAATTAGTTTAGCTAATCGGTTTTCTTTTTAAAAGGGGATAAGGTTAGTGCACTTATCCTATTCAAAAAGGAAATGACTGCTGACCTCTAAATTCTCTTTCAACCCCGAGAGTCTGTTAGTTAATAACCATTGGAAATGTTAAAAATAAACAATATTAAGTTTCACCTGAGTTTATGCACTGCTGAGGATAACCTTTCTCAGACTTCAGGATGTGTTGTATTAGAAATACCTCTGAGTTCTCTAAGATCTTTTGTCATATGCTCAAAAGTAATTAGCTGCAAGCAATGAGGTCCTACTGTACAGCACAGGGAACAATATCCAATCTCCTGGGACAGAACAGGATAGAAAACAGTATGAGAAAAAGAATATATATATATATATATGTGTGTGTGTGTGCGTGTGTGACTGGGTCACTTTGCTGTACAGCGTAAATGGGCACAACACTGTAAATCAACTATAATTTAATAAAAGAAAAAAGTAATTAGCTTCCAGTACACATTTTCTGATCATGCTTAAGCCGACTGACTTGTAATTTAATATTGCTATGCTAGTTTGAGAAGGCAGGGAAAAAAGTGTTATTTTGCTTATGCATTTTTAAATGAAGTGGTGTTTGCTCCTGTGTTTTTAAATTTAAAAATGTAGATTATTCTAATGTTATATTCAGTAATGTCTTGGGAACTGCTTGTGTATGGCTCAGATATTTATAGCAGTCTGGGGCCAGACCAAGAACAAAATCTTCCTATAGAGGAGGCAAAGGCACTGAGGACAGAAACTGAGTGACAGGTGCTGAGGGGAAGGGCAGACTAGAGGACAGAGTGTTGGATTCCGAGAAGGGCCCTGATCCTCTCTGAATGGGGAAGAGCGTGGAGCCAAAATCTTTAAGTAGCAGCATTAGAGTTCCAGCAGAACCTCCTGAGAAACATCTATTAGCGGGTGGCTTGCTGGATTCCAGGCACTGGCCTGAATTTCAAGCTTGAACTCTAACATCCAGCAGGGACCTTAGAGTTTTCTCCTCTAAGGTCACAATCTCAGAGAAGCTGGGACCTAAGACATGTGACAAAGATTTTTCAGGCACAAAGAACAAACCAAAAGCCCATTTATCAGGTCCGCTATATTGAAGCGATCCTAGGTTTAAAGAAAAGCAGTAGTTGGTTAATTAGAGGGTTATTCTCCCTTTGAACCACGACCTTTTCATCCCTTCTGTGACCCCTTTCCTATCAACCTCTGCTGTCCTTCAAAGGAAGTGGAAGGAAGATCCTCATCAGAGGTAGTAAATCAATGGTCGTCAGGATGGATTCAGGTTTGAGTAATTTAAAACCAATACCTGGAGGGTTCTTAAAATTATTTTTAAAATGATTAAGAGAAGTATAATTCAATTACTCATTAGTAAGCATTTATAGAATTTGCACTGTGTACCAGTTATGTATTAAGTGCTGAAAATAACAAGATGAATAAGAAGACATCTGCCTTTAAGGATCTTATGGTCTAAAGGGCAAACAGACATGAAAATACATACTGCAGTAACAAATTCTATCATCACAAAACAGATGAATAACATCCATTTTTCTGAAGTGCTTCTTGCTCAGGAACTTTCAATAGCTTCAGTATCTCTCCCATCAAGTTTCTAATCAAATGAAGTACTAACACTCACTCTGCTATATCAGGGCCCTGTAATAGGGGAGAAGCTTTGTGTTCTATTACAAGTGAATCACTAAAGGGATGTTGCCTATAGGCGTAAATTATGCATAATGGCTCATCTCTGGGAACCCTGCCTCTCAGGAAGTGAGGGAGCTAAAATACATTTGTTCAGCTCACCAGGAACATCCAGACCATAAGACCCACCTGTGAATGACTGCAGGAAGGAAGAAATTATCACATCCCCTCCAGAGGCTGCCTGGAACCAGGAAATGTATGATTCTACTCTCTCCCCTTTTAGGAGAGGCCTGAATTCCACTCAGGGAAGATGGTTCTTTGGGACACTAATCCCCCATCTTCCGGGTCTGCTGGATGTCCCGATAAAGCTGCTATTCTTGGCCCCAACAACTCATGTCTCAATTTAACGGCCTGTCACTCGGTGAGCAGTAGGGTCTTGGACTCAGCAACAGCACCTCGGGAATAACCCTTATCTACAATTTCCATAAAAATTCTCTTCACTTTGTATTCAGGTTCTTGTGATTGAACCAAACTGAATCAACTGTTAACCTTTGGACATGACTCACTCTTTTCTGTACCTCCATCTGCATGAAAATCCTTTCCACCCTGAATTTCCATTTTTTCCCTCTCCAACTTTCAAATCCATTTAAGCTCATCAAAAATATTGCCTTTTCCTTGGAGACCTTTCTGAACATTCTAGGCAGAGGTAATTTCTCCTTAATTTGGATTAGCATAATGAATTCCATGTTTCACACTTAATGCTTATCAACATTAAGTCCTGACTAGAGTTACACCTGAATTATCTCCATTCCACCCTTATCAGTGGACCATAGTTAAGGATTCAGAGTGGGAGCCATATCTTGGTGTCTTGATTATTTTGTATCTGCCTTAAGTGCCTAACCCATAACCCAATGTAAAACAAGCACTCAAAAATTTCCATAAATTTCTGAATATAATGTAATGCCCCCAATAAAGTCTCCAGTGGGAATTTTACAAGTTAAAGGGTTTTGCTCAAGACAAATATAAATGTACTTATCAATGAAATGTATAGGGATAGTCCAACAGCTAGTTATTTTAAGTTATTAAATTAGTTACACTTACATATTTCAAATACACTTTTTTCCAAATAATACAATAATTAAGAAACAGCACATTTTTTCTCTTTTACATTACATGATAAGATTTATTCAAACACGTGAAACTTCATCATGGAGATTGTCATCTTTTACATTTATAGTGATCATCCTGATTTTTCAGGATATATCTGCTTCACTACAATCTAAGAATTTTTTGAATAGATGGTTCTATGGTCTCTGGGAATTTTATTTCAAACAGCAGAACCAACATTATCTTCAAAATAGTCATTTTTTCCATTTGATCTATGGTTGTATACTCATGATCTCCACAACACTGGCATCTACTATATTTTCTAAATTAATGGACTATTTTGAGTAGTTTACCTCTAGAGAAAAACTGAGCAAAAAGTATAGAGTTCCCATATTCCCTGTCATTCCCTCCAGTTTTCCCTATTATTAACATTTGGCATTAGTGTGGTAATTTTATTACAATTGATGAGCCAATATTGATATTATTAATAGTTAGTTAATATTATTATTAACTAAAGGCCAGAGTTTACATCTGGGTTCATTCTTGTGTTATACAGCCTATTAGTTGTTTTTTTGTCTTTTCTAGGGCTGCACCCACAGCATATGGAGGTTCCCAGGCTAGGGGTCTAATTGGAGCCGTAGCTGCTGGCTTAAGCCAGGGCCACAGCAACACTGGATCCGAGCCATGTCTGCAACCTACACCACAGCTCACGACAATGCCGGATACTTAACCTGCTGAGCAAGACTAGGGATCGAACCCAAAACCTCATGGTTCCTAGTCCGATTTGTTAACCACTGAGCCACGACGGGAACTCCCTGGTCTATGAGTTTTTGACAAATGTATAGTGACATGCACCTATGATTACAACATCATTTAGAAGAGTTTCATTGTCTTAGAAAGAAAAAAAAAAACAAAAAAACCTGCTCTATTCATGCCTTCCTTTCTCCCCTCCCCAACCCCAAACCCTTGGCAACCTCTGATCTTTTTTCTTTTCTCCATAGTTTCATCTTTTCCAGAGTGTCATATTATTGGAATCATGGAGTATTCAGCCTTTTCAGAATGGCTTATTTCACTTAGCAATATGCATTTAAGGCTCTATGCTTTTTCATGGTTTCACAGTTCATTTCTTTTTATTGCTGAAAGATATTCCATCATTTGCAAATACAATAGTTTGTTTATTCACCTATTGAAGGGCATCTTAGTTTCTTCTAAATTTTAGCTATTATGAATAAAGCTGCTAGAAATATTTGTATGCAGGTTTTTGTGTGGACACGTTTTCACTGTATTGTTTCTAAAGGAAACTTTGCGTTTTACAATGTTCATATATACAGTTTTGAGATCATACTTCCAGGAATAATGACTGAATTTGATTTAATGTGTTTACATCTTTTAAAAATATTTCTCCTTGACCTCGAAAAATCTAGGGAGCCAAGATGGACTGAGGTTGTTTGAAGCTGTGGAGTCTTCACCTTAGAGTCAGAAAGCTTTGGGTTCGTTAGCTGATTGTACCATTTACAAACTGATCTTGTTTAAGAAAACCTGTTTGTCAGTGAACCTAAATGTAAAATGCAGTACTTATATTTCAGGGTTGTTGAGAGTATAATGGTAATAAATAGCAGCTATATTTATTAGCAACAATTTAACTAATAACTTGAAACATGAGGCACATGTAAAAATTCCTAGCATATCTGTCAAAAAGAGCAGGCTTGGTACACTCTGAAAATCAGTGTGGGCTGCAAAAACTCATCTTCGAGACCCCCAAGAATACATGTGGTATTGTGAAATTAAGATATCCCACAAAACTAACAGATATGTACTAATACATAATCTCAAACTTAGTTTCCATAAGAAATGTCACATTTACAGATCAGAAAATCATACACACGCCTCAGGATATTCTATAATTCTTAAGAAAGTAAATTTTCCCAGATTTGTTTTAAAGTATTTTATTAATAATGTGTGAATGTAATCATAATTTATTTTACTCCTATACTTACAAACAGATTATAATCTAGTTGTAGAGGTTAAGGCATACATAGTGACATCTTGAGAGGCAATTCCATATCACAGAATAAAAAAAGTTTGAGCTCTCTGGTCATAATGAGCTGAATTCCAGCTTAGTGACTTACTGGCTGTATAAATTTGGCTGTTGATTTAATCTTTCTGAGTTTAAATTTCCTCCTAGGTAAAATTGAGATAATAATTCTTATCTTTCTGAGTTATTTCATGAATGGCAAGTACTATTTATAAAGTTCCTGATTCATAATAAATGATCTTCAAAGAGTAACTCTTGCTTGAATCCCTTTATCTAAATCTTTTATCTGAGCCCTTTCCAGCATTCCATTTTTCAGCAAGATGTGTAAGTGGCTTAAGAATATTGACTCGTACAATAGATTTTTTTGAAAAATCTAATTTTCTTGCATATCCTATGACTTAGTCTTCTAAATCTAAACCTATCTTATACAGCATCACTCAAAATTAAATAAATAAGGATAGATTGTCAAAGCTACAGAATTGTTTTTATGTGATTTAAATTTAAGTTATTTAAATTTATCTTTCTCGTCATACTTCTTTCTCTTGGCAGCAAAGTTGACTGCAAGTAACTGCTAAGCTTTACATCTTACAACTTGACCCTTGGAAAGAGTTACTAACTGCTGCTGTATCTGGTTCTAAGTCCAAACATTTAAGACAAGGGAATCATTTGCAAAGTCAGCTTGGACTATGGGCCCAAAACTGGATCAACAATTGTGGCCAAAGATAGGGTTGTGTAGGAACATGGAGAATTCATAGACTTAAAGGCTGTTGGAACTATAAGACAGATTAAATATTACTTTTCTAATGACTTTGTTTTATAGCTTAATCAACAGTGACCATAAATGTTCAGAGACAAGTCCAAATGACAAAACTCAGATTAGAATAAGGATCCAATGGTTGTTCTGATACTTTAAGCATTATTTTAAATTTTTTTATGATTTTTATTTTATTTTTTTCATTATACTTGATTTACTGTGTTCTGTCAGTTTCTACTGTGCAGCAAAGTGACCCAGTCATTCATATATATATATACACACACACACACATACACACATATATTCTTTTTCTCACATTATCCTCCATCATGCTTCATCACAAGTGACTAGATATAGTTCCCTGTGCTATATACAGCAGGACCTTATTTTTTTATCCACTACAAATGCAATCATTTGTATCTATTAACCCCAAAATCCCAGTCTATCCCACTCCATCCCCCTCCCCCTTGGCAACCACAAGTCTGTTCTCCATGTCCATGAGTTTCTTTTCTGTGGAAAGGTTCATTTATGCCATACGTTAGTTTCTAGATATAAGTGATATCATATGGTATTTGTCTTTCTCTTTCTGACTTACTTCACTCAGTATAAGAGTCTCTAGTTCCACCCATGTGCTGCAAATGGCATGATTTTGTTCTTTTTTTATGGCTCAGTAGCATTCCATTGTGTATATATACACCATATCTTTTTAATCCATTCATCTATCAGTGGACATTTAGGTTGTTTCCGGGTTTGGCTATTGTAAATAGTGCTGCAATGAACATACACATACATGTTATCTTTTTCAAGGAAAGTTTTGTCTGGATATATGCCCAAGAGTGGGATTGTTGTGTCATATGGTAGTTCTATATTTAGTTTTCTGAGGTACCTCCATAGAGTTTTCCATAGTGGTTGTACCAATTTCCATTCCCACCAACAGTGTAGGAGGGTACCCTTTGCTCCACACACTCTCCAGCATTTGTTATTTGTGGATTTATTAATGATGGCCATTCTGACTGGTGTGAGGTGATTTGCATTTCTCTAATAGTCAGGGATGTTGAGCATTTTTTCAAGTGCTTATTGGCCATCTGTATATCTTCTTTGGAGAAATGTCTATTTGGGTCTTGGGCCCATTTTTCAATTGGGTTGTTGGCTTTTTTGTTGTTGAGTTGTATAAGTTGTTTGTATATTTTAGAGATTAAGCCCTTGTCAGTTGCATCATTTGAAACTATCTTCTCCCATTCCATAGGTTGTCTTTTTGTGTGTGTGTGGTTTCCTTTGCTATGCAAAAGCTTGTCAGTTTGATTAGGTCCCACTGGTTTATTTTTGCTTTTATTTCTTTTGCCTTGGGAGGTTGACCTGAGAAAACATTTGTACGGTTGATGTCAGAGAATGTTTTGCCTGTGTCCTCTTCTAAGAGTTTGATGGTGTCTTGTCTTAGTCTTTAAGCCATTTTGAGTTTATTTTTGTGTGTGGAGTGAGGGCTTGTTCTAGTTTCACTGATTTACACGTGGCTGTCCAGTTTTCCCAACACCACTTTCTGAAAAGACTGCCTTTTTCCCATTTTATATTCTTGCTTTCTTTGTTGAAGATTAATTGATTGTACGTATCTGGGTTTATTTCTGGGTTATCTATTTTGTTCCATTGGTCCATATGTCTGTTTTGATACCAGTACCATACTGTCTTGATTACTGTGGCTTTGTAATATTGCCTGAAATTTGGGAGAGGTATGCCTTCTGCTTGATTTTTGTTCCTCAGGATTGCTTTGGCAATTCTGGGTCTTTTATGATTCCATATAAATTTTTTTTTTTTTTTTTTTTTTTTTGCTTTTTAGGACAGCACCTACGGCATATGGAAATTCCCAGGCTAGAGGTCGAATCAGAGCTACAGCTTCCATCCTATGCCACAGCCACAACAATGCCAGATCTGAGCCATGTCTGTGACCTACACCACAGCTCGAGGCAACGCATGATCCTTAACCCACTACGTGAGGTCAGGGATCAAACCCACAACCTCATGGTCCCTAGTTGGATTCATTTCCACTGTGCTACAATGGGAACTCCCATATAAATTTTTGGAATGTTTGTTCTAGCTTTGTGAAAAATGTCATGGGTAATTTCGTGGGAATTGCATTGAATCTGTAGATTGCTTTGGGTTCTATGGCCATTTTCACAATATTAATTCTTCAACCCAGGAGCATGGAATATCTTTCCATTTCTTTGAATCCTTGATTAATTTCCTTGATTAATGTTTTATAGTTATCAGCATATAAGACTTTCACCTCCTTGGTCAGGTTTATTCCTAGGTATTTAATTTTTGGGGGTGAGACTTTGAAAGGTATTGTATTTTTTTATTCCTTTTCTAATATTTCATTGTTAGTATACAGAAATGCAACCAATTTCTGAATGTTAATCTTGTATCCCACTACTTTGCTGAATTCGTTGATCAGTTTTAGGAGTTTCTGTGTGGCATTCTTAGGGTTTTCTATACATAGTATCATGTCATCTGCATATAGTGACAATTTTACATCTTCTCCTCCAACTTGGAAACCTTTTATTTTTTTTGTTTGATTGCTGTGGCTACGACTTCCAATAGAATATTGTATAAAAGTGGCGAGAGTGGGCATCCTGTCTTGTTCCAGATTTTAGAGAGAAGGCTTTTAGCTTTTCTCTATTGCGTATTATATTTGTTCTGGGTTTGTCATAAAAGACTTGTATTATGTTAAAGTATGTTCCCTCTATACCCACTTTGGTAAAAGTTTTTATCATGGATGGATGTGGGCCTTTGTCAAATGCTTTTTCTGCATCTATTGAGATGACCATGTGGTTTTTGACTTTTCTTTTGTTAATGTGGTATATGACGTTGATTGATTTGCATATGTTGAACTATCCTTGTGAAACTGAAATGATTCCCACTTGGTTGTGATATATGAACTTTTTTATGTGTTGTTGGATTTGGTTGGCTAAAATTTTGTTTAGAATTTTTGCATCTATGTTCATCAAAGCTAGTGGTCTATAATTTCCTTTTTCAGTAGTATCTTTGTCTGGTTTTGGTATTAGGGTGATAATGGCTTCATAGAATGTCTTTGGGTGTGTTCCTTCTTCTTCCACATTTTGGAAAATTTTAAGGAGGATGGTATAAGTTCCTCTTTGTATGTTTGGTAGAATTCACCTGTGATGCCATCTGGTCCTGGACTTTTGTTTGTAGGGAGTGTTTTTATTACATATTCAATTTCATTTCTAGTGATGGGTCTGTTCAATTAATCTATTTCTTCTTGATTCAGTTTTGGTGGGCTGTATGTCTCTAGAAAGTTGTCCATTTCTTCTAGTTGTCAAATTTGCTGGCACATAACTGTTCGTTGTTCATTTATTTATTTATTTATTTATTTATTTATTTTGTATTTCTGCCATATCCACTGAGATTTCTTCTTTTTAATTTCTTATTTTATTTGAGTTCTCTCTCTCCTCTTCTTGGTGAGTCTGGCCAGAGGTTTGTCAATTTTGCTACCCTTTCAAAGGACCAGCTCTTGGTTTTATTGATTTTTTTGTAGTTTTTTTAATCTCTATTTTATTGATTTCCTCTCTAATCTTATGATTTCCTTCCTTCTGCTGACTTTGGATTTTGTTTATTCTTCTTTTTCTAATTCTCTTAGGCAGCAGGTTAAGTTGCTAATTTGAGATTTTTTTTCTGTTTTTCTGAGGAAGGCCTATATTGCTATGAACTTCCCTCTAAGCACTGCTTTTGTGGCATCCCATAGATAGTGAATGATACGTAAAGGGACGATGAACATAGATGAAGAGGAAGGAAAAGGGAATGAAAGAAAAGGATGGGAGTGGGTGAGGAAGAGGAAGGAAAGAAGGTAGGAAGGTGGAAAGAGGAGGGAAAAGGAAAAGAAGGGGAAGGAACGGAAAGAGCAGCTGTAGCCATATTGATGAAAAGAGCAGGAGAAGAGGTCACATTATAAGTGGCTGAGTGTTAGGAAACAAGGCCATACTTGCTTTTTATGCCTACTTGCAGTTGTAGACAATGAATAATGCTTTAGATGGCATGCATAGCAAACGGAATCACTAAATGTTTCTATTTGGTTTAAACTTTCATTTGTGTACTCATTTTTTTTTCTCAATCTTGCAATAGATGTGCTTCTCCATTTTAACTTTTCACTCTTCTTCTCTTTTATCTTAATACAGATGTATAGAATGCTGCTCATAAAACTCTTGTACCAACACAAAAAGGGAAAAATTATTTGGTTCCACCGTTTGGAAAGTCAATATAAAACACAACATATTACAATGCATTTCAATTCCTTAACAGTCACTTAGCTTCGTTAGAAATTATTGCTAGTAATATCTTTAGTGACTCCATGGTATACCAGGTAATTACTTGAATTATTAAAACTCTTCCATAGAAACATACTATGTTCTGTCTTTATCAAGGCTTACCCCTAACATATGGACATTTGAGATAGCACTATTTATATATTGTTCTATTTTCCTTGCAGCTAGTCAAGTATTACGAATGATTTATTCAATAAAAATTGACTTTTGCCAACTAAGTACAAAGCAGTTCCTTAAAAGGACAAAGAAAAATAAAAATAATTTTGGAGAACTAGTCTAATTAAGCAAAAAAATGCTTGTAGAAAATTATTGACATTTTGTAGTTCCTTAGTAAATACTGTGAAATAAACTTCTGGTATAATATAGTAAAAGTTGAAAAGATATAATGTATTCTAAGAGTCATTGGACAGCTAAGAAAGTAATAAACAGTTATAGCATCTATCTCTGAAAGGAACCAGGAATTCAGAGAGAAAGCCTGGATTTTTAATTGCTTCTGCTCTGTGGGCATTTGCCAGTGCAAAATAGGTGTCTCACAGTTAATTGAGCTGTGCTTTTGGAAGGTTTCTGGATCTACAGAGAACTAAGCCGGAAGCCAGTGTTACTAAGTAAGATGGCCCTGGTAAATTCCCTGTGGTTAGAGTTGGGATCAGAGGGAATACACTCCAGGTCTAAGGATGCATCCAAAATAAAACAACTAGTTTGAGTCATGTCCGTGGCCAAGAAAACTTCACTTCCTGAAACTGGGTGAAAGCAACAGCAGTGGTAAAAATATTCAGGTAAAACTAAGTGAATATTGACTGCATAAAACAATAATATGCTGTCTCACTGGGGATTAAACATGCATGTAATTAAAATAAATTATAAAAAGGCATGTAAGTTGAAGAAGGGTGTTCTAAGGTGCTTGCATTGCCTGGGAAAAGGGCAACTATCAATTAACTCAATTATACATATTATAATATCAGGAAAACTACTAAAATATAGTAAAGGAGGGATAAATAGAATCAATTTAGGGGAAATACAGAATAATCTTAATCCAAAAGAGGTTAAAAAAAAAAAGAGGGGGAAAAAATGTAATTGTAATGTATACATGTAAGGATAACCTGACCCCCTTGCTGTACAGTGGGAAAATAAAAAAAATATATAAAAAAATAAATTAAAAAAAAGAGAAAAAGTCTAAGACTAAGTTAGGACAACTAAAACACATGGAGCAAGATTGTAGATTTAAACCCAAATATTGAAGATATTGAATGTAAATAACCTTTATAACTTCATAGCTAAAAGACAATTGTTACCTGCCTAGAAAAAAACAAAACCCAATTTTATACTGTTTGAAAGAGATAATATGTAAAAAACATAGAAACGTTGAATGGAAAAAGACTGGAAAAATATACAAAAGGCTAGATTTCATTGGCATATATAAAACATAACAACAGAATAAAACTTACAGAAGGTAATTTTGCAGAAGGCACTTTATTTTTATTCCCACAAAGAGCACTTAACAGCAATTAACTATATACTGGCAATAAAGCATTCTTATTCAAAGGACTGAAATCACACAAGATATGTTTTCTGGCCACCACTCATGTAAGCTAGAGATCCATAGCCAAAACAAATCAAAATAAGCAAAACAACAAAACAAAATTTTAAAAAATGTCAAAAAAATCCCCAAGTATACAGAAACTAAGCAATACACTCCTAAATAATGCATGAGACCAAAAATAATTCAAAATGGAAGCAAGAAAATATTTTGAATAGTATTATAATGAAGCTACTATATATTGCACTATGGCATATAGCTAAAGCAGTGTCTGGAGACAACTTTATAGCTTCAAGTGGACATTTGAGTAAATAGAAAAGAGAGATTAAAAAAATGAGCCAATCATCCCTCTTCGATAAATGGGAAAAATAACCAAAAAATAAAACAAAAAATAAAGAGAAGGTATATAATAATAAAGATAAGAGTAGAAATTACTGAAATGACAAAAATAGATAATAAAGAAAACAAACAAAACTGAAAGATAGTTATTTACAAAGACTAATAAATTGATAAACTCTAAACGAAACTAATCAAGGAAAAAAGAAAAAGCACAAATAATCAAAAGCATTAATGAACAGTCATCATTAATGAATAGTTGTCATTAATACCATTCTGCAGAAGAAAAAGATAAGGACAGATTTTTGAACAACTTTATGCCAAACGTTTCAAAATTTACATGAAATGGACAGATTCTTTTAAAAGATACAGTGTTCCAAATTGACACAAGGAAAAAAAGCGAAAAAAAATTCTCAAGGTTTTATGTTTATTAAAGCAATCCAACTTTTTTTTTTTTGTCTTTTTAGGGCCACACCCAAAATGAGAAAATAGCTGAAAAGTCAATTTATTATCTACTCTTTTGTATCAGAGCAAGGAGTGAATAACCAATTCAGCACAACATTTTTGCAACCAGTACAGTTTGCCTTTTCAGAAATTAATTTCTCTTTGTGGTTATCTTTATGGTTCTGGAGTTTCAGCTTCTATGTTCAAGAGTGTTTTAAAGTTTGCTGGGCTTATCTCATTCACTGATAGAGTAGAAAGTGGCATGCAGGCATACTAAACTTCAGAATGATCCTCTTTGTTTTTTCACAATAATCTTTATTATACACCAGAGGTCTAACTGCTTATCTGCTCATTGTAATTAGTTTTTAATCTCTTGCACTTCACTTAATTTTATTGGTTCCCTCTCTACTTCTAAGACCATTCTTCCCTAGACTCTTGTCAACGTTATTTTCAGTGGTGTATTCATTACTCACTTCTTTGACTAGAAGTCATTAGTGCCTTCCTATCAGTACTTGACCAATTTAAGATTAACACCATTACTTGAGCTGTTATTTAGGTTACTTTGGACTAATTTATCCATTCATTAATTTATGTTAAAAGTATATATTAAGGTTTAGCTTTGCTCTAGGAACCATACTGGTTGACAATGAAGGACTGAAAATAGAACATGGGAACGCTTCTGATAATATTGTGATCTAGAGGTAGAAACAGAGGTAAATAAATAAATAGAACATATAATAAAAGTTCCTGAAGAGTACTAATGCCACAATGAACGAAGGAGTTGTCCGTTCTACAGGGATATCAGGAAGTGTTTCATAACAGAATTCATCTTTGAGCTGGGCCTCAACAGACGATAGGGAACAAATCATAGCTTCATGTGGTTATCTCTTGGACCTCATCATAATAAAAAACAGACCAAGATTTTATGACTCTCATTTGCCATATTAAATACTTTAGGTCAGCGGTAATAGGATTACATCGATAGGTTTTAATCAAAGAGGAGAGAAATATGGACAGGTTATTCATACAGGCATTGGTGAGTGGAATAGATTGGAGGAGGCCCAGACTATAGATAAGGAGATTGGTTAGCTCTAAAGGAAAATGATCAAGAAAGTCTGCAGTCTAGAATTAAGTAGAAAATGACCTTTAGCTCAGTTCTTTCTGGGGATCATTTTCTATTTGGACTTGTGTTACTTCAGTTACTACTGCAACCGCTAGGCTGGCTTCTCTGTTCTTAATTCCTTAGGCCAGACACAAAGACCTTTTCCTTTTTTCCTTCCTTTGCAACATCTGAGATTATATGAAACATTCAAAGAGTCGTTACTATATATTAAGAAAGAGTCTATCCCAAAATCAGCATTTTGAGTTCTAGTCTACCTGTCTTGGGCTTCTGAGTTCTAGTCTACCTGTCTTGGCACATCTTTATTAGTCCCAGAGGGCAAAAAAAAATTGATGACCCCTGCCCTGAACTTTTTTCTAACCTACTCTTTTCTAGGTAAGGAAATTCAGAGAAATGACACATGAAGAAAAATACAGAGCATGAGAGCATGTGTGTGGAAGAGGAAGATATAATCCTCAGTCCCTGAGGGGTTTCTATAACTGAAACAGCACTGCCACTGTCACTTGGCATTTGTGATGCTAGAAGCTCCCGAAGCCCCATGCTTCCCTGTAAGAACACTGCCCTCCCACCACAGCTGTTTCCAGAAGAAGAAATGCCCTCCATGCTACCACTCCCCATTGTTTGTATGTACAAGTGATGAATTCCTAGGACAGTGTAGTCAGTTGTGGTATCATGGAGAGATTGGAGAGAAGGATTTTTTTTGTGGGTGTCTTTTTTTGCCTTTTCTAGGGCCACTCCCGTGGCATATGGAGATTCCCGGGCTAGGGGTCAAATCAGAGCTGTAGCTGCTGGCTTTCACCACAGCCACAGCAGCACAGGATCTGAGCCTCATCTTCAACCTACACCACAGCTCATGGCAACACTGGATCCTTAACCCACTGAGCGAGGCCAGCAATCAAACCCACAACCTCATGGTTCCTAGTCGGATTCGTTAACCACTATGCCTTTCCAGGTTCTCTGCCTCAGCCACCGGAACTTTGCATTGTGCTTCTCATATGAAAGCTGCTGCGGAATTCAGGCATGAGAACGTTTCCTAGCACCCCGTTCTTTCCTTTGATGCCATTCTCTCCTCTCTCATTTCCCCCAAGTCACAACTGTTTTCTCTCTTCAGTTATTTGTCTCGTGTACCGACATCTGTATAACTATTGTTTTCCTCAGACTTCATAAAGAGGAATATTTACAATTAACTGAATATTAAGAATATTCAGGAGTTCCCGTCGTGGCGCAGTGGTTAACGAATCCGACTAGGAACCATGAGGTTGCGGGTTCAGTCCCTGCCCTTGCTCAGTGGGTTAAGGATCCAGCGTTGCCGTGAGCTGTGGTGTAGGTCGCAGACGCGGCTCGGATCCTGCGTTGCTGTGGCTCTGGCGTAGGCCAGTGGCTACAGCTCCGATTAGACCCCTAGCCTGGGAACCTCCATATGCCGCGGGAGCGGCCCAAAGAAATAGCAAAAAGACAAAAAAAAAAAAAAGAATATTCAGCCAGCATCAAGTGACTACAATTGCTTATTAATACCTTTGATGCGAGTGCTCTAACATCTAGAGGTTTTTGGAAGAACCTCTTTTTTTCTGCAATCACACTCACCCTGTTGCTGGTTCTCTAACAAAACGGGCACTGCTTCCATTCAGAGCATTTGACCTTGTTCCCTCTACCTGGAATATTCTTCCCTCCAACACCCACGTGGTTCCTTCCTTTACGATCTCCAAAATCACCTTGTTTCTGACCACTCTGCACAAAAGAGCAAAGGCCACGGCTCACCCTCCTGTCACTCTTGATCCTGCTTTGTCCTTCTGTTTTTCTCCGTAGTACTTATCACCATTTGACATTCTTTATAGTTACTTATATATCTGTTTATAATCAGGCTGCTCCACTAGAACGGAAGCTCCACAAAGGCAGGGATTTTGTTTTGTTCACAGCTGTACCTTTCCAGCACCAAGGACAGTGTCTGGTACAGCATAGATAGATATTAAGTGAATAAAAGAAGAATAGATCTGTAAAAGATAGAGGAAAGAATTTCATGTGAAGAGACTGAAGCCTAAGGAAATTAATCAACTTCATGAATATAACATGAGTAACATTAGCAGTTATTACTATTACTATCATTATTTTAGCTCCATTTTTAAGAACCTACGTTTTAACATCTATATGAACTCCAACCATCACAGCAATGCTGCAAGATAGACCTCTTGGAGAGATACATAGATGGCTCCAGGTTAGCTAATTAAAGGGTAAAGGAATAATTTTCTGACAAAACAGTGATTTGCTATATTTGGACAGAATCTGTTCTTCCTAATGATTTACCTATTGGGTTGCACTCTGTTTGCCTCTGTCCCTTTGCTTTCTTCCACCTTCTGTTTACCTACTGAAGCAGCACTGAATGTCACTTTATCCTTGCCCGTTGATTAAGTGTATTTCAATGCTTTATGAAATGGTCATGGGAGGTACTGAGAACCAACCATAAAAAATAGACAGTATATTCATTTCCTAGGGATTCTATAATGAAATACCACAAACTGAGTGAGCTAAAACAACAGAAATTTATTGCCTCATAGCCCTGAAGGATAGAAATCAAATGTGTTGAAATCAAAGGTCCAAAGGCAATGCGTTGGGAGGGCCATACTCCCTCTGAAACTGCAGGAGAGCATCCTTCCTTGTCTCTTCCTGGCTCTGACAGTGACTGTCACCCCTTGACATTCCTTAGCTTGCAACTACATCACTCCAATCTCTGTCTCTGTCATCACATTGCCTCCTCCCTATGTATCTTTATCACCATGTGGTCATCATCTTTGTAGGCAACTGTGTCCATAGCTCCTTTATCTATAAGGACACCACTCATTTGAATTAGGGCCCATCCTAACAGACCTCATCTTAATTTGATTACATGCAAAGACCCTATTTCCAAATAAGGTCATATTCACTGATACTGTGGGTTGGGACATCAACATATCTTTGGGGGAGGGGCACAATTCAGCCCATAACAGGTGTGGGGCATCAGCATAGTAGGATTGCTCATAGCGGGCTAAGTATACTATAAGTATATTGAGCTCTTTCTCTCAATTCAGAGACTTCCTTTGTCTGCATTACTTCTTGGCCACTCTTTGCTGACATTCCAGTGGTGAACTGGCCCCAGCTCACACCAGCTCATGAGAGGCACTTGTCAAATTTTCAGGAGTCAGCTCCTAAAAACAACAGTTCTTAAATACTATACAAGCTTTCTATAAACTTATAATTAAATTGAAAACAGAGACAATAAATTCTCAAAATTGTTAATGTTCTAGTTATTTTGCTACATTTGACCATTACCTCTGTTCTTTAGGTTATTTACACCTATTACATCTACGTATCAGAAACCTAAAATAATGACATTCCTGTCTCTTCCTAAATCCACATTCAGTGACATCAACTTGGTAGTTTGAAATGGGCCACAATGGGAGTATTTACACTGCAAAAAGCCATTAAAACTGCAAATCAGGGCTTCTATTTTCCATAGAAAGTCAGCTGTTAAACACTGGATCATCACTAAGCCCTTTAAGTGCCATACTGCCTTTTGGCCTCATCTTCATTTCCTCAGACTGGGTTTCCATAGCATTCAATGTAAATTAGATTCCTTCTTCCCATTGTCTTCACTCTCTTAGTTCCTTTTGTCATTCCTCACTTGTTATTACAGGTGTTGATATACTCTTGGATGAGGGGCTCCTGGAATGTAGTAAATTGATTCTAATCGAAAATTGTGTAAATAGATGAGAGGAATGCAAAGTTTTCTGTGGCATCAAAACCTAGTTGCCATGTGTCCCTGGGTATCCTTGGGTGACCTAAATGTAAGGAGCTGCATGAGATGAAGATGGGCTAACCACAGGCATTAGAATAAATACCTTCTCTGAAAGAGTAGGTCAACAGACTGGAGGTACTCTGGGAGTACTACTGAACCTAGTGTAGTGTAGGGACAGAAGAAGAGGCAGGCCTTACTGCTGGCTTCCAGGCTACAACTAAGCACCTACTTGTAGGCAGTATTACCCACAAGTTATTGTTAGGGAGCAATTCATTCCAAACCAGACTTAGTTACTAAAAACTCAGACTCATGGTAGAACAACAATAGCAGGGGTCTTGAAAGTAGAAGCACTAAGATAATATAATCAACTCTCCTTTTACGAAGTGACCTTCAGAAATTTACTTAATCTTTGCACAGTTTGGCCTCTTAAATGGGGGTAACAAGACACATCTCACAGGGTGGGAGAGTCACTGCCAAGCTTTAAGGAAGTTTTCTCTGAATTTGTAAAGTGCAACCCACTCTGAGCTGATGCACGTCCTCTGGCTAGTGGCTTGGGCAAGGAGATGGTCTTTTTTTGTAAGTAAATAAGTATCTTGTCCTTCTAGCAGTCATAGTCTGGGTAGGAGACTACTAACCCCAAATGCAGGAAGCCAACTGCACAACCATTCAGCATGGTCCTAGGGTTGAGGTAAAGATTAAATAAGATCATCTGTTAACCTGAGCTTTGTCTGAAATAGGAAGCTATCGGTCCCTCCTCCCTTCTGTCCCGCTCCTATTTCCCCCATGGCAGGTATCCAATCACATTATCCAGTCGGACTTCCTTGCCCTTGGAGATGGAAAGGTCAGCCCTTTTCCTCTACAACAGTCCCTGCTTCAGAACCTGAATTGGTTAATTGTACCCAGAGAATCTTGTAGCCTGCTCTCATGTAGTAATGAGTTATTCTTTCCCCAAAGAATAACTCCTAAAGTGTTATTTCCTTTCAGTGGTATCCTGAGTAGATGCTGAGGGAGACTAAGTTCAAGGAGCATGAAATCCTGGCCAACTTTCTGCATGTGCCAATAAACCTGGTCAGTCCCAGCTGCAGAAAACAAATGAGTAAAACTTGTTTTTTCTCGCTCCTTGAATTATGTCAGTACCTGGCAGTTGTTTATGTTTAAAAAGTCAACAGAAGGCAGGCAAGGGACCAGGGAACATGATAAGTGTTTAAAGGAAGTGATTTACTACTCAGAGATGTGTCAGTGATGTGGCATGAATTAAAAACAAGAAGTCTTCCAGGAGAAAAGATTTCTTTAGAGATGTAGTTAATTGACCTGGCTTGGGTCTCTTCTTTCCCAGAGAAGTAGTTGTCAGTGAAGTGCTTCCAGCACTGCCCTGGCTATGATTGTTATTCAAGTTCATGCTGCAAAGTCATTTTCACTTAAGAATTCTAGCATTCACCACTGAAAAATTCATAGGTTAGGCTTTTGTATTGCCACACACCTTGGAAATGATCCTCAGAATTAAGAAGCAATTACAGCCAGCAATTATTTTAAACATTTGTTTTCAGAAATGAATTTTTCCCATATTTGTCACAATTGGCTCAGGGTTCTTTTTCAATTTAATCTTTGTTAGCAGCATGAAAAACTGTTAAATGCTCCAGCATAAGCAAGCCATTACTCCATATCTGAACTCTAGAGAGCTACTGGTTGTCATGGTAATGTGACTGCACATGTGAAGTTAGCACTGGCAACCTCACATTTTCATTAAAATATCATGCACATTTGCATGAACTCCTGCCCAAAGCATTGTTACCGTGTTTGATTCTTCCCCAACCCCCATTGTCCCATAATATTGCCAAGGGATTTCATATTTCAAAGCCAAGCTTGTTAAGAGTTCACTGCATTTATTATTGCTCTGTCTCGAACGGAAGTTGAGCTGTATTCAAAGCTCAATATATATGAAGAGACAGTGGACTATATATTTATCTGTCCAGTTAATCCTGCCAGTTACTCTTCTCCTGAACCCCCCCCCCTTTTTAGTGAATGGTTTTAATTAGTTTCTTTATCTTGACTCCTCGCCATAGTAGAATGTCTTCCTTCAAATTTATCCTTCTGAACTTGTAATTTTACTCTTGAAAATGTAGGTTTCTTTTCTGTTTTCAACCTCCTAACTCCCATACCTTCCTCCCAGAACCTCCATCATGTTCCTTTTGACTTAGGGCTATATTTATTCAACCATATGATCATTTTTTTTATTCAGCTAATAAATGTTTATCACATGTTTACTATGTGATAGGCTAGGTGCTGGGTCAAAGGTACACAAGGGTAGTAATTAGCTGATAAGAGACATCAGTTTTTGCTCACTGTCTTGTTCTTGACTAAATACTCTGTGTATTTCAGAAATGACAGCTACCTTCACAAAGGTTTTTAGCACACAAATGGTTGAGTCTCATAGATGATCAAATAATGAGTTTACTTTTGGCTCCCATGTCATTATTTAAACATTCTTTTGTTGAACTAAAGTCTTGAATAAATACACCAACCATTCGAAAGTGTCAGAGCAGTGTCAATATGGTAATATACTTATTATAGTGGTTATTAAATATAATACATATTCACTCCCTCTACTTATATACACACACACATTCACATTCGCACACTACAGCTGAGACAAGACTCCTTATCAATAATTAAAATGTTTCATTTCGGAGAATGTTATAGAGCTGACTGATGGCTCATTGTACTTCTGTAAGTCCCACTGTCTATCCTGTTCCTTAGACTTGGCATGTCTTTCCCATCCCAAATTCCCATCCAACACTTGGAGAATAGCTTGTCTTTTCAAACTCTACTCAAGTATCCCTTCTTCTTTGAAGTGTTTTACAACAATAACAAGAAATAAAAGGACAACAAATAATACTAAAAGCATTTCTTTAGAACTCTGGAGGTAAATTAGCACATATACACATACATATGTGTATATGATGGATAAAGGATGTACTGGGGTGTAAAGTGTATTGTCATGGATTTATTAAAAACAAGTTTTAAATGCAGTATTATAGATTGCAGAGCATCTCACATGATACTAACACATAGGAAGAGAACAAGTTTTGCCACAAAAATCATCACAGGAGAGTTTCAAGGATGAGCTGCCTAAAGGTGTGAACTACAGCCGAGAACAAAGAGGATGCCATCAGAAAGGCAGTTATTATTTTAGAAATAATTAACCTGGAGAAAGTCAAAGGTGAGCTACAAAACGTGGCTTAGTCTGCAAACATCTATTGTTAATAATGTATACGGTGACAATGCTCTATAGTGCCAAATGGTCTTAAAAAATAAAGAAAAGCTATACCTGGGGGAAAAGAGACAGGGTAATTTCTGCAGAGAAATACAATAAACAATGAAAAGCAGCTCTATCCCTTTAAGTTTGTCCTTTAAAAGGAAGTAAACTAGTTACATTATACAGAGAGATATAGATGATATAGATAATGATACCGTTTTCTTGAAAATTAAAAATTAAAGTAAAATTAAAATTAATTGAAGACAAAAAAACAGTCATGGACAAATGAAGGTTTTATGATACTCCTTTTTTTTTTTTTAAATGCTCTCTGATAGGGAATGATACTTTGATTGAACGCCAAGGGGGCAGGTGAGTCTGGAGATAAGCTTTATGGTTTCTCAGCGGGTATCTGCAGACTATAAACACAGCAGTGGCTCCTATCTACTGTGTATCTCTGGTGCAAATACCATTCCACTCACCTTTTCATAAAAATACTGGAGCTTGGTCAAGGTTCTTAAGCTATTCAAGTTGCAGTCATGGCTGGATATTAGAACTATCTGAGAGGCTTTAAACAATAGCCATGTCTAAGTCCATCTCAAACCAATTAAACTAGAGCTCCTGAGCATGGCTTCCGAATATCTTTTGTTTGATCATTTAGTTTTTAAGCTGCTCAGGTCACTCTAATGTGCGGCCGAATTTGACAGCCATCATCCTACACAGTGCTTTTTCACTTTTCACATGCACGTGAACCACCTGCAGATGACGTCAAAATACAGACCCTGATTTAGTAGTTCTGGAGCGGACCTGAGCTTGTGCACCTCTAAGGAGCACGCAAGAAACGTAAGACACTGTCGGTCCAGGAACCACACTTTGAACAGCAAAGCCCTAGAACATTTAACACTAAGCCCATCTCACTAGGTAATTGTCCCCTGAATATGTACTTCTCTACTCAAGTCCCAAGCGGGTAGAGAAGATCTTATATTCTTCGAGCATGCCCTGGTTTTAGATACTGAAAAATAAACACTGGAAGATAAGGAGCAGCTTGCCACGTCACAAAACAGACCTAATCTCACCGCTCCCTCTTGTCTTGGCTCCTCCAAATAACTAAGATCCATTAACTAAATTAACAGGATGTACTGCCTCCCCCACGGCTTTATGAAATCACATAGGGCATGAGGAATGCTTTGCGTGTGTTCTGCAGAGAACAGATCTAGTAAAAATAGTTCTAGATTAGGATATGGGAAACTGGATTCTAGCTTCAGCTGTGCAGTGTGATCTTAATGAAGCATTTGGTTTTTCTAGGTTTCTAATATTTTCCAAATTTCTCATTATGACTTCTCTGAGGGGCATCAGACCCATTGAGCAGACTGAAGGAGACCTTTAGAGGAGGTGAATCCATGAAGATGAGTAAGAATTAGCCAGAGAGGGAAGCAAGAGGACCGAATGAAAGAACACATGCAAAGGTAAAGAGACAGGAGAAAGCATCACAAGTTCTGCAAAGAGTTTGGTTTAGTTGGACGGTAGGGGGCGTCTAAGAAGGGGATGAGACCTGAGGCTGCAGAGAGTAGGACCAGCTCATTAAATGAGAACAATTTTGCGTTGCCCTGGGACCCAGGGCACGTGAAAGTCTGTGTGCGCCTTTTAAGAAGGGGGTCTCCGTTTTCCCCACTCCCGTGGAGCTCCTGCGCATAAGCCCCCCTGGCCTTCAATGCCAGATGCTCCAGGGGCTCCTTCTCCCAGTGCCAGAGCCCCACACGTGCGGGTTTGATGTGGAGCTCAGAACTCTCACTCCCGTAGGTGAGTCTCTGTGAACCAGCTGGTTTCCAGACTGTGGGGCGTCCCACCCGGGAGGTATAGGGTTGTTTATATCGCGACATCGCCCCTCCTACCTCTTGATGTGGCCTCCTCTTTGTCTTCTGGAGTAGGGTACCTTTTTTAAGGTTTCCGGTCCTTTGGGTAGCGATTGCTCAGCCTGTAGTTGTGCATGTTGCTGTTTTAAAGAGCGAAGTTGAGCTCCAGTCCTTCGCTTCCGCCATCTTAGTCCCGTCTCAAAGAAAGTTGTCAAATCCTGATAGTTGAATATGTTTTTTCCAATCCCAACAGGACGTTATCGCAAGCCTTTTGTTCTTGGTGTTTGGTCTGGTGTCACGCCCCTCTGGGGGGCCGCATGCAGGGGCCTCGCTCCCCGCCTTTGAGGCCTGCGTCCCTCATGGGAAGCAGCTGTGTGGCCCCCTCCGCGGGCTGGGCGGCCCTGTGCAGAGGCGCTGCGCGTGGCCGCGCTCAATTCAAGGTCCGGGCTCCGGCCCGGGCCTCGGCGGCGGCGCCTCCGCGGGGCTCCGGCCACGCGGGCCTGGCGGCGGGGGTGGCAACCACGCGGGCGGGAGCTCGGGCGGCGGGGCCCGCTCGACGCCTGCGCCCTGGGCTCAAGTCCCGGCGCGGGCGAGTGGCGGCGGCGCAGCCTAAAGGACCACGGTTTTGAACAGCCATTACACACGTACTGTGTCAGATACTTTATATACATTATTTTATTTAATCCTCATACAACGTCCACAAGAGGCAGGTAGTGAAAACAGTTTATGACATTTTGGCTTAGAAACCCTACAAAACGAAAAAAACATTGTATAACTTGACTCAGGTCTGTAGCTTGTCCATGGTCGAGTTGGGTCTGTCTCTCTCTTGAGTCCATGCTCACATACACGCCATCAGCTTGAACGGAGCGTCAAGACAGGTTGCAAACACAGGAAAAAAAGGTACCTTTTTTAACTTCTGAAAGAATCCCAGTAGTGTGTAAAATAGATTAAGGAGGGCAAATATTGAGACATGGAGATTGGTTAGGGGTCCTCCTCTGAGTTACTGTAATCTCATGGGTGTATCAATATCATTTGAGAGCTAAGAATGTGTCTTATTTTTCTTTTTTAATTTAAATTTTTTAATTTTTTTTATTAAAGCGTAGTTGATTTACAATGTTGTACCAATTTCTGCTATACAGCAAAGTGACTCTGTTATACACACACACACACACACACACACACATTCTTAAAAAAATTGTTTTCTAGGGCTGCACCTGCTGCATATGGAAGTTCCCAGGCTAGGGGTCCAATCAGAGCTGCAGCTACCGACCTACACCTCATCTCACAGCAAGGCCAGATCCATAACCCACTGAGTGAGGCCAGGGATCAAACCCGAGTCCTCATGGATACTAATCAGCTTCATTACTGCTGAGCCATAATGAGACCTCCTAAAATATTTAAAAAATTTTTTATTTTGTCTTATTTTTCTTTTGATTGGCAGTGCTTAATACAGTGCCTGGACTATGGTAGGTATTTATTGAGGAAATAAGTGATGACTATTATAATTATGTAAAAGAGAAATTATAGCAGTGACAGTGGGATTAGAAAGGGAATGGATTTAAGAGCTAGTTCAATAATTTGATGTTACTTTTATGGCAAAAAAATGTTTGAAATTCAAAGGGCTTTTCTAATACTTTTAATTTAAAGGACAAACTCTAATGAAGCATTTATCACATACTACTGGAAGACCAAAAAAAGTAAAGCAGTACCTGAGCTTCTGGATACTCCTTAAATGATTCCAGGCAGGCAGCCTTGACCCCAAGATCAGGCAGATGAGGTGCAGATAGGGAATGTGGTGTGAAGCTCTGATTATCAAGTAGAAGCCTGGTTCAAAGTCTCTTTTTTTGCAGGAATAGATATATGGCATTGGTTATATCAGAGCCTATGATTTCTCATATGATATTGGAGTAACATTGCAGGGAAGAAATGACATAATAATGATAATGGTCCTTTCAAACCAGTATTTTTGCTATCTAAATCCAAGTATTGATTAGATTGTTTCTACTGCAAGACCTCTAATGCTTCAACAATATTTATAATGGAGTTTTAACATGAAGTCTGGTGACTCCTGCCATTTGTACATTTCCCTATTGTGACAATATTAGTACTGCTATTGGAGGTTATTAAAACTGAATATAGGGGGTTCCTGTTGTGGCGCAGCGGAAAGGAATCTGACTAGTATCCAAGAGGATGCGGGTTCGATCCTTGGCCTCCAATGATGGGTCGAGGATCCAGTGTTGCTGTGGCTGTGGTGTAGGCCAGAAGCTGTTGCTCCGATTTGACCCCTAGCCTGGGACTTCCACATGCCACAGGTGAAGCCCTAAAACAGCAAAACAAAAACAAAAACAAAAAACAAAAAAACAAACCTGAATATAGGTCAATTACAAAAGTTACCAGAACATTTTTTAAACATTCCGTGTATTTAAACATTTCTATAATGACTACATATTTTTATAATGTGCAGGGAGCCAAAATTGTTATTTTTGAAGTCTCTGAAATTGTATTTGCCAATGCATTTTATTTAGGAGTCACAGCAGAGACGTTCATAAATGTAAAACAGTAAAGGCTGTTTTTAGTACTTCAGTAGGTAGATCGCCAAATCTAGATTCTGGATACAATTTTCCAAAGGTTTCTCCTGGACAGAAAAAACCCTTATTTCCACAGTGGTTGTCCAAGCAGGTACATATACACAGAACTAAACATATAGTATCTGAAATGAAGACTTTTTGTTAAAAAAAAATAATTTGGAACAGCATTTGTTTTGCAATAGCTGTCATGTTAGGTACAGACAGAAACAGGACACAGATGTAAGTTATTCTGGTTTTCTTCTATCCCACTTACAGATCATGACAGCAAGACCCCAAATCTAAATGTAAAAGCTTATGAGACTTACTAAATAAATACATTTGGCCCAGCTGATGCTGCTACCAATCTCTGGGTGTTTCAGTAAAATCAGTAATTGGGTAGGGTCATAGGACGTATATACTTTTTTTTTTGTACAAATTTCAAAGCATCATAAAATTATTTGCTTTAAAGGCATTTAAGGGCAATGAAATAAGTTAGACATGACTACAAATTCAGGTTCTAAATCATTCTAGCTGGGGGAGTTCCCGTCGTGGCGCAGTGGTTAACGAATCCGACTAGGAACCATGAGGTTGCGGGTTCGGTCCCTGGCCTTGCTCAGTGGGTTAACGATCCGGCGTTGCCGTGAGCTGTGGTGTAGGTTGCAGACACGGCTCGGATCCTGCGTTGCTGTGGCTCTGGCGTAGGCCGGAGTCTACAGCTCCGATTAGACCCCTAGCCTGGGAACCTCCATATGCCGCGGGAGCGGCCCAAGAAATAGCAACAACAACAACAACAAAAGACAAAAAGACAAAAAAAAAATAAAATTAAATAAATAAATCATTCTAGCTGGATGACCTAAGGCAAATTCCTGAGCGACTCTCAGCCCCATATTGTCTTCACTACAAAATCGGGGTAGTTATACAGACCTAAAAGCATTTTGCAAAGATTAAGAAAGACTGTAAGTAAGGAATAATTTTTTTCTACAACTTCTTAGGTGTTCAGCATAATGGTTCTTCAGTGCAGGAACCCAGACAGTTGGCCATCCAGTGTCCATTTGAATATTGTGAATATACTACCATGCAAAGCTACCTCTTCCATTTTTAAATGCTCTCTTGATGACTTCTGCTTGGTCATTTTGTTAAAGTCTGCCAACCCTCTGACCCACCTAACAGTTTTTTTGTTCCACATTTGCCTGATTTTGTATTTAAGAAGCTGTTTTGACACTACTCTGGAGAAGGAAAAAGCTAAAAGGGGTTACTGCTTCCCCTCGTAGCGTTTATAGTCTAGGCGAGAAGGACAGGCAATAAATAAACACCTAAGACGGGAGGAGGATGCAATCCAAGCAAGGGGGCTGGTAATAAGCTCTCCAAGAAAAGAAAAGTTTAGCAGAGACATAAAGGAGGAAGGAAATAATTTAAGCACGATAGAGCCTTAGCAAATATTTGTTGAAATGCATGGAGATACATTTAAGCAAATCATTCTAGGCCTGGGCCTGAAAGTTTAGAAACATAGTCCTAATATTATGAAAGAGTGTGCAGCATTCGAACTATGGCACTGGGAGTTCCCGTCGTGGCGCAGTGGTTAACGAATCCGCAGTGGTTAGGAACCATGAGGTTGCGGGTTCGGTCCCTGGCCTTGCTCAGTGGGTTAACGATCCGGCGTTGCCGTGAGCTGTGGTGTAGGTTGCAGACACGGCTTGGATCCCACCGTTGCTGTGGCTCTGGCGTAGGCCGGGGGCTACAGCTCCGATTCGACCCCTAGCCTGGGAACCTCCATATGCCGCGGGAGCAGCCCAAGAAAATAGCAAAAAGATGAAAAAAAAAATATATGGCACTTATGATTTCTTTTTTGTTTTCAAAATAACACATCTATAAATGTATAAATGAAAGCACAAAAATACATAAAATGAAAAGGAATAGTTTTCCCTTCCCCTTTCCTCTCCAGCCTCACTCTCTGGAGCCAGTTACTTTTTTTTTTTTTTCTTTTTTCTTTTTACGGTCACACCTGTGGTATATGGAAGTTCCCAGGCTTCCATAGGGGTTGAATCAGAGCTGTAGCCACAGGTCTACACCACAGCCACAGCAGCGCAGGATTTGAGCTGCATCTGCGATCCACACCACAGTTCATGGCAACACTGGATCCTTAACCCACTGAGTGAGGCCAGGGATCAAACCCAAATTCTCACGGGTTCATTTCTGCTGAACCACCATGGGAACTCCTCTGGAGGCAATTACTTTTAAGCACTTCTAATTTTATTTCTATTAGTGGTCATCTCTATTATTATTATTACCAAAATGTTTATAATTCTATTGTTAGATCTATCAATTCAGATAGTATCTATTTACTTTGCACCATGCAAATTGAGGTGTTAACTGACTTATGCTGCCATTTTATATTTAGCAGATTTTGTTTGTTTCTTTGTTGTTTTGGCCATGCCTGCGGCGCATAGAAGTTCCCAGGCCAGGGGTCAAACCGTTCCACAGTAGTGACCCAAGTTGCTGCAGTGATAACACCGGATCCTCAACCTGCTACGCCACAGGAGAACTCCTATTTTGACAGTTGTTAATAATTGTATTACTATCATCATTCCCCAATTACTTAAGTAAATTTTAAAAACATACTAAATCCTATCTTTTTCAGTGTCTTTTTCCAGATTTATTGAGGTAAATTAACAAAAAAATGTGTATATTTACCATGTTCAGTTTGATGTTTGATGTTCATTATAAAATACACATCACAATCAAGCTAATAAACATAACTATCGCCTCTCATAGATATTATTTTCTTACCTTTTCCTTCTTTTTTTATGATGAGAATACTTAAGATCTACCTTCTTAGCAAATTTCAAGTACGCCATGTATTCACATTGCTCTACAACAGATCGTCACAACTTCATCTCTTTCACCCTCTAAGATAATAAGCCATGGGGATGTAATATACAGAAAAAAGAATATGGGCCATAATATAATAACTATGTATGGGGACAAGTGTTTACTAGACTCATGGTAACCACTTCATAATGTATCCAGATGTCAAATCACTATACAGCACACCTGAAACTGACATAACATTGTACATAAACTGTAGTTCAATAAAAAACAACTCACTTATAGTAAACCGGAGGAGCAAAAAGGAAATATGCCTTTTTTAGTACCATTTTTTATATAGAATATATGTAAGGGTGATTATAAGTATAGTATAATAATATAATTTATGGGATATTTTTCCCTGAAAATATAAGTACGTTTTTTAAAATAAGACATCTTATTACATATTTTGATCCCCAATATGAAAAAATCAAATAGTATATTCAGTAGGTCATAATGTTTGCATAACATCATTTGAGAACATTGTAAAAATAAAGCAACTCCCAGTTTTGACTAAGGACGTTGGCTGACATTTTACTTCCAACATGTTACATTCTGTCTTTATATTTTTAAACAATGGCAAAAATTCAGAAATTGAAGGGCCAAGCTGCTCTTGTTGGCTCTGGATATGCCTTGCTTTTTTGGGTTTCAGTTAAATATTTGACACCAGTTCAGCTTACTTTCAGATTGTTAATTTCAGAAGTAGACATAACCCCATTTATGTAGTTTAGATGTACATCTTCAAGTGCTCCAAAAACCATGTCATTGTTGACAAAATGAAGATTTGCACAACACACCCTTCTCACTGGTGATGGTGAGGGTATGGAAGACACAGCAAGGTTTTAGGTCAGACAGCCTGGATCTCAGTTGCTGCCTAAAAGCCCTTTAATCTTAAAGCAGTTGGTTTAAATTCTCCGGGTCCGATTTCCTTGAGTGAAACATGGGTATGGTAATACCCATTGTATACTAGCTCTAGGAACTAACAAATCATAATCATAGTCTTCGTCATGATGAAAATCATAATGAAGAGGAGGAGAAAATCAGTAGCTGTAAAAGAAGGAGGGATTGCAGCCGTAATGGTGCTAATAGAGCTCGAAGTAATGTGAATCATATTTACCGTAACATTTGTTGCTTCTGATGTACGAGGTATGATTTAAAATGTTAGAACGTCTATATGGATTTAATCCTTGCAGCAATCCTACAACCTTAGATCTTTAGGTGGCTGTGGTGGGAGTGGGAAAAGGAGACAAAGAAGAAAGACTGTGTATTATTATGAAACTGCAGAGGTAGAGAAGGGACCAAATCAAGAACCTGCTGAGAGAGAGTTCCTGCTGTGGTGCAGTGAGTTAGTGATCTGACTTGTCTCCAGCGAGGCACAGGTTCGATCCCCAGCCCAGTGCAGTGGGTAAAGGATCCAGCATAGCTGCAGCTATGGAAGAGACCATAGCTCTGGATCCCTTCCCCCAGGAACTTTCATATATTGCAGGGGGCAGCTGAAAAAGGAAAAAAAAAAAAAAAAAAAAGAACCTATTGGGTTTTACTGAGTGCGTGGCAGGATGTTGTTCAAGGTGATTAAACAGAGAATACTGTGATTAGACAGATAACCCCTGAGCTCCTTGAGTGCAGGGCTTAGTCAAGTTTTGCAGATAATAAAAGTTCAGGTCTGAACTAAAAGACAGTGAAGTGTTTCTTTTCACTCAGTACTTTCATCTTTTATTTTTTTAATCTTTTTTTTTTTGCTTTTTAGGGTTGCACCCATGGCATATGGAGGTTCCCAGGCTAGGGGTTAAATCAGAGATACAGCTGCAGGCCTACACCACAGCCACAGCCACAGCAACCACGTCTGCAAACTACACCACAGCTCACGGCAATACCAGATCCATAAGCCACTGAGCGAGGCCAGAGATCTAACCCACAACCTCATGGTTCCTAGTCAGATTCGTTTCCACCGCGCCACAATGGGAACTCCAATACTTTCATTTTTGAAAATTAATCATCCTCCATGGCTGGAATAAATATGCTTTTCTTTTTTCTATTGCTTTTTCAATGTTTTCTTAAGGGAAAATTCACCTGTAATATATTATATATTATGATATAGTGTGGCTATAATTATTTCATATGGCTGCTATCTACTTTCCAAAAAATTATTTATCATATTAATTTAGATTCTCTGTAAATATTATACTATTTAGTTAAAGTTGTTTAAATTCTGTCTTACCCACCTCTTTCTCTTCAGATATTATTAGCACAGTACCTCCTCCTGGGGTGTGTGTGTGTGTGTGTGTGTGTGTGTGTGTGTGTGTGTGTGAGAGAGAGAGAGAGAGAAGAGGGAAAGGAGGAAAAGCTGATCATCATAATAAATTACCTTAATGTTCTGATGAAGATTTGTGCTATAGCACCTGGTGGTTCCTAGTTATCCAGATCCTTTTTGAGGGAGGTCAAAAACATCGCTTTTCCCTCCTTAGTGGATAAACTAATGCCTTGGGTAGCACTAAAAAACCGTAAGAACCTCCTTGGAGAATCACTTATGTATCTCTTGACTCAAGCATTTAGGAGATAAGCAGTTGAAGAGCAAATAGTTCAATAACTAAAAGCTCAAAGGGCATAGGATAATTAGTTACAATAAAATTTAAGAATACTAACTATGATTATCATTCTGTTTCTAACATCTGTATTCATTTTTAAAAATGGCTCAAAAACAGTAGAAAAAGACTAACATTTCTTATTGTAGGGGGCTGCGATAGAATCATTCTTGTATTTACTTCTTTTTCCCCCTGCAATGTGTTTATATTTCTTTGCTAAAGAAAAATATAACTAAAGAAAATTTTTTTAAAAAATTTCTGGGACTGCAAGATCAAATCCTTGTAAAGAAGGTCTATTTACATCACTTTTCAGTTTTCTAAAATTAGACTCCAAATTCAATGCATTCAAGTTGGGAAAGAGTTAAAATACAAGATTATACTCAGCGACCTTGCTCTTAGAATGAACAGTTATCGGCAACTCTTATGCACAAGCAGGTGTAAGGCAAACAGCTCTATATACAAAGTACACTGGAGCTGAACGGGTAAAACCAAAAGGGGCAGAAGCATACTCTAAAGAAAATCAGTAAGGACAGCAAAACTTGCCAAAGCACCATGTCCCAAATATTCATCCAGCTCAGGGACATTTCCAGGCAAGATTCCTGGGCACCCAACCTAATCAGCAAAAATATTCAAAGAGCAGAATCTGGAAGAACTCTAAAACTATTCCAAGCTCGTTTCCTTTTTAAACAAGACTTTTAACTAACTCACAGAATCAGATCTATCCCTAGGGAGAAAGCTCTGGAAAGAGCCGTTCAGAGAAACCTAAACTAAGCCCTATGGCATGGGAAACAGGACAGAACCCGGTTCAAAGGAATATTTGACTGTTATGAGAATGAACCGCCGCAATGATAAGTGTGTGCGATGTGGAGATGGGGGATGTTTGTTGAAAAGGAGAGGCGGTGGAGAGGAAGATGGGAGAGTAAAGAGAAAAAAATCGAGACCGTGGAAGGTGACAGTACGATAAAGAGGAATTGGGAAACACCACATCAGGAAAAGAAAGTCTCTGGTTATGCCCAGAACAAAAGCCATTCTTCAGAATGGTTAGGAGTCTTCCTGTCTAGTCTACTCACAGAGCAACTGTCACTTAAGAGTGAGCTCAACCAAGCCGTGTTTGGAGAATTCAGAAAAAGATACAAACAGAAGTTGAGACTTGGCATACGTGAGAAAGTGGAATTAAATCCGTCCTCTTTGGAATAGGGACTTTGTTCTATTTGTCCTCTCAACATTGTTGGGCAGCTGGAGACAAGACAGACACTGTGAGATGAGTCAGGGGATACACGCAGACGTCACTACGGGGGGCCTGGGTTGGGCAAGGGTGTAGAGAGTGGTAAGAAAAAGCAACCTGGAATGGGTCAAAAGGAAACAGTCAGCACAAGCTGTCTAGAATTAACAGCCTTTACAGCAAACAATAGTCAGGAATCTGGGCAGGAAAGAGCTTCCTGAGTCTGTGCAGGTATCTGTAACCTGGGGGCTTGTGTTCAGAGATGGGACTCTGGTTCTTGGGCGTTACATTAGTCGATAGAATTCACGTTAGTTCTTATAACAAAGAACGCCCAAATCTTAACCGCTCAATAGAATACAATTTTATTTCTCACTCACAGGGGGTTGGAAAGAGATCTAACAGCTCTCCCTGAACAGCTTTTTCTCCAAATAGTGACTCAGGGAACTGGGGTGCCAGGTAATTTTTTTCTGACCCTTCAGTCTGAGTGAGATATTCTTATGTTGTGCCACCGTCGCACGAGGGCCTTCCTTTTATTGTGTTGATGAAAAATTGATCAGTCGATCTAAGAAAGAATTGGAAAAGTTTATTTGAGCCAAATTTGAGGATTATATCCTAGGAAGAGCATCTCAGAAAGCTCTGAGAACTCTTCTGCCCCTTAGAAGTTGAGACAGTTTACATAAGTTTTTCTTTAGACAGAGGGCTATAATCAAATGAAGTATTATTGACAGTTTACATAATCCAGATCTAAGCATCATCCTCGTGGGTCATGAAACCTCTTGACAGATCAAGAAGGAAGGTTATCTTTAAGAAGTTGTCTTGTGGGTTTTTTTTTTTTTTTTTGGTCTTTTTAGGGCTGCACTCAAGGCATATGGAAGTTCCCAGGCTAGAGGTCGAATCAGAGCTGTAGCTGCTGGCCTATGCCACAGTCACAGCCTCGTGGGATCCAAGCTCTGTCTGCGACCTACCCTACAGCTCCCAGCAATGCTGGATCTTTAACCCACTGAGAAAGGCCAGGGATCGAACCAGCAACCTCATGGTTCCTAGTCAGTTTTGTTTCGGCTGCACCAAGACAGGAACTCCAAGGAGCTGTCTTGTTGATTCTAGGAGAATGTTACTCTGTGGTTGAGCAGATCCTCCTGCCAGTGGGAGAGGTTTGGTCGATGCCTAATGCAGATACGCAAGGCACAGTAGGGGAGAAGGGAGGCCAGAGGGTAAAGAAAAATTTTTATGTTTAATTTTTTTCTTTCCTTGTCATAAAATATGAATTTTATTTCACAATTGTTACAGCTAGCCTGCACTGTTGTATTGCTGTGATCTTTCTCCCACTAGACTGTGAACCCTTCAAGGCAGCAACTTTCTTTAGTGTGTGTTTCAGGTAGTCAGATATTTGAGGGAGGGAAAAGAAAGGAAGGAAGAAAAAAGAAGCTTAGGAAAACTGTTTCAAAGGAAGATTACATAGAAATTATATAGAAAATCAAATTAAGGAACTCATGTAGATGGCAATGACACTAGCAGTAGGATAGTAAGGTTGGAACTGTGGCAAGTGATAAAAAAATACCATTTACTGAGTGCCTGCTATTTGTCAGATACCATTAAGCCCTTTAAATATTGTTTCTAATCCATAAAACCATAATTTGAGATACATTGTTTTATCTCCATGTTTTTAAAATCTAAAGTTTAGTGAGATGAAGTGATTTTACCCAAATTACTTAGACAGCTGGCACCTGGGATCCAAAGTCAGGTCTGTTTTACACAAAGTTTGTGTGTCTTACTGCTGATTCATTTGATTTACTTGTCTGGGGATTTTTAAATCAGTGTTGCCTGGAAAGAGGTTTGGTCTCAGTACATGGGTGAGGTCCAGTGTGCGGCCTTAGGGGTCTCAGAGAAATGCAGAGTTAGAGATTTACCCAGATCTTTGCAAGGAAAGACTTATGCCCCTAGGGGCAACTTGATCTTTGAGGTCAGTGAAATTTTTGCCTGTTTATCCTCTTGATGAAATCAACTCTGGCATATTTGGTGTTAGAACTCTTGGATTGCAACAAAGAAAGGCAGCTGGAGCTAACTTAAGCAAAACAGGACAACAGATTATGGTGGAATGAAGGAATGTCATGGAACCCAACGAGAAGAGTACAGCTGCACCACAGGAAGCACTGGGATTGGGTTTCGGAAAAAGAAATTATTGAGAGCCCAGGCACAAATCTCTCTTACTTCTACTTTTCTCTGTACATGGGTTTCTCCTTTTTCTGTACAGTTCGGCATTCTCTGCTTCCCAGTCTACAAAGCTGCACATGTTGCACTTAATTTTACTTCTTTGTTATTAATTTCAAAAAGCCAGCGAAGCGACCCTGGTTAGCTCATCTTGTCTCAGGTGTCTATGAACCAACAAACTCTGGCCTAGAAGGAGAGATGTGATATACATGAAGTAAGGACATGAATTGTAATCTAAAGGGAATAGTCTTCTAGAAGAACCAGTATAGATTAAAAAAGAGTGTATATGTTGTAGGGGAAGTGAGGGGTCTTTGCATGCTGGACAGACATTCTGAAGGGTCTGCCACATTGACCATGCCTCTAGCCTCTCGCTGAAAAGAACATAGGATTTGCAGCCAAACAGATCTAAATCCTAATATTGTCTCAGCACCTTATGTAACTTTGCATTGATTATTTCAGCTCTATTTAAAATAAACACATTTTTTATTTATAATATTGGATTTATAACTCTTGTATAATTACTGCGATGCTTGACAATAGAAAATATAAAATAACCAGTATACTGTGGGTGCTAAAAACTGATTATTTACAGAGTTCCAGCCGTGGCACAGTAGGTTAGTCCAACTGTAGTCATTGCAGAGGTGAGTTCAATCCCCCGTCCAGAGCAGTGGGTTTAGGGATCCAGTGCTGCTGCAGCTGTGGTGTAGATCGTAGCTGCAGCTCATACTCAGTCCCTGGCCCTGAAACATCCATATGCTGCTGGTGCCGCCATGAAAAATTGAATCAAAACCAAAAAACTGATATTTGCCATTATTAGTTCTCCATTTTTTTTTCTTTTATGTGTTCTATATATATGAAAGTGAACTCCATCTTCCCCCAAAGATATTGGTTTCATAACAACTTCAAAATCCTAGGGAATGGAGACTTTGCACTATAAATATTATCCCCACAGGTTTCTTTATCTCATCCAATCTGTACATCTTGACCAGTTTGGAAAACAACTCTGATTTATTTTCCAACGTTGGATATATTTACCAGTGAAAGTTTCCCAGTATGTCACCGAAAAAAAATGAAAGCATTAGACTGTCTGGAGACAGGATTTTAGCATTTGTATATTCCCTCTGGTCACAGTTTATCTTTTATAAAGTGATTGGTGGTTGATAATTTGTTTTCATTCTGATAGCTTCTTTAAGAATCTAGAGTTTCTAAACATCTCAGGAGATAGTCTGGAATTAACATAAAATAAAGTATCCAAATACCATATCTGAGTTTTAACAAATAACCCTTAGCTTCAGTATGGTCTAGTATCTCTTCCCAGGTAATTTACCTGATTAAAATGTTTTCTAATATTATTGTTTATTTGCTATGTTGAAGATATATGTATTCATGGTGCTTTTCCCTGATTTCCCCAATGTATTTGGGGGGGGGGGCGCATCTCTTGTACTCACACTTGAGTTTCCATGAGCTTGATTATGATTATAAATTGAATACATCTCTACTTTCTTGTTTCTGCCTTAAAGCCAGCTTTATCACAAAGTCATTTAAAAAAAACAACTACTTCCAAAAACCTTTGAAAAAGAATGTACATCTTTCTGAGTCTTGGTTTTTTGTTTTTTGTTTTTTTAACTTATAATATAGATTGAATTCAATGGATGATGTTGAAATAAATGATATAAGTAAAATATTTATTTATACTTAATAGCTCATCAGTCCTGGTCCATTTCTTTCCCCTTAAGTTCTTTTGAATAATTACATCTCTTGCCTTTAATAAGTCAAATGAAAAGCATCCTCACTAATACCATTGAGGAAAAAAGCACTAAGAGCCTGAACCTACTTGACCTCTAGAGTTACTAGGAATTAAATGGTGCTCTGCTTCGTGTTTAAGGTTAACAAATTTTCAGAAATATTTTTTGTTTTATTGACTTTGAAGTAGAATTTATGAAGGAAAACAGTGTCAATTTAAAGTATACAATCAGATACATTTGGGGAAGGCTTATACATCCATAAACCACCATGGGTATCAAGTGCAAAATATTTGCCTCACCTCCAAAATTTTCTCAGCCCCTTTCCAGCCCGTCCTCCTTCCGCTTTTGGTTTCAGACATCTGGGAACAATCTGTTTTGTTATCACCATGGATGAACTTGTGTCTTCTGAATTTTTATGTTAATGAAATCACACTATAGATACTCATTTGTGTCTACTTTCTTTTGTCCAATGCAATGATTTTGAGATTTATTCATGGAGAAGGATGCTCAAATAATGAAAAGTTCAATAACAGAACCGAATTAGCTATCTTCTACACAAACAAAAAAATCGTCATTTAGAGGGTATCGTTTAACTCATCTGTTTTGGTGCCATCCTTTTTCCCCTCAGACTACTTTGCCTTTTTTTTTTGCTTTTTAGGGCTGAATCTGCAGCATCTGGAAGTTCACAGGCCTACACCACAGCCACAGAAAAGCCAGATCTGAGTCATGTCTGGGACCTGCACCACAGCTCACGGCAACCCCAGATCCTTCACCCACTGAGAGAGGCCAGGGATTGAACCTGCATCCTCATGGATACCAGTCAGATTGGTTTCTGCTGAGCCGCAATGGGAACTTCCCCCTTTGCCTTTTCATTTTCTCATTTATGTCTCTTCTCTCCACTCTGGGTTGTCTTTTGTCCTTCCTTGTGTTTATCAATATGCCTGCCACTTGAGACTCTTCTATTTTCTCAAATATTGGATCTAATCTATTTTTTTCTGGCTAATCTGCACACATAATTTAGTTAGGCTCATTATAAGTGATGCTAATATAAAGAAACTCTGAACGAGGCTTTCTTGCTTACCCAAAAGCAAAAGTTCCAAGGATACCTAGTTTAATTTCTTGAAGGACTTTGTTTTTGGTTTTGGGTTTTTTTTTCTGACTTTTTGGATAATTGTGCTTGTTGAGAAGTATCCTGTGATAAACTGTGGATAAACTATTACAGATTGAGTTTGCTTTCCTTAATAGATATTACTGTAACGTTCAAGAAAATTAGAAGTTTACTTTTACCTTGTGGAAAACCTTTTCGGACTCCTTCTATCAGTTTCTTAAGTATTTGTAATGGTTCTCAGTCAAAAGTTCTACAAATTTACATATCTTTTTTTTTTAGTTTTTTTTTTTTTTGTCTTTTGTCTTTTTGTCTTTTGTTGTTGTTGTTGCTATTTCTTGGGCCGCTCCCGCGGCATATGGAGGTTCCCAGGCTAGGGGTTGAATCGGAGCTGTAGCCACCGGCCTACGCCAGAGCCACAGCAATGCAGGATCCGAACCGTGTCTGCAACCTACACCACAGCTCAGGGCAACGCTGGATCATTAACCTATTGAGCAAGGGCAGGGACCGAACCCGCAACCTCATGGTTCCTAGTTGGATTCGTTAACCACTGCGCCATGACGGGAACTCCCTTTTTTTAGTATTTTTCAAACACTTTTATCTCCCATATTTTATTTATAAAATTCAAACCATTCATTTCCTTCCGGAACGTGTGTTTGTGTTTGCTGATGGGGTGAAGGATATATGTTTTGGCATATAACTCCTAAATATTTTGTTCTGGCAGGGTTGTGTAATGAAATGTTATCAAATGTTAGGCTTTTGGGGGAATCTTTGGTATGTTTCTTTTTAAATCAGTAAATAGTTATCAAGCACTGACACGCCAGTATTAATTTTCACATGTAGCAAGGTTTTTACTAATCCCCCCTCAAATCCTCAAGGCAATAACTGTAACATTTAAGTGTATAATATAAGCCTAATAAGCTTATTTGTCTACCCAGAGTCACCCTTGTATTAGAGAGATAGCCCTTCCTCTCAACTCTTCCCACTTCTTCTTTTTTTTTTTTTCCCTGCCTTTTGAGGCCGCAACCACGGCCTATGGATGCTGCCAGGCTAGGGGTCAAATCTGAGCTGCAGCTGCCAGCCACAGCCACAGCCACAGCAAGGAGGGATCCGAGTCTCCTCTGCCACCTACACCACAGCTCATGGCAATTCCGGATCCCTGACCGCTGAGAGAGGCCAGGGATCAAACCTGCATCGTCATGGATACTAGTCAGGTTCTTAACTGCTGAGCCATGAGGGGAACTCCAATGACTAATGAATTTCTTAATAAAAACAATCATACTGCAAACTCCACAGCCAAGTTTGAATAGCACTGATATGAATCATTATATTAATGGTTATTTTTTTTAGGAAATTACATTTTTTAAAAATTTTATTGGAGTATATTTTACTTACAATGTGTATTCATTTCAGGTGTACAGCCAAGTGATTCAATTATATATGTACAAATATCCATTCTTTATTCCCATATAGGTTATTACAGAATATAGAGTAGGTGTCCCTGCACTATATAGTAGGTCCTTGTTAGTTGCCTATTTCATAGATAGTAGTGTGTATATGTTAATACCAAACTCCTAATTCATCTCTGCCCTTCACATTTCTCCTTTGGTCATCATAGTTTGATTTTGAAATTTGCGAGTCTGTTTCTGTTTTGTAAATAAATCCTTTTCTATCATTTTAAATTAGATTCCACATGTAAGTGATAGCATATAATATTTTGTCTTTCTCTGTCTGACTTAAGGGTTTTATAAAGGCTCCAGCTTCTTTGATAAAGAAAAACTGAGGAATTCTCTGTCTGGTATTCTTATAGGTGATTAATATATGGCACCATTTATCCCTTATATATGATCAAAATATCAGCCCATATACCTTGTATTCAGCTACTACTGTACATTGCAGGGAACACTGCAAGGATACAGGGTCTTTTGAACCAACCCTCTGAAAATTATAGTTTTTGTGTTTCAAATGACCTATGAATAATCAATATCACTTAAGGAAAGATAGTATGACCCACCGCTATGCTTCTTAGATCTTACTCCATTGAAGCAGTTCCTAGCTTTTCTGACTTAGAAACTGAGGTAAGGAAGCTATGGGTACTTTCTAGAGTAAAATGTACTTGGATACACTTGAAATTTTTGCTCAGAATTTCAGGAAGTTTATGGACTATATGAAATAAATCCATGCTCCACAAGGTTAAAGAAAAATCCTGTTATAAAGAAATTTGAGCATCATTTTCTCTAAAGATATCTTGTCTCTTTGGACGAGATATCTGCTCTACAGTCTTAAATACATTGGCACATAAATATGCAATTATCCAGAACCTAAATAGGGGTTGGTTTCTAATGTCTGAAAAAAATCTGCATTTCTTTTGCAGGCTATATTTTTTTATTCAGCTGACTGCACTGCAAAAATTATTTTGCTTTTGTTTGGAAAAATTATAAGCAGATCCCTTAATTTCTGTGGCATGTCATTGTAAAGTCTCACTGGCTAGAGAGTTTTTTCATTGTTTTGAATTTTTGTTTTGTGATTGTTTTTCGATGAGTTTGGAGGTCAAGTTTTTCAGGGGGATCTAATGAGTCACAATAAAGCTCTTTTGGAATTCCTTTCATGACTGTGGTAATATGATAACAAAGATTTTCACAAATATTCCTCCAAAGATTTCAGTAAATTCATTTATGCAACATATTTTCAATGCCAAGAATTTTCTGGGCAACCTGCTAGTGGTGCACAGTCAGGACAGAGCCCTGCTCTGATGTTACATGCGTACCTGTGGTACTTATATACAGATGACTAACTGCAAGTGATCATAGAATGATCTAGAAACACATGGTAGGTCAGGAAAAGACTCCCTGGTCAAAGGGGTGTTTCATGAGAGTAAGATGAACATATTGGTTTAATTAAGAGGAACCAATGCAATATATAAGGCAGTTCTACAACATATGAAGTAAGAGTTTGTTTTTTTTTTTTAATGCTCTCTGTGCTCAGGGTCGAGCTCAGCTGTACATAATAATGATGTTTATAATTTCCAAACAAAGACGATTGGTGGTCCTAGTGAGAAGGTGTTCCTTTAATATGTTTATCAATTCAGGAAACTGTGATGATTTTAAGGGAAGTAGGGTCTATTTGGAAACAAGTCTGAGGTATGTGTGGACCCCATTGAAATCTGGAGAGTGATTCTTCTCTCTGGAAAACTTCACTTTGTCTAAAGAAATGCAAGCCTCAGAGAAGAGGAATCCTACGGAATACTTTAAGTGGTTCGCAATCCTTAAATGTGCTCCAAAGAAGCGATTTTAGGAAGACTCTACTCCAGCTTCAAAGGTGGTCAAATTCAGGGAGTTCCTGTCAAAGCTCAAGGTAATGAGCCTGACTAGTAGCCATGAGGACATGGGTTTGATCCCTGACCTCGCTCAGTTGGTTAAGGATCCAGCATTGCCATGTGATGTATGTCACAGACTCAGCTCAGATCCCAAGTCGTTGGGGCTGCAGCTCCGATTTGACCCCTAGCCCGGAAACTTCCATATGCTGTGGGTGCGGCCCTAAAAAGATTAAAAAAAAAAAAAGCTGGTCAAATTCAGTATTATTTGAGAGGGACTTAGACTATCTTCTGATAAACAGGTATTTGTAAACCTGGCTTTATCATCATATCTGTTTTCAACCAACCAGTCTGAAAAGGACTAGCCTTAAAAGAATAACCCTTATTTATGACGTTTATACCAGAAAAACCTTCCGCAAACTCTGACTAAAAGGCGATGAGGGCTCTAAAAGAGCTGTGGTAACACAGCTGCCTGGTAACATAACACAGCTATTTCCAGAAAAAAAAATGTTGCAATGTCAAATAATTCAAAAATATTTATCTGGAACCAGTGAAGCAGCAACAGAAAGACTGCATTAAAATTAGAAGAGACTTTATCTGCGCATAGATAATGAAGAGAATGGATAAGGGAGGCAATCACTTCGAGGTTTGTTTTAGGAATGAACAAAGTTTAAACCCTGGACTATAATGTTTTACAAGTTAAGTACTTCCTGGATCCAAGTCAGTACTTCTCAAATAATATGCATACACAACATGTGAACTAGACTCATCTCACTGTTAAGATGGAAAAATGATCCTTTTTCAGAAAAATATGTCAAATCTTTCAAATTTATGGCAAATTCTTATTTTTAGTTTCTCTGAATTTCGCTTAAGCCAAATTTATTCAAATTGGTGCCTGCTATTAGAATAAAACAACATCTGGTTCAGTCCAGAATTACATGATTTGATAGGAACTGAAATGTAATCTTTCATGCTCTTTTGTAGGAAGTGCTATGACTCTGGCGCACTCTCCCATCTGCTCAATGTTGAGAAGCATTAATCTGGGGCTGTAGCAGTCTCAGTCTATCACATTTGTAGGAAAATGTGATCTCAGGAATATGGAAGAACATTTTGTAGACTTCACATGTTTGCCTAGGGTACGTTTGCCTATATTCAGCCTAGGCAAATAGAAGCTACATCCTGGGGTATTTATTATCTCTCAATAGCGAACATAGGCTTCTTTGCTCTGCATGATTTATGACGAATATTCCTTGCCTTCTTCCCTTAAGTAACTCAAATTGTCATTCTATGTAGACTCTTAATGGTGAGGTTTTCTCCTAGGATAAACTTAAGGGTATGGTCACGTTGGCAAGCCTGACCATCTCTATCCTGGCTAGAGACCCAACGGGGGCATTGCAGGTGCCTCTTCATGCCTTCTGATTAAAGCAAGAACTATTTCTTCAAAAGAGTCCACAGCTTTCTAGGAAGAAAGCAGGAAGTTATCTCTGTATTTACCACTCTGGAGGTTCTAATTCTCTCCATTACAGGAGGTTGCGCACTTTTTTACTACCAACAACCCCCAGGTCATCTCTTTGATTTATGAAGTTGAGAAGAGTCTGGCACAATGAAGGCAAAGAATTGTGAGTCAACATTGTTCATCTTTACACAGAATGACATCAGAGAAGGACGGTTGGTTAAAATCCAAGAACTTGGACACATCCGTGGGTTAGTTCTCCCTCAACCCCTGAATGACTGTGTGACCTTGGGCAGGTTCCTGAACCTTGCCAAGTCTAAAAGGGCTCGCTTTCTGTGAACCGTTCTCTTTCTCTATTCTTTCAAGCCTGACTCTGACTGATAGAGTCTTTCTTCAGATGTGTTGTAAAATTTAGTTGCAGTTCAGTAACAAAGAAAGTTCGGGAGGTCATGATGGCTTTTCCAGGTGGTTTTGCAATTGTAATATATCTATTTTAAGGTGCTATACATTCCTCTCGTGTGTGAGTTCCCCATGCCCCCAGCCCCACTTGTATCTCCATCAAATACAAGTTGGGTGTCCTAGATAGGCAGAGCCAGCACTAGACAGGAGGATTTGTCTTGTTTGTTATTCCAGACAATTGCTGCTTCTACAAGAACCATTACAAATGGCAGTTGAGGCTGGGCAAGCCAGGCAGCCCACACTGTCCCCTGCCATTATATGACACTGACCTTTTGTTCCTTTGAAGTAAATTTTCATTCGAGATTGAGACTATTTTCAATTAATTGTGCTAGTTAATGTCTAAGAGACACTATCTGTTATATTTGTAATCAAGATATATTGTGTCTTTGGTACTTCCATTATCTTTCGGTCATGTAATTCTGTCAGAAGAAAGAAAGTAATTAGGTTTGCTCAGAATGATTTATTCTTTACAAATACATTCTGCTTATTGTTTCTGATTCTATTATTTCTTTTCTTGAGCAGAATCATGGCATTCATCATTTTTAAAATATAAAAGCGGTATAAGGGACATATTTTTATAAAGTCCTCAGTGACATCATGATCTGAATATGGATCTGAATCATGCTTTTAAAATAATACAAAAACACTAAATTTTTCCTCTCTGCTGGCCCTTTCTGTCTGGGAGCTTGTATAGTATAATGTATAGTATACTGCATAGTGAAAATGCTGTGCAGTCATACAACCCTGGGTTTGAATGGTACTTTGTTGCTTTGTGAATTTGGTAAGTGGCTTAACATTTCATAGCCTCAGTTTTTCCATTGTAAAATGGGGTTAATAATAGCTACCTGACAGAATGTTGTCTTCTATAACACAACATCTAAAATAGGTGCAGGATGGTGTCTATTCGATTGTTGATATTAGTTTCCTGTCCTCACTCCCTGATTTCACCCTCATAAATCTTTCCAAAGAAATGTCCCTATTGGACTTCCCGTGTGGCCAAAGAAATGTCGCTACTTCAGCAATCTTTGGTTGAGTCTGAGAGAATGGGAATCTATGACATTTCAATTGTTTGTCTTGTTTTAGTGCCTGGAATGTGCCATAGTCCTGGATATGTTAACACTCATTAAGTAATTTTTAAGGTATGTATAACTACCTCTATTTTCTGAACATGCATAATATTAGGAAGGCTAAAGGAAAAAACCAAAACGATTCAGAGGTACTGATGACTAAAGTACCAAGCATACTTACCAGCTCTGAACAGCTCGTGACCTGGGCTGTCTGCCCCCAGGCGAGCCAGAGAGCAGCACTTTTCAAAGAAGGAACACTCATTCACAGGACACATCCCATCCCTGGTACAGACATAATAACTGTGGAACCTTGGGCCAGTTACTTTTAAGCCTCAATTTGTTCTTCCACAAAATGAAGGCTTGGACCAGTGGCCCGTAAAACTGCACTGTTAAGATTCTTATATCTAACAATATCTTTGGGGCTAGGAGACAGTTAATTTGTATATCAATAGTTATTGCATTGTACCACTTTTAAAAGCATGTTTATTTGATCTTCCTGATTGTACATATTATAAATGAATGACTGCTTAATATAAATATAAATTTCCCTCTATATAAACAATGAAGACAGATACAAGGTTTGAATTAGTTTAAGAGACAATGGTTACCTATTTGGATTTTATTTTCAAATTGTTTAGATTCTTTGACCTTTGAATTAAACTGTGATTTTTTTCTTCTGAGAAATTTTTGTTGTTAAGGTCCCATCATTGCTATCCTTGGGAGAAGCAATAATTCCTTCTAGAAGCTTACTTCTCCTGAGCTCAACTATGAACTAGCTAATATTTACCAGGTGAAAAGTACTAACCTTGGCACTACAGAAAGTAAGAGTAAATGGAAATAACTAGAATAAAGCAGAATATTACATAAGAGACAGTCAAAGTGAGGCAAGCTCATCCATTTAGCTACTGAATGGGATAGATTTGAGGATGACTTTTAACACAATGTCACCTATCTGCCTATACACATATCTTTAATTTTATTGTAATACAACACAGGCAGACATCGGAGATATTGTGCGTCTGTTTCCAGACCACTGCAGTAAACTGAATATCTCAATGAAGTGACTCAGGTGATTTTTTTGGTTTCCCAGTGCATGTAAAATTAAGTTCACACTATACTACAGTATGTCAAGTGTCCAGTAGCATTATGTCTAGGAAAACAATGTATATACTTTAAAAATACTTTACTGCAGGAGTTCCCGTTGTGGCTCAGTGGTTAACGAATCTGACTAGGAACCATGAGGTTGAGGGTTCAATCCCTGGCCTTACTCAGTGGGTTAAGGATCCGGCATTGCTGTGAGCTGTGGTGTAGGTTGCAGACGCGGCCCAGATCCTGCGTTGCTGTGGCTCTGGCGTAGGCCGGTGGCTACAGCTCCGATTGGACCCCTAGCCTGGGAACCTCCATATGCCTCAGGAGCGGCCCAAGAAAATGGCAAAAAGACACACACACACAAGTACTTTACTGCAAAAAATACTAACCATCATCTGAGCCTTCAGCAAGGCATAATCTTTTCGCCTGTAGACGGTCTTGCCTCCAACGTCGATGGCTGCTGCCTGATCAAAATGGTGGTTGCTGAAGGTTAGGATGGCTGTGACAATTTCTTAAAATAAGACAAAAATGAGATTCCCTGCATTGATTGACACTTCCTATTATGAACAATTTCTCTGTAGCATGAAAGGCAGTTTGATAGCATTTTACCCACAATAGAACTTCTTTCAAAATTGCAGTCAAGGTGTTCCTTGGTGGCTCAATGGGTTAAGGATCCAGTGTTGTTACTGCTCTGGTTACTACTGTGGCTCAGGTTTTATTCCCAGCCCTGGAACTTCTGCATGTCCTGGACACAGTCAAAAAAACAAACAAACAAAAAAACGCAAAATTGCAGTCAACCCTGATGCTGCTTTATCAGCTAAGTTGATGTAATATTCCAAATCCTTTGTTGTCATTTCAACAATCTTCACAGCATCTTCACTAGGAGTATATATCATATCAAGAAACAACATCCTTTGTTTATTGATAAGAAACAACTCTCTTCACTTGTACAGGTTTTATCATGAGATAGTAGCAATTCAGTCACATCGTCAGGCTCCACTCTTAATGCTAGCTCTCTTGCTAGTTCCACCGTATCTGCAGTTAACTTCAACCACTGAGGTCTTGGACCTCTCAAAGTCATCCATGAGGGTTAGAAGCAACTTCTTCCAATCTTCTGTTAGTGTTGATATTTTAACCTCTTCCCATAAATCATGCATCTTCTTAATGGCATCTGAAATGGTGAATCCTTTCCGAATGCTTTCAATTTTCTTTGCTCAGATTCATCAGAGGAATCACTATCTATAGCCTTGTGAAAGTTAGTCTTAAATAATACGACTTGAAGGTCCAAATTACTTGTTGATCCATGGGCTGCAGAATGGATGTTGTGTTAGCAGCCGTGAAGACATTAATTTCATTGTACTCTCCATCAGAGCTCTTGGGTGACTAGGTGTATCATCAGTGAGCAGTACTATTTTGAAAGGAATCCTTTTCTCTTTTTTTTTTTTTTTTTTTTTGTCTTTTTTTGTCTTTTTGTCTTTTGTTGTTGTTGCTATTTCTTGGGCCGCTCCCGCGGCATATGGAGGTTCCCAGGCCAGGGGTTGAATTGGAGCCATAGCCACCGGCCTATGCCAGAGCCACAGCAACGCAGGATCCGAGCCGTGTCTGCAACCTACACCACAGCTCAGGGCAACGCTGGATCGTTAACCCACTGAGCAAGGGCAGGGACCGAACCCGCAACCTCATGGTTCCTAGTTGGATTCGTTAACCACTGCGCCACAACGGGAACTCCCAGGAATCCTTTTTTCTGAGCAGCAGGTCTCAACAGAAGCTTAAAATATTCCGTAAACCATACTGTAAATAGATGTACTATCATCTGGGCTTTGTTATTCCATTTATAGAGCACAGACAGAGTAGATTTAGCATAATTCTTAAGGGCCCTAGGATTTTCTGAATGGTAAGCGAGCACTGACTTCAGCTTAAAGTCCCCAGCTGCATTAGCCCCTAATAAGACAGTCAATCTGTCCTTTGAAGCTTTAAAGCCAGGTACTGACCTCCTCTCTAGCTGTGAGTCCTAGATGGAATCTTTTTCCAGGAGAAGGTTGTTTCATCTACATTGGAAATCTATTGTTTCGTATAGCCTCCTTCATTAATTACTCTAGCTACAATTTCTGAATCACTTCCTGCAGCTTCTGCATCAGCACTTCCTGCTTCACCCTGTTCTTTGATGTCACAGAGATGGCTTCCTTCATTCAACTCTATGAATTAACACCTGCTGGCTTCAAATTTGTCTTCTACAGCTTCCTCACTTCTCTCAGCATTCACAGAATTGAAAATAGTTAGAGCCTTGCTCTGGATTAGGCTGTGGCTTAAGGCAATGTCGTGGCTGGTTTGATTTTCTGTTCAGACCACTAAAACGTTCTGTATATCAGCAATAAGACTGTTTTATTTTCTCATCATTTGTGTCTGAGTGTGGAGAAGCACTTCCGATTTCCTTCAAGAATTTTTCCCTTTGCATTCACAACTTGGCTACCTGGTGCAAGAGGCTTAGTTTTGACCTACCTTGGCTTTTGACATGTTTTCCTCATTAAACTTATTTCTACTTTTTCATATAAAGTAAGAGAAGTGAGACTCTTCCTTTCACTTGAATACTTAGCGACCGTTGTCTGCATTGATTAATTGGTCTAATTTCTATATTATTGGGTCTCAGGAAAAAGGGAGGCCAAAGAACAGGGAAAGAGAGATGGGAGTGACCCATCAGTGGAGCAGTCAGAACACACACAATATCTATCAAAAGAGCTTGCCGTTTAATAAAGGCATGTTTGTGTGCCCCAAAACAATTAGAATAGTAACATCACAAGTCTGATGTATAGTGGTATTTCATTGGTGTTTTACATGTTATAAAACCCACACTGTACTGTCAATATTTTTGTTCAAACTGTCAGTGTATATTTTAAGGAGATTTAAATAATAGGAAAAAATTTTATATACTTACTCATGGAGTTCTCATTTGCAGTGATTCTTATTCTTTTGTATAGATTTTATTTCTATATGGTATCATTTTTCCTTTTGCCTGAAAGACTTCATTAACACCTACTGCAATGTGGGTCTAATAGTGATAAATTCTTTCAGCTTGTGTGTATCTGAGAAAGTATCTATTTCACCTTCATTTATGAAAGATATATTTGCTAGGTATAGACTTGCATGCCTGAGTATTTTATATTACATGCTGGACATTGTATTATACCTTATATGATGTTGCACAGTTTTATATTTCTACATATATCCTTGAGCATTTTTTCAAGGTCACAGCTAAGTTATATGCAAACAGTGATCCTTTTGTATCCTAATTTTGTCTTGTTTTGTGGTCCAAAATGGCATTTAAATGAAGGCTAATCCACAACTGATCCTTCAGTGTACTCTGCTCAAAATCTTGTGAATTACATATTTTTGAGCCTGCGTGGTGGGAAGAGGCACCATCCTGGTTCTGTTTGACCAGGGGGTATTGTTTCCTCTGATCTTTTTGTAGTTCTTTTTCCATTTTCAGGTGATTTTTTCACATGCATACACTGATGAATACTCAAAGGGGGCCTCTGAAGACTTCTGTAATTCTCTCTTTCTGCATCTTCTCTTCTACAAGAAACTCCTTGGTCTTCTAGACTGTTAGCGTCATCCTGTCAATTTAGGAAGTCTCCTGGGTTCCATCTTGTGTCCTCAATCCCTGTACCTCAACCTAGAACCTCTCTGAAGGGACTAGCTGGGGCAACTGTAGGATTGACCTTGCATTGTTTCCCATTTTCAGCGATCACTACCCTTTATTACCTCATGTCCAGTATCTTGAAAACATTGTTTCTTATAGCTTATCTGGTTTTTTAGTCACTTCAGGAGGAAGGCTAAATTATTCCTTGTTTCACCATTTTGGCTGGAAATAGAGTTCAATTAATTACATTTTAAGATTTTTATGTGAACCAAAATAGGGACCCTATTTTGTAGAGTTGATATCAGTCAAATTTTGTTGCACTAGTAAATCACCCAGTTTTAAGATCCCTGTGCTTCCCTAACACGTCCGTCAAATAACACAACATACTCTCTTCACGGAACACTTCCTCCAGTCATGTCCTCACTAGGCGTGTGTGCTCTTGACATATTAACAAGCTAAACCTGAGACCTCTCCTTGCTGCCCCTGAAATACAATTTACACTGGGATTTAGAATAATAGTTGAATGTATACATTCATTTATTTAATGATTATGTAATGACTACCTCCTAATACCAAGGATTGTTCTAGATTCTGCGTGAACAGAGGTGTTTAAAAATAGTCCTGATCCCGATTTTTAAGTTTGTAGTCTAGGAAGTATCAGTCCAAATGTAATAGCAAGGCTTGACATTCAATATTCTTCATTTGAACACTGTTCTAAAACATCTTTGTGTTGCTTGGGGTGGCTACTATAAAGCTTTCCTTGAATGGAAGAAGTGTTTACGAACAAATACTAGATTTGACTGTCTCTCATGTTTTGTCTGGAACATTCCCTCACACTTCTTCATCTCACCTTGCCAGCCAGTATTTATCTTGTAAGACTTAGCTCAAACGTCACCTCCTTCAGAAAGCATTCCTTGTCAGTAATCCTAGCAGATACTTTAGTGTTTTCTCCTCCTTGGTCAGTGCTATTCCAAGATAAATGGCCATCTTGGGCAGGATAATTTGGCATCACTTCAAAGTAAACTCTAGATTTTTATTAAATATTGTTTAAGGATAGGAGACTGAGCCCTGCTTAAGGGAAGAAAGAATGGACGCAAAACCCTTCTTGTACTCAGTGGCATTCTTTTCCCTTTCATTTCTACCACCCTCACTATGTCCACCAACTGGACACCAATGCTACTCAAAAGTGCTCCAATTAGAAAAGCTCTAGGAGTTCCCATCGTAGCTCAGTGGTGATGAACCTGACTAGTATCCATGAGGACATGGGTTCAATCCCTAACCTTGCTCAGTGGATTAAGGATCTGGCATTGTCGTGAGCTGTGGTGTGGATTGCAGGTGTGGCTCGGCTCCCACATTGCTGTGGCTGTGGTGTAGGCCGGCAGCTATAGCTCTGATTTGACCCCTCCCCTGGGAATTTCCATATGCTAAGAGTGAGGCCATAAAAAGATAATAAATTTTTTTAAAAAGAAAGAAAAGCTCTAATTCTCTAGTCCCCTGATCACAACCTCTGCTGTTTTGGAGATGAGCTTCCTAATTATTTATGTTATATGTCTTTTGCTATCTGGAATTCTATAGTATCCAGTTAATCATCCCAATTATTTTTTCTTACCCATTAGTCTCCTCTTCTTCACTTCTTACATATGTATAGCTATATTCTTTAGTCCCCTGTTTCAAGCACTTTTTCCATCTATATGTTCCCTTGCCCCTTTGCCCAGAAAAACATCAAACTTGAGTAAATATAATTCTCTCTCTAGGTTCCTGGCTCCATGCTCCTGAAATTCACTTAACTACAACTGCACAGTGAAGCAGAGTTTGTTCTATGATTCAAGACTGCCTGTTATGACTCTCCAACAGGGTCTGGCAGTATCCCTGTGTTTCTCTAGTTAGCTGTCTTTGCTTCTACTTTCTAAAACTACCACTTGGAACCTTCTCCATTCTCTTCGACTTCTGATCTCTTGCCTCACTTGCAACAACTTCAACAGGTAAAACTTCTAATTTGCAGGGAAAAAAAATGGAAGCCATCATAGGGAGACCACTTCAACTTCCTGTTTCCAACTTTATAACTCTTCCTGTATCTTCACCGTCTTTTCTATTAAAGAGAATGTATCCCTCCTCCAAGTAAACCCTCCCTGTGTTGTAGATCTCATACTCTTCCTATCAACGGAACATTTCTTATCAACCAGTTTCTTTATTGCTTGCAAATTTTTGTATTATTTACCTTCTATTGGATCCTTTTTAGTTACATTTAAACATACTCTCCAATCATGAAAAAAACTCTCAATTTTCTCACCCCTTTTGGCTATTGTCCAACCTCTTTTTGTCCCTTTATAGCCAAATAACTGAAAAAGTACCCATCTCCGTTTCTTCTCTCCTATTAATTTTTCAGTCCACTCACTTTTGGTTTCTACTACCCAACCGAAACTATGCTGCAAAGCTCCCCAGTGAGCCCAGGTAGATGATATTAGTAGGTACTTTCAGCCCTCACTTTATTTAACTCTTCATGTAGTTAAGGGTACGCCATTTCTAGAAGTACTGTCTTTGACTTCTTGACAGTCCGTGGTTTTGTCCCGCCTCCACCCCCATCAGACTTTCCTACCTCTCTGATGACGTCTCAGTTTCCTTGGCTTTTCTTCCTCTTTTCTATGAGCATGGAGTGTTAACGATCCTCAGTGCTCTGTCCTGGGCTTTTTCCCTTTCCCTCCTCTCTTCTCTTCCCTTTTTCTTTTTTCTTTTTTTTTCTTCTCTCTTTTTTTTTTCCTTGTCCTTTTCTAGGGCCACTCCCGCAGCACATATGGAGGTTCCCAGGCTAGGGGTCGAATTGGAACTGTAGCCACCAGCCTACGCCAGAGCCACAGCAACGCAGGATCTGAGCCGCGTCTGCAACCTACACTACAGCTCACGGCAACCCACTGAGCGAGGTCAGGGATCGAACCTGCAACCTCATGGTTCCTAGTCGGATTCGTTAACCACTGCGTCACGATGGGAACTCCTCTTCTCTTTTCTTATTAGGCTTTCTACCTTGACAGCATAATTCACCCTCATCATGTTAAATTAGTGTGTTAACTGCTAAGTTTATAATACATAAAGCAATATATATTATATATCTCGAATATGTCTATTAAAATTCAGACCTCTGTATTCAAGTGATAGTCAACATTTCCTTTAGGGATTACATAGGCAGCACAGTCATTCTTCCAAATTGAAATCCTAATTCTTCCCTTCTCCAAGGGATCATTTCTCTGGTGTAATCTAGCTTAGTATCCACATCGGCTGGCTGCTGAAGCCTGAGAATAGTGTGACCTTTGAAATCTCACACTTCGTCAATGCCAATATCCAAATTAATCACAATTTTGGCTCCTAGCTTCTAAATATATCAAAAACTCTGCATTTATTTCCACTTAAACTATAAGGACCTGATTAAAATCACCATTGTCTCGCACCTGTCTGCCACAGCAACCTCTGATCTGATCTTCTCATATCCACAATTGCCACTTACAGTATTTCTCAACAATAGAGTTTTGTTTTTTTTTTGGTTTTTGTCTTTTGTCTTTATAGGGCCACACCCACTGCACATGGAGATTCCCAGGCTAGGGGTCCAATCAGAGCTGCAGCTGCCGGCCTACATCAGAGCCACAGCAACGCAGGATCCGAGCCGTGTCTTCGACCTATACCGCAGCTCACGGTAATGTCAGATCCCCAACCCACTGAGCGAGGCCAGGGATCAAACCCACAACCTCATGGTTCCTAGTCAGATTCGTTAACCACTGAGCCACGACGGCAACTCCCTAGAGTGATGTTTTAAAAGCAAATCTGATATGGAGTTCCCATTGTAGCTCAGCGGGTTAAGAACCTCACCACCATGAGGATCTAGGTTTGATCTCTGGCCTTGCTTAGTGGGTTAAGGATCCAGCATTGCCATGAGCTGCAGTGTAGGCCAGAGATGTGGCTTGGATCCAGGGATGTCGTGGCTGTGGATTAGGCCTCAGCTGTAGCTCCTATTCAACCCTTAGCCTGGGAACTTCCATATGCTGCAGGTGTTGCCATAAAAAGGAAAAAAAAAAAAAACTAAGAAAACCCAAAACTGTTCCCATTGCATCTTTACTTAAAACCCTCTATCTCTTCCTGGAGATTTTCATAAAGAGTCCAAAACTCATAACCTGCTTGTCTTTAAGGTTCCAAGTAACTTGACCTTGTCTGCCCCTCCCGTCTCATTTGGCACCACCTTGGCCTTCACTCTGTGTGCTCCAGCAACACTGGCTTACTTTCAGCAGCTTAATTGGGAGGAGGACTCTCTTCCACTCAGGGAATTGGCTCATGCTATTTCCTCTGTCTCGGCTTCCTTCTGATCCTCCTCATTTTTGCCTGGCTATTCTTCTTCAGGTTATCAGCTTAAATATTGCTTAATCAGAGGAGATTCCCTAGCAGTCTAGACATGGATATGTTCGTTCATGTTACCTCTTGTAGTAATTTCTACCTTTCTCAGTAGCCCTTTCCACAAAGGCAATTACTTATTTAGTGCAATCATGACTTATATTTTTTTCTTTCCACTGGACTGTAAGCTCTAGAAGCACAGAGATCATGTCTTTGACATAACATGATATCTAACACAAAATATACTCATGTATGTTGGATGACTTCTTAATGTTATGGCACAGATTGGGAAATTTATAGAATCAAAAAAATCTAGGAGTTTTTATCATGGCGCAGCAGAAACGAATCTGACTAGGAAACATGAAGTTGCAGGTTCGATCCCTGGCTTCGCTCAGTGGGTTAAGGATTAGGCATTGCCATAAGCTGTGGTATAGGTCACAGACCTGGCTCAGATCTGGTGTGGCTGTGACTGTGGTATATAGGCTGGCAGCTGTAGCTCCAATTAGACCCCTGGCCTGGGAACGTCCATATGCTGCAAGTGTGGCCCTAAAAAGCAAAAATAAATAAATAAATAAATAACAAAACCAGAAAATGCATTAGCAGTCATCTAGCCCCTCCTGCTACTTGTATATATTAAGAATATGAAGCAGTGAAAGGTTAATCAGTCATCCAAAGCCTTCTGACTCCAAGTTCACTGTTTTGTCTGGTCTATCAGACGACCTTCCTAAATAACATTTTCAGCTTCTCAATCTGATTTTTCTTTTCTTACTGAGGAAAACAATACCACATCTAGAACTAATGAGCATGAAGGAGGAAATGCATTTGATAATCATCAAAAAAAAAAAATCAGATTTCCTTCCACTGTGTTGAATTTTGTGGCCCAGTTGCATTATTCCAGTGTTCTCCACACATATTCCTTATTTATATTCTGCTAGAGATCATATTAATGAGTATTGTCACTCGGATAATTATCGCAAATAGAATTGGATGCTTTTTTTGTTTGAATTAAGCCAGTGTGGGAGAGGTTATTTGAGGCTTTATTTCTTTGTGCCCTCATAATATTTTGGAATACTGCACTGTAGTATGGAATCTGCCACTGCAAATTTGGCCATGGGTCTATAAAAATATGAAAAGGAAGTTTTAAATCTTCTCCGAACAAGCACATCTCCACAATTACCAAATATTTAGTCTACTGTTGTGGTTCTAAATTTGCTGCTAAAATAAATGATTAGAATTTTACAGCACAGATAAATAGAGGCCAAGGGCATTTTTCATTTAGATAGGACAGATAATGAGGAGTAGTGATTCATTTCCAATCTAACACAGAGCTAGGCACTAGGAAACAACTGCAATTAACAGTTAAGGGAGGTAGAATTTACATTCATTTAAAGCTGAATCATACAACCATTCTTACTTTGTTACTGTCATTATGTGAATTATTTGACTAATAAATGAAAGAAATATGCATGGGTTACCATGTCAGACAGTAGGATAATTATTAAGAATATGACGATTAAGAGGCAGTCCCTTATTTATCAATAAGTTAAGATGTAATGGAAACATTTAGAATGTTAATATGGCTGTGTTTCTGTTTCTCAATATCAAAAATATTCCTCCATCATCAGTCTGTATGTTTACAATCTAATTATAACACTTAGGGTATAGATTAAGCCACTGTAACAAAAGCTCCAAAAATGCAGTAAATTCATCAGGATGGTAGTTTGTTGTTGTTTCTCATATAGAATCCTGGCTGGCAAGGATTTTGCTCTAACTGGTCATTCAGGGACCCAGTTTCTCCTGTTGGGCTGCTTAACTATTTCCTAGAATATGGTCCTAATTCTCCTTATAAAAATTTTTATTGGCCCTTTTTTTTTTTTTTTTAGTCCTGTGAAGGGGGAAAGGAAGAGGAAATGAAATGTAGGTGATTTCCTATTTAGTGAATGTCACTAGAGGTTTAAGACATTACTTTTATGAACATCTAATTGTCTAGAACTTGGTCAGATGCTCTCTTCTTCCTGAAAGGTAAGCTAGGAAATGCAATTGCTTGCTGGACAGCTCACTGCTTAAATAAAAGCCTGGAGGTTATATTATTAAGTGGACTAGGGGAGACTGAATATCCATGGACAGTCTTTGTCTCAATTTTCTCTTCTAGGCACCCAGGTATCTATGTGTCCTCATCTTTCCTCACAAACACACTCAAACCTTCTACAAGGAAGCCCACCTAAAATCCTATCTAGTAACTGCATGCAGCTGAAGATTCAGGTCAATAGGTAGTATTTTGTATCAGGTTCTGGAAGTGGCTCTTTTTAATCTGATAGCCCATCAACTAAACACAACTCATTCGTCATATCTAACTCCAGTATACAATGGTAGAATGGGAACAGGATAACTCAATTTAAAAACCCCAGTTATGATGCCCCAGGAAGGGCTACAACATCACCTGTGGAAGATTCCAATCAAGAATACACACAGGAGTTCCCGTTGTGGCGCAGTGGTTAACGACTCCGACTAGGAACCATGAGGTTGCGGGTTCGGTCCCTGGCCTTGCTCAGTGGGTTAATGATCCGGCGTTGCCGTGAGCTGTGGTGTAGGTTGCAGACACGGCTCGGATCCCAAGTTGCTGTGGCTCTGGCGTAGGTTGGCAGCTACAGTTCAGATTTGACCCCTAGCCTGGGAACCTCCATATGCCACGGGAGCGGCTCAAGAAATAGCAAAAAGACAAAAAAAAAAAAAAAAAAGAATACACACAAAGGAATATTATCAGCCATAAAAAGAAGTGAAATTCTGACATACCCTACAACATAGATGAGCACTGCTAAGGCTGATGCTATGGAATTATGCTATGAAAAATAAGCTAGATACAAAAGGACAATTATTGTATGAGTACCTTGCATGAGCTACTTAGAATAGTCAGTTCATAGAGAAAGGGAGTGCACGGTTGTTGCTAGGTTCTAAGGAGAGGGGAATGGAGAGTTACTGTTTGGTAGATACAGGATTGCAGTTTGGGAAGATGAAAAAGTTCTGCAGATGGATGGTGGTGATGTGTGCACAGCAATGTGAAAGTACTTAATGCCACTGAATTGTACATTTAAGAATGGTTAAAAAAAAAAAAAAAGAATGGTTAAAATGGGAGTTACCACTCTGGTGCAATGGGTTAAGGATCCAGCATCGCCAAAGTCGTGGCATAGTTCATAGTTGCAACTGGCTTGGATTTGATCCCTGACTAGGGAACGTCCATATGCCATAGGTGTGGCCAAAAATAAAAAAATTAAAAAAAAATAAAAAGAATGATTAAGATGGTACAGTTATGTTATATATATTTTACCACAATTATTATTATTATTATTACTATTATTTTGCTGCACCTATGACATGCTGAAGTTCCTGGGCCAAGGATGGAATCTGAGTCACATGAGTGACAATGCTAAATCCTTAACCTCTAGACTACCAGGGAACTCCTGCGATTATATTTTTAATTAAAAAAGAAAGAGGAGTTCCCGTCATGGCGCAGCAGAAACAAATCCGACTAGGGACCATGAGGTTGAGGGTTCTATCCCTGGCCTCACTCAATGGGTTGAGGATCCGGAGTTGCGTGAGCTGTGGTGTAGGTCACAGACGTGGCTCGGATCTGGCATTGCTGTGGCTCTGGCATAGGCCAGTGGCAACAGCTCTGATTCGACCCCTAGCCTGGGAACCTCCATATGCTTTGGGTGCGGCCGTAAGAGGACAAAAGACCAGGAAAAAAAAAAAAAAGGAGAGAGAGAGAAAAAAAACCATCCTTTCAGAAATGCAAAAATGGAAAACTCACAGTAGTTTTGTGCATAGCGGATGTTAAATTATCTTCGCCAGAGTCTGAAAACTTCTTGCTGGTGGAGTAAATTCCTTAGTTGATCCATTTGCCTAGCCCTGAAGTATCTCCTTGTTCATTGGCCCTTGTAGCTTTGTATGTGTGTGGTGGGGGGAGGTGGGGAGATTTTTCCCTGCCCACTATTCATATCAGAACGCAGCAAGAAAGGGTGTGCTCCACTGGGGGCAGCTTTAGAAGACTGAGAATTGTGTTAGAAATTTGACAATCATAGGCTCTTGTACACCAGGCTTGTAATTTCTTTGGTTATAAAATTCCCTCAAAACCTTGATAGAGACATGAAACACTAACTCAAAAAGATATCTGTCCCTTCGTGTTCATAGCAGCATCGTTTACAACAGCTGAGACACAGAAGCAACCCAAGGGTCCACTGACAGATGAGTGGATAAAGAAGTTGCGGTATATAGACACCATGAAATATTGGTCATTTAAAAAAATTTTTTAATTTATTTTATTTTTGTCTTTTTTTTTTTTTTTTTTTTTTTTGCCTTTTCTAAGGGCTGCTCCCGGGCATATGGAGATTCCCAGGCTAGGGGTCTAATCAGAGCTGTAGCCACCGGCCTACACCAGAGCCACAGCAACGCGGGATAAGAGCAGCGTCTGCAAACTTCACCACAGCTCACGGCAATGCCGGATCCTTAACCCACTGACTGAGGCCAGGGATCGATCCTGCCACCTCATGGTTCCTAGTCGGATTCGTTAACAACTGAGCCACGACAGGAACTCCCTTTATTTTTTTTGTTTTTTGTGTTCGGTCTTTTTTTTTTTTTTTTTTTTTTTTGCTTTTTGGCTTTTTGCTATTTATTTGGGCCGCTCCAGCGGCATATGGAGGTTCCCAGGCTAGGGGTCGAATCGGAGCTGTAGCCACCGGCCTACGCCAGAGCCACAGCAACGCAGGACCCAAGCCGCATCTGCAACCTACACCACAGCTCACGGCAACGCCGGATCATTAACCCACTGAGCAAGGGCAGGGACCGAACCGGCAACCTCATGGTTCCTAGTCGGATTCGTTAACCACTGCACCACGACGGGAACTCCCTGTTTTGCTTTTTATTTTATCCACAGGAGATGATGAATGCTGAACATCGCAGGCATGGTTTCACCATATTTGTCAATGAAAGTGTTACGCTGTACACCTTAACCTCACGAAGTGAGGTATGTCAATCCTATCTCAATAAAGTCAGAAACACAAAAACAGAAAAACGTCAGTAGGCTTTGTGACCATTTGTTTCTAGACAGTTGTGCGTGGTATAACCACACTCAAAGACATCTTTTGGACAAATTTCCACTGCGCCTGTAGACGTGTCTCTTGAATTTACTGTCTCCTCTGCTCTGCTCAGCTCTCTTTCCCTCCTTTCATGGCAAGCCACACTAATGCCATCTGAAACTGGAGTCTTGGCAAGTTGGTTGGGAAGTTAATACGCAAACGGATCTTTTCCTCTTGCCTGGCTCTGATGAAAATGTCATATATCATGCTCTTTGCGGAAGAGAAGCAGTTGACTCTTCCAACCCTGTGAAGTCCCAACTTAACGGCATTTTAATCTGCTAAAGTGCAGGTCAAGGGTAGAAATTCTCTCCATGATTAGAGCTATATTCCCTTTCATCTCTCTTTGCAAATGCACCATTTCTCGTTTAACTTTATCTCATGTCTCTTATAGCACTTTGATAAAAATTCCAAGTAGCAGCCAACGAGTACCAAAAATGTGACATTTTTGCAGCCTATTCCCCGAGAGCTACAAGCTTCATAGTAGTGTGGTCTTTTTCCGAGTTCGCATATATTTTCAAATGTCATAACAAAGAGTACTTCTTTCCAGCCTGAATATCTTTCCACCTGCTCCACAACTTTCTAAACGATGCTACATATTTTGATTTTTATGATGATGGTTTGAGCCAGGAGCCAAACTTCTGTAATAACAGCATCCAAGCTAACCTAAGCAGGTATAACCTAAAATACAGTGTTTCAAATAAGGCAGAATTTTATTTCTTTCCCTCACAACAATAAAAAAATCAAGCCATTCAGGGGAGGGGGCCAGCTATGACTCACCTACAAGGTAATCCAGATTCTTAATACCTTATTTCTTCCTAACCACTCAGAGTTCTGTCCTTACCGTCATGTGTGAAAGAAGGGGGAAAGAAGGAAAAAAGAGTGGGGTGCAAGCCATTTCCTTTGTGATAAGGACGTACACATTCTTTCTGCTCACATCACCTTCGCAGAAGCAGAGTCAGTTCCTACTCCCGGCAGCAAGAGAGGTGGAGATGTAATTGCTAGCGAGGCAGGTTTGATCCAGCTGAGACTCTGGGGTGTTTAGTGCTAAAATGAATGAGGAAGTGGAAGATTTGCCACACCAGTGAAATCCCATTCATATGGAAATACTTGGGAAGCAAATATTTGCATCACAGTGCAGTAATCGAATATCTATAAATAAATAAGCATTTGTAAATCTGAACTAAGGACTATGAAAGACCAGGGGAAAATAGTTGCTGCCTTCAGGGAGGATCTGATTCAAAAGAGGCTCCAGATAAAGACTGGATTGAACTTGGAGAAAAGGTAAAAAGGAATGAAGGATACCAACCTTTCCTCTCACCAGAAGTTTCAGTTGTAGCGCCTACATCTGGAACTCCAAGATGTAAGATCGCTTGGGTTTTTAACATTTGATCTCACACAGTGTTTTTCCAAGATATTGATTACTTCTGGTTTCTTCTTTTTTATTTGTTTGTTTTTTTGTTTTTTTAGAGCCTCACTTGCGGCATACGGAGTTTCCCAGGCTAGGGTTAGAAACAGAGTTGTAGTTTCTGGCCTACGCCACAGCCACAGCAATGCAGGATCCAAGCCACATCTGTGACCTACACCACAAATCACAGCAATACTGGATCCTTAACCCACTGAGCAAGGCCAGGGATCGAACCCGCAAGCTCATAGTTAACTAGTCGTATTCGCTAACCACTGCGCCACGACGGGAACTCCAAGATATTGATTACTTCTAATCAGCGAGGCTAAACATAAATGCATACATGCCGAGAGACATTTAAGTTGCTATGTCAGTATAAGCAAGATCAAGTCAATAAGTATGAGAATAAAAACAAAAAATGTTTTTGAAATTTCCATTCTCAGATTCTGGGATAATAAGTAGAGTTTGTCTGAAGGCTAATTTCTATGGCACGTTGTTGAGGAGGTAGGAAAGAAAAAAGTCTTTTTTTTCTTTTCTTTTTTTTTTTGTTTTTTTTATTTGTCTTTTCTAGCGCCGCACCCTCGGCATATGCAAATTCCCAGGCTAGGGGTCTAACTGGAGCTGTAGCTGCCGGCCTATGCCAGAGCCACAGCAATGCCAGATCTAAGCCACATCTGTGACCTACACCACAGCTCATGGCAACGCCGGATCCCTAACCCACTGAACGAGGCCAGGGATCGAACCCGAAACCTAGTTGGATTCGTTAACCACTGAGCCATGACGGGAACTCCTCATTTTTTTCCTTTATTTTCCTGAACTCGTTTTCCATCAAGTCTAGGGTAAAACCATTGCTACACTCTGGACAATGAGAATAAAAATGTAGTAAGTGCTGATTTTCCATTTGGAAAATAACCTAAACTGTTAATGCAGGCTAGAATTTCATTCATTCATTAACTCATTCACCAAATATAAATTTTAAACACTTACCCTATACCAGACTTTAGGTAATGAAAAAAAAAAAAACCCATTTCCTGTCTTCAAAGTGCTCACAGTTCAGTTGGAAAAACAACTTAGAAAATACATCAACAAATTCAGCCTGGTAACTACCCTGAGCCAGGGCTATGCACAGCGGATGTAGGCTCACAAACAAGAGGCTCCTGAGCCCGCTGGGAAGAATCCACGTGGGCCTCTAAGAAAGAAGGATACAGGTCACATGTGCCAGAAATAAATAGCACATACAGGGAATTCCCGTTGTGGCTCAGCGGTAACAAATCAGACTAGTATCCGTGAGGATGTGGGTTCGATCCCTGGCCTCGCTCAGTAAGTTGAGGATCTGGCATTGCCATGAGCTGTGGTGTAGGTCACAGAGGAGGCTTGGATCTCGTGTTGCTGTGGGTGTAGGCTCCTATTCAAACCCTAGCCTGAGAATTTACATATGCCCCACATGTGGCACTAAAAAGACTAAAAAACAAACAAACACATACATCTGGATGACACTGTCTGAAAGAGGATACATTTGGGGAAGAGAAGGAATTCGAGCTGTATGGAATCCTATGTCAGAAAAGGAAATGGTGTGTAAAGATTATAGTGAGAGAAGTTGGGAATTTTATTCTCCTCAAACTAATTACTGAGCATCTGCTCATGTTTTAAACTCTGTCCTTGGCTTTGGAAAAATAAGAATAAACAGAGACAGAAATGTGCTTACCTTTGGGGAGTTCATATTTTATGAGAGACAGACATTTATTAAATAAGCTCATTAAAAAAAATGCAGGCTATCAGTCTGTGCAAAGGCCCAGTGGTATTGGGGAGGGGAGCACAGGTGAGCTCAAAGGACTGAGAAAGGGTTTCAGTCTCCTCACCATGAAATTAAGTGGAAGTTATAATACACTCCAAAGCCATTCCTATTCTGATGTTTTTATGACTCCCAAACTCGTATCATTTAACATGGATTGCAATAGTTACGGCTGAAGATTTTTACAGTATGTTTAGAGACTAGGAAAGAAGTCCAGTCTTATCTCCTCAGTCTTTCAAAGCTGTTTGAGGATGCTCTCAGAAACATAGAAGCAGGTGTTCAGATTATTTCTCTGGTCTCTTGGGACCTTTCTATTTAAAACTTTAAGAACAATAAAATAACACAAACATCCAGGAATTATTCTGTTCATGGCTGTATTCAGGAAATGCCAAACAATAAAATGACAACATAAATAATAGACAAGACAGTCTTTTGAGACAGTACACCGGTAAATCCCTGCACACTTCGGATGACTGGGGAGAGATGCCAACCATGGCTCCATTTGAGGTCTAAAGTTTTGCAGCTCAGGCCACAAGGAAAACCTATTTCAGCAATGACTAAATGATGTCAAGGAAGGAGCGTGGGCACTGGCTTTTCTGGGAATCTACTCCTTAATGCCTTAGTGGCTTTGGGCAAATTTGTTACTCTCCATGTGCCTCAATTTCCTCCTGAAAAAACTCAGGATGAAGGAGTTCCAGTTGTGGCTCAGTGGTAACAAACCTGACTAATGTCCATGACGATGCAGGTTCGATCCCTAGCCTCAGTCAGTGGGCTAAGGATCCTCCATTGCCATGAGCTGAGGTGTGGGTCATAGATGCGGCTTGGATCTGGCTTGGGTGTGGCTGTGGTGTAGGCCAACAGCTGTAGCGCTGATTCTACCCCTAGCCTGGAAACTTCCATATGCAGCACTTGTGGCCCTAAAGAGCAAGTAAATAAAATAAAATAAAATAAAATCAGGATGAAGATAAGAATGGGTCTACCTACCTACCTACCTTGTAGAATAGATTTGAGGATCAAATAATGGAAAATCATCAGAAGGGGGAGAGAGAACGAATGTGGGGGCGAGGGAATCTAATGAGCTTTTATAGAAGTTGAAGTAGTATTTCTTAAAGTTAAGTTTTTGTTAAAAATAAATTTTATTTCATGAGATGGTAATGGTATTTTTGTTCACTTGCTTTCGTTTTATTTTTAAAATCGACCTCCTTTGCAGTAAAAATTTGAATAGGCTGTGTGGGCTTCCCTTGGTACTTGCTTTTTGAAATGTTATTTATCAATGAAATTCAGCAGTTTGGAAAAGTGTTCCAAAGGTTCCAAAAGGGTTTGTAGGGCCATTCGGAACAAAAGGTCGTTACTGTTGAGGGGGATTCAGCAAACTTTTATTAAACCTCTTCAGCCAGGCTTGTTAAACTGCCTTTCACATTTGCAAGCCTTGTTTTCCAACAAAGTGTCTGATGCTTGAGAACATAAGGACCTCTCCCACTTGGGCAGTGTTTCTCAAAAAATTGATGGAGCTGTGAGAGTACATGGTAGACATTCCTAAAGGCCTGAATCAGAAAATGGTCTACACTTGTTTTTGTGTAGAAATGACAATGAGTCACTGTCTGGAACTTGTCCCCTGACTTGTGAGTGTTAAGCCTTTGGGCCATTTCTTACTGGTTCCCTGGGGGGCCCTTCTTCCTTGCCAAGGGGCTCAAGGATAAGGTGTAACCTTTCTCTTTAAAGAGACCGTCAGCTAGTCTGGCCTTTTGGATTCTTTTGCCCATTCTGCCAGTTCTGTTGCCTGTTGGGCAGAATTTCCTACTTTCTTCTTTTCCCTTTGTAAGAAAAATACACAAGCTCTTTTCCATTTTGAGTTTCATACTAATTACTCCTGATAATCAGATATGGGATATCCCAAATAGTAAACTTAATCAAGTCACAAAAGTTAAGAAATCTTACTGAGTTCTCTTGGGTATGAGTCCTGGCCTATAATCTTTAACTTCTTGACAGAAAAGCTAACTAAGAGTTCCAACTTTTTTTTTTTTTTTTTTTTTTTTTAGGGTCTCACCCATGGCACATGGAGGGTCCCAGGCTAGGGGTCGAATTGGAGCTACAGCTGCCAGTCTACGCCACAGCCCTGCAGATCCGAGCCGGGTCTGCGACCTACACCACAGCTCACGGCCACGCTGGGTCCTTAACCCACTAAGCAAGGCCAGGGATGGAACCCGAAAGCTCATGGTTCCTAGTCGGATTCGTTTCCAGTACACTACAACGGGAACTCCTAAGAGTTCCAACTTTTATTTAAGATGAATTTCCTCAAAACTCCTTCTCCCAAGATGGCATATCCCATCAGGAAAAGAAAGTTCACAGCACGGAAGTGACTTGAGATGCTGCAGTAGGCGGAATAATGACCACCCAGATAGATCAGGTCCTGATCCCAGGGACCTGTGTATATCACTAAGGCAAAAAGGAGTTTGCAGGTATAATTAAGTTAAGGAGCTTGACATGGGGAGATTATCTTGGATTATCTGCATGGCCCCTAAATATAATCCCAAGCGTCCTCCTCAAAGAGAGGCTGAGGGAGATTTGATATCCCCACAGATGGAAGAGGAGAGGCTGTGTGATCACTGAGGCAGAGACGGGAGCGAGGCAGCCCCGAGTCAAGGTATGCGGCGGCCAGCAGAATTGGGAAGAGGCAGGGAACAGATTCTCCCCAAGAACCTCTGCAAGGCTCCGTGGAAACAAACCTGACTAGTACCCTTGAGGACATGCGTTGGGTCCCTGGCTCGCTCAGTGGGTTAAAGGATCTGGCATTGTCACGAGCCGTGGTGTAGGTCACAGATGCGGCTCAGGTTCTGTGTTGCGGTGGCCATGGGGTAGATCCACAGCTGCAGCTCCTGTTCAGCCTCTATCCTGGGAACCTCCATATGCTGTGGGTGCTGCCCTAAAAAGAAAAAAAAAAAAAGAATCTCTGAAAGGATTCTGGCCCTGTCAACATCTTGATTTTGACCCAATGGTCTGATTTCAAACCTCTGATCTCCAGAACTCTGAGAGAATAAACACCTGTGGTTTGGAGCCACTAAATATGTGATAGTTTGTTACTGAAACCTCAGGAAGCTAAAATAGGTGCCATTTGTCCCACCTGCATAGCCTATGACCTGTGGTGTAGGTGACACACATTGCAAGAGTCCTTGTCCTATTGGTTATTTTCTGGTAGTTAATTACCAAGCTGAGCAGAAACTGTTCTTACATTACTGTGAAGTTACACCTGAAAAACTGGAGTTTAACAGAGGCACAGAAAGAAGCATAATATGCTTAACGACCATTCTGTTATCAAAAATTCTGTTAGTTCCCACTATGTAAAAAAATCTTTGTCCAAAGGTCTGGGATAAAAATTCTGTAAGTTCCCACTATGTAAAAAATCTTTGTCCAAAGGGCTGGGATGAAAAAATTTTTGTCCAAAGGGCTGGGATAAATAAGACAGGATTCCTGTCCTTGAGGTAGTCAGTTGATAAGAGAAATTATTATTATTATTACTATCATTATTATTATTATTATTATTATTATTATTATGTTGACTGTGCTTGAGGAATATGGAAGTTCCCAGGCCAGGGACTGAACCCACACCGCAGTGGTGACAACAGTGCATCCTTAACTCACTGTACTGCAAGGGAACTCCAATGCTGGGAATTAGACTCACACACCTACAATTAAACTAATACATGGAAAATGCAGTAATGATCACGTGCATGAAATATTATGAAGACGCTGAAGAATGCACAGCCTAATGATGAGTCTGTCTGAGCTTAGAGGTGAGGTGGGCTAAGGAAAGCTTCATGGCAAAGGTGTGCCTCTGAGCTGACACGTAAAGAAAGAGCGTAAAGAGGCAGGCCAAAGGGGGAAACTTACTCATTTTACCTGTGGATTTCATATTTTGAGGGACATCATCCATCCAAAAAAAATTTTTTTCTGTATTTATTAAGTAATAAATAATAGATCAAGAGAGTTTATCATCAATGTAGGGTGATCACTCCTACTTTATCATCATTTCGGCCAGAGGCAAAGGTATCTGTCATTTGATTGTTTTTTTCCTGTGAAGTTTTTTCCCGGTTAAAAGTGTGATTGTTTTTCATGATAATTTTTGGAAAATGATACAGCTACAGAACTCTCTCCTCATTACTTTCAAGGATAGGTTTCTTATCTTGGGAAAGACAGTAACTACTTGCACTAAACAATTTGGCCTAGAGAAAATTATATTGAAAAGCCTTATGAATGAGAGATCCTGCACAACATGGCAATAGCTCTCTTCTCTGGGGACAGCTTGCAGTATTCTTTCTTTGTAAGGCAACATAAACAGTCAGGTCCTGGTCCCTATAAAATAACAGTGATGAATACAATAACCAATGTTGGTATAGAATTCTATCATTTTCTAAAAAAAGTTTTCACAAAAGTATCTGATTATGGATTTTTTTTTTTTTTACCTCTACACGAAATCCTTTTTTGCCATCTCAGGTCCCCAGGGTTCTCTTCTTTCTTTTCTTTCTTTCTTTATTGTTTTTTGTTTTTATTGTGATGTTCTTATTCTTCCAGTTAATATTTTTCCAGCTTTGTTGAGATGTGATTGACAGGTAACACTGTCTGGGTTTCAAGTGTACATGGTGTCCATCTGATGCTCTTACATACAGGGAAGTGATTATCATCCAAGCTTTAGCTAACATCTCTATCACCTCCCATAGCTACCATTTCTTATTTGTGTAAAGAACATTTAAGATCTACTCTAAGCAACTTTCAAGTGTATCATACCATATGGTTAACTATAATCACCATGCCATGTATTAGATCTGTCAAAACTATCCATCTTGTAACTGGACGTTGGTATCGTTTACCCAGCATCTGCCCAGTTGTTACCCCTGCCCCTCCCTGCCCCTTAGGCTAGTTTCTTAATCTCGTTTAGCTTCAGTTTCCTCATCTCTGAAGTAAGGACACTGATAGCCACATGGAGAGGTGTTCTGAGATCAAGGGAGATTTTGTTTATGAAGTACCCAGGACACTGGCTGACACCGTAAGCACGTCCTAAGAGCTGGATCCATTATTTTTGTCTTTTGTTTTTCCTGGAAGAAGTTAAACTTTTCAGAAAATTGTCCTTTTATTCTTCCATTGTTTCATTCCTCCCAACTTATGACCAAACCGAAAACATTTTGCGGGAGCCTCCCCCATCCCCATTTATTGAAATTGTGGCTGGAGGGTGGTTTCCTAAGTGTGGAATTTGAGGACTGCCAATGTGTCCCAGAGTTGATCTGCCTCCAGTGGTGACACTCCTTGGGTTCTCCATGTGCTCTTTTTCTGATCCTTTAGGTATCACATGTCAATAAGAACAGGGTGTTATTTATAAATAATGGGCTCCCTAACCCCAGAGAGACTTGAGGCAGTTTTGGGGATTAGATCATGCATGAAACAGGAAAGTCATTCGTCAAAGGGATGACAAGACTATTGGAGCACTTTGAGAATTGTAACTGGGGTTTGATATGGATTTATGCGTGTTTTGAACTGGGGATTACCATCATTAAGCAGTTCGTAAAATTGAGATAAGTACACTGCATGCAGTAAAATAAGTAAGATTTTTATGAAATCTTAGTTAAAATTTCATAAAAATCTTAGTTTCAGTTATAGATCATACATGTGTTTTAAAATGTATGTCGTTAAAATAGAAAGAGACATTGAAAGCCATGAGATTGGGTTACTAGCGGTTTACTTTTTCTACCACTTATTAGTTGCCAGAGTTGAGAAAGTTCTTGATTTTACAAACCTTTATCCAAGACTTAATTTACATTAAACAGTCTTTCACAGGCATGATTTTTTTTTTCTTCCCTAATGTTGATACGGTGCAGCGTAGGACAGTGGATATACAGCCTGTGAAAATTCCACACTTGAGTCACTCTTCACCTGGCCTCTGGTACAAGTTTGAGAGGATTCTAACTACCAAACAGACTCTGCTACTAGGTAGCAAAACGCCAATTTCTAAAGAGAGTGAATCTGAGCTTCCCTAAAGCCCCTGAGACTTAACGTCAGTTTTAACCATTAACTTCCCTGGACTCTTCATTCAGAAATTTCTTTAAAACCTGGCACCGGTGTGGGTTGGGGTAGGGGCTGGGGGCGGGGGTGGCGGGCGTGGAGAAGAGGGAGATAGAGGGAAGCTTTAGGTGAGGGTGGCACTGGGGCTTTGCTTTGGGGGTAGGATGCCTAGCAGAGGATGCGCGGCAGAGGGGGGACGCTAGGACGCCAAAGGCTATTTCCGGCTCAAATTTCCTCGCTCTCAGAGTGGAACTTTTTTTGAGGAGGGAAACGACCAGCCCCAAAGAACTAGGTGTGTGTGTGTGTGTGTGTGTGTGTGTGTGTGTGTGTGTGTGTGTGGACAAGGGGGCGGCGGGCGTCCCACTCCCTGTCTGAGTACCGTCCTCCTCATCTTGGTGGGTCGTTTGGAGCAGGGCCGGCCGGCCGGAGGCTGCGGGGGACGCCTCCCCATCCCAGCCCAGGACATCCTGAAGGGCGGCAGCCGCCACAACAGACGCGCCCCCAGACAAAGGGGCCGGCGCGGCGGGGCGGACTCGCGCAGCCGGGGAGCACGCGCTCCGAGCGGGGGGCCCGGGCCGCGGAGGGCGCCGCGCAGACCCCTCGCGGGCCGGGGCCGGGGCGTCCGGAAGACCGGGCTCCGGGGCGCAGACCCCGCCCGGGCTGGCGCGGCGCCGGCTCCGGGCTTCCACTCAGTCTTTGACCCTCCGTCCCCACCCGGGCCCTGCCCCCTCGCAGGCCGCAGCACGGTGACCGCTGCCCCGGCGGCCGCCGCTCCTTTTCGGGCAGGCAGGCGGGCGGAGAGCGCGGCGCGGCGGGGCCGGCGGCATGGCTGTGTCCTGGAGGAGCTGGCTGGCCAACGAAGGGGTTAAGCACCTCTGCCTGGTAGGATGGCGGCCGAGGCTCTCCCGGCGTTTTGGTCTCTGGGGCAGCGAGGTGGATTCATTCTCTGAGCGCGCGCGGGTGGGAAGCTGGAAGTTTTGCCTCTCACGCAGACCTTCTCCACTAACAAAACTTTCTGCTGGCAACACCTGGAGATAACCCCCATCCCCTCCCTCGCTTCCTCCTAAGGCTTGGGACGGTCCCTACACTTTGCTGGGAGAGCGGATGTGGAGCCCAGTTAGGGAGCAGAGCTTTCTTCTTAACCCTTTACACATCCTTCTCTCCTTTGCTCTCTTCCCAGGTTGCTTCTGTGGGGTTTGGTGTTTTTACAGCAAAGTGCTGTTTCTCATTAGCTAGTGTTCACGCAACTGATATTTTTAAAGTTGAACAACATACAACGCTTGGGACGTGGTGATGTCAGGTCATTTTGTCCTGCAGGGGTTTTCTGCGGTCTTTGGAAACCTGTCTGCATTCCACCTGCTTAATCTCAGGTGTGCAGGGGCTGAGTGAGGTCAGATAGGTTTTCCGCTGAGTAATTTTCAGTTTGCTGGCCAATTGAGAATACTTTCTGCAATTACTAGTTGAGGTTTGGTTGAAAGTATTGTGGCCAAAGAATGTCTTTCTTTGAGGTTTCCATTCATCAGGTGATGCTTACTGTTAATTTTTGTTTTCTCTCTCCCCTCCTATGATGTAGCTTATCTGGCTCTCCCTGAATGTCCTGCTTTTCTGGAAAACCTTCCTGCTGTATAACCGAGGGCCAGAGTATCACTACCTCCACCAGATGCTGGGGGTAAGTGAGCCTTGGGTGACCTGGTGGCATGGGTTTAATGTGGGCAGACAGTTGTTACAAGGCTTGGTCAGTTTTTCCATTCATTAAAGCAACCCTGGGTCCTTCCCTTCAGAAACAGTGGTTATTCTCTAAAGTGGTCAGGGTTTCGTGATTTATCATTTACATTCGTCCAAGTTGGAATGACTGACTCTTTTAAGAACCAAAGATAACATCTTCTAAAGTGAACTGCCAGACTAGGCTAGTAGCGCCTGAGAAAAGGTGCTACTTACTCCTCACCAGCTGCAAAGTGCCCTGAAGGATCCCCTTCACTAGGGAACCGATACCACGACAGGCTTCCAGTTTTCACTCATCAAGACTTCAGCCTGCCTGTAAGCTTAGCCAGAGGATTTCTGCACCGTTATTTTTCACTGTCAGTTCTCACAAAGTGTGTGTCTAAGGCAGTTATTCATTTCTGGACATTTCTCGGCCACTTGCCCAAAGTTAGTGGTGGATTATGGTTCTAGTGTTCTGGTCTAATAGGAGAACGATACCGTGCGAAACTTTGCTCTGATTTATCTCCTGTTGATGTTTTTCTTTTCTCTATTCCGTGATGTGTCTGTTCTCATTCTTCCTGCCCATCTCTTTCCCACTTGACTCTGAAATAAAAGCCAGTGGCACTGCAGACATCTTACTTTGCATAAGGAGTTAGCTTTTTCTAAGCAACAAGCACAATGTATGAAGAAACATATTGAAAAATCTTATTGCATCTGAAAAAGCAGATTTCGTCATTCCTTTTCGTTGGGGGAAATAAATGCATTCGAAATAGGAGAAGCATGGTTTTTCTTTTTCGTGGTTTAATGACCGTTTACAATTATGATTAGTTTAGATGAATTCGGTGAGTTCAGAAGCCTTCCATTTCCCACTTCACAGTTACAGGTCTCATTTATCTTTAAACCCTCAGCTCTCCAGTGGTGCTGTCACATAGTAGGGGCTCAATAAATATTGATCAGATGAATGAAGACAAAAATGATAAAAGGACTTAATGGAAAACTATGACGAAAAGTGCAAAAGGCAGACGAAAGAAGAGAGAGGTCGTTGTAAAGTAGTTTTCATGGAAACCTGAGAATGATCATAGTGAGTTGACCCTGAACCCATCTAGTCAGGAGTCCACATTTTATGAACAGTCACTGTGGAAAAGAGTGGTTTTATTTCTTGGCATCATGACAGAAGAAGAGAGATGACTTCCAAACTTCCTACTTTTTGGTAATCACCTATGTGAATTGTCTAGTCCTTAATGTATCAGCACCATTTGGAAAGGATACCACCTATCCTTTTCGTGAAAAAGAACTCTAGTTATAGTTTGAGTTTTCGCCTAATGAAGGAGCATTAATTTTATTTGTCCTAGGCTTATCTTTTCTAATCCTTTGATGATTGTGGTATTATATCATGGTATAAGCATTTTTAGGCATTTTTCAATTTGCAAAAAATACAGTATAATAATGAGATAAGTAATTTTAAAGGAAATGTTGCTGACTCCCACATTTTACATGTTTAATAACTGTATCTTATAAACCTAATATAAAAAAAGTTGGAGCAATTTTTCTTAGAACCTATTAAACACTCACGAGAACATGATTCCATCATGACAGAACTGTAGAAACTCTGAAAAGGACATAGGTATTCTGATATTATAAGTCTCTTTTAGGTGAATTTTAAGTTCATAAAATCATGATGGTATTTCTAGAAATAAATTTGATTTTGCTCCTGCTTTAAAACATAAATGGGAACAGTACTTCATTTGTGGAACATTTTGGTAAAAGCATTTAGTCTAAGATGGCTGTTAGTCACCTGTAAAATGTAGGGTAATAGTAAATAGTAAAGTTGAACTAGTTTTATAGGAAGGAAGGGTCCATAGGATACAGCTCATTTGCAGGAAGACATAGACACTGAGAAACAATCAGTTCTTTGTAGTAGCCTGAAATCTCTGCTTTCTATTGAAAAGTGATTTATTCACCTGTTTAGACTGATGATATACTAGTCACTTTCCAAACGTCTTGCTGAAGCGAGGAAACTATTCTTCCCCTTTGCACATGGAGAAATATGGGCTCAGGAATCTGCATGTTTTGTTTGAGTCCCTTTGGCTGATCAGTGTCAGAGCTAGGATTTGAATGAAGTGCTGTCTGGCCTTTGGCTTTTCCTCACACTACACAGATTTTCCAAACCACTTCACTGGCCCATCTTAGGTACTTATGTCACTGATTTGTATTCTCTCTAGTCAGTGCTGACCATAATGTGAGTCATATAGAATTTAAAGTTTTTCAGGAGTACTTTAAAAAAGTAAAAAAAAGCCAGTGGCGTTAACTCTTACAATATATTGTTAATTCATTTACAATATATTTTATTTAAAACAATATACCCAAAGTTTTATAACAGAGTGATGCCTTCGACATAGGGTCAGTATTTTTAAAACATGAATGATATATTTTACATTATTTTGGCCTACTTTTTGAAAGACAATGTATGTTTTCACTATGTACATCAAAATTCAGTCACTAAATTTTCATCAGAAATACTTGACCTGTGTTTAAATTTCATAAAATTTTACAGATGAAAAAGTGGATTCACAAACCCAAGTTTCCCAAACACGTTTAAAGATGTTCCAATAACACAAATGAGTATCAGCTTTTACATTTGAATTAATAAAATCAATAAACCTAAAAATTCAGTTTCTTATTGGCGCTAGACACATTTCACGTGCTGAGTAACCACGTGTGGCTAGTGGTTACTATTTTGGATGGCTGGCTGTGGGAGGAGATATTCCTACCTTCGTGGCCAAATGCTGTCAATATTTTGCTGTAAGACAAACAACTAGCCACCATTCAGCCCAATAAAAAGATATCAGGATGTGTTTGGTCCTTTCGCTCCCCTTTCTCCTGAGCAGGAATTAATATTGGATGGGAAGTTGTAGGCTCTAGTTATTGGTATGTAACTATAAAAATAGCTCTGACTTCTCCCCAGTCTGAGCTTCCTGGAGGTGGGAGCCTTTGAGAATGAAGGTAAAAGTACTTAATTCTCTTTTTATTACTAGTAGGCTACATGACTGTTCTCAGACCAAATTAAGGGCTAAAAAATTACATAAGAACTGACTGGGAAGAGATCTTAAATGACAGAAGATGAAATAATGCTGGGATTTAATATGTCTTGGTAGGAGTTTTCATCATAATTGTTTTTACCCAGACTGGTCTGACCCAGACCTGGAGGCAGCATGGTCACGGCTGGTTTACGCCTGAGTTAATGTGCTTATCAGACTGTGCACTTCCTAGCAGATGTTTAATTATGACATGCTGTGGATATTGGAATCTTAAAATTAGCTAAGAGGAAAAAAGTCTTTTGAAGAAAGCCAAAACACACACCCAAACAAGCAAACAAACCATAACTTTCTTCCACGTCTCATGACACTCTTTCAAATAAAGGACTCCACTTGTTACTTAAGATGAAATCTGTTTTTGATTTATTTATTTTCAAGGAATGGAAAATGTATTTAGTATGTTAATAGAAGGGACTCATGTGTTGTGACCAACTGAGAAATTTAGTTTCCTAAATTTTTTGAAAGATGCTGTCTATATAGCCTTCACATTTATGTTTATCTATTTCTGAGTTCTATTTCTGATGTTTTTAATGATTAAAAGATAGAATTTAATTGATATAAACATTTTAATTTGAGGAAAGAATGCACTTTCTGATATCAGATTCAGTGTGTCTTGGTTTTTATATATTTTTCCCCAAAGCTAACATTTGTGTATGGATCATTTGGTTTCAACCTAGTTTTTCTCCTGGTGCCATGATGAGAATTTAGCTGTTTTGGCTTTGTCTTACAATTATTATTTTATATCTACTGCATGGTCATGAAGATTTTTTTTTTCTTGTTTTAAACTCTTACTGAGATACCTATGCTGATTGGAAAAGAGTTATAAACATTGAGGTTTTTTTCCTCATTTTACAATGATGATCTTTCTTTGGTCAATCATTATCCTTCAAGTGATTTAAAAACATTAACAATTTACCCTCTCAAGAGTCCTAGAAGTTGTATCATAATTAACATTTTTCAGAGACTGAAATTTGATGTCATGTGAGTTTCTTAAGGTCGGAGATTGGAGTCTCAGGACAAATGAACCTGGGATTTTAAGTCAGCAGTGGTTTTATAGCTGGTCTAGGCAGCTTTAATTCTGCTGAGGACTGTATGCCTCCTGTCAGGTTCAGAAAAGGCTTGATTTATTAACTCTTTCCTTTTGTTGCACAGAATATTGGGCTTTCAATTCAGAGGATACTTTTAACTACAGTTGGTGTTTGTGTTTATTCTCAACATTCTGCTCACTGAAAACAGTTTACTTCCTGTTTATTGACAGGCTAAATGGATTGCATTATATTTAATCTATTTACCATAGAGACTCAGAATTTTAGACTTGAAAGAGAGCTTTGAGATCTTTATTTAGATTTCTTCTTCCTTTTCCCAAATAGAAAAGTGAGGTTGAAGTGATTTGCTCATTATCACCCACTCAATTAGTGGCTTGGTCACTACCTTGGCCCATTGGTCCTCTCAATCCAATATTCAGCCTGTTGTAAAGGACAAGTATATAGATTTGTGCAAGACACATTAACCTCATCCTCTATAGACCGTTCTGTAAGCTCTTTATCTTATGTGAAATGCACTTTAAAAACATTAGCATTTAAGAAGTTATGGAAAAATATTTATACCCAAGGTAACGTATATTTCCAGCATTAAGACAAATTGTTTAGACTTGTTTCAGACAAATTGTTCTGGACTTATGAGACTTGCTTTTATTTAAATTTTTTCTGATTCCATGATGTTTGGATGAATTTCAGCTCAACGTTTAACCTCTTTGCTATATTCAGCTAAATGCCCACTGTATAATTCTCTTATCAATACCATCCAAAACAGCTTAGAACTGGAAGTTGGAATTAATTTCAGAGATTTTCAAACCTACCTCATTTCATTATTAATACTATCAATAGCAGATTACATTCATTGAGAACTAAGTACCAGGTATTAATCTAAGAGTTTTGCTTGGATTAATTTATTTAATCTTTTCATCCATCCTATGGAATAGATATTTTTAATTCTTAATTTTGCAGCTAAGACAGTGAATTAGAGAAGTTCTGTCACTTGCCAGTGAATGACAGAGGCAGATCTCTAGCCCCAAAAATCCTGATTCTGGAAGTTGTACTTTTTGTTTGTTTGTTTGTTTGTTTGCTTGCTTTTTAGGGCCACTCCCGCGGCATATGGAAGTTCCCAGGTTAGGGGTCGAATTGGAACTATACTGCCGGCCTACACCACAGACACGGAAATGCCAGATCTGAGCCACTTCTGCGACCTACACCACAGCTCATAGCAATGCCGGATCCTTAACCCACTGAGCAAGGTCAGGGATCAAACTTGAATCCTCATGGATACTGGTTGGGATACTAGTCGGATTCGGGTTCCCCGCAATGGGAACTCCCTAGAAGTTGTGCTTTTAACCATTGGGCTCGTCTGCCTCTAGGCAACGTTAGTATTAGGCTGAACTGTATGGAATTGCCATTTTGATAGAAGAAAAATAATCAAATATCAGCCACTGCATGTGATTCAACCTAATGACAGCCATTACAATTTATTAATCACATGTCATGGACCAGACATTATGCTCTTTTATAATCTCATTTAGTCCTAACATATTTAATTAATCCTTATGCTAACCCTGGACAATAAGGTTATCCCTTTACGGAATTGAGAAACAGATCCCGAGTGGTTAGGTAACTTTTCCCAGGTCACAGAGCTAACAACTGGAGAGGCCCAATTTGAGCCCACACTTGTCACAAACTAAAGATCACACTTGCTCCTCCAGAGAGGTTCTGACACACATAGGGTTAGAACCTGGAATTTTCTACTCTTACCCAGAGTTCTTATGCACCCCACCACAGTGGCTCTAGATAAGACTTTATAAGTATGTTTGTGTTTTTGTATCTATAAGTAAATGTAAGAATGTAGTTTATAGATTATTCTTAAACCTGAAGCAGACTTGTACACCTTCCCCTAACTGATTCCACTGCATTCATTTGCTTGGGCTTCTGTAACAAAGGACCACTGAGGCTGAGTGGCTTCAACAACAGAAATGTCTTTCTTCACAGTTTTGGATGCTCTGTGCTTTCTCTTGGGGAAGAACACTCAGCCTGAGGGAATGGACCGTGTATGTTTTCAGTATGTTGTGGGGAAATGCCTTCGTTAAGGACTTGGTGCAAAGTTAAATATGGACAATAGGTCTATTGAGTCCAGTTAGTGTTTCCAGTTCATCATGGTAATAAACATTGTGTTGATCACGAAATTTATTTTAACAGTGCTCAGGTAATTCTGGGGCAGAACATTAATCATCCCTAATCCCTTATTGACAGTAAGCTTTGGAGCTACATGGATATGGGTTTGAATGGCATTTATCTCGCTTCAAGATTTTGGCAAATTGCTTCCCTGCGTCTGAATTATAACTCATCTATAAAGTCAGGCTTAGGGAGTTTCTGTTGTGGCTCAGTGGTAATGAACCCGACTAGTATCCATGAGGACGTGGGTTCAATCCCTGGCCTCGCTCAGCGGGTTAAGGATGCAGCGTTGCCGTGAGCTGGGGTGGAGGTCTCAGACATGGCTTGGATCCCACATTGCTGTGGTTGTGGAGCAGACCAGTAGCTGTAGCTCTGATTTTACCCCCTAGGCTGGGAACTTCCATATGCCCCAAGTGCAGCCCTAAAAAGCAACAAACAAACAAAAAACAGGCTTAAACCTTCCTCTTGGGTTAGTTGTGAAGATTACATGAGAAAACACAAATGAAATGCTTAGCACTTAGTGCATATGTGCTTAGCAAAGGTAGACATTACTGTAAATATTAAGTAATATTATTTAGCGTTAATAGTATTAAAACTATTCATGGTACTAGGTAGTCATACATTATTTATGTTTATCAACAAAAATATTAAAAGGGATTCAGAGAAATATGAAAATGAAAGGAATTTGCTGAGCATGTGGCAGATGGCTTTAGGACAGAGACTTTTCCTTTCCTTTGGTTGACCTCTGGCTGCCCCTACTCTGGTCCTTCTGGACAAAGGAAGCCTATCCACTGCTATTTGTCGTTGGCACAAGGTCTGTAGCAACTTGGTTATGATTGCAGAGTGGAATTTCAGCTTGAGGTAGAACACATAAAATTCAAAAAAAGGTTTTATTAATCTTCATTGAACCTTGGAGTCTTCAACAGATAAACAAGGGAAATAATACCTATTTCAGAAGATTACTGTGAACCTTAAAGAAAATTAGAAGAAATAATAAAAATAACAACTAGAGCCAACATTCATTGACATGGACTTGTTGGCCAGACACGTTAAATTACATTCAAATCAGAGTCCTGACTAGTCTACAAGGTGGGTTATATTACATAAGAGGAAGCTAAAGCACAGACGTTATAAATAACTTGCTCATGGATTATTAAAGTAACTCACACAAAGCCTATTATGCAATCAGAGTTTCAAAAATGCCAGCTTTCCTCCTCCCCTCCCTCTCCTCTCATCCTTCTTATTCATACACAGCAATTCACTTAACTATTCTGTGGTCCCATTAAAACAGGATGAGACAGTCCTCCTTTTCTCAGGGTGTTGTGCTGAGAATTAAGTATGACTTAACAGATAGGGAACTACTTTGAGGAATTGAAGGCATCATCTCCGATGTAAAAAATAATGATTATTGTTTCATATTATTTCTAGCTCCTATTCAGTTCTCCCAGTTTTTAATGCTCCACCCATTGGGACCCTAACCCTAACCCTAACCCTAACCCTAACAGAGCTCCTTTTGGAACATAAAGAACAGTTTTTGGACAAAGAAATGAGACGATTTCATCTTCGTGACAGAAAAGTGGCAAATGGCTCATAATCCCTAATATGCTTTACATTCACGGTGTTGATTATTGAAGTGGGATCTTGAAGGGCTGTGACATGTTGTAATTAATAATTTCCAAGGCATGAACTGAGGGTGAGTCTTTAGTGTAAGAGTAAATTACCTAGATGAGAAGTGAGCCTACCTCGTTTCTTAAGTATACATGTCTTAATGCAACTTTGTGATGTGATAAAAGACAGTGTAGTAAAGAGTCTTGTGAAATATAGTTTCTTTTCAGTTCTGGGATTAAAGAAAAAGTAGATAGATTAAGGAGAAGGTGGAGTTTTTCAAGATCAATAGAATTTTTTTACATTTTTAAAAATTGGAAAATTGAATTCGACAGCGACTTCTATGTATGAATAAATGAATCTGATTCATATTTTGTAGGGAAAGGTTGCATGCTTTGATGATTTTCATGGATTTGGAAATTTTTAAAAGTCTCCAGATGCATATCAAGAATATCAGAGGTCTTATATAGTTTAAGGCAAGAAGAGATAAGTGATGTACACTAAGTGAAAGCATCTTATATATCTGAGATTGTTAAAAAAAAATGGGTATGTGGAAAGAATGAAATAATGCCATTTGCAGCACCATGGATGCAACTAGAGATTATTATACCAAGTGAAGTAAGTCAGAAAGAAAAAGACATATACCATGTGATATCACTTATATGTGGAATCTAAACTATGGCACAAATGAATCTATCTACACAACAGAAACAGGCCCACAGACATAGAGAATAGACTTGTGGTTGCCAAGGGGGAGGTGGGAGGGCATGGGATGGACTGGTAGTTTGGGCTTAGTAGATGCAAACTATTACATTTAGAACGGATAAGAATGAGGTTCTACTATACAGCACAGAGAACCATATCCAAGCTCGTGGGATAGACCATGATGGAAAATAATATAAAAAAAAAGAATATGTATGTATGACCAAGTCACTTTGCTATATAGTAGAAATTGGCACAACATTGTAAATCAGCTATACTTTAATAAAAAATAAAAACAGATGAAAAACCCAAAGCAGAACAGAAAGATGATTAACTAGAAAGTTACTTAAAATAGTGTCATAAGTTCCTACTGTTAAAAAAAATGGGTACAGCAACACTAAGATAAACTTAAGGAGTGACTATGGTGAATGTTTTTCTAATGATAGTTCTTGTTCCTTGATAGTGTTATCAAATAGCTGATTTCCAATTTCCGGTAATTTTCTTTAATATAATCTTAGAAAACTCCAGTCCATTGGAAGGACCTGAATTGGTAGTGATCCAAACAAGTTTCTTTACATTTTATCCTGAGTGAACTCTGTCACCCCACCTCTTACAGGATCATGAGTTTCAAGGATGCCCTGAGAAGAGACAGTTGTGGAGCGAGAAAATAAGAACTGTCTTCTGTGTACTGATGAGATAGGTGATGAGAATGTTTTTGTCTCTCACTGATTTTTCTTGGCCAAGTTGCTTTTGCTCAGTTACTTTGGGCCTTTGAGCTTTGTTAATTCTCTTTTTGAGGTTTGGAAAGCATGGGCCCCAAAGCACATTTGTAAAGTGCTTGGAGTTATGCAAGCAAAGGTGAAAATGCATTTTTCTTTTCTTTTCCTTTTTCTTCCATAGCTCAAAATATCTAAAGGGAAAACCAAGCAAATATCATCAGTGGTCTATACTAATGGATTCCAACTGGAAAAAAAATGACTCATATTAAACCACAAGAATGTAGAGCTTCGGTATAAAAGTTCTCCCACTTGAGAAATGGCATTTGTTACCTACAATAGAACTTTTCTGGGGGTTGGGCCTTGGTTTGGACTATGTAGGAACCTTCATTGAGCTGTTCAGCTATCTTGATCTGTACTTTTTTTTTTTTTTTTTTTTAATGCAAGAGAGTGAAAAAAATGAGTTCAATGAAAATCTTGGAAGAGTTTAATTTTCTGGATCATAATGGATCTACGAGCTTTCCTTAATTTTAGTTTGCCTGAAGAAAAATAGTGTTAGACTTGTACTGGTTTTAAAGCTTGAGTGTGTCATGCTTAAAGAAGAAAATACACTTTGTTCAGTCCATGGATTTTAGATATATGAAATTTAATTTGTTAAAGTCTCATCTGATATGCATTCTAATTCATGTTAAAGCCAAGTATCTGTTATTGCCTTTTCCTCAACATGGAGCAACTATTAATTTAAATTTCAAATATGGTATTATCTGAAAATTTCAGAGTATCAAGTGGCAACAGTATAATGTAGTGAAAGGAACATGATTTTGTGGATAAATTGACCCAAGTTGAAATATTGACTTCTTAATAACTGTATCTTTCAGTAATTTATCAAAATCTCCAAAGCCTTGCTTTCCTCAGTTTTAATTGAGAATTATATTATTAAATGGAACTGCATGAAAATTCTAATATTGAAACCTTTTAACTTACAAAAGTGGCATTTTGTATAGTGTTAACCTAATTTCTCGCTTATAGAATTATTATTATTTGAGGAGATGGTTAATTAAGATGAGGAAGAAATGAGTGTGAAGCCCACAGATTGTGTTACTTCCCTTCTTTCTTTTTCTTTTTCTTTCTTTTTTCTGTTTTTTGATCTTTTTGTCTCTTTAGGGCCACACCCACAGCATATGGAGGTTCCCAGGCTAGGGGCCTAATCATTGCTGTAGCCACCGGCCTATGCCAGAGCCACAGCAAAACAGGATTCGAGCCACCTCTGCATCCTATACCACAGCTCACGGCAACACCGGATCCTTAACCCACTGAGCCAGGCCAGGGATCAAACCCGTGTCCTCATGGATGCTAGTCGGGTTTGCTAACTGCTGAGCCACGATGGGAATTCCTACTTTCCTTCTTTCTAATGGCAAGTTAGAGTAGACAAATGAATGACATTTGTCTAGACTCATTTCTTTCAAGAAACTGTTTTTTTTTTTTTTTTTTTTGGCCTTGCCCATAATATATGGAAGTTCCTGGGACAGGGATTGAGCTCACGCCACCACAGTGATAATCCTGGATCTTTAACCTGCTGCACCAGCAGAAACCTCCAGGAAATGCTGTTGAAGTTAAGAATGTTTTGCTGTTGAAATCTATTTGTAAATATTTGCTAATGTCTAAAAGTTTCCAGTAACTTAGAGAGGTTAATGCCTCATTTTGTGCAATGTATAAATTCTGAAGTATTTTTAAAAAGATAATGAAAAAAAAAGATAATGTGCAAATGACAATATATATTTTTTCTTTGTTATCGTTTCAAAACCAATTACATTCACAAACCTATGCCTCCCGGCAACTCAAGCTGCTGCACTCGGGTTCTTAACCATGGCGCCACAGCAGGAACTCCTGAAATACTTTTTTTTTTTTTTCAGAAATTGTTTGCTAAGTGTCAGTGTATAAGCTAATCGTATATGATATGATATGATATGATATCAAACATGGTGTGGCACCTGTCACAAAAGAATCATAGGTTGACTGGTATTCATGTTTGGGCCCAGTTATAGTAGTGTTCAAGAATCAGTAACTTTCTCTCTTATGCCCTCCCATCACCCCAATAATTCTTCTTTATGTCATGTGGGGCTCTTTCTTTCCCCTTTATAGCTGTAATGTCATTCATTATAAATTGCTCCTCGTCCCTCTTCCTAGCCTAGTCTATCCCCTTGATCCAGTGCTGTAAACAAACATCTCATTTATCCAAAGCTTGGAAGAAGAGAGGCCAGCAACTTAATGTCCTTCTGAAAGCGTCCACTTTAAGTCATGGAAATATTTGCAAGATAAGTTTTAAAAGTTTATGTATGTATTTTTCAGTATGCAAATAATACATAAAATTAAGGAAAACTGTGGAAAATGTAGAAAAGTAGAAAGGAAAAGAAAATTGCAACTTATGTTCTTTATTTAAAGATAATATGACTCCTCTGATTGTACTTTTAAGACTTTCCCAACTTTATTCTCTTTAGAAAATATGACTTTCTTTTTGCATTCGGTTTTTTGGTTTTGTTTTTTTTGCCTTCTACAGCTGCTTCCCGCGGCATATGGAGTTTCCCAGGCTAGGGGTCTACTCAGAGCTGTAGCCACTGGCCTACACCAGAGCCACAGCAACGCGGGATCCGAGCCGCATCTACAACCTATACCATAGCTCACAGCAATGCCGGATCCTTAACCCACTGAGAAAGGCCAGGGATCGAACCCACAACCTCATGGTTCCTAGTCGGATTCATTAACCATTGCGCCACTACAGGAACTCCTCTTTTTGCATTTGGAAATATGGCAAAATATATTGAAATGCAGTATCTTGGGCCGATAAACAAATAGACTTTAAGGAAATGTTCTATAGTAGGTTCTTAAGTATATCATTAATTTAAGCCAGTTTTAGTAATGACAGTCCAGTTTCTTTTTTAACAAGCCTCCAAAATATCTGTCAGCTTCTTTAAGTCTTCCTTCTGATTTATTCAGTAAGCTCATTCTGCATTTCAGTTTTTTGGGGGGAGGGTTACTTAAGTTTATTTAATTTAAAGGCTGTGATAATTTCTGCTGTACAACAAAGTGACCCAGTCGTGCATATACACATACCCTTCCTCTCTCAGGATCTTTTCCCACGTAGATTCTCACAGAATACCGGGTAGAGTTCTCTGTGCTATACAGCAGGTCCTCGTTGGCCAGTCTTTCCATATACCACAGTGCGCATATGCCAATCCCAAACCCCCAGTCCATCTCTCCCCCTTACCACCTGTCCCCTTTGGTAACCATAAGTTTTGCAGAGTCTATGAGTCTCTGTCTGTTCTGCAAATAAGTTCATTTGTATCCTTTCTCTTTTTAGATTCCACTTTTAGGTGACATCATATGATGTTTGTCTTTCACTGACTAACTTCACTTAGTATGATAGTTTCTGGGTCCATCCGTGTTGCTGCAAATAGGATTATTTCATTCTTTCTTATGGCTGAGTAATATTCCATTGTATATATGTACCACATCTTTATCCACTCCTCTGTTGATGGACATTTAGGTTGCTTCCATATCTCGGCTATTGTAAATAGTGCTGCAGTGAGCTTTAGGGTGCATATATCTTTTAGAATTACAGTTTTCTCTGCATAGATGTCATAGGAGTGGGCTTGCTAGATCATGTGATAGTTCTATTTTTAGTTTTTGGAGGAACCCCCATACTGTTTTCCATAGTGGTTGCACCAATGTGCATTCCTACTAACAGTGTAGAAGGGCTCCCTTTTCTCCACACCCTCTTCAGCATTTATTGTTTGTAGACATTTTGATGATGGCCATTCTGGCTGGTGTAAGGTGGAACCTCATTGTAGTTTTGATTTTGCATTTCTCTAATAATTAGTGATGTTGAGCATCTTTTCATGTGCTTTTTGGCCATCCGTTTGTCTGCTCTGGAGAAATAACTTTTTAGATCTTCCACCCATTTTTTTAAATTTATTTTTTATTTTTTTAATTTGGTTCTTTGTTTTTTGACATTGAGCTACAGGAGGTGTTTATATATTTTGGAGATTAATCCCTTGTCAGTTGCTTTCTTCCAGTCTCTGGGTTGTTTTTTTGTTTTGTTCATGGTTTCCTTTGCTATGCAAAAACTTTTAAGTTTAATTAGGTCCCATTTGTTTATTTTTGTTTTTATTGTTATTACTCTAGGAGGTGGATCTGAGAAGATATTTCTGCAGTTTATGTCAGACAGTGTCCAGCCTATGTTCTCCTCTAAGAGTTTTTTAGTATCTGGTCTTACATTTAGGTCTTTAATCCATTTTGAGTTTATTTTTGTGTATGGCGTTAGAGAATATTCTAATATCATTTTTTTGCGTGTTGCTGTCCAGTTTTCCCAGCACCCTTTATTGAAAAGACTCTCTTTTTTCCATTGTATAATCTTGCCTCCTTTGTCATAAATTAATTGACCATAGGTGCTTGGGCTTATTTCTGGATTTTCTATCATATTTTCATATTTAATATGTATTTTTGTATTTATTTTAGAAAATAAAGTAAAATAGAAAAAATAATTTATATCCTAGCATCTACACATACCTACTGTCATCATTTTAGTGTGTTTTCTAAAGTCAAGGTTTTTTAAAATAATAATATGGTCATTTAGAATAAATAGTTTTGTATTCTTTTAAAATGTAGCATTAAATATTACATCAGATTTATCCCAGTTACCGCAAAGTCATTGTCAAACATGAATTACTTATTTTTATATTTTACTGAAGAAATAAAAACATACCTAACTTAAACATTCTCATATTTTTGGACATCCAGTTGGCTCCTGTTACTTCATTTACCAAGAAAATGCTGTGAAAAACATCATTGTGCAAAATACTCTGCTTTGTTTTTACAGTTATGTCCTTTGGGTGTGTTATTAGGATTTCAAGTTATTTTAACCCATTTAATTTCATTTATTTTGAATTTTTATTGTTTTTTATCCATTTGGTCTTTGGTGCTTAATTGTTAAACTGTATTACATTTCAAAAGAAATACATGCTTCTCTATATTGAATGCAGATGATATAAAAGTAGAAACGTCTCTTTACTTCTCAGAGATAGCCAATCATATTTATAAAAATCTATGTTAATTTCTATATCTATGCCTGTATATGTAGATAAACATTTATATACATGCATGTTTTTAATTCAAATATATATAACAATATTATTTCATTTTGTCCTTTTTAATGCAATTAGGTTCTTACTCTTAGAATTGATAACTTCTTGGGGACAGTGTGTATATATATATATATATTTCTTGAAAGAAAGTCTGGAAGAAATTCAGCATGGAAGTTATGGTTAAAAGATACTCAGCTAGGATTGCTAGTATTTTGAAGACAAAATTAGAACAATTTTATAGATTCAATTAAAAAATTATTAACTAACAGCATTGAGTTCAGCAGTGGCAAAACAAATATGTTGAAGTAGGTTACGCTTGACAGATAGGAGAGAAAAATCTTAATATTGAATATCCTGTATTCAATATATGAGCTTTAATATATGTCATTACGGATCGTCTGTTTAAAATTCTAACCAAGTGAAAGGGTTCTGTTGCTGTGATTGTTGTTTCCTTTCAAGAATTAATCCATATGTTCAAGTTACTAGTATATACGCTTTGTTTTCTAAATTTTAGGAGGAATGTAGAGAAATTGAAAAATAATCACACACACACACACACACACACACACACACACACACACACACAGAGTTCCTGTTGTGGCTCATGGGTTAAAGAACCTGACTAGCATCCATGAGGACGCTGGTTTAATCCCTGGCCTTGCTCAGTGGGTTAAGGATCAGGCATTGCCGTGACCTGTGGTGTAGGTTGCAGATGCGGCTCGGAGCCCGCGTTGCTGAGGCTGTGGCATAGGCCAGCATCTACAGATCCAATTCGACCCCTAGCCTGGGAACCTCCATATGCCTTGGATGCGGCCCTAAAAAGACAAAAACCAAAAAAAAAAAAAAAAGGAAAGAAAAAAGAAAAATGGTTTAAAGATGAGAAAGATACAAGGTTTGGGGATAATCGTTTCTGATGAAAAGTAGCTTAGAGGGGACTCAGTACTCAGTAATTGTGGTCAAATGTGCTGGACCTGTGATGTAGGAGAAATTGGGCCTTTCTCAGCTTTCCAGCCAATCAGTCTCTGCAAAATACATTTCACTCCTGGGCACTTTTCCCTGTGCATGGATCATTTCCTATGAGGAGGAAAATGCAACAGTGATGTACAGTCAAATGCTCTCAAGACCCTTATTGCTGAGCCTTAGAAAGGCGCTGAGGAAAAAAAAAAAAAAAAAAAAGGAGTTCCTGTCGTGGCGCAGTGGTTAACGAATCCGACTAGGAACCATGAGGTTGCGGGTTCGGTCCCTGCCCTTGCTCAGTGGGTTAACGTTCCGGCGTTGCCGTGAGCTGTGGTGTAGGTTGCAGACGCGGCTCGGATCCCGCGGATCCCGCGTTGCTGTGGCTCTGGCGTAGGCCTGTGGCTACAGCTCCGATTAGACCCCTAGCCTGGGAACCACCATATGCCACGGGAGCGGCCCAAGAAATAGCAAAAAGACAAAAAAAAAAAAAAAAAAGAAAGGCGCTGAGAGAAAGGGTTGGACATGAAGGTTGGGCATCTATGACAGGAATGTCATAGATGAATTTTTAAAAAATTCCATTTTAATAATGTTTGTCAGCTAAAGAGGCCAAGTCATTTTCACTTGATATATTTTTACCTTTTAGAACAGTTTTATGACGGAATGTGGAGGACATTTTTATTATTGTTTTGTTGAATTCTTCAATGCTAGACTTTGGAGACAAGTGACCTGGTAGAGGTCACAGGTGTTAGCTGTGGTGAAAATGTCATACCTTTAAATCTGGTGACTGTTCCTTAGACAGCAGTGCCTTTAGAAATCCACGAGTGTGTTTATATGTGGTTCTGACTGCCATTTAAGTTGAACTTTAACTTTTCCAGATAGACACATAGTCTGGAAGTGAACATCTTCTGCTCTCTGGGCTTTTGGCACAGGAAGGACAAGGTAGACGAAATTGGGACAGAACTTCATGTATCAGTCTTGCTTTGTTCTGCTTTTTCTGTAATAGCTACAGTTTCTTCTGATTCATAATAGACTTCTAAGGAGAGACCACATTTCTGCTGAAAATGGAAGTTACTTCATTTCTAGAAATGGCAGCATAAAGGATGATGACATATAAAAGGAAAGATTTGAGTTAAACATAAGGATATGTGGATAAAGTATCAGAATGGACACTATACTTTGGTGGTTCCTTTAGTTACATGCTTCCTTCTTTCAAACTGGTAGCTTCTTCTAGAGGCATTTTTTTTTTTTTTTAAAAAAACAGTTTATAGATGGGAAGAAAGGTCAACTTGAGTCAAAAGTTCCATCATGGTTAAAAATCTCCAGGGCAGTTAGTTGACAGAAACCAGCTTAGGATCATTTGGAATGAATCAGAGTTTTTTTATAATGGCATGAAGGGACATTCATGAGCTTTTGGATATACCCCAAGAGCACTGAATTGGTAGTTTATATATATATTTTTTTTTTTAAAAGAAATAATTACTGAAATTATTATTAAGGACTTTCTGGTTGCTCATGACATGTTATTCATTATTGTTTCCATATGGAACCTTATCAAAATAACTAGGTAATCCACTTTCGAAGTAGCCCTTCATTGAAATGCCTTTTTTCTTTTTTTCTTTTATTTATTTATTTATTTGTGTATTTATTTATCTTTTTTTGTCTTTTTAGGGCTACACCCGCGGCATATGGAGGTTAGGGGTAGGGGGTCCAGTCGGAGCTGTGGCTATCAGCCTATGCCAGAGCCGCGTCTGTGACCTACACCACAGCTCACGGCAACGCCAGATCCTTAACCCACTGAGCGAGGCCAGGGATCGAACCTGAAGCCTCGGATTTGCGAACTGCCGAGCCACGACGGGAGCTCCGAAATGCCTTTTTTCTTAAGTGCAACCGTGCTCCCAGGGAATGTCCACCATATTCTAAATTCATAGCCCTATTGTAATATATAAATGGTACAAACTAAACATTTAAATTAGAACTGAAGTTTTGATTTATAGGTTGAAGAAAAATAAATTGTTCTGATTTTTTGCCGTGGATCCTTTTGGTTACTATAAAGACTATAAAAAAAAATACCTCCTGCTGCTTTGGAAAATCATACAGACTGCTTTACGGGGTTGTCTCTTCTTGTTTATGTATCTATATCATGATGGCTTTCTTTTGGCTTCCACTGCCAGAAGAATATTTTCCCCAAGGAATATTTTTTTGAAATAAGTTTCTTTAGTTTTTCTGGTATGTCCATGCATTTTGAGATTCCCAAGGATAAGAGGCAGTTTGAGCTTTTCCACTTTCTTTGCTGCCACTCACTAGCTTTGTGGAGAAAAAAAGGATAAAATTAGTAAGAAAATCATTGCAGGATAATGGCTTGAGTGTTCCAAAGGAGGCATGGTAAAAGGCAGAAGGGAAGCCTTGAGAAAGATGGTCCAAACTTTTCAGAATATTTGTAAAGGGGGTAAGTTTGGAGGGTATGGATGGGGATGTGGGCCCCCGCAAGGCTTAATGGAGAGAATGACCCTTGGGCTGAGACTTGAAACATAACGAAGGGTTCATCCGGTACTTCGCGTGGAGGTCGGAAGAGGTGGGATGCCAGCACAAATAGGAGAGATGGCAACAGCATGAGCCCTGGAGAGGAAACAGATATGCAGTGAGAGCTTGGGGTAGCTGGTCTGGATAACGCATCCAGGATCTGAACGGAGTCGTGTAATAAATACAAAAGCATAGCTGAGCGAACTTATGGTATCGGCAATTTGGCTTATTTACAGACTTCTAATATAAGTTGGATCGAAAAGAAGTTTGGACTAAATTTTCTATTCAGTCTTGCCAGGGACCTAGAGTGGCCCTGAGGGTTTTCTTAAATGGAGGAGTTCCCACTGTGGTGCAATGGGATTGGCAGCATCTCTGGAGCGCTGGGACGTAGGTTTGATCCCTGGCCCTGGCCTGGGAACTCCATTTGCTGTGAGGCGGCCAAAAAATAAAATAAAAAAATTAGAATATATCCCTGTATTTCTTGGTGATTAAAGAGATAAAAAAGTTTTTTTAAAAAAGAAGCTTTAAAAAACAAACAGGAGTTCCTATCGTGGAGCAGCAGAAATGACTCCGACTAGGAACCATGTGGGTTTGATCCCTGGCCTCACTCAGTGGGTTAAGGATCTGGGCGTTGCCGTGAGCTGTGGTGTAGGTCACAGATGCGGCTCTGGCATAGGCTGGTGGCTACAGCTCTGATTAGACCCCTAGCCTGGGAAGCTCCATATGCTGTGGGTGCGGCCCTAAAAAGACATAAAGGATAAACAAACAAACAAAAAACCCTTTGCAACCAATTAGTATGTTGCTCAGTTCCATAGAGGAGACCCCAGTCTCTAGAATGGTGGGCACTGGGGAGGTGGGGACAGACTTGGTGTCCTGAGAGATGTAGTTTTGATGGAAAGAGCAGGTCCTTACTTCTGATTCTAGATGTGGAGTAGATCTCTTGGGTAAACACTTTTAGGTTTGATTTCTTTTTTTTAATTTCCTAAATGAGGGCATCTCAGAGGTCCACTCATTTATCATCCACCGTATATTTATTGCATACCTGCTAATTACCTAGAACTCTGAATTCTTTGGACACAGTTGAGTGGAATAAAGCTCGGCTCTCATAAGCTCCAACTATAACTAGAGCAGAGGATGGAAAGGCCTGGAAAGAGTGATATTCAGGAAGCTATGCCATAAGAGCATTTAAATTCTGTAACTAGATGTAATGTGTGGATGGCCAGGGACCAGAATGATATAAAATAGCCTCTGTTAACTTCTTACTATATGCCAAGTACTGCACTTAGGATATATATATATGCTCAATAACCCTTTGGAGTAGATGTATTGTTTTCATTTTTTAAAATATATAAGTGAGGAAAATGAGACAGAAATAGTAAGAAAATTGCTTAAGGCCACACAGCTAATAAAAGGACTTCTAATGCAGACTTGTCTGACTTCCAAGTGTGTATTCTCAAACAGTGATAGCCAAGTCTGGTTGTACCTTCTGAGGGGCCCCCCACCCCCCAGGTCTAGAGAATCAGAGTTTCAGGAAGTACAATAGAGATTTGTATTTTTAAATAGTCCATCAAGTGATTTCAAGGTGCAGTCAGATTAGGGAACTCAAGTAGATAAAGATTTACACAAAAGGGACAGGAAAACCTACTGATTGGATAAAGGCTAAGCTACTGATAGAGTAAGAAAATATTATGGTTTGGAAAGAGAACTACACCAAGTGTCTGAATTTGGAGTTCCCGTTGTGGTGCAGTGGAAACGAACCCGTCTAGGATCCATGAGGATGTTGGTTCAATCCCTGGCCTCGCTCAGTGGGTTAAGGATCCGGTGTTGCCGTGAGCTGTGGTGTAGGTTGCAGATGTGGCTCGGATTTGGCATTGCGGTGGCTCTGGTGCAGGCCGGCAGCTGTAGCTCTGATTAGACCCCTAGTCTGGGAAGTTGCATATGCCATGGGTGTGGCCCTAAAAAAAAAGCAAAAATCAAACAAAACAAAACAAAAACAAAGTGTCTGAATTCACATCTCTGTTCTAGGGAGTGAAGTGTTCTTTTCTGTTCTTAGGGAAATGATAGAGCATAAAGGGAGATTTGGGTTCTAGTCCTTGTGTCTTTAGGAACTAGCCATATTAAGTAGGGGCAAAAAGAAGGCTGGATTGGATGACATATAAGGCCCTGTGAAAGAGCTAAGTTCTGTGATTATAAAACATGTAAGAATTAAGTGTTACATAGGCTTCGTTTGGTTTGATTAAAAATATGTCCTTAGAGGAAAAGAGTCAATAAAATTGACCTTAATGAGTACAAATTTACATAATTTTTGACAAACACAAAATATCAAATTATAATATAAAAAATCTTTTAGAAACCTCTATGATAACTTCCATTTTTATTTTTTCCTGGAAATGACTAATCGTTGACTCACCAAGAGTTAGCTAGAGAAATGACCATTTTGTTAAAGCTTACTATTAATACTCTTCTGGCCTTTTCACATCCTTTTGAACATCAGTTTTGCATAGATACATACATGTAGAATGTCATTTTGTATTTCCCTAAAATTGCTGAGAAAATTCCCAGTTGAGAGCATAATGTTCATTTGAAAGTTAATTTAGCAGAAAAGGTATTTTGCGAGTCTTCTCTAGAGACAACTCTTTCACCAGAATTTTGTTACATTTTAATAGCTTTGTCAAGAACTTGGATGACGATGAGGAAAACATGAATGTAAAATTTTCAGCTAAGGCAGAATCGAGAAGGAAATATATCAAAATATAGCATTCACACCCAATGTAATATAATGGGCTATATATAATGCCCATAAATTCTTACATTTATGTGCCTGCTCTCTCACCCTTCTGTTTCTTTTTCTTTCTTTCTTTCTTTTGTTGTTATAGGATAGCTGGATTGTTGCTTAATAGCAGTGCATGTGAGAAAATGGTTGTAGACACAAGATGAGCTATTATGCAATACACTTGCTCCACAGTATAACACAGTCTTAGATTCTGCAGATCTTGTCCTTAGATGTCGATACTGAATTCTGGTGAATTGGGAAAGGCGTCTGAGATGATCATGGAGTCTTAAAAATTATATCAAGCATTTTAGAGCCAACAATTTGTGTTTCGCCTGAAGAAAACCAGATTAAGTTGGGAAACCATCCCACTTTCATCTTTAGTTTTTGAAGGTCTCTTTTAGGAATAGTATTGTCCAGAGTCATCTGGTGGGTAGAAGTTATAGAGACACGGATTTCGTGTAAGTGTAAGAGAACAAAATATAAGTTTTTGACGGTAGAACATTGTGCTGTCTCGGGAGATATTCAACGGAGGGTGGATTACTACCTCTGTTTGGTGCCCTAATAGAAGGAGTTAGACACCGGCTGGACTGTATCACCAATACAGCTGTTGGCTGTATCACCAATTTTATATGTCTATGTTTCAGGAAATTATTTAACAAAGTAAATTTACTGATAAATAAAATATTTAGTCAAAACCGAACCTCTTCTATATGTATGACTCAGCTACGATGGCCATAAAATGTTATTCTTGTCTCAGATAAAATTTCACTTTTGTGATGACTAACCACAGAACGTGCTGTCATTGCCCAGACTGCCACCTCCCATTTTGTTCTCCACACTTCATTCGGGGAGATCATTACCAAATACTCATCTCTTCTCATCTCCTCCTTGCTTAAGACACAATCTGCATTGATTTTAGGATAAAGACACACTTCTTTTTTTTAAGGCCGCATCCGAGGCATATGGAGGTTCCCAGGGGTTGAATCGGATCTGTAGCCCCTGGGCTACGCCACAGCCACAGCCACGCAGGATCCGAGCAACGTCTGCTGCCCACACCACAGCTCATGGCAACACTGGATCTTTAACCCACTGAGTGAGGCCAGGGATGGAACCTGCGTCTCATCCTCATGGATGCTAGTCGGATTCGTTCCCACTGAGCCACAGTGGGAACTCCAAGACACACATTCTGGACCTACAAAGTCCACCAAGGTCTACCTCTACTTGCTTCTTCAGGTTTATGTTGTACCATCCCCCATTTCCAATCCAACCACATTGGCCCAACATTAATTTCTCATGTATACACCATGCTCCCATTTGCCACACATCGGTTCTAGGGCTGTTTATTTTCTGCATATGTGTCCTCATTCCTAGGTGACTTCTGCTCACCTTCCAGATCTCGGTTCACTTTTCATGTAGTCTAGGAAGCCTTTCTGACCTTCCTATTCAGATTGCATTTCCTGTTACAGATGCTCATACTCTGTATTTTTCATTCCCTGCAGTGGTCACTGCGTATTGGTTACAGTTTACATTTGATTAGGCAGCTATATGATTAGTATCTGTTTCCTCTACTAAAACATAACATCCTAAGGAAAAAGGCATTTTTTGTTTTCAGTTCACTATTGAACACTTGATGCCTTGTGAAATGTGCCTATCACAATAAAAAAAAAATGTTAAAATATGTTCAATGAATAATGCAGATGAAACAGATAACAGCTACTATGCAAGTACAGAAGTCAACATTTAGAGAAAAGATGTGATATAGTGACCCTAAGTAATAAGTTAATTTTACATAATGCCTGCATTTTTTCAGACTGGTTTTACTTTTCACAAAAGTCCTAAAAGCTAGCATTATCATATATATTATGCTAATTTTACAGATAAGAACATTTTATCCACCTCAACTTTACAGATAAAGACAGTTAAGTAGCCCAAGATGAATAGTTATTAAATAACAGATTTAAGGTTAAAAAACCAACAATAACAGGCATTTGAGATTTTGGGAAAAACATCTGTTATACCCAGATGTTACAGTCTTTTATAACGTGCTTCAAATGGCACATTTTCTTATCATTTTCTATAGGACTGTCTTAGTTCAGGCTGCTACCGTAAAATGCCATAGACTGGATGGCTTACACAATTATTACACATTTATTTCTCTCAGTTTTGGAGGCTGGGAAGTCCGAGATCAGGTTGCCAGCAGCTTTGGTGTCTGTGGAGATCCCTTTTCCTGGTTTACAGGTGGCTGCCTTCTTGCTGTATCCTCACAGGGAAGAGAAGGAGAGCTCAGGTCTCTTCCTCTTAATAAGGATGCTAATCCCATCATGAGGACTCTACCCTCTTGATCTTATCTAAATCTAATTACTTCCCAAGGACTCCATCTCCAAATACCATCGTATTCAACGTATGAATTTGAGGAGGACACATAATTCAGTCCATAGCAAGTATACACAAGCATCTAAAATATATTTATAATTTTTAAATGACATGTGGAATTCTCTGTTAATTAGGTTTGAGACCTCGACAGGTAGGGTTTGAACCATGAAAGTAACGCTGCCATCTAGTGATAACTAATCTAAGTGAGATTTGAAAATTAGAGTGATGGGCTCAGCTCTCTAGGAATGGTAAAACAGGCCATCCATGTGAAGTGGGAGGGCACATAACTTAGGCATTGAAAGTAGCTGATCCTTATGAAGGCTATGAACCTTGGACACTGGAAGCAGCTGATTCTTAGGAAGGTCAAGAATTAGTGATGACTAAATAAAACAAATCTTAGCCATAGACTAGTACCCATGTAGTAAGGTAGATAAAATGGTTTCCTGTGATTGTGCCACTAAAATGAGATGTCTCCATGTCCTCTCTCTCTTCAATGCTTCTGAATGAGGGAATTTTGTGGTCTAATAAGCTAAGAAAAACAATTTTTCACCTTGGTTTGAAGAACTAAGTATATTCAGGAACAAACATATACAGGGAAATGAGTCCTTAGTAAAATTTCCGGTTAGATTTTGCAAAGTCATGTGGAAGAAGTGGAATGCCAAAATAAACTCCATTTATCCCAAGGGGACACTTAAATCCACTTTGAATTAAATTACTGTGTGATTTAAGGTAAACACAGCAATAAAACACTTCCAGACATGCAATAAATGGTCAGAAAATGCAAAAATAGAAGAATTTTCTTTAAAGACTGAACCACAAAGGACATTTGGATAATTTATTTGTATCTCTTAAGTCCTGAATTTATGGTAGATTTTAGCTGATATATTTTAAGTGAGTTATTTTCCTAGCACATTAAAATTGCAGACAAAATTATCATCTAAAATCCCTTGAGCTAAAATTTTCTTGTCACATGCAGAAGCCAGATCAAAAAAAGATAGCGATTGCTCTATTTCTCTGGAGGCCTAAATAACAAAAACTTATCACTCCGAGATGATAATAATTTTGCTCATTGAAGTGAGAAAATTATATTTAACATTTTTTTAGATAGTCCAGAGAGGATTGTTTTCTTTTGCCCATTTACTGGTGTATTTATTGAACTGTATCCCTGAGGTGCTCAATTCACGATGTAGGAATAGCCTAACTGGAAATATTAATTCCTTTTTCTATATGTCAATGAAAATTACTGCTTTCCTGACATGCCTTATTGTCCCCTCTCCCTTCAGGAATGGTATTTCATATAGTTGACAAGAAACACCATGTAACACGGTTGCTCTTTTGCCAAGAATTAAGTTCGGACTCTCAGGGGAACAAACAATTTTAAGATAAGAAAAGCATCTGACTTACACCCATTTCTTAGTAAAGTCTTAAAGTAGTTTTATGTTTATTTCAGAACAAGTGCACAGATATAACCCCATCTCTTCTTTTCATGTGATACACCATTCCTATGAAGAATGTGGGTGGTACCAGATAACAGCAGGTGTCTATAGCAAGAATTTGATTTAAAATTCATAGCCAAGAAGTTTTGGAATAATACCCAAAGGGACTGATTCTTTGAAATATATGTTGTACAGCGAGGTTGTGGCGAGCTTGGCATGAGGCACAGCTGATCTGGGATTTCTCCTGGGTTGGGGTCAGGGAAGAGCTTTAGAGAGGTCAGATGACCTGAAAGATGAGCAGAGTCAGTAAGGTGAAGAGCTTAAAGACAGATGCTGGCGTGAAGGGAGTTGTGCAGAGGCTCAGACTGTTCTAGAGAGAACACAGATGCAAAACTTCTGTTTGACATTCTTGGTCCCTTGTCAGTGAACAAAGGGTTCAACGCTGTACTGATGTGGAGGTACACAATATGTTGACGCTCTTAGGGCTCTTGAGACCCAGCACAGTATAGTGGGTGTAGAATAAGAAATTGACATTGCACTGAAAGAATGTAGTCAGGTGAATAGAACACTGGTAGCAATGAGAGGAGGCTAAGTTTTATGGCAGTACAGAACAGAAAGAGACCAGTTTCTGGAGTTCCTGTGGGTTAAGGATCTGGTGTTGTCTCTGCAGTGGCTTGGGTCACTGCTGAGGCGCAGGTTCAATTCCCAGCCCAGCCAGTGGGTTAAGGATCTGGCGTAGGTCGCAGCTGCAGCTTGGATTTTATCCCTGGCCTGGGAACTTCCATATACTGCAGATGTGGCCAAAAATGAGGCAGGGGAGGGGAGAAAGAGAGACCAGTTTTTCTTTTGGTGAGAGGAAAATGGAGGGTTATTCATGATTCTGGAAGGAGTTGGCATTTGCCGTGATCCTGTGGGGTGAGGTCTGCACCTATTTGTAGTTGACTTTTGCCCTTGACCGTGTTTTGACCCTTGCCTTTTTTGTTCAGCTAGGATTGTGCCTAAGCAGAGCCTCCGCATCTGTTCTTAACCTCAACTGCAGCCTTATCCTCCTACCCATGTGCCGGACACTCCTGGCTTACCTTCGAGGATCCCAGAAGGTAAGTTCGAAATTCTAGTCGAAGGTTCCCAAATAAAAATCAAGTGTATAAGTGGCATATTACCCCTCCTTAGTTTTCTTCGTCTGACTTTCTGCTAGAGTGGATTTCTTCAAAGATGTTCGTCAAGACCAGGTCACCTGTCAAGATGATCAGTGAGCTAGTGTATAACAAAAGACAAGGCAGCAGATAATAGAAACAGTATTGGGCACTGTGCTAACATATATGTAATTCACATGTGTGCTTGTGAATCCTCACATGATTCTGAGGGTATTGCATATAAAGCACCCGGAGCATAGAGAGTTTAAGTAACAGGACCAAGATCTTGAGACTAGTGAATGTTGGCTAAGATCAGCCCCGGTTCTGAGTTCTTTCCTCTATACTATTCCTCATTGAGATCTTGTATTTTCATTTAATTAAATTCAAGTGAGCAAACCAGAGCTCTTTGGACTTTTTTTTTTTTTTTTTGTCTTTTTGCTATTTCTTGGGCTGCTCCCGCGGCATATGGAGGTTCCCAGGCTAGGGGCTGAATCGGAGCTGTAGCCACCGGCCTACGCAAGAGCCACAGCAACGCAGGATCCGAGCCGCATCTGCAACCTACACCACAGCTCACGGCAACGCCGGATTGTTAACCCACTGAGCAAGGGCAGGGACCGAACCGGCAACCTCATGGTTCCTAGTTGGATTCGTTAACCACTGCGCCACGACGGGAACTCCTGGACTTTTGATCAATGCCCAGGATGACTAATATTGGTGGCAATTGCTTTCTTAAAACACACACCTGGTTTGAGCCATGTAGACGGCTTGCCATAGATGTCTTAAGACGTGATGTCATGTAAGATATCAAGTGCTGTAAAACAAAGGATTTAAGAAAGTAGAAGAGCCCTTTGAAAGTTAAAATTCAACTGAAATTGGTTTTTGTCCTCTCTTATCTGTGTGTGCATGTGTATGCGTGTGTGTTTATTCCCTCCTTCACTTCAGTTTGTTAGGTACTGCTGAATTGATAGGATGTTTTAAAAGGAATTGTTAACATGAGGTCACTTGATGTTCTGTGAGGTTCATGTGAGTGGATTTACTGCGGTAAAACTTCTCAACCTTTTCACAGAATTATATTTAGAAACTCTTTATTTTTAATGCAGTAATTGGGGGAAATAACACGTTCTCTAGGTTGCCAGCTATGGTAAAATGCGAGGATTTGATCCCTGTGGCTGGCCATTGACTTGGTGGGAAGAAAGCGAAGATAAATGGCAGGAAATGAAAAGTGCCCACCTGAGTCTCTCAGTATTTAATAGTCTTAAAGAATTGTCCCCTAATGTGAAACATAGGTTTTCAAAGATGCTTGACATTTCGTTTTTGTATAAGATCAACCAGGCATTTAAACCTGTAGATGCAATTGCTTCTTTTAAAAATAATCTTATTTTTGACCCCCAAAGAAAGTCATATATATTATAAAATTAAAATTCCAGAAATATGCAAAGTAATAAGTGAAGGTTTCTTCTCATACTGCTCTGCCAGAACAACCACAATTGCTGTTTGGGGTAAATGCCTGCAAATATGTTATCATATAATGCCATTCATTTTAAGTAATACAGGATCATAGTGTAGTTTATGTGTTATAACTATTTTACCTAACAGTATATCTTGCACATCTTTCTTCACAATCAGCTTCTCACATTATCTTTAATGGTTTGGGTGTTCCCAAATAGGTATATCATACTTCATCTCAACAATTTTTTTTTCTTTTTCTTTTTTTTTTTTTGCCATTTCTTGGGCTGCTCATGGGGCAGATGGAGGTTCCCAAGCTAGGGGTCCAATTGTAGCTGTAGCCACCGGCCTACGCCAGAGCCACAGCAACGAGGGATCTGAGCTGTGTCTGCAACCTACACCGCAGCTCATGGCAACGCCAGATCCTTAACCCACTAAGCAAGGCCAGGGATGGAACCCGCAACCTCATGGTTCCTAGTCGGATTTGTTAACCACTGAGCCACGACGGGAATGCCCACAATTTTTAATTAATAAGCCTCTGCCAATATTTCCAAAACTTTGTGCATATATCCTATTTACTGCATCATTTTTACCATATCAAATGATTTTTATTTAGGTTCCAAGCAGGAGAACCAGAAGACTGTTGGATAAAAGTAGAACATTCCATATAACCTGTGGTGTTACTATCTGTATTTTTTCAGGTGAGAAAACCAAAACATATTCAATATTATGTTAGAATAGCACATTTTATGAATGGTATTTTTTATTGTTTATAAATCACTCACTGTCACCAACTTGTTTTCTTATTATATAGCTTAGTTTTCTCATCCGTGTGTTTGAAGAGGTTTATCTCGTGGTGCTACAGAAAATAGATGTGTCATAGACAAAAAAATAATGTGTCTATATATATTTTACATTATAGTGTGCAAAGTTTGGCTCTCAAGCTGGTAATAGTTGTTTTCTAAAAGTAATTTAGAAAGTAATTTTCATTTAGAAAGATTGGAAGGAGGCTATAATTTTTAACCTCTAAGTAATGATATGATAGTTCAAATGCATGAAAATTGGAATGTGAAATGTGCATTCATAGGATATGATTCCATCAAAATTTTATTTTTTGAGTGTTTCTTTGATATTAACACTTGGGTAGAAGAGCAAATGTTAAAATTTGTGGAAATTTATCCTGCTCAATTCCAAGTTAAAATATGAAGTGAGAATTTTTTGGTTTTTAAGAGTCACTTTAAAACAAATTTTTTTTTTCTTGTCTTTTTGCCTTTTCTGGGGCCGCTCCCATGGCATATGGAGGTTCCCAGGCTAGGGGTCGAATTGGAGCTGTAGCTGCTGGCCTTTGCCACAGCCACAGCAGCGCGCGGGATCCGAGCCGCATCTGCAACGTACACCACAGATCACGGCAACACCTGGATCCTTAACCCACTGAGCAAGGCCAGGGATTGAACCCGAAACCTCATGGTTTCTAGTCGGATTCGTTAACCACTGCGCCACGACGGGAATTCCTAAAATAAATTTTTATCCTGAGCGTTTATATGGTAACTTTTCAAATTTTTGAAGCAGGAAGTAATACATGTATTGATTAAATGCATGGACTCTGGACTTGGGTCGTGGAGGATCTATCCACAGCTGTCCCTCTGCCTTAGGGTGTGACATAATCTCTCTGATCTTCAGTTTGTTGTTTTGCTTATAAAATGGATTGACAGTAGCACCTACCTCATGGTTTTAAGACCAAAATGAGAACATGCATGTGAGGTTTTTAGGATAAAATTAGTTATTATAATTTACACTCTCGGGGTAAGTTATTTCAATGGTATAGCACTTGACATTTCTATTTGGTCATTATTTGATAGGCGATAGGTGTTTTGATACTAGGGACATTTGATCTGGATATTTGTGGACAGCTATTTTGAATCAAAAGTGTTTTGGTATAGCTGTTACCAGGAAATTATTAAACTTTCAGCTTTTAAAAAATTGCCAAGTGTTGTTGAAAGAGGCATCTTCCCAGGGTTTTATGCCTGAGCATCTTACCATTTGTACTTCCCACCTCTGGAGATGGGAGATGGGAGAGACTCAGGGATGGGCTTAAGACTCCAGTATAGCCCAAGGCTGGGGATGGAGTAAGAGTCCAGGATGAGATGAGGCCCAAGGGTGTGGCAAGGGTCAGGTTCGATTAGAGAGAGGTACAGGTCAAAAATGAAGGAAGAGCAGGAAATGTTGGCACACTTGTAATTTGATTTCTTCTAAACTGTCATTGTGTCCAAATAGTCTGGTCCATTAGAGAAAAACCAAGAGACTGAGATGGTGTCGAGTATTGCCACGAATGATCCAGTGTTTCTAGGTTTGCATTCTGTCACTCATCAGGGGTCTGATCTTAGCTACGTTAACCTTTCTTAACCTTAGTGTTCTTATCTGTAAAATAAGGATGACTCTAACTCCCTCATTCTTTGTTACAAGAATTAAATGAGAAAATCCATACAAAGTGCATCACTTTCTCTCTGCTGCCTATAATTAGAAGCCTTGAATTCTTTTAACCTAATTAGAAACCTGTAATTCTTTTAAGGAAGGTGAATGTGTCCCTTAAGGATGTATCTCATACATCTGTTAGCTAGGATTTTTTTTTTTTGGGGGGGTGGAATTTAGAAACAATGACAGTTCCTTTAAGGATGCTTTTGCACTTTTGAGCCATGAGCTATGTAGTTAGCATGTCAACTTTTCACTGAAAATGAAGGAATCTGGAGTTCCTGTTGTGGCTCAGTGGAAGTGAACCCAACTAGTACCCATGAGGATGTGCGTTTGAGCCCTAGCCTCGCTCAGTGGGTTAAGGATCCAGTGTTCCTGTGAGCTGTGGTGTAGGTCACAGGCATGGCCTGGATCTGGCATTGCTGTGGCTGTGGTGCAGGCCAGCAGCTGAGGCTCCAATTTGACCGCTAGCCTGGGAACTTCCATATGCCATGGGTGCAGCCCTAAAAAGCAAAAAATAAGATAAGACAAGACAAAATAAAATAAAACAAAGGGATCTTTCCCCCTAAAGATTTATTTATCTATCTATCTATTTATTTATTTACAGCCACACTCACAGCATATGGAAGTTCCTGGGCCAGGGATTGAATCTGAGCCACAGTTGTGACCTACACCATAGTATGGCAATGCCAGATCTCTAGCCCACTTTGCCACAGCAGGAACTCTCCTGTAGATTTTAGACATGCTGAAGCTATAGGACCCAGACAGTTTTGCTTTAATAATGTTTTATTCTATTTTATTTTTATTTATGTATTTATTTATTTTTATTTTCCCACTGTACAGCAAGGGGATCAAGTTATCCTTACATGTATACATTACAATTACATTTTTTCCCCCACCCTTTCTTCTGTTGCAACATGAGTATCTAGACAAAGTTCTCAATGCTATTCAGCAGGATCTCCTTGTGCATCTATTCTAAGTTGTGTCTGATAAGCCCAAGTTCCCGATTTTAATAATGCTTTATACCTGTGCCATAGTTGAGTCTCACCTAGACACTCTTTATTACTTTGGAACCCTTTTCCCTGGCCATGCCAAATGAATTTGGCTTCAACTCTAGTAATTTCCAAACATTGTTATCTTTGGTATAAGTTCTGAGTCTGTTGACTGCTTTTTACTGTGCCTCGTAGTTAGGTTATTAAATGGTGATTATTATTTTCCTGAGTTGTTGTCCCATGAAATGGTTGCTGACACTTTTGCTATTGGGTTTAGACCCTATGACTTGAATCTGTGGATTATGAAAAATGTCAACTGGTTAAAGCCTTTTAGTGGGTCTGTATTTTAGGTTGAGTGTTAGTGAGGTATACCAGATTATATAACAGGTTTGGAGCTTTGGGAGAGGTGAAAGATGTAGAAAATTTAAAATACAAGTTTCCCCTTATCCCCTTATACTTTCTAGTGGATGCTTGAAACTGAGCTTAGTACTGAATCCTATAGATACTGTGTTTTTCCCTAAACAAACATACCCATGATAAAGTTTAATTTATAAATTAGGCACAGTTAGAGATGAACAGTTACTAATGATAAAATATGACAATTGTAACAATATACTATAATAAAAGTTACATGAACGTGGTCCCACTTCTCTCCCAAAATATCTTAGGGTACAAATTTACTACCTTTTCCATCTTAACAAACATATACTGTGGCCAGTAACTTCTGCAGTTTGAGGTGGAACAGCAAAGTGAGCAGGAATTTCTTTTTTTCTTCCCAGTTTCCTGGATAGACAATTCATTCCTACCATAGATCTTAGCAACCTCAACATACGGGATTTTTTCTTTCCTTATTAAGAACTTTGACATCTTCACTTAAAGGAAGCACTTTATAGCTTCTCTCTGCATATCTGAATTGCCAGCATCACTGCTCTTGCAGTGTGGGGCCATTCTTAAGTAAAATGAGGGCTGCTCAATGACAAGCACTGGTACCTCCGACAGTTGATCTGATAATCAGGCTGTTTACTACATGACTCACAGGTGGGATGTGCTGGACAAAGGAATGATTTACATTCCCACTGGGAGGGAGTGGGATAGCCAGAGATTTCATCACGCTCAGGAGAGCACAAAAGTTAAAACTTAGAAACTGTTTATTTCTGGAATTTTCCATTTCATGTTTTCAGACGGCAGCTGACTGCAGGTAACGGAAACCTCGGAAAGTGAAACAGTGAATAAGGGGAGCTGCTTAAATAAAAAAATTAAATAAACGCCCCTGTTATTACATACATAAATGTGTGCTTGTGTGTTTCTAACCCTGACTTACTAAGGTTATTCTATTCCCGACTTTGAAAATTCTCTTTCTTTACGTGCTTTCTCATCCTAAAACTGCCTATATTTACGATTCTTTGTGCTTTTAAAACTTCCCTCGTAATTGAACGTTTTATTGTGCATACGGCTGTCACAGTGTGACCCTGTATTTACTTAAGGCGAGGAACTGAGTCCTCTAGCACAGGGCACATCCGGCAACCCCACTGACTCGAGCCTGGTGTGATTCTGTAGGTGTGCACGTGGCTGCCCACCTGGTGAACGCCCTCAACTTCTCCGTGAACTATCGCGAGGATTTCGTTGAACTGAATGCCGCCAGATACCGAGACGAGGTGGGTGGTCTCTGTCTTCTCATCTTCCTTTCACTTGCCTGAGATGACTAAGAAGGGTCTGTGATTTTCATAGAAAATTTGTACCTTGCCGTTCCTTTTGAATGCTTTTAAAATGCACTTGTCAAGTGGAATTTTATTCCCTTTCAATAGAAAATGGAGGTAATTACTGTTTCACAGTCTCTCCTGCTGAAAATGAAAGTTCGGAGAGGGTCTACTTTTTATATTCTGCAGGGTCCTGATGGTTGCCACTCAGGCCTGCTGTCTGCCTCCCAACAGCTTTTGTCTAATTCTTATCACTCAGTGGAGACTGTCAGCAGTGCCTTTTCAGGGGAAGATCCTTCAGTAACTCAGACGCTGTGCTTGGGGGAAAAGGCAGAAAAGAAGATTGATTCTTTGAGGATCCTGGACCATCAGTTGATTTAACTTAAAGTTCTAAGACTTCACTCTGTTTTATTTTGTTTTTATTCCTTAGAATAGGTGATCTTGAACTGAATTCTCTGCGGGGCAATAGCTGATTTAGGGGTGCTTTTCTCCACGTGGAGCTGCCCTTGAAATGAAATTGTCCACGTGGGATGCCAGGCCAGAGCCCAGGGCAAGCACATACACAGCCCTGGTTAGGTCTCTGTGGCTCAGCACTTTTTACAGTGTCCTCAGGCTGCCTTTGATTCCCCAAGCCAAGTCTGCCTCAGCACAGAAGCGGGACGTGTCCTCGGTGATCAGAACCCCACCCTGTTCTGCTAAAGGCTGCTAGTGACTTAATAGATGGCTCCCCATCGTCCCTACTCCATCACAAAACAAAAAGAACAAGCAGCCCTGGACAAATCCCTTGATGATACTAGTTTTTTGTTTGTTTGTTTTTTAAAAAACACCCATGTAATTTCATTGATCTGAGTTAGGGCCAGGCGTTAATATTTTTTTAGAGCACAGCAGGTGATCGTACAGTGCACCCAACACCAAAACCCCAGACAAGCCCAGCTCCTTAGCATGCCAGTGGGAGCTCATCACATGCAATGACTTCAGACCAGGTACCCCACTCTGCCTGTCTCCTACCCCTTCCCCATCGCTCTGTCCCCCTCTGCCCAAATCACGGGGGACCACTTGTGTGCTAGTCCTGCCTTGTAGTTTCCTTTTTTAAATCTTTTCCTTCTTTGCATCTCTCTTTTGCTTTATAATTCACATGTCTTCAATCACTATAATGATTTTTATCATTTTATTGTAATTTATGATTACTTAATATTCCAGTATTTTTAGTCATTTCAACATTTCTAGTTATTAAATTTATTCCACTTTAAGAAATTATGCTCAATGTAAAATATTTTAAAATTCCCAAGTAAATGAAAAGTGAAAGCTTCTCTTCCAGAAATAGCCATGGTTAGCGATTCTATATTTTCTTTTAAGATGTTGTGAGTGGTATTTTATGATACATATTCTTCAGCAATTTACTTATTTCCATAAATATATGTATTGTGGCTTGTTGTATCAGAAAATATACATCTACCTCATCCCTTTGAGCCTTTCCTTATTCACAGATGTTTAGCTTGATTACAAGTTTTGGTCATGAACTGCATGTCAATAATTTTTTTTGGTATGCTTCTGCTAGGCAGATTCATGAAAGTAGAATTTTGGTTTCAAAGGTATGCAGATTTTTTTGGTCTTTTTCTTTTTTTTAAAGGGCCACACTCATGGCATATGGAGGTTTCCAGGCTAGGGGTTGAATCAGAGCTGTAGCTTCTGGCCTACACCACAGCCACAGCAGTGCAGGATCTGAGCTGCATCTTCGACCTACACCACATTTCATGGCAATGCTGGATCCTTAGCCACTGAGTGAGACCAGGGATCAAACCCACATTCTCATGGATGCTAGTCAGGTTCATTAACCACTGAGCCACGATGGGAACTCTTGCACACTTTTTGTTTTGATGGACAAGTTGCCTTCCAAAAAAGCTTCTCCAGTCGACACACTCCACCAATTTTATCAGAATGTTTATTTTTACACCACTTGTTTTTTTGAAAAAACATGGCCGATCTGATGGGTGAAAAATGGTAACTCATTTTCGTTTACATTTTCCCTTTTTGTCCTTCCTTCTTTCCTATCTTTCATATCTTCCTTTTCTCCTCCTCCTCTTCTTTCTTCTAATAAATATTTTCGAGTACCTAGTAGGTACTAGGCCACATGTTGGATAAAGGTGAAAAAATACACGCATACATACACACAGATACTACATATATAAACGGGTATATTCTGTGAATTGTCTTTGAAAAGGATGGGTTAGTGCCATGCACCTTTTTGTTCTTGCTTTGGGTTTCTCTGACTTCTCCGTATCTCCAGTGACCCCTTCATCCTCCAGTTTGTGATGGTGGTGCATTCTTGATGGCCTCATTTCGTCATCTGTGAAACAGTCTCTTCCTCTTATATTTTGTCTTCATTCCTTGGCAACATGAATTTTTCCATCCTCTCAGTTTCCATAGCTATTCATTCACATTTCTGGTGTTACCACTTTGTTCAGCCCATCTTATGTTTTTGCTAGTTATTTATGTATGAGGTTACTCTAGATTAGCCTTTAATCATGTTTCTTACACCAGGGGTAGAAGTCCTTTGATCTAAGTCGAATGAGGAGCTATTCTTGGGCAAATGACCCTTATTCAAGGACCCTGAAATTATATCCTATAAATGGTTTCCTGCTTTGTATATAGCCTGGCCTGACTCCAGATTCAATGGAAACATAAGGAAAGAAATTCTGAAGTTGTATAATATTGGGCACCATTAGGATGAAAAATTAAATCCACCTTCTCCTGGCAGTTGATCTCAGCTTTCCAGAAGATAGAAAGGGAGTTGACTTCAGTCTATTACACCACAAGTATGTATTTTAAAGGAAATATTATAGTAACAATATTAATATTTTATATTTCTGAGTAGCAGGAAGCTTTCCTCTTTATTTAAATATCATTACTATTTCTCACAGTAGCATTTGAGACATTTTAGTTCTCAGTATTCTTTTTTTTTTTTTTTTTTGTCTTTTTTCCAGGGCCGAACTCATGGCATATGGAGGTTCCCAGGCTAGGGGTCTAATCAGAGCTGTAGCCTCCGGCCTACACCACAGCCACAGCCATAGCAATGCGGGATCCAAGCCGCATCTGTGACCTACACCAGAGTTCATGGCAATGCTGGATCCTTAACCCACTGAGCAAGGCCAGGGATCGAACCCGCAACCTCATGGTTCTTAGTTGCATTTGTTAACCACTTAGCCACAATGGGAACTCCAGTTCTCAGTATTCTTTGCACTGAATTTACATGGTATAACCCCCTCTACATAATATTTCATCACTTTTATTTCTCATGTCTTGACACTTTGTAGGTGCATTTTGGCAGTTGTGATAGACAGAGTGTATATTAGTGTTCCCACATTATAGCTGAAGACATGAAGTCTCAGAATGGTCAAAGAGTGGGCTTCAGGCCACTGCCGCCGGCTTATAATTAGCCATTAAGATGAAAGCCTAGGCCTTCTGACTCCTCATCTAACATTTTTCCTCTTTCAGATGGATAAATTTCTTGCAGTTGGATTTTGTACATGTTACAGTCTTCTCTAGCATTGTGAAAACATTATGAAACTCAGGTGGGACTCTCATATTCCATTGGGACAGCAGTATCTTACATACCTAATATACGGCTCTTATCTCTGGCAGACTCCTTATAGAATTTTATATTATCACTGTTTTATTTGTCAATTTTTCCCCCCTTTTTCTCAGGATCCCAGAAAACTTCTCTTCACAACTGGTAAGTTGTTATTCATTGGTCCTTCAGAAGATTCAGGAAAGTCTTTGAAAATAATAATCATCAAATTATACAGCATTTAGATGTAAACATAACATAAGGAAAATTGGCATATCAGAACAAAGGATTAGAGGTTCAAGCATGAAGTTGCAGTGAAAACAGAGGGACTGGGCAACGAGTCAGGGTTCAAATGAATGAAGAGTAAAAGTGAGCAAATGCGTTGGCCTTTCATACATTCTTTCAATGAAGATAACATAATGCCATATGCTTATGGAGGACCCACTATGTGCCCACTGCTGTGGCAAGTACTGTTGGACATAACACTTACAGAATAGGTTTTTGTCCTCAAGGAGCTGGAAAGAAACACCAAGCACTCCGAGTATCAGTGTAGTTCTTATAATTCAGTAATTTAGTGGGATATGTTGTGACATTAAAACCTATAAAGAGGAGGATAAACAGTCATGAAAATAAGTTATTTTTCTTGAAATGTGTCTCCTTTTTCATTAGTGATTTATTTTCCCTTCTCAAGCATATTGTCCATGAAATCTCAGTCTAGGCTCTTAACTTATTAAAGCACCTTTGAACATCTCAAAATTTTGCCCTGATGTTAGTATAGTTCTTAATTATTTTTTTTTCTTTTTCTCAACCTTACATGTTTAATAATGAAAAGTAAACTATTGGGAAAATTTTTAGTATGTATTTCAGGGACATGGATAATTGTATAGAGGAGATGGTCTATCATAAGGCTTGGCTGTACTACTTTTTTTTTTTTTTGTCTTTTTGCTGTTTCTTTGGGCTGCTCCCGCATATGGGCATATGGAGGTTCCTAGGCTAGGGGTCGAATCGGAGCCGTAGCCACCAGCCTACGCCAGAGCCACAGCAACGCGGGATCCGAGCCGCGTCTGCAACCTACACCACAGCTCACGGCAACGCCGGATTGTTAACCCGCTGATCAAGGCCAGGGATCGAACCCACAACCTCATGGTTCCTAGTCAGATTCATTAACCCCTGCGCCATGACGGGAACTCCTTGGCTGTACTACTTTATTAAGGATCAGAATTGCTCATGGAACTGAGGCATGGCTCTGCCAGATGCATTGTGTTCCTTTTGAATCAATTTTTGAATCAATTTTATTGAAAAATGAAAACAATTCAGGTGATTTCTCCTACAGATCACAACTGTATATTCAGATTTATTTATGTATATACATTTCTGTATGATATTTGCCATTTGCAAAGTACACACTTTACCATGTCTCCTTTGGAACACAGTTTAGTTTTGTTTACAGCTTTGCTTATTGAAAACATATTTTTATTTAATCCTTAAGCATTGGATGAGAAGTCGAAGGGACAAAAAGCAGAAAAACAAAACCTTATGTGTGAATCAATGTATTTTTTTGGTTCATATGAATCAATTTAAGGGAAATAAATAAGAACTTTGTTTTCATATTATCTTCTACAGAGAAGAAGAGGTTGAGATTGGGGTTTGGCCTAAAGGACAGGAATAGGACCATAATCCCAGAATATACATACATGCTCCAGGCTGTCTGGGCCTCTACTTCATCTTGAATTCAAACGACTGAGATCAGCTATTTCAGCCTGTCTTTCCAATATGTTTTCCTTGTTCTGCTCTAAAAGGAATGCTCTAGTTAAATGTTTGAGGAAGTATCTGTTCAAATTTAAATTGGTTTTTTGACTTTAGTGCTTCTTTACATTAATGTGCACTGTGGCTATTCAAGGAACGATTGTAGCTTTTTTGAGTAATAGAAATTAATACCTCAAGGAATTAATGTTCAAATAACAGCCTTTGGAAATGATGCCTGTATTCTAAACATACTCCATTTTTTCAGGTGTCCTTCTGATGAAGTGATTTGCAGACTTTCCATAACTAATCATGGCATGTTCAGGACTACCTCGTATGTGGGCACAGTAGACATCCATGAAGGCTCAATAAAATTATTGGAATGGCCTTTCCGACCATAAATTTCACATTATAGAGCCATCTGGGATTCCATCATTTATTTACTCATTTGGTCAAATAAGGATTTTTTTTTTTAATTACTTGAAGACAGGCCTTCTTTTTTTCATCCTTTAATTTATTGTTATAATTGAAGTATTCTAAATTATGTATATATGTAAAGCATGCTATTTGATTGGCTTTGACATATGGATACACATGAGACACTGAGGTCAAAATCCATCATCCTAAAAAGTTTTTTGTGCCCTTCCATAATGCATCTTGCTTTCTATCCTTCCTAGCTGTGAATCTGTTTTCTATTACTAAAGAATACTTTAAATTTTCTAGAGAGTCTATAAAAGGAATCATAGAGCTTATATTCTTTTGCAATTTTTTATGGAGGAGGGAGATCTGACTTTTTACACTCAGTCTGTTAATTTTGTGATTTATCTGTGTTGTCATATATGCATAGGTATATGCATATCAGCATATATGCGTACCAGCAGTTTGTGGCTTTTTTTTAAACTGCGGATTAATTTTCCAGGTTCTAGATAATACCACAATTGTTTATCCATTCATCTGTTGATGGAGATTTGAATTGTTTAAAGACCTTGAATATTAAAAATAAAGTGGCAATGACCATTTTTGAACATTTGGGTGGATAAATGTTTGTGTTTTGGGAGCTGAATAGTTGGGATTGGAAAGGCTTGGTCATTTTGAGGCATGCTGTTTTTTTCAAATAGTATTTTTCTGTGCTATTAGTTCTTTAGTGTGAACTAGTGTAGTTATCTCCCTCTTCTGTAATCGTGGGGAATTAGGTCCTTATCTGGGGCAGTGGGAAAAATGATGGGAAAGAGAGTACCCTGTGAAAGGAGTATAGAGAAAAGATGATTTGGGTTAATAAGCACCTCAGGGGAAGCCAAGTTTGTTAGGTTTCCAAACCTCTGTATTGGAAAGAGTGAAAAAACAGAGAGTACTCAAGTGTTAAGTTCCAAAGCCAACTGCCTTATTTCCCATGTGGCCCTTTACAAGTGGAAACTTGTTTCTACTGCACTGGGGTTTCTAATGTTATTTTCCAATGATTCTAAACCCTCTGTGATCCTAATAGTGCATGTCAGTATTGTTATAGTGTATCCAGCTAGTTGGCTTCTGCTACTGGCTTACAATCCATGATGGCCCTTCTGTTTCATAGGTGGTTCTTTGGCAAGAGGAGTGGGAGGATGTCTGTACTTTTGGAGACAGACTTGTCTTGATACCTTGTCTGCAAAGATTTAAGATGGAATCTCTGAGCTAGGTCCTTTAGTACTTATTGTTGCTTGTGTGATTATGAGAGTCCATAAAGGTAACTTATGGAAAGGATTTTATTTGATAATAATAAGATTAGATGAGAGGAGGCTTTGTGATTTTCACTCTTTTTAATATGGCATATCCCCTGTTTGCTCTGGATGTGCTAGATGACCTCGCGCTAATTTGTCACAATCTATGATGTCCATATGAATTTTGAAAACTGACATGTTCGGACGCTTAAAAATTGAGTGTTACATAATATCAGAAGCACTTATTTCAGCATATTTTTCATATTAAGAGGAAATATATGTCTGTACATGTTCTTGAAACATCAGTACCATAACTTTTTTCTTGAAATTCACCATTTTTTTTTTTTTTGTCTTTTTAGGGCCACTCTTGCTGCATATGGAGGTTCCCAGGCTAGGGGTCAAATCAGAGGTACAGCTGCCGGCCTACACTACAGCCACAGCAAGCAAGATCCAAGCTGCGTCTGCGACCTACACCACAGCTCATGGCAATGGCAGATCCTTAACCTCATGAGTAGGTCCAGCGTTCAAATCCATGTCCTCATGGATCCTGGTCGGGTTCGTTAGTGGCTGAACCCCCACGGGAACTCCTCACCATTTTTTTGTTCTACATTTGAAGTTGCCGTTTTTTAGAAAGGTTTAGATTTTTTTTTTTTTCTTGAAAAGTATTCTAGATAGTGATGCCCAAAAGAAATCTTTTGAAATTCAAAGCGAAGGAGTTACTAGTTCCATCAAAGAGAGGAGGAGAGAGTAAGGCGGGTTTAGTGCTGCGATGGAGGAAACCAAGGCGGGAAGGGTGTTGAGTATCACTCCTGTCGTGTCGAATTAAATATTGACATTTTGGGAGTTCCTGTCGTGGCGCAGTGGTTAACGAATCCGACTAGGAACCATGAGGTTGCGGGTTCGGTCCCTGCCCTTGCTCAGTGGGTTAAGGATCTGGCGTTGCCGTGAGCTGTGGTGTAGGTTGCAGACGCGGCTTGGATCCCACGTTGCTGTGGCTCTGGTGTAGGCCGTGGCTGCAGCTCCGATTGGACCCCTAGCCTGGGAACCTCCATATGCCGCGGGAGCGGCCCAAGAAATAGCTAAAAAAAAAAAGACAAAAAAAAAAATAAATAAATCTGCACTATAAAAATAAATAAATAAATAAATAAATAAATATTGACATTTTGTATAGCACGTACCTGTAAACGTATGCACATAGTCACCATTCTGAGTGGAATATTTGGAAATACAAAAATGGGTCCTTCTGTCAAAGGTGGAAAACTCTGCTTTGTCTTCGTACCTTGACACTAATGCTCATTCAAAAAAGCCTTTTTGGAGAAGGAACATATGAGGAGATACACGACTTGAATCGGGCTTCCCACAGAGCAGCATAGTACTTTGAATTTCAAGGTAATAATTTTTTGCACTTTTTTTCTCTGTTGGGCTTAAGCTAAGACGTACTTATGTACATTTTTACAGTTCCTGGCCTGACAGGGGTCTGCATGGTATTGGTGCTATTCCTGATGATTACAGCTTCAACATATGCCATACGGTGAGTGTCAGAGCCATTATTTTGATGTTTATTTGTCAAATTATTTAGACTTCTTTCAGGTTATCTTCATTTTCATGTGTAGAAACTTTCTTGATTAATCCAAATGCTTAGCCAATGCAATAGGGTGGTTCCTGGACCTTTTTTTTTTTTTTTTTTTTTTTACACAAAAAACTAAGAGGGAGACGGAGGCATTTCTGTGTATCATTTCCTGTTTTTGAAAAATCTCTTTTAGTCAAATATCCTGGGTTGTCAGAAATTGTGTATGGAGACTTTCTGATGATTGGGGAAATTTGAGTTCTTCAGGGTCATCCTTTTGAAGCATAGTGTGTCTGTGAAACTTGAGATTAAATTCAATGTGTATGCACAAGAATATACCACTTAAAATATAGCACACTTCCTGATATGACTTTGTGTTGCTGTAATTTCTTTTCTTTTTTTTTTGTCTTTTTAGAGCTGCACCTGTGGCATATGAAGGTTCCCAGGCTAGGGGTGAAATTGGAACTGTAGCCGCTGGCCTACACCACAGCCACAGCAATGCCAGATCTGAGCCATGCCTACAGCCTACACCGAAGCTCATGGCAATGCCGGATCCTTAATCTACTGAGTGAGGCTGGGGATCCAACCTATGTTCTCATGGACGCTAGACAGATCTGTTTCCGCTGAGCCTGTGTTACTGAAATTTAGTGTAGTATTCTACGCAAACCTTTGGAAGCCTGGTTCATTGATATCTGCTGAAATAATCGGAAATAATTGCATTCACATTTATTCTTCCAGTTAAGAGATTTTGAGGAATTGCAGATAAACATTTTCACGAGCTCTTTCTCATGTTCTTTCTGATGGCTCCATTCTGCTTTTCATAATAATTTCCAGTGTCTTACATTTCTGGTCAGACCTTTTGGTTGAGAAAGCAAAAAGTAAATGCTGTATTTACTTCACAAAAATCTCCAGTCATTTTGCTTATTGAGATGTGAGCTTTAGTGGAAACACACACACAGACACACACACACACTTTTGCCCAACAGCATACTCAAGTGAGTCTCTCCTTGGGCTTCTAAACACATCTCTGCACACCTACACACGTCCCCAAAGCATCATAAAGTAACTCACTACTCAGAAATTAACATGGTACACTTTCTGGTGTTTATATTTACGGACTTAATCCTTTTTGCTCTTGCTTATTCATTTCCCATCTCCCACTTCCACCCAAATCACTCTCTTTCTCTCCCTTTCCTCCCCTGATCTCTCTTTCCCTTCATATATTTATGTATTTTTCCCGAGCAGGATCATTTTATACATACTATTTTAAATCTGCTTTTTAACTTAAATCTGTGTTACGAACATGTTTCACATGAATAAATATTTCTTTATCATTCTCTTTCCTGACTGCACAGCATATAACCATGTAAATATACATATTATTTTCCAGTCCCCTATTGTTGGATGTTTTAGGTTGTATCCAGTTCTGAAACACACGTCTTCATCCATATATCTTTGCATACTTTTGCCATTATGTCCTAGGAAAAAATAACTAGATGTGGAATGACTGGGTCAAAGGGGTAAACATACTTTTAAGAGTTTTCCTAAGAATTAAAAATCACCTTACAGAAAGGTAAATTTCTTTTTTGAAAATAAATTTTATTGGAGTATAGGTGACTTACAGTGTTGCATTAGTTTCAGGTGTACAGCAAAGTGAATCAGTCGTACATATGCTTATATATCCATTCTTTTTCAGATTCTCTCCCCACATAGGCTATCAGAGAGTATTGAATAGATTTCCCTGAGCTATATAGTAGGTCCTTGTTACCAATTAATATTGTGTATAGTGTGTGTCTATGCCAATCCCAACCTCCCAGTTTCTAACATTAGTGCATGAAGGTGCCAATTTTTTTTTTTAATTTTGATTAGGTAAAGACTTTATAAAAATTTTTTTTTTCAGTTTTAGGAGTTCTTGAAGGAAAAGTAAGAATCTGATATATTTATTTATAAGACTGAAGATGTATGAATGTTCTATATCTAGAAAAAAATTCTTAACTGAGAGGTAGTTTTGAAAAATGAAATATAAAGTGTGACTTCGGTTCTCGATTAGCCATTACATTTGTGCTCATAACCAATTTAGTAAATGTCTCTTAATCTTCAGGGCTTTTTTCGTTTGTTTGTTTAAAGGAGATTGTAAAGCCAACTCTTTTTTTCTCCGTGCTTTATTGTGAGAACCATGGAATTCTTAAATGGATCGTGAAGATAATCCTATATTTCTCCTTACCAGTAAGGAATAAAGTGTTATAATGAGGAATTAAGGGAATAAATATCACTCTAATGTTCGATTTCTAAAAGCTGAATATAGTCTAGTAATTCACTGATGGTTCAATATGAGTGAGTCTATTAAAATATGCAGGATATCCTGATAACAAATGAGAGGAATACAAAATATATTTTCATCTCAATAGATTTTAAAATGGCAGTTATTTAACCTGAACTCTAATTCTGGATTAAAATAATGAGTTAAAAAAATTAGTTTCCTTTGTAAAATTAAAGAATATAAAAACCAGAACTGAGATCATACTTACCAGTGAAAAATGACATATAGTCCTACAAAAATTATGAAAAAGCCAAAGTAATATTTAAAATTTTACCATTTACATATGTTAAGAAATGAAATATAATTATTAGAAAGAATAAAACAATAAACTACCATTGTTTTCAGAAAAGTAGATACACTTGTTTAGCCAGAAAATTCAAGAGAATTGTGGGAAAATTAGTGTTATACTAAGTCAAAGAGTTGAAATGCGCAAATGAGTACAAAACAAATAGTTTTTACATATAATAGCTATTACCAGTTTAAGATTTAATAAGATAAAGTGATACCACTCATGATTACAACAAAAGCAAAATATCTAAGAATAAACTTAAGAAATTAAGTGAAAGTAATATAAAAAGACAGGACTTCACTGAGAGAAATGAATAGAGATTTGGGTAAAGACTGTACTGCCAAAATGGAATTCCTCCCCAGTTATTTTATAGTTTTGTTGAAGTTCCAATCAAAACCCAACATCCAAGTACATGTTGCAAAGCAGGATAAAAGCGGGGTGTGGCTTACTAAACACTAAAACCATTATGCTTCTGTACAGAATGGGAAATTATTATGTTGTACACCTGGAATTAAAGTAGTATTATAAGTCAACTGTACGTCAATTTAAAAAAAAAAGCAGAGAAGGACTTACTTGGATAAATGACCAAGACATTGAATTAAATGACAGTTGACAGAAAGCTCTATAAAGGATTTTGCTTTATGTAAGAACCCAATAAGTAATAAAGGTGCCATTACAAACTTATGAGGAAAGTAAGGCTTAAGTGAATAGAATTCTAGATAAATGACCGAGTTAACTAAAAATTATGCCACTAAAAATACAGAAGAAACTTTAAGTGCATATTTATCAGCTTTCATAATGGACTAATGAAAATATAGGAAATATTTAACTATCTAAAAATATGAGAAGTAAAACTCCTGAATGTCAGTATACATTATAAAAATTGCAAGGTAAACGTCATTGGGAATATTATTACACTTCTATGGATAGTACATTCTTAAAATTTGAATACTTTGCCCACAACAATTGAGAAATGTGCTATAGAAATGGGTAAGTCATAGGAGACTTGAAAGTGAGTATCACACAAATGACATAACACCCAATTCCACTTCTGCAAAATACTGAAGATTTGTAGAATGGAGTCTGACTTTGGGGAAACAGAACCTCCTGCCCAACCTTTGGGTTCGTAATTGATAAACATGTTTCAGAGAGCAATGGGCAGTGGGCGTCAAAAGCCTTACAAAATGTGTGTCCCCTGATGTCATGATTCCACTTCTAGAAATTTATTTATTTTTTTGTCTTTTGTAGGGCTGCACCCGTGGCACATGGAGGTTCCCAGGCTAGGGGTTGAATCGGAGCTGTGGCCGCCGGCCTACGCCAGAGCCACAGCAATGTGGGATCTGAGCCACATCTGCAATGTACACCGCAGCTCATGGCAACGCCAGATCCTTAACCCACTGAGCACGGCCAGGGATTGAACCCACAATCTCATGGTTCCTAGTCGGATTTGTTAACCACTGAGCCACGATGGGAACTCCCACTTCTAGAAATTTAGATTCAAAAACATGTATAGAACATGTATGTGTAACATGTATAGAAAGGCACATGTTACAAGGATGTTAGTGACCTTGTTCATGATAGCAAACACTGTGAATGAAGTAATAGTGAATCTATTGGCTATTGCCTACATTAGGGGTTCTAAAAAGTTCTAGGGGTTGTAGCAGAATTATCTAAGCTTTTACAAATACCTGCCCTCACCTCCAAGATTCTACCCAGACATATGAAATAAAGTAACTGTTAATCTTTTTACTTCTCTCAAACATTCTGTGGCTTGTGTTTCTTATACCCCTACTGCTTCACACTCTGTTTATCTTCCACCAGGGCAGGAGCACAAGGTGTTACTTTAAAGTTATATACACTGTCCAGGAACATAACATAAAATTTTAATGAATATCTATTTAATTTCTCTCTATTTGAATTTCCTTTGAACTACTCTCAAAATGCATATTGGGAGAGAAATATTAGTTGTTTCAGAAATTATTTGAAAATTGAAAATATTGACAAAAAGGACAACAGAAGAACATCTTAGCAGACTACTTCTTACTCCTTAGCCTTACATCATAATAACTTTAAAATAAACACCTGAGTTTAGTTCTTTCCATGTATCTTTGTTTGAAATACAAAGAATCATCAAAATGATAAAGTGCTATGTGTAATTTTTTTTGTCAATTCTCTCTGCAATGGTGTGTTAATAAGAGTTTAACATTAATAGATAAATCTCAAATGAACTCATATTTTAACTTTCATTTGTAACATGTGTTTGAAAGGATGCAGGATTTTTAGTGAGATGGAATGTCAAGTGGCATTGAAATTAAGTTATTTGTTTTTTCAGAGTTTCTAACTATGACATCTTCTGGTATACTCATAATCTCTTCTTTGTCTTCTACATGCTGCTGATGTTACATGTTTCAGGGTAAGTTTAAATATTTTTAAAACCATGACCTGCCTATAAATGGAGTAATGAAAGATACATCTATAGAATTTTTCATTGGAAGTGGTAACATTGTTTACTTGGACTTGAAGGTAGTGTCAAAATGGAAGAAACAGTTCTATTTTTGACAGTAGCATGTTTTGCTGAAACTACTATAAAATTGTATTAAAATTGAAAGACAAAGTTACTTCTCCCACAATGTTGCAGTTTAAAAAAAAAAAACCCTTTAGTCATGTTCTGATAAGCTCTAAAATAAAATTAGTAGGAACTGAAGAACTTCAAGAAGATATTTAATGTTTTCCGGAATTCCTTATGTCTTGCTGAGGCAGAGTTTGTAACAGTAGTTACCAGTTGTCAGTTCCAAAAGATCCAGGGGCACTAATGTTTACTGAGAAAGCCAAAGATATACAGAGACAGAAGACAAGGATCTGTCAAAAACACCAGAAAAATCACAAGGACAAAAGAGAGAGTATCTCAAGTTGTTAAAAAGAATAGTATCAAAGAGTATCAATAGTATACTATGAAAAGCACCTGGGCTGGAATGTATGGTACTTAAAATAATTCATTAGGTTAGAGGAGGTGAATAATATCTTTTTGTGTGTGCGTATGTCTGCATGATAATCAGGGTAGACTTGTGGTTTTTGTCTTGACACTCACACTAATATGGCACAATAGGCTGTCTGCCCTCAGGCTCAAATGGATACAGGACAGGAGACATAGAATGTTACTAGGATATTGTCAGGTGCTTCTTCAGTGGGAGTCCCTTTAGATGTTCAGGAAAGATTTTCCACCTTCCCTTTTACCTCCCAAGTGGTAACTTAGTTTTAAGATGAGGAGACCATCTGGATAGACGAGGACCACCTGGCCTTGGGTAAGACTCTTGCTCCACAGGAACCAGTGTCTTATAACAGTCCAAGTCTCCTCAAAGGAAGACCTCAGTGGCTTAGGGCCCACTGCGTCTGAATGCTGAGGTCATACATCCTCCTCCTGGTCCAGATGTGTTCCACCAGTAGTGAACAATGCTGGCTGTAACTCAGCTGACACACCCCATTTATCTTACCCCAAAATGTTTCCAGGGAAACAGTATTTGCAGAAAGGTTCAGACCTGCTGTTACTTTTTTCTTCAGAATGTTTCACAGTGTACTTTGTCAATACAATAAGTCTTACACATAAATTAGATGTTTATTTCATGGTGCGTGTTCAAAACATTTCCCCCCAATTTTGAAGGCCACTGGTTTAGACCGAAGTGTTACATGAGTCTTTATCTCCTATGTTCTGGTTCAATTTGTTCTGTACCATGGTTCCGGAATGTATTTAGAACACTTGAAACATGGCCACATATGATCCTGACTTGCAGCTAGCCTTTCCTTCCATGCAGGGAAGAGGGCCACAGTGGGTGGAAGCTCTGGGTTCTGTTCTTTTCCCCTTGTGGGGCTAACACATTCTGCAGAGCGTTAGGACAAGGAGAAACCCTTGGTGGAAAAAACCTACTTTATGTTCTGTTCTTTAAATGGCCTGTCCAGAGCTATTACCATAAAATGGACTATGAGTAAACAGATGCACTACTACTGATAATACTACTTTAAAACATTTGCATAATGCTTACTATTATTAAAGGATAATCGTTTTATTAGGATAAATAATATTGTTCAAGCCCCTTTACAGTTAGGAACACAGGCTTCAAGAGAGTACATAACTTGACAAAGGTTACTTAAGTGATGGATCCTGGATTCAAAGCTAGACATTTCTGGCTCAAAAACTCATATTGTTTTACTATTAGGCTCTTTTTTTTTTTTTTTTTTTTTTGAGTGTTCTGTACTTCTAAAAATTTTGTCTTAAGATTTTTTTAAAAAAGGTTAATATCTTTACTTCTCTCAGATTGTTCTCTCTTCCTCTGTCTCTCCAGCTGTAACAAATGAGAGAAGAATGCAATAATTTGTAGTATAATTAGTTATACATCATTTTGCCTTTATGTTGTACTAAATTAAAACTCTGAAAAAAATCTCTTTCTTTGTTATTCAAAATAGAGTCATTTTTTTTTTAAAGGTTCAGAAGTTTAAACAGACTTCTGAAGTTGACAGAGTATTAAGAGTTCTTTTTACTATTTTCTTTTGGAAGCAAAACAAGATATATTTGAATTTTGATTTCACTTTTGTAGAAATAAGGGTCGTAAACAGAAAGTGACTTTAATTTATATAAAGAAATCATGAAAGGCCTCTACAGAATAAGTTATATATAATCAATACTACACCAACTGAATTAATAGTTCCTTACCTATTATCGATAAAGATGAAGAAAATTATTCTAAGACCGAAATGTGTTGTGTATGATATAAGCATTCTAGAGTGCACATTTTTCTTTGAAGTTTAATTTTTTATTGAAGTAAAATTGACACATGAAACTGTGTATACTTATTTTTTATTTTTATATTTTTTTCTTAGATGATTTTATTTTTTTCCCCTGTAGTTCGTTTACAGTGGAAACTGTGTATATTTAAAGTGTACAAGTGCATTAGCACATCTATCACTTCATATGTATAGTTACCTCTTTTTTTTTCTGGTCTGACCATTTGAGATCTAGTTTCTTAGCAAATTTCAAGTATATAATACAGTATTGTTAACTGTAGTTACCCTGCTTGTATATTAGATCCCTAGAATTTATAACTAAAAGTTTATAACCCTATGAAGTTTAACTTTTAATAAAGCTAGATAGATTATGCTTCTGGTGTGGGAAAAATGATTACCAATAAATCTTACAGCTTTCTCAAAATGGAGCATTTCTCCAAATGCTCTTTTTTTAAGGCTAAAGGAACTATCTATAAGTAAATTTGTTGAAGTTATTATTTGTGCCAATGTTGAGGACTTAGACATTTATGAAATACCTTGAAAATTTCATTTTTTAGCTTTTGGTTATACAGGTAAAGTGCAGGTATGCAAAACAAGCTTCTTGCATTTACGTTGAGATTTTTGATAAATAGTATGCTTTAGGTTTGAACAGAAAATGACTGCTTGCTTCTTTCTTCATCAGTGCTAAATGCTATAATAAGGTAGAGAAGAGAATGTAATAATATATCATCTTTAGTCTCCTCGCATTGGTAATTAGTTTAAAATTTAAAAAATCTCAGCTGGGGAGTTCCCATTGTGGCTCAGTGGTAACGAACCCGACTGCAGTGCACGAGGACGCCGGTTCAATCCCTGGCTCCTGCTCAGTAGGTTAAGGATCTGGTATTGCTGTGAGCTGCCATGCAGGTCACAGATGCAGCTGGGATCTTGTGTTGCTGTGGCTGTGGCGTAGGCCAGCAGCTGTAGCTCTGATTCGACCCCTAGCCTGAGAACCTCTATATGTCGTGAATGCAGCTCTAAAAAGACAAGAAAAAAATAAATAAATAAATAAAATAAAAAAAAAGTAAAAATCTTAGAAGGACTAGAGGAAATTTTAGATTGCATGTTTTCCAAATGTAAACATATTTTATTTTCAAGAATTCCATTAGTCCAGAGAGGGCTAGAGATTTTAGAAAATTTAGAGATTTTAGAAAATTTTTTATTTCAATGATGAGGCAATCTGAAGTTGTTGACTGGTTTCCTTATATAAGCAGACTTTTGTAGTAAGAAGGAAGAATTACTTCATATAACTTTCCAAGGTCAACTTTGTTTTTATAGAATCTCAAATTTTGAAGGAAGCTCAAAAGATAATCTTGACCAAGGCTCCTTGAGTCTCCCTAAAATAAATAAATTCTGAAAAGCCCATTCTGTTTGGGGAAACTCTAATTTTTACAGAGTCATTCCTCTTTTGAAAGAGAATCTATTTTACTTGAGTCGATTTGAAAGTCTGTGACTCTGGAGGCCATGGAAATTGAGTTCGTCTCCTCTGAATTCTGTTCAAGTCTCAGCCTTATTCTGAACTTTCAGCTTGGAATAAATTGATAGTTAATATTTATCAAACACTTATCTTGCTATTGATTGATCCCGACAACTCTGGCAAAATGCGCAGGTTATTACTACCATCATGGCTATGATTACTGTGGTTGTTGTTGCTACTATTCCCGTTGTCCAGGTCGGGGAGCAGGGGCAGTGAGAAGTGAAGTAACTGGCTGAAAGTCATGGCTAGTAAATAGTAAGAGCTTGGGTTTGAACCCAGGTATCAGATTCCAGAGCCCACATTCCAAACCACTGAATCAAGCTGGCTGCAGTTTGACACGGCCTCCTTGTATCCCTTTTAAAGCTGGAAACCAAAATAAATGCAGTGATCTTGGGGCAAAGTGGAAGTCTTACTGCCTTTGCTCAGAAGGCTGCACTTGGTGTTATTTAGGATCCCATTATTTTGTTCCATGATCATGTGTGCCTTTAGCTTTCATTCCTGTTACTTATGTCTTTGGTTTTTTTAAATTAGTATTTATAAGCAATTCTATTGCATGATACCCTAAAAAACACATTTTATATGCACTAAGTTCAGTTTTCTTCAATGTTTAAATGGGCCTACATCACTTAATAGCTGTATGACCTTGCTAGATAATTTCTTCATTCTTTTTCATCTATTATATGGGATTAGTAGTAAAATAGCTGTATCAAAGGGTTGTCTCAGGTTTAAATAAATGAATGTAGCAATTTAGGCAGAATATAAATATACTCAATAAGTGTTAGCAGGAAAAATTATACATACTAATAGCTGTGTGAGGAAGAAACTTCATATTCAGTTGGTTAAAGAATCATTCTTTTTGATAAGGACGCAGCACTTTGGAAGAGCCCAGATTTTCCTATCAGCAAAGTAATTTAATGAACGTGTAATGAAAACTTCTTAACAGATCAAAAGCATTTTCCTTGAAAGAGAAACAACTTTTATATATTTTTAGGCCTCAAAAATGCAATTGATTTGAACAATAAAAGTTTATCTTGGGACTTGCAGGACCAGCCTTCTCCTGAGGAATTTTTTCTTTTTTTCTGATTTCTAATATATCTTTCTGGGAGGTTGCTATTTGTGCCCTGTATTAAAGATATTTCAATTCAGAAGACATTCTGAAAAAATTTTAAAAAGCAAAACTCTTTCCTCTTTCCAGACATGAATGTAACTGGACGTTACTTTCTTCATTTCCATTTGAAAAACTCATCAGGGGGAGATAGATACTGCCATTCTCACTTACTGATAAAAGGGATATTGTAGGAAAAAGAAATTATGAGTGTCACAGAGCCTCAGCCAAGAGCCTAACCCTACTGCTTTGAAAGGCATGTGGAGGGAATGCATTGTAAATGAGATTTGGCACCTTCGCCTCTCAATTTTAAGACAGTCAACACTCCCACTGGCATTAGCTTGGAAGTGTTGCGTGAGTAGTAATTGTATTTTATTTTTTATTTACATGCGAGAGAAAATATTATATGATAATTCTAGAAGAGATAGGAGATAATTCTGCCTCCTCAAATGTGTGGCTGGCAGTGAGAGTCAAATAATAGTAAATAACTGAGTCAGCTCTACTGGACCTCTCAGACCATATATATATTTTTTTTATATAAATGATACCTGGATTATTCTTTTAGACAGAGCTCTGCCATTTGGGACTACTTGCTGGCAAGAGTCGTTGTAGAGCATGATTTATTTTCTGCTTGAATCATTTTCTTTCAGGGAATTTAAAAGGAAAGGATTTCTATGTGCATGTGCTAAAAGCATGTGTTTGTTAAACCCAGAGAACACAGTGGGCAGGCTTTGTCAACAAGGACAATGAACCAGAGGCACTGTCAGCTTTATAGCAAGTGAAACTCGAGAAGTTAACCTGGAGTAGAAAAAATATTTAGGAGATGAGGCTTATTGTACTGGTTCATCTTTCTACTATGCACTTTGGAGGAGGAATTTAAGAATATACTGTTGGAGGTAGAGGTATTTATGCAGCATAGTTAAGTGTTAAAAGTTGGTGATTCCCAAGAATCTTCTCTTTTAGAAATGCTTGCGCTGAGGGTTCCTTTTGCCTACACTCCTGTGGAAGGAGGAGAGCTTGTGGGATTTTCCTATGGGCACCTGGTCTTCGTAGAATGTCCAATAGGCACCTGGTGAAGCCAAAGGGAAGGAGGGCCCAGAAGCTGTACATTAAGCCAGTTCTATTCTAGCACTGAGGGAGGCACATTTCTTTCCCTGTACGTTCCCTATACTTTCATTTTAGTTTCCCTTTCCTTGCCTCTGGATGTGAAGTGATTATATAATTCATTATCTAAAGCAGACACTTCTGAGAATGAGATGGGATGTTATTAATAATTCAGCTGTGGCTATAGTAAACCAGGACATATGGTTATTCTGCCTATTCTTAGGCGGAGGGAAACGTTCTAGGGAGGCTGATGGACTGGTTTTAAAGTAGGTAGAATCACAAAAGGAGACCTTACCTTGAATAGGAGCTCTCTATAGGTATTGGGAGCCCCAAACCTTAAAATTATAGGCATGGTAGATTTGCGTAACTTGTCCCACTTCAGTGAACGTATTGGGATATCTCTCCCATGGTAGGTAGAGGGTTGAGGATTTGCATGTTCATGATCAAGGCTAAATCTTTTGTGTATTATCTATCACTCTTGCAAGTGATCTGTTCTGAATTCTTTCTAGATGCTTAATTTCTCATGGGTTTGACATGATTACTGCAAGTTTGGTGCCCATTATTTCTTACATTCTTTTTCTTTTTTGGCTGCACCCACAGAATTTGCAAATTCCCACACCAGGGAGCAAACCCACTTGTACCACAGCAGCAATCAAAACTACTGCAGTGACAATGCCAGATCCTTAACCCACTGTGCCACAAGAGAACTCCTGGTGCCCGTTATTTCTATGACGAAATCCTACTTCTCTTTCAATAGAGTAGGAGCTCTCAACTTGGATTCATAATCTCTAGGAATCATTGGATGGATGCAGGGGATCCATGAATTCCTGAAATGCAAACATACATGATATACATACGCATATACATGTATGCATGTTATATATATGCGTATGTATATCCCCTAGCTTTCATTAGATTCACAAAGCTGTTTGTGGCCCAGAATATATTAAAAATTAGCTGAGTGAAACCTCTAGAGCCAGATATTTTCTTAGAGAGTTATAATAATACATTAGCACATTTTATATCTTCTGCTTTTCGGTTTTATTCAAAGTTAAAAACATTGGATTGTGGGGAAAATAAGAACCACTGGGGCAGTTGCTTCTCCCGTGAAGACTAATGTAAATTAGAGAACTTACCTGACAATTGTAGTTGTGACCCTGTCAACCACAGTATCATTTTGAGGATAGTAATGATACTATTCATAATAATTTCCATGGTTTAGATAATATATAATATATGGCAGGCATGGTCCTTAACACTTTATGCACATACCATGAATATATATGTATGTGTATATATATAGTACATGTTCATATATGCACAGATCTTGAGGTTTTTTTAAATGCCACACTATGATGGTAGTACTATTATTGTCTTTTTTTTTTTTTTTGCTATTTCTTGGGCCGCTCCCGTGGCATATGGAGGTTCCCAGGCTAGGGGTCCAATCGGAGCTGCAGCCACAGGCCTACGCCAGAGCCGCAGCAACGCAGGATCCGAGCCACGTCTGCAACCTACACCACAGCTCACGGCAACGCCAGATCCTTAACCCACTGAGCAAGGGCGGGGACCAAACCCACAACCTCATGGTTCCTAGTCGGATTCATTAACCACTGCGCCACGACGGGAACTCCCTGGTAGTACTATTATTATTTCATTTTACAGATTGGAAAAATGAGGCACAGAATTAAATGACTATTCAAAGCCACCCAGCTGGTACCTGCTAGGGCGGGATTTGAACTCCTGACCTGACCCCAGAACCTATGCATTTTATTCCAACCTTTTTCTTGAATTATGGGATTATTTATTCACGGTTTTGGAAGGTACCTTTGACTATAGTATGAATGAAATCTATACGATTTATGTGAAAATATAGGATAGTTTTCCAATTTATCCTGTAAATGGGTGAGAGTGTATGTGTTTAGGCTTGCATGTCTTGAGTATTACATTCAACTGTTTATAAGTTATAGAAGGTGAAATTTAGTCCTCAGAAAACAGAGTCAGATGAAAATGCCTTCTTTCTGGTACTGCTTTATAAATGTTTCTTAAGGTGTATAACCTTGTTATGGCACATAATAAATCTAATAACTATATAATAAATTGAACAATAAATTAGATTTGTGGGGTACTTTAACTTGCAAAATTTCTGCATAACTTGAAAATAACAATGAAAAGGCTAGGTTCTGGAGTAGAGCCAATAAAAATACAGTGAAAAGATACTCTTATCAGTATTTTAATTGCCACACTATGTCTCTGTAGGTGTTCATTCAGCGAATGAGTTGTCCATATCTTGTAGTCTGTTACCAGGTCTTAGAGTGGTGCCTGCCATTGCAAACAGCCCAGATTAAGAAGAATGGGGATTGCATAGAAAAAAGAAGGAAAGAAAGAACCTCTTTATATATTCCTTGAAAATGTCCCTGGGGAAGAGAAATTCACATAAACACCACATAGCCAAAAGTACAGGATAGTACACACTACATAAAACCTTAGGTAAAAGGGAGAAAGTCAGGTTATAGAGAAGTTGTGGTTGGATCGCAGACAATTCCAGTATTCTCTGCTGCCTACCCCCAGTATGACTGAGGTCCAATAAGAATGAGAAAGGAAACTAGCCGAATGATACATGCTAGGTAAATTCGAGTGTTTTTGAGGGCGAGACTGTTTCTTATTCATCTTTATCAATGGAACCCTTTTCACAAGTTATCACTCACTCAGTATTTGCTGGATGAAGTGGAATTGTATTAATTGGCTCTTAGCTAGGAATGTCTTGTCCTTCGGGGCCCTTCCAATTTTGCTCAACTATCAAAGCATTGCAGATAACAATAAAAAAATTATCTGTGTCTTTGTTTGACCATAACTTTGATTGCCATTTGGGGCCTTTCACTTATGTTTAGTGTTATCTAAGTAATAAGTTATTATGGCAACTAGAATGTCAGTTCACGTGCCAGAGGAATTAGCTTTTAAGTCTTGACTACTTTGGTTATCTTGTAGACTGGCAATTTCTGTGGGAGATTTTTGTGTGCTTTCTGGAGCTAAAAATTCTTTGGATCATGGAGGGAAACTTTTTATCTTCTTTTATTTGTTTTCTTTCACTTTTTTGGTTTTTGAATTTTTCACTTAAAATATATGGAGTGAATAAAATTCCTGAGAAATTTAAGTCCTTGTTATACGGTATCCAGACCCCCCTCATATATTTACATATTTTCCATATGTTAATAAATATAATGTTCCGTATGACTGTAATCTTTAGACAGGTTTGTGTTTTTCCCATTTCTAATTTCCCATTCGTAGGATTCGTTTTCATTCTTTTTTTTTTTTTTTTTTTTTGTCTTTTTTTGCTATTTCTTGGGCCGCTCCCACTGCATATGGAGGTTCCCAGGCTAGGGGTCCAATCGGAGCTATAGCCACCGGCCTATGCCAGAGCCACAGCAACGCAGGATCCGAGCCACGTCTGCAACCTACACCACAGTTCACGGCAACGCCGGATCGTTAACCCACTGAGCAAGGGCAGGGACCGAACCTGCAACCTCATGGTTCCTAGTCGGATTCGTTAACCACTGCGCCACGATGGGAACTCCTCGTTTTCATTCTTATGCAAACTATTTTTTCTATGTAATAATTCCTGGCTGAAGTCTTATGATCTGCTTACTTTTGCTGATATTTGCTCCTGAAAGCCAGGTAGGGTTGGGGATTTAGGTCATGGGGTATTTTCTCCCCTCAGGATGCCATATGCATAGATAGATAAAGTAATATACAGAGCATTTTCATGTCCATGAGTTAATTTATACATTAAGCTACACTTATGAGTGAATTTTTTATCTTCTAAACTGTGAGTTTACTTTTCCCCCTCGTTAAGCATAGAAAGAGTAAACTTCAGATGGAATACTTTGTCGTGTAATTTTAACCTCAGTGTTTCCCTGGGATCTTATTTATAATAACAAGTGGTTTTGGCTGGAGGTACCAGATGAGGAAATTGGGGAGGGAGGAGAAGGAGAACAAGGGCTAAATTTACTTTAAGAATTCTTTTCAGTACATCATTGTTTTTCTGGAATATGGAATAATCCTTTTATCCTCACTGCCCTTTTAGTAAAGCCTGAGAGCAGAGGAAATAGTAACAAATATTCAATATTTACATATTTGTTCCTTCCCAAGAGATCAAAGTCCTTTCCTTTATATACCTCCTTTATATTTCCTCTCAACTGAGGAAACTTATTAAGATGACCTGTTTTACTTCACACGCTTAGGGAAGGTTGGAGTCTTGAACCTATGTCCTTAGATTCTAGCTGCACAGTGTCTGTGGCAGCGTACTCAACTGCAAGGCTCAGTGCAAAATGAAAATGCAGGGCCTCTTGATCAGAAATTATTGTGGATTTTAAGATGATGGCAACAGAGCATCAAACCAATTACAAAGCCTTTCTAAGAGCAGGGTCCCAAAAGAACACACAGGTCCCACGCCTACCATGCTGGCCCTGTCTGTGTTGTCGTTCTGGTTCCTTAGGCAACATCATGAGCGCGAGTGAGACACAACACATGCTCCAGTCAAGCTGCAGGATGCAAGTACACTCTGTGGTCTATAGCAAGGGCCCAGGAAAGAATGCAGAGGCAAGAAGATAAAGTGGGGGTGAAGGTAAAAGCTGTGGTTTGATGGGTATTCAGATGCTTAGGGTTTCCTTGAGGCACGCTGGACCCTTAGCTTAGGAAAGCACTCTCTAGATACTGCTAATAAATATCCAAGTCATCTCTCTTGATGACTTGTCTACTTAGGTTAGGATGGGCTTAGGGTCAGGGCAGGGCTGAGATCTCAGATTGGACATAATAGTACTCCAAGGTGAAGAGGGATGCTGAAGTTGCAGATTATTTAATGCTATTCCAAAGCATAATTCTGTTACAAAGGTAGATGTACATACATGGTTTATTTTACTAAATACCATTTGCTGAAGTCTAGACATCTTTATTGAAGTTAGAAGGAGTTCCAACTAAGTCCTGTGTTTGTTGAAACCAAATGACTCCTCAATCATGTGTTTCAACAGCAACCACAACAGAAAGTTTTTTAATATACTTCCAGACATTCTTTCCAGACATTTATTAATACTTTCAACAAATATTTATTGAGCACTTGTTTCAGATTGTAGGCACTGTTCTAGACACCAGAAAAATAGTAGAGGCACAGAACAAATCCTCGACCTTAAGTAGTATATATTTTAGTGGATTCCACAGGATCCAGTGAATTCCAGTGGGTTTTGCAGTATTGAATTTGGGTGTATTTTCTTAAACTCTTTCTATACTGGAAACAGAGTAAAAAGAATGTTCAGAAACAAATTGTTATATCCTCTCTGTAAAGAAAAGAAACATTTTGTATGTTATAGAAAACTAGGTGAAAAGTAGATTCCTCATGGGACAAGGGTTTTTTTTCTCCACTTTAAAAAAGGATTATAATCACCATAAATGTGAAGGTCTCTTAAGTGACACAGCAATTGTTAGACATATGTAACACGCTCCTAAAGAAGAGATGGTTTTGTAATTCTCCTTTCAGCAGGCATGGTGCTTTATAGTATTTAACTTTTGCCATAAAATGTTCTTACGATTTCTATGTTTTAACCTGGTAGGGTTTGTTCTGTGTACGCTATTATTTTCCATAACTCTGCCACATCCAGACATTAAAGAATAACAGTGTGACTATAATACCACTTGGGGAAAAAAGGAAAAAAAAAGAGAAAGAAACTTATTTTGTGGAAACCGTTGAGTGATGAAATCACATCTTGAGATCCTTCTAAGTGCAAAAACAAGAGCAACCACAACCGTGTATTTTGATAGACCACAAAATCCTTGACTTCTCATGATTGAAGAACAGTAGACATTCCAGAGATAACTTCAGAATCTGTCTTGGGGACTTAATGCAATATACCTAAAAAAAAAATGAGTACTAAGCTTTTCTAGTCCCACATAATGTGTGTGTCTGCTTCCCCTACTCACTATGACATGACTGTCTTAACTTGGCACGATCTCTGCTTACCATTCACTAATATCTTTCCCCCTTTTTTCCCTTTCAAATTACTTTTCATCTAATTATGAAAGATAGAACAGTAAATACAAGAAAGCTCCCTTTATTGTAACTTTTAGATTCATGTGCAGTCAACATATTATGTAGCTATTATTTGCTTTTCAAATCAATTCACTAGACTTGCAGTGAAGACTTACTACATGCAAGAAACTTGCTGGAGGGCTGATGAGCTTCGGCAGTGAGTATGGTTATAAGGAGGCTATATCAATGCCTAAGATGTTATTCCTTCTATCGATTTGGGAATAAATGCTGTGCCTTTGTTCCTTCTCCTCTCACGTATTGGAATGCCATTCTCCTATTCTCTAACATTGGAGTCTCGAAATTCTTTGGTTGCTTCCTCCAAGAAGCCCTTCCCAGAATGTCCTAATCAGAGTTTGTCATTTCCATATACTCTCCAGAAGTCACTATACATCTGTATAGCATCACCTATACAGTATGCATCTATACTCGTGTTGTTGTTGTTGCTTTCATGTCTAATTATTCCCATTCACATTGTGCTGTGGTTATTCAATTTAGATTAACTAAAGTGAAATAATATGAAAAATTTAGGGTTTTTTTTTTTGCCTGCACTACCACACTTAGGTAGCTCAAGAGCCACATGTAGTCCTTGGCCGGACAGCACAGATTTAGATGATTTCCACCATTCCAGAAAGTTCTATTGGATAGCAGTGCACTAAATTGTAAGCAGGGGCTATATCATTTTAACTCATAAGTTTTAAATAAGTTTAAATAAATGCGAAACAGGTATATCTCAGTGGTGATGAGGGTCCAGGAGAATGATCAGTGTTGTTTGGCAGATGGACACAGAGCTATGCGTTATTTCAGATGTTAAAGCGGGCTCTGTTGTGTTTGAGAGGTTTGCATTAAACTCTAAAGAAAGACCTGTATGTTATGTCTGCTGAAATAATTCAGGCACTCGGGATTCAAAGAAATCATGAAGACCACAAGGGTATTTTAACTCAATTTTAACAAATGTGGTTACAGTGAAGTAAGTGAATTAAAGAGATGATATCTGATTTTTCTATACTAATCTAAATATCTGTTATTTCTAATATACATTCCTATTCAAAATTCTTCAAAGAAATTACTCTATGGGCTTGAAATATAATTTTTAAAGAAGTATTATATTCTGTTTGCCTGTTCTAAGTTCTGCACCAGTACCAAAGAAATGAACACTTTTATTTTTTTAACCAGTACAGTGAAAACGTAAGTTACTGTGTTTACTTGAACTAGAAAGAGAATATGAAATGATCGGTTTGGTAGAAATATACTACCTCCTTAGTATATAAAATTTTACTCAATGCTTATACTGTACTTCAGTTTCAGAATATTGTTCTGAAAAGATTTATTTATTGCATATATTGTACTTCAGTTTCAGAATATTGTTCATAAGTAGAATGGGGGTGCTGCAGGAGGAGAAGAATCCCTATTCATTGCATAGATTGTACTTCAGTTTCAGAAGTACAGTTTATTCATTGCATATATTGGACTTGCATTTCAGAATTTTGTTCATAAGTAGAATGGTGATTCTGCAGGGGGAGCAGGTCTGTACACAGAAAGGAGCTTGGCCTCTGTGCTCTGACTTGGCCACTGACTGACTCAGGGGTCTTGGGCTTCAAAAGGTCAGTCATTGATCTTTACCACCCAAATGTACTATGAAGTTTGTGGGAATAGGTATTGAAGCATTAGGCACCTGTCTGGCATGTACTACCTGTCCTTCCAATACTAAGTTCAAATCCTGCCAGCGTCTTTCCTTTTGAACCCAACAGTATCTGTACCACCTAAGTTAGCCAAATAACCTGAGATGAGATTCATACTTTTTTTTTTTTTTTTTTTGCTATCATTGTCTGTCTATAGGTCTTTTCTCTCTTTTCCATGTTTCTTCAATGGCAACAATTACAATCTGAACCAAAAAAAATAACATTTCAATAGGGTTTTGAGACAGGGTAGTCTATACCATTCAATTTGAGGATAGCTTAAAATAACATAAAACTCTCAAAAGTAACAGGGATTTTAGAATATTAGATGCTACTTCATATACCAAGAACAGCAACATTGTTTATTCTAAGGACCAGTTAGCATGTGGGGTGATGTCTGCCTGAGCATTAGGACTTAGAAGGAGTAAGTTACATTCCTTTACCTGATATTAAGCATTTTCTTAAATTAGGTCATGCTGTATGTGACCTCATTTCCAGGATTTTGTTCATTTTTTTCTTAATGTCTGTTTCTTTTCTTTTCTTTTTTTTCCTTTTTAGGGCTGCATCTGCGCCATGTGGCAGTTCCCAGGGTAGGGTCTGAATCAGAGCTGCAGCTGCCGGCCTGCACCACAGCCACAGCAAATGCCAGATCTGAGCTGCATCTGTGACCTACACCACAGCTCAAGGCAATGGCAGTGGCAGCACCATATCCTTTAACCCACTGAGTGAGGTCGGGGATCAACCTCACCTCCTCTTGGATACTAGTTGGATTAGTTACCGCCAAGCCACAGAGGGAACTCCAGTTTCTTTTAAACAATTGATTTGCTTTGCATAATATAGGTTTCTGGGGTGAGGAGGATCCAGGTTTCTAAATCCCATGCTTTGAATACTAATTAGTTAATCTCTTTCCTAAACAATAGCCTTGGGTTTCTCATCAGTGTAATGGGAATACAAACACCTTGTATGATTATTTTGTTTTGAAGCTTAAGTGGGAAAGAGATATTTACAAAATTCCTGACATACTTTCTTAATAAATATCCACCTTCCCCTTCCTTACCTTCTTTAAGGGTATGTCGTGGGGAACCAGTAATCCCATGAACTAACATGCTGTAAAATTTGAGTCAGACCTGGGTTCAAACCTTGGCTCTGCCACTTACTAGGTGTATAACCCTGGGGTGTTACTTAATAGATTAAAATCATTTCTTTATTTGTAAAATGGGAATAATAATTCCTATTTCATGTAGTCATGAGGGTAATGTGACTGTACATCGCCTGCTCTGTACTGGACTTGTTGTCCGCTGTTCATTACTAAGCTTTTATTAAATCACTCTACTCCAATTATCATCTCTGGTCTGACTTATATTCAGCTTCTCTAAACTGGAATTTAAGTTCCTGGAGGGTTAGGTGCCAGATTTGACTACGTTTTGAATTCTGTAGCACCACCTAGGATAGTGCCAGTTGCATTATGCCAATGTTTGTTCAAATTACAGCCAATAGAAAAAAATGCTTGAGATGCGTGGCCTACCTACCTGTCAGCTGCTACTTTCACGATGGTCAGTAGGAACAAGTTTGGTAACTTATTACTTGCAATCGAAGCTGAATCGCATTAATAGGTTTTCTTCTTTTTTAATTTCTCAATGAATTTTATTCTATTTATAGTTGTACAATGATCATCACCACCCAATTTTCTAGCATTTCCCTAAATATACTAGGTTTTCCAAATACAATGTCATGACCATTGTATTATATGACCAGATCTCTATAAAGGATTATGTACTTGGATCACATTTGAATATTATCCATTCATTTATTACATACCTAGGTCATATCTATTGCATTACTTTAAAAAAAAATGTGTGTGTGGCTTAGCATGGATATTATGTAACTGCAGCCCACACTTAGAGGTTCCTATTATGGACTCTGTACTCTCTAATGACTTCAGAATGACAACTTATAGGGAAGAAAGTAAAATAAAATGAAGAGAGAAAGAGAATAGAACAGAAGCAAAAGAGGGAAAAGGGAGAATGATGGGGTTGAGTAGATGGGTCTCCACCAAAGACCACCTTGGTGATTGCTTTCCTAACTTTCATTTATTGGATCTACTTATTATTATTATTTTTGTTATTGTTTTTGTTTTAAAATATTATCTTTGTGAAATAACTTATAAAATTATTATAGCTGTGATGTACATAAAGATGCACTTTTAATATCCTAAAATTAATTTTTGGGGGAGCATGGAGAATAATTTACTCTTAGCTGACCAGGAAAAATACTTTCAGAAACCAAATTTTTAATATCTTCAAAGTTAAAATAAATACACTGAAACATTTTCAATGCTTTTCCAAAGGTTGCTTTTTTCTTCAAGATTGGTTTATGCAAAAAAATTTCTGTATAATTTATTGTTTAATGCTCTGTCCCTGTGAGGTAGATCTTACTTAGCTCCTTATGATAAGAAGTACAGAACCCACAAAGTTAAATGGCTTATCTTAAATCTGACAAAATATGAAACAATCAGAATGGGATTTTAGGGTTTCAGGTCTCCTTCCTGATTCATTATTTTGAGCCTTTTATGTGGTCCTGTTTATGGAGAAATTGAAAAATAAACAGGGTTAGAGTCTGACTACTGTGTATTACCTCGCTTTCGGGCCGTAGGAGATGCAAGCTTCCAGCTTCTGTTACTATGTTTGTTTAATATTTCTCTGTAAATCAGCAAGTCTTATTTTGTCTAGTCTTAGCCAAATCAAATATGATCCCTGTACTTTTCCATTTGTGTATGAAAATATAATGAAAGTACTCATCATTATAGTGTTTACTGAAGTGAAAATTTTGTATCAGATTGTATGAATGCCTAATAGACTTGAAGTAAAGGCTGTCAAATTCAAGAATATTTGGAAAGATTGCATGTATCTTCCCGACTATGTATTTGTGGCCTTTTGAGGGGCGTGAACTGAATTCGTTGATTTAGTTCCTTAGTAAAGAGTTTATTAGACATTTTAAGATTTCTCAGTTGCTTTTAAGCAAGATATATGAGATACACTTTTTGGATAAATGCTGTGTAAAGTTAACAAGAAAGAAAGGTTATTTTCTTGTACTGTGTCCTCTGATTTCAATCTCCTTTTCATCTCCCTGTTCTTACTTTTATTCTTAATTTTAGAGGGCTGCTGAAGTATCAGACTAATTTAGATACCCACCCTCCTGGCTGCATCAATCTTAATGGAACGCACTACCAGGATGTCCACTTAGCAGAGTATCTTCCAGAACATGTTCATGAATCTGTCCCTGGAGGATTTTCAGAACCAGACGAGCTTACCCAGCGCACATTTGTGAAGATCTGCATGGAAGAGCCCAGGTTCCAAGCTAACTTTCCGCAGGTCAGATTAATTCTTTGTCTTTGCTGGTCTTTTCAAAGGCATATTCCCATAACAATTGATTAACACTGCATTTAAATATGTTTTTAAAAGTGTAGAAAGCAATTGGTCTTGTGGAAGAGACTGTTTCAGGATGTTTCATAGCAAGCTAGTGCCTGTTGTTCCATTATAGGCAACCAATAGATAGTTCAAGGAGAAAGACCTATGACATTGCGGAATATAGAAACTTCCTGCTTAACTAACACATGATCTTTGCATGCAGGGACACTGGTGCTTATAAGAAAGGTGGAAAAGATACTTTTCTTATGCATTGGGAAAAATAGGTTGAATAAGAAAAATAATAGTGAAAGAACTAATACTGCTAATGATTATTATTATGGTATAATAGTATGATACAGTATCATGTATAATATCATAAACATTAAGTTGTAAAATCAATTTATTGAATGTTTAATATCATTTGCTAGGCGCTGTGCTAAAATGTATTGTATGCATTATTTCTTTTAACATTCACAATGCCTCTTTCAAGCAATTACTATCATCCTCAACTTTCTGATGAGGAAATTGTGGCTTAAAAGCGCAAAATACCCTGACCAAACTTTACAAACTAACACATGGCAGAAGTAGAGTGCAAAACCAGGTTGTTGACTAAAACACTTGCTCTTAGGAAGCTTCTGCCCCAAATACCCCGCTAGTAGTTTGGTAAGGACCCTTATCGCCCCTTGTGGCCATGGCGTTGTCGCCTTGTGGCCATGTCGTACACCTTGAACTTATACCATCTTATATGTTAATTATATTTTGTTAAAAATAAAATAAAATTCTAATCTTGCTCCTGTTTAAAAAAAAAATACCCACATGAGTATTATGCCCTGTACTCTTTGTTTATACCAAATGGAAGTTAGAGATTAGTGATGTTAAATGCTCCGTTTTAAGAAGAAGAAAGAGGAGTCAAAAGGTAGAGTGATGTGTAGGTGTCTTTGGAATGAGTGTGTGAGTCTTGTGTTTATCGTTAGTAATAATCCTCTAGATTTCTGCTAAACTTTGCAAGCTTTTCTGGGCTTCACCGAATGCTACACGCTAAGGAAGGTGGGTATTATGACCACTGTTTTACTTATGCACCACCTGATGGGCCAAGGGTAAGGGACTTTCCCAAAGTTGCAGAGCTTGTCCTGTGACACTTCCTCTTCACACAGTTTCTATCTAAATGTGAAGAAGAGGCATGCTCTGTCTGCATGGAAGAAGGAGGTTCCGGAATCACTCCTTAAATAAGGTTTAAAAATGTGACCATCAAAATCGTTTTGGGTTGGAGGCTTCCAGGTGTTGAGGGAGAGAAAATGTGCAGTTAGAGGAAAAAGGTTGGCCACACAGGCTATGCAGTTATCCTGGAATCTAGTACTGTCCCTCCAGCACACATGCACAATTGTCATGATCTCCAAATTCTAAATATTAGCTTCTGTTTTGTGTTATATTATGCAAAAGTGAGTTGTGAACAACATGCATAGTATATCTCATATTTTATTTTATTTTATTTTATTTTATTTTTTTGTCTTTTTGCCTTTTCTTGGGCCACCCCCACCGCATATGGGAGGTTCCCAGGCTAGGGGTCTAATCGGAGCTGTAGCCGCCAGCCTACGCCAGAGCCACAGCAACACCAGATCCGAGCCGCATCTGCGACTTACACCACAGCTCACGACAATGCCAGATCATTAACCCACTGAGCAAGGCCAGGGACCGAACCTGCAACCTCAGGGTTCCTAGTTGGATTCGTTAACCACTGCGCCACAATGGGAACTCCCATATCTCATATTTTAAAACATAGTGCATGTGCATATTTTATATTGGGTATACATTTGGTATATGTTCATTATGCATATACATTATGTGCAATAAAAATATCTAGGGTTTTATTTTTTTAGCAGATACTCCTCTGGTACATTTTGTTCTAAAATCATCTTCAGATTTATGTGCGCTTTTAATTTCTTCTCTCTTTAAAGAAAGATATTGTATATTACACATGTTTGTTGCACAGAAGGATATATGAAACAAAGTATGTAGCATATACACGCTACTAGATATAACATAAATAACCAATAAGGACCTACTGTATAGCACAGAAAACTCAATATTCTGTAAGAACCTATATGGGAAAAGTATGTGAAAAAAGAATGATTATATGTACATGTATAACTGAATCACTTTGTTACACATCTGAAACTAACACAACATTGTGAAGCAATTATACTCCAATAAAATTATAAAATATATATATATGCTTACATGTTAATGGTAGTTATGGTAGCCTTGGCAATGGCTTGGCGGGGATAGATTTTGGCCTTATTTTCCCTTTTATTTTATACTTTGCTCTTGTTTGAGTAAGTTGCAGTGAGCATCTATTTTTTTTTTTTTTACTCATTTTTCTTTACACTTTGTATTTAAAATATAGATTAAGATTTTATTCCTGTATTATTACTATAACGTGTCAAACAAGCAGTTGGACAGGATATAAAGATTTATACAAGTATTTCTTAAAGTATATTTCAAAAATTCTCTATTAGACCTGGCTTTGGATTTCTGGACCTTTGTGCCTGTATTGTGCCGAAAGACTTTATAGGTGTATCCGGAGCAATAAACCAGTCACCATCATTTCGGTCATAAGTCATCCCTCAGATGTCATGGAAATCCGAATGGTCAAAGAAAATTTTAAAGCAAGACCTGGTCAGGTGAGTCAGTGTCCAGCAACTTTTAAAATACCCTTCATCGCCATTATTGTTTGAAAATTAGCATCACTGGAATATTTGAACTTCTTTCTTCGTCATTTAAAAATTGTTTGTTGCCTTTTAGTATATTATTCTACATTGTCCCAGTGTGTCCGCGTTAGAAAACCATCCATTTACCCTCACAATGGTAAGAAACTTGTTTGTTGATTTTAAAACGTTTTGGATTGAAATGCATACTTTTCTTTTTCGTGTGTGTATTCCACCTCATTCTAAAAAATCATTCAAGGCTGTCGCAATATCCTTAATGTTCAAGTAAGCCATCTTTTTACAAAGAAATGTAATTCTCTATTTAGAAACTTTGTAACTATTTATTGTTTTCTACAACTTTGAACTTTAGGAAGTAGTATATTAAATTTATTAAACCGGTTCAAAATGCAAAAAATTTCTTGGATATTCACACTCTTCCTTTAGTGAAGTGCATACCAAGATGTATGTGTATGATTTTTTTTAGAGAGGTTAAACTTAAGGAAAAGAGGTTTCCTCTGGGTTGAAGTGGAATCATAAGAAAATACTTAGAGAAGAAAAAGCCCAGTGTAATTGGCACCCAGGCTCTGTATGGAGGAGGAAAAGCAAAATAAAGTCAGAAAAATAAAATGAAGCATTGAGAACTATGTCTAGATACTCATGTTGCAACAGAAGAAAGGGTGGGGGAAAAAACTGAAATTGCAATGTATACATGTAAGGATAACCTGACCCCCTTGCTGTACAGTGGGAAAAATAAAAAAATAAAAAAATAAATAAATAAAATAAAAAAAGAAAAAGAAAAATAAAATAGGTTAAATAATGGGGGAATAATAGCATCATGAAGTATTTTTAGCTCATCGTTTAACATTTTGTTTTGCATTATGCAAATGGTATGAGCACATTATGTAAAAGTAAATAATTAACATGTGTTTAAGATCACATTGGACTCTCCTCATATTCCCCACTTCCCAATCCTTTTCTCAATTTTGGTATGTATTCCTTTAAATATTTTCCTATATATTTTGGCATATACAGTCATTTGGCATTTGTTTCCTGGATCATTTGTTTTATAATTTTCTCTTTTTACCCAACAATATATCATAGACAACTTTCCATGTTACCATATTTGCATATGCCTCTTTCTTTTTAGCTGCTGCAAAATATTTCACAGTAGGAAAGTACTGTAATTTACTTAATGTTCCCCATTGATGATGAGGATTATGATTTTATTCCATTTCTAACAAAAGCAACTGAGTCAGGGACCAAATGTTTAAATATATGCTTAAGGAATTCCTGTCATGGCTCAGTGGTTAATGAATCTGACTAGGAACCATGAGGTTTCGGGTTTGATCCCTGACCTTGCTCAGTGGGTTAAGGATCCGACATTGCCATGAGCTGTGGTGTAGGTTGCAGACGCGGCTCGGATCCCGCGTTGCTGTGTGTCTGGTGTAGACCGGCAGCTATAGCTCCGATTAGACCCCCTAGCCTGGGAACCTCCATGTGCCGCGAGTGCGGCCCTAGAAAAGGCAAAAAGACAAAATCAATCAATCAATCAATCAATCAATCAATAAAAATATATGCTTAAGATATGCAAACGAAATTTTACTTAATCGACAATAGCATAGTGAACTCCCACATACCTGTCACCCAGCTTCCACAAAACCAGAGAAGATTATTTACTTTTTAGTTTATATTGCCACCGAAAATTTGTATACTCTCCCAAAACAGGAAATTTAGGAACTTTTCACCTATGGTACACAATGAATAGAATAGAGGCTTCTGGATCTAACCTCTTTGAGTTGGTCAAGGATCCTTTCCGGGGACAAGGGAGAGATGAAGTGATGTGCCTGAAGGGCTTTGTGCAAACGTTCTATGTGGCCTAACCTGCTTCCTGAAAGCTGATTGGATGAGAGCTGGGATACCCCTGTTGCTGGCTTGCAGCACAGATGGGAGGAAAAGAAAAAGGGAAGAAGGACATGTAGGAAGTGGACAGAGGAGCAGGGCCTGGTGGTAGGAGAGAGAGCTGAGACAGGGAGACATATGTGAGGTAAAGGGTAGTTAGTGTTTGCACGAAGGCCGTGAACTTTAGAATTCATTTGCAGCTCTGTCACTGGTTAGTTCTGTCTGTGAGTGGATCTCTGGAGCCCTCTAGGCCTCACTTCCATCATCTGCAAAGTAAGTGCTGATGATACTTCACTGGAAGGGATCTTGTCAGTGTAAGTTTAATAAAATAATGTGTCTAAAACCTTCCCTACGGAGTCCTGCTGTGGCTCAGCGGTTAGGGAACCCAACTAGCATCCATGAGGACGCAGATTCCATCCCTGGCCTTGCTCAGTCGGTTGAGGATCCAGCGTTGCTGTGAGCTGTGGTGTAGGTGGCAGACATGGCTCGGATCCCGTGTTGCTGTGGTTGTGGTGAGGCCAGCAGCTGTAGCTTTGATTCGACCCCTAGCCTGGGAGCTTCCATATGCCATGGGTGCAGCCCTAAAAAGACAAGAAATTAAGAAATTAAAAAAACAAAACAAAACCTTTGTCACATGGTTTGTGGTCAGTACTTGGTATCTGCACTATTAATACTTTCATGTCTCAAAATACATGCTTTTAATTTGGATTATCACCTTCACTTCTGCAGTTATGTTGTTGTGTTTTTGTTTTTGTTTTTTGAGAAACAGGTAGGGAACATGAACATGTGGTTTTTCAACCTGAAAATGAGAAGCTTTGGAGCTATCACAGCAGTCTCAGTCATTTGAAAATCCATCATGTAGATGAAGAATGAAATATGTTTCCTTTGGGATCCCGAGGTGTAGAAATAAGACTAATAGATAAAAAGTCTTAGGGGAATAAATTTTAATTCCATAGAATAAAGAACTATGAGATAAGTCCAGAAACTTAAAAAGCTATCTCATGGGGGAGTTCCCGTTGTGGCTCAGCAGTAATAAACCCACCTAGTATCCATGAGAGTGCAGGTTCAATCCCTGGCCTTGCTCAGTGGGTTAAGGATCTGGCATTGCTGTGAGCTGTGGTGTAGGTCGCAGATGCAGCTTGGATCCTGCTTGCTGTGACTGAGGTGTAGGCTGGCAGCTGCAGCTCTGATTCAACCCCAGCCTGGGAACTTCCATGTGTCACAGGTATGGCCCTAAAAAGCAAAACAAAACGAAAACAAAAACAAAAGCTGTCTCACTCACAGGATTGTTTGTAAGGACTTTTCAATCTAATTATCATTGACATTTGGGGACAGACAATTCTTTGATGAGGCACATTGTCTTGCACATTATAGGGTGTTTAGAGGGTCCCTAGTCTCTAACCACTGGAAACCAATAGTATCCCCAACTTGTAACAGTGAAAAATGTTTCCAGACATTGCCAAAGATGCCTTGAGGGGCAAAATCGTGGGAACCACTGTGCTTGCCCAATGTAGCATAAACTTCTCAAGTGCCCCACAGAGGTTCCTTAGGAGCCACTCTAAGAGGAGAGAATTTAGGAGACAGTAGAGAAGATGAGGGGTGAGAGCACTGAGCATGTATTCTGGGGACTCCAGTCTCACTTCTGCAAAAACAGATAACTTTCAACTGGTTTGCCTATGAGGATTCTGCTCAAATACGCAAGTACTCCAACGAACATCATCGTCTAAGGATAATTTTTGCTTCCTCAGCTAGGATCCTTTCTTGGAAGTCTGTAAAAATTACTTTGGCTACCATGAGTTTCTGAATCCTGTCATGTGGTGTAGACTTCTGAAAGATCATTTCATTGTCAAATTCAGAATTGTTTCCCATTTTTGCTGTGATCGACTCCCAAAGAATAGTGTTTGGATATGAATTTAAAAAGAGAGAGAGGGGAATAGAAGTCTAAGGACTAAACAAGTTAAAATGCCATAAGAATTATCTCAGGGACCTGACATTTTGTCCTGTGAATGAAGGATTATTAAATTTTTCCCGCATGGAATCCTTAGGTCTGAGAATAGGAACAACAAAACATTAATTCTTTTTTTTTTTTTTTTTTGTCTTTTTGCCATTTCTTGGGCCGCTCCCACGGCATATGGAGGTTCCCGGGCTAGGGGTCCAATCGGCAACGCCTGATTGTTAACCCACTGAGCAAGGGCAGGGACCGAACCCGCAACCTCATGGTTCCTAGTCGGATTCGTTAACCACTGCGCCACGACAGGAACTCCAAACATTAATTCTTAATGAATATTGGTTTAGTGACTACTTTGGGAAGTGGGATGTGTTTGGCTGGGCAGGGTAGACCGTCTTCTCAACTTAGTGAGGCTCTGTTAGGTATACAGTCCCCTCGAGTCTCCTATGAGCAGCTTCCTATAAAAAGGACCACCACTGACTCTAGAGGAGGCTGGTGAGTTCTCAGCAGGAAGGCTCCATGTCCAGTGCAGGCTTATTTCAGAAAATTCAGGTCAGGAGAGTGTTGGATGGAGGCCAAGAGGGTGGTTGCTTGGGATTCTATATCCATCATAGGTTTTCTTCTCTCTTACTTACTTCAATTAAGTAAAGCCTTTTCCTTATTCTTTCTACTTCTTCCATGCTACTTCTTCAGTTCTCTTAAAAGAACACCATTCTCTGAAAATTCTCTAAGAAAAACAAGAAAAGACCTAATAGTGCTCAGTGTATGTCCCTTTAAAAAATTCATAGCGCCTCATACCATATTAATGGTTTTGAGATGTTCTTAATCCCATTACATTTTATTCTTATTTATTTAACGCTTTTCTACTTTCCCACTTTTGGATCTTTTTTCTCAACTAATCTTTTTTTTTGGCCCTGGGAACCAAACACTGCTTCTTCCATTTGTTCACACTCCACTAATCTGTCCTCCACCACCTCACTTATTCGTTCTTCTGCCTCCTGTATTCTGCTGATAGCTGCTTCTAGTGAATTTTTTTATTTGAGTTATTGTATTTTGCATCTCTTCTTGTTTAAGTTTTATATCTTGTATCTCTTTGCTCAATGTTTCCTGTAAGTTATCCATCTTTGCCTCCAGTTTATTTCCAATGTCTTACATCATCTTCAGCATCCACAGTCTAAAGTCTTTTTCCTGGAGGCTGAGAATCTCCTCATCGCTTAGCTGATTTTCTGGGGTGTTTCCTTTCTCCCTCATCTGAGTTATAGTCCTCTGTCTTTTCATTTTTATAGGTTTTTGTTGTGGTGACCTTTTTACAGATAATAGAGTTGTAGCCTCTCTTACTTCTGGTGTCTGCCCCCCCCCCTCGTTGGCTGAAGTCGGTATGGGGGCTTGCTGTAGGCTTCCCGATGGGAGGGGCTGATGCCTGCCCCCTGGTAGGTGGAGCTGATTCTAATCCCTCTGGTGGGTGGGGCTTAGTCTCTGGATGGGATTAGAGGCAGCTGTGTGCCTGGGGGGTCTTTAGGGAGCCTGTTTACTGAGGGGTGGGGCTGTGATCCCACCTGGGTTGTTGTTTGCCCTGGGGCTTCTCAGAGCTGCCCGACAGGTGGGGCCAGGTTTTCCCGAAATGGCCACCTCCAGAGAAAGGCAGCTGCTGAATATTTCCGAGAGCTTTGCTTCCAATGTCCTTCCCTCACAACAAGCCACGTTCACCCCTGTTTTCCCAGGAGGTCCTCCAAGAACTGCAGTCAGGTTTGACCCAGATTCCTATGGAGACTCTGCTTTGCCCTGGGACCCAGTGCACGTGAAAGTCTGTGTGCGCCTTTTAAGAAGGGCGTCTCCGTTTCCCTCAGTCCCGTGGAGCTCCTGCGCACAAGCCCCCTGGCCTTCAATGCCAGATGCTCCAGGGGCTCCTTCTCCCAGTGCCAGAGCCCCACACGTGAGGATTTGATGTGGGGCTCAGAACTCTCACTCCTGTAGGTGAGTCTCTGTGAACCAGTTAGTTTTCAGTCTGTGGGGCGTCCCACCCGGGAGGTGTGGGGTTGTTTATATCGCGACATCGCCCCTCCTACCTCTTGATGTGGCCTCCTCTTTGTCTTCTGGAGTAGGGTATCTTTTTTAAGGTTTCCGGTCATTTGGGTAGAAATTGCTCAGCTTTTAGTTATGAATGTTGTTGTTTTTAAGAGAGAAGTTGAGCTCCAGCCCTTCTCTTCCGCCATCTTAGTCCCGTCCTATCTGTTCACACTCCAGATACCACACATTGTCTTGCCTTTTCCCCCATAAGACCCTGTATACTCTCTTCAGCAATTAGTGTCATTGAAATAATCATTTAATGTCTGTCTTCCTCCAAGACCATAAATAAAGCTCCAGGAGACTTTTCAAAGATGCATTTGTATCATAGTGTCTGGCACACAAAGTGACCTGATATGTATCTGTTGAAAAGGTGAATAACACTTAATAGATGGTTAGTGTTTGGGACTTACCCTGAGAAATACTTTCTAGACAGAATGTCTTTTTCTGTCCTCTCTTCCTTGGAAGGTGAAGCCAGAAAATAGGAAAAGCAAGGCGATTTAAGGAGAAAGAGGAAATGCTTATGGCGAAGTGGCTCTCAGTCAAAGGGCAGGCTTCCAGTCAGGTTCTGAGTCGAATCTTTTTTTTTTTTTTTTTTGTCTTTTTGTCTTTTGTTGCTATTTCTTGGGCCGCTCCCACGGCATATGGAGGTTCCCAGGCCAGGGGTTGAATCGGAGCTGTAGCCACCAGCCTACGCCAGAGCCACAGCAACGCAGGATCCGAGCCGCGTCTGCAACCTACACCACAGCTCACGGCAACGCCGGATCGTTAACCCACTGAGCAAGGGCAGGGACCGAACCCGCAACCTCATGGTTCCTAGGCGGATTCGTTAACCACTGCGCCACGACGGGAACTCCCTGAGTCGAATCTTGAAGGTCATGGTGTCTGGTTCCCTTTAGCTGAGAAGAGGAGGGGGGAAAGGTACCATGGCAAAGGTGGTTGAGGAAGAACCAATAAAGACTGGTGACGGGGGGTGGGGGGGCCACAATTTATGGAGACTATCTGAGCAGAGACAGCAGGTCATTTTCCCCCTCCACTGCCCTATTCTCAAGGCTTAAACAGTGGAGAATTAGTTCCTAATTTCTTTTGCTTATTTGATAAATGTTATCAATATTTCTTAGGTTTGCCTAGCAACCCACAGGACGAAATGGATCTTGACTTTACAAGTTTAAGTTTTGTTTTCACATTCATCCTTATTTTAAACATCGTTTTTTGGTATGTTTTGATTATGCCCTATTAAACCCTAGTTTAAGGTTTAAGTGTTTTAAAAAGAATAATATCTCATAGGTATTTTAAATGGTAACAGTAGTTGGTTTCTCAAAGAAATTTTAAGGCAAAGGACATTCTTTTCAGCCCGCCATCTGTGTCCCATGTTCTCTGTGTAGCCTTGGGAAGTGGTTTGTAGCCTTCCCAGATTTGGGGAGATTGCTAGCTGGCCCTCTCCTGCCATCCCCCAAGGGAGTTTTTTTTTTTTTTTTTTTTTCATAAGAGGGAACAGACTTACTGCTGCCTGGAAATGAATTTGAGTAAAACAAAAACATTTCTAAGCTAACTTTTACATTATGTTATTATGTTGTTATTATGTTAATTTACTGCCTTTTCCTGTCATTTCCTTCTTTTTGTCCAATTACTTCTATTTGGCACATACCTGTAAAATGCATGCTTTTCAAACATTTTCACTAGATAGTTCCCTTAAGGGTTCCTTTGACATAGAACAAAGCAAAACAAACTTCTCATATGATGATTCCCACTAAAATTGTGTACACACCACATCTTTGTCAAGCATAGCAGTCCCTCCTAATTAATTTTCTTTTTTTTTGTCTTTTTTTTTTTTCCATTTCTTGGGCCGCTCCCACGGCATATGGAGGTTCCCAGGCCAGGGGTTGAATCGGAGCTGTAGCCACCAGCCTACGCCAGAGCCACAGCAACACAGGATCCGAGCCGCGTCTGCAACCTACACCACAGCTCACGGCAACGCCAGATCATTAACCCACTGAGCAAGGCCAGGGATCGAACCCTCAACCTCATGGTTCCTTGTCGGATTCGTTAACCACTGTGCCACGACGGGAACTCCAGTCCCTACTAATTAAATGCCTAAGAGGGTCCTTCATAATCTTTAAAGATATTATATTAATCAATTCTCCTGGATTCCTATGAGATATGCATTGTTAACCCTATATGATACAGAAAAGAAATGTGACTCACAGATACTAAATAACACACAACTAGTTAATGGCACAGGTAAGGTAGAAATATAGACCTTCCTGGCTGAAAGATGTATTGTTAGATATTCTGCCCTGTCTCTCTTCTGCCTCACTACCCAGCCATGTTCAAGGCATTCCTGTTTCTAAAACTCCTGTTGCTTTTGGACGAACTTGTTGGAGTCAACAACAGTAGCCAAAATTACCATTTAAAGGAGAAATTTACTGAAACCAGAAAATGTATTTTTGAGAGAAACATGCACCTGAAATTTCAGATTGTTCACCCCGCTAAGCTCTTGTAATAGTGTGGAGAGTTGAAAGGCAAATAAATTCCCCTACTAGAAATGTCTAATACATATTTTAATAGACTGTGCCAGTGTAAGGAAAAATCCAATCTATAAAATATACATTGATCACAAATTCAGTCGCTTGAATTTCATCTCATTTTTAAAAATGGAGTCTAAGCTTTTAGACCTGAAAATGCAAAAAATTGGGATGACAAGAAGGCACAGAAGCCCTATAATATTTTTCATAATTTCAGTCAAAGTAATGCTAAGTTTTGAGTACTGATTTAGTTAGAAACCCGAAGGTTGGAGTTTTCATTACTTAAAGTGCTTCAACACTTCTTTTACTTGACCTTGACTTTGCTACACAAGGAAGGCATGCCAATTTAATGGGCTTTTCTAGGAAGTTGTGATTATTTTCTGCTATAGCACTTGCATTCTGTCAGGGTGCAGCCAGCAGGCACATGTTTGCTGACAGAGGTTGACGGAGATCAGAGGGCACTGTGTAGTGTCAGAACATAGATTTTGGAATCCTGCACAACTGGGGTCGGAGACCTGGATCCCCCACTTATTAGTACCGTGACCTTGGACACGATCATCAACACACTTACTTTTGGTTCACCTCTTTATAAAACAAGGCGCGTCCCTGAGGAGCTCTGAATATGAATTAAAAATATAATCAAATGCTAAGCTTGGTGCCTGACATACAGTAAATCCTCAGTCAGTTAGAAGTTGTTATGGTTTTTATTTCCAATTATGGCTGGGTAATCAAAAGAGTATTAAACCGAATTTTTTATTTTGTTTCATTCTTTGACGTACAATAACTGACTCAACTCTGGCCACAGGCTGGTTTAGAAAGAGTCACTTCAGGGACTGGGGATTTGCCTCTTGTGGTTACTAGCCCTTAGGATGATGATGTTTCAGGTTGGGTTTCCAGACCGGGAGTGGAGCAGATCTGCGAGAGGTTTGCTGGGAGGTGTACTTAGACAACACCTGGTAAGGGGTGAGGGGCTAAGAAGGTGAACTGGCACATGGTCTCAGCAGAGGCCTCAGCAGGTCAGACAGGAGCTCTGCAGGTAAAAGAATAGTTTAGGGCTATCCTATCTTGAAGCCAGACGACAAATCTTTGTGCCCCCCAATTATAGTTCTTGGATTTGATGCGTAGACCTGGGTTGGGGAGGTTTTCTTCTGTGGATGGCAGTTCCTGGGGAGGGTGTCAGTTGTGAGCTCTCAGCAGCAGGGAGATTGGGGAAATGGGGGTTTTGATCCTGGAAATGAGCAAGAAGGGGAGAGGAGAAGACCTGAATAGTGCACCAGTTTCTACAACAAATGACACTTTAAATAGATGTATTTAAACGTATATATTTACGTACCTATACAGATATGAAATGTATATTAAAATATATGTTTTGTGAGATAGTTCGATTTTTAAATTTTTTATTTTTAATGGCTTCCCCCACAGCATATGGAAGTTCCCAGGTCAGGGATTGAATCTGGGATACACAGCAATACTGGATCCTTTAACCCACTCTGTCATGGCGGGAACTACAAGATAATTCTCTTTTTAATACCTAAAAAATTTGAGGCACATATAATTTCCAGTTTATCTAAATTCATCGAACTTTAAAAATTTGTAGTCCAAACACCAGATTTATTTGTTTCTTCGGTGATTATTGGGGGAAGGAGGTATCTAAAGCATAAATTGTTTAAAGGATCTAAGATACCCAGTAACACAATTGACAAAGTTGGAACCCAAAATTGGGTTTTCTGATTCTTCTCCTTCTTTATTAGCTTAAAACCTGGTTTGAGTTTTCATTTTGTTTTTCGGCTATGTAGTAGATCTCTAAAAGTTTTTTTCTAGCTGTGTGCTGTAATTGTCAAAGTTTAGATATTCCACCAGAACAAATCTATTAATGTATGCTCTCATCTAATTTAGATATGCAAACCAGAGAAGATTTTAAAAAGTCCAAATTTAAGAAAGCATGAAACCTACTGCTTACTACAACATTTCTTAGTAGTGTTTAGCTGAGGTGATATTAATTGGTTTATTTTTCATGGATTCTCAAATAAAGAAAAAAATGCAGAATCTGCTTTTTTTATAGTAGTCATTGAAGTTTGCATAAATATCTCTACATCCTTCCATTATTATTTTTATTCAGAAACACACATGTGCTTTCCTGACATCTGTATTCTACGTTATGTGATTCATTATTTTTAAACTTGGAGAACCTGATTTCACATATTTTTCCATGAGTCACAGGAAAGTCTAGTTGTTAGTTTGTTATTGTCTGTATTTTTACATAGCATTCCTGCACTTGCCGTCATTTTTCTGCTTTTTGTTTTTAATCTCTCAACCAGTCTCTTTGGGAATAGTCTTTCCAGTTTTCAATGAAAACCAGACAAGGATGACTATGGATTTCTTAAGACTGGCAAACTATTTTTGTTATTATTTATTTAATTCCATGGGTTTAAATATAACCAGGAAGTCTGCATCAGTTGTTTTGATCTTAGGTCTTGATCTCATCTATTTAACTCTTAAAAACTGCTTTTCTCTAGGGTTTCACAAATCTTTTGCTTGGCTGGCTTAGAACTCAGCTGGGATAGATGATAGTTTAGCAAGATGATAGTTTAGCAAGGCAACAGTGTGTCTTAATGTGAGAGCAGACACAGTGGTGGAAATTGCTCCAGAAGGTCACCAGTGTTCAGGAAATTTAACAGGGCATCTGAATTCTCTGAAAATTAGACATTATCTAACAGTTCTAGTTTGACTTTTTTCCAGGAGAAAAGAAAATATTCCTTTGGTGCCTAATGTGAGCCTTCACCATCAATATGAACTTAAGTATTCAGAGCGAAGCTGTTGTTTAATATTAAACTTGATTTATTCAGTTGGTGGTTTGGGATGCATCCTTTTACCAGGGTACCAAAGAGAAAATGATGATTCAAAGCTCCTTTCTTGACTTAACATCTTCTTCCAGCTACTGCCACATTTCTCAGTTCTTAAAGTCCTTTCCTCTTATTCTCTCTAAAATCCACCACCTTCTGCCTATACCACTCAAACATTTCTGAGGTCAACAATGACCATGTTATTGCTAAGTCCAAGGTTATTTATTAGTCCTCAAAAGCATTGACCTCTCAGCACCATTTTGCACAGCCAATCACTTGCTTTATTGACATATTGCTTTCATTTTGCTTCCAGGATCTCCACTCACCTTGTTTTTCTTATAGGTTTCTGAGTACTTTCTGGTCTTGTTTGCAGTTCCTTGTCATACCCTGACATCTAAAGATCAGAACAGTCCAGTGTCCACTCCTTGAACTCCTTTTCCTCTCCCCTGAAGTCATTTCTGTGGTGATCTTATCCAGTCTTAATTGATTTATCTGTATGTTATCATCTCCCAAATTTCTATTTCCAGCCCAGGCCCCAGCTCTGAAATTCCAATTGTCTATATCCAGTTGTTTACCAGAAACTTCCACTTGGATGTCTAATGGACATCTTAAATTAACACGTCTAAAATTGAACTAGTCTTCAGTCTTCCAGCCTCTTCTACCCACCATCTTCTTCCAGTTTGTTTAATGCCAACTCAGTTGTCCAGGTTGCTAGGGCTGAAAATCTGGACATCGTTCTTGACTTTCATCATTTAAAAAATATACCCAGTCAACAATCCACTCCCAAATTTTCTTGGCTCAACCTTCAAAATATGTCCACCATTTCCACAGCTGCCACCCCTGATGGTGTGGAATCTACTACCAGCTGGATGGCCTCCTATCTGATCTCCATCTGTCTGCCCTGCCCTTATTCTCACCTATTGTTTAATCTTAATAAGCAGCCAGGATGGTTATTTGAAAATGAAAATTAGATCATGTTATTTTTCTGTTCAGAAATCAGGCAGTTTTCACCTTGAGTTATACTTGATACCTCCTGACTTGTATCTGTGTGTGTGTGTGTGTGTGTGTGTGTGTGTGTGTGTGTGTGTGTATGAAAAGGGGAGGTCAGAGGTGAGTGTGTCTGGAATACACTGAGGAAAAGGAAGGGGGTAGGAGATAATCTCAGAGAAGTCCTGGGGAGTCAGATTGTGTAGGTTTCATATGACATTGCAAGGGCTTTGGTTTTTACTTTGAATGAGGAAGGAGCCACGGGAGGACTTTTGGTAGAAGAAGGGAATGATCTGGCTTTTTAAGAGAGTCACTCTGGGTGCTATGTTACAATTAGATGAAGAGAAGAAGAAGTAGAAGCAGAGAGACCAATTAGGAGGCTGTTGTGGTCATCCAGTTGGAGTGTGATGGTGATTGGACCAGGGTTGTGACAGTGGAGCTAGTGAGAAGTGTCAGGTTATTAATACATTTGCAAGTTAAAGTTAGCAGGGTTTTTTGGTAGACTGGGTATATGATGCGAAAGAAATACAACAGTCAAGTTGTGGTTTTCTTGGTCTGAGCAACTGGTGCTGTATTAATGGGGGAGGAGGTGCTGCGGGGAGAGCAGGTTCTGATGAGAATTGGTAGAACTCAGTTTCGGATATGTGAATGTGTGGTGGCACTTAGTCTGCTTTCATTAAATATTTGCTGAGCAAATGAATAACATCTCAGCCCTACTTTCCATAGTATAGTTTATTCCTGCATCTTGAGCCCTTTCTGTCCCATCTCTTCTTATCCTTCTTGTCTTTGGGTTTGTAGGGGCGTAGTTGCCTGGCTTGTGCTTGGGGTGAGGTGAATCCAGGGGTCAGTTTGTCCCATATACTGACATGGGCACAATTCTTCCTTTTGTAAATTATTTTTTTTGGCCACACCTACAGCATGTGGAAGTTCTTGGGCCAGGGATCCAACCCACACCACAGCAGTGACCCAACCTTCTGCAGTGACAGTAACAGATCTTTTACCCAGTGTGCTACAGGAGAACCCCATTCTTTTGTTAAAATTGTAAGCCCAACCCTAGCTTTCTTCTGTTATCACCAAGACCTGAGTTTTTCCGATGTCCTGTGGGAAAGATGGGTTTGCCTGTCAAGGTGATCCCCTTTTTTGAAGGTTGTGGGATTTCAGCTTTGGTTATTTTTTTCAATCAGTTCCCAAATCACAGTTCATCTTTTGAAAGGTGTTGACACCTCTCCATTGTTGTCATTCCCTGTTAGCATTGATATTGCCATCTGTACTTTATATTCCTAAATGGATATTCTAGTGTTTTGCTTTTTTGAGAGAATTGTGAAAATGCACACATGTCATTGAAGTAGCAAAAATCTCATTTCCATACTTTTCCAGGATCTTGCTGCTTAATACATAGCATATTTCTCATGCAAATATGCAAATAAACGCTAATTTTTTTCCTTCAAGTAAACAAGTCAGTGTTGGAATGTGATATTTTTTGAAATGTTTAGAGTCATGATGTTGCATTAATTGTGATGGATTTTATGCTCCTGGCTCATTATTTCCTCTCTTACCTTTAGAACAGTCCTCATTTGTGAAATTCCATGAGCTCCTAGTATAGTCTGTGAAACTTTTTAATACTCGCTACATATTTGTTGAATGTTTGAATGAACGGTAGAAAAATTGCCCATTGTTGAAGTTCTATTCATTCTCAGGTTAGTTCTTTAGTATCTTATTATCTGATATTCGGGTCCACACCTATTAAGGGATGTATGATAGAAATAGTTAGAAATAGTACTTGATCTCAAGGCACTTACAGCATATTAATAGAGGAAAAAATTACACAAAATTTAAGAGTTAGACTGTAATGAATGGCATAAAAGGCAAGTAATTTGGAGTTTCAGGGAAGTGAGGAATTTTTGTAATGGGAAATGAGAATTTCTTCATGAAAGTGGTGGCATTTAAAGAATTTTTGTAACAGGGGAAATCAGAATTTCTTCATGAAAGTAGTGGCATTTAAAGAATTCCTAGTGTTCAATATGAGAAAGAGGAATTAAGTCATTCAACACGAGTAGACTAGTAAGTGGGGAAATGAAGAGACAAGAAAATGTACTAGTTGATCCATGTTGCATTAGTTGGATTAGAGAGAATCAAAGAGGGATAATGGAATATAAAATTGGAAAAAATTTGGGACAAATATGATTGGTCATAGGCTGTAGGAAAGAAAGAATGTGCCTGTTTTTCCATGGGAGGACACAAAAGGTTAATCACTAGAAGATTGCTGTGATCAGACATTTTCGTCGGTAATATTATTTGAAAGGGCTTGAAAATTGATTGAATGCTGGCAGGAAGAGAAATACTTGTTATTATTCTGAGTTCTGATTCTTTGTTCTGGTAGGATGTAGGTTCTATGTCTAGACCTAGGGGGATCAAGAAAAGATAATCTGGGAAATAAGGTAACAGCAATTTTAGAGAGATTACATTTAGAGTGAATTTCAGGTGGAAATAGTCTAGCAGGCATAGAAAATGTGAAACTAGAGCTTTGGAAAAGAGGGTTAAAAAGAAAGGCCTGATAATAAAGATTAAAGAACATCGTATTCTGGGGTCGTTTTCTTAGGTTTAACAAATTCGTAACATTGAAAATGTAATATATTTTTTAAAAGTAATATTTAGTATAGTAACATCCATTTTAGAATTGTTTTCATTCCTGCAAAGCTCTTGATCTAAAAACAAACACATTGTGGCTTTTAAATTTATTTTCCACGTTGAATAAATCCTTGTGCAGTGACATCACTTTTACATTTTGTTCTCAAATGTAAGATGATTATGTAATACCTGTTTATATTTCTGTGGAACTATTATAAAGTCATTAGTCATTTGAGCACATTAAAAACCCAATGCCATTTTGAACAAATAATTTGCAGGAAAAGGTTGTTTTTCTCCAGGATATCAAAGTACACATTCCTCCAGGTCTGTTGTAAATTCTGTCACTTTATTTTCTTCTCTTTAAACTAGATGGCTAATATTCTGATATTTATGTTAACATCAACATTAGCCAAATTCCATTCTCTTCATCTAGGAAACTTAGAGAGACTAAAATAAGACTCAACAATGTTTTAATGTTTATATTTCAAATTAAACATTTAAAGTAATAACATTAAAAAGCCTAGGAATACATTTAAAAAAAAGATGTGTATAAAATGAGTTATTTTCTGCCTTCCATTTTACTCCCTAGAAATTAATATTCTTAACAGTGTATTATAATATTCTCTTCAACAATGTATTTCTATGTATAGAGAAAAACACTATTATCTGTTTTTGTTTTAACGTGAACTTAGCTACACATATCACCCTGCAACGTTTTTAATTGAAAACTTAGCATATTTTTATTAATATTCTAAGAGGAACAAGATAGCCATAGATATGAATATTTTATTATTTCTTCCCTTTGAGAAGTTTTCTAAACACTTTTATTTATTTTTTAAAAACAGAGTAAATTTTACTCTTGTAACCAAATGTACATATAAACACTTTTTAAAAGATAGTGAAACAACATTAAATAATCACTACACTGTGCTTTAAACATTAGTGAATCTGAACATTATTTGTGCAAAGCTACTAAATTCCGTTCCTAAGATTTTCAGTCCATGTTTCAAACCACACATGCTGAAGCCATTCTCTGTGTTATTCGGTGCAGGCCCTCCTCCAGTTTGCGGCTGATTGGGTAAAGGCTCTGTTAAAATCTGTCTTCTTAATTCCCAGCTCGTTTGAACAAATACTGATAATTTATAAAGACAGCATTCCCAAGAGTTTGAGAGAAACAACACTGTGTTTTGTCTGTTCACAACCAGATCAGCTTTAAAAGCTGTCCTGATACACTTGGCTAGTGCTTAGAAGAGGGAGGTTTATAGGTTCCCATAACACCTGAGAGAATGTTAAACATCATATGTGATTATCTTTTACAATGTCTGCACTGAAAAAAAAAAAAGAGATATGAATATCTGGCAAAATATACATTTTCCTTTAGAATACATTATAAGATTAAATCAAGCCAGATGCACACTCAAACATACGAAGACTAACACCTTGTTCCGTATTCTGTCGTCTTGGCTTAGATCTTCTTTCCATAACCTAAGATTTAGGTTACAGTAAGGGAGACGTCAAGAGACTGTGGCGAGTCAGACTCCTGGCTTAGAACTCTGTTGGGATTCTTGCTTTCTGGAGCTACAGTGTTGACTGCATGAAGGCTCTGGTCAACCTTAAGCAGCATGAAGTGAAAGCGAAGGGTGGTTTTTACTCATCACCTCATCTTATTTGGAGATTCACTAATGATAAAAACTGATCCTTGAGTTATTAAAAACTAGACTGTAAATAAATAATTAACTATTAGAGTCACGATTATAAAGAAAATAATATTTTAATGATATAAATAATGTTTAAATAATATAATTTTATAGTGTATTTGCTTTATTTTCATATTTTAAACTGCTCTTAGTAGTAATACTCCTATTAGAAACATTAATTGTGGAATAGTAGTTTGGAAAGTCCATGTTACAATAATTCTCAAGCCTGAATATGTGCTTTTTAGTTTGGGATTTGTCATGAATAAATGATTAATACCTAACTTTTAATTTAGGGTTTTCATTGATTTCCAAGCTCTCTTTGGAAGAGTTGTTTACAGATGTCCGTGGTGTCTTCACCTTCCTTTATTTCTTTTCCTTAGAGCATCCTTATTTAACCTATATTAATTGGTCAACACAGTGAGTCTGAGGATCTTTCGCTTTCTTTATGGCATCCATTCTTTATCACAGGGCCTTCAGGGCCATTGCTGTTTTCTTTAATCTGTGCTTCACCTTCAGCCCATATTTCCTCTTAATTCATATTGTTGTAGATTGACTCTTCTCAGCATCAATAAATCCTTTTTTTTTTCCCTACTCCATTTGATTTTTCATACAATCCTTATCCCTTTTCCATGTCTTTACTTTAGTGGAGACGGTTAAGAATGTCAGACAGACCTGTATCCAAACTCTGTCTTGTCTTTTTGCTGGTGGTATGATCTTGGACAAGTTTATATATAGTTAAGTCTCAGTTACTCAATTTCCTTAACCCCAAAATACAACTCTCCAAGGTCATTGCGAACTTTCAGAAACGAGGCACTTAGCCACTGCCTTTGGTACTTGGTCTTCAGTGAACACTGGGCAGTCATATGCACATGATTCCTTACCCATAACCCGTATGTTAGATGTATTTTCAGAATTGAGAATTTCAAAGATTTTAAAAAGGTATGCACATTTAATGTATTCCATAAAATCTCTGGCAAGATATGAGGCAGCATTCTTAAACAAATGGATATTTCTGTAAGAAAATACTTCTGTCTAAACTTTTATGCAGAAGTATCTGCCTCCCCTTACTACCATTCCATCGATTCAAGTCAGGTAGTACCACCAAATGGGTTATGAAAAAACTCATTTTCGAGAATTTTGGAATTGTAGAGAGGGATTGAGATTCTGTAAAATAAAAAGAGATTCCGTATTATTGTGAAATAAAAACTTATTCTCATTTGTACTATGTGGCTTTTTCTATATTTCCTAAACATGGGACCACAGACACGCTTTCTTACCTCTAGTATCACAACTTACTCCTCTCCCCAGGTAGCTTCACCACTTTACTCCAGATTTCTGCTGAGAATTAAGTGAGGGAATGAAATCAAGCTCTTTTTGTAGGAGTTTCTTCATTGGATACAGGAAATTCAGGTCACATTGATTTTTTTTTTCATTTCTCTAAAATTTATTAGGATGTGAAGAGTATAACAATATCTGCAGAGAAAAAGGCACTAAAATCATTAGTCTCCATTTCTTCCTTTGTGGTTAAAAGCTGTGTCCTCTTAAATATTTTAACTCAAAAGATACTTTAAAAAGATTTGTGGTTAGCTTTACTATACTGGCAGTTTTAGACTATGTACATTTTTTGTTTTATATAAATACATATATGTTTTTAGAGAAAACCATGTATATGTATACTGTCTTACTGACTGGTTAGCATCGCTTTTTTTCTCCTTTTAATGAGCATCAGTATAGATTTTTTTAGTTCATTCCTTTCTATTTGCTATTGATTTTGGAGATTTGCTATGAGAATAAAAGTAGTAACTAAACCACACTCCAGTAATACATAATTATTATTCAGAATTGAATCTAGTATTTTTTTATTCTTTTTCAGTGTCCTACTGAAACCAAAGCAACATTTGGGGTCCACCTTAAAATAGTAGGAGACTGGACAGGTATGTAGAACAGAGAGTTTTAAGATGTATGCTTTGAAAATAATGGATCATATAATAATTTGAATGTGTTTGAGTAGTGAAACTACTGGCATGTGTAGAAATGTGTATGTGTTCTCAAAAAGTCATTTTGTTTTTCTTCTTTGCTTGTATAGTTTTGACATTCATGTGCTTTTTCATCTTATAAGATGTGTTTTTGGAGTTTGAAAACCTTGGATAAAAGTAATTGTTAGGGAGTTCCCGTCGTGGCGCAGTGGTTAACGAATCCGACGAGGAACCATGAGGTTGTGGGTTCGGTCCCTGCCCTTGCTCAGTGGGTTAAGGATCTGGCATTGCCGTGAGCTGTGGTGTAGGTCACAGACGCGGCTCGGATCCTGCGTTGCTGTGGCTCTGGCGTAGGCCGGCGGCTACAGCTCCGATTCGACCCCTAGCCTGGGAACCTCCATATGCCGCCGGAGAGGCCCAAGAAATAGCAAAAAGAGAAAAAAAAAAAAAAAAAAAAAAAGAGTAATTGTTAGTAATGTATTACTCACTTGTTGTAAATCGTAGATTTCTACCTGCTTTTCAGATGTACTGGCAGTAGTGGGAACACGGAGATTTTTTTTTTTTTAAAGAAACGTAATTTTGAAATTAGTGGTTGGTTTTATTTTCAAAATAATCAATACTTGGGATTGAAATCACAAGAATCTTCCAGTTCTTACATGACCTTTTTGTGGTATTATCTATATATATATACCAACTCTACAATATTTTGAATAGTGGTCATTTATAATAGCAGGCCTATTGGTGATATTTTACTCATTTATTCAATAAATATTTTTATTATCTGAGAGATGCATTCTATTAAGAGTTCTGAGTACATAAAATAAACATTATTCTTTCTTATATTCCCTAGGCCCAACAGAGTGACTGACAAGTGAGTGCTAAGTAAATGTTAACTTGTTGGCTGGTTGTTTATGTTGGTTACTCAAAGGAAAGGATGCAGTTGTACATTAAAAATAATTTTTAATGGGCTGTTAAACTAAGAGTTGATTTGTGAAAACTATAGGGAGTCAGAAAAAGGCAGATTCAGTGTAACCTAGGGCCATAAGAGAAGCCTCACAGGGAAAGACAGAATTTGACCTGAACCTTGAAAATCAGGCAGATGAAGAAGAAGGTCATTTAAGCGAAATCCACAACACTGTCAAAATTTAGGGAAGGTAATGATTAAACCATACTTGAGAAGGGTGAGTCAACCAGGCTAGCAAAAGCTAAGAAGATACTGTTCTGGGGAGAAGCGTGGAAAAACCATTTAAGGTTGCTGTGGTGAAAATCTTGAGTGCCTTGACAAGATATTAGAACAACTTAGAGATGTTGGGGAACCTTTGAAGGCTTTGGAGCATCGTAATGAAAATGGTAGTGATAACTTGCTCATTGACTGACTTAGGCTGAAGGGAAGACTTATTGGCGGAGGAGAAGGAACCAGAGGAGGAGTGAGGTTGGAAACTGGGGACTAGAAGGAATGTATTTTCAAGCCCAGCTTAAGAAATTAGTACTGGAAGGGAGGAACTAATTTCTGTAAAATTCAGGAAAGGACAAGTTATTATGGAATAGGAAAGGGATATTTTAGGAAGGACAGTTGAAGGAGCTTATGTTATACAGTTAAAAAATAATAATGTGTATAAAATTCTTTGTAGAAAGGACATTCAGCTTGGAATTGGAGAATTGAAGAAAATGGAGAAAATATGCACTGTAGGATTAAATGGCCAAACAATGAAATTAATCCAAAAATCTTTGAGCAGTAATGACCTGTTTGGAATTATGAAAACTCAGGCTTAATCCACATTTTATTCATTTGATAGCATTCAAAAGAGACCATAATAGTCCATTGTTAGAAAAATACTGGTGTGGTGTGGAAATAATTCTCATGATAAGCCCAGTACTAGCTGATATAATCTAAATTGTTTTGCACTGTTTGACAAAGAATGAGTGAAGTTTTTCTCTGGTGTGCATCTCAATATAGTAAAAATTAGCCTCAGTAATGGATGGTAATTGATAGAATTCTATATCTGAAGGGAAATAGCACAATGAAGTCATAATTTAATTCATCAGGATAAGCAGAAACTTCGTCATGCCTTATTACTAGTTATTGTTACTGAGTTTCTTCATAAAATTATTGTCTATTGTCATTAGCTTATTAAAATATATTTTTATCTCATCATTTATTTTAATCTCTTGTGGTGGGAATACCTAACCATTTTAATTTTATTCTCCTGTGTCATTGAGGGAGAAACAAGACCATTCTATTCAGAGAGTTCAGTTCCAGTTAGATGCTTTTCAATTAATAGACTTACTTGGTTGTTGACTTTAAGTATTTGTTGACTTTGGAAAATATGTCAAGTATTCATGAAAAGAACCACTAAATAATTCTACTGCTACTTGGCACTTCAGTTTAAAAGAAGTTTTAGCTGTCTTTAAAAAAAAATGGAATTATAATTATGAAAGGAAAAATGGGAATACCATTGCTGATATCAAAAATTATTGATTTTTTATTCTAAAAGAATTGATTATTAGGTATTACTCAGTAGGAAGAACAATAGGTATAAAAGTCCCAAAGAAGTTGAGTATCAGAGGTTTAGTTCTCTAAAGTGACATAGAAATATTTTACAAGTACTTTTTCTCCCCTGAAATATATTCTCCTGGACAGGTCTAAAGAACAAGTTTAAGACGATTTCATAGGTTTAATACAAGGTTAATCAGCTACACTCAACTGTAGAGTGCCGCAGAAGCAAATGAAGAAGTTACATATAATATAGGACAAGGAGGAATCAAATTACATATTTGTTGCCTAGCTTTTTATTTTAACCAGACCTCTAGTTGCATCTCCTAAGTGTGTGACAGACTCATTAAGTATAGAAGGCTCTTCAAAATTCTTAAACACGATACAGATATTTTCTTTAAAAAATTATGGTAGAGGGGTATAGCGAATTATCCGAGCAGATTTCTCTTTGAATTGAATTAATATTTTGTTGCATTTCTAGAATGAGTCATACTTTCTGACTTAAAATATGTCGTCATATTTTGATTACCAGTTGGCTTGATTATCATTCTAACTATTCAAAATGTCTTGTTACTTTCCTCATTAGCTATCACTACTATTGAATAATGTCTCAGAGTTACACCCGTTATGCCTGTTGGTTATTTTAATGATCTAAATAGCAACTTACTCTAGAGAGATTTGAGTTTTATTGCAAAATATTATATACCTAATATACATATGTAATTAATCCAAAAATCTTATCATTTTTTCATTCAATTATTAGTGGATTAATGATGATTGGATAAACACGCAAAAAGAGCTCTCTGCATGCATCACATGATACTTTTCCTTGAAGCATGATTCAGTTCCCATATTGTACATTGATAAATTTTCCAACAATCAAAGATTATGGTTAACTTAAAAAAAAGTGGGAGTTCCCTCGTGGCTCAGAGGGTTAAAGATCCAGTATTGCCACTGCTGTGGCTCTGGTTACAACTGTGGCTTAAGTTTAGTTCCTGGCCCAGAAACTTTTACATGCCATGGGTGTGGCCAAAAAAATATATATATAAATACGTAACACTTAAGGATTGAAGGTGGGAAAATAGACCATATAACATCATGGATTTCCCTTGATAAAAGAATATATTGATATTCACACTACAAGTAATCTTAGAGCTTTGGTATTTTAAGTATTTTTTTCATTTTGGGGAGCTTTTTCTAAGTTGGATTATGACTTCTCTAAATTATAATGTTATTATTTTCTAATGATGTGTTTTGGAACAATTATGACATCCGCACTGCACTCGACATATCTGTGAATGGCTTTTGGTTGTTACAAAAAAGCAAACCAATAAAAACACTCCTGTTGAAGGACATGGCAAAAGAAGAGATCTATAGTGACTAGAAATACTCCTGTTTCTAGGACTAGCAAATTATAACAGTCATTTGAGGAAGATAACATTTAAACAATTGTAATTTTGACTAAGAATCAAGTATTTGTTAAGCACTTGCTCTGTGCCAGACACCGACCACACTGGTTTCTGGAGATACAGCTTTGATCAAAACAGACAAGGTCCCTGCTCTCACAGAGACTGTGTTCTAGTCAGTAGGGATCTTCAAGAGGCGGCACATAGTGTGTTAGATAGTGGTAAGTGCTATCAAGAAAAATAAAGCAAGGGAAGGGAGTAAGACAGATGGAGGGTGGCAGTGCTATCTTAGAGTGTTTAGTTATGGATTTTCTTTCCTTTTCTTTTTTTTTTTGTCTTTTTGCCTTTTCTAGGGCTGCTCCCTCGGCACATGGAGGTTCCCAGGCTAGGGGTCTAATCGGAGCTGTAGCCCCCGGCCTATGCCAGAGCCACAGCAACGTAGGATCCGAGCCACGTCTGCGACCTACACCACAGCTCCCCGCAACACTGGATCCTTAACCCACTGAGCGAGGCCAGGGATCGAACGTGCAACCTCATGGTTCCTAGTCGGATTTGTTACCCACTGGGCCATGACGGGAACTCCTAGTTATGGATTTTCTGAATAGACATATTAAGTAGATGAGGGAATGTCAGGTGGATTTCAAGAAGTGTGTTTAGGCAAAGGAAACACTAAGAGCAAAGTCCCTGAGGTGGGAATAATTTTGTATATTCAGGGAACTGCAAGGGGCCCGTGGGGCTGGAATCCGGACAGTGAGGGGGATAGTACTGGGAAACGAGATCATAGAGAGGAGTGGGGAGATCAGACTCTGTCGGCTATAGAAGGACTTGGATTTCATCTGATTGAGATAAAAGGCATGATTTTGAAGTCTACATCTGAATTATTTGTTGTCATGCAGATGACCTAGTGTTTGGCAAGCCAAGGTTATTTTTTCTAAGACAGTTTAGGGAGATGGAGAAAAAGATGATTCTCCTGAGCATTGTAGAAAACTCGTGAAAAAAAAAAAAAAAGAAAACAGGTCAAACATTTTTGGTGGAGGGGGAGATGAATCCTCATTTTGAGACCTTGGTAGTGGTTCTCTCTCCTGCTTTATGGCCCCGGTTCATGGGTTCTAGTAGCCTCACCTGCATCCTGTGTCCCACCAGCTCTTACGGATATAGTAGCTGCCAGCACCTCTTTGGGTTTCTCCCCTATCTTGGATATGACTTCCCAGTTCTTACCTCACTTGAGTCACTAGTTTCCTATATCAGATTCCTCCCATTTAAATTATATCGAGCCCTTCCTGGTTTTGGCTGGACCCAGATTATTAAAGAAGGTCAGCACATCCTCTCTGAATGGAGCACAGAATTACTGAGAGGATTGACAGATGGGACAGATAAGAGGAAGTGTAGAAACCCTGAAGCAGTCAAATGGACCAGTGAAAAGTGCACAGTATTGTTAGGACTGAGTACGTGGGACCGTTACAGGGAATAAAGTCTGACAAATACCCATGGACCAGATGTGACAGGCATTTGCAGACTTCAGTTGTATTCTAAATGTTATGGAGAACGATAGGAGAACTTCAATTAAGCTATGATTCATATTTCAAAATAGTAACTCCGGCGGCAATGTAGAGAATATGGAGGTGGGCAAGAATGGAAATTAAGGATGAGTTCAGAGAGAAGTGCTTGCTGATGTTTGGACAAGAGAAAATACTGGTTATGCATAGGGTAATAGTAACCGGGTCTTGAAAAGTGGATGCATTTTAAAGGTGTATCTGACAAGTTTTGTGGATGCATTTTGAAGGTGTATCTGACAAGTTTTGTGGATGCATTGGAGGTGGGGTGTAAAAATACTAGGAATCAAAGGTAATTCCAAGGTTTTTAGTTTAATAAATAAATGGACAGCATTTCCACTTATAGAATAAGATAAAGAACACTGTGTCATATTGGGGGAGCAGAGTAGACATTCACAGTTCTGTACATCTTATTTTATGTTTTTATTTTAAAAACTTTTTTTTTTCCCCTTTTACGCTGCACCTGTGTCATATGGGAGTTCCCAAGCCAAGTGTTGAATTGGGATTGAACCTGCATCCTTATGGAGACTACATCCAGTCCTTAACCTGCTGAGCCAAAATGGGAACTACCAGTTTTGCACTTTCTTTTTTTCTTTTTTTTTTTTGTCTTTCGTCTTTTGAGGGCCGCACTCATGGCATATGGAGGTTCCCAGGCTAGGGGTCCAGTCGGAGCTGTTGCTGCTGGCCTATGCCATAGCCACAGCAACGCCAGATCTGAGCCACATCTGTGACCTACACCACAGCTCACGGCAACGCCAGATCCTTAACCCACTGAGGGAAGCCAGGGATCGAACTCACAGCCTCATGGTTCCTAGTCAGATTCATTTCTGCTATGCCATGACAGGAACTCTCAAGTTTTTTACATTTTAAATTTGAGATGCCTCTTTAACTTCCAGGAAGTCATATTGAATAGGCCTTTGCATATGTGAGTCCAGAGGTCAAGGAGAGGTCTAGGCTATAATCTGAATTTGGGAATCACTGTCGTCATGGATTTAAAGCCTTGAAGCAGATGGGATCACCTAGGGCAATAATTCTCAATTGTGTGAGGTCCAACACCTTGTTCTATGACATTTTTATATGCCCACTTTACATTTTTAAAATGTAATTTACAGGTACTTCATACACAAAATAATTTATAAAAAAAATCAGTATAATGTCCCAACCTTAGTATAAGGGAGCTATGTGGATAATTTATAGTAAATTACATTCCGTATTTAAGTTCAGCATTTACATTTAGTATTTAAAATTTCAAGCGTGACTATACTCGAAGTCATAACTAGGTGACTTGTACCCACGTAGAGAGTGATCGTGAATATGACCAGTTCTAAAAGGAGGCTCCTGATACAGTTCAAATACCGTGAGCACTAGTTCTTTTATGATGTGTTTCTCCAAAATGAAGAGCATATTTTGGTTAAGTTGTAGACACAATAGAATACAATATTATTTCAGTTTACACGGTGGTTGCAATCCTAGAAATCACAGTGCATGTTTTAATGGTGCAAAAATTTTGCCTTTTTTATAATTATAAGTGAGTTTTTCATCTACATGGCTGTCCAGCCAGTCACTGGAAAAGCATGCAGAAGCCAGACAGTTCCTCGTGGCACAGTATTCTCCACAACATTGCAGAGTGGCTGCTCTCTCTGACCCCTCCTCTCTAAACCTCCGTAACGACTTGTTATTATGATGAGAACCAAATTGCCTCCACAAGCTCTCAAAACTGCCTCTAGGAGGTGGCGCTGTCCCATCCACAGTGACCAATTTAAGGAATGTGTCTATAGAGAGAAGAACTCTTACAGAGGGCTGAGCCCTGAGACATCTCTACAAGTAGAACTCAGCAAAGGTGACTACGCAGGAGGGACCACCGAGATGGGAGAGGGATCAGGCAAGCCTGTGTCCTGGACACCACAGGACACAGTTTCAAAACAGAGGAATGGATCCATTGAAACAAATGTTGCTGAAAAGTGGAGTAGAATAAGGGCTGAGCTAATAACCTTAGGAATCGTGTTTTTGATAGAATGGTGGGAACAGAAGCCTGACTGTGGTCATTTCAAGAGATAATAAGAGTAAGAGAAGATTTGGAGATGGTTAAGTATAGACAAATCCGATAGTGTGTTGGGACCGGCTATTATGAGCTCACTGGGTTTTCAAGTGCTTCTTTTCCAACTCTACACTCGGTGAAGTTTGATAGCCTTAAATTATCTACAAGCTGAGTATCTGTTCCATAGAAATTGACAGACACCATAAAGTAGGCATTAAAGCTTTTTTATGAACCTGGCTGTTAAGTATTTGCCAAAGTGCTAGTGGACAGATTCTGAGGCGTTTGTACATAAAATGAAGTTAAGAAAAATTGAGAAGTGGCTAAAGAGAGAGGATATAGGGACAAGGCAGATATACATTTAGAGTACACTTACAGTAAATATCTACATGCATTTTTATATATTTATATATACATACACATATTTAATGGGAACTGTTGCATTGATGTACATCTAGGAACAATACAAATAATAAGAATGAAGTAGAGATGGAAACGTCGATGGTGTTGAAGAGATGGAGAGTCTAATTACAGGAGCAAAGTCCACGAGGGTCTCCTAATGGATTCCAGAAGGACTGGATTCCAGTGTACACGTGGAGGAGTTGACCTCACACCTGGCATCTGGGCAGTTCATGCTCTGTAGGAAGACAGAAGACATGGTTCTAGAGAATGGCCGCAGATTGGCTGGTGGACTTGGAGTGCAAGGAATGGGAATTCTCTTCTGATTCCTTCTGTCCTCTTGGTGGAATAAATAGGAAGATGATCACTGAGAATGGAGAATGGGGAGATCACACTGGATTTTATGGAGATGGAAGAAGGTGTCATGTATCATTTGAAACAGCAAATTGATGAGTGAAGCGTGGTGGCCCTTCTGAGTTGTGCCAAGAGGCCTACGGAGATATGTAGTCCAAAATTTAAAGTGAAACAAGTCGAAACAATTGTGAGATTTTTCCTGGCCAGGTCCACTTCTTCATATTAGCTCTTGAGCAGCTGGGGAGCCATATTTAAGCAGCATTGGTCCACTCCTAATTAAATTCACTGTGGCTGTCACCTCCAATCCATCCTCTGCACTGTAACCGTAGAAACTTCAAAGCATGAATCAAATTAAATCCCTGCTTTTGCTTCAAACACATTAATAGCTTCCCATTGCTCCTAGGATAAGCAAAAACTGCTTTATGCCTAGAGTTGGCCTAGAAGGGCCTCCTTGCTCCGGCCCTGACCTACCTCTCATATTGATTCAATGCGTTTCTTTTTTGCACAGCAGCACCACTGGCTTTTCTGTTACTTTTTTCCCTTGGCTCCCTCCACCCTATATACATCCTGATGCCTGTGTCCACAGCATTCTCCACCACTCCTTCCCACCCCTGCCTGTGCACCTGGGACCTTCAAATCGTAGCTCCGGAGCCACTTCCTCTGAGGAGCCTCTTAAACACCACAGTTTTATGTGTTGTTTCTTATGTGCTGACATCACTGTATTTCTTTCTTTCTTTTTCTACTTCTTTGGCTGCCTGGCAGTATATGAAGCTCCCAGGCCAGGGTTCAGATCTGAGCCACAGTCACAAACTAAGCCGCAGCTGCGACACTGGATCCTTAACCCACTGTGCCGGGCCAGGCATCGAACCCCGCCTCCCAGCGCTCCCAAGACACTGCTGATCCTGTTGCACCACCGTGGGAGCTCCCTATATTTCTTTTCTTGAGAGCGCTTATTCTTATCCCCATAGGTAACTATATGCTCAAAGTGTGATTGTTGGTGAAACAAGTTTTCTCCGATATACATAAGCATTATTGTGATAGGAACCTGTATGTCTGCTTGCTGACCATTGTACTCAAGAGCCCATTAAAACAGTTGTTCCTAGTAAATGTAAATATGTGATAAGTGAAGAGAGGAAGGAAGGAAGGGAGGGAGGGAAGAAGGGAGGAGGGAGGGAGGAAGGAAGGAAGAAAGGGAGGGTGGGAGGGCGAGAAATCTCATAGGGGAGCAGGCAGATGTATCCTGTGCATTACTGAAAAGTCACAAGCAAGGGGAGCAGGGCTCAGACACGACGTAATACTGTGTCCACAGAAATGGAGGCTGCAGATGCATGGGGAGGGAGACTGGGGAGCCTTTCCAGGCCAAGGCGAGTATTAGGGATAAGTAAGACTTGCCTAGAGTAGGAGATTGTTCCCGAGAGAAAAATAGCTTGCATAATAGCTCAAAGGGATGCATTATCATGGAATGTCAGGCAAATGTCATGCTGCTGGAAGGCAGGCGGGGGTTGTATCCAGAGGTCATGTCATGGAGGCGCTTGCAGGAATTCTTAAGAAGCGTGGTCTTTTTTGTCCCCTAAAGGTAAAAAAGTGAAAGGTTTTTAAACAGGAACTGAAATCAGATGTGTGCTTTAGACGGGTACAGATTGGAAAGGAGAAAGACCACGTGAGAAGCAGTCACCAAATTAAAGATTTGTCATCATGTCAAGGAAGCTGAGGAGCACTAAGTTCTGCAGAGGGAATGAGCTAAGGTGGCCAAAGAAATAGGGCTGAACAATAACTGTGAGAGGGGATTACTGCCAGCATTATAAGAATCATCGTTTTGAGAAACTGCGAGGGAGAGGTCTGGGGATGGTACAGATTGCTGAGAATTACTGAGTAAAGCCGAGACCACTGAGTAGAGTCAGTATACAAAGAGAAATAGGCTTATTTCTAAATTCTTCCTATTTCTAAATTCTCTCCGAGTTCTGAGAGTGATTGGATTTATCCCGATCTGACCTGTTACGAGCAGTGCGAGATGAGTAGCAGTTGCGTATGCAGTTGCGTGTGTATCTATCTAGGCAGATGTGGACAGGATGAGGATTAGCATATTATGTCCTAAAGTCTGTGTTATTTGTGAAATGAAACACTACAACTCTATCCTCATGTGAGTCTATGTGGAAATCATTGACAATTAATTAGTTAATTTAATGGAATTTAACATAACTCATTTGCTATCATGATATAATAAATCATTTCACAAATATGAACTGCAGTTAAATTCCATATTTCATAGTCTCAGAATTTCAAGGAAACTTTTCTGTCAGGGAAATGAGACATTTGTATTACTGCTTAAATGCCCATCTGTTCTCAGGAGAGAGGATAAATTGTTTTCCCCTTGGTTTCTCAGTTTATGAACATGAAATCTATGCTGTTGTTTTTTCGTAGATGACAGCTCACTTATAATGCCACAGAAAATAGAGAGACTGCTTAGGAAATGATTGGAATTCACTCCTCGTTACGTTTTATTCCAGTTCACTCATTTTACAACCCCAAAGATAAGGAAAGCACAAAATTTTTGTTTTCTGTCCAATTAAAAAATGCTGCTTTTTATTTTTGAAAATAATCGAATTATAAAGTTTCTGGACTGAAAGATTTTTTTTAGCGAAGTGGTTTGTCTGCATGGATATTTATTATAAACTGTCTCATTCTTAAGTTTGGATTCTCTATTATTTACTATGTTATGCTTGATTTTACTATATAGTTAGTATTAAGGAAAATAAGAATAGTGAGGAATTTTCTTGGTAACATAATATCTTAAGCAATGTCAAAAATATGACAGTCACGAAGTGGGTGGTCAAGAAGGAATATGTTATTTTGCCAAATCAGTCTAGTGGTAATGGACTAAATAATCTCAAAGCCAAAGACAAGGATTTCTGTGCCATTGTCATTATCCTGAGGAACATTTTTAAGTAATCATTCACTTGATGTAATTGCTAAGTACTTTATAAAGGAAACTAAATGAGTGTAGTTCCTGTTCCCTAAACAAATTGTAATTTTTAATTTTAAGCCTAATTATAACTCTAGTCATGCAGTGCTCTTTACTTTCATCCAAATGAACACACCTAAGACATTAAGTATGCTCATACCAAAGGACCGTACTTATCTTCTGTGGATTCGAAGCCCATCAAGTAAGAGAACATTGAGGGGAAAAAGGCTAATAAAAATGCTCTTGCTTTTATTATGATTTTTGAACTTTAGCAAAGGAGGAGGGCGGGATTTCATAAACAGATATAAATAGAAAGGGGAGAGTAAACTCTTCCATGAAATCAAAATTAAAAAAAATTTGGAGATGACAATAAAATAATGAACATGCAATACTAGGAAACCCCAAGAAATGTACCTAGACTGAGTAGTAGAATAGATAATAGAGTTAAGCGAAGAAAAGTTAAAATGGCCTGTGGCCATGTGATGAAGAGCTTACAAATAGAAGGAAATCTTATTTTTTGGCACTGTCTTGAGAAACCAGTAAAATGTCTTGGGATGTAGCTACCAACATAATTAGGAAGGAAGGGAAAGGAGAGAAGATCCACAAGAAAACTTTGCATATCCCGATGTCTCTAGTGACAATACCTAGAAGAAAGTTATGCCTTTGATTGGAGCAAGTAAAAAAATATGTTTTCAGAGTTAGACTGTCCTTCAAGAATAGTCAAGTGATTTGTCCTTTCTTTCTTCTCCTTCTGATTTGTGATGTATTCCTCTGACAATAGGCTCTCACAATATCACTGAAAACCTTTTGTTGCTGCTGCAGTGGTGGATTGTTCAGTGGTGGTGTGGAATAGTGTGTCTTTGCTGGTTGAGATGTATTACTCAACCACACAGATGTCCAGCGTTGGCAGCAAGCATGATGGAAAAGACAGCCAGCGTTAGAATGCAATCCCAATAAAAATGGGAATTTATCTCTGTTCTTTTTTTCAGGCCTGGGAATGAATGTACATAAATGAAGACTCCTATTTTTTTCTTTTGCCACAGAGCAGAAAAGGAGGAAACATTTTCCAAATCATCTCTTAAAAGAGATTCTTAGTTGTCTGTATTATATATTGTACTTTCTTGTTGATTTAGCTAGAGAAGTTGGCCTTTATAATGTAAACTTCTTTTTTGAGGGGGGCACCCATAGCATACGGAAGTTCCCAGATCAGGGATTGAACCTGTGCCACGGCAGTGACCTGAGCCATAGCAGTGACCTGAGCCACTGCTGTGACAGTACTAGATCCTTAACTGTTAACCAGGGAACTCCTTTAAACTTCTAACAAAAATTTTCCTAAGCTCATCAAAGGCATCCACTGGGGTTGCTATTTTTTCCACATTAAGAAGTCACAGAGGGGAAAAAATGATATAACTTTAATGAGAATTGAGAATCAAGTGATATAAAGAAAATTAAAGACTTTTTTTTAAAGAATAGAATATTTAAGAGAGACATGAAGTTTTTCTAGCTTTATAGGCAAAATATTTAAAACTCTTAATTCTTCCCCAAATAATTTATAACTTTAATAGAATGTCCATTAAAATCAGATCTCAAGATCAAACATAATATTATTTGAAGAAAACTGAGTAACAAGAAAATCTAGAAAAATTTGAATAAGACTGACTCTATTAAAACATTAAGTGAAATGGACTTTACAAACTAAGACCTAAATAACATGCCTTGGAACATGAAGCTATTAAGCTGCTAAGTTGAGATTTGATTTCAGGCTCCTCTTATGGTAAAGCCTGTATAACTTACCACACCACCTACTGTAAAGTTCAAGTAGTATGAGGGCTGTGGTACTAGGGTAAAAGTGACAAGAAGTGTATTAGCAAAGGGGAAAATAGCCTAGAAATAGACCCTTTAATTACAAGAAAATACATCCCTTATGATAAATGAAGTGCCATAGATCAATATAAAGTGTTAGTTTATAAATATTCGAACCATTTGGCACTTAACTATTAAAAACATTAAATCTTTACTTCATACGCCTAAAAAATAGTTCTAGATAGGTGAAGTGCGGTAACATAAAAAAATTAATCTGTAGAGGCATCAGAAGAAAATACAGAAATTAAACTCTCCATATGAAAGGCCAACCTAGGGTAGAAGAAGTCACACAGACAATGAAGTAGATTTAATGACATAAAATTTTTAAAATCGTGCCAAAATTAAAAGATAATTAAACAACAACCAAAAAATCACTTATATATGCAGTAATACATATACATAACTCTTTATACATATATAAAGAGTTCCTTTAGTTCAATAAGAAATAAGCTGAAAAAAGAAATGGATAAACTATGTGAACAGAATAAATCATGACAGTCAAATAGATGTTAATTAGAATAACTATAATATTATATTTTACCTATCAGTTAACAAAGATTTTCTTTATTAAGAAATATGCCTTTATTAAGATAATATCTATTGCTAGTGAGGATGCAAAATATTGACACTTTATGCTAAAGGATATATAATTCTTTAAGACAATGTAACTTATTCTGCCATGGGAAATTAGAAAATTTATGTAGGTATAATGAGTTGCATTTGAAAAATGGAGCTTAAAGTAGGAGCTTTCTAGGCAGAAAGGGGCACTGCAGGAAGAAAGAACACATTGCCATAAAAGGCATATTGTCATTAGCAAACAATAAGATGTTAATGCAGCTGAGCTCAGAGTTTATAGTTAGAAATATTAGGAGATAAGGCTGTACAGATATGTAGGAGACGGTTTTTTGTTTTTTGCTTTTTTTGCTTTTTAGGGCCACACTTGCAGCATATGAAGTTCCCAGGCTAGAGGTCTAATTGGAGCTGCAGCTGCATGCCTACACCACAGCCACAGTAATATGAGATCTGAGCCACATCTGCAACCTGCACCACAGCTCACAGCAACACCAGATCTTTAACCCACTCAGTGAGGCCAGGGATCAAACCTGTGTCCTCATGGATACTAGCCAGTTTTGTTACCGCTGAGCTGCAACAGGAACTCACTGTAGGAGACAATTTCTTTAAAGAATATTGAATACCAAGACAAACAAATTGAATCTAATTCTATCCACAAGAGATTAAGAATCTCTCTTCCAGTACCTAAACTTACCATGCTGAAACAAAAGTAAAAATTATTACTGGTAGGCATAATTTGTGAAGGCCTCTTCAAAGAATGGGAATCTGAGTTGGCCCTGAAATCTTGGACAGGGTTTGATTAAAGGGGGGACAAGCAGTCCTGGCGTGGGGAATGCATATGCAGAAGAAAACCAGAGATGTGAGGGGGAACCCAGACCTATCCAATGAAACAACCTCATGGAGGAAACAAATTCATGCATTTGCTTGTTGCTCTTCCCTAATCCATCATTTCATTGGCTTGTTCTTTGACCAGGAGGTCCTGTATTTAAAAACAGAGAAGACTCCCTTTGCAGGGTTGGTTTTGGTAGGTTTCAAAGGACCATATATTTTCCAGGGTATTAGGTGTGAACTTCACAAAAACATAAAAAAAAAAAAAAAAAAAAAACCCTCCAGTTTCTTTGGATCTTGAATAAAATTGCCTTTTCCTTCTTGAATATGTACCCAGGGGGTATTGAGAGTTTGTGCAGAAAGCAGGGTCTGAATTAGTATCAAGCTGAGGCTTGATCACTTTGAGGTGTTTCTTTTGTTGAATGCCAACATTGTCAAAAAAGTGCATTTGCTGTGACAAATGAAAAGAAAACATTTTTCCTTAAGAGGCAGATTGTGAAAAGCTTAGTAGCGATAATGTGCGCATCCGAAAATGCCTCCCTTACTTGCTTTCGCTTTCCTTGAACCTCTGGTTCTTTTTCCTCACTCTGTCAATTTTTGTAGTTTAGCTTCAGTGACAACAGGAGAGAATTTATATTTTATAAGAAAGCCAGTTGTAGACATTGATGCATTGATGTATTTAGAGGCAGTTTTTTCAAAAGCTACTTTTGACTTCTTTTTTTTAAAAAAATAGTATGTTTAGCAAGTAGGAATTAGAGTAATAAGTATTAAAAAGGAATAGACTTTTATCACTAGGCTTGCTCTGAAAATAAAAGGATCTGTTAAATAGTTTTCCTTTGTGTAATATTGCATTGCCTACCCTCAGACCCTACACTTTTGAAAATAGCAGGTATACAGATTGTATATGAACTCGCTGCATTTTTCTGTTATTATGTAATCCTTAGGTAAGAAGAAAATAAAGGAGGAAGGAGGGAGAAAGGGGAGTAGAGTATTTTCTCTTTTGAAAATGATGTAGTGGAAAGAACACTGGGCTGTGAGTTTTGGTGGGGGGGCTGTTTTTTGCTTCTGTTTTTTTGGGGGGGAGAGAGGGGGTTGCTTTGTTTTGTTTTGTTTTGATCTCTTTGCCTTTTGCTAGCCATAGGGCCCTGGGCCGGTGCATCAGCCAGTCTGGTATTCAGTTTTCTCACCTACAACATGTTGCATTGATGAAATTTTCTCATTTCCCAGCTCATTGATGATGCAAAGCTGTGGGATTGTTTTTAGAGAAATGTATCTTACCATGAGGATAATTTAATTCCACAGAAAGTAGGAATGATAATAAATTCACTGGGGGGAGGGTTGAGACGATCTCACAGGGAGTATTGTGGAGGATAAATGCCAAGCATGGGACTTTTAGTTTTGTTTTCTTGCTAGCTCCTATTAGGGTTCATCATCATTGAATTAGCTCTGGTTGTGTATATTGCGCTTTGTGTTCACATCTTCTGAGTTGCAGGTGTGGACTTGTCCCCCCAGGATAAGACAAGATTTTTTTTTTTTTAATATTCCTTTGACATTGGGCTTAATATCTGTGGAGAAGGTAGTTTTATATAACCAGGGCATGCAGCTGATTATATTTTTCTTCGAGAACTGCAGTCCATTTCCATGTGAATTTTACCATCAGGAGGTTTGTCTATTTCTTTAATAGGAAAATATTCTTGCTCTGCAACTAGATTTTCTGATTTTTCTAAAATAGTGTTAATTTGAATGCCTTTGATGTTGCTTTGAAAGCAATATTTTAAATAGAAACTATTGTTATTCAATACTGGGTTACCATGGTAATAAAGAACAGTCACTTGATTTAAACTTTTCAGAAAAGGAAAATTTATACTCAGTCTTTCTGCTTGGTGTGCTGGTCCTCTAAGTCTGCCCTTTAACTCTCATTTTTGAAGTAATTTGTTTTTTTCTAAAATTAGTGTGCATATTTCTTTCCTCGGGAAAATAAAACATTAAATTTTGACAAACCATTAATTTCTTTGAATCCCTAGGAGAACAGCTTTGCTTTTCTTCAGTAAGTAATTTTGTAATTATATTCTAAATTAATTTTCAAGTTGATAGGGGGAGGAAAACTTTTTCCTTCTTCCCTTCTATGTTCTTTGGTTGGCCTACTAATTAATTGACATAAACAGATTAACAAGAAAAAAAATGTAATTTCATATGTATGGGAACCCTCAAAATATAGGGGTCCCTGGCAGTCAGGCAGCTGAGGCTTATATACCATCCTGAGCTAAGGAGAAACCAGACAGTTCAAATTTGGGGGAACTAAACATTGACTTTAAGGTGACACTATTTTTGAGGAACCAAAACGTTATTACCAGTGACACTGCCTCAGAGGAAGTTAACAGAGTTTTGGCTTTAGTCTGTGTCACCGTGGGTGGGCCTGTGGGTCTTTGAATCCAGCCAAATTCCAGAATGCATGCCTTGAATAAATGTATTTAGCCAGAATACATCAGAATCCCCTTATCAAAATAATGTCCTTTTTCTCCCTCCTTTATGTATTTTTTTCCCTTAATCTACTCTTGGTTTTTAGTACTTGCAGGTAAAAGAAACATTCTTCATGTTTTATTGTTAGTCTTAAATTCACCTCTTCATCCGTGACATTGCTTCTTCTTCTTCTTTTTTTTGGTCTTTTTGCTATGATTGCTTCTTCTTTAACTCCAATAGGTAGACCCCACTCTTTTGTATTTGTGTAAAAATTGCTAAAGTGTACCTTCTACATACTTGTGTGTTAAATTATCATCACTGTACATAGTTTCTGTAAAATAATGAAAACTTTAACGTAGATGCTGATTCATCATCAACAGATGTGAGCGTTTTCATGTGTTCACTGAAATGATTATGGCTTCCAGGGTGGTTGGCAGATATTGACAAACATTTTGTTTGTTGCGTATTCATCACCAACTTCCTTGAAAAAGAAAACTAGTTAGTATATACTTTTTTAATTTATAATTATCTTTTCTGAGCTTAATACTATTGAAATGATTTGTTACATTTCATTAAAAAGGACAAAAACACTATAGTAAGAGTGTTCAGGCTACTCTGTACATTTTAGAGTGTTTATCCTCTGTTTCCTATACATTTCTCATATCAGCTTACACTATCATTTTCTGTATTTCCCACTGATGTTGTCACAGCTTCATGGCTGTGTGCATCTCATGGACTACAGCATGGGCCATGGTGCAGCTGGCTGGTATACCCCTTGTTTATTTCTCCTTCCATCAGCCCAGGCTTGTCTCAGGGTATGGCTATCTCAGGGCGTTTCTGAGAGCATTTCTTTTTCACAGTGAGCATCTGTACTGGCAGTGAAGGTGTTAGTTACCTTTCCTCTGGAAAGATCTGGAAACGAAAGGATTTATTCTGACTTAAATCCACACACGTGCATCTTCCTCCATATTAGCCAAGAACATGGACGATCTTTAAATACCAAGTGGAAGTCAATTAAGCTCGCCTCTTGCAGGTTGGGTTCACCAGAAACGAACTCTGTGAAGTAATTGGTAAATATTAAATGCTTGTAAGGGTCAACACCTGTGAATGGAAGAGGAGGGCAGTGGGATTGGGTCAAAGAAGTTCCCAGAAACGCCATGTCACCTCTACAAAAAGTGTGGGAAGCTCTGGCGCATATATTACCCCTCCAAGCTGCTTATGTTCAGTTAAAACACCCCTGCCTTGTTCAGTCACTGGATTCCAGCTGTTCTGGGAAAGCCATTTCCCCTGCACCTAGGAGGCAGACTCTGATGTAACTAACAGCTGGAGGCTACCTGCTGACTGCTTTTTTCATTTTTTTCTTCCTTTTTTATAGTGGTAGGGAGAAGATTTTATTTTCTCATTTCAGGAACATATTTGCATAGTGCTTTTGTTGTTATGTAGATTCTTTTGTGTTTGTTACATTCTGCATCGTGGAGAGAATCACCAATCGACCATTTTTCACAAAGGGGAAGATAAAGAACTTGGGTCCCAGTGAATGTACAAAAAAGTTTGAATTAGAATTAGAGTATTTTATTTTTCTCATCTTTGTTTTCAAATAATTAAGTGTATTGTCTCACAGTTGGTTGTCCAGAGAACCCAAATTAATGTAATTGTGTGCAGCATGTCATCCAGGTTTCAGCATGTCAGAATCCTTCTGTTGATTAAATAAGAGAAAAGAAGAGTGGGTGAAAGGCTGCAAAAGCTTGTGTTAATTAAGATATATTCCCCCACTGGTAGAAAATCATGCTTGGACATTATCACATCATTAGTCAGCTCGTCACAAATATCATTTGGCAAAAAAATCCTCTGATTCTTTTCAGTGACTGTAATGAAATTGTTCTGAGAAACCCTGTGGAAGGGCCTTAGTCTTTGGATAACTGCCATTTTCTTAAGAAATGGACTTTGGGCCTACCGAGAAAGCGGATCATTTGGTGTGACATTTGCTCCAAGAGAAGAAGTATTACTTTAGAAATGTTGCTACTTCATGAAGGAAACATCAATTTGGTTTCTTCCTTAGCATCAGATAAAGAATAGGATATTAATTAAACAGTTGAGATCTAGAAGGCTAAAGAACAACTAATATAAGCATTGGAAACGTTTTTTTTTATTTACTTGGGCTTTTCTAGGGATAATTTTTATTTTTTTTTTATTTTTTTTTTATTTTTTTTTTTTTGGTGTGTGTTTTTGCTATTTCTTTGGGCTGCTCCCGCGACATATGGAGGTTCCCAGGCTAGGGGTCTAATCGGAGCTATAGCTGCCAGCCTACGCCAGAGCCACAGCCACTCGGGATCCGAGCCGCGTCTGCAACCTACACCACAGCTCATGGCAACGCCGGATCGTTAACCCACTGAGCGAGGCCAGGGATCGAACCCGCAACCTCATGGTTCCTAGTCGGATTCGTTAACCACTGCGCCACGACGGGAACTCCCCACTTTTTTTATTCTTATAAACAAAAACTAAGCAATCATACTTCTGCGGGAAAAAATTAATTATTCACATTTAGGAATTTGTCAATATAAAGATAGAAATTTTAAAAAGGATGGTTTTAGGTATTGTGTATATTTTTTGTTTCTGTATATGTGGCCTTTTTTTTTGATAGTCGCAATAGCTATTCAAGAGTCTTCAAGTTCCCTGGTATTCTTTGCATTTATGATATTCAGATTAAAGGGTGCTCCAAATCTAGGAATATTAACTATAGATTGTATAGTTTGGGCGCTTTATGAGTGATCTCATAGGTTATTTTTGCTTGGGGCAGGGGGGAGTTGTTTTTTGTTTATTTGTTTATTTTTTTAGTCTTATCAATGTAGTGTCATCTTCAGAGATTTTCTTCCAGATTTACAATCAATGAGCTTTGTGATTTTACAGGGAGAGTTGATGGCTGTATTATATTATAGTTGTTTATATTAATAATTCTAGTTTTACTTTGCATTGAAATCAGTTTGGGAATCATTCAGTAAAACTTTAACTAATATTAATTTTTAGCACCCAAGGATATATCATATTTAATATAGCTGTTTGAACAGTTCTTTACTTGGTGTGTAAAGTTCATGATTGTTGTGGATTTGGGCTTTATTTTTCAAGACCCACTTTAGGAAATCGGTAAATGAAGGGTAAAAGAAAGAAAAAGAAATATTGCAAATCACTCATTTAATGTGATGCTACGTAAATTGGGAAGCAGACTGAAAAGCAAGGGCCTTATCATCAGAAAAATTTACGAGTCATTTCATTGAAATAAGCATTAATTTGGTTGATGAAAAATAGTATATCAGTTAATAATAGAACATAGCTTTAAAAAATATGAACTCAAAGATTACATGTGCTTAAAGGAGAAAAATAAAGTATGCTGTCATGAATCTGTGGACTCTGGGGGACAGCCACTTCTGTTTAAATCTTCTTTGCTCCTTTCCAAGTGTATTATAAGAACTGTAAGAATGGTAAAAACAAAATGCAGAGTAGAGGTCAGTTAAACATCTGATTTGATATTTTAATACATAAGAACGTAAAATCCACATCTTTACTCTCAGCTGTACATTGTAACCACTGGGCTCACAGGTGTGTAACACCTCGCTGTTCAGTAGCCTGGAAATGGTGATTGTCATCGAGTGTGAATTTTCAGTATTTTCTAGAAATTACTCGCTTTCAGTTAGTGATGGGTTTATTGCAGCTTGGAGTTTCAGCTGTCTACTCTATCTCACCCTGATGGTGTGACTTTGTCAAGGCTGGAGTTCAAGTCCCCTGGCTATTTATGGTGGATGGATGAGCAGTTGGCCTCTTCTAAAAGAATGAAGATTACCCTTGGCAAACAATTTTCTACAGACAGTAAAAATGGAAATTGGAAATAGTCTCTCAACTAATATTTATTTAGCACCTCCATACGTATCAGATAGTGTTGTGTGTCCTGGGGGCACAAAACCCATCTGCTGGGAAGAGACGGAAGGGTCGATAGACAACTGTGTATAACAATGCAAGTGTAATGCAGTACATTCCATGAGAATGTGAGCAGAGAGTGTACTAGGAGTACCCAGTAAAGTCGTCTATTCCAGATTTGGCAGCAAGAGAGAGAGAAAGAGGAGGGGTCATGATTCTAGAGGTAATGACCTAGAAACTTGGGGTCAGGATAGATTACTCACTCTGTCAGTGCAGATAGCTTTGCCTTATAACTATTTTTAAGATAGACCTAAGGATTCTTCCTTCCTCTGCACTCTCTTTTTCCTTCTCTCTCTCTTTTTTTTCCTCCCATTTTCTGGCTCCCTCTCTCCCTCCCTGTCACTTTCTCTTCCTCTTTCTTCTCCTCCTTTTCTCCCTCTTTCCTTCATTATGAATTCATAAGCACAAAATTGTATTAATCAAATTCTTGATTCATGGTCCACTGTCACCATTGGACAATTCCTGGCCGTCGTTCATTCATTTACTGATTTATGATCAATACTTATGAAATTATTAACAATTACTTACACCTACCTTTTGGCTTTTCTTCTGTTTCCCCTCCTTACCCCTCCTAAGAGGTAACCATTATCCTGAACTCTGTATACCATAGCTTTTTTCATTGGTTTGCTTTGTTTCATATGTAACGTACCTAAATAACACCTTGCTTAGTTATTTTTTTTTTGCTTTTTTGGTGGGGGGCATATCGGCAGCATATGAAGGTTCCCAGGCCAGGGGGTGAATGGGAACTGTAGCTGCTGGCCTATGCCACAGCTTCATCTGTGACCTACACCACAGCTCACGGCAACTCCGGATCCTTAACCCACCGATTAAGGCCAGGGATCAAACCTGCATCCTCATGGATACTAGTAAGATTTGTTAACCACTGAGCCAGGACAGGAACTCCAGTTATTTTTTTAACTCAATAAAAAAATAATAATTTTCTTCTCTATGTAATATTCTGATACTTTTTACACTCAATATCATACTAATATAACTCACTATGTTTCTATTTGTAACTGAATTCATTGTTTCACTTTAAGGAATATTCCATTGTGCATATATACCATAAATCATCCATTCTTCTGTTTATAGGCAATTGAGTGGTTTCCATTTATGTTGTTCTGAATGGTGCTGCTATGAATACTCTTTCGCTTGCTGCTAGAGACATATATGAAAGTTTCTGAAGATGATATACCTAGGAATGGAAATATTGGCTTATGGGGTATGCAATGGTTGAGCTAAGTCAGACAGAGAAAGACAAATACTCTATGCTATCACTTATATGTGGAATCTGAAAAATACAACAAAGTAGTGAATATAACAAAAAAGAAGCCAATTCACAGATACAGAGAACAAACTTGTGGTTACTGATGGGGGGCAATATAGGAGTAGGAGAGTCGAGGCACAAACTACTAAGTGTAAGGTAGGCTCAAGGATGTGTTGTACAGCATGGGAAATATAGCCAATATTTTGTAATAGCTGTAAATGGAAAGTAACCTGTAAATATTATGTAAAAATTGTATAAGAATTTTTAAAATTAATTTTAAAAAAGAATACCAGATTGTTTTTCAAAGTTCTTACACCAACTGGCATCCCCACCAGAACCATATAAGAACTTATTGATGTTGATACACACTCTCTCTAATACTTGGTCTTGTGAGATGAATTTCTGTTAATTGAATGTCACTTAATGTGAATGCTTTTTTTGTTGTGTGGTTTTTAATTCTCACTTCCCAGGGAACCAATGAGATGGTGCGTCTCTTGGTATCGTCATTGGTCATGTGTTTCCCTTAATGTTTCATTTATAAAATTTCAGTATTTGTCTATACTAATGAATACTTGCCATTTTTATATAGGCATTTGTTATATCATAATCATAAAAAGACACATGGTCATAGAGTTGAAATAAAGCCATATTTTAGTAGTGTATAAAATGGTGGGTAAGTTTCTAGTAAAAGATGTGCAGTCGAAATAGTTAAAGAGTTAAAAGAATAGAAAATAAATCTATTTTAAAATGATTTTATGGCCTGTTTTTCACAGCTTGATGTTTATTTTTCTTTTGACAGAACGATTTCGAGATTTACTGCTTCCTCCATCCAGTCAAGACTCTGAGATTCTGCCCTTCATTCAATCTAGACAGTATCCCAAGTAAGCAGTAAGAGTGCCCTGGGAAGGGACTGGGCATAGTGATGGGAGAGATTTGGGAGGGCAAAGACCAAGTGTTTCCTTTTTTAGAATTTCTGAAAAAGCCCAAATAACCTGTCCTCACTAAATAGGGCATCTCCTGCCATATATAATGTCTCAGCTGCTCACAGATGGGTCAGAGAAAAAATGTAGACCAGCTGCAGATGTACTCCAGCTCTGGCTGGGGAGCTGCTACTGCCGAGGGCAAACTATAAAGTGCCTGCTTCAGTGTCTGGGGCTGCTTCTTTTTGCTTCTGCTGTATCAACAGGGACGGATACTTTGTAGATAATTGCTCATCTGCTTTCATGTTTTCTGTCCTTTAAAAGTAAGAATTTATATCTAAGAAGTGGTTTTCAAAAACATGCTAGATAGGATTTTAACAAATTCTGTATCTTCTCCTTTAGCATCTTGATAACTCTTAAATGAGACAGACTTTTTCTTAGATGCCGCAAGGGTATGTGTTGGTTAAAGCAGTGTGTCTTCATCTTCCCAGAGAATAAGGAAGTACCAGGTTTTATTAGGCATCCTCATCTCTAAAAGCCGACGTGTGCTAGTATTTTGATCCTTCCTGTAGAAGCTTGAAGCACCCTCTACTTTTTGCTTTCTTTCTTTACTAGCTAGTATCCAGCGAGCTAAAGAATGAATGAACTAGTCTCTGAAGTAGAAAAAGGAAGGTCACCACATTAAAGAACTGGAACTTGGTTTACACATATTTTATCAGCATTGGTCACGAAGTTAAATGATTGATTCTTTGATCAGTAATTTCCCCCCTTCATACTTAGCTTTGGTAATTTTATTTAATTCTGATCAAGAAATAAATATAGAATTCAAATTATCTGTTCATTGTCTCAGATATTAGTCCAGGTTTACTCTCTAGCAGGAAGCTTCCAATCTCCTTGCAGTTCACACAGGGACATTATGGGTGTGGACAAGCTTTGCGGAGGGATGCATTATTCACAAAGTACGTGTTGTCAGGGTTGTCAGGGAGTGTGGAGGGGCCAGAAGAGATCCATGCCTGTCTGTCAGTATTTTTGCTCACAGTGCTACTCGCAGGGGCCAATGGTGCTTGCTTTTCTGCCTCTTTGGCTTACTGTCTGCCTGACACCCTTGCTTGAAGAGGGGCATCTCAGTGGCTTCTCAGCTGGTAATCTGGATGCATCTGTTTTCCTAGGTTTCCTTAGCTCTACGTCTTATATCTTGCTTGTTCTTACCTTTCTTTTTTTTTTTTTTAATTTTATTTATTTATTTATTTATTTTTATCTTTTTGCCATTTTTCAGGCCGCTCTCGCGGCATATGGAGGTTCCCAGGCTAGGGGTCGAATTGGACCTGTAGCCACCGGCCACAGCAATGCAGGATCCAAGCTGCATCTGCAACCTACACCACAGCTCACGGCAATGCCGGATCGTCAACCCACTGAGCAAGGGCAGGGATCGAACCCGCAACCTCATGGTTCCTAGTTGGATTCATTAACCACTGTGCCACGATGGGAACTCCTTGGCTTTTTTTTTTTTTTTTTCTTACTTTTCTGATAGTGCTGTGATCCTTTCTAATATTTAACAGACATAGTGAGACCATCCTTTGTCAGTGGCCAACCCTTGGGGTGGATATTCTTTTTGACATCTGTAGATTAAAAGAGTAAAAATCCTTTATTAATGCCACACTCACCACATTATGGCAATTAAGAGTTTAGACTCTGGGAGTTCCTGTTGTGACTCAGTGGTAACGAACTCAACCAGTATCCATGAGGACATGGGTTCGATCCCTGGCCTCACTCAGTGGGTTAAGAATCTGGCGTTGCCATGAGCTGTTGTGTAGGGCGCAGGCATAGCTCAGATCCTGTGTTGCTATGGCTGTGGCGTAGGCTGGCAGCTACAGCTCCAATTTGACCCCTAGCCTGTGAACTTCCACATGCCTCAGGTGCAGCCCTGAAAAGACAAAAAACAAAACAAAACAAAAGGAGTGTATCCTCTGAAGCAGACTGCTTTACTTGTTGACTTGGTTACCTGGAGCAACCTAACCCTTTGTGCCTCAGTTCTGCTTGTGTGAAAAGAGGGAGCTAATAATGCGTATCTTCAGGAGTGTTGTAGAGATTAACTGAGTTAATAAACAAAAATATTTTGAACTGAGCTCGACACAGAGTAAATTCTGCATTTTAGCAGCAAGTGTTATTTATGGCTATTCATCTAAAATTGCATATAGAATTAACTAGATTTGAATGTTTTCCAAACACTGTAGGAAATAGGTTGTTCATTGATCTTGTGGGATAGCTCTTGTGTCAAGATGCTTTTGTCAACCCACCCTTAGTAATATTTAGGGAAGCACTATTTATTAGTATTTCAAAATCACGGCCAGATGCTGATGTGAGGCACTGCTTAGGTGACCACCTAACGTCTTTATGAGCTTCAGTTTTCTGAACTATCAAATGAAAACACACTAATTAAAGGGTTCTGGGTGTGAATAATATTTATATAAAAATTCTGGGTTAAATACAATTAGTTTATTGGAGTTACAGAATATTAAGCGGTTTTTTGTTGCTGATTTAATGTCTGGTTTGGCAGAATTTTAGGAGGTGCTGGGAGAAACGAGAAGGAAGAATACAGTTCTGTTTGCACTGTGGCCTAGGCAGCGTTGAGTTAGTCCAGGAAAGGGCATAGAGGCAAAAGCTCTGCACAGGAAAACACTGCACATGAAGACTGCTGGAGTAGAAGAAGAGAAAGCTGTAGTAATGGCCAATGAGTAAATACGAGTGGGCAGGGGTCTGTGTTATGTCTAGACCTAATTTAAACTAATTTTGTATTATTCATGATTTGAGATATTCTCATTTATTTTCTCATTGATATTCACTCTCAAATAACTCTCCTTTATTCATTATGGGAAGATAACTAAAAGTCAAGGAATTTATCATTTTGTGACACACCAAAATTTCTGGAATGCTGATAATTAATCAAGCCATTAGTATTTGTCGCTTTCGCTCACAATGCAGTATACTTATTCACATTAAGATTTTTCCGATTCTTTTACTGACTCATTAAATATAGACTCCTTTAGGGAGAGATGTGCTTTAAGAGCCAAAATATATGCATGTGATGTATTTGTCTTCTATAATGTGAAAGAGTGAAATTTACAGAGGACCGTGTAGCTGACATTCTTTAGTGAGACTCACACTGGTTAACATAAACTGATGCATGGACTGTGGTCATTTGGATTGAGGATGGGTTATCTAGTCAGCATAGTGCTTCTATAATCTTTTTTTTTTTTTTTTTCTTCAGGGCTGCACTCACGGCATATGAAGGTTCCCAGGTCAGGGGTTGAATCAGAGCGGTAGCTGCTGGCCTATGCCACAGCCACAGCTACACCAGATCCAAGCTGCGTCTGCGACCTACACCACAGCTCACGGCAATGCCAGATCCTTAACCCACTGAGCAAATCCAGGGATCCAACCTGTCCTCATGGATATTAGTCAGATTCGTTACTGTCAAGTCACGATGGGAACTCCAAGCCCCTATAATCTTAACCATCTTATCAGGAGACACCTAACAGATAGTGAGATGTGGAAAGGGTGTCATTTATTTAAGGGGAAAATATTCATGAAGAGAACTGACTAGTTCTTGAAATGTGTGTTTTAAGGGAAAGCCATTAAAAAAAAAAATCACCTGTGATGGTGCTGGGAGACATTGTTCTAAAATATAGTAACGTTAATTAATCACACTCTTATACCCGTGAACTCGAATTTGACCCATTGCTGAAGTCGGGCACATCCATTCTCATCAGAATGTCATAGGGGACACTGCACCATGAAAATTCTCAGAGCATGAATAGGTGTCAGAAACAGACAGATGAGTGAAAAGAAGGAAATGAATGCATACTCAATACCCCAAAAAAATGTTAATTCATAAGTTAGAGGAAAGAAATGGAAACAATGGAACTTACTTTTTGTTGCTCAAGTCTTAGCTGGCATCATTGTTATTAACTTTGAAGGATTTAGGTTTATAATATATTTAGACCGGAGAGTGGCGGTAAATATTCTTATCCTTTTAAATGCAGCTTGGCAAAATAAAATGGTAAAGGACATGCTGCATAGTTTTACTCCCAAATGACTTGCAGCCATTTTGGCAATTGGGTGAGCAAAACATATTGTAATGGCTCTGAAAGTTTAATCGTGATATGTATAAAAATATTGTAAAAAAATGTGAATAAAATGTTGCCTATCTCTATTTGGTCCTCATAAAGATCAAGTTCTTTGAAATGCTTCATGTCAGAATAGTTTAGAGAGGAGAGTATTATTAGGACCAAATTCAGAGCTCTTTCTTTTTGGCTTGGTTTGGCATCACAGGGCAACCTTGAGTATTTGGACAATAAAAATCAATGTCTCAACCCGATGCCGTTTCGAATGGCCTGCTTAAAAATGACTTCGAGTTGTGATCTTGGGTAATATACTTAAATTGCAGAGCTTCAGATGACCTTAACAGATTTCATCTGTTCTCTGCATTTTCTTCCTTTCTCTCCTCAAAGGAAGTTTTGAATTCCTCTTCTTCCAGAGACCCTTCCTCTCCAGTGATGTTTGTCTAGTCTGCATATCTGTAATATGTTTGTCGTCTCAGCTAAGTTTTTCCCATTCATCATAAAAAAGAACAACATTTAACCCTTTCTACATACCAGGATTGTGTCATGTGCTTTATAGGTGTTATTTCCTTTAGGAAATACCATTAGGTTAGTACCGTTTCCCCGGTTGTACAGATTTTATAGATTAGGGGACTACAGTTTAAAGGGGTTAAGTCATTTACTCAAAGTCACATGGCAGAGCTACGTCTCAAACCCACATCTGTTTGGCCCCCAATTATATCTAATTGCGCTATACTGTTTCTCACTTATTCATCTATCCATTTTTCCATTCTTCTAATATTTATTGAAAAGTTATGTGTCCTAGAAGCAGTCATAATTACTGAAAATACCAAAATGATTAGGATACAGTATACGGCTTCAAGGAACCTAAAGTCCAGTGAGGGGGGAGCAGAATCAGAGTTTAATGGAGAAATTTATAGCTGTACAATCAGTTTTATAAATTAGAGAGAAGTAAACTGAATTCAGTGAGGAAAGAGAATATAAAAAGCCTTCTTGTCTAGATAATTCATGTAAAGTTTTATTTTCCCTTTGGGTACACTCCTGACAAGTGCTATGAAAAGGATGAAGAGGCTTTTTAGATGGAACAAAGAGCATAAGAGCATATGGAGGTGGGTGGTTCATTGAGAGATAATATTTTATATTCAGGAGGGAAGTGATATAGGATCAATTCTGTCATAATAGTAACAGAGAAAAGCAGGTAGATGTTTGAGGATGTTTGGAGGCTCAGTTGGCAGAATGGAATGACTATTGGACAAAAAGAAGAGGGAGGGGGAAGGAGATGAAAAGAGTGAGAGGAGGGAAGGGAAGAGGAAGGACTTCAAGGAAGGAGCTCAAGGGAGTTCCCTTCGTGTCTCAGCGGTTAACGAACCAGAGTAAGATCCGAGGTTGGTTCGATCCCTGGCCTTGCTCAGTGGGTTAAGGATACGGCATTGCCATGAGCTGCGGTGTAGGTCACAGATGCGGCACAGATCCAGTGTTGCGGGCTGATAGCTGTAGCTCTGATTACACCCCTAGCCCAGGAACTTCCATATGTCATGGGTGCGGCCCTCAAAAAAAAAAAAAAAAAAAAGGAGTTTAAGCTTTTACCTACGTGTCACCTCCTGGCTTATTGTCCCCATAACTGGAGATAAGTGGCAGGTCTCTCTGAGCATGATGTTTTTTTCTCTATTTCAAATATAATATTAGCACCATAGGAAAAACTCCCTGCTTCTCTTTACTGTCATATACATATTACTTCTAACACCAGATGTGTGGGAGTTTTTCCCACAGCAGCCAATTCGATACCAGCTAGGTGTCTGGCAGTTCAATTCAGTGCTGACATGAGCCAAAGTTGGTTGTAAACCCCACACACAGGTCAAGGGCTCAGTCTCGTGAGATTTTTCACTCCCACTTCAGATGCCAATCACAAGTAGTAGGTCCCCAAGTTATTCACAATTTCTGCCCACGGTGGCTGCAGATCAGGGTTCCCACGACTCTTCCTTGGATCCTATCACTGGTTAGAACAATTTGTAGAACTCAGGGAAGCACTTACAGATTTTTTATACAATAAAGAATATGAAAAAGCACACAGACGAACAGCCAGATGAAGAGCGAGGTCTGGAAGGGTCCTGAGAGTGGGAGCTTCTGTCTCCAGAGAGTTGGAGTGTGTCACCCCTTGGCATGTCAGTGTGTTCAGCAACGGGGAAGCTCTCTAAACTCCTTTTCATGGAGGCTTTGTCACAGAGGCATGATCAGTTATTAACTTCGTTTCCAGTTCCCCTCCCTTCTTCAGAGAATAAGGGGCAGAGCTGAAAGTTCCAAGTTTCTAAACATGGCCTGGTGTTTCTAGTGACAGCCAGCTGCATCCAGAAATTCCAGGAAATTCCAAGAATTTAGGAACCATGTGTCTGACGCTCCTACCCTTCAGGAAATTATGAAGGTCTTAGGAACTCTGTGTCAAGAACAAGAGTCAAAGAGTAAATACTAGAACAAAAGATTCTCTTAGCACCCTTGTATGTGAGAGTTTTAGAAGCTCTGTGTCAGGAACCAGGGACAGAGACCAATCCATATATTGTGGACAAAGAAGGTCGCCTGCCATATCAGTAAACAAAGGATGTTGCTACCAGCAGCCACTTCAGCCACCTGAATGGTGCACCGTGAGTGGTTTCTGGACAGTGAAAAACAGGATGCTGGCCCTAGATAGTTAAGGTGCATGTCAAAGGAACAATTTCAGTAGGTCCAGACTCTTACATCTTCCCATAAATTAAAAAGTGCTAACTAAATTCATTAACTTCAGATATCTGGTTTTCTTCAATTAGCAGAAATCTTTTGATGTTCCAACTTCCTGGAGTTTCTTTCTTTTCTTTCTTTCTTTTTTTTTTTTAAATGAAACCTCCTTTGATATATCCTGGCTCCTTTTTTTTTTTTTTTTTTTGTCTTTTTGCCATTTTTTTGGGCCGCTGCCACGGCATATGGAGGTTCCCAGGCTAGGGGTCCAATCAGAGCCATAGCCACAGGCCTATGCCAGAGCCACAGCAACGTGGGATCCGAGCCCCTCTGTGACCTACTCCACAGCTCATGGCAACGCCGGATCCTTAACCCACTGAGCAAGGCCAGGGATCGAACCCGCAACCTCATGGTTCCTAGTCGGATTTGTTAACCACTGCGCCACGACGGGAACTCCATGGCTCCTCTTTTAACCTCTTTGGAACAATCTCTCAGAACTGAGAACCTGTCTCCCGAGCTTCAGTCCTCAGTATATCTGCCAAAGAAACCTTAATTCTCAACTTTTTGGTTGTGCATTTTCCCAGTATTCTGCATACAGAATATACATATTAATACTTATACGTATGTATATTTCAAGTACCTTCCTTCTAATGTTACTTTGAGGCAGGCACAGTACCCAGCATAATTCTACCTTGTAAGGCTTTGTGGTCATTAATAAAATGATGTAAAGCACCTGGCCTTTTGCAAATCTGAATTCCCATCACCATCCCCATTCCCAGCTCTAGTCTACCTTTTCCCAAAGCTATGCCTCACCTCAAAGCTGGAGGTGCAGGGTCGGGGGGTGGGGGGGTGAGGTTCTATCACGTGGTCTGCCTTATTGTCTTCATTCCAGTCTAGAGCTTGCCAAAAAGGGCATGTTTTTCTGCACAACAATGAGGGCTGGGCGATGGGATGTGTTTGGAGAGTGATTCATCAGGAAGGCGCTCTCTCTATTGTGTGCCTGCTTGTGCATGGTACACAGCTGCTCTAGTAATTTCTGCAATCGCAGCTATTCATAACATTCTTCAGAATATCCATAATAGTAAAGGACTACTGTCTCTCATTTTCTCATCCCTAAACTTAGGTTTTTCTTTTGTATCATAGGTGATATTCCAACACCTGGCTGGCAGGAGATCTCAAAAAAAAAAAAAAATTATATTCTGGCTAAAATGTGGAATGCAGTTATTAGGATTCTTAATTCTTGCATATTTTAGAATCTACGCAAGCAAAAATGTCAGAATTTAAGCTGATCCTTCCATAGATAGTAGGTCTCAGCCCCATGGGCTGGGATTAACAAGTAAAGATCCTGTCATCAGAATTGCAAAAAGCCAAGAAACCCAAACAGTCCTACAAAAACTGAGGCACTGCTGAAACTGTCAGACTTTGCTGGGACCTATGGTAAACCAAGGTACTCCACTGGGGCGAGTCAAAAAGACAAGGAATAAGGATGCCTCAGTGCTGAGTGAGAGATTAACTCATTCTGGACTCATATGAACTGGTTCAAGGATGGGATCACGATGAGCCTATAGCTGTAAGGTCAGGCAGCTGAAATCTCAGAACAAGCTGAGGAAGTAAACACTTTCTAGGAGATTAAGTTAAGCACATTGGAGTCTCTGTCTAGGGCCTTTGAGAGCTATTTACTTTCTTTGTTCTGCCTCATCCTGCATTCTCGGCTGTCCTACATCTTCTCAGACATCAGTTGTTTTCAGTCTTTTGATTTTTTTGTTTGTTTGTTTTGACTCAGCAATGGTCTGTCGGTTGAAAGAGGAAGTGGCCCGAAATTCTTCCTTTGTTAAAAATCTTAAAACCCTATCTTAACATCCTTGGATAGAAACAAGCTCCTTTTTGAGTAAGGTGATATATAGCTCCTCAATAATATTCTCAGCTCTAGAAGAGTGAGATGTTAGCAGAGTTAAACCATGGTTTTAGAAACAGTTTATGAATTCCATGGTGTAAATGCACATTAAAAAAAAAGTTTAAAATTAACCCATAATAGTCATGGTAGTCTAATTTTGATAATATGCCTGCTTTAAGGGAATTCCTTGCCAAAGAGTTTTTCTCCTCACAGCCCCTAAATTAATTAAGTTTCTGTTTGTAAAGCTTTGATTGGCTAATTCAGACACCTAAGAAACAGACATCAATCAAAGCAGTTTTTCAACTAATATTGCTTTTGTTTATGCATGAGATTGCCTTAGGTAGTGATCATTCATTAATTACAGAGATTCCTTAGCCCTCTGCTGGTGAAGTATCTTTCCTTAGGTTGTTCCTAAAGTCCAAACAATGTGGACCTCCACCCACCACCTCCCACCAAGGCTTAACTCAGATGATAAGGTCTGCCCAGGTCACCATATTTAAAATCCCCACCAGCACCAGCTCACTTTCTACCCTCCTTAAATGCCCTTCTAGCAACGTCAACGTCGTATTGGATATTATCAGAAATACAAATGTTTTATTTTTTCCAAAGCACCTTCACATGTGGCATTTTGTTATATCCATGTATTCTGTGTGTTGCACTTATTTATTGTATAATTTTCTTCTTGTTTATTAAAAGCCTCTCATCAATTGAAGAGTAGCCATAGGAGCTAGAATGGCAGAAACGTAAAACAGTAAAGTGATTATTTCATTCTGTCTGAAAAATGTTGCAGCTGGTAAGCTTCGTCCCAACTGAAATCCAACATTTTGGGGTTCTGTTATTCTAGAATCACTTAGGGAAGAGAAAAGTGATGGCAAGAGAAGGGAAGACAAAACATTAAAATCTAAATACTCGGAAAATATGGTAATACTACATTTAATTCCCTAAGGCTGCGCAACTTTATAGGTTGAGATTTTGTTGATGGTATTTCTCAATTCTTGCTTTCTTGGATTATATTTTATTTATTTATTTATTTATTTTTTATAATTTTTTTTAATTTTCCCACTGTACAGCAAGGGGGTCAGGTTATCCTTACATGTATACATTACAATTACATTTCCCTCCCCCCTTTCTTCTGTTGCAACATGAGTATCTAGACAAAGTTCTCAATGCTATTCAGCAGGATCTCCTTGTAAATCTATTCTAAGTTGTGTCTGATAAGCCCAAGCTCCCGATCCCTCCCACTCCCTCCCCCTCCCATCAGGCAGCCACAAGTCTCTTCTCCAAGTCCATGATTTTCTTTTCTGAGGAGATGTTCATTTGTGCTGGATATTAGATTCCAGTTATAAGTGATATCATATGGTATTTGTCTTTGTCTTTCTGGCTCATTTCACTCAGGATGAGATTCTCTAGTTCCATCCATGTTGCTGCAAATGGCATGATGTCATCCTTTTTTATGGCTGAGTAGTATTCCATTGTGTATATATACCACATCTTCCGAATTGGATTATATTTTAAAATATAGTTCTGTTACATTGTTTTGGTTGTGTTTTGTTTTCAGAGACTACAGTGATGGATGTACTTTGGACATTACTTTCCTAGCTTCCTTTTCAACCACTTTTCCTTTTGTTGGTATTTAATCATTATTTTTCTTCAGCAGTTATCCTCTGTCTCCTGGTCATGCTGAAATTATGGATTATATGTGATTTTATTGGCATTCCTTCTTGATCGTACAATTGGAAGATTTACATCCAGGTAGTAGACATTATCCTCCAGATCTTGAAATAACTAAACCATCACGTTCAAAGTGTTGAACAAGATAATACTCACAGAATAGAAAAGAAAAATAGAGGGAAAATCCACTTTATAATTGACATTAATGGAGTTCTCTGGAAAGATGCACTAGAGCAGTTCTTTTCAGACTTCAGTGTTCTTAGAAATCACCCAGTGGCCTTAGTAAAACAGATTCTGGAGTTCCTGTTGTGGCTCAGTGGAAACAAATCCAACTAGTAACCATGAGGTTGAGGGTTTGATCCCTGGCCTCGCTCAGTGGGTTAAGAATTGGACATTGCTGTGGCGTAGGCCAGCAGCTATAGCTCCGATTCAACCTCTAGTCTGGGAACCTCCATATGCTGAAGGTGTGGCCCTAAAAAGCTAAAAAAACCAAAAACAAACAAACAAAAAAAACCAGATTCTAATTCACCGAGTCTGGGGCCAGGCTGAAGATTCTGTCTTTCTAGCAGTTTCTCCAGTACAATTAATGTTGTTGGTCCAAGAACTACACTTTGGATAGAAATGTATCACATCACATTAGTCAAAGCCTAATGAAGGGCTTTTCATTCCTTTCAAGGTCATATTTTCTCATGCCTGTCACCTGGGATGACAGAAGTGCTCAGCATGCTGAGCAAAAACGAGTAGAATAAAGAAGTCTCTCTCGTCATGGTCACCTATCTTTGTGACAAAGAAAAATCTGAAAGCACACCCAGCTGAATTATCAAATGACTACTAACAACACATCTATAATACTTTATCTGGTCTAAATATTACAAATATTTTGCTTTTGTTTGAATTGGCCTCCTAAATCTTGATCCTTTTATAACTTTCAACTTTTAAGTACCTTTTAAGTGCCTCTCTTGAAAAGACCCACTGCTCTGTTTTTGTTTTCTTATTCTAGTCTGACAGTGTTTCCCTTTGAACTGAAGATTTTAGTTCAGTTACATTGAATTATATTGTACAACATTATTTTGCTCTGATTATTTGTCCCACATTTTCTGTTTCATCCCCTACCCCCCCTTTTTTGGCTGTGAAGACAAGATGCATAATAATGATAGAAGCCATGGTCTATTTTCTAATTGCATCGAGCTCTCTACAGTAATGGAAAAGAAATAGCAAAACAAAATATAGTGCAAATAAATTTGAGGCTTAAAAGTTTACTCCAGCTGAAATTAGCCAGCAACCAAGATAAGACCCCCTTTACACCTTCCTTTCAGGAGGAGGATAAGTTGCAATGTGGAAAAAAGAGGAGAGTTAGGAAAAGATGGAATGATTTCTTTGAGAGGAAAAAAAAAAGACATTTGACCCTAAATGCAAAGAAATGGATAGAGAATAAAAAAGATTCACTGTCATTTTCATAAATAACAATTCAAATGAAATATAATTTTAAAAATAGCACTCTTTTGGAAAGGCTGATTGTAGTATAAAAGTCTAAAGATCTAAACTCAATCTCAGAGTGTTTAACTGAATATACTCCTTCTAAAAGCTTTCAGAGGTAATTTTATTTTAGTATGGCTTGCAGCTGTGTTTAAATATATGTTGGAATGGGGTGCGAAGTTTGGGCAGGTGTTTTATGTGACAATTCACTTATAATTGGTCAGCTTATGATTCATGTTTTCAGTTAGCGACCTAGTGTGTGAACAGTTTGAAGAGTTTGGTAGCTTTTCTTTTACATTATTTGAACTAGTTTTTGCATATTAATAAAAAATCTCAAGTCTTGTATTAGCAGATCAAGCCTACATTAGCCAACACACACACACACATACACACAAACAAAATAAAATCTAAGGACAAAGGAAATTCTCTTTAACTTTCAATAGGAACTAAGTCTAACAGTGGGGATCCATCTATATGTTTATGTATGTGTATGTGTGTATTTAAGAGTGAGAAACTATCATAGTAGCTTCTTAATAATAGTCTAACTAGTACAGAAAATCTGAGCATTTCAAGCACACACACATTAATAATTTTAAATGCATGTTGGAGATGGTAGGAGATGAAAATAATTGCTTGGGGTCCTAAACCATAAGGAAAGTCCTACCTAGATGAATAAATGAAGTGAGTGTTAAGGCTCATATTTGCTCTTAATGATGTATCTATTTATCCCTCAAAAGGTTAGAGCTCGTTTCAACCATCTGTGGGTTATATGTGGGCTGGTACAAATGGCCCAGACATCTCAAGTACTACCTCCTTAGTGAATAAAGAGAGATTAAATAGTCTGTTCTGCAGAAGGAGATGTTGGAGATAATTGACTTATTTTGTCTTTGGTTCCAAGAGGAATTTGAGAAGAAATCTCCCCTGATATTTAGGAATCACAAGTTCCATTTCACTTGGGTTGGAACAGTGAATTCATACTATGTATATAGCCCAGTAAACACAGAGACCAAAATTTAGTTTAAAGTTATTCCAGATTGATGGCATCCTCTTTTGGCTTTGGAATAAGGCAGTATAATGGGAAAAAATTAAAATCATTATAAAAAAAAAGAATAAGGCAATAAAAATCCTCTTTTGGGTGACATGTTTTAATCCTCAAAGGATTCCTGCGCATGAGACACCAAAGAATATAAGCTCATATTTTTACATAAGTGATTTATTTTAAAATATGAGGAATTAAAAAAAAATTTTAATGTGGAAACAAAATACTATGAGTACCTGTTAGGAAAAGTTATATATTTAAAAGGTACAAGACAAATGTTTAATATGTTTAAAGAAATAAAAGAGAGGATTAAGATCATGATTAAGAGACAAGGGACAATCAGATTTCTCAAAGCCCTTGTGAAAAAGAGCCAATAGGGCTTCTAGAAGTGAAAGATACAGTATCATACACTTGAGTAAGTTAATCACAGCCATGGAGAGAATAAATGAACTGTCAGAACCAAAACACTATCCAGAATTCAACACACAGAGACAAAGATATGGAAAATATGAAAGAAAGGTCGAGATATAGTGGAAGGAGTGAGAAGTTCATGCATTCCTTTCCACCAGAGGTCCCAAAAGAAAAAGAAGAGTGAAGGAGATGTAATACTTGAGGAAATAATAGCCCAAATTCAGGGATACCAATAAATCCCAAGCAGTATTATAAAAATAAATTCATCCTGGGAAAAATCCTAATTTACTAACAGAAAAGTAAAAGCAGAGACCAACACTTAACATGAAAGTAGTCAAGAAAAGAAAGGGGCAGGAGAGAAACAAAGTTGGGCAAACAGAGCAAAGTGATATTGTGGTAAGTAATTCAGCATAATTGAACTAAATTCTACAGTTCAAAGGAAAAGGCTGTCAGAATGGAATAAGAAAATAAAATTGGATAATAAGCTGTTTTCAAGAGATTCTCTCACAACATGAAGAAGACAGGCTGAAAGTTAAAGAAGATGAAGATTATAGCAGAGAAATTCTAACCAAAGAGAAATTGTTTCAGAGAAAATACACTTTAAAGTAAAAATATTTTCAGACATAAAGAGCATTCATATTCAGTGAAAACAGGTTCCATTATTTCTCTGACTGAAAGAATTAGAATGAACTCCTATTTGGGAACACAGATTTGGTTTGTTTGGTTTCATACACAGAAATGGAGTTCATTCTAGCGGTAGATATGAACTACTTATCAGCTGTGTGGCCTTGAGGGACTATTTAAACTTCTAGCACCTCAGCTTCCTAATCAATGAAATGGAATAATGCCGTTTAAACTCTTGTTTAATAATTCCAAGTAATTCATCTCAAGCACATAGCTCCGTGTCAATCACATAGCTCTACAGATGTCAGCACAATCAAGGAAAAGATTGATGGTTTTACCTTGTAGTGCATTTGCATAAACGGAAAGATGAGGCCTATAAATTACTTTGGTTAGAAAGATAACCCTTGAACTGTCTAATTTCGTTCAAAGATATTCTTTTATAGAAACCTTGCTGCCCCAGAGGCTTGTCATATTCTGAAATTTCATTAAAAAAATAACATATTCTTTGACATCAACCCAGATAGGCTACGTGGAAGAATATGCCCATTTTTGCCAAACACAGGATTGCTCTGAGATCAAATCAAGGGCTTTGGATGGAAATGTTCTAAAATTAGGTTGTGATGATTGTTGTACAACTATAAATGTAATAAAATTAATTGAATTAAAAACCAAACCAAAACAAAAAAACCCTTTATATAGATGTGTTTTGTAATCCTTAAAACACTATAGAGTCGTGTTTATTATCCACCTAAGGCCTATTAAGAAAAAAAAATTTATGTATCTTTGCCTTTAAAGACTGTCCTCTCACAGCCTGCTCTTTCATTGGGTACAGTTAATAGTCACAAGGTCTTTTGTCTTAGACTAGCTCATTATATCCTTTGTTTATTCTTTAAAAATATCTATTGAGTAAAGTAGATTCTTTTATAATACAATGTTTTAATTCCTAAGAACCTTACATATTTCAAAACGTGTAATTAAACAGTCATTTTATGGTCACAGAGAAATTGGGGACAGAGAATTTCAGCATCATAACAATGAAAACTACTCCACCCCCACCTTCAACCCCTTGCTAGAATCTCCATAATCAAAGTGTTTTATTGTTTAACTTGTAAGTGAATGACTATAAGACTTAGAACACTGCTGAGCAATTCCAGCACTTGACCCCCATCTTGCTTTTGCTGAGAGTAATTGTAGCTCTTAGATTGTGTGTTTTTTGCCCCGGTCGAATAGTCTTTGCAGTGATAGAAAGGAGGCGATTACTCAGAGAGCTGTGAGGAACTGTTCCCAAGAGGTAAGCTCCAGGGGGCAGGATATGAGTGATTTTTGCGGAGGGGTATGTGTGCTGCGTCATGTAGAAGGATGCTGCTAGCCCCAAGGGACAGATATGCCAGTTAATGCTTTTCCGAGAATGCGAAGATGGGAGCATCCAGGTTCATAAAAAATTTCTCCTGAAGTATTTCTAACCATCTGGAGGCCATTTTGCCTCTTTTCCCAGAGCACAAGTTGCCTCATCCTGATCTTGATGCGAGAATCCAGGTTCATAAAAAATTTCTCCTGAAGTATTTCTAACCATCTGGGGGCCGTTTTGCCTCTTTTCCCAGAGCACAAGTTGCCTCATCCTGATCTTGGCCCTGATCTCCTCTCGGGGTGTACTGTGGGTCAGCTCTGCAGCGGCTAACGACTTGGTTCTTGCAGAACGGGATATTCTTTGCCACTGTCCTTGGCAAAGTGTCTGTATACGTTCTTTTCACTCTTCTCACCTGCCTGATGGAGTACATGGCTGCTCAAAGCAACTGCACAGCAATGGTGCTTTTCCTTTCCTGCTTACGTCTAAGCAGTGTGAATTGCAGATAATTCTCACACATAGCCAATGGAGTCACCAAAGCGTATCTTATTTCCAGGCAGAAAGTTGTATTTGGATCTGTGCCTGAGATGCACAACCTAACAGGTTCTCTTTAAGGACCAGATGCTGGTCTATCTCTCCTCATCTTTTACCCTTCCTCAAACCTCATCCCCCACCCCACCCCACCCCAATATTCCATCTAAGAGGCATGGAATATCCAACTGGGCATGGCACTGATCTCAAGTTCCTCCATTGTTATGTGGACATAGTAATACTGTACCACCTCATAAAGTGTTAAAATTATAACATGATATATGAAAAGTACAAAGCATTGTGTGTATAATATGGATATGTAACCCACTTAAGTTACTTCTCAAATTGTGTCTTACTTCATACTGGCATGTGTTTTTGTGTTAACTACTTCCCTTTTTATAACCTCCTTGAGGACTGAAATTGCAATTACTCAATTACTCATCTCTTTCCGATTTTTTTCCTTTTCTTTCTTCCTTCGTTTTTTTTTTTTTCTGCAGCAGATATTCATGTGCCTTACTCAGAGTAACCCTTCTGTTATTACATGTTGAATTACATAAGAGCACATTAATTTCCTCCCATTTATTTAATCTGCTTCCAACCAAATTCTTATCTACATTTCTCATCTCACACTGAACTTAGTTCATTTCTCGTATTGATGCTGGACTTCCCTGGGGGCTTGATGGTGCACTGGCAGAGCTCACTGATGCCATCCATTGAAATAAAACATGTCTGCTCTTTGTGGCCCTCTACAGTTCTTAGTAGGCTTGTGTGTGTGTGTGTGTGTGTGTGTGTGTGTGTGTGTGTGTGTGTGTCTTAACTTGAGTGGTACGTTTTTAGATGAAGAAAATCAGAGTTAGAGAGGACAAGTAACATGCCTGTGATCCCAACCCTAGTAAGTGTCTGGAACCCCAAATTCTTGTCTTCTTGTCCAGAGTTATTTCAAAATACCAAGGAGTAGCTATTTCGGGTGTAGGGTGGGTATGTGTGGGTTGTGTAGGGTGGAAAGAGACAAGTAGGAAAGTGGTGATTTCATGACTCCTCTCTCTCTCTCTCTCTCTGTGGTCAAATAAATGTCTTTGTGTTTGTTATCCCTTTGAGGAAGTGTTGAGGATGAGAAATCATTTTCTCTTTACCCTTCTAGGTTCTTGGCTGGGACCCCTCTCTAGTAAAAGAGAGATTAATGGGATTATCAATAAAGATATTGGCTGTCATAAGGCTGACTATCCAAATTTACTTTTTTGGACAGTTACTTTTTTTTTCTTTTTATGAGGACCTCGCCCACGGCTTACAGAGGTTTGCAGGCTAGGGGTCGAATCAGTGCTACAGCTGCTGGCCCACAGCACAGCCAAAGCAACACCAGATCTAATCTGCGTCTGAGACATACACCACAATCATGGCAACACAGGATCTTTAACCCACTGAGTGAGGCCAGGGATCGAACCCACATCCTCATGGATACTAGTCAGGTCCTTTACTGCTGAGCCACAATGGGAACTCTGGATGGTTACTACTTTTCAAGAAAAGTTTTTCATTTTTTTAATAATAGGGAAAAAAAACTCTAAAATTGCAAGGTCTTATATATATAAGTGTCTTTTTCTAATATAAAGATATCTGGAGCTAGGCTGTCCCTAAAGGGTATGGCAGTTTTGCAGTCATTCAAAGATGAGTGTTTAGACCACCAGGTTAACATTTCAGGCACAAGGAAGGAGGAAAGAAAGAGACAATGATAAAGAGATGTAATTTCAACTGAGTTTCCTTCAAAGAGACTTCCAGTTTTTCTAACGCACTTCTGTTTGTATCATATGAAGCGGAACAAAGCCACACAGCCAAAATAGTTGCAAGGCGGTCTGGGAAATGTAGTGTCTTGGCGGAGTACTTTGCTTCCCTGAATAGCAATATCTTTGTTACTAAGATAGAATGGGTGGATGAATATTGAGTGAACAGTTAGCAAATTTCATTGTAATTATGGATTTCACTCACTCACTCACACACACACACACACACACACACACACATTTGAATATACAATCACAAGTGGAGGAATTGGAGATTCCTTTGAGATTATTCTCCAGCCATGTCTATACTAAATAAACCTAACCAGGGAAAGAAGGAGAACCAGGTTAATGTCTTTTCCGTTCACATGGTAGAGGTTTCAGGAAATATTTCTGCTACTGACTTTACCATCGCGACTACCATTATTGAATTTAGACACAGTAAAACAGGATATTTTAATGTAGTCCAAGATAGTTATATAAAGCTTTAACTCATCCTCAGCTATCCATCATGGTCCTTTCTATATTTCCCTACAGTTTAAATGAATGCTTCCCTCAAAAAAGGCGTGCTTTGAAAGAGATGTACTTGTTTCAATATTGACAGTTCGTAAACACGATTTCTACTTCCTTCAGGCTTATCGCTGTGAGAAACAATAGAACGTGACGTAAGCCATCACGAAGCTTAGACACTAGCTTTAGCATGTTTGCCACATATTATAGACACTTGATTTACTTTCATTTTTCCCACCTTTGTCTGCCTTCTCCACAGGCTATACATTGATGGTCCCTTTGGAAGCCCCTTTGAGGAATCCCTGAACTATGAGGTTAGCCTCTGCGTGGCTGGAGGCATTGGAGTAACTCCATTTGCGTCAATACTCAACACCCTGCTGTATGTCTTTTCCATCCATTTTATTAGTCTGAATAGAGAACTGTCAATATTTCAGACATCTCTCTTAGTAAGAAGTAATTCCAACAGAATTCTTCTACTCGTTGTTCAAGGAACTCCACTGATTTATTGATAAGGAGAATAACTGAGTGATTCTCAATATGTGGTCTATGGCCTTCAGCATGCTGTCTTGTAAAATAATGTCAGTATCACAGTTATGCATTCCTCCAGCCTTTTCCTCTATTAAAGTCTTCCTACCAGCCGCTATTTCTTTCCTTTCTCGTAAGGGGTAAGTAGCATTCCTAATTGATTCAGTCAACAAATATTTTTGAGTACACATAGGTCTTAACAGTTACTGGTAATATAGCAATGACGAAACAGAGTCCCTGCCCTTAAAAAGGTTCCATTAAACTGGGGTAGGTAGAAAATAAACCAGTGAGAAATTCGTAAATATCATTACTTCAGAAAATATTCGAATTCTGATGATGAGAAGAGAAATTAATGGTATATAGAAAAAAAGGGCTAGGGCTATGATAGAAGTCTGGTTGGGGAAACCCTTTCCAAAGAGATGAAAAACGAGCATATCATTCCTTGGTGTATTATTCAGCAAGTTTATAACAGACTGAAGAATTGAAATTTCAAAGGTACGATTGCTTAACCAGGATACACTTTTTCAGTTACTTTAGTTCTAGGATTATAAGTAAAAATTAAATGATTGATAATCATTGTTATGAAACCAAACACAAATGACAGTAGGAAGTTATTCTCAAATCTATTCCATTCACTTTTCAAGAAAACACAATTTGCACTAGAAGTCTGTTTTGAATAACAAGCAGAAGTGATGTGTTTGAGTGGTATTTAATTTCTTTTTTTTTTTTTGCCTGCACTTGCATCACACAGAAGTTCCCAGGCCAGGGATTGAAGCACATCACAGCCACAACCCGAGCCACTGAAACCACAACACCAGAGACTTAACCTGCTGCACCACAAGAGAATTCCTAATTTCAATTTTAATACTTGATATAAATACTTGATATAAATACTTGATATAAATTGATATTAATCAATTTCAGTACTTGATATAAACTTGATATAATACTTGATATAAATTTTTATAGGAACTTTTTGGAGGTTCCTATAAAAATAACTATATTCCAAGCCAGAAATTAGTTGTTTCTGAAAACATTAGACACCTAAATTTTAAAAAAGGGAAGAATGCTGTTTTAACCTCAAGCCTTCCTCAAAGTTATAAGGAGGAATCCACCTGGAATTGTGAGTTGCTGGAATGCATTATATAGTAGGTGGTTGTGAAGTCTCTTTCTTTAATTATGATTAAGAGGATAAATAACCAATTTTCTGGAATGGTGTTGGCTCATTTTCCCTAGAAGCCAGGGCAAAACTGATGCCCTGCTGAGTGATAGAATTTACTGAAAATAGAGAGCTTTTTTTTTTCTTTTTCTGAAATGCAGACCTGACATTAATCTGACCCAGGATTTTAGTTTATTACCTTCAACTGGAAATGGGTAATATGTATATAATATTCACAAGTGTGAACACTTAAGTTCGTGGACTATATCATATCTTTCAGGGAGTATATTGCATTTTAAATTAATTTGGGAGTTAAAGTGCTATGTCAGATGCTAGAATGTAAATGACTGGCTTTTCTATAGGTTGTGTACTAATGAGAAGCAAATTTTCAAGGATACAGGGTTTCTTCATCCTTTTGCCATCCTAATCACTATCATGTTATTTTAATTTTAAAGGGATGACTGGAAACCGTACAAGCTTAGAAGACTGTATTTTATCTGGGTCTGCAGAGACATCCAGTCCTTCCGGTGGTTTGCAGACTTACTCTGTGTGTTGCATAACAAGGTAAAATTAGGCTTGGTTTTACTTTTGCACTTTAAAAATTTTTAAGAATATCTATTTTATGTTACATTATGAAAGTAATAAGTGCTCACTAGGGAATAAAACAGAAAATGTGTGGATAAGTACTGAAGAGGAAAAAAATCCCTCAAACTTAAGAAAACAGAGATAACATCTGTTAATAATTTGGTATATATCTTTTCCAGATATTGGTAAATGTAAATTTGTGTGTATATCTATGACATGTTTTAAGATAGAATTTCTAAACCTAGAAACGTATACATATAGCTGATGATATATGCCTATAGGATACATATGTATGCAAATGTGAATGCAAATGTATGCATACGAGATTATGCCAGAGAACAGATGGAGGAAAACATCAGCAGACAATTACTGCCATACCTTCCATGCTTTGTTCTCATAGCTCTTTTCCCTGATCTCTACCCTCAGTATTCCAAGTGGATCATCAGTAGGCTTTTGGCACGGTTTACAGAATTTCAAAAATCCCTATTTCTAGATTTTATTCCTTTAGAGATGAAAGCAGGCATTTTTGTCTTCCTACGTGTAACCTTTTATTTATCTATTAATATACCTATCTTTATTTTTAAGGTATAAAGCAATACACATATGACTCTTTGCTACAGATTTTTCAAATAATCCACATGAAGCAAAATCCCTACCCAATCTGTGTAACCAGATGTAACTCACGAGCATTCTATCAATTCTATCATCCTCTTTGTGTTGTTCTGAAAATTGCTTTTTAAAACTTTATTACCATGTAACCAGACACAAAAGGACTTAAAAAAATGTGTGATTCCACTGATGTAAGGGACCTAGAGTTGTCTAATTCATAGAGACAGAAGGTAGAGTGGTGGTTACCAGAGTTTTCAGGGGAGGGCAAATGGGGAGTGACTGTTTAATGGGTACAGAGTTTTAGTTTGGGAAGATGAAAATGTGCTGGAGATGGGTTCGTGGGGATGGTCGCACAACCATGTGCATGTATTTAATGTTAATCAACTGAACTGCTTAAAAATAATTAAAACAAATTTTATGCTATGTATATTTTCCCACAATAAAAAAAAAGTACAGGAGTTCCCACTGTGGTGCATTGGGATTGGCGATGTCTCTGCAGTGCCAGGACACAGGTTCAATTCCTGGCCCAGAACGGTGGGTTAAAGGATCCAGCCTTGCTGCAGCTGCATGTGGCTCACAGCTGTGGCTCAGATCTGATCCCTGGCCCAGGAACTCCATATGCCTTGTGGCAGCCGAAAAAAAAAAAAAAAAAAAAGTACAAATTCGTAGGACTCATCAAGGGCCTGCTAAATTAGGAGGGAAAAGGGGGGAGATTTGAGAAGTTACCAATCTTTTAAATTTTTTTTTTTTTTTTTTTTTTGCCTTTTCTAGGGCTGTTCACGTGGCATATGGAGTTTCCCAGGCTAGGGGTCTAAGTGGAGCTGTAGCTTCCGGCCGGCCTACATCACAGCCACAGCAATGCCATATCCGAGCCTTGCCTGCAACCTACACCATAGCTCACAGCAATGCTGGATCCCTAACCCACTGAGCAAGGCTAGGGATTGAATCTATAACCTCATGGTTCCTAGTTGGATTCGTTAACCACTGAGCCACGACAGGAACTCCCTTAAATTTCTACTCCTCTCTTAAACAGTGAGATCTCATTGTATTTTTCCCTGAACGCTGGTGAGATTAAACTTCAATTCCTAAGATTATTAAACACTTGTATTATTTCTCTGATTTCCTAATCCTACCTTTGCCTATTTTTTCTAGTTAAAAAAAAAAAAAACAACAAAAAACTCACTTGAACTGATACAGAGCTTATACTTTTTAAAAAATGTTTATTTTTTGTTTGTTTGTTTGTTTGAGGGCTGTACCTGCAGCATATGGAAGTTCCCAGGCTAGGGATCAAATCAGAGCTACACCTGCTGGCCTACACCACAGCAAGGCAGGATCTGAGCCGCATTTGTGACCTACACCACAGCTCACAGCAACGCCAGATCCTTAACGCACTGAGCAAGGCCAGGGATCGAACCTGCATCCTTATGATGCTAGTCAGATTCGTTACCACTGAGCCACAATGGGAACTCCATACTTTTTTAAAAATAAAAGTCTACGATTGGATCCAAAATGTAGAAAAGCACATTTGAATAACAGTCTTTTTATAAGGCAAGTAGCAGGGCAGGAAAGGAATAGAGGAAAGAAAAAAACATAAGTGGTTGGACCTTTAAAGTGGTTGAATCTTAAGATTTCTTCCTATGCTTTACCCATAGGATTCCACGGAATAAGTAATATGAAAGCCCAAGACTAGTGTAAACAATGTGGTGATGATTATTTTCTACACACACCCCTGCATTTGTGTTTTGATTTTTCACATCAAGAGGATGAACACTGGTCCTTCAGTGGTGCATCTGAGGATGATGTTAAAAAGAAAAGGCTTTTATTATTCTCTATGTTGGCAGCTGCATTACCAAGTTCAGTGTGTGTGTGTGTGTGTGTGTGTGTGTGTGTGTGTGTGTGTGTTTCTTTAGTAGATAGTGCTGCTTATCTTCAGTGAGGGACAGATTAAAATGGAGACATAGGAATCATTAGAAGTTCTTGCTGTGGCTCTGCAGGTTAAGAATCCAACATAGTGTCTGTGAAATCATTAAATACATTATTTAAATTTGAGTACTTCTCTCTGGGGGCTTTGGGCACCCAACACCAGTTGTCAATGTAGGAGTTATTGGGGAGATATCAGAGCAGCATCCTGGTAGCCATTTAAGGCAAAAGTCAGTGCAAGTCATGTGTTTTGTGAGTTGTTATCCATTATTGGCACCTGGAAATTCCTGTTTCCTCACAATTAAAACTCAAATCCTGATTCAGTTCTCAAAGGGCCTTAAAATGAGTGTAGTGTTTGGGTAAAACTCAAAGCAGCTATTAGATGGAATTTAATGATTATATTTTAAGAATATTATGAATGCGAATCATCAGATATCCCTTTCAAAGTAAGATACGTTTTTATTGGGATTTTATAATTTTGAGTTGCTGTCTGTCAGAAGATGTATAATTTTAGATCTGGAAGAAACCTGTGAGATAATGTCATTCAACCCTATTCTTGTCTCAATGAAGAAACTGAGGCCTTTATAAGTTGGGTAACTCCCTAGAAGTCTCAGCGTCAGATTTCAGGGTCTCTTAGTCACCTGCCACGTGCACTTACTGTTATTAGGGGTGCCAGACAGGTGGTGAGATCTCATTTAATCACTTCCTATTTGCAAAATGACTTCTGTTTCTACTTTGAGTCCCAACATATCCATTAAAAAATCATCGCTTTCACCCTACATAGAAATAGCACTTGAAAGTAGTTGATCCTTTTGCTGCAGTAAGGTCCAGCAAAGCCATACCATCTCAAGCAAAGTGTTGTGCCCATTAATGCTCAAGAAATAGGCTGGCTGTTGAAGACGTGCTGGTCTCTTGTAGGCCTGTCCTAGTGTTCTATACATCAGATACTCACCTCCGTTCTCCCGAGCACACCGTGGCTGGCTGTCATGTTCCTTCCCTTCTTCTACTTTTGATTCCCTTTCCTTACCTTTCAGCATCTCCTTATTTCAGGGTGGTGAAAGGAGACTTTAAAAGAATAATGTTTTTTAAATGTAGATGTCAGACATCAGGATTCAGGCGGGGCAAGATTCATTAGTAGATTCATTTCCATCTTCTGGAAAAAAGAAGTGTATGAGGACAATACCCCTTTAAAACCCCCTTTGCTGAATTTATTTTCCTTCAGATATTTTTCTTTATCACTTTATTTTTCAAGGTATCAAAATATCTGAGATTTTTCTCCAGACTCTTTTATTTGGCAGACTCATTTCCTGCCTCGTGCATTTTTATATAAGGGAAACCAGTGCTGAATAGGAAAAAGGTAGCAACTGGAACCAGATTTTGTTTGTTTTATTTGTTGTGATTCCTAGCGTGCAAATTAGACATCACTTTTGACCTTTTATTTATTTAGATTTTCTTTTGGAAAATCATGTTTCTGAGTGAGCTCTTGCGTACAGTTTGGAGACTCTTAAGGAATAAAATAAGAAATAAGCAAGACTCTTAGAGAATAAAATAAATAAGTGGGGAGGCTTTAGGGGCGTATTCATGTAGCATTTAGCATGCATGATTTTGTTTCTATAAAGATCGCAGAGAATTAATCCCTTGCACTGCTGTCATCACAACTAATGAAACCGGTAGGTGGCAGGTAATGTTCCAATCTGCCATGAATGTGGTACATATGTATGTATGTATGTGTATATATCTGCTTGCAGATGTTGCCTGCGATGAGGCAGTTCACATCTTAACCAATTGTAGAATCACATATGTTAGGATAGGAGAGGATCTGTGACTACAGAACAAATGTTACCGTCTATTTACTTTTATGTCCTCTCAGTTTTGGCAAGAGAACAGACCTGACTATGTCAACATCCAGCTGTACCTCAGTCAGACAGATGGGCTACAGGTATGTGATTGGATGCTATTGTAAATTAAACAAGCCTCTTGAGAATAGAAGATTTATCACAGGGGCTGTGCTGGAAGACAATTTCTGCAGGTGGTTTGAAGAGACATTTCCCAGAAGAAGGTCTCTTTTGGAATGTGTTCCACAGACCCGTGGTTTGCCCTTACAGTCAGCTGTACTCTGCCTTTTGCTTGTCCTCCTCTTCCCTGTCGCCTCATCTAGAGATGCACGTAAAAGCGGCCAGTCTTGTGGCTGCGTTCATGGAGGGGAGGTTTTATGTGGAGAGAGAAGATATAGGTCTTCACAATTAAGCCCCTTTCTCTTGGAGGGAAACTGGAAAAAAAAACAAAAAAACAAAAAACCCAGCCGTCATGCACTGTTTACTTAACTGCTGGATACAGTGCTAAGCATTTCCTCCACATTATCTCTTGTGATTCCACCAGATTCGAAAGGTAGATGGTATTGTGATCCCCAAATGATAGATGAAGAAACTGGTATTTCTATCGCTGAAGAGCTGCAGAACCGTATCAACCTGGCATGCATGCTTTCACAAGTTTTATTTTAACATTTTGCCTCATATATTTTCTATCATACTTTGAATACAAAATATCAATGCTTGTCAGTTACTTCCAAACAAATCTAAGCCTATTTTTTTAGTCAGATGTCTACCCTACTTGGTATGTAAAAAATATTTTATTTTATTCCTCTCATGAAGCAAGTCAGTATCATTATCCCTCACGGTTTCGCTGTAATTAAGGTACGGAGCATAAATTACATTTGGTGCTCAGTTTGTCTGCCTGGGAATCAGACACTGTCTCCTCTCTTCTCACTCCACTCTGACTCTTTACCACCAATTCAGATCGAATATTCTGTTAATTGCAAACATCAGTCCATTAGAAGTTGTTTCTTGATAGATCCCAAATTTGGAGCTCTTCTATTTTAGGCTGTCATGTCTAGGATCATTTCCCCAAATTTATGGTGACAATTTATAGTGTTTTACTCACATAATGAACCAAATGACAACTTTCAGTACAGAAATGCCTCAGTGACGCTTATGTGCTGTGCCCTGGTTGAGTAGGCAATTAGAATTGATATTCTCTAACTTTACAGTTACTTAAAAATGAAGTGACTAAACTGAGGTCTAGGAAAAATCATCCATTTGTAATAATGACATTCAAGAAAATAATGGATTTCAAAGGAAAAGAGGGAGGAAATGATGCTTCTAAATGACTGTACTTAGAGGTTGCCATTTGATACTTATATTCTTTATATCATAGCAATTTGGTAGGAAGCCAGAGCACCAGCAAAGATGATGTTAGAGAAATAGATGATTTGTCCAGCTCTATGTCCTATAAAATATAGTGCTTTCTTTTTGGCAGAAGATAATTGGAGAAAAATATCCTGCACTGAATTCAAGACTTTTTATTGGACGTCCTCGGTGGAAACTTCTGTTTGATGAAATAGCAAAATGTAACAGAGGGTAAGTACTGGTCCTCAAAGGAATATGACATGTGGCTAACAATCAAATTAAAATATCCCCAAGCCATGACATGAAGTTTTAAAAGATTACTTAACAATGTGTTTACAAATTATGGTGTCATTTAAAGATTCAATTATCACCACCAAAGGAGGAAGTAAGGCAGAAACCACCTCAAGTGTCTCAAATGCCAACTAATTAAAATTTGGCTTAGAAATGGTCTAGAAAGTGTTTGTGAACTAGACTCTCCCACTTACTTTTAAATTTGCATAGATCCATATTAAAAAGGGTGTTTATTCCCACAGCATAAATCAAGTGATCATTGGAAAAGTTTTTTTATATCATGTTAGCAAATGAGGGAAGTCTTCAAATAGCTGTAACAAAGAATGCACTTAAAAATCAGATTTTTGGTACCTTTTTACCAGAATGAATATATTTTTTAAATTGTTAGTTTTAAAAAAATTCTTAGAGACTGTAATATTAAGTTTGAAAAATATTTAGAAACATAATTTTTTTTTCTTGAAAACTATCATTCTATAAAGGATCTTAGCATGGTAGGCTATATGTCCATGATCTAAAGAGGTTACTATTGAAGGAAAGCATTCATTTTAGGGCACAGACCAGGGAGCCCATTTGTCTTCTGTGAAATTATTACAGTGCAGGGCAGTGGTCTATTAAGAATTCTAAAAGCATTTTGAAAACTATATACCCTATCACACATTTTAAAGTTGGCATTGAAAAAGTTTCACCATAAGTTTAAATAGTTCCAAAGCCTGTAATTTCTAACATATGGCAGATATTGACATTTTAAAATTAATATAACTCTTTTTAACATATCTGCTGGAATCTCAATATAGTAGTTTCTTGATACCAACTTCATACATTTGTATCTTTTTGTAGCTTTCATTATCAGTTGGAAATTTTACATCACTCTTTTGTCTACTTGAACTTGTGTTTCTATCATGTGTAACCTCCAGAATTTTGATAGAATTCAATATAATTTTACACTTGAACTAATCATACTTTTGTTGCCAAACCAAACACCCTTTTGCAGTAGGATGTAAACTGAAGATTTAGTTCTTAAAATTTTCTGCTACTCTAAGACTTAAGTACTTATTTTTTTCTTCTGGATTGAGTTATCCTTAAGTTATTAGCATGTAGTTGATTAATTCATAATTTAAAAAATATATATATATTTTTTTAATGGTTTATTTATTTAATTTTTTTTGTCTTTTTGTCTTTTTTGTTGTTGTTTTGTTGTTGTTGTTGCTATTTCTTGGGCTGCTCCCGCGGCATATGGAGGTTCCCAGGCTAGGGGTTGAATCGGAGCTGTAGCCACCAGCCTACGCCAGAGCCACAGCAACGCGGGATCCGAGCCGCGTCTGCAACCTACACCACAGCTCACGGCAACGCCGGATCGTTAACCCACTGAGCAAGGGCAGGGACCGAACCCGCAACCTCATGGTTCCTAGTCGGATTCGTTAACCACTGCGCCACGACGGGAACTCCTAAAAAATATATTTTGATAAATATGAAAAAGATATCTGATTGTCAATGAATGAGGCAGCTTATTAGATGGAGAGTTTTTTTTAAAAGCCCCACTTTATAAATTTATGGATGGATATGATTTATTGAAAGAATCATGGCCCCTTGGCGCCATCTTCAGAGATTTTGCTTTAGAAATCATAGTATGATGCCCCAGAAGAAAAATCTAAAAGGGAATATAGCTACCCGTGTAATTCAGATCAGAGCCATGTTTGAAAGCACTTCTGTATTTCCTTTCCTTGGTGAAATAATTCAGGGTTAAAGAGGGAAGCATTATTTAGAAAGCAGAGGTTCTCTGTAACATGCAGGGCCCTAGTTAAAGGTGAACTATAGAAAAGAAAAAAGTCAGTGTAGTTTTGATTATATTTCTTTCCCTTCTTTCTTCAAAATCCACCTTAGATGTGATATTCTCTTCATACTCACTTGGATCTTGCCATGCACTGAGGACTCCTCCCTTTATAATGACATTTAACTGATTTCTGACAAGTTTTCAAAGTATAGTGCTAAAAAACTTTGATCGTTTGTGTCTTTGTTTTGTTTATTTGCTTTTGCTCACTTCTGAAACCAAAGCCCGAAACCGTAGAGGATCATTTGCAAGAAATTGGGTTGGGATTATTGGTTCCTTTGGTTCCATCTTAAGAGTTCTCATTTATTACACAGTTCATATTGAGGGGGATTTTTGTATGTTTATTTGGTATGCTTGTAAACAGCAAAGTTGGCTCAAGAAGAGCAGATGTGCATCATCTACTGTTGACATTTCATGCAACACTTGCATTTTGTGTATTTGCTCTGAGCAAGCATCTAAAACGCATTATTTTTTAAAGGATTTTTATGTAGCATAGTTCGGAAAAGAATGGATCAACATCTTAAGGGTTCATTCACTGGAAAAAAGCACTGTTTAAATGGAAGACTCCATTTGAGCTGTAAAATTTTGGTTAGCCGTGTACATAAATTGCTGAGAGACTATAGGATCCTTGACCCACTGAACGAGGCCAGGGATTGAACCTGCATCCTCATGGATACCAGTTGGGTTTGTTTCTTCTGTGTTACAACGGGAACTCCACAGCTCTGGTTTTAATGGTTATCTAAGCTTTACTAAGTGTAAGAATTTATTTTCATACTCCTTTATTATTTTCTTCCTTCTGCCCACTTTGGATTTAATTAGTTCTTCTTTCACCAGCTCCTCAGTGTGAAACCATATGTAGGCCACTGATTTTTAAATCTTAGTTCTTTTCCAATAAAAATGCTTAATACTATAAATTTCCCTTTAAACACCACTTTAGATACATACCACAAATAGTGATACGTTTTGTTATCATTTTTATACAGGTCCAAATATTTTTAAATTTTCCATATGAATGACTGACTTTTTTTGACCCATTGGTTATTTAGAAGTATGTTGTTTAATATTCAGATATATGAGTATTTTACAGATATCTATTTGTTCTTGATTTCTAGTTCAAGTTGGCTTTAGGAAAGCATGCTCCCTGTGATTTCAATCCTTTAAAAGTTGTTACGACCTGTTATACTACCCAGAATATGGTCTGTATTGGTTCATGTTCCATGTGCATTCCAAAAGAATTTGTATTCCATTGTTTTGGGGTAGAATAGCCTATAAATATCAATCAGTTCCAATTGATTGATAGTGGTATTTAAGTCTTCTGTATACTTACTGATTTTCTGTCTACTTGTTCTATCAGTTACTTAGAGAGGCATGCTGAAATCACTAACTTTAATTCTAGATTTATCTGTCTGTACAGTCCTATCAGTTTTTGATACATGTATCTTGAAATTTGTAAGTTCTAGGCTTTAGTTGTAGTGTGTTTATATTACATCTTGTTATTACATTGAGTTCATTACAAAATGAACTCATGAATTACATTTTATTATTGGATTAAAAATACGGTTGGTTTTTTCAGCTTTACTGAGATATACCTGATATATAATCTTATGTAAGTTTAATGTGTACAGCTTAATGATTTGGTATGTATGTGTTGTAAAATGACTAACACAGTAAAAGTTAGTTGACATACCTGCAGAAGTTCCCACCAGGGCACAGCGGGTTAAGAATCTGACTGGAGTGGCTCCAGTCGCTGCAGAGGTGCACGTTCCACCCACCTGGTATAGTGAGTTAAGGATCTAGCGTTGCCACAGCTGGGGCATAGGTCGCAGCTGTGGCTTAGATTCAGTCCCTGGCCCAGGAACTGCCATATGCCATGGGTGTGACCATAAAAAAAAAAACACAAAAATGTACCTATCACCTTACATAATTATAAATTTTGGGTGTGTGTGGTGAGAGCTTTTAAGATCTGTTATCTTCCAAACTTTCAAATATACACTATAGTATTACAAACTGTAGTCACCATTGTGTGCATTACATCCTAGAACTTACTCCTTTTATAACTAAAAGTTTGTACTCCTTTATCAGTCTTTACTCATCCCCTACCTCCCCTGCCTGCCTCTCGAAACCTCTAATCTGCTCTCTGTTTCTATGAGTTTGGGTCTTTTAGATTCCACCTATGAGGGAGATCATACAGTATTTTTTGTCCTTTTGTCTAATTGATTTCACTAAACATGATGCCCTCAAGGGTCATCCATGTTGTTGCAAATGGCAGGATTTCTTTCTTTTTTGTGGCTGATTAATATTTCAGTGTGTGTGTGCATCTAAGTGTCTGTGTTGTGTCTGTATCATATCACATTATATTTTCCTTGTCCAGTCATCCATCTATGGACATTAAAGCTGTCTCCATGTCTTGACTATTCCAGATAATGCTGCAATAAACACAGGGGTGCAAGTAACACTTCAAGAGAGTGACTTCATTTCCTATGGATATATACACAGTGGAGGGATTGCTGGCTCCTATGATAGCTTTATTTTTAATTTTCTGAGGAACCTCTGCACTATTCTCCATACTGGCTGTCCCAATTTACTTTCCCACCAGTAGTGTACAAGGGTTTCCTTTTTTTCCCACCCCCTTGCCAATACTTACCTCTTGTCTTTTAATTTTTTAATTTTTAATTTTTTTTTATTTTTTGTCTTTTTGCCTTTTCTAGGGCCGCTCCCGCAGCATATGGACATTCCCAGGCTAGGGGTCCAATCGGAGCTGTAGCCGTCGGCCTACACCAGAGCCACAGCAATGCAGGATCCGAGCCGAGTCTTAAACCTACACCGCAGCTCATGGCAGTGCCGTATTCTTAACCTACTGAGCAAGGCCAGGGATCGAACCTGCAACCTCATGGTTCCTAGTCGGATTCATTAACCACTGCGCCATGACGGGAACTCCTACCTCTTGTCTTTTGGATGATAGTCGTTAACAGGTGTGAGGTGATAACTCACCATGGTTTGATTTGCATTTTCATGATAATTAATGATGTTGAACACCTTTTTCCATACCTGTCGGCCATTCGAATACCCTTTAAGGAAAAATATCTATTCAAATCTTTTGCCTATTTTTAATTGGATTATTATTTTTTATTGCCATATTGTTGAGTTATAATATTGTATTCCTTTCAGGTATACAACATAGGATTCAAATTTTTTGTAGATTATTCTCCACTTAAAAATATTATACAGACTTCCCATTGTGGCTTAGCAGGATATGAATCCGACACTGTCTCTGTGAGGATGTGGGTTGAATCCCTGGCTTCATTCAGTGGGTTAAGGATCCGAAGTTGCCACAAGCTGTAGCGTGAATCTTAGACACACCTTGGATCTGGTGTTGCCATGACTGTGGTGTATGCCTGGGAACTTCCATATGCCACAGGTATGGTGATAAAAAGAAAACATAAATAGATAAATAAATAATTAATAAAAATATTATACAACATTGACAGTATTCCCTGTGCTGTACAGTACATACTGGTAGCGCATTTATTTTATTCACACTAGTTTGGACCACTTAATCCCCTATCCCTGCCTTTCCCTTCCCCACTTCCCTTTCTCCACTGGTAACAACTGGTTTGTTTTCTATACCTGTGAGTATGTTTCTGTTTTGTTATACTATTCATTCATTTAACTTTTAGATTCCACATATAAGTAATAACACAGTATTTGTCTTTCTCCATCTTATTTCATTAAGCATAATACCCTCAAAATCCATCCATGTTGCTGAAGTAGCAAAATTTTCATTCTTTTTTATGGCTAGGTAATATTCCATTACATACATATACATATATGTAACCTTCTCTATCCATTCACCTGTTGATTAACACTTAGATTGCCTCTGTATATTTCCTATTGTAAATAATACTGCTGTGAACACTGAGATGCATGTGTCTTTTTTTTTCCAAAGGCAATAATTTGCATCTATTAACCTCAAACTCCCAGTCCATCCCCCTCTCTCTCCCCCTGGGCAACTGCAAGTCTGTTCTCCAAGTCCATGATTTTCTTTTCTGTGGAAAGGTTCATTTGTGCCATATATTAGATTCCAGATATAAGTGATATCATATGGTATTTGTCTTTCTCTTTCTGACTTCACTCAGTATGAGAGTCTCTAGTTCCATCCATGTTGCTGCAAAAGGCATTATTTTTGTTCTTTTTTATGGCCGAGTAGTATTCTATTGTGTATATATACCACATCTTCTTAATCCATTCATCTGTCAATAGAAATTTAGGTTGTTTCCACATCTTGGCTATTGTGAATAGTGCTGCAGTGAACATACAGGTGCATGTATCTTTCAAGGAAAGATTTGTCCAGATATATGCCCAAGAATGGGATTGCTGGGTCATATGGTAGTTCTATGTATAGTTTTCTAAGGTACCTTGATACAGTTTTCCATAGCGGTTGTACCAGTTTACATTCCTGCCAACAGTGCAAGAGGATTCCCTTTTCTCCACAACCTTTCCAGCATTTGTTATTTGTGGATTTATTAATGATGGCCCCTTCTGACTGGTGTGAAGTGGTACCTCATAGTAGTTTTGATTTGCACTTCTCAAATAATCAGTGATGTTGAGCATCATTTCATGTGCTTGTTGGCCATCTGTATATCTTCTTTGGAGAAATGTCTATTCAGGTCTTGGGCCCATTTTTCAATTGGGTTGTTGGCTTTTTTGCTGTTGAGTTGTGTAAGTTGTTTGTATATTTTAGAGATTAAGTACTTGTCAGTTGCATCATTTGAAACTATTTTCTCCCATTCTGTAAGTTGTCTTTTTGTTTTTGTTTTTTTTTATGGTTTCATTTGCTGTGAAAAATCTTGTCAGTTTGATTAGGTCCCATTGGCTTATTTTTGCTTTTATTTCTATGTTAAGGTATGTTCCCTTTATACCCACTTTGGTAAGGATTTTTATCATTAATCTTTTTGAATTGATGGTTTTTTTTTCTTCAGATATATACCCAGGAGTGGAATTGCTTGATCATATGGTCTATTTTTAGTTTTCTGAGGAACCTCCGTACTGTTTTCCACTATGGCTGCACCGATTCACATTCCCTCCAATGTGTATAAGGGTTCTCTTTTCTCCACATCGTTCTCAACATTTGTTGTTAGTATTCTTTTCGATGATAGTCGTTCCAGTAGGTTGGGGTGATATGTCATGTGATATTGATTTGCATTTCTCTGATGATTAGCGATGTTGAGCATCTTTTCACATGCCAGTTAGCCATCAGTATATCTTCTTGGGGAAAAGATCTATTCAGTTCTTCTGCCTATTTTTTTCTCATAAATTTTTTTTTTTTTTTTTTTTGCTTTTTAGGGCAACACCTGCGGCATATGGAGGTTTCCAGGCTAGGGGTCGAATCAGAGCTGTAGCTGCTGACCTATGCCGTAGCTACAGCAATGCAGGATCCAAGCTGCGTCTGCGACCTACACCGCAGCTCATGGCAATGCAGCATCCTTAACCCACTGAGCAAGGCCAGAGATTTAACCTGCAACCTCATGGTTCCTAGTCAGATTCATTACCGCTGCACCACAACAGGAACTCCCTTATGCCTGTTTTATTGTGTTGGGTTTTTTTTGATATTCAGTTGAATGAGCTGTTTATGTATTTTTAATATTAACCCTTTTTCAGTCATATAATTTGCATATATTTTTTCCTATTCAGTAGATTATCTTTTCATTTTGCCAGTGGTGTCCTTTGCTGTGCAAAAACTTTTAACTTTATTAGGTCCCACCTATTTCTTTTTACTTTTGTTTCCTTTGCCTTAGGATACAGATCCAAAAACATTACTATGATTTATGTCAAAGAATATTCTGCCTATTTTTTCTTCTAGAAGTCTTATGGTCTGACATTTCAGTCTTTAATCCATTTTGAGATTCTTTTTCTATGTGATGTGAAAAAAGATTCTAATCTCAGTCTTTTCACATGTAACCATTCAGTTTTCCCAGCAGAACAAACCAAATTCAACAATACATTAAAAAGAATGTACCAACACGATCAAGGGGGATTTATCTGAGGGATACAGGGACGGTTCAATATCTTCATGTCAACCAATGACTATGTTAGCAAATCGAAGAATAAAAATCATATGATTATCTCAGTAGATGCAGAAAAAGTTTGTGATAAAATTCAACATCCATTTACGACAAAAACTTTCCAAAAAGTGGGTATAGAGGGAACAAACTTCAACATTAAAAGGCCATATATGATAAGCCCACAGCTTATATCTTATTCAGTAGTCAAAAGCTGCAAACATTTCCTCTTTTTGGATTATTATTATTATTTATTTTTGCTATTGTTACATGAATTTATTATATATTTTTGATATTAACCCTTTATCAGATATGTAGTTTGCAAATATATTCTCCTATTCCTTAGCCTGCCTTTTCATTGCGTTGATTGTTTCTTTTGCTATGCAGAAGCTTTTTTTTTTTTGTCTTTTGTCTTTTTAGGCCACGCTTGCGGCATATGGAGATTCCCAGGCTAGGGGTTGAATTGGAGCTGCAGCTACCGGCCTACACCACAGCCACAGCAATGCAGGATGTTTAACCCACTGAGCAAGGCCAAGGATCAAACCTTTGTCCTCAGGGATACTAGTTGGGTTCGTTAACCACTGAGCCACAATGGGAACTTCTGCAGAAGCTTTTTAATTTGATGTAGTCCCACTTGTATATTTTTGGTTTTGTTGTTTATATTTTTGGTGTCCCATTCATGAAATCATAGCCAAGACCAGTGTCAAGAAGTTTTTATTACCTGTCTTTTTTCCCAAGATTTGATGCTTTAAGGTTTTATATTTAATTCTTGAGTTAATTTTTGTGAGTAGTGTGCAGTTCTAGTCTTTTGCATGTGAATATGCAATTTTCCTAGCATCATGTATTGAAGAGACTGTTTTTTCCTTATTAAGTATTCTTGGCTCCCATTGATTGAGTTTCAGTCCAGCAATTTACTGTTGCCTTTTATTTATCTCATTTGCTCTTTCCCTTTCTTTTTCTTTATTTACCTTCTTTTCAGTTATTTGTCATTCCATTTTTTTCTCTTCTAATACCATATTAGCCACATTTCTGTTTGTCTGACTTTAGTGATTAAAGGAATTGGTTCCCAAACTGCAGTCCTTGAACCAGCATTACCTGGGAACTGGTTAGAAAATTCTCATAGTTTATCTAAGATCTGATGAATTAGAGGCTCTGGGAATGGGGTCTTGCAATCTGTGGTCTATGAAGTCCCTTAGGTGATTCTGATGAAGCTGAAATTGGAGAAGCATTGCTCTAGGTTTACAGTGTATGCCATTAGCTTATCACAGTATACTTTAAATAATATTATACTAACTACCTCATGTACATTCATTCCCTCTGCTTCTCTTTGGCTCTTGTTCTTATTCATCTTTCTCCTTCCCCAAGTTCACTTGGTTTCCTCTCACACAGGAGACAATTAGTACTCAGCCAGAGACTTGGGGATGCTCTTCCGCAGAGCTCCGGAGCTTCTTTCTTTTGATATCTCCTCCTTTACATCTCCTGCTCTACAAGTTCTAGCTGCTTTGGCCTTCATGAACTCCATCCTCTTTAACTCAGTATGACCACCAGTCTTTGCGAATATCTCTCTATTCTGTGTTGCAGCCTATACATTGCCTTCAGGCAACAAGCGGAGATAGTTGCTGGACTCATCCTGTTTTTTCTTTTTTTCTTAGGGATCGCAGTTCTGCACTGCCTGTTGTCTAGCATCCGGAAATAGTTTTTTCACATATTATTTGTTTTCTCCTATTTTTTTTAATGCAAGAGGGTAAAATCAGTCTCTATACTCCATCATGGCTGCAGATAGTTTCTTTTGGGGGTCTTTGTTTCATTTTTCAAGATGAAAAGTTTCAATAAAACTTTTTTCAATATTTATTAAAATTTTGGTCCTCATTTAAATGGAGTCACTGTCTTCTTTTTCAGCACCAGTTATTCTCAGATAATGAGACATACAGTTTGTGCAAGACATGATAAGAATTATTAATCATTTTGATATCCTAGGAAATGCAATGCAAATCAACCTACTTTGGAGGAAATCAATGTGAAATGCTAGTCATTTCCTGGGAATTATTTATTCTGTTTGTTAGGGACATGTATAATGTATCTACTAAAATTTTATGCCATTGAATAATAAATCCTGCTTGACGTATGTTACAATTATTGCAGCACATAAATAAAAAAGAAAGTGTATCCAGATTCATATGCTTTTTGTTTCAGTATGGATATAAATTAGTCACTTAAAAATATCCCTTCAAACTGGTAATAGCTTTCCTTTCTTTTCTCTTATTCACCATGGCCATGAACATCCATGAGATCTTTAGGGGGGAAAAATGTCTGTAAAGCATCTAGTATGGAAAAGAATTAATATGGTCCAGGGTGGATGGACATCCATTCATATGTCAGGTGTGGAGCAATTGACATCTGTCAGTAGCTATTCTTGACTTGGTTTCTGCCCCCACCAATGACATGCAGACTGCTCACTCTGTCTGATAATATGTGCGTATATCTTTGAATTATCTTGATATTCTTTGAATTATCTTGATTTCTGGTATGAAAAGCAGGAGGCAAATAAACTATCTTCCTGGTGGCCATTTACATTTGGAAATGATTGGAAAATTATTTTCAACATGCAGAGCAGCAAGAAATTAATACAGCTCAGTGGGCAAGAACCCAACTAGTATCCTTGAGGATGCAGGTTTGATCCCTGGCCCTGCCCAGTGGGTTAAGGATCCGGTGTTGCTGTGGGCTGTGATGTAGGTCACAGATGTGGCTTGGATCTGGCATTGTGGTGGCTGTGGCATAGGCTGGCAACTGCAGCTCCGATACAACCCCTAGCCTGGGATATGCCGCAGGTGGGGCTGTAAAATGACAAAAAAAAAAAAAAAAAAAAGAAAGAAAGAAAGAAAGAAATTAACTTTGTTAATACCTTAAACATGCCCTTAAAGCGTACTTCGTGTCATGTTCTGCCTAATTTTCCACCTGACTTTCCATTTTCTCCCTTTCTCTTTCCAGGAAAACAGTTGGCGTTTTTTGCTGTGGACCAAATTCAATTTCTAAGACGCTTCATAAGCTAAGTAACCAAAACAATTCATATGGGACAAGATTTGAATACAATAAAGAATCTTTCAGCTGAAAACCTTTGAGATGAAGCAGGACTCTAAGGAAGGAATGAGTGCAATTTTTAAGCCTTTTTGAAATGCAGCTGAATCAAACAGCTGTGTCATGCCAAAGAATAGCAAGGCTTTCTTATTTATGATTATTTAAAATGGAAATGCAGAGAATGTGGCAAGATGACACATCACATTTTGTGTTTGATCTGGAAACCAAAGAGGCCCTGAAGAATAGTTGATGTGATTATTCACTTTTCACTGCTCAAATTAAAAGAAAACTATTAGATGCACACTGTTGATTTTTACGGCAGATTCAAGAACCCCTAGAGAGGAGCTGCACTTGCTCACTGTGAGGCTGATAGCCTTGGTCCTCTTTAAATTGTTTTTGGTTGAACAAATGCAAGATTGAACAAAATTAAAAATTCATTGAAACGCAGATTACATTTTCTACGTGAGTATAAACAGAGAAACTTTGATTTAGAAAAGCTCCAGGCAAATATATTAGATGTTTGAAAATACAGCACAGGACTCTGTATTGATACGGGTACTTTGTGTCAATATCTCATCTTGCTCACTACTGATGCTAATACCCCTCTACTGGGTATCTATCGCTTTTATGCACCATGAACCTTGTGCAGATGTTGATACATCTATTTTTTATATATTTCTTTCTTCTTTATTCCTGTGTCGTGGGAAATCTGCCCTCCCTTGGCATGTGTTAGACACAGTGATTCAATCAGTCCTCATCCCGAATGTATTTAATCAATTACTCTTGCTTTGTAATGAGGAAAATATCATTATCCTAAATTATAAAGGGACATATAGACTAGTTGCTTTTTTCCTTTTTCAGCATTTTGGCCTCTATTATTTTTATTTACAATTTTTTTCCCCAGTGCAGTTTAGCTTAGTGGTTGGCCTCTTAAGGTGCTTTTAGTTTGCACTTGGAAGACCCAACGGTGTTGTGTCTGTCAGTGGTCACTGACATATAAGTTCTCTCGCTTTTTGTCACACATGGGGTTATGCTGGAGGCATTGAAAACGGAGTCACATCTCTCTAGAGGAAACCTGTATTTTACTTTTTACACAAGAGGAAATACTTTATTGGTCATTGAAATTTATTTAAGTGTAGAATCAAGATTATTATTGTTGCACTGTCTTGTTATTCTGGATAAAGAATTGCTGAGTTTCAGGTCCCTGTTGGGACTGTGTGATCCTATTGGTTTTCACTCCGGGGCCATTATATTCTCAGCTCAGAGGAAAAATCCACTTCACTACCTTTTAAGAATTAAGGCATTTTCTTTTTACAATGTAGTGATTTTCTTTTGTGGACATCTATCAACTATCCAATATAGCACATTGCTGGGATCAGCAGCATAGCTTGTCTTGCCTTTGTTAAAATTGTGCATGATATAACATAACATGATAGATGCACCTGTCATTTTTTGCTCTGATTCACCAATAGCAATGGAGCATGTTAAACCATCTAACATTAAACGCCCATAAACATATTACTTACAGCTATTTCTTCCTTGCCCTGGAACTCTTTCTTCTTCTGTGGAAGGAAAGTGAGTCAGAAAAAGATACGGGAAATGTGCAATGTTCCTGCAGATTTAGCTCTGAAAGCATATTTAATAACCAGTACATCTTGGCAACCCTTTCTAAAATAAAACAATTTTTATAAAAAACACATAACAGAAAGAACTTAAAAAGGAACGAGTTAGTACAGGCTCGACATGCAATTTACTGACTCTTTACTAATTATAATTTATTATGTGATTATACTAATACACCTGATTTCAGTAAAACTGGTGGAAGATTTTTCCAGAAGATTGATCTTTCCAAGTAGCTTGGCTATGCTAGATGAGCCTCTTTGCTTATTTTAAATTCCAACTGATGTTCAAACATTCAGTGTTAACATAGGCAATTCTTGCTTCAGTAGGTAGGCATGAAACGCAGACTTCATCATACGTGTGTAAGAGAGCTTTTTGTTTCGTTTGGAGGGATTCTTTCTCCCGGGCTAATTCTTGTCAGTCAGACAGTAATTGTAATGGCAATAAATGTTAAAATTGAAATGGTAGCCTTGAAATCGCTATAAACTTACTTTACATTTGCAACAAATAAAGCAGGCAGAGTTTCTTCATAAGATGACCCGAGTTTAAGAAACTTATGTAACCTATTCAAGTGTGCACCAGCATGAGCAGACGTGGGGATTGGGGTTCTGGACTGTCAGTGTTGCTGGCTAGTGGCGTGACTATGGCAAATTGCTTCTCTCTCTGGGATTAAGATTTCTCATTTGGACTAGATCAGTAGTTATTAGTTCTTTTTAAATAATGTATCTTTGTGAGAACCTGACCAAAAATTAATATTATGACACATCTATAAAATATTACACACAGTTTTGGGGAACCCACAATCTCCAAAAGCAAAGACCCTTTTTTAAGAGCCTCTGAACAAAATCAACATCGCGATAGATTTTTTAAACCTGTGATTTTTCTCTGATTTTTTGGAAGAAACTCACTTTTAATAGTAGGTTTATACTAAAAAATGAACTATGTGGACAAAGGAAAGGAAATTCTGTTTATATGTTCCCAAACAGAGAACCCAATAGACTCTTCCATTCAGTTTTTTGTTCATTGGTTTGTTTTTTGGCCGCCCCAGCAGCCTATGGAACAGTACAGCAGGTAATGGATTTAAACTATAAGGCATTGTCAGAGAGGCTTGCTGGAAGCAAATAGGCCAGGGTTGTCTTCAATAAATAATGTTGGTACTAAAGAATGTTCATTATATTTAAGAGAAAAAAACTTTAAGAAAAAAGTTTTTTTTTTTTCTTTCCCCAATAAGGATGGTTAACTCAGCTGAACAGTGATTTTTCTAAACAAACAATGACACCCATTTGAAACTTCTGCTCATGATCAATAAATCCCTTTCCCTGTTCCTATCCAGTTACAGAAACATAAAATGCTGAAGTTTGGAGTCCTCTTATTTTACAGTTGAGGAATCTGAGGCCCAAAGGGAGATAGAAACTTCAAGTCATCCACTGAGGTTGTCACGATGTGGAAACTGGAGTCCAGCTTTTCTGATCTCTGCTATGAAAGTCACTTCCCCCCTCTCCCCGTGACATATACATCTAATAAGTCACATCTCTTAGTCTGAAATTCCCTTATAAACTTTCTTTAGTGCTAGGTGGAAAATAACACGGGAATGTTAATTCCAGATTCAGATACAGAAAACCACAGTCTTGGAGTCCCTGTCTTGGATACTAGTGGGGAAATGCACCCCACTAGTATCCATGAGAATGTGGGTTTTGATCCCTGGCTCCACTCAGTGGGTTGAAGATCCGGTATTGCCCCAGCTTCCACATAGTTCACAGGCAAGGCTTGGATCTGGCATTGCTATAGCTGTGATGTAGGCTGGCATCTACAGCTCCGATTCGACCCCTAGCCTGGGAACTTCCGTATGCTGCACTTGAGGCCCTAAAAAGGGAAAAAAGAAAAAAAAATCATCATCTTTTTTCCTGTATATTTTCTGATTCTAAATTTGTTAGTCCGTTTTGCTTATGAGAACCTATCTCCAGATAGCAGTTTTAAAATCTGACAATTGTGGTAGAGAGATTATGTCTTCTAGGAAGTTTTTAAGGAAATATACATAATACTAGAGTTTCTGGGAAATGTTAATGTTGTAATTTTAAATTTAAATTCATAGAAATCCTAACCTCACCGGCTTTCTAACCACCCAGGGAAATGTTGATATTAAAACAAACGACCCTTCTTCTCTACTGCGTGCCCCTAACATGCTTCTTGTTCCGGAGAAGAGAGTCAGCTTTTTTGTAAACTCATGAGACAGGAAATAAATGAAATCAAGCATAATGAGACCAGCATTTACTTCAACTCCCACAGAACCATGAGACCACGCCGTTTCCTTCTGTCTAAATCTCCCCTCCATTACCTCAACGTCTTTATTTCATTCTGTAGTATTCTCAAAGGACAGAGTTGCAAAAGCTGGCTAGAGGAGGTTTTCCAAAGAAAGAAGCAGATTTCCACTACGTGACAAAGAAGGGTCCATTAAGGCAGAAGAGAAAAAAGACCATGCGAATCACTTGAGGTCAGCAAGAGAGTTAAGCAATGTTGTTTTGGAACAGACATCAGTAATTTTTTTTGAAGCGAGTATACAGAATTTTAGTTTCTCCCATACAAACGTTTGATGTTCATAGATTCTAAAAAATAGATTTTTTAATTTTATTATAACACTGTAGCACTGTCCCTGGTCATCTAAACGCAGTGTTAAAGCTACAGTGTAAGAACTGGTAAGGGCAAGACGTGCTTCATGGGAGCAAAACCAGGAAGGAAAAAAGGGGAGTCAAAGAAAGAAACATTACTGAACAGATCAGGACACGTCAAGGCATTTTTTTTATAGCGGAGATGAAAATCCGCGGCAATACTAGCTAGTCCTCTGCGTGGGGCAAATGTGAAGAATGTAGTGTTTGTTTTTAGGAATCCTTTCACACTTTCACTGCTGCTAGAATGTTAGCAGAAGCTTTACTTTTGATCAGAATTCTGTCTGGCTTCTGTAAGAATTAGAGCTTTGATGAGCTGCTGCTTGACCTAGAGACAATCCCAACATTTAGATGAGAACCAGAACCACGGAAATGTTCCAGTATATGTGGCCATAAAGAGGGGGAGGCCGCCATGCATTGCTTCAACCGCAGATGCTGAATGTTGACGTTCCCTCATTGCAAGGTCATATTTCTCAGATCTTTTATCCTTCCTCCCAGGGAAGGAAACCTTCCTAACTACACAGATACTGAGGGAGAGAATCTCTCTGGTGTATCACAACAGCTTCTCTGTTCACCTGTATCAGCGCATGCATCTGAACCTAGTTATCATTTTTAGGATGATCATATAATTCATTTTAGTGGTGAGGGATATCCACAAGGCCTGCTTTAAAAAAAAAAAAAAGAAAGAAAGAAAGAAAGAAAAGAAAAACTGGCAGCCAATCCGTTGGCTAGGGAGAAAGCAGTTAAATCTTCTTCCAGAACCTCCGCTCCAGCTGAGCCTTAAGGAATGTAAAATACCTCACCACACACGTGTGGGAACGTGACCCGCGTTGCATTCCATGCTCAGCATTAGATGTGCTGCACAGTTGATTCTTCAGACTCCCAGGGACTATCCAGGTCAGGAGAATACCAGCTCTGGATCAGCTGGGCACCTTTAATCACATTCTGGATACCCAGTAGGAGCAATTACATCCTTATTTGAAGGTGGTGATTATCTGCTTACCAAATGATTTTAGCAGGAAACTGTTTTCTTCTCTTTTCACTAAAATGTCATTTAAACTCAGAGTTGGGAAAAGTAGGTGTCACTTTAAAAAGTGAGAATAATTGGTGGCACTTCTGTTCTTCCTCGAGTGTGCTGATTTCATCATTTTATTCAGGCACCTCCAGGGTGTGGGGCGAACAGGATGCTGGGTTAGAAGTCAGGAGACTTGTAGCCTTTATCCCTGAAAAGTATCAGGCTCTGTGTATAAAAATAGGAATAATATCTACCTCCGCTAAACCTACAGGGATGCAGTGGGTAAGAACGTGGGGGAGAGGAGGAAAGGATGGTGAAGAAAAATATATCTCTTGGGCAAATCTTCCTTAATAGACTTTTTGATGGCACAGTCAAAATAAAACACTAAGAAAGTATAAACACAGGCTCTTGTGAGTTACAGTCCCTTGTAACTGAAAGAATCAGTATTTGTATTTTCTGGGCAAGTAAAAAAGTACCCTCAAGCAACTCAGCACCCAATCTCTCTTTGTTCTTCTGAGATTCCTGTAAGTAAAGTTACCTGTTTGTCCAGTATCAGTGCCTTCAGAGTTCCTCTGAACTATTTTTTTGGTCAGCCCCAATGTGGCGAGAGATGGCTATATTGATCTATGCCATCTGAGCTAGGAATTGCTAGAGAGCGATAGAAGTTACCTACTTAGTTATGATGTGATGGAAAAAAAAACCAAAACAAAACAGCAGGTGTTCTTGAGACATCCTACTGAATTAAAACCAAGGCCTTTATCTTTGAACTAGAAGTAATTCTAAAATAGAAAAAAAGCACTGCATTTTATTTCCTAGATGGAAATAAAATAAATTTATCTTTTTCTTATTCTTAACAAAGATGCTTCATATTATATATTTTCCTCAAAGCCTACCTTATTTTGTAGATATTTATATTTCAATTATGTATGTGTAAGGGTGAGAGATTATGTTTATGAAGGACGGAAGGAAAAATTGCCTATATGAAATGACATTCTGCAGTTGTGTATAATGATACTTTCCAACTTTCACAGGAAGCATTCAGTGGCGGCAGATTCACAGCTGGAGGAAACATAGTCCAATAATCATGATGTGAGACACTCAGTATTTTAGGGGTGGCATTAGATTCTCTTCAGGCTAAGCGCAGGTGTTGGTTTACACAGGATGGAGAAGAAGCACTAACTCAGATTCAATACTTGTGAAGAACTGGAGAAAAAACATTTATTTTTAATGCAATTGTATTATCATAAAGCTATAGTATTTTGTAGAAAACCTTTATTGTTTTGCTAAATGACAAATATACTTAAAATTCCTTTCATTGCCAATTAATCGTTCACCTTTGGCAGTAATAATCAAGAATTTTTTTCCAGGATTTGGGGAATGGGTTAAGGTTGTTTTCATCCTATGAAAAGACCAAATGATCACATCCGTCTTCCTTGTGAAGATATTAAACAAGTAATATTTAAGACATGTTCCTTTGAAAGATTTTGAACCTGATGCAATGCCAGGCTGCTCAACACTCTGATAACTTTTAGTTCAGCGGGATATATAATTAGGAATTACGGAATTCTGATCACTAAAGTTACTATGCTGGGTTTGGGATTTGGATGTGATTTTTGGTTTCATTGTGCTTTGGTATGATTATTCTCAAATCTCCTAACTGTGCTCATTAACACATTGAAATATTTATACAGTTTTTCACATGGAAAACTATTCATCATTTTCTTCACAAAATTTAATAAAATGTAACATGTTCATTATAAATTCTAAATGTTGAGTGTTTCTACTTGATCATTTAGGGTTTCTGTTTTAGCTAAACATTGACTGTACTGTAAATATTTATACCTATATAAAAACACCTGCTTAAAGGATAGTTTTTTTATTCATTATATCAACATCTCCCTTTTTTAAAGTTTGAAGAATTTCAAAATGAAGAATAATAAGAGAGTATCTCATAGATGTGTCTGACATTTACATAGGTGGAATATGAGCAGTTTGCATAAGCTCTGTCTTAGACACCTGTGTTCCAGTCCCATCTGAAAACTAGCTGTGTGATTTCTCCACCAGAAAAATGCAGACCAGAATTCTCTCTGAGATTCATTCTATTCTGTTTCTGTGTTGGCTGTGAACCTATAATTTTAGAGTGGGCAGACGAATAAAAATGCTCCCATATACACAATTATGGTCAGTTTTAGGTCCCAAGATACACCTAGTCAGGCATACAAAATTGGGACGACTTCTTGCACCAGAAGAATGGGAAGATATTTGCTTCAGAGTAAATGACATTATGCTTCACATCTCTAAATATATGCTCTTTACATTGAATTATTATTCATTGTTTTCTTTCAACTAAAAGCCATTCATAGGTCAAATCAGATGCCACAATGCTCTCATGTATGGAGCTATTAGGAGTGGTAATTTGTATATAGGGTTTATGCAGGTTACTTCCCTATGTGGTACTGCACTTTTTTCAATCAATTCCTACCACATTATAATCCTTCAAGTGATTTGTTTTCAGTGAATCTGCTTTCCTGAGATGGTGTCTTGCCTCCTGTATTTTGCCAAGCTGTCATGCGTTCTGTAATGGGCATTCCAATAGGTCAAGTTCAAATGCATTTAAAAAGCAAGATTAGCAGTTATGTGCTTACATTCCCCATGTGCATTATTTGCTTTGTGTCTCATTGGGGTCATGAGTGCATGTTTTAATAGCATTAGTGTTGTAAAATTACTAGGCAGCAGCAGCCAGTGTGGGAAAAGTACAAAGGGTAATTGGGAAAAAATGTTTTTTGGGTGTGTGTGTGTGTGTGTGTGTGTGTGCGCAAATCAAGGAGACTTTGATGCAAACCTCAATTCTGAAGATTAAAAGTTCCTCTCAAATGCCTTCCCTTATTCATATTGATTACCTTGCTGTCAGGAATGTGTTTGCTAGAGCTTAAAAATATGAAAATGTGGGACAATAAAAGTTTCTCATCAGACTTTTTATTAGGCAGTAAAATATATAAGACATCTTAAGTGACTTGTGTTGCAGAGGTCCTCTTTGCAGCCCCGATAAATATGTCATCATCTGGGAGAAATAACCAGGCATCCAAACATGTTTTGCATTTCAAATGCAGACCTTAAGATATTGTGTTAAAAATTCTTTTTGACTTAGAGTGACGGTTAATTGTGAGATTTCCAAGTCACCTTATAGGCACATTGACAAGGTGATTGAATTTCAGTTTTGTTCTGACAAAAGACTTTGGTGGGAGGTTTTGATTAGTCAACAAATTGAGACTTCAAGTTTTGAGAAGAGCTGTCTGTCTACTAGTCTTTTCCTTCATGTGGTGGTGAGGAGTTAATTATTTAAATCTCTAACTGGATACTTGGGGAAACAAGTACATTCTGGTCTCCCAAAGCCGACAGAAATAATATGTCTAGGAATATGTTACAACTCTGTAGGCTTTGTTAAGCTTTGCCTTTGGAGTTGTTACCTGTACCCTTTAGACACTGATCTGTTAGTAAGAAGAAGGGTGTCCTAAATTAGATCAGCTGGCAGACGAGCCCTGGGAATCACAGCCGTACTCTGCAGTTGTCCTGTGACTATAATTTCTTTTTCAGTGATCAGGATAGACTCCTTTCCTCATCTGTTTCCTCGAGCCCAGCTTATTTTTTTCCCCAGAATTCATTCCTTTTTTTTCCAGGATTACATGAAGCTTTATTAAAATGCTTTTAAAAAAAAAAAAACTATTACAGTATAGTGGATTTACAATGTTCCTTCAGTTTCCAATGTATAGCAAAGTGACCCAGCCACCTACTGGGTCACTTTGCTATACTACAGTATACACACTGGTTTTTGGTTTTTTGTTTTTTCCATCAGGTTCTTACCCAAGAGACTGGATATAGTTCCTTGTGCTGTACCGCAGGACCCCATCGCCCATCTGTTCCAGATGTAACGGTCTGCATCCACCCATCCCAAACTCCCCGTCAGTCCCCATGTCTCCCCACTGCCGCCCTGGCAAACACAAGTCTGTCTTCTGTGTCCACAAATCCAGCTTTAACCTGAAACTTTATCAGGAATCCTATGTATATATTTTCCCTATTGGTTCCTTGGCTCAGTTATAGACCTTAGAACCTTGAGGTCCTAGTCTATACTTGGTACAGCCTATTTGTGTGAGTCTTTAGAGGAACCCAGGTTTTGCTTCTGTTTCCCGTTCAGCCTCTGAATTAACCTGTTGTTCTTGGTTCTGGGTTTTCCTTTGCCTCAAGGCTTAGGGGAATCATTCATGTGCTGGCCTTCCCCAGCCACAGCCCCTCTGTGCCCATGGTTGCTATCACTGCCCATCACATACCAGCGTACTACAGAAAGGTGTCTTTATGGCAGGCTTTGTGGTAGAGTTTATTTACATAGGAAGTGATGCTGCAGGTACAATTGAGTCTTGTTTCTTCCTGGTACTTTTGTTCTATAAAGATCACACGCACACACAGAATTAATGAATATTGAATAGTTGCTCCCAATTAAGGTCTTGGGAGCCTCTGATTACAATATATTTATCAACCAATCAATACAAGACCTTGTCTATGTGTGACTCTATTTAAAGACACCTTATTTAATATATAGGGTCAACTCATTAATGGTGAATTCATGGCCAACAGCCCTATAACTCATGCTGAATGAAGCTTGTGATGTATTCTCCAAAAGGCACATCACAGCCATCTCGCACTTAGGGACACTAGATGGGACTTCATGTCACTTGGGGGCATTTAAACAGTGAAATCACCAACAGAAAGCACAAGCATGCAAAAAGCGTGGCCCTACCTAGACCATGAAAAGGATAATTGATTATGGTGGTGAAATCAGGATTAGCAGACACAAACTACTATATACAAAATAGATAAACAACAATGTCCCATTGTATAACAAAGGAAACTATATTCAATATCCTGTAATAAACTATAATGGAAAAGAATATGAAAAATAATATGTGACTTTATGTATATAACACTGAAAGTAACACAACACTGTAAATCCACTATACTTCAGTTTACAAAAAAGAAGGCAGAGTGATGTCTGGTTTGACATTAGCTGGGTTCATAAGCCTCAAGTAACCCCAATTTTTTGTCACTCTGTGTCTGCAAATGACTGTGAAAGTACAGTGAGTATGAATTGGAGGTTATCAAAAATTCAGCTTGTAGATGATTCGGGGGGAATCTATGAGTAGAGAGGCTCTACTGTATCCATTTTTTCCTGGTTCTGATGACTGGGAAGGAAGATCTGTGCTTTTCAATAGTTTTAGTCTTTATTCTTCCATTACTGGTTTTGAACTCACTTGAAGGAGCATTTCTGTAGGGGAGAGAGATGCTTCTCCTTCTTGGTCTGCTTCTCTTCTCATCCTTTTCCTTCCACTTCGAGAATAGATAATATTTGATTGGGTAGACTGTGAAATTCTTATTGGCTCACATTTATTATTAGTAGATATGGTTATTTGGTGTAAAATATTTGTGCTCACTTACGGTCAGAAAAAAGTTAACCTACCAGGTCTGAGATTGCTGCTTTTCTTAGGAAGGCCTTCTTGTAGGATTGATCGTTAGTTGGCATCTGGGAACTCAGATGCCCATGAGCATTTCACCACCCTACCTGCTAGGAATGACTCAGGGTAACTAAATGTGCAAACAATAAGTTTTATACTGAGCACCTGCTTTCCTTCTGAGAGTCTGGAATTTTGATGAGTGCTAGGCAGAGGCAGCCTATGTGATCAACCTCCACGAAAACCATGGACACTGGGTCTCTAATGAGCTTCCCTGGTTCATAACATTTCACAAAGTTTGTCACAACTTACTGCTAGAATAAGTCTCTGTGTCTTATATGGCTTTTCTGGAAGAAGACACTTGGAAGCTTGTGCCTGGTCTCTGGATTTCACCCCACACACCTTTTCCCTTTGTGGATTTTGCTTTGTATCCTCTCGCTGTAATAAATCTTAGCTGTGAATACAATTATATGCTGAGTCCTCTGGGTCCTCCAGAAGAACCAGCAAACCTACGTCATACTGAGCACCCCTGACACAACTTGCATGACTTCTAGTACCTCTGTATCCACAGATTTTGCCTCTGAGGATCCAGCTAACCAGATCACTTCAATTCAAGGTTGGCTGAAACTGTGGATGTGAATTCTGCAGACTTGGAGGGCCCACTGCATTTGTTGTGCTGTCCTTGTACATAAGGGACTTGAGCATCTGCAGATTTTGGTATGGATGAGGTTGCTTGAAACCAATCCTCAGTGAATACTGAGGGACCACTGTACCTTTTTCTCTCGCTGTTCATCCAGATGCCCGGGAGGGAAATGGGTGCAGGACTTTATGCCATACTCTCCGATCTCCCTTCCACTTCTTCTACTCCATGCATGCGGCTGATTCCTTCAAGTACCTTGCTGTCTTCTTTGTTGTGTCATTTTTCTCTCTTTGCTTTCTTTTTCCATCTGACAGGCCAAGGTCAGTAAGTGCCCCAGATTTGCTAACCGTTGAAGGCTCCATTTGAGACTATTTTTTAAGCCTCATGCACCAACCTAGCTTTACCAGAGAATCCCAGATTGGGGTTAGACACTGGTCTAGTTACTAATACAACTTTCTTTTCTCTTTGAGAATTGCGTATTGTATATACCTCTTATACAATACCTGACACCCCAAAATAAGGAGTACCTGACACAAAACAGGCAGGGCAGGATTCAAACCTTCTTTGATGCCCCTTTTAAAGGATCATTAAAACACTACCCCAAACCCTAATGCTCCTCATTCGTTTTTCTCTTTTTGCTACCCTTGTTCAGCGTACGTATTCCAGTCTTTTCCTTGAGTGGATTGTGGTGAATCTGGTTCACTTTGGTAGATGGAGCTGTTCTCTAAGACATTCCTTTTTCTCTTTCCTGCATTTGCCAGCCCATCACTTTTCATCAAATCGCATAATTACAACCATAACCTACAGAACAGGTTATATTCCCCAGAAAAACAAACTTTACTTCATCAGTCATTCTTTAGAACACTTCTGAAAACCACCACTTACCAGTTTTCCGACGAGTATTTGCTTTATTTCAATACAGAAAGTCACTCTACCTGAGATGCAGTTTTAGATTCAGTATGTGACATAGTGATGCTGATGTGACTGCTTATCAGTTTTTAGTGTTACACTTTATCAAGGAGCCTTTAGATTTCTGTAAAGATGAAGACTGATGATTTGTTTCAGCAGACTTCATAAACTGGCATCTTTCTCAACCTGCAGAATTCCAGCATTGGCCATATAATGCAATAGTTTGAATTTCTTTTGAGACAAAACCCCTGAATTTTAGAGAGGCACTGGTTAAAAGTTAAAATCTTGTCATCACTAACGTGAAGTTATGTTGGGCATTTTTTTTTTTTAAATTTATCAGCTTTACTCTTCTGGTAAAATGAGGGTTAATACATGTGAAGTACTTAGGGGCATAGTGTAAGTACTCATTGCTATTAATGATACTGATAATTTTATTATTTTTTTAAATTTTTTAATTTTTTTGGACTTTTTGCCTTTTCTAGGACCGCTCCCGTGGCATATGAAGGTTCCCAGGCTAGGGGTCCAGTCAGAGCAATTGCTGCCGGCCTACACCACAGCCACAGCAACATGGGATCCAAGCCACGTCTGCAACCTACACCATAGCTCACAGCAACGCTGGATCCTTATCCCACTGAGCAAGGCCAGGGACCGAACCCGCAACCTCATGGTTCCTAGTCACGACGGGAACTCCAACAATGATAATTTTAATAAATAAAGATAAGTCTGAAAGTCAGAAGCAGTATGGTCTAGCAGGTAAGTATGAATTCAAAGTCCCGGTCCTACGCTTTTACTTATTTTGTAATCTTTTTTATTATTTACCTGCGGCATCTGGAAGTTCCCAGGCTAGGGGTCGAATCAGAGCTACAACTGCCGGTCTACATCACAGCCACAGCAACGGCAGGGTCCAAACCACATCTGCGACCTACACCATAGTTCAGGGCAATGCCAGATCCCTGACCCACTGAGCAAGGCCAGGGACTGAACCCTCATCCTCACGGATTCTAGTCAGATTAGTTTCTGCTGCGCTACAAAGGGAACTCCTTGTTTTGTAATCTTTAGGCAAGTCTCTGTGCTTCCAGTGTTGTCCTCATAAAAATGAAGATAATATATCCACTTTCAGGGTATATGAGAATGAGCAATTATATAAAAATGGTGTTTAGAGTCTTATTTAGCATATATTAGAGAAAGATGTAACTATTATAAGTATTATGGAGAAATTAGGCCAGCCTAAAGGTATCATGTAGTAGATCATGGATAACTCATTACTTTTTCTGTGTTATGAACGTATGAAAATATGTTTTAAAATGTTGTTCTGAGGTGATTATATTTCCATTACAATTTCATAGTTACTTGTCTGCTGGCCTGTCACCTCCACTAATTGTTCATTTCTTCAATGTAATACACAGTTTTAGGTCTTAATCATCTTTATATTCTGGTTCTTAGCAAAACAGCTTATTCTCAATAGGTTCTAGTAACTGTTTGCTAAATTAAGTCTAATTCTAATTGTGCTATTACAGCTAAGGAGCATAACTAATAGAAATATTGGATATTGTTAGAGGTGCTTACAAGCATAGAAAGACTCTTAAAATGATTGCCCTAAAGAAAGATATATAAAGAAAAACTAGAAGGAATAGGGTGAACATTTATACAATCAAAAGATTATTTTTGGTACTTGTATAGTAACTGTTTGACTAGCTAGGGAAAAGGTATATATTCAAAACTTGAATATTCATTTTGATTATTTCTCTCTGTTAGTTATACCACCAAGTCCTCTTATTGTTTCCTTTTTAGAATCTCTTGCATCAGTCCTTTCTTCGTCCCAGATCCACCATTCCTAGTTGTAGATACAACCTCCACACCAGCTCATTGATTCACTGGCCAAAGTACAGAATAGCATTAAATTTGAGACTGCTTACATTACATAATAGAAATGACTTTTTCATGTGTATTTGAAAACATTGCTATTAAATAAAATCAAAATCTCTATCTCCTGGCCTTCTTTTCTACTTAATACCAGTGACTATACTCAAAATTCTTTTAGGCAGCAACTGAGGATGCATCACAGTGAAAAATTTCACAGAAGGTTCACTCCCTGCCCCCTGATCTCTAGTCACTTGAGGGGCAGGAGAATATTGTTTCTTTTTGCCTTGCTAGAAAACATCTCTTCTATCAAAGAAAACCAATTCAGTATTTTCAAAGACATGCTTTTCTATCTTGCTTTCAAGCCTTGATCCAAGACATATTAGTCATATGAATAACCAGAAAGATTAGCTTAAATGTATTTCCTTCCTTGAACTTTTCTTGATACTACCAAATGCAAACACATACACAGTGTACAATATCACACATGTGGCAATAAGCTATACCAACATGATATGTTAGAAAGTGCATGAACCTGGAGTCAGATGTAGGTTTGGATCCCAACTTTGCACTGGAATTACAATTTGAGCATGCTACTTAGCGTCTTGGCATTCTAGTTTCCTTATTTTTTAAATTTTTATTTATTTATTTATTTGTTTGTTTGTTTATTTTAGGGCAGCACATGTGGCATATGGAAGTTCCCAGGTTAGGGGTCAAATTGGAGCTGTAGCTGCTGGCCTATGCCACAGCCACAGCAACGCCAGATCCAAGCCATGTCTGCAACCTACACCACAGCTCATGGCAGTGCCAGTTCCTTAACCCACCGAGTGAGGCCAGGGATCAAACCCACATCCTCACTGATACTAGTCGGGTTCATTACCGCTGAGCCACAATAGGAACTCCAAGTTTCCTTATCTTTCAAGGAAAGTGAGAATAACACTAAACTCACAGAATTTCAGTGACAGTAGAATGAGATCAAATGCACTAAACACTCAGATTCTGACATGGCACATGACAAAAATTCTCCCTAAATACTAAGCCTATAACATCTTTCAACTTTTATAATTCTTCTCCATTGACCATAAGCCAAAGCTGCTATATTTTTAGTTTGTGCGTGTAGGTACTTCTTACTTTTCTTCCTGGACTCTAAGCATCTCACGGGCAAAACTTCTGTCTATTCACTTCTGTATCCTCACAAATCCAAGCCTGGATATGCCTAATTCAGCTCATGCTTTCACCCATTGCTTTCTACCAGGAGTTGTTCTGAGCTAGACTGTTTTTACAAATCATTCCACTGTTGTTTATCACGAATGGTCTTTTCATCATGATTTATCAAGCTATGGAATATCTAGTGGGAATGTTCACCAGAACACTGTCTTCTAGAGCTGCTAGCAGATTTATCATGTCGTTATGCTTTCAACTTCTGCTGAGGGTTTTTTCCTACAAGTATTTCTCTCTTCTCAGGGTCACTATCTTCACCAGCTTTAGCTCTCCATCTTCCCTTATTAGGTTTCCCGAGTTTAACCCAAGCTTGACTTTTTCCAGAACTATCAGCAGCCCTTATTTTTTAGAAGTCCTTAATATGCTGAGGTGGAGCTGATCTTACTATTTTCTAAGAGTAAAGTGCATTTATTCTATTTTTATTTTTCTTTATTTGTGAGTTTCACTTTCATTCTACCATTTACTATTCATCACATGCCTACAAGGGTCAGAAATATAATGTCTGAAAACCAATACAGGCCTTGTCTTCATGGAGCGTATAGTTACAGAAAATACTTGAAACTATATGTACACAAATAGTATATAATGAAAGGTATAGTAAATTGTATGAAAAAATATGTAATGAGAGGTTATGAAAGAAAAATATGAGTTGTATTAGGAAGGCTGTTTTGAGAAAGCAGCATTTAAGAGGGAGTGGGATGGACTGGGAGTTTGGGGCTAGTTGATACAAACTATTGCACTTAGAGTGGACAAGCAATGAGGTCCTACTGTACAGCACAGGGAACCATATCCAGACTCTCGGGTTAGACCATAATGGAAGATAATATAAGAAAGGGAAGGTATCTATACGTATGACTGGATCACTTTGCTGTACAGCAGAAATTGGCACAACCATTGTAAATCAACTATAACAAAAAAAATAGATGAGATCTAAAATATGAGTAGGAATTTGGGGCAAGAGTGAGGTGAAGACAGCAGGAGGTCCAAAAATTGTAAGAAGAATCACACTTTTAATGAGCTAAAAAAATATTAAGTGGCTGGAGCACTGCAAGTAAGACGCAGAGAGGTACTTGCTTTGCAAGACTACACACACCTCTTTCAACATTCTGAAATTCTCATCATGGACATCAGACCCATAACTAGGGTCAAGTGGCAATATGATCTGCTTGCGGAACTCCCTAGAGGTCAGTTAAAAGATGGAAGGGTTTAGCTAATACCTACCAGGAAGGTCTGAGGGAATATGGATGGGTCTAGATCCTGAGGGAGTTGGTCAAGTGGGAAGAACCACAAAGGTGGATAAAGAAGAACTCATTGAAATGAGAGCATCTCCTATTATAAAGAATTTAACGTCTTTGAAAGAATCCCAGAAGATGGTGGGATCACTTTTGGATGTTTGAGAAATGTGTGGCCTAAACTAAGTAAAAGAGCGATGTCAGATCTTCCATGGTCGATGGAGAAGAAAGGATCAAAGAGCAATTCAGAATGGAAATCATAGACCTGGCTGGGAAAACCACAGGGAATTTCACTGCTTGGTATGGCTTCAGTAAACCTCTGTTTAGCAAAGTGATAACGAATTGCTGATGAGAAGGCCATCAGTACTTTTGAGAAGCTCAGTGGTGTCTGTGCTCTGTTAGTCCTGGCTAATGGTAGGAGATGTAGTTTTAGAACTGGAACCCCTGATTCTAGTGGGCATCATAGGAGACTAGCATATATGGGAAAGAGGATGGAACAGTGGGCGCATGATCATGGGATCCAACAGTTCACCACCAAGAAGCTACTTATTTGTCCATTTGATGGTAAATGAACAGGTAGAGCATCGGTGGCCTGTGAGTGGCTCAGTGTGTGGAGCGTCTAGTCTTACCACGTGTGATGGCTTTTGCTGCGTCACCTTGGCTAGGATGAACTATAGGTCCCTGAGTTGCCTTTCTGGGTATGCTTCTAGTATGGACCACAAAGAATTTTCTCTCACAAAAATAGGAAGAAGAATTTTATAACACACATACCTTTTCTCCAGTTATTACATCAAAGTGCTGCTGTGATGGGATTTTGCAGATATGATGAAAGTTTCTAAATCAGTTGATTTTAAGTTAATCAAAAGGGGCATTCTTCTTGGTGGGCCTGACAATGGGTGCAAAGGTTTTTAGGCAGAATTTTGGCCTTTCCTGAGTAAAGACACTCCCCCTGGGGAACAAGTGTCACCTCATGCTCCTGGGGTTCTAGTTTGCTTATCTTCTCTTCCTAACAGCTTGTCCCAAAGACTTCAGATTTATTTCATCAGCCTCCCATAATTGTGTATGACAACTCCTTATAATAAACATACATATATTTATAAATATATCAATTTAATTAATTAACTAATTTTACTTTTTTGCTTTTTAGGACCACAGGTGCAGCATATGGAAGTTCCAAGGATAGGGGTTGAATCGGAGCTATAGCCACCGGCCTATGCTACAGCCACAGTGATGCTGGATCCGAACTGCATCTGTGACCTACACCACAGCTCACAGAAACGCCAGATCCTTAACCCACTGAGGGAGTCCAGGGATCAAACTTGCATCCTCATGGAAACTAGTTGGGTTTGTTTCCGCTGAGCCACTATGGGAACTCCTATTTATGTATTTATGGATGTATGGATGGATGTATTTTCATCTTGGATGCACAGCTCCGTGTAGGGCTGGCTGAGGGCTGGCTCTATGGTATTATGTTTTCTCTTACTTCCACACCCTGCTTCTCTCACTCCCTTAGAGGTATTAATCCTGCAAGTACTCCCGAACATATCTCCTCTCTTTTTTCAAGACAGTTGTGCTAAGTTAATGTGCTCCATGAGAATTTGTTAAATAACATTTACTGGGTACTTATATATACTATTGGAAATGCTTTGTGTTTATTCTTCGGATGATGCTGAGGAAAATGCTATTATTAACTACATTTCAAAGATGTGAAGGAGCTCCCATTGTGGCTCAGAAGGTTAAGAACCCAACATAACCTTGTCCATGAGGATGTGGGTTCAATCTTTAGCCTCGCTTAGTGGGTTAAGGATCTGGCATTGTTGCAAGCTGTGGCATAGGTCACAAATGTGGCTCGGATCCCGTGTTGCTGTGGTTGTGGCATAGGCGTCAGTGCAGCTCCGATTTGACCCTTAGCTTGGAACTTCAATATGGGGCAGGTGCGGCCATAACGAAGAAAAATAAAATAAAATTAAAGATGTGGGAGTTACTGTTGTGGCTCAGCTGGTTAAGATTCCAACTAGTATCCATGAGGATACGGGCTCAATCCCTGGCCTTGCTCAGTGGGTTAAGGATCCAGCTTTGCTGCAAGCTGCAGTGTGGGTCGAGGATGCGGCCGGGATCTGGTATTGCTGTGGCTGTGGCTTAGGCCAGTGGCTATGGCTCCTACTCCACCCCTAGCCTGGGAACCTCCATATGCCTCGGGTATGGCCCTAAAATGACACAAAACAAACAAATAAATGGTTGTTTTTTTTTTTTTTTTTTTTTAAAAAGATGTGAAAACTAAAGAACAGAGAGGCAAAGCGAGGTAAAGTAATTCAGACAAGATCACACAGCTAGTGAGAGATGGAGCCAGGAATCAAATTCATAAAGTCTGACCTTAGATGCCACTCGTGTAAAAGGTTTTTTTGTGTCTTAAACATGCTGAATATCAGTCTGTGCCATGTTAACCCCGCAGGAAGAACAAGCCATCATTTGGCCAATTCTTGTTCATTTGGGGGTCAATACTGTAGGCAGAATAGTGCTTTTGCCGACCCTCCCTCCAATGTCTCCACCCCAACCCCGAGAACCTGTGACTATGTTACTTATGTGACAAAAGGGGCTTTTCAGATGTGATTGAAGTGAAAGATTTGAGACGGCTTCCACAAGAGTACCAGGTATGCACAAACAGTTTACACGAACGCCTAAAAGCAGGAAAATTTCCCAGCGGCAGTCAGTCAGAGACTGCGGAATAATGATCAGAGTGATACAACATATCTGGCTTTGAAGACAGAGGAAAGAGGCCTCGAGAAAAGGAATGCAAATAGCTTCTAGAAGCTGAAAAAGGCAAAGAAAGGCTTTCCTGGAGTTTCCACAAAGAACATAGCCTGACTGCTCTCTGGATTTCAGCCTTTTGGGACCCATACCAGATTTCTGTTCTACTGAATTACAGGATAACAAATTTGTGCTGTTTTAAGTTGCTGTGTTTATGGTAATTTACTGCAATAGCAATAGAAAACCTATATAGTCAGCAACAAAATTCTCTGGTATCAAGAGAGGAGAAAAATTTTCATTTTTGTATTTTCTGTTTCCCCCTTTCTCTCTATCCACATACACTTACACACTCAAACAGACACATCTCCTCTTTACAGTTCTTCTGGCAAGAGTGTTTAAAAATGATAGAGTTCCAGGAGGTCCTTCAGGCTCAACGGGTTAAGGATTCTGAGTTGTCACTGCTGTGGCTCTGGTTACAGCTGTGTTGCGATTCTGATCCCCGGCCCAGGGAACTTCCACACGCCATGGGTGCAGACAAAAAAAAAAATTACATGATTCCATAAGGAAGACTGACCAAATTCCAGGTAGTGGGTGCAGCCAAAAAAACCCCCAAAAACAAAAACACAATTCCACAAAGAAGGCTGACCAAATTCCAGGCAGGACTGCAGTACTTGCTCAAAAGGTAGTAAAAATAAATTGTTTAAACTCGACATGGACATGGGCTTGGTTTTCAGAGCCTTCCCAGCCTTCTCTGACTCTGACTCTGCTTTGATTCAGACTATTTTGATGCCTATACTTATTCTTCCAAGTGTGGATTTCTGGTTTTGCTGTTTCTAGTCCTGTGTGTTTCTGAAAGGCACTCACATGTTTCTACCTAGCCAAGAAAGACACGTTTCTGAAACTACCTTATTTGGGGACCAATTTACATGCATACTCTTCCCTGTCTTTCTAAGATGGATCCACTCTGTATTTTCTTCTAATTTTAATAAGAGAAGATGCTCATTAAGTAGATATAGTTTGAAAAAGATTTACGAAAGCAATACTTGAAGGGGCATTAAGGGTTCTCGAAGAGAATTATACCTCTTCTCCCTTCTACGTTCTTTACCTTTTCATTTTCTTCATTTCTTTTCATCTGTTTTGTTTAGATTCCACCTCTTTGCATTTTTAAACCTATGCAACCCTTTTCAAAAGCAGTGTGGCAATTCATTACAAAAGCCATGAAAGTATATGCTTTAACCCAGAGATTCTACCCTAGAAAATAATTTAAGTGAAATCAGATGCCAAATGCACCAGGGTATTCATGACTGAACTAAACAGAATTTCAAAACTAGACTAACCTAAATATTCGTAACATGGAAATGGTAAGTTATGATACGTCAACACAATTGAGTAACAATGAAATTTATAACCGTGAGTCATCTAGAAAGAATTGGATTCAAATCCTGGCTAAATTAAGATTATCTAAACTACTAAACAAACATGAAAACAGGCAAGGCACATCACCTATTTAAGCCAGAATCTCCTTATTTAAAATCATTAATAATAGTTATTCTCATATTGATAACATGAAGATTAAATGAATTAACATATAGGATGTGTATAGCACAGTTCTTGGAACATTATAACCTCTCAGTACATTTAATACCTTGGTTATTTATTTTTAAATAAGAAATTAGAAATTGCCATAATAATGATTATGAATATACAAAATTGGCAGATTAACATGAAGTTATAAGAATTTCTTACCCTGCTATTAAGAAAATTCATAAAGTAATTAGATAAACAGGGACTATAGAGAGTTTTTATAAGGCTTTCATTTAAAAGAAAATACTTAAAATATTTCTGTATTGTCATGGTCTGTGCATGTGGGTCAGAAGAAGAATTTCTGGACTTACAGTGAGGTGAAAAGAAAGAAGAGTTTATTGAGAATAGCAACACTGCTAGCCCAGCAGGAAGACTTCCTGGTGAGTAGGGAGAGCCAACTCTGGCTGCCTGGTCGTGTCTAATTTTGTAGCCCAGGGAGAGAGGAGAGGGCTTGCAATACACCTGCTTACCTGCTTATTGGTTGGGGAAAGATGGGGTCTTCTGATACACCTGTTGGTTGCTTGGGGGCATATATTGCCCCTATAGGGGTGGGGTGAGGAGCGGGCCACATGCCTTTCCTGGTAGGGGGCAGGAACGAGTAGGCCAGGTTGCTTAAGGTGGAGGAGTGGGCATTACAACGTTTGGCCAGAGGCTTTGAGTTCTATATCCTTGAGGAGGCCTTGAAATCCCACATACATTGTTTTCAACAGTTGACGGATTCGAAAGCCCTTAAGGCCTCCAGTGGTTATTGAAAGCAATTTTATATTCATTATATTGTACAAGCTGGCAAATGCTTTTGAAAATAAGCAACACGAAGTTAAAAAAAGAAAAAACTCTTTTGACTTGGCATTTTAGCAGCTTTCAGAAGACGTCTAATCAGAAGGCACGTGGACCTTTGTTCTATTGGCATGCCCTCCAAAAGAGCACAAGCTCACAATAGGTGGCCCCAATGAGGCCTTTTTTATGATGACAAAAGAAAACTGTTCCTACAAATCAAAGCCCATATAAACAAGGAAAAGGCTATTTAAAAACATTCACAATCAATGTCAGTTGTCAGCCTGCTAGAGACACTGGCTGAAATGACTTGTACCCACCACATATTTATGTCTACAGATGGAGAGTTATATATTTGACTTGTTGGAAAGGTTGGGTGCTAAAAATACTCTTTTTAAAAAAAATAAAACACAGAAAGAGGAACAAAAAAACGGCAGCTGCTTATTTCTTTCTCTGTAACAAAATGTGACTTGTAATGTAGCAATGAAAAACAGCAGAGCAGAAAACAAAGCAGTTTATAAAATCCACACTATAAAACAATGCCTCAGAATATAATGTTGATTAGAATTTAATGAAACCGCCAAGTTTCTTGAAATATCAGTCATGTAATTTTGGTACCTTATTGAGAAAAATTATGGAATCAATGTGGTGGTGGTTTTATCACAGATGTTGCTGCTACGCACACAGATAACTTGGGCCTCTCGAGAAACAAAGTGGTTTCTATATAGAAGTTCAGTGATAAAGGAGGGAATTGCCTTGTGATAAGGAAGAGAACAACTTTGTACAGATCCTTGTCAGTAACAACGAAAATTCCCTGGGTTGACTATTATTCAAGATGCTTTGTAAACGATTTAAAAAATCACCGGGATTGAAATTTTGCCTTCACAGCAAAACTAGCTCAGTAATTGTTTTGCATTCTGAGGTCAGACTAAAGGCAACTACCATCACCGTTACTGCTTTTCCAGAATCTTCCTCAGGCTTTATCCAAATTTATTTCCCACTCCTTGCTCTCTCAGTTTCACTAGTTCCAATTCCAAACTAAATTGAATCCAGTCATCAAATGCCATTGCTAATTTATTTTAAATCTTGTATTTCTGGTTATGTACCAAGTGGAGGATATAATCATTAATATTTGCCCTCTAATCCCATAAATCTTCTCTGTGTTGATAAATATACTATTCCCATCCTTTGTCTGACTTTTCTCCTCTAGACATCAGAAATTTGACAAACCAGCAAATGATGTCTGACAGCTGAAGTGAGTTAGAAGATGAATCTTGTTCTATTATTGAGTTTATTAACTATTAGTAATCTCTGAGACTTGATGACATTACTTCAGCAGGAACTGTAAGTTCTTAGTTGCTCTAGATGAAAATTAGCCAAAATCTACAGCAGAAATTGGCAGAACATTGTAAATCAACTATACTGTAATAAAGAAAAAAATAAAATTAGCCCAAATCATTTGTCCCATATGGGTCAATAGAGTGATTTTGCTTTTCTCTGAAATCCAAATTGGGACTAAACAAAGTATAATCATTTAAAATTATGCGATCTTGGAGTTTCTGTTGTGGTGCAGCAGAAATGAATCTGACTAGTATCCATGAGGACGTGGGTTTGATTCCTGATCTCGCTCAGTGGGTTAAGTATCCGGCATTGCCATGAACTATGGTGTAGGCTGCAGACATGGCTTGGATCTGGCATTGCTATGGCTATGGTGTAGGCTGGCAGCTATAGCTCTGATTAGACCCCTAGCCTGTGAACTTCCATATACCGTGGGTGTGGCCAAAAAAGCAAAAAATGAATAAATAAAATTATGTGATCTTGATTTTAGGCTTTTCTAGATAAAGGCATTTTCAAGAGCTCAAACTTCTTCATGAAAATCATTTCTAAATGCCTTCATCAATAATCTGAACACTACACTGCAGGCCTTATGGGGATTGTAGGATATTTTAGTTGAAAGGTTCCATAGAGGTCAGTGGGTCTCCTTGAAGATATCAACTGAGAGATGTAGAGATTTAGGTGCCAGTCTCAGGCAGGTTTCTGGAAGCTTGGATTGGACAAGTCTGTCTTAAAAGTTTGGCCATTTTGAAAGAGTGAAAATACAGTATTTACAGATAAGGCTGGAAATATAAGGTAAGTAGTCAAACTGAGGTACATACTTGAAAATGCTGAACAGAGGAATACAAACTACACACAGAGACCTAAAGAGACTTGGGGATACCAGGACAGAGTGCTTTGAGTTTGGATGAGAAGGTAGAAGGGAATCTGGTGAAATGCCCTGAAAAACAGTGGCAGGATCACAGGGAATTGTTAATAGAGCATATCTGGCCTTGCTTCTGAATGGGGAGTTGTTATAAGCCTGAGTCAATTTAAATAAGTATGACTGTAAACTCAATACTTAAATTTTCTATATAGAATTCCATGTCAAGTTAGCCATCCAACCTATATGTGAAGAATTCTAGTGGTAACCACGTAGTATTCTCCAAGTTTGTCCATTTTGGTTTTGAAACCTCTGAATATTGGTCAGTTTTTCCTTTTATTGCACTTCTTTTTGGATCCTCTATAACTTCGACCCACCGGTGCTCATTGTTTATGCTCTACATAGTTATAATACAAATGGAGTATCAATTGGACTATTCAATAAGCAAAATTGTCTGGACATCCTAATTTAAGGTCCTTTAGCCAGGAAAAACAGCAATAAGTTATTTTATTAGAACTTCAGACTGGCTGATGGTCACAAAATTGTTCTCTACTGTCAAATGCTTTGCAGCATTTTAAACACTCCTAATAAAATTAAGTTATTCTTAGACGATAAAAAAGCTCTTAATAAAATTATTATCATCATGATCAACATAGTTAATGAGCACGTCTTGAGAAAGGCACTTGGCCAGTTTCGTTGCAGGGGAAGTGCCCTTGTGTTCAGTGACCTTCAAATATGCAGTGGGACCTATGGCAACAAAGAGCTGAAGACTGTATTCTCCTTGAATCCCATAACACACCTTGGAGCAAGAACGTAAAATGTGGAGGAAGTATTATGCTTTCTTAGGAAAATAAAAATGTATTTCTCAAGCTCACAGGCATCATTTCATATAAATTCATCACTAAAATTTTATTAAAATTAAAGAAAGTAGATAATAAATGAAACATGCCATCAAACAATCAGGAGGAAAATAATCAAAATTGTTTCCATATTTTATGAGAGCACTTTCATTCAGAATACAACTAAGAGTTATTCATTACCAAATGGCATCCTTTCTTTGGAAACAGGGGCTTTGAGGAAAACTGCAAAAGGGATGATCAGAATACAAACAAAGCAAGCACAGGTGGGGTCTACCTGAGTTGAAGGAGGAGTCCGCTTTGCCTTTCATTACAGTGCTGATCATCTGCTGTGTTTCTGCTGGGACACCTTCTGGGGACTTGAACACCATTAAGCTAGAGTGAGGTCAGGTCCTCCTCTATGGCCAAAGCCTGTTACAAATGGCTCTGATACAACAAGCTGTCGTAATCCTCCTTTTCCATAAGGAGTGGCTGCTTTTCTTCAGGAAGCCGCTTTCTCTTTCGACGACAACATAACCGCCTTGTGATTCCTCCCAACACCGCAGTGAGGACAGACCCTACCACGGCTGCCCCAAGGAGCCATGGCCAGATCCTACTTGCTTGTTCTAAGTAGGGCTTAATGTAATCTTGAAAAAAGTCCGGTTCTGAAATAGAAAGACATTCCATCGTTTTTACCATCATCATCACCAGCAGCAGCAGCAGCATCCTTGTCTAGTACTTTGGATTCAGATGCTTGGGTATGAATGCCAGCTCTGCCACTTACTAGCTATGAGAGTATGGGAAAGGTACACCTAATACTCCTAAGCTCCCGTTTCTTCATCAGGAAAATAGGAAAACAATACCACCTTATTGGGATGTTTTCAAGTTTACAGTTAATATGTGATCTGTAAATTGTACAGTGCCTGCCCCCCAAGTCAGCTACTGTAATTCTTTGAGCTATTTATTCTGGTATTTGGCTCCATATTTCTAAATAATAGGCAAATAGTACTATCTCTAAATTCATCAAATTTATCTCTGGAATTCCTCATATATAAGCAATGATTTTAGCCCTCTTATAACTTCCCTTTCAATTCCTCAATCTTTTTACTACAATAATAACATGACTTGGGGGCAAAGCCACATCTAGGATATTCATTATTTTTAGGATTTAAATATGATTCACAATTGAACCAAATATTATTCTATGATTACATTTCATTGTTTTCCTCTTGGAGTTAATAATTGATTACATCCATTTGCTTGATTTTAAAGTATTCATCACTATTTATAAGATACTCTAAGACACTCTATATCCATTTTGCAATATAAAAAAAAGAAGAGAGTGCCATCTTTGGGCTTACCTTGCAGCAAATTATAGCTATGTGATTTCAGTCTTGGGCAAAAGTAATACATGCAGCTTTGGGGCCGTTCTCTTAAAAAGAAAAGGTATGCCTTCTTTCCCCTTTTTCCTGCTTAGCTAGAATGTAGATAGTATGTTGGCGAGCCATCTTGGGTCATGCGATCAAGGGAAAACCTAGGTCTTGTAGAACTACAAGGAAGAAGCAGCTCTGGTCTCTGAAATTATGGAGCTTTGCATTTGACAACATACCAGGACTGCTATTCGAGCGATACATAAACTAACTTATTTAAGCCATGGATATTTGAGCCTGTGTCTGCTCCCCATTCACACCTACCCCATCCTTACCTTCCCACTCTTGCTGATGTGGGAACTCTAACATTTTTCATGACCCATTTCCTTGGCTACAGTTGATTAGTTCACAGTGAACTGCTGGCTCAAGATGAGCCAATCAGAATCACTACTCAGAATTCACTGTGCTGGAATTGGGAATCAGGTAACCTAGGAGCTGATGGCAGCCTTAGCGGTAAAGAGAGGGAGGAAGAGAGGAACAGAGGAAGAGAGAGAGGGAGGGAAGGTAGGGGAGAGGGGAGCAGAGCATGAATCTTTAGGCCCATTAGTCCTGGTTCCTGCTGTTCCTCAGTCTCAGGTGCATTTCTCTTTCTCACATTTTGAATGTTAAATCCTTCCTTGGATTTTGTAAACCAAGGCATTTGGAAGTTCCCTGGCCAGGGATCGAATCCAAGCTGGAGCTGGGACCCGCACCACAGCTGCAGCAACTCAATAACTCAAAACGATTAAAGCAGGAGAGTTTGTTAAAAGTTTACTCTATATTAAAGCCCAATATTGATTCAAAGAGATAAAAGTGGAGCTTCCCTGGCTTTAGTGGGGCTACAGGGCTAAAACCCTGTTCATTTCTCCTGTGTTTTTCTCCTTTTCTGTCCTTGGCACTGTCCTTTTGCCAGCTGTCACTAAGATACCTCTAAAATTCTTAGGATGCATTAAGCATAATGTGAACAATTTGGCAAATTAATGTTTCTTTTCATTAGGAAGGGACAATGAGCTGCAAAGAATGACATTACAATATAAATTATAAGAAAAAGATTTATAACACAGATTGACATTAATTTAAAATTAATAAATCCAAACAACAAAAGCTAACAAAGCTAAAATAAATTTTTAAATGTGAGTTATTTTCATCAAACATAAAAGTTACTGCTTTTAATACATTTTTAAATTATATTGAAAATGAGACTACAAATGCCTAGTTTACATTGCTATTTGTCACTTCAATATATAGTACATTTTAAATGTCTGACAAAACGCAGAGTACACAGAGGTTACATAATAAATAAGGCTTAATTGCTAAGGCTCAGACGAAGTGCTTTCACAGTTTCAAAATATTATTTCTATGTTTATCCTTCGTTCTCCAACTTCTCTTATTATTTCTTTACTTCAATTGATTTTAAGTGGTCTCAAATTTTACTGTCATGCATGGACTCTTTGAAATGTTCTGTATTTCTCAATGGCTTCAACAAAAAAATTAGATTTTCCTTTCTCAGTTATTTGCTTTTGAACCTCAATAGTGCACCTTTATATTCTTTCTTTCTTTCTTTTTTTTGGACTGTGTCCACAGCATGTAGAAGTCCCCAGACCAGGGATCAAACCTGTGCCACAGCAGCGACAAAGCTGGATCCTTAACCCACTGAGCCACAAGAGAATTATTTCTTAATGTCAAAAGTTATCTATCCTCTCTATCTGTGACTCTGCTTCTGTTTTGTAGAGAGGGTCATTTGTGCCATATTTTAAATAGCACAGGGTACTATCTCCAGTCTCTTAGGATAGACCATGATGGAAGATAATACAAGAATAGGAATGCATATATATGTATGACTGGGTCAGTTTGCTGTACAGCAGAAATTGACACAACATTGTAAATCAACATTGTAAATCATTGTATCCTTTAATTTTAAAAAATGTAAAACACGGGAAGTTCCCATCCTGATGCAGTGGAAATGAATCTGACTAGTATCCATGAGGATACGGGTTCGATCCCTGGACTCGCTCAGTGGGTTAAGGATCTGGTACTGCCGTGAGCTGTGGTGTAGGTCACAGATGCGGCTCAGATTTGGCGTTGTTATGGCTATGGTGTAGGCCGGCAGCTATAGCTCTGTTTCGACCCTTGGCCTGCGACCTTCCGTATGTCACAGATGTGGCCCTAAATAAATAAATAAATAAATAAATAAATAAAAAGTAAAAAACAAACAATGCTGCAAACACGAAAAAAAAAATGTTCCATTATTTTTACCTGCTTAAAATTCCATTTTTCTTGTTGCCCATTCTTTTCAGAATAATTACATAGTTATTTTTTGTGCTCTGTCATTTCCAAAGCTTATTCACATGCCCCCACAATAGACACATGAGGTAGTTAGGAATCACTATCCTAATTTAATGAATTAGCGATCTGTTAACCTAGAAAATTTGCCTGTAATATTTAAACTCTACAATGTACGTATAACCTTTGGTATGATGTGCTTCACATAAAAAGTAACTTATAGCTTTGAATGACTCTTCTTAGTCCACAGTAATTCCATCAATATTTCAAATGAACCAGCTTCCTATAAGAGTTTGTCTCTCTCAAAGCTGCTTTGATCATTGATTCATCTCAGCTTCCTTTACTGGATCCCAGACTCCTTCTTTGCTCCTCCGTGACCTTTGGCACGACGGTCTGTGTGTTGTAATTGCTTATCTGTTGCCTTACTTTTCAGGCTTGATCACAAACCCTTGAGAGTAAGTAGTGTGCCTTATGTATCTCTCATTCTTCTATTCATTCATTTAGTCAGTCAGCAATGTTTGCTGAGATACATTACATGCCAGGCAGCAGCTCAGGTACCACATGTGAAAGGAGGAGTGAGCAGAGCCCCTGGCCTGAGAGAAACAACAACTGGAAGAGGAGGCTGACAGATCAATGAATTATTGTTGCAGTGAAAGCATGTGGTAGAAGAAACAGTGGGATCATGGGGAAAAGATCTCTAGATCTGTCCAGGGAGTTGGGGAAGGCATCCTGGGAGATTATCCTACTGAGTAGAAGAGGGAGTTGGACCTTGAGTGTGGGATGCTGATGGCGACAGTACACACCCATGTATGCATGTAGGCAAGCACAACTGAACAAATCCGTGACTTAATAGTCCTCATCGGATCCCATGTGCAGAATGAGACACTCCAGTTCCTGTGAACATGTCTCCTCCTCTTGTTTTTAAAATCAAAAGTCCAGGTCTTTTGAACTATATTGGAAGAAGGACACCCTTAAGAAAGTAGTACCATGTAGAAAGCAGGATTGTATGTACCATCAAAGATGCAACACTTCATGAACAAGGGCTTTTTGGTCTCACCTTTTAATCAGTTATGCAGGCATCAAAATCACCTCCCACTCAATTTTTAAAAGCATCACTAAATTCAATTATAAAAGAAAATGTTTGACTAAGGCAAGAAGAGACATCAGCTGCCCTTTAAAGAAAACACTAAAGTAATTATAAACCCGACTACCTAAAGGATGAATAATTAACTGCCTGAACAAAATTACATCAGGAAATTAAAGAATTTTTTAGTAAGCTTAAAGTTTAGCAGTGAACACAGATAACCTGTAAATTCCTTGAGTGTACAACAGAACAAGCAATAATACATCACATAGAAAATAGGCATTGCTATTGCTTGTTTTAAAGTAAAACTTTAAAAGTAGTGGTGTCAATTCACAGCTGTATGAAAAGTACTCTAGAAAGAGAAACCATTGAAAGTAATTTAAAAACTCTGATTTTTTTTTTTGCCTTTTTTTTTTTTGCGCCTTTTGAGGGTCGCTCCCGCACCATATGGAGGTTCCCAGACTAGGGGGCTAATCAGAGCTGTAGCCATCGGCCTACACCAGAGCCACAGCAACACCGGATCCTTAACCCACTGAGCAAGGCCAGGGATCGAACCCGTAACCTCATGGTTCCTAGTCGGATTCGTTAACCACTGTGCCACGACGGCAACTCCTAAAAACTCTGATTTTAAAAAATTTAACTATAGACTTGTTGTCAAGGGGGAGGGGGGAAGAAGTAGGATGGATGGGGAGTTTGGGGTTGATATATGCAAACTCTTATATTTAGAATGGATAAGCAATGAGGTCCTGCTGTACAGGAGACTATATCCAGTCTCTTGGGATAGAACATGATGCAAGATAACATCAGAAAAAGAATCTATATAGATGTATGATTGGGTCACTATGCTGTACAGCAGAAACTGGCACAACACTGTAAATCAACTATACCCTATTAAAATGTTTAAAGGTTAAAAAACTTATCCTTAAGGAATAAATACCTTCAAAGGCTAATGTGATTCTTTGAGCCTCCTTTCCCTTTTCTCCTCAGTAAAAAGGACCCATTTGGACATGAGGGAAGGAGCAGTGAGGTGGAACATACATGTACAAGATAGACAGCTATAAAGAGAATCCTCTCTTTTGTGGAGTATTGGAGAAAGAATTCATTTGGGCTTCAGTATTTGCCAGTTACGAGCTCTGTGACTAATTCTAGGTCACTTTATCTTCCTGTTCTCAATCTAATTACCTATAAAATAGAATAAAAGCACTACTATATAAGATCATAAAGATTGGCAAAGATGCTAATTTATATGCTGATGTCTCTCATGTTACTATCTGCACGGCAGAATCTCCTCTGAGATTCTGGCTACCAGCTGCCTCAGAGACTAGTCACCCCGATGTCTCATATCACCCCATTCCACTGGGGAACAGATACCGTGGGTAACAGTATACTGGGGAACAGTAACCGTGAGATTCCTCCTTGCCTGGCCCTGCTCCTGTTGTTACTATCTCAGTGAATCCCATCACCATTCATCATGTGCACAGTAGAGACAGGTGCATCTCTAAATAAATGTCATTGGGTTAATAGTGGCTTAAGGCCTTTCTCTTTCACTAGGATGCAAGCTCTGTGAAGACAGAGGCTGCATGTTTACCGCTGTATCCACAGTATCTAAGAGAGTGCTTTGTACAAGGTACTTAACATATGTCTATAGAAAGAGTAAATAAACCAGTAAAATCATCTAGAAAATACCTAGTGTGATAGAAGACTTGAAATGCGTTAAAATATTTTTAAAAATGCCCTGGGCATTAAGAGAAGTGACTTTTTTCTAACAAGCTTTCCTTCTATGTATTGGTAAAGAGACATGATCCTTCATGATGAATTTCACTTGTATACAAGTTAGTTCATTGATTTCACCCCATACCAGATACCCTTTGGTACTCAGACTGGAGTATGGTATCGATTCTGATTTTGCAAGGTATCAGTTCTGATTTTGTAGGGTTCACAGCTTAGGTAAAGAAGGGAGAGGTTCACAAGTAGAAAGATGACTATGTGACTCTAATAAAGAAGTGACTAAACATGACAATGTATATATGTAAAATAAGTTTGTATCTCAAAGTGTGACAGATGGACAGATAGGATCAGAAATTAGCCAGAAAAAATAGTATGATCAAAAGCATGAACCCATGAAAGAGTCTGTTATGTTCTGGAAGTAGAAATTATGAATCCGCAGTGGCGAACCTTTGAAAAACTGTTACCAATATTCTCTTTTCTTTATGTACTGTGGCTCTTTTGGAAGGAAGGGAAAACCTGTTACTTGAGTCTGCCCTTTTGTGGACACACAGGAAGCCCTCCCTTGCCACACCCCCGCCCTCTGCAAAACCCTCTGTTCTCAGTGATCTCAGGATTCTCAAAGAACTGATCTCTTCTACCAGACATTTTAGTATTCCTTCCATTGGTTATGAGCTTCAGATAAAGCCAAACAGGTCAATCAAACCTGTATCTGTCCAACTAACGATTCCCCAAAGGGCAGGAAAACGTTGATGAAATACAGATTCTCCCTTTGCCCTTAAACTGTGGTTCTGCTTTGCCTCATAGTAGCTGGGTGGCCTGGGACAACTAACGTATATTCTTTAAGCCTCTGTTTTCTCATCAGTGATCAGGGAAAAAATAATAGCACCTACTTCATAGGGTCGTTATGAAGGTTAAAGGAAACAATGCATATAGCAAACCTAGAACTCCTGGCGCCTAAAAAGATTCACTATGTGGTAGCTATTATGAAATGACTCAATTTATCTCCTCAGTATACTTTTCCCATTGCTCTTAGTACTCAAACAGGAGATTTTAGCATTCTCCAAATACACAGCATATTTTACACCTCTATTTTTGGTTATTCTATTACTTTAGAATATTCCCTGCCCTTTTCTACCCGCTACCCTTCTGCTCATCCTTCAAAGCCTTGTCTTTCTAGGTTCAACTATTCCAAAATCATTGCTTTCTCCTCTGTGCTCCTGTAGGCTTCTGTTTATGACTCCTTTACTGCACTTAGCACAACCTGATGTCTCACACTTTCTTGCACAATTGTCTGACTTCCACACTGAATTTAGAGGTCCTCAAGGTCGGGAACTATGGTCAGTCAATTATGTGTCACTAAAGTCTAGCACAACAGTAGGAAGCTGGTAACTGACATTCATTAATTTATCTTATTTTACTAATGTGTTTATGTTTCCATGAATTATCAATGCATATAATGAAATGTCAACACTTGTCGAATCCCTCTTATCCACAAGCCACGTGTGGTTTTAACTGTTGTTTAATTGTTGACCATCTTGTGTTACAATGGAGAGGACCCTGTGGTGTTGAAATCTGGCTCTTCCACAGTCTGGTGTTTGAGATTGGGAATGTCATTTAAAGTATTTTAGCATCAGCATCCTCACCTCACTCTAGGTATAATAATACATGCCTAACATCTGGTTGATTAATAGTGCATATATGGTACGTAGCAAATTCTCAGAGATGGGGAGACATTACTCTCTGTTCCTCATTCATCAAGAAGAAACTGACATAGTTCTACTCAGGTAGATTATATAAAGCCCAGATTGAATTACAGTCCTAGGCTTTTATATTACTACCTTAATCATAGTCATAACAATTATTATTATTATAATAGCTGTTATCATTATTATTAATTGGGTTCAACATCACAATGTTCATGAGTTCTCTTGGTAACCCCAGCAGGAAGTTTCAAAGATGATTCCAAAACTGCTAGATGTTTATCTTGTGCTGATTGCACTAGACTCTTTAACATATCACATTCATTGAATTATTACAACATCTCCTGGGGGTATTCTGATCCTAATATTTTAGGTTAAGAAACTGAGAGTCAGGGAATGGAAGTCAAATTTCCAAAGGTCACACCAAAGTCAGTTTATAGTGTCAGATCTCACACCTGTTTTTTTTTCTGATTTTAATTTTAGTGCTCTTCCCATGGTTGCCATGCACAAAATGCCCTGTATTAAGCAGAATGGACAGGAATTTAAAGACGCTTGCAACCTGGTCCATGTAATAATATTTTTTTATTTTTTATTTTGTCTTTTTGCTATTTCTTTGGGCCACTCCTGTGGCATATGGAGGTTCCCAGGCTAGGGGTCGAATCGGAGCTGTAGCCACTGGCCTACACCAGAGCCACAGCAACGCAGGATCCGAGCCGCGTCTGCAACCTACACCACAGCTCACGGCAACGCCGGATCGTTAACCCACTGAGCAAGGGCAGGGACCGAACCCGCAACCTCATGGTTCCTAGTCGGATTCGTTAACCACTGTGCCACGACGGGAACTCCTGGTCCATGTAATAATAAATCAGTGATGAGCTAATGGTTGCAATGCACTTCCCCAATTTAGGGAATTTGGGGATAACACTGTAAAAACCTAGGGTTTTGTGCTCTCTCAAAAGAATCTGGTCACATGAGACTCAGCAATTGTGATGAAAGAAACTGAACTTTACCTGAATCTTGTAGGTAGCTGTAGTCATAGCCTAGATCTCTGGATGAAATAAAGAAGTCACCATTTCTGTAGAGAGGTATAAATGGAACCATGTAAGATTCCCGGTTGTGTCCAATGGGTGCATTGGCTTCCGGATACACTTCAAGAAGAGGGTGGTGCTTTCGAAGCCACTGTTCAAAAATACTGCAGAGGAAAGGAATATTCAGAGTCAGAAACGTATTGTTTGTAAAGAAAAAATGTGGACCTCTCAACTTAAAATAACAAGGCATATCTTAATATCTCAAGCCATGTAAAGATGCCAAATATAGTTTTCATGCTTTGAAAATATTTCATAAAGTACCAGTTCATGCTGTCAGGCCCTGACAAAGCTCACTTACTTGAGATACATATTAGAGGATAACTCTGAAAAAAAGAATTTCTTAAAAGATAAATGAAACTTACATGACAAGTTTAGATGCTTCAGAATGCCACAGCACAAGTGTAATAATTATTGGTTGAGTGACAACTGAGACACAGCTGTAAATTAAATATGTTTCTCATCTCAAAGAAAGTTCACCCAAAGAAAGAACATGTAAAACTAAATTGGAATCAGTACTGGAATTTGGCCATTTGGGGGGTTGTGGTAGCTAGCACTCTTTCAATTATTTCAGCCTCCTTGTTATATTTGGTGAAATGTATGCTTAATGAATCTTGTTGGGATAAAGAATTCATCTTCTATGATAGAAGCTAAAAATATTTACACTTGTGGTTTCTCAACTTTCCTGGAAGCTATAGCATGACCACAGGATCAATACCAAGCCAGTCAGGCAAACCTATCTAAGGCTTGGAAACTGGAGAAGCTGACACAAAGGCAACAAAAACCGTTCTAAGAGTGGGCAATGGCAGTTGTGCCACCAACATCCTGTTTTTAAGGGCAGAGAACCAGAGGTATCAGTAAAGGTATTCACTGTCCAAGGGCACCCTGTGTTCGGCAGAGCAGTTTTAGCAAATGATCTGGTTGCTGCCCTCCTTCCTTGTTCCCACCTATTTCTCAACCTACTTCTCCATGATTTCCTGACCTAGCCAATATCATCTCAGCATATTTATTTCCTGTTTAAATCTGCTAGAGTTAGTTTCTGTTGCATGCAATTAAAAACTCTGACTGAAACCAAAGCTAAAAAACTAAGGGATCAAAAAGGTCCCATAAGAATGGAAGTGAAACTAGGCTATGGAAGAATCGATAGTGGATAATTAAAAGTGTGACAAAGAGAATGGCTTTGTATTATCAGACCTTGTAACAGAGGAAGGAACACTAGGTCTGAAATCAGAGAAATCCCCTTGAGTCCTGGCTCTGTGATTTATGAGCTAGATGACTTTCAACAAATCACTGAACCTCTTGAAGGCTTCGCCTTTTCATCCTTAAAATGAAATTAATAATATCTGTCCTATCTGTTTCCAATGAGATAATCTTTATGCAACTGCTAAAAAGATAAGCTATTGTTACTTAGCTCTAGAATTTAAGCTCAGAGGTAAAAAGTTAGTGAATGATGTGAGGGGTGGTGTCTAAAAAAGAAAGTGATAATGCTTCAAGCAAACAAAAAAAACCCCTTGAAGCACAATAAAAAAGGGAACAAGGAGAGCTCCCTGGTGGCTCAGTGGGTTAAAGATCTAGCATTATCACTGCTGTCGCTGTGGTTACTGCTTAGGCACGGCTCGATCCCTGACCTGGTAATTTCTGCATGCTATGGGTGTGACCAAAAAAAAAAAAAAAAAGAGGGAGAGAGAGAACAAGGAAGACAGATGGTAGCACTGGTGCTCATTTTTTCCATGATGAAAAACAATTCTATTTGCTTAGAGAATCTGGATTTCAAATACTAGCTGTGGTCAAAGTTGTTTTTAATTGTGAATTAACTGAGGGACTAGCAGGCTGCTGTAGACACTGAAAATCTGGTCCATGAATGCCAAATGCTCCTTAAATAGCTCAAGTATTAAATAAGTTTACTGAGTACTTACATATGTTAAGTTTGGAAGAAACATGAACCTGTGTGAAAAGCTGAGTTCTGTGGGTTGTGACAAGGGTAATTATTAAAATGTATTAACCTGTTTAATATCTTTTATTCATCTGCAGAGTGGATGAATAAAAGATATTGTAAGGACTAATTAAGTAACCTAAATGTCCATCACCTGATGGACAGATAAAGAAGATGTCATATATGTTACTTAGTCATAAAAGAAAATGAAACAATGCCATTTGCAGCAATATGGAAGGACCTAGAGATTATCACGCTAAGTGAAGTAAATCATTCAAAGACAGATACCATATGCTATCACTTATATGTGGAATCTAAAAAATGGTACAAATAAATTTATTAACAGAACAGAAACAGACTCACAGACTTTGTAAACAAACTTATTGGTTACCAAAGGGGAAGAGAGGGGAGGGATAAAATAGGAATTTGGGATTAACAAATACTATATATAAAATATATATTAACAGATACTATATATAAGATAAACAACAAGGACATACTGTATAGCACAGAGAACTGTGTTAAATATCTTGTAATAACCAATAATGGAAAAGAAAGTGAAAAAGAATACAGATAGCCAGCTAACTAGCTAGTCAGCTAGATAGTTAATGTATAAATGAATCACTCTGCTATACACCTGAAATATTGTAAGTTGACTGCACTTCAATTAAAAATTAATTAGGGAGTTCCCATCGTGGCGCAGTGGTTAACGAATCCGACTAGGAACCATGAGGTTGCGGGTTCGGTCCCTGCCCTTGCTCAGTGGGTTAACGATCCGGCATTGCCGTGAGCTGTGGTGTAGGTCGCAGACGCGGCTCGGATCCCGCGTTGCTGTGGCTCTGGCGTAGGCCAGTGGCTACAGCTCCGATTCGACCCCTAGCCTGGGAACCTCCATATGCCGCGGGAGCGGCCCAAGAAATAGCAACAACAGCAACAACAACAACAAAAGACAAAAAAAAAAAAAAAAAAAAAAAATTAATTAGGAATTCCCATTGTGGCTCAGTGGGAACAAAGCCGACTAGTACCCATGAGGATGCAGTTTCAATCCCTGACCTCGCTCAGTGGGTCAAGGGTCGGGTGTTGTTGCCAGCTCTGGCGTAGATTACAGACATCCTGCATTGCTGTGTCTGTGGTGTGGGCCAGCAGCTGTAGCTCCGATTCTACACCTAGTCTGGGAACTTCTATATGCTGTACCTGCTGCGCTAAAAAGATAATAATAATAACATTTTTTAAAAGGATTGATTAAAATAAGTAAGATATATGTCCAAGTGTTGGACAAATGGTAAGCAGAAGTCACCATTATTCCCATAGCACTTCTTTCTTTTTTCTTCTCCTCTTGATTCATGTTCTACTGGAAGAACTTTATAACTGGTGAGAGACATGAGACATGCTGTAATAGAAATGCTGAAGCCATGTGCATTCGAGCTGGGTCTTTAAAAAACGGTATTATTCTTTAAGCAGAAATGTGAAAACTGAGGCTTCAAGAAGCTTGGTTTTTCTATGTGTACCTCTATTTCCTCAACTGAAGAAATTAGGGACTGGCTTACCAAATAAATCCCAAATTCTATTCAAGTCTTGTAATTTTATGATTTAGTCTTTTTATTTTAACGTTTACAGTTTTCTTCTTTTCATGAAAGCATTGCTTATTTAGGATATACAATTCAGAAAATGTAAATAAGAAAAAGAAGAAAAGAAAAAATTCACACTTAACTGCTCCCTATTTTTGTTAGTTTTTAAAATATGCAAATATAATAATACATGCTATTTTATAAGACATTATATTTGTATTAAACAATACTTATATGATATTAAATATGTTTAAACAATGTTAATCAGTTTTAAAGTGGTAAGTCTATTTTTTAAGGAGAAGGAGTTCCTATAATAATTGCTCTCCCCCCATTCCTATTAAACTTTGGCTGATTTAGAAACAGCCCAGTAAACAATATGCTACTAGATAAGAGCTTGAGGCAAAACTTGTGCCTTTTATCAACTGAGAAAAATTACTCCGATCGTGCAATTTATAAATAATCTTGTTTCTGCCAAGAAATGAAAAGTCTTTACCTAGGTAGGACAAGGACATCGATACTTAGCACCAAAAGATATAATGGATGAAACTATCCATGTGCTCGCCCACCTTACCAACCTTTTAAAATGAAGGTATTAATCTTGTTTAAATTCTTCTTCAGTGGTTCTCATTTTCAGTTAATTTCATCAAACTATGTCTAGAATGGCTCACCTCGGGATACTAAGGTTTAACTTGGATAATCATACTGACATTTGGGGAAGAAAATTATCTTCTCACCAAAGGTTCATTTAAACTGTATCTAGATGGTTTTCTGGAAGTCTAAGCAACAATTAAATGCACACTAGAGCGTTTAGGAAAAGGTTAAGATGATCACAGATGGAAACAAGGAGCGATGTGTTTTATGCATAAAAGTAAACTGGATGTCTGGTCAGTCCCATCCTTACAACAAAACAAAGGCAGATAAGTGGAAAGTCAACAACTTTTCTTGGACTCATAAGATAACTGAGGTCACAGGACAAACCCCTTCCCCCCAAACTGCAGAGGTAATGCATCCAGAGGAATTCTACTTGCTTTGCTATCAGGAGGAGAAGCAGCTGAATCCATAAACTTAAACACTTTGATGAATGGCTGGAGGTTGTGTATGGACAATTCCTGATGGTAAGTCTTGGGAGCCATCGTCTTGGAGGATTCCCTCACATGTGGGGGTTTTACCTCTAGGAACTCTGCCAGATTTTTCACAGTGAAGATCTGAGAAATACCCTTTCCTGGCTCTGTTGGGGGAGGGAGAGCATGACCACTGCGAAATACCTCCAGAGTCTTCTCTGTAACAAAGCCCTTTAATCCAGGGGAAGTAACTGCTAGAGCCTCATCCCAGTTGGAGGAAGGGAATTTCTCTGAGTCCAGCCTCCGTCAGCCTTCCTGTCTCACCTAACGGGAATTAAAGCATAGGCTACATGGGTCAGAGCCCCAAGGAAATACATAGGGAACTGCAACTAAAAAAAGAGTAGAAGACAAAGGGGGAAAGAAACCAAGATCTATCCCATTGGGGGAATGCTCGCGAAGGTCACAGCCCCCAAACACTGGCCAACTAAGAGACAAATGTAACCAGAATATTGTGGAACATGTTCCCTCCCCTATACTTTACCATAATACCAACAGAGTCTGGTATAAAAACAGTGGCTTAGAGCTAAATGATCTGAAAGGCACATAGTCTCTGAGAAATAGTTTCAACTTGGGTCACAGAATAAATATTGATTATAACCAAAATTATAAAATTAGTATAGGTGAGCCCATACTGATATATTATACATACATAATACATACATACATACATTCAGATATACATGCATACATCTACCATGTGGAAGAATTCAAAATAAGTATGTAGGCATTTTGAGTACGTAAAGCAGCAATATTCAACTCTTTACTCCTTACGTGTGGGCCATGCACAGAAACTTTCTTCCATGGAGTATAGGATGGAGGGAGGATATAGTCATTTAGGAGTTTGAGAAACCTGACAAATATGACATCTGTCAGGTGGTCAAGGTTAACACCAACCCTGGTAAGTGATGTTGAGAGCATGTACCCTTGATATGACATGAAGAGAATGGTGCTTTGCCTCTGTTGTTTTCCTCCCCCAAACATGCAGCTCCAGTCTACATGAGGAAAACATCAGATAAATTCCAATAGAGGGGCATTCTATAAAATATCTCAGCAGTATTCCTCAAAACTGTCAAGGTTTCCTTTCAAGGAAAGTTTGAAAAACTGTCATGAGGAGCAATTTTTTGAAATTGAAATATAGCCAAGAGGATATATTTCAATATTTTGAAATATTGAAAAACAGGCAAGAGGCGGCTCAGGAGACATGATCACTTAATGTAATACAACATCCTAGATGGAATCTCGAAAAACAAAAAAGACATTAGATCACAACTAAGAAATCTTAATAAAGTATAAATTTTGCTTAATAAAAATATATCCATATTGTTTCATTAATTGTGACAAAACTTCTATACTGATGTAGGTTGCTAAGAACAGGGGAAACTGGATGTGGGGGTATATGTGAACTCTGCAACGTTTGTGTAAACAGAAAATTATTCTTAAAATTTATTTGGAGGAGTTCCCATCATGATGCAGTGGAAACAAATCTGACCAGGAACCATGAGGTTGTGGGTTCGATCCCTGGCCTCACTCTGTGGGTTAAGGATCTGGTGTTGCCGTGAGCTGTGGTATAATCAAGTAGGTAGGCCTTAATGTAGTCAGATATTAGGGAACTGATTTGCTTTAGTACATCACTGCTACAATTTAGAATGCATAAATATAACAGAATTCGTTTTCATTCATTTATTTAGCCATTTCATAAACAGTTGAACATATATTCAACTAGATAGTATAGATAGATAGATAGATACATAGATAGATACATAGATACATGGATAGAGATATATATTATGAGCACCTATAATAAACTGATTCTGTGCCAGATATTGAAGTCCTCTGTCCTCGTCCTCCTTGGAGCTAATGGTGGAAATAAACACCGATAATTTCAGAAATGAATCTATAATTACAGATTAGCAAATACTATAGAAGAAAGCAACATGGCAATACAATTTAATGGGGAGTCCCATTGATTCCACAGGCTTTAGGAAAGTCTGATGATGTTGAAGACTGACTATAAGCATACCGAGTATAAGAGTATGGAAGTGTATAAGAATGTTTCTACAAAGGAGAACAGAATTTGCAAGGGCCTTAAATGAGAGGCCCATAGCAAGTTCAAGGACCTAACAAATGACTGATGAATCTATGGAAAGCACAGTTTAAGGTAAGACTAGAGAAGAAATGGGGGCCAAATCCTGAAGGGCAGTTGAGGACATGTGAGAAATATTTGTAATTTTTCCTAAAAGCAATAGGAAGTCACTGTTTCTATCTGTGAAGGTGGAGGTAACAGGATCAGATGACTCTTTAATAAAGAGTGCACAGGTTGCATGCAGGGAAGGGACTGAAGGATAGTCAGAGTTGAGGTGCTAGGAACAAGGGATGAAGAAATCAGTAAAAAAATTATACCCAGGTAAAAAAGATGATGTGTATCTAAACAAGAAGTACAACTCAGGGGTGAGGCAGCATAGAAGACTCCACATTTTTCTGGCTGGATAGATATTTTATTCCCAAAGACACAGATGCGTGGAAAAGCATAGCATAAGGAAGGGATGTTGATATCATGATTTTTGAAGATGCTATGTGCTGATCTCGAAGAGGCTTTTGGGACATTCCGATGGGGATGCCAGTTGGGCAGCTGGATATTTGGACCTAGGAGGTCTCAGCAGAGCAAGATTTGCTCTGTAAATATAAATTGAGAACCTCTCAGCCTGTAGATGATAAGAGAAGCTATGGGAGCAGTGAGACAGATAAGAGAATCTGGGATCATTTTTCTCAGATGTCATCTTGCCTGAAGGCCAGAAGAGATAATCACATTGTCTTTGAGAACCATTGTTTGAGATGCCTCTAGCCAACCAGTCAAAAGTCTAGTCAGTCAAAACGCACTGAAGTGCAGCTATGTAACGTCAAGACCAGTGGTTTTCTATCTTTTCACCCTTTTGGATTTTTTTGTTTCCCAGTTTTGAAATAGTTATCAATTGGAAAAAAACCTCATTATTAAATGATAATAAATGTCTTTGTTTAAACATAATTGTGGGGCTTCAAGGCCTCTCCAAGAAGATAAAATTCAAAAAGCTCTGGCCCACCTCAAACAAGAAAAAGCTCAAATAAACAAGCTAACTTTACATCTAAAGCAGCTAGAGAGAGAAGAACAGACAAGACCTAAAGTTGTAGAAGGAAAGAAATCATAAAGATCAGAGCAGAAATCAATGAAATGGAAATGAAGAAAACCATAGAAAAGATCAATGAAAGGAAAAGCCGGTTCTTTGAAAAGATCGACAAAATTGATAAACCCTTAGCTAGACTTATCAAGAAAAAAAGAGAGAAGACTCAATAAAATTAGAAATGAAAAAGGAGACGTAACAACGGACATCACAGAAATACAAAGGATCATAAGAGACTACTATATGCAACTATATGCCAATAAAACAGAAAACCTAGAAGAAATGGACAAATTCTTAGAAAGGTACAATCTTCTAAGACTAAACCAAGATGAAATAGAAAAGATGAATGGACCAATCACAAGACCTGAAATTGAAACTGTGATTAAAAAACTTCCAACAAACAAAACTCCAGGACCAGATGGCTTCACAGGCGAATTCTATCAAACATTTCGAGAAGAGCTAACACCTCTCCTTCTGAAACTATTTCAAAAAATTGCAGAGGAAGGGATGCTCCCAAACTCATTCTGTGAGGCCACCATCGCCCTGATACCAAAACCAGACAAAGATACCACAAAAAAAGAAAACTATAGGCCAATTTCACTGATGAACATTGATGCAACGATCCTTAACAAAATACTAGCAAACCGCATCCAATAATACATTAAAAGGATTGTACATCATGATCAAGTAGGATTTATCCCAGGGATGCAAGGGTTCTTCAAAATCTGCAAATCAATTAGTGTGATACACCACATGAACAAACTGAAGAATAAAAACCATATGATCCTCTCAATAGATGCGGAAAAAGCCTTTGACAAAATCCAACACCCATTTCTGATAAAAACCCTTCAGAAAGTGGGCATAACGGGAACCTACCTCAACACGATAAAGGCCATATATGACAAACCCACAGCAAACATCCTTCTCAATGGTGAAAGGCTGAAAGAATTCCCGCTGAGATCAGGAACAAGACAAGGATGTCCACTCTCGCCACTACTCTTCAACATAGTTTTGGAAGTCCTAGCCACAGCAATCAGAAAAGTAAAAGAGATAAAAGGAATCCAAATTGGAAAGGAAGAAGTAAAACTATCACTCTTTGAGATGACATGATACTATACCTAGAGAACCCTAAAGACTCTATCAGAAAACTGTTAGAGCTTAATCACAAATTTGGCAAAGTCACAGGATACAAAATTAATACACAGAAATCAATGACATTGCTATACACCAACAATGAAAGATCAGAAAGAGAAATTAGGGAAGCAATCCTGTTTACCATCACATCCAAAGAATAAAATACCTGGGAGTAAACCTACCTAAAGAGACAAAAGACCTCTACTCTGAAAACTATAAGCCATTGATGAAAGAAATCAAAGATGACACAAATAGATGGAAAGACATACCATGCTCTTGGATTGGAAGAGTCAATATTATCAAAATGACTATACTACCCAAGGCAATATACAGATTCAATGCAATCCCTATCAAATTACAAAGGACATTCTTCACACAACTCGAACAAAATATTTTAAAGTTTGTTTGGAAGCACAAAAGACTCAGAATAACCAAAGACATCCTGAAAAAAGAAAAATGGAGCTGGAGGAATCAGGATCCCAGACTTCAGACTATACTACAAAGCAACAGTCATCAAAACCATATGGTACTGGCACAAAGACAGACAGACATAGAGATCAGTGGAACAGGATAGAAAGCCCAGAATTAATCCCACACACCTACAGCCAACTCACCTGTGACAAAGGAGGCAAGAATATACAATGGAGAAAAGACAGCCTGTTCAATAAGTGGTGCTGGGAAAACTGGACAGCCACTAGAAAAGAATGAAATGAGAACACTCCCTAACACCATACACAAAAAATAAACTTAAAATGGATTAAAGACCTAGATATAAGCCCAGACACTATAAAACTCTTAGAGGAAACTATAAAACTCTTAGAGGCCATCCACTCTCTGACACAAACAACAGCAACATCTTCTCAGATCCACCTCTAGAGTAATGACAGTAAAAACAAAAATAAACAAATGGGACCTAATTAAACTTAAAAGTTTCTGCACAGCAAAGGGAAGCCTAAACAAAATGAAAAGACAACCCACAGAATGGGAGAAAATCTTTGCAAATGAATCGACTGACAAGGGATTAATCTCCAAAATTTATAAACACCTTCTGTGCTCCATACCAAAAAACCAAACAACCCCATCAAAAAATGGGCAGAAGATCTAAACAGACAGTTCTCCAAAGAAGACATACAGATGGCCAAAAAACACATGGAAAGATGTTCAATATCACTCATGATTAGAGAGATGCAAATCAAAACCACTCTGAGGTACCACCTTTCACCAGCCAGAATGGCCATCATCAAAAAGTCTACAAAAAATAAGTGCTGGAGAGGGTGTGGAGAAAAAGGAACCCTAGTACACTGTTGGTTGGATTGTAAATTGGTGCAACCACTGTGAAAAACAGTATGGAGGTTCCTCAGAAAACTCAACATAGAACTACCATTTGATTCAGCAATCCCACTTCTGGGGATCTATCCACAGAAAACCATGACTCGAAAAGACACAGGTACTCCAATGCCCATTGCAGCACTATTTGCAATAGCCGAGACATGGAAACAACCTAAAAGTCCATTGACAGAGGAGTGGCTCAAGAAGATGTGGTACATATACACAATGGAATATTACTTAGCCATTAAAAGGAACAAAATACCGGCATTTTTAGCAACATGGATGGACCTAGAAATTATCATGCTAAGGGAAGTCAGTCAGACAATGAAACATCAACCTCAAATGCTATCACTGACATGTGGAATCTGAAAGAAGACAAAATGAACTTCTTTGCAGAACAGATACTTACTGACTCACAAACATTGAAAAACTTACGGTTTCCAAAGGAGACAGTTCGGGGGGTGGGATGTGCTTGGGTTGTGGGATGGAAATCCTATAAAATTGGATTGTGATGATCATTGTACAACTATAAATGTAGTAAATTCTTTGAGTAATTAAAAAAAAAAAAAGCCTCTGGCCAAGCGAAGAGCTACCAGACTCTTATCATTCCACTGCCTCGTTGTAATTGTTACAGACTTCCTGAGCACCCCCCCGCCCCCAACCCCTAGAACCTGGCCTCTCCTTCCTGCTTCCTACTAGGAAAAGTATGTGCCCCACTCCTCACCCTGCCCCTGGGGGCATTCTACTTCCCCAAGAAACCCACAAGTATGTCATAAGACCCCTCTTCCCCCAACCAATTATTAGGTCAGGTCAGTCAGTCTCTCTCCCCTTTGTCTCTGGGCTACAAAAGCAGACATGATCATGAGCTGGAGTTGGGTCTCCCTGATCATCAGGAAGCCATCCTGCTGCCCTAGCAGTCACTCATCTCAATAAAATTATTTTTCTTTTCACCCCACTATGAGTCTGGAAATTCCTTATTCAACCATCACCTACAGACGACACCAATAATTAGAGAAATCCCTCTAAGCTTCAGTATACTCATATGTAGAATTGATATGTACTGTGGTACTATCTACTTTGTTGTTATAAGGACAAAAGTGAAATAAGGAGTAAAAAGCTGAATAATATAAAGGGTAAAATGAGACAATATTCATAAAGCATGTGGCCTAGTTCCTGAAAGCAGTATTAGTTCATGTTTTCTTTCCTTCCAAACCCTTTATTTTACAGAGGAAAACACAAATCTAAATGTCACAGCTATTTAATGGCACACCCAAGGCTATAATGGAGTGGTCTTGACTGCACTCTGTTACTAATTACAGTAAATGCCCTTACCCTCTGTGGGCTCACATAGGGTGATAGCAGTGCTTCTGCAGTTGTAGAGTCTCTTTAGGTACCTCCTTAGGTACTTTCCTTAGGTACCTCCCTAAGGAAGGGGGTCTTCTTGACCTTCCTCTTGAAATGTAAGCTGTCTATTCAGTAGACACCTGCATTAATTGCACCATAATTACCCTAAGTGTTCCTTTGTTTTCAGGATTCATACAGTTTATACTCAAGGAACAGAAACAAGTACAATACAAAAAGATCAGGAGAGGCTGTAGATTAGTATAGCAAATACAACAAAAGAGATAAAGTGGAATCGTAATCAAGAAGAGAGCAGAAAAAAAGGAAATAGCAAACAAAGTTGGTAAGGCGCTTGGGGTAGGTGTGAACCCAGGTCTTCTGGCTGATATACCTGGGCTTCTTCCTCTGACGCTCCACTCATCCCTGCCTGGAATTCTGTTTTCTCCTTCCTTTTTCTCCCTGAGTGAGTCTGAATTACTTCTGTTACTGTCTGAGGCCTTGCATCTGAGGTCAGAGTTTGTCAACAGGGCTAGAAAGGTACAGAAAAACAGCTGCTAGAATATCAGTTAAACACTGCACCTACTTCAAAGATTGACATCACCCTGTTTTCTTTCACTGTGGGAGGGACAAATCCAAACTGAGACAGAGACATTGTTTTCAGAGCAGGCACGAGTACATAGGAGAATATCAGTGCTACCTGCTAGCACAGGAACCACATCTTTTTAATCTTCCTTTACTCTGTGCCTAAAACATAGTAGGTGTTCAATATTTACATGAAAATTGGTGCTGATTATGGGACCTCAAGGCCTCTCCAATGAGATAAACTCAAAGAACTTGAGATAAAAAGTACCAGACCCTTATTGCTCCTTCTGTCCCACTGCAATTGTTACAAAGTTCTTGAGCTCCTCCTTAGTAACCTGGTCTACTCCTTTCTGCCCCCTTCTAAGAAAGGTATTTGGCCCATTCCTCACCCCTACAGGGGACTTATATAGCCCCAACAAACCAGCAAGTTTATCCAAGACCTCTCCTCTCTCCTTTGTCCTTGGGCTATAAAACAGACAGGACTACAGGCTCAGAGTCTGCTCTCCCTGATTATCAGGAAGTCTCCCAGCTGTGCCAGCAAGCATTTCTTATCTCAATAAACTTATCTTTCTTTTTACCCTGCTCTGTGTCTGGAAATTCTTTTTCCAACCCATGCACGGCCACAACACTGCTCTCTTGAGTTTTAATCTAACCCAGGAGAATGAGTTCATAGTGAAGCAATTTCTGTAACATAACTTCTTGATATAGCTTGCTTATTTATTTAAGACTCAGCCTATCAAGGAGTAACTATTTTACTGATCCCACTTTATAGAAGAGAACATTGAGTCAGAGTTGAAGGTCTGCCAATGCTCACTCAACTAGAATGCAGTAAAAAATCTGGTGTTTCATATCAGATTTATGAGAGCTTTACAATTATAACCAGAGCTAGGGCCAGAGCCCAGGTGTTCCATTCCATTAACAAGCAAAAAACTAGTAATAGGTAATTAAAGCAGAAAGATGCACAAAGCTTTAATGCTTTGTTCCAAGCATTTTAGAGCAATACACTAAAGTGGGACCTAGACAGCCTTTGTCATTTTACTTTAGCTGAGAAATGAACATTTGATTACAAAGCCTCTCAGGAGTGCAGAGATAAATGCACGGTTGTTAAATATTAACATTAACATCTAAAGACTTGTGTTTTTTTTTTTCTTTGTGGAACTAAAGCCCTTTTTACTTCCCTCCACAGGCCATGAGCACCAATAGACCAGCACTGGCTTAGTAAGTAACAAAGTGGCAACAGAGAAGGGAGCCAAAGAGAATGGCCTTGACATGAGATAATGGACCTAGGCCTTGACCTATCCATGAGGACTAGCTTAGAATACCTCCTGAGGGAGGCCAGTGAGCACCTTTGAAGTGACTCTGAAAGTGCCGAGTCTTAACTAGACAGCTGACATTCACAGCAAGGAGAGAGAGGCGCTGAGGGAAGAGGTACAGGACATGCTGTGGACACAGGAGAGCCCTGTAGAGTGGGTGAACAGACAAAAGGGCAAACCCCAACTTCATTCTGTTATAAGCAAAATTTATACAAGGAGTCCTAATTTTGATCCTGGTGAGGCAGAATAATAATTCAGGGAGTTAGTGTAGGAACATGGGCTTTGATATATTCTTTAATATGGTCATTAATTAATGTCTGTAACTTAAGGGTTCCATGGAATAACATCCCCACTGGTCTTGTTTACTACAGGGAGTATATCTGTTTTACATCCAGATGAACATTAATCTCTAACCCACCCCTCAACTGATAGAAAAGGAATGAGAGGAATGGTGACTCCCAGCGACTCCCAGTCTAGAGAAAAGAAGAACAAAGAAACCCTAAAGCTTAGGGGGCATGTGCACCTCTAAGACCCCTATTGGTGACAAGGACTGATATAGGTAAGGCCAATGGGAAAAAGAACTGATAGCAGGACCCCATGTTGGAACTCCTGTCTTTAAGAGATTAAAAACCTCCAAAGAATAGAAAGTGGGACTCTTCTTCCCCCTCCCAGTGTCTGTACTGGAAGCTATTTGCTTTCCTGTAATAAAGACTTTTGCTTGCTTGCTACCTGTGTGTTCTCAAAGTTCATTCTTCGGCTTCTGGTAACATCTTTCTAGTAACACTGGGATTTGGGGGTACAAAAAGAAGGCATAAACATAAAATTTCTTCTTGAGAAATCTTGATTCAAATTTCCAGTATTGGTTTTGTGAGAGGATAGGATAATCTCTATAAGCCTCAATTTACTCATCTGTATAATATGGATGATAACAAACTTCAAAGTCCTGTGAGAGAAAACTGCGATGAGGTTTGCAGCACACCTAGAACTGTGCCAACATGCAGTAAGCATCCAACAGTGGTTAACTGCTGCTCTTCTTACACACAGTGGAAAACATCATTTCTGCAATTTAATATGAGGAGCCAATTTTGATTACCTTAGAGGGTTTCAATTTCTGCTCCTTGGGAATTTTGGAGTACGACAAGCAGGGTTGAGTTGTCTTAACAAATAAATATGTCAGTGAATTTTATTTGTCATTTTAAAAAGAAATTATATGAACAGAGTGAATACATGTTAGAGGTTAGCTTCATAGACTCTGAAGCTAGATTGCTTGCATTCACATTGGGGTTGTGACCCTCAATATCTGGGAAAGCTACCTAACTTCTTGTGCGTCAGTCTCCTCCTCAGTATAATGATGACTATGGTATGCTATGGGTTGAATTGTATGCCCCCCTCCTGCTCCAATTCATATGTTGAAGTTCTCAGAAAGTGGTTGTATTTGGAGATAGGGTCTTTAAAGAGTTAAGTTAAAATGAGATCCTTAGAGTGGGTTCTAATCCACTATGACCACTGTCCTTATAAAAAGAAGAAATTTGGACACAGGTACAGAGGAAAGACCATGTGAAGACACAGGGAAAAGAGAGTCGTGACGAAACCATGAAGAGAGGGCTCAGAAGAAACCAACTCTGCGAACACCTTGATCTTGAATTTCTATCCTCTGGGATTGCAAGAAAGTAAATTTCTGTTGTTTACGCCATGTAGTCTGTGGTACTATGTTATTGTAGCCCCAACAGACTAATACATAATAGTACTTATCTGAAGAGATTCTTGTAAGTGTTAGTGAATTAAGATATGTAAAATCATTTAGAATAATGTGTAGAATACAGTAAGAATTACTGTTATTAATATTGAGATTAAAATTATAATTACTGCATTTTTGAGTTTTTCTTCCTTAGAATTTCCCTAAACTTTTATTTTCTATTACCTCTTTTGCTTCTTTAAAGCTTAGGTCAAATGCTACCTTCATGAAAACATCAATGAGACTTACTGTCTCCCTCCTTTGATTGTTACATTTGTCCTGCTGTATTGTAATAATGTGATTATGTGTCCAACAGTGTATGGAGAACCCACTAGAGCAATGAAGTTGTCTTATTGATCACTGCACACCCAGTGTCCGTCCATCACAGTGTTTACTCGCTAATGAGAGGGCAGGATATGTACAGTTCAAAATATGTAAAATTTATGAGGACTGTGTAGTCTTCTTGGGAGAGAGGCCAAATTTTTATCCAATTCTCAAACCAAATGTGAATTAAATATTAAAGAACCATTTACTTAGTGGTTAGCTATTAGAACTGAAAGAAGGAAGAATCCAAGAGATGCTAATGGTTTCAAGTGGGTGTTAATCTCTGTAGATGGTGTTATTCTCTGATCCACATCAGTTAGCACTGTATCTGCCATGTAATAAGCATTGTTACAGGTGCTGGAAATACAAAGTCAAATGAGGACTTGTCCCTATCTTCAAGAGAGTTGGGGTCTGGTCAGTCACACAGCACAGTATAGAATGAATGACATGGGAGGAGAAGGGCCATTAATAGCTTGCATCTTGGAAGAACAGGGAAAGGAGGGAGGAGTTAACATCTGATTAGGTGGGAGATGGGTAGTGTTTCCCTTAAGAGTTCTCCAGAAAAACAGAACCAGCAGGATGTGTGAGTGTGTGTGTGAGAGAGAGAGACTGTGTACAGTTAGAGTGAAAGAAAAACGAAACAGAGAAAGACAAGAGAAAGAGAGAGAAAAAGAGACAGAAGAGACAGAAAGAGGCTCAAACAATTGTGGGTACCTGGCAATTCAAAAATCTGCAGGTTAGGTAAACAGGATGGAGACCCAGGTGAGAGATGCAGTTAAAGTCCAAAGGCCATCTCCTGGCAAAAATCCCTTCTTTCTTAGGGAAATTGGTTTTTTCCTATGAAGGCCTTCAACTGACTGTATGAGGCCTACCCACATGATAGGGGTAATTTACTTTACTCAAAGTCTACTGATTTTAATGTCATATCATCTAAATAATACCTTCATGGAAACATCTAGAATTATAGTTGACCAAATGGTTGGGTGCCATGACCTAGCCAAGTCGACACATAAAATTAACCATACAGGTGGTATCAGGTAAGGTGCCCCACCTCAGGTGACACTTGAACATAAGTTTTGAAACATGAATAGCAGAAGTGGTCAAAATGATAGGTAGGCAATAATAGGAACGTTCTAGGAAGAATAAAGCATAAGCATGAAAAACCAGAGGTATGCTTTGGAGGACTTACAAGCAGTTCAGAAGGGCTGGAAAGAAGAAAGTACGTGGGTACCTACAGCTAAAACAAGATAATGTAAGGCCTTTCTACACATTATGAAAGGTAAAAACTCTGACTATTACTCTGAGTATCTATGGAGGCAGTGAAGGATTTTAAGCGAGGATGTGACATAATCATGTTTAATGAATACATAATTAAATGAACAGCCAATTTGGGGGCCCAAAGGAAGTAGCCAGATTATAGACATACAACCTACTTGTGCTAGAGCCTTTCTCTGAATTTGAAATAAGTGTCCAGGAGTTCTTTACTTCATGTTCCTAGTTAATGATAGAACTCATTTAAGGAGAATTTGGAAATTTTTATTGAAAAGCAATATTGTTAAAAGAAAAGGACACTTTAAGAATATTCGGGAATGAGTAACTACAAATGAGAAGCATGTTAAACAGCTAAGAAATTCAACTGAGAACAACCTTGATTGGCTACAATTTCAAATATATACTATATTCTAACTTCTTAGCTTAGTTGAAGAAAGAGCAAACATGTCCTTGGGGAATGTGTAAGGGAGTGGAAACCAGGTTAAAATCACCTAAGCTCATGATGAAACTTGAAAGAACCTAGTGTGCTAACCAAAATATCAATGATAAGGAACCAAAAAAACCCCAAAGAACCGGAACTCTAAGAATGAGCAAAAGAAGGTATATATGTATGTGTAACTAGGTCACTTTGCTGTACAGTAGAAAATTGACAGAACACTGTAAACCAACTATAATGGAAAAAATAAAAATCATTTATTAAAAAAAAAAAAAGGCAGTTTCAGAGCTTTTTTTTCTTTTCCCATAAACACTTAGGGGTACATTAAGTGGTAAGGCAGCCTGCTATGAACTGCTTCGAGAGGATTCAAAGCCATAGTGCTCCCCATGTGATGATAAGGTACACCCAAGATTGAGAGCCATGGCATTAGGCAGAAATTGACTCAAATCAAATGAGCCAGGCTGCACTCACAGGCCACTGCTAGCTACAGTGAATCTGTGGAACAGTATCCTAAAGGGCCAGCCCCTACATGATGTTCAGTGGGAGGTGGGCTATTTATTTGACTCTCAACAGATGTTCCTGACTGACCTTCAAATTCTCGGTACTCTTACCTGGGGAGTGATGATAACAAAGGATAATCAAGCTGACTTTATTCCCTTCACTGAGCTCCCCATTTACTTATTCACGAAATAATCTATCTTGAGCCCTGTACACACCAAATGCTAAGCAGGGATAAGAATGGTCCCTACCCTCATAGATATAACTCCAAATATTGATAAAAAATACAAAAAACTTCAAAGCCATGTAAATGATGCTCTTGGGAGGATGTGTATAAAACCTATGGGATTACAGCAGAAGCAGCTAGCTAACTACTGGAGTCCAGAAAAGCATCACAGAAGGGATGGTGTTTAAGCTGGATGAGTAGATTATGGGGAAACCACTGCACTCAAAGCATAGACTCATAGGGAGCCTGGGCACAGATGCAATTGAAAATGAAAGTGGTTTTTGTATTAAAATGGAATGTAGAGTAGTGCAGGATCAATAGGAAGTGAGACCAGAAAGGTGAGAAGGGTCAGACAGTGAAAGACCACCTGTCCACCAAGGGGACTCTGGTTATGAGGATGGGGAGGGAGTTTGAATTGATCCTCAGAATTAATTCACTATCTAAGTGCATTAGATAAGGAGTGACCATGATTGAATTTCAATTTTAGAAATAAAATTATAGCAGATGTTATATATTAAATTAAATAATAATGTCAACATGTATTACTTCCATCTTTTGGGGATTACAGTGTATCAGCGGACCAAGAGTGAAACATATGCAGATAATATTAGTTTTCTCAAGATGGCCCTGAAGCCTCTCTTCTTTACAAAATTTTTCTTCCCTTAGTTTGAACTTTTTCATCACTTCCTACTATTCATCATTAGAGTGACACTTCTGAGGCTCATAAAATAATGAAAAACAATGAATGAAATCAGTAATTACTAGGTAGTTATGTATCTGGTACTAGGCTGGGGATTTTGACATACATCTTCATATTATTTCTCCACCAACACTGCACAAGAAGGATTAGTACTAGTAGCAGTAGTGAGAGTTAGCTCACTTTATGTCAGGTACTGTTCTAAGTACTCCTCACATAGGAACACATCTCAAAATAATTCAGTGAGGAACGTTCTGTTGTTCTCCCTTATTTTACAGATGAGAAAACTCCAGGATAAAGATGGTTAAGATGCCCAAGTTTACACAGCTAATAAGTGACAAGTGGCAGGATTCAAAACCAGGAAGCCTAATTGCAACACCTTCTCTTAGCCCTAGTAAAAGTATTACCAATGATGGTATTCACATTAAAACATACAAAAAAACCAAGCAAATAGGAAGCGGGTATTTAAATAACTTCTCTCAGTTCATTTAGTTAATAAATGTACCAGCAGGAATCATGGCCAGTTTTGCTGCACTCAGTGCTTTCCATGACAAGTGCTTCCTTTTTTTTTTTTTCTTTTTTTTTATTACTCAAATGAATGTATCACATCTGTAGGACAACAAGTGCTTCCAATGGTATGTGTTGTGTGCAAGCGTGCGTGCACGCGCGCGCGCGCACACACACACACACACACACACACAGAGTAAACCTGCATGACTTGCACATTTTCCAGTTTAGTCAGGAGAGGAAAAGACTGTTTGGAAAAGAGCTTTTAGGTGGAAAAACCTGTGGCATTTTGCATTAGAAAAGAAAGCTCAATGTGTTCACTGCTACATTCATAAAACTTAGAATAGTGCCTCTACACAGCTGGTACTCAATAAATGTTTGATAAATAACTATCCCAGAGGGATTCCATAATATATCTCCTGGGAATAAGGAGAGTATGTTGTATACATTCACTGTCTAGTTATTGAGTATCTCCCTGGGCAGGCAAGTATAGGCAGTACATATGGTAACGTGGGACATAAAAGGTTGCAAAGGGCAGAGCCCTTCCCATAAGCAATATTTAGGGAGGAAAGCCATTTATACCACTTCTATATGTATCTTTGCATCTTTGGTCAAGGTGCTGGGACGAGTATCTGATGTGGAAAAGTATTTTTAGGTGCTTTATTATTTTCTTTTTGTCTTTTTGGTGCTACTCCCACGGCATATGAAGGTTCCCAAGCTAGGGGTCTAATCGGAGCTGTAGCCATTGGCCTACACCACAGCCACAGAAACACCAGATCCGAGCCGTGTCTGCCACCTACACCATAGCTCATGGTAATGCTGGATCCTTAACCCACTGAGCAAGGCCAGCGATCGAACCCACATCCTCATGGACAGTAGTTGGGTTCGTTACTGCTGCACCACCATGGGAACTCCTTTAGGTACTTTATTTATTTATTTAAGGAATGTGGTTTTTTTTTTTTTTTTTTGGTCTTTTTGCTATTTCTTTGGGCCGCTCCTGCGGCATATGGAGGTTCCCAGGCTAGGGGTTGAATCGGAGCCGTAGCCACCGGCCTATGCCAGAGCCACAGCAACACGGGATCCGAGCTGCATCTGCAACCTACACCACAGCTCACAGCAACGCCAGATCCTTAACCCACTGAGCAAGGGCAGGGACCGAACCCGCAACCTCATGGTTCCTAGTCGGATTTGTTAACCACTGCGCCACGATAGGAACTCCCTTTAGGTACTTTAAAGTCATCATTCATGGTAATACAATAAAATAAGTTCAAGGTGAGGATAATCAGTATCAATACCATTTCACGGATCCAACATTCCTGTGATGAGCACCAGACAATACCCTCTGGTTTCCAGTATTCTCTGTACACTATGCTTTTAATACCATATCTCTAAGCCATAAGCATCAACTTTCAATATGATGTTAACAGCTTTACTGCTTTCCCACAGTCATGCTAGAATTCACCTGATTCTGATGGCTACAGTGGAAAGTCCATCATATTTCTATTACCTGTAGATGGAGACCTCTTTTATTTTGGAAGAAAACTCTTGCCTCCAGACAAAAGGATATTACTACCATTTTGGCATACGGCCCTTCAGACAGAGCTCTAACTCTTTCAACCTTGCAAGGAACTGGGAGTTGTTTAATGAGAACTCAGAGAAGTTATGGAATTATTCCTTCACCTAATAACCTACATCACAACTACAGACACCTGCATTCACAGTTCCATCAAGGCTATAATGCCATTAATCATTTTATTTCCCTTGCCAGTAAGAGTCCCTGCTAATAGAAATCACTAAGAACCTCATTTTTCGTCTTGGATTACTAATAGGACATTGGTAAATTTATCAATATCCGTACCTGGCCTGCATATTTTCTGGTTTCCCTCTCTCCTCCAGAACATATAATGAGAAAGATGAAGAGGTTAATTTGGTACATATGGATAAAAAAGGGGGAAGTAGTAAGAAAAGTGAGCATAAAGGAACAAAATAGCAAAAAAACCTGTGGTGTCAGCCTTAGGTGTTTGAATTGATTCCATATGTAATGAGAGTTACTACTGATATTTGAGAAGGTGAATGACATGAAAAAAAAACAAAAACCCCTGTGCATAGATGGTCTTTTTTGAAAGTGTTGCACTTTTTCTACTTAGAGAAATTAGAAGGTTTTTTTTGTTGGAGAGGTTAGAGATAAGGGGCCAAAATTCATTAATGTAATACACCCACAATCTCCTAACAAAAGAGAATAACGGAATTAAGAAATGAGAGTAATTTTTAATTAACATTAGAAGAGATTCAGTATTACCATAGAGGACTATTTCACAACACTTCAATAAAGCTTAAAAAAAAAAAATAGCGGAGTGTATTTTAAGAAGTTCCAAATGTTTCTCTCATCACTCTTTGAAGTTGGATCAGCAGATACTTTGGGAAAGTGATAGAATTACAGTTTGGAAGAAAATATGTAGAATCACAAGTAAAGCAAGTTTGGACACTGCCTTGGTTTTAGGCAGGTAAAACCCTGAGCAGGGAATCCAGGGATTAAAACATGAGCATTCAAAGGGACGTGATGGACTCTGGTTTGACTTTGACCCAAACTGACCCATCTTGAAAATTCATTCCTTGGACTTATTTCTCCAAATCTTTATATGAATGACATTTCCCCCTAAACCTAGCTACATTAGATACTTCAATACAGTACTATTTGGTACTACTTATATGTTTAAAAAAAATGTGTGGAAGGATCTAATTGGGTGTGAGCTCTGAGGGTCAGGGGCACACAGATGCTAAGGTTACAGTTTCAGGTAGTCTGTCTGCTTGACATTTCTTTAGCTGTGACAGAGGTTTAAATAGTGTCAACCTTCTTGGAAAAAGAGGATAAGAAGAGTTAGGCAAGATAAGAGGGTCCGGCCCAAATATCCTTCACAAGGAATTTGATTCTTAGTATGAAAAATGCTAAGCCAGAAAGAAAAGACCAGCTATGCAGAGAAGAGGTTAATAGAATGCTCTATGTCGGTGGATTTCTGTGTTCTTAAAATTCACTTTTGGACACGTCTGTGGTTATGTAAATGTTGCTAATTCTAACCCAGTCATTAGGAGCAAGAACACAGCAGTTCTCAGCCATTAAAATGCTTATGCCCAGGACTCCATATTCATTAAGTAAGAAGCTCTGTGTCTGGAGGCCCGCATCTGGGTATTTTTAAAAAAGGTCTTGTGGATTTGAGCAGCAAGGATTGAGAACAACTTTCATAGTAGATTACCTATTCTGTCAGGTCTGATTTAGAAAATAAATGAGACAGACATTGAGCAGAACATATTAAGTATCTCAAGCTGAGTGCGGCGGCCAAAGCTACTGCCTAATTGGTTTTTTAAAAAGAATCCATTCACATTTCTCATAAAATTAATAATGTGTAATTGCGTTTAGGTGAAAACAAAATCTCAAGAGATCACTCTAATTATTTCCATGGTATTTATTTTTATGTCTTTTAATTATTTTGAGGGTTTTGCATTGTGACAATGGAATGCATATTGATTGCTATGGTGAAAAGTGAAAAATCTTCTCAGATGGAGACACCACCCGAGCATAGACAAGAAAAGTTTTTTTTTTTTGTCTTTATTTTACTATTTATAACTTTAGGAATTATGACATCTGATATCTAGAAGGCAATGAAGAGGAAAAATTGTGTTTTCATATTAGCTGTCTGCATCAAATCAAGCACGAATAAAAAGAAAATTGATTTCTTGGCTTGAAGTCTGATGGATACAGTAACCTGTCTCAAAAAGGAAACTAAGGAAAAATTTCCATCACCTATATGCCAACATCCAGCCCAAGGAAAATGTGCAAAATGAAAAAAAAAAAACCCACAATAAAATAAGTTGGGGGTTGCTGCTTAGTTGGTGTGAAAAATGAAAAGACTGTAAATACTTTTAAAAAGATTTTAGATACTAAGCTAGAAAAAAATGAGGATTTATGCATCACCTCCTTTGGCACCTTTGATGATGTGCATCACAGACTCTACTGGGGGAAACATTCTCATGAAATTATGTTTGGGATAGCAAATAAATGAATAAATAACTAAACAAAAGCAAAACGTAAGATATTGGAGGGATTTAAGAAATGTTTTTATGGCATACAAAATAATTGTTACAAAGTTAATTGTAAACAGAGTAAATAAGCACTGACCTATTTTTCCAGGCCCCATAAACCCTTTTCACCCACATCTTGCTTTATTTCTCTCCTGGGCTCCGGGTTGTCCCAGTTTTGAGGACTGACCTTGATCTCTATGGGAAGGACTGGCAGATCTCCCCAACATACTTAAGGCTTCCTTGATCATGGACTGACCCTAACCATTTATATCCATTCCAATAACTGTGCTGCTTCTTTTCGGCCAGGTTTCCATGACCTGGCTACTATCTTATTAACTTATTGGTGAAGTTCTTTTAGAATCAAGTCTCTACCTTTAAAAATAAAAGTTCTCTTGACAGTTGGGTGTCTTTCCTCAAGTTAAACCTATTTGAGTAAGCAATTTTTATTTCTAAACAGATTGGAAATCTTTCAGCTGCAGCTAATTGTATGATATCTGGCCATCTTCTGCATAGGATAGAAGCTTAAATCAAGGGTCAGTGTTTGTTAACCCAAAAACTCAAAGTCTCCACTTAAAATTCAGCAAATGTTTCTGCATGGCTACTATAACTCTTGCACATAAAGACCTCAGAAATATTATCTCTGCAAGTAAAAGCACCACAGTCTAGAGGAAGATAGACATGTGACTATGAAGTTCTAATGTATATTAGGACAGAACTAAGCAAAATGAAGTGATCAGCTTTGACTGAAGGGAAGGAAAAAGAGAAGAACAAGGTGTGAGCTGGAGCTCAAAAGGTTGCTAGACGCCTAGGGGGTGAATGAAGACGGAGAAACTGGTTGAGAATTTCAAGGAAGAGATGGCAGTTTGCACTGCACGAAGGCTCCTTGGAGTGGGGAACATGTGCAATGATTCCACTCAGGCATATCTCGATTCTCCAGAGTTGAGGGGTAGATGAGTATACTTTGCCTTCAACTCTCTATGCTTTGAGTTAAGGTATCTACTTTTCATTCTCTTTTCAAAGGATGTATATATACTGCTCTTCTCGGCATTTAGAGGCCTGTAGGCAATAGGAAGAGCTTCTTGATTCAGTGTAACATACCAAAATCTTTTAGGTCTGTCAGTCTAAGAGGGAGTGAAAGACACTTTGGAAAATATCTTACTTGTCTTTCTCCATAGAAAGAATTCTCAGGGGAGGAGTCTCCGAGGGAATTTACACTGGGCGGCGGGGATAGATGCTATAGAGTAAAAGAATTGTATATTAGGAAACTGTGACAGTTGTTAAGCTATTATTTTATAGACCCAAATACACCCTGCCATTTTCAATAATAAGATGGATAAAGTGATACCTTCTGTTGATGTCATTCAGCCTCTTCCCTAAGTTCCAACAATGTTTGCTCAAAAAATCCATGTACGAAGTAGCCGTATTGACAGCAATGGAGGTCAGGCATGTGTTCAATGATATAGTTTTCCTTCTCACAAAGACTGACCTAGTTACCACCGCCATGGAGTGCCAATTCTGCTAATACCGGAGATCGACTATGAGTTTCTGATAAAATAACATCCCTTTCAAGCAGGGGATAATTTACTCACCTAGTACACTGATTATATTGGAGTCCTATCATCATAAAGCATACCTCAATTGCTCTCCCCAGAACAGATGAAAATCTGCATATGGATTTGATTTCTCTGTAATTCTTCTGCCAGTACCATCACCCATGGACCCATGAAATGTTTCTTTATTGTCACATTCTCCTACTTAACATTGCTTCTGACTACTAAACTCACTTTACAGCAAAAGCAATGCAAAAGAACTATTCCTATGGAATTCACTAGTTTTACCACACACTCCACTACCTAAAAGCAACTAGCCTAATAAAACAATGGCCTGGACACTGAAAATTCAGTTAGGGTACCAGTTGGGAGAAAACATCCTAAAGCATTGAGATCTTATAAAAATTGTATATGCTTTGAATTACTGACAAGTATTTCTTCAGCATTCATTCTCTACAGGTGCTAGAAATAAGAGCAGAAATGAGAAAGATTCCTTTCATAATGACATTTTATAACCCATTTACATATTTTTTTCCTGTCACCATAATTTTGAAATTGTCTTGGGTTTGGGTATTATTTTCTAAAATAGAACGACAAGTTTCCCCATGGGTACATAGAAAAACTGAATTGAATTGGAAGTTTAATTGAAGGATATTTTCAATGCTTCATGTCACTGAGCCTATGTATATGAAAGAAGGATATTATGTTGGTTAATTAATATTAGTAATTAATATTGTGCTGAATAATCCTGATTATCAAGATGTATTTGGCTTTCTGCCACACAGTAGTACAGGAAATACTATGTAAGAAATTCAGGGAATTCTCTGGGGAGTTTTTCGTGTTTCCATATTGAATAGCAAAATTTAATGGAAGCCTGTAGCAACCGAAGAATGGCAAAATAACTTAGCATTCAGATCCTCTAGCAATAAAAGTTTGATGCTAGATAGCCAATGGGTGAACTCTGCTAGTTATTAGCTGGTATGGCTCAGTCCTAAAGATTCCCTACTCTACTCCACCTTGTGCTACTGGGGCTGAGACTGTGAGCTGCACGTCTCTTGCCAGCTCGATCCCTGACAGACTGGAAGAACAGGGGTTGCTCCCTCTTGCTTATTTCAACAACTGCTCATTACCCTCAGAAAAGCAGTAGAGCTCAGCCTCCAGCATTGCTTTTTTGTTTTGTTTGTTTTGTTTTTTTGGAAGAGCAGCACTGTTTTTAATGAGTTTTAGTCCAGAACACAAATCGAGGTGCCAGTTTTTGCCTCAGCAGTAGAACAATGGTAAACAATGGCTTTTTCTTCCTCCATTAAGGTAGTTACAAAAGTGTATCAGATGGACAGGATGAGACATTTGAATCTGTCTTTTGAAAAGCACCCAGAAAGCTAGTCATAGTGTTGCAGTTTAAAAGGCTTTCCATGTACCCTTTGCCCCACACCCACCCTATTTATTGATGCAAACTCTGGAACTTTCTTGATTTTTCTGGCAAAATTTCTCCTTTAAGAGCTTTGGCGTGCAAGGGTCATTTTGGGTTTTTTTTTTTTTTTTTTTTTTTTTTTTTTTTGGTTTTGTTGCTGATGTCCTTGAACTTTCCATCACTGGATGAGTAAGAAAGCCAGCATGATTCTTTATGGCTTCTTCTGAGGAACTTGACGGGTTGCACTTCAGTGTACGCCTGCAGCCCATACTCTCCTAGCTCCCGGCTGCTCCCAGACAGCTTGTAGCCTCCAGCATTTTTATCATACTCCCAGAATCATCACTGTCTTTCCCTCTAAGAAGTTTCAACAAAAGTGGGCTACATTCCCCCCACGGAAGCCTGTATCTAGTTCTGTAAAATCCTGCTGAACATCTGAAATATCAGGACCAGTTGATGAGAGCCCCCTATGTAGAGGTTTGAGTTCCTGCTCCATGAGCCCCCTTTTCTAATATCAAAGTACCAGAAGTACCTATACTAGTTAAACAATATCCGCCCCCACCCCTACCAAAAGTCGGAGTCCACTTCTGTGAATACCCTCCAAATGCAACTGGGTTATGATATCACTAGCAATTTCTTATTCTTCCCCGCCCTAGAGGGGGTACTGCTTCCTCCAGTTCTTATCCCTGCATCTTTCAGTTTCTTTTTTCACTTTTAAACTCTTTTATCTGTTTAACCTATTATTCGCATTACATTATTTATATTAAGATAACTGATACGGTTTCTGTTTTCTCTCACGGAATCCTTATGGCTGATATGAAACACAGACACATACACACACCTCTATAATTTTCAATAGTAAACTACAGAAAATAAAGTTCTTCTAGGATTTTCCTGGTGCCCTGTTAGGGATCCGGTGTTGTCACTGCTGTGGCTCAGGTTTGCTCTCTGGCCCAGCAACCTCTGTGTGTAGTGAGTGCAGCCAAAATAAATAAATAAATAAATAAATAAGAAAAGAAAAGAAAAATCATGGGTTGTTTTTCTGACATAAAATTAAAAAAAAAAAAACTAGTAAGTAATTTTAGAGTATACCTTGAAGATGTAAGACAGAGGAAAGTACCAGAAATACTTGAGATGTATTTAGATTTCACACTCTTTACAGTTGAAAACATATACATGCACATACTCAAATTGTTCCAAATATGTTTTTCTACAATAGAAGCACACATTCATTTTTTTCTTTGTTTCTTTTTCTTTTCTTTTCTTTCTTTCTTTTTTTCTTTCGCTACGCATGTAGTACATGGAAGTTCCCAGGCCAGGGGTCAGAGCTACAGCTGTGACCTACAGCATAGCCACAGCAACACTGGATCTGAGCCACATCTGCAACCTACACTGCAGCTTGTGACAACAAGGGATCCTTAACTCACTGAGTGAGGCCAGGGATCAAACCCAAATCCTCATGAATACTATGTCAGGTTCTTAACCCACTGAGCTGCAATGGGAACTCTGCACACATCCATTTTCAAATTCACATTAAAAATGACATTCCTGAGTTGCACTAGTAAAATGCTGTGTGCTCAATAGCCAAATTTGCAGACCTAGATCACTAGCTTTCTTACTCTACTGGCCTCTGATGATAGAACAGCCTCTGAATAGAAAGTTTGAGCCATATGTGGCAGTTGCATGATGCCTACGATTAGAATACAAATGACTGCCACTACTTAATGGTATTTCCATTTTTCACCTTTGTTCTGACTTTACATGTGCCCACAACACTGACGGAGGAGGGAAGCTCAGCTCTCCCACTTCGATCCCACAGTGATAACAGTGTACTCAAAGAATTATTCTGGATGGAAGATGGGAGCACAGCAGCGCTGGAGCTTTTTTAAAAATTTCTTTATTTCTGAACTCTGATACTTTCCCAGGAACTTTGATTTTTAGCCTTATACCACTCCAATTCAGCAGTTCCTCTGACATCATGTCTGTCTCAACATCTGAACACATTTGTATGTCTTAGCCATGATTTGCTGCTCTCTTAGGATCCATGCCTCACTCCCTAGTCTTTGCCCCAAGGTTTTTGGTGGATTATGTCTGTCTTGACACTTAGCACTGACACTATTGCCTTCACTTGGTGACTGAAAGGAGAAAATGAATACTTGTCAGCCATCAGTTCTGTTTCTGCATAAGAGGTAAAAGTGTTGCAAAAGAATGTCATCCCCAACTTAACAATAAGAAAAAGGCGTAATTAAAGAAAAACATATTTTTGCCTCATCAAAGAGCTAGAGTCACCCTGAAACCACGCAAACTGATTTCAACTGGTGACGAAACATGTTGAGAAGAGACAAGATATGCGAACTGTCTCAGCTTTGGCAGATTATGAGAGGGAAGGGGAAAAGCTGTAAAACTCAGTAAGAGGGAAACAGCTGGAATTTTGAAGAATTGATAAAATTATAACAAACTGATTAAACTACATGTGGGCTCTGAACAGCTTAGGATTCCTGAGAATCTAAGACACAGACGAACACATGACCACTTCTCAGCTCCTTTCCCCAGGCCTCCACTGGACACCCACGCAAAGACTGGGAGACCTGGCTCAGCCTGAGGGTGAAGGAGGGTGTCCCTGGAGAGGCCCCATTTGTGCTGCTAAGCACAGGATGTTAACTGGCCACTGGTGAAGGAAGGGCAGAAAACCTGCTCAGACCACAGATCTTTCTTGCCCATTTTTTGTTTTTTGTTTTGTCTTTTTAGGGCTGCAGCTGCGGCATGCATAGGTTCCCAGGCTAGGGGCCAAATCCAAGCTGCAGCTGCCAGCCTATGCCACAGCGACAGGGATCTGAGCCATGTCTGTGACCTACACCACAGCTCATGACAACACTGGATCCTTAACCCACTGAGTGAAGCCAGGGAGTGAACCTGCATCCTCGATGGATACTAGCTGGGTCCGTTACTGCTGAACTAAGACAGGAATTTCGACAGATCTTTCTTTTATATGAAGAAAAGATATCAACCACTGGGAAATGGGAGGTGTCGGTCGGTCTGCAAACCACCTCTGGAAATTCCCAGCTCCCTTAACAGAGGGCAGTGAGAGACAGAAGAAAAAGGCAGACCACCTCTGACTGGTAGGTGGGGTTTTAATAAGCTCGGGAATTTATAAGGGAGCGTGTCTTAGGAGGCTGCAAGATGCACAGATCTCTATACCTGGCTCACCAGAATCCTGAAAGTTTATGCAGATGCTTTAGCTGGGTTCAGTCACATAAGCCCTCCTGCTGATCTCAAGAGCATCTCATGCTCTAGCTCTCCAGGTTAGATCCTTGGGGCAACTCCCACTGTGGGAACGAATGGTGGGCAGACTGCACATGCCAAGGACGAGGAAGGGGTGAGGAGCCTGAGTGCCTGGGTCCAGCTCAAAGGTCAAATCAGTGGTCACATCTTCTTGATGACGTCCTCGAACAAGGGGAAGCATTTGCTCCTCCACTCCCATCCCTGCCTTGAGGCCAGACAAAAATGAGGTGCCCCTGGGAGAGGGAAAAGAACTCTGCCATCAAACTCCATGCTGTACTGATAGAAGGCAAAACCCCGCATTATGAATCTGGAAGCTTATTCTGCTTCCCCCCCACCCCGAAATTAAAAGGGCCCTGCTGTTTCTTTGTTCAAGGAAAAGGACTTTTCTTGAAAACCGCTTTTCTTTGGGGAAATATTTATCTTTCTCCCTATGGATTGCTTTGTATAAGGACACAGCTACAGAAAACCCTTTCTCATCACTGCCATTTCGGCTTCGTGAATCTGGTAATTTGTCTTTCCTGAGACTCCAACAGATCCGCATCCTCATTGTTATTTCTAGATTATTGTGACATTTTGTTCTTGACAGTAGTTATCTTGGGCCTTGTTGATTCCAGGGTGGAAATAACATTTGTATTGTACTTTCTCGGTCTACTCTGTTCTCTGCTTTGCCAATCCTACACGCAGAAATTTTGTTTTGATGTTTCCAGAAACCCTCATATCATCTAAATTACTTTAATAAAACAAAGTCATGAGAACAAGACATTTTATGAATAATTTGATAAATGAGGTTCTGGATATAGCATTTCCAATGGATATTTTATACATCAGTTGTCCTTCTTTGATTAGTTATTCCTTTGGGGGACATATGGGCTACTTTCCTCCAGATAATGATCTTCTAGAATTGAAACCATGTATTTTTGTTCTTAGTTTACTTTTCAAAGAATTTCAATGTGCTTCGCTTTTAGTGTTTTTTTCTGTTTCTTAGCAGTTTTCCCTTAAATTATAAATTCAGTCATGCATCTCTGATTGTTAAAAAAAATTTCCAGAAAACCTTTTTTCTTCTTCCCCTCCAACAATTTGCTCTCCTATCTATTTCAGTTTGTTGTCACACTTTTATTTTTATTTTTTATTTTTAAATTTCTTTTTATTAGAACAGGCACAGCTTCCTTTCCTTCTACTCTTTTCTTTCCTCCCTATAAGGACAAAGAGCTACTTGTTTTTGTTTTATTTTTGTTTGTTTGTTTTGTCTGTCTTTTCTAGGGCCACACCCACGGCATATGGAGGTTCCCAGGCTAGGGGTCCAATCAGAGCTGTAGCCGTCAGCCCACACCAGAGCCACAGCAACGCCAGATCCGAGCCGCGTCTGTGACCTACACCACAGCTCACATCAATGCCGGATCCTTAACCCACTAAGCAAGGCCATAGATCGAACCTGCAACCTCATGGTTCCTAGTCAGATTCATTAACCACTGAGCCATGACGGGAACTCCTGTTGCCACATTTTTAAAACTCTGGTCTAATTTGACATTTTCAGTTCCTAGACTGTCTTCATTCTTCTACTGTTTGATGTCCATCCTCATCACCTGTTACAAGCTGAAACATGCTGTCCCCACCCCAAATTCACATGCCGAGCTTCTAATCCACAGGCCTTAGAATGTAACTATTTGGAGATAGAGTCTTTGAAGAAGTTAATTCAGTTAAAAAGAGGTCATTAGAGTGGTCTTTTATCCAATCTGACTGGTGTCCTTAGAGGAAATTAGGACACAACCATGTACTGAGGGAAGACCACGTGAAAATAGTGGGAGAAGACAGCCATATACAAGCTAAAGAGAGAGAGAAACATATCCTGCAGATATCATAATCTCAAACTTCTAGCCTCCAGAATCATGGTAAAATAAATTTCTGTTGTATCATGTATGGTCCTGGGTATTATGCTACAGCAGCCTTAGCAAAGTAATATACCACCCCACACCCCAGGAAGTGACTACCAGTGATCTCATAATCGGTATAATGATAGAATTGGAAGACAGGGACTTCAAGTAAGACTAGTGAGTTAAAGTCCTATTTCAGTCACTTAATGAGCTCTGAAACTCTGGGTACACATTTCATCTTTCTGAGCTACCATCTTCAAACTTCTAAAAAAGGGGGTAATAAATACTTATTTTAAAGATTAAAAAAGGTAATATATTGAAAATGCCTTGCATAGTACTAAATAGTAATGAAATTCATGATATATTTATTTACTATAGTCTAACCAGAAGGTTTCTTTAACTCAGCAGACTAGTGCTATATTTCATGACATAAATAAAAGGTGATTTATTAGCTAATGTTTTTTCTCAAAACTTCCATAGACTGTTTTCTATTATCCTTCCAGTCGGGCCCTACCCCCCTTAGAGCCAGTGTCCTCTGCTCATATTTCAGCAAGAAAAATAGAAATAATCAGATCAGAATACCTTAATTTTGTCAAAACTACATTTGCAAACACAAACGCATCTACACTCTATCTTTTTTCTCCATCCAGGTATAAAGGAAGGCCCATCTCTCCGAAGGGCTTTGGACCTCAAATCTCAAGAACCTCTGGCAAAATTTCCGTCACTACCATGTCTCTTCCTCTGTCCACTGTCATTCTCAATAGTGTACAAAAGTTCTTTAATATCCTCTAGCTTTTTTTAAAAAAAATTAAAGAGTTCCTATTGCGGCTCAGTGGTAACGAACCTGGCTCGTATCCATGATGATGTGGGTTTGATTCCTGGCTTTGCTCAGTGGGTTAAGGATCTGACGTTGCCGTGAGCTGTGGTGTAGGTTGCAGACGCAGCTTGGATCCAGTGTTGCTGTGGCTGTGGTGTAGGTCGGCAGCTGTAGCTCCGATTCGACCCCTTGCCTGGGAACCTCCATATGCCGCAAGTGAGGCCCTAAAATGCAAAAAAAAAAAAAAAATTTACCTTAAACCATTTAACTTCCCTAGTACTAAGACATATTAATCCAGTAGAAAGTTGGGAGATTCCCCACATTGTAGGAGGACCATTCTTTAGATTATTAGTTATAATACATGACCTCTTTGCCATCTAATCAAGTGCATCACACTTTAGTAAGTATTTAATGCATGTCTCTTTTATGTGCTAAGGTCTTTGTCAGGTGCTTTCATTCTTGTTTAGATGCTACAGATGATCAATTGATCAACGCATAGACCAGGACTTAAAGGAGCTCAAGACTGAGTCAGAGAGACAGACAAACCTACAGATATATTTAGCCAAAGCAGACTGGTATCAAGAGCTAAATCCAGTGATAACAACAACAACAAAATGAGCTGTGAAAGTGTGAATATGTATGATTATAATGGTGTAACTGCTACTTGTTCTAGGGAATTAAATCTAGGGAGTATTTTTAAAGCTGGTCAGAATCCAGCTTTAAATATGAAAAACAAACAAGAAATAGAGAGGGCCTCCTCTACCGTTCCATCCAATTCCTAGAGCAGGAATTTCTCTGGTTTCTGAGTTTACCTCCTTTCTTAACCCTGGGCTTTCTGTCTTTCTGAGCAAGCTTCAGCCTTGCAATCACCAGCAGGCAGGCAATCTGCTGTTCATTCCTGAAGCTCCAGAGACCTGCCTTCTGCCTGGACTATTTCTGGGCTGCCAAGTTGGCAAGGCATTTGGTCTGCAGGCATGTGGGTCGGGGCAGCCTTCTTAGCAGGATGGCCCAGGGGAGGCTTGGGGAATAGAAGGGAAAGGAAGCCTCAGCAGCAATTACAGCCAAGAAGTCACTCCAAAGAGTGTAATTAATCCATAGCTGCAGAGCGAGGCAGGCCTGCCATCCCTGGAATGTTTTGCCTTAGGTTTGTACCTAACCAGGATTCCCCTGCACCCAAGACACAGGCTATAGGAGAACCAAGGAAATGCTGTTGATCCTGTAGAGTGCTTGCAAAAGAGTGAGTACAGAACAAAAGGATTATGAGGCTTTCTAAAAGTCCCTGATACTCTGCTCTCCTTAAAAGAACTAGTCGTCTGATAACATGTTATAAACCATAAACTCCCATTCCTATGAGAAAAGTAGTGATATTACCACCATTTTGCCAGTGAGGAGGCTGAGGCTGGGAGAGGGTCAGGAACTTTCCTGGAGTCACACAAGTTATCACAAAGCAGAGCCAGGACGTGCTCACAGGCCTTCTGACCCCAGATCTCATGGTTCTTCCACGAGAGGACTTCTCATCCACACTTAAGAGTCTAGGAACTAGATGTGGGCTGCTAGAAGCTGGGTGTTCCTTCTGCCTTCTCCACCTCTGCCTTGCTTAGTTCCTGAGTCAGTACCTGCTCCCCACAGTGAGCCCTGCCCACATCAGAGAAGGGTTTAAGAGGAATAAAGTTGTGCTGTATGTACAATGGGATACCACTCAGCCATACAAGAGAATGAAATAACGAACACTGTTTGCAGCAACATGGATGGACCTAGAGATGATGATACCAAGGGAAGTAAGTTGGACAGAGAAAGACAAATGTGATATCACTTACATGGAGAATCTAAAAAAATGATAAAAAAAAATGATAAAATGAACTTATTTACAAAACAGAAATAGACTCACAGACATATAAAACAAACTTATGGTCACCAAAGGGGAAAGGGGGGTGTAAATTAGGAGTTTGGGATTAAAATATACACACTATTATATATAAAATAGATAGTGAGGAGTTCCTGTCGTGGCTCAGTAGTTAACAAGCCCGACTAGTATCCATGAGGATGCAGGTTCGATTCCTGGCCTTGCTCAGTGGGTTAAGGATCTGGCATTGCTGTGAGCTGTGGTGTAGGTCACAGATTTGTTTCAGATCCCATGTTGCTGTGGCTGTGGTGTAGGCCGGTAGCTACAACTCTGATTTGACCCCTAGCCTGGTAACCTCCATATAGAGTAGGTATGGCCCTAAAAAGATAAAAGAAAAAAAAAAAAAGCAAAAAAACCAAAAAGGGCCTGCTGTATAGCACAGTAACTACACCCAATATCTTGTAATAACCTGTAGTGGAAAATAATCTAAAAAATATATACATATAGATTTAGATAGACAAATTAAGTGAATCACTTTGTCGCACACCTAGAACTAACAAAACATTGTAAATTAACTATATTTCAATAAAAAATTTAAAAAATCAGTTAAAACATCTTGTTTAAACTTCTAGGCACTCTAAACGGCAAATCTTACTCCATACTTTTGCCCCGTCTTTGTTCCCCTTCATATCCCCACCCCAGACTGCCTGGCCCCCACTTGCCCCCTGTACGCCCCTTGCCCCCTGCTTAGTTTGAACTTGTTAAATTTTTCACCAGCTTGTTCTCCTTGATCAACTGGCCTTCTGCGGCAGGAACCACGCTGCTTGTCTAGTGTTCAAAATAACTACCCATAGGAGTTCTCTTCTGGCACAGTGGGTTACGGATCCAGCATTGTCACTGCAGCAGCTTGGATCCCTGTCCAGGTAATTTCCACATGCTTCAGGTATGGCCAAAACAAACAAACAAACAAATTAGAGAACCACCTAACCTGTCAGCTCTTGCTCTTGGGTTGGGGTAATGGTATAGTCTCCCTCACACACTCACACACACACACACACTCACACTCACACACACATTCATGTCTTCTGTTAATTCTCTCTCTAAATCCTTTATGAAGCAGCGTAAGTACAGGTTAAGAACACTGGTTCCTATCCTGTCAGGTTACTAATCTCTGTACTTTAGTCCATTTGTCCCTACGATGGGGATGATAGTGGCATTGAATTTAATTGCTGTAACTATCAAACGAGTCAACCCATTGATGCTCTTGGCATTTGGTGCACAGTTAACACTCATACATATGCTGTGGTTTTGATATTTTAGTAGCATTTTAACTATTACCTATTTCCCGGAGTATCTCTTAACCTCACATTTCTGTGCCTTCCTTATTTTGTTCCTCATGAATTGAATGTTTTTACTACCAAACTGCATGAGTCCAAATCCTACTCATTCTTCATAAAGCCACCAGTCATAAAAGAATTCCAAACACTGGAATCTAACAACTATTCATTGACATCCAGTCTGTGCCAGGCCGGATGGTCGGTGGTAGAGATCCAGGGGTCAAAGAGAATCCCCCCCCACCACCGCTGCCCATGGTCCCTGTTTCTTTGATGCTCTTTTCTTCACTGTCACATTCTCTGGCCTATGAAAGCATGGCAGAAGTTACATTTTGTTTTATGTTACTTAGTCTTTTACATATTTGGACCAGGAGGCATTAGGTGAAAAGGAGTAGCACTAGTGACTGCTGCATCCCCATGGCCTTACACAGCACACAGTGCAAAGAGGGGACTTAGCGTTTGTTGGATCAACAGCTGAATGAATGTATGCATGCAGAAGGGTGCTTGCTGTTGTCCACATAAGTCCTCCTTGAGCAATGAGGTATCAAGGAAAAGGAAATACTTCTAAAGTCCTCTTTCTGTTGCTCTGACATTTATCCAGAGTGCACTATGCCAACACTCATCTTCCTTCCTAAGGAATCTAAAAGCAAAAAGCTCCTAATTCCACTGCCAAAGCATTAGCTTTGCTTGATGGATGCTGTAGTGTTAGGTTGGTTTAAAAATTTCAAGTGTCTGTCTTTAGCATGCCCCAAATCTGATCTTCTTAGAGAAAAAGAATAAACAGCATTCCAGTCTATCCTTTCTTTTAGGATGATTATTCTTCAATCCTCTCTCCTTGTCAGAAAGTTTTTTACAAATCTGAGAATAGCTTAAAGCCCCTGTCAGACCTTAATCTGAATAGCAGAGGAAAATAATTTATACCATGAATTGGACTTATCTATTTGTCAGTTACCTATTAATCATAACTAAAAGCATGATTAAGCTGTCACTAAGAAGCCCGCTAAAACCCTGTAATTGTACTAATGCATTCTACTGTCATTTCTTCAAAAACACATTATCCAAAGGACTGTAAAGTCCAGAAAGAACTATGGAACTTTAGATCAATTCACTCTTTTTGCAGAAAAGAATACTGAGGAACAAAGAGTTAAAGACTCTGAAGCTGTGAACAGAAGATTGAATATAAACGATTATATACAAAGATCATATATTAACATCTGAATACCAAGAAACATACCATTAATATTTAAATGATGATTAACAACTGCAGAAAATATGTGTAATGTTTATGGCAAAAGAGCTAACTAAAAAATTATGAAGAGCCTGTACAATTCAATAATAAAAAAGACAAATAAATCTAATAAAAATAGCAAGATTGTAGACAGATATTTTAGAAAAAAATACAATTAATTTATAACATTCACGGGAAACAGAAAAAGACAAATGAATATTTTCCTACTTTTCAGAGTAAAACAAGATGAATAAGTTGGATGATATCTCATGCAAACAAAGGTGTAGGGTGGCTGACACACGCTCATTCTCATCCTCTAGGTGCGGAAATGTAGCTACTAGCACCGTCATGTCTGAAAGGCAGTTTGGAAATTTTAAATGTATTTAACCTCTCATCTTTCAATTCCAATGTGAAAAACGTGTCCTTTAACTGTACTCACCAATGTTCACAGTTTTATACACACACACACACACACACACACACACACACGCACATAAACATTGTTTAACCAAAAACAGAGTAAAAAGAAACAATCAAAATGCCTGTCAGTAAGTGATTAAGTGATTAGAACTATTGGTGAATCCATACAATGCAATTCTTTTAAAAAAAGTATTGATTCACTTAAAGATAAACAAAGCCTATTTTTATTAATATCGATGTTAATAACATTGCATGCTAACAACATCTTAATATTATAATGAAAACAGTGCTGACTTTGTGGAGCCTTTCCAATCTGACTTTTCTTTTTTGACTGCACCTAAGGAATGCAGATGTTCCCAGGCCAGTGAGTGAACCTGTCCCACAGCAGTGACCTTAACCACTAGGCCACCGGGAGTTCCATGAGCTTAGCTTTCTCTAGAAAGCATGTAATTTTCAGGACAGAGGTTAAGTTCTTCCTTCTCTGAATTCATATACTTCTTATACAGACTGTAACACATTGCTATGTTTTCTTGTTCGTTTTGTTTTGTTCCTTTTCTGTCTTTTTTGAAGGACTGTAAGCCTCTGGAGGTCAGGCCTCTTTATTCATATCAATAAATAAAAAGGCATGGTACCTGACATGGTATCTAGAATGTAGTAAGAAAATATGTTTGATGAATGAAATAAGAGCAGTCAGAAGGAAAACTCAAATTTGGACTTTCTAAGAAATTCTCCGTAGCAGTTAAGAACATGGCTCTATATTAAGACTGCAATGTTTTACTCTCAATTCTGCCTTTTACTAGCTCTATAATCTGGAGACAATTACTGAACTTTGCCACGTCTCTTTTTTAATCTAAAATAGGAATATGTTTTGTTGCTCCAAATTAAATGAAATATAACTTGTAAAGAGCTTATAACAGCGCCTAGCACATAGCAAAACTAAATACATATTATCATTCAAAATTTTTGTACTAGATCCATTCTGTCATTTTTCTCTTTTTTAACTTAAAAGCGGTAGAGAACTAAATTGGGTTATGTCTTTATTTACCCAACAATGGTATATTTTGTTGGCTTACTAACTGGCCACTGTAATCTTATCACTTTCTCTGCAAAGGAGCCTTGAGGCTTATTTTCCTGTTTTGGAAGCTAAACTTCTTCCATTTTCTTCTTCAGTTCATATTTTCGGTTTGTGCTTGGTTTCAATGAGGTAAGAGTTATGCTCCTGATCCTTGAATATCCATTCTTGTCTTGTAGGCCTGCTGCTCTTCAGGGCTCCGTTCATATATCATCCTTTTTATGTAGCTTTCCAAGAATGTCTTCTATGATTGTGCCTGAATTATAATGTACTATTGTTGTTTAGTTGTTCGTATTTCTCACTAGACTAAGTTTTTCAAGCCAGTGATCTTATCTCATTATTCTGTTTAATCAGTGCCTAGAACAAGGTCTAATATAAAGATGCTATCTCTTAAAACATGTTTATAACATTGAATGATTTGTATTTTATGACTTGCAAAAATGTTTTAGTTAAATGGCTTCTCAGTAGTTTCCTTTGTAGCTGTGATAAATGTAACTTGTTAAGGTTTTTTTCAATCATTTATTTATTTGATAGAAGTTTATTATACATCTACTAATTACATGCTAGACAAATCACTGTGAGAAAAACAAATATAATTCAAGGCATGGGCCCTGCCAGGAAGCAGCTCACGGATTAGTGGTGGAGACAAAGCAGAAGTGAGTAACATAATCAATAAGAACTATATAAATAATGTGTCCAAAATAAGAAGTAGAGAATGTGCTTTGAGTTAATAGATGGGAGCAGCAGTGTGCTGGCCATTATTTTAACAGCCAGCTCTCTGAGAGTAAAGGCCTCACTTTGTAGCATTTGCCAGTTTCCTGGTGTAAACACTCCCACCGATGCTGGTTTCAAGCTACAACTTGAGGTCATTGAATGTAAAGCTGGGAAAATAGGTATGTAATTTGATCTTGCTAGCCACTCTGGGCGGGCCCCAGCACACCCTGGGAGGGGAGAGAGAGTTTTGGATTGGGGCAGGGTCTAGCCATTCTTTATGGAGGAGCTAAAAATGAAAATGAGTCTTGAAGAGTCTAATACAAATTAGATAATTTAAGGAAAATATGTTCCAGATTTGGAAAGCATAGCTGCAGTAATGAATATTCACGGTAATGTACTCAGCACACAGGAAGTGCTCAATAAGTACATTTGCATACTTATTGAGTGAGTATAAGGATAATTGAACATCAGTAAATTGGAGAAATGAGTCTGTGTAAGAAGAGACCTGAAAGAAAGGCTCAGATGCCTCTGTATTTTGTGGCAATCCACAGATCTCTCCTTCTTTATAATGATGCTTTTTCCTCCCTCTCCATCCCCAGAATCTTCGTTAGCTTGGCTATGTGGGCTGAATGAGAAACTATTGGACATTTGCTTATTATTTTTGATTTACTCTGGTCATTATACAGATATCTAATAGTAAGACAGGATTAACAGAGACTTCTGAGAAAAGAGAAATTTTTAATTTTCAAAGGTGGGAAGAGTGGATTCTAATAGCTTTATCTCTGTTAAGAAAAAATGCCTCCAGATCCTGGATTAAATTATAGCATTTTTCTACAGGAGGACTAGCTAAAGATCAACCTTTTTTTCTTACCTGGCATATAAATATGAAATTCTGTGGTTTGGTATGGGTTAGGAAGCTTTTTCAGTAAAGGGCCAGAAACAAAATATTTTCTATTTTGTGGGCCATATGGTCTTGGTTCAGCATTGCCACTGTAGCGTGAAAGCAGCCATAGACTTTATGTAAATGAATGACTGTGGCTCTGTTCCAATAGAACCTTAAGTTCCAAGTAAGGTAGGAGATTTGGCCTATAAGCCACAGTTTGCATATTCCTTGCCTGGAACATCAAAGTATCTAGGAAATCTAGGTTTCTTTAAAGTTCATGGGATGGCACTAAAGATTTTTAAAAAATGCCAAAAATTCACAAGGACCATGTGCTATAAAAACGGCTTAGTAAAAACAGTATAATCTATCTTCTCTAAGATGTTTTTTCCAAACACTCTTCTTCCCTCCTTTATGTATAGGTTTTATGGTTTTGATGTTATATGCTATCATAATTTTGATGCTTATATACTTAAAAACTGATTTGACATGGATATTCCTTAACTCTTACATTAGAATTGCTAGGAAGGCAATAAAAGTCTGCCTAATAAGCTTTCAAGCTAATGCTCACTTACTTATTTGATATTATATTCATGTTCCTGGGAACATGAGTGAGGTGGAGATGGTGACAACTTCATCCATTCACCCACTGACAGACACTTACATTGTTTCCCTGTCTTGCTCATTAAAATAATGCTGCTATGAACTTGTGTGTGTGTGTGTGGGGGGGCATCCATTTCAAGTTAGTGTTTTGTTTTCTTTGAATATATTCCCAGAATTGGAATTCCTGGATCATATGGCAGTTTTCCTTTTCATTTTTTGAGAATCCCCCAAATTGTTTTCCTCAGTGGTCACACCAGTTTCCAATCTCCCTGGTGGTGTACAAGGACTCCCTTCTCTCCACATCCAGGCCAGCATTCATCTCCGGTCTTTTTGATGATGGCCTTTCTAACAGACATGAGGTAGTATCTCATTTTTGGTTTGAATTTGCATTTTCATTATGATTAGTGATGTTGACCCCTTTTTTATGTCCCTGTTGGCTTTTCATATATCTTCTTGACAGTCACTACATGTAAAACCAATAACCACATAATTTATGAAGAAGTGTCAACCAACCTGTCAACAAATGCATGATGAAGAAGGAAAATGGGATCGTTGGCAGAGCCCTGTACCTGGGACATGGTTCCATTCATGTAGATGTGCAGGGCATTGTGCATACTGCTTTGAGAGGCATCTGCTATCCCAGTCAGTGGGCTAGCAAATCCTGTTGGCAAAAAGAAAATTGAAAAAAAAATTAGTTTGTCTTAATGATTGAAAATCTAAGTGATTTTCTCATTTGGTTTACAACTACAATTGAAAGCCTTACTCAAAATAATGAAATCAATGACAACATTCACTCTGTATCGGGATTCTTTACATTCTAGATGCCCAGTAGGTAGTTAATAAATCTTTGTAGAGTTGAACGGTGTTAATCTGATCAAAATAGATTGATTAACAAGATGGAATAGGCTGAGCTAATCTGTGTTCCATTCTGTTGCTTCTGCCTATTATTCCTCCTTTAGATCCTTAAAAGTAATAAGACCTTTTTACAATAATCAGCACAGTCACTCTGGCTTCACTCTGTAACATCACTTGGAAACAAAGATTTCCAGTCTTTATGTGTCCCTTTGCGTTCCATTTCTGGTGATTACTTTTAATATTTTTCTGGCTCCAGAGAAAGCATAAAATTTGTGACCTTCAACACTACAACTCATTTGCAACAGTCTGGAGGTCATCAGGTAATATGTTTGATTTTGCAAAATATGTATTTCATAAGTTAAGCAGGACTCCATTAAATGACTCCATTCATTGCATTAGGAATAATAATTATAATGAGTTACTACTCTGAATGTTAATCGAGCTATTGCTTTTTACAACATAAGTCCTACAGCCTTTGTTAGTAAGTTTCTTGATTAGAAATTATCCCCTTTGGAAAGAAGAAAATACTGAGGCTCAGAGAAGTTCTGAGTTTCCCAAGCCTACACAGGTAGTGGTAGAGTTGGGATTTTAGCCCATATCAATTAGATTTCAACACCTGAGCTCTTAATGTTTTGTGTTCTTTCCCACTTACTCCCAGGGAAGAGGTAGCATATGATATCATGCTAGAATCCATTCAGGGAAAACATAAAACAGAAGTAGAACTCAGATTTAGAACCAAAGAAGCAGGAGTAACAGAGTTAAAGAGTAAGTAGAAGCCAACTAAAGGGAATACAGCCAAGGCATATTGAATTTCAAAATTCTGAAATATCAAGAAAACAGAAACTGTAAGACTATGATTTTTTTTTTTTTTTTTTTTTTTAGAAAAAGTAGGATAGAAACAGGGAAGGCATTAGGTCTTGGGCAGTGGAACTCTAGCTTCATTTCACACAATTAGGATTATTTTGTTGTCACCCTCTTCATTTTCAAAGTGCAACCCTTGATTTTCACATTTGATGCTTTAAGCCCTCCCACCACTGCGGCTCACAGTATTTCTGCCCCCTCAGCTGATGATTTTTTCCCTTTTTGAGCTTTTTGCACTCATTCTCAGAGACCAAGCCTGACTCCCTCCAGCATCTTAGCCCAAGGACATACACTTCTCTTGCCTCTGAAACCTCTTGTCTAAGACAACTTTTATGACTGAATATACAAGGCACTTACTATGTGCAGGAATTTTTCTAAAAGTTTAATATGATTAATTTCATATAACCATCAGAATGATTCTACAAATTAGGGAGCCTCATAATCTCCATTATGTAGATTTGGATAAAGGAGTTTAGAGAGCTTAGGTAACCTGTCTAAGATTAAAAAGCAAATAAGAGAAGTTAAGGTTGGAACACAAGTTTTATTCCAGAACTTAAGCTCTTGAATGCACTGGTTTACTGTCTTTCCTATTAGCAATTAATCACATATCATGGAAGGAAAAGTTCGGCAGAGCAATGGTCTGTAAGCTTTTATCCTTGAGCAACACCAAATAAAAGTTTTAAAACCATGCTCTATGTATGCTCTCACATAATTTTAAGTAGATTCTGAATTGCTTTAACCATAATTGTAAACAGTTTCAGAAGATAGAAGTTCAGGGATAGATGCTGCAAATAGCATACATTTTAAAATAAAAATTTAATATCACTTTATAAAAATGCATCCACCATAATGATTTGATAGTCACCATCATCCATATCAAAAGTACCTAAACAAACTTATCTATTATAGTCTGAAGTTTTATAGGCTTTCCTTTTTTCACTTCATCTTATGTTTTTATACTATTTTCCCATAGCATTATATGTAAATGTTATAAAGTTATGCTTGAAATATTTCTTAAAAACGCATCAGTCTTTCAAACCTTTCTGCAACAAAAAAGGTATAAAAATTAAAATTACTTTAAAAAATTTAATGTGGCCATTAATGTTCTGGATTATTATCATTAAAGTTTTTGGTAATATACAACTTATTAAAATGACAAACATTATTTTACAAAATAAGCCATTAAGTATATAAGTAAAATTTTATTGAAAGTTTACTTCTGAACATTTATGAAAGATTATGAATTAAAAAATATTGCATGTATCGATGGATATTATTCATTGATAGAAAGGATAAGGCTTAGCACATTTTCTATTTTAAATTTTAAAAAATAAATTAAGTCCTTAAAGACTTCATTCTCATAAAAAAACTAGATAATGAAAGGATTTAATAGGAATTTCACCTAATTACTTGAACTTTTTTTAGTTATATATGCCAAAAATGACATAACTGATTCAGCATCAAAATAGTCTGATCCATCAATGACAACTCAATCAAGAATTCTTCAATGAAAGCAATCTTATAAATTATGAATCTATTTACAAGCACCTGACTTTCAAGACCTTTTTATCTATTCATTAAATTCATTCACTTCAGTGACACTGGCACTAATATTTTGAGTTCTCCACTTGTTTGGTACTTTGTGAGTTTTTGTTCCTTCTGGGAATGTACTGTGATAAGAATGGATTCAGTATCGGTCAGAGGTACGCTTTCTTCTGAAAAGTCAAAGGGAGGTTGTGCAAGGGTAGGTGGTAAAGGCAAACCTTCAGGAATCTTCTCATTCAGATTCATTTTAGAAAAGTAGAGTTGGGAGGAAGATCTGGAAATAAGCTTCCTTAAAACTCTGTGCCCTGTACCCTTTAGAAAGTCAGTGAAATTATACTAGTGTGTCTATCCCAATTTGAAGATACGGCTGTAGAGAAGAGATCTTCAGAGCTAAGGAACCTGGGTTTAAATTCTGTGTTATTACAAAAGTAGTACATTTGTCAAGTTATATTTTATGAGCCTCAGTTTCTTCATTGTAAGAGAAAGAATAATTAATGCCCATTATCTACTGTTCTGGTGAGGATTAATTTTGATAGCAGGTATGATGCACCTAGTATAGAATCTGGCACAAAATGAATGCTTCCTGAATGGTAGCTAGCATTTATATAAACTTGTTGCATTTGATAAACATGTGCCTATCATGAGAACTGCCAACCAAGAATATGGGACATTCCCGTTGCAGAAAAGCCTCTTTTGCCACAAATTTCCACCACCAGGGTCCATCCCAGCCCCATACACCTCTCTCCTCTTGAACTCCACTTCTCTGCAGAAACCTGCCTCAGTCAACATTAGATGCTTATGGTTTATCCTAGAAACTAGGATCGCCGTTCTAAGAGTGTTTTCAGCAAGGCTAGTGTTCCTTTGCTCAACTTCTTTTGCTAACTTGCCAGATGCTGAACTTAGGGAAGTCTCCAATGTTCTTATGAAGGACATCTGAATAAGAAGCACATGGGGTTTGTCAGAATATATTGTGTTCTGTGCTCAGAAACAGTTCAAAGGTACAGGTTGAACAAATACCCAACCTCTTTGTAATAAGTACAGATTGCTAATACAGACAATCTGAATACATTAACAATTTTAAATGAACTATGTATATCATCTCTTAAAATAGACTGCAAATGTCTCAGAAGTAGAAGTATTTCCTAGTCAAAAACAAAGCATTGCACATCTCTGCATTTAAAAGAAAAGTAAACATAAAATACTTCTTGATGTGGTGTGTATACACAAACACACACACATAATGGAATACTACCCAGCTATATAAAAGAATGAAATTTAGCCATTTGAAGCAACATGGATGGACTTGGAGGCCATTATGCTAAGTGAAATAAGTCAGACAGAGAAAAACAAATACTGTACAATATCACTTATATGTGGAATCTAAAAAGTCCAACAGGAGTTCCCGTAGTGGCGCAGTGGTTAACGAATCCGACTAGGAACCATGAGGTTGCGGGTTCGGTCCCTGCCCTTGCTCAGTGGTTAACGATCCCGCGTTGCCGTGGCTCTGGCGTAGGCTGGTGGCTATGGCTCCGACTGGACCCCTAGCCTGGGAACCTCCATATGCCGCGGGAGCGGCCCAAGAAATAGCAAAATAAAGACAAAAATAAAAAAATAAAAAGTCCAACAAACTACTGAATATAACAAAAAAGAAGCAGACTCACAAATATAGAGAAAAAACTAGTGGTTACCAGTGGGGAGAGGGAAGGAGGGAGGGGAAATATTGAGGGAGGGGAAAAAGCGATCCAAACTATTAGGTATAAAATAAGCTACAAGGAGATATTAGGGGAATGTAGTCAATATTTAATGATAACTATAAATGGAATATAACCTTTAAAAATTAGGAATCACTGTGTTGAATACCTGTAGTAACACATAATATGGTACAGCAACTATACTTCAATAAAAAGAAATATCAGGCTTGAAAAAAAATACTTAATCCTTCACTAATATCCTCCTATGAAGACTGGGAGTAGGAAAGATAACATTTCTCTCCATAAAATCTACAAAGGACCTTTGAAGAGCTCTACTCTGCCACTTGTTAAGTGGCAAAATTGAGAAAATGTCATGGATGTGACAAATATAAAAATGTGAATAAATTATTTGCTATTTTACTTCTTTACACAATTCATTTTTTGGAGGCGGGGCTGGTAAATCACCAAAAAAATAGAAATTACATCAGTAGTTTCTCTTGCTGAGAATTATTTTTCTTTTTTTTTCTTCTTCTTTTTTTTTTTTTTTTTTTTTTTTTTTATGGCCACCTCTGGAGCATATGGAAGTTCTCATGGACACTATGCTGGGTTCTTAAGCCACTGAGCTACAACGGAAACTCCTACTTGCTGAGATTTATTTCCTTTTGGAAGAGAAAGTCAACGAGGAAATTCTAGGCACAAATAATAATTATTTATACATCGAACTTTTCAAATATCATTCATGTACCTGATCTTATTGAATCCCGGGGCTACTTGTGATATGAATATTATCATTGTCCTAATTTTACAGATGAGAAGACTTAAGTTTATACAAGTTAAATAAAAGCACACCTAAATCCACGCTAGAAACAGAGGCCATCAAGGAATTGAATATAGCTCTGATTTCAAATCCCACACTCTTTTCTGTACCAGAGTAGGGTAGTATTTATACTGACTCGCTGACACACCTTGAAACCCTCTTTTTATCCTGCACTATGAAATGAATTTACTGACTTGCTATTTTCATCCCTTGAATATCAGCAAGGCACAGAATGTGTTATTGCCTCTCTTGTCCAAGGATTCCCCATGGATGGGAAGTCTAATAAGCCAGCAGGGACCTTGTTAGCAGTCACAGATGCCAAAATGGCTCCAAGTTCTTTGTGAAGGGCAATGACAGTTGCCCAAATTACTCTGTGTTATGCCTTCAAGTCTGCGTGCTACATTCCTGTGGGAAATTAATAAACACAGTTTCAGGCTGATGATAACAACAGGAAACTTCAACTTGTCAATCCAGATCTTTTTCTCTTTTGTTTTTCCCCCAATAGCACTCTGGAGAGTTTTTGTGTTTGGTTGGTTGTTGGTTTTTTGGGTTTTTTTTATTATTTTATTTTATTACTATTGATGCCTATCTCTGACCCCTGGAGATTCAGATTTAATTGGTACAGAGTGGGGCTCAGGCATTTGGAATTGTAAAAACACCCCAGGTGATTCTAATATGCAACCAGGGTTGAAATTCACTGATTTAGGCAAAATCTCTCTCTATCCTCTAAACTTGAACTCACACTTTAAAAACTTTACCTCTGAGTAAATTATTTCCTTCACTTGAAATATTCTCCTTCTACATTCTGACAGCCTAAAGTGCTTCTTCTTTAAAGTTCCACATCATGAATGTCTGCCATGAAATATTTTTCATACCGATAACTGTTCCAACTATACCCTTAAAAATGATGTTGAACAAAATTGAGCAACTACTACATAGCAGGCACTGGGTAGGCATTTTCACATATGCCATCTTATTTAATTCAGTATGTTCCTTTCTAGGAAGCTGGGCTGCAGATGTTGCACTCTATCACGCTTGTTGGAATTTGAAATGTGAAAAAGTACATAGTTAAATCTTCAGAACAGAGTACATTTATTTTATTCAATTTTAAGTGCATCTCTAACCTCTTATAACATTTCATAGAGCTTCAGAGATATAACTGGAGACCAGAAACCTAAAAAAAGATAGAAAAAGGCACACTCGTGCATCCAAAGATTGAAGTAAAGGGTAAAGGGACACTTAGACCCCCCTGGCTATATTCCCTCTAATTCATTCTCCTAATGTGCAATTTTATTCTAGAACTATGAAATGCATAGCCTCAGAAGGTTACACACAATGATTTTATGAGTTTGTATTTAATGGATGAGTACTTTTAAAAAGCTTTTAATTTAAACTACTTGCAGCAGAAATATGATACTGCAGATCAAAAAAGATCCTTGGGTCTAAGCAAGTCCCTAGCTAGGTATAATGGTAACATTAACTTTCACTCCAATTTCAAGTTTTCTCAAAGTGCTAGCTCCACAGCTATAGATATAATTAATTAGCATTTACATTTATTAGAAAATACTTTTAATTTGACTCAGGACATTTTTGGAGTAACAGTTTCCTTCACATATTTCCTTCTGTATGGAGCACAGAGCAATGAAGCAAAGAGAGTGGTGGATGATTGTTTCGGACCATATAATTTTAGGTGACAGTTAAGGTCGCAAATGCTCCACAAATTCTGTGGTTTTCAAAATATTGTTCCCAGAGCCAGTAGCGGCTTCTATAAATTCGTTAGAAATACAAATACACTAGCCCTACCGAAGAACTACTGAATCAGAAAGTCACTGGGATTCACAGCTTGTCTTAACAAGTCTTCCAGGTAATGGACACTGCAGTTTCCATTAGAGAAACTCTGATGGAATTATACTCATTGTTTTATAAAGACAATGGTGAATCAGTCATAATTACAGTCATCGCCATAAACTCAATAAAAAAGAGCAACAGAATTATTTTATGTTATCACCTTAAATTGTTTATTATTTTAAACATCAGACTAATTTCTCCTCTTGGTAACATCAATGTGTGAGTATATGTGTGTATTATGTATGTTTGTAAAGAAAATGATTACATTGTGTGTAATCCAAAGTATATACATGACTTATATCACCCAGTGATTTTTTTCAACATTTCTTAGCTCTTATCTCCAATTTATAAAGATAGCTATAAAGTGATCTTACACATTAAGAATAATGGTCCATTCTTCCTTTAAAATTTATCTGGAAGTTGTTTCAAGGTAAAATTTCACAAAATCTTTCTATATTGTAAGATTAGAGTTGTGTGTTGGGAAGACTCAGGAGTCAGAGCAGAGTCACTGAGCTCACTAAACTGCAGAGACTGAAACAAGCAAAGATCTTTATATACTAAATGTTATTCAAGCTCTCTCTCTTCCCTGTTCTTACTTATGACTGAATTGATAGTCCCTGATGCAAGTGGTATATTTCATTGGTGCAAAAACTTTGATAATATATTAATATTAACGCTAACTATTTTTGAAGGAAAGTAGTCCCTGTTTGCCCCAGACTGTTCTGATTTTGGCACTGAAAGTCCTAGATACAGCCAGCTTCATAAGCATGCAACTGAGTGTTCCCCACCCAGACCTATCCATACTTGGTTTAATGCTTGCTCTTACTATCTTGAAATTTTTAAGTTTTTTTTTTTTTGGCTGTGCCTGCCAAGGCCAGGAGTCGACATGGCACCACAGCAGTGACATTGCCAGATCCTTAACCCACGGAGCCACCAGGGAAGTCCATTAATTTTTGAACAAGGTGTTTTCATTTTGTGCTGGAAACTGAAAATGATATAGTTCATTCTAATCCTGTGACACCCCATGGTCCTGGGCAAATAAGGATGGTTAGTCAACCTGCAAAAGTTCTAACATCCCTTTATTGGTTTGATTAGACAGGGCATTTCTAGAATACACAAGTCAATTAAATAATTTAAATGTGTCCTACAAGCTCATTTATGCCTTTGCTTTTTAATTAGACAAGATCATTTAATGACATTTTCATATGCAAGTCACAGATGCTCCATCTATAATTTTCCATAGTGAATATTATAACATATTTGCATTACATGCTATAGTTCACAAAACACTTTCCGGCACATTTTCTCATTTGACTTTCTCAGAAGTACACTAGCAACAGATTAATAAGCAGATCTCAGAGGGAAAATATGAATGGTGGTGGAGAATATGTTGATTTGTAGCATCCGTCAGTTTCCACGGTGTAACTATTCCCATGATTGTTAATTTCAGGGTATCTACCTGATGTAATTGAATAAAGAGTTGAGAAAAGATACTGTCAACTCTCACAACAAATATGTCATCACACCTTTGGATGTTATGTAAGGAAGATGAGAGTAAATATCAACATGCTTATATTACAAATGAAGATATGGGGATTGGGAAATCTAGGTGACATATTAAATGTCACGTGTCTTCTTAATGGCTACTGCCAAAACCGTATCAATCATCTCATTCTAAATCCTGTGCTTTTCCCTCTATGTCATTCTGTTTTTCTTATCTCTCATATCTATAAATTTGTGTATCAGGGTTATTGATGTGAATGTATAATGAGGGCATACATATTCATGGATGAAGAAATTAACATAAAGTTAGTTCAGAGAAGTATAATTAATAAAGATTCTACTTATATTAAAATAAGGATAATTATTTTTAAGATGCTTTGATTAAAATCACTTGAAAACATGTTCGAATTTTTCAGAGGTGTGTTTGCATTTATAAACCCTCAATTTCAAATAGGGTCTTTCCTCTGCTAACAAATCACAAAGCCTTATTGTCACAGTTTAATTATAAATGGAAATATGATTCATAAGTTTTCTTATTTCTCTTTATTACTACTTAATCTCCACTTAGCAACAAAAATCACTGCTATTACTATACTTTCAATACCTATGTGGTCAGCATTAGGCTGTTTCATTATATTCATATGGAACATAATTTTCATAGGAACTCTGCAAATAAGATACCATTAAAGCAACTTTCAGGTTGTGAAACTAATGCTCAACAAGGCTAGGTGGTTTATCCAAGGTCGCTCAACAGCTAAGTGGCACAGCCGGGACTTGGACTAATTACCTGACAAATTTCTGCTCTTAATCATTCTGTTACACTCTCTTAGTTGGTGGAGCACTATTAGTTGTACTAAAATATAAAATCATTCAGGTGACAACAGCTCTTTTTTTTCTAGTTTCAAGAGTATCCTTGTTTTAATTCTTTTCATGAAAAAAAAATTGAAAAGAAAAAAAAAAACCTGAGGCATCTTATTCAGCCCAGTTTTCTATAATATGCTCTTTCAGGATAGAGGTGGCCCTATTATGGAGGTTCTCACTCTCCCTCCTCTTTTGCATGAGTGCCTTACAAGCTTCCTATCACAGGACTTCACATGCATGCAGTCAGCAGGATCAATCAGATTGCTGTCATAAAACACAAAGAAGGTTGGAATTCCTTGGTAGTGCCACCAATACTTAAGGCCAGATATTTACATTCTGTTAAATTTAATTCCTTACTGAATTTGAAACATCTGTAGACTATAGATATAATTGCATCTCAAAGGTTGCTTTTAAGAGGCATTCTAAGTAGAAAGTACTATTATTTTGTTATACTTTGGATATTGGCTCCATTTAGAACTAATGCTGTTCTGAAACATCTTGTCCACCAGAGGTCTCAAATACTCATCTACTCCATTATTTAGAATTTGGTTTCTATATGGAGCTTGAAAATTAGACTGCGCATTAGCATGCAAGACAGTGACTTTATTATTTAATGAAACTTTTCCATTACAGAGGCTGTTCTAAGTTAATTACAGATATCTATAAAGATCACGTAATCTTTATAACAATAGGTAGGTATTGTGATTATCCTCACTTTGTAAATGAAGAACCTCAAGTAAAGGTAGGCTAAAGTCACCAAAAGTCAGCTGGTGAGTAGTAACAGAATTTTAACCCAGGTAATCTGACTGTTAACCACCACTCTGTTTCCTCTGAAACTGTCTATTTGGAAGACTTGTTGTGTAACCTCCTCTGTTGATGATGTAATTTTGCTACCTTCTGAGAGGAGTAACTAAGATAGGGTGCAGGAGGTTTTTAGGAACTAAAAAAGTAGGGATATATATATATATATGTATGTGTATACACACACACACACACATATATATATATATTTTTTTGTCTTTTTGGGGCTGCACCCATGGCATATGGAGGTTCCCAGACTAGGGGTCAAACTGGAGCTATAGCCTCTGGCCTACACCATAGCAACAGCAATGGCAGGTCTGAGCCGCATCTGTGACCCTACACCACAGCTCACAGCAACGCTGAATCCTTAACTCACTGAGCAAGACCAAGGATCAAACCTGCGTCCTCTTGGATGCTAGCCAGATTTGTTTATGCTGAGCCATGATGGGAACTCCAGCAGTTGTTTTTAACTACAGAGAGATGTTGAGTTCCTCTGACAATAAACACTTGGCTAGGCCCCTGTATAATTCCCTCTTTTTAATCATTTATTTCCTTTGGATTATAATTACCTACTCATGGTCCAGTGCTTAGTTAGACTGTAAATTCCAAGAGAGAAGGATCTGTATCATATTCATTGGTTATTCCTAGTGTAGCACAAAGTCTGCACACAGTAGGTGCTTTATAAACATATGTTAAATAAACCTATGTGGGATATTTTCTTTTCTTTCTAAAACATGTAACTCCAGTTTGCAATTTTAAAATCAGTTAAACTAAAAAAATTTGGAACATGCCCATAATGTTTCAAAGCTTATGACTGAGTGAAATGGATCATGACCCTGAATTTGGCTCTTACGCTTTCATTTAATATGTGATTCTCTCAATATTTTCCTGATGGAATAATTATTTAGAGAGTCCTGGGTGGTTTGTATTAAAAAAAAATAGTTCTGGTATTGCTCAGTATGAAGGGCATGATAACTGACGTTAGGAGAGAAGAGACAGGCAATTCTTCATTCAAACAAAGCATTTTTATAGAAATAATTACCCACAAATTGCAGAATATATTTTCGTAGGTGCCACTGGGAAAGAAGAAGATGGAATGGCTAGGTGAAACAGAATTTCATGGCCTTTTAATATTTGGTGCAAAATGAGATAGAATGGGAAAATTATAGAAAAGGGAGAAAAGAAAATAATGGCAAATGGGAGAAAATCAATTATTTTTCTCTTCAAGAATTGAAGCTTCAAAGTGAGGCATCCTAGCCAAAAACTAAGACTCCCAGCAAAGACTGGATCCTAGAGGGGAAAAAACTGAAAAGGCTCAAACAGAAATCCCTAACACACATCCATTTAATATGTTCACAAAACCCGTTCCTCAAATTCCTAATGCACAACCAAACTCATATTTAGATGGGGCCTGGGAATGAACTGTGGAAAATGGAATGTGAGCAGAAGGTAGATAGACGACTTCCAGGCTTGACGCCTATATTACTCCTCTAGAACCCTCCAAACACTCTGCTTATCTCCCAGAAGGTGGAGAAGATCCATCAGAAAGCTGGGGGATAGCAGAGTCACTAAAAGGGCCATGTAAAAGGCTGCTCACCAACCATGAACATCCAAATGGACATGGTATGAGCCTCACAGTTTTGAAGGCTGCAAGTCAGAAATTAGGGTGTCGGCATGGTCAAATTCTGGGGAGAGCCCTCTTCCAGGTTGCAAACTGCTGACCTCTGGTGGTATCCTCCCGTGGTAGAGAGCAGAGAGGGGAGGGAACCTCTGTTGTGACTCTTATAATGGCACTAATCCTATTCATGAGAGCTCCACCCTCATGACCTCATCTAATCATAATTAAATCCCAAAGGCCTAGGTTCTAATATCATTATGTTGGAAAAGAAAAAGGCTTTTAATATATGAGTTTGAAGGGAACACAGTCAGTCTAACTAACATCCTAGCATGACACTCTGATACATCCCAGTTTCCTAAGTTATAAAATAAATGTTCACAAGTTGAATAAGGTGAAAAGTTGGGAATAAAAGAGTATTTCGACACTTCATTTCCCATTACAGAATAAATGTTGTTTTATATGAAACGTATCAGGCAGAATACTAGGGTAAAGGGGTATGACTTAAATTTGCACATTTCAACAAACACTAGGAAAAGGGATGGTGACAAAAACTGCTACTTTCCTCACAAATACCAATTCTCCTCTTTTTCTTGAATACACTAAATGTCAAGCACATGGCTACAACCTAGCGAGAACATTTTCCAAATTCCCTTTAGAGCTAAGTGTGACTGTTAGCTAAGTGTGACACGGCTGTTTGACCATGGGGATAAAATAGAATTGCAGAGAGACGCTTCCAACCTTGGTCTTTAAAGAGGAATAGGCAAGTACTCCCTTCCCCCCTTTGTATTCTTCCTATTGATTAAGATGAGGACATGCGAATGAAGAACTGGAGATGGAGGCTGGGCGTTGAGGACCATAGAACTGCACTACCAGTTTACTTCTGCAATGTTTCATGACAGCAAAATAAATATCTATCTTTTAAAAGCCACCTTATTCAGATTTTCATTCTTACAATATCTTAACAGAAGGAGGGAACAGTCTAATTCAGCAATATCCCATGAAACTAATGGCATGTGGAATCTTAGAAGGAATCCTCAGAAACACAGTTGCTTTGGGCGATACTTTGGGTGACGGTTCTTTTCCTGATTCATTACCATATTTCAAGTATTTATGAAAACATCCTTTTTAGCAATACAGTCTCTTCTACTTATCTAAGTACTAAAGTTATCATTCCAAGTTCACAAGTTTTCAAAGCTTCTACCGTTTAAGTCACCGACTGTGAGGTCACTGCCACAAGATTCTAAATTTACTAAAAGGATGACAAAGAAAAAGAAACAGAGTTTGGGTTAAAATTATTGACCAAGGGAGTTCCCGTCGTGGCGCAGTGGTTAACAAATCCGACTAGGAACCATGAGGTTGTGGGTTCGATCCCAGGCGTTGCTCAATGGGTTGAGGATTTGGTGTTGCCTGAGCTGTGGTGTAGGTCGCAGATGCCGCTTGGATCCCGTGTTGCTGTGGATCTGGCGGATGCCGGTGGCTACAGCTCCGATTAGACCCCTAGCCTGGGAACCTCTATATGCCGCGGGAAGTGGCCCTGGAAAGGGCAAAAAGACGGAAAAAAAATTATAAATAAATAAAATTATTGACCAAAGATAACAAAATTCTAATATTTTGAAAAAATCCTCAAAAATATTTTCATCTTAATTTAACAGAGGCTGACCACATTGAACAAACATTATCTTATTTGATATTCACATGAACACTCAGATGTAGACACAACAGAAACGTTATTTCTATGTTACAGAGGAAAAAGACGTGCAGTGTGAGGTTAAATAACTTACGCAGGTCTCAGGTCTCACGTTCAAGGGATCCTGTAATAAGGGCGGGGCGGGGCGGGCGCGCAGCCGTGAGTGCGCAGCCGTGAGTGCGCAGCCGTGAGTGCGCAGCCGTGAGTGCGCAGCCGTGAGTGCGCAGCCGTGAGTGCGCAGCCGTGAGTGCGCAGCCATCCTGCTCTGCCTGCCATGACGGGCCTTGAAGTGGTGCCGGAGGTAACCTCCCGTCACAGTCGAGGGACCAGACCTTGGCCCCCTTTTGTGCAGTCACCTCAGAGCGTGGCCACCCACGAGGTGGGCACCATGGCTTTTAAGAGCTCTGGGACAGCGGGAGCGCCCCGGTGCTACAGAGAGGAGCCACCACCACCGAGGTGACCTGTGGTAGTGCCGGGCACTAACCGCCCAGCAGGTGAGCCAGAGCCTGGTCTGACACTCCAAGGATACACCCCTTCTCCAGCTGTTACCTTTAAGAGCATTACATTTTTAGATAAAAAATAACAATAATATTTGTCTTGTTGGAGGTTTAGAGGAACATTATGACCTGACTGTGACCTGACCTAGGTGGACAGCTGCAAGAACAAAGGCTCCAACATTAAGAAGTTTGCAACAGGAGTTCCTGTCAAGGCTCAGTGGAAACAAATCTGACTAGCATCCATGAGGACCCAGGTTCGATCCCTGGCCTTGCTCAGTGGGTTAAGGATCCGGTCTTGCCATGAGCTGTGGTGTAAGTCGCAGACCTGGTTCAGATCCTGCGTTGCTCTGGCTACGGTATAGGCCGGTGGCTACAGCTCCTATTCGACCCCTAGCCTGGGAACCTCCATATGCCATGGGTGCAGCCCAAATAAGACAAAAACTTAAGAAGAAAAAGAAGTTCGCAACAACTAACCATGTCCTTTTCTCACCTTGCCTTTACTTTTTAAAATATTTTATTGGAGTGTAGTTGATTTACAGTGTGTTAGTTTCAGGTAAGCAGCAATGTGAATCGGTTTTATATATATCCATTCTTTCGCAAATTCTTTTCCCATATTATGTTATTACAAAATATTGAGTAGATTATCCTATCGTAGGTCCTTGTTAGTTATCTCTTTTATATAAGGTACTGTGTATATGTTAAACTTTGACTTTGAAAGGGCTTTGCTGCGGAGTTCTCACCTTGGCACAGTGAGTTAGGAATCAACTGCAGAAGCTCAGGTTGCTGTGGCCGCAGGGGTTCAATCCCTGGCCCAGTAAATGGGTTAAAGGATCCAGTGTTACTGCAGCCCTGGTGTAGGTCGCAGCCCTGGATTGGATGCTGCCTGGCCCCAGAACTTCCATATGCCACTGGTGGGGCAGGGGCTGGTTTCAAGTCTTGAGCCATCACTCTCCTTGCATGGTCCTGCAATAAAAGCTTCCATACGTATTTACATTGGTAACAATTGCTCTTCAAGGATCATGGTATCCTAACGGTGTTTCTAAACACTTCCTAATGAGATTATGTGCAGTATTTGGTATTGATTTTGGATCCCAGCTTTTATGATATGTGTTGCTGTAAGCAGATGATTTCACCTTTTGACTTTTTTTTTTTTTTAAATCTGTAAGGATAGTAAATAGAACTTACTACTTAGGATACCATTGATACAAGTTAGGTAAATTGTGTCCTGAAATACCTAACATTTAGTATCCTCTCAGTAAATGTTAGCTATTAGTTTTTTGTTTTACTTTTTAATAGATTTTATACAGTAAAGATACATCACCGTAGGAAGTACCATTTACATTACATTTTATGATAATTTTATTCCCTAGAGCACATACAACAAAATTGGATGGTGTTCCCTACAGTGTTTACACTGCTGTAAACTTAGCTTTTTTTTTAAAGCACATGAATGGCTTTTATCTTGAGAAAAGTGGTATCTCATCACATACTCAGCATTGGAGATAAGCATCTATTTCACACGTATTCTCTTGGATCCAGCTAAAGCTATAATATAAATTTTTGCTGAAATTGATACCTACATAAATAAATAAATAACCTTGGTCCTCCTAAATTTAACTGTAGAGAAAGAATGAAATATTTATAGTCTCTGGCATGAAATTATTCGCTCAAAAAGATGGAGGTGAGAGTTAACCCTTAGTGTTTGTAGCTGTGTTTGAAAACCAGATTTTTCCTAAGTAATTTCCTTGAGATTTACAAATCAAGAATTTATTTTTTAAAATTCAGTGAGGTAACATTGGTTTATAACATTATATAAGTGGCATGTGTACAGCATTATATTTCAACTTCTGTATACATTATAGCAAAAGTTTTGTTCCATCCTTCACCACACAGCTGAAACCCTTTATCCGTTCTGCCCTCCCTCAACCACTTTCCTTCTCGTAAGCACTAGTCTATGCTCTGTATCTACCTGTTTGTTTTCCTTTGGTTTTGCTTGTTCATTTATTTTATTTTTTATTTGTTTTTAGGAAAATCATTGGGTCTTTGTCTTTCTCTACCTGACATGTCATTTAGTATAATACTCGCAAGGTCCATCCATGTTTTTGCAGATGGCAAAATTTCCTATTTTTTTATGGCTAAGTAGTATTCCTGTGTGTACACGTGTGTGTGTTTATCTCATCTTTATTTCTCATCCACTGATGGACACTTTAGTTGTTTGCTTATCTTGTAAATAATGCGGCAGTGAACATATAGGGGTGCATATATCTTTTCAAATTAATGTTTCATATTCTTTACATAAATACTCAGAAGTGGAATAGCTGAATCATATGATAGCTCTAATTTTTTGAGAAATCTCCTGCTTTCCATAGTGTCTGAACCAATTTACATTCCCACTTGCAGTGTAAAGTGTTCTCTTTTCTCCCCATCTTCTCCAACACTTTTGATTTCTTGCCTTTTTTGATAAGAGATATTCTAAAGGTATGAGATGATAGCTCATTGTGGTTTTGGTCGCCTTTCCCTAATTATTACTGATGTTGAACATCTTTTCATGTGCCTGTTGGCCATCTTTGGAAAAATGTCTATTCAGTTCCTCTGTCCATTTTTAAATTGGGTTCTTTTTCTTATTGTTGTTGAGCTGTATGATTTTTATATACTTTGGATATTAATCCCTTATCAGGCATATAATTTGCAAGTATCTTCTCCCATTCAATAGGTTGTCTTTTCATTTTATTGATAGTTTCTTTTACTGTGCAGAAGTTTTTTGGTTTGAGATTTTTTTTTCATTTTTAAAAAATTTTTATTAAAGTATTGTTGATTTACAGTGTTGTGACAATTTCTGCTGTTCAGCAAATCAACTCCATTACATATGTATATTCTTTTTAAAAAATGTATTGGAGTATGGTTGACTTAAAAGTTTGTGTTAGTTTCAGATGTACAGCAAAATATATCAGTTATATATAAATATATCAGATTCTTTCTTCATATAGGTTATGAAGTAGAATTAAGTACATTTCTCTGTGCTATCAGTAGGTTCCTCATTACCTATCTTTTTATATATGGTAATGTGTGTCAGTCCCAACCTCCTAATTAATCCCCCCCCCAACACATTTCCCCTTGGTAACCATAAGTTTTGTTTCAAAATCTTTGAGTCTGTTTCTGTTTGTATACATTCTTTTTTATATTCTTTTCCGTCATGGTCTATCCCAGAGATTGGATATAGTTCCCTGTGCTGTACAGTAGGACCTTGTTATTTACTCATTTTAAATGTAGTAATTTGCATCTACTAATCCCAACGTCCTGAGTCCATTCCCCTCCCCTCCCCCCTTTCCCTTGGCAACCATAAATCTGTTCTCTATATCCATGGGTCCGTTTCTGTTTTGCAGATAGGTTCATTTGTGCCATATGTTAGATTCCACATGAGTGATATATGGTATTTGTCTTTCTCTTTCTGACTTACTTCACTTAGTATGATAGTCTCTAGTGTCACCCATGTTGTGTAAATGGCATTATTTCATTCTTTTTTGTGGGTGATTAGTATTCCATTAATCCATTTCATCTTAATCCATTCATCTGTCAATGGACAGTTAGGTTGTTTCCGTGTCTTGACTATTGTGAATAGTGCTGCTGTTAACATTGCAGTGCATGTATCTTTTTGAACTATAGTTTTGTCCAGATATATTCCTAGGAGTGGTATTTTTGGATCATATTTTAATTCTACTTTTAGTTTTCTGATATCCTTCATATTGTTTTCCACAGTGATTGCACCAACTTACATTCCCTCCAGCAGTGTAGGAGGGTCCTCTTTTCTCCACACCCTCTCCAGCATTTGTTATTTGCAGATTTTTTAGTGATGGCCATTCCAACCAGTACAAGGTGGTGCCTCATCATAGTTTTGATTTACATTTCTCTAGTAATTAGTGATGTTGAGCATCTTTTCATGTACCTACTGACCATCTGCATGTCTTTGGAGAAATGGCTATTTAATCTTCTGCCTATTTTTCAGTTAGGTTTTTTGTTTTTTTGTTGTTGAGTCACATGAATTGTTGTATATTTTGGAGATTACGCCCTTGTCAGTTGCATCATTTACTTTTTAGTTTGAGATAGTCTCATTTTTAAAAAATTTTTGCTTTTGTTTCATTTAACTGGGGAGACATATTCAGAAAGATATTGCTAAGATTGATGTCAAAGAGCAGAAAAGAATAGGGAAAAAATATATCTAATCCACTTTCCCAGAAGTAGAAATCTGTGTACTTTTATTAGTGTATTGACTAAAATTCTTCTGTATTTTTGGCCATCTAAAATATCCATTGTTTTCATGCAAGAATTTCTTCTAAAATTCCTGTATAGAGAGATTATTTCTGGGCCATATAACTAATGCAGGATTGGAAATATATCAGAGATCTAAGTTCTGCTCTGGCAACCTAGCGAAGCTAGAATGGGACACACATATGTAATATTTCTGCTGCATTTTGAAGTGTGATGCTTACCTAGATAAAAAAACATTTGTGCCATTGTTTGTGTTGAGAGCTGAAATAACCATATTCTTCATGGAATGCCATTTTTACCCCTATGCATAAATGAGAAATAAACTATGGTTATTCAGATTTAAGTATTTGGGAGACACTTTTTTGAATGTAAATATGTCACTTTAAAGAACTAATGACACTTTTTGCCAATGAGAAAATTTGAACTTTCAAGCAAAAAATTAAAATTTTGGAACATTTTATTCCATCATAAGTTTGGCAGGCTCTCAGTTTTTAAAGACATTTCTGATGAGATTGTTGATGATATTAATAAATGTGATTTTTAAAAATATTATATAATGATATATTTCAATATCTCTAAGATTTACATATCTCAGTGAACCAGTATTTTTCAAATGACTCATGCTTGATATTATAAATAAATATAGGAACAGTTTATTCCCAGTATAAGATTGATCAATGAATTTTAATATAACAAATACAAAAAGTTTATGAATATGCTTTCAGCTTTGACAGTGCAACTAAACATTTAAGAAATTACCACTAGTCAAGTTTTAATGTTGAAAGAGAAAGAAGATCCAGATTACCAAAAAATATTTTTAAAATACTGATCCTTAGTCTAATTTTATATATGTGTGAAGATGAATTTTCCTCAAGTTCTTCAACCAAACACCAAATCATAATGTATTGAGTATAGAAGCTGACATAGAATCCAGTTTTTTTTTGCAAGTATATAAATCAATGCCAAATCATTTATGATTTTCTGGAAATATATTATGATTATGTTATTTATACCGTATGTAATGATTAATTTTCTTATTTTAATGAATCAATAAATATCTTAAAATCTTCTGTTATATCAGTATAACCCACATAAACAAAAGCTCATTGGAGTTCTCCATATATTGTAGGAGTTGTAAACAGATAATATAACAAAAATGTTTTAGATGAACCACTGTAGAGGATTATAAAGCAGTCCTAATCAGTAGTCCTAAATATGAGGTATAACCAAATTGTCTTTGGTTCCTGAAGTCTCTTTACTCATACTTGTTAAATGAATAAATGTGTAAAATAGAATTCTTCTTTTTCTTTGCAGTGTTTATTGCTAATGAGTAGAGGCATTTTCTCCAGGATTTGTCCCAAGGACGTGAAATCTCCATAGACCTAATGCCTGACTCTACATTTACAAAATGTATGTAATTAATTTATTTCTTAAAGATTTTCTAAGACTTTAAGTCAAATTATTCAAAAATGAGATTATCCTTTCACAAACAGCCATTTTCCACAGGAGTGAATTCAAATGATGAAAAACTAAGTGAAAGCTGCCTATTATGAACAAATATATACCATGAAGGCTGATAACCTATGCTAAATTATAGGGAAAGTTGGGATGACTACTGAAGATTGCAGAGAAGAAAGGAGAAAGGGAAAACGGAGACATATCTTGTGTATCTAGTAGGAGCTAGGTATGCATACATCCTCACAATAACCTAAATGTGTAATTATTAAATACATTTTAGTGAGGGAGAAGAGGCAAAGTTATAATCGATGCTCAAATATAGCGCTATATGCCTTCAGAATTAATATTTCAATCCACTTTAAAGGGTCCAGTCCCAATATGGGATGTTTTTCTCTCTCTGTCTCCAATGTAGGTTTCTAAAATGGTATTTTCCAATACATAATACCAGCACCTTTTAATTCATAGCACAGAGGACATATGCCTTAAGTAAATTACTTTACTTTCTCAACATTCACGTATGGCAAGAACAGTTTGCATGCCAGTGCAGCTGGTAGAAGAAGGAAGAAGGCAAAAAATCATTTTAAAATGTATAACTATATGGGGACTGACACTCTTTTTTTTTAACAAAAAAACACAAAGGGGTCTAGGCTATATCCTGATCACATTGTTGTTAAAAATTTACTGAATATCAAGCAATAACAGCTCCAAACTTTAAACTCATGCCTGCTTTTAAGGGTTTTTTTTTGTTTGTTTTTTTGTTTTTTGTTTTTTTTTTTTCTGATAGAAATATAAAACTGTGAGTTTCTATCACCTGGATAGATGAACAATGTTATTGAGTCTTAAAAACTTGTCTGCAAAATTTAAAATGCTACCTAATTCTCAAATGTTCATAGTTTCCAGCAGGATCCCCCTGCACTCTGACCATAGAGTTTCTAAGGGCCAGATAAAATGAATATATTCTGGTCTTACCACCCTTCAGCTTTGGAATGCAAAGCACTGATTAAGAATTTAAAAGGCACTTGTATATCTAGGAATTATGCTTGGCTCATTTCTTGTGAACCTAGTACATTAAGTATTAACTCTTCCTTGAGAGCAGCTTCTGCTGTAGAAATCCTAAAAACATGCTTACATATTCATAAAACCTTCTCCATAATATAGCACTCTGCATTATTTCAGGCTTTTTTTTTTTTTTAAGTAACATTATATCCCAGTAAAAGAATCACAATTCAAAGCAAACCCACTTAGAACGTAATATGCAGGATACTTGTTTGAATTTCTTACATGTAAAAAGACGGGTCCTATTTTCCCTGAGAACTTTGGAGTAAAAGAAAAAAGGTTATTCTTCAAGTCAAAGGAGTTGAATCAGCTCATTCAACTGGAAGGAGACAGACTGTCTCCTAAACTCCTTGGAATAACAACTTCACTGAAGATGGTGCTTGAGCTTAATCAGTGAGTATTAAAACATCACAGGACTGTTGTGAGGATTAAGTAACAGAATGTGGAAAATGAGAGTGCCTGGCACATCGGAATTTTTATTATTATTATTATCGGGATTATTACCTGTTCAGAATACTAACAAGGTTGGCAAGGTGGTAATTCTGAGTCAACCCAGGCTCAGAAAGTGTTTCCTGGTATGTATGAACTCTTTCCTCAAAACGTTCACTACAGTCTGAGTCAGTGTACACCATCTATACCAAGCTACTCAGCTTTGTGATTCCCTCAGAATTGCTAAAGAAGATGTGCAGGGGAGGGCTTGAGCCTTCCCATTGCTAGACTCTTTCACCCCCCCCCCCCCTTAAACAACCTCCTTGGCATTCTGGTCTACACAACGTCTCATTTAATTTATTTATTTATTTTTTTTTGAGTTTATGTGACCATTTTGGGGTATGCCAAGAAAGTCTATTTCTTAGGCAGGGAGACTGGAAACTAGGTCATCCTTTGAGACTTTATCGTGACTGGGCTTTCTCTTCAAGTATACACACGATTGTCTTAAGACTTCCTTCAGATTTTCCAAACCTTCACTGACTTTCTTTAAAGCCCAGAGCTCAGTTGCTATTTCCTAGCCTGTTCCTCAAGAGATTCTAGCAAATGAAGAGGTAAAATACTTCCCAGGGAAATGTTAGGTAGTCGCAATAAAACAGAAAGGGTGGAAGAGCTTCAGGGGGAAAAAAAAAGGTTCTAGAGAATCATAACAGAAGGATCTTTTTAGAAGAGCTGCTACATAAAGATAAACTCAATTTTTCACTGGCATATAGCTTAAGAGGACAAAACAAGGACCAATTATTAAAAGTCAGTGTTAAACATTCCATAATCACTCTCAACAGGATGCTTACCTTTCTGCCTCGTATTTAGTCACCAAGAGTTTCTGATACTCTATGCTCTAGAATACACAACAATTTCCACACTCATCTTCATCTCATGCCCCCTACCTTGAAGAGACCACACCATTTACCATCTTCCCAAAAGTTCATTGATAAGCCTTTCTGCATTCTGCTAAGAGCACTAGCTTCATACCTTTCTGAAATGTAGATAGAATTACATCAATTTCCTGCTTCAAACCCTCCCTTGACCTCCACTATCTATAGTGGTATTTCGCAAAAGTTACTTAGACATGTTGTTGAAGATATGAACATTATATCATGATTTTTAAACATTGTGTTTTCAAACATACCTCTTTTACAGGGACACTATGAATAACTTTTACAAAGAATAAACTTTGATCTCTTAATCCCCTAGGGATCTGTGGACATATTCTTCAGGTCCTTATTTATTTATTTATTTTTTTAACTCCAGAGAAGACTTAGAAACATGGGTATTCAGAGTATTTTCTAAACTCTCTATACCTCTGTTATTTCCCACTACAAACTTAATATTTTATAGAACTTTTCATTTTGTTGTGTCCAATCTTGTACTTTCATGCGTCTATCCCACTGCATATGTTGTTCCCTCTGCTAGAAATGACTTTCCTCCTCTGCTCTTCTTGGTGAGAAAATTATTGATATTTTAAGATATATTTTCTCACCAGCTTGGGAGATATTTCTTGTTTAGCTTTGGGTTCTGACCTCATTTTATAGCGACCCTTGTACTGTGTTTTCCTAATGGGTTCGTGTGAGGTCTTCTCACTATATGGTGAGCTCCTCAAGGTCAGAAAATGTGTAATAGTCATTTTTGCATATCTTTGTACATCCACAATTTCCCGGAGTGTCAGGCTCCTGGAGAGCTCTTTAAACTGAATACAATTAGATTTTTGTCTTACCCTAAAGAATTTCCTGTTCACCCTTGTGAGTGGGTTGATCTCTGTCTTTGAATGGCCACATAGAGATATTATCACAATGGGCATCTCAGCAAAGTGAGGGATGTTGAACTGAATACACTGAGAATTGTCTTCCAACTATCAGATCCATGGGTCTAGGTTGCACTGTGCTTGGGGGTGAGAACATACCATTAAATTAGATTTCTTTCTTATTGTTATTTTCCATTTGGGTAACAGGAGCTGCCTTTGCTCTTGTCTCTTTGCTTCTGGGAATTCTCCCTGGAAAGCAACAGCAGTTATCTCCAGAAATGCTCTCTTTCTGAGGCAATCTCAGAAAATTTTCTTTTCTATCCTTCCTTCTTTTCTCTACACCTAGCACATCATGGTCTGTTTTCTCAGGACTCAAGTCTATATGAAGTTTCTAAGTTAGTCGTCAGAAAAATTAATGACTGATAATTGAGTTGTCAAACACTAATTCCAGTTTAACATAATAATAGCTGTCATTTATTGAGGAAACGTCACATGTTCCTTAAATGTATTGTATTATTTAATCCTTACATGAACCCTATATATTATTATTCTTATCTACACTTTACAGAAGATGAAATTAAGGCCCAGAGAAGGTAAATAGCTTACTCAGGGTAAAAGATCTAAGAAGTGGTAGAGTTTAGATGAAATCCCAGTCAGTTTGATTACCTCGAAGCACATCGCTAAACTGCCAGTCCACTCTTAACACCCCATACACACAGCAGTACTAATTTTGCATTAGCACTATTATAAACTGTGACATACAGGGCACCGTGGGTAGTTAGAGATTTGCATGAGAAGATCCTTCTTTAAATATAATAGCCCATAATACAGGGACCACCTATCTAGCCTAATAAGAAGACTACCTTTTATTTATTTTTTATTTTATTATTATTTTTTGTCTTCTTTGTCTTTTAAGGGCTGCACCCATGGCACACAGAGGTTCCCAGGCTCGGGGTCGAATCAGAGCTGTAGCCGCCGGCCTACACCAGAGCCACAGCAACCCAGGATCCAAGCTGCGTCTGCGACCTACACTACAGCTCATGGCCACACCAGATCCTTAACCCATTGAGCAAGGCCGGGGATCAAACCCACAACCTCAAGTTTCCTAGTCGGATTTGTTTCCGCTGAGCCACGAAGGGAACTCTAAGACTACCTTTTATAATGCATACTGCTTTGCTTTATCTAAGAACATGCATCTCTTTTACTCAGTTCATAAAATTGCACATCTTCGATCTTTACTTCAGTATTTAAATCTAAAAGAAAAGCTGAGGTTATATACATAGCTTCAGCAGACCAAACAGTAACAGTCCCTCTACCCCAGGACTGGTTGTGGGAATTTGTTCTAGATAAAATAGAAAAAGATAAAATAGAAACGGTAAGTGAATCTGGGTAAAAGGAATACATTATATCCTTCTCACAAGACCCAAAAGAAGAAGGGCAGCAGTAGCTGTGAGGTTCGATCAAAGCTGACAATTTAGTTCCACCTGAGCTTGTTGAGAGCAGAGGGCAGTGTTTGCCTGGTGCTCCTGCTTCTCCTGTCCTGCTCTCTTAGCTGCTGTCCTCACTTGAGCACTTCCTGTAGGCCAAGACCTCCCACATCCCCACGCAACCTTCTAGTTTTGAGATAAAACGTGTCTCGAGAGCAAATGTTCTCTCCGTCTTTGTCTCTGTCCCTCCCCACTGAAAGGAACCAATGTTTCTTGGAGATGTGGCTGATTTTAGGCCTTGATCAGTGTAGGTATGAGGTGACTCTAGAATATTTTGTCGTACCAGAAAAAAAGAAAGCTGAAAAATAGGTTAGGGTCATGAAATAGAGACATGAGAACCACCTTGCAGTTTTGCCTAATGATGAATCTGAGACTGTGCTTGTACAGTGGGGAATCTGGACCACACCTGGAAGAGGTGATCAAATTAACATCACCAAAGTGAGACAGATGGTCATCATGTACTTTCAGATGTTATACTCTCTTAGAAGGATGCAAAATGGAGTTCCCATCGTGGCTCAGCAGTAATGAACCCAACTATAACCACGAAGATGTGGATTCGATCCCTGGCCTTGGTCAGTGGGTTAAGTATCTGGTGATGCTGTGAGCTGTGGTGTAGGTTGCAGACATGGCTCCGGCTTGGATCTTACATTGCTGTGGCTGTGGTTTAGGATGGCAGCTGCAGCTCTGACTCGACCCCTAGCCTGAAAACCTCTATATGCCACAGATGCGGCCCCCAAAAAGTGAAAAAAAAATGCAAAATCCCTTCTGTAAAATTTGGCCTAGGAATACATGACCTTATTTGGATCCATTCTATTAAAAATAGGAACATTCTATTAAAGAATGGGGGGACTCTATTTTCCAAAAACGTGAATTTTGTTAAAAATGAAAGGCTGCGGAAATATTTCAGATTAAAGAAGGCTAAAGAAATATGACAGCTAAATGTTCCCTGACCCTAAATTGGATCCTGTTACAGAGGAGAAAACATTGTAAAGGATATTATTAGTCTATTGAAAAAAATTGCAGTAGATATGAACAGTAGATTAGATTAAAGCATTATACCTATATAGAATTCACTGAAGTTGATGACTGTTCTGAGGTTACATAAGAGAATATTCTTGTTCTTAGGAAAAACACACTGAAATATCCTGGGCGAAAGGGTTCTGATCTGTGCAACTTACCTTCAGATGGTTCAGAATGGGAGAATGAGAAGGAAAACAAGATAAAATAGAAACAGTAAGTGAATCTGGGTAAAAGGAATACATACGGTTTTTGTGCAGTTTTTATTGTAATTTTTTTGTAAGCTTAAAATTATTCATAAATAAAAGCTTAAATAAAAGAGTCAATAAATGTCTCTCTAGTTAGGAAAAGCTCTCGTTGATGGTTTAGATCAATGTTTTCTAACATTTTCCTACTGGTAAATAGGTTTCATACAACAGGCAACAGGTATAGACAAACTAAATGTTGGGTTGGGTACAATTGAAAGAGCCCTAGATATTATTTATATGTTTTCAGTTATCAAACATATTGAACATCTATTATGTGCCAGACAATGTGCTATAATGTTTTTTCTCTCCTTCTCAAGAAAGCATACTAGACTATGTGCAAATATGAATACATTACCGGAATAAAGAAGAAAATGATTCACAAACATAACTTATTAGTATTAGTAAATTACTCACAATAAACCTGATGCTCTCTACTGACTTCTGTGCATTAGAAACTCATTTGAGGAGTTCCCGTCGTGGCGCAGTGGTTAACGAATCCGACTAGGAACCATGAGGTTGCGGGTTCGGTCCCTGCCCTTGCTCAGTGGGTTAAGGATCCGGCGTTGCCGTGAGCTGTGGTGTAGGTTGCAGACGCGGTTCGGATCCCGCGTTGCTGTGGCTCTGACGTAGGCCGGGGGCTACAGCTCCGATTGGACCCCTAGCCTGGGAACCTCCATATGCCGCAGGAGCGGCCCAAAGAAATAGCAAAAAAAAAAAAAAAAAAAAAGAAACTCATTTGAAAGCCACTGGCTGCGATGTCATGGCTCAAGCCACTTTTCTCTTTTGACTTAAGGCTCCGCTACCTTATTTCCATGACCAGCCTGTGACCCTCATGGTCTCTCACTGTTAGAAAATCTGCCTGAGTCACCTGTGATGTACTATAATCCCCTTAAGGATGGAGTCCCACTTTACAGTGTCATTAGGTCAGCAGCTGGAGTCCTGCTGTTAACGCCTGCATAGTCTGACAGGACATCCAATCCTCCCACATGGTGACGGCAACTTGACTGTACACCTTTGTCACAGCCTGTAGGTTCTGAGACTCCTGGGCACTATGCATTGCCTTGTTATATATTGACAGACCAGCCTGATATTGTCCAACTTCAAGAAACTCTTAACCCACTCAAGGTCATCACAGTCTAGAGGAAAAGACTCTTGGATTTTGGCACGCGACAAATCTAGGGGTAGATTTGGCTGAGCCACTTACTGAATGAGTGGTAGCCAAATTATCTAATATCTCAATCCTTATTCCTTTCTTTAAATTAGAAATAATGACACTGTCTTCCTCAGAGGATGGTTGTGAGAATTAAGTGAGATGATACTCTATAGAATCTTTGGTGCATGGTGCCTTGCACATAGTGAATACTTGAAAATGTTAGTTATTTAAGGAAAATGAACATATTTTTAATTTTAACAGCTGCACCAAGGAGCCTCTTTAGGGTGATACTCTCCTTGTTTAAATTGCTTCTGGGGTAGAGCAAGTCCCCAAGGCCTTCTGGATTGGAAAGTCACAGGAAAATTAAAGAAACAGTGAAACTGCTCTGCACAGCTGAGCAACAGCAGTCAGAGGATAAAGCAGGAATCACAATTAACAGGAAAATGGGAAAATAAAGTTAAGGGGGAAGAAATAAGCAAAGAGAAAGTTTCATCTCTGTGGTAGGATGCCAAAGAGTTTTTAGGAGGTAGATTGTTGAGTGTTATATTTTGGGTTATCTCCCTTGCCATGAGTTGGCCCCCCTGTGACTTCGCGGAACTCAAATCTGTAACTTGAGGGAATGTTTTTGTTTTTTGTTTGTTTGTAGGTTTGTTTCTATAATGACAATTGAGGTGGAGAAGATGGGTTTCATGACTGGGACAGTGTTGAGCAGAGAACAAGTGCAAGCAAGGTTGAGAAATTTGCAGGCATAAGTAGGACTTGGAGTAAGACCGTGAGAAGGAATTGCTGATGAGGCACGGAGATACCAAGGGATAATGGGATGGGGCCTTAACCTGACATGGGGATTGTATCCTTCTTATAGTTGAGGGGATGGACTTGCCTCAAAGATCCTAGCATCCAGAATATTTTAAACTAGATAAATACTAAAAGTTGGAAAAGTCTGATAGGTCTGCAGTCCAATATTTCCAAAATACAAAAAGGTCTAAAAATTGTTTTGGCAGCAATATTTTTAGTGGCAAACCTGACTTTATTCTCCATTAGGCTGCCTCTTGTCTCTATTTATTGTCATGGTGGGTACATTCTTACATTTGCTCAAGAGTTATTCATGTTTGGGATTCTCTGTGTTGTGCCACCACACTCTTGCTAGGGTTATTGGCTATATATGTATGTATTCCACATGCCCTTACTTAAATCAGAAAAGTCTGAATTCTCAAACACTTCTGGGCACAGGGTTTTGGATAAGCAATTGTAAACACGAATTCAGGAAAAAAAAGTAAAAGAAAAGAAAATTTAAATGATTGAGAAAAAGGGATTACCTTCCAGTGTATTTCTAAAGCTGAAATTGGCAGATTTATCCATGGAACCTGATTCATACTGGGTCAGACTCAGGCAAAATTCCACATCGGCTGAGGAGGGGAGCCTTGGAGTCCTGGATTTGTCGTGGTTTCCAGGATTGCGCAGTAGAGGTCCCTCGGGAGTCCCATTGCATAAAGCCTGACGGCTGTTGTACTCCTCCAGTCGGCTGCAGATGATCTGCACAAAACACCTCTAGGTTAAAGGAATCTTGTCTCCATCACTAAATCAAAGATGAAAGGTAGGGAGGTTTGGGTTCTTGATTTCAGTATATGGATTTCTAACCATCAGTGTTTTATTAAAGTAAATGGTTAAAGGAAGCAGCTTTCTGAGGGTTGCAGAATCAGCCATGAAAGTTAAAATCCAGAACGGAGTTCTAGTCTAGCATCTACCACTTAAGAAAATGAATCCCATAGCCCTCATTGAGCAAAGGAGAATAATGACTTCAAGTAATTGTTGTCAGATATTTATTTGGTGGGGAAATTAATTTGACAAACATCCATTAAATATCCGTTGTGTGACTTCATGAGTTCTGTGCCCATGAAGCTAGCTCTAACTCAAATTTTAGGTCTGTACCCTCTTATTTCTCTATATATCTTCTTCTTTGCCTAGAATAACCAGTTTCATGGCTTTTATTGCAACTACATGATAAGAACTTCCTATCTCTAGTCCAAAAGCACTCTTCTGAACTTTATATGCATCTCCAACTTCATATTTCAATGTTATCTCACAGGCATCTTAAAATTCAAAAATTGGGTCCTCTCCCTATACTTCCTATCAAACCAACTTTCCTGCAACTCAAATCAGAAGCCCATGAATCTTCATTTTTAAGGCAGAGACTGTTGTCCTTTGTATTTTGTTCTCTTTTATCTTTCACACTGAAACCATCAGCTCATCTTGTCAGGTCTACCTCCAAAAGACATCTTAAATCTTTATTTGCTTACAAATTCTGTGATCCAACTGCTAAGGTCAGACTGGCTACTCTTCCTTGGCCATCACCTTTGCTTCTCCATCCTATGCCTTTGTTCATGCCTAAGCACGCCCTCTCCTTGCCATAAATCTGATATTTCATCTACAAGGCCAAGGCAAAATTTTGAAAAATGGAAATGTATCAACTTTGACTTAAAAAGTAATTCCAAAGGGTCCGACTCTAAATATGAAAGAATTTTAGAAATCATTTACCAAATTATTTTGTTGATAGTTGCACATACATGTGGATAGAAGAATAAACTATGATAAAATATTTGACTAAAAGAATCAATAGGAGCTATTCCAATAAATATAAAATAAAAATGCCAAGTGATTAAAAATATCGCATTTAATGGGCACATTTATTTTTAATTATCAGTGGTATATAAGTTAATTCTTCATCTCAAAATCATTAATGCCCTAGGTTCAATGAGGGTAATTAACCAGGTAGCAAGGTATTCACCCCAAACCAAAACACAACATGCTGGAGAGCCCACCTGCCATCAGTGCCTGTTTGCAACAGGCATTTGGTCCATATGAGGCCTGAGCCCACTGAACAGATAACATTGCTGTTTATCAAACTTGATTCATATAAATTTCCCTTGATAAAAGAGTATCACCTCCTTTTCAAACATGTAATCTCTATGAGAATAACTTTCTTTTTTACGTTATTATTCTTTCTCAGAATCTAGAAGAGTACTCAGTAAATATTTAGTGGGGAAGTCCCCTTGTGGTGCAACAGAGCAAGGACCCAGTATTGCCACAGCTGTGGCACAGGCCACAACTGCTGTGTGGGTTCCATCCCTGGCCCGGGAACTTCCACATGGTTGGAGTGTGGCCAAAAATATAAATAAATAAATATTTAGAGGAAGAATTAAAAAAAATCAAAGGAAAGGAATTCCCTTTGTAGCTACAACTAATACGAACTAATTACAAACCCAACTAATATCCGTGAGGATGTGAGTTCAATCCCTGGCCTCACTCAGTGGGTTAAGAATCCCATGATTGGGATTGACATGTGTTGTGGTGTAGGTTGCAGACACAGCTTGGATCTCTTGTTGCTGTGGCTGAGGTGTAGACCAGCAGCTGCAACTCCAATTCGACCCCTAGCTTGGGAACTTCCATATGCTGCAAGCGTGGCCCTAAAAAGAAAAAAAAAATCAAAGTAAGAACCAGTGAATCTTCAACTACTAACATGTGTCGAATGCTTTTTTTTCCTAGTCCTATTGTCGGAACCATCTTCTGCCCTAGAAGATGGTTCCAAAAATGTATCATTTGTATTAAACATACACTAAGTCCTCACTCTCAATAAGGAAGGTATCTGTATACATTTTTTTAAATTCACATTACTGCCTTGTAGGTTTATGTGATTTTATCCCTATTTTAGTGATGAGGAAACTGAGTCTGCATGTAGAAGAGTATAAAAGGCTAGTAGGATCTAAATCCCTGTATTCTGATTAATGATTTTATGGGCAACAGACAATACATGGAACAATATTTTAAAGGTAAAAAATCTCTTGGTCAACTCGTTGCACCACAATTAAAAACAATCCTGTCAGTCTTCTGCTCCAGTGAGTTGGTGGAGCTATAGAGATGTAAAAGCAAATTAACTCAACATCAAATAGAACTGAACGAGCCTTGTCCCTCAGAAATGGCTGCTTCTATATTAAACAATAGGTACTTAGAGAAGGTTTTACGTTTTGGTCACTAAGATATCACTTATGAATTGAAGCATTGAGTGGTGGAAAGGAATTAGGTTCCAAACTCAGGTATGAGCTTCAATTCTGGCTCAGCTCCGTATTAGCAATGTGTGAATGAGTAGGTTGTTTAGGCTTGCTGAGTCTCACTTTCTTCACTGTAATATGAAAAAATAAACACAATATTATGTCAATATATAATTTATATCTATTATTATATTAATAATATAATACAACACAGTTTCTGGCTCAACAAATGTCAATTTCTAGTTTTCTTCATACTTCATGAGATTCCTCAATCCTTCGATCCATGCATAACTGAGAACTTGAATTGTTGGGGACCTGTCGCAGGTCACATGACATTCAGAGCCATGGATAGAACATTAATTCACAGTCCTCCTGATTCCACAGCTATATCCAATACCTTTATTATGCCTGTAAATGGCTTCTGAATGGTTGAGTAAAGCTAAGATAACTTTAGCATTGAATGTAATATATTGGATTCTTTCATAATGTCGGTTAACTAGACATCACAGACAGTATATAGATGAAATCATTTTCATTCCTGTTTGAATAATATACCTTTTCAGGATATTTTCAAAAGATCCGACTGCCTAAAAGACTCCTACAGCAGACTCAGTTAAATTATAGAAGTTTGAATGGAACTATTTTTGCTGAAATGCCAACTGTCAAGTGACTAAATGTTCAGATGACTGAATATATTAGTAAAAAGGAGGAAATCTACCCCAGTTCCAGAAATAATTTGAAAAACTTAATCTCAAATCATTGAATTTACATTTGACACAGGAGGGGAGGCCGTCTGTGATAAATTGTTAATGCTGCGGTTATGATCATGGAGATGGCAGTCAGACATGGTTTCCAGTACTGACTCTATTAGCTACCTGACCTTGAGTAAATTACTTAAGCTGTCTGAGTATCAGCGTTTTTCATCTGTAAATGGGAACCATAACAACTTTTTCCGAAGGATCAAATACTTTACCTAAAAAAGGACCTCATATATAATATCAAGTACAGAGTGCTTAATAATGATAGCTATTATATTAATACTGAATACAAGATTATTGGGCAAGCCACCAAGTTGTTAACTCTGGCTCTATAACGCTGGATGAATAGTCATTATTGTAATAACTAGCATGGATATATCATATAAAGATATAATATGATAATATCTTCTATACATGGAATTCAAAGAATATGTCAGAGACTAGTCATTTTACATGAACAGATTTCATTTAATCTTTTCACAATAATGCTTGAAGACGTATTATTCTAATTTTAAAGAAAAAAGTTCTCAGAATAAGAAGTAACTTATCCAGGATCTTATAGCTTAGGAAGTTACAAAAGCCCACTGAAATCATTTTTTTTTTATGATTCAAAAGACTATATACCCTTTCCACTGCATTGTTCCTCTTTCCATTCCATTTAGCATTTTCAATAACAAAGAAAACACTCATGATAGTAATTGCACCCCGTTTTTTTTCCATTGAGAAAGAACAAATGTGAAACATTCCAAATGATTTGTCCAATATTATCTAGTAAGTAGCAAAAGTCTTGTGATGAGGAATTTGTTCCTTTTCTGTTTCAATGTAGACGACTTGTCATATATTATGGGAGGGTGTGTGGAATCAAGTGTCCCAAGTCAGGTGAAAAAAAAAGAAGATAGAAAGAAGAAACAGTGGTATTAATGGAGAAGGTGAACTTAGACAGTGTCCTCTTAAATTGAAAGAAATAGCAACGAATGACCAGTTATTAAAAGCTTTAGGAGCAAGGATTCTATTATGGTATTAGAGCTTTATCTTAAAAAAATGTAAACCATACGACATTCCACAGAATCTTTTTCATAAAGAAAAAAGAGAAGCTGTTATTTCACTGAGCTGTTGCCATGGTTACCTAAAACCCATGACTCTCTGCTGAAATGTAACTTTTTTTCCTTCCCACCATTTGCTTCCATGTGATGTGCTTTTCACCTGGTGAGTGAATTCTCTGGCCACACTTCATTCATGTCCATCATCTAGGAAATGTCTTTTCTTTTTTTTTTTTTTTTGATCTATCATGACAGCTACCCTTGATGTAATTTTTCTTCTGATGGCAAGCTTATCGGATGCTTCCACAACCTTAGATCTAATTGTGTTGAGCGTAGGCATTTGTACTTTAATGTTAGTAAAGAACCCCCACCTCCAAAAATAGTGGAATGCTTTAATTGGTGCAAACATGTTTCTAGTTTAAAATCCCTTGGCATTAAACAAACCAAAAAATAAATTAACAAATATACAAAAAAGTATATGATTTCTGAATATAAGTTCTAATAAAATTATATAAAGTATATAATTTTTAATATTTTTTAATAAAAGGCCTTACCAGTAAATATTATTAATCTCACTTAAATAACACTCAAGTTGGTACTTACTTGATTGTCTCTATTTGTGCTTTTTTTTTTTGCATGCATACAGACACACACAAGCCTAGAGAGAGCTAAACAAAATGTTTTATTCCAGACTATAAGTTACTGCTTATTTTGGCATTCATTATTTTGACTGAAGCTCAGGGATCCAGGGCTATAAAGTATGGTTTAAGGTTCTAGAAAAAAAAAATCTAGCTATGTCTATGCAGCATTTTATTTTATATGTATGTTAGTGTTGGAGCTAACATTTCTATGATTTTCAATTTTGTTCAACAAACATTGATAAAGCCCACTTCATGTATGTATTATGTTCCTGGGCTCTGTGGATATAAAGATAAATTAGAAATGGCTTCTACACTGGAGCATCTGGCAGTCTGCAAGACAAAGATAGGTTTGAAAACAATTACATGTACTGAAGAGTCATAGGTGCAATGATATAAATCTATACAAAGTGCAGTGATGGTGAAAAGGGGTGAAAGTTCTACCTGAATAAGGGATATGGATAAATAAACATCTAATGGAATATGTTTATTTTAACATGAATGAAAAAGACTACATCAGAATATCTGCCCCCATTGTCTGTGCAATTGAATTTTAAGAGCATTAAAATGACTCCAATCAGAATGCATGTCCATAAATCAGTGGCTTATTTGATCCTTTATGAGCCTAAATGGCTCTTTATAAGTAGGAAATAACATGGTTTACTTGAAATAGCATTGGAGTCAGAGGCACTGGGATTTAGTCCTCTGCTGTGTGAGCTTAGACAAATCACCCTACCTTTGGGTGCCTCGCTATCATCTTTTACAAAACGTAGGCGCTGCACCACACACCAGTGAAGGTCTTTCAGCTCAGAGTTAATAAAGCCCATGAATTTCTTAAAAAGGCTGTTATTTATGTCAAGTAAAAGATATCTGAAATCAAGGGTGGGAGGGAGGAGGCTTTGTATCAAAGGGGGTAATAAGTCTTACTAATTTGGAAGGTATTAATAAACTCACCAAGTCTGGAACCTATTTGATCTCATCATTTCACACAAAATAGTGTAGTTCTTGATTAGAGTATTCAATTCAGGCAAAAGCATTTAAACTAGTGGTGTGTTTATTATAGAACCTGAGTTTGTAAAGTGAAAGAGATACCAGGATAATTTCCATATTAATTAAATCAGTGATTCTTAGCGCAGGCTGTACATTACAATTACACTGGCAGGTTTTAAAAATAAAGACCCTCATAGTGGACCCGCAGCATATGATTTTCTGCCAGAAGGTAGGAGCGTGGAGTGCATGTAACTTTTTAAGCTCCCTAAGTGATTTAGATAATTAGAACTGCTGAATTAAATCAATATAAATAACTGATATTAAATTTTAAAGGACTGTGACCAGAGGGGCTGTGCAAAGGAATGAAAACAGCCAACTAGAACTTCACAAATGACACCACTCACAGTAGGTGAACAGAGATGCTCATTCATTTCACCTGCCTTATTTAAAGAGTCTTCTACTCATTTTTCTTCATTGATCTTTGTCCACTTTTATGTCCTAATTTTATTTTAAACACCAGTTACTGCACAATAGTTCAATCATAGAACAACTGTTACAAATCTAATGTAACAATTTCAACCTGTGTTTACTTAACTAGACCCAAAAAGTTTTCTTTATAAATAAATTTGGACACCATCATACAGAAAAAAAAAGAGAGAAAAAGTTTTCCACTCAATGATCAATAAATGAATAGAAAAAAAATTACAAACATAATTTGGGTATCACCAAGAAGCCTACATCTCATGTGATTAAATATCAATTAGTATTTATCTATTAAGCTTCAGTGTGGCTATTGTAACTTTTTTGATAATTTAGATAATCCTCCAGTTTTTCTGGGTCAAGCAAAGCTGTACAACTAAGGAAAGCATTATAACTGACTGAAAACTCCACATCCAAGCTTGACAGTATTTTCAACATTAACAGAGGATATAAGAGTTAGAGTTTTGCACTTTATAGATTAAGATAGGAGGTCTGAAGCCTTATTGAAATAGATTTTTTTCAAGCACATTTTTTCCAGCTTTTAATGTCCAAATACACTCCTTACTCTTGGTAAACAGCTGACATTAGTGACACCAGATATTATAGTGGCCATTTTTCAGTGAGCTTCAATAGGCTCCATTTGGAAGGTGTATGCACCTAGTGGAGGGGCCAGGTGTGTGGGAAGTCATCCACATTTCAAAATTGCAGAGCGCCAGGTGAGAATGCAAGATTCTTCCCACCTCACTTAAATATAGGGCTTAGTGCCATAAAGCACTGCTGGTCAAAAGCTCTGTATTAGAAATGTTTAGAATGTAAGCAGAAACACGTTCCTTCCACCTTACAGTTTTAAAATGATGAATAATTAAAAGCATGTTTGTTTAGCTACCTGTTATCCCTAATCAAGAGTGAAAAAAATCAGAATAGGAGAAATACAAATTAAATTTCAAAATAGAAATCCCTTATCCTGTACCTGAAGTTTTCACATATTTAGGGAAAATGCTAAATTCTCCTGTGGTCTAATAAAAAAAAGTGAGACATGGATGGGTGAGATCCTCCGGCCAAAGACATCGTAGCAGTCGTGTCCTTGGAAATAGTCTAGAGTGGTCATGTGGCCAGGCTATCTGAGAACAAATCTCTGCTACTTCCTTGCTCTGGATCTTGTACAAGTTACCTATTATCTTTATACCTCAGATTTTTTTTTTTTTTAATCTTTAGGATGAGGAAAATTTAATGAGAGTATTGAAAACACAATAGGGCCTCACACATGTTAATTTCTCAATGAATATTAACTATTTTCATTATTTACCTGTTTGAACTTCAGGGTCTTCATATAATTTTTTAAAAGAAGATTAAATCTAAGTGATGTGCACTTAGATTACTTTCCTCATGATAATAACCATCACAGGCATTTAGCAAATGATGTCTTCCCAGGACCCTGCTGTGAAGGGAGGAATAGATCTGGGATAGATCTGAATGGGTCTGGGATAGGGCCAGAAATTTTTGTATTTTTACTTTGTGCCTTGCAAGAATTTTATTGTAAGGAAAATTTAAGAAACATTGACCTACATTATTTATTTCTTTAATCATCTAAATATGCCTTCAGCCATTTGTTCCACAAACACCTAATGAGCTCTTAGCATTTTTTCAGGCACCATCCTAGGTGCTGGGAGATACAGGGATGAACCCAGTACTTTTTATTCATTAGCTTTTAGGAATATATAGAGGATATTAGACAAACAACGCCACAAATATTTATGTAACTACAATCGTGAAGTTTACGATAAAGGAGAAGTATAAGGTATATTGAGAGCCCTTAACAGGAGACCTTTCCTGGGCTTGGCAAGGGACAGAGATGAGAAAGGAGGTTGATAAAGACCTGCCAAAAGATGTGATTGTTAAGGGTTCTTTTTTGCCCTGGTATTGTATTTCCAGCGCACCTTACCTGCCAAGAGGAGAAGAAGGATGCTGGGCTGAGTAGATTAGGGTTTGCAGGGTTGCGTCCTCCCATGTACTCATCTGTGCAAATGTCACAATTTTCTGCATCTCGCCAATCCCAGTATGGAATAGTGAAGTTCTCATCCCCTGTCAGCTTCTGGATTTCTTGTTCCCATACCAGCAAGAAGAGTCGATGCCAAGGCAGGAAACCTGGTGCTTCATGAGCAAAATCAATGTCTCTCCAGATTTCAGAGCCCCCAAGTAGTGTGTCCCTAGACACGTAATAATGCATCCAGACAAAGAGGTCATAAATGTTGATGTCACTAAACATGGGTGTTGATCCATTATTCATTTGGCCATAGGTGCCTGTGGGGATGACGAAGTCTGGGCTGGTAGTATGTTTCGCTAAAGTGAGGTAGGCAAGAAATTTGTTCTTCTCTGGCACACTCAAATCAAAGATGTTTCTTCTGACCAAAAGTCGCCTCTCTGTGCAGTTGGGTCCCTGAAAGCCAAACTTACAACTTCCACAGTTAAATCCCATGAAGTTGCCAAAGCACTGGCAGGTCCTGTTGTAAAAGACGGAGGGCCAAGACTCCCGTTCATCCACCCCGGTGAAGGGGAACTGAGGTCCCAGGGGTGCCTTGGACAGAATGATGTCCTGACAGGAACCCCTGCCTGAGAGCTGGCCACAGGGACTCCCATCACCTCCCCAGGGTGGGCAGCATTCCTTCTCCATCAGGTTCTTGGAGGAGGCACAGGCTCGAGGGAAGTGTCCGGCGGAAGTCTGGAAAGTCCAGAGCAGGCAGTACAAAGCAGCCAGGAGCATTCTTCCTCTAGTTCTCACAAGGTCTGTTTGAGCTTGTTAATTGAGCCACACACTTCTCTTTCCAGCTACCCCTTCAGTCACTATCACATGTTTTGGCTAAGACCTATGTAATACCACTCCCACCTCCATCATCAAACACTCTCAGTCTTTATCTTAAGCTTTCATCTTCTGAAATCCACATGACTGACTTTTCTTGGAAGTTGGCATGTATCCCACCAGTGGGATAGGCCTATGTTAAAGTGAGAAACACTATCCACCATTAATAGTTTAATTCTTGTGGTTATAATTAAACCATCATCTGATCTAAATAAACCTTGTTAATTGACTATAAATTAGTGATGATTTGAATTTGAGAATGAAAAGTCGTGTCAGGAATAGAGGTTCTTTTATTAAAGAAGTTCAGGAAATATTAAGAGATTTTGGGTGCAAGATGGTTGTTTCTCAAAGACCATAAATAAGCCACACCATTTATAGAATTCAGTTTTGCAGAAAGAGATACTTTTCAGAGCCTGGAGATTATTTTTTATATATGCAACTTGTTTATTTTATACAAAGTATCAGAAAAAAGATCTTTCTAATACAATTCCTGATTATCTTGATGTTATTTGCTTGTTAGCTGTCTGATCATTCATTTTCTGATTATTACTAAGGATAGGTCATTTTGATAGCTGGGCGGTCTGCTTTATTTGGGGGAACTTTTACTATTTACTATTCCAAAGGAAACTTAAAAAAAAAAATTGAAGGAGTTGCCATGGTGGCTCAGGAGAAACAAACCCGACCTGTATCCATGAGGACATGTGTTTGATACCTGGCCTTGCTCAGTGGGTTAAGGATCCAACATTGCTGTGAGCTGTCGTATAGGTTGCAAACATGGCTCAGATCTGATGTTGCATAGGCCCACAGCTGCAGTTCAGATTTCACCCCTAGTCTGGGAACCTCCATATACCACAGATTTGGCCCTAAAAAGACAAAAAAAAAAAAAAAATGAAGTATACTTGATTTTCAATATTATATTAGTTTCTGGTGTACAACATGGTGATTCAGTAATTTTATAGGTTATAGACCACTTAAAATTATTATAAAATATTGACTATATTCCTTGTGCTGCATAACACATCTTTATTTATTTTATATAGAGTGGTTCATACTTTCTTTTATTTTAATGCTGTAGCCATCTTGTTTCACCCATAAATTCTGGAAATCAGGAATTCATCTGAAATTTTGTTGGTGATATGGTCTTGCAGAGGAGTTCTCAGGGTTGTGAGTGAGTGAACAAGGATGAATATATTTCTTCAAAAATATTGATCATACAAATTTTTTCATTTTTTTTCTGTGTGTATAGTAAGCTAGATAAATTGAAATCCATGAGTAAAAACATTATTTTACACTATGCTAGTTTTCAAACGAGTAGTACAGAAAATAAGAACACCAGACTTTTCGTGGAAGGACGTCTTTGTGAACTGATGTTACTGGAAAGGATATCTTAGTTTTGGATAATAGTATGCAAATTTTATTATGGGGTGCCCCTTGAGTCAAACCAAAGGGTAGATATAAGTTGGAAAGACAAATGAGAATGGAGACAGTACTTCAGGCAGGTCAAACTGTCAAGGGGTGAGAGCTGTGTTTTATCTGCTGATTTAGAGCACTGACTTCAGATAGCCACCCCCCCTTCCCCGCACTATAGGGAATTAAACCTGGGCCCCACCCTTGCAGAGACTTAAAAACTAAGTGGTTTGAGTTAAAGTGTCTTGAAGCACTAGAGGTTGAGCATGATCAAGTCCAAGTTACCTCTGAGAGACTTCCTCCCTTATTCTGCTCCATACTTAAAGCTGGTGGTCCCCTGAACTTGGGGAGCAAGTGAGAGAACGTGTGAGCTCCAAGGAAAGCAGCAGTGTCTGGACTCTCAGTGCAGGGATCCAGGGAAGGTCATTGCTATAGGTGATGCTGGAACGTGAACCTTTCCGCTCTCTTTCCGTTCTGCTGGATTTAGTCTCGTTATTCAGAAAGATCCTTCTGCATAGCACTGGGAACTATATCTAGTCACTTATGATGGAGCATGATGGAGGATAATGTGAGAAAAAGAATGTACATATGTATGTGTGACTGGGTCTCTTTGCTGTGCTGTGGAAAATTGACAGAACACTATAAACCAGCTATAATGGAAAAAATAAAAATCATTAAAAAAAAAAAGAAAAAGAAAAACATCAAGGCTCCTCTCTACAACTCTCTTGACACTCAAAGCAGCCCTTTTAGGTGGAAGGAGCATTGTGTAGGTGAAGAGGAAGAGAAGTTTCCATGGAAATGTGACCTCTGGCTGGGATCAGGAAGTCACCACATGATCTCCACAAGGGGGCTTAATCTTTTTTCTTCCTTCTTTCAGAGGCACAGAGAGATTAACAGAGGGCTTCTTGTCCCTGGGGAGTCTCGGTTCTCTAATACTTACAACCACATGTGGCCTTTTATAATTCTGTACCATCTACTTGCAGGCAGAATTTAACTTCTCATGTTCAATTTAATTAAGAATTTTACTTTATATTTGCCCCCCCCCCCCAAATTCAGGCTTCCCAGTGAATAACTTAGAAAGCCTCCATCACACCATTAGGCTTCTGCGTCTGTTCTGCCAAGTCTATTTTTCATAATATTCAGAGCATGCTTAAGAGGATGCCTAAAATGTACCTTGTCCTATTAATTTCCTTCACCAAGTTTATTTCTTTAAATTGACAGACCTCTTTATTGCTCTCAAATATTGGACACTATCTTCACTGGCCCATTTGTAAGACAGTCTCATGGTTAGTACAGACTTCTTGCATGTCAAACCCCGTTTGGATTCTTCCTCCCTGATGTACATTCTCTAGGTGTCTCTAGTTTACAGAATTTGAAGTTGTTCTTTCCTATCTTGGGAGATTATTGCCTGAGTTAACACCTGAGCTGATGCAAGACTCTATTAGTCAGAATTAGGGCCTCTGTAAATATTCTGCAGGTATTTATGGAGCATCAATTATCAGGCATATGGTAAGAGATAAGAGTGCTCTGGTAGGCACAACAGAGATTTCTACCCTCATGAAGCATATTGCCTATTAAAATGATATTTTAAATTTAGTAATTTAAATAATATTTATAACTATGTGTATTTTAAATCATCTTACATGATTAAATTTACTGTATTTTTTAACCATTTTAAAAATTGAAGTAGTGTTAGTTTACAATGTTGTATTCGTTTCAGGTGTACAGTAAATTGATTCAGTTTTACATATATATGTATACATGTAAAATTTTATATATAAAATTTTTCAGATTCTTTTCCCTCACAGGTTATTATAAGATATTGAATATAGTTTCCTGTGCAATCTATTTTATGTATGATAGTGTTAATCCCAAACTCCTAATTTATCACCCTCCCTTTCCCCTTTGGTAATTATACCTTTGTTTTCTATGTCTATGGGTCTGTTTCTGTTTTGTAAATAAGCTTATTTATAATCACTTTTAGATTCCAGATATTAGTGATATCATACGATATTTGTCTTTGATTTAACTTAATATGATCATCTCTAGGTCCATTTATGTTACTGTAAATGGCATTATTTTGTTCTTTTTTTGTGGCTGAGTAATATTTCATTGTGTATATATCTACTACCTCTTCTTAGTTCATTCATCTGTCAACAGACACTTAGGTTGCTTCCATGTCTTAACTATTATAAATAGTGCTGCTGTGACCATTGGGATGCCTGTATCTCTCAAATTTTACTACACATTTTTAATTTATTAACATCAAACTCCTCGCCAGCAGCATCCTGATTCATGCCTGAATGATGCTTACCTAACATATAATTTCTTTAAGGTGTGTTCCTTGTGGTTAGAAATGCTAGAAACACATAAGCGCCATGCTTGTGGGCAGTTTTGGACCACAAAACCACCAAGAAAAAAGCACAAATGTGGCACTAAATAGATCGTGGAAAGAATATTTGTTTACAGTGTGAGAGGTGAAACAAGAAGGCAATGTGATATCATGCACACTGAGTGACTCTCAATTCTTTGTGGCTCCGGCCATCTATGAATGAGTATAAGAATGTTGTATTGATTTGAGTGTTTCCAATCTTAACAAGTAGGCAAATTTGCTTCTTCAATTGATAGTTTAAAAAATTTTAAACCTATTAAGGAAGATGACAGAGGGACTTATTTCGTTTCATTGAGGCGTAGTTGAGAAATGTTTTCTGGCAGATGTTACATTTCAAGTGACATCTGAAAGATTATTTGAAGTCTGTTTGGTGAAGAAAATAGTGGGAGCATGAGCATTCCAGGCAGAGAGAACACAATATGTAAAGCTTCCAACGTGGAAGCAGCATGGCTTGTTCAAGGGTCCTAGGTAGCTATAGCCTCTGAAGCTATGGAGATTGTGATATAAGTATAGAGGTGTATAGATGCATGAGGTCATAGTCCTTGAAGGGTTGGAAACTGTGTTTTGATATAATCATATGCACATTTAAAATATTTCACTCAAACCACTGAGATGAGAACAGATGTAGGAGTAGGAGCAAGAGTAAATGTAGAAATAATTTTTAGGCGATTATTGCAGTAACCCAGGAAATAATTATGTGGCTTGGACCAGAGTGATGATCCCTGTGATGAATAGAAGTGAATGGATTAAGAGATAGGTAGAGTGAGAGGTGAAGAGAGATATTTGGGGTTGAATTTCTGCCTTGTGCTGATAACTCAAATAAGAAAAAAGAGAGGGTAAAATGTAAGTGGGAATTGAATATAGGCTCAGTTTTAGAATATCGAATTTGAGTTTAAGTTGCAGTCTTCCCACAAACAATTGTCCTTTTTTTCCTGCTGTTTGCACTGATCATTCACCTACCCACGGGTTTTGACCTAGCCAAACTTGCTCTTTTCTCCTACTCTGGTCATTTGTTTTACCCCTTTATTTGATGGGAGTTTGAATCTTCTTCGCCAGCTTTTTTAGCCCCCTTCTCTCGATTTTAACAGTAGCCACCATTTCTTGAGTATCAGCAATGTAATTAGCTCAATTTGAGTAGCTACCATTTTAAAATAAATATAGCTACGGAAATAGTTAAATATACTCAAACTAGGAAAAATAGCATACGGAATTTGCAGGTGCCCATCATCAAGCTTCTTCAACCTTTTTCTTTCTCACAGTATTGTTTCTTGAGTTCCACCTACATAAAAAGCAAAAAGTTCTTTAGTATTTTAAAACAAATCTCAGATCTCAATCTTGTCCATAATGTCTCAGTGAAGATAATTAACAATTAAGACCTTAAAAATATAACCATAGTACCAGTACAACATCTCAGACAAAAGTAGGGAATAATAATTCCTTAATATCATCTTATTTCAAGTCTGTGCTCAATTTACTTTAATTATCTTAAAAGTGTTTTTTTCCAAGATCCAAACATGGCTTATATATTGCTTTTGGTTGATATATTTCTTAAGAGGTTTTGTTTTTTTTTAATTCAATGTTTCTTTTCTTTTTTTAAACGTTAATTTACTTAAGGAAGAAAGCAGATTTTGTCCTATAGAATTCCCCGCTTTTCAGAGTTAACTAATTTTATCCTGAGGCATCATTAATGTTTCTTTATCCTATATTTTCTATTATTTCATAATCTCATATTTTTATAATTGGGGAATTATGTACAGAGGTTTGATTAGATTTAGGTTCAGTTTTGCTTTTGTTTTTGTTAAGAATTATTTCATAGGTGTTTCTGTGCCCTACCTATTCAGAGACATCAGAGGAACCTATTGTCTGGCTTTTGCAATATTAGTTTTTAAAATTGATTGATGGTTTGAGGTGACATCAGATCATCTTTTTTATTGTTAAATAGCTCTCTAACAAACTTTTACCTCATGGTTTTATCATTCACTACTAGTTGTTTCCTACATCAATCATTTCAACCTAAGAGTATAAAAATAGTGAATTTTGTGATTCTACCATTCAATTTGCATTTATTAATTGTGATTCTTTTGTAAAGAATAACATTTCTTCATCAACTATTTGGTTATTTTGAAATACTTCCTGTATGAGAAAGGTGGGATAAATTTTAATTCTTATTCTTTATTTTTCAATTTTTAGAATAATGATTTGGCGTCCTAACAACCTCTACACAGAACCTATATGTATTTTTTAAATATCATGAAGACTCAAAGAGTTTTATGTATTTGGTGTGTTTCTTTTGGGGGTAAAAATTAATAAATCTTTGTCCAATTTTCAGCTGATTAGTGGATATTAGCCAAGCTACATTATGGTATTTTAGGCAGGGATTATTAAAATTGTGTTTCGGTGTATGCTTGTGTGGAGTTGACGGGGTGGGGGGAATGTAGCCACCAACTTTCTTCAGTTTAAGTTTAAACTCATTAATGTATTCAGTAAATATTGAGCATCTATGTATCTAAGGCCCTGTGCGAAACACCTGAGGGATGCAAAGTTGTATAAGTCACAGGTTTCAGCTGCTCCTGGATTTTATGCCCTGGAATCACACTCCGAATTTTCATCTAAAGTCTATGAATTGTGTGTTCTTAGGCTCCACAGGAAGAGAAAAGGAGGAAAAGAATAAGCACATCCTTAGGACTTGTTCAATAATTTCACTTGCCACAGCCTCAGTGTACTCAGCCATACCACATAGGGCTCTTTTGAGTTTTAAATGATGTAATACATGTTAAACACTCAATACAAGGTCTGACACCTATTAAGTACTCAGTAAATGTCGAAACTGTTATTATTAAAGACCATAGATTGGGTACATGTTGTGTTCATCGTTACAGGTTTCTCATTACTTCAAGGTCTTTTCAGTGTAAAGAACTGGGAAATAGCTATTTTATTAGATATAATTAAACATCTTTGTTATAAATTGGCCCCGTCTTCTCTACCCAGCACCCTCCCTTGCCCTTTTACTCCAATTAAAACCTTATTTTCTAAAATACTGAGATGTCGTGTTTCCTTAGGATTCTGAGCTTAGCATATACTCTTTCCCCTACTAAGAATATTCCCTTTTTTTATTCACTTTCGTAATCTGGGTACACTGTTAGATTCAGCTCAGATATCAAGGAAGCCTTTGCTGATTGACAGGCCTCCTCCAAGGATGAGTTGGAGGACTTTATTTTCTTCATTCTCTCATTGTACCCCAGGTTCGCTTTTGTCATTGCATGCATCACAATGCATTGGAGTGATCTATAAGTTTGCCTTATGCTTCTTTCACATCATGAATCCTTTGTGGGCAAAAACGTGGTTTTACATTAAGTACCTGGCACAGTGCCTGGCACATTAAGTATATTTATATTAGATGGAGATTGGAGGGTATCTTTGGATACTTAGCCATATCCTTGATGGGCTTCTAGAGTATAGATGAGTTTTAGCCAGCCCCTGCTCCAGTTTTAAGGTGGTCTTTTGTGAGAGATTCTCTCCATTAGGTACTAAAGCTCCTCTCAAACTGGTCCTCATAGACTGTTGAGTGTTAAGTAAATTGCGGTCCCCAGGAAGCTGAATGATTCATATTTTCTTTGCTTCAGTTGTACTGTCTATAAATTATCCAAAAGGCAGAGGGTATTAATCTTCTGGGTCCCTATTTCCTAACTGTGCATATGTCCACTATATGCAGAACTAGTTCTTCTATTATTTAATTCCAACCCCACTGGTAATTAAATCTTTCTTAGAAATTACCTAAAAACATTAATGAAGAGCAAAATCTGCATTATAAAAATAAAGGGTATAATTTAAGCCACATTATAAAGAAAATGGGTTAGTAGGAAGACACAACTGTAGGGTGGCTTCTGAGAGACAACACAGTCTCTGGTGACATTAAAGCAGACCCAGCCAATGAACAAAATGCAGAGCTAAAATGCATAGCCTTTGCAAATGGAAAGAAACTTGTTCTAATGTCAGTAAATGGTGTAGATCCTCTAGGAGAAAGTATGTCTCTCATTTTTTATTGAATATAAATAACAAAAACTATTGGTTTCATAATTCTCTTACATAAATGTATATTTCCCTTTTCATAGCAGTGTGTATGTACATTTATAAAATACTAAGCATATATGTTCAAGTGACAGAAACTGCTCATTCCACACATAATGTGGGTTATTTTTGAACATTCAGGATGCTAGTTTCTCACCTGGTTTCTTCAAAGGGCTCTGTAGCTAATGATCTGGGAATCGCAGATATAGAAATATCATCCAACATTGTGGGTAGGCTTTCAAGATTAATGTCCAGGAGGACATTGAAACTTAAAACAAAATGAAGGTTCACTTAAGCAATCCTCAAGTGTTATATCAATAAATGTAATCACCTGTTTTCAAAAAACCTCTCATATATGTGTCAAAAACTATCACAGTAGCCAAGACATGGAAACAACCTAAATGTCCATCAACAGATGATTGGATTAAGAAGATGGGTTATATATATACAATGGAATACTACTCAGCCATAAAAAAGAGCAAAATAATGCCATTTGCAGCAACATGGGTGGAACTAGAGACTCTCATACTGAGTGAAGTAAGTCAGGAAGAGAAAGACAAATGCCATATGATATCGCTTACATCTAGAATCTAATATAAGGCACAAATGAACCTTTCTGCAGAAAAGAAAATCATGGACTTGGAGAACAGACTTGTAGTTGCCAAGGGAGAGGGGGAGGGAATGGGATGGTCTGGGAGTCTGGGGTTAATAGATGCAAACTACTGTGTCTGGAATGGATAAGCAATGAGATCCTGCTGTAAAGCATTAGGAACTATATCTAAGCACTTGTGATGAATCTATACATGTATGTGTAACCGGGTCACCATGCTGTACAGTAGAAAATTGACAGAACACTGTAAACCATATATAATGGAAAAAATAAAAATAATTATTTTAAAAAGTGTCAAAAACTAAATAAAGTCATTATAATGGAAAATTAACATACAGAACTCTAAAAAACAAGAAAGGCTTTGGGAAAAGGGCCTATGGTAAAGTCAAATAAACAACTGGGAAACACTGGCATAGTCATCCTGGTAGGGTGGAGAGTACAGAGCCACACATTAGTTCAAATTAGTTTTGATGTTGCCTGGTTCTGTGTGACTTTGGGCAGAGCACATAACCTTTCTGATTTTAACCTTTCATGCTTATAAAATGAAAGTGATATTTCTTGCCTTATCTACTTCCAAAGGTTGTTAATAATATACTGCTGCTTTATTATAGCTTTAGATAACAAAACCTTGATCTCCTTGTGTCTTAATTTTTAAACTATTTCATCCAAATATGAACCCTCATCACAACCCACAATTTTTGATTGGCTATTTTAAACCAGTTGTCTTCCTGAGCAGCTCCTATTGCTCCTGGGTATCCTATGATCCCAGTGATAAATAGAAAATGTAATTCCCAACATCAGTCTTACCCCCACCAAATTAACATTATTAGCATATCTCTTATAGTGAAGAGAAAAAAAAAACAAAAAAAAAACCTAGTGTTGATGCTTCAGGTGATATCTTTCCAAATGGAGGCACCAGAATAATATTTGGTGCAAGAGGATGCTTGAAAAAATGTTTACCTAAGTGATCTATAGAATGCTTTCCTTCTCAATTCACTTTTCTCCAAATAGTTGCATAGATTACTAAGCTAAGTATGGGTTTATGAACATATTCTAATCTCAACTTTTGTGTCCTCTCTGAAGTTCAATGAGTCCTGACTATCATTTTAAATTAATTTTATATGTTTAAACTGATAGCCTGATTTGACTGTTCCCAAGATTAATGTGCCTAGAAACATCCCTTTTAATCATCTTATGCTCTTATTTCTGGACAAATTCACATTCGTTGAAGCAAATATTTATTAATGTTATCCTGTGTGAAGCCATGTACTCAGAAGAATAAAGGGCAGTGCTTATTTTTAAGGGATGAGAATAATATGCACTCCTTACTTTTTTCATTTAATCAAACAACAAACATTTATTGAGTGTTTGTTTTGCCAAGTAACATATGTGACAATAGACGATAACAGTGATAATCCCATGATCCCTGCTCCAAAGTAGTTCACAGTCTGGCAAGGGATTCAGAGAAATCAAGAGAAAATTATAGAACAATTTGTTAAGTGCATATTGTTAATAATATTGAATGCGGTATCTGTCAGGGCCCTGGCAGGAAACAGCTGACACACTCAAGTTGACTCGAGTTGACTTTTTGAGAAGGGTTTAATAAAGGAACCATTTATAATGTCAGCAGCAGGGTTAAAGGAAACGAACATAGGATAATGCAGTACCCTGGGCATTGAGGGCAAGGAAAGGGAACAATTATAGGAACACAGAGAAGGTCACTGTATTGACTGAGCCAGCTGGCAGGTGCCCTGGCCTTGTAGAACGATGCAGGACACCCCTGGCTACATGGCAAAGAAGGACTGGGGAACTAAATCCCCTGACCCTTAACGCCACTTTCCTTCTGTCTTCTGATCTTTCTGGCTGTGAACCCTGTGGATGAAGCCAAACTCAAGCCAGAGAAGCAAGAGACTCATTAATGCAGAGCTTATAAATCAGCTACTAGGGGCCTAGAACAGGGTACAGAAGGCAAAGAATGGCCTGGGAGGCCAAAGGAGTGAAAGCACAAAAGCCTATTCTGTGCTTTCCACATAATGCCATTTATCTTTACATCAAACCTGCATGGAATGGTTGTTCTAATCTTGCAGGTTAAAAAACAAACAAACAAACAAACAAACGAGATTCAGAAGTTATAAATAACTTACGAAAGGGCATGCAACTCATCACTGGTAGATCCAAAGTTTGAACACACCTAGTGTATTTACACTGTTTCTGTTCTTTTCAGCAGCAGGTCTACATGTTGGGATTTATGTGCAGGGAAGGAGGGGAACACAGTGGAGACACATAACCCATGCCATCTTGTGAAAAGGCCTGTGGAGTTAAGATTGTCAGAAAGGCTTCCTGGGGAAAGATGATGCCTGACTTGGGCTTTGAAGGAAGATTGGTGTAAGTAAATTGATGAAGGGAAGCAAGTCTAGTGTGGGGAGAGGGAGCAGCAAAATGTGGATGTGCCAAGATATGATTAACCGATTGTGGTTGAAACAGACAAGGCAGAACCATGATAAAATGTGGCTTATATATAAGCAGTGAAAAATTGATTTGATTTAAGATTTAAGGACTTTTAGGTGAGTTAAAGACTGGATGCTCTCACCTCACCGTGTATAGATATTGGGGGCTCATCTGGACAAATGAATAGGGTGAAAATAAGAGAAAATGAGATCTATAGAGAGGTCATTACAAACAATGGTACAACATGTTTCCTCATTATTGAAACCTAACCTTTCACCATTCTTCAATTCATCACCCTCAGGCACCAGGCCATTGTTTTGTAGAAGTTCCACCATAATAAAATTTATAATTCTTATTACTGCACAATGTAATAATTGTGTGCCAGCAATGTGGCTGACATACCTAACTAAACCCATTAAAATGTACGTGTGTTAAAAAAAAAAAAAAAAACAATCAATAATGTAAGTCTGCAAGGAGATAGTAAGACTTCTGGCCCCAAAATTCTATAGTAGCACATTTGTTATAGCTTGATTCTAACATAATAATGAACTCTATTATTTTTTCAATTATCTGCCTCTTATCCAGTGGCCAATGATAGAGCCTTCCATATAGAATCAACCATGATACATGGCAAAATCCAACAAATAAACAAAATTGACTTTAAAACAAGTGAGTCTATCATCCAAGACCACAGTTTTGTCTTATATAAGCCATTGACCTCATTTTGAGCCTTGGTTTGTTTGCTTGTTTGTTTATGGTGAAATAAAGGTTATAAAATCAATTCACAGGATTACTGTGAGAACTTAGTGTCTTTAAGATAGAAGACTTCCACCTCGCAGATCCTAAAATTCTCCAGACCTTTCCCCTTTGTATTTTACACATTTCTTTTCTGGAAGATATGCCATTATTGACTTCAAAAAGACAGATGCATTTTTTAAAATGTAGAATTCATATATATTCATTTTGTTCCTCTTATTAATTCTAAAAGATTGTCAGACAATGAATATGAAAGAATTATACAGAATTTTGAATTATCCACTTCTCTTTCATCTTACATTATCTGGATTTATTAACAACTGAGCTTAGTAATAAATATATCTTTGTGCTACTAAGATTATACATCACATTTTTTATATTTTATATGCTAGAGAATCAGAGCGTTTGAGGGATTAAGAAATGCTTTCTTGATCCTCTGAGTATTTCACAGTTATGACTGAGTTCCCAGGCATAGAATTCCCCATTCTCTCTGAGTGCTTTGCTCCTCAAGTATCTACTATTTGTAAAACCCTTTGATAGCATCACATGCAAACTGCTACTGTTCACAAAGGCGTATTTATATCATATGATCACAAGCAGTGAAACATGGAGAAAACATGCTTTAAGCCACAGGCAAACAATTCTGATGCGGCCTAAACTTTTTGGCCCTCTCTTGGTCTGGAAGAAGCTGGAGATGAGACAAATGCCTCACATCTCATTTATTTTATGAATTACGTCTGAGGAAAGAGGAACTCTGGAGAATCTGCTGGTTTTCCATAGAAGCAGGAACTTCCACTTACAGCATGTTATCCACACTTCATTTCAGGCGTGTCCTCCCAGTGGCTTGACTGTAAAACCAACCTGCCTCCTTTCTTTCACCCTGCGGAGGGATGACAGCTGATTGTAAACTAGGAATGTACAGAGCATTAACAGCTTTTAGGCACACTTTCACACCAACTAAGTCTCAGTTCCACTTTTTTGAGGACTACTAATTAAATGCAAAGCCAAGGGAAGGCCATGCTCTACCAAGGGCGAGCTAAGGACACGAGGGATATTTCAGGATGTCTGAGGAATGGGCAGTTTTCCTTTGATTTGACCGCTTAGGCCCTACCTCAGAGTCAGGCTTCCTTGTCTACTCAGCTATTTAGTGGTTTAGCATCTTTCCAGCCAAAAGCTGGCCTAAAAGGCTTATCTTCGTAGAGAAAGTCATATTATTTTCTTTTAGTATCTAAATTAAATAAGAAAAGACATCAGACATAAACTTTTTGTTGTTAGACTCCTAGGATATGTGTGATTACTTTCCTTTTTCTTTCCAGATTATAAATGTAATATATATTTATAGAAACATGAAGTAAAAAATTGAAGCAGACTCTCAGCTTGCTTTAAAATAAATTTAATTTTTTTTTTTTTTTTTTGTCTTTTGTCTTTTTGTCTTTTGTTGTTGTTGTTGTTGTTACTATTTCTTGGGCCGCTCCTGCGGCATATGGAGGTTCCCAGGCTAGGGGTTGAATCGGAGCTGTAACCACCGGCCTACGCCAGAGGCACAGCAACGCAGGATCCGAGCCGCGTCTGCAACCTACACCACAGCTCACGGCAACGCCGGATCGTTAACCCATTGAGCAAGGGCAGGGACCGAACCCGCAACCTCATGGTTCCTAGTCGGATTCATTAACCACTGTGCCACGACGGGAACTCCTAAATTTAATTTTGAAAAAATATTTAAAAATACATTAATTGGTGGAAGTTAAAGACAGACAGACAGAAAGAAAGAAAGGAGAGTGAGGGAGGAAGGGAGGACGGAATGCAGGGAGGGAAGGAAAGAAGGGAGAGGGAGGAAGGAAAGAGAAAGAAAGAATTGAACGTAGTGTAGGAAACTTCTCCCCTCTTCCTTTTCAGCTTTTTAGGCTGGTCTAATAATTAAATTGATGTGAGACAGATTAACAGGAGAAAAATCTAATTTTGTGCGTATAGAAGCTTATAAAAATCTCAAACTCAAAGAAGGGATGAAAGCAGGCAGCTTTTATACATTTTAGACAAAGAATCATTTGTGAATATTTGACATAAAAAGCTTTGGGCTTGGCGTAGCAAATTAATATAGAAGTAACAGAGTTTGATTACACAGCCTTCTTGGCCTTGAATTTCCTGTCTCTGGTGGTAAGAATGCCTTCTGCCCCTTGGGTGTGGGGAGAGTACCCTCACCTGGGAGACTTATTTCCTGCTTTTAGGGGACAAAGGAAGGTCAGAGTCTCCTTGCATTGGGTATTCCTTAAGTAACTTTAATTCGAAATAATCAACTTGCCCAATTGGCATGTTTTGGGTGGTGCATTTTCTCCCCCTCAGAATGAAAGAAAGAAAAAGAGGAAGGAAGAAAGGATGGATGAAGAGAAGACAGAAAGGGAAACAACTTCTTATATATAAATTCAATGTTATTAATTTCCATTTAATAGCATCTTATTTGTATAATAAAAATTTTAATTGTGTTTTGTGGTGTAATTTTAAATATTTTACAAGTATACACCAACAAGTGTAAATTCTCTATACTTTTATACTCCCCCCATTTATAGAGTGAGCATTGACCAAACTGAACATTGATGTTGAAATATCCAAAATCATAGCCGGGATCTCTCAGAAACTATTATACCAAAGTTCATCATTTTAGTAAAATATGAAACATAGTAATAACTCACCATCGACTAGGCCAAAAACTAAATCTCAACAAACACTGAATAAACAAAATTATATAGCTGTCCTTTGTGATGATACTGTAATAAAAGTGACTAGATACAAAAAGCCAAAAACACATACCAAACATTTATAAATGTTCCAATTATAGAAGAAATCAAAATAGACATTACCACTTATTTGGAATTGAATACACAAGCTTACTATAACAAAATCTGGAGGATGCCAGAAAAAAAATGCTCCTTAGAAGGAAATTTATGGCTCAAAAATGCATATAATTACAATATAGGTAACACTGAGAATTGGTGACTTAAGTGCTCAGTTGAAGTTCTAGAAAGAAAAGGAAGCCAAAGAAACTATAACAAAATAAGATTTCATTAGTGATTTTTAAGACAATGAAATAAGAAAGAGTATCTTTTTTGAGAACTACTAAATTAGTTAAATTTCTCAGAAGATTGATAAGAAACTCAAATGAAAGCACAAGTTAACTCCACCAAATTATAAAGGAAGCGCAACTATAAATGTAGAGACATTAAACAAAATCATAAAAAGAATTCTATATAAATTATGATTAAAAACTTTGTTATAGATGAAATGTATACATTTGGGGAAATATAATAAACAAAATTCATTTTATAAGAAATAGAGAATCTGAATAAACTCTAAAACCATTCAATAAATTTACTCAGTAATAAAATATATATTTCAATAGTGCTTGAAAAAAGCACTATTCCCTAATAGTTTTATAATTGTTTTGTCGAAACATCTAGGAACACATATCTTCCATATTATATTATAGAAATACAAATGGGAAACAATGTTATAATTTATTTTATGAATCCAGTTCTGTTTATTTTAAAACCAATCCAAGACAATATGAGTAAGAAAGACCATAGGGGAATATCACTTATGCAAAATTTTCAATTTTAGCAAGGAAAAATAGCAAGGTAACTAAAAATAACACATTATAACAGACTAAGACTCATCTTCATAATTAGAAGAAAATTTCAAATTATAAATTCATTACTAGGTTTGGTCAATCATATTTAATTTTACTTATTGCTAAAATCATACACAAATAACTGACCAAAGGATTCTTAAATGAATAAATTCACAAGGATATGACTAAAAGAAGATGAGACAGTGACACATCCAGGAAGCGGGGATGTAAAGGATGAATGGTCAAGGCAGCAGACCAACCAACTTGACTCAAGGCAGAAGAAAGGAAATCAACAAAGCTATGGAATGTGGACTAGAAATTCTGAGGGGTTCAGGAATTGACAGCACAGTGCCCCCTGGAAGTGGGTGTGGAGGGAAAACTGAAAACAGCATGATTGTTTGGAAGTCACTTGAAGATGCAAATTAATTCCAAGATCTTTAACACTAGTTCTGAGAGACCGTCTCCTCTGCACTGCACTGTCCCTCCTGTAGAAGCCAGATGATGCTTCTCTGAGAAAGGCCTCTGAAGCTCCACAATGAGACATGAAATGCACAGCTGAGGATGGAGTATTGTATTGAAAACAGAGGAAGTGGGAAAAGCCCATCTACATATTGAAAGATGAGCCGCAATTGTCAAGCCTTATCCTCTCCTTGACTCATAGATTTCCAGCAGCTTTTTTTTTTTTTTTTCTTCTAGAGAAGAGATTGGAGAAATTATCTGAAAAATCTGAGCAGCCCTAGAAAACAACCCAGTCTTTCCAAATGAAAAGCTCTTTCATTTACTACCTGTGATTAAGTTTACAGACTACAAGTCCCTCCCATGGACTCATGTTTTCCAATTCATTTTTTTTTTTTAATTCAAATTGAGTGCGAGCAAAAATTACACAATACCAAAGAAGTCTTTAGTATTAAAGAGACAAAAGAAAAGAGGTACCAGTAACTATGAACCTGATACAAGATTTTGTCTTCCGGAAACCTTAATGTCGGAAGATTTCTCCATCAGAATATAAAGATGCATAACCACAGACTTCACATATTTGCTTTTACAGAGAAGTGTGAGGGCCACCTCATTTTTATTTCTTTACAGATAACTTATTTCATCTGTTTGGATTCTTACAAGATTTTTTTTTTTTTTTTTTGTCTTCACAGCAAGGATCAGAATTTTGTGAAGATTTTGTAAAAGAGGAAAAAAAGAAATATCATTGAGCATTTGCTAGGGGCTCTTTCAGGAAATTCTTATACAGAAGATCATAATGAAATCTTGCAGTGTAATCTCCCTTTTGCTCCCTCTCTAACATAAATAAAGATAGATAATTTTTAAAGATTTTGACATCGGTTTTTATATTTATTTATTTATTTATTTATTTATTTTTCACAGTCACACCTGTGGCATATGGAAGATCCTGGGCTAGGGATCAAATCAGAGTTGCAGCTGCCAGCCTTCACCACAGGCACAGAAACACCACATTCAAGGCACATCTGTGAGCTACGCCACAGCTTGGGGCAACACCGAATCCTTAACCCACTGATCGAGGCCAGGGATCCAACTCGTATTCTCACATATACTATGCTGGGTTTTTAACCCGCTAAGCCACAGTAAGAACTCCAATTTTTAACTATTTTTGATGGAATACCATGTCTCTAAGACTGTTCAAAAACAGTCCCAGTTATATTTGGGTAACAGGGGTAAATAAGTGCCAACAATTTTTTAAAAAAATGTTTCCTTGGAACTGCCATATCTTTATGGGTATTTTCATATTTGGGGGTTATGGGGAGTAGAACGGTAATCTTGCATATCAGACATAGCCTCCAAGAAGAGGTGCCTTCTCATTTTTCCCTGTGGAAAAAAACCTGTGGCTGTAAATGGGAGAATTCTAAATTGACAGGAAAGAGAGAAAAAATAATTACCTCCCTAGCTTCTTTCAAATGAATAGGAGATGATTACGAAGAAGACACTTGATGATATTTGTTTGTGTATTGGTTTATCTTAACTAACTCTATCAGTCTTATAATTAGCAGAAATTCTTAGCTTTTATACTGTTACTGTCCATTTAAATGATCAAATGAATTTTCTTTATCCAGGACCCTACAAGTACTTTGGTGGTAAGTTTAAGAGGCTGTGTCTGGAATTTGCTAGTCAAGTGTCACTTTAAATGAGAAGTCTAAGTCATTGTTTAGTAGTATTGGCAATTCCAAATTAAACATTCTAAATTAAACATTTAGCTTCTTACTAAAACTCTCTAACTCTCCAGTGGGAGAAAATGATTTGAAGTATTCATCCATATAACATATTTTTTTTTTTATCACCGTGTACCAGACTCTGTGTTTGGCCCTAGGGAAATAATTATTAATATGGTATTACTTCACCTCCCAAAGGGACACCAATCTAATTGAAGACAGCCGTATAGCAGATTAAATCCAACACAAGTGGAAGGAGCTATAATAGAGGTCAGCATGGAGCAGCTTCACACACTCCAACTTAGGGAATCAGAAAAGATTTCTTGGAAGCAATAACCAGGGTCAAGCATGGATAGAGCATTCTGAATTCCCATCATGGCTCAGTGTTGCGGTGAGCTGTGGTATGGGTCACAGACACGGCTCAGATCTGGCATTGCTGTGGCTGCGGCATAGGCAAACAGCCACAGCTCTGATTCAGTCCCTAGCTGGGAACCTCCATATGCGGGCATGGCCCTAAAAAGACTATATATATGTGTGTGTGTGTGTGTGTGTGTGTGTGTGTGTGTTTTCCTATTAATTTAAAAAAAATTTTATTGGAGCATAATTGATTTACAATGTTGTGTTAGTTTCAGGCATACAGCAAAATGATTCAGTTATACATATACATATATCCATTCTTTTTCCATAAAGGTTATTGCAGAGTATTGAGTAGTATTCCCTGTGCTATACATTTATGCCTTATCAGTTATCTATCTAATATATAGTAGGTGTATTTATGTTGATTCCAAACTCCTGATTTATCCCTCCCCCCACCCCACATTCCCCCTTTGGTAACCACAAATTCATTTTAAAAATCTGTGAGTCTATTTCTGTTTTAACTTAACTCATTTAATTTGTAACACCTTTACTGAAATATAATTTATATACCATACAATTTACCTAAAGGGTAGAATGTGTCTGTTTTTAAGATATTCAAAGACATGTGCAACCATCTCTTTAGCCGTGCCCTTTAGCCATTACTCCCCTGTATTCTCCCCTCCACTCTCAGCTGAACACAATCATTAATGTACTTTCTGTCTATAGATTTCCTTATTTTGTACTTTCAAATGAGTGAAATCATACAGTATGTAGTCTTTGTGACTGGTTCCTTTCTTTCACTTAGCATAATGTTTTCATTAAACTGGAGTTACCATGTGACCCAGCAATTTTAATCCTAGGTGTACATCTAAGAGAAATGAAAACATATGTTAACACAGAAATGTGTACAAGAATGTTTATAGCAGCATTATTCATAACAGCCAAAAACTAGAAACAATCCAAGTATGTATTTGTGGACAAATGGATAAACAAAATTTGGTGCAAGCTTACACTGGAATACTATTCAGCCATTAAAAGGAACGATATTCCACCTGCATTCTGAGATAGAGAGGATAAGGATAAGGGATCTAAAACAGGTTAGGACTGCAATCATCACCAACTCCTGTTGACCTAAATTGCATTGTCCACTGGCATACTGTCCCTCCAAAATCTTCGCCCATGTCTCTCAGATCATAGGCGGCCTTCTGAGAAAATATAACGTTATGCAACTGCCTTTGACTCAGAACACTTTGTCATTTAGATGTGTACCAGGTTGAAGAGAAATGTAAAAAAAAAAAAAAAAAAAAAGTGATAATAGGGTAAAAGAAAAGAAATAAGCAACTCCAGGAGATGACATTCAGTTAAATAGAGGAAAGGAACTATTTTTGCTTAAACTTGCTGATCACCAATCCTTCCCACCCCTGGACCATGAAAAGGCCCTGTGGGGATTGTTGGAGGAGGTCATGGAGAGGATGTGACCAGGGTTGACCCTTGAGCTAGACCCGGGCAATCCAAGTGTCCTCATCCCCCTCCCTGGTCCTTGGAATGTGCATTCTGTCTGCCATTCCACAATGAAAGACATTGTCAGGGACAATTTTGAGAGTGCAGCGTGCTGTTGAGATCACGTGGACAGCATGTGACTGATAGTTCATATTAAGGCTTCTGTATCGACATATATATATAAACCTGGCAGGTCTATGCAGAAATCTCCTTGTCTTGCATCCACGCAAAACAAGCCTTGTATTTAAGTTCCCTTGCCTATTAAACATGCCACATACCAGTCTGGAGTGATCAGTCTCTTTCTTCAGCCTTTCATTGACCTCTGTGTACAGGGGCAAACCTTCAAACCAAAAGAGATAGAGAAAAGGAAATAAAAACATCAGTCAGTGCAGTTTGAACAACAAATTCCTTCTTGTTGAATTGTCTGCTTCCAGTGTTTCAAGGTTTTCAAGATTTACGTTATGCTCTATCTTGCTTAGTGCCACAGTACAGATTATCCACTACTATGATACTGTCCTACCATACCATTACCATTACAGTATATTATTTTTGTCACAAGATCCAGAGTTGAATTTGATCTCTTTCTCTCTTTGTCTCTGTTCTGGCTCTGTCTCTCTCTCTTCCTCCCCTAGCCCCTCAGTGCCCCTCTTTGTCTCTATGTGTTCTCTCTCTCTCTGAGAAATGTTTATGCCTATTGGGGTTAAAAGAATTGCTTAAGATTTTGGTGTCCATTTTCAAAAGCTTAGTGACGCATTTCTTATTTACCCAAATCTTAGTTTCATGTACTGCATTCAATATAAGTACCAAAAAATTTTGAAGCATAGAATTTTTTTTTGGAATAGTAATGAAACGTAAAGATGTTTTAGTTCCTTTCACTCTTTTGGAACACGAAAATAAGGGCAAAAGAGGTATAATAAAATAGTCAAAAAATTACAGTCAGATAGGAGAGAGCAAGCAACAGAATCCAGGCTTCTTAACCCTTCCTTACTGCTCCTTATACTCTTCATCTCCACCTGTTGTGAGAAACTAGAAAGACTTCAAGACATGAAGCTTCAAAACTGCCTGTCTCCCATATCTGTAAACCGAGAGCTAATTCCCCATGTGCATTTGCTTCTGAGGCACTTCCAGACCCCATGCTATTGTGAGATTTTTCTCCTACCCCCATTGAGTCCTCCTGGTAACCCATAATGATGGTGAACTCAGTACGCCTGCTATGCAGGCAGGCTTTTACCTCTTCCCAGAGACCTCTCTGCTCACAGTCAGATGTTGGTCTGGCAACAATCTGATTCTACGTGCAGTGGCTATGGCATTGCCACTCCCAACAAGTTTGTGAGACCTTAGATTCAATTCAATTCAATATGATTTTAGAGTGATAAAAAATACGGTGTCATTGAATATCAAAGCCTTCCAAATACCCTCTTCCTTCTTAGTTCCTAGCCTCTCACTGGGACTTGCTGGGAAAACATTCTGTTCAAGTTAACATATATTTATTGGATAAAGATATCTGCTAAAAGCTTTGGGAAATAAGAAACATACTGAAGAGGCACTTGATGGGAAGAGAGAGGGAGTAAAAGCCTTTTTTCAAACTAATAGAAAAAAATAACCTTACTTTAGTTCAGTGATGTACGCCTCTTATATCTGAATGCAGACATGACTGCAAGCATGCAGGAGAGTCACCTGCACAGTATGGCAAAATTCAGATTCCCAGGCTCCGATGTTAAAGGCTCCAGGCTCCAGGAAGAAGTCAGAGACTTTATTTTTTAAATCCCAGATGATGCTGATAGGAAGCCAGAGTTGATTTCTCTCAACAATGCTTTGTGGTTTTGAGCATACAAACTTTGCGCATCCTTTTTAACACATGTTCTGTTAGATTTGTTCATAAGAATTTAATGCATTTGGATGTAGCCATAAGTGGTGCCATTTATTTAATTTTAGTTTTTCAAATGCTCATTGCTATTGTATAAATATTCAACAAATTTTCTTTGTGCAGGTTTGAGCTTTTTTGTACATTCAATCTTGTCACTTGTGGAAAAAACAACAGCTTTTATGCCTTTCTTTTCAATTTGTATGTTTTCATCTCTTTTACTTGCAGTGCTGTACTGGCTCTGATTTGTAGTGCAAGCTTGAGTATGAGTGATGAACGTAGATGTCATTGCCTTGTCTCTGATCTTATAGGAAAAGAATTTTGTCTTTAAGAATTGGGAATGGGAGTTCCCGTCGTGGCGCAGTGGTTAACGAATCCGACTAGGAACCATGAGGTTGCGGGTTCGGTCCCTGCCCTTGCTCAGTGGGTTAACGATCCGGCGTTGCCGTGAGCTGTGGTGTAGGTTGCAGACACGGCTCGGATCCCACGTTGCTGTGGCTCTGGTGTAGGCCGGTGGCTGCAGCTCCGATTCAACCCCTAGCCTGGGACCCTCCATATGCCGCGGGAGCGGCCCAAGAAATAGCAACAACAACAACAGACAAAAGACAAAAAAAAAAAAAAAAAAGAATTAGGAATGGTTTTACCCATAGGATTTTTGTGGATAATGATTTATCAGTTTGATCAGGTTGTGAAGTTTCCTTCTATTTCTAATTATTTGACAGTTTGGGGAGATTTTAATTTTGTTTTGTTTTGGTCATGAAATGGATGTTGAATTTTGTCACGTATTTACCTTTCTATCTCTTGAGATGGTTACATTTTTTTACATAATTTACCAGTGTGTATGGTGAATTATAATATTTGATTTTGAAAATTTGATTAAACCTTATAGTCCTGGGATAATAAACTCCATTTGATCATGGGGTATTTTACTATTTATAAATTACTGTGTTTGATATGCTTACATTTTCCTAGGGATTTTTGCATCCCTGTTATATAAATATGATTGTAGAGTTCATAAGTTAAGTCCTGAGCTAAATTCTGACCCAGAATACGAAATATGATTTATTCTAAGCCATTGCTGTTCATCTTAACAATATTAATAAATATCCTTTGCTTTTATCATCCATGTATGCTTTAATATTTCTTTCTTTCACAAGCATTGTTTCATAAGATTGTCATGGTAACTCTGGAAGAATGTGCTTTTTTTCATTTTTCAGATAAAGCAATTGAAATTTGAAAACATAAAGTGATTTGCTCAAGTTCTCGCAGTTTACTAATTCCATTAGTAATTAGGGGACTGTACTTCAATATAGCTAATAGTTTGGAATATGACATTTGTAACTTTGAATCAGTGTTTTTACATTCTCCCACCCTCTTACAAACACTTTGGCTTATACATTTAGCCAGATATGTTGGTTTATTTCCACGCTCCTGGCCACCATGCTCTGTGCCATTCTCTTTTCGTCGCCCACATTTGGTCCTGAAATCCTGGGTATTGAGGGTATACATAATCTATTTACCAAATCCTCCTGACACACCCCAACACATCTTAACCCTCACAACTCTTCGACCTTTCTTTCATAGCATCTTCAAAAACTGTCTTTCACCAAATCTAAGACACTCCTGGTTATTAGATGCTTTATCGGTAGCAGCATTAGTTTGTGTACTACTAGCAGAGAAAATTATTGTTGCAAATTACACTATGAAATAATGCCTTTTTATTATATTCATTATGATCCCAATAGTGGAAATGTTAAAATGGGTAAAAGGCTGCTTCAGTTATCTATTGCTGTGTAATGATCCACTCCCAAATTTAGTGACTTCATATAAAAATTAATTAGTAACTTTTACAGTTCTGTGGGTTGACTGAGTTCAGCTGATATATGCTCTCTTCAGTTCTTCAAGTAACTGCATTTAAATGAGAGCTGTGACTACAGTAATTCAGGGGCATTGCCAGGATAGGTGTCCCAGGTGGCTCACTCACATGGATGGCAGATGAGCCTGACTGTTGGACACGATCTTACCTGGAGTTATTGAGTAGACTACCTAGTCATAAACTCTCCTCATGGCATGTGCTTCTCACAGCCTAGAAACTGGTTTCAAAGAGAATTTCCAGGGAGTTCCATTGTGGCTCAATAGGTTAAGAACCCAACTAGTGTACATGATAATGCGAGTTCAATCCCTCGTCTCTCTCAGTGGGTTAAGGATCCGGTATTGCCACAAGCTGCAGTGTAGGTTGCGGATGCAGCTCGGATCTGGTATTACTGTGGCTGTAGCATATACTGACTGCAGCAGCTCTGATTTGACCCCTAGATTGGGAACTTCCATGTGCCACAGGTTTGGCCCTAAAAAGGAAAAGAAGAACAGGGAGTTCCCATTGTGGCCCAACGGTAATGAACCTGACTAGTATCCATGAGGACGCTGGTTAAATCCCTGGCCTCGCTCAGTGGCTTAAGCATCCACTTTGTTTGCTGTGAGCTGTGGTACATACAGGTTGCAAGACTTCCCCACTTCAAGTGAATAGAAAAATAGACTGTCTCGAAGGAGGACTGGCAAGTGCGAATACATGTTAAATATGAATATACCTCTATGATTCAATAAAAATTTGAGAATATACACTGAGCTTGTTAGTTGTGATTGCTGCCAGGTAGAGTATCAGAAGGGTCACTGCCATCTTTATAGAACTAAAATTTAAATGTTGGAATTCTAAAAGATTTTCACTTTTTGTGTTTCCCAAATACATTTAAAAGAGTATTAAACACATTTTGAATTAGTGTTGACTAACTGCCCACCCTCAATTTTGCCATGTCTCTTCAAGGAGTAGAAGTGGATATCACTATGGGAATTATAGTTTGTCTGGATATTCCTCAGTTCTTTGTGTTTTTAAAAAAATTGCTTTAGAACACTGTTGTTGCATTTTTGGCCCCTGCCCTTCCACAGGAATCTACCCCTCAAAGAAGTAAAATGTAGTTCTTTATTTTTCAAAGCCCATTGCCTGTATTTTTGGTAATGGAGTCTTGGAAATATAGGGGGAACCGTTGGAAAAATTAGGGTTAGAAATCTTCACTCTTCATCCTTTGCATTATATGGATTTCCATAATAATGAGAAGATGAAAGAATTGAGGGGGACTTTGGTGGTATTATTTAGCTATTTCAACACATTAACTCTTTGTGAAATCTACTCTTTCTCAATTAGCCTTGGTCTAGGTAAGGCCAGGTATCAAGAAAATACCTAAAATCTTCCACATAAATGGCTTCTACTTTCTCTATATTTTTTTTTCATCTAAGAACGTCCCCTTCCCATTCAAAAGGCAGAATCTAATAGAGAACAAACTAGTGGTTACTGGTGGGGAGAAGGAAGTTGGAGGAGAAGCTTTAGGGAATTAAGAGGTGCAAACTACTGTGTGTGCAGTAAATGAGCTATAAGGATATTTGTACAACACAGAGAATATTGCCAATATTTTATAATACCTTTAAATGGAGTATATAATCTGTTAAAATACTGAATCACTATGTTGTGTAATTGAAACTAATATAATATTTTAAGTCAAGCATACCTCAATTTAAAAAAATAATCAATATTGAGGCATATTTTGGGGCAGCCTGCCCTGGGTCCCAAGAGCACATTTAATTTGAAAACAAGAACTAGGATGAGCTATTAAAAATTGCAGAAAATTGGGGAAATCTGAAAATAGACTGAGTATTAAGGAATTACTGTTCATTTTTCTAGATATGAGAATGATACTAAGAATATTCTCTCTTGGAAAGGATACACTGAAATTGTATTAGAATGCCATAATGTGTTCAACATGTGTTGATTATGCCTTTCTTTCTCAAAGTCATGTTTAAAAAATTTAACAATAAATAGTTGAATTAAAAAAAGATTAATTCTGTAAGCACTATTGGGTCACTATAGGCATCAATATTATTATTAAAACAACTTTAATTCTTCATCTTATTTTTAGTAAAATTTCATCAGGTGAAAGAACTGAGCATTAGAAATGGAGGCTTCTGAAGATTTCAAAATGAAATCTCTGAGAGTTTCAAGATTGACATGCCCTAAATCCATCATAGAGGACCCTGTATATATTTTTTTTCCATTTGCTGTGATGTTTTCCCCTTGGGCCACACTACTTTCTGAACTTCTACTCAAGCATGCTATAGCAGTAGACACTGGAAGCAATGGGAAAAAATTTTTGCAGTATTTACAGTTAATTCACCCTTTCCTGGTTTTCTCCCTCCCTGATCATGAAACCTTAAGAAGTCTACTGATCAGAGTGACATTGAGTAAGGTATAACCAGAGTTTGAGCCTGAATTTGTTTAGACAGGTAATAGATCACTTGAAATTCTTACTGTATTTGAGAAGGTGTCAAAATCACTTTTATGACAAGATGATGACAGGTATTACTTTTCCCTTCAGATGACAGGAACTTTCACACTCACCCCAACTTTAGAATGGTTGCTGAACTAAGGACCCAATTCCAATAAAATTTTTATGATATTTCTTGTCATCTGATTTGTGGTCATGAAGAAGCTGGAGTGCTGAAGGTACTGATATTGGGAATTTTTTCATATCTTTTAATCCATAGAGAAAGCATTGTTATTAATCTCATAACTATTCCCTATCCTTTTTTTATACAAAATCCCTTGATATTATTTAATATTTCTCTCCTAGATTCCCAGAGTGACATCACTAGGAGAAAAAAAAAAATCACAGGCCTGTGACCCTCTAGTCAAATACAAGTTAAATTTGTTCAACATTAGCTGGAACTTCAGCGTGCTTATTCAGCTTTCCTCTAAGTACTCCAAACTTTTTTTTTTTTTTGCACTTTTATTTATTTATTTTTTTGATAGTTATTTCCCATACAATTTTTTTTCTACTTTACAGCATGGTGACCCAGTTACACATACATGTACATGTTCTATTTTCACACATTATCATGCTCCATCACAAGTGATTAGACATAGTTCCCAGTGCTACACAGCAGGATCTCATTGCTTATCCATTCCAAAGGCAATAGTCTGCATCTATTAACCCCAAAGCTCCCCATCCACCCCACTCCCTCCCACTCCCTGTTGGCAACCACAAGTCTATTCTCCAAGTCCATGATTTTCTTTTCTGTGGAAAGGTTCATTTGTGCCTTATATTAGATTCTAGATGTAAGCGATATCATATGGCATTTGTCTTTCTCTTCCTGACTTACTTCACTCAGTATGAGAGTCTCTAGTTCCATCCATGTTGCTGCAAATGGCATTATTTCGTTCTTTTTTATGGCTGAGTAGTATTCCATTATGTATACATACCACATCTTCCTAATCTGGTCATCTGTTGATGTCCAACAACATCCGAATTCTCAACAACAAATTCTCCAAACTTTTTAAAAACACACTTGCATCTTCTTGGAGAGGACCTGATCTTTTACTTTAGCTAGAAAATCCTTCCATTTTGAGAGAAAGAGAACTCTGTGCTTTTCTTCCCATTCTTTGATTTCTCTTATGACCTACACTTTTGTTCTTTTGTACCTCCTCCTTAGCCCTGCTACCCTCACCACATCATAGCCTACCCTAGTCTCTGCATTCTGCTCTGAATCTCATCAACTCTTTCTTCCTTCAGTTATAGAAGAAAACACTTGATGAGGTTCAAAGACAAACTTTAGCTTGCCTCTCTTAGATTGCTTTTCCTGGCCTTCATTTCACAACCTGAGTCTCACTTTCCCGCATCCTCTAATCTGACCGTAGTCCCTTCATGGTGGTAAGAAACATCTCTCACAGGTCACTGGTAGAGCTCTACAGTTGCAACAGTGACTTTTTCTTAGGTCTCATTCTTTGGCATCACTCTGTACATTGACTCTCTTATCTTCCTCCTCTCTATAGAGAATCTCTCTGTTAACAGAGAGGGAGCCCTTCCAGGGCCCAAGAGTGGGCTCTTGTCTGACACTCAGAAATGAATTGTCTGAGGAGACACACAAAATAAAAGTCTTTATTAGAAAGGGGTGCTGGAGTGGAGAGCAATAGGGTAAGGGAACCCATGCCGTCTCATGTTTTATGATAATGGGATTAGCTTTCTGGATTGCTTCTGGCAAATCGTCTTACTTGTGCCCATATTTGGCTTGACACAAGGTATTTCTTGGTGGCACATGCATCTCTCAGACAAGATGGATTCCAGTGGGAAGGTTTCTGGGATATTGGCAGGACCTATTATGGGCTGGCATTTCCTCCTGCCTTTCATCCCTTCCTGAATTCTAGTTAGTTTTCAGAGGCAGCACTGTGTTCCTTTTGGAGAACTCCTGTTGTGAGACACCTCATGTAAACAATTACTATTGTGCCTAACCAAGGGAGGAGGTTTCAGTCAACGGTTCCCTAACATGCCCACTTTGGTTTTCTGTAGTTTCCTCCTCCTCTGATCATTCCACCTACTCCTTTACTTTCTTTTCATCCTCTTATCATCACTTATGTAGAGGTTTCTCAAGGTTCTTTTCTCAACCTTTTCCTTTAATCCATTTATTTTCTCTCCCTGGGGGATACCTCAATTTTTATAGTTTTAAGTACCTGTTCTTTAAAAGATATTTCCAAATCTTTATCTCTTAAATTGTTTCTCTTGTATTTTAGCTTCCTAAGCAAAATATCTTAGAGCTATTTGTAAAACTTTCCACTCTCTCATTCTCTCCATTTAGACCAATAAGCACTGATGAGGAGTAGAAACTGCCACCCCAAAATATGTCTCTGTGCATAAGGATTATCTCAAGCTGGCAATTTTTTTTTGGAAACAGCAGACACAGAAAAGCTCTGAAAACCAAGTAGAAGTTATCCTTTTGTATAGGACACTTACGTTATAAGAGAAATCTCCATTTGTAAGGAGATTCTCTCTCTGTAAAGAAAAGAGAAGGATGATAAATTCTCTAGAAAAATCGTATCAATGATGAAGAAAAATCATATCAATCCTTAAACTATGTAACAACCATACTCATGTTAACTGGATTTTCCTGATAGCTTTCCTTAACTGGCTCTCCTCACCTCCTCAACAGCTTCTTTTTTTGTTTTTGTTTCATTTTGTTTCGGATTTTTTTGGTCACATCTAAGGTATGCAGAAGTTCCTGGGCAGGGATTGAACCCATACCACAGCTGCAACTATAGCCACAGCCGTGATAATGCCAGATCCTTAACCCACTGACCCACAAGGGAACTCCTCAACAGCTTCTTTTATTTTTAGCTAGAGATTTTTTTTTTTTTTTGGTGTGTGTGTGTTTTTGCCATTTCTAGAGCCACACTTGTGGCATATGGAGGTTCCCAGGCTAGGGGTCTAACTGGAACTGTAGCTGCCAGCCTACACCAGAGCCACAGCAATGCAGGATCCGAGCTGCATCTGCGACCTATACCACAGCTCACGGCAACGCTGGATTGTTAACCCACTGAGCAAGGGCAGGGATCGAACCTGCAACCTCATGGTTCCTAGTCGGATTCGTTAACCACTGCGCCACGACGGGAACTCCTGGAAATTGTTTTTAAGGTGGTAGTTTAGGCCATTTCATTTACTCAGTTTTCATGGGTAGCTCTCAGTATACAGAAAGTATATATGTTCATAAACCACTGCTCATTTTTCTCCTGTTAATCTGTCTTTTTATTATGGGAGGAAGGAGGATCTTAGCCAAGAACCTAGAAGGGTAAAGGGAGAATTGTTTTTCCTCCTCTACAACATCTAATCAAGACTCTAGCTCAAAAATACTCTTCCTTGACTCATTTCTTTCATCCTGAGTACACAGCTCCTGTTTAAAAAGTCATAATCTCTTGTCTGGACATGTGAAACAGTCACCTAACTATTCTCCAACCCGTGCTTTATCATCCCTGCGTATTTCTCTAACAGATACTTTGCTAGAATATTCCATCTAAAAAATGAGTCTAAACATGTCTTTCTTTTGCTCGTAGAATTTTTTGCGATGGCTCTTCGAAGTGTGCCAAAATGTAAACAAATGTAAGATCTATTTATCTTTCAAATTATTATTAGCATGAGATAAATCAATGTCTGCTTATTTTCTCATTTCTCCATGGGAAAAATGAAACTCGAGAGATATAAGCCTGAGGTTCTTCTGAGATTGTAAAATAGGTCAGAAAAATATGATTATAATCCAGATTTCAATTTTTTGTTTATCATGCTGATTGTTTGTACTTATTCAAACTCATAATTTTCTAAATAAGTAAACAAATTAAAAAATAATTAAATGTCCATAGCATCTGTCATGATAAATGGATACTCATTAAATAAGAGGCAGTAATAATTCAAAACAGTTGTTGTCCATCTGGTTGGATGTTAAAAATCACCTAGGGAGTTTTCTTTTAATTGATGTAGAAGCTTCACCAGAATCTCTGAAGGTGGGGTTTCGAGATAAACATACATATATGTGTGTGTGTATATATGTATATATACATTTTTTAAGATCCCCAGTTGATTCTTTTTTTTTTTTTTTTTTGTCTTTTCTAGGGCCACTCTTATGGCATATGGAGGTTCCCAAACTGGGGGTCCAGTCAGAGTAGTAGCCACCAGCCTACGCCAGAGCCACAGCAACGAGGGATCCGAGCCTCGTCTGTGACCTACACCACAGCTCATGGCAATGCCGGATCCTTAACCCACTGAGCAAGGCCAGGGACCGAACCCGCAACCTCATGGTTCCTAGTCGGATTCATTAACCACTGCGCCACGATGGGAACTCCTGATTCTAATCACAGGCAGGGTTGAACCAACAGTATCCCATGCTCCTTAAAGTGTGATTACATCACCATTTGGTAGTAATGTTATCAAACACAAATTTGTATGCCTGATGCACAGTGAAGCCCAAAGAAACCAAAACATCAGAGTTTGGAGCAGGGGAAAATTTGTTGCTGGACCAAGCAGGGAGAATGGATGGCTTATACACAAAGAAACCTGAATTCCCTGAGAGTTTCCAGGGAGAAGTTTTTAGAGGCAAAATTGGAGTGAGGACTTTCCTGGGATTGGTTGATGGTGAGGTAACAGGATGATGTCCCAGAATCTTATCCCTCAGCCTGAAATTACCATCTTCCAGCCTGGTTGGGGGCCTTAGGTCCTACAGAAGAACTCAAAGATACTGTTATGTCTATTCCTTCAGGAGGAACCAGGATGCTGCCTCATTGCTCTCCTGTTGTTTCTTATCTGCTCCTCTTTTTGTCTGTTTTCCCTCATTTCCCTGATTAGCAACTGCCTGAGTCTGCCCTTTGGAAATCAGGGAAGGTCTAGGAGACTGAATGAGGCCCATTTCCTACAAGCAAGAAATGAGGGTCACTGAAAGGATTTGTACCTGGGAGTCCCCACAGGATCCAGCTTGGTTTAAGTAATAGTATTACTTTTCTTTTGTTTATCATTCATTTACATATATATATTTTTCTACTGTACAGCATGGTGACCCAATTACACTTACGTGTGTACATTATTTTCTCTCACATTACATGTTCCCTCATAAGTGACTAGACAGAGTTCCCAGTGCTACACAGCAGGATCCCATTGCTAATCCATCCCAAAGGCAACATTCTGCATCTCTTTACCCCAAGCTTACTCTCAGAGCTCATTTGAAACGCAAAATCTGGGATATGGTCTCTGATTTCTGAAGCAATTTCTGAAAACGGTCCAGGTGATGTTACAGAGAAACATATTTAAGGAGTATTGAATTTTATAAAGTTAAACAGAACTGTTTAGTGTTTTTAATACGCAAATGTATGAAATGCCTCTCCAAGAAGTGGTATGGTATTCAGAATTGAACAAACTCCCTCATCACAGAACACTGTTATTTTGGGGTTTTGTGTCGTCGTTTTGTTTTTCGTCAAATTTCTTTAGACTAAAATGTTCCACAGAAACACCTTAGCAAATATTGGTATAGCCATATTTCTCATGGAGAACTCCTGGTATTTTGGGCGGCAGAGTTATATTGGCAGTTATTATGAAAGGCCTGTCCTATACATTTCAGGAAGTTTTGCCTCCCAGAGCCCTGTTCACTAAAAGTCTCTGCACTCCCTAATGATTTTGGTAATTTAAAATATCCTGATAAATTACCAGATATTCTCAGAGAGGTGGTATTACCAGGCTGGGAGCTATCTTATTGCTAGTTGGTCATTAGGCACAAAGAACACAGGAAATCACATTTATTAGTTGGGAATGGTTTTCACTGCAAATCTGAGTCTTGTTAACATTGTTCAATATCTTTTTTGTCTTTGTTTGTCCCATTATGTAAAGCATTTGATCCCTGCTAGTGACGTATTTAGATTGGTCAAGCTCTCCTTCAGAGCATTTCTAAGGCTACAGAGGCTTAAAGCTCTCAGAAGGTTTTGTCCTTTGAAAAGATCACAGAACTTCAGAGTTGATGGGGAGAACTGCACCAACAATTCAGATGGGATTACCTGGCCCACGTCACAGTTGTGTTGCAATCACACCTATTTTTGCCTTCCACCCTCAACTTCCACATGTCTACCAGCGGTGTTTTTCCTAAATCATTAGTCAGATTATGTTATTCCTCTACTAAAAATATGTTTTTGGTTTCCCTTTGCTAAGATTAAAATCTGTATTCTTAGTGTGGCACTTTAAAAAAAAAGCATAATGTGTTAATAAATTTCCTTTTGCACATACATTCACACACACACACACACACACACACACACTTTCCATTTCTCTCTCTGTCAATTCTAGTAAAATGTGCCTTTTCTGACTGAACTCTTACTATTTGAAAAATGGCCGTACTCTGTATCTCTATGTTTTTGTTCTTGTGACCTGGAATGCACTTTCCAACTTGACTGCCTAATAAAAACCCCACTTAACTTTCAGAACATCTGTGTTAAATGTCACCTCCTCTGCAAAAAATTCTCCAACATTGCTACCTATCAGTCACTTCTTTCTGCTCATGGCTTCGGACTCATACCACTCATGGCAGCAATCCACTTAGAATTATAATGAATGGTGGATATGGTGGTGTTGCCAGAAGGGAGTCCCTTTCTGGAGCCCAAGAGTGGGCTCTTGTCTAACACTCAGAAATGAATTGTCCAAGGAGATACATGTGCTGACAAAGCAAAAGACTTCATTGGAAAGGGGCCCTCTAGTGTAGAGCAGCAGAGTAAGGGAACCCAGGAGAACTGCTCTGCCGTATGGCTTGCAGTCTCAGATTGTGTGGTAATGAGATTAGCTTTCTGGGTTGTCTTTGGCTAATTGCCTTTGTTGTGCCTATATTTGGTCTGACTCAGGGTCTTTCCTGGTGCATCTTTTTGCCAAGATGGATCCCAGTGGGAAGATTCCTGGGAGGTTGGCAAGACCTATTATGGCTTGTGTTTCCTTCCTCCTTTGGCCCTTCAAATTTTGCTGGTTAGTTTTTGGCAGTGGTAGCACCATGTTCCTTATCTGGACCTCCTATTGTGAGACAACTCATGAAAACGCATTATCATGTCTGGCTAAGGCTCTCGGTCTCAGTCACTGATTTGCTAACAGTAGGCAAAAATCTTTTTCCCTTTCCCACATTCCCACTTGGGCTCTTAGAGGAGAGCGCTTCGGTAGATGGTGTGTCCTCTGGCATCATGCTGAGAAGGCAGCTTTCATGTCTGTGAATGGCTTTACTTCTCCCAGCTCAGAAGAGAAGCGGTAGTTTAACTTATGAGACGCTGGCATGAACTGAGCAACACTGTTCTACTAGCTCATAGAAGTACTTTGCATACATATGAGAAAAGACATGTCTTTTTCCTTGCATTGTGTGTCTCAGATGAGAAGGAAGGTCAGTGGAACAACTCTTCCCTTGTTTCCCTCAGGTGGTCAGAACCCTTGTGTCAAGGTCGTAAAACTGCCTTCTAAAGGTAATAACCTCAATCTCTTCCTGTCTTTCTCTCTGCATACCTTTCTCTGTGTGTGTGTATGCCTGTGTGTGTTGTTCCTCTTTGCCTCCTCTTTCTTCTCGCCTGATTGAGTGTGTTCTCCATTTCTATGTCTTCTTCCCTCCTTTCCCCGTAAAGTAACTGGTTAGTGTGGAAGGCCTGAATTATTTGTAGGTGGTAAAGTCAACGCCTCCCATTGTTGGGTGTTCCAGGGTGTAAATATGGGTGGGTTATAAAAGGATGCTATTTGACTTAAACCTAAGCCACCTTTTTCAGTCTACTTTTACCTTGAGAGACTTGTTCTTTGGGGCCATCGGGGACTTGCTTGGCTGATTAAAAGGTTTTCACTTTCTTGAATCTTGTTTCAATTTTCCTGATGGTACTTGTAGAGAAGCCTCCCACTTTTTCTCCAATAGGTTGGAATATTGATAGTTACAGGGAGTGCTAGGAAGGAGGACGACAGTAGCCCTATTGTGGTTATATTGATTCGGATTCTTTGGAAATGCAGAATAAATGAGAAAGCTTGGGTATTCAGAAAGCAACTATTATAAAGGAAACCATGTTCCTTTCATTTCTTTATTTTTGTCTTTTGAGGGCTGCACCCAAGGCATATGGAAGTTCACAGGCTGGGGCTCAAGTCGGGGCTACAGCTGCTGGCCTACACTACAGCTCACAGCAACACCAGATCCTTAACCCACTGAGCGGGGCCAGGGATCAAACCTGTGACCTCAGGATCTTAGTTGGGTTCATTACTGCTGAGCCACAAAGGGAATTCTGCATGTTCTGTTTAAATAAAACATGCCTTGGATGAGACCAAGAAAAATAAAATATTGGTACTAGAAGACATTTGGGCTTGATGTAGGAAGACACTATCGGGCAAAACGAGTAAGAGCTGGTGTCTAAATGTGACACTATTGCAACTTTTTAGGTTTTGAAGGAATATGAGAGCATTTTGGATTCTTCATATGGTTTTCCTTTCCAATTCTCATCTCCCCAAATATCATCTAAATATCTTTGTTATGATTTTTTTCGTAATGATAGACTGACGTCCTAGTTGCTAGGAGCAAAATTTTGCTAAGTATAATTTTTTTAAGTACTATATTGCTTTTTGTAATTTTTAGAGAGGAAAAGCATGTCTAGTTGTAGAGCTGATTATGCGATATTCTTGTGAGTCTTTTTGACTTTTTTTATTCTTTATAGAAATGAAATTTAACAAGGGTCTTAGAGTAGGATTAATATAACTCAAGATGCTGAAGGAGTTATCTCTATGCTGAGGAATCCAGATATTATTTGAGAGAAATCCTTTGAGTTGAGACTGAGCATATTAAGATATTAAGTAGTTGAAAAGTTCTGATTTGAATTTCTTTAAACCAGAAAGAGTGGGTGATTTCATTTTCTGGACTTCAATTTTCTTACCAAGAAGAGACAATTAATAATATTTAAACATCAATTTTTATATTGCAAAAACTGTGTTATTTTGATAATCTTATGCCACCTCATAGCACTCACTGTTCTACATGCCCTGTGAGACCCACTTGACTACATGACAAAGAAAATTTAAGATTGAAAACTAAATTAGAATAAGATGTAATTAATATTCCTTTTTCACCCATTTTAGATTCATCTGAATATAAACACTGAGCTACATGAGACGTATCCTAGGAGAGTAGAGAGGATTCGTGGTAGATGTGATTAGGGAACAACATGATGAATATGAGTGCAGATCAAGCGTGATTTGTTGTCGGTCTTTTTCCCTGATGGACTTAGAAATATCCCTCGTTGACCATAGATATCGATATTGACGATGAGATGAAAGAAGAAAATCTGAATGTCAAAGGAAACCTCCTTTTTTTCTGATATTCTCACTTTACCCCCTCTACAGAAGTGCTCTATGGGAATTTCTGTCTTACTACCCCACCTTTCCTTCTTGCTCATTCTTGCATATATCAAAAAGAACAAGTAATTGGACCAGTGAGAATCTGTCATTCAATAAGCTGTATTTTCCCTTACAAGTTGATGTTCTATTTCCAGAATCACTGCTCTGGTAAGACAGGGTGTCTTGCTTGGATTATACTGGTTCTCAATCATAGTGGGTACTCACGTGCTCTTGTCTTCTCAAATATGTATTGTTTCCATGAAATAAACATGACATCGGATAAGGATAGATCTTTCTCTTGACTTTACAACCCCCCACCCCCGCCTTAGAATCTGGCCAGGCTTTCTGGAACTCCCCACTTTGCAGGAGCAGATAGATACCTGACAAAGTGGATAAAGCTTGTGCTACAGGTCGCCGGTCCCCATCATTGTGCCCCAAGGTTTAGAGTCAAGGAAAGGGTAAGATGGCCCATTATAATACCAATTTAAATCCATGCAGTCTAATCTGGTATTCCAGAAATCCTGCCTTCAAGGACAATTGAGTACCAACTCGACTGTTACTAAATTTATTCTTTGATCTCCATTCAGACTGCCTCTGTGTTTACAGTTTCTATTATGGGGAACATGGATGAACGGAGGGCTGAAGATGGGCTCTTGATGGTCCCTCTGTCTGAAGTGCTTGTGTCCTAGATATTTACATGGCTTACTCCTTTCTTCATTCTGTTCCCTGTTCAAATGTCCCTTTTTCAGAATGTCTTCATTTGACAATCCTCACTAAATTCATGTTTATCTCTCTTTGGCTTCTTTTCTAATTTTCTAACCTTGATTAATTGGTTGATTTTGTATAGCCATGCTGTGGCATTTTTCTTAATTTTTGTTGCATGTTTAATTCTATAAACACATTATATATATATGTATGTATATATAATTATATTAAAATATATAGTTATGTAATACAGAATATCTAAAAAGAAATCATGATTCATATACTTAAACATATATAAATAAACACATACATCCATGTTTAATCAGTTAAGTTTGAATTGAGAACTATGTACAAAGACCTTAAATAGATTATGCATAGGGTTTGAATTGTTAGTAATTACTGACAGCAGTATCTCTAACTTGCAGGAGGTTATATATAATATATATTACACACTTATATATCAGATTCGAATTTATAGTTTGGGAAGTGGTTTGCAATGTAAGTTATGCCCTATTTAAAGTCTTTGTGCATGGTTCTCAATTCAAACCTATTTGTTTGATTGTGTGTGTGTGTGCATGCATGCATATGTAAGCATGTATATATATGTATATATTACATTTTTCTTTTGACATATATAGATAATGTAGTATATTTCTTATTACGCAATGATTTATTATGAATCATATATAATCTATAATTCACCTTACATAAGTCAACCTTCACCATAGGAGTACAATTTTTTTTTTTTGGAAACATTGCTAAATATTTTTAAAGTCTATGTCGTTCTCACTCAATTTTCACTTTTTATTTGTCATCTCACTATGAGTCTCAGGCTGGAGTCTTTTTGATTGGGTTGACTTTAACTTTTGGTTTTATGAAAGAATTATAGAATTTCAGAGCTGGAAGGCCTTGCTGAAGATTGAAGGACTAGAGCTGCCTATCTTTGAAGCAGTCAGATATTCTTAGACTTGGCCACAGGCTCTGTCCATCCAGCCTGGCTTGTCTGACCTCGTCATCGGGAAGGTTTTAATTCACTTTTGTGTCCTGCTGGCCTCAGACAACTGTTACTTTGTGTTCTTCAGTAGGAAAACAGAAAGAAAAGTAGAAGAAATAGAATGTGGACTCCCATGTGTTTTGCTGCAATGCAAACTCTCATTATCTCTACTAGCTTGTCTTTGCTTTGATAAATTTGAGCAGGTAATTCCAAGCAGCACCTCACAATTCCTGTATTGCTTGGTCTTAGGAGCAGCAACATGACGGTAGGATGGACCAAGGTGGCCTTAAATCTTCACGTGCATAGAATGCACACAGTTTTTATTTAGATTCTGTAATGCAAATAAACGAAAAGGGTACATACACTTTACAAAAATAACTTTTTTCAGTTTTATTTAAAGTTGAGAAAATGTCCATTGTATTTCTAAATTAGTATTTGGTGTTGTGATTTGTGTGTTTTTGGAGACTACTGTGGGTGCTAAAGCCCTCCTCCACAAACTATTTTTTTGGCACCATCACTAACCAAGCAATTTGACTTCAAATAAATATTTGAAAAAGACCTATTTTTAATGACATTTATTGCAATATCAACTAGCAAAACTTGAAATCCAAGGATAATGAGGAATAATTTTTTAGGAAATTTTTTTTTTTTTGCCTTTTAGGACTGAATGTGTGGCATATGGAAGTACCCAGGTTAGGGGTTGAGTGGCAGCTGCAGCTGCCAGCCTACACCACAGCCATAGCAACAGGATCCAAGCCACATCTGAGACCTACACCACAGCTCACAGCAATGCCAGATCCTTAACCCACTGAGCAAGGCCAGGGGTCAAACCCGCATCTTCGTGGATACCAGTTGGATTCAATCTCACTGCACCACAATGTGAACTCTGTAAGGAAATATTTCGTTCATGGGAAAGTCATCCATTATACCAACAACTCTTCACCCGAAATCCAAGTGTAAATGAATGGACTTCAGCTTATCCAGGAATACCTAAAATTTAAGCAAAATTCCCTTGGACATTCACTTTTCTGTAGAGAAGATCTATAATTCCATAGAACCACACTGGATTCTACTGGTTCATAGGATATTTGTAAAGCTAAATATGAGAGAAATCTAACATTTTAAAACCTTAACATGATGAGAACTTATTTCTCCCTCACCTAAAATTCTGAGCTAATACACTGACTTTACATTCTGAAATGGTCACAGACTCAAGATCTTTCTCATCTTTTGTTCCACCATTCAATCATATTTATTTCCAGATGGTTCATAAGTAGATCAGCATTTCAGCCAATCAAGAGACCCCTTCCCTTTAAAGGCCAACATGAATGTCATACCATGCTTTCAGTGAATACCCTATTAATTAAAAATTAAAATATTCATTCTGGGTTGCTACGCATCTAGCCAAATATCAAGCATTCTATTACCTTACAAGAGGAAGAGAATGGATAGCAGGGAGAATCAAAAGTCTTTGTCACAGGAGTTCCTGTCATGGCTCAGTGGTTAACTAACCTGATTAGTATCCATGACAACGTGATGCGGGTTCAATCCCTGGCTTTGCTCAGTGGGTTAAGGATCCCACGTTGCCATGAGCTGTGGTGTAGGTCGCAGACGCAGCTCAGATTCCATGTTGCCGTGGCTGTGGTCAGCAGCTACAGCTCCAATTTGACCCCTAGCCAGGGAACCATCATATGCCATGGGTGCGGCCCTAAAAAGACAAAAATAAATAAAGTCTGTGTCACAAATGTACATTGTAAAGTACATAGAACAATTTGGTGCATAATAAATGTATAATAAATAAATATTTGCCCTTTTATCCATGGGTTCTTTCAAAGAGCTCTATCTTATAAAGGCTGGAAAGAAAGCATTAGTAGCAGAGGAATCAAGAGAATGTGGTTTGGAAATTAATTACTCCACATAGTATTACCTTCTTCATTTTAAACATAATTTGTTTGCTTTCTGCCTTGATAAGAATTACGTAGTAGAGTAGGATCCATAGCTGTTTCACCCACAGTGTTAAGTATGCAATAAAGGACTTACTGGCTGATAAAATTCCAGAATGCTAACTTTAGCTTGTGATCATTGATAAGAATTCTGTCTAGTGGGAGACTTTTTTTTTGGCGGGAGGCTAGGGGGCGAATCAGAGCTGTAGCTGTAGGCTTACACCACAGCCACAGCCACACCAGATCCGAGCCTCACCCACAAACTACACCACAGCTCACACCAACAGCAACACTGGATCCTTAACCCACTAAGTGAGGCCAGGGATCGAACTCGAAACCTCATGATTCCTAGTCGGATTCATTTTTGCTGCGCCATTACGGGAACTCCTGGTGTGAGACTTGAGTCTTACTCATATTTTTCCTCTACTACATGGGAACAGATATTCTATATTTGTACCAAAAAAAAAATGTTCTACACTGATTATTTTATGCCACCCACATTGTTCTATTTAATGCAAGAGGCAGGGTTCCTGATATGTTTTTTAAAATTTCTCAGACCAAAGAAATACAGCTTTGTGTATTTCAAAGCAGAGGTCCAAGGTATTATACGTTAATATTTCTAAACTGTTACAGGAAATTATTATCATGTAAGTATTATTATTACCATATTATTATTGATGTTAATTTTTTCTACATGAGGAATTTATAATTAGCATCTAATCAAGAATAAATTAGCATCTTTGAAGATTCTGAACATCATAAAATCTATTTATGAGCCCCATAAGAAACCAGATCCATTTCTTTCTAAGCATACCACACATTTGGAATCAAATAGCATTACTATTTCCCTTATTTAGTATACTTAGAATTAAACAAAATTTATTATTCCCATCACTATGAAAAACAATGTTATAGTAAACATCGATATTCATTTGATATTTGTTAGAGATATTATCAAAAGCATTCAAGTTTCATATGGGGAATTAGAAGAGGTTTCATTGCTCCTTTTGGCTCCAGAAGCTCATTAACTTGTTATTTTATCAGTTATAAGGCCTTGATTCTAATTCCAGTTCCCCTCCTAACTGTGTGATCCTGGATGAATGACCCGAATTTCCAATTCCCTAAGACCAAATAATCCACTTCTAAAAATCCAAGATTTATAATCTACATTGCATCATTAGGAGTATTAATTTGAAGGAAATACATTTTAAAGAATGCATTAATGAAAACTTTGTAATTTTATTTGCAAGTAACAGAAACACAATTTTAAATAAATTAATAAAATAGGTAGAAGAGGGATTTATTGGAAGGCAATGGAGGCATTTATCTTTGAACACATTTTATGACCAGATGACCATAATGTCTAGGTTCAGGGGATAAAATGATTGGCAAGTCTTGGGCATATGTCCACCTTTGTGCTTGCAGTCATGTCTTGGTCTCTAACCTGAGAAGAAGAAAGGAAAGAAGAATATTAGATGCACTGACTTGTGGGTGACCGTCTTCATGGTCACATGGAATTCTCCCTACATACATGTCCCTGTCCCATTTTTTCCTTTTTATAACACCAGTTATATTGGATAAAGTTTCAACCAAGTGACCTCATTCTCACTTGATTACCTCTGTAACTACCCCATCTCCATGTAAGGCACATTCTGAGGTACTGGGAATTAGGGGTTCCAACACATGAATTTTGAGGGACAAGGACACCCATAATAACTAGAATAGGTCTACATTTAAACTTTAGTTACAGATACATCTCTTTTTAGTAGTTCACTTTTTCCTTTACATTTCCTATGTTAGAAGAAAGTGTACTATCCCTTTTAGTGTAGCTTCCTCCCTTGAGTTGCATAGTTTAAGAATTCCATGATTTATTCAGTCCAGGGGGCCAGTCTGCCTGAGGATATTCAGAGCAAGAAACCTAATGATTTTGGTCGGTCTAGTAGTGGCCTTTTTTCCTGCTGCCATTTGTTCTTTCACTGACACACAATGTCACGGCTGTAAGGAGACCCCGGAAAATAAAGATGTTCTCGTTGCCGCAACTCCAGTTTTCTCTACTGGTCAGGCAGGAGTTTCTAAAGTTATGGGACAGGAAAGAAAAGATTTGTACAAAGTATTATGCTTGGCAGTTGTGGCCATATGGACAGTTTGGGCTGTCAGGTTGACTGTCCTTGAACAGCTCATGTGGATATAGATCCCTTCACAGTCTGAAGTGACTCTTAGCTGGAGAATAGCCAGAATCTCTCTGCCGTTGGGTCTCCAGAATTACTATTTTTTATTTGGCCTTGTATGTTGAGTGACACTTCCCAGAGCACTCCCTCTAGACCAAAGTAACTGGGGTGTCAAGTGTGGGAGCAGAAGGTTTTTTGTCTTATCTACACAGTTTTTGTCTCTGTGATACTCTTTTTCTCCATAAACTTCCGGTCTTGGAAGTGAGCCTGATTCATGTGCCAGCACAATTCCAGGGGCCCTTGGATGACCTTGATGTGCTTTCTGCCAGCCTTCCTTACCTGACTGATTTCAAACCATGGGACCAGAGAGGTTTTAATATAACTGAGCCTTGAAAAGAGGGGGGTTGAATATAAGCTTGAGCCTATGTTTTTCTCTCTTAGGTTCCTTACCTCTATGTAGCTATTTTGACCCACTTGCCAGTGATATGAAATGGATGTGTTATCAAATAATCACCACAACTTACCAATAATGGTTTAGCCTACTTTTTTTTTTGCTGGAGTGATTTTTGCAAGGGCCCCCTTTTCTTTCTGACGTTAGCTGGTGGGGAGCATGCCAGAGATTCTTTCTGGAATAACAGTGACATCAAAAAGGTCCATTCTGTCAAAATGAAAAATTTTAGGTGTTAAAAAATGGTGATTCTTATACAAATATGTATCAAACACGTTTCAAACATTTATTTCTTTGAGGGAGCCAGCAGGGTGGTAAAGTTGGTTCCAAGAACATTTGGTTATCTCATAGATACAGAAAACAAATTCGCTGTTGCCAGAGACAGGGGATGCAGGGTGGGCGAAATAAGTGAAAGGGATCAAAAGATACAAACTTCCAGTTATAAAATAACTAAGTCATCGGGCTATAACCTATAGCATAGTGATTGGCTACAGTCAGTAATACTCTATTGCATATTTGAACATTGCTAAGAGAATAGTTCTTAAAAGTTCTAATCCTAAGAAAAAAATGAGCAACCATCTATGGTGACGGATACATTATTGTGATTTGATAAGTTATTGTGATAAATCATTGTGTTGTGCACACGAAACTAATGTAATGTTATATTTCAATTATACCTCACCAAAAAAGGATTTTTACAATGGGTTCCTACTCGGCAGTAAGAATAAGCAAACTATGATTATACACACAACTTGGATGAAACTCACGTATTTAATGTTGAATTAAAGCAGGTAGGAAAGAGCACATACTCTATGACTATATATATTAATGATATATATGCTCTAGATAATTTGTCATTACATATAATTTGCACTATATGTATGTATGTATATTAATTATATACATGTATAATGCAAAACTAATCTATGTGAGTAGAAGTCAGGTGGTGTTTATCCTTTTGCGTCTAAGCTGTGATTGGAGGAGCTTCTTGGATGGTAACCACCGTCTGCACCCTCATCTGAGTGCTAGTTACATTTGTTGAGTTTGATTTTTGAAAATTCATTGAACTGACTCTTTTTTTTTTTTTTTTTTTTTTTTTGCTGTGCCTGTGGCCTGTGGAAGTTCCTGGTCCAGGGATCGAACCCGTGCCACAGCAGCAACCTGAACACTGGGTCTTTAACCTGCAGTGACAACACTGGGTCTTTAACCTGCTGTACCACAAGAGAACTCTGTGACTCTTATTCTTAACAACTGCCCCAAAAGAAAACCCCAAAGGACATTTGTAGAACATTTGTTGAACATACTTATTTTCTCTTCAGCCAGAAAAGTGTAAGTACATGTGCTAAGTTAGATACAAATCTGGCTGACTGATACCCTGCATATCAGTAATACTATAATCTTTGGGTTTTTTTTCCTACCAAACAATTATTTTTTTTTAATGGACAAAAAGTATTTTCAGTCTAGGAAATTTCTAATAGTTCAGAAAGTTTACAACTTTATTTTACAGAATCTATGAATAGGGCCCTAATTAAAGTAACTAGTAAGTCAAATACACATTCGCTTAGGAAATAAGATAATCCTGGGGTTTGTGTCTAATTTAGCAGTTACCTCTGCATTATTTTCCTTACTGACTATTTGAGTCTATTTCTCAGACACTCTTTGAATTCTTGGATGAGTCTGTTAGACAGTGCCTGAGTATGACATTAAAAAACGTGAAATCATCTTTTTGTGTATTTCCATTTTTGAATGCTTTTATCTTAGTTACTCTAAAGTTATATGCTGCAAGAATAATAGCCTTAGGAAGGAAATCGATCTTCAAAATGTAAAATTCTTTCACTTAAAGATAATTAAAAAAATTTTTACATCACTAGTTGCTCAGCTATCTGTCAGTTATTATAAACAATCAAGGCCTTAAACTTTCTCAGTATCGCCTTATGTTACTACCCTTTCAGCAGGGTAATGAATTACAAAAAATTAAAAAGTTAGTTTCCTCTAAAACATCTACTGACCATCAAAAATATGCCTATTTATTGTGGTAGAAGATTATTAATCCTTGCAACAATTTGTCAAGGTTGGTATTCGGGTGTCACCAATTCACCCAAATATTTAAGTAATTAGCCCAAGATCACTTGACCTATAAGTAGTGGAACTGAATCATAAGTCCTCAGTCTTTTCCCAATATTATCTCAGAGACAACTTCTCAACAGCTTGCAAGGGGGCTTGTTGGAAGAGGGAAATTTAATGAGGTGATTATCAAGAGTTTAGTTTAAAAGCTCTAATAGGATGAAAGCAATTTTGTTTGAAATGGCTAAGTGAGTGTTAAAGAATGTCAACTATTCTAATTCCACATAATGGAAAACCAATGTCTGCTTCTTTTCTGTCTTACAGAAAAGATATGTCACATGTCAGATATGATAAATGTGGAAAAAGAAGGACAGAAGGTGATGTTATTAGGATTAGGGTTACAGTCATTGCTATTGGCTTGAATTGATTGATGATCTTTTAAAATCTAGGAAGAGACCTAATGAAACGAGTACAGCCTGAAGATACAGAATAAAGCTGGAGTCCTAGGTTCCAGTCATATCCTACCATCAAATCTGCGTGGCTTGACCAGGTTAATGATCCTCTCTGGGCTTCAGTTCTTTAGTGTATAAATTAAAATAGTAGAGCTAGGTGGTCTCTAAGGTCGATTTAATTTTTTTTTTTTTTGGCAAAGCCCATGGCATACAGGAAGTTCTAGGACCAGGAATCAAACCTGAGCCACAGCAATGGCCCGAGCCACAAAACTGACAATGTTGGATCCTTAACCCATTGAGCCACCCGCGAACTCTCCACTTTAGCTTTAATATTCCTTGAACCCATTAAGGAGTCAATACTAGAAGACAAACAATATATACACATTAACATCACTTTCTTGCTTAAAACCTTTCAATGACTTCCCCACTGCAGTATAGCATCGTAGTTAAGAAATTGTTTAATTTCTTTGTGTTCCAGTTTTCTTACTTGGGCTGTTGTGAGGATTTAAGTAAGATTAAGTATGGAAAAAAATACCATCATGCTTAGAAAATGGAAAACTTTCAGTAAGTACTCGCTATTACTATTGACTTCATGATTAAGTTAATTTTTCACCTAACTTACCTAACAAATTTTAATCTGGATTTTGCCACCTCACCAGCATTGTCTCTCACCATTGTCTGCCTTAACCACCCTGTGAGAAACACGAGTCTCTACTTTTCAGTCATTTCCGAAGGATCATTTTGCGGAGTAAAGAATTCTACCTTAGTAGTTTTTAATCTCTCAATACTTTAAATATTTCACTCTACTCTCTTCTTGCTTGCCTTGTTTCTGAGAAGTTAGACGTAATTGTCTTTTTCCTCTGGCTTCTTTTAGGATTTTTTTCTTTATCTTCGATTTCCTGCCATTGAAATGTAATATGCCTAGGTGAAAGTTTGGGGCATTTATTGGGCTTGATGTTCTCTGAGTTCCTGGGTCTGTGATTTGATGTCAGACATTAAATTGAGGGATATTCTCGTTGTGGCTCAGTGGTTAACGAACCCGACTAGCATCCATGAGGACTCGGGTTCGATCCCCGACCTCACTCAGTGGGTTAAGGATCCGGCATTGCCATGAGCTGTGGTGTAGGTTGCAGATGTGGCTCGGATCTAGTGTTACTGTGGCTGTGGCGTAGTCCGGCAGCTACAGCTCTGATTCGACCCCTAGACTGGCAACCTCCATATGCCATGGCTGGGGCCTAAAAAGACCAAGAAAATAAAAAAATAAATTAGGGGAAAATCTCAGTCATTATTGCTTCAAATATTTTTTATGTTCCTTTCTAGTTTCCTTCTCTTTCTGGTATTCCCATTACCAATATCTTGTGCTTTTTTATTTGTCCCACAGTTCTTGGATATTCCAGGGTTTTCTCCCCCAGTCTTTTTTCCTCTTTGCTTTTCAGTTTTGGCAATTTCTACCTAGATGTCCTCTAGGTCAGAGATTCATTCCTCAGGGTCCACTCTCCTAAGAAGCCCATTACAGACATTCTTTAGTTGTTGTTTTCTTTTTTTTAAATCTCCGGTATGTCTTTTTTTATTCTTTCTTAGGCTTTCCATCTCTTTGCTGACAATGCCCCATCTATTTTTGCACATTGTTGTCTTTATCCAACTAGAGTTCTTAACATATTAATCATAGTTGTTTTTAATTCACAGTCTGATCATTCTAACATGACTGCTCTATTGGAGTCTGGTTGTGTTGCTTGCTCTATCTGTTAAACATGATGTATTGAAATGATGCGTTAGGTTAGAGAACTCCTGTAAATAGGACTTTAGTAATGTGGTGGTGAGGCTTCAGGGTATGAGCCTTCTATCACCCTGTGATGGGGTTTTGAACTTTTAGTGAGCCTACGCCTCTGAACTGTACACTTCGCGAGTGTTTCTCAGGTCCCCCTGCCCTCAGGTGGGAAAGGATGTCCAGTGTGGGTTGTAGTTGGGTATTTCCTTTCTTCCACAAGGCCAGATAGAAGAATCTGGAGGTAGACATTTCTCTTCTTGTCTGTGGACATCTAGAGCTGGCTGGAGTTGTGAATTTCCCTTTCCCCAGGTCAGTTGAAAACCCCACCACGTTAGTCTCTGGTTAAATAGTTTCTCTGAGGACAGATCATGTTAAGAAAAACAGAGTGCTTTATCATATTTCAAAATGGTAACTTTTCCCCTTCCTCTGCAGAAAGCAGGAGATTTTTCTCTGGCATTTACTCTGAGAACCTGGACCAACTCCTGAGTTAAAACTTATAAAGGTGTAGGGACCTCCCTTCTTCATGACTGGAGCCCCCTGAATTATGGCCTCTCAAACTTGACCACACTGAAACTAATAATTCATCAATTACAGTTTAGGTTTTCCTATCTCAGCGCTTGTTTCCTCAGAGCCTTCTGCTCATAGGTTTCTGCTCTGCTAAGTTGTGATTCTGGGTATGTCCCTGTTTTTCTCTCCAGTTTTGGGGACAATGGTTTTCCCTGTGACTTCACTTTTCTTATGGATATAAAAGGAGTTACTGATTTGTCAGTTCATTCAGCTTTTTACTTATTAGGATGAAGAGATAATTTCCAGGCTGCGTGCATGCCAGACCAGAAATTGGAAGTTGCCTTAGTGAAATTTGAGAGCATTGCTTTGTACATAAGTCAAGATGTCCATCAGATAACTAAAACTTGACACTGAGAGTTCACAGAAATCTGAATGCTAAAGACATCAATGTGGAGAACGGGATGGGAGTAATATGAAGGGGATGAGTTTTCCCAAGTAAAGGGCATAGAAAAGAGATATGGGATGCTAAAGTCTTGGTAAAATTTTTGACAAGGTAACATAACATTCCTTACAGTGTGTACCCTTTCTGTTTTAAAGCTTTGATCCTGAGGTAGTTTGGAACCTGGTATTAAATAAGATATATAAGGCAAATGCACATGTCATTTTAAGACACCATTTACATGGAAAATCCACAACTCTCAGGTAATAGTTTCATCACACGAGACTTAGAAATCTTCTTGATTTCACTGACACTTTAATTATCAAGTGACATGTCTAGCCCTAAAGTAGGAAGTCTGCATAATCAGTTATTTGACTTCACGCACTCTTACTAATCTTCATACTCTATGTGCCAGTTTGAAAATCTGTCCTCTGCCACGTGAAGAGCTCAGACAAGAAGTTTAATATACTTATCACTTAACATTTTGACTAATTCTTTCCCAGTGAATTTAAAACCTGAGAAATTTTGTCTTATGAGAAAATTTTGTTGGTTTGTTTTACAGTGATGTTGGCCTCTAGGTGTGTTTGACTTTGTCATGTCAGAATAATCAACTGTTTGATTTTATCTCTCATGGTCCTTTTAATTTTCTCTTGGAATATTTCTTTCCTTACTGCTATCATTCCATTCCTCTCAGTGATCACTGTTAAATGAGGAAATATTTACCTATTTCCAGGTAATGTACGAATACACATTTGCTTTTATTGTTGGTCATTTTGTACCCTATTCTCCTTCCTCTCCCCCCCCCCCAAATTTGTGATGTCACTTGTGAGATAATCTATTTAAATATGATTCCTCTGGTCTTGGAAAGAATAAGTACTTCCCCCGACATTGAATAGTAAAAAGAATTTAATGCATGGTTCTTAGACATTGAACAACGAAATAGAAAATATTCAACATCCTATCTAAACAACCTATATCTCTTGCATGACACTTGAGCGGCCAACCAATACTACAGAAGGGAACTCCACATTCTATATTTTCTCTGATCCCTAATGTCTTTCTAAATCGGTCACTCCCTTTTTTAAACATTTTTTTTAAATTTCTGTTTTTGTCTTTTTAGGGCCATACCCATGGCATATGGAGGTTCCCAGGCTAGAGGTCTAATCGCAGCTACAGCTGCCAGCCTACGCCAGAGCCACAGCAACGTGGGATCCGAGCTGTGTCTGTGACCTACACCATAGCTCACGGCAACGCCAGATCCTTAACCCACTGAGCAAGGCCAGGGATCGAACCCGCAACCTCATGATTACTAGTCGGGTTTGTCAACCACTGAGCCATGAGGGGAATCTCTGTTAACTCCCCTTTTGCTTGCTAACAACTGAAGAAGCAATTGCATCATCTATCAAAGAATAAGTAAACAAAAGTCATTGTGAGTCATGTGTCCAGACCCTTTACATCTGCACAATCCCCAAAAGAAAATCAATGGGGTCACCACTCCAAATTTCATTTCCACCAAAAAAGCATCAGCCCTGAATTCTCTATGCTAGAAACCCTTGTTGGATAAAAGCTGAACCACTGAAAGCTCTGCAGTGGTGTCAAGAAGGGAACAGAATCCAGGAGAAATTTAAGTACTGACAAGGCCACCTCACCTGAGAAAAGGATTCCTTCTGTGTTAAATGGTTTTACTCTAAAGTAATGACATTACTATGGAGCTATGGAGAATTAACTCCTGAACAGGAATAGGACTGATTTATAATCAAAAAGCTTTCAACATTTTCCCAGAAGGATCCCGAACTTCCAAGAAATAGGACTCCTATGTGCCACTCTGTCACCCTTTTTTGAAAAGAAATGTAAATGTATGTAGAAGTTGTTCTATGCTTATGTTGGATGTATGAGGGCAGATAACTAGTCTCATTAGTTTATAAGACCTCCAATGGAAAGGACCTAAACTTCAGGATTTTAACATATGAACTTATGTCCCAAGATCCTTATTGGCGGAGCCTCCACTGATCCCCACTTCCTTGTACTCAGGTCCTTGTATAGTCCCTACTTACATGATATCACAGATGCTCTGCGTGAGCAATAGAATAAAACAGAAGAGACATTGTGAAACTTCGGAAACTATAGGTCATAAAAGACATTGAATATTCATACCTCTCTCCCTCTCTCGCCCTCTCTCTCCCCCCGCCCCCCCTTTCTCTTTTTCCCTCTAGGGGAAACCATCTACTATGCTATGAGCTTCGCTATGGAACTGATACTTGAATGAGATTCTCCAGCCCAGGTCAAACCTCCAGATGGTTACAGTTCTACCTGACAGCTTGACTGAAACCTCATGACAGATCCTGAATATAAAATATCCACTTGAGCTGCTCCAGGATCTCTGATCCTCAGAAACTGTGGGGAAACATGTTGATTGAAGTTACTGAGTTTGAGAGTACTTTATTAGCCAAAAGGAGATAATTAATATACCATGTAAGCAAAGCAATGGCCTGAGCATAACTTTGTCTTATCTTTTGTCTCACAAGATAAAAGATACAGCAGGAGATGGTAGAATCCATTATAAGCACAGAACAGCAGTGGCATCTAAACATGGCTTTGGTGTATAATTTGCACTCAGTTATTCCTTACAGGACCACAGGAGCCTTACCTGGGTAAGATATACCGTGAATTATTGCCCACCTGCTAAGTCAACTCTGCTTCCATAACTTTCATGTTGCAATCTATACTTTACCTACATAGAATTACTCATTTCCACCCAATGTGTCATATATTTTTGATATCGTTGTGTTGGATTTCCTTTATCCTGTTGTCTTCTTGTGCAACTAGCAAACCTCTCATCCTTATTCAAATATTTCCTCTTTTATCCTTCTGCAATGCTTTCAAGAAAATTGGCTCATTCCTTTGCCTACTCATGTACCTTGAGTATAATTTTTCCTGATATCTATCACACGACAATATCTCTATATTCCCAGTGCTTCCTGTAGTGCATGCATGGAATAGGTGTTACTATTAAATATTTTCTGCATTAAGGAAAGAATGAACAGATAACTCTCAGGATACCTAATGGATATTAAATTTATAATAAAAACTTAATAAGCTTAAGTTCTAGAATAAAGAGATGTAGTCTGAATCTAGGAAGTGACAATTCTTATTATTCTCTTTCTAAATGTGTTGTTGCCTTAAAAATATAAATATTTAACATATTACAAAGACAGGCTACTTGATTAAATAGAGAATTGGATTTTTATTTTTGCAGGAAAAAGGCTGCATTTTCCTGTATTTGCTGGAAAAAGGCTGTATGGACTAGCTGAACATAGTAGTTATAAACTCTTGTATCCCATTTATATTCCCCGAGGTCATAAATTATGTTTCATGACCAGCATATCTAGCAATGGCGAAAGAGAGGCCAAGCAATTGGACTCAGCCAAATTGAATCCCAGATTCCAACGCACTTTATAAAATAGCAAGCAGCAGGGCCAGGGAGAGGGCTTCCGTTAACTTCTCAGTACACATTTACTAAATATCTTCCATGGGCTTGAGTTTAGTAATGGGTATGGACTCTGCCCATTAGGTTCTTACAACTGAATATGAGAAATTAGGAAATCTGGCAAAGGACTCTAAGAAAATGATAGATAAGATGCCGTAAGAGATGTAACAAATAAACAGAAATTGAAAAGAATAGTAGGCCATGGGATAGATGTATACGTATAACTGATTCACTTTGCTGCACACCTGAAACTAACACAACATTGTCAGTCAACTGTACTCCAATAAAATAAAAAGAATAGTGGACCATGAAGAGCATAATGGAGAACATGGGATCTCAAATAGGTTTTGAAGTATAGACACATCCATATAGTCAGTCATTCATTCAGTGATCACAAGAATCAGTATAGCATGGGATTAGGAGTATTACATCGAGAGCCAGAAAGAACAGATCTAGAATTGTGCTTTTCTTTCTTACTAATTATATGACCTTGGATATATGTTGTTACCTCAATTTTATCTTATGTAAAAAGCAGATAACAACAATTGTCCTTAGAATGTCAGAAGGATTATGTAAGAATGGTCAAAGATGTTCACCCTGTTTTCACTGAACGTTTGAACCATGCCATCAGCATCTTACTACAAGATGGCTTGTTATACGAGAGTCACAGTTCATGACTATTTAGCAAATTTGGTTTTCTTGCATCCCAAACACTCCTGGCTGACCTATTAACCATCCAACAAAGCCCTTCTAGATGATTAAGATGCAGGAGACACTACAAGGCATGATGAATTTGGTAGGTGAACATAGCCCCATTCATTCCAGAAGATAATACTCCAAAGGCTCACCTGATACCAGATTGGGAGTAAAGAGGAAGACTGCCTCCTGGATTCAGACTGCAAGCCGCTCCCTCCCTTTCCATTGTCTCCATGCCTATGACAGAATCTGAGTTTCCTCATTGGTAAAATGGAAATAAATAATAAAGACTCTGAAATCTATTGTGAAGAATAGATACAATAATGTATAGAAATTTTCTTCCATAGTGCCTGGCAATAGCAATCACTCATTAATTGGTAGATAGTTATGTCATTATAGCATTATATTATCATTTTCAATTCCCCAGTTATTTACTATGTAATGAACTAGTCTTCTTCTTCTTCTTCTTTTTTTTTTTTTTTGTTTGTTTGTTTGTTCTGCTTTTTAAGGCAGCACATGTGGCATATGGAAGTTCCCAGGCTAGGGCTCGAATGGAGCTGCAGCTGCTGGCCTATGCCACAGCCACGGCAACATGGGATCTGAGCCATGTCTGTGACCTACAACACAGCTCACGACAACAACAGCAGATCCTTAATCCACTGAGGGAAGCCAGGGATCAAACCCACATTCTCGTGGATACTAGTTGGGTTCATAACCTGTCGAGCCACAATGGGAACTCCTTGAACTAGTTTTCGTATTTGAGGTATTAATGCCCCCTAGAGAGGACTCAAATATTTTATTTATTTTTATGTGTGTATGTATGTATGTTCTATTTATTTTTGACCCCTCTCTCATACCCCTAATCCTATCTGCCAACCAGTTAGAGCCCAGCTCAAAGGAAAGTTTATTGAATTGCATATTTCTGGAGTTCCCGTCATGGCGCAGTGGTTAACGAATCCAACTAGGAACCATGAGATTGGGGGATCAATCTCTGGCCTTACTCAGTGGGTTAACGATCTGGCATTGCCATTAGCTGTGGTGTAGGTCGCAGACGCAGCTCAGATCCCGCGTTGCTGTGGCTCTGGCGTAGGCTGGTGGCTACAGTTCCGGTTAGACCCCTAGCCTGGGAACCTCCATATGCCTCTGGAGTGGCCCTAGAAAAAAAGTAAAAAGACAAAAAAAAAAAAAAAAATTTCCAAATCACCTTTAGGTATAAAAGCATCATTTTTACATATTTGAGGCTGCTTCCATGATATAAATGTAAAAAACCCAAGAGTTTTTTGTTAAATAATTCTATCATACTAATTTATCCTTGGAAGTTAAAGTTTCTAAAAGTTAAATAGGAACCTAAGCTTTTCCTTGACATATACATTTAATTCCTAGGTAGAATGAAGAGAAGTTTGTAAACTGTGAGAGAGTTTCATCAGAATAGCTTATTCTTATTATATTTTAAATGGTGTTAATAAGGAAGCATCCCAACTAATGGCTCTATTAGCATATTTCTTGGAAGTCATGTTAGCTCCGTGTGACAGAGTTGAATCTAAATTAATGAATAACTTAGAGATAAAAAGTTTTTGCCTTAACTATAATCATATTTGCAAATTCTTAAAATTATGGAGCAGAACAGTTTTTAAGGTCGTAATCACCAGGATCAAAGAGACCTATCTGATCCTATTTGGATTCTGACTATTTCACATGGGATTTTGAGAAAAAAACCATAATATCTCTATGACTCATTATTCATTTTTAAAATGCTAATAATCATTATATTCACTTAATTGAGTTGTAAGAATTGGATAAACTCATGTATAGAAAATGCATTATATAAGACTGACATATAGTAATTGCTCAGTAAATACTGGCAAGTCATACTGTGGATTGCAAGTATAATCTAGACATCAGTTAGACTCTCCTTTTTTCTTAATATTTGGATTGGATTAGCTTCATCAACCCCTCTCCACCTCCCCAGCTGCTGCATACCAAGTTTTTTCTCTGCTATTTCTGAAGTTCCGAGGGAGGTTGATTTTCATCACATTTCACCGTGGACTTCATGTTCGTTGAATATTTCTCTCTGTTATGAATTTCAGGATTTTTCCCTTTACTGATGTTTAGTGTTAACTCAAGCAAAACAAAACACATCCCCCTGATTTTCTTATGCGACAAATTTAGTTCTTACTTAGCCCTACTGCTAACGTCAGCCCTAAATTCTACTTTCGTATAACCATATCATTAAAAACTCATTGATGTGCTGTGCCAAACAACTGGACTGACCAACCACTTGGTTTCCATGTCTCACCTCCTTATCTAATAATAATTACGTCACTGCCACTTACTTCCCCATCCCCTCTGTACATGTTAGAAAGCAGCAACAACTGTGATTATTTTGTGTTTATTTTTTATATCTTTTCAGCATTTTAAGTAAAGGAAGTACAATTTTATATGTTTCTAATCACCTTATGTATGGGCAGGTTGAGTTGCTGTATGCCCCCGTCTAAGACTAGAAGAATTGATCTTATCTTGCAAAGAAAACATGTTGGCCTGTTCTTAGTTATAATTTGAGCAGCCTGACCTACTTTACGAGGGCCAGGCCATTTGTTTAAGGAAGATAGGACTCACCGTCAAGATTGATATGCTCCTATTCTGGCCTAAGTCTCCTCATCTGCCCGAAGAGAGAATGAGTATTTTTTTTTATCTGTCTAATATGGTGCTTATGATGACTACATCGGAAAATTAGTATTAATGTATTTTATAAATTACAAAACATAATACGTGGGTTACATTGAATTGAAGCATGGCAGAACAGAAAAAACATGGATTCTGCCATCAATACACCTGGTAAGTGACCTTGAATCAGTCTTTTTGTCTCCCTTGACTTCCCTGTCTTCTAAAAATTAGGCAAATAATAATATCTTTCTACAGATCTGTTATAAAAACTAAGAAAAATAGGAGCTCCCTGGTGGTGCAGCAAGTTTAGGATCTGGCATTGGCACTGCTGTAGCTCAGGTCACAGTTGTGGCACAGGTTTGATTCCTGGCCTGGGAGGAGCTTCTATATGCCATGGACACAACCAAAAAAAAAAAAAAAAAAAACCTAAGAAATTTTATAATGTTTTGACTATTTTTTTTTAATACAGCATGGAAGGAAAAAGCCCAGTGAATTATATTCCTTTTCCTTTTTCATATATTTGGCTCCTGGAATCAAGAGTGTTCTGTTGCTTCTTGCTCAGTATTCCGTTACATCTGGTCCTGAGAGGGATGTTACTAAATCTGCTGCACTGACAGGCGGCAGTGTCCTGGCCATCAGGAGCACAGAGGACAGTATTGACCTTTGGCCGTGTCTGCACAGAGGGTCAAGGGAAGATCATCTGAAGAACATTCTGCTTTCCTCCAATGTGTTTTTAGCTTCATTTGTTCAATGTCCCTGTCAGGTTGCTGCACAGAGAGATCAGCAGATGAGAGGCTTCCTACTTGGTGCTGCTGACAAAGGGGGCATCACATCTGGTCTGCCGAACTTAAGGTAGAAATGACATTTGTCATACCACTGTCCCTTCTGAGAAAGAACTTTAAAAACTGCCACCTGGGTTAATTGCCTTCCATAATGATTTGAAGCCTTGCAGTAAATAACAGTGAGCATCCATAAGGTACCCGGCATTGCGCTAGCTGCTGAGGTTGCAGAGAACTCCATGTGGTGTTCTTGTTCCTGCTTTATGTCGTTCTCAAACAAAGGGAGGATCTGAGACTCCAGTCTTAATTCTGTATATGCTCACCTTAAGCTGGAGACTCAACATGAATAAATGTTTACCACAGAAGGAAAAGGTTTGACTCTTGAGCTCTCTCAGCACACTTAGAAGCCATGTTGTTTTTAATGGGGTGGAATTTAACAAGGGTAGAGCAAATTGGCGCACAGTAGGGGCAGACATGTGTGTCATGGGATCCATGTTATCTAGCAAGAAACTCAATGTTTGTGAGTGGGTTAAGAGAGCTTATGAGAAAAGTGCTTGTGAATTGTCTGATACACTCGGCTCCCCCTTTCTTCCAGGGCATGTGTGATTCCATCCTAGTCCCAGCTCTTACAAATGGTGTCACCGAGGCCAATGCTTTCCCCAGTGGACTCACCTTTTGACTTCAGGCTCCCTTCGAACAGAGCTCCATGGGGGTAAGACATATGCCAGCGGCAGCTTTTACTCTGCAACCCTCTGCTACCCTCTTCTGGTGGGAGTCTATCACTGCAATTAGCCCTTCAAATCCAGGTGAATCTATCCTCTCTAGGTACTTTTGGTAATGGTCAAACTGGGGAAATTGACATGAAGCAGGCCTCACAGCCAGACCCAGCTCCAGGCTTTAGGAGACCAAGTCCCATCCCAGAATTTGACATGTGAAGGCTATGGTAAGAGACTTCAGGCAGTGGGCCCAGGCAAACTGTCCGTATCAGGTGGTGCCCCATTAAATTAGTGGCATGCTCTCCAAAAGAGGGTAGACAGGACACTCACAACAAAAAGATTAAATTTCATTAGGCCACATTAGGAAGCTAAGGTAGCAGGTAGACCAACACCTTCTCATGAAACCTTTCCTGATCATTCTATTTAGAATTATAATTTTCCTACTTCTATCTTCTTTTGCATTCCATTTTTTCTCCATAACCCTTAGTCATCCAACAGCCTACGCTTAATTGTCTAATTTTGTTAATTGTCTGTTTGTACTATTAAAAAAGCAGGAAAGCATGACCTTTTCTTTTTCTGTTGTCACTGCTGTATCCCTAACACTAAAATTAGGACCTGACACCTATTCGTTGCTCTATAAACACTTTCAGAATAAAGAAATATCGGGAGGAATCAGAATCTGGTCACTGAACTGAAGGTTGGCACCAGAATCCTCCATTACAAATACAATGAAGTCCCCCATTTCTGCTGCTAAGAAGTGAGAGCCAGGCACAGGGCCATAGATATGAATTGAATGATCAAAATTGGGTTTATGATTAGTCTCACTTTGCTAAGTGGGATAGGTGGATTTGGCAATTGTTCTCAAAGGTTATAAGAATTACCTAGAAAGCTTATTTAAATACAGATTCCTGAATTCCTAGCCCAATCCAGTATGTATGGATTGTGGATCTGGATTTTTTAACAAGCATATCCAAGGTATTCTCATACAGGAAGTCCACTGATGACTCTTTAAGAAAAAAGCAAAACATAAAAATGAGTCCTTCATGATTAAAAATTAAAATTATTCTTAGAGATTGAGGAAGATCCTTCAGGTAGGGATTCTTCTTGTGGAAAACAAGGGTTGCAGAGGTTGCAAACAAATGGAGCCTGAGGGTATCAGAGCATCGATATTAAACACCATTTCAGCACTTGTTAACATATACTTTCTGCAGTCTTATTTTCAGGGGTTACATTTTAATATACAACAGGTGATTCTGATGTTAGAAACACAAAAGTCGTACTTTGAGAAATACTGGCATAAAGGGAAGGGAAGGGGAAATTTTAAAAAAAATCTATTATGTGCAGGTGACAGGCTTTACACAGAGGTAAATACTATGACCATTATTTTATACATGAGAAAGATGAAAACCACACACTATGTAAGACCCTGAGGTCACACTGATAGGAAAGAGGTGAGCTCTGACTCAGATGAAAGAATTCCTGAATTCACGGCCTACGGTCCTTCTACTGCACTTAGTTTTATCAAGTATTAACAGTGATCATCTTGTAGTACTTACATAATTTGGCCAGTGGTAGTCATGCTTTTATATAGTCTTTTGTGTCTTGATTACTGTAGCATCACTGTAAACTAAATCAGTGAGTCTGAATCCTCTAACTTTGCTCTTTTAAGTATCTGCCCTATTCCAGTTCTTTCACTTGTCCAAATACCTTTCAGATTAAGTTTGTAAGTTTCTGCCTCCCCCAAAATGAAGTGGAAAACTAGCTGAAAGGTTGATGTAGCTTGAATTTAATCTATGGATCAATTGCAGGAGAATTTGGTTCTTCTAATCATTGAATTCAATTTAAATCTTCATCCATCAACTTAAATCTTCATTAATTTCTCTTAGCTATATTTTACACTTTTAGCATGTAAATTTTGCACATGTTAATTACATTGCTAAGTATTTCAGACTTTTGGTGCTATTATAAACATTATTTTTCTTATTTGAATTTCAGATTGTTTTTTGCTAGTCCCATAACCCTGAAAAATGAGTGCTTTCTTAAATTTTGTACTCTTTTGTCTCACCTTAATATCCCCTGGCTAGTATATAGAAAGATAACTAGATTTCATATATTGAACTATATCATGGTTTTGTTAAACTCGCTTATTGGTTCTAATAATTTTTGGTATATTTGGAGGGGTTTTCTATGTAGACTATAATGTCATATACAAATAGTCATTTCTTCCTTTGCAAGTCATATGCATTGTTTGTCTTAATCTTTTCATATTGCTTTAGTTAGTATCAACCTCCAGTACAGTAGTCAATAGATTTAGTAAATGAAGAGAGTTTTTACTTGTTCTTGATTTTTAAGGGAGAATGTATTTAATACTTCACTCTTAGGATTTTTCGCAGATGATTTTTATCAGACTAAGGATATTCCTTTTTGTTTTTATTTTACTGAGTGTTTATTATGAATAAATGCTGAGTTTTTGACAAATATTTGTATATATTCATTGAGATAGTTATAAAGTTTCCTTTTGGGGGGTATTTTGTTCATATGCTGAGTTAAATTATTTTACAGTGCTGACATAATGCTGCATTTATGAGGTAAAACCTATTTATCATGATATGTTATGCTTTTTACTCTATCACCAGATTCAGTTTACTGATACACCAGGAAAATATTAGCCAAATTATAACCTAATTGACTTAAGAATAAGTGACAAAGATGGGCATTATATAATTATAAAGGGTCAATTCAAGAAAAATATCTATTAATCCACAATGGGTATGCGCATAAACACAAAAAGCAAAAACTAATAGAACCAAAAGGAAAAGTAAACAAATCCGCAACTGCAGTTGTAGAGTTCTGTACTCCTCTCATAATAACTGATAAAATAAGTTGACAAATTCTTTTAAGAATTTAGGAGACTAAACTATCGACTAACGTGGCCTAATTTTTTTGAATCGAACACAATAAGCAACAAAACATAAATTCTGTGCACATGTTTTCAAGTGTGCACAGAATTCATCAAGATCGATCATATTCTGGACCCCCCCAAAAAAAAGCCTCAATAAATTTAAAAGGATTGAAATCACATAAAGTATGTCTGTAAACCTCAATGGGATAAAACTGAAAAAAATAGAGTACATTACTGAATATTTGAAAATTAAAAGAACACACTTGTAAATGAAACATGGATAAAGAAGAAATCACTGTGACATTAGAAGACATTTTGAAATAAGTCAAAATAAAACAATATATCAAAATTTATTAGACAGTTTAGAGAGAAATCTATAGCACTAAAAGCAGTAGAAAATAAAAAGCCTCAAATCAATGTTCTGTGACATTGACTTAAGAAACTATTAAAAGAAGATCAAATTAAATTCCAAACAGAGAAAAGGAAATAAGAACTGTAAGGCAAGAAATCAAGGAAGTAGAAATCAATGAAATAGAAATAGAAACCTGAAAAATAATAGAGAAAATTCGATGGAACCAAAAGCTTGTTCTTTGAAAAGATCATTAAAATTGCTTAATCTAGCCAGACTGCAAAAATATAAGCTTGCAATATTAGGAATGAAAAAGACATCGTATTTGTTAAAGAAACAGTAATTTATATGAAAAGGCAAAGGATCTGAACAGCTAATTCTTTTTTTTTTTTGTCTTTTCGCTATTTCTTTGGGGCCGCTCCCACAGCATATGGAGGTTCCCAGGCTAGGGGTCGAATCGGAGCTGTAGCCACCGGCCTACGCCAGAGCCACAGCAACGCGGGATCCGAGCTGCGTCTGCAACCTACACCACAGCTGACGGCAACACCAGATCCTTAACCCACTGAGCAAGGGCAGGGACCAAACCCGCAACCTCATGGTTCCTAGTCGGATTCGTTAACCACTGCGCCACAACGGGAACTCCTGAACAGCTAATTCTTATTTTATAAATTTTTTACTTTGATAAGAAACAACACAAAATTTACCCTCTTAACCATTTTTTTTGTATTCAGTATAGTAGTGTTAATTATATGCACATTGCTATACAACAGATCTCTAGAACTTTTTCATCTTGCAAAACTGAAAATCTATACCCACTGAAAAATAACTCCCCTTTCTCCTTTTTCCAAGCTTCTGGCAACCACCACTCTACTTTCTGTTCCTATGAGTGTGACGACTTTAGATACCTCATCTAAACAGAACCAAGCTATATTTTTTTTGCAACAGGCTTATTTCACTCACTATAATGTCCTTAAAGTTCATCCATGTTGTAGTATGAGACAGGTTTCCTTTTTGAAATCTGAATATATTCCATTGTATGTGTATATACATATATATATCTCGCATTCTTTATCCATTCATCCTTTGATGGACACTTTGTTTCCATGTCTAGGCTATTTTAAATAATGCTGCAATGTACATAGATACACAAATATCTCTTTAAAAAATTTTTTTTAATTCTTATGGATGGATATCTAAAAGTGGGACTGCTGGATTTCGTGGTTGTTGGTTTTAATTTTTAAATAAATCTCCATAATTTCCAAAGTAGCTGCAACATTACATTCCCATCAACAGTTGCACAAGGGTTCTGATTTCTCCACATCCTCACCAACACTTGTTATTTTACGTTTTTTGTTGTTTTTTTTTTTTTATAGTGGTCATCCCATTTGGCATGATATATCATTATGGTTTTGATTTGCATTTCTCTGATGATTAGTGATGTTGAGCATTAAAAAAAAAAATTGATATCTTTCAGCCCAAGGGGGATCTAGTACTCCTTCGGCACTGCAGATTGAATCCCTGACTCTGGTGCCACCTCTGTGGCTCTCCTTACCCCCAGCTCTTCCCCGAGAAATATCTACTTAAATCCTTCTTACCTTCTTCTAGTAACTTGAAGGGATGTTCTTGTCCAACTGATCTATCAAAAAAAAATTCTTAGACAAAATTTCCTCTCTGGAGACCACAAATTAGAAGCACCCATACTGTCTTGCTGGCTTCATAAATATCAGCACTCATCTTGTGTGCGGACTGATTCAGAGCTTTTATACACCTACAGTTCTATGCCAAAAATAAGATGAAATCATTGTTTCCTAGGCAACGATTTCATGGAAAATACACAGTTTTCCTCTGAAGGTGTTTTAAATGGCAAAATTTACTATTTACTATTTCAATGTGTTCACCTTTTAAAGAGACAATCTATAAACCAAATGCTTCAGCATGCATGGATTCTTAAATTAGGCGACTAAACTCAGACCAGGTTCTAACTTGTGCACAAAGAGGGCCAGGTGTTATTTTCTGTGTGAATGCTACACCACAGAAAAAATGGGGCAGGGTGTAAGGATGGAAGAAAGGGTGGAATAAATGAAGGAAATAGGGACTGAGGGAGGAATAATTACTAATGAATACCTATGGGATTGTTTTAAAGATCAAAGCAAAATTCTCTTAATGGTGCTAGGCACCTGTTATAGGCTTAGCAAATGATAACATTATTGTTTTTTATGTTGTTAAACTAAAACCAATTATTTCTGTGTCAAAAACTTAGGCAAGCTCTCAAGGGTAAACGTATCAGGACACATGTTCTGCAGCGTGTCTGAGACATTTTCTTTCTTTCTTTCTTTCTTTCTTTCTTTCTTTCTTTCTTTCTTTCTTTCTTTCTTTCTTTCTTTCTTTCTTTCTTCTTCTCCTTCCTTCCTTCCTTCCTTCTTCTCTTTCTTTCTCTTGTCTTTTTAGGGCCACACCCACAGCATATGGAGGTTCCTAGGATAGGGGTCGAATCAGAGCTGTAAGTTGCTAGCCTCTACACCACAGCTATGCCAGATCCAAGCTATATCTGCGACCCACACCACAGCTCATGTCAACGCCAGATCCTTAATCCAGTGAGCGAGGCCAGAGATTGAACCTGCGTCCTCATGGATGCTAATCAGATTTGTTTCTGCTGAGCCAAGACAGGAACTCCTGAGAGAGTATATTTTCATTTATGACATCGATGGAGTTAAGGCATTGATATATTGGGGCAAACAAATCTGTACTTTGTTGACCTAAACAGATGTTAAGATGTAGAGATACGAAGTCAGGGTGAATTTCACCCAATTCTTCCATCTGTTTAGCACCTCATGTCTAGGAGGTTTTATATGAAGAATTTTATATGCAATAAATCTTTAAATTCTAATACCTAGAGAAGAAAGATGTCATTGTTAATACTTTAAAGGTATAAAACAGATGCTCAGAGATTTTAGGTGATCAGATCAAGCTTGCATATGCTAGTTAGGTGGTAGGGTCTAGACTCAAGCTCAAGTCAGATCCTTGATGTCCAACTACACACTAATCTAGAGGTCCTCTACTTTGTCCTTTTCCCCAGGGAATGAAGTGTGGCACTTGAATAAAAAAAAAAAGCAGCTAAATAATATTTGACGAAATGTACTAGACAAATCAGGTATGGCTTATCTAGGAGAGTAAGGAGTTAATACTCCTTAATACTCCAGGCTATGAGCAGGACACACTTCAAAATTATAAATTACTTTGGTAGTACTTTCCCACTAGAGATCTTTAAAGCTATGCTAATTATAGAATGATAAATACATTTCATGTAATTCATGGTGTCATTATTTCAAACCTGAAACCTTCCTAGGTTCATACAGATGCCTCAGAAATACAATTACTACAGAATAGATTCATGGCAAACTCTAGGACAGAACTACATCCTGTCCGCTTTTTTCTTCCTTCATCTTAAGTCACTTCAAAAAAGAAACCTCAGAGGAGTTCCCTGGTGGCTCAGCAGGTTAAGGTTCTGGCATTGTCACCACTGTGGTGTGGGTTCAATCCCTGGCCCTGGAACTTCCACGTGCCATAGGTAAGGCCAATGCACTGAAACAAAACATTGATGAAACCGTTAAATGAACTGGCACCCAACCCTCAGCTAGTTTTATAAACTGCAAAATTATTACTTCATTTAGTTTACATTCGATTTTCTTACTTTGATATATTTATATTCGCATACTTTAGAGGAAATAACTTATAGCAATACCAGGTAAGTTGTCTTGATGTATTTTTCAAACTATCAAAACGTAAGTGTTTTTGTCAGGTAAAAACATATTTTCCTCTATCTTTTTTCCAGAGTTGAGTGCAGTCCTCCTGTAGGCTGATGACATTTGGTGTGTTTTCATTTAAGAGCTGCCATGGACAGAGATATTCAGCTGGTTCACCTTTCCCAGCTCTCTCCCTGGGATAATAGCTGAAAATGTCTCCATTTCCTTTGTCAGTTTGGATCCAGACCATTAGTGCCATGTTGACAAATAAGATGCTCTGGGAAGTTTCAGTTGATCAGGCTCTGAAGCTGAATATGCTTTTGCTGAAAATGAATCAAGCATTTATACACTCTCTTAACCATGTTTTAACCATACTGCCCTGGGTGAGGTATGGGGAGGCCAGCCACAGATCACCAGAGAGAGACTGGAAAGTGTTTTACAATTTTGTCACAGTTCTCTGGGAAGAACCCAGCATGCCACACAGCTCCATTCAGGAGAAGCACCAGAGTCGGTCGTGAGGCAAAAGGAAAGAATGGAACTGCGGACCAGAGTCTTTATTGTGGTTTCTGTAGGAAAGCAGGTGTAGGATTAGCTACTTTGAATAATTTCAGTGTGCTTTAGGGCATAGGGGCTGCCCCTGGTTGTCTGGTACCTGGTTTGGGGAATATTCGGGTTGGGGTCTAGCAGCCCAAAGAGTGAGAACCTGAAGAGGAAGCTGGTTGGGAGTATGGTCTGAATTGTTTACTTAAGAGGAACTGACTGCCCTCCAGTCAGGACCTCAAAATTGGGTCCAGACAGCATTTTTCAAATTACACTACCAACAGACATAGGAAAGAAGTTAAGGTATGTATCTTATTTGGTGTTGCTTGTTATTGCCTCTCAGATCCTTCACTTTTCTTGTGGGTTAGATGATAAAGTTTCCCTGCCAGGTGTTCGACAACTCATTGCATCTTCCTTCTGGGTGTAAAGGAAGATTATGGCTCACCAACATCCCTTATAATTAAGTTGGTCCATTGGACTTAATTCTGGTGAACAGAGTATGAATAGAATTGGTACCACATTCCAGTTGTATCATACACCCCTCACCTTGGCTTTTCCATTCATAGATATTCGGGTATTGAAAATAAGTGCCACGAGGTAGAAGTTGCTTAGGTCCTACATTACTATGCAGCAGCAGAGACACCATTTCCTGAATGGCAATCCCCGACTGCTCTGCTGTCTCTGGAAACAGGAACAACCCACATGTCTTTTTGAGGGTTAAGGATTTCTCTGTTGCAGGAGAGCTGGGCTTAGTCGTGCTAACAATAATTAACTTGTCTACGGGTTCTTGGTCTTTTTCAGAGCAATGACACTGTTAGATGGGAAAATTTATAGTTCAAATCTCATAGAGTAGAAATTATGATGCTGGTAACATATGGCACTAACGTTGTAACATTCCGACATAGTACAATGAAAACAATACTTTTCTCAGTAAATTTAGGAAGCTTGTTTTTTTCTCTCTTTACTATTATCCATTAAAATTCCTTGGTTTTGCAGAAATCATGTTGAGATAGGAATTCTTGAGGCACAGGAAAGCTTTTTCCTGGGCTTTAGATTAGGAGCTTCTGGAAGGCAGGGATTTCTTTTTCTTTTTTTTCCTTTTATCCACACTCTATGCCAACTCAATCTCTCTCTAACACACAAACACACTGGTGCATATAGTAGTTTTGTATTGTATATTTGTGTGTTTAATTTTATGGACACTTTTTTATTGTTGCTCGAGTCATTTAAAGGTCTTTTTTCCATAACTAGCCTGACAAGCATACTTGTGGAAAACACTGCAATGCGTCACCTGTTAGATTTTAAAGTATGAGGCCAGGATGCCCCCATTACATATTTTTGCCATCCAGGGTGCCTATCACTGCTCTTCATGGTTACTTTTAGATTATTAAAAACCTGGAGTTGCCTTGTGACTCAGCGAGTTAAGCTCCAGTATTGCCACTGCAGCAGCTTGGGTCACTGCTGTGGCACGGGTTGAATCCCTGGCCTGGGAACTTCTGCATGCCAAAAAAAAAAAAAGTAGATTATTAAAAAGCTGCTTCCAGGGACTATGCTTATAGTTATAATTGATTGAGCCTGGTAAAGCTAGACAAAAGCCTGAAAAGTATGATAATCGCTTCTCAAGTCTTTGGGTTTTCCTATTACGCAAAGGTTCTGAGAAGCAAAGGAATCCCTGAGAGATTGTAAAACATACTCATTCCCCAGATTTTAAGACAGTTTATGTGTGTTTGTTTTACATGTGGTATATATACATATGCACACACAATAAAATTAGTTTTCTATGTTTTTTTTTATTTATGCTCTCTAGAGTTCCATCTCCATTCTTGTTAGAAATAACACATACTGTGTATTACTGAAGGAACAAAACTGACTAACCCCTAAACATTCCTCACATTTCCTACTATGGCGACTAAGCCAGCCAAACTAATGTCATTTTCATCTGCCTCCAAGAATTCGCTATTTCCTCCCTTGTGCACATGCAATTATCGCTCTGTCCTTTCCAATTCACATGTTGCCACTCCTTCAGAAGGTAAGAGTGTTTTCTGAAAAATGCATCACTCTGGAATATTAATTGGATCTGTAATTTATAAAGCTGTGCTGTTTGGATGCCTCTGCATGTTTCACTGTCCTGAGATGGGAGTCTTGTTCAGAGCAAAATTGTAATGAATGTGCCTTGAATGACTTCAAATCTGCTTCTTAGAAATGTCCTCTGCATGCCTGGTCATGGACATTACAAGGTAAAAACTAACCTGTGTAACTTGCCCCTGACCAGTACCTCAGTCCAGGAGCTTATGGATCATAGACACTTCATTTATTTAGCCTCTGTACTAGATTCTGGAATAGCAACAACAACGTGTTTAAGATATATAAAGCTATATAATAATATATAATATGTACCATAATGTATTAGCTGGAGTCACACTATTTATCCTCATGGCATTTACTCTAGCAGGAGAAGTGAATAAATAACACTACAAAAGCTTATTTAGTTTCTATTGTAAAAAACTAATGACTGGAGTGCACAAGAGTGCATAGTAGGGAGGCTGCCCCTGGCCTGAAGAGTTGTAAATGGTTTCCCCGATGAAGTAACAGTTTAAACTGAGAACTGAAGTGTGAATAGGAGCAAGTCCGTAATTAGTTTTACCTGACTTCAATATTATTCACTGAATTCCTAAATGTGACTTGAATTATTTACTGTCACTTAAATTATTTTTTGTTAGGTAAACCTTTTGGGGCATCAGATAGTTTTTAAATTAAAAATGTGACTCAAGAGTTTCCTTGTGGCACAGTGGGTTAAGGAACTGGCATTATCACTGCAGTGGTTCAGATGACTGCTTTGATGTAGGTACAACCCCTGGCCCAGGAATTTCATGCTATGGGTATGGCCTAAATAAATAAAAATGTGACTCAAGGCTGAAGACTGGACTGCTGTGCAGGAACACAATGTAAGCATTTTAAATTCCTGATTCTTTTCAAAGAACCTCCAACCTAAAGACTACATGTAATTATCCATTTGGTCTGTTTTCTAGTGAATGCAAAAGAATTTGGGGAATGTAGCAAGGTCCCTGTTGGTGCTGCCCTTATGGCTGTGCTATGCTCGCTTGTCTTCATATTAAGTAGATAAATTCCGTTGTTTTTTTGAAAACAAATAGTTAAGAAACAGTTTATTTTTATTGCAGATTATTCAAGTGTGACCATATGCATTGTAATTAGTTACATCATATGTACAAAAATGTACCGCTGTTTACAACAGGCACCCTATATGTCCGACAGGGACTGTTTTGAGCTTCAAATAAGAAAATAAATATGAAAGAATCATGAAAAGGATAAACCAAGTAAAGGACACATATTATATTTGTGATTTTTTTCCCCCACTCTTCTGGTTATTTCAATGTACAAACATGAGAATTTAGAATTTATTTTCATGATATTATTTTAATGAAGGATCAATGTTAATAAGAAAAGAGAAAAAAGAAACAACCTCCACAGAAAATAATTTTAAAAAAAATCAGCTATAGATAACTTCAAAGATTACATTAAATTATGAATACAATGATCAAAGTGATTACAAAGCACAAAAATGAAAATATACTTAATGCCAATTAACTTTAAAATGGTTAAAATAATACGTTTTATGTTATATATATTTATTGCAATATAAAAAGTGATTGTATGGTTGATAATATAAAATTTTAAAGTGTTTCACCAAATACAAAATGGTATTGAAGCAAAAATTTTAAATAAAATATTAATAAATAGAATATGACAGAGTAATAAAAGTATAATAAATCCTTATGAGATGAAACTTATTCCAGGATGAATGTTACCTATTTTACCAAGAGTGACAAATCACAAGTAATCTCCAAAAAATGTTATAGAAATTATCTGAATAAGCATCAGTTTTTGATAAAGTAGCAATAGATAAGAGATATATCATGTTTATTAGAAAACATTATTCTCATTAAAACCAGAAACAAAACAAGGCTGCCCTTTATTACCACTCTTATGTAGCTTTATTCGTGAGTTATTGGACAGTGCAATTGGACAAAAGAAGGAAAGAAAGTTATACAAATTAGAAAGGATACAAAATTCTTGTTCTCTGGCGATCATATAATTATTTACTGTGAAAACAATTTTTTTTCTAGAATTTTTAAAAATCACCTTTATTAGGTCTTTACAAAGGATAAGAGAATGTATTAAGCTGAAAGTAAATTTATAAAAACCAAGCTGTTTAAAAGTACATTAAGAAAATATAATGAAAGTAAGAGTCCTATTTCCATAAAAATTTTAAAAAGTAAATTTTATATTTAATTAATTTGTTGAAATATAGTTGATGTACAATATTGTATTAGCTTCAGATATATATCAAAGTGATTTGGATGTGTGTCTGTGTGTGTGTGAATACATGTATATGTATGTGTGTATCTTCCCTTTTAAAAGTTCTTCTCTATTACAGGTTATTATAAGATATTGAATATCACTATAATATAATGTGCTATACAGTATATCCTTGTTGTTTATATATTTTCTATTTGGTAGTATGTATCTGTTAATCTCATATTCCTAATTTATCCCTCCCCACCTTCCCCTTTGGTGACCATAAGTTTGTACTCTGTGTCTGTGAGTCTGTTTCTGTTTTGTAAATAAATCATTCATACTACTTTTTAGATCCCAAAATAAATGATATCATATAATATTTGCCTTTCTCTGTCTGACTTATCTCGGTATGGTATTCTCTGGGTCCATCCATGTTGCTGTGAATGGCAGTATTTCCTTATTTCTTATAGCTGAGTACTATTCCACTGTGTGTGTGTCTGTGTGCGCGCGCGAGCGTGCGTGCGTGTGTGTGTGCGCACGCGAGCGTGCGTGTGTGTGTGTGTGTTCCACATTTTCTTAAACCAGTTATCTGTTAATGGGTGATGGTCATTTGGGTTGTTGCCATGTCCTGGTTAGTGCTTCTATGAACACTGGGGTGCATGTATCTTTTGAAATTAAAGTTTTCATCTTTCCTGGATACATGCCCAGGAGTGGGATAGCTGGATCATATGGTAGCTCTACTTTCAGTTTTTTAAAGTAACTTCTGTCCTATTTTCCATAGTGGCTGTATCAATTTACATTCCCACCAACAGTTTAGTAGGGTTCCATTTTCTCCACACCATCTCCAACATTTGTTATTTGTAGACTTTTTGATTATGGCCATTCTGATTGGCTGGAGGTGACACCTCATAGCAGTTTTGATTTGAATTTCCTTAGTAATTAGTGATGTGGAGCATCTTTTCATGAGCCTGTTTATTATCTGTATGTCTTCTTTGGAGAACTATTTAGGTCTTCTGCCAATTTTTGACTGTTTTTTTTTTTTGTTTGTTTGTTTGTTTTGATAAGCTGAGGTTTTTTTTGTTTTTGTTTTTGTTTTTGTTTTTAGCTCGAGTTTATTTGAATTTGGTTTCAGAGTTGTGTAGGGGGTGAGAAGAAAAGTGATTATATGTTATCTCTTGTTGGTCACATTGTTTGCAAATATTTTCTCCCAGTCCATAGGTTGTCTTTTTATTTTGCTTATGGTTTCCTCTGTTGTGCAAAAGCTTGATTAGGTTTGATTAGGTTCCATTTGTTTATTTTTGCTTTTATTTCTTTTGCCTTGGGAGACAGACCTAAGAAAATATTGCTACAATTTATGTGAGAGGATGTCTTGCCTGTGTTCTGTTCTAGGAGTTTTACGGTGTCATATCTTATATTTAATTCTTAAGCCATTTTGAGTATTTTTTGTATATGGTGTGAAGGAGTGTTCTAACTTCATTGATGCACATGCCTCTGTCTAGCTTTCCCAACACCTCTTGTTGAGGAGTCTGTCTTTTCTCCAATGTCCTCTCGTGCCTCCTTTTTTGAAGATCAACCGACCCTAAGTGTGTGTGTTTATTTTTGGGTTCTCTATTCTGTCCCATGATCTATATGTCTGTTTTTGTGCCAATACCATGCTGTTTTGATTACTGTAGCCTTGCAATATAAAAATATTTTGTATTTTATAGTTGCTATTTGAAAATAAGTAGGCAGACATCATAGAAATAAATAAGAATCATGTAGGACTTTTTGCCCTGTTTTTATAGACAGTTATTTGTTTGAGTTTTATATGAGTATGTACCTTAATTATTTGATTCTTTGGGGGCCTCTTAATTCATCTTGGAATAAATCTGACCCAGTGTCCAATATCCCTAGATGACATCCTTTCCCTCTTCCTTTATGTCATATTAGTCATATAGTATCCACAATGAAGTTTCTTCTGAGGGTTGACTTTTATGAACCTCCAGCACACCTGCCTTTTAATGAAAACTGCATAACCTGGTCCTGACCTTCTGTTGGAGGCATACAAGATGTTTGCTTCTCTTAGAGTTTCAGGAGATCAACAGGAAATAGAATGTGTCCATTTACCTGACTGCAAGTATCATCAGCCACTTGAGTGCTCTGTGTGTGCCTCCGACTGCTTCCTGTCCATCATGATGCACACCCAAACCCAATTCAACTTTGCTGCTCTTCTTTGCTCACTGCAGACAGCGATTCTGGTTGCATTTACTCTTTGAGGCAAGATCTACGATGTGGTCCTATTCCATAGCCTCTGTGAGTTTGCATCTTGGCTGTGAGAATCCCAGTTGGCATAAGAAAGAAACCTAAAAAATACTTGCAGTAGAAGAGGATAAGAAGAACAACCAGGGGAGTGAGGAGGGATTCATTTGTTTATTCTAAAAATATTTTTTGCTTGCCAGCTCAGTGAAAGCCACTGTTTCTATGTTAGAATCATTGAGATGAGCAAGGCCTGGTTGCTATTCTCAAGCACTCAGATATTATTAAAGTACCTTTCATCAATATTATTGCAAATTTTCATAGAAACTGCCAGAGGCTTCATAACAGATGCTTTCATGCATTTTTAAAAACTCATCAATGGCTATGTTGTATTAGTCTAGGTGTCACTTTTTGATGATGCCTCTTTGATATCTCCTGTAAGTAATTTCTGCAGGATCACTTTGATATCATGAACCACAGGTCCACAAGGCACCTTAAAGAAGAGCAAGGGCTGTTTCAAAATACCTGATAGGATATTTGTAATGGCCCTCTTCTGTGATACTGCTTTTGCATCCCAGTTTTATGTATTTGACTTTTAGTATAAGTAATTATGCGTAACTGTAACTTTCTGACATTTGATCACAAGATCTTAAATTTGTTTCTCCCGGATACTTTCAAAGTGCTTGTAATCTGCCTTCAGGTACCAGCTTTACATTGCTCTATCCTGACACTTATCTGACTATATTGTCACTGTTTTCTCCCTCATGTTGCTTATTGGAACAACACAAGGGTAGTTTGAATATATGGCTTAAAAATAAAATGACCAGAGTCAGTAAAAAATACAAGACACTCATTTAAATTTTAAGTTCAGGAAAATAAAATGTAGTGTAAGTGTGCCCCCATGAAATATTTGAGACATAGTTATATTACAAAAATGAGCCATTAATCTGAAATTAAAATTTAACTTAGCTTCCTGTATTTTGTCTGGCAACTCTACTGCAAAAATATCTTAAAACCTGAAGATCTTGTAATTCTGTTTTAAAATATTATTTAAAAATAAAGGATATGATTTAATCAGAAGCAAGGGGAATTTTAAAAATTACATCAAATATCATATTCTAATATATGTATAATATACACATTGTTTTCAGAAATATTTATACACATATAAATATATATATATATAAAAAATACATATATATGACATGACAACATGGGATCAAGTCTTTACATACAGATGGAAGGATAGCCTTTCACAGACATAGGCTTTTAGAACGCTGGGCTTAGTGCAACATAAAGTAGCCTGCAGAAACACTAATGTTGCAGGTCTGTTAAACAGTTCAAGACACATCACACACACTGGGTATAAGTCCATTCACTAAAAGAACACTGGGCCAAAATTTTCTTTGATATAGCTATAGGCTTAATATTATAAGATCAGTTTTTTGACCATAGTCTTAATGTGTATTAATTTCAGTTTCTTCATGCATTCACAGCTTACCAAAGTAAATGAAAATCAATTCATGTACTCTTCAGTAAAGATTTAAGCTGCTGAAATGGGACAGCCCTCACCCAAGCAGGGTCCTAACCAGTGAGAAGAAAATGAACATTCATAGAAATGAAAATGACCATGTGTTTAGGGAGATAACATTGGATGATCCAAACAATAGCTAATAACTATATTTTGGAATTCTGTGATTATAAAAAAAATTGTGGCACTTTGGGAACAAAATAGGAGGTAAGCTACATACTTCTGAGTGGGGAAGTGGTCAAGCGATAAGAATGAGGTGGAGATACCAAGGTTACATGGGAAAATCTTTAGTTTTTTTAAAATTTCCTATTATTCATATCAAATTCACTGTATTATTTACCTATTTTCAGTTGGTAATTGATTTTTTTTACAACAAAATATATGGGATTGTCAAGTAAAAAAATCAGATTAAGCATTATAACAAGTATGGATACAAAAAATTGAGAGCTTAAATTTAGATAGAGCATGTTTATCATAGAACATGTCAAGGTTTCTAGGGAAATTTCTTAATTGTATTTGGCATATTATTTGATGCAGGAGAGGCATGTTCAGAATGTTTTAAATTAAAAAACCAGTTATAGGCTATTAACTTTATCCCCCCAAGTTATAGGCTATTAACATTATTCCCCTGAAGCACAGCTTATGCCCTCAATATAGTTCTGTTTCCTCACTTGTCCTTTACTGGTGTTACAGTTTCTATGTTTCCATGGAAGAAGGAAATCTAAATTGATATCCATTTCATCGGAGAAATAAACACGATTGTTGCACTCTATCGTCTCTCTATTTATCTAAAAATTTAGCTTGTAGTGAGTGCTCCACACCTCTTGCTTACTTCTCTTTCTCATACTTTAAAAAAAAATTAAGGTGATAATTTATTACCTAAGTTAAGGGTGTTTAAGTTAAAGACAATCTTCCTTGGGATGCCAGGAGGGAGAAAAGATTCTAAGATTCTGAAAGTAAGTGAAGAGAGAAGATAAATTTTTCTTATTATTTAAAAGACTCATGAAAATGGTCACCATGGAAACCAGACATGAGTCCATGGAACATCAAGAGATCAGAAGAGAGGTCTTGAGCTGAGATTCTAAGTCTTAAATTTGGAATGCTGACATAGATTTTAACCCTAATTTGAGGATAACTTCATAAATTGTGTGATTTATTTTAGCTTACACAGTCTTGGGATTTTTTTTTTTTTTTTTTTTTGGTAAAGTTCCAATCTGTGCTATTTTCTCTTTTCATTTCTCTTTCCCTCATTCTCTTTCTCCCATCCCCTTTTCTCTCCCTATTTATTTTTCTTTCTTCCTCTCTTCATTCATTCTTTTTTCTGTTCTTTCCCCCTCCTTTTCTTTTCTTCTTTTCTTCTTCATCTTCTTCATTTTTGATTAACAAGCTACTGGTGAGATATATGAAAAGAAATAAGATGGGAGAAAATGCCCTTGGATTTTCTACACTTAGAATATTACTAAGAGCTGTGGAAAATAGTACAACATATTAAAATCTGAAATGAGAGTGATATTTGGAAAATATATCATCTAAATTTTATAACCAAGTGAATATTCTAGCTAGTTCAGAATGAACTCATAATTTTTTAAATGTTGATCTTTTTTTGGAGAGTCTCCTTATATAATAACATATGAATAAAATAGAATGATGTATAGTAAAAAAAATCATAAATCAGTATACTTATAGGAAATTGTTTAGAAAACAATCTCAAGTAGAACAACCAAAATACATTTATATTTATGTACAATATAAATGTAACTAGACTTTCAGAATGTTGAGGTTATTGCACTTTGTAACCCCTGTATTTAGTGCAAGGACTGACACGTACAGCTGTTCAATCAATATTTGCTTAAGAAATCTATAGATATATCGAAACACACAATACACACATGCACATAAACACACACATAATTTTAAGGAGTTGAAAATAAAATGCTGAAAAATTAAAAGCTACTGTATCTCAAAGTTATTGGTCCATAAAAATTTTTTCTTCATCTCTTTTTCATTTATAATATTGAATCAATAATATTGCCATATTTTGAGCACTTATTCCTGAATATTATTTTCATAAAATTAACTGCTAATATGACTTTATTTTTGCTTTCTTTCACTTTCCTAGAAACGAAGTAACAACCTATTTAGTTAAGAGTTTATAATAAAAATATTTTATTCTAGAATATATGAATGAAGTATGCCAATATTTAAAATTTATACAATGTATGTGTCAAAGGGTAGGGGTGTTTATAAGTCAGCATAATATACTGAAAATAACATGTGAGGGGTTTCAGGATGTTATTTTACTTTTCAGACTTGCTATTTTAAATTTGTGTGATAAGGGCAAACTATTTACCTCTGAGTTATACCATCTACTTCCTACAACTGATAAAAAGAATATTTGGAGATGATAGATGTGTTTCTGATTTAAAGTATGCCTTTAAAGTGTTTATAAATGTGAAATGTAAGAGTTCATTTAAAAATAAAAATAAAAGATTCCCATACTCAGAAGAAGCTGAAAGGACCTTAATCTCATAAAAGTTATTTTACTTTCTTGTGGTCAAGTTATGCTTTACTTAATAACATGGGCACCTACATTCTTATTTGAGATCATTTATGCCATGTGAGCTTAAACACAAAAGGTTTGAAATGGACTGGCAGTTGTTCTGAATATTGGCTGCGCACTAGAATCATCCATGGAGCTCTCTAACAGCGAATGCTTGGGTCCTTGCCTGATACCAATTAAATCAGTGATTTAAAAAGCTGTAGATGATTCTGCTGTGTATCCAAAGTTCAGACTCCGTAAACTAGAAAGTCTACAGATCTGAACTCATTTTAGCTTGCTTTAGAATCTCACTTATGAGAATCTGGATTGATTGATAGAGTGTATTCATTAACTTATGCATTAAATGTATGTCTCTAACCCTGCCTGGCAGGCACAATTCTAGGTATTGGGAATGCTTAAATATATGATGCCTACCCCAAGAATGTTTGCATTAAATCAGAGAAGGTGGGGACCTAAATGAGTAATTATGATGTAATATTGTATATCTTATGCTAGGGATTTTAAGCCAAGTTCAGTGGTGGCACAAAGAAATGATGGGTAGCCCTTCAGGAGGGTCAGGTGTTGTTTCAATGGAGCTAATTTTTTTTTTTTTTTTTTTTTTTTTGTCTTTTTGTTGTTGTTGTTGCTATTTCTTGGGCCGCTCCCACGGCATATGGAGGTTCCCAGGCTAGGGGTTGAATCGGAGCTGTAGCCACCGGCCTACGCCGGAGCCACAGCAACGCGGGATCCGAGCCGCGTCTGCAACCTACACCACAGCTCACGGCAACGCCGGATCGTTAACCCACTGAGCAAGGACAGGGACCGAACCCGCGACCTCATGGTTCCTAGTCGGATTCGTTAACCACTGCGCCACGACGGGAACTCCTAATGGAGCTAATTTTGAAGCATTAGTATGCACTTATTAGGAAACAAGGAGAATTAAAAAAGGAGCCTTTCAAAAAGATTTTTTTTACAAAGTCATGATAAAAACACATACAGTCCTAGGGAATGGCAAGCCAGTTGAGAAGAGATTTAAAAAGAAGATAGAGCCAAACAAGGAGGAGACCCAGGTACTGTGCTTCAGAATTTGAACTCTATCCTATGTGTATTTTAGAAATGAGAGTATAAAGCATTTTTAAAAAAATGAGATTAGTAAGACCTTCTTTCTGAAGGTCCTAACGATATCGGTTCCGAAATAAAATTTAGAAAGCCCAATGGTTCATGGTTCCTTGGATTACAGGTTTCAATACAATTATAGAAAGCTTTTTAAGCCGAATGATGACTGTATCTAAAATACACACCAAATTATTATATGCTAATAATAGCTAATATTGCTTGATAACTATGAGCAAAGCACTGCTCTAAAGACTTAGCAGTAGTCATCTCCTTCAACATGAGCAATGACCTTGTGAAGTAGTTACCACTGCCCTCTGACTATTTACAAATAAGGAGACTAAGGCAGGGAAAGGGGGCATAATTGGTCCACACACACCTGGTAAGCCACAATCAAGAGTCAAATTCATGAAGACTGGCTTCAGCTGTTGTGCTCTTACTCATGTGGTATACAATGTCTCATCTGTAATAACTACGACTAATGGTATTTCAAATGCTTACCATGTACCAAGCTCTGTGCTTTACAAGTATGACTTACTTAGCCTTCACTGTTAACTTATCGAACCAGTGTTTCCCCCATTTTACAGATAAGGAGGTTAAGCAACAGAATTGAATGCCTTTTTACTTCAACTGTAACACATGGGCTTTTGGTCCACCAGTCAGTGTTCTTGAGAGTTCCACGTGGTTAGCACAATTTAACTTTTCTGCTAAATCTTGAACACATGTAAAAACCAAGTACTTACTGAAAAAAGAAGGTATCGGTTAATCCATTTTCAAGTTTTGGGCATGGCACTGATTCCTACATATCTTCAAATTACCTACTTTAGCTCACTTAGTTACTTCTAAGAAAATGAAACATTGAAAAACAACAGAAATTTCCTAAATCACTACAGTGAATGCAAGAGAGAGCATTAGAGTTCAGGTGATTGAGATAAGATTCCTTATAATTAGATGTGTTAGGAATAGTTGAAACAGCTGTAGGTATACCAGTGAGACTGTAATTGTCTCTTATGTATAAGTGCAAAGTTTCCAGGGATTCCGTTAAGCACTGATTCCAAGGCCCTGTTTTGAAGCATAAAATTCTCTGTATAACCTTATTTGGTCATTTAAATGCAAATCAGGATGCTGCTGCCATTATATTTCATCTATCTTTGATTGTAGATGGAAAAAAAAAATCACTGCCTTTGCCAAAAGTATCAATGGAGAATACCACAAGATTTTGCCCTGTAATTTAAACGCACTAACAAAGAGACGAACTCTACTAGACCAGAAGGTGTTTTCAAATTTCTGAGTATCTAACACTAAGAGTAGACCTCAAGTCTCGAGCTCTATGTCTAGTGCCTTGTCTATGCTAATGTATAGGATGTAAATAAGTGGAAATGAAAATAAACTAATCCTCATTCCCATCTTGTCATCACCAAATGTCATGCACTTACCACATTTCAGGGACTCTGCAAGTGCTACACATCCATTATTGGTTATCTTGGCAGCAGGCCCACATATAGATACTATTATTTATGCTTTAGAGACAGAAAATAAGCAAATTCTAGCCAATATGAAAACAAAATTGAGAGGAATTTTCCATTGCTATTTATGATCCTAATAATCCAACACTATTATCAGAATTCTTGCTTCCACATAGTATTGTCCTGGAACAATTCTTTCGATTGTGAGGGAATGTGAGAAAACAAGAACTGTGATTCACCTAAGGTCTAGATAACAAACTGACTGTAGTATATATAACCAAGAGAATTAGGCAATTTTTAAATAATACTTTCCATTTCTTTCCATTTCCAAACATGGAAATGAGGTTTTGCGATTCAATAGCTCGTCCAAGTCCCCTAGTCAAGTAAGAGCCAGAACTAGTTTTCAAATGCCAATCTGTTAGGCTTGAAATCCATTAGGTAAGTCTAGGAACCACACATGGAAATAAAAAATAAATGCAAGAGACAGGTGAGTGTGCCGAAGTTGGCAAAAGTGCTGTCACTTAGTAGTCTCACAGACCTCATACATTCATGTGATTATGCTAGCAGGAAAATGAAGGGCAGCATGTAACACGTATATATCTCTATTTTCATAAACACTTTTGTAAACATTCAAATGTATGTATTTAGTGGCTTCTAGGTGCCAGAATTATCTTCTGAGTGTGTGGAATATATCAGTCAGGCAAACAAAGATTCCTTCCTTGGGGAGTTTACATTCTAATGGAAGGGAGGGGAAGAGACAAACAATAACCATAACAAATAAATACATTATATAGCACATGGGTATCAAGCACACTGTGATTGTGAGCGAGAATAGTCTACAGTATTAGTATTTAATACTGAAGTCTTCATTAGGGAGGTAAGATTTTAGCAAAGATTTGAAGGAGAGGAATTGGCCCAATGATTACTTGAGAAGCAGCGTTCCATGCGGTAGGAAGAGCTAATGCAAAGACCATTACATTGGAGCATGTGAGGTGTGTTTTAAGAAATAACGGTGGAGTCCTGGTGGCTGGAATAGAATGAAAAAGAGGAAAAGTACTAGGAAATGGGTTTAGAAAGGTGATGAAGTGGGGACAGATACTGTAGAGTAATGGTAAAGATTTGGGCTTTGAGTGAAATGGAAAGTTACTGGAGGATTTTGAATTGAACGAACTTCTTAAATTAAACGGACTCTGGCTGCTGTCTTGAATATTAGGCTGTGGTGGAAGAGTGAAGCTGAAGGACCAGTTTGAAAGCTACTGCTGTAACCAGCTAAAAGATGATGGCGGCTTGATTCCACCCCGTTATCTGTGAAGGTGGTTAGAAGTGGTTAAGATTCTGGATATATTTTGAAGGTACAGCCAAAAGGATTTCATGACATATTGTGAGAGAAAGGACTCAATGGGAGATTCCAAGTTTTAAACTTAAGTATAAATAACTTTTTCATTTTTTTAACTATTCTACATAAGAATTACAATATTTTGATCACTAATAGCTCATCCTAAGGCAAAAGTCACATCCTTAAGCAATTCACCATCAGAATTTACTTTGGGGACTTAAAACATTGTTTTGATGCTCCTTTTAATTTTAATTCTTACCTAATTCAGCACTTTACAGTTATGAGATAAAGTTATATTGTTAAATGCCACCAAGTAATTTAAGATTATATAATACTGTTTTCCTTCTCATCTGAAAATATCACCTTTGTTCAACAGGGGGAATGTCCTTTGGATTTTTAGCTTTTAGAGCATAGGAACTGGATATGTCTTGATAAACTATATAATACATTTATGGAGTGCTTTATCATTTCTGGCATGCTTTGAAATATCTTATCGCGTCTCATCCTCTCCACAACCCTCAGAGACAGAAGGGCAGGAAATATGTGTAGGAAATGGAAAGAGTTTAAGTGGCTGAGTAACACCGTGAGAACCCCTTCTTACATAGGCTCTGCCTACTCACTTGAGTGCTCTGAGCTAGTTCTTAATGATGAAAACCGATGGGAAACACTGTGGTCCACGTTCATTCAAAGCTAAGTGCCCTCCCCCCTCCCCAAGGATCCAGTCTATGACTTTGCATGGCCTATGCCCCAGCCAATGGACTAACATTTTATACATCAGACTTAATCACATGGCCAGAATCATCTAGTCATTAATGCCCCTTAATTTTCCTCACTATTTTTGTATTTTCTCATCTATACCACCTTTCTCATCTTTCTTATGCAAGAGGATCAACCAGAGCTTTGCTGGCCTCTCTACAAAGTCATAAAGCTTGCTTTGTGGATTGCAATGGAAGAATCTCAAAAATGAACAATGCCACCGTCAGAGTACACATGAAAACGGGGAGAAGAAAGATGCCACTGTCAAGATCAACAAGGTGTGATAGATCCGTATCTCTTTCTTGTTGAATATTGAAGCTATCAAAGAACAACTTGCCTTGCTTTCAAGGGTCTTGTGGGAAATCTACATTAGCAACGTATACATTATAAACGACCTCCTGACTTCAGTGTCTTCATCTTTTAACCTTTCACCCAATTGCTGCAAGCACGTGGCTCGGGAAACTCTGGTGGTAATAAACATCATATTGCTGCAAGGCCTTTCCTTTCTTTGCATTAAGCCATACGATTAATTTATACCATTTTTTTTTTTGAGGAAGTAGAATGGAAGTCTGCTTTTGAATTCAAAGATAACCTCAGCATTTTTTTTTTTTTTTTAAACAATCTCGGTCAGTTTCAGGGGTAGTAGTGAGAAGGGGAGCAAATCCATTTAAGGAAGTAAAAGATATTTAATTGCTGCGGGGGGGAAGAAATTTTAATGGATGTAGAAAGACTCATTTGTAAGAGGTGCAGACAAATGCAAAATGGCATTATTAATAAGTAATGCCATTAGAGAGACCGTTCTTTCTAACCACTCACACCTCTGAATCATCTTGGGGTTCCCTGACTTCCCGGTACCTTCTCCCCTCCAGCAGAGACGCTCCTTCTCCCAATCATTGTCAGGGGTTTAAGTGCCACCGTCAGAAAGAAGCTGATTATCTACCTGCTCCCCCAGCTTCTCTCAGAGTGACACGCCACCCACGCCTCCCTGCATAGCTCTTCTCCTTCCGCGGCTCCCAGAGGCTTCCCAAGGAGCTGCAGAGGGAGCCCGAGGCTACCCTCGCCCGAACCCCATGACTACTAGGCTTCAAGACCCTTGTCAACCACTGAGTGCGCGCCCCGATCGTTCTCCCGCCCCCGCCGCGCGCTGCAGGAGCAGGAGCCCGCCCGGCGCTGCGCTGCCAGCTGCGTCTGCCCGAGCGCGGCACGTGCTCCCGGCGCTGGCGCAAGAGCGCGGGCGCCGCCGCCGCCGCCGCCGCCGCGGGCCCGGGAGCCGCTCTGCCTGCTGCCTCCGTTGCCTCCGTCGCCACCACTAGCGCTCTAGCTGCAACCCAGGCCGCTCCGAGAGCGCGGGGAGCCCGCGAGGAGCGAGTGGCTGGGGGCGCCAGGTTCCGGGCGCGCACCTGGTAAGCACCGCGCGTTTTTCTTTCTTTTGGCTCTAGGGTCGCCGCGGAGGTAGGAGACCTCCGGGGCCCCTCCCCCAGCGCAGGGATGGAGAGCAGTCCGGCAAGGGGCGGGAGCTTGGGCTCAGGGACCTAGGAGGGCAGGTGGTGGGCAGGTGGAGAACTGGTGGAGCCAGGGACGCTGTGAGGTCCTGCAAGTTTAGAAAAGTCACCCTACAAGGACGTGTGGTGTGTGAATCAGACATGACTCTTTCGTCGGGAGCCCAGGCTACCGGGGCGTCGCTCCAAGGCGAGGTTTATGAAAATCTTTTTGCTTGTATTTACATAAGTGAGGAATTTAAGTGGGCTCGTTTCCATAGAAAACGAACTAAAAAAATCAGAGGAGAAAAAAAAATCAACATCTGAGCCAAAGGGAACGTTTGGACATCTCTCTCTTTCTCGCATACCGATACATATGCACGAAAGGGTGCATTTACCAAAGGAGGGGAGGGGGCTTCTCCATCTTTGAAGCCATTAGGTGTCGGTTCGGGGCTAATAAGAGCATTTGCTGGTGCTTCACCCTGAAAAGAGACAGCAAAAGAAGGACCTGGTTGGGTGTAAATGCCAGTGTTCCATTTCCAAAATGACACTTCCATGACTACACTACTGGGAAGGAGAGGTTTTCTAGAACAGGGGCCATTTTAAGGGGGAACACCTGCAACTCTGGCCCTATTAAGCTCAAGTTTATGTACTCCCAGCGGGGTTAGGAAGACATCCTTACTCTAGGTTCCTTTATGGGACTTTGGCAAAAGGTGGGGTCAGAAAGAGGGATACAGAGGGAGCCGGGGTGGAGAAAGGAGCGGAATGTGACCGAATGGGCTGTGTGGGATGGTAGAAGGAGCAGGAGCTTGAAAGTCGGGTTTGGCATCACTGTTTTCATTTAGTATCACCCTGGGTAGTCCCTGGGCTAGCCTCTAGGAAAATATGTGACCTTGAACAAGTCTCTTAACCTCTGTGTACTGGGTTTCTCAGTCTGCAAAATGTAGAGGCTTTTCTGTGTTTTGGGACATTAAGGTCCCACTCAATGTCTGTCTATGATTGTATGGGTTTGAGGATCTGCATACAAGGGAGGAAGAGCACCTCGAAAATCCAGATAAAGGAAGCTTTGGAGCATTCTCCCTCAAAGTAGCAAAGGCATTTGCAAGCTCCTAGCTGTGCTGTTGGTGTAATGCATGCCAAGAGGTCTGTAGAAATGGGTGAGAAGGACACTCAAGCACCTAGCCTGTAGCCAAGAGAACCTGGAGTTCTGAGTGCTGTTTGGAGAGGTTCCGATCCACAGAGCCTGAAGTCACATGCTTTTTAAAAGGTAGCAATTAAAGAAGGGGGTTTGGTGGCAAGCCGTGATGCTCTTTGAATGAGGGTTTGGGAAGTCATCTGGAATTGATTCTAGCAGAAGGAAAATGAATGGCATCCCTTAGAGGTTGGGTTCTCAGGATAACTATTGTTGAAGAGTGAGATTTGAGAATACCGTAATCTGAACAGAAGGGTTGGGAGAGGGCAAGAAACATTCTAACCAACACAAGGGTCCCTAGACTCCTAGAAGGCTACTGGCATCTGCTCAGTGTCCTTGACACCTCTGCCACTTGTCTGAAGAGGGAACAGGTGCACATTCCCCCCTCCCACCCCCCAACAAGGTCCTCCTTAGAATTTAAGGATCTGAGCCCTAGGCATGGAGATGAGAAAGCATCCGTGGGAAAACCCAAGCCTTGGGGATGTTTCCCAGTCCCCCCACATGTGAACATCTGGCTGTGGAGCTGCTTTACCCATCCGGATTCCACCCGAAGTCTGTGTTCCTAAAGGAACTCACTGTGCCACTTGGTGGCACCAAAAAGTTGCGCTGAGAACTCTGTTCTCTATAAATACAAACTACCACCCCTCCCTCCTCCGCGCTCTCCCCTTCTCCCCTTCCCCCCTTTCTCAGTAACAGGGAGATTGCTGCACGCGCCGCCGCCCTCAGCTCTGCTGTTCTGCGCAGACTGAGCGCAGAAGATGAGCTTAAGATCATCTTGTGGGGGAGCCCGGGACTGGAGAGGCCAGCTCTGCCCCGCTGATCCGAGGGGCCCAACTTTATGGGGGGCTAGCTAGACCGCACTTCACCGCCCGCTGTGCGGCCAACAGGGGGGTAAGCTTGCTAAGTGTCTGTGTGCCCAAGTGTTCCCGGGAGGGGAAGGATGTGGCAGCTATCAGCTTGTTGGGTAGCTCACTGTCTGGTTTGGAGGAGGGGGACGAGGGTGGAGCGGGGGTGGCCAGAGCCTCGAGGCTGAAGTCTGCTCCATTTGTGGATGGCTTCAGTTAAACCTGTTGGGGAGAAGGGCAAGAGCAATGGGATAAAGAAGGGAATGGCTGCAAGGACTGAGAAGGGGATTCTGCATGCCTTCGGATACGAGTTCCCGCTCATTAAGGCCAGGTGCGGGCGTTTAGATTGCAGACTGGCCTCCCGCGAACCACCCGAGGGCTCCGAATTCAGAGGAGCGAAGGTGGAGAGGAAGAGGAAGGAGAACCGCTTCCCGGGAGATCGGTTAGTTGCGGCGACCGGGGCGCCTGCTGCTGGAAGAGGGGGGACAGCGGGTGGTGCTGAAAGCACAGTGCTTTCACTCAGGCTAGCGTACCTCTTTCTGAACCCCAGTCTGCGCCCTCCCGCTCTTTCCTCTCCCGTGTAAGTAGCTTTCCCTTCGGGCACAAAGCCTGCTCATTACCCCGGAGCAGCAGCATGAGCAGCATGTTGGGGAGGGAGCCCAGGGTACAGCGACTTGGGGAAAGAACGGGGGGGCAGGTCCACCAGCTAGCCCGTGACCAGAGCCTACGCTGCACTTGGGACCTCGCAGAGAAAATGAAGCGTCTGCCTGGAACTCGGGAACTGGTGCTGGATTTCCAGGTGCCCCCATGTCCCTCCAGAGCAGGTGCTGTGGGGAAGGGAGATTGAGGAGAGGTTAACAGGTGCTGGTGCTTAGTTAGACATTATTTTCGTGCTGTCTCAGCTCAATCGAAAGCTGGAGTAGCCAGCAGATAGATTCTCCCACACTTTACTTTCTGCTAAGAACCTGACACAGGCCAGTGGGAAGGCAGTGCCTTTCTTCCACCTTCTCCTTGCCTACATAGTGTTTCATTGTTCTAAGTCCCTTGAGACTGAGTTAGAGCTAATCTGTATCCTTAATGCTAACCACTGGCCTTTTGAGGCAGCCAGGGGAGCATTGCCTTGTGCTATGCAGTCCCTTTCCCTCCCACTCCTCATGCCCCATGGGGCTGGGCTGAGTTTCCCGTAGAATCCTCTTGGTTATACAGTATTCTAGACATTCTCTTGAGTTTTGGAGATTCAGGTATGCAACCTCTTATTAGGTGTATTTTGTGCCCCTCATTCCCCTCATGGAGCCCAGAACATTTCCTCCTATAATTTCTATCTTATATCCATGCAGTGACACATTTAAGAATCTGTTGTGACTATTTTTGTCCTTTACCGATGTCTATTTCTGTTTGAAAGGATCTTTGGTTGGGACTTAAAAATACTGCTTCCTGAACTCATCAGGTTAATGCACATCTCACAAAGTCTCAAGCCTTCTCCTGCAGAAACCTTTTCAGCACTCTGGACAGATCCTACAAGGTTTTGGAGGTTTTTTTGTTTGGTTTTGAAGAATGTGGATAGAATATAGTCCTTCCTGCATGTAGTACTTTCTCCATAACTGCGTAACTAATTCTTCAAGGGAAAAGCTTTCCCTGGTAATTTAGACTCTGCTTGACAAAAATATATCATTTAGGTATTTTCATTGCACCCCCTAGATCTCTGCTATCCCATGGTCATATTTTGGCTATTGGCTATGCTAAAAAGGAAACCAAATTCTTTAATGTTTATTTGTTAAAGGGCATAATGGAGTTATTTGAGGGAGAGGGGAGGTATTTGAATATCCAAATACCTGCCTAAATCTTTACTTTCTTAGGTATACACAAGGCTCCACCATTACATCATAGTACCCATGATGAATATGATGACAAATGCCAAGGCGAAAACTGAAAAATTCACTCATAAGTAGTATGTTCAGCCAGTACAAAATATACAGACTTTGGGAGTATTTGAGCAACTACATAATATTCTCAGTTTTTATTATGTTGACATTGGTATTTTCCCTACTTCAATAATTTATCTCACTATACATGTTTACTTTGATGACTAAAGGATTTTACTCATTCTAATTTTTGTACATTCCTAGAAAACACGTTGGGGATGTTCAGTGAAGTCATATTACATTATCTTTTATGGACTCGCCAGAGCATTTTATATAGAAAAGCTAAATTACATGTCAGTGGAAGGTAGGTGAAATTATAGGTAGAAAAAATGAGATAAAGTTAATCATGAAAGATACTGGAGTACCATTCTCTCCCAGGCTTTCTGTCCTCATGAGATGAAGAGACACACCCAACTATTCCTCCTTATCCTTTTTGCTGTTATTTTAGTAGGTACGGTTTAAACTAACTTGATAAATTAATGAAGACCACCTTTTGAAATATATTGATATATGCTAAAGCTGATCCGTTTGGGATATGGATAAATGGAAGGTGTATTACTACAAAGCAGGAACATTGCACAGTTGAGAAATGTGCTATTTTAATATTCAGAGCAATGTTAATCCTCATCCTGAGGCATTATTTAGTCATCATTTTTGTCACTTGGAGTTTGGAGACTAGGAGAGTATAGGAGCATAGAGAAATATATTTTAGTTTATGATGTGCTTATATAACCCAAGAAAAGTGAATTTAAATTTTGATTTTGTATTTTCAACTAGTTGTAACTGAGAACACATTTTCTTGACATTCCTTCATCTCAGTCGGTTAAATGTAGTTCTAAAAAACATTATGCCATAGGCTTTCTTTCATTTCCTTTAAATTCTCAAATAAGAGGAAAACTATCTAGATTCTGCCAGTTCTAATCCCATTTGAATTGTATGTGCCTTTAGTCAGAAGGGGAACCCAAGCCAAAGTCTTGGTGCAGGCTCATCTCTGCTTTAATAACTGTCATTTATTGAACATATCAGGCACCACGCCAAGCACTAGATGTGTTATTTAATCCTCATAACACTCATACAAGGCAATGATTTTTCTGTTGTTAAAATTGAGGGTTTTTTCCTTCCACTGTCATGTAACAGGGAAATGGAAAAAATTATATGCATATATAATTTTATACTCTTATACACATACATCTGATTTGTTTGGGACTCAGATTTATCCTGCTTCCATTTTATTAGCTAACTTTGATCTATGGTGTGTCTACACACCGAGGACTTGTTGCATTGTGGTTTCCAGTGAGTTGTGCTACGGTTGGGAATATAGAGCCTTGCACAGGATTGCCGGAGTTTGAATCCCAGCTCTGTGGCTTATTAGCTATGTGACCTTGGGAAAGTTACTTAACATTGCTCTGCCTCTCTTCCTCATTTTAAAAATGAGGAACAGGTTGTAACACAATTAGCCTCATTGAGGGATTATGGTGAATTAATTACACAAATATAAGTAAAGTGCCAGACCCAGAGTGAACTGTACAGAATTGGTCGTTATGGCTATTAATCACATCCAGGCCTTTGAACATCAGACGTTTCCTAGGTTTCCTGTGTTACTGAATTTAATCTTCTCAACAACCCTATGGGTGATGCATAGTTGCTGTTTCAAATAAATTCTCTTGTTTTAGTCAAACTACTCAAGAAATTTAAAGGAAAGAGTTAGATGCAAGAAAATGCTTTTTATCTAGATGTGATTCTGTTGGTTTTGTAAAGCTATGAGGCCTGAGAATAATTCCCTAATCATTAGTTGTCACAATAACTCTAGGTATAGGCCACTGACTTTAAACTTTTGAGCATAAATGTTCTGAGGAATATTAAAAGTTCATGATGACACTAATTGGCACTGTAATAATAATGCTTCCCATTTACATTCATAATATTTTGCAGAAGAATAATTGAAAAATATTTAAAAAATCCATTTGTTTTAATACAAAGTATTATGTAATACAAGTGATGTAGTAAGTAAAATAAGATTTTGAAAAACCATTGGATAAATTACTATATAAAATCATTGTTCTTTATCTTTAAAAAATTTTGATGAACTTTGTATTTCATGTAGCGTTTGAAATGGCAAAGTGTATTATAGGATACTCTTCTCACATTCATTTTTTGTAATTTGTGAATACTCAGAACTATGCTTATTTAATGCAAACAGCATTTTTGACTCTCACAGTTTAAGCTGTATTTCTCAAGTTGAAATTGCAAGCTTCAAGACAAGATAACGAAGATAATGCAGCCAGAGACAAGTTTCAATGTAAAGAAAAGGAATAAGGCAGGTCCATTCCAAACTACTCTCCTCAGAATTATTAGGACATTTCAGAAAAAGGCTTTGTGGGACTGACATATCCAGATGGCTCTTAGTTGTCCTCTTTTTTGATGATTTAGACCTTGCCAGGATGAGTTGCATGTAAATCAGCAGTTTTCAGTTGGGAATGACTTTGACCTGCAGGGAACATTTGACTGTGTCTGGAGACATTTTTATTCATCTCAACTGGGGGAGGTGTGTGCTCTTGGCATCTGCAGACCAGGGATGTTGCTAAATATCCTCCAATGCACAGGACCAGAACCCCCCAAAACAAAAAGTTGTATAGCCACAATGTCAACAGGTCTAAAGTTGGAAACTCTGATCTATATGATTCCAGGAAACAGTTATCTATATTTATTTGATTGGTTTGAATGGCTTCTGGATGTAGCTGATTGACGTTACACAAGAATTTAGTGGAAAGGAGAGTCTCCAGAATGTTTTGCAATCAGTGCATAAGGTTTAACTAACCAAGCCATTTGATTTGGTCAGATGGGAAAACAATATCATCTGATTATGTTGAGTGTGGGCTTTGATGCCAGAGAGAATTGGATTTGTGTCATGACTCTGCCATTTATTATATGTATGAGACTTCTGGCAAGATTCTTCACCTCTAAACCTCAATTTCTAGAGATATTTATGTAGGTAGTAATCATATCCACCCCACAGAGTCATTGCGAGACGTACATTAAATTATGCTTATATATTATTTAGCACAAAGTAGGCACTCAATAAATATTAGCTATTAATAAGTAACTAGAGATCGAGTTAGAAATGCAAAACCACATTTTCAAGCACCTGATGATAGGTGATATAATATGCACGATAATGCCTTACAGTCTTTAGAGGTGTGCCATAAATAACAAGAAAGCAGCTGAAGGCTGCAGAATGGGAAGAAGTTTAGAATCCCTATTTGATAATTAAATTGAGACTAGTTAACAGTGGCTTACATCATTTTTATTGCTTTGCTATTGAAGGCTGTTTTGGGTCTTCATGGACTACTAAACCAGTTGTTTAATGGTTTACAATGATTTAGTGAGCTTTATTCTACTGCCAGCGCCTTTTAATTAATGCCTAAAATTACAGATTTCACTTGTGTACAGTGTTATTTTATGGCCCCTTTTTTGCTTTAAGGGGATTTCAATTAAAATATGGCATTTTTGCTCTTGTTGTTCTGGGCTAAAGAGAGGGGCTGTTGGACTTTCTTGTTTACAAGGTCACAGATGTGTGCTTGAGATAGCTATGACAATGGAGCTTTCCTCAGACTATAAAGCTTTCAGTATCATTATACCTTGGAGTGTCTCTTATCTATGGGATGCACTTGTTTTCAGGAAAATATATCAAAGTATCCATAGCATTTGCAATAAATATTGACACCCCTGTTTGTGATGAGGCTATTGCTTAAGCAGAAGGAATCATTTTAGTGTCGATGTCCTGAGCTGTGTGATTTGCTTGTGTGGGGATTAAGTTATATAAGAGACATCTGTGCCAGAAAGATGGTCAGCATTTGAGAAGATTGTTGAAAATAAAAGACTATGTGAGCTGTGAATCTGATTACCATGTAAGTTCCCATTTATGGCACATTCAACCCACCATATTTCCTCTTCATATTCATTTAGGGTACATTGTGAGACCATATGATTACCTGAGGCAAAGTACTTTTGTGCATATTAAATATATGTATGTTGTCTTGTATAATGGGGCAGTAATTAATTTTATTATTTTATGAACCCAGGATATAGAATATAAAATATTGAATAAAGCAGCCTAGTGCTTCTGACAACAAGACCCTGGATCAAAATATCATAAAAGTACTATTTATGTAAACTTGTTATCATTTACTACTTTTAACTGAATTAAAGTACCCCATATTTTTAGACCATTGATCTGTAGCATTTTGAAAGCTTTTTAAAATTGTTGTATTAGTTAATTCCTTCTAATTATAGCAAGAATATATATATATATGATATATATATTAACATATATATGAATTCATATATATATACGAATATATATATATATATATATATATATATATATCTACCAACCTATAACCCATACCACATCAGAGTTATAACCTAAAGCACATAATTTATTTTCTTGGAGACTTTATTTATTGATATATGAAAAGAGGATAATCAGACTTATTAGCAGTAATTGTGTTTGAGGTTGAAATGGGATTAATAAAGGGAAAGGCTCTGTACACTGAAAATAAAATAATACGGTTTTACTATTCCCCCTACTTTTTTTTTTTCCCTGCCAGGCCCTCGTAAATGAATAAATGAACCTCCTGGTGAGATAGCTAAGGAGAAATAACTATCTGAACTTGCTATTATGAACCTGTGTAGAAGCAGGAGGGAGCAGGTCCTCATGGAAAAAAGCATTGTGTAGTACCTGGAATCCATAAGCTTAAGGAGAAAGGACTGAAAGTGAAGTTAACGCAAATTTTTACAATCTAAATTGATAGATTGTGAAATGTGGAAACATTTATGTCAGCAATGATACTGTCCTATAGAAATACTTTTGAAATAAGTCAAGCACAACATTGTTTATGATAATAGGGGAACACTATTAATAATCTAAATATCCAAACATGGGAGTAATTAAATAAATTTTGGTGCATTCATATAATTGAATATTCTGCAACTATTCAAAAGAAATAATTGTGGCCCTGCTACTCACTTGCTTTGGAATCTTAGCCAAACCATTGTACCTCTCAGAGTCCCAGATCCTTCACATGTAAAATAGTCATAAAATGATCTTATAGTTTTAAAAATAGTTAAGTGATATTTCAAGTGAAATGTTATCATAGTGCCTAGAACATAATAGCTCTGTGTATATTTTAATCATTATCTCCCTCATCAAAATGAACTAATATCAAAAGGTATTTATGATACATTATATAGAAAAGAATAAAAATATATTGCAATATAGATTTCATACTAACATTCCATTTAAATTTTTTTAAAATCTATGTATAAAAGATTATATGCTTAGAAAATTATAGAAGAGAAGACAATAATTTGCAAAATATGATTAAATCTGGATTTTGAGTTGATATTTTGCAGAATTTTGGCCCTAGGCTTGCTAAAGACCATTTATTCTTCATGCATCTCAGTTAAACTGAATCATCTACAGGATTTTTTCTAGTTCTATGATGCTCTTTTCCTTAATATATTGAAGAACCATTGGGAACACTAAAGGTTTCTTCTTCCTACTTTGTCAGTCCCTGCTTCTCTTTTTGATGTCCTCTGTTGCCTGGATCCACTGGACAAAGGGAGTTTCATTATCCATTTTTCAATTTTCCACAGTGGGGCAGGGGGCACTGTTTCTAAAACTCAATTGAGTAGCTGATCAGAAAGCCAAGTGGAGGCAATTCCTTTTATTGACCTGTTCATTCAGCAGGATTTATTGAATATCTGTTTTTGTGCAGGGATTATACCAGGTGTTGTGAATGGCAAACATTTAATCTTTAAAGGGTTTGAAGTCTGTTGGAAGACAAAATGTATCCATAAATAGCTGTAACACTAGCTGAATAATAAGGATATTAAAAAGTATGGACAGAAATGTTACTTGAATTCAGAAAATAGAGCAAATTCTGCAAAATGAGATACCTGGGAAGATTTTATAAAGGGACTATTTAAAATATGAGTTCATTCAATTTTCATTAAAACTCTTTGAGGTAGGTACGATTTTCATTCCAGTTAGGCTCAGAGAAGCTCACAGCCAACAAATAGCAGTGCCAGGATTCAAACCCAGGTCTACTTGACTCCAAGCTCATGCTCTTAAAAATTCTGCCTTCAGGCCATGAAAGAAGAACACATCAGGGGATAGAAGCAGTGTGAATAGAACTGTTGGGGCAAAGGGGAACATGCCCAGAGGAGGCACACATTTGACTTGACTAGCAGACTCCCAGGACGGGCAGGTTGAGGAGACATAAGACCGCAAGAGAGACTGGGGCAGACCTTTAGAAAGTAGGTCCTTCAGTACCACACTTAAAAATTTTTTTTCACAAATAATACAAAGTTTTGATAGTAGAAATTTAGAAAATAATGCAAATAAAGGCACAGAAGAGATTAAAAAGTATACATATTCCTACCACCCCAAGAACATACCAGTAATGTCATGTGCATGTTTCCAGTTTTTGTGTGTGCAAACATACACACTCATCGTCTTTCGTGTGAAAACACAACCCTGTTTATTTATTTATTTTTGCTTACTATAACGTGAGGACTTCACATTTCAACACCCCCTCTCCACCCTGCCACATTCACACTTTACAAGATTAAGTTTCTGTTCAAGAATTTTTTCAGGAATTCCATTGTGGCTTAGTGGTAATGAACCCAACTAGTACCCATGAGGATACGGGTTCGATCCCTGGCCTTGATCGGTGGGTTAAGGATCTCATGTTGCCGTGAGCTGTGGTGAAGGTCACAGATGCAGCTGGGATCTGGCATTGCTGTGGCTGTGGTGTAGGCCAGCAACTGCAGCTCCGAATCAACCCCTAGCCTGGGAACCTCCATATGCTGTGGGTGTGGCCCTAAAAATAAAAAAAAACCCAAACAAACAATTTTTCAGTCTTTTTACTGGTTTCCCCTTGTCTCAGGGAGTCAGCATTTAAACACTGGAATTTCCTGGGGCTCAATCCCAGAGCTAGTTTCCTTTCTGTTTCCACTTCCTAGATGATTTCATCCAGTTTCCTGGTTTACGAAAAAGAAATACTGATGCCTCCTCCATTTATATCTCTTATGTAAGACCTCACTCCAGAAATTCAGCCTCTTGCATCCAGGTGCTTATTAAATATTTCTTCTTGAATTTCCAACAAGTTTTAAAAAATTGATATATCAAAATTGGACTTCGGTTATCCCCCTTCAGATCGGTTCCTGCACAGTTTTCTCCACCTCGCTCAACATGATACCATCTTGTGTTTGCTCAGACTGAAAATCTTAGCATCCTCATTGATTCTTTTCTTTCCTTCACATCCCAAGTCAGATCTGACAGTAAGCCCTTTCACTCTGTCTTCAAGATTTAGTCAAAATCCTACCAGTTTTCGCCACCTCTGCTACCATCTCCCTAGTCCACTCCTCTGTCATCTCTCCCATCTGAATTATTGCAGGGAGTTTCCTCATTGCCTTTGTCTTTATTCTTGTTGAAAAGTTGGTCCTTCCCTATTGAAAACTTCCAGAAAATCACTCTCACATAATGTTAAAGCCAAAGTCTTTTCAAGTCCAAAAAGATTTAGATCATCTGACTAGCTCTCAAACCTCACTTCTTCCTCTCACCCCATTTTTACTTCACTGCAGTCACACTGGACTCTTTGCTGTTTCTCAACACACTAAGCATAAATATGCCTCAGGGACTTAGCATTTACTTTTTTTTTTTTTTTTTTTGGCTTTTTGCCATTTCTTGGGCCACTCCCATGGCATATGGAGGTTCCCAGGCTAGGGGGTCTAGTTGGAGCTGTAGCCGCCAGCCTACGCCAGAGCCACTGCCACATGGGATCCAAGCTGTGTCTGCAACCTACACCCCAGCTCACGGCAACGCCAGATCCTTAACCCACTGAGCAAGGCCACGGACCGAACCTGCAACCTCATGAATTCGTTAACCACTGCGCCATGATGGGAACTCCTTTTTTTTAAAAAAAAAAAAAAAAAAAAAAAAAAAAAAAAAAAAAAACCTGGAGCATTCATGACTCAGTCTTTTACTTATTCTAGGTATTTACCCAAATTTTACTTTTACAGTTTTTACTTCTTTGGCTATCTTATTAACCATTTTTCTACATCTCTGACTTTCTATCTCCCTTCCCTGCTTTATTGTTTCTCTTTAATGTTTTTATGACTGTGTAGCACATAGTATTTTGCTTCCTTATGTTGTTGATGGTCTGACAAACCAGGTTGGATCACAGGCTCCACGAGGGCATGAATGTGTCTGCTGTGTCTATAATTGAACCCTTAGGGACCAGAAGAGTGCTTAGTACAGAACTGTCACGTAATAAACACTTATTGGACAAATGAGTGATGCTGCTAGAGCTAGGATATACCCTGCCGGTCTGTTTGGCATTTATGCTCTATTAACTTCTTATATTGGGGGAGTACAGGGGATGACTTGTTGTTTAACCTTATAATAAGCTGAGTTGCAGCATGATTCTGTCAAATTTCTAAGTCATACATTATTTCAAAATATTCTTTCCAGGTATCTGAGCTTCTTAGCTAGTGTCAATAAAACATAGCCATTGTGTGCGTTCAAGTCAGATTATGAAGAAGTCGTCATTTTTAATCCGGCAGGTCATAATCTAGCAGGGGATGACAAGGCAGTAAAAAAATGCATTTGTGCTAGATAATCATGCATATTTATACCTTCTTTGTGCTGGGCAGCCCCTCCCACTTTCCAGGGACTTTGGAAATACCTCTCTTGAAGGAAGGGGCAGTAAGCTGACAAGGGATGAGGAAGAGCATGTTAGGGAGTCAGTAGGCATAGGCCTGGGTTCTAGTTCTATCACTCTCTAAGTTTTTAACTTATCAAAACACATTATGTCACTAGGAGGAATAGAGTAATAAAATAATACCTACATCTTAAGGTCGTTAGAGATTATTGGCGCACATAATACCGCATGTAGAGAGACGTGCACGCAGACGCCCAATGCACATTGAATATAATATCTTCTGGGGGAATGAAGGGCATGAAAGCCTTGCATATGTATGTAAATAGAAAGTACCCAGGACATTCTGTTTGCTTTCTCTGTTATCACATGTTCTTACTTCCTCTCCTTTTTGAGCTGCCTCTGTTTCCTTAGCTGGCTTTTCCACACTCACCTCTCTGTGGAGCTTACTTTTCAGCTCTGCCTTTTCTGTATATTTGCTCTCTAGATGATGGCATTCATTCCAAAAAGTTTATCTCTCGGTGACCCTCACTTTTCATCTCTAACCCAAAATGCTATCCTCAGTCCAGCCGTGCATGTCTGCCTTCCTCTTTGACAGCTATACCTGGATGCTTCCAGAGCATCTCAAATTTAACATGTTCAAAAGAGAATCAGTTAAGTTTTCCTCTGCCTCCATTTCTTTTCCAGTCAATCTTCTCTCTTTTAATGGTACCAAAATACAGCTGTAGTTTGTTTGTTTGTTTATTTATTTGTTTATTTATTTTTTGTCTTTTTTGCTATTTCTTGGGCCGCTCCCGCAGCATATGGAGGTTCCCAGGCTAGGGGTCTAATCGGAGCTGTGGCCGCCAGCCTACGCCAGAGCCACAGCAACGCAGGACCCGAGCCGCGTCTGCAACCTACACCACAGCTCCCGGCAACGCCAGATCGTTAACCCACTGAGCAAGGGCAGGGACCGAACCCGCAACCTCATGGTTCCTAGTCGGATTCGTTAACCACTGCGCCACGACGGGAACTCCTTATTTTTTTTTTTTGAACTCAAAACCCATGAGTAGACCCTGATTGATCCCTGCCTTACCCACCTGTAGTCCATCAGCAATCCTGTTGATTATACGTGCAAAATATATTCGATTGTCTCCACTTTTTGTCTTATCCACTGTCACCAATAATAGCCAAGCCACTATCATCTCTTACCTAGAGTCTTATAAGAGTCTTCTTATCAGATTTCCCAAGTCCATTATCCAGTCCAATGAGCAGCTAGGACAATCTTTTCTAAGGTCGAATTGTGCCAGTCATTTGTTTATACCTCCTCAATGGTTTAAGCTACAAATTCTTTTTAAGAGCCTTCGAGATCCTATCTGGTTTGGCCCTTTCTTATCTTTCCAGCCTCATCTTAAACCACAATCACACCCATTCTTTATGCTCTAGCCACACTTTTCACATGAATAACTTCATTCTTCATTTTATTGTTCTTTGCATTCATCAGGTTCCAGCTCAAGTCACCTTTTCTAGTACTGGTCTTTAAGCCCCGTGAGTATAGGGAGCATGTATACCCCATTCTCTCTTGAATGTTTGATTCACAGAAGAGAGTCATGGCATAAGCAGGCCGTAAATATATGTTCAATGAGATAATGAATAAATGTCTGGTGAACAGTGGGTGCTCAGTGAAAGATGCTGGTAATTATTAATGGACTTCTGTACTGCTTTGTTATATTAGTCGCTCTCCTACTCTGTAGTTAATATATAGTTGTTAAATGAGGTAAATACTGTATTCAGTCTATTATAGGAAGAATATATATATATTCTTCATATATATAATATATATTCTCAATACATGTTGCAAGAAACAAATAAATTGCATGAGATTGATATTTTAGTTTCATAAGTTTGATGAGCCACTTCTAGTCTCCCACATCACTTTGATGGTCTTATGTAATAAAAATGAGTCCTGTTTTGTTACTGATTTACTCACCAATGGTGTGGATCTAGTGAAAATTTGTGGCACCTTTTACTTCATATTTTTCTTTTTGTTTGCAGTAGAATTCACATGATCATGAGATTAAGCATTGGTCCCCAGGTCTTTGGTCTAAGCAAAGTGAAGGGAAAGCTTGAGAATATTCAGATAATTTCCCAATGAGAAAATAAATATCAATTTTTATTCCCTTCCTCCATCTACGATGCCAACTTCCATACCAAAACTGTTTTTCCCCTAAACATTGCTAAACATCTAGTTATTCTGAAACATCTAGCTATTTGATGAGGTTTTTAAAATTTTTGCTGTTTGGCTCTATACAGAGGGAGACTTTCTCTGTTTCTGAAGGAAACAGTGAAAATGAGGGTGAAAGTGATTAGAAGTGGGATTTAGATAATATGCATTTTGTGTCTGAACTAGCGTTTTTGCAGATCTGATGAGATTTGAAAACCATTAGTATTCTTGAAGAAGCATCATAATTGCATAAATTCCTGAAGAAACATCATCTGTCTTTGAAAGGTGGTGCTTAGGGAGTTAGTCACTTTAAAACAATTTGAGATCCTTGGCTGGCAGAGCTGATGACTTACAAAATAAGTCTCTTAAACAATCCTTTAAATAACCCAAATCACCTGTTTGTCAGTTCTCTTTTATAAATCATGCTGGACTTTACCGTAGGTAACTTGGGACAGAATTTTCTTCTTTCCGGGAGTTTAAACTGAAATAGATGACTGTGTTCATAGCTCTTCTAAGTTTCTGCTTGGAAGTATAGTTCCAAATATGCACCCTTCCAGCCTTTTAAGTCTTCATGATGTAGAAATTTTTCCTGGGTCAGGGATAGAGAACTGATTGCTGTGAATTGTTTTTTTTTTTTTAAATAACTTTTTAAAAAATTTTCCCTCTGTACAGCAAGGGGCTCAAGTTATCCTTACATGTATACATTACAATTACGTTTTTTTTCCCCACCCTTTGTTCTGTTGCAACATGAGTATCTAGACAAAGTTCTCAATGCTACTCTGATTGCTGTGAATTATATTACAAGACTCTGTAATTACTTTGAAGACTCCAGAGAACCCATTGGGTTGCCAGGGAGTTTTCTGTCTTCCCCACCTAGCCACAGAATGTCCTTAGAAATTGAATAACAGAAAAAAATCATGCCTTGAATATACAAAACCCTTTTCAGTATACAAAACATTTGCATAATGGATATCTCATATTGATTTCCATAAGGGAAACCCAGCACATATTATCCCCATTTTTCAGATGACAAAATTCTGGTACTGAGAGGTCACACAATTTACTAATAGTTCTCAAGAGCAGAGCTGGGAATTTGAATCTGAATATCCTTTTCTGCAAAAACTGATACCCTTTCTTACTATGCCTATGTACTGGGGGGCATTTTACTTCCAACCTCTTTCTTCTGTCCTACAGTTCGTTTATAGAAATACTCATTTGTCTTTATGAAAACTAGGCACATTATGTATTTATTGGGAAGATTATTCAATTTGCTTTACTGTGCACTTAAGGAGAGGATATGAAGGCTTTTTAAAAAAGTAACTCAATTTTTTAAATTGCATGATCGATACATTCCCAATGGTGGACGTTTGGAAAGAAACAAAAAGCATTTCTAAAACAAACAAAAACAACCATCATTATTGGAGATCACCAATGTTTAGTATTTTGGGGGTTTTTTGAAGATTTTTGTTCATGGCATACTTCCTTTAGGATGCTTTTCCTCATCTTCATGTTATAGTTCAGCCTGACACACATAAGATTTGACTTTATGTACTCCAGATAAACAAATGAAAAAAAAATTAACCTAAGCAAAGCAGGATCAAGAAGCTGTATCAGGAGTTCCTGTTGTGGCTCAGCAGGTTATGAAACCCGACTAGTAGCCATGAGCATGTGGGTTAAGGATCCATTGTTGCTGTGAGCTGTGGTCTAGGCCACAGATGCAGCCTGGATCTGGCATTACTGCGGCTGTGGTGTAGGCTGGCAGCTGCAGCTCTGATTCGACCCCTAGCCTGGGAACTTGCATATGCTGTGGGTGTGGCCCTGAAAAAGAAAAATAAAAAAAAAAAAAGAAGCTATATCAGCTGCTTTTATCAGGCCACAAAGGAGACAAAGAAGAGTCTGGAAGATTTTGGATTTTTTTTTCAAATTATCCACATTATAAAGACCTCTCTTTCTCCACTACCATAGATTGTCAGAGGTTCCCAAACTAGTTGCAGTTACATTATTAAACACCTATTCTGCTTTCTTCCCCCAGGTTTTGAAGTTCATGACCACATGGATGTATCTAAGAACTGAAGGATACCTGGGGACATGGTGGTCCTTTAGAGAGCACATCTAAATTGCTGGCTGAGTGTCCAGTTTGCCACTCAACATAGGACATTGTGCGGTTCTGTCTGTCGGGAGGCTCCTGCTAAATTTCCCCCACCATGCTGTCTTTATTAGCTTGAACTCCTTTCCTAAAATGGTCCTTCTGTTGATCCTGTCAGTCCTGCTTTTGAAAGAAGATGTCCGTGGGAGTGCACAGTCCAGCGAGAGGAGGGTGGTGGCCCACATGCCGGGTGACATCATCATTGGGGCTCTCTTTTCCGTCCACCACCAGCCCACGGTGGATAAAGTCCACGAGCGGAAGTGCGGGGCGGTTCGCGAGCAGTATGGCATTCAGAGGGTGGAGGCCATGCTGCACACCCTGGAAAGGATCAACTCAGACCCCACGCTCCTGCCCAACATCACGCTGGGCTGTGAGATAAGGGATTCCTGCTGGCATTCGGCCGTGGCCCTGGAGCAGAGCATTGAATTTATAAGGGACTCGCTCATTTCTTCAGAAGAGGAGGAAGGTTTGGTGCGCTGTGTGGACGGCTCTTCCTCTTCCTTCCGCTCCAAGAAGCCCATAGTTGGGGTCATTGGGCCCGGCTCCAGTTCCGTGGCCATTCAGGTCCAGAACTTGCTCCAGCTTTTCAACATACCTCAAATTGCATACTCGGCAACAAGCATGGATCTGAGCGACAAAACTCTGTTCAAGTACTTCATGAGGGTTGTGCCCTCAGATGCACAGCAAGCCCGGGCCATGGTGGACATCGTGAAGAGGTACAACTGGACCTACGTGTCAGCTGTGCACACGGAAGGTGAGGTTTCTTTAATTTTGTCCTATGCACCTGTTAGCGTCCCAGTTAAACTTTCAGGTTTTGGTGGGCTAAAATAGGCCTCCTTATTAGGGATCTTGTGAGCTGCTCAGTTACACCAGTTATGTAAGAAAGTACTGGATGACAGCTGTCTAGAGCAACATAGATCTAAGCTAACATGAGTGATGATGTGGCCATCATTTGGCAAAAGTGGAAATGTTTGGGATATGTATTGAATTATTTGTATATCTGCTATAATGATGCTAGAGAGCTTTGAGTTTTGTAGATTTTCATTGAACTCACATTTTTAACATTTTAAGGTTGCTCTGCGTGCCTGTTTTTTTGTTTTTTTTTGTTTGTTTGTTTTTTGTTTTTTTTTATAGTTAAAGGGAGATATGCATAAATACACACCAGGACTGAGGGCAGCCAGTTCTGGCCTGGATATGCTGTAGTAGAAAATTCCCAAACAGTTTAGTCTTACAACTATTTTTCAATAGCATGTATAGTTAAATCTGAAATGCAGATCTGTGTGAATTAGTTCTATCCTTGTATAGGACATACTCAGGAAGCATAAGTTTTAATAATTCAACATTGGTTTGCTTTGAAATGTATGCTTCCTTATGCGCAAAACATAGGAAGGAAAATATGGCTTGAGGTTTTACAGCAGATAGTAATAATATTAGCCCTTATTATTACTGATGGTGCTTTTAAAATACTTTTGTGTACATTATTTGTTAGTTTTCAACCAAGACTGTTGAGCGTAGGTTTGGTTTGACCTACAGAGGTCAAGGTCCCCACACTGTGAGGCTTACTTATTATGCAACACTCTTTCTAGGATAACATATTGCATATACTAAACTCTATAGCATACCAAAGAAAGTACACAATACTTTGTGTAGCTCATTAATCATTGTTAGGACTAGTTGAGATTTTAAAATTCTACAACAACACTGTTCGAAACCATCAAATCTTGGGGGTTGAATTATTAGGAAATTAATGAAGTGACCAGAATCAGACTGCTTCAGAAATTGGGTGCCAATCACCAATTAGACACAGCATACTTTTCATTATCCAGGGGCATAATATGAATTTCACTGCATAGTCACTCTTAATAATTTTCACAGCTGCACAAACATAAAATTTGCTTCTAAACTGGACTGAGACTCCTTTGTCTCTGGAAATTTTCATGCATAAATTTATAGTTTACTTGGGTGTTGATACAGAAAGATTTGAGCAATGGCTGGGTGAACTGGGAGACCTTTGATATTTTTTTTTCTAATGCTGAGCTCTTTCTTAGAAAACCACTGTTTCACGTGATTCTCACAACAAGCAGTGATATAGCTAATCCAAATATTTTATGCCCATTTTAAAAGACAAATGTTGTAAGAGTTTAAATAGTTCATCCGATAAATACCTGAGGGCAATTTCAGAGGCAGGAGCAGGGCTCCTAACTTCCTAACTTCTGCTAACTTCTAGTTGACTGACTTATTATAATTTAGTGGAACCCAATAGAATCACACCCAGAGGATACATTGTTGTAATACATATTATTAAGCCCAAATATAGAAGAGGCCCTCTGATGTCCTTATGTTTTACACAGCACTACCCTCAGTGGACATGCAGTCTGGCACAGGAGGTGAATAGATGCACTGATGCTTACATAATGCAAAATTCAAGATGACACAGAGTTACAAATATGTTTCTAAAGTATGGCAGTTCACCAAAAAATTAAAAATAGAATTATCATTTAAAAAAAAGTAAATCGAAGCAGAAAAAAAGTCACATCCTGCTCTGTGGTGACAGAGGCCACGGTGGAAATCTTAAAGAAGGAAATGAACGTGACAGTGGAATTTTAACAGGAATAATACTGATAACGGGTGAAAATTAAGGAGGCATGGATTTCTGGTAAAGGGCATGAGGAAATTTGAGAAGGTGAGAAAGTAAAAAAATATGTTAGCAAAAGGCCAAGGATGAAGCTGTGTTTTGGTTTGCCTCAAATCAATCATAAATTTCATTAAGGACTTCCCTCTAGCTTCCGAAGAGTAGGTCCCAGTCCCATTGTAGGAGATGCTAATCCAAGATTGTGTTCAAAGAGAAACTCATCATCATGAATTTTGAGTCTTGCTAATTTCAGCCGTTTTTTTTTCCTTACCTAAATGTACACCAGTAGTGAGTGATATAATAAGATAAATTATAATGCATCTGTACAATGTATTTTCACACAGCTATTAAAAGGAATGGAGCACTCGATATATAGTGAGATCATAATGCTCTCCAAGATCATTTTAAGTGAAAAAAAGGCAAAGCACAGTTCTGTGTATATGGTACGTTATTTGCATATAATGGAGTTGGTGAAAACCATTTGATTGGATATTCATGGAATTGTTCTCGGAGAGAAGCAAAACTGATAATAGTTGCTCCTTCTGGGAAGCAATTCTAAGGAGTTAGGGAATAGGGTGGTATGGAAGAGACTGTTGTGTAATTTTTACATGCAGACGTTGGAAGTTGTGTATTATAAGCATAGGCTACCTATTGCAGCATAACAATTAAAATAGTCTATTTGTGGACCAAAAAATAAGTCGGAAAATTTGATTGCTAAATTCAGGCAAATTTAATTATTCTTCCAAAAAAATAGACCAATAGAAATTTTGTTGCCATATTTTGTCAAAATATTTGGAATATACCGCCAGGATTCAGGGAGAACAAACTGAATATGGACATTAAGGACTAGAATAAATACTCTTATTGTTTTATGTGGTTTGGTCAAGAGATATTTATATTGCTTGGATCCTAAGCAAGTATGTGGCTAATGAAGTTATGTGGTATTATGTCTTATAGGAGCAGTGTGGTAGGAGGTTTTACAAGGTAAAATTTACCTCTAGGATGACAAAAATGCTTGAGTGTAGCAAGATACAGCTCTGTTGGGTACTGTGGAAGTCTCCATGGTAATTGATATGTGGCTTTCTGTCGCCTAGCCCTTCAGGAAGCCCCTGCAGAATTTTCCGTGAAATGACAAAGCCAGTTCTTACGCGAGCTTCCTTCTCTTGGCTGGATTGGGGCAATTCGCTCTAGTCCTCCATCACCCAATCCCGGTATCTCAAACTTACTCCTTTATCTGTTTAGTTATCTTCTTTTGCTCAGTTGAGATTCCTCTTTCTTGAAATGTATGGGAATTTCCAGATGCTTTCACCCAAAGCATTGAGGTCTATGAAAAGATGTTTCCTTATTTTCAAAAAATGCCTTTCTCCTCCCCTGTTGCCCATTTATGTTATACTTAAACGTGGAAGTATTTTGTCACTCAGGCCTCTGGGCAGCTGTCACAAGGGGTTCCTTCACGAAGGTGTATAGTATCACAGAATTTCAGAGGAGAACACAGGGGGACCTGGGTTTCAGCTTCAAGGTTAATCTCCTATACTTGTTTTCTTCATTTATGTTTTTGGTAGGCTACAGGACTATATATTTATGGTGGCTTGTTCTACAGAAATATTGCCCAAGATTTCAAGACAAAGAGATTAAATGTATGAAAACAAAGAAAAAAAAATATATTTTAAAGGCAGACCATATTAGCTCTTCAACTGTATGGAGGAAAGGAACATGCAATGACTGAGGAGAAAAAATTGTACTCCTTTTAAAGGAGTCAGTCCAGTTGCCACACAATCTGCTCTAAGAAAACGTTGAGGTCCTTTGCTCTTAATCTTTGGAAACCTTGGTGCTGGTGCCTATGATGGTACAGTCAGTGGTGCTTGCCTGTTTAGGGATGTGGCAGATCAATACCTTTGGCTCTGATGACTTCTATTTTTGACCCGTTTGGTTTGTAACTTGATAATTCCCTTCCACTCTCAGGGAGTACCAGCTTTGTGACTGCTGTGGTCAATAGAATTTGGTGGAAATGAGGACTTTCTTCCTAGTCTGTCTGTCTTGGAACCCTGAAATCGCCATGTGAATGATGAGCATTGCTGGGTTTTTCAGATAAGGCTGTCTACAATCACTTGACCTCAGCGGTGTGAGAGCACCCAATGAAGGGCCACCATTGCCTTCTTAACCCTCGGTCAATTTCATTCACATAATAGAGCCCAACTGAAATAGAAACATTACCCACCTAACTGTAAATTCATGTGCAATAATAAACACCTTCAAGATAGAGTCCAGTACAAGCATTTTCATACCAATGACTTTAAACTTGACCCCCCTCCCAAATAGGATACTACTACAGTGTTTAAACTTCAAAATCAAAACAAAACACATGCATTAATATTCTTGGAATAAATGCCATGGGCAAGAAAGAACATTTTTAAATGCTTCCCCTATGCTTCTTGTTCAAAGCTAGAAATTCAATTATGCCTTTAAAGTTGGAATGCTTTAAATAGTCGGGCACTTGCATGTATTCCATTATTACATGCTTCTACCTGATATAGCTCAGTTTCCTTGAGAAAAGTAATTAACAATTGGCTTTTATGCACGAACCATATATATTGTACTTTATGGATGACTTACAGGATGTTCATACTTCACAATTTTTGCTGACTTTAGTTGAAACTTCACTGTACATCCCCAGGGCTTGTCAGAGTGCCTAGCACATAATAGGTACCCAAAGATGGTTTGGTGAATAGATGTATTTGTGCTAAAATAGTACCTGGTGGAGTTCCCACTGTTGAGCAGTGGAAACAAATCCAGCTGGTACCCATGAGGATGCGGGTTCTATCCCTGGCCTCGCTAAGTGGATCGGGGATTCCTTGTGCGGTGAGCTGTGGTGTAGGTCACAGACGCAGCTGCAGCTTGGATCTGGTGTTGCTGTGGCTGTGCCAGCAGCTGTAGCTCTGATTTGACCCCTAGGCTGGGAACCTCCATATGCTATAGGTGTGGCCCTAAAAAGCAGAAAAAAAAATAGTACCCGTCTTACTATTAATAAATATATAGCATGTGGATAAATAGCAGGCACTTGTAATTTTTCACAGTTTTGCTTCTTGATAAAAATGAAGTGCCAGAATGCCTCCCTTGATTAATTGTAAAATGCTATTCACACCCCACTCCTTTTGTTGTTTGCACTCATTCTTGAATTTGTTTTTTCCACCTAATGATAAAGGAATGCTAATTTGTTCTAGCCACAAAAACATCTCCGTGATGCTCTGAGGGAAAGAAATGTACCAGTAAGTTGTATTGGAAATGTGACATCACCAAAACATTATCTTCAGGCTAACTTTCAAATTATGCTATGGTTTTTCCATCAACTATTTAAAAATGTGATAGCAATCAAGCTTTGATTGAAAGACCTTCAGTGTGATTCATAGTCTGTGTGTTTAGTATGCCTTGTAAAAAGTGGGAACACACTCTTCCTATCCTACCTTTTCTACTAATTGTGATTGCATCAAGACCATAATTTAGTTTGGGAAGACGAGACGTGTCATACATTACTGAGTACTTTTTAAAGGGGGTTTTCATTTTGTTTCTCTAGGGATTGAATAGTGTTGAGAGTTGAGATGAGTGTTGAGATGGTCATGATGATAAATGCGACATAAAAACTGCTCTTAGCTTTATAGAATATTAGCACTGGAAGGGTCATAGGCGAGCATTTAATAACCTCTTCGTCTTATATTAAAAAAAAAAGAGAGAGAAACAATGAGGACAAGTAATTTGACCTTACTTGTACATAAGCGTTAACAGAGTTTTGTCTTGGGTCCAGAATTTTGTTTCCATGTCATTGTTGAGGATCGTTACTCTCCATTGTGCCCTGGTATTAACTCTCCGTTCATTGCTTTATTTCTTTTCCCTTCATCTCCCTGATGCCAATCTGCTGAAAGTTTTAATGCCTATTTTTAAATGGTAGCAGGGACACAAATGAATTAGTTGATATAAAAATTAGCTTGGAGACATAGCCTGGTCTCTTTGCTCTGTTTTTTTTTTTTAACTTCTTAAATATTTTTATTTTATTTAACAGCATCAACTTTAAGATTATTATTATTTTTTTAATAGTTATTTTCCCAATACAATTTTTTTTCTACTGTATAACATGGTGACCCAGTTACACATACATGTATACATTCTTTTTTCTCACATTATCATGCTCCATCATAAGTTACTAGACATAGTTCCCAGTGCTACACAGTAGCATCTCATTGCTAATCCATTCCAAAGGCAATAGTTTGCATTTATTAACCCCAAGCTCCCCAACCACCCCACTCCCTCCCCCTCCCCCTTGGCAACCACAAGTCTATTCTGCAAGTCTGTGATTTTCTTTACTGTGGAAAGGTTCATTTGTGCCAGATATTAGATTCCAGATATAAGTGATATCATATGATATTTGTCTTTCTCTTTCTGACTTACTTCACGCAGTATGACCTGTACGTCAAATGAAGTGCTTCTTTGCCTAGGTCATTGCAGGTTTGCAGAAACCTTGAGTATCTTTCCTTTGCTTCACAAAAATTCTGAAAACAGTCCCCCCAAATCTTATAAATATGAATTGATTGGATAATTATGTTGGTTACTGTGGATCACAATACATAAAAATCAGATGCAGAGACTTCTGGGTAGCATTCTTCATTAAATTATATCATGGATCCATAATCTGGGAGACACAGTGGTAACGCTCATAGTAAAAAGCAGTTTTTCATAGTCATTCATCATTGTAGGAAACTTCATTGTTGGTAGTGAAAGAAATACAAGTAGCACCAGGAAGTTGTGTTCAGTGGGGGTGCTACTTCTTATCTTTCCTTCCAGATAGAGGAGCCTGTGGACTCTTAGCTGGCACCCTCTAACCTCGCTCATCTTAGCTGGCACCCTCTAACCTCGCTCATCTTAGCTGGTACCCTCTAACCTCTCTCAGAGATAAAAATGAGATCCATTGACATATCTAGCTGTGGCCAGGGCAGGATCTTCCCTATCTTCAGGATGGTGGTTGTTGTTATTATAAGTTCCTACTTAATCTCTGACTTACCTATAAAAGAGCCATGCCTGAGATTACATGCCCATTTCCACTTTCTCAGGCATTACTGCTGTCTCTTCACTACTGAAAATCCCAGAATTTCCCCATGAATACTCCACACCCAGGACACCTATGGTGAGGGAACTTTGTTTTCAGAGGATGTCACCATACTGCTCCCCCAACACACACAAATAATTGGCTGGGGTGATGTGCAAATGTGGGCACTGCAGTTCCGACTAATCAGGTGCTTCTTTCCATGTGCAGATAATCTCAGAGCAAGTATCCCTGTTGGGTATTTGGGTTGTACCCATTTTAAGGATGGGAACGGCATGAATTGTGTGTTTTTCCTTGGTCTTCCTTATTCCAGGAATCACAGAATGACGTTATTGTCCGAGGTTTAGAATTTCAGTATTCAGAGGTCTGTTCATTCTGTTTATTGAGCTGGTCTGGTGACTCAGTTCTTTGGTCATCATAACCTTATTATTATTTTCTAGGTTTATAATGTTTCATAATGAGTAACAGACATTGCTTTTGACTGAGGAAAGCTGTGGGGTAGGGGGACATGGTGTGAGGTCTTTATGGTGCTAAACAATTTCTGCACAGCAAACTCTACCCTATGTACCTGAAGCAAGCACATTAAAAAAAAAAAGGATAGAGAGCCAAAAAATTCTAGAGAGAGAATCTTTACCCTTCTTTTTCTCTCTTTCTCTCTCTTATTTACCATATTTTCTTCATCTCTTCTTTAGGTACTAGAAGTTTTTATATTTTATAGGCAGTTTGGTTATTCTGGTCAAGAATAATAACCTCGTTGCCCCACTAAATTGAAAGTGGATGTATGAAAGATGAGGATAATATTAATAATATCTCAGAAGTGGAAAAATTAAATGACAAGGACAAGTTTTACTAAAAGAAGTACCACTGATATCAGAGCTAGGAGTATTGCATAACTCTGATAAAGTCACTTCAACTCCTTCATTCATTTGTCGCATTAAAAGGATCTAGAAAGGATGATCCTGAATATTCCTTCCAAGTTTTGCCTTCTGTGACTTGCTCTTCTCATGCTTCCGCCAACCACATCTGGGCTAGACTAAATGTTGGGCATCGCATTTAAAATAAACTCAAAGGAGAGTGTCCAGAAGGCTCATGGGATTTGAAATCCTGTCTTCAGAAGATAAATTGAGCAGAGAGATTGTCAGGGACCTGACTCCTACTTTTAGGTATTTGGAAAATTCAGGTGGAAAGAAGCTGGACTCACTCACTATATGACTGGGAGCATTACAACGAGAGCTAATTTCTGAAATGCTGGTTCAATTTTAAAAAGGATATTTTTTGTTCATTAACGGAACCATTCAGTGAAAGAATTGCCTCTCTTAGGAGGTAGTGAGTCAGTTCTTAGGAACTCCTTTGCACAAGCCTGCAGTACATAACCACAGGGAGGGGCTTCAGAAGGATGAGCTTAAACCTCAGTTGCAAGAGGAGGGAGTTGGACTGTATGTCCTTTATGATAACGCCCATTCTGCGCAAATGTCAGTTAATTGAGATTCTATTATTCTGTGAGTTAAAACATGATCACATGTACTGTAACATTGTCATTACTTTCCTAGTTGATGCCTTTCTCCCATAACACAGTCTGATATAAGCTACCGTTTTTTAGGTTAGAGAACAGATATGGAAAGAGGACGTGATTTTTCACATAATATTGCAGCTCCTCAGTGGCAGACCAAGAATTTGGACCCAAGGCCAGCTCTCTTTAATTACACCCCTCCTTTTATACTGGGAGTAATTGAGGCCTCAAGGAAAAGTAGAATGCACATTTACTGATTTTCTCCCCTCCATAGGAAACCAGAAGACACTGTTCATTTCCCTACTTAGAAAATCTTTTGAGCATATTTCGTCTGTCTTTTTATCTGGCTTTGAAAGCAGTGCCTTTCCTTATTCCCATGGAAGGATTTAATGACAGTAAAAAGTAAATAAATTAAGGAGGAGGCATGTGGCAACAAGTTGACCTGATAGAAGACCTTTTAGTGAGTCTGATGATAAGTACAGACTGTACCTGGTTGTTTCTATTTGCATCTCCATTGCAGACGGCACAGCCACAATCCATCCTTCGGATGCCAATTATGAGAGGAAGCCGTATGGTGCGAATTTTTTAAGAGCAGGAAGACATATTGTGAAATGCTCTAGCCTTATGTATGAAAAACTTCTTTGGAATTCATCAGGACTAGGAGTTATGAAATCTCATTTTGGAACATTTGCAAATACTCCAGAAAGACTTCTCAATTTAACCAAATGTTGAATTGAGAAGACTTTTTTGGCAACAGATGTGATATGCTCATCTTAAGGGACTTTGAAACCAGAGATTGTGCCCCAGTGATGCATTTTAGGCATCAGTTTTCACACATACACAAAGGATTTTTACAAGGAGAGAATGGCTAGTTGGTGTTTTGCTTTGTTTTGTTTTTTTTTTCAAAAACTGCATCACGACCCATGAATTAATTGTAAAAACTGATTTAGCGGGCTGAGACCAGCAGTTAAGATAGAGTAGAATAAAATAGGATAGAGTAGAATAAAAATATCAGCATATTATATGACAGTAAGAGTAGGTATTTCTTGTAAATTTTTATTTTAGTTGCACAGGGCTGTATGTGTACTGTGGTTACCATTTACATTGTTTTTCTTACTATGTCTTATAGCTTAAAAGAAAAGCTTAAATAATAGTTCCCATTGTGCCTTAGCGGTAATGAACCTGACTAGTATCCATGAGGATGTGCTAGTTTGATTCCTGTTCTCGCTCAGTGGGTTACAGATCTGGTGTTGCCATGAACTGAGGTGTGGGTTGCAGATGCAGCTCAGATCCTGCATGGCTGTGGCTGTAGCTGGCAGCTGCAGCTCTGATTCAACCCCTACCCTGGGAACTTCTATCTCCTCTAGGTGTGGCCCTAAAAAGCAACAAACAAACAAGCAAACAAAAAACAGAGAAGAAAAAAGAAAAGCTTTCAAGCAACTTTACTTTTCTCCTTAGCATCATTAATAATTTCTTTTGCTAGAGAAATGCAATTCACATACACAGGTTTATTTCTTTGGTTATATAACTTCTTCTGTGACAGTGTCATTTGGTCTGTCTCTCCTGGATGGATGGGGTTTAAGTTTATCATCAGAAACAAGCAAGGATTCCAAGGCACCCATGGTGGGAAATGGTAGAGACTTAGAGCAAAATATAAGTAATTTACATATGGTTAATGATAAAGAGCATAAACAGCAATATGGGACAAGGTCCAAGACATGAGTCCAGGAATTAGAGGCAACGTCCCAGTCCTAGTTTTAATCAGAGAATAAAACAGGCTTGGGGATGTTTTATTCTTTGAACATCCCCAATACAGTATGGGAAGAAATAAGTGCCAGAATATATTAGTAATTTTGGTATTAAAAATTTGCATATAGCACATTAACACATCTGACCCCCTCTAACACAAATGTACACATAAACACATAAAATACAATATGATTCATTTGTGCTATTTATAAGGTGATTCCTTGGGTATATAAAACAAATCATGACACATACATCATGTGATGTATGTAAGGAGGCACAAGTTTAAACCTATAAAGTGACGGTCGTCTTTCAGTTTTCTCCGTGTTTCCAGTGTTTATATGTCTAATTTCATCTGATATATATCAAATCTAATTTTAAGGTCTCTTTAGAATGTGAAGATCAGGCCAAATACCATTAGTAAAATAAAGTGAGGTAAGATGTGAGGGGGCACCTTTAGCAGTAAAAGTTGTACCATGAGATGGGCAAGCTCCAGTGGAGTCATGACCTTAAATTAAATTCAGTGTGTTGCAAAGACATCTCAGGAATCTGTGGTTCTTGACCCTTTGGAAATATTCCAGTAGGAACGTCAGCAGGTTTGAATGAAAATCCTGGTTAATGTTCTTGCTAGCTGGAGGGACTTTGGACAAGTCACTTAATTTAGTTCCCTCCTCATCAAATTGAAATAAAATAATACTTGCCCCATAAGAGTGTTGTGAAAAGTAAATATAAAGCAGTTAATGTTAAGTTTGGCACCAAAACAACGTACTCACTGAGGACTTTCTGAATTAGGCTGCCAAGGACTTGCCTTGCCTTATCTTGGACGTGAATAAAAACCCATCAATAATGTTTTGGTTTGGCTTTGCTGAGATGGAAAATTAGCCAGGAAAGGGACCAGTAAATATAGGGAGTTTTATATTCTTCCTGATTTTCCTTTTGGAAGGTGTGTCTGGAGTTGCATAACATAGGGTACTTAGTGTGTTGGAACAATTATAACTAGATCCCACAACCTCTCCTCCAGTTGCTGAGGCACATTATGGTGTCGTAAAATGAGCAGGGTCTGGAAAGCCCCAGAGCTTTTAGACTGTTTAACACAGTTATCTTTGTGTGTGTGTGTGTGTGTGTGTGTGTGTGTGTGTGTGTGTAGGGGGTGTGGAAACAGGAGATGGAAGGAGGAAAGCTTATGCTGTACTTTAAGTGCTTCTGAATTGTTTTCACTTTTATAAAAAGCATGAATATATTTTGTAGCACAATGCTTATATAACGTCTTTGTAAATTTCAAATTGGACATGCTCAACACCTCTACTAGACAATACCTGCAATGTTGTTCAGGAAAGCTAAGTTATGGCATATCGAGGCATGTCATAGGCTTGAGCATAGAGATAAAAGGCTATCATTTGGACCTTAGGAAATAAAACAGACTGTATTTAACAGCCATGCTAGTTTGGAAAAGAACCTGATGCTCTCTTACACATCATTGTAGCTCAAATATAACAATGACAATGATAATAACTACTGTTTATCAAATATTTAATGTTATAAGAACTCACATTTTTATAATCTATGAAGTGATATCAGGGTATAAATTGTGGTGCTATTATTAGTATGTGATTAATACTGTCTGAAAGTTAGTCCTTCCTCAAAGCCGCAATGAAAAATAGAACATGGAGGAAAAAGAGTGTGTCCTTGTTCCTTTTCTCAAGGACTCTAAAAACAAGTATTTGTAGCCTTTGACAGTTTCTTCATAAACTTCCATTTCTTTGGTTATATAACTTCTTCTCAAATGTTACGTATCTTTTTTTTCCACTAGATTTGGGTTAGAATTTCAAGCCTCAGCTCTCCCTAATGAGTGTAGAGAGCCGTGTATTATTAAGGAAAGCTGCATTATTGCATTGCCATATGATGGCTTTTTATCCTTAAGAGAAGCTGAAGAAATATAAAAGACATCTTGAAGTGTTATGTCAGTTTAATTTCAATTTCATGGAATTTGAAAAAAAGTAAAGTAAAAATGAAGCCGATCATATGTTTTATTGAAGTTAATTGAGAAAAGAGAAAAACTATATCAAGACACTGAGAAAAATTAAAGATGGCTATATTATTTGTAATCAAACTTAATTTGATTATTTTCACTACTCGAGTTAGTACACTCATCTCTTTTACATAACCATAATTCTCATTTTTTGTTCAGAGGAAATAAAAATGTATAAACAATCATTAATTTTCCTCACATGTAATGTTAAAACTCTTAGTTTTATTAGAGAATACATGCTGAAGCATCAAAGTAACGAAATTAATTATATAAATTATATTAATATGCACTTGAGAACAGTAAACTGTCATATAATAAAATGAAAAAAATCCCCAAATATTGAGAGTTTGGAGGTAATTTGCTTTCTAAATTTCAAGAAGTTATAAAAATAATTAAAAACTGATAGCACCATTTTTTGATGAATTAAGAAAATATTACACAAAATATATTATAACTTTTGGACACAATGCAGTGTATTTCAGTGCAGCTATACAGTATATAAAAATGTACCTAGTAGCGTTTGAGGTCCATGTGATGCTACAACAAATGAATTAATTTATTTATTACTTTAAAATTATTGGGAATATGTTATGCGCTAGACACTATTGTACACACAATTAAAAAATAAAGTAAAATGGAAGCACTTGTCAGCACGTGACTTTTCTCAGATGCGTTCTAAGCCGTGGTCTCATCCTAATATAAAATTTACTTTCATAGAAAGGGTATAGTTATGTGTAAGCACGACTCATAATGTGACACCTGTGTGGCAAGGGATGTGTGTAATAAGCAGCTAGATTGGAAGAAAGACATCTTTATTAAGTTTAATTTAGAAAATGATGGAGCGCTTAAAGATTTTTTTTTTTTCCCTAAGAAAACAGTCCTCCCTTGTCAGTCCTTAGCAAATAATACCCCTGAAATATGTGAGCCTAGAAACAGGATATTTACATGACTAAGGTTGAATAGGGATGGATATCTCTGTGGAAGTAAAGAAAATAAGAAAGAAACAATGTACCATCATTTTAACACAATGTGATTTTATATCTGCCTTGTGTTCATTATTCTGGGACTGAAGGGAACCATGCGGAGCACCATGGTGACCTAGTTACCCAGTACCCCCGATCTAGTATGAAGTTAATAACTATTGTTCCATTCAACATAGGAGGTCAGACTTAGGTGCCATTAATGTATTTTTATATAAAAAGGTAAGATTTTTAATCTTTCTCAATAGTGGATATAGCGGACAACTTCAAACATTAAATTACCAAATACATTATCACTAGTAATTAAGACACTATCTGGCTTAAGAAAATTGAGATGATTTCTTTTTATGAATTTTAGACTTCTGTTAATTATCTATGTATGTGGGACCCTACGAAAACTTAAACATTTTTTCTCCCTTTTAATCATATTGCATTTTTCCTGCTACAAATTTAACATTTTTCACATGTGAAATTATTCACAGTCTCAAGCCTGTCTCTGATTTTGATGTTTCTTGACGTCTGCTTCTTGACATTCTCAAGCCTCTCTCTCTTCTCTGAGTCTCTTCTGAGTCTTAAACTCTCAAATATGTCTCAAGTTCTTTTGAGTAATCAGTAGAATTAATTAATGGTTGTACAGAATTGATTTCACCTACTTGAAAAACGCCTTCGTGGAATGAGGCTATGCTGTTTTGTGACTATAGCGAAGAGTGTTGTCAGGAACGTTCTCTCCCAGCTTCAAGGCCTGTTACATGCTTTTGTTTTATACCTTCATTCTGTCAGAAGATGGCAAATGATTGCGTTGGGTTAGAAGGTTTGGAGAGGCTGAGAAGAGTATTACACTTGTGCCATCAACAGAAAGAAAGAATATCATTTACAAACATGACAAAGAAAAATAAGCTCTCAAGCTTTTCATACACAGTACACTAAAGGAGCCACGAGTGGACTTTTCAGAGAGTGTCCACAGTTTCTGATGAAAGGCAGCTGAAATCACAGTCTAAACCATTCCTGAAGAAGAGCAGACACTCACACTGAAGTGACTGAACTTGAATATGGAAAACTTGACCTCTGATCCACGTGGCGCAGTAAAGAATTTGGTTTTGAGGTCAGTAGAGAGAGCATTAATCTTGGAATTATTCTGGAGACCGTTTTTGATTTCCCACTTTGGGATGACCTTGGGCAGTTCATTGAACCTTTCTGAATACGCGGCGCCTCATTCGCAAGATGACAGATGGCTATATCTGTACTCTCTGTGCTCATGTTTTGTTATGATGGTCAATTGAATAATCAGTTAATGCGCTTTGTAAATCTAAAGCTGCCTGATGTATTAATTAAATATTAAATGAGCAGTCGCTGTGTGCCAAGATCTGTCTGCTTGGACTACACTTTTCCAAATATTGAAAATCAGTTGCTTATCAACGACGTCATTAATGATCCCTTCACCGCAACAGTAACAATAACCATACCAATAAGTGTTTAAAAAAAATCTTGGTTGTTGGTATTTTGTGTTCTTTTTTTTCAATCTCTTCATTGTTAGAAGAGAGAAACTCAGGTTTTAGAAAGTTAAACCACAGATCTCCTGGTGCCAGGACACCGACTGGAAAGTAAGCAAAAAATTCAGAGAATTTTAATTTTCAGGACACTCAGTTTTACAAGCAATTATCTTTATAATTGAAATATTTATTTATGTACAGCTTTTATTGTCGAGGGAAAGGGCTTCGACTCTTCAGTTAAATAGACCAGAATTTGAACAAGTTACTAAGCCTCTGTAAATCTCAGCTTCATCAGTTGTTCAGTGATGGTTGATGGTGATGGGGATGATGCTGAGCAGTTGCAAGCCCTTCACCATGTGTCCTCGTGCTTATCTGAGTACTTGCACACACATGGATTCATTTAATATATACATTTTATGAGGCAGTACTATTATTATCATCTCGGTTTTTTAGACGAGCACACTGAGTCACAGAAAATGAGAATAATGGTAGATCGACACCAACTATTTGTACAAATTAGATGAGCATTTAAAAATACATAAAACAATTTACGGTGAGCAGTTCACAGTATGTAGTAAATAAGTAAAATTATATATATTATTAATATATATTTAATATTAATATTAATATTAACATATCTTATATATAATTATATATTTTATAATAATAAATATAATCTTTGGATACTAATTTGGTTATTATAATGAATTTTTGGCCTCGTCATGGGTTCAAATGTAACTTCTTGGGTTACATTTGCACTTCACATTATTCCCCTTCTATCATTGTGGTGTCTAAAAACAACTTAAGTGATATTAAGTAAGAATAAGGATGGCACAAATGATATATTTTGAAACATATGTATTATTCACAAATTTGAAAGTCATATATAGATGTTATGTTTTACTTTGGAAAAGAAAAAAATTAAAAATAATATTGCGACAGAAATAAAACATGTGATATATTATGTACCATTTTAATAACTAGTTATAACTAAATTTTAATTTTTGTAACTGTGTTCACATGTTAAAACTTAGCATTGTAAAGAGAATATTTTCCTGTATTTTCCATACCCATTATGAACATTATTAATCATATCCTATCTTTTTTCTACAACATTACAGACTTAGGAGCCTGTAGGCTGTTTTCATTTTTTTACAGTTCTAAAAAGCATGTAAATGAACATATTTTATAGGTTGTTTACCTCTGTATTTAAAAAAATTTCTTTGCTAAATTAACAACAACTATAAAAACCATAAATGAAAAAGAAGGTTAAATTCCTATATTAATTTGGAAAGGTAGGAACAATTTTAAGACTTAACATTTATAAGACTTTTAATATTTATATTTAAAACAAATTATGGTTTGCCAATAAATAATTTCTGGCATAGGGAAGTTCAGTGAATAGAAAATGTATATATCTAACTAATAGCTTACTTAGGAAGGAAAACATTCCATTTCTCCCTGCCCATGCATAACCCTATCAGAGCTGTTTTAAAATAAAATCTTTGGTACTGTGAAATCAATTTCAAAGATTTAAATATATAGAGTAAACATGTGCCAAGTATGAGGTAGTTATTGAACTTGTTAGACCTCATCTCTAGGGTAAGTCATCCTTTAATATTCCTTCCTAAATCCCACTTTTAACCATACATATACATTTTATTGCAACTCTTGCGATACTCATTTTTTTGGTAAAGAACAGTTATATTGAGGTATAACTGGTATATAAAACCCTGCAAATACTTCATATTTACTCTGATGCTCTCACACACATACATCTGTGAGACCATCTTTTAAATACGTCTACATTGAATGACCTTCTTCCTCCTGACTACGTTTTCTCCATCTTTGAAGCCATGTTTGCGCCAACTCCTCCATGGGCTACTTAATCAAACCCACATAGAGCATTCTTCTCTATTTTCTCCCCAAACTTTGCAGTGTTTGTCCACATTATTACAATATTTTACTTGTAGTTTGTGTTACTGTCATTATGAAATACAGTAAGGCAAAAAGGCACAGAATTTGGAGTCAGATCTTTCCAATCTAAGAGTCTCAATTTTATACTAACTGTGGAATATCACATAACCCATACTAAGGACTTTGTATATATGTTTTAAAAGAGTTATTCTTTAAATATAAGATTACTTGGGTTGGTGGTTGTTGTTGTAGCTAAAACTGAGTACTTTGTTCCAGGAGCTGTAGTTCTCTTTTGCTTATTCTTTAATGATGTTGTGAGTTAGGTATAATTATTATTACCATTTAACAGATGAAGAAATGGAAGCATAAAAAGGTGAAATAAAAGAACATATTTGTCAAAATGCTCCCTGAAATAGTCACTTAGTAGTTATTCATGGTCTTGTGATTATTGGTGCCTCACTTTTTTTTTCATTTTGCTTGAGATCTTCCCTAGTATGGATGCATGTTGAGACTTTGGTATTGTAGCAAAGCTTTATGGCCGCCAATGGAGACAGAGACAATGAATTGTATAAAAAAATTTATTCGGGCACTCTTACAAAGTGCAGCTATTCTGAAGACACTTCTGTTGAAAAAGTAACAGAATAGAATAATTAGAAATAAGCCCAAATATCCAAACTTTGCCATTTAGAAAATATATCAGGGTTAGCTGATTAAAATGAGTGAGAAGTCTCATACTTGCACCCATTGTGGTAGTATTACTTGGAAAAAGGTGACTTCTGCTTGCTGGATTTTGTGGTATATGTCATGCTCCCTGTGTAATTATTGGTGTCTCTTTTAGACTTTTTTTTTTTTCCTTTTTAGGGCTGCACCTACAGCATATGAAAGCTCCTAGGATAGGGGTTGAATGGAAGTTGTAGCTGCCAGCCTTCCCCACAGCCACAGCAATGCAGGATCCAAGCTGCATCTGCAACCTACACCACAGCTCAGGGCAATGCTAGGTCGTTTAACCCACTGAGCGAGGACAGGGATTGAACCCACGTCCTCATGGATCCTAGTCGGGTTCATTACCTCTGAGCCACGAGGGGGAACTCCCTGTTTAGAATTTTTAAAAAAGCCAGTTAAGAGTAATAAGCTATAGATGACAACTTAATGGGAGTAAAAATTGTCCTATTACATGATAAGATATATACACGGCTTCTGTTGATTCCTTTTCTATCGACTCTTTACCCCCCCTTTTGCCTTCCCTGGAATGCTATCCAGCTTACCACCTTACTGTTATTATTCAATATGGAAATTTTATAGCAAATTCTGTAGGGAATTTTAACTAAACAATGCAGAGGCTCCTTAAAACAAGGCATTTAAGGAAAAAGAAAATGTTTCTGCCTGCACCATCATTACCGTGTACCACCGCGGTGATGTCTACAAAATCTGATTAGGGATGCATCTGGAATAATAAAGTACACATTATTTTGATGATAAGAAAATTAAAAAAAACCCTCAAAGGACTAAATATTTAAATGTTAATTGGTGTACTTTTAACATCAGGGTGTTTGTGCTGGAAGACCAGAAAATTATAAATTTATTGAAATACTTACTTAATATGTATGTCTAGGGAAAAGCAGTTACCACTCAAATACCTCTGGCACAAAAACAGACACATAGGCAGTAGAACAGAATAGGGAGCCTAGAAATAAACCCACATATCTATGGTCAGCTAACCTATAACAAAGGGGGCAAGAATATACAGTGGAGAAAAGATAGTCTCTTCAGTAAATGGTGCTGGGAAAACTGGACAGCTATATGTAAAACAATTTTGTCATGCCATATACAAAAATAAATTCAGAATTAATTAAAGACCTAAATGTAAGATCTAAAACCGTAAAACTCCTAGAAGCAAACATAGGCAAAACACTCTTTAACATAAATCGTAGCAATATTTTTTTAGCTCTGTCTCCTACAACAGAAGAAATAAAAGCAAAAATAAATAATTAGGACCTAATTAAACTTAAAAGCTTTTGCACAGCAAAGGAAAACACTGAGAACAAAAAGACAATCTACTATATGAGAGAGAATATTTACAAATGATCTGACCAATAAGGGATTGATATTCAAAATATATCAACTGCTCATACAACTCAGTATTAAACAGACAGTCTGATTTTTCCAAAGAAGACATAACAGATGGCTAACAGGCACATGAAAAGATGCTCATTTAAGTGGAGTTTTGTCCAGATAGATGCCCAAGAGTGGGATTGCGGGGTCATATGGAAGTTCTATGTATAGATTTCTAAGGTATCTCCAAACTGTTCTCCATAGTGGCTGTACCAGTTTCCATTCACACCAACAGTGCAGGAGGGTTCCCTTTTCTCCACAGCCCCTCCAGCACTTGCTATTTGTGGATTTATTAATGATGGCCACTCTGACTGGTGTGAGGTGGTATCTCATGGTAGTTTTTTTTGTTGTTGTTGTCTTTTGTCTTTTTTGTTGTTGTTGTTGTTGTTGTTGTTGTTATTGTTGCTATTTCTTGGGCCGCTCCCGCGGCATATAGAGGTTCCCAGGCTAGGGGTTGAATCGGAGCTGTAGCCACCGGCCTACGCCAGAGCCACAGCAACGCGGGATCCGAGCCGCGCCTGCAACCTACACCACAGCTCACGGCAACGCCGGATCCTTAACCCACTGAGCAAGGGCAGGGACCGAACCCGCAACCTCATGGTTCCTAGTCGGATTCGTTAACCACTGCGCCACGACGGGAACTCCTCATGGTAGTTTTGATTTGCATTTCTCTTATAATCAGCGATGTTGAGCATTTTTTCATGTGTTTGCTGGCCATCTGTATATCTTCCTTGGAGAAATGTCTATTCAGGTCTTTTGCCCATTTTTCCATTGATTGATTGGCTTTTTTGCTGTTGGGTTGTATCAGTTGTTTATATATTCTAGAGATTAAGCCCTTGTCGGTTGCATCATTTGAAAGTATTTTCTCCCATTCTGAAAGTTGTCTTTTTGTTTTCTTTTTGGTTTCCTTTGCTGTGCAAAAGCTTTTCAGTTTGATGAGGTTCCATGGGTTTATTTTTGCTCTAATTTCGATTGCTTTGGGAGACTGACCTGAGAAAATATTCATGATGTTGATGTCAGAGAGTGTTTTGCCTATGTTTTCTTCTAGGAGTTTGATGGTGTCCTGTCGTATATTTAAGTCTTTCAGCCATTTTGAGTTTATTTTTGTGCATGGTGTGAGGGTGTGTTCCAGTTTCATTGCTTTGCATGCACCCGCATGTTCATTGCAGCACTATTCACAATAGCCAGGACGTAGAAACAACCCAAATGTCCATCGACAGATGATTGGATTCGGAAGGTGTGGTATATATACACAATGGAATACTACTCAGCCATAAAAAGAATGACATAATGCCATTTGCAGCAATATGGATGGAACTAGAAAATCTCATACTGAGTAAAATGAGCCAGAAAGACAAAGGCAAATACCATATGATATCACTTATAACTGGAATCTAATATCCAGCACAAATGAACATCTCCTCAGAAAAGAAAATCATGGACTTGGAGAAAAGACTTGTGGCTGCCTGATGGGAGGGGGAGGGAGTGGGAGGGATCAGGAGCTTGGGTTTATCAGACACAACTTAGAATAGATTTACAAGGAGATCCTGCTAAATAGCATTGAGAACTATGTCTAGATACTCATGTTGCAACAGAAGAAAGGGTGGGGAAAAACTGTAATTGTAATGTATACATGTAAGGATAACTTGATCCCCTTGCTGTACAGTGGGAAAATAAAAATTAAAAAAAAAAAGGATGCTCAACACTGCTAGTCATCAGAGAAATGCAAATTGAAACCATACCTAGGTATCACCTCACACCTGTCAGAATGACTATCATCAAAAAGAACACAAATAACAAATGTTGGCAAGGGAACCCTTGGACACTGTTGGTGAAGATGTGAATGGGTGCAACCACCGTGGAAAACAGTATTGGGGTTACTTGAAAAACCAGAACTAGGACTGTCATAAGATTCAGCAAGTCTGCTCTTGAGTATATATCCAAAGAAAATGAAAATACTAATTGGGAAAGATGCATGCACCCCAGTGTTCATAGCAGCATTATTTACAATACCAAGCTATGGAAGCAGCCTAAGTGTCCATCAAAAAAGTAATGGATAAAGAAATGTGGTTTATGTACACACACAAACACACCCCCTCAACAGAATATTACTCAGCCATAAAAAAAAATGTTCCATTTGCAACAACATGAGTAGAACTAGAGAGTGTTATACTCAGTGAAGTAAGTTAGGTAAAGACAAATATGTTGTATTATCACTTACATGTGGAATCCAAAAAATAAAACAATTGTAAATAACAATAGAGGAACACACAGATATAGAGAACAAACTAGTGGTTACCAGTAGAGAGAGGAAAAGGGATGGAGCAGAACAAGGGTGTGGGATTAAAAGCTATAAACTAATATATATATATGTGTGTGTGTTTGTGTGTGTATGTATACACACATATGTAATATATAAATATATATATATTGGGAAAATAAAAAAATAAAAATAAAAATTATTAAAGGAATTAAGATACCAAGAAAAAATAAATAAGTAAATGGCCTTATGCATTAAAAAAATATATAAATATATAAATTAGGTAAGTAACATGGAATTTTTTATATTTATATACAATTTATATATATATATATACATACACACACATAAAGTTGCACAGCACAGAGAAAAATATAACCATTGTTTTGTAATAACTTTAAGTGGTGTATAGTATATAAAAATATTGAATTCCTATGTTATACACTCAAAAAAAAAACTATAAAATTAGAACTTGGGTTTAGCTTGAGAAAAGTGAATCAAGGAGTTTCCTGGTGGCTAGCAGTTAAGGATTTGGTGTTGTCCCTGCTGTGGTCTGGGTTCAATCCCTGGCCCAGCAACTTCTGCATGCCATGGGCATGGCCGGAAAAAAAAAAAAAAAAAAAAAAAAGGAGAAAGAATCCAAAACTTCACTGATTTTTCAGGCATATTTATTATTGTAAAAGCAATCTGTGTATTTGCATATAATATTCTAAATAAGAACCATCTGCTCATAAGAAAGCTAAGACAAGGCACAGCTCACATCAAACAAAATATCTATTTATTAAAAAATGTTTGCATAAAAATAAATGGTACCTGCCATCAAATGGCACAGAATCTTTGGAAAAAAGTACTAATTATTAAGGTAGCCTAAGTTTTCCTTTAATTTTCCCACTTATTATGGATAGGTTTTTTATATGTCACTAATTCTTTCCACATTGTTTGCTTTTTCTTGAATTATTCCTCAGGAAATACAGCATACTGACAGAATAATCTAAAAATATTTTAGTAGTGCTTCTACCAAATAATTTTTAGCTTTCCTTTCCTTGTCAACTCTTTAGGTTTATTTGTATTATAATTTCTATAATGCTTTGATTAGAAAAAACACCATGAGAGATGTACCAGGGTGCTTTTTAACACATAACATTATGTTATGTGTTTATTTAATGCCACTAAATACTTTCATCATTGTCTTATAGACTAAAAAGTGTAGAAGTTCAATTCTGGCATTTGAATTGTTAAAAAATTAAGTAATAATTCTATTGGAGTAAAGTGTTACATAAATATTAATTATAGTTAGTGAGAATAGAAGCTTCTTGCAGTAAAGGATGAAAAATTTCTTTGATGTCTTTCATAGCATTTGTCATAGTTCTGAGTGTATGCTATCAGGTGAATACATATTGAGTTATATTTCCTCAAAGTTGAATTTAAATATCACCATCTATTCTAATAAGGGCATAAAAATGCTAAATAATGTAGAAAATTTCCCTCTTAGGACCAAGACGTCACAGTATAATTTCATTGGCTAGATTTGACAATTAATTTATGAGAGCTTGACTTGTACCACAACTTTGGGGTTTTTGGTTTCATACCAACATGAAAATCTGAAACTTTGTCAAAGTAATTTTATCTAATACACCAACTGTTCTTGGCTTTCCTTGTTTCAGTAGCCTGTTGGGCACTACAACTTAGTTACTAACTGCTAGACTTTTGGTTAGTTGAATGAGTATCCCGATGTGGTGTGGAACAATTAAGGTTTGCAGGCGCGGCTAGTGAGCAGTCATCCATTATGAAAGAGGAAGTGGAAGGCAAGAGTGAGAGTAAGCTTGTCCCCACCCCTTGAAAGAGGATGACGAAGCCCGTTTCCTTTTGTCCCGTATACAATCACCTAACCATTCTTCATCACTTCTTCTGTGTCACTTGGGTTACTTACAACATATGGCTTTAATAGTATATAGAATATTGGAAGAATATTTATGGCACTTAAATAGTTGTGAATACTAATTTGCCCACATGACTTGCTGTGCTACTTTGTGGATTTCTTTTTTCTTAAATTATGTTTGATTCACAGGGAATAAAATTCTACTTCATTTCTTCCAACAGGGACTGAGAATAAGATAAACGATAACGTTTCACACATTGAATGACAGTCATGTGTATATTGTTTCACATGTGTCATCTCGTTTGATCTTCCCCTTGACTTGTGATGCGGGTACAATGATTGTCATTTTATAGGAAACAAGGAAACTAGAGGGAGAACAAATAATATTGTATGGTTCCAGTATGGCTGCAACAAAATTTTATTTTAGGCATTTCTGATTCCAGTCTCTTTGCATTATTGTCATGCTATATTTAATGTTCCAAATTCAAATGCTGCAGAAGTGTAAAGTGTACCTATGAAACCCTGACCCGCCAGTTCCACTCATGGAGGTAACTACTGTTGAATGTTTTGTTTGTAATTTTCCACTTCTTCCTTATAGCTTTCCAAAATCCGTTTCTTTTTCTTATTCCCTCTTTTTCTCCATACTTGGTTAAATATATCTTTCACAAAAATTCAGTTCGGTTTACTTTCTTTTGTAGCTTAATCTTGAAAGCAGCAATATGTTGTAGATACCTTTTCAATTTGGTATGATCCATCATTAAGCTGTAAATCACGCCCAGGTCATTGTCCAGGTGCTATTGCGTTGCTCGCTTGTAATTTTATTGACTACATTCTTTATGTCTGTATTACCTGTCTCATATTTTCACAGGTGATAAAGTCCTCAGCATTTGACCTCTGCTTTCCTTTCCGCTGTGTTTCTTGTTGCCATCCTCAGCAACTTCTAGACATAAGTTTGTGTCCATCTGAGTTCACAATTCATCTTCACAGTAGGTCCAAAGTATTATCACTTGAATGACTACATTTTTTCCCCCGGAAGTCAGGGACACAACAGAGATTCACCCTTTAGAACAAGGAAGTATTGCTCATGTTCTTTTTTTCCCATAGCATACTACTCTACATATCTTCACATCATAAGAGGTAGAAGGGAAAATGCAAGCCTGTATAACATACGCACAACTTTGTGGATACAGTCTCACTATACTTGGATTTCAGGTTTCAGTGTCTCCTTGCCAATGTCTTATAGATTTCTAGCTGAAGAAGGACATCACGAGGAGAGAAATGCATGTTTCTTGGTATAAGACTTGCCTAATCATGGTGTAGAATTGATTTGATTACTTGTCATTTGAGATCATCACCCAGCGAACAGCCAGTTCAGATTATTTAGGGTTCTACTATAAAGCAGGACTGGGCCAAGTTGTAGACGATAATTTATAAATGAGCATTAGAGCCCAATATTAAGTTACAAGGCTTGATTCATGAATTTCAAGCTTATAGGCCAGGATATTAGATTTTTTCATTTCAGTTACACAAATAAAAATTGAAAATATGTCACTAAAGAGATGAACAAAGTAGAACGCATTGTTTTCCAATATTGTCGGCCATGATATGCTGGAATGGAATACAAATATTTTCTGTTATTTTGATTTTGAGATCTTTGAGGCTAAAAAGTGATATGGAAATATGAGTGAACATGTCTGCTGGTATTTTGTGTTTAGTAAGGGCTATATCAATTGAAAAGCAAAATTCTATTATTTGGAACAATTAAAGAAAAATTACTTTAATGCTGAAACAGGCTGCTTTTTATTTATTTATTTCTTTTTATAATGATTTTTATTTTTTTCCATTATAGCTGGTTTAAAGTGTTCTGTCAATTTTCTGCTGTACAGCATGGTGATCCAGTTACACATACCTGTATACATTCTTTTTTCTCACATGATCATGCTCCATCATAAGTGACTAGACATAGTTCACAGTGCTGTATGGCAGGATCTCATTGCTTATCCATTCCGAAAGGCAAAAGTCTGCATCTATTAACCTCAAGCTTCCAATCCATCCCACTCCCTCCTTGGCAAACACAAGTCTATTCTCCAAGTCCATGATTTTCTTTTCTGTAGAAAGGTTCACTTGTGCCGTATATTAGATTCCAGACATGACTGATATCATGTGGCATTTGTCTTTCTCTTTTTGACTTACTTCACTCAGTATGAGAGTCTCTAGTTCCATCCATGGTGCTGCAAATGGCATTATTTTGTTCTTTTTTATGGCCAAGTAGTATCCCATTGTGTGTATGTATGTGTATAAATTATATATATACACACACACCACATCTTCCTAATCCAGTCATCTGTTGATGGACATTTGGGTTGTTTCCATGTCTTGGCTATTGTGAATAGAGTGGCAATGAACATGCAGGTGCATATGTCTTTTTTTAAGGAAAGTTTTGTCTGGATAGATATCCAAGAGTGGGATTGCTGGGTCATATGGTATTTCTATGTATAGTTTTCTATGGTACCTCCATACTGTTCTCCATAGTGGTTGTACCAGCTTACATTCCCACCAACAGTGCAGGAGGGTTCCCTTTTCTCCATACCCCCTCCAGCATGTTATTTGTGGACTTCTTACTGATGGCCACTCTGACTGGTGTGAGGTGGTATCTCGTTGTAGTTTTGATTTGCATTTCTCTACTAATCAGTGATGTTGAGCATTTTTTCATGTGCTTGTTGGCCATCTGTATATCTTCCTTGGAGAAGTGTCTATTCAGGTCTTTTGTCCATTTTTCAGGTTGGCTTTTTTGCTGTTGATTTGTATAAGTTGTTTATATATTCTAGAGATTAAGCCCTTGTTGGTTGCATCATTTGAAACTATTTTCTCCCATTCTGTAAGTTGTCTTTTTGTTTTCTTTTTGGTTTCCCTTGCTGTGCAAAATGTCGGCAGTTTGATTAGTTCCTATTGGTTTATTTTTGCTTTTATTTCTGTTGCTTTGGGAGACTAACCTGAGAACACATTTGTAGGGTTGATGTCACAGAATGTTCTGCCTGTGTTCTCTTCCAGGAGTTGGATGGTGTCTTGTCTTATATTTAAGTCTTTAAGCCATTTTGGGTTTATTTTTTGTACATAGTGTGAGGGTGTGTTCTAGTTTCATTGATTTGCATGCAGCTGTCAGGTTTCCCACCAATACTTGCTGAAAAGACTGTCTTTTTCCCATTTTATGTTCTTGCCTCCTTTGTCAAAGATTAATTGACCATAGGTGTCTGGGTTTATTTCTGGGTTCTCTATTCTGTTCCATTGGTCTGTATGTCTCTTTTGGTACCAGTACCACACTGTCTTGATGACTGTGGCTTTGTAATATTGCTTGAAGTCTGGGAGAGTTATGCCTCCTGCTTGGTTTTGTGGTTCCATATAAATTTTTGGATTGTTTGTTCTAGTTTTGTGAAAAATGTAATGGGTAATTTGATAGGGATTGCATTGAATCTGTAGATTGCTTTGGGTAGCATGGCCATTTTTGCAATATTAATTTTTCTAACCCAGGAGCATGGAATATTTTCCATTTCTTTACATCTTTTTAAATTTTCTCAATGTTTTTTAAATTGGTAGAGTATCATAATTATTTGTGATATAACAATTTTAAAATCAGAGACAGCTGGGGGCCCAATCAGCACACTCCCTCAGCATCTCTAGCATGGCAGGGCTAGCTGCCTGAGTCTTTATTTGTATAATGTTTCAATAAGTATCACCGGTGTAAGAGGAAAGACGTTTTTTATGAGAGGGGCAACCTTAAGAGTAAGGTAAAGATATATAGATACAAATATAGATATAGATAGATATAGATAGATATTTTTTATATTTATATATATTGTTTTTTTAGGGCTGCACCCATGATATATGGAGGCTCCCAGGCTAGGCATCGAATCAGACGTGCAACTGCCAGCCTATGCCACAGCCACAGCAGTGCCAGATTCAAGCCATGTCTGTGACTTCCACCACAGCTCACACAATGCCAGATCCTTAACCCACTGAGTGGGGCAGGGATCAAACCTGCATCCTCATGGATACCAGTCTAGTTCATTACCACTGAGCCATGATGACAACACCAAGTAAATATTTTAAAATTTATTTAGGAAGCCACCCTAAGGAAAAGAGTACCAAGGAACTGTTGGAACATGTGTGACTGGTCAAGGAAAAACCCTGATATGTCTGGGACTGGAGTTCTAAAATAGGCTGTATGACCTTGAGACTGAAGAGTTTCTAATGACCTCAGTGGCTCTTGATCCCAATTTGATAGCAGTATTCTATTAACATTATGATGGGAAGGATGGGTCTGGGAAATAGAGAGAAGAAAGCAGAAGGTCCATGTTATATAAAATGGAAAATAGGAACGGGGTAACATTTTTTCCCTAGTAGTATAGTATGGACCATTCTCCAACTTTATTCCAATATTCTGCATCTACCCATGTAATGAAAACACACATACATACCACATATCCCTTACATCTATTTTGTTTATGCCCCTTGGAAGAGCAGGGAGGATGCAGTGACATCACCATGGGATACCATATATCACTCTTTGGGAGAAATAATGGAAGACTTTCATGAGAATCACTTGGTGACTTGTCAGAAATACTCATTCTTGGGCCTCACCCCAGACTTAATGAATCAGAAACTTTGGGGGCGGGAGTCAGTGACCTATGTTTTAAGCATTTTGATGCAGACTGCCTGAGAAATTCTGAATTAAGTTTCTGGGAATTTCATTTTAAATGTTATTGTTGAAAAGCATTTGCTCCTACATTTACATTTTTAAATCTTTCCAGATCCAGTTCAAGACCCACCTCCTCCTTCAAACTTCCTTGAACCCTGTTACAAATGAGCTCGTCTTCCTCTTGACCTACTGAGAGCATTTCATATAAGGATTAAGGGGCCTTCTTAGGCACTGTTTTGTATTACAATTCCGTTTGTTCACCGCTTGCATCTTTAGCTAGACTAATAAGGAGAGCAACTTTGTTTTCCCTACTCTTTTTTTTTTTTTTTAATCTGCATCACTCTAGCTTGTGGTGAATCATATTAAATAGTTGCTGAATACTGATTATAGAGTCAAGGTTCTGTAATAATGCTTGCAATTTCAGTTAGCCTGAATAGTGTACACTGAATTCTTGAGGGCAAGGAAACCAGCTTTCACAGGTATAGAAAGAAAATTCATGAAGTGAACTCCTATTGGGAGCCAGGCATGCATTCATTTAAAATTTATGTTGAATAACTGCTACAAACTAGGCCGCATGTGACATACTGGGGAAAAAATAGATGGCATCTGCCCTTAAGAAATGTACAGCCTATCTTTACTTAACATCTCTCATGTAGCCTTCTCAGTACCACTCCATCCATGCCAGGCCACACCCAATCTAAGTCAACCCTGAAGACACTATCTGTCACCTAACCTTATTTTATTTTCTTAAGAACATCTATCATTATCACAAAATTTAATTGTGGTTTTGTTGTTGTTGTCCTTTTGTCTACCCCTCTCCCAACTCCATTAGAGTAGAGACTTTGCCCAGTATATTCACAGCTGTATCCCCAGTGCCTGAAAAAGGACCTGGTACATAATATCCACTCATTAAATATTTTTGAATGGATGAATGACTTCAATGGAGAAAAATGTTGTGAGGAAGATAGTATAACTCCCATTATAGGTAAGGAAACTGAGGCTTCAAGAATTTAGGAGTTCCTGTCATGGTGCAGCGGAAATGAATCCCACTAGGAACCATGAGGTTGCAGATTCGATCCCTGGCCTCACTCAGTGGGTTAAGGATCTGGTGTTGCTGTGAGCTGTGGTGTAGGTTGCAGACGCAGCTCGGATCTGGTGTGGCTATGGCATAGGCCAGCGGCTATAGCTCTGATTGGATCCCTAGCCTGGGAACCTCCATATGCCACAGGTGCGGCCCTAAAAAAGACAAAAGACCAAAAAAAAAAAAAAAGAATTTAAATGATGTAGAGTTTGGAATTCAAGTGAAATCCTTTCCAATTCAAAAGCATGAATTCCTTGTTTGTACCATTAGTCTCCATGTGATTTTTTCCCTGGTAGTGTCTCTGTCTTGTTTTTTTCCAAGGGTGCCCAGGAATTTGAGCTCAGTTCACAATACAGCTTGCCTGTGCTTGAAAACCGTCTGCTCAAAATGTTAGAAAGCTTTAAATTAAGCATTTCTATGAATTAAAATACCTAGGAATGCCACAGTCTTGTAGAGAACTAGTTCTTCCAGTAGTTTTGGTATTTGCAGTCCCAGCTGGTGGAATCTTCCTTGAACTGAATCAAGGAAGAAGAAAGATGGGAATAAGGAAGCAGTTAGCCAGTGTATTTCCAGCCCAGTGAACTGACAGCAGGAAGGAACCATGTCCTAGGCTGCTTTTAAAGAGGCCTGTGCAGGTGATGGGGTGACCTTGGTGGTGATGATTTTTTCCCTTTTCCTAAATAGTTTGCTTTCGGTTTATGATATTGAGGGAAGCAGAAGGCTCATGAAGATAGGAAGCTTTTTCTTTTTAATAGAACTTCAAATGTCCATCGACTCTCATTCATTTTAGTTCTTTTATGGTATAGGCATTTATTTTTTTTCTTTTTATGGCCATACCTGCAGCATATGAAAACTCCCAGGCTAGGGTTGAATCAGAGCTACAGCTGCATGCAGTCCATGCCACTGCCACGACATCACCAGATCCAAGTCCCTTCTGTGACTTATGCCACTGCTTGTGGTAATGCCAGGTCCTTAACCTACTGAGTGAGACCAGGGATCAAACATGCATCCTCATGGAGACTACGTGGGGCCTTAACCTGCTGAGCCACAATAGGAACTACAGTATAGGCATATGACCTTTTTCACATTCACTTCAAAATATTGAAATATTGAGTATCAGATTGTTATAAAAACAAATTCACTTTCTCAATATTACCTTGGTTATTCAGGGTCTTTTTTGTTTCCATACAAATTTTAAAATATTTTATTCTGGTTCTGTGAAGAATATCAGTAACTTAGTAGGGATTGCATTGAATCTGTAGATTGCCTTGGGTAGTATAGTTATTTTGACAGTATTTATTCTTCCAGTCTAAGAGCATAGCATATCTTTCCATCTGTTTTTGTCATCTTTGGTTTCTTTCATCAGTGTCTTAGAGTTTTCAGAGTACAGGTCTTTTGTCTCTTTAGGTAGGTATATTATTCTTTTTGATATAATGGTAAATGAGATTGTTTCCCTATTTTCTCTTTCTGTTCTTTCATTGTTAGTGTGTAGAAATGCCATAGATTTTGGTGTATTAATTTTGTATCCTGCAACTTTACCAAATTCATTAATAAGCTCTAACAGTTTTCTGGTAGTGTCTTTATGATTTTCTATGTATAGTGTCATGTCATCTGCAAATGGTGATAGTTTTACTTCTTCTTTTCCAATTTGGATTCCTTTTATTTATTTTTCCTCTCTGATTGCCATGGCTAGGACTTCCAAAACTACATTGAATAACAGCGGTGAAGTGAAAGTGGATATCCTTGTCTTGTTCCTGATCTTAGCAGAAATGCTTTTGGTTTTTCACTGCTGAGAATGATGTTAGCTGTGGGTTTGTCATACATGGCTTTTATTATGTTGAGGTAGGTTCTCTTTATGCCAACTTTCTGGAGAGTTTTTATCAGAAATGGGTGTTGAATTTTGTCAAAAGCTGTTTCTGTATTTATTGAGATCATAATATCGCTTTTATTCTTCAGTTGATTGATTTGTGGATACTGAAGAATCCTTGCATCCCTGGGATAAATCCTACTTGATCATGTCATATGATCCTTTTAATCTATTGTTGGGATTTGGTTCACTAACACTTCGTTGAGGATTTTTGCATCTATGTTCATCAGTGATATTGGCCTATAATTTTCTTTTTCTGTGGTGGTATCTTTGTCTGGTTTTGGTATCAGGGTGATGGTGGCCTCATAGAATGAGCTTGGGAGTGTTTCTTCTTCTGCAATTTTTTGGGAGAGTTTCAGCAGAATAGGTATTAACTCTCCTCTGAAATCAGGTTCCCTGACTGCAGACTATACTGCAGAGCTACAGTAGTCAAAATAGTATGGTACTGGCACAAAAACAGCAATATGGATCAGTGGAACAGGATAGCCCAGAAATAAACGCAAGCACCTATGGTCAACTAATCTATGACAAAGGAGGCAAGAACATACAGTGGAGGAAAGATAGTCTGTTTAATAAGTAGTGCTGGGGAAAACTGACAGCTACATGTCAAAGAATGAAATTAGAACATTCTTTAACACTGTACACACAAAAAAAATAAACTCAAAATAGATTAAAGATCTAAACATAAGGCTAGATACTATAAAACTCCTAGAGGAAGACATAGGCAGAATATTCTGACATAAATCACAGCACTCTTATTAGATCCACCTCCTAGAGTAATGAAAATAAAAACAAAAATAAACCAGTTGGACCTAATTAAACTTAAAGGCTTTTTCACAGTAAAGGAAACCACAAGATTGGTTTTAAAATCTGTGAGTTCATTTTTGTTTTTAAAATAAGTCCTTTTGTATCATTTTTATTAGATGCCACATATAAGTGATATCATATGATGTTTGTCTTTCTCTGACTTAACTTCACTCAGTATGATAATCTTTAGGTCCATCCATTTTTCTGAAAATGCCATTATTTCATTCTTGATGGCTGAATAATATTCCGTTGTATATTTGTACCACATCTTTATACATTCCTTTGTTGAGGGACATTTAGGTTGCCTCCATGTCTTGGCTGTTGTAAATATTGCTGCAATGAACATTAGGGTACATGTATCTTTTTTAACTAGAGTTTTCTCGGTATAAATGCACAGAAGTGAGATTGATGGGTTGTATGCTAGTTCAATATTTAGTTTTTTAAGGAACTTTCTTACTGTCCTTCATAATGATTGCCCCAATTGAAATTACTACTAACAGTGTTAAAGGGTTCCCTTTTCTCCACACCCTCTCCAGCGTTTACTGTTCATAGACTTTTTGATGATAGGCCTTTTTTTTTTTTTTCCCACTGTACAGCAAGGGGATCAAGTTATCCTTACATGTATACATTACAATTACATTTTTTTCCCCCACCCTTTGTTCTGTTGCAACATGAGTGTCTAGACAAAGTTCTCAATGCTATTCAGCAGGATCTCCTTGTAAATCTATTCTAAGTTGTGTCTGATAAACCCAAGCTCCTGATCCCTCCCACTCCCTCCCCCTCTCATCAGGCAGCCACAAGTCTTTTCTCCAAGTCCATGAGCCAGAAAGACAAAGACAAATACCATATGATATCACTTATAACTGGAATCTAATATCCAGCACAAATGAACATCTCCTCAGAAAAGAAAATCATGATAGGCCTTCTGACTGGTGTGGTATGATACCTCACTGTCATTTTGACTTACTTTTTGTTTTTTTTTTTTTTTTAATAATCAGTGATGTTGAGCATCTTTTCTTTTTTGGCCATCTGTATGTATTTTTTAGAGAAATGTCTATTTAGATATGCTTATTTTTTGATTGGGTTTTTGGTTTTTTTTAATATTAAGATTCATGAGATGTTTGTATATTTTGGAGATTAATCTCTTGTCACTTGCTTTGTTTCTAAGTATTTTCTCCCTTATAGTTACCGTAGGTGAAACCATTGGGGGGAGGGAAGAATTGGGAGGGCGGGAATAACGTATACACAATACTGTATAAAACAGAATGATTAACCTGAAGATATTGTAAAACATAGGAAAATCTACTCAACAGTTTGTAATAACCTATATGGGAAAAAAGTGATATATTTGTATGTATGACTGATTTACTTTGCTCTACACTCGAAACTAATACATTATGAGTCAACAATTTTTTTTTAAAAAAATATAAGCCTACTAAAAGTATAAACATTAGTTTCTGATGCATTCCCACATTCACTCATTTTTGACAAATGAGGTTGTACACCGATAACTATGACAGGAAACATAGATTGTCAAATGAGAATTTCCTCTTCATGGGACTCTCACAGTGTTTTGAGAGGGCATTAGGCTTAATAGGAAGGATGTCCTGGATTTGAGTCCTAGTTCTGCCACCATCAGAAAGCACTCATCCTCACTAAGCCTTAGTTTCTTTTTCAGTCAAATGGGATTCATCAGGTTTACATGGCAGGGATATTTGAGAATCAAGTGAGATAATGATTGTGAAGGTCCTTAGGACTATGGTCAACACATGGTAGGCACTACATAAAGGTACGTTCGACTTACTGTTTTAACACAGGGTAATATGTATTGTTATATGTACACTGAGGTGTCTGAAATGACTGGCCAACTGGGACCTGCTGTAGAGTACTAGGAACCCTACCCACTCTCCTGTGATAATCTATGTGGAAAAAGAATCTGAAAAAGAATGAATATGAATATGTGTATAACTGAATCACTTTGCTGTACAGCAGAAATTATCACAGCATTGTAAGTCAACCATACTTCAATAAAACTTAAAAATGAAAAAAATATATAGTGAATCATCTCCAGGTACAATGGATCAATAACCCTTCAAAAATTAGACTAGGGCCTAAAAGCTGGATCTGATGCTCCCTGAAGTTCTATGTCTAGGTCAGGTAGGCTAAATTATCTTGAAATCGTTACAAAGGCTCCCTACTGGTCTAATTGAATGAGGATCATCAGAGCCATGCTTTGGTTTGGTTTTACTCCTCTAGATAGTAGCACTATAGTTGGATTTTTCTAACTCTTAAACCCACTAATCTTTCATAACTCCAAGAGTCTGTCACTAAATTTTGCTCTAGTTCACATTCTTAATACAAACATTTTTTTTTTTTGCTTTTTAAGGCCAAACATGTGGCTTATGGAGGTTTCCAGGCTAGGGGTCGAAATGGAACTGCAGCTGAGGGCCTATGCCACAGCTGGATCTGAGCAGGATCTGAGCCAGGTCTGTGACCTACACCACAGCTCACTGCAATGCTGGATACTTAACCCACTTAGCAAGGCCAGGGATTGAACCCACATCCTCATGAATACTGGTCAGATTCTTTACCCCTGAGCCGCAACAGGAACTCTTGAACCTCTTTTATTTTTTTCCACTCACTTTTTTCCTGTGAAAGATGGAGGCTTAGCTTAAGAATGATGGAAGTGATATAAAATTGGGTTGTGATGATCATTGTACAACTATAAATGCAATAAATTCATTGAGTAATTTTTAAAAAAAGAATATTTCATTTGGTGAGCATTTTGTACAATTTCTGTGGTGGTAAAAAAGAAGGGCGTATATTATTAAAGTTGGGTCTTTGCTTTAAATATGTTTTGGCACTCTAAACACGGGATCGGGACTCCCAGCACCACTTGCTATCTGGTATGATCTGAGACACTACTCTGCTGTAAAATAAGGCCAGTAATGCCTGCCTCTCAAAATTATGTTGGATCAAATTAAATAAGATAATGTATGTTTAACACCTTAAAGTGAAAAATTAACAGTTGTTTATGCTTTTGCTTCCCTCCTTCCACAAACCATGCAAGGCTGAGTGCCACCCCTCTCTCTGCCCAGATTTTGCATTGATGAGATTATGAGGCACGTCCTAAGGATGCTGCAGCCCATAAAACAGAGCCGTGTGTGTGTGTGTGTGTGTGTGTGTGTGTGTGTGTGTGTGTGTGTGTGTGTAAAAATTGTAGTAAGAGGGCCTTCCATAGTCTCATCACTTCTTTGTTAGCAATGCAACATCTTCTGTTAAATCATATGAATACTTAAAGCAAAGGTCACCAATTCATCACTCTATTGAAACTGTCTGCAGATTCCAGCACCAGATGTAATGTTCCCACGCTGAAATTTGGGAAATATTTGGGAATTTTTTTAATGTGGCATTTTTCTCTGTACTAAGACCTTATAGTATGAAAATTTGGAAAGAGAGGAACTTTACAGTGAGAAAACATAACAGACACTGCTTCAGCCAGGTGATCAAGTTTAACATAAAAAGTCATAAATCATATTGAGAATATGTTCCCTTCATATGACATGATGAGAATGGCTCTTTCTCTAATGTGTCTACTTATCTTTTATTCACTGTGCATTGTTTACAGACTAGATCCCTGGTCATGACCGGGAGTCCAGTAGTTCAACCCTGATGGTCTTGGGAGTCCTTTTAGAACCTGGATGCATTGATGAATTCTTACCTGTCAATAGAGTCAAACACAGGCTTACTCTTAGGTAAAGTCTGTGCTATCGTGATAGAATGTTAAAAGTTGGAAGGGGCTGGAGACCCCTCAGGTTCATTCTCCTTATATCCACCTCTGTGTAGTCATCCACAAGAGAATATGAGTAACTTCTTGGTGTTTATGAATAGTGCTAGTCTTACGACTTATTCCTGGTGGTAAAAACATGTAGCTTCACTTTCTACCAGCAGTTTTAAATACCCTCAATTTATCTCATCAGAAAGCTGATCTGCACAAGGCTATTATCCAGTTCCATTTCCCTGTGAAAAACTGAGTGGAAGCAATATTTGCTTTAGGATGGTATGTTCAAGACTGTTTTATCCTTTTCCCCGTCTAGAGGTAGAACTTGGTATCCATGTACCAAATCTCCCGAGCTTATATATTCCTTGTTGGCTTGGCCTTTCAAGAGGAATGTGTCTACTGAATTATGTCCAGGTGTATCATGATAATGCCTTTATATCCTATCAGCTGATTGACTATACGGAAATCACTTAGCATCAATAAACGCTGGTTTCTTCCTCTCTAGAAATGGAGATAATAGCATTTACTTTTCAGAGCTATTTAAATGACTATAGAGTATATGTGAAGGACTTCACATTGGTCAGCAAATACCATGCCCTCAAAACATTGAAAATTTTTTTCTAATTTCTTTCTATAAGACAGTTATTAGAGATAATATAAATCTTATTCAAAGTTTCATATAAAGGAACATCAGCATGAAAAAATTTTAACTGGAACAAATTTTATAAAATTATGTCTACATGGAAAACCAGTGTTTTTCCAAGCGCATATAAATATATTTATAACAAATATATAAAATAATTGGAACATGGGTGTTATATATTTATTATGTTATATATAAGTACATATGTAAGTATTTAACTATAACATATAAATAATAATGATAGGGAGATGGAAGTTTTTTTCTTTGTACCTAAACTTCCAGGGAGCTCAGTGCTAAAATAAATCTTTAAACATATTATTTTTTTCTTAGGTGACTGATCCCTTTAATTCTCTTTCCTTCCAACTGAATTTTGATTGATCAGTTTTAGAAATCTGCCCCTTTTATTGTAAACCACATTAGATCACTTTTAGAAGCAAGGACGACCTGAGTTGTAAACAGGTCATGCCTTTTCTTTCAAGAGAAAAAAATGAAAGCAGTGAGATTAAATGACATTTTCCTTAAATCAAAATCTTAGCTAAAGGCAGACTCAGGGTGAGTATAGTTAGGTGCTGCCTGGGTTCTTCCAAACTATTCTGTGTAGTCACACTCAAAAGTTTTAGTGAGAGCTCATGAAGCTGTTTTCAATCACATACTTTTATCCAGTCAGGGAAGCTGTTCTTATGGAAAGTTCAGTAAATAGCATCCAAGGTCAATAACACATATACTGGGAAATGGCAGTTAGTGCTAACTGAGCACTTAAAAAATACACAGAAGAAAGTATTGCCCATGTGGTATTTAATAGCTTCAGAGAGAAAAAAAAAAAAAATGAACTGACAATTGCCAGATGCAGAATTAGGCTCTGAGACATCCACATGAGGGCAGACTCATATCCAGAAAACTTTCTGTTTGCCTATGAGCAACTTCCTCGGAATGTGACCCACAGCACACACCTTCTGAATACTGCTGGCTGACCCCCATTGATTTCTTTTCAGTCATAAGTGGCAGGAAGAAACACAATAAATACATTCCCCCAGGGCTGGCACCAAAATGGTATCATGAGTTTCTCACTGTGAAGGAAAATGAAAGTAGTGAGATATTGGCCTACAAGTTTTAAATTTTATGATCTGATATTACTGACTTCAGTATAATTAAGTTTATGAAATTACATAATACAGCGATTTCATGAAGTGGATTTATGGACTTTTAGAATTGTGCTCATTTAACCAATAAGGAACTTGAGGTTTAGACAAACTAAGTGGCCAGTCCACGTGCAAATAAATATTAAGCTATGGAATGATAGAATGTTATTAAAACCCATGTCTTTTGACATCTAGTCCTCATCTCTTTCTTTCCTTTTTTGCTATTCATTTGATTTTTAAAAACTTTTCTGTTGTTTTTTTATTATAGTTGATTTACAGTGTTGTGTAAACATTTTTATAATAATCTTTATTTTTAAATTTTTATACAGTTTTAAAACTTATACTCCATTTACAGTTATTACAAAATATGGGCTATATTCCCCATGTTTTATGGGACATCCTTGTAGCGTGTCTTACACCCAATAGTTTCTCCCAGTCCCCTACCCCTGTCTTGATCCTTTCCCCTTCACTGGTAACCACTAGTTCATTCTCTCTATCTGTGTGTCTGTTTCTTTTTTGTTATATTCACTAGTTGTATTTTTTTTTATTCTAAGTGATATTATACAGTATTTGTTTTTCTCTGACTTGTTTCACTTAGCATATGCCCTCCAAGTCCATCCATGTTGCCACAAATGGCAAAATTTCATTATTTTTTATGGCTGAGGAGCATTCCATTGTGTATGTTTGTATATGTATGTATATGTATATCACATCTGCTTCATCCATTCACCTGCTGATGGACACTTAGGTTGCTTCCATGTCTTGGCAATTGTAAATAATACTGCTATGAACATTGGGGTGCATGCATTTTTTTGAATTAGTGTTTTTGGTTTTAGAGGGTATAGACCCAGGAGTGAAATTGCAGAGTCATATGGTAGTTCTATTCTTAGTTTTTTGAGAAACCGCCGTACTGTGTTCTGCAGTGGCTGAACCAATTTACAGGCCCACCAACGGTGTATGAGGGTTTGTTCCCTTTTCTCCACATCCTCACCAAACCATGTTATATTGTGTTTTGTGTGATTCCATTGACTGACATGAGCAGCAAGCTGTGATTGTTACAAGGGACTGGCCACGCCATGAACCAGCCTTGGTGAAAGATGAAGCTTACGTGAGTGAGCACCTGCAGTGGGCACTCTGCTGGAAAAAAAAAAAAGTTAGCAGAGCCAGAACCAGATGTTCAAGTATAAGTGAAGCAAAGAGGAAGAAGCAGCCCCATCTGCAGGGAAAATGAATTTAGGCAATCACTTCTAAGTCGAGTTAAGATCAGCTTAGCAAACTTCCTTCGTGCTTTTATTATGTGCCAGCATTATTGAGCAGGAACACAAATTACTTTCTATACATGTGTTGTGATACTGTCTCACAGAAACGGTCCATGATCTTTGCCATTTTCTTTCCTTAAGCATGTTAAATTTTTTTATTAAGACATAGCTGTTGAGTTGCTGGCAAAGCAGTTGTGAAATGGTAAGGAAAGATGTCTGTAGTGCTGTGTGTGAGTATATACATGTATTGCTTGTGTGATGCACACAACGCATATGCAGTCCCAGCACGTGTGTGCATGTGGTCAGGGCTGCTATGGGTGACACTGCTGGCAAAAGTCTTCATTAGAAGACCTGATTTGCTAACATTGGCCACTGTGTCTTTTCTGAACTAGAATAAAAATATGTGTAGAGCGTTATAAACTCAAATCTGTCCACACCTTTCACATATAATGTACTTTGTAAGGACTGAGAGATCCCACAAATATGTATCATATAACCTCTGCTCACTAGACTTACTCATTCTAGTCATTGAGCAAAAGCACATGCTTGGATAATTTCAATAATCATCCGTTTATGCTAAGTGCTACAAAAGAGTTACAATTGCTGAAGGATCATAGAAGAAGGATATTAGATTTGCACTTGTGGTATAAAACCCATTTCTTAGTAGAAACAACATTTGGCTAAACCCTTAATTTTGAGTAAGTTGTTGCCATGCAATGAAGAGCAGCCTTCACAGCTTACAGCTATTGCTGCCACCAGAAGCCAAAGGAATCCTGCCTAAAAGTAGTGTGGGGGTAATTCTGCCCTTGTAGAGCAAAGATTTGTAAACACTTGAGAATATTTTGAGTTCTTGGGGGGCTGGAGGGGGTTTTTGGTGTCTGATTTTTATTATTCACTCTCTATAAGTATCCCAACCAAAATATGATACCTATAAAGTGCAATTCAGGGAGTTCCTGTTGTGGCTCAGCAGGTTGTGAACCTGGCATAGTGTCTGCGAGAACACAGGTTTGATCCCTGGCCTCACTCAGTGGGTTGAGAATCAGCCATTGCCCCAAGTTGTGGTGTAGGTCTCAGATGCTGCTTGGGTCCAGCGTTGCTGTGACTGTAGTGTAGTCTGGCAGCTGGCAGCTCTGATTCGACCCCTAGCCTAAGAACTTCCACATGCCCTAAAAATAAAAATAAAAAATAAAATAAGGTTAAGATGGTAAATTAAAAAAAAAAAAAGTAAAGTCAATTCAGAGACCCATAAATCAACTTTATTCAAGCATCACACGGCAGGTTCTACCCTTTCCCCTCTGGTGCTGTTTTTTGGTTTTTTTCTTTTTTTAAAAAAAGAGGAGTTAGAGACAAATATAGATGTCTCTGTCTTTAAAAATTTTTTTTCTATTTATATATTTATTTGGGTACATCCATGGCATGCAGAAGCTCCTGGGCCAGGAATCGACCCCACGCCATGTCAGTGACAATACCTTAACCCGCTGAGCCACCAGAAAAATCCCTGGAAGCTTCCTTCTTGTATCTCCCAGAATATAGCTGTAACTATGGGTGTTTTATCCCCCATGGGCCAAAGCAGTTACATGGCTGAGGAGAGCCTAAATATTTTCCCCTAAAATAGTTGTTGACAAATATAGAAGAATAAAATGGTTGTTTTACTTTTTATTTTTTTCATTCATCTTCCCACATTTACAAAACTCACATGAGGCAAGCTAACATCATCCCAAAGACTGATCTAATCCAAAGTGGAAAGGGAAATAAAACTGCATGTATCAATTTGGTCCACGGGGACTTTGATTCAGTGAAATATGGAGAATGGATCATATTACACTTGTAATGATGCAGCTAATGAATAATGAATGTTCTGATGCTATCTTTGGGTAATCATCTGCAAACATATGTTTTTTTTTCAGGACTTCATGGGATGTTGATTTTATGCAAAGTAGAAATTCTCCACCATCTGTAATGGAAAACAAGTTTTCAGTGCTTTGGCTAATAATAGATAGAGCACCAAGTGAATTTATCAAATTATTCAACAGTATGGGGTGATTTCTTCAAGTTGTTCTTGAGCATTGCTTTCTAGCTCTTTGACCATTTGGGCTGGCTAGAATACTGATGTGCTGGAGTCTTGAATTTTTAATGTTTGGTCTATATAGGGTCTTCCGATTTTTTTCAATTTTGAGTATGCTTTGAGTGCATGTCTCCTACGCATTTCTTTCTTTTTCATCTTAGGGTTTGGGTTGTCAAAAACTTCTCTGCAGTAGTAGCTCTTGCTTCTTTTAATAGACTTGGCCCAAGAGACAGAATTCCATATGTACTCAAGGTAGAATGATAAGGCACTTAGACCTTTCTACGTACCATGGATTGTTCCACATAGGCCTCAATTTGCAAAGAGTAGGATAACCAGTTAATTCTTTTAGCATGCTAGGTTATATGATTTACACTTTGCTCGTGGTAATTTGATGCCAGAGCTCATTGGATTGGACCCAAATGCTCTGACCTAAGGAATGTGAACTAGTTTGTTAAATTCCTTCTACCTCACTAGATATTCACTTGCAAGTATATTTGCAGGCATATTGACCTTCTTTTACCCAAAGCTTCATCATAGCAAAAGCCCGCCTTACTACACTCTTTACTTTGGCGTCAATTTTTTCTCCTTTGATCATAGATTCCCCAATGAGTACATTGTAAATTTATTATAATCTTCCTTTTTCTTTCTTCCTTTCCTTCCTTCCATCTATCTGTCTTTTTAATCAATATGGAAAGTATATTCACTAACTTATGCATTACTGCTGTCACACAGGTAACACGGAAGACAAAATGAAATAACCTGGTGATTAATAGAACTAACTTTGAAATCAGAGTAATTTGGGATCACATCCAGATTCTGTTCCTTCCTAGTTATGTGAGAAGGGACAAATCATTTAACCTCCTTAACTGTAACTTTCCTCATCTATAAAAATACCTATGTGGTAGTGCTATAATGTACGTGTTGACAGGAATAATAGCATCTATGTAATGGCAATGTCATAAATATTACATAGAATAATGTGTGTGATACATTTAGTATACTGGCTCACAGTAAAATCTCAATTAGTGGTTACGATGCTGTGACTGTCATTGCCAGTCTGGTGGTAGCATTGGTGGTGGTTGTGGGGGTAGTGATGGCAAAGATGGATCTTTGTGCTTTGTCAAGGGTATCGTATCCAATATCCTTTGAAAGTACATTGCAAAGTTCAAGTCATCAGCATTGGGGTGCCATCATGACTAAAAGGACAGGTGTAAAGTTCTGGTTTTCAGCAATGATTTAGTATTAATTTTCACATGTAGGCAAGCTGAAGTATTCTCCAGCAGCTCCTGCCTATGTCTTTGTGATTCAGAAATACTCAACTAGACACCACTGAGCTGATAATGGAGATATCATCTCTCCTATAAGTTATCCCTATAAAAGCTCTAATTGCCTTAGCCTAAAAACCTTGATGGATATAACCATTTTTTAAAAGTGCTTTTTCTTATCCCTCTAGCCTCACAAACCAACATCCTAATTAACACTAAAACATTGAAATAAGGCAAGAAACCTAACTGTAAATTACTGAAAGTTAATGAAGGCTAACAGGAGCTGTAAAATGGGGTTGGGGGAGGACTAATGCATTAGGGAAGCTGAGCAGAGGCAATGCGAACATTAATTACAGCTCACTGAGGTTTTGTTTACTGAGGTTAGCAGGTTCTAAGTCATTGAGTTTTCTTAGAAAATGGCCAGAGGTAGCTTTGCACTGTCATTTCTAAAGCAGAGGATATTGTTTCTTTCTACAGATTGGACCGTGTGAAATTGAACACAGATTTTCTTTTCAGTCTCTTGAAAAACAAAAGAAGGACCAAGAGTCCCTTCAGGATACTTAACACTTTCTCATTTCTATGTGCCATCTTCAGCAGGTACCAGATGAATTTCGCAAACTCATGATGTGGGGTATTCCTTGTGGCCTGTGGTGGGGAGAGAGTTCTTGAATAGGAAGGAGGAGACCTGTGTTCTAATACTGTTCTCCCACTTTCCAGCCGTATGGATCCCTTAGTCCAGCTCTCTGTGCTTCTACTTTCTCATCTATGAAAAAAATTGTTTTATATCACTAGTTCTTAAACATTTTCAAACACACCCCCCTCTTGAGAATACCATGGGATCTTAATTTTCATGCCAGAAATACAGAATTTTACAAAAATATATCTACATGCAGTTTCAATAGTTCTACGCCACCCTCAAGCTCCTCCCACTGCATTGACCTACGCTAATAAGAAGCCTTCCTCTGGATCATTGCTGTTGTCCATCCTAACTCTATAATTCTGCAGTCCTTGGGCATTTAAGAATGTTCCCTCAAATAACTTATACCTTTTAGGGTATAGTGGGAAAATGCATGTAAAAAAGCTCTAGTGAAGAGTTCTGAGACTTGGGTATGTCCATTTTGTACTTCCTCTAGCCTTGGATTTACTGTGAGATTTAGGCAAGTTATACATTTCTTTGGGTTGTCTTTATGGGGTAAGATAGTTGTGCAAAAATCTTGGACTTCAGCATCAGATGTCGATCCACATTGTGGTTACTTCGCATATTCATTCTGCAACCATAAGGGAAAGTACTCCGCGGGCGTATTTTCACTGCATGTTAATCGACCTAATAATTTGTGGTCTTGGGGATTAAAAATATTCTCATTAAAAGACTGTGAGGTGGGGAAGATAAATTAGGAGTTTGGGATTCACAAATACACACCATTTTATATAAAATAGATAAACAACAAGAACCTACTATAGAGCACAGGAAACGTATCAATACCTTGTAATAACCTATAATGGAAAAGAATCTGAAAAAAATATATACACACACACACAACTGAATCACTTTGCTGTACACGTAAAACTAACACAATGTTGTAAGTTAACTATACTTCAATTAAAAAAATAAAAAATATTTGCCTAGTGTTTACCTCAATCCCTTTCAACCGATTCCATCTTAAATCTGAGAATGTACGACTTCGGATCCTTCACATATCTAATCCCAGTCCTCTCTCAACGCGTTCCACATTATCCTCAGGGCATCACTTTCTATTTTGGAGCCAGGTGTGGACATAGACTGTGATATGGTGAGCTCATAGCAACTATGAAGTTTCAGATATGAGTAACAACACAGGTCAATGCCATCTTAAGACATTCGTAAGCCGTGGGTATCCTTACATGTAAAATTGTTTTCCCAAAGTAACATTCATAGCATACTTTTACATTCCACATTTTAAAAAGTTATACATTACTACAAATGTGTAAGTATTTTTATATTTTATAATTCTGAGGTTTGAGCTTTAAAGTTTTATTTTTTCTGTGGCTTTTTTTTGTGTGTGTGTGTGTGTCTTTTTGCCATTTCTTGGGCCGTTCCCACGGCATATGGAGGTTCCCAGGCTAGGGGCCAAATCGGAGATAAAGCTGCCGGCCTATGCCACAGCCACAGCAATGCCAGATTGTTAACCCACTGAGCAAGGGCAGGGATCGAACCCGCAACCTCATGGTTCCTAGTTGGATTCGTTTACCGCTGTGCCACGACGGGAACTCTACTTTTTCTGTTGCTTTAATACGCACATATGCATAAGTATATATAGGTGTGTGTGTGTGTGTGTGTGTGTGTGTATAGAGAGTGAGTTGTAGCTAATTGCTTGGTGTATGTCGAATTTGCAGATGTTACATTAAAACTGTAAGCTTTTTGATTTTACCTTTTATTTTATGGACTAGAAGCAATCACTGTTTTTGTTTAGGTCTTAACCTTTTTCTTTTAATGGCCACACCCATGGCATATGGAAGTTCCTGGTCTAAGGGTCAAATTGGAGTTACAGCTGCAGGCCTGCACCGCAGCCACAGCAACACAGGATCAAATCTGGGACCCGTGTCACTGCTTGCAGCAACACTGGATCCTTAACCCAGTGTGAGAGCCAGGGATCAAACCTGGATTCTCACGGTCACTATGTGGCGTTCTTAACCAGGTGAGTCATGAGAGGAAGTTCAAAACTTAAGCATTTTTGACTGTCTTTACAATTTTATGTGTGTTTTATTGTTTTACCTAATGGATACAATGGCTCTGTTTTTTTTACAGCTTTATTGGAGTAGAATTGACAGTTAAATTATAAGAGATTTGAGGTTTATATCATAATGATTTGATATATATGTATACATTATGAAAGGATTCCTTTGTTCTAGTTGATTAAAACATCTATCACCTCAATATGATGGCTATGGTTTGAGTCCTAGTTTGCTATTAAGTCAGATAATTTGGGTACATTCTTGCATTTCTCTAAGCTTCAATTTTCTCAACAAGAGTGCTCTTTGTCATTCAAGGAAACTTAGGTTAATTAGTGATTAAAATATAGCTGAATATGATGATCTAATTTTTGCCTGTTCGATTTTTTTTTTCAAAATTAAAATTAGTTCATTCAATTTGAAAAGTCCTAAATATCAAAGAAGGGAAAGAGCTAAGAATCTAATTTACAATTTAGTGTCGTCCATCTGCATATGCTAACATATCAGTTTACCTTTGTGTTGATGAATTAATTCATTTCATAAGCTTGAAGTCATTTTTTTAAACACTGAGATTATCCTCTAAATTTTGGTTTTGTTTGTATTTTGTTTTTGGTTGGAAGATTCAAAGGAAGAAGAGATACGTAAGGGGGATTAGGCATTGACAGTGTCTTTTATATGGTGCTTAAAATAAATGTTAGGGCCAAAGGCAATTTAGACTCTTAGTTACTGATAAGTAGAGAGATTTCCTTCATCAAATGATCAATATACAACTACAGATGTGATAAATTCATTTGAGTAATAAAAATAAATAAAATTTATGTTTAATGTCCTTAATTGGGAAACTAAAGAAGCAATGAAGACAAATGAAAGTACAGGCATTTTAAAGGAAACTGTGCGTTCATCCCTTCTCTTCTCTAAATGTACTTTCTCTTAATTGCTTTTACTGAAACCCTTATTTGTGCATGACCGGCTGGAAATCATAACTCACTGTATCTTGTGAAGAAACAAGAGTTGTCTTGAGTTTGAATCAGAAATACTACAAGACATCTTTGAACTTAAACCAGGGAATACAAAAGAGTGGAGTAGACCAAGTTATTTTCTCCAACATCAGAAACTATAATAAAATTTTATACTGTGTGAAGCTAGAGAAGTTAAATTTAGAATGAAAGCAATAACAGCCATAAAACTATGGTGCTTATTGAATTTAATTACCATTGAAAGGACTAGCAATTGCTGAATTATCATGCCTTTTCCAGCCGTATGCGCTATTATCAAAAGCAAATATTTTACAGTCTTGATGACTCTGCAATCATAGCCATGAAGAGTATCATTTAGATGGGGGAATACAGACTGTGTAGTGAAACAGTTTTACAGGAAAATAGTCTTTGTTTATTCACATATAATGGAGAGAAATAACAAGGGAGAAAGAAAAATGTGTAACTTATGATAGAGATCTGAGCATAGTCAAATTTGATTTGACTTGGAACATTTGCATAATTATCCAGCTAACCATAACTCTTAGTAAAATCGATGGTTTACATAGTAAATATTTGTGATTTGTTTGCTTATCAGCACTGAATGAGGCTTTTTTTGTAGCATAGACTTTCAAAGAATAAATTTTGATCCAAAGAGATTTCATCTCTGTGCAGTACAGTTTTTCTACAGATTCCTTTAAATCAGGACTCAACCAAAAGAAAAATGTGATTTATTCCATATCTAACAGCAAAAATAGATATTTTCTGAGTATATAGTTATCATACTAAGTTTTGGAATTCTATTTTCTGGAGAGTCCCAGGACTGCTCTTCTTTTATTTATTTTTTTCTTTTTTGTTTTTTCGTTTCACACCTGCAGCATGTGGAAGTTCCCAGGCTAGGGGTCGAATTGGAGCTACAGCTGCCGGCCTGAGCCACACCATAGCAACACGGGATCCGAGCCACATCTGCAATATACGCTGCAGCTTATAGCAATGCCGGATCCTTAACCCACTGAGCCAAGCCAGGGATCAAACCCCCCATTCTCATGGATACTAGTCGGGTTTGTAACCCACTGAGCCACAATGAGAACTCCCAGAATTACTTTTCTTTATTTGAAATTAGGGATGCTTTAATATTATGAGTGATGACACAATTAATGAATGAAAGATTGCCACTTTAACCACCCAAGTGCAGGTATTAATGACATAGCAGTGAATTCAAGGAGACTAGAGAATCAGTAGCCCTAGTTCAGTGACTATTTTTATTTCTCACTTTGATTACATAAGAGACTTCTATCTATTGTATATAGGGTAGTGTGTATATGTGTGTGTGTGTGTGTGTGTACTATACAGCATAATGACTCAGTCTTACATATACACATATGTATATATACATATATACACATAAACACGCACACACATCCTTTTCTCATACTATCTTTCATTGTGTTCTACCCCAAGAGACTGGCTATAGTTCCCTGTGCTATACAGTAGGACCTCATTGCTTATCCATTCTAAGTGCAATAGTTTGCATCTACTAAACCCAAACTCATTGTCCGTACCACTTCCTCCTCTCTTCTCTGTTTGTGTGAATTTGTTTTTGTTCTGTAGATGGGTTCATTTGTGCCATATTTTAGATTCCACCTATAATGGATATTGTATGGTATTTTCTTTCCTTTTCTGACATACTTCCCTTAGTATGAGAACAATGCTTTTCTGCTTTAACCTCTTAACAGCTTCCTCTTATGCGCGTGGATAAATCCCATGTTATGTTGCAAAGCATACAAAATGCTCCATTAGCTGTTCCCTTTCCACTTCCCCAAGCATTATTTTTCCTTTCTCATTGATTCACGTCTGTACTTAATTTATAAAAAATTTTAAACTGTTTAATGTTTAAACATTAAATAACAGCAGAATAGCAGTAACAGTCACAAAAACCACTCCCATTGATCATTACCACCAATGTGATCAATCACTGGATTTGGAGTTTTCGTGTATTCATTCATCCAATCAATACATGCTTCCTGAATGCCTACCATATACTTGCATTATACTTAGCAGAGAGATCCACTGTCAAGCAAAGAACCCTAGTTATACATGTCCAGCAACAGCAAGTACATTCGATGCCCTCCTGGAGTAGCAGTCTGGCAAGGGGCCATGGGTGAGAGGACATTATCCCCCAGGCAAACGCAAAATCTCATTTCAGTTGGGTGTTAAGTCCTGGGAGATTCTATGATGAGGCACATGCCTAATCAGAAAGGATAGGGAAGGTACATTTGATAAAAGAGTTGAAGAGTGACTAGAAATTACACAGGCAAAGTGGGAGATGCAGGAGTGCTCTGTAGAGGTAATACGCAAATACATAGTAGGAGGGGACATAGATGCATGTGAACTGAATGAAGGCCAGAGTGGCTAGACCACGGATTGGAGGAAGGTAAGTCATGAAAGTGACTTTGACAAGGTAGTCAGAGGGCAGATCATGCACAACCAGTAAGCCCATCATTAATAAGTTGGTGTGTGGGGCAATGGCAAGTCATTTGGGGCTTTTGGATGGAAGTGTAACTTTCTCTGGTGTTTATTTTGAAAGGCCCCTCTGCCTGGTGGAGGATAAGTTAGAAGCACCAATTGGGTGTAGGTGAGGGTTCGAAAAAATGGCCAGAGTCCAACAGAGAGGATGTCAACTTATGCTAGTTTGAAATGGTGAGTTTGAAAAAGAAACATAGGAGTCCCCATTGTGGCTCAGGAGAAACAAATCTGACTAGTATCCATGAGGACGCAGGTTCGATCCCTGGCCTCGCTCAGTGAGTTAAGGATCTGGTGTTGCCATGAGCTGTGGTGTAAGTCACAGACTTGACTCAAATCTGTTGCTGTGGCTGTAGTGTAGGCTGCCAGCTACAGCTCTGATTCTGCCCCTACCCTTGGAACTCCCATGTGCTGTGGGTGTGGCCTTAAAAAGACAAAAATAAATAAATCAATAAATAAGAAACATATATTTCTGGAGTCAAATACACCATCTCATTTATGCCTCACAACAATGCTGTGAAGTAGATCTTATAAAGTCGATTCTATTGATCAATTGAGGCTTAAAGGTGTTACATACATTTACTTAGTCCCATAGAAATATGTGGCATAGGTCCCAGAAACCAGGTCTCTTGATTCTAAATCACGTTCTGTTTCAACTGTGCTGCTCTTTTCCCACTTTCCTCCGTGCGTGGCTTCTCAAAGTGCTATACCTTTTCATTTACTCTTTCTTCAAACTGCAGCCCCCTTCCACTTCATGAATTCCTGGAAGTCTTCTCCAATCCTTTGCCCCTTCATGCTCCCAGTCTCTGTTAATATCTGTCCCTCATGATTTCATAGCACATGTTGCTTCCCTACTGTTGCTCATTTCTTTCTCTAATAGCTTAAAAGCTCTTAGAGAGTAGGACTTTTATTTTTATAGCCCCAATGTCTAGCAAGAGGGCAAGTGTCTAGTAGGTGAGCAAAAAAATTTAAAGGAGTGCTCATGATAATCATCTAGATCAAGTGCTCAAATACCCTGTGGCTCCCCTGTTCAACACTCCTGCCAACGAAGGCATGAAAGACACCTGCCGTTACCCTTGCTGATACATTATTGACCACTTCCTAGGTCCCAAGCACAAAACTAGATACTTAGGACATTATCATAGTGAATATTCACGAAGTCTTTATGAAACACTAGGTATGATTACATTCATAATACAGATAAGGTAACTGAGTAACTTATCTAAGGTCACCAGCTTCAGAATTCAATTCGAATTGCTCTGAATTCAGAGATCTTTGAACTCGCTTATAATGCATCCATTCTCATTATACTTGTTTGGTCTTTTTCAGCTATTCAGTCCAGACGGGCGGGCTATCACACCTTGACTTTCCTGACCCTAGACCCTCGTCTCACAAATTACATATCTTCTCCATGCCAGACAAACCTGATAGAAACAAATGATTCTGACCCCTGTTGTTTCTGCTCTTTCCTTTTTTTTTTTCCTACTTCATAGGTTTTTTAATTTTAAATGATTTTTTTTCCCCATTATAGTCGATACTAAAATTGGAGCAATACAGAGAAGATTAGCAGGACCCCTGCACATTTTTTTTTTTTTTTTTTTTGGCCTCCCCATGGTATATGGAGTTCCTAGGCCAGGGATCAGATATGAGCCCCAGTGGCAACCTGTGTCAGCTGCAGCAACACATTTCTGCTCTTTCCAACTCATTGTACTTATGAAATGTGTAGCCTGCTCTTGGTATAAGTGACATGCCTTCAGCTTCTGTTGAAACAATGAGATATCTTTCAACAAGCTCTGAGAACAACTGTTAGAAAGCCACTCCTTTTAAAAATACATTTTATTTTATTTTTTAATCATTTATTTATATATACATATTTTTTTCCTCCTGTACAGCATGGTGATCCAGTTACACATGTATACATTCTTTTTTCTCACATTACATGTTCCATCATAAGTGACAGAGTTCACAGTGCTACACAGCAGGATCCCATTGCTGATCCATCCCGAAGGCAACATTCTGCGTCTGTTTACCCCAAGCTCCCAGTCCCTCCCTCTCCCTCCCCTTCCCCCTTGGCAACTGCAAGTCTGTTCTCCAAGACTCTCATCCTGAGTGAAGTAAGTCAGAAAGAACAAAAGAACAATATAAATGCATTTTAAAAATATGAGACAGAGTAAAATATTTTAAAAACCCATTGCGGAATATCACTCATCAGCAGAAGTCTAAAGATAGATTTTACCTGGGTAAAAGTTTTGCTTAATACTGGCCCTGCTCCCAGAGTGTGAAATCCTGCAGTCCTGGAAGGAGTAGTGTCCTAAACCCAGAGTAGTCTGGCCTGCCAGAATGTTCCAGTTTGGGACATAGAATTGTTGTGTTCTCAACTGCGTGTAACCCATATAGTCTCTCTCTCCAGGATTAACAGCTCTCTGATTGGACCGAGAAACTGGGCAGAGCTCTGTTTGAAAGACAGATCTCTCTACGATAGGCAACAACAGGCTTCTAGGCTCACAACATGAATTTTGCACCCAAAGTATTGACAAATTGCAGATTTGGAATGGATCTTAAGGTTCATGTAATCAAATTCCTTTTCTCACCAACCTCTTAAGTGATTACCTTGGCAATGCTTTATAGAGGAGGAAAATGATTCCTAGCAAGATAAGTAACTTCCCCAAGTTGCAAATGATTCCAGAGCCTAAGCTTTTAAACATTAAGACTTTGTCCTTAAATGTGCTTTCCTTCAGTATCTTAGAACTGCTCTATTTTTCCTTTGGTTTCAGGTTAAATATCCCCAGACCCTATCAGCTTTCCTTACATGATGTATCTTTATTCTGTCCTCACCAGTGGTCCCTAATCCTAGTTAATAACTAAGGGGGGAAAATGATCACCCTCCAACCCAAGTGCAAGAGGTTTTTAAGGGTATCAAAAGGATAACTATTACAAACCATGTATTCTTCCTCAGTGAAATGAGAAACCTACCTTGGAAATGTCTCTCGTGATTTAGCATAAAGGGCAGTAGATCATTTGATCCAACCTGCGGCATTTAGGGGAAAACTGCAGTATATTCATTCATAAAATATAGCATTTAGAACCTACTCATTTGCCAGGACCTCTGCTATTTTATCTAGCTGTATTCCTCTAGCACGCCCAACTCCAGTAAGATTTGGTTCCATCAGGACCTATAACTCATTGACCTCAGTTACCTTTTGATATCCATTATCCTTCTCAGATCCTCACTTGCATCTTATTTAGCCTATATTTCAAGTTCAACTTTAAAAATTAGTTATGGCCAATCTTTATTTTCCCCTGTATATCATCCTTGCCACCATACTTGACTGATACAACTCCAGCCTTGGCTAAGCCTGATTTCTCCTTTTTAACACTTGCCCCTGAACTGCTGAACAGGGCTTGAGAAAACACACAATGATACTGATTGGTTTCACTTTAATTTATGATCATAAACCTTATGAGGCCTCAGTTTACTGCCTGTCAGTCATACAACCACATTTTATTAGGCAATTCACTTTCTCACTGTCCTGTGTTACTATTTCACACCTGTTCCTCAATTCTGAAATCTGTAATATTTCTCTTACTCTTTATACTCGAGAATGACCTTGGTTCTTATTTCACTGAGAAAGTGGGGAAAATCAGGGGAAATCTTAATTCATTCACCAACACAACCATCAAGCTCTCTGGAATTCTACCTGTACATTTTTCCTTCTTTCCTATTGTAATAGATGAGCAGTTTACATGGCACTAAGGATTATAGTTCTGGGGGTATGGCTTGTCTCCTCATGGAATGTACCAGCTAATGGAGGTGTTAGGTATTAAACACCTGACTGTGCGTGACAGTGTCCAAAGAGTTGGGCAGAAGTTGTTCATATTTCATTAACTAGCTATGTAACTTTGGAAGTAGATAAAAGTAAATCCTTTAAACCACAGTTCCTTGTCTTGTAAAAAAGAGGCAGCAGTGTCTGTTACCAGTATTATAAGATTTAATGAGATAACAAACATGAATGTGTTTTGTAAATGATGAAACATATTAGCGTTGTCAGAACCAGTGCTACATGGTCAGTTGCGTAGGCTGTGGCCCACACTAATTGGGTGGAGGGTGAGCAAAGAGGCTTTCACATAGGTTTGAATGTGGCAGCACCAGTTAGACTGGTGCTACATGGCTGCCCTGATGGATCCTTACAAATAACAAGTTGTTTAAATGTTCAAGGAGAGCGTCTCAGCAGCCATCCTTTGCAGCTCTCTCTGGCTTTACAATTTGCAAAGTACTGGCAAAAATGTGTCATTAATTGTTTAAGGCTCAGTTCAAGTATTACTGTTGGAGCCACCCATTCCATCTAGGCAGTCCTTCCTCCTTGCTTCAAGAATCCCTATTTTTTGCATTTATCTCAATGCACACAACATTGTATTGTTTTTCCTTTTATTTTTTCCTCTCTCTCTTTTTGTACCATTACACAGTAGAGTATTTGATCCCATAACCCTTAAGGATTTTAAGGGCTATGTTGTGTTCTGTTGTCTTTCTATCCCAGGATTTAGCGAGAAGAAGCCTGGTGCTATAGTGCATGTTGGACTGAAGTACTACAGTGGTCTGTCTGTTTTTAGTACCCTCCAGTCCCTCACTTTTTTTTTCTGTACTAAGAACCATGAGGGCAAATGCTGTGTCAAGCACGTAGCTGCTTCCACTGCTAGTATGATGCTGGGAACATAATGCATATTAAGCAAATGTTGGTGGAAATATGGCACAGCAAGAAAAACATAAGTTCTTCCATTTATGTAATGCATTTTTTCAAGCACATTATCTGTGCTTAGGAGAAAAGTATTGAAGGTAGAGCAGTGGGAAAAAAAGCAAATAAAAAGGCCTGTTTTTTAGAGTTTGTATTCCAGTGGTGAAGATGGACAATGAAGAAAATAAATGAACACTGAACTATGTTAGCATGGGATAGGCCAGATCAAATGTTAGACACAGTTCCTAGGGCAAGCCTCACTGGGAAGAGGTCTTTGGAGCCTTGAGTTCAAGGTGGTGAGGGAGTGAGGATGTGGCTATCCAGGGGAAGAGCATTCTGAGAAGTGGGGATAAGTGCAGAATCCTTGATAGAGATGGGAAACCTTTGGAGGGTTTTAAACAGAAGAGTGAAATTATCTGATTTATGCTAAAAGCCCTATTTATACACATATGCATATGTACAGTTGTATACACATTTATTTAAATGAAACTATAGGAAAGTACATTGATTGTAAAATATATAACTGATTTTATTAAGTACTAATTACTGTTGCTTCTGTGTATTTTACTGATGCAGTGCACCTGCAAAACAAGGTTGCTCTTGTTACGAATAATCTATTTGGTGCATATAGTCACCAAAGAGATTCGTCATAGAATTGATGAATTTTAGCTAATGAACTTGAATGAGAAGTTGCAAGCGGATGGTCTACCAGGATTCATTGCATAAGAGGCCTGTCTTTATGTAAGAATCAGAGACAACAAAACCAGTTGTTAGCATCAGCACCTTCTCATTTTTGCAGGAAATAAGGATTCCAGAACAGGATTTTCTGCGTCCTTTACCTAATGTTCTTAAATGGCAAGATCAATGCACATCCGGTTGGCTAAATATATCCACCAGCTCTTTCCCTGATGCAAACAGCTTACACATTTTCATAAAATCCTTTAGTTCCTTCAGTTATGACTTTATGTAAAGTATAATCTTTTGGAATGCTTAATTGTACCTACTTTGGCATCTTACGTTTTTCTTAACCTAAATCCAGTTTTTTTTAAAAAAACCCACAATCCAAAAATAGATAAATTTGACATAGAAGTCAATGCTTTTAAGCCAAGAGGTTTAGCAGACAACGTGCACTCCAGGCACTTGCTTTATGCCCACATGCCCCTTAAAGTGTTATCACCGTATTTCCAGAACTCTCCTAGGGAGGAAGACAGCTCCAGTTCCAAGAAATATAGGTGCTTCCTGTTTTAACATAAGGAAAAATCACACTGAAGTGAGAACATGAAGAGCAAATAGATGTGGCATTTTTGTTTTAATAACGACCGTCTGCCTAAAATACATATTTTGGTTTCATTGGCAGTGTTATGATTCATGTGAGGTTATTTAAAGTTTCGAATGCTTTATTTTGAATAAAGCCAGATGCTGATGGTAGGAGCTTTGTAATATCAACCTTTAATTTTGGAATCATTGCAGACTCACATGCAGTTTGAGAGAAATGTACAGAGAGATCTCAGGTACACTTTACACAGTTTCCTCCAACCGTGACATCTTACAAAATTGCAGTACAAGTCATTAACCAGAATAGTGATATTAAGGCAGTCAAGATACAGTGCCGCTCCGTCAGCACAAAATTTCTCATGTTTCCTTTTTCTAGTGCATCCACTTTCCTTCCCACTTTCACCTCCTGGTCCCTGTAAACCATTAATCTGTAATTGTGTCATTTTGAGAGTGTTATATACATGGAAGCATACATTATATGATCGTTTGGTACTGGCTTTTTCCCCATACTTAATGTAATTCTCTGGAGATTTATATAGGCTGTTGCATGTGTCTGCAGAGTGGTCCTTTTTACTAGTGACAGTATTCCATGGTATAGATATAGGTATATCAAGTTCATTTAACCATTCACCATTGAGGGACGTGATCTGATTCCAGTTTTTGGCTATGATGAGTAAAACTGCTGTAAATATTCCAGAACAGGTTTTTGTATCAACATATGTTTTCATTTCTCTAGCATAAATACCCAGAGGTGCCGTTGCTGGGTTGTATGATAATGAAAAGTTTATTTATTTTTTTCTCCCAAGAAACCTCCAAACTGTTTTCCAGAGTGGCTGTACTATTGTACATTCCCTCCAGTAACATATAAATAATTGGTTGTGTCATTACTCATTTTTTTAAAATTTTAGCCACCCTGTGAAGTGTTTAGTGAAGTCTTAAAGTTTAAGAAGTATTTCCCTTGATGGCTGTTGATGTTGCACGTCTTTTCATATACTTGTTTGTCATCAGTATATCCTCTTCCGTGAAATGTCTCAGCAGGACTTTTACCCATTTTCTTTCTTTCTTTCTTCTTCTTCTTTTTTTTTTTTTTTTTTAATGGCTGCACCCCTGGCATATGGACGTTCCCAGGTCAGGGATCAAAACTGAGCCCAAGCCACAGCTGCCACTTATGCCACATCTGCAGAAACACCAGCTCCTTAACCCACTGTGCTGAGCCTGGGTTTAAACTGACCTCTCCGCAGCAACCTGAGCCACTGCAGTCAGCTCCTTAACCCGTTGGGCCACAACGTTACCCATATTCTAATTGGAATATCTGTTTATTTATCTTGACTGTTGAGTTTTGAGAGTTTTTAGAATATGTATTCTAGGTCGTATTCCCTTGTCGGCTTTGAGGTTTACAAATATTTTCTCCAGTCTGTAGCTGTCCTTCTAAAAAACCGTTTTAATAGGATTTTGTGCAGAGTTTTTAATTTGATGAAGTCCCACTCAATGTTTCCTTTAATGTGTCTTACTTTCCCTCTCAGGTTTTTCCCTACCACTAAGACCTGTTTCTTTCTTTCTTTTTTTTTATAGTTTCAGGTTTTAGTTTAACTTAATGATCCATCTTGAATCATTTTTTGGATAAACTGTGAGGTTTAGGTGGAAGTTCTTCTTCCTTCCTCCTTTTTTTGTCTATGGGTGACGACTTGCTCCAGCATCATTTGTAGGAAAAGCTCTGTTTCCTCTTCCTGAGCTGCTTTACCCCTTTCTCACAAGTCAGTTGGTGTATTTGCATGGGTTTATTTCTGAGTTCTCTGCTCTTTCCCATTGATCTATGTGTCTCTCCCTCTGCTGTACCAAGCATGGTTGATTACTATAACTATATAATAGATCTTGAAACCAAGTAGACTGACTTCATTCTGCCTCTCCAAAATTGTTTTAGCTCTTCTAGTTCCTTTACTTTTCATTATGAATTTTAGAATTAAGTTGCCTGTATCTATGGAAATTTGTACGTATTTTGTTAGATCTGTACCTAAGTACTTCATTTTTTGAATGATTATAAAGAATATAGCATTTTTACCTTTTGTATGTATAGGATCATTGCTATTTTTTTATATGTATATCTTATATCATGCAGGCTTGCTGAACACTTTTAATAGTTTAAGAGTATGTTTGTAGAGTCTTCGTGATGTTTTATTTAGACAATAATGTCATCTCCAAATAGGCATAATTTTATTTTATTTATCTTCTCAATCTTCATACTTTTTATTTACTTTTATTGCCTATTGCGTTGGTCAGAGCATCCAGATCTATGTTGAATAAGAATGGAGAGATTAGGAGTTCCCTGGTGGCTTAGTGGTTAAGGCTCTGGCATTGTTACTGCTGTGGTGTGGGTTTAGTCCCTGACCTGGGAACTTCTACATGACCTGGGAACAGCCAAAAAAAAAATGGAAAGGTTGGAATCTTGCTTTGTGCCCAGTCTTAAGGGAAAGCTTTCAGTCTTTGACCATTAAATATAACATTAGCTAATTTTTTTGTAGATACCTTTTATCAAGATGAGGGAATTTTCCTAAATTCTTATATTCTGGAGAGTTTCTTCTTTTTAATGAATTGAAGTTTTGCCAAATGATTTTTCTCATTGAGTGATATGATCATGTCATATGGTGTATTACATTTATGATTTTCAAATATTATACCAGCCCTGCATCCCTACAATAAATACCATTTGATCATGGTGTTTACTTCCTTTTATGTATTGCTGCTGAATTCTATATGCTAACATTTTGTTTAAATATTTTGTGTATATATGCATGAAGGATAGCAATCTTTAGTGAGTCTTTTTCCTTTTCTTTTTTAAAGAAATTTGGTACTAGTTTGGGTATCAGAGGAATACTTTTTCTAGCTTGGGTATCATAGATTATTAGATTCATTAAGCAAATAAGGAAGGGTTTCCTCCTCTTTTCTGGAAGAGATTGTGTAGCCTGTGCTTTAATTGTTTGACAGAATCCTTTAATCAAACTATCTGAACCTGGAGATTTTTTTTTGAAAATTTATGACTTCAGTGTCTCTAATAGTTATAAAATATTCAAATTTTCTATTTGCAGTTGGATGAGTTGTGTTTTTGTGTGTGTGTGTCTGTTGAGGAATTGATTCATCTGAGTTGTTATATTGATAAAGTTGTTCATAGTATTCCTTTATGACCCTTTTGATGTGTTCAGGTTTTATGTCATTATCCCATATTTCACTTACTGCATTGATAATTTGTGTAATCACTTTTTATCAGCCTTCTTAGAGGTTTGTCGACTTTTATTTTTTTTTAAAGAACTAGTTCTTTGTTGCATTGATTTTCTTGATTTTTCTGTTTTCAGTTTCATTGGTTTCTGCTGTTGTTTTATTATTTTCTTTCTGTTTGCTTGCTTTGGATTTACTTTACATATTTTCTATCTTTTTGCTTGCTTTGGATTTACTTTACACTTCTTTTTCTTCTTAAGGTGGGTATTTAAATTACTGATTTGAGACTTTTCTGCTTTTCTAATGTAAGTGTTTAAGTAATGTACATTTCTCAGCCCTTTATTAGCTGTGTCCCACAAGTTTTGCTTTGTTATATTTTCAATTTGATTTTCAATGTTTTTTTAAATTTTCTCTTGAGATTTCTGTTTGGCCCGTAGGTTACTTAGAAGTGTGTTATTTAGTGTCTAAGTGTTTGGAGATTTTCCTGTTATCTTTCTGTTGTTGATTCTAGCTTGATTTATTTATGATCAGACAATAAACTGTGCAGGATTTCAAGTCCTTTATGTTTGTTGAGGCTTGTTTTTATGGACCAGAATAAGGTATATCTTGGTATATGTTCCAAGGCACTTGAAAAAGGAAGTTTATTCTGCCGCTGTTGAGTGGCATGTTCTATAATCGTTCATTAGATTATTGATATGTTCATTGGTGTTGTTCCTTCCTGCTGTGCCCTTACTGCTTTCTGTCTGGTTGTTCTATCAAATATTGAGATAAGAATGTTGAAGTCTCCTACTAAAATGATGGATTCATCAAACTCTCCTTTCAATTCTGTCAGTTCTTTCTTCACATATTAGTAGCTTTATTGTTTGCTGCACACATATTGAGGATTGGATTTCCCTCTTTGTTATTATGTAATGTCCTAACTATCTCTGATGATTTTTTGTTTGTTTGCTTTGGTTCAGGTTTCTTTTATTCAGCTCCTGAAAAACATTTGATACTTCTTTCTGGCCTCCTTGGTTTCTGGTAAGGAATCTCCTTTGAGTCACATTGCCCTTTTTTTGGCTTAAGTAAGGTGCTCTTTCAGCCTTATTTCCTTTGAGGATTTTTGTCTTTATTTTCCTGGTTTCATGGATATGCATTTCACTGGGTTTATAATATTTGGAGTTCTTTCCACTGAGGCATCCTGTTAGTGGAGACTGTGACTCTGTTCTTGGTCTGCAGGCTTCTTGAATCTGTAGGCTTATGTTTCTTGCCAAATTTGGGAAGTTTTAAATCATTATTTTAATACTACTTTTTCTGTTCCATGCTCTTTCTCATCTCTCTCCAGGACTCAAATGACATGAATGACAGGAGGATTAGGTCCCTTCTTACAGCTTGGTAAGAGTGGAAGTGTAACCTCTCCCATAGCCTTTGCTAATGTAGATGGGGTATGGGGAGAAGTTTTTGCTTTATATTTTTGGATGGAGTAGAGTGATTCTCAACTAAAAGTTTTATGTTTTGTTGGGCTACCCCTTTTCTAGTCCAGTGGCTGGAGAGTGCAGGCTTTTGTTAAGGCTTTTTTGACAATGCCTACTGGCATTTCCAGGATGTCACTCTCTTCACATCCAAATCTGGGATACATGAAGCAAAAAGAAAGTCCGAGGAACCCACCACCATGTTTTTCTTTAAGTCTTGATGTCCAACAGCCAATCTTCCTTCCTCTCTCTACTTTAAATATTTTTTAAAAAATATTTATTTTGTATGTAATTCCTGAGGTTTTAGTTTTTTCTAGTGAGATGAGTGAGAAAAATAGCATTATTCCATCTTTCCAGAAGCAAAAATTGGTACTTGGTTTTGAAAATCTTGACAGTTTGAATCATTGAGGCAAATATAAATCTTTTAAATCCTGTACAGTAAGTTCATGTGTAAAACGAAGAATCTTATTTGACTGGGAAGATGAAAAGGGAGAATTAAGCATTGAGAGTTATGTTCTCATAACTGGTGAGACAGTAGATCATAGGATCTATGCGAAGGCACCACTTGGAAACTTTAATTTGTGTACCAATTCTCTTCTTAAAACTCTTCCTTTTTGTGGCGGCTATGAAACATCATCCTCTTATTTCTGATACTCTACTTCATCTTTCACTATTTTTTTGACCCTAGTATCTAGTATAATCTCTAGAATATATTCACTGCTCAAAAAAAGGTAATTAAATAATCTAAACTTCTCTGATTATATAGACCCTGCATTTGACCTCTAATTACAGGTATTTGCCCTGGTTCAGTTGGTTGCTCAGTTTCTTTCGAAGCATTTGTTCTCAAAGCCATCTCCATTTTGATGCTTCTCAAGTGTTCAAACCCATGCCAGCTTCTCTTCTATTTCTAGACTTCTAGGGTCTGTATAATCAGCCTTTACGTTATGAAAACATGGATGAACCTGGAGGACATTATTTAAGTAACAGAAAGAAAAACACTATGTATTTCTACTTATATGATGTATCCAAAATATCTAAACTCATGAATATTTTCTCAGGTCAGTCTCCCAAAGCAATAGAAATTAGAGCAAAAATAAACCCATGGGACCTCATCAAACTGAAAAGCTTTTGCACAGCAAAGGAAACCAAAAAGGAAACAAAAAGACAACTTTCAGAATGGGAGAAAATACTTTCAAATGATGCAACCGACAAGGGCTTAATCTCTAGAATATATAAACAACTGATACAACCCAACAGCAAAAAAGCCAATCAATCAATGGAAAAATGGGCAAAAGACCTGAATAGACATTTCTCCAAAGAAGATATGAAGATGGCCAACAAACACATGAAAAAATGCTCAACATCACTGATTATAAGAGAAATGCAAATCAAAACTACCATGAGATACCACCTCACACCAGTCAGAATGGCCATCATTCATAAATCCACAAATAACAAGTGCTGGAGGGGCTGTGGAGAAAAGGGAACCCTCCTGCACTGTTGGTGGGAATGTAAACTGGTACAGCCACTATGGAGAACAGTTTGGAGATACCTTAGAAATCTATACATAGAACTTCCATATGACCCCGCAATCCCACTCTTGGGCATCTATCCAGACAAAACTCTACTTAAAAGAGACACATGCACCCGCATGTTCATTGCAGCACTATTCACAATAGCCAGGACGTAGAAACAACCCAAATGTCCATTAACAGATGATTGGATTCGGAAGGTGTGGTATATATACACAATGGAATACTACTCAGCCATAAAAAGAATGACATAATGCCATTTGCAGCAACATGGATGGAACTAGAGAATCTCATCCTGAGTGAAATGAGCCAGCAAGACAAAGACAAATACCATATGATATCACTTATAACTGGAATCTAATATCCAGCACAAATGAACATCTCAGAAAAGAAAATCATGGACTTGGAGAAGAGACTTGTGGCTGCCTGATGGGAGGGGGAGGGAGTGGGAGGGATCAGGAGCTTGGGTTTATCAGACACAACTTAGAATAGATTTATAAGGAGATCCTGCTGAATAGCATTGAGAACTATGTCTAGATACTCATGTTGCAACAGAACAAAGGGTGGGGGAAAAATGTAATTGTATTGTATACATGTAAGGATAACTTGATCCCCTTGCTGTACAGTGGGAAAATTAAAAAATAAAATAAAATATCTAAACTCACAAAATCAGGGGCTGGATTTTTGGAGAAGTGAGGAGTTATTGTTCAGTGGGTATAAAGTTTCAGCTATGCAACATGAATAAATTCTAGAGATTTGCTAGACAACATGGTACCTATTGTTAACAGTACTATATTATATACTTCCAATTCTGTTAAAAGTGCAAGTCTCATGTTACATGTTCTTATTGCAATGAACAAACAAATGAAAACAAAAGTGACAAAAGAGAGCTCTGAGAGGTGTTAGGTCTATAACTTTGACAGTGTCAATGGTATCACAGGTTTTGCATTTGTCCAGATTTATCATATTATACACTCTAAAGAGGTGTGGTTATTTTTATATCAATCATACCTCAAGAAAGCTGTTAAAGGGATATATACATTGGATTTCTATCATCATCCCTAAATCTGCATATCGTAACACTTAAGCAATCGTCTCTTTATTAAAAATAACATGTTTGCTTTTGTGATTCCAACTTTAATGTCAAAGATACTACTTTATCTGTGTAATTAGGACTTGAAATATCAGTCAGACTTAATTCGCCTCTCTCCCTTACCCTTTGTGCCTCATTACCAACCAAGTTTTGTCAGTTTTTTTTCATCACAGTGCTCTGACATCTTTGTTCCTTATTTCCATTCTATTTCCGTCAATCATTGGAACCCAGGTCCCTAATCTTTTGTTCCTGGAATACTGTAACTGCCTAATTGGTCTTTCTGTCTCATTGCTGGGTCAGTCCAACCACATGAAATTGCCATATGCATCTTATAAACATAAAATTTCTCCAATAATAACTGCTTGATGGCTTGCTATTACCCACAAGATTGAGTTCAACATGCTTTATCTTGAAATTCTGTGGCATTTAAAATTTAATTCCTGTGCATCCTTCCTTCCTTCTCTTCAAAACTTACAGACAACCACGCATATACACCTAAAGTGGAAAGAGTCCCAGAAGACAGTCAAATTGAGTTTTAAATACAGCTCTGTGATTAACTGAGAACTTGGACAAGTGACTTCATTTGGTGATTTTTTTTTTAATCAGTCAGTCAAGGCTATAATTAGATAATCCCAGGGAGTTCTTTTGTGGCTCAGTGGGTTAAGGACTCAATGTTGTCTCTATGAGGATGCGGGTTCAATCCCTGGCCTTGACACTAAGGATCTGGCATTGCCATAAGCTGTTTACAGATGTAGCTTGGCTCTGGTGTTGCTATGACTGTGTCATAGGCCTGCAGGTACAGCTCCTATCCCAGGAACTTCCATGTGTCACAGGCATAGCCAATCAAAGAGAAAAAAAAGAAAGAAAATCCCAAAGGCCAATTTATTTCCTACATTTGAATATCCAATTTTCTCTTCTTTTAGCCAGTGGAATGCTGAGTAAGTCCCATTGGTGGGTTTAGAGACAATTTTTTTTTTCTTTTTATGGCCACATCTGCAGCATATGGAAGTTCCTGGGCTAAGAGTTGAATCAGAGCTGCAGCTGAGGCCTATGCTACAGCCACAGCAACACCAGATCCAAGCCACTTCTGTGACCTGCACCACAGCTTGCGGCAATGCTAGATCCTTATCCCACTGAGTGAGGCAAGGGATGGAACCTGCATCCTCACAGAGACAACACCAAGTCCTTAACCTGCTGAGCCACTACAGGAATGCCTAGAAACAATTTTATGTACAAAAACAGAATTTTTTTTTTTTTTTTTTGTCTTTTTGCTATTTCTTTGGCCGCTCCCGCGGCATATGGAGGTTCCCAGGCTAGGGGTCAAATCGGAGCTGTAGCCGCCGGCCTACACCAGAGCCGCAGCAACGTGGGATCCGAGCCGTGTCTGCGATCTACACCACAGCTCACGGCAACGCCGGATCGCCAACCCACTGAGCAAGGCCAGGGACCGAACCCGCAACCTCATGGTTCCTAGTCGGATTCGTTAACCACTGCGCCACGATGGGAACTCCAAAAAAAAAAACAGAATTTTTTAATGAGCCAAAAAAGTATAGGACCAAAGAGCATAGAAATATCAGAATGCATTAAATGTAGTGAAAATAAATAATTTTGTTATTCTTTTTGTTCCAAATACACGGACACACACACACACAATGGGCATGATGTAAAACATGATTCTTACTATAAGTCAGTGAAGTTGAAAGTCATAGCTTTGATCCATACACCACACATTCATAGATGCAATGTTTAGGTGATAGCAACTCCACTGGACAGCTTACTAAATGGTAACACTAAGCCTTCCTCCTATTATCCAATGCTTTCAGCCCAAGTAGTATTATCTCTTTCAACCTGTTCCTGACTCAGCTTCAGACCTCAGATGTAATAATGGTCTCTGGCACCCTTTATTTGGTACAATGTAGAGTCATTCTTGGCTTCTAGCATCATTACTTCTTGTGTGACCTGTGATCATTCTCTTAGATCTTGACATTCCATGTGTCTCAATATAGCTGCTGTCCTGATACAGCTCCTGTTACATCTCAGACACTCCCCAGATGACTGGAAATAGACAAAGTAAAACAACTAAGATAAGGGAAGGGGGGAGATGTAACTTTTTTTTAAAACATGTTTTAATTATTAGGGTTAGGGTTAGGGTTTTATTATCTTTCTTCTGAAGCGCAAAGGGAAATAGCACCTCTTTATGGCATTCAGAATCCATCATCATTCAAATTTGTTCAGTTATTTGTTCTAGTCATGCACGGTGTTTGTGTGTATGTGTCTGTGTGTGTGTGTTAAGTATATGTTGTTTCAACCTGAACTATTCTGCATGGGTTATAAAGCTCAGGTGCACCACCAAATGCTATCATTTCTTCTCTTCAGGGGCCCTTGAAGTGGTTTTTTGGAAGCTCATCAGCATTTTCCCTTCTGTTTTTGAATATGAAGTATTTTTTTCCCAAATGTAGACAGCATTTCTCATGGACTTCAGAGACAGACATAGTTGTAATCAAATTTTGTGCATAGAAAATAGGCCATTTTGTAGTAAGACTCTCCCACAGGATTTTTCAAGCTAAATTGAACTGTGAAGCTAATAAATTGAGTGATAATTAAAATTTCCCTGAAAAATGTGAGGCTGTAAGTGCTCACAAAATGTATGTTTACATTAACAACTACATATGATTGTCCCTCTGACTGTCAACTTATTTTTGTTTTTGTTTTTCTGTCTTCGGTTTTAAAGACATGTCTAGGGTAGATGTTAATTTCTGGGACCTCTCCGGATGAAGAATTAGGTGAAGAAAGCAATTGTATGGTTCCTCCCATTTCCATGCCCAGGCTCCAATTTATGATCACTCATGCCTTTGTACATGTTTTATTATTTGGAGTTTCAAGGCTTGCTGGGCACTCTTCCCATATTTGATACAACTTATATACTATTCTTCCTATTGTTGGAAATCAGAACTTGTATTTAGAAAATGAACACTCTCTTGCCAGTGCTTGGGTCTTGATCCTATGGAATCTAATGTACACTTGAGACACGGGTTTAATAAACAAAGCCTTATGACATAAAGTAAATTCAAATCCTAGTCAAATCCTAATCATACCAAGGACACCAATAGAGTATCTTCATGTTTTATATAATTTTATGTTGAATGGCCAAGGATACCTTGAGGGGGCCCAAAGATACCTGCAGAGGATTACAATGTCAAAATTATTTTCATAACAGTACTTAGACATTGTAAAAATATAATAGTGACAATAATTTAAAAGTCGTAACAAAATTAATAATAATGTAATTGAGTTTTTGTGTCAGACATTTTGCCAGATACTTTAAGCATTTTCTCTCATTTAACTTCACAACAAATCTATAAAGTAAGAATAATAGTCACTTTTCCTAATAGAAGAAGAAATTGAGGTCCAGAGTTAAGTGTCATACTCAGGTTACAGAGTTAAAATATGTATGAAGAAGAAATTCAAATCCAAGTGTACTTTAACTCAAAGCCTATGCTTTCTCCCTATACTATTTTACTGCTTTATCAGAGTTTCATGGAGAAGAAAAGCATGGTAACAAATCATCAGTCATGTAAAAGTATGGTATTGTTTCTGTGTATGGTAATGAAGCTAAAGATTCATCAATATTGTCGTGAAGATAATTAAGGAATGATTTATTTTAAAAAAAAGATATTCTCTGAGCTGGGTGTTTAAAAGATACCTAGGTTTTACCAAGTGGAAAGAACGGGAAGAGCAGAAGGTTATTCTTGACAGAGTGACTAGTCTGTATAAAGGAATAAAAGTGTTGACCTAGCAAAACATATTTGAAGAACTGCAAAGCACTCTGTATTGATAAAAATTCAAGGGCAGTAGATCAACTGCTAGAGATGAGTTTGGAGAGGCGACAGGAGCTAAATTACAGAGAACCTTGTTTGTGTAGATAAAATGTTGAGTATTTGATTAGAAACAATGGATAGGGGACAAGTCTTACCCATAGATTTTTGTTCAACTCTATTGGGGAATGATTTTAAGCTTGCAGAACCAGGTACAGAGAGAATAGACGATTTCCCCATACCCTTCATCCAGCCTCCCCTAATGTTAACACCTTACATACTCCTGGTGCATTTGGCACAAGTAAGAAATCAACTTTGGTTTAATACCATTAACGGAATGACAGTCTTTGTTTGGATCTCAACAGTTTTTCCACAAATGTGCCCCCTGCCCCTTTTACCCATTCAAGTATCCAATTCAGGATATTGAATTCCCTTTAGTAGATTTTACTAATGTTGATACCTCCAGTATTTGGCAGTTTCTCAGTATTTCTTTGGTTTCTGTGGCCTTTCCATCCTTTTGAGGAATATTACTTCCCCACAGGTTTTTTTTAAATTAAACCGTTTATTTTGTGATAAATCTGAATTAACAGTCAGTTGTAAAAAATAATACAAACAAAACCTCTGTATCCTTTACCCAGTTTCCACCAATGGTGATATCTTATAAAACTATAGTTTTAAAATTGCCTCCAGGAGTTCCCGTCGTGGCGCAGTGGTTAACGAATCCGACTAGGAACCATGAGGTTGCGGGTTCGGTCCCTGCCCTTGCTCAGTGGGTTAAGGATCCGGCGTTGCCGTGAGCTGTGGTGTAGGTTGCAGACGCGGCTCGGATCCCGCGTTGCTGTGGCTCTGGCGTAGGCCAGTGGCTACAGCTCCGATTCAACCCCTAGCCTGGGAACCTCCATATGCCGCGGGAGCGGCCCAAGAAATAGCAACAACAACAACAACAACAAAAAGACAAAAGACAAAAAAAAAAAAAAAAAAAAAAAAAAAAAAGAAAAAATTAAAAAAAAAAATGCCTCCAGCAATATATGAATGACTGGTATTATCATTTTTAAAATTTTAGATATCCTGATAGTTATGTAGTGATAACTATTATGGTTTGAATTTATGTTTCTCTGTTAACTAATGGTATTGAACACTTTTGATCTGCATATGCTCTTCATATCCTTTGCCCATCTGATAATTGCATTATATGTGTGTGTGTGTATGTATATATGGTGTTCAATTTCGGTTTTGAAATTTCTTTGTATGTTGTGGATACCACTCCATCATCATGTATGGTTTGCACATACTTCCTCCCAGTCTGTAGATTGTCTCTTCATTTCCTTCACATGGGCTTTCACAAAACAAAAGCTTTTCATTTTGATGCAGTTCTATTTATCAGTTTTTATTTTATGGGTCATGCTTTTGGTGTCAAGTCTAAGAACTTTTTGCCTAGCTCTAGATACTGCAGATTTTCTCTTATGTTTTTGGTTTCTTGCCTGAGAGTTTTGTGGTTTCATGTTTGACATGTAAGCCTCTTATCTACCAAATTCGTTTCCATATAAGTCATGAGGTTTAGGTTGAAGTTCATTTTTATGCCTGTGGATGTCTCCAGCATCATTTGTCAAAAAGAATCCTTCCTTTCTTTGAATTGACTTTGCATTTCTGCAAAAAGCTTATTGGGAATGTTTGTGTGGCTCTGTTTCTGGGTTTTCTGTTTCATGACCCACGTGTCTATCCTTCCGCCAGTGCCACTCTGTCTTGATTACTGTAGCTAAATAGTAGACCTTAATATCATTAGTCATAGATTTCTGAAGAGATAAAGCAAAAATATCTTTATTTTCTTCTTAATTGTATATTGAATCCTCACCAAAGGCAAGTGATTTTTACTAACTCTATAAATCTAGAATTGAGACAACAGGGTATTACAGAAAGCATTCTAGACACAAATCTAGGTTGGATTTTGGCTTCTTTATTCTCTGGATCTGTGATTTTCATTATTTCACTTAAACTAGGTCTTTTCCTAAAAATCTGCATCAAGGGGTTGTTGTAAGGCTGAAATACAGTAAACTAAGAAAGCAGTTTTCACATTTTTTGATCTCCACACTTCTTTACATTCTTAAAAAATAACAGGCCTCTAAAGAGCTTTTATGTAGTTTGTATTTATTGATATTCACCATATTAAAAACACTGAGAAATGTTTTTAAATATTTATAGATTAATTTTAAAACAATAATGTAATAATTATATATTAAGTCAGCAACAATTTTTGCTAAAATTTTATGTTCCCAAACAAAAATAATTATTGAAAAGAGTGGGCTTTTTAAATATATATGTAAATCTTTGAAATATCTGGCTTAATAGAAGACATCTCAGCTCTCATAGCTTCTTCAGCATTAAGTCTTTTCAATATGTTGTTTTGTTCTAAATATTTAAAGGACTTCTAGAATCATGCGGTTACATAAATGGAAAAGAGAGAAGTATTTTAATATTTTAAAATGATTATGAATTTTTCTCATTGGTTCTATAAAGAAAGGATACAAGTGGCAGCTTCTAAAAGGTTAGTTGGAGAGTTTCCATCATGGCTCAGCAGTAACGAACCTGACTAGTATCTTTGAGGAGCGGGTTCAATCCCTGGCCTTGCTCACTGGGGTAAGATTCTGGTGGTGTTGTGGCCATGGTGTAGGCTGCCGGCTGCAGCTCCAGTTCAGCCTCTAACCTGGGAACTTACATATGCCAGGGGTGCAGCCCTAAAAAAAGAAAAAAAAAAGTTGGTTATACTATAGCATCTGATAGGCATAAAAGTGAAAATTTTGTAATCTTTGATATTAAATCCATTGGCTAATTTTGTCCTTTGAGTGAACTTTTGCCTTTCTGTTTTTGTAACTCTATCCATTGTTCATTTGGAATATATTTGTGAAGATTTTTCAAATGTTGTTATATTTTATTGCATACTTTCAAATACCTCACTTGTTAATATCACCATTCATCTCATTAGTGTAGTCTTTAAGTGTTGAGAAATTTTTAAGTTCATAGTAGTGTATAAAATTCTCCCCAAATTTATTTTTTTTCCCTCATCTCAAATTTTATTATTGGCCTGAAATGTGGTCGGTTGTTCCTTTGAAACTCTAGTCACTTTGTTGAACTTGAAGAAAATATTGGTTAAATACCCACATCTAAATTACCATCATTTGTATATCAGTCATTCTTTCAAATAAAGTTGCACTTACATGAAAAAGTGACTAGTTGATCTCACAATTCAGCCTCACAAGTGCTGTTCCTGGAGATAACTATCCTACTTTGTTATGTGGCAAAAGTGCCTTATGAGTACCTACCATTTCATCAGACAGAATTTTTAAATGAGGTGCATTGGAAAGAAGGATTGTTATGAGCAAAACCGGAATTTTCTTTTTAATTTTTACTACAGATATGTAGTGGTGAAAAAAAAGTTTCCAGTTTGATACTACTGTCTTGATTCATATTCATGCACCAGCAGTTTTACCAACCACTGCTTTTGTGCTGTCAGCGCAAGTGTCCGTACGGCGGAAAACCACAAACAGTGCCTTAGTAGTATGATGAAAATAATCTCAATATTGTGGATCCTCTGAAAGAGGATTCAGGATCCCCAGGGATCCATGGCCATCCTTGCAGATTTAAGCATTAAATAAATCAATTAAACTGGAGAACACTCTGTGGTGCTCTTAGTTTGATTAGGATTTGATTAAGATTAGGGATTGAATTTACATTATATCAGAAGGCTTTGTTTATTAGAACATTTGTCCCAAATGGGCATCAGTTTCCATGGGATCAATATCCAAGGACTGGTGAAGTGAGGTCTGAGAGCCACAAAGCTCTCCTGTTAAAATGAGTTACAGCTTTAATTATTCATAATCATCCTAGAGAACTACCTTAGTTAATGCTCTGAACATTCACCTATTATTTTATCCACTCCCACAATCATTATTAAAATGAAATAATGTAAAGGGTGTTTATTATGTATCCACAATTTGTGAGAATCTGGGGATACATAAATAAAAAGACTGAGTCCTGTCTTGCTATAATGGCAGAAGGTGGGGCACTTAACATTTAGAAGCTGTGGGCACGTGGACAGTCAGAAAAAAAATTTCCAGAAAAATGATGACACTACAACCAGGTCTTAAAAACATGATGAGGCTAAGAGAATTGAGAGTGAGTGTGGGCTAGCAGGCTGTCTTCCTGGAGGGTAGCATTTATGACTCTGTGTACTTAATCCTTAGGGCCTAGTGTCAAAAGCACTCAATAATTTTTTATGGCTGAGTAATATTCCATTGTATATATGTACCACATCTTCTGTATGCAATTCTCTGTTGATGGACATTTAGTTTGCTTCCAAGTCTTGGCTATTGTAAATAGTGCTACGGTAAACATTGGGGTGTATATATCTTTTCAAATTAATGGTTTTCTCTGGATAGATGCCCAGGAGTGGAAATGCTGGATCATATGGCAGTTCTGTATTTACTTTTTAAGGAACCTCCAAGCTGTTCTCCATAGTGGTTACACCTACAAAAATAGATAAGTAACAAGGATCTACTGTGTAGCACAGGGAAATCTACTCAATATTCTGTAATAACCTGTATGGGAAAAGAATCTGAAAAAGAATGGATATATGTATATATATAACTGATTAACTTTGTTGTATCTCTAAAACTAACACATTGTAAATCAACTATGCTCCAATGATTTTTTTTTATTACTCAAATGAATTTATCACATCTGTAGTTGTATAATGATCGTAACAATCTGATTTCACAGGATTTCCATCCCACAGCCCAAGCACATCCCCCCACCCCCCAAACTGTCTCCTCCGGAGACCATAAGTTTTTCAATGTCTGTGAGTCAGCATCTGTTCTGCAAAGAAGTTCAGTCTGTCCTTTTTTCAGATTCCACATGTCAGTGAAAGCATTTGATGTTGGTGTCTCATTGTATGGCTGACTTCACTTAGCATGATAATTTCTAGATCCATCCATGTTGCAAAAAATGCTGGTATTTCGTTCTTTTTAATGGCTGAGTAATATTCCATTGTGTATGTGTACCACATCTTCTTGAGCCACTCCTCTGTCGATGGACATTTAGGTTGTTTCCATGTTTTGGCTGTTGTAAATAGTGCTGCAGTGAACATTGGAGTACATGTGTCTTTGCAGTCGTGGTTTTCTCTGGATAGATGCCCAGGAGTGGGATTGCTGGATCAAAAGGTAGTTCTATTTTTAGTTTTCTGAGGAATCTCCATACTGTTTTGCACAGTGGTTGCACCAATTTACAATCCCACCAACAGTGCACTAGGGTTCCTTTTTCTCCACACCCTCTGTAACACTTCTTGTTTGTAGACTTTTGGATGATGGCCATTCTGGCTGGTGAAAGGTGGTACCTCAGAGTGGTTTTGATTTGCATCTCTCTAATAATGAGTGATGTTGAACATCTTTTCATGTGTTTCTTGGCCATCTGTATGTCTTCTTTGGAGAACTGTCTGTTTAGATCTTCTGCTCATTTTTTGATAGGCTTGTTTGTTTTTTTGATATGGAGTTGCAGAAGGTGTTTATAAATTTTGGAGATTAATCCCTTGTCAGTCGATTCACTTGCAAAGATTTTCTCCCATTCTGTGGATTGTCTTTTTGTGTTGTTTAGGCTTTCCTTTGCTGTGCAGAAACTTTTCAGTTTGATTAGGTCCCATTTGTTTATTTTTGTTTTTGTTGTCAATACTCTGAGAGGTGGATCTGAGAAGATGTTGCTGTCGTTCCAATGATTTTTTTTTAAAAAGTGCCGAGCCCAGCTCAGCAGGTGAGGGCTGAAGAACAGGTTCTGTGAAACTTAAGAAGAAGTTAACATAAAACAGGACACAGAGACATTTATCTTAATCAAAGTTGGGGACCGGGGGACTCAAGGTCTCAGGCACCAAGAGCACTGCCTCAAGAAACCACACTGCTTTTATTGTGCTCTTTAGGATTACATCAAGTGGGGAGGGGGTTGTAGGTGCAGGATATAGTTCTTTTATTATTTTAAAAGTCACATAGCTAGTAGATGGTTAAGCTTTTATTCTGACCTTTAGGCATTGAACAGTCATTAGCATTGAGGAAGCTTGGCGTTAGCTGACTATGCATAGCATCTAGAGAATCATCACTGTGCTTCCTATCTGTGGCAACCTTAGGTTTGCACCTTGTTCTCCTTGCTGATGCATATTCTGCTAATGACCACTCATAAACCCCCTGGGGCCATGAGGTTCCTCTATCTCTTATTTTAACAGGACATATCATGCTGTGCAAACAGCATGCCAATCTGCACAGGTCTGGCATGCCTAGACCAACACATTATGTCCTCATTCAGCTGACCACATGAATAACTTATGCCTTTTGGCCTTTGTTCTCAAGCTTAAGTTATTTACCAGCACTGTGAGTGTTTTTCAAGCAGGAATATGGGGTAAAGTAATGCAGGACAAGATGGAGTTTTCAGTATAGAAAATAGAAACAGGGAGGCTAAGAAAAGATTGTAGGAGTTCCCATTGTGGCTCAGTGGTTAACGAATCTGACTAGGAACCATGAGGTTGCGGGTTCAATCCCTGGCCTTGCTCAGTGGGTTAGTGATCCGGCGTTGCCATGAGCTGTGGTGTAGGTTGCAGACGTGGCTTGGATCCTGGTTGCTGTGGCTGTGGTGTAGGCCTGCAGCTACAGCTCCAATTGGACCCCTAGCCTGGGAACCTCCATATGCCGCAGGAGCGGCCCAAGAAATGGCAAAAAGACCAAAAAAAAAAAAAGATTGTAGAAATATGTCTCCTGACAGAAAAAGCACTCAATAATTGATGAGGTTGAATTGAGTCAAACTGAACACCAGATTTTTCGTTCCAAATAATCATGCAATCATAAAGAAAATGAGTCAAATTGTTAAAATGGCAATTTAACAGAAAATCTCAGACATAAGTTTAAAATTCCCTTTTCATGATACCTTCAGGCAGGTGTTCTTAGATTTAAAGTAATGAAATGCGCTCTTGCTGTGGTGCAGTGGGTTAAGAGTCTAACTGCAGAAGCTCAGATCACTGCAATGGTGTAGGTTCAGTCTTTGGCCTGGGACAGTGGGTTAAAGAATCTGATGTTGTGGCAGCTACAACCCAGATTCAACCCCTCACCCAGGGAAATTCCATATGCCCCAGGTGTGGCCACTGAAAAAGAAGAAAAAGAAGAAATGAAATGGAAAGTTTCTTTGAGATGCTATGCCCTAGCAAGTAAAAGTGCCTAGAGGCTAACTTTAGGTTTTCCCGCCTGCCTGTACTGCAATTCAAATCTTAGCCTTCCTTTCTGTTGGAGCCTTTAATAAATCATCTGGGTATTGTGTGGATTTTAAACCCTTTGGATTAAATATATAGATGTAGATAATACAGATATAGATATTTCCTACAAATGTTAAGTGAACTTCATTTAGCCTGGTTTTATGATCTTTGTTTTTGTTTTTTTTTTTAATTAAGGGAAGTAACTCTTTTAGAGTTGGAGAATAAAGATATTGCTAATTAGTTGCATCATATGTGTATATATATATGTATGTATATATAATTGCTACACACATGGATGCTTTAGCTGTTAATTAAGATAAATTGGGAAAACAACCAAGGACCAAATTGAGTTTTATTTGTGTGTAAGTCTAGTAGCCAGAGAATTGCTATGAGGCAGACAATTTTATAATGAATTAATCCAAAAGTTATGATGTTCACATTGCAAAGACGTGTCTGTTATTACTGTAGCATACATTTAAAAATGTAAATATGAACTTTTACAAAAGAAGAATTGGAGTTCCCGCTCTCTCACAGTGGGTTAAGAATCCAGCTGCAGTGACTCCTGTCACTGTGGAGGTGCAGATTCAGTCCCTGGCCTTGCTCAGTGGGTTAAAGTATCTTGCATTGCCACAGCTATGGCGTAGGTTACAGCTGTGGCTTGGACTCAATCCCTATCCCAGGGAATTTCCATATGCCATAGATGTGGCCATAAAAAAAAAAAAAAAAAAAAAAAAAAAAAAGAATTGAAAAAGCAGACTATACCATGGTTATAAAGGTTAGCTAAAATTATAAGTTCTTTGGAAGAAGAAAATCAGCAGAGAAAGATAAAGGAGAACAAAATCCTTTGACTCAAACTAAAACAAAGTGTATGAACATGACCTCTATTATAAATTATTCTTGTGTTCAATACGTTTATTGAGTAACTACTCTGTGTTAGGCATTAGTCAAGGGACAGTGCAGCAAGTAAGGTGGATTCAAGTTTCCAGCCTCAGGGTCCCGCCCCCCACCACCAATTGGCTCATGAATCTTTACTCTTCCAAATTGCCCCAAAATTACTTAAAACCAACATACTACAACAACCTAGCTCTATCTCATTTGTTTTCAAATTCTTGTTCACATATGCACTAAAATAAACACACACAATACATACATGCACATTTTTGTATATTTTTATGTTCTCTGAAATGTTATGTTTGAATAGTTACAAGGGATATAATTTATGTTATATTGCATTTACATTTAAAAACAAACCATAACATCATTGATTGAAATGTAACAATTAAGGTCTAAAAACTGTAGTGGTTTCATATATAGCATTGAGTCATTTAAAAATACAAGTACAAATATTTAATTAATAGCCATACAATTAACATTATTCCGGTTCCTCTTGAATTTGTATTTCCATTCTAATTCCTTCACAAAATGTTATCTTAATGTACTATAATTTTAATTTTATCTTAATATATTTTAGTATGTCTCTAAAACAACAAAAAATGCAAATTTTGTGTGTGTGTGTATTTTTCCTGTGTGTAAAATTTATCCTGGATTGAGTTATTCTCATAAATATTTTAGTTTTAAATTTATCATAACATCATAAATGTATTATAAATAATGAACTAAAATCATTACATTTATGAAAGAATAATTTATTGGAAATGTTAATTTTTTAAGTCAGATGAAGCTTTTTGCCCCTATTATTTATGAACTTGTGACTAAATATTACTTAGAATTGAGACTTAGATTAGCAAAAGATTTACATATCACTTTTTTCTTATTTTAATTTTATAAATATCAGGACTATGGAATACTATTTATGTAAATAAGGAGAAAGGCTAGAACTTCTTTTATTCTAATGGCACTAAATTACTGAACTACGTATTTGCCAAAAAAAATCACATGATGATCATAAGAAAGCAGTTTTAATGACCAAGTGATCTGATAAATCCACCTTCAGTTTTGATAAAAGCCAAGATTATAATCCATCTGGGTTGCAAAAATATTGTTTACCGAACAACACTATGATTTTGAAATGCCTTTTGTTTGCATTCCCCAAGGTCTTCATACCTTGGAGCAATACATCACGGTGAATTTAGGAAAGAAAGTGCTCTGTGTCTTGCATTTACAGGAGTTTTTTTTTTTGTTTTTTTTTTTTTTTGTTTTTTTTTTTGTCTTTTTGTCTTTGTTGTTGTTGTTGTTGTTATTGTTGCTATTTCTTGGGCCGCTCCCGCGGCATATGGAGGTTCCCAGGCTAGGGGTTGAATCGGAGCTGTAGCCACCGGCCTACGCCAGAGCCACAGCAACGCGGGATCCGAGCCGCGTCTGCAACCTACACCACAGCTCACGGCAACGCCGGATCCTTAACCCACTGAGCAAGGGCAGGGACCGAACCCGCAACCTCATGGTTCCTAGTCAGATTCGTTAACCACTGCGCCACGACGGGAACTCCCCTACAGGAATTTTAAGGGGAAGAAGAAACCAGCTTGGCTGATCAGTATCAGAATCCAGCTCAGGTTCAAACTTGAATCAGCCTTGACGATGCCCGTTTCTCCCTTCACCTTCCTGATCTCATTTAACCCTCATATTTATGATATAAGAATTTATCCTAATTCTATAGATGAAGAGAGTAAAGCCTACAGAAGGTAACTGCCCAGCAGAAACTAAGGCAAGAGCTAGTTTTGAACCGGCTCTTTTTACTTAAACATGTTGCCACTTACCACTTTCAATTCTTTTTTTTTTTTTTTAAAGCCATTTTCAATTCTGTCATCTTAAAATAAGAACCTGATGTGTGTGTGGTGGTACAGTGACTTGAGAAGTTTTTAGTTCTACATAATATTTGAGGATGATAAATGTCTAAGCCAAATGACTATCTTGATACATTGTTTGGGTAGTAATCCTTTGATAATTCATTCCAGTGTTATGTCTTTAAATGGTAAAAGATCATTGTTAATAGGAATATCTTACATTTGAAATCCATGACATAGAGCACAAGAGAACTCCACGCAATATTCTGTGATAGTCTATGTGGGAAAAGTATCTGGAAGAGAGTGGATGTGTGGACATGTATAACTGAATCACTTGCTTGTACAGCAGAAATGATCCCAACATTGGAAATCAACTATACTTCCAGAAAAGTGTTTTTTTGTTTAAAAAGGTATCCTGGTTCATAACTATTTCAAGATGGGCAGTTTTAGGTCTGAGATTTGAATTCACAAAGCCTTGCATATATTGATGCTTTATTGAATATATGAGGCGCTGGGTGAGTTATCTAATCTTTCTGAGCCTTAGTTTCCTCATCTGTCAAATGCAGCTAATAATGGGGCTCACATAAATTTGTAATGAGATGAGACATCGACAGTGCTATCAGAGTGAACGGAGAGGAGTATTGAAGAGAAGGCCAGGGCAGGTAGGCACTGACAGGAGATGGGGCTAAAAATGCAACAGAAGCCAGATCCCAGAGTACCTTGTATTCCTAAATGCAAAACTTAATCTTTGAGTAGAGATAATGGATAAGGCATAGTTCCTACTCATAGATTAAAATAAAAGAAGACTCATTTATTTGGGAATAATTTTAGATTTATAGAAAAGTTGCAAAGATAGTCCCTGCAGTTCCACTATACCTTTTACCCAGTTTCCTCTAGTATTAAAATCTTAACGTTGTCAAAATAATGAAAGAACGTTGTACAGTACAATTAACTAAACTATTATTGGTCATATCATTTTTTATAATGTAGACACTACTAAGAAAGTCAAGAATCCCTTTCTTCTATCAACATAACTCTTCGGGGATGTATTTCTTAGACCTTCATTTTTCACCAACATTGGGTTGCCATTTCAAATGAGTAGTCAGGACTTTTCTGCCCTGGCTTAATGCTCAGAAGGCAAATTTGGTAAGTATGCTCCTAATTAGATTAAAAATTGCAGGAGTTCCCACTGTGGCTCAGCAGGTTAAGGATCCAGCGTTGTTCCTGTGGTGGCTTAGGTTTCTGCTGAGATGCAGATTTGATTCCCCACTGGGTGCAGTGACTGAAAGGACCCGCATTGCCACAGCTACGCTGTAGGTCACAGCTGTGCCTCAAATTTAACCCCTGGCCTGGGAACTTCCATATACTGTGAGTGTGGCCAAAAAAGAAAAAAAAAATTGTCTAATTATAGTTTACGTCTTGTTAATTAATCAGACAATATGTAAATTCTTTTCTATTTTTTTAGGGCCACACCCATGGCATATGGAAATTCCCAGAGCTAGGGGTTCAATCAGAGCTGCAGCTGCCAGCGTATGCCACAGCCACAGCAACGCCAGATCCAAGCTGTGTCTGTGACTTACACCACAGCTCACGGCAACACTGGATCCTTAACCCACTGAGCGAGGCCAAGGATCGAACCCATATCCCCGTGGATACTATTCGGGTTTGTAACCCACTGAGCCACAATGAGAACTTCCAAGTTTTTGTTTGTTTCTTTTTAATGTAAAACTAGGAGGTAGTTATCAAAAGGTGCACAGAAGGTTTACTCAGTGGATAGAATAATAGATGTGCAGGATTCATACTTCTGCAAAGGGAAAGCCTCTCTCTATTTGCCTTCCAACATTCTTATCTACCGAATCTCCAAATCTTTTACCCAGCATTTAAAATTTCGTAGTCCTTTATCAACCAAATAACTCAGACAAAAGAATGCCTTTGATTTCCCAGCTTTTTGCTGTGGTTAGGCCCATGTGGGCTCCACAGTAAGAGGCTGGATTGGAAAATATGTTCATGTTTGTTATAGGCCACCACGTGTCTGCTTAGTTACCCATTATTTTCAGACCAAATCGCTACCAGGAACTGAGTTTTCCCACAAAAGGACTTTAGAATGGCTCCTCTGTACTGCAGAGCAGAGGAGGGACAGACAGGACTATGCAGAAGCATCCAAGTTGAACACAAAAAAACCAGCAGAACTAGAGTATCAAGCAGATGGACTAAAAGACAGCTTTGAGCAAAGCCGAAGCCCTTTCTGTAAATCGTAGGAAAGTCCCTGAGACAATGCAGAGGGGCTGGGACCTTTAAAGATGAGTGGCAGTGATGAGACACATATGAAAAAGAAAGCCAGCCCAAATAACAATAGTTCTCCCAGAAAGGCTCCTTTTTTCAAAAGTCTGTAAAGAAATGATGTGGAAATTTCTATCAGACTTACAGAACATGTATGTTTGATATGCATATTTATATTTAAGTTAAAAAATAAATGTTTAGCTCCTTATTTCAGGCAATGGTTGGTCCTGGTGTCTCAAAAAACCATTTGGTGTACTCTTTGGAATCATGAGTCAGATCCTCCAGGTCTGTGAAAGCATGATGATGAGACTAGTTTGACCCTCCGTGACTTCAGAGGCTTCTGTTGCTTTAACAGACTGTTTGCTGTCAGGGTGAACTAAGCATTCATCGCAGACTCCAGGGCCCTATTCTCTCGTCACCTGCCTGTGACTCCTGCCACTGCTGAGAGTCATTCATTAGGTTTAGATTATTTAAGAGTGACCAGCAGCATCAGGGGTGAAATTTCATTGCTGATCAGGAAAATGAATTCCAGATCCTTGTGAAATGGATTTTCATTAGAACTGGGACTGTTTTAGAGAACGTGGAGGCCCGTGAAGGATCTTGAGACACCTTATTCTGGTTATGCCTTCTCGACCACAGGAAAGAGCTTGATATTTTAAAGGCCTTGAGGTTAGGAATCGCACATTGCATCTCAGCTCTTCCACTCACTGGGTTGGCATCATGTGATAAGTTACCTCCCCTCTCTGAGCCTCAGTCTCCTCATCAGTAAAATGGGGATAATAGACTCCTAAGAGAGAATGTGAGGGTTCTATAACATAACAGATCTGTAGCTTCCTGTATGGCAATGACACACAGGAGGCACTCAAAGCACCAGCTGATCGCTTCCTTCTCTCCACCATCAAGCTTTCAGAGCAGGCTAATTGCGAGCAAGATCTCTCTGCTACTAGTGAAGGAACTTAACCACGACAAATGAAAATGTGCAGAATTTTCTAAATGATATCAAAGCAGATGATCTAAATTATTATAAATTTAAGGATTTATAAATAGAAATGATAAGTGTGAGGGGAAATTAAAAAATTCTGCCCAAGATTTCTATGAGGTTGAATGCCTTGGTGGCGGAGTTACGTTGATGGACAAGAGAAAGTAAACCTTCTCTCTGTCTTTACCAGGGCATTTTGAAGTTAAATCAAGTGCCATCATAGAGCCTAAGAGTTTGAAGAGAATTCTATGCCTATTAAATGTCTTCCTATGCAAGATTTCCCGCCATGGCAAATGCTCCCTCCTTCAACTCTGAAGGTGACACAATGTGATAGCTTAAATTAAAATCTCCATCTTGTAACTGCAGAAAGTGTTCTTACCTGCTGTGGTCACTTGTTAGGGCTAGTCTCAACCTCTAGCACATGGCACTACTTTCCATGCTCAAGACCTTCATAGCTGATAGCAAGTAGATAATACCTTTGAAATATAAACTTGTGCCTTCTGAGTGAAATTTATTTTTTTTTAATTGAGCCCAATCTTTTAAAAGATTTAGCTACCAATAATTATCAGATATTTAAAGATGTCTTGTATTGAAAGCATCTGGATGCATTTCTCCAATTTATTTAAAATGTTCCTTCAGTGACAGAATGCTCCTTCAGAGAATCGTCACATTCTCTCTTAGGAGTCGGTTAAGGATCCAGCGTGGTCTCTGTGGCCTTACAGGCTTGATCCCTGGCTTGGTGCTGTGAGTTAAGGATCTGGTGTTGCCACAGCCATGGCGTAGGTCACAGCTGTGGCTTGGATTTGATCCCTGGTCCAGGAATTTCCATATGCTGCAGGGGCGGACACACACACACACACACACACACACACACACACGCGCACACACACACACACACACACACGTTTCTTCATTAAGCCAAGGGACTTTTTCACATTTTCAAATGGATCTATTGCTTGAAAATACAGTTGTGCTGACATCTCATTCTGGGCATTCCAGAAATAATATTTCATTCAATCTATAAGAAAATTAAAACGAAGTATGCTCCAATATTGACCAGCTTACTGGAGATGAAATTCTTCATTTACTCGTTCCCAGCAGATTATTTAGGGCAAATACGCTAAGCCTAGAGGGAAAATCAGCATACCTCGGTATTTTTGGTGTATTTATAGGAAAACTTTAGTGGGAATAAGCCTTCACTAGCAGTTCACTGAAAGAACTTCCATTTTTATATCTGAAAAAAAAAAGAGAAATTTGTGTTTGGATTTACTGCTAAATTGCACTGCTGCAATATAAAAACTTACTCTGAATTAAGATTCAGCAAATAATTATTGTGTTGCTTTTATGTATAATGGAGTGCTACTAATCATAAGAAATATGGTGTTGAAACATTCGGCATCATCAACTTCCTCACGGAGCCATTGTGGGTAAAATTTACATAATAACAGCTATTATTGATTCCTTTTGTGCCAAGCCCTGTGTTCACAGCACTTGGATTTTAAGTGTATTTCTTATAACAATTCAATTTATTAGGTGTTATTATATCCGTTTATTAAAGAAACCACGTCTCTGAAAAATGAGATTCAGGCTACCCAAGACCTATTAAAAAAATTAGAATTTAAAGAAGTAGAGGTAATATGAGACTCACAAGACTCATAAGATTAAATTACATTTTAACAAGAATTTAGAGCTTGTTATCCTAGACATTTTGAGAACTCTGAAAGGGAGACAGTAAATAATAAAGTTTAAATAAGACTCATATCCTTTTTAAATACTTGAGAAATGCAGAATTATGAGAATCGGTAGGTATAATACATCTGAATTTTGGCAAGGCAGGTGACTAAGGTAAAATATTCTCCCATCTAAGATGTCAAACTGTGGGATGGAAGATTCAGGGAGATGCGCAACTGGCTTGCTAATGTAATAAACATGGAACGTTTGTAGTGGGTAGGAATTTGGATTCCATATCCAGAATCACAATTGCCTTCCTTGCGGTACCTCAGTTTCTTTGTAAAATTTTGGTACCTCTCTTATTGAATAGCTGTAACACCTTTGTCCTTTTGTCCTGGATTTTACTAAGAATGAATACGTGCGAAATATTATTTATTTAGTTCATTAATTATTTGCATTTTAGGGCCATGCCTGTGGCATATGGAAGAAAACAAGCTAAGTGTAGAATAAGAGCCACAGCTGCTGGCCTATGCCACAGTGACCGCAAGGCTGGATCTGAGCTGCATCTGTGACCTACACTACAGCTCACACCAGTGCCGGATCCTTAACTCACTGAGTGAAGTCAGTGATGGAACCCATATCCTCCTGGATACTAGTTGGGTTCGTAACCCACTCAGCCACAACAGGAACTCCCTGACATATTATTTTAAATTAAATAATCTAGGACAACCTGGAAGTTACCTAGTTGTATACCATAAACTTTAATCTCAGCCATGGACATATTAGATTTGGTTATGGTAGAGAGAGAATGCTGATGAACTGAAAAGATTCAAATCTTTGAGATCCTGTCACAAAAATATTGGCCATAATAGTAACAATAACAATGGAAGTATAATATTATTTGTTGTGCCCCAATTATATGTCAGATACTTTTTTTTTTCTTTTTAAAGCTGTACCTGCAGCATAAGGAAGTTTCTGGGCTAGGGGTCATATTGGAGCTGCAGCTGCAGGCCCATGCCACAGCCACAGCAATACTAGATCCAAGCCACATCTATGACATACACTGCAGCTTGTGGCAGTGCAGGGTCCTTAACCCACTGAGCTAGGCCAGGGATCACACCCGCATCCTCACTTACACTGTCAGGTTCTTTCACCCACTGAGCCACAGTGGAAACTCCCAGGATACTTCTTATACATTATCCCGTAATCATCACAGTAACACAGAAAGGTAAGCATTATTGTCCTCCTTTTACATGTGAAGGACTTGGGGCACAGAGAGGTCAAGGAACTGACCTTCAGTCACACAGCAACAAAGCCCCAGGTCTATTTCACACCAAAGCTTGGATCTTTCTGTTACATTCTGCTGTCCCTAATGAGATGACATTTTATGGATATAAATACACTTTTAAAATTTTAGCTAAAACATACTATGCTTGAATCTGAATGGAATAAGATATCTGTGGCTTCCTAAAGCTCTCATTTAAAAAATATTGAAGACTTTAATTTACTGTAAATTAAACCTGAACCTATAAAATGGTGGTAATTTCATGATAACCATGGAAAACTCTAGGAATTAGAATAGATGTACTCTGTAAAGGATCTATCTACCTTAGGCGTGGATTCATGGGAGACAACAAATAGTAGTAATGATGATGATAACGATGGTTCTTTACACTAAGCAACCTACCCCAGTAGAAGTGTATTGCATTGTGAGTTCAGGGGCACTTATTTAAGAAGGACCCAAACTGGACTTCCTGTGTGATCACAAGAAGGACCCAAGCACACTGGTAATGGCTCAGAGAGGAGAAACTGGACAGGTTTCAGTACTATGCCCCTTAAGGGTGAAGAAACTAGAAATATCTGGCTTCAGGAAGAATTGATTAATGGATGTTATGATAGTATCTACAGAGCTAAGAAAGAGACGGAATCACAAATAATAGTGGGATAATTAAGTTTAAGATTAGAAAGAAAACCTGGGGAATTGAACTGAATTGTCTCATGAAGTAATGAACTGCTCATTACTAGAAACATTCAAACAGAAATCACATGAGTATCAAAAATATAAAAGAAGGTTGAGAGTAAATAAACATTGGCAAGATGGCCCTACTTCATGTTACCTCCTCTCTGAAAATTTGTACATGTGCATGTACCGTTTGTACGTTATACATACACAACATACTCATACAGACACACACATGCATACCAGAAGTATGTATAGAATTAAATTATAATGTTTGACCAGCTTAAGATTGTGGGGGAAAGCAGTGAATTATCAGAATGTAAATTTTATATAGCCATTCCTTCTATATCTTTAAAACTACAGTAGCAAAAAATAATGTATTGAGGAAATAAAATAAATTAAAAATTAAAATAAAAATGAAATAAAACCCATAAGTACCACTGAAAAAAATAAAACATAAACCTTAAAAAAAAACAAACCTAAAAGATGTTCTCCATGAGTTCTGAGTAAAACTCATATCATATCATATTCAAGACCTCAGCTGGCATAATGATAATCTAATACCATGAAATTTACATGCAAGTTATTCAAGAACATGAATAGCTTTATCATGGTTCCAGTGCATAATATAGATGGTGGCTGTGACTGAATCTTTCAAAACACAGAAATAATTTTGGGAAACCCTCCTAGATTTCATTCAATGAGTATAACATCGTTGAGTCCAATAGCATAGGCTCAATAAATTTGTTCTTCAGAGACGTCATCAGTAATCTCATAATCTTGCCCTGCCTTAGGCAATGGTAGGCTTCACTGATCAGGCCTTTGAGCATTTTCCTAATATTAGCTATGTCTATGGTTCCTTTAAGCCAAATAGAGGTTGAGGGAGCAAGTGAAGGCAAACAGCTGCTGAGTCAGTGTCAGCTTTGTTTAACTTTCCCACTAGCACTTTTACTAACTCCCTTCTTAGCTCAGGAGACTTTAAAGCTTATCAACTCATTAGATCTAGAAGGAGCCAGAACTCCTAGATCTTGGGGGTAAATGACCCCTTTCAGGTTTACAATTGGGATCTTTGCCAGAACTGTATTTCTTCGCTGCCCTTCCATCTCTGCTCCTGCTGGTATCTCTCAGACTACCAGAGTAAAGCCTGTCCTAGACTAAGCTATCTTTGTTTTAAATTCAAAGTGAATTTTGTTATATTTATAGCTGTACAATCATCATCACAACCTAATTTTAGAACATTTCCATCCCAAACCCCCAACTCATCCCTCCCCCACAATCTGTCTCCTTTAGTAACCATAAGTTTTTCAAAGTCCGTGAGTCAGTTTCTGTTCTGCAAATTAGTTCATTGTATCCTTTTTTTTAGATTCCACATATAAGTGATAGCATTTGTTTGTGTCTCCCTAACTTCACTTAGCATGATGTCTGGGTCCATCCACATTGCTTCAAATGGCATTATTTTCATTCCTTTTTATGGCTGAGTAATATTCCCTTGGGTATATGTACACATCCTCTTTATCCATTCCTCTGTCAATGGACATTTAGGTTGCTTCCATGTCTTGGCTATTGTATATAGTGCTGCCGTGAATATTGGGGTACATGTATCTTTTCAAGACATGGTTTTCACTGGACAGATGCCCAGGAGTGGGATTGCTGGATCGTCTGGTAATTCTATTTTTAGTTTTTTAAGGAATCTCCATACAGTTTTCCATAGTGGTTGCACCAGTGTGCAGCCCTAGAAAAGGCAAAAAGACAAAAAAAAAAAAAAAAAAAAAGAGGAAATTCTCTCATCATTGCCCTGGTAATGCACTCATCTATCCCGGTAATATTTTCAGTGCCCAACAACAGTGTAAGAGGGCTCCCTTTCCTCCACACTCTCTTCAGCATTTATTGTTTGTAGACTTTCTGATGATGGCTATTCTGGCTACTGTAAGGTAGTACCTCATAGTAGTTTTGATTTGCATTTCTCTGATAATTGGTGATGTTAAACATCTTTTCATGTGTTTTTTGGCCATCTGTAGACTAAGCTGTCTTTAACTCAACCTGTGGTCATCTTTTGTGATTTTACCCAATTATGGGAACCTTCAGTGAAGCAGTATTTAGATATAAACTATTGGGATCTTTGAGCAGGTAAAAATGACAAGACATGGAATGAGATGAGTTTAGGGTAATAACACTTGCAGTATTTAAGCAGAATCTGAATGATCATCTGACAAGAGTAAAGTAGAAAATGAGACAACCTAAAAATTCCCTTTCAACTTTATAAGACCAGAAGAGCATGAGGTTTCGAGCAGTACCAGTCCTTCTTAGCCAGTCCAACTGTGTTCCTTTCTGACTGTTCCCTGTTAGACAACAGGAAGTCAAGGCAGGTGACTCAAGAGGAAATTCTGGAGTTCCCGTCATGGCTCAGTTGTTAACGAGTCCGACTAGGAACTATGAGGTTGCGGGTTCGATCCCTGGCCTTGCTCAGTGGGTTCAGGATCCGGCATTGCCATGAGCTGTGATGTAGGTCGAAGATGTGGCTCGGATCCTGCGTTGCTGTGGCTCTGATGTAGGCCAGAGGCTGCAGCTCTGATTGGACCCCTAGCCTGGGAAACTCCATATGCCACGGGTGCGGCCCTAGAAAAGGCAAAAAGACAAAAAAAAAAAAAAGAGGAAATTCTCTCATCATTGCCCTGGTAATGCACTCATCTATCCCGGTAATGTTTTCAGTGCCATAAATGTGTTAATTAATGTAGCAGTGTGTTCTTTAACTTTTGCAGGGATTTTTGCATAAGAAGAAGCTTTTCTTTGATGGGAGTACTAGACAAAAGGCTTGGAACATTATTTGGCTAACTCTTCTGGGATAAGTGTTTCAAAATACACTTGAGGGGACTAACTAGTGCTTACATTGAGATGTCATGGCAGTTATTTTTCACTGTATAAATTAAAAGTCCACATCTCTAGGAATGGATAGTATGTTAGGGACTAAAGTAGAAACTTGACAGAACACTAACCCAGCTATAATGGAAAAACTAAAAATCATTATAAAATTAAAATAAAATAAAAATATAAGTGACTGCAGAGTTCATCACAGCCCAGTGCTTTTATTTAGGGTTATGAAATGGAACACAGAGAAGCTCAGAATCAGGCTGCAGAAGTAGAATTGGAGAGTGATTTTTAATTTAAATATTAAAGTTTTTAAGTTCTGGAATTAATTGAATACTTTTATTTCCTATTTCTTAAAATCTGTTTTAACGGGTAAAGTCCCATCTCTTAAGTCTTGGAAGGACTTGGACATTTACTGAGGAGTGAATGTGCTATTTGGGACTGGAATAACCTAGCATTTTAAAAAAAATATGATTGATTAATTGGCTGTGTGATTTTATATGTAAACAGGAATTTCCTCAACTACTTTATGTCAACTTTAGTAGAGCCGTTTCCAGACATTAAATCACTCTTAAAATATGGTCAGTTTTTGAGGCAATTGATGTAAAAAGCAAAGATTAAAGGCAGCAGGAGGGGGGAAATCCTATGCATTGCTTCATCAAGAAACAATCAAAATATAGAAAGTTATAAGAGCCTATTATCATGATCACTTCAAAGAAAAAGAACTGCTGAGGGGGTGTATTAGTTTTCTATTGCTGTGTAACAAATTGCCCCAAGATTATGGAGCTTAAAAAACATTTATTTTCTCACAGTTTCTCTAGGTCAGGAACCTGGGAGCAGCTTATCTTGGTGACATGGGCCCAAGGGTCTCTCATGAGTCTCCTATCAAGGGTTTGTGGGAAGAGCAGACTTTCCCAAGCTCACCTGTGCATTTCTTGGCAGGCCTTAGTTCCTCAGTGACTGATGCCCAGAGACCTCAGTTCCCCACCGCAAGGGCCTGGCACAGGCTACCTGAATGTCCTCATAACATGTCAGCCAGTTTCTGGGAGACACAATGTGCCTAATTTGAAAGCCTCAGTCTTAATCACGGAAGTAACAGATCCATCACTTCTGCTGCATCCTGTTCATCAGATGTAAGTCAGTCACCCCGGGCAACATTCAAGCAGAGGGTAACTATGCTCCATTTATTGAAGGAAGGAGTGTCAAGGAATTTGTTGACATAATTTTAAACCTGCCACATGGACATCTTCAGGGAGAAACACTTGCAGACCAGTATGTCTTCATGCAGCAAATTCCAGCATTGGGAGAAACAGTCCAGTATAGAGGAAAAAGCACTGCTCAGGAGAGTGAGGAGACATAATTTCTTTTTCTTTTTCATTCATTCATTCATTCTTTCATTCATTTATCTTTTTTTTAGGGCTGCATCCACGGCATATGGAGGTTCCCAGACTAGGGGTCAAAACAGAGCTGTAGTCGCTGGCCTACACCACAGCCACAGCAACACCAGATCCAAGCCGTGTCTGCAACCTACAGCACAGCTCACAGCAACACCAGATCCTTAACCCACTGAGTGAGGCCAGGGATTGAACCTGCATCATCATGGATCCTAGTCAGATGCATTTCCACTGAGCCAGGATGGAAACTCCTTTTTTTTCATTTATTAAAGTTTCATTGAAATATAGTTGATTAATAATGTTGTGATAATTTCTCCTGTGTAGCAAAGTGATTCAGTTATACACATGCACATAGCCATTCTTTTTCAGATTCTTTTCTCATGTAGGTTATCACAGAATATTGGGTAGAGTTTCCCGTGCTATATGTTGACCATTCATTCCATATACAGTAATGTGCACACACCAATCCCAAACTCCCAATCCACCCCTCCTGCCCTCCTACCTGCTCCCTTCAGTAATCTTAAATTTGTTTTTTAAAGTCTGTGAGTCTGTTTCTGTTTTGCAAGTAAGTTCATGTGTATCTTTTTTTTTTTTAGATTCCACATATAAATGAGCTCATATGATATTTGTCTTTCGCTGTATAACTTCACTGAATATGATAATCTCTAGGTCCATCCATGTTGCTGCTAATGGAATTACTTTATTCTTCTTTATGGCTGAGTAATATTCCATTGTATAAATGTAGCACATCTTCTTTATCCACTGCTCTGTCAATGGACATTTAGGTTGCTTCCATGTCTTGGCTATTCTAAATAGTGCTGCAGTGAACACTGAAATGCATGTATCTTTTTGAATTATGGTTTTCTCTGAATAGATGCCCAGGAGTGGGATTATTGGATCACATGATAGTTCTATATTTTGCTTGTTAGGGAACTCCATGCTGTTTTCCATAGTGGTTGTACCAATTTACATTCTCACCAACAGTGCAGGAGGGTTTCCTTTTCTCCACATCCTCTCCAGCATTTATTATTTGTAGACTTTTTGATGATGGTCATTCTGACTGGTGTGAGGTGATACCTCATCATAATTTCTTGTTCTAATACTAATTCAATGAGCAATTGAAGTTAATGCTTCTCAAACTTTAGTGGGAACACAGATGACCTTGAAGCATTCGTAAACATGGATTTCCGTGTCCTCTGCCCATTATAGTTTAATTCAGTAGGTCTCAAGTAAGGCGAGAAAGATTGGACTTCTAAGAAGGTCTCAGATCACAATGATGCTGCTAGTCTGGAACCAACTTTAAATCTCAAGACTCTAATTGAGCCAGCTTCCTCAAATTGTGACCCTTGGGCCAGCAACATCAGCGTCACTAGGTAGAACTCAAATCTTGAGCCCTAGCCCAGATCTAAGGCATTAGAGGCAGCAGTTTAACAGTATCTCCAGGTGATTCATAGGGACATTAAAGTTTGACAAGCACTGCAATCTAGAAGGTATTGCTCAGCATATCCGGACCTCAGTTTTAGCATCTGTTGAAATGGTGTTATTGATCTCATTTTGAATCCAACTGACTGTGGGGTGAAAAATTAGGATTTGAATCCAGACAGATGGGAGTGAATTGAGCTTCCACTAGCCTTAGTTTCTGACTGGGTCAAATGGGGTCCATAATAGCCTCTTCCCTTGGTTGTGGTAAAAATGAAGAAATGCTGTGAATATAATGTGCCTGGCTTCCGTTGGAACAGTCTGACATTCATTTTTACATGCATATTCAGGATGCAGTTCTCACAGAACTGTTTGTGAAATTGCTTATTTGTTATGTTGGTTCCACCTATTTGATTAGTTAATTTGGTAAATTTAATGATGCTTTAAGTGAAATTATTCCAGTTAATGATTATTGATTTGAACCTCAAGAAGAGGGAAATAAATTGATTCCTAGGTAATTACAACTTAAAATACATACGTTGAGTGTGTGCAGATGCTGACTGATTAAAGAAATGAATATTTAAAAATGAATATAAAATTGGGACCAAGTTGCAGGGAGGCAGATTGTAGCTCAGAGAGTAATTAAAACAAAAATGAGAGGTGACTGACCAAAAATTAAATGGGTTCGCCTGTCAGGTGGGGTGCTCTTCAAGCTTAGATTAGATGCCCTGCCAATGTAAATGGTAGAGAGGTTTTTGCTTTGAGAGACACTTTTAAAATAAATGATTTCCAAGGCCCCTGAAATTCTAAATTCTAATTTGTAGCATCTGCACTTATTTCTCCTCCTCCTGCTCTTTTCCTTCATGTTCAGGGAAGTATGTGTTTCGATCTATAATTATTGTCTTCTGAGAGTTATTGATGAGGTCCCCATACAAACAGCAGGTTGTATTGTTGCGTAATGAAAAGTACATTATCAGGAATCAGTCAGAACAGACTTAGAATCAAAACCCTGCCACTTACAAGCTATGTAACATGGGCAAGTTATTATATACCTGTCAGCATCAATTTCCTCATCTGTTCATAGGTGTGAGAGTAGTGCTTGAGTCCAAGGGTGCTGTGAAGGTCATAGCAAATAAGCCATAGAAGGGATTTAACAGAATGTGACACATGGTAAGCTTTTAATAAACGCTAGCTATTCTTATCTGAAATATTTATTTAGGACATATATCTCTTATCACCTTTCAGATCCCTCACTTCCCTTACTGGTCAGGATAAGGACAACATCATTATAAATGAAGTCTTTCCTGCATTAAACTCTGATGCTAAATTTCACCATGACCTTTTTTTTTTCCCCCCCTGTATCCTCATTTAATATACCAGGTGCCCAGAAATAAAAATATTCACATTTACTAGGACCTACGTATTTGTTTCCAGTGATGGGTTTTATTTGACTTGGAGATTTTTTTTTTTTTTTTTTTGTCTTTTGTCCTTTTAGGGCTGCACACTCGGCACATGGAGATTCCCAGGTGTAGGCTGCAGCTGCCAGCCTACACCGGAGTCATAGCCACGCCAGATCTGAGCAGTGTCTGTGGCCTACACCACAGCTATGGCAATGCTGGATCCTTAACCCACTGAGTGAGGCCAGGGATTGAACCCACACCCTCATGGTTCCTAGTCGGATTTGTTTCCGCTGAGCCACAACGGGAACCCCTGATTTGGAGATTTTTAAAGTTGGTTTGCAATAGGATTTTAGTTGAACAAACATGCTTAACTGAATTTGGGAGCATGCCTTCACTCTTCCCCAGGCCTCTCCTCCTTTCCACTCCCACAAAATATCTCCCTTTCTCTATTTTTCTCATGTATCGTGTACCATTGTTCCAACTAAGGTATTTTACAATCAAATCTATGACCATATGTCACATCTTATCCAATTCAAACCTTAATTCATTTAAATTCCTTTTTGGAGTTTATATAACCCCTTCTTCACATATTTCCAACGGATACTTCATTGGTAAATATCACCAAGGGATTCTGAATTGCAGATCCAAGGCCTTTTTTTGATCATGAATCTTCTGCGCATTCTTGTCCCATTTAATTGGTTAAGAATCCCTAAGCGCTTTCTTCCTGTGGCATTCATGGCCTCCTGTTTCAGTGCCCCTGCTTTTGTTCAAGTAACAATGACTAGTGGAGTTTCAACTCCTTTTCTAACCAGGGATAAATGGATTACACTTTCTTGCGTCTCTCTCCTCACTTGTAAACTAAGATGGCAATAGGAATTTTGTACAGTATATAAAGGAGCCACAGCTAAATCTAGCTTCATGGCGCTTTGCTTGTGCTGGGAAATGGCATCTCTTTTTACTTCCTTACAATTTCTCTTTCAATTCCCTACCTGCCATTAGGGCTTGTGAATCTTCAAGGGTTTACTCACAGGTTGTTTTTTTGTCCCCCCACTTCACACTTTCTATATTTTTGTTTACCTTCTCTGTTCACAAGCTTCAACCACCACATGCAGAAGGATGCCAAATTTATATCCCGTTCTAACTTCTCTTCGTTTAAGGCCCAAATGTCTAATTCTTAACCATTCGTTTGCCAAAGGATGTCCCACAGGCACATCACGTTTCTTATGCCTGAACATCACTCATCCGTTTTACGTAATCTGCTTCTCATCGATTAATCTCTTCTCCTGTGTGATTATTCCCGTCCACTTCGTTATTGAAGACAGAGCCTTCAGAATGGTTATTGATTCCCTTCTCAGTCACTCCTTATGCTTCATTATATACCAAGATTTGCCTTTCCTATTCTCCCTCTCCAGTAAGTGCTTACGTGGTTGCCTCATCTAATGGGGTAAGAGACAAGATAGGGAAGAAGTGAGAGCTAAGAGATTATTTCAACAATTCAGGCAAGAGCTTGATAGAGTTTTAATCTAATTCCATAACAGCGGGCATAAAAAGTGAGTCCAGAGACAAGTCGTCATGACACAAAATGTACATAACAAAATGCAAATGATGGCATAGGCGTAAAAGTATTTGAAATAACGAAGCTTTCAAAATGATTCTGCCTTGGGGACTATGTTCTAATCAAGCTGATATTTATTCACATGGTTAACATGATTTTGAAGTATTAGGTTCCCACATTCATTCATATGTGTACAAATTAATTCTGTAAGCATTTACTGAACACACTTAAAGCATTGTGCTAGTATCTTTAAGTAAATATGTTTAAGGTGCAAACAGTCTTGCGATATCCACACAAGAGCTGGGAAAGCAAATGCTCACCACACTCTCTTGAAGGTACATAGGTATAGTTCTAGCTGTTGAGACTGAAACAGAAATTTTCTGGGCATAGCTAAAAAACTTCTGCTTTTTTGATAAAAAAGAATAGACTCAACTGCAGTGACTCCCTTTTCCTCTTTCACCACACTTCCTTTTTTTTTTTTTTTTTTTTGGCTTTTGTCTTTTTAAGGCCGCACCTGTGGCATATGGAGGTTCCCAGGCTAGGAGTCCAATTGGAGCTGTAGCTGCCGGCCTACACCACAGCTGCAGCAACGTGGGATCTGAGCTGTGTCTGTGACCTATACCACAGCTCATGGCAATACCGGATCCTTAACCCACGGAGCGAGGCCAGGGATCGAACCTGCAACCTCATGGCTCCTAGTTGGATTTGTTTCTGCTGCACCACAGCAGGAACTCCCTCACCACACTCCTTGTCCTGAAGACAAATGTGGTATCTGTAGATATTATAGACACCTTTCAAGGGGGAAGTAAAGAGCTTTAGGATAAATTCTAACGATAAAGTAATAGAAATTTAGGAGTCTGAATCTCTCTAGAATTTTTTTTTAATCTTCATTTTCATGTTACTTGAGAAATAGCTCTTAACCTCTATCAATTTAATCTTCTATTTTTAAAAGTTTTTTATTTTAAAATAATTTGAAGTTTATCAAAAAGTTGAAAAGGTACACAGAGCTCTTGTATATCTTTTCCTAGATGTTTTCTTAACATTGCTCTTACTCTGAAAAAGTTAAGAACAAGTTTCAGATATGATGCCCTGTTTTCCCTTGTGGGGCAGCTGCCAGTGGGCGCCGCAACAAATAGCTACAAACTTGGTGGCTTCAAACAACGGAAATTTATTCGTTCACCATTCTGGAGGCCAGAAGTTCAAAATTAGCATTATCGTGCTGACCCCAAGATGTCAGCAGAATAGCGCTCCCTCCAGAGGCTCCAGGGGAGATCTGTTCCTTGATTCTTCCAGCTCTTCTGGCTGCCAGCTTCCCTTGGCTTGTGTCCACATTGCTCCAATAAATACCTCTGTTTTCACAGTGTCTTTCCCTTTTCTGACTTTGTCAAACTTATCCTTTCCTCTTTCTTACAAGACTGCTTGTAATGTCATTTTAGGGCTCACCTGGATAATCCAAAATAATCTTCCCACCTCAAGAAAATTAATTTAGTTGCATCTGCAAAGACCCTTTTTTTGATTGTAAGGTGGTATTTACAGGTCGTAGGTATCGGGCTTGACTCCTTTAGAAGATCATTATTCTGTCTACCCTACTCCTTGATTCTCTAATGTATACTTTCCAGGTACAAGAACATTTTCTCACATAGGCATAATATATTCATCAAAATGGGGAAGTAAACATTCATTCAGTGTTATTATTTATCCCAAAGATGCTGTTCAGATTTTTATTAGCCTAATTATATCCTTTTTAAAATCTAAAAGCCCATCCAAGATCAGGTATTCCATTCATTGTCATATCTCTTTAATGTTCTTCAATTTGGACCAAGTTCCTTGGTCTTTTGTTTTTCATGGTCATAACATCTTGGAAGCATGTAGTCTAGTTACGGTGTACTGTGTCGAGACCACCACAGAAGTGATCCTGGGCTCTTCTCAGTGCATTGTATCAGGAGGAACATGATACTAATATGTGCTTTTTCTGTCCCGTTGCTGTGCCATCAACAGGTGGATCCTCATCGCAGCCAAATTCCAACTCAAAGAAAGGGCAAGTCTCAACTATCCCTTTCACGTATATGTTGATCACCCTTTTATTGATTTAAGATGCATTTTTTACTTTTCCCATTCTGCTGTGTAATCCGGTAGATGACCTTGGCAGGCAGGGTTTTTCTTCTCTCCCTGTCTGCCTTAAGTGGCATCCACAGGGCTGCCCTTCCTTTGCCCCTGATCTCAGACCCATGGCCCAGACCCCATAACACACTTGGTTCTCTCAGTTCCCAAGCAGCCACTGAGAGGGAACTTTGGTTTCCTGACTCTTCCTATTGTCCCTCTACGCCTATGAATTGCAGTGATGTCCTTCTTATTGTTAATCTTTAATAGCAGTAGAACTGTTCAGCTTATCTGTGTCTCCTTTAGGAAGTTCGGATAGTTTGTGATTTTTAAGGAATCAATTGTGTTTGGCTTCACAGATCTTCCGTCACTGTGTAAAACATTCATTCTATGAAATACTTTTTGATTGAAACATATGGACTGGTCTCTGTTTGAATTGCTGACTTATGCCTGAGAGAGAGCATGATATTGGGTTCCACACATCGGTTTTGCACTTCTGTTGGCCTAGCTGCATGGCCATAGCTAGTTTTAAAAGATGATGTGGAATTCCTTGCACACAACTAAAAATCATGGATCTTATTCTGTGAGAGAAGAAGACACTGAAAATGAAAGACACCCAGCATTACCTGTCATGCTGTGCTCCTTGGTCACCCAAATGTATTTGTTCCCCCTTCCTCCCACATAAAGAACACATCCATCTGACAACCAAGAGGGACAACCTCCAAGTCTCATCCATTTATTGTATCTGGCTTGAAGTTCATGATCCCTAGGTTGTGAGTACTCACCTGTAACAGGTCTGGCTGTGGTTCTTCATGATCCTGTGGCTCATAACATACCCAGAATGTAGCACTTCAGTAGGAATGGGATGACGACAGAAAAACTCTATCTAGCTAGTCAAATTCATGGACACTGAATTGCTCAGTTTTTATTTATGAGACTTTTACTGTCTAAAGACATATAACGACGTCCCTTATTTTATTCTTGATATGTATCTTTTGTTGTTTTTTGTTTTGTCAGCATGACTAGGGCTTCATCAATTTAAAATTTTTTTCAAATATCCTGCTTTTAATTAAATTTACTTTTTCTGTTGCTTTTCTATTTTCAATTTCAGTGGTCTCTGCTCATAACTTTATTATTTCCTTCTTTCTGCTTAGCTTGGGTTTCATTGTCTCTTCTTACTCTGATTTCTCGAGCTGCAACTTAGATTACCGATTTACGATCTTCATTCTTTTCTAAGGTTAAGTGCTTAATGCTATAACAATCTCTCTAAAACTTTGTTTGGCCTCATCTTACAGATTATAATAGTCTTGTTTACATATTCATTCAGTTTTTCCCTTGAGACTTACTCATTGGCCTTTGTCAAACTGTGTTATTTAGAAATGTGTTGTTTAATTTTCAAATATTTAGGGATTGCCCAAAAATCTCCCTGATATTTACTTCTAATTAAATTAGGTCCTAGAATATACTTCATAGGAGTTTTAGTGTGTAAATGTAAAACTTATTGAATTCCTCGATGTATAGTCTATGTGGTGAAGTCTCCATGTGTTTCTGAGAACAATGCATACTCTGGGTAGAGTATTCTAGGATATATACATTAGGTCAAGTAGGTTACAGATGTTTTTGAGGCATTCTACTAGTTTTCTGATTTTTTGCCTACTTGTCCTGTAAGTTATTGAGAAGAGTCCTAAAGTATCCAACTACAATTGTGGATTTGTCTATTTTCCCTTTCTGTAAGAATAGTTTTTTATTTTTGTGTTTTGAAGCTATGTTGTTCCCTGCTACTCAGTTAAGATTATTTTTATGTCTTCTTAGAGAAATGACGCCATTGTATAATTTTTTAGTCCTGATGGTATTCCTTGTTCTGAATTCTACTTCGGTATTAATATTGCTGCACCAACTTTCCTCTGACTACTGTTTCTTCGTTACATCGTTTTGCATCCTTTTACTTTTACTAATGTTTTTGAGGTCTTCTGTAAGTGTCCTGATTTTTTTGGCTACTTGTTCTGTAAATTTTTGAGAAGAGCCTTGGAGTTTCCAGCTGCAGTTGTGGATTTTTCTATTTCTCCTTTTCTGCAACAGTTTTGTGTGTGTATGTGTGTGTGTATGTACTTATATATAAGGCTTTATATTTGAAGCAAGTTTCTTGTAGGTAGTGTATAGCCATATGCCTTCGATTTTTTAAATCTAATTTGACAATTTTTAACAAATTTTTAGAATATTTCCACTTAATGTTATTACTGATATGGTTGAATTAAAATCTACAGATGTGCTAGGTATTTTGTATTTGTTCCATCTGTTCTCTGCTTTATTTTTCTTCTTCTTCTGCCTCCTCCAAGTTAACTGTGCATTTTTAAAGGGAATTTTCATTTTTTTAGCAATTTAAGATGTCACTCTATCATCTTCCAGTTTGCATGATTTCTGAAGAGACTTATCTATAATTCTTATTCATATTCCTCTGTATATAATTTGACTTCACTCTTTGGCTACCCTGGAGAACTTATTTTTGTCTCTGGTTCTCAGAAGCTTGAATATGATGTGCCTAAAGTCGTATTCTGTGTATTTATACTGCTTGTTGTTCTGAGCTTCTCAGGTCTGTGATTTGTTTTCTGTCAATAATTTTGGAAAATCATGTATGGTTTTTTGTTTTTTGTTTTTGCCATTTCTTGGGCCACTCCATGGAGCGCATGGAGCGCTCTCAGGCTAGCACATGGAGGTTCCCAGGCTAGGGGGTCGAATCGGAGCCATAGCCACCAGCCTACGCCACAGCCACAGCAACGCGGGATCCGAGCCACGTCTGCAACCTATACCATAGCTCACAGCAATGCCAGATCCTTAACCTACTGAGCAAGGCCAGGGATTGAACCTGCAACCTCATGGTTCCTAGTCGGATTCATTAACCACTGAGCCATGGCAGGAACTCTGGACAGTCGTGTTCTCCTTCTCTCTGCAGGCATGTCTCTATTTGTAGATTTTGGGACAGTTGGTTTCCCTTAACCACAGCACTTCAATGAGTTCAACAAAATTTGTAAACTTGCTATTTTCTTGGCTTGTTGTTGTTAGATTGGAAGTAGTGTACATTCTAACTCCCTACATCTTTGAGCAAAATGTAGAATTTAGTGTAGTTGTAAGTCTGGGAAATTTCGGCTTTAAAAAAAAAAAAATCCTCTGTTAAGTCCTGTCCATCCTACCCCCTCTTCAGATAGTGTGGCCATCTCAGATTCATCTGAGACAACAGATTTGGATGGAAAGATAATACCTTTAATTTGATTTTTACTACTATATGGCTCCAGCATCTGGCTCACTTTATTTTTTCTTTTTTTGAGGTTTTTTTTTTTTTTTTTCTTTAATTGGAGTATAGTTGATTTACAGTGTCATCTTAGTTTCATGTGTACAGCGCAGTGATTCAGTCATACATACACATATACATCTATTCTTTTTCAGATTCTTTTTTATATATGTTATTACAAGATACTGAATAGTTCCCTGTGTTGTAAAGTAGGTCCTTGTTGATTATTTATACAAAATAGATAACTGGCATGGCTCACATTTTTAAAGTAAAAAAGGCTTGGAATTCTCTGGTGGCACAGTGGGTTAAGGATCAAATGGTGAGCTGTGGTGTAGGTCACAGACACAGCTCAGATCTGGTGTTGCTGTGGCTGTGGTGTGGGCCAGCGGCTACAACCCCGATGCAATCCCTAGCCTGGGAACTTCCATATGCTGTGGGTGCAGCCCTAACAAGCCAAAAAAAAAAAAAAAGGATCCAGAGTTGTCACTGCCATGGTGCAGGTTCAGTCCCTGGCCCAGGAATTTCTACATGCCACGGTACAGCCCTAAAATAATAACAAAAACAAAATGTATTAGATGTTGCACACATCACTCCTGCCATATACATAAATGGCAGTGTTTAACTGCAAGGGAGGCTGAAAAATGTAAATTTAATTTTATGTAACTATTTGCCTGGCTTGACATTTCCCATGGCCTGCAATGATTGTTTCCCTTGCTTTCTGACTTGTCAACTCATATTTCTTTTGAAACTGCATTCATATATCACCTACTTGGAGAATTCTTTTATTGAATTACCTCTTCTCTCCATACCACATAGTTGTTTTCTCCTCTGCCGCTGAGCACGTTTTCTAATTCTTTAAACTAGACTATAAAATAGTCTAGAACAGAGACCATGTCTTATTCATTTTGGTATTATGTGTGCAAGGCTATGCTCCATAAGGAGCTGAATAATAGTAATAAATGAATATATTTTTAATTAATAGATAAATGTGTGAGTGAATGAATGGATAGATTGTAAGTAAATTAATAAGTGAATGGGTGACTAAATAAATGGACAGGTTTGCAAGGGGTCCAATATACAGATGAGTGGTGGAATTAATGAGTTAGGCAATAATTGGATAGGTGAGTAGTTTGATGAATTAGTGGATTGTTTAGTGAGATGAATGGATGGGTTACATGTATGGATAGGTAATGAGTGAATGAATGGATGACAGGGTGAGTGCATATGTGAACAGATGAATACATGGATACCTGAGTATATTGGTGAGTGAATGGTGAATATATATATTGAATTGACTCTTCTGCCTTGTGGTATGAGTTTCAAAGAGAAAAATCTGACTGGATTTTGATCACACCTCTGTTACTTAATCTCTGTGCATCTCAATTGCCTCATCTCTAAAATCAAATTATAATAAATACCTTGAAAGTTTTTGTGAAGGAAAAATAGCATTATGTAATGGTTGGTGCAAAGCATATGCGTATAAATAGTAGTTGCTATTCCAGTCGTCATTATCATCATCAAATACTTAGCCAATTCTTGTTTCCTGCACAGACTTGGACTGATTCCTGGGCATACATGGAAATATATATGTAATATTGGCTCTGCCTTCTAGATCTCCCAGTTACTCTGGGTAGACAAGACATATGCATTAAAGAATAACCATCATTAAAATGAAGGGAATGCTCAGTGCCAGATGATGAATTTATGAAGAACTGGGAGAAAAAAGAGAGAAAGATCATGAAAAGTCAAGCAAGTCTTGGAATGTTATGTTGAAGTTTAGGAGGTAGAGAGAAGGAAGATTAAATTAGCAGAGGTGAGATGATAACATCTTACCCATACTTCTTATTATATTGCAACTTTTCTCAAGTATCTAAAAGGAAAAATGAATAAGTAGCAAGAGTTCCATTTAACTGTGAAAAAAAAAAAAAATTGAGGTCTCAAAATGGTTGAATGAATAGCCCAAGGACAGACAGTGACTTTGACCCTGGCACAGTTGCAAATGGCAGCCGCAATTCTTGGCTGCTGTGTTTCTTTGTATTTGCCAGTATTCTTAAAATGAGCAAAATATTTTTTTAATGCTGTAACATTTTTCTGAGGACAACTTGGCTGAATTGTTTTGACTTTAAAAAGTAATCCACTGGGAACAGCTGAGGTGCTTGTACATTGCACACATTTGTTTACCTACCTGTCTAGATGCTAAGAACAATATTCTAAAACAGCAAATTCATATATGCTTCCCAGTCTCAGAGTTCTCCTTTTATCCCACCTGGCTCTGGTCAAGCCTCCTAGATTAACTTGATTTATTTAGTTAGGTTATTCCTAAAGAATTTCTCACCCAGAGATCCAAAGACTCCTGAAAAACTATAAATCAAAGAGTTACTGATATAACTTAGCAGTTATTTTAGGCCCTGAAGTCAAACCCAGTTGGGTTCAAATCTGAACTCAACAAGATGTAGCTATGTGTACTTTAGCATATCTTCCTAATCTCTCTGAGCCTTATCAGTATCCTGTCAATATCACAGAAAAGCTGTTATCTGTTGACTCACTCTGGTAAGTCTAGAATTTTTTTTCATACAGTAATAAAGAAATAAAAGGTGATTTTACATGAATGCATACTAACTGCTGTTCATAGGCTCACTTGATTTTAGATCTGGGCTCTCATTCTCCCGGATACTTTTACTGCTGTTTTTATCCCATGCTATCAATTGTAACTAACTCTACTAGGTCACTAGCAGTGAAGAAGAATTAAGGAGAAATCAACCCAAACACCTCTCAGTTTCCCAATTATCCCTAAATTCTTGGATATTGTTTACCAAATTGTCTTCCTGTTCCCACATTTGTTCTGCTATTGTCTAATCTCAACATACAGAGTGGTCCCTTTATGTCAGAAATTAGTTCCATTGCATTGAAACATTAGCCAGGAATACCCTTCAGTTAACAGTGGATATTCCTTCCCAGAACACTTTTTCTGTCTAAAGGTGGTTTAGAAAACCAATCTTAAGAACCCTATAAAGCTCTTTTAATGTTTGGCCATATTCTTTTTTAAACTAAAAATTGTATATATTTGAGATACATGATTTTACATATATATATATACACACACACATATATATATTCATATATATAAATGATTACTAAAGTCCAGGTAATTAACATATCTCCTCATTTTTTTATTGTGATAAGAGCACCTGATCTCTACTCTCTTAGCAAACAAAGTTGCAGTTATTTGTCAATATCGTTATAATGCCTGCTTCTTAGTATTGTTGTGAGAATTAGATAAGATTATGGAAAGTACTTAGACAGTGCCTAACACATAGTGATTGTCATATTTGATAATTATTGGATACTGTCTCTGCTCTGTTTACAATCTTTCAGAAAGTTCCGGAACTCATTCATAATAAATGTAAATCAGCCTACACATTCTGATCCCTCCTACTTCTCTGACTTCATGCCCTCACTTCACTCATTCACCCATTTAGGCAAATAGTCTACTTGGTCTTCCTCAAAAACTGTAAGCACAAGTCTGTCTCAGACCCTTTGCAAGTGCAGCTCTGTCTTCAGCATGCTTTCTCCTGGTAGTCTGCTTGGCTTCCTCCCTCCTTTCCTCTGGATGTTTACTCAAATGCCATCTTATCAGTGAAAGCCTTTGTTGAACACCATATTTTGAGTTGAAGATGTTCTATGGAAAATAAGAAAAGAAAGTCTTTCCAAATTCCAACTGTAATTTTTTTTTTCCCGTTAGGAAAACTGTTTGCTTTAATGATTTATTATAACACATCTCATCTAAGCATAGACGTCTGTAGTATGATAATGACACGCTGGCTACTGTGCTAAGGAGGCAACTAGCATAGGCGTCTGTAGCATGATTAATAGCAATACATTGACCTCTTGCCACTTTTCCTCTGTCTTGTCTGGGCAGTGGTTCTATCCCAGGGCTCTATGTTTCCGGTTGACTCAACCAAAGTCAATACCTAACACTTTCCCAGATAAGAGGTAACATCTTGTGTGCTAGGTGTTTCCGTGTGTGTGTGTATGTATGGAGGGAGTAGCGCCTCTTGATTCATTCCCCAAATAAGAGTATCACAAAACTACTTTAAAAGAACGACAGTTTTGATGGGTAGTACCTATTTTTCAGTTCATACCTGTAGGACTGTGTTTTCTCTGGGAAACACCTTCTATCTTAAAATTTACATTTCACATGGATGTCAAATGTAAAATTATTCTAAAAAATCATATTTATGTACAGTAAGGCTAAGTATAAAAGCTCTTTTATATTGAGTACATGAACATTAACAATTGTATAAGCTAAATAATTATTATTGGTATAATTTTATCAGTCTAGGCACATCTGTCTCGAATAGGATCATTCATATTTTTCTGAGTATATTTATTTCAATATAAATCACTATTTTAAATTTTTCTGTAAATTGTTACAGTCATCTCAAAATTGCATTTTGGGTAACTAAAGTTTAAATTGATGGCACCTTCAATTGACTTTTCCATAAAGAGCAGCAGTTACCAACATGTGGCCTCAAAACTTCTGGGGTGTCTCAAAATCCTTTCACTGGGTTAATGAGATCAAAACCATATACATATGTAAATGCATATATAAATAATACTAAACTGCATTTATCTTTTTTATTCTCATTCCCTCATGAATACAGAGTAGAGTTTTCTGTAGGCTTCTTGACATGATATTATAATAAATTATAATTCAATTATAATAAATCAAATGCAGAAGCAAATAGGAGAATCTGTCTTCTCTAAATCAGATACCACATAAAATTTGAAAAATGTACAAAAAGCCTACTCTTCCTCACTAAAAAGTTTTCCTATTGAAATATGCCCATTTTTTAATCAAAATATTTATGTTAACATGTAATGGTTTTATTATTATTTTAAGTAAGTTAATTGTTTCAATTTCTAATTTGGTAAATATCAATATATATCACCCACATAAACAAGTCATTCTTGCTACCCAATAGTATAACCATCAGAACAAATTCTACAAGTGAAGGATGTGTTCAGTTATGTTTGTATATTGAAATGTGTATATATTTATATATATATATTGAAATGTGTATATATTTAAGCCCAAATAGTCTTATAGGTATGGCCTTTTCCCTTTCTCAAGAATATTTTTTAGCAAATATTTTTTCAGGACAAAAATCACCAAATAGGTTTTTTCTATGATTCTTTTAATTATCTTAGCAATTTTAGACACTGAAAAATTCTGTAACTATTTTCTCAGTTTTTGTCCTTTGTGTTATGAAATATAAATTTCCCAAATTAAAATAGGAGCCCTGGAGTTCCCGTCGTGGCGCAGTGGTTAACGAATCCGACTAGGAACCATGAGGTTGCGGGTTCGGTCCCTGCCCTTGCTCAGTGGGTTAACGATCCGGCGTTGCCGTGAGCTGTGGTGTAGGTTGCAGACGCGGCTCGGATCCCGCGTTGCTGTGGCTCTGGCGTAGGCCGGTGGCTACAGCTCCGATTCAACCCCTAGCCTGGGAACCTCCATATGCCGCGGGAGCGGCCCAAGAAATAGCAACAACAACAACAACAACAAAAGACAAAAAGACAAAAAGACAAAAAAAAAAAAAAAAAAAAAAAATAGGAGCCCTTAAAAATATTCTCCCCATAATTTGAGATAGGATAAAACACAATTATAGAATTTAAAAATTAGGACATTATGCACAGTTTAAGCATTCTTTCTCATCTTTTTTGCTTAGGTAGGGTAAACTTAAATATTTTGGGGAGTAAGCTTTATTGTCATTTGCAGTTCTACTAAAAATTTTAAAAGTCATTATTTTTGTACTCCAGTAATTGAATAGTTTGATTACTAATTCTGACTTAACTTTGAACAAGATACAACCAAAATTTATACAACTCATTTATGAAATTCATTCAATATCACAAAAGGAAATAGAGATTTACGTAAAATTAGTTCTTTGAAAGCTGAAATGTTTCTAAATCTGATTGATGATGGGCAGCAAAAAGACAAAGGACATATGGCAACATGCTGAAATTTTAAAAATTCAATATCAGCTACATAACAAATATTTTGAAGTTCAGTTACCCTTTGCATATATAGTTGTGCTAGTGACAACTATAGATTTACTGAAATTAGTAGTCTATAGTAGCTTGTTTGTACTCTTACATTTTATGTGTATATCACAACAACTTGCAAGTGTATTTCTTTTTCTTTCTTTTTTTTTTTTTTTTTTTTTTAAGGGCCACAGCTGTGGCATATGGAAATTCCCAGGCTAGGGCTCAAATCAGAGCTGCAGCCTCTGGCTTACGCCACAGCCATAGTAACGCCAGATCTGAGTCATGTCTGCGACCTATACCACAGCTCACGGCTACGCCAGATCTTTAACCCACTGAGTGAGGCCAGGGATTGAACCTGCATCCTCATAGATACGAGTTGGGTTCTTAACCTGCTGAGCCACAATGGGAACTCCCTAAAAGTGTATTTCTGATGCTTACTTTTCTTTATATAATGAGAATATTGCTTTTCCATGGTACTGTGCTCTATCAAAACTTGTACTTTCATTAGCATTCCAGAAACAAGCCATTTTATCTTCACTGCTTATCTTTTTAACTGAATTTATGATACCATCCACAGTATTGCCAGATATTTTACCTTCAGTGGAAAGAAAGAACTTCCAAAAGTATATTCCATGGAATGGAATAAAAAATTAGAAACCATTAGTAATGGGATCCAGCTGTGTAGCACTGAGAACTCTGTCTCGTCACTTATGATGGAACATGTAATGTGAGAAAAAAGAATGTATACATGTAAGTGTAACTGGGTCACCATGCTGTGCAGTAGAAAAAAAAATATATATAAATAAAAGATTAAAAAAAAATAAGAAACCACTGAGTCTGCTATGAACTTCCTCATTTAACCATTGCAGTTTACCACTATAATTTTATTTTTCTTATCTATACAAGACAATTTGAAATGCAAATGGGCAAAATTAATATAGAACACAGGTATTTGATCTAAATGAAAAGTCATGGACCTTCTGCATCTGTATGTGAACTGCATTTTTATCTCAGGCATAGTGTTCTTAGTTTGACTAGCCTGGAGAGCAGGTGCTGGCTTCTTCAGAGGATTTGTGTCATCAAGTTTTCATCTGGTCCAGCTATGACTAACATGTTAGATGGCAAACGTCCAAAAAAAAAGTTTTTTTTTAAAATTTTTGTTACATATCGATTTCTATAGAAGTGGGAACACAGTAACTTTTCATTAAATGTGCACCTCTATGTTTTAGGTCATTGCTGCTGAAACAGGCTCTTTACAGAATGGAAAAGCATTATAGCAAAATTAAATGCATGCATACTTACAGATTGATCCCATGCACAAATGACTAAACTACGGCATTAAAAGAGTTCAGATTACTTTCTTACACTCATTGACAGGTCTGCTTGATCTCTGCTGAATATATTCCATATTCACTTGTTCATTTTTCACTTTTCCTCTAATATAGTGGCTGACTGGCACACCAGATACCAGACAGCATCCAACATAACCCCTACAGCCACCCCAGACCAGGAAAAATTACCTATCCCAGCCGCTTGTCAAAATATGCCCTGTTTGTCAGCAAGGATCCTGCATGCTACCTTTGAGAGGAAAAGTTAACAAGTTATATTGTATCTGAAAAGTCAGCAGAGGAGAGAGGAACTGTTTTCTTTCATATTTAACCACCTTTTAAAGTGAAAACTGTTAATTGTAGGTTCCTTTAACACATTACTAGATGAGGTCATGGACAAAGGTGGAAGTACACAATGGAGACCTGTCAGAACATCCTACCTCCTTTAATACAGGTGTTTTTTTTTTGTTTGTTTTTTGTTTTTTTCCCAAATGAGAAAGATGTTTTGTTCTCTTGCATGCAGTTGAGAAAGACGTTACAAGGAGGGTAGGCTGTCCAGAGCAAGTAGGGGCTCTGCCCTGTGAGATGACCGGTGGACAGAGGTTGCATCTGTCTGGCTGCCCTCCAGTCTCATGCAGTGTTGCCTTCACCTCATGGTAGATGATAGCTGGTGATTCCCATTCACATAGGAACCTGCAGGAAGAGAAGAGAAAGGGCAAGACAAGCAATTTCCTGTTCAGATACCAAAGCTCTGTGCACTTCCTTTCTGCTGATATCCCATTTGAAAGAATATAGTCATGGACACCATTAGCTGCAAGTAGATGAAGAAATATCTGAGAAATGTTATGGGGAAAATACCACAAACCCATCACTTGAAACCAGGATGGTGCTAATTAAATGAGCTATATTATCAACAGGAAGGAAGGAGAATTCTTACCAGCCAGACCTCAAACCACACAGTATTTTCCTTGAGGTTTAAGGCAATCATTAAAATAATACTTCATTAAAAATGAAAAATCCAGGAGTTCCCTGTTGTGGCGCAGTATGTCAAGAATCTGACTGCAGAGGCGCAGGTTTGATCCCCAGCCCAGCGCAGTGGGTTAAAGGATCTGACACTGCCGCAGCTGTGGCGTAGGTCACGGCTGTGACTCTGATTCAATCCCTTGCCCAGAAACTTCTGTATTATTATTCTCAGTTTCTATGTGAATGAACAGGAAGGGTGGGCGACCTCCACAAAGGCTACACAATTGCTAACAGATTCAGGTCACCAAATTATGCTCTTTCCACTAGGTCAAATCCTCTCAGTTAATAAGTTCTAAATGAATGCTTATCAGAAAATTGAAGAGTATTACAGGATTAGATAATGCTTCAAAAGATTTTTGCCCTTGGGGATAATATTGCTTTTTATTTTTATTTTGAGTTGTCTTAATATTTTATTACTTTTAATATTTAAGTCCTGGTAACCCAGAAATATGTCATTTTTTGTGTTTACTACTTGAGAAAATTCTCATGCAATAGTGTACATAGTAACCAAATCAGAATAGCACTCATCTTATGGGACTAAATTCTCCCTGCTGTCTCTAATATGATCTAGTTAGGTCTCAAACAGTGATTGAAATATAATATTTATTATTAGCACTTGCCATTCATACCTTTGTATATCCATTTTCATTACAGTACGTGGGTGAATATGGCTTATTGAGAAATATACTTTCTTCCAGTGTGTTGCTATGGTGATAGCTCAAGCCCTGTTACCATCATTCCATCATTTGATCCTTTCCTATTTCTCTCTCATGTCCAACTATGTTGTCTATAGCCAAATTTGGAGTTTTGTTGTAGATGGCCAGGGATCACTGAAATCACCTCCCAACTTATTTTTTCATTTAAAATGTAAGCTCTCTGAAGTGTCTTTTGTAGGAGTTTCTGCCATGGCTCAGCAGTAACAAACCTGGTGAGTATCTATGAAGGTGCGAGGTTGATCCCTGGCTTCACTCAGTGGGTTAAGGATCCCTTGTTGCCCTGAGCTGTGGCGTAGGTCGTAGATGCAGCTCGGATCTGGCGTTGCTGTGGCTCTGGTGTAGGCCGGCAGCTGTAGCTCCAATTCAACCCCTAGCCTGGGAACCTACCTATGCCGTGGGTGCTGCCCTAAGAAGACAAAAAAAAATAAATGAATATTGTCTTTTGTAAACTGTAGCCAAACTGATCTTTGTAAAATGGAAATCCGTTTACAGCCCTCCTCTTCTGCATGTTTCTTGGATCCCTTTGCCGTGTTCCACAGCTCCTTCTCCTGTGCTGCTTACAGATCTCTGAATATATCCTTCTACACTTGCTTCCTTCATGGAAAACAGCCATCCCTTTCCCAGTGATGTCACCTGGAACATTCCCACCCATCTTAAAACCTTCCTTTCAACAGTGTTTCTCTGAGAAGCCTTCTTCCACTCACTCTGACAGAATGAGGGCCTTGTCCTTTCATATTTGCAGAGCAGACTCTTTTTTCTGGGTGGGAGGACTTTTCACCTTGAATTGCAGTTATTACTACTAATATTTACAGACACTTACTCAATTCCAAACATTGGGCTATTTTAGGTATCTATATACCTTGGTTTATTTAAGTGAGGGTTGTTCTCTTAGTATCCCCCATTCTAATAGAAGAAGTAGGTGCAAGAGAAGCAAAAGAAATTGCCCAAAGTTAATGATTAGTCAATTATGCCAGGGAAAGAAAGCGTGTACTTGGAGTTGTGTTTTAACTGTGTGTGATTCTGCCTCTCCTATCAGACTTTGAGTTCTTGAGAACAGGTGCGATGTAATATTGATAAACAGTCTCTAGCCTAGCAGAATGCCTACCACATATAATGCGTGCTTAATGAGGTATTTGTGGAATAAATGAAAATGTTTATCAAGTCACGGTAAGTATGTTTTATACAATAATAACTGGGCAACAGAGTGACTCAATTAGAATAAGTTTTACTGTGATAAATGTCACCTATCACTAAGATTTATTCTTTGACTGCTTTACTTAAGAAGTCTGTTAAGAGAGTTGCATTCTGAACACTCTAGTTTTTATGTGCAAAGACTTAAGGCAAAGTGTTAGGTGATTATTTATTCTGACAAAATTATCACGCTGAGGGGATCCTTTGCTAACCTGCTACTCTAAGTTTTACACTTTCTCGTTCTCACTTATGAGTAGTATCAAGATTGCTGGAGTCGAGGTTTGAATTGCTTCTGATGCTGCTTTGGGAAACTAGTGGCCTAGAGTCAGTAAGACAAAAACCAGTGAAACACAAATGCCATTTTTACATCTTGATTTTTAAAAAATTCCTTACAACCGCTGTTATGTAAGAATCAATTTTATAGGCAGGCATCTTGGAGGGATTCAAACGGTCCTCACCTCAAGGTGCATTTTGACTACTAACCAGAAACTCGTGCATTCCAGCCTATATTTATTGTCCAAAACATGATGTCAAGGTCAGAACTGCAAAGGAACCTTCGAGGAGGGAGTGATGAATTCTGATGAAGGAAAAGACTTGCTTTTAATGGGAGGCATCTGATCTAGGTGCTAAAAAATGTAAGATTTAGTAGGTGGAGGACTGGTGGGAAGAGAAACCCCATATATAATGTCAGAAAAGCAAGAAAGTTCAGGGTAAATTTGGAACATGGAGAGGAACAAGGTGTGATTCGCGTGTAGGTGAGAAGTGAAGACATTTGATAAAAAGAATATAGGTTTTTAAACTCATAAAGAAGTTGAGTGTAGAGGAAGAAGTATGACAAATCATTGTTTATCTGCTGGGAAAATACAGATATTTTTAAACTTTGTAATCACATATTATATATGTGTGTGTGTATATAGTTAGCAAGAGGTTATGTATTATGTATGTGTATATATGTACAGTTTTAGTTAGCGAGAGATAATGTACGTGGCATAAAATATTTGCTGATTTTCAAAGTAGGGTAATCGACCATGCATCCTATTCCACTTGCTTGTCAGCTTTTTAGTTGCTATTGTTATTAATATACAATTTAAATGTGGGGAAGGCTCTAAGTCATTCCAAAAGTTGTCCACATCACTTATCTGAAACTTGGTAAATGTGAAAAGGCATACTGTTTTAGAAGGAATACTAGATTAAAGGGTCCTTTTCTCTGTAGCCTGTTAAATTTTCATCCGTCAGCCTTTGCTGTTACAGCCTTCCTTATCCCCAGAGCCTTCTCCCCAGAACACACTATTCGATGGTGAGGCTGGAGAACCGTTATTGCAAGCAGACTGAGCTCCTGACAGCAGTGACAAAACCAGCTGGCTGCTAACAGGACAGATCAAAGAGGAAGTGACCAGTGCCGCTCAGCCCAATACAATAGCGACAAGCCACATGTAGCTATTCAAATTTAAATGAATTAAAACTAAATGAATGAAACATTCCGTTCCTTAGTTGGTCCTAAGCACATTCCAAGTGCACAGTAGCCACAGATATCGGACAGCTCAGATTTATAGAACATTTTCCTCATTGCAGAAAATTCTACTGGCCAGTATTAGACTCTAGTGTTAGGCTTGCCTGCAGTACTAAGTTGTTAAATAATCATTCATCAGTTATTGTATTCCTTATGAGCATCGTTTTTCTTTATATAACATGATAAAAATAATAACATTGGTTTTACTTACCTGAGGGAGCATATGAATAATAACATTGCTTTTACTTACCTGAGGGAACATAAAACCCTTTTCAACATTGTATTAATGATCATTATAGTGTCAGGTGTCACTCTGTCATTTAGGAGGACGCATGAGTTTGATGGCAGCTTTTTGAGTCTTGCACCGATCTCATTTTGGCTCTGCATCACTGCATCTTAAATGGGACATTTTTGGTACAGTTAATATGGAGGGTACCCATGCAGTTTGCTACTGTGCTTTCTTCGCTCTTCAACGGAGAAGGGAAAGCGTTTTAGTTAAGCTGTGGATCCATACCTAACATTGAATGAAACTGCTGAAAACTGGCCAAAATGTGAATCTAACCCTAACAGAAGTTGAATAGCATGTTGATAACCATTCTTTAAATAGTAACTTGGTCTATACCAATTATGACCCCAAAAGCTAAAGTAGCATAAAACAGAATGTGTTTCTTTCAGCAGTGTTTAGAGAAGCCTTTGCTCTATGACATGCACATTTAGGTGAAATACTCTTGAAACGTTGTAAGGCAGGATGCCACATTACAAAGGTCATATGCAAATGGATGCCGAAATATCTTGAGTAGCATAAAACATTCGGTTATATAATTTTCTGCCTCACTGTGAATTCATTACCTTTTTCTTTCTGCGTAAGATGACATTTTGTATTTTTTCCCCATAAGTTATGTGATTAAGCAGCATTGATTTGGGATCAGATTGCCAAGTTAGGCAATGTTGATACCCTGGAAACTGAGGATTCTGGGGATATTGTGCTTGCCTGATGGAGGCTGGCTGACAGTATTTGTTCAGGGGGCCAGAACATCCCACAGAGCCACAACAAGCAAATGAGGGTGCAAGTCCTATGGTCTTAGGGCTTAAAAGAGATCAGGATGTGTGATTTTAAGGAGCCATCAGAATATATATATATTCAGGTTATATTTCTGCTTAACACACTTTCTTGTACTCCTTTAAAAATACTCCATTAATGAAGAGGAATATGATACAAAAGGCTTTTGCAATTTAAAGAAACAAGTTAGTTCTTCTTATGTTCTTGTTCTGAGGGCTTATTCTGAGAACCACTTACAAGCTAGGAGCTTTTGATCTACTTCCAGAGGGCTGTGTGTGTGTGTGAGAGAGCATGCATGCACACTGTGTGTGTATACATCACAGTGAATGAATAAAATTAGTTTAGAAACTGGAGTGTTGATATTCATGTCTCGATCCTCCCTCTTTTAACCATCAATCACTATACATGGGACTCTTGCAAACTGCAAGGTGCTATTATGGGCTGCAGTGCCTTTTATCTGTAACATCCAGGGATTTTATTTTATTTGTAGCAGGGGAAATAGTAATTCCAAAACCTGGGTGCTTTCTTCACTTTCTATTCACTTTATCTAGTACTATAAAGACAATTTAAGATTATAAGAAATTTTAAAAACAAGGAAAAAAATAACCCATAATCCTAACACTCAAATACATGCGACCATTACAATTTTATTTCTCTATCTTCTCTCTCTTAATGTTTAGATATTCTACAGATAAAAATAATCCTGGGATAACAGATGGAAATAGATATCTCTTCCTCTGTTTTGTTTTTATTCTCACGTAAGAAATGGAAGCAGGTGCCCAAGCCTGAAGATTAATTGTTGTGATTTATTTTTTTGAAAAAATACCCATTGTTCTGATTTTCCTTTAGACATGTACATTGATAGGATAGTAGAAATTTTGACACCACTTGATCCCCTTTGACTTTCCAGGTTCAAATTGCTACTGAAAAAGCTCTTTTTCCACACTGGTCCTTTTCCCACTACTATGGAATTTACAGGAGGTAGTTGACTGAGAAGTTGATGACAGAAAGTTTTTTACACATTTTGGAATACTAATGTATTTAGTATACATGTATTTGTGTGTATATTAATGTATTTGTTCAGCCATTCAACCAGTATTAATTGAGTGCGTGCTACATGCCATATACTGTACTGGCAATTAAATGGTGAGAGAGTGAGAAAGTCTCTGATTTTTTTTTTTTTTTTTGTCTTTTTGCCTTTTTTAGGTCCACTTCCCATGGCATATGGAGGTTCCCAGGTTAGGGGTCTAATCGGAGCTGTAGCTGCCGTCCTACACCAGAGCCTTAGCAATGCCAGATCTGAGCCACATCTGCGACCTACACCACAGCTCACGGCAATGCCGGATCCTTAACCCACTGAGCAAGGCCAGGGATCGAACCCACAACCTCATGGTTCCTAGTTGGATTCGTTAACCACTGCACCATGACGGGAACTCCAAAGAAAGTCTCTGCTCTTGAATGGCCTCCAGGCTTGTGGATGAGACATACATTTAAATGGGCAATTACAATCCAGTCCAACCAGTGCTACTCCAGAGACAGTAGAAGTCCAGGAGCTGTATGGGCCCTTTAAAGACTCTAGGAGGTCAGAAAAGCCTTCAGTGAAGGAATGTGAAAGATGAGTAAGAGATTTTCAGAGAAGGGACAGAGACTGGTATTCCAGGAAGAGAAGATAGTATGAGTGAGGTCTCAGGAAAAGCAGAGCATGGCCCATTATAGTGTGTGTGTGTGTGTGTGTGTGTGTGTGTGTGTGTGTGTGTGTGTGTGTGTGTGTGTGTGTGTGTTGGGGGAGGTGGAGGAGGAGACATAAGCTTTGCTGAGAGGTAACACTGGAGATGTTGGCAAGGGCATGACTACAAAGGCCCTCCCATGAAACTAATCACCTTATTAAAAATTCATGCAAAAAAAAAAGGCTGCAAATTTCAGCAAGGTCTAAGGAGGGGAGTGGCAGGCAGGGACCTGCATTTTCAAAATCTCACTCTGCCAGAGGTGTGTGCTCTCACCCCTAGACTAGACAGTGACAGGAATTGTCAATACTGAGCAGTCAAATCTGAATGGACTGAATGAATCCCCGTGCTTGAGAGATGAGGTGATGCATAGTTTATTTAATGATGAATAAATACATACACACAGACATAGATCAAAACCCAAATCAGTAATCATAATAGCACTTAGTTATCGAGCCTCAGTAATCATAATGTCACTTAGAGAGTTATGGCATTTAGTTACGTGCACCAGCAATTACAAGTAGTATATCTTTAGCTTCTCTAGATCCTTGCGGTATAGGTATCACTGTGTATAATTCAGAGAAAACTGAAGCTCAGAGGGCTTCTTGCCTAGGCCTTTCCTCTATTAAATAAATGACGCATGCCTCTCTACCAAAAACCTCTATTGTGTCTGCCAAACTACAGTCCTTCTCTATTTAAGGGTTGGCCCAAGAGAACAGATATGAACCATTGTTGCAAATGCAATACGAGTCAGTTCTTACCTCCCAACATAAAGAGTAAAGAGGAATCAACCAGCTAAAGGGCAGAGACATGCTTTCCAATCCAGGGAGGCCTAAGCATCCACAGCAGGCAAAGGCTCTTTCCTGTTAGCTTCTCATACCTCTCCAAATCTAATTTTTCAATACCCCAATGAGTCCAAAGATAGTTTCCTTATATTCCAACCTTAGCCCTTACCTCACAGTTTTTCAATAAAGTATTTGAAAGCCCAGGATGTTCTGGAAGTGGAATGAGCCTGGAAATATTAATCACACTCTTTCTGGTTTGGATTCAAAACAGTTTTGCCTCCAAAGGCTAAAAGAAATAGATGTGAGTCTCTATTTACTGGTTAAAAGAAAAAGGAGGCAAACTCTTTCTCTGTCTGTCTCTCTCTCTCATTCACATACACACCCATACCCCTGCCTTTTGAGGAAGAGAAATTGTGGAGCAAAAATTCCTAGACCTACTCTTTTCTGTAGTAAATAAAATTCGTTTTCTGGTTTCAGTCCTGGTTCTTTACCAACACGGATGGTATCAAATAGCTGGACTATCATTCATGGGTGCATTCTTACATTCAGACATTTCCCAGTTCTCTCACAAATAGCGTCTCCTTTGATCTTAACAATAAACCTGTGAATTAAATGTGGAGTTAGACTTGTGAGGTGGAAATTCTCTTCAGTGATCGCAATAGCACTGGCTTTGCCCAAAAATAGCTTTTTAGCTAGGTACATGCAAAGAAAATAATGCCAAGGGAAGAGTTTTCTTATATTAGGCCAGGATGGTACTTTGGACTATCTGGTGGAAGCCCTGGTCATTTATTCTTAATATTTTTCTAATTTTTAGTCATGAGTGTCTATCTGCCATTCTAACAAGACTGTCCCATGTCACATGCTATCACTTTATAAATGCTTGTATTGTTTTCAAGTTTTGTGACTCATTTTATGGGTCTTTCTTTTTTCCTTACTGTTAATATATTTATTGCAGAAAATTTAGAAGGTATTTCTGGGTAAAAAAAATAAAATTTCCTTAGGGATAATTTTTCTATTGTCTCTGTCTTTTTGACCCCTCCCCTCATGCACATTATACACAAACATATGTACAAACACATTATACACAAACATATGTACATACAATACATGCATATTGTTACATAAATATTTCTCTTAATAGGCTCTTTTATAAATATTTTATCTATATTTTTTCCATTGACACTACTGCATAGATTTGAGAGAGTTACTACTATGTGCCAGGAATTTTCCTAGACAGTTATAGAACTATAAATGAGAAAGAGCATTTGTTCCAATGGGCTCCAATAGATAACAGAAGAACTACTGAATCACAAGTGATATATACATCATTTTAGACTTCTAAAATATTTCTTCTGATGATTATGTACTACTGTTGTATGAGTATATGTATTGGTTATGTATGTATATACATAGCTATTTTTTAAAATGTTGCAGGAGTTCCTGTTGTGGCTCAGTGCATTAAGAACCTGATATAGTGTCTGTGAGGATGCCGGATTGATCTCTTGCCTTAGTGGGTTAAGGATCTGGCATTGATGTGACTCAGATTCTGTGTTGCTGTGGCTGTGGTGTAGGCCTGCAGCTGCAGCTTGGATTCAACTCCTAGACTGGAAATATGCCTCAGGTGTAGCCTTAAAACAAATTTGCAGTGAATATCCTTCTAGATAACTCTTTCACACATCCAAAATTATTTTAAAAATATTTCCAGCACCACTTGCTGAAGAGACTTTTCCTCATTTTATATTCTTGCCTCCCTTGTCAAAGATTAATTGACCATAGCTGTCTGGGTTTATTTTTGAGTTCTGTATTCTGTTCCATTGGTCAGTGTGTCTGTTTGGGTACCAGTACCACACTGTCTTGATTACTATAGCTTTATAATATTGTCTAAAGTCTTAGAGAGTTACGTCCCCTGCTTGGTTTTTGTTCCTCAGGATTACTTTGGCAATTCTGGGTCTTTTGTGGTTCCATATTAATTTTTGGGTTGTTTGTTCTAATTCTATGAAAAATGTCATGTGTAACTTACTAGGAATTGCATTGAATCTGTAGATTGCTTTGGGTAGTACGGCCATTTTTAGCAATATTGATTCTTCCAATCCAGGAGTATGGAATATCTTTCCATTTCTTTGAATCGTCTTTAATTTTCTTGATTAATGTTTTATATTTCTCAGCATATAAGTCTTTCACATCCTTAGTCAGGTTTATTCCTAGGTGTTTAATTTTGGGGGGGTTACAATTTTAATAGGCATTGTATTTTTATATTCTTTTTCTAATATTTCACTGTTAGTATACAGAAATGCATCTGATTTCTGAATGCTGATCTTGTATCCTGCTACTTTGCTGAATTTGTTGATCAGTTCAAGTAGTTTTTGTGTGGGCTCCTTAGGGTTTTCTATATATAGTATCATGTCATCTGTATAGAGTGACAATTTTACTTCTCTCTTCCAATTTTGATGCCTTTTATGTCTTTTTTTTTTTTTTTTTTGGTCTGATTGCTGTGGCTAGGACTTCCAATACTATGTTGAATTACAGTGGTGATAGTGAGCATCCTTGTCTTGTTCCAAGGATGCTCACTATCACTTTTAGTGGGAAGGCTTTCAGCTTTTCTCCACTGAGTATTATATTTGCTGTGGGTTTGTCATAAATGGCTTTTATATGTTATGTTCCCTCCATACTCACTTTGGTAAGAGTTTTTTTTTTTATCATGAATGGATCTTGGATTTTTTCAATTGCCTTTTTCTGCATCTATTGAGATGATCATGTGGTTTTTGACTTTTTTTTGTTAATGTGGTGTATGACATTGATTGATTTGTGTATGTTGAACCATGCTTGTGAACTTGGGATGAATGCCACTTGGTCGTAGTATATGATCTTTTTTATGTGGTATTGGATATATTTTTAAAACCTCACTTAGATCAGTTGGATAAAATTTTGTTGAGAATTTTTGTATGTATAGTCTTCTAAGATATTGGCCTATAATTTTCTTTTTTGGTAGTATCTTTGTCTGGGTTTGGTATTAGGGTGATGGTGGCTTCATAGAATGTCTTTGTCCTTCCTTTTCAATCTTCTGGAAAAGTTTAAGAAGGATGGGTATAAGTTCTTCTATGTATGTTTGGTAGAATCCACCTGTGAAGATATCTGGTCCTGGACTTTTGTTTGTAGGGAGTGTTTTTATTACATACTCAATTTCATTTCTAGTGATCGGTCTGTGCAATTGATTTATTTCTTCTTGACTAAGTTTTGGCAGGCTATATGTCTCTAGAAAGTTGTCCATTTCTTCTAGGTTGTCAAATTTGTTGGCATATAATTTTTCATAGTATTCTTTTATTATTTTTTTATTTGTGCAGTAGCCATTGAGATTTCTACTTTTTCATTTCTTATTTTGTTTGTCTCTTCTTGGTGAGTCTGGCCAGAGGTTTGTCAATTTTGTTTACCCTTTCAAAGAGCCAGCTCCTGGTTTTATTGATTTTTTTCTATTGTTTTTTGAACCTCTATTTTATTGATTTCCTCTCTGATCTTTATGATTTCCTTCCTTCAACTGAATTTAGGTTTTGTTTGTTCTTCTTTTTCTAATTATTTTAGGTGGTAGGTTAAGTTGTTGATTTGAGACTTTTCTTCTTTTCTGAGGAAGGCCTGTCTCTCTATGAACTTCCCTCTAAGAACTGATTTTGTGGCATCCCATACATTTTGAATGGTGTGTTTTCATTATCATTTGTCTCAAGGTATTTTTAATTTCCCCTTTGATTTCCTCGTTGACCCATTGGTTTTTTTAGTAGCATGTTGTTTAGTTTTCATTTAGTCAGTTTTCTCATGGTTGATTTTTGGTTTCATGCCATTAGTTTGGGGTTAGTAGATACAAACTATTGCATTTGGAGTGGATAAGCAATGAGATCCTGCTGCATAGCACAGGGAACTATATCTAGGCACTTGTGGTGGAACATGATGGAGAATAATGTGAGAAAAAGAATGTATATAAATATGTATAGCTATAACTGGGTCACTCTGCTGTACAGCAGAAATTGACAGAACATTGTAAATCAACTATAATCAAAAAAATAAAAATCTTAAAAAATAACATATTTCAAAGGTTTCTTTAAGGTTAGACCTAAGTGTCTTTAAACTAAAAGTCTTTGTGCCCTGTTATTTTTATATCTGGTAAATCATAAAAACTAACTGGTACTTCATAAATTGTCCATGTTACAGTGCCTCACTTTCAACCATTGATCTGAACAATTGCTTGAAATATTTCTTCAGATAGAATAATATTTCATGATTATACCTTCTGTGGTAAAATTTGTTCATTTAACAAATATTTATTTAGTAAATCTACTAGAGTTGCAGGATACATGCTGGGGATGTAATGAAAATCAAGTAGAAGAGAATATTTCCCTCATTGAGTTGATAGTAGTGGAAGAGACATAGCAAACCAGTTTCAATACAGTGTGATGATGGTATTGATAGAAGAAATTCAGAGCTGAAGGAGCACAAAGGTAGAAAAGTTCAACAGCGAAGGGAAAACAGTTGGGAGAGTCTGAGCTCATGTAGGAAAGAAGGTGAGTTCACTCCAGATAGCACTCAGATTTAAGTTGAGATATGATGCCTTCCCCACTGTATTTTTTTTTTTTTTTTTGCCTTTTTGCTATTTCTTGGGCCGCTCCCGCAACATATGGATGTTCCCAGGCTAGGGTTGGAATCGGAGCCATAGCCACCGGCCTATGCCAGAGCCACAGCAACGCAGGATCTGAGCCACAGCTCATGGCAACACCGGAACGTTAACCCACTGAGCAAGGGCAGGAATCAAACCTGCAACCTCATGGTTCCTAGTCGGATTCGTTAACTACTGAGCCACGACGGGAACTCCCCCCACTGTATTTTTGTTATAAACTCTAACTAGAGTGCTCAGAGATTGCTCATACATCTTAGGAGAGTAGCTTCAGGGGACAGCCAAGAAATCAAGTATCTGCACATTAGTCATCATCCAGACAGTAATAAAAGAGCAAGGAAAGCTGATTCTGGGTTTGATGTTTAGTTGGGCACAAAATAATGTCATTCCAGATAGAAAATGGGAAGGCAGCCATATTTCATTTCCCATCACTTGCCCCAACTGAAAGCAATCATTCTTTTTTTACTCCCCTTTCACTTTATTTGCATGTTGCCTTTATTGCTCTTCTTTTTTCTATCGTATTACTTAGGTCTAAATCTCCTTTTCCCTTTTATTCTATTCTTTGAATGATTTACTTCTATCTCTTTGAGATCTGTTCTTTTACACATTGTAGAAGACCAATAAGTATTTCTTAAATTCATGTGTTCTTTTCATAACAGTGATAATCAAAAAGAGGTGTGTGAATATAGGGGTGAATAATGGTATTAAAAAAAAAGATTGCTCTGTGTAATAGATACTCAGTGCTTCTAAGAACATTATGAGATATTCAAGACTTGGATTCTGTATCCAGCCAGGTTATACCTAGGTTAACCAAGAAGCATAATGCTTTCCCCTCTATCTGGTGCATTTCATTTATATATATAAGAAGGAAAGAATTAATATGGTTTCGTTTTTCACTGTCATGAGTGAAGTTTTATTTCTAGTCATTGGAAAATTGAGTAAACTTGAAGCAGTGTGTCATCCTTAACCAAAGCACTGACACTGCAGCCATCTGTCTTTTGTGAACCACACTGGGAGCTTAATTAAAGAAACCTGCACCTGACTCAAACTGCTTTGAATACCAATTCATTAATTGGGAATAAAACTCCTAATTCTTTGAGCCACTAATAAGGGAAGTCAGAATATTATTAATACTAGTAATTTTGACATTAAAAATAATTAAATCAGCAGTTACCGTCTTTTCTTTTTAGAAAGGGCACCTTATACAGAAGCTTAATATAGAACAGATAAAGGTGGGACTGCTGCGGCTTAGATGGAATTGGTTGTCCAAAGCCCCTCTCCCTTCTCCTTTCCCATCGTGTTTGTCCTTCCTCTTCCTGCCAGTCTCCCCATTACCTTGGAGGCATTTCCATGGTATTGGGGGTTTCTGCTAATCACATTTGAAAGCCGGGGCTGCACAATCTCATTTTCTGGTTCTGGCTCTAGAGCTTAGCCCTTAAAAACAGTTGTTTCCAAGGGATATCTTCATACACATGCAAATTATTGACATGGCTATTGGTAGTTTGAGGGAAAAAGTAGGAGGTTTGAGGTGATTTGTATGTAGTAGACTGTTTATGTACCACACTTTCCTTGGCTCCAAACAAGGTTGTTCAGTAAAAGATGAGCCCTGGTATTCTGTCTCCTCCATCCAGTAACAGCAGGTCTTTTCCTGTGTTATTGACGTATGATATTAATCTATCAATCAACCGAAACTACACCAACAGCAGAATTGGTAGTCAACTTCAAAACAGGAGATGATGTTTGAAAGTTAGAGTAGAGCCTTGAATGACGAGTTCACTCAGCAAAAAGTATAGAAGAGATACTAGGAAAAGAGAATAACAGTTGACCGGACACATAGATAAAAACAACACACTATATGTGGCTAAACCTCCCTGGTGTGCATGTGCCTTGGTAAGTACAGGAGTTCAGTCAGGAGGTAAGGCCTGTGAGTGACTTTATTGTCCTCAGAAGTTTGCACTTATCTCTGGGAGGTGCTGGCATGGGAGTAAATAGGATTTTTTTGAGGAAGTTGACCAGAGTTAACTCAGCAAACATTTTCAGCTGAACAGACATGCTCAAAATAGAGACTTCTATCAACTTTAACATGCAAGAACATCAAAGTATTAATGCAAGAGGTGGGATAAAATGGAAAAATTGTGTATTTAAGTCATACATAAAGCTTCACAAGTGACACGATCACCTTTCATAATTCTAGTTATAATCTCCCATTTAGTCATCCTATTAAATGTTTTCTAAAGTATGTGCTTCCTATTTCCTTGTTTAAAAAATTAAATATGTTGGAGTTCCCGTCATGGCGCAGGGGTTAACGAATCCAACTAGGAACCATGAGGTTGCGGGTTTGATCCCTGGCCTTGCTCAGTGGGTTAACGATCCGGCGTTGCCATGAGCTGTGGTGTAGGTCGCAGACACAGCTTGGATCCTGTGTTGCTGTGGCTCTGGCGTAGACTGGCAGCTACAGCTCCGATTTGACCCCTAGCTTGGGAACCTCCATGTGCCGCGGGAGCAGCCCAAGAAATGGCAAAAAAAAAAAAAAAAAAAAGACAAAATAAATAAATATGTTCAATCCATTTTTAAAGCCAAAGAGTGCTTTACTGATAGAGTTGTAAGATTTTTCAGCGCGTCTACCCATGCAAAGACTTTCCCCGTAGGTAAACGTCCTCACTCCTAGAGGTAATAGAACAGTTAGATTAAGAATGTTCCAGGTGATATCTCATTAATTGGCATTCCATCATAGTAATGTCAGTGCCATCCTGCTCATTTTGCTCCCAGAATCCTGTAGAACCAGATTGAATAACTAACCTAAAGTCATAATGATGATATTTTTTGAAAAAGGTCATAACAGTTTGGACCCTAAAATAATTGATTACTTTGTCTTCATGGACAGATCCAGAATAGATGACATAGAAAATTTAAGGAAGCCATCGTACATAAATTTGGTGTTTGTATTTATTTAACTGATAATTTACAAATTCTAAGCATCTTCATAAATTGCAATCTTTGTTTTGGGCTCTTTATAATTCAGTGCATTTTCTGTCTGGAATTTGAGTCAAAATGGCTAGAAATAGAATTATAAAATTGTTAGAGTAGATGAAGCTGCAAGCCACACACAGCTGTCTTTTTTTTTTTTTTTTTTTTTTGGCTGCACCTGTGGGATGTGAAAGTTCCTGGGCCAGGAATCGAACCCACACCATTGCTGTAATCAGAGCCACAGTGACAAAGCTGGATCCTTAACCCACTGAGCCACCAGGGAACTCCAATAGCTGTTTTCTTTTAAAAGATAAAAGGATAACTAAACAATTTATTTCCCCACTCTGACCCAACACACACACACACACACACACACACACACACACACACACACACACACACACACACACACAACTTGATTATGCTTCTTTCCTACTTAAAAACCTTCATTGGTTCTCTATCATCCCAGGTCCTGAGTTTGTCACAGAAGATTGTTTATAATCTGGCATCTCCCTGTCTTTCCAGCTGTAAGTTTAGCCTGCATGCCTGTGCATCCTTTGCATCTATCGAAGTAAACTTCCTCACCCTGTCACAAGACAAGCCTGTAAGGATGGGACAGTTCCCTCCTAAAAAGCCTTTTTGTGAGTTCACAGCAGTGACCAGTTTAACCTTCAACTATATTTTGTTTTCGGCCACACAGCTTTAGGAACATCTGTTCTCTGCCCAACATCTCAAAGTGCCAAGCATTTGACATTAATTATTCGTAGTTCTTATTCACAACTTCTCGAGGTAAGGTTTGCGATGTCCATTTTAGAAAAAAGAAGGCTGAGGCCCCAAACAAGTGAGGGTATGGGCTCAGTTCAAGATGCAGACAGAATTTGGATCCATATCTATTGACATGATGCCAGATTTGCCAATGTCTATTACGTTGCTGTTTGCACGACCTTAAGCTACTTCCCACAGTGGGTGAGAGAGAGAGGAAGAGAGAGAAGAGATGAAGCGTTCTTACTTGGAAGCCTGGTAAAATATCATTCATTGATGAAGAAATCACAGAAGGGAGAACATTTTCATGGGAGATAATCTCGTTTTTATTTTGAGAGGTTATCAGTGAGTAATAGCAACATTACGTGATATTATAATGCACCAGCAGACCTCGACGTGCACATTTCAGGATTAGTAGCATGTGTGCACTTAGGTGGTGAAAGAAGTGGATGAGAATATCTGATTGCTGCTAAATCTGAAGGTACTTACAGAAGAGAGACTTAGATCCACTTTGTGATGGTGTCCACTTGTCCAGAGACATTTTCGGCATATCTAATTTTCACAAGTGAAAGTTGGCTGATTAAATGACTGCTGTACATTGTAAAACTGTGCAGAATCAAAGTTATTACCTAACATAGGAGAGGTAACCCTGGTCTTTGAGTTCTTGACTCACACCCCCTGTGAGAAGCTGTGTCAGCACGCTGAATCTCTAAACCTCGGAGTAATAACAGTTACTAATATCAACAACTTTTACATGCCCACGGGAGACCGCTTGCCCCTTGCTTCCTAGGGAGTTGTAAGGATTCAAGAAATGGTGCCATATCAGTAGGGAAATTGAGTTGCTTACTTGATACACGGAGTAGCCTAAAATTTTTGGCTGAGGCCTCTCCTTGCATTCTGCAGCTTATGAGAACAAAAAAATAAGAGCCCTGGATGCCAAGGGTGTGGGAACCTATTTATTGAGATACTGAAAGAACAGATGACGTTAAAAAATCAATTAAGCTCTAAACATCAACGGTATTTCAAAGCAGTGTCACATGATGTTTTTGAATTCCTGTAATGTCATTTTAAAGGAAACGTGAGATATCTAGGTCATCAGATCTTCAAATGGAAGATCTTTGTATGCTGTGTTAAGCTTAAAAGTTGTCCTGCAGGACAGCAGAAGTCCTGAAAGTATTTTGAATAGTTCATTGACATGCTCAGATTTAATTTATAAATACGTGATTCTGGAAGAACCTTTGAAGGACATAAATACGGGCAGAGGATTAGTCAGCCCCTACTACCGTGTTCATTCGAGAAGGAAATAGGCACTGAATGTTACTCTGGGTTTTAGGATGGACTCTCGCTGTCACATAGGATCTTTAACGTTACTTGTTTTTCACTTAGAAAACTATCAAACTTACAAGTTGGTACAATGTATACTCATATATCTCTCACCCAATTCCCCATCTGTGAACACCTTATCACACGCTTCCCTTGTGCCATCCATCTGAAAATACAGATGTCATTACATTTCACCTGTAAGTACTTCAGTATGCATGTTTCAAGGATGAACAACTTCAGGAATTCCCATGGTGGCTCAGCGGTAATGACCTGACTCATGTCCTTGAGGACATGGGTTCAACCCTTGGCCACTGGCCCCACTCAGTGGATTAAGAATCTGGCACTGCCATGAGCTGCAGTGTAGGTCACAGATGCGACTCAAATCCTGCATATCTAATTTTCACAAGTGAAAGTTGTGGTTGTGGCATGGGCCGGCAGCTACAGCTCTGATTCGACCCCTAACTTGGGAACTTCCATATGCTGCAGGCATGGCCATAAAGAAAAAAAAAAAAAAAGAATAAACAACTTCAGTCCAGCCAACCTCACCACCCTTACCACACCTAAGAAAATCAACATTAATTTAATAAAAGCACCACTACACAGCACATACAGATTTTCCCAATTGTCTAAAAAATGTTCTCCGTGGCTATATTTTGCTTTTCATATTCTTGTGTTTTTTTCTTTTTATATATATTATCCCCTCACATTTCATATGCTCACATTATCTCTCTCAGCCTCGCTCTTGATCAAGCAACAGTCTCCTTCACTTGCATTGTTTCTCCTGTCGTTGAATGACTGAAAAAGTCCAGGCCAGTTGTCCTGCCAAATAGCTCAGAGGATAGGTGTGCCTTCCTGTCTCTTCATGAGTACATGAAAGGCAAAGATTTCAGGCAGGGACACTCTGTTGGTGATGCTGCCTGTCTCTCCCGACATAACATCACACGCACAGAATGCAGCGCACTCTGCTTAACATTAAGACCATTAGATATCTCCATTGTATAGGCATTTTTTTCCACTTTGTAAAGTGAGAATTAATACTGTGTTCCCCAGCAACATTTTGGGCTACGGTTTAATGATTTTGTCTGAAGTAATTATGACTCCCGTAGTTCCGCATTTATAGTTGGCATTGTTCTGGAAAGGAACTTCATTCTTCATTCCCTTCTTTTCTCTTCTCTTCCCTCTGTTTGTCTCTCACTCATTGTTAGGTATACGTGGTTTCTTTGGTTTTTTTTTTTTGTTTTTTTTTTTTATTCAAATGCATCATATTCCATTATCATCACCATTCTTTCTGATGCTCCGCCGTTCCAGTTGGGTTAGTGGGATCTCTTTTAAACTGGCTGCTATGTTCTTTTATAATGTCCCCATTAGACTTTGGGCATCTCCTGATTTTCTGGTATAACAAGATGTCCAAGGCTCCTCTTGCACTTTTTTCTGCCCCAAACTGGAATCAGCCACTTCTCCAAGAAACTCTGGTGTCATTATTAAAAAATGCTGATCAGAAGCAAAGATCCAAGTTCTGGATATTTATTTCCTCTGGTATGTCTTTGCTTTTCGGCCCTTTCAGGGGTTTAGTTAGGGAAGAAATGTGTATTCATATATGTGTGCGTGTGAGCGCGTGCACGAGTGTGCTTATACCACTGGTTCATGCTGAAATCCAGCACTGCAGGGTTCTTTCTCACCTTTCTCCGTTTGACGTTTACGGTGTTTCTCTTCTGCAGTTAATACTCACGTTCCCTCAAATATCCATGTTTACCTGTTTTTTCAATCCACAAGTAGTTTTCAAATTATACCACCAAGACCACTACAAGGAGGTCATCTAAATAACGTTTAAGATTGTTTTTCAATTCTTTTTGTTCCTATGTTCTATTTCTCATAGATTTTACATTCAAAATACTGTGTTTGTAAATTACTGTTTTTCTCTGTGTGAATGTTTTATCAATTTTGCATGGAATTCTCTGTTTCTATTCACTTTTGGAGTTTGGGATTTTTTTTCTTTCATTTTTGTATTTACTGTATTTTTGAACAACGAAGTTCTCTCCATTGTTAAGTTATAATATATATAACATGATAAACTCGGGGAACTCTCTTTCCCATCCTCATTCCCATCAAAAGATTTCCTTTTTCCCAAGAAAATGAAGTTAAAAATGATTCCTGACTGTCCCTGGAGGCTGAAATGCTTTTAAAAGTTCTCCCAAAAAGACAGAAACCTGGGATGAAGTCACAGTATGTGGGGTGATTTCAGATCAGGAAGAGAAGGGCCACTCAAATAATGTTGCAAATTGAGGCTAAAGCACCGAGAAGAAAGAAAATCACAGTCAGTTCATTGTGGAGAATTTTGGAGTGTGTCAGCTGAGGCCTGAGCCACTATCTGGGCCTTTTCTGGTGTACCCAGACTGGCTTATTTAATTGTGTGTTAAGAAGCTCCAAGTTTGAAACTAGGCCACCCAGGTCTGAGAAATGATAAAACATCCATGAATAGTAGTTGACCAAGTCAACATAAAATATAGCAGACGTTCTGCAGCCTGCCTCCTTCTATTTCTGCATTTCAGCTCGTCACGTTATCTTTACTCTTTCCACTAAGGCATTTTTGGCCCTTTTACACACTCTTTTACTTCTCCTATCTGCTTTCATCCATTGCTTGGAGTGCCCCTACTCTGACTTCTATTTTCAACTGAGAAGCTGCTGCTTCTACATACAAGTATTAATTTAGACCTCAGATGTTTTGTTTCCTTCATGTCTCTCAATGTGTGTTTAACCCACCACCTGCTGAATGTCAGCTGTGCTCTTTTTAATTCACCAAATACACACATACTCGCAATTAGTTTGGTTTTGTGTTTGCTTATCTGTTCTAAATGGTATACTCCTTAAAGGCAGGCCTTAAGGGCCTGGCATAATGCCAACCGCACGAGGGTGTCCAATAAATATTTGTTACCAAGTAAAAATTACTAAAACAGGATGATCATGATTTCTTCCTCTGGAGCCTGCATGTGGAGGTGAAATACACAAACTACAATTTTTAATATTATTTTACTTTTAACTTTACTGGAATATAGTTGAGTTACAGCGTGATGTTTGCTCTAGGTATGCAGCAAAATGAATCAATTATGTATATTCATATATCCATTCTTTTTCAGATTCTTTAACCGTAGAGGTTATTACACAGTACTGAGTAGAGTTCCCTGTGCTATACAGTAGGTCGTTGTTACCTATTTTATATATAGTAATGTGTATATGTTAATCCCAACCCCCTAATTTATCCCTCCTCCCAGTGTTTCCCCTTTGGTAACTGTAAATTTGGTTTCAAAATCTTTGAATCTGTTTCTATTTTGTGAATATGTTCTTTTGTATTATTTTGTGTTAGAGTCTATCTATTAGCAATCTCATTTGATATTTGTCTTTCTCTGTCTTAGTTCACTTAGTATGATAATATCTAGGTCCATCCATGTTGCTGAAAATGGTATGTTCTTCATTCTTTATTATGGCTGAGTAGTATTCCATTGTATGTATGCACCACATCTTAATCCATTCATCTGTTGATGGACACTTCTCTCTCTTGGCTGTTGCAAATAGTGCTTCTATAAACATTGGGGTGCATGTATCTTTTTGAATTATGTTTTTCTCTGGATATATGCCCAGGAGTGGACTTGCTGGATCATATGATAGTTCTCTGTTTTTTAAGGAGCCTCCATACTGTTCTCTATAGCGTTTACATCAATTTACAATCCAGCAATGTAGAAAGGTGTCCTTTTCTCCACATCCTTTCCAGAATATACTGTTTATAGACTTTTTCATGATGTCTATTCTGACTGGTGTGAGGTGATACCTCATTGCAGTTTTGATTTGCGTTTCTCCAGTAAATAGTGATGCTGAGCATCCTTTTCATGTGTTTTTTTGTTTGTTTGTTTTGCCATCTGTTTTCTTTGGAGAAATGTCTGTTTGGAACTTCTGCCCATTTTTTGTTGTTGTTTTGTTTGTTTGTTTTTTGCTTTTTAGGGCTGCACTGTGGCATATGGAAGTTCCATGGTTAGGGGTCGAATCGGAGCTATAGCTGACTGCCTACACCACAGCCACATCTGCAGCCTACACCACAGCTCGCAGTAATTCCGGATTCTTAACCCACTGAATGAGGCCAGGGATCATAGCCGTATCCTCATGGATACTAGTTGGGCTCATTACCACTGAGCCACAACAGGACCTTCCTGACCATTTTTTGATTGAGTTGTTTTGTTGATATAAAGCCAAATGAGATGTTTTTATATTTTGGAGATTAATCTCTTCTCAGTTGCTTTGTTTGCAAAAATTTTCTCCCATTCTGTGGGTTGTCTTTTTAACAAACTACAATTTTTAAAAGTTCTTTGCTTCAAATGTCCTTTTATCATATTTGGCCTATTTTTCTCTAGTGCTATCCCTAGGAGCCATGGTAGGATAAGATTTGGACCTCTTGTTTGTTTGAGCTTCATGAAAGTACAATTAATGTGGGCGACCTTGGCTATTTGATGTGAAGATTGTTTTGTATTCTAAAGATACTGTTTTAAAGTAGGTACACCTGGCACCAAAGTTTTGGTGATTAAAATATAATACAAAACAAAATTGAGTAAACAGTTCAGATTTTAGCAGTGACATTTGGGGAATGAAATTGGAATATATGTTGTGGTGATCTCAAGAGAAGAGAAATTATTTCAGATGTTCCAGAGTTAAAAGGAATTCTTGAGTCATCCACAGATGAATTAGTCATCAACTAAAAATATAGAATATGCAAGGAAAATTATTGCAGAAGATGAAAAATAGAGCAATTGTGAATTTAAAATATAGTGCAATCAAGCACTTTTTAGGCAAATATCAGTAGGGTAGCAAACACAGCACAAATTCACAGTTATGTGGATAAAAGGAAATATGGACTAGAATCCATGCTGGGATTGGTTTATTTTCAAGATGCAAAGCTACTATAACTTAGGAAATCTAAAATAAATTTAAAGTATATATTTGATGCCAACATACAGATGTAACAAATAATCAAATTTTAATGTTGGTCAAAAAATCACATTCAGATGACCAGACTGTTTTGTTGTAGGTGGGATAAGAAATAGTAACTAAATACAGAATGTTTGGTACAGAGATATGTGAGAGTTAGAAAAACTGGATTTGATCCTACCACTTACTGAACGTGTAACTTTAAGCAAGTTACTTGACTTCTCTGAAGGATAGTTTCTTCTTTTAAAAAGAGAAATCATAAAAATTCTCTTATGAGATTATTGTGTGTATTAAATTAGAAAATTTGTGAAAAGCATTAGCACAGGACTTGAAATGTAATACATGTTCAATAATGACCATTTTATTTTCTTGTTGAAGATCAGGCTTTTCCTTTATTATTTTCTAAATAATGGATATTCAGTCCTTCAGAGATCAAAAATATAAAAAAAAAAAGTTTTACATTTAAGTAACAATCTATTTTTTTAAAAAACAAAACAGCATATTGCACACTTGCCTGTCTTCCTAAAGTGAGTAAAAATAGCAAATGCTAATATCTGATTCATAAGGCTCATTTTTATGATTATTTGTAATCATTTTCTTTTATTCCAACCATGCTGGGTAAATTTTTTGAATCATTGCAACTGTTTGTCCTTTTTGGAAATGACATTGATTGTGTGTCATATAGTTTAATTCTTTACTTCTCTTTTTGCCCAGATAGTCATTGCCTTTTCTTGTCCGTATCAGTGTGTGACTCTTCTAATTTTCTGCTTCTGTTCCATGGTATGCTTGGCATGGATTAGTCTTCAAAATCAGTCTGTAAAATTAAGAGGACATGTATTGAATGCAAGTACCTGGAGAGTTCTCTTGAAAGAGATGTGCAGTGTCCAAGGATTTTGTGACACAGACTTGGTTCAGAAACACTTTTTCTTCTGTTTACGGAAGTATATTTCATTTCATTTAGAATTGGGAGCATTTAAATGTTAGATAAAAGAAGCATTCCTATAATTGTTTTCATTTGGTTCATTTATTATACTACTATTCAGTTAGTATATACTGATACATACAAATTCTTATCAGAAAGAAGGCTCTGGTGTCATGTTTTGAATGTGATAAATCTGTCAATTAGATTTCCAAGCCATTATAAACCATCAAAGGAGAGAATTGTTAAGAACACTAAGTGTAAATATTGTTTTATGAGATCCTCAAATTACTTTCCTGGTTTCTTTGTTCTACTCAGAGAATATTATGATAATGTCATTTACTGTTTGATATGAAGCACCTTAAAGACATATATCATAGGTACAATATTTGGTACAATAAATCATAAGAACACCCCATATGTGAAGGTCAAGGCAACCTGGTCCTTCTGTGCTCAAATTCAACTCTTTGAGATTAGAAATTCCAGGAGTTCCTGTTGTGGCACTGCGGAAACGAATCCAACTGGGAACCATGAGGTTGTGAGTCTGATCCCTGGCCTTGCTCTGTGGGTTAAGGATCTGGCATTGCCGTGAGCTGTGGTGTGGGTCGCAGATGCGAGTCGGATCTGGCATTGCTGGGGCTGTGGTGTAGGCCAGCGGCTACAGCTCCCATTAGACCCCTAGCCTGGGAATTTCCATATGCCATGGGTGCGGCCCTAAAAAGAAAAAAAAAAAAAATTGAGATGACAAATTCCAGGTCCAAATAAACATTCTTTTCTTTAGTTGACTTTGAGTATCAGTGTGTTTGTGTGTGTGTAACCACTCATCCCAATTTCATTTATTTATTATCTTCCATAATAAATTATAGTAAGCCAAGATTGAAACTATTCTTCAGTAATCCTGATTCTAACTTCTCCAACTCCCCCTACTTATACCTTAAATTCTAGAAGAGTTAACCATTAATGCTCAAATTGATTATTTAATAAATTATGTCTGAGCTACCTCAGTCTCTCAGAGGTAGGTTGAAATTTAATAGTCCAGTTTGTTTGAATAAAACTGACAGAGATTCTCAAACTAAGTGAGGTCAAGTCAGAAAGAAAAAGACAAACACCACATGATATCACTTACATGTTGAATCTAAAATATGGCACAAATGAACCTATCTACCAAACAGAAACAGACACACAGACTTAGAGAACAAACAGACTTGTGGTTGCCAAGGGGGAGGAGGAAGAAGTAGGATGGATGGGGAGTTTGGGGTTGATAGATAACAAAGTATTAAATTTAGAATGGATAAGTAATGAGGTCCTGCTGCATAGCACAGGGAACTATATCCAGTCTCTTGGGATAGACCATCATGGCAGAGTCTATATATGGCAGATATATATGACTGAGTTACTATGTTATACAGCAGAAATTGACACAATACTGTAAATCAACTATAATTTTTAAAAAACTGACAAAATGAAATGATTGAGCTTGTCAGGTACTTTATATCTTGCTAATGGCTTGGGAACAAATGGATTAATGGTATTTCTATTACTATTCGTAAATATGACTTAAAATTAACAGGGTAAAATACTACAGGTGGGGATCTTTAATTCTGGCTTTAATATCCATAAAAGCTAAAAATCCATATTTTCAGCCTTTGCATAAAGTATTTGTTCTTACCATGTGTATGACCTAGTTATACCAGTTTTCCTTGGTTGTATGTTAAATGTAATTTTATTTCACATTGTTTTTCATGTTTTCACAATGTTCGTTTCTTTCTTTGACACAGTAGTAAACAGTAGAAAGTGTGAGAGATGATGAGAGCGTGCGAGATGACTAAAGTGTGTCCTACTGCTACTGGCCTTGATAGGCAAGCCTATGTTTCCTTCCACCAGTGCATGTATTCATTAAATTTTGACTTAACGCTTAAAATAATGGTCTCCTGACTGATAATAATAGTCTCTATATTTTGACTTCTTGCCAATTCCAGGCATTTGGCTAAGTACTTTCCATATGGCATTTTTCATCTCTGTGATCACCTTGCAAGGAAGGTGTTATTCAGATGAGGAACTTATATTGCAGGGAGTTTAAATAACCTAATCAAGTCACATAGCTACTAGGTAGCTGAGATGAGATTTCTGGTTTTTCTGAAACTGTTTCCACAACTACCTACAGCCTTGATGCGTGTATCCATGAATAATCAGCGTTCCTCCTAACTGTAGGAACCAGAAAAATGAAATGTGGAATTGACTTTGAGGAGGAAGATGTAACAACACAATTAATCTTTATGTCAACTAAATACTGCCCAAGGAAATCAGGATTTGTTGGAGTTTATTTAGTTTTATTTTTAATTATCCTTACCCCAAACATATACTCTAATAATCAGCCAGCCCTCTCTTTCCAGAAATCCTAGAATTTATGCTTTTAAAATACTTTTTAGAAGTATAATTAATAGAAAATAGCATATGGAAAACATGAAATATATAGTTTGCATGTAAAGCGTTATTCATCCTCTAAAATTTGTATTTTCTTGAATGATTTTGACAAGAACATCACCCTTCCTGTTAATTCAGGGAAGAAATGAGCCTTGTAATGAGATCCATCTACTCTTTGCTCTTGGGGAGGAGCATCTGCCCATCATACCTTAGTATTGGGAGAATTTAACACCCACACCTCATTGATAGCTTGCAGGAATCCCTTCTTATTTATTTGGAAGCATATTTGCTCATAACAACTAGATTGCCACTTTAGAGCCAGGTAAGCATGATTGGTAATTCCTGCCATACCTCTTAGAACCATGCAGTTTTTGCAGCCTTGTTCTTTGCTTGCAAAATGAGGAGTCTTTATAAGAATTGGATGAGTGATAATGTAAATATCTATGTATATATTATTTATTACCATCATCAATGTCATCTTCTCTCTTTACTCTTCTATTCACCCTTGTCATCTAATCCATTTCTTTTATTTTTGGCACACTCTAACCTGAAAATTGACAGCCAGCACAGTTCCTTTGGAAAAAAACATGGGGTTGTAGAAAAATAAAATCAGAATCTGAATCTCTCATTTCCTAGATCGGGACCTTGGAGAAGTCACCTAATCTTTCCATATTCCAGTTTCCGCTTTTGTCACATGAAGATGTTAATAGTTGCAGATTTACGGGGTTGATGTGCCAGTTAAGTGAAGTTGTTATTTACAAGAAAAATTAGCACAGTTTTAACACATGATAGACTCACAATAGGTAACTGGCTCATGTTAATTTGCCCAATCCAGATCCTTGGGAGAACTTTAAATTGTAGAATTTGGCAAAGCGTCATGCATATTGCTGATCTGTTTCTATGGCCCAGTTTTTCATACTTAACTTTCAACTCCTTTGAAAGGAAAAGCATTCATCTGGAATCTTACCACTGACTTACATTTTTTTAAAGTTACATAATATTTACATATAAAAGCATTGCATTATGAATTAAATACTAATGTTTAAAATTACTATTCAATTATAAGTAGAGCAGATTTCCAAATGAGGTTTAAATGAAAGTAAACCTTATCATCTGAAAAAATTCAAATAAAATCATTATGACTGATGATGATGTTTTTCTGAAATTAAATCATGGTGTGTTACTTGATTATGATATTAAATGTGCCTTTGCATTTGGCATGATTCTATCTCATTGTTTTAAGGGTAATTTGAGTCTTTTGTTACTTTTTTTTTTTCTTTATTCTTTTTTTTTTTGGCTATACCCAAGGCAAGCAGAAGTTCCTGGGTCAGGGATTGAACCTAGGACACAGCAGTGACAACACAACACCACCAGATTTTAACTACTAGGCCACCAGGGAACCCTACCTGTTACTTTTCTTTAATTATCCAAATTCTTTATTTGTGTACTAGGTCCTAGTATGATTTAATCTTCACTTGGTGCAAATGGATTATCTACGTACAATGTGCCAATATTTCTTTACCTCAAAACACAGCAAATAAGTCATCTGTGGCTTGGGCACTGAACTGCACAATAATATTTGACTGTTAGATTATTATCCAGAAGATAAAGGCCTTTCGCTTTTTTGGGTTATCTTTGAAATCAGTTGACAATGTTTGACGAATTTGTGGACTTCATTGTGAATCCTATTATCAAAAAATAGCTGATCACTGCTTGAAAATCCTTCCTTATTCAAAGGTCAATACAAAAACAAAAAGCCTCTAGCAATTGTTTGGATGACATTATTAAGAAAGGGAAAACTAGACAAGTAGCAAGGGGCAGTATAAAAGGAACAGGCTTTTTGTTTATTTCTTTTGGTTAATTTTTTTTAGTCATGCTAAAGCAAGCATGACTTTTATTGTGTTAAGCCCCTTTTTAAAAGAAGAAAAAGAAGATTATCAGTAAGATAAAAGCCAATCTTATTACCCTTGACCTGAAATACCCTTTCCTTTTTTACTAGTTATCTCAGGGTACATTTTTTATTTTAATAGGTCCAGGTCTCTTTCACTTCTATATTTCCTTTAATGCCTAGTGTATAGATGTTCCAAACCATTTACTGAAGGAAGGAGTGATTTTAATCTCTGAAGAATATTTTAAGAGAGGCTTTATTCTTATCTCCCTAGAGAAGTTTAGGCAGCCTATGTATATTATGTAGAAGGAAATGAATGAAATTATAAATAATACTTTCAAACATGTATGATTTCTAGGTTTTGGGTACTTGAATCTAATGCAAGAGTAAGTAATGCATAAGATTAGGGAAAATGTCAGATTTGACCTAGGTGGTTGTGTGATGTTAGATTGATTTTAAGACTCAAACTAAATAGATCCAACAAGTGAGACTGAATGGAATCTATGACATGGGATGATAAATGAGAACATTAATGAAACTATTTAAAGTTTTAAAAGTGAGGGAAAATGTCCAAAGAATAGCATGTTCATAGATTTTGAGAAATGAGAAAGTATGAACAGTTGAAAAAGAAGTTTGGCGGAGTTCCCCTCATGGCTCAGTGGTTAACGAATCTGATAGGAACCATGAGATTGCGGGTTTGATCCCTGGCCTCTCTCAGTGGGTTAAGGATCACAGTGTTGCCGTGAGCTGTGGTGTAGGTTGCAGACATGACTCGGTTCTGGCCTGGCCTGTGGCTCTGGCAGAGGCCGGTGGTTACAGCTCCGATTAGACCCGTAGCCTGCGAAACTCCACGTGCCATGGGTGCGGCTCTAGAAAAGACAGAAAGACAAAAAAATAAGTTTGGCAATGAACAGTGAGATGGGAGAGTCACACCACTAAGGCAGCAAAGACATTGCACAAAGAGAAAAACTCCAGCTCTTGGACTTTCACCTCAACCTTCATTGCTGTTATTTAACTCTTCGTTCTTGGGCGCTGTATGTAGTTAGATGTTAGCCAAGGGAAAGGAAGACACAGCTCCTTTCTGCTGGCAAAGCAAAGCATGTGCTTCGCTAAAAGAATGGCCCCACACATTTGAATTTCAGAGGTGAGGTATTTTCTGAAAACCTCCCAATTTTCCTGGTTTATTAAAACCTGGGAAGTAATGTAAAGTTTAAATGTTAATTACCCATGAATGACCTTTCTGCCTCGCCCATTTGAAAGCTTGTCTCCGTGACAACTTAAAGGAATCTCAAAGAGTATGTTTTTCCAGATAAAATTGATTTGTAAAAAGGTCATCTACATGATTTAGAGACACATGGGCCAAGGCCATTAGATAAGTAATTGCACATTAAATGTTAACAGTTTAGGTGGGCTTTAACGTAAGCCTACCTGGCATTTTGGCAACATCAGGTTTTAAAGACTATTTAACTAAGGAATTAACGGGGCACGGAAACTTACATGTAACAACTGTTTTGTTTTGTTTCTAGAGTGGCCTTCAATTTGAAGTGAGCCAATGTGATTTAAAAATATCAGTAACCTTAGAAAATATCTAAAGAATAACAGTTATTTATGAAACAAAGAATGATTTTTAAACCACTGTAATATTATGACCTAAGTATAACACTTAACATGTTTTATATATATATATATTTATCTTTGATCATCTTATATCTACAGATATAAAACTTGCTTCTTATTTATATATTACATTTCTTTACTAATAGAACAATAATAATAGCTAAGAAGGATCAAGTGCTCACTATATGCAAGGAACTATACTAAGCGTCTCATACACATATCATGAACATATCATTACTTTGGGATAAGTTAGAGGCATAACTGAATCAAAACACATATTCCATTGAAACATCCATATTTTACCATTGTATCAGAAAGATATAAAAATAGCGAGGTTTTGATATGGTTGATGAATGATCACCCAGTAAGCTCATTCCTGTTATACCCCTGCTAATAGTTCAAGACACTTATTTCCCTGCATCCTTCCTGACACTGGTGTTATCATGTGTTTCTATCTTTGAGAAGGTTGGTCAGCCTTGAAGTCCATCCAGATGGATTTATTTGTGGAGACACTGAATTACTACTCTCTCTCCTAATAGATGGGTTTATCTATTAGGACATCTTAATAGATGGACCAAGTAGTGGCTCTCACTACGCACACAGTGGTGTGCATCTGGAAACAGTGGGAAGATTTAAACAGCGTTATCAATTGAGTTCAAATGTGAATTGTAAAAAAAAAAAAAAAAAAAAAAAGGCTCAAAAATATTTCAGCATACATACACAAATAATGAATGACAGTAGAAATAAGCTATAAGGAGGATGTGGACATGGGTATGATATTATCCACAATGCAATTCTCAAGACAGGGCCAGAACAACACAGAGCCAGGACAGGGGAAGAAAACCACAGCAATAACAATGGTAACTTCTGTCTTCTAGAGCCCAGGTTGGGGCTGATGCCTTTCTGTCTTTGCTGGTACTGTTTCCTCACCATGATTTTCCAGGCCTGATCCAGGTTCCTTTCCTGCCTGTTTACATTCTCCTTATCAGAGGGACCTAGCTCACATACTAGTGTCTGCTTTGGTGCTTTCTTGATTAATTTCATATGGTTCATTGTTAATCCGGTCACTTCTCCTCCTTTGAGGCATCTTCCTTGAGCTAGGAGCTATCTTATTATTCACCTTTGCAGCGTAGCCAGAACTTTGCCTGGCAAAGCACATACTTAAAAATATGTGTTGAATGAATAAGAGTACTTATTTATAATGCTTATTTTTGTATCCTATAATATTCTAAAGTTTTTGAATTTTTTTAACTGAATTATTATCAGGAACAGTTTTTCATTTCTTTTTTGAAAGTAGTCACATCTGTAGCATATATAATAGCATTTTTTCCCATTTTGTCTTTAGAACAATGTCTCCTGTTTTGATTTAGTGGGCCTAAATTTCCACAGCTGGAAGTGCTTTTGGTATACATGGGGAAATTTGAGTCTGAATAAATGAATTTCCTAATTAAACTTCTATAATACCAGTAATTAGTTTATGTTTAACAGTGGTTAAACATTAGTGATGAAGGAAATTGTACATGGTTGTTTGTTTTCTTTAAATCCTGCTTTACAAAGCATCTTTTTTTTCAATACTGGGTTTTATCAGTATGAGTAACTAGTTACAATTTCGCTTTAAAAGGATAATTGCGTATAAGACCTTACTTGAGTCTTACTTGGGTACGTATATCCAGGGAAGTGAAGATTTAACCAATAATCCAGAACAAAGGACCTACTGGAGGTAGGCCGTCGAGTCTAAGATTTGAGCAACTATTCTGCCATGACTTAGTTACTATTCTCTCAATTTCACATGACAAAACTGCAATAAAACTGTTTATTTAGTCACTTTTTTTTGGCTAGGGAAAAAGCTAGGGGTTAAACTTAAGTTAATCTGACACTAAATCTTTCATTCAGCAGCCAAACTAACTAAGAGGTAAACTATTGAATGTATATTACATAGGTACACACCTCTAGATAACAAGAAGGGAAAAGAATATTTCCATCTACAACTCTTAATATCCTCCTCCTGCAATCTCAGCACCTACAAAGGCTCATGCTAGCAAATGGTCTAAAATTTGTAGTGATGTCAACCTATGTTAAATAGAAATTTTAAAATTAAAACACAAAATTATAGGCCCACATTTGGGATATTTAATTATATGTTTAGACTTAACTTATACATAGCTTAGGGGTTATCTGAGCTAGTCCAGAAGTCCTAGAATGAATCAAGGGATGCTTTTTTTTTTTTTTTTTTCCCTTTTACATCCATGTCTGCAGTATATGGATATTCCCAGGCTACGGGTCGAAGCAGAGCTGCAGCTGCCAGCCTGCACCACAGCCACAGCAATGCCAGATCCGAGCTGCATCTGCGACCTGTACCACAGCTCATGGAAGATTGAACTGGCATTCTTATGGGTACTAGTCGGATTTGTTTCCGCTGAGCCAAGACAAGAACTCCAGAAAACATGTAGTGATCAAAAACTGGAATGAATCGTTGGATGCTATTAATTGCTTTTGTATATATTATTTGCAGTGCACCCACCATGTCTTAGAAACATACGTGTGAGATCACTTGTCAGTCCACAGCTGGAGCTTGGTGCATGTACGGATTCACAGATTCACAACTACTCTTTCTGGTGCTGCAGCTGATTGCAGCCCGCCCTGTGGAGTCGCTGGTACAGGCTATTATTCCCATTTCAGAAGAAGTAACTATGGCCCAAAGGAGACGTGATTTGTTCACCTTAATATAACTTGTGAACATCCTGCTATAGGGAGAATCCAGAATTGCTAAATTTGAGTCTTACATACTTTTCCCCCACACTAAAATTTCTCATCGATTTTGGTCATGACCTATTTAAGATTCTGATGGACTGCTAGCCCAGGAAAATGTCCCTATGCCCATCTACATGAAGTGTTATACATAATCCTAAGAGAAGTCACAAACCTGATAGAGGGCACTTGCAAGCCCAGGTAATATTCCTCATCAAAAACCGTCTTCATTTCTGTGTCAAAAACCAAGTAGTATGGGAGGCGGAGTGAGAGTGGACTTCCAGAACCTGGGTCTGAAATGAAATTGCAGTGATTGAGCCAAGTTTTTAGATCATATTTTCAAAGTATATTCTCCCCTGAATTTTAACAGGAAGCATTTATATAGTGTGTATTTATTAGAGGCTTCATTTGGACTATAAATAGGATCTTTAGAGAAGTTTTTTTAATTGAAGTTAGTTGATTTACAATGCTGTGTTAATTTCAGGTATACAGCAAAGTGATTCAGTTGTACATATACATACACATTTACTTTTTCAAATGCTTTTCCTTATAGGTTATTGTAAAGCGTTGAGTAGTAGTTCCTTATAGGTTACTGTAAAACACTGAGTAAAAATTCCCTGGAGAATCTTTTCAGGAAATCTAAATCTCATTCTCATTTCATTAAAATTGAATTATATAATACATTTATATTGAATCTATATATTTATATTGAATTTATATACAATATATTATACAAATATATTTAGATTTACATATAATCTATTTATATTAAACAGATTATATATTTAATAAATTTATAATGAATTTATTTAAATTCTATAAAATTTATATCTTAATATAAATATATTTAATATAATGATCATACTGTTATATATTATGTTTAATTATAATTTATAATTTAATTTTAATATTTAAACATTTAATATTTAAACAAATATATAACATAGTATGATCATTATATTAAATATATAATGATAAATATTATATATTTAATATAAATTATTTAATTATATATTTATATATTTAATATAAATTATATATTTAATATATAAATTATTTATTTAATTATATAATTCCATGTATAAAATTCTATATATTCAATATAAATATGTTAAATATATGTTTATATTATTTGTATATAATATATATTTATATATTATATTTGTATATTATTTGTATATAATAGATTTATTGAATTTATATACTGTATACTTATAGTGAATTAAAATTGAATATACACATACAAACAAAACAAGAGAAAATGGTGAAGATCCTGCCTGCCTAGATTGGTGGCTTAACTCTGAGGTGCTTTCAATAGTAATGCCAGCCTTTAGCTAGAGAAAAGATGGGGAAGTTAATACTGTAGCTCATAAATATTAAGGAGCATGATCTTCCTCCAGGGACCGTGCTTACCAATTCGAGTACATTCTGGTTGCCAAGAGACAAAGTTTGGCCCATTTAAATAAAGTTCAGTGGTCTGACAAATGCCAACTTTATGATAAAATGCTAAGTCTTTTGTGGCAGAAAATATTCTATTTAAAACATTTAGGCCTTTAAAAATAATAATCTTTTTAAATAATGACAAATGGGGCAGCTTTCAAATTGAGGGTTTTTTTTTTTTTCCTCTTTTCTCTTTCTTTTTTTGGGTTAGCATTCACACTGCAAATTCTAAATAATGATCCCTTCTCCCAGATAGTCAAAACAACCTAACACTGAGGTCTTACTTCCAGAAAACATTCTTGCTGCCAAAAATTCTGAAGGCTTGAATTTTCAGTCCTGGGGTATTTGGCTTTGTGCAAAGAACTAGTAGAACTGGGGGAGGGCCAAGAGGAGGACAGAGCTTCCTGGACCATGACACCGACTTCCTTCCTTTTGGTACATCCTCTGTCCTGGTGCACTCAGCTAAGCTCTTCCAAAGCACTGAGGGATAAAGAAGGCTTTCTTTATTCAAGACGCCATGAGCCTGAAAACGAATTAATATGGTATGCCTTAAGGTTCTAGCCTCCTGTTAAAGCGAACACAGAGGCGTCAAGAAATGGGAAAGCAATAGATCATACCGTTTTAGTGTAAATGGTTTAAATATGTAAATAGTTACATCACTATATTTAACTATTAGTTAAATATTAAGTAGTTGAACTGTAAGTGCTGAATTTTTAATTATTTACTTCCAACAAAGAGGCTAGATTCACTTCTTCATTGTGCAATATTTGTAAGTAGCTACCAGGTATAAAGAGCCATTGCAGGCATGGGCTCAACAGCAAACAGAGCATGGAGCTGCCCTCGGAACTTGGGTTTTTTATGGTCTAGATGGAGGTCCTTTAAGGAGGGGACCGTTCCTGTGATTTATGTGTAAACCCAAAACCTTAGGCTACTTGAGAAAAACTTTACAGTGCAGCTTGGAGAACTGCATCAGCAAATAGCTGTTGCTATTTCTTCTCCTCTTCCACCTCCTTCCCCTCCCCCCTTTCCCTCTCCTCTTCCTGTCTCTTCCACTCACATTTCTTTTGCTCTCAACATAATTAGAGAGTCAGATTTTTTTATTCTATCAAGAGTAGGTAGTGCCAGCTGTACCCAGGGTTATAAATATTATAATTGGCAATTATTCTATCCTCTGAAAAATATGGACATTCTCTTTTTTTTTTCTTTTTAATTTTTTTGACCAAGTCTGAGACATATGGAAGTTCCCAGGCTAGGGATTGAATCCGAGTCACAGCTGTGACCTATGCTGCGACTATAGCAACGCCAGATCCTTAACCCATTGCACCGAGCCAGGGATTGAACCCATGCTGCCACAAAGACAATGGTGGAATCCTTAACCCACTGCTCCACAGCAAGAATTCCCCTCTTTTTCTTAAAAGTTGGTTTTTGAAAAGCGATGATAAACCTTATTGAGGAAACTCAATTATCTGGATATTTTCTTACCCTTACTGAACACTGAGACCAATTATAGGTGATGATATCCTTTTTATTTCATTTTAGACAGCTTTCAGTGACTAATTCATAAGAGGTTTTCCATTTGCCTTTTTATTTTAAATTGTCACGACCCTTAGGCAGCTTGTTATAATTTCATTTTTTATGTTCTCAAAGAGAAAAAAATAATAAATATTGCTAAGAAAAAGGAAAATGATTTTCCTTGTCCTTCTGAGATGGTCATTATTGACCTTTATTCCACTCTGCAGTTATTCATACTTTGTTTGAAGTAAACAGGTGAAGTGTGGGTGGAGTATGGATCCTGCCTTCGGGTGCAGTGGAACCAGGCAACAGAGGCCATAGGATGTGTGTGTGGCCCAGAAGTAGCCTTAGCAACCCTGATGCCATTACCTTGGTCTGAGCTGCCATGACCTTTCACCTGATTTTTCTGTTTTTCTTGGATTCTGGTGCTCTGTTCTCAATACAACAGAGTGATTTTTCTAAATAATGTCAGTCATGTCACTTATGTGCTCAGAGTCCTCTGGTTTATTAAAATCTGTCACTCCTAACAAGAATATAAACTCCATTAGGGCAGCAAATTTTGTGTGCTTGTTCATAACTATATGCCGAGCTTTTGGAAGAATGCTTGACATATAATAACTGTTTGTTCATATTTGTTTGAATCAATGGATTGCGGAAACAATTTGTTCTAAAGATAGGGATTTGAGTGTCATTAGACTGCAGATGGTGATTGAAAACATGGAAGGAGACAGATCAGCTACGGAGTGAATCAGAGAAAGTCAGCTTTAGCATTCCAGAGAAATTTCCAAAAACACATGCACGCTGGTCGTGTCAGTTGATGCATGGTATCCACATGCTGTGTGGCTTATCATTTAGGGTCTTGGCAGAATTTGCCTCATGAGGCTCAAAAGTATATACTTTAAGGAAGGGGCTAATTACAGATATCTGATCAGGGTTAAGGGATTGGCAACAATAGGAAACAAATACTACCCACTCGAGCTGATGGAACAAGGAAAGAAGTGTGAGCCAAGTGAGAAATCAAACTGTGGGAAAGGGGGCCAACTAGTGGGACGTCTACTCAGGAAGGGACACAAATTCTATCAGAAGCGCAGCTCTGACATGGGAAAGGAGGAGAAGGAAATATCTTAAACTCTCTCTTGTACACCCACCTCCACTATTGCCTCCCATTAGCCAAAGCCAACTAGAAGCCAGGCAAGAAGAGATCCCAATTGCTGCCCGCTTCGGGGATCAGCCTTCGTGGGCACAGAACAGGGCAGAGAAGTGTAGAGACTGGATCTGGGGTAGGGAGACAGGGAGACACAGCAGATAATCACCAAGGGACATAGTTATGTCTCTGATTTTTCTCACTGATCAAACACACCTGGGACACTGTGCTTGATTCTGGCCACCACCTTCTTACATGAGCATTGACAAACACAAGCTATTTAATGCAAGGATTATGGATGTGGGAACTGAGATTATTGAGTTCGAGAAGGAAAACTGGCTACATAATTTGCAAGGCCCACTGCAGAATGAAATTGTGGGATTGTTGTTCAAAAATCATTAAGACTATCAGGATGGTGACAGAGGTCATCATTCTAAGTCACATTCCCAGGTTGTCTGCCCTTGTAGGCAGCCCTGGGAACATGTTAGCTGCTATCAAACATTTAAAGGAGTGGCATGTGGATGATGGGGTCAGTGGGGAAAGCTTAGGGCGGGTCTTAAAATGGTACAGCCCACATCCAAGGAAGGGCATGTCATCAAATATTCTTTGCTTGTTGTTTTATCGTATTAGACAAGTTTATTTGTTTGATAGCAAACTTCCCTTCCCATAAGCTAAAATTGTCTATGTGGAATTTAGCTACAATCTGTCAGAGATGCTATGGAAAGGATTTCACATTAAGTAAGACGTTGGACAAAATGATCAATGTGGATGCTTCCAACTCTCAGGATTATAAATCTAACATATTCTTTGACAGAAATATTATCAGGAGATATATTATCCTAATTAGAGACAGACTAACTTGAAACTGATATTAAATAGATAGATATCAGCAATGAAATATGCTTTTATGGTCTTTTTCTTATGGGGAGGTCTTGTAGGCCTTTTTCTTCTATAGTCATGATGTCAGAATTTTAGACATTTGCTTTCACATTATTGTTTTTAAAATTTATTATATCCATATAATTATACTATAGCAAAAAGTGGCAATGTACAGAAATACAAGATCAGTGCTTAGAGGATATATGCCAACCTTTGACTGTAGAATTAGTTTAGGGACCCAACACCAGAATCAAAGCATCTAGATTTCCAGCCTAAAGTTATTTTCATGAATGTGGAGAGCAAAGAAGATCCCAAGTCAGACCCTTTTTGAAAGTAATAAAAATAGATTTGTTTGATGATGAAAATTGTCAATATGCCATTATCCTTATTTTAGTTATACTAAAATAAATTTCATAATTTAATGTGTTACCTTGAGGCAAAAACAAACAAACAAACTCAAAACTATTAAAGAATAGAATTAGGACTTGTACTCCACAATCTCAAGTTTTGAGCACTCTGCAGTCTTTGTTTTGGTCCTTTTAGAGAGTTATATAGACACGTGTTCCCCTGAACCCCACTTTGCACACTTAGAGCATGGCACAGCACTTACTTATAACTGTTCATCAGCACCCCCAGCTGGTAATGCCATCTGAACTGCCATTTGACCTGGTTTATATTAAGAAAAGAAGTTCATACTTAGATAACAAATAATTTATTTTTACTGAGTAGTTCATATTTACAAGTTCTCCGCCATGACCTCCAATAAAAGAACTTTTCCTTTGGCTCAAACAAAATTGTGCACAAACTGCAAAAGCATGAAACAAGTAAAAGTAAAACCGATGTGTTTGAAGTGAAGACAAGGAGCCCAGAGCTCCACCAGTTTACCAACCCCTCACGTGTAATTTTAGCTTCTGAACAACCCAACATGTGCCCCCAACAACCTAGTTCAACCTCCTCACTTGGCAAATAAGGAAACCCAGCCCAGAGAGATTTTGTGGCTCATTCAACATCACACAGCCTATTAGAAGCAGAGCTAGGAGAAAAACCCAGGCTCTGAACCTCAGTGCTTTGTAGAGTAGCATGCTCCCTGGGCCAAAGTCCTGGAGGTACATGAATGAACTGCTCACATTGCCAGTCATACAGAGAGTTGAGATTGTTCCTACAGTGAGGGAAGCTTCACCTTTAAGTTCAAACAATCCACATGCTTTCTAATTTGTGTTAATTTCCCATGGCTTATTTCATTATTACGTCTCTTTTTTCAGTAGGAAATGAGCAGGAAACAGGAAAGAAAAATAAAGATACAGACACCCACGCAAGCTATGCAGTTACAGTACTGAGTAGGCGAAGGACTTGTTAAAAATGAATCTTTTGTGTGTGTGAGTCCCCAGAGAGTCCAGCCAGTTTTCCCTGTACTTGGAATTGAGCTGTACAAGAATGGGGACCAGTCCCTTTTTATTGTTATTAGACTCTATATTCTGGATTTTAATTTTTTTTTTCATCTCTTCACGAGCAGGTGAGTCACATGGAAAAATCAAGAAGTGGCTGGGAAAAATATTTTCCTATTTGTAAAGAAATGGTTTTGTTCCAAATATGATGTGAGGTGTTTACCCACTAGTTTATAGTATGTGCTCATTCTGGCAGAGGTTTAATCCTTAAGAGTCAGGAGGACTTTGAATTTTTTTTTCCTTGTCTATTTCCTACCTATCAAAAAGGACAGAAATCAGGAATTCTAAAGTATTTCTTAGATTTCAGTTTGCATGGGATTTTAGGACTTATTTGAAACAAATGAAATATGTTCTGAAATATATACATGTGTATACACACACACATATATGGCTGTGTACTTCTGTGCATGGATATTTCAGCTACTGAGTTCCTGCTTAAAATAGATCTTAAATACTTTTGCTTATTGGTCATGTCTTTGCTTATAACTACGACTGATTTAAATGGCATAGGTGGCAATATTTCTGTTTGTGTGACAATTTTAAATATATATTTGAAGAATTGCTTCAAGCTTTTGTTTAATTCATCCCTTCCTCACAATCTCAGGTAAAGAAAAAGCTAATCTAAAGTACACCCACAAGAATGTAAAATGGTTTAGCTGTTGTGTAAAAAAGTTTGGTGGTACCTTCAAAAGTTAAATGTAGTTTCCACGTGACCCAAATATTCTACTGTTAGGTATGTACCCCAAAGTAATGAAAACAGGGACTCAAAAAGATACTTGTACATCAACATTTGTAAAAGCATGATTTTATAATAGCAAAACCTGTACACAGTTCAAGTGTTCATCAACAAATGAGTGGATAGGAGTTTCTGCTGTGGCACAGTGAGTTAAGAACCTGCAGTGGCTCAGGCTGCTGGGGAGATGCAGGTTAGATCCCTGGCCCAGTACAGTGGATTAAAGGATCCAGCACTGCTGAAGCTGCGACCTACATCACAGATTCAATTTCTGGCCCAAAATGAGTGGATAAACAAATGTGATATAACAAGCCAGTGGAATATTACTTGGCCATAAAAAATGAAGATCTGATACATGCTGCAACATGGATGAACCTTGGAAACATTATATTAAGAGAAATAAGCTAGAGAGTGAATCAAATGTTGGGTAATTCTATGTATGTGAAATATCCTAGAATAAGTATATTGATAAAGACAGAAAGTAGATTAGAGTTTACCAGGGACAGGGAAAGGGGGAATGTAAAATTATTGCTTAATGAGTAAAGAGATCTGTTAGGAGTAAAAAGATTTTGAAGGTGGTGGTGATGGCTATACAACATCGTAAGTGTAATTAATGCTGCTGAATTTTGCACATAAAAATACCAGAATTTTTAAGAAAGAATGACATACATGCATAATCTCTAGAGGAAAAAGAAGCACCAGAGAAAACCTTATTTGTCCTCAAAATGACTATGATTGAAATATCTGGGGCTGCCCACTGCAGGGCTCTGGGACCTTGATATCAGGTGAAAATGTGATTTATTATTATTGTGTCCCCTATCTATGTGAGGCATTGTTGGGGCATGGGGGGACCCGTGGATACAGAGGTAGGTAAGATAGACACGCCCTCTGCTCTTTGGAGCTTATATACCAGCTGGGAAGGTGGAGAAACATCCAGCAAAGAGACAAATGAAAGGGGGAAAAAATGTAAGTTGAAGTAACTGCCGTGAAGAAAAGAAGCTGAGGATTGAAATAGAACGTGGGTGTGTGTACATGTGTGTGCCAGTGGGGACGGGGGTGGAGGAGGACCCTCTTTCTACAGAAATGTGATTCAGAGAGAAAAAAAAATCAAAGAAAACACAAAGTTGGAGGAAATAGGAATGGCAAGTTAGGCCACCCATTCAGCCACATGGTAGTAGCAGGTAAGAAAGAAGGAATAATAGAAACAGACCTTGGGGCTCCGTGTACCGCGCACACCAGCCGCATTGAGGGAGGAGGTAGATGAGCAGGAATAAGACGCCAGCTTTGCTAATATGTTAAGTGTAAGATGAGTTTTAGATTTCTATTAAATAGTATTTGGCCAGAGGAACCCAGGATTGCTAGAATCATGTCTTATAAATCATCCCTTTCTCTTGAGGCTTCCAAGACAATTATATACTCAACGACCAATGATGAATGAGAAATCAAAAGTTCCACTTCAATTTGACTTAAGCTGGTGCCTATAACTGCCAAGGAACCTTGGAAAAGCTGGAGTAAGTGAATTGGACCCAATATTCCCAAGCTCAGCTTGCTACCACAAAGTCCAAGTCTTACCAAGCCAGATCTGGCTGCCAAGTTCAAAGTGATGAGAGTCCTTGAGCACCAAAGTAGTCAGAAAATGCCAAGAAAGCTAAGGTGATGGGCTCCCTTAGGGAGAGGGGAGAAGAGAGAAGCACATGCTCTGGGGTGAACTTACTCTGTTAATGCGACCCATTCACAGGGCATCCTGAGATTTGACCAGTTGGTTTAGAGTCTACTCTTTGGTAACATGTTGGATTAGTCTGAGATATGAAAAGGATATTCACAGACGAATCATAGGGGAAGAATAATGCATACTAGTCAGGAGAAAATGACCAAAGGTTTAGAGATTGTACTTCCATATACCTAGAAAATAAAATACGGTAGTAAAAGAAAGTATAAGAAGCAGCTAAAAATGGAATTTAAAGCCCTATTACTTTTGAAAACTGGGCCAAAAAATGAGCTTGTCTATCGTTATGCTTTGGGCAATCATTGCCAAGTTCAGAGGAAAACAGTTAACCTGATCCGGGCTGGAGGCTGGATGTAAACGATGGGTTGCCGGGGAGCGGGACTGCAGCAGGAAGCTTACAATCGCTACTGACCAGACCCCAAATGAGGATGGTTATTCGTATTACTAGGAAAGAGCCTAATAGTGTGGTTGCTCCTTCATCACATAAGAGGAGATGACAAATCATCATTCAAAACCTGTCATTGCAACCCTAGGCTTTTCTGAAGCAGTCCCTCTTCTTGCAGCTGCTGGATGGAAGGCAAGGAGCAGCAGGTTTGCTTGACTCTGCATAGTACTTCAAGATGAGCAGCGTTCACGTGGGACTCTATTCCCAATTATTTTTTTTGAACATCCCATTTGCTCAGATACCAAAAATACGGTATTTGTAGAAAAATGACAAAATGTGAAAAAGCATAAATAAGAAACCTCGCCTCAAGTGTGATCTCATTTTGACAACCACAGTTAGGATTTTAGGATATATTCTACTTTTATGTGTGTGTGGTATGGTTTTATATAATACACTTCCTGGGAGTTCATGTTATGGCTCAGAGGGCTTCAAACCCAGCTAGTATCCACGAGGATGCAGGTTTGATCCCTGGCCTTGCTCAATGTGTTAAGGATCCAGCATTGCCTTGAGCTGCGGTGTAGGTCGCAGACGCGGCTTGGATCCTGCATTGCTGTGGGTGCGTTGCAGGCTGACAGCTACAGCTCCAATTTGACCCCTAGCCTGGGAAATTCCATATACTGCAGGTGCAGCCCTAAAAAAAAGCAAAAAAATACATAAATATATGTATATATACACATACATACAGGTACATATACACACACACACACACTTTCACTCACTAGTATTGTCTTATTTTGCTTTTACCTCCGATAATATTGTTTCTAGTAGTAGTGGGATTGTGTGTCCGTGGTGCAAGTCACACACAGGAGACAGAATGTGTGAAATGCTTTTGAAGCTGTGAGGACTACCACTGCCAAACTTCCTGCTGTTAGATTCTGTAACTATGTCTCTGTGCTTAAACGATTTTCTTTTTATCTTTTGTCATTCTCTGAGAAACACTTGGTCGCTACTACTCTGCTAATGAAGATCTTAAAGCATAGAGAAGTTAAGTGAATTGCCCAGATTACACAAGTAGTAAATGGCAGAATTGGGATTGAATCCACATCTGCTTGATTCCTAAACTCCAGTAAAACCTGACACAAAAGCTCCCTGTGATGATAATAATGTCACAGAGGTGGATGAAGAAGAACTGTTGCAGAAAAGCTGTGAAGTTTTCAAGTCAGGCAAATATTCAGCGATAAGACGGAGCACTGGAGGCCAGGCCTCAGCTGTGGCTCAGCACTCTACCTTCTCAAGTCTACTCAGTTGTGATGAAATAGCATTTAATTCTTTCTTTCTTTCCTCTTTTTTTTTGTCTTTTTGCCATTTCTTGGGCCGCACCCATGGCATATGGAGGTTCCCAGGCTAGGAGTCGAATTGGAGCTGTAGCTGCCGGCCTACACCACAGCCACAGCAACTCGGGGATCCGAGCTGCATCTGCAACCTACACCACAGCTCACGGCAACGCCGGATCCCTAACCCACTGAGCAAGGGCAGGGATCGAACCCGCAACCTCATGGTTCCTAGTCGGATTCGTTAACCACTGAGCCACGACGGGAACTCCGAGATAGCATTTAATTCTATTTCCACCTTTTTCTCTTCCTTAGTCTTCTCTCTCCCAGTCTCTCTCTAGGTCCATGCCTGGCATGAGCAGCAAGTCTGAGCAGAACTGAAACTCAAAAGGTCAGAGGAGGTTCCTACAGGGCTTTGGTGGAAGGCTGTGCTGTGACCAGCTGTTACCTCCCAGCTGTGAGCAGGGTCTCAGCCTCTTTCTATGATGACTTTTACTAGCTAACGTTACTGGGGCCGGCGGTATAGGCCACACAAGGCTCTAGACACTTTAAATGTAGTTACTTAATTCTCATCAACATCCCCATTAGATGGATGAGCATTCTGTGGTACAGAGAAGCCGAACAAGCTATATGAGGTCTCCCATCTGGAAAATGGAATAGCCAGCACTTAAAGCCTGGCATCTTCTTCCAAGCCAGCATTCTTCAAACACCTCAACTCCTCCAAGTAACGCTTAAATCGCTAGAACAGCTGGACAGAATGAAGGCTGTTATCTGTAACTATGAGTATTCGAAATAGTAGTGAACACCTGGAAATACTTACCTACTTCATTTTATTTTATTTTATTTTATTTCTTTTCTTCTCCTTTTATGGCCACATTCACAGCATGTGGAGGTTCCCAGGCTAAGGGTCAAATCAGAGCTGCGGTTGCCGGCCTACACCACAGCCACAGCAACACCAGATCTGAGCCACATCTATGACCTATGCTGCAGCTGTGGCAACGGTGGATCCTTAACCCACTGAACAAGGCCAGGAACCAAACCCGCATCCTCTTGGACACTAGCCAGGTTCCTAACCTGCTGGGCCACAATGGGACTCCGTATTACTTCATTTTATGAATAATAGCAACTGATTATCTTCTGCCTTAACCCGATCTGGTGCGGATTCCTTTCCACTTTCCAGCGTGGCTCTGGGTTTCAATCCATCTAATTCATCCAGTTTTGAGCAGAGGAAGATGATGCTTAAGCAGGATTAAGTGATTTGCCCAAGGTCACATAGCTAATATGTGACAAAGCTCAAAATTTATGCCATATTTCCCAACTCCAAGCCAGGTGTTGTATTTATCATACCCTCTTTGTGGTCATTTTTAATAAGGATAACTTCCAATATGTTGCCGTGTGTTTATTTTTCAAAGACTTACTAGCATCTATTTCTCACAGGAATGTAGGTTTGCCTCTGCCTAAAAAGGAAAATGAAGACAGTCAAAAAATTTTTAAAAACGTTTTTCCTCCCAAATGGGAAGTATTACTTCTCCAGTGCTGTTTGTACCCCAGCAAGATATCTAGTGAGATAATCTCTTGAAAATAACTCTTGGTTTTATGTATAAATACCCTTAATGTTTTGAGGTTGCAAATAAAGTAATAAAGTATATATCTCACCTGCTAAAAAAAGTCATTTGAGAGACACTCTTGTTTCAGCTTCCCTATTTGTTGTGTCTTTCATCAAAATGGCCCAACATAAATGCTGGAAACTCCAATGTCAGAGGCAAGAGTAGCTGAAATTAACAAGCCAGTAACCTTAAATGCCTTTGAATTAATTATCAGTAAATATCCATCATTTTATCTGCTTTACAGAGATGCTTTAAAATTAATTCATGTTTACCAAACTCAGAGGGCCAATATAATTCAATTTCTACTCTGTTATGTATTACTTAGATTTAAGGGTACTTCAGAATTTTGAATATATTTTTAAAGTTCTCAGCAACCTTTAGATAATGCTCTTTTTTCTACATTCCCTGCCTTTTATTTTTGGTTTTCTGAAAAAATTAAAATGTGATAAGATTGTGTGCTAAGAATGTATGTTTCTCCCCAAGGTTCCACCACCTCCACCCCTTCCAACCCTGCCCACTCCAGGCTTTATGTTCCCTTAGAGACAGGGACTCTGTTGTGTTCATTTGCTCATCTTGGTATCTGGCATTTAATAAGTATCTAAAAATACCTTTTGGAGTGAGTTTTTGAGAGATAGTAAAAGAGCCCTGCACTTAAATATACCATTCAGACAATCCTGCAGGAGAACAAATCCAAAAGATATGTCCACTGCTCTCTGGCAAGTCTGCTTTCAGACCCTTTATAAATAAATACCGCCCTGTTGTTGGGACTATGTACCCAGATGTACTTTTCCCATTTTTCCCTACCTTCTAATCTTGCCCTCACTGGGAATGGCTTATCTGCAGGAGTATCATTTCCTTGCCCCACTAAATTGTTGTAAGATCAATAGATAAGACATAGGAACATAACGGGCCAGCATCTTCTGATTGGATGTAGATGTACGATACATTCCCAGTCCCAGGGGAACCCCTGATTCAGTCACAAAATCGTATACCAATAAAAAATGACAACATTATTAACATAACCACCCTAGATGCTGAACAGGCGATGCAGCCTGGCAGCACTTCTTTTCAGTCCGCTTATGTCGGAGCCAAGTGGTGATCCCCAAAGGTACATCCACACCCTAACCCCCAGAACCTGTGAATGGGACCTTATTTATAAGTATTACGTACATGCTGTGTACATATATTCTACAGATACAGTGTATCATATACATACTACATACATCTGATTTAATAACATATAATTCATGACACAAGACAGCTCATGCAGGTTTATGTGACTATTTAGCCTCAAACCTATAGTTCATAGATTCCTAGGATTCTACCAAAGAAGTAAAGAGAGTATAAAGTTATTTTTAATTTTAAAAAAAACCCAAGAGGAGTTCCCGTCGTGGCACAGTGGTTAACGAATCCGACTGGGAACCATGAGGTTGCGGGTTCGATCCCTGCCCTTGTTCAGTGGGTTAACGATCCAGCGTTGCCGTGAGCTGTGGTGTAGGTCACAGACGTGGCTTGGATCCCGCGTTGCTGTGGCTCTGGCGTAGGCTGGCAGCTACAGCTCCGATTCGACCCCTAGCCTGGGAACCTCCATATGCCATGGGAGCAGCCCAAGAAATGGCAAAAAGACAAAAAAAAAATAATAATAAAAATAAAAAATTAAAAACCCAAGAAATGGCGTATGCTACTTGTGGTCAGATTACACAGGTTAATGAAAATTGGAGGTTCATTTGCTTGTACTTGGATTGCTCTTGGCTAGAATGGTGACCCTGGGAGGGGATGACGTCTCTTTGTTCCCAAGCATCAGAAGTTCAGATTGATGGTCACTTATGGCTTTGGTGCATAAAATATGACAACATGAATTCATTATAACTATTTCTGGTGAATAAAATGTTTTAAAGGATGGGCTTCAAAGGGACACCAAAATAGTCAAAGGTTCTTTAGGTGATGAAGGCCTGATAGTTAAGCCCAGCCCTGCATGCATTCACTCACAATCTTGCATTGATCACAGTGTCTTTGTCTTGATTTTCCTTTACACGAATTCAGTCTCGCTTTCCTTTTAACATCTCCCTTATCAATTCATCACCCTTCCCTGCACTTCATCTCTTTGAATGCAACTTTTTTATTAGCTGGCTACTCGACCCTTGATGGTCTATCTGCAGCTGCTCTTGCTTATTTATTTGGTTCTCAATTGACGCACCATCAGTTCATGTCATAATCTTGTTCCAGACCCTGAAATGGCTTTCCATCTCACTCAGAATGAAATCTATAGCTCTTCCCTGGCCAACGAGCCTGAAAAGTCTGTCACACTCTGGAGATTCCCTCTTTCCTCCTAACATTCCCCACCTAAAGTCCTCCTCCACCCCACGTTATTCTTTTCCTACCAAACCAGCCACTCACTTGATTTGTTTTAATACGTCAGAAGTCCTCTAGCCTCAGGGCCTTTGCATTTGTTCTTCCCCCAGATGGAAATGCAAACTATGATATTTACAGTGGATAAGCAATGAGGTCCTACTGTGTGGCACAGGGAACTATATCCAATCTCTTGGGGATAGAACATGATGAAAAAGAGTGTGAGAAAAAGAGTGTGTTATCTAAGTATGGCTGGATCACTATGCTGTACAGCAGAAAGTTGATAAAACACTGTAAATCAACTATAAAAAAAGAAATACCTATGTAGCCCTCTTTCCACTCAAGTGTGTGAATAAATCATATCATTATCAGAAGGCCATCCCTGGCTACCTTATCTAAATTAACATTGCCTTTGGTATTTCCTATTCTCTTGTCCTGCTTTATTTCCATCCATATTATATTAATTTTTGTGTTTTATATCTATCTCTAAGAGAATATAGGCATTGATGTGCTCACTGCTGCTTTCCCAGGTCTTAGAAGTATACCTAGCATAAAATAAACCTCAATAAATATTTCCTGAAGAAATAAACGGATTCATTTCTTTATTCTTAATTCAAACTTTGAGTACATAGTAATAATAGTAATAACAACATTTGTTGAATTCTCAGAACGTGCCCAGAAATTTACATGGGCCATTTATTACCTTCTAATAGTCACAAACAACTTTTGGAGCGAGTTGTGTTATTATCTACTCTTTCCAGGTGAATAAGTGAAGCTGAGAAATTAAGCAACTCTCCCAAGGTCACACAGCTATTAAATGGCAGAGGCAAGATTTTATTCTAGATCTCCTAGGATGTCCCGTTGCGGTTCAGTGATAATGAACCCGAGTAGTATCCATAAGGACTCGATCGCTGGCCTTGCTCAGTGATTAAAGATCCAGCGTTGCCATGAGCTGTGGTGTAGGTTGCAGATGCACTTAGACCCTGCGTTGCTATGGCTCTGGTGTAGGCTGGCATTTCCACCCCGAGCTTGGGAACTTCTATATGCTGCAGGTGCAGCCCTAAAAAGACACACATACAAAAAAAAAAAAAAAAACACACACACACACCAAAAAACTCTAGATACCCTAACTACAGACCCCCAAGCTCATCCCCATTAGGTCATACCAGAATTGTACCAGGTGCAGAGCTAAAACTGGTTAATAAAAACTCTTCTCTGCTTTTAGGCAGCCTTTAACTTCAGAGAAAAAGGGAAAGCAGCTTGTAATGCAATAGGATGAGGGCTATAACAGAGTTAAAATTGGGACCCTTTGGGAGCTTCTCAGAGGATCATCTAAATAAGAGAATTTAGCTATGTTAAAAAAAATTGAGCAGGGGTTCCTACTGTGGCACAATGGGACCAGTGGTGGCTCTGGAGCACCAGGTCACAGGTTCAGTCCCTGGCCTGGCACAGTGGCTGGTGTTGCCACTACAGTTTAGCTCACATCTGAGCCCTGGCCCAGGAACCCCATGTGCTACAGATTGGCCAAAAAGAGGAAAAAAAAGAGCAAAATGGGACCACTCCCAAAAGTGAGCGCAGCCTGTGTACTTTCCGAGTTGTAGAAAAACATGGCTCATTTATGGAATTCATTTTGCATAGAAGGTGGGAAAACAAATTGGAGCATTTGGCTTTTTTAGCCCTAGGTTTGAGATGCATTCAAAAGAGGAGGTTTCAAAAAATGTTAAGTAATTAAAAATAAACAGCCCAGAAGAGATGAAAAGAAAATATCAGAGGCTTCGGGAAGATCTCTGATGAGAGCAGTCAAGCAAATGATCACTTTTCAAAGGCCAAGGAGAAGACGGACCTCCCTCCTAATTAGTAAACTGGGGAATATTGCTGAAAAGTTAATGTGAAGACTTGAGGGCAGAGTTCCCTGCCATTTCCGGAGCTTATTCACAAGGATGTATGTACCTGACGGGCACAGCCAAGACAACATTCCAAGATGGCACAGAGAGCTAACACTTTAAAGCTAGGAACTCCCTTGCGAGATGCCTAAGAGATTTGATTCAGGAAGAACCAGCTTGGAATTCTACTTCTGTCCATTCTTTTTTTTTTTTTTTTTTTTTTTTTTTTCTTTTTATAGGTGCACCTGCAGCATATGGAAGTTTCTAGGCTAGGGGTAGAATCAGAACAGCAGCTGCCAGGATACCCCACAGCCACAGCAACACTAAATTTGAGCTGTATCCACAGCCTATACCATAGCTTGCAGCAATGCGGGATCCTTAATCCACTGAGTGAGGCCAGGGATCAAACCCACATCCTCATGGATAGTAGTTGGGTTCTTAACACACTGAGCCACAGCGGGAACTCTAACTTCTGTCCATTCTTAATTTTGTGGTTTTATGTAGCTTGTAGTCATATCAAATTTCTTGACTATAAAAAGGGAAAGATACTCTATAGGTATATTGAGAGGACTAAGTGAATTAATGTCTGTGAAAGTCTTAACAACATTGATGTCACATAATAAAAATAGCTGTTATTTTGTTATTATCCAGCCCAAACCTTTTGTCTCCCTGGTAAGGAAGCAGGTAAGGGAAAAATGACTGCGTTTACAAGTGGAACTCTTTAGTTACCTGGTCCACCAACCTACTGCCAAGGCTCTTCATCTCACCATCACCATTAAATGGCTTTAGGCTCATTAAGAATTTTACATATGACCTACAATTCTGATTTTCAGCCTCTATTTATCATCCTTTTAAATCATGGGTCTGTTTCATCTTTAAGTGAAGTCGTCAGATACCACTTCGAATATGGGTGCCAGATATGGTTGGCGATGCTAGAATGACTCTAAATTAATAGAACCTGTTTCATAAAGTGGCTCTGGCAGCACTATTTTCCCCAGAAAGCCGTTCAGAACCAGACTAGGCTCATATCCCTTTTCTGTACTGCTGGCCAGGTGCTTACCTCCATGTTACTATGAGTCCCCTTACCCACTAGAACTACCTGTTTCGTGGCCCTCTCTAGAATGTCAGGGCTGGTGCAGTGCCTGACTCATCTCTGAATCACCCGTTCATAGCACAGTGTCAGATACATAGCATGTATTCTGTGTAATTTAATAGAGCCCAATATGTGTTTGGTTGCTGTTATTGTGAGCTCCACAGAGAAAAGTCATGACTGTGTTTTAATAACATCAGGATCATAAGAACGACTATGCAAATGTGGATGTTTAAAATTATAATTTTGACCAGCATTCTTTTGGATGTATAGGATTGTGTCTCTTGGTTAAAACTCCATAGAGATTATTTAACGTTATGTCTGGCAAAAGGATCATTCACTCTGCACATTTATATTAAACAGTGGTGCATTGCAGCTGGTTCACCCCAGCTCGTAAGAGCCAATTGTTGCGCTTCTCTTCCCAACTCCGTGTTCAACACGTTCACATTGGCAGTTTGAAAATGGCAATGGTGGGAGTGTTTATGCCATGAAAATTAGCAAATGCTTCATATCAGGGCTTTTTATTTTCCCAAGAGGAGGTGGGTGGTACATTTACCAGAATATCACTGTATATAAAATTCTTAATCCACTATGATTTGTATGGTTTTTCACACAGGGTTTTATCTGTCTAAGGTAAGAGCTATGTCTAATTTTCTGGCTCCATCCTATTCTTTATATTACCTGGCTAAATAAATCCTAGAAGAGATGTTTGCATATGTAGAAGACACCTTAAAATAAATTGTGAATTAATATAGAAACAGCCTCTAGAGCTAACTTGTGCTTTTCCTAATATACCTTTTAAAGTCTTGTTGGGTGTATTAAACATCAGTTGGGTGGATCAACTCAAAGTTTAGTGAACTAGACAAAAAAATCTTTGTGGAACTAGTAAACAGTGACATCGCTGAAAGTGTAGATAAATTTAGTCAGATGACCAGACTTTTCTTGGCCTTGTTTATTTGAACCAAAAAAAAAAAAAATGTGGAATTAAGGATTTGGTGGGGGGAAGTGTAAGGCTGAGATTATTTCATACCCCTTTTTATAGGGAAGGGTAGGCTTTTGCCCCTTTAACTTCAGATTTATATGCAAGATCATACAAGATTATTTCAGGCTATTCCAGTATTATAAAAAAAATTGGTTCATGTCCCTAAATGAAGCCTTGATTTTAAACTGTAGGTCATTATTATAAAGCAATCTGTAGTGAAAAATCAGTCCATTTCCTCTGTCGTTACTTCAAGAATATGGGTGTATTTTAAAATTCTATTACAATATTGTTCTCAGTCCTTTTTCTCATAAATAATCAGTGAAACGACTAGGTTTTTTCTTCCAAATATAGTGAAGGAGAAAGAAATAATTTTTATTTCAAAATGTAAATTGGTTCCATATCTCCTCCATCTCAGAGAATGTGAGATAACATTTAACTGCGATTGATAAATGTCTGAATTCTAACCACAACGTCACAGGTGAGATTTCTCCCCAAACACTTTCCAGCCCAGAGTGTTGATATCTTTGCAGATGAAATAACCTGAGAGAACAAATAATTATTTTGGCGGATATTCTAAAAGGAAACTCCTGGGAAACTGCAGAGGATACCATTAGGATTTTAAAAGCCCAAGTTTGTAGAGTAGTGAAAAGATCTAAAGATCACTGTCAGTTAACTAGGAAACTAACAAGTGATGAGGAAAGAACATAAACAAAACAAAATAAATATATTCCTAGGTTAACATTGATACTACCTAAACTCTGACACACTAAGAGAAATTGAGGTTGAAAAGAAATCATTTGGGGAAAGCCTAGGCATTTTTCATCTATCCAACCATTTGTTCATTCCTCCTTCTCTTCAGTCAGTAAATCCTTAACGAGAAAACTAAGTTATGTATTGGGTATCTAAAATTACTATGACAATTGCTGATCTTAAAAATAGTACCAAGCCAAACAGACAAATAGATGTGCTATTTGAATATAATGTAATAAATGGAAATAAAGTTGTACCATGTTTCATGTGAACACCAAGGAAATATAAATATCTGGGAGAAATGTAAATGAAAAGGAAAAATTATATATATTTGAGTGCCTGTGATACACCAGCTGCTATGCTAGTTGGTTTCCCATAGCCTATTTCTTTGCAGTATTATTTGCATTTTTCAGATGAAGAAACTGAGGCTTAAGGAAACTGAATTGGTATTTGGGTTGAGTTGTGTCCATTCCAAAAGCTGTGTTGACGTTCTAACCCTGAATACCTCAAAACTATGACCTTATGGAAAGAGGGTCTTTTCAGAGGTAATCAAGTTAAACATAGGCTATTAGGATGGGCCCTAATTCAATATGACTGATACTGTCATAAATGGGAGAAATTTGGACACAGAGACAGACATGCAGAGAAGGGAGATGATATGAAGACACACATGTAAGGATGTGTGGAGGATCAGAGTGATGCGTTTATAAGAAAAGGAACACCAAAGGTTGCTGTCAAATCACCAGAGGCTAGAAATAGACAAGGAAGGATTTCCCTGCAGTTTTCAGCAGATCATGGCTCTTAATATTTTGCACTTCCAGCCTCTAGAACTGAGAGACAATAACTTTCTGTTGTACCAAGCCACCCAGTTTGTGGTACTTGGTTTCTGGCACCCTAGGAAACTAATGACGTTGGCCAAAAACTCGTAAGTTGTGACTCACACTCATCCTTTTCTGGCTCTAAAGCCCACGTATTTCCTCCTACACAGAGGAAATGATTTTTACTTAAATCTTTAAGGCTGAGTTTAAGGTAGGAAAGTAGGGAAGGTGCTTTCCTTTATTAGAAAACTGAGTTCAGGCTAAATCTAAAAGCCTGGAAGAATGACCCAACTATGAAATCAGCTCATTTTAAGGGGTCTTTGAAATCTCAGTTTAATAGAAATAAGTTGTTAACATGGCTGTTAGTCCCTAGAGGTTTGTTTGTTTGTTTATAATTCATGAAGATAGAGTCTCAGTTGACTGGTATGCAGGTTGGTAAAGCTTAAAAACAAGATGAGCCGTGGGTCTTGCTGTATAGAACAGGGAACTATGTCTAGTCTCTTGGGTTAGAACATGATGGAAGACAGTATGAAAAAAAAAAAAAGAATGTGTATGTGTGTGTGGCTGGGTCTCTTTGCTGTACAGCCAAAATTGAAGGAACACTGTAAATCAACTATAATAAAAATTTTTTTTAAAAAACAAGGGGTATTTTCTGACCATTCCAGGCTATCATAGCTACCAGAGAGTCAGCACTCAAGTACTTACAGACTAAATGCCACAATTTTGACAACTGCATCCTGCCTTGTAACTGTTCTGAAAATGGATGTCTGGCTTCCTTCCACTTCCCTCATCTCAAGTGTTTTACCGAGCACTCCTCCAGTATTTCCAGACTGTACCTATATTATCCATTTTCCTATTCAGAATCCAACATAGTGAAATCTAAAACCCATGTTGATAGTGTGACAACTAGTTGAGAAAATTTTTATCATCAGTGCACTTCTGTTCAGTGTCCTGAAATGCTTATATGATTGAGTGTTCTGAGGTAGGGTTGAATTTTTTCTCCTTTAATCCTATTGAAACGTAGATAAAGCCAAATGCTTCTACTCAGTTTTGCGTTCAAAAATAGAAGAAATTTTAAAATCATATATGAATGAAGTCTTAAAAAATCTTCTATGAGACCACATGAAGGAAATATATATAATTACGTATAAAAAATACACAAGCACAATTTTAGGATCCCAAACATTGGACTAGTACCATGCCTTATATAAAAAACAAAATACTATAGCACACATGCTCTTGGTATTTTGATTTTTTTTAAAATCTTTAAAGCGCAAATATTTAGTAATATTCATGCTTAATTAACATATAAATAATTTGTAAGTGATGAAATTATCACAAGCTCTGCTCTTACTACCCTAATGGATATTGTTCTTTGAAGATAGTGAAACATGTCTTAATATATTGTGGCAGGAAAAAGAAAGACAATTATAGTGAGTTTTCATCAATATTTGAAAATACACTAAAGTTTTCCTTATATTTATTCTTCTATAGAAAAAATGACAACATTTTAAAATAATTTGTTACGTTATCGATTGTTCGTGAGATGTATCTTAACTTGCCCTGGTTAATGTACAGCAATATGACCAGTTAAAACATACATTTTGTTCGTTCTTTTCTTTCTTTTCTGCCATCTTTTTGGTTCTCTGCAACCCTTGCAAAGGTTCTCCACTTATAAGGACTCATATGATTAGATTGGGGTGATCTGAATAGTCCAAGACCAGTCCCTCATCTCAAGGTCGATGAAATGACCTTTAACCACATCACCTGAGATATTGTGGACCAGTGATTTTTCCTCATCTCCAGTACCCCACAAAGAAGTTGCTTGAGGAGTTCCTGTCGCGGCACAGCAGGAACCATGAGGTTGTGGGTTCTAGCCCTGGCCTCGCTCAGTGGGTTGAGGATCCAGCATTGCTGTGAGCTGTGGCGTAGGTTGCAGATGCAGCTCGGATCCCACGTTGCTGTGGCTGTGGTGTAGGCTGGCAGCCACAGCTCCAATTCGACCCCTAGCCTGGGACCTCCGTATGCTGCTGGTGCAGCCCTAAAAAAAAAGAAAAGAAAAGAAAAGAAATTGCTTAAATAGGTAGTTGCCATTCGTTTCTTCACATGGAAGCTGACATGTAACAAGAGGCTTTTTGTACCCAGGTCACAAATTAAATGAGTTTCTGTGTGTTCTACATCACACATTACATTAGGATTTACATGTATCATAAAAAAGGTACATAATCTTTATTTATTTATTTATTTATTTATTTGTCTTTTTGCCATTTCTAGGGCCGCTCCCACGGCACATGGAGGTTCTCAGGCTATGGGTCTAATCGGAGCTGTAGCCGCCAGCCTGCGCCAGAGCCACAGCAATGCGGGATCTGAGCCGCATCTGCAACCTACACCACAGCTCACAGCAATGCCGGATCCTTAACCCACTGAGCAAGGCCAGGGATCGAACCCGCAACCTCATGGTTCCTAGTCGAATTCGTTAACCACTGCGCCACGACGGGAACTCCTATATTCATTTTTAAATTTTAATTTTATTGGAGTATAGTTGACTTGCAATGTATTAGTTTCAGGTGTAAAGCAAAGTGAATCAGTCATGCATATAAATATATTCGTTCTTTTTTCCCATGTTGGTTATTACGAACTCTTAAGTAGATTTTCCTATGCTATAGAGTGGGTTCTCCTTAATCATCTATTTTATAGAATAGTGTGTATATGTCATGCAGTTCTTCCCTGCCCACCCCCCAATGGTTTCAACCTATGATAACCTTAAGATTGGTTTTGAAATCTGAGTTTGTTTCTGCTTTACAAAAAATTTTTTGTGTCATTTTTATTAGAGTCCACATGTAAGTGATATCATATGACATTTGTCTTTGTCTGTCTGACTTCATTTAGTATGATAGTCTCTAGGTCCATCTATGTTGCTGCAAAGGGCATTATTTCATTCTTTTGATGGCCACGTAATATACCATTTTATCTACGTACCACATTTTTTTTCATCCATTCCTCTGTTGATGGACATTGAGGGTTGCTTCCCTGTCTTGGCTATTGTAAGTAGTGCTGTAGTGAACATTGGGGTGCATGTATCTTTTTTGAAGTATGGTAATGTACATATTCTAATTCATTGAATTATACACAGTTTTCTGAGTTGTTCTGGGTACACAAAAGTTTACTACAACCTGTTCAAATGCACTCTTTAATTTCTAAGCAGGTAAAAGAGAACATGTAGCTTAGCTCACCAACTAAAATTAAGTTGATCAATAAGTAATTTGATAAATAGTCCTTTGGGGGAATTCTGTTGGGCCCTGGAAGCTCACATTTTCAAAAACATACAAATCTCAACAGTAGGTGAGCCTGCTTCTGCTTTTACGAGAACCAAGGCAATGAAAGACTAGTGCATTTTTCAGTCAATCTACATTCAGTGAAGATCTACTAAGTATCACAAATTATTTTTAAATAAATTTGTAATCAAAATACTGACCCTTTATTTTTTTTTATTTTTTTATTTCCCCAATTCCTTTTTTTTTTTTCCTACTGTACAGCATGGGGACCCAGTCACACATACATGTATAGATTCTTTTTTCTCACACTATCATGCTTCATCATAAGTGACTAGACATAGTTCCCAGTGCTACACAGCAGGATCTCATTGCTAACACATTCCAAAGACAATAGTCTGCATCTATTCACCCCATGCTCCCAATCCATTCCACTCCCTCCCCCTTGGCAACCACAAGTCTATTCTCCAAGTCCATGATTTCCTTTTCTGTGGAAAGGTTCATTTGTGCCATATATTAGATTCCAGATATAAGTGATATCATATGGTATTTGTCTTTCTCTTTCTGACTTACTTCACTCAGGATGAGAGTCTCTAGTTCCATCCATGGTGCTGCAAATGGCATTCCTTTGTTCTTTTGATGGCTGAGTAGTATTCCATTGTGTATATATACCACATCTTCCTAATCCAATCATTTGTCAATCAACATTTGGGTTTCCATGTCTTGGCTATTGTGAATAGTGCTGCAGTGAACATGGGGGTGCATGCGTCTTTTTCAAGGAAAGTTTTGTGTGGATATATGCCCAGGAATGGGATTGCTGGGTCATACAGTAGTTCAAAATTCTGACCTTTACATACTTAATACCAAGGAAATAACTACATTTTTATTAGGTCGAATTTCTTCAGTCTTGATTCGTCATCATTACTGACATCCACAAATTCTGAGATTATGGTGCATCCATATACATACTGAATGTTTAAGGGTCCCATTTTTACCTATACATTAAAATATTATGACATAGAGGTAATACCGTAATTTCAAAATATAAAGAATTTACTTTTTATCCATCTCAACCTTTTAAAATGCAGCTCTTGTTTTAGTTACATTGTAATATTTTACTTTTAAGTGTCCAAAACCAGTTTAATTTTATACTTAATAAAGTTTGATGATTTCTTTTCAGTTAAATGTAATTCTTTAATAATGAGTTTTCCAGTATGACGAATTTAATCTGACCTAAAAAAATATATGTAACTCTTCTTGGGGTTATCTTCCAGGTATATATACATGGATATGTGTATGTAAATATACATACATGTGCCTCTGCATGTTGGCATTCACATCTTTTATATTCCTGAAAATGCTCTTCATTGCTGTTATAGACCCCAAATCTTATTCAAAGGTGAATAATAAAGCCTAACATTTGTTCTCAAAGAACTTACAATTCTCTGACAACACAGAAATCTTTCATGATTATGTCTTCTTTTTTAAAAAAATACCAAAGTTGTACTTTTTAAAAAAATACTTAAGCCCCTGTTTAATTATACTTTTTTTTTTACTAAATGGCATTATAAGCAAGGCACTCTGCCAAGTCCTGTGCATACATATGGGGGAATAAAAATACCAGATTAGATCCTTTCCTGAAGAAAGTGTGTTATATTTGAGATAACCAGAGATAGCAAATGTTGGTAAGGATGTGGAGAAAGGGAACCCTTGTACACTGTAGATGGGAATATATGTTGGTGTAGACACTATGAGAAACAGTATGGAGGTTTCTCAAAAGTTGAAATAGAACTATCATCTCGCAGTTTCACTTCTAGGTATATACCCAAAGGAAAGAAAACAGGATATCAAAGAAATATATGCATTTCCATGTTTATTGCAGTATTGTTCACAATGGTCAAGACACAGAAAAAATTTATGTGCCCATCAGTGAATGAATGGTTAAAGATGTGACTTATACACACACACACACACAAATATTATTCAGCCATGGGGAAGAAATCCATGACATGCCTATAAATATAAGTAGAACTAACAGCAATTTTTGAAGTGGAATTACTAATACAAAGGTCTGAAGAATATTAAGAATCTTGAAAAAATTTTCCAAATTTTTAAGGAAAAGTCTTGACAATTTAAAAAGGAAAAAGTGTGTTTGCTTTAATTTTATATTTCTTAGATATTCAATAAAACTGCATTCTTCTTACATTTATTTATTCTCAATCTATCTTTCATAATTTTATTTTCCATTTCTACTTTTCTACTGCTATGAGTATGGTTTTTTCTTATAAATTAATGTATCCATTTCTAAATTAAAGACAATCTTTTTGGTATATCTATTCAAAAATTTTTCTAATTAAAAATTTTATTTGTTTGCTTTTTGTTGGTTTTGAGAGTACTTTCTATAATCTGGATACAAGTCTTATCATATTTATAATTACTTAGATACTTTCTCCTAGTCTGTGTTATTTTTAACATAGGAATTTTTTACATTTGGATCCATTTAAAAACTGATTCTATTCCTTTTTATTGTGCTTATATATAGAGAGTCCTTCTCAGTTAAGCATTTAGGGAAAAATTTCCTTCCTTTTCATATTTTTGTCTGTATTAATACAGAAAAGTTTTTTCAGCCCCTAAAAATGGCCTCATGTGACTTGTGGCCAACCTCTCTCTCTCTGTCTCTTTGTCCCTCACAAGCACTTTTCTGATTTCTGTCGTAGTTTTTACCTTTTCCCAGAGTCTCCAATTTCTTTCATTTAGCATGTAACATTTGAGATTCATTCAAATGCATTCATAGTTTGACCCATTTCATCAATGATTTGTCTTTCACTGTATAGATGCCCTGCAGTTTGTGAAATAATTCACACATTGAAGAGTATTTGTGCCATTTTCAAATGTGGCAATTATATATACTTAGTGTAAACAAACATTGCACAAATTTTCTATGAACATAGATTATCAATTATCTTGGATAAATAGAGTGGGTTTACTGGGTCATTTGGTATGTTTCTTAATGATAAACTGACAAACTTCTTTCTAGAGTGGCTGTACCATTGTGTATTCCCATTAGCAATGTATGAGAGTTCTTGTTGCTTCACATTTTGTCAGCACTTATTATTGTTTTTCTATTTGAATTTAGCCTTTCTAATATTTTGCCTGCAATTACCTCTTTGTAAAAACATTGAGTTCCTCTAATTACTAATTATGTTGAGCATCTTTTCATGGTGCTAGTTTACCATTCATAGGTCTTCTTTGATAAATTATAAATTATTTTCCCTATTTTTAAACTTTGAATTGTTTTCTTACTATTGAGTTTTTATTTTCCGTATTTCAATACAAGTCAGAAAGGACTTTTCTGATTTTTTTCTGATTAGCAAATACTTTTACTTTTGTCAGTGGCTTGTCTTCAGATTCTGAGAATATCCTTCATAGATCAAAGGTATTTCATTGTGATGAAGTCCACTATAGCAATGTTGCTTTAATTTTATGAATTACATCCTGATATAATATGTAAGCATTATTCATCTGCTCGTGGTCACAAGGTGTTCTCCTATTTTCTTTAAGAATATTTATAGTTTTAGGTTTTATATTTTTATCTGTGACCCATTTAAGTTAATTTTAATAAGGTATAAATTTTGGATAGAGGTCCATTTCTTTATGTATGGATGCCCAGTTTTTCCAGCACCATTTGTTAAAAAGATTATCCTTTCTCCTTTAAAGTAGCTTTGCAACTAAGTCAAATACCAATATATCAAACGTCTTTGGGTCTGTTTTTAGACTCTCTTTTCTATTCCATTGATATGTGTGTCTATACTTTAACCAATACTGGTTTTCAGTGTAACTTTACAATAAGCCTTGATATCAAGCTTTGTGAGTACTCCTTTAAAAAAAAACGGACACCCATTATGACTCAGTGGTTTAGGAACCCAACTAGTACCCTTGAGGATGTGGGTTCAAACCCTGGCCTTGCTCAGAGAGTTAAGGATCCTGCATTGCTGCAAGCTGCTGTGTAGGTTGCAGATGTGGCTCGGATCTGGAGTAGCTGTGGCTGTGGTGTAGGCCCATAGCTAAGGCTCTGATTCAGCTCCTTGCCTGGGAACCTACATATGCTATGGGTACAACCCTAAAAAAGATAAAGTTAAAAAAATTTTTTAAATGATTTGGATATTCCAAGGCCTTTGCTTTCCATATAAAATTTAAAATGAATTTGTCACCATCTTAAAAAAATTAAAAAAATAAACTATTGCTGGAATTTTGATAGGAATTGTGTTCAATCTATGGGTACTGTTGGGGGAAAATAATATCTAAATGTTGTGTTTTCCAGTTCATAAGCAGATATCTCTGCATCTCTCCATGTGTTTAAATCTTAAAAATCCCTTTAATCCATGTGTTGTAGTTTTCAGTGTATAAATCGTACACTGTTTTGTTCAGATATAATTTATATCTTAATATAAATTATGTAGGGTACTATTATAAATGTCATTGTTTCTAAGCTGTGAATTTTAGTTATTCATTGCTAATACTTAAAAATATGATTTCTTTTGTATAATGATCCTGTATTCTGTTATCTTGCTAAGGTCAGTTATTTATCTAGGAACCTCTTTGTAGACTCCTAAGGATATTTTACTTAGACAATTGTGTTAAACAATGTCTGTGAAAGGATATATTTGTGTTTTTTAATTTCCAATTTAAATTTACCTTATTTATTTTCCCACCTTATTGCACTGGTTAGGACTTGCCAGTATAATTTGAATCATAATCTAAGAACTGACACACTTTCATTGTTCTTGATCTAGAGGTAATGTATTTGCTCTTTTACATGAAGCATGGTGTTATCTGTATGTTTTTGGTAAATATCCTTTTTCATATTGATGAAGTTCCATTCTATTCCAAATATGCTGAGAAATTTTATTATGAGTGGATATTGAATCTTATCTAAATTTTTTCTTCAAATACTGAGAGAATCATATTATTTTTCATCTTTATTTCATTAAAATGGTAAATTATATTATTTTTTAAGGTAAAAGTTTTAATTTATTTTTTTAATATGTATTTTTTATTTCTCCAGTACATTATTTTGTTCTACTTCACAGCATGGTGACCCAGTTACACATACATGTATACATCTTTTTTCTCACATTATCATGCTCCATCATAAGTGACTAGACATAGTTCCCTGTGCTTCACAGCAAGATCTCATTGCTAACCCATTCCAAAGGCAATAGTCTGCATCTATTAACCTCAAGCTTCCAATCCACCCCACTCCCTTCCCTCTCCCCCTTGGCAACCACAAGTCTATTCTCCAAGTCCATGATTTCCTTTTCTGTGGAAAGGTTCATTTGTGCCATATATTAGATTCCAGATATAAGTGATATCATATGGTATTTGTCTTTCTGACTTACTTCACTCAGGATGACAGTCTCTAGTTCCATCCATGGTGTTAAAAATGGCATTATTTTGTTCTTTTTGATGGCTGAGTAGTATTCCTTTGTGTATGTATACCACATCTTCCTAATCCAATCATTTATCAGTCAACATTTGGGTTGTTTCCATGTCTTGGCTATTGTGAATAGTGCTGCAATGAACATGGGGGAGCATGTGTCTTTTTCAAGGAAAGTTTTGTCCGGATATATGCCCAAGAGTGGGACTGCTGGGTCATATGGTAGTTCTATGTATAGTTTTCTATACCTCCATACTGTTCTCTATACTGGTTGTACCGGCTTGCATTCCCACCAACAGGGCAGGAGGGTTCCCTTTTCTCCACACCCTCTTCAGCATTTGTTATTTGTGGACTTATTAATGATGGCCACTCTGACTGGTGTGAGGTGGTATCTTGTGGTAGTTTTGATTTACATTTCTCTAATAATCAGTGATGTTGAGCATTGTTTCAGGTGCTTGTTGGCCATCTGTATATCTTCCTTGGAGAAATATCTATTCCAGTCTTTTGCCCATTTTTCCATTGGGTTGTTGGCTTTTTTGCTGTTGAGTTGTATAAGGATTTTTTTTTTTTTGGTATATTCTAGAGATTAAGCCCTTGTCTGTTGCATCATTTGAAACTATTTTCTCCCATTCTGTAAGTTGTCTTTTTGTTTTCGTTTTGGTTTCCTTTGCTGTGCAAAAGCTTGTCAGTTTGATTAGGTCCCATTGGTTTATTTTTGCTTTTATTTCTATTGCTTTGGGAGACTGACCTGAGAGAACATTTGTAAGGTTGATGTCAGATAATGTTTTGCTATGATTTTTTAACATTGAGATCATCTTGCATTCCAAGAATAAGCCACACTATTGTGATGTATTATCTCTTTTATATATTGCTGAACTTCATTTTTTAACATTTTATTGAGGATTTTTCTTGTCCATGTTCATTAGGAGTATAAATCTATAGTTTTCTTGTAATATCTCTTTCTGACTTTAGGATAATTTTGCTTTATAAAATGAATTGAGAATTGCTTTCTCTTGTGCTATTTTCTGGAATAGATTGTGTAGAAATGGCATTTTATCATCCTTAAATGTTTGAGTATTTCAGTAGTGAAATTATCTGAGCCTGGAGCTTTCTTTTTGGAGGAATTTTAAATATTAACATAGTAATTTTTTTTTACCAGATATAGAACTATTCTGATTATCCATTTTTTCTTGACTGAGTATTGGTAGGTGTGTCTTTGAAAGAACTGTTCCATTCCATCGAAGTTGTCACATTTTTTTTCAGAGTTGTTAGTAGTATTCCTTAAATATACAGATATACCTAAGTATCCCTATAGGATATGTAGACTGTCCTTGTTTCATTCCTGATTATTTGTGATTGTGTCATCTCCATGTTAATTGTTGTCATTATGGCTAGTAGTTCAGCTTTTCGTTTCATTAATTTTCTCAATTGTTTTCGTTTTAGATTTTATCACTATCTGTCCTTGTATATATTATTTCCTTCTATCTATTTCCTTTGTTTTAATTTGCTCTTTCTTTTTATAGTTTATTAGGGTTGAAGCTTAGATTATTGATTTAAGGCTTCTTTCCATTTCAAATTTAAGCATTTAGTGCTATTAATTTCTTTCTAAGCACTGACATACTGCATTTCACAATTTTGGTATTTTCCATATCTTTTTTGTCTAACCAGATTTATGAATGCAAGGAATTCTACTTGTAGACCTTTTGAGTCCATGGAGACAAGGTCAGAAACCCTGTAAACATGGAGCAGACCAAATTAAACATCTCTTCTCTGAATGATGCATATAGAAATAAATGACAGTTGGCTATCAAGGCAAAAGATTGTCAGACCAGTTAGTGTGGGACTAATTCACTCAACATACACTCAACATCCTCTATAATTTGCCTTTACGTTGTGTTTTCAGCCCAGTGGGCTTCTCTTATACTGTGGGATTATTGCATTTCAAACCAAACCAAATTATGCATTGCTCAAAAATAATCTTACACTGTTTCATACTTGTGTCTCTCTCCCTTAATTTGAAATGCCTTGCTTCTTGAATGTCAAGTTTTAGGAAATAACATCCAAAGTCCAGTCTGCTACTTTTACTCTCTATTATATTGAATTGCTATCTCCATTTTTAAATGAACATTTCTTTCTTTCCTTTTTTAACTATAATGTAGACTTCTCAAAATCATGGACTGTCTCCACCTTGTATATGCACCGATGCGTCTCAGTTCCCAGAGCCTGCCATTGTAAATGCTCAAAAAATATTTTCTATTTAATTTTTAATCTATCTTTCAGTTTAGTATCATTTAATGGAAGTCTTTAGGAATAAAGCACTGTAATAGCATGCGTTGCCCTATAAATATAGATTCAATTACCTTAAGATATTTTATATGATCTATTTTGCTTTCATTAGTATTTAAAGTATAATTAACATATGCAATTATTTTGACCCATTCTAAAAGATCCTATATTTAAAATTCAGAGATGTTCTTTTTCTTTTATTTATTATTTCAATTTATTATTTTAATTTTTTATTTTTTAAAAATTTATTAGAGTATAGTTGACTTATAAAGTTATTTTAGTTTCAGGTATACAGCAAAATAAATCAGTTATACATATACATATATCCATTTCTTTTCAGATTCTTTTCCCACATAGGTTATTACATAGTATTGAGTAGATTTCCCTGTACTATACAGTAGGTTCTTGTTAGCTATCTATTTTATATACCGTAGTGTGTATGTCAATCCCAACCTCCTAATTTATCCCTATCCCCCACCACCACGTTTCCCCTCTAGTAAACGTAAGTTCGGTTTCAAAATATTTAAATCTGTTTCTGTTTTGCAACTTCTTTTGTATTGTTTTTATTAGATCACATATTTATGATATCGTATGATCTTTGTCTTTCTTTGACCTCATTCTGTATGATAATTTCTAGGTCCATTCATTTGCTGCAAATGGCATTATTTTACTCATTTTTATGGCTGAGTAGTATTCCATTGTATCTGTGTACCACATCTTCATTTAAATTGAAGTATTGTTATAAAATATTAGTGTCGGGTGTATAGCATAATGACTTAACATTACAAATTAATCACCGCAATCATTCTAGTAACCATCTGTCACCATAAAAAGTTACTAAAATATTACTGATTGTATTCCTTATACTATATTTTGCATCCATGACTTACTTATGTTATAACTAGAAGTTTTTACTTCTTAATCTCCTTCACCTATTTTGCTAAACACTCTATTTCATCCCCTCTGGCAACTACTAGTTTTTCTCAATATTTATGAGTCTGTTTCTCCATTGTTTTATTTGTTCATGTTTTGCTATTTAGATTCTACATGTAAGTGAAATCATATGATATTTGTATTTCTCTCTCTGATTTATTTCACTTAGTGTAATACCTTCTAGATCCATTCATGTTGTCACAAATGACAGGTTTTGTTCTTGTTATGGCTGAGTAGTATTTCAGTGTGTGTGTGTGTGTGTGACTTATTTTTTATTCATTCATCTATAGATGGACACTTAGATTGTTTTCATGTCTTGACTACTGTAAATTATGCTGCAAAACCCATAGGGGTACACATATCTTTTTTTTTTATTTTTTTGTTGTATTTATATAAATACCCAGAAGTGGAATTGCTGGATCATATGGTAGTTCTGTTTTTAACTTTTTGAGGAACCCGCATACTCTTTTCCTTAGTTGCTGCACCAATTTGCAATCCCACCAACTGTTCCCTTTTTGCCCCACTCTTGCCAACACTTTTTATTTGTGTCTTTTTGATAAGAGTCATTCTGACAGGTGTGTGGCAATATCTCATGGTTGTAATTTGCATTTCCCTGATAATGAATGATGTTGAACATCTTCTCATGTGTCTGTTGGCCATCTATATATCTTCCTTGGAAAAATTCTGATCCTTTGCTCATTTCTGAATCAGATTTTTTTTTTGATGTTGAGTTGTATGCATTCTTTATATAATTTATATATTAACCTCTTAGGCATATCATTTGCAAATAAATTCTCCCATTCATAGGGAGCCTTTTCCTTTTGTTGATAATTTCCCTCACTGTGCACAGTCTCTTTAGTTTGTTGTTGTCTCATTTGTTTATTTTTACTTTTGTTTCTCTTGTGTGAGAGACAGATCTGAAAAATATTGCTAGGACTAATGTCCAAGAGCACACTGCCTATGTTTTGTTTTAGAGGTTTTATGATTTCTTGTCTTATAAAACATAGGAGTTTTGAAGAAGAAAAAATTACAGCTTCACCTTAAATTATTATTAATTTACTACTTAGCAGACTCACTTCAGTAAAATAGAAATTTTTAACTATTCCTAATTTCTGTCATTTCTTTGTCTTATAATCCTTGGATAACTGAATTTATCTCATCACATTGTGTTTGTGCGTTGTCTACTGTATCTTAACATGCCTTTCTACCTTGGCTATTTATTTCTCATTATTGTTTGCATATATGATGATATATTATCTCTGGAATATGGAGCTCTCATTAGCCTCACAAAGGTTTCCAGGAATACTCTTGACAGTTCTAAATAAAGTTAATTTCTTTCTTTCTATCATTCTCATTTTTCTTCTAAGTGATAATTTAGATTTTCCTAATAGCAAGATGATAATTGGATTTATAAATTTCTGTGTGATAAAATGGAAATATCACTTGATAGATTCCAGAGTCATAATTTTGATTCCTAATATTTACTAGTTTTGTGGTCTTCAGCAAGATATTGATGTCTTCTGAGCTTCATTTTATCTTTATATTGGGTATAATCATCTCTAACTCGTTTCCCCATGGTTATTATGGAGTTATAACATGTTTAACTGCCAGTAAAATGCAGATGAAGTCATTTAGTTTAAAATTATACCCATTGGTTTAATCTCTCTAATTTCTTTTTTCAGTAAATAGCATTTTATATTACTCTGAAGAATGAAAGTATCACATGGATGAAAGCTTTCCAAAGGTGCTAGGACCTTCCTTTCATTAATTTACCTGATTTAGATTGGTTACCTCTTTCCTTTCACTCCCATATTCTAGAATATTCAATCTATAAAGATTCTGTACCTCCTGTTCCTCATTTTACCTTTGCACCCTGAAGTCTGACCTGTGCTCCCCTGTTCCTTAAATACCAACCCTGTTTTCTTCTTAGAAGTACCTTATTCATCTCCATTTCTGCTACCCATGTCCTATTTCAAGCTCTTGTCATCTCTCAGTTGATTCTTTCAGTAACTTCTCATGAGATCTCTTACTATTCTTGCCCCTAATCATTGCTACAAACCTCTTTGAGAAAAAAAAATTCAATTTGGTTTTTATTCTGGAATTCTCCTGGTGATATATAAATTGGTTTTATCTCTCCACCTGGCTTTGAAACCTTTTTGTATATTAGGGCTTTCTCCCATTATTAACCCACACAAACCCTGGGATTCAGAAAAACCTGATGACAACTGCAAACGTAATTCATATCCATCATCCCTTCCTTCAGTCCCACGTGTTTCTGTCTCATATCTGGAATTTTCTATAATCTACTAAACCATTTCCTTTTTCTAACCTTCCTCTGTGGTTTAACTAACATTCTAACACTTCTATGATATCATTTATTCCTTTATGTTATACTTGTTTCTTACTTCAATTAGAATAACAGTCAGGACCCTATCGTTGTGAATGGAGAGAAATAGAAGTCAAAATAGCTTAACCAATAAAGGGAATTTGTTTATTTAAGGAATTGCGAAGGCCTGTTATGTAGTAGGAGAAACTGACAGTACAAGCAAGAGCCCAATATTGGCAGATTCACTCTCTTCACCTCTTAATCCCTATCTTTTTCATACGGCATTGTTCTCTCTTTTCATTTCCTCATGAGTCTAGAACCATGGCTGCTGACTATGGCTCACATTGTTGCAGAGAATAAAGAGATTCCCTCTATTAGCTTGAGTTAAAAAAAAATCTAGTTTAGGTAACATTTCCCCCTTTTGTGTAATCACTAGGACCGAGGGGCTGAAGAACTCTAAGTTTAAAGAAGATTGTATACTTATCTCAAGTAAACAGAGAGACAGGGTAATCTATTGCCAGGAAAAGAGGCTATGTACAGACTTGGCACTAAGGCGCTTCTTGGAAGCTGGACAGATACTATATTTGTATCAACAAGAATGGTTTCTTATTAAACTTAAAACAAGACCATGGTCATGTCCTTTTTTTCATAGCTGACCTATATTTCCATGAGTTCACAACCCAACCTAGTCATGAATCGCAGGATTACTTCAAAAACTGATTCCCTTTTTCAAGACAGGAGGAGAAAGGACTCCCATATCAAGGACTTTTCTCAGCCAGAAGTGCCCCCTGGAGGCCTGGGAAGGATCAAAGATATCTTGAGGGACAAGGAGGAAATAAGCCACAGTGGCAGCCTCCATATGCTTCAGAGAATAACTTGCTATTGCTGTGTGTTAGATAATCCCAAGTGGCTTACTACACTCTAGTATCCCAAAGGTATGATTAAAGGATTACAGTGTGGGGAAAAGAGCAGACATTAGTGCAACAGAGTGAAGAAAGCCAACACTTTGGTACTATCCTGGGATTTCATTAGCAGCAAAATGAGGACAAGAGAATTGGACCATGAGTGATTTTATTAAAACACTGGGTGAATCCAATCAAAATGCTTACACTATTAAGCTCCCTGTTGACAGAGGTTATGCCTGTTTTAATTTGTTTTCTGAGATGCCTACATAGGCAATAGGGATAAGGATCATGTTTTTAAGAAACATTCAACTGTTATTACTTTGTGCAATACTACTGAACACTCCATGAACCACCCTATCTAATGAACAGCTTCAGTTTTTAATTTCTTGGAAGAATGTGTAGCAATAGCTGAATGAACATTTTCCAGGTACCTAACTGGATATATAAATTGGGAGCTGTAGGTGTTAACTGAGAATTGAGAATAGAAGCAACGACACAGGGAGAGTGTCTATTAAGAGAAGCTGGTCATAGCATGTAAGGAAAAAAAAAAGAACTTATAGAAAAAGAACTTATGAAACTATGATTAATAATAGCAATGCTTTTTGAGTCTTTTCATGTGTCAGACTTTGTTCTAAGCATTTCACATGCAAAGGCATATTTATTTCTCTTGTAGTGTCTGTTCTTTTCCCCACACTGTAATTCACTTTATGAGAATTTTATAGATAAGGAAACAAAGGCTTAGAAAAACTAAGTGACTTGCCCAAACACTGAAATAAGTGAGTGACAGAGCCAGGAGTTGAACCCAGGTTTGATTAATTCAAATGAGATTTAAATTTAACTTTAGAGCCATTTTCTTAAGGTCTATTTTGTGACTGTCTGTTAGGAACAAGAAAATAAGGAAGAGCTAGGATGGAACTAACTTTTGTTGAATATCTGTTTTGTGCCAGGCATCAGTCTGGTGGTTGTCCCACCATATCTGATGTGATTTAAAAAACTAAGACTCGGAGACATTTAAATAAGTTGTCTAGGCTTACATGTCTAGGAATTTGTATATGCAAGATTCAGACTCCATCTGTATATTGCAAAGGCCAATGTCTTTTCCAAATATGATGATGCCTCTGACAACAACATTGTATTAATTTTTATGTTGTCTAAGAATTTGGGTACCTTTTATAACTGGGGTTTGGCAACCTGCTGAGGGCTATGTTAATTTGCTAGGAACATAAACCGGGTGGCTTAAGCAACAGAAATTTATTTCCTCGCAGTTCTGGAGATAAGACGTCCAAGATCAATGTGTTGGCAGGTTTGTTCCTCCTTAGGGCCTTATTCCTTGGTTTGTGGAGGGTCATCTTCTCCCTGTGTCCTCCCGTGGTGTTCCCTCTTTCCATGTCTATGTCCTGATCTCCTCTTCTTATAAGGATGCCAGCCATAGTGGATTGACACCACCCATATAACCTCATTTTACCTTAATTACCTCTTCAAAGGTCATATCTCCCAATACAGTAACATTCTAAGGTACTGGGGGCTGGGATTTCAACATATGAACTTTGGGGACCCACAGTTCAGTCTATAACAAGGGCAGGCAGTGCTCTGGGATCATGATGAAGACTGAACAGCCCATGTACGATGTAACGTCCATTGCCAACACTCTCAAGTTACCATCATGTCTCGTGTGGACTATTGCATTAACCTCCTGATAACAAAGCTTTCTGTCTTCTCTCTTATCCAATCTCACATGAAGCAATAATTTGTCAGTTTTGTGTTGTAAAAGACCACATAGCCTAATTCCAAAGGCCATCGTCATTTACTTCATAATCCACATGAATGTCAGCATCCTCGGAGTTGTATTACCAAGTGGCCCTGAATACCATCATGTCTTTGCTTCCAGTGTCACCATCCTAATTCAGTCCCTTGTTATTTCTAAAATTTGTAATGATAAAACTATTCCTTCTCTCTAGACCATCACTCTACTTTCTTGTCTCATTATTGCTGGTGTAAGTGCAGCTCACCTAATGTCACCTGCTCTCTCAAACCCCTTCTATTGGACCTCTTTATCTAATAAGTTAGGGCCTCCCATTGTGATCCTAGCTGACTTCTGGGCCTCCCTCCTTATAGTCTCTGCCATGAGGAGCCTGGGTCTCCACCACATACTTACCCACCTCAGCCTGTCCGTGTCATTCTGTTTGTTCCATCTGGAATGCTGTCCCCTGATTGCCAAAAGCCACACTTTCTGCAGGACCCAACTTCAATTCTACTTTATGAGCAGTCTTTCTCCTAACACACTCAGAAGCAATATAATCTTCCTCTCTCCAGCATTAAACTTTCATCTTTATTGTATTGGATCTTCTTACAAAGAAAGCCTCTATTCTAACCACTGCAAGCACAGGGACCCTTTAAAAGTCCCAGAGTAACGAAAAATGTGACGGAGATCACTGGCCAGCAAAATCGTAAGGGATTCTATTGGCTTAGTCCAGTGTTGGTGCTGGCAGTAGCTTGTGAAAATATGTACAAGAGAACTGTTAAATTTTCAGTAGATTTTGTTAAGTGCAGACATTATTTTTTTACTATATAAATTTGTAAATAAATTATTTTAAAGAAGTAAAGGATCAGGAAATTAAAAACAAGTTATTACTAATTATTTGACCACATTTTGCTATTTTCTATACTCTTAAAGCTATTTGCAGCTATAGTATTTATATGGTCAATATACTATGTATTGGAGTTCCCATCGTGGCTCAGCAGTTAAGGAACCTGAATAGTATCCATGAGACTGTGGGTTTGATCCCTGGCTTTGCTAAGTGGGTTACGGATCCAGCGTTGCCATGAGCTGTGGTGTAGGTCACAGACTCAGCTTGGATCCCGTGTTGCTGTGGCTGTGGTGTAGGCTGGTGGTTTCAGATCTGATTGGACCCCTAGCTTGGGAACCTCCATATGCCACGGGTGTGGCCCTAAAAAGACAATACACACACACACCTATACGTATGTACATATAAATATATACACATATATACATGTATATAGACACATTATATATTAGTATGCTGTAGTGCATCGTTTTCCAACTCCATGTTCAGTCCCTTCCTGTTGGCAGCTTGAAATTAGTCATGGTGGGAATATTTACTCCATGGAAATTGGCATGCTAAAAATCAAGGCTTGATTTTTATTGTCTAGACTTAAAGTGATAAAAAATATTAACAATTCATATTAAACTTAGGAGTATGTCATGCCTATAACCATCACATTGGGAATAGCACAATGTAAGAATATAAAGAAATATTCTAGTATTTGCAACAATGTTCTGATTCAGCAAAGAAGGTACATGTATCATTGGTGAGCAAAGTTCTGACATAAAACTTATTTGGTTTCACTTTCATCAAACATCTTAACATACATAAAAATTTCAGTCTCCATTCATGTCAGAAATACACTGATTAGTCCATTTTAACCATGCATTGACTATTGATACAAGATTTTGGCAAAATTCAATGAAGGCATTTCATAATAAAGTGGACTATGTATTTTATAATTTCTAAATTGTGCTACGTTTATTTCTTTTATAATCAGTAAATTCGTAACACACACACATGGCCCTCCAGAGAGGTAGCTGTTAAACATTTACTACGAGATGTCCCTCAGATCATGAGAGTCAAGTAAACTCTTTGTCAAAAGCTTTGTTTTACTCTTGGCCAGTGATGCAGTGACCAACTTTGCATGGACTTGAAATCATTGAAGATGGATGCCACTCAGCAGTGCCTTGCCTCCTGTCTACTCTACACACCTCCACCGTAGGAGATACCTTGCTGTGCTAGGGCAGACTGCTTGGAGCCGGTTCACCCTAAGAAAGAAAAATAGGGGAATTAATGCCCTGTGGAGGCAGTCTTTAACAATTGGCCAATAAGAGACTCAGGCATAGTCTCCCTTCCTCCTCAACACAGCCTTGAGAAGCAGTCTTTGTGGCCTCTTAAAGATGGTCCCGTGAATTGAGCAATCAGATAGCCCTAGTTTTGATACTCTTGTATTGACTTCCTCTCCTTCCCTGTCTCACTCCTCAGCAAAAGAAAAACAAAACAAAACAAAACAAAAAACAGCTGGTAAATCTGATATACAAGGAAATGTACATTGCTTCCCCCACAGGATTCCAATGACTATCTGCAAAAAGTTAAATTCCTTTAGAAATACACTTAGGAAGTTTTGTTCTTCTTGGCTTGCTACATTGGGAAAAAATGTATGTCGTGTGTCTGGTGGAAAGTTACTGCCATTGCTGGAATCTTTTAACAAATTGATATGACTTCATGGAGGAGAAAAATAAAATCTTTATCAGACTAAGTAGATCTTATAAAGGGTAGGATATCTCTACAGACCAACTAATACTTGATAGAATGTCTGAGAAATATAGATAGAACAGATAATTGAATGAAACATAGTCATGTAAGTTGCAAAAATTCCCACTTCAACGAAGACTAGTTTTCATAATGTTATCAGACAACTTGCCAGTAACTGGCATTAAGTAGAATTTTTGACTCTTGAAAATTATTTAATTTTACAAAGCAAACTTAGCTTAGGGGTTATCCTCAAGAGTCAAGATACTTATTAAGAAATGGAAACTGGAATTTGAAATGGCGTATATATTGAGAAATGGAAAACTGAGATTGGAGCAAGCACCTGTAAGAAAAGTGAAGAAAATGGCCAAAATCTTTTTATGATTATTACAATTTAATAAAAGTGGAAGGCAGATCTAAAATCCCACTCTGTGGATCCTTAGAGTGTATATGATATTATAGATAAAGAGACAAATTCACAGAGACCGTGCATTTGAAACACTATCTCCTCACTCTGTGCCAGGCACAGGTTACAAAACCGTGCTGCCCTTCCTCGTGGGTCTAAGTCCAGCTTTAGTCCTTTGGGATTACAGTGTAATGCAGAGTAGCTTCAATACCAGAGCTGCTTTGCTCAGCTATTCATAGTAGATGCTCCATCATAATTTATGAATCAAGAGTCGATGAACCCTGAGGGCATTATGCTAAGCGAAATAAGTCAAGCCAAGGAGCACAACAAATTCGTTGACCCTGGGCTGGGGGAGTGGGGGAAATGGGGAGATATTGGTCAAAAGGTACACATTTCATCTTATAAGTTCTGGGAATGTCATGTACACCATAATGACTGTAGTTAGCAATACTATCGTATATAAATGAAAGTTGCTAAGGGAGTAGATCACGAATAGTCTCACCCCCAAAATGGTAACTCTGTGAGATGACGGATGTGTTAACCAACCTTGTTGTAGTAATCATTTCACAGTAAATATGTGTATATCCACTCATTACATTGACACTTTGATTTTACAGTGTTATATGTCAGTTACATCTCTATAACACTGGTAAAAAAAAAAAAAAGTCAATACTCATTGTCTAAAATGCATTTATTTAACAAATACTCAGGCTGCCAAGGCTCTGGAGAATAAAAGGGTAATTAAGATGTAACCCCTTGGAATTCCCATTGTGGCACAGTGGAAACAAATCCAACTAGTAACCTTAAGGTTGCAGGTCCGATCCCTGGCTTTACTCATTGGGTTAAGGATCTGGCATTGCCATGAGCTGTGGTGTAGTTTGTAGATGCGGCTCTGGTCCTGCAATTTCTGTGGCTATGGTGTAGGCCAGCAGCTGTAGCTCTGATTCAACCCCTAGCTTGGTTACCTCCATCTGCTGTGGGTGCGGCCCTAAAAAAGAAAAAAAAAGAAAAAAAAGATGTAATCCCTTTGTTCATGAGCTCAAATCTCTCAGAAAGTCAAACCAGTAAATAATTACAGTAAGACGGGACAAATCTTGTGACATTGAAGTGGGGTGGGAAGTGAGAATAGAGGGTATCTATTTAGAATAGGAGTGTTAGATTTCTGTCACTTTCAGCTGAGTCTTGAGGTGTGGACAAGAACTAGCTAAACAGAAGAATATCTCAAAAACAAGCAGTTTTGTGAAATTTAGAGATGTGAAAAAGCCTAGTGTATTTGGTGGCTTGTAGATTCTTTGGTTTGGCTGAAGCATGTGATATATACATAAAAGGTAGGCAATTGAGGCTGGAGAAAAAGGACAGTTGCTTGATAATAAAAAGTCCAGGATGTCGTAGAGCGTCCTAAGAAGTTTAGATTGTATCCTGCAATGTATAGGCTATAAATCTTCTCTTCATGTGCATAGTTCATTACTCTAAAAAAGATATACCACCCCATATGTGTGATTTTAAGGAAGGGAGAAAAAGTGAAATTAATTTTTAAAACACATTTTATTTAACCCAGTACATCTAGAACTTTATCATTTCAACATGTAATCAATATTGTAAAATATTAACGGGCTATTTTACATTGTTTTCCTCACATTTCCTTTGAAATGTGTTTTGTCTTAGGCCAACAGAGTATCTCATTTTGAATTAGCTGCATGTTAAATGCTTATTTGCCACCTGTAGCCAATGGCTACCATATTGGACAGCAGAGGTTTAGATGACAGATGACAGTCCCTAGGGCTGTAATCCCAGGACACAGCATGGCTGAGCCCCTCCTGAATGGAGCTCAGAATTTGGCAACAGCGGCAACAGCACAGCCACTGCATAACATTTCAGTACTTTCTTCTTATTTCTGAATCCTGCAGGAAGTGATGGTCCAGACAGATATTTCCAAATTGAGCTCCTCCTTCAGTACTGTGGGAGTCACTGAGCCCATCCAGGGGGAATCTAGCAGGCACAGAACCCAGACAGTGCAGATCTCAACTGGAGAGGTGGCGGCAGGCAGGGGAGCTGCTGTCAAAGAAGTTACTTCTTTTTAGCAAGGGCTGTCAAGCTTGAACAGCTTTGGCTGTGCTGCAAAGGATGTTCTGCCTTCGGCCAGTGATGGGAGAATTTCTGGGCTGTCATTAGATCCAGTTAGAACCGAGGATCAGAGGTGACTGGTGAGCTAAAACAGAGGCACAGTGAATAACTCACCGAGCCACCCGACCCAGTGACACACAGTTCCACATAGAGATTTGTCCTTTCTGTGGAAATGGATTCACTCTTAATGAGATATGCACTGCAGGCTTCAGCTGTGAAGCTGACAGCTTACAAAGCAAGCAGAAGGAAGTTGAATTCTGGAGAGGGAATTTGGGTCATAGCTTCTGTCTCAACTTTTTATTTTCCTCTAGGAAGGATAGCCAGAAAAAGAAATGCAGCAAAAAACCCATTATTTTTGAGACGATTACTAAAGTGATTTGTTTTCATTTTGCAAATCTCAATTTATATTAATAAGGTAATAATTAAAATACTGCAGTTTTTTGTTTTGTTTTGTTTTTTTTTTTTTGGGCTGAGCTCCTGGCATGCGGAAGTTCCAAGGCCAGGGATCAAACCTGAGCCACAGCAGTGACAATGCTAAATCCTTACCTTCTAGGTCACCAGAGAACTCCTGAAATACTGCAGAATTTTTAAAGTGAAAATCAAGTTTTCCCCTTCCTTCTGTCCTTCTGAAGTCCTTCCTGTCTTCCCAGCAAAGATTTAGTTAAGCAGTTAATTACAGATGCTATAGCATGTCTATGTCCAAAAGCCTCCTCTTATTTTAACGGGCTTTTGTCTATGGAGAAGCTATATTTAAACACTGTATATTTTGTAGGAGGACTCTGATATTTAAACACCAATTCTCAGCAATGATGTGGATTGGATCATTTAGCACTAAATCATACATGTCTATGATATTTCTAATAACTGGGCAAAAAGCTCACTTGTTAAATAATATGTTTGCTGAGAAGAATTCAGTTTGGTAGTATCTGGAATTGGGTTCAAATGAAAACATTGCATGGTGGGTGAGTGCCTTTGGAAGAACCATAGAGCTAAACTGAGCAATTCTCTGTCAGTGTTTCAAGGGTAATAATATTGTGTTGTAAAAAAGCATGTGCTTTGAAAGTTGACAGATGAAAGATGAAATTCCAGCTCTTCTACTCACTAGCTATCAATTATTTGGCAAATTCTCTCAGCATCAACTCTCTTTATATAAACATGGGAAATAATAACTACCTCCTAGAATTAGTTGGCTTAAATAATGATAATAATAATAATAGTTATTATTATTATTAATTGAATGACTAGTACAGTCCTTGGTACATATTATTATTATACTTTTACCAGTTAACTCCTCAGGATCTGGATAAATGTTGTTAATGATGATGATGATTAGAACTAGCATGTTTCGGAGTTCCCTTCATGGTGCCGTGGGTTAGGGATCCAGCATTGCCACAACTGTGGTGTAGTTCCCACATGTGGCTCAGATTCAGTCCCTGGCTCTGGAACTTCCATATGTTCTGAGTGTCGCCAAAAAAGAAATGAAAAAAAGACCAGCATGTATTGAGGGCTAACTCTGCCCCGTATTCTGGGCTAAGTGCTTTCCCTAAGGTACCCCTATGTAGAAATAAACAAAATCTCTCTTGATTTTCACCGTCTCTTCTAATTGCCATCATACCTCTTCGTTCTTCTTCCCTGCCAAGCATCTCTCAAAAAATTGTGCAAATATATTGTCTTCACTCTCTGACTCCCATTCACACACAGCCTACTCCTTCTTGGCTTCTCCTACGAATGCCAAAATCTGTGAATTTTTTGTCCATTATGCAACTCACTTTAGTACTCACACTGTTAATGTCCAGAAGAAAATAAAAGCATTGTTATCTTGGTTTCCACAATGGTACATTCCTTTGGTTTCTTCTTCTCCATTATTTTTGGTAGATTTTCCTTTGCAATTAATGCGGAAGTATTTGAATTCTTTGGGGTATAATCACAGCTTGCATCCTTTCACGTCCTGCACTTTCACATATTACTGTTGCTATCCATAGTCTGATGATCCCAAATAGTTCCAAGTTAGGCTTCTGTTTTCTTGAGCCAGAATGTCCTTATTCAGCTTCCTGTATGGCCTTTCTATTTGGCTGTTAAACAGAAATTTAAAAATAAATTCTAAAACTTGATTTTTTTTTCTAAATATGATTCTCTTTCAGTTTTGTCTGTCTCAGGTAGTTCAACCCAACTCTATGAACTAGAGTTGCTGAAGGAAGTAGATATCACAATTTTAGATTCCAAGGCTCAGCCACAAGATTACAGAACCAGAGATGGCACGCATACTTGTAATTGACACATGTGACGGTTAAAACTCTCCAGTATCTTATTTCATTGGTTTGATTTCATGTCATTTGCCATGTATGAATTTGTATGGTCAATTTTAATCTTTGTTCCCAAGATCAGACTTCTTTTTCTAGTCCCATTCCTGGTAGCCAGAAGGAAAATTCACCCACATAAATGTCATAATATACCACTCAGCAAAGCACTGGGCACATACTTTCCTGACAATATCTAATACCCTTCTTAGTATTCCCATAAATAACATTTATATATATATATATATATATATATATATATATATATATAGTTCAAAATCAAAGTTACTGAGTTATACTGTACTAGCCTTTTTTATTTTTTATTTTGTCTGAATTAACTATTGAAGTATTGCTCAAATGATGCTTATATAATCCATGCCTAGTGTCGTGTGTAAAGTGAATTTGCTAAATGACGTCCTTCTACTTCCAATAATAAAACACCCTGGATAAGATTCAGTAATGTCCTGCCTCACACTGACTGCTGTGCTATATGGGTCATATCATAGAAAGACTCCAGGGTAAGATTTGAAACAATTGACCAAACTTGGAAATGTATTTGTTAGCAAAGGCTTTCATAGCAAAGGCAGTTGCAACAATTTGTGAAGTCTTGTTTAGAGTATATGACACATGATTATAACTTTTTACTCCAACCCTTGAGCTTTAAATTTTTTCCATTAATCCTGTCTCTAGCATCCAACACCCTTAGTGTGTTATGGCCCTGTTTGAGAGTATTACTTAGGCCTCTTAACTTCTTTCTTTCCATTCAAATATATGTATATATAGTTTGTTTTAAGGACAGAAACATCTGCCTTGAAGAGTTTCGTTAGCTAGTACCAGGAGATAAACATGAACAAATGAGTGCAATATAGAGTTTGAAATTGCTATTGTACATGTGGCTATAATTTGGAAAAGACTTACTTTTAAAAAAAGATGAACATCTTTATAAAGATAGAGTAATAAAATAAGAAAAGATGTTTATCTCTCTGGATTTTCTCCTTCCTGGTTGTTTAACCACTAGTTTCACTAAGGTACAGTCCACTCAATATGGGCAGTTTTGGCTAAGATTCCTTGATGGATATTTATGGCCCCATGAAAGGACGGCAAGTGGTGGTTAGGCAATGACTGATTAATCCTGCCCATGTATATTTGGGGGGATGGTATCATGACAGGCGGTAACTCCCATAAAAAATGGCAGCATTTTTCTTCATTAGTAGTTGTCAACAAAATACATTGTTTATAGTAGCAACAGGATATTAGGAGTAAAAGCCATTTGGAATGTATTTATAAATCATTGTTTATATTGAAAATTTTCATCTCGTTTTTGACAAAAGATAATGTGGGTCAAATACAAAGAGAAAAAGTTCTAATGTGGAAAGCCATGCTCAATGCTTTTTAAAAAGTGAATCATTACCTAAAGTGAATACTTTCTGAAGAGTTGTTTTTACTGGTTTTTTGGCATCCATTCGATGATTATATTTGAACAAATAAATTTACTCCTCCAAATTTTTACTCCTATCTCTCTGTACCATCTTTTCTGTTCAAGAAATCCAAGTACCTGTTATGTGATAAGTGCATTTGGTACCTTCCAGGCTTACAGATTTGGAAAATAGAATATATAAATACACCCAAAATATATTATACATATAGCAAGTAATATAAATATGTGTGTATAATATAGGATAGAGAATTTATATTTTAAATTAAATCCAGTACAGTATAATACTTAGCACCATAATTCATCATCTGACTCTGGAAAATCTCCTTAGAAATCCCCTAATGAAAAACATTCTATGAAGTAGATTATATTTCTCTAAGGAAAAAAAAAAGTTAAAATCATGGGTTATAATTTTAATCAAGTTCTCAATATCAGAATAATCATTAGTATGTTCATCCTTGTCCTGAAGGTGAAGAGCCACAACTATAAACCTTTCTAGCAATAACAGGTAACAAAAATCATGCTATTCCGTATTATAAAAGAGATCAATAGGCTGAAGTGGGTAACTCTCTGGGGTCTACCATGTACCTAGTATGATACTTGTATGTAATTAATGAATTGGCATTTATCAAATGGAGAATGAGGTTATGCTATCCCTGTGAGGAGATCCTTGGAAAGCATGGTGGTGTATGTCAGTTTCATTCCACCAGCCGTCGCTGGCTGGCACTCTGGAAAAGATGTGGTCTCCATCCTAAATGAGTTACAGTCTGGGTAACTGAACTGGACCAGAAAGAAGGGGTAAGATTTCAACACAGAGAAATGGGAAACAGGTATTCCAAGGGGGAAGAATATCATGAATAAATGCAAATACATGGGAACATGTGGCACACCTGGGGTCCATATGAAAGAACGTAATAAGAGGTAAGACTTCTCGAGAGTTTCCTGGTGGTTCAGCAGGCTAAGGATCCAGTGTTATTACTGCTGCGGCACAGGTTTGATCCCTGGCCCAGGAACTTCCACATGCTGTGTTTGCTGCCCCCCCACCAAAAAAAGAAAGAAAAGAAAGAAAACTCAAAATAACCATTGATAAGGTTTGGAGCAATGAAAAATAGGAGATGGTAGGAGGTTATGTTACCAAGTTTCTTTTGTGAGGAATAATGAGGTTCTGATTCTGGGGTGAGAAGTAAGAATACAATGGAAAAAGGGAAACAAATGTCAGAGAAAAGAAAATTATTAGTACCTTTTTAATATGATTCTGTTAATTTCAATTTTATGCTTATGATCTGTTTTCCCAACATATGCAGATTTATGAATTTCAACCATATCGCCAATGGACATTTTGCCAGAAAAATATCTCACTTACTTGATATAGCCTACCTATGTTGTCATGATTTATTATCTTTATCCAAAAAGTATGTTGAAGCCCTAGTAGCACAGTATTTCCTGATAGTGAATTGGTGCCACCTGCAATAGTAGTTGTCTGGTTATTATTGTTCCATATGTTCTTTAAACATAAAGTTCAAATAAGTAATCTCTCTTAGGTTAGAAGAAAGCTTTAAAGTTATTTAGCAAGTCTTGTTCACACTGTGTACTTTGTAGGCAAATAGAGGCAGATGCTTCTGGGCCCCAGCTGACACAATATAGGTCCACTAGTAACAGTGAAAGCAAGTAGCTTTAAATAGCAGTTGAGGTTGAAATATTAGAATCTGTTATTATCCAGGGGAACATTGAAGCCAGGGGAAAAAATCTAGATGCTTTGAGTATTGCACAATTCTGTTCTTCAGGTTTTAAGTAGAATAATATTATATAACCACTCAATAGAGTGATATATTCTAGACACACATGTTACAATTTTGATGGCGGGTAAATGATAATCAATTGGACAGTTATTTTCATCTGGCTAATTCCCGGTAGGTGTTAATTACTTTTTCTGTTCATTTATTCCTTTATTCTTTATTCAATTTATGTCAGTTATCTTCCAGGCGCCTTTGAGGAAATAAGAATACAAAAGTGAATAATGTTCATGTCCTGAAGACATAGACAATCTCAGAGACAAGCAAAGCGATGCATAGGTTAGGGAAGAATTTCAGGGGAGTTCCTTGAGCTTGATAGTAAAGGAGCAGCAAGTAGAAGGTCATTCAACGGGAGGAAGGAGCATTAACTGGACTCTGCTATTTTAATTCAGATGTGTGACATCCTGTGGAAACCATATCAGTTCTAAAGTCTTCTGGCATACTGGAAATGACTCACATTATTTTAAGTAGAGCATCTGCTCTTGGAATAAATGTGAATTAAGCATTCTGCCATGGCTTCAAGATTGCTGTCTCTCATGAAATAAAGGAATAACCCTGATCCTATTTTACATTTTTGTGCATTAGGCTTTCATCCTGCAGATGAAATGAGAAAAAAAAAAGTGTACAAATTAAGCAACTTTGAAAAACAATTGTAGCCAAATCCAGCTGATGTGATAGAAACATTTACCAAAACAAAGCAATATCTAAACAATGTTTGAAATAGAATTTGATCCTGATTAATTTTGTTCTATAACAATGCTGTTTATAAAATTAGCTACTCTCAAATTCTCAAGTTCTTTTCATTATAGAGATTGTATTGGAACAATTGCATGGAGTATATCTCAGCAGAAATATACGAGGATATCTAAAAGCTATAAATTAATATCTATCTTTTGCATTTGACTCAAGGAAATTATAGGAGAATTTTATCCCCCGTATCAGCACGCTGAATTTCTTTATTCAGTGATCTTTACTTGGCATTCCATTTAAAAATTTACGCATCTTCCTTCCAATTTCAATAACTTTTAAGTAAGTTATTTAATTTGTTTTATTAAGCTTTTGCACTTTCATAGTTTTCAAAATCATATAGTGCAGAATGGTTAAAGTAAAAAACATTTTAGGTTTTTTGTCTTATTTTCACCTTCATATTTCCAAGTAGTATGTATATATACTTGCTTTTTAATTTTTTAAATTGTTTTGCTTTTTAGGGCTGCACCCATGGCATATGGAGATTTCCAGGCTAGAGGTCTAATTGGAGCTACACCTGCCAACCTAAGCCACAGCCACAGCAGTGCAGGATCTGAGCCACTTCTGTGACCTACGCCACAGCTCACAGTTTTGCCAGATCCCTGACCCACAGAGTGAAGCCAGGGATTGAACCCTCATGGATACTAGTTGGATTTGTTTCCGCTGCACCGCAATGGGAATGCCTATACTTACTTTTTTTTAATGCCTTCTTTTAAAAAAATAAAAAAAATTGTTATTGCCATACAGTTGACCTACAATGTTGTATTAATTTCAGGTGTACAGCAAAGTGATTCAGATATATGTATTCTTTTTCCCATACAGGTTATTACAAACTATTGAGTAGATTTCCCTGTGCTATACAGTAGGTTCTTGTTAATTATGTGTTTTGTACAGTAGTGTGCCTATGTTATTTCCATCCTCCAAATTTCTCCCTCCTCTCCCATGGTTTCCTCATGGTAGTCATTAATACCCAGTTTTTAATTTATGGAAAATAGAATAGACATTTCTTAAATCACATATCTTCTTATTTCTCCTCAACATCATTGTATTATTAGATCAATCTCATTTTTGCTTCAGATAGTTCTGTTAATAATCTCTTTTGTTTTCTGTATATCTTGACTTTCAGATTGTGAGTAGAGCATTTTAATACCCTTCTCCTTCCCATCAGCTCTGCCTGCTTCCATATCTCAACCTGGAATGCTTTTCTTTAATTTTCATTGTAAAGGTTGATAACATAATTTTTCTATTGCATAATGAGTTTTTCACTTTATATGTGGATTCACATAGTTGAAACTCAGTAATTGACATTTGCATCATTATGACATTAAATAATGAGAGCTAAGAGTCAAGTAGGGCTATGATCACATTTTATTCTCATAATTCCAAGGCCAAAGATCCTCTGCTACTTAAAGAATGACTCATAATTCCTTCTTACTTTTACCAGTTGCTTAAAATGAAGCCAAAGACTCATTTCATATTTTATACCATTTCTTCCTTTTTCAATCACCCATGTTTCTTTCTTTTCTTTTTTTTCTTTTTTCTTTTTTTTTTTTTTTTTTTTGTCTTTTTGTCTTTTCGTCTTTTCGTCCTTTTAGGGCTGCACCTGAAGCACATGGAGGTTTCCAGGCTAGGGGTCTAATCGGAGCTGTAGCCGCTGGCCTACGCCAGAGCCACAGCAACGCTGGGTCTGAGCTGCATCTGTGACCTACACCACAGCTCACAGCAATGCCAGATCCTTAACCCACTGAGTGAGGCCAGGGATTGAAACTGCCTCCTCATGGATACTAGTCACATTTGTTTCCACTGCGCCATGGCGGGAACTCCCATCCTTGTTTCTTTGTTGGAAAAGTAGATCTTTGCTTCCTTCGGTTATTTTCTCTTAGCTTTCTACATATTGCCTGAAATCGATTTTATTTTCTTCAAGAAGCCTAGGAAATTTATAGTTTCTCCTTTATTTTTAAATGTGCAATTCTAAAATATAATCATTGTATCGATTACTGAAAATCTAAATACTTCAAGCTTCCCATTTTATTGGAATACATATTCCCATTTTTAATTCCCAGCTTACAATGGGTTTCTTTTATTGAATCAAAATTACTATGTTACATGTATATTACAACTGTTTCCTGTTTTAATTTTAGAGAATACTGCTTGGGTTTTTCTCTGAGAAAATCATATTTCCCTCACCAGTTTAAGCTTATTTTTCATTCTGATGTTCAGTATTAATGCTATTTCCTCCATTATTTGTATTAGATGCTCTGAGAGAGCAGCTTAACTATGTCTAGAATATTTTTTTTAATCCCAATAGGGCACATAATTCAAGCTACCTGTCATATATTTTACATATGTTCAACATAATGTACAAAAATACCCGTACTTTAGACAGGGTTATCTCTGATTTTCAGGTGATAAAGCTGAGATTTAGAGACAATCTAAGCTGAATAAGAACTCAGATCTCTCTAATACAAGCTGTTTCTATATAATTTAGAGTATAAACAAAAAATGTCAAAACAAGGTTGAATTAAAGCAACAAGAAGTGCTAAAGAGTATAAATTTGTCATATATTTTTTCTTGTTCAACTATGAATGTCTTGAGATAGTCCATTATTGCCATCACAATCATTATGCACCTAGTATCAAATTATTTATGCAGATGCTCCAGCATTAATCAAAGCATTAAGTGCAAGACAGTCAGTTGAAAATAGAGTTAGCTAAAAATAATCAGAGAATAATAGATTACTCAGATTAGCGTGAGACTAGTAATTTAAGACCCTTGGCACATTTTTCAGGGAGAGCCCTTTAAACTCTGTTAATTGCAAAATTGCTACCTTGCTTACCTGCCATCATCACAGAGGCTTCTCATTGCTTTAATTCCAGAGAGGAGGGAAAAATGCAGCTGGCCTACCACTGTTTTTGGCTTGAACTCAAGCTGGCCTGCTCTGCTTTGCCCTTTACAGTTTGTTCAGGAAGATAAAACTACACAAAAACCCACCCTCAAAGTCTGAGGATCTCATTTGCAGCAGAGCACCTGTGCTATGATGGAGCACACACAGGGCCAGCAGGGAGAAGAAGATGTTCAAAGACCCTGCCATCAACTTCATAAACACACACTTCATTTTTATCAGTTGCAAAGCGAAGATAATAGCACCTTTGTCGTAGAGTTGATGCAAGGAGCATTAGCTCATATATATGTACTGACTTTTCAAAAACCACAATGTTACACAGATATAGTTATTTACAAGTTGTCTCTACTGTGATCATATAGTGAATTGTGTGCAATTGAACAACTTGTACTCCCTTATATATTTGTGGTCACCTCTTCCTGAAGAAATTCCAATTCCTAGATCTAGGTGATTGCTAGGCCCATTACATCATTATATGCCCCACAACTTGGTTGTCGTGTAGTCGTCTCTTGTATTCTTCAAATCAATCCCCTTCATGCACCTAGTCTTTTGCAAACTCAGAAAATAAACTTGTCATGATATATAGGGCCTTAAAAAGGCTCCAAAAATATCTAAAATTGAGGTATCATGACCTTTAAATGGGAAAGAGAAATGCAGATATAATTGGACTTGCAAGTCTCCTCAAAGTCAACCATAGCCGAATGGAGGGCACAGAATCTGCTCTTTGTCAGATCTGTGAATGGGATGCAACTTTCCACCTACTGGCTGTGTTAACTCTAGGAAGCTTTAAACCTTACTACCTCATCTTTTTTCCTGTCTGTAGAGGGAGATCATAATACACAGCATATTATTTTGAGAGTTAAACGAGGTCATGTATATAAAGATCTTGATACACTTCTTGGCCTATCAGTGACGTCAGTATAGATCCACACTTTGCATAATTTTAAAAGATCACCATTGGCTCTTAACCCCAAAATTTTGCAAAAGACTTCGGAATCATTCTCCCATCCCACTAACTTATGATGGATATAATAAAACTTTAAATGTTTCAAAGAAGATTATACATTTATCTATGACAAGACTAACATCTCAATCAAGGATCTGGAACTAGTAAACCATATGCATAATATTCTATAAATATGCTTTCTAAGATATTTGTACAACATCTACCCTGCATAAGTATTTGTACTGCATATATGTACCGTGTTTTTAAATACAAAAATGTAAACCTATGGGATGAGAAGATTGTATAATGAGAAACAAAAGGAAATTAGATAGAATGAAAAAACAGCAGATAAATGTTTTGCATCATCTTACACTAGAATATGAGCTTTTTTTTTAGTCAAAGTGGCAGTTGGATGCTCATACTTTGTGTATTATTCTCTCTTAGTGAAAAAATGTTTTTAAGTTCAATGCATGTATGTATAGTGTAGTTCCATTGTAAATGGCCCAAATAAGCAAGTCAGTGAAAGAGCTAAAACTCCCTCAGGTCTTCAGGTTCCAAGTCCAACACTGACAAGTGACCTTCATGCTCCCAGCACTTTTGCCTTCTAGCTCTACCCAGTGAATCCAACACTCTCCCCTCTGCTTCTCTGTTTTCACACAGGCAACTATGGAGAAAGTGGGATGGAAGCTTTCAAAGACATGTCAGCGAAGGAAGGGATTTGCATCGCTCACTCTTACAAAATCTACAGCAACGCAGGAGAGCAAAGCTTCGATAAACTGCTGAAGAAGCTCAGGAGTCACCTGCCCAAGGCCCGGGTGGTGGCCTGCTTCTGTGAGGGCATGACGGTGAGAGGTCTGCTGATGGCCATGAGGCGCCTGGGTCTGGCGGGAGAATTCCTGCTTCTGGGCAGGTAAGTGACAATGAGAAAATTCACATGGAGGTAACGTTAGGAATTTGGTGGCATCCAAGGGTATCTGTTGGTGCCTAAGGACATGCTTTGGAAGCTTAATCCGTGTAGTGGAAGAAGAGTTGAAAAATCATAAAACACCAGGGTCTGGAAATAGTCATGGAAAATAAGTAGACAATTTAAAAATCATAAAACATCAAAGTCTGGAAATAATCCTGGAAAATAAGTAAGCCATGTGCTGATTAGTGTTGATGACAGGAGTCAACATTCGAAAATGATAAGTCCTTAAGTCCTCAAAAAATAATTGTAAGGAAATGAGAACGGTTCTTAAACAGTTGCATAATCCTCTTGAGAAATAAACACATGTCAAACTTTAGGCTGTTTCTTCTGAAACTGATTTTGAGAGCGGCTACCTAAGCTTGTTTTATAGGGTAGCATCATAGAATTTGTTGCTTGAAAGTGAGTAATTTCTTTGAGAAAAAGCATTGGCAATTTGGCTCATTATTTTATAGTGCAAAAGTGTTATTACATTGCCTGATCACTCACATTGTTACCAGACAAGTTTCTAAAAGATTAACTTCGGCAGGGGCTGACTTTAATGACCTGGACAATCCACTTGATTGACACAACTCAGCTCATTTCCTCCTGATCCTGTTGCATCAGTGTATGAGTTAGGGTTCTGCAGAGAAACGGAAACAATGGTGTGTATCTATAGAAAGAGATACCAGGAAAGCCAGTGTTATAGCTCTGGTCTGAAAGCTGGCAGGTTTGAGACCCAAGAAAAGACAATGTTGCATTTCAAGACCGAGAAAGACCCAAGCAATCATGAAGGAGGAGTTCCCTCTTACTCAGCCTTTTTTTTTCAGGTCTTCAAGTGATTGGACAAGGCCCACCCAAGGAGGGAGACTAATCCTCATTACATAGGCTACCCATAAAAACGTTAATCTCATCCAGAAACACTCTCATAGATAGAATGTTTGGCCAAATGTTTAGGCACCCTATGGCCCCGTCAAGATGCCACAGAAAATTAATCATAATCAGTGAGTCAACACGATAGTTTGGACATGTGAATGTAGTTCACCATTTCATACCTTTAAAAAGTTACCTTGTTGTCTCCTATCTTTTCTCAATGGGTAGCCAATTGAAAGAATACAGAAACCTTCAGATACCATCGTATCTTTCTTAGTAGTATTGTTCAAAATAGAATGCCAACTCACTTGTTATTCCCTTTGGATGGCTCATTAAAGAAAACATGCTTCTTTTATTTTCTAAATGCTTAGCTGACCTTCTGTGCTCAGACTTAGCTCCTGCATGGCTACATTTTATGACAGGCACTTTATGTACCTAATTCTTTTCTGTCTGAGATGATGGCAGTAGATTGATGGGACTGTTTTATATGAGGCCAACTCTCCTTCATAAAAATGATATTGAGTGAGATTCCTTTCTCGTCGATGTCATACATTTTGTCTAAAATCACCCCTAGTTGGCAAGAATGATGCATTAGTTAGTTTCATACAACCCAGGAACATGCCCACTGTCAGTGTTCTTAAATTCCAAAGTACAGGGTTACCAGTGGGGTGAAAAGAACAAGAAAGAAAAAAGCTGGCTTTAAACAGTCCTGTGTTTCTTTAAGGGGATAAGGGATTCTGTTGCTCTAGCTCCTATCTGCTGCTTTGCCAGCATTAATAAGACAATCAGCAGCACTTGTTTTTCAGCTGTTTATAAGAAGTTGTTTCCAAATCATTGTATTCATGAAAGTATAGATTTATCACCTTTAATTGGATTTCTTAATCTCCTCATTGATTGGCTAATAGTAATTCAACATTTTCTTGAGCACCAGTTCATTTCATCTTTGAGCAACTTTGTTAGCAAAATCTTCCTCTCTCTGAATTTTAAAAATATCTCTCTATAGTTTCCACATCCTGGATGATGTTCTTTTCTTTGAAAGTGACATGACTCTTTCAAATATTTAGAAACAACAGTATGGTCCTTTGTCCCCTTTTATCTTCTCTTTGAAATCCCTACTTCTTCCATTCCTACTTCATCATAGGTAAACACCACTGTAAATATTAATAAAAGCATTTATCAGGACAATTTATAGGATTGTTTATCAAATGCTGTGTGCCAGTTACTGCCCTAATTGCTTTACATGCATTGTTTTGTCAACTGGAAAAAAAAAAAGCAAAAACGTAAAAGTTGAGAATTATGTTTTATATGTTGAACAAAACTGAGGACTTAAGCCCAGGACATGGCATCTCAGATAACTCTGAGAAACTGCTCCCAAGAGGTAAGGGAGGGAGCCAGAATATATAGGAGTTTTTGCAACAAAGACCAGGTAGATGAAACATGAAAAGATTATTGTTAAAGAAAATCAGATATCTGAAGTTAAGGAATTTAGCTCTTTTCTATGTATGGGAAGATGCAAGGGTCTGGGTTCACTGAAATCTGGGCTTTGATATGCACCTCAGCTGTCTGGGGTCGGAATCCTGCACTTTCTCATCCTGAGTCTCCTCTGGTGCACCCTTAGGGGTGGCTGCAGCAGTTGACTCCTAGATGGCGGGCATCCTGTTCCATCCTGAGTCCCCTCAGGGTCCACTGTTGAGGACGCTATAATGCGATAAGTTGATGGCTGCAACATCCTTTGTTTAATGACATGGCAGGCAATATTTTTTTATTCACGGTTTCATTTAATTATTCATCTGACAAATATTGAGTGGCTAGTATCTGTTAAGATGCTTGGAATACATCAGTGAACAAAATAGACAATAATCATTACTTTGTGGACCTTACAGATGATGAATTAGATAAAAGATCATAAGTGCTGTGAAAAAAATCTAAGAACAACTTTTATCATCTCAATTTTATAGACAGACTCTAAGACTCAATCAATACTGAGTAATAATGATAGGGACAGGGAAATATAGATATATGCAATGAAGGCAAAATTTAAAATGTCTATGTAACTCTAAAGCCTGAGCATTCAGCATTGTGTTCTACTGCTTCTTCGTAAGTTTAAAATATTCCTGTTCATAAAAGTGAAGGTCTAGCATACAAAGCAGAAAAGAAAATTTAATAGTTGTAAGAGTATTTAGAACATCTGTTCACTCTGATTTTACAAATGAGGAAACTGATACCCCAAAAGTTTGAATGACATGGTCAAGGTCACATAAGAGCCTGATGACCATGACTCACAATCTTGTGCTTTTTTCTACTAGCCTGTATCCTATAGCATAGAAATGGGAGACATTAGAATCTGATAGCTAATCTCTGGTTCTTCATAGATCCTTGGTGCATTTAAAAAAAAAAAAACTATCCTAGATAATTCTAATTGAAGTTAGCATTTTTATATTAATGTTCCCTTCTAAAAACTCCTATTCAACTCACCCTTTAACTCCTTCTAGTGTTTTAACATTATTTTGTTTGGAAGTATACTCCCCCAGTCTCTATGCTCCTTCCTTCCCCTATCCCCAGTTCAAACTTGAATGGGTAGTTCTCAGAAGTTAGAAGTCCAAGTTAAGAGAAAAGACCCAACATTCAGAACTTCCTAAAGGTTTCCACGTTTAACAGCTACAGTTACTTAAAAATCTATCCAGCTGCCTTGGGACAGACATGTGTAATAGGTCATTCAACTGAAATGTTCAACAGGACTAAGATAACTCTGCTGCCAAGACAAGCTCATCTATCAGCATATCTCACCATCTGTACTGCACATCTGTAGAATGTTAAGAGTGATATAGACCTGGCCACTGCGTCTTCTCAGTTGAGCTCTGGATATCCTGCTGTCTCACTGCCAATAAAAATGTCCTGTCCAGGTCCCGGAAATAGTCTTGCTAAACACTTTAGCCCTGACAGCAGGATGAGATCAATAATCTGAACAGTAAGGACATTGCTACAGATGATTATTTTTCTAGAACGGATACAGTGTTTTAGTTCTTGACTTGAGAAAATATTATTTGAGATATATTATTTACAAGCTGTAAACGTAAATATTAACTTGGAAGCAGGGACTGATTTCTTTTAGAAAATTAGCAATTTAAACAAGTTTTGTCTTGTCTATGATTAACTAAAACCATTTAGCTATTTGAGTGAAGAATTTCTGTCCTTCATTGTGAGGGTTGTTCCCAGGACAGAAGAGGAAATGTACTTAGATTTCAAGACTATTTGGGAATTATCACCAATGTTTCTTTTTTCCCCCCAGAGGTTATTGATTTCAAGCTATTTGTTTTAGCTTTTAAAATGTTTTTTTAATTGAAGTATCATTGATTTACAATGTTGTGTTAATTTCTGCTGTATAGCAAAGTGATTCATATATATGTGTGTGTGTGTGTGTATATATATATATATATATATATGTATATGTATATTCTTTTCTACTGTGGCTTATCACAGGATATTGAACATGTTCCCTGTGCTATAAAGTAGGACCTTTCTATTTATCCATTATATACATAATAGTTTGCATTTGCTAACCCCAAACTCTCACTCTATTCCTCCTCCACACCTCTTCTCCCTAGGGAGCCACGTATCTGATCTCTATGTCTGTGAGTCTGTGTCTATTTTGTAGATAAGTTCACTTTTGTCATACTTTAGATCACACGTATAAGTAATATTATATAGTATTTGTCTTTTTCTTTCTGACTGACTTCACTTAGTATGATAATCTCTAGGTCCATCCATTTGCTGCAAATGGCATTATCGCATTCTTTTTTATAGCTGAGTAATATTCCATTGTATATATGTACCGTATCATCTTTATCCATTCATCTGTCAGTGAACATTTAGGTTGTTTCCATGTCTTGGCTATTGTGAATAGTGCTACTGTGAACATAGGGGTACATATATTTTTTGAATTATAATTTTGTCCAGATATATGCCCAGGAGTGGAATTGCCAGATCATATGGTACTTCTATTTTTAGTTTTTGAGGAAACTCTATATTGTTTTTCGTAGTGCCTACACCACTCCCACTCCCACTGACAGTGCAGGAAGTTTCCTTTTTCTCTAAAACCTCTCCAGCATTTGTTATTTGTAGACTTTTTAATGATAGCCATTGTGACCACTGTGAGATAGTACCTCACGGAAGTTTTGACTTTCATTTTTCTAATAATTAGTGATGTTGAGCACCTTTTCATGTGCCTGTTGGCCATCTGTATGTCTTCTTTGGAGAAATGTCTATTTAGGTCTTCTGCTTATTTTTTGATTGAGTTGTTGAGATGTATGGGCTGTTTACCAGTGTTTCATAATAGGAGGTCATGCTACATCAATAGTTTTCAGGATGGAAAAGATAAGTCCTTACTCTAATAAATATATTTGTGGATAGAATTACAAACTATTGTTCTAGTAAAACTATGATAGTAGCTGTTACACAGAAGTAAACATTAGTCGTTATCCTTGTATATCACCAGAGTATTTATTCCAAATTTATGCTCTTTGTAAATAAGTATATTTATCTTCCACTGGGCCATTCAGTGTCATTTAATTTTAATATGAAAAAAAGAAGTTACTTTCTTTGTATTTATATTTATAAATATAAAGATATGTATAATTTATTTGCAGCCCCCCCCCCCCCGCAATTCTAGGTACAATGTACCAGTCAGAGGTCATTTTTATTAGAGGCAATAATGCTGGAGTATAGATGAGATTCTACTTTTACCAAGTTGCCAGGAATACAATGCCAGACAGTTGGACAGAAGTTAAATACTCATACAGAAGGGCTTGGCTAATACTTTACCACAGAATATATCACAATTTGTTCAGTGAGTTCCTATCACCATAGACATTTTGGTTGTTTCCAGTCTTTTATTACTATAAGTTATATTGTACTATATAACCACAGGCAGGTGCTCTTTTATAGGTATCTCTTTTATAGAGATAAATCTTCATGGTAGATTCTTGGAAGTGGGATCAGCTAGATCAAAAGACAAATGCATAGGTAGTTTTGTTATATATTGTTAAATTCCCCACCATAAGCGTTGAACCAATGTTGTTTTCCCTTCGGTAATACATGGAATGTAGCTCTTTCTGCACACCTTTTCTGAGAAGATGTGTGTCAAGCTTTCCAATGTGATATTTGACAAATGTTATATCAGTGTAATTCAATTTGTATTTATTTTGTTATGCATAAGGTTAAGCTTTATTTTCTTATGCTGAAGTGCAATTATATACTTCTTTTTAGTGATCCATCACAATATATCTTTTGCTCATCTTTTATTAGGTTAAAAAAAGTTATTTTCATTGAGTTCCTGTTATATGTTACGAGAAAAGGAGAGAGGGTAGCATGGGAGGGTGCAGAAAAGGAGATGATGAGAGGAGCTGAGAGGAAAGGAAGAAGGAGGAGAGGAAAGGGGAGGATTTAATGTTCTAAGCAATATCATATGTGTCAGGTTTTACATGCCTTTAAATTTTGTAATAATATCTCCATTTTATATTGGAGAATAATGAACTTCAAAGAGGTTGAATGACTGAACAAGATCACACTAGTTTCTTATCCTAGTGGCCATTCGAAGTATCATAAAGAGAGAAGTCTTTTAGCAACATAAACATTTGTGCATTTATGATAAGTTCAATTTTATTTTGTTTTACTTTTGTTTTTGTTGTTTTAGGTTATCCTTTGAAAATTAAATAAATTTAGTATAATGCCTTAAAAATTGTTGGAATTTTTATGATGAATTTGTAATTCAAATAAAGCCAGCCAAAGTGTGTCCCACTTTGCCTGGAATTATTTAATTGCTTATCTTTTTTTTTTTTTTTTTTTTTTTTTTTGTCTTTTTGCTATTTCTTTGGGCCAGTCCCGTGGCATATGGAGGTTCCCAGGCTAGGGGTTGAATCGGAGCTGTAGCCACTGGCCTACACCAGAGCCACAGCAACGCGGGATCCGAGCCGCGTCTGCGACCTACACCACAGCTCACGGCAACGCCAGATCGTTAACCCACTGAGCAAGGGCAGGGACCGAACCCGCAACCTCATGGTTCCTAGTCGGATACGTTAACCACTGCGCCACGACGGGAACTCCTAATTGCTTATCTTCTTTTGAGTTGGGAAGACCAGATTAATTGCATAACGTTCAGTCTATAAACAGCCCATTGTTTAGATGCATCAGCCTCAGACCATATGAAAAACTCTGAACCATATGCGTTGAGCTTAGAGAATAAGGAAAGCCTGTGTGAAAAAATTTGGAGAGGAAGCTAAGGGACAGTATTTTCAGCCTTGTAGTATTTTGGTGTTTATTCCATCATTGGAGAAGACTTTCTTTGTAAGTATGAGGATATAATAGGTGTGATTTTTCTAAAAGATAACCCCTAGGGCTGTGGCTCATGGATTAGAAGAGGTAAGATGGATATAGGGGAACCAGTACTCTAACAAAAATTGTACTGCCATAAACTAAGGCAGTGAGGCTGATGAAAAGGTAACAGACCAAGACGTACTAATTACAATATGCTTATTACATTGTTTGCAGCAATGATATCAGGGGTATATGTGTATGTCCAAATTCATCCAAAATGTATACATTAAATATGTACAACTTTTTGTATGTCACCTCAATAAGTTGAAAAAATCTGTAAGAGCTGGTGATGTGTTGGAAATTAAGGAGTATAGGAAAGATGTCAAGGGTGACTCCTAGATTCATATATTGAATAACAAGATAGATGATGGTACCTTTACCAAAATGAAGACAATTGGAAAAGAATCAGTTCTGAGGTAGAGAGCAGATCATGAGTTCAGTTTTGGGGAAGTTGACCTAATGTGCATTTCAAACATAGAAATAGCCAAGAAAGCAGAAAAATATGTAAGTCTAGAGCTCAAAAAAGATATATAGGCTGTAAATAAAAATAAGCCAATCATCCAAACAGTTTAGCTTTATGAATGGAAGATATGGGTGTACAGAATTAAAAGAGAAAGTCTAAGAATGAAGCGTTGAGGGACCTCAAAATCTAATGATTGGGAAAAAAAGGTGAACTCTTTAAAGGAAAAGACAGAGAAAAAGCAAATGCAGAGATGGGGGAGGAAAACTCAGGGAGTATTGTGACCAGTGGAAGAGTATGTTTAAAGAAGAGACCACCGGTGTCAAATGATTCTAGGAAATCAAGTGCAGATGATTTTAAGAGGGCCTTTTAGATTTATTGAAGTGAAAGTAATTGATGATTTTGCTGAATGGAGAATGAAAACAGTCAGAATGAAGTGGCTAAGAAGTGAATAGGTGAGAAAATGAACTCAGGGCATATATGCCACTGCTTTGGGAAGTTAAACTAATAATGATGAGACTGTATATTGAGAGAAAATGAGATCAAGAGAGGGGTTATTTTAACATAATATTTTATTTTTTCCAAAAATATAGTTTATGATCATGACAAATAATTTAAACATTGAACAAAGCTATACAATGAAAAGCACATACTTCCACATCCATAGCAACACGTGGTACTATCAAATTTTTGGTGTTGCATCATAATATTTTAATTTGTAGTTCTTTAATTATGAGTGAGATTGTACCTCTTTTATTTTTCAATCAGTAAGTGATATATATTTATATTTTCTGCTAGCTACCTAATCATGCACGTAGTCCATTTTTTTCTCTTTATTTTTCCTTATTGGTTTATATAAAAGTGCTTTATAAATTCAGGAAAGTGGCTCACTGACATGTGTAGCAAATATTTTTCTTCTTGTTTAATTTTACTTTACTTATGGCATTTTATAAAAATGCCAAACTTTTTTTTTTTTTTAGCTATTTTCTTCACATTTTTTTAATGACTCTTGGGCGAGTCACAGAGGGGTTTCTTGTTTGTTTAATTGGTGGTTTAATGCAGGATCCAAGTAGACTAGGAGGATTTAACAAATGGAAGAGGGGCAATTAGAGTATAAAATCCTTAAAAATGTGGGAACGAGTGACATTTGAAGTGAAGATATAGGGGACAAGCTGAGAAGGTCAACTCCAGAACTGGAAGAGAAATAAAAAATTATGTCGGGGCAAAGGTAGGTATGTTTAAAAGTTTGAAAACAGGAACCTCGCTTAGTAACCCCCCTCTTTCCTTTGTAAATTTGAAGGCAAGAAGGGAGTGTGTGTGTGTGTGTGTACATGCGTGCGCACATGTGTTGTGGGGGGAGCCGGTTGCCAGTCCTCTAAGAAGTTGTCACTAGAGATTAGAGAACCAAGAAAACTAATGTTAGGAAGTGGTTTCACATAATATCCTTATTTTATATTATGCTATCCATTATAAACAACGGGGAGAGGAAGAAGATTTGGCTATACTGTCATGAAGAAGTGCTCTTAACAGCAAATTCAGCATTTGTACATGTGCTGTCACATCAACTATTGTAATGAATTCCTTCCATTAGGGTTTTAAAGGTTGTTTAAACAACAGCCTTGATTTCAAATTAAAAGCGAAAGCGAGTCATTGAGATTACTGTATCTTAGCTAATTGGAGACCAAATCTTTGTTCTGTGACCAAATAGACCTCCTCATGCTGGCTTGAAGCCTCAGAGTCACAGGTAGGGCTGGACAATGCAGAAATTTCCTGCTTTCAAAGATGGCCTTAAGATTGACAATAGGAAAATGCTTAGTTTCAGAGTGACAGATTGCTTCAAAGAAGAAGCTGAGTCACACCTGCTCAACTCTTCCTGCAGTCTTACCTGACTGATAAGTCACTCATTCCCCTGAGCAGAAAGAGGGTGGTGGAGTAGAAAAGCTGTGTGTTTTCCTTCCATGCTTTTTTTTTTTTCTCTCTCCTGGAGAGTTGGGCAACCCTCTGAAATACTCCTTTTTAAAATGTGAAGAGTGGTGGAGTTCCTGTCGTGGCTCAGTGGTTAACGAATCCGACTAGGAACCATGAGGTTGCGAGTTCGATCCCTGGCCTTGCTCAGCGGGTTAAGGTTCCAGCATTGCCATGAGCTGTGGTGTGGGTCACAGATGCGGCTTGGATCCCGAGTTGCTGTGGCTCTGGTGCAGGCCGGCGGCCACAGCTCTGATTAGACCCCTAGCCTGGGAACCTGCATATGCCGAGGGAGCAGCCCTAGAAAAGGCAAAAAGACAAAAATAAATAAATAAATAAAATGTGAAGAGTGAGATAAATTCTCTCTTTCACAAGTCCCTTCTGAAGCAGATAAGATAATATTAACTTCACCTTATAGAGAATGACTTGGAAGCCCAGAGACATCATTTCTCTCATCAATGTCACCATCTGAAATTTAAATGAAACCAGTTGCTTTGCAGATGCTATGGATCTGACAACCAGAAATACCCAGAAGGAAAACAGAAGGTCTTGATATTATTGGTCAAGGAAGGATTCCTGTGTGAGAGATGAAACCAACTGATGTCTTCAAAAGCTCTTCCAGTGTGTGAGCTGGAGCTTTAGAGGCATCTACATCTTAAGGGGTCTGGTAGCTTTAAGGCTGATTGCACCTCTAAAATATGTTGAGATGAAATTGTAAAATAATTGATAATTATAGCTCTTTCTGGAGCTCTTTGTGGAGCAAGCATTGTCCTAAGTGATCGGTTTTCATGTATTATTGTATTGACTTTTTCTAACAATCTGATTTGAAAGCTATTGTCATTAACCTCATTTTATTGCTGAGGAAACTGAGGCACAGAGAGACAATGGATTTGCTCAAGATCACACAGGCAGAAAGTGGCAGAGAGGGCAGTAGAAGGTAGTCTGTATTCTTAACCACTGTGATAAACTATCCAGATATTTGATAATCCTGAATTCCAGTATAAATTTTATCCTTATGGCATAAAGTATTTTTTCTTTATTACTAAAATAGTCTATCTTTAATAAAAAATATTGGAGTTCCCATTGTGGCTTAGTAGTAACAAACCCAACTAATATCCATGAGGATGCAGGTTCAATCCCTGGCCTCTTTCAGTGGGTTAAGGATCTGGCATTGCCATGAGCTGTGGCGTAGCTCACACACATGGCTCAGATCCCGCATTGCGTAGGCCGGCAGCTGCAGCCCGGATTTGACCCCTAGCCTGAGAACTTCCTTATGTATAGCTGCGGCTCAAACAAGACGAAAAAAAAAAAAAAAAAAAAAAAAAAGAAAGAAAGAAAAAGAAAGAAAGAAAAAAATAACAATTAAAGTTTATTTTGAGAGGTTTTGTTTTTTGTTTTTTGTTTGTTTGTTTGTTTGTTTTAGTAAGATACATAAAACCTAGAGCAATCCAACATTCTCAAAGGTTAGGTGGATTATTCAATCTGGCATTACTATTCAATCTACATTACTATTTTTCTGTGCAAAATTTATTATGAAAACACTCTGCTAAAGTTTAGCTTTCAGGAAAGTGAAAAGTTTCAAGTTGTTTATAAGAATGATCAAACATCTGTGAAGAAACAAAAGCAAACAAAATGTTGTTCTGTGGTAAAACCAGATGAAATTCATTTGTTCTTCATATGTTTTCTGGAAGACTAATATGCTTTGGTAGAGTGACTGTTTTATGTACATGTTTCTTTTCGTTGGAGGACACTGGGATAAATCATTCTAAAGCAGTAGCTGGCGAACTAAGGTCCAGGAGTCAAATCCAGCTTGCCTCATATTTTTGTAAATAAAGTTTTATTGAAAAATAGCCACATTCCTTTACACAATGTCTATGGCTGCTTTGAGGCTACAATAGTACAGTTGAGTGATTGTAACAGAGACTATATTTCACATAAAAGCAAAAATATTTACTATCTGGCCTTTGCAAAACACATTTGTTGACCCTTGATCTAGAAGTTGTTTTGGTTTTTTGTTTGTTTTGTTTTTTTTCCATCTATGAATTTGGCTCTCCTTACTTACATAACTTAATAGGACTTATGCTTTGAATATTTATTCAGCAGTGGTCATGGTTTCACATGAATTCCACTTTCTGTTCAATTCTCCTTGAGGTTTTGAGGTGCCAGCTGGGTCGTGGGATCAGAAAGTTCTAGAGGTGTTGGGACAGGTTTAAGAGCTGTGTTTTTCAGTGGAGAGGAGACCAAGAACAAAGGAGCTATTTTTGATTTAAGCATCCTGAAACACAATGTCCAAAGAAATCAGAACATACAATGCATTAGAAATATCTCCTTATTCAATCCTGAGTGATTTAATTTTATCTAAAATAAAAGAATGTGCTAAATTTAATAAGGAACATACTGTTTGTGTGTAACTGTTAGTCTTTCTAATAAAGTTCCTTTTTTTTTCTTCTCACTTGCTACACTGGACTGGATGATGACACAGATTAAAAATTCATCCTTTCTCCCTCTATCCATCCCCCCCTCATTTTCTTGAGAGTTATTTTTCTAAAAAACAAATTTAATTCTATAATCCTTCTGAATAGTAATCTTAGTTGACTCCTCTTTTCTTTTATATTCAAACCCTAATTTGTTATCCATGCCTGTTTAAAATATGACCCAATAGGCCAATCATTACCCTTTCTACTCAGAGTTGATATTAAAATATTTAACAGTCAGTAAGTCATGGATCCATTTAGAACACCATGGGTAAATCCATGCCAATGCCTGTCACCTAAGTATTTGAACTGATGCACTTCAATGCCTTTCCCAAATTTTTATAATTTTCCCAAACGTACCAGGTAGACAGTTATCACCTCCACTGTCTTCTCCTTGGAATGACCTCCTTGTCTTTTACCGATGAAACTCCGTTCATAATGTAAGCCATTCCTCAATAGTTTTGAAGACTCTCTGAACACTACTGAGACTTCCGGAGACCCCTTTAAGACCCCTATGACTTTTCAATTCTGGTTTTCTGTTTTCCTCCTCCTCTTCTCTGCTGGAATGTGAGATCCTTGAAGCATGGGCAAAGGTTTATTAATTTTTGTTTTTCTAGTACCTAACATAAATACTTAAGAATGGCTCTGGCTGAGGACAGTCAAGTGTGGCACTTTTGCAGAAGTAGAAAAAAGATTCCTGCCAACTCCAGTCAAGCCTAAGTAAAATGCAGGTGTCTTAAGCTCTTACAGAGCGGAAAAGGAGAATGAACGCATGCCACTTGGCAAGGAAGCCAACCTAAAGTCCATGGTCAAGGGCAGAGGTAAGTACTTAGGACACACTCTCCAGGATGTTATGGAAGAAGTCTATTCCACAGGTTTTAGTACAGAGTGGTGAGCCTCTGGCCTTCACAAAACACATCATTGAAAAATGAAGCACTTTCTATGAGGCTAAAACACACCATCAACCATTCAATCACTTGCAATGGGAAAAGTCAAATTAATAGTACAGTGGTGAGACAAAGAATACCATGAACATGTTTGAACACATGCCTGTGCTGTTTCAAAGGAAGGCTTCAAAGGTTTTAGCTCCGTTCTAAGGGAAACGAAACAGATTTCGTTCCTTCAGCACTCTGACCTTGCATTCGACTTGCCAACTAAGAAGATGAATGTTGACTAGAAATTCAGAGCATTTGAAAGCTTTATTGTCTTCTATCTTTTAAGACCTAAATGCAAATCTCTCTCAAGGTGATTTATTGAGACTCTCTTAGTTTAATATTTTTGGACTCCTGAATCTGTTTTCTTATTTGCTTTAAAATGTATTTTAATAAACTGCTTTTAGAACAGTTTTAGATTCATAGCAAATTTGAGAGGAAAGTACCGCCTGCAGTTTTCCATATTCTTCCTGTCCACACACTTGGGGGACACCATCGTCAAGTACATTCACTACAGCTGATGAGCCTACTTGGCTACATCATTATCAGCCAGAGTTCACACTTTACATTAGGGCTCACCCTTGGCATTGTACATGCTATGGGTGTGGACAAGTGTACAATGACATGTATCAACCATTATAGTATCACGCACAGTATCTCCATCAACCTAAACATCCTCATTGCTCTGCCTTTTCATCACCCTCTCCCCACTAACCCTTGGCAACCAATAATCTTTTTGCTGTCTCCATAGTTTTGCCTTTTCCAGAATGTCCTATGATTGGAATCATACAGTGGGCAACATTTTCAGATTGCCTTTTTTGTCTTAGCAGCATGAAATAAAGTTTCCTCATGTAAGAGTTCCTATTGTGGCTCGGTGGGTTAAGGACCCAGCATTGTCTCTGTGAGGATGCAGGTTCAATCCCTGGTTAAGGATCCAGCTGTGCACAAGGTCACAGATGCAGCTCTGATTCAACCCCTAGCCTGGGAACTTCCATATGCTACAGGCGCAGCCATAAAAAGGAAAAAAAAGAAAAGTTGTCTTATGTCTTTTCATGGCTTGATAGCTCATTTCTTTTTAGTGCTGAATAATATTCCAGGGTGGTCTGAATGTACCACCACTTATTAATCCATTCACCTACTGAAGGACCTTTTGCTTGCCTCTAAGTTTCAACAATTATGAATAAAGCTGCTATAAACATCCATGTGCAGGTTTTTGTCTAGACATAAGTTTTCAGTTCTTTTGAGTAAATACCAAGAAGTATGATGGCTGGATTGTATGGTGAGAGTATGTTTGGTTTGGGAAGAAACTGCCAAACTGTCTTCCAAAGTGACCTTACATTTGAATTCCTATTAGGAATGAGTGAGAGTTTCTATTGCTCCACAGTCTTGCACTGGGTCTTATAGTTTCTGGATTTTGTATTTATTTTAATATGTTTTCACAGATATTGTATTGATGTAACAAAGAGTGTTTTCTGACATCCAATCTTAAAATCACATATTTGTTTTCATTTCATTTGCCTTTTTAAATTTGTCTTTGAAAGGTGCCCAGGCATCATTTTAATGTGTAGTAGTAATAAGTAGACATTAGACAAATGCATATTTCCCCATTTTTCTAGAATTTCTTTTTTTCTCCTTAGGTCTTCCTTCACACCCTGCCTCACTCCCTTCCTTTCCTTTTCCCAGGTAACAAATATGAGTAACTTGGCTGTTTTCATCCTCACATTTCTTCTTGGTCTTAGAATCATTGACACACACATTTCCTCCCAGGTGTTTTTTTTTTTTTTGACATTAAATTATGTTGAATTTTGTCATTTTTTTATGTACATAATCAAATACAGTTCTTTATAGCTTATAGATTTCTTCTTTGACCAAAATTTTTCTCTGAAACTGGGAGAATATTTTTTTATCTTTATTCATTTAATCCAATTATAATTTTTTAAATTAAATCTATACAGTAAGAGATCCAACATTTTCTTTAAGATAATGGACCTGCATAATTTATTAAATAAATAGCCCTTTCACACTGAAATAACAGTGTTTCATATATTAAATTTTACATTTTAAAAACTATATATTTTCTGTATACCAGTGTATAATTTTAGATTTTCTCTTTGGTATCATTGTTTTGTCTATTCTAATCCTAGTAGCATAATGTTTTTATTACACTGTCTTTCTAATACACTTTAGTAAGTTTTGCCACACTAATTATTCTTATTTCCATAATTTTATTATTTTGGTAAATTTTTTGGTCCATAAAAACTTTAAGATTATTTTCCTGATTATAAAATTAGGCTCCTAAATATTAATTTTGAAGAATTAAAATTTTAATGATATTAAATGTTCTAATCCAAATATAGAGACCGAATTTTATTCATATTTTTGCATCTTTCCATAAAGATAGATTTCTTTATAAAGATTTTGTATTTTTTGCATTATTAATGGACTTCATAGTTTTTCTTAGCATATTTTAAAATGTCTAGGTAGTTATTGCTAGTATTGAGAAAAGCAACTTGATGTTTATATATTTGAATTCCTTTTTTTATTATTTGTAGCTTTTTCCAGAAGGTTTGGATTTTCCTGATATGTGATCATTTTACCAAGGCAAACTACTTGAGTCTCTTCCTCTCCATTGCTTATACTAATTATGCCACTTCCTGAACTTACTGCATTCACTAAAATCTCTAAAATGTTGATTATAATTATAATGATAACAAGTGATACCCTTTTCTGTACTTGATGTTAGTGAGATTAATTTGTTATTTTACTATTTGAAATGAAATGTTATATTTTTGTCCTTAGCATATTTATTTCCTTCTTCCTACATTGTTATTTTAGTAACCCTTCAGATACAAATACACAAATTAAAGGAAACACACACACGCAAACTCAAACAGAACAAATAAAATTAGATGTGAAGTTAGATGCCTAAGTGGTGAATTTATAATTTGCTCTATCACAAAGCATCCTTTTAAAAATTACACTTGGTTCAAGACGGCCATCTAAACACACGCATTTTACCCTTGCTCCTGCTTCAGAATCCATTGAACTGACTTGCCATTTCCCTTAAAGTAAAAGCCACAGTCTTTCCAATCCTTACGCACTTTCAAATGCCATCTAAACACACGCATTTTACCCTTGCTCCTGCTTCAGAATCCATTGAACTGACTTGCCATTTCCCTTAAAGTAAAAGCCACAGTCTTTCCAATCCTTATGCACTTTCAAATGCACCCCTTTCTCCTCCCCACTCGTGTCCTATGACCCCTCTCCTCTTTTACTCCACTCCAGCCACAATCATCCTCTCACTGTTCCTCAAAAAAAAAAAAAATCCTAGTCACATTTCCACCTCAGGGCCTTTGCATTCACTCTTAACTTTGCCTGAAACATCTTCCCTCAGGTGCTTCATCAATGGATCCTTTTTTTTTTTTTTTTTTTTTTTTTTGATTTAAGGATATCAGTTTTATTTTCATTTCTTTCAGCTTTTCTTTTTAAAAAGCTTTCATTTCATTTTTGTAATTGCTCAGTGAGTTTTATTACATTTATAGTTGTATAACAATCATCACAACCAAATTTTGTAGCATTTCCATCCCAAACCCTCAGGGCATTCCCCCCCCCAACCTGTCTCATTTGGAAACCATTAGTTTTTCAAAGTCTCATCACTGGATTCTTTATCTGAAGTCTTCATTCACATGTTACCTTCTCAGTGAAACTTCCCTAAACACTATATTTAAACTTGAAACCTACACTCCCACTCATACTTCCCACTCCCTGCCCACTTTGTATTTGTCAAGTGCACTTATTACCTTCTAATACACTGTGTAATTTTCTTATTCGCTCAGTTTATTGTCACTGTAGTCTGTGTTGGAAGTTAGCTCCAGGAGGGCAGAGATTATAATGTTTCATTCATTGCTCTGTTCTCTGTTCCTGCAAAAATACCTGGTGTGTAATCAGCACCTATTAAAACCATCTTAAGCTGGAGTCCCCTAACCCATATGTTGGCAGGTAGAATTTTTTTTTTTTAATTTCCTGGTTAGGACCCCTAGGAGAGAGGACAGAATTAATGTGGAGGTGAATGACACTGCTGTTAGGTCACTGATTAAGTTATTTGCACAAAATGCTGAATTTGCTAGGGGTTTCTGTGTTTTTAGTGTTCATATGTCTTCATATATCAAACAACAAAAAGACACTTGTTATTTGTACAAATCTCTCAGCCTTAAAAGAGAGCATTATTTTTTTTTAATATCCATTGCAAATAAACCTTTGATCCCCATGATAGAATCTTGCTCCAAGAGTTCCTTTGTGGCTCAGTAGGTTAGGGATGTGGTGTTGCCACTGCTGCTGCTTGGGTAGCTGCTGTGGTGTGGCTTTGATCCCTGGCCCAGGAACTTCCATGTGCCATAGGTGTAGTTGAAAAGAGAAAAAAACAAAAAAAACCTTAATCCAGATGATATGCCGCAAAACTTTAAAAACGGTATCTACATTTACTCTAGTAGTTTTAAGAGGTGGTTATAAGCTTGACACTTCCATTTTTACACTTTTGCAGTTTCTATAGCAGGCTAGATTATGTGGCAAAACAATTGAAAGAGGCAGTGGTGAAAACTCCTGTGGGAAAATTTCATTTCTAAAAATGCTGCATAATCTTGATTTCTAAATAGACAAGGAGGATGTTTTTTTAAGCTTAGAATTTACTACTGTGCCTTTTGAGGTAATATCACAACCATAACAGTGTTAATACCTTATATTTCTGTAGCGCTTTACAGATTACAAATGCTTTTATATGCATTATGCCACTTAATCCTCCTGGCCCAGTAGATGCGTGCTAGTCATCAGTAAAAATATGTCCAGATGGCTGAAAATGGACGTCGGCCACCCAAATAAACACTAGACAAGTAGTTACTGAATACAGACCCCCCCCCTCCCCAGGCCCTTAGAAAGCTTTATTGAATGTTTCAAAGATCCAAAGTGAAATTAAAGAAAGAAAGAAACAAACACTTACATGTACATGCATCCATGTCTCTGTGTGTTTAGTTACTCTGCCCTTCTTTTATTTATTTATTTATTTATTTTTGTCTTTTTGCCATTTCTTAAGCTGCTTCTGCAGCATATGGAGGTTCCCAGGCTAGGGGTCTAATCGGAGCTGTAGCCGCCAGCCTACGCCAGAGACACAGCAACGCGGGATCCGAGCCGCGTCTGTGACCTACAACACCACAGCTCACAGCAACGCCGGATCATTAACCCACTGAGCAAGGGCAGGGATCGAACCCGCAACCTCATGGTTCCTAGTCAGATTCGTTAACCACTGAGCCACGACGGGAACTCCACTCTGCCCTTATTTTTAAGAGGATATTTTTCAGTCATTTATTTCTTCAACAAGTATTTATTTGGTGCCATTGATTACAGGCAGTAGACACCAAGTATAATGTAGCACAAATAACCAGTGTACCCCTGTCCTTCTGGAGCTTAAGGTCTAAGTAAACAACAAGTAAGAACCAAATATTTAATTCTCATTCTGTGGTTTTTTAGCTTTATTGAGGTATCATTGACATAGGAAAGATGGCACACATTTGCTAAAAATCTGTGGACCTATTTATTTATTTCACCATTCAGCAAATGCCGAGTGAGCCCCTCGTGTATGTCCAGGGTGATGGTTCCCTGTGAACCAGACCACCTCCGTGAGCTGCTTGAGCTGCAGTTGTTTCCTTGTTTTGCATAACTGAAACTTTATACCCATTGAAAAATAATTTACTCTTTCTCCATCCCCTAGGCTCTGGCAACCACCGTCTTATTCTCCCTTTCTACAAAGCTGTTTTAGACGCCTCACATGAATGTAATGATGCAGTATGTGTCCCTCTGTGTCTCGCTTGTTTTGCTTAGCGTCAAGTTCTCTGGGCTCATCCGTGTTGTCATAAATGGCAGCATTTCCTTCTTTAAGGCTGAATAATACTGCGGTGAATGTGTATGCCACATTTTATCTGTTCAGCTGGCAACGGACATGTGAGTTTTTCCATATCTTTTTTTTTTTTTTTTTTTTTTGTCTTTTTGTCTTTTTGTTGTTGTTGTTGTTGTTGTTGTTGCTATTTCTTGGGCCGCTCCCGCGGCATATGGAGATTCCCAGGCTAGGGGTTGAATCGGAGCTGTAGCCACCGGCCTACGCCAGAGCCACAGCAACGCGGGATCCGAGCCGCGTCTGCAACCTACACCACAGCTCACGGCAACGCCAGATCGTTAACCCACTGAGCAAGGGCAGGGACCAAACCTGCAACCTCATGGTTCCTAGTCGGATTCGTTAACCACTGTGCCACGACGGGAACTCCTCCATATCTTGATTATTATGAATAATGCTTCAGTGAACGCGGGGCTGCAGAGAGCTCTTCAAGATCTTGATTTCAGTTAGTTTGGATATACACTTAGAAGCGAGACAGGGAGGTCATGTGATAGTTCTGTTTTTAACTTTTTGAGAAACCTCCATGCTATTTTCCAGTGTGGCTGCTCCGTTCTACATTCTTACCAGCAATGTATGGGGTTCCAGTTACTACACAGCCTCACTAATATTTTGGGGTTATCTTTTGGGTTTTTGATAATAGCCATCCTAACAGGTGTGAAGTAGTATCTCATTATGATTTTGATCAGCAATTCCCTAACGATTAGTGTTACTGGACACCTTTTCATATACCCGTTTTCCCTTTGCATGTTTTCTTTGGAAAAATGTCTATTCAAGTCCTCTGCTCATTTTTAAACTAGTTTTTTGGACTTACTGTCAAATTGTATGAGTTCTTCATATGCTTTGTATATTAATCCTTTATCAGACAGATGGTTTACAAATATTTCCTCCCATTCCATTTTATGCCTTCAGTTTTTGTTTTTTGTTTTTCTGTGTGGAAACAGTGTTTAATAGGTGCAGTGAAGAAATCATCTTTTTTACTTTTGAAAGAAAAAATATTCTTTCTTGTATTAAGTAATGACAATGGTAATTTATTTTGCTAAAAATTTTTCAGAAAAAAAAATTGAGTTCCCAATGCTCTGTTGGCTCTAAATTAATTTGTAACCATAATGGTATTTGTAAACCATCATTCAAAGCTGCCAGTGATACACATATACCTTTAAAGATATTATTCGAAAGAGAGTAGTTCATGAGTTAAGAACGAGCTTGACACCTGCAGTGAGACTTGTCCCTTTTCTTTTACAGAAACATACTTATTTCTTACATAATCCAGTAATAATCTGAAAAAATAGAGTAGGGTTCCCTGGTAGTTTAGTGGTTAAGGCCTCAGTGTTGTCACTGCTATGGCTCAGGTTTCATCCCTGGCCCAGGATTGTCCATATGCATTGGGCACAGTCCAAAAAAAAAAAAAAAAAAAAAAGTGTTTGTGTTCTAAATTAGAACAGAGTATGGTTAACTTTTATAATAGTGCTTCAGCCATACAGTGTTAACAGTGCAATAAAGTTAGAATGACTGAAAGTATCAAAGAAAGCATGTAGTGTAATTTGTGCTAAAACCCAAGCTGCCTTAATTTCTTTCAGTGTTCCTTTAGAAATGTAAAAATGGTGACGATCTCTCTTACAGCTAGAGCTAGTATTTGCTCTAATTAATCTTAATTTCGAAAGCTGTAATCATTCCCGTCCAGATTATCTTTTTTTTCTTTCATATTTTGAGTGATTTATTCATAACTGAAACACAAAGCAGCTTTTTCAAATATCTGGCATTCACCCACTTGTGATTTCTGTTGTCAGTCTCATTTTACAGGGATAGTTGAGGTATCATGAGAGAGATCCACAGCTGTATGTCAAATGGTATCTAGCCCCTCATCTTGAAAAGAAGTCAAAGAAAAGGTTGATGTGCTGATTTAAAACATAACTCATTTCTGAATTAATATAATTATGATCATAGAATGGTAAATAAAGCAAATAAACTGCTTCTAGTATTCCTGAACTGACTGAGCTAGTGCTAATGTAATGGTTCTAGAGGGAAAAACTGAAGGTAACTGATAACATAGGTGAAATGGTGAAAGACTTTCAACCTCATTTGGGTGGCACTGACCTTGTTATCACTGGCGGTGTAAGTCAAGGAAGAAGAAACTTAGCAATGCTTAAGGAAAGAACACACCTTAACTCAAGAAAGGAGTAGAGATCCACCTTAGTGGATCTTTATCTTGTTAATTGAAATTATGGATAATGCCAAAAGCAGATTGAACCCACAGAGCAGTAATGAAAACTAAAAGCTGTAGATGAAAATGCAAGGAAAAAACAAATACATCAGACTAAGGCACCAAGAATTGTGTGGGGTACAAAGTTTCAGACTGCACTCATAGTCAGAAGTGGTAGTTTTCGTATGAACTCTTTAAGTAGTAACTCATGTGTATATACTTAAGATTAAAACACGTATTACTTGGGTGTACAGATATGACTCTGCACGCAAGATCCGGAACTGAAAATGAGGATACGATACAGATATGCCACTCCCGAAGGATGGTGGTGGGACGGATGTTCAGTCTAACATGTGCACGTACATACCCACCCACACATATAGGCAGAAGCTCTGCGCGGGCTGGTGGGGGAGAGGGCAGTGCTCAAAGAAATAAAAGGATCCCTCCATATAATCCAGCCCTGTCATCCCTGATGCTTTTATCCAATATTAAATCCCTGTGTTGTACACCTGAAACTAAAATAACATTGTATGTCAATTGTAATTCAATTTTGTAAAAACCTCTATTATCTGAAGTCCTTCTTCACTACTCCAAAACATTCTTTAATGTTCTTTATAGAAAGAATGAAGCTTTAAAAGCCCATTCAAATGGCTCCCAGTACCATAATGAAAGAAGGTTGGACACTGGCATCTAATTCCTAATTTCATTTTCCTCTAAATTGAATGAAGGCATTTTTTTTCCTTAAACCATACATAGATTTACAGAATGGAAGAAGAAATGAGAGCCACACACATTTTAAAATGGGCAAGTGGCAGAAAGAAAGAATTAGAAAGAAAGCCACATTCTTAGCCAACAAGCAACCCAATATGCCCTCAGAACCCTCCCAAAGCTCAGAAAGTTCTGATGATAGTTACCTCTGGAAGCTGAACTAAAAAAAAAAAAAAAAAAAAAAAAAAAGGCAGAAGTACTTGAAATTCTGCCTAAGCATCAAACACCCCCCAGAGTGCTCCCTGGAGGTCTGACAGAAAAGTTGAAAGTTATTCAGAGCATCGGCAAAGGAAGAATCTCTGGATTGAAGGGGCTTGAGGCCAGTTAAGAGGCAAGGCACTATGCTTAAATGAGGAAAGAAGTGTCCACCAAATGCTGACAGCTCCAGTCTTCTTCATTCCGGATTCTAAAATACAGGCACCCAGAGATCTCCCTTTAAGCAGGAGAATGGAAGTACCTTCTTCCCTGAGATGTGTGACCCAGTGAACAGTGCTGTCAGGACTCCTTGAAATGAAGTCTAACTTAGGCAGCCTCCACACACAGACATAGGGTCTCCAGTCTTCTTAATGTCCCACCATTAAATATGAAGGGACCATTGTATACCCCTGGACATCTGAGAAAAGCCTCTAATGTGGAAGTCAGGGACAGAACCCATCAACGTAAAAGTTTGTTTGGAGGAAATAGGCACTCTTCAGGGACACAAGTTCAAAAAAGGAACAGACCGTAGTGTTTTCAAAGACATGGTAAGGTATTGCATCCTTGAAAACAGAAGAAAATATTGTGCAAAGGAATAGAATAAGAAAAAGTCCTAGAAATAAAAAGCACAGGTAATAATAGAAATAAAACATTGAAGAGTATGAATAAACAACTTAAGGAAACATATAAAAGTGTAAAGCAAAAGGGAAGATACATAGGAGAGAAAAATACAAGAAAACTAGATAACTGATCAAGGATATCCCAACATTTAAATAAAAAGAGCGTGGAGTTCCCATTGTGGCTCAGCAGTAATAAACCCAACTGATATCTATGAAGATGCGGGTTTGATGCCTGGCCTCACTCAGTGTGTTAGGGATCCAGCGTTGCCGTGAGCTGTGGTGAAGATCACAGATGTGGCTTGGATCCCACGTTGCTGTGGCTGTGGCAGCTGAAGCTCCAATTGGCTGCTTAGCCTGGGAACTTCTGTATGCCACAGATGCAGTCCTAAAAAGCAAAATCAATAATAAACAATCAAATAGAGTTTGAGAAAGAATAGACAAAGGGAAAATATCATTAAAACCATATTACACAAAAATCTCCCAGAACTAAAGCACACAAATTTCAAGATTAAAATGGCCCTCCGAATAGCTCAATGGGTGGGAATTCCCTGCCCCAAACCCCCAATATTGAAGTATATTTTTTCAAATTTCAGATAACTGGGGGAAAAAAAGAGATGATATATCAAGTTTCCAGTGAGGGAAAATGAGAGAATGGAGTGGGATGAAGAGAAAAGGAGAGGAATAATTGAAAGGATTAGGAATTAGGAATCACTGAGAAACACTAAAAAATACTTAAATAAGTGAGAAGATAGACCACATTCAGGAAGTGAAGAGGCAGTCTTATTAAGATGGCAGTTCTGCTCCAGCCCTGACTGCTGCCATACTTCCTCACCACGTACTGGCTAAGCCATAACCATTAGAGTTCCTAAAATGTGTCATGCCTTTCTCTTGCCCCAAGAGTGTTTGCTTGTGCTGTTCTTTCAGTTTGAATGCTCTTCTTACAGTTTTTAGCTGAGCTAGTCCCTACTTATCCATCAAATATTAGTGCAGATTTTATTTCCTCAATGAATTCTTACCTTGTTACCTAAAGGAATATCATTCCTGTTGCATGATCTCATATGATCTTGTAGTTTTTAATCACTGCACTTATATAATTTGTAATTATATATGAATTGATCTATTTATCTTCAGTTTTATTCACAGGATCATAAGCCTCACTAAGCTGAGTGCCATGGCTTGGACCACCTGTCAAATTATAGTCCCCTATCAAATTATGAGTCATCTGTGCTGAAATTATCTATTTTGTAATCCTGTCTCCAAATAAGACATACATTCCACGGGGGCATAGATTGTGTCTGTTTTGTTTACCACTGCATCCTCAGTGCCTGGCATTTAGTAGTTGCTCACAGAATATATGTTATACAAAGTCACTTAAGTGTTTGATCCAAACAGTGGTCTGAGTGAGGAACTATCAAAAGACGCCTGAGTAACAACTTCCGCTGAAATGATTTCCCATGAAAAAGACATCAAAAAGGGAAAAGCTTCTCTGTAAAGCAATGGGCACAAACTGCTTCATATTAAATTTGTGTATCAAATAAGGAGAATCTATTATTCACTAATTCATTCATCATCAAGTATTTCTTTTTTAAATTGAAGTATAATTGAATTACAATGTCATGTTTCAGATAGGCAGCACAGTGATTTAGTTGTATATACATACACATTTCTTTTTCAGATTTTTTTCCTTTATAGGTTATTACAAAATATTAGGTCTAGTTCTCTCTGCTATACAGTAGGTCTTTGTTGGTTATCTGTTTTATGTATAGTAGTGTGTACATGTTAATCCTATCTTCCCAACTTTCCCTTCCAAATTTATCCTCATTCCCCTTCAGTAACCATGAGTTTGCTTCCTATATCCGGGAGTCTATTTCTGTTTTGTTCATCTCTATCTTTTTATCAGATTCCGCATATAAGTGCTATCATATGCTATTTGTCTTTCTCTTTCTGGCTTACTTCAGTTAATATGAGAATCTCTAGATCCATCCGTGTTGCTGCAAATGGTGTCATTTCATTCATTTTATGTCTCAGTAATAGTCCACTGTGTATATGTACTTCATCTGCTTTATCCATTCAACTGTCAATGGCCAGGTATTTCTTACAGACCTACCACGTGTCAGATCCAAGAGGGAAAAATGAGTTCATGGTTGGGAAGAAGTGAGGTGGGTGGGTAAACACTATGTCATCTCATGCAGATCATGCCTCTCTGTCTGTTGCCTTCAGAGTCAGGTCTGAACTTCCTTCAAGCCCTGGAATTTTCTCACCAGTCATCTTGGTTAATCCAGTCCCTCTATCCTTCAAAGTCTTCCTCATGCCAAAACCCTCTTGAGACGGGGTTTTGTTGCTCATTAACGTTCTGTTGTCTTGCTGCTCTATTACTGAGTTCACCGGCAACACTATCACCTTTGCTCCTCTGCATAATATCTACCTGTCTTTAAAGGGCTTGCTTTTTCAAGTCCAAATTCCCTGTGGCTGGAGAAGATTATAGAAACATATACTAAGTTCAAAATTAGATTTGATTTTTTTTTCCCCAGGCTAATCTTCATCCTGAAGGCAATGGACTTATGGAACATTTTAAGCAAGTGAAATACAGGAGATTTGGTATCTTAAGGATCAGCCCAGGAGTGAAATGCAAGTGGCTCAAAGGAGAACCAGACTATGAGGAGGGATGATAAGCTGGAGTATCATTGCAGTAAGTCAGGAGCTGCTAAGGGTCTGAGATAATAGCAGTAATAGGGAAAGCAGAGAAACTAATGGTCGTAGTTGTACAGCATGGATGAAGGTGGCAGTGAAAAGCAAGTTTCCTCTCGTCTGGGGCTGGTCCTGGGCAAAGGCTACCTGCTCAGGTGGTAAACATTTTAGCCCTATGCCCATTCTTCCCTTACCTTATTCTTCCCTCCTTGGGAAAATTTCCAAAGATGCAAACAATGCTAAAGATTTATGAGCATCTTTTAAAATAGGAAACAGAAAGCCAGTGAATTTAAGGAGCCCAAATTCTGTGCTTTCTCTTCTCTCTTTTTGATGACTTACTTTCAGAAACTTAAAACATCCCTTTTTGAATGGATTCTCAGGACAGATGCTTAATTATCTTGTTATTTATGGCCATTTTAGCACTGATGTAGAGACCTTTCAGGAACTCAGCTGAGGCCATCGGGTCATTACCTTTGCTGACAAACTTCTTGACTTCAGCGATGCATATCTGCAAGCAGTGCCTTCTATTTGTATATATTTCTAAAATGAGATCCTACGTGTCTGAATAATGAGAATTTTTCTTTTCCTGTATGAAGCTAAATTGTCTAGTGCCCCATGGAAAAGGGCTATTGACAGAACCAATTTTGGTGGTTTTGGTGACTTATGCAAATTTTAGTAAAACCATTCTCTTAGTGTTCACTGTATTTCATACTTAGAATATATATTTAGGAAACAATGCCTCCAAAAAGTATACCTGGAAATATTCCATTCTCTTTCAGAGAAGAAAAGGGGAGGAGGGGAAAGAACATAATAGGTATAATATTTGGTGTGAGTTACACATTAACTAAATACTGTGTGCATTATTTCATTTTCATACAAAAAAGACAAATGAAATATTATTTTACGCATTACTATGGATGAACAAGCTAAATCTCAGAGAAGCCAGGTTACTTGCAGGGTTAATAAAATGTCCAAAATGGGTTTAGATCATAGCTTTTAAACTCCAAAGTTCTTTTCCTATTATATAAATGCAAATGAGTCTAACTGACCAGTGAATGTCTCATTTGTAAAAGGTATACAGTTGAGAAGAAAAGGACAGGAATAATAGCATTAATTTGCTAATTATATAGACTTGTTTTCAAAAATTTGATTTTGATCCCTTAAAAAAGTATTATGTGACACCCAGGAATCATGTGGATTCACCAGGAATGACTTAAGCAAAAATAATGTCTTTTTTTAAACATTTTAATGGTATTGCCATTAACAATGTATATTCTTTCAATCATTCATTCTTGAAAAAAATGACAGTTGAGATACTGAATTTAACAAGATATCTAGTAAATGTACAGATATTATTGAGGATAATATAAGATAGGAGTTTTTATGAATAGATAAATGTGAATTTAGATGATTGCATTTCTTAAATAATGGTTATAGATTAATATCAACTTAAAAGATGTCTTCAGTGATGTATCTACTGCGTGATATGAACACCGTCTGTACATTTATATAGTCATTTACAGTTGACGGGGTGTTTTCATATCTTTGCACATTATCTCTGCTTCAGAGGGAAAAGGTATGACTCATAGGGTTGTACATTTTGCCCAAGGTCACAAGCTCAGAAATTATGGCATCAAGCCTCAAAACTAGTTATTTTGATTCCAAGATCTATGTTCTTTCCACTCTACCTAGACTGTCTTTCTTTCCTTTGAAACATTTGTGTGAGTGATTTGTATGAAGTCATGGAAGTATCGCTTATCAAATTTGTCCTCCACACAGGGCTGGAAGTTTCAACTAATGTAACTAATGACAGACTCAAAATCTGAAGGAAAAAAACCTTCCTGACTGAAAAGTTGAACACAAATTAGAAAGCTGAAATTTAGTAGAGATAAGCATAAACTCTAGCAATTAGGTTCAATTAATTGATTCAGTGACCTTGGAGGTACTCTCCAACTATAAGAATTTTTTGAGTCTACAAAATAATTCTTTTAAAATTTCCTTTCCTACTGTATAGAATTGAAATCTACATTTACCTCTGACGTCTAATGTGATGATTTTATTGAATATATAGGAAACTATAATTTAGAGAGATGTAATATGATTATCAGTCAGCTTTGTTCTGCTAATGAACTGATTGGTTTTAGCTACTTGGAGATGAGCAATTTGAGAACTTGATGTAGAATGACTTAGGGTTGAATAATGCCTACATACAAATTGAATATGTCATTCTGTTACAACTCGTGAAACAATAATTCCTATGTAATGAATGTTTAACATCAATGAGAAAATTGTATGAATATCAAAGCAGCCATACTTTTATAAGTCTAATCTTGTTACCAAAAAGGGCAGGACTTAATCACATTTGAAAGATATATTCATCATTCATGAACATGCTTTCAAAATGTAGGTTGACTTGGGAGTTCTCATCGTGGCTCTGGCTCGGGCAATAACGAATCCGACTAGTATCCATGAGGATGTGGGTTCGATCCCTGGCCTCACTCAGTAGGTTAAAGATCTGGTGTTGCCATGAGCTGTGGTGTAGGTGGCAGATGCGGCTAGGATCTACCATTGCTGTGACTGTGGCTGGCAACTAGAGCTCTGATATGACCCCTCATCTGGGAACTTCCATATGGCATGGATGCAGCTCTTAAAAAAAAAAAAAAAAAAAAAAAAAGTAGGTTGACAATACTTCTGCACAGAAGAAGCATTTATAGAATGTCAAAAGCTGATTTTTTTTTTTGTCAGTATCTTGAATACAACCTGCTCTGAATAAAGCAGAGATAATGGTGGCGGTTTATGCTATTCTGTGTTTATGTCTTATAAGCTATCTTACTTTTCAAAGCAAAAAGGAATTGAGGTTTTGGTCTATTTAAATAGAAATGTCAGTGAACCACTTGATCATTATTAAAATAAGCATTGTTAATGCTTAATACTTCTAAGTTACCATGGCAGGTGAGACTTTAGAAATCAAAGAAATGGACTTAGGGAAGTGCTATAGCATTGTGGCTGAAAATACAGACTTCAAGGTAGAATAAAACTGATTTAAGTTCTTAACTCTGTGGATTACCAGTGAGATCTCTGGCAAGTTATTTAATTTATCTGAACCTCATTTTTCTCATGTATAAAGATGGCAATCAATTAATCTCTTATTTTTTGTAGTAAATAGACACAAAAACATAAAGAACTTAACACAAGGCCTGGCACAAAGTAGGCACTCAATAATTTAATAAATAACTCAGTATTACTATTTTTCCCTCAAGGAGCTTCCAATTTGTTTCCTCGTACATTCATAGTTTTTTTTGTTTTTGTTTTTTTTGTTGTTGTTTTTTTTTTTTTTTTTTTTGCTTTTGTTGGTTGGTTGGTAAGTGGATGATAAAAATATCCTTAATTAATTGACATTATTTTAAAAATCATTAGTCAGAGAAATTAGAACCCAATGTAAAAAAATTAATATATGGTAAAACATTTTAACACATTTTGAGTTGATATAATGACACCAAACTAGAAATTTATTCTTCAGGGTTTGGGGATTGTTTTAAGTACCACTGAAAATTGGTTAGATCATAAGTTTAAGGCCATTAGGAAGAAATCTAACAGAAAAATTATAGATAGAAAGGAATAAAAAGTTGCTTAATATTGTCCAATATTAAATATTCTTAAATTAAAAGGACATTTTGTGAACTGGTTACATTTCAGTGGCAGAACTAGCAAATGTATCCAAAATTATTTGCAGAAAATTCCCATCTGTATTCCTACTACAAACTTCCAGGCCAATTTGAAGACATTTTAGGACCATTCAGCTACGAGAACCACAACCACAGAGCATTACAGAGCTAATTTTTGTCTTGATAATTTGATTGTTTAGTTTGTAGTTATATTTCGTCGGCATTAATTTATTTTGTGTATGTATATATTTCCTGGTAATGTTTTATTAATGGGCCTTATTAAGGTGTAATTGACATGCAATTAACTGCACATTAAAAATGTACAAATGAACATATCTGTAATCCAATCTACATGCCCTTAATTACTTTTTATTGTCTTATTTTATTGGCTAGAATCTCCACTTATTGGCTAGAATCTCCACTATAATGTTTAATAGATATGTGGATGCTTTTCTTCTTTCTGATATTAGGAGGAAAGGATTTGGTCTTTCACCAATGAGTATGATATCAGCTTTAACTTTGCTGTGGATGCCCTTTATCAGGTGACTAAGATCCCTTCTATTCCTAGTTTATCGAGAGCATTTTTCAGGAATGGATGCTGGATTCTGTCAAATGCCTTTATTGTGTCTATTTAAATAATCATGTTTTTATTGTTCAGTGTGTTACTATGTGCTGTTGTTACTGATTCTAATTGTATACAATCTCAAGTTACTATAATAAACTCCAGCAGGGAAGCAATGAACTGTTTTTTGTTTGTTTACTCAAAGCAATGAACTATTTTTTGTTTGTTTATTCAAAAAGTTTTAGATTATGAATTTATTTTTTAAATCATTATATCTACTTGAGTTAATCTGTATCTTCTTGAATAATTTGTGAAGGAGTTTTTCCATTTTGTCTATTTGTCAACATTATTAGAAAAGTTATTAGTAACTTTCCTTTTTTATCTTTTAATATCTATAAAGTCCATAATGATGTCACCTCTCTTGTAACTCATATTGGTTTCTTTTCTCTCTCTTGCTTTTCCTTGATCAATCCAGCTAGAGCTTTTTCAGTTTTATTCTCTAATAAGCACCTTTTGTTTCAATGATTTCCTCAGGTTTGTTCTATGTGCTCTTTTATGGATTTCTGCTTTGGTTTTTATTATTTCTGTGTTTTTCTGTTTACTTTTACTTACATTTGTTCTAATTTCTTAAGGTAGAAGACAAAGCTTTTGATTTGTGACCTTGCCCCTTTACTGATATAGGCATATAATATCCTAAATTTTCCCTTAAGTAGTAGTTCTCTATTAATATCCCATGAATTTGATGCTCTGCGCTCTTATTTTCATTTATTTAAAAATATCTTCTAATTTCTATTATTTCTTCTTTGATGCATTATTTTAAGTGTGTTATTTAGTTTTCAAATAATGAGGGATTTTCTCAATTGATCTCTAATTTAATTCCATTCTGGTCAAAAGTATACTCTGCATGACTTAAACTGTTTAAAGATAATTTATTGCATTTTCTAAAAAAAATATTTTGCACCATTTTTAAAGGTTACACTCCATTTACAGCTATTACAAAATATTGGCTATATTCCTTGTGTTGTATAAATGTATCCTTGTAGCCTATCTTGAAACTTAATTTGTACCTCCCATTTCCCCACCCCTATGTTACCCCTCCCCTCCAGGTTTGTTTTATGGCCTAGAATATGGTCCATTTTGGTAAATGTTCTGTGTGTACTTTAATGCTTATTTTTCTGTTGTGATGGAATGTTCTTTTAAATTTCAACTAGTTCATATTGGTTGACTCAGTTAAAGTCATATTGGTTGACCCTTATTATTTTTAGTCAACTTGTTCTATCAATTATTGAGAGAGGTGTTTTGAAATTTTGACTATGGATAGAAATTCATCTATGTCTTTTTTTTAGTTTCATCTATTTTCATTTCATATATTTTGAAGTCATGTTATTAGGTGCTTAAATGTTTAGGATTATTATGTCCAGTCAATGAATTGACGCTTTGATCCATGGTAATACTTTTTTTTTTCCACTGTACAGCATGGGGACCAAGTTACACATACATGTATACATTCTTTTTCCTCCCATTGTTCTGTTGCGATGTAAGTGTCTAGACATAGTTCTCAATGCCACACAGCAGGATCTCATTGTAAATACATTCCAAGAGCAATAGTTTGCATCCAATAACTCCAGGCTCCCGATCCCTCCCACTCCCTTCCTCTCCCCCCAGGGCAGCCACAAGTCTATTCTCCAAGTCCATGATTTTCTTTTCTGTGGAAAGGTTCATTTGTGCTATATATTAGATTCTAGTTGCAAGTGATATCATATGGTATTTGTCTTTCTCTTTCTGACTTATTTCACTCAGTATGAGAGTCTCTAGTTCCATCCATGTTGTTGCAAATGGCATTATGTTATTCTTTTTTATGGCTGAGTACATGGTAATACTTTTAAAATTCTGGCTCTGATTGACTAAATCTTTTTTTCATTATGGGTTGTGTTTTCCATTATTATGCATGCCCAGTAACTTTTTTATTTGGATCTAGATAATGTAAAATTTACCTTTGTGCTGGGTATCTATCTATCTCTCTATCTATCTATAATATAAATATATATATATAATCTGTATTATAAATATGTGTGTCTGTGCACATGTGTGTTTATTGTTGTTGTTTTGGGGATAAAGTTCAGTTAGTTAGAAGCAGCTTTGATCCTTCCTGGTCTTGTTTTATAAATTTCTTAGGCAGAGCTGTAGCTATGTTTAGTTTGTAGGTAAATATTCACCACTATAGAGGCAAGAACTTTCTGAGTACTCTACTCATTGCCTATAAATTATGAGTTTTTCCACTTCGACTTATGGGAACAAGCACTATTCCAGGCCCTGTATATTCATTGGGTACTGTTCAGTATAATACTTTTGGATGGTACATTCCACAGTCTCTAGTAGATAGCTAATTTGCATGTACTGATCAATACCTTACTAAATACTTGAACCAGACCCTCTGTAGATCTCCATCCAGGGTCCCCTTTTCTAGTCCTCTGCCTTATAAATTTGAGCTGCCTCTCTCTCTCCAGATTCCTTTTGCAGTGGCCTGGAAATTCCCTCAAGGCAGTAGACTGGGGAAATTATAGGGCCCATAATGCTTGTTTCCCTTCTCCCCTTCTCTCATGGATCACTGTCATTTATTGTTTGATACATAATTTACGGAAAACTATTTTTGTTTATATTGTCCTTTTTTTTTAATTTCAAGTGGGATGGCATATCTGATCTCTGTTAGATTAGACCTTGGTCAGAACCAGAGTCCAATGGCACTAATTTTTGAACCATTTACTGGTTGAAAAGTACTTCATCCTTGAAGCAACTTGAATTTAGAGAACCAAATCTTACCTTTCTTTATCTTTTGGATTGATGGTGAAATGAGAAAAGAGATATTATTTAGATTCTATGTGAGATATAGAGGCAGAGTCAATTGACATGGAATACAGCATATTTCTTTACTAAATATTTTTCTGTTACTTTATTGAGCATTATATGTTCTTTGTCAAACATGGAATTATCTGAATAATCCAACATATTATAAGAATTATGTATCATGTATGGAAATGTGTATGCACCCATTTGTATTCTGTGTTGCTTAAGTTCTAAGAAAACGATGAATTAATTCAAAAAGTTCACAGTATATTTCACTTTATTATGAAGTAAATGTGTTATAAAATCATGACTTGTCAAGATATATTCAGAAAAGTTGCACTGGAAGGAGCAGAGAACACTAGAAGACGTTCTACCAATATGAGCCTCAAAATGTTTTTAGCATAAGGCAGACTTTTAGTTGACATTTTAAAAATTAGTTGTAGAAAATTAAAGTGAAGTAGATGATGGTGAAAATAGTTGGAATGGAGCAGGTCGTAAAGTGGTGCCTGAAGTGTGCTGATTAAAAGATCTCAACAAACCTATAGGGAGAACTTAAAAGTCCAGTCTGGGGTGCTGTCCTTGGTGCTGTTCCATTATCATTTATACATTAGCCAGTTGTGTGTAGTACCCCCTATTGGCAAGTCACAGGGGACACAAACATGAATGTCAGTGACTTATTAGAGAAATGAAAGACAGTGTTTAACACATTTATGAGTGATGTAAATATGGCAAAAATCACCAATCTATTGAGCAAAAAATTCAGGACTTTATAAGATACTAGAATGCTAAAGCAGTGTACTGAAATAAGAAAAAAAAAAAGATAATATTAAAATGAGAATAAAGTCTCAAACTGGGATTAAAACAAAAATCAAATATAAATATATGAAGTTAGAGATGAGGATAAGGAGATAGAACAGGAAAGCCAGGCTTTACCAGCATTTAGGTAAGTAAGAATGTAAATGATGACTTTAAAATGCATAGACTGGAGTTCCCGTTGTGGCACAGTAGTTAACGAATCCGACTAGGAACCATGAGGTTGTGGGTTCGATGCCTGGCCTTGCTTAGTGGGTTAAGGATCTGGCATTGCCATGAGCTGTGGTGTAGGTTGCAGACACTGCTCGGATCTGGCATTGCTGTGGCTGTGGCATAGGCTGGAGGCTACAGCTCCTATTTGACCCCTAGCCTGGGAACCTCCATATGCTGCGGGTGCAGCCCTAGAAAAGACAAAAAAAACAAAAACCAAAAAACTAAGATTAAGATTCTATGTATTAAAAAAAAAACATGGACTAAGATTCAGAAACCCTGGAGTCATTTATAGCTATGAAACCATGTCTAAAACATCTAAACTATTAGTGTTTCAATTCTCCCGTACATAAAACTGGGTGTATATAGTTGTAGCTTCAAAGGAGGTATTTTAATTCATAGAGCTCAAAGCTGTCTGTGTTAAAACCTAGGTCTGAGGGGCAAATGCAGTTTGACTTTATTAGTGCAAGTTTTCATAGGTTTTTCTTGCATCTTCTTTAAATACTTTCAAAGTAGAGAAGAGTGTCGTCTGTATTTGTATTAATAATAATAGCTTATTGCTGGAAGTCAAAAGAGCTGGTTGAAGACGGTCTCTTATACTTGTTGGACAACACTAAACAAATAATCTCTAGGTACCAGTTGTCTTATCTCTCCAATGGATGCCTTGGAAATGATCCTCTTCAACTAGCGCATTCTAACATTCTAAGATTCTTCTTCATACATAATTGAACAGCTCTCGCCAATGTGCTTTTGGTAGTTGATGTATCACATGTAATTATCTCAAGTTTGTGGGGACTCTTCAAGGCCTCATCACTGAAATGGCTTTTCCTGCTGAGCTAACTATAATATATATGGATATTGGGACAATTTCTCTTGGATATTTATGGAATTACTATTGAAATATAGCGTTTCTTGTGGTAGAAAATGGTTACTATTGTATGTAGATTATCATAAAACTGCACCCTTCAGACTTAGAAAACCTAGCTTCTGAAGCAAGGGAAATTAACTTAACCTTCTCTTACAACCACTTGAAGGCAATATCATTAGCAGTAGCACCTAGATATAGCCTAGAAGTGGCTTAGATTGTGCTCACTTAATGTTGAGTCTTATGTAACTGACCTAATTCTCCCTCTACACTCCATAAAAAAAAAAAAAAATGACTCTTTAGAGAAGGAATCATGTCATTCCTGGCCAGAATCTCTGAAATGTGTTTTAAATTTGGACCACTGGGCTTTGGGTTTTTTGTTTTGTTTTGTTTTGTTTTTTGTTTTTTGGCATATTGTATCCCCGGAAGGTGATAGGCATTGGGCCTGGAAGGGTAGATTTGATTGGAGAAGAAAGGAAATCACCATTTATTGTGTGCCTTTGGTATGCATTGTATAAGATAATACACACAGCAGTGTATACATATATATGTAACATATATACGCACATATATTTTTTACATTATTACATCCCCAACTTGTCAAATCTATATTTTGTTCTATATACACTTAATTACAGACAAAAATATCTCTAGTTCCTGAAAACTCCATTCTACTTGCACTAATCAAGACAGAGAAGACAGGCCCATTCAGTCTGCAGAAGTGCCCAGGGCTGAGGTCGGACAAAAACATTTTCTTCTCTGCTTCTCAGAGAGGCCTCCAGGAATCCTTTCTTCCCATTGTGTCTAGAAGGACCAAGGGTCTGAATTTCTCTTCATGTAAGAGGGAATGTACAGAATGCTAGTAAATACTATGGTCCCCATACAAGGTCTTTTTTAAAGACCTTTGAATATTTTTAAGGCTATAAAATACCCAAAATGGAGTTTGTGGTTCCTTATTCAGTTTATCAGAGTCCTTGCCTTTTTATATTTATATTTCATTTTAAGCCTTTTATTTTATTCTATTCTCTCCATTCCCTTTCTCCAGCCTGCCATATAGTCTACTAAAACTTAAAACATTTTTCAGAAAAAAAATATTTTATTATTTGTCCTAAAGACAGCAGCTTAATTCATGTCAGGCTGGAGACATGTTTGAATAATTGAATTGTTGTCCTTCTTGACCTTCTAAATTATCTTTCTCATCTCCTAGAGAATCAGAGTATGGAAAGGGCAATAGAGGTACTTTATCAATGGCTTTTTCAAAGCAGGGAGTTTGGAATGTTAGAGCTAAGGTAATTTTTGCAAATCATATCTAATTTAGTCTTCATGATCTTTCCCTGTGTAATCTTGTTCCTATTTTACAGGTGAATAAAGTCTGTTAATGTGTTAGTTGCAGAGTCATAGTTCCTGACTCAAGTTCTGTTTCTCTCAAATACTGAGATAATTTTGAAAACCCTTTGAGGGCGAGTAGACCATCTGCCAATATTGACTTCCTTCTTGGACATGGTTGGCCACATAAAGATAAGGAAAAACTCATCTGTGATGATCCTGGATGGCAATAACCACCTCTATATTTATATTTTACCATGAATTCCATCATGGGTAATCTAGATAATAATACATGAAGTTATTGGAACACATATAATCTCTCAATAGCAGTGGTTTCTTTTCTTCCCCTTCAGTCTCTGTTGGAGAAAGGGGAAGATTCATTTTGCCAGTTGCTGCCTTCTGCACCATGCTTACACTCCGAGCCCCCGAACTGATCTTCAGAATCTTCTCCTTTCTGGATTCCCTTGTTTCCAAAAGCCCCCCTCTAACTTGTTAAGTATTTATGAACATTTGCTCTCATCTTAGCTGTTTCTTCTTATGCTCTGGAGCTGTAGAGGAATATTGGGACAGGACTGATGTCTAATACTCAGCCCCGTATCTTTATGTTTGCTAACGCTGTCAGAAAGAGACGGATCCTGCTTATTTCTCTTCATATTCCCCAATCCTACTTATCTTGCAAGGTTCTGCCCAAGTTCACATGAAAGGCTTTCTCAACGACCTTATCCTCATAATTACTGGCTTTCTTGGATCCCAATGAAACTACCACACACAGAAGTCTTCCATTAACTCAAACTTACTGATCTAGACTTCCGGTTTGCTTTGCTCAGAAACCTTTTGCATACTGGGGGCCTCATCCCTGAGATTGAGAGTCATCATATCAGAGGCCTAACCCAAATGCATAAATTGCATTAGATAAGCTCCTCCAGTGGTTTCTGTCCTCACTGGCAAAGGTCTCACTAACCTTTATTTCTTATAAGTGACGTTCCCTGAGTAGGACTGTCAGATCAAATATAAGATACTCACTTAAATGTGAATGTCAGACTTTTTTAAAAAAAATAAATATTTGTTTGGCATCAACGATGCCAAATAGTGCATGGTAAATACTGATGCTATAAATTATTCATTATTTTAATGCCATCCAAATTTAACTAACAAGCCTATATTTTTATTTGCTAAATCTGGCAACTGTATCCCTGAAGAAGCCCCACAACTCTTTTTGATGATTGCATGATACCTGGTCTCAATCAGTCTTGATTTGGTGACCTTACCTGATGCAGTATCTTACATGTCAGTAATGCAGCACTGTTTTCAAAGCACATTTATTACCTATTTGTTCCTCCAAGTTGCCCAAGTATATGGTTACTGTTTTTACTGCTTATTAACTTGGTTGTTTAATACCTCATGGTTTCAATTTTCTGGGATATAACATAGAGTTGATTATATGCACTTTGATGAATGGTTACAAAGATTAAATGGGATGTTCTACATAAAGCAAATTCCGTGGCAGATCAAAGAAAACAAATGATGACATGAACGTGTATAACCTCAGTATTCCTCTGCCATCACCCTCATTAACTTTCTTGAGATCACAGAGCCAGCGCATGGGAAAGCTGGTGGCTTAAACTTGAATCAGCTGGTTACAGGTAAAGACATTTTGTAATACGCTCCACAGTGAGTCAGGAAGTCCAGTGTGAAGGTTAAGAAAATTCACACACTCATTACCTTCTTTCCCCTCCTTTAGATATTCCTCTACTTCATGATGAGACCATTTTCCACATAATTCTTCAATTATAAGAAATATTTGATGTCCTTAATTTGCAACAATTATTCTGAGTTTCTTTTCAGTGACTTGAGAATTTTTTTAAAAAAAGTTTTTAGGAGTCTTGGGTTAAACTAATTAACAGTCTCCACACAGGAACAAACAGGCGATTCAGAGATAAAGGAAGTAGATTGTAAGTCAGTGTCCATTCTTCTCCACGGATATACAGAATGTTAATTAGTCAAACGCTGATGCCAACAAACGCCAAAGAACTGTCTCTGATAAGCCTCTGTGAAATGTGAAAAATAAAATAGGTCCTGGGGAGCTGAATGAATTCACGTTCAGGGATCATATTTCAAGGTACTTGATTAGTATTCATGAACAGGGAATGAACAGAATTCAGAGATTTCTGCCAAGCCAGCAGTTCATCTAGGAAGACTGAGATTAAGAAGAGGAGCTGTTAAAATATCTAATTTTGATGCCCTTACTATTGCTATTATTCCTGTGGTGATATCTTAGATGCCAGTATATCATGCTGACACCTAGGAGTGTCATTTTCCACAGTCACTGTGTTGAAATGTGTTTTGAGAAATTGGTCACTTCATAACAAAATCTAAGAAAACTTACTTTTTTACTTCACAAAAACCATTTTTCACAGTTCCAGCAACTTGGCTCTAAAGATCCATGCCATTCTCTGCTTTTCTTTCCCTTTTAATATGGAGAAGTTAAAATAATGCAAATACAGTGGATAGTTTTAGTATGGTTTCTGTTTAGTTCTTTGTATGTCTGCATATTCTTTCAAAAAGCAGTTTGCATAGTAAATACGCATTCTGTATATTGCTTCTAAAATTCTATGACTATAAAGTATACATATAGAATGTCAAAGGACAGATTCTTATATGTTGAAAGTTTTTAGAGTGTTGTAATTAGAAAATAATGTCACTCTAAAATTTATTTTCCAGTAGAAAGTTCAAGTATATTAGGTAACAAGGCATTAATACACATGTCCAAGTGCACCCCATATTTATGTATGTACTATGTAATATATCTATACCTTAAATAGTTGCCAGTATAGATTGCATATACATAACAACCAATATGATTAAATAGTAGATATGATACAGTGTTATTTTTACACATGGATATTATAGAATAAATAACCCAAACCTAGAAATTCATAAATGAATATTTTACCAAAATATATAAGATGTCCAGTATGCCTTTTCTGGATTATAATTGACACCCTGCAGGAGTTTCTGTTGTGGCTCAGCAGGTCACACACCCAACTAGCATCCATGAGGATGTGGATTCAATTCCCGGCCTCGCTCAGTGGGTTAAGAATCTGGCATTGCTGTGGCTGTGGTATAGGCCCTCAGCTGTAGCTCTGATTCAACCCCTAGCCTCGGAACTTCCATATGCCACAGGTGCAGTCCTAAAAAGCAAACAAACAAACCAAAAACACTCTACAAACCATCACAAATATTGAGGAAAAAAAGTTCTAAAGTGTTATAAAAACTGCATGGCAAGTAAGATATGGCTTGTAAATTGGATCATGTATATGATTCAAGTTCTTAGCACAGTATATTCAAAGGGTCTTACATGAAAGATGCATTTCCTAACTTTCACATTCTTAAAATTTAAGAGAAACTTCCTGCTTACTCTCTAATTACTTTGGGAAACACTAAATAGAATTCGCCTATCAGATCCCTCTTTCGGCAAGAGACTTGCTTAGCAGCCTGATGGCCAATAATTACTTGCAGTTTGTCGGTTTCTCAAAATGATGACAGACATCACTCACTCCTGACACCAGGGCCCAGCCATGAGCGCTTCCCAGAGTGGCGGTATTCTCTGGTGGGAGATATGATTGATGGTCAATGTCACATTAGCCTTGGCAGAGCAGGGAGATGTTTCCCATAATGATAACAGAGAGCTGGTGTCAGGATTATCTCCCCAGGTACCAGGAAGGTCCGTAGTACCTGGGAAACGTAGGTCTTCGTCTTCATTTCCTAGACCACTTGTCCAGGCTAATTGCCTCCCATCTGAGCAGAAGTCCCCTAAACAGTCTCCGTTTCCTGTTTCTTCAGACTTCAAAGGGGCATCCTCATGGTAAACAGGACAATCTTTCTAAAATAAAATACGGCGACAAGATATTATTGAGTGACTGTTTGGAGCGAAGCACAGTGGTCCGTGCCTTAAAGGGATCACTTCTTTCATCATTGCAGTAACTAACAAAGCCGGTTATGAGCTGGGCCTTCAAGTGTGCACGTAACTTGCTTGAGGTGACTCTAAGAAACGGCAGGGCGGATATTTGAATTTAGGTTTGTCTTAGGTGAGAGGCTCTTCTCTTTCTGGTCGTGTCATTTCCTCTGATGAGCAATCTAGTGGTTTCTCATTGATGCCTGAGGATAGAGTGCAAATCAGTTGCAGACCCTCAGAGCTGTACATGACCTACCCCCATCCTACACCGTTCCAAACTTTTCTCCCACCCATGGAAATAGGTATGAACCCCATGCATGCTTTCCTCACCCCCTTGCTTTTGTATGTGTGTTCTCTCTGCTTGGAATAGCCTTCCCAAATTCAAATACTATATTATTTCAACATTCAATTCCAAGTGCGCTTTTTCTTTGATTCCTTCCTCAATCGCTTTCTCCAAATCATTGTAGAACTTACTTTGCACCTGACTTACAGCATTGTATTGCTATTATTCATTTATGTGTTTTATCCTTCCCACTAAACCATCAGCTACTTGAAGGGAGAATCTATTTCAGATTCATCTCTTCATTTAACAGTGCCTATCTTGGATGGGATGAGAGACCCAGTTGGCTTGAATGAAAAAAGGAATGAGCGTATGGATGCTATGTCTTTACCTAAACAATCTGATCATTTGATGATACATTTTTTTCTTCGGGAGACATTGCATACAAATTCACCAAGATATTCAATTGTCAGGGGATTTTTAAAGTTCCCTTTTAAAGGGTACCTGAAGTTTTATGAAACTTTTTAAAAGCTGTCTGAAATTTTCACATTATTCATGCATTCATTTGTTCAACCAGCAATTTTTGAATGCTGACTCTGTTCGGGAATTATGATTAGCAGTGCAGATACAGAGATAAAAAGGCAATGTCTCTAGCATCAAGAGACTTATAGTCTAGTGAGAAATCCATGGCAATGGATAATTAGTGCACATATAAAATGCAGAGTCAGCTCATGGGAAGGAGAACTCTGATTTGCTTGGCCAAGTCACAGAAGATTTCACTGAAGTAACATTTGAATCAAGTCTTGAAGGAAGAGTATTGATGAATTGAAGTTCTTTTTAAAATTTATAGTTCAGGTACAGTTTAGGGTAGGGAAATGAAGAGGTGGCAAGGTAAGAGTATTAGCTATCAGTGACCTTGAAGAACAGTTGATTTATTAGAATCAGATCATATTAAGCCAATATAGGTATAAGAAATGGAGGGTAAGTTTCATAGGACACCAAAAGGCAGTCTGAGACACTGTATTTCCTTCTAGAAACTCAGAACAAGGGTTTAAAGGTAATAACACCAGTGTTGATGGATTTGAGCTATACCCTGAGTAGGCATTAAAGCCAGCTCCATCCAAAGTGACCTGAGTAGCACTAGCCACAGAGCTCTGTCCTGTGCACCATCAGTCAATTCTGGGAGCTAGTAAGTGTTCACAGTGGAAGCCAGCTGAAATGGAGAGTCTGTTTTGCATTTTGCTGCCTTAGCTCCACAACTTGATTAGCTAGAGGCAGAGACCAAAGGAATTAGAATTCATCTGTTAATAGTTAAATTGACCATTAAAATTAATGATTAAGGGAATAATTAAGATTAATGGTTAGATTAATGTTGAAACAACCAATGCATTTCCTCCAGAGCATTAAGAATGTTGTCGAGGAGTTCCCGTCGTGGCTCAGTGGTTAACGAATCCGACTAGGAACCATGAGGTTGCGGGTTCGATCTCTGGCCTTCCTCAGTGGGTTAAGGATCTGGTGTTGCCATGAGCTGTGGTGTAGGTTGCAGACGCGGCTCGGATCCCGTGTTGCTGTGGCTGTGGCGTAGGCCAGCAGCTACAGCTCTGATTCGACCCCTAGCCTGGGAACCTCTGCATGCCATGGGAGCGGCCCAAGAAATGGCAAAAAGACAAAAAAAAAAAAAAAAAAAAAGAATGTTGTTGAATACACGACTGAGAATTCTGGAAGTTCTAGGACTTCAACCTTAGATTTGAAAGAAATTTATGGATCATCTTAGAAATACAGGTGTTTATCCTGCCTCCCTCTCCTCAGACCTACTGAGTCAGCATCTCTGTGGAAGGACCTGGGCTTGCATTTGTTAATGGAGTCCCACAGGAGATTTCAGTGCGCCTTCCTGGTTAAGAACCACAGTTAGAGTTTATTCTCTCCATTGCACAGGGGAGGAAACTGAGGTCCAGAGGGATGCAGTGCATTTTTCAAGGCCATACAGCTGGTCATTGGCAGAGCTGGAGTTGGAATTGTTATTTTCCTTTTCAGTGCTCTTGGCAGTACTTGTCAGCTGCCTCAGAAGGTCTTGATCTCTAAAGACATGGAGGAAGAAGTGGCAACTCAAAGCTAATTACAAAATAGAAGCCCTGATCAGAAATGTAAAGTGACAGTGTCAACAAAGCAGGAAAGCAAAGAGACTACTCCCAAAAGATCACAGAACCCCTAACTAGAACAAAAGTAGATATGAAGATAGATTCCTTCACTGAACAAATATTATTGAGCATTTATTATATGTTAATTCCTAAGAACAGGAGAAAGAAGAAGAAAAATGGTGAAGCCTAGTTTTTCCTCTCTGTGGTTTTAGAATTTTTAAACAGTATTTTTGACTGGAAGGGTGAGGATTCATAGATCAGTAATGTTGAAATTGCTCTGAAGTCTTTCTTTTGCATGAGATGCAGCTGGTTAACCTGCCCTATCTTTCCAGAAGCCAACACTAAGTCTATTAAGAAGCAGTATTTTCTGTTTTCTAGATTTCTATGAACTGAGCTGGACCTCAGAGAGCCTTAAAGCCTAGACTAAATGCAGAAGAAATGTTCTTCTTGGTCCTTTTTCTTCTCTGTCCTTACTCTTAAATCTTGATCCATGATCTCTTACCACTCTCATTGAGAGATTTGGGGGAAAAAAAAAAAAAGATGTAAATTCACGGAAACCAAGCAAAGAGGAGAGAATTTGTCTCCCTAAAACTTAGAAGAATATCCTAAAGCATCCTTCCACTTCTTTCCCCACCCTTGTCCCTGCTCAGCAAAGGAAACTTTTTTTTTTTTTCTGCTTTTCAGGTCATATGGAGATTCCCAGGCTACAGGTCAAATTGGAGCCACAGCTGCCAGCCTACACCACAGCCACAGGTACGCCAGATCTGAGCCACATCTGCAGCCTACACCACACCTCACGGCAACGCCAGATCCTTAACCCACTGAGCGAGGCCAGGGATCAAACCCAAAACCTTATGGTACCTAATCAGATGCGTTTCTACTGTGCCACGACAGGAACTCCTCCGGCAAGGGAAACATTTTTCTGCAGCCTGAGAATAGCCCTGGACCTTACTGCATCAACCATATGGAAGCAACCAGGAAAGGGTTTAACCTCTGCTCAGAATAAAAAGAACTCTGGCTCCTGTGAGCATAGCCTTTAAGAACTTTTCTCCTTATACAGGTTATAAAATTTGACCAAGACTGTATGTCTAGTAAATGGCAGGACCAGAATTTAACTCCAAATTTAGGAATGTCTGTCTCCGTAGCCAACGTGCCTTCTATTTCACTATCCTCATTGTTGGTGTGAAAGAAATATAATTTTTCCTATTTCATGGGTTGCTTGTCTATGCCTTGCTTTCCCTCATTTTCCTCTTGCTACATGCCTTTGGTGTTTAAGAAAGAACTAATGAGCTTTAGACGTCAATTCACAGAATTTAGATTCATTGGTATACTTCGTGGATCCTAATTTTTCTTCCAATAGGACTTGGATGGATGGGTGATTATCTACAACAGATTTATTTACTCCAAAGAACTACATTGCCCGCTGTTATTACAGCAAAATGTTGATGTTCTTGAATATAAAATGTGTAGTGTCTCCCGTGTAAAAGGGAACCCAGCAGTCTGTGATGTGAAGTAGCTTATTGCTGCATTGAGCCGTAAATAGGAATCTCCAATCCAGAGATACAAGGGAACAAGTCCTTTGGCCAGTTACCAAGTACCTTCATGGCAACATCCTTTCTCATCCTTCGTTTGCAATTATTTATGCATTTTAGTTGAAAAGCTTTTGGAATTTAAAGTCTTTCCAGTTTATGAGAATCCCCACATCTGTGGATGTGTCACTCTCCATGTCCCAAGTCGACTGATATGCCTCTGAACTATCATTCTCTCAGGACTATATAAGCAATGAGACTTTGGATTTTTCAGCAATTTTTCAGCAGGGCATACCTGAGACATGCGTCATATACCAATAGAAACAGTTTTAAATAATGAATTTTATCTAACAGGCATTCTATTTGAATGGCGTGCCTTGTAAAAGCCAGACCATGGTTAAAAGCCCTCTGCCTATATCCACATCCTTTCCGAACACTCATGTAACAATTTTCTTTTAATAAAAGAATTTTCATTTCAGATGTGTCACATTTGATCTTCATGGCCACGGGGCATGTAGAATAGCAGGCATCATTTTGTCAAGTTTATGGATGAGAAATATGTTGCTTGGGACACCTGAGAGTCTTGCCTAAAATCTTGCATTTAGGGACTGATAGGGGTGGGAGTTAAATCCAGGGCTTTAAACTCTCAGAGCCAACTCTTTCCATTATATCATGATGTCCCTTGGTCAAGCCATCAGGAGTTCCTCTTCTCACCAGCTATAATAGAAAAAAAATCATTTTCATTTATGAAATATTTACTGAGTGCCTGCTGTACTCTGGACAGTGTAATTGGCACTGAGGATTTGAGGGGAATAAAATATGATTCTTATCCTCAAGGAACACATAAATTGCTATGGGAGATAAATAAATAATGTAATAGTGTATTACAAGTATTCTAACAAAGGTTTAAAAAAGAGTACTGTATAACCATGAAATATTATATAACTCTGCCTGGGATGATCAGAAAGGATTTGATGTGACATAATCTCCTTTTGTCCAGCGCATGACGTGACCCGCAGAAATGGTAGTGTTTTAGCTTAGGTGTCATGGATGAGAACTATACTAGTTTGGGGGTTGGGAGATTTCATTTTAAAGAAGTAATTTACAGTGGCTGCAAACTTTTTCCCCTTTTGGGCCTCAATTTCTTCATCTGTGAAATGAAAGAATTAAGCTAAATAATAGGAGTATTCCTTTCCTGCCCCAAGGTTTTATTTTTATTTATTTATTTATTTAATTTATTTATTTAACTTTTCTCACAGATGTGCATAAACTCCCTGTAGGGCTGTTTTCAGAAATTGCTTCTTAGATTTTTTTTTTTTCAAGTAGAAACTCATTCATGATGTCTGTGTCTCTTTTCACTGGGAGGCTGGTTCTAATTTCCATTGTCTATCGGCCCACAGAGTCTGTTGTTTGCCAGGAAGTCTGGGACCAAAGCCCAGACTGTTTCAGTTGGGATTACTGATATGTGCTTCACTGCATTATCCAGTATTTTGTTTGAGCTGAGCACTTTCTAAACTATTCATGTCAGTCTCATTTATTTAGGTAAAGGATAAGAAAATGTGGATTGAGAGATTTGTTGACTTCTTTTATCCTAGAACTGCTATGACCATAGGTAAACAAGTAAGCCAGCATGACTCTTGAGAAACCCAAGGCAGACGGCCATATATGTCCATGAGCAAACTTAGACCGAAATTGTATCTGCTTTCCATTGAGGTGCTAAATGTCATATATTATGTTTGGATTTTTTTTTTTGTATACACCTCTAATTATTTGTGTTACTCATTTCATTTTCTATTTATCCATATTGTCCATAACCTCATTCCCTCAAAGTCAATGAGAACTAATACTTTGGAGCATAGCCTTCAAAACTTTCCATGTACATACATATGGAGATCATAGTTTATCAAATATATGATAATATATATAATTCTCTTGAAATATACATTCACATGGACATTTATGAAAAGGAGATAACACTCCCTATGCTGATCTGCAGTCTCTAATTATTACTGATGAATTTCCATGTAAAATGGTGAGTTTTAAATATTCACTTTTAATCTTCACAGGCAATTTAGAAAATCAATAATGAAGATCTAGGGTGAATCAGATGTTTACTATTATAAACAAAATGCAATGAAAATTCACATATGAAATGACACAGACAGTTTTCTTTAAGACCAACTGGTAACAGTATATTTCCTGAATTAAAGGCCACTTAATTTTTAGAACTCTTATGCACATACTACCTTGCCCTCAACAAAGGACATGAGAGTCTCTGTTTTCACATCTTTGGCAACACTGGATACTAAACAGCAAGTAATTTTATGAAAGAAAAAGCCTACTTTTTAAAAAAATGTATACCTTTCTCATTTAATATACATGTAGAGCTATCTTAGAGCAAGTGCCAAGGTTGCACCTTTGACTTCTCCTGAGTCTTCTCTAGCTTTCCATATAGAATAAGTTCCACACTGTACTTTTTTCATGCTGTTATAAGATTAATAAAAAGCATAGAAACACAACTTTGAAAAGCCAGGATTTTAAATCCCAGCTCTCTCGCAGACATCCCTATCTATGAAATAATTATGACTGCAACAATAATTTTTAGAACACCATATGCTTTTCAAAAACTTCTGTATTTATTTTCTCATTTATTTTCTATACCCATGTTATTAAAACTGTAGAAAAGATGAGATATTTAAAAATAAAATGGGAGTTTCTGTCGTGGCTCCGTGGTCAACAAACCTGACTAGTATCCATGAGGACGCAGGTTCGATCACTGGCCCTGCTCAGTGGGTTAAGGATCTGGCGTTGCCATGAGCTGTGGTGTAGGTCACAGACTCGCCTTGGATCCCATGTTGCTATGGCTGTGGCGTAGGCCAGCAGCTGTAGCTCTGATTTGACCCCTAGCCTGGGAACCTCTACATGCCATGGGTGAGGTCCTAAAAAGACAAAAAAAAGTGTTCACTTTTGTTGAACAGAGAATTATGAATTTAGTGATGTGAGATAAACCCTATTCTCTGCCCAATTACTACACACTGACCAACTTGCCAGTTAAGATTTTTTCTTTACTATGGACCTGCACCTTTTAAAGTATCCTTGACTTACTGCAAGTTCCTATTCATTCATTCTATAGATCTATTTTCTATGCAGTGTACTGAACTTAGGGTCAAGAATTCCTCATCTCAAATACAGAGCCTTATACATAACAAATGTTCAATAAATGTCTTTTTTTTTTTTTTTTTTGTCTTTTCTAGGGCCACTCCCATGGCATATGGAGGTTCCCAGGCTAGGGGTCTCATCAGAGCTGTAGCTGCCGGCTTAAGCCAGGGCCACAGCAACGCGGGATCTGCGCCGCCTCTGCAACCTACACCGCAGCTCACAGCAATGCCGGATTCTTAACCCACTGAACAAGGCCAGGGATCGAACCCGCAACCTCATGGTTCCTAGTTGGATTTGTCAACCACTGCACCATGACGGGAACTTCAATAAATGTCTTTGGAATGAGTGGCAGAAGGAAAATAGTTATTAAAATGATGTTATATTTAACAGTAAGATTGAGAGCAGAGTCAAATGCCATCTAACATTGATTTAGGTGGAAGGAAAGTGTTTAGTGTCAGGAAAAATTTCTGTTAGAAATTGATATTGGGCCCTCAAAAGCAAAAAAAAAAAAGACAAGAAAAAGCAAAAAAAGAAAAGAAAAGGAATGTATATATGTGTATGACTGGGTCGCTTTGCTGTATAGCAGAAATTGGCACAACATTGTAAATCAACTAAACTTTAATAAAAAATAAACATTCTTTCAAAAGAAATTGGTATTGACTTGGGACTTAAGGCCTGAATAGCAGTTTGTAATTTGCTCAGTGAGAGAGGAAAGAGCAAGCAAGAAAGGAGATTGGATTCCAGTGAGGGAGAAAAGCACAGGATTAAAACAGTGTTATAAAATGCATAGAAGGAAAAAACAGCATGGTAGTTTTTATCATATACCACAATATTTTAGGTTTATTATTTTCTTTGCTTATATCATATCTCCAGTTAAATTTAAAGCTAAGTGGGGCCATGTCAGGGGAGGGGGAAGCGAGAGAGAGCACGGGAGATCCTGTACGTGAATGTTAACCGTTCATGAAACTCTTCACTGAAGTATATGCTATAAGTTATGCTTTCAAAATCAAGGTAGGTATATAGGCATCCTGACACCCAGCTCAAACATCTTAGACCCCACTAGGCTCCTACATTGCGATAGGCGGGAGAATCCAGGAGGTTTAGAACCTGCTTTAGAGAGCACAAGGGTGGTTCAGAGTTCTCTTGTGGCACAACGGGTTAAGGATACTGCGTCGTCACTGCTGTGGTGGGGGTTTGATCCCTGACCCATGCCATGGCTATGGCCACAAACAAACAAGAAAAAAAAAAAAAAAAAAAACATGAAAAGAAGAGACTCTTAGCAGTGTTGTGAAATTAGATTTAGATTTGGTGGCTCCCAGTGGTTCTGGTATGGTCTTAAGTAAATCTTTAGAAGAATTTAATGATAGGATCCTTAGATCATTTAACACATGCTTATTATATTTGGCATTTCTCACGAATTAGGTCTTTGATTTACATTTGTTTAAAAAAAAACTGACTTGATGAAAACCTCCATCTTCTCTTATTGAACACCTACATTTGTAGAGATAGGTGTCCATGCCACTGGAATGAATGTGGCTTTCACTGGTTCAATAGCAAACATTTCTTGGTTGCTTACTGTGTACCAAAAAATAATCCAGATTCTGAGACTGTAATGAAATTATGCTCCTTTCCTAATTACATCTTAGTCACCTAAGTCATCAGGAAAAGAGATGCAAGCATTTGTTTATTCCACATCTTCCCTAGAAAACCACATGGCCCTTAGAGAAGGTAACTTGTGACAAAGGATAAACACATTTGACCCTAACTCAAATCTCAAGGATATTGTTTTCAATCTACCAATATTGTTTTCAATCTATTAAGTTCACATTTTTTTAGGCTATGAATCATGCATATATAAGGTGGGATCAATAAAAGGCATATTCTTGATCTCTCTTTTGTGACCTCTCCCGCAAGATGGCAATCAGTCATGAAAAAAATTCTGGCACTGGAGTTCCCACCGTGGCTCCGTGGTTAACGAACCCACCTAGCATCCTTGAGGACACGAGTTCGATCCCTGGCCTCGCTCAGTGGGTTAAGAATTGGGAGTTGCCGTGAGCTGTGTGTGTAGGACGCAGATGCGGATCCCCCGTTGCTGTGGCTGTGGTGTAGGCCGGCAGCTACAACTCCAATTCAATCCCTAGCCTGGGAACCTCCATATGCCATGGGTGTGGCCCTAAAAAAGACAAAAGACAGAAAAAAAAATCTGGCACTTAAAAAATAGATTCCTTACTGTTTGTGACTTGACTTTTTTCTCATCATGAATTTCTGCAGAAGTGACAATATTGAATTGAAGCCATATGGGATGGGATCCATTTCTCTGTCATAAGCATGAAACGGCTTAAATTCACAAAATAATGTGGTGAGTGGCATGTCTTTTAAATTGTGTCTTCCATAAAATTTGGAAGAAAATGTAATTTTTTTATAAAAGCCAAATTTGTTTATTCAACATATATTTATGTTGAATTTATATATTTATTAAACATATATAAAACATATTAAACATATATAAAAATATATTTATTAAACATCTTTTGTTCTAACAATATACTAAGACTCAGAAGTGTGGTCTTTAAAAAGATAGTAACAGCCCTAAAGAAACCTTAGAGATTGGTGAGTATTTTAAATGGATGATTCCTAAGAATTAAAAGATATAGCAGGAAACCCAAATGCTGGAAACAGTAGAGATACTGACCTTGTTTTGTTTTCATTAACTAACCACATGACTGATTCCTTGAACCACATTTTGCTCATGAATCTTGTCTTTCCTACCACTTCTTTTTAATTATGCTGGAAATGCAGACAGTCCTGAAGATCAGTAATAGTGTTTATGCTAGCAGTAATAGTACACTAGGCAATTTAATTATATCCTTGAGATGATTTTCTGGACCAATTAGTTGAACCCATTTTCTCTGAGTAATTCATTGTAGTCCATTTCAAATTACTAATACATTTCATTAAATAAGTAACAATCCAGAAGATTGGCTAATTGTTTTGTTTTGTTTTGTTTTACCAAGAAAGCTTCTGAAATGTCTCTCTAGGGCCCTTCTATGAAGTAGGGACATGTGTAACTAACTATGAAGTATTTTGTTTTCTCAGGCTAAGAGATCCACCATGGTAAATACTTTGGCAATGAAGCAAAATGGCTAAAAACATGGACTCAGTTCTGAGCCTCGGTTCATACACTTCCTAGAGAAATTATTTTGGGCAATTACATAATCTCTAAGCTTTTGTTTACTCATTTGTAAAATGAGGAGTAATAATAGTATCTAACTGATCAGGTTACTGTAAAGATAAGAGTAATATCCAGGCTAAGAACCTATTACAGAGCTTTGCACAAAATAAGTGTACCATACTATAGATACTATTATTATTATTTTTACCAGTAATTGCCAGTAATTATTTCTAATGACTTTACATATGTCTTCAAGTAGTAATGTCATGAAAAATTATTCATTATTTGCATTTCTTATTATATAATCCATCTTAATAGACTGTCTACATTTCTGGTCAACTTACTTTCCTTTTTTTTTCCAGGCATATTGTCCAAGCCTTCCCTCTGTGGTGTCCCTGTAGGAATCACACCATTGCTGTTTGAACTTGCGTAGCCACTGTTATGTAGTATGGAGGACACTGGGCTGTGAATTAACTTGGATCAGATAGAGTCATCAGCTGTATAACCTTGGCCAAGTCACTTCCTCCTCTCTAGGATGCTGCTTTCTCTTGGGAAATAAGGGCTCCTTCAGTTCTAACTTGCCATCATCTGTCTTATGAAATTCTACAGATGGGGGTCCCCAGCCCTTTCAATTCATTCTCATCTTCCTCTAATGGGAGTCCTACCATCTTTCCACACGTTCCAGCCCTGAGTATTAAAATACTCTTGCTTATTCTAATCTGAAATTTTCATAAAATCTACTCATTGCAGTTTGGGGTTTGGTCATTGGAGCCACAGAGCCAAAATTATTTCTCATAGAATGTGCCTTGGAGGATGGTCATCACGCCCCATCCGAGTCCTCTGGGCTTTGTCTTAGCTGTTGTCCTAACTGTTTCTCATACCACCTGGGCTCCAGACTCATGGAGAATATGGACCTTCATGTAAGCCATCAAGGAGGCAGATCCATGATGATGTGAATGCACTTTTATTGATGCAAGTTGATAAGGCACAACAACCATACAGTGACAGGGTGTGACTTCTCACCTCAATACCCTCCCTTAATGGCACCATTATCTTCTTCATTGTTCAGCCTTGACTCTTGGAATATGCAAATATTTTGTTTTCAAGCTGGGTTGAGTTTACCTGCGTCATGCTTCTCACATCCATCCTCAGAGCCTCACTTTACTTCAGGTGCTTATCACTGCAACTGTAATGAGGTTTTCACTGGTCACTTTGCTCATAGTATCTTGTGGCTTAACTTCTAAGGCTTTAGCAGAATATTCCTCTCAAAATATCATTCATCCAAAAGTCTGTGCTCTGACCCCAACTGATTTTCCAGACTCACTGCACCATACCAGATCTACCCAAGAATTTTAAGCCATGGTAAATAATTTTGACTTAATAAAAGCAATAAGTACCACAGAAGAGCTTTACAGAAAGGAATAAAGTAAAACTATTAGAAAGAAAGGTTGTTTTAATTTCAGTGCAAAGAATTGATGGAATATGGGTAGAACTGGGTGGTATGAGAGGCAGATAAACCATCTGAGAGGTGTTGCATTAATTCAAATAGAGATGCTTGTGCCCTAAAGGAGGGTAGTATAGATAGGAATATATAAAAATGGGCATGCACCAGACAGGGTGAGACTTCCAAGACCAGTGTTAATTATTCCTCCTTCTCTGTCCTTTCCCAACCTGTTCCTGGTTTCTTCAGTTCCTTCCTTCAAGCCTCACTCCCTGAATGTGTCTCTGTTCCAATGTGAGCAGATGTGGTTGGCCCTCCTTGTAGGTTTGTCCTGGCTCTAGTTCTGAGAAATTGGACAATAACTATAAAATAAAATAGAGGGAGATTCCAGGCCTTACTTAGAAATAACATTCTGATTTTTATTTCTGTATCATGATTGGCACTTTATAATTTTTGAGAATTTTTAAATGCGTGCACGTATCCTTAAGTCTGTGAGAAGTTTTAATTCTATGAGAATAGGAAGTGGTACAGTTTCCTAGAAGACCACTGAAGAACTTTTTTTTCAAGAAAATACTATTATATGACAGTACTTTATGATCAAAACCGGGTCTTATACATTTCTCACCTTTTCTAAAGAATCAAAGTGTATCAGGTGGAACAGGCTAAACACTGGGTAGCAACTAAATAGCGATCGAGTTGTTGACAGAAATTCCTGACTTTAAAATTTCCTTCTTTCAACAGAGATGTAAGTTGGAGCTTTTTGAATCTGATATCTGAAAATCCCCCTTATTTTCAATGTCACTGTCATGTGCTCAATACCCAGAAATCAGAGAAGTCCTGTTGTAAACACATTTTGCTTTTTTGAATGCAGTGTGTTAATGGAAACTCACAAAAAGAGTAGTTTCCCTGGCTACCATATCTTAGTTGTTTAGTTATTTTCTTTTTTGAGATTGGCACCAACTGTGCCAATTCCGGTCCCTAAGTAGCCCATGTTAGAATAATGGAACAAATATTCAAGTTACCATGACTGATTTTGCCCAGGTAAGAGTCATACATGCAGACTCAACTAAGCATGAGATGAACTATTTCTGGAGCAAAACAATCTGAGAGATTTGTCAGGCCTCCTGTAAATAAAGTGCTATTGGTTCAATGGTAGGACTCAACCCTCTAATGCCACCATGAAAATAAGAAAACAAATCAAATTATTGGTAATAAATTGGGTGCTGAGATGAAGCAGCCTGAATATCATCTTGTTCCTGGGGTTCTCCATCCTATCCCACTTGCTCTCCCAGCGTTTTTTGATTTCATAGATACCATATTGCCTAGTTTTCACGTGGTCGGCTGGTGTACCCATCAAAGCCTTTGAATCCATTTTACTCTTCTTGCAGCTAAGCTAAAATAGGATGCTACAAATAACTGAATAGGAAATACATGACATAAAACCCCAGAGAAAAACAAATGAGTTTACAGAGCACAGGGTAGACACTAATTAAATAAAGGAATACAAACTTCTGTCCACAGATGAAACATGAATTAGCATCAGTGTCATTTCTGACTATGCTACACAATTGTAAACTTTTAAAAGTTTGAGATAAGGCCTTAAAATAGCTTAAATCTCCTTTATTTAGTGGTACTGTGTGTCCCCATATACTACATATATTGATATTTTGTAACTCTGGGATTATAGTGAAAAAAAAGCAAGTTATCTATAGTATGTCCATTTATTGAACCCTTACTATGTGACAAGAGATTTGCATCTGTTGCTCATCTTAATCAAGGGAGGCTGGAGGTAGAGGGTGGTCTCAGCTCAACATTAATGGAAACAGCTTAGCATTTGTTGAATGTCGAAGACTTTAGGTTTTAAATTAAGAATTCGGAGAAAATAAGACAAAGTTGCTCTTATTAAGCATCTTAGGTTTCCCCCACCTATGTTTTCAACCCACAATTCTATCCTAGGATCTTCACCCACATGTGCAGTTTTCAGTTAATTTCTCATAAGCACCCCAAACTCAGTTAGAAAGAAGCATTATCTTACCATGTAAAGCTCTACCTGCCTTCTTCTTCAGAAGTTTCACTCTTTTTTTTTTCCCCCCTGCTTTTTAGGGCCTCACCGGTGGCATATGGAGGTTTCCAGGCCAGGGGTCCAATCGGAGCTATAGCCGTCCGTCCACACCAGAGCCACAGCAACACCAGTTCCGAACCTTGTCTGCGACCTACACCACAGCTCACGGCAACGCCAGATCCTTAACCCACTGAGCGAGGCCAGGGATCAAACCCACAACCTCATGGTTCCTAGTCGGATTCATTTCCACTGAGCCACGATGGGAACTCCGTAAAGTTTCACTCTTGAAAAATGAAAGACATTGCGGAAACTTAAAAAAAAAAAAAGAAAAGAAAAGAAAGAAAGAAACCTTAGCTGGAAAGTCTAATTCATTCTCGTATGTTCATCCTCGGCGTTTACCCCACTACTGCTTTCAGACCTTCCCCACCTCTGGCCATTGGCTACTGTTCCTTGTTTGGTCTTCCCACATTCATTCTACCATCCTTGCAATTCATTTTCTTTATTGCTGCCAGGATGGTCTTTCCAAAATTTAATTCTAATGTTCCAGTTTCCGGAGGCGCCCCCATTGCCAGCAAGGTAAAGTTCACATTATCTATCACAGCATTGAAAGCTCTTCACAGTCTCGCCCTTGCCAACCTTGCTAAACCCTTTTTTTTTTTTTTTTTTTTTTGCTGTGTTCGTTCTTGCTGTTAAATGCTCCAGCTTCACCTTTTCAAAGTATATCACATCGTTTCCTATATCTAGATCATTACCTCTGTTGCTTAAAATGCCCTACCCCCATCTTATTTTATTTTATTTTATTTTATTTTATTTTATTTTGTCTTTTGTCTTTTTAGATCCGCACCTGTGGCATATGGACGTTCCCAGGCTAGGGATCCAAATCGGAGCTATAGCTGCCAACCTACGCCACAGTCACAGCAAAGCGAGGTCCGAGCCGCATCTGCGACCTACACCACAGCTCACCACAATGCCAGATCCTTAACCCACTGAGTGAGGCCAAGGATAGAACCCATGTCCTCATGGATGCTAGCTGGGTTCATTAACCACTGAACCGAGACAGGAACTCTGCCATACACCCTATCTTTATTCTTCATTTTCACTTCAGGATTTTTTGCTCTCTTCCATCGTAGGCTTCCTGCCCTCTCATGCTATTCCAAAAGTGCATCTCCATGTGTTAGACCTTTAACTCCATATATTTGTTCTGAAAAATGACTTATTACATCTTTTCTCTCATTGATTTTTTTTTATATTTTAAAAGAGAAAGTTTCATGCTTTAAAGTTATAAATCTCTTAGGATGAGATTTTTCATGGAGTGAATATCTCTGGTCAAGGTGGCTGTTTCAGAATAGTAATATATAAAATTATTTCATGTGTAGGTTTTGTGTTTGTTTATTCAATAAAGATGAGTAAGCCAGAAGCTAGGTATGCAATAAATTTAGAATTTGATGGGAAAAGCAGTCACATAAATTGGTAAATACAGTACAGTGTGGTGGTGTATATATGTGTGCAAATAATATGAGTCATATATTATGGGTGAGTTAATGGGTAGATTGATGGGGAAATAAAATATAGAGCCAAAACAAGACAGAAGCACTGGAAGAACACCCAGAAGTTGCCTGGCACATAATAAATAGTCAATAAATGATTGTGAGATGAAATGGTTTTAGACATTCGTCAGTGATTTTAATAGAGTCAAGGAAGACTTATTTGGTATGTGGTAAGAACCAAACCTCGAAGAGTATGTAAGGTTTGAGCAAAAATACAAGGAAAGAGGTAGGTCTTAGGAATGGTATATGCAAAAATACAAGGGAATAAAAATGAGCAGTGTGTATTTGGGAAGGACCCCGGACTCTGACACCACCTACAGCAGAGAACCTACTATAGGGAGAAGTGGAATAAAGACCTCTGTAACTGGTGAACTGTTAACTTTAATAGCCATTCTATAGCTTGTGGAATGCCACTGGTATACGGTTTAAAGGGTTAGAAATGTCCCTTGAGTTTTTAATACGGTACCAGAAGGAGGTAGTTAAAGATTTCTATCACTCCAAAAGACAGGACCCATGATGAGACTTTAGAAATGATTACAAATTCTCTTGTGTATTAAGAAAAAGATATTTTAAAACAGCTAAACATAGTAGACTTGAACAATAACAGTGTTTCAATTTATGACACTAAATTAAAAGTGTTAAATATGGCAAATAGCTTAACTGACAGATAAGCTTTACTTCAATAACTCATTCTTAAATTTTCACTTGGAGAAGAATTTTTTTTTTCTTTTGTGCTACTTAAATGGAACTTTTCCTCTAAACCCAAACAGCTTATCTCACTACCCACAGGTTCCTCCTTATTAAGGATAGTATCCTTCTTTACTTCCTGCATTGTCATTCATCTGTCAATCATCCATTAGAATATAATAGCTATAAGGAATTTTGGTGATTATTTATGCTATATTCCTCCTTATCCAGTTGTTGTAACTGAAAACCTGAGAGGAGAACTAACTTTACTAATTTCACATCTGATCCTGGTTCAGAGTGTGATTCTGTTTCTTGGTCCAGTGATCTTTCCTCTAATGATGTTATTAATCCAAGATGATCCTGGTTTTTCTTCCCAGTTCAATCTTTATCAATATACTCCTCCAAGAGGCCAATAAGAAGATGGATGCCCACACACACACACACAAAAAAAGCCCTGATAATTTATGGTAAAGGTGCCATAGAATCTCCATCAAAATATCAGTTTATCTATACCTCAAACTAAAAACCTCCTGCACAGCAAAGGAAACTATGAACAAAATGAAAAGACAACCTACTGAATGGGAAAATATGGATATATTTACAAACCATATATCCAATAAGGGGTTAATATCCAAAACATATATTAAAAAACTCATACAGCTCAACAATAGCAGTAAAACAATCCAATCAAAAAAATTGACAAAGTGTCTGAACAGACATTTTTCTGGGGAAGACAAACAGGTGGCCAACAGGCACATGAAAAAATGTTCAACGTCACTATTAGGAAGATGCAAATCAAAACGACAATGAAATATCCCCTTATACCCATTAGAATGGATATTATCAAAAAGTGAGGCATAAGTGTTGAAGAGGATGTGGAAAAAAAGAACCTTCTACACTGTTGGTGGGAATGTAAACTGGCACAGCCACGATGGAAGACATATGGAGACTCCTCAAAAAATTACGAATAGAATTACCAGATGAGGGAGTTCCCATCGTGGCAGAATAGAAACGAATCCAACTAGGAACCATGAGGTTGTGGGTTCAATCCCTGGCCTCACTCAGTGAGTTAAGGATCTGGTTTTGCCATGAGCTGTGGTGTGGGTCTCAGACGTGGCTTAGATCTGGTGTTGCTGTGGCTGTGGCGTAGGCCAGCAGCTGTAGCTCCAATTAGACCCCTAGCCTGGGAACCTCCATATGCCACAGGTGCGGCCCTAAAAAGACAAAAAAAAGAATTACCAGATGATCAAGCTACTCCGCTTCTGGGTATTTATCTGAAGACCACAAAACCACTAATGCAAAAAGATACATATGCCTCCACATTTATGGTGGCATTATTTACAATAACCAAGATAAGGAAACAACCTAAGTGCCCATCAAAAGATGAATAGATTGAATAGATAAGGATAGACAAACACACACACACACACACACACACACACACACACACACACACACGCACAATGGAATATACTCAGCCAGAAATAAAGAAGGAAATATTGCCATTTGTGACAGTATAACAAAATTGATATTTTGATGGAGGTTCTATGGCACCTTTACCATAAATTATCAGATTTTTTTTTTCTTTGTGGGCATCCATCTTCTTATCGGCCTCTTGGAGGAGTACATTGATAAAGATTAAACTGGGAAGACAAGCCAGGATCTTCTTGGATTAATAACGTCATTAGAGGAAAGATCACTGATATAAAGGTATCATGCTAAGTGAAATAAGTCATATGGAGAAAGGCAAATACCATATGATGTCACTCATGTGGATTATAAAACAAGACCAAAAAACCCCACAAATAAACAAAAAGACCCACATAGATACAGAGAACAGAGTAGGAATTACCAGAGGGTGGGGGATGTGGGAGAACGAGGTGGATAAAGTGGTCTGACAAATGGAAACTAAACTTTTAGTGGTGAGCAATGCTGTAGTGTACATGGAAGTCAAAATGCAGTGTATACATAAAACTTACATAATGATATAAACCAGTGTTACTTCAACTACATACATACACCCAAACATATATACACACACACACATATATATATATAAATTTGGAGGCTTTTGTTCTTAGGCTATTTTGCATTTTATATATTTTTAATTTTTTCAATTTAATTTTTTATGTTGGAGAATACTTGATTTACAATGTTGTGTTTCAGGTGTACAGTAAAGTAATTCAGTTATACATATACATATTTCCATTCTTTCTCAGATTATTTTCCCATAGAAGTTATTATAGAATATTGAGTAGAGTTCCCTGTGCTATACAGAAGGTCCTTGTTGATTATCTATTTTATATATAGTTGTGTGTATATATTAATCCCAAACTCCTAATTTATCCTCCCTCCACCCGCCTTTCCTCTTTGGGAACCTTAAGTTTGTTTTCTAAGTCTGTGAGTCTATTTCTATTGTGTAAATAAGTTCATTTGTATCACTTTTTAAGATTTCACATATAAGTGATATTGTGTATTATTTGTCTTTCTCTGTTTGACTTACTTTGCTTAGTATGATAATCTCTAGGTCCATCCATGTTGCTATAAATGCCATTAATTCATTCTTTTTTATAGTTGAGTAATATTCCATTGCATACATGTACCACATCTTCTTTATCCATTCTTCTGTCGATGAACATTTAAGGTTGCTCTAGTCTTGGCTCTTGTAAATACTGCTCCAGCGAACATTGAGGTATCTTTACAAGGGTTGTGGTTTTCTTCATGTGGATGCCCAGGAGTAGATTGCTGGTAGTTTTCAGTTTTTAATTTTTTAAGAAACTTCCATACTGTTCATAGTGGATGTACCAGTTTACATTCCCACCAACAGTGTAGGAGGGTTCCCTTTTCTCCACATCCTCTCCAGTATTTCTTGTTTGTAGACTTTTCGATGATGGCCATTCTGACTGGTGTGAGGTGATACCTCATTATAGTTTTATTTATTTATTTTTTTTTCTGTCTTTTGTCTTTTTTGTTGTTGTTGTTGTTGTTATTGTTGCTATTTCTTGGGCCGCTCCCGCAGCATATGGAGGTTCCCAGGCTAGGGGTTGAATCGGAGCTGTAGCCACCGGCCTACGCCAGAGCCACAGCAACGCGGGATCCGAGCCGCGTCTGCAACCTACACCACAGCTCACGGCAACGCCGGATCGTTAACCCACTGAGCAAGGGCAGGGATCGAACCCGCAACCTCATGGTTCCTAGTCAGATTCGTTAACCACTGCGCCACGATGGGAACTCCATCATTATAGTTTTAATTTACATTTCCCTAATAATTAACACATACATACATGTGTGTGTGTGTGTGTGTGTGTATAAACATCTGGAGGCCTTTATTTTTATTGTCTCTGAAAAATTATATCTAACTACTTATATCTCCATTTGTTTTATTTTGTAATATGTTTCCATATACAATTTGAGAGCTGCTTTTCCAGTTCCCCTAGCAACTGAATGATTTTTGAAAACACCATGGATGCTTTACACAGAACTGGAAATTAAGAAGAAAAATTTTTAACCTGCTCCTACCATAGTTGCTTTTTTTTTTTGAGCTCTCATGTAATTAAAAATATTTTTAGGTATTTACTCTCACTTTTACAGCGAAGTCCAGTCATGCCTCTTTCTGTTCACATTTAGAAGAGATGTCATGTAAAACACAGATCCTTTGTAAAACAATGTAAGACGATAATTTCAATATTTTTGGTAAATGGAATTATTAGGTAAGTGTGTCTTTTATTTATTCATAAAAATCCTCTCCGCCACCCCAACGTTTTCATGTACTTTACCAGCTCGCATTGTCTCTGGCTTCTCCCCACTGTATTCTTACTGTTTTCTGTTTCCTCTTAGGATCCTCCAGTCTAAAATCCTTCACATTTTTTTATGCAGATAATTTCGATTATATGTATGATCTGATTTGTTCCTTATAAAAACTTGACATCAAGTTTACTGTATCATATCCAAAGGGCCCATCAGGTTTATTTTATAAAACAAAGGAAAATCTTTTTAAAAAGCTATTCTTAGCTGAAGTGTAAAGAAGAGGTTAAGAAGATGCTTCTTCCAAACCTAACATTCGTCAGACCATAGCTACTAAGATAGCAGGATGTAAAGAGAATAGTAATTTCAGCAACATTTATGAAACACCTACTTTGCCAGAGAAATGAATAAACTGTCTCCCCTTGCGAAATTCGTAGCTTAATGGTGAAGATAGGCATAGATGGAACCTATGCATCTACCTACCTACTTGAAATCTCCGCTTGGCTATTACACAGGCCCTTCAAATTTAAAACACTGAAAAAGAAACTAGATTTCCATCCCTTTCCCCCAGAAAATGGCCAAAAAATGGAAAGTTACCTCTTTTTTTCAATTTTCCAATTCCATTCGCCAGCAACATCTGTTAATTTATCTTTTTTTTTAAGTTAGTGAATTAATTTTACAGATGTTATAGAGTGCACAGATTTTTGGGCATGAGAGTGTGATCATAATGGATGTTTAATTTTTATTTTTTATTTGTTTTATTGAAGTATAGTAAACTTACAAGGTTGTGAGAATTTCTGCTGTACAACAAAGTTTCCCAGTCATACCTATACACATATCCATTCTCTCTCAGATTCTTTTCCCACATAGATGATCACAGAATACTGGGTAGAGTTCTCTGTGCCACACAGCAGGTCCCTGTTGGCCAATCATTCCATATACCTCAGTGTGTGAAGTAGATCTTAAATGTACTAACTTCTCACCATTGCTTCTCTTATCTCTCTAACCCAAACCATTGGATTGTACCTGGACCGCTCTAAGAAGCCTTCCAAGGATGGAGTGGCAAGGATGGAGTTAGCCTAGCTCCATCCTTGCAACAGTCCCATTCACTCACCACACAGAATTCAGAAGACTTATTTCACAATTAATAAGAGATCATACCATGTCCCTAATCAAACCCACCTGACACCTTCTGAAAAGTCTTCAAATAAATCCCAATGCCTTATCATGTTTCCTAAAGCCCTGCCTGATGTAGCCTCCTCTACCAACAGCCTTACTCATCCCCCTGTTATCCACATTCTCTCCTTTTCTGTTGCCCTGGCATTTAAAAAAATTTTCTAACCCTTTCCTCCATGGACACACATATTTGCCTCATTCCTTGTTTTGAATGCTACCAATCCCTGCTCGCCAGCTCTGTAAATCAGAGTTCCATCTTAGACATCAGATCTCAGCTAAAATATCATCTCCTCCAAGACACCTTTCCTGACTGCCCTAATTAAAACATACACACACACACACACACACACACACTATATTTGAGTAAAGACCTCTATTTCCTTTATTAACTATTATGTGTATATTAATAACAATGTGCAATTAATATGTTTTTATTTACTCTCTTGTATACTATTAGTCTCTTTCATCTAAAGGTCCTCTCCCATGGGTATCAGAAACACCGAAAGGGCTGAATATGTATTTGAAATAAATAAACAAATGGTTTTAGTTTTAATTTATTCTACAAACATTTGTAGAGCATTTCCCACATGCCAGGAACTCTTCCTGGCCCATGGAACTCTTCTTCCAGCAAGGAACAAAATAAAAACAAAAGTTTCTGACTTTGGGGAACTTACATTCTAATTTACGGTGAATGGAATTATTGGATAAAAATACAACTTAAAAGTCCTTTCTGCAACCTTAACTAATGGTAAGGAGGGGAGACAGATAGTAAACACAAAAAGTAAAGTATATAATATTATTAAAATAAAGCAGGAAAGGGACATGTGGAGAGCGCGTGTGAAGGTGGCATCTTTAACAAGGTGGCTGGGAATCAGTTTACTGAGAAGGTGATATTTGAGAAGACTTAAAGGACAGGCAGAGGAGGAGCCTTGCTAGCCATCGGTGAAAGAACTGTCCAGGATCAGGGCATAAGAACAGAGGCCCAAAGGTAGAGATGCCCCATAGGGTTCAGGAGCAGCAAGAAGCCCAGAGTGGCTGACAAGGCATGAATGATCATAGGAGACGAAAGAGATGAGTACAAAAACTCAAGGGGAGGGGACTGAATAATGAAAGGATTAGGGCCCTTAGAAGATTTTGTGGTGGTACCTAATTATATCAAACCATGGCAGTGCAAAGCATTAAGCACTCTCTCAGCTTAAAGCCATCACCTCAGATTCAGTTTAGATGGTGCGGGGAGGCCAAAGTCAGCAAAGATCTCTTAGAGGAAGTGATGGCTGAGACGGCTTTGTTTACTCATCAAACTCCTACCCATCATTCAGAATACATCCCAAGTGTCATCTCCTCAGGCTGCCGCTGCATCTTATGCATACCTGCATTTCACTATGCCACTATGCCATGTCAAAAAAGATAAAATATAGATGCTCTTTTCTTATTAGTTCATTTAATGCTAAAATTGTCAATAAAAGTTTGAGACATCACTTCATCAGTTATAGCAAGCCTTTCCTAGACACTTACTATTTGCAAGAATTTTAGTAAAAGTGACTAATTGGATCAAGCAACGGAAGGCTTTGACAGTATAACATTGTGTATTTGAGGATTATACATCGTTTATCAGAATGTACTTTTAACAACAAGTTTACACACACAACATTCTTAGACATGATTATTCAGCTGCCTTAAGTGCTTAATTCTTTTTCTCAAACTGTTGATGTTTTGGAGTCACAAGGAATATGACAGTACAAATCTTCATTCCATCCAATCAATTCATTCTATATTTTTACTTTTTTGTTTTTAAAATTTTTATTGACGTACGGTTGATTTACAATGTTGTGTTAATTTCTGCTATACAACAAAGTGATTCAGTTACACACATACTCAGATCCATTCTTTTTTCAGACTCCTTTCCCTTATGGGCTATCGCAGAGTACTGCGTAGAGTTCGGTTCATTTTTTTTTTAAATTTTAGTCCGTTTCCACTTGCTCTATTCACCGCCACCCTGAGCTTTAGCATAAACAAACCTTTCCTCTTCAGAATGTAGGAAAGCATTTCGAGAGGAAGATCATGCTCTCTACATTTGGAAATTGAGTGAAATAACTACCAAGATAGAATAAAATTCTGGGGAAGTATGTAATTTGTTCACAAAACTATTTACTTGAAGGTCGTTAATTATAAGGGAACATAATTGCAATTTTAATGTTACTAAGTAACCAAATGCTTACCGTGGAATCATTTCAGTTGAGATAGAAAGATAATCCCATACACTCCACCTCCACTGACAATCCTCTGCAGAATAGATTTGGAATCTTTTAAGAGCTAGTAATCAAAATGTCCTGCTTTTTTAACGTGTTAGTTTCCACAGTGTGATGCATTGGATATAGGATTTTACATCTGAAGATCTCCTGAGAATGGTTTCACCATGTCAGCTTCAGTCAGATCTTCTCTTGTGAATTATATGTCAGAGCGAGCTGTAAAAAAATATTTCAAGATAAATTTGCCAGAAGGGATTATGTGAGGGAGATAACAGTTAAATATTTCTAACATGTGACCAGAGATTAACATTCCCAAAGATGGACAGCCCTTTATCTGCTAATCGGGTTTATGGACTCGCCTTGTTGAATAATTCTATAAGCAGAAATGACATTCTGTATTTATGGAATCATTTTTTAAAAAACTTTCATTTCCTAATGCCTTTGTTATCTTCACTCATAAGACAAATAACATCCACCCATGCCAACACAGTTTTGATTCAACAGAATGGGAAAGGGTGTAATACAGGGATAAAAAGCACAAACCCTGGAGTCTAAATACCTGCGTTCTAGCCAGTCACAATCTGTGACATTGGGCTATTCACTTAGTCTCTGACCTTCATTTTCCTTTTGTGTGGAAGGTAATATCTACCACACAGAATTACTGTCCTAATTAAAGGTGATTCAAAGCACTCAGCACCAAATCTGGCACCTAAGTAATAGCAAGCTCAGTGGAAAGAGAGCAGGAATCAAGGAGTCCTCCAGCGGCCCCGAAAGTGAACAGTAGAAGTGCGCTCCTGTAGATGGTTCCACCAAGTGGCTGGGCACCCTCTCTGATGGATGGGTATATGCTCAGCTGACATTACGTTATCTTTGACACCTAAGCGAGCATGAGACTGCTGTGAACACAAACAAGACATCTTGCTTTCTTTCTGGTAGTTGCTTTCCACCCTGCCTGCTGCTCTAAGATACTCTAGATGGAAGACTATGGAAGGGAAATTACGTGTTGTACTGGTGAATGTGTCACAAATGGCTCTCTTGTGGAAAAACAGGGAATGGGGAGGTGACATGATGAGAGCTTGATTTGTAACATTATGAGAACTTGGGAAGAAATGGGCATCGCAGTGGTCTCCTGTAAGCTGGCATGAGGCCGGCAGAGCACTCCACCGAAGATGGGGAATTATGTTTTCCTTTGTGTGTAGACAGATTCACTGCTGGCAGATTTATGAGATCAAAATATGGAATGTAAAAGGAATCAATAATGTTTCCTATGGGCCAGTGTGTAAGGTGCTTTGCAAGCACTAACCCTATGTAGTCCTCCCTAAACCCTGTGAAGTGACTGTTGTTACACATTTTCAATATAAGAGAACTAAAGTTAAGATATTTCCTAATTGCAAATGAAAAAATAAGAAATAGGAGTGCTCCTTTGATTGTCATGTCAGCTACTGCCTCTAGTCACAAAGATGTTCTAGTATTTAAGATGAATATGGGTAGAATTGTCCCTCTTATCCAGAGAGAGGAAAAGGAAAAAAAAAATTAGAAGTCAGGCTTCTGCAAAGTCATGGTTATTGCGTAGTAGACCTAACTCTGGGATCCATGCACTGCTTGAAATACTGCCTCTGTTCATTGCTTCCTTTGTCTTTGTTTTTACTCTAATATCCACTCAGACACACCTGCATACCTGTATTCTTTTTTTTTCTCCTTCTTCTTTTTGAAGTACTTCTAGAGCCTGCAAAATTTTAAATAGTTAAGTTATATTGACAGACAAAATCTTGGGTGACGAACTATTATTATATAATGGAAGCTCAGTCATAATATATATGGGCAATGAGGAAGAGACTCATTATTTAATGTTAGATTGTTTATTGACCCTAAAGCCTCAAGGATGACTCTAATGAGCAAATCGTTTGAACTAAGTCCATCACATTGAGTTTAATCTGAAGAGAGCTCCACATTACCATAAAAGGAAGGTTAGACTTCACTAAGTCTAGCAGACAGCATCCATATCTCTATTGTAAATATGCTTGTCATCTATTTTGAAAGTGTGGAAAGAGACACAGCATTTATAAAGCAATTAGTGTAGGTACGAGTCAGCAGAGTGATTTAGTGTCCAGCCTTTGGAGTCAGGCAGACTTTAGTTTCAGTCCTGGCTCTGCCACAGACTAGCTTGGTGACCCCAGACAAATGGCTTAATCTCTAAACCTCAGTTTCCATCTGTAAAAGGGACACAATGTTAATTTTTGACTAATACATTTATTGACAATAAAAACCACTAATGTCAGCAAAGGGCTCTCTCACTCTGCCTGGCTGCCAGAGTGAGTGGTCCGTGAGTGTCCACAGCCGTTAACAGTACTGATGTTTCCTCGGAAAGCTGTTGGAACCACAGTGGGTGAGTCTTGACCATTTGAAATGGCATTTTAATTATTTGGGCATTATGGTAATAAAGACAGTTTTTTCCCATAACATGGTGAAACCTGTACCCAGAGAGGTATAGCCTCATTTATAATAAGGACAATCTGAAATGAGGCAATACATGTAAAATCACACAGAGGCCTCTGGCAAAAAAATACACATTTGGTAAAAGACAGCCATCACTGTTACGGCTACTCCTAATGCTGCTGCTTCTACTACTACCAGAGTAATTGATGTTTTCTTATTAAAAATTCAATTTTTTCTTAGTTTTTGAAAAAAAATTGACCTAATAATATATATTTTCATAAATATCGTGTGATGTAAGAAAAATCTAAATAAATAAAAATTATAATTTTGTGAAGCACAGTATTTTTTCAATGCATAATTGCAAATTTTTTATCCAAGAGGGACAACATATGAGGAAAGCTTGGAAATGACATGTGTAAATCCAGTACCGTGTTAATGTGATTTTCAGGCTCCTGCTGTCTTACAGCCACGTTGTTGGCAGCTAGGAGTGTCCCTAATTCCTCTGCACAGTGTGGGATCTCAGCTCTGTTGGCCTGTCAGTTTCAACAGGTGCCACTGAGTTAAGAGGCGATTAGACCCAGGGCGCCAGTCCCCCTGTGGGTCCAGAATGCCATGGCTGGGTTCTTGTGTGGTCAGCACCTTGAAGGTTCCCCTCTAAGTTTATACTTTGCAGGAACCTGGGGACCCTTCTGAAAGTCATTGGGCAGCAGAACAATCTCACTATTTGCCTGACAAATGGGCCTGGTTGGAAGCAACCGGGGGACCATCTGTGAGACTCCAATGTAGTTACGATGGCGAGAATCACAGCCAGGAAAATCTAACCTGCGTGGAAATTCCAAGCAAAAGGCTGTACCACACCTTTGCTTCACTTCACTGTACATGCAGTAACATCTGCGCAGAAGCAAGGACAGAGGGGTTTGAATTCTGTGTGTATCTCTGAACAAATGAAAAATGCATGCCTACACTACAAGGGCTCATGTGTGTCTTATGCGGTCCATTTCCATCTATGTAATGTTTTTAGTTCTCTGCTGCTGATGTTCAGAGCATGTTCTGGGACTCTTTGGAGTCAGATATAAAGAGTGCTGATAATCTGAGGGACATATCTTCAAGATGTTGAATCTTCTCTTCCCTTCCACGTTTCCTTTCTTAGCCAAACCTACCCCCGCAAACTCTTCAAAATAAGCCTTGTACAAAAGGTTACATCAAAAGAAAATATAGAACACGGTAGCTTGGTTGCTTCTCTCTTGTCCCATGTATTTGTTTTCCCAGCTTTAAATGTCATATATACAGCTGCTCAGAAAGAGTAGGTTGAGCTTGAAGTGATTTTCAAGAGGTTTTAAGATTTCCTAGTGGGAAAGAAAAAAAAAAAAAAAAAGAACTCCATGCTTTGAGGACTATAGAAATGAGATGTGTGAATAGATCAAAGAATGATGTAAATGTGTCTCACTCTTGAGATTTGCTCCCATTGATAATGGGAATTTATTTCTGAGAAGTTGTCTTAATCACTTTCTTTGTATTTCTAAGAACACCTATGAGATATATTTATATATCTCTTAAATATAGAGATATCCCTAAAATTCAAACTAATTTTTGATAACATTCGTGGTCATTATGTTTGGACCCTCAAATATATTACCTAAATTCACTCTCTTCAATCTAAAAGAAATTCGGTGGTGTTATTATCCCCATTTTCCAGATGAACAGACTGATCTACAGAGAAGACACTTTCCCTGTCTCATACACCTGGAAAGTGGCTTGGTCAACCCTATGTAGATAGGCTAAGAAAAGGAGTCTAAAACCTAAACCATACTCAGAACCATCTGTAGTGGGAGTTAAAAAACAAACAAACAACAAAAACTAAACAAAACAAAAAAAAATAGCACTTTTACTGGTATTTTGGAAATTTTCAAAGATGATCCAATGAAAGTAACAGAGGAAATCCTTGATTAGAAAAAGCAGCATAGTATAGTAGAGAAGCAGCCTAGCATGATGCTTAAGAGCATTCCAGCAGGGAAGACAAGTACTAAAATACAACTGCACAATTAATTGTTATCATTGTAAGTGCTATGAGGAAAACACACAAGATGCCACAAGAGGAACTTACTCATCTTGCTCATTTCCACAGGAAAAGATTCTGCGGAAGAATTGAGGCTTGGAGAATGGGTTAGACTTTGCTAGGGAAGGGAGGTATGGAGAGACCATTCCCGGCCTGGGGAGTAGCATCTCATTTTCTAGGAAATGAAAAACCCAGAGTGGCTAGCACGCGGAGTGTAAGGGGAAGAGGTAGAGCTGGTCCACGAGAAGGTGGGGAAGGACATGACTAGTGTGATCTTCCTGTTCAAGAGGAGGAAGCAGAAGCAAGAGATTATGGAGTTGACATTTTTGGAGTGTTGACCTGTGTGGAGAAGAAGATTGATTTGAAGCTGTGGCTTTTGATCAGCTGTGGCAGATGAGCTGCAGCTTTTGCTGCTGGGTGACTAAGAACCCGAATAAGGAAAGTTTTTAGCTGCCGCGTAGAAGTTAGGGGGAGGAGCAGTTCCAAGGGTAAAGAACCTCTTCCAGAGCCGTATGTGTGGGTGGGCATTAATGCGGGTGTGTGCGGATATTAATTTCTTTAATTCTGAAATTGGAAAGCTCTGATGTCATTTCCGCTTTCTTCTGAGAGAGCCTGGAACAAAATGCTATTATTGAAATCTTCAGATAATTGGGGGTTTTCTAAAGAGCAGGAAAGTTGAACACCAATCCAAACTCAAAACAGCATTCTGCTTCCTTAGCCTCTGTGGTAGTGTGATCCTTTATTTCCAGCACAACCTGATAAAACTTAAGACACCAGAGAAGGAAAGACAGTACACTTTAGAGCAAATGCCACCGTGGCTAGATTCAGCCAGATGAAGAACTGATGGGATCTCAATTGTCGGCTGTTTCCAAATAGCTGCGAAAAGCTAAATTAAGCTTTTGGGGTTCCTATTTACAGCTCCAGCAGCTCAGCTAGACACTTTTCTGTGTAGCCAGGAGGCAGCTAAGAACAGTGGATAGAACACAACTTGAGATGGAACATCCCGGTTTGAGTACCCTGTCCACCACTTTCTGGCTAGTGTGGTTACTTCATTTGCTCTCTGAGCATCAGATTCTTCACCTTTCAAGGATTTTGGTGAGAATTAAACTCCACAAACTCTGCAAGTTATTTATGATACATAGCGAAGCGTTGGTCTAGATAGAGTAAGCACTCAGCAGATGGTGGCTCATTTTATTTAACCCAGAAGAGCTATAGGCCAAGATTTTTTTTTTTTTATTTCCCCAATACATTATTTTTTTTCCTACTGTAAAGCATGGGACCCAGTTGCACATACATGTATACATTCTTTTTTCTCCCATTATCATCTCTACCATAAATGACTAGACAGCTCCCAGCGCTACCCAGCAGGATCTCATTGCTAATCCGTTCCAAAGGCAATAGTCTGCATCTATTAACCTCAAGCTCCCAATCCTCCCACTCCCTCCCCCTCCCCCTTGGCAACCACAAGTCTCTTCTCCAAGTCCATGATTTTCCTTCCTGTGGAAAGGTTCATTTGTGCCATTAGATTCCAGATACAAGTGAAATCATATAGTATTTGTCTTTCTCTTTCTGACTTACTTCACTCAAGATGACAGTCTCTAGTTCCATCCATGGTGCTGCAAATGGCATTATTTTGTTCTTTTTGATGGCTGAGTAGTACTCCATTGTGTATATATACCACATCTTCCTAATCCAATCAGCTGTCAATCAACATTTGGGTTGTTTCCATGTCTTGGCTATTGTGAATAGTGCTGCAGTGAACATGTAGGTGCATGTGTATTTTTCAAGGAAATTTTTGTCTGGATATATGCCCAAGAGTGAGACTGCTGGGTCATATGTTCTATGTATAGTTTTCTAAGGTACCTCCATACTGTTCTCTATACTGGTTGTACCAGGTTACATTCCCACCAGTAGTACAGGAGGGTTCCCTTTTCTCCACACCCTCTCCAGCATTTGTTATTTGTGGACTTTCTAATGATGGCCATTCTGACTGGTGTGAGGTGGAATCTCATGGTAGTTTTGATTCGCATTTCTCTAATAATCAGTGATGTTCAGCATTGTTTCAAGTGCTTGTTGGCCATCTGTATATCTTCCTTGGGAAAATGTCTATTAAGGTCTTTTGCACATTTTTTCAGTAGGGTTTTTGGCTTTTTTGCTGTTGAGTTGTATAAGTTGTTTGTATATATTAGAGATTAAGCCCTTGTCGGTTGCATCATTTGAAACTATTTTCTCCCATTCTGTAAGCTGTCTTTTTGTTTTCATTTTGGTTTCCTTTGCTGTGCAAAAGCTTGTCAGTTTGATTAGGTCCCATTGGTTTATTTTTGCTTTTATTTCTATTGCTTTAGGAGACTGATCTGAGAAAACATTCGTAAGGTTGATGTCAGAGAATGTTTTACCTATGTTCTCTTCCAGGAGCTGGGATGGTGTCTTATCTTACATTTAAGTCTTTAAGCTGTTTAGAGTTTATTTTCGTGCCTGGTGTGAGGGCAGGCCAAGATCTTGCCTCAGTAGAGAGCAGAGAATGTGTTATATAAAATACATTTAAACTTTATGAAACCTAAGTGAAGGGCTAAATGATACTTAATTTGAAACCGCTCCTCTCCCCATTTTTACAGAGAAACGTCTTCGTTTAAAAGTACCCAGATTGGAGTTCCTGCTCTGGTGCAGTGGGTTAAGAATCTGACTATAGTGGTCCAGGTAGCTGAGGAGGTGCAGGTTTGATCCCTGGCCTGGCGCAGGAGGTTAAAAGGATCCAGCATTGCCACGGTTGTGGCTCGGCTTAAGTCTCTGGACCAGAAACTTCTCTATGCCATGGGTGTGGCCATAAAATTACGAAGTAAATAAATAAACACATTAACTAAGAACAGGACTTTGAATTTATCATATAAATTCTGTGGGCCATAGTTTCTTCCCTTATATAAAAAGCAAGCTATTCCATAGAAATATAAGGTGGGGGAAATACAGTGTGAGCTATATGTATAATTTTAAACTTTTGAATGGCAGCATTATAAAAGTGAAAATAAGCAGGTGAGATGTTTTAATCTTATGTATAATTTAATGTATCTAAAATACCACTTCAACATGTAACCAATGTAAAAATTATTAAACTAGTTTGCTTTATCTTTTTTTGGTACTAGGTCTTCAAAAATCAGGAGTGTATTTTACACTTTCAGCACAGCTTAATTCAGACCACTGGTCACATGTCAAATGGCCATTGGCTCCCAAGTTGAACAGCTCACGGCTAGATGATCTCAAAAAAAATCTCTCATTCTATGGTATTAACTACATATGTAGCCATTTGTTTTTCTCTTCTTATTGAATGTTAATTTTCATGAGCACATGGGTTTACCATGTTTCAAGGGATGAAAATCTGATTTAACTGAGTTAAAAATGAGAAAAGGACATTTAAATTGCTTAGCAACTGCTGAGTGGCAATATGGCCATATCTGTCCAGGAATCCATTCTGAGGCTAAGTGACAAATGTCCCTCTGTTATTCTTTTTAGAACTGAATACATTATAAAATGATTATACTTAAATTAACACTCTGCCAAATTCTACTAGTACATGTGTTGTAAATGATTTAAATCATTAGATGCCCCAGAATTGTAACCCTTATCAATTTCTGTCAAGAATACATTTTTTGCTGGAAGCGTATTCTTGTTACTGCTTTCAAGTGATAAAATTCTGTTCAGTTTTAGTGACACATACCATCAATCACAAAGTAATAAAACAAATATATAACCAAGGCAACACACTTTCTGATTTCCATGTTAAAACAGCAACTATTTGGAATTTTCATCAATTAAGTCAAAGCAAGGAATTTTTTCAATAGATTTCTTTATGAATGGACTATTCTTTAGAAGTTTTAGATTTATAGAAAAATTGAGGAAATGGTAGACTTCCCTGTTTCCTCCTAAATACACACATAAACAATTTCACCTATTAACATCTTTAAATAACACATTAATTCTACATTAATATGGTACATTTGTTTAAATTAATTGACACAGCATTATTATTAAGTCAAGTCCACATATTAAGATACACTTAGCTTTTTTTAATTTTATTTTTTTGATTATTTCTCCAATACAGTTTTTTTTCCTACTGTACCTGATGTCCTTTTTCTGTTCTCAGATCCTGTTCAGGACACTGCATTACATTTAGTCATCCTGTCTTCTTAGGCTCCTCAAGGCTGTGGTAGTTTTTCATACTTTCCTATTTTTGATGAATTTGAGAATTTTAATGAGCACGGATTGGGTCTTTTGTAAAATATCCCTAAATTGAGATTTGATTGATGTTTTTCTCATGGTTAACTAGGGTTTTAGAGTTTTGGCAGGTAGATCACAGAGGGAACGTGCCAGTTTAACCACATCATATCAAGAGTACAAACTATCAACACGATTCAATTTATGTCTGTTGATGTTGACCTTGGTCTCCCAGATGAAGGAGTGATCATCAGGTTTTCCCACTGCAAAGTTATGCTTCCTTCCCACTTCCACACTTCACTCTTTGGAAAAAAGTTACTGTACATACTCTCACTTTAAGAGGGCAGAGCTTTGTTCCTCCTCTTTTATGGTGGCATGCTTACATAATTCATTTGGAATTCTTCTGCAGAGGAGATTTGTTGATTCTCTGTCACTTATTAATTTATTCAATTATTTACTTACACTGCATCAGTTGTTATGGTTATTTATTTTATACCTTAGATTATAATCTAAAAATATTTTGTTGCTCAAATTGTCCAATTTTGTCCATCGAGGGTTCTTTCCATTGGCTCTTCTGCCCCTTTGACAAACCCCCATCAGTGTGTGTGTGTGGTGTGTGTGTGTGTGTGTGTGTGTGTGTGTGTGGAGAGAAGGAGAGAGAGAGAGTGTGTGCACACTTCCTTACTTTATGACAGTACTACAGGATGCTCCAGGCTCTTTGTGTAAATATTTTCTGCATCTAGAATCAGCCATGTCTCCAAGCAGCCCTTGTTGCTTTGATTAGAGAATGGTAATAGAAATCAACATCTGGATGCTAGGTGTGCTCATTACCACTGGGCCTTTTCAGCTGCAAAAGCAAAGAAATATATGTGTGTATACTAAGCTGTGTATACACATATCTATAAATATTTCTATGTGTAATGATCTGCATGTCCATGAAGTTAAACTTGAGCGCTTATCCTCACCTTGCTAATTTGTAAAAATCCTACCCCAACAGGGAGAAACCTGGCTTCTCTCAGCTAGTTACTTAATTCTTCAACTGCGGAATACTTTTATATCGGTATCATCATACTTAAGCCACATCACCACAGTAAACGACTTCACTGACCACAGCACAGTATTTCTGTGCTGTTCCTTTTGCCTTACAGACTCCATGTATTTCCAAGGGTACTTAGGTCAGTACCTCCATCAGTGAGGTTTCCTACTTTTTTTTTTTTTTTTTTTTGTCTTTTTGCTATTTCTTGGGCTGCTCCTGCGGCCTATGGAGGTTCCCAGGCTAGGGGTTGAATCAGAGCTACAGCTGCCGGCCTACACCACAGCCACAGCAACGCGGGATCCAAGCCGCATCTGTGACCTACACCACAGCTCACAGCAACGCCGGATCGTTAACCCACTGAGCAAGGCCATGGATCGAACCCGCAACCTCATGGTTCCTAGTCAGATTCGTTAACCACTGCGCCACGACGGGAACTCCTGTTTCCTACATTTTTAATAAAATTAGATACTCTTGTTATAGTCTGCATTCTGTCCTGGTAGTCCCAAAATCCTAAATGATTTTTTTTTACTGTACGCATTGATTCACTTTTTGTGTTATAAATTTCTATAGATTTTTGACAAATGTGTAAAGGCCCATATCTACCAATATAGAATCATATAAAATGATAAGAAAATATAGAAAATAGCCTCACTGCCCTAATAATCCCTGTGTTTCATACATTCATTCCTTCTCCCTTTCCAAACCTTTAGCAAACACTATACTTTTGGGTGTCGCCATGGTTTTGCCTTTTCCATAATGTAATGTAGTTGCAATAATACAGTATTTAGTAATTCAGATTGGCTCTGTTCATTGGCAATATCCATTTAATGTTCTTCCATGTCTTTTTGTGGCTTGATAGCCCACTTATATTTATCATTGAATAATATTCCATTGCATGAATGTACCACAGTTTATTCATTCTCTTATTGCAGAATATCACAATCACTTCCAGTTTGGTGCAATTATAAATAAAGTTGCTGTAAACATTTCACTGCTGGTTTTTATGTGAATGAAGTTCTCAACTCAATTGGAAATATACCTAGGAGTACAACTGGCAGATCATATAGTAGCTTTGTAGGAAACTGCCAAACAGTCTTCCAAAGGGTACTATCGTATAGAGATGAATAAGACTTCCTATTGTTCTGTATCCTCACCAGCAGTAGATATTGTCAGGGTTTTTTTTTTTTTTTTTAATTTTTCAGTCTAACAAGTATGTAGTGGTATCTCATTGTCGTAATGTACAATTCCCTGATGAGAAATAATGTTGAATATCTTTACATATATTTGTCATTTTATACCTTCTTTAGTGAAGTGTCTCTTCAGATATCTTGCCCAGTTTTTAACTGGACTGTTTTCTTACCGTTGAGTTTTAAGAGTTCTTGTCATATCTTGGATACAAATTCTTGATCAGATATGCGTTTTTCAAGTATTTTCTCCAAGTACATGGTATGTTTCCTCATGCTCCTAATAGTGGTGCTCACATAGCAGAATTTTTAATTTTTTCTTGGCTTCAGCTGCAGCATACACAAGTTTCCAGGCTAGGGATAGAACCCATGCCACAGCAGTGACCCCAGCCACTGCAGTGACAATGCCTTAACCACTAGGCTCCCAGGGAACTCCAAGAGTTTTTAATTTTAATCAAGTTGAATTTACCATTTTTTTGGTCCGTGGATTGTATTTTTGGTGTTGTAACTAGAAACTCAGTGCCAAACACAAGATCATCTAGATTTTCTCTTATGCTATCTTCTAAAAGTTTTATAATTTGCATTTTCCATTTATCTTTATGATCCATTGTGAGTTAATTTTTGCAAAGGGTGTTAAGGTCTGTGTCTACATTCAATTTTTAAAGAATGACCAATTGTTCCAGGACCGTTTGTTGAAAGACTATCTTCTCTCCACTGAATTTCCTTTGCTCTTCATCCAAATATGTTATCTCTATTTGTGTGAGTCTGTTTCTGGATCTGTTTTATGTCACTGATCTGTGTCTATCCTTTTACCAATACTATGCTGTTTTGCGGGGTTTTATTTATTTATTTATTTATGCTTTTTAGGGCTTTACCTATGGCATATGGAAGTTCCCAGGCTGGGGGTCAAATCAGAGCTGCAGCTGCCAGCCACAGCAACGCCAGATCCGAGCCATATCTGCAATATACACCATAGCTCATGGCAACGCCAGATCCTTAACCCACTGAGCCAGGCCAGGGACCAAACCCATATTCTCAAGGATACCAGTCAGGTTCATTACCACTGAGCCACAATGGGAACTCCCAATACCATGATGCTCTTGTTACTGTAGCTTTATAGGAAGTCGTGAAGATGGGTAATGACGGTCTTCCAACTTTGTTTTTCTTCTTCACTGTTGTCTGGGTATTCTGGGTCTTTTGCCTTTCCATACACAATTTAGCATCAATTTTTGGATATCCATAAACATCTTGCACACAAAGGCTAAAATCAAAGGAACAGAAAAAACATTCCATGTAAATGGTAACCAAAAGTGATCAGAACCAGCTGCACTTACATCAGATAAAATACACTAAATCAAAAACTGTCACAAGAGACAGTGAAGGTTATTTTATAATAAAGGGTAAATTAATTAGGAAGATACAACACTTATACTTTATAACAATTATATATATATACTTTTTCTGCATCATTTGCTATGATATGATTTTTTTTCCCTTAGTCTGTTGATGTGATGAATTACAGTACTTGTTTTTTGAATATTGAATCAGCTTTGCATATGTGAAAATCATCTAGCTGGATAACTTCTTTTCTAGGGGGAAGGTTATTGATTCAGTTTCCTTAGAAATAAACCTACTTATTTAAATAGGTCATCCTATTCAGATTATTTACTTCTCCTTGTATGAATTTTGATAGATTGTATCTTTCAAGGAATTGGTACAATTCACCTGTTATCAAATTTGTAGACTTTGAGCTGTTCATAATTTTCCTTTGTTATCAGTAGTTATTATCTCTCTTTCATTTCTAACATAAGTTGCCTTCTCTATTTTTCATTGGTTAGCTTGAATAGATGTTTGTACTTTTAATAGTCTTTTCCCAGAACCAGCTTTTAGCTTATTTTCTCTATCAAATCCTGTTTTCTGTTTCATTAACGTATGTTAAAATTGTATTACTTCTTTCCTTCTGCTTTTTAGATTTAAATAATTCTTCCTCTGGTTTTCCAAGGTGAAAGCTTAGATTATCGATTTTAGGTATTTCTTCCTTTCTAGTATGTGCATTCGATACTATAAATTTCTAAGTTCTGCTTTTGCTACCTCCTACAAATTTTGATGCTTCATTTTCAATTTCAATTTTTTTTTTCATTTCCCTAACACTTCTTCTCGGACACATGTGTGGGAAACGTTTGACATTGTATCTACTTACACTCTTATAAAGAGTTTTGAGATCTTTATTTTTTACTATCCAGGCAGTAAAAATTTTTTTTACTATCAAGGCAGATTAGCAGCCCATGGTTTCAAAGAGAAACAAAGTGAATACAGATGGAATTTTCTCATTAAAATATTAAATATGGTTAAAGAAGGCATCTCGGTGGAATCACAGTGTTGTATTGATGGTACATTTACTATATAAAACACTTTAATCTTTAAATTTCAAAAAAACATAACATTTAAAAAATTCTGCTTAAATTGGATAATTTCTTTGCATTTTTGTGGCTAGATTTCTTGATTTCATTATCATTTTAAAATTTTTATATTGGCAACAGCAACCATAATTCTCATTTCTCAAATGCTTACATATTTCTTTCTGCTTGCAATTAGCTCTGATGTGTGAATATATAGAAAATGGTTATTCTTGTGGCCATTTTTACAAAGACTCCCTTTGGCTATACCAAGAGATCAGGAATTCTGAAAACTTGCACTAAAATGCATATGATAAGACTGCCTATCTCAAAAAGTTCTTTTGAGAATTAGAGGAAATGACATCTGAGTCGAAGTGCTTTGGAGGGCATGCTAAAGAGGCCAAAGAGTAGAGGGAATCTGAGGATTATCAAACTCATAGCAAAGGCTGGAAGAAAGGGGGACCATAATAGTCAATATTTATTGAGTGCTTACTATATAGCAGGCTCTTGGCAAAGGGTTATTTCTATGTGTCTGGCTAAATCTGACCACATTAGTGATAATTCTTCATCTTACCATACCAGAGACATCCTACCTATATTTCACAATGAAAACTGGTTTTACCAACTTCTGAACAATACCAACTAAGTATTAAATAACATGATTCTAAAAAATTTGTTAGGTATGATTACATTATGAAATCTATATTTTAAAAATAAGTTAGAAATACTAATATGAATGCAGGTGAAATGCCTTGATATCCAATATTTGCTTTAAAATACTAAGCAAGAAAGAGAGAGAGTTTAGCTGGGACAAGATGATTAGCAAAATTTTGAAGAGTAATGAAGCCAGTTGACAGATAAATGAGAGTTCATTATATGACCCTGTCTCTCATTGTGTAAGTTTAAAACTTTCTATAAATAAAAAATTACAAAGAAAAGTAGTTTCCTTTCAAGATTTTATGCTTATTAGTGACAGCATTAGGTAATTTTATCTCAAACAGTAGGTGTCTGTTCTGCAGATTTCAATTCAGGAAGGTAACTTGAAATGAAGTCTCATTTAACATATATTAAAGCTCATTAAGCACATCAAATATTGAAACTAAGAATACCCATTTTCCATCAAAGCTAGAAAAGTGCAGTTTGCATTATGGTATCTGATCATTTTCAAGGTCAAATTATATAGGATCTTTGTATGTAAGATTAAAGAGGAAAGGAAAATTTTTGAAAAACATGATTTCCTTCAAATATTCTTCTAGTCCCAATGAGAAACCAAAATAAGAACATAATCTTTCAAATCACTTAATTCAAGGAAGTTTCTCTTCAAGCTTGTTTCCCAAAATGAATTTGAATTTATTCTGAATTTAACTCTATTCCTAAATTAGTCTTTGCCCTTGGACCACTGATCGGTGTAATTAAGTACTTGTCTACTTACAGTTTCCATTTTGGTCTCTTTAGCAGAGGAAGATCTATCTGCTGCCTCTACATTTTGAAGTGTTTTCTTCAGTCCTGTTGCCTTCCCCAGGGACCAGGGCTCACTGTCACTGGCTTTTCCTCCAGACCAGGTCCTGGTTGTGGAGTACCTGCACAGGAGAAAAGCAGTTGAGAGAAATGTGATGTGATTATGAGAAAGATAAGGAAATGAGATAAATAAGTGTTACAAGTCTTTAAAAAAAGCAGAATTATTTGAGAGAGTCAGTCAATTGAAGCCACTTGGCTCCTGACTCCTATCCTATAAAGGTTTATAGACATTGGTGGGTTCCAGATCAACTGGATATTATCCTTATGGTTTATCCATGGACCATTTCCTCTAGACCTTGGAAGAGGGCCTCCCTCTTGAATACCTGAGGCAGTTCTCAACATGGGCAGAAACTAACTAATTGAAAAAGCCAGGTAGATGCTGGGAACTCTTTGCCCAGAGCTTGCCTATAGTGATGCTTTGCCACCAGTATCACTAGTGATATGGGCTGTGTCAGCCCACAGCATCCTTGGTATTGGGGAGAATTTAACAAGGTATCCAAGCGTGCCATCTTCTCAGGGACCCAGGGCTAGTACAGAAAAAAAAATCCCCTGGAAATCAGTAATACAAGGTATATAACAAGGTCAAGGTACAAATGAGTTGTTCAGACCGAGAATGCTATGGGGACTTAGTGGAGATTTAGGAAATGTCTGAATGGTAGAGAAGCAGAATAAGGGTTTGAAGGCCTGTAGACATGGGTATAAAATATGGCTTTCCACGTATTGACCATATAGCCTTGTGGAAGTCACTTAACTAACTCTGCAATACATTGATATTTTTTATCTGCAAGGCCTGCTAATAATTATACTATCAAGTATTAATGAAAGTAAATTGCTAGTATAGAACCAAGCATAGTTGGTATTCAATCAATGGAAGACAGCATCATTAATCAATGTCCTCTAGTGGACTTGCTTATTTCTATATTGGCATATAGATTTATGAATATTCTGGGATAGTTAGAACTTCTGTCCTAAAACCCAACAGGTGTCAAATGTTTGCACTTCTAAAGTGTTTCTCAGATATTATTTTTGAGATTCTATAAAGTGTCTCTCTTATAATTGTTGTGGGTTTATCCCTGGACCAAGAAGATAAACAAAACTCCTGAGACCGGAATCCAGCCCCAGCACTGCCACTGGTTCACCAAGTGGGCCAGCCATGATTCCATTCCTCAAGGGCAGCACGGAAGGCTAAGACAAGCTCTACCATTTCTCTGAAGACTCAGTTTTCTCTTAGATGCTCTGAGACAATGACACCTGCCTTTCAAGGTTTATATGGGGATTGAATGAGTGGGGTCTGCAAAAAAGCATAGAAATGTACACTTTTCCTTGATAGATACTTAATCATTGTTAGTTACTTCCCTCCTCTTCCATTATCTCCTCCTGGGCTTCAGCTGCAGAAGCTGTTATATGAAGGGGATAGATTTTGTAACTTTTTAGGTTTCCACCAGCCTATAACTCAATGGTTGCTGAATATCTACTTATAGAAAAGGTGACCTTGCCAAAAATAATGGTTTGCTGCACAAAGTGGCTGGCTGTTAATGTCTCTCTGTCTGTTTGTAATGCATTGCTATTGTCTCAGTATCTTTTTTTCTTGTCCTGCCTTTTTTCTCCCCCCTCTGGCCTTTCATTAATATTATTCAGTTGGGGATATTTAATGTAAATCACATTGCTCTCATTTGGCTTTCTGCTAGGCTGAGGTGAAAATTTATTTATCTAACTATGGTTCTAGATTTATAAGTTCACATCTTAGTAAATGGGGGCTGCATGATTATTCCCCTTTCGTAAATTATGATGTAGAAGAGAATTTTACCGGCATGTTTCTCACTCATATCCATTTCACAGCCTGCAGACAGCTGCCTTGTTCGCCACCCTTTCGTGTCCTTTCAATCTTCTGTTGCAACAGCTTTGAATTTTGCTTTTCATACTACTCTACCCAGTCAATATAACCTTCATGACCATTGGCAATTAACTGTAGTTCCTTCCAGCCTGTGTAGTCAAATCAGTGTGTGTGGTCAATCATCCAGAACTAATTAGAAGTCTCTGCTGCTTCTGGGGCTGCAATCTGCCATTTTTGGTTAGTGATTAATTGTGGGAAATTGTTGTTAGGTTTCTGATATGATGCAATCTGATTTTACTTGCCTCGCATCTCCTCCAGACAGGCTGTTGGGTTCACTGATAATTTGCATCCTGGCAAAATGGCCCAAAGCCTATAGACTAAGGCTTTGTAATCATATCCCATTCACTGCCACTGAATCAGACTGGGGAAGCCCAAAACAGGAAAGGGGCAATGTCCTCAAAGAGACCACCACTGGGGGTCATTTGGGAAAGGCCCAGGCTTTGTCATTTCCGGTCATCCTGAGCATATCCAGCGGTGGAGAGGCAAACTGTTTGGCATGGGAGGTAAAGTATGCATGTCCCAGATGTTTGGAAACTGAGGTGGGGTAAAGATCTAACATTCTCAGGTCATAGAAAGAAATATTATCTGCCCACTACTCTCAATTCTCCCCTAGACTTCCGTGCTGCTAAAAAAAAAAAAAAAATTGTTTTTTCAATTGTGAGACCTGTTGTGTACCCAGAGTCTATGCGAAACAGTGGCATCTTGGGGGATTATTTTCTGTTGGGATTTCCATCTGAGCTTTGCACATTTACTTACCTATCAGAATCCTAAGAGGAAGGTGAGATGGTTCTTCACCCTTTTCCATGAAAACCCTGGATCTGGTCTCATAGCCAAGGCAGTGGCAGATGGGGTGTTATGGGCGGCAATCCCATTGGAAGGAAAGCCTAGGAGACTTTTCTTGAAGCAATATTTGCATAGCAGGCTTCCTTTTATCTGTCTTTTTAAAAGTTGAAAATAGGACATCAAAAAAAAATCTGCATTCCTACATTTATTGCAGCATTATTGATGATAGCCAAGCTATGGAAACAACCAAAGTGTCTATTAACAGATGAATGGACAAAGAAGATGTGATGTGTGTTATACACACACACGTAAATACACACACACAATAGGTGTATATATTATATATCATTATATATAGATAATACTAAGTGAGAAAATTTTATGTAATATATAACCAGTATATAATATTAATATTATATATAAGTTGTATATAATACTAAGTGTGTATACATTACATATATAATACTAAGTGAGAAAAGTGAGAGAAAGACAAATGCTGTATGACATCATTTGTATGTAGAATCAAAAAAAAGTTGATCCCTTAGAAACATAGAATGGTGGTTACTAGGGACTAGGGGATGAGGGAAGTGGGGAGATGTTAGTCAAAGAGTACAGACTTGAATTTGGAAGATAAGTTCCAGAAATTTAATGCAGAACATTTTGATTAGAGTCAACAGTGAGTTATATATTCAAAACTGCTAAGAAACTTGATCTTAAATGTTCTCACCACAAAAAATTATAATTATGTGACTTGACAGAGAAGTTAACTAATGAAAATAACGATAATTATACTGCAGCATATAAATGCATCAAATAAACATGTCATGCATCTTAAAATTACACAATGTCATATGTCAGTTACATCTCGATTCTTTTAAAAAGAAGCAAAACAGGGCCCGTCGTGGCTCAGTGAAAACGAATCTGACTAGCATCCATGCGGACACAGGTTCGACCCATGGTCTTGCTTACTGGGTTAAGGCTCTGGCATTGCCATGAGCTGTGGTGTTAAGTTGCAGATGCAGCTTGGCCCCTGCATTGCTGTGGCTGTAGCATTGACCAGCGGCTACAGCTCTGATTCTACCCCTAGCCTGGGACCCTCCATATGCTGTGGGTGCGGCCCTAGAAAGACATAAATAAATACATACATAAATAAATAACTAGCTAGCTAGCTAGCTAGCAAAACAAAAGGTTTGATAGAATCTGTGGAAGGGTAAGGCCTGCCAAATACTAGTCCTCGATACTGCTTCTGCATGAAGGGAGGCTGAGTGCTACCTCCTCACCTTTCTTCTGCTTCATCTGTTCTGATTGGGGGGGAGGGTTTTTTTCAATTGAAAGATCTTCCAAATCTCTGTGGAAGCAGTTCTCAAATTCTAGTGTGCGTTAAAATTCCCTGATGGGCTTGTTAAAAATGCATTCCTCTCACCTCTAGATTCTCAATTAGACAGGCCTTGAAGGCTAAGAATATGCCTTTTGTGCAAACTCTCGAAGAGATGCTCAGATAGTGTTCCAGCAGGGTCACCCTTTGAAAGATGTCTTCTGATGCTCCCGTTCTCCCTCCTCATAACTTCTCCAGACAGAGGAGGCGGTGAGACACATCGGGAGTCACTATGAGAAAATATCAGAGCTGCCATCGCAAAGTATAAGCTGCTCCTAGATTAAATGGCAAATTGGGGAAGCTGGTATTATAGAAAGAATGCTGGGTGAGAAGTTAGAAACCTTGATGCCAGATTTGGCTCAACTTCATAACTTTATCTTCTCCAGCCAAGACATCTTCTAGCCCCTTCAGTTTCCTCTTCTGGGAAGGAAGGCTTTTAATAATAGCATTTCGGCTTATCTCACAGAAATGTTGTGAAGATCAAATGAGATAATGGTTATGAAAGTGCTTTATCAAGTATTATGCAAATGTAAACAATTACTGTTGTACCTTGTCTTGAATTAGAAATGATCAGAGATTGAACTCCATGACTGCCCAGGTCTGTTGCAGCTCTAATCCCTGTTATTAGGGAAGGGGTTACACAAGTGTCATTCCGTGTCATGCTTTACAGCTATTTAAGGGTCTATAAATACCTCTGGCACAGCCTAACCTTCCTTCCACTTCACCCTGGCTAAACATGCTCCTCAGAGGTGGTAGTGGGTGGTGTGATGATGTTCTTTTACTGGGGCCGTCGTCTTGTTGGCTGAGCCACTTCCTTTTTGTAATGGGTTTGCATTTACAAGTGTGAGCTTCTGTGGGCACTTGTCTCCATTTCGCTGCCTCACTTATCCACACAGTCACACCTGTTTCCTCAGTGAGATCTTCTCTTAACCCTCCTACCCAGACACACCACCACACGTTTGAGACTCTGTTCTCTCCCTTGTGTGCTCTCTGCTTATTCCTGGAGTCCTGCCTCACTGGAACATGAATTCTTCGAGGATGTAGATCATGGCCGGATCATGGTCTGCTCCCTGCGTTTATGCGTGGCTCATTGTACACACCTGATCTAGAGTGGATGCATGAGTGTAAGAATAAATGAATGAAAGAGCCCCATCTACAGGCTCCCCTGTGTCGAGTTCTTGAGACATTTCCTGGCAGAGGCAATGTCAGCAGTCTCAGCCCCACGAAAAGAAGTTCAGTGAGAAGTCTAATCATCCCAAGTCTAACCCTAGCTGTGAAATGACTGCACTATGATACCTACTAGAAGCAAGTGCCTTGAAAGGTTGTGTGGTTTCAAAGCTGCAACATTTCTTTTCCTTTTCCTGTGCTGACCCAGGTGTGGAACTGAAATTTTGCTTTCATTCTCTATTTGGTAGTGAGCCTGCCTGCCTGCCTTACGTCCCCAACCATTGATCTCACTTAGTTTAGACTAGTCCTCTTTCTAGACTCAGATATTAATTCCTTTCATCATGAATATCATTTAGTTACTTACCACTGACCTCTTCTTAAACATAAGTGATTGCTGCTTATTTCCCAACTCTTAATCTGCCTTCTAGATTTGATTAATTAATTGCCAGGGGGGCAGCCATCCTTCCACCCTGGACCCACAGTATATACAGTTCCAGCAACAGTATATCAGTTCCAGCAACAAGCACAGGTGAAGCGAGCACAGCAAGGAGATACTACCAATAGACCATATTCTGGGACATGATGAAACCATCTTTTGTTGTATCTCTGACTGCCTTACCATCCTTGCTAGGATCTGCCTGTGCAGATAGATTTTCATCCTCTAATTTGCCAATTCCCTCATCCTTGTAAGCATATTCTGCCTCCTGTGTCCCATGATGCTGAGATCCTAGCAGGCCTTTTGCACTTACTAATCTTGGCTACATACATGTGAATGCCAAAAGGGAGGAAAAGAAAACTCTTCCTGACTGTCACCAAGTGTTACTAGAGGAAATGTATTGTTTTGGTTAAAAGCATGGGCTCTGGAGCCAGACTGCTGAGGTTCTAATCCTAACTGTGAATGACTTGGGCAAGTTATATTCCTGTGTCTCAATTTCCTCATCTTTAAGGTAAATATGGTAATACTACCTACTTCATAGGGTTACTCTGAAGATTAGTGAGTTGAAAAGTGTGGAACAGGAGTTCCTGTCATGGCGCAGTGGAAACGAATCTGACTAGGAACCATGAGGTTGCAGGTTCGATCCCTGCTCACTCAGTGGGTTAAGGATCCGGTGTTGCTGTGAGCTGTGGTGTAGGTTGCAGACAAGGCTCAGATGTGGCATTGCTGTGGCTGTGGTGTAGGCCGGCAGCTGTAGCTCTGATTCAACCCCTAGCATGGGAACCTCCATATGCCATGGGTGTGGCCCTCAAAAAAAAAAAAGACCAAAAAAAGAAAAGTGTGGAACATTGAATCCATTGAGTACCCATATGAATCCTAACCATATATTCTCTAAAAATATATGTGCTAACATTATCTAAAAATATTTAATTCTATGAAAATGTTAAGTGAACAGTATTCATGAGTCAATAATAATTGACCATAATTGAATATAAATAAATGAGAGCTGGGGTGGAAAGATATTCTTCATGGTAGAATTCAAATTAGTGAGTGTAGAAAGAGTAATGAAAATAGAAAAAAAAAATCACCTGGTTAAATAACACAGTAATTACAGTAGTAATTTTTTCAGGCAAATATCATCAGTGAATGCTAAAATTTGTGTATTAAAGTAATGAGAAATACTCTGGAAGTATCTGTCTATAATGTACTTAGCTATTTCAAAGGAGAAAATTGTAACTTGATATTGGAGAGACTGGACAAAAATCATCTTAACTGAGTGATCAAAATGAACATCATTAATGAGACATATCAAATCAATATTATGTGCTTCTTGATACAGTTCCCTAAGAGGACTCAAAATAACTTCTGTAGTATTCTTACCAAAAATGCATAATCTAAATTTAATCAGGAAGAAACCTAGACAAATGTAAATTGAGCAGTATTCTACAAAATATGTGGCCAGTATTCATCAAAAGTGACAGTCATCAAAAACAAAAGACTGAAGATCTGTCTTCAAGGACAACTAAATGCTGTATATGCTCCTAGATTGGATCCTTGTCTAGAGAAACGTCTTTAGTGGAGAAATTGAAAACACTGGAAAAAAAAAAAAAACCTCAGTAGACTAGTTAACACTTTAGAATTGAAGTCAATTCTCTGGTCTTGAAAATTATACTCACTTATGTAACCTAGTAGCCCTTGGGGAATCTGGATGAAGGCTACATGAGAATTATTTGTACTGCTAGTGAGATTTTTTTTTTTACAAGTCTGAATTTATTTACCATATGCTAAGAAGGGTAGTAGTTCTACTTCTGTGATGGTTACATAGAGCAAACACAGGGATTTATACTCTAGGAACTAGCAGTCTAGTAAAATATATAACATGACACCGTAAAAAGTTCTAACTTCAATTCTTTGCAAATGTTAGAAATCGATAAATCTCTTCCAATAGGAATAAAAATACATCATGAACAAGGAAGTATTTTAGCTGCATTTTGAAATACGTCTGGAATTGAAACATGTAAATTTAGGGAGAGGAGGGCCGTCTGGGCACAGCAAGGGCATTACCAAGGAGCCCAAAAGCTGGTGATTTCAGTGAGAGGTTTATTATGAAGCGTGGGGTATTTGTAGGTTTATTATGGAGCGTGGACATGGCTACTGAAATTTCATTGAAGAGGGTCTTGAATAAAATGACAAAATGTCATAATCTCATCCAGTGGCCAATAAGGAGCCATGGAAGGATTTTGGACAAGATGATGTCAAGATCAGAAAAGAGAGAGGTACAAGGGTGACTGTGTTATGAGGTGGAAGTAAGGGCCATAGCATAAACCACTGGCTACTCTATGTTATTTAAACACACAACATTCAGGGAAGGAAAGGAAGATGAGTCTGCGATAGAAATCAATGAGCATTGCTTTCTTTCTTTTTGGGGGGAGGGGTGGTGGTGGCTGCCATGGCATGTGGAATTCCTGGGCCAGGGATCAGATCTGAGCCACAGCTGTGGCTGTGGCCACACCGGATCTGGACCAGGGATTGAACCTGCATCCCAGTACTCCCAAGAGGCCACCAATCTCCTGCACCATAGTAGGAAATCTGAGCGTTGCTTTCTTTTTTTCTTTGCTTTTTAGGGCCACACCCATGGAATATGGAAGTTCCCAGGCTAGGGGGTGATCAGAGCTACAGCTGCTGGCCTGCATCACAGCCACAGCAAGAGGGATCCCGAGCCACGTCTGCAACCTACACCACAGCTCGTGGCAGTGCCAGATCCTTAATCCACTGAGGGAGGCCAGGGATCAAACCCATATCCTCTTGACTCCTAGTCAGGTTTGTTAACCGCTGAGCCATGATGGGAACTCCTGCGCATTGCTTTCTTAACTGAGAAATAGTTGTTCACATTTAAATTGACCAATCAAGAATTGTCAACTTGGAGATCTTCATATTCACAGAGGCAGATGGTGAAATTGAAAACAGATCTCTTATGCACAGCTATATCACTAACACATTTGCTGCTCCACTATCCCAAACAGTAGATGAGGCAGTTTTAAACAAAGGCTTGGAAGTAGATGAATATTTTATTATAATGCAAATTTAGGGAAGGCAGCATGACAAATGCAATTCAGGAACACAAGGACACCATTTTACTGAGGGTTCTGACCATTGATTTCTCTGTAACACTTCCTAACTCCCCGTTTACTGCCAAATGTAGAAACATAATACTTTGGTTACCAGCTTTACACTATAAAATTATTTAGGTTCTATTCTTATATTTCATATTCAGGAGAGATTTTTTTTAATTATATGAGACTACAGTTGACTTAAAATGTTATATTTGTTTCAAGTGTACAGCAAAGTGAATCAGTTTATGTGTGTGTGTGTGTGTGTGTGTGTATCCATTTTCTTTTCCCATATAGGTATAGACTATTGAGTATATTTCTCTGTGCTATACAGTAGGTCCTTGTTAATTATCTGTTTTGTATACAGTAGTGTGTATATGTTATTCCAATGCTCCTAATTCCCCCATCAACTGTTTACCCTATGGTAGCCCTAAGTTTGATTTTGAAATCTGAGTTTGTTCCTGTTTTAGAAATAAGTTCTTTTGTATCATTTTTATTAGGTTCCACATATAAGTGACATCATATGATACTGGTTCTTATCTGTCTGACTTTCTTCACTTAGTATGATAATCTCTAGGTCTTTCCATATTGCTGCCAGTGGCATTATTTGATTCTTTTTTATTGCTGAGTAATACTCCATTGTATACATGTGCCATATCTTCTTGATCTGTTCCTCTGTCAGTGGACATTTACGCTGATTCCATGTCTCGGCTATTTTAAATAGTGTTGCAGTGAACATTAGGGTGCATGTACTTTTTCAAATTATGGTTTCCTCTGGATACATGACCAGGAGTGGGATTGCTGGGTCATATGGTAGTTCTATATTGAGTTTCTTGGGGGTTTGGGAGTTTTTGTTTTTCGCTCTTTAGTGCCGCACTCATGTCATATGGAAGTTCCTAGGCTTGGGGTTGAACTGGAGCTGCAGCTGCCAGCCTATGCCATAGCCACAGCAACATGGGATCCTAGCTGCGTATGCAACCTAGACTATAGCTCATGGCAATGCTGGATCCTTAACCCACTGAGCAAGGACGGGGATCGAACCCACATCTTCATGGATTACTAGTCAGGTTTGTAACCTGCTGGGCCATAATGGGAACTTCCTATACTGAGTTTTTTAAGGAACCTCATTGATGTTCTCCATAGTGGTTATACCAGTTTACATTCCCACCAACAGCATATGAGGGATCTATTTTCTATGCACCCTCTCCAGCATTTATTTATTTATTTACTTTTGTTTTTGCTTTTTAGGGCCACATCCATGGCATATGGAAGTTTCCAGATTTGGGGTCAAATCAGAGCTTCAGCTGCCAGCCTATACCATATCCACAGCAATGTGGGATCTAAGTCATGTCTGTGACCTATACCACAGCTCACAGCATTGCTGGATCCCCAACCCACTGAGCAAAGCCAGGGATCGAACCTGCATCCTCATGGATACTAGTCGGGTTCGTTTCCACTGTGCTATAACAGGAACTCCTCCAGCATTTAATTTTGTAGATTTTTTGATGATGGCCATTCTGACTTGTATAAGATAATAACCTCATTACAGTTTTGATTTGCATTTCACTAATAATTAGTGATGTTGAGCATCTTTTCATGTGCTTTTTGGTTATTTGCCTTCTTTGGAGAAAAGTCTGTTTATATCCTTTGACCATTTTTTGATTGGGTTGTTTGTTTTTGATAGGTTGCAGGAGATGTTTGTATATTTTGAACATTAATGACTTATCAGTTGCTTAGTTTGCAAAGATTTTGTCCCATTGTGTGGGTTTTTTATGGTTTCCTTTGCTGTGCAAAAGCTTTTAAGTTTAATTAGGCCCCATTTGTTAATTTTTGTTTTTCTTTTCATCATGCTAGGAAATGGATGAAAAAAAGACATTATTACAATTTATGTCAAAGAGTGTTCTGCCTTTGCTTTCCTCTGGGAGTTTTATAGTATCTGGCCTTAAGTTTAGGTCTTTAATCCATTTTATTTTTGTACATGGTGTTAGAGAATGTTCTAATTCTTTCACATGAAGATGTCCAGTTTTCCAACACCACATACTGAAGAGACTGTTTTTCTTCCATTTGATATTCTTGCCTCCTTGGTCGTAGATTCATTTACCATGGGTGGATGTGTTTATATTTGGCCTTCCTGTCCTGTTCCACTGATCTATATTTCTGTTTTTGTGCCAGTACCAGACTGTTTTTTTTTTTTTTAATTTTTTTAAATTTTTTGCTTTTCCTGAAAAGCCACACCTGCAGCATGTGGAAGTTCCCATACTAGGGGTGGAATTGGAACTATAGCTGCTGGCCTACACCACAGCCATGGCAATGTGGGATCTGAGCTGTGTCTGCAACCTAGACCACAGTTCATGGCAACACCAGATCCTTAACCCACTGAGAATGGCCAGGGATCAAACCTGTATCGTCATGGATACTAGCCAGGTTTGTTACCACTGAGCCACAATGGGAACTCAAGTACCATTCTGTTTTGATTACTGAAGCTTTGTAGTGTAATCTGAAGTCAGGAGGCCCATTTTTCTTTCTCAAGATTGCTTTGGCGGAATTCTCTTGTGGAGCAGTGAGTTAAGGGTCCAGTGTTGCTGCTACAGAAGCTTGGGTTACTGCTGCGATGTGGATTCGATCACTGGCCCAGGAACTTCCACATGCTGTGGGAATGGTCAAAAAGAAAAAGATTTCTTTGACTATTGGGGTCTTTAATGTTCACATACAAGTTTTAAAATTTTTTTGTTCTAGTTCTATGAAAAATGCCTTTGTTAATATGATAGGGATTGCATTGAATCTGTAGATTGCCGTGGGTAGTACAATATTGATTCTTCCAATTCAAGAGCATGGTATATCTTTCTATCTGTTTGTGTCATCTTTGATTTCTTTCATCAGCATCTTGTAGTTTTCAGAGTATAGGTCTTTTGCCTCCTTAGGTAGGTTTATTCCCAATATTTTATTATTTTTGATGCATTGGTAAATGAGATTGTTTCCTTAATTTCTTTTTATGATCTTTCACTGTTAGTGTATCAGAATGAATGAGATTTCTGTGTATTAATTTTGTATCCTGCAAGTTTACCAAATTCACTGATGAGCTCTAATAGTGTTCTGGTTGCATTTTTTGGGATTTTCTATGTATAGCATCTTGCCATCTGCAAACAGTGACAGTTTTACTTCTTCTTTTCCAATTTGGATTGCTTTATTTATTTTCCTTCTCTGACTGCAGTGGCTAGGACTTTCAAAACTATGTTGAATAACAGGGGTGAGAGTGGTCATTTCTTGTCTTTTCCTGTTATTGGTGGAAGTGCTTTCAGCTTTTCACCGTTGAGAATGATGTTAGCTGTGGGTTTGTCATCTGTGGTCTTTATTATGTTGAGGTATGTTACCTCTATGCTAACTTTCTGGGTGGCTTTTTCTGAATCATAAATGTATATTGAATTTTGTCAACAGCTTTTTCTGCATCCACTGAGATAATCATATGGTCTTTATTCTCTACTTTGTTAATGTGGTGTATCACACTGATTGATTTGGGAATATTGAAGAACCCTTGCATCCCTGGGATAAATCCCACTTTTAGTGTATGGTCCTTTTAATGCATTGTTGGATTTTTTTTTGTTAATACTTTGTTGAGCCTTTTTGCATCTTTATTCATCAGTGATATCGACCTGTAATTTTCTCTTTTGAGGTATCTTTGTCTGATTTTAGTATCAGGGTGATGGCAGCTTTACAGAATAATCTTGGGAGTATTCTATCCTCTGTAATTTTTGGAAGAGTTTCAGGAGAATGGTATTATTTCTCTAAATGTTTGATAGAATTTGTCCATTAAGTCATCTGGTTCTGGCCTTTTTTTTTTTTTCTTTTTAGGGCCACACCTGCAGCATATGGAATTTCTGAGGCTAGGGGTCGAATCAGAGCTGCAGCTGCTGGCCTACCCCACAGCCACAGAAACGCCAGATCCAAGCTGCATCTGCAAACTTTGCCACTGCACCTTGTGGCAATGCCAGCTCGCTAACCCACTGAGCAAGGCCATGGATTGAACCTACATATTCATGGATAATATTCAGGTTAACCTGCTGAGCCACAGTAGGAACTCCTGTTTCTTTGGAAGTTTTTAAATCACAGTTTCAATTTCAGTACTTGTGACTGGTCTCTCATGTTTTCTATTTCTTCCTGGTTGAATCTTGGAAGGCTGTGACTTAGTAAGAATTTGTGCATTTCTTCTAGGTTGTCCATTTTATTAGCACAAAGTTGCTTGTAGTAGTCTCTCATTATCCTTTTGTATTTCTGCAATATGTAACTTCTCTTTTTTCATTTATATTTTTATTGATTTGAACCCTCTCCCTTTTTTTCTGGATGAGTCTGGCTAAAGGTTTATCAGTTTTGTTGTTCTTTTCAAAGAAGCAGCTTTTTGTTTCATTGATCTTCTCTATTGTTTTCTTTGTCACTACTTCATTTATTTCTTCTCTAATCTTTATGATTTATTTCCTCTACTAACTTTGGGTTTTGTTTGTTCTTCTTTCTCTAGTTGCTTTAGGTGTAATGTAAGGGTGTTTGAGATTCTTCTTTTTTACTGAGGTAAGATTGTATTGCTGTATACTCCCCTCTTAGAATTGCTTCCTGAACTTGAGTGTTTCTTTATCTGTATAAGGAAAGTTTCCAGCTACAATCTCTTCAAATATTTTCTCTGGCACTTTCTTTCTTCTCTTTCTGAGACCCCTATTATGCTGATGTTGGTATGTTAAATATTGTCTCAGATGTCTCTCAAACTCTCCTCATTTCATTCTTTTTTAATTTTCTTCCATGGAAGTGATTTCCACCAATATGTCTTCAAGCTTACTTATTTGTTCTTCTGCCTCAGTTACTGTACCACTGATTCTTTCTGGAGTGTGTTTCATTTCAGTTACTGTATTGTACATCTTTGTTCTTTAAATCTTCTAACTCTTTGTTAAATATTTCTTGTAACTTCTCAGTCTGTGTCTCCATTCTTTTCCTGAGATTTTGGGTTATCCTTTACTAGTATTATTTTAAATTCTATTTCAGGTCATTGAATATCTCCTCTTCATTTAATTGTATTTGTGGGCTTTTATCTTGTTTCTTCATCTGAAATGTATTTTTCTTCATCTAATTTTGTCTAACTTTCTGTGTTTGTGATCTCCTTTCCACAGTCTGCAAGACTGTAATACCTCTTGTTCTTGTGTCTTTCCCCCTGGTGGGTAATGTTCATCCAGGGACTTGAATAGGTTTCCTGGTGGGAGAGACTGGGGCTTGCCCACTTATGGTCAGGGCCATGTCACGGAGTGAGTTTTAGAGGTGACTGTGAGCTCAGAATTATTTTTAGGCAACCTGTCTGGGTTTTAATTTTTTTTTGATGTGAGGTCCATTTTTACTATGGATGCCTTCCACTTCTTTCCTCAACGTATGCTGGCTGTTATCCTCTTGATAGGAAATGTGACTGATGTGGTGGGCCTGCACTGGGTATTGAGTGAGGCTCCTCTTTGCTTTGTGGTTGTCATTGCCCTCGCAGAGGCAGGGTCTGCTCCCTAGTTATTAGGTTAGGAGTACCCAGATCTGTTTCTGAGCTGCATTTCAGCTCTGTGGTGTGAGTTAGGCAGGATTGGAACACTCCCACTAGGAGAAGACCTCTGAGTTTTACTCCCCTAGTACTGTTCATCTGTGAGTGTTCTCTGTTGTGTTGCCTTTCAACCATTATAAGGTTCAAAATGTACACTGTTGTTGGCACTGCTGTGGTGGCAATTGGCCCTGGTATCTCTCAGGCATTGTTTTCACCAGCACAGATCCACTAAGGTCAGGTCCTGGGACTGCAGTAGTCATGCCCCTGGGCCCACTGTGGAAGCTGTAGAAAGCACAGACTCTGGCCTGGACCAACCCCCACATGTACCTGTACACAAAGCCCACAGATGCTAATGCCAGACCAGTTTCAGCTGAAGGAGCACTTGTCTGTTGTGACATTCCATAGGTGCTGTATTTACAAAGCCAACAGTGGAGGTGTCTCTGTGGTTCCCACAGCCAGAAGGAGAGGTTTCAGCTCTTCTTCCTTAGTCACAAGGCCTCTGGGGCCAAGCTTTGCAGCCCCACCTCTGCACATTGGCATCCCACCAGAGACTATTCCCAAGGTAGAAGGAGCACAAGAGCCTATCCAGAAAGGAGGTGGGTGGGGTGATAATCAAGCATGTGGGTTCATTCCAGTGGAAAGGAAGAGAACAGAGTTTTGGGCTAACAAGCCCGCCCAGATGAAGGTGGTCTCCATGGCCATCAGGCATCGGGGAGAGGGGCTCATTTTGTCAGGAAGGGATGGAACAGAGGTCAGGACAAGCAGGCCTCCCCAGGTATGCAGAGGTAGAGGCCTACATGGGAAAAAAAGCCGCAATTGTGGCTCTACCCCTCACGTGCCACTTAATAATGGCACTTACCCTCTGTGGCTGCCTGGGTCTCCTCCCCAAACATCTTGAGTTGGGGTGCTCTATCCTCCAGGCTTCCTCTGCACAGCCAACTTCAGTTATCTTCCTGGGTCTGTTCTCTAAGTCCCATGTTCTAGCACCCAGCCCCCACACAGCTTGGGCTGGGGCACGCAGGGCACACAGACCATACAGACCATCGGTGTCGGTCTCACTCTGTCCTGTCTTCCACAGACCAGCTGTTGCGTTCCCCTCCAAGCTTCCAAAGCTCCTTTCTTGTCCCAGCTGATCTCCCTGCTGGTGAGGGGGCTCCAGTACCCTGGGGAGGGTACTTCTCCCCTTCAGGACCCTCCCCAAGGTGAGGTCTTCACGGGCTTCTCCTTCTTTCTTCCTTTTTTTCCCTTCTTTTTTCCCTTCATCCTACCTCATCCTTCATCCTACATGGAGATCCCTCTTGTCCTTCAGGTTTTGAGTTCTAGTGTTCTGTGGTGTCTTATGAGGATTGCTCCATTTGTAGATGTATTCCTGATGTATTTGTGGGGAGAGGTGAACTCCACTTCTTCTTCCTAATCCTCCATTTTGCGTTTCTTCAGGAGAGATATTATAACTGTGCTAAAGTAGAAATAATAAAATAACACTATAAAAAATCCAGAAACATGAGTTTAAACATTTCAAAAATGCCCTGCGATGTCAAATGTTAATAATAATTCACAATGTTTTGCTTCAAAGTTACTCTCTGAATAACTGAATTTTTAAAAATCTGTTTTCACTAGACAAAACTTTCTGGCTTTCTTCATTCTAGTTTATTCATTTTCATATGCATATTTCAAAATACTATAATTATGAATTTTGCATCATACTTTATCACGTTAATATTTTTCTGTGTGTATGTAATTTTCTTACATACTGGTTTCTGTGACAGCAAAATGTTACAGTATGTGGCTAAACCTTAATATTTAATTATTCTACTATCACTGAAAATATAGGTTATTTTTTACTGATTGTTATAAACAATGCTAGAACAAGTTCCCTTGTGCATATTTTTTTCTAATTAAAAATTAACATTTAGAAGTATACACTTCTACAATGAGCTATGTTCTAGTTCATAAAGTTGCTTTATTTAACTGATCAAAATATATATGGAACTTTTGTAATTGGATTTTAGTTATTGGTAATTAATATTCACTTTGATAGAAATTATTAAAATAATGAATACATTTGTTCTGAAGTCCAGAGAAGGAAATCTTCCAAAGATATGAAGCAAATTCATACAAAAGATAGGAAAGTAAACTAAGGTTCCTTCTTTCTGTTTCACCTTTCTTTCAAAACATTTATTTAACTGCATACCATGAATCAATATCATCATTGCTGTCTCTTGGGTACCACATTGAGTAAGACCATCTTTGCCTTCAAGAAGGTTACAGACTATAGTAGAAAATGGGCAAGAACATACCTTTTTAGTGTAGTAAGTTCTATCAGAAGAACATAGCCAGGTATCATTTTACTGTTATTATTAATATCAGTTTGAGTGTTCAGTATTTGATTTTTGATGTATGATTTTAATCACCATAAAAATCCTATGAGGTATAAGTAAAATTAAGCCTATCTAACAAGTAAAGAAGCCAAGAATTAGAAAGGGCAGGTAAACTGCCAATGGGAACATTAATTGTCAAGATTCAAACCTAAGTTCATGACTCCAAATTCCCTTTTCTTATTGAAAAACCATCACTGTTTTGGCTTGTTTCTTTAAACTTTTTATAAAACTGAGGTATAATTGACACGTAACGTTATCTTAGTTTCACATGTATAACATAATGATTCAATATATGTATACAATGAGAACTATTCACAATAATTCTAGTTAACGTCTGTCATCTTGCCTGATTACACATTTTCTTATGATGAGAAATTTTAAAATCTACTCCCTTAGTCACTTTCAAATGTGCAATACAGTATTACTAACTAAAGCCAAGGTACTATATGTTATGTGCCCATGACTTTGTTTATTTAATAACTGGAAGTTTCTACCTTTTGACCTCCTTTACCCACTTCTTCCACCCTGACCCTCTGCCTCCGGCAAACACCAATCTGTTCTCTGCATATATGAGCTTGGTTTGAAAGACTAGCATTTGATTATAACATTATAATTCCCCTAACATATGTTGACACATGGGTCTCTAATTACCTAGAGTATCTCAGGGAAAGTAATAAATCCATTATACTTCTCCTGTGCACTTTTTTTTTTTTTTCTTATTTGGGCCGTGGTTTTCTTCGCCCAGCCCTGCACTGTCCAGTTGGTGTGTCAACCATATTAGTGTGATGCCACATAGAGAAAAATGGTAATGTTTTCACGGCAGAATGGCTTTAAGTCTCTGGCCCAGGATTTACCCAAGACTGAGAGGATCCATATTTCAAGATGAGCCAACCAGCATAGCCTAGGGTGACTGCTTTCACTTCTGAAAGTGCTATTAATAATGATACCAAGAAAACAGGCTTACATCCAGCCATCTGGGTAAACCAAGACTGTGGAAACACTAAGTAAGCAACAGCAGTTTAAAATTCTGGTCTGTATGGTTATTGGTGGAAGGAAAAAAAGTTCCCAATGGAAATACTGTTCGGTAAAAAGCAAACACTAGAAATTCTCCGTGAATTAAAACCAGTATCTCAGAGTTTCCATTGCGGCTGGAAACCTGACATTGTATCCATGGGGATGTGGGTTCAATCCCAGGCCTCATTCATTGTGTTAAAGATCCGACATTGCTGCAAGCTGCAGCATAGGTCGCAAATGTAGCTCAGATCCTACATTGCTTGGCTGTGATGTAGGCCAGGAAATGTAGCTCCAATTCAACTCTTAGCCCAGGAACTTCTAGATGCTATAGGTGTGGCCCTAAAAAGAAAAAAAAAAAAAAAATGTCTCTGGGAGTAGCTTGTTTGTATAGTTACTTTTGTTTGAAGGGTTCATGGATATGGTAACTAATGCATGGTAACTAATAATGGTAACATGTGCAGTTTGGGAATTACATAACTACTGCTCCCATTTATATCTGTCAAATATAACTTGATACTATTAAAAAATACTTCGAAGCTGAATTTCATTCAGTCTTAAAATCTGTTAAAAAGGAATGCATATCGTGTAGTATAGCTTGATGGTCTCTGAGACTAAAATCATGACAAGATGCCCCCACTTTTTATTTTCCATAGAGCTTAAATAAAATACCATAAGATGTTCTGTACGCATCTCCCATGTGGCTATCTTCTTGTTCACATGCCTCGTATGATATACTTCAATGCTGGCATATCCGTTGGGAGGACAGATCATTACATGTGGAATTAAAAAAAAAATAGTAATTCTTGCTTTACCACATATAAGCATTATGAAATACCTGAGGTGCATTTGTGTGTGTGCAAAAAGATAATATGTGAAAGAACTTAACACATAAAAAAGGCTTAATCTATGTTACACGCCCCTAAGCTTAGTTTTCATCTAACTTTACATGTTTGTTGAATAACTCCTGGATAGAAAGGCACTGGGCCTCCCAGAGAAAGACATCATTCCCAACTTAAACTTAGATGTGACAGCTAGACACGTGGGGGCTACTCAACTCTTATTAATCTCAGTGAAAAGAATGTGACCTAGATGTGCCCTCTTAAGGTACTGTACTGCTTGAAAGAGCCACCAACAATGAAATTTGTATCTAAACAAGAAACAACACTTTATGAGAACTGACTCTTCTCTTAGCAGACATGAAATCTTTTCACAATTTGAACTTAAAGTCGCAGGCTCATATCCCAGCATAATATCTGGGATTCAAATTCTCTCTTTCTCTAGTGGCCTTTAAAATCCTCTTTTTTAAAATCCTGGACTCCACAATCCACTTATTTAGGTATCTTAATGGCCTAGAATTTAATCTGATCTATCCAGTACATTTATTTCCTAGATGAACAGATTTGGTGGCTACCTGACAACGGCTGCACAGCCTAACCATGAAGTCTTAGGACAGGGGCCAGTAGTCTGGCTAAACAATTAGTGTACGAATGATAAATAATTTTGCATCCCTGATGGAATGGCTACCAGTACCATGAAAGGATCGCTCTGATTTCGCCATGATGTATTGTACTGTTGTCATGCAAAGGGATTTAATGACAGAGGATCAGGAAATCATAGTTTGCCCATCCATTTATCCTGCAGAGAAATATGCCTGAGTGGGCCAGCCAAGGCCACCGCGGAAAAGGCTAGCAAAGCAGGACCCTGCGCTCTTCACACTCAGGTGTTTGTAAGAAAGTTGGAAAGGAAGGCAGTGATAACGGAGGTTTCGTGGTGGAGGAAATGGCCTGTTAGAAAGGGGGCCTCCAGAGTGTGGTTGCTGGAAGCAGCCTGTCCGTCTTTGAGCTGACTCAGACCTAAACACCTAGCTTGCTGCAAAGCGATGCAGAGGAAGAGATACAGAGGAAATAAGCCTCCAGGGCCATCAGAACTTGTCTTTCTCCTCCTGTGTAGTTGGGGAGACATAAAATCAATCTGCACATGAAAACACAAAATCCCTGGAAAGGTAGTCTACGAGTCCAAAGTAAATTTCGTATTATTACTCAGTATGGGTAGATTTCAGGAAAGTTTTGTTTTGGTTTGTGTTTTTTTTTTTTTTTAGGTTCCTTGGGGTTTTTTTTTTTTTCTGAATATTGGATGTGGGCCTTATTTTCTGTAGACTGTTAGAAGTGGAAGGATCTTTAGAAATCATAGCATTCAGTCCCTTTGATTGTGGCTGAGAGAGGCAAACAGGTTTTTTCTAAGGATAGAAAGAGAATGACCATGATTGACCATCTAAATCAGTACAGCTTTGAGAGGGTACAAATGCATTATTACTCTGGGAGAACAGGCTGTCTGGTTACTCCAGGCATATAAATAATTAATAACTGTCTTTTGAATTTGGTTATCAAACAGTTTTACAAGTTCACCCCCTTCTGGACCGTGGGGAGGACTGGTGGCTGGATGTGCATACTGAGTGTCAGGAGGAAGAATAGCATTACCCCAGACTCTGTCATCTGCACAGTCTGACCTTCTGGCAGTGTGACTTTGCAGTTTTGAGAATAGGGTGAAAAGGTGATGAACTGATTCCTGGTTATAAACTGGGAGAAAGACAGAAGCATGCACACAGTGTGTCTATGCAAGTGTGAAGCTGCAGCTCGGTGCATACCCAGGGGCCGCCTCCATTGCCAGGATAGGGGGTGTGGAGACGGCAGACACATTTCAGACCCTGTTTATCTGTCAAAAGGAAGGAGGTCCCAGCCTGCTTCCAAATTCTTCTTGGCTCAGGGTCTGGGGAACCAAGCTTGCCTCTGGGCAGGCTATTATTACAGACTGCTTTGTGGAAATAAAGCTGGCAGGGATGAATAGAGACAGGTAAGAAGGGACATGGAACAAAATACAAGTTTTACCGGCATGAAATCAAACAAATTAATGGGCATAGAAAATGTTCATCCTGAGTACTTGTTTTATTTCATTTTCTGGCAAGATGGAATGCTGGCAACACTACATTTTCAGGCTAAGTTTATTGACCACAGAGTGCCAAGAAAGCTGAGAGATTTCATTTCACTGTTAAAGTAACAGTTATCTTTGGGCGAATAAAGGAAAAGCCCATGGGACAAGGGTGAGAATGTGGTGAAGATCAACAACTAAAAAAATACAACTCAAGTTAATATATTTCTTAGAGTTATATAATGAGATGATTTCATAAGAGTGATTAACGCAAGGGTTACAAAAGCAGTGATAGCTTCAAATAGGTTTATTTTGAACGTACACACCAAATGTAGAATCTCCATATTATGAGACCAGCTTCTGAGTCAATTATAAAGTTCTTTTGTTTTCATATACTCATATCTAATTAAATATTAATTTAGTGAACCTAGAATCCATTCCGATGCCTCTCTGTGGTCACTTGGCACAAACACTGTCCCAAATTACAACTCTGGCATCCGTTTCCAAGTTTCTGTACATATCGTCAGTAACAAGCTCTTCAAAAATGCCTTTATTTAGCACCAACTGTACCAGGTCTTGAGTGCTTTTAGAAAAATAATACAGAAAACGTTTGTTTGGGGTTTCTAGCACCTGTGACACTAAAAGAAACGATCCAAATAGTCTCAGATTTAAAGCAGGTTCACATGCTAAGGACGTGTAACTCCTGGAGCCTTTTAGTTCACAAAGGAGGTTGGAAGATAAAAACATGGCTTTGATCAACTCTCGCTATAACTTAGTATTTCTTAAATGTCAGTCACGATTATTTCATTTACCAGAAATATTTTTTTTTGTTTTTATATAGTGATTTTTATTTTTTTCCATTATAGCTGGTTTACAGTGTTCTGTCAATCTTCCACTGTGCAGCATGGTGACCCAGTTACACATATATGTGTACATTCTTTTTTCTTACATTATCATGCTCCATCATAAGTGACTAGATATAGTTTCCAGTGCTACACAGCAAGATCTCATTGCTAATCCATTCCAAAGGCAATAGACTGCATCTATTAACCCCAACCACCCACTCCCTCCCCCTCGGCAATCACAAGTCTATTCTCCAAGTCCATCATTTTCTTTTCTGTGGAAAGGTTCATTTGTGCTGTATATTAGATTCCAGATGTAAGTGATATCATATGGTATTTGTCTTTCTCTGACTTTCTTCACTCAGTATGAGAGTCTCTAGTTCCATCCATGGTGCTGCAAATGGCGTTATTTTGTTCTTTTTGATGGCTGAGTAGTATTCCATTGTGTATATATACCACATCTTCCTAATCCAATCATCTGTCGATGGACTTTTGGGTTATTTCCATGTCTTGGCTATTGTGAATAGCGGTGCAAAAAAATTTTTCATATGCATATGCTACCTATACTATTAGTTTTTTTGTTGTTTCTGCATCAAATCACTTCTATATTGAAATGAGTTTTTTAGGAGAATTTGCTTTACCTCTATAAATGGAAGAACACTTATTTTAATAAGTAAAGTTAATCATAAAAAATGCATGATTGTTGAAATGAAAATACTCATCGGAAAGTACCTAAATCATCTTATTTATTCCCAGTGGTCCCCACACCACACTTCGGTAAACACTGTTCACCCAGTCTTAGAAATGCAGAGCACAGGCATTGGCTGATTTAGAATGTACAGGAAACCTCTAAGCTAGGGATAGGATTGGTTATAGGCAGTCCTTTCTTTTGCACTTTTCTTTCACTAGTGCATTTTGTTCTTACAGAAAGCCCATTGCCTTCTCTAAAGCTTAATTCCCTTGAGCTTCACCAGAACCATAAACATTTGCAATAATAAAATCTCCTCAGGTTCCTGAGAAGTTTCGCTGCTATTATGTAACAGACCAGCAGAGAAAATATCTGCAGTCCTGTGGGGTCAACTCCCAGAAAGCTTAATATCTAGCCACAAAAGCTTTGCTATTTCCGGCTTTTTAATTTTCACTTGTTAATGTGTCTGCAACTGCCATAGTATAAATGGCAGCTCAGTTTCTCTGAAAAGAGAAAATTTTCATAGTTAGAAATCTGCTGGGCTCTCAAGGTATGTCATGTATGACAAACTCCGAGCCTCCAAGATGCTTAGATTGCAAACAGAGGATTCAGAGTCAGATAATGTCACTTCCTCACAATGCATGGTCAAAGGCAAATATTTCATTTCACTGAATCTCCATTTCCACATATGCATGTGTGTGTGTCTGTGTGTGTGTGTGTATATGTGCGTATATCTATGTATATGTGTGTGTATTATATATATACATATAATACATACACACAAATGATGGCCAATTTCCCCATTGTCTATACAAATATACATGTAAATACACAAATGTATATATATTTGTATAGATAATGGGGAAATTAGTCCTCATCTCAAAGTGTCTACTGGTGAGGCAGCTTTCCAAAACCTTCAGAAACAGATGGGAGACTAATATGTATGTTTTAATTATTCAATGACAGACTTTTATTTACATATATTATATTTAGGATACTGTTCTAGATGCTGGGGATACTTAGCTAAGCAGAATGTAGTTTCTGCTCTCAAAGAGCTTACAATACCCAGAGAAATGACACACTATAATACAAAGTATTGCCAGAGCCTATAAAACTAAAAATGTGTCATCTGCCCTTATATTTATTATTGCTAAATAGTTTTATAAGGCCATCTCTATGAAATCTAGTTGGCAGGATCAATTAATTGTGCTAAAATTAAAATGTTCAGGAAATTCGGGGAAAAGAAAAGAGAGAATGCACGTGAGTAATCATGGCTTTAAAAGGATTCTTTGACAAGGATCCTAATTTTAGGCATCTGGGATGTCACTCAATCCTAGAAAACTATAGCCAGGACAGGCCTTCCAGGGTCTGGTAGTGAGTGCTATCCACTTAGATACATAGAGATGGTCAGGTACAGTCTAGGGGATGGAATGAGACTTTGTGTTCTGAGGGCAGCCAGGTCTTATTGCATGGGGAGGATTACTTTGGACCCTTAATCAGAGGTCCCTCAGTCTTCTTTCTCTGTGACTTCTCTCCCATTCTGAATTTGTCTCTCTTTAAATAGCTCTCTCTCAAGAGCAGGAGAAGGAAATTTGGCACCAGGGATTTCTCAAATATATAATCCTGTTCTCCAAACTCATATTCCCTTATCTGAAAAACAGGTGATTGTATCAACTTTGACCAACTATTATACAGATGACACAGGTAATATTGACAGGGTGCGTAGAACCCAGCACAGTGCTCCCTACAGAGTAGACATTCAATACATGTGAGTTCTTCCCCAGACCTGCTGTCAGAGATTATCTTGTATTTTGCAAATATTGTGGATTTCTTGGCTTTTATATATTTATAACACCTATTCATAACACTATATTTATTGTACATATGGCCCCTGGTTCATTAATTCAAAAAACACTGGTTGATGTGTCCATGGAATAGATTCTTGGAATTTAAAGATTAATGGAACAGAGTCCTGCCCTCAGCGAGCTTGCAATCAAACATTTCAACAGGTAGTTTTAATACAACTTGCTGAGTCCTATGATGGAGGCATGTACAGTGTGGCAGGGCTTCAAGAGAGGAATGCTCAAATTTGTTGGTGGGCAGGGATGTTTCAGAGAGGAAATGGGTGAGTACTGTTGTGTTAGTCAGTTAAGGAAGAACTAGGATGCAGTCCAAGAGAACCTGGACAAATCATACTTGTGGTCTCATTTTTGTGAGGTGTCTCTAACAACAGGGGCCTTGATTCAGTGGTCCTAGGTCAGCTTACACTGTAGCTGGGACATAATCACTTTGTTTATCTAGAAGATACCCATGCTGGTAGCTGTTGGGGAAGCCAGCAAATTCATATAATATACATATTCATATAAATACTTATTTTTATAGTATATCATTGTATTATTTACAATGTTGTATTAGTTACAAGTGTATATAAAACTGAATAACTGTATCTATTATTAAAGGCATCTTTTTTCAGATTCTTTTCCCTTATAGATTATTACAGGATACTGAGTATCATTCCCTGTGCTATAAATAGGTCCTTGTTGATTATCTATTTTATATATGGTGTGTATACATTAATCCTAAACTCCTAATATAAGCCCTTAAATTATTGAGGATGAACAAAAGGGATCCTATGATTATTTCGGTAGACTACTCTGGAGCAAATATGACCTTGCTTAGTACCATTTGGAATAGATCACTCAGTTAATGTCAGTAAACTCAGGTCACATGGCTGTCCCATTCCAGACACTGAAGAAAGAGCAGGGAACAAGGCAGTCTCATTACTGACGTCACTCCCAGTCTCAAGGGAAGATAGACACGCAGAAATATTCCAGTGATGTTGGTGTAATTTGGTAAAAGATATTCTGTCTCATTCATTAAATATTTGTTGAACACTTGCACAATATAGAACCACACAGAGTAATGTGGAAGCACCCTTGGCTTGGGCTGGGAGGTCACAAAAGGCTTCCTGGGGAAGATCACACCCAAGTTGCATCAAGAAGAATCCCAGATGGATTTGCCAGACAATAGGGATCTTTCAAGCAGTAAAAGGAGACTGGGCAATGTCACAGGGCTGTAAAACAACATAGTGCCTGTGGGGAATAGCAAACAGTTGAGTCCAGCATTACCAGATCGTCACATATAAAGCAGGTGATGAGGCTGGAGATGTAGCAGGTGAGAGATCATGAAGAACCTTGTACGTGTGGCTACGTGTATCTGATAAAGGACTTTATCAACTCTCTGAAGCCATTAAAGATGGTGATTTTTCTGGAAAATAGAAATTTCTGTTTTCAGTCATGCACTGATAAAGGTTTTCTTTTTAAGTTATAGTTACTAAAAGTATAACATTTATATGAGAGCATAATATTTATATGTTATTATCCATTCATTTACTTAATAAATATTTATTGGTTTCCCACAGTGCCCAATCACTGTGATGGGTTCTGAGAATAAAGCAGTGAGTAAAATATATGCAGTCCTACCCTCATGAGACATGCTGTCTAGAGAGAGAGAGAAATTCAAAGGGGTTATTATGAAATAATTACAAGACATACTGTGAAGAGGCAGTATGGGGTATTAGGAAGCCAGTAATTGTAGAGCCCAGTGTGAAGGTCTCCTGGGTAAAGGTCAGTTTGGTGGGAGCCCTGACGAATGAGTGTGATTTCAGTAGGTGAAGATGGAGTGAAGGGGCAGAGAGGTGAATGGGTAGGTAGAGCAAGGTGGACGTTGAGCACAGTGAAACTATAAGACATTCTAATAGTGGATACATGTCATTATACATTTGTGAAAACCCATAGAATGTACAATACAAAGAATGAAGTCTAATGCAAACTGTAGTGGACTTTAGTCAATAACAATGTATCAATATTGGTTCATAATTGTAACAAGGTTACCACACCGATGCATTATATTAATAATAAGGGTAACCGGGGAGCAGAAAGGGGATAATGGGAACTCTACTTTCTGATAAAAAGTTTCCATAACTCTGAAACTGTCCTAAAAAAAAAAGGTCTACTCATTTAAAACATAATTAAATCATGGCATAGCCATGAATTGCTAGAAAGCTCAGACTAAACAGACAGTGTTGTCATACAAGAAACAATGGAAAATTCCTGGCTTTTTGCCCAGGGATCTCCCTTGTCTCCATGCAGAGAGATTTCTTACTGGTACTTAATGCCAGTACCTCCTGGATAAATATGAGAAATTTAGGAAGTAGAAGCAGCTGCACCCGGAGTTCTGTGTGTTATGGTCTCTGAAAAATACAAAAGCTACCAAGAAGTGATCTCTTGCACTTCTGGGTTTTCCTTCTGCTCAACACTTAGAGCTGTGTCCAAAAGATGGTCACAGCAAGGGCCCTGGAGCAGGATGGAGCAGTGTCAAAAAGCCGAACACATTCCCCAGGAAGCTATTAATGTTGGAGGCAGATGTTCTATCAGGTCATCAGAGCTCTCTGTGGTGATACCAACTCAAATTACCACAGATTTACAGTAGCAGTTTATTAATATAGCTCTGCTCTTCCACACCCTTGCACCCCCAAGAGGCCAAGTCCATAGAAAGGTCCCAACACAATGCCAAATATGGTTATAAGGTGTTAATTGCTAGTGATTCTCAACCACACCATATTATCTTGGCTAAATGTGGACCAAGAGAATATTCAGGTATTTGAGGTTTTTCTTCTCATTGCTTCGCTAATTGATTTAGAAATGTGAACTGACCCAGTACTCAGTGACAGGCCATGTGTTCAGCTTGGGGTAATTAGGTATCACTAGTCATTCAGTCGCATCTTACATCCCTCTTCTGTTTCTCTGGAAAGAAATTAGGAAAGCAGTGAGTTATGTCTTCCTCAAGGTGAACAGTCTTTCCAAATTTGCATCTAGTGTTAAGAACAAAAGCTACCTTTTCTTTTGTCAATTTCTTTTCACATACTTGCATACTTTATCCTCCTGGTACAATAGGACACTCTTGTCTGCATTAAACTTGGAAGCATAAAATTTTCATTACAGAGAGAGACTTCATGGATGCTGTGCACTCATTTCCAACAAACTCTCAGTGGCTGGAAGTCAGTTACAAACTTTCAGTCCCTCAGATGCCCCACGATCAAGCAGTGGATGTGCACTGGTAATAGTATGATTCTGGAGAGGTTTCTTCTTGTTTGGAGTATTTGCTGATATTTCTCTGAAAAGTCTAAGTGTGCGCAATCAATGCCACTTAACAGGAAAGATCATGCTACAGCTATGTTAAACTATGTTTTTTTAGTTGCCAGTTTGCACTAACCATGTCTGTCGGAATGAGGAAGAGAGGCCCCATGTTGGACAGTTTGTAGTTCTACATTCCTTAGTTAATAAAATCAAGAAAATATGATCTCTTATGTTCAGATTCCCAAATGTCACTGAGGTGGCTGTAATGATCAGATTCTGCAATGATCCGAAAAGTCCGTGGACCTTTCTCAACCCCACATTCCCACCAAAAAAAAGTTTAACTCCTAGAAAAAAGGAAAGTTAGTTGCCCTCTCCATGACAGAAACACTATTAAAGCTAACTGTTACTGGGTACCCATCTGTGTTACAGGCATGATGGTAAATGTCTTACATATATTCTCTCATTTAACCTTCTGACAGGTCACAGACATGTTTAGTGCAAACTGGCAACTAAAAAAACATAGTTTAACATACCTGTAGCTATATTAAAGTTTTATTATTACCAAATGTATATATAGCTAAGGAGAAAAAGTTTCAAAAAGGTTAAATAATGTGCTCAAGTTCACTTAGGTAGTAAAGTGGCAATGCCAGGACTTGAACCCACATATTAAAATGCGACATCGTGGCTATCCTGTATTAACCACCATGTATTTGTTTCTACCTTATGGAGAAACACAGCTGAGGTTTTGTAGACGTTACTGAACACCTGTTGCTCTCCATAGTGACCGGTTTTGAGGCAAGTCCGGTTTTAAGCTCCACATGGATCCCCACCACCACCACACACAAATACACTGGGTAATAACTGTTCTATAGAAACGGAGTGAATCTAGGTCCCCAGAAGAGTCTCTGGATGGGGCACCAAACATTCTTCTGAGAGGTTAAACAGAGAGATGCTCTCCAACATTCATTTTAACTTTGTCTACAATGTGATGACTGCATTTTGGAGAAACTGGGTAAGCCTCCTCATCCCAAAGACAAGAATGCCCAGTGGTCTTTTCAGGCAGACAACCTGGCTTTATTAACTACAAATGGGTATGATCTGGGCAAGCGATAGGTCATGTTAGCTTCATAGTGTCAAAGGGAAACAGGGGTTCAGTGAATGGTCTAAAAGAAAATTGTCCTGTGGTATCGCTCCCAGTCTACTGCCCAGGCTGTCAATCAGGCACCCAGCTAGTTATCTCATGTCTGTTTCTCATCCCGTTTATCCTGGTGACTGCATGGAGGAAGCCTCGTGCTCTACAAGGGCTTTGTTGAGATTGTACCCTGTCTAGGATGGTTATCCGGTTTTAACAGCATTAACTCTACTTAGAGCTAAAACCATTTTGGCCATGATTTGTGGGGTACGGCTTTACAGGCTTCTTGAGGGAGGCTGGGTCTAAGCAGTTTTTAAGGTGAATGTCAGGCTGTAGGGCAGATACTCCCTCAAGTGCCAAGTAGGAGAGGCTGAGAGTGGCCTCTTGGTGGGTTATTTACATATAATGAGAGGATGTTCGCCCTTCCCTTCACTTAATTGTCTACTGGGTTCACCGAAGATCCTGATGAGAGCTGCACTCATCAGTCAATATCAGAGACTGCCCCTCAAAGCTCTTTTTTGGGGTGTTATCTTGAATTCACTGGCACTCATTGGATATCAAAACAATATTCAAGAAAAAGGCTTAGATTTTGGATAGCAGAGCCGTGCCATGCTTCCCGCCTCTTGTGCATCTCTCCACAATTTTGTACATGACATTAATTTGTTCCACAAATGTCAACTGGATACCTTCTGTATGCTAGGGCCTGTTTTAGGCTCTAGGGATAGAGCAATGAACAAAACAGACACCTATCTCTGCTTTATGATACTGATATCCTAGGAAGGAGAGAGAAATAATTACAAATTACTTATAATTATTTATAATTACAAATAAATTGTAAATTCATAAAGAGATAAGTGTGTACCAAGTTAGATGGTAATAAGCATTACTGAGAAAAATATTAACAGGGAAGGGATAGACAGTGATGGACAGGGGCTGAGATGAGGCCATTTTAAACAGCTTGGCCAGGGCTGCTTCACTGTGTAGGGGACTGGAATAACAACTGGAAGCAGATGAGGAATTTAATCAAGGGTCACCTTCTGGTTGAGGTCTTTTCCAGAGTGGTGAGTTATCTGAGAAAGGAGTTCTGTGCCTGTTCAGTCATTATCAAATGTATGGTGTGAGTTAAGCTTTCAAGTAAAAAGCGAAGTAGACCTTGCGCTCTTCCTCATGTTAAACAGTCATAAGTAAATAATTGCAATGCAGTGAAGTACGTAGATAGAGCGACCAAGAAAAAGCTACATGTAAAACTGTAGGAGAAGGAAGCAAACTGTGTCCAAGGGGAACACAAGGAGGCTTTAGGAGAAAGGTGGTGTTTGAACGGAGGATTAAAAGATGATAATGTCCAATAGTAACAGCTAATCTTTTCCTTTCTGTCAAACAAAATTTCAACAAAACATGTCTTTTTCATCTTTGTATTTCAATTTGCCTAAGTAGACTATGAATACATTTCCACTGTAAAACTTCCAAACAGAAATGCAGAGACCAAATGTGAAAGCTACATACCACTCTTCCAGTTGCCCTGGCTCTACAGCCTGGCTCTGATCCCTTTATTATGCATCAGTGGCGGGAGGAGCAGGTCAAAGAAGACCACTTCTTTACTCCATAAATATGTACTGAAAGCTTACTGTGCAGTAAGCACTGTGCTGGGAAACTGAACACTAGCCTTAAGACAACATGACACTTGCCTTCAGAAAGGTTACGATTCAGTGATTCCAGGCAAATGGAACCACAGGTACAGGCACTGACTCATGAAGAGATATGGTTTTGATAAGACCAGAATGTAGAATACATCTCACAGAGAGTTTTAGGGATTAAGTCTTGAAAGATACCCATGGGCTAGGTTATAACTCTATAAAGACAGCCAGTGTCTAGCTTAGAGGATCTTATATGGTTAAACTAACGCATTTGGAGTTTAAAAATATTTTCTGTGAAGAGGAGTTCCCGCCATGGTTCAGTGGTTAATGAACCCGACTAGGAACCATGAGGTTGCAGGTTCAATCCCTGGCCTCGCTCAGTGGGTTAAGGATCCAGCGTTGCCATGAGCTGTGGTGTAGTTCACAGACGCGGCTTGGATCTGGCATTGCTGTGGCTGCGGCATAGGCCGGCAGCTACAGCTCTGATTAGACCCCATATGCCACAGGTACAGCCTTAAAAAAAGCAAAAAAAATAATTTCTGTGAAAAATTTTAGAAATTATAAGTAAAAGGTTGGTACTGTTACGTTTGTAGTTCTTTTGCCTAAATAAAAGCCTTCTCATTATTTTGGTAAATTTCTTTATAATATTTCTAATACATTGATATAGTTTAATGAGCAACATATAATTATCCTTCTGACTATAAATAATTATACAAATTATTTAAAAACACAGAGAAGTATTGGAAGAACACAAAAATGCCTGTGTAATTCAACCACACAGACAAAAAATGCTAACACTATAATGTATTTCCTCCAACATACATCCTCCTAAATGTGTATATACTTTTTTTGGTGTGTATGGTATGTAGACATTTTCTTTCCCATGTCTTTAAATAGTCTTCAAAAATACAATTTAATGGCTAGAAAATAATATTCTCATTCACAGCCACCTTTAGGCAGCATTGAATTAGATGTCATATGGAAAGATCTGTTTCATTTACTTGGAAATACTTTAGGATAGAGTTTAAAACCACAGGCTGAGGAGTGAAAGAGAAGTAGGCTTGAGTCCTTGCCCTGAACTTGCCTGCTGGGTAGCTCAAGGAGCTCAGTCTCTATACACCTCAATTTCTTCATCAGTAAAATGGGCTCGCAAGGGGTCTAGTTTATAGCGCTCTTGTGAAGAGTGTATAAATTGTCTAAAATGTTTCAAAGCACAGTGCCTGGAGAGAGTAAATATTCAGTAAATATATGTTAACTAATATAATTGTTAACAATGTTAACAAATGTTCATTACAACTATTTGCCTGATGTTTTCCCCTGCTTATAAAGCAATCGCCTGCATACAGAAAGACTAACAGATGTTTTTATTAGTATATAACACCTAATAGTCATTAATATGGGCTTTCTGTGATAAAGAGACCCGATTCCTATTTAAATGGCTTGGTCTACAGTACAGAGTATTTTTCCTGTGAAAAAAGGAAGCAGTTGTGCTGTGTAGTTTTACTAGTAAGGTACACACATCCGTGAAGGTTTACTGCTCTTCTAAATTAGCAATACAAGCAACTGGACTGGCTTGGTGTTCATCCTTAGGCTGGGTCACTCCAAATGAGCCAAACCTGAGCAAACTGTCTCAGGAATCTACCTCTGGCCTAAGCCACTCAGGATTTGGGCTGGTGCCGACCGAGCTGCCCATGACTTTCCAGACCAAACTCTCCTCCTCACCAATAATTCTCATCCTTTCTTGCCCTGCTGTTCCTTCTTAGAGCAGTGCTGAAACAGACATCATTTTTATTACGCTATTTTTGTGAGAAACTTCTAGAATAACAGGAAATCATAGACCTCTAAAGCTGGGAAGGGATTTTAATAGGCATGTAATTCAGGGCCTCCTAAATGTGGCTGTGAATGAGAATGATCGAAGGCTATGATCAAAACACCATTTCTCTGATCCAACCCCAGGGAGCCTAATTCTGTATTTTTAATACATTCCATGGGTTATTCTTTTATATATAGCCAGATTTAGAAAACACTCATTTGAACCATCTCCCCACCTAAAAGAGAGCCGTGATTCTTTCAGGCAGGACTTATATCTTTCCTCTATTACATCCTGATCTCTAAAACTGCATACCTAATACAAAAAGCCAGACTTGGCACTGATAAATACCTGTTGAAATGAATATTAAACTGCAGTATCTGCTCAGAATTACTTAGTTGTGCATTGGGTTTACTCATCCTTGTTTCAAAAAGGATTTAAGGCAGCTTACAAATATGCAGGTACCATCCCTCTCCATTCTGAATCAGGAAAGGATTTGGTTGTAGAATAATCCAGGAGGGATCAGAAGCTCTTTCTGCTTCCTAGATAAATTCTAATTCTCAATTAGTAACATCTACCTTACTGAGAACTGTATATATTTTTTTTCTTTCTCACCATCATGGAGAGGTATTATGACATAGTTGAAAAATCATGTGTCCTTCAGTCAGATAAATCTACATTCCATGCAGAATGAGTGGCATTTATGGTCATGTTTGGAAGTTTACAACTTGACTGGTCCCAGGGAGGAGCAAGTAGGCAGAGTTCTAAATGCAGCTGCACTGTAGATGCACTCAATATACATCAGCAGGAAACACAAATCAAGACTCATTCTCGGTTCCCATCGTGGCTCAGCGGAAATGAACCTATCAGCCATGAGGACACAGGTTCAATCCCTGGCCTTTCTCAGTGGGTTAAGGAGTTGGCGTTGCCGTGAGCTGTGGTGTAGTTTGCAGACGTGGCTCAGATCTGGTATTGCTGTGGCTGTGGTGTAGGCCAGTGGCTACAGCTCTAATTTGATCCCTAGCCTGGGAACCTCCATATGCTGCAACTAAAAAGACAGAAAAACAAAACAAAACAAAACAAACTCATTTTCATGCTCACGAAGCCCCATTTCACGAAGTTATTAAGTGACTGCAGATGTACTTGCAAGCAGCAGAGGCAAACTGATGACCATCTAGGTAAGGATTCAGCTGCAACTGCATCTCAGAGAAAGGACCACAGTGGTTTGTAAAACTCCTGGCTCTTAATGCTCTGTGGCTGTACTTGTGAGCCGTAACACGTGCTCTAGAGTTCCATCACTGTTTGCTTCCCAGAATGCTTCCATCAAAATAACTTTCCTCCATGTTTATCCTGAATGAATACAGTGCTTCTGAAGTCGGCAATGTCAATGTCACATTTTGAAGCTGACCTGCTAGCTGACACCCCAACCCTGGCGCCTCCATGTGAGCCTAACACACGGCATGCCTTTCCTACTCTCTGAGACATCCTCCTGCCCCTCCTCTCCTACCCATCACCCCTCAAAACCCAGTTCATGACCTTCATCCTTTAGAAAGCCTCCACAGCACCCCTGCAATCCATGATGGTTCCTCCACCCTCTAAATTTCTCCAAAACTTACTGTCTATGCTATCCTTCCCGAGTGAACTGAAACAGTAAAATAAAACCCTTAAATCTACATCAAATTGGGAACAATGACTGAAAGAGGTAAAAACTAAAACTCATGTTCTCTGCACCAAAAAATCCACCTATTTGAAATCTAAAAAGAAATCATTGATAAGTTAATTATAGCCCTTAAGATTCATAAATCTCCAAATTTCAGTGTCACTCTCATTTCTGAATTGTCTTTGAAAAGTGCACCATTTTCGACTGAAAGAAAAAAAGACTTGTTTTCTTAAGTTTTATGGAGAACCATCAACAACTTGAGGGATTTTCAGAAATAATTGGAGGTGTTTTTCTCCTGTAGCATTTTAACCATTTAGGCCCTCAAATGAAACTAAGTCCCCAAGGATGGCCCTGAGTGCCTGAGCCAAGTTGCACAGCCTGCAGAGAGACAAAGTTGCACACTTCTGGGGTCATCAGATACAACTTAGAATAGATTTACAAGGAGATCCTGCTGCGTAGCATTGAGAACTATGTCTAGATACTCATGTTGCAACAGAACAAAGGGTGGGGGAAAAATGTATACATGTAAGAGTAACTTGATCACCATGCTGTACAGCGGGAAAAATAAAATAATAAAAAATTTTTAAAAATTGGACACTTCTTACTGCAGAGAAAGATGACTCCTCTTCCTTCCATAGAACATTTGCAACCTCATGTTCATGGCTCTGAGATTCCTATCTGTGGCCTACAGCAACAAGTGACTGTATCCCAGGACAGAAAATGAAGACAGGTAAAGATTCTTTAGATAACCATACCCCCTCTGTTCTGTCACTTTGCAGCACACGCCATGGTAAGATCTGTTTCTGTACGTGCCTTTCCTAATGAAAAAAAAAAAAAAAAAAAAAAAACCAGCCATCATTAGTTGAGTGCTTATTATGTGACAGACACTCAAGCTTTATCACTATCAACCTCTTTCATCTTCACAGCAACCTTAAGGGATAGACAGAATTATTATCCCACAACATGGGATATAACAGGACAAAAATGAAAGCTTAGGGAGAGGATGAGTTTACTTACCCAAAGCTCTGTAGCCGAAATGCAGCCTCTGTACACCGGTACAAATTAACTCTGAGAGGCAGAGTTTGGGGTGAAGCAGAAAGAACAACTTTATTGCTTTGCGAGGCACAGGAGGTCACAGCAGGCTAATCCCTCGAAACTGTGTCCCACCTTGAGAGGAGATAGAAAGGGGTTTTATAGGTTTAGCTCAGAAGACAGGGTTATTGCTGAAGGTGTCTATATTATTCTCCATCCACAGATCATTTCAGAGTCATCAAGTCCATTGTCAGGTGGTGGACTGATGGTTTCTGTTGTCTTCAGGGTCATCATTCTTTGACTTTTCTCTGGAAAGAAGATTGGGAGGGGTGTTGGAAGTGTTTTAATTACAAAAGAAAACACTAGGCGTAATAGAACTCTAACTATAAAGTGACAATTAGTAAAAGAAAGCAATTAAGTAAGGAAGAGATCATTTGTGAAAAGCTGGATACTAGGTGCAATATAACTCTAACTAGAAAGTAAATTTTAGTAATAAGTTAGTGGGCCAAGGCAGGGCATAACATAATGGAGACTAAAACTAATGGTTTTAAGTCGTTTTTAGCTGTAACAATATTTCCTAATCATTAACTCTTGAGTCAGCCTTTTAAGACTTAAGAGGAGGCCTGGGAGGCTGAAGGAAAAGCCTTTTACTTCAAAACGCAAAGATTTAGGGGCTTGTACACTGTTTCAGCTCTTATTCTCAATTGCTGCACTAGACTTAACAAACCATGAATTCCCTTGGGAAAGATGATGGTTTTTTATTAACATTTATTTAGAGGCCACTTGGCTAACATCACCCGGCTCTTTATACAGGCTTGGTAAATATTTTGGTATTTTGAGTAAATGTTCAAAGCGAATTAGAGGTACATGGTGGCACTGTGCTTTCTGGAATGCAGGTGCAAACTGAGTGTTTCCAAATGCTGCTACTCTCTGCTGAGATCTGCCCAAATCAAGAAGGCAATGGAAGGTAGGCATTTCTTTTTTATTCCAGGGTCCTTTCTGTACCTAGGCAGAGTGGCAAACATTGACCAAATGTAAAAAACAAACCTCGATAAATACCAAGCATCAAATAGGAAAAACTCTATATAACTGTCACGTTTTTACCAACAGAAAGATAACTTTTGGTTTTTGCATTGGTCTTTATATTATTCACAGCATGTCCACAGATAAAACTGCATCTGATTCTAATGCTGTTACTGAGATGGTGACAAGGCAATTTATTATTTTCATTTTACAGTTTAGTGCAACTGCCCTGTCTGATCGTCAATGATCTGACCAAATTCTTCTGACTCCTAGTCTATTTTTCCTTGGGGATTTACTGGCCTTAAAACTATGATTAGGATTAATTCTAAGGCCATTCTAACCCTCAGATCACTAAGTTACCTCTGTTATCTTTTAAGACTCCTACCTCACTCCCAGGCAAGTTAAGACGTTAAATCACAACTCTGGTGCGGCTCTCACAGCCTTCATTTTCTCAGAGAAGCCCCAGGCTGTCCCCATACTCAACACCAGATGAAATGAATAAAACTCCAACGAGACCACTAAAAGTGTCTCAGTGAATGATACACTGAGTCACATGTCATTCCTCTGCCAAACAGTAAAAACCCTGGACTACAGAGAATGTTGGCTCCAGTGAGTTCCTACAAGCTATAGAGCATCTCTGCTTCCTGTATCTACATGGCACGGGGGAGGGAAGAGCTTCAGAAATGGTGACTCAAGTATTTCACCTAAAGTAATGGACCTCAGAACAATCATACAATATGTCGGTTATTTATAATTTATTACCAAATCTCAGTACCTTCTTGAAGAAGCCAAGTTACATTCCGTCATTTATAGAGTTATTTATACAGGACAAGAGAGAAGGATTTTAGGCTTACAAGGGAGGCTCTCCTCTTTCCTCCAGTAATTACTTCTGTACCTTCTGTCACAGTGCTTTATATACTCATTCATCAAATATTTATTGAGCAAAAATCCTGGTGATGAGTTCCTGAATGCAAAGTAATCCTTGCCCGGAGGACTTTCTACCTTAGGGGAGGAAGGTGAAGGGGAAAGTGAACGTTACCATGAGTAGAGAGCTGGTGTGTTGTGGTGGAATCCCTCTCCTCGGTTCTGACATCGACTAGTTGTGCAATTTTTGGAAAAAAAAAATATCTAAACTTCAATTCTTTATTCTTTGAAATGTCAATGATATGAATCAGGAGAGTACTTTTTTTTAATGCCTACTATTTGCCAGACACTGCTCTAAATGCTTTAAATGCAGAATGCATTTAATCCTTTCAAGAGTCCTACTCAAAAGTTACTGTTATTATTTCCATATTACAGATGAGGAAACTGAGAGATTGCATAACTTGCCCATGATCGTACAGCGGACAAGTGGTAGGTCCAGGTTGGGGAGCCAAGCAGTGAGAATGCAGAGTCTCTGAACTGTGGGAGTGAATGCCAATATGAGCACCCTGGGTGCTTTAAGGCAGAGGATTCTAGGCCCAGAGCTTCCATTGCTGTTAAAGACGCATTTCTTTACAGGCAACACCCCTTCCATTTGTCACTCCAGATCCACAGTTGCCTCTTCTCGGCCCCTCCCATGCCCTGAGATCTGAAAAGCACAGACTGCATCAGGGGCTCTTTGGCTGCAGAAGGATTCAGCAAGGGGGAGGCACCAGCAAGAAGCTGGAGGGAAGAAGGAGAAAGAGAACAGGTTGGTTAGGTCTCTGGTGGACTCTCTTTCTGTGAAGGTGTTTTGAACTGATTGCATCCTTTCCCAACATCTCTTGCCAGGGGCCCTCTTTACTCCAGCCTCTTTCTCTCTCTGAGTTTCTTTGAGGTCACTGGTTCCTCCCCTCATTCCTTTGCTTTAGGGCTGGTAACTGGGCCCCACTATTACAATGATCTGGATACAGCACTATCCCTAATGATTTCACCACACCCTGCCTTTACCTTTATAAACAGCCCCTTTGTTAATCTTCCTGGAATTTTCCTAATTATCCTAATCTGGGTGTCCCATCTGTTCCCTCTTGAGATGCAGATAAATATACTGGGTTTATAAGGCACTTAATGATCAGCATCCCTGGCCCCAACTCACTCTTAATAGTACAGTTTTTCTACCTCAATTTTCAGTATTCCTGTAACATGGGCCTTTTCACATCCTCATTGTCTCCATGGACCTTCTTTTTGTGTACCGTTTCCTCTTCCTAGAATGCCCCTTTTAATATCACCTCCTCTCCTCTTCCTGGAATGCCCCTTTTAATATCACCTCCTCTCCCCCCCCACCCCAGCCCTCCTCACACACACTCATACCTACTTATATAAACCTACCTGCCACATAAATAGATTTAAATGGTATTTTGGGTTAATTAATGGAATTAGGGCCCCCAAAAGAGATTGCTTTCTTTAAGACTTTATCAAGTAATTTTGATCCTTTAGAGTTGAATAGCTCAATATACTTTGCAAAGCAGTTTATAATAACATGCTGTATTTTCACCCCCACTTATTCTGTGAGGATGGAGCAAATGAGTTCAGAGGAATTAAAATGACTAGTCCAGGATGGTACCAATAGTAAGTGACAGAGCCATGATTTGATCTCAGGCTGGTGGGACCCCATGTCCTACTGTTACTGCTTTCTTGGGCTCCTGAGCAAGCCAGTCCCAAGCAGCATGGTTATCTGCTTAGCAAAAGGCCCTAAATGTAATAGGGGCTTTGATAAAATTTTTTGGGGGATATGCAAGAAACTATTCTTTTCCAGACCTTTTTCTTCTATTCTGCTGCCAATACGTTCTTTCCATCCACCATTTTTATGAAACCAACAACACTTTCTGTGGTGAGCACAACCACAACTCTGCAAGTGCTTTATTTCTGAACAGATGAAGGAACGATGCCTGTCTTTAGGGAATCTTATTCGAAACCTCTTAATGGCAGAGTACCACAAGGCTGAGAAACATTAGCTGAGGTGGTTCAACTCCTGGGGAAGTTTATTTTGAAATGATAGGAATTGTGAATGCAAGTGTGCAGCATTTCCCCCTCTGGTTTACAGAGGGGAGGAAACCGAGGGGTCTTTAGCAAGAAGCTGGAAGAGGCAGCTGGGTACGCAGCAGAGCTGTTCCTTGCTTTCTTTCCAATTTCATCTGCCAGTTCCAGTGGCACAGTTGTTTTCTGCTGAGAGCAGATGCCATTTGTACAGTGCATGTTTGTGAAGAGAGAGATTTTTAGACACTCAGATACAATGGGGCATTCACACATTCGAAACCTATTTAAATGTGCCCCCAGGGCACATGACAATAATGCCAGGAGCACACGCTTCCCTGGAAATGGGCATGGAAATATAGTCTCTCTCTGTTGACCTAGGGTTGGTTAAGCAAATAACCCACCCAGTTTCTGCCCCAAACAGTCAGGATGACACGTGGGTAGCTTGATTACCTCGCTCCATACAACTGGATTTGGATTCCATTTCCAAGAACACCCTTTCTCATTCTCGTCCTTAGTGTCATTGCCTTTCTTTCATGCCAGTGGTCTGGGGAAATCCATCGATAGTGCAAACCAAGCTTGTCAGACCCTGCTTAAATTCCTGATCACTCATCAGATAAAGTCCAGATCAGTGAACCTAGCTCTACATGATGTGGCCTCTAACTAACCATTAGCCTGCTTCATTCTTCCCCCTGCTACTGCTGCCCAGAACGCCTCAGGGGGCCATGAACATGATTACCAGTCTGTGTCTTTGCACATGCCAGTTCCAGCTCTTGTCCTTTCCACTTTTTCCTTCCTTGTTCCATGCGCTGCTCCTCCCACATAACTAAGCATCTTCTCCTTTGGGAAGCTTTCTCTGAGGTCTAATTTCTCCTACCCTTCCTAGAGCATCCTAGATTTCTTTCCAGGACAGGGATGTCGAGACAAGATAACCTGGACTAGTAGAGGGGAAGTACTAAATGTGGAGTGAACTGCGACGGCTAAGAGACAGTTTCTAAAAGAAATAACACTCTACCCGAATCTTAGAGGTTCAGAGATAATCAATAAATATTTGAGGATCGGGTGAAAGATGAATATTCAAAACACAAGAACAACAAGTGAAATTTGATAAAATATGTAAGGGAGGTAATAATACGTAGTGGCCAAGAAGCACAGGATTTGGGATCAAAGTGTCAGATTCTGAATCCCAGCTCTGTGAAATTCAAACTGTGTGTCTTTGGGAGGTTACTGAACCTCTTTGAGTCTTGGTGTTTCATAGATAAAGTGGCGAATAATGGTATCTAACTTTTAGGCTTGTCAAGAGTTATCAATAAGCTGATATATATAAAAACCTTTAAAAAGTGGATGATACACAGTAAGTGCTATAAAAGATTGGTTATTGCTGCTTTAATAAGACTGAAGAGTGTATGTAGAGTGTATGCATGTGGATACAAGTCGGAAGAGGATGGTAGTATGACGTACCCAAGGACTTTGTTCTTGATCCTGAGGGAAATAGCAGGGAAGGGGAGTGACATAGAGAAGGGTGATATAATCAGCTTAATTTTTGAAAATTAATCTTTCTTGGCAAGTGTTCAGGGTATGGACTGGAGATGAGATTAGCAGGAAGCAGAGAGAAAAGCCACTGCAGTAGATGATGAATAGCAGCAAGGAAGGAGAAAAACACCCCTGTTCTATTTAGGAAACATTTAGGCAGCATCACCTGACTGTACATCAAAACCTTCACTACATTGGGGGAAATCCTCTCCACAAATGCTAATTAACCAAATTAGGGGTGTGGGGATCAGATCTGGGACTGCCACGTAGTGATGCTTTTAGCACCTGTTTTTATAATGGTTATATTTAGAGGTGACTGAATGTTAAAACAGTAAGAGACCAAAAGAAATCCTCAAGAGGAGGGTGAAAAAGATGGTAGCGTAGAGGACCTTGTACTCACCTCCTGTGAGGAGCACATCAAAAACACAAATAACAGCTGAACAACCATTGATAAAAAAGATTGGAACCTCCCCCAAAAGATATTCTACATCCAAGAATACAAAGAGGAAACCACAACAAGACAGTAAGAGGGGGCAAACTCACAATATAATCAAATCCCATACCCCTGGGTGGGCAAGCCACAAACTAGAGATTAATTATATCAAAGAAATTCTGTCATAGGAGTGAGAGTTCAGAGCCCCACATCAGGCTCCTGAGCCTGATGGTCTGGCTTTGGGGGAAGAGCTCCCGAAGCATGTGGCTTTGAAGGCCAACAGGGCTTGACTGCAAGAGGTCCACAGGACTTTGGGCAGTAGAGACTCCACTATTGGAGGGTACACACAAGTCCTTGTGTGCACTCAAAACAAGGGCATAACAGGAGCCTGGGATGGACATACCTGCTGGTCTTGGAAGGTCTGTGGGGGAGGAGAGGGATGGCTGTGGCTCTCCCTGGGGACACGAAACTGCTAGTGGGGACTTGCCAGAGTGTTCAATTCATGAACTCTCAAGGAGGCAAACACCTTGCTTGGATCATCAGCACTAAGACCTATTTCTACCCAACAGTCTATAGGCTCCACTAGTAGGTTGCCTCAGGCCAAACAATGAAAGAGATGGGAACACAGCCCCATCCACCAGCAGACAAGCAGCCTAAAGACTTCCTGCCTCTAGCTGCCTCTAGATCCCCATGACACAGCTCTGCCCCAAAGAAGGCAAAGACCCAGCTCAACATATCAGTAGGCAGGCACCAGCATTTCCCACCAGGAAGCCTGCACAAACCTCTAGCCTCATCCACTGGGGAGGCACCAGAAGCAAGAATACCACAAACAGGCACATGCAGACTTGATTCCACAAACACAGAAATTTAGGCAAAATGAGATAGCAGAAATGAAGGAGCAAGAAAAAAACAAAACAAAACAGAAGAATAACTAACTGTAGTAGAGACAGGTAATCAACCAGAGAAAGACTTCAGAGTAATGACTGTGAAATGTTCCAAGATATTGCAAAAGGAATGGATGCACAGTGTGAGAAATTATAAGAAGTTTTTAAAAATTAGAAAGTATAAATAGCAATTAAATAGAGTTGAAGAATACAATAACTGAAATGAAAATTACACTAGAAGGAAGCAATAGTAAAAAACAAAAAGGGGCAGACAAACAGTTAGTTATTGGAACAGAATAGGGGAGATGAGTGCCATGGAATGGAATGAAGAAAAAAGAATGAAATCATATCAGGACAGTTTAAGAGACATCTGGGACAACCTTAAACATACCAACATTCCCATTTTAGGAATCCCAGAGAGAGAAGAGAGAAAAAAAAAATGCCAGAGAAAAATATCTGAAGAGATAATAGCCAAAAACTTCCCTAACATGGGGGAGGAAACAGTCACCCATGTTCAAGAAGCACAGAAAGTCGAAGGCAGGATTAACCCAAGGAAGAACACACTGAGACACAATAATATTGATGACAATTAAAGAGAAATAGAAAATATTAAAATCAACAAAGGAAAAGCAACAAATAACACACAAGGGAATTCCCATAAGATTATCAGCTGATTTTTTTTTTTTTTTTTTTTGGTGGAAACTCTATAGGCCAGAAGGGAATGGCATAATATACTTAAAATGAGAAAAGAAAAAAAAACTACAATGAAGAATATTCTACCCAGCAAGGTTCTCATTCAGATTGGATGGTGAAATCAAAAGTTTTACAGAGAGACAAAAGCTAAAATAATTCAAAACCACCAAACCAGCTTTACAACAGGTGCTAAAGGAACTTCTCTAGGCAGAAGAGAAAAGCCCGGAACTAGGAATAAGAAAATTAAGAGAGATCTAACCAGTAAGGGCAAACATATAATAAAAAGTAGGAAATCATCTACACACAAATATATCAAAATGAGGAACTGCAAGAGGAAGAGTACAGATGTAGGATATTTGAAATGCCTTTGAACAATCATGTATGTATATAGACTGCTTTATCAAAAGCTGATGGTAATTACAAACAGTATCTATAATATACACACAAAAAAGAAAAAGGAATCCAAACACAACACTTAAAAGTTATCAATAACAAAAGAACAAAGAAAAAAAGACCTATAAAAATAAATCCAAAACAATTAACAAAATGTCAGTAAGAACACACATCAATAATTACCTTAAATGTAAGCAGATTAAATGCTCCAACCAAAAGACATAGACTGGCTGAATGGATACAAAAATAATACCCACTTATATGCTGTTTACACGAGACCTACTTTAGATCTATAGATACAGACAGACTGAACATGAGAGGAGGGAAAAAGCTATTCCATAAATATAGAAGTCAAAAGAAAGCTGGAGTAGCAATACTCATATCAGACAAAACAGAGTTTAAAATAAAGATAGTTACAGTAGATAAAAAAGGACCCTACATAATGATCAAGAGGTCAAGCCAAGATGAAGATATAACAATTGTAAATATATATGCACCCAATACAGGAGAACCTCAATATTTAAGGCAAATGTTAACAGGTGTAAAAGGAGAAATTTTCAGTAACACAATAATAGCAGGGGATTTTAACACCCCACATACATCAATGGACAGACCATCCAGGCACAAAATCAATAAGGAAACACAGGCCCTAAATGACACATCATACCAGAGGTACTTAACTGATATCTATAGAGCTTTCCCATTGAAGCAGCAAGACACACAGTCTTTTCAAGTGCATGTGGAACATTCTCCAGGATAAAGCAAGCCTTGGTAAATACAGGAAATTAAAATCATATCGAGCATCTTTTCTGACCACAACCTTATGAGATTAGAAATCAACTATCAGTAAAATACCACAAGAAAAACAAACACGTGGAGGCTCAACAATATTCTATTAAACAACCAATGGTTTACTAAAGAAATCAAAGAGGAAATAAAAAAAATACCTAGAGTCAAATGACAATGAAAATGCAACAATCCAAAACCTATGGGACACAGCAAAAGCAGTTCAAAGAGGAAAATTTCTATTGATACAAGCTTACCACAGAAAATAAGAAAAATCTCAAACAAACAACCTAAACTTACAACTAAAGCAACTAGACAAAGAAGAACAAACAAAACCCAAAGTAGAAGGAAAAAAATCATAAAGATCAGAGGAGAAATAAATGAAATAGAGACTAAAAAATAGAAAAGATCACACAATCAAAAGCTGGTTCTTTGAAAAGAAAAAAAGGAACTGATACACACTTAGCCAGGCTCATCAAGAAACAAAAGGAGAGGCTTCAAATGAATAAACTTGGAAATGAAAAAGGAAAAAAGTTACAATGAACACCACAGAAATACAAAGGACAATAAGAGAATACGGCAAGCAACTATATGCCTATAAAATGAACAGCCTAAAAGAAATGAACAGATTCTTAGAAAGGATCCATCTCCCAAGAATGAACCAGGAAAAAATAGAGAATATGAACAAACCAATTACAAGTACTAAAATTGAAACTGTGATTTAAAAACTCCCAGCAAACAAAAGTCCAGGACCAGATGGCTTCACAGGAGAATTCTATCAGTCATTTAGAGAACAGTTATTACCTACCCTCTACATACACTGCAAAAAACTGCAAAGTAAGGAATACTTCTCAACTCATTCTGTGAGGGTACCATCACTCTTAACACCAAAAACACACAAAAATACTGCAAAAAAAGAAAATTACAGGCCAATATCACCGATGAACATAAAACAAAAATATCCTCAACAAAATACTAGCAAACTGAACCCAACTATACATTAATAGGATCATACACCATGATCAAGTGGGATTTATCCCAGGGATGCAAGGATTTTTCGACATCTGCGAATCAGTGTGATACACCATATCATCAAATTGAAGAATAAAAACCATATGATCTGGGGAGTTCCTGTCATGGCTCAGTGGTTAACGAATCCAACTAGGAACTATGAGGTTGCAGGTTCAGTCCCTGGCCTAGCTCAGTGGGGTGAGGATCTGGCATTGCCCTGAGCTGTGTTGTAGGTTGCAGATGTGGCTCGGATCCAGCATTGCTGTGGCTGTAGCATAGGCCAGCAGCAACAGCTCCAACTAGACCCCTAGCCCGGGAACCTCCATATTCCATGGGAGCAGCCCTAGAAAAGACAAAACAAACAAACAAACAAAATACCATATGATCCTCTCAATTGATGCAGAGAAAGCCTTTGACAAAACCTATCATCGCTTTACAATGATAAAAACCCTCCCCAAGTGGGCATAGAGGGAATATGTCTCAACATAATAAAGGCCATATGTGATAAACTCACAGCTAACATCATACAAATGGTGAAAAGCTGAAAGCATTTCCTCTAAGATCAGGAACAAAACAAGGATGTCCACTCTTACCACTTTGATTCAACACAGTTTTGGAAGTTCTAGCAATGGCCATTAGAGAAGAAAAAAGAAATAAAAGGAATCCAAATTGGAAAAGAAGAAGTAAAACTGTTGCTGTTTGCAGTTGAGATAATGTTACACATAGAATATCCTAAAGATGCTACCAGAAAATTATTAGCGCTCATCATCATATTGGTAAAGTTTAGGAATACAAACTTAACACGCAAAAATATGTTGCATTTCTATACACTAACAATGAAAGATCAGAAAGAGATAAAGAAAATAATCCCAATTACCATCACATCAAAAAGAATAAAATTCCTAGAAATAAACCTACCTAAGGAGACAAAAGACCTGCACTCTGAAAACTATAAGATGCTGATGAAAGAAATCAAAGATGAGGAGTTCCCATTGTAGCACAGCAGAAAAAAATCTGACTAGTATCCAAGAGGATGTAGGTTTGATCTCTCGCCTCACTTAGTGGGTCAGGATTCTGACATTGGTGGTGTGGGTCGTAGACATGGCTTGGATTCACGAAGCTGTGTCTGTGGTGTAGGCCAGCATCTACAGCTCTGATTCCATCCCTAGCCTGGGAACTTCCATATGCCAAGAGTATGGTCCTAAAAAGCAAAAAAAAAAAAAAAAGAAAAAGAAAAAGAAAGAAAAAAAAAGAAATCAAAGATGACATAAGCAGATGGAAATATATATGATGGTCTTGGATTGGAAGAATCAGAATCATTGTCAAAATGACTCTACAGCCCAAGGCCATCTACAGATTCAATGCAATATCTATTCAAATTACCAATGGAATTTTTCACAGAAGTAAAACAAAAAAACTTTTAAAATTGTATGGAAATACAACAGACCCCAAACAGCCAGAGCAGTTGTGAGAAAGAAAAATGGACCCAGAGGAATTGGGCTCCCTGACTTCAGACTATACTACAAAGTTACAGCAATGAAAACAGTATAGTACTGGCATAAAAACAGAAATATAGATCAATGGAACAGGACAGAAAGCCAAGAAATAAACTCATGCACCTATGGTCAATGAATCTATAACAAGTGATGCAAGAATATACAATGAAGAAAAAACAGTCTCTTCAATAAGTGGTGCTAGGAAAACTGGACAGCTGCATGTCAAAGAATGGATTACAACACTGTCTAATACCATACACAAAAACAAACTCAAAATGGATTAAAGGCCTAAATATAAGACTGATTACCAACTCAGAGGAAAACATAGGACTCTCTTTGATGTAAATTGTAGCAATGTCTTTTTGGATCCATCTCCTAGAGTAATAAATAAAAATTTAAAGAAGAGTAACTAATTAAACTTAAAACCTTTTGAACAGCAAAGAAAACAATAAATGAAACAAAAAGGCTGGATGGGATTAAGACAGCAGAATAGAAGGACTGGAGCTCAACTTCTCTCCTAAAAACAACAAAATTCACAACTAAAGGCTGAGCAATCTTCACTGGAATGGACCAGAAACCTTAAAAAAGATATCCTACTCCAGAAGACAAAAAGGAGGACACATCAAGAGGTAGGAAGGGCAATTTTGCAATATAAACAACCGCATACCTCCTGGGTTGGAAGCCCCACAGACTGGAAACTAACTGGTTCACAAATACTCACCTACAGGAGTAAGAGTTCTGAGCCCCACATCAAACTCTCACGTGCGGGGATCTGGCACTGGGAAAAAGAGCCCCTGGAGCATCTGGCATTTAAGGCCAGCGGGGCTTGTGCGCAGGACCTTCATGGGACTGGGGGAAACAGAGACCCCATTCTTAAAAGGTGCACACAGACTTTCATGTGCACTGGGTCCCAGGGCAAAGCAAAGTCTCCATAGGAATCTGGGTCAAACCTGACTGCAGTTCTTGAAGGATATCCTGGGAAAACAGGGGTGAATGTGGCTTGTTGTGAGGAAAGAACGTTGAAAGCAAAGTTCTTGGGAATATTCAGCAGCTGTGCCTTTCTCTGGAGGTGACCATTTTCGGAAAATCCGGCCCCAGCATCAGTCAGCCAGTGCTGAGAAGCCCCAGGGCAAACAACAATCCAGGTAGGATCACAGCCCCACCCTTCAGTAAAGACCCCTCAGGCACACAGCCGCCTCTAATCCCATCCAGAGACTAAGCCCCACCCACCAGAGGGATTAGAATCAGCTCCACCTACCAGTGGGCAGGCATCAGCCCCTCCCATCAGGAAGCCTACAGCAAGCCCCTGTACCAACTTCAGCCACAAGGGGGGCAGACACTAGAAGAGAAGCTACAAAAAGGTCAACACATCAAAAACCTATAAAAATGAAAAGACAGAGAACTTTAAGTCAGATAATGGAGAAAGAAAAAAACCCAGAAAGTCAGCTACATGATCAGGAGATTCATAGCCTCCAGGAAAAAGACTTTAGACAGTTGATGCTGAAGATGATGTAAGGCATTGGAAATAAACTGGAGGCAAAGATGGATAACTTACAGGAAACACGGAGCAAAGAGATAAAAGATATAAAACTTAAACAAGAAGAGATGTAAACTACAATAACTGAAATAAAAAATTCACTAGAAGTACCTAATAGCAGAATACAGGAGGCAGAAGAACGAATAAGCAAGGTGGAGGACAGATTAGTAGAAATTATGGATGCAGAACAGAAAAGAGAAAAAAGATTGAAAACAAATGAAGAGAACTCTGGGACAAGGTTAAACTCACCAACATCTGAATTATAGGGGTGCCAGAAGGAGAAGAGAGAGAGAAGGGGACAGAAAAAATATTCCAGGAGATAATAGCCAAAAACTTCCCTAACATGGGAAAGGAAGCACTCACTCAAATCCAGGGAGCACAATGAATAGCATATAAAATAAACCCAAGGAGGAACACCCCAAGATATATATTAATCAAACTGACCAAAATTAAAGACAAAGAGAAAATCTTGAAAGCAGCTAGGGAAAAGAAACAATTAACATACAAGGGAACCCCAATAAGGTTATGGGCAGATTTTTCAGCAGAAACTTTGCAGGCCAGAAGGGAGTGGCATGATATACTTAGCGTGATGAAAGGAAAAAACCTCCAACCAAGATTACTTTACCCAGCAAGAATCTCATTCAGATTTGAAAGAGAAATCAAAACCTTCACAGATAAGCAAAAGTTGAGAGAATTCAGCAATACTAAACCAGACTTACAACAAATACTAAAGGAACTTCTCTAGGCAGAAAAGACAAGACAGCAACAGGAAACAAAAATTCCACAAATGACAAGGCTCACAAGTAAAGGTATATATACAGTAAAGATACAAAATCGTCCATGCACAATTATACCACCAAAATCAGAAACCATGAGAAGAGGTGGGTACAAATGCAGGACACTGGAGATGAACCTGCAATTAAGCAAACAACAACTTAAAACAATCTCATATACATATAGACTCATATCAAAACTTCAGAATAACTGCAAACTAAAAATCTACAATTGATACACAAAGAAAAATCAACTCAAATACAACACTGAAGATAGTCATCAGACCAGAAGAGGAGAGAACAAGATGGAAAGAAAAAAGAGCAACAAAAACAAATCCAAAGCAATTAATAAAATGCCAATAAGAACATACATATCAATAATTACCTTAAATGTTAATGGACTAAACACCCCAACCAAAAGACATAGACTGGCTGAATGGATACGAAAACAAGACCCATATATATCCTGTTTACAAGAGACCCACTTCACTTCTAGGGACACATACAAATTGAAAGTGAGAGGATGGAAGAAAATATTTCATGCAAACGGGGATCAAAATAAAGCTGGAGTAGCAATACTCGTATCAGACAAAATAGACTTTAAAATGAAGAATATTTTAACGGACAAAGAAGGACATTACATAATGATCAAAGGATCAATCCAAGATGATATAACAATTTTAAATATCTATGCACCCAACACAGGTTCACCACAATATATAAGGCAACTGCTAACAACCTTAAAAGGACAAACTGACAATAACACAATAATAGTGGGGGACTTTAACACCACTATTGCAACACTTGCAGCAATGGACAGATCAACCAGACAGAAAATCAAAAAGGAAACACAGGCCCTGAGTGATACATTAAACCAGATGGACTTAATAGATATTTATAGGACATTCCATCCAAAAGCAGCATAATACACATTCTTCTCAAGTGCACATGGAACATTCTCTAAGACTGATCACATCCTGGGCTACAAATCCAACCTTGGTAACTTTAAGAAAATTGAAATCATATCAAGCATCTTTTCCGACCACAATGCTATATGACTGGAAATCAACAACAAGAAAAAAACTGCAAAACACACAAACACATGGAGACTCAATAACATGCCACTAAAGAACCAATGTATCACTGAAGAAATCAAGGAGGAAATTAAAAAATACCTGGCATCAAATGACAACGAAGATACGACACTCCAAAACCCATGGGATGCAGCAAAAGCAGTTCTAAGAGGAAAGTTTATAGCAATACAAGCCCACCTCAGGAAACAGAAAAAGCTCAAATAAACAAGCTAGCTTTACAGCTAAAGCAGCTCAAGAGAGAATAACAGACAAGACCTAAACTTAGTAGAAGGAAAGAAATCATAAAGATCAGAGAAGAAATTAATGAAATAGAAACAAAGAAAACCATAGAAAAGATCAATGAAACGAAAAGCTGGTTCTTTGAAAAGATCAACAAATTGATAAACCCTTAGCCAGACTTACCAAGAAAAAAAGAGAGAGGATGAGTCTCTCTCTTAGAAAGGATTGTACATTCTAATCAATAAAATTAGAAATGAAAAAGAAGTAACAACAGACATCACAGAAATACAAAGGATCATAAGAGACTACTATATGCAACTATATGCCAATAAAACAGAAAACCTAGAAGAAATGGGCAAATTCTTAGAAAAGTACAATCTTCTAAGACTAAACCAAGATGAAATAGAAAAGATGAATGGACCAATCACAAGAACTGAAATTGAAACTGTGATTAAAAAACTTCCAACAAACAAAAGTCCAGGACCAGATGGCCTCACAGGCGAATTCTATCAAACATTTCGAGAAGAGCTAACACCTATCCTTCTGAAACTATTTCAAAAAATTGCAGAGGAAGGGATACTCCCAAACTCATATTATGAGGCCACCATCGCCCTGATACCAAAACCAGGCAAAGATACCACAAAAAAAGAAAACCACAGGCCAATTTTACTGATGAACATCAATGCAAAAATCCTCAACAAAAATACTAGCAAACCACATCCAACAATACATTAAAAGGATTGTACATCATGATCAAGTGGGATTTATCCCAGGGATGTAAGCATTCTTCAATATCCACAAACCCATCAGTGTGATAACCACATTAACAAACTGAAGAATAAAACCCATATGATCCTCTCAGTAGATGTGGAAAAAGCCTTTGATAAAATCCAAAACCCATTTCTGATAAAAACCCTTCAGAAAGTGGGCATAGAGGGAACCTACCTCAACATCATAAAGGCCATGTAAGACAAACCCACAGCAAACATCATTCTCAATGGCGAAAAGCTGAAAGAATTCCCGCTGAGATCAGGAACAAGACAAGGATGTCCACTCTCGCCACTGCTCTTCAACATAGTTTTGGAAGTCCTAGCCATGGCAATCAGAGAAGAAAAAGAAATAAAAGGAATCCAAATTGTAAAGGAAGAAGTAAAAATATCACTATTTTCAGATGACATGATACCATACCTAGAGAATCCTAAAGACTCCAGCAGAAAACTGTTAGAGCTCATTCATGAACTTGGCAAAGTCACAGGATACAAAATCAATACACAGAAATCAATGGCATTTCTATACATTAACAATGAAAGAGCAGAAAGAGAAATTGGGGAAGCAATCCTATTTACCATCGCATCCAAAAGAATAAAATACCTAGGAGTAAACCAACCTAAAGAGACAAAAACCTGTACTCTGAAAACTATAAGACACTGATGAAAGAAATCAAAGATGACACAAATAGATGGAAAGATATACCATGCTTATGGATTGGAAGAATTAATATTATCAAAATGAATATACTACCTAAGGCAATATACAGATTCAATGCAATCCCTATCAAATTACCAAGGACATTCTTCACAGAACTTGAACGAAATATTTTAAAGTTTGTTTGGAAGCACAAAAGACCCAGAATAGCCAAAGACATCCTGAAAAAGAAAAATGGAGCTGGAGGAAGCAGGCTGCCGGACTTCAGACTATACTACAAAGCAACAATCATCAAAACCGTATGGTACTGGCACAAAGACAGAAATATAGATCAATGGAACAGGATAGAAAGCCCAGAATTCAACCCACACACCTATAGCCAACTCATCTATGACAAAGGAGGCAAGAATATACAATGGAGAAAGGATAGCTTGTTCAATAAGTGGTGCTGGGAAAACTGGACAGCCACATGGAAAATAATGAAATTAGAACACTCCCTAACACCATACACAAAAATAAAGTCAACATGAATTAAAGACCTTGACATAAGCCCAGACACTATAAAACTCTTAAAGGAATATATAGGCCAAACACTCTCTGACATAAACAACAGCAACATCTTCTCAGATCCACCTCTTAGAGTAATGACAATAAAAACAAACAAATGGGACCTAATCAAACTTAAAGTTTCTGCACAGCAAAGGAAACCCTAAACAAAACAGAAATACAACCCACAGAATGGGAGAAAATCTTTGCGAATGAATCAACTGACAAGGGATTAATCTCCAAAATTTATAAACACCTTCTGCAGCTCCATACCAAACAAACAACCCCATCAAAAAATGGGCAGAAGATCTAAATAGACAATTCTCCAAAAAAGACATACAGATGGCCAAAAAACACATGAAAAGATGTTCAACATCACTCTTTATTAGAGAGATGCAAATCAAAACCACTCTGAGGTACCACCTTTCACCAGCCAGAATGGCCATCATCCAAAAGTCTGCAAACAATAAGTGCTGGAGAGGGTATGGAGAAAAAGGAACCCTAGTACACTGTTGGTGGGATTGTAAATTGGTACAACCACTGTGGAAAACAGTATGGAGATTCCTCAGAAAACTCAACATAAAACTACCATTTGATCCAGCAATCCCACTGCTGGGCATCTATCCAGAGAAAACCACAACTCGCAGACACATGTACTCCAGTGTTCATTGCAGCACTATTTGCAATAACCAAGACATGGAAACAACCCAAATGTCCATTGACAGAGGAGTGGCTCAAGAAGATGTGGTACATATACACAATGGAATATTACTCAGTCATTAAAAAGAACGAAATACCAGCATTTTTAGCAACATGGATGGACCTAGAAATTATCATGCTAAGTGAAGTCAGCCATACAATGAGACACCAATATCAAATGATTTCACTGACATGTGGAATCTGAAAAAAGGACAGACTAAACTTCTTTGCAGAACAGATGCTTACTCACAGACATTGAAAAACTTACGGTCTTGGAGGAGACAGTTTGGGGGGTGGGGGCATATGCTTGGGTTATGGGATGGAAATCCTGTGAATGATCATTACGCAACTACAGATGTGATAAATTCATTTGAGTAATAAATAAAAAAAGAAAAATAAAAAAATAAAAAAAAGAAAAAGGCCATCGACAGAATGGAAAATATTTGCAAATGATGCAATCAACAAGGGATTAATCTCTAAAATATAAAAAACATCTTATACATTTCAATATTTAAAAAAAAAAACAACAGGAGTTTCTCCTGTGCCTCAGTGAGTTAAGAACCTGACATAGTATCCAAGAGGAAGCAGGTTCAATCCCTTGCCTCACTCAGTGGGTTAAGGATCCAGCGTTTCCATGAGCTGTGGTGGTGTAGGTTGCTGACATGGCTCGGATCTAGCATTGCTGGGGTGTAGGCCAGAAGCTACAGCTCCAATTCAACCCCTAGCCCAGGAACCTCCATATGCCATTGGTACGGCCCTAAAAAGACAAAAAAGGGAAAAGAACCCAACATAGCATCCATGAGGATATGGGTTTGATTCCTCACCTCACTCAGTGGATTAATGATCTGCAGTTGCTGCAAGCTGCGGAGTAGATCACAGATGTGGCTTGGCTCTGGTGTTGCTGTGGCTATGGTGTAGGCTGGCAGCTACCGCTCCAATTCAACCCCTAGCCCAGGAACCTCCATATGCTGCAGGTGTGGCCATAAAAAGAAAAAAATAAGTCAACTATATTTTTTCAAAAAAAAGTTAAAAAATTGTTAGAAGATCTAAATAGGCATCTCTCCAAAGACATAGATAGCCAACAGGCACATGAAAATATGCTCAACATTCTAATTCCTAGAGAAATGCAAATCAAAACTACCATGAGGTGTCACTTCACACCAGTAAGAATGGCCATCATCAGAAATCTACATATAATAAATGCTGGAGAGAATGTGGAGAATGTTGGTAGGAATCCTGAAATCCCACTTCTGGGAATGCATCCAAAGAAAAATCATAATTTGAAAAGATACATGAACCCCAAATGTTCACTACAGCAAGACATGGAAGCAACCTAAATACACAATGACAGCGGAATAATAAAGAAGATATGGTACATATATACAATGGATATGGTATAATATATACAATGGAATATTACTCAGCCATAAAAAGAATGAAATAATGCCATTTGCAGCAATATGGATGGACCCAGAGATCATCATAACAAGTGGTAAGTCAGAGAAAGACAAATATTATGGTATCACTTATATGTGGAATCTATAAAATGATACAAAATAAATTATTTACAAATAGAAACAGATTCACGGACACCAAAAATAAACTTACAGTTACCAAAGGGGAAAAGGTATAGGATTATATTAGGAATTTTGATAACATATATACACTACTATTTATGAAGTACATAAACAACAAGGACCTACTGAATAGTGGGAGGAACTACACTCAATATTTTATAATAACCTATATGGGAAAAGAATCTGAAAAAGCATACACACACACACACATATATAGTATACTATATATACATGTACATGTAAGTGAAACACTTTGTTGTACCCTTGAAACTAACACATTATAATCAACTATACTTCAATTAAAAATAATTAATATTTTAAAGAAAAAAGAAATCCTCCAGTCCATTGGAGGATTACCATTAAAATCGCCTGGAAAGATTTAACAAAATAAGAATCCCCAGGTCCCAACTTCATCAGTTCAGGAAGGGTCTCTGGGAGTGGAGCTCAAGCACCTGTGTGTCTTCAAGCTCACCAGGTGACTCTGAAGGGCAGCCAGGACAGAGAACAACTATTGATCTCATCCAAACCCTACTCTGGCACACGTGGAAAGTGAGCCCCCCAAACTTCTTTTAGGATATGAGCAGTAATCGTGTTATCTATTGGTAAGTTGGTATCATCTTACATAACATATATATATATAGCTTCTTATATATTTATAACAAAACTGGAATCTCTTGAACATTTGATACAAAATTATTTTGAAATATATGCCGATGCTAGAAACTGGGAGAATAAATAAAAGAAAATTTTAAAATAAGAACACAAAAAGAGGAAGAGCTTTATGCAAACAAAAAGAAGTGAGACCACATATGCATTCAGCTGACCTAGGGTGACAAAGCTTACTAAGTTATGCATAATTGGTTTCCTCCTGTGGTAGGTTGAGAAAAAGTAGTTAAGAGAGAACAGAAAAAGAAGAAAAGAAGAAAAATGTCCTATGAAAGCAAGGGGCTGTGTCTCTCTTATTCCCTTCTGCATCCTCAGCACCAAGAGCCAGGACTTTCCACACATACCAGTCCCTTGCCCTAGCCAAGAACTAAATAAGTGGAAGAAAGGGGAGTTCCCATCGTGGCTCAGCAGAAATGAATCTGCTTAGCAACCCTGAGGACACAGGTTCAGTCCCTGGCCTCGCTCAGAGGGTTAAAGGATCCGGCATTGCCATGAGCTGTGGTTTAGGCCACAGATGAGGCTCGGATCTGGCATTGCTGTGGTTGTGGCGCAGGCCAGCGGTTACAGCTCTGATTTGAACCCTAGGCTGGGAACCTCCATATGCTGTGGGTGCAGCCCTAAAAAAAAAAAAAAAAGGAAAGAATGTAAGCAAAGGGTCAGGCAGAGTCATGCATCCACTTTTACTCTTAGGCCCATTGAATCTTTCCAAACTGTCTCAGGGATAAGAAAATAATTTTCAAAATGTTCAGTTCCTTTTTATATTCTGGGCTTCTTTTTCTGCCAGAAGCGGCTGTGAATGCAATGGTTCCTGTCCTGGGGCTGACACTTTATGTAAAGAAGACATTCACTAATGCTCTGTGTGTAAAAGTGTGGATTCGATAGAGAATAAGTTCTGGATTTATAATCAAGCCCCAGTGCTTATCATGTGATCTCAGGCCAAGTCCTCAACCTCATTTACCATCAGTTTCTTTAAAACAGATACATCTATGGACCGAATGCTTGTGTGCCCTGTCCTTCACACCCCCAACCCAAATTCATATGTTAAGGCCCTAATTCCTAATGTGATAGCATTTGGAGATGGGGCCTTTGGAAAGTAATTAAAATTAGATTAGGTCATAAAGGTGGATTCCTCATCATGGGATTAGTACCCTTATGAAAAGAGAAAGAGACATGATCGATCTCCCTCTCTCTCTCTCTCTCTCTCTCTCACACACACACACACACACACATGCAATGTATGCCTATGTACACTACATAAAAGCCATATGAGGGCATGAGAAGAAGACAGATGTCTATAAACCAGGAAACAGCCCCTCACCAGACACAGAATCTGAAGGCACCTTGATCTTGGACTTCCCAGACTCCAGACCATGAGAAATAAATGTTTGTTGGGCATTCCCATTGTGGCTCAGTGGTAATAAATCCAACTCGTATCCAGGAGGATGCAGGTTCAATCCCTGGCCTTGCTCAGTGGGTTAAGGATCCAGCATTGCTGTGAGCTGTGCCGTAGGTCACAGACGTGGCTTGGATCCTGCATTGCTGTGGCTGTGGCATAGGCTGGCAGCTGCAGCTCCAATTCAACCCCTAGCCTGGGAACTTCCATATGTTGCAGGTGTGGCCCTAAAAAGAAAAACAAAAAAGAATCCCACTGCAGCGGTTCAGGTCAGTGCATAGGCATGTGTTTGATCCCCAGTCTGGCACAGTGGGTTAAAGGATCTGGCATTCACACAGCTGCAGCTCAGATTCAGTCCCTGGCCTGGGAACTTCCATATGTCACAGGTGAGACCATAAAATAAAAATAATAAATAGGAGATATCGTGACTAAAAAGAAGTTTGTGTCTTTAAATATTTGCTTTAGGAATCTTGATTATTCCATGAAAAGTGTCAACACATGGCATAGAGTGGTTATCTGATGGGACCCAGCCCTTTCTCCTGGTTACAGAGGTCTACCAATGATTTGGAGTTATCCGCAGCAAGATTTTAGACTGAATTCTCCACTTTGAGTTGACCATCTTGAGAAAATTTTTGTTGATGCAATCAAATAAGATAGGTGATCCTCTCACTTAAAACGTCCCTCTATGTATTAGTTTGCTAGGGCTGCTGTAACAAAATACTACAAACTGGGTCATTTAATCAATAGAAAAGCAGGTTCTGGAGACCAGAATTCCATGATCAAGGTGCTAGCAGCGTCAGTTTCCTCTGCGGTCTCTCTCCTTGGCTGGCAGATGACCACCCCCTTGGCTGCCTCTTCACATGGTTGTCCCTCTGCATACACACCCCAGGTGTCTATAAGGATACTAGTCCAATTGTATTAAGCATCCCCCAAGACCTCATTTAATCTTAATTATCTCTTTAAAAACCGTATCTCCAAATACGTTGACATTCTTAGATACTGGGGGTTGAGACGTCAACATACAAATTTGGAAGGGACATAATTCAGCCAATAACACTATTTTTCAGGGCCACCCTGAGGAAGACCTCAGCCAGAGCCCAGTTTTGCCTTGTACCCATACACTAGCTCATCCATTAATCAAACTTAGCTTTTTTTTTTTTACTGGGTCAAGAGACTGCACACAGTTGTTGGTTTTAGTGGGAGAATTACTAATTTAATAATAGTGGATGACATGGAATCTACTTATGTGACACATCAGTGCTTGCTGGCTTTGCTCATGTCTGATCCAAAATGTACCACTTTTTTAATCTTCCAATGGAATGCTACTTCATCCTCCAGAGTTGCCCCCATTTGGAGTAACAGAATCTGCCTTTGTACCTGCACATCTACCAGTTGCTGGAAACAAACTGCTCCCATGGATATTGAGCGCCTGGGTGAGGCAGCTTCCTAGCTCCTTTAGCTGAGGTAACTGCCTGGAGCAGGGCACAGTTGTGCATTGTCAGCAGGCAACACTCTTGGCAGCTGAGAGAATGAATGCCTTGGTCTTAGAGGGTGAGCCTCATGATAACTTACCACAATCACTGCACATATTTTAATGGATAATACTGACAGAGATAAGACCTAAGAAATGAGGGAAGCCTGGTACCTCAAAACCTTGCTTGGGGTCTGATTCCACAATGAGTTTTTTTATTTATATACTCAAAAAAAAAAAAAAAAAAGATGCTTCAGTGAAAAGTCAGATCTAGAACTTCTGTTTCTATCTACATGTTTAGGTCTCTCTTTCCAAAACTGAAACTATCTCAGTTTGCACAAACATTCCTCCTAAAAGCTTTTAGATAACATAATTAAGAATGACCCTGAAAAAATAATAATCTAACTTCTTTATTTGTAAGAATAGGATATTAATACCTAAGAGGAATGGTTTATTTATTCACTGTTACTAAGCCTCAATTTTCTGCATCTGTAAACCTGAAATAACAATAGTTCGTACACATAGGTTGTAACTACTTCTAGAACACAAAGGCTCAGTCACAAAACCACATAGCTAGAAAAGGAATGGAGAGGTCATTAGATCTTAGAGCAAAGAGAAGTTCTGCAATTTATTCAATACATTCTATAGCTATCATTTCTATTTCTAAAAAACTTATAGTTCAGTAGAAGACACAATCCATTCATTCTTTCAGAAAATTCTTATTGATGTCTCCTTTGTACCTGGCACAATGCCAAGTCATGGAAAATTCAACAATAAGGAATACTTGCTTTCATGAAGCCTACAATCTAAGTGGAAGAATTCACACTTGTCAAATAATCACAAAGGAAATAAAACCTTACAATTGTGATAAGAGCTCTAAAGTAGAGAAATGTGGTTTCCATGACTGTGCATATAATGAAACTGACCTAATTATGGGTGTCACAGAAGATTTTCCTAAGGTAATGTCTACTGGATGGAGAAATAAAACAGTAATAGAGTTAACTAGATGAAGGAAATAAAAAGGAGTATTCTAGGCAGAAGGAAAAATATGTACATGGCAGAAGAGGATATGGCACATATGAAGGAATAAAACAAGGTTATCCCAGCTGGAGTATGCAGCATAGTGGGAGTGTAGACATAAACAAGGGCCAGACCATCAAGGGTCATGTTCAGGACTTTTGTCTTTACCCTGAGAGCACTCACTAAATCATTTAATCAGAGAAGGATGTAAATGGATTTGCATCTTTAAAAGGTCCCCTAACTGCCCTGAGCAGAAAGGACTGGCAGAAAACAATACTGGTTGATAACAAAGGGTTGGGGGGCTACTGCAGTTGTTCAGATGAAAGAAGATGATAGCATAGACTAGACTCGGCTGGTAGAGTTGGAGGAAAGTGGATGGATTTGAAAAGTATTTAATAAGTAAACTAAGATTACATATGGGAGAGATGATGTCTAGAATGACTTTCTAGGTTTTTGGGTTATCATAACTGAAAGGAAATAGTGCCAAGATATACACATATAAACATTTCCAGGCAAAATATATGATTAGATATTTAGTGAGTTGACTTTCATGCAAAGAGGGTTCTACGAATATAGAGACTTGTACTTCGATATAGTCCTTTTGAAATTGTGGATCTTGTAAGAAACTGATGAAAGTTATGAAAACTCTGTCCAGACAAAAGCAATTCCCTATTGACTCACAATTTTTCACGTATTTTTATGGGTCAGTTTCATCCATGTAGATTTCAATTCACATGGAATTTATGCAGCCCATGGATCTGAGGCCAAAAATACTGAACTAAATCTTTATACTACGTGCCCTGTTGTGTCACTTGCACTTTGCACCACCCAAAGTTGGAAGATAGGGAGCCTGACTTTGCACAGCTGCTACAGTTATCCATTGATTGTATTTTACTAGTGGTTAACAAATGAGTATCGAGTGGCCACTTGTAAAATGCTATTCTAATCCTTGTGGGGAATCACAAAATGTAAATGCTCCTCTGGGAACAAATACAAAAGTGCATCAACCCTTAATGACACAACCAAACACAAGGGACACCCCGGCACTAGTGTCAGGAAGAAAAACAGCTCTCCCAAGAGAAAAACTATCTTCCATCAGCTCCTCTTCATGTCCCTGGCTTTGTGTGGCCTTGGGGCGGGGGGTACAATATTTCTTTCCCAAGGGAAAGAGTCATCCGGATGCAGCTGCATGTGAAAGAGAACTGCTGACTTAGGATTGGATTCCATGATGAGCATTTTATAAACATACTATATATAGCAATAATATACACTACATACCATATACACATGAGACACAAATTATATGCTAAATCAGCTCCTTTGCCAGTCTAGAATAATGGGGAAAAAAATGAGTACTTAAATTGCAGCTGGCAGGCTTAGGAGGAAAAATATTTTAAAGGAAAATCACATACAAAGAGATAAAGTATCACCTTCTCCAGAGAGCCTTTTAAAATTACACAATCATTTGACATGAAATTTAACCATAATCTTCTCCGGAGTTTAGGGGTAACTGTGATGCAGCTCAAAGATTTCTTCTACTCTCTCCTTCAAAGGTAGTAATTCCAAATATAAACCAAGAGCTACTGCATGCCAAATACTGGGCCTACTGAGGAATACACTGAAGTCATGAATGTTATATAATTTCCCCAGTGGAATTCCATTATCAAATACTAAATGCCATAATCAAACCCTGTGTGTCTGACTTGGACTGCCTAAGTGTGGGTCTTCTAAAGGACCATTTCACCTAAACCACACATCCCACACCTCAGAGGAAATAGCTATGAGTTATTTAATATCCAAATTACCCGTCATTCTTAACCATTATGCTAACACAACTACCAAAGAAATGTGTTGACTCCTTTCAGGACCATTATAGTTGAAGCACACAGAAAAACCATACAAAGAAACTAACAAATATTAAAAGGAAGTGTAGTCTCATTCACGATGGTAGAATCTTATCAATGCTTCTTTACTAATGGGAAAGGTAGAATTACTTGGGATCTAGAATTTCTGGGGGGAAAAAAGTCACTGTAATTTCCTAAAAATACTGACAGGGGCCACTCAAAGTAGTAATATGATCACACAAAGTCAAAATAACCTCTATGTGAAAAGTTGCTTCTTAGTGAATCTCAATACTTTGTCATAGAAAGCAAGTAGGACAACTTCACTGTAGAAATAATGGAAGTACATATTTTGAACTAAGAAATGTACATTTTTTAAGATAAATTCATTCCACAAACAAAAACTACAATAGATACACACAGAAATAAGAAAAAGCAATCCAAACACAACACTAAAGATAGTTATCAAACCATAAGAGAACAGAACAAAAGAAGGGAAGAAAAAAGACCAACAAAACAAATCCAAAACAATTAACAAAATGGCAATAAAAACATACATATCAATAATTACATTAAATATAAATTAATTAAATGCTCCACCCAAAAAACATAAATTAGGAGTTCCCATCATAGCTCAGTGGTAACAAACCCAACTAGGATCCATGAGGATGTGGGTTCAATCCCTGGCCTCACTCAGTGGGTTGAGGATCCAGCGTTGCCATGAGCTGTGGTGTAGGTCACAGATGCAGCTTGGATTTTGCATTCCTGTGGCTGTGGTGTAGGCTGGCAGCTGTAGTTCTGATTCAACCCCTGACCTGGGAACCTCCATATGCCATGGATGTGGTGCTAAAAAGCAAAAAAAAAAAAAAGCAAAAAAAAAAAAAGACATAAATTAGCTGAGTGGATACAAAAACAAGACCCGTATATATGCTGTCTACAAGAGAACCACTTCACTTTAGAGACACATATAGACTGGAAGTGAGAGGATGGAAAAAGATAGTTAATGCAAACTGAAATGAAAAGAAAGCTGGAATAGCAATACCCATATCAGATAAAAGACTTTCAAATAAAGGTGGTTACAAGAGATAAAGAAGGACACTACATAATGATTAAAGGATCAGTTCCAAGAAGAAGATGTAACAATTGTAAATATAAATGCACAGAACATAGAAGCACCTCAATATATAAGGCTACTGCTAACAGCCATAAAAGGAGAAAATGACAATTAAAAAATCATAATTGGGGGCTTTAAAACCCCACTTACAGCAATGGACATATCATCTAGACATAAAATCAACATAGGCCTTAAATGACACATTAGACCAGATGGACTTAACTGACATTTTCAGAACATTCTACCTGAAACCAGCAGAACAAACATTCTTTTCCAGTGCACACAGAACAGTCTCCAGGAGAGATCACATTCTGCGCCACAAATTAAGCCTTGGTAAATTTAGGAAAACTGAAATCACATCGAGCATCGTTTCCAAACATAACACTGTAAGACTGGAAATCAACTGAGGGGAAAAGTGCAAAAAACACAGACACGTGGAGACTAAACAATAAACTTATCCAGGGTTACTGGAGAAGTCAAAGAGGAAAACAAACATATCTAGAGACAAAGGAAAATGAAAACACATCAATCCAAAACTTATGAGATGCAGCAAAAATGGTTCTAAGAGCAAAGTTTACAGCAATACAATCTCACCTCATGGAACAAGAAATATCTCGGAGTTCCCGTCGTGGCTCAGTGGTTAACGAATCCGACTGGGAACCATGAGGTTGTGGGTTTGGTCCCTGGCCTTGCTCAGTGGGTTAGGAATCCGGCGTTGCCGTGAGCTGTGGTGTAGGTTGCAGACGCGGCTCGGATCCCGCGTTGCTGTGGCTCTGGCATAGGCTGGCGGCTACAGCTCCGATTCGACCCCTAGCCTGGGAACGTCCATATGCCCAAGAAATGGCAAAAAGACAAAAAGAAAAAGAAAAAGAAAAATCTCAAATAAACAACCTAACCTTACACATACAGCAACCACAGAAAGAACAAACAAAACTCAAAGTTAGTACGATGGAAATCATAAAGATCAGACCAGAAATAAATGAAACAGAGATGATGAAAACAGTAGAGAATACCTATGAAACTAAAAGCTGACACTTTGAACAGATCAACAAAATGGATAAACCCTTAGTCAGACTCCTCAAAAAAAAAAGGGCTCAAATCAATAAAATTAGAAATGGAAAAAGATAAGTTACAACAGACATCACAGAAATACAACAGATGATAAGAGACTATCTCAAGTGACACTATGCCAATAAAATGGACAACCTAGAAGAAATAAATTCTTAGAAAGGTACAACCTTCCAAGAGTGAACCAGGAAGAAACAGAAAATATGAGTAGATCAATCACAAGTACTGAAAGTGAAACTGTGATTTAAAAACTTCCAACAACAAAAGTCCAGGATTGGATGGCTTCATAGGTGAGTTCTATTAAACATTTAGAGAAGAGTTAACACCTCTACTTTTGAAAGTATTCCCAAAAAGAATACAGAGGAAGGAACACTCCCAAACTCATTCTGAGACCGCCATCACTCTGATACCGAAACCAGACCAAGATACCAAAAAAAAAAAAAAAAAAAAGTAAAGAAAGAAAATTACAGGCCAATATCAATGATGAACATAGATGCAAAGATCCTCAGCAAAATACCAGCAAACCAAATCCAACAATACATTAAAAGGATCATACACCATGAACAAGTGGGATTTATCCCAGAGATGCAAGGATTCTTCAGTATTTGCAAATCAAAACCACAAAATCACTCTGTGGAGTAAGCTGTCCAATCATTTAACATCCCCCCTGATCAATCACTCTGGCAATTGACATAATCACAGCTACTCCTTACTGAGTTCAGTGAAAGGAAGGGTCAGGGAATTTACATGTCTTGTTTAGATGAAGAAAAAATTAGGACTAGACCTCTGTCTCTTGTACTCCACAGAGTGTTCTTAGTCGTTATGCAGGGCCTGCTTACGAAGTTCACATTCAGCTGTTCCCACGCCTGAGATGTCCCTTCCTGATCTTTCACCACTCAGATCCTATCATCATATGTTAGAAAATCCTTTCCTATTCCTAAGATTTCCTTTCTCAGAGGGAGCTTACTTAGTGTGGTTGTAGGCTTCTCTCCGAGGAAGAAGAGTAACTTTTCTGGTAAGTTTTGGAGGGATAATGATCAGCTCACCTTTACCTTTCTTCTGTAGGGAGTGATCTTTTTCTTAGAGCCAAGAGCTGCCCTGGGTTCCTAAATCTTACCTGGGCAGCAAGTCCATGCGGAGAGGTGTGCTCAGTCCAGCACTACCACGTTAGGCAGGTAGGTCCGGGGAACAGTTTCAGCAATCCTATTTGACTCCACATTAGACTTGTCTTCCAGCTTAGTGTCCTCAGTAAGTATGGTGATACTTTGCCCTATGCTCTTTATGTCTCAATTTTTTCAGACTTAAGAAGGGATGAGGGGTTCAGTGTGTGATCCTGCCCACACCACTAGATTCTACACTCCATGTAAAGCTTTTCCTAAATCCCAGTAAGAAATCACCTTTTCCTCTGCTCTTCCCACAATACTTTGTATTTCCATTTAGCCATTAAAACAGGTTCATTTATGTCAGTGACCCCTTCTACTACTCCTAATGTGAAACTGCAGAGGCTTGGAACTATTTCTCATCCATTTATCAGTGGATGAGAAACAGAACCTAGTGTAGTGTTTTATAGATAGTAGGGCCTTAAAAAAAGGTTTGCTGAATTGGTTTGAATTGAATTGTTTCTATACCATATCATCTTTGTATGTAGCTTTAAAGTCTTTTTAAAAAGGTGTACTTTCCTTAATTCCCTAGTTGGTTAAAAGCTGTAGGAAATACAAACTCCATTTCCTCTCCTCTGCAGTAATTCAGATACAGTAAAGAAACTGTAATTTGCCAGCCTTTGGACCGACAGTGAGCCACTCAATTGTTTCCATCAAGAGAACTGCGTGTTTGCCTCCCTTCCTGTTCACTCTGATTACTTAGCCTGCACCAGCCTCCAGGTGCAACCATCATGGAAGGTTGCCCTGGAATTAAGATAAGTGACTTTGTGTCTCAGAAGTGGTGACATTCCCAAGTTTGAGCTGAGGCATCTTCAGGAACAGCTGGGAGCCAGCTGCCTTAAGTCTGTTTCAGGCAAGAGGGAATCTAACATTTTAAACTGAAAATGGAGTATTATTGCCGATCTTACAGTTTTATTTCAAATGAATATGCGTGTGACAGTGTTTCTGAAGCAATGGATTTAATACCTAGCATTTTAAGAGCTTACACTTATTGCGGAAGCACTAATTAAGCTTTCAGATGAGAGACTAAGTGACTCATTAGAGGTCACAGAGAACATCAGTAACAGGGCTTTTAGAATGTCATATGGGCCTTAGGTGAAGGTTGGATTTTGTTCATTCAGCATTTTTATTTGAAGTTCATTCTGCAGCTAAATCATAACCTAGTTCATTCATTTATTCACCTATTCATCTCTTCATGCATCCATGCCTTAATACAAAGAGCCCTGACCCCCTACTGAACACTTGTACTATGCAAAACCCAACAGGAGATGCTAAAGACAGAGAAAAATAAATCATCACTCCTGCTCTTAAGGACCCCATATGGAAGGACAGATGAGTAAAGGGTGCTAGAAGATAAAAGAGGGTCTCTAATCAGCCTGGCGCCTAGGAAAATTTCCTAAAGGAGATCTGGTTTAATCTAACATTTAGGGCTTTCACAGGAGTTATCAAGTAACAAAAGAAAATGATACAGTGCTCCAGTGTCTCCAGAGCAAAGTATCCCTCCAGGAAGAACTGTATCAGGAAAGGATTGAGTAAGAGCTGAGGCCAGATTGGGAAGAGCCGTGTAGGACATATTAAGTAAATAATTTGGGCTTTATCTTGCCGCTCATAAGGGACTGCATCAAACAGGAGGAGGATGTCATCAATTACATCACAAAAATTTCATTGTGGAACCATGGGAATAGATTGTAGGCTGTAGAGTATTCCTGTCTAATCAGAATCAACAGGAAAGGGTATTTATGACGGACTGACAGGACTTGGTTCTAATTAAATGCCTATTTTATTGGAAGTTCATAGGACAGGTTATAGGCAACATAGTATAAGAGAATACAAGAACTATGAATAACCCCTAAAATTCCAGCTCTAATACCCTGGTGGGTGGTAGTATCTATTAGGATTGTTATAAAACACAAGGTGACAAGTTAGTTTAGGGAAATAAATGATAAGTCAAGATGTGGAGTTTATAGTGTCTGTGGAATATCCAGATTGCAGCAGGCAGACAGAGTAGAGAGCAGCTGAGGAGTATGGTCAGGAAGTATAAAACAGTCATCTGTATTGAAATAGTGGCGACTAGCAGATGGATGTAGATAGGATTTATTTTTACATGCAACCATATTGCTAATTCCTTTGACTGTGTAGATAACGATTTTCTTATAATTAGAAGTATAATAAGAAGGTCATTCTTGGGTCTTCCTACATGACCAAGCAAAGTAACTATTATTCTTCTGAAATACCAAACACCAGAATTATGACACGTCTACACATTATTCTCAGGAATGTAGAAAAATGACTACATGGATAAGGAGAGTAATTAAAACTATTAAATGGGAGCCTTCCTCCAGTAACAGAAAAAGAAATAAAATGCTAGACAGAGCAGAAGAGGTATTTGAGTCAAGATCCTATTTAACTTTATTAGAGATATAATATCCTCTCCCACACTCCACACCAGCTTTACTGCTCTCCTCATCCTTCTCCTTTTCCATCCTATCACAATATGCAATTTGCAGAACTGCATGCAGTTGTAGCCCTCTCTTTAAGTGTTAGTGGCAATTTATTTAAAGAAGAGCCAAAGGGCAGGGTCCTCTTTACTTTCCTCAACCTTAACATCAGGATAAGTAAACTTGTCCATATGCTGGTTTTAACTTGGTAGTCCTCCAAATTCCACATATGCAAGTTCCATCTAAAAAGTTAAGCCAGGATTCCGGACAAGATGACAGCATAGAAGGGCTTGAGCTCACCTCCCCTCAAAAACAAACAAAAAACACAAAATCACAACGAACTGCTGAACAACCATCAACAACAACAACAACAAAATGGAACCTACCAAAAAAGATATTTTACATCCAAAGACAAGATGAAGCTACCATGAGATGGTGGGGGTGCTTTCACAATATAATCAAACCCCATACACACTGGATGGGCAACCCACAAACTAGAAAATAATTATATGCAGAAGTTCTAGCACAAGTGTGAGAGTTCTGAGCCTATATCAGGCTTCCCAACCTGAGGAACTGGAATCAGGAGGAGTCCCCAGAACATTTAGCTTTGAAGGCCAGGGGGGCTTGAGTGCAGGAGCTGCACAGGACTTGGGAAAACAAAGACTCCACTCTTAGATGGCACATGCAAGGTTTTATGTGCACTGGGTCTCAGGATAAAGCAGTGATTCCACAGGAGCCAGGGCCAGACCTACCTGTGGGTCTTGGTAGGTCTTCTGGGGAGGCACAGTCAGCTCTGGCTCACTGCAGGGCAAGGACATCAGAGGCAGAGGCCCTGGAGAATATATATTGTCATGATCTATCCCAGAAGTCACCATTATGATACCAAGAACTGGCCTTACTCAACAGCCTGCAGGCTCCTATGCTGGGATGCCTCGGGCCAGACAACCAACAGGGTGGAAACATGGTCCCACCCATCAGCACACAGGCTGCCTCAGTCTTATTTAGCCAAGAGCCAACCCTAAATGCACAACTTGACACAACCCTGCTCACCAGAGGAACAAGACCCAGGTCCACCCACCAGTGGGCAGGCATCAGTTCCTCCCAACCAGGAAGCCTGCACAAGCCCCTGGACCAAACTAACCAACTAGAGGGCAGACACCAGAGGCAAAAGGAACTACATTCCTGCAGCCTGTGGAACAGAGACCATAAACACAGAAGGTTATGCAAAATGAGACAGCATAGGAATATGTTTCAGATGAAAGAACAAGATAAAATCCCAAAAAGTAACTAAGTGAAGTGTAGATAGGCAATCCATCTGAAAAAGAATAATGATAGTAAATATGATCTAGGATCTCACAGAAAGAATGGAGGCACAGACTGAGAAAATACAAGAAATATTTAACAAAGAGCAAGAATATTTAAGAACAAACAGAGATGAACAATACAATAACTGAAATGAAAAATGCAACAGAAAGAATCTACAGCAGAATAAATGAGGCAGAAGAAAGAACAAATGAGCTGAAAGATTGGTGGAAATCAGTGCAATGGAACATAATAAGGAAAAAAAAGGATAAAAAGAAATGAGGAAGGTTTCAGAGGTCTCTGGGACAACATTAAATGAATCATTTGAATAATGGGGTCTTAAGGAGAAGGGAGAGAAAACGGTCCTGAGAAAATATTTGAAGTGATAATAGCCAAAAACTCCCCTAACGTGGGAAAAGAAACACTCACATCCAAGAAGTGCAGAGTGTCCCATATAGGATAAACCCAAGGAGGAATACACCAAGACAAATATTAATCAAAACTGATGATTTGTTTTTGTCTTAAGACAACCTCTCTGTTGTCTTATAGGTGTTTTTACCCCTTAAAATGGGGGCAGGTACCAACAAGGGCCCAGAAAGATATGGTTTTCTCCCATTGGCCTTGCCCAATTACCTTTATCAGTCCTTGTCCAATAGAGGTCTTAGGGGTGGAAATGTCCCATAAGTCTCATGGTTTCTTTGCCATTTTCTCCCCAGGGGGTTAGGGAGTTAGAGATTAATGTGCATCTGGGTATAGGTACACTCCCCACAAGGCCTCACAGGAAAATTCTATCAAATGTCTAGAGAAGAATTAACACCAATCCTTCTGAAACTCCCCACCCCCCAAAAAAATGCAGAGGAGGGAACACTCATGAACTCATTCTGTGAGGCCACCATCACCCTGATACTAAAACCTGACAAAGATATCACAAAAAAATAAATTCAATAAAATTCAATAAAATCACTGCTAAATGTAAATTCAATAAAATTCAATAAAATCACTGCTAAATGTAGAGGCAACAATGCTCAGCAAAACATTAGCAAACCAAATTCAACAATACGTTAAAAGGATCCTAAGCCATGATCAAATAGGATTTCTTTCAGGGGTGTGAGGATTCTCCAATATCTGCAAATCAATCAGTATAATCAATTACACTAACAAATTGAAGAATAAAAACCATACAGTCATATCAATAGATGCAGAAAAACTTTTAACAAAATTCAACATACATTTATGATAAAAACTCCCCATAAAGTGGGCAGAGAGGGAACCTACCTTAACATAACAAAGGTAATATATGACAAATTCACAGCTAACATCCTTCTCAATGGTTAAAAGCTGAAAGCATTTCCTCTAATATGAGGAACAAGACAAGGATGTCCATTCTCTCCATTTTTATTCAACATAGTTTTGGAAGTCCTAGCCATGGCAATGAGAGAAGAAAAATAAATAAAAGGAATCCAAATGGAAAAAAAGAAATAAAACTGTTGCTGTCTGCAAATGACATGATACCATGCAAAGAAAATCCTAAAGATGCTACCAGAAAACGTTTAGAGCTCATCAATGAATTTGGTAAAGTTGCAGGATACAAAATTAATACAGAAATCTGTCACATTTCTATACAGTAACAACAAAAGATCAGAAAGAGAAATTAACAATTCAATTTAACACTGCATCAAAAAAAAAAAAAAGAAAATACCTCAGAATAAACCTACCTAAGGAGGTTTCAGAGTACTACAAGATGCTGATGAAAGATATCAAAGATTGGAGTTCCCGTCGTGGCGCAGTGGTTAACGAATCCGACTAGGAACCATGAGGTTGCGGGTTCGGTCCCTGGCCTTGCTCAGTGGGTTAACGATCCGGCGTTGCCGTGAGCTGTGGTGTAGGTTGCAGATGCGGCTCGAATCCTGCGTTGCTGTGGCTCTGGTGTAGGCCGGTGGCTACAGCTCCGATTCAACCCCTAGCCTGGGAACCTCCATATGCCGCGGGAGCGGCCCAAGAAATAGCAACAACAACAACAACAACAAAAGACAAAAAGACAAAAAGACAAAAAAAAAAAAAAAGATATCAAAGATAACACAAATAGATGGAAAGATATGCCATGCTCTTGGATTGGAAGAAAGACTATACTACCCAAGGCAATCTACAGATTCAATGCAATCCCTATCAAATTACCAATGGCACTTTTCACAATACTACAACAAAAAATTTTTAAATTTGCATGGAAAAACAAAAGACTCCAAGTATCCAAAGAAATCCCAAAAAAGAAAAACAGACCTAGAGGAATTAGGCTGCCTGTCTTCAGACTATGCTACAATTCTACAGTCATAAAAACAGTACTATACTGGCACAAAAACAGAACCATAGATCAATGGAACAGCCCCCAAATTAACCCAATCATCTATGGTCAACTAATCTAGGACAAAGAATATACAAATGAGAAAATATGGTCTTCCATAATTAGTGCTGGGAAAACTGAACAGCTATATGTCAAAGAGTGAAATTATAACATTCTCTTACACCATTAACAAAAATAAACTCAAACTGGAGTAAACACCTAAATGTAAGGCCAGACACTATAAAACTCTTAGAGGAATACACAGAACACTCTTTAATCTAAATTTCAGCAATATCTTTTTGCATATACCTCCTTGAGTAATGAAAATAAAAACAAAAATTTTTAAATGGGACCTAGTTAAACTTAAAAACTTTTGCACAACAAAAGAAACCATTAAAAAAAAAAAGACAACACAGAGAATGGGGGAAAATATTTGCAAAAGAAGTGACTGACAAGGGAAATATACAAACATCTCATGAAGCTCAATTTTAAAAAAAACAAACAAAAATGGGCAGAAGTACTAAATGGACATTTCTCCAAAGAAGACATAGATGGCAAAAGACACATGAAAAGATGCTTGACATCATTATTAAATAAATGCAAATCCAAACTTCAATCTGGTATTACCTTACACCAATCAGAATGGCCGTAATCAAAAAGTCTACAAACAGTAGATGCTATTGAGGGTGTGAAGAAAAGGGAACCCTCCTGCAATGATGATGGAAATATAAATTCGTATAACCACTATGGAGAACAGTATGGAAGTTCCTTAAAAAATGAAATATAGAACTACCATATGATCCAGCAGTCCCACTCTTGGGTATATATCTAGAGAAAACCACAAGTCTAAAAGATACATGCACCCCAGTTTTCATTGCAGCACTATTTACAGTAGCCACAACATGGAATCAACCTAAATGTCTATCATCAGAGGGACGGATAAAGAAGATGTGGTGCATATATATAATGGAATATTAGACATAAAAAGAATGAAATAATGCCATTTGCAGCAACATGGATGGACCTACAGAATATCATGCTAAGTGAAGTTAGGCAAACAGAGAAACACAAATGTCATATGCTATCACATCTATGGAATCTAAAAAGAAGACACAAAATTACTTATTTACAAAAGAGAAACAGATTCACAGACACAGAAAACAAACTTACAGTTACCAAAAGGAAAGGGGGCATGGGAGGGATAAATTAAGATTTGGGGATTCAGATATAAAACAGATAATCAACAAGGACCACTGTATAGCACAAAGAATTCTATATTCTATAATACACCACATGGAAAAGAATTGAAAAAAGAATGGAGATAAATAAAATGGAGCCACTTTGCTGTACACGTGAAACTAACACACCATTGATACTCCAATATAAAATAAAAATTTAAAGCTAATCCAAATCTGTGAACAAAGAGATAGAGATGAGAGGTCAAAATCGAATGTGGGTTCAGTGATTGTGGGATTTGCTTTCAAGGCTCAATTCAGCTTATTCTTCTGTCCCAGAAAACCTTCCAAGGTGCCTCTCACTCCAAGTCCCAGCCTGATTTAGAAAAGCCTGTCATCATAACCACACCAGAACAACTAGTTTCTATTGGACTGCAGTGACAGCTCTCTGAGTACAGATAGGTACCATCTGAGTTCCCCTGGCACCTTGTGTGGCATCAAATATAAAATAGGAACTTAATTATTCATCTACCAATGCCAAATGATGACGAGCCATATGAATTAGGCACTATTCCTTTTAAATAAATTGTAATTCATTTCAGAAATCATTTTTTATTTTGTTTGTTTGTCTTTTTGCCTTTTCTAGGGCCGCTCCCGCGGCATATGGAGATTCCTAGGCTAGGGGTCTAATTGGAGCTGTTAGCTGCCAGCCTACGCCAGAGCCACAGCAACGCGGGATCCGAGCTGTGTCTGCAACCTACACCACAGCTCACAGCAACGCCAGATTCTCAACCCACTGAGCGAGGCCAGGGATCGAACCCGCAACCTCATGGTTCCCAGTCGGATTCGTTAACCACTGAGCCACAATGGGAACTCCCAGAAATCATCTTTTTTAAAAGATAAATCAATGTGAATAAAAATATCATCAGTGAATTGCATACAATATCCTATTTTTAATGAATGAATCTAGTTTATGTCACTTTCTTTGTTCAAGTTTTATCATATGCCTTTCCACAACAATGGAGTTTCTCTTTTTTGCAAAAAAAAAAAAAAAACAGACCGAGTTCCATTCAAAAAAACAAAATGTGAGATATTAAGTTAGAATCAAATATTCTCAATCATATATCTGAAAATCAGGGTCAGGAAAACTCATATTCTAAAACTATTTCTGTACTATAAAAGGACTGATTTAACCATAAATAAAATAGAAAATAATGACACTGTGATGACTGATACATGCATTTGTTTTATATATGCTCACTGACTGCTAGATAAGAATCATCTCTGAGTTACTAGACCTTTGCACAGATTTTCATCAGTGCCTCTCTTGCTGTGCTATCCATTTGTTTTCATGTCATTTACCCAGCTGGATAACCAGCTCCTGAAGGATGGGTTGTTTTGATTCTCCAGTATCTTTGATGGTGTCTGGCATAAAAAAGGAACTTCAAACATATTTCCTCAATGAAGAAGAAAACAAAAAGGTTTAAGGTGAAGAGCGGCAGGACCATTCATACCTCTCCAGCTTAGTCTTGGATGGTGTCTGGTCGTCCACTGTATCACCAGGCTCTATAGCTGAGCCTTTGTCTTCGTGCCAAGAGCAGGGCACAGGAAGCCAGCCAGAGAAGGGTCATGAACTGATGTCAGCCACCAGCAGAAATGGGCAGGACCTCAAAACTGACCAGGCGGAAGGAAAACAGAGCTGGGGATCAGAAAGTGACCTGCTAAAGCTAAGTCCAGGAGCAAGAGAGAACAATAGCGCATTTGTAGCGCATACTTTCCTCACTTTTGCTATACAGACCCGTGATGAGCAGGCCTTCTCTAGGGGGTGACATTGTTTACAGTGATGATACGTTTTTATCACCTCCTTTTTTCTGCTATTTTGGTCCAGGCTCATCCATCACAGTCATTCTTTGAGACGTCTTAACAAATTCGTCAAAAAGTAGGTTGGGTACTTCCTATAACCTCATATTATTCTTTGTGCTACTGAACACATCACAGTGTACAGAAGTTGCCTATTCAGGGATCTGTTTTACCAACATTTCTGAAAATTACAAAATAAAATAAATTATAGAGATTGTATCCCTCTTTGATGTCTTCGGGACAAGTGAATAACATAGTTTTGAAATTTTCTGTCCTTTGGAATTTTTCTATATAACAAAATGATAATCTCAGGATAAGTGAAAAGTTTTCTAGCTGCATATTTCTATGTGCCTTAAAAGTTTATTTTCACTAGGTAATGTTTAATTATTAAATCAAATAGATGTTATTAAAATATAAGATGTCTCACTTTTGGCTAATATTTTATGAATGCTACTGAGTTTGGCACTGAAATTTAGAGACTGTAATTCTGAGTTAGTTCTTCTCTGGGCCTCCTATAGCCTGAGCATCAGAAAATAACTTGTTCATGGTTCAGCTGCACCCTAATTACAATTACTGGGAATAAAATGATTTCAAATTAAACACAGTTAAAGAAACTTGAAAGAGATCATATAACAATGAGGAATTAAGATGTAAACTTCATTTTATCCACTCTTTAGTGTCTTTAGGACATTTATTTAATTACCCAGGGATTTGATGCTCAGAATTTAAGTTTTTAGTATTTAAGTCCAGTCCTGAAGGTAGATCTTTATAAAAAGCTTCACTTTATAGGTCTATACTCCCATAGTCATTCTGTCCTCACACTTCTCATTCATGATTCCTCCAGATGGTCCAACCTATTTGACCACTTAATGTAAATGAGTATGTATATACAAATGCCTGGGACTGTGTGTATGTCAACACATGTAGTGAAGGGAAGGAAAAGATTAAAAATCGAGTCAAGGCTAAGATGAAATATTTGGGGCTTCTAAAGAAGCTGTTAGCATAGAAGGAAGACTCCAATAGCAGGCAGAATTCTGGATTTGACTCGGTATTGTCAAGATCTTATAACTAAGAAAAAATTTTAGAGGCTCCTAAAGGTTATTTTCTCATGTATAGTATGGTAATAATACTAATAGGTAATTATTATAGGAGCTTTGATGATTTAATTAATATTGGTGAAGAGATCTTTCTAAATACAAGGCACCATACAGACATACATATTGAATTGAAACTTAAAATGTTTCCCAGGGAAACCATACAGAATTACATTTAGATGTTAAGCATGTGTAATTCATTTTCTGCCATCATGTGTAGATAGGTGTGAGTACATCCTTTTTAGTGACAAACATCTGATCTGGGTCTCCTTCTCTAGAAGAACTTAAATGTGGAGTTTTACCAGAGCCTCATTTAAACTGAGAGGCTAGGGAAGGTTTGGGGAGGAAAGGCCCTGTCCACTGAATAAGTATAGGCTGGATAAAATGCTGAGGGAGGAGCAGGGCTTGGGAAGGGAAATAACATTTCCAGGCAAACTGAATAGAAAGTCCAGAAGCTTCCAGGGGGAACTCTTGTCTGAGGGTTTGGTAAAACAAAGATAAAACATAACCAATAAAAAGGAAAATGAAGTCAGTACCATGAGAGTGTATGAGACAGGAAAGGGACAATTTGAAGGAAGTTTGAAGAAGGACCACTTCCAGGTGAACCATCAGGGAAGCGAGTATGGGGTTACGTGGAGGGTGGGGAGAAGGAAGAGGGAGGCTTTGTGAAAAGCCAAGTACAGATGTCCTATGCTCTTTGCTTCATATTATCATTTTTTCTGTGGTTTTGAAGGCCATCTCTATTGCTGCTGATTCTGAAATGTACTGTCTCCAGGTTGGACCTCTCCCTTTGAGCTCCAGACTCCTCTCTTCAGCTGCTTTCTCCACATCTCAACTTGAATGTCTAATGGACATTTTATATTTAGCATCTTAATATAAATACCTTGATTTGTGCCTCTAAGCCTTGTTCCACCCCTAGACGTCTCCACTTTAATTCCACTTCTTCCATGCATTCTTCAAGCCAAAAACTTTGGGCTAATCCTTTTCTCTGTATAAACACATCATATCCAATCCAACAACAAACTGTACTGTGATTAAGCTTCAAAATATATATCTAGTGTAATAATTGGTAAACCAACCTTTGTACTCTCAGTTCCAAGCCATCATTACCCCTTACCTGGACCACTATGTCAGGTTACCAAATGAACTCTCAAATTCCACTCTGATTCACCATAGTACCTGCTCCACAGAGCAGCTGGAATAATCTAAACATAAATCAGTCAAGGAACTCCTCTGCTTAAAACATCCAAAGGGTTTCACATCACATTTAGAATAAATGGTCTACAAATCCAATGTGACTGGACCCCTCTCTGCATCATCAAAGGAACCTCTGACCCATTCCCTCCTGTGTTCATTATGCTTCCGCTACATTGTTCTTCATTCTGTTCATTATGCTCCTGCTACATTGTTCTTCATTCTGTTCTTAGAACATACAAAAGTTTATTTCCTTATCAGAGCCCTTGCATATTCTCTGCCCAGAATGTTCTTTTCCCAGACTTCCATGTGACTGCTTCCTTCTCATTATTCAGGTCTGAGTTCAAATACCACTGACTCCGAATGCACTTTCCTGATAACTCTAGCGGAAGTACCACAATCCCCTCCACCATTACTGTTGAATCCATTGCACTTTACCCTCTCTTATTACAGCAAATATAGCTATTTAAAGTTATTATATAAGTGTATGTATTTGTTTCTTCTACCACTCCCTCTGAAAGGCACTCCTAAAAGTAGCCATCCTTCTCATCTATCTTCCCTGATTTGCCAGTGCCAAGGCCAGTGCTTGGTGTATAATAGGGCTCACTAAATATTTTTTAGCTGCTGAATGAATCTGCCTTATATAATCAATTTTCATTTAGCCAATGTAGTTTTTGCATCTTGCACAAAAACACAAAGGCTCCTTTTGAAACCATCAACTATAAATTAATTTCTACAGTTAACTCATTTCCAGATGACATAACTTATTAAGATATTCTGAGTGGGTATTGATGAGTTTGAGGACAGTGCCAACTGACAGACTTCATTCTCATAATTCTATGCCTAGTTTATCACATTATAACTAGGAAATCATTAATATCTTTTAGTCTGGCAGGAGAAAATGAAGTAAATAAAATTAACGGGTGCAATATAAAATGCTAAGGTAATAGAAGATGACTGTGTGCATAGTACATGATATGCCATTAGGCACTATTTTTCCTGTTGACAATTTAGTGGGAAGGACGTCATACTAAAGGGATAGAGTGCATGTCAAGTAATTTGGAAACATCAGGGATTCACAAACACCCATACCTCATGGAGGCATTGACAATAGCATTAATAAACCACAGTGTGAAATTAATGCATGCCTTGTGTCTACAGTGATCCTCCGAGACCCACCTGTGGTGGCATTATCACTATGACTCATTGTCAGAAATTGTTAGGAGGAAAAGAACCTCGAAGACATGATTAAAACATCATGAATAACATAACGTTTACCTGAGTTGGAATGGAAGTATTTTGCTTTAGTTTCAGAGTTGTGAAATTAACTATTTAAGGTAGTGATGAAGTTAACATCCTTGAAAATGTCTGATACAAAATGGTTTGCTAATATGTCAGTTGATTAGTAAGACTACTCAGTTTAAATGTCAGTAAGCTACTGAGCAGCTATAATGAACCAGATATGTGGAAAATATGAAGAAATAAAGAAGACTGAAGGGAGGGAGAGAAGGAGGACAGAAGGAAAGAAGAAAAGGAAAAGAAGGAAGGAGACGGAGGAAAGGAAGGGAGGGAGGGAACAAGGCAGTCTCCTTTAATCCATGGCCAATCACAAATCAGTGGTAGTACACACAAGCAAACACCTGACCACACCTTGTCCAACTGTAATTAGAAATACCTGCATTACAGGCACACCAACAAAGCATCACAAGCAGGTGTATCAAAAATTGATTCACTACTTCAGGAGAGGAAGAGGACTGAGTAAAGTGTCAGGAAGTAATTAATACCAGGATATATCCTTGAAGGGTAAGTAGGATTTAAAGAGAAAAAAAAAAGGTACAAAAACATTTTTTAGTTGTGGAATAACTGGTAGATATTCTGGGGATACTTTCCATATATCTAAATAGATAGGTAGTTCAGAGTTCTATATTTTATTGCAACACATGTTTAGATCTAATGCCATACATTATAATCAATGTTTACTTTTTACTGATTTGAAATGTAAGCTCAATATTTTTATTAAAATAATTATTTTCCAAGGCTAGTTTTTTTTTTTTTTTTTTTTGGTCTTTTCATCTTTTTCGGGCCGCACCCACGGCATATGGAGGTTGCCAGGCTAGGGGTCTAATCGGAGCTGTAGCCGCCGGCCTATGCCAGAGCCACAGCAAAGCCAGAGCCACAGCAACGCCAGATCCAAGCAGCATCTGCAACCTACACCACAGCTCACGGCAACACTGGATCCTTAACCCACTGAGTTAGGCCAGGGATCAAACCCGCAACCTCACGATTCCTAGTCAGATTCATTTCCACTGCGCCACAATGGGAACTCCTCCAAAACCAGATTAATGCTAGGTTTTTATATTATATTCCCAAGAAAGTTGCATGATGCTGCTTGCATCTTTCAGATTCTGTCTTTTTACTTCAGCCAGCTTTCCAGTAACCCTGTGGATGTATACTGATACATTAGGAAGTATTATCTATTCTGGGCTGTGACTCCTAGTTTACTTAAAGTCAGAATACTGGCTTTAAGTCATACAGTAACTATACATTTTAAACTACACTAACAACATTGGTCATCTTGGTGTTCTATGTGAAAACTAGATTTTTCATAGATAAATAGGTGAGAGTACAGTTGGTGGTTACGATTTGCATCAGTGAGTAGGACAAACAATGATCATGAGAATGGTAAGATTTCTTAAGAAAAAGAACAGGTTATATGAATAACACAAAGAGAGGTACTCAACCTCTAGAGTCTGTGGACAAGAGGGGAAATATAACCCAGAAATAAAAAGGAAGAAGAGGAGTCAGAGTAGTGTTCCAAGTCCAGCGGATCCTGAAAACAAAGAGAAGGGGTTTCAGAAGATCACGCTGTGGCTCAGCAATAACAAGCATGACTAGTATCCATGAGGACGTGGGTTCAAACCCTGGCCTCGCTCAGTGGGTTAAGGATCTGGCATTGCTGTGAGCTGTGATGTAGGTCACAGATGCAGCTCGGAACCAGCACTGCTGCAGCTATGGGTGTAGACCAAAAGCTGTAGCTCTGATTCAACCCCTAGCCTGGGAACTTCCATATGCCACAGGTGTGGCCCTAAAAAAGAGAGAGAGAGAGAAGGAGTTTCAAGATCGGGCTCCAGAGAATTCAAAGGGAAAAGGACAAAAAAATTCCAAAGGAAAAAAAAAGTCAATAATTATTTACTTTAACAAAGCAATTTCTGGAGGAAGAATAGAAAGGAAGAAGACTTTTAAAAAGTAAGGAAGCAGTGAAGAAGTGGAAATATAATCTATGTTTGAAACTGAAAAGAAAAAAATGTGACAGAACTCAGGTGGGGATAGGAGGAAGGGAGAGCTGTTACAGTTTCTTAAGATGTTGAGACCTCTACACATTGGAAGATCTAGGAAAGGAGAGACTACAAAGAGAAATATAAAATGCTGACAAGGATTCTGAGAGCAAGTCCACTAAAGCATACTGAAGAGGAGGGTCCATGACGTAGAGATGACAAAGGGCACTGAATATGAGACTTAGTCATGAGGACATCGTACAAAAGCCACGGGATCTTGCAGAAGCCTTATAATCTCATCTATGATTCTCAGCTATCTTTTTCACATTGTGTTTGACCTCATGATGAATTTCTGATTCCCAAATCTGTTGCAACATACCCTCTGCCTTTCGTTAGGTGAAGCAGACCTCATTCAAGGGATCCAGGATTAGAAAAAAAAAAAAGTCGTATTCATAAAGCAATAGACTCTTCAAGGGGTCAAATGAGAAATTTGTATCATGAGGGACTGAGGCAGAGTGGAACCCATATCATCATTCCTCCTTCACCATCTTCCTTGCATACTTCTTTCCAAGTGCTTTTCAGAGTATCAGAAGGCTCAAAAGGAAAACAGTGAGGGTTACATGATGAAAGTGAGATGTAAACATGATGAAAGATCAAGAAGGTGTGAAATTTGGGTGGAATACTGGGAGTATCAGTGAAGTGACTATTCATAGAATACCAGCACCACATCTGCATCTGGAAAAGCCAGGAGAAAGGTAATAGGTTAGGTTCTTGTAAGCAAATGAGTGGTTTGATCTTTGAAACTGTAGAAATTCCCAGGCCTCTGGAGATTTGTTTCTTATTAAATAGATGGAAAAAAGTGAAGAGTAAGGAAGATGCCGTGAAACACAGGGCTAAGGGAGAGAATTCCAAGTTCAAGAATTCAAAGGCAGAAAAGTGTGTTAAAACGGATTTGTCCAGTATGCAGTCAGCCTTGTGTTTTACTGCATTTAATTAATATGAATCAAGTATGGCAAAGCTAAGTGGCATTAATAGAAATGGTCCTCAGAATAACGTCACTTGTTGTTCAACTTATTCACTTTCTACATTCATTCAAACCAATTTAATCCAACTTCCCTCCCAACTGCTAAATTAAAGGAGATTAAAAAATAATTGATACTTAGGTTATAGCGATAATGTGAAGCCAACTCTATGAATGTACTTCCCAGTAACCATAAACATTAAGCACCTTGCCTAGAACACAGTAGGTTCTAAATAAATAGGTGTTTATTAAATGAATGAATTAACTTCAAGTTTTAAAGATTTATTAGTTTAGGAAGTCTATAATTACCACTTTAAAATAAATCATTTTCATTATCTAGCAGCTTGGTAGCAATAGAATACTTAAGTTGATGGTTTCGGTGTGTCTCATTCATTTACTCATTCGAAAATATATCAACTAAATTGAAAATCTACTCTCTGAAATACGCTATTCTAGGTAATAAGTAATAAAGTAATACGTGAGTAATAAAAAGTCATTACTTTTATACTTCCTACAGTATCCTGTGCATATATAAATCATAACACTTATAATGTTTAACTTGTCATCCATTAATTCAATAAATATTTGTTCATGGTTTACTATCTGCCAAGCAGTGGGATATAACAAAGATAAAATACTGTCCCCAAGGAACTTAAGTGCAGGTGGGTTGGGGATGAGGGTGAATAAAGACTGTCTTGTCATTGTAACTCAAAGGATAGCAGAGATATATAGTAGGTGCCTAATAAATACTTGTTGAGTTTACATATAATCATTGAAGACTGAATTAATAATGTCCTTTGGAGAATTTTACAGCTCACTCAATTCTTCTGGAAGGGATTAGAGTGGAACTCCAGTCAATCATGGTTATAAAACCAATCAATTAGGGGACCCAAACACTGAATTAGATAGACTGAATTTTATGAGAGTGTTATAATAAAATTCAAGACATTAAATTAAATTTTATGGAATACTGGTAAATTCTCTAAAAGATAAAATACTCTGACTTTCCTAATGATCCTGCTGCCAAGTTCTTTGTTATAATTAACCTCAGGGCATCTATCCAAGGGTTCAGGAAACCAGAGCTGCAGTTCCCAGAACCTGATGTTTCTAAGTCTCCAAACACTGCTTGGTTCTCTTGCAGGTGAGGATGTCCAGACCCTCAATTATGGCCAGCTAGTCTCTCTGCCTTTCCAGACTCAATCCATTCATCCCTGTGTTTAACCTTCACATGATCACACTGGCCTCCCAATTCTTTCCTTTGTTGGTTCAACGAACATTTATAGAATGCTTATTATGTGCCAAAAACATTACTTGACAACGTGAGAGAAAGAATCTAAGCTCTGAAGTCTGGATGACTTGAAAGAACTCTAGATAGGGCAACTAACTAGGGAAGAAAGAAGATGAGTTTAAGTACAGCTCTTCAGATGGGGATGAGCAACCTAGGTAGAACCATCACACCAAAAAAAAGTTATAATAATGGGATAGAATCTTTGAAGAGAATTTGGATCTTCATGAATGTAATAGTTAAGATGGAATTCTTAGCAACACTAGTGAATGCCATAAAAATCTCCATGCTTGTACCTAATGGTCTCTTTGAAAAATCCCATTTTTCCCAGCCTATACAAAACCTATGGATATATCAAAAGTCATATCAAGTCCTTTCTTTTCTCTATAGCCTGCTCTGCCTATTCTTATTCCTATAAATATCCCCTACTGCTAAACTTCTAGCATGTACCATAGACTCATCATTTGCTTACACATGCCCTTAGGTTGTTCTAAATTAGTTCGTGTACCAAAAGTTTATCAACCAAGAAGACTTTAATTTTCTTGAAGACAGAAAAATATTACTTCCGCTTTCAAATCCCCCATAGGCCTGAAACCTCCGCCTATCTTCCAAAGTCCCTATCCATTTAAATTGCTAGTATATCTCTCTTTTCTGTCTCACAACAAAATCCTTCTTCTTTAACAACTGCCACACTCATTCCTTTTATCCAACACCATGGAGTCCCTGTTTTACTGACAAAGAATGAGTTATGTGCTGGGGCTATAGAACTAAGACACCGTCCTTTTAGAAGGGTTATCATTTCTTGAAGAAAAGTAGCCTATGAGCAAGTGCTATGTGATGCAAGCTGAAGTGGAACTGACCTCTGGAAGTTTAAGGATTTAAAACGCATGTCTCTTTCAGACTGGTTGGATCACAAAGGCCTAGAAGAGAAAACTCTAAAACAAGGTTAGAAAAATGGATAGAAGTTAATAAAATGAAGAAAAGGAGAGAGTGGCTAAGCCATCATGAATAACTATGAAAGCTATAAGTGAATTAAGTCAGAGAGACAAGGACAAGTACACTTTGATTTCACTTATATGTAGAATCTAAAATATGGCACAAATGAACCTGTCTACAAAACAGAAACAGACCCATGGATGTAGAGAACAGACTTATGGTTGGTAAAGGGGAGGGGGAAAGAAGTGGGATGGATGGGGAGTTTGGGGTTGGTAGATGCAAACTATTACATTTAGAATGATAAGCAATGAGGTCCTGCTGTATAGTGCAGGAAACTATATAAAGGCTCCTGGGATTGACCATGATGGAAAATAATATGAGAAAAAGAATGTGTATGTGTATGACTGGGTCACTATGCTGTACAGCAGAAATTAATAGAACACTGTAAAGCAAGTGTATGTGAATAAAAAATTAAATATAAAAATTAAATTTTTAAAAAACTAGGGAGGATTAGTAAGAAACCATGATGTCTTCTAGGGATTTAATTAATGCATACAAAAAGAACAGGAGAATGGTCAGAGATGATACTGAATGAGGACAATATCATGAAAGATCTTATGTGATTGTTAAGGAGTTTGGACTTTATATAAAAGCAAAGAGAACCAAAGAAAATGTTTGCATGGAGATGCACTATCATTAAGTTTGTGTTTTATAAATCCCACTGATAATTGCAAATGAAGACCCACAGCACCTATTCTAAGTGAGAGAGGATGAGTTGCTATATAAAGCCACCGCTGGGATGGTCATGGGAAAATGAATAGGTTTCCAGGATAGTAAGGACATGGAATCACCATGACTTTGTCTGTGGAAGATGATGGCTGGTGAAGAAGAGTGACACTGCCCCTTCCCCAAGCCTCTTGTTTAACAACTAGAGGAACTACAGTAGAATCCATCTAGAAGCATACAGTGGAAAAAAAAAAAAGGCAACCATTTCCTTTAGGGGGAAGTGCTGAGGATTGTAGTTTGGGACAAGCTGGATTGGAGGTAACCTTGGGTTGAGCTGTCTCACTAATGGCGAATCCTCTCATCTAGACCTTTTTATTCTTACGAGACTGGATATAGAGTTTTAGAAGCAATTAGGGAAAAAATAGTAACATGAGAGGTAAACAAGAGACTATATAAAAGTACAGGTAAAAAACTACCAAAGACAGGAGTTCCTGTCGTGGCTCAGTGGTTAACAAACTCAACTAGCATCCATGAAGATGCAGGTCTGATCCCGGGCCTCGCTCAGTGGGTTAAGGATCTGGTGTTGCCGTGAGCTGTGGTGTAGGTTGCAGACGTGGCTCAGATCCGAGCTGCCATGGCCCTGGCATAGGCCAGCGGCTACAGCTCCGATTAGACCCCTAGCCTAGGAACCCCCATATGCCGCTGATGAGGCCCTAAAAGACAAAAAGACAAAAAAAAAAAAATACCAAAGACAAAAGAAAATGTGGTGTATGCACATACAATGGAATATTGTTCAGCTATTAAAAAAATGAAATGTTCCCACTTGCAACAACATGGATGAACTTTAAGGACATTGTGCCAAGTGAAATAAGTCAGACGAGAAAGACAAATACTATATGATCTCACTTAAATGTGGAATCTAAAAAAAAAAATTGTCTTTACAAAGAACAGATTGGTAGTTACCAGAGGTGGGGTGGAAGTCCACAAAATGGGCAAAGGGAGTCAAAAGGTACAAACTTCCAGTTATAAAATAAGTAAGTTGTGGAGATATAATGGATAGCGTGTTGACTATAGTTACAATACTGTATTGCTTACGTTAAAGTTGCTATATATAATGATGGACATAACTAGAGTTATTGTGATTATTTCACAGCATATGCAAATATTGAATCATTATGTTGTACACCTGAAACTAAGTCAATTATACCTCAATTAAAAATAAAAAGATAAAACCCCAGGGAACACTAATACCTAAGGTGCAGGTGTAAGAAGAGAGGCTCTGCCAGAGGATGGAGAAGGCAGGGGGCAGTGAGAAGAGTACCAGGAAGAGTATGGTACCACAGAAGCCACAGGATAAGAGATGTTCAAGTGGTCAACTGTCTAAGATGCAGCAGAGGTCAGTGACCTTCCCCTTTCCCACCTAAATGTAACACAGGATGTCTCCACCTCACTCTAATATTTCTTAGATCCACTATATAAATGACATGCTGCTGCTTCCCCCATATTTCTCTGAATAGTCTCAATACTCAGAGAATATTCTCTCTAAAAGGTCCTCATACCTGCTTGTCTCCAGTACTGCAACACAGTCCCACGTAGATGCTTGGTAATTACACGCTTTATTTAGATAGTGTGGTATTTCTCGGTCTGAAATCACAGCTATTAAACTTTTGGTCCTGTCCACCTCTTCTGTATTCCTCCCTTATTGTCTGGGTTCACATTTTCCACTAAAGATAAAATATACTTCTCTTAACACCTTTTTCACCCTTTCCACTTCTGAGAAAGATGACTTTCACTCTAACTGGATATTCAGGCATGCACAGCCAGTGCATTTAAACCATTTGGGGCAATAGCAACCTAGAAAAATGATTTCATTAACCTAAAAATATCTATAATAAATGAATTTGATAAGATGAGGAAGAAATGAGTCTATTTCTCAGAAATAAATTACTTTTAAGTTGCCAGACTCCTCTGGGGTGGCTTTAATAACTAGACATGGGTTCAGAGCAGAATGATTGAACTGCCTCAATTCACAGTGTTGATTATTTTTTTTGTTGATCCTTCTATATTGAATTGTGACTAAAATCCTGTACTCCTCATTGCCAATAATTTCACAGCTGCAGATCATCATACTGTCCCAGCTATGGAATAAATGAATTTCTGTTTGCCCATTTCCAAAATATTCTATTGGGAATAAGGTCTCAGATGAGGTGAAAATAACAGGTTCTGTTTTTCCTGTGCAAACCTGTATGCATGTAAGTATGTCTGCATACTTTATGTATTGATGTATGTGCACTTGTGTGACTGTGTAAAGCCCTAGCTGTTCTACAGGACAGGTGTCATCAGTGCTTTTCTGTTTTGCAGAAAAGACAAGAGGGTCAAGTATCCAGTTGGATAAAAATATTCTGTCCATCAGATGAACCTTACACTGGCTTAAAGCCACACAATAAATGAACCACAAATAATAACAAACACAATGACCTCCCTGTTATTAAAATGTTGTTCACTGGTGCCTGTTCAAGTAAAATCTATTTTAATCTAACTTGAGAATCTATGGGTGCTTAAACATAAGTTGTTGAAGTGAGATTTAATTGGAAAGAATAGTGTTGCATGATGCGTAAGGAAGATAAAAATCTAATCTCTGGAAGCATATGCATGATGGCACATCCTCAGTTCTCCCATTACCTAGAAATCATAAGTCTAGTATCCTACTCTCTGAATAAGCACCCTTTTATCAGCACTTAATTTGGCTTTTACCATCTAGTTTTTGCTTTTGCCATCTCTTCTTTTCACTGCCCCTTCCAATGCCCTTGCTTTCATAGAATGCCCTTGTTATAATTTCTCCATGTCCTCCTGGTAGCTCAGCTCCTTCCAGGCCAGCCAGACTTTCTTAATGATCCTATGCCGCAGTTAATTATTCAAACCACTTTCTCAGTCAGATCTCTTGCAAACCTGATTATTTAGCAAAATCCATTCCATAATCCACCTTTTACACCCCTATTTCTAACCTGTTTAGAACTATGAGAGAAAAACACAGCTCTGTTCTGTATTGATCCATATCAGCTCTGTCTCCTTCCTCATTTCTTCAATTCTTACTCCACTCAAATCCGGCTTCTGTCCTTACCTCTCCACCAGAATGCCCCAATCATGTCACCAGATCCTAAAAACAATTTGAAGTCCTGGGCTTTCTGCTGGATTTGACATGTTGGCTATATTGTTTTGAAGCTCCTGTCGTTTTGACTATTACATTTAGACTGGATGAGCAATGAGATCCTACCGTACAGCACTTGGAACTATATCTACTCTCTTGGGATAGAACATGTGGAAACCTCTTAATAAGTACACCTGCCTTTCTTCCTTCAAATGTACTTGCATAGAAGAACCATCTATCAGAACTATAATTGAATTGTGTCATGTTGATGTTTCAAATCTCTGTAGAAACTAAACTGCTGACCTGAGGGTCACCATCAGGATGGAGACATAGGCAGTTTCTTATTTCAGCTGTGCTCCAAGACCAGCTAGCAACTATCCACAGACAGGACACAAGTGTGAAAATCTCAGAACCCAGGAGTGAAGTTAAAGCTGCCCCCAGCCCCAGAACACAGAGACTGAGAGAATCCCAACAGAAGGTTGAGAGGAGCAGCAACACTCTGACTGCACCACCCCTTCCCCAAGCTGGCACAGACAGAAACAGAGAGGGTGGGGAAGGAACTAATGCTCAGATCCTGGCAGACCACATTCCTCCTTGCACCTGTGCCCGGGCAGAGATCCCAGCCAGTGACTCTGTCCATCTACAGAGCTAAGCTGGTTGCCCAGTCAAGTCAGGGAGCCCAGTGGGCCATTCTGCGTGGTTCAGGTCACAATGAGCTGTGCTGGCCTTGGAGCTTGTTCTACAGCCCTACTCAGGCAAGGGAGCAAAGTCAAAGGCCTGCCTTCTGCTTAATGTAGTCTCCAGACCCAGCCAACCACAGAACCTAACCAGAGAGCCTGGGCAACTCCCTCCCTACAGCTATGCTTACAGTGGCACCAGAGCAGAAAGCCCAGCCAGTGGCTCTCCCAGGCTGCAGAGCTTTGCCAGTGGCTCTGTCTGGCCAGAGACCTTGGTGGGCAGTTCTGTCTGATTCAAGTCACCACCCAATGTGCCATAACCAATCTTGGGGCCTCTTGTATAGCCCTGCCCAGGGAGGCAAACTTGAAGCTTTGCCTACTGCTAAATATAGTTTCAGGTTATGGTTGATGGAAAAGGTTAACCAGAGAATCCAGGCAGCTGTGGAGGCCATCCTGTAGCTACACACGTTGCAGGGAACCAAGCAAGCAGTCCTTCCCTACTGTGAAGTATAGACTATGGTCCCATAGAACCAGGGAGCCTTAAAACCCAGTCTTCAGAACCACTCAGGCTGTAAAACCCACTGTATAGCCATACCCCACATCAGAGGCCAGCCTGCTTTGCTTCATTGCTAAACACAACCTGTAGCCTTGCCCAGGCAAGAAGTCCAGCCAGTGACCCCGTCCAATCATGAAGCGTAGTCAGAGACTCTGCCCAAGAAGGGAGCCTGGAAACCAACCCCCAACTTCAAACTCCAAGGCAAACCTGCATCCCCGCTTACTGTCAAGGCACAGTCTGCATTTCCACCTGATGGTAGAGCATAACCTAAGGTCCTTTCTGACCATGAAGCCCTGCCTGCAGCCCCCCTTGAACCCAGAGTCCAGTCAGTGGCACCGTCTGGCTGAGGATCACATCCCGAGATTCTACTTGGCCAGGAGCAATTGCCGAGCCAGATCCACAGCCCTGCCCAATCTAGAAATCCAACCAGTGGCACTGTCCTGCCAGGTAACACAGTCAGCAACCCGCTTGACCAGAAGTGAAAACTGTCAACCAAAAATACTAATACTAAGCCAATCTGTCATTCAGAAATGAAGGAGAGATAAAGACTTTCCAAAATAAAAACTAAAGAAGTGCATCACCCCTAGATTCGCCTTACAAGAAATGCTAAAGGGTGTTCTTTAAGTGGAAGTAAAAGGATGCTAATTAACACTGCAAAACATATGAATGTGTAAAATTCACTATAATGATAAATACACAGTCAAACTCAGATTCTCTAATACTGTAATGGTGCATAGTTCACTTACAATTCTTGGTTAAAAGTTTAAAAACAAACGTATTAAAAATGACCATAACTAGAATGATTTGATATTGGATACATAATGTAAAAACATAAAAATCAATAATCTAAAATGTGAGGGGAAAGGTAAAAGTCTAAAATTTCTGTATGCTATTGAAGGTAAGTTGTTTATCAGCTTAAAAGAGGATGTTATCAATATAAGATATTTTATGTAGGTCTTACAGTAACCACAAAGGGAAAACCACAAACAAAAGGTCACCATAAAGGAGTCCAAGTATACCACTGCGAAAAGGTGATCAAATCACAAGAGAAGATAGCAAGAGAGGAAACACGGACAAAGAATTTACAAAATAGTCAGAAAACAACAAAATGGCAAAAGTCGCTACAGGTCAATAATTACTTGAAACACAAATGGCTTAAATTATCCAATCAAAAAAAACAGAATGGCTGGATGGGTAAAAAAAAATATGAGACCCAATGATATGCTGCCTAAAAAAGACTCACTTTTGCTTTAGGGACACACACAAACTGAGAGTAAAGGGATTAAAAAAAATGATATTTTAAGCAAATGGTAACCAAAAGAAAGCAGGAGTAGCTGTACTTATATCAGACAAAATAGACTCTACGTTAAAAATTATCAAAAAGGACAAAGAAGGTCATTATATAATAATAAAGGAATCAATCAGGAAGATATAACAATTTTAAATATTTGTGCATGCAAAATGTATCATGCACCTGAAAGCATAAAGTAAATACTAACAGAACTCAAAGGAAAAATAAACATCAAAACGTTAATAGTTGGGGACTTTAATACCCACTCTCAACAATGGATAGATGATTCAGATAGAAAATCAATAACGAAACAGAGTATTTGAACAACACCATAGATCAAATGGTCCTAACAGACACATATAGAACATTCCTTCCAACAGCAGCAATTTACACACACTTTTCTCAAGTCTACACAGAACACTTTCTAGGATAGGTCATAAGTTAGGCCACAAAAAAAGTCTCAACAAATTCAAGAACAGAAATTACATCAAGTATCCTTATGTATAGTAATGGAAAGAAACAAGAAATCCATAACAGTAGGAAAGCTGGAACACCCGCATCAAAAGGAACCACTGTCTTATTTTCTAACACTTTAGGTTAGTATTGTCTTTTTTAAACTTTATATAAATGGAACAAGTTTTTCTCCTTTATGTTTTTCACTCTATCTTATGTTTATGTTATTTATTTTACTTCATGCAGTAGTTTTTTTCATTTTCATTGCTATCTAGCATTACATTACATGAAGAAGTCACAATCTGTTATCCTTTTTACTGGTGACGAGCATTTCTGGTGTTTCAGTAGAGGGCTACTGCAGATAGCACTACTGTAACATCCTTCTGCGTGCCTCTTGGTGTGTTGATGACATCATTCCTGCTGGGGACATACCTAAGGGTAGAACTGCTCCACCAGAGTGTATGCTTATATTCACTTGTCACAGACACTGCCAAACTGTATACCACAGCGTTTTACACCAGACTGTACTTTCCTATCATTGCTTGAGAACTGCATAAATCCCCAGCAGTGGGATTTCTCGATCACATGGTAATCTATTTCAAGTATTTTAGAAAACTCCAAACTGTTTTCACTGGTAGTTACACCATTTTGCCATATGCTACAACACGGATGAACCTTGAAAACGTTATGCTATGTGAAATAAATCAATCACAGGAGAGTGTGAGACTATGTGAATGGTACACCCTTCCAGAGAAGATTTGCTTTTCTACTTTCCAGCAGTTACAACAGAGAGAAACCATTAAGCAAGTTTCATACCGAGATGATTTAAAGTCAGGTCCCACTTTTGTTGAGGCTTGTCTTTTACTGGTTTGGCCTTACAATTAGGGTGTAGCCTTTAAGGATCCTGAATGAAAGCCTGGAGTGTTTACAGGAATTTTCTTTTTTTTTTTTTTTTTTTTTTTTTTTTTTTTTTTGTGGAGGTTCACAATTCTAACTATTTTTGCTTCAATCCAGTGTGACTGGCTAAAGTTCTGCTAATCTTATCAACCTCTTAGCCATTGTCTTACGTGCAATTTCTAAGCTTTTCAGCAACTGCTTACAAAATAGCAAATGGCTCAAGGGATAAAATAGCACCAAATGTCTGTTTCAAATTTCTGTGTATCTCTCCTAAATATTTGCCAGTCATGCTTTGGATGTAGTATTAGCCCAGAACTTCTTAGCCTCCCATCCTGACCTTTTAGTGAATTTGTCACATACCTCAAAGAGAAGTCTTACCCCAGTACTTTTTTTTTTTTCCCCCTCCAGGATCTTGGTCTCTTGAGTCCTGACTGCCTAAGTTTTCTGATAGCTTAAATAGATTTTTAAAACTTTCTCCAGACTTTATAGCTGTCTTTGGAGGAAAGTTTGCCTCACCTATCACAGCTAGAAATGGAAGTAGTTGTTTAGTTTCTAATATACGACTTAGAGTTTCAGTCTGTTTGGATTCATTATTGGGCTTGTGGCATCTAAATTTTTCAGAACTTCAGGTTTGACTTTTGTCTAGCTTCTTAAATGTCTATTTCTAAAACTTAATTTCATGCCCAGAACAATTTTCGATTATTTACTAGTCTTCTACAGCTTATAAGTGTTCATTTGTAAACCCTATCTGGTAGATGTGAGAAGTTAACAATAGACTATTTTCAGCAGGTTTCATGGGGATAATTTGTCAAGGAAAAACACGTTGCCTCAAAGTGAAATGGGAATTGAAGAGAGTTCATTCGTGTTTATGTGCAGATATCAAGGTCTCTTGAGCATCTTCTAATAGCTCTTTACCTTGTCAGTAGAGAGACTCTTAATAACTTTGCCAGTATACTCTAACACTACAAAGATGAACATTTTATCAGAAGATGAATGCAGTGGCTTAAGATAATTCTTTGTTTATAGTCTCAGAGAGGAAAAGAAAAGAATAAAGAATTCTAAGGTGTATGGGGGCAGGTGGAATGTGGGTATGTCTGTAATAGAAATTAAAATAACTCTTCTCTCTACATTTTCATGGACACAATCAGATAACTCCATATACAGATTTGGATCAAAGACCACACTGATAGGCTGTACTGGTTCAGTTCTGGTTTCTACGTTTAGGTAAACTGAGTTTGAATCCTATTTAACTCTGGGTTATTTACTACTTTTCAAACTGAAGTTTCCTCAAGTGACATGTGAAGATGTAAAAATGTCTATCTCACAGGATCACGTGCCCACACACACACTATATATTAGAATATTGGCAAAGAGTAAGCATATATATACATGCGTATATACAAAAACATAGTGCCTAGGACAATGCCTGCAGACAGCACACCCTAAATATATGATCGCTGTTATCCCTATAAGTTTTCATTTGCCCGGCTCTGATGTAGAGAGTAGGCAGGGAATTGCCAATTTTTCTTTTTCTCATTCCTCATATGTAGTACTCTGCAGGGAAATTGGTGTGTGCAATGTTGGTCATGAGATTTTGCTAAATAAAAGAACAGTAGCAAATACTAGAGAAAGTAGAGAAAAGTATGAAAAAAACATTAGAGTTGAAACTATGAAATCCCTGATGACCTGTTATAAGTGAAGAAAAACTGAACACTGGAAGTTACATTCACCAACGTCATCATAAAGTCTGCCTTACTGCTTGGAATTTACTAGACATCCAATAAATAATTGACTATTCAGCTAAACATCATGCGTAGTTTGACAGCATAAACAGAAGAAATTAGGGCAATTCACTGGAAAGGGGTCTGTGGACTGAAAACTGGAAGGGTATCCTAAGTAAGGAAGCTTCAGGAGAAAACATAAAAAAAGTTAAGTGCTGGCTACAATAAACTACTCATAATATGCTTTCTCTATTTAACTGAATCATTTAGCTCACTATATTGCACATTTTACATAACTGCTGTAATTTTTGCTTTTCTCCAGATGGCTATGATATGACAAGAGAAACAATAGATTGTGTAATTCTCTAAATAATCTATTTACAATGATGTTTCTCAGCTGCTTTGCTGTGAAGGATGTGTATGGTGCAGAAGCATTCCTGGAGGAGGGGGAAACCAGAAGGAGAAATCCCCACCTAATCCTAAAGCCTAACTTGAGGCAGGGTGGATGTTCCAATTACTCTAATATGTTCAATATTCTCCACCATTTTCTGTGATCCCAAAGTCTTTTGAAGTCAGTCTACTTTAACCAAACCCAGCATTAGGTCAGATCTCCTCAGATTATATAAACTCCCAATATTAATGCTGTGGCCTTCCAAGAGTGAGGAAACGGACAAAAGAGGTGGGGAGTAATTCCCTTCTATTGCTGTGTGCAAATGATCACAAATTTAGCAACTTAAAACAATATTCATTTATTATCTCATACTTTTCTGAGGTCAGGAGTCCATGTATATAGCTCCTGAGGTTCTCTATTCAAAGTTAAACAGGCTGCAATCAGGGTGTTAGCTGGGCTGCATTTCTTTCTGGAGACTTTGTAGAAGAATCTGCTTCCAAGCTCAAGTTTTAGTAGAATTCAGTTCCTTTTGGAACTGTGCTACTGTCACTGTGTGTCATTACTTTGGAGGATCTATGAAGTATGGAAAGTACTGTAGTGTTGGAGCTAGTAATATCTGAGTTTAAATCCCCTCTATATTTGCTGTGGGATTTTTGAGTAGGTTACTTAATGCCTCAGAACCTCACTTTCCTCAATGGCAAAAACTAGAGCTAATAATAATTACCTCTAAGGCCTACAGAGAATTAGGAAAGTGATATGGAAATCACCTGACTTACACCAGACACATAGCAAACTTCAGGTTCCTGAATTTCCTTCCTTCTTTTGAGTGGTCTGATATAGCCCCTCCAATTCACATCTACTTATCCTTGGAAATGGGGAAAACTAAGATTTACAAAACCCTAGAGATAAGGTGATTTTCAGTAAATAACCTAACCATGTCCTCAAAAATTCTACATTATACTTCATTTTGGAATTAATTCATTAGTGTTGAGTGACGAATAGTCTTAAGAACTTTTATTTAAAAGCTCAATATCCTTTGTTTTCACTTACTTTCTAGAGACTCTAAGACTTCCTATTCCCTCAAGGAGAAAGAAAACAGGAATATTATATGAAGACAGCCAAGCAGTCAATAGAGACTCCCCTTAATAGAAAAAAAAAAAAAAAAAAAATCCCCAAATATCTGTTAAAATGCTACTGGGAAGAGATTTAGCAGGATGATGATTACATGTGAGTAGAACAGCAGTTTCCATAATAATTATGTGGGTTGTGAACAGATTTTGAAAAAAAAAAAAAAAGCTGGAATGCAGCCTAATGAATGTACTCGTTAACCTTAATGGCATCAGGTAGAGAAGGAAGAGGACCATTTTGGAGGGGGAATGAACTCAGCCTTTCAGAGACATTGTATAAAAGCACATCAAACAGAGTTGTTTTTTTCTATTGAAAATGAATATGTGCAGTTTTCTGAAAAGAATTCTCTATAATTTGAAGTTTGATTTTAAAGCCTAATTTTCCATTAAGTTACATTTAACATTTCCTAGGTCCTTAGGATGCTCAAGGCATTAAAATAAACATAAGGATGAGAAGATGTCCAAAACATAACATTTAGAGTCAGTCGGGGAAGACAGAAATAAATTCACCTAACTTTAATACAATGACAGAAAACATCAAAATATTACCTGTGTGAGAGCAGAAATCTTGTCTCTTGTTGACCACTCTATTCCCATGTATCTAACAAGAATTAGATACCCATTTGTTCAGTGAATAAGAAATAAATGTCACAGTATTTTGGAAGCAAAAAAGGAACTATTAAGCCCAGAGGAGCTTGAGAAAGATTTTAATAAGTTGCATTCAAGTTTGGTCTGCTTGATAGATGAAATGGATTTACCAAATCAGGAAAAAGTGTGAGGAATTGAAGGGATGAGTCTCTTCGCAGAGGGAATAGCCGACGGAAATGCTTAGAGCTGTGAAAGTATGACATATCTGAGGAGTAAGTATGTGTGTGGTTAGTCTCAACACTCTCAATATCATCATGCTAAGCAGGACTAAAGATTGCAGTGATCAAGAACTGTGTGTGCCTGGTATGCCCACACCCACCCCTACCCACCCCGCCACACCTCCCCACTACATACACTCACACCTCCTGACACGAATTTAATGACTGCCAACTGGAGGAGCAGTCCTCTGATGCCTGAGTGTTTGGTCTAGTATTGCTCCTTTTGTCAAAGCGGACTTTGAGATGATTCATTTACGTTATTTGCCCCTGGCAGATGCCTCTCCAGGAACTCTGCAGAGTTATACTAAATAACCATGTTGCCATTTGAGAGTTCAGCTAATGAAATCCAGACCCATTGTATGTGATTAGCCTTCCATGTAAATGAATCAAGAGATTGTAAATGTAAGAGCTAAGAGTTTGGAAACACCCAGAATACTAATTGAGGCTGTGGGGGAATAATCTCAGGAAAGCATGACAGGAATGTGATTTTCAGTAAGTGATGATTCAGTGACTAGAAACCTAATGAATTGTACTGTTAGTGGAAAGACTGAGTAAAAAGAGAAGAGGATATTCAATGTGAAGGATAAATGAGGAAACGACCAAGGGGTAGAAGTCAGCAGTGCCCATTCAGGCAGCTTATGCCTAATGGACTGTTGGCTCCTTGAGGGCATGTTCTGGAACCTACCACCAGTGTCTGAATGCACTCAACATGCTCACTGAATTAATGAGTTGCAATGAAAAGAACATGGAGACTGTGACTAGAGGATCACCCAACGCAACTTTCTGTGCCACATAAATTTCTTTCTGTTTTCCACAGTAACAACTTAAAACATATATTGATGGGAAATAAGGAGAGGAAGGAAAGAGGATATTATCTGCATTGTACAGATTCAGATTTTGATAAGAGAGTCAGAATTTTAAATTATTGAGCTTCTCTGTTCTAACATTTGATGATTAGTAAACCTTTTAATCTTACAAGAATTTTTATGCCCATTAGCATGTATCCTTAGGGGCTTCCACATTCTAGAAATATATTTCAATATTAAATCTACTGATTGGAAGCCTTGCAGTAATTACATTATAACCACAACCACTGGTCTGCTTTAAATGTCTATAATACAAAAATTATAAAAAATAATAATTCTAAAGTTTACATGTTTATAAGCATATAATTGTTTAGAGCATCAAATGTTTTAGAGTTTCATAATTCTCATTTCTCTTTTTTTTTTTTTTTTTTTTTTTTTGTCTTTTTGCCATTTCTTGGGCCGCTCCCACAGCATATGGAGGTTCCCAGACTAGGGGTCTAATCGGAGCTGTAGCCACCAGCCTACGCCAGAGCCACAGCAACGCGGGATCTGAGCCGTGTCTGTGACCTACACCGCAGCTCACGGCAATGCCCGATTGTTAACCCACTGAGCAAGGCCAGGGATCGAACCCGCAACCTCATGGTTCCTAGTCGGATTCATTAACCACTGCGCCACGACGGGAACTCCTTCTCTCTCTCTTTTTTTGAGTCTCAACAGCTATTGCTCAGCATATAAAGCCCTACACATGATAGAAAAGGGTGGGTTAATACGGTACTGGACCACAGACTGTTCACCTGTATTTTTTTAACACTCAAATTAATTTTATATGTAGAGAAAAGATAGAAATCCAGGAGAAAAGAAGTGCTAGAGAGCATACAAAGGGAAATCTGATCATTGCAGACCCCTGTTTGTATTCATTTTCTTCCTTTTTCACCCCAAACCTATTTCCCTATATTTTACGACCTAGCACACATGGAGTTACAATGTCACTTACAGTTTCACTAATGTCTCCCATAAACCATAAACATCCTCCTTTACCCCCTATGCTCCACACATCTACTCCTAGAGACTCTTAGAATTCCTTACAAACAGACTTTTCATTCCCACTGCTGCTCCTTTCATGCAACTGTCCATCAGTTGGCTTGACCACTGTGACACATCTTCTAACTTGATTCGCTAACGCTCAGCTACCGCTCTTATCTGTCACTCACACTGCTACCAGGGTTCATCCAATTCTCATCGTCTCTTCATGTCACTTCCCACTTTAAAAGCCACCAATGGCTCCCAATCTCCTCAAAGATACGTCCAAAACTTTGGGATGGTGCAAATGGCCATTCATAATTGGTCCTCCCCACCTTACTTTTTCCGTAGTTCAGTCACTATTCCCTGATCCACAAATACCGTCTCATCATCTAGAAAATAACATTTCAAAATACAGTTATCACCCCCTTATCCATATTTTTCAAACTCAATTCAAGGAGAGTTAGTTATTTACAGATCTTCTCTCTCATTGTGTTCTTTTACTTATATGTCTGTCCTCTCTTATTCCGCCACTAGACTGTGAGTCCCTGGAGTTCAGCGTCTAAATCCTATTTAACAAATGTTTTCGTCAGTTTAAGGACAATGTCAACAAATATACAGTAAATGTGACAGATTACACTTTCTTTTACAATAGTCACTGAACCTCTCTGTGGGGAAGTTGTACATACCTGTCCACTCAGGTCAGGTTTGTCCATATGACTCACTTTGGTGCATGAAATGTGAGCAAAAGTGATATATGCCACTTCTGAGCAGAACACTTAAGGACTATAGCATGGGTCCAGTACACTCTAGAACTACTGCATAGGCCCAGTACACTCTGTTTTTCCCTTATACAAGATCAGCCTGTCCCTGAGAGAAACTTCTCTTTCGGACTGTGTTTCAGAATGAAGATGACATGGAGCGAAGTTATGTAGGCAATCTGCAGCGAACCTAAAGGCTGAGCAAAAAAAATGAACTGTTCTTCTAAACCACCGAGATATAGAAACTGTTTCTTGCCACAAAACAAGTTAGTCTAAAATAAGTAGATATTTAACAAATCTTGAGGAAAAGAAGGAAAGCTCTAGAGACAAAGAAGATGAATATTGGCTGGAGAAGTCCAGAGTCATTTTTGTTTGAAATAAGAACCTTCTGTGGAAAAAACTAAAAAACTAAACTTTAATGAAGTGCTAATTATGAAAAACAATGGAAATTAGGAGTTGAGAAGAGAAAAAGGAAAGAGTAGATCGTAGAGTCAGAGTACTTATTTTAGTAATGCAATATCGGGAAGAAAAGGAAAGGAAATTCTTGCTAGATGAGCATGTCCGGAAGATGTCTACAGGCAAGATGTAAAGGAATCTAAGGTATCTACTGAGAAGGTGCTTTGACACTGGGTACCTATAGAAGACGTCTCTTTTAATTATGTCGACCTTAGTAAGTTTAAAAATTGTTTCCTCTTTCAAATACTCAAATTACTCTGTTTCTATAGCAAAATAAATAAAATTTAAAAAACTAGAAGCCTGACTATAACGACATCCAAATTAATATATACGCACATACATATACGCATACACCAACACTGAATTAGTAAGTACTGACCATCACCCCATGAGAAATTTAGGTTTAAACAGCCATGAGCCCCTAGTCACAACATTTTCACCAACTAGTCAATATATAACTTTGCTTTATGGGTGTTCCTATCTAAAGACACTTTAATATACATTGTTTATGAGTTAATATTGAATTCACATCAAACAGCACTTTGCTCATGCCTAAATGCAGCTGACTTTCTATGTAAGATATAGCACAGCCTTCTTGCACTTGGGAACTCTAGATAACACATCAGCAATATACTTGGGGTTATTATAAACAGCAAAATCAATTTAAAAACATGCAAAAATGCAAAACCTTGGCATGAAACAGACACAAAAAAGACACTTGTTCACGGAGTATCAAAGATAAAACAAGAAAGCAGAGGGTCACCTTGTTCAACCACAGCTGGGAACATGGACATCGGGACATTCAAATTTTTTGCCATGCTGTGCACATCTGAGAATGACCATAAAAGTGCCAAAAGTATTGATACAGGGATTGCAAATAAATTTTAGCAAGTGGGTGAATGTGAAAAGACAGAATCTGCAAATAATGAGAAATGACTGGATATCAAAGAAAATAACAAAATAGATTATAAAGAGATGAGTAAAATACCCGCCAATAAGAAGAGAAATTAGATGAATGGATTGGTGGATGGATGGACAGATGGGTGGGTAGACAGAGACTAGATCTATAAAACTGTCTTAAGGGTGGTACATTTTCAGTTTCTTTCCTTATCTTCCTCCCTCTTTTTCTCCTGATCTGTTAAAATATATGTCATGCAAAGGCATTAAAGCAGTGCCAGAATCTTGACAGTCCACTGTAATAATGCAATGGAAAGCATTAGATAATAAAAGGTGAGCTCAAGTTTTTCTTGGCTATTCATTTTACTTGTGGATTTATTTCCTTACTTAGAGATACCCTACCATCTTAATGCAAATCGTAAAAGCACATTTTTATGAAAATGTTAATATTTAATAAGCTAAAGTCAATATAGCACCATCTAACTTCGCCAATATGGATTGAACTTTCCTGAGACATACATAGCAAATATTCCCCCCAATCTTAAATAGAACAACCCCTTTTTGTCACAGAGATTGGAAATTTCTGCTTATACTCAAACTCTTTTATGTTTTTTATTTTGCTATTGAATGAAAACATGTGGAACAAAACTGTTTTCTTCAAAATTGCCACTCTGAATGTATAGACTACTAAAAAAAATCATCTTTTGCCAAATTAAATGTAGAGATGTAGATCTGGGGGGAAAAAGCTAAAGAACATGATGAGGAAATTAATGCACACTGGTCCTGACACCTTTTTCTTTTTAATGGAAATATTACCTCCAAAAAGTTTATCAAGACAGGCTTTTTACAATCCCCATTAAATTCAGTGAATGAATTGTGAAGGGTAAATTGGAACCATTATAATCTTACATTTCTTATGTAATATTCATAATCATAGTGTTACATAAGAGCAAGCCAGCATTAACAAAAGGAGCAATTTAAATTCCCACTTCCTTGGAGCACAGGGCTGTGCTTGACAAACAGGCCTTCCTGTCCCATTTGCAGCACGCCCATGCACCTCCTCGAGTGCCAGTGAGACCCGCAGTCTCCTATCAGTGATATAATAAACCCTCCAAAACAGAGCGAGAAAATGAAGCAAATAAGCCCACTTCATTTCAACTTGTCAGCTTTAAATAAAATCTTCTGCAGCTGAAAATGAGAAACCTGGGGGAAGATCATGTGTGAAATAACGACATTCAACATCAGGACAAAACATATTGCATTACTTGTTTTTTCCTGATTTGCCACAAAAGTTTTAAAATTTTCAACATAATTTCTAATGAAATATCTATGTTCTTGTCAAGGAGGAAGTTGAAGAAGAAATGGGGGTTTTTTTGGTTTGTTTACTTTTTTCCTTCTCCTCCCCCTATGATATCTTAATGAGTAATCTATGACCTTTGGAACAATTCTCGTTACCAGTTTTTAAGTCAGAGTTGGTATAGCAGAGCATACTGAAAAAAACACATGCTTTTTTTGTATTTATTCTAATTAATTACTTACAGCTTCCCCCAGCACTGGTTTTACTTGCAAAATACTGGTGCATGCTTTCTGCCTACAAAAACAAAAAAGTATAAAGGACAAAATGCAACAGAAGGAAGGTAAAAAGAAATTAACATTCCTAGGGAGTTCCCGTTGTGGCTCAGCAATAACAAACACAACTAGTATCGTGAGGATGCGGATTTGATCCCTGACCTCGCTCAGCGGGTTAAGGATCCAGCGCTGCCTGCGTCGGCTATGATATAGCTCGCAGATGCAGCTTGGATCCCGCATTGCTGTGGCTGTGGCAATTTGACCCCTGGCCTGGGAACTTCCATATGCTGCAGGTGTGGCCCTAAAAAGCAGAAAAAAAGAAAAGAAATTAACATTCCTAGAGATTAGCATACTAAGTCAAGTAAGTCAGACAGAAAAAGACAAATACCATATAGTCCACTTATATGTGGAATTTTAAAAAGAGTACAAATGAACTTACCACTTATTTACAAAACAGAAACAGACTCAGACTTTGAAAACAAATGTATGGTTACCAAAGAAGAAGAGCAGAGGGAGAGGGATGGACTGGGGTTTGGGGAGTGGCAAAGGCACATCTTTGTATATGGAATAGATGATCAACGGGGACCTGGTGTATAGTGTGGGGAAATCTACTCCATGTTCTGTGATAACCTGTATGGGAATGGACATGTGCACATGTACGGCTGAATCACTTTAGTGGAAGCAGAAATTAACACAACACTGTAAATCAACTCTACTTCAATAAAAGTAGTTTTTTTTTTTTTAAAAAAAAAAGGACAGAAAAGAGAGAAAAAGAATAAAGTTCAAAAACAACACCCTGGTAAGATGCGGTTTTAAGTATATAAAAGTATATTTATGCACAGAAAAAAAAAAAAAAAGCCCAAAAGAATAAACACCAAAATGTATACAATAAGGATGGGAATGGGAGGAGATGATGGGCCAGCATTTTTTAAATCTTTATTTTCTAAACTTTCTACAATAAAAATGTCTTACTTTTGGAATACAAAAAGAAACTAACATTCCAATAAGTAGAAATATCTGAATATCGATGAAACAATGATGACTACTACTGTAAATGCTTTTGCCCCCCCTTTCTCCAGCACCCACTCCCCCACCACAGCTGTCTCTGAACCCTCTCCTGCCTTGCATTCAAAAGGCTCCATTCTGTTCTTCCCCTCAACTCTCTCCATATTTCCTCTTCCCTCTTTGTTGTTACTTTTTTTTTTTTCATTGTTACATTTTCCCTTGACCTTTGCCTCTCCTGAAAGAGTGTTTGCATCTCTTCAAAGGAAGGATAGTAACACTGGGTCCCAGCAGATAAATAGCTCAAATTGTGTATATTCCAAATGACAGAGGGGCAGGAAAGGTCAGAGTTGCTTTCTTTCTGAATGCCCTGAGTGTGTCCAAATTTAATAGAAACATTTTCTCATGTCTTTTATTTTCAATGTTGCATCTTTTGTCTTTTCCAAGTAAGTTTAAAATACTTTTCCTTATTCTATTATACTTGTATCCCATTTTAACAGGAACTCTGATGTCAAACTCTTATTTAAAAATTCCTAGATTACTTGGAGTGATCAGTGCATAGAAGGATATTAATGTTGAGGAGTATAATCCCTGCCACCATCTTTGACAGCCTATTGTTAGAAGCTCTTTCAATCTAATGTAAAACACATAAAACATGATTCCAAATGCGAATTTCAAATGTATTAGAGAACCATGTGATAGGAAAGAGGATATGAACTGTAAGGACTTCAGTTTGCGGCTCTGATGAATCAATATTTAATAGAAGGGCCATAATCAGAAAGTTTTCCTTTTTAAATTTTCTATCACCATGAGTACAATGTGGGGAAAAAAAAAAAAAAAAACACATGAATATCATGTCATAGGCTAGGTAAATCCATGTTAGGTATATTTTAGAAATATTTTTCACATTTTTTGTGTGATCACTATAATGATTATTATTAAGGAAGATGATGTATTTAAAGTTAGTTATCTAGCCATTAAATGTGCAGTAAATACTGTGAATGGTGACATTATGCAGTTTCCCTGAATATACTGTATTTTACAACCAGTAAAATTCTGCCAAAAGCACTCGGTTCTTCTCTGCAGTTCAAGGTAAGTGAGATTGGTGCCTGCTAGCATTCTGAGACGCAAAGTTTCCATTATGTTTTGCACTTTTTATCCTAACAAGCTGCTATCTCAATAATCACATAGTGTAATGGAGGCCCATAGTGTGGCCTGAGTGCCATTTGATAACTAATGTTTTTCAGAAGAAAAGCAAATGGAATCCTTTGCTTAGAAAATATCTGTTCTAAGCTGAGGGGTTTTTTGTTTCCCCACAGTGATGGCTGGGCTGACAGGTATGATGTGACAGATGGATATCAGCGAGAAGCTGTTGGTGGAATCACAATCAAGCTCCAATCTCCCGATGTCAAGTGGTTTGATGATTATTATCTGAAGCTCCGGCCAGAAACAAACCTCCGAAACCCTTGGTTTCAAGAATTCTGGCAGCATCGTTTTCAGTGCCGGCTGGAAGGGTTTGCACAGGAAAACAGCAAATACAACAAGACTTGCAATAGTAAGCAGATTTACTGTTTCATTTAAAGTGGATAGGATGAGGCTGCAATTTAAGGAAACGATCATGGGGATGGTGGCTGTAACCCATTAGAGAAGACACTTGCATAAAGAGTTTGTATTGCTTCTTAGAATAATAAGAAAAACAGGAGTAAATGTTCACTCTGTTAAGATCTCAAACGATTTGATTATTAATATTTAAATCTTCCAAGAAACTGGCATTGTGTTAAAAAGATGATGTGAGCTCCAGAAATGAACTATTCTTCACATCTTTGAAGGCAAGAACTGCATTCTGGTCATTCTGATCATCTTTAGCATTTCACACAGCATAAGGCACAGAGCGAGAGGTTCATGGATGTCTGAAGAATGAATGAGTGAATGATGAAAGAGAGCGCCAATCCCTACTTCCATCAATAAATTATAAAATAGTAGCAAGGATTTGCTATGTGCAATTACGATGTTTATGAAGACACAGAACCTAAGCAGAGTCATTCATTCAGTTGTTCATCAAATAAGGGTTCACAACATGCCAAACACTGCTTTAGTTATAAGGGTACCACAGATAAGAAAACTAGTTCCTCCCTTCAAGGAGTCTGGTGTCTAGTTAGGGAAATAGTCATGCCCACAAAAACTGCAATTCAGTGCTGAAAGTGACATAATAAGAGTTTTAAACAAAAGGTTTAGTTAGTTTTATTTGTAGCACATCCAAGGGGACTCTTAACTCCAATAACCAAGCAGAGCCAGTACCGATCTGTAAGTCAATGTCTGACTTATCCCACATTGTGTAACACGTACTTCTTAGGAATTTACAAAGGAGTGAAATGCTTTGTTTGGTGGTATAGTGTCTTTATCATCATGATGCTGGAACACAAGAGTGTACTGGGGCAGTGAGGCTGAAATCCTGGCCCATGCACTAATTCCATTCCACAGAGAAAATGTCACCAAGACCGAAATAAGGAAAGCAGGAGCAACGTAGTGAGGTTTTTATAATGCATTTTCTCCCTGAGTTCCCATCCATACTATGTTTTGGCTATCAGTTCATTCTTCTGTGAAATGAATGAGGCAGCAAGTGGTCATTTGTGATTGTGTTTAAATGTCAGTACTTGGTAAAATGAGAACTTGGCAACCTTCTGTCAATTCCTAATTTGGCAGCCGTGGAGGAGGGGGTGTTGGAGTGTGGGATGGTTCTGGCCAGTGAAATCCAGAAATCACAGAAGCCTGGTGTGAGACTACGTTTGCTTCTCTTTTGCTTTAGATATTGCTAATGTTTGTCCAAAATCTTGGAATGCTCATTCATTTCCTTTGTTTTTGTTTTTGACTTTCATGAAAAGGTCTGTGTAAATACACAGGGTTGTGACATGTGTTTCACCATTTCCATTTGCATCGCTGATTTCGTATTTTTGCAGTTCTTTCCCATTTCCAAAGGGCACAGTCTCCTTCTCTTGAGATTTGAGGCAGATACGCGCGTCTCTGTGTGGTGATTCTGTGATAACTATACGCAGATACACTGGAAGAGTGAGAGAGGGTAAGAGGTAGATGCAGGCTCCTCTCCAGCTCCCTTTTGCTAAGGAGTTAGTGACAACCCCTAACCAGTGTGGCAAAGTGAATTTCTCCAATTGGTCTTTACCCTCGTTTGTACTTATGTTCTTCCTTCCCTCCTCCTTTTTATCTGAAATGTCTTCTCCTTGAAATAATTCTTTGTTTCTCTTTCTGCTTTTTTTTTTTTTTTTTCTATTGGAGGTCTTAGTGAGATACAGTTCTTAAAAAACGCTTTGATTTCCATGGAAACATTATTTCTATGGAAATTGTTGTGTAATATCCCCTGTTTGAACTTGTTGCCTTAGTCTTTCACAAGCATCCTAATGTGATTTCTCCATTCAGAATCTGTTCCTTACTCCAGGACTGGAAAGAATTCTTTAGCCCCACCTCCTTGGAATCTTATCTGTCCACAGATATAATATTTTACATAAAATTTTTTGGACACATATGTAATACTTGTGTTATTTTTCTCAATGAGTATAGCACTATTATTATCCTTATTTTAGAGATAAGAAAATGAAGATTTAGAGAGATAAGATAACTTTCTCAAGAAAACACTAGAACTTAGAATTGAACTCAGATCTGTCTAGGGTTTAGCCAATATGCTCTCTTAAAGACAGATTGTTATAGTTTTAAAAATCACTATCCAATTTGCATTTTAGGAGTTCTCTGTGGCACAGAGGGTTAAGAATCCGTTATTGTCACTGTGGCAGCTTGGGTTGCTGCTGCGGCACAGGTTTGATCCCTGGCTGGGGAACTTCCACATGGCATGGGTACGGCCAAAAAAAAAAAAAAAATGCATTCTATAAATAATTAACATATAGGTTAACAATACAAAAAAGAAAAATAAATCTTAAAATTACTTGTGTGTAACTATGGAATGCAATAATAGATACCCCAGTATTCACTACTCTTTACTTTTGACATATTTCCTTATGTACCGCAAATATCCTTTGAGTATCTCAATCCCCATCTTCAAAAAGACCCCAAGTAATTTATTTTTATCTGTAACACTACTGAAAATGACTAGCATTTTCCTAAATGTAATTTACTTTCATCAGCAGTGCATAAGACCACCATTTTTGAGTTGGAGTAGTAAGAAATATTAGGAGTTTATAATTCATGGCAGGCAAGAAATCTTTACCTTATTCACTGTCCACAGCACCTAATAGATAGTTCGGTAAACATAATGACTTGACACAAAGACTGGAAATACCCAGAGCTGAATTACTGCTTATTTTTCCTAGACACTTCTTAAAAGGCAAAATATAAAATCTAGGAGAGGTATATGAATCTGGTCATCTAGAATTAGCAGTAGCCTTATAAAAAATGAAGTATAAAAGACAAATACCATATGATATCACTTATAACTGGAATCTAATATCCAGCACAAATGAACATCTCCTCAGAAAAGAAAATCATAGACTCGGAGAAAAGACTTGTGGCTGCCTGATGGGAGGGGGAGGGAGTGGGAGGGATCAGGAGCTTGGGCTTATCAGACACAACTTAGAATAGATTTACAAGGAGATCCTGCTGAGTAGCATTGAGAACTTTGTCTAGATACTCATGTTGCAACAGAACAAAGGGTGGGGGAAAAAATGTAATTGTAATGTATACATGTAAGGATAACTTGATCCCCTTGCTGTACAGTGGGAAAATAAATAAATAAATAAATAAATAAATAAATAAATAAATAAAATTAAAAAAAAAGAAAGAAGGGCAAAGTAACCCCTACACCCCTTCCCAAAATAAAAGCGAGTAGTTGTTAAAAAAAAAAAAAAAAAAAAAGAATGAAGTATAGAAAAGCTCTAAGTAACCAGAAAGTTTAAGGAGAACACTTAACTTTGAAAGTAACAGAGCCTCCTTGGAAACAGACCAGCTTCTAGAAGTTTATCCTGAATAGATTACAGCTAAGTGACTTTTTAAAAATCTGGATGGAAAACAAATGTGGCTAGTAACAGCACAATGTTAATGGCAAAACCACGAATGCTACCTTAGTACCATTTTGCAGGTACAGTTTATTTTTCTTTAGACTAATGGAATGACTAATAACATCTGGATAGCAGTCTTTCATATAGCCTCTTCCAGTTTCCCACTGAAGTACTGATGAATACATCAATAACAAAAGCGAAACAAAAGAAAACTCTTAGAAGAATAATCTTAACCAAAACTAACAGACATCAGAATGCCATTGCCTAGAGGACTTCTACTAAATAGCCATAAAGCCGTAAGAAATTAGATGTTGGGGCAACTAGCTAACTATTTAGAAAAAAAGTTGGGGGACCCTCATGATGTCACAACCTGCACATATGTGAACCCACACGTACTCATATATACACACCCACCTCAATGAGTAAAAGAGTTAAGTGTGAAAAACTACAAAGACAAAAAAAACTACTGTAGGGGGCTGAGGAAAGTTCTACTCAGAAAAAGAACGATAAAGTATATGAGATCAGGAATATTTGGTGAATTTTAATTAAATAAAACATTTTAAAGTCCTTGTGTTAAGAAACATAATAAACAAAGTTAAAAGGGAAAAAAAAAGGCCAATATGACAGTCTAAATATTGATGTACTTACAAGAAAAACTCATCCAACTTTATAATATAAATATTAAAAATAGATAACTGTACAATGGATATGTTGGCAAATGCTTCACAGAACAATTAGAAATGAGTAATAAACATAAAAAATTCACTCTCATTGTTACTCATAAAAATGCAAATGTTCTTTTTATCTTTCTATATTCTCCAAGCATTCTAAAATGAGGATAAGTTATTTCCCTTGCAAAAAAAAAAAAAAAAAGATTTTCAAATTACTATTTCAGAATGTTTCCCACCCACACACACATTTTAGGAAGGCATTTTCATTTATATGTGTATGGTATATGTGTGTGTATGTTGTAGAATGATGTATATATAATCCACAAAATACAAAAATCTTAAGTGAATTTAAGCTTTATGAATATTTTACATAAATATACATCTCTGAACTACCACCCAAAACAATATCAGAAAGTTCTCCCATACCCAATACCAATCAATAATATGCTCCATTAACATAACCTTTTTCAATGCCCATTAGTTTTGCCTAACCTTGTGCATCACATAAATGGAATCTTACGTTATTTACTTTTGTGTGTCTGACCTTTTCCCCTCAAAATAATGTTGTGGAGTTCATCCCCTATTGATACATATATTGTTAGTCTACTCTTTTTTATTGCTGTGTAGTGTTCCTTTGTGTGGATATACCAGAATTATCATTTCTCCTATAGATGGAAATTTGGATTATTGTTTTAAATATTAAAGCTTTTATGAACATTCTCATATAGCTCTTCTGACAAATATATATACTAATTCCTGTTAGATATATACATAGATATGGAATTGCTAGGTCATAAGCTAAGCATATGTTTAGCTTTAGTAGATACTGCTAAGCAATTTTCCAAACCAATTCAACTAATTTAAACTTCCACTGAAGTGCATAAGACGTCAAGTTGCTTTGCATCCTTCACAACACTGGTATTATCTTTTACACTTTAAGCATTCTGTCAGTATTGAGTTATCATATGGTGATTTTTATTGGCTTTTCCATTGCGTGCTATAAAGCTAAGCTCCTTTTCATATGCTTATTGGAAATCTGGGCATGCTCTTTTGTAAAGTATCTATTCCACTCTTTTGCACATTTCTGAGTTGATTACTTTTTATGTCTATTTGAAGAGTTCCTCATATTCTGTGGATAGGAGTCTTTTGTTATATATAAGCACCATGAAAATCACCCAATTGGAGTATAGCTTATTACTATTTCCTATCTCTCTCTGGCTTGCTATTTGTTTTCTATTTGTCTAATTTGTTCTTTAATTTTTATTATTCCTTTCTTACTGTCTTCTTTTGGATTAATCAGTATTTTTATTATTCTGTCACCTCTCTGAGCATTTTTGTTTCATCTTGGTACAACTCATTTAGAGTTTTCAAGAGAAATTACTAAATCCTTAATTTAATACAAACTATACTAAATTGCTTCTTGTTTCCATTCAAAGTCTTGCAAATATTTAAGTCTATTTATCCGTTCACTGTTTTAGATATTGCCATATAATCTACTTTTTATATATACTATATATACTTTGGTTATGATTTATTTGATTTGTGATTATTGTTCTAAATGGTCAACAGTGGGTGACAATGGTCACTAACCAGTTTTCTTCACTCTTTCTAGTACTTCCTTGCATTCATCTCTGATTCTTCCAGAGAGTTCTTCCTGAAGAATTTCCTTTGTGGTTTCTTATAATGTAGGTCTACTGCTAATAAATTATATCACCTCTTTCTCAAAGAATACCTTATTTTTCTCTTTATTTTTTCCAGTTTCATTGAGATACAGCTGGCACAAGCACTGCATAAGTTTAAGGTGGACAACATAATGATTTGATTTACCTACCTCATGAAATGAGTACCACAATAGTTTAGTGAACATCCATCATCTCATATAGATACAACATCAAAGAAATAGAAAAAATTATTTTCTCTGTGATAAGAACATTTAGGATTTACTTCTTAACAACTTTCATTTATAATGTACAGTAGTGTTATCTTTATCATGTTATACAGTATTCCTAGTACTTATTTATCTTACATCTGGAAGTTTGTACCTTTTGACTACCTTGATTTTAACCTCCCACCTCTGGTAGCCACAAATATGATCTCTTTTTCTATGAGTTTGTTTTGAAGAATAATTTACCTATAATACTATGTTAGTTCCTGGTATATAACATAGTGATATGATATTTCTATACGTTTCAAAATGTATTATTTTTGAAGATACATTTCCTGAGGAGAGCCTTCAATATTGGAAAGTTTTCTTTTGTTTAGTTGTTCTTTCTCAGTTCTTTTTTGCCTTTAGAAACAGCATTCCGGGAGGTGCTGTCACAGTGCGGTGGAAACGAATCTGACTAGGAACCATGAGGTTGTAGGTTTGATCCCTGCTCTTGCTCAGTGGGTTAAGGATCCAGCATTGCTGTGAACTGTGGTGTAGGTCACAGACACAGCTCAGATCTGGCGTTGCTGTGACTCTGGTGTAGGCCACAGCTACAGCTCCGATTAGACCCCTAGCCTGGGAACCTCCATATGCCATGGGTGCAGCCCTAAAAAGACAAAATCAAACAAACAAAAAAAAACAGCATTCTATTTTTTCCCTTAGGTCCATGATTTCATTGAGAAGTCAGCCATCATTGTTAATGTTGTACCACTGATGGTAATATGTCTTTTTTTTTCTAGGCTTTTAAGATGGGTTTTTTTTTTAAGTTTTTGTTTACTATGATAAAGTGGATCTGATTTCCATTGCATACTTCTTTTTTAGGGCTTCCAGAGCTTTTTAAACCTGTGTATTACAGACTTTCATCTGTTTTAAAAAACTCCCAGACATTATTTCCTGAAACATTCCTTCTGCCACATTTTTCTCTCTGCTCCTTCTAGTACCCAGATACACCTGTTAGATCATTTGACTATGTCTCACACTTGATGTTTTCTCTGGGCTCTCTTTTATATTATTTTCTCTCTGTATGTCAATAATTACCTTAAATATAAATGGACTAACTGCCCCAACCAAAGGATATAGACTGGCTGAATGGATACAAAAATAAGACCCATGTATATACTGTCTTCGATAGACCCACTTCACTTCTAGGGACACATACAAATTCAAAGTGAGAGGATGGAAGAAAATATTCCATGCAAACAGGAATCGAAATAAAGCTGGAGTAGCAATACTCATATCAGACAAAATAGACCTTAAAATAAATAATATATAAGAGACGAAGAAGGACATTACATAATGATCAAAGGCTCAATCCAAGAAGAAGATACAACAATTTTAAATATATATGCACCCAACATAGGATCACCTCAATATATAAGGCAATTGCTAATAACCTTAAAAGGAGAAATTGACACTAACACAATAATAGCCAGGGACTTTAACACCCCACTTACAGCAATGGACAGATCATTCAGACAGAAAATCAACAAGGAAGCACAAGCCCTAAATGAAGCATTAGACCAGATGGACTTAATAGATATTTATAGGACATTACATCCATAGGCAGCATAATACACATTCTTCTCAAGTGGACATGGAACATTCTCTAAGATAGATCACATTCTGGGCCACAAATCAAACCTCAGTAACTTTAAGAAAATTGAAATTATATCAAGGATCTTTTCTGACCACAATGCTATATGACTGGAAATCAACGAGGAAAAAACTGCAAAAAACACAAACACATGGAGACTCAACAACATGCTACTAAACAACCAATGGATCACTGAAGAAATGAAAGAGGAAATTAAAAAATACCTAGAAGCAAATGACAACAAAAATACAACACTCAAAACCTATGGGATGCAGCAAAAGCCCTTCTAAGAGGGAAGTTTATAGCAATACAAGCCTACCTCAGGAAACAAAAAAAACCTCAAATAAACAACCTAACTTTACATCTAAAGCAGCTAGAGAAAGAAGAGCAGACAAAACCTAAAGTAAGCAGAAGGAAAGAAATCATAAAGATCAGAGCAGAAATCAATGAAATAGAAACGAGGAAAACCATAGAAAAGATCAATGAAACTAAAAGCTGGTTCTTTGAAAAGATCTCTCTGCGCTTCAGTTTAACCTTTTTCTATTATCCTTTCTCTGATTTCACTAATTTTTTTCCTATGTCCAGGCTTCTGTTAACCATAATAAAAATTCCTCAATTTCAGGTATGGTGTTTTACAATCCCAGAATGCCCATTTAATTCTTTTTATAGTTTCCAATTTTCTGTTGACGTTCTTCCCATCCATTTTTTCAACCCTTTACTGTATCTGCTTGAATTCATTGATTATAGTTATTTTAAGGTCCTTTTTTCCAAATTTTAACATCCAAGATCTTCTGTCAGCCTACTTATATTAACTTATTTTTCTTAGTTCTTGATCATGTTAGGTTTCTTGAAACATCTGAAATTATTTTTTTATGCCAGACACTGAGGATAAAAACCATAAAGACTGAATTTTACTTTTTCCCCAGTGATAGTTTGCCTTTTCCAGATTCCAAGAAACTGGTTTGAGTTAAGTTGTAGCAGAAGATAGAAATTGCCAGCCTCTGGTTAGGAATATCTTTACAGGGCAATTGTCATGGAATTTTAATTGAGAGTTTAGCTGGTATACTCCCTGCTCTGAATACCTGACTCAGATTTTTACTATTTTTGAGCTTTGCTCTCTAGCCTCCTGCACCATGCTGTTTCTGAATCAGGCGTGAGAAAAAAACTAATTGAAGTTTGAGCACGTTTCATCCTCAAGTGGTGCTTTGCTTCCAAATATTACAAAAAAATGGGAGATTTCAGTCTTCTCCTTCAAAAACATGAGCTTCTCATGCAGTTTCCAGAATCAGGAAGTGAATCACAAGGTCAAATGGCTATAATGAATTTAGGGCTCCTGTTATAAACTGACATACCAGATTATTTCAATATCCAAAAGTTTTTTAGGTTTCTCTTTTCCCAGCAATGTCATAAACTAGGTGGGATTACACCACCCCCACTTCCAGCCACAATTCATATCTTTTCCCACAACTTCAGAATGTGATGTAATTAGTTAAGATGAGGACATACTGAAGAAGGATAGGACTGTAATCCAATACAACAGGTGTCTTTATAAAAAGAAGAGAAAGGTCACAGAAAGAGAGACATGCTGGGAAAATGGCATGGGAAGACAGCAATAACTTGAGTGATGCAGCAAGAAGCCAATAAATGCCAAGGATTGACAGCCACCACAAGAAACTAGAAGGCAAGGGATATTCTACCCAGCATCACAGAGGGCTTATAGCCCTGCTGACACCTTGATTTCAAATTTTAGCTTCCAGAACTGGGAGAGAATAAATTTATGCTGTTTTAGGCCACATAATTCATGGTACTTTGCTATGGCAGCACTAGGAAACATGTTCCTTCATTTAGACCAAGCTGGATCATCAGTCTGGGTCCAGAAAATATGGATTCCCTGAGACAATAAAGCAACTGGTAAAATCTGTCCACTTTTGCAAGCTTCCTCTCTGTTAGTTGATTTTTCTCTTTGTTCCCTCCATATACTTTCATGGCCTTTTGCTTTGGTTTTTGCATTTCTTTGACCTTTTTATTTTTTATTTATTTTTTTATTTTTTATTTTTTTTGCTATTTCTTGGGCCGCTCCCGCGGCATATGGAGATTCCCAGGCTAGGGGTCGAATCTGAGCTGTAGCCACCGGCCAACACCAGAGCCACAGCAACGCAGGATCCGAGCCGTGTCTGCAACCTACACCACAGCTCACGGCAACGCCGGATCGTTGACCCACTGAGCAAGGGCAGGGACCGAACCCACAACCTCATGGTTCCTAGTCGGATTCGTTAACCACTGCGCCACGACGGGAACTCCCTCTTTGACCTTTTAAACTTATGCAATAAAAGAATTTTCATTTGCCTTCTCTATCCTACTTAACACCTGAAGTTCCTCATTTACTCTATTCTTTTTGTTTTTTCAATGAATTGTATTATATTTATAGTTATACAACCATCATAACAACCTAATGTTACAACATTTCCATCCCAAGCCCCCAGCTCATTCTTCCCCCTCATACTGTCTTCTTTGGTAACCATGTAAGTTTTTCAAAGTCTATGAGTCAGCTTCTGTTCTGCACAGTTCATTGTATCCTTTTTATAGATTCCACATATAAGTGATAGCATATGATGTTTTGTGTCTCACTAACTTCACTTAGCATGAATATTTCTAGGTCCATCCATGTTACTGCAAATGCCATTATTTCATTCCTTTTATGGCTGAGTAATATTCCATTGCATATATGTACCACATCTTCTTTATCCACTCCTCTGTCAATGGACATTTTAGGTGTTTCCATTTGGCTATTGTATAGAGTGCTGCAATGAAGACTGGGGCACAAGTGTCTTTTCAAGACATGGTTTTCTCTGGATAGATGCCCAGGAGTGGGATTGCTGTATCAAGTGGAAAATCTATTTTTTAGTTTTTTGTGCATCCTCCATAGAGATTTCCACAGTGGTTATGCCAATTTACATTCCCACCAACGGTGTAAGAGGGTTCCCTTTTCTCCACACCCTCTCCAGCATGTATTGTTTGCAGACTTTTTGATGATGGCCATTCTAGTTGGTGTAAGGTGGAACCTCACAGTAGTTTTGATTCACATCTTTCTGATAGTGATGTTGAACATTTTTTGATGTGTTTTTGGCAGTCTCTATGTCTTCTTTGGAGAATTGTCTGTTTAGAGCTTCTGCCTATTTTTTTATGGTTTTTGTTTTGTTTTGTTTTGTTTTTTGGTTTTGAGCTGCAGAAGGTGTTTATATATTTTGGAGATTAATCCCTGGCAGTCACTTCATTTGCAAATATTTTCTACCATTCTGTGCATTATCTTTTTTGTTTTGTTTGTTGTTTTGTTTAGGGTTTCCTTTGCTCTGAAAAGCTTAAATTTAATTAGATACCATTTGTTTATTTATTTTTTTTTATTGTCATTACTCTAAGAGGTTTATCTGAGACGATACTGCTGTGGGTTATGTCAAAGAGTGTTTGGCCTATGTTTTCCCCTAAGAATTTTATAGTATCTGGTCTGATATTTAGATCTTTAATCCATTTTGAGTTTATTTTTGTGTATGATGTTAGGGAGTATTCTAATTTCATTCTTTTACATGTAGCTGTCCAGTTTTTTCCACCACCACTTATTGAAGGGACCATCTTTTCTCCATTGTGTATTCTTGCCTCCTTTGTCATAGATTAGTTGACTGTAGGTGTGTGGGTTTAAATATGGGCTTTCTATCCATGATCTATATTTCTGTTTCTGTGCCAGTACTATACGGTTTTGATAACTGTAGCTTTGTAGTATAGTCTGAAGACAGGGAGCCTGATTCCTCCAGCTCCATTTTTCTTAGGACGACTCTGGCTATTCCATGTCTACTGGACTTCCAAAAAAATTTTAAAATATTTTGTTCTAGTTCTGTGAAAAATGCAATTGGTAATTTGATAGGGATTGCAATGAAACTATAGATTGCCTTGGGTAGTATAGTCATTTTGACAATATTGATTCTTCCAATCCAAAAGCATAGTATAATTTCTTTCATCAGCATCTCATAGTTTTCAGAGTACAGGTCTCTATCTCTTTAGGTAGGTTTATTCCTAGGTATTTTAATCTTTTTGATGTGATGGTGAAAGGGATTATTTCCCTAATCTCTCTTTCTGGTCTTTCATTGTTAGTATATAGAAATGCGGTCAATTTTTGTTTATTAATTTTGTATCCTGCAACTTTGTCAAATTCATTGATGAGGTCTAACAGTTTTCTGGTAGCATCCTTAGGATTTTCTAGGTATAGTATCATGTCATCTGCAAACTGATAGTTTTACTTCTTCCTTTCCAGTCTGGATTCCTTTTATTTCTTTTTCTTCTCTGATTGCTGTGGCTAGGGATTTCCAAAACTGTGTTAAATAGTAGCAGTGAAAGTGGAAATCCCTGTCTTGTTCCTGATCTCAGTGGGAATTCTTTCAGCTTTTCACCATTGAGAATGATGTTAGCTGTGGGTTTGTCATATATGGCCTTTATTATGTTGAGGTAGGTTCCCTCTCTGTCCACCTTCTGGAGGGTTTTTACCAGAAATGGGTTTTGGATTTTGTCAAAAGCTTTTTCTGCATCTCTTGAGAGGATCATAAGGTATTTATTCTTCAGTTTGTTAATGTGGTGTATCACACTGATTGATTTGCAGATATTGAAAAATCTTTGCATCCCTGGGAAAAATCCCACTTGATCATGGTGTACAGTCCTTTTAAAGTATTGCTGGATTTGGTTTGCTAGTATTTTGTTGAGTATTTTTGCATCCATGTTCATCAGTGATACTGGCCTGTGATTTTCTTTTTCTGTGGTATCTGTCTGCTTTTGATATCAGGTGATGGTGGCCTCATAGAATGAGTTTGGGAGTGTTCCTTTCGCTGCAAATTTTTGGAATAGTTCCAAAAGCACAGATGTTAACTCTTCTCTAAATTTTTTGATAGAATTCACCTGTGAAGCCATCTGGTCCTGGACTTTTGTTTGTTGAAAATTTTTTAATCACAGTTTCAATTTCAGAACTTGCAACTGGTACATTCATGTTTTCTATTTTGTCTTGTTTTAGTTTTGGAAGATTGTACTTTTCTGATAATTTGTCCATGTTTTTTTAGTTTGCCTGCTTTATTGGTATATAGTTGCTTGTAGTAGACTCCTGTGATCCTTTGTATTTCTGTGATATCTGTTGTAATTTCTCATTTTTTTTTTTTCTTTTTAGGGCTGCACTTGCGGCATATGAAGTTCCCAGGCTAGGGGCTGAATCAGAGCTACAGTTCTGGCCTATGCCATGGCCACAGCAACACCAGATCTGAGCTGCAGCTACAACCTACACCACAGCTCATGGCAATGCCGGATCCCCAACCCACTCAGCAAGGCCAGGGATCGACCTGCAACCTCATGGATACTAGTCAGATTCATTTCTGCAGAACCACAATGGGAACTCCTTTTCATTTCTAATTTTATTAATTTGAGTCCTCTCTCTTTTTTTCCTTTATGAGTCAAGCTAAAGGTTTATCAATTTTGTTGGTCTTTTCAAAGGACTAGCCTTTACTTTCATTGAACTTTTTTACAGTTTTCTTTATTTCTATTTCATTTATTTCTGCTCTGATCTTTATGATTTCTTTCCTTCTGCTAACTTTGGGTTTTGTCTGTTCTTCTTTTTCTAGTTGTTTATGTCTTGGACTGTTCTGTTTTTGTCGTCATTTGCTTCTAGGTAGTTTTTAATTTCCTCTTTGATTTCTACAGTGATCCACTGGTTATTTAGTAGCATGTTGTTCAGTATTCAAGTGTTAGTGGTTTTTGGCAGTTTTTTCTCTGTTGCTGATTTCAAGTCAAACAGCGTTGTAGTCAGAAAAGATGCTTGATATGATTTTAATTTTCTTAAATTTACCAAGGCTTCATTTGTGGCCCAGAATGTGATCTATTCTTGAGAATGTTCCATGTGCACTTGAGAAAAATGTGTATTTTTTGTTTCTCTTCCCAGGCTGCTTTCAATATTTTCTCTTTGCCTTTAATTTTGGTCAGTTTGATTAATATGTGCACTGGGGTGTTCCTCATTGGGTCTATTTTCTATGGTACCCGGGCTTCCTGGATTTGAGTGAGTGATTCTTATCCCATATTAGGGAAGCTTTTGGCTATTATCTTTTAAAATATTTTCTCTGGCCCTTTCTCTCTCTCTTCTCCTTCTGGAACCACTATGATACAGATGCTGGTGCATTTTAACATTGTCCCAGAGTTCTCATAGACTGTCTTCATTTCTCTTCAACCTTTTTTCACCTTCTGTTCCATGTCAGCAATTTCCACCAATCCATCTTCCATCTTGCTTATTAATTCTTCTGCCTCCTGTATTCTGCTGTTGGTTCCTTCCAGTGAATTTATTTCAGTTATTGTATTTTGCATCTCTGCTTGTTTAATCTTTAATAAATCTTCTATTTCTTTTCTCTATGTTTCCTGTAATTTATCCATCTTTTCTTCCAGTTTATTTCTAAGATCTTGAGTCATCTTTACTACCATTAGTCTAAATTCTTTTTCATGGAGGTTGGTAATCTCTAGATCACTTAGCTGTTTTTCTGTTGTTTTTTGTTGTTGTTGTTGTTGTTCTCTTATTCCCTTATCTGAGTCATAATTCTCTGCCTTTTTGTATAGATTTTTGCTGTGGTTCCTTTTTGCAGACAATAGGGTTGTAGCCTCTCTTACTTCTGATGTCTGCCCCCTTTGTGGCTAAAATTGGTGTGGGGGGCTTGCTGCAAGCTTCCTGATGGGAGGAACTGGTGTCTGCCCACTATTAGGTGAAGCTGATTCTTATCCCTTTGGTGGGTGGGGTTTTGTATCTGGGTGTGATTAGAGGTGGCTGTGTGCCTGGGGGGATCTTTAGGCAGCATGTTTGCTGATGGGTAGCGTTTGTTTCCACCTGGTTTGTTGTTTGGCTTGGGGCTTCTCAGCCCTGATGGGTGGGGCCAGATTTTTCCAAAATGGCCACCCCTAGAGGAGTTCATGCTGATGATTATTCCCAAGATCTCTACCTCCAATGTCCTTTCCCCACAATGAGCCACAGTCACCACCTCTTTTCCCAGGAGATCCTCTAAGAACTGCAGGCAGGTCTGACCCAGATTCCTATGGAATCTCTGCTGTGGCCTGGGACCCAGTGCACATGAAAGCCTGCATGCACCTTTCAAGAGTGGAGCTCCTGCACATAAGCCCTGCTGACCCTCAATGCCAGATGCTCTGGGGGCTCCTATTCCCAATGTCAGATCCCCAGGCATGGGAATCTGACATGGGGCTCAAAACTCTCACTCACATGGGTGAGCCTCTGCAATATAATAACTTTCCAGTTTGTTGGCCACCCACTCGGTGGGTATAGGTTTGTTTATATCACATAATCACCCCTGCTACAATCTCAATGTGGCCTCCTCTTTGTCTTCTGGAGTAGGATATCTTTCTTGATAGTTTCTAGTCTATTTTGTTGAAGTTTGTTCAGCAGTTGGTTATAATTTTTTTGCTTTTATAAGAGAAGATGAGCTCCAGTCCTTCTACTCCACCATCTTAATCCCGTCTCCTCATGTGTTTTTATCTCTAGAGATACAGGTGCAGAAACTAAACCATAAAGGCAGCTAGAGATGTACTCAAGGTAACCCACCTGTTCAGTGGGAGTGATGGGAACCAACACCCTTCTCCTGCCCCTGGGGTCAGCAAGGATCCTTCTACCTGACTCTCCTGTCTGCTTATGCCACAGGATTCTGGTCCAGCCAAATCTGGTCCAAGACACCCCACTACTCTTTATTCTTAATTGCCACTACCTTACCATCCCAATTTTAATGTGTAAAATTTGTAGTTTACAATGTCTAAAATGTTTAAACTTTTTTGCTAAGTTTTTGTTTTCAAGCATTTAAAAACTTAAATCAAAATATTACTATAGCCCTTAAATGTTTTAACTATGTGGTATTGTTAGAACACAGATTTATCTACTATTAACAGTGAGCCTTAGAGTTTCTGCTGTGGCTCAGCAGTAATGAACCTGATTAATATCCATGAGGATGCAAGTTCGATCCCTGGCCTTGCTTAGTGGATTAAGGATCCGGCGTTGTCATGACCTGCGATATAGATTGCATACATGGCTCAGACCTAGGGTTCTTGTGGCTGTGGTGTAGGCCACCAGCTGCAGCTCCGATTTGAACCCTAGCCTGGGAACTTCCATACGCTGTGGGTACAGCCCCCCCCCCCCAAAAAAAAGTGAGCCTGATTTACTTGAATTGCACAATTATGTTAGACTTAAATTATAAATTAAATGAATAATAATAAATTAAAAGTATTAAGAATATAATTTAATTCTTCTAATTGTTCATTTAAATAACCCAGTAATAAAAGCTATAGAGAATTAAAATAAAACTGTTTTCTAGTAACCATTATTTGGAACTAATTTAAGGACCTATTTCCTTTATAGTTATACTGCCACCCACTAACATTCACTTAACATCTCCTTTCTATGATTTTCCCGTCACCTCCAGTAACTTCCAGTGGTGTCATTTAGGACATTAACACACAAACATTCTCACTTCAATGTCCCGAGGGCACCTCAAATTTATATATATAACATTTGCCTCATTATAACTCCTCCATCCACAGCCCCAAACTTTGAGTTCCTTCTTCTTGCTTCTCCAATGTAAGTAAATGATACTCATGCACCCTGTCTCCCAAGATGTGGGACTAAGGGATCCTCCTGTATTCCCCTCCTCTCATCCTCAAGGCCAAATGGTGACCAAATATGGTGAATTTTGTTGTTTGAATATCTTCCACATCTGTCCCTCCTTCTCATTTTTGCCTGAATTCAAATCTTCATATTCCTGCTGTCGTTTCATTCTTTATTATCTCTCATCTCCCTGTTTAATCTTTTTGATACCAGCTTCCTCTTCCTCCATTTTTATGCTGAAAACTAGTCCCCAACGTGTCCATCTGAAGACTAAGTCTCATCACATTACCACTATTTTTAAAGATCATCTTTGATTCCACAGTGTCTACAAAAAGGAATCCCAACTCTTTTGCTCCAGTCAAAATGTTTCAAATTCATCATTTACATTTTTCAAATCTCATCTTTTAGTCCATAAACCCATGAAGTCAATGCTCCAGCCACTCCACAGATTGTGCCCATCCGTTTTCAAGTGGCATGCCCACTCCAGTCCCAGGGCCTTGCCCATGCTGAGTCTTACTCAGTGAAAAGCCTGCCTCAAGATGTTTGTCACCTCCACTGAGCTCACATTCTCCTTGTTTCTTTTTCTTTTTTTTTTTTTTTTTTTTTGTCTTTTGTCTTTTTGTTGTTGTTGTTGTTATTGTTGCTATTTCTTGGGCCGCTCCCGTGGCATATGGAGGTTCCCAGGCTAGGGGTTGAATCGGAGCTGTAGCCACCGGCCTACGCCAGAGCCACAGCAAGTGGGTTAACCCTGGCCTTGCTCAGTGGGTTAGGGTTAGGGTTAGGGTTAGGGTTAGGGTTAGGGTTAGGGTTAGGGTTAACCCACTGAGATCCTTAACCCACTGAGCAAGGCCAGGGATCGAACCCGCAACCTCATGGTTCCTAGTCGGATTCGTTAACCACTGTGCCACGACGGGAACTCCTCTCCTCGTTTCTAAATCCAGTCAGCTGCCCTTCACATTTCATTTCCTGTGCATTTTTGTTTTCTTTTTGTCAATACAATCCAGATATTGAACACAGATCCTCCACTTCCTTTACTTTCATTTTTTATTTTATTTTACCAAGTAACCACTCACACAGGCAGCTATGTGTATGCCAAATTACTATCGACAAAATGAGAACCAGACAAATGGGTTCAGTGACATAAAAGTATTTCGGCCCTGAGGGCATTTCTAGGGTTCTAATAATGTTCTATTTCTTGAGCCAGGATCTCTTTATTTTGAGAAAAATTAATGTATAGTTATGGTTTTTTTTTTTCATTTTTCTGTGTTAATGTTTAATTTAATAAGAGTTTACCTTAAGCTTCCCCATCCAAATAAAAGTCCTATGGTCACTATATCTAGTCTAATATTTCTTCCAGTCCACATTTTTCCACAGTAATCTGCCACACACACTCCCACTTCCCCTCCAGCTTTCTGCCACCAAGTTGATTGATTCATCTATTTTTCTTTCTCTGTAATCCTTACTTCTCAAGAGTTCTACAAACCAAAATAAATAAGTTACTTTGCCACACAGAAGGCCAATTACTCCAAAGAAAAACAATGATGCCATTCCCCACAGGGGATAAAGCTGCTACAGCAATGTGATTTTTTCCACTGTATTACACTCACTTATAAATAGAAATTTCACATTGTTACGCCAGCATGTAAACATGCTATGTGCCTCTCTCTCCATTAAACTACACATTTCTGGAGAAGAGAAAAATGTCTTACTCATCTCTGCTTTCCAAATTCCTAGCACAATGCCTTGCATATAGCAAGTACTTAACACATATTGTTAAATAAATGTTCCTTTATTTCTCGTAGACCTATGAGGGTTAAATGGCTAGAGGACCTAGAACAGTGGTTCCCAATCTGTGGGCTGCAGGTGCCAGGGGTGACTGTTGATATGTTGACTGGGTCTAGAATTCTTACGTGGTTAAGCACTGTCATTAGACTGAACTATGCCTTGTATATCCTTGTGAGATACATGTTTATACACACATGTACCTTATTTTTATCCATAAGTTGTTGCAGTTAAGAAATTATAAATTAATTTTTAAATTACTGAAATCATAATAGTTTCTTGTTACCATGTGTTTTCCACAACAAAAGATACTAAAAGTACAAATAACATTTATAAAGGGTATGGTATTTTCTTGATTTAAAAAGGTTAGTTCTACTAGTGTGGAGGTGCTTCTTTTCCCTTTCTGTTACAGTAAGGTTCCATCTGGAAGTGTCCACGTTTTCTCTGATAAAGATGCATCATAAGGATTTAAGGTGGGTTAGTTACAGGACAGTTCCCTATGCATCCCAATTTTTTTATGCCATCTTGTTTGCTTTTAGAATATTTATTAGTGGTTTAGCCATTGCTAAAAATACTTCAGCGTCTCTCAGTCTAAAATACAAATGAAAAAGCCAAAATGGTACATGTAGAGGAAATAATTGTCTGATAAGAGTAGCTAACCTATAGGAAAACTATTACAAGGATCAAACAAAATAAACAGACACAGCAACACCCCCAGACTAGAGATGCCTCATCCTTGGAGTATATTAACATCTTCAAGATTGCACTTGGAAATTAAACCGGATGAAAACAGGATTCTTTAATTAATGTATTAAAATTATTACATTCTTTATCCATTTTTCTAGAGATTTACCATGTGCATCAACATGCTGGAAAAGGACAAATCCCACTGCTATAAAAAATTTAATAGTTCCTTAATTATTTAAATAATTCCTTTTTTTGACTTAGAAAACTCTTTTAGGAGTTCCCGTCGTGCGTGGCACAGTGGTTAACGAATCCGACTAGGAACCATGAGGTTTCGGGTTCGATCACTGCCCTTGCTCAGTGGGTTGACGATTTGGCGTTGCCGTGAGCTGTGGTGTAGGTTGTAGACGCGGCTCGGATCCTGCGTTGCTGTGGCTCTGGCGTAGGCCAGTGGCTATGGCCCCGATTAGACCCCTAGCCTGGGAATCTCCATATGCCGCGGAAGCGGCCCTAGAAAAGGCAAAAAAAAAGACCAAAAAAAAAAAGAAAACTCTTTTATGTGAATAAAATACTGTTATCTCTTGCATACTGGAGTTCTACCTAAGATTCTATTTATTAAAATAGGTAAATAACTCCTTTTTTGTTGTTGTTGTTTTACTATTAACTCACCTTCTTATGTAATGCTGATTAGCACACACATCAGGAAAGACTATGCTGGAACAATATTAATAAGCATACATTGAAGAAGGGATTTCACATTACACTAGTGTATGTGGTAAAATTTGCTGGGAAGAAGACTATGTCAATCAACCAAAAAATTAAGTTAATTAGAATTTGACATGACAGTTTGGCTTAATATAATTCCTGGGTTTTTTACATTTTGATACTTTTCACTGCTAGGGGACATAAAAACTTCTTTATCTTGAAGTCTGCTTTAAGGAAATGGAACACAGAGCCAGATAGTAATATATCAAAGTTTTGAGAAACACAAACTGTCACATTTCTTATTTCAGTTCCAGCGTTTACAAAATCAGAGTAATTATCCATCCAAGTAAGTGTTAGTGCATGTAGTTTTCCATGATGAATATTCACCATCAAAAAAGTACTCAAAGAGATTCCCAGAAGACAGCTCTTTCACTAGAAACTGCAAAGGCTTCCAAACTCTTAATACACTGAAACTGGAACCCAAGACATATGAAAGATATTTTAAAATAAACCAAAGAGAGAACTGATAAGCTTGCTGAATCGGTAACTTGAGGCACTGGACTTAAGATCCAAAAGATCTATATTAAAAAAAAAACAAAAACAAAACCCTTAACCTATAGCCACTGCTAGGTCTCCCTGAGTCTCAGTCTTTTCATATGTGAGATGAGGATAATTATTATGAACAATACCTAACTCAAAACTCTAGAGAGGCTTAAATATGATGATATATGGGAGAAAAAAATGCCTGCTTCCAACAATGATGACATAATAAAGACTTGGGAGTTCCCGTTGTGGTTAGCAGTAACGAACCCAACAAGTATCCATGAGGAAGCAGGTTTGATCTCTGGCCTTGCTCAGTAGCTTAAGGATCTGGTGTTGCCCTGAGCTGTGGCATAGGTCACAGACATGGCTCAGAGCTGGTGTTGTGGTGGTGGTGGTACAGGCTGACAGCTATAGCTCCAATTCGACCCTTAGCCTGGGAACTTCTATAGGCCGTGAAGGCACCCTAAAAAGACCAAAAAAAACCTAAATGAAATTTAAAAATAGAGGCTGGATTTACTCCCCTGCTTGAAATAACAATACCACCAAAATAAGAGAAAGTCTATAAACAGTTTTCAAGACACTGGACATTAAGCAGTGGAGCACAGTTAATTCTTAAGAGACAAGAAATAAATGAAATGAGCCCTCTGAGTGAAGAAGATGGAACTGTGAGTTCACAGAGACCAAAAAAGCCAGAGTTCACAGAGCAGGGCATGAAGAGAGAACTCTGGGGACCTGCAGAGGCTCCCTCTTGAGTATTTGATTGAGTACTGATCACTACCTGCACATGAAGATAATACCTGAAACCTTGGAAAGAACCACCCCTGAAGGATTAGAGAGAATAATGCTTCTGGCACCCATATTAAACAACAAACAGTATCTGTCCCCAGCAATCAGACCAGAAAAATTTACAGTTCACTGGGCTAATACAACACTTAGGAGAATTTTATACCATTAACTTGCTATATTAAAAAAAAACAAAACAAAAACGTCAACTCAATGAACACAGACCCATCTCAAGAAATTTGGAAAAGAAGAACAAAGTCAACCCAAAGTAAGTAGAAGAAAGAAAGTAATAGGTCAGAGTGAAAAATCAATGAAATACAAAACAGAAACACAACAGGGCAAATCAGTGAAACTAACACTTGGTTCCTTGGGGAAAAAAAATCAGTAAACTTAAAAAAAACAATAATAAAGAGAGAGAAAACACAAATTACCATAATGTCAGGAATGAGAGAAGTAACATCACTACAATGTCTACAGATACGAAAAGGAAAACAAGGAGGTATTTTTAAAACAATTTATCCAATAAATTAGTTCACTTAGATAAAACAGAAATTCCTTGAAATGTACAAACCATGAGAGTTCACTGAAGAACAAAAAACCTGAATAGTCCTATATCTATCAAATAAATTAAATTTGTGGTTAAAAATTTTACTGCAAAACAACAGCAGAAAACCTCTAGGCCGGATGGTTTCACCGGTGAACTGCTACCAGATATTTAAGGCAGAACTGATATAAATTCTACATAAACTCTACCAGAAAATTAAAGAGACAAAAATATTTCCTCACTCAATGAGGCCAACATTACCATGATACCAAAACCTGAACAAGATATCACAGGAAAAGAAAACCACAGATCAATTTACTTCATGGACATTGGTGTAAATATTCCAAACAAAATTTTAGCAAAACATATCCAAAGAAAGTAAAAAAGTAGTGGATAGAACTTTGAAGCAAGGATCTGCATGAAAATCATCTCCAGCACTCACCTGCTATGGAACCTTGGGCCAGTTACTTAGCTGTGGCTTTTATTTACACAAGTTAGGTAATACTTATATTTTAGAATCATTATGAAGATAAAGCAAGATGACACATTAAAGACTGTCTAAAAGGATCTTTAGAAATATATTAAACTTTATGCTTACAAAGTTATCACAATAGATTGTGCTTTAGAAAATATCTGCATTGGCATTCCTGTGAAACAGAAATGCACTATGTGGCATTAGTAGATCTATTTTCCAATAATACCCTGGCTAGAAAGGATGATTAGCAGCATATGATCAGACGACAACATGAAAAAAACAAACGGATGTTTCCTCTTCCTCTTGATGGCCCTGGCCTTCATATCAATGTAGATATTTTAGTCTAGTATACCTTCCTTATAACAAGTGCCAGTCCCTGAGGCAATATATAGAGCTAATCTTAATTGTAATCTTATGGCTCAGTGTCAGATGCTATATATGAGTTTACCCACATCACCATGGCAACTGTGTGGGATGGCTGTTGCCACAACCCACATGGTTGGCCTAGTGTTTTGACATTTCAGTAACTGCCAATGTCACAACCTTTAAAAATTGTACAGAACTGGCACCCGGGCCAGATGGCTACTAAATAAAGAAGCTACTGTCCCCTACAGCTGTGATGGGCACTGAGGTGACAGGAGAGTTTCTGTCAAAGACATGCTCACCAAGAAAATGATGTGAAAGGGCTTGATTATTAAAAGATAATGTGCATTAGTAAATTACTGTTTCACCCTCAGAACTTGCCGGGGGAGAATCCAGGGGAAGCATATCATCTGGTATTTGACTTCAGAATATCAATATGAAAGAATAAAAGATCGCCTTCTAAAACTAGATAACTTACTTCTCTCTTCATCAAATACCTACTGAAGGCCTACTATGTGCTCATTATTTTTAGGTGCTGGAACTATAGCAGTCAACAAAACAGACAGAAAGCTCTGCTTTCATAGAGCTTACATTCTTGTTAGAGGAAGACAGATTAAAACAAAATAGATATGTTAAGTTATAATCTCTATTAGATGGTGATAATTGCTGAGAGAAAGATAAACCAGGGAACAGGATTTTAGAGAAAGCACAATTTAACTAGGGTGGTCAGGGAGCATCTTCCTGAGAAAGTGACTTGGATAAAGCCCAGGAGGGGATGAGAAAGTAACAGGGGGCAGCCGGTGGGCATGGGGGAAGACGATGCTGGGAGCAGAAACCAGGCATACAAGGTCCAGAGAGGGGCATGAGCTGTTAGGTTTGAGAGAACAGTTGGAAGACCTGTGTGGCTGGGGCAGAGTAAGTTGGGGGAAACCAGTAGACGATGGCAGAGAAATTACAGAAGGTGAGATCTTGTAGAGTCTTATTGGTACTGCATTGACCTGGCTTTTATTCCAATGAAAAACGAAGCCATTAGAGGATTTGGGCAAAGGAAGGACGTGTACTTGGGGATTTTTTAAAGATCGCTTTGGCTGTCATGTTAAGAACGGATGGTAGATGTGGGCAAAAAAGAAATCAGGGAGATAATTAGACGAGTCTTGCAGTGATAAGATGAGATGATGTCTTGGATCCACACAATAGAGGTGGCAGCAGCAGGGAGTTCACTAATTAAATTAGTGAAAGTCAAGCAGAGGGAACCTCCATTTATTGAGTTCCTTTTGTAAGCCAGGCACTATGGAGGGAGATCCAAGTACAACTGTATCATTTATTCTCTGTATAATTCTATTGGGTAATAGGAGTATAACTATTTTGTTGAACAGGAAACTAAGGCTTGAGGAAGGTCACTAGTTTTTCCAAGACAAGTTGCACCACAAGTGCTGAATTCAGTCTGACTCTAGAATCCATGCTTTGCTCACTCTGCCCCCAAGATCTCTCAGGTTTAAAGCATGACCAGAATGTATGACTTGATTAGTAAGAGTCATGACGACGATGGATAGGAGAAATCGACGCAGGCCAGGGTATCCAAGGATAATTGGAAGGGACGGCTTGGATGTGATATGGATAAGTGGAGAAGAGAGGCCAAGCCAAAAGAATAGCCTGAGCAAACGAGGAAGCAGTTCTGGGGTACAAGAGTCCATCCTGAAGAGGGATTCCACTTGTTTATGGACAAAAATGAGAATATTCCAATTCACAAGTCATGTGACAGAAAGCTTCACAATATGCATCAGACTGTGATGTGGGCCAGAAATAAATTTATACTGTATTGAGCTTCTAGAAATCTGAGGGTTGTCCCAGAAGGTATTATTAATTACTCTGATTTCATATACCTTCCTACTGCTGTTGAGGAGCCTTTGTCATGATGTGTAAATGCTACTCTACTCCAGTGTGACTACAAAAATTAGAGGATGCCTCTGTTTCCATGGTGACCCCCAGTGAGCTGTTGCTTCCAAAACATTCTACTGATTAATTCAAGGCTTCATGGCTATCAGAGCGACATTAAACATGACCTAAGTGGCACATGATTTCTTTTTAGGAAGTAAAGTATTGATACAAATTCAGGGCATTTATTAAATTTCTATTATGGCTTCTTTAGCAAACTGTCATTTTTGAACATCCATCCAGCAAGATCATGAGCTAGTTTAAGAGTTGTAAGAGACAATGCAAAGATTAGCTAGTGGTTGATCACTTCCTTCAAGTATATTATAATTTACCTGAGGATACCTTTAATATAAGGTTACACATGTTAAGAGGAAATGAGTGAAATGAATCTTAAGAGCTCCAGGCATTAGAGAAGGCAGAGAATGCTCGTGTCTGGGGAGAGAAGGGCTTCATGATACAGACAGCACTTGGTTGGGCTGTAACAGGTAAAGTCCGAGGCAAAGTATTCCAAGCTTAGAAGAGTAGAAAAACGGAAGGGCTGAGAGAATACAAGCCCTGTTCAGGGGATGGAGGGTAAACTTGTTCAACCAGAACATCATATGTAATAATGGAGAAGGCTGGCAACAAAAGTAAAGCAAGATTTCTTAAGAATCGTGTATACTTACATGCCATGCAGGGAATTTTCTTTTACACACTAAGTCATTTTTCTTGAGCAAGAAAATTACATAATCAAAATCACATTTAAAATTTTTGTTAATCTGCCAGTATTATTCAGAGTTTTTTTTTTTAATTTTATTTTTTCCGCTGTATAGCATGGGGACCAAGTTACACTTACATGTATACATTTTTTTCTCCCTTTGTTCTGTTGTGATATGAGTATCTAGACATAGTTCTCAATGCTACACAGCAGGATCTCATTGTAAATCCATTCCAAGAGCAACAGTTTGCATCCGTTAACCCCAAGCTCCCAATCCCCCCCCCCGCTCCAGGATCACCAGGTTTACGCCACTCCTCTATCATCCAACAGTAGATGCTTATTACACTCCCACATTCCCAAACTCAATGCAATAAAGTTTATTTCTTGCTCACTTCTAATACTGACCTCTCTTTTAAAGGAGCGGCATAAACCTGGTGACCCTCTGCAGGGCTGAGGAAAGGAGAGGAGTCAAGGATGACGTCAAGACTCAATTATAGGTTATTCAGCAAATGTTGTTAATAGGGAAAATAGAAAAGGGGATAGTACATAGGGTAGAGAAGATGAGATTTGCTTAAAATTATTTCAGGTTTGAAGCTGCACAGGTAGAAATATGTGAAGGAAAAGGGGGAGGGACATCCAGTGCTAATGAAGAGGCCCTGGAGCAAAATCACGAACAGTCAGTAGAAGATTGGAAGCCTGGATGGGTTCTAAGCTAGAAGCCAATGAAAACGGAACTGCTTTCTCGTTTGCTCAGGCTGTTCTTTTGGCTTGGCCGCTCCCCTCCACTCACCCACATCATATCTAATCCTTATTGCCTGTCTCTCAGGTAACTACCAGAAGAAGCAGGCACTATTAGACCTAAAAAGGTTTCACAAAGAAATACGAGGGAAGGACTTACCGTCATAGCTCAGTGGTTAACGAATCCGACTAGCATCCATAGGATGCAGGTTCGATCCCTGGCCTTGCTCAGTGGGTTAAGGATCCGGCATTGCTGTGAGCTGTGGTGTAGGTGGCAGATGTGGCTCAGATCCCCCGTGGCTGTGGCTGTAGCTGTGGTGTAGGCCAGCAGCTACAGCTCCGATTTGACCCCTAGCCTGGGAACTTCCATATGCCGTGGGTATGGCCCTAAATAGACAAAAGATCAAAAAAGAAAAAAAAAGAAATGAAGTAAATGATAAGTTAATAAATGTAACAAATGTGATTAAACTGATGCATGAGCGGTAGGTTGACATAAATGGAAAGCTATCATACTGGACACATCATCATGGAGTAGAGTGGCAAGCCTTGGCATTTAACAGGCTAGATTTACATCCTGGCTTTGCCGCTTAACAGCTTTGTGACACCTGATATGTTGCTGAAACTCTCTTTCCTCACTTTTTGCTGATGTAAGTTTGAGATGATATTAAATGCTTACTTGATAGAGACATTAGGAGAAGACCACAGACCCGAACCTAGGAAGCACTTAACAGCATCTTCATCAGCTCAGGCTCCCGTAACAAAATACCATACTCTGGGATGTTTATATCCAACCAACATCAGGGTGTCAGGGTGGTGGGTTCTGGTGAAGACCTCTTCCCGGCTTGCACAGCCACCCCCTCACATGGCAGAGAGAAAGAGAGCCGGCATCTCTTCTCTAGTATCTCTTCTTATAAGGACTCTGATTTCATGAAGGGGGCCCCACCCTCATGATCACGTAGGACACATCCCAAATAACCCCAAAGGCCCTACCCTAAACACTGACACATTGGCAGTTAGGACCTCAATATGTGAATTTTGAGGGGACACAATTCAGTCCATAGTACCCAGTCTCTGGCATTTAGTTAAATTCAATAAATCATATGATTAGCATTTTTCTTCTGCACAATTTTTTTCTCTAGCAAGTGCACAGAGCTAAGAGTCCCAACACTTCAGAATAAATAAAGGAACGTGATTCTAAGACGTAATTCAGCCAAAATTTACTTTGTATGAAAAATACAATTCGAACAATTATAACCTCTACAGGACACAGTAGAGAGAAACACAAGAGGTTTGTGCATTTATAAACCATGTGCAACTCTTGCTTCCACAAATGTTCACCAGGTTAAAATGGTTTCCATACTCTGCTTGAATTGGCATACGTTGCATCTGAGAAATTCTAGCAAAATGTAAAAATAATATTCAAGGGTGTTTTACGGTTCTAGAACACTTTATCTGGCATAAAGTAAATTACTCAAAGGGGGGATTTAAAAAAAAATACCCTTGATAATTAGTTGTAATCAGACATCCTGTAGCAGATTTGGACAACAAAACTGATATTTAAACTGACATCTCAGAAACACACAGCAAATTTTCTTTAGTAGGAATTCCCTTGATGCCTGAAAGTTTCAGTTTCTTATTCCACTTTGTTGTTCTTCCTTCCTCCTGTCTCTTGGTTTCTTTGGAGGAAATAAAGAAGTAGGCATGGACCAGGGTTTCCTTTTATGCTCTCAGGCAATATTTAATTAAACCTCAATTAGTGATGAGAGAGAAGAAAATTCATCTGGTGATTCTTTCTCTAAACTGAATTAGCTGGTTCAAATAGTCACAGGTAACGGGGGAACAGTCTCCATTGTGAAATCAGCATCTAGGGTGCAATGCATTTGCTCTCCTGGATGATGGGAAACAGGAGCAGGAGAGTTAAATTTGATGTCTGCATTCTCTTTGTCAAATAATTCAGCTCCAGAACCCATGGTTCTACTTTAATATGAAATTAAATTATTTGCCTCTGTTGGACTGCAGGCACCCATACAAACCCATGGAATACTGGATACAGTTAAACCAGTAATTATTATAAAAATTAATGGTAGAATTGGAATTCAAATAATTAGTAACGAGCTGTGCAGCTGATAACGCATTGCTTTTCCAAACAAGAATTTGATTCATGTCAGGATTTGAGCTACAATCACTAGAAACCAATTTTAGCTTGATTCTCTCAAGTAAAATAACTATAAATAAATACTATTATTTGGAAGAATATTGTGCCTCCCAGGATCCATTGGTAGCTGGAGGACTAAGCTTGGAAACCTGGACCAGCTCTCAAGGGCCTTGAAGCAAGAAGCTCAGCTTTTGGCAGTTTGGCCAGAGTATAACTGCACTTGGACCCAGTCCACTCACTTCACTGTAAATAAATTCCAGCCATCCTTTGATTTACTTCACTTTCTCCAGATTCCTAGGAAGGAGCTTCCCCTTTGCTCAGCCCAGGTTACATTCCTATTACCTGACAACCAGGACATGGAGAACGCAGGAGAATATGTCTACTTCTACTTCCCTAATGAAGGGAATATACAGCCTTCTAGAATCCAAGGGCAATTATTAGGAAGGAATTTGGATTCTCTGCAGCCAAATAATGAAGATTACTATAGCTTCGTTCCATAACTGGGAATGATAAAAGTGGTCTCACTACCATCATCACTATCATAATAAACATCTAATCAGCAGTTATTTCCTCGATACGCTCTATTCTTATCCACATGTCCCCAACCCTATCTCATTTTCGCTCCCAACAATCTTATGGGATAGTGTCCTCCTAGTGTCCTTTTATTAAAAATGGAAGAAGAAATACTTAGTGAGGTTAAATGACTTTCCCAAGATTACACAGCAAGTAAGTGGTAGTCTCAGAAACTTCTGGCTGTGTGACTCCAAATATGCTAATCCATGTGCACACACACACAGAACTGACTTCTCTGCCGCTACTAGACAATTTTATAGATTATTAAATACACTAGATGTTTAACAAATACTTGCAGAAAACTCTTGCTAGGACAGCTCTGGTCTATAGTTGGTGCTCAATAAATACTTGTTGAATGACTAAAGGAATATATATTACACGGTTGTTAAAAAACCAGGTACCAAGAGACAGGTGTCCCCTCCCCTCCGCAGCTCACCCAAGCCCACAACTCTGAGCCTTGCACTGAGTTGGTGACCCCACGTACCAAAGGGATTGAAGTCCAGGTTATAATGAAATCAATGCATATTCATAATGGTAAGGCCAACTGTGTACTTAAGAGGTTGCTTAACTCTTTATTACTTTTTATACATGATATTTTAGAAAATGGCTTTTGTATTTTTTTTAATTTTCTTTTTCTTTTTAGGGCTGTACCTGTGGCATATGGAAGTTCCCAGGCTAGGGACTAAATTGAAGGTGTGGCTGAGGCCTACGCCACAGCCACATCTGCCACCTCCGCCACAGCTAGTGGCAACACAGGATCCTTAGCCCACTGAGCAAGGCGAGGGATCAAACCTGCATCCTCACAGAGGCTATGTCAGGTTCTTAACCTGCCAAGCTGCAATGGGAACTCCAGAAAATGTCTTTTTTAGATAAGAGACTGTATACAGTTTAAATGTCTTGGTGAATCATTCAATGTTTTAACTCCATGGATTTCCACTCTGCTGGGAAAAAAAAAAAAAAAAAAAAGGAGTTTCCATCCATCATGCTCAGCAGTTAACAAACCTGACTGGCATCTACGAGGACGCAGGCTCAATCCCTGGACTTGCTCAGTGGGTTAAGGATCCTCTGGCTGTGGCATAGGCCGGCGGCCACAGCTCCGACTGGATCCCTAGCCTGGGAACCTCCATATACTGCAGGTACGGCTCTAAAAGACAAAAAAAAAAAAAAAAAAAAAGTAAAAAAAAGGGATCAATCCTGGAGACAAAGCAGGGAAGAATATTTCTGACACTAGGCAGAGACATCTACAGATGGGCCACAATTAATACAGCCAAGGAGGTCCCACCTTGACCTCCAGCAACAATTAGACTAATGAAGCAGGACTTCTATTCAAAGGACAATAAAGTCTCAGTTCTGAGTTGCTTCACTGTAAATAATTATTAGGCCAGAATTAGCCAGCTCACAGACTTCTTTGGAAAACTGGTATAACTCAGACTTAGGGATTTTAAAATAATAATATTAATTTACTATAATTTTTAAATGGTTCATAGTTTTCTCTTGGTCTTTCAGTCACTTGCTGTCTCTTGATCCTCAGATATTATTATTGTTGTTGTTATTTTACAGATGAGCAAACTAGGGCTCAAATAAGTTTCCTGGCTTACCCACACAAAGACATATAACTGACAAAGAGCTAAAATTTGAACCTATGGTCTTTTAATTATATTGTGCTATCTCCTGTAAATGTAAAACAACCCCCTGGAATACTAGATAGAACCAAACTAGTAATTATTATAAACATGAACAGTTGAATTGGAACTCAGATACCATAATTAGTAAATGGTTGTCCAGTTGCTAACACTGAGCCACCACTGAATCCAACATGGAACTTTGCAGAATGATGGAAAACAAGAAAAATCAGTCTCTCTCTGAGGAGTCTCAAGGAGATTTAGTCTAGGGCTTCTCATGTGATTGGGATTTGACTTCAACACACTGTCCAAGATGCCAATCCACTGGAAAGGACCTGGGGTGTGTTATATCTACTGGGCACTCGGATGGCATGTCTAGTAACACAGCGGCATGGAGTTACATTGGGCCTGAGCCTAGGCAATGAGAAGATTAATGTCTCAAAGAGTGGTTTCTTATGTTATCCCCTTCCGTGATGTTCTATGTCAACACAGCCCTAGAGTGTCTGAAAATGCTCAGTTGTAAGTCAACTATACTTGAATAAAATAAAATTTTTAAAAAAGCTCACTCCAGATGCCAGTAATGCTTTACAATCTGATGTGTTTTCAATCTGTTAATCCTCAGAAAAGTTCAATGTTTACACGTCTCAGTTTCCTTGTGTAAAAAAGAGATTAATGACAGTAGCTACTTACAGGGCTTTGGGAATGTCTAAATTTAGAGACTAACAATAATTTCTCAATAAATATTACCTATTACTGTTAATCAGATTATTTGGCATATAATCTCTCCTTCACTCAAGTGCCATCCTCAGAAATTGGGAGGGATGATTAGCCTCACTTTCAGGTAACGGAAAATAACATGCATAAAAGTGACCTTGTTATGTTTATAAAAGCGGAGGGCAGATACTGCTGCAGAAAGGTTAGTCTTGTAGAGCCAGATCAAACTGAGTTTCAAATTCTACTTTACTAAGTTTTAGCTTTATATTATTGGGCATTTTATTTTACCTCTCTGAGCCCAAATTTTCCCATCTAAATTAAGGCAGAATATAATGCTTAGTTTATATATTTGCTGTGAGGCTTAAATAAGGTAATGAATATAAGGAAGTAGCATCTATCATGTGTGGGATACTTTCTTCTCCCTTCTTTTCTCTTCTAATGACTGCTTTTGAATATTTCAAAATAAAACAGCTCATAGAAAATAATCATCATCACGGCTGAAAGTAACATCATTGTGATTTCAAAGTGACATCTATAATAAAGCTAGTAGAAGTGGTACAGTAACTAACACACTCAGAAGAGGGAGCTTCGTAAGTACTTTGATCCAGTGGCTATCATTTTACACAAATCCTTCTATCCTAATCAAATCCCTTGTATTAGATATGATAATTAATCTCCCATGTGTACAATTCGTGAACTCTGCATTTTGCGGTTGAATGTGCAGGTTTACATACTGCAATGTAATTTTTTCCAATTTTCTACTTCAATTATAGTGCTTATTACATGAGATGGGGTTTTCATTTGACATGCTTATTATTTTTAATTAGAAGTAAAAGTCTTAATGGAACTTAGATTTTTAACATCACTTATTTTCAGAAGCATAAACTCTGGAACATTTTGTGAATAAAAACCATAGTAATTCTCAAATTTTCAAAGGTAGGGAGTGCTAATTTTAAAGATAAAGACTAATCTATGACCTCTTGTATAGAAATTTTACTAGATGTACAACAGCAGCAAGATATGTATATGTATTGTCTCTAGTTGTCACAACTCTGCAAGAAGGTATCATTTTCCTTATTTTCCAAGTGAGGAAGCCCAGAGAAAAGAATTATCCAGTTCTACCTGGGCAACTCTAGTAAAGCTTCACAGGAAGTGATCATTAAACCATACGACAGGAAGCTCGTTACATAGAGAAGGGAAAGTGCAGTCTTTGGGAAACATTATGAAACACAGTTAAAATGGAAAAGAATAGAGGTGATGAAAATGGACAGGTGGATGGTGCCATCGATGCCAACAAGGAAAGGACTGGCCGAGGAGTTTAGTCTTTGTATAGTAAGGGGAATGCGATGCTATGGCTTTTTTACCACATACTCTTTTAAATAATGTCATAACCACCAGCCTTCATAGCCCTGTGGAATTCTTCCCTCATTTATACACCAGATGGAAGTTCCTCAAAATACTGTAATGTGAATGAAAGAGATATGCTATCTGAAATATCATATCCGTCAGAGGGCTGCCAGGCGGCTGTTCATGGTGAATCATTTAAATTTAAAATTTGGTGCTTTGCACATAGAAGTGTACAATCCCTGTTGAGTCGGTAGCTCCCTGAAGACATGTCTTCTTTCTGCAGATGCTGCCTTCATTTGCATTTCAATATGAGCATTTAGGGGTCAACTGCCTGTATTTCAGGCACAGTTATAAGTTGGAGGGGCTACAGATATTGGAAACTGGTGTCTCTCTAGGCTTATGGCTACAGCTCTGGGTTCCCAGTGTTGCCACGCTCCCTGACACAGAAGAAGCACATGCAGTGTTAGGAAAAAGGGTGAAGGCTTTATAAGATGTCATCAGTTTCTTCAGCCCTTTCATAGGTTGTTCTTTCCTTCTTGACATTACTAGGCTCTGCCCAGGCCCTACATCACATAGCCAGTTCTTTATTCATCGTAACCTGCACTCCAAAGCAGCTACCTGCATCTTCATTAAAATATTCATATTCATTTCTCTGTCTGGATCACTGCATATTAAGTTCCCTGAAGTAAGTCTGTTCATATTCATCCATCATTCGTATGACCCACCAATATACTGGTGACAATGTCAACCACTGTTCTGGGTTCGGGAAATACAATTAAGCAAGATCAGTGTGGGCCCAATCTGCATGAAGCTGGCAGTCTATTCTGAACAAATCCCTGAGTTGCATGGTGTGTTTAGAGGCTTTTGCATAAAAGAGGTGCTCAGTACATGTTGAATGAAGAAATGGATTGCTCACTCTATGCCACTGTGTCAGGCACTACGGAGGATACAGTATGAACGAGATGTTTTAGTCTTCAGAGTGCTCATGCTCTGTGGTGGGCACAGACAAAAACATAAATAATTCCAATGCATGACAGAGAGCATTATGTGTCGTAATAGAGGCATAAACACATTTCTGTGGGAGCATGTAATGGCAAAAGATTAATTCTGGCTTGGGGGATGCTCTGCCCTTCTGTCACAGCAGGAAACAAATGATTGCCTCATCCACCGAGCATAGATGGAATCTACTTGGCAAATGCATAAGGAATGAGTAGATTCAGAAAACAACGGAGACCAGTGAGGAGAATTGGTTTCACTGCAGTTTTTTTCATTGCAACATTACAGTATGTCATCAGTGGACCCTTGCCAATTTATAATCTCTTTCCTAAAAAAATACTTGAATCCCTTCCTTTACCTCCTCTTTCCTTTTACTGGTGGGTAGAAAGGAAATCACATAGACGATCCGAAAGTATTTCAGTATCTAGTATAGGACTTAAAACAAAGAACTAACTTGGGAATTTTTTTTTTTTTTAGGGCTGCTCCTGCAGCATACGGAGGTTCCCAGGCTAGGGGTCGAATTGGAGCTGCAGCTGCCGGCCTACACCAGAGCCACAGCAACGTCAGATCTGAGCCACCTCTGTGACCTACACCACAGCTCACGGCAATGCCGGAGTCTTAACCAATTGAGCAAGGCCAAGGATCGAACCCAAGTTCTCATGGGTACTAGTCAGGTTCATTACCACTGAGCCACAACAGGAACTCCCTAACTTGGGATTTAAAAAAAAAAAAAAAATACATTTGCTGCTTTCATTACTCTCTGGTCAAGAGTTCATTTGCCAAAAATAATTTTAAATCATGGTTTCCTTTGCCTCCCATATGAAAAGAGAACTAGGCCAAGAGTTTGGGCACAGCGGGTCTGGGGCCAACTGCCACGAACCAAAGGTATGACTGGAGGAAAATACTTTTCCCTCTCTTGGCCTTATTTTCTTCATCTAGAAAATGAGCATATAGAACCAGATTACAAGGTGCTCAGCTCTGATAAGTACACAGCCAAAGAGGTGACATAAAAGGCAGAAGCAGGTCAGCATGTGCCATGGGAGAACCTGAAGCCAGTATTGTGATGTCTTCTGATTTTTTCAAGAGGGTCTACAAAGCTGGATTTTTATGTGAGATTTCCACAGAATAGCACTAGGCCAAACAAAACATAACTAAAGGCCAAATTCAGCCCAAGGGCTTGCTTTCCGCAGTTTCTAGGACTAGGCGCTTTTTAAAGTCCCTTGTATCTCAGACATTTTCTGATTCTGCATTAAGACGGTTGATTTCTCCTTGTTGAACAGCTACTTCAAAGTTCTGGTTCCCTAGATGAATTAAAGAACATGCTTTTGAGTGCTGTAAAATTCAATTGTAATCACAAATGGAAGGATTTCCGTTTCTGCTAATCCTTTTGGAGCCTTCTGATTTGATTACACAATAGTTAAATTAGGACTGAATGTTCAGGGTTCTAAATCAACTATCCAGTTTTGAAGACAGAAACAAAGAGGGAACAGCCATCCTTTTCTGCTTCCCCTTCCTCTCTCCCAGCTGCTATGAGGCAGACTCGGCCTGAGAGCAGCTGGCACGTTTGGGCTGGCACAGATCCTCCAGCCTACACTGGGCCTGGCCTTTCGTAGACCCTAAAAAATAATCCTGGAACCAAGTAAACAGTGTTGAATGAAGTCTAGTTCTTTTGTGCGTTAACATGCCAACTAACGAACACGCCTTCTCTTTCCTACCCCTTCGTGGATAAGAAAAGAAGGCTGGATCAAATGAGCCATTTCATGTCATGCACTCCGCACTTTAACAGCTTGCCTGATAAGGTGAAAGTCCTTGAACCCGCTGACCTCTCACACTGAGCCAGTACCCCACAGGCCAAGTGGTTGTGAAGAGAGAGATACTATGTTACTCCTGGTGTCACCAACATCCAGCACAGTACCTGACGTACAGTAAGGACTCAATCAATGTTTGTTTCATCAATAACTTAATTAATCTCTAAAATAAATAAATTATCGAATGAGCCAGAATTTCTTCTAGGGCCTAAGCAGCAAGAACTAAGGAAGTGAATCCAATTCTGAGCTCTATTAAGACAGCTAACAAAGGCTGTGTCAACCAAAGGAGAGTAGAGAGTTTGGAAACAGAAGACTAGTAAAAAGTGATGGGATGTTCACAGCATCCCCAAGTGATCACAGATGGTCCCTTTACTCCAGGGGTCATCTCATGATTCTGGATATTTCAAATATAATGTCGTCCTACAGAGAATACTGATATTAAAAAAAAAAAACAGGAAATCAACCCTGTTTGCTTTAGGCTACAAGTTTGTACCTGCGTCCTGAAGGCTGTGGTTCCACTGTCAGGGGAGCTTTCAGAGCCTCTGAGGGGCTGTCAGAGGTCCATGCACATGTGCCTCATTGAATGGGCAAGTCTTGGACTAAGACAGTGTTCTATTCCACAGTTCACTTCTCAAAACTCTGATACGCTGACCAGGGTCAAATCCATGCCCATATAACTCAGGGGGAATCCCCAGAGTTCACATTCAATCCTATGTGATCACTTTCTTCAGCTCCTCCTTCTCCGTGGTTTCCCTGAAACTTTCTAACTCGCAGCCTCTCTCATCCCCTTTCTGTTCATTCATGCAAAAAGCTGAGGCTTTAGTTTCTACTCTGTCTCACACATTCTCTTCCCCAATTGGACTGCCATGAGAACCAAGAGGGGAGAAGCTAGAGAAAGGAAAAAAGCAACAGGGAGTTTCCCTATACTTTAGCAACACAGTTCCTTTGCTCACAGAAAAGGGTTCCCACCCTAAATTACAGGTGCTTGCACAGCCACCATGGCCTTCACCACCACCATCTCTGCAGGGCTGCCCCAGGGTTTGTATAGCAAAACAAACAAATAAAAAACAAAAAGGGAATTTTCCCCATTCTCCTTGACTTGCAGGCTGTCCCTTTCCACTCTTCAGACCAAAAAGGAGGGCTTTTCTTAAAGGTCTTTCTGTCCTCTGCTGAGCTCCATGATTTGAGCTGCCTTTAGTTCTAGGCCTGGATTCTGGAAGAAAAGATCTAAGAATTTCACACATGGCTAAGGAATGTTTTCAATCCTGGTTTCTTTACCCAATCCATCTGCTACCCTTCACTTTTCAGAATCCTCAGAAAGCTGCTCCAATCATTGCACCCAGGTTTGTAGCTGCATCCAGTGGAAGAAACATGGTAGAGAGTCCTTACTCTGCCTTGACTAGATCAGAATTTTTCCCATGAAGTGTTGTTGTTTGTTTAGTTTTTTCTTTTTTGGCTACCCTAAAGCATAAGGAATTCTCAGGCCAGGGATCATATCTGAGCTACAGTTGCAACCTATGCTGCAAATGCTGCAATGCCAGATCCTCTAAGCTTCCAGGCCAGGGATTAAACCTGTGTCCTGGTGCTGCAGAGACGCCACCAATCCTGTTACCTTACAGTGGGAACTCCCCATGAAGTTTTATTAGATGGTGAAAGCACAAAAGATTGCCTGATGTGATTGTATGGTCCACCTGGCAGATTCTGTTGTAAATGGGCATTGATATTTAGTTTTATTTAGTGCCATTCTACAAAGCAATGATTGCTCTAATAAACTGATTTGACATCTGAAGACCAGACCTGGTATTTGGTAACACCCTTTGAGACATCCTGCCACCCATCAGGCCTCATTCATATTCTTAGTATATAATAGTAGTGACAATTATATGTCAGATGCTGTGGTGGACACCAAGGTTACCTCTGTGAGTACACAGAATTTTTGTGCTTGGGGAGACCACAGTGTACTAGAAATCAGCCACAGGTCACCACCAGTGCTATAAGAGACCAAAGCAGAGCCTTAAGTCTAGACTAGAGACAGATGTATAAACAGGTGATTTCATTATAGGGTGTTAATGTATGATAAACGTAAGTACCAGTGCTATAGGAGAACAGAACAAAACCTTAATTCTGAATTGGAGGAGGGTCATTAAACTTCTGAACAGAGGTGAGGCTGAGACACATACCAATTAATAAGTAGAACATCTAAAAGAAATTATGTTCCAGCAGAAACAGAGACAAGATGCTGAGTAGAAGGACATGAGCATACCTCCTCTCATGAAAACACCAAAATCAAACAATCATCAACAAAATAGACTGAAAACTACCCAAAAAAGATATTCTATACCCGAAGAAGCAACAGTGAGATGGTAGGCAGGGTGCTTTAGCAATATAAACAAATCCTTTACCAGCCAGGTTGGTGATCCCACAAACTAGAAAACTGTATCACAGTGGCTCTCCCACAGGAGTGAAGCTTCCAAATCCCATGTCAGGTTTTCCAGCATGGGGGTCTCACATCAAGAAAAGGAATCCCCAAACCGTTTGCCACAGAAATCAACAGGGCTTGATCACAGGAGTTCTACAGGACTGGGAAAAATATGAGACTCCACTCTTGGAGGGGGCACACAAAGATTTCACACGCACAGGGACCCAGGACAAAGCAGGGACTTCATAAAAATCTAGGCCAGACATACCTGCAGGTCTTGGAGGATCTCCTAGGGAGGCAGTGGTCAGCTGTGGCTGTGGGGGCAGCACACTGGAGACAGAGGCCTTAGGGAATAATTATCAGCATGAGCTCCCCAGAGGCAGCCATTTTGGGAAGATCTGGCCCCACCCAACAGCCTGCAGGCATGAGTACGAAGAAACCCCAGGTCAGACAACAAACAAGGTGGAGACAGGCTGCCCAAAGTTGTCCTAAGAACACAAGCATCTCTAATCACATCCATCAATATCACCCTGCTCATCAGAGGGTCAAGACCCAGCTGTACCCACTAGTAGCAGGCAATAGTCCTTCCTACCAGGAAGCCAGAACAAGCCCCTGGCCAACTTTACCCATCAGGGGGTAGACAACAGAAGCAGCAGAGGGCTACAACCCTGCATCCTGCAAGAGGAGACCACAAACAGAAGAAGCTAGAAAAAATAAAATGGCAGAGAAATATGTTCCAGAAAAAGGAAAAAGACAAAACCCCAGAAGAACAACTAAATGAAGTGGAAATAGGCAACCTACATGAAAAAAAAATATCAGAGTAGTGATAGTAAAGATGATCCAAGATCTTAGAGGGGAAAATGGAGGTACAGATAGAGAAATTACAAGAACAAAAGAAATAGGATATGGAAAACACAAATACACAAAGATAAATAATAAAAACTACTGAAAAGAAAAATACAGTAGAAGGAATCAATAGCAGAATACATGAGGCAGAAGAATGAAAAAATGAGATGGAAGACAGATTGGTAGAAATCATTGATATAGAACAGAGTAAATAAAAAGGAATGAAAAGAAATGAAGACAGACTGAGAGACCTCTGGGACAACATTACAAGGTTTGAGAAAGAGAAGACAGAGAAAAAGGGCTAGAGAAAATATTTAAAGAGGTAATAGCCAAAAACTTTGCTAAATGAGAAAGGAAAAACTCAAGTCCAGGAAGCACAGTTAGCCCCATTCAGGATAAACTGAAGGAGGAATACACCAAGATACATATTAATCAAACTGATTAAAATTAAAGACAGAGAAAATATTAAAAGCAACAACAGAAAGGCAACAAATGACATAAAAGGGACCCCCCATAAGGTTATGAGCTGATTTTTTGGCAGAGATTCTACAGGTTAGAAGGGAGTGGCATGATATATTTAAAGTGATAAAAGGTAAAAACCTACAGCCAAGAATACTCATCAATGCTCTTGTTCAGTTTTGACAGAGAAGTCAAACTATTGCAAACAAGCAAAAGCTAAGAGAATTCAGCACCACCAAACCTACTTTACTATAAATGCTAAAATGGCTTCTCTAGGCAGAAAAGAAAAGGCTACAAGTACAAACAAGAAAATTACAAATGAGGAAGTTCAAGGGAAAGGAAAACATACAGTTAAGGTACGAAGTCATCCACATGCAAGTATGATATCTAAACCAGCAATCATGAAGATAAGAGAGTATGATCACAGGATATTAGAAAGGCATTTGAAATTAAGAGAAAAGCAACTTAAAACAATCTTGTATATATATAGATTGCTATGTCAAAAACCTCATGAAAACCACAAATCAAAAATCTACAATAGATTCACACACAAAGAAGAAAAAGCAATCCTCAACCCCTAGCCTGGGAACTTCCATAGGCTGCAGGTGTGGCCCTAAAAAAGCAAAAAAAAAAAAAAAAAAAAAAAAGAAGAAAGAAAGAAAGAACGATACGAATCAAACACACACAAACACAACACTAAAGATTGTTACCAAATCACAAAGTACAAAAGAGAAAGATAAAAAGACCTACAAAAACAAATACAAAAAAATTAACAAAATGACAATAAAAATATCCATTTATATAAATGGATTAAATGCTCCAACTAAAAGAAAAAGTCTGTCTGAATGAATATAAAAGCAAGACTCATATATATGCTATCTACAAGAGACGCACTTCAGACTTAGGGACACATACAGACTGAAAGTGAAAGGATAGGAAAAGATATTCCATGCAAATGGAAATGAAAGAAAGCTGGAGTAGCAATACTCATATCAGACAAAATATCTATCCTTCTGAAATTCTTCCAAAAAATTCAGAGGAAGAAACACTCCCAAGCTCATTCTATGAGGCCACCATCACCCTGATACCACAATAAAAGAAAATTATAGGCCAATATCACTGATGAACATAGATGCAAAAATCCTCAACAAAATACTAGCAAACCAAATCCAACAATACATTAAAAAGGATCATGCATCATGATTTTTTTTTTTTTTTGTCTTTTTGCCTTTTCTAGGGCCATTCCTGCGGCACATGGAGATTCCCAGGATAGGGGTCAAATCAGAGCCATAGCCACCAGCCTACACCACAGCCACAGCAATGCGGGATTCAAGCCACATCTGCAACCTATACCACAGCTTGCGGCAATGCCGGATCCCCAACACACTGAGCAAGGCCAGTGACCGAACCCACAACCTCATGGTTACTAGTCAGATTCATTAACCACTGAGCCACGACGGGAACTCCCACACATCATGGGTTTTCTCCCAGGGATGAAAGGATTTTTCAAATCTGCAAATCAAGCAGTGTGATATATACCACAATAACAAATTGAACAATAAAAAAACATATGATCATCTCAATCAGAAAAAGCTTTTGATTCAATACCCATTTGTGAGAAAGACAGTCTCTTTGATAAAACTGGAAAACTGGATAGCTACATGTCAAAGAAATTAGAACATTCTCCAACACAATACACAAAAATAAACTCAAAATGGATTAAATACCTAAATGTAAGACCATACACTATAAAACTCTTTAACAGGAAACATGGGCAGAAAACTCCTTGACATAAATCTCAGCAATATCTTTTTGGACCCACTCCTAAAGTAATGACAATAAAAACAAAAATAAACAAATTGGACCTAATTAAAATTAAAGGCTTTGGCACAGCAAAGGAAACCATAAACAAAATGAAAAAGACAACTCCAAATGGGGAGACCTCTTTGCAAATGAAGTGACCAACAAGGGATTAATCTCCAAAATATACAAACAACTCATGCAGCTCAACATAAAAAAAAAAAAAAAAAAAAAGACAACTCAATCAAAAAAAAAAAAAAAACCCCCAAAAAACAAAAAAACACCACAGGCTGAACATTTAAATAGACACAACTCCAAAGACGATATACAGATGGCCAAAAAAAGCACATGAAAAGATGCTCAACATTGCTAATTATTAGAGAAATGCAAATCAAAACTAAAATGAGGTATCTCCTCACCTCAGTAACAATGGTCGTCATAAAAATGTCTGCAGACAATAAATGCTGGAGCTGGTGTAGAGAAATGGGAACTCTCCTCCACTGTTGGTGGGAATATAAATTAGTATGACTGCTATGCAAAACAGTATGGAGGTTTCTCAAAAACTAAAAACAGAACTAGCATATTATCCAGCAATCCCACTCCTGGGCATCTATCCAGAGAAACCCATAATTCGAGAAGATACATGCACCCCCAATGTTCATTGCAGCACTATTTACAACAGCCATTACATGGAAGCAACCTAAGTGTCCACTGACAGAGGAATGGATAAAGAAGATGTGGTACATATATACAATGGAATATTACTCAGACATAAAAAGGAATGAAATAATGCCATTTGCAGCAAAATGGATGGACCTAGAAATTAACTTACTAAGTGAAGTAAGTTAGACTGAGAAAGATGAACATGATATAACAGTTATATGTGGAATCTTAAAAATGATACAAACAAACTTATTTACAAAACAGAAACAGCTTCACAGACTTCAAAAACAAACTTATGGTTACCAAAGGGGAAAGTGGGGGGTGGAGTGGAGGTTTAGGATTGGCATATACACACTATTATATATGGAATGGATGGTCTATGGACCTGCTATATAGCACAGGGAACTCTACTCAGTATTCTCTGATAACCCACGTGGGACAAGAATCTGAAAAAGAATGGATATGTGTATATGTAAAACTGAATCACTCTGTTGTACAGCAGAAATTATCACAACATTGTAAATCAATTATATTTCAATAAAGCTTTAAAAATGAAGAAAAACACACAAAAAGAAAGAAAGTATGTTCCAGATGTATGGAGTGAAGTGTACAGAAGCCCAGAAACAAGAGAGAAGAGTTTATTATGTGGCTACAAAAAGTTCCAAACAGCTGGGGCACAGAGTATAATGGATCAGAATAGACAGGCAAGTAGAGGGCAGGATGGGTATCGTCTTGAAGGTCAGGACAAGGTACTTAGGGTATAATCTGGTTACCACCTGAATAGTTTTAATAGAAGACCATCAAAATCAGTTTTGTGCTTTAGAAAGACCACTCACTATATATCTACACTGGAAATAAACAGATTTGAGCAGGGCAAGACTGGAGGCAGTCCAATCTGTTAGGAGGCTGTTGCAGTAACTCTAAAACCAGTAAAAAAATACATAAATAAATCACCCTATATCCATATAAGGGAACAGTATATAGCCAGCAAAATTGGTTCAGCATCTCTGTGTATTTTAAAGGACTGATCAGGAATTCAAAAAGAAATCTAACATCTGAGGCAGATCCAGTCAGTCTACTGGTCACGTCAGTTCTATTTTCCAAATGTGTCCTGAATGCGAACACTTCTCACCATCTCAGCTGCTATCACCGTAATCTAAGCCACCAGTATCTCTTGCCTGGTCAGCTGCATTGGCCACTGATTGATCTCCCTGCTTAACATGTCAGACAGCACTTTTGATTCCATACCCCCACCAACCTATTTCTCACACTCTATGTAATTCTTAAAACTGAAATTGCTTAAAAATGAAAACCTGGACTAAATAATCCTTGATTCTTCTCTTTCCTTAACATCTCATATCAATCCACCAATGTATTCTCTTCTGATATATAATTAGAATCCTGCCCCGTACTAAGCCACCATCATCTCTTAGCATCTTATTTCATCACTCCCTAGGTTTTCCCACTCTCATTCTAGTTTCCATCCTCAATGTACAACTTTTGAAGTGAAAATGAGATCCTTCTTTGATTAAAAACATTCCACAGCCCTCTATCATATGGCCCTGTCTAGCTCTATTACCTCGTACATTCCCTGCTTCTCTTCCCCTTACTGTTTCAGCCTTTTATTCCTCAAAGAACACAGTAGGCAATTTTTACTAGCTAATGCCTTGACGCGGCACTAACTCACTTCTTCCAGTTCTCTGTATTTTGAATGTAAAGAAACAAACATGGTCATTAGTAACAAAATCTGGGTCAGGGACCAAGTAACGTAAATCAATTTATTTCATCAAACACTTTATAACTTCGTTTAATCTTGTATAAATCTACCAGTTGGAGCGGGTGGAGATAGATATCTAAGCCTAAAGAGATAGGAGGCAAAAGAATTCCCTCATTAGCCAACCTCTCCCCCACAGCTACTAATATTGAGTCTATTGCATTAACTACTTTAAATACGGCTACCAGAAGTTCCCGTTGTGGTGCAGTGGAAACGAATCTGACTAGCATCCATGAGAATGTGGGTTTGAACCCTGGCCCTGCTCAGAGGGTCAGGGATCTGGCATGGCCATGAGTTGTGGTATAGGTTGCAGACGTGGTTCTGATCCTGGTGTTGCAATGACTGTGGCGTAGGCCAGCAGCTATAGCTCTGATTCAAGCCCTAGCCTGGGAACATCCAGGCTAAAAACCAAAAACAAAGAAACAAACAAAAAGTGGGTACCAGTCCCCTCATCCACAAAAAGAAGCTCACCAGCTACTGACAGTCCAAATCTTTATCTTTAGTTTCTTCATCTATAGTTGAAATAGCTCCTAGCACATTGAGTTTTATGATATTAAAGTCTGGTAAAGTATAACATTAGCACATTTCAATAGAGCTCTCTTAGCTACCTGGAGGTCAGAGCTCAATCACGAGGTGCTTCTTCTAATGGAGGAAAAAGACTGAAAAGTAGATGCAATGGTATGAGCAGAATTTAAACTTGCTTTTCTCTGAATTGACCCCCTGTTGCATCCTGAATGCTAAAACAGACTGATACCCTCTTTAAAAACACATGCAGAACTCTGAATCACTACGCTGTGCACTGGAAACTAACATAATGTTATAAATCAACTATACTTCGAGAGAGAGAGAAAGAGATGAAATCAGTGGGGAAAGGCACATGCATCAAAATGACTAAGAAGAAATTACAAAGGTTAACTGTCCATTAGTTTTATTCTGGCAGACACTTTTCTTTTTTTGAATTTCAATCATTTGGACTCTTTGGGTGACAAGAGAAAACAGTCATCAGGAGCAAGACCCTAACGTTACCCCGAAAGGCCAATTGTTTCCCAGATGCCCACCACCAAAGGACTTGGCCAACTGTGCAATAACACGTGTCACCTGGCTTTCAAGCTCTCTCACTCACTCTGGGTCAGCTCCTTCTGTTTATTCTGGACCCAGGTCTTGGGCAGCACTAGCAGGCATTATTTGAGGGAACAGAAATGCAGCACTTTCTAGGAAATATCCAATCTTATTACTGGTTTGTTTGCCCTAACTTTATGTCTTAACCAGAATGTTTTTAAAAGATGATCCAGCAATGCCGTTCAGGAAATGCATATTTCCAGTGAAAAGCAATAGAGCAGAGCAAAAAGATCTCAGCGTTAGAAATTCTTGTCTACTTCTAATTTCTGTTATCTGAATGACCCTGGAAAATCTACTTGACCTGTCTATACACCTCCGCTTCTTTTTTCATTTGTTTGTGTTTTTGTTTTTCAGGGCTGCACTTTCTGCATATGGAAGTTCCCAGGCTAGAGGTCTACACCTCCACTCCTTTATCTCCACAGTTGTGGATACAGTATTGATGCACATGACTGATGTATGCAAAAATTATTTTTGAAAGTGCCATACAAATGCAAATTTTCATACTTGACCCATTCAACTCAACAAACACTACAGTAACCAGGCCCTGAGCACTGTGATTTACAAATGAATAGGGCTCCAAATGGCCTTTGTGCCAACTGCTGTCTGAGGTCCACAAGGCATAAAGAAAAATCAAGGAAGGAGCCTGAAAGATGACTGCCAGGAACTCTCCTGGCCAGTACATCAGGGGAGATCTTTGGCTTGCTTCAATTTTCCAAAGTCTTCACCACAAAACCCACTGGCTGAAGATTACTATGATTTACATTTTGGTATAGTAACTATTCATGAAGCTTCTACCTTGGACCAGACTCTGTGCACAGCATGTATGTATGGCTTTTCTATAACATTTCATTTTCACATCACATTTGCAAGTTAAAGGTCACCACTTAACAGATTGTTCAACTGAATTTTAGAGAATTTAAGTGACTTGTTCATGGTACAGAGCTAGGAAGGCATAAAGCAGGAATTTAAACCTAGATCTCTCTTTTCTACTCATCAGAGGAAAAACAGAAAAACGAGACTCAAACTACCACATTTTCATAGCCACAAAAGCTGCTAGTGCTGAACCCTGATAGTGGTTTGGGGGGCTGAGTTGCAATACCTGGCTTAGGCTCAAGGTCAAGTACGGCCTCAAAAGCAACCACTGCCCAGTGAATTTTCTGGAAATTGAATCAGTGAGGTAACTCTGCCTCTATTTAGGGAGTAAAAAGGAGGAACGTAGAGATGGACTGACCTGGGAACTGGAAATTTCAAATTCTTCTTCCCCTAAATATTCCATTTCTATAATACAGCATGCAGGGTGCCTGACAGAGATACAGGCATACCTCAGAGATACTGCAAATTCTGCTCCAGAACTACCACAATAAAACAAATACTGCAATAAAGCAAGTCACACAAATTTTTAGGTTTCCCAGTGCACTATTCCAGTAAAATTATGTTCACACTGTACTGTAGTCTCTAAGTGTAAAATAACATTTTGTCTAAACAAAAAAGATGTATAGACCTTAATTTAAAAATTCAGTATTGCTAAAACATGGTAAACATCATCTGATCCTTCAGTGAGTCATAGGAATAGCAGCTGATGTCACTGATGACCCTCACCATAACAAATACAAAAATTATGAAAAAGTGAAATGTTCTGAGGATTACCAGATGTGACACAGAGACACAAAGTGAGCAAATGCTGTTGGGAAAATGGCGCCTATAGACTTGCTCAACACAGGGTTTACAACAGACTTTCATTTTTGTGAAAAACATAATATCTGCAAAGAGCAATAAAACAAGGTGTGCTTGTATAGAGAAAGTGATAGGGAGTTTGGAAGAGCAAGATTAATTTTAGGATCTGAAACCACAGAGGGCTTCATGAATGGATAGGATTAGGAGCTTTTAAAAATGGACAGGATCAGGAGTTCCCATCATGGCTCAGTGGGTTAAGAACCTGACTAGTATCCATGAGGATGTGGGTTTGATCCCTGTCCACACTCACTGGGTTAAGGATCCAGCATTACTGTGAGCTGTGGTGTAGGCTGCAGACAGGGCTCGGATCCCACCTTGCTATGACTGTGGCATAGGTCATCAGCTGCAGCTCCAATTCCACCCCTAGCCTGGGAATTTCCATGTGCTGCAGGTGTGGCCCTAAAAAGAAAAGGAAAAAAATTTAAAAAATAAAAACAGGTAAGATTAGTGTTAGGAGGAAAAGAAAACAGAAGGAATAGTCTTAAGTTGGAGGGGATAGTTCTTTAATTCACTCAACAAATATTTATTGAGGACCTACTATGTGCCAGATATTGTGCTAGGAACTGTTCTAGATTATGGTAAGGAAAATAACAGTGTGGGAAAGGATATGGGGAGTAGCTGGGGAGGAGCGAGCAGGGAGAGTGGAATAGAGATGAGAGTTAGACAGGATGTCAGAGAAGATCTCCCAGAGTGGATGACACTTGAGCGAAGACCTGAATTGGGAAGGGAACGGCTCTGCATATCTCTGAGGCCAATATTCCAGGTAGAAGGGGCAGCAAGTACAAGGGTCCAGGGGCAGCAAGTACAAGGGTCCACATGCACACCTGGAATGCTTGAGAATCTGGGAGGAGGTCAATGGAGCTAGAAAGGATTTAGTTAGTTATCTATTTCTATTAAAATATAGTTGCTGTACAACATTATCTTAGTTTCAGGGGTACCACATAGTTTACATACATCAGGAAATGGTCTCCATCATCCAGCCCCATGCAGAGTTATTACAATATTACTGGCCATATCCCTTATGCTGTGCATTGTATCCTCAAGGCTTATTCATTTTATAACTGGAGGTTTGTACCTCTGAATCCTCTGCACCTATGTTGCCCAACCCCCCCACCAAAGCCCTCCCCTCTGGTAACCATCCATTTGTTCCCTGTATGTATGAGTCTGTTTTTGTTTTCTTTTGCGTGTTTGTTTTTATTTTTTTATTTTTGGTATTTTTTTCAGGACCGCACTCATGGCATATGGAGGTTCCCAGGCTAGGGTTGAATCAGAGCTGTAGCTGCTGGTCTACACCACAGCCACAGCAACGTGGGATCCGAGCCACGTCTGTGACCTACACCACAGCTCACAGCAAAGCCAGATCCTTAACCCACTGAGCGAGGCCAGGGATCAGACCTGCATCCTTCTGGATAATAGATCCATTTCCACTAAGCCACAATGGGAACTCTAGCTTACTTGTTTTTAGATTCCACATGTAAGTAGCTTTGTATGGCACTTGTCTTTCTAACTTATTTCACTTAGCATGATACCCTTTAGATCCATCCATGCTGTTGCAAATGATTTCTTTGATTATTCCCATGGCTGAGGAATATTCTACTGTGTGTATGTGTATATATATATATATACACACAAGGTATATACCACACCTTCTTTATCCATTTATCTTCTGATGGACATTTAGGTTGCTTCAATATCTTAACTATTATAAATAATGCTGTAATGAACATTGGGGTGCAGTATATCTTGTCAAGTTACTATTTTTGTTTTCTTTGGGCAAATACTGAGAAGTAAAACTGCTGAATGAATAGTAGTTTTATTTTTACTTTTTTGAGGAACTTTGATACAATCTTCCATTACTGACTTAGCACCAAGAAGAATGGAGTTTCCAGTAGTATGAGGTGAAACGTGCAAGTATGAATAGAGTCTGGGTAAAGTAAATCGTTAGATTTGGTTGGAAAGTAGCCTAGGGCCAGTACCAAGCCCTGCGATGGAAATAAGATTCTTCATCTTATATTTATGTCAGGATGAACCATGCCGGTTTCTCTAGGAGTCTCTATGCCTCTACAGTTTGAAAGTCATAAAGAATCACGCCATCTTTAGGGAGTTCCTATTTATCTCTCTTAAAAAACACTTCTCCCTCAATGGCATACCCTGCTTTTACTTCAGCTGTTACTCTCACCTTATACCCATGCTCTTCCTATATGTTTCTGTTCTCTCCATTCCTTAACCACCAGGACTGGTAGGACATTCTACCTCCTAAACAATTCTGTCCAAAACCATGGCCTCTACCCTCAGCAAGGCCATTTTCACCTGTCATTGGGCTGGTGGCATTACCTCTTAATAAGTCTTCATGACTCCACTCCTATGGCCCTTTAAATCTTTCTCTAGTAGAGCCAGACTGATATTTCCCAAATAGAAATCTGATCATGTTCCCTCCAATTTTACACACTACAAAGGATCCCAGTGCCTCTGTGATAAAGGACAGTGATCTCCCACTGGTTTACATTTAAGTAATCTTGCCTTCTTTTCTTCTACTACTTCACTTCTTCCCATTCTCCTACCTCCTACACCATGTTTCCAACATTCCAACCTGCTCAAAACTCCCCAAACACAGCAGCTCTATCTCATCTGTGAACCTTCAAACAAGCTTCCATGCACTCTTCATCCAGCCATACCCAGCCAAAATGCTCAGCTTCAGTGAGTTTCTGGGCCTACTGTCCCTCCCTGTTCAGTCCTGCCCTAGCACTTAGCCTGCTCATCTGCCCTCTAGACTCTAAGTAAACAAGAGCAATTATCATGTTTATCTTATTCCACATGATGCCCCTCAACATTCATCAAGTTCTGAGCAGCCAGAAGCAACAGGCACTCATTCCACATTTGTTTAACCAATAACTCATACCAAATGTTAGTTCTTTAATGAAATGTTACTAAGAGCCCTTCATTGGAAGGGATCTCTCCCTCTTGGGGCCTCCAAAGATTTTTAACTCCACATCTCTTACAAATTTGTCTACTTCTATCTTTCACTGAAGTTACACAATTTATCTCTAGTACTGAGAAAATTTCTTCCTTTTTTTTTTTTTTTTTTTAAGGCCACACTTGTGGCATATGGAAGTTTCCAGGTGAGGGCTTGAATCAGAGTTGCAGCTGCCAGCCTACACCACAACCACAGCAACACCAGATCCAAGCCACATCTGAGACCTACACCACAGCTCATGGCAATGCCAGATCCTTAACCCACTGAGCAAGGCCCGGGATCAAACCCACATCATCATGAATACTAGTTGGTTTCTTAACTCACTGAGCCACAAGGGGAACTCTGAGCAAGCTTCTTCTTGAGTGCAGAATCCATGTTCAGTTCATCTTTGTATTTTTCCCTTGATCACTATACACAAGAGCTTATGTATACTCAGACACAAATAAATCTTTCTTTAATGAATGAATAAGTGAATGAATGGGGCTTAAATATTATATTTCAGCATTTCCAAATTGGTCACTTTATAGAATGCATATGCTTTGTTGGAAGTGGTGGGTGATAAATCGAAATAGGTAAGTTGAGGCAAGGTGGTAGGGAATCTAGTTTGCTCAGCTAAGAAGACAGTAATTTGGAAACTGAAGATCTGTTGAAGATTTCCAAACCAAGGTGGTATATTATCACAGCTACGTACTTGGGAGATTAATTTGTTAAGATAAATTTTGTGGTAAAGAAATAGAGTGCTATCCTGCATCCATCCCCCGAGTTTGGTAATAAAGGGAGTGAATCTTGGTACTGGAGGGGATTCGGGTCTTTCTTCGGGGCTTTGGGGGCAAAAGCCTGGAAATAGAAGGCAACTGTTAGGCATTCTACATTGGCCCCTGTATCTCTGGTTCTAACTCTGATAAAGTGCTCCAGGGCATTCCCTAATGAGTCACAATTCATGGATTTAGTTATGGCAGAATTAAATCTCAAGGCTGATCCCTGATTTGTTTTCCAATAGGTTCTCTGACTCTGAGAACACATCATGTTCAAGACTCCAAAATGGGATTTGTGATCAACGCAATCTATTCCATGGCCTATGGGCTCCACAACATGCAGATGTCCCTCTGTCCAGGCTATGCGGGCCTCTGTGATGCAATGAAGCCAATTGACGGACGGAAGCTTTTGGACTCCCTGATGAAAACCAATTTTACTGGGGTTTCTGGAGACATGATCCTATTTGATGAGAATGGAGATTCTCCGGGAAGGTATTATTACAGTTCTCCTCTAGCCAGTAGAGCCTAGTCAAGCCATCTCTTGATCCTGAGGAGCCTATTTCTCTCTTATCTAGGCTTCCTGGCCATGTACGGCTAGCTCTGACATCATAAAGTGAGTAAACACAGAGAGAAAAGCCCCATTCCCTGTGGCCAGGGAAAAGTATTAATGCTGATGTCCAAAAGGTACTCTTGGAATCATCACATCTCCAAAGCATAAACTTAGAAACAGGAGCCTCACATTATCACAGGTCATTAACATTACCAGTCCAGTGGTTTCTCTGTACACATCTGCCACGTTACTCTGTGTATTCTGATCTCTTCTGGGGTATTAGAACTATTCTGAATCAAGAACCATTCCTGGTAATCCAGAAACAGGGCTGAGGTGCTGTTATATTGTTTGTTGTACCTATAGTTAAGTTATAAGCCATATTTTATTTTAGTATCCTTTAGCTAGAACATTTTCTCCTTTCTTAAGGACTAAGTTGCTTTCTTCTCTGACATTTTACCTTTCATTATTTATAAGGAGGAGCCTGAGAAATATGAACTTACTCACTCAATAATTATAGGTCAGCCTCCAGGGAGGTCATCAAGTACCTAGAACTTACCAGCATTCACATCTATCTCAGACTCTAAATTCTTAAGTGACTCTTCACATGAGACTTTTAATCCATGAGGGATAATGTCATTGAAATGCTATTCTGAGTTGTAACAGTGCTGGGTCTTCAGCCTGCCTGGCATTAGAACAGGGTCCTTTGGTGCCCACTGTAAAACCTCAGGTATTTTTCCAGCAGCTCCTATGCTCCTTGTGCTTGGAGAGGGTATGTTTATACTCTGTTTGCAGCCAATCCTGCCAAGAGAAGGTCCCATGAGTCCCTCCACAACTCACATGCTATGTGCCCACTCATTGCACCAGCCACCTTGGTCTAGCTCATCTCCATACTCCTGATGTGAGCTGGAGCTTGTCCCTGAAGCAGCTGTTACTGTCTCACAAGCCCAACGTTTGAGTGACAGCTAGTTCCAAGTTATGCAGCCAAGAAGAAAGCTGAATATTTTCTCTATCCTAGAGAGCTGAAGAGCATTGCTCCAAGCCGGCTGTTTGCCAAAATAAGACTCTTCTATACAGTTTTCTACTTTCTGGCTATTCAGCATATTCATGGCGGTGGGGGCAGGAATACAAGCATTGCCTCAGAGCCAAAGAGAACTTTACATTTGTTGTAAGCCTTCCTAGGGCGGGCCAATGAATGAGCTGGGTCTTAGGGTCAGGCCAAGACCCAGGGATGCATTAGTCCTGTGTGCACCCCTACAGCACCGACATCACCTTGGGATTTGCTCACAGACTCTGCTGACTGCAGTTCCATCAGTTCAAAAGGTTTTCTTGTCATGTAACCAAGTCAGGTCCACAAACCAGCTAGAGAAGAAACGGCTCAGACAGCTCAGCGCTCTGTTCTAGTGGGAAACCCTACTAGATCAGATCATCACTATCTCATTCACGATCCTCCAAATATGCTGGAATGGGGTACATTTAGGACACTGGTTCCTAACCATTTTTAAAACACAAATCTCTTTAAGACCTTAATAAAACTGGTATTATCTCAAGGACAGTATACATAAAATTTTACAAATCATTTCTAGGAATTTACAGTTGTTTAGAGACTTTTCATGCTTTACTAAGACTGGATCCTCCCCCATTAATAAATGCTAAGAACTGGCCTCTGAGGGCATGAGTCAAACTCAGGAAAAGGTGGCTTGCAACTCTTTTGTTTTTTTCAATTAATCCAGTTAGAGTTACAAATAATTATAACTAATATTGATTGAGTGTTGTGTTCTAGGCCAAACACTTAGCTAAATCCTCTACATTTTAATCCTATGAAGTAAGTAATATTATCTCTCTTTTCTAGCTGAAGGCTCACAAACTGAGGCATACAAAGGTTAAATGACTTGCCCAAAGGTAGTCTAATACATGATAGTCAAGATTCTAATTCAATGTCCTCAGCTTCAACTCCTACCCATGTACAACAGCCTGCCAATTACAGCATCAAAATCAAGAAGCCACTATTCCCCAAGAAACATATGTGTAGATACTGTGTTTTTACTTCTCTGGAGTAAACTTGCAGCTTACCTAGAGCAGGACACTCCTAATTGGGCAGTGAACCAGAGAAAATGGGGTGGTTTGGAGCGCCCCCCAAATGCCAGAGTTACAAGAGGAAGATTTGAAACAGAGGAAGTAGGGGGGGGCAACTTACTCTTGCACACATATCTGTGGATTGTTAGAGCGTCAATACGTCACTGTTTTTGAACCTCAAATCTAACTGACTACTATCAGTCCACAATTCTTTAATGAAATCCTTGGTGCCAAGATGTTATAGAACTCTAAAATTTTGACTTTACAAAAGGCTATACAGTCATATAATGCCTTCAGCCTACTGCAGAGCAGCTCCCTAATCCACACGTTAATATTTCTGCAGCAAAACATATGAATATTCACACAAAGTACAATAGACTGTAAATCGTCCTCATGACCACGCAGATCAAGTTCTGTCACGGACACGTTCACAGGAGTCATGTTTTGCTGCCAAGTGAGTTATGACAAAACTTACAGTTTTCAGTGCTTTAAGGATTTCAGAATTATAGACAAGAAATCTATAGACGAGAAATGGTCCTTTACTGTTTACCACATTGGGGATAGATCACAAGTTGGCAGACTATGGTCTACAGGCCAAATCAGGTATGCTTTCTGTTTTTGTAAATAAGGTTTTATTGGAACACAGTCACATTCATTTATCTAGATACTGTCTATGACTATTTCACACTACACTGACAGTGCTGAGTAGTTTCAACACAGACCATTTCCCAAAGCCAAAAATATTTACTGGCTATCCCTTTATAGCAAGAATTTTCTGATTCCCAATACATAGAGAGTCCATTGAGAACTAAGGTTTAAAGAGGCCTTGGTGCTACCAGGGACTGACCATAATTGGGCTAAAGAAACATAATCATGTCAGAAAACATTACCATTAGAAGTCAAGAAAATTTAGTTAGAAAAATAAATGACAGTTACAAACTCTTAAAATAAAATCAGGAGTTCCTGTTGTGGCTCAGTGGGTTATGAACCCGACTAGCATCTATGCGGATGTGGTTCAATCCCTGGCCTCGCTCAGTGGGTTAAGGATCCAGCATTTCCATGAGCTGTGCTGTAGGTTGCAGACGTGGTTCAGATCTGGCGTTGCTATGGCCATGGCATAGGCTCTGAATGGACCCCTAGCCTGGGAACTTCCATATGCTGCAGGTTCAGCCCTAAAAAGAAAAATAAACAAATAAAATATAAGTAAGAGTATTTTTCAAACACTCACTTACTCTCCCTTTTGATGAGAATAATATCTATATTCTATCTCTGAAAACTAAAAGAATTCATATAAACTGGCAAGAGAAGGGAGGATGGGTCTTCTTTCATCGAGAATTACTCTTAGCTATTTCTTTTTTTGTTTGTTTGTTTGTTTAATGTACTGCTACCAAAGATTTTTACAAAAATGTTATCATTTCACAGCTACAACCATGAGTGATACTATCTCTGTGGTTGTCTGCTAGGCAAGAAATAATTACCAGAAATTTAAAGGCTAATTCCAGAGGGAGGATTTAGTGTCTCTAATAAATTTAAAGTAGTTGATGACTTTGAACCAAAATGAAGGTTTAACTTTTCTTGAAATCACTTCCCTGTCAAATACGACATTTCTATTCTACAGAGTTATCATATTTATTTTTCACAAACCAGATCCCTTGACTTTTTACTTTTTTCCAATATAAAACAGATTTCTGCAATGGTTAGGCAGTGGAAGTTCATCTCTTAGCTCTAGCAAGTATATCTGAAGCAGTCTAATAGAAAAGAATGAACAGAAGACCTCAAGTCTAAAGGTTGAGTTTAGATTTGCACACTCTCCAATCTGGTATCGTGCACTACCTCACCATGCTTCAGTTCACTTGCTGTAAAATTAACAGACTAGACCTCATCACAGTTAACAATTGGTAGAAATGGGTTGGTGGCTCATTTGGGGGTGAGCAATGAAACCCTCTTGATGTCTCTTCAAATCAGTAGCAGCAAAGAAAAAAAATTCCTAACACTGACATTTCGTTTTTTCTCCCAGACTGGAACATCCAAAGGTTATCTGCTCACAGGCAGTCTCACCTTTTAAAGCCTTAGAAGGCCATGTAGCCAATGTGAAGTAGCCAAAGCCAAAATACATGAGTTATTTTCACCTCGGTGCTCTATGTTCTAATAGCTCAACTCAATGCTTGCTTAGTAGCCACTGGATAACTGTGACAGAGCAGAAAGATGTAGGACTCAGTTCCATATCCTATAGATTGGTACTTTTGATTTAGAAGTGGAATTAGACAGTTACTTAAAATTGTTACTGAGTGCAAATAAAACACTACATGATAGTCCTTAAACCACTGAAGAGTTAACCAAACTTAATAATTAATATTTTGACAAAGACACGTGATTGGGAGTGAAAACAGGATGGTATCAATTTACAATTTAGGTCCAAACAGATAGATTTAAGATTTTTCTTAGCATTTCTGTATTGAGCATTGGTCTGCGTGTGGTAATCTGGTCACTTGAACCCAAAAGCTAGAAAGTTTTCCATACACATCAATTTTCAGTTAGCTAAATACAGTGAACATGGAGGTGGAAGGAGGCAGTTATAAGAGACCATCTACCAATCGATAAGCCCTAGGAAGCAAAAGCATAGTGTACAATGTGCAGACCTAAGACACACCTACGAGTATGTCTGCAGGAACTGACAGTAATGGTATTGCTCATCCAATATCCTCAGATTTGAAAATTATTGCAGAAATGCTTTTCTGGAAATACAAATAAAATCTTGTAAATAATTACATTAACTTTCCCTCTTATATCTCTCACCATACTCAAAATAATCATAATAGATATAAAGGTTGAAAACTCACCAGGTCCTCGTAACTTCCAGCATTTTGACATTCCGTGAGGTTCTTTGGAAGTTATCTATTTTCAGAATTATTTTAAACATCATGCTTGAAGTATTTTTATACAGTGAGTTCAGCCATTGATAAAGGGTAAAATAAGAAAGATAAACTCAGGTCCTACCCAAATTGCCTCTACATTCCCTAAAGCTGAAGACAAAATTAAGATTAACCAAATTTCTCACTTGGTTAGCAAAGGAAAATTTATAATTTTATTTGAGTGGAGATGAAAATCTTGCTCTCTTTTCAAACAGCCTAACAGTAGAACCTGTTTAAGCTTCTAGAAGTTATTTCAAAACTGTCTTTCATCATGCTGAGGTCAAATCACCTTCTCACATGGGATTATTTTCTACTTCAGGCGTAAGCTTGAAAGTAAAAAAAAAAAAAAAAGTCTCTGAAGAGAAAGTGAAAGAGACAGTGTTTTCGTTATTCTAAGTGGACTATCATGGAAAATTCCAGTGTCACTAATATGACAATAAGTAAATTCTGGAGGACTGGAATCTATTGCTTTTTTGTAGCTTAATATATATATATATATATGTTTAAATGAATAATTATTATATTTTGTTCCTAAGGTATGAAATAATGAATTTCAAGGAAATGGGAAAAGATTATTTTGATTATATCAATGTTGGAAGCTGGGACAATGGAGAATTAAAAATGGATGATGATGAAGTATGGTCCAAGAAAAGCCACATTATCAGATCCGTGTGCAGTGAACCATGTGAGAAAGGCCAGATAAAGGTAAAATGGAGTCTGTGTTTCTTTAATTTTTGTTGTAAATTCAAAAGTATTATCATTTACCATTTTTGAAAAGTTTAGATACCTGTTTTGCCTTTTCCATTGAAAGCTTCTAATGTCAGAAAATTTTTTTTTAGGGCTGCACCTGTAGCATATGGAAGTTCCCAGGCTAGGGATTGAATCGGAGCTACAGCTGCTGGCCTACTCCACAGCCACAGCAACACGGGATCTGAGCCACATCTGCACCTGTACCACTCACAGCAATGCCGGATCCCCAGCCCACTGAGCAAGGCCAGGGATAGAACCTGCATCCTAATGGATACTGGTCAGATTCATTTCCACTGCACCACAACGGGAACACCCAGAAAATTTTTTAAAAATATTTTCTCATTAATATCTTATGATATGTAGTAAACCCCACAAAAGTATTAGTAGTTGGAGTAGCTGAACCAACTAATGAGTCATGCTTACACCCTTTCTACTCATTTAAGCCTTTAAAGACATGCTTCCTGGGAATAGACAGTTCACAATTGGAAATCACATCAATTTCTAATTAACTTAAATATCTATCAAAATCCTACTAATGTAATAGTTTACATCAATGTGGGCAAAAATAAGTAAGACACATTTACTGTCAGAAGATTTATAGTTTAGATGAGGAAAAATACCATGGCCACAGATAAGCAATACCATGTAAAATGTGATGACTTCATTAAGAAAAAAAAAAAAAAAGAGCTAAATAAATTCATACAAAAAAAAAAGGGAGAGAATGCTTCTGAATAAAATGTCAGATTTTTGACCATTAAAAAATGGATATGATTTCAGAGAGAGATGTAGGGAAATGCTCATTTATGTAGAGAGAATAATAACAGGAAAGGTACAGAAGTGGTTGGTTGAAGACTATCCTGGAATAACAGTGAAAAATCTAGGAGACATTGCTCTAAATGGTTACTGTGAAAGAGAAAGTTGAAATGATAGATTGACGCCATATTTTTGGAGAGTTCTGTATGTCATTCTATAGAGACTGACATCATTAACCAGGAGTCTCAGAATAATTCTGACCAAGATGTTGCCATAAGCTGAAATGTAGTAGGTGAAGATTCATGAGTAGAGTTATGAAATTTGAATAAAGAAAGAAGAGACGGGTTAGACGGACACTGTGACCGTGCTGATGAGGGCTCTGAATTACGGAAGAAACAGTGATGATGGAAAGTGGGCAGGACAGGTATTTGAGAGAAACATTACAGAGGTAGCCTCCATCAGCCCTGGCTACAAAGTCTAAAATTTTTACTGCCTGGTCCTTTGCAGAAAAAGGCTGCTGATTCAATATTCAGTGACAGTCTGCATCTTGGCCAATCATTCTGCAATTCAGCTCACGGGAAATTCTTTTTAGATTCACTTATTTAGAATACCAATTGTTTATAATTTTCATTTCTTCACGCAGAAAGATTAGCCTGTATTAATTACCACATGGGAGGCTGTCTTCACAGCAATACATTTTCAACCTATAACTTCAAAATGATGAATGTATGTTTCAAGAGAGTTCTTCATATATACTTTTCTGCCCCCCTTCTACTGGGAATAAATTACCCAATAGAAGAATTTGACTCCCTATTATATTTTTAATACTAATTAATTTGTAATAATGTTTATATAGTCTTTTTTAGTCCCAAATTCTATTTCCCTAACCAGATCTTATTTTTGCTCCATTAAACATACAGTTGACTACATTTTCTTAATACGGTTTAAGATGGTCACTGCACAACTTCATTAATGATATCAACACCTCATGGCATCGTTCAGATTTGTCAACTTAGTGTCCATGAAAAGACAGTCTGGCAAAGGTTCAAATATGTTACTTACTGTTCTTCATAAAGAAAGCACCACTGCTTCCAAGGTGTTCAAAAAGAATGGAAATTAGTCTGAAAGAGAACTGTCACCACCTCTTGTATTCAAAATGAGTGTGAAACAGAACATATATAACAAATGGAAAAAAAAGAAAACTAGTTCTGAATGATCAGAAAAAGTAAGTTGTCACTATTGATTCAAAAAAGAAGACTGTAATATTGGAATTAATCTTCAAAAAGGGCATGAGGTTATTTTGGTTAAAAAACAAAAAAACTGAAATTTACAAAGCGATTGTGAATTGAATCATAGAAAGCACATTTCTAAGAGAAAAAAAAAATGCAACTGCTTTCATTTGCCAGACTGCTAAGAAAGAATCCTTGAGCATTTGAAATGTGCCTCCTTGTGTTACACAATCTAGTAATTGTCCAATGATAGTTTTACCAAGTATGATTGAAATAACCCTGAAAATGAAATTCATGTCTCTATCTGGATAGTTATATGTATATTACTAAGAAAACAGTTAATATTTTTAAAGTGTTCTACAGTTTACAAATTGTTGTTATATTTTATTTAATCTTCAGGAAACTATAAAGGCAGGTATTATTTAAAAAGCATTACTCTGGGTTTGAAGAAACAGGATCAGCTAAGAGACTGCTCGAGGCTATACAATTATTTAGTGGCTATAAGGAAGACTAGAACCCCAGTGCCTCTTGATTCTCAATCCAGTATTATTTCTTCTACATCTTTCAAAATATCATGAACTCTACACAGACCAATAAGGCTCAATATTTAGGAGCATGGCCTCAAAGTCTAAAAGGCATTTTTTGATCCCTCATTTACCCACGTGTTATGTGAACTCTCTAAGCCCTAGTTTTCTTCCCTTAAAAAATGAATAAAGTAAAACCAGCTACTTTATGCAGAGCTGTTCCAATGACTCCATATGGCATGTACTCTATCACCAGTAAAGAGTCAATATTACTATGAAGAATACTTTAGATAGATGAAGCACGTCTAATTAGCAATCCTGCCTCATTTATCTGCTTATTTTAAGGAAAAGATTTTCAGGCCCTTTTGTCATCATTCTCTACTTGTGTTGTTGCAGTGTCAAGAGATAAGCACAAGGGACAGGACAAAACATAAGAAAGGGGTACCAGCTTACAACTGTATTTGGCTATAGATATCTAGACATTATTATCAAAGGTCATTAACAGAGTCAGCATAGAAGACAAAGAATATAAAGTGTAATCACTGCTGCATCTGGTTATTGCTGGTTATTAATCAGTTTTAATTATTTATAGGCATGTTTAATGAATGCTGTCTCTATTCCACAGAGACTATTCATGCACCAGTGGTGGGGAAAAAAATGAGATGTTCATTTCTAAAGAATAACATCTGGGACTCTTTCAACTGTTAGATTATTTCAATCATAGTCCATTGCCTTAAAAAAAAATCAAAAAGATGAAAAGGTATAAAATAGTCTCAGTGACCTCATTCCCCTTCATCGCAAGCAAATAAAAACTATTAGAATAGGAAGGAGTGGGCTAAATTATTGAACCAGATTTTTAACAGAAACAGTCCAAGAGGTGATCTCCAGAAAAAAACTTCATCTTCTGCCCTTCAATTCAAAACAAAATTCCTAATTACTTTTTAACAGTATGAATGGATTTTTGAACCTTAGTACATATACAAGTATTTTTTTTTTTTTTTGCTAGCAATTATTTAACTAGTGGAAGAAAGCCAAGGTAAATCTAGAGAACAGAAGTTCTTCATCTGAGGCAAAGAGAGGCACAAACTCTAGGGAAAATACAGTTTTTTACACAGACATGGAAATATATGTGTATTTACATAGGAGCATGAACACAGGCACTTAACTAAACACAGGTATCTAAAGCTAATTATCCAGAGACCTGCAGTTAATTTCATTTTTGACCTTGCCACCAGCCAATTTTTGGATACTGGACTGGTTGCTTAAACTCAGCCTGTTTCTTTAATTACAAAATAAGAATATGCATATTTATACTACCTATCCAAAACCATTTGAGATAATTTATGTGAATGCCCTTTCCGCTTTGTAAAGCAGTACATCTGAATAAAGGATTGCTGGATTTTTCTCTATGCGAAAAAATAACCAAACCTTTAAATATTTGTCTCAGGTGATCCGGAAGGGAGAAGTCAGCTGTTGTTGGACCTGCACTCCGTGTAAAGAGAATGAGTATGTCTTTGATGAGTACACCTGCAAGGCATGCCAGCTGGGGTCCTGGCCCACGGATGACCTTACAGGTACATGACATCACGATGGCAGCAAAGGTGCATCCCCCCAAAATCAACTCAAAAAAGGCACAGATATGGGAGAAGGGGTCAGATCTCCAAGCATTTCCCATCCTGGTAGAACTGTTTATGCAACAAAGAATTCCCTTAGCAGCAGAAGTCTCCCCAGCAACTATCTGGGCTATTCATGAAAATCTTTAGATCTCAGCCTATATTCCCACGCTTAACCCCAGACTAGATCAGAATCCCTAGGCTTTCCACTGGGCATTTTTAACCCATCTTTAGGATATTCCCCGAAGTTCCTGAGCAGGGCCTCAGTTAACTGTGACTTGAGGTGGAGAGAAAGAAGGACTAGCCAGGAAGACCCTAAAATATGTCATGACATGCCCAAGAACAAAAAGGTAGCACAGAATTAGGTAGAAGTTGCTCTAAAACTCTATTTCTCTTAGTGCTTTGTCTTAACATAAACCAGAAACCTTCAAATAATGAGTTTTTAAATGATGTCAATAGGAGGCAAGGCTCATCTCTGCTTGGTTTTGGGGGGTTTTGTCTTTTTTTTTTGTTTCTGTGACTTTTTGGTTTAGGAGTTTTTCCCTCCAAAAATGTTGAGTAATTAATTATGTCATTGTATTCGCAAGATGCTATTTCATAGCTACTTTGAATCTTTACAATATGACACAGAATATCTTCTACCTTTCCTTCCAATTTTCCAGTAAACATTAAATGCATATCATATGCCTATTTGCCTACCACTAAAATAAAGATATAGAAATAAAGATATGCCCTCTATCTTCAAGAAGTTAATGAAGGAGGCAAAAAGTAAAAATGTGATTATACTATAATAAAAGGACAGGCAGGAAAATAGAACAGGACATTCCAGGCAGAGGGCCACCGTGCAGTACGTCAGGTCATCCAGTATCTTACAATCAACATGGATTTAGCACAAACTCCTAGAGGCTAGATAGAAGATTCTATCATTGGTGTTCGTCTCCATCCCTCACAGGACTAGAGATTATTCATGGTAGCCGTATTAGCTTATTCCAAAAGACTGGGTCTAAAAATCCTGTGATTCTGGGTTGAGACTAGCTCATATTAAGGCGTTGTTTTCAGTGACTGGTATTTATGCCGAAGACTTTTTTTTCATAAAACTACTTAAAAATCTGATTTAATAAAACATCCAGGTGCCCTGTGATAGCATTTGAGTCCTATTTTCACCATTAGGTGATAAGCCTTCTGACACTCTTATTCATCCTGGTGTCCCCCGTCAGCTCAGTGCTGAACACAGAGTCTTCAACAAATATAATCAAACAGAGAAACCACAGCACGTGTGACTGTGTGTACATGTGTGTGTGTGTGTGTGCGCACGCGCACACACACACACGGTGAAAATGTTAGAAAGAAAGGAATCTGATTGGCTCTCTTGTGAGGGAAATGAAGAGCAGTATTGATGAGCTTCACCTTTACACTATTTCTTGTTTTCTAATTTCTGATTTCAACATGGATTATCATTAAGTTGGAAAGCTCTCGCAGATTCAACTATCTCCATCACCTTGAACGCAGATATACAGATGTAATTTTCTGTCCTGTGTTTTGTAAAACTATCGCAATGAACATGGTCTGCTTTTTCATTTATTCAATGGAAAAGTATTGTTACTATTTACTCTGTAACAATAGGCACTGGGAAAACCGGGGCTAAAAAACAGACATGATTCTTGGAGTTCCCATCGTGGCGCAGTGGTTAACGAATCCGACTGGGAACCATGAGGTTGCGGGTTCGATCCCTGGCCTTGCTCAGTGGGTTAAGGATCCAGCGTTGCCGTAAGCAGTGGTGTGGGTCACAGATGCGGCTACAGCCCGATTGGACCCCTAGCCTGGAAACGTCCATATGCTGTGGGAGCGGCTCAAGTAAAGGCAAAAAGACAAAAAAAAAAAAAAAAAAAAAAAAAAAAAAAAAAAAAAAAAAAAAACAGACATGATTCTTATATAACAGGCCATCTTTTGGAGAAGGGAAATTACACACACAAATACACACACACATACACATGCATGGACAATCTTTTAAGTAGTATGAAGTTAAAAGGACAAGAGTAAAAAAATATGAAAATACTAGGGAAGACATAATTTAAATTTGTGGTCATGAAAGACCTCTCTGAAGAAATGAAAATTGGCTGGGACTTAAAAGATAAATACAGAAATAGCTATCCCCAAAAAGGGATGAGAAGGGCACCTCTGGCTGAGGTAAAAGTTCATATGAAGGTCTGTTTATGGATAAGAAAATGGAAAAATAGTGTCAGAAGAGATCAGAAAGGTAGCACGGGCTAGATCATAGATAGTCTTAGAGAACATGTTTCAGACTTGAGTGTTTAATACTAAGTGTGATAAGAAACCACTGCAGAGGGTGTAGTAGAACGAAGAAAATATTAATGGATAAGTATTTTTAATATATCATTCTGCTTGCTGTGAGGGAGAAAAATTTGGATAGGGATGGAAAGTGGAAGCAGGGAGACAGGTGTGGTGGTTACTGCAGGTGGCCACCACAGGCACCAAGAGTTCTTGGTGTCTTGAAGTAACGAGTGCATTGGAAGAGTGGAGCCATACTTTGCAGTAGAATCTGCAGGACACACATTTGTATTGGCTGCAGCAAATATTAAGCAAGGCTGCCAAATTTTTTGCCTTGAGGACTGTAGAAATACATGCATTCTTTGATAAAGATCAACGCTGGATCCTTAACCCACTGAGCAAGGCCAGGCATCGAACCCACAACCTCATGGTTCCCAGTCGGATTCTTTAACCACTGCGCCACGATGGGAACTCCAAGAATCATGTCTGTTTTTTAGCCCCGGTTTTTAGTCAAGATCAGCTTGAGATGTCTTTGAGATTTTCAAGTATGCAGTAATTAACAAATTAAGGCCTTAGTGTGTGGCAGAAAAATGTAATAGAAACTGGAAATACAAAACGCAGTCTAAGTTTAAAAAAAAAACTTACAGACTAGTGGGAGAAAAGCATGTCAACAGGCAACTATGCAGTGGACCACGTGCTGCAGGTGAGGAAGGAGCAAAGTGTTATGGAAAAATGGAGAAGGCCACACCTAACCCTGGAGAAATTTGAGAAGGTTTAGTCCTGAGGCATAATCTTTAAGCTCATCTTTTTTTTAAGGGAAGAAGGTCATATTAGGAAGAGTGTGCAGCACCGAGGCTAGGAACGGTACCACCATCCTCTTAGTTTCTCCAGATGAAAAGAAGTGCGTCATCTCCAGGCTTCTCTACCTGGCCGCCCATATCCAGCCACCTATCAAGCCTGGCTCTGTGCACTGCTAATACTCTTATCCCTCCTCTCCTCTCCATTTAGTTGCACTCTTTTCCCTTCAGCAAGTTATCATCTCACATTTGACTACTGCAGTCATTTCCCAGTTTATTTCCCCTCTCCCAAATTTATGCCACATGCCTCGAAGTCTGTTTTGCATCTCGTTACTAGACAATGTATCCAAAACACAGATTTCCTCCTTTTATTACACTACTCAGCACTTACCAGTGTTTTCATATTTCCATGGGATATGTCCAAGTTTTCTGACATGGCATACAAAATTCCCTCTCTCCCTCCTGCTTCTATGATCTTTCTAATTTCAATCACCACCACTTTATCATTCTCATTTTACATTCCAGTAGCGAGGGCTGCCAATAATTCTCATCTACACACGACGCTGCTTTATTCCTCCATGTCCATACCTGTGCTGCCTTCCCTGCCCTGGAGTGCACTTACTCTTCTTTGTCTCCCTGAATAATTCCTACCCACTTCCCTTACTCTGCCTAGATACCACCTATCCATGAGACATTCTTTGTTGTACTTAAGCTAATAAGTCCCCTATTTTGTATTTCTAAGGTTAATTCTGCTTCCCTCTTTACATCATTTTAATGGCCTATATCCTTATCTGTCTCCTCTCCTGAATCATTAGTTTCTCAAGGACCTAACCATATCTCAATCATATCTGCAGTCCTGGAATCTAACACAATGCTGAACATGGAGTAGGCACTCAGTACATATGTGTCAATTTGCAGTAAATGATGGGGAATGTTGCAAATGAAGATGAAAATAACTCTTTAGGGCCATCCTCTGAAGAGAGCTTTTCACCAAGGAGTTGAGACTTTATAGACAGTGGGGGGACAGTGAAGTTTTTCAAGCACAAGGATGAAATAATTTTCCTCTGGCTACATGCATACATGTGAGTGGGTTTATGTGAGGGTAGGGAGAAGAGAGTGGGAGGGGAGAAGAGGCAAAAAATGCCAACCCTAGAAAGGTAGCCACACTGATATTATATGAAGTCTAACCTTTAGTTAAGATCTACAGCACTTTTCCAAAGGGCCTATAGCTGTTTGCAACTCTATCTTATTGACTCTCATTCAAAGTAACTTGGCACTTGGCACTGCCAGCTAAGCCAGAAGACTACTCTGATGGCTCCAGTTCCTCCAAAGCCTGCCATAGAGATGTTTGGGGCTGGCTTCAGAGGATACTCTAAATCTTCCACCCACTTGGCTTACAGTTCCCCACTTCAGTCTATAACATGACAGCCTAGGTCACTCTGGGTCAGTGCCCTCACTGTGATAATGGCAACTAACACACACACACATAGTGTTTCCTGCGTGCCAGGAGCTATATGAAGCATCTTACAAATGTTAATTCATTTGATCCCAACAAAACTCTTTAAGATTATTAGCAAAGTTAAGAGCTCTTAGAATTGAATTAATTGTTTAGAAAAACAACTGGGAGGGGCAATCAACTGACATTAATGTCTATATTGTCTATATATATATATATATATATATATTCACCATACACTTGGGTATATATACATAGAAAGATGTCTGACATGAAAGTTACCTACTGTTAAGAAAAGATGTTTATGAATGGTGAGATTGTGGGTGGCTTTTGCACACACACACATATATGTATATAATATATGTATATAATATTAAATTATATCAATAAAGCCATTCAAATTTTAAGCTAGCCATATTTTTAATAACCATCATAAATTGGCAGGATCCAGGGACCCAGAATTAGGAAGAGCAAGAAATAAAGAGAACCTGGTTCAAAAACCAGGAAGAAAAGGAAAAAAAAAAAACTATAAATGGAAGAGAGGGCAGAACATAAACAATAATCCTAATTCAAATTACTTTCACTGGGGACCACAGGTAGTTATTCTTTGTCTAACAATCTTCAGGCATCCGTGTTAGCACTGAATAGTACAAACAGGACCCCGGCCTCAAAGTGATTATCATCCTAAATATCGACAACTATTAATAAGATGTTGAGTGCTAACGGAGAAGACCAGGATGGTGGAGGAGCCTGTATCAGTGGAAGCTACTCAGATGAGGTTGAAAGTTGTCTCGAACTGCGCACATGCAAGAATTAAAGTAAAGATGGAAGATGGCCAAATTCAAATGAAAGAGAAGAGTGTTTTGGACACAGAAGGCAGAAACTGAGGAGGAAATGGGAGTATAGGGACAGGCGAGCCAAGCAAAGGCCAACTCTTGCGGGGCTTTGTAAGGCATGGTAAATATTTTAAAATTTATTCTAAGGGAACTTAAAATCCATCATTTATTCAGTCAGTCATCTAGTCATTCATTCAACTAATACACAACTAGCACTTCCCCTGTCCCAGCCAATGTGCTAAGTGCTGAAAATATTCCTCTGACCAAAACAAAATTCTCTGCCTTTATGGTATTTACATTCTAGTGGAGAGAATAGTTTTAAACAATTATCATCGCCATGAATATCCAAAATTGAATAAGAAAGGAAATGCAATCATAATGGGCTGCTTTATAAGTATTATCCACATAGTCGCAATGAAAAGTGTGACTACTGTGTAACAACAGGAGTAGAAAGGATACTGATTGACAACAGTGCTTTCATCTGGAGAGAGGGACAGGAGGGAGTCAGGTAAGATTTACAAGAAAGGTTTCCAATATACCTGTAAATCGTGTGAGGACTTTGAAACAAATATGACAAAATATCAATAGTCGTTAAATCTGGATTTTTACGCCTGTTCTACTCGTCCCTGAATGATTAACATGTTTACAATTTAAACCACTTCATACAATTTGAGCTATTTAAATACTGAACACTAAAAGATACAATGTAAAAATAAAGGCTGAACTGAGGATTTTAAAAGACAGATGAAAGAACACCAGAGTAAGAAAGTTCTGCAAGTCACAATGTCAATCTGTTGGTGGCCTGGACTACGATGATGTAGGGGGAATAAAGGGAAATGAAGAGATCAGGAATTAGAATCAGGAGGAGGAGGTAACTGTGTCCCCGAGAGAAGAATGCCACTGAAATGTGATCTGTTTTGAAAGAGGAAGGAGGAAAAAAATAGTGGGAGGCAACAATTTGGCGGGGCACTCAAAGAATTCCCTACAGGCTTCTGCCAAGACAACTCTTTCACTACACACCATTCACCACCAGATACATGCAAAAATTGTCCTAGAAAGAATCTTGAATGTGTTTTCTCTCAAAGAATTCAGGATGGGTTACAAACAGCAGATCTTTAGCTGCCCAGTCCAAAGCGAAAGCCATGGAAACCCTTTCAGGTGGGTTTGCCAGCTCTGGTAACCTTCCAACAAATCTAAGTAAAAGGAGAAACCAAAAACAATGTGGCTGTCAAAAAGTAACTCTGTGGGAAGCTTTATGACGGAAAGTCAGAACAGTTTCCTGCTTTGCACTCATAAAGAAATGTATTTTATTTATTTTAAGTGCAAAGCGGTAAATAAATGGAAGAAGGGTAGGGCCAATCCACATTTTAATGTCAGCAGGAACATTCCCTAGGAAGTTCCTTTGGTTCCCTAAGTTACCTAATTGCTTTGGAGGTTGGAACCTTTGTATCTTCTCTTCAGGGAAAAAAAAGGGAACAGAACCAAACAAAAGGCAGTTGGTGGGAACCTGGGAGAGAGTGAAGGATGAGCTCCGAGGAGGCAGTACCTCCGACAAGCTTTACACCTCCTGGCATTTGAGTTCCTCTCTTTTTACAAATACTTACTTCATTTGTGTTCCTCAGTTTGTCCAACTTTTCTTGAGACCGTTTCTGCCTTTAAACCATTTAATAAATAAGTAAAAACATGGGGAGGCTTGCTTTTCATCACCAATATTTTTAAATCATCTTAAGCATTACCCTTTGAATCCTATAAGCAGACATTATTAGTTCACAGCAGAATTGATTAAGACCCATGAAAACTCTATAAATTGCTCAAGATCACAAGACCGATAGAAAATCAAGCCCAGGTATAAAATTCTACCATTTTATACTAAATCACTTGCCTTTCTCTACAAACACATTTTGGGGCCCCATAGTTTCAGGAAATTATAGGAAGAGACAAATTTTAGCTTTCAAGCTGGTCACATGTTAATTACCTCCAGGCTGCTCTGACATTTTTCATTTCAGATGTGTGTAAAATGTACTGCCTGTTTGCTTATTACAGTTCAGTTTGGATGAGGAAAGGGTAAAAATCTTTGCCATTTATTAAATGTGTTTCCGATTCTTTAGAGGAGTATGTGTTTTAATGGGAAATATGTTTATTTTTATTATTACAATCGTAATAAATAATTCCTGTTAATATTAAAAAAGGAACAGGTTTTCATAACGGTGACCTCTAATTTTTTGGTTTCTAGGTTAGGCAATAATCTGAGTAAGAACACATGCTAGACACGCTGGTTATCCTATCATTCATTCATTCAGCAAAGCTGTTTTTTTTTTTCATTGAGTTTTTACACTGTTTTCAACACTGTGCTAGGTTCTAGTGATAAGCTATAAATGGAAGGTGTCTGACCTTTCATTTCTATGAAACTGAATGTCCACAGTAAAAGAAGGCTGACTTAAGTAATTGCATTAAGGGTGTAACGTACGGTGCATACAATAATTGAACCATACACCAGGTACAGTGGTGGCACAAAGGACGGAAGTACTCATGAGCCAGTGGTTCCAACCAGGTACAAACATAAGCACTGGGCACACACTGGTCATGGAGCCACAGTTCTTACCCTCAAGTATCCCATAGCCTGGGGAGACACACACACAGAGAAAGAGGCAATTTCAATATATTAAGTATGCCAGGTATGTAGTAGAAACTGACTTAATGTTTATCTAATCCAAGAATAAAAGAGAGAGGAGGAATAAGAGAAGGAATGAATGAATGAATGAATGAATGACAAACAAAGGGAAGGAGTGAAAGAGGAAGAAAAGAAAGTACTAGCATGAGGGTAAGCACGGATAACACTGAGGAGAGACAATTGACCAAGTCTTGGAAGTGAAGTGGTACCTTCTGGGAGGAAATGGAATCAATGCATGTGAAAATGAGAAGTTAACCAGAAAAAAGGGAGAAGACATTTCAAGGAGAAAGAAAAAAAAAAAAACCCTAAGGAATGTGTATTCAAAAATATTTTTTCCAGTATGACAAGGCTATTTCCAGGCAAGTGGATCACTATTTCACATTCGCTTTTCTATCAAGGCCACTTTATAGAAATCATTCTTTTCTAAAGACCAAACATCATAATGGTCACTGGCTATAAGAGAAAATGACGACTTTGTTTAACAATAAAATTCCCGGTTCCTAAGCACTTTCTAGATTTTCTTTACCTTTGTTACCTAAAGGCTCACTTTCTAAGGAAGGTGAAGTTTATGGCAAATGCAGTGTAAAAAATATAGCTGAGATTTTTGGCTGTGTGCTAGACATGTCTGCAACAATTCATCTTTATTATCTTCCAATAGCATAGTGGTTTAAATCAATAGGGTTGAAGTCAGACATATCCGTGTTGAAATCCATACTCCAGCAATGACTCACTGTGTGACGTTATATAAAAATAAATTTCCTTCTCTAAACTTCAACTTATTCTTACATAAAATGGAGGTAATAGTAGTAACTAGTTCAGAGAACTGTTGGAGAAATTAAATAGCACACAAATAGTTTAGTACCTGTTAATAGTTCAATTATATTAATGATCATCACTCTAGTAGTAAGCTTAAAAAAATATAATGATGAGAAATAGAGAGATTGATTTTAAAACGTATGAGAAATTTTTGAAAAAGTTCCAACTTCGGTTGAATGTGTTCACATTTGAAAGGCAGATATTTTAAGTCAATGAGTGTCCAGCCCAGTGAAGGGCACAGAATCGGCAATGAATTTGCATTTGATGAACTAACTTACTATAAACATCTCTTTTAATATCACATAGATTATCTCAGCTTTCTGATTCTAAATGAATGAATTACACAGGTTAATGTGATTTGGAAACTCCAAAAAGATAGTTAGGAGCTATAACAATACTAAAAGCCATCTATCATCTTTTTTTCAGGCTCTGGAGTGCTAGGTCCAACTAGGGTGCCCACTATTCACTATTTTTTCAGATTATTTTGCTATTTTATTATAAATGGATGCATGACTAGTGAAATAACCTAACTAGTCTTCCTATGTTTAGCCTTGCCCCTACCTACAGCCATTTCTCAATAGCCCAGGCAGAGACACCTTTTATTTATTTATTTATTTTCTTTTTTTAGGGCCACACCTGCAGCATATGGAAGTTCCCAGGCTAGGGACTGAATCAGAGCTGCAGCTGCTGCCCTCCGCCACAGCCACAGCCATGCCAGATCTGAGCCGCATCTGCGACCTACACCACAGCTCATGGTGAAGCCAGATCCTTAACCCACTGAGCAAGGTCAGGGCTCAAACTCACAACCTCATGAATACTAGTGAGGTTCATTACTGCCGAGCCACAACAGCAACTCCCAGAGATGTCTTAAAAAGTTACACCAGGAGTTCCTGCCGTGGTGCAGTGAGTTAGGAATCTGACCACAGCAGCTCAGGTTGCTATGGAAGTGAGGGTTTGATCCCAGCCTGGCACAGTGGGTTAAAGGATCTGGTGTTGCTGTAGCTGTGGAGTAGGTCACAGCGGCAACTAGACTAGGATTCAGTCCCATATGCCACAAGTAGGGCCATAAAAATTTTTTTTAAATTTAAAATTAAAAAAAAAAGTTAAGCCAGACCATGTTATACCATGAGCAGGGCCATAAAAAATTTAAAAAACTTTAAAATTAAAAAAAAAAAAGCTAAGCCAGACCATGTTATGCCATTGTTTTAAGAACCTACAATAGTTTCTTCTCAAAGTCAAATTCATATTCTACACGGCCCTTTGTTATGTACTGGACTGCTTTCCCCTTTACTTCGCCTCCCTCTATCCCTCAACACATTGGTCCTTCTATTCTTCTGTTAGAACATCTGGAAGGCTCTTACATAGGGGCACTGCCTAGCTGTTCTCTCTGCCTGGAATGCTCCATCCCAGATACCCATGCTACTATTATCCTCGCCTCCTTCACATCCTTGCTCCAATGTCTACCTTGACCCACTTGTTTAGTACTTCACGCTGTCCCCCTTTACCTTCTTCGATCTCTCATTTCTCCCACTTCAGACATAAACTTTTACTCTCTTATACTGTCAATGTATTCATTTATTTTTGCTGATCATCTACTGTCAGTCTCCCCCGTGGGAATATCTGCTAAAGGGTGGAGGGGTTTTGCATGTTTTGTTCCCTTGGGAATATAAACTCGATAAATATGTGGTAAGAAATAAATCACAGAAGAGAAGAAAGGAAACAAATCCCCATGTAGTGAATCCCTGTAACTCACTACACTAGAGACTTCAGGTTCTGTCAGCGAATCCTTCTGACATCCCATAAAGGCTGGAATCATTATCTCCACTTTACAGAAAACTGACATTGAAAATAAAATATCCATCCTTATCGTTACATAATAAGTAACAGAAGTAAGACTCAAGCCTTAGTGTAAAAGTCCTTCTCTAAAACTCATGCTTTCTCCTTGACATGAGGCTACAGGCAGTCTGGAAAGGGCCATGAGTCGCTGGATTCCTTCTAAAAGGATTTCTAAAATGCAGTGAAAAAGGTTGTACAGTGGTCATTTTCAAACAAATGAGCTTGATGAAGTGGTTTCAGTTAATGCTGAAAAGAACAATGATTTTTTTTTTTTAATGACGTGCCAGGGCTCCTATACTGGTAATTGTAAAATGCCTTTTTACTCGTCCAACTTCTCATTTCTCATTAAGTGGCAAACTTGCTTATTCCACCAGATGAGTTGAAGAGATGGTATGTTTATAAATGTAAACACCACTTGCTACAGGGGAAAAAAAATTGCTAAAAAGCCCTCTCTCAATGGAACTTTGCAAAACAGGTCCTCGAGGAGAACATAAATGAGCTTTCATCTTGCCAGAAACCAAGCAGTGAAAAATGTGCATTCTGTTCCTCTTCACAATGATAAATCTGGGGTCTGGCTAAATACGACGTCATCATGGTCAAAAACCACGCTGGTATAACCAGACTGAAGAAAATAATGTGGTCTCATTGATTTCAGCTTTTGATAAATATAGCTTACCCAAACTATATTATCACATTGACCCCTAAGAACGTAAAATACTGTAACATGGTGCCTACCACCGCATCATTGAACCCATTTGGAAAAAGCTTCATAATGCAGTGTTATATTATGTGAGTGATATGAAGCAGATAAATGTCTCCTACGTCTCCACCTCTTAAAAAATCACATTAAGTCGAGTGAAAAATTCAGAGAACATATGCACTGCCTTGTACTTACAAGCAACTTAAGACAATATAATCCCATTTACTTGGCAGGGTGTGTATACAAACAGGCTAGAAAGATAAAATAGGTCTGGCTTTTCCCCAGAAAAACATAGGACGATCTAATGAAACACACAGGCAATTTAGCAGATGTTGAGTCACTGCTGTTTTATGCATATACATCTCTTTTCCCTCTTTTCCTCACTTCATAATTATGAGGCCACTGTTCGAGCCACATGTTATTTTATATGGCTCCTCGCTCTAAACCTTGAGATGTAGGCAAGAAGGTATTATTCCTTCCTAAAGCTTTTACTGATTTCCCGCCGGAACGCTCAGTCGTAATTCCCCAAAATGTAGTAATTCTCTTACAGCGCTCTCTTCCAGTGCCTCAGAGCATTCCTCTGCACATCTGACTGCTGCATTTCAGCCGTTTCCTTTACATCTCTTCTCTTTTGTTCCCCCCAAGTCGCTTCTCCTTCTCCTGTGGTTCCTCTCATTGCAAATCCTCCTCAGTTCCAATCCTACCTCGGTTTCCTTAACTGAAAAGGCATGAAATAAAGGTGCCCACCTCATAGGAGGCTGAGGGTCTTAAAGAAGCAGTGCATGTGCAGCGCTCAGCCCGGCGTCCAGCAGAGCAGCCATAGCACTGAGCGTCAAACCCAAACACTGTTCCAAAGGAATAACCAAGTGCCTTTGAAAAGCCATGGCGAGGGCCCGGGGCCTTGGACAGAGTACGTGCTCAATAATGTGCACTCAACTAAGAAGGGAGCGTAATAACACTCGAGTTGTGCCAAAGGAACAATTTTCAGGCACTGACAGGTAGGACAAGGCGTTCGTCTTTCCCCTTGTGCACCTTCCTCCTATGCGAGGGGTCTGTTGCCACATTTTCTTTTCAGAATAAACAGGTGTAGATTTCATTACTTAAATATACACCAGTGGCTTGATTAAGGAATACTTATTACAATCAGGGAAAATTCAGGAACTAGTAGTCTAGGGAAGAGAAACAGGAGGTAAAATCCATGGCAGAGGACACACTGAATTTTTCAACCAAACCTTAGGAAAGGCAACGTAAGCCCAAGCCCTAGAACCATGTGGTGTGTCTCAAAGAGAGAAAAAAAAAAAAAAATCAAGACTGTGTAAGAGGGTCTATGGGGACACAGGAGCACTGTGGGGCCTAGAGAGAGGCTGCCAAGAACTCTGATTCACAAAATCCAAAAGCTTGTGAACATCTGAATGTTCATTTGAATATTAACAGAAATAAAGAGAAATTAATTATAAAACACTCATTACACCTCAAATTATGTCTACAATTCCATTGATCATCTATTGGTTTTCTTTAAAGTGGTGACTTGAATGTTTCATTCTAGTAAAAATACAAAAAATTTTAAAGCATTTTATTTTCTCAGTCTTAAGAAATGGCTTCACTGCTGCTTTTCAAGTAATCAGTTTTTAATTTCTCGTATGTGAATTTTTCTACAAAGGTTTCTCCAGAGTAAAACCCTCATTATACAGAAGGGAGTTCTGTGCTATTTCTATTTTCTGTACAAAAAAATGGAGACACAAATCGAGGAAGAGTCTCACATTCAGAGGAAATCTTTGTGGGCCTGCTGAAAATGAAGGGCACATCTCCTGATTCCTCAATTACTTCTCCAATGGCACAGTCATTCATTCATGCAACCTGTTTAAGGGCCTATTGTGTGCCTGCTACCATGCTTGGCACAGCAGAGCAAAAGGCAAACAGTCTCCAGCTCTCAATTTGCTCTCTGTCTACTGCCTGAAACAGACAAGTGTCGGGGGTCGGGTGGCACACAGGGATAAGAAAACCATCTTCAGAGAGGAGCTGGAAAAGGCAAGAGTAAGGAGTAAGCTTAGTGAAGAGGGACAAAGGAAAGGTAAAAATGGAGCAAAGTATTCCAGTCAGCACACTTTAGTATTTAAATTCATATGCTATGTTTTCCTCTCTTATGCATCTGCAGTATGACTGGAAGTCATATTTTTCAAAGCTCTTTCTTACGCACGGGCATCTGTGATAATCCTTCCCCTTAGCTCTCTGCAGGGCTATTGAATCACTCTTTACGCCTTAATTATGAAATAAATCTTTGCATCCAATTTCAAATTCCCCTACAAAATGTAAAACATAAAAATGAAAATGGTAGCCCTGAATTGTCAGCTCCCTGAGGAACAGTATTCAAGAAATCTAAAACAAAAAATACGTAATAAACCTTGAAGGGCATGAAACAGGCTGGGCCCAAAGACAAATAGTCCTCTATGAGGCCATGTTAGGAAAGTCCGATCATCGACCCCTGTTCTCATATGCTGTGGTATTTGGTGACCACTCAGAAAAAAAATTTTTGTGTACTAGAAAACTCCAGGGACAGAAAAGTAACAACTTACCAATTACTGTCTAGGTAGCAACCCTCAGGACATATAAGACAGGATGAGAACCTTGCTGAAGAATTCGAACTAATGAGATTTCTCAAAAGGGAGCGTGGACTGATGGCAGGAGAACAAGTATGGAATACTTACGTCACCATTAGCCCTTCCTTGTCCTCTGCAGACTTTGCTATTTACTCATGACCCTCCTTTCTACCAAGTCGCCTCAGGGCCCCTTTGAAAGGAGTACTTGATCCGTTTGTTTCCCCTGATGTAGCATCAATCAATCAGTTAATCAATCAATCAAAAATTCCACAGGGCTTTAATCTCAGTGCCAACAAGGGTGCACATTAAACCTCATACTGTCCCTCTGCAAAACAGAGTTAATGATACCTACACCTCACTTGTTAATTATGAAGATTACCTAAAACATCTAGGATAGCGCCTGACCTTTAGTAGGCACTCAACAAATGTTAGTTTCTGCCTTGTTTTTTTTTAATGCTGGCATAAACAGGAATAAAATGGCTTCCCATTGAGGAAGTTTCCAGAAAACCTACCTAACATTCTGAATAGAGACTAAGTTTTAATTTGCAGGAGCAACCATGGTATGTTTTGTTTCATGCTAAGGTAATGTTAAAAATCAATCAACTCTAGAATATTGCTTCCCTGCAGAGGACTTGGGGGCTTTTCATTCTGGCCTTAAGTTTAAAAAAAAAAAAAAAAAAAAAAAAAAAAAGTTGCAATTAATACTCTTCTTGGGGAGTTCCCGTCGTGGCGCAGTGGTTGACGAATCCGACTAGGAACCATGAGGTTGCGGGTTCGGTCCCTGCCCTTGCTCAGTGGGTTAACGATCCGGCGTTGCCGTGAGCTGTGGTGTAGGTGGCAGACTTGGCTCGGATCCCGCGTTGCTGTGGCTCTGGCGTAGGCCGGTGGCTACAGCTCTGATTCAACCCCTAGCCTGGGAACCTCCATATGCCGCTGGAGCGGCCCAAGAAATAGCAAAAAGACCAAAAAAAAAAAAAAAAAAAAAGTCTTCTTGGAAACAGTGTATCTGAACTTTATAGTCAATGATCCTTGTTAAAGAATGATTTCTGTTTACTGCCTCCCTCTTTCTTCCACTCAAATTCCCAAATCCAATGAATTACTCAGAATTAGATTTACCAGTCAATCACAAACATTAATCATCACCAAGTTAGTACCTGAAACATTTCTAATGTGAAACATGTCACACCTCTAGGCAGAAGGAAGCCTCAGAGGTGCTTACTTAGTGTCGTCCTCTCTGGTTTAAAAACCTGACTCCAAAATTCAGGTGAATTTAGATTTCTATTTCTAATAATTAGTACATCACAGTTCTGTAACTTGGGCACCAAAAGGTTTGCTGAGAATGACTTGAATGAGAGTTATATACTTTGATTATATGGTAGATACATCAATTTGTAACTTGCTATGCTAACCGTATGAGATAGGCACTGTGCTCAGTACTGGGGATCCATTTGTGAGCAAAAGAGGCAAAGTCTGTGACCTCAGGGTGCTTACAGTCAAGTAGGGAAGAGACCTGAACAGTATGACCTCTCCCTCAACTTCTTTCTCTTACACATACACATATACACACACAAAACAGATAATTATAGTAAAAGCCACAAGGAAAAATGAGGTACCTAAATATCGCACACACACCCCTTCCAATTCTTCTGAAATATGGAAGCAATTTAAAAAACAACGTAGTTTAGGCTAACTGAAGAGAAAATATTTAAATGATCAGGGTTATGACCAATGCAGAAAGAATTCTCAGTCTGCATCACTCTCCTATCTCAAACCAACAGCCTAGAGATCCAAATCCAGACATGCAAAGAAATTGATGGACCAGATTGAAAGCAGGCATGTGATGTTAGTCCCCAGTCAACACCCATGCTTTGCGCAGATCTGCTGCTCAGGGAGGAGAAAACAGTCCTACAACAGCCACACGTGAGTTCTGTATCCCTGAAATGACCTGACGGCAGCAGGGAACATCTGATTCTCCAAGATTGTCAGCAGCAGCTTCCTTTCCTCCAAAAATATACAGGAATTATGGAGCTCGTTAAAGAGTTCCTGCCTAGTTGACTTCCAGAACATTGGGCAACTATCCCAGGATCTTCAACCGCTCATTCCTTCTGCCTGAACAGACTCTTGGAAGAGGGCTGGAAAATGCGACACTATAGGAACTACAGAAATTTTAATCCTATAAGACCCAAAGAATAAGCAAGAATACCAGTGGTTGCTACTCTTATTTCCAGGTGTCCAAGACATCAGTGAACCACCCATCTCCCATTAGATGTATGGGAAGCAGGGTGGTGGAATCACAGGATAATGTGGATGAGACAGTTTTGGTAGTTCACTTTCCCTCAAAAAAAAAAAAAAAAAAAAAAAAACCGCTGTATTTTCTGCTGGAGAGATGCTGTGTGTATGTATATATAATGGAGTATTACCCAGACATAAAAAAGAATAAAATAACACCATTTGAAGCAACATGGAAGGACCTAGAACCTTCATACTGTTCTCTTACTTTATCATACTAAGTAAAGTAAGTCAGAAAGAGAAAGACAAATACCATATGATATCACCCATGTTTGGAATCTAAAAAATGATACAAATGAACTTATTTATGAAACAGACACAAACTCAGGGACACAGAAAACAAACTTACAAAAGGGGAAAGAGGGTGGGAGAGAGATAAATTAGGAGTTTAGGATTAGTAGATAGAAACTACTACATATGAAATAGATAAACAACAAGGTCCTACTGTACAGCACAAGGAACCATATCAATATCTTGTAATAAACAATAATGGAAAAGAAAAAAATTGTTGTATTTCCAATACATATCACCTCAAGCTATGAAAGGATGAATTATATTGGAGAATCACAGAATACAGATCAAGCATGAAAGGGGAGGAAAATGAGAAGTGGAAAGCCACCTAAATAGATGTCATCAAAAACAGGTCTTGATTTTATAATTTGTGGCTCAAGTGCATTTCTAGAAAGGAATGTAAATATTATGGATCCTCCTAGAAAATTTAATATGCTTGTTAGGAGGGAACTTGACTGATGGGATCAAGATTCTTTAATCTAAAACATAACATATGCTAGATTAAATTTATAATAAAACTGTAAAACACACATTCTTTAGAGTCTTAGTTAACCTCTACATACGCTTGCAGTATGTCATAACTTAGCAGTGCACTAAGCGTACGTCCAATAATTTACTACTGGACTAAGAAGGAAACAGGGATAAAAAAAAGAAAACCGTTCATAAAGAAAATGCCAGAGTTCCCGTCGTGGCTCAGTGGTTAACAAATCCGAATAGGAACCATGAGGTTTCGGGTTCAATTCCTGGCCTCGCTCAGTGGGTTAAGGATCTGGCGTTGCCGTGAGCAGTGGTGTAGGTCGCAGACTCGACTCAGATCTAGCATTGCTGTGGCTCTGGAGCAGGCTGGCAGCTGTAGCTCTGATTAGACCCCTAGCCTGGGAACCTCCATATGCTGTGGGTGTGGCCCTAGAAAATAAATTAAAAAGGGGGGGGACATAGAGAAAATGACAGTGATTCACAGAATAAAATAAAGGACATATTTGGGAAGAACAAGAGGGCATTCAGGTGCCTGTAAAATAATGCGTGTGATAGGGGGAGTAAACAATGAGAATCTGAACTGATTTCCTAATAAGGTGAGCTGTATCTCAAGATTCTGAGATTTGGTAGAACTTCCATGATAGGAATACAGCAACGGAAGGACACCACCTCTGTTCAAAGGAAACAGATCTAATAGCAGTAAAGGGGGGTGGCAGGGGACTATAAGAGATGGATAAGCCACCAGGAGAGCTATCCGGCAACCTGGAGCTCAAAGCTTTGTGCAAGCTCTTTGGGTAAGGATTTTTTTGAAAAAGAGAAACTGAAGTGATATTGTCAGAAGAGGGGATGGTGGGTCATCCAATTAACCACTTTCCTTTGGCTTCTAACACCCTTCCTTCCAGCTGATCCATCGTATGTCTTCCCTGACACAGCCTCTACCTCTGCCATTTCTTAGTTATCAGTGTCACACCAGACTTTGAGGCTCTGCTCCTATTCACAGCCATACATTTCCTCATTGATTACATGTAGTCCCATGTCTCCTTCTTCCACCTATATACAGATGATTCTTAAAGCTCTAATTTCCACCCTGATGTCTCTTCTAAGCTTCTGCTTCCATCTGCCCAGTACATCATAAACACTGCAAACACAACATGTCCAAATTGGAACTAGATATCGTTCCTATAAAATGTGACCATTTTCTTCCAACAGCCCTCATCTTAGTTAATAGCATTGCCATAAGCTTGGCTAGAAGCCTCTCTCTTGACTCTGCTGTCTAGCTCATAATTTCTTTCAGTCCTAGCTCGGAAATGTCTTTACTGGCTGAATGTTTTCTTGGTACAGTGGCATTTAGTTTTCGCCATATCCACTTGGCTGTCCTCTTGCGATATCCTCTAACTTCTGATTCATCTCCAGTCTCTACCTGCCAGGCAGAACTCCTGTCTTTCCAGGGTATCTTCCCCCACCACCAGTCCTGATCATGAGACAGCATAATTCATGGAAAGCCTTAGGCAGGGTTAGGGTGATTACATCTGGGAGTTGTGGGATAAGACATTCACACACTGGATGAGAAGTGAGCCTGATAATCTCTAAGGTTGGGCTGCCAGCTGAGAACCAGTTGTATAGTCATTGAACTTACTTATTCAAAATAAAATTCTCTTGTCTCACCCCAAATGGACGGATTCAAAAATCTCCTGAGTGTAGATTCTTGAATTGTATTTTTGTAGACTCTCCAAGTGATTGCGATGCACATCCATTTTTGGAAACTCTAAGGTCTTAACCAATTATAAGATGCAATGATTATAACACTCTCATCAGAATCCAATTTGCTATTCCAAGAGAATGGTTACAAAAGTATTTTGTGCAATGGCAGCATCATTAAACTAAACATAAAATCTTCTGTGTGGTTCACATTAAATGAAAAAACATTCATTTGAATATCTCAATTCTAGCAAATTTGTGAAAACACATTAGAAGCATGCCTTAGACACATTTCTTCCAACACATAAATCTATTGGGATTTGCTTTCATTTCACACATGATGTTAACAGGTTACACAGGAAGCGTTCAAGAATATATCTGACATAAAAATAGTGGTGAATGTTATATAGAAAACATTTAGTAATTAGAGTACTAATTACATTTAGATAAGAGCAGTTAGGATTTAGCAGAAGAGTGGTGGAGGGGAAGGGAGTAAAGTGAAAACTCTTAAATATTTATACATTTTTTTCAAGGGATTCCCCTTAGCTAATCAAAGAATTCCTGCTTCATGTACCACAGAACATCTTTCCTATATCAGTAAGTTACTGTGGATATTTAGTAGCTCATGGTCTAGCAGGGGAAACAGACCCCTGCAGAATTAACTACAGTAGATAATAAATTTCACTGTCATATCAGTGTTATAAATAAACTGTTGTGGAAGAAGAAAGGTAGGAATAATTGCCCCCTATATTCCTGCTGTAAAGTAGTCTCCACTATTTGCAAATACGTCAATTTAAAAATATGAACCTAAGCCCTCTGGTATACTAAAATCTCAGAAGGTGAATTCCTATATGTATGCAACATGTGTGAACACAGGGGCCTAAACATAGGGATCTAGGTATATTCATTAGCAATGAGATATGTTTATTTATAATCATTTACGGTGTATACATAATGTAATGTCCTATTTTGTCTAGGCTACCTACAGATACTTTTTTTTTTTTGAGTTAAAAGCACAGGTTTTCAAAATAAGCATCCATTTTTCCATAGAAACAATTCTGTAAAGCGTGCTGAGGACCTTAGACTCACTCATAAATCTATCGAACCCATAATGACTCTAACTATAACACTCAGAGTACTCTTTGAAAGCTGAGATCTTGAAGAAAGACTGGCAAGACAGAAACAGGGAAATAAGGAAAAACGTTTCCATTCCTCTTCACCACAGAGCTGCCCTCAGGCATATGCTGAAAGAACCACAGGGCCTGTGGTCATTGTCTGGGAGGATGAAAGTTTCTCTCTCTGTCTGCGTTCTCCTGGCTGGCCGGAGCATTCAACTGCCATGAGTCCTTAGGAGGAGACATCAAAGCAAAGTTTACTAACCTGTAGACAGGGGAGAGACTCTGCAAAAAGGAGTGACGCATCAGAATGGCCAAAGGCCTCACCTTAAAGACCACCTGCAGCTTTAGACCCAAGAGGATGTTAAGGGCGGGGACAGGCAGCTGGTGGGGGACAGCACCCTCCAGGGGAAAGGTTGTGATGCAGATTTAAGTTGCTGCCTTCGCTACTGCTAAGAGTTTCTAGAGCTTTCCGTCATCCTCCTCTTTGGAACAAGAGGGAGATGGCCTTACAAAAGGAGACTTCCCACGTGAAGGCAAATGTTTCTTACAAAAGGGTATCTCTCTCCATTTGGTTTTTAGAGGTTTTCCCCTGCTACTGTTTCTTAGAAAATAACCAGCCTAAAATAATTAATATGTCAAAGAGATATATTTGGGGTGGCAAATTCTGCTCTCCTACACCATCACTATATGTGTTCTTGTTGCTTCCCTTATCTCCTAGAAAGCACTGATATTCAAAGCCACTACACCGACCCTTGATCATGAGATATAGGAAGTTACAACTTGTATTGATAAGGATTTGGTTTGGCTGCATAGATCAGAGAAATAAAAGCAGTTTAAGCAAGGTACATATTATGATCTACATAATCCAAAGCTAGTCAGTGGTTCCATGGTTAACAAGGACTCAGGATCCCTGTATTTTTCTCTTCCCAAACCTGGACTATGTTTTCTGACCTTATTGTTACCGTACAGTCCAAAATAACTGCTGGAGATCTAGCCATCATGTTTATAGTCCAATCAACAGAAGGAGAAAGCAAGGAAGAGCAAAAAAAAGCTTTCCAAGGTGCATCATTTTCCTTTAAGGAGGTCTCTGCTTACATCTTCCTGGCTAAAACCAGGTCACATGGCACATCTGACAGCAAATGTTGGCTGGCAAATGCAACATTTTAGCTGCAACCTTTACCTCCCCAAATGAAAACAAAGATCTGTTGCTGGAGATAAAGGGTGAAGAATGGCTATTTTCAGGCAGTTAGTAATCTCTGCCACATTGGTCAAATGTCCGGCGCTCCAGATGACTCAATTCCTCTCCCATTCTCTCAATGAATTTGTCTCAGTTCTACTTTAAAATATCTAATGGACAGGAACAATCCTTCTAGAGAAGTGGTTCTCAATTTTGGCTTTACAAGCACTTAGAGTGCCTTGTAAAAATCCCAATGCCCAGGCCAATAAAATCAGGAACTCTGGCAGTGGAACCCAGGCCACAGTATTTTAACAAAACATGTAAGTAGGGGTTCCCTAGTGGCCAGGCGGTTAAGGATTCAGTGTTATCACTGCTGTGGTTGGAGTTTAGTCCCTGGCCTGGGAATTTCCCCATGCTGTGGGCGTGACCAAAAGAAAAAGAAAAGAAAAAAAAATCTAAGCTGTTCCAGTGTGGATCCAAGTTTGAGAACCTTACCATTCTAAAGAAATTTTAAAAGGCAGCACACGGCCCAAAGGATGACAAATTGCCACGCTTTTTTTGCAGTGGATGCAAGGATAGCATAGATGATCCAACACTGGTCATCCTTGATACCTTTACCTTTCACGTACCCCCACATCCATTTAAACAGCCTATATTACTTCAAATAAGTCTCAAATCTGTCTACACCTTTATCTCATCCAAAATCCATAGAGCAACCAAAGGAGTGTTTCAAACACACACACACACACACACACACACACGTAGATCTGACCATGTCATTCCTCTACAAAGATCCCTCCAATGACTTCTCATTGATCTAAGACTCTGCAGGATCTCTTCCTGCTACTTCCCAGCCTTATCTTGGGCCACTCATCTCACTACTGGATGTGACCTCCTTTCATGCCTCCAATGTTCCCTAGCTCTTTCCTTCCAATTATTTGTTGGCCAAACCAACCAACTCTCCAAACTCAGCCAAATCAACACTTGCATTTGTTATTCCTGTTGAAGGAGGCTTTACTGCTCCTACAGACTGAGTCAGGGTCCATGTTCTACCTTTTTCATGGCCCTGATCACACCTGTCAGTAATGCTCTGAAAGCCCTCCCTTCCCAACCCCAGTCCTGATTTTTTTTTTTCTTTTTTTTTTCCAGCGAGGGCAGGGAGCATGTTCTTCATCATTTTGTTTTCAGAACCTAGAATAGCTCCTCTCATAGAGTCAGTATTTGATAATCTAAAGACTAACATATGAAAAAACAAGTAGTATGGGATGCTGAGATTAGAACAGCGGACTGGAGACAAAATGATAGGGGTATAAGCACCTGCTTATAACTTAGGCGCAAGTGACCCAAGGCAACATTTCTTGCTTCTTTTTCAATATGTGTCTTTGTCTCTGCAGGTTGTGATTTGATCCCCGTGCAGTACCTTCGATGGGGTGACCCGGAGCCCATTGCAGCTGTGGTGTTTGCCTGCCTCGGCCTGCTGGCCACTCTGTTTGTCACCGCAGTCTTCATCATTTACCGTGACACACCAGTAGTCAAGTCCTCCAGCAGGGAACTCTGCTACATCATCCTTGCTGGCATCTGCCTGGGCTACTTATGTACCTTCTGCCTCATTGCAAAACCTAAACAGATTTACTGCTACCTTCAGAGAATAGGCATTGGTCTCTCCCCAGCCATGAGCTACTCAGCCCTGGTGACCAAGACCAATCGCATTGCGAGGATCCTGGCGGGCAGCAAGAAGAAGATCTGTACCAAAAAGCCCAGGTTCATGAGTGCCTGTGCCCAGCTAGTGATTGCTTTCATTCTCATATGCATCCAGCTGGGCATCATCGTCGCCCTCTTCATAATGGAGCCTCCTGATATAATGCACGACTACCCAAGCATTCGAGAAGTCTACCTGATCTGCAACACCACCAACCTAGGAGTGGTCACTCCCCTTGGATACAATGGATTGCTGATTTTGAGCTGTACCTTCTACGCTTTCAAGACCAGAAACGTTCCCGCTAACTTCAACGAGGCCAAGTACATCGCCTTCACAATGTACACCACCTGCATTATCTGGCTGGCCTTTGTGCCCATCTACTTCGGCAGCAACTACAAAATCATCACCATGTGCTTCTCAGTCAGCCTCAGCGCCACGGTGGCGCTCGGCTGCATGTTTGTGCCCAAGGTGTACATCATCCTGGCCAAGCCGGAGAGGAACGTGCGCAGCGCCTTCACCACGTCGACCGTGGTGCGCATGCACGTGGGGGACGGCAAGTCCTCCTCCGCAGCCAGCAGGTCCAGCAGCCTCGTCAACCTGTGGAAGAGGAGGGGCTCCTCTGGGGAAACCCTAAGGTAAAAGTCGTGGGGGTGCGGTGGGGCCCCGGCCCCTGCGGCTGCAGCGGTGGCATTTGCCTCCCGGGTCTTTTTAGCAGGAAACCCCTGAGGGAATGAAACTCTGGGAGGCAGGGTGCTGGGAAAGGGCTCGGAACAGTCTCGCGGCATCGTTTTTGTGGTGTTAACGGCACAAGGGCCTAAGTACTTCGTCTATGGCTAGGGACACAAAAGGTGAGATAAGGAAAAATAGAAAAGACCGACAGCAAAAGGGAAGTGAGGTCAGACGGGCAGGCAGAGAGTGCAGCTAAGTCACTCAGGCGAGGCAAGGACCCTCGGGTCCTGGGGGGACAGAGACCCTGGGGATTGAATTCTAGTTCACCGCAACAGAGCAGATTAGTGTAAACAAAGAAGACTGTGCTGAGAGCAGAATGCCAAGAGCCTTAGACATCTGACCGCACTGGCATTTGCCTGAACCCTTCTCAATCTCAAGCCCAGCCCACAGCGGCACAAGAATGTGCAATATAAATTTCAGGGGTTTTTTTGGGGTTTTTTTTTTTTGGTCTTTTTGCCATTTTCTTGGGCCACTCCCGCAGCATACGGAGGTTCTCAGGCTAGGGATCGAATCGGAGCTGTAGCCACCGGCCTACGCCAGAGCCACAGCAACGTGGGATCCGAGACACGTCTGCAACCTACACCACAGCTCACGGCAATGCTGGATTCTTAACCCAACTGAGCGAGGCCAGGGATCGAACCCACAACCTCATAGTTCCTAGTCGGATTCATTAACCACTGAGCCATGACGGGAACTCCTTAAATTTCAGTTCTTAATGGGCAATGACATCTCTCTGGGAGATGTCTAAGGAGCTGAAAGGGGCAAAATAACAAAGTGGATTTTGCACATCATCTTCCTCAACAACCTCCCGTTTCCCACTTTCCTGTGGCCCACAGCCCCTTCCCATCCGCAAGGGTCAGTCTCCCAGGTTGCAGTTATTGGCCAACTGCCATCGGAGAAAAATCTGAAGCCAATGGCCAACGATTCCCCCCCCCCACACACACACACACACGTGGGGGACTTTCTTATGTGATAAATGCCCCAGAGGCACTTCAGAAGGCAACAAGACCATCTCATCAGTGGCTTGAGGATGAATCTGGAGGTATTGAAAAGGCTACATAGATGGCTACGGGGAATAATGTTTAAGAGGCACATATTAAAAGAACTAGTCAGAACAAGATCCGCTCACTCTACAGAGGTTTGAGAATTTCCCTAAAATCTAGATAAATACGTGGAGGATAAACAGCTAAACAGTGATGCCTGAACCCTTCTCTTATACTATCATTTAGCCTCCTTGAAAAGCCCTCCTTCCCTATCAGCCCTAATTCTTCGAAGCTTGAATTAGGGGTGGTGGTAAAGATACTGTGTCTGCGGAGGACTAAAAAGGACTCAAAAGACACTTGAAAGTTACCTACTTGGCCCAATTCATTTGCGCTAGTAACTTGTATCCTTGCCTCTTTCCATTCTTCTCTGATTCTTGCCTACCTCTCATCTCTTTCCATGTACACTATTCAAGGTGGTCAACTAAACTGTAAACCTCGGGAAAAATAACCTCCTCTTCTTCTTCAGTAAATCTTGGCAACGTCATGGTCTATACACACAAGACCTTCCACATATCTAACTGCCGGCACATTTTCCATCTGCCTTCCTGACGTCTCTCTAAAACATTGTTTTTCTGAAACTTCTATAAGATCAGCTTAGAAAAATTTATTTTTCCAAACTTTTATTTTATCTGTCTTTCTTTAAACTCTTTCTTCAAATAAAATCTTCCAGGGCATCCTGATAAAATAAACAGGTTGCTGGAGGGATGGAATTGTGAATCTGTCCCTAAGCACCCCCAAAACTCACCAGGGCAGGCTCCTTAGAGAGACAGACAGCATGGAGTGAGGAAGAGCCCCGGCCTTGGGGCCAGGCTGTTCTGAGTCTGGACACAGGCACTGCCATTCCTCTCTGAGCTTTAGCTTCTTCCTCAGCCAAACTGAGATCATATCACCTATGTCGGAGGATTGGAAAGAGGGAATGAAATAGTGTGTGTAAAGAATAAGCGCACAGCAGATACTGTACTGGAGGTGGCAGAGTGCGGGGCTGGGCGGCACTGGGACTGAACAGTGGCAGCACCCCTTGTTAGCTGTGTGGCCAGAGGCAAATCACTTAACCTCTCTATGCCTTCGTTTCCTCCTCTGTGGCCAGAGGCAAATCACTTAACCTCTCTATGCCTTCGTTTCCTCCTCTGATGAATGGAGATAATGAAACCATACTACACGCGGTGGTCGTGAGACTGAGGAAATACATGCCAGTGTATGCCACACAAGTACTTCTTAAGTGTTTGCTATTGTTATTAACTAAGTTAACACCTATCAGTCTTTTTCCACACTTGAAAGTCTCTGTGTCAGGTGTGCAACAAGAAGGATCTCAGTAACAAAGAAAGCTTCGTAAAAGACAGAACAGACCTATAGACACATTGATCAGCTAGCCCAGGCTTTCCAGAGCATCTTCATTCTTATGCTGTCTAGCTCCTTGTTGGGGTGTACGGTGCACCCTTTGTCCCCATTTAGCAGAGTAAGCTTGGGAGGGGAGGCCTTGTCCAGCTTGTTCATCACTGTCCTTTCAGGGCCCAGAAGTACTGAGAAGGGTTCCTTCCGGACACATAGAAAACACTCAATAATCATTCGCTGGTATGTCTGTTGAACAAATGGATTGGAGGAGGAGTAAGGTGATGGCTATTTTTTGTCTGTCTTCAAGAGGGCACGCCACTGCCCCTAGTGGTTCTACTAACTTTCATAAGATTAAGCCCACAGAGATCTGCATTACAAATTTGCCTGGCACTCCTCCGGTCATCAGTTGCTGCTCAAAAATCGGATCATTAATCCCATCCACTGATCTCACACTTTGTTATAATTCTAACACTTCTCTGGGTAACATAAGACTACTATTTTCAACTATTTCATTATCACTTTAGTAAATAAAAGGGCAGCATAAGCAACAAAATTCACCGATAATGCTAACAGGAAACAGGAATTCTAAGGATTGGGGGCAATATTTTAACTTGTTTTCCCTACAGGGTCGTGTAGTTCTTATTGATTGGATTTGGCAGTCAGTACCTTTGGGTATTAGAATATCAAAGAGGGTACAGAGAGAACTTTGGCAATTGTTGGCTTTTCTATATGTGGTCTTGGCAAATGCTGGTCGATTGACGTGAGTCAGCTAAGACGGGCTTATTGTCGGATTATATACAGACCTCCTTTGGCCATTAACCAGGATATTCGGGCTGGAACCTCCTTTTGATATAGAGAAAAAGAAAGGCCAGAGAAAGCTACAGTGCCCTTGCATCACACACAACCCACAGTTACTCCCTGCTTTGAAGCCATAATTCTAAGAAATAAATCAGATCCAAACTAAAATTCCTTTCCTCTATACCTCCCACGAGCTCTCACACTAAGTATTCCTTCTCTGTGATCCAAAATCAAGACGGTGAGAATAAGAACATAGTATTTATCACGTCATGAGACATAACTCTTTCCTATGGGTTTCTCTCTCCTTTCAGTTCCTAGTTTTCCAAAGGCCAGTGTATATGCCATTGCCTGTCACGCTCAGGCTTAATGAATGGGGAACAAGTGAACTTGGGTGGTTCTGATAGTTTCACGTTTTAGTCTAAATTACCTTCACTGGTTGTGTTTCTCAGGCTTGAATTCTATTGTGTGCGTGAGTCCATCTGTTGGTAACTTAACCAGGTACCTCAATCTCTGGATGGAGGCCTTCGGAGAGAAGCAGCTGCTGTGCTGGGCCTCGCCTGGCTCCGCTCCCTTCCATCTGGTGGGTGGAGCAGCAGACTGCTGGGAATCTCGCTCGGGTCTGGGCCCTGTTTCTGAAAAGGCCTATGCATGTCCCTTCCACGTCTCATGGCAGACAGCGAGGGCTCCGTTTTAAAGAGGATGCTAACTGCCTGCTTTAGAGTGAAAAACATAATAACAACTTCTGAGGTTAGGGTGACTGTGTTTCCAAAAGTTAGTACACACCCTGTGAATTTGAACAAGGCGCGTCAGTGGGTTTCCTCACCTGTGAAATGGTACGTGACAATTCATGTTATGAGGAGTAAATGGACTGATATGCGTCAAATGCTTTCTACTGGCGCACAGAACGCACTCCATAAATGATAGAGAAATCTTTCAGAAATGTATTCTGCTGCAAGTAACCCTGATTTTCAGAGACTTACATGATTTGCTGGCCTTTGGTTTTCCTTATGTTACAAGAAATATGGAGATAAACTCCTCCAGGGCTCAGGGATGCCAGAACCAAAGTCTCTGCCACTCTCCAGGCTTTTTACTGATGGACGCCCAGGAGTTCCACGCATCACACCCCTTTAGGAGGGAAAACAAGAGTCTTCTCGGAGTCCCCTAAGAATTGCCTTCATGTCTTATTGCCAAACTGTCTCATACAGCGACCACTCGCTGTAAGAGAGTGTAAGAGAGTATGCATTTAGCTTTTATACTTTCTGTACTGGAACCTGAGAGGGAGAAGGGGGTGTCGAGTGCTGGTTGGGTACATAAACGAAGAGTGTCTACCACGAAAAGCGGCAGTCCCGAAGGCAATAACAGCAACACTAACAGAATTGTCTGGTGGTCACAAAATATTGAAAGGAGAAGCAATAATCATTCCCATTTGTCAGATGAGGGGTCTGAGGTTCAGCATGGTTAGAACACCTGTCTATAGTCTCATGACGACAATTACCGAGCAGTTTTTAAACTCAGGCCTTAGCTCTTTGGCATCAGAAAGAACTAAGCATGTCCCAGAACGTATTCTTTGGAAAGGTAGGCTCACAAATTGCTCCTTGAAGCAACACAGTTACTTGGTCAAACAAGCTTGAAAACCCTCTGCATACTCTATTCTTTTATTGGCAATAAACACCGAGAAGTCTTACGGTGTATAAACCCAATCATTCATTTGTTAATTCTCTCCCATCTTCCTCAAGCTTATTGAACCCAACACTGCATTGTCAAGTAACTCAGCAATCCGGAGAATTGAGACAACAAAGGGGATGTGCTTTGGAAAACATCATCATGGCCAAAAGAGAAGACATGTTTCTGGGATCCTAAAGAAAAGTTCACCTCTTCCATGAGAAGGGGGCTAGAAAGAGCCAATTCCACCTCCGATCCTGGAGAGAGAAGTGCTTTTGTTCTCCAAGCACCTAAGGGAAGAACAGAGCTAATTCTACCAGATCTCGCAGTTTTCTGAGAAGTTAAACAGGCTCACCCTAGAGCACAAAAAAGAAAAGTGCTAGGAGTCAGTCATTCAACCCACTGAAATAGCAAAGGGAGATTTTTACTTAAAAGGGAGTGAGTCACTATAGATTTTTTTTATGTAGAAACGTACTATTTATGCCATCAATGTATAGAGGTCCCTGTGATTAACATTTTGGTTCTAGGCACTAATTTTCCAGCACGACATGGTGCAGCATCAAATCATTGTCAAGCAGATAATGCCAGGCTTCCGTTTAAGGCCTTCACTTCAAGCTGCAAATTGACAAATGAACACAAAACCAGTTCTGACCTAAATAAAGCATGGAATGTGATAAGTCTAAAGTTCTGGCATTACAGCCTTCAGAATTTCCAGGACTGTGAGTCTGAGGTTCTGAGAAGCAATGGGTCTTCCATGGCTGAATTAATGACAGAGGCCTATGGCTCTATAAATTTTCCCAGAAGGTAAGCCCTCCCCAGGGATTCTAGGCAGGTGGCAGAATCATTAGCATTGCCTCCACCTCAATTTTAGAAACTATCATTTGCCGCTTCTGTTTTAATTAACTAATTAACTTTCGCTCTAATTACCATTGTCGTGAAGGCCCACTTAGGCTATCTGCTAAAGCGACTGCTAGCCCTTTCACGTCCACTGCCCCAACTGCAATCTGCCTGGAAAACTGGCTCTCTTGTGTGAATTCCAATATGCTCCAACTATCATCAGAGCTTGATGATTTCCAATTACCGAGATGTCATTAAGCGGTGATTGGTCTTCATGAAGTGAGGTTCCTGCCATTTCTCCCTCTTGAAGAATCCTCTGCCTCTTCCTTCTCTCTTGCCAGATCTTTATCATCTTCCAAAGCCCACGTTCCTCAAAGACATCGTATCAGACGAAACTATCTCAGACTTGCCTTCATCTGGACGCAGAACCCTCAGCACCCACCCCTCACACCTTCTTCACTGATTATTTATTCACGAACATTTACTGGGAACTGAGCATTGCCAGGCACCGTGCTAGGCCCTGGGGCGGGTGGGGGTTGTTTTGTCTGTGTATGCAATAGGTTCACCACTATCCACTAGGGTCTTAAAAGGCTTTCTGTCTCAGTGCCGACACACAGCATGACACCCGGTGGTGCTCAGTGATGGATGGATTATGAATCTGGGGGGCGGCAGCTCTCAGGGCTCACGCTGCCATCACCGTGAGAACCACCACTCACTCCGCTGACATGACTGCCCAGATTTTATCTGCTTTGCTCTAAAAAAAATTTAAGAAGAGATACATTTTTTCTAAAACAAAACTTTTTTTTTTAATCAAGCCTCCATTAAGTGCCTACTCTGTGCTAATATGTACTGTTAGAGATTCTGGGGATAGAGATTTAAAAAAAAAAAAAAAAAAAAAAAAAAAGACTTCAAGGTGCTTTTGGTTTCCTGCGACAGAATTAAAAACAGTAAGTATAATAAAGGGATACAGGACTGTGATAGGCGTCTACAGGGGAACAGAGGGGCCCAAAGGTAGAAGCAGTAAATTCTACATGTTGGAAATTAGCAAAACCTTCCAAAGGCACCAATTCGAACAAGAGAAACTATTTAAACACTTTAATCTCTGCTTGGACATCTTCAGAGCTTCTCCACTGGCTAGGACAGGATAGAGCCAAACATTCTTCCCCAGGCAGCATTGTATCTAGTCAGTCCGTTGCTTTTCCATACCAACCCACTCACAATTCTCTGGCTGAACTTCAGGCCTCTATCAAGATGGTTACTTTGGTATAAAATATACCTGCCCCACTTACCTTTACTCTCGCTTGGCCAACGCATACCCATCTTCCATCTCACTTCTGCTGGAAAGTCTGTCCTGACCACCTGGGGCTGCATTGGGTCCCCCTCTTTATGGACCAAATGAGCCAGGGGCTTCTCCCTGTGGAGCAATTATCATCTTTGTTATAATTACCTGTAAGACTCCCTTACACATGCACATGTGTGCCCACATGGTACACACATACATACCACAAACACACACTCACTACACCAAGAATTTACTAAGCCTATCTTAATTTTCTGTGCCACTCACACCCAACACAGGGCCAGATACATAGACAGCACTCAAAAATGTTTGTTAAATGAATGGACAGATGGACAGATAGACAAATAATGATGTTTAAGCTACACCAGCACTTGACAATGAACAAAGAAGGGCTGAAGACGTTGAATAATTACACTCGTGGAGCACTTGCTATGGGCCAGGCACTGCTCTAAACCCCTTAGATGTGTTCACTCACTCTTTTAATCCCCAAAACAATCCTCATTTTACAGGTGAGAAAACTGAGGCGAGCAGAGGTGCATTTACTTGCTCAAGTGAATACAGAGTATGTAGAAGAGACTGAGGATTAGAAAAAGCAGGCTGGTTTCAGAGCCAGTGCAAGCAACCATTAAGCCGATGTTGCCCATTCCAGCTCTGAAGACACTGTGGCCTGAACTGGGAAATCCCGAGACTAAATGGCTGTGGGGTCCAGTTCTCCCCCAAGGAGTTGCCCCAGAAACCGCTCTCTGTGCTTTACTGCACTGTAACCTCTCGAGCCGGTCAGACCTTCGACTGACCCAAATTTCATTTGCCTCTTTTTTTTTTTTTTTCCTGTATGAATAATGTACACAGAAGCCTCTGAAATAAAATGTGAACATTAAGGGCCACCTGAAGTCTCTTCTATTAGTGAAGACTTTAAAATATTTATATAGGGAAGTTCCCGTCGTGGCTCAGTGGAAACAAATCTGACTGGTATCCATGAGGACACAGGTTCGATCCCTGGCCTCGCTCAGTGGGTTGGGGATCTGGTGTTGCCATGAGCTGTGATGTAGGTGGCAGACGTGGCTCGGATCCTGCTTTGCTGTGGCTGTGGCATAGGCCTGCAGCTACAGCTCCGATTTGACCCCTAGCCTGGGAACCTCCATATGCCGCGAGTGTGGCCCTAAAAAGACCAAAATAAATAAATAAATAAATAAATAAAATATTTATATAGATTTTGTTTATGAGGAAGACAATCTGACCCATTCTTACCACTCCTGCTTGTTATAGTTATTAATAATATCAGTTTCTTATAACTAGGAATTAAAAATGTTTATACTACTTTCCTACATAATAATAATTCTTTTGTGTTTTTGGTATATCTGATCTCATATAAAATCTCATGAAATAGGCAAGGAATCCTGATGTAGGTCCAGGCCCAGGGTAATGCCAACCACTCTTCATCAGTTGTTTGGAGTTTTTTGCTTGTTTGGCTGTGCCTGCAGTATGTGGAAGTTCCCAGGCCAGAGATCACACTCACACATCACAGCAGCCACCTGAGCCACAGAAGTGACAGTGCCACCAGGAAATGCCAACCCGTGTTTTTAAAGTAACTCCTACAAGGTCCATTGCTGAATTGTAGAAGTACAAAGATAAATAAGACACAAACCCTGCCCTTAGGAGCAGCTCACGGAAAAAGTGTGGAACTCCAACCCATGGGCAAATCATTCATTTTTAGGGTGTACAAAATAAAAAAGAAAAGAAGACACAGGGGAAGCAGCGCTCACTAAAGAGAGCACTTTATCCACTCAGGGGTTTCGGGAAGGCTTCCTGGAAGGGTGACACCTGGGTTGAATCCCAAAGGCTGGACGATGACGCGAACCAGGTGAAAATCATGCGACACACTGTTCTGGGGAAGAATATGAGTAACAGCCAGAGGTAGGATCCAACTGGTGTGCACAGGGAATCAGCACATAAAATGTGTGTCATCAGGTAAAAGGCTTAGTCTGGGGGGCTGTCCACTGCCACTGTCCCCCGCCCCCGCTTCCTTCCCATCGCCTCTTTAACACCCACTTAGACAACTGACTTCCTCCCACGCACAGCCACCTCCAACACCACCCTGACGCCCCGCCAGCCTTCCCCAGGCAAAACTTTTATGTCCCCCCACCCTCTTCTCGCTGCTGGAAAACACAGACTGGCATGTGCTTTTATAATCATGATCTTTAGTGACTCGCTTCATTCTTTATGTAGTAAACACTTATCACCAACTACTTGATTACAGAGACTCTTGGAGGTACTTTGATACATATTATCTCCTTGGATCCTCACACAACATCTTCTACGAGAAAGTACTACCTTCATCCATGGAGGAGAAAAAATAATTGAGACATGGAGGTTAAGCTACTTTAGCGCACATTTAATAATTAGTAAACTGAAGGATTCAAACACAGGTCCATATGCCTTCATGGCTTGTCTTCATTCCAATACTGTCTTTCTGACAGATTCGTTTTCTCAACCACGTACCCCATTTTCCTGTTGTTTGTAAATAAGGTCATCCTGAGAGTATTTCTGCCATGAATAAAAAATTCATGTTGCGATTCTGAGTTGTATGCCCAGGGAAATGACCCCAAAGGTGATCTTTTTTGGGAACACAGGCGGACCAGACGAGGTGACATCATGGAGCGAGGTAGCCTATCAGTGCCCCCTTATGTTCCAACCTGGCAGTAGTGGAGGGTGGGCAAGGGAGCCTGGTCGGCAAGGACATGGATTCCAGCCCAGGCTCTGCCACGGACAAGCTGGGAGCTGAGACGAAGTGCTGAGCCCTCAGAGCCCCTGGTGGGGGAGGACAAGAATGCACATTACAGTTACGCTGGGAGCACAACACAGAGTGTACCCCACAGCCCGCGTTCAAGAGACGTGACCCCTAATCACGGGGCCATCTCTGCTCCTGTCCACCCCGAGTACAGCTCTGATGACATAATACGAGGCGGTTCCGTAACATCATTCTTCAGCAAAGTTACTGAAATAGAAATATCTGACCTTGGAAATCTGGCCTGAATTACTATCCATCTCTGCTATATCCTGGGGCCACCAACCCTCCAAATTTCCATCATATTCCTAGGGGACAGGTTAAGACGTTTCTGTTTAAGTACTTTTTGAGAAGTCAGACTTCCCTCGGAGTTTAAAGGCAATCTGCAGGCATTAGCCACTTTTCACATTCTCCTGTGGTTTGGGTGGTGCATTTAGACTTCTTCGTGGGAAAAAAAAAAAAAAATGGTTTTTAACAGCCCAGAACATATGGACCCATTTCACCTAATGAGACATGAGAGGGCGAATCGCCGTGGTGAACTGCATACATGACATAAGAAGCTCTCTTTGGTGAGGCAAGGGTGTACCCACATTGTCTGATTCTGTTTAGGCCAAAAGGGGGACAAAAGCAATGGAAGGAAACAGTCGCCACAGCCCCCATGCACAAGCCCGCTGCCCAGCCTGGCTCTGAGGCTTCTCAGCCCCACGGCCCCGAGGGCAGGAGCTGCCAGGGAACTGACTCTCTCAGCTCGGCTCAGTTAAAACGGCTCGGCCAAAAATGCAAACTAAGAACGCTCTCTTCTCTAATTTGTTATTCATGTGGCTTTTTCAGTTGGAGAGAAAAAGAGAGACCATGACTTTGGTAAACAAACAGATCTGTCACTGACCTTGCGCTTCCCAAACAAACAATAACTGGAAAACAAAGCTTCGTAAACCTAACGAAGCTCCCGGGAAGATACGGAAAATTGCAGTCCGCCTTTGCTAAGTTTGCTAAGCGAGTCCCAACCACCCCGGAGAGGTAATATTGATTCATGCTGATTAAGGTGCTGCTGACACAGGCCTCACACATTGAGAACCACACTCTTCCACGTTCTAAGCTCACAACCACCATGTGAATTAGATCTTCTGCTGCTGCTTCTCTGTTTTAACTGTGAGCAAACTGAAGTGCTGAAGAGGTTAGCTGATTTGTCCAAAACTGCACAGCTATCAGGGGAAGCAGGTAGAATTCAACCCACGGCCCTCTGCCTCTAAACACCACGCTTTTTCCACAACAGCATGACTGCAAAGCTCTGAACAGAATATACCAAGCCACTAACTGTTCCTCCTGCCTGCCTGCCCCATATTAGGACTTTTGCTCCATGGACTCAAACTCTAGGGCATTGCCTGCTCTCACAGGAGGCTTGCTAATGGCTGGCTTATTAAGCACACTTTTTTTTTCTTTTTTCTTTTTTTTTGGGGGGGGGGGTCTTTTTAGGGCCGCATCTGTAGCATATGGAGGTTCCCAGGCCAAGGGTCGAATTGGAGGGGTAGCTGCTGGCCTACACCAGAGCCACAGCAAGGCAAAATCCAAGCCGCATCTACGACCTACACCACAGCTCATGGCAACACCAGATCCTTAACCCACTGAGCAAGGCCAGGGATTGAACCTGCATCCTCATGGATGCTAGTCAGATTCATTTCCACTGAGACACGAAGGGAACTCCAGTTAAGCACACTTTCTCCTCCCTGCTTATCTGAGACACTCCACAGCAGTCTCAGAGATGATTCAAACGTTCTCCCACCTTCTCCCCTTCCACCTGCAGGGCACACACACGTCTGCCCCCTGGAGCCAGTGTCTCCAACCAGGAGATCAGGTCCCATGTTCCTCTGTACCCTGGTCTAAATATACAGTTGCATCAGTGCCAACAGGGGGTTGTGTATTTAACTAACGGGTGATATGTAAAGGCCCTGGGATACAAACTGGCTAGAATTTCAGTAGGTGGTCACCACATAATATTGGCATAACAACAAAAGGAAAGCAAACAAGCAAAGGCGCTTTCTTCAGTCTCAGATGGCATGTCCCCCGTGGGAGGCAGAATGGTGACGTCCCAAATATGGTGACATTCCATTCCCTGTAACCAGTGAGTATGTTACTGTCCACAGCAAAGGGACTCTGTAGGGTGCTTACGTTAAGGAAGAGAGCATCCTGGGTTATCCAGGTGGACCCAGTATTATCACAAGGGTCATTACAAGAGGAAGGCATGGGGATCAGAGGCAGAGAGGGATCTGAAGATGCGGCTCTGCTGACTTTGAAGATGGAAGAAGGATCAGGAGGTCAAGGGACACAGGCAGCCTCTAAAAGCTCAAAAGGGCAAGGAAACGGAGCATCCCTTATTAGAGCTTCCAGGAGGAACAAGGCCCTGCTAATTCCATTCTTTTAGTCAGGGTAATCCATTGTGGACAGCTGATCTCCAAAACTGTAAAATAATAACTCTGTGTTAAGTCACCAAGTCTGTCATCATTCGTTACAGCAGCAAGAGAAAACACACACCCTCTGTTAACATGTGGAGCTCAAACACTGACCACAACACTCCTGAAAAGAGATCTTGGCTCCGGCAGAGAGATTTTGGTCTTTTCCACACAAAACTCCTGTGAAGTTCCATGATATTCTACAAGGTTTTACTCTGGCCACCTCTCTCTCTATTTCTCTTCCTCCCTCCCCTCCCCCACCTCTCTCTCACACACACACATAACATACACACACTCTCTCTTTCTCACACACACACACACATCACTGAGGCAAGAACATTTTCTTATGCATCCCTAGGCTGGCTCTGACCAGGAGCTCAGTAAACTGTCACTATGGTCGCACAGGAGATAAAAAGGAGATCAGGCCCTCCCGAGGCCCTGCTTTTCACTCCTCACAAGGACAAAAGGCCCCCACTGTGTTACAGCATCCATCACAACTTCTCCCTCTGTTACGTCCTGTCCACTTCATTCTTGATCCCACCGGAGTCCCCGTCAGAAGTTGAAGGGAGCAGGGCCCACCTGACCTACTGGTGAGAGGCAGGCAGGCCAGACAGAGTGTTCTGACTCAGACAGACACACTGTGACATTGGGGGTGGGGGAGGGTGCCTGAGGGAACTGAGAGGGCACTTGAGTTCAGCGTGCACTGCGGACACCTCTCTCAGAGACCATCCAGCCACTCGGGACAGCCAAGTGCACAGTCCATCGCTGGAGACTAGACCAGAGCACAAGGAGGCTTTTCTCCTCCAGGCACAGAGCGAGTGGCTGCCAGGTCAGCGAAAAGAGGACCAAATGTTCCGGCCCAAACAGACTGGCAAGCACCTTTCCCTTTCGGTGGTAAACTAATGAGAATATAAGAAAAAATCAATTTCAACCTCCACTCACAACAGGACTCTAACTTTAGGACTTGTTTTAACCCAAAGGAGGTCTGAAATATCTAATGATACTTGAGAAAAACTGAGCAAATCGACCTGAGTGAAGAACTTGCAAAGACACATGGGCAGAATGCTAATGTGCCGCACGGGAGCTGAGCAGACGCGGACCTCTGATGCCTGGCCTGTCTTTTTCACCTTCAAATTCCAGATCCCTGCATCAAAGCCCATGTTATCTAATTTCCCGTTGGACATTTCCAGAGGCTTCCGTTTAATTCTATTCACTGTGCAGACACTGCTTTGTGACTGCTTCTCCAGGGAGAATAGTGCCAGACAGAGAGCGAACCGTGGGCTGAAAGGAGCAGACAGTCTTTAAACTCCAGGGCATTTCTAACCATCCTTAGTGAGGCCAGTGAAGAACCAGCCTCCACGTGTCAACTGGTCACAGACTCTCCTCTTTTTTTCCTCCTTTCCTTGTCCCAGAACCCTCCTCCCCACCCAGCGGTCAGTGGACTAAGTCCCTCTCCTGCCACTAGGTGGCACGCAAGGGTCCCTGGGCAGCTCCAGAGGGAGAGCATTTCTGCTCCGGAGCTCTCAGCTTGGGGAGCAGGGATAGGGAACTGCCACTGCGGGCATGTATAGAGAGCGTGAAGCACACAGCCAGAGGCAAACTTTTGCAGAGGCAGCACTAACCACAGGTGTGCTGATTCCCAGAGGAAGAAGATTCCTAATTCAAACTTGGTTTTCTCATCATGACATTTCCATGCTGATAAAAATGGTTTGGCACATAAAAGCTGGGAGAAATCATCATTATTTCCTAGAATACTGATGCTAGATTTTTTTTAAACCCTACATATTATTCTCACATCATAGAGGAGCCTTGCCTAAATATTCTCCTGCCACGCACACCAACTACTATCCATCTCCAGGTACTGAGGACGAGTGCTATTTATTTAACCCCATTCATTTCTTCCAGCAAGCTGGTTCGGAAGGTTCATTATGCCCATGACACAGATGAGGATTAGAGAGATGAAGACACTCGCCCAAAGTGATGAGTGGCTAAGCCACAGTTTGAACTCAGTTGTGGCAGTTTAGAACGTCAGCCCTAAAACACACTAAAATTCAAGGCTTTCTTTAAAGTTTGACCTTCTGAATGAGAAGCCAGTCTGTCCTGTCACAGGCTTAGTCACACCATTTCTGGAGAGGAACAAAGCATGGTGAATAGACAGGTAGCCTTTTACTCAAGTGAAAATTAATGAGTCAGATTCTGTAGCATTTTACATCTGGGGCTCAGTGCAAGTCAGATGGGTGGGGGTCTGCTGGTGGGAGAGGGAATGAGAAAAGACAAGGAGGATGAGGTCAGGCAGTCACTGCTGCTGGATTTAACATCAAGCTTGCAGGCACCCCAGCCAAAAGTTTAAACAAGCAGAATCTGGAGATGGTGCAGTGTAAGATGTGGGAAAAGGGTAACCACGGTGCTGACGGTGATGATGCCGACTTACCTCTACTGAACAGTCACAATGGGGCCAGCGCGATCATCAGTGCCTTGTAAACATTCACTGAATCCCTAAGACAACCCCATGAAGCAGGTAACATTAGCAGCCTCATTTGTGAGTGAGTGAACTGAGAGACAGAGTGGTAAAGCCAATTGCCCAAGGACAGATATCTGGAAAAGGCTTGGCTCTTGCTTTTTTTTTTTTTTTTTTTTTGGCCTTTTGTCTTTTGAGGGCTGCACCGGGGCATATGGAGATTCCCATGCTAAGGTTCTAATTGGAGCTGTAGCCACCGACCTACGCCAGAGCCACAGCAACGCCAGATCGGAGCCGCATCTGTGACCTACACCACAGCTCATGGCAACGCCAGATCTTTAACCCACTGAGGCCAGGGATCGAACCCGCAACCTCATGGTTCCTAGTCAGATTCGTTTCTGATGAGCCACGATGGGAACTCCATGGCTCTTGAATTCTAATGCAAGCAGTCCATGGCCTTCCTCATTGGAAACTGTAAACAGTATGACTACATTTGAAAGGGTGGTAAAGAGTTTGCAGAAATCAACAACAGGTCAGGATTCAGAGAGACATCTGAGAAAGTGCCATTATCGCTGCAATCTGATTTAGGTTGGACATCCTCCTGTTTAACATATTTAACAAACAAAATGATTATTTGTTGCCCCATTTTCTTCTGTTAACCACTTCCCTTACCTCTTTCTCTTTCTGTGGGTCTTAGACTCACTGTCCAGAGCACTCCACTGAGTTACAATCCAGTTAAGGACCAAAGCCACTCTGGCTTGGTCATCAAAGCAAGAACACAGAAGGAAGACATTCTAATGTCTAGGCTAAAATGCCTGCCTAAGGCAGATAAGACGGACTTGAACTTGCTGCAAAGGAAGAGGATATGTTTCCTAAAGGCAGTTTCAGATTCAGTTTGCGTCTTCGTTTTTCTTGGTTGTGATTTTTTTTTTATGATTTCTTTTTATTGTCTTTCTTCAAATGAAGACTCTAAAGTTGTCAATTTCAAAATGTGTGAGATGGTGAAAGTTTCTTTTAAAAGTGATTAGATACAGTTGAAATTCACCGGACATTTCTTAAGCACCTACTTTATGCAAATAGTTAAGTCAAATTTTTAGAATTAAGTGTATTTGGCATCCTAGATAATTGTAACTTGTAAGACAGGTCATCAGAGAAAAGTATTATTTTGACTGAGAAATGAATAATTTCATCATTGCTTCACTAGCAGTTTGCATGGAAGGTTCTTCTTCCTTTTACATTTCCTTTCTGGGTAAAAGCTGTACCTTCAACCTGACTGCCCAACCCTGTGTCGTTCCTGACTCTTCACTTTCCTAAACCATTTTCTCTACTTATTTTACCTTCTGTTTTGCATTCTCAGTGATCTTACCATGGGTCAGGACCTTATCACTTACTGTCTGAACTTCTGACAAAAAATGTCCTGAATCGCTATTACTTTTTTTTTTTTATAATTTTTTTTATTTTCCCACTGTACAGCAAGGGGGTCAGGTTATCCTTACCTGTATACATTACAATTACATTTTTCCCCCACCCTTTCTTCTGTTGCAACATGAGTATCTAGACAAAGTTCTCAATGCTACTCAGCAGGATCTCCTTGTAAATCTATTCTAAGTTGTGTCTGATAAGCCCAAGCTCCAGATCCCTCCCACTCCCTCCCCCTCCCATCAGGCAGCCACAAGTCTTTTCTCCAAGTCCATGATTTTCTCTTCTGAGGAGATGTTCATTTGTGCTGGATATTAGATTCCAGTTATAAGTGATATCATATGGTATTTGTCTTTCTGGCTCATTTCACTCAGGATGAGATTCTCTAGTTCCATCCATGTTGCTGCAAATGGCATGATGTCGATGGACATTTGGGTTGTTTCCACGTCCTGGCTATTGTGAATAGTGCTGCAATGAACAAGCGGGTGCACGTGTCTCTTTTAAGTAGAGTTTTGTCCGGATAGATGCCCAAGAGTGGCATTGTAGGGTCATATGGAAGTTCTATGTATAGATTTCTAAGGTATCTCCAAACTGTTCTCCATAGTGGCTGTACCAGTTTACATTCCCACCAACAGTGCAGGAGGGTTCCCTTTTCTCCACAGCCCCTCCAGCACTTGTTATTTGTGGATTTATGAATGATGGCCATTCTGACTGGTGTGAGGTGATATCTCATGGTAGTTTTGATTTGCATTTCTCTTATAATCAGCGTGAATCGCTATTACTAATGTACACTCTGCCCCAACAGCTACCAGAATGATCATCTGAAAGTACAAATTTGATCACATTACTTACCTTCAAATTAGTAGGTATACATGCCTGAAAACATAAAAGTCAAAAACTCATTCACTTGGCTCACAAAGTCCTTTAAGACCTGGCCCCTGAAGACTTGGTTTTCTCAACCTGAGGTCCAGCCCCAATCTGCCCCAACAATTCCCCCAGTATCCCCCTATCAGTGCTCCTCCAAACACATACGACACATCCTCCCTATGCCAGATGGCGCATGGTTCCCCCAATTCTCCACGCCTCAGCCATTTTTGTTTGGCACACTCCTGCTGTATAATTCTCTCCTTTCTTCTTCTACTAATATGTGCACTCATTTCTCTTCCTTTTACCAAGAAAACATCTTCTTACTCTCCAATTCTTAATCCAAATACAGTGTCTCTTTTATAAATTGTATTTCCCCAGGACTTTCTGGATCTCTTCACGTGGAACTCCCCAAGTTGTACTCTCGTGTTGTTCTGTGTGTCTTTCTCCCTGCTAGACTGGAAGTTTCTTGTAGGCACTGCCTTCTATGTGTTCCTCACCAGCAACTAATACAGTGCCTGTTTTAACAGATTCTCTAATAAATATGTGTTGAGTGGCCAGCAAAAATTCCCTTCTCTAGTCTCCGGTAAAGACCTACTTCCTCCCCTAATGGTGAATCAGCACTAAGTGGTAGTTCATTTTCCAAAAGAGTAAGTCAACTTTTCAAGTCTTGCTCGACCACTGCCTAACAATATAACATTAAATGTATCTCCGTCTCCTTCTGGGCATGTAGGAAGTAAATGATAAGAAGATTTAGATTTAGTGGGTGATAGTGTTATGAGTGAGATGTTTCAGGTGTTTAAGTTTGAGGAAGAGAAATGCTTTAAATGATTAATTAAATGGTTTGGCTCTGCAATAATTGAAGTATGTTTGTGGAGCTATAAAAGACTATGTCTGGATGATTGTGATGAATTGCATCTAAAACACTCCCTTTGTATAATGAATTGATATTCTTGAATGCTGTGATTACAGTGAATTTCATTTACATGTGACGTTAGTGGTCTCATGTTTTGCTACTTGAATTTGACTAAAATGTCTTTGATTAATTGATATAAACTGTTGGATGGTGGGGTAAACTAAGCATTTTTTTTTTTTTCAAAAATCTGTTTCCAGAAATGTTCCTTCGATTTGCATTAGCCCTGCTTGGAAGTGGCCTAGCTACATGCCATCTGGGGCATGCAAGTCGCATCTCTTACAGACCATACCGGAAAAGAGCATGCCTCAGGCATAATCCTGTGTGTTAGCAATTCCTTCTCTTCCCTCCAACTCTGTTCTCTTGGTAAAGACAGAATTGTTGAGGAAGGAATAAACAATGGGAAGATAAGACTATCCTTTTCTTCAACTTCTTGGCTTAGATGAGTTCTCCCCTTTTCTGAGTCATTTAGCCTCCATTTGCCTGGCATCCCTCCCAACCTCCTCCTCCTCATATGCACAAACAAGAAGAAGAGAACAAACATTGGTCAAGCTCCTTGAGTGTGCTCTGTGCTCTGACATAGGCTATTTAATCCATACAGTTTCCAAAAGATGGAATTATTTTTCTAAGATTATACACTTAGCTTGTGACTGAATCCATGACTGCCAGGTTTCTCCTGATCTCCTGGCACTGGGCCTTGTATCCTTCAGCATCTTTAGCTGGAAAAAGAGCTCCTATTGGTCTGTGAAGGGAGAATCAGATATAGAACTTCAACTCCCAGTGATATGCTAAAGAAACTCCCAGAGGAGGTAACACTGAATAGAAAGCTAAGGAGGAGTGTTTGAGTTGCTTAGGTGGGGGAAGAAGTTCCAGCAGGAGATAATAACAGACACAAAGATTCAGAGCTCTTTCAGGGCCCTTCGGGGCCCCTTCCTGTCTCCTAGCTGTCTGTGCTCACCAAGATCAATCCATGGCCTCGGCCTCCTTTCTCCCTGGGGTCTCTTCTTTGGACAACTCAGCCATCATTGTACTTCCAAGTCTCAAGTATTCTTCCCTGAGCTCTAGTTGTGAGAATCCAAATGACAAATGGATAGTTTCATCTTTAAACCTGGCATCATCTCAGCCTTGACACATCCCAAACTCACTCTTTTATGTATATATATAATTATTTGGCAATGGTTTCTTTTTCACGTTTCTGTTAAATGTAACAAGTGCCACTTCCTGCCATCAAAAGTTAGCCATGCTTAATTTGTCCTTGTCCTCAAACACACTTAGCCAGATAGTAGATGCTACTGAGACACCACATGCTATTTGAAATGTTTTTCAAACAGTTTTATCCTCATTTTTTTTTTTTTGTCTTTTTTTTTTTTTTTTTTTTTTTGCTATTTCTTGGGCCGCTCCCGTGGCATATGGAGGTTCCCAGGCTAGGAGTCCAATTGGAGCTGTAGCCACCAGCCTACGCCAGAGCCACAGCAACGCGGGATCCGAGCCACATCTGCAACCTACACCACAGCTCACGGCAACGCCGGATCGTTAACCCACTGAGCAAGGGCAGGGACCGAACCCGCAACCTCATGGTTCCTAGTTGGATTCGTTAACCACTGCGCCACGACAGGAACTCCTATCCTCATTTTTATTTTTACAACTGCTATACAAATCAATTATTTTATCTCTGTACATCTGAATTACTATAATAGTGATAAACTCAGTCCATTTAACCACCTCAAAAACAGTCAGTGCCTCCTCACTTCCCACATCAAAACTATGCTACTAACAATTCAAGGCTCTTCAGAATGTCTTCAGGTTACCTTTCTTACCTTTTCAACCTTATTTCATGCTCCTCCTGAGCTTTAATCTTCTGCATAAATCAAGCTACCTCACACATGGTCCCCAACATGGCTGCTTCTACAGAATTACTTACTGACCATGAAATTAATTCATCCTCACTCATCTTACCTGGTCCAGCTCATGCCATTTATAAAGTCATTACTCACCATCTACCCCACAGAAGTTCTAAATATACACAGCCTATTATTATTGACTTCACCATTCATCTAGACAATTATTCACTGAGAATGTGCTATGTACCATGAATTGTTCTCTCTCTGATGATAAAGTGGTGACGAAAACAAAATCTCAACCCTCCCTAGAACTTCAATTGCAGTTGGAGAGAATAACAATAAAAAGTAAAAAAAAAAAAAAATACATCATATAATACCATTAATTATATGGAATAATGATTATTAAAAGCAAGAAAAAAGGGAAAGAACTAGAGTGAGCTGGATAGGGAATGATTTTGGACATTTTTAGATATGGTGCCATGAACAGCCTCGCTGAATAAGCTGAACAGAGAGCAAAATGAAGTGAGAAAATAAAATACACAAAGACCAGGGAAGTGGAGGGTAAGTGTTCCAGGCAGAGGGAATAGCAAGTGAAAAAAATGTGAGACAGGAGCTAGATGGTTATTTTAGGGGACAAGCAAGGTCCACTGTGGTTGAGAGAATGGTAAGAGAAGAATGTAGCCTGGCACTTGGAGATCAGATTAGGTGAGGTACAGATTTTGTATTTTCTCCTGAATGTGATGGGAAGCTTTGGCAGGTTTGAGCAGTTACACGATGAGGTTAATATGTTAAAGAAATCCCTCTGGTTTCCATAGATACAATAGAAAGTAGAGTGGAAAGAAGGAAGAAATCAGCTAGAAATCCATTCTGACAGACTAGGTGAGAGACTATGATGGTTTCAAGTACAAAGTATAATGATAGGATTTTCATCATTGTTATGTTGTATGTGAAGGAAAGAAAAAAAAAAACTTAAAAGATGAGTCTTAGATTTTCAACCTGCATAAATGGGAGGATTGGGACCTGTGTGATTCAGACTTGGGGAGGAGAGGTTCGAAGTTCTGGAGATGTTAATATGATGCCTGTCAATTGAGCTCAGAGAAGAAATCCAGGATGGACATTAAAACAGAAGGGTTGGGAGAGCCATTCACATTTTGATAATAACACGGCTAAATGAGCAAAAATTGGGGACCAAGGATGGGGAGGTAAAGGGGAGAGAGCCTGATGAAAAAATAAGCTTGGTTTAGGAATTGTTAAATTTGAATTCTAGGAGACACCTAAGGGAACATATCTAAGAAACTGATGGAGAAAAACTGGTCTGAAGATCAAAAGGGTTTAGAGTTTGAGGTACACTTTGGGAGAAGAAAGGGAAGCTCTCTTGGACTAGATAAGGGAAAGTCTGATGAACAGACAAAGAATTCCTGAATATTAGTATTAAGTACATCCCCAGACACAAGGGATAACACAACAGCAAGAAGAATGATCCACATGTGAATGAGTGAGCAATAGAGAAGTCAAACTGGATAGAGTTAAGAGTCATCACCATTGGATGTGGTAACTAGAGGTGGGTTTGGGCTTGAACAAAAACCCACTGAGGTCCCAGCTTTTTGAGGAAGTTCTTTGTATCCCAGAGGCCCAAGCAAAGATGGAAATCATTGTTCATTCATCAGGTAGAACACTCTCACTAACTGGATCCTGATCCACAGAACAAACTTTGACACAGTATACAAATTGCCAAAGTGCAGGCGGGATACCCACAACTGAGAATCCTGTTGGTACTGAGAGTACTGAGACCCATGGCAGCCTCCTCCAAACCTCCGTTTGTGATGGGTCTCAGTTCCTGGCAGCCTCCTAAACCCATTATGCTGTCTAGCCACATGTTCATAAACCGCGAACTGCAGGAGCAGCCAAAGGAGCTTCGGAGCTTGTCAGTCCTGCCTTGAGCACAGCCATCCCAACCAAGGACTGTGCTGACAAGTGCAGATTCCTGAGACGTGTGTGATGAACAAGGCCCCCTAGAGGGCAGCAGAGCCCCGCAGGAGGGGGCAGAAATGCCAAAAGGGGTGAGTGGGCAGCTTCACTAACGGAGACACAAGGGGGCAATACACACCTTTATGGAGAATGGAATCAAAATAAAACCTAGTGAATTAAAGAAAGTAGGTAATACAAGAGGTAGAAAGATCTAAGCTGTACGCCAGACAACAAAGACAAGTTAGCCAGAAAGAGAAGAGTTGAGAAGACATTAGTTACAGGAAAGCAAGGTTCTCTCTTTGGTGATGTTTATGAACCAAACAATAATAATTAATAGGTACTATTTGCTCAGAACCTACTATACATCATGTTGTCTGCTATGCACCAGATGATATTTTAGGCACTGGAGATATTAAGATGAACACAATACCGTCCTTCCCCTAAATAACTCCTTTCTTCTTAGTAGAGTCAGAGATGTAAGCAAATAATGTCAGCAGAGCGTCGTAGGAGGCTTAAGTCTTTGTAGGGGGAACTGCAGGGGCACAGCAAGGGAAATAATTACATGCGAGGAGAAGGGAAAGGCCTCGAAGAAGGATGACGTGTTTGTATGGATCCTGGTTGTGGTGTTTTTTTCTCTGCCCTCAGATTTCTGTAAGTCTTCCCTGAAATAATCCGTCTTTTTTTTTTTTTTTTTTTCCTCTCATTCATTTATTCTTTTATGTAGCACATTTCTTCACTGGGCCCTACCAGGCTCCAGTCACCTTTGTGGGCACGGAGATACAGAAGGTGTCTCTGACCTGGTATTGATCTGAGAGGCACTAAGCTTGGTTCTCCCCCTTCTCTCATCTTTGCACCCTGGCCCTTCTCTAGGGGTGATGGGGAAAGTCAAGCCCTTCTGTTCTAATAGGTCCTGGCTGAGGAGGAAAGGTAACAGAAAAGGAACATGATGTCTTTCTGCTTAACTATTATCGCTTGGGCATTCAACAAACATCGACTGTCTACAACGGGCCAGGCTTCTGCCCCTCGGGCCAGATGAAGTTCACGTTCTATGACAGCATTTTCCATTTCCGTTCTAGGCCCTTTCCATCCTAGCCACCCAAATGATGCTGTGGTTATCTTCACCAGGAATGTAGGCCTCTCTTCTTTATGGCATCTACCTCTATCATCCCCATTAGAGTTGAAGATCCTTGAGCTCACAGGCTGCGAAATGTATTTTCCTAATGCACCTATAGAACCAAGCACTACGCTGCATCTCTAGAAGACGTATAATATGTGTCTGAGTATATTATCCTTGTATTATTTATAATTAGATTGAATTCCAACATGAACATGCATCAGCTATGTGAACTACAGTTCTCTTTTTTAAAAGGTCATCACTACTTTTCCAGGGTTGTAAGGATGTTTGAACAACCTATTAAAAACCCCAACAGTGCCTGGCACGTATGTTTTCTCCTTATGCTTCGTTTCCTATTCTTTGGCATCCCCTTGATTTTTGTAAATTGAGTTTTCTCTTCCCTTTCAGTCATCCCTTTGGCAATTTTGGTTATTTTCTTTAATCTGGTGTTCTGGAGTACAAGCTTTACAGTCCAACCATCCAGATATATGTCTGGCTTTGCCCCCTCCAATCATGTGACTTTGAGCAAGTCACTTAACTGCTCTGTGACCCAGTTTCTTTCTCTATAAAATGAGGATGATAACAGTACCTACCTCCTAGTGTCTTTGTGAAAATAAATAATAAAATTGTGTTGTGAGTTAAGTAGCATTGCTCTCATTAGTCAAAGATAAAATTTTAGAGAAGTTATATAAAAGGCCCCAAATCATACAGCTAGTAAGTGGTATTTGCTAGGAATCAAACGCATGCTGATTCGCTCCAAAGCCAGTGCACTGAATGACCAGGATGTACTGTCTGCCTCAAGCAAACCAAAGCCCAAGGCATTTAGAAAAATTAGTAAATACATCTGCTGTGATAATACATGATTTTAACAGACCACAAGACATTATCCTAAAACCAGGAGAAACAGAATTCCCTTTATTAAAATGATATTATTAAATCAGTGGGATGAAGAAGGAAGCAAAGTGAAAGGTGGCCCCTGGCCATAGACACGTGATTGATTCCTTCAGTCCAGTACAATGGAATAGAGAGAATTCTCCCGAAGCTCATGTAAGAGCACAACTCGGCAGACCCAAGACTTGCAGAGACCACTTCCCTCTCTTTGAATATTCCCTCCACGTCATTTTCAAATCCAGCCTAAATCACCGCAGCCTAAGTCAGGGCACGTGGGAGCAGACAGATCATGTGAACTGGGTCCGAATGGTGGTAAAAATCAAAGATTCATGAACCCACCAGTTTTAATGGAGTTGATACAGGTCATGTCCCAGAGCCGGACCCATGGTTTCATAAGCACCTGGGGTCGTGTGGAGAAACAAGACAGAATGTTTTGTATCAGAACTGTCTGGGAAACACCTGCCTACACACAGAAGCTATCAGAATGACAATTAGGGGAATAACAATCGCGTGCACCTGCTAAGAGCCGGAATTTTATATAAACGATCTTGCTGATCCCCAACACTTCCACTGTGCAGCTAGGGAGTCTGGAACTCAGAAAGCATCAGCAAGTCTCCTAGCATAACACAGCTGGTTTATGGTATCCTTAGGAGAGAGGAGGTAAACTCTGGGAAGCAGGGGTAAATACAACTATGTGAGACTTAAAGTCCATGCAGTTGGGGGGAGGGTGCACTATTTAAGAAAAAGATCCGAAGGGGGAAAAAATGTGAATACAAAAGTAGGAACATAGACTGCCGTGAGTGAGGGGCCCTGATTCTCTGTGAGCTTCAGAGCAAAGCAGCTTCCATAGAGAAACACGGAGGTATGGGCTCCAACCGACCCCAGACGGAGAAAATCAAGCAGCTAAGTGCAAACTGTCATTGGCGTCAGTACTAAAAAAGGGATCAGGCTGCCAATCTTCCAGGGTCCTAAGGTCAGAGAGCAGGGGCAGGGGCTCAAGCCCAGAGATGAGGAAAAAGACGAAAGGGTTTGGAAAATAGCACAGTTGCCTGTGTGCCTTCAGCCATGTAAAGACAGAACTCAGCCCAACAAACGGCCCAGCTGGTGTCTGTAACCAGCACTTTAGTGAGAAACAATGTGCATCGTAGTTAACCCACCCAGTAATCTTGGGCGAGTTACTTAATCCCCTATCTGTGTCCTAGTTCATCCTCCTTTGTAAAACAGGGATAAGAGTGGTACCTAGTTCAAAGGGCTGCTGCAATGATTAAATCAGTACATCTGGGTATACCATGTGTCTGGTTTATTCCAAGTGCTTAGCAAGTACTGGCTCTTACTGTCATTATTATCCAGCTTGGTCTGACTCCAAAGCTTTTCCAGTTTGCAGGCACAAAAATGTTAGGAAAAATTCCTGTTGGGAAACTACTCATCTGTCTTTAGGAAGAATAAATTACTTTGTCTGAAAATTCCTCAACCCTAAGATAGAAACCAGCAATTTTAAATGAATGTCTGCAACGTTTCTTGCAGCTGATCCCATGCTCTGGTCAACACCTTGCTCCTCTCTGAAAAGCTTTCCCTACTGAGGACGTTGTGTAAGCTCGTACAGCATCTCAGAATTAGTTTTAAAACCTGAATCTTCCCGGGTTGCTACTGATTGTGAAACAAACAGCTTTGTCGAAGGAAAGTACACCATGAAAAGGCACAATGACTTAAGATGATTCATATCTGAAAACAAGTTTTCATCATAAGTGGGATTAAAATATATCCTTTGGGAATTCTCTGGAAGCTAAATGAAAGGCTTTACTCAATACAAATTTTAACACATTTCCATAATATTGCTATGCTGTAATTTATGAAACTGTTCTCCAGTGGTTGGTTGGTTCTTGTTTTGTACGTTTTTGCTATTGTCTATATCACTGAAGGGGGAACAACCTCTACACAGAAGCCTTTGAGCTTCTGTTGAATTATTTCTTTAGAATCAGTTCTCCTGAATAGAATTACTGGGTCCATACAGCTGATTCTTTATGCTGTAATTGCTCATGTGCACTGCTTCCCCACCGGCCAACGTCTACCTTCCTTTTATGTTCGAGGGGAGAGCACACTGTGTTCCCTGGCAGCTTCTCAAATACTTTCACAACTTACATTCATTTCTGACATTACTTCCTGAGCCTATTAATCATGCTCAATTTTTGTTTTTAACCTGAAGACTCTGAATGAATCAACTTGACATTTCAAGTCTGGGCAAGCGCTGTTTTTCTGTACGTGGAGACCACGAGATCTGCCGGAACAGGCAGTAAACCACGCTCATCTATTTATTTCTACATAGGCACGCAGAGGGCAGGAGGATGAGACTGAAGTAGAGAATTACTTTGCAATATTGCTTTGTGCTAATGAACTAGATTTGGCCTTACTCTTCCCCTCTGAACCGAAGCTTCACTCATAAGAACTTCGCTTCTGCTTACATCTAGAATTCTCCTTTGATCACTCTGACTTGAGAGGATGTCGTGTGGGCTTTCCTTCAGCTCTCTTTGCAACAGCTCAGAGTTGGTGAAATATTCTCCCGTTTCATCCTGCCTGTCTTCTGCGATCACACAGCATCCCACCTATCAATGCTGATCTTCTTAGCCGTGCCTCTTTCCCAGCCCTCAGATTTGTGGGTATTCCCGTGTGTGCAAACTGCAGCCAAAAGAATGGCAGGGGGCCTGGGGGGTGATTTATTCCGCTTGGCCACTGTGGAGTCAAATTTGACCTTTGAACAAATAAGTTTATAATGTGCTTAAAGCCCAACTCTACTAAGGACACACTGTTGCTCTCACATATGACCTTTTCATTCTCTCAAATGGGTTCTCAGATTATTTAGATAAGGGGTTTTTGCCAACATAAAATGAAGAAAAAAGTGAGGCATTAATAAGGAGCATGGAATTTGGAGCTAAGACATGTGGTTTCGGCCCCATGTCTGTGATTTACCACGGATGAGGCCTGGATGAGACTGTCAAGCTTTCTGAGCCATTGGTTCCTTATCAGAAGGATGAGAATAATAATTACATTAGTTTGGCGAGAGAATTGAATGGTGTAGGAAAAGCTTTCTGCAATATGTTAAATGCTATTCAAATATATCACAGTTCCTCTCCTTACTTTATCACTGTCAGGATCCAAAATTAGGATGGCCCTAAGTGTAATGTGGCCATAAATCTGAAAAATAAAATGCAGTGTGTGCCCTCTGCCTCATACATTTTAAAATAAGAAACCCCGTTTCAGGGGGATAGTTAATGATATCACCTATGGGTAGGTGTCTGAGCCACACTTTGCCTGGAATCCAAAAGCTGAGGTCTAGCTGGTGTTTGAGGAAACAGCATTGGAACAGGGTTGAATGTGCCCAGAGCTGTTAAACAGGTTGTACTGGTACAAAGAAGAGGTAGGGACGATGACTGGAGCAAAGTCAAGATGGAAAACTAAAGGCAGAAACACCCCGTCCATCACCAGGGAGCCCAAGAGAAAGGGAGAACTAAGAATCAATGCCGATTCAAGTATGATGGCACCTGGAAGAGAATTCCAAAACCATCAGTGAGTAGAGCCAGGACCACTTTTACAGGGATCTGTAACTGCCTAGGTAAGAGAGAAGAACCTAGGGACACTAAGCTTTGTCTTCTTGATTTTGTTTTTCTTGACACGTTCTTAGCCTAGTGACATAAAAGGTAACTGAGGAAACTATTTGGCAAATACATGCTGGCCACTGCCAATTCTGCAAACATATGTGACCATAAACTTTATCTAAGTACTTACAAGTGCTAGGACATATAATGGTTTCCACTAGTTAACCAGCTCTGAGTTAAAAGAGGCTAAATCAGTGGCTCAGAGACACTGCCTAGGACCTACATTCTTTTAATCTTCTGTGCCCCCATGTTTTGTTTGTTTGTTTGTTTTTTGAACACTGGTTTAGCTTCTCTAATGCCTGCAGCTTGATTGTAACCCTGTCAGATATCACATCCAGACAACTATCCATAGCAACAAGGAACCATGTTTTCCAGTATTTTCTCTCTCTTTTTTTTTTTTTCGGTCTTTTTGTCTTTTTAGGGTTGCACCCACAGCATATGGAGGTTCCCAGGCTAAGAGTCCAGTTGGAGCTATAAGCCACTGGCCTACACCACAGCCACAGCAACTCAGGATCCAAGCCACTTCTACAGCCTACACCACAGCTCACAGAAACACTGGATCCTTAACCCACTGAGCGAGGCCAGGGATTGAACCTGAGTCCTCATGGATGCTAGTTGGGATCATTAACCATTGAACCATGATGGGAACCCCCCAGTATTTTCTTGATAAAACTAAAAAACTGTTAGAAAACTCCAGAAGACCATCTCTCGTGATCATTGGCTGAAAATAAGTAAAGTGGGTAACCACTATCATCTTAGTCTAATCAAGAGCTACCTCCTGAACATGAGAGGGGGACAGCTTGATATGAAGAATGGGGCTATATGAAAGAGAGGCAAATACTTTTTGGCCATGCCCACCACATGCAGAAATTCCAGTTCCAGGGATCAAACCCATGACACAGTAATGACCTGAGCCAGAGCAGTGACAAATGCCAAATCCTTAACCCACTGAGCCACCAGGGAACTCCAGCAAGCACTTTTTCAAAAACGAGTTATCCTTTATACAACCTCTCATGTTTCACTGCCTGCCAATCATTTTCCCTATTTTTTTTTTATTATTTCATAAGCTTCCTGCCCCGAGTGTTATTTCACTCTTCTGCTTGTGCTTTCATCTCAGAGTCTACCCACTCTACTCTCATTGATGATCACTCCAACTTTGAGATCTAATGTCATTTATTATGAGCTTGCTAATCTTTCCCCCTCCCTACTGAACATTTTCCCATAACCTGGCTCTCTTTTGACACATGCATTCATGCAAGCATTTCTTCAACAAATACAATTACCTGGAATAAGCTCGGCAATGTCCCAGGCACTGGAGAGACTGCAGTGAAGAAAACAGTCTAAAAGCCATGCCTTCACAGAGCTCACATCCTTGTGAAGATTCTACTGGGAAAAACAGAAAGTAAACGAATAGGTAAAATGTCAATTACACTGGATGGGACAAAAGCAGGAAATAGTAGGAAGTTCAGGAAGAGTGAGGTCACAGTTGCATTTTTAAATAGGGTGGTCCTGGCAGACTAGATAGTTGAGACAAGATTTAAAAGAGGTCGGGAGTTCCCGTCGTGGTGCAGTGGTTAACGAATCCGACTAGGAACCATGAGGTTGCGGGTTCGGTCCCTGCCCTTGCTCAGTGGGTTAACCATCCGGCATTGCCGTGAGCTGTGGTGTAGGCTGCAGACGCGGCTCGGATCCCGTGTTGCTGTGGCTCTGGCGTAGGCCGGTGGCTGCAGCTCCGATTGAACCCCTAGCCTGGGAACCTCCATATGCCACGGGAGCGGCCCAAGAAATGGCAAAAAGACAAAAAAATAAAAAGTAAAAGAGGTCGTCTCTCAGGATACCTGGGGGGAAAGCATTGAAGGCAGAGGAAATGGCCAAAGCAAAGGCACTTTTGGAGGGAGGATGCCTGGTGTCTTCATGCAGAACAAAGCAGGCAAGGGGGAGAGGGGAAGTCAGTTATGGGATCAGAGGAGTAACAGAGGGAGAAGACTGTACAGGACTTTGTAAACCATTCGAAGAAATATAGACTTTACTCAGGGAGATCAGTAACTAGCTAAGAGTTCTGAGCAGAGAAGTGATATGAAAAGATTTTTGTTTTGACGCGATTATTCTGGTTGCGGTGTGGAGACTGGACTGGGTTGGGTTTGGGGGAGGGGGACATTAGTAAGGACAGAGGCAGGACCAGTTCGGGAAGATATTCTACCGTTGGCAGTGAAAGACGATGGTGGCTGGGACCAGGGTAGTAAACCAGGGAGATGGGAAGGAATGGTCAGCTTCTGGGTATGTTTTGAAGATGAAGCCTGCCGTATATGGCGACTGGTTAATTATGAAGTGCAAGGACAAAAAAAGTGAGTTTTTTCTTCCTTCCCAAAATCATTTTATCTCAAAACTTTAGTTATTCCCTTTCCCCAAAGACCTTTAATTTTTTCTCTCTTCCTTCACCTCTTGACCAAAGTCTACAAAGTTGCTTCAGTTTCCATTTATTAAAAACAAAACAAAAACCAAGCAAAGCAGGAGTTCCTGTCATGGCGTGGCGGTAATGAACCCAACTAGGATCCATGAGGATGCGGGTTTGATCCCCAGCCTCACTCAGTGGGTTAAGGATCCGGTGTTGCTGTGAGCTGGGGTGGAGGGTGCAGACACAGCTGGGATCCCCCATTGCTGTGGCTGTGGTGGGGGCCAGCAGCTGTAGCTCCTGTTCAACGCCTAGCCTGAGAACTTCCATATGCCACAGATGCAGCCCTAAAAAAGAAAAAAAAAAAAGAAAAGAAAAAAAAAAAAAAAAACAAGCAAAGCAAGCAACAACAAAAATGCCAACAAAGCCCTTTGGAGATTTGATAACCATTCAAGTTACCTTTCCTTCTTATTCATCCACATATGTATTCACAAGTTTTATTCACTCTGATAATTTTAATTCTCTAGTTTTCCAGGTTTATGCTTAATCTCAGACTCAAAACCCTGCCTTCCTGACAGCAATTTTGGTGTGAAAAGCCCTTACTGAGTTTTCTGTAACATTCAAACTGATTTATTCTATAACTACTTCAATAATTTTTTCTTTTTCTGAATTAATTGGCAAAAAAAAATTCTTCCCTTCCATACCATTTCTCTCTGCTCATACCACACCTCTATTTTGAATGACAGCAAAGAGGAAAAAGAGGATTTAAATGTACTTTGTAAATGGGATGCATTTATAATGGTTTAAATGGGAGATTTCCTTAAAGAATACTTATTAACTCCCCAACCCTTCTTTCCTGCCCCATTAGTGTCTTCTCCATATTGAATGTACACAGAAAATGTACACATGAAATTGCCAATATTTTCCATCTTCCTTTCATTGACTTCTTTTTTTTTTTTTTTGTCTTTTGTCTTTTTGTTGTTGTTGTTGTTGTTGTTGCTATTTCTTGGGCCGCTCCCACGGCATATGGAGGTTCCCAGGCTAGGGGTTGAATCGGAGCTGCAGCCACCGGCCTACGCCAGAGCCACAGCAACGCGGGATCCGAGCCGCATCTGCAACCTACACCACAGCTCACGGCAACGCCGGATCGTTAACCCACTGAGCAAGGGCAGGGACCGAACCCACAACCTCATGGTTCCTAGTCGGATTCGTTAACCACTGCGCCACGACGGGAACTCCTCATTGACTTCTAAGAGACACTATGTTGGGGTTTTCTCTAAATATTTTAAAGGATGATCAAGTGAAATACGTGTACAATGGTTTCTACACATGAGAACACATCTCCCTGTGGTGTTCACGAAGCTGAGTGAATGATACCTAGCGTGGGAGAAGAAAATGAGCTGAGTGCTGCTAAGAGTTCGGAAGAATTAGCTCAGTGCTCCTTCAACCATACACTCAGAGAATTTGCAATATCTATCAGAAAATACCGCTCCAAATGTGCCATGGGCTCTCTACTCAGAACAGCACCAGCATCATGAGCCTCTTCTCTCATGGAAGGGAGAAAATTGGGGGGCTTGGCATAAGGGAAGGTGAGAGAATTCACCAATGCAGTCTTCCTAGCATCTCAGAAATAGCATCCGGCTGGGAAATTCCACTTACAGATAGTGGACCTTTGTTTCACCTACCGAACTCTTCCCTTCCAAAGAACCACTTGAAGGCCCTGTCTATAATCCCAATCCGAGGATAAGGACCCTCCTTCATTGTCAGCCTCTTCAGTGAAGACTCCCTTTGCTGTACTTTCTCTCACTTAAAGCCTGGTTCTCTGCTAAGGCCATCCCTTCCCTGCAGCCTCTCATAAAGTTACTCTTCCTTCCATATCACACATGCCTCAGGACACAGAGTTGAAAGTCAGCAACTCCATGCTGCTTCCAGACACATTCCACCTCTCGTGTGGAAATGAAAAAGCAAAAACAAACAAACAAAAAAAAAAAAAAGCCTTCTTTGAGGCTCTTCACATCTAGTTATCTCTGCACCTTTTACCTTTGTTTAAAGTTACTATTTACTGCCACCTTCTAAGTAAAGAATTTCTGTGTGCCCCAAGGTCTGCTATCATCCTGGGGTTACTTTTAGTGCCTAGATCAAGGAAGGGCAAACCACCGCCATGGGCTCATTTTCCAACTGTAATGATTAAACACTCATGCATCTAGAATTATCTTTTTCGCCGTCCCATCTCTGGTAAGCATTACCTGAATCTCCCTCACTGAAGGAGTTCTTCTTTCTTTGGGGGGGGTGGGGGCAGGGAGGGCACTCTCAAGGCACACAGAAGTTCCGGGGCCAGACATTGAACTCACGCCACTGCAGTGACAACGCTGGATCCTTAATCACTAGGCCACCAGGGAACTCCATGGAGTCCTTATTTCTAATATCAAACTCCTTTCCTCCCAGCTTCAGGCCTCATCCCCACAATACCACTATTTCACTTAATATACACATTTTTCTTTGAATTTTCTCATTCTACTCTAACTCCTCATCTCATTCTGGACTCATTTATCCATTCTGGACCACACAGCCTGCATAGAAATTTCACTAATCCACTGTCTAGTAGGTATTGGTAGAGATGGGGGAAAGGGAGTGAGGAAATGGAATTTTTCATTCAAATCCTTGTGAAGAAATTACATTTACTCTCCGATCCTGAGTGATTACCCTCATATCTGTTAAATTCACCAGATGAACATGGGCTCTCATAGAAGTGAGGAAAGCAGTGGACAAAAGAGGTACAAAAGGAATTTGTTTTAAAAATCTTCACACAAGGCAACTGAAGCTAATTTCAGGAAGAAAAAAAATCATTCTTAAATCTATTAAAAGGATTGTGACAGGTTTTCATGCCAAGGTTATGGCCCAGAAACAGAAGTGTCAAAGTTATATTTAGCAAAGATGTAGAAGTGTAAAGACCATAAAACACACACACACACACACACACACACACACACATATAGATATATAGATATATATAGATATATATAGATATATAGATATATATATATATATATATAAAGACCCCTGAATTCAGTATCTGGAATATAGTAGGTACTCAGAAAGTGTTCTGAGGGAATGACTTAAATGAACAGTGTTACAGAATTTTTTGAACAGAAGAATGAGCAAGTCTGTAATTACAGTAATTCCCTTTCCTCCATCAATCCATAATGGACCCGCTTTCTGTGGGCACTTTCAACCATGCTTGTGGCATCTGCAATTGTCTATACACTGACAACTCCCTAGAACATGGCATTTCCCGAACTTCCAGCCTCTTAAACCCATGTGTCTACTGAATTTGTCCACTTGTATGTACCACCAGCATCTCAAGCCTCCTATTCCAAAATGAAGATTTTACTTCTTTCTCCAAATATACTCCTTTTTTTTTTTTTTTTTTTTTTTTTGGTCTTTTTGCCTTTCCTAGCATGGAGTTTCCCAGGCTGGGGGTCTAATCAGAGCTGTAGCCACCAGTCTACGCCAGAGCCACAGCAACGACGGATCCAAGCCGCATCTGCAACCTACACCACAGCCCACAGCAATGCCGGATCCTCAACTCACTAAGCAAGGCCAGGGATCGAACCCACAACCTCATGGTTCCCAGTCGGATTCGTTAACCACTGCCCCATGACGCGAACTCCAACTTATGTTTTATTAACTTAGGTTTTTTTAGGTTATATCAATTTACCTCACATAAGAACAGCATATTTCAGGCCTACAATTTCCATTTAATATCAACAAACATAATCTGAACAGAAAACTCAAAGCAAACCATATAGCATTATATGTAAAATGTGCAAATAGACTTTAAAGTGCAAGTTATTCTACAGCATTTGCAAGGCAGAACTTAACGTAAATTAAGGAATCTATCTCAGCTAACTAACTTAATAATCCTTTGCATGCAGAACAAACGCAAAGGGACAAGGCACAATTTAGTGTTGGTGCTCGAGTGTGTAACACACACCCTCAGATTATTTGAAGATATTAATAACATGATGTTTGTAATGAAACATTACACCAATACCATATGTGTGGCCAAAACTTGGTTAAATGAACTACCCAAGGTAGTAACTAAGGTTGCCTTCCTCTCTTCTCTTTTAAACTCTTCAATAAATCCTACTCATTTTACCTCCAATATATTTTTGAAACTCTTCTCTAGTTTTCATCCATAGCATCACGACCCCATCATGTCATCATCTTTCACACGAACTATGGCAACAGAAGGCACTAGTTTTGTTCCCTCAAGTCCACAGTATTTTATCTAAATGTCAACTCTGACCAGATTTTTTTTTTTATCCTGAAGATCTTATAGTGGAATCTCACAACCTACAGTCTAAAGTCATCCATGAGTTATCTTTTATATCCCTCTCCATCTGCATCAGGCATTTTACCTGGTCTTATTTTACACTTGATTTCAGCAAAAAAAAAAATAATACCAAGCACTGTTTCACCATGCTGCTAAGCCTTGCCCCATGTTTGCTCTTGATTTTTCTTGATTTTGCTTCTGCCTGCCTGTCTTTTCACACTGCATTCCTACTTATCTTTCAAGATTTCCTCTAGGATCATATCCCACTGATGTTTTTCCTGCCATTCTAGCATGGGTTAGGAGTCTTTCTTGCGTGCGTTTCTATAATAAAACTTCTCACATTGTTTAAAAATGATGCGCTTATATTTCATCCTCCCCCTCCAGACTGTGAACTTATCCATGGCACAGAGTCCCCCACAGGCTCCTTATCACAGTGCCCTGCACCTGGAATATTTAAATGGTTGGAATGCTGTAAATTGAACATATGTAGTCCATACATAGGAACTCAAATGAGGGAACACAATTTAAAGTCCTACACTAGACCCTCCACTGGCTATTTTAGAAACTTATTTGCAAAATGGGGCCAAGGAGAGAAAAGGTAAATAGTAAGCCTTATACTTTTGTTTCTAAAATTACTGATGCTGTTACTCATAGGGAAGCTGAATGGAAATAAGATGAGCTATGGAATCAGAGAGGTATATTTTCTAATCCTGGATTCGCCACTCGTGACCGGTGTGAACTTGGGCTTACTGATGCCGACCCTTGAGGCCTGCCTCTTTGGAATGAGGACAACAGCCCCCACTTTGCAGGGCACGTTAAAGAACTGAGACTGGTACACCAAAAAGAACGTGGCACATTCAATATCCTATTATGTTTATTAGTTCTATTCTGACTTTGAACAAAATAATAAATAAAAATTCCAACTTCAAATAAAATTTTATTTGAAAATATGAAAATGTGGTCTATTTACAAATCTGATAAACAGAGTTAAACTATAAGTACAGGAAGAAAGGTCCCATCCAAAAACAACTGGTAGATGACTTTTTCACCTTACTCTGAATCCAAGAACTACGTGAAAGCTCCAAAAAGCCTCATGTATCTCTGTTTTAACTGGAATAAGCTGGGATTTTTATTTTTTTATTTTTTGTAAAATCCTTTCCCTGAAAGGATAAGGTTATGACAGACCAGGGTGTTTAGGATCAAGTTCATAAGCAGGGGCACCTGGCAGAGAGAGAGAGAGGGAGAGAGAGAGAGAGAGAGAGAGGGAGAGAGAGGGAGAGAGAGAGAGAGAAAGAGAGAGTGTGTGTACATGAGAGACAGTCGAGTTTTTGAGCACAAAGCATGGACATGCCCTAAATTATCTATGAAAAGATGTAAATGAACTGAAGATTATCCTAACAGAAGACACTCAAAAATACTTTAAGGACCCCTTCATAAGGAACCATGAATAATTCCATCATTCTATTCATATTTTAATAATTTAATAGTTAATCATCAATAAGTATTAATATTTAACAATTAGTAATTTAATTAATGTCATTTTAATTTAAGCTATAGAGCAGCATTCTGGTTGTGCAACCCGGTTCACAAATACGCACAAAATACGGTCTGTTGAAATGTGGAATGGCATTCAGCGATTGGTCCTTCACAAGGGATCCTCTTTTAAGGTTTTCTTCGGCAACATAAAGGCTGCTCCATCTGGTTTGCTGTGATGCTTTACCTTCTCTAAGGAAGTCTTTCAGTCCTTTTCCTCTCTTCTTTATGGCCCAGACTTAAGGTTGTTGTGCGTACACTGTCTTCTCCCCTTCCTTCTCCCATGAGATTGTGAGCTCTGTGGGGCAGGACCTGTGGGTTGTTTGTCTCTACTTCCCTAGGACACAGCCCATGGCCTAGAAATTAATAGATGTTCAACTAATATCTACTGAAGAAGGTCATCCATTCCATCCATTTTGCTAGATTTCACGAGCTATTTCTAGTTCACTCACATACTAACTACTCTTAATATCTTGGAAGAGAAAAAAGTGAAGAGGAAGGCTTTTATCCTGGGACAAATAATGATTTTAATTTTGTTAAAATTAAAAAATTAAAATTAAATCATTTTGTTTGATCTAATGTTAATCTTGAGATAGTAGAGAAAGAAACGTGTCTAAAAAGTGACTATAACAAGAGGAAGCAAGTCTTCTGAGAGTCACTTTATCACTGCCTGCTGACTACCAGAACACGGATGAAGTGGCACAGATCAGGCTCCAGCTTTAGAAGGGAAAAAGGTGATAAAGGTAATAAACCTTAAGTCGTGGGTCTCTGCAAGCTATACTATTATTCTCTACTGACCAGGCTTGTGATTTGGGTCAAGTCCGTGAAGTCTCAGTTTCCTCATTTGGCAAATGGGGATAACAGTGCCTCTTTACCCCCTACACTTCACCTGATGAATTAAAAAAGATACTATTTCTGTGACAGTATGTTGCTTCTGAAAACTGTCACACAATTATAAGGGCTCACATTGATGCACCATGTAGCAGACAAATGTTGGGAATCTCCTAACTTATTTTAAATGAAACATCTAGTACCCTTCAGGTGCAGTGAACTGCCAACTCTGATATAGACGCTGCTTGGGCCACCCTCTACAATGCAGGTGGCCCAATACTGACTGCCACACCTCAACCTCATGGTTATATAAACTTCTTACATCCAAGGAACATCTCTTTTCCCTTTTGGCATCACCAATCTCTAATATGCTCAGACATAGTACCACTCAATGAAAGTTCATTAATGATAAGAAAGAGTTTTTTTTTTTTTGTCTTTTCTAGGGCCACACCCACTGCATATGGAGGTTCCCAGGCTAGGGGTCTAATCAGAGCTACAGCTGCCATCCTGCACCAGAGCCACAACAACACGGGATCCGAGCCGTGCCTGCAACCTACACCACAGCTCACAGCAATGCCAGATCCTTAACCCACTGAGCGAGGCCACGGATCAAACCCAAAACCTCATGGTTCCTAGTTGGATTCGTTAACCACTGAGCCATGACAAGAACTCCAAGAAAGATGTGTTAAACTAGCAGGTGACACTATAATGGCTAACACTGGGGGTTCTAAACTTAGATTGCTATGTTCAAAATATTTGATCCTTACAATCTTAGGTTTCTGCTTCAGTAAAATGGGTATAACACAACAGAGGCTCTCCCATGAGTTGTTGCCAAGATTAAATTTAGGTAAAATTCTAGCACCATGTCTGGTACACGGTAAACACTAAATAAAGTCTAAATTACTGATATTCATCTTTTTCTTGGATGCTATGAATTACATTCCTTTTACCATTGTGCTCAATAGACAACATAAAGAGGTGGGTCATCTGTGGCTCAAACGAGAAGTAACAAAACTGCCCCCAGCATTATCCATATAGCATCACGACCACCTGCAGCATCACAGGTCAGCCACTGCAGTGACAGCGGGAGCCCTGTCTGGGCGCAGGGCCACCCTCCGCCGTCCCCACGCTTCCTCAGCCTGGCCAGTTAAGCACCCAATCACATCTTTCTGTTTGCTCCTGTCCTTGTTCATGCTTACCAGGTACAAAGACAGGAGACTGGCCCAGCACAAGTCGGAAATAGAGTGTTTCACACCCAAAGGGAGTATGGGGAATGGTGGGCGAGCAACAATGAGCAGGTAAGCAAACCGTGAGTGGCCTGAGGTGGTGTGAACTAAATGTACGCAAGCTACAGGAACAGGTGGCTCCCTGGTCTGGGCCCTCACTCAACTGTGCCTCCCATGGGGTGTGCCCAACCCGGGCCACGGCTGGGTTTCTACGTGTGTTTGATTTGCAAAACCCATGCCATCCTCATGGGAAGTGAAGGGAGCCTCCTGTCCCAGATGCTGCTGTTCCCCAGGGTTGTGCGCTTTGCATGTCTGAAGCCTTAGCTCACAGTCAGTGCCCCTGTGGATTTTAACTTACTGGTCAAACGTTTCTGTGGAGTTTGCAAAGTGGAAGAGATTGGAGGAAAATCACATTTCAGGACTATCCAATCGCTTGACAAAAATAAATGCCAAAAGCCTAGGACTGGTTTAGAGGGAAGGACTGCAATTGAGGGAAGACTCCAGCCTTGATCCCAGACAAGCCTGGGAATTAATCTGACTTACTTTGAATGTAATGTCATGTCTCAGCCAAGCGCAAATGCCAGGCCGAACGAGTGAACTGTAGAGGCCAGAGGCTTTTCATAAACGGAAATCAGGGAAGCTAGTCCTCCTCTAGCTACCGTAGCTTTGCAGCTCCCTTCCTTCTCTGTGTTTGGTGGTGAACACCCCCTGTCGCTGCGCTGTGCATGTTTCTTCATACCAGGCACCCCCAACCGAGCTGTGCCCAGGAAACTGGGTTAGTTGTTGGAACTGTAAGCATCGACTGAGCTGTGTTGCATGAATAAACGTGCTTTATTGCATGGGATTGGGTTTCAAGAAGACAGCACTGGAGAAAAAAGACTGCCAAGATTGGCATTAGGTGGTTCCAGAAGGCTAGAGGAGCCCAGAGTTGGGAAATCAACCCCCACGAACTAACTCCCCACCCCCAATTTGCTGGGGCGTTTCCCCTTCCACCTGTGGTTCAGAGATGTGGAAGCGGAGACCTTACGAACAAGCCTGGATTAAAGGAAAGGGGAAATGCATAAAGTACAGTGTGCACGCAGTGTGTGCCTGTGCTGAGAGCAGAGCCTGAGACCCGGCTGCAGAGCGAGAAGAGAATCGAATCCTGTTGAACTTTCACCCGGCAGGAGTGGGTTCCTGCCGGTTTTCAAAACAATGTGTAGCTTTCTCCAAGGATAGTTTATAACTTCTAGGGGGCAGGAGTAGGAGAGACATTCACATTGTAGTCTGTGGTGATGCCCTGAACTGTTCAGCGTGTAGCCTGAGCCATCATTCACAGTGGCCTTGGTCTAGAGCTTGGCCGACTTGGTCCATGGCTCCCAGAGACAAGGCAGTGAGAGCAGGTATACATGTGTAGGCACATACATGTGCACACTGGTGTATCTGATGGCCTTATGCCTACAGTCCCTTCATGCAGCTATCTTGGGATCTCAGTGTACCTGGAAAAGCCTTAATAGATCATTGAGGAGCCCCCATAGACTGCTCCTGGGGCTCCTGATTTCCTTCCATTCAGGTACAACAAAGTGGCACAATTCTTTTACTTGAAAGTCAATCAAACAGCATCAGAGATGGCAGGACAAGGTGAAAATGACTGCATCGAATGAGCACAGGGACTATGTCCAAAATGACTTCAGATTTGAGGCAAACCTAGGACTAGGTTTAGGACTGGAGTTCCCAAACCTAGCAAACCCAGCTTCCTGTCAAACATCCTGAGACAAAATCTTGGGCAATACAACCTAGGCATCTGTAGTATAATAGGTCTCCAGGGTCATTCAGACTTAGTCCATAAACCAGAATTTCAGAATGATCCATCTGCCTAAGAGATGACATGGAGCTCTTTGTGGCAAACATTAGGTCTCAATTCTGTCACACAGTGTTCTTGACAGTGTTTCGTCAATGCTTGGAACTCTCAGATCTGAACAGCCCAGCAATTAGATTTGCTTAAGGCAGTCTGGATTGGAAATAGGGCAAGAGGAGACAGGAGACAGTGAGTAAGAGGACCCCAGAGCAAACAGCCCAAGCCTCCCTGGCACAGGTCCAGTCCTCAAAGGTAGCCACTCAATGTGTCTACACTGGGAATGGTCTGTTTCCCTACAACAGTAAGATACCATTTAGCCTTTGTTTCCCCACTTGTCTGGATATCGCCAAGGTAATGGCAAGGCTAATTACACTCCTATGTCCTGGTATGGCCAAGGGGAACAGTGTACCCCGCAATAAAGACAGTTCCGTGGAACAAACACCTGTCCCAAGGACAAGCGAAGGGAAGTAAGAACAAATGATCTTCCCTTCCTACATTTTCTCCCTTCCCATTTCTTTAGCATCAAGTGAAAAACTGAGAGAGAGAGAAAGAACATATGGGGGAAGGAGTCCTTAACATTTGTTCCTACAAATACACACACACACACAACGACACTTCTCCAGCAGAAATAAGCTTAAAATGAATATTAAGAGAAAGATATTAAGATACCAGAGCAGTGACAAGTGCAGTGTAAACTATGTCTCAATAAGGGGTTTGAGTAGTTAATCCCAATTAGCTTCCCCCAGAACTGGATGGAAGGGCTGGGGAAAGAACACCTGTATGAGACTTCATGGATAATTTTAGTATCAGCTGCGAAGGTCCTCTTTCTTATCCACTCCTACTCCTCCCTACAGTTGCTCCCAGGGTCCTAGTTAAGCATCCCCTTGACTCTGCAAACCTCTGGGCTGGTTCTGCAGCCACGGAAGAGCTAAGGGAAGCTCAAATGGTTACAGAAAACCAGGCATGTGGCGCTGCATCTCACTTGCCCGTGTTTTCGACAATAAAACTACAGAACGGACAGGACCGTATGAGCTCACACCAGGGGAGATTCTTCCCGAGCCACACTGCCCAGCAGGAGAGAAGGGGTTAGACCATGCACGCAGTCACAGCACATCAGAACACCAGGACCTTATCTGCCTTAGAGACACTGGCACACCTCCCCCCTCTGATCACCCACCCTCAGATCTAGAAAGGACAGGAACACTGTGTGTACCCATAACACTCTGGCTCCCTCAAATAGTATGTTGCTATTTTCCCTTTATGTGAACCTTATTTTTCTTTCTGTCTGATGATAGCATAACTTATCATATTTTCACAGTGGACAGTCTAAGTGTGTTTCAGAGCAGAGCCCTCCTGATTGCAGAAGTGAAATAGAGTCCTACACAGGGAGGGACCGGAAATTCTCTAAATGCTGTTACCCTGGGAGTTTAGAGCCACACTGTGCAACCTCAGGAATGGCTAAAAACCTCACCAATGAATGCTACCGTCACCTGTCTCAGCAGGGGGATCCCAGCCCAGTGCTCCTTGGAGACTGCATTCTGATGTGCTCAAGGAGAGGCACAGACATTCCGAGCCTCCCAGTGTCTCTTTGAGAAAGGGCCCCCTTAATTAAATGAAAAAGATAGATCCATTGTCCCCATGAGCACTTAAAAGGAGGGTGGCATGGGGTAATTTTTACTGTTGCTACATCACTATATCAATTACGTGAAAGATCAAGCCCCAATCAGTTGAGAAACTGATTTTCACCTAGTAGACACAGCATTTAATTTCAGCGGATGTAAATGTTTAACACCTTAGAGAATCTAGAAACAGTGTCACAATAGTCATTATTAAATTAGTGAGAAATCCAAATGTGACAGTAACCCCAAAATGTGATGTCTGTGTTAAGATTCTTTTGCCTTTCATTTATGCAATCATTTCTTCCTTTCTGCAATGCTCATTTATTAAGCAACCTCTATGAGCCAAGCACTTACAAGAGTCTAGAAATAAATAGACAACAAGTCATGACTAATGTCCTTGAAAATCAATTGTCTACTGAGGAAGAGAGTCAGAAAAACAGATCAATCACTGCAATGTAATATGGAACCCCTCTCCCACTGAACAATTATGTAGCAGATTAACTCATTTAATATCATAAACAATAACCTACGCCAGTGCAAAGAGAATTAAAGGAAATAGAAGCTAAATAATAATAAACCCGAATTGAGTGTTCAGAACAGGCTAAGCACGCAGTTATACAGTTATATAAAATTCAGAGTCCTCAAAAGAGTAAAGGCCAGCTGGTTGATGAGCCACAGATTAGGACAGCTATGACAGTCTTCTCTTCACTGCTCCCCAAGGTCAACTTCAAATTAATGTTCTAATGTACACATGTTCTAAAACAGGTAAGACTAATAACGACAACTGCTGCCATTACTGTAATTACTATGCAACAGACACTGCAACAGGCCCTTCACAAATGTTATACATTAAGTTCTCCAAAGAACATTATAAGCAAGGTATTTTTCCTTTCCATAGTACGTAAGAGATCAGACAGTATGTCTTTCTCTGGCTTATTTCACTTAGTACAATGCCCTCAGGTTTCGTCCATGCTGTCACAAACAGCAGGATTTCCTTCTTTGTCAAAGCTGAATATTTTCTTCACTCACATTGTCTTTATTCATTTGTCCATCAGTGGACTCTTAGCTTGCTTCCATATCTTGGCCATTGTAAATAATGCTGCAGTGAACGTGGGAGTGCAGATGGCCTTTCAAGATCTTGATTTCATTTCTTCTGGATAAACAGCCAGCAGTGGAATTGCTGGATCCAAATGGCAACGTGATTTTTCATTTTTTAAGGAAACTCCAAACTGTTTTCATTTTTTAAGGAAACTCCAAACTGTTTTCTCCATGGCTGCAAGCATCTATATCCTCACCAAAATGTGCCATGGTTCCCTTTCTTCACATCCTTGTCAACACTTTTGATTTCTCCCCTTTTTGACAGTAGCCATTCTAACAGGTGTGAGGTAGTCACTCACTGTGGTTTTGATTTGCATTTCCCTGATGATTAGTTGTGCTAAGCACATTTTCGTATACCTATTGGCCATTTGTATGTCTTCTTTGGAAAAATGTCTACTCATAAGGGATACATTTTCTTTCATCCATTTATCCATCAATGGACATTTAGGTTGTCAGGCTACTGTAAGTGATGCTGCAATGAACAAGGAAGTGCTCATACTTCTTTGAGATCCTGATTGCAATTTTTTTGGATATATACCCAGACGTGGCATTGCTGGATCAGGCAGAAGTCTGTTGTCAATTTTTTAGCAACTTCCATATTGTTTTCCAGAGATGTTGCAACATTTTGCATTCTCACCAAGAGTTTTCAAAGACACCAATTTCTCCATATCCACATACTCACCAACACTGCTGATATTTTGATTTTTTTGATTAACAGTCATCCTAGCAAGTGTGAAGTGATAACACTGTAATGTACAAAAAAAAATTTTAAAGGTTAGGTCTCATTTTAGGTGCCCTTAGCACAATATAAGGAAGGAAGGAAGGAAGGAAGAGAAAGGAAGAACAGTAGGAAGGAAAGAAGGGAAGCAAGGATACATTATGAAGCTTGTGAAGCATCTCAAAGGGAATGGAACTAGAACTGACTCAGTGCCTCAGAGCTGTGGCAGGTACCCATTTTACACAATAAGGAAAAATAATCCAAAAACCCCTTTCTTAAATGAGGAGTTCTGCATAGTTAGCAACATGTTAGTGGTAGATGTCCAACCAGGATTCCAGATTCAAAGCTAAAGTCGTCTTCATACAGCAGATTTAAGATACATGCATTAGCTAAGGTGCTTCATAAGGTCAACAGGCATCCTTCATCTAAACGGCGATCATTTTTTCAGCAATCGCTATAAAATTCCAGGGACATTCTCTAATCCTACAGTCCCTCAGGAATCATCTCTGCAGTGTTCAGATGAAAAGTGGATACAGAACTTTGGAGTTTATTATCGGGTCATTTTACAGACACCAACTTGAGGGTTGCATTTCCCTTGCTGCTCCACAAAGGCATGTCTGGTCAGCCCCTTGGTTCAGTGCACCTTTGCACTTAGCACTGAGATAATACTATGTTGTGGCAGCAATCTGGATTTAGGGTCATATTTGAGGCACTGTTCTGCCTTTTGAGTTGGACTATTTAGTTAAGTTTCATAATCCTCAGTTTCTGCATCCATAATATAGGTTAGTATTACCTGTCTATACCAAGCCTTCAAGGTGACAGAATTTATTACTTCTTTGCCTAACTCTCCCAGGCCACCGTCTCTGCACCAGACTCCACTAAGCACAGGAGATGCGTGCAGTTGCTGCTCTTGCAGTGTTCCAAGTTTAGTGCAGGAAGAGACATGTACCTAAGTTATTAAAAATGCCATTCCACAAGTGCTGTGTCAAACCGCTGTCGTGAAAGTCAAATATAACACTATAGGTGAAAACCCCTTGTTCTATTCAAATGGGAGCTATTATCATACCAGAAACTCTCCCCTCCTTTGCCATCAATCCCAATCCCATGTTTTATTCAAGGTTTAAATCAAGCTGGATTCTTCCACAAAGTCTTCTGGGCAGCTGCTGCAGCCCAGAGGCACACAACAGCTATGTCTTCTTTCGTTCTCTCTTGACTCAACTGCAACCTGGGCAGCAGTATAGTGACTGCTAGGTTGAAAACATCATTTCCTGTTTGGGGTGGGGGGGGTGGAATCTTCTACTCTTAGTTGAAATGCCTCAGCTAAGCCTAGAAATTCTCAGTATGAGGAGGGATCTGGTTTTGAGTCCAGGTTCCTGAATTATGGATCAAAAGAAATAGCTGAATTTGAGAAGAAAACTCCGTTCGGATCCAACACACTGCCTCTGCTGGCACATGCTCCCTCGTGTCCTTCTTAGATGCTGTCTCTTTAGGAGGACTTGGGGGAAGTGGCAGCTGTACCCGATCAGCAGGCACTTTAACAACCCACCCTGCATGGACGGGGAACATTCTGAAAAAGGGCTCCTGCTGCTGTTAGACCAGAGGCCAGAGAAAATAGGGCTGAATGGATTTCATTACAGGCCAGAGACCTACTAAGAGATATCTCCTCTGGGGGAATTTCTCAGGAGCATGCAGCCCTGCTCCCAATCCGGCTACTTGCAAGAGAGGCGGAGGTCCACCACTGGGTTGTTGGAAGGGTTTCATAGGATTAAGCACGTGGAATTAGCCTCTTTGCCATATATGCAAGATGCATATTAACTGAATTTTGTTTAATCCATGTTATTTTAACATTCCCCAGGCATTAAGGCCTTGGTAAGCTCCACTTTACTTGCAAATCCTTCCCTGAAATGTCTTTCTCCCATGAGCAACCTTTCTCCAAATTCCTCTAATACCAACAAGAAAAACACAGCGCATAAGAACAAATGTCTTTTTTTTTCCCCCCACAATGGTTTTCATATCAGTATGTGCCTTTCCAGTCTCTTTTTGGCCACACTTGTTAGTGTTCTAATACTGCATCCCTGCACTGTTACAACAAACTCTTAAATCTACCCTGGGTACCACTACTGCTTGTGTCGATCTTCTTGGTTCCCCGTTGCCGGAAAGACTATCAACTTAAATATGAATTAGGTTTGAACGTTTGCCTGAAGTAGGACTGGGACTGGGGCTGGGGCCAGACGAGGAAGAAACTCAAAAGATGAGAACTGGTGAGGGTTAAAGAAGATACGGGCATGCAGGGTTCCTGCACTCAGTTATTTTTGCTGAGCCTGAGAAAGATCAAATACCTACACTGTTAAATAACAACAGAGAATTCTTACAGTTGAAGAGTAACACAGAAAAGTCAGAGATATTTCTTTATACATTCATTTATTGATTGATCAAGCATATAGACATCTAATAAACAGACCATCTCTCTGGTCTAATATATTAGACCACTCATCTATTCCAGACACCAACAGGAAGTCCAGGGTTAATTACTAATGAGTTATTAAAACAGCAAAAGAAAGTAGAAGAAAGACAATCCTTGTAGGTCAGGCGCAGCCAGGAAGAACTTTTACAGCAGACAGAAAAGTCCAAATCCTACCTCTGATGCCCTAACTTCTTACTCCATCGGCACACAGCCAAACTAAACTACTGGTTATCTCTTGGAAAATTTTGTGGACGCCTGGACTTCTGTCCCTGCTCTCCTTCCTGGAGAGCAATTCTCAGCACTCTCTTTTTGGATTTTGCCATAACCTATGAATTATTCAAGACCCAGATACGCTCTGTCTCCTGTAAGCAGGCAGCATTCCCTGGCCAAGACCCACCTGCTGGAAACAGTGACTTCCCCCTGTGAAGTGTTGAATTCTTTGTGATCTGTACCCTCTAAGAACTCAATGAACCGACTGCTGGTTCCCCTGCACCACGTCCCTCACTCACCTCGTGTTTAGCATCCTTCCACCTGTCCATCCACTTCCTCATTTCAAGGTCCTAGGGAAAAGAAAACCACCTCTGTCAAGATGCTGTGAGTGACTCCTGTTAGCCGTCTTCTACTTGTTGTCTTCTCTCTTGAATTCAATTAAACCCTCTCTGAGAGAAGTCTCCACCATGAATAAGTCTCAACCCACAATTTCAAAAAGCACTGAAGAATCAAAAATCATTTGCAAAGGTAGCACGAACCACTTATTACCAATATTAGATGAAATGCCAACATTTTCAAAATAGGGCAGACTTAATGTTATCCCTGAAATGACACCAATCTCATTTACTGGTATTCCAAAATAAGTCAGAAAAGAAGCGTGCTTTACATAGGACGATTGTCTTTTGTTGAATCACAGCATTAAGGAAAAAAAAAAAAGGCTGAAATTGCTTTACAATATTAATTTATACAGTCGTTAGCTTCAAGTGCCTTCACCATCAAGGCATCCAATCATTAACCTTGACAAATGTAAGTGCTCAATCAACCTGTGCTATTTGATTAGCACCCAGAGAGCGAGGTAGGGTCTTTTCTTGAGACTGCGAAGACATATGATTGAGAAGTAAAGAGATATAGGGTAAGAGGGAATACAAATCAAATTACTACTAACTTAACTATGTGAAAACACACGTCATCACCAGATAACATCTGAGGCTTCTCTTCCTGGAATGAGGAGAGCTCGCTTCAAAAAGCAAATATGGACAGTGGACTCTCATGGAAAATGGAGCTGAAAATCATGGCGTGGTATTAGGGCCCACTTTGCCATTTTCTGTGTAACCTTGGGTAAATCTCCTCCTCTCACTGAGCCCCGGTTTTCTCATTTCTGTAAGGGAGATAAAGACGTTGATCCTGTCTACCTCTGACAATCAGTGTTCCCAAAAGTGCGTTCCAAAGCACTATGCAAACAGGTGGTACTGCTTTATTATGTCTGTATCAGGTAATTTAGTCCTTGACTTCATTTCCATTTAATCAAGTGGTTTTTTTCCCATACATACATCTCTAATGCACACACCATCCTGGCCATTTAAATTGTTTGTGTCAGCAAGATAGCTATGTACATCCATTTATGCTGTGAGCGGGTAAATTTATACTGATGATCCTGCCATTTTCTTCTACATTATGGTGTGTTTCTCAGTGTCGTTGTCAAAATCAAGATGTCGGGTTTCAGGCAAGGCTCAGAAAGAAATTCTTCCACCTAATTTAGAATGTCTGAATATAAACAATACCAGATTCCTCAGCATCTTTTTAAAAACTGTATTTCCATACTTTGTAGTTCAAAGCAAATTATTTTTATTTATTTGTATTTTTTCTACTGTACAGCATACATGTACAGTTACACATACATGTATACATTCTTTTTCTCACATTACGTGTTCCATCATACGTGACTAGACAGAGTTCCCAGTGCTACACAGCAGGATCCCACTGCTGATCCATCCTGAAGGCAACATGCTGCATCTATTTACCCCAAGCTCCCAGTCCCTCCCACTCCCTCCGAAGCAAATTATTGAAAGCAAAATAGACTGATTTAAAAAAAGTTTCATAAAACATGCAGAAAATGGAACTGAAACTGCAAATTTTCTGCTTGTAATATCCTTAATTCTTAAAACGATTTTACTGACCTAATAATGTCTGATATCTTTCCAAAGACGTATTTGCTATTGATGTTACAAGGTTTTTCTATTCTTAAATACTTCTCTATATTAGGAAGCTGCTCATAATCTTACCACAGCTCTTGCGTGGCTACCCCTCAACTCAAAATCACAAACAAAAGAGGTTTAGTAAGGAAGATAATTTTTCATAAAAAGAGTTTGCTGATTTTCAAAGGATATATTTGATTTTTCTCATGCCCTGAAACTATGCAACTTAGGAAGGTATTAATAAACCGTGTAACAAAAGAGAGGATAAGGGCTTAGTTTTTTTTTAATTCAGTGAAATATTCTGAGCATTTTAATTGCTTACATGCCATTAATAAAACCTTAAATGAGTTCTGAGGGGAAAAAAAACACAAAGACCATTCAACAGCCATTAGCAATGAACATAAAACTTCTAAATCCATAGACTTTTTGGACAGTCATACGCACTCTTGATATTAACATTTGCTTTCTAATGATGGTGTGCCATGGCAGTATGCTCTAATTCCTGCAGGTTTTGGCCGATGAATAGAGAAACTGGGAGAGGTCACTGAGCTGACATTCAGAGTCTGCTTGAAATGAATAAATTAAGTGTCTCACATGGAAGAGAAGAAGAGAGAATAAACTTCTGAGAATAAAGGTAGAAAGTGTCATTGTGGCAGACCCAAAATGGAAGCAGAAAGCAAACAAACAAAAAAATCTACTCTCCAATAACATTCCTGAAATGCTCTATTTTGTTGTTTTTGGTTTTTTCAGAAATAAAGAGCAAATCAGCATGAATAAGAGAACAGTAGACTACACAATATTACATTTGGCAAAAAGGTTAATTGGTGCTTAACAAAGAGCAAGAAGCTTTTCTAGTTTTGTTTTGTTTTCTTTTTTTTGGCCAGTCTGTCCTCCTTTCCAGATGGAGCAAACCATTGGTTCCGTCTCTCCCTCCAAATCTCTTTCTTCTTCCTCCTTCTCTAAGGCCCCAATTATTAGCTTGGGAAGGTGAAATACTATAGACAGGTAAGGAGAAGTTCTTTCCTTTTCTTACCTCAGGCCCTAGGACAAATGTGTAATACTGATGCTTGAAAAAAAGAAGCCCTCAGCCTAAATACTAATAAACATTTTACTTCCACTGAATGGAAGGCTGGATGGTGATAACCCCCTGCAGGGGTGTGTGCTTTATAAAGTACCCTAATGGGCAGCACTGTTTTGGTTCCTCCCAGAAATCATGCGAAGTGGGGGAGGGCAGTTCGTTTCTTTCTTTTTTTTTTCTTTTTTTTTTTTTTTTTTAATCCAATAAGAAAGAGGCTCAAAAGTATCAAGTGATTTGCCCAACTTCAATCAGGGCCAGATCTTGGATCCACATTCTGGGTCACCTACTCACAGTGCATCAATAAGCTTTCATCTTTGAGAAGCTTCGCCAAAACAGATATATACAAATTATGAAAAAGGAATCAACATTTCCTTTGTGCTTTTCATGATAGATATCAAAATCTGTGTTTTTATACTTAGCTTACGAAATATCTTTTACCTGTACTCACTGAGTACTAATGATTACAGTGAGTTATGTAAAAAATAGGTGGATCCACAAGAGAAATAGAATTTCATTAACGGTCCTCAGTATCCTTGGGTTTTGCATCTGCAGATTCAACCAAAAGTAGACTGGATATCTTTGGGTTGAATCTGTGGATGCGAAATCTCAGATACAGAGAACCAGCTGTAGAATTTTGTTGTTGTTTTCTGAAACAGTCTTCACATAGAATGCAAAAAATAACATCCTTAGATACCTTCTCTTTACCAGAACCTTTCACCTTCATTGAGTCATTTAATCCTCACAACCATGTTCACCAAATGAGACACTACCTACTTTTTCACACAGGCTTAAGAAAAGTATTTCCCAAGCATCCAGAATGACAGATTCAGGGAGTTCCCATTGTGGTGCAGCGGAAACGAATCTGACTAGGAACCATGAGGCTGCAGGTTCAATCCCTGTCCTTGCTCAGTGGGTTAAGGATCCGGTGTTGCCATGAGCTATGGTGTAGGTCGCAAACGCCACTCAGATCTGGCGTTGCTGTAGCTCTGGCATAGGCCGACGGTTATAGCTCTGATTAGACCCCTAGCCTGGGAACCTCCATGTGCCACAGGTGAGGCCCTAAAAAGACAAAAGAAAAAAAAAAAAAAGAGGAAGAAAAGAAAAAAGAAAAAAAAAAGAATGACATTGAAAATTAGAACCGAGATTTTAGGATACTTTGTCCGTTGCACCTTCCAAGACACCATATGATGGCCCTGGTAATTTAAGAATCCTTTTCATCCATCAAATTCTTATTAAGATCTTGCTGTGTGCTAATGAGCAAAATAGATAAGGTCCCTGTCTTTATGGAAACTACATTCAACGAATAAACAGACTAATGTCATAGGTCCTTTTTTGTTTTTTCTTAAGAATTCCTATTTACTTTCGAGGAAAAAAAAAGACTCCATGACCCAAGAGATGAAATGAAGTGCTCAGATTCAGACGCCTGGGTCCATTTCCATTGTTACTCAGAGTGCCTTGTGCTCTCTCTCTCTCTCAAGTGACCACAGACACTGTGACACTCTGAGCAAAGACCTGACCAGGAAAGATGGCAGTACTTTGTGCAGATTGCTTGGCTAGGATAGTTTCCTCCTCCCACATTCATCCAAAGGTTTTTCAATCAGCTCTCACACGTTAGGGCCCAGCTACATGTAATTCCAATGACTGCCACTGTTAAAGTTATGTTCCATCAAAACCTCTCTGTACTGGGAGCAAGAACTTCCCTGGAGTAAAGCTTGGTAGAATAAATCCAGTTATACTTCTACTGTCTAGCCTATGCTTTGTATCAAAAGTGACCTCAGCTACCTGAAAGACTTATTTCCCTCCTGAAATGTTTCTTACCTTGCTAGTCAGAGAGAAATTGGGTTGTTGGCAACCATTCTCCCAATCAGATCCCACAAATTATCTGGCCCACTTTTTCTGTCGCCATGTTCCAGAAGTTAGTGGACACCTGGGAAAAAGAAAAGTAATGCACTGAAAACATATAAAGGGTGGCAGATCAGGTTCATGCAAAAAAAAAAAAAAAAAAAAAAAACATAAAAACAAACCCTGAAACTCCCTGGAAAGGAAAGTTAATAGGTTGCTACTGGGGATGCAGCGCAATCCTCAAACCTGGAAATAATTTGTTCAGTATTTGCAGGAAAGGGGGTAGGCATGGAGGACATCTCACATTCCAGAATTCTGAAGGACACCAGCTTGCAATATATGGGATAGATGAAATGGAATGAGATTCAGTGGAAGGAGCAGAGAAAGGAGGACAACAGAGTGGAGAGGGACAGATGAAGAAATGCGAAGCAGGTGGAAAGAGCCAGAAAGCATGTGGCTATAGGGACCACGGAAACAGTGGTCTGTTATCAAGGGAGTGGACGTCCTAGGCAGAAAGTAGCTAGTAGTTACAGTTGGCAGCCCTAAGGCAAGTGGGCTCCAAATCCATTCCCTGGCCTGCCAAAGGCTGGCCAGCCTTCCAGCAAGGAGGCCAATGGAGTAATGGGAACCCAGAGAGAAAGGATACCTTTCTGTTCAAAGAGTTTCTCAGTTTGTGAAACACCTGTTGCAGAATCACTTTAGGGAGCAAGAGCTCCTTAAAACGCATCGATCGGGGGAACCCAATCTGACAATCAGATTCTCCTGGGGCCCTGCCCAGGTCTTGGACAAATGCCCCAGGTGAGTCCTATGCACAATTAAATTTATAAAAACCACCACCTGAGAGGATACAATTGGGTGGTCAAAGCCTTTGGTCACAGGCTTCCCGAAGCTATCTCGTGGGCACAGCACCTAGAACGGAACAGTCTGAACTAGCTACAGAGCTCTCACATGCTCACATTCCTTGGTGATGGGATTCCCATCTGGATCTCTCCACATAACATCCCTGAAGGTCAGGCCTCGTCCTCCAACCACAGGTGGGGTTCTAGATAGAAAATCTGTGGTTTCAGAGGTTAGGAGGGTACAGTCCCGCTCTGAGGCTGAGGCACCAGCCTCATTAGAGGCTTTCTTTACCAAAGCCGATTTCAGCTCCCAAGATGGAAACCAAAAAGGACGACTTGAGAAAGAGAAGAGGGAGAAAAGCCCTAGAAAACCATGTCAGTCAGACAACACTTGTCAAGAGCCTAATTTGAAAACACTGTGCCAGGTGCCAAAGGCAATCAATATACCACAGGCTCCCCCAGAGAATCCTTACTCAAGACTTAGGCCGAAAAATAACAGTGCCAGGAAAGTTTCTAGGAAGTAGAAAAGTTCTGATTAATGACACCTTAGTGTCTTTGTGCACGGAATCTGTATTTTCCATAGAGAAGCCAGACTAAGTCAAACCACGTTCGAAGTCACAGGTTCTAACAAAAATCCCTAGTTAAATGCACCAACCATTGACCTGCAGAATAAAAACTCAAGTGGAACCACTCCCTACTGGCTGGTAACCCCTGACTCCTACCCCATCTCCCCACTCTGGCGCTTGGGTTGATTTGAGGTCCCTGTTCTAATGTTTTTTTATCTTTATTAATATCCCCTTGGACACATTTCCGTGGTCCTAAGAAACGGAAGGCCAGATACAAGAAAGCAGCCTTTAACTCAAAAGAAAACAAGCAAGCAAAAGTCACTTCCAAGATCTCTTTTCCCTGGTGTCGTTTGATGCCTTCTTTCCCGAGAAAGCAAGAAAAGCCCTCCCCGGTCCGGCCCGTGTCCCACATCCATCCACCCTTGGGAAGCCCTCCCCGGGACCTCGCGGAGTCACCTCTCGTCTCCCTTCTCTCCGCAGCTCCAATGGAAAATCCGTCACGTGGGCGCAGAACGAGAAGAGCAGCCGAGGGCAGCACCTGTGGCAGCGGCTGTCCATCCACATCAACAAGAAGGAGAACCCCAACCAAACGGCGGTCATCAAGCCCTTCCCCAAGAGCACCGAGAGCCGCGGCCTGGGCGCGGGCGGCGGCGCCGGGGCGGGGGGCGCGGGCGGCGGCGCAGGCGCGGGGGCCGCGGGCGCGGGCGGCGGCGGCGGGCCCGAGCCCCCGGACGCCGGCCCCAAGGCGCTGTACGACGTGGCGGAGGCCGAGGAGCACTTCCCCGCGCCGGCGCGGCCGCGCTCGCCGTCGCCCATCAGCACGCTGAGCCAGCGCGCGGGCTCGGGCGGCCGCACGGACGACGACGTGCCGTCGCTGCACTCGGAGCCCGCGGCGCGCAGCAGCTCGTCGCAGGGCTCGCTCATGGAGCAGATCAGCAGCGTGGTGACCCGCTTCACGGCCAACATCAGCGAGCTCAACTCCATGATGCTGTCCACCGCCGCTCCCGGCCCCGGCGCGGGCGCCCCGCTCTGCTCGTCCTACCTGATCCCCAAAGAGATGCAGCTGCCCACCACCATGACCACGTTCGCCGAGATCCAGCCGCTGCCCGCCATCGAGGTCACGGGCGGCGCGCAGCCCGCGGCCGCGGCCCCGCCGGCTGAGGGCGCGGCCCGGGAGCCCCCGGCGGCCGGGCCCGAGGCGGCGGCGGCCGGCAAGCCGGACCTGGAGGAGCTGGTGGCTCTCACCCCGCCGTCCCCCTTCAGAGACTCGGTGGACTCGGGGAGCACCACCCCCAACTCGCCGGTGTCCGAGTCGGCCCTCTGTATCCCATCGTCTCCCAAATATGACACACTGATCATAAGAGATTACACTCAGAGCTCCTCGTCCTTGTGAATGTCTTAGGAAACCAAGCTGGGTTCCCCGTCGGAGCCGCGACCTCCGGTTCCCACAGTCGCCTGGTTGAGACCCGAGGTGGAAGACGCCAAGGACACCTGTAACGGAAACAAGAGATTAATAGTGCTATTTAACATCAACCGACGAAGACACCAACCACGAATCTTCTGGCAGATTTTCTTCTAGTGGCCTTAGAAAACATGGGCTCTTAGGAAACGCGGCTTCTATTTCTGAGGGCTGACAAGGAGTCTGTTGAAACAGTTACATACCAAGTGCTTTTTGCTCTAGGGAAACAACGAGTGTGAATGAAACAGCCTAATGGAGGGGAAACGGCATAATTAATAAGCAACTGTAAAAAAAAAAAAAAAAAAAAAAAGTTTTGTTTGTTTACTTTAATTCTTTTCCCAGAAGATTCTTTGATTCACCAAACATGAATGTACATTTTCTAACAAACTCAAAAAATCTGGGACCAAAACGTCAACTTTTCTCTGACTTTTTTCTTTCTTTCTTTCTTCTTTCCTTTAAAGACCTTGGAAAGCAGTAAGTCGGGCCCGGTACCTACTGAGGCTTTGATGTGAGGCTTTGCCGTGCATAACACACAGCTGGATGATGATTGTTGCACTGGTGTATGTAGGGCTTTTACCAGAGAGTTTCCTTCCAATTTGATGGTGACATCCTCTTCCAAAAGCCTGCGTCCTGGATTCCACCTAGTTATTTCAGTTCACCTCCATGAACCAAGAAAACCAGTGGAAGATTTCTTGACTATTTCACCATGTTGCCAATCAATACTGGAGTAGCAAAAAAAATATTTTCTGGAATACTGTTTTGTAATTCCCTCACTGGGGTGCGTTGTGTAGCTGGAAATTCTCTTTATAATAATAATCATTCTTGAGCTCCAGCTTGGCTATCTCTTTCATGAAATGTGGCCACTCCTCCTTCAGCATTCATAAATGCTGTTGCGTTGCCAGCTAAAATACTAAAAATATGCGTTTGGGCTTCTTCATTCCTTTCTTTTGAAAATCTGTACACAAAGAGCTCCTCTGTTCAAGTCCCACCACTGGAAGAACGGTCCACAGACCCAATGAAGACACTGTCATGATTGGAGGGACTGTTGTTCAAAAAATTAACACAATCTTAATACACTGGAAATTTTAAACTGTGTCAGTCGGCTTAGCAGAGATTTCGCTATGCCAGTGAGCAGTGATTTTAACTTTTCTTGGCTGCTTAAACAGGGCAGCTATGAACTATGACAAATGTAGATTTTTCAAAGCAATACAGAATACTAAAACAGAGGAACCTTAACGAATATAAACCACACAGTCTTTCTTAGCCATTCCAAAACAAGGCAAAGCAATTATTTTCCTTTTTAAAATAATTATTAATATAATTTTGTGCACTTCATACTGTCACTTTTTAAATACTGCAGAAAAGAGATTTAAAGTTATAATAGAAACACTTGTGTTTGATAGGCTCATATAGGTAGGATTCATAGCTCAAGACTTGCATCCACTGTCATCTCTTTCTTCCTCCCATTACAGCTATCCTCAGGTGCCAAATGTTTCTGATTTTTAAATAAGGATAGTGATAAAAGGAGGAGGTGTCCTATAAATTTAAAGTTCAGTTGACCCAGCCTTATACTAAAGATAGCCTTATGAAAAAGACTTGCTGTGAGGCAGAATTATATTTTTAGCAGAGAGAAAAATAAAAACCTTTTTCCTTTAGCTCGATATCCTTATTTTGCTAAGTATTTTTTATTTCAGATCTACTTAAAAAAAGGAACTGAGAAGTGAGAATATACCTATTAGCGTAATTTATCATTCTCCACTTTTAAAAGTTATAATAAATATACTGCTTCACTTTACTTTCCTGATAACTATTCTTATCTAAGTCAAATCTCCCAATATAAAATATTAAAAGCTAACATTAATTTACTAAAATATAAAATTCTAAAAGTCACACCTCCCATGCAGTTTTGAAAACAGCATCATCAGAGCTCCTTGATCCCAAATATTATAATGAGACTCTTGAAACAGTGAATCTAGCGAAGTTTTATGGTTTCATTGAAAGCAAATGTCTGCCTCTACTTGAAAAACAAATGTAACTCTTTTGAAGTATTAATATCCCTAGATCCTCATCAAAAGGGTGGCATTCACCTGGGGATTACTGTCTTGATTTCTTAGGCATTGAAACTTTTCTCAATATGCTCTGTTATCTGAGTTTCATAAAACCCTTCCATCGGTTTCCATTTATTTTCAAGTATAAGTTTTCTCTGTGTTGACTGGTAGAAAACCATTCTTCAAACTTTCTCCATGATCAAACTCCTTTTCTGATTTTTGGTAACGTATTTCTTTAAAAAGTACATGATCTTATGAGAAAATTCATGAGATTAAAATTGAATGCAAATAAATTGCCATCTGATAATTCCATATGAAATAATAGTCGACTGTAATAAGTAAAATAATTCATCCAATTAGAGGAGAACAAGATGTATTTTACTGTGTATTTATATACCCTTTGCCACTTCATTCAGTACATTGTATAATGCATAATATTATTAGTAATGCATTCTTGGGATCTTTTATTTTGGAATGATGCTAACTCTGTCTCTTTGCCAATTCTAATACCAGGTTCCAAGTAATAAATCTACAATACAAAGAGAACTGAATATTCATTCTAGGGCTAAGATATGAACTTCACAATTCATTTAAGTACCTATTTTCATTGAATTTCCTTGAAAACAGTCTGTTCCTGGTGCCCAGTGCTAACTCAGTCGGGACCAGCATGATTAAAAGGAAGGGGAAAGCACAGTGAAATGCTAAGTTTCAGAAAAGTGACCTAAAGGACAGTTTGGTCCCAGGATGAAAAAAAGAAGATGTGGTTTGATCAAGTTGTATGGATGATCTAAGCGGTCCACCCATTCTTCTCTTGTGGGAAGGAGTGGGGGCAGCCTGAGAAGACCCTGTTTGGAAGAACACACCCATCTCTCTGGGACAGGGGTGGGGAACAGAAAGGGAGGATGGAAAAGAAAACCATAAGAGATTTGACTGAAGCACAGAAAAAAAAAAAAAAAAAAAAAAAAAAAAAGCAGATCCCTGAATGTACTAATCCTTGTTAGTAACAGTCTTTCCCAAGTTTCTGCTGTAACCAGCACGTGAGCAGGAAGACCAGGAGCTATTTCCGACTGTCAATGAATTGTATAATGGCTCTGCTGCAGTGACTTCCAAACCAGGAATTAAACACTTTTTAAGAAAAAATTTAAAAAAAATTCCTGTGCTAGTCTCCCAGAAAAATGTACATGTTTTGGAGACTTCAAAGGTATTATCAGAGTTCACGTTTAGCCACAGCTTATTAATAACCCTCAAGCTGTCAGAATCTCTATAGTTACCATTTACAATTTTATACTGTGAAAAAAATACAGATCAGTGAAAACCATAAAGATAAGTTGGAATTCACGTTGAAGAGGGTCTGAGACCTGGGAGATGCTCTACTCTCTGTTCAAGGATGAGGCATGTAGGAGTTCCCGTCGTGGCGCAGCGGAAACGAGTCCGACTAGGACCCATGAGGCTGCAGATTTGATCCCTGACCTCGCTCAGTGAGTTAAGGATCCAGCGTTGCCCTGAGCTGTGGTGTCGCAGACGTGGCTCGGATCTGGCATTTGCTGTGGCTCTGGTGTAGGCTGGCAGCAACAGCTCGGATTCGACCCCCTAGCCCGGGAACCTCCATATGCCGCGAGTGCAGCCCTAAAAAGATAAAAGACAAAAACAAAAAAACAAACAAACAAACAAAAAAAGAATGAGGCATGTATAAAATAGTTGGCTGAATTTCACTGATCTTCCCAATGTGAACAAATATACTATGTATATTGTGTGTATTTCTAGAATTCAATGGCAGCTGCTGGTGGTGTTGTAATTAGAAATCTATATAGAATATAGATGTTTTAGAGAGATGGTGCCAATCCTAAAAGATTTGTGTGGGCTACAAGTGCTTGTATTTACTTTTTTCTGCACTTTAACTGATTTGGTTTTAAAATGGTGTGCGCGTATCCGTTTTCTTTTTTTTTTCTGTTGTTGCAGCTTGTGCTATTAAAACAATAGAGAATGTTAAATTATTTTGATGTGAATTGCAAATGATTTTTTCATAAAGTTTAACATTTTTATCAGCATTGTTTTGCTTTGTACTTGTATAAATGTGTTTTATTTTAGTATTTTAAAATATACTTGCCTGTTTCTCAGTTGTCTAAATCATGTTATATAGCTGGTGTTTGTGAAGTCAAGTTACTTTTGGAAAAACATTAAAAAAGAAACTATGATATGACTTTAAGATTCTTCCCCTTAAGTGTTTAGAATGTTTCATAATGTTTTCTATGACCCAAAGAGCAATACTATTTATTAATCTTAAATTCCAAATGATCTACACATTTGAGTTAGGGGGGTTGCAAAGCAGCCTGTGGACAAGGATTAACATGAGAACATAAGCCAACCACAAAGCAACCAGAGATCCCCAAAGGCACCTACAAACACCTTTTAAGACACATAAATACTTTTATTAAAACAAGAAAGCATGTGGGTAATATCACTTATTTTCTTTGTGCCTGGAAATACAAATACAAATTACATACATAGTTCCATGATTATCCCTTTTGATAGAAGTAACATCACAAAAAGAATATAGATTTTGTGTGTGTGTGTGTGTGTGTGTGTATGTATATGTATATCTGTCCATGTTATACAAACCTACACACATCTATATAGATATTTCACTTTTGAGTCCATCTATACCTGTGTTTGTATGTGTGTGTGGGCATATGTATATAATTTTGCCAAAAAAAAAAAAATTACTTGTCAAATCACATTTTACTTTGATGGATTCTTAAGCAAGTTAACACTCCCTGAAGACAAATTAACTGAAACATAAAATAACAGTGTAGGAGTTCCCGTCCTGGCTCAGCAGAAACGAATTTGACTAGTATCCATGAGGACACGGGTTCGATCCCTGGCCTCGATCAGTGGGTTAAGGATCCGGTGTTGCTATGCGCTGTGGTGCTGGTTGCAGATGCAGCTCGGATTGCTGTGGCTTTAGTGTAGGCTAGCGACTACAGCTCTGATTTGACCCGAGCCTGGGAACCTCCATATGCCATGGGTGCAGCTTAAAAAGACAAACAACAACAACAACAACACAATGTAGATGAGATACATGATGTGTGGAACAGAAAGACAATGTAAATTTTAAAATACAGCTTCTCCCTGCTTCCTTACTTGCATTATTTATACACATTATATATATTTTTATCTTATTGTACATAGGTAAATTGATACAAGATATGTTTAATCCTAAAAAAGAAAACCAGTTTTTGTCAGACTCTAATTCAACATCTTCTATTCTGAACTAATTCAAATGGGCATATGTTTCTATAAACTTGAGATTGAGGGGAGATAGCTGGACCATATACAGAAAATTATCTTTTAAAGATCAGAAGAGATTTGTAAGACTCCGTAGAACCATGGGAGACCAGAAAAAAAGTAGCTGATGCAATAGAAATAACATTAAGTAGAATTAAAAGTCAGAATATATGGCCCTGTCCCATACAACCTTGGATAAATTATCAGTTCCTCTTTATCTAAATGCAGATATGAGTTATAATAACCCATGAGATTCATTTCTTTTCCAGCATTCCTGGTATATGGTAAATGCTCAACAGATCATAACTATTATTAATGGCAATATAGTATTTGTTATTCAGTTAATATCCAGCCGGCAGCTTAGCTGTGTTATGTCCGATATTACTGGGGGAGCTGTAACAAATTACTGTTCAATCTCAAGCATGTATCATTCTGGGGAAAATCCATTCAGGTTTGAACTCACATGCAACTTTGGAATTGTTCATCTAGGATAACGTATCTAGGTTATCTAGTCATATGTTATTATCTTAAAACACCACAGAAAGAATACTTATCTTCTGTTATAGTCTATGCTGAATGCTAGCTAATTTTTTGGTTATACCATTCATAATCATTTTTAAAAATAAACCATTTTCCTATAAATGTGATAAAATTCATTGAGTATTAAAAATAAAAAATAAAATAAAATAAACCATTCTCAAACATTTACTTTTTTATGATAGCTAGCTATACAGGTATGTAAATAGAAATGTATTAATGAAATTATCTCAAACAATTGCATGGTAATTACACTTTTTCTCAAAATATTTTGAAATTCAGAATCAGTTACTACATTATTTTTGAACAATAATTTCAGTAGATAAATTCTAAGGAAAAAACCTTTAGACTCACCTCTCTGGCCATATTTAGACACCTAAACAAAAATTATAGGAAAACTTCATTTATAATGTCCACAAGAATAAGTATTTTAAATTAGCTTTTACTCCAGACAAAACACTTTTTTTGGCCATGCCTATGGCATGTATAAGTTTCCAGGCCAGGGATCAAACCCAAACCACAGCAGTGATCCAAACTGTTGCGGTGACAATGCTGGATCCTCAACCTGCTGCAGCGCAAGGGAACTCCAAACATTTATTTTTGCCATAACACATAAGTCTTTTTGAGGTTATGACCTAGGTGAGCATCTATACAAGCAAGCTAGTTATATGGTATATATATATATCAGATGCATTTGGTTTATTTATATATAACTTGTATTTTTACTCATTGACATAAAACAAAGCCTTATGTAACTATGACGTTTCTATAAAGGGATAAATGTTTATATAATATTATGACTACTATGTCAATGAAAATTACAATTTAATTAGTAAATTAGCTTTTCTGAACTGCTAAATAGTAAGAAGATGTTCCATAAAGTAAAAAGTTGGGTTTTTTTTTTTTTTTTTGGCCGCACCCACAGCAAAATTTCCCAGGCAAGGGATGTAACCCACACCACCCAAGTGTCCTGAGCCACACCAGGAACAACATCAAATCCTTAACCTGCTGAGCTACCAGGGAACTCCAAGGTAAAAGGTCTTAGAGTTTTAAAAGTTTGGAAATTATAATAATTCCGTATTTCATGGTTGGCTGCCTTCATCTCAGAATCTTAGAACTTGCCACTCCACTTTAAATAGGCTAATAGACAATAGCTCTGAAAGACTTTTTTTGTGTGTGATCAGTCTCCTTGGAGTAGGGCTTCACAGAATGAACTTTGGAAATGGTATGACATAAAATTTATAACTCGTAGACACTTTTTCTTTTAGTCTTGAAAACTAATTGCTATATCCATGATGATCTCACAAGGATTTTAGAGAAGAAAATATGGATTGATATCATCATTTTCAGAGCCATTTATTATTGAATCATAGAAAGCCTTCCTTCATCTTATCATCCATTTTACTCATATTTTCTGATTTCTCAGTGCTCTACAGCACGTTAAATTTATTCCCAGAGGTCAATCTGAGGGTTTTCTTTTATTTTTTCTAATCAACATGTTGGATGATTTCCTTAACTCCAACAGACTCGGATGAAGCAATACGTGGGAGAGTGGCATTAGTAGATGTTAAGTAGCCAGTGAACTGTATTCCAAGAGCAATAGAAGCCTATTGGCGTATTTTCTGGAAGTTATTTTAGAAATGTTTTTCACATTTTTTTCTAATTTATCTAAATAATCAAAATTACATAAGCACATCTAATACATGTACTATCCCAATGCATTTCTAGCGTGTTCAAAATAATGCTTTTCACCTTTTACCTCCCTGTGGGTTGTGGTACTCTCTGTCACATGGTTTCTCTCTCTAAAGAGCTCAGATCTCATCACTAGTCCTAGTACATTCATCCTACTTTTCAAGGAGGCATGAAATGTATGCAGAGAGAAAAGGTGTTTTTCTGGGGATGTAAACATACACTCGAACAATCCAGGACAAAGCGGCAACAAAATTAAGAGAGCCTCCTAGCTTATTACTATTCAGCAGTTCAGAAAAGCTAATTTATTATATTAAATTATAATTTTCATGGATATAGCATTCATATAATTTATTATGTGTCATTCATCCTGTTATAGAAACATGACAGTTATGTATGGCTACATGGAAATGAACTTAATGAAAACCCTGCATATTAAAATTTGCGTAACAACCAGAATGCTCCAAAGAAAATGTTTTACTCAAAATGTATACGTTTAAAAGCAGACTGAAAATAAACTAATTAAACATTCAACTGAAGATTTGAAAAATAAACAATAGGAGTGCCTGTCATGGCTCAGCAATTAAGGAGCCCTACTAGCATCCATGAGGATGCAGGTTCGATCCCTGGCCTCACTCAGTGTGTTAAGGATCTGGTGTTGCTGTGAGCTGTGCTGTAGGTTGCAGGCATAGCTCAGATCCCATGTTGCTGTGGCTCTGGCATATGCCAGCAGCTACAGCTCTGATTGGACCCCTAGCCTGGGAACCTCCATATGCTGTGGGTGCAGCCCTAAAAGCCAAAAAAAGAAAAAAAAAAGAAAGAAAGAAAAATAAACAATAAAAATGTAGAAAATACAATCAATATTAATTAAAACAAATATAAGAAAATAAAAATTTAACAAAAAATTAAAAGTGAAAATCAAAATCTTTCAGTTTGAAAAGACCAACACATTGGTCAAGATTAATCCTGTGAAAGGAAAACCACAATTAATATCAGCAGTGAGAAAAGAGTCATGGCTATGTACATAGAGGACATACAAGAGAAAACACTAGGGGAGGTCCTGCTGTGGCACAATAGGATCCACAGAGTCTTGGGAGCCCTGGGACACAGGTTCAATACCCAGCGGTGCAGTGGGTTAGAGATCTGGTGTTGCCACAGCTGCAGCTTAGGTCGCAACTATGGCTGGGATCTGATCCCTGGCCTGGGAACCCCATGTGCCAAAAAAGAAACAAAAAAGAAAGAAAAAAACACCAGGTAAAACTTTGTACTAATAAATTTGAAAATGTAGATGAAATAATATTATTCTAGGAAAAATATAAATTATCAAATTAAAACAAAAGCAAGTAGAAAATGCAGATAAACCAATAATGAGAATATCATGAAGAAGAATTTAAAAATATATAACTCTAAATAGCATCAGTCTACTAAGCACTATTAAGCATCAGTTGCTTTTGACTGTTTTTCAAACTTAATATTGGTTCAAACATAAACATATCTGATTTAATTTAGAAGCAATTCTTAAACATTATAAGCAATTTGTTTCCCTGTTTTTTGGCTATACCTGCCGCATGTAGAAGTTACCAGGCCAGGGATCAAACCCATGCGACAGCTATAACCAGAGCCACAGCAGTGACAACGCCAGAACCTTAACCCAATGAGCCACAAGGAAACCCAAGCAATTTGATTTTTTTAAACTCCAAATACACTTCCTCATATCAGATCAAGAAAGCAAGCTGTTTTTTCCATAACATATGATATCATTTTAACCTATCTTTAAATTACATTTAATATCTAACCTCTACATGAAATAATCCCAAGTCTTATTTTGCATAAAAACATGATTTTTCTTCCAAAGATAATTTAGAGTAAATGTTAAGAGTCTTTTGATAAATGGAAAAGAAATGAAGTTTGTCTCTATGTATAATTTATTCAAATAACAAATATGGTGCATGAATATGTGTGTTGGTGGAAGAGACAAAAAACGCAAAAATTAAAAAGCAAAGTCTGGTATATATTAGAAAATGGTAAGTGCTGTGGAGAAAAATAAAGTGGGTAAAGGAGATCGAAATTAGGAACGGGAAGTAATTTTAAATTCTTTTATCAGAAAAGATTTCACTTCCACGTAGTATCTGAGCAAAGACTTGAAGGAGGTCCAGAAGCAAGTCATGAACATATCTGGGGAAAGAATATGGCAGGCAGAGGAAACAGTAAATGCAAAGACCTGAGGAAGCAGTCATTCTGGAAACATGAGGAACTGCAACAAGTCTAGTGTAGCTGAAGGAGCCTGGGCCTGGAGTAGGGTAGCAGGAGCTGATTCCTGTAAGCCCAGAGTCAACTCATATAGAGGCTTGGAAGCCAGTATAAGGAAGTTGGTGTTTACAAATTTATGAGTTTATATCTGACAAACATGAAGGGATACGGTAGGACTCAGTATACAGTCCTTATGGGAAAGTATCAGGAAAATGGCTAAGAAGGTAAAAAAAGAGAGAGAAAGAAAGAGAAAAGAAGAAGAAAAAGAAAGAGAAAAGGAAAGAAGAAGAACAGAAGGAAGAGAGACTTAGATAATAAGGTGTTAAGACTTTAAGATAATAAGCCATTGAAGGTTTGTTTTTTGGGTTTTCGGTGGGTTTTTTTGTTTTTGTTTGTTTGTTTATTTGTTTTGGCTTTTTTAGGGCCACACCCTTGGCATATGTAGGTTCCCAGGCTAGAGGTTGAATCAGAGCTACAGCTGCCGGCCTACACCACAGCCAAAGCAATGCAGGATCTGAGCTGCATCTGTGACCTGCACCACAGCTCATGGCAATGCCAGATCCTTAACCCACTGAGCAAGGCCAGGGATCAAACCTGCAACCTCATGGTTCCTAGTTGGATTTGTTTCTGCTGTACCACGGTAGGAACTCCCACTGAAGGTTTTATAGAGTAGATTGGCATGAACAGATTTTGTTGTTGTTGTTGTTATAATGTATGATTGTGAGAAGAGAAAACAATGGAAAAGAATGGAGAAGGCAAGGTAGGGCCAGATGGATCCATTAGGAGGCAATCTACTTGACAAATAACGACAGCCAGAACTGTGCAGATGGTGGAGAAGTGGTAAATTTAGGGAACCTTGCAAAGGAGAATTGATATAAATTAGTGAGTGGCTGGCTGAAGTGAGACGGAGAGGGCTAGGATGACATCCGGGTGTTTGAGGCAGTGGTTAATAGAGAACGGCATCTCTTACTGATTCAGGCAACACATCGGGAGAAGCAGCTTTGTGATGAGTCCTGTTTTGGAGTTGAGATGACTGTGAAACCATAGCTAACATGTCCACTGAATAGTGGACAATAAGGGTAGAGCTCAGGAAAGAGGAAAAGCTAGGATCTCAGCCAACAGCAGGTAGTCAACACAAAAAGATAATTGAAAAGGTGTTAATAAAGGAAGTATTTACAAAGGTACGAGCAGGGTTAGGCAACTGACTAGGGATTGGGAGGGACCAGTAACACTAGGAAATGACCATGACACCTAGGATTGAAGAGGTAAGAGGGACAGGGTTTACTGTATGGGTAAGCCTTAAGCTGTAGGAGTCACCTGAATGGTACTGTGGTCTTTGGGAGCTAAGCAATGCCACATCCCCCCTGTTCAAAGCTGCCCACACATCTCCAATGGGGCACCTAGAACTATGGCAGTTGATGGAGATACACTTAGGAGAGGAATGGTCAGCAGCTGCTGGCCTATACCACAGCCATAGCAACTCAGGACCCGAGCCACATCTGCAACCTATACCACAGCTCACGGCAACACCGGATCCTTAACCCACTGAGCGAGGCCAGGGATCAAACCCTCATCCTCATGGAATTAGTTGGATTCATTCATTTCCGCTGTGCCACAGTAGGAACTCCCTTGAAGTTGATTATTCCCACTTCTCTGGATGTGCAAATATCTAGGAACTAACACATAAAAGAGAGGTACAGGAACTAGAAAATAAACAAAACTACAAGGCATTCATTTTATAATAAAACAATCACACATACATTGTGAGACAGAATGCAAGTAAATCTATGTGAATTTTAAAGAGAAAACAGAAGATGTGAAGTAACTTCATGTGTTCACATTCCTCTTCCATGAGGAAAAATTTAAGAGGCATTATTTCCACTTCTTTCATTGACCTTGATATTGGAGTCCACAAACCCAACTTGGTCGGTTTAAAGTTTGCATGACCTTGGGCAAATTATTAAGATTCTGAGAGCCTTGGAAGTCTCCTTTGTCTCATGATGATAACACCTAAACACAAGTGTTGTTACAAGGATGAAATGAAATCATTTATGTTAAACAGTCTAGCATAGGGCTTGGCAACATAGTGTCTAAATGTGCACTCTTTTCATCATCAGCCTTTTCAGTAGAGAGGTGGTTGCAGAATGTTGCTGGTTTGTCCAATGCCACAGTTATTTCATGAACAAAGACAAGGAAAGACAAGAGAAAGATGGAACACCTGCTATGTGACTGAAACATATGTAATGCCATTTAATCCACACAAAAGCCCCTGTGATTTAGACTGGAACCCACTTCCTAGCTCTCTTTCCAGAGGCATTCTGCTCCAAGCACGCTGATTCGCTTTAGTTTGGTTCCTCTTCTTGCTCAACATGTAATTGCATTAGCTTCCAATGACAGAGAAGCCCAGAAAGACATTCATATCTAATTTGCCCTCTCGCTACAGCCTCTCTCCTGCTTTCCATGCTGACAGGTGGCTTGCAAATCATACATGGTTTGGGATTCTGGAGAAGCAGAACAGAGCAGCTGGCAGGCCAAGGTCACAAAGACACTCAGATTCAAATGATTTATTTATTTAGTTACTTTGCTTTTTAGGGCCACAGGTGCAATATATGGAAGTTCCCAGGTTAGGGGTCGAATCAGAGGAACAGCTGCCAGCCTACATCACAGCCATGGGAACGTAGGATACAAGCCTACACCATGGCTCATGGCAACACCAGATCCTTAACCCACTGAGGAAGCCAGGGATTGAATCTGCATCCTCATGGATACCAGTCGAGCTCATTACAGCTGAGCCACGATCAGAACTCTGGGTTCAAATGATTTTAGAATATTAGAATCAGACTTGAAAATCTGACTTCCTTCCAGCCTCTTTCCTAGAGAGAATAACTTAGGATGGTCCCATATGACTTCTCACTTTTCGTAACTAGAGAATATCATATGCTCATGCAATTGCTGTCTTGGAAAACACTGGCAGTGAAGGAGTGAGACATGATACATGGCAGTATTTCCTTTAGCATTTTCCAGACATGAGTCTGACACACTTGCGGTTCAGAAGCCCCAGCCAAGGGATTATAGCCACAGCTAACATCATCCATCTGTGGACAACATGCTATAAATCCATTCTGCCAACAGATAGGCAAGGCTCAATGGGGTAGCATCTTTGGCATCTCTCTTTTGCAGTGTAGTGGGAGGGGGGAGAAACGGTCCTCTTTCAAGATTATTCCATTACACCCCTTCTTGCCCTCCCAGGACCACTGTGATTAGTTTAAGTCAGTTTGGGCAACACTGCTGCTCGGGAAGGACGTGCAGAGCTTCCAGAGACATTCAGAGTATGCAGAAGCCTGCAACCATCTGAACCAGGAAAACAACCCAATATAAACTCAACTTGCCAGATATCTGGCCTTGACAGAAGTGACAAATTGTGTCTGGACAAAGACTGTGCAGAGAAGAAGTGGGAAAGGATAAAGCTTAGCAAGTTTTTAGCTAATTTTTTTAGTTTAGAGTTTTCAATAGATCAAGGGTTCATGAGTTGTAGCCAAAATTCTTGCCAATGAAAGAAATATAGATTTGACCCAAGTTTCTCAGAGGACTAAGTATGGAAAGTTTTCTACAGAGAGTAATGGACTCAACACGTCCTCAGCTCTGTATACTAACACCATTTACTGATAGTCCCAGAATTCCTGTCAGTAAGAGATCTTCCTTGGTGGGATTTAATGGTGGCTGAAGCAAAATAATGTTTGTAATCAATGTCATCTATGAGTTGTTAGTTACTATTGCTTATTTATTTATTTGGGCCACACCCATGGCATATGAAAGGTCCCAGGCTAGGGGTCGAATCAGAGTTGCAGCTGCCAGCCTATGCCACAGCCACAGCCATGTTAGATCTGAGCCAGGTCGGAGACCTACACCACAGCTCACAGCAACGTGGATCCTTAACCCGCAGACTGAGGCCAGGGATCAAATCCCAATCCTCATGGATACCCACTGGATTCGTTTCTGCTGAGCCACGACAGGAACTCCTATTATTGCTAATTTTCATAGTAATAAATTCCATCCTAAACAAAGATTTGCAACAGTATTTGACAGGAAGACAATCAGACAGCTAATATGCTAAGAGGGTAAAACTCAAACTAGGTCTTCTAACTTTTGGTCTTGAGGTAAGGGCTACCTCCATGATACCCCATGGCTTCATCCTGTTCACTGAACTCTTGCTATCTCAGCAGTTTGCAAAAGAAGTTGCACTTTCAGGTCACAAGTGTGAATAAGTGTGTCAGTTTCTTAGAGAATAAGCACAGTCACACAGTTAAGCATTTTCCTCTCTCTCTCTCTATTTCTCCCTTGGGTCTGCATCGCCTCAGAATGGCATTAGCTGTCAGCTGCTATGGCTCCATAGGTTGGAGCATGAGAAAGCAGTGTGCAAGCAGAATTACTTTCAGTCTGAATAAGCCCTAGATAAACAGCAAATTAAAAGGCAAAGAGGCAGACTGTGACCTGGATTTGGGTCCAACAGACCTGGGTGAAAATTTGAGTCTCATCACCAACTAGCTGTGAGATCTTAGGCCAAGTGCTTTAATTTCCCTGAGCCGTGGTTTTATTTTCTGTAAAATAGGGATAATAGTACCAAGCCTATCTCAAGGTCACTTTGATGATAAAATAATGTAATAATATATTCCAATGACTTTACCATAAAGAATTATAAAATGGGGAGTTCCCATTGTGGCTCAGTGGTTAATGAACCTAACTAGCATCCATGAGGATACAGGTTCCATCCATGACCTCACTCAGTAGGTCAAGGATCCAGCATTGCTGTGAGCTGTGGTGTAGGTCACAGACACAGCATGGATCCCGCATTGCTCTGGCTGTGGTGTAGGACAGCAGCTACATCTCCAATTGGACTCCTAGCCTGGGAATTTCCTTATGTTGTGGGTGCAGCCCTAAAAGACAAAAAAAGACCCCCCCAAAAAAAAAAACTATACAATAATTAGTAGTTAGTTGTTACAAGAGGCATTCAAATGCTAAAATATTTCTGCTCCATCTGCTGTTGACTCCATTCTTCTACTTGCTCAAAAACTGCACCCTTGACTCCTCTCTTTCCTCCCTTCCTTCCTCTTTCATACTTTCATAACTGTCATTTGATCTACATTCAAAGTATATACAGAATCAGAACACTTCACACCAATCTACTTCCACCTGGTTCAAAATATCATCCCATCTGGTCTGGATTTCAGCAATGGCCTTGGAGCAGGTCTCTGCTTTCACCCTTGCCTCTCACAGTCCCCTTGCAATTTTTTCAGCACAACAGCCAGAGTCATTCCTTTCAATACAAGTCATGACACTCTTTTCTTCAAAACCTTCTGGGATCTTCCTGTATTACTGAGAATTGAAACCAAAACACTTAGAATAGCCTTCAAGGTCTTTTTATTCCTTTAAGGCTGTCTTGTTAATGAATCAGAACATATTATGTCAACACAGTGCATGGTCTCTGAAGACTAAGAGGCAATGAAACCACTCACCTGCAGCCTTAACCTCCCATGGGGCTTGAACAGAACTCAAGCCAGTTTCCTATCTGTTTTTATTTCTTTGCTGGTTTACAAGATGTGGTTTCAGACCAGGCTCTCAAAGTTCAGGAAACCAACCTTTTAACATAGGTGGTCTCTGGCACCCACATGGAATTCTCCAAAGCTCAAGAGCATCACCTTCCAGTCAAATCAAGGGAAGGAATAGAGTTGACCTCTGGTCTAGGCCCAAAGAGACCATGCTACAGTTTTAGGCTTCTGTGTCTAGATGCATGGTGTTCCCTTGGCCTGGACTGCTTTTCCCATTTGTCACTTGTCAAAATCCCACCCACCAATCAAGACTGACCTTATATAACACTGCCATCCTGGGTTCTTACGTAATTTATCCAGTCAAGAGTGGTCGTTCCTTCCTCTGCCCCACCAAAATTTCCCCTGCCCCCACCAACTTCTCAGTTTGTCTGTAAATCATTCTCCCACCCTAAACTACTGGGTGAACCAGCTAAGTACTGATACATGGTCAATTCCCTGAAGACAAAATTAGGAACAATGGCTCGTTATAATATTAATTTTCAAGGCAAGTAGGAGAAAGATCCTTCAGAATTTCATAGTGGGGATTAAAGTGTGATGGGAGAAGACAGCACATCCCTACAAGGTAAAATATCCTCTCGGAGAGAGAGCTCTTCACTCCCCTTTCCCACCCCCGTCCTCCCAGTCTCACGTCAGTGCATCGACTACAGTAAGATGCTGAAAGTTGTAGACTACACCAGCAATTCTCACAAGCAGGTCAGCAAGAGTGTCCAGAAGAACTGGGGTAAATTTTAAATACCTGGATTCCTGAGCTACTTCTCTGGAAGTCCCTAGAAATTCAGATTAAGTATAAATTAAGACTAAGGTTAATTAAGATTAACATCCTGAGCCAGGACCTAGGTATATAAGATTCAGCACCAAGTGATCATTCATTTAGGAGTGAATTTTAATACATTTAAGGGAAAATAGGGACTAAATTGATAGAAGAAAAGTAAATAAGGGAAAAAGTAGTAGAAAGTCATCAGTATGACCAGCATGGCACAAGAGAGAAGGTGACCTAGCTAGAGGATGCAATTTACCAATTGAAGCTCATTTTATTTTGTCTTGGAAGTGGAGAAATTTTTGGTTTAGGCTTAGGTTATCACAGGGAATGAATTATGTGGGCCATAGATTATAGTGTCCTTTCCTTTGGAGGTTATATTTCTCAGTGTACAGTGATAAATCGACAGCCTAGTAATGATGCATTAGTCTGCATGGGTTTGTTTACTGTGAGTCTGCTCTAAGAGATACATCTGTTATCATTATGTTAATAAAATTAGGTTCCTGAACACGCAAGCCTCCAGTCTCGAAAGAGAAGACCAGGCAGAGGTGCACCTCATTAAAAACCCACACATTCCAGTAGCTGCTGTAAACCCCTAAGTATTCTCACACATTTCACTCATTAATATATAATTAATGCATGAGAAATTAACAACAGGGAAGATCTGGAAACCAAGATACAAGCCTTGACTTTGTGGCCAACTTGCTTTGTAATATTGGTCACTAGTAAGTATCACTTTCATGCTATGAACTTCTATGTCCCAGGCTTTGTCCTTGACATCTTATATACCTTGTCCTGTTTAATTATCCCACCAGCCCTGCAAAACAGTTATTAGGTGGCAGATACCACTAATTCCTACAAACTAAGCAATTTTCTCCTTTGTACTTAGAGTTTCCATTTTTATAGTTTTTATTTTATTTCCATTTTATTTTTTTATGATTTTAATTTTTTCCATTATAGTTGACTTACAGTTGATTTTCCATTATAGTAGACTCAATTTCTACTCTACAGCAAAGCGACTCAGTCATACATATGTGTATATATATTCCATTTGATTTCAGTTTCTTGATGTACACAAAAACGACTGGAGCTCTAGCACCTGTCTTGGACTCTAAGATGACTTTTTAAGGATGGAAGTCACTTGCTAAGGATGCAGAGTAGAAATAACTTGGGTTCCTGTTACTAGAAGACATTATACAGTCCTGGGATGGTCTCCATCTGTAATTCTTGTACAAAAGAAATAAATAAACCACTACAATTTTGGATTTTCTCTTTTTTTTTTTTTTAATTATTATATTATTATTCCAAGGTCAAGTCAACCTTTTTTTTTTTTTTTTTTTTTGTCTTTTTGCTATTTCTTTGGACCGCTCCTGAGGCATATGGAGGTTCCCAGGCTAGGGGTCTAATTGGAGCTGTAGCCACCAGTCTACACCAGAGCCACAGGAACGCGGGATCCGAGCCATGTCTGCGACCTACACCACAGCTCATAGCAACGCCAGATCGTTAACCCACTGAGCAAGGGCAGGGACCGAACCTGCAACCTCATGGTTCCTAGTCAGATTCATTAACCACTGCGCCATGACAGGAACTCCTGGATTTTCTCTTTATTGCCAAATATAATCCAAAGTGCTGCAAAACTGGATTCTCTTTTTAGATTTAGGAAACCAGGTACAGAGAAGTTAGGTAATTTGCCTGACATCACACAGTTAGTGAATATTGAGCAGAAATTATTCACCCGGCAATATGATTCTAAGGCTAACGTTTTTGAATCTATGCTATAGGACTTAAAAAAAAACAAAAACAAACAAAACGACAACAACAACAAATAAAACCTTGCTTTTATGTCTGGTATAGACGAGGCATAGTATTTACTGACATTTTACATGCTGGCATTGTGCTAGGTATTGTCAGATATATTAAGCTTGAGTTTTGCTAGATCTCAAAATTAGGTGATTTAATTAAATTATCTCTTCTTTTCATCTCTATAAAGCAAAACCAAAAATCTTTTCCTCCAGTCTAGCCAAAGGTTGACTGAGGTCTTTTCTCCAAGTCAGGCAGCTCAACAGCAGAAAATGATCTCTTCTTTGAGAGACACTCATACAGGAGATTCAAACAAGCTAAACTTGTTCTTATCCTCGGCTTCCCTTTCCAAGTCACTCACCTACTGTGGAAGCAGTATTAGAACTTAAGACCCATTGGAAACAGGATAAAAGGAAATAGAAATAAATAGCTCTCCTGCCAAAGGAAAGAGATGAGAATGAAAGAGAAAGGCCTTTTCTCCAAAGCAGCAACTTCACAAGGTTAAATAAAGAAGAAATGTGTGTGCACGCGCACATACACACATGCCACAGAAAAATAGAGCAAGCAAAAACTGAAATTAGAGAACTATGACAACACCAAACACCACTACACTCTATATGAAGTACAATTAAAGTGTCGAATGTAAAATCAATTAAGTAATTGAAATCTTAAAAAAGAAAAAAAAGGATTATTTAAGCTTGGGATAAAAAAGGATTTTCTCGGAGTTCCCATCATGGCGCAGCAGAAACGAATCCGACTAGGAACCATGAGGTTGTGGGTTTGATCCCAGGCCTCGCTCAGTGGGTTAAGGATCCACCATTGCCGTGAGTTGTGGTGTAGGCTGCAGACGTGCCTCGGATCCTGTGTTGTTTTGGCTGTGGCTTGGGCTGGCATCTGCAGCTCTGATTCCACCCCTAGCCTGGAAATCTCCATATACCATGGGTTTGGCCCTAATAAGGCAAAAAAAAAAAAAAAAAAGGATTTTATATGCATTGAAGCAAGGGAGAAATCCCCAAGGGTAAAATATAATGTGTGATTATTCTTTTTTTTTTTTTTTTTTTGTCTTTTTGCCTTTTCTAGGGCCACTTCCCATGGCATATGGAGGTTCCCAGGCTAGAGGTCCAATCAGAACTGTTGCTGCCGGCCTATGCCAGAACCACAGCAACACAGGATCCAAGCCGAGTCAGCCACCTACACCACAGCTCACAGCAATGCCAGATCCTTAATCCACTGAGCAAGGCCAGGGATCGAACCCGCAACCTCATGGTTCCTAGTCAGATTCATTAACCACTGCGCCACTATGGGAACTCCTCCAATGTGTGATTATTCTTAAAAATTAAAAGAAATATAAATGACAAGTAGGAAAAGTTGAGTTTTACGAGAAATAAAAGAATTGCATATTAAAATGATAAATAATCATTTCAAACACATTAAGCAAACATATTTAAATGATAATACCCAATGTCAGGCAAAAGACAATTAAGCAGGCCCCACTGAGCATAGGGAAATAAAATACACAGCTTCTCTAAAAAGAATTTTGGCAATGACTAGCTATTTACCCAAGAATTCAGGCCAAAATTTATATGCAAATATTTTCATTTTGTCAAACATTTTATCAAACATGAACTTTGATTCTTAAAGGAAAAAACACTCTTAAATTATAAATATTTACTTACACTGAAGATACTTATTTAACAAAATGCACAACAGGCTCTGTAGACTTCCAGAAATAATTTGGTAATGCTAGATTTATCACAAGAAACATAAAGTTTCCCAAGAGGAGTACCTGGAATTGTTCTAAAATCCTTTAGAATGTGAATATTTTCATATTTTGGGGGAGCCCATGGCATGCAAAAGTGCCTGGGCCAGGGATCAAACCGTCACCACAGCAGTAACCTGAGCCTCAGCAATGTCAATATCAGATCCTTATCCACGAAGCCGCCAGGGAACTCCTGTTTTTGTATTTTGTATTTAGGACAAGAGTCTCCCTCATTCATTCCCTCCTCCAGTCAAAAAACGGTTTTTGATTGTCTACTACATGTGAAGTATGGTGCTAGGCATTAAGGATGCAACGGTGAACAGAAAATATGTGCAGTTGCCACCCTAGGGGATTAGCCACTGCAGTGATACAGAGAAATTAACCAAACAATTACACAAACTAATGGGAAACTTGCAATTGTAGAAGTGTCTGGGTCTTGAAGGAGATCACACGATACTCAGAGAACAGATAATAGAGAAATGAAGCAATCACAAACTCTTACTTATTTTGTTGTGACTGTAATAGCAACTTTCCATTCACAAATTTAACCCTCTTGATTTCAACTATTCCCTGACATACTTGAAGGTCTTTTATATTTAGCTAATAAATGAGCCTTCCCTATTGTGGTTTGTTGTTCTCTCTTCAAGGCTTTGGGAATTTGTGAAAATCTCTGAACTCAACCCTTATGAATCACCAGGGTCTATCCTACAGTTAGTATTTTTCCCAGGACTGGAAAAGTCTTAAAATTAAGGCTTTAAAGAACCCACTGTCTTTCATTGCCAAGAAATCAGGATCTATCTAATTCATAGCTGTATCCTCCCTCTACACCCAGTGCCTACCATGTAACAGGTGCATAATACATGATCCTTTATTTATGAGCTATTGGAATGGCTGATTTGGAAGAGCTAGAAGAGGGTTCTAAAGAAGGGACTTGCAACCCTGCCTGTTAGTCAGAATTAGCTGGTAGGCTTTAAAAAGAGAGAGAGAGAGACCATTCCCATTACAGCTCAGCAGGTTAAGAACCCAACTAGAATCCATGAGGATACAGGTTCAATCCCTTGGTTCCTCTCCAAGACATAACAAGAACAGAGTCCCAACTGTCAGTTGACCATAAATAATAGGATGAGATCCATCCTCTTGAAAAGGACACAGATAATTGTTCAAACATGACACGCTTAATGCCTTGGGGGCAAGTGTTTTCACTCCAAATCATTATTTTGTTCAACAAACATCTGGGTTCTGGTTTCTTTCAGAGAACGAACATTTGACCTGAAGAGGACACATACACAAAATCTTGTCTTTTTATCTAGTAGAAAATAACTCAGTTTAAACTGTCCAGTGTTCACTTCTTTGCAGCTTGCTTTTGTGATTCATTTTGAGATTTTAAAAACATATGTCAAATCCCTCAGTGGTAGCCTTTTAGCAACATATCAGTTCACCTGACCTGAGAGATGAAGTCTACCCATATAATGTCTGCAAGATTTGCAGCCTACCAGTGAGCATATAAAAGCCAGCACAGGAACGGCAAGTGATACGGATGGCTTTTTCCTCTCTGGATGACTGTCCCTTTAGATAGTACTGAATCCAGCATAGGAGAAATGTCAGCATAGGTCTCAGCTTTCCACACTTTGTCCCTCTCCCAGCTGGCCCTTTTGCTGATCTAAGATCAACTTCATTCTACTCTAAATGCTTAGTTTTGAGGCAATACTTGAAACAGCTGTAATCCCATTCCCAGACCAGTCAAGGCTTGAGGAGTGGGTGTGGGACAAATCAAGCCAATGAGATCCTTGCACATCTCTCCATATAATATCCTCACCACGCCGCTATAGCCCTCTGTCCCTTTATTAGGATGCTGTCAGATGTAAATACCGCAAAGTGTCAACTCCATGTGGCTTACACTAGAAGGATATGCATGATTTTAATGAACAAATGTGCTGAGTGATGGTCAGTACCAGGACTGCTACTCTGCTGCTCTGAGGTTTCTTCTTCTCCAAGAATTTTCTCCTTGGATAAGTATAAGGTGGCTTCAGCAGGGCCCCTTTGACATCCAAAGATGCCAAGCGCCCAGAGAAAGAAAGGAAGTGTGTCTTCCTGGATGGCCCTCTTACTGGCAGATAAGCCTTTCCCGGAGCCCATGGCTGATTTCCCCTGAATCTCATGGGTTTGAATTGTTCTCTTATCAGTTCCTCAAATATTGGTTTGCATAGGAATGGGATTATACTTAGTCCCATTACTTCCTCAAGACAAAGCATTTAAGGGTAAAATGGAGTTAAAAACCAACCACATGACCACTGCTGTCTTCTTACTTTGACTCTTTCACACTATGCCAAAATTTATGTTGTTTGTGTTGATTTGTCTATCAGCTCGTCACTGTAATTTTAGACTCTACCACATAGTTTGCACACAATCGGTATTTGTTGAATGATTATTTAATACTCTCTGTAATGAAGGCCTCTTCCTAATTGAAAGAATTTTCATGACATTTGGCATTCACATGGGTACCGCCACTCTTAGCTTTTGGCAAGTCAAGAAAATGAGGCCACAAATGCATACAAAAGAGGAAACAGTAGAATGGCATATCACCAACCCCGTGCTGAGGGATATAGTGCAGACTTCCCACCGGGTAGCCTTCCGAGAAAGTGGTTCCCTCTAAGGACAGGGACGTGCTTTTTTCTGGAGGCGATTCAATTTGAGTCCATATTTATTCACTGGCAAACAAGAGGCAGTGAGACAGAGAGGAAAGAGCCTGGGTCCTAGGTCTGCCTAGCACTCTCAAGGGGATTTTGGCACTCACTGTAGCATTCATTCTGAACCTCAGTTTCCTCATCTATAAAGTGGGAAAATTGTCATAACTGAAGTGTGCATGCCTTATGGACCTATCCAGAGCCAATTGTGATCAACCAGGGTCATGATGAAAATGTTTCATGGGAGTTCCCTTATAGCTCAGTGGGTTAAGGATCTGGCATAATCACTGCTATGGCTCAGGGCACTGCTGTGGCATGGGTGTGATCCCTGGCCCGGGAACTTGTGCATGCTAAGAGCATGGCCAAAAAATCAAATAAAAATAAAACTTTAATTAAAAATTTTTCTCCTATGAATTATATAGATTCTAGATAATTGAATTTACTTACGCCTCCTTTTCCTGTTTTCCCCCTATATTTGCTTCTGAGTCTTCTGATTTTACATTCATCTAATTCTTCTTTTTCTGTTTTTTAAATTACAGTATCGTTGATCTACAATATTGTGCAAATTTCTGCCATACAGCAGAGTGACCCATACATGTGTATACATTCCCTTTCTCATATTATCTTCTTCCATCATGGTCTATCCCAAGAGACTGGAGGTAGTTCCCTGTGCTATAAAGTAGGACCTCATTGCTTATCCATTCTAAATGCAGCAGTTTGTACCTACCAAGCCCAAACTTCCTGTCCATCCCACTCCCTCCCCCTCCCCCTCCCCCTTGGCAACCACAAGGCTGTTCTCTATGTCTGCATCCATCTAGTTCTTTGTAATTCAATGATTAATTTAATTTTTCCTTGTTTTTGACCTATGGTGCCCTTGTGGATTCTACTTTGACTCTCCCCTCCTTGGCTTGTGGTAACATAAATTGCCTTCTGAGAAACACTACCTGGATCAAAATAACCCCTGACACTCTCTGTACCCTGTCCTCCCAGCTAAGGTAACTTAACTTGATATTGGGGCTGGACCCAGGCAAGTCATATGTGGAAATAGTATCTGTGGCAACTGTTATAAACACTATAGCAGTAAATCTCAAACTTTAGTGGGCACAGAATCACCTGGAGGACTTGTCAAAATACTAATTGCTGTGCCTCGTCCCCAGAGTTTGTTTCGGGAGGTCTGGCCTGAGGCTTGAGAATTTACATCTCTAACCAGTAATGTATCAAGGGACACTATCCTGCTTACTGGGCGACTTTGGGAACCAATGCTCTAATGCCCTTACAAATATTCACTGTAGCTGGGTAAGGAGCAGCAGAGTTGACCTAGAAAGGCTCTCTCCTCTCAGGTTCAGTTAAATCAGCAAACTGAGAGAGGCAACCATGTGCCAGGCATTGAGCTAAGGATAGGATGACAAAGGTGAAAATATAGTTCCTGCCCTCAGGGAACTTGTCATTAAAGACATGAACATGGTAGCAGATGTTGTCCGGAGCACACAAAACAAAAAAGTCTGTGCTATAACTACGTACAGGGTACTATGGGAGAGTGGACGAGGGGAGAGAAGATAGAAGGGGCCTGGAGGAAGAAGATGGCCTAGCGGTCTCATGATGCTTACACTAGCTCTTTAACGGTGGCGAGAGGTGTGTGGACGTGACCACCACACTAACAGGACTAAGAAAGCACATGATGGGGGTTTCTGAGAATTAGGTTCACAGAGGAAGGATCATCCGTCAGTCTGGGCCATTCTGAAAGGCTTCTTAGAAGACTAAGTTCAGAAAGAGCAAGGTTATTACGAGCAGAAACTATCCCAGGGGAAATAGGTTATCAAGGTACAGAGGAACTACATAGATGTAAGTGAATAATCCGTCTAGTGAAGGTGGAGTATAAGTGACGTCAGGCGCGCATTGGGAATGAGAACTGGATACTGCGTAGGGGCCAGACCATGAAGGGCTTCACGCGCTAGATTAATGATCAGTCTCTGTTCTCTAAGCGGAGATCGCAGGAAATAGGAGAACACTTTCCTTTGACTTTATTTTATTTTATTTTTTTAGGCAAGAAACAGATTTATTAGGATAGGACGCGTGTAAGAGATGCAAGCGGGCAGGCAAGGAAGCAGGAGAGCACTTTCCTACCTACGATGGTCACTCGTTACTCAGAGATGGCAGATCAGCCCCATTCCACAACACCATTCTGTGCCTACAATCACCTGCTCTGGAGCTGGTGTGAAAGACATACATCAGCAAGAAGAAGCCTCCTCTTGATGAAATGAGGAGGTATGGCTGAGGACAGCAGCAAAGCAGAATCAGTAGGACTTCGTAACCGATTAGATTTGGGGAAATTAAGGAAAAAGAGAAGCCAGATGATGCTGATTTTTAAGTTGGATTGCTTGGGAGATGATGATATCCTAAACCACTTTAGTTGCTGACCGTTTTGACCTGGCATCAACTCCAAAGGGAAATTGATTATAAGCAGAGTAATAGCTAATAGTGATGGAGCATTTACAGGGCCAGGCATTACTCTAAAAGCATTATAGTTATCTCATTTTCTCACATAATAGTATTGATGAGTTGGGTACTATTTTCATCCCCATTTTACAGGTGGGGAAAGTGACACCAGTGCTTTTAACCAAGGTCCCATAGGTGGCAGAGGTAAGATTTGAATCCAAACAGCCCAGACCAGAGTCTGTGCTGCTAATCACTAGTCAACATGTCCTTGCCATGGCTAAGTTTGTCTTACAAAATACTCCCCATCCCCAAAGGAATATAGCCAGCCAGCTCTCTGGAAGGTCTGAAAACGGAGATGGGAAATCTGGTGGCAAATGAAGTGGTGTTCACATTTCACAGCCACCTAGTGGAGGACCGTGGTACTGCAGGAACATGGCTACGCTGTAGGCGGCTGAGTTCTAGCCACAGTGAGTCTCTGACTCTTTCTCTCAATTTTATTCTTATTTTCACTCTGACTCTCTTTATAGACTCCAAATTCCTAGCAAAAGAATTCTGACTGAACCATGAATACATGCTCAGCTGTGGTTTAGTCCCAGCCCCCGGTGATGGTCCCTCAAGCAGCTGCGTATGCAAGGGCATTTATTCCTTGACAATCACTATAAACTCTACAGAGAATTCCAAAATTTGCCATCATCGAACATCCTTGACTTGACATTTTAAAGCTCTGAATTTAGATGTGCATTATACAATACCATTAACAAGGCATTTTTTCTTTCCGGGTCTTGATTTCCTCAAAAACAAAGGGTCCATAGTTATCCTCGCCCAGCCCACCTCACGAGGCGACTGTGAGAACCAACTAGAATAACTCCTCCTCCCCCTAGTATAGCTAAGACAGGGAAGGCACTTGTCCTATGTAAGAAATGCTATAAGTCCTTGAGGTATTACTGGCTTAATTCTCCCACTAATACTACAAGTTAGGGGCTGCTTTATTCCCATTTCAGAAACAGAGAAACTGAGGAACAGGGAGCGGATAAGAAAAACTTGCTCAAGTACACAGCTATAAGCAATGGAATATAGTTTTTGAGTCCATGATCTCAGTAACCCCTACCATGGATGTGAAAACACTTAGTAGTCTATAAAGCACCCTTCAACATAAGAGATGGCTGTTACTGTCAAGCACTGCACTTTTTTTTTTTTCTTTTTACAGCCTCACCTGCAGCATATGGAAGTTCCCAGGCTAGGAGTCGAATCAGAGATAGAGCTGCCAGCCTACACTGCAGCCAAAGCAATGCCAGATTCGAGCCACCTCTGTGACCTATGCAGCAGCTTGAAGCAACACGGGATCTTTAACCCACTGAGCAAGGCCAAGAATTGAACCTGCATCCTCACGGACACTGTGTTGGGTTCTTAACCCACTGAGCCACAGTGGGAACTTCAGCACTGCATTTTAACACCAGAAAACAGTGTTATGGCCACAGACTCAAACGAATGAAATGTGAGCATTTGGAGCTTTGTTTATACAAGTTTTTCATACTCTGGTATTGCCCTGTTTTTGTAGTTGAAGGAAAGAAATGTTTTCATTTTTGTCTCAAATTATTCCATGGGAGTCTTTTGGAAAACACCGTTTCGGCTTTGTAATAAATATTTTGATGCCTCCATCAGAAAATTTGGGTTCACTCAGTTTCATGCCTTATTAAATTTGTATGATTTATTGCTGCTTTGGGACCCCAGTTTCACTCAGTTCTGGCTCCAGGGCAAGGTCCCATGGCGAAAGAAAAGGAGGGCATGAGAAAAACGGTGAGCGCGACTAAGTCGAGGAGCAAAGAGCCAGAGGACCAGGGCGGTGAGCCAGGGAGGGGAGGAGAATCCCTCCACTTCCTGAAGGCGCATGCTCTCTCGGAAAAGACCAATCCAGGCGTTTTTACTTATAGGAAGGTTACCACACTAAGAGAAAAGGGAGGGGGTGTTGTCAGGATAGGGCGGGGCTCAGCGAGCCAACGAAGCCTAGGCCCCATGGTACTGCTGGGCACCTGGAGACTGGGCCGGGAATCCTAGAAGAGGGCAAGAGTGTTGACCCAAAGGCCCACCACTCCTGTGCCCCAGGGACTGTGTGTGCATCACATGTGCCCCTCTCTCTTCTGCTTCCAACGAATTCAGTTCATCAGTGAGAACGAAGCAGATTTAAACTAGAGCTTATTTTTTGCAGCCGTTTGGATGATCAAACCTTCATTCCGGTGTTCATGCCGGGCCCATCAGCTTCCCAAGTGGATATTCAAGGTGTGCCCACTGTTCACTCAGCTAAAACTGTAGCCAAAGAATATTCTGGTAGAAGAGGTTGTGGCCAGATAGACACACTGAACTATTCAATACCACTCACTCGCCCTGACTAATTCCACATTTATGCAGTTTGAAAGACAGCACAATGCACATCATTTTTCTTCACAAAACTTGAGCTTTCTTTGGAAAGATCAAAATATCCAAGTAAACAATAAGACTGAATTAAAAAAGACATCAGTGACTAATGAAATATGTGATGGTGCCCTAAGGACAGTAGATGCCATAAAAGCCTGGAGAAAATGAAGGCAAATGAACAGAGTGGTAGGAGACGGTTTCCTAGGGTAGCTTGGACAGGACCTAGATCTAGCTTGCTGGGTTTGGAAGGGGATGGATGAAGGCCATGTCATGTAGGAGAGAGCGGGAAAGAGGAGGTTTCTTTGACTCATAGATTCAATTATGCAACAGGTATTAACTGAACTTCTCTTATGTGGCAGATCAGTGCTGGGACATGCAGGTGTAAACGGGGGTTCCACACATTCTCTATGAATGGATGGATGGAGAATCTCTACAGACAGGAGAGATGTGTTAGATAAAGTAGAAGATGCAAAACTGAGATGAGGCCAATTAATATGGAAAGGCTTGAAAGCCAAGGAATGGCCTTTCAGGAAACAGAGAACTATTAAAGACGCGTAAATTAAGAAGAGTCGTGATGAAATTGGCATTTAAAGATGAACTGAGCTGAGATGTACAGCCAGGAGGTAGAAATGCCAGCCAGAAGAACGTGGCCGCAGACTAGGTATGAATTATTGAGGACCTGGTCCAGGGTGCTGGCAGAGCACAGAGAGGAAAAGACTGACATGAATGATATTCTAAAGGAAGAAGACAAGAGGGGATAAATCGAGGATATTTCTGAGGTCTTCCTGCTATAACTGGACATGGTAGACAGGTCAGAACCTGAGGAATTGGAAGGAAGAGTGTGTTTGGGCAGCTTCCTAAACTGATGTGGTGCCAACAGAAAGCAGCAAACACTTAAAGCCCCGATTATGACTCGGTCAAGGACATGGTCGGGGCATTTCTTGTTCTTGCTCTTTTCTATTTTTTTCCTAACTCATTTCTAGCACCTGGTTTCCTGTGGATGCAGAGAAAAGAAACAGATCTAACATCAGGCTTCTATACATCTTTAGTGAATGACAAGACTGCACTTAGAAGTCCTTGTTCAGAGGATGGCCGTCCCCAAATGGAAAAGAGTTCCTGCGGGCTGTGGAACAGCTGGCTGTTTCCTCTAGTTCTTTCATGGGCACCTTGATTTACTAACCTGGGCTCCTTTCAGCAGAGGCCAGCACCCTGAGTTAATGGCTTTGGCTGAGCAGGTGAGAGGGACAGGGAACAATGCCCAGTTACCTAGGATGAATGCCAGCCTCATTTCACCCCACCCCAAAGGAAACATTTGTCTGTTGCTCACACACAAGGTAAGATGCACTCCAAGAAGAGAGCCCCAAGGGCAGAGATCCAGATTGGAGCAGAAAAGTTCAGTCGCGCCAACCTACCAGAAGAAGTAAAATAGAAAAGTGTATTACTCACTGTCCAAACACTACCTTTCTTTCCCCAAAATGTTTCCAATGCTTCAGCCCCTTTCTTTGGCCTAAGGAGAAGACGGCAGCGTCAATGTGTTCCTTCTGACTTTGTAACCCAGCAGGACCCGAGGGGCTTTCCCAGAACAGGCCCCCACCGGCCTTTTGTCTATAGAAAAACTTTAGCCAAAGAATAAATATAATCAGAGAAGTGAGAAAATGCAGAAGGAAAGGAAAAGAGTCAAGCAAGATCAAATAATAATAGTTTAGCCAAGCCAGTTAACAAAGTCCAGGACTTTAGTTCTTCCTCAAGGACTACAGATCATATTCTGAGCCATGTCCTATGAGCTATTTTGCAGCTACTGAAACCCCCACCAGGTGGAAGAAGTTAACTGTATGCTGCCCACAAGCTTGTGGACCCCAGACCAGTGGGAACCCTGAAATCTGATGATGTTGATTCCCAATTACTTCACCAGCAACCTATCAGAAGAATGTCCATGAGCTGATCGCACCCTGCTTCTTTGACACTATAAGGGTCCTCACTACCCCTCCAGGGCAGGACACCCTTTGGAGGGCACTAGCCCGTGGTGGCCTCCTTTGCCTGGCAAAGCCATAAAGCTATTCTTTTCTGCTTCACCCAAAACTCTGTCTCCATGTTTCTATTCAGCACCAGTGAACAGAGGCCGCGTTTCAGCAACAATCTCTATTGCAACACTCTTGTTTTCCACCAGAATGTAAGCTGTCTTCACAGAGAGCCTAACCCAGAAAATCTATCCCAGAGGCAGTGTCTGGGGACAACAAGGGTTGTATACCAGGATCCCCTCCCCAACCACTGCCAGCTCACTGTCAATAGAATATTACATTTTGAACAGAATAATTTTAACCGAAACAGAACTAGGCAACCGTAACTGCTGGGCTATGGCTGGCACTAAATGAATCTGGTGGAAAGAGGGAAAATTCCATCCTGCTGATGTCAAAATTTGGATGATGTCTCTCAGGTAGGGTTTGGAGTCCATAAAGTCAAGGCAGACTGGGGAATGATTGCATGTTTCACTGGATAGGAGATTCTCAAATTTGACCTCATTTGTAGAGTGAATTAAGTACTTCTATCCATGGTGGGTTCTCCTTCTTCAAGTGTTTCCCAATCTTCATCTATCTTGAGTGCAGCTATTAACCCCGGCGCTGCTAACAGCCCACCAAGGCCTAAACACAAAGTCTGGACGTTACCACTTGACACCCTCCACTGCCCAACCCCAACCAAAATTTTGCTTCTTCCCTGGCTTCCATGCTCAGACTGTCTCATCACCTCTCCGTACTTCATGTTCTGTAGGCTGCCTGAAAAACCTTTGCCTCTTGATTCTGAATATTTACATGCAAACTTTATTTCAAAAATCCAAAGTATGGAGATGGGGGAAAGGAGAAGAATCAGCATTTACTACCTACCAGACACTACGCTGTGTACTCTGTATCACCATCCCACGCAATCCCCCCCGCCCCAGCTCTGCCATGCTAGTGTTCCCGTTTTAGAAAAGAAGTGAGGCGTTCCTGTCCTGGCTCAGTGGAAACGAATCTGACTAGTATCCATGAGGACACAGGTTTGATCCCTGGCCTTGCTCAGTGGGTTAAGGATCCAGCGTTGCGGTGAGCTGCGGTGTAGGTCACAGAGGCAGCTCGGATCTGGCATTGCTGTGGCTGCAGTATAGGCTGGCAGCTACAGCTCCGATTGGAACCCTAGCCTGAGAACCTCCATATGCCGTGGGTGCAGCGCTAAAAAGATGAAAGAAAAGAAAAGAAAGAAAAGAGGTGAATGGGGGTCCCCAAGCTAGAGTAATTTTTCTGAAGTCGCACCTAAGATTCAAAACCAGATTGTCCAAAGCTTGACCCATCATTCTCTTTAATGCTGTTTCTCTTTTACTAGCCTGTGCCTGGAATCAGCTGAATCTTCTCTAATCTGGCCCCGCTGGTAGCTGCCGATCGCATACTCAGTTTCCTCCTCACCCTTGAATTCCCTTCCCCACCAACAGCTCCTTGAACACGGAGCCTCTGCAGAAGGAACTTTTATGCTCATAGTCCTTGAAGGTGTTTAAGAGTCTTCTCTTTCTTACCAGTACCCCCAGGCGCCCAAGGAAGTCCATTCTTACTTGATTCCTAGAGTTGTGCTGTTTCAAAGGGCAACCCCAGGAGGGTCTCTAACTAAGACACATCTGACCATATTTGAAAAAATTAACAGAGTGTCAGCCTTGTGTGGTATCAAGAACACGAGTTTCTAGAAATTGATTAAATATAGTAAAACAGGAGAGTACATATCAGAAGTGCAGGCTGAACACACAGATGTGCACCCCAAAAGCCCCCCTCATGCTTCCTTTCAGCCTCTGCCTCCCCCTGAAATGAACACTCTCCTGACTTCTCACGGGCTGGTTTGTTTTTTGCCTCTTTCTGCAACTTACATACATTGAATAATACAATTTCTACTGCTTGTGTCTGGCTTCTATCAATTACCACTATGTCTGCGATACTCATTCACGGTGTTGGAGCATCTGCAGGTCATTGTCAATGCCGTTCAGCCTGACACTCTCTTGATTTGCTTAGTTTTCTATTCTCAGAAATAATGAAAATGCTTCCAAAAGTTAGAAGAATCCCACATATCAAATATGCAATATTTAATACGTAATCTAATTTTTCTAATGTTTAAATTACACTTTTTGTCCAGCTTTATCGAGGTATATGTGACACATAAGAATTGCATATGTTTAAGGTATATAATGTGGTGTTTTGATATATATAAACATTGTGAAATAATCACCACGATCAGGCTCGTTAACATATCCACCACCTCAATAGTTACAAGTGTGTGTGTGTGTGTGTGTGTGTGTGTGTGTGTGGTGAGAACACTTCAGATCAAATCTCTCAGCAAGTTTCAAGTATATAACACGAGAGTCTTCATGCTGTACACCAGGTTTCCAGAACTTACACATCCCTTATTCCAACTGAGTCTTTGTGCCCTTTGACCAACATCTCCTGAGGTCTCCAGCCCTTAACCCCTGGCAACCACCATTCTATTTTCTGCTTTTAGAAACTCAATTCTGGAGTTCCCGTCGTGGCGCAGTGGTTAACGAATCCGACTAGGAACCATGAGGTTGCGGGTTCCATCCCTGCCCTTGCTCAGTGGGTTAACGATCCAGCGTTGCCGGGAGCTGTGGTGTAGGTTGCAGACGCGGCTCGGATCCTGCGTTGCTGTGGCTCTGGCGTAGGCTGGCAGCTACAGCTCCGATTAGACCCCTAGCCTGGGAACCTCCACATGCCGCGGGAGTGGCCCCAAAAAATAGCAAAAAGACAAAAAAAAAAAAAGAGAGAAACTCAATTCTTTTAGGTTTCACCTATAAGTGAGATCATGCAATATTTACTTTTCTGGGTCTGACTTATTTCACTTAGTTTAATGTCCTCCAAGTTTATCCATGTTGTTGTAAATGTTATTACAGGATTTCCTTCTTTTTTAAGGCTGAATAATAGTTCATTGTGTACACACACACACACACACACATAGAACACATTTTCAATCAGAGGATTATATAGTTAGAGAATGACTAATAAAGTCACACTGTTTAAGTATTCATTCACTTGTTCAAAGATTATTAATTAAAAGCATCCTCTACGCTAGAGAAATAGTAGATATTTTGGTCCCACTATTACGATTGTATTATTTTGCCCTCACTATTATGACACTCCAAACACTTTTGATTCTGTGTTAATGTGTACAAACATTTAAAAGATAATTGTGGAGTTCCCGTCGTGGCGCAGCGGTTAACGAATCCGACTAGGAACCATGAGGTTGCGGGTTCCATCCCTGCCCTTGCTCAGTGGGTTAACGATCCAGCGTTGCCGTGAGCTGTGGTGTAGGTTGCAGACGCGGCTCGGATCCCGTGTTGCTGTGGCTCTGGCGTAGGTTGGTGGCTATAGCTCTGATTAGACCCCTAGCCTGGGAACCTCCATATGCCGCAGGGGCGGCCCAAGAAATAGCAAAAAAAGACAAAAATAAAATAAAAGATAATTGTACAGGCGCAGTGGTTAATGAATCCGACTAGGAACCATGAGGTTGTGGGTTCAATCCCTGGCCTTGCTCAGTGGGTTAAGGATCCAGCATTGCCGTGAGCTGTGGTGTAGGCCAGTGGCTACAGCTCCAATTCGACCCATAGCCTGGGAACCTCCATATGCCGTGGGAGCGGCCCTAGAAAAGGCAAAAAGACAAAAAAAAAAAAAAAAGATAATTGTACAAACACCAATAAATTCTTGACAAAAATCACTTTTAATAATCAAGTCCATTAACCAAAGTTAATTTCTTGATCAGTTTTCTATATTAATACACTTAACAATATTTCCAATCTTGTCCTGTGAATTACAATATTGAAATCAAAAGAAAAAATGTTAGAAGACTATCACATGAACATTGTCTTTAGGGAGAAGAGGCCTAAAATTTAGAGCTGATTAAAACTTATGGACCATCTGGAGTTCCCGTCGTGGCGCAGTGGTTAACGAATCCAACTAGGAACCATGAGGTTGCAGGTTCGATCCCTGCCCTTGCTCAGTGGGTTAACGATCTGGTGTTGCCGTGAGGTATATAATGTGGTGTTTTGCCTTGTGTGGTATCAAGAACACGAGTTTCTAGAAATTGATTAAATATAGCAAAGAAAAGAAGAGAAGTGAGGCGTTCCTGTCCTGGCTCAGTGGAAACGAATCTGACTAGTATCCATGAGGACACAGGTTTGATCCCTGGCCTTGCTCAGTGGGTTAAGGATCCAGCGTTGCAGAAAAAGAAAACTTATCTTTATTTCTGAAACCCAAGTTCTTACTAACCTCCACTTTTCCTACCTAAGTCTTAATATTTTGAGCCTAAGTATTCTTAGCTGTTAAATGGGGATATTTTGCAAATATACATCATAGACTTATTGTAGTAACATTCTGCATGCAGAGGTCCTTTGTAAAATCAAGTGCTTTCAAAATATAAATGATTACTTTTACTAGAGAAAAGAGTACAGAGAATCACTGTGGCTTAGGGGAGAAGCCAGAGTAGTTTTAATTCAATTCCTTTCTTTTTAGGGCTGCACCTGCGGCATATGGAAGTTCCCAGGCTAGGAGTCAAATTGGAGCTTCAGCTGCCAGCCACTGCCACAACAACACAGAATCCGAGGCACATCTGCAATGGGTCAGTTTTCAATATTAGTACACTTAACAATATTTCCAATCTACACCACAGCTCACAGCAATGTGGGATCCTTAACCCACTGTACAAGGCCAGGGATCAAACTCCCATCCTTAGGGATACTAGTTGGGTTCATTACCACTGAGCCACAATAGGAACTCCCAGTTTTAGTTTAATTCTTAACAGCTACCCATTACAGAGAATCTACAACATGCCAGTCACTGCTAAGAACTTTATAAACACAGTCACTGATTCACTAAATCCTCACAACTAGGATTTAGCATTTCTCCTCCTTTCACATGAAGAAATCAAAGTTCGAAGTGAAGCAGCTTATCCAAGTCCCCTTGGCAGTGAATAGGACCAAGGCACAAGCCCAGGTCTGTCTGGTTCCAAGGCCCATGCTCTCTGCACCATGTGGCACTGCAACAGCGACGTGAAATACCAGATGCTGCCCAGAGGAAAATTACATGGAGTTGGGGTAAGCAGATTGGCAGGGGCTGTGCAAAGTGGGTGGGACAGATGCTGGGACTGGGCAAAAGTATGTGTACTGTCTGGGGGAACCAGGACAAACCATCCAAGAACGTGCTTATGAAAAAAAAAAAAAAAAAAAACACACTGTTGCACTCAAAATGTTAAAACATTTTAAAGTAGAATCCTCATTTTCCCATAATAAGGCGTAGTCAGAGATTCAGTGAAATATGATTAGTGCCTGGTCTCAGGAAGACCCCCTAAGTAGAGAGTGACCTTTAAGTGGGCTTCACTTAAAGTGTGACTCTTCACTCCATTAACGTCCTTTCATGTCCCTTTGGCCAGTATTTTTAAATTACGTATCAAAATGTCACACAACTACTTAAAAGAGACACGGAGGAGACTTTCCACCTCTTGGTTAACACAGTCATAGAATCTCTCAGGAATACAAGAGTGGAAACTATTGAGAAACAGAGTTCTTTCTCTTTAAATCGTGGGTAAAGGTCCTAAAGCAACTTCATTAATCTAGCTAAAGTTGAATTTTAAAGGAGTAGAGAAACTACTCAGTTCCGTCTATACTACCCGGCTGTACAGTTCTTCCTGAACATATCATAAAACGGAAACTTTAAAAAGGAAATAAAACTATAGGGATTCTCTAGGAAAATCTGCTGTATCTCTCAAGCAAACATTTACAGAAAGTCATTTCCTTTTCTAAATTCAGCCCTTTTGTGTTTTTACCGATCATAAACAAGAATGCATTCTTGTTGTAACTACTTTAAGTGATACCAAGATTATACAGAAAAATGTCATCCATCATCTAAATACAAATATTGTGGAGTTCCCGTCGTGGCGCAGTGGTTAACGAATCCGACTAGGAACCATGAGGTTGCGGGTTCGGTCCCTGCCCTTGCTCAGTGGGTTGACGATCCGGCGTTGCCGTGAGCTGTGGTGTAGGTTGCAGACGCGGCTCGGATCCTGCGTTGCTGTGGCTCTGGCGTAGGCCAGTGGCTACAGCTCCGATTAGACCCCTAGCCTGGGAACCTCCACATGCCGCGGAAGCGGCCCAAAGAAATAGCAAAAAAAAAAAAAAAATATATATATATATATATATATATATATTTAAAAAATAAAAATAAAAAAATAAATACAAATATTGTTAGCTTTTGTTTTTAGGGCCACCCCCATGGCACATGGAGGTCCCCAGGCTAGGGGTCAAATCAGAGCTACAATTGCCAACCTACGCCACAGCCATAGCAACACAGGATCTGAGCAGTATCTGCGACCTTCACCACAGCTCATGGCAACACCAGATCCTTAGCCCACTGAGCAAGGCCAGGGATTGAACCTGCAACCTCATGGTACTAGTTGGATTCATTTCCGTTGCGCCACAGTGGGAACTCCGAACATTGTTAGCATCTTCATGAACATTCGTCTGCACGTATGTATCTTCTGTGTTCCCCTCATGCACGCGCTCATACACACGCACGTATAACCACATAATCCTATATAAACGGAATCAACTGCATTTGTAACATAATTTTATTTATCTTTTTTACATGCTTCCATGGATATCTTTCCAAGTTTTCTATTATCATGTTCAGTGTCTGCTTAGCATTTCATTGCATATGAAGATGAGGCTTCTTAATAGTCCTGATTAACTGCCCTGGAATCAGAGTCAGCTGTTTCTATTAATTCATAACAAATCTCTTTCTCTCAGACATTTTTAAAGTCCTTGCCTATGAAATGAGGACTGTGAAGTAGGTGCCATACCTAAAGCTGATGTTCCAAACTTCTTGAGCTTCGTGAACTGGTCTGTCTAGTTTTATAAGCTCCATCTTCCCTAACCTACCAGAATGAGAGACAGAGAGACAGACAGGGAGAGATAGAGACAGAGACAGAGAAAGACGGTGTGGTGATAACTTCCCTTGGGAATTGAGAGATTCCCACGGAGAGCTTTAAAGGATACTGTGTCTTTGGAGAACTGGTAGGACTGTGCCTGTGGCATGATGTGGATAAAGTCATTGGAAAAGGAGGAAGCAGAAGGAGGGTAGGAACTGAGGCAGGACAGAGTACACTGGTAAGACTGACACAAAAGCTACTTAAAAGGAAACTGACAAGAGGAGGCCAGGATCATTTTACGGAGGAAATTTGCAAACTCGGGGAATTGTGAGAGTGGGAGGGAGGCGGGTAGGTGATGAGAGCTTTTGAAGATTTTAAGTGGAAGAAGATAAAATAATAAGGTCAAAAGAATTTCTCTTGCCCCTGTCTCATCACCTTGTGGTTTGGACGAGCAGTCTTACCAGAGGCAGAAAGACCAGCTGGGAGATTGCAGGACCCTATGGTATGAGCAGCCCTGGGATGGGAAAGCAGCAGAGGTGCCCCAATGTGCAGTCAGTCCTTAGGAGCATGGCTTCTAGGACCAGACTGCCTGGATTTGAATCTTTTTTTCCAGGGTTCAATAGCTGTGTGACCTTGGTGAGTTACTTAAACTCGGCTTCAGCTTCTTCCTTTGAAAAACAAGGATAATACTATCACCTACCATCTCAGGAGCTTTATGAGGATTCAATGTGCTAATGTTTGCGTATAACAGGCACTATCTGTGTTTGGCAGAAGCAGTGCAAAGATGTGACGAATGAAAGAGACATTTCAGACACAGAGTAGGTGGGGCACTTAGGAGGAAAGTTTAATGCCATGAGATAAGGAAAGTAATTATGACTCCAACATGTCTCTATCAGGTTACTGAGAAGATAGCAGAAAGAAAGCTAGGAACAAGGGGAAGCAGTTTTTTAGAGGGAGGTGATGCATGATGTCTGATTGCTCCGAGGTGGATTTTAAGGTAGAGAAAGGATATTTACATGAAATTTACAGCTGGAGACTTGAAACAGAATATGGGACTCAGAGACCCAAGATTTTAAAGTCATGAGCTTCATATTATCATTAGGAGTGATTTTTGGCTTGGGATGTGATCATTAGAAAATTCTATGTGGAAAGAGATACAGTGCATACATCTAACCAATAAATATATATTAGAGGTATCTATATGTACATGGCAGGAATATAGCTTGAACACTGGTCCTGGATTACAAGGCTCCATTAGACATACAACTTATAATGGCCTGTTATTCCCTCCTAGATGACATTAGTGATCCTGTGTTTATGACACTTGAGTGGCCTGTAGTGTAATTTCCAAATAATGATTTTCCAGTTGGGCTGCATAAAACAATGACAAATGCTCTCTTTAATGAACCTTGACGCAATTAAACCATAGACCCATCAGAGAATTCTAATGCATTTAGTCATCAGAGAAATAACAAACAAAACGGCACTGTGATGATTAAATGAAGTTGATAAATCAATTAAAAATTCATTTCCAAAACAGATTTTAGAGGCTACAGAACTCTGAGAAGACATGGTTGTGGGTCGTGTTCCATTCTGACAGGATGAGAAGGAACGAGTGGAAAAAGTACATAGCTAGGATTTAGAAAAACTGGGTGTTTGCTTCCGCTTTCCAACTAATTTCATGACTTCAGTCAAATCGTTAAACTTCCCTGAACCTCACATTTCCTTATATGTGATATCCCCACAGAATCACACTAAAATATCTTTGTGATTCTGTAGTGAAAATAAGTGAGACACTGCAGGTAGAAACTATTTTGTAGTCTGATGGTCAGTTTTGCCAACTTACGCAGGGACCAGATGGGTGGGTTATTAGTGTCTATGCCAAAGAGGGAGCCCTAGGTGCCAAGAAACCTCATCACAGTTTCACTTTCTCTTTGGTGTGTTCAACTTACATGCCTTGAGGTCTGGACCTCAGCGTTGTAGGCTCAGCATGGTGGGGGGGGATGGGGGGAGGGAGGTTGCAGTTCCATTTTTCAGTGGCAGACTCATGTAGCCAAGTGACTAAAACAAGAAAAAGAACAGAAGTCCAGTGTTCTAGTTTATAACGACATAACGATCAATGAGAATTAAATACTTGAAATAAAAATTCCATCATATTCTCTCTCTCCTCTGACCAATTTTCACAAGAGGACAGATATTAATAATGCCGGATATTGATAATTTTAATACATGGAATTTAAAACATGAGGAATTACATAGAAAGCAAAGTATAACTGTAGAAGCACCATGCACGAACCTGCTGCAGGAGCCATAAGAAAGAAAGTCTTGGTGAAGCACCTTGGGTGGTACTTAGACGGTCATGGTCCAAAGCTTAGCCCTGTGATTCTCCTTTTCTAATCGTCAGTGACGGATCAAACACACTCTAGAATCCATCGTTAATTTGTTATTATAATCAAGCAAGTGATGGTGAAGTGCACTGGCCAGGGACCACCACGACTAGGTCTTCCATTTCTGTGATAGGCTCAAGCTGGCATGGATTCTACAGGTTTCTTCTTAGGGAAGCATTGCCAAGTTCTTGAGGAGTAACTCATTAGGCTCCCCCCTGCATAAGTATATGGAGCAAAACTTCTTCCTTTATACCCAGTTAGGTTGATTATGAGATCCTAAGGGGCAGAATGAGATGGACCAGTGTCCAACAGAACTGGCTGTGAGGATGGTAATAATCCATGATCTGTGTGGTACAATACAGTAACCACCAGTCAGTGTAGCTACTGAGTACTTCTGATGTAGCCAGTGTGACTGAGGAACTGAATTTAAATTTTATTTGATTGAGGCAAAGAGCCACATGCGACCAGTTGGCCATGTTATTGGACGGTAAAGGTATTGTGGGGGTTCCCAAAGTCACTGAATCAGAAAACTTTGTGAGTGGGCCTCAGCCATCTCCACTTAAAAGGAAAAAAAAATTGTAAAACAAGACTTCCCAGGAAATTCTGATGCACAACCACCTTTGAAAATTTCTCAAGAAGTAGTGAACTTAGAGCGATCAGAGAAGCCTTATCCTACCTTTGATCTTTTAGTTTTGGACAAGTAACTTAGCTGATCTGATTTTCAGGTTCTTTTTGTCTAGAGAGAAAATTACCTTGGGGGTCACATTAGGTATTATTTAAATTAGTACTTGTGATAAATTGTTAGGTCCACATTCTCGGTAAGTCTCAAAGTTTCTAGCAGAGTAGAAGAAGCTGAATAAATGACTAAGTGAATGATTAAACTGTACGGAGAGAGGGATTCCTACTGTGGCACAGTGGATTAATTAAGAATCTGACTGCTTGGGAGTTCCCGTCGTGGCGCAGTGGTTAACGAATCCGACTAGGAACCATGAGGTTGCGGGTTCAGTCTCTGCCCTTGCTCAGTGGGTTAAGGATCCGGCGTTGCCGTGAGCTGTGGTGTAGGTCGCAGACGCGGCTCAGATCCCGCGTTGCTGTGGCTCTGGCGTAGGCCGGTGGCTACAGCTCCGATTAGCCTGGGAACCTCCATATGCCACGGGAGCGGCCCAAGAAATAGCAAAAAGACAAAAAAAAAAAAAAAAAAAAAAGAATCCGACTGCAGTGGCTTGAGTCACTGTGACAGATTTTGATGAACGGATTACAGTCAGGTACCAAATTCTCTCAATCTTGACATTAGATATTTTACCTAATTTGATTTTGTCCCTTTTCAAAACATCCACTTTCCTCCACCTGAATTTCTCTTCTGTCAAATACTGCTTTGCCAGACATTATGAAATCTTGAGCAGGTTTCTCTATTTATACTTATGCAGCAGTTACAAGAGACTGATTCATCAAATCCTAATTTCTTGCCTGTTTCTGTGGTGGAGGCCATGAAAACTAACTACTCCATGTCCCACTCCGTCCATTGAGGAGCAGCCATACCTCCCCGGCCCAGAGATATAAGCAGAGGTCTAGCTTCTAGGTACCCTGGCTCCTTTCATCCTTCACCACACTCCCACCCTTAGTGGCTGGAAATACAGGAACCATCTTGAGGGAAAAACCATGGAATAGGAAACTTGTTGGTCTGAACTTTCAAACCCATAAAGCTAAAGCCAGCAACCTCCTGCTTGGACATGCTTGTTTGGAGTGTAAGACAGCACTTTCTTTTTCCCACTGTAGTGAGATTTCCAATATGTACAGTTAAAAGGATCCCTAACTGATATAATTGGCTTATAAAATGAAGTGGGGTATTATCCTTCTTTTTCAATGATCTGTAACTATTAACCGTTGGAATTGTGTATATTTTAAAGTTAGATATTCTCTACAAAACCGTCTAATCCTACTATTGTTTAAAATGATACATCTTAGTTATTTTTCTTTGTTTGTTGGTTTAGGGCCACACCCACCGCATATGGGAGTTCCCAGGCTACAGGTTGAATCAGAGCTACAGCTGCTGGCCTACGCCACAGCCATAGCAATGCCAGATACAGATCTGAGCTGCATCTTCGACCCATACCACAGCTCAAGGCAATGCCTGATCTTTAACCCACTGAGCGAGGCCAGGGATCAAACCCTCGTCCTCATACATACTAGACAGGTTCGTTATTGCTGAGCCACAGTGGGAAATCCCAGTTGTTTTTCTTCTCTCTTCTTGATAACTGGTTGGTTCAGATGACATATGGGGGGGGTCATTTTTGTAACATACTTTGAAAATTATCCTTGTCTTCTAGATTTGAAAGTTTGGGGGGGTCCACATAATATTCTTATATATGTTTTCCTCATTTTCAAAATTTTTTTCTGATTACCTTTAATACTGCCTCAGATTTTATTATGTGCTACCTCTCTACTTTTGACTAAGTGAAGAAAATCATTTATTGGATTATGTTAAGTGATGAAGATTATTTATTAAAATATAGTTAACGAGTTGCCTCAATTTTATTAAATTACATTTTACTACTAACCCACAGAGCTTTGTAGATGTCACTGGTCCAACTTTCGGAACTCGATACATTAAAAGAAACACAAAATTTTGCTATGCCTTTCATTTTGTCATCTTACATGCATTTTCATATAATTAAGCAATCTAAGCCTCTAGGAATTATTATTTTGTTTTGTTTCAAATGGCATGTCATAATTCTTCATTTCTAGAGGTTTACTTCTTCATGGATTCTTTGTTTTGATTTATGTGTTCAATTACTTTAACTGTTAATTTAATTTATCTATGAGCTTTATTACTAATACATCCCTTTTTAGTGAAAAGAAAAAAAAATGCTAGCATATTTGTTCAAATAGCATTAAAAAGCCAAATTTAGCTCAAAATTTATTTTTCAAATTTTTAATGACTTCCATTTCATTATTTTCATCATATTGAATATCCAAGGCCTGATACCATTTCCAAATGATTTCTCCAGCTAGAGTATGAGAAGCTGCCAATTTTGCTTACATATATATTCTTCCATTTTCCAATTTTCAGATCCTCGGACATATTATTTATTCCGCTTTGCTGTTTATGTGTTGACTAGAAGTAAATATAAAGTTTATTGAAAAAGATGATTAAAGTGATTTACCTAATTATTGCAGGATCTAGAGATACTTTTATTTGGAGACAGTGCCAATCAAAACATCTGGAAAATTTCAGAATCTTGGCTGAAACTCCCATCTTCTCTCTTTAGCATTATACAGTACCATCTGCACAAAGATTTAATACAGTTTTCAAAGTTCTCAAGAATCCCATTTTTCTCGGTCATAAATAATAAAACTAGATATATTATTTCAGATACTGTCCTTTCCAGTCCACAGGATCAATACAGACCATGCAAATAACTTCAAAGGTATGAATTTTATGTTTTAAGTTAAATTTTTAAAACAAGTGAAACAGTCGAAACCTTGTTGATGATGACTGAATTTTTGACTGAATTTTTAAAAGCATTTTTGAAGTATAACAATACATACAGGGAAACGCACACATTATGAGTTCATAGATCTGTAAATTTTCACAAAAGAACGACTATCACTGACTCTTTTTCGAACACCTTCCCTGACCATCCACATAAAACAGAAACTCCAAAGTCAATGTCCTCCAGAACCCCGGGCCCTTTTTTCTCTATAATACTTAACCACCATCCTCACCTAGAATATCATTCCTGTCTTATTTGCCTGGTCTTTTAAAATAGCCACCTAAGTCCACCCGCTTCCACCCTTATTCTACCTTGGTATTTAAGTTCTCAAAAATTATTTTTACCATTTCGGTGCTGAAATGGCCACACCATTTTGTTTTGCTTTGTTTTTAAGATTTGTTCATACCACTTAGTAAGTAAGGTTCTAGTACTTGCGGTACGCAACAAGGTTAATTAATAATAAAAGTTAGGATTTCAGGAATTCCTGTCGTGGCTCAGAGGAAACACATTTGTGAAAATTTGAGAATTTGTGAAAACCAAATAAGAGAACAGATGTTGGGAGTTCCCTTCATGACTCAGTGGTAATGAACCCAATTAGGATCCATGAGGATGCAGTTCGATCCCTGGCTTTGCTCAGTGGGTTAAAGATGCGACGTTGCCATGAGCTGTGGTGTAGATTCCAGATGTGGCTTGGCTCCCGAGCTGCTGTGGCTGTGGCATAGGCCTTCAGCTGCAGCTCCGGCTGGACGCCTAGGCTTGGGACCCTCCATATGCCATGGGTGCAGCCCTAAAAAAAAAAAAAAAAAAGTTAGGATTTATCGATTTATGCTGATTGTCTTAGGAAGCCACAGAGACGGCTAGGGAATTGGATTCCCATATGGCGGCATCTGTGAAATACTCAACACTGCCTTCCAGTTGGCCTAAATTGTGTTTACTTGCAAGGCTGCTCCAAAGAGTGTTTATGAAACACTCTGTACTTTAGGTAAAGCACCAATCCATCATTATCCTTGAACTATGCTATGACTTAATACTTCTGAGTTTAGATGAACCCTCTGAATCTACAGGAGAGAAAAAAATAACAGTAAAAATGAACTACAGTGTAGTGGGTTTTTTTTGATATTGGGATATTGTGACACTTTTTTTGATATTGTGAAACATTTACAAAAGCCTGGAATGTCTTTTGATGTTGTAGAAGTTAGTGAAAAATGGAAACAAACTAATTTGCATTGGGGGGAAAAATCATTATTTGAACCAAAAATATGAGTGATGTATTATCACTAGAAACATAAAGATTGGATACAAATGACACTCGAAGGTTTTATTAATAATCCCTATTTCTCTCAGGATGACACTCCTGTTCTATTTAAAACTTACGGTTCAGGAGTTCCCGTCGTGGCGCAGTGGTTAACGAATCCGACTAGGAACCATGAGGTTGCGGGTTCGGTCCCTGCCCTTGCTCAGTGGGTTGAGGACCCGGCATTGCCGTGAGCTGTGGTGTAGGTTGCAGACGCGGCTCGGATCCCGCGTTGCTGTGGCTCTGGCGTAGGCCGGTGGCTACAGCTCCGATTCAACCCCTGGCCTGGGAACCTCCATATGCCGCGGGAGCGGCCCAAGAAATAGCAACAACAACAACAACAACAAAAGACAAAAAACAAAAAAAAACAAAAAAAACAACAAACTTGCGGTTCAGATAAAGAATTTGTAATTATCAATGAGGAAAATTTCTTTAAAAGAACATGAATCAATTTCATATAGTAAAGCAACCAAAAAATGAAAAATTGGGAAAAATTCTTAACCACATTGAAGAGGATTTTGAAGGCACCTTCTTCCAGATGAATTTTAGTCTGTCTGAAAGATTCTAGAAAACATTGCCTTACATATTTTTGATGTCTTAATAAAAGATCTCACAGCCATATCCTGATTTTGGTCTTTGACTGGAACATATTTCTTAAATTCAGAACTGTTTGACATCTGGAGGAAGATGGGAATGACACGCAATTCTATTTTTGAAACTAGAAAGTCCTGTTCCTTTAGGTTTAACTTTCTTTTCTTTAGCTCATCTATCTCCTCTCACATTTATTATGGCAGTGAGAGAAAACCAGATGTGACACTTTTAATAGTCTTCCTAGAAATCTCTTAGGCTACAATGTGGAATTCACTAGGTATGTATCTTTTTTTCCAAGTTGTTGCAGGTGACAGTGTTGCCAAACTCTCCACCACTAAGTAAGGAGGGTCCCTTTTCCTCCAACTACCAATAAATATTCCTCACTTTTCCTCAAGCCTTCACTGGTGGCCTCCTCAAAACTCTATGTACATAGAAGCACCATTTACAACAGCCAAGACATGGAAACACAACTTAAATGTCCATCACCAGAGGAATGGATAAAGAAGATATGGTATATACACACACTTACTGGTACACACACACACACACACACACACACACACACAATGGAATATTACTCAGCCATTACAAAGAATGATATAATGCATTTGTAGCAACATGGATGGACCTAGAAATAACACACTAAGTGAAGTCAGAAAGAGAAAGACAGGAGTTCCCGTCGTGGCTCAGTGGTTAACGAATCCGACTAGGAACCATGAGGTTGCGGGTTCGGTCCCTGCCCTTGCTCAGCAGGTTAAGGATCCGGCGTTGCTGTGAGCTGTGGTGTAGGTCGCAGACGCGGCTCGGATCCCGCATTGCTGTGGCTCTGGCGTAGGCCGGTGGCTACAGCTCCGATTCAACTCCTAGCATGGGAACCTCCATATGCCGCGGGAGCAGCCCAAGAAATAGCAACAACAACAACAACAAAAAGACAAAAGACAAAAAAAAAAAAAAAGAAAGAAAGAGAAAGACAAATACCATATGATATCACTTATATGTAGAATCTAAAATACAATACGAATCAACATATCCACCAAACAAAAACAGATTCACATATATAGAGAACAGACTTGTGGTTGCCAAGGGGGGTAAGGGTGTGGTGGAGGGAAGAACAGGGAGTTTGGGATTAGCAGAGGCAAACTATTATACATAGGATGAATATACAACAAGGTCCTACCATATAGCACAGAGATCTATATTCAATATCCTGTGACAAACTATAATGGAAAAGAATATGAAAAAAATATATATGAGTCACTTTGCTGTATAGCAGATATTAACACAACATCATAAATGAACTATACTGCAATAAAAATTTTTTTAAAAAACTCTATTGGCTTCACTCACACTCTTTTTGAGACCCTCTGACTTTCACTCACTGCATAAAAAGTGATCAGTCAATGATCACGCGTTTAGGTTTTTGTTTACAGTAGCACCACAACTTCTGGTACCGAAATCTCTTCTAGTCACTCTTCTGCTGTAAACAACCCCAAATCTAGTGACATAAAGCCACCGCCATCTTATCATAGTTATCAACGCTGTGAGTCAGGAATTCAGAAATGTTACTGCAAGAAAACAGTAGAGTTGCTTCTACTCTAAATGTCTGGGGTCTCAGATGGGAAGACTCAATGGCTAGGGATGGCTCAGTAAGCGAGATCTAGTCATGTGAATGATTGCTCATTCACATGGGTGGTGGATTTTGCTGGCTATCAGCTGGGACCTCATAGCTACAAATGAACACCTAAAAATAACCACTCTCTATGAGGATAAGGCTTTCTCATGCACAGTGACTAAGTTCCAGGAGGGAAGAGTCCCAAGAGAATAAGGAGGAAGCTGTATCACCTTTTCTGACCTTGCTTCAGAGGCCATACAGCAGCACTTAGTTGTCACAAGCCTAGCTAGTTTCAATAGGACAGGACATAAATCTTACTTATCTATGGTAGGAATGCCATGTCAAAGGAAGGGCATGTGTGATGGAAAATACTTTTGTGGCCGAATTTGGAAAATATAGTCAGCAGCGATAGTATCTCCAAACTAAATATACCGTTTCAGCAGTTGAATCAGAGATAGCATACATAAATTACAAATTTTGAAAAGAGTTTACAAGAGACTATTTGCAAACGTGCAAACAGAGTGTACTAAAATTGTGATGAAGAGTGTACTATCCAAGGCAAGGCACTGTTACTACCCTTAAGGTGGAAACAGCCTACCTAGTTTTGAATTACGCTATACACATTATTTCATGTCTTGCTCCTTTTTTCAGCAGTATATTTGTAAGATTCATTCATGTTCTTGCATGTAGCTCATTCATTTTCATTAACTGTATGAATTCTCTTTTCTGGATATACTACAATTTACCCATTCTCCTATTGATGGCCTTTTCTTCCTAGTTTTGGCCATTGCGAACAAGGCTGCTCTAAATACTCTTAAGCATGTTTGCTGGTGCACACACACATGGATTTTCTAGGATAAACATATACCACGAGTGGAATGACTGTGTCCTAGATCCTGTGCATACTCGGCTTTGCTAGATAACGCGAAACAATTTGCCTATGTAATTGAGTCAATTTACAATACCACCAACAGTGAATAAAAGTATCTTTTTTGGTTGACATCCTTGATAACACTTAGTATTTCTAGACTTTACTATTTTTGTTTACCTCTTCGGTTTTTTTTTTTTAATATTTAAAAAAATATTTGTTGATGTTGGTGGCACCCACACAGAAGTTCTCCCGACCAGGGATCAAACCCGTGCCACAGCAGCAACCGGAGCCACAACAACACTGGATCCTTAACCCACTTAGCCAGCAGGGAACTCCTAAAATCTTTATCTTTAGAGTTCAGGTGTTTTACCAGAATATTTGTATGTGCATTTCTTTGCTGTAGCAATCTTTCCCGGAGCATGATGAGAATTGTAAATTTGAAGATTTAAATGTTTTTAAATTCAGTTGAGTTTTTTTTCCCCTACCATTTAACCATCTCCTTTCTAATATCAGCTCCTTTTTCTGCTTTAGTAAGTCCCATTGTTAGCAAAGTAAATCCCACGGGTTTTTCTCCCATGTCCTTTATCTTTTCTTCCTTTGCCAACATTTTCTTATATTTCATTATGTGTTTGGGTCATATATTTCTTTGTTCTTCCAAAACATTAATAATTGTATCATAAAGGCTCACCTTCTCTTTTTCTTCCTCTGACACATTTTCAAATTTGAAAATTATGTATATTTTTTCAACTCACACATTTAGCTTCTTTTTCTATCTATTTTTATTTTTTGATGTGAATCTTTTTTTGTCGTTGTTGTTGTCCATACCCACAGCATGTGGAAGTTCCCAGGCCAGGGATCAAACCTGTGTCACAGCATTGACCTGAATGATAACAGCCGACAATGCCAGATCCTCAACCTGCTAGATCACCAGGGAACTCCCTGGTGTGAACTTTTAAATTCTATTCTCTTAGTAAATTTCAATTTGCTTGTTTCCTATATAGAATTTTTAAAGCTTTCCTTTATTTCGTCTTGTTCAGTCCAAGCTGTCAGTGTTTCTGATGGTATAACATATTCAAGAACTTTGGGGGAGGGGTCTCTCATATATGTCTGAAGGATTCACTCCATTAAACAGAAAATTCTTCCACAGGTCTTTCTTAGGCAATTTCCAGTTTCCAGTTAGATGGCTGAAGGGAATCCATGAGTCACATGCCTAATTTCTATAAAAAACCTTCTGTGTGATTCAATACTCTGATTTTTTTTTTATCTCGATAAGCCACTAGCAAAAAGTTGTTGAACTATGTCCTTGGCTTCCTGTCCAGGGCACTGATATCTGACAGTGAATCTTAAAATTATTGCATTGTTTGCAATCCGGGATGGTTGAGAATGTTCCAAGTCATGAATTCCCGGTTCCTTTTTGCTTAACAATCTATCTCTTTCGTCTCTTATTTTACTAAGCAACAAGAAGGAATCAGGTAACACCATCAATCTTTCGCTGGGAAAGGTACCTGAGTAAATATCCACTTTCATTGTTTGTAGGCTCTGCTTTCCACACAGCTGTAGGATACAATTTAGCTACGCTTTCTGTCACGACACAACAAGGCTCTTCTTTCCTCCGCTTTCCAATAACATGTTCCTCATTTTCTCCTGATCCCTCAACAAAACTCTGTTTATCATGATTTATGTGCTAAGATTAATATAGGCTTTTCTCTACCATGATTTTCACTTCATTCTGTGTCCTCACTAGAACAGTCGTTAATGCCGCATTTATACTGGCATTCTGTTCAAGAGAGTCTAGACGTGCCTCAAAACTCTTTCATCTTCTGCCCACTGCCAAATTCCAGAATTGCTCTCACATGTTAGGCATTTACCTAGTAGCACCCCACTTCTAGGTACCAAAGTCTGTATTAGCTTCCTATTGCTGCTGTATGATAAAATGCCACAGTGACTTAAAACAACACAAATTTATTGTCTATAAGTTCCGGATGTCAAAAATCTGAAAGAGATTTGATTTGACTAAAATCATCGTGTTGGCAGGGCTGTATCCCTCTAAAAACTCTAGAGGAGAATCTGTCTCTTTGCCATTCACAGCTTCTAGGGGCCTCTTGAATTCTTTGCATTGTTACTCCTTCCTCCATCTTCAAAGCCAGCCAGGTAGCATCTTCCAGTCCTTCTCTCTAACTCTTCCACTCCTGCCCCCTTGTGATTATACTGAACATACCTGGATGATCCAGGATAATCTTTCCATCACAAGGTCCTTAACTTATTAATCACACATCCCAAGTTCCTCTTGCTTTGTTAGCTCAGGTAACATAGTGTATTACTCAGGATTCTCCAGAGAGAGAGAATCAATAATATATACATATTTTTTTTTTCTCTCTCTCTCTCTTCACTGGTGGAGGTCAGTTTTTTGTTTTTATTTTTGTTTTTTCTACTAAGTCCTACTCACATTTTAGAGGGTAATCAGTCTACTGATTTAAATATCAATCTCAGGGTAACATGCTTGTGACTCAGGGTAATATGATTTAGCTTTCCAAGTTTCAATTAATTCATCTTTAATATGGTAATACTCACAGTACACATACACCATACCGTGTATACATAAATATTAAATAAGTGCATGCAAACTCTTTTGCTGAAGCCTGACACCGTGCTCAATAAAAGTTGAGTCATTATTATTAAGATTTAAAATTTTCTGTTATTTGCCTATGACAGTGCATAGCAAATAGGTACTAAATAACTACAAGTCTTTTCCTCATTCTATCTCTCTTATAAGCTAGAACACTTTCAATGCTTCCTACTTCATTCTCAGGCTCTTCAAAAAACCCTCCTTTTCTACTCTCACCACGGAATTACCAAAAAAAAAAAAAAAAAAGCAATCTTAAGCTGCAGATTCTTTGAAATTCCCTTGAGAGTCTTTAGTAATGAGAAGCCCCCATCATTTCCTACCAATCAACCATGACATTTTCCCAGAATGTAATCAAATACCATCACTCTAAAAAACATTGCCAGATGCCTACATTATCTTCTAATAACATAATCAATTGTCTTTATAATCACATTTCTATCTTAGATATGAACATACTATTTAAAATGTTTGATAGGCATATTTTTACTGATTTATCATCTTTGACTCATCCATCACCAAGTCTTATTGATCATGTCTCGAGCTTCTTCCCTTTAGTGCCATTGTGACAGTGCTTTTTCAGTCACTCTTCATTTTTCCTTTACCCCCAGTGTTTCACCCTTGAAGTCAAGCTTTCACTCTGGTACCAGAGTGGTCTTCCTTAAACACAGTGATGATCTCATTATTCCCTACTTCAAACTCATCAATGACTCAGAAATGGGCAGTCTCACTGTCCATATCCAATGATCCACTTTAGGTTAAAAATCAAAACCCTTTATGAAGACTAACCTCTTATGTATATAAGCCGGCCCCTGGCTACCTCTACAGACAGCTTTGTTTCTTTCTTATCACCTTTTCTGGCATCTGCGTTCCCATCTATCCCCCCACACCTCCACACTGATAAGGAGTCAAACCAGATCTCTCAGACGCTAATAGCTGCCCACCCCCCTTTTTATAAAGAAAGGCAGGTTCCATCTCTCTTTACTGACGAAGTCTCACTTGATCTAAATAAAGGGCCAAAGAGCAGCTATGGTATAATGTTCAAAGAGCACAATCAATAGATTCAGAGTTGCATCTTCAATCAGGCGATGGCTAGCTGTGACCTTGAGCAAGTCTTTACTCTCTCTGTGACCCATTTTCCTCATCTGCAAATTAGGTCTGTTTTCCATCCCACTGATCCACTGGCCAGTACAGCAAATTGTCTACCCTTTGGTGACTGTTTCTTTCACCATTGATCTCTGTGGGAGTGTGAGGTTCAGACTGCCCTTCTTCCTGACACACAGTCTCTATTCCACCTGGTGGACAGTGATCACCAAGTCCACAGTTTGATTTGGTTTGCAAAATATCAGACAATGGAACCTTGAAAGTCCCTTCCAGATCATAAAGCCTAGTAATGTGCTATAGCTGACAAAGCTTGCTTTTTTTCAACTGTAAATGTATTTAGTCATGAAAAGGAAATACCATTTACAGAGATAATTTTGAGGGTGCATTTCATTTTGTACAAAGGAGAAAGCCTACAGGAAGAAAAAAAAAATAAGGCTAGGGGAAATATTTCTCTAGGGGAGAGATTAAAGAAATGCTAAAGTACATTAAGGACAACAGAGTATAGACAATATAGATTTGTTCCAGAACTTTGCGATGTCTTCATACTCTGGAATTAGCTATAGAGCATAGATAAAAAGAAGTGAAGGCTTCCTGGAGGGAACTCAGAAAAAGTAATTTGCCATTCGCAAAACTTTTTAGGCCTGGATTCCCCAAAGACGAACTGTTTATTTTACTTAGAAATTTAATTTAATTTAGCAATAGCTGCCAGTGACATGGAAGTAGCAGGTGGGCATTTAAAAGTAAACACTGAAGTACAGAAAGCTATTACACCAAGGGAATCACACTCTGTGACAAGCCGAAAAGCAATATCTTCCTTCAGTAGAAGTGTATGACAGGGTTTGGGGCTGTTAAACCATTGAAGTTCTTATAATTGGGAAATTGCCTCTTTCACACAGTCCATCAGACACCCACTTGGCTGTACTTAATGGAAGATGCTGATAGAAAGCCACAAAGGTGGCGCTGGGGTGACATTCCATTTAATGTCATCCCCCAAAAAGACAGTGTGCACTTTCCAAGGGGAGGCATAACCATTGGGCTGGAAGCAGGCAGGATTATAGTGCAGAACCTAACAATGCAGGAGAGAGTTCTACAGCCCAGTGACTTAGGGATGGGACTCAGTGGGTAAGTAGTATGATGGCTGCTTGCAAATGGATTTTATGTCCCTCTTCCCACAGCTCTCCAACCCTACCTACTCCCTAGGGAAAGAATGTCAAATATGGAAGCAATGTGTACTTCTGTTGGAGAATTTATGTAAGAAAATAAGGAGTGGAGAGAAAAACAAAAGTCCTGTGTGATGGCAGGGAAATTGGATTAGAGAGCAGGGGGACCACTATGTGTGTGGCCTCTCATAATGTGACCTCCACTGTGTCATTAATGAGAGTTCCGCTTTAGATAGAGTCAAAGTCAGCCCTAAAAGTTTATTTCTGTGGATTAATCATTGCTTGTTTATTTAGTTGAGGAAAGGAATCTAAAGGAGAAAATAAGAATAAACATACAGGAATTGGGAAGTCCTTGCAAGAAATAAAAAAGAAAATTGGCCTAAATTGATTATGATGATTGGTATTGACATTGAACCTACTACTCCTTTTTTTTTTTCTTGATTTTTTTTTTTTTTTTTTTTTTTTTTTTTTTTTTGCTTTTTAGGGCTGCACCCGTGGCATATGGAAGTTTCCAGGCCAGGGTCCAATGAAAGCTACAGCTGCCAGCCTGGGCCGCAGTCACAGCAACGTGGAATCCAAAACATTCCTGAGATCTATACCATAGCTCAAGGCAATGCTGGATCCTTAACCTATTGAGCAAGGCCAGGGATTGAACCCACATCCTCATGGATACTAGTTGGATTTGTTTCTGATGTGCCACAAGGGGAACTCCCCTACTGATTCTTAAATCTGCTCCCCTGTCTCCTTTGATCAGCTACCCATAGATATTCATTGTCTCACCATTGCAAACTTCCCCTGATTTCCCTGACTATTCTTAGCATCTTCCAATTCATTTCTACACTGCAACTGTTACCAAGTCCAGGCTTATACTTATCCCCGCAGGACAGGCCAATAAATGGAAGATACATTGTTGGGGCAAGAAACGGTAACTTTATTGGGAAAGCCAGCAGATCAAGAAGATGGACTAGTGTTTCAAAGAAGCATTTTACAGTGAGTTAGAAGTCAGGCTTCTTTTAAACTAAAAGGGGAGGGGCCAGTGGCTGGTTGTTGTAAACTTCTTGGTGTAGGAATCCTTTGTTCTTAACAGCTATCCATGTAGGTCTAGACACAATGTGATTGTTAACCTCCAACAAGACAGATGTAACTCTCTGGTCTACAACTTTTTATCCCTGTATGAATGGGAGTGCTATACCTTTAAAGGTCAGATCCTTAAGAATAGACTACGGTGTATATTTCAGGCTCTGGGCAACATTCTCTTACAAAGGTTCACAGCCAGCATAACACAGCACAAGAGTTAGAGCTAAAGGAATAAATCCAGTATGGAGTCAGGTTTGTTCTCTGTCACACAACTGGAGATGTTTCCCCCAAATGCAAATCTGCTCACGTCACTCTTTTGCTTACAAATCATAAAATGTTCACCACTGACCTCAAAATAAAATCCAGACTCCTTAGCATGTTGCATAAAACCTTTTGCAATATGGCCTCGAAGGCGTTCCACCAGTGGTAGGCTAAAGAGGAAGGCTGCAAGGACTAGGAATTGTGCTTATCTGAAATACTCATAGCAGGATCCTAAAGGCAGCAAGAGAAAAGCAAAGCATTAATTATAAGGGAACCCCCATAAGGCTATCAGCTGATTTCTCTACAGAAACACTACAGGCCAGAAGGGAGTGGCAAGATACATTTAAAGCGCTGAAAGGAAAAAATCTGCAACCTAGAATAGTCTATCTAGCAAGAATATCATTTAAAATAGAAGGGGAAATAAAGAATTTCCTCAACAAATAAAAGCTAAAAGAGTACAGCAACACTAAACCCATTCTAAAAGAAATACTGAAAGGGCTTCTCTAAATTAAAAAAAAAAAAAGAAAAAAGAAAAAAAATGAAATACTCTCAGCAATGTTCTTGGCAAATCCTAGGGAGGGTGTGAAGAAAAGTACCCTCCTACATGGTTGGTGGGAATGAAAATTGGTAAAACCACCATAGAAAAACAGTATGGAGGTTCCTCAGAAAACTAAATGTAGACTACCAGCAACCACTTCTGGGCATATATCTGGACAAAACTATAATTCAAAAAGATACATGCATCCCTATGTTGACAGCAGCACTATTCACAACAACCAAGACATGGAAGCAACTCACATATCCATAAACAGATGAATGGATTAAGAAGATGTGGTACATACATAGAATGGAATACTACTCAAGACGTACAAAAGAATGAAATAATGCCATTTGCAGCAATGTGGATGTAACTGGAGAATCTCATACTAAGTGATTAAGTCAGAAAGAAGAAGACAAATACCATATGATATCACTTATATGTGGAATCTAAAATATGGCACAATTGCTGTGGCTGTGGCATAGGGCGACAGCTATACCTCCGATGGGACCCCTGGCCTGGGAATCTCCATATGCCATGGGTGTGGCCCTAAAAAGACAAAAAAGACTAAAATAAAATAAGGCACAAATGAACTTTTCTACAAAACAGACACAGACCTACAGACATAGAGAACAGATTTGTGATTGCCCAGGGGAAGGTGGTAGGGAGTGAGAACAACTTGGAGTTCAGGTTAGTAGATCCAAACTATTACATTTAGAATGGACAAGCAATAAGGTCCTACTATACAACACAGGGAACTCTGTCCACTCTCTTGGGATAGACCATGATAGAAGATAATATAAGAAAGGGGATATAGGAGTTCCCGTCGTGGCGCAGTGGTTAGCGAATCCGACTAGGAACCATGAGGTTGCAGGTTCAGTCCCTGCCCTTGCTCAGTGGGTTAAGGATCCGGCGTTGCCGTGAGCTGTGGTGTAGGTCGCAGACGCGGCTCGGATCCCACGTTGCTGTGGCTCTGGTGTAGGCTGGCGGCTACAGCTCCGATTCAACCCCTAGCCTGGGAACCTCCATATGCCGTGGGAGCGGCCCAAAGAAATAGCAAAAAGACAAAAAAAAAAAAAAAAAAAAAAAAAAAGGGGATATATATATTTGTATGACTGGATCACTTTGCTGTGCAGCACAAATTGGCACAACACTGTAAATCAAGTAACTATATAAAAAAAAAAAGAAAAGAAAAGAAAAAGGAGTTCCCACTGTGGTGTAATGGGATTGGTGGCATCTTGGGTGCGCTAGGAGGCATGTTCAACCCCTGGCCTGGCACAGTGGGTTAAGGATCCAGCATTGCTACCGTTGTGGCTTAGGCTGCAACTAAGACTTGGATCTGATCCCTAGCCTGGGAACTCCATATGCCATGGGGTGGCCAAAAATAATAAAGAAATGAAGAAAGGAAAGAAGGGGGGAAATGAAATGTTCTTGGGAGAGAGAACAGGAGGGTTGTATAGGAGGTGCATTGATGCTAGCAAGAATGTCTAGCATCAAATTTGAAGAGCTGAGGGGAAAAGGCATGAGCCCAGAAACAACTTGGAATGATCTAAAGCATTACAGATAGAACTGATGCCAAGAATGGACAGCAAGGAAGCTGCAGGACAGCTGTGGAAGATGAGGGTGGAGCTCTCCATTCACATGCTACCACTTGTCTGCTGTGGGAGGGAGAATGTAAGGCAAGCGGGGAGAGCTCCACGCTGCACCCCTTCCCAGCCTCAACTCCTGCTACGAGCCCTCAGGTGTGCCATCCTCTTGAAAGAGGAGATTGAAAAAGATTCTGCTCTTTGGCACAACATTGCTCAAGTTGTCCCTACTCTGGAGTAGGCCTTGGGTGTTTGTTTTTTCTTCTGCCTAACTCTTTTTTGGCCTTCAAGACATAGTATAGATTTAAAAAACTGAATGGACCCTTCTACAGGCCCTGACATAGTTAATTGTTCCTTCTCTGTGTCTCCACAGGACTTGCACACCCCTAAGAGAGATCACATATCACATATTATTATTATTTGTTATTGTGTGTCCACCCTAGAATATGAGTTTCTAGTAAGGATATGACCTATTCAATACACTAAATATAGGAGAGAGAGACCAGGACCATTAAAAAAAAAAAGAAAAAAAAGAGTTCCCACAGTGGCACAGTGGGTTACGAATCCAACTGCAGCAGCTTGCTTTGCCTTGGAAGCATGTGTTAGATCCCTGGGCTGGGAATTTCCATATGCTGTGGGTGCAGCCACTAAAAACAAGACAGAAAGAGATCAGGACCCATTCAAGACACTCTTCTTTCTCACTAATTGAACCCAAAGGACTATAATTGAGTTCTATATTAATTTTTTTTTCTCTTTAGGGCTGCACCTAAAAAGAAAAAAAAAAAAATGTGGAAGTTCCCAGGTTAGGGGTTGAACTGGAGCTGCAGCTGCTGGCCTACACCACAGCCACAGCAACGCCAGATCCTTACGCCACTGAGTGAAGCAAGGGATCGAACCCACATCCTCATGGATACTAGCAGGGTTCTTAACCCACTGAGCCATCACAAGAATTCCTATAATAAATTTTTTTAATTAATTTTTTACTTAGTCTTTTTTTTTTTTTTTTTTTTTTTTGTCTTTTTGCCATTTCTTGGGCCGCTCCCCCGGCATATGGAGGTTCCCAGGCTAGGGGTCTAATCGGAGCTGTAGCTGCCAGCCTACGCCAGAGCCACAGCAACGCAGGATCCAAGCCGCGTCTGCGACCTACACCACAGCTCACGGCAACGCCGGATCCTTAACCCACCGAGCAAGGCCAGGGATCAAACCTGCAACCTCATGGTTCCTAGTCAGATTCATTAACCACTGCACCACGACGGGAACTCCTAATTTTTTACTTAAAGTATAGTTTATTTACAGTGTTGTGCCAATTTCTGCTGTACAGCAGTGACTCAGTTATTATACCTGCACTCAGAATATATACACATTCTTGTTTATTACATTAAATATTTTTAATTTTTATGAGTTCAAATAACCTCAGGGATTGTTTTCTTCTGATTTAAAATAGCTATACCAAAAATGTGCTTTCTCCTTACCCATAAGAAGGAGATCTACATAGAAGAAAAAGATGAAGAAGATAAAGGCTTTAGATCAAAATTCTAAAGATATGGAGAAGATTGCAACTTGCATCTGGCATCACACTGACCTAAAGAAATGCTTTTAAGCTGCCTTCCCGAGAAAGATGATTTCGCCTGTGATGGGTGGGGGTGAGTAAATAGCAAAGGGAGATAGAGTTGGATTTCGTACTACTTCTATCATAGAAGTATTATGTCTAGATGTCTACATGTCTAGAAAGCTGGATTTGGGGAGAGAAAGTATCTTGAAAGACATGAATATCAAAAATCTTAGGTTAATTTTTTTTTCATTGCTCTCTTATCTTTCTGGGAGGAGGAGAACATTTCCCAGTCTGGAAGGATTCATTTTAAGTAAATTCAATTCTGCATATAATTATTAGGTTCCTACCAGGATAAAAGTTACTGTACTAAGTTGGAATTATAAAGTACAGATGGAGTCATGTTTGAATGAATGAATGAGGCCATATAGAAGAATGATTAAATGCTTTAGCTTTGAAGCCAGATAGATCTGGGTTCACAGCTCAAGTCTTTTGTTATTCTGTATAATATATTTTGGTGTTATAATAAAAATTGAAAAGCTAAGATGAGTGGATCCATTAGAGTGATTCCGGCTGAAAGCAATAGGCTACCCATCTAAAATTGGCTTAAATCATATGGTAACAAAATGTTTCAGGGAACAGGAAGGTCAAGAGAAAAGGTAGTACTAGGATTAGTCCTACGACCCATTGCTCTCAACAAAAACCATGTCTTTCCACTGTTGTCAGTTGAATTGTGTCCCCTCCCCTGCAAAAAGAGAAATTCTGAAGACCTCCCCCCCCCGCAAGCCTTGGAATGAGAGGTTATTTGGAAACAGAGTCTTAACAGAGGTCATCAAGTCAAAGTAAGGGAGGTCCCAATACGGTCTGACTAGTGTCCTTAAGAGAAGGGGAAATGTGGACACAGAGATGGACAGGCTCAGAGAACACTGTAAGCAAACACAGGGAAAATACCGTGTCAAGATAAAGGACCAGAGAGGTGTCTCGACAAGGCAGGGAAAGCCAAAGGTTGCCAACAAGCCATCGGAAGCTAGGAAAAGGCAAGGAAGGACCCCTGAGCAGATTTCAGAGGCAGCGTGGCCCTGCCGATACCTTGATTTCAGTCTTCCAGCCTTTAGAATTGTGCAGCAATCAGCTTCCGTTTTCAGCCCCAGGGTTTGTGGTACGTGGCTGTGTTGGTCTATAACTGGGAAATTAAAACACATGTTTCAGCTCTGCCATCCGTAACATTATTTCTTTTCCCAATCCCTTCACATAATCACAAAATGACTGCTACAGTCCCAGGCACCATACCCTGTCACATCCAAAAGAGTTTCTCTTGGAGTTCCTGTCATGGCTCAGTGGTTAACAAATCTGACTAGGAACCATGAGGTTATGGGTTCCATCCCTGGCCTTGCTCAGTGGGTTAAGGATCCGGCATTGCCGTGAGCTGTGGTGTGGTGTAGACCGGTGGCTACCGCTCCAATTCAACCCCTAGCCTGGGAACCTCCATATGCCAAAAGTGCAGCCCTAGAAAAGGCGAAAAGACCAAAAAAAAAAAGAGTTTCTTCTAGCGTACCCATTTTTTAGGGGGCAGGGGAGAAAGAGTTTTCTAGGAGTTCCCTTGTAGCTCAGCAGATTAAGGATCCAGCGTTGTCACTGCTGTGGCGCGAGTTTGATCCTTGGCCTGGGAACTTTCGCATGCCAGGGGTATGGCCAAAAATAAAAACAAAACAAAACAAAACCAAACCAAGAGTTTTCTTTCCCAGCAGGAAAACTTTGTTTTAGATTCCCAAGACTTATCCTCAGGTCCCATTCATTAAGAATGGGTCACATGCCCATGCTCTATGTGCAAGGGTGGCTACTGCTGCCAATGTGAATGTCCAGAATAGCAAACCTCAGTCATGAGAGGCAGACACTGCTTTCAAAAAAGAAGAGAGGAAAAGGGCTGCTAGACAGGCAGCCAATCCATCTGCCCTAGTACATTAAAGACTTAGATGGGTGATGACAGCCATTAAAAGTCTCAATTTTATTCCGTTTTGAAATTTCATGTAGACTCTATTTAGGTAGACTCCATTGTGAAATTTTATATTAAAACAACAGCTAGCTAATATCTATTTGGCCATCTACTATGTGTCAGGCCCTGAGATAGATTTTGCATCTATTTCCTAACTTTATTTTAACAAACACCCTACAAAGTCAGAACAGTCTATGTTCCCATTTATCCGATGAGAAACCTGAGACAGAGCGATTAAGGAAATGGTTCAATGTCACACAGCTGGTAAATGGTGGGGCCAAGAAGTGACCTTAGGCAATCTGATTCGAAAAATCCACAGATACAACATCTATCTCCCTGAGAGAAAAAATGACGTGCCCCTCAGTAATCAGTTTCTCTTAGGAAGTTTTATGATGAAGTAGAAATTTTCATGAAACTAAACAAACGCCCTTGGAGATTCTCACCCACTGCCTCTAATACTGTTCTATAAATCCACTTCTTATATCTATAAAAGCCCATATTCCTCAGAGGAAAACACTTTCATCAAAATTCAAAAAAAAAAAAAAAAAGGGAATAGTTAGAAACCAAATGCAAATTGTTTTCTTATCAGAGAGGTCTGATATAGTGGGCAGCTAACTAATTTTAGAGTCTGAATCCCAGCTTTATCGCTTAGAAAATACATAAGTTTGGGCCAGTTACCAAACTTCTACAAACCTCATTTTTCTTTATAAAACAAGTAGAATAGTGATCAATTGGTATGGCTGTTTTAAGGAAGAAATGAGACAAAGTATATAAGATACCTAGCATGTTATGTGTTGCAGAGTATCCACTCAATAATTAGTAGCTCTTATTGGAGTTCCCATCATGGCTCAGTGGTTAACGAACCTGACTAATATCCACGAGGACGTTGGTTCAATTCTGGCCTTGCTCAGTAGGTTAAGGATCCAGTGTTGCTGTGAGCTATGGCACAGGCTGACAGCTACAGCTCTGATTCAACCCCTAGCCTGGGGACCTCCATATGCCATGGGTGCTGCCCTAAAAGACAAAGAAAAAAAAAATTAGTAGCTCTTATTATTAGACATTAGAATTTATTGTCCCGGAGTTCCCATTGTGGTACAGCGGAAACAAATCTGACTAGCATCCATAAGGACACAGGTTCCATCCCTGGCCTCGCTCAGTGAGTTAAGGATCTGGAATTTGACATGAGCTGTGATGTAGGTCACAGACATGGCTCAGATCTGGTGTTGCCAGGGCTGTGGCATAGGCCAGCAGCTCCAGCTTCAATTCAGTCCCTAGCCTGGGACTCTCCATGTGCTGTGGGTACAGCCCTAAAAAAAAAAAAAAATAAAAAAAAAAAAAAAAAGAATTTCTGTCTCAGTTCTCATGTCTTTGTACTGTCGCTGAAATTGGCATCATCTCAATATATATATATATATACATATTTTGGTCTTTTTGTCTTTTCCATGGCCACACCCTTGGCATATGGAGGTTCCCAGGGTAGGGGTCTAATCAGAGCTATAGCTGCCGGCCTATGCCAAAGCCACAGCAACTCGGGATCCAAGCTTCATCTGCGACCCACACCACAGCTCATGGCAACGCCAGATCCTTAACCTACTGCGTGAGGCCAGGGATGGAACCCGAAACCTCATGGTTCCTAGTTAGATTCGTTTCCGCTATGCCACAATGGGAACTCCTCTTAATAATTTTTTAAAAAGGTATCTACATTAGCTAATTTATTTAAGCATTAAGGAATCAAACTGGAAAAAAAAATCCAAAAATTTTATTTGCTTTTGCAATGGAACAGCCCTAAGGAAATATAATGGTTAAGTGACCATATTTCAAGGTAACCACAGTTGATCCTTTTTAAAATTAGCATTACAGTAACTAATGCTGTCATCTGGCAATAGCCTATGAAAAGTGCAAAAAGTGACCAATTTAGTTTTGTATTTAGCAACATAAAAACATTGGGATGTATGTTCCTGTCAAAACCCCCTCTATGGGAGTTCCTGCTGTGGCACAAAGGGATCAGATGCATCTTGGGTTGCAGGTTTGATCCCCAGCCAGGCACAGTGGGTTAAGGATCCAGCCTTGCCACAGCTGCAGCTTAGATCCGATCCCTGGCCCAGGAACTCCATATGCCTTGGGGCAGCCAAAATAACAAACCAAAACAAAAACAAACTCCCTCTGTGGATTTGGTCATTTGGTTATTTGAATTTCTGAATGTGTCTTAGATGTATGTTTCCTTTTTTATTTCAAATGTATTCCTTCTAAATGCTTTTAGCATTTACCGCTGCATAAGATTAAACTTTGACCCGGCAACCACAATTCACTCATTTGGGGGTGTAGCGGTGCCTTACAGAGGATTTTTGAGAGGATTAAATGAAATTAAAACAGTCTGACATAGAGTGAGTATTCCACAAAAACTAGTTATTATCAATATTATTTTCTTTACCATCATATTAATATTCCACTGAGAAGTGAAATTTATGATATATCATTTTCTAAAGAAAATAAGAAGCACATACTATTTTTATTTAGAAAGGTCTCTGTGAATTATTTCATGATTATAATTTCTAAACTTAAATGAGAAATTGTTATCATCATGTATAAGAAAAGCCTTAAAAAGTCTGGATTATTTTGCCCAAGATGGATGGGCATGATAAAAGAAAAGGCACATTGATTTTCTTCTTTTATTCCATTTTTTAAAATTTATGACTATATCCCAGAACTTCCTGATGCAAAAAAAATATATATATTTATTTGTAGAAACAATTTTTTGTTTTCTTTCCTTTTTTTTTTTTTTTTTTTTTTTGCTTTTTAGGGCTGTACCCACAGCATATGGAAGTTCCTAGGTTAGGGGTCCAATGAGAGCTACAGCTGCCAGCCTATGCCATAGCCACAGCAACTAGGGATCCAAGCCACGGCTGTGATTTACACCACAGCACACAGCAATGCCAGACTCTTAACCCACTGAGTGAGGCCAGGGATCGAACCCACAACCTCATGGTTCCTAGTGGGATGGTTTCCACTGTGCCGTGATGGGAACTCCTGAAACAATTTTTCTTATATGATAAAATGTTAGAGATTCTTTTGATAATTTGGAGATATGAGACATATCTAATATTTAGATTGGTATTGTTTTCTATTATATAGATAGTAAATTTATTCCCACTTAAATAATTTAATACTTGTTTTAAAAGTTTATACAGTGGGATTATAAATCCCATGTTTTATAATGTCTTAGAGATATTTAGTTACTCAATAGTCTTTTCTTTTTCTTTTTTTTTCTTTTTTTTTTTTTTTGCTTTTTAGGGTTACACCTGCAGCATATGGAAGTTCCCTGTCTAAGAGTCAAATCAGTGCTACAGCGGCCAGCCTACACCACAGCGACAGCAACGCTTGATCCAAGCCACATCTGTGACCTATACTGCAGCTCACAGCAATGTCAGATCCTTTAACCCACTGAGTGAGGCCAGGGATAGAACCCACATTCTCGTGGATACTAGTCAGGCTCGTTACCACTGAAGTTACTAGTCAGAAGTTCTCACAATGGAACTTCTCAGTTACTCAATAGTCTTTTGATATTGACTCTCAGTTTTATATCAAAATAAATTATCTTAACAAATTTTGATAAATAATTTTAAATATAAACCCTATGCATAGCATTAGGAAAAGAAAGATAGCAAAGTTTCTGCCTTCAAGGAACTCATAATCTAGGATGGGATACATACATAAATAAAACTAAGCATAATATAGTGGGTTAAGTACAGTAATAGGACTGCACAGGTATAATTATTTTGTTGATATGTTTCTTTTTTTAATGAATTTTTATCCTAATGTCATAGTTTTCTTTCCTGCCATAAAAAAAATGTAACAAACTTAATGACTTAACATAACACCCATTTATCATTTTAGAGTTCTGTAGATCAAAGGTCAGGGTGAATTTGAATGGCTTCTCCGCTTAGGGTCACGTAAGATTGAATCAAGTTGTCTGTGAGTCAGGCTATTATCCAGAGGCCCTGGCGAAGAACCCAATTCTGAGTTCACTCCAATTGTTGGCAGAATGCAATTCCTTGAAGCATAGGACTAAGATCCCTGTTTCTTACCCAACTATCAGCTAGATCTCACTCTTGAATGCTAAAAGCTGGTCTCTAGACTGGCAGTTTACAACCTGGATGTTTGCTTTCCTCCAAACCAGCAGAACATGTCTGACTTTGTTTTCTGATTTTCTCTTCTGTCCCTGCTCTGTTTTTAAGGGTTTATGTGGTTATGTCGGATCATCTGGATAATCCACTATAAACTCTCCATTTTAAGTTCAATTGATAAGTAACTTCAATTACATCTACAAAGTCTCTTTAGCCATGTAAGCTGATGTATTCACAGAGGTGATATTTCATCATATTCACAGCTTCCAGGATAAGGGACAAGACATCTTTGGATGACATTATCCTACCCCTCATACCTAATAATGGTTAAAGACAGAAGGGAAAAAAGAAATCCTATACCTCCCCTCATTCTCATTCTGCTCCTCCAAATCAACTGCTTTCAATTATCTTGCTATTTCTTCTAACATTTTTCTCTATGTTTAAAAAATAATAATCTTTTAAATTTAAGATTTACAGTTTCAGATATGAGGGAATAGACTCATCTCTCCCTGCTCCTCCCCACTAAGTACAACTAAAAAACCTGGAAATATTACAGCAGACAATCATAGCAGGACCCTGAAATGTGGCAAGAAATCAGACTAGCTAGAGGAAAAGATAATGGCCAGGCATCAACCACTTGCCCCATGAACAGAACCAGGGAAGGAGGCCAGAGTAGCACATTCTGACTACTCAAGCATCACCAGCAGGGACTGAGAAAAAGCCTCGCTGGTATCTGGTGGCCCAGATAAGAAGTTTCTCCATCAGGCCCAGGAAGCACATTGCTCTCACTCCAGGTGGCAGAAGCAGAAATCAAATGAGAGACCCAATTAGCACCATGTAAAGAAAGCAGGCCAGAATCACACGAAAGGGCTTGGAAAACTAAGATGTCATTGAAAACAGCTTATAAAACCAGACGAGGACCTATATGCTAAGCCTAAAGAGGGTGACTATGTGGTAAAATAAAAGATTTAAATAGAATTCTGAATAGATACTGAATCGCCTAATATCCCAAATTTTGATGACCCAACCAAAAATCACTCAACATATCAAAAAATAGGAAAAAAATCTCAACTTAAAAGAGAAAAAACAATCAAAAGACACAGAGATAGAATCAGGTGTTAAATTACTTGACGCATTTTAAAGCAGCCATAATGAAATATAAGAACATTATATTGCTGAAACAAGTTAAAAAATAGAAATATCACAAAAGAAATACAAGAAACAAAAATTACAGAACTTAAAGTCACAATAACTAAAATAAACTTTCACTACTCTTATTTACTAGAAATTTTAGCCTGCACAATAAGGCAAGAAAAAGAAAGAAGCACACAGATTGGAAAAAGAGAAATAATACTGCCTCTATTTGCAGATTATATGACATGATTGTCCACATGGAAAATACCAAGGCATGTACAAAAAAAAACTCCTAGAACTAATGAACGAGTTCAACAAAGTTGTAGGATACAAGATTAACACATAAAAAATCAATTACATTTCTACATACTATCGGTGAACATGCTGTGAACATCAAAACTTAAAAAAGCACAATACATCTGTTTCAAAGAAAATAAAATATTTAGGTATAAATCCAGCAGAGGATGTATAAGAACTCTATGCTGAAAATTATAAAATGCTAATGAAATAAATCGATGATGACCTAAATAAATGTTCCTGGATTAGGAACCTCAAGATAGTGACGATGTCAATTCTCCCCAAACTGACCTATAGGCTTAACAAAATTCCTGTTAGAATCCCACCAGTTTTTTGGCATGCATGGACAATACTATTCCAAAATGTATGTAAAAATTAAAGGACCTAGAATAGCTAAAACTATTTTGGAAAAGAATAAAGTGGGAGAAATAACTCTGTTTGAGGTTAAAACATTATATAGCTACAGTAATGAAGACAAAGTGGTAAAGGCAAAGGGACAGATGTTTAATTCAAAGGAACCCAACAGAAATAGAAGTAGCCCCACATGGAGATGCCCTGGTGGCTCAGCAGAAACAAATCTGACAAGCATTCATGAGGACACGGGTTTGATCCCTGGCCTTGCTCAGTGAGTTAAGGATTCAGCATTGCTGTGGCTGTGGTGTAGGTCACAGACATGGCTCAGATCCCGCCATTGCTGTGGCTGTGGTGTAGCCTGGCAGCTAACAGCTCCGACTGGACCCCTAGCCTGGAAACCTCCATGTGCTGTGGGTATGGCCCTAAAAAGACAAAAAAAAAAAAAAAAAAAAAAAAAAAAAAAGGAAAGAAAGAAATAGCTCTACATGAGTAGGACCCACTGACTTTTGACAAAGATTCAAAAGCTAATTCAATGGAGATAGAATGATAGCTTTTGGGGGAAAAAAAAAAAAAAGCACCAGATAAATTAGACAGCTGTAGGCAGATAAACAGAAAGTACAAACCTTTCAATTCAAAGAAGAAAGAAAGAAAAATCTTCAGGACCTAAGGATATGTGAAGTCTTATTCTTTACATGAAATGCATGCTCTGTAGAATAGGAAATTAATCAATTAAATTTCCTTAAAAATGAAAACCTCTTCTCTGCAAAAGCTTCTTTTAAGAGGATAAAAAGACAATAATATACAGGCTGAAAGAAAATATTTATAAACCACAAAGGACTGATAGCTGGGATACATAAAGAACTCTCAAAACTCACCAGGAAAAAATATATATGCAATCCGATTAGAAAATGGGCAATAGACATGAATAGACATTTCCCTGAAGAGCATATAGAGATGGCAAAAAAACATATGCAAGGAAGTTCCACATCTTTAGCCATTAAAAGAAGGCAAATTGAAGCCACAACAAAACACCGCCACAGAATGACTGAAAAAAGAGTGGTAACAACAAATGCTGACTAGGATGCAAAAAACCTGGATCATACATGCAATGATGTAAACTGGCAAACATGTAATGATGTAAACATGTAAACTGGTACAGCTGCTCTGGAGAGACTAAGGCAATTACTTACAAAACTGGATGAAGGGTACATGAGGCTTCTCTGGATATTTTGGGACAACTTTTTGTGAATTTATCATTCCAAAGCAAAAAAAAAGTTGTAAGATACACATTTACTATTATCTTTTATGTCATCGTATTTAAACATTTTCAACCTACTTCCTTTTATGGAAAATGAAAATTTCAGCTTTCTTTCATTCTCCCTTCCCCTTCATTCCACATTGTCCCAATTATAGTGATTATCACTATTATTGGGTAAACTTGCATAAAGTGTTTTCATTGTTATGATAATATAAAAATTATTCACTCTTCCACCAAGCGGTCTATTATCATTACATTTCTTTTCTTATACAAATTCTTAGTTTTACAGAAGTAAAAACTTGCCTCTTTTTTTTTTTCACGTGCTGATGTGAATCTATGGCCAAGCCTTCTTTTGACCCTTTTGACAATATTACACATGGAAAACCTATCAGATAATCAATTCCAATTTTTTTCCATTTCCTCTTTGGAGTCTTTTCTAAGATTTTCTGTCTTACATTCCACTCTGGAGACTGTTCTGAATAGGTCCTGCTGCACAGTTGAGGTCTTGGAAATCCTTGTTTTGGTGTGCACTTCTTGCAGAAGTTTCCTGTACGGATTATATTTTTACTGTCTGGATCTATTTTAAATTAACATTTTATCACTTGTGGTTGCAAATTCACAATTTGTTTAGTGAATTCTGCAAATTCACAATTCACTTTAGTGAATTCTCAGTGAGCCGTTGCAATTAGAAATTTCCTGTCCTTAGAAATTTCCTTATATTCTTTGATAATTTCCTTTTTTTTATTCCCTGTTCTTTTCCACAGAATTTCCATTGTTTAGAGAACACCTTCTGGGTTGACAAATTTTATTTCTTCTATTTTTATCTCTGCCTTTCTTGTGAGTGATTTTATTGACTTTATGCCAAACATTTTTCATTTTTGGATTTTATATCTTAATTTCGGGAACTCTTTCTTACTTTCCAATTGTTCCTTTTTAAAGCTGCCTGATCACTTCTCATGGATAAAGTATCTTTCCTTATTTCTATATTAATTTTAATCACTTATAAGTTTTCTTCTACTCTTAATGTTGTCTCTGCTTCTTCTAAGGATCTCTTTTCTTTTTGATTTTTTTGTTGTTGTTTTGATTTGTCTTTTATTTTGGAAGTACTATGTATATATTCAGGGCTTCTTGACTAAAATCTATCACTCTAAACTAACTGGAAAGTATTTCAGTCTTTATATTTGACTTCTTCAAATTTCAATATATGTAGTTCTTTTTTCTGTGTCAGTTATGCTTTTTCCTCTGGAGAAGAATCCTTCAGGCTTCTATCAGGGATATATAAGCCAGCTACAGACATTTTGAAGCTAGATGGACATGGAAGATTAGGATGGGAAATCTCACCTTTTTTATAGACTTTATCTTCATCATTCTATTTTAAGTAAGGAGATTCACCTCTTTGCTAAGTGTCCCCAAATCCACAGGTTCTCTGTTAATTTTTTAAGAAAATGTATCTCCAGGAGTTCCCGTAGTGGCACAGTGGTTAACGAATCTGACTAGGAACAGTGAGGTTGCAGGTTCGATCCCTGTCCTTGCTCAGTGGGTTAACGATCCGGCGTTGCCGTGAGCTGTGGTGTAGGTTGCAGACGTGGCTTGGATCCCGCGTTGCTGTGGCTCAGCGACAGCTCTGGTTGGACCCCTAGCCTGGGAACCTCCATATGCCGCAGGAGCGGCCCTAGAAAAAAGACAAAAATAAATAAATAAATAAAATGTATCTCCAGCGTCCTTCACTGGTGGAGAAAGGGACCTCCATGGACTAAGCTGTTTTTTGTTGGCTTCCAAACAGTCCTCTTGTTATCAGCCCAGCCATAAATCTCAAGAATTTTTTAACTTGGAAAAAAGGAGAATGCATTATTAACCCAGTTCCAATTACATCTCTGACACTGTGTCGCCTCTATATTTACGTTGTCTGGTTTAATTCTTTCTGCTACCTTATGAGACGCATGATCTTGATTTTACAGAAGAATCAGCTGAAGCACAAAGAGGTTTCCCAGTGTCACAGGGTTGGTACATGTTGGGAAAATCAATATAATCTCTTACCGGAGTTCTTTATTCTACCAAAATCTATGCAAAGGTTCCAATGCAGGGCACCAGAGTAATAGCAATGTCCCTCTGGGTTTTGTTTATCAGCCCATGCTGATGACTTATTAGATGCTCCTTGACCTGAAACATGTGATCCCATCCTGTTGATTCCCTGAGATATAGGCATCTTTTCCAACTTGGTTAATGACAGTGGTTGCTACCCATGCTCTTTAGCTGCACTACACAGGCATTCTTTCTGTGGTCTAGAAAGCTTCCTGGAGGGTGGTCATTAGTTGGACAGGAGACCACAGACCACGAGACCAAAGAAGAAACCATAGTTTCTGTCTCCCAATTTTGAAAAATTTAAGGAAGGAGGAAGTGAATTAACTTCACCATTTTTTTTTTAATGGAAAAAGGAAAAATAGTGAACAAATTAATAGTTTGATAAATTATTCTGCCACACACATACTACTTAGAAAAAATCCAGTCATTTCAGCACTCTATACAGTATCATTGATTTTTAAAATTATGTTCTTTTGTTCTTCATTGAGGCTACTTGCAAGTGTACCGTGTGAATTGTTTTGAAGAGTTTTGCAGTATCTCTAGCAGACTTCCCTTCCAAATGTTTCATCATGCTGTGTCATGAATATTTTTTTCTCTGAACTTCTTGAAACCTACTTCCTAAAGCAAACTTTAGGCTATACTGGATCTTCCTCTGGCTATAAGATCAACTAACAGACATGGCAGCTTCTACTCAAAGGTCAACGTCTTTCCTTCCTTATCTGTTGAGGCCCCCCAAATCAGTGCCCCTAGATACTTTATCTTCTTTTCAGGAATGAAATTATTTAAAAGACAGTAAAGAATTTATCAGGAACTCTTCTTTAAGCCAAAGGAGTGTTGTGACAGATGTTACCAGTTGGCTTTATGTCCTTTCTTGTTCGGGAGGTGCTGTTATTCATTTCTATAGCAAGTTCCTGATGTTTATAGTGGACACCCACTGCCATACCACCTCTATTTCTCTCCCACTATCCTCATGAAAATGACCCTTAAAATCTAATATGCTAATTTCCACAGTGTATACACTCTTAATTCTTTTTTTTTTTTTTTTGTCTTTTTAGGGCCACACCTGTGGCATATGGAGGTTCCCAGGCTAGGGGTCGAATCAGAGCTGCAGCTGCCAGTCTACGCCACGGCCACAGCAATGCCAGATCCAAGTCACATCTGTGACCTATGCCACAGCTCAGGGCAATGCCTGATCCTTAACCCACTGAGTAAGGCCAGGGATCAAACCCAAGTTCCCACGGGTACCAGTCGGGTTCATTCCTGCTGAGTCACAATGGGATGCCACAGTGTATACACTCTTGACATACAGAACCCAAAATCCCATCTTAAAAGATGCATTTAAAAAGAAAAAAAAAAAAAAAAGGAGTTTCCTAACGGCCTTGTAGGTTAGCAATCCGCCATTATTGCTGCTGTGGCTTGGGTTTGATCCCTGGCCCATGAGTTTCTACATGCCACAAGTGTGGCCAAAAAATAAATAAATAAGGCTCACACTTAAATCACCATATTCTTTTTTTTTTTTTTTTTTTTTTTTGTCTTTTGTCTTTTTGTTGTTGTTGTTGTTGTTGCTATTTCTTGGGCCGCTCCCATGGCATATGGAGATTCCCAGGCTAGGGGTTGAATCGGAGCTGTAGCCACCGGCCTACACCAGAGCCACAGCAACGCGGGATCCGAGCCGCGTCTGCAACCTACACCACAGCTCACGGCAACGCCGGATCCTTAACCCACGGAGCAAGGGCAGGGACCGAACCCGCAACCTCATGGTTCCTAGTCAGATTCGTTAACCACTGCGCTACGACGGGAACTCCTAAATCACCATATTCTAATCTCCAATTTCAATCCAGAAAGTCTCATAATCCTTTTAAGATTATAAATACCTGAGGTAATAATCCCAATTTTATGACTTAATACGTAGGTATACATTACTATCCTCTTTATTACTTTTACTTTTTAAAGAATTAGAAGCTATTTGATATATTTTCCTTTCTTCTCTTTACCTCAGTGTATTTTCACTCATTCTCTCCCTGATCTGGTGTCGTTTAATTGACAGATAAACTACTGAGTCGACCATAAATTCTCCAAGTTCACAGTACATTAAGAAGCACCTGTAGAATGAATTTAGTGTTGCAAATTCAATGACTTCCATCCCCCTTTTCCTAATGGGCTCAGTGGGGTTATGGTAGGGCCTGGGAGTCGATATTCTAGGCAATAATTCTGATGCAGACTACCCTTTGAGAAGTACTATTCCAGACAAATGTTCCTCCTTTGGTGAAACAGACTACATTATCCAAGAGCCCATTATTCTAGTATCTCAAGCTATTGTCCAGAAATCCAAATGATTGCCAATACCATCTGTGTAGCCAAATGTTCCACTCCAAGACAAGTTCTCTCCTCTAAAATCTTATGGGTAGAAAAATATGTTGAAAATACCACCTAGGATCTGTCAGTCCCTTTACTTCCTTTAATTTCCTACCCAACACTTCAGAAAGAATTCTATTTTCAAATGTCTTTAATCTTGATATAAGTCAGTACGAGTGAGAAGTGGTCAGCCATCTTGCTAAAGCTATCCTCCTCTTATTAAATACATGTTTTGGAAAAACACGACACTTCCTAAATGGTAAAGATATTTACAGGATGAATGCAAATCATCTGCATTTAATGAGTCCCTAGAAAGTTACCAATAGCCATGCCAACTTACCCCTGCCTCCTGTGATCACTGTCAAGTTTTCTTTTTACCAATAATGCTTGAAAAATCAGCCTTACTGGATCATGTCTTTTCCAAAAGATCTGAAATCTCTAAATAAGTGATGCTAAACCAAGTGCAGTTTTGACCCAGGGGACATCTGGCAATGTCTGGAAGAGATATGTGTGGCTGTCATGACCCAAGAGAGAGAAGCTACTAGTGTCTAGTGAGTAGAAGTCAAGGCTGTTGCTAAACACTTTGCACTGCACAGAGAATAAATATAAATTGTATGGATATTGTGAAACTCTGGTCTATGTAAAACAAGCCTCACACCTGCCATGAGTACACAGTAACTATCACATGGTCTTTACGAATTTTTGTTGCTTATTCAATATATGCGTCCTATTAGATGAGTGTCATAATTCCTCAAACTTCATTCTCATGTCAACTGAAGCAAAATGCAAAACCTAACTATGCTTTATTCAGTGGCCTTGCTGAGGACTTAAGTTTAGAAGACAGCCTCTCAGTTCTGAGGGGACTGCTCTGAAGAGATAAGAGATGAGCCAAGATATATAGGCATTCAAATAAACCAAAAACCCCCGAGTCATTGAATGCCAAAAGGTTATTGCTAATTAAAGAAAATGAGACATCTCAAGTTAATGAATTTAGCCCTTTTCCATGTATGGGAAGATACAAGAATCTGGACTCACTGAAGGCATTCCTTTGATGTGCATCCTAACTCTCTAGAGCCAGTATCCTGTTTCACTCCATCCTGAATCCCCTCAGGGTGCACACTTGGGGCAGCTGCAGTGGCTGATGGTTTGAGAGCCACAACATCCTTTGTTTACTAATGCAGCAGGCAGCATTGTTGGTGTACACTCATAACTCGGCTTTTGACTTCCTGATATAATGTTTAATTCCATACATTCCTCTTTTTCCTCACTTAGTAGAAGCATTATTGCAGACATCTGTGTTCTTGTGTGCCCAGCAACACTTTCTTTGGAAGAATATCTCACCTGTGCCATCCAGGTGATTCTTAGAAGTTTGCCATTCATGAATTCCCTGCTCTCCTCAACATATGGGTGATCATGGTCTTTTTCTACTGGGAATGACACACTTATGCACACATATGAGCACAAGAAAGTTATAACTGATTCATCCACTGGCAGCACTCAAGAGAGTAAGTTCACAAATTGCTATGGCTACAAGCTGCACTGATTCTTCCACCTGTAAACTCCGAGGAATCTCATCCACTAAGTATCCTTTCCTTACTTAAAATCATTAGAGACCTACAGGGTTGCTCATAGCCAAAGAGCCTATAGGATACACTTTTATCACTGAGCTGCTGCTACAGAAAAGAAATAGTCTCCCAGCTGCTTTACCTCTTCTTTGGGAAAGAAATGAACTTGAATTAATTCACAGTTGGTTAGGGCTTACCTCTCATGAGGAGAAAAACTTAGCATGCATCCCTCATAGCTCTGAGACGTTCACCTCAACGTCCAGTCAGGAAAGAGACTGTTTTACAGAAGTGCTATTTAAAAGCTGGTCTGCCTTCCAACCTCATCAGCAATACCTGTGGCTTGTTAGAAATGCAGATAAGAAGTCTCTTGGGACTGCAGCGGAGTTCCAATTTCAATATGTGGAAAAGTCACCTGAAACGCTTGTTAAAGATCCTTGGGTTGTGCCCTCGAGATTCAGTAGGTCTGGGTTGGGGCCCAAGAATTTTTGCTTTTCGAACAAATTCCTAGGTGGTGCTTCTATGGCTGCTATTCGTTAGACCACATTAGAGCAGAGCTCAGAGAACCTGTCACTTTTTCTGCTTTATGTTATCTGACATAAAGCTCAGCTGCTTTCAGTTGCAAATAACAGAAACTGGCTTAAATAACAAAGGGAATGTATTTCCTCATACAAATTGTAGTTTAGAGATTTGAGGGCTTCAGCTGTAGCCCAATTATGTTGCCAACTACCTGGCTCTTTCCAAGTAAATGACCTCTTTTTGAATATAATTGAGAACTGAAGCTGCTGGGTGTGGATGTACTTCCCAACTAATTACTGCTACTCAAATTTATCTTCAGTCACACCCATATAGCATTTCTAGCACATTTTAAGGGCCTCAGTAAAAAGTACATGTTAATCTCTGCCTTCCTCCTCCTTTGAAGATGTTTATTTCTACCTGAAACAATTCCCTGTCCCCCCTGCCCCACACATCTGTTAACCACACCAGCGCAATTCCTGTGTGCCGGGTAGAGAGAGAAGAACAAAACAGACATGGTCCTTTTTAAAAAAGCTTTAAGGTCTGTCTCAGGTGATTTTTCTACGTTTTTTTTTTTTCCACCCTCTCCCAAACCAGCCTAGGTATCCTTGCTACTCCAATCTTTTCTCTTATACAACATATCACATTATACTGTGTATATATAATAAATACTGTGTATACAGAAGAATATAAGTAAGTATAAAGTAGGCTTATTCATGTAGAAATGTTACCCAAAAACCAGGTTGGCCTCTTGGTAGGCGTTGAGCCCAAAATTGCAACCAAGTCAAAGTGTGGGAGAAGGAAGGATTTATCATGTGCAGCCAGCAAGAACATTGGGGATCCTCCCCAAAGCAGTGCCTCCTTGAACAGCAAAATTTGGGAAATATTAAGCTATGGGTACATGCATATTCATGAAGGAGCTTGGGTGTAGGCAGAGTCCAAGCTTTAAGATTTGAGTCATGATTTAAGTCACGAGCAGCATCAGAAAAGGTCAGGGTCATCATCCATTAGATTCTGGATGATCTAGTGGATGAGAGGGGATTTAAAGTCTGCAAAATGGCCCAAGACAATGCTTTAGCCTAGTCTTCACCTTTGAAAGAGAACCGGGAGTCTTTTTAGCTGATAACAATATCTTTGTTCTTGTTACTTCTCTTGCCTGATAAGTCCTTTGTTTCTGTATTCTTTTGTCCCCATAAGATCATTAATTACCGTTCCAGGGCAAGCATTGTGGCCCGACTGAGATCACAAGATGGCTTAGGCCAAAAATGGCTTCTCTTACGTCAGGAAAGCCATGCCTGGTTCTCTTTCTCTAGAGACCTCCTACCCTATCTGCTTACAGAAAGAGGTAACTGGGGGAAAGTGACAATGTGGCTATAAAGACTATGGCTTTTTGTAACTTAGATCAGGATCCAATCAGTTGATATTAGTAGGATAGTCTCATTTTGAAATATGAAACACACAGGGTAATAAAGACTGGGAAAACAACAGAACTCCCATAAAAGAAATCATATTATGTTTTATCAAATCCAAATCTTAAAATATCTGATGGTGTCTTGAGAAATCAATAACATTGTCTTCTTTTTTAATAATATTCTTCTGCCTTGGGAAAGTTAACTATATTAACTGTTATTTCTCGATGCAAGCAAAAAGAAAAAGCCATCAGGGCCTGGAATTGGACGTATCTTGAGCTGAATAAATCCTGAAGAGTACAGAGTTGATTTATAACTCCATTTGAGCCATTTGCTTTACTGATGGTCTTTTCTCCTTCCATTCAGCCTGGCACAGTCCTGTCAAAGAAAACAAATGACTTGGACCCTGTGTGTTGTGTCAGTGTCAAGTTTATCTGGAGGCTTTCATGTTCTTCTCTTGCGCATGTCTAACAGTCACCTCTCAAGGTCAAGGAGAGACAGCACACTTGGCTGAGCAAATGGGAAATAAAACCAGTAAAGTTTTTGGAGAAAGGGTAGAAAAGGAGACGCTGTCTCCAGCGCCTGCTTTAGAGTTCTCCTCTTCAAACTTCTCCTCTCTCAACTCATTAACTCAGGCAGAAGCAGAGCCAAGATGGCTTTTAATGGTCACATTTTAATCTGTTGCTATTAACAGTAATGACGAAGAGTGTGATCTGGTGACTTGGACAAGGGCCACGAAAAGTGCCAAGACTGTATAGTGAGAAACACGGCCCATCCTTCTAACGTTTGGGTCATTCATGCTGGATAGATGGGCATACCACAAGTAAAGCAAAGCAGTGAGACACGCGTTGGGCTATTATATAGGAGAGGATCAATATTTTGTGGGATCAAAGTGCTTATAATTTGGGGCACCTAAGAAAAATAACTCAAAACAGCAAATAAAAAATGTAACCAAGTGTTTAGAAAATGGCAAAAGAAATGAGGAAAAGCATAAATGCAAAAGTGCTGGCAGAGGGAGTTCCCGTTGTGGCTCAGCAGTAATGAACCCGACTAGGATCCATGAGGATGTGGGTTCAATCCCTGGCCTTGCTTAGTGGGTTAACGATCCAGCATTGCTGTGAGTTGTGGTGTGGGTCGCAGACACGGCTTGGATCTGGAGTTGCTGTGGCTGTGGTGTAGGCTGGCAGCTGTAGCTCTGATTCAACCCCTAGCCTGGAACCTCCATATGCCATACCTGCAGGCCCTAAAAAGCCAAATAAAATAAAATAAAATAAAAATATGGAGTTCCTGTCGTGGTGCAGTGCTTAACGAATCCGACTAGGAACCATGAGGTTGCGTGTTCGGTCCCTGCCCTTGCTCAGTGGGTTAACGATCCGGCGTTGCCATGAGCTGTGGTGTAGGTTGCAGACGCGGCTCGGATCCTGCGTTTCTGTGGCTCTGGCGTAGGCCGGTGGCTACAGCTCCAATTCGACCCCTAGCCTGGGAACCTCCATATGCCGCAGGAGCGGCCCAAGAAATAGCAAAAAAGACCAAAAATAAATAAAATAAAATAAAATAAAAATAAAGGGAGCTGGCAGAGACCACAAACATCACAAAATCCCAAAAAATAACATAATATCTTAGTAATAAACTATCTCTCCTTGCTATAATACACCCCCCTGTGCCACCACCGCCACTGCTGCCGCCGCCGCCGCCACTGCCACCACCGCTGCTGCTGCCATATGGATGTCCAATTCCTGGTGCTATATATAGAGCAGGTTCTGGAGTGAAAAGAGGCAATAGATTAATTGATGTGGTCAAAATGTATCATGACTGAGAATTTTACAAGGCATATCAATGTATTGATAATGCTCCTGGAAGATGACCCAGAAGGGGCCTGATATAGACTGATGGTTATGTCTCCTCAAAACTTACGTTAAATCCTAACTTAGAGTAGTATTAGTGTGTGGGGGGGGGGGCCTTTGGGGTGTGATTAGATCATTAGGGTGGAGCCCACATGAATGGGGTTAGATTACCTTTATAAAAAAGACCCATCATGGTTCAGTGGTTAACGAACCCGACTAGCATCCATGAGGACTCAGGTTCGATCCCTGGCCTCACTCAGTGGGTAAAGGATCTGGTGTTGCCGTGAGCTGTGGTGTAGTTGCAGATGCAGCTTGGATGCCGTGTTGCTGTGGCTGTGGTGAATGCCGGCAGCTGTAGCTCCGATTCCACCTCTAGCCTGGGAACATCCATATGCCGTGGGTGTGGCCCTAAAAAGACAAAAAAAAAAAAAAAAAAAGACCCCAGAGTGCTCCCTCACTCCTGCCACCAGGTGAGAAGAGTAAAAAGACAGCTATGAAATAGAAAGCAGACTCTTAACAGACATCAAACCTACTGGCACCCTGATCTCAGACTTTTTTGGCATTCAGAACTAAGAGAAGTAAATTTCTGTTGTTTATTACCTACCCATCTGTGATAGTTTGTCACAGCAGCTTGAAAAGGATAAGACAGGGTCCAGCAAGGGAAAGGCCCTGACATTTAAAGTTCGTTATCTTCACAGTAAATCCATCTCATGTGCTAAGTGTACTTGGCTGAGAACTTGACAGTTGGGATTTCCCGTTGTGGCTCAGCAGTAATGAACCCAACTATCCATGAGGACTTGGGCTCGATCCCTGGCCTTGCTCAGTGGGTTAAGGATCCGGTGTTGCCGTGAGCTGTGGTGCAGGTCGAAGACCTGGTTCAGATCCTCTGTTGCTGTGGCTGTGGCATAGGCTGGCAGCTGCAGCTCTGATTGGACCCCTACCCTGGGAACTTCTAAATGCCACAAGTGCGGCCTAACAAAAAAAAAAAAAAAAAAAAAGAACTTGGCAGTTACAATTCAGTGACTCTTTTGAGATCCTATACTAGAAAAACTGGAGAGATTTATGAGGCACATAAATGTGGAAAGGGTCCTATTTGTATACTTTCATCTTGGAATTTTGACCTATGTGAACGCATTGCACATTCAAAAGAATAAATAAATCATTTTAAAGCAAAATTTATTTTATTTTATTTTTTGGTTGTGCCTGCGGCATGTGGAAGTACTAGGAAGGGCTAGGGACTGAACCATCTCTACATCAGTGAACCGAGCTATAGCAGTGACAATGCTAGATCCTTAACCCACTGCATCACAAGAGAATTCCTTAAGTAAAAAAAAAAAAAAAAAAAAAAATCCAAGCCATGTTTCTACTCCCTTGATAGGCTTCTTCAAATTATGTTGCGGTGAAGGAAGAGGAAACAAACAAACAAAAAACTGAGAAGTTTGAGAACTCTCAGGAATCTATCAGGGGTACAGACTCTAGTTCCAGTGAATAAGTCAGGGCCTTTCAACTCAGGCTTAGTTTTGAGCTGAAGGAAGGAGGCTAAAGCTAAGCAGGAGAGAAAAGTAGTCAAGAGGGGCCGCTGTGGCCTCAGGAGATCAGTCCATTCACAAAAGTCCACTCATAAAATCTTGTTTAGAGTAAGAGTAAAGGCCCAGACAAGCCACTTGGTACTAAGCAGGAGTCCTGTAACTGGAAAACCCTTCAAGGCCCAGTTGAATGGGCTGGAGCAAGGCAACCAGAGGATAAAGTCTGCCTCCAAGAAGACCCGTACTGCCCCCTGGCTCGCTCCACACACACTGCACAGACCAACTGATCCACCGCCAGGCAGATGCTACCCTCAACAGGAGATAGCCTTAGGCCGCAGATGTGTGACAGGCTTCCTCGCTCCCGTATCAGCTCCTGACCTACACAATCTATCAACAAAATAATGGTCATTTTAAGCCATAACCTTTGGGGCAGTTTCTTACACTGCATAGTAACCAGAATACTCTTCTCTACTTGTTATAATAAATACTCTTTATCCATTTATTTCTGAAGCAAGGTACCAGGAACTTTGAGCACAAATTATTTTTAACAGAGTTGGATTTTTTTTGTCCGAAGACCTGGAGGAATCCCCTTAGCGTGTGATGCCATGTCGTCAGGTGAGTACCCTGAAGAGCAATATAGCCCTCAGAGGCCAGCAGCTGCTCTGACCTCCAGGAGGAGGGATGCCTGCCAGTCCTACTGAACCAGAGCCTCCTGGGAGTACCCAGATGCCCATCACAGCCTCTCCAAGCTGCTATGCTCAGTTCCTCTCTACCCTCCGTGCACGCTCTTCCTTTCACTGGGCGTCCTGTCCCTCATATCTCATTCCTTCCATCGCTTGCCTCCTCTCCATCACCATTGCCATCTTCATCCATCTCTCTCCCTACAGTATAAATGATCCTTGGTTGCACAGCCTTGGTCATTGTGAGGGACCATCGCATTGCACAACAACTTCCTTTCTGGTCTCCCTCTCACATGATTATGAAACTGTGAAAGATTTCAACCAGAAATGGAACCAGATGATATGAAATAGAGAATCTCATGCGTGTGTCCTCAGAAGAACCAAACTTAAGAACTGAGACTAATTTCTGTATATGCCCTCAAAGGACTCACCTATAACTGGCTACGGCATGGGTGTCCCAAATTGCAATTCCTGTGCTATTTCTTAATAAACTCAATTTCTGGTAATTTGAGCTTGGTCCACTTTACCTCTTTATTCAGGTTGACAAAATCCTTAAAAGTGTGGAAAAATCCTTGTTTGTTGTCCTACCGCTAGGCTCTAGCATGCACATAGAATTTGGTAGAGAGTAAGTGCCCATTATTTACTCACTAAAAGGGTAAATTAACTATAACATGTCCTTTAACTATTGCAGGGGTTCAGTTAAGTGACTCATTACCCCAATTTAGGTTCTTTTAGTATGTGCTGGACCAATGGAACTGGACCTTCATTCCCATTTTCTGAGAAGAGCAAGAACCATTCTGTGAACCAATACCAAGACTTGGGCTGGTAAAAGCCATTGGATATATTGATCTGGTCATATAAAGTCACTGGTCATACTGACCTGGCTCCTCATATCCTATGACCCCCCCCCCCCCAACAATGGCCCAATATAAAGGGCAACCCAGCAGTTCTGTTAGGAGTAAAGAGGACATCCCTCTGTATCCTGGGGTGGGGGGATTAGTTGTAGGACCCTACTGACACAAAAACCCATGGATGCTCAAGTCCCTTATATAAAATAGCATAGTACAGGAAGTCCCATTGTGACTCAGCAGTTAATGAACCTGACTAGTGCCCATGAAGACGTGGATTCGATCCCTAGCCTTGCTCAGTGGGTTGGGGATCTGGCATTGCCGTGAGCTGTGATGTAGGTTACAGATGTGGCCCAGATCCAGCATTGCTGTGACTGTGGTGTGGGCCAGAGGCTTCAGCTCTGATTCAGCCCCTAGCCTGGGAACCTCCATATGCCACAGGTATGGCCCTAAAAAGACAAAAATAAGATAAAATAAAATAAAATAAAATAGCATGGTACAATGAATACAGTCAGCTCTCCTTATCTAGAGGTACAAAACTCATGGATACAGATGGCCGCCTCTACGACTTGAGAAAGATCTGAATGTTGCTTCCTTAAGGCAGCTCTTAGATTAAGCCTGGGCCATGATGGGCCCTGCCCTTGCCCTTACCATAACTTAGACCTTTGGGTAGCATAGTTAAGGGAAAGTTCTGGCCCTACAAAGGCACTGAAAACACCAAGCTGACCTTGAATGAGGCCAGGCAAAACCTATAATCAAATAACCTGGCCTAATACTGGCTCTGCCATATACCTCCTATGTGGGGAGTCAAACTCACTGATAAAATAGGGAAATAATAACATCACAGACATTAATGAGCTGATGAATGGGTAAAATGTTAATCTTTTTACAAATACTAATAATTGTTGCAAGCAAAAAGGTAAATAAAACATAGTAAAAAATCAGCAAAAATTAGAGTACTATCTTTATCAAATAAGTGGCTATACCATTTACCAGTGCCTTGAGCAGGTCATCTAACCTCTTTGCTCAAATGCAGAATGTAGATAAAAGGTGCATTTACCTACAATGTTAATCCATGTAAGGTGTTGAACCCAGCACCTGACAGTCACTAAATTCCCATCACAGATGAACAGAGCATGACTATCTATTCTTACATACTCTTTAGAAGTTTAGGAGAGAGTGTATGTATCTACATATTTCAATGCAGGTTTGATCCCTGGCCTGGGAATTTCATCAGGGCTCCGGCATGGCCAAAACCACTTTTTTAATTAAAAAAAATTTTTTTTTTGATTTGGAAGAATTAGAGGATCCTTCATGATGAGGGAAGTATGTTATCTGGGTTCTGAAATATAGGTATCATTTTGACATAGAGAAAGATCTCAGAATTTTCTTTTAATCCAGAGAAGTAAAGAGGTATATTTTGCCGGCTAGTGTCTTCTAGAAGTTAGGATGATTTTCTAAGCTTTCACCCTAGAATATGTTAGAAAAAAGGCAATGGGAGGAGGAGAGCAAGGGGAAGGAATCAGGATTTCTAGTCTGTCCAGCCCTTAGCATTTCACAACAAGGACCCTTTGAGGCAATGCAGGAACTGGACCCAAAGCCCTTGTTCCAGCGAAATTTCAAATAGAGGGTAAAAAGTAAATTTTAAAATTGTTCAAGGAATCATCAGCTCTGCTTTGAACAACTGGAAATATAATAATATTTCCTAAGTCAGTGTTTCTCTCTCTCTCTCTCTCTCTCTCACACACACACACACACGTTTTACTTGCTCATCAGTGCAGGACTCCTCCGCTGACTCTCATACGCCACCCACACCTCCTCCCTCAGGCAATTTCAGCCACACCCAGAAAAAGACCTAGCTAATAGCAGTGCACCCTAAACAAATACTTTTTTAAAAAAAGAAAGAAAGAGACAAAAGGCAAGAGAAATGGTATTTTATATTCCTGTGGACTTAACCAATGTTCAAACTATGAAGTAAGCTTCATTCTATTTCATTGGCGATGTTTTTTTTTAAAGGAAAATCTGTTAAGGGTGAAGGAAAAAACAAAAAGCCCCCCTGCCCCCAAAAGGAGTATTTATCAAAGGAGACAGCTGCCAGCTGAGCACTGAAAGAAACTGCTGGCTTCTCTGAATCACTTTGGAGCGTGGGGCCAGGGGATCAAGGCAGATGCTCCGGCTCTGCTGACAGGGAGCTCCTTTAGGACTAGCTGGCAAGAGGAGGCTGTGGGCGAGGTGTTTTGCTGGGCAAGTCTTCTCAGAAAAGCGATCCTCCAAGTCTTCAGGTTCCTGGAGGTCATGTGACAGGTTACTTCCTGGTGTCTAATCTGAAGACTTTGGGGCCAGAAATATCTCTCTGTCACCCTATCTTCACCACCTACTGCCACCTCATTATATTTCCTGTGCTTTGGGGCTTTTTGCCTAAAAAAGAATTCTCCCTTGGGTTAAAGGAAATCAAGACACCAAGACACCACCACCCTCCCAAATCCCATACGTGAATGTAGTGCATAGCACATCCCTTTGAAACTCAGAACAATCCTTACTGAAAAAAAAAAAAGAATTCCTGTGATTTTTACCTCTGCCTTTCTTTGCTGGTTCCATCGAAATCCTTTGTTATCCTATTGTGGAAAGCTTACTTTTGTAGGTGCCTCTAAATTGTCTAGGAAAGCTCCAAACCTTTTCAGTCCTCCTGGTCCATGGAATCTAAATGTGCAAATGGAAAGAAACGTAGGAATTATATGAGGTTGTTCAACCCCCTCAGATCTGACCAGAGGTTTGACTTTCCCAGGCAGCAGAGTTGAGAGAGCCCTTCAGAGAAAAGATGCTGTGACCCTCTTTGGGCGTGACGTCAGCGGCCAGATGTCTTAGTACTTCAGACCTCTGAACCCAGGCTTCTGGCATCCTACTGCAAAGCCCCCTTAGGTTCCTGATTTCTTCTTGTATTAGGGCTTCTCTTGCCTCTGCCTACATCCAGCCTGCTAGCAGGAGGGCTGAGATCAGTCACTTACCCCTGGGTTTGGATTTGAATACCATTATTCACTATGTGGATGGAAGAAGGAGATCGGTCTTTACTTGGAAGATTTTAGACATTTCCCACGCACACAGTCAGAAAGAGGAATTTAAGAGAAAGCCTCAAAATCACACCACGAAAGCATTTGTTCATTTGGCGCAAACATGAAACAGAACTTGGATGAGGTACACCATGGGCCAAAAAGAGTTTGGGAATTTATTCTTTCCTGTACCCCATGTCCCTCCTTAGTGTGGCCAGCCAAGCTGTTTCTAACTGCCAGCAAACTTGTCTCGACATCCTGTTCTCATGACACACTTAGGCTGTGTGTTCTCTCTCTTAATTCCCGACTGTCTTTATGCCAGTTGGAAATCCTGCTGTTACAAAACGAAACATGACTCAGGAAAAAAAACAACAACTCCCTCTCTCCCTTCTCAAGTTGCATCTCTTCGCAGCCTGCTGTTGGACTACCCCTGTGGTCACAGTTGCTCATCTGGTCTCATCTGCAGTTTAGGCCAGTAGGGTCCTCCTCCGGAGTCTGACTCAGGCGCATTGCTGTCTCTCATCTCTCCACAGCCTTGTTGTGGGCCAGAGAGCAGCGTTTTCTAATCCTGACCGCCTCCTCTGGGCTTGCAGAAGTTAGACCCAAGCAAAATTATGAAATCTTCCAAGGTCTTTGGGTTTGGCCTTCCCATCCCCTTTGACCCTCTTCTTCCAGTTGTAAACCATGCAGACATATTATGTAGGCACCTAAGTATACTCTCTTACATGAACTGTAGTGTTGCTAATTTAGCAATAGAGTATGACATAGGCAGAAAAGAAACACACCTTAAACCCTTCTTAATTACCTCTGAAATATTTCTCTCCACTCTCACTACGTTGTCCTGGTCCAGACCTGTATCATCTTTTACTTGCACACCAGCATTCTGACAAATCCTCATGCTTCCTATCTTCCTCTGACCTCTTTATTCCATGCAGTCCATTGCCACCACTGTACTCTATAGAAAATGAAGATCTGACTATAATGAGTCCTCTGCTTAAACCTCCGTATTTAAATGCTTCCACACTTAAAGGATAAAAGCTAAGATCCATAGCATGGCATTCAATCTCCATCTCCTAGTCCACCCCAAGGCACATTTCAGGTGACCAGAAGTGCCCTACATAATATTGCTTCTTGACCCCTCCATCCATGCTCTACACACCCTGGGTCCTCCTCCTGGAATGTCATTCCCTAGGTTCTTTCCTAAAGCATTTTTTATCCCTCAAAGTTGAGCACAGAGATTCTACCCAGGAATCACTGAATTCAGAAACATCCATTCCCATAACATCCAGTGTATAACTTATTCACAGCACTTGGCACTTTATATTTTTATTAAAATGTGTTGGGTTACTTTTCTATTTATAAAATGTATTTACTGCATAAAAATTGGAAAACATGAAAAGAAAGCCAAATGAAATAGTCTAGAGATAGCCTACTAATATTTTGAGCCATATTCTCCAATCTTTAGTTCCATGCATAGTTTCATATTTTTTCTCTCTTGCCCCCTCTCACACAGCACACACATATATACAAAAAGACATCCTAGCCCAATATAACATATTTTGCAATCAATTCTTTTTTGTCTTTTTGTCTTATTAGGGTCTCACCTGCAGCACATGGAGGTTCCCATGCTAGGGGCCCAATTGGAGCTGTAGCTGCCAGCCTACGCCACAGCCACAGCAATGCCAGATTGGAGCTGTGTCTGAGACCTACACCACAGCTCATGGCAACACCGGATCCTTAACCCACTGAGCGAGGTCAGGGATCGAACCTGCAACCTCATGGTTCCTAGTCAGGTTCGTTTCTCCTGTGCCATGATGGGAACTCCATGTAATCATTTTATTTTCCACTTAAAAATACATTATGAGCTTGGTTATATAGTCATAAGTGTTCACAAAATAAGCCCCACAAGGGCAGGAATGCATGTGTAGTAGAAAACAAGTATGGAGAGGCAGTTCTATAAGTGAAGAGTATAAGCTCTCACGAATTATTCATTGAACTAATTTAATAAGGAAAATGATGAAAGGAGAGAGAAAAAAAGAATATGAGAAGAACTCGAAACACAGAAGGTAAAGAGATAAAGGGAAGAAAACAAATCAAATGAACAGGGCATTTATGACTTTTAAAGGTTTAATATACGTTATATTTGATTACCACAATAACCTTCTGAAGGAGCTACAGAAGTATTTACGAATCAGGAAAGAGAAACTCAGAAAGGTTAAGTGACTTGCCCTAGCTTGTGCACTGAATAAAGTGGCAGAACTAGTCGTGGGAATCCATCGACTGTCTTTATCTTACTCCACATGACGCTGAAAAAGAGCAGCAGCGAGATCCCTGCTGAGGCCGGGAGCTTGGAGCGGTATCCGTGCTGCCTGGCATGGTGCCTGGCCCAGGGCTGGTGCTAAATGCCTGACTGTTGAACTGACTGACGAGTAGACGAGAGAAAGAACAAACGAGCAGGCGATGGGCAGCAGTCAGGGTTAGGCATCCCCAGTCCACTTTTCGCCCTCCTCCCCGGGGTGGGGGGGGCCCGGACCCGGGTGGGGGGGGGGCGGACCACCTGACAAAGCAGGAGATGCTAGCCCATCTGCCTCCTTCCAGTCTATCCCCCTCTCATCCATTCTCGGTAAATGCAAAGTCATCATGTTAAACAATGTGCTGGATCCTTTTGCGCTTGGAAACATGTTCCAAATAGTCTCCTGGCTTAAAAGGCTCTTCATGATCAGACCCACTCTATCTCCATCTTTATTTCTCATTTCTCTTCTTCTTGTGTATTCCAAACACATCTAAATCCCTGAAAGTGCTGGAGCAATCCTCCTCTGCTCTTCATAGTAATGGTTACTTTGATCCTTACTTTACTGAGTATTAGTATTCGTTTTCTATTGACATGTCACAAGTGACCACACATGTAGAAGATTTATACAAATCAAGTTGTTTCTCTAGGTCAGATGTCTGGCATGGTGTGGCCGAGTTCCCTTTTTAAGGTCTCACTGGGCAAGATCCAGGTATTCACCAGGGCTGGGGCTCCCATGTGCAGCTGAGGTTCCTCTTCCAAACTGACTAATTATTGGCAGAATCCAGTTCCTGGTGGTTATAGGACAGTGGTTCCTGTTTCCTTGTTACAAGGTTCCTTTCTTCTTCAAACCAACAACAGTGCTTCAACTCTTTCTGGTGCTCTGTGGTTTCTGCTTCTGCCTCCTTCTTCTAGTTTAAAGGCTCATGTGATTATATTACACACACTTGGATAATCAAGGCTAACTTCTCTATCTTAAGATCAATTACTTGGAGTTCCCGTCGTGGCTCAGCAGTAAGGAACCCAACTAGTATCCGTGAGGATTCAGGTTCAATCTTTGGCCTTGCTCAGTGGGTTAAAGATCTGGTGTTGCTGTGACCTGTGGTGTAGGTAACAGACATGGCTTGGATTTGGCATTGCTGTGGCTGTGGCGTAGGCCGGCAGCTGTAGCTCCGATTCAACCACTAGCCTGAGAACTTCCATGTGCCACAGGTGTGGCCCTAAAGATACACACACACACACAAAAGATCAACTACTTTATAAACCCAATTAGATCTGCAGAGTCCCCTACTATGTGACATAACCGAGGGTGATAGTCATATGGGGGTCAAATTTCCACCTACTCCAATGATCACTCCAGATTAGGCTTAGTGTCCTTATAGCACCCATGCCCATTCATTTCCGAGCTCTCAGCTTCATGAGGGTAGTGACTGAATCTATTTCACATGTCAGTCGCATGTTGGAGCCAGTTTATAGGAACTAACATGTGCTACCATTAAACCTTTTGCAATCTGGCTGCTAAACAGAGATAATATTTTTATTAAAGTATCGTTAATTACAATGTTGTGTTAATTTCTGCTGTACAGCAAAGTGATTCATTCTTGTTTTTTTTAATATTCTTTTCCGGGATGGTTTATCACAGGACATTGAATGTAGTTCTCTGTGCTCTGCAGCAGGATCTTGTTGTTTCTCCTCCCATGTATAAGAGCTTACATCTGCTAACCTCAACCTCCCACCCCCCCAAGCCCTGCCCCCGACAACCACAAGTTTGTTTGATCTCTGTGTCTGTGAGTCTGTTTCTGTTTTGCAGATAGATTCATTTGCGTCATATTGTAGATGCCACATACAAGGGATATCACCGGGGATTTGTCTTTCTCTTTCTGACTGACTGCATTTAGGATGATAATCTCTAGTTGCATCCATAAACATAGATATTATTAAAACATAAAAGTTTGCAATCAAATACATTTTATTTGCAAAAGGTAATAAGTAACCAGACACATCACTTACTATTTCTTGTCCTCCTATTTACTCTTTTCCTTTGGGGTTATTGTCATTGATTGCCTCTCCATGGTGGAAACACTACTGATGTGCACATTTCTTCCCAACTCCCTGTTCGGTGATGTCATATCGGTAGCTTGAAATCAGCTACAGCGGGAGTATTTATACCACAGAAGTCAGCAAATGCCAGATGATGGCTTGATTTAGCATTTATTTCACCTGTTGTAGACGAAGACAGGGGCTTAGCACGGTGAACAAAGTTGTCCAGACTCAATCAGCTAGCAGAAGATAGACGGCAGTGTAGTTTAAACCCACAGCCTGGACTCTGAACAGCAACACCAAAACTGAAGTGACAACAAGGCTCTGAGGAGGCAGAGTTTGAGGCCTTGCTCCTCACAGCGCATTCAAAGGGCCGGAAGCCACAGCCCTGGGGAACGTGACAGAATGTTGACATGCGAGCCTCAGCCCAAATTTACCAAAAATTCGTCTTTTAAAAATTCGTTTATAAGATACTCTGGAAATTCCCAAGTACCTTAAACTACAAAACCACTGTTTTAGGGGGCAGATGTACAAGCTGGTGACTAGGCTACAGACAGTTATTAAAGTTAAAGAAGGAGAAAAATACTATCAGGGGTTTTACAACATTGAATTGGCTGCTTCCTCTAGCATGTGGCCTATTAAAATTACCTACAGAGCTTTCTTTTTTTGTTGTTGTTGTTTTTGTTTGTTTTTTTGTCTTTTTGCTATTTCTTGGGCTGCTCCCGCGGCATATGGAGGTTCCCAGGCTAGGGATCGAATCGGAGCTGTAGCCGCCAGCCTACGCCAGAGCCACAGCAATGCGGGATCCGAGCCGCGTCTGCAACCTACACCACAGCTCACGGCAATGCCGGATCGTTAACCCACTGAGCAAGGGCAGGGACCGAACCCGCAACCTCATGGTTCCTAGTCGGATTCGTTAACCACTGCGCCACGACGGGAACTCCCCCCTACAGAGCTTTCTATAATCTTAGTGCCTTTGCCATTTAAAAAGAATTCCTATATATGTCCAGGGTGGAGAACGTGTCAGAAGCACCGTGTCAGTGACACCATCCTTAGATGTGCACAGTCCCCTTAGTTATCAAAACAGTGAAACAGGAGTTCCTGTCGTGGCACAGCGGAAACGAAATCCGACTAGGAACCATGAGGTGTCGGGTTCGATCCCTGGCCTTGCTCAGTGGGTTAAGGAAGCCGTGAGCTGTGGTGTGGGTCGCAGACACGGCTCGGATCCCACGTTGCTGTGGCTCTGGCGTAGGCCGGTGGCTGCAGCTCCAATTAGACCCCTAGCCTGGGAACCTCCATGTGCCACGGGTGCAGCCCTCGAAAAGACAAAAAAACAAAAAACAAAAAACACACACACACACACAAAAAAACAGTGAAACAAATGTCTGTGGATCTGACCTTGGATTTTAGAGGTCTCCCCACATCCTCTCTAGTGGTTCCCAGGCCTTGCTCTCTACACAAACAGCTTTGCCTTCCCACCCCAAAGAGACCCTCTGACTCCTAGGATTTCTCTCTCATCACATGCCCCTCACCTAATACATCCTCTTCTCACCACTAAGCCACATCCTTTCCTTCTTCCAGCGCACATTTGTTTTCAGTCTTAAAATGACTTCTTAATATAAATCTTGTTTGCTTTTTTCCAGCTTGCATGACATCATCTCCCTTGCCTGGATCGAATTTTACCACAGATCCTTGGAAACAAACTGTACCAAATAAGCAAAAGGATTTAAGGGAGGCTACAGTGTTGTTTGCTCACATCGAGCATTCTCCTTTTTCTAAAAAGCAGCCGAAGAGAGCTAGTTTCCTTTTGTCTGGGACCTCCGTTGTGCAGTAACAATCCAAGGCCCACAATGGAGGGCCAAGCTCCCTCCCACACGTACTGCTTTTTTCTTCAGTAACAGAGGCTGCTCTGGTCTACCGCAAAGCAACAATAGTCGACTCCTGCTGGCCAGCTTTCACAACAGGGCTCAGAAGAAGCCAGGAACAGGGCAAATTGATGCTTCCAGTTTTCTCCCAACAATCCCTCCCAGGGCTCAGGTTTACACATGGACCCCTGTGATCAACTTTGATCTCTTTAAAGAGGTCCCTTGTTTCCATTTGAGTGATACAGAGCCTCTGGGAGAACAGCAGTAAGAAAGCCTATGATCTTCCCCCTCACATGATCAACGAGCTGACTGCATCTTCTGGTTTAGCAACTTCCTCTTTATTCTCACCAGCTGCCCAACAAGTTGCCAGTAACCCTGATTGAGGATGTAACTGTTTCTTTGGATTTTGTTCCATTCCTAACCATAATTCAAGCTAGTAATTAGGTAGTGGGTTATGGAGACTGAAAAAATGGTTCAGCTGAGGGTAACAGAAAATGTTTACAGGTTATTCTTTCATCCTAAGAACGCTTTAAGGCATGAAAACCCATGTCACTTCCTCTTTTTTTACTGAGAGAAAGAGGTTTTTGTTTTGCTTTGTTTGGGGTGTGGGTAAGTGATGATGGTGGTGCCTCACAGATATTCTAGGAAAATACATGGAAGTGGATTATGTTTCAAAAAAGCAAACTGAAGTAGTCTCTAAGAGGCAAGTCCAGCAAAATTCCTTTCGACATTTGAAAAGTTTTAGTTTGATTTGGGCCCTCACATGAACTTTGTTATTTAAATTTTCCTATATTTTAGATTAGAAATGCTAGGAACATAGATCCTCAGTATCGTTTATTTATTTATGCATACAAACATGTAACCATTGATTCATTTACCCAATAGATATTTACTGAATGTTTGATATAAACAATAGGTTCAGAGTAAACAGAAATAAGAAGACATGATCCCTGCCTTTAAATATCTCATAACCTAAAGGGGTATAAAAGTTTAAGTAAAGATATAAATTCTCTAAAGTTTTACAAATGCTAAAATGGAAATTTCTAGAGCATACAGTGGGATCCCAGTAATAGGCAAACATTGTCAACTCTATAATGGTGGCAATGCTGGGTGGGAAAAAAATTTTTTTTTCTTTTTCTATTGACTGCCAAACATGTAGCACATGGAAGTTCCCAGGCTAGGGGTCCAATTGGAGCTGCAGTCGCAGTCTTCACCACAGCCACAGCAACTCGGGATCCAATCCAGCCCACATCTGTGATCTATGCCACAGCTTGTGGCAAATACTTAACCCAATGAGCAAGGCTAGGATCGAACCCCCATCCTCACAGATCCTCCGTCGGGTTCTTAACCTGCTGAGTCACAATGGGAACCCTGGACAATTTCTTAGTAAAGCAAAAGAAGAAAGAAGAGAAAGGAATTTCTGGAAAAAAAACTTTCAGACCACTTGTCTGCAATCAAAACTGAGGTGGGAGTTCCCGTTATGGCTCAGTGGGTTAAGAACCCAACAAGGTATCCATGAGGATCTGGGTTCAATCCCTGGACTTGCTCAGTGGGTTAGGATCTGGCATTGCTGTGAGCTGTGGTGTAGGCTGGCAGCTGCAGCGCTGATTCAATCCCCAGCCTGGGAACTTCCATATACTACAGGTGTGGCCCTAAAAAGAAAAAAAACAAAAAACAAAACCAAAAAACTGAGGTGCTCAGATTCAGCGTACCCATTTTTTTCTGCAGATGACATCACATCCCCTACCAGGATCAAATTGTACCACAGATCCCTGGAAACAAATTGTACAAAATAAACAAAAGAATTAAAGGGAGGCATATAGTTCTGCTTGTTCACATCAAGTATTCTCCTTAGAAAAAAAGAAGAAGCCAGTCTAGTGCTGTCATTTACATGATACCCATATGTCAACTGGAGTAACCCTACTCCTTGAGCTAAGACTTCCCAGAACTCCCTGCCACAATCAAAGCCATTTCTAAGAGTTCTGTGAATCCCTGGAGGACCCAGGTTTCCATGTCACTTCTACCTCTGAGCCCCTGCTCCTCTAGATTAGTTCTGTTTAAGAATTATTGCATCTTCCTTGCTCAATGCTTCCAATTTATACCGCTTTGACTTAGGTACAGAATTTCAGATCTTTTCCTGGGTCTTAAAAAACACCACCAACAACATCATGTAGGTATAGTGCTCATACTTGTAACAACGCTGCAGGGAAAGAACCCAAATCCCTGTGTGAACCCATGACCCATTTGAACCGGTCCACCTTTGTTCTTGGGCCACCAAGACACAGTGGTGTCCCTTGCTCTTTCTTCATCTTGGTGGCCTGTCCATCTCCCTTTTCCCACTCCTTTTCTCCTTCCAGGTGGGCCCCTGGCTCACTTCTAGGAACTCCAAATTCCTTTTATACTGTGCAGAGTAATATGGCAGTCACCAGCTCCAATCCCAAAATTCAGCTGTAGCACACTATGGCTTATTCAAAATCCTAAAGGGTATGAGTAACCCGGGGATGGTGCCTGTGTTCTAAGGAGAAATTATACCTCTAATACAATCTGTTTTTCTTAGAAAGTACTTATGTTTTTATAAGCAATCTCCTCCTACATTACACCCAGAACTCTTCACATTTGAGGATGACATTACTATTCATCAAAGCCTGCTTTGCTTTTGTTCTGTTTTTCTTAAGAGCTGTTTTGCAAGAAATAAGTTCCATTACTGTACAGCTATGCCTCACTATAAACTCTGAATGTAGATCATGATTTTGTTGAATCTGGATGTCTTAACTCTCTAGACACCCAAAACACCAAGGAACAAATATTATCCACCAATCATGACATTAAAATTATGCTACTGTTTCTGGATTCATTTACTTGTTTTATAAACCTTAATTTAATCTTGTATCATACATTACATTAATCTTTGTTCTGCTCTAGAAGAGTTCAGAGTCTGACCAAATAAAAATTCCAAAATGCTTTAATGAAAGGCAGCATATTTGCAATCAGTGCAAAGCCTCTCAAGGGGGAGACTTTAAGGAGACAATCTTCTTTTGCAGCCTATTGCCCAGATCATCAGTTAGAACATCAGCTGTGCCTAGTACGTCATGCTTTATCTCCTGAAATATAATGGTGGAATACCCTTTGAAAAGAAAAAAAACTGTTGGCAGTTGTGCCTAGTACGTCATGCTTTATCTCCTGCAATATAATGGTGGAACACCCTTTGAAAAGAAAAAAAGCTGTTGTAGAAATGTAAGGTTTCAGATTCTTCCTCTACTCGCAATTGTCACTTCGAAAATCTTCTCCCATGCTTTCATAGAGTCTAGAGCATTATACCTATCTTACTATATTACAACTGGGCTATGATTTGTCTGTCTCCTCTCCTAGATGTGAACCCCTGCAAGGCAGGGTTATGGTTTACCAAAACTCGGTGCCTAGCATAGGAAACAACCTGGCAGTGTACTCACAGGAGCTTTATAGAAGAAAAGGAAAGGAAGGAGGGGGCAGAAGAGAAAGAAAAGAAGGTATTATGTATGACTGAGACTATTCTACCCACCTGCTTCAATGTGGCATCTGGGAGAATCCTCCTTCAGAAGTGTGATCAATCTTACAGCTTCTATATGGCTCAGCACAAGGATCTCAGCTGTCAGCTACACCAAGTCTAGGTCAAGACCTACACCAGTCGAGGCACTGGGATTAGATGTTTTTGTAAGATGAGCAAATAATATAAACGTCTTGTAGGATATTTTATGTCAAACTCTACTATCTCATACTCCAAGAATATCATTGCTGCTGAAGACCACAAGGGGATTCCAACAATAAATTTTGTTTTCTTTTATTAAAATGCTTTCAATTTGTCATATCTTAGTGTTATCAGATGAATTGTGTCCCCACTCCTCAAATGATACGTTGAAACTGTTGCCCTCAGTACCTCAAAATGTGACTGTATTTGGAGATAGGTTTAAAAAGCTGATTAAGATAAAAAAGAAGCTGCAGGATGGGTCATAATCCAATCTGACTGGTGTCCTTATAAGAAAAGAAAATTTGGACACACAAAGAGACACTAGCTGTGCACAGGCACAGAGGAAAGAACATGAGAGGACACACACAAAACTCACCATCTGCACACCAAGGGGAGAGGCTTCAGAAGAGACCAACCCTGCCAGCAGCATGAGGACTTTCAGCCTCCAGAACAATGGGAGAATAAATTTCTTTTTAAATCACCCAGCCTGTGGTATTTTGTTATGGCAGCCCTAGCAAACTAACACACTTAGAACTAGCACGGATTTCCAGCAAAAATCATTAAGACTCATCTTAGTTCTTCCACTAAGCAGCAAATATTCACTTTTTAAAATTTAACGGAAGATTAAATGAATAAGTGAATGGAATAAAGTACAAAGCACACAGATCTTAGAAAAATACTACAAGTTAAAATTTATCTGGATTTATCTCAGATAAATCTTTTATCTTTGGAAAATCTGAGTGTTCTCATTTCTGAAATAAGACTGTTGGAAAGATAACTTATTTTATCCCTTAACTTTAAGAGTCTATAATTTAGTCTTAAGTACATTATTGATAATGGTGGTTCTGATGGTGGCAATGAAAAGTAAAAGGATTCAAGGCAGGATTTCACCAACACTGAGGATACAAAGATTTTATAATCCACATATGGCATGCATTTGCAATGACTGGAAGACTATTGTTAGAAACCATTTCCATCTGACAAGATAAAGATTTAAGGATCTATAATGTGATCTGCTAGATTATGCTTCAGTAACAACCAACCTCTCAATCGCAATGACTTATTTCTCTTTTCATTGTACATTTCTACTGTGGGTCAGCACTGCTCATACTAGTCCCTCAGGAACTTACACTGATAAGGGTTTAATCTTCAACCATTACTTTGGCAGGGAAACGGATGGGGCAAAGTAAGCATGGCTCTTAAAATTTCTACTCAGATGTAGTCATATACCACTTTCATTCAGATATTGTTGGGAAAAGTACATCACTTGAGTATGCCTAATATTAAATTAGGTGGGGAGAGTTCCCTGGTGGCCTAGAGTTTAAGGATCCTACATTGTCACTCCTGTGGCTCAGGTCACTGCTGTGGCACAGGTTTGATCCCTGGCCAGAGAACTTCTGCATAACAACCAAAATGCTTAAAGATACTCCACAAATCTGATTGTATTCATGAGTGAACATGATTTGGAAATTTCAACCTATGATCTCTAGGAAACTCTACTTTAAGCTTGAGACTTCATTTTACCACAAGAAAAAGAAAAAGGAGGTGGGAGGGAAGAGAAAGAAGAGGAAGAGGAAAAAGAAGACCTAGCCCATATACTAGGAGCAAGCTTCTGAACTAATTATTTCAAGAGGTGGGATAGATTGAAAAATGGCTTCAGAAAAAATCTAAATTAGTATATGGAATTGGCTCCATGCTAACCAGTAATGAAAAAAATGTATGATATCCCAATGTCCCTAGTCATTGAGTCACTCAGTTTTGCTTTGTTTTGTTCTAAACAGATGAACTGGGCATTCAAATATTAATATCCAATGTACTAATAATTCAGTGGCAACACAGAAACAAATACAATACATCTTGAAATTTGATTTTTCTGTCAGCTCATGTTTTATTTATTCATTCAGTGAAGGAAGACAGTCAATTTTATAGCATAAAGTACAGTGGTGCCAAAAAATCCAGGAGAGCAACTCAAAATTGTTTAGCATATAAATTGTTATGAATACATATCAGATGGAGTCTCCTCACTGGGCACTTTACATACAGTATAATGTTTACTCTTCTCCTCAATGTAGAGATGTAATATGCTTCACCCTGATCCGTTCCTAGAGGCTTGCAGGGCAAGACTGATGGGCATTTGGCATGAAACCATTCTCTCTTTTGGGGAAAAATTTGGGTTTGATCAACTGTCATTAGTAGGAGTAACCTAGAGTACAGTATCCAAAAACACTTGCCCCCAAAATTAAATAACAAAGAAAGAGAATAAAAGCATGAAATTATCTTGTCTTACCAAATTATGGTTTAAATCATGTCCATCTACTATGACTTGGGCAGATCCAGTCACCAGTCCCTAACCCAAAAAGAGTGCCCTTCCAATACTCCTTGAAAAAAGAAAAAATAAAGTCTCACTAGGGGACAGCCAAGAAACAGATACAGGAGATATATGGAAAGATTCTTTGATGAGATATACCTCTTAAAACCCCAAATTTTACATTATTTTGTAAAAGAACAAATTAGTTAATTAGTCTGGCAAAGGAAAGAGAGTCTCTTCTGACCATTGATCAAGAATCTCTGAAAAATACTATTGGTTCCATTTTACAGATGAAGAAACTGAGGCTCAAAAAGGTCAAACATCAGTTCAAAATCCAACACTGGCCTTCTCTATTCATGTCCTTCACTTTCCGAGCCCTTGCCTCCCTTTTTACTTCTTCCTGTCTACCTCAAATGCCTGCCTTTTTCTTCTTGCTACTAGAATTTCAAAATCTGGGACCAGGGAAGACCCTGGTGGTCTGCATTCTCAAGAAACAATAACACACATCACTTTGGCTTTTTCCTAGACACATTTTTTTGCTTCCTAAGAGATTAAGACTTTTTAATCCTTGTACCAGGATGTGCTTTCTGTTTGCTTTCTGCTTTCAAGTTTGCGATATTGATTGATTTTGATGAAAGAAGGAATACTTCATTATGAACTTCAGGGACAGAGAAATATCAATGGAGTCTTTTCCAGTGTCCCTGAAATCATATCACCACAGCATCAGGCTACAGAAAGGGATGGCCTTGCTCTGATTCTTCTAATCTAGGCACCAGAAATCTGCTAGACAAAAATAGTCATCCTTGAGTAGGTCCCATGAATCAAGAAATTTAAAAAAATAAAAAAGATTTCAAAAAGTATAGGGCATGGGGGAGCTGATTTCAGACACCTAATCCAACCATGGTGTTTTTAAAAAAGGGAAAACCCATGGGTATTTGTGTTCTCATTTGCTCTGAGATAAGTCATCCATTCTTTCATTTTTCTGTCATTCACTCAGCCTGCCATTCTCCTCCAATTAAAACCTCTGGTTACTCCTACAGATGTTTCCAGATTGTCTAGGGCACCCTTCCAGCTTCCTGAATCCCTGTCTTGGAAAAGAGTCTGATCTCTTTCAGTTGGTCCTCAGGAGTACTTCAACACAGGAGTAGCATAAGGATAATTTGAACTGATCAGGAGTATATCTAAGCTAAAGACAATGGTCTGCAAGGGAAATAACTATGTACCAAAATTTGTGTTCTAATCCAGTCAAAGAAAGATAGGGAAATGAAAAAAGGGCTATTTGCCAGAAAGTTCTGATCCTGTCCTGATTTTCCCATTGCTATTTGGCAAACCAGCAAGCACTGTCATTTAGTTTCCTCGTTGATACTTGTCTCCTATTTTTCCCCAGTGTTGCAACTTGCTTACCTAAGCCTTGTCAACCCACTTAAGCAAGCATAAATGGGAATTTCCACGGAACATATTTCTAGAGAACCTCGGCTGTTGGTCATTGAATTGGAAGCAACCGTGTTATCTAGTGGACACAAAATGCTAATTAACCCCTTTGCTACCATCACTCTTGCACTCCAATATTATAATGTTCAACCAGAGACACTAAATGTAGAATATGCCTCTTTTCTGAGAGCTCTAAGTACATCTAAAGAGCTAAGTCTGAGAGATAAAAAGCAGAAACTGAGATGTGACCTGGAAACAGGATTTTTCTGGGGCTCTTCATTAGACAGCTACCTGGGCTCTGGATACCTTAAGTTGATCCACAGCTCAACAAACTCCTCTAGGAACCTATTATGAGCCATTGAAATAGTAACATGGATATAAGGAGAAAAAGTCCCAGTCCCTGACTAATGCTTTTCACAATCTGATGGAGAAGGTAAGTAAAACAATATGCACTAGATGACTCTAGGAGGCAGACACTGCCAACTGGTATTAAAAACTATCCTTAAAGAGAAGCTCTAAGCTCTTTATTCCATGATGTTGATGACGTTGTGTTTCTTAATGTCAACATGGTCAGTTTGTGCATCTATGTGCATTTTTCTATATGAATTATTTCTATACTCTGTATGTACTATTTTAATTTTAAAATGTTAAAAAAAACCCTCCCTTTGCCTAATTACATATACCTGTTTTTATTTATACTTTTTTTTTTTGGCTGTGCCCATGGCATACAGAAGTTCCCAGCCCAATGCCACAGCAGTAAACAGACAGCATTGATAGTGGATCCTTAACCCACTGAGCCACAAGAGAACTCCTAGTTACATATATTTAGCTCTAAATCCCCAGCATTGTTTCTTTTTTTTTTTTTTGTCTTTTTGCTATTTCTTGGGCCGCTGCCGCGGCATATGGAGGTTCCCAGGCTAGGGATCGAATCAGAGCTGTAGTCTCCGGCCTATGCCAGAGCCACAGCAACGTGGGATCTGAGCCGCGTCTGCAACCTAGACCACAGCTCACGGCAACGCCGGATCCTTAACCCACTGAGCAAGGGCAGGGACTGAACCCGCAACCTCATGGTTCCTAGTCGGATTTGTTAACCACTGCGCCACGACGGGAATACCCCCAGCATTGTTTCTAATAAACATCCTAATAAAATTTAACATTTGACCAACTTAAATAGCTTTGTCCAAAAAGGGAGAATAAAAACAAGCAAGGAACAATGACAACAAAAATGGTTTCCTTAGTTAAATACTACCAGGCACTGGGCCAGGCATTGGAGATCAAAAGTCACAATGCAAGGGAGAAGTCTTTAAGCTATTAGAGGTTGGTTTCTTGCTTCCTTCCTACCTTTCTTTCTTTCTTTCTTTCACTTTTTAGGGCTGCACATATGGCATATGTAAATTCCCAGGCTAGGGGTTGAATCAGACCTGCAGCTACTGGCCTCTGCTACAACCACAGCAACATGGGATCTAAGCTAAATCTGCAACATACACCACAGCTCACAGCAACAGAGGATCCTTAACCCACTGAGGGAGGCCAGGGATCAAACCCACATCCTTGTGGGTACTAGTCGGGTTTGTAACCTGCTGAGCCACAATGGGAACTCCTAGAGATTTCAAACTGAGACTTAGACTGTGCTGTTTTCAGGCATACAATGCAAACGGGGCAGATGGACAGAGAAAGAAAAATTTGAACATTTGGGGGTGGGGTATCTCTTTCTGGCTAAATGCTAACCAAACCACTAGCTGGTGTGATGTGTCCACTGCTTCACACATTTATGCCCACTTGCAGGCCCCCAGCCATTTCTAGGCTCTTTTATTCTCTGGATTGCCATCTGTAATTTGAATTTTCATGTCAGCATCAAGCTTTATGAGGAATCACTGAGCAACTGCTAAGATCTACAAGCAGCTATTGCACAGTTAACACAAATCTATAGACCAGGCTAGGTAGTGACACACCAATAAAACTAAAAATCAACCACCCTCTTTATAGGTGGTGTGGAAAGTCCAGTGAATCCCGCATTAAACCTCTGAGTAGCCACAATCACACGGTCAGCACTAAGCATCCTCAGAAAACAAAGGATTAAATGTAAAAATCATAACCAATTTTACTGTTTGTTTTTTTTAAGTGGCAGCCTTATCTGTATTTTAGGAAATTATAAAATGTGTTCTCTTGCCCTTGTCCTTTTCATGTCACCTCCATTCCTCCCTCCCCGCCTCCCTCAGCCATTGCTTCTGCTCCAATTGCCTTTTTGCTGTTTGTAAAGCTACGGCCACCCAAACCTATAAGGTGGTAGACGGCAGTGATTTTTATCTCACCCAGCTTGCTGCCTAAAATGCTGTTCAAATAGTAGGCAGCCACTCAATAACTGTGGATTAAATAATGAAGAAATTATAAAAAGGAATCAAATTATATGAGACTAAATATAAATATGAGACTTAAAACATAAGAATCCATTTAATCTGTTAGAAAAGTCTAGTCCTCCATAAAATGTTAGAATTGGAAAAGATCTTATACATCATTTGGTCCAATATCCTTATTTAGAAAATGAGGGTCATTTGCACAGAAAAGTCACATAGCCAGCCAGGGCAAAGCCAGGCACAGACCTCCCTCTGGGAGCCATGAAAATTTCTCCACCTCCTAAGTAGTCTTTTCTGATTAACTTCCCATTCTCAACACTTAGAGCTTTGGTATTGCCTTAGCCAGCCACTCAAAACCTTCTCATGATTTTCTGTCTGATAGGTTTTTTGTCAGTTACTGTGGTTTGTTTTTTTTTAATGAGTCAGACTCTTCTCACTAACTAACCGTACTGACCTTTTCTCAACCTTCCACTACTTCTCTTTTGTTTGAAATATTGTCTAAGTTGCCTAACTTTTCTCCTCTTTTTCAAGTTTAAAGGGGGAAAAACATGCCTAGGAGAAGGTGGTTTGGAAATTCTGTCCTCAAATATGATGTGACTTAAGGAGGGGAGGGGGGCAGTGAGGGTGTAGCCCAGACTGGTGAGGAAATCCAGAGCCAAAAAAATTCCAAGCCAGGAAGGAAAGGACATGACTGAGAGAGATCCAGTGAAGAGGTCCCTAGAGAACCTTTTTTGCAAAGGAATAAAATAAAAAGATGAAAAATCTCGCTGGGGGTATCTTTCCAAAGAAGTAAACAAGGTGAAAGTGAAACAAAGTCCATAGTTGGTAAATTCTTTCAAATATTCATTTATTCAACTGACATCTAGAAAGCCCTTCATTTGTACCCAATCTCATACTAGATGACTGGGCTACAGTGAAAAGAAACAAACCTCTCCTCGAGGAGCCCAGATTTAAGAGACAAAGGAATGTTAAAGGAAAGTTCTCAGATGCATTGATTTTTTTGAGCAAAGGTCTAAGTTTATTTCAAACTTGCCACAAGGGTACTAACTTCAAAGAAAGCCTGGTCAAATCTTGCTTCCACAAACAGAATCTTTATAAAAACAAAACAAACAAAGCAAAACCACTGTCTTGATAAGACAGTTGGCCTAGGTGCAGAGAGGAACATCTGTTAAAGTTTATTGATCCAGCTCCAAGATTGTTACAAGTTTAAATTTGCAAAACTATGATGTATAGATCCATTTTGCAGGCTAAATTCTAATTTCACTGACCTGGAAGTTAATCAGATACACAACCAACTAGTAAAGAAAGATTGCTCAAGTATCTTATCTAAAAATAATTATATTTTTTTCTCAGATCTGTGACACTTCATGTCCTTTTTTATTCCTAAAATTAATCCTCAGAAAAAGGTGAGACAACATAAACTGAACGTTCTAATGTATACTATCTATCATGAATAAAGACAGCGACACAAATTTTTTGTGACTAATAAGAATTATTAGTAAAAATAAAAATAATAGTAGTAAATATTCAATGTCATCGCATTGAACTATGAAGAGACATGATCAGACCCTACTGAGAAAACTTCAGTGGTTTTCTATCCTTTACCACACTCTAAATGGAATATTCTGTCAACTAACAAATTCTCTCCATTTTGATTTCCATTCATTAAGTATTCTTATCATTATTTGACTAGGTGTAAAAAGCGCTTTGTGGTCAGAGAAACCTGGTTTGAATTATCTGCCCCACCAATTAACCAGCTTTGCAGGCTGGAAAAATTATTTAAACTTTCTGAACATCAGTTTCCTCATTGCTAAAATAGAAATCTTTTCTCAATTAGAAAATAGAATTCTCAAATAGAATTGTTACAGTTACATATGATAACACATGTGAGGTCCTGCTGTGGCACAGTGGGTTAGGAATCTGACTGCAGAGGCTCAGGTCACCAGGAGGTGCAGCTTCAATCCCTGGCCCAGCCCAGTGGGTTAAAAGATCCAGCACTGTCACAGAGGTTGCAGCTGAGGCTCAGGTGCAGCCATAAACTTTTTTTGTTTTAATTTTTAAAAAAGACTAACTTGGAAGATAATGCATGTGAAAGTATTTGGTACAAAGTAAGCATCTAATAAACTATAATTATTTTAATTAAATCACCATCACCATAATTTTTTCCCAGCTAGCATGGGTATACTCTGCCCATTGCATGGCAAAGAAATCAAAGCACTAGATTTGAGTCTTAGCTCCAAATCTTATTACCTATGAGATCAAAATAGATCATTTAAGGTTTCTCATTTGAATTCCTTATCTATAAAATTGGGGTAAAGTAAGAACTACATTACAGAGTTGTGGTGACAACTAATTGAAATAATACAAGGAAGTATCCACTGCCAATATGGGGTAGTTCTTTTTTTGTTTTTTTGTCTTTTTGCCCTTTCTAGGGCTGCTCCCGCGGCATATGGAGGTTCCCAGGCTAGGGGTCTAATGGGAGCTGTAGCCACCGGCCTATGCCAGAGCCACAGCAACGCCAGATCTGAGCCGCGTCTGTGACCTACACCACAGCTCACGGCAAAGCCGGATCCTTAACCCACTGAGCAAGGGCAGGGATCGAACCCCCAACTGGTTCCTAGTCAGATTTGTTAACCACTGAGCCACGATGGGAACTCCTGGAGTAGTTCTTCACTAAATGATATTGCTCTTACTCAGCATGTCCAGATTTTGTATTCTGGCCAATGGAGAGGCATTCCTGTGTTATAAGTGAATAAACTGTCATTTAATTTGTTTGTTCAATAGTTAAATATTTTTAGTGTGAGGTGGTCCTCTAGGCCCTCAAGGGCTACTCATCCCTGGAGAAAGTGATCAAATCACCTTTAAAAACATGTAAAATTGTGGATGAAATCAGATTAGCTCACCAATCCTTTTCCACCTAAGAAGTCCTGCCCCATGAAATCATTTGTTCTTTAGTAAAAATGACTGTAAGCATATTAAAAAGAAATGAAAATTAGAGTACTGAGTTCCATATCACATCTAAGTAGGGAAAAATGGTTGCAAATTTCCTGTGGGTAAAGTCCAATTTGAGGTCCATTAGTTGCTAGACATGAGAGTAGTTTCTCAGGAGCTTGCACCCTCTTGTCGTCCGTCACACCCGACCTCAGCTCTGGGCCACACAAACTGATGTCTGCTCTGTGCTTCTGCCGTGCTGAATTACCTGCACTTCCTTATGTCAACACCACTGTACCATCTAGTCCCGCCCTACCTTTCTTCTACAAGTGCATAAATCTGAAGACTCAGCTCAAGCATCATTTCCTCTGGACAGACTCTTCTCTCACATCATCAATACGCTTCTTCAGTATTTCTTTGGACTCTGTCTTAAAGTTCACTATAGACATCCCAGGGAGTATGTTTTTTATGCTCCATCTTCTCTAAAGCATGAAGTGTAGACACTGTATCTTAGTTCCCTTCTCCCCTGACTTTTCTTATTTTTTACCTCAGGCCTAGCCAATAGTAAATTCCCTCTCTCTCTTCCTCCCTCCCTCTCTTCTTTTTGGCCATGCACATGGCATGTGGAAGTTCCTGGATCAGGAATCAAACCCATGCCACAGCAGTGACCCAAGCCACTGCAGTGACAACACCAGATCTTTAGGCCACTACACCAAGAGAACTCTAGTTAAGTTCTCACTAATACTTAACTTGAGACTGAAGATCAAAAATTGAGATAAAAATAAGCAGTCATAACTTTAATTGGAGGGTAGATGGCAAGTGTTGCGATCTTCCGGTGTGTTATTCTTAGCAAGTTTTCTGTTGTTATTTGTTTTATTTTGGTTTTAGTGTAAAGTACATTTTTAATCTCTAAAAGGGGAGTAATAATTATTATTCAAGATGATTGCAAGATTTGGACATGATAACTCGTAGATGCACATAAGGTAGTACTTGGACCAAGGTGAGGGATAAGTAGGTATTGCTAACCTAACCCAATGATCAGTAGTCTTGGAGTTCCTATCTTGGCACAGTGGAAACAAATCCAACTAGGAGCCATGAGGTTGTGGGTTCAATCTCTGACCTCACTCAGTGGGTTAAGGATCTGGTATTGCCGTGAGCTGTGGTGTAGTTCACAGATATGGCTTGGATCCTGTGTTACTGTAGCTGTGGTAGAGGCCAGCAGCTGTAGCTCCAATTGGATCTCTACCCTGGAAACCTCCACATGCTGTGGGTGCAGCCCTAAAAAGCAAAAAAAAAAAAAAAAAAAAAAAATTATCAGTAGTTTTTCATAAAAAACAACTTAAGCACAATAATCAGTGACTGACATAGACCTTACTAAAGATTTCAAGGGAAAAACAGAGAAAAGTGTTTATGTTTCACTCCCCACCACAAGCCACAGAAAATCCTCAGTGGAAGGCCTCTTCTCGGCAATAACAGTACTGGGGATTTCCTCTTTGACCCTTGAGTAACTACCTAGGGGTAGAATAGTTGGCTTATATAACAGATGAATGCTAAACTTAAGAAAGAAAGAAAGAAAGAAAAACCACCAAACAGTTTTTATAAGGTTTTGTACCAGTCTACATTCCCACTGAGAGTATCTGAGGGGTCTAGTTTTTCCACATCTTCATCAACTTTTGGTATAGTTGGTATTTTAAAATTTTAGTCATTTTATATCATATCCATAATGCTCTTAACATCTCTAATACATAAAGAACTACTTAAACTAGTAAGAAAAGAACAATCAAAAAAACAGACATAATTCTTGCAAAAGTACTTAACTAAAGACAAGATGGTTAATTCATCTGCTGAGAGTAGGAAGAGCCTAAGGAGAAAGATGAATCTTTAAAATAGGCCAAGAAAGGAACGAGAATCACTCATGACTCAGACCACATGACTCAGAAGGATTCCGTGGTAACAGTGGGAGCCCAATTGAGGCATTATTCAATAGGGTTAAATAATTTCTTCAACACTGTTCAGTCTCTTGGGAACAGCAGCAGATAAACAGGGTCCAAATCAGAGATAATAATTATCACAACGAATTATTCAATGAGAAATAACAGGGTGTGAAAACTGCTAAAACCAACAACTCCCAAATTCGAATGATTTACCTCACAGAGTTTCTCACCTGACATTGAAGTGCAGGTCAGTGGATGGTCTCTATTCCACACAGTCACTCAGGGACCCAAGATCCTTTTATCCTGTCTCTTCTGTAAGTCTTTGAAGGTCTCTTCATTCATCTAGCGGATGTAGTAATAATGCTAGGATTAGACATGGGAGGCTTTGATGAGCTAGGTCTGGAAGTGCCACACATCCATTCAAACTTCACGGCCATAACTTTGTCACTGGTTTGATCTAATTGCCAGGAGAAAGGGATAAAGAAATTACATATCCTGCACATGAAGATAATAAACACAGTGATAGCCATGTTCAGTCTCTGACACACAAGGCAAAAGTCAGGTATCAGAATATTTTTCAGTATAAGATAAAATAGAGATATGGGAATTTTTCAAGCTCAGTTTACATAGTGACATGATGTATTAGACACCTTCATCTCCCACTTCTCTTCTGTAACACTAGTTCATGCCCCAGCTCCTTAACTTTTTTAGCACTTAGGCCAGTCTTCCTTTCTGCCTTATTCCTGGCATCATTCCCAGTTTGTACATGAGCATTCATATTCCTCCAACTCTGTGCCAAGAATTCACATTTGTGTTTGAGTTCACTCCCTCTACAGAGATCCATTCTAGCTGCCTGTGGTCTGGTTTACCTTTGTGCTCAGTAGTTGGTTTCCTCTGTTGTTTTCTTCACCGACTCAAAATCCTATTCATTCTTCAAGGCTCAGCATAGTTCAAAGAACATTTCTCTGGGGAGCTCTTGCATAAAAACCGAACACCTGGAGTCCCCATCATGGCTCAGTTGTTAACGAATCCGACTAGGAACCATGAGGTTGCCAGTTTGATCCCCAGTCTCACTCAGTGGGTTAAGGATCCGGCATTGCCATGAGCAGTGGTGTAGGTCACAGATGGGGCTCGGATCCCACCATGCTATGGCTGTGGCACAGGCCAGTGGCTACAGCTCCAATTCGACCCCTAGCCTGGGAACGTCCATATGCCGCAGGTGCGGCCTTAAAAAAGGACAAAAAAGACAAAACAAAAACAAAAAATGAATACCTAGTCTGTAGATATGCTTTTATTTTTTATTTTTATTTATTTATTTATTTATTTTGTCTTTTTGCCATTTCTTGGGCCGCTCCCACGGCATATGGAGGTTCCCAGGCTAGGGGTCTAATCAGAGCTATAGCCACCAGCCTACGCCAGAGCCACAGCAACGCGGGATCCCAGCCATGTCTACGACCTACACCACAGCTCACAGCAACGCCGGATCGTTAACCCACTGAGCAAGGGCAGGGATCGAACCCGCAACCTCATGGTTCCTAGTTGGATTCATTAACCAATGCTCCATGATGGGAACTCCTAGATATGCTTTTAGATTCTAAATCTTCCATTGATTTATTTTACTCTTGGATTGTAAACTTTGAGGATCTTTTTCATTCACTGGCAAAATGGAAAAAATTGTCTTACAGAATAATGGTAACTATTCAAAGTGCAAAGCATCTAGAGTATAATAGATACTCAGGAATTCTAAATGATAATTTTTATTCTGCTCAGAACTTCTTTGGCAATTTATTTTTATTTTTTTGTCTTTTTGCCTTTTCTAGGACCACTTCCAGTGGCATATGGAGGTTCCCAAGCCAGGGGTCCAATCTGAGCTGCAGCCGCCGGCCCACACCACAGCCACAGCAATGCGGGATGCGAGCCGCGTCTGTGACCTACACCACAGCTCATGGCAACGCAGGATCCTTAACCCAGTGCAAGGCCAGGGATCAAACCTGCAACCTCATGCTTCCTACTGGGATTCGCCAACAACTGAGCCACGAAGGGAACTCCTGGCAATTTTATTTTATCAATCATTTTATATATTACCACATTCCTCTTGTGTTGTTGGTGTCTATGTGCTTATCCTCTTTTTGTATTGGATTCTGGATCATGAGCAGATGTTTTTTCTTAAGTGTGTGTGTGTGTGTGTGTGTGTGTGTTCATAATCCTGAGCACATGTATTCATGGCACAGATCCAATAAATATGATCTCATCAGAAAAGTTCTGAGATTCTCATTTCTGCAGTAGATGGTGAAAAGATTTAAACTCATGTGTTAAGTATAAGAAATACACAGATACTCTTTTTTAACAAGAAGGAATCCTGAATAAGCAAGCACAAAATGTATCTCAGTAAATAGGGAAGACTATATAAACTGTATCATGTTATGCAAATACAAAGCATTATTATTACAAAGTAGAATAAAATTAAAGTTACAATTTTGTATGTTCTCCAGTTACCATTAAGAATCCAGTTCATAACTCCGTTTTTTATTGCTTTTCTTAAATTCTCTGTTGGGAGAAATTAAACTCATTGGCTATTTTCCACCAAAAAATTGCTTAATAGAGCCAAACACACTTCTGTAACTGCTCCTTTTTCCTAAATACTGCAGGAAAGCCCCATGGACATCTGGTTTAAGCAAATAGAGGCATATGACCAATTATGCATGCAAAGTGGAGAGAAATGACAAAAGATTCAGAAATTGAGGGTTCACAGCAAAATAAGTGTCCTTTAATATATAAAATATATTTCAGAGATATAAATTTTTTTCTACCGCACATGAAACTGACAAAAAATAAATATACCAAACCCTTTCATTGTCTGTAAGGTTCATCTTTGTAGGAATCTTGTTTACAAATTCGCTTTTCAGGAAGTTGATTTTTAGCTTTGAGGTTGCTATTCCTTAAATGTTTCTAAGAAAGTAAAAGTTACCAAGTTAGTACACAGAATTAAAAACTGAGGCTGAAATAAAGAATAAAGACAACTAAAAATATTTCATGCCCTCATTTTTTTTTGAAGCCTTGAAGTGATTTTTTTTTTTAAGAGTTCATGTTATGACCCTAGTTGAAAATACTTCTCTCTCATTGTCATTTTATTCTGTACAGCATTAAACAACATGGAATCTAGGTTACTTCTGATTAACTAAAGATTGAAGGAGACAGAGTATTTTCAGGTTTAACCATCTCCTGACTATTCTATGGACTTCTATAGTAAAATAAAATGCAAGCAAAATAAAATGAAAATAAAATATAAAAATATTTATATGATTTAACTAAATTAAAATAGATTCTGATAATTAGCACTACCACACAAAGGGCAAAAATGTGTCTGCAGAGAATACACTGGCATTCCTTCAGTAACAACAATGATATATTAAGCATCTACCTCATGTGAGGTGCAGTAAGAGTTGATTTATAGGTTACACCTATTAGCCAGAGTGGAGTCCCCCACCACCTCACCACTCACCAGACAACACATCTGTAAAAGAAATTCTGGAACCAGTCATGTTGGGAAAAGATATGGCCCGCTAAATCTACCACCCTGTTTTTCTTGGTCATGTCCTAAGACTTAAGGTCATCTGCCCTTTTAGGTCCTCAGTCACTCTCATCTATCCATCCATTTATTCAAAAGCATGCAATGACTTACTGTGAGTTAGGCACTTCTTTATGGGATGCAAACCAGATACATTTCCTATTCCCACATTACTTTAGTAGAAGAGACAGTTATCAAATAGTTACCTAAATGCCTAAATAGTTATGCATTAAAATAAGAGCTGTGGTAGAAAGGTATCATATGCTACGAGAAAGAATATTAGTGAGGTCTAATTTAATTTGGGGACTTAGAAAAAAAAAAGAACTTTAAGAAAATAACTTTTTTTTTTTTTTTTTTCTTTTCTAGGGCTGCTCCAGTGGCATATGGAGGTTCCCAGGCCAGGGGTCTAATCGGAGCTGTAGCTGCCGACCTATACCACAGCCACAGCAACACAGGATCCGAGCCGAGTATGCAACCTACACCACAGCTCACGGCAACGCCGCCGGATCCTCAACCCACTCACTGAGCAAGGCCAGGGACCGAACCCACAGCCTCATGGTTCCTAGTCGGATTCGTTAACCACTGTGCCATGACGGGAACTCCAAGAAATAACATTTGAATTGGGTATCTAAGAATGATTAGGAGTTAGTCAAATAAGAAATGGGAAGAGATGGTAGAGTCTTCTGGGAAGAAGTGCTAATATTGAATGTGTCTAAGCATGAGCCTAACTGAAAGAGGACTAGTGAGGCAATAGTACAGTAAGTAGAGAAGAGCCAAATCATGGAGGATCCAATGTGTCTTTCAGTGCTTTTAAACTCTTTCTTAAAACTATTGGTCAGTATTTATGCTATTGATTATATTATATAATATAATATTTGTAATACTTATAACTCATCAGTATTTATAATACTGATGATTTAAAGCAGAGGACTAATACGATCAGATTTATTTTTTGAAAAAGAAAATCACTGGCTGCTGGTAAGGAGAAAATATATGAGTGGGTCCAGAGAGGATATGGATTATTAGATGAGAGATAAATGATGGCCCCTTGGACCACATTGTGGCACAGTTGAGAGATATATTTCATCGAGAATAGAGACACAATGATTATTGTAGCTGCCTCCAAGATGGTTTCCAATGAAGCTTACTCCTGGTATTCATCCTCTTGTATAAGCCACTTCCATACTGAATCATAGTGACTGCTTTGACTAATAGAATTTTATAAAAGTAACAGTGTATGACTACTGAGATTAGATCATTGAATTGCAACTTCCACCTTAGGGTCTTTATCACTCATTAAAGCCAACAGCCATGTCATGAATACACTCAAGCAGCCCTTTGAAGAGGTCCATGTGGAGGAAAATTAGGGTTTTGCATCAACAATAAGGACCAACTTGCAAACCATGTGAATTGGCCTTCTTCAAAGTAGATCTTTCTGCCACAGTCAAGCCTTCAGATCAGTGCAGACTCAGCTGACATCTGAATATATCCTTAGGAGAGACCCCAAGCCAGAACTGTCCAGCCAAGTGATATCTGAATTGTCACAAAAATTGTGAAAGATAATACAAATGGTTATTGTTTCAAGCCACAATTTTGTTACACAGCAATAGATAATATGATAACAGATTGAATTTTGTACCTGAGAAAGAAAGAGATATCAAGGATAGTTCCTAGATTTCTGGCTTGCAGAGCTGATTTGACATGCTTTTAGAGATAATGTAGGCAATGACCCACTTTTTGAGGGTAGAACAAAATCTGTTTTATTTTTGATGAATTTGGAGTGCCTCTGAGACAACTATGATTATAAATATCAGGATTCGGGAGTTTCCGTCGTGGCGCAGTGGTTAACGAATCTGATTAGGAACAATGAGGTTGTGGGTTTGATCCCTGGCCTTGATCAATGGGTTAAGGATCCGGCATTGCCATGAGCTGTGGTGTAGGTTGCAAACGTGGCTCGGATCCCACATTGCTGTGGCTGTGGTGTAGATCAGCAGCTGTACCTCCAGTTGGACCCCTAGCCTGGGAACCTCCATATACCATGGGTGAGCCCCTAAAAAGACAAAATAAGTAAATAAATAAATAAATAAATAAATATCAGGATTCTTAGTTGCAAGCAAAGTAAACAAGCTTTGTCTGGTTTACACTGAAAATAGCTCGCTGGGAAAAAAATCTACATGACCTTGTGGTAGGCAATTATTTCTCAAACAAAAAGCACTGAACATACAGAATAATCTGGTAAATTGGAAGTTCTCCTCTTTAAAAGATTTCTTTATCAAAAGACATCATTAGGAGAATGAAAAGCTAAAAGTAACCCACAGATTGAGACAAGGTATTACATATATCTCAAAGGAATCATATCCAGAAAACATTAAAAAAAAAAAACCTACAAATATCTGCAAGACATAGACATATGTTGACAAAGCAGTACATCCAGAATGTATAACATCTACAAATTAATGAAAAAGGCAGAGATCTCAAAAGAGAAGTTCTCATAGGCTTGATAAGCAGTTCAGAGATGAAGCTATCCAAATCAAAAATATACACATGAAAAGGTGATGAATTTCACTGCAGCTGAACGTTTATGTGGCCCCACCTCCCCCACCTCCTTGCCGCATTCCTTTGTTGACACTCTAATCCTTCATTAACCACTGAGCCAGGATGGGAACTCCTTAATAAGTTCTTTCGACTTCAGCTAACTTTGGGCTGCTTCAGAGGGCCCTGAGCATCTCAGAGAAAAAAAATGGTAAATTAACTAGGATTATTTGGCATGTTAAAGCACATAGAAAACATTATCGAATGAGTGAGAAGCCTCATTAGAATATACAGTATGATGTCAGTACAATAACCAAGTTTCTTTGTCAATTTGTATTGTAAATGAGACTTAAGTCTTCTGTCATTACAAACAGTCAATGGTTTTATTCTGATGCCTTTGCAAAAACGCTTCCTCTTCAAGAAGATCTATAGAAAGGAGTTTTTAAAGAAATACAGGTTTCTGACTTCCAGACTGTAATGCTGAGCTGGGAAAGAAAGACTTCTAAAGGGAAAGCTGATAGCTTCATAAACTGTTAACAAAAAGGATTAATTATATTGGGCTGAGTGAAATGGTGAATGTGGTTGTAAAATTTTTATGGTTTCTATCTGAAATGGTACTGACTTTTAATCTGCTAATTATGACTTAAAGCAATTTGGTAAAATTATACCTCTGGAAGGAGGATTGAAACATTTCTCTCCTATCTGGTCCCTCCAGGGACTGGAAACTCTTAACTTCCCAGCAGCTTTATCAGATAAATTAGGAAGGCCACCTCCTAGGTAGCCTGCAGAAATCTCAAGGTATTTTGGGACTTTGAAAAGGGAGGGAATTTACCTAAAACTTTAAGACAAAATTTCAGGCAAGCCCTTGGCATGACTTTCCTAGCCCTGAGATGCCTTTAAAAGCTTAGTCTGAGATTTCTTATAAAAGTTCTAGCAAAGCAAATTTTTTAGAAAATCCTATATGTTGATTATATTTATATAAATCATCAGGCCAAGTTTGTTGAGACCAGACTTAATTGGTAAATAAATTAGTTTTGTTTGGTTATATTTGATAAAAATGAGAGTAATTTTAGAAAGAAAGAGATGTTTCAATGCCCACCTGTTAATCTGTTAAGCTAATTCTGTCAAAATCTGTATTCACTAAGATTTACCAGATCTTTGCTTTATGTTATATTGTTACAAAGTTTAACTGAACTTTTAAAAGGACATTCTAGGCTGGTTTCTAAAGTTTGTCTCAGTAATCTATTTTGGGATGAAGATCAGATGCCCAGAACCTGTGACCAGGGATTATGCGTAATGGAAAAGGCATAATTTAAAGGATTATTTCCACACCAGATGGAAAGACCCTTACCAGGAACTCTTAACTAGCTCATGTGCAGCAAAACTAAAAGGAATTGACTCTTCAATTCAAATTTTCCTACTTAAAAAGAGGCCCCTGCACTGGACTGGTCTATAGAGAGGACTGATGACCTCAAAATCATCTTAAAACAATACTCACACGGAGAAGAAACTATACCAGGATGAAAAGATGACATCAGAAGTAGACAGCTGGCCCAAGATGCTGGACCTGACTCATGATGACTTATGTTTTCTTGACTTCAGGAACTTTTGAAAATGAATCACATGTTTTTCCATCAGGAACATGATTGTATGCTAATTTTAAAATCAATCCAATTGTTGGGTTTGTGGCCAACTAGCTGTGTTTAGTACTTCTGGGTTACTGTGGTGGATTTCTCCCCTCCAAGGTTCTGTTTGGATAGCCCTTAGGAAATTTATTTTATAAGAAAGAAAATTTAGTCCTGTACAGGCTACTACTGATAGTACTAGACGGATTTTTCTCACTTGGCCAATTAATGATACCTGCTCTGACTCTGATCATCAATATAAATTTCCTTTTAGGGTCACTCAAACTCAGTCAGAACAATGAGCTAAGTCTCAATCAAAATGGTAAGCTCAGAGTTGCCGTTATGGCTCAGCGGTAACGAACCCGACTAGTGTCCACGAGGATGTGGGTCCGATCCCTGGCCTCACTCAGTGGGTTAAAGATCCAGCATTGCTGTGAGCTGTGATGTAGACCGCAAACACAGCTTGGATCCCAACTTGCTGTGGCTGTGGCGTAGGCTGGCAACTGCAGCTCTGATTTGACCCCTAAGCCTGGGAACTTCCATATACCACAGATCCAGCCCTAAAAAGCGAAAAAGAAAAAAACTGAAAAACACAAAAATCCCCAAACTGTAACCTCCTATTTATTAGAAGGGAATCTTCCACAATTGTGCAATGGATTCATATGGTTAACACCAAGCTATGGCCATTTAAGTAAAGACTCCTCCATGTTGGGAACAACTAAATCATACTAAGAATGATAGCTTAGCCTAGTAACATTAGGAAATTAGGCTGGGTACCTTATGAACAACGCCTACATATTATTACCTTTAGAGATAGTGGCTAGTGTGGAACAAACTGGGTCAGACAACCAGAGATTGACTGGGTCAGACCAAAGGGAACTCAGTAAAATCTGTAGTACTAATTTATGGCCTTGGTTTCCACCAAGATGGATAGCAAGATGTACTCTAGGATTCTCTTAGACTCAAGCCTATATACCTAACAATCTAAAGACGATCCCAACCAATCTACCATTGGTACAAGCCTAATGGGTCAAAAGATCTGTATTAGGATAGTATGATAATTTAGCAGCTATTTTTGTACCTTCAATAGGATTGGAATTTGTAATCAGCCATATCAAAGCCTTAACAAAATTCACTCAACAGACTTTAAAATGACAGTAACCAGACTGTTAGCCTACTGAATTCTGAGGTCTCTGTGTGCTCTAAGTGACACACTCCCTAGTTTTGACAAACAAACAACTTCCTTTTTCTTTTTTTTTTTTTTCTTTTTAGGGCTGCACCTGCAGCATATGGAAGTTCCCAGGCTAGGGGTCAAATTGGAGCTACAGGGGCTGGCCTACACCACAGTCACAGCAACGTGGGATCTGAACCACAACTGCAAACTACACCACAGCTCATGGCAACACTGGATCCTTAACCCATGATTGGGGCCAGGGATTGAACCTGTGTCCTCATGGATACTAGTCAGGTTCATTACCACTGAGCCATGACAGGAACTCCAACAAACATATTCTACAATTGGTTTGGTATAAGAAGCTCTTGTCTTAACTATTTACTCATAACTCTATTGATGTCATTAGTTATATTGTTTGTACTTTGCCTCTTTTGCAAGATTATTGTTACTTGTATAACCAAATGTGTAGCTAAGCCAGCAACAAAATAATGATGACTGGGTGACTTGAAACAGTTGACCAAATATAGTTCTTTACCAGAGCAATGACTGTAATAGTGTAACTCTAGATATGGGAAGATGTCATAAGTGAGAATATTTCCCTGGAGCATCACAGACTCGTAAGACAGGTGGTCCAGAGACTTTCAGCTACTGTTAATAAGGCTTAGTCCAGGAGTTCCTTTCATGGCTCAGTGGTTAACGAATCCGACTAGGAACCATGAAGTTTCGGGTTCGATCCCTGGCCTCACTCAGTGGGTTAAGGATCCGGTGTTGCCGTGAGCTGTGGCGTAGGTTGCAGACGTGGCTCAGATCCTGTGTTGCTGCAGCTCTGGTGTAGGCCGGTGGCTACAGCTCTGATTAGACCCCGAGCCTGGGAACCTCCATATGCCACAGGAGCAGCCCTAGAAAAGGCAAAAAGAGAAGGAAAAAAAAAAAAAAAAAAGGCTTAGTCCACTGAAAGCACACTGAGTGGTCTACCAACAAAATCTTTGCCAGACCTCAGAATGAGAATTCCTAGCATGGGATGAAATGGTCATGAAATGGAGTTTGGCACTTGCCATCTGCCTCTGCATGGATTAAGGCATGAGCCACAGAAGCTGCAGACACACAGCACCCCCTGAGTGGAGCTCAGGGTGGATATCAGGAGGGAGGCACTCTGTGCTTTGGGAAAACTGGAACAACAGGTCTTCAGATAGATATTTTTAGAAGTTTTTACGAGCCCAATTCTTGCATCTTCTCATATCTAGAAAAACACTAAAATCCTTCGTGGCAACTAATGTCTGTGACGAGTAGGAACCTTCACAAGACCAGCAGCAAGCTTCTGCAAAACGTGGGCATGGCTGCATGCCCCTCCCCTCCCCTTTATCACTTACATCCTGACATTTCCCCTTTCCTCTTTGAGGCGGTATTTCGGAGCTGTCTGAAATACTGCCTCCCAGACTGTAGTTAAGTGAACAAAACAAAAGATGTCATCTGTGAGGTCATTTGTGAGCGCAGCCACTCCCTAGGGTGAGCCAGTGAGCTCTGAGGGAACTTGGGAAAGAAACAAAGAATGCCGCCCTTAACTGAGGTGTATATCAAAGGATTCCAATAAGCCCAGACCGTTACATCTTACCTTAAAAAACTGGTCTTCTGTATATCTTTTGTTCCTACTTCCTTCCCTTTGTTGCAAAAACTCCTACATATCCTAGCTTCCCCTTACCTCCTAGGAGAGATTTTCTCAGGGCGACCTGAGAAAGACCAGGTGCCAAAAAATGTACATTCTTTATAGAGACATGGAGATCACTGGTGATATAATACATGCTGTTTCCATTGCAGTGACAAGGTAGAGATGGGAGAAGACAGATTAGAACAGATTGGAAAGTGAGAGGGAGGACAAAGAATGGAGACGAGTATAAATAACTATTTTGAAAAGTTTAATGATGAAGGAAAGAAGCAAAATTTTCTTGACGGTCTCTTTTGTCTCCATTAATGATGCTTGTCTTCCTACATTGTCACTCACCCCTGCACTTCATAATAATTTGTAACCCAGGATATTGTTCTTTTTTTTGTAAGGTACTGGCTTCCCTCACTAGAAACTCTTTAGGAGTCATGTCCCATATTCTTTTTTCCATGCTTTTATGTTCTAAGGGCTTGAAACAATAATTTTAAAACAATAAATGAATCAATGTTTTAAGATACAACCTTCATAGGGTTGAACGTAAGGGGTGAGAAAACTGAAACTCATAAGTTTACATAATGTTTTCATGTTTATTCAGCCAAGTCTATGAGTGGAGAAGATGTATGGCAGATGAGTCTGTTACATTATAAATTCTTTTTTTTTTTTTTGTCTTATTGCCATTTTCTTGGGCCGCTCTCGAGGCATATGGAGGTTCCCAGGCTAGGGGTCTAATCGGAGCTGTAGCCACCAGCCTATGCCAGAGCCACAACAACGCTGGATCCGAGCCGTGTCTGCAACCTACACCACAGCTCACGGCAACGCCGGATCGTTAACCCACTGAGCAAAGGCAGGGATTGAACCTGCAACCTCATGGTTCCTAGTCGGATTCGTTAACCACTGCGCCATGACGGGAACTCCAAGAGTCAATTACATTGTATCATGGAAACAATGCCTTTCTGAAAGACCCACCCAGTAGCCTTCTGGTAATATCTTCTTGGTCAAACTACCAGAAACAAAAGGCAGGCTGTGACATCAAATTTTCTGAGTACACTCTCCTGAATAAAACTGAGGTTATGTTAGTAATGAAGAAAGAAAGAACCAATAGGGTAAGCAACCAGCAATACCTATCTCAGCACATAATCGGAAAATCCCAGATAGTGAAAATTACCATTGGGAAGGCTTATGGGAGCCCATCGCAGCTGGTCTCTGTATCTTTTTGACATGTTTCCATCACTTCCTTGGGCACATCTTTCCTTCTGTCAGAACAGGATACTTATTCCAGCATCATTTTGAACTTTCCCTTCTCCAGACCTAGAACCAGCTTTTTCTCCATGAGGTCCTTGGTATTATTTTGGTTTTGGTTTTGATTTTTTTATTTATTTTTTTTTTTTTTGCTATGTGTCTTGATAGGTGTGTTCAGTGTGTTCACTTATATTGAGTTTGTTGCTGCCTTTGGTCCCTTGATGAATAGAACAAGAGAATAAATAGGTACAAAGATAAAGATTAAGATAGAGACACACCACATACAAACTCACGATGACACCTACATTTATATCTACGCATTCACTGGACATCATAAGATCATGCTGCTATCTTCAGTTCAGTTCTGTGCCACAGGTTCATTTCAGTTTTCTCTCTTTCCATACTTGTAACTTCCTTTTCAAAAAGCAACAAGCATGGCTCACATTATCTTCAATCTGTCCACTTATTTGTTTAAGCCCCAGGAATGTCAACAGTCTTCCATCACTATTGCCCACTCTGTCCCCTTGCACATGGCCTCTTTTCCCTGCCTGGGCTCTGACACACCTCCCTGAGCTGCCCCTGAGGACACCATCCCCACTCCAGTTAGACTACATACCTTGTGCTGTATTGCACAGGGCTAGGAATTAGGCGACCTACCTGGTAAGGAAGGGCCTACAGGGGGCCTAGTGCTCCCTGGTTTGACCTAAGAACTGTTGATTCCAGCATGTGGATGTCCTCTTCACTCTGCTCCGGCTCCAGCACCCTGTGCATGGCCATGTCCCCCCACAATGGTTTCTGATACCATCATTGAACACCTTCCGGGAGTTCCCTTTGTGGCTCAGTGGTTAACAAATCCGACTAGGAACCATGAGCTTGTGGGTTCGGTCCCTGGCCTTGCTCAGTGGGTTAAGGATCTGGCACTGCTGTGAGCTGTGGTGTAGGTCACAGACGCGGCTCGGATCCTGCGTTGCTGTGGCTCTGGCATAGGCCGGTGGCTACAGCTCCGATTAGACCCCTGGCCTGGGAACCTCCATATGCTGCAGTTGTGGCCCTAGAAAAGGCAAAAAGACAAAAACCAAAAACCAAAAAAAAAACCCCACCTTCCTATAAAGATGGCCTCCTTACCTGTGCCCCTTCCTGAGCTCTGACTCCCACTTTGTACCACAGTGGCCTTCTTCTCACCACAGATATCTACTACTGGTCGCACCTAAGGGCTTTCAGACGGAATTATTCAGGAAGGAAAAGGAAGAAAAAGAAAAGAAAGGGAAGAAAAAGGAGTTTCTGTTGTGGCTTAGCGGATTATGAACCTGACCAGTTTCCTTGAGGGATTAATATCGATGAGGCTGCAAGTTCCATTCCTGGCCTCACTCAGTGGGTTGAGGATTCAGCATTGCTGTGAGCTGGGGCAGGTCACAGACTTGGCTTGGATCCCACATCGTTGTGGCTGTGGCAAAGGCTGGCAGCTGCACCTCCAATTCAACCCCTAGCCTGGGAACCTCCATATGCCATGGGTATAGCCCTAAAAAGCAAAAAAAAAAAAAAAAAAAAAAGCGTTGGGGGGAAAAAAAAGAAGTGAGGAGAAGAGTAAGAAAGAAGCTAATGAGGAAGAAAAAAATATATAATTTTCGTTACAAAAAAACATAAAATAACTATAAAAAATAATTAAATCATATGGAACCCCTCCTTTGGCACAATAGGATCAGCAGCGTCTCTATAGCTCCAGGATGCAAGTTCAATCTCCGGCCCCGCAGAGTGGGTGAAACAATTTGGTATTGCCACAGCTGCAGTGTAGGTCACAATTGTGGCTCAGATCTGATCCCTGTCCCAGGAACTCCACAGCCCATGGGGAGGGAAAAAAAAAAAAATTAAGTCATATAAATTCAAGGAGCCCTTAAGAGTGAGTATCAGGTGATACCTAAGTCTGGTGAAATACTGAAATCACTTGAGGAACTTTTAAAATTAAGGTCATAAATGTCCTGGTGAAAAGGCTGTTATTTAACTAGGCTTCCTGATGCCCTGTTAATGGACCATTCTAGTGCACGGGAGTTTTTCATCTGCCCTATGCAAGCCGCTACAGTTTCCTCAAGCTTCAGGGGACTGTGTGTGTGTGTGTGTGTGTGTGTGTGTGTGTGTGTGTGTGTGTGTGTGTGTGTTTGAGTGAGAAAGAGAGAGAGAGAGAGTCTGTGTGTAAATGGAAAGGAGGTGGAAGGGAATCTTCCTAATGAAGCTCTCCCCACGTCCACTTCCTCATGGGCAGAATGGAGGACCAAATATATTTTCCTATTTGGCCTCTATGCAGTATTCCATTCAACGGCTTTGCTGGGTTTAAAATGATGGGAAAGCTCTGCATTACAATATTTTGCTTCTCTTAATCACTGCATTTGATCTTTACTATAATAAAGACAAATTCTGGAAGTACTCAAGGATTCTTGTAGAAATATAAGCATTCTTCAGGGCAACAATTACTTGAACTTGCCAATCTCATTTCCTATTGTATTTAGCAAAACATACAGTTTCATAATACTACTTATATAGTCTAATAGGCTTCATTCCTTCATATGAAGGGTAAATTTTAAAAACTCATTCTTTTTATTCATTTTTAAAAATTTATTTATTTATTTATCTTTTTGCCTTTTTCTAGGGCCGCTCCTGGAGGTTCCCAGGCTAGGGCCACCGGCCTACGCCACAGCCACAGAAACGCAGGATCCAAGCCACATCCACAACCTACACCACAGCTCACGGCAATGCCGGATCGTTAACCCACTGAGCAAGACCAGGGATCGAACCTGCAACCTCATGGTTCCCTGTCGGATTCGTTAACCACTGCGCCACGAGGACAACTCCAAAAACTCATTCTTTTTAAACAAATGTAACATTTTAGAAACACTGATGTTTAGAAAACAATGTGCTTTCTAAATCACGGCAATCATCATAGCCATAGCTATTTTTTACACCACTAAGCAGGTGGAGCACAGTGGTATCTTTTCACATCACAAGAACATTAGCAAGTATTTATCCTGTACCTTCTATATGTTCAGCACCATGAAAAATAAGAATAGTCTGTCTCTAAGGAAGGAGCTCATACACTCCCTGGAAAGGCATAGAAAAGTAAACATAAGGCAACACGATCAGTACAAGCCTAAAAACAAAAGAGTGTGCTATGGAGTCCAGAGAAAGGGCATATAGGCCAGTCTAGGGCTTTTAGAAAAGGCTTTCTATAAGAGGTGAGGTTTGAGCTGCAAAGTTTTTTTCCACTGGTTGTTTATGCCCTTAGATGTGGCCAGGATGAACTCCTGCACATGAAATTCTAAATAAAGCCCATATGCAGCATCTACTCTACTGCAAGATCATCTAACAGTTCTCTATGCTTTCCTTAGATAGATGTGAGTGGGCAGGTTCCAGAGCACAGCATCATTCACTCTTTCCACAGCCCAGTTAACGGGCATTAATGGTTTTGTTTTCGGTTTTGTTTTTTTTTTTTTGGCCATGCCCATGGCATGTAGAAATTCCTGGGCCAGGGATTGAACCCACACCACAGCTGTAACCAGAGCCACAGCAGTGACAACACTGGATCCTTAACCTGCTGAGCCACAAGGGAGCTCCACTGTTTCATATTTTTTAAATTTCTGCTTGTCATAAATATTTGGGAAGTAGTTGTAACAGGGCTGGATATTTAAGAGTCGAAGCTACATCGTCTAGATGGTGAAAACTGGGTTCACCATTTGTTGGTAATGTGATGGGAAATTCATATTAGTTTTCACAGTTGCTTCATTTGCCCTGGTGCAAACACATCTTTCCAGATACCTATGTAGCACAATTTAAACAATATAGGATCATATCTTTGTTACATTTACTATAGTTCATAGATCCTAAAATATTCTGATGCTAAAATGTATATTTTCATCATCTTCAAATAATGGATTTCTCCCCCAAAAGAGGAGAAGCTGAGACTAAGTGACAGTAGAGTGTGTACTTCCTAGAAAATGGAAGTGGTCCAATTAGTGGTCAGTCTGTGTGAACATTATCCGCAAGAGTAGTGCACACCTACTACTATGCTTCTCATAGGAAATGAGTGAGCGATGAACCAATAGAGATAATTTGAATTTGAAGACAGTGTAAATCATTTCAAGCAAGGGAGAAATGCTTCCTTCCTGAGTAACATATTTTGTAGGGTGGGTAAGTTTTCAAGCATTGGAACAGGATAAGAAATAACTAGAGACAGAGAAACATATCTTTGGCTGCTGGAAATTTTTCATTGGAACATGATTAAGAGATGAAGTAGATGCACAGATGCTTTTATGTGAACTAGACTCTGAGGACTTAAGGTCAGATCAAGAGGTTTAGATTAAATACAGGAGATAGTAAGATAGCATATTTGAATAGCGGAGTGATAGATCTAGATGTAAAATTCAGGAGAATTAAAATTATCCTGTCAACAGATGCAAAATGATTTAGGGACAGCAGAAATAATGGAGTTTGGGATAAAACTGTCACATTCAGACTACCTATTAAAATATACTTTAAAATTGTTCTTTTATTCATTTGATAAATTTTTATTGAGGACCTCTGATCTTGCAGGCAAAACAGAATATCAATTTGTTTTCATGTCATTTGCTAGTGTATGGGCATTATCTTGAAAATAAAAATAATAGCCCATATCTTGACCTCTAAATATCATACTTCACTGGAGTTCCCGTTGTGGCGCAGCAGAAATGAATCTGACTAGGAACCATGAGGATGTAGGTTCCATCCCTTGCCTTGCTCAGTGGGTTGAGGATCTGGCGTTGCTGTGAGCTGTGGTGTAGGTCGCAGACACAGCTTGGATCTGGCATTGCTGTGGCTCTGGCGTAGGTCAGCAGCTGCAGCTCAGATTAGACCCCTAGCTTGGGAACCTCCATATGCCATGGGTGTGGCCTAAAAAGATGAAAAATAAATAAATAAATAAATAAATAAATAATCATACTTCACTGACTGGGACAAGGGCTCATGGGAGAAATGGTTGGCTCTAGAACCAGAGAAGAGAAAAAACAAGACGTTCCTAGAACATCTATTAGTGACAGAAAGTAAGGAGGTTCCTAAGGAATGATGGGACATATCAAAAGGACACAGGGATCAACTTTAAATGGCTCCTCTTGAACAAATCTAGAAAAATTGAAACATCAAAATAATGATAGCAAAGGATTATATCTCTTGAATAAAGAATCAAGGGGGGAGTTCTCAAGTGGCTCAGTGGTTAGCAAACCTGACCAGCATCCATGAGGATGTGGGTTCAATCCCTGGCCTTGCTCAGTGGATTAAGGATCCAGCGTTGCCGTGAGCTGTGGTGTAGGTTGCAGATGCAGCTCAGATCCTGCACTGGTATGGCTGTGGTGTAGGCCAGCGGCTACAGGTCCAATTGGACCCCTAGCCTGGGAACCTCCATATGCCATGGGTGCAGCCCTAAAAAGACAAAAAGACCAAAAAAAAGAAAAAAAGAATCAATGGGACTCTCTTGATATAAATAAAATACATATACATATAGAGGAACAATGGAAGTTCTTCCTTATAGTAGAAAGCCACCAAATATATGTCTAAGGAAAGATGGAATTAAAAATTATGTCAACCATCATAATAATAATTGCTTCAGGCAAAGCATATCAAAAATGTTAAGGCGTTTCCTTGTGGCACAACAGGTTAAGGATCCAGCATTGTCACTGCAGCAGGTTGGGTCATTGCTGTGGGGTGGGTTTGAGTCCTGGCCCAGGAAAAAAAGATGCTAAAGTTAGCAGGTACATTTTGAAGGAAAATATGGTATCTATAGAGATACACAGTATTTCCACATGGTAACTTTATGTACAAAGGGCAAAGGTATAAATTTCAGTAGGGAAAGGTGATAGACAACCAAGGGACTAGGCACTAGTAATAACAGTAGTTCCTTCCTTTATAAAATTAAAGTTAAAAAATATATATAATTTCATCCCATGGCATCACCAGAAACCTCAGACCTCGCAACATAACACATTCTGGGAAGAAACTGCAGTGGTGGTAGGATACTGTGGACTGACTCTAAAACATCTATCAGTCTCCTATTACTGCAGAGGCTAGAAAACTGAAAATCACTTTATCCAGATGCCCTTGAAGCTAAGATTCTGCATACGTTTATGTACATGTGCACAAGCTTGAAACCTGAATTTAAATTGGCTTAAGTGGGGAGAAAGGTCAGGGGTGAGGCATTTATTCTGCTGGATCACCGCAGAGCAGAGAGGCTATGGAATTGGCTGTTGCATCAGCTTCTTGATTTAATGGGAAGATTCCTGATCAGGATGGAAGCACCAGCACCCACAGAGAAACAGTTCTATGCTGTAGCTTTGGGAGTCACTGCTGGAAATTCAGCCTAAAGTCTGTTACATAATTTATTCTCAGGTTTCTGTTAAGGCACTTAACACATTTTAATAAATCCTTTTCTCTTTGTGGTAGCTACAGTAGATTAAGTATGATGAAACCAGACACGGTATTGATTGACAAAAGGAAAAAAAAAAAAAAACCTGTTAAGAGCTGTGAAAGTAGTTAAGTCAAAATCCCCCAAACTGATCTGCAAATGTTAGTGATCTGGGAGGTATTTAAATAAGGGGTTAAGTATAATGGATTTCTTTTCAGTAGGACTTCTCAAAAACTTTAGTTAATTTGCGCTGTAAATCACACTGTGCACATTCCCCCAATGCATCTGACCAGGAAATTATTCATTTCAAGGGAAACCTATGATGAGCTTGAGAAACACAGCGTCTGTGAAACAGTGGTCTAAATAAAATACCCACCAGTCTGAGCCAACAACCTCTGCTTTTGTTCCAAGTGTGTTTGTTCCAAGCAATCTAGACTTTAGACTTTTTGTTTCTATATATCTTTTTGTCATGCCATCATGGGCAGTTTTCTGGATAGGGATATCACTATCCAACCAGTATAAAAAGTATATCTCTTATTTTATATGTTGGCAGCATTATTTATTTGGACAAAGTAATTTCATCTCAGTTTGTCTAGACTAGTGAAAACCAGATACAAAAGGAAGCCCAGTTTATTTTATGATCCCAAAGAAACCAAAGTGAAAACACTAAGAAGATAAATATATTTTGTCTTTATTTTTCAGTATATGTGTGGTTCCAAATGAGTTCAATGGGGATAAGAATTTTTACAAGAGTTTGAAGGAACTAACTTCTAACTGCTTTTGTGGTGAGATGATATTTGGATACTATATTTGCATACTAGAGCCTGTAAATGTATAGGCTTGGGATTAGCCTTAACTTTGCAAAATTAAAGACATTACAGTACCATGTGATAAACAGCATAATTTTCTAGAATGAAAGGAAAAATTAATTCAGCCTAGACTGATGAGGAAAGACCTCACAGAAGATGCGATGTTAGATATCCAGAAGGCTTGTTAGAACTGATGCTGTCTAAGGTAGAGGGGAATGTAAATAAGATGACTGAGGGTGGGTCAGTGAGATTATAGACCCTGGATATAACTTCTGCGCACCTAATGGATTCTGAAAATCATAATCAAGGCTTACAACTCGCCCATGTATCATCATGTGAATTAAACGATTAGAAAAGAGTCATAACATAGTGTCATTACTATGATTAATTATCATGAATAAACTTCATGCCTCCTTCTTAGGCAATTCCTATATGCCTGGCCTTGGAGCCACGGCTTTTCAGCTTTCCTGACCTTCCATTGGTTTTGCTGTTGTTCTTTTCTATCAATGTCAGGTCTTGGGAAAGAGTTTCCTAACTGTCTCCCAGTAGTAGCCAAACTCTGCTTTGCATCAGTCCAGGAGCTTTTCTTTCACTTTTTCCAGAAGCAGAGGTCTTTTAATTCTACCCTTCTCCCAAAAGGACAGGATTTTTTTTTTCCCTGGGTCCTGGGAAAGGGAGAATTTCCTATTCTTTCTCCCTTACTTTTACTTAAGAGGACATTTCCTGGGCTCTAGACATCAGAGGGGGTGCTGCCCCTCCATCAGCGGCTTAAGATTTCTGTTTTATGTGAGACATGTTTCCAGGGAAGTGATTTGCAGCTTTGCCCCAGGGGAACCAACCACCATCTGAACATATGTACATAGCTGCACCAAGAGGTCTCTGTATGGTCTTCAGCCCCGTACCCAGCCTGACATAAGAACACCTCTGGGGACCTGTGGAACAGAACTTGTGAGTACGGGTAAACTTCCCTCGTGTCTAGGTTCTCGCAGTCATTCTAAACGAAGCTTTCCTACACATGGATTTTAAGCATTTGGTAGCTGATTTTCCCTTTACCTGCTCTGATGACAGCAATACTTTCTCCTCTAATGCCTGTCATAGATGAAATAGTTCTTTAGTCTCATCTCCTCTCAGAGGGGTATGCCATTCATTGGAATTCACCTGGTTTACCTTGCAATCTCAGCTCTCCTACGGTTTCAAGAAAATTCATGATTTTGTAGGTAACCTAATTTTTTCTCATTGTTAAGACAGTATTGACATTTGCTTGCCACTTTCTATATCCTAAATTTTCACCAAGTAGTTTTAACATCAACTGATAGTTCTTGTCTGAAACCACTGTTTCACAAATTTTTTTTCTTTTTTTTTTTTTGCCTTTCCTAGGGCCGCTCCCGCGGCATATGGAGGCTCCCAGGCTAGGGGTCGAATTGGAGCTGTAGCTGCTGGCCTACGCCGAAGCCACAGCATCTCAGAATCCGAGCCGCGTCTGCAACCTACACCACAGCTCACGGCAACGCCGGATCGTTACCCCACTGAGCAGGGGCAGGGATCGAACCTGCAACCTCATAGTTCCTAGTCAGATTCGCTGACCACTGCACCATGATGGGAACTCCAAATTTTTCTTATTTTATCCCTGTCGCACTTATTAACTGACATTTGAAAGCTTTTGCTTGGGCAAAAACAAGGAGGAAAGGGTTATGAGAGTGTCAATGAGTAATAAAGAGGGCACCCTACATTGTGTATTTTAAGCTATATGAATTATGAAGAAAAAGTAATGACTGCTGTAAGTAAGACCTAGGAATTTGGAAACACCACTGACTACTGACTACTGGTCAGGTTCTGTTAATTTCTCTTTAGCTTTTCATCTAAAAAAAAAGGGGGGAATTAGTACCTACATAATTAAGTAGTTATTAAAACAAAGTACAGAATATTTTAAAAATCTGGTATTATGTCTGACCAAATAACTTAATCAACCCTTAGTTTCCTTTCCATTTCATCTTCCGTCAGAGATCTTGATTTACTGCACGTGAAGTGTTGCAGTGTTATGAAAAGAGGTGTAAAAAGTGCTATCCTAACACGGAGGAATTATTTCTTCCCAACAGCACAGACAGGAGGTTAGAGAAAGCTACACCGGGCAAATAAGCCAATGGCGCTAGAAAATGTCTGCTTGAAATGAATGACAATAATCATATCCTAATGCTGACTTTCTCTCCATCTTTTCAAAACACTTCACTCACGTTAGCAGACAGAGCTGATAGTTAAGCCTTGATGACAGTTTTAAAAAGCATTAGGGCCTTGAAACAAGTCTTTTTCCATGAACAAACTTTGTTGGTCCTGTCTTTGTACCCTGCTATCTCTGGTTAATAGAGAAGACCACTCCTAAGGCCACTCTACTTGTCCACTCTTAAGAAACTAATCGATGGGATTTGTGTCCCCTTTAGGTTTTCTTCTATGTCCTGCAAAATATCTCAAAGGCCATCACCTATTCTTCCTATTCTGTACAGTTTATTCCAGAAAGATTCCTTGCAGTACAAGGGGTTGAAAAAAGCATAACTATGACTAATTATTGGGAATACGGGAGCAACTGTGACTATACATCCTGCTTTGGAGAAGTGTACAGATTAGGGAGAAATCAGACAAATGAGCAGATGTTTCTTCAGAGGATTATGGATTCCGGGGCCTTCTTCCTCCATGTTTCCATGTCTAAACAAAGACCAGAAAAACAGGAGCAAATCTCACATTTCGGTCACATTTGATAATGTGTATTAAATTCTCAGAATTTTTTAAAAAAATAGGATATCATTACAGTGAAATTATTATCTCTCAGATCTGACACTAAGATAGCCCTGGTTCTGGTTCAAGAAAAAGCCACAGAACTGGAAAAGCAAATGTGACTAATCCTGCAGAGAAAGAGACAGAACTTGGAGGCAGCAGAGAGCAAAACTGACTGGTTCAGAATGTTTAGATGACAATATAGATCATTTGATATAATCTTAATGCAAAGCCAACATATTTCCTGTTCTCATGATTATGTGAAATATCTTCCATAGGGGAGATGAGATAATTGTTTCTTTGTGTTGTTGTTTTTTTTTTTTTTTCTTTTTAAGTCACTCCTAGGACTCCATTTACTGAATCTCTAAGGACTCAACATTAATCAGTTGGACTCCTTACCAAGTGGTTGTCAGCGTAATTTCAATGAGTTCAGTGGAATTACTTCAATCTCCCTGATCCAGCCACGCTCTTTTCCTTCCCAATCTGTTGATTGCACTGTATTCAAAGAGAGATGGAAATATCCTGGCACATAGTTTCCCACCAGGGAGATAGACAGTTGAGGAGAAATGCTCTTCCTCACTTTGAATATTCTACATCCCTCCCTCATGAAGATGAGACCACGATCCTCTCTCAACGCTTTTCCTGCTTTGCACTCTAGTGACCAAAGGCCACATTTATAAGGTGGCCAGCCAAGGTCAGCAGTTCACTCTGTAACCACAGATTAGCTTTTCTCTCTGTGCATAGCAAAGGAACTTCTGCAGACACCAAACCTTGAAAACATCATGTCTTTGCTCAACAAGATCGTAACTAACTAGCCTGGATTTAACCCCTGGACTACATAGTTATTTTACCTCCACAGCTTTGAAATCAGGAATGATGTTAAGTCCCCCAGTTTGCCCAAAGAAAACTATTTTTAAGTTTTGTGTCAGAGGGAAGGTACTGATGCTGTAAGGGGAAGCATGATTAAATCAACAATTTCAACACTTGGTTTTTTGTTGGGTTTTTTTGTTTTTGTTTTTGTTTTTGGTCTTTTTAGGGCTGCACTGGCAGCATATGGAGGTTCTCAGGCTAGGGGCCAAATTGGAGCTGTAGCCGCTGACCTACACCACAGCTCACAGTAACGCTGGATCCTTAACCATGGAATGAGGCTAGGGATCAAACATGCATCCTCATGGATGTTAGTCGGGTTCATTAACTGCTAAGCCACGACGGGAACTCCTCCACACTCCTTTTCAAGTAGACCCATGCCTCCCTGGACCTCAGAGCCAAAAGGAAAAGATCATACTTATTCCTCAGAATTTTGTGACACTTGCACAAGGAGAGAGCTGAGGGACAGTGTCAACAAAACAGACTTCTGAGAGACACCAAGTAGGGAAGAATTTAAAAGTTAATTTTAGAAATTTAATTTAAAAACTAATGAAAATAAATGTATTTGTCATAATGTATGCATGTATAGTGTTAGGGAAACCCTGAAGTACTAGGCTATAAGGTCTATTTTCATCATCTTCAAGCACGGTTATAGGAAATGTATTGGTTTCCTCACAATTCCTTGTTTGGGGAGATTGCAACCACACATGAAAAATGTGACAAAGGTACATTCAACTGCAGACTAAACTAAAGTTTTACTGAATAGTTTTGCTCTTGAACTCTGTGGACCTTTGATGCCCCATCCTAATTATTTCATCAATGTCATGGATGGCTCATTAAAAGTCATCTTATTCAAGAAAAATATGTGAAACATGTATCTTGTACAAGGCATTATACTAGAATTCACTTAGGAGGAAGATATAGAGATAAATACATATTTATATCCAGATTTATATTATACACACACACACACACACACACACACACGTGTGTGTGTGTGTGTGTATATATATATATGACAGGTAAAGGGCCATAGAAATGATGGAGGGGAAGAAGTTATTACTGCCAGCCTAGCTGGATAAGGAAGAACCTCAGGATTTAAACTGACTCTTGGAGCTCAGCGGTTAACGAATCTGATTAGCATTCATGAGGATGCAAGTTTGATCCCTGGCCTCGCTCAGTGGGTTAAGGATCTGGCATTGCCATGAGTTGTGGTGTAGGCTGCAGACACATCTCAGATCCTGCGTTGCTGTGGCTATGGTGTAGGCTAGTGGCTACAGCTCTGATTCGGTCCTTAGCCTGGGAACCACCACATGCCGCGGGTGCAGCCCTGAAAAGCAAAATAAAATAAAATAAAATAAAATAAATTGACTCTTGAAGGATTTGAACATGGAGAGAATGGGACATTCTGAACAGAGAGAAGACTATGGATGATGACATGGCCCATGGGGCTGAGGCATATATTTGAAAGAAAATACCGAGTGACATGTTTGGAAAGGAAGATTGGGGTCCAAAAATACTGAGCAAAGGCCAGAAATTTCAGCCCTGATAGGAAGTGGAGTTACGCTCATTATAGAACAACTTGACCCTATACAAACACACTGTCTTCTTTTCACCCAGGATCTACTTCTTTGAGTTTATTCTCTTTGTCGGAAATTCTCCCCCATCTTCCTGATGAAATAAAAATTCACATTTTAAGGTAAGACAAGAAAAATTTAAACATGAAATTTTTTCTCTGCCTACAGGGACCTCCTCCCTCCTCTAGTGTGCTTCGTACATCTGCGTTATGCACTAGCCAGATCTCCTCAAATACTTTCTCAATCACAAGGATCACTTTTTCTTCCTTTGGTGTCAGTCATGTAACGCCTTAGAAGATAACGTTTCTTTCTCAACTTTGTAAGAGGTCACGATGATCCATCACTCACCTTTACGGACAGACATCCTTGGTGAACTTTACGTACAATGCCAATAGAGCATTTCCCATAATGACAGCAACCAGTGCAGAACGGACTGGTCAGATGATCTGGGGAGGTACTGGGCTGCACCTCATGGAAGTTCTTAGCTTAAATACTTGCTTATGACCTTATTGATGTCGCCAGCTACCTTACTTGTATTCTGCTGATTTTATAGAATGATTCTTGCATTACCAAGTGTGTGACTGAGCCTCAGGAAAAAATTAATGATGATTAGATACTTTAAATGACTGGTGAAATACATAGTTCTATAAGATCAATAACTGTAATAGTACAACTCTTGATATGTGAAAAAGCAACAGAAGGGAACCATTTCTTAAAGCATAACAGATGAGTCAGACAGAGGGCTCAGAGGTTTTTTTTTCTTTCTTTCTTTTTTGGCCACACTCACAGCCTATGGAAGTTCCCAGGACAGGGATCAAATCAGAGTCGCAGCTGCAATCTACGCCACAGCTGCAGAAAATGCTGGATCCTTAACCCACTGTGCCAGGCCAGGGTTCAAACCCATACCTCAGCAGCGACCCAAGCTGCTGCAGAGACAGTGCCAGATCTTTAACCCGCTGCACCACAGCAGGAGCTCCCAGAGGCTTTTGACTCCTGCTAACAGGGCCCAGTCCAGTAATAGCATGTTGAGTGGTGGCCTATCAGTGAAATCCTCTCCTAACCTAGGATTGAGCGTTCCTAGCACTGTGAGACAAATGGGTCATGAAATGCCTCTGAAACCTTGGCCAAAATTAAGACTGAAAGGGATGAGATTGTAAAACAAAGAACATTTTCCCCCAACCAGTTCTATAAGAATCAAGTCATCAGCCTTTGCAGTCCCTGACCTACAGTACACCCTGCAAGGAGATCAGGGTAAAAACAGGGTGAGGAACTTTGTGCTCTGGGAAACTGAAAGAGTTGGGCCTCAGATACTTAGAGGTTTTCAAGAGAAAATAGTATGAACCTAGTGTCTTGCATCTTCCCATATTTATAACAAGCACTAAAACCATTAACTGAGATATTTGTTCCTTGTGAATAGCACGAACCTTCTACCAAGATGTGTTGATTGCATAAACACACATATATTGGCTTCTCCCAATATCTCACATATATTGCCAAAATCACACATATATTGGCCTCCTCCTTTACCTGTTGGGAACAGTGCTCAGAGCTTTCTAAAAGACTGTCTTCCAGGCTGTAATCCTCAGGTTGGTTCAAACAAAATTTTCCATTTCTTTCTTAGATTCTGCTGATTAAAATTTTCCCCAACATTCTCATCCTCCCACTTCTCCTACTATCCCTGACCATTTTTTTTCCTACCTAAATCATATCCATTCTTTGGCGGTCAGTCTAAATATCATTTCCTCAAGGAAATATTCCTTAACTCATCTGATAAAGTCAGAGTCCCTTTTTATAAGCATTTATAACATCCTGTTTCCTGCATAGCAGATCTCAAATTTTAATTATATGATCTTTTGTTTAATGGTCATGTTTTCTGCTATATTCTAAAGCTTCATCCTCATGAATGGAATACTTCGTTTTACTTCTATATCTCCAGTGCTTAGAACACTGTCTTGTTCATAATGGTCACTCAATAGTTACTTCTGCAACAAATGAACAAAGTAAATGAAGATACAAAGACAATAAGCGGAGTTCCCGTCGTGGTGCAGTGGTTGACGAATCCGACTAGGAACCATGAGGTTGCGGGTTCGGTCCCTGCCCTTGCTCAGTGGGTTAATGATCCGGCGTTGCCTTGAGCTGTGGTGTAGGTTGCAGACGCGGCTCGGATCCCGCGTGGCTGTGGCTCTGGTGTAGGCCGGTGGCTACAGTTCCGATTCGACCCCCAGCCTGGGAACCTCCATATGCCATGGGAGCGGCCCAAGAAATAGCAAAAAGACAAAAAAAAAAAAATAATAATAATAATAAGCAATATGATAAGCTAAAAGCAGAGAAGATAAAAGCTTTAAGGATTCACAAAAGCATAGGTGAACAATTTGATCATATTGTTTTCAGCCAGGGTTTAGCTGATAGATAAGTCTTTAAAGTATGTGATATGAGGAATTCACTCATTTGAGCATAAGTAATTAAGCATGAAACTTGTAATATACATTTGAGGAGGTACTAAGAATATAAGCAACACAACGATAGTTCCATGTAGTAAGAGCTTACTGCTTGCCAGGTAATCCATGCATTACCTCATACAGAGGTGAATTAAGACATGATACCAGCCTGAGGAACTCATCACTGAGAGAGGAAATGGTAATGAGTAATGCAAATCATTATCCCTAATTTAATGTGTAAACATTATCTCTAATTTAGGGTAGAAGTAATTATAGAGAGTTTTGGAAAACAGAGAGCCTGGGAGAGATTAGTTCTGCCTAGGGGCATCAAGGAGAGAGTCAAAGTGTTATTAAACTATGCCTTAAATTCAATAGGTAGATATGGACAGAAGGGTTTAATAAAGGATATTTTGAGAAAAATTGCCTGAGAAAAGGCATAAACATTTGGGAGTGGATGGCATATTTCAAGAATGAATGAATAGTCTTTTGCAAAAGGGAAGAGAATTGGGGAAGTATTATAAAAAAAAAAAGAAGAAAAATAAAACCAGGGCCAATGTGTGAAAGACTTGGCATATGCTGCTAAAGAGTTTGCACTTGACAACATTCCACAAACTGTGGAGACTGCTAAAGTTTCTTTAAGTGAAAGACGGAGTCAAATCAAATCTATATTTTAGGAAGCACTTCCCCTGTGATAATCAAAAGCTTAAAAGAGGAGATCCCAATCAGAAAAAGGATGGGATTGGTTAGCAACCCCCATGGTCATAGAGAATATATACCACATGATTCTGGCATTCAAAGACAGCTGATTTCACATTGATCTTTTATCCATTTCTGCACAAAGATCACAACTACCCTCGTCAATACTACCTCACAAATCAAGAGTAAATATATAGTCACATATCCTCTCCCCTTCTTTTTTTTTTTGTCTTTTGTCTTTTGTTGTTATCTCTCTTGGGCCGCTCCCGCGGCATATGGAGGTTCCCAGGCTAGGGGTTGAATCGGAGCTGTAGCCACTGGCCTACGCCAGAGCCACAGCAACGCGGGATCCGAGCCGCGTCTGCAACCTACACCACAGCTCACGGCAATGCCGGATCGTTAACCCACTGAGCAAGGGCAGGGACCGAACCCACAACCTCATGGTTCCTAGTCGGATTCGTTAACCACTGCGCCACGACGGGAACTCCCCTCTCCCCTTCTTATGTTGGTGAAGTTAACATCTCAAGTTAACAACTGTTAATAAGTATTATTTTTCATGTCTATATTCTTTATAGAATTGTAAGATCTTTAAAGACAGAATACAATTTTTGCAAAATTTGACACATAAAATGGAATTAATATTTTTCTCCTATAGATTCGTTTCAAAAAGAAAACGTGTTTTTAGAATGTTCAGGCAACACATTAGTTGCTTAACTCACCCTCCAATAAAAAGTACAATGACACTTGCTTTAATATATTATCATAGATGATCCTCTGCATAGACAAACACACACACATACATTGTTTCTTTGAGAAATAAGTTTGCCATACCAAACATATTTTACCTATCTAGTTATTTTTTAATTCAACAGACTCATGAAGAGTCAATATTTGCAAATTTGACATACACTTTTATAAATAACTGTATAAAATTGTGCGATATGAACATATTACAATATCAATATAACATAAATATAAACAAACTATTTTTAAATTAATAGATATTTAATTGGGCTTCTAATTATTAACTCTTAAAAGTACATTGCAATAAATATTATTTGACTATATTTGCATACTTTTAAGTATTCATTCAAGTGTTCTCAGCATTGCTAAGTTAAAATGCATCTAAGTCAAAATGCGTCTGCCTTTAATATTCTGATTTTTCCAATTCACTCTCCAAAACAGGTATATGAATTTATATAACCACAAAAGGTTTAATGGACTGCCCATGTTGCTACCTGTTCTGTCACACATGGGCCATGTATTTGCTTAAGTTTAAATTAAGAAGAATTAAAAATTCAATTCTCAGTCACACTAGTTGTATTTCAAATGATCAATAACCGCCTGTGACTAGTGGCTGCCCTATCAAACATCACAGATATAGACCATTTCAATCTTCACAGAAAGTTCTATTGGAGAGGTGCCACCTCAAAACAACTAGTATTAGATATTTTAGATCTTTTATACTTTGGGCAATTTGATAAATTTCATAAGGTTTCATTTTAAACTTTATGTTTTTATTCAAATTTTAAAAGTGTTATTGATTATATTTCTTTTAATAAGTGGCTGTTCATAGTTTTTCTCAATTTTTGTGTAGAATTGTTTGACATTATTAATATGCAAGATAGTTATTGAATGGCAATATATAAGAACAAAATAATTTCAATAATATTACACTGACATTATTTGACTCATAAAAGAGGTCTGCTTCCTAAATTATAAATTATATATCTATTTATCAAAATAATTTTCTAAAGATCCTAGATTGTCAAGACATGATCAATAAACTTGTGATTATGAATTGAAACTAATTAGACTGTTTTGGAGTTCCCGTAGTTGGCGAAGTAGTTAACGAATCCGACTAGGAACCATGAGGTTGTGGGTTCGATCCCTGGCCTTGCTCAGTGGGTTAAGGATCTGGCATTGCCGTGAGCTGTGGTGTAGGTTGCAGACATGGCTCGGATCCTGCGTCGCTGTGGCTCTGGTGTAGGCTGGTGGCTACAGCTCTGATTAGACCCCTAGCCTGGGAATCTCCATATGCCGAGGAAGCGGCCCTAGGAAAGGCAAAAAGACAAAAAAAAAAAAAAAAAAAGAAAAGAAAAAAAAGAAACTAATTAGAGTATTTTTCTTAAAGAATTAAATACAACTGCTTCATCTTAAATAAGCTGAACTTTATTCCCAGTTTTCCATAACTAGGGAGGCTTTGCTGAATTGAAAACAAAAAGCTGTATAAATCATTACATATCTGGAAAAAGACCCTACAATAAAGATGACGTAAAACCCTCTGCCTCAAAATATTAGTAAAAGTGTAACTGCCTGGTGTAGATGTAGAAATGTAAAAGAATTTACTTTTTTTTTTTTCTTTTAGGGCTGCACCCATGGCATGTGGAAATTCTCAGGCTAGGGGTCAAATCCGAGCTACAGCTGCTGACCTACACCACAGCCACAGCAACCCAAGATCCGAGCCACGTCTGTGACCTACCACAGCTCACGGCAACGCCGGATCCTTAACCCACTGAGCAACGCCAGGGATCGAACCCCCAATCCCATGGTTCCCAGTCAGGTTTGTTAGCCACTGAGCCATGAAGGGAACTCCAAAGAATTTTAAATGTTAATGAGGTTTTTAAGACTCTAGTTTGAAAGATCAGAATCGTGTCCTAAGAATTACTAACAGCTGGGCAGAAGACAGAAACAATACCCATTTCAAAATTTCTAATGCACTTTGTAATGTTCAAAGAATTTCAGATAAATCGCTCTTGAGCCAGAATAAACAAAAAAACAACAAAGTTGTGGGAAAGCTTGAAAATTTAGAGTTACAAGGTTGAAAGTTTAGGTTACAGAAAATAGAAAGGTCTTTCTCAGACTCTTATCAGGCTTGCTCTGATTGGTCCTGATGGCCCTCAAGGGAGGCATGGTCGCCCAGGACGCCAAGGGGCAACTGAGAAGGCAGTGTGGTTAGAAGGCCAGAAAAAAACGCCAGGAAAACTGGAGGCATTTCAAAGGAAGTCAGGGGAGATGAGAAATGAGTGAAAAGTTTGAGCAAAAGTCCGACCCTGAGAGTCAGGAAGAACGGACAGTATAACCTAACAGGGGAACTACGGAGGTTTTTAAAGCTGTACGTTAATGACAGTGATGATTATGATGACGAGGGCCACCTGTGCTGGGCAGTCACCCTTCACATTCACAGCGATTTTATGAAAGGTATAATAACAGCTGTGTCATTTTACCAAAACTAGTTCGGAAGTGCAATAAATTGCCAAAATTTAATCAGGAACAGACCAGGGATGGTAATTAAAATCTTGTAACTTGAATTTCTATGCCCATAACCACTACTCTTCTGCTTCTGAAGAAGCAAAGTAGGTTGGCATAACTTAATATGAACTTAATATCCTTAGGCACAACTGAAACGAGTGGCAAGCCTGTCCTTTAACAAGTGAATGTGCCCATGGAGTTCCCTTGCGGTGCAGTAGGTTAAGGATCCAATGTTGTCACTGCAGTAGCTCAGGTTGCTGCTGCAATGCAGGTTCAAGCCCTGGCCTGGGAACTTCCACATGGCATGATTGTGGCCACAAAAAAAAAAAAAAAAAAAAAAAAGAATATGCAGTCTGAACTCCAAGCTTCCAGACCCTGTGGGGAAGCAGTTTTGAATCCTCTTCAGTGAACTTAAAAAATATAGGGGAGCTCTGCAGAAGAGGAGAAAGACTGCACATTCCAGACTATTGCCTTTTGGGGGAGAAATCTGTTCTTCATTTAGGAGTTTTTCAGAGGCAGAACGTGTAGCACTTTGTGTAAGGAATGGGACCTTCTATTCAGTGACAATCGTACCAGTATGCAGTCTTAAAGCGAAGTTTATTCTCAGCCTCTCCATTAAACTCATGCCTCCTCTTTGCCTTTGCTCCCCTCACGTCAAGTACTTCAGCAGTGCTTGGTCCTGTATACTTTTCATCCTTCTAGTTTCCACCAAAATGTAAAGGGAAATTTGGGGCCATATGAAGGAGGAGGAATAACTTGGTCCTCCCTAAACAGAACTAAGGATGTCCATGTTGTAACAGCAACAAGGAAAACTTGCAACAGAGAACTTCCCATCATATACTCATAGCAAGACAGCATCACTCACCAATGCTAACAGCCTGTCAATTGAGTCCCTTTGTGAACCTAAGACTTTGTTTTCGCTGAGTTTCCTCAGCTATAACTTTGAGATTCATATTTAGCTGGGGCTTTTGGAGGATTAAACATAATGATTATGTAATCATTAATCAAGATCCTGAATTGAAAGGGGCAATTTGAAAGGAATTTTTTTTTTTTAAGTAGAAGTGAGTCATATCTCCTTACAAAATCTTTCTAAACTTACTTTTCTCATTGGTAAAACAAGGATACTAATACTGTAGTAGTACCGTGAGAATGAAAGTAGGTGGATATGCAAAGTGCTTGACTAGTAGGAGATACACAGGAAGTGAAAGGTATCAATGCAACTCTTTCCCTTCTAGGGTCCGCCTATGTTAACCCATTAACTGAGAAAGGGGATTTATATATCCTAAATGCTCAATTTATATATCCTAAATGCTCATAGGGCAATAACTATGTACATTTGAGGACTTCTATTTGATGGAATATTCAAAATAATAGTTGCTTCTATTTTTTTTTTTTTTTTTATGGCCATGCCTGAAGCACATGAAACTTCCTGGGCCAGGGATTGAATCCAAGCTATAGCAGTGATCTACACTGCAGCTGTGGCAATGCCAGATCCTTTAACCCACTGTGCCAGATGGGGATTGAGCCTGTGCCTCTGCAGTGAATGTAGCCACTACAGTCAGATGTTTTTTTTTTTTTTTTTTTTGGTTGCAGCCAAGGCATGTGGAAGCTCCCAGGCCAGGGATCGAACCTGCACCATAGCAGTGACAATGTCAGATTCCTAACTGCTAGGCCACCAGGGAATTCCCTGGAGTTGGATTTTTAACCCACTGTGCCACAGTGGGAATGCTTTGAAAATAATTATTATATTACTAATAAAACAAGTTAAGAAAAATAATGACAGGTATGAGTTCTATGCAACAGTGAAGAAAAACATGTATCAGTCTGTTAGCTCTATGAGAGCAGGTGTCGTGTGTGTGTGTGTGTGTGTGTGTGTGTGTGTGTGTGTGCGTGTGCGCAAGTGTGTGTTTACATAGTCACTGAAATTGTTGGGCTAAGCGAATGGCATAGATAAAGTATTCAAATATTTTATGTGGGGGAAATAAAGGAATATAGACACAAAATTTTAATTATCGTAAATGCATTATGGATGAATTAACCTACTGAGCGAGGCCAGGGATTGAATCCACAACCTCATGGTTCCGAGTCAGATTCGTTTCTGCTGTGCCATGATGGGAACTCCTTTTTTTTGGTCATATATTCTTTTACCAAGTAGTTTGTTTTCACATCCTGCATTATTCTACCTTTTCATGTCTATATTTAAAGCTCTACCTTATTCTTTTTTGATCAGCTCCAAAAATAGTCCCTAGTATGGATTTTCCTTAAGTTACTTTTCAATTACTCACCATTTCACTATCATAAGCAGTGTCATCATGAACCCATAGCTCATAGAACATAGAGTCAAAGCTCTACATACACTTAACATTTTTATCAACACTGTCAACTGCTCTTTTTTTTTTTTTTTGTCTTTTTGCTATTTCTTGGGCCGCTCCAGCGGCATATGGAGGTTCCCAGGCTAGGGGTCGAATCAGAGCTGTAGCCACCAGCCTACACCAGAGCCACAGCAATGAGGGATCCAAGCCACGTCTGCAACCTACACCACAGCTCACGGCAACGCCGGATCGGTAACCCACTAAGCAAGGGCAGGGACCGAACCCGCAACCTCATGGTTCCTAGTCGGATTCGTTAACCACTGCACCACGACGGGAACTCCTCCTCAACTGCTCTTAAAGAAGACTAATTCCATTGCTGTGCCTATCAACAATGCAGCAACGTGCCTATCTTCCCACATCATCATTCAATGTGGACATGATCAGTCTATTTATTCATACTCCATCTCTTTTATAGGTAAAATTTGATATCTCATTTTAATATGCATTTGAATTAATTGGTAAGAAGTAAAATATTTTTATTTCACTTAAACTGCTAATTGACTTTCCTGGTTCATTTTTCTATTTGATTTTCTTGCATTATTAATGAAGACTACATATATCTGTTCGAAAGGAGGACTGATGTGAAATCACTAAAAAGTCCTGTTAAATGTTAAGTCTTTTCTCAGGAGAAATAAATCATTTATAGCTGAGGAGTAAAAGAAAGTTCCAAGGGGAGAAGAAAGGCTTCAGCTTGACAATTACAGCAAGAGAGCGAGCTTTGTCCTTATTCCTTTCCTATAAGCAGAGAAAACTCCCTGTGCATGAAAGCAAGTATCTTAGCGCAAAAGCAGAAAGCTGAGGATTAGACTGGGCTCTCAGTTTTCCACTGGGGAAGAAAGCTTGTACCAGATATTTCAGGTTGAAGAGATGTCAGCTCATTTATTCAACAGGTAATTGCTAGTTAACAGGGATGCTGCTGGATAAAAGTTAGGACTTAGTCCCCAAAAGCTGAGAAAGACAATTCGAATTCTTTCTCTTTTCCCTTTCCTTTAGTAGAAGTTGGGGGATAGGGGTAGGTGGACTGTGCTAAATATGCAGACTTAGAAATTTGGGGAAACTTGTCAGAGTGGGGAGAGATAGGATGCAGAGCTGGTGGACATGTTTAGGTTATTAGCAAAGCTAACAACGGTAAAATAGTTCCTAAACTATGATTGTTTTATCTAGTTTTTTAAAGTATTAATTTTTTAAGCAAATGTAATTGAGAAGAGTTCCCGCATTGTTTTTCTCTTGATCTGGTTACATTTTCTTTGAGCTAAACCTCCTTTGTTTTCCTCGCCCCATTCCAGAGATGTTGATGTTTCCATTCTAGAAGTAGGCAATTCTAATAACACTATTAAATTACATAACTATATTCATTTGTCAGGAAAACCAAGAGGTGCTTGCTGCTTTCCATGCTTGGAAGAAAAAGGCCTATTTTTGTCTATTCCTAAAAATGTAAAATGTTTGAAAATGTTTTATAAATTGCCAGCTAAAATAAATTTCTAAATCTAAAACTGTGATTTCAGCATACCAAACCAAAAGAATAAACTTAGTCTAATTCTCCACTTTTAGAGAGAAGGAAGCAAGACACCAAAGATTTAAAGCTCTTTCCCATATAAAAACATCCTCTCCTTTCTTTCAAACCCTTCATTTATATAAGAAAAGATTGAAGTAAAGAGAAAAATAAGTTATGGGAAATTAGTACTGAGTTTGTGTGGCATATGTATTTTGACTGGGCATGTGAAAGTTTTATCAGCAGCTACAGAAACTGTTTCCTCTTTTCTTAAAGCCACTCCTGTGTCAGTTTCTCTTCCCTTGAATCATTCCCCCACTTTCCAGGACTGTTCAGCCCCTCTCACATCCCACAGTACACCCCTGTGAGCTAGGGACCTATTTGGGTGGTAGTTGCTCTCATTTCAAACAAAGGAAGTTAAAAAGGACTCGACTCGCAGAAAGAGGAGAGATCTTGCCTTGTGGTTTGGGAGCTCTGCCAGACTGTTTAGCTTCTTGACTTTGAAGTTTTCACTAATGAAAGAAATACTTGTTAAATAATAGAAATGTTTCTTGGCCTGCTACAGTTTCTCAAGGGATAATCTGCAGAGAGAAGTAAAAGTTCACGATAATGTCAGATTGAACAAGTTTTGGAGAATAGGAAACGTTCCTTTTATTTTTATACAATAAAAAATTGGGTGCCTAATGTGGTATAATGCAAGAGCATGGGGATTGGACACTGACCTAGGTTGAACACTTACTGCTACTTACAAGTTGCGGGCTGTCTGCAAGGTGGTGTATGCACATCGTGATACCTACCTCAGGTTTTTATGAGGACTGCATATTTTATTCATTTATTTTTCTTTTTAGGGCTGCATCTGTGGCATATGGAAGTTCCCAGACTAGGGGTCAAATTGGAGCTGCAGATGCCGGCCTACACCACAGCCACAGCAACACCAAATCCGAGCTGCCTCTGAGACCTACCCCACAGCTTTCAGCAATGCTGGATCCTTAACTTGCAGCTAGGGATGGAACCCACATCCTCATGGATACTATGTTGGGTTCTTAACCCGCTGAGCCGCAACGGCAACCCCGAGGAGTGCATCTTTTAAAAATTAGTGCAAAATATCTGAATTAGCAGGTACTCCCCTGTTTGTGCCGAAACTCAAATAACCAAATTTCAAATGACTGGAATTTTGGCAAGTCTTTATGCAAGTAATTATCACTCCTAAACAAAATTCAGAGACTTTCACAATTACAAAATACTCTTTCCTGATTATTCAAAGCCATATTTGACTAACACAGAACAACTGAGTCAAGGCAGACCCAGTGAGGCAGAGTGACTTGCCTACGATCATCAGCTAGATAGTAAAGTTTGTCTTGAAATTGAGTTTTCTTGGTATTCAGAATACCAAAAGCTGTTTTTCAAGGACAGTATGCAGTAGTCCTTTCCACTTTTTCAAATTTAAAATAACCATTGTATATAATTTTTATTTATCTATTTATTTTTGTGACATGGCCACACCCATATAATGTGGAAGTTCCCAGGCCAGGGATTGAACCTGTGCCACGGCAGTGATTCAAGCCACAGCCCTGACAACACTGGATCTTAACCTGCTGAGTCACCAGGGAACTCCTGCTTTTAAATAATTTTTAATGCCACTGACAACCTCCATTTTACCTCTTTCTTCTTAGAACTATCTTTAGAGTTCGTTGCCAAAGAACATACATTTTGACTAAACATTTCTATAAATTGCCTTACATAAATTTGTATCGTATTAATCAAAACAGGACCTGTCAACTAAAAAAAAAAAAGCACAACATAAAAGCTAAGAGTTAAGTTTTCTTGGGGGCAAAATGAGGACTATAGCCTAGGAGGCAGCATTTCAAATAGCTCTGAAATATCGCTCCAAAGATGTAGGTGGAAATATTGGTATATATGTGGTTTTGGTGAAGGGGGGAGGTACATGACACCAAGCACTCATTTTACAGGTCACTGCTGGTCTCCTAGTGAATGTTACTGCTAATCACGAGGAGCAGACGTCACCATGAAGGATGTCAGTACTTTGCTAGATATGAGGAGATGCAAGAATTGGGTTTATAAAATCTCATCCTGAAAATATCTATCTGGAGACCTGTTCTGCCGGTTTTCCCAGAGCACAGAGTGACTCACCCCTGATCTCCGCCCTGAGCTCCTTTCAGGGGTGTAGAGGGACAGCAGCTGCAGCAGCTCATGAGTCAATCTGTGCAGAGGCAGATGGCAAGTGCCAATCTCCAGTTCACAGACCTGTTAATATGTGCATATGAAAAAGAGCTGTGTGTGGATGTGAGACATATTACCTACTTACATATATTTTGATGCCTTTTGTTCAAATGCAGACACCCCTTGAAATAAAATCATATGATCTGTATTTGGAAATCCTGGACATACAGATATTCATTTTTTTGGTTGTTTTGTTTTGTTTTTTAAAAGAACTTCGTTAAAGGCCAGGAGGGCAGATTCTTGGAAGATATATGAGGAAGGCAGCTGGTGTTTATTTTGCTCCATTTCCCCTTTCCTCCTGTCTTGCTCTGGGGAAACCTCCCACATTTGAAGGCTCTCTTGGTAGGCTGTTTTCTCTGAGCTTTACCCAAATCTGAATCCTTTTTCACCCAAATCTGAATCCTTTTTCCCCCTTTTTCTAGTATCACTAAGAGGCTATGTAGGAAAAATAATTTTAGCCTGTGGTGAAATTAGAAGTGATTTTCATACTTTGTTAATGGAGTGATCATGATTTAGGCAGGTTTTGTTGTAGTTCTCAGAAGTGTTTTCATATCAACCAGGGGTGATTCAACTCAGTAACTCTGTATAGCAAGGTTATAGCCCCTCCTCCACCCCAGGCCCACCTCTAGGGGTATGCTTGGGGGGACACAGACAAATAAATGAGTTAAATGGTCTCTCGGTGGAAGCAGCTACATTATAAAGCAGTTGTATAGAGGAAGGAACGACTAGAGTTGGTATTATTAGGAAGGGCTTGGAATGAATCATGCAGGTGAAATAAAAGCGAAATTTCAGACACCACTGATGAGCTAGTAGGGAAATTGCTAGCAAGAAGCCAAACTTTGTTCTCTTGGCACATGGAAACTTCTTACAAACAAAATACCTCTTTGCCTGATGTTTTCCATCTGCTCAAAGATATACTCCTTAAGTCACTCAGCCTCTCTCTCTCGCCTCATACTTCCTTAATAGGTAATTCTGTATATTAGTTCTACTACCACCCAATTTAATAGTAACAAACCTCTACATTTCTACTGTAGATCTTACAGCTTAAAAACATTTTCCCATGTGATCCTACTAGCAGCTCTTTATGCTAAAAACTATCTTTGTTTTACAATAAGAATATCTAAACCTCAGAGAAATTCCCGAAAATAATAGTAAATGGATGCCGAAGTTCAGTCTTCTAATGCTAGTGTTCTTTCCACAACAAAACAATGAAACCATATTCTTATGACATCTCACAAATTAAGAAAATCATACGTGGGTCTGAATGGAATAATAAACTGCATATTTTTCAACTTTCTAGTTTTCTTGCCTGTTATGTTTCAGTTTACAGTAATTTTTGTCACATCTTGTTAACATCGTCTCTAAAATCACAGCCTTTTTTTTTCTTTTTTCTTTTTCTTTGTCTTTTTTGCCATTTCTTGGGCCATTCCCACAGCATATGGAGGTTCCCAGGCTAGGGGTTGAATTGGAGCTGTAGCCACCGGCCTATGCCAGAGCCACAGCAACTCCGGATACTTAACCCACTGAGCAAGGGCAGGGATCGAACCCTGAACCTCATGGTTCCTAGTCGGATTCGTTAACCACTGAGCCGCGACGGGAACTCCACAGCCTTTTTTTTGTTTCAGAAATAGTCTGTGGAATTAATATGTAAATAGGAAAAAAATACTTGAATTTTATTTTAAAATCTATTTATAGAGGTCTTTCTGCACACAGATTATGTGTTAGATCACTTGAATTGATTAATTTAAATATATACAATCGAGATTATAACTAGAAAAACTGCTTCAAATAAAGTGATTTGAGTTTGATTTTGTTCACTAAGTTATGGGTGCTTCCTCCCATACACACTTACGGAATAATAACATGACAGAATTTAAAGCAGACTAGGGATTAGACAGCAGCTAGTCTTGAACTGTCATTTAATAGAAACTGGAGCCCAGAGACGTTATTACAGCTATTCAGTGGTCAAAACTTCCTCAGACTGGCTAACAAACACATACAGGGAGGAAAAATCTGGGTCATCATGCAGCCAACCTTCCATTTTGCACACAACTATATGAAATATATTATGTGCTTATCATAATCCTTTCTAAAATATTAAGAAGTATTACAGTTAAAATCATAAAAATAATAAAAATAAGGGCTTTGGGGAGACAATTCTTCATGGCATTTTTACAGAGCTTGTAATAGATTATCTTTTCAAGATTGTTCCCATGGCAAAAAGCCTTGGAAGCTAGAAACAGTGTCTCCCTAAATGTCAAAGAACAGATTTGTTTGCTGACCAGCATAGTAAAAATGAGATGATTTCCTCTTCTTCCTGGAAACATTCCAGATGATAAAGATAATATCTTTCTTTGGAGGGGAGGCGAGGCTGATCTACTAGTAACCATTATATGAGACCAGGATATCCTCATCTGAGGGGTCCTAGGTTGTGATCTAGATCCATGGTGTCAGCAGTATTTACCTGGGCCCACCCTGCATCATCCCTGCTTTTTTCTTTTTAGCATTATAAAATATATCATAACATAATTTTTCATATGATTATTATTATATACTCTTCATAGATTTTTATTAGCTGTATGTATGTCCTAATTTGCACACACTATTTTTGCGTATCTTTTTTCCTGATTTTGCTGTTACATATGTACTTTAATATCATTGTTTTTCAATATTTTTCTACATGTCATATAATTTTTAGTAAGGCAGATATCCAGATAGGAAATCATTGAATCAAAGTCTAGAAATATTTTTTGAGATTTTAATTTCATGTTATACCAAAAGACTTTCCAAAGAGTCTGAACCAACTTATGTTCTCACCAGCTATGTCACAATCTGTTCTCATAAGTTTTCATATCTTTCACTTCTTCCCCATCACTCATCGTGATAGCTATTCTGAACTTTTCACACTTCCTCAAATTCTTCCCGCCTTTCTATGTTTCCCTTCTACATAGAATACTGTTGACATATCCAACGCTTATGCTGCAGATCTTAGCTTCCATGTCATTTTTCTCAGAGAATTCTTTCCTGTCTCCCAAACTACCATATATTACCACTGCCTCTGATACTTCCCTTTGTGATACTTAGCTGGGTGTAACTGTTTAATATTTTTGTTCCTGGCTTGAATTTAAGCTCTAGGAAAGTGATAGTCTTATTTGGCATGTTCTTCACCGAATCCCTGGTGCTAGAACAGAGCTTGATACAAAGTCAGCGCCTAATAAATATCTCTTAAATCAATTTATATTTTTCAACGTTTATAAAAAATCCAGCAAGGGAGTTCCCGCTGTGGCGCAACAGGATCAGCAGTGTCTCTGCAATGGCAGGACACAGGTTCAAACCCCAGCCATCGCAGTGGGTTAAAGGATCTCATGTGGCCGCAGCTGTGGGGTAGGTGGTAACTGCGGTTAGGATCTGAGCCAAGGTCTGGGAACTCCATATCCTATGGAGTGGCTAAAAAAGAAAAAAAAAAAAAAAAAAAAATCCAGTAAGGTATCAAGGGAAGAATCCCAGGGATAGTTTGAATTGACTTCCTCAGGATGACTATGTGAGTTATGGCACAGATCTAATTATTATTATTTTTTTGTCTTTTTGCTATTTCTTGGGCTGCCCCTGTGGCATATGGAGGTTCCCAGGCTAGGGGTCAAATCGGAGCTGTAGCCACCGGCCTACGCCAGAGCCACAGCAACACGGGATCCGAGCCGTGTCTGCGACCTACACCACAGCTCACGGCAACGCCGGATCGTTAACCCACTGAGCAAGGGCAGGGACCGAACCCGCAACCTCATGGTTCCTAGTCGGATTCGTTAACCACTGCGCCACGCCGGGAACTCCCACAGATCTAATTATAACCCCGCTTTCCTGGCTTCTGTCAGATACTTTTTCTAATACCATCAATGCTTCAGGAAATTTCTGAATATTCTTATCATTAAAAATAGCATATCTCCTGCAAATTGAGATTTCAATTAGAGGTAATCATAGAGATTCTAAATATATTATTGTCTCTTCAGAGATGTATAATACCTTTGAATCAGTTATTTCTCTATGAATAGATTCAGTTGAAGCAAATTATGAATTATAACCATAAAGGGAACAATGATTTTCCTGGCCTTCTAGAGAGCTAGAATGTTGAACTTAAACATTGTACAGGAAATGAGATTTTCTTTTCTTTTTGACTTTGAGACATGTTGTGAATCAAGTGCAGATGAGTTTAATTCATTAGCTCTTGCAATTACGCGACAGGTCTTTTGCCTACAACTTAAGATTTTCAAAGAAAAATCAATAAAGAAATTTAAGCTTGGCACAGTAATTCCTATTTATTTCTATTTATTCAGGTTCTAAGCAACTGGAAAGTTCAAATCAAGGTAATGCGTCTGGATCCTTTTATAAAGATATGCAAATGATGAGTTGATAGGAGAGAGTGATTTTTTTAAAGCAATTCTCAGCATGTGGCACATGCAGTATAATGGAACAGGGCAGGTTCAAGATGCTACTCAATCTACATAATAGAACCACGAAATATGAGCCAATGCTTGTAGTAATGTCCATCAGGAATAGCCATGCTGCTTAGTTCTCTAGAGGGTTTCAGGGATGTCAAGTCCAAGTTTCTGATCAGTGTTCGAAAGAGCTGTGGTCTTTGCCCTGAACCCAAGAAATAGGACACCAATTCAGCATGTGGTTCTGGAAGGCGAAGCTAAAATAGTCCTGACTTAGGGACAGTTAAACTAATAATTCCATCATTAAATTTTAGACTCACAACTTCCTCTTCCTTGCCATTAGCATAGCACTAACTTTCTTGGTCCTCCTTCTGATTCTCCTAATTTTTCCTTCATGAAATCCTGATCTTTAGCTTAGCCCTTACATGTTGGTAATTGTTTTTTTTTTTTTTTGTCTTTTTGCTATTTCTTGGGCTGCCCCTGTGGCATATGGAGGTTCCCAGGCTAGGGGTCGAATCGGAGCTGTAGCCACTGGCCTACGCCAGAGCCACAGCAACGCGGGATCCGAGCCGCGTCTGCAACCTACACCACAGCTCACGGCAACGCCGGATCGCCGGATCGTTAACCCACTGAGCAAGGGCAGGGACCGAACCTGCAACCTCATGGTTCCTAGTCGGATTCGTTAACCGCTGCGCCATGGCGGGAACTCCACATGTTGGTAATTGTTAAGCTGTCTTCAGCTTCTTCCCTCCACTTTTTTCTGTGTTCTATGGGCTTCCTTTGGGTAATCTCTACTCCTATTATGTCAACTCTCATCTATCGGGGGAGGACTAATAAAAACTGTATTCAGCCAATACCTGAGGTAGTCTAAACACCTTGCAGCTCTTCTCATTGCCTGCCTATGCCTTGAATAGAGCAGATGACCAATTAATGTTTTATGTATCTAAATGACTGAATGATCCCTCCCCTGAGTCCTACAGCAATATTTCCAGCTTATTATTAGATACTTCCCTTCTAATATCTTAGAGGTACTTCAAATACATGTCTCCGTTTGTCTTTACTTTCTTCCAAGGATACCTACTCATTTCCTCTTACTTAGTGGCTGCCAACACTAGTACCATGTTGAATAGGTATTCATTAAATAAATACAGGAGTTCCCGACATGGCTCAGTGGAAAAGAATCCGACTAGGAACCACGAGGTTGCGGGTTCAATCCCTGGCCTCGCTCAGTGGGTTAAGGATCCAGCATTGCCGTGAGCTGTGGTGTAGGTCACAGACATGGCTTGGATCTGGCGTTGCTGTGACTCTGGCATAGGCTGGTGGCTACGGCTCCGATTCGACCCCTAGCTTGGGAACCTCCATATGCCCCAGGTGCAGCCCTAAAAAGCAAAAATAAATAAATACAGTTTTGTGGATAAAGAAGTATTATATTTTTTATTTATGGATGACTATTTTTTCAGAATATCTCCTTAAGTCTGCATACAGGTAAGGTAGTATAGCACCATGGAAAGAAATGGGTGCTAGGACTCAGACAGTTTGGAAATCAGTCAAACTTTCTGGCTCAGCCACTTAACTTGTATGACATTTAGCAAGATACTTAATCCCTCTGTTCTAAACACTTTTCCATAACACTACTTCATAATGCAGCTATAGGGAATAGACCGTGTGGCTGTGTTATGTTAGTGTCTATACCTAGTAGACATTCAACAAATGATAACTGTTATCATAAAACTTATACCTGCACATTTTGCCTCTCTCCATGTTCTCACTTTTCATTCAATTTCTCTGTTCTTCTTAGTTTACTACTAATACTCTTGTTAGCAGTGTCTATTCCAAACCATTGAGAAGGCCTGTTAAAATCATAAAAATCAGGAAAGAAAAGACATATTAGAAATTAAAAGCCTAAAGCATTTAATAGCAGTGTGAATTTGCATTTCAAGCATTTTCTCCCTCTAACCTCAATCTTAACTAGGTCTCGGAACAAGCCCATATCCAGGACAAACAATTCTTAGAAGGTACGTTTGAAGTTGCATGCTTAGTTGGAATTTCTGGAGGAGAAGGCTATTGTGGGACATCTATGAACAGGCAAAAAGCACATGTTTCAAAGAAGATACGATACGTTAAATGGAAATGAACCAAATAACAAAGTAATTAAAATATTAAAAACAAATGATGAGAGAGCTGAGAAGTTCATTAGAGTGAAGTTACTTTGAAATAATCAAACTTCGAGAATTGAAGGATGTAATGGACAAAAAATTAAGCATGGTCATAGAAAGATTTAATCACTTTGAGGGTATATCAAAGTTCTTTTGAGTAGAGAAAAATAATTTTTAATGTTTATTTTATAAAATTCAGCCATAAATTGAGCCAGAAAGAAACTATTAATAAAATTTTAAATGCTTACAACTCTACCTTGTTAGCACATAATCTAATAAAAAAAAAGAAAACAATTTAAATACAATCAGTTAAAATGAGAAATGGGGGAGTTCCCGTGGTGGCGCAGTGGTTAACAAATCCGACTAGGAACCATGAGGTTGCGGGTTCGGTCCCTGCCCTTGCTCGGTGGGTTAACGATCCGGCGTTGCCGTGAGCTGTGGTGTAGGTTGCAGACACGGCTCGGATCCTGCGTTGCTGTGGCTCTGGCGTAGGCTGGTGGCTACAGCTCCAATTCGACCCCTAGCCTGGGAACTTCCATATGCCGCGGGAGCGGCCCAAGAAATAGCAAAAAGACAAAAAAAAAAAAAAATGAGAAATGGGAGGTCCCATCATGGCTCAGTGGAAATAAATCTGACCAGCATCCAAGAAGACACAGGTTCGATCCCTGACCTTGCTCAGTGGGTTAAGAATCCGGTGTTGCCGTGAGCTGTGGTGTAGGCCAAAGACGTGGCTCAGATCCTTTGTTGTTGTGGCTGTGGCGTAGACCAGCAGTTGAAGCTCCATTTGGACCCCTAGCCTGGGAACCTCCATATGTCACTGGTGCAGCACTAAAAAGACAAAAAGAAAAGAGAAAGAAATGGATTCCTAAACAACCCATGGACTCAACTGGAAATCAAACCTAAATTAGGAACTTTTTATTTTTTTATTTATTTATTAAAAAAAATTTTTTTTTTTTTGGTCTTTTTTTTTGCTATTTCTTGGGCCGCTCCCGCGGCATATGGAGCATAAAAAACATAAAACATAAAAAACATAAAAAAATAATATTTAAAACAACTCAGGAAAGAAAGGAAGTATGAGGGGGCCAGGGGACATGGTTGGGGGTGATACAAAGTGGACTCTCTTTGACCTGGCTGATGGAAATGCTATTTGCTAGGGCTGTTCTGGACACTTAATCTTCCAATAGCTATCTGACCCAGCAGCTACTTCCTGTCATTTTCCTATGGAAATAAAAGCAGCTGTAGAAAAGATATATATTCAAAAATTCTTATTGCAATATTTTTTCCAGTGGCCCAAATACCCATTTAATAACAGTTAAATAGATGTGTTACATGCCTTAAGTATTGTTTAAAAACAAAATCCAACTGAGTAAATGTGAGGACCTGATGGCTTTATTCAGGGATGCATGAATCCGGCAGCATTCCACTTAATGAAGAGAAAAGAGCGCTGAGAAGTGGCACAAAATGGAAGGAGAAAGGAGGGTGGGGCAAGAAAGTCATCAGCCAAAAAAAAAAAAAAAGGAAGGGAAGGGTTACCTTGGGCCAGGATATCTTTGGTCTGGGGCAGCAACTGCCACGGGTTTTATCTTGCAGATTGCCTCTTCCTCTGAGGAGTAGACTGGGAATGACCCAGATTACTTCATAGGTGCTAACCAGAAAAATCTAAATTGGTTGATTAAGACTATACTTGGGGGTAAGGTCAAAACAGCAATTAAGTTAGGTATTAAGTCTAGGTTTGGCGTCACAAGCTTTTAGTTCACGTGATGCCCTTTTGGACCTGTGGGCATCAGGTGATTTCGCTTTAGCAGTACTATGCAGCTATTTTCTTAAAGGAATTCAATTTCTTGATGTGAAGAGGTCTGTCTCTGTAACGTATTTTTACGAATGACAGAATTTCATTAAAAATGAAATGAGGCTGAGGGAGAGTGAAAGAAAGAATTAAAATTAGGTGAATGCATTGTGCTAAGCACTTCACACACTAACTCAGTCGAAACTACCTATGAGGTAGGTCCTATTATTCCCATTTTGCTGATGAGGAAACAGAGGCAGAGACGGTGAATAGCCTGTTAAAGTCCCACAGGTGGTAAGGAGTGGCTTCGGGATTCGAAGTCTGGCTTTCTGGATCTAGAATTTGTGCCCTTGAACATTATAGGCCCTCCTTCTGATGCATATCTGTAAATGATTAGGTAACTTTAGTAAACAATTTGTAAGTAGCACACCAGGGAGGGAACATGGGTTCCTTGCTTGGCAGGGTGTAGATGGAAAGGAAAAGGGGAGATGGGGGGAAATCTGTAGAACACCGACAGCAGGTGTTTGGTGTAATTTATTGAGTTTTATTATCTCATCATACAGTAAAAATATAAATATGGTTAAATAGAATGGACCAAAGAAAGAAGGAATAGGAACGAAAATGACAAATTTGATTTCAATTTTTTACTCAAAAGTTGTTACTTTAATTGTGTCTGAACTAAAGTTATTTATTTGTATATTTAACTATTTTTTAAAGTCTAAGGATACCCCGTGTTGTTTAAAAAACATGAGAAATATATGTATGGGCTTGATCTTAGCAACTTAAATAAGCAAAAAGTCATAATAAATATCAACTTATTTTCAGCTTACTAAAATGAACTGTTTTAATGGTTCCCATATCATTATCTGGGTAAGTAATCTGATTCTTAGAAAAGGAACACACCTTCTCAATAGGAGAAACTGATAGTCTTGACTTTTTAATCAGTCCCTCTGTTGTGGTTTTGCTCTCTTCATGCCAAGACTCTCTACAGTTTGCTATTTCATTTTATTTATTTATTTTCTGGCTGTGCCCATAGCCTACATAAGTTCCCAGGCCAGGGATCAAACCACAGCAGTGACAACGCTGGATCCTTAACCACTAGGCCACCTACAGTTTGCTATTTTAGAATTTACCTTGTTTGACTTGATGTTTCCCTTTCAGCAATAACCCATAGAAAGAAGGGAAGTCAAACTGAACTGCAAAACTTTGCAAAGAAAATGCTAAGACATTAGGTTTAGCCTTTCTATTGTCCAACATTGTTTATAACTTGACTTCCTGATAGCAAACCAAACATTTATGAAGGAGTTCTAGGTCAACTTCTACAACTTTCAAACTAATCCACATAGACACATTAACTTAAAATTACAGATGTTCTTGGGGCTGGGAAGTTGGCCCCTTATATTAATCGAATATTTCTCCAAGCATATTCAGAATTTTTTATCCATTTTATACTGATGAGAAATATAAAATGTATCATCTAGTGGCACAATGTTTGCCTCATGAAAATTCACTTCTAATAATCTTAATTCTTAAAGTTAGTATGAAGTTTCAATCAACATTTAGATAATATTTATTGAGCACCTATTAAGTCTAGGCTACAGTGGTAAGCAAGATAGACAAGGCCCAAACCTTATGATGCTTATGTTCCAGTGAGGCAGATACATGATAAACATGAAAGTACAAAAATTACAGGCATTTATAATGGTTATGAAGAAATAAACAGAGTTTTTAAAAAAATGAATAGCTAGAGAAGCCCACTTCGGATACTATAGCTAGAGGAAGCTTTCCTGAGGAGATAAAATATTTATCAGTGAGAATTTCATACAGTGAGAATCAACAGTCATGGGAAAAGTTGGGCAAATTATTTCAGGCAGAGAGGATAGCCAAGTCCAGAGGTCATGGAGACAAAGGCTTGAGGAGCAACAGAAGGCAAGGGTTTCTGGGACAACAGGGGTGGGGGATGAAGGGATAGACTGGACAGATCATGCAGGGTCTTGTAGAATTTTACTCCAAGATGATACAAAATGTAACCTATTGGGAAGTATTCCACTTGTCAGTATTGAGAGTCCCTTGATATGGTTCACATTTAAATAAAAAACCCACAGGAGTGAGGGTAGACTCAGTATGATACACTGGCTGATCAGCTTGGAGAGATGATCAGCTTGGAGAAGAAGAGTCAAGGATGATACTTCAAGGCTCATGGGTTTTACATTAAATTCAAGAAAAAGTGGATGAAATTATAAGGTAATTTTGGTTGACAAGCAAGAAATGAGAGCATATTGGACCAGAGTGGTTTTGGTGGACAGGGAGCAAAGTGGAGACATTCATTAAGTTTATTAGTTCTTTAGGGTTGCTCTTAATCTGTATGACCTTTAGGATGATCCTGGTATATCAGTAAAACAAAACAAAACAAACAAAAACAAATCCAGCCAGAATGTCCATCATCAAAAAGTCTACAAATAATAAATGCTGGAGAGGGTGTGCAGAAGAGGGAACCCTCCTACTCTGTTGATGGGAATGTACATTGGTGCAACCACTATGGAAAACAGTATGGAGGGTCTTCAAAAAACTAAAAACAGAACTACCATATGATCCAGCAATCCCACCCATGGGCATCTATCCAGAGAAAACCATAATTTGAAAAGATACATGTACTCAGTGTTCATTGCAGCATTATTTACAATAGCCAAGACGTGGAAGCAACCTAAATGTCCATCAGCAGAGGAATGTATAAACAAGATGTGGTACATATATACAACGGAATATCACTCGGTCATAAAAAGAATGAAATAATGCCATTTGCAACAACATGGATGGACCCAGAAACTATCTTACTAAGTGGTTAGTCACACAAAGACAAACATCATGATATCATCTATATGTGGAATCTAAAGAAAAAAAAAAGGATATAAATGAACTTTTTTGCAGAACAGAAATAAACTAACAGACTTTGAAAAACTTAGGATTACCAAAGCGGACAGGTGGAGGGGTGGGAGGGATGGACTGGGAATTTGGGACTGGCATGTGCACACTGAGGTATATGGAATGATTGGCCAACAGAGACCTGCTGTATAGCAGAGAACTCTCCCTAGTATTCTGTGATAATCTATGTGAGAAAAGATTCTGAGAGAGAATGCATATGTGTGTATGTATAACTGGGCCACCTTATTGTACAGCAGAAATTATCACAACCCTTTGAATTAACTACACTTCAACAAAACTTTTTAAAAAAGTAATGCTTCTCAAAATTTTCATTTCAAAAACGTGGTTTATGGAGTTCCTGTCATGGCGCAGTGGAAATGAATCTGACTAGGAACCGTGAGGTTGTGGGTTCGATCCCTGGCCTCGCTCAGTGGGTTAAGGATACGGCATTGCTGTGAGCTGTGGTGTAGGTCACAGATGCGGCTCGGATCTGGCATTGCTGTGGCTGTGGCTGTGGCTGTGGCTGGCAGCTACAGCTCCGATTGGACCCCTAGCCTGGGAACCTCCATATGCCGTGGGTGCGGTCCTAAGAAAAGACCAAAAAACCCCCAAAACAAACAAAACCCCCCCCACGTGTTTTATTTAACAAAAGGCAATAGTGAAGTGAAAATGGGATCAAATGGAAGACTCAGCAATTCCTAGTTCCACAGCTGCTTCAACATGTGTCTTCTATAGAACATTTCTTTCTCTTAATTTTATATGTGACTATCATGAAGCAAAGCTTTGCTTTCTCAATTCCATTCTAACAATCCAACTTAAAACCACAAGTCTTTTGCTGGTTATCAGATCTACACTCACTAGCAGTTTGACCACGGAAACTTATCCTTTCTGAGCCCTGGTTTTCTTACCCATCAAATGGGAGTAATATTATCTGGGAGATGACTATCAAATTGACATAATATGTCAATGTACAGTGCAAATGATGATAAGCTACTCAAATAGAAAGCATTAGTATTTTTCTATCTTCATCAGCTCCTGTTTCATCAAATTCAAAGATGTCATTTACTTATTCATTTATATATCTCAGTGAAGTAAGCCTAGAATACTCCCACCCCGATATTAAAAAATGATGCTAGTAACCCACAATCAGCGGAGAATGAGCTTGAGTGGTTTTTCCATTCTTGGAATTGTGTCTGTGGTCATACAACCACAATCTCTGTTTGTCCCTATTCACCTTGTGACCAAGGACACACATTTTTCAAATAGTTGGCAGTGAGAAATCTGAGTCTAAAATTATTCTAATGAAGAAGTTCTCAGAATGTGATCCGAGGAACCAGGGGGTCTGTTGAGACTCCTTCAAGGAGTTCATAGGATCTTCCTTTTTCAAGTACATATCTGCATAATGCTGGATATTCTTCATATTCTCCAACTGACACAACATATTGTTGACAGATGGAACACAGAAGCAGATAATATAGCACTCATCCATTAAGTCAGGCATTAGACAGTTTGCAAAACTATAAAGCAATGTTACTCTTCTCATTAATTTTTCTTATTTTTGAAAATATAGCTAGTTTTTTTTAAAGTATTACTCTCATTTTATTTTCGTTAAATGAATAAGTCAATACTGAATTTTTAAACTTTTAATTTCTAACAGAGTAAGTATTGCCAGATACAATCTATATAAAGTTCTTTGGAGTCCTCATAACCTTTAGGAATGCAAAGGGGTGCTCAGAACAAAAAGTCTGAGAAACACTGGTAGCATGCAATCAGCCAACCTTAGCAGCATTACTAAGCAACCCTGTGATCTTTCCAGGGTAAGCTCTCATTAGCCGAGTTTTCATGCACAGAAAGCTAATTATTTACCCCTTCTGCTTTCCTTCCTGCTTATCTCACTGCCTTCCTTCCTTTCCTTCATACCTTTTGAGAGAATGCAGGAGTAAATATTGACCAGCTCTGACAAAAACCTCGAGGTATGTCCTGATGTCAAGAATGGACGTTAGTGGAAAAGGCAGTCAATCAAATAATTACAATGAATTGTGAACACAGGAACATGAGGTCACAGAAGAGAGAATTTAGACGTGTGATTCTGAGATCAGAAGGACAAAAAGGGTACAGGACTTGGGACGGCACAAGACCTGAACAAATAGTTCAACCTTCTTTTTACTCTTGTGAATCAACCTCTTATTTCAATCAGAAGTGTTGCACTGTAGCTGCCATGGGTGTGCACTGCTCCCACCTCTCTTCAATAGAGAACCTGTAGGAGCAGTGCAGTTTGCTGACATACTCTCACTGTCATGAATTCAGGAACCACCTCCACTTTCCAGTCCAGGCCAATGACTAAGCACAGCATAGATCGCTCTCAGGGCCTGGCCATCTTTGCCCAAGCCAAGTTCCCGTATGGGTTATTGTGCCAGAGTTCCCTGCCGGGCAGGCTAAGACTCAGAGTTGTATTCCTGAGTCTCTTTTTCTCTGATTCCCCCTTCCTTTACTACACTGCAGTCTGGGGCTTTCCCTTCCTATTCCTCTTCTCTCTCCACTTTTTCTTTCACAGGTATTACTCCCTAATAAATTGTCTGAACCTCAGTTTTGTCTCCGATAAAATGGAAATTAGGTAATATCTTTCTCAATCAATTGTGTAATAATTAAACGAGATAATATATGTGACTAACTTTGGTAAAATGTAAAGTCCTAAACAAATGAAATTACTATGGTTGTTACCATGACTACCAACGACAGTGGTGACATCAATACCAAATGGTATTCGACACCGATAGGTTATTTTTTCTCTGTGTCTGTGATCCTTCTTTGTTTTGTTATGCATTCCAGAACAGTGGCTTTCAAACTTATTCACAAGGGAGGGAATATGGCAATCATGACGCTCATTGCCAAATACCATGGACCACAGATATATTTATGTCCACGATACTATTCATTCATTCAACAAATATGTGAGAATTTACTGTGTGTCAGAGATCATTCAGGGTGCTAGGATTACAGGATTTTGAATCTACTGCCTAATTAATAAAGACAGTTTTCTAATGGAAATAAACACATTAATAAATACAGTCAGTTCTCCGCAGAATCTGTATGAACTTGTTCAGTCTTCTCAAAACTGGATGAGATGATCATAGGGCGTAAAATTATGCACATGTTATAGATGAGAAAACCAAGCCACAAAAAGAAGTAAAATAACTTCCTCAAGATCAAACAGCTGGTGAGTGGCAGAGCCATGCTTCAAACTTAGGCCATGTGACTTAAGTCCTTGTGGTTCATCTCTAAGCCAGTGATTCTCAAATGGTAGCTGTGTCAGGACTCTTTGAAAGGGGATTGTTACAACTCAGATTGCTGGGACCTACCTAGACATTTTCTGATTCAGTAGGTATGAGGTGGGGGTCAGGAATTTGCATTTCTAGCAAATTTCAAGGACATGCATATGCTGCCAGTCCTGTGGGTCCTGGGACCACAGTGTGAGAACTTCTGCTAAGCAATATTGCTTCTCTATAAGCCTACTTGTAACAGTCTGAGCCTAGCACCAAACTGTGATTTGCATATAAACTCACTTGCATTTTATATCATTTTAATATAAACTAAATTTTCAGGAATGCAACTTCTGGATAAATCAACAGAAATGTTCTTTGTTTTGCTGGGAACTTGACCAAGAATTGCCTAGCATTAATAATGGAGGTATGATATTTGAATGGCCACCTGACAAGACTATTAGGACATTCATCAAGTTATTATTATCTCTGGATACTCACTTTCCAATAGGAAAATGAATGCATTAGACTAAGAGGTATCTGAGTTATGACTCACTGAAATAATTTCTGTTCTCAGGAAAAAAAGGTCCCTATCAATTGTATTATGACTTTATCATTCTTTTTTATTTTATAATGATTTTTGTTTTTTCCATTATAGCTGGTTTACAGTGTTCTGTCAATTTTCTACTGTACAGCAAGGTAACCCAGTCACGCATGACACTACAATTCTATTTAGAAACATAAAGAGCAAGTACCTGAATCTCATTCAGTTTTCCAGTACATTTATACATGAGCATTTTAATTTTTTTTGCTTTTTAGGGCCACACTTGCAGCATATGTTGGTTCCCAGGCTAGGGGTCCAATCAGAGCTGTAGCCACCGGCCTATATCCCAGCCACAACAATGTCAGATCTGAGCCATGTCTTCAACCTACACAGCAGCTCATGGCTATGCCGGATCCATGACTCACTGATCGAGGTCAGGGATCAAACCCGAAACCTCATGGTTCCTAGTTCAAACTGCTTCCCCTGCACCATGACGGGAACTCCTACATGAGCATTTTAGAAAATGAAATGTACTTGTATTCAAATTTTATTTAAAATACCCTTTTTCCCTGATGATCAACTATAATAAAATTGAGAAATAAATTACTTTTTCTCAATACTTATATACATTTTAAGAAATTTTTAAAACATTTAAATATTTTTTTTTCTTTCTTTGGCATCTGGAGGTTCCAGGGCTAGGGGCTGAATTTGGAGCTGCAGCTGTCTGCCTAAGCCACAGCCACAGCAACACAGATCCGAGCTGAATATGTTACTTACACCACAGCTCAAAGCAATGCTGGATCCTTATCCCACTGAGCAAGGCCAAGGATCGAACCTGCATCATCACAGACACTGTGTCGAGTTCTTAACCACAACCTCATGGTTCCTACTTGGATTCGTTTCTGCTGTGCCACGATGGGAGCTCCCTCTGGTAAAAAATTTTACTGTTTTTTGGAGTTCCCTTTGTGGCGCAGCACAAATGAATCCGACTAGGAACCATGAGGTTGCAGGCTCGATCCTGAGTTGCTGTGGCTGTGGTGTAGGCCGGCAGCTTTAGCTCTGATTCAACCTCTAGCCTGCGAACCTCCGTATGCTGAGGGTGCAGCCCTAAAAAACAACATTTTACTGTTTTTTAACAACCAATGACACACTTTCTCAGAGATTAGGAAAGCAATGTAACGCTGTCAGTGTATCTCTAAACAGTAAGTGTCTTAGCTTAATTATATGCTGTCAGCTTATCATTTTAAGTAAACAGAAATAAAACCTAGAGATAGAGAGTTGGCCCCACCCTTGCCTTTGCAGTTTATGAGGACATTAGAGAGCATTTCCACTGCTAAGCTTTCAAGGGCAACTTCTTTTGCCAAATCAAAATTAGCTTTCAGGCCTAGGGACCAAGATAAGGTTATGAAGTGCATTTATTTTTAACACCCCAGCACGCTTGGTGTTTTCAAGCCAGGATCAAGGGAGATCAAGGTGCATGAGGTGGACTTGCTCCCTTTGAATGCTTACAAAATACTGGCCATACAAGGATTTATTTCTAACCAGTGTGATGAGGGCAAAAGGCACGTGCCCTAAAGGGCAGGGACACAGGAAAGTCTGTTTTGTTCCTCACCTGTCCTTGATGCTGCACAGGGCCTGACGCCTAAAAGATTCTGAAAGGAGCCCAACTTCCAACAAGAGCCAGGAAAGTCAGAGAAGCTCTTACAGAAAGGGTGATACTTACACTGAACAAGGAGGCACCTGGAAATAGGGGTACCTATTAATTACTGGCGATCAGACTGGTCACCCTAGAATCTGCTCCTAAGACCAGCTTTCTCCCACCCGCTGGTTCCCTTCCTCCCCCCAAGTTACTTCCCCCCGCTGGGCCTCCAGCTTTTCAGCTGTAAAACAAGAGCTTTAAGTGCACTTGTGGGTTTGTGCGTGCGCGTGCGCACAACTAAATTCTAGAACTTTAGCAGGGGAAAAAAACACAAAACACTTAATCGCACAAACTGCAAATGAGCACTACGTGTCGAATCTTCCCGTGGCTAACTGGCAAATAACATTAACAGGAAACCGACAAAACCCAGGAAAAAAAAAAAGGTAGTGAAAGTTTTGGGAAACGGAAGGAAGAGCAGTTCTAAAACAACTGGGGTGGCTGGGGGTCGCGCGGAAAATTGTTCCGAGGGAAGAAAAGTTAACCGAGTTGGTGAGGACTAAGTAACGAAGACAAAGAAGTAAAAGCAAACTTGACCAGCTCGCTCACCCTCTGGGCTTTTTGCTCACTTTCGGTCCCCTACCCCCACCCCCTCCCCCTCCCAGCTCTCGGTGTCCGTCTCTCTCTGACCTTTAGTCCCCGCCACCCCACCTCTGTCTCTTTCTCCCTCCCTCTCTCTCTCCTCTCTCGGGTCTCCCTCTCCGTTACTTTGCAAGGAGCGCAGTCCGGGGCGCGCGCGGACCAGCAGTGGCTCCTCAGTCCTCTCTGGAGACATCCCTTGCCAAGAGAACCTGACCCTGGGGTCCCAGGCCGTCTGTCGGGCCGCGGCCAGGTGAGGGGCTCGCGCCACCAAGCCCTTACCTGAGGGGCGGAGCCACGCCTGGGTGCCCAGCCCCCGCCACCCCGAGACTCCGCCCACGCTGGGTCACTGGTTTCCGGCCCCTCGGACTATTTTAAGGAGCGCGCGCGACCGTAGTGGCCTCAGCCCCCAGCCTGCCACGCTCCGGCTCCCGCTCCCTCCCCCACCTCTCCTGTGCTCCCGGCCGGCATGGGTCCCCGGCTGGGCTCGCTGCTCTCTGCCCTCCTGCTGCTTCTTTACGTCGCGGGCACCGCGCACTGTGACACTCCTGCCAACTGCACCTATCCTGACCTGCTGGGCACCTGGATCTTCCACGTGGGCCCTGGTGGTTCCCAGCGCGACGTCAACTGCTCGGTTATGGGTAAGCCGCCGGCGCCCTCGGACCCGCTCTCTTCTCGCGCCTGCCCGGGGCTCCTTCCGTTCGGTCCTTGAGCCCTTCTCCTCGCAGCGCCCCCTCCGAGCTCCCAACTAGCTGGAGGCCAGGGACGTCCTGGCTGGACTTGGGACCCCCCTCCGGGTGCCCTTTCCTGCTCCAGGGCAACGATGTCAAAGTGGAACTGCTGAGAATTTCTAACTTCACTTAGTCCTAGTTATCCCCGGCGCCTCAGCACTTTTTACAAGTACTTTTTTCCCACTTAATTTGTGTTTTTGGTTTGGTGAGGAGGAGAGTTAAGACCGTGCCATTTTATGTTTCCGTCCAATCTGCAGTTTTTTATTGTGCCAGTGAGAAATGAGCTCAAAGACTCCAGAGAATATAGCAATTAAAGTTTTCTTCTTTTAAGTTGTGGGAAAGTGCCCTTATGCCTGGCGATTTTGATTTGAACACGTGTTGTTGCTTCTAGTCTGAGAAAACTTCTGGTACCACTCCACAGTTGCATAGATTGCAGGGAGGTAGTGTATTAGTATATAAAAGTTTTTTTTTTTTTTAATAACTCTTTAGCCAGTAATTGTATTTTGAAATGCTCAGAGCCAAGTACAATGCCTAGCTCATGGAAGGCTCTCAAGAAATATCGAGTGTTTGAACACCCTGGGACATTCCAAATGCCTTCAGATGACACGACTATCCCAAAGACAAAGAATTTAGTCAAGGGAAAAGAAAAAAACACACAACCTTGGTTCAGGAGAGGCACTCTAGTTGCACACAAACCCTCTGCCAACCTGTGACTTGTGCAGAATGGGTGAAGCTCTCGGCTGCAATTTCCTTGTTAACAGAACACAGACTGCCAGGTCATTTGTTACTAAAACAGACTTATAGAACTGTCCAACTCCAGATAACTGTAGCATTTCATAATCCTGGGCATCATAACCATTTTTTCTTTTGAAAATTGAAGCTGGAGGTCCAAAGCAGAAGACCAGGGATTTGCACATTTCTGTCACAGAATCTCCTCTTTCAGAGTATTAATTCCGAAATGTGGAAAATATGAGTCCCCACTTTCTGAAGGCTAAAAGTTTAGTTCCTGTCAGTAGAAGTTAGTTCTACAGGCTAGAAACCACAAGTTTGCTGAGTACTTTAGAAGCATTCACATTCTGAGGTTCTAAACTGTAGAGCCATTTAAAAGAAAGATACCCCATTTCTTCTCTAAAGAGATCATTCCCTTTATTCTTCTGATCTGATAGGTCTTTTTATATTTTTACAGTTCCCCTTTTTGACTACCATTTTGTCTTCTCCCCATTTCTGCCTGTCATTTTCAACATCCCCCCTTTCTCCTTTTCGTCAATGGAAAAATTTCTAAAGTGTTTGTTTGCTCTGGTAATGACTGTACTGTTCTCTCTGCTGCTGGGCTCCTTCATATATCTTTCGAGCCTTCATTTCAGTCTTGCCTTAGATTCCTCTGGGATTATCCAGAGGAAGGCCATAAAATGGGGAATCATAGCTTCACAAGCCAGATCTACCCAAATCAGAGGTAGCAGGAAAGGAAAGTAGCTTAAAAAGATTAGAAATTAGAGAGGGGATTTTTTTTTTCCCCTCCTGTTGAAGTTCAAATAATTTTCCTTTGTTGTGCATTTTCTTTTCTTTAGGACCACCAGAAAAAAAAGTAGTGGTGCACCTTAAGAAGTTGGATACAGCATATGATGACTTTGGCAATTCTGGACGTTTCACCATCATTTACAATCAAGGTTTTGAGATTGTGCTGAATGACTACAAGTGGTTTGCCTTTTTTAAGGTTAGTTCTGTTGGGATATGCATTCATATTTTTAATGATCTGATACCTGAAAACCCTTCTAATAAAGAGACACTTGGTATTTTAACTTTAGATTAAGATGATAGCCAGAATTGATACATACCACTTTTTCCAAGAGAAATTAGATGGTGTAATTTTGCCACTTTATTTGAAATTATGACTTTGATAGCTTTAAAAAAACACATCTGATCTGTGGTTGGTTATTTTGATAAGTATGAGTAGATTCTTAATTTATTTTCTTTATTACTACACATTGATTTCTAAACTTTGATTTAGTCACTTGGTTTGTACTGAATCTGTAGGAAAGAGATTTTATAAATTTCTTTATCTTAGGGTTATTGTACTGTCCTCTTGTTAGCTCTGAGAAATTGATGTAAATGACTCATTGAAGTATTATAATATACTAAATATATATATAACACACTAAAATACTTATAAAATATATGATAAAATATAAAATATATATAATTATACTACACTAAATATATTAATGTGAATAACTTAGTTGACTAAACTAAGGCATTGAGATAGCACTGGAGTTACTCCTTGGGTTAAAGTAAAAGGTAGCCCAGCCAGGCCAGCTTGTTTGCTCTTTCACTAGGGAAAAACTATTGTCCATTCTTAGAGCCTTACTCATTGCTTCTAATTATAGTCATACTCTAGGTTAACATAGTTGAGCACAGATTGCAATCCATCCCTGAAAGCCTTCTGAAGTTGGAATGTTTCCTGTTAGAGAGTAAATTGTTAAACTAAATTGAATCCATAAGCCTGAGAATAGCTGTTTCTTATTACAGAGTATGAATAAATAAAGACAGGCTTTTTCAAAGGATAGGGTCTATAGCCTAAAACATCTGGTAAGAGTTAGCCAATTACAGGGATTCGTGGGAAAGTGAGAGAATGAGTCCATTAAAGATGGTGGAAGACAAAGCACCAGCAAAACACTAACTTCTAAATTTATCCTGATTCCTCACAGGGGTTGGGACTTAATCACTAACTATGATATGTTATTAACATCTGAACCAACTAAATTTCTTAGAATAAAAACAGCAAATACTTTTTCCTATGAGGACCCATTTTTTAACAGGAAAAAAGAAAAAAGAGATAGAAAAAAGTTATCTCCTCTCACCTGGACTAGCTGTTTGATATTCAGCTGGTAGGAACCAATCTTTCTATGCTGGCTGTTGAGGGCCAGCTGTCTGTTTTATTGGTTGAAACCTACGCTTGACCAATTATTAAATATTTTTTAATGTTACTCATAGATACTATGGGTTTTTTGTTTGTTTTTATGGCCGCACCTGTGGCACATGGAAGTTTCCAGGCCAGGCGAGGGATTAAATGTGAGCTGCAGCTGAGAACTCTGCTGCAACAAGGGATCCTTTTAACCCACTGTGCTGGGTCAGGATTGAATTGCACCTCCAAAGCAATCCAAGCTGCTGCAGCTGGATTCTTAACCCACCGTGCCATAGGGAGAACTCCAATATTATGTGTTTTTAAAAATCATAGCAGTATCTGTATGAATTTTCAAAACTGTAGTATCTATGCTGTAGATGAGAGTCCATCTGAGTATAATTCTTGGTCTGCATATTGACGAGCCTAGGCCTTTGCAGACCTCTTGTAGATACTCTCCTACGCCCTTCAAAGGTTCTTTGCCTTCAGGTTGGGAGCAATTGCCCATGGAACTGATGTACAAGGAAAGAGATATTCAAGACAGTCCTTACTGTGTACCCTCCCCTCCTCCCCCTCTTCCTCTTGCCCCTCCTTTTCCCCTCCTTCTCCTTTTGTTGATACAAGATAGGTACTTAAGCAATATTTGTTTAAAAAATGAAAATGAAGTAGAATTAAGTTGAAGAATAGATAGAATACATTATTTAAGTACAAGATAGGGTGCCGTATATAAATAGATGAGTAAATAGTTTTATCCATTTGGCTTAGAAAACTTTTCATTCCTCACTTTTGTAGAAATTGGAAAAATAGTGGGGAAAACTTCTAACGTCATGGTTAACTACCTGAGAAATAATGAGAAATAAGGAAGAGCAGTTACCCCTCTGTTAGTATTTTCCCTGTCAGTTTGTCTGTTTGCAGCTTGAATAGGAGCCTGGAGATGGTGAAGACCGAGGAAATGGCTGGTGGATAAAGAAGGAATTGGAACACTTCTTTGTACAGTTGACCCTTGAACAACACAGGTTTGAATTGCATGGATCCACTTTTACAGAGATATTTTTCAATAGTAAATATCTCATTACCACAAGATCTGAGGTTGGTTGATTCCTCAGATGTGGAACCCTGTCTGTGGAGGGCCAGCTATAAGTTGGTTTTCAACTACTTGGAGGGTCAGTGCCCCAAACCCTGTGTTGTTCAAGGGTCAACCCCTATTTCTCTTTAATTCACAGAGTAAGCAATTTTTTTTTCCCCCATTACTTCAGAACATTAGTTGCAGGTCAATAGAAAACCACTTTTTCAAGCCAAATAAAGTTATCAGTGTACTCAGCCATAAATGGGAAGAGTCCATATATATACTGTTGTAGGGGAGTACCCTACCTGATCCTATGTTTCTGGATGGCGTTCCCTCATTAGGAATAAAAATAGGAAGAGTGTACTTCTGCTACTGATAGCAGTATATATTTTAAAGTGTCAATCCGGTAAGTTCCCTTTGTGGCTCTGCTGGTTAAGAACCTGACTGGTATCCACAAGGATGCAGGTTTGATCCCTGGCCTTGCTCAGTGGGTTAAGGATCCAGCATTGCTGCAAGCTACAATGTAGGTCGCAGATGTGATTTAGATCTGGGGTTTCTGTGGCTGTGGTGTAGGCCAATGGCTGCAGCTCCAATTCGACTCCTAGCCTGAGAACTTATATATGCCTTGGGTGCAGCCCTAAAAAGAGAAAAAAAAGGGTTGATTTGACCAGAACCATTATCAGGACCATGTTTTTTCCTGCTGAAAAATCAGCCACTCTTGTCAGTAGGTAGGCCTTGTGATAAGGATCATTATTTCAATAAGCAGAGTAGAACAGACACAAGATACTAGATTTCATTTGTTTCCCTTAACATAAGTAATTCAAGATAAACATGTTTTGCAGAGTAATAAAATGCCATCTTCTCTTAGCAAATCCAACTGAATATGTAATGAGGAGCAGCAGCATTTAACAAATTTAAGAAAAATGATAAAGTGGAGCTGATTTTACATAATAGGATAGACACTGTGTGACACTTAACTTAAAAAGCTTGCTGGGTTTTACTGTTAGGCACCTGAGTATTTCCTATAGTGGTGCTGGGCAAATCATGCAAATCATGCTGGCTGTGTAACTCAAGAAACCGCATCTAGATAGCGCATCTATTTCATAAACAAAGCATACGGGATTTTTTCCTGTAAGTTTTAGAAAGTATCTTTTACTTTAAAATTTATTTTTAAAATGAAAGAAAATTATCAGAACTTACCCAGTATTTACTACTCGAGTGTCTTATGTAAACTACAACATAACCCACTCAACCTATTTATTGCTGTTGCAGAAGTATCTGACAAATTTTTGCCATTTATACCCTCCACGATTATCCTACAAATCAGTTGGATTTCCAGATCTCTCCATTGACCCATACCACCTCTGAGTCCTTGTTTCCTTTTGCCCTCTTCTGATATGCTTTCAGGAGATTTTTTTTTCTTAGAGTGTTCCTGCTAGAGTTTGCTGAGTAGGTAATACATGCAGGGTATTCCATTCGGCTCGCTCCACCTTGTTCCCCCAGGTTAGCCTGTAGCTCTACAGAGCAAACAGCTTCCACATCATTCTCCCTGCATTCCAGTTGTGAAGCTATAGTGATCCTATTCTCTTGCTAGGAATTTGCTTTATTATGTTATCCTTATTCAGGCCTCACTTGGAACATAAGCAGAAGTTTTCATGATTTGAGGTTCCTAAACCTTTTTTTCCTTGGTTTTAACTGCCTAAGAAATCGGGAGTGGGGGATCTTTTTTTTTTTTTTTCTTTTTTACATGTGACTTCAAGCTAAATAAAAGCTTGGAAGGAAATCTTGACAGTGAAAATTTTTGTATAGTTTTGAGTTAGGCAGGAAGCACTAGGTTTATATTTTTAAAAGACACTTTTTTTCTACTCAACTTCCTGCAGACATTGTGATAAGAACACTTCATGGGGTTTAGAAACGCAAATGAATTTAAGGTTCATGCAGGCAGATAACCTGAGCATTTGAAACAACTTTATGTAAAACAATGAAGCGTAATTCGACCTGTGGCAAAATGGAAATTTTCCTAGAGACATTCAAATTCAATTTTCCTCTAAAATAATGTGCTGGCCAAAATAAAAAGACAGTACTATCTGCAGGTCATTTTTTAAGACGATCAAATTTTAATAGCATTACCATTTGGTTATAATTAGCATGCTCCAACAAATGTGTACCCTTTAAAAGTACCCGTAGATGAAAAACAGCCCATCTCTTATATAAAACACACAATGTAGCAAAACAATATAAAGGACGTTTAACTATGGCTGACTTTTTGATAGGTAGCTAAGTGATAATGTTTTCTTCCTTATGCTTTTATGCACTTTGTTCATTTTTTATCACAAGCATGTATAAAGCTCTTCTACACTATCCTCTATCAGACTGCCGAGGTAAGGAGTGGAATGAAAACAAACATGGCTCCGAAGAATGCCCTTGAGTTGAAGAGGCTTTCTAACTTTTACTATTTTCTCATTTTACTTTCTCTGAGGCTGTAAAAGGGAGAATGAACTCAGATTTTATTTTGAAGACTAAGCTACTCAAGGGCTGAAGATGCATAGAAGGGAAACTAGAATCATTATGGATGGAAATTTTATTTGGTGATACTCAAGCAAACAGTAAAGTTTTTGATTTCTTTCCTTTTTCTTTTTTATGGCCGCACCTGTAGCATATGGAAGTTCCCAGGCCCGGGGCTGAATCAGAGCAACAACCACAGCCACGGCAACATTGGATCCTTAACTCACCGAGTGAGGCTAGGGATAGAACCCACATCCTCACAGAGACCGCACTGGGTCTTCAGCCTGCTGAGTCACAACGGGAACTCGGAACTTCACTGATTTCTAATTAAGTTTTTGTTTGGGACCCACCAACTTTACTACAACTATAAGCTTAAAAGCACTACCATGAATATTTCTAAAGCAAGTTGGTACTCAAAAAAAAAAAAAAAAACAAAAACCAAAAAACAGAATGTTGGAAAATCCGTAACAGGGGATTTATTTGCCCATTTTGTGTGCTAGTAAATTTCAAGCTTGTTGGAACAGCCAGAAATGTCAATCATGGAGTTCCCTGGTGGCTCAGCAGGTAAAGGATCTGGCATTGTCACTGCTGTGGCATGGGTTCCATCCCTGGCCCAGGTACTTCCACATGCCACAATTGTGGCCAAAAAAAAAAGAGGGAAAAAGAAAAAAAAGAAATGTCAATATGTGTTTCTACAGTGGCACAAGACTCCCAAAAAGCACTTCCCAAATCCTTCTTTGGGAGTCTTGTGACATTTTTCCACTGTGCCTTCTGGATTCATTTTTAAGTTATAATAATTCAACTTTTGGAATATTTGCTATTGGGATAGATTTACTTGTTTTACTATAGAGTCAACACAGAAAGATGAGTTTGTCTTTTTAAAAAATAACTTGATGTCTACTTTTAAATGTATTTAAAAAAAACCCCAGAAGTTTAGCACTTATTTCATGCCTAGCTATTTGTTTTCTTTTGATGCTTTATCTCAACATAATGACTCAGTTTTCCATTGTAAACCCTTCATAGGATGTCACTGATTTTATCAGTCAGTTTTTCATGCAACTGGGAACTGTTGGGATATATGATATGCCACATCTGAGGAACAAACTGGGTGAGCTCCATTGAAATATTTTAAACGTTCTTATTAAAAGCAAGCTTCCTTCGTCCCTGGTTGTTTATGCAAGTCAACTTGTTTATTCATCAGGGAGAGGAAGATGGATTCCAGGGAGATTATGGTTTTCATAGAGATTTCTTGCTTGAACCTGCTTATTCGCTCCTTCTTACCTGCCTGCACTATTTTCACTTTAGTATGTTCTGTTGGCACACATCTAATTAGTTTTCTCAAGCACAATGCTCTTAACATAAGTGCACATTAAACCAAAAGCTGGCTCCAAGTTAAGTTCACATCCTTGAAATAGCAATACTGCCCAAGGTTGCTGGTAAAGACCCAAGAGGCACCAATGTGAGGCCACAGTGTTTTAGTTCTGTCTTCATTAGGGAAGGTGGCTCTTCCAGAGAAACTGACATACCTGTCACTAATCCCTATGAGACAACACCCATCTTTTTTTCTTATTTTTTATTTTATTTTATTTCATTTTTAGGGCCACACCTGTGGCTTATGGAGGTTCTGAGGATAGGGGTCGACTCAGAGCTGTAAGCTGCTAGCCTCTGCCACAACCACGCCAGATTGAGCCGCATCTGCGACCTACACCACAGCTCATAGCAACGCTGAATCCCTAACCCACTGAGCCAGGCCAGGGATCGAACCTGCGTCCCCATGGATACTAGTCAGATTCGTTTCCACTGAGCTATGACAGGAATTCCTCATCTATCTTTTTTTAAACTGGTCCCTTCTCAGAACAGATAATGACTAGGGAGAAAAGGATCTTTTTCATTCATTATATTCTCCTCACATTTTCAGAACAGATGTTTAAATCACTGTTCTCACTGGATCCATAAATTTAGGTGTCTAAAATTTTGATGGAAAAATGGGTGATTAGAGAGTAAAGTTGATAGGGACTTATCCTCCCTTGCATTTTACGTAACAATTTTTCTCCTTTCCCTTCTTCTTTTACTTAGCTCTTAAGTAAGGAAGTGAGATATGAAAAAGGGAACTGGGGACAAGTGTTGAAAGACCACAGCCTTATCCTGTATCAGCTTTTTCAAAGTGTTTAGTGGACCAGCAGTGGCCCACACATCTGCCAGGAAGGAATTGCTCATAAGTTCTGTCACTTCATCTTGTTAAGCTTAAAAGGTTGTTCTAGGCAGCCACTAATAACAGATCAAAGTGAAAATTAAAGTTGAAACTAATAAGCTGTTTTTTCTGTATTTATTTCTTACAGTTGAATAAGTTAAATAGATTGCATTAAAATAACATCCTTTAAGAATTTTCTCAGAATCTTTAGTATCCTGTATGGTGGTAGCTGAGGAGGAAGATTCAATAGGAAAGATTTCCAAAATAAGTTTACCATTTTTCCCCTCACAAAAAATAATCTCAGAATGCAGTTTACAAGATTTTTGCCTTAAAACTCATTCTTCCTCCTAATTAAGAAGACACCTGTACCAGTAGAAAAGCTAGGCTTTAGTATTTGCTTTGAAAATGGGATAAATAGCCTTGTACCTGGAAATACATGTTAAAGTAGCATTAAGCTTACATTTAGAATTGGAAAGGTATACATGTTGCTATGTCTGGGTTGCCAGATTAGCAACCTAGACATTTAAGTACATTTAGAAAACTTTACTAGGTTTATTAGGTAGCATTTAATTTAAAATGCATCTGCATGTGCTTCTCGAGCATGTTGGCTGCATGCATGTGTTGCTTAAGCATTCAGCTTTTGAGATTGGCAGCTTTCTGTGAATGTCTTAAACAGCATTAAAAAAAAAAAATACCAGCATCTTAAATACTAATTACTGGTATTTTTTTATTTAAATTAATATGAGTAAACATTTTTAAGAAACAGTGTGATCCTTGTTGGCTTGTAACTCTAGTTTTTATTGTCTTTTAGTTATTAAATAGAGCATCTGTTGAGGGGCTCTTTTAAAACCACAGCCAAAAACAGACCTTGGGGCTCAGAGGGAGAGCAGCATGCAGCCGTGGACCTGCCTACCTCTAACAGCTAGCAGAGGCCTCTAGCAGCTACAGTCCCTTCTGGAGCCTTTATGTGCATGTAACATGCAGAGGAGTCCTGGTAACCTACCTCCAAGGCAGCTGCCCTCCTGAACATTCCTTGGAAAGCAGCAACCACCATTTTGGAATGTGAACAACCAAAGACTACACAGGAAAGAGGAAAAAAAAATCTGGAAGTCTTAGGTGGCTTCACCATACAGCCTTTGAATAAACGCAATCATACCCAACATATTTTTCTCTCCCCCCCCCTCGCTTTTGATTACTCTTCTGTTGAAATGATTTTTTTCCAAATCTTTACTGCTTAAGACGTAAATTATTTGTTTTGTTCTGTTCACAGTGCAAATTTTACTCACAGCTAAATGATCTTCCCGAGTCCTTCTGTAATTACCTTGAAGAACTCCAACATCTATTGTAAGAAAATCAGGCTTCAGAATATTTTGAGATGTAGATACATTATGGGTGGGAAGGTGGCCCCAGAGAGGACACATTTAGGGGAGAGGGCTTTCTCAACTGAGCCAAACTGCTGAAAGTTGTTTTTTTGCAGACAATAGGCCTGCAGTATCCCTATCTAGAAAGATGGTATGATTATTATACTTTTTTTTTTGCTTGTTTTTTGATTAGGTGGCAGCCTTGTGCCAAGAACTTGACATACTCTCATCTTTCAAAAATCCTATAAAGTAGATACTACTAGCTTCATTTTACAGATAGGGAAAAGTATTCTCATTCAGTGCTTACACTCACACAGCTTCTAGCTGTAAAATGATGTGGGCTATTTATCAAGCCTGTTTCACGAAGTATTGATACCTGAAGTCAAATTTGGGTAGAATTTCTGGTGCCTCCCAGTCTGTAGGCATCACAAATGTTCCTTCAATGCACTGCATTGGCTTCTATTGAAATTTTAGGAGAATTGACTTGAAGCTTATGTTTCCTTACCAAATGAGGCCACTTACTTTCTTTCCTAAGCCAGAGTCCCTTTATTCAAGACAAAAATTTACTTTCTCCTTCCCTTCGTAGGTTGCCAAATTGGAAGGAGAGTTTTGGAAACTTCAAATGAAGTACCCTTGCCAAATGGACTTCTCTTAATTACACTATTGTTCAAACTGATTGCTATCTTTTAGCTTTTTCCTGCTAAACAATGGACTAGTTTCCACCTTAGTTGTTTAGAATTGTTTAATACCAGCCTTCATAAACCAAAAATGTGGGGCTACGCCTAATCCATATCACCTGGCAGGACTTTTCCCCTGCATCCCTTGAATTCCTCTGTGAATGGAGGAATCTTCCTCTGCATAGTAGGCTCTCATCATTAATTGGTTTGTATAGTTTTCTATGTCATTTGAGAGGCACTGATCTGTTCTGGGAAGGTTATATCTTATAAAAGATTAAGTAACAGTACATCTGACTACTACTTGGGTATTTTCTTCCATCCTGATAATTCTTTTTTCCTTTTAATGATTTTTACTTTTTCCATTATAGTTGGTTTACATCCTGATAATTATCACTCAGGACCTCAAGGCCACCTCTGTGAAACTCCCTGGCTCTCCATTGGTGGGAGGAATGCCATTATTTTGGTTCCAATTGTACTTTGCAGGTATCTCTGCCCTGGTAGTACTAACTCTGCTGTAAATGGAACTATTTGATAGCATATTTTCTTCTTCCAAACTGAAAATCTGTGTTTCTCCCTACATATCTTCACCTATTGCACGCAGATCTTTATCTTGGGACTTTAGTTTGGAAAATTATCCATATTTCTATTGTCTTTTGAAAGACATTACTTTCAGAAGTAATACCAACTTACAAAGAATTGATTCTGTAGGGCTCTAGAGGCACAAATCAGAAATGGTGCTATGTTTATATTTTAGGTTGTCTGTCCTAAAAAAAAAATACCAGGTTACATGCCTCCAGAGTTCTTTCAGAGTTGTGTGTTTTCAAAATGATTGTCTGGATGTAAATACTGAAAAAACAACCAATGTGTATGAAAATATATTTAACATGGCATTTAAAAACCATACCTACTAAACTGTTGGTGGTGGTGGTTTTTTCTCTTGTTTCTTTTAAGTAAATTTGCATGTAAATGTTTGTACTGATTATGGAAGAGAAGACTTGGGTACAAAATTGTAGGTATATGTGTCAGAAGGCCCCATAGCAGATGACTGTTGAGCATTCTCTGTTGTAATTGTCTGTCTTTTAAACTCCATGAGGGCATTGATCAATTACTGACCATTTTATTCTCTATGTATAGCACAATATGTGATAAATAACAGGACTTCAATAAATATTTGTACGAAAGTGAAAACTGGATAATACATCATTGTTGTGTTATTTTATTGTTGTATTTCTGAAAGAATTGTTGCCTTTGTGTTCTTAGGGGCTATGGTGGACCCTTAGGGCACATTTGTTGAGTGACTTTGTAGAAAACTGATGAGACTTTTAAAGTTTTATTCTGCTTATTTTTAATTTTTGTGTGAGACTACAGAAGCAATAGAAGGCACGGAATTAAAAATAGTAAAGTGCTAACGTTCAGAATTACTGAAAACTAAATTAACTATCAGGGAAAATAGTGATGATTGCAGTGGTTCCCCAAAGCCTGGATAACCAAGGACTCCAACTAGCCTAGAATACTGTAAGTTATACCCCAACCCTATAAAGCATCAGCTAAAGATTAGAGTAGATGAACTCTAAAAATTCTTCAGACCTCACACTTCAAGAGTTTATGAGCAAGTAAGTGAGGGATGAGTCTAAGGGATTTTGGCCACCCCGATGGGTGTCACATTGCTATTTTCTTAGCTAGTATTGGAACATAGATTTTGGTTTAAACTGAATATCTTTTGGGCACCAGAATAAATGGGCACCCTCCATTTTCACATGTAAATCCAACTGCCAATTCCTTTTATAAAATGCTGGAAGATACTCTGTTGCAACCATTGCAACAATTTCCCTGGCAATTTCACAATTCACTGAAATTCAACTTTTTAAATAAATGGTTAAATCTAGTTAGTAGGAAGAAAACTAGAGCTAACCCTTGAAACTGACAGAGGGAAGTTTGTTTCTGAGGAAAGACGTGACACTCTTAGGTGGACTGGCAAAATATCACTTGAGTAAAATGTGCCTTGTTCTTTGTTGTCATCTAATGGCCGTCTTCACACTCCAGACCTAACAGCAGGTGGAAGTGGTTAATCTGCACTTACATACACTAAACAAAGGGCAAAAAGTTGAATAAACATTCTGTTCTTCAGTATTACTCAAATGTAATCTCTGTTCATGTGTTATGTGTCTTTAAACCACTGAACTTTATGAACCATGTTCTTTTCTGACATGGTGAATGATCTTGATGGCTTAGACCTAGCTGTCCGAATTTTTTGTTATGTATTCCACAGTGTGTGTACATATGTTTTAAAACATATGAAATATTAAATGATTAATATTTGATTTATTTATTGTCACAAAAAATGTGTCCTGCCAAAATCTATTTCATGATGATTTCTTTGAAAGTAATATAAAAGTATGTTTCATTATCATGATTTTGTTGCCAGGAGAAATGTAAAGATTTCTGTTACAGATAAGTATCATTACCACCAAGTTTCAACATTTGGAAACAATTTTCTTTTTTTTTTTTTTTTTGTTTTTTTTGGGTCTTTTTAGGGCCACACCCATGATATATGGAGGTTCCCAGGCTAGGGGTCAAATCAGGAGCTGTAGCCACTGGCCTACAGCAGAGCCACAGCAATGCAGGACCCAAGCCGCATCTGTGACACCACAGATCACAGCAATGCTGGATCCTTAACCCACTGAGCAAGTCCAGGGATCGAACCCATATCCTCATGGATGCTAGTCAGGTTCGTTAACCACTAAGCCACGATGGGAACTCCTGGAAACAATTTTCTGATTAAAATCTTTTCAGTAAAGAAGTTTAGTTTTGACATGTTAGTAGAGTTCAGAAGAATTAGTTTGGTGTTTAATGTTAAATGATGACAATTTAAATGGACAAATTTTAAAACAGACATTTGCTCTATTAAAAAAGATTAAATAGTGAATACTGCAGTGCTGGAACTATTTCAAAATATCTCTTTTCAAAAACTTTTTTTTTTTTGCTTTTTAGGGCTGCACTTGTGGTATATGGAAGTTCCCAGGCTAGGGGTCGAATCAGAGCTACAGCTGCCGGCCACAGCCACAGCAATGCAGGATCCAAGCCACGTCTTCAACCTATACCACAGCTCACAGCAATGCCAGATCCTTAACCCACTGAGCGAGGCCAGAGATCGAACCTGAATCCTCATGGATGCTAGTCTAGTTCGTTAACCACTGAGCCATGAAGGGAACTCTTTTTTTTGGAGTATAAAATTTTTTTGATGGCATAAATAAAGTCTTAAACAACTTTGTATCTCCCACTGTAACAGATGGTAGTGTTTATACTGTTATTTGTTTAGTGTTTTAAAACTTTTCAAACTCTTCAAACTTCAGTGTTGTCTTTTATCCTTGATAAGAATCCAATGAAGTAGATATTATTCCTATTCTCAGGAGGCTCCTTAGTTGTGACTAGCTTATGGTTACATAAATGTTAAGTGGCAGAACAGGGATTTAGAGGGTAAAGTCCTTTTTACTAAATTGCATTTTTCTCATAGCCAGTTCATTACTAAAGGAAGTATTCAAATACTTCCTAAATATAATCAAGAAAACAGTGGAACAAACGATATGATTCCCACCCCTACCCCCAGCATCAAAAAGCAGTTGAGTAAGAGATCTAGGATAAATAAAGTTATAAACTATCCAACCTTTTTTTTTTTTTCAATTGGTTATTATTACTAGGTAATTGGATAGAATTGGGATAACTGATAAAGTGAATGAGAAATTGAAGAGGGCGGTTTTGAGAATGTTTGGCAATGGTAGTTTTGAAGAAGCAACTAGATAGTTACTGAATCCTAGCAGTTTTCTAAACTTAAGTGCTAGGGTGTGGAGTTTTTCAGATGTTATGCAGTTATCTACTTGTTGCAATAAAGGTTGTCATAAAGTAATAGAAACTTAAATTATCCCATCTGTGCAAGGCAGTATTCAGAGACTGATGTTTATATAAATAAATGAAAACCCTTAGGAAAAACTGGCTACATTTCAAGCTGGATAGTGTGGCCAAAATTTCAACTTAATTGGTAATAATGTTAGAAATCAAATAAGATTTATCTTACAATACAGGGGAAATGACAGATACTTTAAGAACATTCAAATCAAGGAAGTAACAGGGGCACAGTGTGTGGTCCTCTCAGAATTATGGTCCTGAGCTTCTGGGTGGGAGGCGGGAATGTAAATACCTCTTTTCTACTAAGTTGTAGGCATCCTGCACAGTGTATCAAAGCCCTCTCCTACCTTTCATAAGGTAATTTCAGGCTCTAAAAAACCAAATTGTTTTAGATTGGGAAAACTACAGAATAATATAAGAAATTTTAACGGAGTTCCCGTCGTGGCGCAGTGGTTAACGAATCCGACTAGGAACCATGAGGTTGCGGGTTCGGTCCCTGCCCTTGCTCAGTGGGTTAACGATCCGGCATTGCCGTGAGCTGTGGTGTAGGTTGCAGACGCGGCTCGGATCCCGCGTTGCTGTGGCTCTGGTGTAGGCCAGTGGCTACAGCTCCGATTCGACCCCTAGCCTGGGAACCTCCATATGCCAGGGAGCGGCCCTAGAAAAGAAAGACCAAAAAAAAAAAAAAAGACACAGAAAATACGGAGACAATAGGTTACTTGTTCAGGATCACACAGCCAGTAAGAGAGAGACTGAATCCAATCTAGGTTGTCAGGCCTGTAGAGCATGTCCTTTACCTCTGCCCTATATCAAAAACCCGAAGCAAAAAGGTAAAAAGACCGAACTAGCCAAGATAACATAGGTACCTGAACAGTGGGAAATGACCATGAGGGCTGCTGGAGAATTCACGTGGCCCTTAAAAGGGTCTTGGGCAACAATTTGGATCTGACTCATGAGAGTTTCCAGTTTTTGTTCTGTTTTTCAGAAAATGAGTAAAGCAATGATTTTTATAAACTTTGAACTCATATTTTAATTCTCTCTTCTCCATTTAACTTTGCAAAGTCACTTTCCATGAGGAAAAAAATGCCTCTTATCCCAAGGAATCATTGTGAGGCTCACACATAGATGAAAACCTTTGTAGACTGCTCAAGCCTTCCCTGCATGGTTTCTAGGCATCTCCACCTAGCCAGTGCTTTCGGTAACTGACCTATATGTGTACTTCTCTAGCACTTTGAGAGAAATCAAAGGCTATGAAGAAATGGTGCATGGTATTGAGAAGAACGCTTAGTTCTGGAGTCTTTATAAATTCTGGTCCCACCAGTTCCTTTAGATCTTTTTTTTTTTTTGCCCCTGAGACTGTATTATCTTTATGTTATCTTGCACCTCTAAGATTCATAAGTAATCTGTAAAATGTTTATAAAGTATGATGTGACAGGTAAATGTTACTATGGTCCTATAGTTCTATAATATTGAAGATGAAGGGTACAGAGTCGTTGAACAAATATGAATGGTAAGGGTCTGCAGCACAATTGCTCATCTCCGGTGATTTTTTTTCCCCCTCCAATCAAAATAACAAGTCATCCTTTCCCTCACAGGGGAAGTTATTTGGTGTTAGTGATCATGCCTATAACTGACTAGTTGTGCCAGCTAGGCGAACGAAACCACACATGGGGCCTGTTTCTTCTAACCTGAATGCCCCTAACTCTTTTGCTATGTTGGGACAGTCATTTCATCTGTGATCTAAATTTCCGCTTCGATGGGGAAATTTCTCAGGCTTTTCCAAGCATGGTTAACTTGCTGAACCACAGGATTTTGGTTCAGATAAATAACCACATTATTTACATGTTCATTTATTTCGTTGCAGTCCCAATGTCTTAAGGTCTGGGGCTACATCAATACGTATGTGTGTGTATGCCAGCATCTAGTGTGTGATGCCTGGGAAATGTTACAGTACCAGTAGTATTTGATAAATAAATGAAAGGGCTTAGCAAAAAACAAAATAGGTTATATAAGTAATGATTTTTTTTCAGGAAGTGTAGTCATAACCCCTGACAGATCAAAGTTAGCAGCCTCTAGTAACATCTGGCCATTCCTCATAAATGTCCTCCTCTAGGACTTTGTAGGCTTTGAGTTTCATTCATTCTTAGGAAATAATATTTTTTTAAGTCATGAATTTCACAAAACTTATATAACTACCTCCATTTTGTAAATAACCAAGAAAATCCTACCCGAAGACCCACTTCACTTTTCATTTTCATAAAAACCATATTTCACAAAAATTTTACTACTTGCATTCCACTTAACTACTTACTGTCTTCTAATTGTTTCCTCTTAATAGATCATGGGTTTTCTTTTCTTATTGTTCTCTTGAGAGGGATCCGTAAACTTTCTTACAGGGCCAGATAGTAAATGTTTTAGGCTCTGTGGCAGCTCCTCAGTCTTGCTGCCATAGCACCAAAGCAGCCAGAGATAAGATGCTGTACACACAGAGGCCTGGCTGTGTTCCAGGGAAACTGTATTTATACGTATAAAAGCAAGCAGTCTTCCCTAGACTTAGTTTGCTCACCTCTTTGCTATATCTCATATTTATATAACATTTTAAATGATAAATATGAGGAGGGGTGAGCCAGACTGGTGCTAGTGAAGGTATTCTTACCCTGAGTAGGGAGACAGGCTTCACAGTATCACAAGCCACCAAGATGGAAGCAAAAGTACATATGCATGGTCCACAGTAACTTATGTGGAGCTTAGTGGGCAGTGAATCCCAGGAGGCAGACCTAGGTCTTTTAAGGCCACACGTTTTTAACTCTTTGCCTAAATATGATTTGAATTTAGAGAGATGCAGTAAGGTAGTTTTGCCTTTAAGTTCAGTTTAGCCCACCCATTCCTTTAAATTTAGGGCTTGCAAACTACAGGCCTGTTTTTGTAAATAAAGTTTTATTGGAACACAATGTGGTTTGTTCATTATGTGTATATACCCAGTGCACCTTTCACACTGCAATGGCAGAACTGAGGGGTTATGGCAGAGGCCTTATAGCCTGCAAGCTTTAAAATATTTACTACTTTGCTCTTAAAGAGACATCTGCCACCCCCCTGTGCACAGGTAAAGTAGTATCCACCACAGTAGATTAAGAATCCACAAACAACATCCTGTGGGCCAAAACCAACCTACTGTGTGCTGTTGTAAAGAAAAGCACTGAAGCACAGCTGCCTGCTGTGCTGATTTATTCCTGTTGCCTTTGACTGTTTTTGTGCTTCTGTTCATTAAATTAAGTCAAAGCCTGAAATTGTCTGTACCCTAGTTCCTTCCTAGAGAACTTAGCATCCATTTTTTTCCCTTTCTTTCCTCCCATGCTCTCCTCTGTCATTCTAGATTATGCATCTTTCCTCCATGAGAACATGTTATTACATGAGGGGGTTTAGGCTTTGGAACCAAAGCATCTGAATTCAGATCCTGGATCTATCACTTTATACAGTCAACCCTTGAACAACACAGGTTTGAACTGTGCTGGTCCACTTATATGCAGGTTTTTTTCAATAAATATGTACTACAGTACTACATGAGCTGAAGTTGGTTGATTCCTTGGATGCAGAACTTGGGATAGGGAGGGCTGACTGTAAACTTATACATGGATTTTTGACTGCAGGCTGTCAGTGCCCCTGTGTTTAAGGGTCAATATATAGCTATTTTTCAGTATTAAATGAAATAAGGCAATAGGTCATACTAGTGAAATAGTGGAGAGAATATTTAATAATCAGGTTACTTTAGCTCCTTTTTTGATTTAGAATATCCTAATAAATGAGGAGGCTGACAGAAGAAAATGTAATTCTGTGGAAAATTTTCATCCTTGGTTCTTGTATTTTGCTGGAATGAATCTTCTCAGGGGAAAAGTGTATGTAGTCTGACAAACTGAGTGGAATTTTGTTTCTGTCACTTAACAGCTCTGTTAGGTAGGAGATGCTTTTCCTCTCTGATCTGAACCTCCACTGACTCGCTGGCAAAATGGAGTTTATTGGTGCCTGTTTCCTCATAGGCTTACTGTAAGGATTAAAAGACGTAGCTTTTGTAAAATGCCTGGAATGGGGCAGATGCTCTAAAAATGTTAGTTTTTTTTTTCTTCCTTTTTTCTTAACCCACGGCATATGGAGGTTCCCAGGCTAGGGGTGGAATCAGAGCTACAGTTGCCAGCCTACGCCACAGCAACGCCAGATCCGAGCCATGTCTCACCACAGCTCATGGCAATGCCGGATCCTTAACCCACTGAGCAAGGCCAGGGATCGAACCCACACCCTCATGGTTCCCAGTCATTTCCACTGCACGACGGGAACTCCTAAAAATGTTAGTTTCTTTCCCTGCTTAGAAGTGTTTTGTTGTGTAAATTTTGCTTGGTGCTCAATGATGCTCATCTTAGAGAAGTTTATTTCTCTTTTTCTAGAATAATTCTCAAACTGTAACCTCTCAGGGCAAAGTTTTTGTTTTGGTTGGCAGAGACTGGTCCCTAAAATGAAATGAAAAAGAGCACTTTTACTGTGAATGGGAGACAAAGAATCATACCTGAGAGAGGGGCAGATTCATTAGGCTTTTCCTTTGCTTATTTGATTGCAGTATAAAGAAGAGGGCAGAAAGGTAACCAGCTACTGCAATGAGACCATGACTGGCTGGGTGCATGACGTGCTGGGCCGGAACTGGGCTTGCTTCACTGGAGAGAAGGCGGGAAATACCTTTGAAAAAGTGAACGTGAACACAGCACACCTTAAGAGTCGCCAGAAAAAGTGAGTTGTCATAAATAAAAGATCCACTTAGTTCTTTCTTTTTCGTCTTTTTAGTGCTGCACCCGCAGCATATGTCAGTACCCGGGCTAGGGGTTGAATTGGAGCTGCAGCTGCCGGCCTACGCCACAGCCACAACAATGCCAGGTCCAAGCCACATTTTGTGACCTACACCACAGCTCATGGCAATGCCAGATCCTTAACCCACTGAGCAAGGCCAGGGATCGAACCCAAGTCCTCATGGATACTAGTGGGTTTGTTACCACTGAGCCACGGTGGGAACTCCACTTAGTTCTTTATACTATGTATAAGTATGTGTCTACATTAATTCTTGGAAAATTTAATTATGTAAAATTTATTTGACTTAGAAACATAAGCCATGTTATATATCACGTTACTGGAAAAATACACTGAGTGATGTAACTGTGAGAAAAAAGTATTCTTTCAAAGCACTTCAAAAGTAATGGACCTATGATGGCTTTAAAGAATATTTAAAAGGACCACAGCACAGAAGTGGTTTACACAGAAAAATTATTCTATTTTATTTTTTTGGCCGTACCAGGGGCAGGTGGAAGTTCCAGGCCAGGGATTGAACCTGTGCTGCACTTGCGGCTTGTGCTGCACCTGTGGCAACGCTGGATTCTTAACCTGCTGCACAAGGGAACTTCTGAAAAATCATTTTATTGTTGCTATGTAATATGCTGCACAATACTTTTAGATATATATGTCTATGTTGCAACAAATATAGGCGATGCCAATTGAACATAAATTTTAAACAAGGTAATAAATAACTGAAGTTATTTGTATTTATGTAGTGTATTACTTTGCCAGGGCTGCCATAATAATGTACTACAGATTGAGTGGTTTAAGCAAAAAAAATGTTCTAGAGGCTAGAAATCCAAAGATGAGGGGGTTAACAAGTTTGGTTTCTTTTGAGGCCTCTGTCCTTGAGACCTTGCAGTGGCTGTCTTCTCACTGTTGACCCTACATGGTCATCCCTTTGTCTGTGTCCTAATCTCCATTTCTTATCAGCACTGCAGTCACATTGGATTAGGGCCCACCCATATGACCTTCTTTAACCTTAATGTCCTCTTTAAAGGCTCTACCTCTGAATAGTCACATTCTGATGTCCCAGAGTTTAAGACTTGAACGTATGAATTTCAGAAGGACACCATTCCACTTAGAACGTGCAGTTAATGTTTTTTGTTGAGTTATATCCATTTTAAGTAACTGTGAACCACACAAGAGATTTCAGATTTGATTAGTTTGGAAGGAAAAGATAAATAGCATATTTTGTTTTGTTTGGTTGTGAAATCCACTGAAAGAGCACATGAACGAATCATCCAAAGCTAGGCCACACTGGCAGTGAATCACTGCATCAGAGAAATGGAGAGAACATGAGTTCAAAGAGGACCAATTCATCTGCTCCATTTTGAATTTAGCTTTTAAATTGCCTTTGCTTGAGTTGATGCTAGAGTAACACATTTCCTGTGAAGCTGTTCATGTTTCACCCTACTATTTAGGATATATCGTGTGTGCTTTACTTTTCCGCTATTTCAGACATTGCCTCATTTAGTGAAGAAGCTAATAAACTAGAGTGCTCAGAATCTTTGTTGTCTCACTTGTAAAATAAGTATTTAGGACTGTATTACGTCAGGGTCTCTTTTAGCTCTTACTGATCTGGTTTCAATATATATATTTACAACTTAAAATTTACTCCTGTGTCTTTAAGAAACGACAACTATAATTTGTTTTTGTTGTGTGTTAGTTCTGTCACAAGTAGAATAGAGGCAGCTTTATAATCTATTTAATAAAGGCACCTCACTGATTTCAGACTTTGCAACAAGTAGGAAAGACCTTTGATAAAAACATTAAAACATTTTCAATGTGGTTGCACATTTTTGTTATTATTTTCAGGGCTTCTACATTTTTTGACAAATATTAAAATGCTCTGTTAACCTCTAAATTAAAAGAGGAAGAAAATTCACAGTATGCCCTTAATATTACTCAGGTTAGGTAGATCTTGCTTTGCACAACTGAATGTTAATATAAGTCCCGGATATTGAGTGACACGTAAGTCAGAGAATCCTTTTTAGTAGCATGATGAATTCTATAATTCCTAGCACCTGGCATATAGGTACGATACATAGTTAAGGTAGATGAGTAATCATCTTCCTCAGTTTACTTGCTTTGTAAACATGCTGTGTATGTGTTAGATTTGTTTCATCTATACCCAAGCATTTGGCATCAGGTAAGCCAGTACTTCGCAGATTTTAATGTTATTGTGAATCATCTGGGGATCTTGTTAAAAACGTAGATTCTGATTCAGGTGTCCTGGCTTGAAAACGAATCTGCATTTCTAGCAAGCTTCCAGGTGGTGCTGTAGATAATAGCTGAAGAACCAAATTTGAGTAACAAGGATATATAGCAAATATCCATATGGAACAATTTTTTTTTTTTTTGCATCATGTGGTTAGGATGCTTGCCATGCTATATATACACTGTATGCAGTTCTGCTGTCTTCCCTTTAAAAAAATTTTTTTTAAAGTTTACAAGGTTTATTGCAGAAATTATAGGAGGTAGAGGAAAGGTGATGACCCTCTGTCACCACCCAAGGATCACCTCGGTTGTATGTACTTGTGGTATAAGTATATATGTACACTTTCACACAAATTGGTTAATTCTGTATAAACTCCTTTGATATTCTGCTTTGTTGTTTAATACAGTGTGAATATTCTTCCATATCACTAAATAATTGTACAGACCCTTTTTTTTTTTTTTTTTTGCTTTTTATGGCCACACCTGTGACATTTGGAAGTTCCCAGGCTAGGGCTCAAATTGGAGCTACAGCTGTTGGCCGACACCACAGCCATAGCAATGAGGGATCTGCGCCTGTCTGTGACCTCCATCACAGCTCCTGGCAACACGGGGTCCTTAACCCACTCAGTGAGGCCAGAGATCAAACTTTCATCCTCATGGATACTAGCTGGGTTTTGTAACCTGCTGAGCCACAATAGGAACTCCTCTTCCAGACCTTTTTACTGAATACACAGTAAATGAAGTGCCATTATTTATTCAATCAATCCCTTATCATAGAACATTTATTTATGTTCATAATCTATCACTAGATTGTGCTTCACTGAACATCCCTACACACACATCTTAGTTCACTTGGACTTTTACTTCCATAGGATACATTCCAATTCCAGGCTATTGATAGAGAGAGAGATATATCCAGTTACCTTCCTGAAAGATTTTACCACTTCTCACTCAGGCCCAGAGTATAAGTGCCTATTTTAAATCAGTAAAGAGTATATCTTAAGTTATCTTACTTTTGTTGGCAGGTATTCTAATAGGCTCTACAAATACAACCATGACTTTGTGAAAGCTATCAATGGCATTCAGAAGTCTTGGACTGCCACTGCGTACATGGAATATGAGACTCTTACCCTGAAAGAGATGACTCAGAGAGGTGGTGGCTACAACCAGAGACTCCCACGGTAAGAAAGTGCATCTCTTATCACTAATAAAGACATCTGCGTTGATAGTATCTTCCCTTCCAGCCAGCTTTCCCTGGGTTGCTTATCATTTTATTGGTCATCCCAACTTAAACTTTTTAGGTTATCTTTTCTCTGTCTCCCTCTTCTCCTTATAACATACTCTGATGTTTTCCAAGTCCTACTTATGGGTTTTGCTTTCATAGCATCTGCCACTTCCTTTACTCTCTTTCCATTTCCTACACTTTGGCTTAGGGCTTTGTCATCTCTAGCCTGTATCACAGATCAGCTTCTTGCCTTTTGTTTCTTTGGTCTCTTCCCCTCCCAGACCCCATTTTTAGCCATTATATGAAATGCTGCCAGTTTCATCTTCCTATACCCAGCTGTGGTTTGGTATCTACCTATTATCAAATAAATAAATTTAGCCTGGTAATCAAAGCCATCTAAATTTGACCTCAACTATATTTACTACCTTGACCTGCTTTTAAACAATGTGACCAAAAAATTACTGAAAACTTTCATTTACCTCAATTCATGACACTCCCTTTGCCTCAAATACCCCTGAACTTGGCCATAAAAACTGTTAAATTTGCCACCTGTAAAAATCACAAAATCATTTCATTTTAAGGTCCAGCCAAAAATGCTCCATATTTATCAATATACTTCTATTACCCTCAGCCAGAGGAGCATTTCCTATGTTTAGTTTACATACCCTATGTTGTATTTCTTTTGAAAAATTATATTGTTCTTTGAATTTATATAGTCAGAAATTTGATAGATTTCTTTTGTTCCCTCAAAACTATAAGCTGGATTTAGCAGAGTATGTTGTACCTTAACATTTGTTCAATGGCCAAGCATATTCCTGTGATACTGTATCTTGCTGCAGGAGAATCTGATGGAACTGAAGGGTAGGAAAGCCAATCAGAAGCTAATGGGACTCCATAAATTGAATATAGATAGGTTATTTTCTCTTAGTACATTGATGCATTTTCTAATATTCAGAGAATACATGATTATTTCCTTAGTATCAGTAGAGTCCTTAGCCCCAATTTTATTGTTTAAACAGACCATCGATGAATTAATCATTAACTAAAATGCATTGCTAACTTTTTATCTGCAGACTAGTAATCCCAATGGTATGGCATTTTTCAGCTGTGAGACTGTATGGAGTTTTTTCCTGTCCAACTGATAGCATTCTCTCATAATTCTACCCCTGTCTCAAAAGAATCTTGTACAGTGTTTCTCAAAGTGTATTCTAAGGAATGACTAATCCATGAGATGCTCTGGTTAGGCAGAATTGGGAAAGGGAGCATATGGTATCCCTTCTCAGATTCAGTAAAGCAAAAGAGCCATCCTGTGTCTGTGTGAGGCAGGAAGTTGACACCTGTTCAGTAATAATCCAAAGGAGCACTCAGAGGAGGTGATGTCAGCATTTGAACTTAGAGAGACGGGGGCTCCTATCTGAAAGATTTGAGCCCCCAGACGCTATTACTTTGCCATGGTCATGTGCCATGTTTCTGAAGAACTCTTTTGTGCTTTTCTCCCTCCACCCGACTACCTTGGTTTTAGAGAGGGGATAGCTTTATTAAGGCCTGCTTTTAAGGCTATAAGTCTCCATAGAAGGTTTAAGATAAGGAGACAGATTTAGGTGAAGTGGGAAATACTGAGTCAGACATTGGGTCTAGCTGCCTGGTTTTCAGTAGCATTTAGTATATAAATTAGTTCTGTTGAACGAATCCAATGGCATAACAGACTCTCAACTTGAAGTTTATAAACTGTGAAACTACTTAAATTATAGAAAAATGAATTGTTTATGCACATCTCTTGAGTCCAGAGCTTCCTCCAGATTCTTAAAAGAAACTGGACCTAAATGATTAGAAACCAATAATGTATAGTGGGCCTAAGATGTTTGTAATTCTCACTTCTCCATCTCCCCAATTCCTCTTTCACTCTCTTCATTTTCACACCACTGAGCTTCAGTTGTCACATTGCTTTTATTTCATCTGTGTATGCAATGATGGGCAAACACTCTGCCTTATGAGATGTTAGGAAGAAGGAAATTAACATTTAAGTCATCCAGTGGGAGTTCCCTGGTGGCTTAGCAGTTAAAGTATCTGGCATTGTCACTGTTGTGGTCAGGTTTGATCACTGGCCTGGGAACTTCCACATGCTGTGAGTGCAGCCAAAAAAACAACAATAAAAAAAACATCTAAATCATCTGTTTTGTGCCAGCTAGTCACTTAAATGTATATTTAGTTTTAATGACATAGGTGATGATGCTGATGGTAATCATCCTAATAGCCTAATAATTTATTAAGGACTTATCCACGACAAGGCATTATTTTTAAGCACTTGTTATTCACTATTACATCAAAGTGTCATAACAGTCCTTTGAGGCAGTTATTATTACACCCCTTTTTTTTTCTTTTTACCGCCTCACCTGCAGCATATGGAAGTTCTCAGGCTAGGGGTTGAATCAGAGATGCAGCTGCCTGCCTACACCACAGCCACAGCAACACCAGATCCAATCTGCGTCTGGGACTTACATCATAGCTCGTGGCAGTGCTAGAACCTTTAATCCACTGAATGAGGCCAAGGATTGAACCTGCATCCTCATGGATACAGACAGGTTTTTAACCTGCTGAGCCAAGCCAGGAACTCCCGGATTATACCCATCTTAATAGGAGGTGATCATAGTTTTGCGATACTAAGTTCTTTGACAAATGTCACACAAGTAGTACGCGGTAAAGCCATTGATGGCCATCTTTGTGTCTTTTGTTTGTTGTTTATAGAGCTAGTCTGCCTGTTTCTACTTAGATCTTTTATTTCTCTGCCTTCTTCATGTCTTTTACAACCACCATCGTCACCATTTCCTGGGTCAAACATCAGTAATTCTTCTCTTTTCTTTAAATCCTCTGTAGGCCATCTTCAATTTACTGCATCTACTTTTTTGTTCGAAATCTGCCAAGAGTAAGAGGATGTAGCTATATAAACCTACTAAAATTAGCAAGAGCAATATACAAAACCAGTATGGTTTCTCAGGGCAAAATTACTACATCCTGAAAAAGAAATGGATAATTTATACAACTTAGTTTTATAATCAACACATTGTATAACAGACACGTTACTGTGTAGCAGACACATGGAAACACTGATGGACAAGTGCTCTTTGGATCTGAATCAATATCCTAGCCAGCCAGCTGGTTGAAATCATGGAATTAGAAGTAGGAAGTCATCCTCAAAGGAAGGAATATATTTTGATGTCAGATGTCTGTTTCCACCCTAGGCCCAAACCTGCACCAATAACTGCTGAAATACAGGAAAAGAGTTTGCATTTGCCAGCCTCCTGGGACTGGAGGAATGTTCGTGGTACCAATTTTGTTACTCCTGTTCGAAACCAAGGTAAAAAAAAAAAAAAAAAAAAAAAAAGTGTTAATTTTTACTTAATTCATTCTGAAATATTTATTGAACATATACTATATGTCAGTCTCTCAGAAAGATTCTGAGGATAGAGATGAAATAGATATGATCCTCTTTGGCAAAGAAATGGAAAATGTATAGCCAATGAATACCTACTTCTTCCTTTTGTACCCATGATAGATTTTGGTAACTGATTATCTCTCTGGCTGAGCTCAACATTTCTTCAGTGACTTTCTCAGTATATGTTCCAGGTAGCTAATGAAATTATTAGAGTGATATGTGAGCCAAATTCATTTGCTGTCCTAGTCACAGAGATTTGTGTAGAATCAAAGAATTGCATGTGACTAAAATTAGTCTTTGCAAGTGGTTTATTTAGAATTGAATCCTTTTTTTTTTTTTTTTTTTTTTTAGGTTGAAGTATAGTTGATTTGCAGTGTTTTAGTTTCAGGTACACAGAGCATATACATATACAGCATATAAAAATATATATTCTTTTTCAGATTCTTTTCTACTATAGTTTATTATAAGATATTGAATATAATTCCTTGTGCTATACAGTAGTTCCTTGTTTATCTTTTTGTATATAACAATGGGCATCTGTTAATCCTAAAGTCCTAATTTAGCCCTCTCCCTTCCCCTTTCCCCTTTGGTAACCACAAGTTTGTTTTTTATATCTGTGTGTATTTCTGTTTTGCAAATAAGTTCATTTGTATTATTATTTTTTAGATTCCACATATAAGTGATATCATATATTTGTCTGTCTCTGCCCAACTTAGAGGAATAATCTCTAGGTCAATCCATGTTGCTATAAATGCCATTATTTCACTTTTCATGGCCAAGTAATATTCCATTACACACAGACACATGCATACCCCATTTCTACTTTATGCTGGAATGCTTTACTACCAATCCTCCCACTCCATCTCCTGGCTATCCCCCATCATTTAGTCTTCAATTACTATAGGGACCCAGAAAATCTGTCCTTATATTTTTTTCCTGGTAGATTTTTTTGAGCTATGTAAGGACTTTTCAATTGACTTTACATCAGGATATGACATATAATGGTAAGTATTAACTCAGCTTCCTGAATAGTAGCCTCCAGGCAGAGCCCAGATTTACCAAAATTATCACTATACTTGCATTTTACCAGTTTTTTCCAGACATTAGATATAGTATGAATAGGTTTAATGACTCTTCTTCTAATAGCACTTGATACCACATTATCTTATCCTAAATTTTAGCCAACAATAGTTGGAGAATCATTTATATAATACTCCGGTTTATTATTTCTTGTCTTTTGTCTTTGTTGTTGTTGTTGCTATTTCTTGGGCCGCTCCCACGGCATATGGAGGTTCCCAGGCTAGGGGTTGAATCGGAGCTGTAGCCACCGGCCTACGCCAGAGCCACAGCAACGCGGGATCCGAGCCGCGTCTGCAACCTACACCACAGCTCACGGCAACGCCGGATCGTTAACCCACTGAGCAAGGGCAGGGACCGAACCCGCAACCTCATGGTTCCTAGTCGGATTCGTTAACCACTGCGCCACGACAGGAACTCCTGATTTATTATTTCTTAGCTCATTTTGAAGATAATTGTGGTACGCATGACTGATTTGTATAAAGTGGGTGTAGTATTTGCTGTCTGGAAACATTCTGATTAGTGTCTTCTGAGAGGATTATAAATTAATAACACCCAAAGATAAATTGTTCTTCCCTTTTCCTAAAAATTCAGTGATAATCAGCCTCTTCCACTTCTCAGTATTCACCATCAACTCTTCAATTCATCCTCACTGAATTCTTGCAAATTGTTCTGAATGTATAGAGCTTTGAGCAGGTCTTTTTTTTTTTTTTTTTTTTTTTTTAATTATATTTGAGTTTAGTTGACTTACAATGTTGTTTTAGTTTCAGGTGTACAACAAATTGGTGTGTGTGTGTGTGTGCGTGTGTGTGTGTATCTGGACAGGAAAGAATGAAAATAAAAGAAATTTGAAGATAATTGAGAAATGAATGGAAAGTCAGTTAAAGTTCTAATGTTAAGAGAAGATTTAAATTTGTTCTGTCTTCAAACAGGTTTCCTATCCTTATTGGAGAGGATTAAGTAAATACTGCATGTCAAGTGTTGATTATTGAGGGTCTGGCACAGGTTACTTCCACTGTGTTGCAGTATCTATAAAGTATCTAACATTTTAGGACTTTTTGTGTAATGGCTGAGGATAGAAAGACTGATATGGCTTAGTTCTCCTCCTAGAGACTGCGTTTTAGCCAGATGTGCAAGCAAAATATTAAAATACAATATGATAACTGCTTTAATAGAATGTTTTAAAGATTCATTAGGAGGAGGTTCAAAGAAAAGTTTAGTTCCACTCACTTCCCAAAAGATAAGATTGATTAGTGATAAGATAATAATTTAGGGAAAGGAAATTAGACTTTCTCAAGCCAGATTGTTTAACAACAGTTTTCTTGTAGCTGGTAAAAGCTATTATTGTCTCTAATATTCCATATTCTTTGAGTGTTATAAATATGATTTGAACAGACATGGGCAACTTAAAAACAGAGGGCTTTGAGAGGTTAATTGCTTTTAAATTGAGCCCTCATCTGTAGCATCTTGTCAGATGCTTGAGAAAATAATGTACTTTAGAGGTTCCTCTTTTAACTTCTTTTTGGTTTTCTGTACTTTAAGTTGGGGAAAAGATTATTTTCTCTTCCTACTAACTGGGCTACTTGGAAATTTCCACTAACTTAAGTACACCAGTGTTCTATATAACTGAGAATTCAAAATTACCCGAGGTTAAGGTAATTCACAACTTTTCTCTATTCAGAGAGAAAATGAGATTAATGAAAAATATATATATATATCGGAGCACAAATGAATTCTTACCTTTAAATAGGTTAACATCTCTAAGCACCAGCCTCATAGCTAAGATTTATTTTGATGTGTGAGAGGGAAGAGAGCTAGGAAATGGAAAGAGATGGACTTTCTTTGTTCTTCCAGCTGTGTTGTCTTTATTTATTATAGTATCTTCCAGAGAGAAGGGGAGTGTCTTTCAGGTCACATTAATTAGGAAATGTGGAGTTTTTTCCTAATGTTTAAAATATAGTTCATTTTTGTCTTGTCCTAACTGCTGTTTACACTGTTAGAACTGGAAGACAGGGGCCTTAAACTGTTCCCTCTGTTCCTTTTACACAAAAGATAAAAAGAAATGCCAAAAGGTCAAGTGAATGGCTTCCCCCGAGTCACACAGCTGAGTGGGAAGGGAAAAAACTCCTAGTTCAGTGTGTTCTCCACTGTTAGAAAGTGGAGCTGAATATAGTTAAACTATGCGAAGATCACGTTATCTGTCTGAGGTTGTGGAAATTGAATTACGACAGAGCTCTGTCTGGGCCGGCTCCCCTTCTTTATTGCCCTGTAGTCTTAAGAGATAACAGTTCCTTCAGAATCTAGACTCTGGCCTTGACTTTTGAAAAGAGGCATTAATTACCCAGGCAGCTGACCTTCTGAGAACCGCAGGGGCTTGAGGAAGGTTATCTCCTTTCTTCATTCCTGTGATTTCTCTGTTAACAGAGCACATTCTGAGCCCTTGAATGTACATGTGGCCTGTCCCTCCCATAATGCTTGATGTCACTGATGAGGGTTTAATGGTTAATAACAAGAGAGATTATTTCTGTGGCTGCCGTGGACTGAGATGGTTTAATGGCCAAATGGGGGCCTTTTCTAGACTCATTTACTGTCACTCATCTAATTCTTTGGCATTCTGTCATTTGAAAGAGAGGTCCTAAGGACAGTATTATTGGATTCTGAAACAAACTGTACAAGTTATTTTGGTCCACCTAGTAACTGAATGACAGGGAAGGGAAATTTGAAAATTCTTTAAAGCAGATACTGATCTACAAATGGAAAAACCAACCAACCAACCAACCACTACTTCTGCATTAGGAGATATTTAGATGTTTGCATCAGCTATCCGTTAGTTTTGTGACTTTGGACAGGTCATTGCTTCTTTCTGAACCTCAGTATACACATTATCAAGTGAGTAGGTTGTACACTAGGTGAATGCCAAAATCCAAGTCTTCATCCCATAAATTTAGGTGATCTCTCAGTAGCAAAAGCAGTATAGATAAATCTGAGATGTTTATGGAGAGAATTTGGGGGAACACCAGAAATGGCAGAAGTTGAGGGCGATAGAGCTCTAACCACTCCAGGTCTGGGCCTTGTGGTATCACTGAACTTATAGAAGGCTCACTTTAGGATCCAGGGTTCTACCTCCCTTACAGCTTAAAAACAAGTAAATGTTGACTAGTTCTATTGAAATAACTTTTTTTCCTGGATATAAATATGAATCTCTCTGTTCATAACTTGATTCTTCTTTCTACAAAGATGCATTGAGTTCCTTCATTACATCAGGCACCAAGGTAAAGAAAACAGATTTCCTATAAACACTTAAGGAAATTCACGATATAGTTTGAGGAAAATGTTATTAAGTCATTCAAGTAGAGTTTGGAATATTGGATGCTGAGCACTCAGGGAGGGACATGAATGAACAGTTACCTGGAGAAGGAAAAACACTGCCCCTCATATTTTTAGAATACTTTTCTGAGGAAATTACTAAATTCAGATTTCTTAAAGAGAACAAAGATGGTATTCTCTTTATGTAGAATGAGTTTTTTGAAGTGTAATATTGTCTATTCATTTATCTTGCTTTACGTGCATAAGGAGAGTGATCACCATTCAAATAATTTGGTAACTAATATCTTAGTAAATTGAGTAACAAATCAACTTCATTTAAGATATGCTTTGTACAAGCATATCTCCATGTTGAATTTGTATTAGTGGCAGAGGTGAAAGAAGCTGTATAATAATACAGATATTAAAATTATGTTCATTTCTTTCTAGAATTGTAACAAGTGTTACAATTTGTTTTGTTATATACATGCCATATTTTATTGTTTGTATTTCTTTTACTCTACATATTGAAGAAACATTTAAAAATAACATTTTTCATATAAATTACCTCATAGTATAATATTTTTTCTTCTCCTAAAATAGCAATTGTATTCCTAGCAAATGCTTAAGTGTATTTATTTTGTTTTTGCCAGACCATCCAGGTATTAAATAAAGCTGTTTTCTTTTCCCTTCTCCCCTACCTCCATCCAGCTTCTTTTCAATTTACTTTCACTGCCTCCATCTACTTTGTATCCCTACCTCCTTATTGGCCACCTTAAATACCATATCCATAACTACAATGATCTCTTTCCTTCTCTTACCCTGGTTGAATCCAACTCTCTACAATAATACAGCCATACCTGAGCCATTCTTAGGGTTAACTCCACCCAACAAGTTGCTTTGGAAAATGCTGCTCTGGAGATATTTAAAAGCTCAGCTTATATATACCCTTCCATAGTTTTTTTATGGCTCAGAATGTTGCAGATGTAAATTATTAGTTTACTATTAAGAATACTGTCAAATGCTTTTTTTCCCCCCCTCTCAAAATATTCTTAAGGAAAGCCCCATATAATAATGTTTGCCTTTTGATGAAAAAGCTGAAATTTTATTGTTTGCCTTATTGCTTGTAAGGTCAGTGTCAACAGTATTTGCTGACTGAATCTTCTTTTATTGTGCTTATCCTTATGGATAAAAATAGCAACACTCAATATAAATATATTAATGTATTTCATTCACTCAGGTTTTCTATGATTCTTTTTGAGTGCTTCAAAGGTTCTCTTGGGTTATATATACTTATTTACATATACATATTTCTTTTCCATCACCAGCATCTTGTGGGAGCTGCTACTCATTTGCTTCTATGGGGATGATGGAAGCAAGAATCCGTATACTAACCAACAATACTCAGACCCCAATCTTGAGTCCTCAGGAGGTTGTGTCATGCAGCCAGTATGCTCAAGGTTAGTGTTGTGTCTCAGCTCCTGCTTACCTCTGTGTAGTTGGCCATTGTTGGCAAAGGCAAAAGGATGGGATAGTAGAGAGAGTGCACTGTCTGCAGTCAGAAAACCTGGGTGCAAGTTCTGCCCTATTACTTTTTTTTTTTTTTTTTTTTGGTTTTTTAGGACCACAGCTGTGGCATATGGAAGTTCCTAGGCTAGGGGTCGAATCGGAGCTGCAGCTGATGGCCTAGACCACACCCACAGCAATGCTAGGTCCAAGCTGCATCTTCACCTTACGTTGGAGCTTGTGGCAGTGCCAGATCCTTAACCCACTGAGAGAGGACAGGGATTGAACCTGCATCCTCCTGGATACTAGTGGGTTCTTAACCAGCTGAACCATAACAGGAACTCCCTTGGCTCTCTTACTTATTTTTGACTGGTTTCTCATGGAATTCACTGCACCATCCACAAAATGTCAAGAATCTGTATATTCTGAGAAAAGCACAAGCTCTTAGGAGGAGCCTCTTACATACATTATTCAAAAGGCTCAAAACCCGCAAAGAATAGCTATTGTCTTATTTATAGACAAGGAACAGACATGAAGTTGTTTTACAGTATTTTGAAGGCCATTCAGCTTCTAAGCATGAATTTCAGTTCCAAATAAGGTCTCATTCCAAAACCTAGTTCTTATTAAAATCATACTAACATTGGTTTCTTTCCAGAAAGATTTAAACATTTTGTATCGAGGCTTTTAGAACAGGGCATATGTAAGGTATGTAGAAAGCCCAGCTGCTGTTGATTCAGGAAGAAACAGTCTCATGATTTCAGCCACTAGAAAGTTTCTCAGTTGACCAGTGAAACTGCTGATAAATGATTATTTGTTGTGAGCCTTTCATTCTTTCTGAAATACTAATTAAACACCCACACTGTGACTTCTAGGCCCTAGGGACTGTGAATTATCAAGACAGACCCTTGTGAAGCTTACAGTTAAGTGAGGAAAACAGAAATTAAATAATTATAAAAACAATGAAGAAAAAGTACAGGCTTATGGATATATACATATTTAGATAGATAGGCATAGCTCACTTTACTGTACTTTGCAGATATTGCAGTTTTTGGTTTTTTGTTTTAACAAATTGAAGGTTTATGGCAACCCTGATTTGAACAAGTCTATCTGACATTTTTTTCAACCGCCTTTGCTCACTTTTTATCTCTTTGTCACATTTTGGTAATTCTTGCAATATTTCCAACCCTCCCCCAGCAAAAAGATTATGACTCACTGAGTGCTCAGGTAATGGTTAGCATTTTTTAGCAGTAAAGCATTTTTAAATTCAGGTATGTATATTGTTTTCTAGACATTGTGCAAACTTAATAGACTACGGTACACTGTAAACATAACTTTGAGATACACTGGGAAACCCAAAAATTTGTGTGACTTGCTTTATTGTGTATATTTATTATGGTGGTCTGGAACCAAACCTGCAGTGTCTCTGAGATAGGCCCGTAATAGGGCCAGGGCTGGAGGAGGGATAGGGGGACCTGATTTAGAATTTTCTGCAGGAAGTGGTCAGAGACTGCCTTGAGGAAGTGTCTGGCTATTTAATAATAACAATTATAGCAAACTTTTATTGCTTTTACACAAAGTAACTAATTTAATCCTATCAGGAAAGTACTACTGTTACCTATTTAACAGATAAGTAAACAGATGTGCAGAGAAATTAAATTCTTCACACAGTTTTGGATATGAACCTGCACAGTCAGACTTCAGAGCCTCCCTCTTAACCACAAAGCTACCTTTCACACCAGATGCTGAATAAAGACCTGTCTAAAAATGGGACAGGATAGTTAGCTAGACAGCTGATAGAGAGATGAATGAAGTAGTATTTAAGCTAAGAACAACTTCTAGGGTGACGTAAAGGATAATTAATTCATGGAGTAGAAAAGAAAAATATGAAAGGGGACCACTTTCTCCTGTACTTCTTTCTCATAGAGGGTAATTACTGTGTGTTATTCATTCTCAGGCTGTGCAGGAGGCTTCCCATACCTCATCGCAGGAAAGTACGCCCAAGATTTTGGGCTGGTGGAAGAGGCCTGCTTCCCCTACACAGGCACGGATTCACCATGCACAGTCAAAGAAGGCTGCTTTCGTTACTACTCCTCTGAGTACCACTATGTGGGTGGTTTCTATGGGGGCTGCAATGAAGCCCTGATGAAGCTTGAGCTGGTCCATCATGGGCCCATGGCAGTTGCCTTTGAGGTCTATGATGACTTCCTCCACTACCGCAAGGGGATCTACCACCACACTGGTCTGAGAGACCCTTTCAACCCCTTTGAGTTGACCAATCACGCTGTCCTGCTGGTGGGCTATGGCACTGACTTGGCCTCTGGAATGGATTACTGGATTGTTAAAAACAGCTGGGGCACTAGCTGGGGTGAGGATGGTTACTTCCGGATCCGCAGAGGAACTGATGAGTGTGCAATTGAAAGCATAGCGGTGGCGGCCACACCAATTCCTAAATTGTAGAGTGTACCTCCCAGCATTTCATACTGACCACATCAGTCATCAAACGAGACTGAGTTATTCACAGACTGTAGACTTTTACACTTAACATTTTCAGATTTCAGATAGATTCCTATGAAGATTTTGTGCTTTAAAATTAAAACTGCCCTTAATTTTAATATACCTTCCCATCAAACACCAGCACGTGATTAAGTGAGATTTTTGTGGATGATGGTGAATTGTAAGGTAATGAATTTTGAGAATCATTTGTAATTCAGATGCTATATTTTAAAAAATCTATGTGAAAGTACAGCCTTATTTTTAAATTGTATAAACCATGAGAAAATATGGCAATGATTATTAAAATAAAAAACCTTTTGTAAATATTCAAGTGATATGTATGTATTATAGAATGTATGAAGTGCTTAAGAGAAATTTTTACTTTTGACTCCTTCAGTTATATTCACTTGTCTCACTTATGTAGATACTTTAAAAAGGAAAAATCACTTCAGGGTATTTCAATTAAAAATAACAAAATTATGAATCTTTACAATAGGAGGTAAACTCAAATGTCTAGTGAATGCTAAGATCACCTCCTGGATATCTGATGAGCCAGAGATCATAGAGAAACAGGAGTTTTGATAAGAGTCTGGATATTGGTTACATCTTCCTATGGTGTGTCTTGCATTTGGAAGTATTGGTTAGCCTTTGTTGGGTGAACAGTAATAGCTTAATTAGCAGAACACTAGCAGTTTAGATTTGGTCAGATCTTTGGGATCTCCAAGCAATATTTTGTAGTGATAAGAGGCTGAGTAAATACATAGGATCCATTAGAAATGGTAGATTAGGCAAAATTAGGCAGTCACAGCTCTAAACCATAAAGAACCACAAGCCTTTTGGAGCTGAAAGAGACCTTAGAAATCATGTAATCTAAGTTCTTCTTAACCAGAAAAAAGAAACTAAGGCTTGTAAAGAGAGCAAGTCATGCATCCAAGGTCACACAGCTGGTAAATGGTGAGTTGTGATTAGAACCTAGCTTTTCTAGGTCTGGCTCTCCTTGAGTGCCTCAGACACTGAATCGCTGCACTTTCTCCCAGAGTGTCCAAAATCACTTGGGGATTCTAAGTGCATACTTGGAAATTTCACATTGACATGTTAAATCCTAAAGTTTTATCTTAAACCTCATGTACTTTTACACTGTAATTCACTACGATGACATTTTTACTCTTCTTAAACTGAAATGTTATTCCAGGAATTTGTCTTGTGTTTAAAGTGTGGCTTCTTGGGCCTCCTGGCACCCTGCCACATACATTTGAGTTTTTCACCATATGATGACAAAGAAGCAGACACTGAATGGCAGGCATAGCCAGAGTCCTTATTACTTGGAAGGCCTCCAAGGAGGTATATTTTCTTTGCTACAGACTGAATGTAATTAGCATCCTACTTTGTGCCTAGCCTTCTTGGTACATGAAAGTGTAAACAAACTTTGAAATCAAGCAGGAATTTATTTTTCACTAAAATTTATAAGCTATTACCTGTCAGCTTAATAGCTAAGATTTTATTTAACAGATGGACATGAGCTCATCCTCTGGTTTCTACTTGGACAGCAGTCAGCTGATACATGTGAGAGCAAGTCCTGAAGGAGAAGGGCACCCATGCTTTTGCACAATTTCATGAGGGCTCTGCCTGGGCTCTAAAGGGAAATTATTACTTATATCCCTCATTAAATACTTTAGGAAAGATTGAAGGACTAAATAGAGATATAAACCTAACTGGCAATAGGAAGCAGGTCTCATAAGAATGATCAGTTGAGGACAAGCAATGGTTTGAAGAGGCCCTGTTTTCAGAGGGTGCAAGCAGGACTGCCCAGACAGCTTGTTACACTGCCCTTCAACCTGCATTTTTCTGCTGTGGGAGGTCTGTTTTTCCAGTTGCTCTGCAAAAGAAAGATCATCATCTCATCCATGGTGGCAGGATTTATCCAAGACATTGAATGGAACATCATGGTTCCTTCAAGCCATGTGATTGAACCGTTAAGCTGTACAAAAAGTAGCAAGTTTCATTTTCTAAAACTTGTTTATGTTGGTGTTAACAGCGCATATAATCAAAACCTGTTGAGAAATTGAGCTCTGGGAAAAAAAACAAAAAAAATTGGGTTGGGAACTCTGGCTAACCTCCCAAGGACACTCCTAGAAAAGCTACAGTGGTAATGTGCATGGATGACACCACTGGCCACAAAGAAAAACTACATTTAGCTGGGCAGTCTAGCACCTTAGTGCCTGAGTAAGATTTCTGGCTCTGCCACATGAGCTCTGAAACCTTAGGCAGTTTACTTAACCTACCTTCAGTTTCTTCATTCCTCAAAACAGAGATAATAGTATAGATAGCTCTTACTGTCTGAACTCTCCCTAAACACGTCATTGCAATAAAGGAACCAAGTGGGGTTGCACTTTTTTTTTTTTTTTTGTCTTTTTTAGGGCCGCACCCTCAACACATGGAGGTTCCCAGGCTAGAGGTCAAATCAGAGCTGCAGCCACTGGCCTACACCACATCCACAGCAACGCCAGATCCGAGCCGTGTCTGCGACCTACACCACAACTCATGGCAACGCCAGATCCTTAACCCACTTGTTGTGAGACATGTTTTTATAATATTTTCTTAGCCTCTTCGCTGAAAACTCCATCTTGTCCTTCCTTACTTTGTCCCGTCTTCCTGCTTGAGAAACAGTCAGTGATGGTAAATGACTTAAGCTCAAGAACAAAGACCTAAGGGCATGGGTTATTCGCAGGGTCAGCTGAATGAGGACATAATACATTGGTGTAGGTGCGATGGACCTGTGCAGATTGGCACACCATTTGCACAAGCATGATAAGTCCTCTAAAGAATAAGAGAAAGAGGAACCTCATGGCCAAGTGGTTTATGAGTGGTCCTTAACAGAATATGATTAGAAAGGAGAACCAAGGTGCAAACCTAGGCACACAGGGTTGCCGCAAATAGGCATGCCTTTTGTGGAAGCACAGTGAGGGTTCTCTGAAATGCTGTGCATAGATAGCTAACTCAAATGCTAATGATTCTTAAATGCCCAAAGTTTACAGTAAAAGTTTAACCATCTACCAGCTAAGTGACTTTTAAAATAGTAAAAGAACTTATAAAAAAAAAAAAAAAAAAAACTATACCCTGCACCTACAACCCCCTTTTCACTTGACATAATCCTCAAGAGCACAATAAAAGCAGTGTGGTTTCTTGAGGCAGGGCTCTTGGTCCCTGAGACCTTGAGTCCCCCGGTTCCCACCTTTACTTAAGATAAATGTCTCTGTGTCTTGTTTTATGTTAACTTTTTATCCTTAAGTTCCATAGCACCCGTTCTTCAGCCCCATACTGCTGAGTGGTCTCAGCACCTACTGAGTGAGGCCAGGGACGGAACCTGCGTCCTCATGAATGCCAGTCAATTTCTCTTCCGCTGAGTCACAACTCAAACTTCTGCTGAGCACTTTTGAGTGACATTATTTGCTTTATTTAAAGTCATGCTTTACCCCACCCCAAGTGGGTAAACTAATGTAAACTCAGATAATGGTTTCCCTGGTCATTCAAGCTTGCTCACTGAATTCTGACTTCTAACCACTGACCTCAGGAACTGAACACATTTGGAAAGTAAAGGATATATGTATCCACTTCAGTGAGTTCAGAGGGTTAAATGCCTTCATATAAGAGAAGTATGTACAATAGTCCTTGGAACTTAGTAAGGAGTATATAAGTATTAGTTATTCTAGTCACCTTTTTCTAAATTTAGATTGTAAAATAATCTTTTGCTAAGGGGAAGCAGCTAAGTTTTAGTCTATTAATCAGTAAGCTCTACTCTGAGAAGGTAGAAGGGCTTTGGAGATTTTTTTTTTTAAGGGAGAAAAGAACCAATAGAGGAACATGGCGCACGCACACACACACACACACACACACACACACACACACACACACACACAAAACCCAGAGAAAAATCTTTAAAAACTTGACGAATTACGGAGGTGATTTTGATTTTCTGTTACAGAGGTTTTTACATTCCCTATCACATCATTGCTTCTGCCTGCTGCCTGTGTGGAAAGAGTAACTGTGAGAGGCCATAAAGTTTAGATGGCTACAGCAGAGACGAAAATCAGGGCCCAGCTAAGAGCAAGTAACTTTGAAGAAAAACAAACAAACAAAAAAAACTAAAGGTTAAACTAAGGTTGTAACAATTTGATTTTCCTAATCAGAATTTCAGGATTTTCCTATTAGGATAAGCATAACATATTCACATAACAATAGTGCTAGAAGGGCATCTAGTCCACTTGTGTCATTAAAATAAAAATGGAATTAGCAAGGTGAAATCACATGCCTGGGGTTCCAGCTAATAAAGATAATCTAGACCCCAGAATGTCAAGAACTTTCTAGTATACCTGCTGCCTCCCAATTAAGAAAAATGGAGAAAGAAATATAAATGCTATGACACAACCTGACCTTGTTTTGTAAAATCATTTCTAAGATCCTTTCCAGCTCTTAGAAATCCTATTCTCATCTCCTGGGGGCAAGCGATAAAAACTATAAGATTTAACAATGTGTGGTGGTTTGCAAGGTTTAACCTAACAGTATTCCTCAAAATAGACTGATGTTTATATTTAACTGTAATAAAGATTTATGTTTGGCCCAAACTAAGTAGAAACTTCCTGACCAAGACTGGAGAACTTCAGACATAACAAATTCTTTAGCTCTGATCGGAAGTGTATAGACCTCTAATTGCATATTTGGTTATGGGTTAGTTAGCTTTTGGACCTTAGTTTCATTAGCTGTAAAATACTGACCTCACTGAACAGTAGTTCTGATTGAAAGTGGATTTGCCTAAAACTGCCTGGACTGTGAAATAACTGAATCCTCAGCAGACCTTATGGCTGTACTGCACAATGTCTTCTTGATGATAACAAAGTGAAATTGCTGGAGGTAAACCAGCCCTTGTACAGTAAATGGAACATATGCCTTTGTTGGTGTCTTCCTTTTTCTTTTCAAGTTCATCAAGTCCCTCTACCTCACATGCTTTTTAAGAGCTAGCAGAAGAAATTTAACTTCTCCTTTTCTGATTTTGAGGATGTGATGCTGATACACTTTGATTTTGAACTTTCTGTCCCAAATGGCAGTTTGTTTTTTGAAATTCAATTCTATAGATAGTTAAATAAGGTAAGACTGATAAACTCCAAACTCCCCAGGTTGAGGGGGAAAAAAAAAAAAAAGGCAAACTCGTTTCTTCCTGTAATGCAAAATGTCTAAAGAGATTGAAATCCTAGCAATCAATTGAAAAGAAATAGGTTGGAGAAACAACCTTCCCCTGAGGAAAGAAGGAAAATGCCAGGAAGCTAAGGTTGTACATTAAAGTAATCATTGAGATGATTGTTTTTTTCTCATAATGTATTTTCTGCAGCTTCAAAAATATTGAATAGTTTCAGTGAAGCGTAAGATAAATGATAGAAAATGAATGCTTTTAGTATCAGGTTTTTATACCCATAGTCTTTTGTGGGGTTTGCAGAGAGCTACAAGAAAGCCTATGTTTCTTTTAGGTAACTATTCCTGTGCCATCATAAGAAATGTGCAGTATTCCCAAGAGATAGCAGACACAATTCCAGCTCTTCAGACTAAAATTCAACAGAGTAATACAGGTGTGTTTATGGAGAGAAAGTAAACAAAATAGCATTGTGCCCTTAAAATATCATGGGTCCTGGAATCAGACCTTTGCTTCTCCAATATTTGTAAGTCAGACCTTAGTCCAGTTACTGAACAGAATTTAATAACTCAGTATTCATGTGTGAAAAGTGATGCCAATATCTAGGAGATATATATATATTCATTCAAGGGTTGTGGGAAGGTTTAAAAGAAGCCATGGCTCTTTACATGTCACCTGCCTTGTTAAAAAAAAAAAAAAAAAAAAAAAGGATTTAAAGTGCTTTAAAAAGGTAAAGATGCAATACAAAATAAGTTAAAAATAAGTGGGCAAACTGAAGTAAGAAGATAAAGGTAGAAAGGTAGGATGTGGCTGTGAATAAAGTCAGTACAGAGTCTAGTGCATTACCTGACATAAGGACAATCATGCTTCAACAGTAGTTCTCAACCAGAAGTGATTTTGGTCCCTCAGGGGACATTTGGCAATGTTTGTAGTCATCTAGGTTGTCACACTGGGAAAGAAGATATACCCCATAATGAAGAATTATCCAGGCCCAAATGTCAACAGTGCCAGGGTTGAGAAAGTCTGCACTACGACGTGCTAACTCCTCAGTTTACGCTTTCTTCCCTACCGCCAAATGAACGTTACAGACTTTGGAGGAGGGAGAGAACTCTGAGGGCTAAGGTTATTCTAGAGGTTTCCAGAACTTGAGATAAACTTTGAAGAAATACTATTCAGAGGTGCAGTAAAAGACATGCAAGATCCAGGCAATGGGGGCAAACTGAAGTCATGAGAGAAGGGCACTGCCCCTCAGTTTCAAGATGACAGGCCACTTTGCAGTAGCCCTTACCCAAGAGGAACCCACTGATATAATTTTTTTTAAGTACAAAACTTATTAAATACATAGTCATGACATATAATTAGAATGGGGCTCCTTGATGAATCAGAAATTGGATAAATCCTTATTTTATAAAAGGAGGAGGGGAGCAAATGGGAACATAGATTGGAGGCCCATGTTTGTGAGAAAATTCTGCTATTGAAAAAGAACACACCATTTCAACCCATCAAACATTTGATCAAGATAAGGATAAGAAAAGAGGCTACAGTATCTTTGCTTACAAAAAGCATTTACTTGGGATTTGAACCCAGGTCTCTACCTTGTAGAACCACAGCTCTTAACGACTCTCTCTACTTACTCTCTCAAGACGTCCTTCCTATGTCTTGTGGTGTGTTGAGGTCCTGGTCCCTTTTACTCTTCCTTGTCTTCTTGTAGGTAACTATTATACTTGCTCAAGCCCTGAGAGATAAGAAGATGCCTTCAGCATCTTAAGTCAGGGTGAATAAAAGGGTGGTCTCAGAGATAGAGGTCAAGTCCAGAGAGGAACAGTGAGAAAGGGATGACCTATCCTCTTAAACATGTTGCATTTCAGCTGACCACTGCAAAAGCAGGAAAAGCTTTTCCTTTCAACAAGTGTTCTCACCAGAAATGTGAGACCTATTCTTAGAAAGGATTTGGCAAACCTGATAGTTAGCAGGTTTACAACAATAGCTCTAAGCTCAAAGGGAAGATATTTTCTGGCAGTGCATCCGGCCCTTCGGGGAAGAGTATTTTACTTAGAGTGCAATGATAAGGAATGTATTAAGGGCAGCAATGTCCTTCTGATATAAAATAAAGAAGAAAGATGACTGAGGCTTTTTCTACTGGATTCCATGTGCCTTGGGACGTCAGAAGAAAAGATATCAATGCAGGATGGGTTCACAGAACACATCTGAGTTCCCAGAAAGTTTAAATTCGATTTAGGCACTCAAAGATCTCTTTCTATACATTTGAACTGCCCAACTGTTGGGCTTTTGAAGTTTGGGATAATAAAAAAAAATTCAAAAAGGAAGAGCTCCTGCAGTTTTCGCATACATTTTTATTGAATTCAGTTCAGAGCCCTTTAACATGAAGAGTTCAGGCTTTGGCAAGCATCCAGAGAGGCTCTCTTAGGGGGAGCCAATCTGTTTTTGTTTTGAAACAATTTTGCACAATTAATCATAGCATTATTTATAGTTACAAAAAGTTGGAAACAACCTAGAGCCCCAAGAAATAGGAGATATATCATTTATAGTACACAAGTTGACAGTATATTATACAATATAAAAAATAGCTATGCCACCAATATAACAATATTAAGAAATGTTTATGGTATATGTAGAAAAATAATACTATGTTTTGTTACATAAAATGCGAATCGACATGTGAGCACCTTCAAAAGGTCAGGAGGGTTATGAATAGCTAAATTTATCTCCTTTATTGGTTTGTTACAACAGCTATGTTACAAATAACAGAAAATCTAATCAAAATTTTCATCACCAAGAAGCTCTCACATAAATATGCTCAATTCTTCTTCCCCTCATAAAAAAGCCATCAACTTTTAATCCTAGAGCAAATATTACATTATTCTTTCCTTCTTTCAAGAGATAAGCTTCTTGTAGGCAGCTTTTTTGCCTTCTTTGTGTTTTCTCCTTAATCTAATGAAATCTGCCTTACTTTCTTGAAACTGTCCACATCAAGGTTAAGCAGAAACACTGTGTTACCAAAAGCTGTTTTTCTTTAGCTCAGCATTTGATATTTGATCATGCCTCCCTTAACCTTGCAATGCTCAGAGTTCAGAACTGTTTCTTTGTAGTGCCCTTTTCAGCTTTCTGGTCCTCCACCCACTCCTTGATTTTCTAATTTCTCTAGCTTCTGTACAATCCCTGTTTCTCATCACTACACATATCTCAAGTTGAGCTTTGTCACAGTCAACATATATTTTTTATATGCTGGTGGATCCCAAATCTAGCCTCCATTTCCAGAGCTCATGTATTAGCTACTTATTGTGGCATATCACACTGTACAAAGACTTGACACTTTAAACCAACATGCATTTATATCTTATCATTGTTGTGGTGGAATACAGGTGCAGTTTCACTGAATTCTGTGCTTCACGGCTTCTCACAAGGCTGCAATTAGGTGTCAGCCTGTGGGTTGAAGCCTTATGTGACTGGGGAAGTCTCACTTAAAGATTGTAGGCAGTATTCAGTTCCTTGCAGGTTCTTGGATTAAGGCCTCAATTCCTTGCTGGCTGAGAGGACACCCTCAGTGCCCTACTTACTATACCGGCCTCTCCAATATGATGGCTTGATCATCAAGTGTGCAAGCTGTGATAGCAAGAGGGAATTCACAATCTTTTAATCTAATCATGGGAGAGATATCTCCTCAATGTTCCTATATTCTATTGGTCAGAAGCAAATTACTCAAGGAGAGTCTTACAGAAAGCCTGATATCAGGAGATGAAGATCACTGGGGCCATCATAAAGGTGCCTACCATAACTTTATTTATTTATTTATTTATTTGTCTGTTGTTGTTGTTGTTGTTGCTATTTCTTGGGCCGCTCCCTCGGCATATGGAGGTTCCCAGGCTAGGGGTTGAATCGGAGCTGTAGCCACCGGCCTACGCCAGAGCCACAGCAACGCGCGGGATCCGGCAACGCCGGATCGTTAACCCACTGAGCAAGGGCAGGGACCGAACCCGCAACCTCATGGTTCCTAGTCGGATTCGTTAACCACTGCGTCACGACGGGAACTCCTACCATAACTTTAAATCTCCCTTCCCACTTACACTGAAATGTACAAGTTCCACTAACCAGCACAAAATGCACAAATCTGTATACATCATCGTTTTTCCTTTTCCAAAATAAGCACATTTCCATCCTTTCAGTTACTGGTACCTTCATTCATCAAGTTTCCAAAATCAGAAACCTAGGTATTATTATTGATTTATTCTTCTTCCTCACCTGACCATTCTAGTTGTAACCTCCTACCCATTCTAATTCCTAAATACCTATTAATACATCTGTCTCTTCACATATCTGCCTTAAACTATCATGATCTGTAATTTGCACCACTGCTATATCCTAACATACCTTCTACTTCCAGCTTTGTTCTCTTCCAATCCTCACCACAGCAATGCTGACAATGTCACATCTCTGCTTAAAATTTTTAATGGCATCCCATAGCTCAGGACTATTTCAAGGTGGACAGGCAGGTAGTATACACATTTTAATTCAATAAACCTGTGGTTTTCATAATGCAAACTACAGAAATTTAAACCTAGCAAAACCTTCTTGGCTGGCATGGATACACAGAAGTTGAGTGACAAATATCATGAGGGAAATAGTTTTCTATCTGCATAATACCCCAAACTCCTTAGTCAGAAGAAAGTGATGTAGTATAGTGTCTCAAACATGGGAGATATGAACTCAAAACAGTTATAACTGTTTGCAGTTAAGTGCCATCAATTTTCCTTTAAAACATTATCATTTTGCAAGCCTGAATCCCTTGAGGATATTTCCTATCAAATTACAAAGTCCAATTATATAACTTCCAGGAATTTTCATTTATTAAAAGTTTCATAATATTTCTCAGAAACTCAGGCCTATTCCAACATTTCAATCTCTCAGAGTCTCTGCTAGCCCACAGGATGACAATGTAAGAACAGGAAAATGTTTCTGTCAGTCTTAGCAAAAACAGGGAGTCGTACCTATCAGATCAGAACTCTAATTCCTCCCCAGACCATATTCAATTCTAATTGTTTGGAATTCCACGATATTATAGTTAACAAACCTCCCGCTCTTTTTTTATTCCTGCTTTGACCCTGGGGTAGGGATGACTAAGCGTGAAAATGGCATTTCCAAATCAGTTTTAACATGACTGGTTGTTAAATATTTTCCCAATTATTTTTCCTAGAAGGTGCTGATGCCATTTCAAAAATGTTCATCTGGGACCTGTCTATGCAGAAGCAGACCTGGAGTGCCTACTATAGACTGGAGGCTGAACACCTGCACTTATATTAATCCGCGCTGTTCATATCCTCAAGATATAACTCATAGGATTCCCTCAAGATATTCCTCATTCTTAAATTGTTTAACTGGATCAATTTTCCAGACCTGGAAAGCAGTTGATACTTGTTATCCTGACAGCCCCATTCAGAAGTGAGATATGAAAAATAACATTTTCATAGAGACATATGGGAAAGAACTATAAAAACCCCAAAGATTTCATTTGGCAAAAATATTTTCCCATACAAAAAAATAAGTAGTGTTTCTGGCACTTGCTGTAGTACTTTGTAGCTGGCAGCTTAATTATCCTGGCCTCTGCCCAAAACTCTAGCCTCAAAAGCTGATCTTCAAATCTCCTGTGTTCGAAATGAATTTAAAACACTTAATGACCATCTACATGTCAAAAACATTATGTTAACCTGATTATGAGACACTGTGCCTGTCCAAAGGACTATAATAACAGACAAAATAACTACCTTCTGAATGGAAGTTTAAGGTTTATCGTGTTCTTCAAAATAATCTCTGAGATCGATAGGACAGGCTTTAACAGTCCATTTTACAGATATAAAAACTGAAGTTCTTTGAGAACAAAAGCCTGGTTCATGGTATTTCTAAGAACCAGCACTTGAACCCAGTTTTACACTTAAGACCAAACTTCTATTTTGCTACTTTCCTTCCAATGTTTATTTTCTGAAATGTAATGTATCAGGCATTAAATTAGTAATTCTTCCTTTAACTGTACCTGATAGAAAATTATACACCACTCTTAAACAATAATGACTTGGAGAATTACTCATGCTTTCCTTAGCATTAGTACTTTTAGACTACTTTTGAAGGTAATTATCCTGCCCATGACTGATCTATTATTATAAAATGGGTGTGGGCTCGGTTGTCTACCAACATACCCGTAAATAAATATATTCTGGTTCCATAAATTAGGATCGCTTATATTCTTTTTTCCTAGAAAAACAATTTTTAACCAGGATTCCTTGCCTCTATAAATTTACCATGTTTAATCCATACTCTTATATCATTTAATGCTTTGGGATCTCCATATGGGGGTCTGTGTTACGAGACAAGTACATAGCCTCTCTCCTCTCCATTAAAAGCCAATGGCACTTTCACTGTCTTTCAATTTGATAGTTGAAATTCTGGCTTATTTCAGTCCTGTGCACACTGCTTCCTATCACCCTCTGTTCTTCTTCTCGGAGGAGGAAGATTAGGAGGTGATGAAGGAAGAGTAAAAGGGAAGTGTTACTAACCTATGCTTGTAAAGCAATCTAGGATATCAGAGGTGGGTTGGTGTGTAATAAAGGAAAGCAACAGTACAATAAATAAATTCCAATGAAACATGGTGGTGCACTCTAGGAAGCATTAATATTTAGGGCCAATCAAATATGGTGATGTGATCTAGGCATTGATATTTAAGGGGACATGTTATACAGTTGATGCAACATGGTAGCAAGAGCCCTCCTGGGTACAAATGAAAGCAGTGACATGGTCTAAATTTTGGTAAAAGATTCCCAGTTAGTGCCTGGATGAAGTAGATAGGCACAGTGTCAGGACCCAATAAAATAATAGGTAAGGAGGAGTTATCATTGTAGCTCAGCAATAACGAACCCGATTGGTAACTACGAGGATTTGGGTTCAATGCTTGGCCTTGCTCAGTGTGTTAAGGATCCTGTGTTGCTGCGAGCTGCGGCACAGGTTGCAGATGGGGCTCAGATCTGGCGTTGCTGTGGCTCTGGTGCAGGCTGGCAGTTGCAGCTCCAATTTGACCCCTTGCTTGGGAACTTACATATGCTGCAGATGCGGCCCTAAAAAAAAAAAAAGTAAGGAGGATATCTGGACCCAAGACAATAAATGGGACAGGGCTCTGAGGTAGGGGGAGAAGGGGACTGGAGTACAGTCTAGGTAAGTGTTCAAGGTTCTAGGAAGGAAAAAAGGCTGTAGTTTGGGGTCTGGGTTTCATTCCACATCTTAACAATACTAAATAGACCTACTTTCTGGTGAGGTGAGTGGGAAAAAAGATTTTGTAGTGAAAGGATATAATCAGATCTATATTTTGATAATACTTTTACCTGTTTTTAAGGGACGTTTGAAAGGAAAGGAAGACTGAAAACACGGAGACTAATTAGGGGGCTGTAGATATCTTCAAATAATTGTCTAACCTTCATCTTTGTCAGACTTCTATTTCCAAATATCTGTACCTTACCAAATCTTCCAACACTTATTTTCTGTTTCATTATCATGTTTCCCTAATGAGATTGTAAACTTTGATGCACTGATGAATATTATAAAACTAATGCTATGAATGTCTCATAGCATTAGTTTTATAATAAACAATCAGGAAAATACATGAGTGTTGTTCAGTGGAAAATACAAGGTGTAGCAAAGCAAACATGACATGAACAGAAAATAGAGGTTTAAGATGTTTTATTCTGGGAAATAAATATATCAAAATGGAAAGGCTGATTGGTTCCTATAACAAGGTGTTACCAGGTGAGCAACTTTCTGCATCACAAATCAATCTGACCTTCTTATATTTAGTATTTAAAGAACATATTAGTTTATGTATTTTTCATTTAACTTGTTCATGTTTTTATGTGTTAAACAGTATATAGTTGGGTCATTTTACTACTTATTTATTTATTTGGCCATACCCGTGGCATGAGGAAGTTCCTAGGCCAGAGATCAAACCTGTGCCCCAGTGACCCAAGCCACAGCAGTGAAAACATCAGATCCTTAACCTGCTTAGCTACCAGGGAACTCCTAGTTGGGTCATTTTAGATCCAGCCTGACAACCCTTGACTTTTGTTAGTGTGCTGAATCCATTTACACTTCATATAGTTATTGGCATGATTGTATTTAAGTCTACTATCTTGTTTAATTTCTATTTGTCCCTTCTGCTGGGTATCTCACTGTTCCTGCCTGCCTGCCTGCTTTGGGTGAGCTGGGTCTTATTACTGCTTTAGTAATATCCTAAGCACTACAGTCTTCAAATTTCCCAGGAGTAGAGGGATGTTCTCTCATAATTAGTATGAGGCCTGGACTGCTAGACGGTTTCTGCCATTCATGCCACCTCCTGAATCTCAGGGCCTGTGATGCAGAAGCCTTCTCTCAGTCACCTTTCTTCGCCATCATTCCTACATAGGCATACACCCTTGTGCCACAGAGATAGTCTATTTTATATGCCCTTTTCTGTCTCCAGTGTTTCTTGTCAGTGTTCAGTGAAGACCCAAGAGAAAAAGCTGGTGGGTGTATGTGGAGATCTTTATGTCTCAGCACTTAAAAATTAATTAAAATCCCATCTACTTTCTTCCTACCTCTATCTAGAGCAGCTTTCTCTTCTTCTCAGTGCTCTGCCAAAGGTGACTCTTTCCTCTCATGAGAGACACTTGTCACCTTTTACATTTCAGTTCAAGGTTAACTTGTGCCCTCAGTCCTCTACTAGATTAGACTTTTACAGTTTTGTATGTTATCCAGTTAGTTTCATTATTAGAGTGGAAGCAACATTCTCAACCTTCTACATCCTAAGAAAAGGCATAACTCAGATGATAACATTTTCCACACCTAACACAATTGCTGGCACACAACTGGTGCTCAAAATTTTTTGTTGGTTGAATAATATGAACAGTCCCATTTACTAATCAAAAATCTTAAAATTATTGTTTAACTTCATCTATGCTTAAATACAAACACTGTTTGGGGGAGAAACAGTGAAATAAACTCTAAAAAAATCACTGTCATATCATGTACTTGGATATAAGGGGAAACAAAGTTCTTTTGTTGTGCTAGATGTTAGTAAATAAGGTCAAAGAAGGAGACTTTCTACAACGCAGGTCTTGTGGTAATCAAGACTCTGGGATGACTTATTCCAAATATGACTACAAAATCTAATAAAGAGCAAAAATGCTAATATTGCCATAGTTCCTCTGTCATGGATGATACACCTCTCTACCCTGCCTCACGCACACACATGAAGTCCCTTACTCAGTCACGTTTTATTTCTGGGTCTTTTTTTTTTTTTTTTTTTGCTATTTCTTGGGCCGCTCCCGCGGCATATGGAGGTTCCCAGGCTAGGGGTCGAATCGGAGCTGGAGCCACCAGCCTACGCCAGAGCCACAGCAACGCAGGATCCGAGCCGCGTCTGCAACCTACACCACAGCTCACGGCAACGCCGGATCATTAACCCACTGAGCAAGGGCAGGGACCGAACCCGCAACCTCATGGTTCCTAGTCGGATTCGTTAACCACTGCGCCACGACGGGAACTCCTATTTCTGGGTCTTAGTAGTGAATCTGTGGGGAATAACTGCTATGTAGCCTCATACTGATCTCTGATAACTACACAAACATTCCAAAGTGTGAAGGTTTGGGAAATATTTAGAGGTCATCTAGAGGTTATGTAAGATTCCATATAATAACATTGGAAGTGTAATAAGGGGAAGTGATCAGATCACAGGCATCTCTGAAAAATAGTCTGAGTGCCAAAGAAGGAGAAGATGGACTTCTATTTTCTTGTGACCAGAACAACGCCTTCATGTCCTATAAAAGCAAAGACAGTCTAAAATATTATGAAACAAACCTGGTTTACTAGAAATTAAAAGGCTAGTTTTACCTTTTGTTCTGAATCTATTACTTAGTTATAGAGGTAGACCTTAAGCAGAGAGAACATAAAAAGAAATTATTACATAATACAAGGAACCAAAGAGAATTCTGAGTTCCATGAAAAGGTACAAAAGAATATCCATGTTGACGGGAAATAAATCTGTTTAAACACAGTATACCAAAGGAAAATTAACCACTAAAGTATGCATGTATGTGCATTTAGATATATACACACATGTGTGTGCAAGAGAGAAGAGAAATTGAGAAGTAAAGGCCAAATGCCAAGAGAAATTTGAAGTTTTTATCATCAACTTACAAATGGAAACTGGGGCTGGCCTGATAGGAAAATGAAACACTTTGTGTTGATGAGGCTTTCATCCAGTTACAATTGTTAGGGTGTAGAATTTGCAGCACAGGAATACTTCCTTTGCATGCCTGTGCTTTGGAGATATTTAGACTCAGGCCTAATGCATCCTGCTGGAGCTCCCTCACAATCTGATCCTGGAAATGCTGGATACCTGACTGATCTCTTCATGAGTCAGAAGCTGTTTTATCTCAAGGCTTGACATGCCATCAGTAATTCAAAAGTCCTTAGTCCTGCCATTAAGCTAGATTTTGCCTCACAAGAGAAAAAAAGAGAGAGAACTACGCTTTTTGAAAATCAGTATGTAGGTTAACCTTGGTTGGAACTCTTTAAAATCATCAAATGGTTTCAGGGCTGTTATATATTCATCTGGGTTATTTTGAGCCACATATATTTCTTTCTTTCTTTTTTATTTATTTATTTTTTTTGCACAGTCAGGTTTATTCTTAACTTTACTAGCAATATTAAGAAGTAACCTTTGTCTAGATACTCATGTCGCAACAGAAGAAAGGGTGGGGGAAAAAACTGTAACTGCAATGTATACATCTAAGGATAACCTGACCCCCTTGCTGTACAGTGGGAAAATAAAAAAAATAAAATAAAAAAATAAAAAAAATAAAAGAAGTAACCTTTGTATCACTAAGTATTTCTCTATTTTATCATCTGAGCAATTTTTACAAAACCCAAATCTGTCTCAAATTGTTTTCAAAACTGAACTGGTTAAAACTTTCATAAGATTACCATCCTCTTTGGATTAAAATTCAACCTGAGAGTCAGTGTAACAGAGATCAAGAGCACAAACCCTTAAGTCAGACTGGCTAGCTTCAATTTCAGGTTCTACATGCCTACTTGCTTGTATTTCAGTTATCTCATCTGGAAAACGAGAAGAGTAATAGCACCCATCTCATACATTTGTCAAGAGTATTAACAGACATTAATTGACCTAAGTCCATTCAAAAAGTACCTGGCACACAATACGTGTTTGATGAATGGTAACAAACTAATGCAAGGTCCTTGGTGGTTGGACCCTTACTTTCCTTTTAATTTAGTATGTGTGAGGAACTTTTCTGGATTTCTCCTTACATAATGTTGCCCAATATGCCTAACAATCCAATAGCGAGGTGTTTTCCCAATTTTCAGATATAAAAAGTACACACTTCATCATTGATACGATCATTGATATCAACTGAAATCATTATCAAAAACATATTTTATCATCTATTATGCTTATTTCATTGAGAAAGTAATCCCTGATATGAACCCAATAATGTAAACAAAGGACATCAAGCTAGAGAGAAAGAGAGAGAGAGAGAATGAGATGAAAATATCTGTTAACATGAGCTAAGAGGCCATTCAGTTTCCTAGTCCTGGTTCCAGTATCTTCTAGAGACCCTGCAACACCAAAAATTCTAATATACCCTGCATTCTTATAATGCTTTCCCTCTTTGTTTAAAGTGATTTTTTCCTGTGTAAATTACAAAGTCCTAGCTGCTACTGTATGGGAGAATTCAGAGGATTAAAGTCTCAGGGTTGGTATGATGGATAGTCTTTGAACAAGGAATTAGGTTTGCTGTGGGAAGGAAAAGAGACAAATGCCAGCTCCGTATACCCAAGGTACTTAAAGGGACAGCCTATTCTGAACCTCATGAGATCCTATTCATCTGTCACCTAATTCCATAGATAACACAGCTCTGATCACTTAGCATGTACACATCTAGCAGTTGCTACTGAAAAAAACTCTACCCGTAATATTGAAAACTTATTCCAAGTGGACTTGCAACTTCTAGACATGAATTTTTATTTCTATCTCCATGGACATTTTGCTACATGATGAATTCACATGCCTAGTAAGTGGGCCACATGCTGTTGATGAGATAAATGCTGAGATGAATACAGAGAATTGATAAGGTCCCAGAGGGAATCATGATAATGCCAGAACAAGCCCAGGGTACCCAGGGCACTGAGGTTGTTCTCCAAGTTGACAGGGATAATGAACACTGTAACTGTAAATGAGTCCTATCAGTTTTACTAAACTCACATTCCTCATCCACAGATTCCCATAATAAACCTCTTGTTCTACTTGGTCCCATACAAAGTGTTCTCAAGTTTTATGTCAGGAAAAGGGTTAAGTCTAGACTTCCGTATGGAAAATCATACTCTAAACTAGACATCAGTTTTTTTTTTTTAATTGAGATATAGGTGATTCACAATGTTGTTAGATTTAGGTGTACTACAAAGAGATTCATTTATACAGATACATGTATCCTTTTCTTTCAGATTTTTTCATATAGGTTATTACAGAATATTGAATAGAATTCCCTGTGCTATATGGTAGAGGTCCTTGTTGGTTATCTACTTAATATATGGTCATGTGTGTGTATTAATCCCAAATTCCAAGTTTATCCCTCCCCATCACCTTTCCCCTTTGGTAACCATAGTTTATTTTTGAAACCTGTGAGTCTGTTTCTGTTTTGTAAATAAGTTCATTTGTATTTTTTTTAAGATTCCACATATGTGATATCATATGATATTTGTCTTACTTCACCATATGCTAATCTCTAGGTCCATCCATGTTGCTGCAAATGGCATTATTTCATTCTTTTTTATGGTTGAGTAATATTCCATCGCATGTATATACCACATCTTCATTATCCATTCCTCTAACAATGGACATTTAGGTTATTTCCATGTTTTGGCTATTGTGCATAGTGCTGCTATGAACACTGGGGTGCATGTTACCTTTTTGAATTATAGTTTCCAAGGATGTACAGGAATGGAATTGCTGGATCATGTTTAATTTTTTGTCTTTTTTTTTTTTTTTTTTTAATAAGGGCTGCATATGGAGGTTCCCAGGCTAGGGGTAGATTTGGAGCTAAAGCTGCTGGCCTACACCACAGCCATGGCAACATGGGATCTGAGCCACATCTGTGACCTACACCACAGCTCATAGTAATGCTGGGTCCTTAACCCATTGAACAAGGCCAGGGATCAAACTTGCAACCTCATGGTTACTAGTCGGATTCATTTCTGCTGCCCCACAATGGGAACTCCTTTTTTTTTTTTTGTCTTTTTAGGGTTGCACCCACAACATATGGAGGTTCCTAAGCCAGGGGTTGAATCGGAGATGTAGCCACTGGCCTATGCCACAGCCACAGCAATGCCAGATCTGAGCTGTGCCTGAGACCTACACCATAGCTCACAGCAACACCGAATCCTTAACCCACTGAGCAAGGCCAGGGATTGAACCTGCATCCTCATGGATACTAGTAAGATTCACTTCCACTGAGCCACAATGGGAACTCCTATTTTTAATTTCTTAAGGAAACGCTGTACTGCTCTCCATAGTGGTTATACAAATTTACATTCCCACCAACAGTGCAGGAGGATTCCCTTTCCTCTACACCCTCTCCAGTCTTTATTGCTTATAGATTTTTCGATGATGGCCATTCTGACCTGTGGAAGGTATTACCTCATTGTAGTTTTGTTTTGCAATTCTCTAACAATTAGTGATGTTGAGCATCTTTTCATGAGTTTTTGGGCCATTTATATGTCTTCTTTGGGGAAATGTCTACTGAGATCTTCTGCCCATTTTTTTTTTGATACTGAGCTATGTGAGCTGTTTGTATATTTCTGAGATTAATCCCTTGTTGGTCACTTAATTAGCAAATAGTTGCTTAAATAATTGCTGGTGGCTCAAAATTAAGCCATGCTCTTAGACCTTTTCCTTTGTTCTCATTTTATTTGATCTTTTCCTTTATCCTACCTTTACTTTCTTTGCATATATATATAGATAGATAGATAGATAGCTCGCTCCAAATGAACAAAATTTATGCAAAATAATTTTTGAATTTTGAATGTAAAAAATCTTACTCAAACTCTTTGATACTGAAGTTGAGGGTATTTAATTATATAGATACAAACAGGCTAACAGAGTCAGTGAAGAAAATATTTAATGTAAGCTTTTTTTAATGCAACACACACACGATCTAAAAATACACAGCTTAGAAAGTGCCACACGACTTCATCACCAGCTGTATTTCTTTCATGCACAAAACTACTCGTAGATTTTTCAAACATCCCAGATCTCAGAAAATATAAAATCTATGAATTATTACTGTAAAACAAAAAAATCTACTTGTTGATGAGATCTAGAGTATCAACAAATGTATTTTAAATAAAAGACTCAAAAATGAAAAAATTAGGTAAAAATAATAGCACTGAATTTAACTATAGAACTAAAGTTAAACATCTGTAGGAGCTATTGTTACAGAATAGAATTCATATATTATATACAAAATATTTTAAATATGATATAAATATCAAAATGCTATAAAGCTACTGTTACAGAATTCATATATTATATATAAAATACTTTAAATATGACATAAATATCAGAAGAAAGGGGAGTTCCCGTCCGTGGCGCAGTGGTTAACGAATCCGACTAGGAACCATGAGGTTGCGGGTTTGGTCCCTGCCCTTGCTCAGTGGGTTAACGATCCGGCGTTGCCGTGAGCTGTGGTGTAGGTTGCAGACGCGGCTCGGATCCCGCGTTGCTGTGGCTTTGGCGTAGGCCAGATGCTACAGCTCCGATTGGACCCCTAGCCTGGGAACCTCCATATGCCACAGAAGCGGCCCTAGAAATGGCAAAAAGACAAAAAAAAAAAAAGAAGAAAGGAAGAACAAATAACATAATTGTGCTAATTTCTCACCTATGATAGACAGCAATTAATAGAAATTCTCAAGTTGAAAAAATACTTTAAAAAACATGACTCTAACGTCTCAACTTTAAGTGTACACATAAGAAATAGAAATGTATTTTAGGAAATATATCTTGTGATTAAAAAGACTTAAATATGGAGTTCCTGTCGTGGCTCAGTGGAAATGAATCTGACTAGCATCCATGAAGATGCAGGTTTGATCCCTGGCCCTGCTCAGTGGGTTAAGGATCCAGCATTACCATGAGCTGTAGTGTAGGTCAAAGACACGACTTGGATCTGGCGTTACTATGGATGTGGTGTAGGCTAGCAGTTGTAGCTCCAATTTGACCCCTAGCCTGGGAAACACTATAAGTGTGGCCCTAAGAAGACAAAAAAAAAAAAAAAAAAAAGACTTAAAATACAATAATTTGGAGTTTCCACTGTGGCTGAGTGGGTTAAGAACCCAACTAATATCCATGAGGATGAAGGTTTGATCCCTGGCCTCACTCACTGGGTTAAGCATCCAGTGTTGTGGGAGATGCAGTTTGGATCTGGTATTGCTGTGGCTGTGATGTAGACCAGCAGCTGCAGCTCCTATTCAATCCCTAGCCCAGGAACTCCCACACGCCATGGGTGTGGCCCTAAAAAGGAGAAAAAAACCCACACATACACAATAATTTCTTTGCTGTATTTCATTTTTAAAAAAATTGTATATTTTAAAAATTATTTATTTATTAATTTGTTGCATTTTAGGGCTGCACCTGTGGCATAAGGAAGTTCCCAGGCTAGGGGTCAAATTGGAGCTGCAGCTCTCGGCTTATACCACAGCCACATCAACTCCAGATCCGAGCTGTGTCTGCGACCTATACTACAGTTCATGGCAACGCTGGATGGTTAACCCACTGAGCAAAACCAGGGATCAAAGCCGCATCCTCCTGGATACCAGTTGGGCTCATTATCTCTGAGCCACAATGGGAACTTCCTTCATTTTTAAAAATAGCTCTTTTTCCTGTTAAAACAGTTACACATTCACAGGAAAATAGTGAAGACAGCACAGAGAATTCTCACCCTCTCCCACAGCTAGTTTCCCCTATCATCGTCTTATATTAGTATGGTACTTTTATCAATACTGATGCATTCTTATTAACTAAAGTTCATACTTTAATCCCTTACTCTTTGCCCAATGTTTTTTTCTACTCCAGGATACCATCCAGATGTCATGTCACACTTAGTGATCACATCTCCTTAGGTTTCGCTTGGCTCTTAAGTTTCTCAGACGTCCCTTGTTTTTGATGACCTTGACAGTTTTGATGAGTACAGGTCAGCTATATCATTGAATGTCTCTCAACTGGGATTTATTTGATATATTTTCGTGGTTACACTGGGGTTTTGGGGAGGAAGATCACAGGGGTAAAGTGCCATTTTCATCACCTTATATCAAGGGTCCATACTGTCAACATGATTTATCACTGTTAACTTTAATTACTTGGCTGAGGTTGTAGCTGTCAGGTTTCTCTACTATAAATTTATTCTTTTTACCACTTTTCATACTTTACTCTTCAGAGGGAAGTTAGTATACACAACCTACACTTAAGTTGGGAGTTTTGTTTCACCTTTTTGAGGGTGAAATATCTACGTAAATTATTTAGAATTATTCCACAGAGGAGATTTACTTCTTCTCCTATATCTATCTATCTACCTATCTATCATCTATTAATCTATGTATAACCACCATGGTGAATGGATATTTATTTTATAATTTGGGCTATAAATCCAATACTACTCTCTTTTGTTGCTTAAATGGCTTTGGCCATTGGAACTCTTTCAATTGGTTCCTATATTCCTTTGATAGACCCACATTATTGTGGGGGTTTTTTGAATGCTTACTTTCTGGCACTACAAGATACTCTAGAATCATCCTGCATATTTCCTGCCCCAGGTCTAGGATCAGTCAGTTTTCTAAGGAGCCCTGGTTCCTTTTATTAGAGAGTGGTTTCAGAAAACCACTTTCTTGGCGTGAGGTGTGCTTTTGCAACTGTAAAGTCCTTGCTTCTAAGCCTTCACAGCTGACAGAGCAAGGAAATATTTGTGTCTACTAAGCAGTTTGTCTTGTTTCAATTTTTTTCTGTTAAATTAAAAATAACTTGGAGTTCCCATCGTAGCGCAGTGGAAATGAACACAAGTAGGAACCATGAGGTTGCGAGTTCGATCGCTGACCTCGCTCAGTGAGTTAAGGATCCGGTGTTGCCATGAGCTGTAGTGTAGGTCGGAAACGTGGCTCGGATCCGGCATTGCTGTGGCTGTGGCGTAGGCTGGCGCTACAGCTCGGATTCGACCCCTAGCCTGGGAACCTCCATATGCCGCGGGTGTGGCCCTAAAAAGATGGAAAGACAAAAATAATAATAATAATTTAACACATTAAACTAAGGAAAATATGCATAACTCAAGACCCACTTATTTTAGCATTTTAAATCTATCTTTATTGATCCCTTTATCTGTACATATACATATAGATAATTCTAGGATGATATACTCCTAATATTACTAATCATTATTTTTGAGTGATGAGATATTGTGTTTTACTTTCTTCTTTGTAGTTTTATATATGCATTGAACTTTTAATAATGTGAAAATATTAAAAATAAAGTCACTTATTTTAAAAAGGAAGAAAGAAGGAAGGCGAGAGGGAGGTAAGGAAGGAGGCAAAGAAAAGAAAGGAAGGAAAGGAAAGGGAAAAAAGTTTAGGAAGATAGATTTCTAGGACTGAACTCACAGTCCCTCAAACATGTGACCTGATCAGATTATTTCATTACCTACCCTCAGAGTTGAAAAATCTACTGCTTTTACTTATTAATTTATATATACAGGAAAGTGTTAACATTCATATTAACTTTTTTTTTCAATACTGCTTCCTAGTGTAATATTTTTGAAGACATATTTAGTAACAATAGAGTTCCAAAAGCTAAAATTTAACTCATGGTATAGTGCAAGTAACTAAACTTAAATGGATGTCAGATAAAAGGGTATCTCCTGTCCTTCCCCACCCTCTTTCACACACACACACACACGCACGCCTAAATCCGTGCACCTCTAGACAATAATGTTACAACTTAGGCTGAGCCCTTTTGGCTTTGATTTTGAAAGGTATTTTGATTTCAGAAACACTGAAATGTGGAAAAGGAACACAATCTTAGAATCAAGACACTGGTATTTATTATTTCCAGCCAAACATAAAAATAAATCATGAACTAGGGAAAGCCATATAGATTGGAGAAGTCTACCTATGCAAAAAAAAAAAAAAAACCCTTCCCCCCACCCCAGTAAGGGTTCTATTTATTCATTTCCTGTGTCTATAATTCATTGATAATCTAAATTCCTCATAGTGAATTAAAAGCAACCTACTGAAAACTCTATAGAATATATCATGAAAGAACAGTTAATCAATTTACTGTTAATATAAGCTTCTGCATTTTAATAACTTAAAAATTGGCAATTCATATGAACCCCATTTGAAAAAATCCACTCAAAGAAAGCGTAATCAAAGAAACTGAAGCAAGAGTTCCCTTGTGGTGCAACCGGTTAAGGATCCAGCGTTGTCACTGTAGCAGATCTGGTAGCTGCTGTGGTATGGATTTGATCCCTGGCCGGGGAACTTTTGCATGCCACAGGCACAGCACCTCCCACTGCCCCCACCCAAAAAAAAGAAATTTAAACAAGAAAGTCTTAAAATCAAGTTAAAGTCCTCCTTAAATATACATAAAGAGTAATTTTCTATGAGTTCCCATTGTGGTGCAGCAGGTTAAGGATTTGGTGTTGTCTCTGCGGCAGCACAGGTTCGATCTCCAACCTGACACAGTGAGTCCCTGGCTATGGCTTGGATTCAGTCCCTGGCCTGGGAAAAGTATTTTGGATTCAGTCCCTGGCCTGGGAACTTCCATGTGCTGCAGGTGCAACCAAAATAATAATAATAATAATAATAAAAATAATAATAATAATTTCCACATTCAGGGCAAAGTCAGGTCTCAAATCCACATTTCCTGTTTTCTCCTAATCTGCTAATTTCACACTTCCTACGTCACCCTAACAAAATGCATCTTATTCCTTGACCTGTAACAGATGACTAAAAATCTACAGTAAATAACTCAGCCTGTTATTGAGAACAAACATTTTTTTTTGGTCTTTTTTTTGGTGGGTGGGGGCCACACACCGACGGTATATGGAAGTTTCCAGGCTAGGGATCGAATTGGAGCTGCAGCTGCCGGCCTACAAGACAGCCACAGAAATGCCAGAGCTGAGCAGCATCCGCAACCTACACCAAAGTTCATGCCAATGCCAGATCCTCAACCCACTGAATGAGGCCAGGGATCAAACTCGAGTCCTCATGGATCCTAGTTGGGTTCCTTACTGCAAAGCCACAATGGGAACTCTGAGTACAAACACTTACATAGTTGATCAAAGCCAGCTTATCATGTATTGAATGATATATGAGACATTCAATTTGCCCAAAGACCCCATGATTCCTACCCCACTCCTTTCCAGCTTGACTCTGAATTTATTCCCCCCTTATAGCTTCTTGGCCAGACCTACTTCTATGTATACATGTGGACTGGGAAACAGAATAAATTATCTGGTTTAATTAAAATCAGTATGTATTATCAAGAAAAAATATTATTTTGACCTAAAAGTTTCTTTCTGGGAGCCCAGGAGAGACTAGTATGGAATGTTCTGCATTCTAAAGGCTATGTTTGTTTTCAGTACATTTTAAGTGGAATATTTTTCACCCTTCTGAGTAGGGCCGACAAAGGCTTTAATTAAACAAATGTCACATGGGAACTCTTGCCCCCAAAGCCTTTATTGGCCCTAATTAGCAGATGCAGCTGTAGACTCTATCAATATTAGATGGTCTGTTTATTGTGTCCATTTATATCACGCTCATCAGGGAGCATGTGGAAGGCACCCCAGAATTATCAGCTTTAATTAAAACTAGCTCAATTGGTAGAGAAAATAGCCCATGAAAAATGGGTCAGGTAAAAGAGGAAGATTTTAAAAAAACAAGAGGAGGAAAAAACAGTAACAGCATACTGGGGCTATTAGTACCAAGGCTTCTTCAGGAAAACTGAAGGATAACGGGTGAATTTATTCTCAGCACCTGCCTTAGAGAAGCACAGGCATTTCAGGCCAGGCTGACTTATAGAGACAGGGGTGGGGATGGGGATGAAGCTGATCGGAATATTTCCCTCCCTGGCCCAATGTCCCTGAGTGACTGCCAAGACTCCATTACGTTTCTTTCTAAGGAGACTGGGAAAGAGAAGTGGCGTATTCATTTAGACATATTCACTGAATTCATATTCAAGGAATTATAAAAAGCTAGAGAGGGATCGAAGCCACATCGCTGAACTGACAATGCCAATCCTTAGGTCCTTAACCCGCTGCACCACAAGGGAACTCCTTCAGGTTTACTTTTAAAGGTGGATCCTATGATAAATTACTCAGATCCCTCAATTTAGAGCTGAAGCCCTCCGTACCAGCTTCCCCCCTTTCCTCAGCTGCAGTGAGGGTTGTCTGGTTAAGCATCTCACTTAAATCTCTCTCCAGAAATTGCCCTATAAGGGCACTATCAGGTCTAAAGTCAGGCCTGCCTCCCTTGCCACAATTCAGAACATCCCTAAGAGCCAGCTCAACTCCCTAGCTCCTAGGCAGACATTTGATTATTACTGCATCACAAGTCAACGTTTCTTCTTATCCAGTCCAACCTCCCTCAGCCCTTGTTGGGTGCCATTCCTACAACTCCTTACCAGGAGTCCGTGTTCTGAGGAAGCCAGCCTACGACAGTTTCTTACACTAGCAACTACGAGGCTGCCTTCAATTCTCCCTACATGTTGAATTCCCAAGTTTCATTAGACACCACTCTGAATTTAAATGTGCAAATAGCTGTGAACTTGAAACATCATTGGTATGTGGATATGTAGTCTGCAAAGTGATTATTTCTAATTCAACCAGTTTTAGTGAGAGCATCATTATGCTTCAGGCACTGAACTGTTTGAATGTACATATTTAATCTTACTTGATTTTCATAACAACCACATGATATAAGTATTATCCTACCTGTTTAGGAAATGAAGAACTGAAATCACTTGTTAAAGTCATAGTGTTAGTATGTCGTGAAGTTACAATTTGAACTCAGATCCTCTTTCTCCAAGTCTGGTAGTTTCCAGTCTACTTGTGACCCTTTGTGCTGCTCACAAATACATCCTTGTTCCAGCCTAGAATTCCACCAGAAAATTTCAGGAGTTAGAGTTGTTTACTCATATGAGTTTCGGAAGATAAAGTGTCCTTGCCTTGATTTAACTGGCTGTCACCATACTCATTCCAGAGGCATCTGATTTCAGCTAGTCTTTAATCCCAGACTGTCCCTCCAACCTGATTCTCATCAGCGAAGACTTTTCTAATCTTTGATTTTGTTTGTTTTTACAGATAAGTGCTGCATTTATATCTACTGGTTTAAATTGCCATATTTCACTTTTAGCCTTTTAGTGTGGAAAATCATATTTTACTTTCAATTAGGCATTTGTAAGGGAGTATCTGGTAATAGCTAGGAAATAATTCCATAATTGTTTCATACTCACTGCATACGGATCATTCCTCATCTGTAATGTGCCTCAAATGCAGCTTCATTTTCCAGATACCTTGATGCAGAATAAAGTTTTTCATCATTAGGTGCAAAAAAAAGTCTCAGAGAATACAGAGAAGTGGAAATCAGTTGCAGATGTGCTTTCACTTCCTTCCTTCTGGTGCTTTTTTTGGGAGCCAAATCCACCACCACGGAGTAGAATCTTCCATGGCTTTTACTACTCTGAGTGAACTGGATTATCATTTAGAATGATATCTGGTCATTATAAGCATTTGAGAGTATCGACTGTGCTTTATTCTTTCATGACCTACCTCCTATTGCAGATTCCACTGGCTGCCCCATTCATCACCCTCACCCTCCCTGGCACTCCCCTTTCCAGTACATGGCTACCTATACAGTTATACTGAAAACCCCTGAGATTCTCACCTGCAAGCATTCGCTAGGTTCCAGACACTAACAGCCATGGTGGACGTGCCATGAGCAGATGCACCAGGGAACAGCCCTTCGCCAAAGAGAGATGGGAATAGGAGGATAAATGTACCTCTTCTTGGCTCATGGAGATGGCAAGAGAATAACTGCGCTATGCTCTCCATTGTCTCCCTCAGTCCCATTGGGATTGAGCCCCAACTGTCCCCAACATTAACTTGCTTGATATTATAAACTCACTGGCTTTCTTCCATTTTCTGTCTCCTGCCTCTACTTTTCTATTAGTGCTTCCTGGGATCACCTCCCAAATACACTGTCTGCACACATACATTTGTCTCGGAGACTACTGTAGGAGTATTCAACCAAAGGCAATTCCTTGGGATAGAAGATAGGGAACAAATCTTTCAAGGGGGACTAATATAGAAACTAAAAGTAAAAAATATTTAATGAAGCCATAAAGTGATGGCGGGTTGTCCTACCAAAGAAGGCTGTTGGTTAGCCTCCAACAGCCCTCCTCACTACGAGTCATTGCCTTGGTGAATTTTTCCCTATTTGAGGCCTTGCTGATCTTGTCAGCACAAAGAGCAGATTTATCTCCTGAGTGGGGTCATATCGAGTAAGCTCACAGAACAGAGGGATAAAACTTAAATACCAACTTATGAATTTGCCATAAGAAATAATGGCCACGGGGACTGGAATACTCAACCTCCAAGTGACCACTGCATTCTGTTGCCAGAGGCTGACCTAGATGAGATTCCAAATAAGCACAGAGGTTGCATGAATGGCATGGAATCAGGACAAAGGGAGCCAGAGGCACCCTAGGTCTAAAGGCATTAGTCTCAGACACCCTGATACCCACATCTGCAAGGAAGGGGGAGAGTACCTATGAAAACAGGAATCTCAAACTCCTTGGCAGAAAATCCCTCCAACCTTTCCACCTGGGGATCCCCTCCTGAACTGGACTTGGAAATTACTGGCTAAATGTGAAAATCCTCTGGAAAATGTTTACAAGCGGAATGCCTCTAAGCTTCTCAACTTTTTCTTCTGAGCATCAAATTCTTTCTTTAAATGTTAATAAATTCAATCAGACATGACTAGTTCTGCTGGACTGTAAATTATTCAGACTTGTTCAGTGATTTTGCATATGTCAGCTCCAATTTTAATTTCCAAGGGGCAAACTCATTTCCATAGTATTTAGTTTTGAGAGGACTAACAAACTACAGCCCCCATTTACTAATAACACCTGCCATATCCAGGCTACATTTTCATTTGTTTTCACAAGCAATCTTTTTTTTTTTTTTTGTCTTTTTGTCTTTTTCTAGGGCCGCACCCGCGGCATATGGAGGTTCCCAGGCTTGGGGTCTAATTGGAGCTGTAGCCTCCAGCCTATGCCAGAACCACAGCAATGTGGGATCCGAGCTGCATCTGCGACCTACACCAGAGCTCATGGCAACACGGGATCTTTAACCCATTGAGTGAGGCCAGGGATGGAACCCGCAACCTCATGGTTCCTAGTCGGATTTGTCAACCACTGAGCCATGACGGGAACTCCTTTTTAAAAAAATTTTTATGGAAGTATAGCTGACTTTTAATTTTTATTGAAGTATATTGAAACTATACTTCAATTTTTATTGATTTTAATTTTTATTGAGGTATAGATAATCCTGTGTTAATTTCTGCTGTACATATATATACATGTATTATTTTTCACATTCCTTTCCATTATGGTTTATCATAGGATATCGAATAGAGTCCCCTGTGCTACAGGAGGACCTACAGTTGTTTCTCCATCCTATATATGATAGTTTGCATCTGCTAATCCCAAACTCCCAATTCTTTCCTCCCCCAGAGCAACTACAAATCTCTTCTCCTTGTCCATGAGTCTGTTTCTGTTTTGTAGATTTGTTCATTTGTGTCCTATTTTAGATTCTCCATATAAGTATCATACAAGATTTGTTTTTCTCTAACTTCACTTTGTATGATAATCTCTAGGTCCATCCATGTTGCTGCAGATGGCATTGTTTTGTTCTTTTTAATCTATGATTAATATTCCATGTGTATTTGTACGACATCTTCTTTACCCATTCATCTGTCTATGGATGTTTAGGCTGTATCCATGTCTTTGTCAACAGTGCTCCTATGAACATGCAGGCCCATGTACCTTTTTGAATTATAGTTCTGTCTGGATATATGCCCAGGAATGAGACTGCTGGATCATATGGTGGTTCTGCTTTTAGTTTTTTAAGGAATCTCTATACTGTTCTCCATAGTGGCGGCACCAATGTACATTCCCACAACTGTACAGAAGGTTCCCTTTTCTCCACCTCCTCCAGCATTTGTTACTTATAGACTTTTTAATGATGGCCATTCTGATTAGTGTGAGGTGGTACCTGATTGTAGTTTTCCCATGGGATGTGGAAGTTCCCAGGCCAGGGATTGAACCTGTGTCACAGCAGTGACCAGAGCCACAGCAGTGACAATACCAGATCCTTAACCTGCTGAGCCATCAGGGAACTCTACCTCACTGTGGTTTTGATTTGCATTTCTCTCTAGTAAGTAGTGATGATGACCATCTTTTCATGTGCCTACTGGCCACCTGTATCTCACAATCGGTCTTTGAAGTCAACATTAATTATCCTTATTTTATTCACAAGCAAGCAGAAGTTCAGGTAGGCCAAGTTCCTGGCTGGAATTCCAGCCCAGGTTAGTTTAAGTTTACAACTCCTGCTCTTTCTGCATATTACTCAAAGATTACAATATCAAGCTTCTATTTAAGAGTTGTTTTAAAATGTACACATGTATGTGTAACTGGGTCACCATGCTGTACAGTAGAAAAGTGACAGAACACTGTAAACCCGCTATAATGGAAAAAAATAAAAATCATTATACCAAAAAAAAAAGCCTGTTTTAAGGAAAGGCTTTTAAAGTTTGACAACTCCTAACAGTCCATCTACCTGTAAGAGTGTATGATTCTTTACTGTACCTGGCTTTGTTAAAACTCAGAATTGAGACTTTTTTCTAAGCAATCCTGACAAAAATTACTGTCCTTTGTTATTCAGGGACAAGAAAACTGTGTCTGAGTTATGAGTCAGTTTTACACTCTACTGACCTTAGCATCGTGTTATTCATCCACATTACTCACCACAGCTCCTTCCTAATGCACACCACATCTAATATTGATGTTTCACAAGGAATGAGAGTAACTTTCTAAAGATTTTAAAAGATCTAATTACCTGTATTGACCCTGCCCAGAAGGAACCACAAACAAAGCTGTAATCAACTGAGTTTGGCTATAAATGGGAGACATATGGGTGAGTTTTATTACACAAGAAAAAAGACAAGCTCAGTAAGCTGATGGATAACATATTTAGCATTCTGAAATGTGTTCAATGCTTCTGTAACTGCCTTTTTTTTTTTTTTTTTTTTGACTTTTTTAGGGCTCCACCCGCAGCATGTGGCGGTTCCCTGGCTAGCAGCTAAATCAGAGTTATAGTCACTGGCCTACACCACACCAACACCAGATCCTTAACCCACTGAGCAAGGCCAAGGATTGAACCTGAGTCCTATGGATACTAGTCAGATCCGTTTTCACTGAGCCACGATGGGAATCCTATATCTGCCTTTTTATCCTTCTTCCTTCCTTGCTTCTTCTCTCTCTTCCACTTTTCCTTATTTTAAAAATGTCTGTTTTCCCCATTATGAAATTAAATAATCATTAAAGAATATTTATGAAATTAAAGGAATATGGAAAGATAAAAATATCTTTTTACTATTTAGTATTTAGACTTTATTATTTGGAAATGACTACAGTTAACCCTGTAATATGTCTTTCCTTTTCAGTGTGTGTGCACGCGTGCATGTGTGTACATGTACACATGTAACTTGCTTTTTTTTTTTTTTTTTGCTTTTTAGGGCCCTACCCACAGCATATGGAAGTTCCCAGGCTAGGGGTCGAGCTGGAACTACAACTGCCACCCTATGCCACAGCCACAACAATGCAGGATCCAAGCTGCATCTGCAACCTACATCATAGCTCATGACAACGCTAGGTCCCTGATGCAGTAAGTGAGGCCAGGGAATTGAACCTGTGTCCTCATGGATATTAGTCAGATTCGTTTCTGATGTGCCACAATGGGAACTCCACAAATTTTTTTCTTTTTTTGGGCCACACCCATGCCATGTAGAAGTTCCTGGACCAGGGAACAAACCTGTGCCACAGCAGAGACCTGAGCCACGGCATATGGAGGTTCCCAGGCTAGGGGTCTAATCAGAGCTATTGCTGCTGGCCTACGCCTCGTCTGTGACCTACACCACAGCTCAGGGCAACACCGGATCCTTAACCCACTGAGTGAGGCCAAAGATCGAACCTGCAAACTCATGGTTTCTAGTACGATTTGTTTCAGCTATGCCACGACAGGAGCTCCTTTTTTTAGAAGTAAAAAAACCCCTCTGTTTTAAAGAAAATCAGTGTAGACGCTGTCACTCATACAAGCCTCTGAGAGCTCAAGGACCCTTGCCTCAGTTGATCTGTTTCAAAACCACTTGCTACTTGATGTTTTGCAGCTGAGCTTTCAGATATCCAGGGGTCAATCATTCTGACCCAGCTTGGACTGGACCAAAATAACACACCTGCCCAAATGAGGCCCGGAGGTGTTGGCAAGTTATCTTTGCCTGATTACCATGCTCATATCCTCACTCAAGGTGGGTTTTTGTATTCAGCTAGGTACAATCTGTGCTCTGTGCAATGGAAGACTGCACACACCCCCCATAGCCCCGGACTGCCCCTGGAAATTTCTGCCCCTTTCCTAGAATCCTGATGACAGGGCTGCCTCCTACTGCTTTAAAATTCCCTTTCTTCCCTCTCTTCAGAACAAGGTGCTTTTGGAGAGAACTCTTCCTTCTCCATTCCTTGATCAACGAATAGTTTCTGCTTTGCTATATAAAACCCAGTTTCGTTTGACGGGCATTTGAGACTCCAGGCAAAGGACCCACTGAAGGGTCACCTATTTACTGGGAATCACTAACAATGCCCTTTGCAGATTCCACCTATTCTAGTCTCCTTTTCCCAGAAGAGGTGAGTTTACACCAGGAGGAGACGGCCTGGAGAAAAAAGATAAGCATTCAGTCAAAGCCTGTGAGGAGTGTAAACACAGAGTCTCCAGGAAACAGCACGCAGTGCACCAGGGCTGGAGTATAAGACGCTGGAAAAGGACTGGTCAGAAGGTGAGGAAGGCCAGATAAACATGAGCCCTGAGTGCCAAACTAAGGGATATAAACTCCAACAGGAAGACTATGGGGCGAGGTTAAGAGCTGGTACTGACATAATCAGAGCTCTAGAACAGCGGCTGGCACATAGTAGGAGCTCTGTACATATTTATCAAATGAACAAATGGAAGACTAAATGGCAGCTGTGTAGAGATTAGGGGGCAATAAAATGAGCTACAGGCTGGGAAGCCAGTTAGGAAACCTATTGTCTTTAATTAACAAGGGTCTGGACATAGGTTCTAGAAATGGAGATAATTAGGGAAATTAAATAAGGTGACTCCCTCCTTCGCCAGGTAGGTAGGATACCTCTGCTTTGTGTTCCATGCTGCTCTGCAAAAGCCTCTAAAACCCCACTCCTCACAGTGAATTGAAACTTTTGGTTTACTTAGTAGATGAATTAGTAACTAAATTAACATGCAGAGAGTGTTGGTGGCTTTAAATGCACATACACAGGAGACAAATTTCTACCATCTAGGAATCTAGTCTATTAAATTCCTATAGATCTAAGTTATCTGTCAGGTCCTTGCTTGGATTAGAAATACTCCTATACTGAAGAATTCTGAAATTCTAAGCAAGCAAAAATTTATTCTTTGTGTAATAGAGATTTTTAAAACTGGTTTTATACACTTCAAGCCATAAGGTTATGTTACTCCCTGTGGTTATTTTAAATGCAGTTAATGAGGGAACTGAGAGTAAGGCCTAAGGGTACAAGCATTTTCAGGAAGAAGCTTGCAATGCAAAATTCTCTAAACCATTTAAACAGCCCACACCTTCTTATTTTTTGTCCATTCTATTCTCCATTATGTGTTTTAGATAAAATATTTATGCTCACGTTGGAGTTTCCGTCTTGGCTCAGTGGTTAACGAATCCGACCAGGAACCATGAGGTTTCGGGTTTGATCCCTGGCCTTGCTCAGTGGGTTAAGGGTCCAGCATTGCCATGAGCTGTGGTGTAGGTCACAGATGCGGCTCAGATCCCTCGTTGCTGTGGCTCTGGCGCAGGATTGGCAGCTACAGCTCCGATTGGACCCCTAGCCTGCGAACCTCCACATGCCGCGGGTGGGGCCCTAGAAAAGGCAAAAAGACAAAAAAAAAAAAAATTTATACTCATGTTATTAGAATAAATTTAAGCATCATAATAAACTTGTGATTTCATAGATGACACTGCTAAGTAACAACCAACTTAATCAATTAAGAAAATAATAATACAGGTAATACTCAGATATGGCAAAGATTATCAATGTGATTCATGAATATTAGGAAACAATCAGGTCTCCAATGCAAGGAGTAGGACTGACTGACCCTTCCTGTATTTCTTCGTAAATCCCAGTTTGACAGCAAGACGAAATTAATTTATTATTTTTATCACTATGTTTTCCCTCAGGCAACTGGAGCTTGACAGAAGGATTTGAGTGTGTGAAACCTTTAAAGTCTCCTTCCAGAGCTCCACTTTACCAATTTCTTCCTAGATACAGACAAGGAGCCACTATGCTCTATTATTAGATTATCATATTTAATTTTTTTTTTTTTTTTTTTTTTTGCTATTTCTTGGGCCGCGCCCGCGGCATATGGAGGTTCCCAGGCTAGGGGTCCAATCGGAGCTGTAGCCACCAGCCTACGCCAGAGCCACAGCAACGCAGGATCCGAGCCGCGTCTGCAACCTACACCACAGCTCACGGCAACGCCGGATCGTTAACCCACTGAGCAAGGGCAGGGACCGAACCCACAACCTCATGGTTCCTAGTCGGATTCGTTAGCCGCTGCGCCACGACGGGAACTCCCCTTAATTTTTAAATGTACAAGAAAAGCACTGGCATTTCCATTTTGGAGATAAGAAAATTGAGGAGCAAAAATATTGGGTAAATTTCCCAAGATCATATAGTTAGTAAATGATGAAACTGAGATTTCTACGCCAATCTTCTGAATCAAATATCCATGTGCTTTCCACAACACATTCTCCCTCCTCCTTAGCTCATCCTGCAGAAATCCCAGGATCCTGAGATGGACATGCTATAACTGATTTATTTTTAAAAAACTGACTGAGGGAGTTCCCGTCGTGGCGCAGTGGTTAACAAATCGACTAGGAACCATGAGGTTGCGGGTTCGATCCCTGCCCTTGCTCAGTGGGTTAATGATCCTGCGTTGCTGTGGCTGTGGTGTAAGCCAGCAGCTACAGATCCGATTAGACCCCTAGCCTGGGAAACTCCATATGCCATGGGAGCAGCCCAAGAAATGGCAAAAAGACAAAAAAAAAAAAAAAAAAAAAACCACACAAAACTGACTGAGGAAACACCCAGGACTGGACCCATGAGAAGAGAAATAATATTTAATAATACTCCTTTAAATCTGCATCATACTTCATTGATCACAAGCCCTATCAAACATATAAATATAGCACCTTTTTTTAGGTTTTTTTTTTTTTTTTTTTGTCTTTTGACTTTTTAGGGCCACATTCGTGGCATATGGAGGTTTCCAGGCTAGGAGTCTAATCAGAGCTGTGTTGCCGCCAGCCTACGCCAGAGTCCCTGCAACGCCAGATCTGAGCCGTGTCTGTGACCTACACCACAGCTCACGGCAACGCCAGATCCTTAACCCACAGAGCAAGGCCAGGGATCAAACCCACAACGTCATGGTTCCTAGTCGGATTCATTTCTGCTGCACCACGAAGGGAACTCTTTTTTTAGTTTTAATTATTCTTTTATTCATTCAACTTTTACTGAATAGCTAGTTATGTTTCCAGCACAAATAAATACAATATGTCACACCTGGAGGTCTCTTGGGGCACAACAGGTTAAGGGTCCAGTATTGTCACTGCAGCGGCTCAGATCGCTGCTGTGTTTGGGGTTCAATCCCTGGCACAGGAACTTCCATGCATCAAAGGGGAAGGAAGGAAGGAAGGAAAAGAAAATGTCACATCTGGTGGGTAGGTACTGTGAAGAAAATTAAAGCAGGGTAAGGGTAAGGGAGTCATGAAGGGATGAGGCAGGACACTTAGAGTGTGGCATTTGAGCAGACGCCTCATGAAATTAAGATAAGAACTATAATGATATCCAGGGGCAGAGCATTCTAAGCAAAGGTAGCAGCAAATGCCAAGTTCCCCAGGTAGAAAGTGTGATTGGGATATTTAAGGAACAGCAAGGAGACCACTGTGGCTACAGCGACACAACTCATGGTAGAAAATGATTCTGCAGAGGAGGCCAGATCATGCAGGACTTTTAGGATGTGACACAGACTTCAGAGTTTACAACAAATGGGACTAAAAGCTAAAAAGAGTTCTAAGCAGAGAAATTCCGTAATAAAATTTCCATTTAAAAGATCACACTAAGGAGTTCTCATTGTGGCTCAGCAGGTTAAGAACCTGACTAGTATCCATAAGGATGTGAGTTCAATCCCTGGCCTCGCTCAGTAGGTTAAGGACCCAGAGTTGCCATGAGCTATGGTGTAAGTCACAGACGTGGCTCAGATCCCTCGGTGCTGTGGCTGTGGCGTAGGCCAGCAGCTGCAGCTCCAATTCGAACCCTGCCTGGGAACTTCCATATGCTGCAGGTGCAGCCCTAAAAGTTCTCCCCCCCCCCAAAAAAAAATCACACCAATGTGAGTCAATGATGTTAAACATATGTGCCAAGACCTGAGGTATGCAAATACCCGTAGAAAGAAAAAGACAGTTAAAACTATCCTGAATGCCATTTCTTACCAATTAGATTTTAAACCTGGTCTAATAAACTCATTTCTCAAAATTACAAGTGCAAATTCCGAGTGACCAGTCAAATCTACATGTAAGAGTTTATCTTGCAGATCTACCTGCACACGTGTCAAATGAAATAAGCACAAGGCACTTCACTGTGGAATCGTTTGGAAACAACCTGACCTCTGTCACCGTTAACAAAGAACTGCTAAACAAACTTGGAGGTGTGCATGCACAGCTATTTATAGGTGAAAAAAGCATGGTTCAGAACAGTTTGTGCACAAAACCACGTCTTGTATAAAAAGAAAAAACAAGGGGGATAAAGCTCAAAAGTATCTGAATGAGCTCGTCCATGTGTGAAGAAGCTCTTACAAAAGAACAGCAGTGAAATTGGGGGTAAAGGCATAGGAGGCAGAAGTGAGAGTGAAGCTTTCACTAGACACTCCTTATACTGTTTGATTTTTGAAGTAGGTGATTCTATATCATCTCTTCTGGTTATTAAGTCAATCTTTTAAAAACTGAATCTCTGGATCACCTGCCTCAAAAATCAATGAAGATGCTCATTAAAAATGCAGGTCCTTGGAAACAACCTAAATGTCCATTAACAGATGAATGGCTTAAGAAGATGTGGTTACAGGAGTTCCCGTCGTGGCGCAGTGGTTAACGAATCCGACTAGGAACCATGAGGTTGCGGGTTCGGTCCCTGCCCTTGCTCAGTGGGTTGACGATCCGGCGTTGCCGTGAGCTGTGGTGTAGGTTGCAGACGCGACTCAGATCCCGCGTTGCTGTGGCTCTGGCGTAGGCTGGTGGCTACAGCTCCGATTGGATCCCTAGCCTGGGAACCTCCATATGCCGCGGGAGCAGCCCAAGAAATAGCAACAACAACAAAAGACAAAAAAAAAAAAAAAAAAAGAAGATGTGGTTACATATACACAACAGAATACTACTCGGCCACAAAAAAGAACAAAATAATGCCATTTGCAGCAACATGGGTGGAACTAGAAACTCATACTAAATAAGCCAAAAAGAGAAAGACAAATACCATGTGATATCACTGATATCTGGAACCTAACATACGACACAAACGAACCTTTCCACAGAAAAGAAATGCATGGATCTGAAGAAGAGACTTGCGGTTGCCAATGGGGAGGGGGAGGGAGTGGGATGGACTGAGAGTTTGGTGTTAACAGACGCAAACTACTGCATTTGGAATGGATAAGCAATGAGATTCTGCTGTACAGCACAGGAAACTATATCTAGTCACTTGTGAAGTGAGAAAAAGAGTAGGTACATATGTGTGACTGGGTCACTTTGCTGTACAGTAGAAACTGACAACACTGCAAATCAACTATAATGGAAAAAATTAAAATCATTTAAAAATTAAAAAAAATAAAATAAAAATGCAGGTCCCTGACCCCTCCAGACAGGCAGAGGCTCCGCCCAGGATTCCCAGGGACCCTCCAGTCTGAGGCCCCTGAGCCGGGTCTGTGGACTGAGATGGGAAACTCCTAAGCAGTGGTCCAGGAACTCTCCCCGCGCCCTTCGCACACTAGGCTTGGCCGGTTCTCAAAGGGTGGCCTTAAGGAAGCCGGGACTCACCTCCCCGTGGAGAGGCCAAGTAGAAGGTCCTCTCGACAACTGTGTCCACTGCAGGCAGCGTAGGACAAAGGTGTTGGGGCCCATCTCCTGGTCTTCATCAAGGGATATTCTGTGACAGAAAAGTCGTTGAGAGATGACTGGGGCCGGTCGGGACCTCAGGCGCTCCTTCCATCCAGTGAGGAGCCAACAACGCTCTTCAGCTGGAGGTCCGGGGTCTCCGGGGCTGCTCATGGATTCACCACGCTCGTGAAACCAACTTTCTTTCACGACAGACACCTCGTTCCTGGCGTCAGCGAGGCCTGCTCCTCCTTAACCCCGGGCAGTTCAGGGCCGCAGGACCTGCAGGAGGCCCAGCGGAGAGGGCACAGATGGCCCCCTGACGCCGCCCAGCCTCTCGGGCAGCGTCTGCTCCCGCCTGCAACGCGGCCTCACTTCCGCTTCCGCTCCTTGTATTTCCGGCGGGGTGGGGCGGGGCAGGGCTCCAGCGGCTTCTTAATCACGTTACGTAGAAATAAATACAGACTTAGCTTTACCTTCTCGTTGCAGAATGAAGAAACAGAATTTTATCGGGAAAGTTACAGAGACTTGCCCAAGATCATAGGCTAATCCAAAGCACAATTCTGCTGGAGTTCATTCGTGGCGCAGCGGATTAAGGATCTGGAGTTGTCACAGCTGTGTTGGTTCCATCCCTGGCGCCCCCGAACTTCCGCATGCTCTCGGCTTGGCCAAAAAAAGGCAGAATTTTGTTTAAGAATTTAAGGCAGGATTCTTCTGAGAAGCAGAACCAAGATTGCTGGTTTCTGACACTGTGTGGCTTTCCTGTGTGCCGAGCAACCGCCATTCTTCCCATATTTCAGTAAGGTGGGGCTGTAGATCCAGTCAGAGCAGCCACTGCAGATAGACCTACAGCCAAGGAGAGCCGGACAGATGGTTTACACATTGGCTACACCAGGCTCCATATTAGATTTCTGGTTGGTGGAATTTCAAACATCTTACCTATTCATGTTGTATACCCATTCATTTATTCATCCATTCATCATCATCATTACTATTGAACGTCTACGTTTTGGATATATACTGTGCTAAGAGAAGAAGTTATAAAATCAAATGAGTCTTTGCTTTTAAGGATCTTGCTGTCCAAGAGAAGAGATGCATAAACAAATAATTGTATTATAAAATGGGTAACCTACTGGGATTCTGAGAGTTCTGGGCCTTAAGGATGGAACAAGCGACTAGTGTTACAAACTGAGCAGTGTTCTACCCAGGGCCAACGCCAGCTACCGAGACCTTGGTCTTCTGCCGGAAGATAAAGGCTCTATTGCAGCGCAGCTGACCAAAGAGACAGGAGGTAAAACTCTCAAATCTGTGTCCCTGGTTAAAATGTGAGATGGATGTTTAAAGACTAGGATTTTGGGCAGTGAAGAAAAAGAGAAGGAATTGTAGGAGAAAATGTCCCAATAAAAGTGTAGAAAGGAGAGACCCCGGCCATGATGACTAAGCAAAGTCTAGCCAACTGCTCCAACCACCCCTCCCCCACGCATCTGCTTCTGTAAATTTGTTTCTGCATCTACTACCTTGCCTGAGGTCACTCTGGTCCAACTAGCCAAGCTTGGACCCGGAAGACGTAGCCCATAAAAGCCTTGTGGAATCCTTCTTCCGAGCTCAGACTCCAGGGAGCTATCTCCTCTGACCCCGCCAGCGTAATAAATCTGAGTTCTCCACCTCTCTGAGTGCTCTCTTGGTTTCTCACCTAATAAATCTGAGTTCTCCACCTCTCTGAGTGCTCTCTTGGTTTCTCACTGGGTAAAAGAGCTGATCCACTGCAGCCACAGAGCTGCTGGAGCTAGTACGCTACAACCACAGGGCTGTCGCCATAGCTGATACGCTGCAGCTCAGGGCTGCTGGGTAGCTGCCATAACAGAATGATCAGTTACAAAGTTTAAGGAAGTGTTAAGTTCTTATGTGCAGGCTGGAGCAGGCTTCTTGTCTCTTCATGTGTCCCCAGTGTAAAAATGGGGAGATTTGGTATGCCAAGAGGCAGAAATTTGGACTGTGATGTCAAAGGGACACCTATCAGACAAGTTTATTCTGCACAAATTGTGATCAGCCATATTGTCTTTTTAGGGCCACACCCACAGCATATGGAGGTTCCCAGGCTAGGGGTCTAATTGGAGCTGTAGCTGCCAGCCCACACCAGAGCCACAGCAATGCAGGATCCGAGCCGCGTCTGCGACCTACACCACAGCTCAAGGCAACACCGGATACTTAACCCACTGAGCGAGGCCAGGGATAGAACCCACAACCGCATGGTTCCTAGTTGGATTCATTTCCTCTGGGCCACGACAATAACTCCTATATTATATTTTTAAAAAGTTATTATTATTATTATTTTTTTTTGTCTTTTTGCTATTTCTTTGGGCCGCTCCCGCGGCATATGGAGGTTCCCAGGCTAGGGGTCGAACCAAAACTACAGCTGCCGGCCTACGCCAGAGCCACAGCAACGCTGGATCCGAGCCGCATCTGTGACCTACACCACAGCTCACGGCAACGCAGGATTGTTAACCCACTGAGCAAGGGCAGGGATCGAACCCGCAACCTCATGGTTCCTAGTCAGATTCGTTAACCACTGCGCCACGACGGGAACTCCTTAAAAGTTATTATACCATAAGCATGTTTCACGTTTTTACCTATAAGGATGTAAGGTGGATATATAAGATGGATATAAATATATATAGAGAGATGGATATAGGATATAAATTATGAAGGGATATACAGATACATGTGTATATATATTATGAAGGGATATGTATAATCTATATATATATCCCTTCATAATTTACTCTATATATTGTTCTCCATTATATAAACTTTATTTGGCTTTTAACTTTCACTATTATAAATAAAGCTTTTGCGCAAGTCGCTTTTTCCATTGTTAATTTTCTTAGCCTAGGGTCCAAGGAAGCAAATAATGAACCTAAGTATGTAGTAGTTTGGAGCACAGGTTTTGGAGCCAAACAGACCAAATACCAAAATCCAACTGTGACATTTACCTGTGACACCATTTATTTTTGTTATTATCTTGACATTTTCTTCTGAGTGAGTTAGGGGTAATTCTCCCTAACTCACAAATTTGGTTGTAATAAATGAGCAAAATAATCCTTGTATATATAGCAACTGAAACAACACCTGGAATAAGTAAGTGCTTTATTATTGTCTCCATTTTAATTTAACTAGATTACAAAAATGTTTCTCAAATGCTTTCAGCAACATGGAATGACTCTATCAAAGTATGAGAGCACCAACCTGCTTTGCACATTATCCTCTCTGTAAATGTTAAGGAAGTTTCTTTTTTTTTAAGCCACTTTACTTTGTACTTTCAATTTACAAATTTAAAAAATGAAGATACCAGAAGCCTAATTAATCCTTATGAATGGAACACCTCTAATTAGAGTAGCTATTACACATTATGTGTAAATATTTAACTGACCCAAAAACTCTCTTGTCAGAGGACCAGATCTCTCCCTTTATGGAGATAAAGAAATATTCTCACTTTAGTTTTTCTTTAAATATAAACATATCTGAGAAGAATGAAATGACACAGAAATAGCAGCTTTTTTTTTTTCTTTTCTTTTCTTTCTTTCTTTTTTTTTTTTTTTTTTTTTTTTTAAAGCTGCACCCGCGGCTTATGAAGTTTCCAGGGATTGAATCCAAGCCACAGAACGCAGCTGCAGCAGTGCTGGGTCCTTTAAGTTACTGTGCCAGGCCAGGGATCTAACCTGTGCCTCCGCAGTAACCTGAGCCGCTGCATTTGGATTCTTAACCCAATATGCCACAGTGAGAACTCTGAAGGCATTTTTTTAAAAAACACTGCTGTGTATATGCCAGAGATTTTGCTAGACATTTGAATCATATTTTCCCTAATACCACAATCATCTGTATCCGTTGTGTTTCTGGTTCTTAGAGCACTCTGAGATCTAACTGGTTTATTTGTCACATTCCCTTCTGAGACAGAGATGTGGTAGAATGAGGACAACTGTGGGAAAAGGGACCTGATAGGACCGAAGGCGCATGGAAGTTACCAATGATAACCTGTCATGATCAGTTTTGTCCTATAATTACCTTATTCCAAATCCCCATAACTCCTTGTTCTGACTCTGCTCATTAGGCAAAGCAGACTCCACCATTTCTCCCATGGAAACAATGGGCAGGAAACTTTCTTTTGATACCACAGAGTTTGTCAGTGGAAAAACTAGTCCTTTCCACTCCTTCTGCCCAAACTCCTTTCTATAAATGAAGCAGAACAGTGATATAAGGCTTCTTTGATTATCCAGTAGAAAGAAGCTGAGATACCTTCATTCAAATGCACACTGTTGCAGGCACTGGCCATGAAGCTCACTTTCTTTGGCTAACAGTATGTGACTCCAGAACACAAGTTAATTAATGTTATGCCAATACTGTTTTGCTTCACCATGAGGAGATTGATTAGTCATGTATCCTGTTTTTATTTAAGCTGTACACCTTTTCCATTCACAACTCTAGTGGCAAAATAATTACTGCAGAAAATGCAAAGGTGCAGCCATGCAGACTCTGGGCGCTGATTTTGTGTTTACTACTAATGTTACCAGCTGGAGCCAGAACCGAGCTCAAGTTCAGCTACTCATGGCTCAGAAGTCAATATTTGAGAAACAAGGGTTGGTGGGAAAAGAAAGATGCTTTAATTGGGAAGCTGGCAACCTGGGGAGATAGTGGACTATCATTCCCCAAACCATTTTCCCCTTGCCAGTTAGAGGGAAAAGGGAGTTACAGGGGAAAAGTGGAAGGTTTCAGGGGTGCGCAGACAGACGCGATGTTCAGAATAGAACAGTCAGAAATCTGACAGTCATCTTGGAACTAGTCATGTCGTGCTCTGGTCAGTGTTATCTTAAGATTGTTTTAAACATAGCTAATCTGCAACTTCAGGGTCTGTTTATTCCCATTTCCTTGAGGCCGGTTCCTGGAATTGTGCAAGCCATAGAGTCAGCACTGCTCAAGATTCAGCAGCTTATGTCCTGGCTACCGTCTGGTTATCATATAGTTAGCTTTTTCCCTCTGATGGTGGTTATTATAGTATCTGCAAAACAACTCAGGAAAGTGCACTGGACACTGTTATCTATGTCTTTCAGGGAGGAACTAAAGATTCTGTGACTCAGCAGCTGTACTTCTGCTGTACTAATCTTTAACTGCTTGAGCCTGATCTTTGGTGACTCAGAGGAGGCCTAGGAGACTACAGCTTTTCTACAAACAGGAGACAGGGAGCACAGAAAATCTTTTGTACCTGGAATAGCTCCACAGGGTCCTGCTTGGCTTTACTAATTCAGTGTGTGACCTGGGTTAGTTCTTTCCCTGATGGGCCCCCAGATTTCCCCTCTGTGAAACTGAAGGGATTAGTTCCTTGCTTTCCAGGTCCTTTCCAGCATCAGCATCCCATGGTCTAAAGTGATTCATGGGCAGGAGATGACCATAGATTTTATGGAGCTCCACCTAGTGGCTCTGTCCCATACTGCAGCTCTAAATTCTCCCTGGGTTTCTTAGGCCTTGAGTGAGGCGCCTCAGATAGTTTTGGTTTGCTCATGACCTAGTACGTTCATAAACTGTAGAACAAGGGAGAATAGAGAGGAGTGGCAAAAAGAAGGGGACCAGGAAAAATACTTGTTTTGAGTGTCATATTTAGTAAAACCTTAAATTTAGATCAAATTCAGACTTGGGTACTATCTCTGAAATAATACAGATAGCTATTGAGTCTGTGAATGTGTATGTTTTAAGCATGAATTAATTAAATGTAAACATTTAAAATGTACTTCAGGTTTTGTAGCCATGTATAGATATTGTCACTTAAAATAATTAGAGCTGGAGCCTCAAATAAGCTAAGTAGTTTAAACTATTCTGACTTTTGAGAAATTCCATATGTAGAGAACACGGTTAGTACATGCCAAGCAAAATTCTACTGTGGTAGATTCCTTGAGGGATAAGTTCTTAGGGGAGATGGGGAAAAGCATGTAAAAATAATTAGTCCTATAAAATAATGAAGATGTTTCACTGTGTACCTGCTTCGTGATTAAGCTGAACACAGGACACAGAGTGGATGCAGGAGACGTAGTTCCCATTATCCTCAAGAGACTGATAATTTAGTAGGTGAGGCAGATGTTTATAGGCATGTTGAGAATATTATCTGTAAATATATGAGCTATGATAGAACTTTCTTCAATAACTTCAGTGGTAATACAACAGAGATATCTATTTTGTTGGGAGAGTCAAGGAATCCGTGGAATCGAAGACACAGAATACTGTAGAAGAACAGAATAGCAGGAATTCTTCACAGAATAGAAGCTGGTACTTAAAAGATAATTCAGCATTTTCTAATAGGATGGGGAGGAGCTCTTCAGAGAAACTGAAGAGCATATAACGCCACTCGTTAAGTGGAAAATGATTCACAGTACCAATGTCAAATGTGTCTGAGTGTTTAGAGAGTGAGGAAAGTCCATTTATCTTTTTCCTGTTCCTGTTATTTTCTCAGACAAAAGCTTAGCCCCAGTATTCATTTTTCTTCCCTGAAAGCACTAAAAAGTCAGCACAGCCATGACTACAATGTACCATGAAGCAAGTATGACTTGTTTGTAAAGAATATGGGCTTTTGAGGCTACAGAACTTGCTTTGAGTCCTAGCTCTGTGCTTTCTAGCTAAGTAAACTTGAGCAACATTTTAGCTCTTGGAGTTTTGTTACTCCTTTGCAAGATGTGAGAAAATAATAATACTCACTACATCAATTGTTAGGAAGATTAAACATGAGCACAAGTAATATCAGGAATGAAAGTGAGGACATTATTATTAGATATGAGAGAAATTAAAATGATAGAAATAATGAAAGACATTTGCTAATAAATAGTGAAATTTTGATAAAATTAATGTTACTTTAAAACACAATTTATTGTAACATACTCATGATGCACTATAAAAATTGAATAGTCCCATATCCAGTAAAAAAAAAAAAAAAAGTATCTGAAAATAAAAAGCTTCCCACAAAGGAAACTCTAGGCACAGATAAATTTAGTGGTAACTTATTACAAACATTTAAGGAAAAAATAACACTAACTCTGCTAAACTTTTAGAGGACAGAAAAAGAGGGAACACTTCCAATTTTACTAGCCAGTGTAATCTTGATAACAAAACCTGATACAGACATTATAAGAAAGAAATATTACAAGTTAATATCTCTCATAAACGTAGTTGCAAAAATCCTCATTATATTAGCTGATAACGGCATCAAGTAAGATGGTTGTTTCAATATTTGAAAATCATATAATTCACCATATTTAGAAAATAAAGGAGAAAATCATATGATTATCTCAATAGTTGCAGAGAAAGCATTGATACCTCTCAATATCTATTCATCTTATAAACTCTTAGCATACTAGAAGTAGAATCTTCTTTAATATATTAAAGAACAGCCGTCAAACCCTCATGGAATGCTTCACGATTAATGGTAAAATCTTTGAAGTTTGCAGCATGAGATCAGGAATAAGATTAAGATGCCCACAATTACCTCTTCTGTTTAACACTATACTGGAGATCCCGTTAGGACAAATGTATTAGAAAGGAAGAAATAACTGTCATTATTTGTGGATAACATGATTATAGATGCGGAAAATCCAAAAGAATCTCCATTTAGTCTATATGAATTAGCAAGTAAATTCAGTAAATCGAGCCTACAAATATCCATTTGCATTTTATATACCAGCAAAAAGTGACTAGGAAAAAAACTTTAAAACTATGTAATGAATGATATCCAAGGCCTCCAATGACACAACACATTTTTGAGAGATTTTAAACATACTCCAATGGATCTAGATCAAAAGCAAACACGTTCACAAATACCCATAAAAGATTAGCACTAATTGCATGCAAGCCCCAATAAGGAGACAACTTACTAATTGCTCATCATAGGATGGTTTTCAAAAAAGTTCTGTGAAAACTGTCATTGACTTCAGAGCTTTGTTCATATCTGGCAGGAAAGATTGCGGTATGTCTTATGAGTGTCTGGAACATCAGAGGAGCCAAAGAAGAGAATGCTAATAGTGATCTTCAAACTGCAGATGAGGGAGGGCAAGGAAAATGGGTGGGGGCTGGTGGAAAAAAATAACTTATATGTAGAAAGCTGCCACGAGGATCCAAAGGGAAGCAGCAAGTCACCAGACTTGGCTTTTCAGTTGTTAACAAGGCATTGTATTGACAGTAATTTCTGTCTTTTGACTCAACATTAATATGCACTCAAATCTAGCTTTTTGTATACTAAAAATATGTATTTACACTCTGTCCTCTAACTGGTGAAGCTAAGGTCACATGGTGAGAAATATTAAGACAATGTTATTCAAAGCATGGATAAATTTTGTGAGCCTACCTTTAGGCTTATAAATTTATTGATCACATACTATGCGTCAAGTGCTATGGAAGAGGTTTTACACATATAATATCTATTAGATAATTTGGTACCTTTCTAAAACATAAGGGAATGAGACTCAGAGAGGATATGCAGCTTATTCAAGGCACCCAGATAGAGTGTCAAAAGTCAGTTTTGAACTCAAACTTACCTCTCCCTAAAACATGAGCTCTTTTCATTATACCATGATGCCTACAACTTGAGGTGTGTGATAAACTCAGTATCTGAATACATACTGATACATACTAATGATGTATCAGATAAGCTCAGCATCTGATACATCACTAGTGTTTAATAAGTTCTATTATTATTATGGTGATTAAAATACGACTGAATATCACAGAGTCCCTCTTTTTTACAAAAAAAAAAAAAAAATGAAGTAGAGTCTGAATCTCTTATCCAATAAATGGTTGCTGCTTCTTGGCAGCACACATTATGAAAAACTATATGAATGATAATGCAAAATATGGTAGAGATAGATTTCTCTAAGCTTTTCTCTGGAGAAGTAACAGTTATGATAGTAAGTTGATACTCTGTGAAGGAAGCTAGGATTTAACAAAATCTGTACAAAGGCCCATTATTGTCCCTCTACTATATTCCCTTGGTAACAAACCTTTAAGATTCTGTGACACCCTTCAGAGAGAAAAAAGGTTTGCTCCAAAACTCTGAGGACTGTTTTATCCCTGCAGTGTATTAGTCATCTGATAAAAACCTTAATTTATTTCATAGGAAGCACTCCTGAAAGCACCAAAAATAAACTGTTAATGGAGTTCCTGCCATGGTGCGGTGAGTTAAGAATCCAACTGCAGAGGTTTGGGTCACTGAGGAGCACTGGGCAGGGGATTAAAGGATCTGGCTTTGCCACTAGTAGGGCTTGGATTCAACCCCTGGCTTGGGAGCTTCCATATACTGTGGGTGTGGCCATAAAAAGAAATAAATAAAATAAACTGCTAGCAACTAAATTAGTTCTCCCATCTTGAATGGGTTAGATTCTTTTGGCCAATGCATTTGCAAAAAAGGAATCTTTTCCCACCCACCTTTTCAGTACATGGCAGACCCAAGATAAAATTTCCTTTATATACTAATGTGAACTTTAGGATTACACCTGAGAAGGCATTTTGCAAATAATTGGACGATTTTGGAAAGTTACAACTACTTGTCTTAAAATTTTTATGTAAGCTCGACTGCTTGATAGGGCTAAATAAAAAATCAAAGGAAGAGGGCTGATGTAGGTTCTTTGATAATTAGTTCGTGCAACACATCAAAATTATGCATTAGCTTACTACAAGCAGAAAAATAAAATCTTAAAATTTAACTCTTCATAATTACTCCAATTTTGAGGCAATGCTTCCTTTCCTCACTTCTTATTTCTACCTGTCCCGATCCTATATATCTTCACTGCTGAGTGTGGAATCCTTAGCCCCTTTGAAAACTTTTTTCATGTAGTATGAATATTAAGGCTTGTTTGGTAGTGATTTGTACTCATAGTTTCTGTGTAAATACCTTTCTTCTTCACTGAGATATACTGGCTTTAAAGACAGTGATTGTTTTTAAACTTATTTTTGTAATCCCCAGAGATCCTACAACAGTGCCTTCCATCTAGTAGGTGCTTGACAAATATTTGGTTGTTAAATAAATAGCAGAAATGATTACTTTGAAAAAAAATGCAATAGAAATTAGAAATTGAAAGGAGAAGGTAGTATTAAACTCCCCATGGAAAGGACTATTTTTCTTTTGCTATTCTGAAAAAAAGTCCAATGGAAACCCAAGGAGCAATTTAAGTGTTTACATGATAACAAGTAGGAATGAATAACAACATTGCTAATTCACCAGTTATTTTCAAGGAAGGAGAAAAGCAACTTTTATTTAAAAATACAATTTAAAAAATATCTGCCTGTGACACATTGTGGATTGTCTATGATAAATATTTCATTTTCAGCAATCTTTTTTTTTTTTTTATTTTCCCACTGTACAGCAAGGGGGTCAGGTTATCCTTACATGTATACATTGCAATTACAGTTTTTCCCCCAGCCTTTCTTCTGTTGCAACATGAGTATCTAGACATAGTTCTCAATGCTATTCAGCGGGATCTCCTTGTAAATCTATTCTAGGTTGTGTCTGATAAGCCCAAGCTCCCGATCCCTTCCACTCCCTCCCCCTCCCATCAGGCAACCACAAGTCTCTTCTCCAAGTCCATGATTTTCTTTTCTGAGGAGATGTTCATTTGTGCTGGATATTAGATTCCAGTTATAAGTGATATCATATGGTATTTGTCTTTGTCTTTCTGGCTCATTTCACTCAGTATGAGATTCTCTAGCTCCATCCATGTTGCTACAAATGGCATTATGTCATCATTCTTTTTTATGGCTGAGTAGTATTCCATTGTGTATATATACCACTTCTTCCGAATCCAGTCATCTGTCGATGGACATTTGGATTGTTTCCATGTCCTGGCTATTGTGAATAGTGCTGCAATGAACATGCGGGTGCATGTGTCTCTTTTAAGTAGAGCTTTGTCCGGATAGATGCCCAAGAGTGGGATTGCAGGGTCTTATGGAAGTTCTATGTATAGATTTCTAAGGTATCTCCAAACTGTTCTCCATAGTGGCTGTACCAGTTTACATTCCCACCAGCAGTGCAGGAGGGTTCCCTTTTCTCCACAGCCCCTCCAGCACTTGTTATTTGTGGATTTATTAATGATGGCCATTCTGACTGGTGTGAGGTGGTATCTCATGGTAGTTTTGATTTGCATTTCTCTTATAATCAGTGATATTGAGCATTTTTTCATGTGTTTGCTGGCCATCTGTATATCTTCTTTGGAGAAATGTCTCTTCAGGTCTTTTGCCCATTTTTCCATTGATTGATTGGTTTTTTTGCTGTTGAGTTGTATAAGTTGCTTATATATTCTAGAGATTAAGCCCTTGTCAGTTGCATCATTTGAAACTATTTTCTCCCATTCTGTAAGTTGTCTTTTTGTTTTCTTTTTGGGTTTCCTTTGCTGTGCAAAAGCTTTTCAGTTTGATGAGGTCCCATGGGTTTATTTTTGCTCTAATTTCTATTGCTTTGGGAGACTGACCTGAGAAAATATTCATGATGTTGATGTCAGAGAGTGTTTTGCCTATGTTTTCTTCTAGGAGTTTGATGGTGTCCTGTCGTATATTTAAGTCTTTCAGCCATTTGGAGTTTATTTTTGTGCATGGTGTGAGGGTGTGTTCTAGTTTCATTGCTTTGCATGCAGCTGTCCAGGTTTCCCAGCAATGCTTGCTGAATAGACTTTCTTTTTCCCATTTTATGTTCTTGCCTCCCTTGTCAAAGATTAATTGACCATAGGTGTCAGGGTTTATTTCCAGGTTCTCTATTCTGTTCCATTGGTCTGTCTGTCTGTTTTGATACCAGTACCACACTGTTTTGATAACTGTGGCTTTGTAGTATTTCTTGAAGTCTGGGAGAGTGATGCCTCCTGCTTGGTTTTTGTTTCTCAGGATTGCTTTGGCAATTCTGGGTCTTTTGTGGTTCCATATAAATGTTTGGATTGTTTGTTCTAGTTCTGTGAAAAATGTCATGGGTAATTTGATAGGGATTGCATTGAATCTGTAGATTGCTTTGGGTAGTATGGCCATTTTCACAATATTGATTTTTCCAATCCAGGAACATGGAATATCTTTCCATTTCTTCACATCTTCTTTGATCTCTTTGATTAAAGTTTTATAGTTCTCGGCATATAGATCCTTTACCTCCTTGGTCAGGTGTATTCCGAGGTATTTGATTTTGTGAGGTACAATTTTAAAAGGTATCGTATTTTTGTATTCCTTTTCTAATGTTTCATTGCTGGTATACAGAAATGCGACTGACTTCTGAATGTTAATCTTATATCCTGCCACTTTGCTGAATTTATTGATCAGTTCAAGGAGTTTTGGGGTTGAGTCCTTAGGGTTTTCTAGGTATAGTATCATGTCATCTCCATACAGTGACAGTTTGATCTCTTCTCTTCCTATATGGATGCCTTTTATTTCTTTTGTTTGTCTAATTGCTGTGGCCAGGACTTCCAAAACTATGTTGAAGAGCAGTGGTGAGAGTGGGCATCCCTGTCTTGTTCCAGATTTGAGTGAGAAGGCTTTCAGTTTTTCCCCATTGAGGATTATATTTGCTGTGGGTTTATCATAAATGGCTTTGATTATATTTAGGAATGTTCCCTCTATACCCACTTTGGCGAGGGTCTTGATCATGAATGGATGTTGAACTTTGTCAAATGCTTTTTCTGCGTCTATTGAGATGATCATATGATTTTTGACTTTTTTTTTGTTAATGTGGTGTATGATGCTGATTGATTTGCGTATGTTGAACCATCCTTGTGAACCTGGGATGAACCCAACCTGGTCATGGTGTATAATTTTTTTGATATGTTGTTGGATTCGGTTGGCTAAGATTTTGTTGAGAATTTTTGCATCTATATTCATCAATGATATTGGGCGATAATTTTCTTTTTTGGTGGTATCTCTGTCTGGTTTTGGAATGAGGGTGATGGTGGCCTCATAGAATGTCTTTGGGAGTATTCCTTCTTCTTCAACCTTTTGAAAGAGTTTAAGGAGGATGGGCACCAATTCCTCTTTATATGTTTGATAAAATTCACCTGTGAAGCCATCTGGTCCTGGACTTTTATTTGTAGGGAGTGATTTTATGATCTCTTCAATTTCATTTCTAGTGATCGGTCTGTTCAGTTGGTCTGTTTCTGCTTGATTCAGTTTTGGCAGGCTGTAAGATTCTAGAAAATTGTCCATTTCCTCCAGATTGTCAAACTTGTTGCCATACAGTTGTTCATAGTATTCTCTTATGGTTTTTTGTATTTCTGCTGTATCCGTTGTGATTTCTCCTTTTTCATTTATAATTTTGGTTATTTGGGTTCTTTCTCTCCTCTTTTTAGTGAGTCTGGCCAGGGGTTTGTCAATTTTGTTCACCTTTTCAAAGAACCAGCTCTTGGTTTTATTAATTTTCTCTATTGTTTTTTGAGTCTCTATTTTATTGATTTCTTCTTTGATCTTTATAATTTCCTTCCTTCTGCTGACTTTAGGACTTCTTTGTTCTTCTTTTTCTAATTCGTTTAGGTGGAGGGTTAAGTTGTCAATTTGGGATCTTTCTTCTTTTTTGAGGAAGGCCTGGATTGCTATAAATTTCCCTCTGAGCACTGCTTTCGCAGCATCCCATAGATTTTGAGAGGTTGTGTCTTCATTATCATTTGTTTCAAGGTAGTTTTTAATTTCCTTCTTGATTTCCTCATTGACCCATTGGTTTTTTAGTAGTATGTTGTTTAGTCTCCATGGAGTAGGTTTTTTCTCTTTGCTTTTCCCATGGTTGATTTCTAATTTCATGGCATTGTGGTCAGAGAAGATACTTGAGATAATTTCTACGCTCCTAAATTTATTGAGATTCGCTTTGTGTCCCAATATGTGGTCGATTCTTGAGAATGTTCCATGAGCATTTGAGAAGAATGTGTATTCTGATTTTTTTGGATGTAGTGTCCTGAAGATATCAATGAAGTCTAACTTTTCTATTGTTTCCTTTAGGATCTCTGTTGCTTTATTGGTTTTCTGTCTAGAGGATCTGTCCATTGATGTGAGGGGGGTATTTAGGTCTCCTACTATGATTGTATTCTCATCAATATCTCCCTTTATGTCTGTTAATATTTGTTGTATGTATCTGGGTGCTCCTATATTTGGGGCATATATGTTAACGATAGTAACATCCTCTCCTTGGATGGATCCCTTAATCATTAAATAGTGTCCTTCTTTGTCTTTCTTTATGTCTTTTGTTTTAAAGTCTATTTTGTCTGATATGAGCATTACGACTCCTGCTTTTCTGTCATGTCTATTGGCATGAAATATTTTTCCCCACCCTTTCACTTTCAATCTATATGTATCTTTTGTCCTAAGGTGAGTTTCTTGTAGGCAGCATATTGAAGGTTTTTGCCTTTTTATCCACTCAGCCACTCTGTGTCTTTTGATTGGGGCATTCAGTCCATTGACATTTAAAGTGATAATTGATAGATGATTATTTATTGCCATTTGAACCTCGTGTTCCAGTTGATTCTATGGTTCTCCATTCTTCCTTTCTTTTTTTTTTTTTGGTTGGATGGTCTCCTGTTATTATCTGCTTGAGTGTATTTTTTTTTTCATTTTTTGCAAATGCAATATTTGGTTTTGGCTTGTGGTTGCCCTGTTTTTAAAGTATGCTAACCTCTTCCCATAATTGTGTGTTTTAGCCTGATGGTGGTGTAAGTTCAAACACTTCATTACTATATTCAAATTAAGAAGAGAGACATACATACAAACAAAAAGGGTTATTTATCTCCTAACATCCCTTGCCCACATTTTATGGTTTTGATGACTCTTTTTTATTTTTTTCTTTTTAATTTTATTTTGTTTGAAGCATGTTCATGATTAAATCTGTATGCTGGCTTATTTGAGTGACTGCTCTCTGATTGCAGTTTCCTCAGTCCTAGTTCTTCCTCTTCTTCTTCTTCTTTTTTTTTTTTTCTTTTCTTTTTTCTTCCCTTTCCTTCCTTTCTTTTTGGTTTAGAGAAGCCCTTTCAATATTTCCTTTAACCTCGGTTTTGTGCTGCTGTATTCTTTAAGTTTTTGTTTGTTGGAAAAAATTTTTATTTCCCCTTCTATTTTAAATGATATTCTTGCTGGATAGAGTATTCTAGGTTGCATATTTTTTCCTTTTAGCACTTTAAATATCTCTTGCCATTCCCTCCTGGCCTGTAGTGTTTCTGTAGAGAAATCAGCTGATATTCTTATGGGGGTTCCCTTGTAGGTAACATTCTGTTTTTCTCTTGCTGCCTTGAGGATCCTCTCTTTATCACTAACTTTTGCCATTTTTATTATGATGTGTCTTGGTGTGGGTCTGTTTGGGTTCAGTTTGTTTGGGGCCCTCTGTGCTTCTTGTATCTTGAATCCAGTATCCTTTAGACTTGGGAAGTTTCCAGCGATAATTTCTTCAAATATATTTTCCATTCCCTTATCTTTTTCTACTCCTTCTGGAATTCCTATTATGCGTAGATTGGCCCGCTTTATATTATCCCATAGGTCTCTTATGTTGCTTTCCAGTTTTTTGATTCGGTTTTCTGTCTGTTGACCGGATTGAGTGATTTCCATTATTCTATCTTCCATACCACTGATTCGTTCTTCTGCATTATTCATTCTGGTTTTTACTGCCCTTAGTTCAGTTTGCATCTCTGCAAATGAATGTTCTAGTTTTTCTTGGCTCCTCCTTATATTTTCTAGTTCCTTTCTGAGGGTATCTGCATTACTGTTCATATCTTCTCTTAATTCCTTCAGTATTTTCACTATTTCTCTTTTGAACTCCAGGTCTGTCTGACTACAGAGAGATCTGTTTCATTGTTGACAGTTTTAGGTGAGTTCTCCTGTTGGTTTGACTGGGAGTGGTTTCTCAGCTTCTTCATCTTGCTTGTTGTTTTCTTTCTCCTGAGGGAGTTGTACTCTCTGTAATCGGGCAGTGTTTGCCTTGTCACTGCTATGGAATATCTCCTGAGGGCTGGCGTTGTTGGTCAATCTTTTTTGAGGCAGTGCATTTTCAGCAATCTTTTTATTCATGATACTAGGTATTCAGGTAAGAGGTAATTCCCATTAGAGCACGCATTTCTCTTTAGGAAGTGCAAATTCTTTTTGATTTCAGCTTAAAACACAGCTACAGTTTCTCTGATCATTCATTCATGGGTCCATTTCATGTCTCGCAACCTAATGGCCACTAGTCTTTTCACTCTACACCTCTTTCTCACAAATCTCATTCACTGTTAAGGACTCAATTAACACATTAGGGAGTGTCCCGTTTGGTAAGGAACTCCACTAGCATCCATAAGGACTCAGGTTCAATCCCTGGCCCCTCTCAGTGAGTTAAGGATCCACCATTGCCATGAGCTGTGGTATAGGTCGCAGACAAGGCTTGGATCCTGTGGTTGCTGTGGCTGAGGTGTAGGCTGGCAGCTGCAGCTCCAATTTGACCTGTAGCCTGGGAACCTCCATATGCTGTGGGTACGGCCCAAAAAGCAAAAAAAAAAACCAAAAAACAACTCCAAAACCAGATTCAGATCAAACTGACTTTAAATACCAAGCATCTGCTAGGCGCTTTGCAGACATAGTTATCTCTGTCATCTAATTGCAAAATAAAAAATAAATTTAAATACATAGTCTTCTTTCTGCTCAATAAAATATTCCCCTAGTATGAGAGTTACTGTGTATTGAGCCACCTACTGTGCTTTATATGCTTTACACATTATCCTTTGTACGGGAGAGCTCTTTAATTAAAAAATTAATAAAGGAAGATGATATTGTCATCATCAAAAAATATTCATACTCAGAAAATTTCATGTGCCCAAGATTTCATACAACAGAGAAGGGATTCAAGCCAAAATTATTATGATTTCAAAAACTCTTTCCATTACTCATCAGTGCCTCTGACCTCACTCTCTTATTCTTAAAATATCGTATAGTGGTTAAGAGCATTTACTGGAGTCAGGCTACTTGAGTCTGAATTCTGGATGTTATACTTACTAGCTTATGACCTGAGGCCAAGTTCCTTTATTTTCCTCTGCCTTAGTTTTCTCATCTCTAAAATGGAACTAATAAAAGTACATACCTCACTGTATTAAAAGAATTAAATGAAATATAAACAACCATATAGTAACTGGCGCATCGTAAGCTCTTAATTTTCAAGGTTAGAGACATCAGATTTCCATACCCTTGATGTCAGCAATGTCTTCATCTTGGTCATCCACTAATGATCCCTACCCTTTTCTTTATGAATCTAATGAACACATTTATAATGAGGCTCACCCTTGGACAGTTCATTTTTATTTTGTATTATTTTATTTAGTCTCTTTAAGGCTGTACCTGCAGCACATGGAAGTTCCCAGGCTAGGGATCAAATGGGAGCTGTTGCTGCCAGTCTACACCACAGCCACAGCAACTCAGGATCCAACCTGCGTCTGTGACCTATACCACAGCTCACGGCAATGCTGGTCCTTAACATACTGAGCGACACCAGGGATCGAACCCACGTCCCCATGGATACTCGTCAGGTTCGTTACCACTGAGCAAGGGAGGAACTCCTGGACAGTTTTTTTTTTTTTTTTGTTTTGTTTTGTTTGTTTTTTTTTTTCTGTCTTTTTGTCTTTTTTGTTGTTGTTGTTGTTGTTGTTGCTATTTCTTGGGCCGCTCCCGCGGCATATGGAGGTTCCCAGGCTAGGGGTTGAATCGGAGCTGTAGCCACCAGCCTACGCCAGAGCCACAGCAACTCGGGATCCGAGCCGCGTCTGCAACCTACACCACAGCTCACGGCAACGCCGGATCGTTAACCCACTGAGCAAGGGCAGGGACCGAACCCGCAACCTCATGGTTCCTAGTCGGATTCGTTAACCACTGCGCCACGACGGGAACTCCCTGGACAGTTTATTTTTTAAGAAATCTTCACTGTGGCTCCCTACTATACAATCTTCCTCGGGTCCTTGACAAATATACACCTCCCCCTGTCATCAGGGGAAACTAAATTCTTTCCCAATGTAGATACCACTTTTCATTCTGGCGCTAGGACAATAGACACAACTAGTCATTTTAGATCTCAAATTATGGTTTCTTGAAACCTTTCTCAATATGCCTGAAGTAAGGAGGACACCTTTTCCATTATCTAAGAGCAAGTGGTAAGGAAAAAACATTACAGTGTTCTCAACTGCTTTCCTTTAATATTTCTCTCATCCTTCATCCTCAACTAAGGAGGTGGTTTTTTAGTCATGTTTGAAAAATCTGCACAGGTAGTATGAATCCCTTTGAAATTTTCAGGGAGTAGGTAGGTATTGACATATATTGTTTAGTTACTCTGTCCTCAGACAATACTGGGAAAATTACCTATTTAACATATTATTAGCTTAATAATAAGTAAAATTTCCAAAGAATGATTAACTTAAAAAAAAAGTCAGAATGGATTGTAAATGTTCTTCTCACTCATTTGCATTCTGTGTTTCTTTTTTGTTTTGTTTTGCCTTTGTTTTGTGGATTTGGTGGTGGCAGGGGTCTTGGTGGTTTTTTGTTTTTTGTTTTTCCTGCAACTCCAGGGCCAGGGATTGAACCTGTGCCACAGCTGCAACCCCAGCCACAGCAGTGACAATGCAGTAACCCACTGAGCCACCAAGGAACTCCTTCTCATTGTTTTTTTTTAATTGAGTTATAATTAACATACAATATCATATTAGGTTCCAGTATACCTAGCATAGTGATTCAGTATTTTTATACATTATGGAATGATCACTTTAATAAGACCAGTTACCATCTATCACCATACATAATTCTTAAAATATGGTTGACTATATTCCCTATGTGTACATGACAGCCCCTGTCTTATTTTATACATGTAAGCTTTTACCTCTTAATCGCCTTCACCTATTTCTAACATACCACCAACCCCCTCCAATCTGGCAACGACCATTTTGTTCACTAGGATTCTATTGTTTTGTTTGTATTGTTTATTAGTTGCACATGTAAGTTAGATCATACACTATCAGTTTTTCTCTGTCTGATTCATTTCACTTAGCACAGTACCCTCCATTTCCTTCCACGTTGCCAGAAATGGCGAGATTTCATTCTTTATTATGAAATCTTTTTATAATATTTTATTGTATATATCACATCTTCTTTATCCATTCATCTATGGAGAGATACTTATGTTGCTTCCGTATCTTGGCTATTGTAAATGGTGCTGCAACGAGTAGGGGTATATACATCTTTTAAAATTAGTGTTTCATTTTCTTTGGATAAATACCCAGAAGTGGAATTGCTAGCTCATATGGTAATTCTATTTTTAGGGTTTTTTTGAGGAAACTCCATACTGTTTTCCATAGTGGCTGCACCAGTTTACATTCCTTCCAATAGTGTATGAGGGTTCTCTTTCTACACCTCCTGTCCAACACTTAGTACTACTTCTTTTTGTCTTGAAAATAGCCATTCTGATACATGTATGATGATATCACATTGTGATTTTGATTTGCATGTCCCTAATGATTAGCGATGCTAGACACTTTTTCATATGCTTTTAGCTATCTCTATGTATTCTTTGGAAAATGTCTATTCAGGTTCTCTCTTTTTTTTTTTTAGTAGGTTGCTTTTTTTCTTTGATATTAAGTTATGAGTTCCTTAAATATTTTGGATATCAACCCCTTATTGGATATATCATTTTCTAATATCTTCTCTTTGCCTTTTTGTTTTGTTGGTGGTTTCCTTCACTGTTCAAAAGCTTTTTAGTTAGACGTAGTCTCATTTGTTTTTTTTGTTTTTTATTTTTATTTTTTGTTTTGCTTTTGTTGCCCTTGCCTGAGGAGAGAGACTTCTCAAAATATTGATAAGATTGATGCTAAAAGAGCAAATTACCAATGTTTTCTTCTAGAAGTTTATGGTTTTAGGTCTTTAATTCATTTTCAGTTTATTTTTATATATGGTATAAGAAAATGGTCCAGTTTAATTCTTGTATGTGTAGCTATCTAGTTTTCCCAACATCATTTTTTGAAAAGATTCTTCTTTCCTCATTGTATATTCTTGACTTCTTTATCATACATTAATTGGCCATATGAACATAGGTTTATTTCTGGACTCTCTATTCTGTTTCTTTGATCCATATGTCTGTTTTTGTAGACACATAATTTTTTATTACTACAGCTTTGTAGTACAGTTTCACATCTGGGAGCATGATACTCCCAGCTTTTTTCTTCTTTCCCAAGATTGCGTTGGCTCTTCAGGGCCTTTGGTGGTTCCATACAACTTTCAGAATTATTTGTTTAGTTCTGTGAAAAATGTCATTAATAGATAGACATTGCACTAAATCTGAAGCCTGCCTTTGTAGTACGGTCCCCTACTATTATTGATTGCTCTTCCTCCTTTTATTTCTGTTATTGTTTGCTCTATTTTTTATTTTTTATTTTTGTCTTTTTAGGGCCGCACCCATGGCATATGGAGGTCCCCAGGCTAGGGATCAAAAAGGAGCTGTAGCCACTGGCCTACACCACAGCCACAGCAACAGAGGATCCAAGCTGTGTCTATGACCTTCACCACAGCTCATAGCAACACTGAATCCTTAGCCCACTGAGCAAGGCCAGGGATCGAACCCATGTCCTCATAGATGCTTGTCAGATTCGTTAACCACTGAGCCACGAATGTGTTTGCTTTATATACTTAGGTGCTCTTATGTTCAGAATATAAAATGTTATAATTTCTTTATCATTATGTATTGCTCTTGTCTGTCTTTTGTTGTTGTTTTTGTTTTAAAGTCTATTTTATCTAAGTATTGCTACCCTAGCTTTCTTTCCTTTTCTATTTATATGGAAATTATCTTTTTCCCAATTCTTCACTTTCAGTTCATGTCTTTTTAAATCTGAGGAGAGTTTCTTGTAGGCGGCATTTCGATAGGTCTTGCTTTTTTTTTTTTTTTTGTCCATTCAGCTACCCTGTGTCTTTTTGTTGGAGCATTTAGTTCATTTATATTCAATTATCAATAAGTATATACTTATTGCCATTTCATTTGTTTTCTGCCTGTTTTTGTAGTTTTTCTCTCTTCCTGTCTTCTTTTCTTAGTGTCGTCCCTTGTGGTTTGATGTATTCCTTTGGTGTTATGTTTGGAGTCCTTTCTTTTTATTTCTTATTTTTATTTCTTATGTAGGTTTTTGGTTTGGTTTGTGGTTATCATGAGATTCATATATACATCAACCTGTATATATAGTTGTCTATTTTAAGCAGATAGTTGGTCGTTCCCAATGTGATTCACGAGTAATGAACCTGACTGGTATCCATGAGAATGAGGGTTTGATTCCTGGCCTCACTCAATGGGTTAAGGACCTGGCGTTGCCATGAGCTGTAAGTTGTAGATACAGCTTGGATCTGGCGTTGCTGCCATGATTGGCAGCTGCAGGGCCAATCTGACCCCTAGCCTGGGAGCCTCCATATGCCACAGGTGCAGCCAAAAAAAAGCAGATAGTCATTTAAATTCAAAGACATTCTAAAAGGTAACATTTCTACTCCCCCACCACTTTATGTTTTTGACATTATATTCTATATCTTTTTTATTTTGTGTATCTCTTAACTATTTACTGTGGTTATAGCTGATTGTAACCTTTTGCCTTTTAACCTTCATACTAGCATTTTTAATTGGCTGATTCACTGCCTTCACTATATATTTGCCTTAACCAGTGAGATTTTTTCCTTTCATATATCTTATTTCCAGTTTTTCTGCTGAAAAACATAATTTAGTGTTTCTTGTAAGGCCAGTTTAGTGGTGGTGAATTCCATTAGTTTTTGCTTGTCTGGGAATCTCTCCTTTAATCCCAAATGATAGAGTATTCTAGATTTAAAAATCTTTTCCTTTCAGCATGTGAAATATATTCTGCCACTCTCTTTTGGCCTGTAAAGTTTCTGCTGGAAATTTAGCTGGCAGTCTTATGGGGATTCTCTTGTGAGTAGTTGTTTTTCTCTTGCTACCTTTGAAATTTTCTCTTTCTCTTTAACTTTTGCCATTATAATTATAATATGTCTGGGTGTGGACCTCTTTGAATTTATCTTGTTTGGAACTTGTAGTAATTCCCATACTTGGTTCTTTGTTTCCTTCCTCACAGGGAAGTTTTCAGTCATTCTTTCCTCAAATAAGTTCTCCATCCCTTTCTCTATCTCTTCTTTCTGGGACCCCTAAAATGCAAATGTTAGTATGTTTAATGCTATCATGTTGTCCCAGAGGTCTCTTAAGCCCTTTTATTTTATTTTATTTTATTTATTTATTTTGTCTTTTTGCTATTTCTTGGGCCGCTCCCGTGGCATATGGAGGTTCCCAGGCTAGGGGTCCAATCGGAGCTGTAGCCACTGGCCTATGCCAGAGCCACAGCAACGCGGGATCCGAGCCGCGTCTGCAACCTACACCACAGCTCACAGCAACGCCGGATCGTTAACCCACTGAGCAAGGGCAGGGACTGAACCCGCAACCTCATGGTTCCTAGTCGGATTCGTTAACCACTGCGCCATGACGGGAACTCCAGCCCTTTTATTTTATTCTATTTTTTCTTTTTAGGGCTGCACCTGTGGCAAATGGAGGGTCCAAGGCTAGGGGTCAAATGGGAGCTGTAGCTGCCAGCCTACATCACAGTTCACAGCAATGCCGGATTCTTAACCCACTGAGCAAGGCCAGGGATCCAACCTGTATCCTCATGTATACTAGTCGGGTTTGTTACCACTGAGCCAAAATGAGAACTCCTAAACTCTTTTTTTAAAATTTCTTTTTGCTGCTCTGATTTCTATTATTCTATCTTTTAGATTTTGTCTGTTCTTCTATATCATCTAATCTTCTGTTGATTCCCTCCAGTGTATTTTTTATTTCAGTTATTGGGTTCTATAGTTCTGCTTAGTTCTTATATTTTCTACATCTTTGTTGAAGTTCTCACCAAATTTGTCCATTCTTCTTCTGAGTTTGGTGAGCATGCTTACAACCATCTCTTTGAACTTTTTATCAGGTAAATAAAAACTCTTGTTTCATTAAGGATTTTTCCTGGGATTTAACTGTATTATTTTGTTTGGAAGATTGTTCTCTGTCTCATTTTGTTTGACCTTCAACTTTTATTCCTATGAATTAGGCAAAACAGCTCCCTCTTCTGGTTGAAGAAGTGGCCTTGTGTGAGAGTGTCCCTTTTATAGACTGCTTGAGCCTGGTGGCTTTGGCATGCTGGTTGGAGTTGAAGTGGGCACAGTCCTGGGAGAATTCTGGGGGCACTCAAATAATGGTGCTTACCATTGCCTTTGACCCCTCAGCAATATCCCTTCCAACTGCAAGTTGCTAGGTAAGGGGTAGGATTCCCATGGATACTGCGTCTCTGGCTTTCCTACGGTTTATTTTATGTGCAATAGCTGTTCAGTCAGCCTTTAGCTCTTCTTCATGAGGAACTGCTTTATATGTAGGTACAGATTTGGTGTGTCTGTGGGAAGGGGTGACCTTGGGCTTTTCCTATGCTGTCATTTGTACCGCTCTCTTTTGAGAGATGGTTTTGAATGTGGGAATCTCATTGGTCATGTGGGTCTCTGCAAAATGGTTGTGGAGAGTGTGTGTGGAAGGACATGGAAGACACACCCTTCATGGCAAAACCATCACACATACCTATGCTGGATGTTCATCATGTAATATGAGACAGTTTTGGTCATTTAAAAAAAAAATGAAAGCACCCTACCATACTATTAAAATAGGTGAGAAACTGCTATCAAAACCAAGCAGGGCGCTGTGGGGCTCCTGGGCACAAGCCTTTCTGTGTCCACCATTTCTGTTTTAGGAAATAAGCTTTAGTCTTCATGACCTTCCCTGTGTTGCAAAGGGCAGGTTTGAACAGTTGCTAATTAGGGAAGGGAGGGGATGCAGAGACAAGGGAAGAACAGTCAAGAAATAATAGTGGAGCCTCAGGGTGGAGCCCTGGTTCCTCTTCAAGGAATATGCATAACAGTATCTTTGAGTTCTTCTGCAGAATTAAAACCCCCAACAAATGAAAATAAGAGAGGAGGACCACCAGAACCAGTTCTGGGGCCACTAAGCACCAGGTTTGAAGAAGAATGAAAGCTTGCATCTACCCTGATCCTTATCTGCAGCCCTATTTTCTACTCCCAAACTATAAAACCACTTCCTAATCTCTCCCAAGGGAGGGCTCAGTCTTAAGGACATTAGCCTACTATAGCCTCCTTTGCTTAGCAAAGCAGGAAAGCTTTTTTTTCCCCTCCTTCACCCAAAACTCCATCTCTGTATTTCAGCAACACTGTGAGAGTGGGAGATGTTTACCTTTGTACCTACTTACCCAAAACTAATCAAAATAGCTGATATGACTATGGTAATGGCAGTTAAGTAGACTTTAGAATATGGAATATTACCACTGATAAAGACGGGTTATCACACAATAATAAAGAGGATGATAAACAGAGAACACGTGCTAATCCTTTAGGATTTATCCCGAGGTTTAGACTGAGAGATTGGCAGGTCTTTGTCTATTCAGTACTGAAGACCTGTGAGAGGTCCACCTATAACCCTTGAGAGGCTTCCATATAACTCTTCAGCTTCCTACTTTATACAACTTCAAGATCTGGTAAATGTCCTTGAGGGAGATTTATAGTTAAAGGGGACCTCCTCCCGCGGCTCTTCCTTTGTATTCTGATTACACCGAGACTAAGGAGGTTTTAACTTTCCCATACAGAATCTTTTGCAAAGCACCCAGCCTCTGTGCAGCTCCAGAATTCAGGAACTGGGTTTTTTTGGTTCGGTTGTTTTGTTTTGTTTAGCCCTGTCCATGGCATGCAGAAGTTCCCAGCCAGGGATTCAACACAAGCCACGGCAGTTATAATGCCAGATCCTTAACCACTAGGCCACCAGGGAACTCCTTTAGGAACTGTTTTATAAGAGTTTCGACATTGTGATTTGCAACAAGAAATTTATATTTGGTCTTCATCCCTGGTTCTGACACAGAGCCCCCAAGACCCTTGGAATTTCCTAAACGCAGAGAGAGAGATAAAGGTATCTTTTGTTATGTTAATGAGGTAGAGTTGGAAAGCACCTAAAGATGGGGATGCTGGTTCCCTGTTAAGCCAACCTTGTGATTAGAGGGTTGGGACCTTCACTCCGACCCCTGACCTCCCTGGGAGGGGAAATGGACTGGAGATTGAGTTTAATCACCAAAGACCAGCGATTTAATGAACCATGCCCATGTACTAAACCCTCCATAACCCCAGAGGAATGGGGTTCAGAGAACTTCCCGGTTGATGCACACACAGAGATTCAGGGAGAAGGGTGCACTTGGTGAGGGCATGGATGCCTTGTGCGCTTTTCCCATCCCTTGCCCTGTGCATCTCTTCCATCTGGCTATTCCTAGGTTATAGCCTTTTGTAATAAACTGGTGCTCCAAAAGTAAAATGTTTCTCTGAATTCTGTGAGCTGCTCTAGCAAATTAACCCAACCCAAGGAGATAATGAATAGGATATGAAAACTTCCGTAAGGCACATAAAGTGTAGGGTAAAACAAAGGCATAATGATGCCTCAGAAGTGTCTCCATTCACAGAGGGGTTTTTAATTAATTGTCTGAGGGGTGAGGAATTTCTAGGTAGTTCATTTCCATTTCATAACTCTCTTCCTTCTCTTTCTCCTGGATTCCATTTCTTCTGGTACTTTTCCCGTCAAGCTTGAGAATTTCAGAAATGTAGAGCAAGCCCTCTAGGTACACATTTGCTTAAGAAAAAGTCCTATATGAGATTATTTCTCAAACTTGAGTAAAATATAAACCTCCCTTAAAAGGAAAATATTTTCATGGATAATGTTGGCTTAATTTATTTTTATTATAATGTTAATAAAATATATTTAAGAATAAGAGCAGGTATAAACTCTCTAGCTCTTCTAGAACTAAAACATAAACATTTATAGAGGAAATACATAAATATAGGACTTACATAATTAGAATGAAAATTTCAGTTAAATATGATGGATGTTGTCATTTTTGAAATTTAAATGTCAGTATTGAATCTAACAGTACAAACAGGCATTTGCTTGTTTTACGTTTTACTTTCTGTGTACTTTTTTTTTTTTTTTTTTGCTTTTTAGGGCCCCACTTGCGACATATAGAAGTTCCCAGGCTAGGGGTTGAACCGGAGCTGCACCTGCCAACCTACACCTACTGCCAGCAATACCAGATCCGAGCTGCGTCTGCAACCTACATCATAGCTCACAGCAACGCCAGATCCTCAACCCACTGAGTGAGGCCAGGGATTGAACCCACGTCCTCACAGATACTAGTTGGATTTGTTACTGCTGAGCCGCAATGGGAACTCCCTTTCTGTGTACTTGATTTTGTTCTTTTGAACTACTCAGACTATTGTTTGGATATTTTTCATTGTCATTATCATTTTAATTTAATTTAATTTTATTATTATTATTATTATTATTATTTTTTTTTTTTGTCTTTTTGCTATTTCTTTGGGCCGCTCCAGCGGCATATGGAGGTTCCCAGGCTAGGGGTCGAATCGGAGCTGTAGCCACTAGCCTACGCCAGAGCCACAGCAACGCGGGATCCGAGCCGCGTCTGCAACCTACACCACAGCTCACGGCAACGCCAGATCATTAACCCACTGAGCAAGGGCAGGGACCGAACCCGCAACCTCATGGTACCTAGTCGGATTCGTTGACCACTGAGCCATGACGGGAACTCCTTAATTTTATTTTTAATAGAAGCATTTTTGTAACTACCAAAACATCATTTTAGTGCACCAATTAAATTACAGTTGCAGTATAAAATACAATCCTGGGAAATTTAAAGGCCCATTAAAAAAATTCCTTCATTTCATATTTTCTGGTATACACACTGCCAATGAACCCATATAAGCTGGTATGTAGAACAAATGACCTGCCCAATATATTTGCTTGCAACTTGAACGGACTGTTCTGGCACAGATCAGTGTGAGTTCAACATGACCTATTAACATGATGCTATGACAACTTTCAGCTGTCATAGCACCAAACTGACGATAAATCCAAAAGCAAACTAGGGCACAGAATTTTTAATTTGGTTCGTTAGATGATCTCTTTTCTCCTGTGTTTGGGCTCCCAGATTTAATGAGACTTCACTGCTGCATCTTGGAAGTGTCTAGGAAAACTGCAAGGGTACTATATCCATTGAGACCTTTTTTTTTTCTCTTGGTCATTGCTGGATATAACACACTGCATGATGAAGAAATCACTTCATTTCTTGTCTTGAGAAAAGGAAAGATGGCATAGTTGCATATGCCACCTACATACTTTCTACTCAAAATATAGAGATTGCTGGAGGTTTTTCTCCTTATACCAGCTTTTCCCATGTGGGCCAAAAGAATTCCCTGTCTCCATTTGGTCCTGCAAGAGTGTTGACACACAGTCATCTAATCTTTGACTCTCTTTGTGCTGCATCCCAACTTATTGCATGCATGCAATTAATTATAATTAAAGAAAGTCATAATTACTCCAAGAGAGTTTTATAAGATAAAATTGTATAAGATTTCAGGTAAGTGATATTCCTTTCATTTAGGATATCTGAAAAGGTTTATTGAAATATAACAAATGATGATAGCCATACCAGCCATCATTCACCAAGGTTGTTGTTGTAGTCATTTTCTGTTTTTCCTTGTCAACAGCCAGCATTCAGTTCTCTTCCTTTTTCCAACTAGAGTCTCTCCACTGCACCACCAGGATCAGGCTTTACACAAGGATGCATCGAAGCTTTGTGCAAATGAGAGAAAAGCAGCTCTTTCTTTAGGTGAATGCAGCCCGGCACCAGACTGCACAGGTTGGTTAACAGGCACATGCCTGTTTTGAGCCCCCATTTTCCCCTTGGTTCAGTGCCCATGCTCAGCACAACATACACAATTGTCTGTGATGTCATTGGCTGTCATATTGTAACATGACACTTAGATATTGTAACATGAATTAATTTAGACTAATAAAAATAAGGATTAATGGAGGCTTTGGGAAATAAAATTCTCTTTCTTTTAAGGAAGCTACCAAAAAAAGATACTCTGTCCCATTGGACATGAATAGAAAGAAAGCAATGTAACCTTAGTGAATGAAGGAAGGTTGCCATCATAGGACCATGAGATTTTGGGACCAGCCCCAATAGGAAGCTGTATTAGTTAGGATATAACACACACAGAGAAATGGCTCAAATAGAATACAAGTTTGTTCCTAACTCACGTCAAGTCTAAATTTGTTACTGCTTTCCTTACTTTCAGGGATATAGTCTTCTTACATTTTTAAAAACAGCTTTGTGGAGGTATATGACTGCATGTATTTAGTTTTGAATATGTGTACACGTGTGAAGCTATCATCACAATCAAGAAAATTAACATATCCATTACCCCTAAAAGATTCCTTGAGCGCCTTTGTAATTCTTCCCTCTAAGCCCTTCTCATTCTCCCATCCTCTCTTCAGACAACCACTATTACATTTTGGTTGCTATGCATTTTTTGGTATTTTCTATAATTTTATAGGGATATGTACCACAGTTGTATCTACTTGATGGTTGATGGGCTTTGGGATTGTTATAAGCATATGTGTACATTCACTACAAATCTTTGATGGACATATGCTTTCATTCCTCATTAAATAGAGTAGCTGAATCATATGCTTGGTGTTTTAAGAAAAACTGTCAAAACTGTTTTCCAAAGCTATTTTCTGTCTTACATTCCAATTAATTATTATTATTATTTTTTTGGGGGGGGCTGCATGTGTGGCATATGGAAGTTCCCACACTAGGGGTCGAATCGGAGCTATAACAATATCCATATCCCTGAGCAGAGTCAGCAACCCACACCACAGCTCCCGGCAACACAGAATCCTCAACCCACCAGGGAGCGAGGCCAGGGATGGATTCCAGGTCCTCATGGATCCAGTTGGTTTTGTTACCACTGAGCCATGGCAGGAACTCCCCATTAATTTTTTTTGAAATTCTTTTTTGTTTATGTGTTTTATTTAAGTTAGTTTCTATTGCTATGGCCTCAAATTCACCAATCTATTCTCCTGAAGTTGGTTGTTAATATCATGTAGTGTTTTTTGTTTTTTGTTTTCATTTAAGTAATTGTACTTTTCATCTCTAGAAGCTCAGATCTTTTTATCCTTCCTCCCAGTTTTATTGAGATATAATTAACATACACATTAAGGGAGTTCCCCATTGTGGTGCAGCAGAAATCAATTCGACTAGTGTCTATGGGGATGTGAGTTCAATCTCTGGCCTTCCTCAGTGGGTTAACGATCCAGCATTGTGGTGATCTGGTATTGCTGTGGCTGTGGAAGGTCGGCAATTGTAGCTCTGACTCAGCCCCTAGCCTGGAACTTCCATATGCCGTGGTGCAGCCCTAAAAAGCAAAAAAAACAAAAACAAAAAACAAAACAAAACAAAACAAAACAAAACCCCAAAACACCCATACACATTAAATCAGATCAAGATGTACAACATAATGATTTGATATTGTGAAATGCTTACCACAGGAAGTTTAGTTAACATCTATCACTTCACATAGTTACACATCGTTTTTCCTTGTGATAGTAGCTTTTAAGATCTACTCTCGGCAATTTTCAAATATATGATATAATATTGTTAACTACAGTCATCATGCTATATGCAATATCCCCAGACCTTATTTATCTTATAACTGGTTTTATTGTCTTTTTAATAACTTCCTGAATATAATCAGTACAATCATCATTTTAATGCCTTTATCTGTTAATTCTATTATCTGCATTCTGGGGTTGATCTTCAATTTATTGATTGTTCTCTTCATGCGAATAGTGTTTTTCTGCTTCTTTGCATGCCTGGCAGTTTTTCATTGGATGTCAGACATTGTAGATTTTACTTTGTCAAGTGCTGGGTTTGTGTTCTTGTAAACACTGTTGAGTTTTATTCTGGGATACTCTTATGTTAGTTAGAAACAGTTTATCCTTTCAGGATTTACTTTTAATATTTGTTAGGAAGAACATTTAGTTTAGGGCTAGTTTAGGTCCACTGCTTAGACAAGACCCTTCTGAAACGTGTACCTAATACCCCATGAATTATGAGGTTTTCCAGCCTAGGTGGTGAGAGGAGACACTAATTTCAGCCTTGTGTGAGCCTCAGGTGCCGCTTCTTCTAGAACATTCTTTTTTCCAGGCCCAGATAGTTTCCTCCTACTTGCTGATCAGTACTTGGCTGAACATTCAAGGGGTGCCCTCTGCATATCTCCCAAGTTCTCCCTCTTTGTGCAGTTCTGTCCTTCACAGTACTTTATCTTGTGAACTTTAGCTGCCTTGGCGCCCTCAGACTCCCATCTCTGACTCTTTAATTTAGATAGTGTGTTGGGCCCTGCCTGAAGTCTCAGTCCCTGACTCATATCTCAGAAGCCCTCTCTCGATGGTTGTAGGAGCCTGTCTTGTTCACAGTTTCTCAATGATCCCTGTTCTTCATTGCCTGATGTCTATGACCGATGCCTTGAAAACCACTGTTTCAGTTTTTTTTCCCCTTCAATTTATTGTTTCAGGAAGGAGGGTAAATCTAGTCTCTTAACATCATCCCAGTTAGAAGTGGAAGTGCCCATCTCCTTACAACTCATGGGTCTTCCATTCTCAGCCCTTCAATTTATTGTTTCAGGAAGGAGGGTAAATCTAGTCTCTTAACATCATCCCAGTTAGAAGTGGAAGTGCCCATCTCCTTACAACTCATGGGTCTTCCATTCTCAGCACAAAGCTTGCAAGGTCTTTGTTTTCTTTTCCATCAAGCCATGGAAAGAGAAAGAGCATGAATGACCACATATAAGTAATTTTTATGAGTCATGTCTGAGAGTGGGTTGCTCATGTCTGTAACATCTCTCTGGCCAGACATTGATCATATGGCCACATCTGACTGACAGGTCTAGTGGGAAATAATAGTCAACACTTACTCTGTATCAAGGAAGACAGCATCTAGGTCTTTTTTTTTTTTTTTTTTGTCTTTTTTGTCTTTTCTAGGGCCACACCCATGGCATATGGAGGTTCTCAGGCTAGGGGTCAAATCGGAGCTGTTGTTGTCAGCCTACGCCAGAGCCACAGCAACACTAGATCTGAGCCATGTCTGCGACCCAAACCACAGCTCATGGCAACGCCGGATCCTTAACCCACTGAGCGAGGCCAGGGATCAAACCCATAACCTCATGGTTCCTAGTTGGATTCGTTAACCACTGCGCCACGATGGGAACTCCGCATCTAGGTCTTTATGATCTTCGGATGATACTCTCTCTTTTCCATCGAGTCTGAATATCACCTCTAATTATCTTGCAGCATATGAAACAAACAAACAAAAAATAAGTTATTTGCTCCCATGCATACTCAGTCAAAAGTTTGGAGCACCGGATGGCGCAGCTACAACTCAAACTTCCATTCAGACAAAGAAAAGAGTGGCCACTGCACTGCAGTCAGTGGCCCAGAGCAATAATGTTCTGTCAGGCAGGCACGAGGGGGCCCCACTTCCCTAACAAATGGAGGCCCCTCTCCCCAATCCCCTGATATAATCAGACTTATATTCTGCAAAGAAATTTTTCTGAAAAGAATTTTTTTGTATTTTGTTTTCTATAGACCCAAACTTCTCCCTCTGGGAGGTACTTCCCTATTAATTATCCTCCATGACCTTTTATGGTGACAGCTGAAGTTAGTCTGGGAACGGTCCTTTCTTAGGGATTGTACAGATTTCATACTGTTCATGAAATTTTGGAACCTGTATGTGTTTGAGGCAAGTGAGGTCAAGACATCTGTAGTACTGGTTCATGACTTCTTGCATGTGTAGCCTATGCTTTTTCCTCTACAAGCTATTATATTTTTCCCACTTTTTCTTGAGCAGAACTCAGGCACATGACCAAACCTAACTGTAAGGAAGGCTAGGAAGTCATACAGTGCAGTTGCATTATCAGGAGAAAGAGCTAAAAACTTTGGTAATTAGCTAACCAGTTTCTTCGCAGAAACCAACGCTGTGTAAGACAAAGAAGACTGAAAAAGTGGAATCCCTTCTGATATCCTTGAGCTCCTCAATCAAGTTTCACTATATCACTAGATTTTTCAGTGATGTTAGCTAACATTTCTTTTATTGCTGAAGAGTTTTAGTTGGATATTCTACTGCTAACTATGCCAGCTATTGTAATTGATACAGTTGCCACATGAATTTTCCATTAACATCAACTAACAAACCAAACAACCCCCGATGCCTTCCTGTTATCTGTTTGTTAAAGCTCAGTCTGAGTGTTGAATGCTTGTGTTCCCAATAAAGCATCTGATATATCAGGACTGCATCCTGGGAGATTCAGCTTGGTCCAAGGGATGAGGCTTCAAAATACTTAAGACAGGAAGGCTAATTCCAGGTCTGAAAGGAGCCCTTGGAATTAATGTTTATTTGAGAGTTAATCTTGTCATAGGAAGGTGGTGTGTGATGTTCCTCTAAGGCCTCAAAATCTATGACCACGACTTTGAACTAGAGGAGAAGAAAATCCACAGATTAGTCTCTGGTTCAAACTTGACTGCTGTTTTTTTGTTTGTTTGCTTTTTCCAGCTGAGAGATCAGCTCAGCCCAAACCACACTTCTTGGTTATACCGCATCTGAACACGTCTTCAACTAAATTCAAACCACCTTACTTTCAAGGCCAAAACAGAGCTGAGCATAGTTCTCACATTCTAGTGTCTGTTTCCCTATTTCCTTTAGAAGAAGAGAAGCTTATTTTCTCATTTCTTTTTTCTGCTCTTAGGAATCATTCATTCATTCATTGACTTAATCAACAAATGTTTACTGATGTCTACTGTATATCAGACTCTGCAATGTGCGAGGAAAAAAAAAAAAAACCAGATTGAGGAGTTCCCGTCGTGGTGCAGTGGTTAACGAATCCGACTAGGAACCATGAGGTTGCGGGTTCAGTCCCTGCCCTTGCTCAGTGGGTTAACGATCCGGCATTGCCGTGAGCTGTGGCGTAGGTTGCAGACACGGATCGGATCCCGAGTTGCTGTGGCTCTGGTGTAGGCCAGGTAGCTACAGCTCCAATTAGACCCCTAGCCTGGGAATCTCCATATGCCCTGGCAGCGGCTCTAGAAAAGGCAAAAAGACAAAAACAAAAAACAAACCAGATTGAGCCACTTCCAAACTAGGCAGGAGAAAAGCTCGTAGAGTGTTTAGGCAATTTCTAGAATGATACTGTGATATTATGGGGAAAAAATATAGGCTTTAAAATCAGAATCTACTGAGTTTAATCTCCAACTTAATTACTTACAAATTGTGTTGCTTATGAAATTAAGCTATCCTTTTCTGTGCTTCAATTTCTTCCTTGTAAAAATGTAGAAAATACTATTGTTTAAGGTTATATTAAGAGCTAAATGATACAAATTTAGTGAAAATACTTGGCACAGAGTAGGGATATAATGAATGCTCCCTCTTTTCCTCTTTTTTTTTTTTTCCCTTTCTTCTCTCTCACCTTCCCAGTACTCTTTTTTTTTTTTTTTTTTTTTTTGTCTTTTTGCTATTTCTTTGGGCCCCTCCCGCAGCATATGGAGGTTCCCAGGCCAGGGGTCTAATTGGAGCTGTAGCCACCGGCCTACGCCAGAGCCACATCAAAGCTGGATCCGAGCCGCGTCTGCAACCTACACCACAGCTCACGGCAATGCTGGATCCTCAACCCACTGAGCGAGGCCAGGGATCGAACCCGCAACCTCATGGTTCCTAGTCGGATTCGTTAACCACTTGGCCACGACGGGAACTCCCCCACTACTCTTTTTCACCTTCTCTTCTTCTCTTCCTCATTTTCTATTTTTCCTGCCTTCTTTTACAACTTCCTAATTTCCCAACTACTTTTTTCGGTAAACATGCTAGTGGCTAAATTTCCATCCTGCAAAATAAAATCGAAATCCCAACAGATACTCCTCGGCACAAACATTTTAGATTATATGGTCTTTGAATAGCTAATCAAGACTATAAATAAAAATATCCCTTGTGAGATCTGTATTTCTTTGCTTCCTAGACTGCTGCATGGATAGTTTTTTTCTTCTGACTCTAAAAAGGTAACACATCACTGTCCACTTGGGATGATGTCTATTGCCCCTTCCCAGACATATCACAGAGCTGCTCCTGGTAGAGAGCAATTCAACATCCAAAATAATAGTTGCAAAGGGCCAAAAACTAAAATAATGACGGGGGGAATATTTTAATGAAAGACAGAAAACCATGAGGATTTAGTAAAATTTTTAAAGCTATTTATTTATCTAATTGACCATACTTGATAAAAAAAAATTACTATTTGAATCTATTTCACTTTAGCAAATAATTATAATAGGTAAATAATGAAAATAACTATGTTCCATTTGCTGTATCTTCATCTTGAAATATTCATTTTAGTGCCTTAGAAAATGAATATAGAATATATTATCATATATTATATGTAGCATCTTATAAAGGATATTTTTGTAGAATTTATTTATTTATTTATTTTTGTCTTTTTGCTATTTCTTGGGCCGCTCCCACGGCATATGGAGGTTCCCAGGCTAGGGGTCGAATCGGAGCTGCAGCCTCCAGCCTACACCAGAGCCACAGCAACACGGGATCCGAGCTGAGTCTGCAACCTACACCACAGCTCACGGCAACGCCGGATCGTTAACCCACTGAGCAAGGGCAGGGACCGAACCCGCAACCTCATGGTTCCTAGTCGGATTCGTTGACCACTGCGCCACGACGGGAACTCCAGAATTTATTTGTTGAATATCACCCCAAATTAAATATTTAATTTAAAAAAAAAAGCTTTGAGGAGTTCCCTCTGTGGCACAACAGGATCAGCAGCGTCTCTGCAGCATCCGGACACAGGTTTAATCTCCAGCTCGGGGAGGAGTTCCCATCGTGGCACAGTGGTTAACGAATTCGACTGGGAACCATGAGGTTTCGGGTTCGATCCCTGGCCTTGCTCAGTGGGTTAACGATCCGGCGTTGCCGTGAGCTGTGGTGTACCTTGCTCAGTGGGTTAAGGATCCGGCGTTGCCGTGAGGCTGTGGTGTAGGTTGCAGACTCGGCTCGGATCCTGCGTTGCTGTGGCTCTGGCGAAGGCTGGCAGCTACAGCTCCGATTATACCCCTAGCCTGGGAACCTCCATATGCCGTGGGAGCGGCCCAAGAAATGGTAAAAAAAGAAAAAAAAAAAAAAAAAAATCTCCAGCTCGGCACAGTAGGTTAAAGGATTCTACATTGCCGAAGTTTCAGCATAGGCTGCAACTGCAGCTTGGATCTATTCCTTGGCCCAGGAACTCCATATGCCATTGGACAGCCAAAAAGGAAAAAAATAGTAAAAATAAAAATAAAAAAAAAACTTTGAATCCTTGGTAAAACATGTGAAAAGCTTTGATGCACTCAAGATAAAGAGTGCTAAGTACTAAGTAGAATTAAATGTAGAAAATTTGCATGTGCTAAAAATTATGTTTAGATACCACACTGATTTTTTGTAAAATTCACATCTTGGATGAACTCCCAAAATATATGGATGATAATTTATAAAGCTCAAGAGGACCATATTTATTACTCCCTATTTAATTTGAAAAAAACCACAGATGTTTTATTATTTTTTGCAAAGGAAATGATATTTTCTCAACATGCCATTTCCTGTGACATATCACTTCCTACATATGTTAAAAATAAGGAGAAAACTCATTAAGACTTTAGTGATGTTATACTTAAAAAGCTCTATTTGGGTTCAAAAGTGATAATTTTCTGAGCTTCGTCTTAGATACACTTTTAAACAACAATGCCCTACAATTGTTTGGAAAAAATATATTTCATAATGTTTGAAAAGAGGGACATCCCCATTATGTAAACAAGTAGAATTAAGAAATCAAGGTAAATATATAGCATTGTTGTAACTATATTTATATATCTGTATATTACATATACATTTAAAAAATAGAAATAAATAATAAAATAACATGCGATATAATGTTGGCAGTGATTGTGTTAGGTGCTGAAGTTACGGCTGATCTATTTTTCACACTTTAAATTTGCCAAATTTCCTGGAAATGCACCTATGTGAATGCATAATAAAAAAAGAAAAATTGCTACTATTTGTCTCAAAGTGGTGAATGAAAATTCAGCACTTATTATATATATTAACAGAAGCACTTATGACGTACTAGTAACTCTCCAAAAATAAATTTTCTTTTTTTCTTATTTTTTTAAAAAAATTATTGAAGTTTAGTTGACATACAATGTTGTATTAATTTCTGCGGTAGAGCAAGGTGATTCAGTTATATATATATATATACACACACACATATATATATACATATATATATATTCTTTTTAAAATTCTTTCCATAATGGTTTACCACATAAATTCTCTTTTTAGTAATTATATTTTGTTCCTTCATAAAATGAACAATAGTATATTACAGATTGGTGAAGAGAATTTCAGGAAATTATTGCTACTTAGCCATAATAGTTCATATTTTTTGAGCACCTATTTTACGTACTTTACATGCCTTAACTTAGTACTCGGAACAACCCTTCAAGGTAGCACCATTTTAATCTCCATTTTATAGGGGAAGAAACCAGGGCACAGAAAGGTTAAGTATCTTGCCCATGGTCACACAGCTAATATATGGCAGAAGAAGAATGAACCCAGGCAGTTTGGTTCCAGGGCCCACACTCTGAACGGGCATTAGGCTGCCTGAACTTAGCGGATGACTGCTCTGTCCTCTGAACATCTGATTACGCCTCGTTGCTTAATGGGAAGGATGAATACTTCAGATGTAGACAGTTCTGGGTTTAAATCAATTAATGTATTTACATGTACTGTAAATTCAAATATTTACATGTACTGTACCTAGCCTCTCAGCCTGAGCTTCTTCATAAATAATTGAGAATAATGGTACTAGTCATCTATAAAAAAAAAAAATGGGCTTGAATTACGTATTGGCTATAGAGATGAAAAAAATCTCCAAGACACATGGATAAGTAACTTCCCCACAATTATATAAGTAGAGTGGTAGAGCTACAATTCAAACTCAAGTCTGCTTGATGCAAAACCAGCATATGTTTTAAACTTACAGAGGGACTAGGGAACCACTTCTAGGTGGCAGAGTACTATGATGCTTTCTTGGAGGAGGGCGAATTCTTTGTCTTTTAGGTTTTCAGTATGAGCTATGGAGTTCTTTTAGCCCTGTGGTATAAGCCTTACATTTAGTCTTACGGGAGAATGTTAATATTCAGTCTTACTGCAGAATTCTTTTTCTCTTATAGTATAAGCAATAGGGGTAGTGAGAAATCATATCTTGCTTTTGTATAGTTATCTCCTCTTCAATTTCCTAAACAATTGCTGAATCATTATCTGATTTGATTTTTACAACTAAGGAGGCTGGATAATATTTGTCACATTTTACGGCTAAAGAATCTATCGCTCAGACAAGAGCAATGATGGCCCAAGGTCACACTCCAAGTGAGTTGAAGGACTGAGACTAGACCCAGTAATACGTCTTTTTCAGTGAGATCTGAAGAATCATGACTGCCGAAGTTGAGAGTTACCACTGGCTTCCCAACTTAGTATGTCCCAGGGATCTGCTATCTATGGTTCCTTCTCTTAGCCAAGATGGCCATTCCTTTTCTTGCTGGGACACATAATTACAACCTTTTCAATAATGCTTGTCAGCCCAGTGTTCCAAATCTTGTTTTTCTTACTTCTGCTAACCTCTCTGTATAATAAATGCCAGGCAGCACTAGCTAATTAGCAAACAGCAGACAATGCACCTTGATACATAACTCTTACTCTTCCAGGGCCGCTATTTACTGCCAGTGACTTGTGACCTCACTGTGAACCCAGATGCAATAAAGCTACCACTGTGATTAGGGTTAGAATACATGTAATCTTCTTAGCCTTAGTTGAAACTGTGAAAATCCCTTTCATCTTCAATTATTATTTATTTGGCCCATTTCTCTGGAGGGCAAGGGGCTGTCTAATCCCCCAGGCTGAGCCTCAGGAGTCTGTTGTAGCAAGAAAGAATGCCAGCCTTGCATACCAGGAGCTCGAAGACTGGGCTATGGATCGGGGAGGCCATGACCCCAGTGGGGGTGGAGATGGGGAAGCTTCAGGAACCTGCTTGTCTGATGGATACTTTCCCAGGAAGCTGCTTTAAAAATGACTCAAGAAAAGTTCCTAGTAATATAAAATTTTCCTAAGTGGAAGAGAATTAACAAGCTGTAAAACAATTATTAAAACAACAACAACAATACTTAAACTGAGGTACTAGAGTGACTCAGGAGTCACTGGCTCACAGGATTCTGCTGATTGAATTACTGCATTCCCAAAGAATCTCGTCAGCCAAGCCAAGGTGTGTTCACTGAAGATGCACAAACTTTATCCCAGAAGAGCAGAGAATGTTGGAAGATGTATTTATTAAGACCATATGCCCAGGGAGTTCCTAGGTGGCCTAGTGGTTAAAGATCTGGTGTTGTCATTGCTGTGGCTCAGGTTCAGTCCCTGGCCTGGGAACTTTTATATGCCACTGGCGCAGCCAAAAAAAAAAAAAGAAAAGAAAGAAAAAAAGAAAAAGACCGTATGTCCAAATTGAATTGCCTTGGAGGAATTCATCTTTAATGAGTCAGTGGTAAAGAAAGGCCTAGCTGATAAATTGTTTCATCAAATGGAGGAAGTAGCAGCAAAAACCCCTCAGCAATAGCTGTTACCAGAACCACTAAACAAGGCTGTTTCGCTGATCTACCCCTGCTGTAAACACTTGTCCTTTGGGGCATGGAATTTTAGATGCCTATATAGCCTTGATATTCCTGAGACTTCTGGAGGTGGTGGTACCATTTTTTTTTTTTTTTTTAAACTATCATGAGATTATCAGCTTTAAGAAGTCTAACCTAGATCTGGGAGGCCTCTGGTCCTCCTTGTATCTCTGTTCCCTGTAGGATAGGCCGATTTGTGTGATATGCCTTACCTGGGAAAGATGATCCCAGCCACCTAGATTAGCATCTCTTCCTTGAGGTAAACTAGTTGAAGGAGGTGGGCACCAATCAGTATGGCTTCTGACTCAGGAACACTGCTGCTGACAAAGACCTGGGATCCCAACCCTGATCAACAGAAAGATATTTCCGAACACCTTTAATGGGTAGACTTGGGTCTAAAGAGACCAGGGCTAAGAGGGTTTTGTTTGCTTTTTTTCTTTGTAAGAACAACAGTGAAAACAATCTCCCATCTTTTCTCACTGCCACATAGAAATTTGAGTTCTTTCTAACCCAAATTTCTGAAAAGAAAGTTTGTCATTAGATGATGGGTGGAGGGGTGGAGGTGAGGGGTGGTGAGAGTGTTTTATGGGCAGTGGAAACAAGCCACTTTTCCTTGTCTCCCAGCTTCCCCCAAGTTGAATTTAGCTCAATAAAAGGATCTTTCAACAGTAATACAATCTAAGAATTCCTGCTCCCCACAGACCATCTATTATCCCCTTCACAAAACACCTAGATTATTGTAGGGGCCAGGGCAAGTTAGGGGTTGCAAATCTATAGGCAACCTATAATTCCAGAGCTATTTAACAACTTATGATGTGGTACATTGGGGTGTTAGAAGTGCTGGGTAGTAAATTTTCCAATAATTTTTAGGAAGCTACTATGAGATTGTCATCAAAAATCAACAAAGAGAACTTAATTGATCAAGTAGTATATTTATGGTTTAGGACGCTGTCTGTCACTTTAAAAAAAAATAGGTCACTAGATCTAAACATATCTTGAAAATTGAGTAGCTAATAAAATGCTCAGTAGAAGACTTGGAAAATCAAAGTGAGGAAATCCTCCAGAAAGTAGAATAAGAACAAAACAGTAATTTTTAAAAGTCTTAATAATGATGGTCTAGAGGTAGATTACTTAGAAAAAGGCAGAGAAAATTGTCCTAGAAATAATGTAAGAATGCGTCTGGAAAATGAAGTTCATGAGCATCTAGACGGCAGAGACTACTTAGTGACTTAAAGGCATCTTACTGTGAAATTTCAAAATGCCAAAAAGTCAATAAAAATAAATAGTAAATCCTAAAAGATATCCAAAATGATCATACATTAATTTTCACCAATTTTAAAGTCAATATATGTATACGGTAGAGAATTTTGCAAAGCATAAAGAAGAGAAATCACCATTAAGCCTGTCATTCATATTTTGTTAAGTTTGCTTCCAGCTATATGTATATTCATGCACATATGTTTGCAAGTTTGGAATGAATATATATATATGTATATGCATATATACATATTTATATTTATGGTTCATATGTAATTTTATATCTTGCTTTTTCCAAAATAATATCATATCCTAAACACTACACGGCTCTAAATATTCTTCATAAACATGAAGGTTAGTGGCCGTAAATATTAAATTTTATGGATATGATGTCTTCTTAACCAATTTTCTATTGATTGATACTCAGATTGCTGCTAAAAAAGTGCTGCATTAAATAGCTTGTGCATACATCTTTGAAAGACTGATGATTTCTTTAGGATGGATTCTTGCAAGTGGAATAATTGGTTAAACAGCATTTATTATTTGTTGGATAAGTAGGCCTATATTTAAGACTTTCAGGGAGTTCCCATTGTGGTGCAACAGAAACGAATCTGACTAGAAACCATGAGGATGTGGGTTCGATCCCTGGCCTCCCTCAGCGGGTTAAGGATCTGGTGTTGCTGTGAGCTGTGGTGTAGGTGGCAGATGCAGCTTGGATCTGATGTTGCTGTGGCTGTGGTGTAGGCTGGCAGCTGTAGCTCCAATTAGACCACTAGCCTGGGAACCTCCATATGCCACAGGTACAGCCCTAAAAAAGACCAAAAAAAAAAAAAAAAAAAAAAAGAGAGAGAGAGACTTTCAATGCCCATGGCCAGGTTGTCTTTGAGAAGGTCTAAGCAAGTTAGAGAAGCTATTCAAGGGGAGTTGCAGGGGTGTAAAGTGAAGCGACCAGGCTGACTTAGTAGTTACCAGTAGAGTCACAAATGGACCATAGTCTTTAAAATTTCTGGTCTACAGTCTTTGGATAGTCCCCTCCGCCACCCACTTCCCACTGCTTTCTGAAGAAGCTGGCAGCAATGCTCAAGTTCCTTGTAGAAGAAAAATAGTCAGCTATTAGTACTGAGGACTCAAAGTGATTGACAGCATAAGACATAGTCTCACATCATTCATAGCTTCCATTGTTATTAAAACATGTACTGAGTGTCTGTGCAAATCAGGACATTTAATGCAGTCTGGCCTGAATGAGGATAGAACATGTCTTGAGCCCACAAGGTGGAACATAGCAGAGGCTGTGCTAGGTGCTGGCAGAGTGTCGAATTGTGACTATCTTTCCAGGTCATTCAATATTTTTCTTACACATCATTTATAAAAGTTGTATAATATGCCATCACATATTTCTAACACTGTAATATTTAACCAAATGTATATTTAGAAAGTTCCTATTTTTTTCTATGATAAGCAACACTGTAATATGCATTCACAAAGTTACATTTTTACAAACCTCTCTCTAATGATAGATTATCATAAATTCCTACAAATATAATTTTTAGGTCAACAGGTACATACATTTTTAAGGTTTTTGATACATATAACCAAATTTTTTCTAACAGCTGTTTCTTTTCTTTTCTTTTTTTTTTTTTTTGTCTTTTTGCTATTTCTTTGGGCCCCTCCCGCGGCATATGGAGGTTCCCAGGCTAGGGGTTGAATCGGAGCTGTAGCCACTGGCCTACGCCAGAGCCACAGCAACGCGGGATCCGAGCCGCATCTGCAACCTACACCACAGCTCATGGCAACGCCGGATCATTAACCCACTGAGCAAGGGCAGGGACCGAACCCGCAACCTCATGGTTCCTAGTCGGATTCGTTAACTACTGCGCCACGACGGGAACTCCACAACTGTTTCTTAATTATAATGCCACCAGGATCATATGATAGTGTTTATTTCTTTGCTGGATTTTATTTTTTTTCTTTTTTGGCCATACCTGCAGTATATGGATGTTCCCAGGCCAGGGACTGAATCGGAGCCACAGCTCCGGCAACACTCGATCCTTAATCCACTGTGCCAGGCTGGGGACCAAACCTGTGCTGCCACAGAGACAATGTGGGATCCTTAACCTGCTGTGTCACAACAGGAACTCAAATATTGGATATTTTTAGTATTAAAACATATACTTGTCAATTTTAAAAGTGAAAAATGGTATCTTGTCATTGTTTAAATTTTCTACTGTATTACCAGTGAAAAAATATTTTTTCACATTATTATTGGCTTTCTGTTTTCCTTGTGTGGTCCCCCTTTTTTTTTTTTTTTCTTTTGGTTGCACCTGAGGCCTACAAAAGTTCCCAGACCAGGGATCAAACATGTGCCATAGCGGTAACCAGAGCCATAGCAGTGACAATGCTGGATCCTTAACCTGCTGAGTCACCAGGGAACTCTTGTGGTCCATTGCTTATTCATTTCCCTGTTTGTTCATTTATCTATTTGGATGTTTCATATAAATTTATAAAAGCTTTTTATGTATGTGGTATATCCTGTTTTGCCTGTCTTAAATATCACAAGATACTCCCTATTTTGCATTTGCCATTTGTCTTGCTTCTGGTGATTTACACACACACACACACACACACACACAAAATGTTCTTTCCCTTTTATGATTTCTGCCTTTTGTTTAATACTTAAAAATCTTTTGCCCACAATTATACTGACCAGATATTCACCTCTATGTTCTAATAGTACTTTATGGAGTAGAGAAATTGCACTAAGGGATCTGAGAGAGAATGAGGGGACTCAGGCTGCTGGGATGTGTGGCAATAAAGAGGGAGGAATCGAGTGTGACTGAGTTTCCAGGCTTGTAGACTTCGGGGAGGGTGGAGCCAATGACTAAAACCAGGAATACAGGAAAAGGAACAAGTCTGTTAGGGTAGATAATGACTTCAGTTTTGGACATGCTGGGTTTGAAATGTCCTCCAGAAAGCCTGGTAGAAACGCTCAAAAGGCAGTGGGAACAAGGGAGCAGAATGCAGAAGGGAGGGGATTTTAGGTGCAGGCAGAGAAATCATCAGCAGACATCAGGTAGTTGAACAGCATTTTCTTTTCAGCACATATCCTGAGCCAGACACTATGCTGAGCACTTCACGGCAGTACTTCCTTAACCATCTGACAACTTTAGGAGGGAGAAATTATCATCCTCATTTTATACATGAAGGGACAGGCCTATAGAGGTTAAGTTACTTTACTAAGGTCTTACACCCAGTTAGTGGTGAACCTCAAATATGAAATCAAATGAGATAGACTGATGGCTGGGTTTAATGTCTGGCCTGGTTTGCTGTCTTGTCATAGGATTAGAAGACCTCAAGCAAGTAAAGTCGGAGTCCCAGGGATGGAGAATAGCAGTCTGGAGTGGTGAGCAACTAGGAAGGGGAGAAGCCAGCAAAAGGGTCTGAGGAGAGAGAGGGCCATGTATATGCATGCTGACTTGCACTCTAACCAGAATACCCCCAGCTTCATGGCAGGGGCTTATGCCTTACATGCTCTTATGGATAAATGAGACCCCACTCCTTATCCTGTCCCTCAAAAAATTCTGTCATGGTGTTTTATGCATAAATATTTCTCTCTCTTTCTCTCTCTTTTTTTTTAATGGCCACAACTGCAGCATATGTAAGCTCCCAGGCTAGTGGTTGAATAGCAGCTGCAGCTGCCAGCCTACACCACAGCCACAGCAACGTGGGATCCTTAACCCACTGAGTAAGGCCAGGGATTGAACCCACATTCTCACAGAGACAACAGTGGGCCCTTAAGCCACTGAGACACAGTGGGAACCTCTTTTACACATAAATATTTGATTGACACCCTTATAGTGTATCAGTAACTTCCTTGAGTTATCCTCTGAGTCAGACTATACCAATCCCCTTGGTCCCACGTGTTATGATGAGGGGCACATTCACAAGAGAATCTCAGTATCATTAAGCTGTGAGCCACAGAAGTAGACTCCTGGGTTTACACTCTCTGCACAAGCTGGTAAGATCACTCCCACGAACAGATAGCATGCCATTTTTACTTTGTGTTGCCTTTTTGCCTCAGTTGTTGAATGAGTGTGAGATATATCCTTTTATCTTTGAATCACACATTTTTCTTTTCCTCCTTTTTTTTGGGGGGGGGGCGGCGGTACCAGCAGCATATGGAGGTTCCCAGGCCAGGGGTCGAATCGGAGCTGTAGCCACTGGCCTACACCATAGCCACAGCAACACCAGATCTGAGCCTATACCACAGCTGATGACCTACACCACAGCTGATGGCAATGCTGGATCCTTGACCCACTGAAGCGAGGCCAGGGATCAAACCTGCGTCCTCTTGGATGCTAGTCAGATTTGTTTCCACTGAGCCACGAGGGGAACTCTTCTTTTCCTCCTTTATATTTCTCTACATACTTAGGACTTTGTAAGATACACAACCAACCCCTTTTCCCTACAGCCTGAATATCTAGTCGTTTAGTAGAAACAAAGCTAGAGTAGGAGTCTGGACCTGCGTTTTAGCACATGCTAAAGGAGTGTGGTAGAATAGGAAAAGCCTGGATTTAGGAATTAGGAGTTATAATTTTTATTCCGTCACTTTTGGGCAAATTACTTAAATTCTTTGAGCCCCACTTGCCTCATTTTCAAGTGGGGGTATGTACTAACCAGTGATTGTGAGGGTCAAATTAATTAACCATGTGGGGCCTGGTCCATCATAGTCACTAAGCCAAAGAAGTTGAAAGTCTGAGTTCATATGGAATCATTTTGTTCCACATTCTTCTCAAATGCTTGCCTTTTGCCCATTCTGTAGTTCACTTCCACTCATTCATGTAGGGTGGGTTAGGAGGAAAATGGGTCCTAACTCAGGCAAGATTCTCCAGTGCAAATCTAATGTGTGTAGCTATGGCACATGATTTTATTTATTCATTTGCCTCTAGCATATGGAAGTTCTTGGGCTAGGTGTTGAATCAGAGCTGGAACTGCTGGCCTTCGCCACAGCCACATGGGATCTGAGCTGCATCTGAAACCTATACCACAGCTTATGGGAACGGCAGATACTTAACTCACTGAGTGAGGCTAGGGATTGAACCCATATCCTTATGGATACTAGTTGGGTTCTTAACCTGTTGAATCACAACAGGAATTCCTGGTATATGATTTTAATTGTTAATAAATCTACTGCTGGAAATGATTTAGGGCATAATCTGGTTTTCTTGGTCCAGACTAATGGCGGGTTCAGAAACTTACTTATAATCATTTTTGGATGATAATCAATATATATCTATTATAATTTTTTTTTTTCTGGTGAAAAAGTCCAACACCATTAATCTCATAGACCTCATTTCAAGCACTTCCCATATGGAATCCACCTTGGCCTCTTTCCAAATAATCTAAAAATTGCTGCCTAATTCCAGACAAGTGCTGCACCCCAGAATCAATACTGGATATAAATCCCGTTTCAAGTTAGCACAAGTTTTAGACAAAACTCGTATATAAAAGGGGAACTTTTTGAAGGTAACAGAGAAATGAGCAGTAGCTTTAACTTGGCAGAACTATTTATTAGAAGAGCGATTTAGGAGATTTCTCAAATGCCACCCTTAGTGGTAGATCTCATTTGAGAACTCTAACCCTCTGCTTCAGGAATGAACACTGTAGGATGGTCCTGCCTTGTTCCTGTAGTTTGGTGTAATTATTAATAGTGCCCCCTTACACTCTTAGGAGTCCCAGCTTGAATAATAAAAATTTATCGTCGCCTCTTACAGGGCTTTTCAGAGTAAAGTCCATCTCTTTGAAGACTGCATTAATCTAAGAAAAATTACCTTACCTATCCTACAACAGAGTATTTGGCACGCTCTCTTGCAGTCATTTAAGTATTTCTTCAGAGCAATAATTAAGAACCACATAAGCTAATGAATAACTCCCTACGGCTCTCTTATTGCTGGAAACAAATGAGGTAACTTCATAGGAGCTCACCTAATACAGCAGGCCTGGGAGGGAAACATGAGAGCTTCAAATTTATGTTTGCAAAGCAATTTCCAATCATTTAGTTTTTCTATTTACTATGTGCAAGAATATGTCCCCACACTGGACAACAAGCAAATGGAGTCTTAGAGAAATCTGACTCTGTGTCTTCTGGAATACCATGCATACTTGAATTCTGAGCCCCTTGTGGCCTTGTATACATTTTACAGACTTAAGTCCCCTACTTTCTTGTTCTTCAGGAGAGGGTGTGCTGTGGTTTAGCAATTTGAGGACAGTACGATTGTCAGCAGATCCCCAGCGATGCTTTGAGAGTTACCATGGAAAGCTGATTTCCATGGTGCAGGGTGGCTGCTGGGAGGAGGTGCCACATGGCACAACCCCCAGCCCTTCTCTCTGGAGGGAAGGAGAGCTGGCTTGTCAAGGTAAAGCCAGGCTTCCTTCTGGACAGTGTGCGGCAGATAGATTCTCAAGTTGAGACAGAAGGGTTCTTAAAGAAGCCTCCTATTCTGGTGGCGGAGCAAGGACAGCAACAGTGATGGTCTGCCTGTTTGCTGATGCCCTTTTCATCTCAAGATGCTCTAACCTGGATCTAGTTTATATTCTATCTCCACCTACCTGGCTTCCTGATTGCAGTCTAGTTCTCAGCAAAAGAAATAATTTCAAAGCAAAACAAGGGACAACAGAAAGGTCTGCCCTCCCCCTCAAAAAAAAAAAAAAAAAAAAGTGCTTGGAGAGCCCTTATCTTAGGGGAAAAATACACAGCAGCTGAGAGAACAGAGCCACGAAATCAGACGCGAACTGTGGCATGTTTGTTTTGAAATGGCCCATTCATGCCTTTCTCCCAAATCTCCTTAAGTGGGGGGTGGGGTGAGGGGATGAAGTGCAAGATCAAAAACTCCACCTGTAATGGTGCCATGGTGGGGTGGTTAGAATTGGCTGGGGTGTCCCTCTCCCCTGAAGAGGTCTACAAGACCCAGAATTCTGGTATTTTAGCATCGGGAGTATTCTGCAGAGATCTTGCAACCCAACTCCCTCATTTTACTTAGGCTCTTTCAGGATTTTACTGAACTGCTAGCCTAGGAATCTTAGTCTAAAAGATTTAAAAATTACAAGCCAAGAGTCATTTCTTTCCACTGTGAAGAACTGTCATGGGACCTAAATGAATGACTCTGGAAATGAACCACGATTCTTCCTGCCTCACTGTGACTGGTCACTGTCCCCAGAGAGGCAGCAAAGCAAAGCGGAAGCTTTAGGAGCTGGTCCTTAATTTTGCATTCTTCCCCTTCCCCCCCCATAAGCTTAGGTCCCAGAAAATCTGAATCATGGCCTGCCTGCCCCACACAATAAATCTAAATGTCTGAGGCTCCAACAGGCTCCTGATCGAGAAGAGACCAGGTGAGGGTGAGGATGACTCAGCCCGACTTGGCTGGGAAAACAGGCTGGGGCCTGTGAAGCTGGATCAGGCATAGCCTTGAGGGCTGGCTCACGTGACGTCTCAAACCTCCACCCCCTCCTTTGGTCTACTACCATTAGCTGCTGCTGCTGCTTCTTCTAGACTCGGTCTCCAATCAGTGTAGAATGATTTAGTTTTTCCATTTCTTTTTTTTGGGGGGCGGGGTGGGGGCCACATCTGCGGCATATGGAGGTTCCCAGGCTAGAGGGTGAATCGGAGCATTTGCTCCTGGCCTACACCACAGCCACTGCAACTCAGGATCCTAGCTGTGTCTGTGACATACAGCTCACTACAATGCCAGATCCTTAACCCACTGAGTGAGGCCAGGGATCAAACGCACATCCTCATGGATACTAGTTGGGTTTATTTCCACTGAGTCACAAGGGCAACTCCCAGTTTTTCCATTTCTTTTGTCAGTTTTGTTACTTGTATTTTTCAAGGAAGTTGCCCATGTTCAACTTTCAAGCATATTGACATAAAACTGTTCATATGTTCATTAATTGTTCATGTCTATATGAACTGATATTGACAATTTGTGTTTTTTCAAATTAGATTTTATTTTATTTTTTTGGTCTTTTTAGGGCAGCTCTGGAGGCATATACAGGTTCCTAGGCTAGGGTTCAAATTGGAGCTGTAGCTGCTGGCCTATGCCAGAGCACAGCAACTCGGGATCCAAGCTGCATCTGCGATCTACACTACAGCTCATGGCAACACCAGATCCCAAATCCATCATTGAGCAAGGCCAGGGATCCAACCAGAGTCCTCATGGATGCTAGTTGGGTTTGCTAACTACTAAGCGAACAAAGGGTTACTCCTCAAATTAGTTCTTGATCAGTATTATTGGGTGTTTGTCAGTTTATTATTCTTTACAGGGAACTACCTTTTGGCTTTGATGATTTTTTAAAATATTTGTTTTTTATGTAATTGTTTTGTATTTTCATCTTTATTTTTTATTCTACTGTTAACACCATTAGCTTTTTGTTTATTAGACCAAGCTTATCTTTCAGATCGACAGAGCCAGGATTTTAGATCTGGTGGGATCTTATTTTGCCATCATCATTAATTTTGCAGGTTCTCAGAATGAGACTTGGGCACCTTAGGGTCATGATCTACTCCCCCCACCCCCCCACCCCAATCTGTGAAGCCACGGTGTTAGTCAGTGCTCTAGACAGGTAGAATACTTGGCCCACTTATTATATATAATCTGCTAATATATTACAAGCTGTATTTATTTATTTTTGTCTGTCTTGTTTGTCTCTCTTGTGCTCACAAGGAGGTAAATTCCTTATTCTGAGCACAAATATACATTGGTTAAAAGAATGAATCAAAAACAAAACAAAACACCTCTTTGGTACTGAAAGACTTAGGTTTGAATCTAATCTGGCTTTTTCATCACTAGCTGTTATCTATTTTTAAGACTGCTAGGATGATTAAGTGACATGTATAAAACCTGGCAAATAGCAAATGCTGGATAGATGCTTGCTCTTATTATTATCACTTAAAATAATCTGACTAGTTGTTTAAATTGTCTTTCAGGGCTGCTCAGAGCTTTTAGGAAAGCAGAGGAGGAGGCTACAGGTCATGGATGGATGCTCTTAGCATTTTCAGCCCACTTATCCTCCTGGTTAGATCATTAATAGTTGAATAGGTGTGAAGGTACTCAGTGTTCCCCGCTCCAAGGCGGCTGATAGGTCAGGACTGCCATTACCAGGTCACTGAGAAAGAAAGGAGTCGGGGGCAGCTCTAATGACTTGCCCAAGGCCACTCACCTCGAAGACCAGGGCATGCTGGACCCAAATCCAGATGTAGCTCCTGAAATTGTATTATCTGCTGCCTCTCCAGCAAGCTCTGTCTACCGTCAGGGATGGTGGCGAGGCTCTTGACTTCTAAGAGCCCTTTGTTCAGCCAGGTTTGTTAATATCTTCTCCTGCAATTCACTTAACTTTTTGACACTCTCGCTCGCAAAACTTGGAAAATAAGACGCACATCTCCAGCTTCGTTGAGAAAAGCTCTTCGGAAACTGTAAATTGTGAACGAATAACCTCTACAAAAGGCATCTGCACGTGAGCCGACCGCCCACCCCCTCTTTCCAGGCCCGGGAATCGCTCGGGTCTCCTCCCTCCTCCAATGCCTAGAGGCGCGGGGTAGGAAGGAGGATTAACCCCTAGGCTCCTGTCTGGGCGTTTCTCCAGGCAGCTGGGGAGGAGTTCCGCCCCTCGCCCCCGTCCCGTCCCGCCCCGACGCCTCCACTCCCTTGCGCAGGCACGCGCGCTCCCCGAGTCTCTCCCGCCCAGGCCCCGGCTGCGCTTCCCCGGCCCGCACTGCACCGCACCGCGAGGCGGGCGGGCCGCCAGGATGCAGGTCCCGCACAAGGAGCACCTGTACAAGCTGCTAGTGATTGGTGACCTGGGCGTGGGCAAGACCAGCATCATCAAACGCTATGTGCACCAGAACTTCTCCTCGCACTACCGGGCCACCATCGGCGTGGACTTCGCGCTCAAAGTGCTCCACTGGGACCCGGAGACCGTGGTTCGCCTGCAGCTCTGGGACATTGCAGGTGAGCAGCCGGGGAGAGGATGGGGATGGGAGCGCCTCGCAGCGGTTCTCCAGTCCCAGGGCAGCGGCTTGGGGCCAAGTGGGAGACCCAGATCTCCTGGGCGCTGCGCCGCAAGAAACTTTCACTGGTGGGCAGGAAATTGGGTTTCAAAGAAAACTAAAGTTTTCTCGCGGGCGCGCGCGGAAACTTCAAGTGCGTTCCCTGGCACTTTGGGGCTGTTGATTTATCTTCCTCTCACAGCCTCTCCTGGGATCTCTCAGCCGCCACCCCAGGAACCCTTAGGGAAACTATCGGACTTGCATTCAGTTCTCGGTCTCCAGCTCCTTTTCCGGCCGCGGGCAGTGGTGCCGGTGACGCGGCCCCTCCCTGAGTGTCCTGCCCGCCCTTCCTTGCCCAGGCCACCGAGGGGAAGCCCCTAGACCGATTCACAGCGGGAAAGGGGAGAATTCCAGGCTAGAAGACTTTCCCAATTCTTGTTTCAAGGCTCTCTCTTTATTCCAGCTTTGGCCATTCCCTTTTCTGCCCTTCGGTAAGGCCAGGTTGAGGTTCTCTGCTTTGATAAAGCCAAGGACCTTTCTGTATATGTACTGAGGGCAAAGTATTATTTATTGAGGGTAAAGTATTATCCCCCTCACCCCAGTCATCTGTGAAAAGCAGCTTGTGTATATATTTTAGGGCCACTTTTGTCTAAAGGTCTAAATGACATTAGCTACAGATTTCTTTTTTTTTTAGGACACACTTCTTGCAGCCACTTAGACTGGCCAATGTGCCCCTGAAAAAGACTGAAAAATACCTTTCATGACTTGTTTATCCCCATCCTCAGGGATACTAGTCAAGTTCATTACTGCCAAACTACAACAGGGACTCCTGGGCACAGATTTCTAGATTTGGCTCTAAAGTTCACACTGAGAGGTTTGGAAAATGAGAAGTATCTTTACAATGTTTGAAATCAGATTTTGATTCCTAGGGTTGGTACAAGAAGTTAGGCCTTCAGCCCAATGTGCAGGTGCAGAGTTAGTCCTTGGACCAAGGCTGTGTGCAACCTGGGCATGTCCAGTCCTTCCTTGTAGACCCCCCTCTGTAGCTCACTAATCTGCTCAGTGGCTTCAGACAAGTCCCTTCCGGCTCAGCTGCATCTCTGTTCAGTGGAGGGCAGTTGGGCAATGACAGGGCAGGAAGCTTCCTGCTCAGAAGTTTGAAGATCTTCAGGGATTCCCTGTGGACCCTTCAAACGGTCTGCCTCACTTCTGCGTACCTCATGGTCTGTGGCACTAGGAACCTTTGTAAGTGCTGGACCCAAACTGGCCACTTTTTCAGAAGGTTCATTTTAGCTGATGCATTTGACTGGAAACTCTTTATCATGCCTTGAAACGAGAACAAATGTGGAACATTTTTGAAAGGGCATTTCTGGTTCTGGGGAGTCCAGTGCCTCTTTAATCATGAGCTGCCAGGTCTTATGATAAAACCCTTGGCATGTGAACAGATTCATGCCTTTGGTGTCATCTTTAGCAGCTCTGGTAGCACAGAGGTTATCAGAGACCGGAAGATGCCATAGGCCACTATCTGATAGGGCTTTATATCTGGAAAATCCACTGCGAGTCTGTGTACTTTGCTACTGCTTGTCTTAGTGTTTGACAAGCCATCTAGCTGCATCTAAGTCTCTAGGACCCAGATTAGAATTAGCTTACTCTTTGAAAGGGGATGTAGCTATAATTTAGACTTTTGTGTGAAATGCAAGTAAGGATGTAACCTCAGACGTGTTACATAATGTCTGTGGATCTAGTGCCCTCCCCTAATGGAAAATAGTAGGGTGTAGAGATTAAGAGCCTAAATTCCAGAGTTGAACCACTTCTGTCCAAATCCCAATGTCCTGGGTGATTTTAGGCTATTTCTCCAACTTTCTGGTCTCGGTTCCCTTATCTATAAATAGTCAGGATGCTTCCTCCCAACAAATGAGAGATGAACAACTAGCAAACGCTAGATAAACCCATTAGTACTTACTACCTTGGAGAAACACAAGGATGGTTGTTACACTAGCTACTTTTTTTTTTTTTTTTTTTTTTTTTTTGGAGCATGCATAAATACTAGGCAGGAAGAACATGATAGAAATGTACTGATTAAGTCTTATTAAAGGATGATTCCTAATAAGTGATGATTACAGATAATCTGGTCCAAAACAACCAGCACAATTTTCCAGCTTTATTCACATTACAATTTAGTGATTTCATTTCCAAGCTGAGAAATATCTCCTGAGCTGTGGTTCTGGACCAAAGCTGCCATGGAGGCTATAGTCTCAGAAGTCTGTGTAAATAAGAAATCTGGAAAGTCAGTTCTACAGGTACGTTGGTGAGCACCTTCTCTGCAGGGAAGCTTCCTTTTCCTGGAGTTCTGATATTCAGTGCTAACCTGTTAAATCCCTGTGGGCTGAGTTAGAAGTTGGGCAGCAGGCAGAGCTGGTTGGGGGGAAGCTGAGCCATTGTGGGAAAAGACGATGGGAGCATAGTGACTGAGCAAACTGACTTCTTTCAAGCTGCATAGCTAGTCCTGTGAGGAGTGAGTTCATATGAAATCCAGTCTCGACTGCCCAGCCAGGCTACTATCAGTGACGTGTATCTTATAGCACTTTCAGATCAGTTTGTCTGTCCAACCTTGGGGAATGCTTCTGTCTGCTTTGTGGTCACTTTTGGTATGTGTCTGAAAAGAACAGGTAGTGAAAACTGGGAGAGACTGACTTTGAGGTCACCGGAGGGGTGAGGAGGTAGAGGGGACATGCCCTATCCTGATAGGATTTAGATTGGTCTATTGTAGAGGGAATCTTTGCTCAGTTAGACTTTTCATATCCATTTGGTTCAATGCCAAGTAGGGTCTTATTTGTTTAACAAGTTTTCATGATGTGTGTCTTGAGCCACTTAGACTGGCCAGTGTGCCCCTGACAAAGACTGAAAAGTACTTCAGGGCTTGTGAAGTAGTCCTTGAAACCAATGTGATGAATCCTACAAAGTCCAGTTGCCCTGAATCTCAGTGATCCCACTGCACAGGAACAGCTGGGTCCACTCCGGCTTCAGAAACTCCTGATAGAGTCAGAGAACTTAAGTCACTTTGCCCAAGGCCACCCCGCTAAGAAGTAGAAGAGCTGGATTTGACCCAGTTCAGTCTGATTTGGAATCTGGCCATACTCTTGAGGACCACAGGCCTGTGAGTACCTGGTGCACTACTGGCCCATGTCGTCATGCCCTCTTCCTCTTTAAAGGCACTGCTTCTTTAGGGCATGGATTATCCATGCCTTCTCTTTTCTATTTCTAATGTGTTTTTGGACATTAATCATTACCACTGTGCAGAGAGTGGACAGAAATGAAAATCTATTTCTGAAAATTTGATTCTTGGTTACAGGGTATTTTCTTTTTATGGATTTATCCCCCCCCAAAATAAGTTCCTATTTGAGACTCACCTTTCCTACTCCTCTCCAAACTCTGATACCATAATTCCTCCGCTGGTAATTAGTAGTCCACACAACTCTTGATGTGCTTTGGGAACCAGCTGCAGAATTAGGACACTGATAAAAGAGCAGTAGCTAACATCATTTAGGCATTTATTCTTACAATTGTCCAAGCAGATTTAATTTTTAATTTCCCAGTAAAATAGCTGGTTAGGCGGTAGGGCTGGAATTTAAAACTTGGCCATTGAATCCCACACTCAGCTTACTAACAGCTTTGCTCTTCTTCCCAAATTTAAAAATGGAATACTTTAGACCATATTCCAAATATATTCTAATTATAGGTATTCTAAAAATGTAATACTTGACATCCGGCAAATCATGAAGCCTTGCTGGATCTTAGTTGCTCCATCTTTAAAATAGTGATTGTTGGGAGTTCCCTGGTGGCCTAGCGGTTAAGGATTTGGCATCATCACTGCTGTGGTTTGTAGTCCACTGCTGTGACGGGTTTGACTGGTGACCTGGGAATTTCCCCGTGTGGCTGTTATGGCCAAAATAATAAAACATAAAATAAAATGGTGCGGTGGCTACAGCTCCGATTGGACCCCTAGCCTGGGAACCTCCATATGCCGCGGGAGCGGCCCAAGAAATAGCAAAAAGACAAAAAAAAAAAATGGAGTTCCCATCATGGCGCAGTGGTTAAGGAATCCGACTAGGAACCATGAGGTTGCGGGTTCGGTCCCTGCCCTTGCTCAGTGGGTTAACGATCCGGCGTTGCCGTGAGCTGTGGTGTAGGTTGCAGACGCGGCTCGGATCCCGCGTTGCTATGGCTCTGGTGTAGGCCGGTGGCTACAGCTCCGATTGGACCCCTAGCCTGGGAACCTCCATATGCCGCGGGAGCAGCCCAAGAAATAGCAAAAAGACAAAAAAAAAAAAAAAAAAAAAATGGTGATTATTTCCCTGTGACATCACACATTTGTATCATGTTATCTCTTGCCATCACAATCAGCAATAATATAGTCTCACTGTGCCCAGTTAGTATTTGGCAGCTTATTCCAACTTCTTTATTACTTACTAGCTTTGTCTCTTATGCAAGTTACTTAACTTCTATGCCTTACTTTCCTGTCTATAAACTGGGGGCAACAGCAGAAATTGCATATTAGAGTTAAAGGACTGCAATGAGTTAATTCATGTAAAGCTATGCCTGACTCATGTTAAATGTTAGCTATTACTCTTGTTGTTTTAATTGTTATTACAAACTACTTTCCCATACATACATGTTCCTGCTTGATCTTCCCAGTGTTGCTGAGGGTATAGACAGAGTAGATTTCGTTAAACCTCTTTTATATTAGAGAAGATCAAGAATTCAAGAGGTAAGGGACTTACCCAAGGTCATGGGAGCGCTCATGTGGCTGAGGAGAATAGGAACAGTAGGTCTGTTTAACCCCATCTTTTATGCATATATATGAGAGAAATGACCACATCTGTTGGTCATCAGAAAACCCAATTCTAGATTTAACAAATACAGTAGAAAATAAATTCAGTTGCAGATAATTTATAGAATGCTTCCTCCCCAAGTGAAAATTTCACTGTAAGATTTTCCTAAGTAATAAATTCCTGTAAATAGTTAAAATAAGATCCGACTTATAAGAAAACTATTTCCCTGAAGGGCACATTTATACTAACTTTACCCACCTGAGCTTTGTGACAAAGCAGCGTGGGAGGACATTCGCTATTCAGCAGGCATAGCTAGGGTGGGAAGTAGCCTGGGTCTAGAGTCAGGAACCAGGAGACACTGACTCCCCACATCAGTGGTCCTGAGAGTCATCTGGTCACAGTGCTGTGTGGCTTTAGAGTTTATAAAATGCTTCCACATTGTGAGATTCAACTGAGGGAAGAGTTTGGACTTGACCATCTCTTCAGTATCTATTTCTAAAAGGTAATTCTCCAAAAGGTTTTAGAAGAAGTTTCTTATATATCAGTGTTGTAGATCTAAAAATGTAGAAAGAACTAAGTTTGGCAACCACTGCGTTGTGCAAAAAATAAAAACAAAAATTTATGTCAACTCCAGGCTACTTTCTGTTGGGCAGTTTATTGCTTTGTTTCTAGCCTGGCTAATTATAGATTTTCTAAATACCGTGTGGATTAGCACAGTCTATGCTTACAAGTAAATAAGATGTACACTGAGCAAAACAGTGGACTTTCAAAGTGGGAGGGGAATGCACCTCAGGGCTTCTGGCAGGACCATAATTAGAACCTCCGTCTGTCACAGACACTGGGGCATTAGGCATGTGGGACAAGTCCCCTCATCTAGGTTTTAGAGGGATAGTTTTGACAGGAGGGCATGTAGCAGCCTGACAAGGTCTCATCCACACCTTTGTTTGAGAGAAGGAGGGATTAGGGGGGATGGAAGGGTAGGAGCAGCTCCTATGTGTGTGGTTGGTTTCCTCAGCAAATGTAAATATTAAATGCTTGCTACGTGTTAGGCACTGTGCTGGGTTAAGGGGAAAACAAAGAAGGATACAGAATTGAACAAGATTCTTGACCTAAAAAGTTCACAGTTTTGTGGGCATGATAGCAGGAAAGTAAATCACTGTAACAGTAAGTAATGTGTAGTGATGTAGGTAAGTCTAAAATAGTCTAATGATGAGAGAGGATTAAGATGGTGGAATAGCTTCTCAGACACAACTTAGAATAGATTTATAAGGAGATCCTGCTGAATAGCATTGAGAACTTTGTCTAGATACTCATGTTGCAACAGAAGAAAGGGTGGGGGAAAAATGTAATTGTAATGTATACATATAAGGATAACCTGACCCCCTTGCTGTACAGTGGGAAAAAAAAAAAAAAAAGAACTAGAAAAAAAATAATAAAAATAAAATAAAATAAAATAAAATCTCAAAAAAAAAAAAAAAAAGATGGTGGAATAGAAGTACTGGAGCTTAACTTCTCTCCTAAAAACAACAAAATTCACAACTAAAAGCGGAGCAATCTCCACCTGAATGGACCGGAAACCTTAAAAAAGATACCCTACGCCAGAAGAAAAAGAGAAGGCCACATCAAGAGGTAGGAGGGGTGATTTCTCGATATAAACAACCCCATACCTCCCGGTGGGCAGCTCCACAGACTGAAAACTAACTGGTTCACAGAGACTCACCTACAGGAGTGAGAGTTCTGAGCTCCACATCCTCACGTGCTGGGATCTTACATTGGGAGAAAGAGCCCCTGGAGCATCTGGCATTGAAGGCCATTGGGGCTTGTGCACAGGAGATCCACAGGACTGGGGGAAATGGAAACCCCGTTCTTAAAAGGCACAAATGAACTTTCACGTGCATTGGATCCCAGGGCAGAGCAAGGTCTCCACAGGAATCCGGGTCAAACCTGACTGCAGTTCTTGGAGGTCATCCTGGGAAAATAGGGGTGAATGTGGCTTGTTGTGAGGGAGGGACATTGAAGGCAAAGCTCTTGGGAATATTCAGCAGCTGCCTTTCTCTGGAGGTGGCCATTTTGGGAAAATCTGGCCCCACCCATCAGTCAGCACTGAGAAGCCCCAGGGCAAACAACAATCCAGGTGAGATCACAGCCCCACCCCTCAGTAAACAGGCTGCCTAAAGACCCCTCAGGCACACAGATGCCTCTAAGCCCCACCCACCAGAGGGATTAGAATCAGCTCCACCTACCAGGGGGTAGGCATCAGCCCCTCCCATCAGGAAGCCTACAGCAAGCCCCCATACCCACTTCAGCCACAAGGGGGGCAGACACCAGAGATAAGAGAGGCTACAACTCTTGTATCTGTAAAAAGGTCACCACACCAAAAACCTATAAAAATGAAAAGACAGAGAACTATAACTCAGATGAGGGAGAAAGGAAAACCCCCAGAAAATCAGCTAAGTGATGAGGAGATTCTCAGTCTCCAGGAAAAAAACTTTAGACTGTTGATGCTGAAGATGATGCAAGACATTGGAAATAAACTGGAGGCAAAGATGGATAACTTACAGGAAACACGGAGCAAAGAGATGCAAGATATAAAACTTAAACAAGAAGAGATGCAAAATACAATAACTGAAATAAAAAATTCACTAGAAGCAGCTAACAGCAGGATACAGGAGGCAGAAGAATGAATAAGCAAACTGGAGGACAGATTAGTGGAAATTACGGATGCAGAACAGAAAAGAGAAAAAAGATTGAAAACAAATGAAGAGAGTCTTCGAGAACTCTGGGACAACGTTAAATGCACCAACATCCGTATTATAGAGGTGCCAGAAGAAGAAGAGAGAGAGAAGGGGACAGAAAAAATATTCCAAGAGATAATAGCTGAAAACTTCCCTAACATGGGAAAGGAACCACTCATTCAAATCCAGGAAGCACGAGTACTATATAAAATAAACCCAAGGAGGAATACCCCAAGACACATATTAATCAAACTGACCAAAATTAAAGACAAAGAGAAAATCTTGAAAGCAGCTAGGGAAAAGAAACAAATTACATACAAGGGAACCCCAATGAGGTTATTGGCAGATATTTCAGCAGAAACTCTGCAGGCCAGAAGGGAGTGCCATGATATACTTAACATAATGAAAGGAAAAAAACCTCCAACCAAGAATACTCTACCCAGCAAGGCTCTCATTCAGATTTGAAGGAGAAATAAAAACCTTCTCAGATAAGCAAAAGTTGAGAGAATCCAGCAATACTAAACCAGCCTTACAACAACTACTAAAGAAACTTCTCTAGGCAGAAGAGAAAAGACAGCAACAGGAAACAAAAATTCCACAAATGACAAGGCTCACCAGTAGAGGTATATATACAGTAAAGATAGGAAATCATCCATGCACAATTATACCACCAAAATCAAAATCAGGAGAAGAGGTGGGTACAAATGCAGAATACTGGAGATGCACTTGCAATTAAGAGACCAACAACTTAAAACAATCTCACATACATATAGACTCATATCAAACCAAAAATCTACAATTGATACACAAACAAGGAATCTCTGGAGAAGAAATATATCTCATAGTAAATAAGTGCATAATCCACCATGAAGGGGGTCATTTGACACCATTCTTGGAATGCTGAAGTCTTCTTAGATCCGATTCTGATTTCTTCTCCATCAAAGAATTTATGATAATTATAATTAAATAATGCCACTGTACTATTAAATAATACAGTTCTACAATTGTATTATTAATAACCATTTCTCTCCATGGTACAATGTAAGGTCTTAATGTCTTGTTTATCACATCACCTAGAATGGTGTAATGCCTTTATTGAAGAATCAATAAGATGTAACAAATTGTGAGGACATATTTATATAGTTACACTGTTTTTTAACCAATTTATGCATTTTATATTTTACTTACTTTCAGAGGGTGTATTATTTTTGTTATTCTTACCAGTTAAGTTATTCTTTTTATTATGCTATATAAAATATTTAATGGTATATAAGGCTTTCTTTTTTATAAATTTTAGTTGTGTACTATACACAATTTTAATATAATGCTAATTTTTAAAGAAAAATTAAAATGTAATAGGTAATACTAAATAGTAAAGATGAAAGCCATACAAAATGGGATAAAGCATAGAATAAATTTCCTATTTGTCTCAGCATATTTTCCTTTCCACTTCTCCAGAGCAAGACACTTAATCTATTTCTTAAGATCCATGATATAATAATCTGTCTGAATGTAATTGTGTTTAAATATATGTATTCTATTCTGTAAAAAAAAATTCTGTGATAATCTGTGTGGGAAAAGAATGTGAAAGGGAATGGATGTATGTACATGTATAACTGAATCTCTTTGTTGTACAGCAGAAATTATCACAATCTTGTAAATCAACTATACTTCAATAAATTTCTTTAAAAAATGAAAAAATAAAATAAAATAGTCTAATGATGCAGAGAGGCTCCTGTCCACACCACAGCCATCCATTCCTTGAGATTAAACCTGAGCAGATGGAACAAAGCCCTTCTAGCTAGTGTGACATTTCCTGTGCTCTGACCTAGCACCAGTTACTCCTTGTGAGTGACTTTAGGGCCACACAACTTGAGACAGAATTTCATCCTGTGGCCCCTTTTAATTCTGTCTCTTTCTCCTGAAGAGCTCATGCATTCCCCTGGCTTTAAGTTCATGCCAATGACTCCAAAACCATGCACATAACCTTGCAAGACCTGCAATTTTGTCTTCCTGCTGGACGTTGCCTTTTAAATATCTCACATATATTGCAAAATCAATGTCACAGCCAAGTTGCATAAAAACCAAAATAGTTGTTTCTTTTCTATTAATAAAATAATATATGCTCAATGTAGCAAAAATGGAAATTACAAAAGAAAAAAGAAAACAAGAAGAACAACAAAAGCAAGATAAATAGAGAATGTCTACCATTACCTTTTTTTTTTTTTTTTTTTTTTCCATTTTTGGCCACCCCACAGCATATGAAACTCTCTGGCCAGGAATGGGATCTGAGCTGCAGTTGAGACCTGCACCACTGTGGCAGTGCCAGATCTTTAACCCACTGTGCTGGGTTGAGGATTGAGCCCCACGTCCCAGCACTCCCAAGATGCCGCCGATCCTGTTGCACTGCAGTGGGAACTCCTACCATCACCTCTCCTAATGAAAGTAGTAAATGATGCTGTTATTTAGTAAATAAATATTTATTAGTAAATATCAACTAATGCTATTTATTAGTAAATCTCAACTAGACATAGCTCTCCTATACTGGTCACCCTAGTTTATGTTAATTATATTACCTTTTACCCAGACAATGAGACTCGAAACTTCTGCTATCTTTTCTTCATTCTCATTTGAGCCTGACATGCTATCAATCTCCAGGTCAGACAGTGATTATGCCTCGCTTGTCACGGCCCGAAATCCAGGACAGCACTATTATCATTACCTCTTTGCTGTCATGGCCATCTGGATAGTTCTAGTCTCTTTCTCTTCCAATTCTTGGACCTTAGTCAAGTTCATCTTCCTGGAACATCACTTTGGTAGCTTCCCATTGCTATAGATTATAGGTGTCATCATGAAAAGAAAGTAGTGAGGGTGAGGTAATTGGAGGGATGGTGACTAGAAGGAGGACAGACCCTAGGATATAGAGCTTTTGAGGGAGGAGTTCATGGGGTCCTAGAAAGTAACAAGTAAGTGGAGTCCTGGAAGCCTGACTAGGTCAAATGGCAACCCAGGATCTCTCTCATTGTGGCCTTGTCAGAATGCAGTTGTTCTCTTTGAAGGTTGAAAAGGGTACTTAAATATTTATTTGTTTTTACTGCATTTTATTTAAGAAGTCATTTTAAAACTTCAGAATTTTAGAGGTGTAAGATTTTGCCTGGGAAAATTTATTCATTCACTTGATTAGTGTAGGGCTTTAAGGCTGAATGAGATGGATGTTGGTATGGAATCTGATATTCTGGAGGGACATAAAGATATTTAAGATAATCATAGAGATAATTATTGACTGTTTTGATAAGTGCTCTGAAGGAGAAATGTCAGGTGCTAAGAAAGTCAAAACGTGGCACCTACCATAGCCAAGGTGTGGAGGTGAGGAGAGTTGGTGAGAAGGGAGGTAGTGAGAGGGAACAACAGACACATTAGGAAAGGAGGTATACACCAACCAATGGTTAAGAAGGATAACTCCTCATATTTATCACTTTATCAGAGTAATCTTTGCAGTTTAAGCAGCATAATTATTCTGGCAATTAGGTCATATTATTTCCACTTTTACAGGTGAGAAAAACGGACCAAGTGTAAGTAGAACATGGTGCCTGGTACATAGTGGCTGCTCAAGAAAAGCGGTTTGGTGTTAAATAGTCACTAGGGTTGACACTAGAGCTATTGCTCACCTGAAAACATTTTGAGGAGAGTTGTCTTGTGGTAGGTTTAGAGCCCAATTACTCCCTCTTCTGAAGATTAGCCTTGGGAAATCCTGCATCTCTCAAACCATGGAGAACACTTTTTATTTTTTGACTCTCTTTGATTCTGGGATGGACATTCCCAGATCGATATGGTGGCCCTACTGCTTGTGGGATGGAAATCAGGTTGATTCTATCAAGGGAAGATCCTCATCTTCTAGGAGGAATGCTAGAGTAGTCTCCATCAACTTGGCAAGGTCAAGTCTGAGACTCTAGCCTGGGGTTCCAAATTATTGAGTTCCATAAATTTTTTTCCAGCTCTTTGAGAGCTTGGTTAAAAAGTTATATGATCTTAAATTACTCTTTGAAAATAACTCAGATTTTAAATTTCACCATTTCCTACTCCATTTTGTTTCCTATTCCATGGCATTAATCAGCTCCTGTCTTTTCTACCTTGACAAATAACTCTATTTTATCCCTCCTTTCAGTAGCCATGTCTTCCTCACCGCTCATGTGAATGACTTCAGAAGCTTCCCAATGTCTATCTCTTCCCAAGCTTTCCCATCCATCACTTAATCCACAGAGGTGAGACTGCTCAGCACAGCATTGCCATTCTCCAGTTAGGTGTTCTCTAACCTGGCACCCTTCGGTAGATCCTCATCACTTTTAGAATGAAAGCTTAAACTTTTTAGCATGAACATCAAGGTCTCTCATGATCTGGCCTCTGTCACCCCCTCCTGTCTTCTCTCTCATACTTAGGATCCTTGACCATTCTGGCTTCAGTTCAGCTACCTTTCCTTTTATACTGTGGCTCACACAGTTGCCTCTGGCTAACTACACTTCCTTTTCTTTACTTAAATAGCTCCTGTGGGTCCTTTGTCACTCACCCATCTCACCTCATTCAGGAAGTCTCTTTTGAGTCCAGATAACAAAATCCCATGCTTCCTCCAGATGAGAAGTCTTCTACTACTGCATGGGAATGCTTTCAAACCTCCCAACTGTTACCCTAGTACTAGGTACTAGTGGGTGCTTAATGAGTATTTGTTCAATAAAAAGTTTCAGTGAACTGCTTCATCATTACTTTAATTCTAAGACATGTCATCCATCTAAACACTTCTTTCTTTCTGGCCATACTGGCAACATGCAAAAGTTCCTAGACCAGGGATGAAACCTGAGCCACAGCAGTGACAACACCAAATCCTTAACTGCTAGGCCACCAGGGAACTCTAAACATTTGATAAACAAAAAAATTTTTGTGTCTGAACAAAATGAAAGTTCTGTTCATACCTGAAAGACTTTGTAATTTTACAAATATTAATGTATAAAAAATGCATACATTTTAAGATCAATGAATGTGGCAATCACTTTTCTTAAGAAGCATTCTATTTTATTTTTCACTATAAAAACTAGAGTGACCTTAAAAACCATTCTTAAAAACTATGCTTCTTTGTTTAATAGAATCTTCATAATTCAAAGTGAAATGTTATTCATTTGGAGGTCAAATGGCAAAACTGTATTTTCTTTATGATATTTAGATATATTAGATGGAGTAATAAAGGTAATTTTCAGAGTTAAAACCTTGAGGGCTCACCTTGTTAAATCCTTCATTTTACAGATAAGGAAGCTCTGCTCTGAAAGGAGGGGTATTATTAGTTTCAAGCCCATAGAACTAGTTAATGGTAGAACTGGAACCGGAATGCAGGCTTCTCTGTTCATTAATGATGAGATTTCAATTAAAAACATTTTTTAACACCAGATGTTTTAGTAGCGTCTTAAATACTGGGGCAGGAAAATGAATTTGATAGGCACCCAGCTATGGGAGTTTATGCAATAAATCAGAGAGGAAGATGGTACGGCATTGGGGTGAACCAAAGTCACCCGCAGTTTGGCTTCAAGTAACATGCCTAATATACTTTCCCTCCATGCTCCATTATGAGGCTTAAAATGTGGCCATTTGGGGTCCTTGCTCTTCCTTATTCACACTCCATGTTTATTGTCTCTGTGCCTTTGCTCCTGCTATTCTTTTTTTTTTTTTTTAATTTCCTTTTCTTTTAATAGCTAGGCCTGTGGCATATGTAATTTCCCAGACTAAGACTTGAATGAGCTGCGGCTGAGGCTTGTGCCACAGCCATGGCAGCACCAGATCCGACCCGCATCTGTGACATCTGCCACAGCTTACAGCAACACCGGATCCTCAACCCACTGAGTGAGGCCAGGAATTAGGCTCTCATCCTCATAGAGACTACATCAGGTCCTTAACCTGCTGAGCCACAACAGGAACTCCCGCTCCTGCTCTTCTTGCTGGTTCACATGCCCTTCCCTTTATTTCCACATATCCAAATCCTACGTGATGTTTAAGACCCACCTGGAAGGGCAACTCCTCTGCAAAGAAAGACTCCCCTAATTCTCTCCCCTTCCAGTATAACTCTTTCCTCCTTTGAATCCCATATCACCTTGCTCCCTTCTAGCACTTTCCCTTTAGCAATTTGCTAGAGTTCTGTTGAACTTCTGATATCTTTCCTGATTTTTAGCAGAGCTTGCCACAAGTTATTTGTTATGTAGTGTAATGAAATAACTGTGGAGTTATAGCAATAGACGTAGAGAAAGAGAAAGTACTAAGCAAGAGGAGAATCAAGCAAGGGCAGGTTTGGGAAGCAAAGGGAAGAGAATCGAAGAGAGGAGAGTTAATCGTTTCAAATGTCTGGGAGAAATCAGAATTATTACTCCGTACCCCGAATCTCTATTTTATTGTAGTCTGTATTATTCTGATACAATAACTGCTCTTCCTTATTGGGCTTGCATAAATCTGCTCTCTCGGGAAGAACAATGGAAAACTTAGCTTCTTGTGTACCCCCTCAGCCTACTGGAGACAAATTATCTATAGTGTGAGAGATTCAAACACATTTCAATCTAATTTATAGGGTGAAGTTGAAAACAAATTGACTTAAATTACTTGTCGGAGGACTGTTTTTCCCCTACAATATAATTTGTTATTAATAGCCACCATTATTGGGTGTCAGGAATGGTGCTGTGCATTTTTACGTATCACTTTATTCATTGCTTTCAATGAACTGATCTGGCAGGTACTGTCATTAACCCCATCATAGAGAGGAGAGAATTATGCTTAGAGGGGCTAGAAGAAGATAAATAAGCAAACAAACATACAAACCTTTACAAAAGTTACACAGACAGTAAGGGATGATGCTGGGATATGAACTGAGATTTGTCTGGTTATACATTCTATTTTCTAACCACTCTCTTCTCTTGTTTCCTACTGTGTAATATAATAATGCAGTAGTTTTCACGTCTTAGATTAAACTGCCTCTTGTTGCTTCTATTGTTGTTGTTCCTGCACCTCAGGCCTATGGGAGTTCCCAGGCCAGGGACTGAATCCGAGCTGCAGTTGCAACCTGTGCCACAGCTACAGCAATGCCAAATCCTTAACCCACTGCACTGGGCAGAGGATCGAGCCCATGTCTCAGCAGTGACCACAGCAGTTGCACAGACAATGCTGGATCCTCCACCTGCTGCACCACAGCAGAAACTCCAGATTAAGTTGAATTTTGACGATGCACATACTTTATTTCATTTTATTTTATTTTATTTTATTTTTTTGTCTTTTTGCTATTTCTTGGGCCGCTCCTGCAGCATATGGAGGTTCCCAGGCTAGAGGCCCAATTGGAGCTGTAGCCACCGGCCTACGCCAGGGCCACAGCAACGCAGGATCCGAGCCGCGTCTGCAACCTACACCACAGCTCACGGCAACGCCGGATCGTTAACCCACTGAGCAAGGGCAGGGACCGAACCTGCAACCTCATGGTTCCTAGTCGGATTCGTTAACCACTGCGCCACTACGGGAACTCCAACACATACTTTATTTTAAAGGACTATTTATTATTTTTAACCTTTCTATTTTAAACAGAGTTAAAAATTGAATGAGCTAAATTCTTTGCACACATCATTGCATGGACCATGTAGTTGGTTTAGCCTAATAAGACCCATTTTAATATGCTACTTTTAGAGAGGAAAACCACAGTGCCTAAGGGACACAGTCTCTAGTTTGAGAATTAAAGATAAGAATAGCAATGATGCTCAATGGTATTAGAATAAAAATTGAGTCTTATAAAGCGGTAGAGGGGTGTGTGTGTGTGTGTATATCTGTGTGTGTCTGTGTGTGTTTAACTTAAAGAAAAATGTCCCCTAGACTCGAGAGGCTACAGCAGAGGTTCTCAAACTTCCTCAGTTCACAGAACCTTTAGTGTCAAAGTCATTTTTTCATGGTGCCTCTAGGCCAATACAAATACCTAAAAGTTCTGTTTCTTAGGTAGTGAGCACTAAACAGTTTAATAATTAAAATAGTCTAATAACTTAATAGCCATTTGGAAAACATAAATTTTAAGAAAATTAATTTCATTTTTAATAACTCTAATTGTTTGCTATTGGCATATGCATTCCTTTGGACCCTGCAATAGCATCTCAAACTTTGTTTTTGTTTTTGTTTTTTGTCTTTTTGCCATTTCTTTGGGCCGCTTCTGCAGCATATGGAGGCTCCCAGGCTAGGGGTTGAATCGAGCTGTAGCCTTCGGCTTACGCCGGAGCCACAGCAATGCAGGATCCGAGCCGCGTCTGCGACCTACACCACAGCTCACGGCAATGCCGGATCATTAACCCACTGAGCAAGGGCAGGGACCGAACCCACAACCTCATGGTTCCTAGTCGGATTCGTTAACCACTGAGCCACAACGGGAACTCCAGCATCTCAAACTTTGAGTCAGAGTGGACACCACCACCCGCATGTTCATTTCCCATTGATTTTCACATGACTCTTGCTTTTTATTACCCAAACTGTGAAAACCCCAGCTTCAAAAAGATATGACCACATCAAAAGGAATGTAGCACTACCTAACGTTAAAACTGTAAGCTACCTCTAGCTACTAGTTCCTTGAGCACCATTGTGCTTGCCTTGAAATTTACAATTATCACGGTGTGCCACTGTGAGTGCAGTGAGTCACCCCAGAGCACCTTCACACACATTTTAGGGATTTTACAGCTAGAGGAATCTGGAAATGCTTTAAGAGTGAAACCCTTAGAGCCCAGGGTCCCTTGTGAGTTATCTATTAAAGTGTCTTTAAAGGTAACTTAGAGGTGATGTCTCAAATGCTAAGTAATTCAGAGATTACTTTTATAATTCAGAATGTATTTTTAGGTTGTTTGCTAGTTATTTGTTTAGGTTGCAGTTGGTTTAATTATAAACATGGGATACAGATCCTTTTATTTTGATTCATGCTAACCTCCCTTCTGTGTCTTGGTTTCATTCCCTCCCTCCACCCAATAATAGACATTGCATTACTCTATGATCTTGTTTCTTCTCTACCCAAGTAAGTTATTTCATTTCAACTGAGTGGTGTTAGACCCCAGTCAAAATTAATTCTGACAAAAAAAAAAAAAAATCTCCTGAGACACTGGGATACTCATTTTCTTCCCTCTCTCTCTCTCCCTGACACACACACACTGCCTTAAATTTAAATTCAGAATTTAATGAGAATATTTTTGAAATTTAATTTAAAAATAGATCACTATATCCAGCTACCCTTGATTTCTATAATATTATTGCTTATGGACACCCAAGACACCAATTGTTACTTTTTATGTCATCCTATTCTCTTGCACAATTTAGTTTCATTCAATACACTGTATCCAGTTTTACCTTCTTGTTGAATAGAGATAAGACTTGCCTATTAGACAGGACAACCAGTAACAAGATGAAATGAGAGCCACTGTTTATGGGGGAACTAGAAGAAATTGTGGAAAGTGAATTTGTTCTGAATTGGTGATAGATTTTTTTCAGAGTGTATTTTAAGGATGAGCAGGAGTTTAGTAGGCATAAAAAGTAAAAGTAAATGAGTTGGACTAGAGGTCTTGCTTTATTCAGTCCACTCCTCTCCCTGCTGGGGCTCCTTCTTGCAAATAAGAAATCGATATTGTTACTTCATTATGTAAAGAGCACTCGTATTACCAGTTCCATTCTATTTCGCAAGTCCATTGTGAGCACTGACTAAGAGCCTCTCAGAGTGTGTGTTCTGTGGACAGACAGGGGACAGTATTAGAGGAACTCAACCGTGGGCTCAGGGAGTCTCCAGTGTAACTGGGGACACAGGCTGCAGAGGTTTGTGGAGCGGGAAAAGTACAAGGCTGGGCCTGATTGAGTGGGTGAGCAAGTGATAGATTCACTCAGCGCTGGGTGAGTATAGGGAAGGAAAGAATTGAGCTCAGAAGTCAGAAAAAGCTCCAAGAAGGTGGAGTTTGGTACAAGCTTGAAGAACAGATAGGATTTAGTTAGAGAATCAGAGAGAAGGGAAGTGCTAGTGGAGGAAGGAGTGTCCTGGAGTGAGTGTGAGTGAAAACAAAAGGTAGAGCCGGAGTTCCTGTCGTGGCTCAGTGGTTAATGAATCCAACTAGGAACCATGAGGTTGCGGGTTCGATCCCTGGCCTCGCTCAGTGGGTTGAGGATCCGGCATTGCCGTGAGCTGTGGTGTAGGTTGCAGACTCACTTGGATCCCACGTTGCCGTGACTGTGGCTGTGGCCGGTGGCTACAGCTCCGATTCGACCCCTAGCCTAGCCTGGGAACCTCCATATGCCGTGGGAGCGGCCCTAAAAATGGCAAAAAGACAAAAAAAAAAAAAAAAAAAAAAAGATGGAGCCTAGCAAGGCCTAATTTTGGGCAAAACCCTGGAGCTCAGTCTGGGGATTAACCTTTAATTTGTAGGTTGAAGTGTGTAACCTTAAAAATCCCATAGGAGCCCTGAGAGTAAAATAAATGTATTCTGTTTTCTGATGGGCAAATACTTGTTCATCTTTCAAAGGCCTTTCTGAACAATCTGTTCTCACTTCTGGTCCCCAAGCTACTGCCCCATTTCCCTAGGAAACAGGAGCAAAGCCTCCCTATAATCCTGGCTCCTATTTTGTTTCGCCGCAGACCTTCACATCAGCTAGATGCATGTTCAGGAACAAGGCCAAGTGTGTTGAAGAGTATTTTGATGCAAAGAAACAAACATGGGATCCTTTGTAACCACCTATAAGAGCCTTACAATAAGAAAAATGGATCAATGGTGATGATTTATTTTAAAATATAAATTTCATTGAATTCTTAATATTTCGTTAGAATTATTTTAATAAAATAGATATAGACATACAAATTTAGGGAAGTGTTTTTGTGATATCTAACAGTGTCAAAGAAATAGTATCAAGGCCATTTTTTTTTTCTTTAAGATTGAGTGTTTGGTACTGATAAGCTCAAACTTGACAACATATAGTCATATAATATAGACCCTGTATTTTTTTTTTTTTTTGAGTGTACACGCAACTTTATTTTTTTTTTCTTTTTTTTTTAAATTTTCCCACTGTACAGCAAGGGGGTCAGGTTATCCTTACATGTATACATTACAATTACAGCTTTTCCCCCACCCTAGACCCTGTATTTTTGAAAGTTCTGAGTTTTCAAGACATTCCAGGATTTATACTTCTCTTCCAATTTATAACTGTTGGGAACTAGTTCAAATTGTTTTAAATCTTGTGTGGGTCACATAATATGTTAGCACCCTAATTTCCAGTTTTGGGCAGTAGTAGGTTTAATTAAGCAAATGATAGTGTGAAAGCAGGGCTTGGATGTTGAATCTGGCAGATGTGTTCGGATCTTAAAATCCCAGTTAAATCTCCAGGCCTAACCTCCCCCCCTGAACTTCAGACTTGTGTGTACAACTGCCTTCTCAACATATCTGTGTAACAAGACATCTGAAACCTAACATGTCAAAATCCCATTCTACTTCCACAAAACCTTGGCCTCCAAAAGTCTACTCCATTTCAGTTAACGACAACGCCATACTTCCCCTAATTTAGGTCAAAAGCTTGGGAATCAGACTTGAATCATCTCATAATCCATATCCTACCTATCTTCTCTATCTCCACATTTGTCTAGACAACATCCAGCCTGAACCATGTTCACCACTGCCACTTTGGTCCACATAATTATCTCTTGCCTGGATTACTGTCTCCTCACTTCTGACCTTGACTCCTGTAAGTCACTCCTCAATGCAGCAGCCACATTATCCATTTACTCCTGTAGGTTCATGTTTCTCATCTGCTCACTCCCCTTCAGTGCTTTCCTCTCTCATCCAGAATAAAAGGCACCATCAGTATAATGGCCCCAAACTGTCTACAGTCTGGATCCTGTAATCTGCCGGCCACACTGCATACCACTCTTTCCCTTGGGTGGCCCACTCCAGCCAGCACGGTCCCCTTGCTGTTCTCCACACACTTTCTAGACACATGTGTGCCTTGGCATCTTTGCACTTGCCATTCCCTCTCTCCAAACCCCTCTTCTCCTAAACATCCACATGGTTTCTTTTACCTTTTTTTGATCTTTACTCCAATGATTGCTTTTCAGGGAGCCTTCCCCATCCATCCTGCTTAACTTTGCCCTCATCTCCATTGTATCTCCTTTCCTGCTGTTATTCTTCTCCATAGCACTTTTCACCAGATAATGTATTATTCTGTGTATCTTGCTTTGTGTTTACTGTTTATCTCTTTTTACTAGAATGTAAACTTCACAAGGGGCATGATTCTTAATTGCTCTTTTCCTAGTTGCTGGTTTTTCTAGTTGCATGTTTCTAGTGCCTGGTAATTAATAGACATTCAGAAATGTTTGTTAGATGAAAGAGGTGAGACGAGACAAAGTGATTTCATTGGGAGTGGAGAGAAAGTGATAAATGGCAGAGACACGGCAGAGGATGACTCTTAAAGACTTGTTAAGCCTTCACGTGATCATTGGGAGGGGGTAAAGAATTACGGGTTACTTATTCATTCAGCAAGGAAACCCTGTTGAACACATGCTGGGTACACAGGGCAGTGTTTGCCATGGGGCTGCTGAAACCAGGCTCTGGCCAGGGAGAGAGGTTAGAAGTTTTGTAGGGGACGATCAAACAAGGTTAATTCTAGATTAGAAGCCTAGGTGACCTAGAAAAATGGTGATTAGGGCGTTCCCTTGTGGCCCATCCAGTTAAGGATCCAGCATTGCCACAGCTGTGGCATAAGTTGCACCTGGGCCGTGGGTTCGATCCCTGGCCCAGGAATTGCCACATGCACAGGTGCGGCCAAAAAACAAAAAACAACAACCAAAAAAGAAAAATGGTGATTTATTGACAATTTCCTGTTATTGTCTAGTGGAGCAAAGAAGTGAGGAGAGAAGACGAAAAAGTTTCAGAACCACTGTTAGAGGGTCAGATGGGCTCTTAAAAGATGGAGAAAACCTTGCTCACCAGGATGCCAGCCTGACTCTGATCCTGGTTTGTGGGTTTCCCTGGGCCTTTAAAACCAACTGCCACTGTAAGTTCAGGAGCTGTTTGATCATCACAGCAATTGGATTTTTTTCTCCAGATCCTTGTTCAAAGTTTCTATTTACTTTTGGTTTTATCTTCCTGCTTTTTACACTATTACTCTCTAGAAATCAGGAGCATACTTGGTGATACTTTCAGCTCTACCGATTGTGCTGTGACCCCCAAAATATATATTTGGAATAGAGTAAATCGATTGCAAGGAATTCTTTTTTTTTTCTTCTTCAGGGGATTATTTCTTAAATTGAGAATGACTATGAAAACATAACATACCAGTCTGAAACTCACTGCAACATATATGCACATAACCCTGTTAGAATAATGTTAATTTTCTCCATCAGTGAACATCTATTGATTATTTACTCAAAACAAGCATAGGATATAGAGTACGTGCATTAGTATGTGACACTGGCTCGTGTTATGTTTTAGAGGAAGGAGGAATCTTTTTAAAAATTAAAAAAAAATTTTAAATTAAAGTATAGTTGATTTACAGTGTTGTGCCAATTTCTTCTTTACAGCAAAGTGACACAGTCATACATGTCTATACATTCTTTTTTTCATATCATCCCCCATCATGTTCTGACCCAAGAGATTGGACAGAGTTTCTCTCTGTTACACAGTAAGACCTCATTGCCCTTCCATTCTAAGTGTGATATTCTGCATCTACTAATCCCAAACTCCCAGTCCATCCCACTCCCTCCTCCCTCCCCCTCAGCAACCACAAGTCTGTTCCGTATGTCTGTGAGTCTGTTTCTGTTCTGTAAATAGGTTCATTTGTGCCATATTTTAGATTCCACATACAACTGATATCATATGGTATTTGTCTTTCTCTTTCTGATTTACTTAGTATGAAACTCTCTAGTTGCATTTATGTTGCTGCAAATGGTATTATTTTACTATGTTTTTTTATGAGGAAGGAGGAATCTTAATTTCAGTTTATTTCTACCATAATATCTTGAGCTCCTACCATATTCAAAAAAGTGGAGAAATAGGCATCCAATTTACAACATTAAAACATGACCAACCTGCTCTCCAGGTTTTGCAATGCCAAGTTGAAGACAGAAGCATGAATAGATAGCGTGCTAAGTGCAAATGGAATAGGATAAAGAAAATGCTGTGAGGTCATGAAAAAGGGACCATGGTTCCAGCTGGCAGGATGAGAAGGTCGCACAGATGAATGAAATTTCAGGGTACAATTATATATATTGTACCACGCCAGCGATCTGAGTCACAGCAGTGACAACGTCACATCCTTAACCCACTGTGCCACCGAGGAACTTCTCAGGGCCCAATTATAGGATGCGTAGGATTTCACTGAAGGTGAGAGGAGAGATGGGGAGAAAATTCAGACTTTGGGAACAGAGCTGCAAGGCGGCCAGAAAATCCAGGGAGTCACATAGGATGGACAAGTAGTCCATTGTGGCTTGGCCATGGAGCGCTTTGTAGGAAGTGATAGGAGAAGAGTTTGGAAAGAAAGGTGGTTCGCACACAAGGCTCCAAAAATGTAATGTTTATAAAGGTGTCTGTCTTTCTTTTTAAGGGCATGAGTCACTGAGGGGCTACAATAGCAGAGAATAATGGTAATCTTTACATTTTGAAGGTGGATTCTGATAGAAAAGTTTTACGACTTTACCTAGGGAAGGCTTTAAAATACAAGTTCCTGGGCCCCATACAAAACCAATCCAGTAAGAATTTCTAAGGAGGATGCCCCAGAAAGTTCTATAAATATCTCAGATGATTTCTCACCCCCCCACTTTATTGAGATGTAATTGATATATAACTTTGTGTGAGTTTCATGTGTACAATGTGATGATTTGATGTATGTATATTTTGTGAAATAATTACTACAATGAGGTCAGTCAACATCTCCATCACTTCACCTGTTTACCCTTTTAGTGTGTTTGTTTGGTGAGAACAGTTAAGATTTAGTCTTTTACTGATGTTCTATTATGTAATACAGTACTGTTGACTGTAGTCACCCCATTGTAATCAGATCCCCAGAATTTATTCATCTTTACAACTGGAGGTTCATACCCTTTGACCAGCATCTCCCTATTTCTCCCATCCCTTAGCCTCTGGCAACCACTATTCTACTCTCCGTTTTTGTGAATTTTGGACTGTTTATGCCTTTTTTAGATTCCTCATGTGAGATTACACAGTATTTTTCTTCCTCTGTCTGACTTATTTCTCTAGCATAATGCTTTCATAGCATTTGCCCATATTGCTGCAAAAGGCAGGATTTCCTTTTTATGGCTGAATAATACTCTGTCGTACATGTATACAGTTGGTCCTCTGTATTTGCAGATTCTGCATCCACAGATACAGAGGGTGGGGAGTACTAGGTCATTATTTAAGGGACTTGAGCACCTGCTGATATTTGTATCTGCAGGGAGTCCTGAAACCAATCATATTGAGAGATGACTGTACCACAGTTTCTTGATTTATTCATCTGTCCATGGACATTCACGTTGTTTCCATGTCTTGGCTTTTGTCAATAATGCTGCAGTGAACATGAAGTATGCAGAGAGCTCTTCAAGGTAGTGATTTCATTTCCTTCAGATATATACCCATCAGGTGATTTCTTGTGCTGTCAAAATAGCAACTATCTGAAAACCTGTGTTATATTTATATTTATTTTAAGGGCAAGTGGGAGTGACCAAGACTGAGATGCTGAGAGCCCCAGTTAGGAGCTTTCAGAGGTCCAGATGAAGATCAATGAGGGCCTGAGCTGGAGCAGTGGCAGTGCTAATGGACAGCAGGGGGCAGAGTCAAGAGCTGCCTTTTTGTCTTTATAGGGCTGCAACCAAAGCATATGGAGGTCCCCAGGCTAGGGGTCCAATTGGAGCTGCAGCTGCCGGCCAATGCCAGAGCCACAGCAACACGGGATCCGAGCTGCGTCTGCAACCTACACCACAGCTCACGGCAACGCCAGATCCTTAACCCACTGAGCAAGGCCAGGGATCGAACCCAAAACCTCATGGCTCTCAGTCAGAGTCATTTCTGCTGCACCATGATGGGAACTCCTGAGAGCCGCTTTTGAATAGAAGCGTTGGTAGGATGTTGGAGACCCTTTGGATATGGGGATGAGGAGGGAGTTGGAAGATGTCTTGAAGGTACCACTCTGATGGCGGTGTGGATGGAGATGCTGTGAACCAGCATGGGGAACACAGGAGGAGTGGATGGTAGAGAACTGGATGCCTGCATGTTGGGAGGTTGATCAAAGGAGGCTGCCAGAGGCAGTAATGGATTTAGTTCCGTATTTTACCAGTGAGGAAACTGAAGCTCAGACTGGTGAAGTGACTAATCTTTGGTCACCAGAGCCAGGTGGTGAACAGAACATCCTCTTGTTTTTATGCCTGTCTAGAAGGATTCACTGCTTGGTCCTGCCCTCTGAGAGCATATATAGTAGTAATTACCAAGTGGCACTAAATACGCATATGAATGTGTTGCCCGTGTATGTTTTTAGCTGAGTCCATGACCCCGGTGGGCCATTTTGGGCAGCTGGAGCAGAGGACCAGGTGTGGACTTAATGGTGATATCCTGGGGCTAGAAGGTGTGAAAACAGAAGGGAACTTTAGAGATGGGCCAGAACAACTCATTTTACCGATAAGAAAACTGAGTCTCGGGGGGGAGATGTATTTGTCTAAGGCTGTACTGGTAACAAGGGATTCAAATGAAGACACCTGTCTTCTTGACCCTTCAACTTAGTGCCTTCTGTGGGAGGTTCCCCACGTGATTACCGCAGCCGTCGTACTAACTTTTGTGATTCAGTTAATTGCTTTGTCCTTGAACATCCCCTGAGGCTGAAAACTGAATCAAAAGCCATATCTACACGGCTGTGGAGTGTGTGTTTAGACACTATGAGAAATGGGGACTTACATTATGAATGGGATCATTTTCCATACATGTATCCAGGATAACACCTCTTAGTTTAGAAGTTCCTCGAGGACAAAAAATTATGTATTTGCAGCACAAAGCCCAGAACCTGGACCATATTACCTAGTCGATAAATGTGTGTTGAATGAGTGACTTAACCCCAATGGCATTTTTGAACTGTAGTCTTTTTCTTTTCTGGGCTTTTCAGGGCTGCACCTGTGGCATATGGAGGGTCCCAGGTTAGGGGTTGAATTGGAGCTACAACTGCTGGCCTATGCCACAGCCACAGCAATGCCAGATCCAAGCCCTGTGTGCAACCTACACCACAGCTCACAGCAATGCTGGATACCTAACCCACTGAGTGAGGGATCGAATCTGCATCCTCTTGGATCCTAGTCAGATTTTGTTTCCGCTGAGACATGACGGGAACTCCAGTAGTCTTTTTTAAAAAATCAATCACTTATGATAGACTCATCAGGTCTCTACTTTGTCCATATGTAGGCACACACTAAACATCACATGGTTCTCAGAGCGGGCTATCAGCTGACAAAGGCCGGATAAAATGTGAGTGCTGGAAGCGCCCTGATCTGAATGTGACCTCTTGCTGGAACGCCAAAAATACAGTCTTTCCAAGTTCTCCTGGCCTAGTGACCTCAATACAAAGGTCTTTTCTTTCTAGAAACTAACCTTTTTGTTTATGATCTGATACATATATCCTCACAAACTCAAATATACACACACACACACAATCCCAATGAAGGTATAAGCTTATAGTGTGCTTTTCGTGTGTGTGTGTGTGTGTGTGTGTGTGTAGTCTTAAAAATGACCCTCTGCCACGTATTTGAAATATAAAATCTTTCTTCTTGAGGGCTGCTTTACTCTACTATGAAAACCCCTGGACAAGCAGATTATTGAAGAACCCATGACTTTGTCCTTCATCTGATTAGTTCCTTGAAAGGGATCATAAGACATCCTTAAAAAGCCTAGAGGCCTTCAGAGTCCTGAATGATCACAGAAGGCTTTTTTCCCTTGTCTTCCTGAAATGTCATGGCCACCCTGATTGGTATCAAAGGAAATCACTGTATGCAGCAGGAACTTAAAAGAAAAAGAAAGAAAAGAAAGAAAGAAAAAAGAAATTTAGGACTCAATTGGGATAATGAAAGTTCATCTGTGGGTTTTGTGTCATATGAAGGGTTTTATGCCACTTTCCTTCATTGACTAGATGACTGTGGGAAAATTTTTAAAATGCTGATATAACCCATGTAAGAAATATTTTAGGATCGTCAGGTGCTGGCCCTGACAAAGTGCTCTTCTTTCCAGTGATACATGCTTGAGTACATAGACTCACACACTAGGATAGGAAGCCTTGACTTTCACGCATTTTCATTAAATGTTTATGGATCAGTTCCTCTTACAAACCGCAGTGCTAATGCCAGTGTGAACAGGACCTACAAAAGAATTTGGTACCCTAAATTAAAACTCACTCTCACAAAACCTAGATCTCCAAGTTGTGTTAAGTGTTCTTAGAAGTAGGTTGACTTATATGTTCTTAGATACTTGCTAGTTTCAGTCTTTTATTTTTTATTTTTTGTCTTTTTAGGGCTGCACCCACGGCCTATGGTGGTTCCCAGGATAGGGGTCGAATCGGAGCTGTAGCTGCTATCCTATGCTACAGCAATGCGGGATCCGAGCCACGTCTATGACCCACACCACAGCTCACAGCAATGCCGGATCCTTGACACACTGAGCAAGGCCAAGGATTAAATCTGCAAGCTCATTGTTCCCAGTCAGAGTCGTTTTCGATGCACCATGACGGGAACTCCCAGCCTTTTATATTTTTAAGATAAGTTGGTTTATCCAATACACATCTAACTTTGTTTTAATTTCTAAAACTTTACAAGACTCTGAACACAAAAAAATTCCCAAATCAGAATAAAAGAACTTTGTCTGGTCATATACTTCTGGAATTTGGGGTTTGGAACTCATTAATTCCTGTCTGCAGCAACTGCTAGTGGACAGAGTTACATGCAATAGGACTTTGTTCATTTTTGTTGTTCAGCTCAAATACTATAATTTTATTTCATAAACTCTGGTCTAGAACTCTGATTTCACTACCTTCTTGATACTTCTTTTCATAATTTTTAACATGCTGGAGAAAGAGAGGGAAAACTCAAGTTTCAACTAGTTGTAAGGGACTGCGCTGCATGCTTCACATGTGTTAATTCCTCTTATCCACCTATCAGCCCTGTGAGGTACATATTATTACTGCCATTTTGCAGATGAGGAAGACTGAGCTTAGTGTGTTTAAGATACTTACTAATATTCCTTTAGAAAATTAAGAATCAGAGCAAAACTGATTCCAGCTGATTAGTCTAAATAAGACCATTTATTTGTTTGTTGTGTGTTTGTTTCTAGGTCATGGGGCTTTCCTTATCCAATAGATGGTAGGCTAGTTAAGGGTGTAGGCCATCTAGTTCACTGTCCTACTCCTATCCTATAGCTCAGACCCTGACATCAGTGCATACATATCTGTTATCTGTTCAGTTGATTTGAATGGGACACTCCCGATATATAATCCCCAGGGAGAGAGAGTACAAGCCTATGGTTTAGTAGTTGGGAGTATTCATTGTTGGTAAATGACTGTGGGCTCTGGATTCAAAAATCTGAGATTTGAATTGTAAGTTCTTAAGCCTACCATGTGCATAATTTGAACACATTACTTAGCGTCTCTTGGTCTCAATTTTTACACTTCGAAACAGGGGTAATAATTGTACCTTCATGATTATTTAGGGACATCACATCTCTCATGGTTAGCAAACATAAATAAATGTTAGCTATTACTATTACCCTTAATTGGAGTTGACTGAGGATGTCTTTTTTAACATACTAATCTATCATCCCCCTAAAATGTAAGCCCCATGGTGGTAGGGGTATTCATGTCTTAGTTATCATATCCCAAGTATTCAGGAGTGTTGTCCGATAGAACATTCTGAGATACCGGAAATGTTTGCTACTGTAGTTGTCTTATACTGTAGCCAAGGCCCACATGTAGTTGTTGAACACTTGATATGTAGGTAGCTAGCTAGTATGACTGAGGAACTGAATTTAAAATTTTTGTTTTAATTATGGGAGTCTCTGATGACCTAGTGGGTTGAGGCTCCTGAGTTCTCACTGCTATGGCTCTGGTTGCTGCTGTGCAGCGTAGGTTTGATCCCAGGCCCAGGAATTCCCACATACTGCCTATGTGGCAAAAAAGAAAAAAAAATACAAAAAAGTTTAGTTTTAATTAAACCAAAGTAACCATATGTGGGTAGTGGGATACCATATTAGCACAGTTCTAGAATGTTACATGGTACACAGACATTTCAATGAATGAATCATTCACTTATTGAATGAATGAATCCCCCCAGACTCAAAGATCAAAAGCAGAGCTGCCTGATTGTGTATTTAGTGCATTCTTTAAAGATAAGCAATGAAACACTTTACTGAGTGATCTGTTCATATGTGGTCTTATTAGGTTCCAGTATATGATTGCATTTAAAACTGTAATGAGTTTTTGCTTTCCTTCTCTTTTTGGTAATAGGTCAAGAAAGATTTGGAAACATGACAAGGGTCTATTACCGAGAAGCCATGGGTGCATTTATTGTCTTCGATGTCACCAGGCCAGCTACATTTGAAGCAGTGACAAAGTGGAAGAATGATTTGGACTCAAAGTTAAGTCTCCCTAATGGCAAACCAGTATCAGTGGTTTTGTTGGCCAACAAATGTGACCAGGGGAAGGATGTGCTCATGAACAATGGCCTCAAGATGGACCAGTTCTGCAAGGAGCATGGGTTTGTAGGATGGTTTGAAACATCAGCAAAGGTAACGTGCCCTTAAAGGATAAACTTAGGACTGGCAAGATTCACAAAGAAAATGGCATTTAATCATTGTCATTGTCATCATGCTAATATGTGTTTGTTTAATGATTTATGATTCCAAAACTGCTTTAAGCTCTTTCTCATTTCAAGGGGATGAGTGGACAAGGCAGGAATCATTATCCACAATTTAAGGTGATTATGGCTAAGGCGGCAAAGCAACTTGTACATGATCCCATTGATAATATTTCATATCTGTGTTCTTATATTAAGTGCTTATTATGTACCAGGCATGTTTTATGTGCATTTTCTCGTTTAGTCCTCAAAACAACCCTATTAGGTAAGTATAATTTTAGACTAAATGAAAGAAAGGGGCCTCACATGCAGTGTCACTGCTTTATGCAAGTATTAATTAGTTTATTCCATCAACACTTCGTATGTTCTTCTATATATCAGGAACTCTGCTTTGCCCTGGAAATGAAAAGATGGCAAGAACAGTACTAGCACATTGGGAACACTGGAACAGTAGGGTGAGAGAGTAGAGAGCAAATAGAAATGTGAAGAACCTAGCGTGGGGTGGCACTGCGCACTCCCTTGGAATAGCAGGGAGTGGGGGCGGAGTCAGGGCTGGAAGGTGCAGAGTCCACAGTCTCATGGGGAGGGGTTTACCCTCCTCATTGTGCCCCACACTGTCACCTGACATGTCATGTGCATGATTTTTGCTCTATTCCTTTTTGTCTTTGTTTATATTTTTGTATCTCAGTATCAGAGAGAGAATTAGTTTCATCCTAAGTTTTGAAAAAATTTTAGAAAGCATAAATTAGAAATAATCACCTTGCTGTATTTTTCTGATACTTTTGTGCGCCTACATGTATGTTTCACATTATTAGGATTGCATTCTGCATAATTTTATGTCACAATTTTTCCATTTTTATTTATTTGTGGAACTTGTATTAAATACTTACAGAGCACAGGCACTGCACTGGTTGTTTGGGATTTAGCTGTGAATAAGATGTCTTGGCTCTTACGGAATTCACATTTAGGCCTTATTGTGAACATTCGTGTGCCTCGTTAGAGAATAGTCTGAAAATATGACTTGAATGGACGTCATTCAAATAGGCTGGGAAGAGCCTCTGTCAGTTTTACACCAGAGAGCAGAATGGTCAGATTTGCCCTGGGAACTATGGAACGATAGATTGGAGGCAGGTAAGCCTGGCGACAGTGACATGGTATTGTTGCATTCCTGCGGAAAAGTGACAGAGCCTTAGGATAATGGCTTTCGAGATTGGGAAGAAAACCCTTATATAAGAATATCACTGAAGCGTACACACCAGCAGGAATAAGCAACTTCTTGGTGTGGGAAATGACGGAGAGGGAGGAGAGGGTGGTGGGGTCCCTTACTCTGTCCGAGTGGGATGTCCCTTTGTTTCAGCTGTTCCCTGAAGAATCTCAGTGCCGCCTTCTCTCAGCGCTGTCTCTAAGTTGGCCTTAGGTTTAGAAATGTTTACTTCTCAGTTCCTTGTTTTCCTTCTTGGGGACCCAGTGTGCTTGTATGTTTTTTCCCTTCCTTTAAAATCCTTTGTTTCCTCTATTTTTTAGGATCTTTTCCTTTGATTCAGGACACAGTATCTGTTATTTTCTACTTCCTGGCTGTCGCTGAACCTTTTTGGTTTGTTTCTTTAAAGAATTTATTATTGTCAAGGGAGATACGTCAAGCAACACTTACAGATTTAAGTTATGGAAATGTAAGAAACGTTACATTTTTAATAGTCTGGAGCTTGGATGTTAGTCTAGGCTTTTTAAAAAATTTCAGACTGGGGATGAATTCTTCCATTCTCCTGTTCCTTAGCCTCACATTCAATTTCATTCCCAGATCCGGTGTTTTCCTTCAGATTCCTTTCTTTCAAAAGAGTCACGCTGCTCTAGCCCCAAAGCCTCCACGCTGCTCTAGCCCCAAAGCCTCCAGGCACAGAGATAAAAGAGTAGAACTTTGGAGACTCCTTTTCTCAGCTTATATGTGGAGGACAATCTATATTGAATGAATCCTATTTATTCACCAGTTGTTCATTCATTCATTCATTCATTCAACATTTTTTTTTCTTTTTAGGGCTGTACCCGTGGCATATGGAGGTTCCCAGGCTAGGTGTTGAATTGGAGCTGTAGCTTCTGGCAATAGAGAAATTGACAAAACAGAATCCTGACTTCATGTATAACAATAACAATGATAAAACATACATGAAATATCTAGAATGTAGGATAGCTAATAAGTGCCAGCAAGAAAAGAAAAGAAAAGAAAAGAAGGAAGATGCTTATGAATTTGTGGGGAGGGTTGAAATTGCTTGTGGGACAAAGGACCTCCTGGACATTTTCTGTCACCTCACTCTGACATTTCTTGCACAACCACTGCAATGTCAAACTCTGCTTAAGGGCATGATGTTCATTAACTTAAGGCCTGGCTGACCCACCATGTACTTAGATACTGGGTTTCTAATCCTCTAAATCCCCGAGTGTAGACTTTGAAGGAAAGCTTTGTACAGAGAGAGGGTGGAGGGAATTTCACAAAGCTTAATTGCACTTAACTGCTAGTATGACCAAGAGGGTACAAGGCCTCATTGTAAAAGGCAGAACCCACATTCTCTTTCCCCCAAACGCACCTCATTGAAATTGTCCCTCTGAATGTCTTAATAATGACAGTCACTTCCCAGTGCCAGGCTAGTATTCAAAATCAACACCTAGATGCAGGAACAAAACTGTAGCACTGACAAGCTGGAGTGTCAAACTGTTCAAAAGGTCTTTTTTAAAAACGATCTCTGATAAAGCTCTGCTTACTTTCTAAGGATAGTATTTCAGCATTTACAAAACAGAGCCCCAGATCCAACTATCTGCCTGAAGCCAAGATGGCAGCATTCGGAGACAGCTCCCAATTCAGTCTCTGATTACATTTGGGATCAGCGACCACTTCCCATAAAGATCTTTCTCTCAGAAAGTGAATCACCTAACAGTGGGAGTCCTCTTGGGTGACATCATAATCAGTCTGGTGATAAGCATCTGATTTCCTTTTTTTACGTCTCCAAAATGTCGAATGAGCCAAAGCCCACAACCCTTGGCTTTGTCCTCATGGCCACATCCTGCAGAAATCCTGTGGGTACACCATCAGCTTGGCCATGCTCGAAGCTGAAACTGGCAGGGTGTTAGAGGAATTTGTCCTCCTCCTTGCTGCTGACCCCACTACCCAGGGAAATGTACCCTCTTACTCTTCAATCTTCTAAAGAAACATTTTGCAAGAATTTTCATGCCTTGTACTATTACTGGAATAAGCATGGTAGCCTTTAGCCCTGAATTAAGAAAGAAAACATTAAAAAATAAATGCATGCTAGCTTCTCTGATTTTTCATATCATCTCTTCAAATATGAAAAGCAAAGGAGGAGTTCCCATCATGGCTCAGTGGTTAACGAGTCCGACCAGTATCCATGAGGACATGGGTTCAATCCCTGGCCTCTATCAGTGGGTTAAGGGTCTGGCATTGCCATGAGCTGTGGTGTGTAGGTCGCAGAGATGGCTCAGATCTTGTGTTGCTGTGGCTGTGGTGTAGGCCGGCAGCTTTAGCTCCGATTCCACCCCTAGCTTGGGAACCTTCATGTGCTGCGAGTGCGGCCCTAAAAAGACAAAAAAAAAAAAAAAAAGGAAGGAAAAACAGTCAAAACAGTCTCTCCTAAGTCAGGTTTTCTTTAATTTTCAACCTTTGCATTCTTTCCTTTTTTTCAGCTATGTTAGTGACTTTTAGTTCACTCAGGGTAAGTAATATGTAACTGGGGTGATCATATGTCCCATTTCCTGGAACATTACTGGATTATACCTGTGGTCCTAACATAATTACTGATAACAGACCCATTTCTGGTCTGTAATTTAATTCACATGGTCGGCCCATAGATCAGGAGCTCCCATACATCTCACTGGCCACATCATAGCTGAACTCTAAAAATGGCTCTTTTATGCATTCCTGTGCGCAAGCTCAGTCTTTATAATATGCTTTGGTAGATTTGTCTCTTTAGAATGAAGGCCGTGAATTGACAAAACACTGTAAACCAACTATAATAGAAAAAGTAAAAATCATTAAAAAAAAAAAGAATGAAGACCCTGGCCTGTTATTGTTAATGCCTCCCCAAAGTTGGGAATCCTGTCCAGCTTTGGAATCTCCATGGCTGATGGGGCCCTGCTACCTTCTGTCCCATTTACCTGGTGCTGTCTTGGTGCCCACTGCCTGCATCTCTACCAACTACTTCCTTTGGATTCACTCTGTAGCCACACTAGACTACCTTTTAGGGTTATTGTGAGAGTAAGTGCCATAATGTCTGTAGGGTCCCTGAATGTGTCATGTCTGATCCCACTGTACACACACACCACATTATCCCTGTCATCTGTTCCCACAGACCATCTGCTGGTCTGGGTGTCAACACCTGTACCTGGCTCTGATGCACACAATAGTAGGGTCTGCTTCTGTATCTCAGCCCTTGCCACACTGCTCCATCCATTCTGTTCTTATGGTGCAGTGATGTACATGTAGCTGTGTTCAGAAGCAGGGTACCAGGAAAATGCCGGTGTGGATGGGAGATAATGAGGCAAGTGGTACCTACCTCAGTAGTGACAAGAATAGCAATCACATGGAGTTCTCCTTGTGGGTTAGGAACCTGACATAGTGTCTGTAAGGATGCAGGTTTGATCCCTGGCCTTGCTCAGTGGGTTGAGGATCTGATGTTGCTGTGAGCTATGGTGTAGGTCACAGATGCAGCTTGGATCCTGCCTTGCTGTGGCTCTGGTGTAGGCTGGCAGCTACAGGTCCCATTAGACCCCTAGCCTGGAGACTTCCATGTGCTGCAGGTGCGGCCCTAAAAATAAAAAGAATAAAAATAATTTTTTAAAAAAGAACAACAATCACAGAAAAAAGTGTAGTGGCCCTTGCTCATGCAGCCTTGACCTCATGCTCCACTCCTGGCAGATTTCCTTGTCTATTTCTATCCTATTTATAGTGACTTTTAGGTCCACCCTCTATCTCAGAAAGTTCTAAGATCAGTGGGTGCCCTAGGAAGCAACTTTCTAACATTAAAGTCTATTGAATTTTCATGTCTTCCCTGAAGCTAAAAAGAAGAATGTGGATGTGTGTCCTGCTAAAGGAAGGAATATACCCAACCGTGTTCTCTATAAGAAGTTATTAGTTGTTAGGGGAAGACTCACAGTGAGGTGGACATTTTTCATGTGTTTTGGCTTTCCAGTAACTCTTGAACACATTTGCCCTCTTCAGAGAACTTCTGGCCATGGGAGGCTCACCTCCACAGGAAGATCCCATAAAATGTTCTTCTTTTGCTCTCTTTGCAGTTAGGGCACCAGTGTATGACCTACATTCCACAAATCATTCTGATTCAGAAGTGAGCAACTAGAGGAAGAAGGTGCAATGCAGAACCCATTTTTTCCTGGGGAGGGAGGTGGCAGAACAGGCCTCCAGCCTTGGGAGACAGCACACTCCGGTGCTCGACATAGAAACAGGAGCACTGCTGGCCTGGGGAACAGTTACCTTCCCGTTAAGTTCCTCAGAGCTTTGCAGGTTACAGGACCTTGTGCTCGGTGGTGGCTGGCAGCAGTGCCCTCGTCATGCCTGTTCTATGTGGGATTTGAGTTTCTGGAAGCTTAGTTTCAGTCTCGTTTCTCTAGACTGTTTCCGTAGCTTACTGTGTAATTCTGCAAGCTACCCACATCCCTTGAATAAACAATTTCATATTTAGCCAGCATCAGCTTCTGAATCTTGCAACTGAGAACCTGGATTAATATACATGGTCAAATGCATTTGAGAAAACCAACTGAACTGTCTCCTTTGCTACAGATCTTCTCAGGCCTTTAATATCCTGTGTTCTTCCTGAATCTCCAGTAAGAGCAATGGCGATGTTTCTTGGTGTTTGCTGTATGTTAACTCTGTGCAGAAATTTTTATGTTTATGAACGCATTCAATCTTTAGCATGATCCTATAGAGTATTATTATTATTATTAGCATTTTAAAGAAAAAAAGGTTGAGACCTGGGTGATTTCCCTAAAACTATATAGTTGCTACTTTATTTCTTTGATTCCAACATACACTTTTTGTTCCTGCCTATGTTAGCATTTCAAAATCAAAATATGTCCTCTAGTCAATGCAGATTTTTCTAAAATGCTGTGTCATACATTCAACAGCTTTTTTTTTACTGTCTCCTTCACATGGCGGTTGTAAATGTTTTTGGTCTCATGGAACACTTAACAAACTAATGGAACACATTTAGAAAGTGCTGGCCTAGAATTCTCATGTTAAGGGGAAGTGTTGTGTATTTCATGGAGTTTAGTGAGCTTTATTTCATTATCATTATTTTTTAATGGCTTTGCAAGCTAAAATATGCAGCAAAGTGCCTAGTTTTCTAGAAGCTGCTTGAAGAGTAGGATCACACATCATTTCTTGTGTACGCATCTAGAAAATATGCACTTAGAAATCTAATGCATTTATACAAACTGGAAATGCATAGATAATTGCACTTGAGTATGGATGGATAGTTATTTAGTGGACTGAGTATAGGACATCATTTTTTTTTTTTTTTTGTCTTTTTAGAGCTGCATATGGAGGTTCCCAGGCTAGGGGTCCAATTGGAACTGTAGCCACCAGCCTATGCCAGAGCCATAGCAACTTGGGATCTGAGCTGCGTCTGCAATCTACACAATAGCTCACGGCAACACCGGATCCTTCACCCACTGAGCAAGGCCAGGGATCAAACCCACATCCTCATGGATCCTAGTCAGGTTTGTTAACCACTGAGCTATGAAGGGAACTCCATAAAAAAAAAACTTTTTATTTTTAAACTGGGTAATAGGCCACCTCTAATTATCCCCAATTTGCAGATGTCAAATCATGAAAAAATTCTTGGTAGCTACTGCTGCATTCATTGATTCCACACAATTTGTACTGAATGACTGTTCAGGTCTGTGCTGTCAGCAATGTGCATGAAGGCTTTTCTGGCTTCAGAGCCTGCTATTAGGTGCCTGTTCTCTTAAACTGTTAGAATTTGCTATTCGGAAATAGATACGCCTGATTTTAGGCAACCATCTCGGAAGACTTTAGATGGAGTTGTAGGATGTGCCTCCACTGACTTAATCAGGACACAGCACATTTAACTCTGTATTTGTAGCTGATCTGCTTAGAGCTGGTTGCACTTAAGGACATAAAAGGCTCAATCTAAAAATCTAAAATCAGAGCAAAGATAGAAGGTATCATTTAAAGGAAATGATCATTTCATATAATGATTACCAGTCTGTAGTATAACTATTTGAATCATCACTTTTGACAGATTCTTAATGCTCTACATGAAAAATGGAATCATTTCTTAAAATTGAGATGTGCTTAAGTATAAAAGCCTCAAACTCAAGCTACTCACCTGCTTAGGAATCAGTATAAATTAAGAATAACATTGTAATTTTTATCTTTTGATAATTAGTTCTCCAGAGGTTTTCTAGATCTATGCCAGTAATATGGAAGATAATCTGTGCTCCAGCCCTGACTAAGACATTGCAGAAAAATAGAAACAAACCCACAGGCTATACCCACAGCTTGGTATGCAGGACTTTATCACAGTCTAGTTCAAGAATCTTCTCTAGGCTGTACTTCTGATTCAAATTTAGAAACCAAAGAACATGGATCAGCAAACTATGACCTGTGGGCCAAATGTGGCCTGCCCCTGTTTCATAAATAAAGTGTTAGCAGAACACAGCCATGCTCATTAGTTCAGATATTGTCTATGGCTACTTTTCCATTGTAGCTGTCAAGTTGAGTAGTTGCAGCAGAACCCTTATGGCTTTCAGAGTTCCCATTGCGACGCAGTAGGGTTAAGAATCTGACTAGTATACATGAGGATGTGGCTTCAATACCTGGCCTCGCTCAGTGGGTTAAGGATCTGGTGTTGCTGTGAGCTGTGGTGTTGGTCGCAGACGTGGCTCAGATCTAGCATTGCTGTGGCTGAGGCGTAGGCAGGCAGCTGTAGCTCCGATTCAACCCCTAGCCTGAGAACTTCCATATGCCGTGAGTACGGCCCTAAAAAAACAACAACAACAAAAAGAAGAAGCGTCAACTATACACCTGATCTGGCCCTCTACTCCATTTGTCATCGATGTCTTACGAAAGCAGTAATTTTTCTTTTGTGCTTGTGGCTTTGTATGCAATGGCTCATTCTTGAAAGAGTCTTCTAAGATGTTTATTATTCCCATTTTACAGATGAGGGGGTTAAAGTTTAAATTGGAGACTTAAGATCTCATAGTTGGTAGGTAGTAAAGTTGGGATTTCAAGCCAAATGTCCTGCCCAACCGCCTCAATGCACTATCTTATGATCTTTCCCCATCGAGAGCTGCCCACCATTCTAGAGCCAGCCCATGGTGGGCAGCATCCTTCATCATCATGGATCCTAGTCGGGCTCATTAACCACTGAGCCACGAAGGAAACACCCCCTCTAATGGCATCTTTAGGAAAAATGTGTTAGAGTTAAGGAATTTCTGGATAAGTAGTTCTATTTAGTTAGAGCAGGAATTCTTTGTTGAGGTAGAGTAGCAGAGGGGAGCAAGAAGCTTTTTCAAACAAAACCGTCTCTTCAGACTTTTGCAAAATGCCTCTGCTGAGGGAGGCTTGCTCTCCACTCGTGCCCTTTGAGAAGCACCCTGTGTATTGAGATATGTTGCCTCTGGGAGTGTGTCTGCTTCTGCATGGGCTGGAAACAGGAACGGAAAGCTAAAAAATGATGAGCTTAGGTGGAGGAAGACTGGAGACCGAAGGGAGGGAGGTCTAAGCTCTATTCAAAAGGACAGAAGAAGAATTCAGAGGGACTTGATGAGTTTCCTGGTGCTGTCTATGAAAGGGAGCCATAATTAGAGGCAGAGAGAGTCTGAAATCTATAATATTTCCATGTTTGCACTTTCTAAAATCCTGTCCTAACTCCCCATAATAATTACTTCTGTAAAAATCTTTTACGGAAAAAAAGGCCTCTGCGCCCGTCTTTCAGAATTTCAAGGAAGGAGGATGCTCCTGAGGTTCTGTCCTACCTTGAACTTACTCTGCGTTAGTGGCGAACTGTGTGGAAAAGAGCAGGTGAAAGGATGGGAAAGGCAGGTGGAATCCTTTGGCCTTTGGGAATGAAAACATTGTCTGGGTGAAGCAGGATGCAAACCATGATGGAATATGGTCTCTTGTCTTCACTGGTAGACCAGGGCTCCCATTCCCAGACCCTAGGGAACAATTAAATACAGCAGACTCTGCTTCTGGAGTCAGCTTTCTTCCTGGATCTCTGCCTCCAGCTGTGGCTTCTTTCCCAAATTCAGACTTTCATGCCTCTCTGGATCTCTGCCTGGATCTCACCCAGACAGCTCTTCAAATCCATTATGTCAGAAACTGCATTGATGAGCTTTTCTGCAAATCCGATCATCTGGTTGGGAGACCTCACAGCTGCCCAAACATCCGATCCATACACCCAGGTTACACATCCTTCAGAAACTCAAGTTCCTGAGGATAGAAAACCCTTATAGTGAGGTCCTTCTCCGCCTCTCCAGGTCTGTCCCTGGCTACTTCGTTCTCCTGTTTATCATAACCCCTGGTGATACTAAACTGCATCAAGTGCACTGCACACATCTTGGAATTCCCTCCTCCCGGAACACACTTTCCATAGTTGCTCACCTGCCTTTCACTCTTCCTTCAGGAGTCAGCTCAAACATCACCCGTTACTGACTTTCAGGTAGGCTCTCCTATCTGCTACCGCATTATGTTAAACTTTTTTCCCTATGGGCCTGGCCCTTGCCCTGAACTGTGAATCCTCCTGGTTACCCACGGGCATGTTGACTGGTACGTGGCAGGTGATCTGTTGGTCAGTGTTTATTGGCTGGAACAGGATAGTTTGCGGCACTGCTTTTCAAGCACTTGCTGAGAAGATCCTTTTACTGTATTATCCTTTTCGATGCCCTATGTAGGGTGTTTCTGTCCTTAGGAACTGTGCAGAAGCAGAAAAATTAATTTACTGCTGTATTTCCCAGGAGGATTCCACGTTATGTAGCTCCTTTCATCCAGAAAGCTCTCTAGACACTTTGCACAGCAGGCACATTCTAGTGCCCCACAGTGTGAAGGGGGAAGTAGAGAAGAAAAATGAAGATGACAGAGCCGCCTTCCTTAGTGTCTGGGGTCCAAACTGCCGAAGTCTTTGCTGGATTCTACAAGCATCCCACCAGAATCTCCCGTTAGCCTGAGGATTTCATCAGCCAGTGTATTCCTCCTTCACACCTCAGAACCAGAGTTTGGCAGCTTCCTCTTCATTGAAATTCTCATAATCTTGTTTTATGTGTACCTCTCATTTGTTTCAGCTACTGTCATTCAGGCTGCACACAGTAAATATTGTATTTGTCTTTTTTTTAAAAAAAACTCATCAACAGAGTTCCAGAGAGGCTTTTCAATGATTTTCATTGGAGAAACCAGGCCTAGACTTGAGATCTAATCTAGAACTCCGTCCAGTGATGTGTTTCTTGAACAAAATTGTCTATCAAGAACACCCGAGGAGCTTGTTAAACTCGTAGATGCCTTGACCCTATCTCAGAGGTGTCTGGAGGGGCAGAGAATGTGTGTTTTTGGAAAACAGTCCATTGTGATTTTGATTTGCACCTGTGTTAGACTTTGTTCACTCACTCATTCACTCACTCAGCAATTCATTCATTCCTGATGTATCCCTGGAATGCCTACCACTTTGCTAAGCATGGAGGCATCTGTGAGGGCATAGTTAACTTCCATTAAGAAGTTTTCAGTCTCCTGGAAGAAAACCCATATAAACAAATAATTATAGTAGTATGAAGTTCTATAAAATCGAGTGGATTCCGCAGAGCTGTGAGAGCACTGGAAGGAGGTTTTACCTCTACCTGAGAATGAGGCAGCTTCCTTGGTATTTGATATGAGTCACCAAGGATAAGAGAGCTCCCAAAGGAAGATCCAAGGGGACCAGTGAGAGGCGCTTGTTTTTAATGGGTCTGTGCAGAGGGACATAAGAAAGCCACTGTTAGGGGTCCCTGGGTGTTTCAGAAATCAAGACAAGCTTCTCATCTTTATTCTAAGGTATCTACCCTCATTTTCAGCACTTGTGATTTTTATTTTGTTCTTCATATTTTTTACTTAATTTGTACTTTTATTCTAATTTTTAATTTTAGCAGTCATAATTTTAATTCTGAAGAGATTCCCTATTCTCTGATTATTCTTTTTCATAGCATCCTGTTCTTAGTTAAGAATGTAATAACTTCCTGTATTTGTGAAGATACCAATTTGTTTGTTTTTTACATTACCTATTTCATTAGTTATTTTTCAGCCACTTTGTTCTTCTCTTTTATGCTGACTTTGCCCTGAAACATCTGATGATCCTTGGCAGAACATTCACGTTTAGAAACAAGACCATTAAAAGCAGATACAAAGCTCTGTGCGCTCAGGTAGGCTTGTTGATCAGTGGCTGTTGACAACTGACTAGTGGGTTTCACTTCAGCTTAATTGTCAGTGGGGACTCCCAGATATCAACTCTCAGAGGTCTTTTCTCAACAGAACTCTTCTCTCCTGCTAGGGGTGAAGATGCCAGAGTTCTCAGAGGGGAAAAGTCACAGCCCAGCTGCCATATAGACTTATAATTGATTCCATTTTTTAGTCCCATACCATCTATATAAGGAAGTTAGTTGGTAGTCTCAAGTCTCTTCTTTGGAGTATTCAGAGGCTAAACCATTATTTGACTGAGGGTGTAGATGCCTGGCTGCTAGTGGTTTCCATGGAAGAATGGAGAAGGGGTGCGGTTGACATCTCCCTTTCTCACCTTCAGCTAGTCCTCTTGATTTCAGCCACTCTCCATATTTGAGTCCTGGGACTCTTGTAGGTTTGGTGGGAATTACTGAGTTCTCTGATAATTCCTGTTTCCCTCTCCATACCCTTTAGACCATGCTATATGTACATCCTAGTAAATCCACTACTATGCTCCATGACTTTCAGATTTCTACAACTGTAGTGAAATCCCCCTGAATGCTCGTCCATGTTTGCTTATTCTTTTAATTTCTGAGATTCTATTTGAAATATTTTGTTTCTTTGAAATCTTTTTTTTTTCTTCAGAATTTTGGTAAAGAATAGAAATAAATATATTTCCTCGGTTTGCCATCTTTAACTAGAAGGTGTCCATGGTCTTTGACTTTTTGTTAATTGTCCACTTTGTTTCTGACTCAGTCTTAGTCATTATATAATTTAATTCATTCCAGTTTCTTTTAAAATTGATGTTATTTTATCTTCATTGTATAATGTAGAAACTAAAGTACAGCAGGATTTAAGTAACTTACGCAAAAGGGTACCAGAGCTAGGACTTAAACTCAGGCCTGATTGATTTTGGATCTACCCAACTATTTACTTTTAAAAACAGTGGGCAAAGGCTCTGTCTCCTCTTAAAGCCATTGTCAGAACCTTTTGGAAAGGATTGCTTCCTTATTTCAGAAGGAGTTTTATTACTAAGACATGCTTGCCTTCTCCCTCCCTGCAATACTTCATTTTTTTTTTTTTTCCGGTGTGGATTTTGTTTGTCCCTGTTTTGTGGTCCTTTACCTTCTTTGATGTGTCTCATGTGCCATCTTTGAAGCACCCTTAGATTTGTGGGTGACAGCCCTGCTCTCCCAAGGCCTTCTGTTTCATCTCCTCTGCTTCACTGACTAGTGAGGTATTGATTTTGGGAGAACCTGCTGGGATTGGGGGAAAAATCAATAGCCCATTAGACATAAGTGGGAAGCAGCAGCAGCAGCTCCCCAGCAGCCTGTCCACTGACCTAGCAAGCTGGGGTGCTGTGCAAAGACGAAGCTAGCCCTGCGTGTCCAGGTGCATTCTAAAGTCATTAGATGGTTCCAGGAATAATGTAGCAAAGCTGCCAACAGAAAAATCAAGAGCCATAAATCCATGTCCTTGAACGAATGAAGTAGAGTCGTCTTCTGAGAATAAATTTGCCTGTCACAGATTGCTTTGGGGGAAGGAAGTTCTCGGTTGAGAACTTTTCTAATTCTTGGTTACCTGGAATTTTCTAGAGTAGGCACAATCGTTGTGAACCATACGGCGTGTCCGTTCAGGTTTCATGTCCTCCAGGGTTCCCAAAAGGAAAGGGAGGGTGACAGCAGTGGGTGCCTGGCATTACCCAGGCAGTGTGCTTCTGAAATATTGTGTGTAAACCCCATTTTTAAGTGCTACTTCAGGGGGCTCCCTGTGGCAGCTCTCCCTGGGTGAGTCCCTTTGAAAAGGAAGAGCTCCTTTGCGAAGAGAGTTATCACCATCTGTTTCATTTGATTATAAGTGCAGGTCTTATGCTTCAGATTTTTATAGAGAAGAACAGACAGGAGCAATAAATTCAAATGATCAAAGTCCAAAGAGGTCTTCTGTTAACACTGTTACAGAAACCCATACTCGGTCCTCCAATTTTCATGTTACTATGCCTTCTACCATTGCATGGAAACACAGGAAAATTAGATTTGGAGGGTACTTCAAAATCATCTTGTTGTCTAACTCCTTATTTTACGGTTTCATTTATTCATTCTTTTAAATAATCATTGAGAATCTCTCCTCGGTGTGACAGACACTGTGTTAGGCAGTGGGGCTGTACCTGGACAAAACAGATAAAATCCTTGCCTTCTTGGAGCCTGCGTTGTAGGCGGAGACAGGTAATAAAAAGATAGATAAGTGCAATATGTAGTTTATCAGGTGCTGGTAAGTGCCAGGGAGATAATTAACACGAGGAAGGAATCAAGAGCATATATCCATTGGATATATACAATCCAATATGTACAATGAATATATACATAGAATACAGGGAGGAATTTAAAGAGAGGAGAGCAATTTTAGACAGATGACCAGGGAGGTTTTCACTCAGGTATTTTCAAAGTTAAAGATTTTTTTTTAAACTATAGGTATTGAAAAGTCTGTTTTATTTTATTTTTTTCTTTTTCTTTTTTGGCCGCCCTGCAGCACATGGAGTTCCCTGGACAGGGATCAGATCCGAGCCACAGTTGCAATCTAAGCTGCAGCTGTGACAATGCAAGATTCTTAACCCACTGTGCTGGACCAGGGATCGAACCTGCGGCCAAGTGCTCCCAAGATGCTGCTGACATTGTACCACAGCGGGAACTCCTAAAGTTAAAGATTTGCAAGAGGGACAATATTGAGTCATATAGATTCCTGAGTGGGGTTTGGGGTGGGCAGTGGTCCAGGAAGAGAGGATAACACATGCGAAGGCACCGTGGCAGGAACTGTACTTTCCTGGGATGACAGAGGTGAGGTAAGAGGTGATGGAGTCATGTTCAGTCTTCAGAGCACTGTAATAACTTTGGATTCTGGTCTGAGTGAGAAAGGAAGATATCAGGTTTGATCAGTGAGGAGTTATAATTTGATTTCAGCAGTCATTATATACTGAGCTTGGATTATATTGGAAAAGATTAGAAGCAAGAGTTTAGCTAAGAACCTACTGCATTATCTGAGGAAGAAAAATTGAAGTAATCAAACTATACATGTGTTTCTTTTTTTCTTTTTATGGCTGTACCCATAGCATATGGAAGTTTCCAGGCTAGCGGTGGAATCAGAGCTGCAGCCATCAGCCTATTCCACAGTCACAGAAACACCAGATCCAAACTGCATCTTCAAATCCTTAACCCATTAAGCCAGTCCAGGGATTGAACCCATATCCTTATGGACACTATGTCAGGTTTTTAACTCACTGAGCCACAATGGGGACTCTACATGTATTTCTTTTTTAACATACAGCAGAGAGGATTTCCTGATGAAATGGATGAGGGCTATGAGACAAAGAGAAAATTGGGGAATGGCTCCAGAGTTTTTGTCTTGAGCGACTAGAAAATTACAGTTGCCACTTTCTGAGCCAGGGGTCCTGATAAGTGGATGAGTCAGTGTGGATAGATATCAAGACTCAGTTTTGTGTATGTTAAAATCTAGAAGATGTCTAAACACAGATGTCAAGTTGGGAGTTGTATATGATTCTGGAATTCAAAAGAAAAGTCCAGGCTGCAGGGAAGAGGACCAAGGACTGCTCCCTAGAGATTCCCAGCATTTAGACAAAAAAATGAGGCCCTAGAGAAAGGAAGAAGTAGAGGGAGTAGGTATTTCGCAGAAGAGCTGAGACTAGACACAGGGCACTCTTCTCAGTGCACAGTGTACATTTAATTAGCCTTGAGTTTTCATCTTCTTTTCCTGTGCTACTCTTCTCAGTAGGACAGTAGGAAGATGTTGGACAAGAAAAAAAACCAAACAAATATTGTACAGCATTTATGCACAATCACTAAATCATCAAAAATTAGATTTAGTCACTATGTTTCTGCTAGTTACTGGGTCTGAAAATCAAAGTAGGCAAGTAAGATGATGGATTGATTCTCCTTCTGCTGTTGTCAACAGGACACTTCCCTTTAAGTCCCTGGTAGTTCTGACCTAGATCAGAGGTGTGTAGGGACTGACTGGAGCATGGCTTTCACAAGATTTGGGGGTGGATGGAGATATTTAAAATCTAACTCTAGAAGCAATTATGCAAATTTAAGTTTCAGGTCTCTGAACGAGCCAAAATATTTAGGAAACTTGTAAATTAAGCTTGCCGTGTAGATTAAAAGTCAGCTTTTGCTATTTGCCAAGAATGTTCCAAAGGATAATGTTGAACATTTGTATACTATTTTCAAATTTAGAATGTTTCCAACATCTACTTTTTTTTTTTTGCTTTTTTTCAGGCCACACATGTGGCATGTGGAAGTTCCCAGGCTAGGGATCTAATCAGAGCTACAGCTGCAGGCCTACGCCACAGCCACTGCAACGCGGGATCCAAGTCACGTCTGTGACCTACACCACAGCTCAGAGCAACACTCATCCTTAACCCTCTGAGCAAGACCAGGGATCAAACCCGCATCCTCATGGATCCTAGTCAGGTTCGTTCCTGCTGTGCCATGAAGGGAACTCCCAACATCTACTTTCTTACTTGTTTTTCACAAATCCTCAGCACAGAATGACTTTGCACTCTTTTGTAAGACTTCTCTTTGTTAAGAAAACCTGCCCGTTGTTCCTGTGAAATGGCTTTGAGAACCCTTGCCATTCTGGTTCCCCTCTTGGTTGGGTGCTCTGTGATTGATTCTTATGCTTTTTTTTTTCTCTCAGTATAGTGACCACATCTGTTGACAACACACCAGACATAGACTGAACAGAGCATGGTATAACGAGGCTTTCACTTAGCTGGTCCAGGTGGCATTTCTATCTTAGATAGTATTGTACTGTCTAAAATAGAATCTGGTCTGAGTTCGTTTCTTTTAACAGCTGGATCCAAACTGTTGACCTCTTGCTGCACTCATGGTCATCTAAAAACCCCCTTGTTTTTGAAAATAATAGACTGTCAAATAAGGTCATATTTGACAGCTGTTGATAATTGAACTGTTGATAATTTGAACGCAAGTGTAGGATTTTATATTAATGTCTGTTAAATTTTACTCTGAGTCATCAATCTATAACTCCAGTTTCATTTTTAATTTATTACTTTGCTTATATAAGTAAAATATCCATTTCAGTTAGGGTTATATCCATCTACATTTGAATGAGACTAAAAGCAATGAAAACTGGCTGTTGGCTGGGAGTTGCTCTTAGGTTCTAGAGGCTGGCCGGTTCCTAGCCACAACATGGCAGGAGGAGAATCTCTTTCCAATGGGCTACAGTGGAGTCTTCTATAAGGTGACCTAATTAAAGGAGTGACTATTCCATCATGTTTACAGGTCTCACCTACACTCCGTGGTCACGTACTCCAGGAGGTGGAAATCTCAGAGACAGCGTAGCCTCTGCCTGCCATAATGCAGAGTGGTTTCTAGGCAGGAACAACTCTTCTGGAAAGGTTAAGGGCAAAAGGTATCTAACAACTGAGTCTGCCCTCCCCCTCTTTTTAAAGTTCAGAAAATAAGTTTTACTAGAAGCTCTACCCCAGTAGACCTCTGCTTATGTTTCATTAGTCACAACTATCCTTAGCACAAGGAACCCAGGGAATCGAGTTTGGCTACCTATACTTAATCAGGAAAAGGAGATAATGCATGTTGCATAAACAGAGCAGCCAGGATATGAATGGAAATGCCAAATGGGAAAAAATAAATCTTGTCTGATTTAGGAAAAATGGAAATTAATAATAAAAAATCACAAAAAAGCTCCCACACAGGATTAATCACTGTTAACATTATCATATTTCTTAATTACATCACATTTCATGCAACCTTTAAATTTATCATGAGCATTTTCTCAGGATAAATTCTTTGTAAATATAATTTTAATAATCAAATTACATTCCATGATAAAGATACACAATATTATCTCCTATAAGTAATCCCCTATAATTAACCCTACATTTGGGTAGCTTTCAGTTTTTGCTATTATAAATAATGTACGACACATGCTTTTTAGATAAAATATTTTATACATTTAAGATTATTTTATTAGGCTTTATTTTTAGTAGAATCACTAGATCAAAGGGAATGGATTTTTTATAGTTCTTTTTTATAATTTCATATCTACTTTCCAAAATGATAAACTAGTTTATACTTGCCAACAATGGATAAAAGTGGTCTTCTCTGTTTGAGAACACTCTAAAATCCCAATTTCATCTTTGTTCAGTTCTGCTTCTTACCTTTATATCTAACAAAAATTTGCTGAGTATGCCTTTTATGACTTCTCTGAACTTCTGGTGAAAAGTGAGGTTAATTCCTCATGAGGTCAGAGGTTTGAGCTTTGTGCCATTCATTACCTTAGAAGCTATTCTTATTGAACGTAACTAAGTAATCAGTAGTCCTCAGGCACCTTGTGAGCCAGGTGAATTTACCCATTTTACTTTGGAGCTAACCTACAGCCTCAAGACATGGTGGGGACATTACACTAAATGTAAGATGTGAAAGACAGTCTCCTGATCATTTGATCTGAAGTCTTTCTTACAGAAGAAAGCAAAGTTAGTTAGTTAGTTGTGTTAGGTCTGCCTTCTCTGTGTCATCAGTTAGCCTCACCATATTCTTCAAGCTTTAATGTGTCCCTTTGTGATAATACTTTGAATAAACCCCAATACCGTCTTTCTGCCTTTAATACTTTCTCCAGCCTTGTTCTTAGACTTGGTTTGAGTTTCCTGACCTGATTTGGATGCGTTCAGACCACCCTTGAATCTGTTCTGAGGTCACTTCGCTTCTCCTATATCCTTTATATTTGTTATTTTTAAACCTGATCTTACCTGAGATATTCCTGTAGTCAAGCTGTTTTTTAAAGATCTCCTTCCTCTTTCTTCTTTATTGGATTACTTGTGATTGTATAGTTAGAATGTCTGTTTCTGAGCTTCCTGTCCTTATTTTTTTCTAGTCTCACTCTTATGGAGAGTTTTTCATCTTTGAGGAAAACCAACATAATTTTCCATTCATTCTTGTATATTTCTATTTTATAGTTCATGAACTATTTATAAATGTTCTCTTTCCTTCCTGTTGTATGGGCTTCAGGGGTAAAATAAAGATATTAGGACTTCCTACACTCTTCATGGTTCAAAACTAATCACTCTTTATTTTCTTTGCTCCACATCTTTGAATGTGAATATTAAAAAACACAAACTCCTTAGGAAGAACTTAGAAAATAACCAGAATTATAAAATAGAGAAGGTTAAAATGATCTGTAATCACTGTTTTCACTGTTAACATTTGGTCTGTTTCCTTTCTAACCAGAAATGTGTATATATGAAAAAGAATTCCATCCTATCCCTTTTAAGCCATATTTACCCCTAAGGGGTCAAGCCGTAGAATTGGCTTATCAGCTGTAGGCCCATAGTCACATATGCACAGTACCAGCCTGAGGAGGAAGAGAAAAAAAGGGAAAAGTATCCAGGGTCAGCAAAAAGAGCTAAATTGTCTCCTGAATGATACTTTATGATGCAAGAAAGCATGTAATCCATCTTAAGCAGTTCTCAGGAGCAAAGTCAATATTTTTAAAGTTTTCATTTGAAGCAGAACCATCATTTACTGGCAAAAGTGACTGTCCTTTTGAATCTATTTAAAAAAACACAAAACAGAAAATCAGAACTGAGGTTCTGTTTTAAGCCCCAGGAAGCTTCTTTTGTTCCTTTTTTTCCCCCCCAGAAAAAATTATTAAGCAACTACTTTATACCTTTCTGAAGAGGTACTTCTTTTCAGGTCATTTATGTTTCACCTTTGCTTTTCTTCTTTGGTATGTCTGATACAAGAGCCTCAATTGTCCACTTATTCTGCATATGTTGACATTATCTGATGCCACTAAGTATGTATCTGTTTGATAGTGTACAACATCATGGAAACATATTTTTCTATTTCTTTTTAAAAATCGCACCTTGCTTATATCTGTCTAAAATGTAATGCGTATATCTACACTGGTGGAGATGACTGCAAATGTCCACAGAACATTAGACTGAGTACAACGGAGGTCTTCCTGATATTGCAAGTCCGTCAGGGTCAGTTTTTGCTCCTACCACAAGCCATTCCCCTTCAGCTCTCCCTACAGGTTGTCTAAATGAAAATTCCCATGTCCTCCGTATTCTGTCTCTGAAGTCACAGTAATTGGCCAATAGTGCTACCTGGCCTACGTGGGGCCCTTCCTGGTAGCATTTCTCTACTGGGCTTAGAGTTGCTTTAGTCTGAAGTATGAACACGTGACTAAAGCCACACTCATTCAGAGTCCTTCCCCAGGATTTCTTCAGCTGAGTTGGGGGGCCTTTGGGGTGGCAAAGCTATGAGACTATGAGGTTATCTCTCTCTTTATATGCAAAAAGTTGCTGGGCAGATAGAGAAAATGAAGCTGACCTGATGGTGTCTGAGAGTCTAATTTGATTTCCTAAGGTTCTTGATATGGCCTGAATCTTGCAGCAATTTGGTCATTCCCCAGAGCAACCCTCCAAATGACCTAGGCTGTTCAATTGGTTTCCAATTTTTGCAACCAAAAACTTACAGCTAATCATTTAGAATGGAGCACACTTGCTCTAGTCTCATACTTAAACTCTCAATTTGAGAAATCATTCCCATTAAGGGAGCATTATTTTTAGGACTCTCTCAAGTTTAACTACATTAGGAGCTGGAGATAGTCTCAAGAGTCACCTTCAGGAGTTCCCGTCGTGGCGCAGTGGTTAACGACTCTAACTAGGAACCATGAGGTTGCGGGTTTGATCCCTGGACTTGCTCAGTGGGTTAAGGATCTGGCGTTGCCGTGAGATGTGGTGAAGGTTGCAGATGTGGCTCAGATCTGGCATTGCTGTGGCTCTGGTGTAGGCCAGCAGCTACAGCTCCCCTAGCCTGGGAACCTCCATATGCTGTGGGAGCGGCCCAAGAAAATGGCAAAAAGACAAAAAAAAAAAAAAAAAAAAAAAGAGTCACCTTCAGTCATGTTTGGAAAAAGGCAGGGTATAAATTCTCTCCTGTACTTGATGAAACGGACACCAGAGAGAAGACTCGATCTGTTTACAATGACTGAGCTACAAGTCTAGGACTAGGACCCAGGTCCCTTAATTCCTTGTCAAAAGCTGTCCTGAGTTTAAAGGAACTTCACCATAACAGATATCAACATAGAACAGCTCACAATAATTTTTTTGTGATGTTTAATTGGTCTTAGTCCTTTCTTTCCCTTTCACAGGCCAGTTCATTCGTAAGTTACTTGTTGGGCATGCACATGCCAACCGGCCTCTGGTAAGCTGCGAACAACACTCCCAGTGCATAAAAGAGCCAGTCCTGCTCTTAAGACGTTTCTTATCTAGTGAGAAGGCAAGTTTCTAAAAGTCACTGTAATCATGCAAGATTTAAGTTACTACAGGGAACTGCTCTGAGGCACCTAGCAGAGCTTCCTGGCCCAGCCTAACTCAGGTGGGTGGGGCGTGGGTCAGAGAAGACTCACCAGAGGGCATCCTCTCAGGACCTTGTCATTACCAGCCAGACCCACTGTTCGCAATTTTGTTTGGAGCATGGTCTCACCCTGCACTGTTCAAGTCATGTGAAAAAACCCCCACGTACTTCCTTTCAGGTGAGGCTCAGAAATATGGAGAAAGGTAAACATGGAGGTAGCACTAGCTAGGGAAGGATAAACGAAGTCACAAGTATAAGACAAAATCGGTTAGCAGTGTCTCTGTCCACCCACCCACAGCCGCCATCCACAGCTACTCCCATTTATTCTACTACTGCTCCTGTTCAAAAGTTGCTGAATTGTGCAAAGAGGAATACCAGCCCTGTGAGACAGAGCCTGAGTTAAGTGTTCTGTGATCAGGTCAGTTTATGAGATACCACACACCCCTTCTCTGCCTGAGGATGGGACGGGGGAAGGGGAACAACTGGCTTCTCTCCAAGCCTCCCTCCCAACCTGAATCTGCCTTTTCTTGACTCATCCATTCTCGTTGAGGGTCTTCCTTTTCTGCTCCCAGTTCTGCCATGTTGCTCTGGGTCCCCTCCCCTCCTGTCCTCCCCTCATGATGCGAAACCTCTTCTCCATGTAATGCTAGAAGTTCAATCACATGCAACATTCTGTGAGCTTCTAGGTCTCTGAGGAATCCTGTGATAAAGAAACATTTTGCAAAAGATGGAAAAAAAAAAAAAAGGAGTTCCTGTTGTGGTGCAGTGGAAATGAATTTGACTAGGAACTATGAGGTTGTGGGCTCAATCCCCGGCCTTGCTCAGTGGGTTAAGGATCTGGTATTGCCATGAACTGTGGTGTAGGTTGCAGACACGGCTTCGATCTGGCATTGCTATGGCTCTGGCGTAGGCCAGTGGCTACAGCTCCAATTCAACCCCTAGCCTGGGAACCTCCATATGCTGCGGGTTTGGCTCTAAAAAGACAAAAAAGAAAGAAAGAAACATTTTGAATTATTTTTAACTTATTCAAAAATTAATCAGAAGATAGCTTTTTTTCCTGTACCATCTCATAAAACCTCAGAACCTACTTATTCTAACAAAGAAGTATGCTTGTGCTTCCAAACAGTCTCATATAAAACTTAACATTTATGCAATGTTGTATTGTTTCCTAAGCATTTTCTTTTCTTTTCAGGGCCTATTGTATGCATACGCTATTGCCGAGTTCTTTCAAGTATCTCATCTTGTTCTATACACATTCTCAACAACCTTGTGAAGCTGGCATTTTTTTAAAATTGAGTATTATAACTATAGAAATTAAGGATCAGAGAGAGGTTGGGGTGACTTGCCCGAGATTACCTAGCTACTAGCATTGATAGAGCTAGGCTAGTTCTGAGTCTTTCCACTGCACCATTCCCCTTAAATAAACAAATAGCTAAACAATAAAAATTCAAAAATGATTGGAAGATTCTGAACTGGGGAATATATCTGAATTTCATCCAGAAGTTCGTGCAGAATAAAGTGAAATCATCATGAATCAGTTAGATGTCGGAGGCTAAATACTTCAAGTGAGATGTGTTTGCTCGGGATGAGCAGGAGACCTGCGGATAGACATGGAGTATGAACTCAAGCAAAGCACACTGAGGGACGGGCCTGGGGCTTTGTTCAGTTGGAACCTCGCCAAGTAAGGACAGCCAGTGGAAGTGAGACAGGAGAGTTCAGTTGTGGCCATACCGGCTGGCCCTCTGTGTAGCCGTCTGCACTGATTCTGAGTAGGCAGCATGAGTCAACAGAGGTGTTTTTTATGCGTTTTTTTGTTTGTTTGTCTTTTTAGAGCTGCACCTGTGGCATATGGAGTTTCCCAGGCTAGGGGTCGAACCAAAACTACAGCTGCCGGCCTACGCCACAGCCACAGCAGTGCAGGATCTGAGCCACATCTGTGACCTACATCACAGCTCATGGCAACACGGGATCCTTAACCCATTGAGTGAGGCCAGGGACCAAACTCACATCCTCATGAATACTGATCCTGGTTCGTTTACCGCTGAGCCACGACGGGGACTCCCAACAGAGTTTTTCTGAGCTGGACACAGGGTTGAGGTGTGACCATCACTATGCTTTAATCAGAGTAGTCAGGAGTCTGTCTGGCGGGAATGTGGAGGACAGACTGCCACGGGAAGAAAAGAGAGGCATGTGACCAGAGAAGAGATTCCACAGGGCCGGACCTAAAGTGAAACATCAGAGTGATGGTGAAAAAGGAGGGTGTCACCACCATGACCTCTAAGCAGAGATGGAACAGGCCTGGGCGAATAAGATAATCACACGACGGCTGACCCCACAGTCAGTGTGAAAGCGCTGAATGGCACGATTCTGGTGAATAGTGTCCAGTCCATGGAAAGTGCTCAGTGATTATTTGCTGAATAATGAATTATTTCATTTAGTTACATGATTTTTCAGTCTCATGAGAGGAACTTCAAATTGACGTAGCTCCTCTTTTTTTCCTATTACGAGTTTGTAGAATGAAGAAAAGAATAGTGTTATTCAACAGAAGGAAGAAGAAAATGGTACACAGCACATGCAAAGCGCTGCCGCAAGGGAGGTCGCCCAGGCTAAGAATGGCTCGTTATCTGACTGTGGAATTTAGGCGTTAGACGTCAGGGTTAGTTAGTAGGGAGGAGTAGACATAGGTTCTGAAGTTAGTAGGGAGGACTTAGAGTGCTGGTAGCTAACTAGCATCATGACATGCCAAAGACGAAACGATGATTAAAAGATGGATTTGTTCAGTTGTATCAACACATCTACTTTTACTTATAGTTCTTGTTCCTATGTTTTTACCCAAGATAACATTATTCTAACAGTGGAATTATTTTTACCAAACAATTTCATTTGTACTATCTGGAAAAGAAAGCAAGGACTTCACATTCTCTACTAAAGAGTTAACTGAGGTCTGGGCAGAAGGATCATATACAAAGAAAAGATAAACTGAAGGCCTGAAAAATTGTTATTAAACTAGAATTGACCTTTCATTCAGTATCTTAAAAGTTCTTAAGAGGAGAGGATGATATTAAAATAATTATGTATAATATAGGGTCGTAAAATAGGTAATGTTACCCAGCTTCTACTTTTGCCCTAAATAAGATATTTCTAACCCTGATAATTCCTTCAAGTGGGTGTTATTCTCTCTAAATTGTAGAGGAGGCCCAGAAAAATTAAGTATTTGTCTAAGTTCTTCTAGTTATTAAATAGCATAAGTTACCAGAAATAATTTTTGTTGCAACAAGACATGAAGAATTATTATTGTTCTTTTTTGCCACACCCATAGCATGCAGAAATTCCCATGCCACGGCAGTGACTCGAGCCACAGCAGTGACCACTCCAGATCCTTAACCCACTGAGCCATCAGGGAACTCCAGGAAGAATTTTTTTTTTATTTTTGTCTTTTTGCCATTTCTTGGGCTGCTCCCGCAGCATATGGAGGTTCCCAGGCTAGGGATTGAATCAGAGCTGTAGCCACCGGCATACACCAGAGCCACAGCAACGCGGGATCCAAGCCATGTCTGTGACCTACACCATAGCTCACGGCAACGCCAGATCCTTAACCCACTGAGCAAGGCCAGGGATTGAACCCGAAACCTCATGGTTCCTAGTCGGATTCGTTAACCACTGAGCCATGACGGGAACTCCCAAGAATTATTTTTAAAAGAGGAAACTCAATATTCCAACATAGACCTGCCTAACTACAAAGCCTTTAACAGAACAGTTCAATTTTTATAAACTGATTCAGTCAGTCTTCTTTCATTTTACCAAAAAGTAATGGTGCCAAACTGTAACTGGAAAACAAGACAAAAACAGGGAGTTTGACTTGTGAAGTAAATTCTGTCGTGAATATGTTTTCCTTTTAACTCTCTACAGACATCACCCACATTAGAAATTATTTTCAGTTTGAAACCCGAACCTGTTACTCTTCTGAGGGCCTCACTGATTGGTTCATTCATTCATTCATTTGTTCATTCATTTATGAAGATAAATTCATTCATTTATCTTCCAAGTGCCCACGGCCTGCAGGCACTGTGTTAGGTGCTAGGCTACAGCAATGAAGCTCCAGGAGCCCCCAGTGCTGTGAGGATGCAGACAAATAAGCCATTACATACTGACCAGTGATAGGTGTCTGAATTGAGGGGCTCTAATTTCAGCCTAGGGAAGTCTGTAATGTCTAAGTGCTTCATCTGTGTGTATCATTTAATCCTAACACATACCCTATTAGGTAGAGTTGTCATTAGCTTCATTTTGCATATCAAGTGGGGAGGCTCAGGATTTGGACTTGTTCTGGGTCCCACAGTAAGTGGCAAGACCAAGTTTCAAAGGTTGACTCCAAAGCTCATTCTTTTTCCATTATCCTTTGCTGCTTCCTGGGACAACAGTGTTCCAGTCTCAATTCTCAGACTTGGCACACAGAGGTGTCAAAATGAAAACATTTAATCACAGTGGAAATGGATTATAAAACAGATAATTTCTGTTCATATTTAGCACCCCATAAATATGTCTTTGGATTGAGTAAGTCCAACAAATACTGTGGCTATATAGCTTATCCTCTGTGTGTCTCAGTCTCCTACTCTGTGCAATAGGTTAATAGTATACCCTCCTCCGAGAATGTACTAATGTTAAATGAGATTATATATAAGCATGCATAGGACCTGAGTGAGTGTTCCATAGTGAGTGTTCAATAAATGTCAGCAATTATTACTATTAATATTTTGTGTCTAGTGGGCCATTTATCTTCTTAAACTAGGTGAATGAGATGGTCTTTTGACTGAAGACTTCTATGTTTTCATTAATGGGGTTTATTAAGCCTGGCTAAATGATAGTTTTTATGTTTATGTTTATTCTGTCTTCTCTTTTTAAGACTGATTAATAGGTGCCATTAAGTTAGGAGACTTGAGTCAATTTCAGCACACGTTTTATTTTTGTTCCTACTCATACTTTAATTGTGAAAGTAATCATGTATTAGGTATAAATGGAAACATGTCTTCATTATAGATATCATTAACTATAAATCATTTGACTAATGCTGGGCCTATTTTTTTATTTTTTATACAATCATTATTATTATTTTATTTTATTTTGCTTTTTAGGGTCAACCCGTGGCATATGGAGGTTCCCAGGCTAGGGGTCAAATCGGAGTTACAGCAATTCGGGATCTGAGCTGTGTCTGTAACCTACACCACAGCTCATGGCAATACCGGATCCTTACTACTAAGCAAGGCCAGGGATCGAACCCACATCCTCATGGATCCATTTACTTCATGGCTGAAGTGGGATTCCAGATGCTGCTGGAATAGTAAGAAGGAGATAAAGAAAGAGAACTGTGAGGTAGGAGGCCCTGGGACTACAGAGAAGAGGGGAGACAGAATGTATGAAGTAGACTTTGACATCTGGCGCACAAAGGACAGGGGCTGAGCTAGGACCGTGGTGGGAATGGGGGAAGCACTGTCAGATGGACACAGTCTTTGGAGCTGATTTTATCTGTGACCGTTCCTCTTCTTCCCCTGTATCTCCATGCTGGCAATGGGACTCTATCCTGTGTAGAAATCAGTGACAGTATGCCTCCATCTGGCCTTCCTAGTACCTGTTACATGAACTAAAGTCTGGTAACTTTCAGATGATAGGACATCCCTAGGACCTGGTTTGTCTGAATCACACTTTTCACTTCTGTCTTCCTTTCATGGGGAAAGTGGCAAAGTGCAAAACCGTGGGCTCTGGATTTAGTAGACCTGCATGTGGACATGTGGACAGTGGTGTCCATAGACTCTAAGAAATCAGCAAGGAGAAGAAAAGCAAAAATACAGAATCTTTGAGGATTGGCTTGGAAGCCAGATCTTGCCCCTAACTGTCCCTGAGACTTTGAGTACCTCATTTAGCCTCTCTGAACTTCACTTTCCTGTTCTGTCAAATAAAGGCAATACCTCCCGCCTCGGCTTTATTGTGAAGATTAAATGAAATGCCAACTTCTGAGAACAGTGTCTGAGATATGAGGCTCACTTTGGAGGATCCCCAGTAGAAGCTCATGCCTGCCAATGGGAGGAAGCAGTCACCCCAAGGAAAGGAGGAGTGGTATGGGGAAGGGGATTAGGGAGGAAAAATGTGCTACGCAGACAAAAATACAGGCATCCACTATGCTTGCTCTGTATTAGACACAAACTACAGTAAATAAGAACTAGCAAATGGGTTGGCACTTGTGTGCTCAATAAACAAGTGCTGAGTCTTCTTACAGAAAGTATTCTTAAGACACCTGTTCTCTGTAAGACTTCTTACACTGGTGTTATTATCTAGTGGGCCATCTGCTCTAATTAAACTTTCACAGAGCTGAGGAATTTAATGCCCTAACCTCAGAGCTTCTGGTACATTGGTGTTATGTTTGAGGTTGATGTATTTGGAAAGATTAGGGGAGGATGAATTCTTTGCCAGCTTCTAACTAGGCAGATGTGAAAGTTTTCTGCTAGGGTATTTTTGCTCTCTGGCAGCAGGGGTCAGAGATTAAATAATTTGCCACCAGACAGATGTTCTGAAGAGCTAATTAAAAAACTGACAATACCCAAGACCTCAGATAGTTAGATTTATATGCCTTCCTCTCTGGCAAGATCAGAAACACTACAGCTTAAAAATCACTATATTAAATGTTATTTCCAGAGAGTTCACAATTGAAATAGAAAAGAACATCTTTAAAGGCATTCTTAATTATATGAGTGTGTCTCAAACCTTGACGCACATTTTAATGTCTGGGAGGAGAGCCCTGCCCATAGATGTTTTTGAACTCTCCAAATGACTGGAATATGCGGCCAGGGTCAAGAATTAATGATTTAGAAATAAAACTTTTTTTTTCTTTTTTGCTTTTTAGGGCCATACCTGAGGCATGTGGAAGTTCCCAGGCTAGGGGTTGAATTGGAGCTGCAGCTGCTGGCCTATGCCACAGCCCCAGCAACATGGGATCTGAGCCATGTCTGCGAACTACACCATAGCTCATGGCAAAGCCAGATCCTTTTACCCACTGAGCAAGGCCAGGGACCAAACTCTCATTCTCATGGATACTAGTTGGGTTTATAACCCACTGAGCCACAAGAGGAACTCTTTTAATCCTTTTTTATCCTTGGAGATGCTGTCATGTAATGTATGGGAGCAGGATAGACAATGGAGCTAGGCTAGTCTTAGTCGGAATGACAGATTGAGCAAGAGATTGCTCTGCTCTGGTTCAGTTACCTAACTTTGTCAAAGGTTCAAGTTTCCTTACCTTTAAAACAAGGCTATTAGTTTTTTAACAGGTTTTTGTGAGGATTGGATGTGAACATTATTTCATAAGTAAAGCATCTGCTATATGCCCATCATGGAATAGACACTCAGTAATACTCTGGTAGTTACTACCATTTGTTTTCACTAAAATGCTTGTTAGGCATTTGAAGCCTGCTTCTCAGACATGCTTATTGATAAAAATGAAAAGATTCCGAGCAGAGGCATAAAGAGGACTACACATCAACCTGAAGTAGTCAGTACAATAGACCATCTTTTCATACTGCAAATATGTAAATAAATCACGGTGGATTCAGTCTAAATGTGCATAACGTGGAAGTCATGAGATGCTCCTGGAGGGGTTGTTACAACTGTAGAACAAATGTCAATAAAAATTCCTAGGTAGTATTTTGCATTTAAGCCAGAGGCTCTGCTTCTTCACAACAACCTAGAAAATGTGGGCTTGGCTGTGTCTACTTGGATGCCAAGTAGCACAATCAATTATATCGCAATATAATTGCCTGAAAGGTCCAAACCTATAGTTGTAGCAGACAATGCATTCTTGCCTGAGGCACTGACTGCAACCTTCCAACCCTTTTAATACCAGAAACACAGGCTGTGCCCACTGTTTATTTATTTAGGGGAATATTTAGGGGGCCTTGAGATAAGGATCTGACTCCACGCTTGTACTCTAAACACTACGTATCTTGCCTTTTGGTAGTAGGTATATGGTAAATATCATGGCAAGTATTAGCCTTCTCCCTGGGCTCACCCCTGGCCTTAAAGCTTACCAGTGTGTGTCTTGGGGACAGTCACTTACCCCTTCTCAACCTCAGCTTCCTTAGCTACAAAATGAAGGAATAGAATATAGACATTATCATATTCTGATGATGAAGTGAGAAGAATATACTGATGGCATTTATTAAATGATTGCCCTATGCCCTTCACTGTTCTAAGTGTTCCACATGTTACAGGTATTAACATGGATTAACTGAGAATCATCTATGAAGTAGGTCTCTTGATCCCTGTTTTTAATTTTTTTTTTCTTTGTAGGGCCATACCTGCAGCATATGGAAGTTCCCGGGTGCCAGATCCAAGCTGGATCCGAGACCTTCGCCACAGCTTGCGGCAACCCTGGGTCCCCAACCCAATGAGCAAGGCCAGGAATGGAATCTAAAACCTCATGGATACTAGTCAGGCTCTTAACCTGCTGAGCTGCAATGGGAACTCCTTGAGTCCCTTTTTATAGATGAGGAAACTAAGGTGCAGAGGGGCTGAAACAGTTTTCCAAGGTCACACAGCCAGAAAGTGGGGAGTTGAGATAATGTGGCTGCAGGCCCATGCTCTAAACACTGTACACCATGCCCTTTTATAGAACGCAGGTGGCAAATATAATGCTTGCTCCTCTTCCTGGCTTCCTCTTAAAGGTTCCTATCTGGAATAGGTGTGCCCAGGCAGCCAGTACCACGGTACACATGACAGCTATTTCCTATATGCTCACTGATAGATTAAGTATTTAAAGAGATTGCTAAGGCTCTGTATAGTTTTGTCTAGTAATAGATTGTATCAGATTGTGTTTATTGACACGTCACTTGCAAAAAAAAACCCTCAGTGACTCTGCCTGGCCAACTTAGCATTCAAGTCTCTACAGGATTCCGGCTCTAGATGCCGTTTCCAACCATACTGTACCTCTGCTGTTTACCTTGCTAGTACAAGCTTCGCCAAGGACAGTTTATTTTATCCTCTTTGTCTTTGTATGCCTCGTACTTAGTGAAAATCGAAATACCATTGATTGAATGACTGTGGCTCAGTCATCAGGAGCTGCTACTCTCTTCCTACATGTGATCCAAAAGCCACTCCTTGGCTCTGATGGTTTTGTCGGTCTAGAGCCCCATCCTGCACAGTCTCATGCCCGAGTCCTAACACCAGTAGCCTTTGCCTGCATCACCTTATTTTTTTACTAAAATGATCCTGCTAGGCTGCCACTAATTGGACTTAGGTTTTAGTTGTCTTCCTCTAAAGAATGATTGATTTTCACTCATTTGGCCACACTTCACTCTCCTCCTTAGCAGATTTGGCCAATTTGCATATTAACGAAAGAAAACCCTCTTTAACTGGCATGTAGATGTATGAGTGGAGGTCTGAAAAAGACTGTTAAATCTAACTTATACTATATGTGAAAGAGGGCCCCTTTTAAAGTTTAAAACTTGCTTAATGAAAGAGAGAGCAACTAAGATTTCTTTCTTTCTTCGTATTTTTTAGGGCCGCACCCGAAGCATATGGAAGTTCCCAGGCTAGAGGTCGAACTGGAGCTGCAGCTGCCGGCCTACACCACAGCCACAGCAACCTGGGATCCGAGCCAAGCTCCCAGCAACACTGGATCCTTAACCAGCTGAGAGAGGCCAGGGATTGAACCTGCATCCTCATGGATCCTAGCTGGGCTTATTAACCACTGAGCCACGAAGGCAACTCCCAAGAATTTTTTTTTAAACTCAGGACCGCACCTGGGGCATATGGAAGTTCCCAGGCTAGGGGTCGAATCAGAGCTGCAGCTGCTGACCTACACCACAGCCACAGCAATGCCAGATCTGAATTGGGTCTACAGCCTACACCACAGCTCTCGGCAATGCCAGATTCTTAACCCACTGAGTGTGGCCAGGGATCAAACCTGCATCCTCATAGATAACTAGTTGGGTTCATTCCCACCAAGCCACAACGAGAACTCCAGAGGAAGGTTATTTAGCACCCATTGGGCCTAACACTATAGTAAACACTTTTGTTATTGCACTTGATCTTAGAAACCATCTTGAAAAGGACTTAGCTTAGTAAAAGGCAGGCTTTGATGTCTGAACCACCTGGGTGTGAGTTCTGGCCCTCAAACCCATCTGCTACATGAGGTTCAGGGGGAGTCTCTTAACTTTTCTAAACTTAAGTTTTCTTTTTTTTTTTGTCTTTTTGCCTTTTCTTGGGCCGCTCCTGCGGCATATGGAGGTTCCCAGGCTAGGGGTCGAATCGGAGCTGTAGCCGCTGGCCTATGCCAGAGCCACAGCAAGGCTGGATCCGAGCCGCGTCTGCAACCTACACCACAGCTCACAGCAACGCCGGATCGTTAACCCACTGAGCAAGGGCAGGGATCGAACCCGCAACCTCATGGTTCCTAGTCGGATTCGTTAACCACTGCGCCACGACAGGAACTCCTAAACTTAAGTTTTCTTACCTTAAATAAATATGATGATATCCTATGCTTGGTATGTGGGATGGGATGTTATTACCTCCTTCCCCAATGCACAACTGATAACCAAATGAGATCCAGAGCATTTATTAGTGGCTGAGAAAGCACCTTCAAACCACCCAAATATAGAGCTTCTTTAGCAAGATGTGCTGGCCCAAGAGCCCAAGGCCTGGGAGGTGAAGTGAGACTATACTTCCCCCCTTTCCTTGAAGAGGAGGCAGTTGAGGACCATGGACCAGGCTTTAATGGACCAAGTGGCTGGACTCAAGAATAAAGCATTGATCTGGGTCTGTCCCACAGAGCCAGACTCTTGTCTGTGTCAGATTACTGCCTGGGAGCAAGTAGTTTAAATGTGACCCCTGGGCATGATGCTAAGAGACGAAGAGTAACAGAACATATGACAAGCATGGGTAATGACTTAAAGGCACAGTAACTCACCCAGCAGGGAAGACGGCAGAAGCACGGTTCCTCTCTCTGGACTGGCTTCCAAGGCATGAGGCGCATGCTGAGCTGAAGTGGGGAAGGTCATTCCATCTCTGTGCCAGCAATAACAACAAAATGATTAACACCAAAAAATGAATCCTTGCCTCTAAGGCCTCAAACGGGTTTAAATAAGATTATATATATAAAGTGCCCAACCCTGTGAAAGCACCAATGATCCCACACCTATAAAGAGAAGCCATTTTTTATTTGATAAAACTATCATTAAGACCATCATATAGATGAGCAAAGAAAAGCTCAGAGACATGAATTCTGATCTAGCGTAAAAACAACAGCAAAAACAAAAAAGCAACCAGGACTTCACTTGGCTTTAGATTTAGAAATCCTCAGAGGCATTTTTATTAAGGCTTTGTAAGTAGGAGAAAATAATCAGGCTGTTTTTGGGAACTCAGAAAGTTACTGTAAGTTTTCATAGCAAGTGAATTCAGGGTTGGGCTTGAATGATGGGAACCATGCTAATCAGTGTTTACATCTAATGGCATTAGTCATACAGATGCCGTTCGGAAACCATCCCTACCTCTTACATTTTCTATGTAATATGATTTCATGCAATGATCTCAAAATACATAAACAACTTTGATATCCATACAAAAAGGAGGGATAAGTAGTTACACTTCAGATTGGACCACAAGATCTTGTAGCAAAACAATTTGACAAAAAATGTCCTATCTCTTTTCACTGAATATAAGGAAACACTTCAGAGATATTCTATAAATTGTGATGACAGTAAAATTTGACTTTACTAAAGATCAAGGTTTCTTGTTTAGTAGGCCAGCAGTAAATAGTCCGCATTGCTCAGTTTTCTGTCTAGCAGAGAAAAGGCAACTTAACCTATAGTTACTGAATTAACAGTGTATTTTAGATTCCAATACTTGCTCCATATTCTCCCCAAGTTGACACTTATTTCATTCTTGAAACTAGACTCACATTTCGGATTTCATATTTTCCTTTGGCGAGTTATGCCCATCTTGATTGTCTAAGGAATGTCACAGTAATAAACAACCCCAAAGCTCAGTGGCTTCACACAACAAGGTCATCATTCTCACTTAGACTAATGCGTCATCATAGGATTGTGGGCTTTTCTTGAACCTCATTCAAAGACCGAGAGAATGTCCATCTCTGTGCCTTCCATAATTGCAAAAGCAGGGAGAAAAGAATACAGTCAATAGAGTATTGGCTCTTATTGCTTCTCTACAAAAGCAAAAGTGAGACATAACCATTTATCCTTCCATTTCCTTGTCCAGTGAAAGTCATATGTCCATGCCTAACTTCACAGAGGTCAGAGCAGTGCACTCCTACCATTTGACTGGAAGGCAGAGCACCAGAAATACTGGTGAAACCACTGATGGTGTCTTATTGTTCCTATTTCATATCAAGGTCACAAAGGTAGTACGTGACAGAGAACAATTATGAACCTAATTTAGGTCGAAGACATAGAGTGTAGCTTCTACAGTAGCATACTATGAAAGAAGTTCCTGTCGTGGCTCAGTGTCAATGAACCTGATTAGTATCTATGAGCATGTGGGTTCGATCCCTGGCCTCGCTTAGTGGATTAAGGATCTGGCATTCCTGTGAGCTGTGGTGTAGGTTGCAGACACGGCATGGATCCCGCATTGCCGTGGCTGTGGTGTAGGAGGGCAGCTATAGCTCTGATTTAACCTCTAGCGTAGAAACCTCCATCTGCCACAGGCTCAGCCCTAAAGAAGCAAAAAAAAAAAAAAAGTATATAAAAATAAGAACATTACCCTCTAACATAAATTCAACCTACTAAATGAGTCCACCAACCACTATTTTTCTAAGTAACAAAACAAGTAAGTATTTTTACTTTTGTGAAGGACTAAAAAAAAGGAAAAGTTCTTTGAAAGAATAGATGAGAGTGAGGGGAATAGAAAGAAGATGCATGGATAGAGTTTAAAAAGAGATATTTAAATATTGCCCTTTTGTTTCATATAAGTCTCTGCTATAGCATTATTTTAGAATACTGAATAATAAAAGCTGGGTTTTTTTTTTTTTTTCTCACCTCAGGAAAATATAAACATCGATGAAGCCTCCAGATGCCTGGTGAAACATATACTTGCAAACGAATGTGACCTGATGGAGTCCATTGAGCCTGACATTGTGAAGCCCCATCTCACATCGCCCAGGGCTGTCAGCTGCTCCAGCTGTGCCAAATCCTAGTAGCTCCTGGGCTGGCATCTGATGGAAGTCATCTAATCATCTCATGAATTGTGTCTCAATTCCTACCATTTTGGGTCAGTGTCAGGATAGAGATACACCTGGGGCCAGCTAAAGCTCTATGCCTGTATCTTTCCTATAAGAGAAACAGCAAATGTTCTTTTTATGTTTTTCTCAGCATCAGCCCAGTGTTTACAAGCTTTTAAAATATTTAGTCTGTTACAAAATTTCTGTCTTGTAGCTGGCCATAATTCTGCAGGGCCAGAGTCAGCCCTGTTATTTGCTTCTCTGAATCAGCTAAGGCCTCAGGTCTGAAAGAGAAAGAGAAGAACAGACTAGCTGTCAAGTTAAGCGCCTTGGCTTTCACTTTGCCCCTGGTGTCTTTGTCCAGATTTCAATACATCCTCTGCTGGTCTGACAGGCCTATTAAGTAGAAATGGTATTTTCTCCAGAGATGACCTCCATTCTCAACAGACCTAGAGTTGTGTCTGATTTAGCTCTTCAGAGTCATGTACACAGGCTGCCTATGCCTTTGTTGCTTTTATTGTCACTTGCCTTGCCCTGAATGTTGGTTCAACTGAAAACTTTATGAAAAGACTGCCCCTGGTATGTGCCTTTCTGTTCGCTTTCTCTGACTCAAGCTGTGGGACTCTTCTGTACATGTAATATATATTATATATATTTTCACAAGTGAAAAATAAACCATTAAAAGATGCCGTTTCCTTACTTGTGAATGTGCTTTCAGTTTCTCGGTATTGTAAACTTTTTTTTTTTTTGACTGTATGTCCATAGGTCTCAAGACCCATTTTTGAAATTTAGTTTCAAAAAAGAGATGGGAAATGTGCACCTAAAGGAACTGAGGGGCATTAGTAAAACTGAGATGAGTCCAGTGCATCTGTACCTACAGGTCGTATTGGCCTTTAGGCCAAGAAAGTAAGCAGTGCACATGCACGTTTTTGGTTAAGCAGAGGAATATATCTTTATGTATTCTGGTCAAGAATGGTGCCAGGCCAGTTAACATATAAAGAGACAACTAAAATATGCACAGTGATATCTTTCTTTACACAAAGGCTATAGTGCAGATATGCTTCAGGTAGCTACTATTTTTTAATGCTATTATTATTATTATTATTATTATTATTTTGGCTGCACCCATGGCATACATGGCATATGGAAGTTCCCAGGCCAGGGACTGATCTGAGCCCCAAGTGCAACTTATGCTGCAGCTGCGGCAACATGAGATTTAATGGCGTTATTTTACACTGATATCCATCATACACTCACAGGAGCTTTGTAACAGATGTTTTTGGGTGTCCTACCTATATTATCTTGGCACTCACTATTTCTGTAAGTACCAGCCACACAGTTTCCTATTATAAGTGTCTGTGACCCTTTCACCAAGAGCATTCTCTGGAGCACTAGACTCATGAGGCAGGCACCCAAGGAGTTAGCCCTCAACCAATGACAGCAAGATTGGGGGGTAGTAAATACATTTGTTCTTCATCTCTCAGGAAGGCCAATGCTGAGTCCTGCTCTAGGCAGTCTTTCAGACATCCCTACTGGGATGAATAGCCCCTTGGCGCTGCCAGAGGAGACCTTACCACCTAACTCATCCTTCAGTGGTTTCCTTTCCTTCTTTCCTCATTCCCCCACTCCTCTTCTGATGCTTCCCGATCACTTCCCAAATAAACAATTTTTACTCAGCTTCTTCTTTCAGGGTCTTATGAAGGAACCAAAATCCAGCGCAAGTTAGTTGAGACAGAGGTGGTTTAGGAAGTAGATCCTCAATTCTAGCTTTTGAATTGAATCATTCATCAGCCAGATGGTAGCAGGGGACCCCTTGCTGGTGAATAATGTGGTGGAGCTAATCCTTGGCAAGCCATAGCACCATAATTACTAAGACTCTCCTCAGGTGGATTGGGATAGAATACAGAGACAGAAGAAAACTCTATTGCTCTTGTGCTTGAAAGACATGAGGCTGTATAGTTAATTTCCATAAATTCCATAGGAAAACAATTTTAGATTTGGGTCGGCCAACATTCAACTCAGGATTTGGTGTGAAAGCTTGAAGACCTCTAAGTAGCAATCAAAATGACCCTCATTTCCATCAGCTGGAGGATAGACCATGCAGAAAATCAGGCCTAAGATTTGGTTTTAGGAAAAACAGAGTTGCAAAGGAGGCCAGATTCTCAGAGCTAGCCAGTATTCATCACCAAAATCAGGACGCCTGTAGGGAAAGAATTGGACACTGAAATATAGGAGGAAATATTTAGGTAGACGCTCTTAAAAGTCTTGGACCTGGGGAATCTTCTGAAACAGAGGTCCTTACCCTTTCCAGTGGAAGAACAGCCAATCACCATGGTAAAGAAGGTCATGTGTAAGTTCTGCTCCCATCTCTCCTCATGGCTTCTGGACAAACAATTAGAATCAACTCTCAGTATGACTTGAGTGGAAAAGTATGATCTATAAAATGGATTACTAATCAAATGAGCTACAGAACCTGGCTAATAATTGTTAGTAGGAATTTGGAGAACTTTTGGAGGAACTGGTCTTGAGATGCTGGATCATGGAGGACAGAATATAAGACCAGATAACAGATAATCTATTTCTGCGAGAGCATCCTCATGACTTAATTTTTAACATGCTGGCAAGTATACCTGGAGTTGATCCCATGTGCTACTGGAAAAGCTCTTTGAAGCCTGGAAACAATGTTGGCCTAAAATAAATGATGTGGAGATGCCAGAACTACCTTGGCAAAGTACTGGAGAAGGGTTCCAAGGTCTCAGAGAGGTGGGCACATTTTAATGTATTTATTTTGTAATGTCAGAGAAACTACCAGCTGATTATGATTTCCAGGAGATTCCAGAAGACAATCCTTTCACTAAAACAATAAGGGGTGACCCCAAAAGAGGGATGCAAGCTTCACTGAGATGCTCAGTGGTAGCTACTCTCTGTAGACCAGGTTTGAGGTTGTAAAGACATTGTACTTTGCCAGGAGTGAAACCCTATGTGGTTAAAATTCAAGACTGGTTGTACCATTTTCCTTCTTTTAAAAATTCATCTTATTGAAGTGGAGTTGATTTACAGTGTTCTGTTAATTTCTGCTGTATAGCAAAGTGATTCGGTTGTCTATATACATTTTTTCTTTTCCATTATGGTTTATCATAAGATAGTGCATATATCTGTGCTATACAATAGGGAGATTGGTTGTACTATTAAATTATAATATATGTAATGCTGAGTCATGAATAGCCAGGACCAGGTGGAAGTAGGAGCAAAACCTCCCACTTGTACTTTAAATAATCTGCTTAAGAAGGTGGCTGTCCCCTTTGTACAGCTTCGGGTTCTGCAGCATTAGAAGTCTTGATATTTCTATGAGACGACATAGTAAATCTGCAGTTTCAGCTGCTGCATGATTCTTTTTGGCTCTTCATGCCCACAGGCCAGCGGTCAGAGAAGGCAGTTACTATACAGACAGGGGTGATTCATCCTGATTATGAGGAGGACACAGGGTTGCTGCTAAATAATGGAGCAGTGAGGAGTGTGTCTGGACACCATGGGACTCACTGGCCTGCCTCTTGATGTGTCCCTGGTGAGAACTGAAAGGGCAATTACAGCAACAATGTCTTGATGAGGACAAGTGACCAGGGACTTGTACTCTTAGGGATAAAAGTCTGAGTTATTGCACCACACAATGAACCTAGACGAGAAGCAGCTTGGTCAAGGGAATAGAAGCGATAAAGGAGGGAAATGATGAATATCAATTATGGTTTCAAGATTAACCATATCAGTCGAGACGACAAGCATCGGTTCTAAGTTCTCTCTCTCTCTTTTGGAATTATGACAACTGACCTCCTAAAATAATCAGTGAAAAAACGGAACGAGTTTCACCTGCAGCGTGATGAACCTGGGTAGTATAAGCTGTGACCTATGGTAGACAAGAGCAGAGGGAATGCCTATTCCCTCAGTGTATCGCTTTCCCCCAAATCCTCTGCAACTCTGCCTAAAATTGTTCTCTGGATGCATGGGGCATATTTTGTCTTGCATGCTGGACAGGTCGGGGTCATACAGAGTTAACACTTCCCGGAGCAGCCTCATTTGAGACTCACATGAACTGGTAGGTGTATATTCCAGCTTCCTCACCCCTCAGGTGGGATAAATCTGAGCCTTGCACTATTCATTCTCTCAGAGATCCCCGGGGAGGATTGATGCAAAGTTTCACACAGTGATAACCTGCTCATTACAACAAGCTTTTTGGTTTTCTTCCCTTCCCTGTCTCACCTCTCCACGCCTCTACCAGTGCTTCCAAAGATCACCTCCCAATGAAGAGATTTTCATGTTTGATTGAGTTCCAATTGCTGATCACCCTGACAGCATCCGAGCATCCAATGGCTCTCATTACCATGGAGTCTCCAATCCACTGGTTTTCTTTCTCAACATCCACTGAAATGTGATGTCTAAGATATGCATGCTAAGATCAGAACTCAATGTCTTCTAACCCTTGCCTGCCACAGGAAATTTTTATGCATAACAGTTTCATAACGAATACTCATTGATTCACTGTTTCACTCCTTCAACAGTGTTCAATATTTAGTCATCGTTCAGTATTTTTTGAACAATGACTGTATTCCCAGCCTGTGTCTAGGCACTGCTGCAGAGATGTAAATAACTAAGTCATGATCTCAGATCTTACGACCAGATAGGAGACCAAACTTATAAACGATTCACCATGTGTCAAAAGAGAAGTTGAATATTCAAACTAAGGCATCTCTTCTGAAAACATGATTTGTTTCTAAATGCAGGGATCACAGCTCCAGTTATGTTTAAGGAAACAGAATACATATTCCTACCAATTTCTTCCTACAACGCTGGGATCTAACCACTTTATTTTGTTCAGCTAGCTCTTCCTGCCCTTTGTGGTTTTTTTCCTTTCTTTGCCTGGAAATCCTACCCATTCTTTAAGGATCAGCCTCTTGGCACAGCCATATAGCTTTGTTGATCTCTGTAGGTAGAACAATTTTTTTTCCCAATTTGCACAGCTCTTGATTGATTCTATCATAAAACACATGCTGCATTATAGTGATAGAGCAACTGTTATTTACAGAACACATATAATGGGGCAATCACCGATGTGTAACTTTATTATATCATTCAATTCTTACTACCACCCTACATGAAAGTACTCATCTTCTCATTTTATATACGAAGAAATGGAAGTATAGCAATGCTGAGCAACTTGGCAAAGCTCACAGAGAAAAAACTGGCAAAGCAAGGTTTCCAACTCGGGAGCCTAATTTTCATATACTTGATGTGGCTGAAATGTGTCATATGCAAATGCATAGGAATAAAACCGTGACGAGAGAAAATTGGGGCCACAGGAGAAAGCAGGACGAGGTTACTGGTTCTCCAAGGGGATACGTTAGCCCCCTGTGGAGTACAGCCCTGGTGTTACTCCACAGGAAGGAATCTATGGAGGTGCCTTTGACCACTGCTGTCATCTGTGCAGTTAGTCATCACTTCTCCATTCATGACTCACACTCAGATGCTGGAGTAGCTGTGTTCGAATTCAGCTGCATCTCAGCCTTTTCTGCCTGAAACTGTCCTTGTCTTTCTGGGATCACCAGGGACAAGAAAATGCCCCGGTATTGGAAGAGAAGAGGGTGAGCAGTCCCAATAAACAGGTCAGAACTGCCAATGGACTAAGCCAACGTAACTCTCCAAGATGAGGGCAAATGCCTCTGGGAAGCATATGCACATTATTTCTCTGCTTTGATGAATCTGCAATTTTGCATTTCAACAAACCAACTTTTTCTGTTCAATCTGATTGCTTTTCAGAATATAAATCCCCAGGCACAGGCCTTAGTATGTTTCTGAGGGCAAGTACTCACTGAAACTCTAACAGCAGACCTAAAACTCTGGAATTAAAAATTCCAGCTGGTCCAGATTATGCTTTCTATGAAGACAAAACTTTCTTTCAAAAGAGCTTAGAGAAACATGACGAAAGTTTTTTTTTTTTTTCAAATGTGAAATATCAAAAAGTCACTATTACTTGTAATATAATACAGTGTACTGTTTTGCCTTGAACTTTTAAGTTATGCCAGACATGTAACATCAATCAATCTGCATTCCTAGAATTCCTTAATTAAACAGCTATCAAATGAATGCTCTGAGCAAGTTGCTGTGTTTGGTGCATTTAAGGAGATCGTGCCAAAGTCTCTACTAAAATGCATAGTGCTTAATGTAAGTTTGTTTCTTTCCATTCTTTGTGACAGCTGTTGTCATGGAAACATGAAGACTAAAAGTCATGGGTCCTTGCTCTTTAAATGTGTTCTTTCCTTGGGGAGCCGGAGGTGGGTTAACAAGACAGGCAAAACATACCATTATAGATCAAGAAAAGAAGGTTGTTTCTGTTTCTACTACACAACAGTCTTCATTTTTTACTACTAAAATAAATGTTAATAGTTATCATTTATTGCTCAGTTCTATACCATACCTTTTCAAAACATAATGTCACTTTCCCATCACTACCACCTGATTGTGGTGAGAGGGATTTCACCTTTTATGGATAAGAAAACAGCATGACAAAAAACAGTATCTGCACGTATTATGAGATTCAGGCAGGATTTCTAGTCAATGTATCTGCCATTTTGGCATCCTAACCCAAGGACCTCATTCCTCCTGGTTAAACTGACAGATCTAGGGATGTGCTCGTGATCCAAACAAACCATTCAGAGTCCTCTCCGATGCTTCTCCCTCGTCCCCACCAAAGCTTTAGGAAAAGGGGCCATGGGAAATGGCCGTCATTGTCTCACCCCACATGACATGTGACAGTTAGATGAGCACATACCAATGCACAGTGCGATAAAGAGGCAAACAGGGGGAGACAAGGGGCAGGGAGCAGTGAAAAAGCCCCATTCTACTCAGATCAGCTTTGGTCCAGCTGTGTGTGATTCCTGATTAAACCTGTAACTTGCCAGCTTACATGAAGCAATAAATTCCTCTTTGGTTTCTTCCGTTCATCTGTTCAGGACATACTGAACTGATTTTTCTGCCACTTGAAGCTCAGACTCTACACTCTAATATAGCTACATAGTTATTAAAAGTGGAGTTAGATTTGTACCCATGTATCTGTGTACATGGTCCTCGAGGTCCATTTTTTTTAACCATTTTTATTGGTTTATAACATTATATAAGTTGTATGTATATAATATTAAGTTTTTACTTCTGTATACACTACAGCATGCTCACTACCAAAGGTAGTTTCCATTCATTGTCATACAGTTGACCTCCTTAACCATGCCCTCCCCTCTCCCCTTCTCCTCTGATACCACCATTCTGTTCTCCATATCTATGTGGGTTTTGTTTGTCTTATTCATTTATTTTTAAATGTTTCCAGATTACACATGAGTAAAATCATACTGTGTTTTTCTCCATTCAATTTATTTCACTTAACACAATACCCTCAAGGTCCATCCATGTTGCTGCAAACGGCAAGATTTCATCTTTTTTTTTTTTACAGCTGATTATTATTCCACACACACAATGGAATTCTAATGTATACATTATATGTGTGTGTGTATCACATTTTCTTCATTCAACCACTGATAATCACTTAGGTTGTTTCTATATCTTGGCTAAAGTAAATAATGCTATTATAAACAGCGGTGCAGGTATCTTTTCAAATTAGTGCTCTAATATTCTTTGGATAAATACCCAGAAGTGGAATTGCTGGATCATATAGTACCATTATTCTTAATTGTTGGAGAACTCTTCATACTATTTTCAATAGTAGCTGCACCATTTTACATTCCCACCAACAGTATATGAGGGTTCTTCAAAGTCCATAAAGTTTACTCACAATAATAGCTCCTACTTAAATAGAAGATTTTTATAGGCGTTGGAGGCTCTACTTCAAATATTCTACTAGTAGGGAAATATGTAAAGATATGACTGATGGAAGAACAACATTTTATGCTGGTATCAGTATCCGCAAAATAAATAGATAATGACAAGGGGCTTATAGAGTAAAAATAAAGCATACAAATAAATGCTTTTTGGGAGTGGATGACACTGCGAAATTACTACAGAGGGTGTTCTAACAGGCTTATCATACCAAATGTAATATTTAAATTAAAATTTTAAAATTAATATTAAAGTGCTGTTTTAAAAAAATTTCTAATTTAAATTAGGAATTGGGGTTAACAGATACACATTACTATATATAAAATAAACCACAAAGACTTACTGTATAGCACAGGGAACTATATTCAGTATCTTATATTAACCTATAATAGGAAAGAATGTGCAAAAGAATATGTGTGTGTGTGTATATATATATACACACATATATGCATACACACATATGTATATAACTCAATCACTTTGTTGTACACCTGTAACATTGTGAATCAACTCTACTTCAATAAAAAATAAATTTTAAAAAGTGCTTTAGGAGTTCCCGTCGTGGCGCAGTGGTTAACGAATCCAACTAGGTACCATGAGGTTGCGGGTTCGGTCCCTGCCCTTGCTCAGTGGGTTAACGATCCGGCGTTGCCATGAGCTGTGGTGTAGGTTGCAGACGCGGCTCGGATCCCGAGTTGCTGTGGCTCTGGCGTAGGCTGGCGGCTACAGCTCCGATTAGACCCCTAGTCTGGGAACCTCCATATGCCGCGGGAGCGGCCCAAAGAAATAGCAAAAAGCCAAAAAAAAAAAAAAAAAAAAAAAAAAAATTAAATAAATAAATAAATAAATAAAAAGTGCTTTAACCAGATGGTGTTTGCAATCAAGAATCAGGAGATAGTTATTCTTAAAATTCCATAAAGTGATTTTTGGGAATTTCTATTTTAAAGAAAGGTGGAGAATACTGAGAGGGATCGAAAAAAGATGGGAAATTAAAATTTTATGTGAAAGTGCAAAATAGTGTGGGATCATTGAATTTCTCAAAGGAAGTATGAGAAGGAATTTGATGGGTGACTTAAATACCAGTTAAAGAAAAGTGATATTCAACTATCTCCTTCGGCAAAGGAAACAAAGTGAGAGGACAAAGGTTCAGCGACATTCAGAAATGCTTTGTTTAGACATAAGCGCACAAAGAAGTACAATGAATACATGAGGAAACACAATCACACGAATATGACAAGTAAAATAATGCTAAATCCCAGGGACTTAAAAACTATTGTACTAAGTTATTATTTAAAATATTATTTATTTAGTACTTACTCTGTGCCAACTACTGTACATATGCTACTTATTCCTTATGGTGACATGATAAGATCATCATTATTAACCCAGTTTTACAGATGAGAGTCAACCAATTTTAGAGATCAGAGCTATTTAGAGACTCTCTCCAGGTCACACAGCTAGCAAGTGACAAAGCCAGCACTTAATCTCAAAACAGGCTGACTCAAAAGACCATGACTACATGACTCTATTTTCATATGACCACAGTTTAGATGGCACCAATTTTTAAGATTGTACGTTTATTTTGTATATATATCAGTGAAGTTTCAGTAAAGAGACAGACATTATAGACTAAAGAGATCAGGGAACATTTAATATAAGGAATTGTTATTATTATTATTTTTTGTCTTTTTGCCTTTTCTGGGGCTACTCTTGTGGCATATGGAGGTTCCCAGGCTAGGAGTCTAATCGGAGCTGTAGCCACCGGCCTACGCCAGAGTCACAGCAACGCCAGATCCAAGCCGCATCTGCAACCTCCACCACAGCTCATGGCAATGCCGGATCCTTAACCCATTGAGCAAGGCCAGGGACTGAACCCGCAACCTCATGGTTCCTAGTTGATTCGTTAATCACTGAGCCATTACGAGAACTCCCAATATAAGGAATTATTAAAAGGGATTCGTTTAAAAGAAAGTTTAAAGCAATGCTAAAGAATGCAGGAAGAGGAGTTCCTGTTGTGACTCCGTGGCAATGAACCTGACTAGTATCCATGAGGTTCAATCCCAGCCTCGTTCAGTGGGTTAAGGATCTGGTATTGCTGTGAGCTGTGGTGTGTAAGTTGCCGATGCGGCTTGGATCTGGCATTGCTGTGGCTGTGGTGTAGGCTGGCAGCTATAGCTCTGATTCGACCCCTAGCCAAAAGACTAAAGAATGCAGGAATAGCAGGTGTAGGGTAGAGCCACCACTTCTGTGGCTGAGGAAGAGTATCCAAAGAAGGAAAACACTTGGCAGAGTCCCCCCATTTCCCACCTCTTGTCTTGAGCTGTGATCCAGACCTTGTTGGAGAAGGTATTGCTGAGGCCCTTTGGATGGATGGTGAAGCGCCTCAGGCCAGGGCTGAAGAACAATAATCTAGTCACCAGGAAGTTGCTTGCTGGGGTACTACTGAAACTCACTGGAGGGTGTGCACCACCTGGTCGCCATCACTACCAGTGCTTTCTGGCAAACAATCTGTCTGTGGTAAGGAAGGTGCCCTGTGGCAGCACAGCTTAGAAGCAAGAATAAAAGCACTGGTTCCAGGCACAGGACCGCCTTCCTCGTGGACTGTTTCTCCAGCACCCTCCACTGACAAATCCTTACACTGTGCCGGCGGGTGAAGGAGAAATGTTTACAACATCCAACTCTAGAATCAAAAGGCAAAGGAGAGTTCCCTTGTGGCAGAGTGGGTTAAGCATGAGACATTGTAGGAATTCCCGTCGTGGCTCAGTGGTTAACGAATCTGACTGGGAACCATGAGGTTGTAGCTTTGATCCCTGGCTTTGCTCAGTGGCTTAAGGATCTGGTGTTGCTGTGAGCTGTGGTGTGGGTCGCAGATGCGGCTCGGATCCTGAGTTGCTGTGGCTTTGGCGTAGGCCTGCACTACAGCTCCAATTAGACCCCTAGCCTGGAAACCTCCATATGCCGTGGGTGCAGCCCTAAAAAGGACAAAAAGACAAAAAAAAAAAAAAAAAAAAGAAAAGAAAAAAAGAAAAAAAGAAAAAGAATCAGACATTGTCCCTGCAGTGGTTCAAAAAAAGCAAGGAAAAGAGAAGAGTACATTTGGAGAAATAAAGCAATACATTGATAACTGACACTGTGTGTTAGGGTAAGGTATGACAACCATGAGAATAAAGAACTCTAAAAAGTCAATGACTTTAATAGACTCGTTAAAATTACATCTCATTGAAATCCCGATCAAGTGACTCTACAAGGCGACTTCTACAAGCAGAAATTCAACGATCTGGGCTTCTTCCCTCATGCAGCTTCATGTTGGAGTCCTCTGTTTCTAGACGTGCAAATGGGAATGGGAGAAGATAAAAGATCAAGGCGCATGCTCTAAAGCCAATCCTGTACATTGCAGATGTCACGTTTTGCCCACTGTGGACTGACCATAGCTTAGTCAGAAGACGTCATCTTTCTGTAAGAGCAGCTGGGAATGAGCTAGAGAGAAAGGCACTGGAGAGCAAACATGTCACCTGGTCTCTGCCATAGGAGATTTCAAATGCCTATTCTGCCTGTTATTAATGGTAAGTTTGTGCAAGTTATTGTGCCTCTCAGAATCTTAATTAACATAACATAATATTTTCTCAAAATAATGACAAGAGATTATAAAAAATATTACATAAGGCACTAAAAAAATCAATACAACTTCCTATTCAGTAAATATTAGATTCCCTAAATCAGTCATCATCAAGTGTAGAAGAGAAGGGAGTTCCCATGGTGGTGCAGCGGAAATGAATCCCACTAGTACCCACGAGGATGCAGGTTCAATCCCTGGCCTCGCTCAGTGGGTCTGGGATCCGGCGTTGCTGTGACCTGTGGTGTAGGTTGCAGAAGTGGCTTGGATCCCATGTTGGCATGGCTGTGATGCAGGCTGGCAGCTGTAGCTCTGATTCGACCCCTAGCCTGGGAACTTCCATATGCTACTGGTGTGGCCCTAAAAAAAAAAAGCAAGAGTGGAAGAGGGAATGGGATATATATTAAAATCTGAAAAAGATGGTGATAATAGGGAAAGCATTTAATCTTATGGTTTTATGTTTTGGGAAACTAAACCACTGAATATTTTTGTAATAGGAATCTCAGAAGACTTAAAAATCCTTGTGGAGTCACAGCATGGATTTGCAATGGCAAGGGCCTAGCAGGCGGGAATAATACATGGAAGGTGGGAAAGACTCAACAGAATCTGGTGTGTGTTTGTGAGAGTAAAAGAGAAAAGGGAAGAGAAGAGAGGGATAATGATATGTTAATTGAAAAGGCACTGTTAAGGAAGGTTACGCAAGATTGCTCTAAATGTTTGTTAGGTGTCTACCTGAGGAATTTGCCTCAGTCTCTTATATTATGAGACTCATTTAACTGATATACTTGAAGTTCAAGAACATGTTTGAGTGCTTTGGTTCTGAAATAATATTGCCTAGATTTAAATTTCAGCCTGATGATTCAATATTTTGGTGCCCTTGAACAATCTACTTAACATCTTGGTGGCAGAGACTGCTGGTTGCCACTTGCCTGAATGTTTGTGTCCATCCAAAATTCATATGTTAAAATCCTTACCCCTCAAGGTGATGGTCTTAGGAGGTGGGGGGCATTGGGAGGTGTTTAAATGGTGTATTGCTCTTATAAAAGAAGCCGGAGAGAGCACCCTTGCCCTTTCCGTCTTCTGAGGTTACAGTGAGAAGCTGGCCGTCAGTGAAGAAATGGCCTCTCACCAGATATCATACTTGATGGTGCCATGATCTTGGACTTCCCAATCTCCAGAACTGTGGGAAAGAAATGTTTATTGCTTATATCCCACCCATTTTATGGTATTTTTGTTACAGCAGTACAAATGGACTGACACCACCTAATAACCTTCTCTCTGTCTTGTGTGGACACTCAGATAAAAACTACATTTTCCAGCCATCTTGCAGGGGGGTATGGCCATGTGATAAAAATTTGGCCCATAGGAAATCAATAGAAATTGTATATGTAAATTATGAGTGTTATTTTTCAAAGGAAAAAATTGTGTTTTTCCCTTCACTTAGTCATGAAGTGGGGAGATGAAGCAATCACCTGGAACTTCAAAATGGAAGTCTGGCAAGAAGAATTGAAGAGTGAAAAGAAGAAGGATTCTGGTCCCAGATAATGCTGACTTGCTGTATGAACCGTGAACCACATACCTGAATATTTTTAGAGCAAAAGCAGAAAAATTCTACCCTATTGAATCTATGATGTTTGATGTGTCTGATAAAGTCTACTGTTCTTAAGAAAGCTCTAATGCTCTGCTTTGTTTTTAATCTTTAAAATCGAGACAATGATAATAGGACTATACTTCACTGTTCTTTCCTGCATATTCAACAACAAAAACAACAGCAGCAGCAACAGCTGTATGAGATGTTTACATGGCATTTACTCTGTGCCAAGCACAGTTCTGAGTGCTCTCCTTATAGAAAAACGTCTGGCACAGAGTAAGTCCACATGTTTGCTCTTGTTATTTCTTACCTTCCCCATGACTCCCAGTTTAACCATTCCAATTCGTATCTCATTCTATTTTATCTGAATCTCATGGGAATTAAATTAATAGTCAGTATCAAATTATTTCTATGTGGGCAGAAACAGAAATAGTCCTATTAGAATATAATTAAAAATATAAACATAATTAAAGAACATAATTATATATTATTAAATTTCTTTATTGGTCACCTGATAACCAGCTGTTGAAAACATTAGCAAGCTTGTGTCCATGGGCATCAAAACATTTCCTGCAGCATTAAAGAGTAGTAATCTCTTTATAACACACTGTCTCTTAAAATGAATATTCAACATGTGTATTATAGAAAGCAAGTAAAATTAATATAAAAATCATGCATGATTCCATTACCCAAAGTAACCAAAATTTTTCTCTGCCTAAATGAAATGGTTTTGAGTATGAGATTTTGTGTTCCAAATTTTCTTCCTAATAATTGGTAATAAATAACTTTTAAGTTCATTAAATATTAATTTTAAGGGTGAATAAAAATTCTGTTGCATTGCTATACATCGTGTGTTTTTTTAACCAAACCATTAATGCTAGATATTTAAGTTATTGTCAGTAGTTTTCCTTTAAGTATAAATTTTTATGCACACCCATGATCAATTCCTTAGAATAAATTCCTAGAAGTGAAATTGCTGAATCAAAAGTTATGCAAAATGTTAAAGCCATTTTAAAATTACTTTCGGAAAGCATGTACCAATTTCTTCTCCCATCAGTGCCCTTTGAAAGAGCACAACGAGATATGATCATAACTCCTGCTTATACTCACTAACGCTGCAGATTCCCTGTGGAAGGTCTTCCAGTGTGTGTTTGGGGGAAGGGTAGTAAATATATGAAAAGAAGAGAAAGCCTTGCAGACATCAAAAACATGATGTCAGATTAAAGCAATGTCACTTTCAATTGGAGATCAGATTAAATTCAAATGTGAGTCTCCTTTCTCCCCCTCTTCTGCAATACCCTTGAGAAAGATCAGTTTGCTCTCTCATGGTTGAAGAAAAGTGTTATGGCAGTAAATAAAAATAAATTTAAGGGAAAATAGGGTTTCCTAAGAACGGTTTTGTCTCCTTGAGAGATGAAAACTGCAGGCTCTTGCAAAACCTGCTTGCCTGTAACATTACTAAAGTTAATGTCAGGTCTCTGTTTTATAGCTAGTGCTACAGTACATCTATGCTACCAAAAGTGTTATTACAGTTTTGACTACTGAATTATCTTAGCTTGTTTTAAATGCATGGCAATAAAATTACTTCCCCCAATACTATGGAGGTTGTTTATACCCTAACTTGGAATAAACTAGAGTTCTAATAACAGAATAAATATAGACACGACATTTCCCCCTAGAAATAGTCAATCTTCTACTTTAATTAAAAAGGGGACCAGGTTCTTTGATATTGCATTAGTGGAATATAAAATATGAACTATCAAGGATTATTGGGTTATGGATTATAACTTTAACTTGCCATTATAAAGTACTTTCTTACACTATTTCCTTGCTGTTTGAAGGTTACACACCACATCTTCTCCCCCTTTCATTTCTTTTGTTTCCTCAGAAGAATGCTAGCCTCCTATAAGAGTCATTCCATAAATGCTTTTCAATTTACCTTGACTGACCTTAAATCAGAGTTTAGGACATCTGTCAATACTGTGCTATCTAGCCTCATTTTTGGGGATTTGGGTTAGAGGATAGGGTGGGTTTTTTACTGTTTATGCGTGTGTCGGGGTGTGTGTGGTGTGTGCATGTGTGTGATTTATTATTAAGGGAAGCCATCAGAAGTTGCCCATGATTAAATACTTTCTGATAAAACAGTAAGAATGAAATTCCTAATCATGGAGTTGCTGAATAGATTGAATGAGAGAATCATTTAAATAAAGTAGAGTCCCTAAAATCTTGAGCCAAGAAAATGATTATTATTATTCTGAACTGCATTAAAATTCAAATTATCAGAAGGAAAAAGTCATACCCTGACCTTATGTGTCAAAGGTCTGCTCTGTGGCAACCATATATTTTTGGAGAGTTTAGACCCCAACGCACTTGTTTTAAGAGAATGTCAAGCACGACAAGTGTTGGAGGAGGCTCATCCTGCGAATTTCATCACGTGCTCCCATTCATTAGGCTCCTTAGATGGAAGCTCTGTGTTTGTGAGGGGTGTGTGTGCACGCATTGTATTGCATTTTAATTCCACTATGCTTATCATTTGGATTAGTTTACTCTCTGTAGGAGAGTCTAACAGATGGCAACGGAATGTTAATGTGATTTAAACAGAATTTCCACCTGTGACCATCTCAAGTTCTCCTTCTCCCTCCCTCTGTGTGAATTTTGGAATGTCACACAAAGAAAAACTGGAGAGGCTCAAGAGGAGGTAATGAATCCTGTGAAAATTGAAAAACAAAATAATACAACAAGGAATGGGATTTCCCTGAACTTTAGAGCATAAAAGTCACTGAATATTTAATAACAAACCTGGCTGCAGGTTAATCCCAGAGTCTACGTTCATCATTGTATTGCATTCTTATATACCGCGCATAATCAATTTGCATAAGAGAAAATTGCATAGACAAATTTCGTATTCTATTGAGATTGTGTTTGAGTTTTTTAGATCAGCTATAATTCTATTTGGTTTTTAATAATCATTAAAACAAATAGAAATGACTAAAGGGTTTTATTTAAAACAAACAAATGAATAGGGAAGCATTTTCATTTCTATTGTTCCACTCTATGATCAATTAAAAACAAATACACAGAAAAGATTTAGGACAGAATTAGCTTCTTGACAAATTATTTTCTTACAAAAAATATTTTTAGTATCATGCCTGTCAAGAAGACACAAATGGAAGATGGACTATTTTTTTTTTTTTTTTTGTCTTTTGTCTTTTTGTCTGTTGTTGTTGTTGTTGCTGTTGTTGCTATTTCTTGGGCTGCTCCCGCGGCATATGGAGGTTCCCAGGCTAGGGGTTGAATCGGAGCTGTAGCCGCCAGCCTACGCCAGAGCCACAGCAACGCGGGATCCGAGCCGCGTCTGCGACCTACACCACAGCTCACGGCAACGCCGGATCGTTAACCCACTGAGCAAGGGCAGGGACCGAACCCGCGACCTCATGGTTCCTAGTCGGATTTGTTAACCACTGCGCCACGACGGGAACTCCTAGATGGACTATTTTTAAAACAACGTAGGGGTCTGTTTTATTCTCTGGGGCATGATGGAGATGCCAGGAATAAATATGATATGTAGGATGCCCTTAGCAATTAACTGCTAAGTCAGAATTCTAATAGGAACAGCCTACCTAGGTCAGCTAAAAAGTACATTAACAGCCCTGGCCTTGGGTTTGATTCTCTTTTGAGTCCCAGAGGGACTTTTATAAGACATTAGTAAAAAGAGAAAATTCAACCTTCTTTACCTCCTCCAAAGCTAGGCTACTTTAAAAACATAGTCAATATGTCTAGGTTTTTATCCAAGTCACTCGTTTTACAGATGAAATTAAAGTTCAAAGAGGTTCGGTGACATATATGAGGTAATGCAACTAGCTAAGATAGAGAAGAATGGCTAAAAGTTATATCTTCATTATTCCGCTAATAACATCTCTTACCACTGAGAATCTATTGGGTACCAGCCATTCTACTTACATTAGTCTATTTAATCGGCATTGCAAACTAAGGTCACATTTGATAAATATAGGAACAAAGGCTCAGAGAGGTTAATAACTTGCCCGAGGTCACACAAAAGTAAAAATAGGTTCAAATCTAGTTCTTAACCTCAGAGTTTTGCTGGTACACTGCTCTGTCTCCTTCATAACAGCATCTCTATTCCATCCTGCTCTCTCTAGTGTTGAAATAACTTCTTCATCGTGCACCTGTCTGGTTTTCTGTGCACCAAATTTCTGAGAAGAAGTCAGGCAGGCATTATCAAATATGAATGTATACATAACTATACATAAAAAATACATACGCATATGATGTATAGAATAGTATATATTGTATATAATATTTGCATATCTAACAGAGCTGATCTATACTGGCTCAGAAGGAGTTCTGGGAAAATTCCAAAGGTGCTTAACCATTCTCTTTGACACACACACATACAAATTTTTTTCCTGCACCCATGGCGTGCAACAGTTGCTGGGCCTGGGACTGAACTCAAGCCACAGCAGTGACAATGCCTAATCCCTAACCATTAGGCCACCAGGGAACTCCTGCTTACCCATGTTCCTTGATAAATCAAATAAGAGAGAAAGTTGATGACCATGTAGAGGCACAGACTTCACAAAAGGGAGGTCTGAGGAGTAGAGTATTGATAGAGTGATGCTACTTTGTTAAATGTTTTTTGTATCTTTACTACATTCAATCCTCACAACCAATTATTTCTTTCTTTTTACTTAAATAACTCATTCATCTATAATAAGAAAAGAACTAAATTTCACATAACAGTATTCCAAATACCTACATCTTAACATCTTAGAAGTTAACAATCGTAAGCATCATCAAGAAGGCTTAATGTGCCTTAAGATTTTTTTTTTTTTTTTTTTTTTGTTTTTTGTCTTTTTGCCTTTCCTAGGGCCGCTCCCTCAGCGTATGGAGATTCCCAGGCAAGGGGTCTAATCAGAGCCGTAGCCAATGGCCTATACCACAGCCACAGCAATGAGGGATCCGAGCCGAGTTTGCAACCTTCACCACAGCTCACGGCAACGCCGGATCCTTAACCCACTGAGCAAGGCCAGGAATTGAATCCGAAACCTCATCGTTCCTAGTCAGATTCATTAACCACTGAGCCACGACGGGAACTCCTGCCCTAAGATATTTAAAACATTTTTGCTTGTTTCTCCCCCCACCCCAGTTTTATTTAGGAATAATTGATAATCACTAAGTTTAAGAGGTACGCACGATGGTTTGATCTTATGTTGTGAAATGATTTCCACAAGAGTTTCAGATACACCCATCATCTCATATAGCTACAATAAAGAGAAAAAAAATTCTCCTTGTGATGAGAACTGGTGGGATCTACTCTCTTCACAACTTTCCTGTGTATCAGTCACATAGCAGTGTTAACTACGGTCATCTGTGTTGTCCTTGACACCCCGAGTACTTACTTATCTTATAACCAGACTTTTGTAATTTGACCACCTTCCTCCAGTTTCCCCTTCTCCTCCTCTGCCTCTGGTTACCAGAGATTTAATCTCTTTTTCTGTGAGTTTGGTGGGAATTTTTTGTTTGTTTTTTAATATTCCACATATAAGTGAATTATTCAGTATTTGTCTTTCTCTGACTGATGTATTTCACCTAGCAAAATGCCTTCAAGGACCATTCATGTTGTTGCAAATGGTAGGATTTCCTCTTTTTTTTTTTTTTTCCAGGCCTCATCCTCAGCATATGGAAGTTGCCTGGATAGGGTCAAATTGGAGCTACAGCTGCTGGCCTGCACCACAGCCACAGCAATGTGGGATCCAAGCCACATCTGTGACCTACACCACAGCTCACGACAACACAGGATCCTTAACCCACTGAGGGAGGCTAGGGATTAAACCCACGTCCTCATGGATCCTAGTTGGGTTGGTTAACTGCTGAGCCACAAGAGGAGCTCTTATTTATTTATTTATTCATTTTGTCTTTTTAGGGCAGTACCTATGGCATATGGAGGTTCCTGGGCCAGGGGGTCAAACTGGAGCTATAGCTGGCGACCTACACCACAGTCACAGTTGTAGCAATGACAGATCCTTAACCACTGATCAAGGCCAGGGATTGAACCTGTGTCTTCATGAATACTAGTCAGATTCATTTCTGTTGAGCCAGGACTGGAACTCCATGGAGGTGGTTTAAATCACTTGTATGGGGGCAGTCCTTCTGGGTTTCCTCTGACCAGTCCTCTTGCTTTGCTGGCCTTGAGTCCATATTTGGCCTGACCCAGGGCCCTCCATGTGTGTGCATCTTTTAGCCAAGGTGGATTCTACTGCCAGGGTCTCTGAGAAGTTGAGAGGATGCATTATGGTCTGGCACCCCTCCCTTCTCTGACCCTTAAGGAATCTTTCTGCACATGTGTAGTTCAGGGGGGCTCCTTGACCTGAAGAATGAGAAATATATGGTGTCTTTATCTTTTATCCAAGAAGGACACAGCTCCTCCTTGCTTCTGCCATCATCTTTATCGTGAAGTATCTGTCCACGGGGGACAGATTCTGGTTGCTCAGCCTGGGACCCATCCATCCTCGGCGTCGTATGTACTTGTGAACGGCTCCTGAGTCTTTTGGGTTCCTGCTATTTTAAACTTTCATGCTAGCCCACATTCAGCCTTTAAATATTCATTTAAATTTTAGCTGAAGTTTTCTTACCAATTTCATGGCAGCTACTTCTTCCTCTCATATTCTATAAACAGTAACATCATTCATGTGTCCTGTCTCTCCTTGAAGAAGCTTATCACTCTTTGAAATTCAATCCAGGACTTACTGTCTTGAAACCTCAGCTATCTGATGGGCTCAAGAAAAGTTATCATTTTGTAGCCTTTTTTTTTTTTTTTTTTCTTGCTGCTTGGGTGGGAGGAATATTCTTTTTCAGCTTTGCCCATCCAGAGTGAAAGTGGAATTTTTGTCCATCATACTCATCTTTTTCTTTTTTCTTTTTTCCTTTTTTGGTCTTCTTAGGGTCGTGCCCACGGCATATGGAACTTCCCAGGCGAGGGGTCTAATCGGAGCTACAGCTGCTGGCTTACACCACAGCCACAAATCTGAGCCGCAACTGCAACCTACACCGCAGCTCACAGCACCACCAGCTCCTTAACCCACTGACCGAGGCCAGGGATTGAACCTGTATCCTCATAGATACTAGCCGGGTTTGTTACTGCTGAACCACAGTGAGAACTCCTCATTGTACTCATCTTGGTATCCTGAGATGATTAGTGTGTCCATTTTTGATCTTAGTCTTCAGTGTTTTTTAAAAATTCTCTCCCTCTTTTTCCCAGACAATATTAAAACTTAGGGAAATAGTGCCTGTCACGTGGAGGACATTCATATTTTTAATTTCTGGGAAAGGTTTTCAAATGGGTCAAGTCCATGCTGCTGCCTAGTGTTCTACCCAAGAGAGCCCAGTGTTTCAGTATATTTATTGTTATCAAACTTAGAATGAATTGGCGCCGGGGTTAAAGAACCTTGGACATCAACTGGTCCCCCAAATTTTATAATTCCTTGACACAGACAATGCTTCATTTAATACAGTCTCATTAAAAAGGCTGACTTGCCATTTTAGGGGACGTATAAGCTTATAATAATATAAAGTGCTGATTTGGGTCAATGTATTTCTATAATAGCTTTACAAAAACGTGTGACCTTTAATATGAAAAGTATCACTGTATTTGGTTTTGATTAAATGTTAGTTGAATGAAAAGGAAGAAACTTAAGGCTTAAATGTAATTACCTTTCATAGGGTCTAGAAATGCCTAATTCTTGGTTTCCATCCCTAGTTTGCATACTAGCCTTGAAATTTACTATTTTAATGAGGTTTCTTAAAGTTAGACAAGTTTTTCAGTTATTGATTGCTTTATTTTTAGATCACAAGATCAGACAATACCTTCATATATTAAAAAATTATACCATTTTAAAAATAGTTACAAAATACTCAAAATATAGATGATACATTATTCAAAGTAAATATGACTCAGCAACACCTAGAATTTTCTTTTTTCTTCTTCTTTTTTTTTTTTTTTTTTTTTTTTGCCTTTTTGTCTTTTTAGGGCCACACCTGCAGCATAAGGAGGTTCTGGGAACCTCCATAGGCTAGGGGTCTAATCCGAGCTGTAGTTGCCAGCCTATGCCGAAGCCACAGCAAAGCCAGATCCGAGCCACATCTGCGACCTACACCACACCTGATCCTTAACCCACTGAGCAAGGGCAGGGACTGAACCCAAAACTTCATGGTTCCTAGTTGGATTCGTTAACCACTGCGCCACAACGGGAACTCCCACATGCATTTTTGACCTACATCACAGCTCACGGCAATGCTGGATCCTTAACCCAATAAGCAAGGCCAGGGATGGAACCTGCATCCTCGTGGATACTAGTAGGGTTCATTATTACTGATCCACAATGGGAACTCCTCATCTTCTCTTTTCTTAATTTAATTTATCCCCTGTCACTTTGGACATTTCTCCTCTAGTGTCTTCTGTGCATCAGTCATCACAAGTGGAATTTTGTGTAGAAATATTAATAATAATAATTGATACAACTTTTTGCATCCTTTTTAGATACCCCCAAGTATCTTAAGCATTTTATGGACATTATTTTGTTTCAAATTTAGTCTTTCTAAAGGGAAAATCAATTTATAATAAAAGAAATCAGTACAGCGGCTGCCTCTGGGGTGAGGCAGGCAGGAATTAACTGAGAAGGAACCCAACGGAACTTCCTGGGGTGATAAAAATGTGCTATACCTTGATGGAAGTTTATACACATTTGAAAAACTCATCCACTGTACACATAAAATATGACTACATCATAGAAGACAAATGATACTGCAATGAAAAACTGAGAGGAAAAATTAATCTTCTTAAAAATACCCTTTGGAATAGAAAATGCTAAATCTACTTTAAAGATGAGAAAACTGAGGATCTGAATGTTCAGGTAATTTATTCAAGTTCACATTTGCTGGTGGCTATACCTATGCCGAATTCAGGCACATTTAAGGGCAGAGTCCATACACTTAACCAACAGGCTCCACTTCCTCCAGGGAGACTGGTGCATCCTGACATATTTTTCAACTCAAACTGTATTATTTTATCCTGCATAACCCTATCACACAGGCTAAGACAGAGCAACATGATTAAAAATAAGCTGACTTCACACTGGGGATATGACTTATACAGAACTCTAGAAAGAAAGCATACCTACTTCAAAATGTTTAGGTAGGATGATGAGACCCAGGATACACCTAGTGGAATCAGCTTCTCTCTCTCACCAGCATGGCTTTGCGAGCATTTGAGAGTATTTCGGCTGCAATAACCTCAGGCAGCATATTCAAACGGTAGTTCAGTAAGTCCTCTGGAACCAACACTGCTGCCCACGTCTGCTGTGCAGTGAACCAGCAAGGGATCAGGAATATCTCTAAGACAGGGCTTTAGCAATGGAGTACACCTCTTATCTCATCATCTGTTAGAAAGTATAGGTTTAAATTTCCAAATCAGAAATGTCAGCAAAAGTCCCTGGCTACTCTGGTGATTACAAAACAAAGCTGTCTGCCATGCTGGTGCAGGGTTTGGGTCACTTTCAGGCTATTTCTTCTTTAAATGAGGCAGCAGCTTCTAAATTTACAATTACCTTGCTGGATACTTCTCTTTTTGACTCCCCATTAAAATGCCCATAAGGAGATACAGAAAACTAAACCGGAAACGAAAATTTTAAAAAAGGACAAATGATCAAATCATAGGGATATTTTCCCTTTGTGTCATGATGGACATAAACTGAGAGATACTTTATTGTGCCTTTGTGGGTCACCCTTTGAAAACCAGTATTAAAGTGAAACCTTCGTATAGTCATTTAATTCTCACAGCAACCCTATGAGGACTTCATATATATTATATGAATATACTCACTAGATTAGTGAAATGTATTAGCTGGGTGTCTTGATTTTCTATAGGATACATATCACACAATTTTGAGTGGGAGAGCCAAGATTCAGGTCTTTTTATTATCTGTTTATTTTTTAAATTGAAGTATAGTTGATTTAAAATGTCATATTAGTTTCTGGAGTACAGCAAAATGATTAGTTATATATACATAATATATAATATATACTATATATATTTGGTTATATATAAAAATACATATAATTATATTCAGTTATATATATCTTGATATATTCAGTTATATATATATATAAGTAAAATATATTTATATTTTAAATTGAAGTTTAGTTGATTTACAATATTGTACTAGTTTTTGGTATACAGCAAAGTGATCTAGTTGTATATATGTGTGTGAGTGTATGTATAATTTTCAGATTCTTTTCCATTGTTACAAGATATTGAGTACAGTAGGGTGTCATTGTTTGTCTATTTTATATATAGTAGTTTGTATCTGCTAATCCCCAAACCCTAATTGATCCTCCCCTCCTTCCCAACTCAGGCCTTTTTAGCTATGTACTTTTTCCCACTGCCAAATATTCTAGCCCTTCCCCATTAAAATTAGAAAAACATATTGACGTGCTTTACTGCCTATACCTGTTTCTGAGGCTGCACTGACCCAAGCCAACTAGTTTGTAATTAGAGCTAGTCATTTTTCCCATTCTTTTCAATATTCTCTCATCCCTAAAGATCCCTTCAAAGCCCAGAGTCTCTGGGCATTGCAGACTGAAGCAAGTGCATTAAAATCTGGGTCTAAGGAAGGAGTAATATTAGTAACATTAGATGCCAGGACATGTGATCAAATAATTGTAAATAAAATCTTAGGTTCTATTGAAATTACAGAACCCACTATTGCGGGCATATATTATAGGAGAGTTGATATTTGTAAAGCAAACCTATACCTAAGCATACATATGAACCTGGGAGATAAATACAGAACTTATCTTTAATATTTAGATCTGAGAGGGAAATTCTGCAATCCTGTTAAATTCTGGCCTTAACAGAGCTTGGCCTCTTTAAAGATTATTAAAGAAATGGTAAAAAGATAAGGCAAGAATCATGGGTCCCAGGAACAGATACTAAGAACGTAAGACAAGAAACCATTTCCAGAGACTTCGACACATCTCTGAAAATGATTACTTATAAGAACCAGAAGACATCTCCACTAGACTGTAAGCACTAGGTGAGCAGGAGCACCCTGCTCGTCCCTTGAGGTATTCCCAGCACCAAGGACAATGTTTGGCAAATAGCAGGGACTCACAAAAAAAAAAAAAAAAAAAAAATGCTTTCCGAATGTTAAAACAAAAAGTTCAGGAGTTTCCACTGTGGCTCAGCAGCTTAATGACTTGACATAGTCTCTCTCTGAGGATGTGGGTTTGATTCCTGGCCTTCCTCAGTGGGTTAAGGATCTGGTGTTGCCGAAAGCTGTGGTGTAGGAGCTACAGATGTGGCTCGGATCTGGTGTTGCCGTGGCTGTGGTGTAGACCTCAGCTGCAGCTCTGATCAGACCCCTAGCCTGGGAATTTCCATATGCTGCAGGTGTGGTTATAAAAAGAAAAAAGAAAGTTGAGAAAAAAAATAAAGGACTGTGGCCAAGGAATTTTCAAATTGTCTAGTTCAAAGACAATCACAAGCACAGAGTAATTCAATTATACAGCATTCCTTGGAAAGCTATTTGAAGATGTATGCTTCTATCCAAAAGTGAGTCAAAGATAATGCTATTTGCATCAACGAACAATCCTTATATTTATTGGCCAATTGCATTTCTTTATGTGAAATGCCTTCTTCTATACTTTGTCTTATTTCCCCTGAGTTAATTATCTTTCGCTTCTTGACTTTTTTTTTTTCTTTTTTTTTGGTCTTTTTAAGGCTGTACCTATGGCATATGGAGATTCCCAGACTGGAGGCTGAATCAGAGTTGGAGCTGCCAGCCTACACCACAGCCACAGCAATGCCATAGCAATCAAATCCAAGCTGTGTCTGTGACTTATACCACAGCTCATGGCAACGCCGGATCCTTAATCCACTGAGCAGATCCTTAACCCACTGAGCGAGGCCAGGGATTGAAGCTGCATCCTCATGGATCCTAGTTGGGTTCGTTAACCACTGAGCCATGATGGGTACTCCCATTAAACACTTTTTACTGCATCTGTTTGAATGATTAAAAAGCTCTTCCCTTCACCAAAAGTATAAACATAAAAAAAAAAAAAGACTGTTTCCAAGTGGACTGAATCAAGTCATCCTACAGTCACTAAAATGAAGACTTGCAGCCATGTGAGGATGATAACACAGTGGGCCTGATGGTTTACTCTCTCAGTGACACCTCTGCGTGGTGCCAGATGGGCTCCCTGGGGAGTGGCTTGGCGGGTCTTCCTCCTGTGTTTCTAGACATCACAGGAGAGGAAATCAGGCCTCACACCTGCGCTGAGCCATTCAGGGCCGTTCTCTGGAGCCTGCAGCAACCTCTCATAATCACAAAGGGCAGGAAAATCTCTGAGTGGGTTCAGGCCATGAACGACCTAGGATAAAATATTATACCATTCGAGTTTCTTTTCCTGTGGGCAAACAGGGTTATGTAAAAAGGAAAAGCGCCTTTCCATTGCCCCAATGTTCCCTAATTTGCTCTAGTTTAATATGTTACCAGTTAGAAGCAGCCCTCTTTTGGAGGCAGACACATATTGCAATTTGATTCTTAAATGATTATTAAACAAAGCAATGTCTTCATTTATGAGACACAAACAGGCTAATGTCTCTAGACAGCTGGTGTGTCTTTTCCAAATATGTATGATTAATATTCTCATTTTGCTCAGCACTGCAACTCAGGCCTAATTTGCTATTTTCACTTTACTTCTGAAGCTTCTGCCAACAGCTTGCACTTGGGTCTTTCGCAGCATCTGTGACTGTCCGCTGTTGGTGGTGATCCCTTGAATGCTGGTCTGAACCAGACAGAAATGAGTGCCTGTCCTGGCCTTTCTCATCACAGCTGCCTGATCAGAGACAGGCTACTTTATTTCTCTCTGTTTCAGTTCCCTGATTTGCAGTATCAGTATCACAAGTTTGTGGTTATAACATTATTACTATCCAGGTAACTATCACCTCATTATAGGGTATTGGTAATGTTGGACAGATCCGTGAATAAACAATTCAATAACCCCCTCCCCTGATAAAGTAAATTACTGTCCTCACGAGAAATCCTAACTTCATTTCCTTGATTCCAACGCCTTTTCATTAAGCTCCTTAAAGGAAGCTGCTTCAGGCACTTTTCTATCCCTAAGGTCCTAACATAGAACCTTACAGAATTTGATACTTCAATAATTTTTCAGGAGGATGGACCACTTAGGTTGGATAAATGTTTTTCTTAGTTTGTTGCAGGGCAGTGGTTTTTAATGCAGGGACATTTGGCAGTGTCTAGAGAAAATTTTGGCTGTCACAAATGGAGAGTGCTACTGGCAGTTAGTTGCTATTAGGTTCAGGATGCTGATAAACATCCTGAAACACAGAGGACATACAAACAACAAAGAATTATCTGCCTCCAAGTGCTAATAGTGCCAAAGTCCAGAAACCCTGATATGACAGAAAATATGGCTTTGGAGTCTGAGCGAGGCTCTAGTCCCAAATCAGTTGCTGTCTTGCTCTGTGATCCTGGACAAGCTGCTTGACTTCTCTGCACTCCCCAAATTCTGTCTGACATAAAACATTATAAGAATCAAGGTCCAGAAAGGTAGGTGGAAGCAGAAACTCTTATCTTAATAAGACCCAGGGGTCTTTGGATCTTAAAAAAGCCCAGGGATCTGGCTAGTTTTTGGAGACACAAAGTAGGGTGGTCCTGATCCAAAATGTGTTTACAGAAAGAGAAGGAACATGAATAGTATGCTTTCTCCCTTTTGTGGCCACTCTGAATAACTTCTGCCTTTGCCTCTCAAAGCCAGACCACTTTAAGAGGAGCTGAAGCTTCTAACGCCAATGCCAAAGAACTAACAGAGAAGACATCAATTCCGTTCATTTCCTGAGCTCAATGAGTATCCACACAATTCAATGTTTGCTTAATTGATTTCATAGAATCACAAAGGCTTACTTTTACCAAGATTATTACAGTGAGGCTAGAGCCTCCAAGGAGACTGTGAGCATCCAGAGGATCAGGGCACAGCCCAGGGCCTGGAGGGATGGGAGTAGGGGATATGGGGGGGGGTAGCAGGTGTGAATACACAGCAACACACTGGCTCCTCTTTAAGCCCAGGCTCAACACTGCCTGGCACTGACCCAGGCCAGGCTCTTGGAAATACACTGATTATGTGTCCAGTGTGTGTCCAGGTACAACCAGACTCGCTGGCAAAACGACATGATCTCAGGGGTGCAGCGACACCTGTGGCACTTGGACCAGCTGTGGGGCAGTTTTGTGAATGGAACACATTTTTTATGCAGAAGAGCCCTGCTAAGAGGTCTGCACTGCAATGAGACCAGCCCAGGCAGGTGAGACATCGGAGAGAAGCACTGGATCAAATACTTAAGATCCCCATGAGGTTTCAAACAGGAAAGGGGAGTTCATTTTTAAGAGAGGATCAAAAAGCTCTTTTAAAATAGATTTTTTTTTTAAATGGTAAAACACGTGAGGAACAGGAACCCTTTGAACAAGGATGCCCTCTGTTCACTGCAACAGACTCAGGAGCAAACTTGGTACCTAGCACATAGTAGGTGCTTAATGAATGACTACTGAGTGGCCCCACAGAAGCCCTGAAAGAGAACACTCTGAGTGAGTCTAGTAACATCTGACTCTGCAGCCTGATGGGAACATGCTGGGCAGAGACCAAGGCATTCTCCCCCTACCTGGGAATACGGCCTGTGTGGAGGCCTTTGAGCTGCATGATTCATGACCATTTTTTGGAACAGCCCCAAAGGATAATGCCTCTTTCAAGAAGTAAGACTTAAATTTTCATGTAAAAGGGGTAACTGCAAAATAAAGGGCATTCCTGTCCTCATATTAGAGGAACAGAAATTATAAGCCAGAGTGAAATACAACCAAACTCAACTGAAAGAAGTAACTAGTTAGGGGAGTTAATTATTTTTCCCTTCATGTCATGTATTAATAACTAATAATTTTTTTTTTTTGCTTTTTTAGGGCCACACCCATGACATATGGAAGTTCCCAGGCTAGGGGTCGAATTGGAGCTATAGCTGCTGACCTACACCACAGCCACAGCAATGAGGGATCCAAGCTGCATCCTCTACCTACACCACAGCTCACAGCAACGCTGGATCCTTAACCCAATGAGCGAGGACAGCGATCAAACCTGCGTTTTCATGGATACTAGTCAGGCTTGTTACCACTGCGCCACAAAGGGAACTCCACTAGCATTTGTGAAATGCTACATGTCCCCCACATTGAGCCAAGCACTTCTCATGCATTTTATTTTGTGCTCACAACAACCCTAAGATATAGATCCTATTTCTATAGAGAAGAAACTCGAGGCTCAGGGAGAATAAGTGATTTGCTCAAGGAAGCAGAATTAATAGTAAGCAGTGGGCTAAGTATGAGTTTACAACCTGGATTCTTAACCACCATGTGATGTTGCTGTTACATACTGTTCAGTAAACTGGTTCTCAAAGGCACAGATGCTCCAAGAAAATGTTTATGCAGGACTATCTGAAGATCATATTATCCATTGGTTCCTCTAGGTGCTTTAAAATTTACCTTTAGATTGCAAAGGACCAGTGGGAATGTTCCTAGATTTCACGGTTACGGCCTTTTTGTTGTGTGCTGTATTTGCAGCAAGGATGCTCTTGTGGGCATTGTTAATTAAACCAAACAGTGTCCTCGGTGTGAGGCCCCAGAGAATTGATTCTCTGGTTTTAATACCAGAGATGACTGTGTTTGTCCTAATGCCTCCGGTCTGCCTTTGTCTTGCACACTGAATCATGTCAATATTCACATTTCCTTTGTTTGGGCTGCCCCGAAATGCATGGCCACTCACCTGAAAATGTAGAGGACCTTGCAGGGCAGGTAAGAACCTCCGGCTGAGGCAGAGATTTGCCGGGTAATATTTTCCATTTGAGGAGATGCTCCACGGAATTCCACAACTGCTGTTGTTTCCACCTCCTGTTAATGGGAAGAGTCGTGGTAAACATCACACAGCGGGTGGAGGAGAAGAGCAGTTAAAAGTTTCCAGGCACTAAACTAGGACGGGGGCTACGTAGAGGACCCCCTACCCTTAAGGAGTCATAACATAGGAGGGAGACATGCAAATTTAATTATTATAATTACATTCAAGTTATGACGTCAACACAGAAGAGAGCTCCATACTCTGCCAAGGAAAATTAAGAAAGTTTAAATAGAAGAGTTGACAATTAGACAGGATCTTTTTTTTTTTCTTTCTTTCTGTTTCAGCCACCTGCCCCCATGGCATATGCAAGTTCCCAGGCCAGGGACTGAACCCGAGATGCAGCTGCAACCTACTCTACAGCTGTGGCAATGCCAGATCCTTAATCTACATGCCACAGTGGGAACTCCAGGATCTTTTTTTTTTAATAAGTTTTTCTTTTATTTTACCCCTCTTTTTTATTATTAATTAATTAATTAATTTTGGGGGGCTGCACCCTTGGCATGTGGAAGTTCCTGGGCCAGGGATCAAACCCACACTAAAACTGTAACCAGAGATGACAATGACAACGTCAGATCCTTAACCTGCTGAGCTACCAGGGAACTCCTTATTATTATTTTTTAAATTGACGTATAGATGATTTACAATGTTGTGTTAGTTTCAAGTGCACAAAAACGGTGATTCAGTTATACATACATCGGGCAGGATCTTGAAGCAAAAGGAAACATTCATTAAACACGACATGCTGTGCTCTATTTTAGTTAATTTACTGAATCCTCACCATGATTCCAAAGACAGCTGTACTTCCCTCATTTTTGGAGAGATGATGAAGTCAGGCATGTTCCTAGGTCCACACAGATGTGAAGCTTTGAAGCCAAAATTTCAACCTAGGTCCGTTTTCAAATATATTCTTTTCCTCAGGCGTTAGGGCTACCCAGGACTAATGAGGCTTCCAAGTGAAAGAGTGTGCTTTATATTTGGTTTAGGGAAGTGGGAAGGCAAATCCCCGCCCCCCCCCCCCCCCCGCTCCCCCACCAGGAATACCTGGTTGATGGTTTGTGTCCTGTGTGCATACAGAGGAATGGGACAAGGGCTTTCTCTGGCTGTTTCTGAGCTTATGTTCTGAGCATGCTCATTCCGGGGAAGGGAATGTTTCCACTTTGAACTTGTGCTCAGTGTTCCTCTCGGTTTAGGTGTTGCTCCAGATGTGCATGGAGATTTCAGATTAGCTACAATTCAGCTCAGTGAAGGAAGGGATCAGATCGGTCTGTTTGGTCTGTTTCTTGCTGCATACTCAGCACTTGGTCCACTGAGGGCAGGAACATTCATTAAATTTTTCACTGAATGGACACACAAATCACTGAAGGAACCTGAAGTTAATGTTTTTGATTAGATTTGGTAGCTTCTTTTCTTTTTTCTTCCTTTTGGTTTTTTTAGGGCTGCACCCGCAGCCTATGGAAGTTCTTAGGCTAGGGGTCGAATCGGAACTGCAGCTGCCAGCCTGCACCAGAGCCACAGCAACACGGGATCTGAACTGCATCTGTGACCTACACCACAGCTCACGGCAATGCCTGATCCTTAACCCACTGAGCGAGGCCAGGGATCGAACCCGCATCCTCGTGGATATCAGCGATCCATGACAGAAACTCCGGATTGAGTAGTTTCTATGTCCCCTTAATCAACATGGAAGTTTTAGGTACCCATTCAATGTTCTGAATTTTTAAAATCTACCATTTAGAATTGTATTTAGTCCAAGAGGGCCTCCCTGACAAGCCTCACTCCAAACCTTCCCCACCCCAAACTAAACATGAAATTTCTGCCAAGTGACTCTGGTAACACTTTATGTCTCCTATCACAGCAGCTATGAACAATCTGGTGCTGGCCTGCTCATTGAGCCATCCTCCCCCTTTTCTGGAAGCATCCTGAAGGCAGAGCCTATGACTCTCAGTCCCCTTTATATTTATGGAACCCAGCCAAGTGCCTGGCCTAAAGGAGGGTTGATAGGTTAATAGAGTGAAAAAAATCAATGAATCCATTAATTAAATATTTTATCTGTCCTAGATTATCTTATCAGATGATTTGCAAGCCTTTTCAGAGAGTCACAATCCAGAGGAAAACTAAAAAATACTATGCAATGTTCTTTTTCTTAGAAGTATAATTGATTTACAATGTTGTGCCAATTTCTACTATACAGCAAAGTGACCCAGTCATATATATATATATTCTTTTTCATATATATATATATATATATTATTTATTTATTTATTTTCCTTTTTAGAGCCTCACCCATGGCATGTGGAGGTTCCCAGGCTAGGGGTTGAATCAGAGCTATGGCTGCTGGCCTACACCACAGCCACAACTACAGCAATGCCTTAAGCAAGTGAGGCCAGGGATTGAACCTGCAACCTCATGGCCACTAGTCAGATTCGTTTCCACCGCGCCACAACGGGCACGCCTCTTTTTCTCATATTATCTTCCATCCTGTTCTATCCCAAGAGAATGGATATAATTCTCTGTGCTGTACAGTAGGACCTCAGTGCTTAGTCCTTCTAAATCTGTTTGTGCCATGTTCTTGAAGCAAATTATCATGTGTCAGCTGCCCTTCCCCTTCACACACACATAGATAAAGAAGAAAGAAAAGTGACAAAAGTTCTGAGGTGGCACCTAGGAAGAAACAGGTGGCTATGGTGGTGACTTCAAAACAAAGCAAAGAGAACAGAAACAAAGAGGTTAGTGCTCACTGTGAGCTCATCCAAGGCCTGTCTTTATGGGCTCACTGCACTGGTTCCTTCTCTCAAGATTTCTGGCACCCCCTCCTCTCAGTTGCTGCAGTCTGAACGTCCAACTTCTCCCTCTGAGGGTTTTCTGCTTTGTTCAACTCCTACTGTCCCTGATTCTCCCCAGGAAGCTGTGTGCTTCTTACCTCTTATTTCTCATATTCCTTTGAGGAAGTTTTCCCACTCTACAAACTGCTTTGTATTTTCATCCTAATTATTATGTTTTAAAAATAAACCAGGTATTCCAGCTTCCTCTTCCTCTTTTTGGTGTTATTTTACTTTTTCTATCATAACAATCTTTCTTTCATGGTAAAGATATTCCCCCCCTCCACTTTGCAGAGAGGAAGTCCTAATATAAGTAACTGATGTTTTTCTTCCTAGTCACTAACCTTTGTGAAAGTGATTTGAAAACACCTTTTCATTCCTATCTCGACTCCTAGAACATTTTAGTGGTAATGGTGTGCTGCTACTAACATTATTCAGGGCACTGTGTATCTGGTGCTTTATAAATATAGCCATTTAAAACTGATCCATATGGGGGACCGTATCAATCATCACATCTAAAGTAATATTCATGGTAATAAGTATCTACAGAGATTTGCAGGGTTTGTCTTTTCGTCTTTTTAGGGCTGCACCTGTGGCATATGGAGGTTCCCAGGCTTGGGGTCGAATTGGAGCTGTGGCCGCTGGTCTAGGCCACAGCCGCAGCAGCAAAGTGGGATCCAAGCTGAGCCTGCGACCTACACCACAGCTCATGGCAATGCCGGATCCATAACTCACTGAGCGAGGCCAGGGATCGAACCCGCATCCTCGTGGAGACTAGCTGGGTTCGTTAACCGCTGAGCCATGATGGGAGCTCCAGATTTGCAGTTTAATCAGTGCTTTCATATCAGCAAATCCTCACAGTCGTATGAAGTAGCAATGATCTTTAACTCATTTCATAGATGAAGAAACCAGTGCTCAGAGTGGCTTGTCCAAGATCAAAGGTTTGGCCAACCTAGGTCTCTTGTCTACATATTATTCATTACATTATATACCACTTGGTATATAAATCCTTACTTAGTGGAAAACATTTTCATCCCAACTACTTTGTTCTGGGAGCATGATAAACCTAAGGAGATCTGGTAACTCCCTGAGATTACTTGGTTCCTGCCTTTGTGCAAGCTATTCTTCCTGCCTGGAAAGTCTGCTTCCAGCTCCAACCTGAAAAATCTATGGATTGGGAGAAAATATTTGCAAATGATGCTACTGACAAGGGATTAATTTCCAAAATATACAAACAACTCATACAGCTTAATATAAAAAAATCCAATCAACAAATGGGTAGCAGACCTAGACAGACATTTATCCAAAGAAGACCTGTAGATGGCCAAAAACACATGAAAAGATGCTTGATATTGCTTATTGTTAGAGAAATGCAAATCAAGATTGCAAGGAGAATATCATCTCATACCAGTCATCATTAAAAAGTCCATAAATAATAAATTCTGGAGAGGGTGTGCAGAAAAAGGAACCCTCCTACAGTGTTGGTGGGAATGTAAATTGGTACAATCACTACAGAAAACAGTACGAAGGTTCCTCAAAAAACTGAAAACAGAACTACCATATGAGCCTGTATTCCCACTCCTGGGCATATATCTTGAGAAAAGTCTAATTTGAAAGGATACATGCACCCCAATGTTCAGAGAAGCACTATTTTCAATAATCAAGACATAGATGCAACCTAAATGTCCATCAATAGAGGAATGGAAAAAGAAGATGTGGTACATACATACAATGGAATATTACTCAGCCATAAAAAGAGTGAAATAATGTCATTTGCAGTACCATGGATGGACCTAGGGATTATCATATTACAGGAAGTAAGGAAGTAAGTCAGAGAAAGACAAATCTCAGGTGATACCACTTATATGCAGAATCTAAAAAATGGATACAAATGAACTTATTTACAAAACAGAAATAGACCGACAAACAGAAAACAAATATGGTTACCAAAGGGGATACAGGGTGTGTGTGTTTGGAGGGGGGCGACGGCAAATTAGGAGTTTGGTTGGGATCGACAGATACATACTACTGTGTATATAACAGGTGAACAACAAGGACTTACTACGTAGCAAAGAAAAAAAAGTATACTCAATATCTTGTAAAAACAATGGAAAATATATATGTGTGTATATATATATACACACACACACATATATATATATAACTGAATCACTTTTTTTACACTTGAAACTAACCCTATGTTACAAATTAAGTATACTTCAATTAAAAAAGAAAACCTATTTATCTTTGTGTTCAGGCACCATGTTCTCTGTGACGCATACCTGTCCTCCTGAGCAAAGTTAGTGCCTCCTTTGTGTTCCTTGTATATCTTTCCATTACCAGATTTAGCACATGAGGATGACTAGAGAGCTTTCTGCCTACCAGGTATGGTTAGTCAGCTAGAGGGCAGAGACATGTCATATCCAGCAGGTGTTCAGCGAATCCTATTTGAGCTGAACTATCAAGAGGGTTTTTAGCCTTCAAACTGTGTTTGAGGCATTCTCGGATGTTATTTATTACTTTTTGCTTTCTTCTAAAATTCATCCTGATTTTTCGGGTGACCTACTTGCTTCACTGACCTGTTTCAAAGCTAGGAAGTTGAAGTTTTATGTGTTTTATTTCTCCATCTAATGTACACAGCTAGGAGGCTGCTGGCATGCAAAAAACTACCCAGCTATACAGTTAACTCAGTGAGGTCTGGTTTCATCCTACTCTGCTTCTTCAAGGCTTACAGAACGTGGAGCTGTTGTCATGCTTGAACGAAACAAATCTACTAGCATCCATGAGGATGCAGGTTTGATCCCTGGCCTCGCTCAGTGGGTTAAGGATCTGGCATTGCCATGAGCTATGGTGTAGGTCGAAGATGTGGCTCGGATCTGACGTTGCTGTGGCTGTGGTGTAGGCTGATGGCTACAGCTCCGATTCGACCCTTAGCCTGGGAACATCCATATGCCGCGGGTGCAGCCCTGAAAAGACAAAAAAAAAAAAAAAAAAAAAGACTTACAGAACATGAAGCTGGAAGGCCTTTCAAATGAATATTCCTGCTACTCCATATGCAGGCAAAAGGCTTCCTCTGGAATACCCAAGCCCTCAGAGGTGAGGGCTGGCATGTGTGACACTTTACATGCATTATCTTCTTCCAACAGTCATGTGAGGCTAAATGAGATCTTCATTCTTCACAGTTTCTGAAAGTGTGGTAAAGACAGAGGTGTAATAACCTGCTCAAATTCACATACAATGGGAGGTGTGAGATTTACAAAGAGTTCTGATTTCGAAGTGGGCACATTTGCCACGTGGTATAGGATTCTCGCTCTATGACATAAGTAAGAAGGCCTTTCTTGTCTCAGTCATTCATTCAGATTTTTTTTCCTGACCAGTGGCTTTGCTGTGGGAAGAAAATTGCTGAAGCATTCTCTAACATGGCACCTGGTTGAAAACTAAATTGGTTATTTGTCCCTGGCAAACCTCTGCATAATTAAAGCTGTTGATATAACTCATTTCAGTTGTCAGGCTTGGTCTCATAGCCCCAACCTCTTGATCTCATTTGGTTTTAACTTTACCTTTGTGCGGGAAGCTCCTGTTGTATGGTACTTTTCTCAGAAGTAGTGGTGGGAGGCATATAAAATTCACATTAACCTCCTCTTCCTTGTTTTTTTTCTGAGGTTTTTTTTTGTTTTGTTTTTTTGTTTGTTTTTTTGTTTTTTTGGTCAGCTAAAGGCCCAGCAAGTAGAGATCCCACATGCTTGGAAAGCATGCCAAGTTGATTTTGGGAGGGGTGGACTCAATTTCATTTAGGCCACTGGATATTTTCATTTATAGAAAAACTGGCTTTGAGGGAAACTGCCTGGAGCACAGTTGTTAAGGCAGTGTTGATGGATCAGCGTTCAGGAACTTTTGAGAATGGAGGAAATTATGAGAGCCAAATAACACTCTTCCCTTGACATTTTAAAAAAGAACGTATCTGTTTGGAAAGTTCGAATGCAGACCTAGTGAAGCATATGAACAGGATCTGAATAAGCTTTTGAGTAAAGAAGACCTAGATTTGAAATCCAGTTTGTGGTAGTGGTTATATGATTTAATGCATGCATTAAATTAAAATTCATAGAACGGTTCACCAGAAAATTTGCAAGCTTTTAGCCATTATTTCTTCAACTATTTTCTTTGGCACCAAATTTCTCTCATCACTTTCTGGGACTCAAAATATTATATTTGACTCAAATATTAGATTTAAAAAAAAACTGTCCTACAGTTCTCTGAGATAGATTTTTTTTTCTTTCTTTTTTAATCTTTGTTGTTCAAACTGGATTATTTCTATTTACTCTGTTCCCTATATTCTCTTTTTAAAATAAATCTCTATTTTATTTTTTTAACTCAGTGAATTTTATTACATTTATAGTTGTACAACTATCATCACACCCCAATTTTATAGCATTTCTATCCCAAACCCCCATCCCATTTCTATTTTCTTCTATTCATTTCCGTTTCACTGTTGAATCCAACTAGTAAACTTTTTTTTTGGGCTTTTTAGGTCGCACCCACAGCATACGGAGGTTCCCAGGCTAGGAGTCTGATTGGAGCTACAGCTGCTAGCTTACACCAGAGCCACAGCAATGCAGGATTCGAGCCACATCTGCAACCTACACCACAGCTCATGGCAACGCCAGATCCTTAACCTACTGAGCGAGGCCATGAATTGAACCCACAATCTCATGGTTCCTAGTCAGATTTGTTTCTGCTGTGCCATGCCAGGAACTCCAAATTTTTCATTTCTTATTTAAGGTATAGTGAATTCTTTATTTCTGATATTGTATTTTTTAGTCCATTTGGTTCCTCCTTCCATCTTTCAATTCTTTGCTGAGACTTTCTATGTTTTCATTTGCTTCAAGAGTATTCATGATTGTTTGCTGGGTCATTTCATTTATTCATTCATTTATTTATTTTTTTGGCCATACCCACAACATATGGAAGTTCCTAGGCCAGGGACTGAACTGGAGCTGCAGCTGTGACTTATGCCACAGCTGTGACAACACTGGATCCTTAACTCACTGGGTCACAGCAGGAACTTCTGGATCATTTTATAATAGCTGCTTTAAAGACTGTCAGATAGGTCCAACATCTCTGTCATTTTTGCCTTGGCATCTGTTGTTTTTTCCAATATAAGGTAAGATTATTTTTGCTCTTTATGTGCTGCCTAATTTTTAAATAGGACGGTATTCTGTTTAAAAGTATGAAGAATTGTTGATATTTTGTCTTGGGTAGGTTCAGGCTGCAAGTCAATCCCAACTTCTGTTGGACTGTCCACCTGTGGTTCTAGTGTCAGTTGAGTTTTGTTGACAGCCTTTGCTTCTGTCTGTCCTGTGTGCTGCACCTAGTGGCCAGTCTGTGTCCTGGGCAGAGATGTATCTTTGTTCAGTCCTCAAAAACCTTCGGTTTGCTGACTGGCATCGGAGCTACGCCTGCACAACTTGGGGTTAAGCCTAGGAGTTTATAAGTCCGGGGTTGCTTCTCTGAGCTCCTCTTTATTCATCTCCTTGGCAGTTTCCCATTTCCTGGGACTCACTGTTTTTTGGTCCTCCAGCCAGAAGTCTGGGGTTTTAGTTACCCATCCTCCGACAGGGCCAGGACAATGCTGACACAGCGAGGTACCATACCACAGGAGCAAAATTTAAGCAGGCACAAAAAATCAATAATAAAGATAAATAAAATGTAATGTAGCATTAAAAATCAAAATGAAGGCAAAAATTTATAAGGATCAAAATATGACAACTTTAAATAAAGACAGCATGCGACTCTGCACTTTACAACCCTGCCTCGCACATCTCACTTTAAGCCCAGCCCTGCTCTGCTGTGTGTTTCTACAACTGTGCCTCCATCTGGCACCAAGGGGAGGAAAGACAGGTGGGAAAAAATGGTAAATACCATGGTTTGGTGGCACTCTGAATTCTGGTCTCCTTCCTCAGCCTGTCTGCTCTCATTTATTCTTCAATATCTCCGGGATGTGTCCAAGTTTCATAGCTGTACTTAGTGGGAGAGACAAGGTGGAGGGTGCCTACTCCACCTTAACGAGAATCAGACCAGAGAAGACTCTGCTTGAATTGCTGTAGGTCAGAGGTCAGAGGTTAGAGGTAGGCAAAGGAAGCACATTCTAGGAAAAAAATGGTGAAAGTTTCAAAAAAAACCAGTTCTGTCACATTATTTTTCCTAGTAACTCTTTGAAGACTTGAAAATAAAAGTAACTGTGCAGAATTTCCAGGAATTATCCAATGTACTCCTTTCATTTCCTTTATCCTCCAGAGGAAAGTAGAGGGTGTGTGTGTGTGTGTGTGTGTGTGCGCGCGCGCGCGCGTGCGTGCATGAGCAGGCATTTATACACTCATGTCTCAGAGAGAGAAGAGAGATGTGAGGGCAGGTAAGACTTAGATAAGGATGCTATAGATTTAGACACATAGAGGTTTCCCATATTTCCTTCAAAATAATGAAAGAGAAAATGTGAGGATTGAGAACTTCTAAATCCCTGTCTTGGCTTCCTTTTTCCTTAATGTTCTGGGGAAATTATCAAGGGATAAGCCACTCTCATGGGTACTGTATTTGCTAGCACTTACCATGTTGCAATCTGTCCTGTTTATAAGAAAAAAGAACACTTACATAAAGGGTAGCTCATTGGTTTTAGGCAGGTGGTTCAAGTTCAGCGCTGTCGTTCCTTTGGCTATTTGCCTATCTACCTTGGAAAAAACCTGAGCAACATATCCGCATGCCCTGTTTGAAGTCTTTTGTTGAGGATGTCTGCTTATTTGCTCCTAGGCCCCAGAATTTTACTTATTGAATGTTGGCAGCATCAGGCAGAAGAAAGTAAAAAAGCAGTGCAGAATGTATCCAAATATTGTTCCATCATGGAAATTTGACTGGAGAATAAGAACTGGGTACAAAAACTGTTGAATGCTTTTTAACTTCATGGTCTCTGGACATTTTGCCCCCATTGCAAGTTAAAAAACGTTTTTCAACCTATATTTTGGCACAGAGAGTCAATTTTTCTATAACTCTGGAAAACCCTGAGACATCCCTCATCGATTTGCACCTTTATCTCCTTTCCTGCCTCCGTCCTGCCAGTGCTGCCTCCTCCCCCACCTCTTTCCTTCCTTTCTGGAAATACTGATTTAGCTAGCGCCTTCTCTAGCCTGTCACTTTATGAGGCATCATAGGCTGTACAAAAGTGCATGAAATAAACACTGATCTGGCTCGGAGCCGCAGCATCTATTTGAGGAAGTGAGCACAATCCCATGAACGAGATGAAACAATCCTGGAACGAAATTCAATCAGGTCTAGAAATGTCTCAGAGAGAGGGTCCTTCTCAATTATTTCTGATCTCTTTGGAGACAGTCAGTGTTTTTCAAGATTTGTTACTTTTGCATAGGCTTTCTCTTTTCCAAATTAAAAAAAAAAAAAGAAATTCTCTTATTGCTCATCGTGTGATTGTGTATGTGACTGTGTGTGTGTGAGTATGTGTGGTGAGAGAGGTTTTATTTCAAAATGCCTGCTGCTACCCTAAACTTAGCTATTGCTTTATTAAGTTGCGTATTCTTTTTTCCATCCTTTTTTTCATTTTTTAAAGTTTTATTGAAGGGTAGCTGATTTACAATGTTGTGATAATTTCTACTATACAACAAAGGGATTCAGTTATACATGTACGCACATTCATTTTCTTATACTGCCTTCTGTAGAAACATTTCTGTCCACGGACTCTGAGCTGAGGCAGGTGATAATTACTGATCATGTAAGAAGTCCTCCGCCCTGGGACAGGCCTTCTAAGGGCCACAAAAGACCACCAGAGTGTCCTGTTTTACTGAACTTGTGCTTCCTTCCAGGCAAAGCTGCCCCATGAGGTCTCTGCTCCATCCTCTGACTTGCTCTCTCTGGCCAGGTAGGCAGCCAGTATCCCCTAAGGTCTGCCAACCTAGACACTTCTGGGGGCTCCTCCCACTAATTAGGGGGAGGGAGCTGCCAGAGACCTACGGAACTACCAGTCTCCTGGGTACACTCCCTGGTTCCCCCCAGCATTGTGCCTGGGAATGAACCTCCGCTATGTCATGCAGGAGGGGGTTTTTCCCATGGTGTCATGCTCTGGCAGGACCTACGTGGCGGGTGCTGAAGAACCCTGGAAGCTGCTGGTGTCAGCGAGAGATAATGAGTGCAGAAGGAGAGACCTCAGGAAGCTCCTCAGGATACTGCCAGGCTTCTCTGCCTAAGCTTCTCAAGGAAGCAATTAACACGGCTGGAGGAGCAGGGCTGATCAGAAAGAGGGCTGCTCAACTTAGCGGGGGTTGGGGAGGTGGGGGAGTGGGTGTGGGAGTTGGGGGAATTGGGGGAGGGTGCTGTCTTTCATGCACGGAGAGCTAGATTTGGGAGAATTTTTTGCCTGGGAAGAAGCTGACTTTTGTCTTCTGCTGGGAAGCCTATGACCTAGGATTTGATAGAAATAATTTTTTTTTTCTTAAGAAAAGACAGATATTGAACATGTATGTGATGAAAATAACTTTACAATTGTAGAACCTAGACTAGCTTTTCAATTTGTTTGAAGGGTCTATTATACGTCTTCTGAAACCCCCAGTCCCTTTCCTGAGTTATGGGGTTTTTGTGGATTTAGCTTCCAGAAATGGATTCTCCATCTTAATAAGACAGGAGTAAAAGTCCCTGCCCCCTGCTAGCTTGCAACAGCTCACACTGGAATCAGGGGGAGATCCTGCTGTCAGGTGTCAAGTGAAGGTGGTGCTCAGGGATCCCGGGGCCCGTCATCCATACGCATCACAGCCACAGAAGGAAGCAGTGGTGTCACGAACGTCTCAGTAGGAGAAACAATTATCTTTATTTCCTCATCTAGGTGCTGCTTCTGTTGTTGGAACAGGGACTCTGAACAGGGACTTCAGATTTACTCAAAAACTAAATTTTTTCTCAATTTCATGGCACAAGCATGGGTCACCAAGCAGTATCACAACCCAAATCATCAACAACTAATTCATTCAGTTAGTCATTCATTTAACAAATCTTAGCTGCGTTAACAATCTTAGCTGCGTTAACAATATTCCACGTGCCAAGCTCTAAACACTTAAATTATGAAAGGATCCGTCCTCATAGTCAAGGCGCTCTAAATCCTTTGGGTAAAGCATGTGAGAAAATTTACGATTTTAATCGGATATAACACGTATCGATTGTGGCAGAGGCATTGTTAGATGATACAGTAGTATAAATGAGACACAGGAAACCAGACGGCAGGAGATAACGTCAATCTAGGCAAAGAGAAGAGCACGTGCAAGGAAAGGAAGTATCTGAGTGCAAATGACTTGCTCAGCTCAGCGAGTGGCACTGGAAAGGCAGGTAAGGACAAATCCTTTTTTTAATACTCTGTACCTGCCTTTCCTACCATTCACTACGCCCTGTCATTGCCTTTATTTATTTATTCAGCAGTTTCCAAAGCATGTGGAAGTTCCTGGGCCAGGGATCAAACCCAAGGCACAGCAGTGGCCAAAGCCAATGACAATGCTGGATCCTGAATTTGCTGTGTCACAGGGAACTCTGGGGCCAATCTATGCCGTGCTGTGGAGTATGGAGTTTAGTCCAAAGTTGGTGTTTATTTACCAGATGTAATGATATGTTCTACTTCACCAGCTTAGAGTGCAGGTAAGGCGACAACATAAGAATAAAAATATCCATATGGGAATGTTTTGGGGGTGTCCATTTTTTGTCTTTTTAGGGCTCCACTCGCAGCATGTGGAAGTTCCCAGGTTAGGGGTCGAATTGGAGCTGCAGCCACCAGCCTACCCCACAGCCACAGCAATGTGGGATCGGAGCCATGTCTGTGACCTACACCACAGCTCACGGCAATGCCAGAACCTTAACCCACTGAGCGAGGCCAGGGATGGAACCCACAACCTCATGGTTCCTCATCCGATTCGTTTCTGCTGAGTCACGATGGGAACTCCCCGAGGAGGTAAATATTGACAAGCTCTTGTGGAGAGAAAGATGCGAATGCGAACAGAGAAGGCTCGGAGGAAGCCTCAATTGTGTCTTCGACCCATTTTTTTTAACACAAAGTTCTGAAGCAAGTTGGTACAGAATTAGATATGATAAAATTGGTGATGGCCACTGATTTAACAATAAAATAATCTTTTTTTTGGCCACGCCCACAACATGTGCAAGTTCCCAAGCCAAGGATGGAACTCAAGCCACAGCAGCAACCGAAGCCACTGCAGTGACAATGCCAGATCCTTAACCTGCTGCACCAGAGAATTCCTAAAATAATTTTTAAAAATACTAAGATTCACTTAAGTCTCCATTTGTTCAGCGTGGCAAATGTTACAAAAGGAATGGTGTCCCTGAAAAATTGACATGTCAAAGCTCCAATGCCAAATACCTCAGAATACGGGTCCATTTGGAGATATAGAGTCTTTAAAGAGGTAATAAAGTTAAAATGAGGTCAGATGGGTGGTTTGGAATCCAATATAACTGTTGTCCTGATAAGAAGAGATTAGGACACAGATACACTGAGGGAAGATCACATGAAGACACAGGGAGAAGATGGCCATCTGACAAGTCAAAGAGAGAGGCCTCAGAGGAAACCAGCTCTGCCGACATTGCGATCTTGGACTCACAGCCTTCAGAATTGTGTGAAAATATATTTGAGCTTGTTTAGGCCATCCGGTCTGTGAGATTTTTATGATACTCCAACCAACTCCTGTAACAAGTATTTTAGAGTATTTCTTTTGGGGCTATCTCAATACTCAATAGTTGTCTAAGAACCCTCTGGGGAATTTTTCAGCCCAGAGGGCCAGTCTTTCAGTCTAGAAAGACTAGAAGAGAACTCAAGAATTAGAAGTGGCCCCAGGCAGATGCTAGCTTTCTGTTTTCTTTTGCTGCCTAATGGTGCAGCTGATAAGTGATGCTACACTACTGAACGTTTCCTGGTCAAGTGCAACCAACACGTCTTTGCTGGTCCAGATCATGTTCCCATGAGCATCGTCTTCATCGAAAGGTGCTCCAGGCTGGACTTAAAAGGTCATAGCTCTTTAGTTTATTGTGAAGGCCCAACCACCGTGCCTCAAGTTTTTCTCTGGGATGAGGAGGGGTGTCCGGCATCAGCCACGTGCCCATTCTTACCTCCATTTCGGTCCTGCTGTTGAGCCCTGGTGGTCAGTCAGGCTCTTCTCTCCTTCTCGGGACCCCACCCCTTCAGGTCCTTCTCTCTGGAAATGGGTCGTTTGCGGAACCTAATCAATTCAGGAGTAAAAAGGAGATAACACTGAACTTCAAATAGAAATAGGTTGGGGGAGTTTCCCATTGTGGCGCAGTGGAAACGAATCCAACCAGTATCCATGAGAATACAGGTTTGATCCCTGGCCTTACTCAGTGGGTTGGTGATCTGGCATTGCTGTGAGCTGTGGTGTAGGTCACAGATGTGGCTTGGGTCCCATGTTGCTGTGGCTGTGGTGTGGGCCAGCAGCTATAGCTCTGATTCAACCCTTAGCCTGGGAACTTCCTTGTGCTATAGATGCGGCCTTAAAAAGCAAAAAAAAAAAAAAAAAAAGAAAAGAAAAGAAATAGGTTGGGATGTTAATCTCTTCTTCTCTGGTGGCTCCTAAGTCCCTGTGCACATTTTTCTTCTCCCCGCTTCCCCACCCTCTACAGTTCTGCTTATTGAGGGTATTAGGTGACTGTTTGATTAATATTTGTCTACGGGACCTGTGACATCAGTCTCTGCCAAATAAACAGATCTGACTTATGATGTTTTGCAGCTCCACCATAAAAAAAAAGCTGACATTTTTTTAAATAGTGGTTTTCTTGCTTAAATCCCCAGTACTCCCTATAGTCATACAAAAGAAAAAGTGAAATGATCAAAGGGTTCTAGCTCCAACATGTCTTAAATTGCCACCAACACTACCTTCTAAATATAGGAATAACGGTTGGAGGATATGGCCAAGATGGTGGAGTAGTAAGACACTGACCTCACCTCCTGCCATGAACACACAACAATTACAAATATTTATGGGGCAGCTGTCTGTGAGAACAAGCAGAAGATGAGCAGAAGAGATTCTGCACAACTCGCTATCAAGAAAGAGCCACGGCAAAACGGATAGGAGAGTGGGGATGCAGTGCGGATAAGATCCACATCCCTGGGAAGGTGACCCCAAAACAGGAGAGTAATCACAACTGCAGATGTTCTCCCCAAAGAGTGAGGGGACCATGTCCCACAATAGGATGCCCAGCCTGGGGTCTTGCACCAGGAAGAAGAGCTCTCAGAACATCTAGCTTTGAAGGCTAGCAGGGCTTGGGTGCAGGACAGTCACAGGGCAGTAGGAAACAGAGACTGTGTTTTTAAAGGGCACACACAAAATCTCACACCCCACGCCCTCTGCTGGGGTCCCAGCGCGGAGACAGTAATTTGAAAGGAACCTGGGTCAGACTGATCTTAGAGAAACTCTGATCTTGGAGAAACTCTGGGAGAGGCAGGAAGTGACTGGGACTCCCCCTGGGGACATAGATAGCTGGTGACAGTCACTTTGGGGTGCTTATTTTAGGACCCTGGTGCTTGCAGGCACCATTTCTGGAGTCCACCCTCTAGCTCCTTAGTGTCAGTGGCTTACCGGCTCACCAGTGAGCTGGCACTAGCTCTTGGATCCCACGTGCCAAGAAGCCAGCTACAGCTGGACAGAGCCACACCCATCAGTGGGCCAGCAGCCTCTGTCCTAGGCAGGACCTGGCAACCAACCAGGCTAGGGGATGGGGGGCAGTCCCATCTATCAACCGTAGTCAGCCCTGGCACAACAGAGAGATCCACACAGTGCACACAGGGCACCCCTAGAGCATATAAGTAGTTCCAGCTAAAACACAAAGGAACACACACACACAATAAATGCAGGAAGCTTTAAGGTTCAGCTCAAAAAACGATTAATTTATATGCTCCCAAATAAAGTGATTTATATTTTTTATTCTGTATTGTTATCTTTTCTAAGTCTGTCTACCCTATTGGAAGAAGTAAAGCTAAGGACTCTTTCTTTTCCATCTTAACAACCACAAAGCACAGCAGAGTGCCTGCATACAGTAAATAAATAAATGAATGAAACCGACTTGTGGAAAGTACTGCTGATTGCAATGTAGTCATATCTTGGATATGACTTTAATGTTTCACCTACTAAAATCTGGAAACAATGAAAATGATAAATCACTTAGGCAAAAATTAATGTGTCTGGACCAAATAAACAACAGTGGGAAAAACAGAATAACAGATTTTAGAGATTAAACAATTGTCAGGGCTTGGTGATTAATTGATTAAAATGTATAAAGGGAAGGAAATGATTCCCAAATTGATGCTAGGAAAACTGAGTAAGTTGGTGACTTTTTTCTGATAGAACAGAGGAAAAAGAATAAGTTTAGGGTGCCCAGAATTTTGTTTCAGTACTTATAAGTGTGGGAAAATGTACTGTGCTATTAATGAATTAACAATTTTGTTGAGATTGAACCATACATTTTAATAATAAAGAAAATTGAAATGCCTTAGAAAAGCTGTCAAATTTATTGGAAATGAACATTATGGGGGAAAATATACCATCTGCTTTCCAGAGAAGAATAAAAATCAATGTTGCAATTGCTGTATGATCTGGAATCAACTACTGAGTTGAGTTCCCAAGTGGCAATAAATATTTTTGTTGATTTGACATCTTGACACAAGGAAAGCTGTTGATAGATTGCCTTGAGCTCACTAGGCATTACCGAGGATACTACTTGGCAGAAACCCAGCTTACACTCGCTGTACACAGAGGGAAATTTCTTGGGTTACACAACTGAAAATCCCAGAGACGGGGGATAGAGAGGTAGAGTCTCAGGCAAGGTTCTTCAAAATACATCATTATTAAAATAAAAGGGTAAGTGTAGCTTGGCAGAAAATATCTTGTAATCTCTCTCTCTACATAAACACACACAGTATTTCATTTTATGGATTTAACACAATTTGTATATAATTTTACCATATATTTTATGTCTCAGTAATTTTTAAAATTACCTTTGTGGATGAGTACTCTTACAATTCTTTACTAAGAAAACAACCTCAAAACAAGGGCAAGGCACAGAAACAGATATTTCATAAATAAGATATATAAGGTATGTGGTAAAATTGCATATACATTTTTATAATCATACATTGGAATACTGAGCAGTAACAAGAAATGAATTATTGATACATGAAGCAACTTCAATGAATCTTGCAAGCATTAAGTAAAAGAATACATACTGTGTGGTTTTATTTATATGACGTTCTAGAATAGGCAAAATTAACCTATAGTTATCACTGGCTTCTTGGGGACAGAAGTCATGATGGTAATTTACTGCAAATTTACGTGAGTTTTTGAATGATATGAATCTTTTTTTTTTTTTTTTAAAGAAGTTCCTGGAGTTCCCATTGTGGTGCAGTGGTTAACGAATCCGACTAGGAACCATGAGGTTGCGGGTTCGATCCCTGCCCTTGCTCAGTGGGTTAAGGGTCTGGCGTTGCCGTGAACTGTGGTGTAGGTCACAGACTCAGCTCGGATCCCACGTTGCTGTGGCTGTGGGGTAGGCCAGCGGCTACAGCTCCGATTGGACCCCTAGCCTGGGAACCTCCATATGCCGCAGGAGCGGCTCAAGAAAAGGCAAAAAGACAAAAAATAAAAAAATAAAAATAATAAAATAAAATAAAAAAATAAAAAAGAAGTTCCTGTCGTGGCTCAGTGGTTAATGAACCTGACTAGCATCCATGAGGACGTGGTTTTGGTTCCTGGCCTCACTCAGTGGGTTAAGGATCTGGTGTTGCTGTGAGCTGTGGTGTAGGTCACAGATGTGGCTTGGATCCCACGTTGCTGTGGCTGTGGCATAAGCCAGCAGCTGCAGCTCTGATTGGACCCCTATCCTGGGAACTTCCAAATGCCACAGGTGCGACCCTAAAAAAAAATTATGTTTCTTTGGGAAAAACCACCAAATAGACAAACCACCATTATCCATGTATTCAAAAAATGAAGAGTAAGGAGTTCCCGTTGTGGCGCAGTGGTTAAGGAATCTGACTAGGAACCATGAGGTTGTGGGTTCAGTCCCTGGCCTTGCTCAGTGGGGTAAGGATGTGGTGTTGCCATGAGCTGTGGTGTAGGTCGCAGACGTAGCTCGGATCTGGCGTTGCTGTGGCTCTGGCGTAGGCTGGTGGCTACAGCTCCGATTAGACCCCTGGCCTGGGAACCTCCATATGTCGTGGGAGCGGTCCTAGAAAAGACATAAAGACAAAAAAAAAAAAAAAAAAGAAGAGTAAAAGTATTCTATTTATTTATTTATTTATTTATTTTTTTGTCTTTTTGCCATTTCTTAGGCCGCTCCCACGGCATATGGAGGTTCCCAGGCTAGGGGTCAAATCGGAGCTGTAGCCACCAGCCTACGCCAGAGCCACAGCAACGCGGGATCCCAGCCATGCCTGCAACCTACACCACAGCTCACGACAACGCCGGATCGTTAACCCACTGAGCTTGGGCAGGGATCGAACCCGCAACCTCATGGTTCCTAGTCGGATTCGTTAACCACTGCGCCACAATGGGAACTCCAGTAAAAGTATTCTAAATATAAACAAAATAAAAAATGACAAAGGGAAATAATTATTTTAAAAAGATGAAATTAAAATTATGAGATTATTTTACATAAATCTATGGAAGCATATTTGAAATCCTAAGCAAAAGTGCAATTAATCATAATTAACCCTGGCTGTAATAGAAAGTTTAAACAGACTGATTATCTTCTAAATTACCCAAACTAGACAGTTACATAGGGATTTTTACCAATCCTTTAAAGACTGTTTCTATTTAGATTGTTCCAGAGCATAAAAATTAAAACAAGAAAAACATCTACACGTTATCTAATTCAAATGTAATGTTTGTGCCTAAATCTTTCAAGACGACATAAAAAAACTAGAAAAACTTTTTCCCTTGTGAATATTGATTCAAGAACCCGAAATAATTTTTTTTTTTTGTAAACAGAACCCTTCAATAATATATTAAGAAAATATGTCATCATGGCCAAATGGTATTTATTCTGGGGATCAAAGAACGACCAAGTGTCAAGAAATCTATTAATATAAATTATTATGTTGACAGTGAGGCAAATAATTATTCATGTGTCTATATATTTTCAAAACTCTACACAGAAGAGAAAAAGTGAGCTTATCTGTATATCAATAACATATCTACAAAGAAAAAAATTAATTCAAGTAATTGGATCATGTAATATTTTGAATGTACCCTTAATATGTACTGAGAAAAAAGAAATATAAAGATACCTTGAACTTTACTAAGTTGTGCTGGGAGTGAGATTAGTGTAGACATTTGAAACTATTTGGTGTGGGATAAAACAAGTGAGTAAATCTGGAATTGGAAAGGTAAGGAGGAGCACTATGGTGTTGGATCTGAGTTTTTATTAGCATGGATGATTAAATACGTGTAATTAAGTCACAGAAAGGGCTAGAAGCAATGTCACATTTACCCCCAGATCTTGGCTTCTAAACAGCATTCATCATCAAAAAGAACCTGGGCTCCTTGGCTACATACCTTTAGCCAAGTCAGTCAGTCCAAAATGAACTTGAAATATCTTATTGTGGTAAAGAGCAAGAAGTGTTACAAACTGAGGGTGCATATCAAGCGTGTCATACACAGCTGACCAAAGTATAAAGTTGGTACAACCACTGTGAAACTATTTATTTATCAGTATTTCCTAATGCTAAACGCATGCATAACCACGACCCACAATTCTATGCTTAGGCGCATAAACGTAGATGAATTTACATACACCAAAGGCATGAGTTAGAATGTCTGGAGCAGCACGAGGCAAAATTATGTCACATGAGAAACAACCTGGGTACCCTACGACAATGAAATGAATAGATGATTTGTGGTGTAAAAAAATAAAGATTTACTGTTACATGTGGTAATAGAGATGAATCTCACAGACTTTATGATTCCATCTATATCAAGTTTAAAAGTGAGCCAAACACATTCACCATGATAGAATTCACAGTAGTGGTTACCTTTTTTTGGCTAAAATGGAGACTGGGCAGGATCAGGCGGCTTCTGGCAGTAATGGGGGTGGGGTGGGCTGCTAATAATCTTTATGTTGCTGTGAAGCATGCTTACTTGGTTGTGCATAATTTGTAAAAACTGATCTGTATATTTAAGATTTGTGGACTTTAGTGTATGAATACAATATCTAACTAGAAAATGGTATAAAAAAGAGAGAAAAAATGTATAAGCAAAGAATAAAAGTGGCAATGTATTAAAACTCACTGATACCACTACTAACTAACTACTAACTAAAAGGGAGTCCAGAGTGATACTCTAAATAAAAAGGAGAAGGATCGAAAACTGTTCTTTACAGAATGCCAGCTAATAAATGCGGAAGTTTGTAAGCCACCATTCTGCAAACACCACTCAGAGGAATCGTCAATGGGCACTAAAACCACTGGGTGCATGTTAGTAGCAACATAGGATATTCATATGGTTGTCAAAAATATTAAACTTGAATTAAATATTCCGGCAAAAAATCAGGCATATCTACATCGTGAGACTTCATTTTTTTTTTTTTTTTTTGGCCACTCCGGTGGCATGCAGAAGTTCCAGGCCAGGGGTTGAACCCAAGCCACAGCAGTGACAATGCTGAATCCTTAGCTGCAAGGCCACCAGGGAACTCCCTTGTGAGACATTTTATAAGAGTACTGGTTTAGGCATTCACTTTTCGTTTAACACCTGAATATACAAATACAAATGAGTTTTGGGGAGTTCCCGTTGTGGCCCAGTGGTTAACGAATCCGACTAGGAACCGTAAGGTTGCGGGTTTGATCCCTGTCCTCGCTCAGTGGGTTATGGACCCAGCATTGCTGTGGCTCTGGCAAAGACCGGCAGCTACAGCTCCGATTAGACCCCTAGCCTGGGAACCTCCATATGATGCCAGTGCAGCCCTAGAAAAGCCAAAAACAAAACAAAATTAAAAAAATATGAGTTTTGTATATTGGCCTTACTCTTTCTAAATGGACCTTGAATTTGCTAATCGATTAATTCCAAAATATTTTTATTGCAATCACATCCATATGTATGACAACAGATATAGTTTTTGTAGATGTTCCTTACCAGTTTGAGGAAGCTTCTATTTCTAGTTTTCTGAGATTTTAAAACAAAATAGTAAATGCACATTGATTTTTGTCAAATAATTTTTGCATATCTTGAGAAGATATTCTATTTGTATGGTAAAGTACACTGATTTTTCAGACATTAAACCTACCTTTCATTTCTGGTGTAAAACACACTTGTTCATGATTTAGTACTCATTTTACATACTGCTGGATTCAATTTGAAGTTGTAAGAAGTACCACAGAGAGATTTGGTGTATGCCTTTACCCAGTCTCCTCAGTGGAAAATTAACAATGATATAATCCACAGGATTTTATTCAGCTGTTTCCAGTTTTTCATGGACTTGTGTATCTGAGTGTGTGGGCATGTGTTTCAGTTCTGTGTGATCTTATGTTGTTTATGTATCCAACAGCATAGGCAGTCAAGACACGGGACAGATGCATCGCCAAAAAGACATCTCATGTTACCTTTTTATAACCACACCTACCTCCGCCAACCCTAACTCCTGGCAATCACTAATCTTCCCTCCATTTTTATAATTTTGTTTTTTCAATAATGTTATATAGGCGGAATCATAAAGTAGGTAACTTTGTGGATTGGCTTTTTTCACACCACTTGTTCTCCTCTAGATTCCCCTTATAATTCATCAATAATCTATTTTTTCTCACTGCTGGGTAATAGTCTATAATACTGATGTTCCACTGTTTGTTTAGCTGTTTGCCCACTGAGGATTATTGGATGGTTTCCAGTTTTTGGCCACTGAATACTGCTGTTATGAATAGTCACATATAGATTTTCATGTGAACATAAGTTTCATTCTATAGGATAAATGCCTAAGAGCACAACTGCTGGTTTATATTAGTTGCACGTTTAATTTTATAAGCAACTACTAAATTGTCTTCAAGAGTGACTGTTTCATTTTACATTCTCAACAGTAATGTTGGAGGGATACAGTTTTTCTTCATCCTTGTAAGTATTTAGTGCTGTCTTTAAAAAAAAAACTGTATTGGAGTAGAGTTAACATACAATGTTGTATTAGTTTCAGGTGTACACAAAGTTAATCTCGTCTCTCTCTCTCTCGCTCACACACACATACACACTCCTTTTCAGATTCTTTTCCCACACAGGCTATCATAGTGTATTGAGTAGATTTCCCTGTGCTATACAGTAGGCCCTTGTTACTTAGCAATTTTGTATATAGTAATGTGTATGAGTTAGTCCTAACCTCCCGATTTATTCCTCTTCCCAGTGTTTCCCCTTTGGTGACCATAAGTTTTGAATATAGACACATAAATTCTTAAAAAAATATTAGCAAACTGAATCCACCATTACATGAAAAGGATCATACACCATGATCAAGTGGGAATAATTCCCGGGGTGCAAGAATTCTTCAATATATGCAAACAAATCAAGGTGATACACCACATTCAAGGTGATACACCACATTAAAAAACTGAAGAATAAAAAACATATGGTCATCTCAATAGATGCAGAAAGTTTTTGACAAAATCCAACAGCCATTTATGATAAAAAAAAAAACAAACTCCCAAGAAAGTGGGCATAGAGGAAACCTACCTCAACATAATAAAGACCATATATGAAAAACCCACAGCTAAAATCATTCTCAATGGTGAAAAGCCATAAGCATTTCTGCTAAGATCTGGAACCAGGATGTCCAGTCTCATCACTGTGATTCAACAGAGTTTTGTAAATCCTAGTCATGGCAATCAGAGAAGAAAAATAAATAAAAGGAATCCAAATTGGAAAAGTAAAACTGTCATTATTTGCAAATGACATGATACCATACATAAAACATCCTAATGATGCTACCAGAAAAGTACTAGAGCTCATCAATGAATTCGGTAGAGTTGTAGGATACAAAACTAATACGTGGAAATCTCTTGCATTCCTGTATACTAACTATTAAGGTTCAGAAATAAAAATTAAGGAAACAAATATATTACATCAAAGGAATAAATCTACCTAAAGAAGTAAAAGATCTGTACTCTGAAAACTGTTAAGACATTGATGAAAGGAATTGAAGATGACACAAACAGATGGAAAGAAATACCATGCTCTTAGATTGGAGTAACAGATATTGTTAAAATGACTATACCACCCAAGGCGATCTACAATATTCAGTGCAATGCCTATCAAATTATCAATGGCATTTTTCACAGAACTAGAACAAAATATTTTAAAATTTGTGTAGTGCTGTCTTTTAAAAAAAGTTACCATTATGGGGAGTTCCTGTCATGGAGCAGTGGAAATGAATCCAACTAGGAACCATGAGTTTGTGGGTTCGATCCCTGACCTCGCTCAGTGGGTTAAGGATCTGGTGGTGTCATGAACTGTGGTGTAGGTTCAAGTCATGGCTCGGATCTGGTGTGGCTGTGGCTGTGGCTGTGGCTGGCAGCTGTGATTAGACCCCTAGCCTAGGAACCTCCATATGCCACAGGTAGAGCCCTAAAAAGCAAAAAAAAAAAAAAAAAAAATTACCATTATGATAGATATGTAGTGATACCTTATTGTGGTTTTAATTTGGATTACACTAATGGCTAATGATATTGTACATATTTTCATGTGTTAATTTGCTATCTGCATATCTTCTTTGATGGAATGTCTCTGTTCATGTCTTTTGTCCATTTTCTACTTGAATAGTTTATTTTCTTATTGCTGAGTTTTGAGAATTCTATACATATATTCTAGATATGTCTTTTGTTATGTGTGTGGTTTGCAAATATTTTCTCCCAGTCTGTAGCTTATCTTTTCATTTTCTTTAAATTCATCATTTAGGATTGAGGAGGAAAAAAAGGTCTTTCACAAAGCAAAATACTTTCTCTTACTCTCATTCTCTCTCTTTTATAAGAATCACAAGGTAATTGAGAGATTCCCTAGCTCAAAACCTGTTTTTGCCACTTATTACTTATGTGATAATTCTTGTTCTTTTTTACTCCTCAATCCATCAAGTGGAGAACTTAAAAGTTCCTTGCTCATGGTAATGTGAGGATTACCCAAGGTCATACATAGAAATTACTTAAAACAGTATATAATGTGTAAGTACTCAATACAAATTAGTATTACCATTATTAGCAGTATTATCAGAGAGGAGTTCCTGTTGTGGTGCAGCAGAAACAAATCTGACTAGTACCATGAGTATATGGGTTTGATCCCTGGCCTCGCCCAGTGGGTTAAGGATCTGGTGTTGCCGTAAGCCGTGGTGTAGGTCACAGATGTGGCTTGGATCCTGCGTTGCTGTGGCTGTGGTGTAGGCTGGCAGCTATAGCTCATATTCAATCCCTAGCCTGGGAACTTCCATATGCCTCGGTGTGGCCCTAAAAAAAAAGTATTATTAGAGATTCATACCAAGTCTCTGCTTTTATTGAAAATCAATGTTCTTTCCAAGTAAAGATTAATTTTTTGCCCAATACGTTATTTCATCTATGTAAATTTTACTTACCCTATGACAATTGCACATACTCTGGGTACAAATGGCCAAAGACAAATTATCTGGTCCTTGTCAGTAGCTTTAGTGAGAGACCCTTTTTGGACAAGACTTATGTGCAAGTTGTCATGTTGACTCAATTATCTCTGTTCTCTACATTTATTGCATGTGTACACAGTAAATGATAACTAGGTACTGGGCACTGTTCTGAGAGTGAGTGTACAGTGGCGAGTTAGAGAGACGTCTCTGCTCTCAAAGAGCTATGTGTGTGGAGGAGACAGCTTACAGACATACAAATACACTTGTGTTAATGTCAGGTGTGAATAATTCTAGGAAGAATAAAGGAAATTGGGGTGCTATTTTAATAGGTAACAGAAGATGCTCAGAGTTACATTTGGGCGGAGACTAAATGAACTGAAGGAGAGTGTTGCAAATGTTTGGTGATAACACTGTTAGGAGAGAAGACAGTAACATAAAGAGAGGCAGGAGGGCATCTGGGGGTCTTCTGGGGAGTAGGAGATGGGGATGGGGTAAAAAAATGGGTACAGAGAAGAATGTAGGGCTGGATTTGTCTTTGTAGATCATTCTAAAGACTTTGGATAGAAAGCTCTTTGAGTATTATTAGAAGGGAATGACATAATTTACATTTTAAATATATTACACTGGTTGCTTTAGATTAGGGAGGAAGGGATGGAAATAGAATAGTTAGAAGTCTATTGCAGGGGACCAGGTGAGAGATGTCACCTTATAGCGGGGTGGTGGTAGTAAAGATGGAGAAAAGAGATCGGATTCTGGGAATATTTCAAAGGGGAAGCCAAGGGGAGGTGCTCGCAGATTAGATGTGTATTTCCAGGAAAGAAAAAAGACAAGTTGTGGACAATTGTAGGGTATTTGGTCTGTATAACTTGGGGAACAGTGGTACCATTTACAAAGACAGGAAAAACTGGGCATGGAGCAGGTCTGTGGGTGGTGGTGTAGGTGGGAAATTAAAAATAACAGTTAGTCATCCAAGCAAAGGTGTCAAGAAGCAGTTGGACACATGATGCTAAAATTCAAGGCAGAAGTCTAAGCTACTCATATAAATTTGGAAACATTATTGAATAGAAAGTATTCCAAATGATTTAGGAGTGAGTAGAATGTGGTCATAGAAGAGAGAAGAGGCACAAGGCATGAATTGTAGAGCACTCCATCATTTAGAGACTGAGAAGATAAAAATAATCCAGCAAAGGAAATAGAAAAAGAGTAACCAGCAAAGAAGGAAAAAAAATTGGGAAAATGTACTGTCCATTTAAAAAGAAGAAAACGCTTCAATACATGGGAATGATTGCGTATAACAGTTGCTACTGAGTGAAAAATACGCAGGTTGAGAATTGGTGACTGTATCTGGTTTCTGCTAGGGACAGAGATCTGTCTAGAGTAGATTCAGATGAGAGATGGAGGTGAGGCAATGGAGACCATTTACACAGACAACTTCTTTAAGGGGTTTTGCTATAAAAGAAAACAGAAAGGGAGTGATCATCCAAGAGGGATGCGTCCTTAAAGGGGGGCATTTTCTTTTAAGATTCGAGATATTTCACGGTTTGAAAGACAGTGGAAGAAGTCCAGCAGAAAGATTAAAAATGGTGATACAGGGAAAAAAAAAAAAAAAACCTTTAAATGATAAGGAGGGGATTCTCTGCTCAACTGGATACTTTAAATACTTACAGGAGGACCAGAAGAGTCAACGCGTAGGGATGCTGGGGATGGAGGTGGATGGGAACGTTTTCTTCTCTGTGTCTCTGTTTTCTCTCTGAAATAAATACCAGGGTTATTGGCTGTGAGCAAGGCGGTGATAAAAGATGTGAAGATTTGAGATAAGAGGCAGTTATGTGGAATTACTGTCATTTTCCTCTCTATTCTTTAGCCATATTTTAAAAACTCATTGGCTATGTTAGTTTTGATATAGAAAAAAAAAAAAAAAAAGGAAAGAAGAAAAAGGTCCGGGTAACATGTAGAGATAGAGTCGAAATTGCCCAAGACTGTTGAAAGCAGGGGTCCTGGAACAAAGGTAGATTTCAAGGGCAGTTGGAAAGGAGCTGATGTAAGACCAGGGTAGGATCTAGTTAACCAACAGATTAAGAACTATTGCATGTAAGAAAAGAATTGGATATAGATGCTTTCATGACCCAGGTATCAATTTTTTTTTTTTTCTTTTTAGGGCCACACCTGTGGCATATGAAGTTCCCAGGCTAGGGGTCCAATTAGAGCTGCAGCTGCCAGCCTACAACACAGCCAGAGCAATGCCAGATCCTTAAACCACTGAGTGAGGCCAGGGATCCAACATGCATCTTCATGGGTACTAGTCAGGTTTGTAACCCACTGAGCCACAATGGAAACTTCCCAGGCACAGGCATCATTTTATATACACAATTTCTTTATTGTAAATAAATACTATGGAATGACTGAGTTGGTTATATAAACTGAGAGATTATATAACTCCCTCATTTTATATATAGGTATGTATGTCTTAATATATACACACATATATATTCTTATTATCAATTAATTTGGGAATATGATAAAATCAACAAATAGATTTCTTCCATAGAAAAATGGAAAGAAGCACATCTGTACAATACCATACATAAAGAAGTATTCATGGACCAAAGTGTAAGAATCCTGAGCCTACCCCAAACGTGTCCTGAGGGAATAGACCTTCCCTTTCTCATCTTTCTGCTTATGTATTTTATCCTCTCTGCTTGCAGTGCCCACCTTTCTTTTCTTGCTTATCAAACTGCTGCTTCTCCTTCAAATCAAAAAATTCTAAGTTAGGCTGTGCCTTGTCTGCAAAGGTTTTAGTTTAGTTTTTTTTTTTTTTTTTTTTTTTTCAGTTCTTAACAAACCCTAGGGGCTTTTTCCTTCAAGTTTATTCCCTAGCAGCATTTATCACTTTGTAGCTGTGACTTGCAAGTCTCCTTAACCATTGATACTGTGGATTCTTTGAAGGCAAGGACTAAATCTTTTCACTTCTGAATCATCATTACCTAGATTAGTGCTTGGCAAGTTTTAAATGCAATTTATAAATAAGGAAAAATGAGATCTAGAAGCGTGTAGGTGACTTAAGCAAGATAGTGGCTGTGCAAGGCAAGACCACGGTGTTTTTCTTGCCCACTTTACGTTTCTCTCTCTCCCTCTTTTTCTCTCTCTCTCCTAAATTTAATTGGGGCACAGTTGACTTATAATGATGTGTTAGTTTCAGTGTACAAAGTGAATCAGTTATATGTTTACCCATTCTTTTTTCCCATATAGGTTATGACAAACTATTGAGTAGATATCCCTGTTCTATACAGTAGGGTCTTGTTAATTATGTACTTATATATATATATATATGTTTCCAGGAAGAAAATATTTCACACCAGGAAATGGTGGAAGAGGAGCAATGGAGCTGAGGGCACGTCCAGAAGGGTAAGTGCTCCCCCTTGTGGCATCTCTGGGAGGTGAGGGTGAAATGACCACGGACTCACAAAACCTGTGAGGAAGCAGCATGGATCTTGAGCTGGAAGGGAAAAAAATGTATCCCTCAACCCGTGTTCACCAGGAGAGAGTTAATGAGAAGATGCTTCCTTTCACTATGAGCAAAAAAATGTCTTCATATCAATTATCTACTATTTTCTTAAGGCAGATACTCTCATCTCTAACTTAAGTCTTCACTTATTGAAGCAGGTTTTCTTATATTAGTATTACAGTTGAGAAAGCTGAGGTTCAGAAAGTTAAAACAATTATCCAAAGGTGTACAGTCTGGAGCACTGGTCTCTGAACTTTTTTATGCAGTGCAATTTCCACACAGTCCGCTGCCCACTGGGGCAGTAAAAGCATGGGGAGTGAAAAAATGAGTTAGCCTTCCTTTTTCACCAGAATTATATTAGCTAGTGAGCAGGCCAAAGTAGCTGACTTGTGGCTGGCAGCTCAGGTATAGAAATCAACACCTTTTTTTCCTACATGAGTTCCAAATGGTCAAAATATTAGGTGAAGACGGGGGCTATGTTGGGGGCTGGAGGGAGGATGGTTGAGGGGTAGAAGGATCCCTCTCTCTGATCCACATGCTCAGAACTCACAAGCAGCCAGCAGTGGTTTTAATACTTTACGTGGAACGGAGGTGAGTGAGGAGGGGAACAAATCCTTGGACTGCCTCAGACGAAGAAGGCCCCAGTGTTTCCAGCTACAAACATTTTTCTTTTTTAAGGCTGAAGACATTCTTTTCACCAAACCAACAGCGTGGGGACAAGCAATAGCCCACAAGGGACCTTTTAGATAGACTGGATACTGCCTTTATTGGAAGAAACAATATTGGCTTTGAGTTGACGGATGCTTTCATAACCTACTCTCCCCTCCTTCTTGAGACTTGTCCCTCTCAACAGAGCAAATAAACATCCAAATCACCACAATGGCATGATTAACACATTTTCATATCCTGAACCCCTGCAAGGCAATGATCAAAATAATAGCTCACACCTATTGATCACTCATTATGAGCTAAGTGCTTTACCAGCATGATTATCTCATTTTCATCCTCACAGAAAACCATATTGTATGGACCAAGAGAGGCTCGGGGTTTAATTGGCTTGCCCAAGGTCACAGTGAGGAGTTGGTAGAGCTGGGATTGAAAGCAGACAACCCAACACTACATTGTCCAAAGGACCAACATACAGAGAGGATCCCCTGAGTATCTGGGGAACTGAGTCACCCCCTGGAGGGCTGCTTCCCTAGTTTGCTCAGCAGAAGAAGCCAATGGCTGCAACCACCTCTTTCCCGCTCTGTAGACCTGGTCAGATGGCTCAGGAACAGCCCGTGATCTAGCCAGCCATGTGTTTCTTAGGAAAAACAACAGCGATTACAATTCTTACCAAGAGGTAACATTGTAGGGAGGATTTATAACTGACAAAATATGTAAAGAAATATAGGCAAACGTGTGCAATTTGGCACTTTGATTTTCAGGTTGACCTATTATTGACTACTAGTTGGCTTCTCGTCAGTCTTACTTTCAGGAATCTCTAGACATTAGTTCTTTATAGCTTTCTAGAGGTTGCCATATCTGTCTGTCTATCTGTTGGCCCTGACGGTTGTATCTCCCGTCACCTTGGTCAATGCCACCCGGTTCCCTTGCCGAACATCAGAAGCACCAAATTGTCCCCTCCCACCCTCACCCCAGTTGCTATGCATGTAATAAAGCCCAGGAGGAAGCCAAAGAATTGAGGAACAATCCTTCGGCAACCACATATTTGTCAGGGTCTAAAGCCAGCGTTGTCTCCAGGGTAGGCAGGAGGTTGGGGTTACCAATAGGGCTTGCTACAGCCATGGTGTGGATGCTGTGAGGATAGTGGAGAACAACTTTGAAGTCAGAACTTCAATTCTGGGTCTCTTACGTAGGAATAATAATATCCACCTAATAGCAAGGCTGTGTGGTAAAGTGAGTAAACAGATGGATCATTTAGAATACAGATTGGGGGCACTAAGGGGCAGATGGTGGGGCGAGGCATATCTGGGTTTTCATCCTAACCACTTAGCAACTGTGTGACTTTGGAGAAAGTTTTTTTCAACTTTCTGACCCCCAGTTTCCTCATCTATAACGCAGAGTTGTAACTCCCCATGACAGGAGTATAGAAACAAGACAGGGTATGTCAGCAGCTGCCGTAAAACCTGGCGTCTGTACTCCGACTCCGCTGGTTCTCCTACTAGCTCCCCTTATCCTTGACCACTGATACTAAAGAGCAAGAGAGGGAGAGGAGATGGCCCCCAGATGTGCACTCACCTTCTACCTCCTACTTAATAACAGTGTAACAATAGCAACTACTGCTCCAATCACCACTTCTAATAGGACTGCTTTTATTACTGCTGCTGCTGCTGCTATTCTGGTACAATTTATTGCACACAGCTAGGTAGCATATGAAAAGGGTAAGGTGCTATGCACTTTCCCCAGGTTATTGATTTTAATCTCGATGTGGCTACTTTCTATCAAGTCTTTATTGCATGGCCTTGACAAATAGCTATTCCATTCCAGCCCAGGGTGACAGCGGGGTGGGGCTCACGCATGAGACCCTCATTAGAAAACCGTAAGCCCCAGAGACGCTCGGAGAATAGGATTTGGCCATGCATCACCTCCTTTTAGCATCTCAGCCCCACCACCTCCCAAGAGTCCCTCTCGGACCGATTCCACAGCTCACCATCCTAACTGGTCTGGGCTCCTTTCTTCGCATTTCACTGCAGCATTTTGTAGACAACCATAAATCTCCAATTCTTTAGGTTCTGAGTCAGGTAGAACAAAATCTCGGCATTGCTTTTCATGCTGTTAGTCATTCGCAAACAGTTCCCTTCCTTTTGTTCCAAGTCATTCTAAATGCTGGAAAACAACAAACAAAAAAAAGCAATCATGAAGCCGCGTCCTTGGATGTTATTAGTCGAAAATAAAACAATATCCATTTTTATTTGGTTGCACATGTCCTCGCTCTAAACAAAAGAAACTGATGAACTAAAGCAAATGAAGTATGCTTTCCTCAGTCCTGCTTTAGACAGATAAGCAAAGACAATTAATATCAAGGCTGTTGTTTCTTTGTTCCAGTTTTGTTTCTATCCCTGTTCCTAACTGACATTCTCAAAGGTATCTGAGATCAGATAACTATTTAAGATTTCCTTCTGGATTATTTTTGGTAGGCAGTGAAGGTTTATTTCCTACAGACATTCTGTGGTAAATGAACTCCAATGCATTAATAGACCTACAGAACGTCAGACCTAGAAAGAACCTTAGATACAAGATTTATCTGGGGTACCTCACTTTACAAGCAAGGAAACTGAGGCCCTGAGAACTTTGAGATACGTGTGCTTTGGGAGTTCAGAGGAGAACTTCCTTGTAATATAATATTCACCTCTCTGTGTATTTGGTTCTTTGAAATTATTTTTAAGTTTTACGTATTGAAGAAGAGTTTCCCTTCTGAGTTTTCAAAAATCAGAAGCTTCCAGTAGAGCAACACTGCGTAGATCAGACTCAGCTCGCTTCTACCAACACTCAGGGCACAGAGGAAGGGTGGAAAGTAGGATGGGAGAGCTTTACTAAATTAAAAAGTAACTCAATTAAAAATAAAAAGTAAAGGTTGGAGTTCCCGTTGTGGCGCAGTGGTTAACGAATCCGACTAGGAACCATGAGGTTGTGGGTTCGATCCCTGCCCTTGCTCACTGGGTTAAGGATCCGGCGTTGCTGTGAGCTGTGGCGTAGGTCACAGATGCGGCTTGGATCCTGCGTTGCTGTGGCTCTGGTGTAGGCTGGTGGCTACAGCTCGGATTAGACCCCTAGCCTGGGAACCTCCATATGCTTTTGCCAAGAAATGGCAAAAAGACAAAAATAAAATAAAATAAGATAAAAAATAAAAAGTAAAGGTAAAGAAAATCAAAATAAATTAAGAAATAATCCACTTTCTTCAACACAGAGGAGCTTTCAGGACCCTGTTGCTTCCTATCTGTCTGCTTGGGATTTACTGTGTATTGATGCCTGTGTTAGGACCTGAGTCCATGTGACAAAGGATGCAGATTCCTTTGGGGAACCTGTTAATTCTTCTCTCAAGTTTCTAACCTGAAAAATAGTTTGTTGGATGTGCTAGCAGTCCAGGCTTCAAAACGGTTTTTTTTTTTTTTTTTTTTTGTCTTTTGTCTTTTCAGGGAAGCACCCATGGCATATGGAGGTTCCCAGGATAGGGGTTGAATCTGAGCTGCAGATGCCGGCCTACACCGCAGCCACAGCAATATGGGATCTGAGCCGCATCTGTAACCTACAGCACAGCTCACGGCAACGCTGGATCCTTAACCCACTGAGTGAGGCCAGGGATTGAACCTGCATCCTCATGGTTCCTAGTCAGATTCTTTTCCACTGAGCCATGTCGGGAACTCCTTCAAAACATTTTTTTTTTTTTTTTTTTGTCTTTTTGCTATTTCTTGGGCCGCTCCTGCGGCATATGGAGGTTCCCAGGCTAGGGGTCTAATCCGAGCTGTAGCTGCCAGCATACGCCAGAGCCACAGCAACGCAGGATCCGAGCCGTGTCTGCAACCTACACCACAGTTCACGGCAACGCCGTATCGTTAACCCACTGAGCAAGGGCAGGGATCGAACCCGCAACCTCATGATTCCTAGTTGGATTCGTTAACCATTGTGCCATGACGGGAACTCCCTTCAAAACATTTTTAACCAGAGTTCCTAGTGGCCTAGTGGTTGCGGATTCAGTGCCACCCCCCACCCCCCAACAATAACAACAACAAAACCAAAACATTTCTAAAGAAATCTTAGCAGGATAAACCCGATAAGACTCAAAGGCTGATGCTTGGTTCCCACCACTGTCCTCCCTGTTAGTTACAACAGTCCTGGTCCTGGGCTCTTCCTTGCAGGTGTGCTGGATGCTCTGGCTGCTGGTCCCATCTTTTGACACAGATGCAGAAAGGTGTCCCCCTCTGTGTCCTTCTAAGGAGCAGAACAACATGGTAACTGTCTGTTCCTGCCCCAGCTGAGGACTAAGACGCTCCTGGCTGATCATCAACTTCATAAATCATTAGGTCACAGTCTAAAGGTTGCTGCTCACCCACTCCACACCTCTTGGTGATCAGATCTGCAGGATGGAAAGCTGAGAAGGCCCAGGAAGGGAGGGCCACTTGACCTAGGCAGTGGTGGGACTGGGATTAGAATGGGAATTTCTGATCCCAAAGCCAGTCCTGTCTCATCTCTCTTGGGTGAATTTCTCACTGTTTGAAACACCTTAAGGGAGGGGAGTGTGGAAACGGGGTGGAGGAAGGGAGTGTGCCCCGTGGCTTGTGACCTAGACAAGCAGGACTAAGCATCAAGGGGGCAACGTTTTCAAAGCAAAGCTTGTAATACAAGAGGCAGTGTGTCTCAGGAGTTCTCATCGTGCCTCAGCAGTTAGCAAACCTGACTAGCAACCATGACGGTGCAGGTTCGATCCCTGGCCTCACTCAGTGGGTTAAGGATCCGGCATTGCTGTGAGCTATGGTGTAGGTCAAAGACGCAGCTCAGATCCTGCATTGCTGTGGCTGTAGTGTAGGCCAGCAGCTGCAGCTCCGATTCGACCAACCCCTAGCCTGGGAACCTCCATATGCCATGGGTACGGCCCTAAAAAAAAAAAAAAAAAGACAAAAAGACACACACACACGCACAAACACGAGACAGTGTGTCTTAGTAAAGAACAAAAGATTTGGCGTTGGACAGGCCGATGCTTAAGTCCCAGCTGTGACAGTTATCTACTATCTGACTTTGAGAAAAATTGCTGAATTACTCTGAGCCATGGTTTTCCAATATATGGATGAGAACTATAACATCTACACCATGAAGTTATTTCGAGGGGCTATGTGAAACAATGTCTATAAAAGCCTAGAAAAGTACCCAGTAGGCACTGGTCAAGATGTAACTATTACTAAGACTAGTCTGGCTGCAATCTCATGATTTACACTTTAAAATTTTCAGGCCAACCTGCCATCTTAGTCATCTTTCTGAGATTGTTAACAAGGAGAGTTCTTAAGAGCACTTGATTTTGAATAAGAAACAGCTGATTTTGAATAAGTTTGCATTTGGGCGACACCGTTCATTTATCATCCATATCACTTTAGCAGGTCAAGCCTCTGCAAGCCTCAGTTTTTGAACCTGTAAAATAGGAATAATAATGCCTCCCTGAGAGCAACGGGCCTATTTTGAAGATTAAATTAGATTGAAAGAATAAATGCAAACTATTGCATTTGGAATGGATTAGCGATAAGATCCTGCTGTGTAGCGCTGGGAACTATGTCTAGTCACTTATGATGGAGCATGATAATGTGAGAAAATAGAATGTGTACATGCATGTGTAACGGGGTCACCATGCTGTACAGTAGAAAAAAACTGTACTGGGGAAATAACTATTAAAAATATATATATACGGCATTTCTCCCGAAAAAAAATAATAGTAAATTAGGAAAAAAAATTAGATTGAAAGAGACAATATATTTTAACAAAAGCAAGGGCTTTATATATAGTGGTGTTCCTTACACCTGGCAACATGCCTGCCAGACAATCAATGTTCAAATGAAAAATTAATAATGTATGCAATAGAAGCTTTTAATACAGTGTCTTATTAAGCGAGAGCTACATCTGTCTTACCTCAGTTAAACTGTATGAGGGTGAAGCAGAATTACAAGGCCATTTAATACCTTTTCACAATAGAAATCAGCCTGGAATAGCTCGTCAGATTACCAAGATGTCTCCTTAATTGACTTGGACAACTTTATTCTTAAGAAATAAATGCCAGGGAGATAAAGTCCAGGGGAGGTGGAGGTAACCAGATGGGGTTAACAGTTGATTCTGGGCTCTCTGGAGATCTCCGACAGGAAGAGTCGGTTTTAATGTTTGGGGATGCTAGGCTCGTAAGTGGGAAATGGAAGCGGTACTGAGGAATGGGGATCTGCTACCTCAGAGGGAATCACGAGGAAAGTAAAGAGAATCGCCTTCTGACTGCCTGCACTTAAATCCTACCTTGGAACTTGGGCAAGTCACAATCTTTGGTGTCAATTTTTCCATTTACAAAATAGGAAAAACAGTACATTTGGGGTTTTTGTGAGGATTAAACGAAGACAGTTCAGTAGAAGTGAAATACTGAACTGAAATAAGGAGTTATTCCTTGAAGATGAAACTGCTTTCTCTCAGATTCTGTTCATTTTGGGGGTCTTTTTTTCCTCTTTGTTCTTAAGACTGGAGAATTTCTGCTAATTTGTTTTTAAGTTCCTGACTATTTTGCAATATTAAACCTACTGTTAAGTTCAATTTATGACTTCATCCTTCTAGATGTATGGCTTTCCATTTCTAAAGTTTCTAAGTTTCTCTTTGATTCTTTTTTTTTTTTTTTTTTGGTTTGTTTCCATTTATTCCTGCTGAGTTTCTCCATATGTTCTCTCATTAGAATCATCTTTAAGTCTGTGAACATATTTATAGCAGCTTGTTTTAAAGATTTTTTTTTCTAATTCTAATAACTGGATTATCTTAATATCTGCTTCTATTGACTTTATTTCTGCTTGATTATGGATTCATTTTCCTGCTTCTTTGAATATCTATCAAATTTTTATATTATGTTGGGCTTTGGTGGTAATACATTGCAGGGTTATTGAATTACACTGTCTGCTTTTAAAAGGTGGGTTTTTTTCTTCTTGTAGCACAGTTAAATGATGGATTTTACTGATCATGTCAGACTGGGTTTACTCTTCATTGGGAGGGGTCTGTTTTAATTTTGTTATTAGTTTCAGGACATACCCCTTAAAAGAGGGTGTGGTCCTCACTCCTAACTCTAGCACATTTCCAAGGTCTCATGAATGAGCAAGGTGGCTCACAAGCTCCTTCACTTTAGCTTGAATTGGTACTGCAGCATATTCCAGCAGGGCGTGACCTCTGGTGGTTTCACTTAGGTCTCAGTCCTGCAACCGTTGCTCTCTTCTGGGTCTCACAGGGTCTCCCTTTGCACATGTGCACGTCTCTGAGAGGTCTGTGGGGAAGAGCCACACAGATGTCTGCACACCTACCCTCTCTCCTACAGCTTCCTCCGCTCTGGTAGCTTACTCCCAAATTCCAACCACTTCACAAGTCCTCTTCTCTGTTCTCTGCTTTCTCAGCTTAGCAAGACTTATCACACTCTGCCTGGTTGCCACTTTCCAGCACCATGGACAGAAATCTGCTTCCAGACTCAAAACCTGGGCAAATACAGGTTCTCCTGTGTTTCTCTTATTTCCAAGACCATAGTACTGAGGTGCCAATAGTCCCATTTCCCGAAAATAGCTGCTTCCTGTGTTTTTCATAGTTGTTTCTAGCAGGACAGCAATGCTTACACAGTTACGCTTTTGTGGCCAGAAGTTGGAGAACTCAAGTTCTTTTTCTTTCTTCGATAGTTATTGTAGTATCCTGTTCGTCAATGGATGAAATATCTTTTCTCATTTTTTTGGAGGTATTAACGATTGTTTGCTTGCCTGTCTAGGCAACTCCTGACATTTTCTGTTTTTCCTGGTATTTCTTTTTCCTTTTTATTTTTATATTTATTTTGACCTCTGACTCATTTTAGAGGCTACCCAAATGTACAGGTAAGTACCATTCAATAAGCTGGAAACTGCAGCAAGGGTGGAAGTTGTTGAATGACGTAACTCACCCGAAAGGAAGTGATTGGAGGAACCGGCTGTTTTATGGAGGGACCTCCAGATGTCTGTAGGGGTAGGTCTGTTTTTGTAAGCTGGCAAGTCATCTCAGAGAGGATTTCCTCAAATCTGTTAATGTGAAAAGAAACAGGCGCTTCTGTCTCATTGAAACAAACACAGGAGAGGTGGAGTCACCCGGCGATGTGGGCCAAGGGAAGAGGCCTCAAGGGGTGAGGGGTATCCAATATTTTCAACCAATCCTTTTACTTTCAGCTGCTGTTTCCCAGTCATCAAAGATAACTGGACCCTCTGATTTCCAACACACTCTCTAGTGCTGAGATGTATCTTTCTCACTGCATTTCCCCTGTAAGGAAGTTTCAGTCTTATGTGTATTGCTACGTCAACAAGTATTCTACTTTCCATCTTCCAAAACTGTGTGGTCAATTGAAGTGGGCTGTTATTGCCTCCTTTCAAAATATCTTTTTATTTATTTGTTTTTTTTTTCTCCCTCTCTCTTTTTGTCTTTTTAGAGGCATATAGAGGTTCCCAGGCTAAGGGTCAAATCAGAGCTGTAGCTGCCAGCCTACACCATAGCCACAGCAATGCGGGATCCAAGCTCACAGCAATCTGGATCCTTCACCCACTCAATGAGGCCAGGGATCAAACCTGTGTCATCGTGAATACTAGTCAGATTCGTTTCTACTGAGTCATGATGGGATATCTTAAAAAATATCTTTTTAAAAACCTTTAGCTATATTTTCATGTTCAAGATGGAGTGGCAATGGATGTTTATGTTCAATCTACCATGTTCAACAAGCATAACATTGTTTTCAGTAGAGCGAATGCAAAACTGTGAGGCATAGACAAAGACAGCATAATTAAAGAGCAGCCCTTGAACGATTTTATTCAAGCTCATGCCTCTAACACTGTAGGTGCAATTCCCACACTCATTCCTCCACATATTAGCACATGGTTATGCCTTTGTTTTGCTCAAATGGTTCTTGCCTTTCATTCTAGGTCTATAGAACTGAAACAAGAAGAAGCTGTTAGCGTCCAATGACTTTACTTAAACACGTTATATTCATGTTACCTTATCACACAGGCAAGAGTGGAAGCAGCAGGAGAGGAAAATTGAACAGGTGTGACAGGAACGGAGGCCACTCTCTCCTGCAATTCTGAGTCGCACAATTGTCCAGGTTCCTGCCGATTTGCAGACACATATTAGTGGTAGCCATTATCATTTCCAAGCATGAAAACACAATTTGCAGGGCTCTCTCCTGCCTTTCCTGACTTTATTTTAACAAAATAAACCCATTTGGAAATACCCTGGAAGCAATGTGCTTCCTGCCTCATTACAGCTACATCAACACATCAGCATTCTGGAACTGCCCTGCCTGTTTCCTTTCTCAGCCAGAGCCTCTCATAGCCAATTAAATTCACTATAGTTCAGCTCTGAGACCTAGTCCTTGCTCCCTGATTGCTTTTCAATAGCTTGAGATCTAGTCAACTGAAAAACCAGACCAGTAACCAGGCATGAATCACCACTGGAGTGAGAAATGATTGAAGAACTCTGGGCTAGGCTGAAGGCTGTCCCACTGGAACATGGCCCTAGATGTAAAATGAGCCTTTTTAGCACCCACTTGAGAGCAGTAGTGACTTCCTACACTTAGGTGCTCTGTTTGTGTTTCAAATACCAGGGCTTAAGAGTAACATTTAGCTGCTGCTCAGGGACTCAATCTGGTCCTTGCCATCTCATGCCAGTGCTGTTAAAATGTTTGTCACAGCATCTAGGAAGCAAAGGGAAGTCAAAGCTCTGAAAATAAGGAACTCAGTGGTGGCATCTGGAATCTGCTGTCCACTTTCAGCTCTCTCTCCTGCTTTTCAGTGGCTTGAGATCGAGTCAACTGAAAACCCATATAACCAGTTACCAGGCAGGAATCATCAGTTATGCTGACCCCAAAAAAAATTATGAACATAATGTTGCCAAGGGTGACGGCATGGACTTGGAAGAGCCTGTATAGAGGAGGAAGGATGAAGAAAATCACTTTTTGTGTCAGTCTAGAGACAAGGCCAGTCTCTCGTGTTTCGTCCAAAATCCATAATGCGTATCTTATACACTTAAGTGGGAGGTTAATCTTGATGTTTTAAATTTACTGTATGATAGGGGTGAACAGCACTGAACCAAGCAGTGAGAGGAGCGTACCTCTCCTACATATGGCATTCAAGGCATTGCTGCTCTTTTGCAAATTTAGAAAAATACATCTGGGATTTTTTTGTCACGTGGGGCATCTCACTTAGGAGATGCCTTTCTTCTCCATCTGGTGCCTGGGGAAACTCTTCATTGCCATTTTCCCCTTTGAGCCCTGTGTTTCTGTGTCTGTGGTGCCGAAATGAGTATGGATCATATCTGGTGACAAAGCGTCAATATACTCCTATATGCAAATATTTTCAGACCTGGCCCACTGTGGCCTCATGGCATGACATTGCTTTGGCCCTCCTTCTCGAGAGGAGAGGGGTTTGGTTTTTTTTGTTTGTTTGTTTGTTTGTTTTCATGTAAAATTAAGCAACTCTGACCCACACAGGTCCCTGCAGCCTGTATCTTTGCTATTCGTGGACTGGCACCTTGTGGAAGGCTCCGTGCCACCCCCTGCCTTTGCTGAACCTGAGGCCCCAAATTTTCCTGAGGATCTTGGCCTGTACCTTTCCTGGACCCAATGTCTATGTGTTTCCTAAGACCTTTCTGCTGAGACCCACAGCTACCTCTTTGCTGAGCACTTGCTTCTGCTTAAAATAAGCAGGCCAATGCTTATTTCCCTCAGACAGAGCACATTTAGTTGCTTCTATTAAAAAAAAAGAAAAAAAAAAAAAGTTAAGCTGCCTGCCTGAGGACAAAGCTGCCTTAAGGTGTAACATCCCGTAATGGACAAAATCCTACATGCAATTGCCTAAGGCCTAATGCCATCTGCCCTGGTTAAAACAGCTAACAGTCACCCAAAGAGCTATACAAACCAGCTGCATTGTTTCCCATAGGCCCCTGACATTGTGTGCCTGGACCACACTGAAATGCTTAGTCCCTTTCTATGTATTCTACCCCAAATCGAATTTCACTATTTATCAACTCCCCGACCGATGCACTAGATGACAACACTTCTTGTATTAACTTTCACTCTTCCACCCGACACCCTGGGGAGTAAAACCTGCTGCTATAAACTCTAACTCCAAAGGAGTGGAGCAGAAAATGTGAGCAGTTTGCTCTCAAGTGTGAAGAAGATGGACAGGAGCTGGGAACATGGAATGAATTTCCCTGCCAAAATCAACGATCATTTAAGACTAAGACTATGGAGAAAGGCCAGGGGTGTTCGTGGTGTTCCGTCTCTATGTAAGGAAATATCCAGAGAGGAGAATTATGATTTTCCTCTGAAAACAGTCATCCCTTTCACAGGCCCAGTGATTCTCAATTTTTCATTTCTGTGACATACTAATGGATGATATGTACCCGAGGACACACTTCCAGAAGCTGATGAATAGTTGTGACAGAGTTACCGTAGGCTGTGGGTTATGTACACCTCCTACTAGTCGGGTGGTTTTCAACAGGGGGTGACTGTGATCCCTCCCTCCACCCACCCAGGGGACATCTGGCAGTGTCTGGAGAAGCTTTTGGTTTTCATAACCTGGGAAGGATGCTAAACATCCTATAACACACAGAACAATCGCCCACAATGAAAATTATCTGGCCCCCAAATCTCAGCAGTTCTGAGGTTGGGAAACTCTCCTCTAGATTTAACTTCATGTGTTTGTTCCCAAGTCAAAGAAACGTACTGGAATGCAAGTGAGAGAGAGAGAGAGAGAGAGAGAGCGCACTCCTGATATCTGGATAACCTTGAAACTTCCCTGAGATGTGTTTTAGTAAAATAAATCATTTAAAAATTTTGGTGGCCTGTTCTGTTACCACATATGTTTTTATAATCTGAATTAGTCCATATGTGATTATAAATAAAGGAATGGTGCCAAAAATGTGGAAGTAACTTTTTTTTTGCATGTGATATATATATTTTTTTTCTAGCTCATTAGTGCTTTATACCACCTGACGGCCACAGGAAAATCCAGATAAAGGAATATAATATTGTACCCAGACCCGTTTACTTATTGATTTATTGGTTGCAAAAATGCATTCAATTCTCCATCACTTCCCTTCCTGTATCCACACCTTTGCAAAGTCATTTTGTATTTTCTTTAAAAAAATTTTTATTAAAGGATAGTCGATTCTAGCATTTTGTAATTTGTGGCTCCTACCAGCATGAACACAAGTTTATTTCCACACCTCTTGAATCTGGAATGGCCTTCTGACTTGCTTTAGCCAATCAGTGGTGGCAGAAGTAACAATGGTCATTCTAAGCCTAGGCCTCAAGAGGTCTTGCACAATTTACCACTCTTTGAACAAGTTTGGACTAACCTATTGAAGAATGAAAAAAATCACCTGGAGCAGAGTTGAGTTACTTCACCTGAGCTCTTTGAAAGCAGCCTGTCTACTGTGGACCAGAGGTACTGGTCAAGATTTATAACCGAGTCCAGTTGAGATCAGCCAAGTCCAGGTCAGTAAAAGCACTTAACTGACCTGTAGACTCACTGGAAATAATAAATTGTTGTGTCTTAAGGTACTATATTTAGGGCTTGTTTTATTCGGCCATAATAAAGTAGGTACTCATGGAAACATATAGAAGAAGACCCAGTCCACAGAGAGCCGCCCATAAACCTAAGGTGAGATGGGGTAGGTAGCATGGTTTTGAAGAGACAGGCAGATACGAACATCAGTGCAAGTTCTGTTACCTGCACAATATGTGGGTATTTGGGTATTGGGTATTGGCACAGTATTGGGAAGACTTATTTCTTCTTTTGACAATTACTTTTCCCATTTTCTCAAATAGAAATGATAATGCCTTACCTCTCTGTGTTCTTTTGAGGATGATGGAAGACGGTCCAATTTAGGCTACCTCCAATCCCAAGTCGGAATGCATTTTGATTGTTTTAATCACAATCAGACAGGAGATATTCAAAATTAGGTAGAATGTTTCACATGTCATTAATTCCTTATCAAATTCAATTCCAAGCACCATGCTGCAATTACTGTGCAGCTTTTGGCCCTCAGCCTGGAGATAGGAATCTTAATCCTCGGGCCCATTTGATGGTTGGTGGGGCGTGCATAACAGACATCTTGCCAACAGCCTAAAGCACAGCTCTCAGTTCCAAAGGAGGAGAGGGTGTTTCCATCCTTTTGTTACATTCTTCAGGGCAGAAATGGTGGGCCAGCAGTGAAATATAATTACAATTCTCTGTTGTCTTATTTGGGGTATAAATAAGCAAGTTGCTCGCTAATCAATTTACAGAAACAAACATAAAAGCAAATAAGCTGCCTTCCTCAAAAGGGGGTGTCAAACAGGATTTGCATATGCCATTTACTCTGGCAGAGCAGAAATGCAGCCTTGTCTTTACAAAGAGCAAGCACATAACCTCCCGAAGAATAATGCTCTTGATGGCAGCTATTTCCATATGTCTTGACATCAACAATCCTTTTGGGTGCCTATTTCTCTGCCAGCAGTTTTCCATCCCTTGGGAGAAGAATGTTTTCTGGATTCTTCAAGTTAACAAAGTGAAAGACATGTCTAATCTCTCTGCTCTCTACTACTGTCCTTCACAGAACACATCAGAGGCTAGGAATGGGAGAACACAGCTTCTAGGTGTATTGCGATATTGCAGAGCCTGGCTATGCAGGCTTTCATTTGGGGTTCACTTTCTCTGGTTACCAAGGAAAGTCTGCAGTAGTAGAAAGAGGGGCATGGAGATCAAAGAAGATGACCGGAGGCCTTCTTAGCTTGGATATTCACAAAAGCCTAGGCCTGAGACAGAGATCTGCATGCAAAGACTTCATTTTTGGAAGTGATTCCAGGAAGGAGAAGGAAAATCAGGGAGAAAGAAATAAAAAAAGGGGAAAGCCAATACAAAGATGTATTATCAAGCTGTCCACTGCTGCCCGTAAATGAATTAAATATAGGAAATACAAATATCTAAGAAAAGCAGGCCGCCTAATACATAATAAGATAACATAAAATACTGAGAGATTTGAAAAAGGTTGTCGTATGCTGCAGGAAAGGTCAGGGAGGTAAAGGAATAAGAGATGAATAACCACACTGGAAACATGAAATCAAGTCTTCAGTTACCGAATGGGCCAGTTACTACTCTCTTACCTGCTTCAACCATCTCCTTCCTTCAACCTCTATCAAATGAAACTTTAGGAGGGACATAGAGGAGATTGCATGAAATTATCTTGACCAATTTTTCTATAAATATGCCAGAATCAATCAATTTGGGAAAATGGGTACTAGTCTTCATTGTAGACCCCTAGCCAGGCTGAAAACAGATTTCAAAAGATGATGTTATTGCACTGTGCAATTCTGGAACTATTCTCTGGTATGTGCCTCATAGCCCAAAGTTACTATCTTTGTTTGTGTGTATATTTAATTTTTTTGGAGCAGACAAAAAAAAAAAATCATTCAAAATATTGGTGAATGTACCTGAGCTTTGTTACTTTTGACATAAAAAGGGCAATTAGGGGGAGTTCCCGTCGTGGCGCAGTGGTTAACGAATCCGACTAGGAACCATGAGGTTGCAGGTTCGGTCCCTGCCCTTGCTCAACGGGTTAACGATCCGGCGTTGCCGTGAGCTGTGATGTAGGTTGCAGATGCGGCTCGGATCCTGCGTTGCTGTGGCTCTGGCGTAGGCCGGTGGCTACAGCTCCGATTCAACCCCTAGCCTGGGAACCTCCATATGCTGCGGGAGCGGCCCAAGAAATAGCAAAAAGACAAAAAAAAAAAAAAAAAGGGCAATTAGGAAGACTGGATATTTTACTAAGTGCATAAAGAAGTAAGTAAGTTAAAATTCACTTTCCATGAGGTTAGATGATTTTACAGAAGTCCTTCCAGTTAACCTCAACGAACCTTCTAAGGAAAACATCATTTTCTCGATTTTACGGATGTAAAAGCTAAGGCTTAGAAAGTTGAGTGACTTGCTGAAGGCCCTACAGAAAAGTGGCAGAGCAAAACTCTAAAGTTCACTATTTTTTGTTGCAGCTCAATGCTTGAAGATGAGTCCTAAAGAGTTAAAACAGTTCTAATTAAGGGCAGCAAATTCACCTTTCCAAGGGGAAAGACTGTATTCAATAAGAGAAAAAAATCTGGATACTTGGGCATATTCCTAATATATAAAGCATTATTAAATAATATTTTAAATTAAATAATATTTTGTTGTTGTTTTTCTTTGTATGGCCCTATCTGTGCCAAATGGAAGTTCCTAGGCTGGGGGCTGAATCAGAGCTGCACCTGCTGACCTACACCACAGCCAGGGCAACACCAAATCTGAGCTGCATTTGTCGCCTATGCCACAACTTGTGACAACACCGGATCCTTAACCCACTGAGCAAGGCCAGGGATCGAACCCGCAACCTCATGGTTCCTAGTCGGATTCGTTAACCACTACACCACAATGGGAACTCCGAATTGTCTTATTTTTAACATAAAGGGAGATATGAATGGTTTACTAATTGAAAATGTTTTTCTCCCTCTCTCACTAAATAGGTGAGAAGCAGAGAAGCATGTCCTTTCTCTTTTTTTTGGCGGGGGGGGAGTGCTGTGCCTGCAGCATGTGGAAGTTTCCAGGTCAGGGATCAAACCTGCACCACAGCAGTGACTACAGCCACTGCAGTGACAACCCTGGGGTCCTTAACCCCCTGCGTCACAGGAGAACTCCGCAAAGCAAGTTGCTAAAGGGACACTGCACTACTACTTGCCCTGGGTGCTCACCAGACAGTCCAGCTCTGACCCGTGCTACACCCAGTTGGCTGGAGTTGCCACAGTATACTGTGCTCACATCTCTACATTTGTTTTTCCTTCCCCCTCTGCTGGGAATGCTGTCCCCATTATAACAGACTCCTTATTGTTTAGTGTTCAGATTAGCTGTTGCCTTCCCCAAGGCGACCTCCCCTGAATCTCCCAACTCCAAATTAGATCAACTGTCCCTTACTTGGGTTCCCAAATAACATAATAGAATAATCTCTCAATTTGATTTCCCCTAAGTCTGTCAAACAAATAACTCGAGTGAAGGAGTGAATATTTGGTTGTATAAATTCCCTTGCATTTCGTGTTATTAGAGGTACCCTATATGTCTTAGGAGACCTATCCTTCTCCCTTTTCAGTATATGCAAAATGAATCTTACTTTATACTGCCACAATTCTCTTTTCAGCAAAACAGCACTATGCAAATGCAGTCACTTCATTAAATGAGAATTGATGGCAAAGACACAGATCTCCTAACCCAGATTTAGGGATTTTAAATGCTCAGAGCTCTCATCCTCTGGGGGTCTCTAAACTGTGATTATGAACAATTAGAATGAAATTTATTTGTGGCATTTAATACCTAGAAAAATTCCATGTCCTTCTGCATTTTAATTGGTGACTTTTTTTCTCTGAGAATAGTCCCTTTAATTGACTCTAGCAGTGGTGAAGATAGTTCCAATTAAGGTCTCATTCCTTGGAATTGGAAAAACAGCTAACAACACTAGGCAGGAGCATCTGATCTGCTCAACACAGACCACTGCCTGCACCTTAGCTTCTAGGGAAAGATAGTATCTGGCTGTTCAGGTTAGTTTGAGTCAAAAACACTCCCAAGGAGTTCCTGTTGTGGCTCAGTGGTAATGAGCCCTACTAGTAGCCATGAGGATGTGGGTTTGATTCTTCACCTTGCTCAATAAGTTAAGGGATCTGGCATTGCCATGAGCTGTGTAGCTCACAGATGTGGTCAGATCTGGAGTTGCTGTGGCTGTGGCATAGGCTGGCAGCTGCAGCTCCAATTCGACCCCTAGCCTGGGAACTTCCATATGCTGCAGGTACAGTCCGAAAAAGACAACAACCACAACAATAATAAACAAAACAAAAAACCACTCCCCAAATGGGAAAGACATTGGATGTGGACAAATGTCCATTATCTCTGGTTACCCTGTTTGGTAAGTTAAATCTTTCTTTTCCTGATATCTTGGATCTTGGCTGTTGTGAGTAGATTTGGCTTTGCTTATTGCACTGACTGGGGGACTTTCTTCATCTGTGGTGAGAATCCCCCATTCCAGTTTCCCAGTTTCTTAGAGCCCCGCTATGGCACTAGTCCCCAGATTCCCTGTCCTGGGGGAAGAGGAGACAGCACAGCTCATCAGCAGGTCTTGGTCCTTCCATTTGCAAAACATCAGTTAGAACTCAACGAATATAACACTTGAATATGAGAATGATGGCATCAGAACCAACTGGAAGATCCACTTGACACAAATTCATGGACCTCTAATTCAGATATGTGGTTGGCTCCAGGAGGGTCTTGGTTCTTTCAGCAATCTGCAGGTGATCCTGACTTTCAGCTAGCTTTGAATCCACTCCTGTAGACAACTCCCTAATGTTCTTTCCAGTGTCAATATTCTATTACAAATTATAATATAGTTGAGAATTTAGGCACCAATACCAGTATGGAAGTTTACTTTGAGCCAGTGGCTCTTTCACTCATTGCCCCTCAAATCTTAACGTTTATATCTCCACTTGATATTGAATTTTTTTTTTTTTTTCTTTTTAGGGCCAAACCCACAGCATATGGAAGTTCCCAGGCTAGGGATCAAATCGGCTACAGCTGCTGGCCTCTGCCACAGCCAAAGCTGTGTGGGATCTGATCCACATCTGCAACCTACACCACAGCCCACAGCAACTCAGAATCCTTAACCCACTGGGTGAGGCCAGAGATTGAACCTGCATCCTCATGGATCCGAGTTGAGCTTGTTAACTGCTGAGCCACGAAGGGAACTCCGGCATTGACTCTTGATGTTGAGAGTAGCTGAGCTAAGGTGATCACAAGGCCATAAAGTTTAGATTTACATAGTGAGTTGTAGGTACTTAAAATCTTTTCTTTACATCATGTGTCTGTTTACATTATGTTACAAAGCTAGAAAGTCATCAGAGTGGAGGTTAATTATTGCAGGTTTACAATTAAGAATACTGAGCCTCAGAGTTTCCATTATGGCTCAGTGGGTTAAAAACCCAACTAGTAACCATGAGGGTGAGCGTTTGATCCCTGGCCCTGGCCTCGCTCAGTGGATTAAGGATCCAGCATTGCCACAGGCTGTGTGTAAGTCACAGATGCAGCTTGTATCCTGCATTGCTGTGGCTGTGGTGTAGGCTGACAGTTGCAGCTCTGATTCAACCCCTAGCCAAGGAACTTCATATGCCACAGGTGCGGCCCTAAAAAAAAAAAAAATACTGAGCCTCAAAGTGGCATGTCTTCTTACTCAAAGTTATGTGTGTAAACCAGCCACATCAGCTGGGAACTTGTTAGAAATGCAGTTATTTCAGGCCCCACTCAGACCTACTGGAAAACATTTGGAGTTTAATAAGGTCCAAGGGCAATTCTCCTTAAAGTCTGAGAAGCAGTGGGTTATATGTCTTCTCCCATGGTCCTACATCAGGCACAGCTCAGGTTAAGCAAAATTTCCGCAAGTGGAAAGATCATTTGCAAGGAGAAGTGCCATTGCAGCTGATAACAAAATCAGGGTGTGCACCATTTTCTTGGTGAGGAAGCTACGTGCCACAAGGGAGTCAGGGCTGTCAGCAGCCATCAGACACTCAGACGAGGAGCAAGAGAGACAGAAGTAAAACAAGCATTCCCTTTGCAGATGACTCTTAGAGCAGGACTTCTTTCTGTTGACAGGTAAGGGTACTGTGTATCTCTCAGGGTCTGACCTTGAGTTTTATTCTCACAGAGAAACAGAAGGGAAGAAGACCAGAGCAACATAACATCACCAAACAGTAATTAATCATGTTCTTTACTTTAGTTGGAGTCAATAATGCTCAGTAATTAAAAAAAAGAGAGAACATTTGAAGTTTTTTTTTTTTGTCGCTGTCTTACCATTTTTGGATAGCACTGACTTACAGGCAATACTTAAGAGTTAGAAGAATCCATTCCTTTATTCGTTCATTCCACATTTGCTAAGCACTTACCAGATGTTCAGTGCCTGGGATGTGACAACGAAGGACATGGTTTCTTGCCTTATGATGCAATGGGGAAACAAATCGACTAGAGGGATGATTTCAATAACATAGTATGTTCTTATTTCATTTCGCCTTCTGTGGTGAGGTGCCTGCTTGTTTTTCAATTTTTACATCTCCTGATCAAAGATAAAAGTAAATGGCCTATTTAGCTCTAGCCAGATAAAACCCGGGCAAAATTGTGATGAGTTAAAGCTGCACTCCCCTCTATGAACCAATCACTGCGGCTGAAGGACTAGAAACTCCGGGACAGTTTGAACCATTAGGCCATTTCTGTGATTGGGATGAGGACAGAGAAGTTATCAAAAGACATAGGATAAAGAGTGTTGGAAGGTGCCATTTCCAGCAAACATTTAATTTGTGTCTAATACATCTGCACATCTGAACTCAGGGTCTTCAAAGGGCAAGAAGCTGTCTAGGTTCACCATGACAGCTAATTCAAAGATATGAACTTTAAGCTGAATTTGGCTGGAACCTGGGTGACCACAAACACACCAAGTTCACACCGCAACGCTAGATTCTCTACAAGGAATAGTACTTGATATCTGGAGGGACTAAAACTTAACTTACAAAGAAGATTAAAATGCACTTAAAAAATAATAAAGGACTTCCACCTCTAGGAAGATGCAATAGGCATACTTTGTCCTATTCCTCTAAGTACAACTAAAAATCCTCTAATTACAATCTAAAACAAACATAAGAATACTCTGAAAGGTAGCAAGAAAACAACCATCCGGGACCTCAGGGCCTGAGGAGTACATAGCAGTGAGTTCCTGAGTTTCCTTTTTGTGTCATCTATACCTGACATGGAGTTGATGAAGCAAGCAATTGGATATATACATAGGCAAACTAACAAACAAATAAATTAACTTTACCCTAAATTTCACATCACCTATAAAAGTTAACTCAAAACAGATCTTGAACATAAATGTAAATGATGAACCTTTTAGAATGAAAACATAAGGAGAAAAATCTCTGGGGCCTAGAGCTAGGCAAATGGTTCTTAGTCTTCACACCAAAATCATGATCTATAACAGGAAATACTGACAAACAGAACTTCAGCAAAATTTAAAAACTTTTACTCTGCAAGAGATTCTGTTACGAAGATAAAAGGACAAACTAGAAAGAAACAGAATATATTTGCAACTCGCATATTCAACGAAGGGCTAGATAATATAAAGAACTCTCAAAACTCAAGAGCTAATAAAACAAAAAGCAAAAAATCCAATTAAAAGATGAACAAAGGACATGGAGACATTTAACCAAATAAAATACATGGATGGCAAGTAAGCATATGACAAGGTATTTAATACTACTAGCCATAAAAGAAATGCAAAATAACCCGCTCTGAGTGAAAAAAGTCAATCCTCAATGGCTACATGCTGTTTGATTCTACTTATATATAATAACCTTCAAATGACAAGATTATAAAAGTGAAGAACAGGTTAGTAGCTATCAGGGAGTATAAAGGAAGTCAGGGAGTTCCCGTCATGGCTCAGTGGTCAACGAATCTGATTAGAAGCCATGAGGCGGCGGTTGGATCCCTGGCCTCGCTCAGTGGGTTAAGGATCCGGGTTAAGGATCCGGCATTGCTGTGAGCTGTGGTGTAGGCTGCAGACGTTGCTCAGACCCCGCATTGTTGTGGTTCTGGTGTAGGCCGGCAGCTATGGCTCTAATTAGACCCCTAGCCTGGGAACCTCCATATGCTGCGGGTGCGGCCCTAGAAAAAGACAACAAATAAATCAGTAAAAAATAAAGGAAGTCAGGATGGGAGCGAAGGGGGTGTGGTTATGAAGGGGAAACTTTAAGGATCCTGTGGTGATGAAAATGTTCTGCATCATGTCAATATGCTGGTCATGACATTGTACTGGTTTCATAGGAGGTTAGCACTGGGAGAAACTGGGTAAAGGGCACTGAGCTCTATCTGTATTCTTACAACTGCATGTGAAACTACAATTATTTCAAAACAAAAACATTAATAATGAGAAATAAAGAAAGGAAGGGACAGAGAGAAAGAAGAAAGAAAGGAAGAAATTGCAGTTGGTTCTTCTTTCTAAGAGACAAACAGTAGTTTCTTCCTTTCTAAAAAATAGCAATATTAACCAACTAACCTCTATAGAGTTTGAGTGTGAAAAATGAAGTTTTCTGAGGGCATGGTCTGTAAGGAGAATTTACAGTGAGGGTGAGGAGATGACTTACTGAAAATAATAAATAATGAAGAATTTTGAATTTTTAGGGGAATCCCAGGAGGAAAGCAGAAAAAAGATAAGGAAATGAAGAAAATAGAGAGAGGCAGGGGGCTAGGAGCTTACTGACAGAGCTCTTCAAAAAGAAATAAGGCCAGAGGAATTCCACATGGATGAAAAGACTAAGGAGCTCTGACAAAAAAGGACATTACAATATAATCTTTGGTTGTTTATCATATAACAATCCTATGTGTCTTTTTTTTTTTTTAAGGGCTGCACGTGCAGCATATGGAAATTCCCATAGTCTAGGGGTCAAATTGGAGCTGCCAGCCTACATCATAGCCACAGCAACTCGGGATCCAAGCCATGTCTGAGACCTACACTACAGTTTAAGGCAACACGGGATTCCTTAACCCACTGAGCGGGGCCAGGGATCGAACACTCATCCTCATGGGTACTAGTTGGGTTCTTAACCCTCTGAGCCACAACGGGAACTCCACTTGGATGCATCTCTTGATTACTTTCTCAGGACTGGTTTGGTTCTCAGTTCTGCACAGAACACCATGGACAGTTCACACTTTTACCCTCTCATCCCTTAACCAGCAGCTGGGAGACTCTATTTTTCTGAGAACACACATAAAAGTCTTCAGGTTGTGTCTTCCTGGCTCTGGGGGACATGCCTTGGGACATGAGCCCACTTCAAAACCACACAGTGGCAAGCAGGATGGGATAAGGTGACAAAGCTGGTCTAGACCACATGTTCCATCTTGTGTCCTGTGTGTGAAATCAGCTTTATCTGAAAAAAATGACACAGAAGTGGGAAAGAAGTAGCCTTCTCAAAAGAAGATAAGGGAACGAGTGCCACAAAAAGATGGGATGGGGAGTTCCCATCATGGCTCAGTGGTAATGAATCTGACTGGTATCCATGAGGATGAGGGTTCAATCCCTGGCCTTGCTCAGTGGGTTAAGGAACCGTTGTTACAATGAGCTGTGGTGTAGGTTGCAGACAGGGCTTGGATCTGGCATTGTTGTGGCTGTGGAGTAGGCCAGTAGCTATAGCTCCAATTTGATCCCTAGCCTAGGAACTTCCATATGCCTCGGGCGTGGCCCTAAAAAAAGGAATGGATTTGGGGCAACAAATCCCACTCTGTTTTACTTCTATTACAAAGTCGTCATGCTGGAGTATCTCTTCTAATTTTTTTTTGGGGGGGGGGGTCACATCTCTGCTCCTGCTTCTCTGCTTTGAAAATGCCCAGTAATTGCCTGGCTAATCTGGATCTTGAGTCAGCTTCTTTTTTCTTATTGTCCTGGAGGATCCATCTTTGTTCTATGGGTAATCTCTGTATGTAATATTTTGAGTGGTGTGTAGCAGGCTGTATTGTTGCCTTTTAAAAGGCACTGATAAGGCTCTTGAGGAAATATAATTTAGCCAGCAGTGCAGTCTGTGTCCTCATAATTGTAACTTAGATGCCTTGACTCCAAATTAAGAAAACAAAAATGCAATAAGATGACCTGTCCCAACATCCCCTTGCTGCTGATTCTAGAATTAGAAATGCCCAATTTGGAAGATCTAAGCAACAAAGACAGCTTGAAGCCTGAGCTTCAGCTGTCCTAAAGGGGTACTAGATGAGTCAGGTGATTTTTGCCTATGCACTGGACAACAAGCTCTAGCTTTGCTTATACAGAAGGAAGGGGAGAGGAGGATGTCTGAAGATGGGATCTAAATGCTTATTATATATTTGGAGGGTATCATGTACTTTTTTATTTTAAAAATTTTTATACAATTTTCAAGGTTACACCCCATTTGCGATTATTACAAAATATTAGCTATATTCCCTGTGTTGTACGATACATCCCTGAGCCTATCTTACACCCAGTAGCTTAAAAAATGCCTTTTTTTTTGTAGCCACTGGCCTACGCCAGAGCCACAGCAACGTGGGATCTGAGCTGCGTCTGCAACCTACACCACAGCTCACGGCAACGCCAGATCGTTAACCCACTGAGCAAGGGCAGGGACCGACCCCGCGACCCCATGGTTCCCAGTTGGATTCGTTAACCACTGCGCCACGACGGGAACTCCAAAAAATGTTTTTAATTATAATTGATTTACAATGTTCTTTCAATTTTTGCTGTACAGCAAAATGACCCAGTTATACATTTATATACATTCTTTTATTCACATTACCCTCCATCATGTTCCATCGCAAGTGATTAGATATAGCTTCCTTTGCTATTCAACAGGATCTCATTGCTAAATGCTTATTTAACACATGGGAGAGCAGACTCTGGAGAAATCGAGTAGGCTAATAATACCCAGATCCAAGAGAGGTGAATCTTATTTTTCTGAGCCGAAGTCCATGTAGAGAAACTAAAGGAAGCTGAGGCTATGTCTGAAGAGAGGGTAGGCGAGGCCTAAAGAGGCAGCTTGGCTATTCTGGTTCCACCCAGACAGGGTAGAAACTTGCACCAATCTCTTTCCAAGATGCCTTGGACATGCCACATTTCAAGTGTGTCCCTTTCTTCCGATGGCATCAAACCCTGTCCAAAAGAGATTTCCATCATTGCCACCCAGCCTGAATCTCTTTCTCAGTAAATATTCCCTGATCATGGCCGTGGCTGATAGGCCCCCAGGGTGGACATTGGATCCCAACTTAGGATCCTGGAATTGGGACACAGGGAAAGTGACAATTTGGCTTTGAAGCGCAGGGGTAAAAATTCCTACTGACACAGGGCCTCTTGTTCAGATTTTCTGGATGGTCCAGTTATACTAAGGCACAAGGCTGACATTCTCCTCCCTCTCCCCCTCCCACAACCACTTCCACACATTGTCCAAATGCTCCTCCTTTTCTTACTTCCTGCCCCTTTGGCTTATAGGATGTGGAGGTGCTGTGTCTTTACTTATTTTATTTATTTTTTGTCTTTTTGCCTTTTCTAGGGCCGCTCCTGCGGCATATGGAGGTTCCCAGGCTAGGGGTCAAATCGGAGCTGTAGCCATCAGCCTATGCCAGAGCCACAGCAAGGCTGGATCCGAGCCGCGTCTGCAACCTACACCACAGCTCACAGCAATGAGGCATCCTTAACCCACCGAGCGAGGCCAGGGATTGAACCCGCAACCTCATGGTTCCTAGTCGGATTCGTTAACCACTGCGCCACGAGGAGATCTCCCGGTGCTGAGTCTTTAATCAGAGAACATTCAAATGTTAAAAACCCAACAGAGTAAGCATTGTGTACTTAGGTAATGAAAAGATTACATACTTCCAAAGTTCTTAATATCCTTGTTAATTTAACACATGCATTCCCTCTGAATCATCAAAGCTAACAGAAGAGACTGATACTATGGGGAATCCAAAGATAATTCCTGTTTGGCTTTAAACATGGTTCTGTTCTGACATTTAAGTACTGGTGTGCCTGGAGTTCAGGGAATTCATAATGGGGAAGCAGCCATATGGCACCTGGTGGCCAGTGGCCTCTGAAAGAACAAGTGATTTCTCAATCCTCCCTCCTACTAAATGCCTCGCTGCTCTGGATCCCCTCCCAGGGATAAGCAGGCATGCCTCCCACCCCAGTACAGAGCCCCAGCCTGCCTGGAGCGGGCCACACCCCCTCATCTTATGTGGTGCTGTCTTCTCATCCTTCTCCTTTACAAGTAGGATAGGGGATAGAGCCGAAAGAGAAAACCCAAACCACCTTTCTCATTTTTCCTCCTCTTTTCAGCATCCTTCCTTACAAAAATACATTAAATTCTCTTTGGGAGTATGGGGTTCAAGGAGATTTAATATTATTCCTGGGCGTTCCCATTGTGGCTCAGTGGTAACGAACCTGACTGGTATCCATGAGGTTGTGAGTTTGACTCCTGGCCCCACTCAGTGGGTTAAGGATCTGGCATTGTTGTGAGCTGTGGTGTAGGTCGTAGACATGGCTCGAATCTGGTATTTCTGTGTCTGTCCCATAGGCCAACGGCTGCAGCTACGATTCGACCCCTAGCCTGGGAACTTCCATGTGTCATGGGTGTGGCCCTAAAAAAGACCAAAAAGAAAAAAGAATTAAAAAAAAAGAATATTATTCCTGTCTTTAAAGATTCTGTTTAGCATATTATCCATTTGATGTTTTTGTTTTTTGTTTTTGGTCGTGCCCACAGCATGAGGAAATTCCTGGGCCAGGGATCGAACATGTGCCACAGCAGTGACAATGCTGATCCTTAACCACTAGGCCACCAGGGAACTCCATTTGATGTTTTAAGAATGAAAATGAATTAAAGCTACACCTACTATAGTTCACTAAATGATTATTTTAAATGATCATTTGAATGATTATTTGAAAAAGTTAAGTAAACTGCCCAAGGCTACCCAGCACGTTAAAGGAGCAGCAGAAAGAGGTTTAAGGACAGATGAAATCACCTAAAATTCAACTCCTATTCAGGCTGGCTTAAATAATTACGGTGAATCTATACCAGGGAAAAGTGTTGGGCCTTTAATAAGAATGAGATACACTTAGGAGATATGAAAATATGCCCAGGATACAGTGTTGAAAAGAGCAGATTACCATATAGGGTATATGGCATTAAGCCTTTTAACTAACTACCAAATACTTGCACCAGTGTAGAAAAAATATGGAAGGAAGCCCACCATGCTGTTAGCAGTGTTTACTTCTGCAGGAGGAATTGAATAGGTAGTGACAGGGGTCTTTTACTCTTTATCTTACAACATTCAAAAACTAGTAAAAAAATCTAGTAGTTTTTTTTGTTTTTCTTTTCTTTTTTTCTTTTTTATGGCCACACCCATGGCATATGGAAGTTCCTGGGCCAGGGACTGAATCCTAGCCATAGCTGTGACCTACACTGCAGCTGTGGCAATGCTGAATCTTTTAACCCACTGTGCTGGGCCTGGGATTGAAGCCGAGCTGTTGGCAATGCTGAATCTTTTAACCCACTGTGCTGGGCCTGGGATTGAAGCCGAGCCTCTGCAGTGACCTGGGCCTCTGCAGTCAGATTCTTAACCCACTGTGCCGTGGTGGGAACTCCATGTTTTTATTTCCATATTAAGACATTGGGTATTTTTGCAACTCTTTGAGGTCCTATACTTTGACAATTTAAAGTTTTTTAAAAATCAAATTCATCTAAAATACTTTCTCTCCACTTTTAAGGTTTCTAGTAACTATCACTCTGACAGTATTTTCATGAACTAGAGAATTGTTTTATATCCTTGTGTATTTTGTTTTTTGATCTACATTTTTGTTCATGTAAACTTTTTTTAGACAGTTTGTCTTGGTGACACTTACTTTAAATGTTTATTTTAAATTATGTTAATTTATTGGATTTAATTAGATTTAAAACATTTTAAGATTCCTTTAATAATTACAAAGGTCATGCATAATAAAGGTAATGTCACATTATAAGAACTGTGTATCACCAGGGAGATTGGATTCAGAAGACCTTTCAAATTCGTAACTTATTTGATCAGATGAAGTGACCCTCTACTATGGTTTTCATTTCATATAACCTAGTCTTCAAAGGAACTGATTTAGACAGTTTTTAAAAATTAAGACAATTTTTAGAGTAGTTTTAGGTTCACAGCAAAATCAAAGGAAAGGTACAGAGATATTTTGTATACCCCCTGTGGAATTGATTTTTTTAGATAAACTAGGTTTTATCAAAATGACTTTACCAGGGAGTTCCCATCATGGCTCAGTTAATGAACCCGATTAGGATCCATGGGGATGTGGGTTTGATCCCTGGCCTTGCTCAGTGGGTTAAGGATATGGCGTTGCCGTGAACTGTGGTATAGGTCGCAGATGCAGCTGGGATCCCAAGTTGCTGTGGCTGTGGTGTAGGCCAGCAGCTACAGCTACCATTTAACCCCTAACCTGGGAACCTCCATATGCTATGGGTACGACCCTAAAAAGACAAGAAAAAAAAAAAAGGCTTTACCAAAGTATAACATTAAAAGGTGAAAAAAAGTGTTAGTATCACTAGTTAAAACACTGAAAACATCCTTTGCCAGGTGCAGCTTTAAGTGCATTAAATACATTAACTCATTTAAACCCTATTACAAAACTGTGATAGTTCCTCTTATTAATTCTATATTGCAGATTGGAAAATAGTCACGAAAAGTTAGGCAACTTGCCTAAGGATACACAGCACCACAAGAGAGTAGCAGAAAGAGAAGAGAGGGGATAAATGAGATGGTTCATAGATTTACAAACCAGGAACTACCAGGAGCCAAGGAAGGGAGAGGCTGACTACCCCAGGAAAACAGGGAAAGCATCTCAGATTGGATGCTGGGTTGTACCACAGGTGTTATGCAGCAGCTACTTAGGCAAAGGAAGAGATTCCATTTAGAGAACGCGAGTGTAAGAAGATAGGTCTCACCACAAGAAAGCTGCTTCTAGATAAAAACCAAAATATATTATGGGTATTTTGAAAAGAAGAAAAATTATTTATAATCCAACAAAAATGATTCTCAATTTTTGTTTCTTGAGCCTATATTGGAAGACCAGCTCTACTTTCTTTTGGGTGATAGCATGTAGAGATATATTCCATATAATCCCCACCTGCATGTAGCTCATGGCCTACGGATGGACAGTTGAGAATATTATGTATCATAAGTAATATTACATATCAGTATTACATAGTCATAAGTATGTTATACATTCATACCCAAGTTGTGTTTTTAGGAGGAAGCCTCTTTCTGAGCAATAACCACCTGTAGTTGCTTTTCATAAGCCTCCTGGGATAGACAGAAAATATGCAGAATACCAGCTGGGACAGTATAGCCAAGATCTTTGTGTATTCTGTCATTCAGATGTAAGTGTTCATGTCATCATACTATTTATCTCCTTTCTTCCGAGCAAATTTTCTGCACTGTCAGATGCACCTCCTCCACTGCTGATACCACTGCTGGTGCTCTAGAATGGATCAAACTAAGCCAGACAGGGCTCCCAGGGGAAACAGATGAGGCTGTGTAAATGAAGGCTGAGTATTACACAGAGTCATAGCTCAGCACTGTAATCAGTCCTGGCATTGATGAATGAGGGTTTTGTTACAGACTGGCAGGTCAAGCCCTGTGAGGAAGCCCACCTTTTGCTCATCAGGGAATGTAAACTGGTACAACCCTTATGGAGAACAGTATTGACATTCCTTAAAAAACTAAAAATGGAACTACCATATGATCCAGCAATCCAACTCCTGGACATATACATAGAGAAAACCATAATTTGAAAAGATACATGCATCCTAATGTTCAAAGCAGTGCTATTCACAATAGCCAAAACATAGAAGCAGCCTAAATGTCTACCAACAAAGGAATGGATAAAGAAGAAGTGGTACATATACACAATGGAATATTACTCAGTCAGAAAAAGGAATGAAATAATTCGTTTGCAGCAACATGGATGGACCCAGAGATTATCATGCTAAGTAAGTAAGAAACACAAATATCATGACACCACTTACATGTAGAATTGAAAAACATGATACAAATGAACTTATTTACAAGACAGAAACATATTTATAGACTTAAAAAACAAATTTATGGTTACCAAAGGGAGATGGGGATAAATTAGGACTTTGAGATTAACATATACCCACAACTTTATATAAAATAGATAATTAACAAAGATCTACTGTATAGCATAGGGAACTCTATTTAATACTCTGTAATGACTTATATGGGAAAGAATCTGAAAAATAATGGATATATGTATAACTGAACTACTTTGTTGTACACCTGAAACTAACACAACAATGTAAATCAATTATATCCCAATAGAAAATAAACATTAAATTAAAAAAAAAGAAATTGAGGCATCTCTTGGAAAAAAAAAAAAAAAGCCCCAGTCCTCAGCAGCACCACCAAGGCTATCACCTACCAGCTTTCTCCTAATCTTCATTTAGACCAATATACAAATTATATAATTTAGAAAGTCCCTTGTGTACTCAACTTCCATATATTATTTCAGTGGGTAAACTTGTTATTCTTTGGACTGAGAGTTCAGGAGAAATAACATAATTTGATTTATGTAGAATTAAGGTTAGAAAATTCTTCCGAGATTATTTAGATCAGTCTTCTCATTTGACAAAGGAGGCCCAGGAAGGTGAGCTGACTTTCCTAAAATCACACTGCTTGTTGTAAGCTGAACTGGCACTAGTTAATTGATCTCTTGGCTTCAAGGCCAGCAATTTTCTACTACATTTTAATCGACAATAATAATTTAGTAACATTTTGTAATTTTTTTTAATTTTAGGAAATGCAATAACTTTATGAAATTTCAATCAGGAACAGAGATTTGAAGCTTTTGAAACAGGGGTATGAGAGAAATTAGTCTGAGAAGGCCCTGACGATGGAAACATGGGGTTAACAATCATGACAGCAGAAGAGGCTAGGGGAGATTCTTTTTTGTCTGGACCTCTCTGATCATGTCCAGGGACAAAGAACTCAGTACTAGGAGTCAAGTGCAGGCCAAAGGTCAACAGAGTGCGCTCCCCCCATCTCTAGCATGGCATGAAGCATACATGAGTAGGGTCTGGATAGGGGGAGGTGTGGGGGCATTCTGACCTGAGCTCTTCTCTCTTGCTTCAGGTAAGGCCTAACACAATTACTATTCCATTCATAAAGGCTTCCCAATCATAGGAGGTCAAAAATCATTATCAAAAGAGATAAGTCCATGTCAGATAAATGCAGAAAATCCTTCCGGATCACTCCAAACAGAAGAACATGCATTAACTTAACTTGAACACTAGTGGTAGGAAGTGTATTACTTGGAGAGCCAGCCCACAATTGGATAACTTAAGGACTACGATATTCCTTAATACATCCGTTTGCTCCCAGTAACAGTTACCCACTGGTTCCCTCCATAGAATGTAAGACTACCCCTTAGGACTCACAGACTGGTCAGCTCTGCCTTTGGTTCTTTTTGCCTTGTAACTAACCAAGATCATCTCCACTTGGTCCCTTCTTTGAATGCTTTTGTTAAATATTTTCTGTGAACTTATTCAATGCCTAGACTTTGCTAAGAGCTGAGAATACTGAGTAGATAAGAGCCTGTCTTTGTCAGTTCATAATACAGATATTTAGAAAAATAATCAGTGCCACACGATCAGCGATGAACATCGCAAAATGGAAACAGAGATAGAGGAATGAACAAACGCTCCTAAAGTCTGGTGCATTAAATAAGTATTATATAAAAAAGAAGTTCCTGGTGTTATCAGTGAGGGGGAGGGTAATTGGAAACGCTTTCTGAATGAGTTGGAATTTGAATTAAGTTTTTGAAAGCAAAGTATTACGGCCTTCACCAATTAAGAGGTTCCAATCTGAACTCTATCTTACCTTTTCAGTGCACGAGGATCTTGGATCTAGCGAAGTCAGATACGATGAATTGTCCAGGCAGGAGTTAAACCTCTTCTTCCGGTTTTCCAGTGTCCCCAGTGGGAGAGATGAGCTGTCAGCACCGCAGGCCCTCTGGGCTTTCCTTTGTTCCGCACTTCACCATCTCTACTTCCTTACACATCCACCTCCCCTCAATCCTTTCCTATCCACTACCCAGGGTGCCCATGCTTGGGGGAAATGAAAAGCGGCACCTTCCCTCTCTTGAGCCGTGGCTTAGGGCCCGGGAGCATGATGGGCAGCTGCCGCTGCGCAGCAACATGCTGGTTAGGACCCCGCCGGTGTCCAGGCTGGCTGTGGCCTTCTTCCGGCTGCCACAAAGAATCACTGCGCTGGAAACCGCTGGCTGACAGGCAGCGAGCAGCGTTTATCTTCCACGGATTCTAGAGCTTGGCGCACTGCTCAGGCGCACTGTTCAGGCGCACTTCAAAGCCTGTGATTGGCTGAAGCTGTAGTGGAAGCAGCGGCGCATGTGCAGAGGGAATTATGGGACCGGGAGGGGCGGAGATCAGGAGTTAGTCGACGTGAGAGCGCAAGGGTGCCGGTGCTGGTTCTCGCTCCAGCGCTAAAACTGTAGCTTGGAGGGCCGCCGCCAGGCCAGCCTTCCCGATTAATGCCTCAGGAAGATGGCTTTCCCTTACACCATGTATCTCCTCCGCTGGCCAAGGCATGCAGCAGAGGCCACATGGAGCGCTGGCCCGCGTAGAGGCTCCCACCTGGAGAACCACGAGGCCTGGCAGTGGGGTGGCTGCAGGGGCAGCCTCAAGTACAGCAGTAGGTTCATTAAAGAGTTCCTGCATTGGCTGTGGAGCGAGGCTCTGCAAACCCAGGTGGACCTCCACAGCAACCTCGTGGATATAAAGGCAAGTGGGCATAGGTGGGGATGCAGGGGAAGGGAAAGTGGGTCGTGGCCAGGTGCAGGGGCAGGAGAGAGGGGCTTTGGTGGGGAGAGAGTATGAGGGAACTGGGAAAGGCTGATGGGAAGGGGCAGACAGCTGGGAGGAGGGGGGAAGCCTCTGCTTCTGTGCCTCATTTCTAGCCATGTAGTGCCAGCCAGGGTCCCTGAGGCCTCTTGCCTCTGGGAAAAATAAACTTAAAAAAGAAGAAGAAAAGGAAGAAAACTCGAAAAGGTGAGCTTTAAAGTAGCCCACAGTACTGATCCTTTAAGTTGTAAATTACTTACACACCTTCTGTAACCACGGTTTAAAAATAAGATCCTGGGGGGACTACCAGGAGACAGGAAAGACAAATGTAAAACCTTACTATAGTTGGTAACACTGTATCGCGTAGTTGAATAATTGAATAAGTAGAACTTAAATATTCTCACAAAAAGAAGAGGAAAGAAAGGAAATGTAAGCATATGAGGTGACTGATGGATGTGTTAACTCAATGGGGAAATCCTTTCAGGATATACAAATATATCAAATCATTGTGTTACACTCTTTAACATAATTTTGTCAACTCAGTAAAGTTGGAAAATTTGTTTCAGTCAGTCTTCAGGATCAGCAGGAAGTGTTCATTTGTCGTACATGCACACATATGCATATGTATATGTGTACATACACGTGCATATATGCACATGTGTATACATAAGAGGGCAGTGTGGTGCTGTGGGAAACTGAGTTCTTTGGAATAAGATAGACATTGATTTGAACGCTACCTCCACTGCTTGCTCCTGCTTTGACCCAAGGTGATTGCTTGACCTTTATAAACCTTTGTGGCCTCAGTTGTAAAAGAAAATGAAGTTTCCCACCGATAGGGCTGTGATAAGGATTAGCTGAGAGCATGTAGGTAAAATCTTTTTCCCTCCAAGATAAGGAAAGGGCTTGCCTTCACCTCTCAACGTCTATTGCGTGGTGGAGTAGAGTGAGTGTCCCTTGGCTGTGGATACACTCTGATCATAAGCTCTTCTCCCAGCACTGTGCTGTTATGGGCCACTTTCAGGAATTTGCCCCACAGGAAAAGAGCCACCAGTTAATATTCCAATTTCTGACTTCAGAAGGCTATTTTGCAAACCACCTCACATTTCCTCAGAAATGTTAACTCCAGCTGAGATAGTTTCTAAGTGATTAGAGTTTGCTCTTCGAGTTCAAGGCTGTGTCTTATTTATCTGTGTATCGCTTTAAGTGCCCTGTACTCAGCAGGTGCTCTGCAGGTGTTTGTGGAGCAGTAAAGGTCAGTGTGAGAAGGAAGAAGCGCAAAGGCATGTGGATTTCGAATTCAGATACATATTCTGTCACTTGCAGGGAATTGGGTAATGTAACCTCCCAAACTTTGCTTTTTATCAGTCCGATAAGTAAAGCAACATCCTCCTCACAAATGTTCCAATGTCAGAGGATTAATTAAAATACATTACCAAAGAATTGACAGCAATGCTAGGCATTTCATTTAGAATGAATATGTGTATATTTACCCTTAACTTTTTTTTTGTTTTGTCCACTGGGATGATAGAAAGCCTTGAAGTGTTTTTTGTTTGTTTGTTTGTGTTTCATTTGCATCTCTGAATTTTAGTCACTTTCTGATCTGGGGAGATGGACATAAAGAGAATAGGTATCAGCTGAAGTCTTTGCAAAAGTTTATTATTTTCTCTGAGGCTATGATTCCTTAACTTCAAAATTGTGATACAAATGCTGACTTCACAGTGTCACCAAAAGAATTAAATGAGATGGCATCTGTGCAGTGATTTCCTCAAAGCAGGCACTTAATAATGGTAGCAGTGATTATTGACGCCATCATTAAATGCATCTGTGGCACCAAGTCACCTATTTTCTGTTACAATACCAGAATTACTGGTCTGCATAAGAAATAGCATTACTATCTTTTAAAAACTTACCTGCTTTAGGCTGCCAGATAGCCACTACCATCACACCACACACACATATACACACACACAGACTTAACTGATTCTTGCTTATTGGAGCAATATCCAAATGCCTTTTATTCTCTATATGTTTATGTGTCCTGACTAAGGAATTTATGCTTAAGGGAAAAATAAATGAAGAAATTATTTGTAACTAAAGTAGCAGGAGTAAGAAGATTTAAAAAGTACCCTGCTGTTTCCTAAATAAATACTCTGGAAAATAGAAAAAACATTTCCCTTGATTCATGAATCTCTTTCTCTAGGGTTTCAACTTAGCTACGACATTTAAGAATGTCAACCTCTCCTCTCTTTCATCCTCAAAGGCAGTAATATTAATACTAATTTTCATAAAATAGCGAATATTACCTTCATTTCCCTAGTGTAAAGCCACCATGTCTAAAATTCATGTAAGATTATTCACATTTTTTTGTTTATTTTTTAATGTCCAGGAGGGGCACAGCAGTAGCAATGATCAGTTCTCCTATACAGGTCAGAGTCAAAATTAGTCAACCAGTCATGTAGTGGTCATGACTGGTTGGGAGGACTTTTCCTCCCTTCCCTTCTTTCTCTTTTCTGTCTCCTGCTTGCTCTCTTTTCCCACCTCCTTTCCTTTTCTCCTCTTGTCCCATCTATCATCCTTCCTCCTTTCTTTTCTCTGTTCTCTTAAACTATGTACTGAATGTGACCATGATTCAGCCACTATATAAGGTTGTTGAGATAAAAAGATGAATAACCAAATTTCTATATATCTAAAACCTTATATGGAAAATTTGCTCAGTGCTTTGTACTGTACAAAGAACTTTTTGTTGTTGTTGTTGTTGCTGAAAAAACCGAGACTCAGAAAACTTGAATGATTTGTCTAATAAGAATATGACAGGCAATTAAGACTTAGCTTTTTATCGGAGGGTTGAAAATACATAAGTGGGGGAATTATATATTTAAAAACAGTCCATGAAAGGGCCGAAGATGTAAACAGACAATTCTCCAAAGAAGACATATGGATGGCCAAAAAACACATGGAAAGATGTTCAACATCACTCATTATTAGAGAAATGCAAATCAAAACCACTATGAGGTACCATCATCAAAACTACAAACAAGAAGTGCTGGAGAGGGTGTGGAGAAAAAGGAACCCTAGTACACTGTTGGTGGGATTGTAAATTGGTACAACCACTGTGGAAAACAGTATGGAGATTCCTCAGAAAACTAAAAATAGAACTACCATTTGATCCAGCAGTCCCACTCCCGGGCATCTATCCAGAGAAAACCACAATTCGCAAAGACGCATGTACTCCAGTGTTCATTGTGGCACTATTTCCAGTAGCCAAGACATGGAAACAACCTAAATGTCCATCGACAGAGGAGTGAATCCAGAAGATGTGGTACATCTACGCAATGGAATATTACTCAGCCATCAAAAGAACGAAATACCAGCATTTTTAGCAACATGGATGGACTTAGAAACTATCATGCTAAGTGAAGTCAACCATACAATGAGACACCAACATCAAATGCTTTCACTGACATGTGGAATCTGAAAAAAGGACAGACTGAACTTCTTTGCAGAACAGATACTGACTCACAGACTTTGAAAAACTTATGGTCTCCAAAGGAGACAGTTCGGGGGTTGGGGGGTGGGCTGAGGTTGTGGGAATGAGATCCTATAAAATTGGATTGTGGTGATCATCGTAAAACTATAAATGTAACTAATTCATTGAGTAATAAAAAAAATAATAAAAGAAAAAAAAGCACTTCATGAAAAAGTGAGAAAAACAAGAGATCTCTATGATTAAAACAAGTACTTACCTCCTGGGAGCTGTCCTACACCCCAATATTTAAAATAGGTAGCTTTTTAAAAAATAATAATGTGAAATGAAGATGATCCCAGAAGTAATAGAATTCTCCTCTTTGGAGGTTGTGTGCAGTGGGGGTGGATGACAGATTTACCAGTATATTCTTCCCACTTTTGAGGATGCACAATCTGTCTCCCTAATGCAATATAATTACCCTCTAAAGTGACACACTGCGTGAAGCATCCTGGCACAGAAGTGGAATGTATTGTGTTCTGGAAATATTTACAGTCGTGTAAGTTAGATACTGTCATGAAAGTAGTCTAAAACATTGTTTAAAATGTTTAAGACATTCTCTTCAAAACAAAGGATACAGGTGCCTTTGAGAACGTGTGTCTGAAGTACGCTTGATTGTGTTGTCCCTTCCTCGGGGCTGGCATAAGCCTGACTTCCCTCAGGTTCAGCCCCATACTCGTGCTTCAGCAGCCTCAGGGACTAGATTATCTCTTCAGTAGTTTTTATTGAAGGCGCTGCCTCAAAAATGGAATTTATAGTAATGATGTGAGCTCTCTGCCATCTAAGAAAAAGAAGCATCTGCTTCTTTTGATTCAGTCATTCATACAAATATTTACTGAGGACTTACTAGGTATAGGCATGTACTAGAGCCGGAGGATGCAGGAAAAAAGGCAAAGGCACTTATAGGACAGAAAGAGTATATATATATATGTATAAAATATACCACTACTCTATTATACAGTGTTTTTATTTATGTCTGTGTGTGTTACAACACTGTGTTAAGCAAAACTTGAGAAGCATATCAACCTTGCCTTGGCTTCAGGAACAAGCCTGTGTGTGTGTGTGTGTGTGTGTGTGTGTGTGTATGTATATATGTGTATATATGTGTGTGTGTGTGTCTTTTTAGGGGCCATACCCACAGCATATGGAAGTTCCCAGGCTAGGGGTTGAATCAGAGCTACGGCTGCTGGCGTACACCACAGCCACAGCAATGAGGAATTTGAGCTGAGTCTGTGACCTACACCACAGCTCACGGAAACACCGGATCCTTAACCCACTGAGCAAGGCCAGGGATTGAACCCACGTCCTCATAGATACTTGTAAGGTTTGTTTCCGCTGAGCCACAACAGGAACTCCAGGAACAAGATAATTTTTAAGACAAGAAATGAGAGGCCATTCGGGGGATTGCAAATAGATATTATCCCCTCTGGAAAATTTATCAAGTAATACTAGAAATATATTAAAAAGGATTAGGAAATTTATAGATTACTTTGCCAAATAAGATAGAGTAACAAGAACTAGATTTAGCCTCTTAACTAAAAAACTTAAAAAAAAAAAAAGACAAAACATAGGAAACAATAGTTATAAAAGAGGGGAGATCTAGCAGTGAAGGAGAGTGAGTCATAAGAGACACAGAACAAATGCAGTTAGTGCCATCATTGCCCTAGCCTTGCGTCTTGAGAAGAGCGTCTCAGGCAGTGATGCAGGGGAGGGAGGAACCCAGGGAGTTTCATGAGGTGAGAAGGTAGAGCTAGGAATCTGGGAAAGCAAGGCTGACAAAAGTTTGCAGAGCAGAACACTGGAGAGGATTGCACTGCATGAAATGAAAACTTCAGAGATCTTCAGAAGGATCCACTGGAGTATTCAGCTGACTATAATTAGTGCACACAGATGAGTACCCAGGCCAGGGCACTAAAGATAATACCTAAAAAGGTAATAAATAATGCCTAGATCTCATACAGAGCTGTAAAGAGTGATGTCATCCGGAGTGGAAAAGCCTCATAATTCAAAAGATATCAGTTAAAAGTGCAATGAATGCTCTCAGTTTGATAACTGATAATTTAGCTCAAGGTTAAACACTGCTTGGACTTCATCTAACAAACTCTAAAAGCAAAATCTGAGAGAATCCAATTATTTGAAATAACTTTACCATGACTCAGAAGAACACTCAAGATTATGTTTGGGAATAGAAAAAATATCTAGCTTCTCACAAGGTAAAATTCCACAGTATCTAGCATTCAGTAAAAAATTACCAGCATGTGGGAGTTTCCATTGTGGTTCAGCGGAAAGGAATCCAACTAGTATCCATGAGGTTTCAGGTTTGATCCCTGGCCTTCCTCAGAGGATCAGGGATCCAGCATTGCCCTGAGCTGCAGGGTAGGTCACAGACATGGCTTGGATCCTGCTTTGCTGTGGCTGTGGCGTAGGCCAGCAGCTGCGGCTCCGACTCAACCCCTAGCCTGGGAACTTTCACATGCTGCAGGTGTGGCCCTAAAAAACAAACAAATAAATAAATAAGTAAATAAAAGTTACCAGCATGCAAAAAAAACAAAACAACCACAAAACCAAAAATAAAACTTACGAGAAAAATCTTTTCACACAGAAGTGGTACAGATAATAGATTAGTACACAAGGACATTAAAACAGTTAATATAATTTCATTCCACATGTTCAGGTAGCTAAAAGAAGGACTGAACATCTTAAACATGGAAAGCAAACCTCTGCTGATGAAATTTGCAGTGCCTCAATGTTTGGGATGTAAACACAGGGGATAGGGTTAATGGCCAATAGATACTGCATAGGAAAAGGTAATTAGTGAACTTGATTACATAGCTATTGACACTATCCATATTCAAACACACAAAGGAAATAGTTGAGTAAAAGAAAATAGAGTGGTGTATCAGCTAGCTGGTGGACAGTTGTATAAAATTAGTGTCCCTGGAGGAAAGAAAATATTTGAGTAAATGATAACTATAAATTTTCCAAATTTATAAAAATTATTACCCACATATCCAAGAAGTTCAGAAAACCTCAAGCACAGAAAACATGAAGAAAACTTCACCAGGGAGCATGATAATCAAATTGCTTAAAATGAATGATATAGAGGAAATCTGAGAAGTAGACCTTGAACAAAAGACAAATTATATACAAGGATAAAAAGATAGCACTGAATTTCTTGAAAGAAAAAAAAAAAAACAACAAAACTGCAGAAGCTTTAAGAAAATATAATTTAATTATTAAAGTATAGAAAGAAAAGACAAACTCTGAACCCACAACTTTTTACCCAATGAAAATGTCTTTCAAAAACAAAGATAAACACATTTTCAGATGAGGAAAAATGGAAAGAGCCCATTAACAGAAGACCTACATAATAAGGAATCTTAAAGGAGATCTTTAAGCAGAAGAACAATGATATCAGAAAGAAATCTGGATCTACAGAAAGGATTGACAGTCACCAAAAGGGATAAAGTTATAAGTAAATATAGTGATTATTTATATATTAAAGTAATTTTAAGAAATAATAAAATGTTTAAAGCAAAAATGATAATGTATTGTAGGGCTGTAGCATATGCACAGGTAAAATGTGTGGCAGCAGTGTAACTGGTTGGGAAGGAAAAATGGAAACAGGCTGCTACATTTCTTTTATCATAGGTGAAGTATAGTATCACTTAAACATAGACTGTGTTAGGTTACAAAATATATACCCTAAAGCAACTGCTAAAGGGACACAATAGAATTATAGCTAATAAGCCTACAAGGAAAAAAGCCTGGAATCATAAAAAAATACAATAAAAGACCTAATTAACCCCAAGGAGGCAGAAACAAAGGAAAAAGAACCATTGGGACAAATAAAAAACAAAGAGCAAATGGTAGATTTAAACCCAGCCACATCAGTAATCACGTCAAGTGTGTGTTAGCCTCCCAATTAAAAGTCAACAGTTGGCAAATAGGATTTCGAAAACAAGATTCAACTATATGTTGAAAAAAAGAGATTAAATGGAAAACAGAGGGAAAGACCTACTAGACTGTCACTAATCAGAGAAAACTAGACTATATTAATATCAAATAATTCATAGCAAAGAACATTACCAGATGTAGAGAGTCATTTTATAATGTAATGGGAATCAGTTAATCTAAGGTGTAAAATAGTCCTAAATATTTATGTACCTAATAACAGAAATTCAAAATTCTTGGGACAAAACTAGCTCAATGCAAAAATAAAACTGGTGAAATTGCAAGGAGAAATTTTAAAATCCACAACTAAAATTGGACATTTCAATACTTTTCCATGAATAATTGGTAGAACCACTAGACAGGATATCAGTGGGGATATAAAAGACTGGAAAAACACTATAAACCAACTTGAATTAGTTGACATTTGTAGACCACTCCACCTAACAACAAGAGAATATGTTATTTTCAAGTACAGATGAAACATTTACCTAGATAAAACTATATTCTGGCCATAAAGCCAGTGCAAATAGATTTAAAATGTTTACATCATTCAAAATATTTTCTTTAACCCTGAAGGAATTAAATTAGAAATCAGTGCCAATAAAGATAGCTGGAAAACCCACGGATATTTGGAAATTAAATAATGTACACTTCTAAGTAGTCAGTGAATCAAAGGAAAAAAATCTAAAGGGAAATTCCAGAGTGTTTTGAACTGAATGAAAAGGAAAACACATTTCAAAATTTGAAGATGTTCTTTTAAAGCAGTCCTTATGGGAAATGATATAGTACTGAATGCCTGTGGTGCAGTAGAAGAAAGATCTCAAATTGCTGACCTCACCTTCCAAGATAAAGAGTTAGAAAATGAATAGAAAATTAAAGCCAAAGTAAGTGGAAAAAAGAAAATAACTATCAAAGTTAGTATCAGTTAAAAATAGAGACACAATAGAGAAAATTAATGAAGCCAAAAGCTGTTATTTAAGAAGATCAATAAGTCCAACATTATTGTGGTATCCAAACCAGACAAAGACATTAATTGGAAAGAATTCTTTAGACTTTTCTTGCTGGAGTCTTTATCAAATATGTGACTTACGGTGTAAAAGGTAATGAGCATTTCGCCAACAGAGGGACAGCTCATTAGGCACCATGAAGAACAATGTTCACGTGGCATCACAAAAAGAAAATGGCAATTCTCTGGGAACCAAACTTAAAGTCATGGAAGTTTGTGATCTGACAGAGAAGTCAAAAATAGCTTTCATGAAATCAAACAAACAAACAAAAAGTCAACAAGCTATAAGAAAACTCAGGAAGGCAGTTTAATGAGCTCAGCCAAAAAATTAATGAACAGAAGGAATACTTTATGAAAGAGATTGAAACTGTAAAAAACAACCAAACAAATTTTGGAGCTGGAGAATTCTATATATAAATGAGATGAAGAATGAAATGAAAAGCATTGGAAATAAAACAGACCATATAAAGGAGAGAATGAGCAAGCTCAAAAATAGAAATCTATTAATGATTCAGGTAGAAGAGGAGAAAAGATTTTTTTCAAATGCAGAAATTCTTGAGAACTATATGACACCAACAGAAAGAGCAACATAGGGGTAAGAGTATCCCGAAAGTAGAAGAGAAGGGGAAGGGAGAAGTGAGTTTATTTAGAAAAGTAATAGCCAAGAATTTCCCAAACATTGGGAAGAAACTGGATGTACAGGTCCACAAAGCTAAGAGAACACCTCATTATCCCAATGCAAAAAAACCTTTTCTAAAACACCTTATATTAGGACTGTCAAAAGTCAATGATAAAGAAGACAAGTCAATGAGAAAGATAGAATGTTGAAGGCATCCAGGGGGGAAAAAAAAGACAGTAACCTACGAAGGAACCCCCCCATTAGGCTATGAGCAGATTTCTCAGCAGAAACTCCAAAGGCCAGGGGAGAGTGGAATGGCAGACTCAAAATACTGAAATATTAAAAACTGTCATTCAGCAACATTCTAGTCAGCAAAGTTATGGATCTGAAGGATAAATAAAGGCTTTCCCAGACCAACAAAAGCTGAGGGAATTCATCACATCTAGGCCTGAATTACAAGAAGTTGTGAAGAGTTCTTATACTTGAACAGAAAGGGTAAAAGTACAGAAAATTTTGAATAAAAGGATAAATAGACTCACAAAGTTGCAACTAAGTATCAGAAGAGGTTATTAAATAATTATAGCATAAAGGTTATAAAGGGGGGAAAACAAAAATAACGATAGCTCCTTTAATTTGTTAACGAACTCACCATAAAAAGGGATAAAGTTGAGAAAACAAATATAAAAGAGGACGCAGAAAAGGATGAACCTGTATAGGCAAGTAAAGATAAGATACTGTTAACAGAAAGAAGGACTGTATTATCTTTGAGATGCTTTATATAAACCTAAAGGTAATCACAAATCTAGAGCAGAGGTATAAAACATAAAAAAAAGAGAAACTAAGAAGAACATCATAGAAAATCACCAAACTAAAATGACAGAAATAAAAAAACATTGGAGATATAAGGCAGCTGAAACACAAAAGAAAAAATAACAGACCTATGTACTTATCTATAAATAATAACCCTAGGAAATGGGTTGATTTCACCAATCAAACGATAGAGTGGCTGGATGGATTTAAAAGAACTATCTACATGTAGCCTTCAGGAGACTCGTCTGAGTGCGAAAGACAAAGATAGTCTCAAAGTGAAGGGGTGGAAAATGATACTCCCAGCAAATGGTAGACAAAAGAAAGCAAGGGTAACCCTACTCATACCAGATAAAATAGGCTTAAAGCCAAAAAATAAAGACAAAGATGGACTATGTAATGATAAAAGAGGCAGTTCATCCAAAACACATAATACTTATTAATGTAGTAATACCAAAATATATAAAGCAATTAGTAACAGACCCAAAGGAAGAAGTTGACAGCAACACAATAATAGGAGACTTTAACACTGTGCTTAAATCAGTGGACAGATCATCCAGACAGAAAGTCAGCAAGGAAATACTGACTTAAACATTATATCAGATGTACTTAATTTACATATATATATAAATTATACACACACGCAGACTGTTCCATCCAAGTGAAGCAAAATATATACTCTTAAGTTTACATGGAACATCCTCAAGGATAGGCCATGTTTGGGACACAAAAAAGTCTCAAAAAGGCAAAAAAAAGCAATTTCTGAATAGGCCGATAACATTTTTTTTAAAGGACCAAACTTGCAGCATGTAGAAGTTCCCAGGCTAGGAGCTGAATCAGAGCTGCAGCTGCCAGCCTTGCCACAACCACAGCAGTGCAGGATCTGAGCCACATCGGTGACCTACATCACCCACTAAGTAAGGCCAGGGATTAAGGGATTGAACCCGTATCCTAATGGACATTAGTTGGGTTTGTAACCTGCTTAGCCACAATGGGAACTTCGAGACTGATAACTTTTAAGATTGAAATGTAAATAAAAACCTCTCCAAAAAACAAAGTCCAGGACCAGATAGCTTCACATGTGAATTCTACCCAACATTCAAAAAAGATCTAATATCTTTCTTTCTCAACTCTTCTAAAGAATTGAAGAGGGGGGAATGCTTCTTAACTAATTTTACAAGGTTTAGCATCACCCTGATAGCAAAACCAGGCTAAGACAACATAAAAAATTCCAAACCAAAATCACTGATGGACATAGATGCAAAAATCCTTAACAAAATATTGGCAAAGCAAATATAACAATACATTAAAAGAATTATAATTCATGATCAAGTGGGATTTATTTCAGCAATGTAAAGATGGTTCAATGTCTTTAAATTAGTGTGATACACTACATTAACAAATCGAAGAATAAAAATCATACAGTCATCTCAAAAAATGCAGAAAAAGCATTTAACATGATTCACACCTATTTATGATTAAAAACTCAATAAACTGTGTATAGAAGGAATGTACCTTAACATAGTTAAAGCAATATGTGACAAACCCACAGCTAACTTCATACTCAGTGGTGAAAAACTGAAAGCTTTTCCTTTAAGATCAGGAGTAAGACAAGGATGCCCACCCTTGCCACTTTTCTTCAAGCATTAGAAGTTCTAGCTAGAACAGTTAGGCAAGAACAATATATAAAAGGCATCTAATTTGGAAAGGAAGGTGCAAATCTCTCACTATTTGCAGATGACATGATTTTGTATACAGAAAACCCTTAACAAGTCTATGTAAAACAATTAGTAATAACGAATGTAGTAGGGTTATAGGGTATAAAATTAGTAAACAAAAATCTGTTCCATTTTATGAACTAACAGTGAACTATCAGAGAAATTTAGAAAATGATCCCATTTATTGTTGCAACAAAAAATTAAAATACTTAGGGATAAATTTAACTAAGGATGTGAAGGACCTGTACACTCAAGATTATAATATATTGTTGAAAGAACTTGAATATCACACAAAGAGATGCAAAGATATTCTGTGTTCATGGATTAATTAAAGAATTAACATGGCAAAATGTCCATATTACCTAAAACAAACTACAGATATAATACAACCCCTATCAAAATCCCAATGATATTTTCCACAGATATAGAACAAAAAAAATCCTAAAATTTGTGTGGGACCACAAAAGGCTACGAATAGTCAGAGCAATCCTGAGAAAAAAAGTACAAAACTAATGCTCACACTTCGTAATTTCAAATTAAAGCACAAAGCTATAGCAATCAAAGCAGCATTGTATTGGCAGACAAAGCAGACATGCAGATCAATGGAACAGAATCAAAGAGCCCAGAAATAAACCCACACAAATATGGACAATTAGTTTTTGACAAAGGAGCAGAGAACGTATGATAGAGAAAGGATATTCTCTTTAATAAATGGCATTGGGAAAATTGGACACCCACATGCAAAGACTATTGTCTTACATAGAAACAAAGGTTAACTCAAAATGAAAGACTTTAATGTAAGACCTGAAACCATAAAACTCCTGGAAGAAAACATAGGCAGTATGCTCTTTGACATTAGTCTTAGCAATATTTTTTGTAATATGTCTCTTCAGGCAAAAGTAACAAAGACAAAAATAAGCAGATGGAACTACATCAAATTAAAACTTCTACACAGCAAAGGGAACCATCAACAAAATGAAAAGTTAACTTAATGGGAGGAAATATTTGCAAATCATATATCCAATAGGGGGTTAATATCCAGTATATATGTATATAAAGAACTTATACAACTCAACAATAACAGCAAAACAGTTAAAAAATGGCTAGATCTGGGAGTTCCCGTCGTGGCGCAGTGGTTAACGAATCCGACTAGGAACCATGAGGTTGTGGGTTCGGTCCCTGCCCTTGCTCAGTGGGTTAACGATCCGGCGTTGCCGTGAGCTGTGGTGTAGGTTGCAGACGCGGCTCGGATCCTGCGTTGCTGTGGCTTTGGCATAGGCTGGTGGCTACAGCTCCGATTCAATCCCTAGCCTGGGAACCTCCATATGCCGCGGGAGCGGCCCAAGAAATAGCAACAACAACAACAAAAAAGACAAAAAAAAAAAAAAAAAAAAAAAAAAGGCTAGATCTTAATAGACATTTTCCCAAAGAAGACATACATACATATAGAGAACAGGTACATTAATAGATGCTCAACATTAATTATTAGAGAAATGCAAAACAAAACCACAATGAGATATTATCTCATGCTCATTACAATGGCTATTATCAAAAAGACAAGAAATAGCAAATGTTGGAAAGGGTGTGGTGAAAAGGGAACCCTCATGCACTGTTGGTGGGAATGTAAATTGATGCTGTCACTGTGGGAAACAGTATGGAGATTCTACTTCTGGTTATTTATCCAAAAAATATAAAACACTAATTCACCCCTGTATTCATGGCAGCATTATTTACAACAGCCAAGATATGGAAAGAATCAAAGTAATCATTAATAGATGAAAAAGAAGACGTGATATCTATATGGATAATATTCAGCCATAAAATGATGAGGTCTTGCCATTTGTAGTAACATGGATGGTCCTTGAGGTTGTTAAATGAAATAAATCAGATGAAGAAAGATAAATACCATGTGATTTCACTCATGTGGATTATGAATGACAACAGCATTAAAATGAACAAACAAACAAAACAAAAACAAAGACATAGATACATTGAATAGATCGTGGTTACCAGTTGGGAGGGAGGAGTGGGGTGAGGGCAAAATGGCTAAAGGAGGTCGACTCTTAATGTGACAGGTTAAAACTACACTTGGAGGTGAGTATGCCGTAGTGTATAGAGAAGTTCAATTATAATAATATACACCTGAATCTTACATAGTGTTACAAACCAATGTTACCACACAAAAAAGTAATGAGCAATTGGTTATCCACAACAATATACTGAATTGGCCCCTGCTTCAATAAAATTCAATAGTCTTCATTCTTTTTACTGTGAGCATTTTGATGCATTCCAATTTTTCCATGATCGCAATCCATATGTGGTAAATTTTCTAATAAAATGAGCACTTCAAAATGCTCCAGTCTTTTAAACATTCAGGATAAGAAAGAGCTCAGCATGTTAACTGAGGCAGTGTCGTTCCTAAGTAACAGGTCAGTAAGGTGAGATCCTCGTCATCTGCCTACGTATTGTCAATTTCAGACTTCCCAAATATTCTTTTCAATTGTGAATCAACATAGGTTAAGGTTTAGGATTTTAAAAACAAACTACAAATTTTCCTTTGAATCCAGAAAAATTACTTATCCTGAAAATAGTCATGTGACAAGCACATTGCTAGACACTGAAGTTGTAAATATGAGAACATCAAAGTTCATACCATTTGGGAAAAAAAAGAGACTGTGATTAATTAAGAGTAAGTATGTGGTCCTGGTTTTCTCTTTAGTGACCACACAACTCACTGTGCTCTGCTGAACACCAGTTTAATGGAATCAGAAATTCTGTTTGAAGCCTGAAATTTCCATAGAGTTGCCACCTTAATCACCTAGGGCGTGTTCACCCATGTTAAGAGACAGTGGAATGTGGCCTGAGATTGAATTTTGCATCCTGATGACATTGTTTTAAGTACAAAACCCCACTGTGAGGTCAAGATTAGAAAGATTAGTGGCACAGAATAATTTTTCTTACAAGAGCAAGCTCTAGGCTGGTAGGTCTGCTTGATAACAGGGCTTTGATCTTTCTCATTTTGTTAATCTGTAAATCCAATCACACTTACAGTTGAGCACACAGATCTCATTCCCTTTCATGAGCAAGGCATCCCTCTGAGCTGCTGTATGGCCAGGCAGAAACTCTCCCTGAGAGAATTCACGTTAAGTTTCATGACTCAGACCTGTGGTTACAAAATGTACTTTAGTCTTAAAAGGAGAGAGGGACAACATGATAATTATTGTAAATATTGTGTGCAATTAAGATAGACTGTTAGAATCAGTATATCAGACACCATTGTCTAACATAGAGTATTTATTTCTGTATTTATTCTCTGTATTTGTATGTGCATATACATATTAGAATTTGCATCAGAAAACAAATGTTAGCAAACTTAACCCACTATGTTAGATTTACAAGGCTTCTAGAGTTATAGCGAACAGGGACATATCAAATTGGCTTTCTAATCAGTCACTAAGGTAAAAGTATTATTTCATGAATGACATCGGGACAACTGATTAACTCTTCAGAAAATCATTACTTCATTCCTTATACAAGAATCTGTTTTCCTATGAACAAAAATTTTAAATATTGGAAATTTGAAAGGTAAATGTGGCAAAAAATGCCCATATGAGAATTTTTAAATACTCATGGAATACTAGTAAAAAGGTTACAAACTGAAAACCATAATGGAAATTATTAAAAAATTATCTATAAAAATTTTAAATCTGTGGGGGGAAGAAACTGTCTAAAATAAAACAACAAAATGTACAAAAACAAATTAAACCTCTGTATGAAAAAGTTGTTAATATTTTCAATAAGTCAAAGAACTAATCTCTTGATTCTACTTTAAAATTCTTGAAAATCAGTAAGAAAAAGACAAACCAATTTAAAAGAAATTGAACAGGGAGCAGTGATTGAGACTAGGCAGTTTAGACAGAAAGAAATATAAGTAACTCATAAACAAATGAAAATGCTCTATTTTAATCGTACTAAAGAAAATGCAAATTAAAGTATTAAGATTCTGTGTTTCACATATCAAATAAGAAAGAAAAATTTGATAAGACATAGTGTTGGAAAGAGTGTAGAAAAAGAAGTGCTGTTTGTAGGAATGTAAATTGAGAACTCTATAAAAAAACAGCTGTATTGAGCAAAAGGTAGAACTGTACATAACATTAAAGCTAGCAGTCTTAGTTTTAGAAAGTTACCTAGTCATGTTCACATATACACAAATATACATGTACAAAAATGACTATTAGAACTTTAAAAAAGCAAGGTTCGGAGTTCCCGTCGTGACGCAGTGGTTAACGAATCTGACTAGGAACCATGAGGTTGAGGGTTCGGTCCCTGCCCTTGCTCAGTGGGTTAAGGATCCGGCGTTGCCGTGGTGTAGGTTGCAGACGCGGCTCAGATCCCACGTTGCTGTGGCTCTGGCGTAGGCCGGTGGCTACGGCTCCGATTTGACCCCTAGCCTGGGAACCTCCATATGCCGCGGGAGCGGCCCAAAGAAATAGCAAAAAAAGCCAAAAAAAAAAAAAAGCAAGGTTCGTTTGTGTGGTATATTAGATTCCAGATATAAGTGATATCATATGGTATCCATCTTTCTCTTTTTGACTTACTACACTTAGTATGAGAGTCTCTAGTTCCATGCAGGTTCTGCAAATGGCATTATTTTGTTCTTTTTCATGGCTGAGTAGTGTTCCATTGTGTATATTTACTATATCTTTTTATTCCATTCATCTTTCAGTGTATAACTTCTTATAGTATTTGGATTCTTTTATTATAGCAATATCTATCGCCCTCTGTCTCTCTATATATGTATTTATATAGATGTAGATGTATATATATCCCATTTTTATATTAATGAAAATATTTTAAAAATATCACTCCACTGAAAATTTTAATGTATGACTTTAGTGATATCCATTGAATGAGTTCATGTGTCAAACACTGCTATAGCTTTTATAAACATTATTTCTAAACTTCACAACTATGAAGTAGTAGTTATTTGTGTCTTCATTTTAAAGGTGAGTGAATGAAAGCTTGGATACGTTAAACGACTTGTAAAATTTCACTTAACTGATAAGTGCTACATTTACTCCATCCCAAAGTCTCATTAACTTTGGAAGTTTGTGTTCTTAAGGACCAATGCCAGGATCTAGAACATTTGCAGAAATGGGGACAGTTTGCTCTCTTCTTGAAGCTCTGTTGATTCATTTGATTTATAAAATGTTCACAAGGGGAAGTACTCCTAATTCTGGCATGATGCAGTAACTGGTAATGGTCTAGCCCTACTCTCATAAACAACTATAAAACTAGATAAAGGAAAAAACAGTTTCAAATATTGTAACAGACAGAACAGAACCATGATGCCCATATAAGGGAAACAGGTGAGGTGAGCCTCATGGTTGTTGCAGCATTCTGCTCAGAGGCACATTCTTGTTATAACATTTAGAGCTAGAGATCAGGAAGGGCACAGGTATCTTGCTGAGCTAAGGAGACAGAGTTCAAAGTTTGGAGATACTGTGAGGGACTAGGATTTGCAGGAAGAATATTAGAGAGGAGACAACTGTGCAGAAAAAAGAACTCTAGATTATTGCATAAGATACCCATTTAATCTTTAGCTGAATACTAAAATATGCATGCACAGGGCAAGACTCTGAAAGGCCAGGCAAGAAACAATTCCTAGGGAACTGAGAAGTCAGTGGAGATTCCAGAGTTTACATATGATTTGGAGACATTTGAGTTCCAGCCACCACAGACTTTATTGGCTACCTCAGCTAATTGACACTTCAGAAAGGCCACATCTGAAGATTAGAGCTACTTTAGCCCAACCCTAACAAAACTTATAAAAAAGTCCCAACATTCGGAGTTCCCGTCGTGGCACAGTGGTTATCGAATTTGACTAGGAACCATGAGGTTTCGGGTTCGATCCCTGGCCTTGCTCAGTGGGTTGAGGATCCGGCGTTGCCGTGGGCTGTGGTGTAGATTGCAGATGCGGCTCGGATCCCGTGTTGTTGTGGCTCTGGTGGAGGCCGGTGGCTACAGCTCCAATTAGACCCCTAGCCTGGGAACCTCCATATGCCACAGGAAGCGGCCCTAGAAAAGGCAAAAAGACAAAAAAAAAAAAAAAAAGTCCCAACATGATCAAGCTGATACGCAAATAAGCTAACAGTCAGCAAGTAACAAACTCTCTCTTTAACTGAGACAAAAAATACAGCATCCACAGCATCGATAATATCTAGGATTAAATAAAACATTACTGGACATGCAAAAGAACAGGAAAATCTGACCCATAATCAGGAGAAAAATCAGTCAAGTATAAGAACATACAGAAGTGATAGATGATAGAATTAAGCTGAACAGGACATAAAACAGTTATTATAAATGTATTCAAGGAATACATGTATTAAAGGAATAAATGAGCATAAAGTGGGAATAAATAAAGGATTGCCGAGTTGCTGTCATGGTGCAGTGGAAACAAATCTGACTAGGAACCATGAGGTTGTGGGTTCAAACACTGGCCTTGCTTAGTGGGTCAAGGATCCCACATTGCCGTGAGCTGTGGTGTAGGTGGCAGACGCAACTTGGATCCTGTGTTGCTTTGGCTGTGGTATAGGCCGACAGCTGTAACTCCAATTAGACCCCCTAGCCTGGGAACCTCCATATGCTGTGGGTGTGGCTCTAAAAAGCCAACAATAATAAATAAATAAATAAATAAATAAATAAATAAAGGATTGCAATAGAAAAAAGGGAAACTAAAAAAAGAAAAAATTGAAAAAATTTGGATTAAAAAAACTATCTGAAAAAATTCATCAGATAAACTTATAAGTTATAAACTGTAGAAAAAATATATCAGTGACCTTTAAGACTAGAATAAAAACTATTAAAACTTAAATAGGGAGGAAAAAGAAGAGAATCTCAGTGAACTAATAGACAATATCAAGTAGTAAAACGTATGTATAATTGGTGTCCTAGAAGAAGCCAATAAAGAGCTTGGGGGTGGAGAAAGAGAATGTGTAGAAAAAAGAAGGAAATAATGGTTAAAACTTCAGTTTTCATGAAAAATATAAACTCACGGATCCAAGATCCAAAAATCATCAAGCCTGTAAACACAAAGAAAATCATACCAATGCCCGTTGTAATCAAAATGTTGCAAACTAATGATCAAGTCTTAAAAGTAACAAGAAAGAGGAAATGCTACAGATGACAACACGAATCCTTAATAGAAAACAATAGAGAAAATTAACAAAGCCAAATGTTGCTTTTTGAAAGTATTAATGAAATAATAAACCCTCAGAAAGACAAGAGAGAAAAGGCAAAATGCATTGCCAATATAAGCAACAGGCAAAAGTATATTACTATACATTTATACTTCGGACAAAAGGAATGTAACAAAATTCATGAACGACTTAATAAAGTTGATAATTTCCTTCATAGAACTTTCCCATGTAGATTTTTTTGTTGAACCCTCTCCTCCCTTTGCATGAAATTTCTCACACGCCTTGAGGTAAAAAAGGAAAAATCAGCAAAACATAGTACTGTGTTCCAATGTACCAAATCATTCTAGATGCTACATATAAGTCATTGCAAATTCTATAACATTGAAACAAGTTTTTTTTTTTTTTTTTCGACTGGATGATGAGTTGAAAGATTTCCTGCCTGATTATGTTTATTAGTGTCCCTAAAGTACTTTCTGTTACAGAATGACAATTTTAGGATTTCTAGAGTAAGTACAGTTCAGGTGCTTATGATTTTCTAGGATGATTGTTCAATGTGAATATGTGGAATTTGTTCCCCTGTTAGAATCCCTGACCTTAGGTGCCCTATTCATTAACTTTATTGCAGGTCAGCATATCTGTTGTTCTTTTGGGGCTGAGGAGAAGGAATGGTTTAGCAGCCTTGGGAAATAGACTTCAAGTACTTCCGGGGGGATGTTTTTAGAATTGTTGATGAAAGTTGAATGAGGCTAGTGGAAGGATAAAATTCATTAGAGAAGAGCTGACACTTTCCAGATGGGATGTTGTGCTCCACATTCTCCAGAACAATTCTGAAAAAGGAAATGAGAGCCCCATGACATTTTGTGGAATCAGGGAACAAAATAGGCTGGACTTTTGTTTAACCCAGAGAACATTTAATGAGGCCATATGATATGCAAAGATTAGAAAAGCACAGATACATAAGATAAAAACCTTGCTCTGGAATCACTCAGTCTGCAGTGGGTTTTAGCGCTTAGTGCGCATGAATCACTTGGGGAGCTTTTAATAAATATTTATGAAGGGAACACACCACAGCCCAATTAAATCCTAGTCTCTGGAAGTAAGGTTCAAGTGTCTGCAATTTTTAAAGCACCTCTGTTAATTCTCATGTGCAGACATGATTTACTGAGGGTGAAAGCACAAATAGGCCAGAGGAAACAAAATGAGAAGACTATGGTTTAGTTGATAGTGGATGTAGAGAAAAATTCTGCATAAATTTTGAGGATTCAGAGGAGGTGGTTTAAAATGAAGTGAGAATTCTAGAGCACATAACAGAAAGGATTTGGATGGGAATTAATAAAGGAAGGAAATAAGAGTAAAACTTGCATGAAAGAAGACGACAAAGGGATGGAAAGGCGAAAATACCAGAGGCTCTTTACTTTTTACCCCCTTTTCTCCTTCTTTTCCTCTTCTTCCACCCTCTTCCTCCTCCTCCTCTACTACCTCCTCCTCTTTCTTTTCCTTTGTGCAGAAGGTCAGAGAACATAGGAGAAATTACAATTAGATGAATATTGGGAATAGTGAATTTGACCTGATGGATCTGACAAAAGATAACATTTGGAGCAAGTTTCCAAACTGGCGAAGATAAGTATTCAAGAAGAGAACAATACCATCTTTAGATAGTGCTTAAATGTTATTTGTTGTTGTTTTCTGAGCAAGCTTATGGGTTTCCCGCATTATGGCCTGACCAAGACAATAAATGTTCTTACACATTTCTTCCCTTTCCAGATTTGGGGGTGGGGGTCTGGGGGTGGGGATCTTCCCTTCCCAGAACCTGTGGAGTTTCAGCTCATCTCTTTCAATTTCCTTAGCACTAGAATATTAGTAGGTAGGCTTTGGGACCTTAGTATATGCTGTTTTCTTACACTAGAAGGTTTCGGTTCAGTCCTACCCTATGCCAGCTTAGTCTGTCTTTCATAACTCATCTCATCGTTCCTGTCTTCAAGCACACCATCCCTGAATGATTCAACCCTATTTCTGCTTTTTAAGACATCAGGATAGAGAGAAATAATAGTGTTCCTTCCCCGATGCTACTTGTCCTGAAAATTTTTCTTTCAAGTTTCCATGGAAATTATAAAGCAATGAAGATATAGGAGTTTTTCTTGATGTAATAGTGGCAGAAATACCTCATAGTCCTGTAGAGTTTATGTAGAATTTTACAGCTTTTCTCTTTGGTTATTTCAGAATCCTTCAAAAGCCATTATTAAGAAATGGAAACAAGCTTAGAGAAGTTAGGTTTTTGCCAAAGTCATTTAGCCAGCACGTGTCATTTTCCAGACTTGTACCAGACAGTGCCTTTCCCCCTGCGCCTTTCATCTGTATTTGAAAGGCATTCCTTTCCAGTTCATCAGAAACAGTGCCAGAAGCTCAGGGCATCTTAGAGTCAGAAGCAATCTGAGCGCCACCCCTCCATCTTTGCACCCTGTGCGGTAATCTCCCCCCACTGCATTCTTTACAAGTAGACAGCCAGCTTGATTGGCATATCCACAGCAATGGGCACTTTATTCTTTACTCATGCAGCCCATTCCAGTGCTGAGGGCTCTAGTTATTTTCTGCCTCTGTACAAATATCTGGAATCAGCAAATGTGCACTGATAACCCAATTCCTGCCTAGGTATTAGTGACAGTGGCATCATTCCTGAGAATATTTGCATTAAAAAAGCCATCAGCAGACAAAATACCTTAACAGGCAGCAATAAATCTAAAACTGCAATAGCAAGCATCAAGAGGGGTTATATCTGGGTCATGCTGTCCCATGTGAAGCCTTTTGGTCCTTATTACATGAAAAACTTATAGTTTGTCTAGGGGCCACATCCTTGGCACCTTCTCCTGCTGCATGGTCTTAGTTATACTCTCACTGGGTTGGAAAATAGTCATAGAAGTTATTATTATAATTTTTCAGGAAAGGCCTTTAAAAAAAAAACAGGTATAGTTGGGAACTAGTGAAAAACCAATATTCCCTATGCCACTAAATTTTTTAAAAACAGAATGAGAATACAAAAATATGTCATGTTAGGAGTTCCCATTGTGGCTCAGTGGTAATGCCCAGTTAGAATCCATGAGAACGTGGGTTCGATTCCTGGCCTTGCTCAGTGGGTTAAGGATGCTGCATTGCCGTGAGCTGCAGTGTAGGACACACATGCAGCCTGAATCTGGGATGGCTGTCACTGTGGCTGTGGTGTAGGTTGGCAGTCGCAGTTCTGATTCAATCCCTAGCCTGGGAACTTCCATGTGTCATGGGTGTGGCCCTAAAAAAAAAAAAAGCTGTGCTAGAACCCTGGATATAATGTGTGTGGTAAAATACATGTGACATGTTTTGTATCGATGTAGTCCTTCAACCAATACTTATTTGGCACCTAATAAAGTGCCAAGTGCTAAGCTGGATATACAGTGATGAGCAAAATCAGACATGCCTCTGCTGTTATAGGGTCCAGAGTCTAGAAGGAAGACAGATGTTTATTTCAAAATCAAAAGCAAAAGTGAAATTACATCTAAGATTCGCACTCTCAAAAAGTGACTTTGAATATTGAGGAGATTGAAGGAGTAGACTGGTCTGAGATCTAGGGATGACCATCAGTGTTATTAGGGGAAAAGAATAGAAAGCAGAGAGTGAGGAAGTGTTTTCCCCATAAAGGAGCAGCTTGTGCAAAGGCCCTTTAGTTGGCAGGAACATGGTACATTTGGGCAATACAAAAGTAGTGCATTTGAAGAGGAGAAACTGAGTGGAATCATAGTGCCTGATGAGGCCTTTCCCTGGTGAAGATCAGATATTTATTTCCACTAGTCACAATTTTTAATGTCTCTACTGAGTTGGTAACCCTTGGAGGTTATTCATCTATATAGTAGAATAGTTGGAATATTTTTTTTTCCTCTGGAGAATATAGCATTGATCCATAGACAAAGAATTAAAGATCATTGAATCCTGAGATGGCCCATAGATTCTGTTTCTAGTGTCAGTCCTTAGAGATTCTTGGTGGCTGCCTGTAGCCGTATCATGACAGGGAGTCTGAGTCATGTCTCTCTCAAGTCCCATCTTCTTTTGGGATCAGTCTCTAACTTGATTCTGGTGTTCCGATCACTTTCCTTTCCTGTTGTTGTCTTGGAAAGAATGAAAGGCTATTTTCCACTGATGCTGAGAAGTACTTTGAGCTGTCTTTTCGCTCTTTGCATTAAAAGTAGAAGGGGACACCATTCATGGTATTTACCCTGGCACAGTGGTTTTGCCTTTGAATGAATTCTGGAGCTGTCTCCTTTCTCAGCTCTTAAAAGCAATTCCAGATGGACTGGTGCTTTATAGTTGTATGCAAAATTTAGGCAAATACATACATTTATTTTAGAAATGTGAGGGTAAGTCCTTCCATTAATCCAAATTTCTGCTGTTTTTCAGTTGCATTAAAAGAGAACAACAACAACAACAAACCTGGAGAAGAGTGTTAAGATAGATATTTTTAAAATTTCCTGTGTATTTAACACTCTTCTCTATTAACTTCAGGACCTTTAGGTTTTAAAGATTTGGGAAATTTGACAACAGAACCTCATTTCAGATATAGCGTATTACCCAAGAAGATGAAATATTTAGAATCTGGAGATTGCTGGAGGCATTAAAAAAAAATCAGTGTTTGCAAAACCCTACAGTAATAAAATATTTACTGTCTTCCCAAATGGAATATTAATAAAAGTATCAGCAGGTAGAGCTTCAGGGTCAGGTCTGTAGGCATATTGGCCGCTCCATGATTTTAGACATGCAGGAGAGTAAGCTGCAAGAGGAATGTAGATATTAATTTATGGTTCACATATGGTTCATTAATATTTGGGCACATTTGAAAAATTATTTCAATACATATTTACACATGTTCATTCTGTGTACTTTGAAAGTACCAAATTTCACAATTGATAAAAATATTCTGAGCTATGGAGTTCTTCAGATGTCTTGACTTAAAAGGCAAAAGGAAGATCAATAAGATTGGCTTCTAGTAAAAGATATGTATGGAGTCTTTTCTCAAGCAGGTAAACTATTTATGAATTGCTCTTGTGCTTAAAGCAGTTGGGGTAGGATGAAACCAACCTGAATACAGAGCAGAGGAATATGCTAGCTCTTTTGAATGCCCAAGATGTGCCAGGCTCTTTGCTGCATACTTTATACACATTAGATTCTTTAATAAAGAGATTTAACACAGGTGATACCAGCCTGGATTGCAAAGGAGGGAATTAAGGGTCAGTAGGATAAGTTACTTGCCCAACATGCATATCTGGGATTTGAACCATGTTTTTCTGACTTCGCAATGGCCCCTCTCTTTTCCACTGCCTGGAAATGTTGGTTGAAAGGACAATGAATTCTCTCTACTTTCTCTGTTCCCTAATTCAACACCCACAGGAGACTGACTTTTGCTTTGGATATTTTTCAGCAGCTGTGTTTTGAGATTACTGGAAAGTTGGAAGCTCTGACTCTTCTTTGTCATAACTCTCAGCAGAGAGCAGTATGTTTGATGTAATGTGTCTGCACCTAATTTGAAATGGTTTTCTTCCTCCTAGATGTGTTGACCCAGATTCCAGCAAACAGTGTCCCTTCTGATTTTAAACCAGATTTTCTCTTCTTCAGAATGCACCACTTTTGATATAGCTATCTTGTGGTCTAGAGGTTGAGGGACTCTTTGAAAAGGTTTCTGGAGAAGGATTTAATGGCCCCTTGATATCGTCTGCTTCTAAATGTCAGTGGAAACGGAAGGTCAGGGAACACGTGCCGCAGCACTGGTCATGCGGCTGGTGAGCAGCCTAACTCCAGTCTGTCTGACTTTAATCTCGCATTCCCTTCACCAGCCTCTAATGAACAGGACTCAGTCTTAAGTGTTGCTGTATCCTCCTCAGTATTTGGCCCAGGCTTAATGACGTGGGTTTTATCTAAATAAATAACGTTTTAAAAAGGCATTTGAATTAACTGACTCTCAAAATAATAAGCAGGCTGAAATCATTTAGAGGGAATTGGGGACAAATAACATGTCCAGAGGCGCAAATACATATGAGGGGAGGGTGCGAACAGGAAATGTTCCTTTTGAAGACTCGGTGTGTACCCTCATTTATAGCACTTGCCACGATCTGATTTCCATTTAGAATAACAAGTATAAGTCTATCTTCTCAACTAGGTCATCCATATGCTCTGTGTTTCATTTCTCTGTGGCCAGGTGGCCAGCACAAAGTAGGCCTTCGAATTGTACGTCCTGCGTGGATTGGAGGTGTACACACATGCCAGAGCAGGGGCAGTGCACCTTCTCCTGTGCTTGAGCAGGGTGGTGCGGAAAGGAGGGTGAAGCTCGGACTCAGAGAGATTCTCCATTGTCTAGCTGTGTGCCTTAGTTGCTCATCTGAGAAATGGGGCCAATAATAATACTTTGCTTTCTGAGAGGCTGGAAGAAATAAATGAAAAAACCTATGTAGTTGCCCATCACATGCTTGAACTGAAACAAGTTTTCTGGGTGCCTGCCATCCCCTCTTCTCTTGTTCCTCAAAGCAGCGGCCCAAGCATCCAGACTGCCCTCCCCGCTCAAGCCCTGCAAGGTCCACAGCCTGTAGTCCCCACAGTTCCCTACAAACCCTGCTCCTTTCCCAGTTGGTGTGCTGTCTCTGACACCAAGAAGAGAGTTCAAGTGTTTATTTCCACCACCACCCCCCCCCCGCCGCTCCGGTTGTCTGTGCTGTTCATCTCTAATCTGCCATGACAAGGATGTTTCATGCCTTCAACTTAGCAACCACCTTCGTAAGTCAGACAAGCTGCCTTCTTTCCCCTGAGTCCTCACTAGAGCAGTTTGTCCCCAGTTCACACCTGGACGTGCTTTTATTCTTCTCTTAAACAAACCCAATCTGTTCTCCAAGTAACCATGTCTGTGGAACTCCATCAGCCCTGCAGACTGCAGCCAGAGGGTACTGGGAAAACAGCACATTTCTTCACAGAAATTGAGGTGACTTAATGCATTGATGATTGGTGGCTGCTCCAAGAGGTGTATTCATAATCAAGGCTACTGAATCCCTTCTGTCCAAAGAAAGGAAATTTCATGTATTTATGGTTCTAAATCCTCTGCAATACTAAACATTTTATCTTATTATCTTTTAACCTCATAGAAATGTTTTCATGAGTAAATGGAAACAGTTTGTGTGTGTGTGTGTGTGTGTGTGTGTGTGTGAGAGAGAGAGAGATGTTCACCTAAGAGCTATCTGTGTCTCTGCTGTTAATATCACATCAATGTCATAGAAACAGGTTATATCTGGAGCATCTGTGGAGGAATATACTAAATGTTTTATGCCCATTATCTTATGACATAAGATTACAAATCTTATACCATGGTCGCTAACTTCCATAAGCTTATAATCTGCTTGAACACAGATAATTTAAATAACCTGAATAAGTTCTGCTAGAGTTATCCAGTATTGGAGCAAAATGTGAAATATTGGGCTAACTTGCTGGAGAGAATGACCTAGACCTTCTTGTAAGAAATGGGATGGAACCTGAGCTGAATCTTAAAGGATGGGTAAAACTGAACTAAACAAGGAATTGAGGATGCATGATGTCATTAGGTAATGCATAAAGTCCAGAAACAGTGCCCTGAATGTTTAGGATTGCCTGGGGCTTCAGTGGAAGTAAGGGTAGTAGGATCTTAGGTAGAGAAGGGTTAGGTCACGAAGAGCCTGACTGACCATTTTCTGCTGACATCCTGCTAATAATTAATAATTTCTGAAAGGTAGCAGAATGACATGTTAGGTTTGCAGTTTAAATTGATTACTGCCATTATCATGGAGGATGGATTTAAGGGAGATAGGACTAAGTAAAACTAGTGGGACAGTTCTTACAGTAGTCCAGGAAAAATATTAACAGTGCTAGAATTACATGCTGATAGTGGAGATGGAGAAGATCAATATTTGTCAAATAAACTTCTTTTTTTTTTTTTTTTTTTTTTTTTTTTTTAAGGGCTCCATTCACAGCATATGGAAGTTCCCAGGCTAGGGCTCGAATCAGAGTTACAGCTGCTGGTCTACACCACAACCACAGCAATGCCGGATCCAAGCTGCATCTGTGACCTACACCACAGCTCATGGCAACACCGGACCCTTAACACACTGAGTGAGGCCAGGAGTGGAACCTGCATCCTCATGGATACTAGTTGTATTTATTAACCACTGAGCCGTGACGGGAACTCCCAAATAAACTTCTAAGACCCAGTCATTAGTGAAGTGTGGAGAGTAATGATGAGGAAGAAAAATAATGAGGTTGTAAAGACACCATAGACGTTTGGTTCAGATCCTGCTCCCTCCTTGGGTGAGCTGGGACCCCAACTTGGGTCCTCTTATTCACATATCAGAGGTTCTCAGGGTTCTCAGACTGCTCTTTGCAACTGAAGCATCTTTTGGATGTCCATTTCCATTGTTTTTCCTTCACTGAAACATTTCTTACTAAGTAGACATCGACAGCCCACTGTACTGGGTACCAGGGATAAAAGATGTGTAGGTTACTGCTCTTGTCTTTAAGGAGCTTAAGTAGGGCGTGTAGGCAGCCAAATGATTACAGTATCTTGTGACAGAGAATATTATTCAGATGTGTTCAAAGGGCTGTGGGAGAAGGAAAAAAAGAAATTAAATGCAGTATTGTAATATAAAGGCTGTCGATGAAAAGATTTTTAATTGCCTAGATTTTAAACTCTAAAAGAGAAACTATGTTCTGTTTCCTCTTACATTCCTGTGCCTAGCTATAGTGTTCCACACACGTTTCAAACCATTAATGTACATATAATGTACAGATTCAAAAATCTTGGTGTCATTAATTTGCACCCCTGGGCAGCACAGTCATTAAGCTAGTAAGAAGACCTTTGTAAGCAGAAAAATAAGTTTAAATATATTAAGGAAATATTCAGCAAAGGATAAGGAACAGGACCATTCTGATCTGCAGAAACTTCTATTCTTTAGGTGGTGCTTAAATCTCACCTAACTCTTATCTAGTAAATGGAGCAAAGAGCAAGATCCAGTTCAGCTTGCTCAACATTGCAGGAACAGTCCAATCAATATAATATCATGATGAATTGACAAGTGGTGAGCAACTATGTTGGGTTAAGTGGTATTTGTTCTTTTTCTGTTTCTACAATAAAAATCACTGGAATCAAGTTCAGGAACTATGAATATGTTTTTCCTTGATACCAAAGCATCAGACTCTGAATTTCCTTTTCTGGTTTACATTCTCGGGGAGGTCTGTTTGATGTCTGGTGGTGTAGCAATAGCGAGAGGAAAGAAGAAAGTGGGGCAACAGCAAGTGCAAATGTGCTAATGTTACCTGAAAACTGGGTTCTCCTCTTGGGCATTTTGAGTCAGAAGACACAGTCAAGCCAGAGATTCAGAGAAGGTGGGGTGTATTAATATTACTTGCAGCAAATAGGGAGAACATCAGGGATCTTTCCTGAGCAATGTCTCTCAGAATGGGTAAGTTAAGCTAAAGGTACATGCATATTCATGAAGGGGCTCGAGCCTAGGAGAATTAGTATCGAATAGGGGCAAAGGTGGACAGTCCAAGCTTTAGTTGATTGAAGTCAGGAGGGTCAGCATCCTGTCCTCCACCTGGATGGGGGCCTTAGTTCCTGCAAAGCTCAAAGACATGTATCAGATTGTTATGTATATCCCTCGAGGAGGAACTAGGACTCTGTTTTATCACTAAACTATTGTTTCTTGACTGCTTTTCCTTTGTTCTTGCATTCCCCCACTTCTTTAAGGTCATTAATGACCAAGACCTGTTCAAGGACAAGCATTGTGGCTAGGCTTAGATCACAGAATGGCTCAGGCCAAAATGGCTTCTCTTAAGTCAAGAAAGCTATGCCTGGTTCTTTCTCCAGGGATCCCCTACCTGCTCTGCTTACACAAAGCTGACACTAAGCTAACACTTAGCTTTACTAATACTCTTAGCCTTCCTGTGTAATGATTTTTTCCTTAGAGAATATAAAAGTTTAGGATTTTTTATTTTCCTGTTGGACACATAGTAAATCAGAGTAATCTCAGTGAGAGAGAGAGAGGGAGAAAGGGAGAGGGGAGGTCAAGAGGGCTGGTTTCATTAGCACATGACCTGTGCAGAACTTAGAAGGGTCTCACTCTTGCTTCAGTGTTCTGCCTATCTTGACATTCATACTATTTTTTTTTTGCCTTTTCTAGGGTCACACCTGTGGCATATGGAGGTTCCCAGGCTAGGGGTCTAATCAGAGCTGTAGCCACCGGCCTACACCAGAGCCACAGCAATGCGGGATCCCGGCCACGTCTGCAACCTACACCACAGCTCATGGCAACACTGGATCCTTAACCCACTGAGCGAGGCCAGGGATCGAACCCACAACCTCATGGTTCCTAGTCGGATTCATTAACCACTGAGCCATGACAGGAACTCCATTTTTTTTTTTTTTTTTTTTTTTTTAAACAAGAAGCCCCATGCTTTCATTTTGGATTGGACCAGTACTGGGGTGGATATACTAGTACAACACCTGGCACACAATGATTACAAAATAATAATTCATGAACGAGTAAAACTTTTTCCTGAAAAATAAGTTGTAGCTTTCCAAGTAGAAAGGGAAAAGAGAGTGGGTATAAAAAAAATTTCTGCAAAAGCACAGAGTAGGAAAGGACTTTTATGATTCAAGAAGTGACAGGAAGTTCAGATCATGACTGTAGCTCAACCTGTTTGGAGTCTGTTAGGAAGAGATGAAGTAGGAAAAAAAGATGATGAGAATTTTGAAAATTTTGCATGCTATTCTAAAGAGGCTAGACTTTATTATATGGCTTATATAATTCATTTAAGTCCATTAAGCAGGTAAATAGCAAGAATCAAGTAATGAATTTTAGAAGGTCTCTCTGGCTGGTAACAGACTGAGGGCAGGTGGGTTTCATGGGATACTTAAGCAGTAGAGGGATGCCTGGAAGGAAAAATAATTTTCCTTCTACCTCTCTTAGTTCTCTGCTGAGACATCCTGTAACAAAAGATTTGTTAATAAGAGAAAAGCAAACAAGTTTATTATCATGTATATCTCATGTATACATGGAAGATACCATGCGGGGCGGGGGGGGGGGAATGAGTAACCCTCTGAAGTGGCTTAGAACTCTGGCTTAAATACTATCTTTAGCTAAAGAGAAAACAAAAAAGGCGTATTTCTTGTGTGGGGTAGGGTGTGCGAAGCAAGTTGTGAGAAAGTTATAAGGAAAAGCACAATAAACAAGAGTAAGTTTTTTTTTTTTTCTTTTTTGTCTATTTAGGGCCGCACCCACGGCCTATGGAGGTTCCCAGGCTAGGGGTCTAATCTGAGCTGTTGCTGCCGGTCTACTCCGGAGCCACAGCAATGCCAGATCCGAGCCACGTCTGTGACCTACACCACAGCTCACAGCAACGCCAGATCCTTTAACCCACTGAGCGAGGCCAGGGATCGAACCCTAAACCTTATGGTTCCTAGTCAGATTCATCTCTGCTGCACCATGTTGGGAACTCCAAGTCTTTTTATATACACATTCAAGTCAGTGCCTTTTCCATAGATAAAATTCTCTTGTGATTTAGTTATCCTTCTCCTGGTACATAGGGGGCTTCTTATAAATGATGGTTTCCTTTATACATACAAATTTTCCTTACAAAAGAATAATTCCTACTTCATTTAAAGAGCTTCTTCTGTGTCTGCTATTTGTCAAAATAATCAGCTTAAACATCCTTATGATAAAGAAGTTTAATTTGGGGCGGCATATTCTGTTCCTTTTCACCTCTCAGTCATGTTTTTCAGTTTTCATCATGGGTATTACATGTGCTTCCTTCCAGGGTAATTTCTTTTTTAATGCTATATTAAGATATATATTTATTGTTTTAATTTTTGCTAGCATATGAAAATAAAACTACTTTAAAAAATTATTGACTTGTCTCTGTAGTGAACTGTATGTAGTTACATACTGTGTTTCAACTTTTTATATGGTTCAAAATTGTACATTTTTAGTGTATCTTTTCTCAAACATTGTATTTATTCTGTGTGGTAGATTATTTGAAGAAGTCCCAGTTACAGTCAGTCCCCAAAACAGACTCAGCTACGTATTTTCCCACTAGACATCTTTTCCTGCAGGTTTAATAATTATCTTAAACTCAGCGTAACCAAATATGAGCACCATGTATTCACCTCAGATCTGCTCCATCCACAGCCTTCCCATCTCAATTGATGGCAACTGCATCCTTCCAGGGACTCTAGCCAAAACTCTTAGAGACAGCCTTAACTTCTCTCTCTCTTCACCTTCTATGTCAGATAAGCATATCCTGGCGACTCTACATGCTAAAATAAGTACAGATTATGGTTCAACTTTACAATGGACCTAGGCAGAACTTAAAATATTTTCCTATGCTTACAGAATTAAATATAAGAGCTCTCAGCTTTAACAGTCAAAAATCCACATACAACTTTTTTTTTGTCTTTTTGTCTTTTTAGGGCTGCACCCACGGCAAATGGAGGTTCCCAGGCTTGGGGTCCAATCTGAGCTGTAGTTGCCAGCCTACGCCAGGGCCACAGCAATGCAGGATCCTTAACACACTGAGCAAGGCCAGGGATTGAACCCACATCCTCATGGATGCTAGTCGGGTTTGTTAACCACTGAGCCATGACGGGAATTTCAAAAGTCCACATCTATCTTTACAGTCAGCCCTCCATATCCATAGCTCCACATCTTGTGGATTCAACCAGCTGCAGTTCTCATATTGTAGTATGTATTTATTGAAAAATATGATGCAGCAGGTTAAGGATCCAGTGTTGTCAGTACAGTGGCTTGGGTCACTGCTGTGGCATGGGTTTGATCCCTGGCCTGCGAACTTCCTTCATGTCATGGGCACAACCAAAAAAGCACCCCCACCCCCGTATTCTTATTGCTAAAGAACTCTTACAAATCAGTAAGAAAAGCACTAAACAGTAATTTTAAAAATTGGTGAAAGGAAATGCAAATGAACAATAGAATTGGCGGGGGCGGGGGAGTCCATTTCACTGGCAAAGAAGTGTAAACTTTCAAAAAGAAAAAAAAAATCCAAATACAGGTGGACTTGCACAGTTCAAACCCCTGTTGTTCAAGGATCAACCGTATATGATCTCTGAAGTCTATTCTGCCCTTAAGAATTATGATTTTATAGTTCTTTGTGTTATATATTTAAGTAAAATTATATGAAGGTGATTCTTCATGATTCTATTAGATCGTGAGCTCCTTGAAAGCTAGTACCTTTACCGCTTCACCTCTGTAAATCTGACACCTAGAGTAGTCTATACATAGAATGTCTGTAACAAATACTTGTTAAATGAATAAGAATGCTATTCTATCATTTGTAATTTGTATAACTTTCCTATGGTTAATAGAACCAATAAACCACTCATTATGCCTCTAATATTATGAAATTCTCTCCATTAGATACTGGGAATATAGAGGAAAGGTATGATACCTGCTCTTAAGCTATCCCGCAGCAGAAATAACAGAGGAACAAATATGCACACACACACAGTATGGAACCGTTAAGTGTCACATTGGAGGGAAAGTATGATGTAGGAGAAAGCGTATGAGCTTTGGAATCAGAAAAACCTGGGTTCAAATCTATTTCCTGCTGCTAAGCTCCTCTGTCAGCCTGGAAAGGTTTCTTGGTTTCTGTGTGCATCTTTTATAAAACTGGAGAGGATACTTTTGTTTCAGAAATGTTATGAAGATTATATTGTATAATATATTCAAACAACCTCATTCATTGTAGGTGCTCAAAAATTGTGACTCTCAGGCGTTCCCCCATGGTGCAGTGGATTAAGAAATTAGATTGCAGCAACTTGGGAAGCTGTGGAGGTACAGATTCTATCCCCGGCCTGGCACAGTGGGTTAAAGGATCTGGTGTTGCTGCAGCTGCAGTGTAGGTCATGGTTGTGGCTTGGATTCAAAACCTGGCCTGGGAACATCCATATGCTGCAGGTGTGGCCATAAAATTAAAAATTGTGACTATTATCATTAATGGTTGTACACAGATGGGAAAATAGTCTAGCTTGAACAAGTTAGGGATAGGTTTTTTTATTTTTTTCTTCTTTTTAGGGCCACAGCCATGGCATATGGAAGTTCCCCGGCTAGGGGTCAGATCTCACCTTCAGCTTCAGCTTCTGGCCAGAGCCACAGCAATGCCAGATCTGAGCCACATCTGCCACCTATGTGGCAGCTTGAGGCAATGCCTGATCCTTAACCCAGTGAAAGAGGCCAGGAATTGAACCCACATCCTTATGGTTGCTAGTCAATTTCTTAACTCCTGAAACTCCAGGAAGAGGTTTTTTTTTTTTTAGTGAGTTAACCTTGAGCTGATTCTTGAAAGATGAGAAGAAATAAATTAGGCAGGAAAAAGTAGATTTCATTGGGCAAAGGGAAGTGCATGTATGCTTTGGGACTTCATTTGTTTTCATTGCAAGCAGTTTTGTTTCCAGCAAAGTAAAAGCTACCTGCTGGAGTTGGTCAGAGGGCAGGCAGGTGGAGGAGGAAGCAAGCCATGGGGCTCTCTGCCAGTGCCCTCTTTCTTCCTTCTGTACTTAGAGGATAAAGGGCACTTCAGTGGTTTCTTGACCTAATAGCCAAGGGTTCTTTCATTTGGAGGAAAACGTAAAATCATATCCTTTTGACCCCTGTATTTTCAAGCTTTGCAACTATTGCTGATAAGAGGAAAACAAAGCTATTTGTTAGTGTTCTGTGTAAGTTTTTCCTTTAGAGTTACATGAGAGCTGATTGGGAAGAAATCTTTTCCTTGAAGTGGTGTTTTCTGCTTTGCCTCGCAGACAGCACTGCCAGTGGTTCTCCTTGGAAGCAGCCCATGTCTCCATTGTCCTTTTGTTTTTCACTTCTGTCTGATGGTATAGTACGTAATCCCACCTTCCAGGTCACCAGTGCATTGGACTAAGTACACAAGAAGTTGGTTCTGATATATTACATCAAGGGTTAAAGAATCTTGAACTAATTCAAACCTCACTCCTTTTTCCCCCATAGTAGTGCGAAGCCTGGTTCCTTGCATGATGCCAGGAGTGAAGAGGGAAAAGATGAGGAGGTCTCTTCTGAAAACCATGCTCTTGAAGGTTTATCAGAAAGCCAGTTGGGCACTGAGGGGACTCAGGGTGGAAACAGGATGCCCGCCCTCTAGCAGTCAACTGCTGCAGCCACCCCTGATGGTGCATCCCCAGACTCAGGATGAGAAAGCATAGGATACTGGCCCAAACAGCTGTGGCGCATGTCAAAGGAGTGATTTCAGTGACCCCAGACCCTTGCATTTGCTCATACATAGAAAAGCATGAAATTCCTTACCCTGGCATATCTGGTTTTCTTTTATTAACAGTGATCTTTTGATGTTCTGACTGCCTGGTCTTTGTTTCAAAAACTCCTTTGTATCCTGGCTCCTCCCTTACCTCTTCAGAGGAGTCCCTGAGAGTATCTGAGAGGCTGAGTTTTGGCCTTAAGTCCTTAGTTTTGTCCGCCAAATAAAATGTGGTTCTCAACTTTTAGGTTGTGTTTTGTTTTTGTTTTTGTTTTTAGTTGACACTGAGGACTCACAGCTTTTTTGTCGTGTACCTTAGAGGACAAGGTGGACTTTGGAGTCAAACATGCTGGGGTTTGAATCCCAAATAAGTCACTCACTGACCACAAGAACTTGGTAAATTGCTGAGCTTTTCCAAAAGAATCTCATTTTTATGTAAAGGGAGATGGTAATTGTAAACCTGCTGGGTTTTTGTTTGCTTTAAAGGAGATAATGAATGCGATCTTGTCACACTTAGCACACAAAGGCACTCCTGGGAAGACAATTCTCTTTTCCTATTTAATGGGGTTAGTTTTGGGCTAAATTTCTCAATCTCATTTTACAATTAGACCTTTTCTTCAAGAAATTAAACTGGCTAAGGGAAACTGTTTTCTCTTTCCTTTGCTCCAAAACTGGGTGACGCATGTCATCTTTTATTCATCCAAAACATTCATTCAACACAGTGAGAGGCCACACAGTGTGCTGGGCATCAGTGTAAAAAGAAAGAAGGCAGGAGCTTCAGCATCGGGACATTCGCGAGAGCCCTGGCTCCATCACGTGGTACAATCTTGGACAGTCAGCTCTTCTTTCTGAACCTCACCTTGTTTATATAATGTGAATAAAATACTTTGCCTTTTATTATAGGGCAGCTTAAGGATTAGAAGAGCTAATTAAAATTGCTTTGCACTAAGAAGGGGTTAGTGTAACGGCTCTTTTCCCTGACCTTGCCACCCTTGCTCGACTAGTTGCAAACCAAGTATTGATGTGCTTGAAGTGCTTAACACCAGGCTCTCTGGGGGGTGGGGGTGGGGTGGAACCTGATTGTAGCATTCGATGATTTCCATGGTATAAAATCTTCCCAGGCAGCTCCAGCTCACTGCTGACAACTATTTTTCTAGCTCTGTCTTAATAGCACGCAGGTCCTGCCAGTGATTTCCTATGTGAGGTAACATGTTCTCTAATTCTGGAGGCTTGGGTGTGGACATCTTTGGGGGACCATTTTTTCTGCCTACTGCCAACAGCCCCCATTTACTCTGCTCTCTCTGCATTACTCTGTCCTCACAACAACACTGTTAGGTAGAGATTCTTTTCCTCATTTTGCAGATGAGGAAAATGTGGCTCCGAGAGATAAACTTGGCAGAAGTAGCCTAACCAGCAGCAAGTGTCACGCTGAGGTTTGAACTGAAGTCATCTCATTCCCAAGACTTTCTTATCCACCTCCTGTTGTTATCTCCCCATCAAGGATTCAGTAAACTGATATGCTGGTTTAGGAGAAAATTTCCATGGCAACAGTTGGGTTGCTGTGGTGGTGGTAGAAGGGGATTTATTTTCAGAAAAGTGTGGAGTGATCTGGAGTTGATCTGAAAATAAAATTTACTTTGGATAGCATGTCCTGTAGTGGTGACCCCCCCCTATAGTAACCAGAGCAAAAACTACCAAGAGTGTTGCCAGATTTTAACGAGGCTGATTGCACAAAACTTTGCCCACTGTGGTCACACACAGGATTATTTATTTATTTATTTAAAAAAATATATTTAATTGACGTATAGTTGATTTACAACTTTGTGTTTGCTGCTGTACAGCAAAGTGATTCAGCTCTGCATATTATCAGAGAATACCAGATTATAGTTCCCTGTGCTATATAGTAGGACCTTGTGGTTTATTGGAGTTTTTTTAAATGTAAAAAAAATATATATCTGCAAAAATTAAATGACTCCTCTCCAAATAGCTGTGTTAAAACTCAAAGCCATATTACAGAATAATAAAAAGTAGGGAAAATAGAGTAAATTGCACTTTAGTTTGAGCCAGATTCTGTTGTTGTTTTGGGGAGAGAGGGAAAGCTCACAAAAGCCATACCTCATAAAGCCATTTTCTGAAAAACAACCCAAATACTCTGTAAGAAAATAGGTTAACTCAGTTTCCATGGGAATGGTCCCTGATGCTAAAATTCTATAGCTGACAGGAAAAAGTGACAGTGACAGGGAAACCAGAATGAGTGTAGCTGTAGAGACTTCCTGTTCATTATCACATCTAATTCTAATTATTCCTTTACATGTCAGACCTCACCCCTTATTATGTATTTAGGACAGGAACTAACCTATTCAGTTTGCATCCCAAATGCCAGCCTGATATTGATAGCCTTAGAATCACCTGAAGAGACTTGAAAAATACAGATTCCCTATATTTGTCATTGAGATTTTCAAGTATGAACACCTGTGAAGTATCTGAATACCAGATACCTGCATCTTTATAGAGCCTTACATCTAAGGGATGAAATGTACCCACATTTTAGAGCCATACCCATCCTTGTTCACCAATTTACTTAACAATCACTTCTGTTATTCATCGTGGGTCTGTTAGGTGCCCCAGACTAGGCCAGGAGCAGTGAGTGAGATCAGAATGATGAGATGAGCCCATCCCAAGAAACAAAACTGTTTTAGAAAACTGAGGATATTTTAGGATGCAGATCTTTCCGGGATCATCTTGGGGGGCTGCTGAGGAGCTGAGGGAACTTCTGAAAAAAAAAAGAAGTATGTTAAAAGAGGAGACTGGGTGGGCCGTGGACTTGGATGGGGCACCGTTTCAGGACGGTGGAAACTGATGGCATGAGAAGAGGACCAGTACTGGTTATTATTGAAGGTGTTGCCACCTGCCAGACACTGGCCAGTCCCCTGCACATTGGTCAGCAGTGTACTCCCTGCCCTCAGTGAACCCTGAGTCTGAGCAGCAGCCTGAGCTCATGCACAGGATTTGGCTGTTAGGCTTTTAGCAGGAGCAAGAACATGGTTCTGGTTTTTGGCATTGAAGTGACAGAAATGTGGCCACAAACCCAGAGCAGAAAGTGGGGGGGAAACAGAGAAAAAAACGCCTAATGACAAAGAGAGCTAATTTATGAAGCTATAAGAGACAATCCCCTAATAATTAAGTATCTGGAATCAAAGAAAGGTCGTGTTGTTGTAATTATAGTTCTGTTTTTACTCGTACTATTGCCAAAGAAACATTAGTTACAAGTATCCCTTGAGGATACTGTGAGTTTGGTTTCAGACCACTGCAATAAACTGAGTATCACAGTAAAGCGGGTCACAAAACATTTTGGTTTCCCAGAGCGTATAAATATTGTTTACACTGTACTATAGTCTGTTAAGTGTGCAATAACATTATGTCTAAAAAAAATAATACCTTATTTTAAAAAAACTTTTTTTTTTAGCATTTTGCTAAAAAAAATGCTATCATCCGAGCCTTCAGTGAGTTGAAATCTTTTTGCCAGTGAGGGTCTTGCTTCAGTGTTAATGGCTGCCAGCTGATCAGGGTGTTGATGGTTGGAGTGGCTGTGGTAATTTCTTAAAACCATATAGTAATGAATGAAATTTGCTGTATCTGTTGACGCTTCCTTTTATGAATGATTTCTGTGTAGCACTTACAGTAGAACTTCTTTCAAAATTGGAGTTCATATTCTCAAATCCTGCCACTGCTTTATCAACTAAGATTGTGTCATATTCTAAATCCTTTGTTGTCATTCAATAATCTTCACAGCATCTTCACCAGGAGTCGATCCCATCTCAAGAAACCACTTGTGTCTTCAGGCTCCACCTCTAATTTTAGTTCTCATGCTGTTTCCACCACATCTGTAGTTACTTCCACTGAAGTCTTGAACCTCTCATGAGTGAAGGTTGCAATCAACTTCTTCCAAACTCCTATTAATGCTGAGATTTTGATTTCTTCCCATAAATCATGAATATTCTTAATGGCATCTAGAATGATAAATCCTTCACAATGTTTTCAGCTGACTTTCCTCAGATCCATCAGAGGACTCACTATCTATGGCAGCTATAACCTTATGAAATGTATTTCTTAAATAATAAGACTTGAAAGTCAAAATTATTCCTTGATCCATGGACTGCAAGAACGGATGCTGTGTTAGCAGGCATGAAAACAACACGAATCTTATTATACCTCTCCATCAGAGCCCTTGAGTGACCAAGTGCATTGTCAATGAGCAGTAATATTTTGAAATAAATCTTTTCTTCTGAGCAGTAGGTCTCCACAGTGGGCTTAAAATATTCAAGAAAACTATGTTATAAACAGATGTGCTATCATCCAGGCTTGGTGTTTCATTTACAGAGCACAGGCAGGGTAGATTTAACATAATTCATAAGGGTTCAAGAATTTTCAGAATGGTAAATGAGCATTGGCTTCAACTTAAGTCACCAGTGCATTAGCCCTAAAAAGAAAATAAGCCTGTTCTTTGAAGCTTTGAAGCCAGACACTGACTTATTTGAGCTATGAAAGTCCTAGATGGCATCTTCTTCCGATATTAGGTTGTTTCATCTATGTTGAAAATCTGTGGTACAGTGTAGTCACCACAATGAATTATCTTAACCAGATCTTCTGGAAAACTTGCCGCAGCGTCTGCCTCAGTACTTAGTGCTTTACCTTGCACTCTGTTGTTTTGGAGATGACTTCTTTCCTTAAACCTTAAACTAACCCCTGCTAGCTTCAAACTTTTCTTCTGCAGCTTCCTCACCTCTCCCAGCCGTCACAGAAATTTAGAGAGATAGGGCCTTGCTCTGGATTAGGCTTTGGCTTAAGGGAATGTTGTCTCTGATTTTATCTTCTGTTCAGACCATTACAACTTTCTATATAACACCAATAAAGCTATTTTACTTTCTTATCATTTGTTCACTTAATTTCTTTCAATAACTATTCCTTTGCATTCACAGCTTGACTACCTGTTTGGCGCATGTGGCCTAGTTTTTGGCCTTTCTTGGATTTTGACATTCCTTTCTCACTAAGGTTCATCATTTCTAGCTTTTGATTTAAAGTGAGAGACGTGTGACTCTTCCTTTCACTTGAACACTTAGAGGCCATTGTAGGGTTACTCATTGACTTAATTTCAATATTTTTGTGTCGCAGGGAATAGGAAGGCCCCAGGAGAGTGAGAGAGATGGGGGATTGGCTGGTCAGTAGAGCAGTCAGAACATATACAACATTTATCAGTTAAATTCACCATTGTATATGGGTGAGGTTTGTGGTACCCCAAAATAATTGCAATAGTAACATTAAAGACCAGTAATCATAGATCACCATAACAAATATAACAATAATGAAAAAGTTTGAAATATAGTTAAGAAGATAGTATAGCACCCACTGTATATCCCCTTAGTCTGCTGCATAGATCACTGAAAATAAAGCCTACAGAGTTGCCACACTGCAGTGTGTGTGGGGGGGCTATCTTTTTAAACAAATATTTTTGGCTTTTTGTAGTCCCTTCTTAAAAAATCTCAGTCACTGCAAAACTCTCTATCTCCTTACGTATCATCTATCTATTTATCCATCCTATCATCAATATCTACCTAGTCTATAATCTGATATCTGTCTCTATCCATCCATCCTATCATCTTTATTTACTTAGTCTATCATCTATCTAATATCTAACTGATTCTCTCTCTCTCTCTACCTACCTACCCACCTACCTATCTACCTACCTTGTCTATCTTATCTACTTACTGACCTAGAGAGAGAAGCAAAGTGAAGTCAGTGCTTCCTTTGAGCTTTGTCTTTTATGCTGGGCTGTGTTGTGCAATGTGGTCTCCTGTTGACATAGACAAGAAAATATTTGTGAGTACACACAGTCCCTTTCCAAGTAAATGAGAAATTTTATGCTCAGCTTAAGTAATTTGTTTTAGTGATTGATGTAGGAATTAGAAAACAACATAGTTTATATTTATGATATTCCTAATATGAAAACCATTATCTTTCTATAGTAAAAAAGCAAAACAAAAATAACCACAGAGTTCTGCCTAGCTTTTTAATATGAACTTCCTCCCCTTTACTGCAGCCCAACTTCTCTCCTGGAATTTAAATTCCTAGGAAATATAAATTTCCCATAGAGGCAAAAAAAACAAACAAACCAAAAACATGTTTTCAGTAATTGTTCTGCAAAGGTGAGAAGCTAGCTAGGGTAGAATACTCAACTTGGATATTTTCCATTGCAATAATGTAGAAATAACAGATTTAATGAGAATGGTATAATGAGATGGGGGAACAATTTCATCCTTGAGCCAAAGTCACATTTCTCTCTCCACAGGATGGAGTGAAGAGGTGGATTGAGCACGGGGCTCACCTGGTGAACCCACTGTTTTTGCAGATGTAAGTGGCTCGCAGCTGGATTTAACTGCTGTGATTTGCTTACCCGTATGTGGTATTACATGAAATAAAGAGGAGCTGAAACCGGGGAGTGGGAAATGCAATTTTTAGCACAGTTTCACTGTCAGCAATGTGAATTGCTTTTCTAAAGCTGAAAGTATCCTTGATGAAAACATTCTTCGACATTCTCAACATTGCCTTGGGATAAATTCTTCCAGAAACCATGGAACACTTCCTCTTCATTTTGCAGTTTTATGGCATTTTATTGTCTACTTTATGAAATGTTGTGAAGCTCTTGTACTGCCCTCTGCTGTTCATTGAGCTGCATAACCAGGGTGTTCACAAGTAAGGCACCGAAATATTTAATTCAAAATAAATACTTCTTTAAGCACATGTGAAGCACGAAGGATTCAGGGACCATCTAAAGAGAACATAATGAGTCAAGTCCAGGTTTTAAAGTCAGGCAAAATGAGTCCTGAGCCCAGTCCCACCCATGCCAGCTGTGGGATTGTGGGGAATTTTTAAAAATTCTCTCAAGCTTAGGGCTCAGTTTCCTTATATGCCAAATAGGAATATAACACTTATTTGCTTCATGTCATAAGGATAAGTAAAGCATGCCATGTGTCTGAAACAGAGCAGATGCCATGGTATGGAGCTATTACAGTTGAGATCGCTCATGCACCCAAGAAAGGGGTAGGACAAGTAGAGAGTCCAGGAGTATAGGATTATGTAGCAGGAGGAGGGTCTGACCACATGGCTCTTACAGTGACCCAGATAGTTAAATGGAGTGAAAACCTCACCCAGGATATGAACTGTGAGAATGAAACTGCTTTAGGAAGTCCACATTGTGGCCAAGGGGGTTCCGTTCAGCAAGGGAGATAGGAAGAGGCTGGAAGAAGGTGAATTGAGCTATATACTTATGATTTGCCCCATTGTTTCTGCATATGTATTTCTAGGAAAGCATATTTTAAAATGTGCAAGATTTTTTTCGTGGATAATTTATGCTTTTCATTGTAGACACTAAAAAAGATTGTAAGTATGTGTGTGTACCGCAAATTTCTGGATCAGGTTCAAAATCTTAGTACTATCACCTATTTGGGAATTTGTTGTGTGGATGTAGTCTTTTTTTTTTTTTTTTTCCTCTCACACGAATCCTGACATCTTACCTAAGCCAAGCTGGTAGCAGAAGGTAGGGAGGGATTGTTGAGAATAGAGCCACAGTCTGCTTCTCTGGAATCTAGATGTTTCACAGCTTGTCCAGGAGGCAACCAGAATACACAATGACATGCTTTGACAAACAGGCTAACAACAAACTTAAATCATATTTGGGCCCTCAGGTGAAATTCACTAAACATAAAAATGAATTTCTCAAAACTGTTTGGTTTAATTTTTGCATATTATATATTAAAGCCAGTGTTTGGATCCAGCTTGAAGTTTGGAACAAATGGGATTGTTTGTACATAAAATATAGTTATGAAATCATTTTAACATTTTGAATAATGTAGTAAAACACACCATAATGCTATGAATGGTAAAAAAAAAAAATTAAATTGCATAAAATACAGGATTGAACGATTGCATTGTGAATGAGAAACCGTAGTGTTTATTTCGTCTGTAGAAAAAGCACAAATAGAGACATGATAGTTATTCCATCCACAAACACCAGACTGGGAAAAATTCCACATTATGAGGCTGTTGCTTTCAACCCATTACTTTCCTTTCCAAACCCCAGCTTCAGAGTCTTAAGAACTGGCTTAGGCAGAGGACTAGAGTAGTTGTGTTATATCTTTGCTTGATAGTCATTTTCCTGCTACAGTTTTATGTGGGCATCTTTTCTAATGTTGAATATTATTAGAAAATACAAATAAGATGTTATCCTAGCTTAGAATCACCAAGAGAAGAACAAAAATAAAGAAACATGTACGGCCAAAAAAGCCAGAGGAGCCCATGGTGATAGGAAAGAACAGTGATGGAGCCTTGGTGACCATAGGTGTGTAGGCCATTCAATGATTTTTATTTTAATTTGACAAAAGGTGTTTTGGAAAAAATTGAATTAAGAACAAAAAGTGAGGGAGTTCCCGTTGTGGCTCAGTGGTTAACGAATCTGACTAGGAACCATGAGGTTGCGGGTTCGATCCCTGGCCTTGCTCAGTGGGTTAAGGATCTGGCGTTGCCGTGAGCTGTGGTGTAGGTTGCAGACGTGGCTCGGATCTGGCGTTGCTGTGGCTCTGGCGTAGGCCAGCGGCTACAGCTCCGATTCGACCCCTAGCCTGGGAACCTCCATATGCCGTGGGAGCGGCCCTAGAAAAGGCAAAAAGACAAAAAAAAAAAAAAAAAAAAAAAAGAACAAAAGTGAGAACAACTAACTGCATCATAAACATGAGGCCTATCTCACCTGTGATACAGATCTATTTTATAGTCCCCTGTATGGCAGGATTTCTGAGCCATTTTGACTGTGACTCACAGCAGGTGATGTTCATATATCTGATATTCTGGGCATATACAGGTTTTTTTTTTTTTTTCATAGAACTGTAAAATCTCTTGTGAGAACTTACAGTGAAGAACCCCCAGAAATCTTTTCTTTTCTATGAGACACTCATACGAGATATTTATTGAGAGCATGTGACTAATAAAATCAACCCCTAATAAGTATTTACTTTAAAAGGCTAAAGAGTATCATGGCTAATCTACAGTTACTACTTTGAAAAGGTTTGCTTTTTTTCCCCAGACTTTTATTCCACAGGTATTATTAAGATGAAAAATTTAATATCATTTCCAGGATAAGCACAAGCATAATTAATTTTATTGTTAAGATTATAATAGATAGGATTTTCTGACTTTCATTACATATTTTACAGTACTCAGTTTTCCCCTAGGATTAGCTTATTTGGTTGCCTTCGATTTGGTAACAGGTGCATGCTTTTGTGAATTTGGTAATAGAAGTATTCTGCACAGCTTCCTTGCTGATAATACGTCCAAGACATTGGTGCTCAGGGACACAACACAGCCAATTGTTGGGCTGTGTTGCATAGATAGGGAGGTTGTAGGTTATGGGCTGTCTTATTCAAGAAAGCATAACAGGATACAAATGAACAATAATGATGCTATTCAAGATAACCTTAAATGCATCCCAGTGTTTTTTCAGAAAATCCTTCATAAATACTTGAGCCTAACAAAAAAATCAATGAAAACAAGAAATAAATACCAGATATATGCCTTAGAATGATAGCATTCTGACCTTGATGTGGTGATACATTCGATAACTATAAAAATGATTGTGTTTTCCAAGGACAGTTGAACCTTCTGTTAATGCTGACCTGTTCACAGCAGCTGTGGAGTGGAGTGAGCAGGGCACTGCTCAGGGTTCCCATGAGGCTCTGAAGCTATACTTGCCAAGTGGCTGCAAGCGGTCATTTCATTTCTCAGAATCCCATCCTAATAATTAAGTTTAGGATAATAATATTCACCACATGACCATAAGGTTGATTCAATGAAATAAATGTATTCAGTGAGTATCTCTGTGCCTGAAACATAATAAATAATCTAAAAAAAGTAGCTGACCTTATGATTTGATTGGTGAAAGCAGGTGATCATGCAGCAGAGAATGTTAAAAGACATACAAATGTGAGTTGTAATAAGAGTGATATTTAAAATGGTTGCTTTTATGGTTTTAGTTCCCTAGATGGTGTTAGGAGAGTAAAAATAGAATATAAATAGTGGAAAAAGTGAATCAGGAATGAGTTCTCAGCTACAAGCTCACTTCAGTCTATTCCTAGGAGGAAGGTCTGAAGCATGAACAGTCTCACAGTCTTGGTCTCATCTTGGGGCAGTGGGGGCAGCCTTTGCTATACTCCCCTCCCCTCAGAAGTCAGTCATTGGCCATAGTATGTGGATCTGAAGGAGGTAGGATTAGAATAGGGAGCTTTCTTGCCTAATAGGGGCCAGTTCTCTTGAGAGGGTGGCAGCACTTGAGGCAGCTGGGGTTATACTAAAGCCAGTAAAGGGGACACAGAAGTGTCTCTGTGAGTAGCATCCTTCCTCAGAAGTGCTTTGCTAGGAGTATATGGCCTAATTGTGTGCCTATCCTCCTCCAGCCTATCCTTTCTTTTCTCTTTTTTTCTTTCTCTCTCTTTTTCCTTCTCTCTGATCTGGATCACTCTTTAATTTCTATTGTCATATTCTTTGTTTCATAATGTCCTATAATTCAAGATATTCCATGTCATACTGGTCATTTCCATGCATCAGTCTTGATCAGTTTTTTTTTTTTTTTTTAGCATCTTTGTCTGTAACTGTCCAGTGTTTTATCCTTAAAGTGTGAAACACTGCAGAGTGTACTGGGGAAGGTCCAGGGTAGAGTGACATAACTTGGGTTGAAACTTATCTCCACCATTTACTAGCTCAGTAAACTGAGCTCTGGATCTCAGTCTCTTTATCTATAAAACAGAAGTAATAATGTTACCTACCTCTTATAAGATTCCTTGAAAATTCAGTGAGCTAGTACATGTAAAGCACTTAGAACAGTATCTGATACAGGATAAGCTATAGCTAATTATGAAGTGTTTATAGTCATAAAACATAGAGGATGCCTTTTTCAACTTCAGATTGTATCAACTATTTTTAATTCTCTGGTTATTAACATCTGTCTTAATTGTTGTTGCCCACATTTGTGCAATTTTTGGACATCCATAGGATTTTATTTCTTCCTGAATGTCAGCAGGTGCCACCCAGTGTCTTATGCCTACAAACGGTTTCCAGAAAAGCATTATGTATGCTCTCTGTGACTGTACTAACAAGGTGTGGTTTTTAGTGAAGCTATGACTGATTTTTAGACCAAGTGTTGCATGGAGGACTCTTCCACATTACCAGAAAGCCCTTTCTTTTTGTGGCATTTTTTTTTTCTATTTCATATCTAGTTTCCCAAGCTCCCAGTAATAAAATTGCCTCATGGAAATAAAATTAAAAATAACAATAGGTATTATTGTTTAGCTGCCATAGGAACTCCCTAAAAATTTTTTTTAAATGAATGAATATAATAGAAACAGACTTATAGAGACAGAATAAATTAGGGGTTACCAGAGGGGTGAGGAGTTGGGAGGGGCATTATAGGGGAAGGATATTGAGAGGTGTAAAATAAGATACAGGGTATATAACCAATATTTTATAATAACTTTAAATTGGGTATAATCTATAAAAGTATTGAATCACTATGTTATACACTTGAGACTAACATTGTAAATCAACTATACTTCAATAAAAAGAGAAAGAAAAAAAGACAGTAAAGCAGGGACATTCAGTTCAGACACAAGGTCACAAAGCAGATTCTGTTTTTAACTGTTTCATGCTCACTACTTGTGGGCTACTGCAGCTGCCCAGCAATGCTGCCTTGGAGCCCCCTGCACCAAGGTTCTACTAGGCTAGGTCCCAGAAGTCGCACACACACACACACACACACACACACACACACACACACACACCTGCCTAGGCCAGGTACTAAAGCATGTCTAGTTCTTCACCAAAGTTTACATTCAAGGAAAAGCAGATATTGGTTACTTTCTGTTATTTAAGTGATTAATTATTATCACTTTATTGACAGTTGTTTTGAATTCTCATTTTAGTGGGTAAAGTTAGGATAAATGTCACTTTGTAACTGAAATGTCAGTTTACTGATCATCAGATTCCTGATTCCACCTCGATGTATAGTTTGAATTTTGGGGGGTTTTCTTATAAAACACCGGGGAAGTCAGTGTGGATTGTTGATGTAGGGGTTTTATCCTCATCTCTTTGTATTTTGGATACTGGAGAAAAAAAATGTACCTGATTTTGTTAAAGATGTCATCCGTAGGTCTTCTTCTATTGTTATGTATACCAGTCAGGATCAATCAGGGAAGCAGCGCCATTTTATTAAGGGGTAAAGACTTTGTGATAGAAATGAGATCTTACGTAATTGGGGAAAATTTGGGGCAGTAAAGATCTGGCAGAGGCAGTCAGTAGAAGAGAAGGTGTCACAGGTGGGCCAGTTGGAGCTTGCATGGAAACTTGAGAAGACAAGCTTGGCCATACAGGAAGATCATAGAGTAGAAACTTGTGGGAGCATCTACTGAAAACCATTGCCTCTGTGTAGCAACCATTTCTTCTCATCTACTACCAGGTGGGCCTGTTCATATTCACAACCAACACTCAAGAAAATGAGCTAGACGCAAACCAGAGAAGAGTAGGTTGGCTTCATGCAGTCATGTCTGCGTCTACCCATCACCATAACTAACTTCAAAGACCTTCCAAGTGCAATGGCCCCTGATTCGCCTCTGTTTCCCAGATCTTGTACAAGTTTCTTTTTGACCAACTCTAACCTAAAACTATATAGGGAAAGGGATTCTGGAAGACATAGTTCCCAGTTTAACCACATCTCCTCAGCACAATCCAGCCCACTCTAGAAACTCCACTAACTCACCATGTTGAGTTGAATGCTCCTCTCTGTACTGTACTGCTGTCTCAGATAAGGCTTTTCAGTCATTGACCTCCTGACTTTTTCTCCAGAAGATTGCCTAAGTGCCTGTTACTTCTGTTCGTGGAGGGGACCATGTCTTACTCCAGCACCTGGCTCATTATCTGGCACATGGTAGGAGTTCACAAGTTTATTAAAATAGAATGGAGACAGGAAAAATAAAAAAGATTTCGTGAAGGGAATTTTCTCAGTGAGTATATATCATACGTGAAGTGCTAAGATACTTGGGAAAGTAGGTAAAATCAATAACAGAATCCGTCCCATGTCAATTTTGATAGAAAGTTAAAAACAGAGCCTACATAAGGTTGCCTTATTTTTACCTGATAAATATGTTTATAAAGAGAAACAAGTCACGAAAGCTATAGAAAGCAATGGTGTTGGAAGTGACTCAATGGGAAAGATAATTGCCCATGGAGTAGCATCAGTGCTTGCCAGAGAGCTTGGCACAAATTAAACCTCATGTACACCCAGAGACCCAGATATCTTGATTCTTGTTTAACTCTTTTCTCAACATTCTGGCAATATTTGATAGCTCTCAGCCTCCTCCCACTACCTTCCTGCTTTGGGTATCCTTTGTTCTTTTTCTTAATTTTCTCCTTTTCAGGTAGTTTAATTCCTTATCTTGGAAAGAGACCAACCTGGTTTTGAATCATGGCTCCATTTTTTTATTCATGCTTTTTGTGCCTCAAAATTCTCCTCTATAAAATTGAGAATAATATTTTCTGTTGCGAAGGCTAGCAGCTAACCCATTGTAAGTATTTAATAAATGTACGTTTTTCTCTCTCTTTCCTTCTTTCCAAGACTCAGAAGAAAGACAAGGAACCATGTGTTTTTGTTCCAGCATGATTCCTGGGATCTAACATATGCCAGCAAGCCCCCACCCCCTCAGTTCTTTCAACCACATGTAATGCTCTTCTGGGAGAAATTCTAGTAAATACAAATCCTATCTCTTCCCCCCACCCCACTTTGTTACGTTTACCCTGATTGGTTTTCGGAGTCTGCTGACTCTAGCAGTCTTTTAGTCTTGGCTTTTTTCTTTCCTTCTTTTGTCTTCTCTTCTTCCTTCCCTTCATTTCCTAATTCTTCACTTCTCTGTGTATTTGTTTCTTATTGCCATTCTAAGAAACTACCACAAACTTAGTGACTTAACACAAATTTATTATCTTAACAGTTTTGAATTCAGACGTCAAAATCAGTTTCACTGGTGTAAAAATCAGGGTTTTAGCAGACCTGTGTTCCTTTGGGAAGTTCTAGGGGAGACTCCATTTCCTTTCCTTCTCCAGCTTTTAGAGGTTGTCTGAATTTCTTGGCTTGTAGCCTCTTCCTCCACCTTCAAATCCAGCCACATAGCATCTTCTCTCCTCTATGATCTTGGCTCCTTTCCTTGTATATCTTCTGTCTCTGACTCTGATTCACCTGCTTCCTTCTTATAAGGATCTTTGTGATTACTTTGGGTCCACCTGAATAATCCAGCATAATTGGCACATTTCAAGATGCTTACCTTAATCATATCTGCAGAATGCCTTTTACTAGGTAAGGGAACATATTTACAAGTTCTGTGCATGAGGACATGAACATGGTGGGGAGGAATGTCTGTTATTCAGCCTTCTACACCCCATTTCTTGACCATTCTTCTACTTCTCCTTCCACTCTTCCCTGTCCTTGTTTTCCTTTCTGGTGACCATCCTACAGGAACACATCTGTACCTCCTCTTACCACACATGGTCAAAATAAATGACTCTCATTTTGTCAAACAGATTGCAAACAGCAGGTGGCAGGAGAATAGTCGTATTTACTCAGTTAGATTATGAGGTAGAAAAATTAATTCGTCAAATGCATAAATTAGGTGGAGGATCTGCTGTGTGGTTAACTCTGGGAGTTTACGTTGGTCATGATCAGCCACACTGAGACCTGCACTTCAGTGTTGCTTAAACTCTGTTTTCTCTTGCCACCATCTACCTTTTCTTCAACTAATAATTATTTTTCATAATTGACCTTCCTTGTTTCTTTCAACATTTGAAAGTGTCCATTATTCTCTTAGCCAGTTGGTGTGGAATAAAGAACTTAGATTAAGATTCCAAATAACTGATATAAGATCCTAGACTGACATTCATGAGCCATATGGCTTTAAACAAATCATTTAGCTTCTTTGAGACTGGATTTCCTTATATTATTAAAGAACAGGTTAAAAATTCTTACCTCATAAATGTGCTGTCAAAATTAAATGAGATAATTCATATAATGCCTCAAAACTGTGATGTCTTATGAAAATGTGAAGAATATTGTAAAGCTTTCTGACAAGGTTGTTGCAAGGTTAAGTGAAATGGCATATGAGAGGCACGAGAGAAAATGCTGCTGCTACTGCTATTGCTCCTTTTAGTGACAAGAGCAATAGCTTACATGTATTGAGCAAATTCTATGGACCAAGCACTGTGCTAAATGCTTTACAAGCAAGCAATTAATTTCATCAAGCTTATGAGGTAGAGACTACAAAATTATGCTTATTTTATGAAGAACTTCTTTAACTTCATACTGTTTTGATTCCCAAGATAAGTGCTCAAATAGGATAAATGTCATAATATAAGGTCTCTCAAATGTATTGTTAAACCCTAAATTAGTTTTACATAATTAAGTAAATCAGCAGTTAGACTTACGGGACAGGGTCTCTTATATAAGAGGTGTTACAACAGATTGTCCACGAGGGAGTCTCTGAATAGATCCAGGGGACAGATAATTATATTGATCCATAGCACAGTAAGGTGGTCATCACCAGGCCTGAGAGGTAAATGATGGGGGACCAACATACCAAGCAGAGTGTGGTTTTCAAAATTTCTGCATAAAAACCTAGAAGAGACTTCATGAGCAAGAGATTCCATTGTTAAAATAGTTTGGGGGAGTTGCCTTCGTGGCTGAGTGGTTAACAAACCCGACTAGGATCCATGAGAATGCAGGTTCAATTCTTGGGCTTGCTCAGTGGGTTAAGGATCCGGTGTTGCTGTGAGCTGTGGTGTAGGCTAACAGCTGTAGCCCTGATTTGACCCCTAGCCTGGGAACTTCCATATGCTGCAGGTGTGGCCCTAAAAAGAAAAAAATAGCTTGGGAAATACTGGATATAATATACTTTCTGGGATATTCTCATTGCATTTCATCGCATTCAAGGCTTTGCTCTACTCAAAATTTCCCTAATTAACAATGAAACCTCCTTTTCTCAAGGAATAATTAATGATGTCCTGTTGCATTGGTGATCCCATGAACATTTTTGTAAATTCTGAGATAGAAAATAGTGGGAAGCCATGTAGATAAGGAAGGTGGAACCTAATTAATAAGGACCTTGGGAGCTCCCATTGTCATGGCACAGCAGAAACAAATCCAGCTAGGAACCATGACATTGCGGGTTCGATCCCTGGCCTCACTCAGCGGGTTAAGGATCTGCGTTGCCGTGAGCTTTGGTGTAGGTTGCAGACGCTGCTCAGATCTGGCGTTGCTGTGGCTGTGGCATAGGCTGGTGGCTACATCTCTGATTAGACCCCTAGCCAGGAACCTCCATATGCTGTGGGTAGAAAAAAAAGGACCTTGAACTATACAAATGTGGATGAGGATTTCAGTCTATAGAGAGACTAGAGAGAAAATGAAATAAACAATTGTTGGAACATTCACTATGATTGGTTAAATCTGATTAGCTACTTTAGGGTACTCCAGGACAAGAATCAAACAGCAGCAAAAGCAGGCATAATCCGTGCCATAAAAGATCTTAAAAATTCATATGTGTAAATACAAATTTATAGTTAATAATCATTTTCCAGCCCATACAAAAAGTTGAAAATAATGTTGATTAATATTATTTTGTTTTGGAGTTCCCGTCGTGGCGCAGTGGTTAACGAATCCGACTAGGAACCATGAGGTTGCCGGTTCGGTCCCTGCCCTTGCTCAGTAGGTTAACGATCCGGCGTTGCCGTGAGCTGTGGTGTAGGTTGCAGACGCGGCTCGGATCCCGTGTTGCTGTGGCTCTGGCGTAGGCCGGTGGCTACAGCTCCGATTCAACCCCTAGCCTGGGAACCTCCATATGCCGCGGGAGCGGCCCAAGAAATAGCAACAACAACAACAAAAAGACAAAAGACAAAAAAAAAAAAAAAAAAAAAATTATTTTGTTTTTTCTCCATTTATTTGAAAGTTTTTAAGGTCCAGCTACATGCTAAGTCCAGTTCTAAGTGTGTTCACATGTCACTTATTTAATTTTTGGACAAATTTGTTAGATATTTATTATTCACATTGTAAAACCCAAGACAGGCTTAGGGAGAGAAGATTGCCCAAGGTCACACCAGGAGACAGTCATGTCACTAGAATTTGAGCCAGGGACTTCTAACTGCAAAATGAGTTCATTTCACCACTTTCTGTCATTTGACTTAAAATAAAAATACATACATTAGACGTTGGAAGAATGTGTGAGCTAAATGTCCAGAGATATGAGTTGGGGAAGAGATAAACAATTTTGAAACCACAGATTTCCTGTGAGTAATTGCATTGATTACTAAATGATGTGGGAGTCCTAGGTCTTAGTACCTACCCCCACCCTCTTCCAAAGAAAGGAAAACACAGCCACTATAGGATGGATCTGTTAAGCGGTGAGTGATGACCTTTGAGGGGGCCCAAAATCTAACTTTGGCTCACCAAATTTTTATTTAGAGCACTGTTGTCTTTACACTATCATGTAACAAATACAGTCTTGTCTTATGTTTCACAGTTTACTTTCAAGTTTTCGGGTATTTCTGTAAATCGTGACCCAGTTTTGTGCCAGCAAGTTCGGGTACTTTACCCCTGGGGATTTAGGTTGTACATACACACCTGTGGTTGTAATCTTGTCCTTCAGCCACTCCCACTTCATACTTACTGGCGAAGAGTGAAACACATCGCTCTGTGATTGTCTTATAAAAAGAATACAGGAAGAAGAAAGGAAACCAAACGATTTAGGCATATCATATATACTGGGCGTATAATATATACTGAGCATTTTGGGGTAGTTAGTACTTTGTGTTATTTTCTTTAACCCTTCTCCTCCCCCTTGTTAAAGGCAAGATTATTTTATTTTATAGATGAGGAAATAAGAATCAGAGAAACTAAATATGTACTTAAAAGTCACAGAGCTTCTACTCTTGCAGAATTTATATTTGAACCCATTCCTCTGTAACTGTGGAAGTCCATGCTTACCACTCCTTTGCTACTCAATCTTTCCTCATGCCTCTCCATCCACCCACTAACAGTAAATGTATTCTATACATTTGGCCATGTTCGAGACCCTGCTGTGCCTGCAGTAACACCAGCCAGTGTCCTGGAGAAGCTTAGTGATTTGTGCAGAAGGAATGCATAATAGATGAACTACTGTATTAAGATGAGCGTTATGTTAAAATATGCACCTCATGGATAAGTTTCCACTGATCAAGATAAGGGCCTTGTGGCTATAAAATATGTATAATATAATATTTAAAACATACAGCTCCTTTCTTAAAAAGCTCTGGTCATGTAAACAGCTCTGACTTTTAGGATAAAAACAAAACCAAAACCAAATTATCATCTTTCACATTTGACTTTCTCAGAAAATACAAGGTCCAGATATTACTTATTTTCTATCAAGAGTTTTTGTTTCACTGTTATTATTTCCCTAGCATTAATTTTTAATCAGCTTAACCTAACAATATAATCAGTCACTTGGCAGATAACTCCATATTCTATTTTAAAAGGTTGAATCCATTTAAATATTTTATGAACAAAATTATACATTTTCTTTTAAAATTATATATAACACAGAAATATGTACAATGAAAAGGAAATACCTCGCTTTATCTCACCCCCTCAAATTCCCCACCTCTTCCCTAAAAGTAAGCACTGTTAACAATTTGATATGTATTCTTTTATAACCTTTATGTACATTGCATGTACATTAAACTTTACAAGGTACAATTTAATTTTTACATAAAAGAGCCATGCTGTTTGTTTCGTAATATGCCCTCATCGTTTAATGATACATCAGAGTGATATTCCTAAGTCAAAACAGATTTATTTAGTTGAACTAAAGTCATGTAATTCATTTAACTATTGCCTTATTGATGAAAAAGTAATATTTTTCTGTGTTACCACTACTACAATGCTGTGATAAATATCCTTATATCTTTTTTTAATATAGTGTAGTGAGCATTTTAGGCATCTATTATCTTTTTTTTTTTTTTAAATAATGAAATCCAAATGACCAATGGTCTCCACGCCTCTTCCCTGTGATTCAGAGAGGACCCTATCCCAGCCAACCAAGTGTAGCCCAGACCTGTGCTAGTAAGAATATCCCACTCCACAGAGATGTAGTTTGCTTTAGTGATGGGCACTTGACCCATTTAAGTCAGAGAGCATCATGATTTTCATTTAATTTGGAAAGAAGAAAAACATTATTTTCTACTGAATGTAAGTCTGATACAATACAGTTTGAAATTGCTGCAACCTTTCTGCCACTACCATGAGTGAACCTGTCTGGGAATAGAGCCAAAATAAAGCAAACAGAGCCAAGAAGCAGAGGGAGAAATAAGTCCTGTTGACCTAATGCCAGTCCCTCAAACAAGATATTTCTGACGCCAGCAAGAGCTAGCCCTGGACTTTACAGTTATATGAGCCAATAAATTTCCTTTTTCTGACAAAGCCATTTTAAGTTAGCTTTTCTGTTGACCGCAACCAAAAGATATCTTACTGATGCTGATAGATACCTCGAAGTGTAATCATCAGGCTACTTAACGTGTGTATAGTTGAAATTATGATAGATGTTAATTAACAAATTAATCTAGCAGCTTAAAATACAACAAACCTCATCTCTTAAAAATATCATATAATTTTATCATTTGAAAAAATAATAAAAATGTTTATTTTAAAATCGCCTTACCTGATAACTGGGTAGGTTGATCATCTTTTCATATACATTTTGGCCATTTATAATTTTTCTTCTTTGATTTAATTGTACATATATTTTTTTCTATTTTTCTTTAGGTCATTTATATGATTTTTGGGCAGTCTTCATATATCCTTCATTTTATCCATGATTTTCAAATTTTACTATTTTCTTTTTAAAATATTTAGAGTTCATCTATTGACCCCAAATTCCCAGTCCATCCCAATCCCTCCCCCTCTCCCTTGGCAACCACAAGTCTGTTCTCCCAAGTGCATGATTTTCTTTTCTGTGGAAAGGTTCACTTGTGCCATATATTAGATTCCAGGTATAAATGATATCATATAATAACTGTCTTTCTCTTTTTGACTTACTTCACTTACAATGAGGGTCTAGTTCCATCCATGTTGCTGCAAATGGCATTATTTTGTTCTTTTTGATGGCTGAGTGGTATTTCATTCTGTATATATATCACAGCTTCTTAATCCATTCATCTGTCGATGGACAATGTGAGAAAAAGAATGTATATATGTATGTGTGGCTGGGTCACCTTGCTGTACAGTAGAAAATTGACAGAACGCTATAAACCAGCTATAATGGAAAAAATCAAAATCATTTAATATAAAAAATAAAATATTTAGTTCATTTGGTTGCATATTGTGAGATAATATGTAATAGTCAGTTGCACTAAATACTGTTTAAGTAGTTCGTTTGTAATGTTTCAAAATACCATTTTTATCATTTGTGTTATATTCTTTTTATATCTAAGTCTGTTGCTTGACTCTGCTTCACTGATCTGTTTTACTTTTCTTTGGACTCAGGTGCACATAGTTTTATTGATCATATTCTTTATTTTTTATGGTATACGGTTTACCATTGGTTAAAAAATGACCTGGTGTCCTTTATTTGGTTGGTCTGACGATTTAATAAACATCTGTAAATCCATCACTGAGAGCAAAGTCTAGGACCTTGACAATGACCTACATCTATTTTTTCCCTTCTTTCTATACCGTTTTCTGCTAACCCATCATTGCCTTGCTTTCTTTGTAAATATTATGATATTATAAACTCTATGTATATTTCTAAAATTAAACATTTTATTTTAATTTGTTAACTTATAGTGAGACTAGAGATACCCTTAGGATTTGCAGGGCTTTGGAGAAATGTATTTTTGTGGGACTTCCGTCTATAAATAGTTTGAATCACCCTAAATAAGCATGCCAGAACCTGTCTAACTGCCTAATCTCATGTCATCCTATGATTGAAATACCTTTCTGGCCCATAGGAACAATCCACCTGTTAGGTTGCCTCCTGGAACCAGAACTCTGCCACTGAGCCCTAGGAGGATGCCACAGGCATGAGTCCAGGGCTCTTAAGAGCATTTGGTCAACCTTCACCACAGAGTAGAGGGTCAGAGAGTGTCCCAGAGAGAAGAAACAATGACCAGGACCACAGGTTCTGGTCTGGGATCAGGGTGCTCACCTGGACCACTGTAGACAAATCCCAGGCATTAGAAGGGAACTTAGAAGAATTTGAGGTTACTCTAAAGCAAGGAGGTTAACCTACTGTATAGCACAGGAAGATCTACTCAAAAGTTTCTAATAACCTGTATGGGAAAAAAGAATGGATGTATTTATATGTATGACTGATTCACTTTGCTTTGTACACCTGAAACTAATACTACATTGTAAATCAGCTATACTCCAACACAATTAAATTAGAAAAATAAAAAAAATAAAGCGAGGAGGTTAGAATTAGAATCCAGGGCAAGGGCACCCTCTTGCTCAGGTCTAAGGGCAGTGCTGACATGTGTTAACTTTTCTCTTTAATGTATAGCCAGGAATAAAGTCAGTTACATAAATATTCAACATTAGGAGAAAATGCCAAATATTTTTACAATGTGGTTGCAGTAATCCATGTTCTCACCAGCAATGTCTTCTCAGGCTCTACAGCTTTTCTAACTTTTGGCAATGTTAGAGTCTTTAATTATTGAATCAGGTATAAAATATATTTCATTGTAATTGTAATTATCATCTACCTGAATAACGACACATTAAACATTTCTTTCTATGTTTGCTTTATGTGTTGCCTCACCTGTAAAAATGTCTTTTCATTTTCTTGGCATTCTGTGCATGTTTTCTTATTGAAAAAATATATTGTTAAAATTTATGTATCTTTTATGAATCATTGGTACTCATTCTTTGTCAGTGGTATGTATCGTAAATATCCCCACTTATAACTTGTCTTTTCATATGCTTTGAGGTTTTTATTTATGAGCCTTAGTTTATTTTAATCAGATAAGATTATATTTTTTCTTTTATAATCAATAATCTCATTATTTGGCTGAAAAATATTCCCCCCAAATAATAACAGATATTTACTTATATATTATACTAAGAGTTTTAAATAATAAACATTTGTGTATTAATCCATCTAGGGCACGGGGATCAAAAAACTTTTCTATGTAACAAGCCAGATAGCAAATACCTTTGACTTTGCGAGTCACGTGATTTCTGTTGAAACTGTTCAACGCAGATGGGCATAGCATGAAAGAAGTTATGGGCAATCCAATAGTATGAAAGAAGTTATGGGCAATCCATAAATTAATGTGTGTGGCTGTATTCCAATAAAACTTTATTTATAAGAACAGGCAGCAGCTTTCCCTTCTCTGATCATCTTTGAAACTAGTTGTAAACCATTATTTGTAAATTAATATTTTAAAGTTTCAGCTTCATTCCACCTTCTCTGTTCTCTGCGTTAAGTTTAGTAACTTAGAATGGATCAACTTGAAGTCATGGTTTACAATAAATAATCCCTCCAGCATGGTGTCAGAAAAATTATTTGTTACTCTCTGATGACTGTGCCTGATCTTGACAAGGCCCCTGTTCTGAGTTGATTTATAACTTTGGTAGGCCAGTTGAGGTCTGCAGGGATATTGTCGAAATGGAAGAATAGGAGATGATCGAAAAAAAGGAGACTACTGAGGAAACTCTGCTTCTCCTTGGTATTCCATCTAGGACCTCGTGGAAATACTCATATGCACTGAATAAACCATGAAAAATTTGAGAACAGATGATTCTAATGTTGATGAAATCTGAGGGTCTTCAGAGCAATGAAATATTACAGATTTCCTCTGCTTACTAACAGGAAAATTTTCTAAGGAAAAAGAGAGGAAACCTATAATCCAAACTTCAGTAGACTTATGTTTTAAGAAATCTCAGCCAGTCTAACAAATGTATAAAATACGCACAGAACAAAAGTTGTTGTCCTATAATTTTCTGTATTTATTGTTTGATTTTAACATAAATTGATTTTTCATGTTTGTAAAAAAAAAAAAAAGATGTTCCATTTCTAATTCCCTGATTTTTTAATCAATTTTGATATTTTCATGGCATACAATTAGTTTTTGTGAACAGAAGTCCAGTTATAATTTTTTTATTTATTTTTTTGTCTTTTTGCCTTTTCTAGGGCCACTCCCACAGCATATGGGGGTTCTCAGGCTAGGGGTCTAATCGGAGCTGTAGTCACTGGCCTATGCCAGAGCCACAGCAATGCGGGATCCAGCCGCGTCTGTTAACTGCACCACACCTCATGGCAATGTCGGATCCTTAACCCACTGGGCAAGGCCAGGAATCGAACCCGCAACCTCATGGTTCCTAGTTGGATTCGTTAACCACTGAGCCATGACGGGAACTCCCAAGTATAAAATTTTGCTTTTAGGAAGAAAACATGGCTTTACTTGTGGTTGCTACCCCTCAGACTAAGTCAGAAGAGCAAGGGAAAAATGGTTTCCTTCCGGATGAACACTCCATTTTCTCCAAATCCATATTCCAGTAGCAAGTTTATGTGCTAAGAGGGGGTCATCCCCCATTCACCCCAAATGTTATTTATATATGTTCCATAGAAAGCTGAATATAAGAGAAGAACTTGAGACAAGTGAAAGAGTCTTTCAATTTCCCATGGAGTCTCAGCAAGCACTCTCCTGTGAGCAAGAAGGACAAATTAAGCTCAAATATTAATGAGATACTGCATTTTAAAATAAGTTGTATAGAATACCAACTCATTTATCTGCTATCACATCAACTAAATACTTCATTTACCAACTGTGGTCGGCAGAATCATGATCCCCCAAGGATGTCCAGAAGCTGATCCCTGGAACCTATGAGTAGGTTACAGGTCAGAAGAGACTCTGCAGATGTGATTAAGGTTCAGGACCTCAAGATGGAGACAGTATCCTGGACTGTCCAGGTGGGCCCAGTCTAACCTGTGAATCATTAAAAGCAGAGAACTTTTCATGACTGTGGGGAGAGAGGCAATGTGAGCAGGGGTGTAGATGCTGTTGCAGGCTTTGAAGGTGGAGTAAGAGGTCATGAGCCTGGGCAGCCTCTAGAAGTTGGAGATGCTGTCACCTGAGAGCCAGGAAGAAACGAAGAGGGAAAGGTGTAGAGGGTTTTCATCAATTCTGCCAACAACCTGAATGATCAGAATCACATCCACCCCTGGAGCCTCCAGAAAGGAATGCAGCTGCTCTACTGACACCTTGATTTTAGGCTGGTGGTAACAGGTCAGATTTCTGGGATACAGAATTGTAAAATAATAAAGTTGTGTTGTTTTAAGCCATGAAGTTTATGGTGACTTGTTACAACAGCAGTAGAAAACTAATATACCAGCAATTCAGTCACATTCAAGACTTTCCTGATTTGAAAATTCACATATTTTGCAACCCCATCTCCACTGTTCCCAGATCATAAATGTCTGCTCCAATTAAAACTTTCATCTCCTAGACTATAGTATTTATTCTATCCTTCCATTCCCGGGCCTTTTCATCACTTTTGTCATGAATGAAATGTCGTGTCCTTTGTGGAGCCTTCACAGACCTTCCTAGATGATGCTGACCAACCCCTCTCATTACCCAAATGGATGTTCTCTTCCACCCATGATAGCACAACAATGGCACTTAAATTAATTTTTAAAGCATTTTATTTTTTAATGTTAAAAATTTTATATAGGAGTTCCCGTCGTGGCGCAGTGGTTAACGAATCCAACTAGGAACCATGAGGTTGCGGGTTCGGTCCCTGCCCTTGCTCAGTGGGTTAACGATCCGGCGTTGCCGTGAGCTGTGGTGTAGGTTGCAGACGCGGCTTGGATCCCGCGTTGCTGTGGCTCTGGCGTAGGCTGGTGGCTACAGCTCCGATTCAACCCCTGGCCTGGGAACCTCCATATGCCGCGGGAGCGGCCCAAGAAATAGCAACAACAACAACAACAACAACAACAACAAAACAACAACAACAAAAGACAAAAGACAAAAAAAAAATTAATAAAATGCATTCTTAAAAAAGGAATGTTCTATAAAAAAAAATTTTTATATAGTTTTTATATTTATTTACTTAGTTTTCTTAGGGCCACACAGCATGTGGAAGTTCTTAGGCAAGGGGTTGAATCAGAGCTACAGCCACCAGCCTATGCCACAGCCACAGCAGCTCCAGATCTGAGTCTCATCTTCGACCTTCACTGCAGCTCATGGGAATGCCAGATCCTTAACACACGGAGTGAGGCCAGGGATCAAACCTGAGTCCTCATGGATACTAGTCATGTTCATTACTGCTAAGCCACAATGGGAACTCCTATACAATTTTTAAAGGTTGCTTTTCATTTGCAGTTACTACAAAATATTGGCTACATTCATGTTGTACAATAAATACATCCTTGAGCCTGTCTTACACCCAGTAATTTTTACCTTCCACTCCCCCATCCATATATTGCCCCACCCCCACTGGTAACCATTAGTTTGTCCTTTATATTTTTGAGTCTTTCTTTGTTGTTTTGAGTCTTTCTTTATTATTTGAGTCTTTCTTTGTTGTTTAGTTTTTTGTATTTTTTAGATTCCATGTAAGTGGCATCATATGGAATTTGTCTTTTTCTTTCCAACTTGTTTCTCTTAGCATAATGCCCTCCAAGTCTATCCACATTTCTAAAAATGGCAAAAATGTGTTCTTTTTATGGCTGAACAGTATTCTATTTTATACATATATTTTCTTTATCCATTCATATATTGATGGATGCTTTGGTTTCTTCCGTATCTTGGCAGTTGTAAATAATGCTGCTATGAACACTGAGGTGTATGTATCTTTTCGAATTAATGATTTGAGTTTTTTTTTTTTTGGAGAGATATCCAGGAGTGGAATTGCTGGGTCACATGGTAGTTAAATTTTTAGTTTTTTTGAGAAAACTTCCTACTGTTTTTCACAGTGGCTGCACCAAGTTACATTTTCACCAACAGTATACAAGGGTCCCCTTTTCTCCACATCCTCTTCAACATTTGTTATTTGTATTCTTTTTGATGATAGCCATTCTGACAGGTGTGAGATGATACCTCATTGTGACTTTAATTTGCAATTCCCTGATGAGTAGCAATGTTTTGCATCTTTTCATGTTCCTGTTGGCATTTCTTCCTTGGAAAAATTTCTGTATAGTTCTGCCCATTTTTTAATTGGACTCTGCTTTTTTTTTGACATTGAGTTGTATGAACTGTTTATAAATGTTGGATATTAATCCCTTATTGGTCATATCATTTGCAAATATTTTCTACCGCTTAGTGGGTTCTTTTTATTTTGTCGATAGTTTGCTCTACTGTGCAAAAGCTTTTCAGCTTAATTAGGTCATATTTGCTTATTTTTGCTTTCGTTTCCTTTAGGATTTATAATAGGATGAAAACTTTAAAATTTACCTAGAATTTATTACAAGTACTCCTATTAGCTGAGAAGCATTCCATTTTCTTCTGAAATATGCCTTTCTAAATCAACTTCAGTGTGTAGCCACCAGGACCTGGATTGTAGAGGCTTTAGAGAAAGGAAAAGGCTTATTTATTTTATTTTATTTTTTTTTGTCTTTTGTCTTTTTTGTTGTTGTTGTTGTTGTTGTTGCTATTTCGGAAAAGGCTTATTTAACTGATGGAGAGGCATTAGGGAAAGATGGGAGAGAATTTAGGGAGAAGGCAGTAAAAAGGAGAGCAAGTGAAGATGGTGGAGGAGGTCATTGAGAGAACGTGACCACCAGTTGACCCATGAGCCGGAAGTGGGCAATAGGAAACTCCTCAGCCCGTCCCTAGTCTTTGGAATGTATGTTCTGATCACCCTTCCCATGGCTATAGTCATTTCAAAGACACAGCCTTGAGAGAGCATTGTGGACAGTATGCGTGGTTGAGCCCCATTAAAGCCTTTCTATAAACCTTAAGATTCTGGCGGGCAGATGCAGAGATCTACTCATCTTACAGCTCCTGAGTCAAGGCTCAGATGTGAGTTTCCTTGGTCATTAAAACTGCCACCTACCCATCTGGAGTGGTCTACCTCTTTCTTCAGTCTTTCTTTTCCCTCCTTATGTGGCGGCTGGTTTAGCACCATTTTCTTAAATTTTTTTCCTTAGGATCTTTTGAAACAAAGTTTCTTTAGCAGAACGTTTGCCTTTGATATTGTATTTCCAATAGCTGTGAAGTGGAGGTGGTAGGGGTTGGGAGGGTGAGGAGTCAAGTGATTAAGAAGGCATGTCAGTGAATTTCAGAGTTCTCCCAACCATTTTGAGGTGGGAGGAGTCCCCAGAACAGCCCAGGCTGTGTGGCGAGTGACTTCACAGAAGGACCCTGGCTCTGTGCAGAGCTGTAAATGGCAGTTAATTTTGGGATTTAAGAGAGATGGCAGCTTCAGCTACACAAGAGTTTTTAGAATTTAGTAAATAGAAACTACCCTCCCTTCCAAGTGTAGGAGAGCAAAATTTGCCACCCCAAAATGTATCTCTTTTGGCATGAAGATTATTTTAAGCTGATTCTTTTTAAGAAACAGAAGACTCAGGAAGTTTTTCTTCCTACCTCCCCCCGAACTTCCTAAAAAGAATTTAGATAGAGAGCCTATTCCAGGAAAAGAGCTGTTTTCAGAAAATAACTACAAAGAACATGAGCTAGTTGTGGTGGATGGGGAAAAACTTAGGAAAGTCTGTTTTTACACGTTCTCCTCTCTTCCTTTTGTCTCTGCATGGCCTGGCAAACATTCCTTGACGGAAACCTTTGCTTTTCCCATCTTTCTGTAAATTTCCTTCCTTCCCTTTGGAGTCCCAGACCCCTACCCTCTTTTCTATAACTTATAAACCTTATAACATTATAACATTATAACATGTAAACCTTAATTACCTGGTTATCTGGAAGCCTCATATCTTTAAGATTCCTGTACATACAAAATTAAAATTTTTTTCTTCTGTTACTATGTTGTTTCTTTTTTTTTAATTTGATTATTATATCAGCCATAGAACCTATAAGGGTAGAAGGGAAAAAAATTTTTTTCCCTGACACCAGCTGTCTATATGTCCTTAGCTTTTCTTGTCCATTCCTATTTTTTTTTTTTTTTTGCCACACTTGGGGCATGCAGAAGTTCCTGGGCCAGGGATTGAACCCACTCAGCAGTGACAGCACCAGGTCCTTAACTCACTAGGCCACCAGGGAACTCCCTCTTCTCTCTTTTTTAGTGATGTTAAGTTCAGCTTGTGTTCATATGCAGGTAATAAGTGAAAACAAGTGAGGTAAGCAGGTTTCCTAGGTAATTCAGAGTAAAGAAAGAGACAACTAACACAGTTCATCTTTAAACATGTACTCATTTAGGCATGAAGTGCCATTCCAAACACTGCCTTTAGGTAGCCTAAATAAAGGCTCTGTGAATTGTGGGAAAAAAATAATTTGTAATTCACATTTTAGATAGTATGACTTCTAGGTTGTGGAAATCAGTTCAGTCTCTTTTTATTAATTCCTAATGTGCCAGGCAATATGTGCCGTGCTAAATGCTGAAGATAGGCAAGTCAGCAAAACATAGTCTCTGCATTAAAGGGGTTTATAGTTTGGTTGTGGGCAGCACTGGTGGGAGGAGAGGCAATCAAATAAATGCCCCTCAGGGTAACAAATGATAAAGTCATTCTCAGTAGAAGGTTATTATTATTCTTATTTGAAGGACAGTCTGTAAGAGACTGCCTGTACCTTTTCCAGAAGAAAAACCAGATATGCAAGCTGCATATCTGCATTTTGGCTAGTACATCCCTCTTCTCGAGGGGAGGGGCCTACCTCTGACCTGAGGCTATTGGAACAGTCATGACACCCAGACCCTCAAGCTGGATTGGTTTTAATGAGTATATTTGAATTTTATTAGTACTGGTGAATTGCCACACAGTCCTTTGATGAAATGGACAAGCCCTTTGATACTGCAGGATGCAGTGAGAACTGTTTTGGAAATGAGTTGAAGTGTTAAGCTAAAATTCTTAAGATTAAATATCGAAAAGTACTTCTAACACTTTGATGGTAGGATGCAGGGCACTGTTTGTGTGTCTACTGGCGTGTGTGTGTGTGTGTTTGTGTGTGTTGTGGGGTGGGGAGGCTCTGGGTTACATCCTAAGTAGCTAATTCTTCAGTCTTTGCTGCTGTATTTTGGAAGGGGGAGGAAGAGGGTGAGAAAATGCAGATATTGTGCCTAAGCTATATTGACTAGCGATCCAAAGACTGCATTGCATGAGACTCTGAGCCATCACAAAGGAACAGTTCCAAGGGGACTTTGTACACTCCCCACTAGTCGCCCCACCCAACACACAGACTCCCCCCCCCCCACTTCTGAGGAAGATTATTTGTGGAGGCAGGAAGTATGGTAAAAAAGCAAGGCTGTCAAAGTTATGGGGATGGGGTGAGGAAATTGTAACTTTTAAGTTTATAAAGCAGGCATGTTTGTGTGTTACAGGGAGAGGAGAAAGAGATTCTTTTTCCATTTCTAGGAAGAATCAACTATTATAAATGATGCCCCTCAGGAAAGAGGCTGCAGCAGAACTGATAATGTTTTGCTGAATCAGTGCTTTTGTACTTTAGATACGATTTATTTTATGAAGACTGGGTACCTTTGCTGACAGAAATTAAATTGTTTGACTAGTTGAGTGAGTTCTTAACACTAAGTTTGAAAGATTTTTATGTAGAAAAATGTGTGTGTGTGTGTGTGTGTGTGTGTGTGTGTGTGTGTGTGTGAATGTGTGTACTTAGAAGTAACTAGTGAGGCAGAATTTTTTTTTTTTCCTGATCAAAAAAACAGCCATTTCAAAGCTGCCTGCTCTTTTGGTTAGTGATGGTGTTTTGGTAAAACCACCTTTGGGGTGAAGTTACAGGTTTGAGCACAGGGTCATCAGGACCCTTTGGTTGTAGATAGTGAAACAATGCCCACACATGGTCTTGGGGATGAACAAGATCTTTTTTTTTTGGCTTTGAGAGATCCTAGGGCTTAAATTCTGCTTGAAAGTAAAATTCCAGGATACTTACCTAATAATAATTTGACCAATCATATTTTCTCAGGGAACTTTCTGCATGGAAAGGTGGCAGAGCAGAGATGATTTCTCTTCAAAGGCTAAAGTTATCCAGCCCTCTGGCCAGCTTTCAGAAGACAATGAAAGCCTCTCGAGTGACATTCACAATAAGGAGGAGGTAAGAGAGTGGGGCTTGACACCAAATCCTGTGATGCTGTAGGGAGGTGAAGAGTGTGTGGCTGTTTCTGAGGCATCACCCTGACACCATAAGGCCACCATATAATTCAGAACCCAAACCAGGATCCCCTGGAAAGTAGCAACAGGAGGAAATAATGAAACCAGGAAAAGAGGCATCAATCCGGGATGCCCTGGGCAAACTAAGATGCAAACCTCAAGAAATCTGAGCCAGATTGGTGGGGCAGTGTGTCCTTGTTGCACTTTCTGTGGTGCAGAAAACTTTATTCCATCGTATGGACTTTGTGATTTCAGAGCAGTGCTCTTTGGTGGCAAAAGTCATGAGTATCAGGGCCCTTTGATTTTACGTGAGAAATGCAAAATGCAGTTCTGACTTGAGCAGGCCATTGTGAAAAACTGAAACTTATTCCTGAGCCTCGAGTGAAAAGTGTGTGTCCTACAGTCGGGCTGGAGACATAGGGCCGTTTTTATTAGCATAAAAGAGAACCTGTTACAAATATGGCTCTACCAGTGCTGTAGTTAATGCTTGACTATGTGAATAAAGGGTTAAATTATATGTGTGGGTTATCAAGCAATACATCACTAATTCCTTTTCTTCCTAAGGTATGCACTGATTGTGTGGGCATTTGCTTCTGAACAATCCAAAGCTTTTTCAGTTTCAGGTGTGCACCTGATGGTTCTGTGCCTTTGTTAAATTTTGCTATTTTTATGGCAGCTCAGAAAGATATGAATCTTCAAAGCTGTATGAGCATGAAACATTATTATGTATTGTACATTCATTAGAATGTGGAAGGAAGACATTTCTAAGTTTGGTATTAAGTCGTTTAGTTGTGATCTGGTTGTGGACAATAGTCATGTGAACAGACTTTGCTGTTTTGAATGGGAGATAAATAGAAGGGTGAATTATAAATGAAGTGTAATGTGGATAAAAGAGATGATTGTGAGATGGTCAATTAATTAAGCTTACTTAGTTAAGTTTAATTGCCATTCCTTCCTTGCTCAAAATTGGAAAGAATACTAATTTCTGTTAACCAAGAATTCCTCTGGTTGAGGCGACATAAAATGTTTTTATTTGGAATCATGAATCCAAGAAAGCACTTGAATTGTGTTCTGCCAGAACGACAAAATGGAGGAAGTTTATAATGGAAAAAACCGCAAGGTTACCTGAATTGTTTGTCAACAAGTAGGGCTGGGGCTGGCAAGAGGTACGGGTGCTTGATAAGCAAGGATTAGTTGGGGTTCCAAACGATTACATAGTTGAGAAAGGGGGCAGGGACTTTAAAACTACAAAAACGGTGGCTAGTAGCTGCTAGCAGATACTGTTTTGAAGACAGCTGGTGGTGTCCTTGTGTTTGATACAGTTCAGAAATTTCAGGTTCTCAGTGGTGCAGGAATGTGTCTGAGGCCAGATCCTCAGTGGCCATGGTTCCATTTTTGGATGCCTGAACTAGTATTATTCCATCATTTCAGTTTGTCATTACTTTCAGCATTTTGGGAGAAGGAAGAACATGTTTATTCTTTCATTGTAAATCATCCGATCTGGGAGTTGGCAGGAGGGTCCAAGGCGGCAGACCAGCATTAAGCAGATGCTTAATTGAGTAGCAGGAAGACTCTGGGAGAAGAAATTAGATGCTGGCTGTCCTTTGTAACCTTTTCTACCCCTGTTCCTTTGAACCTGCTAAGTACATAGTGATTTATTCTCTCCCCTGGGTGGTAAAAATATTTCTGGAAAGCTACAAATTGGGGATGGGATAAGAAAGGGATACATCAAAATTTAGATTAAAAGTACAAGTGGGTATAAGACATTGGGGATTAATTGGTTACCCTTTTTTTTTTTAACTTGGGAAAATGTACAAAATTAGAGAATCATTAGAATAAAAATCTACTAGATTTAACCATATACCATGTTGAGAGATTTAATTAATTGGGAATTGTTGGCCTCTGGTTAGAGATCTCAAGGCTTCTTTTGCTCTTAGCTCTTTTATTCTGCCCTTCATTCTTTTCTTTTGGGGAATGAATACAGATGTATTAGCCGCAGGCCACTGACTTTACTGGTGCTCAGTGAAGGGACTTTCCCTGCTTGAGTCTCCGTTTTTTCCCACTTGATTTCCAGCTGCTCAGATTAGATGGATAGTTGTAAGAAGATAGAGGATTTTTTTTAAACCAAGGATCCAAAGATCCTATATATGAGCTTTGTCCTGCTGCAGCCCCATGTGTACCTGACTCATTCTCCACCATCCTACCCCTACTTACCTCCTACGGAAACATGAAGTCATGTGCCCAAGACAGGCATCTTCTCAGAAAGCTATTCCAGTCCCCTGGTGAAACGGCCAGGCCTAGTAACAGACTCACTTCTTTTATTTGACATAAAACAGTTATCCAGCTGTTCTGTTTCTTTGTGTCAATTTTTTTGTAAGTTGTATCTTTCAAGAAATCTGTCCATTTCATGTAAAGGTCAAAGTTGTTAGCTCAAAATTGTTGATCCTGTTCTCTTATTTTTTCAATGTGTATGGTCTGTGGTGACGAATCCTACACACTAAAAATTTATTACTGATATTGCTGGTTTATATTCTCTCTCCTTTTCTTTTTTTTTTTTTTTTTTTTTGTCTTTTGTTGTTGTTGTTGTTGCCATTTCTTGGGCCGCTCCCACGGCATATGGAGGTTCCCAGGCTAGGGGTCTAATCGGAGCTGTAGCCACTGGCCTACACCAGAGCCACAGCAACGCAGGATCTGAGCCGCGTCTGCAACCTACACCACAGCTCACGGCAACGCCGGATCCTCAACCCACTGAGCTTGGGCAGGGATCGAACCCGCAACCTCATGGTTCCTAGTCGGATTCGTTAACCACTGCGCCACGATGGGAACTCCTCTCTCCTTTTCTTATGAAAAGTCTCATTGGAGGTTTGTCAATGTTCTTGTTTTTTTTCAAAGAACTAGATTTTTACTTAGTTTTCTCTGTTATCTGTCTCTTCAATGTTATTGATTTCAGTTCTTTATTAATTCTTTTACTACTTAGTTCTTGCTTTTTATTTCTTAGGAGGGAATCTTATTGAATTTAGAGGTTTCTTCTTTCTAAATATATGTATTTAATGTTATAAGCTTTCTACTTCCCAGGGCTTTAGCTGCATCTTGTAGATTTTTGATATGTTCTATTTTAATTATCATATCAATGCAAAGTATTTTGTAGATCTTCTTGTAATTTGGTTTATGACTCATGAATTATTTAAACTGTTGTTTAATCTCCAGATCAGTAGGGTTTAACTTAATATTTATTGCTATTTAGTTCTAATTTGATTCTATTAATTTGAGAGAATATACTTTGTATAACTCAGATTTTTTTTTTTTCTTTTTGTCTTTTTGCCATTTCTTGGGCCACTCCCATGGCATATGGAGGTTCCCAGGCTAGGGGTCTAATCCGAGCTGTAGCCGCTGGCCTACACACAGCCACAGCATCGCAGGATCCGAGCCGCATTTGCGACCTACACCACAGCTCACAGCAACGCCGGATCGTTAACCCACTGAGCAAGGGCAGGGACCGAACCCGCAACCTCATGGTTCCTAGTCAGATTCGTTAACCACTGCGCCATGACGGGAACTCCCAACTCAGATATTTTTTTCCAGCCTTGTTTTATATTCCAGAATATGGTCTAACTCAGTGAATCTACTGTGTCCTTGAGAAGAATGTGTGTTCTTCAGTTATTGGATGGAGTGGCCTGTAAATGTAATTAGATTAAAGTGGTTCCCAGTGCTATCAAGATCCTCTGTGTCCTTGCTGAATTTTTGTCTAGTTGTTTTATCAGCTGATCAAAGAGTGTGGCTAAAATCTACTATGATCAAAAAATTCTCTCCCTTTCCTTCTCTCAATTTTTGATTTATGTACATTGAGGCTTTGTAATTAAGTACATAGACATTGATAATGATTTCTTCCTGATTAATTTCCCTTATCATTGCTAGAAAATGTCATGTGGTAATAATACTCTTTTTTATTAAAGTCTGTTTCATCTGATATTAGCAAAGCTACTTCAGCCTTCTTATATTTACAATCAGTATTTCATGTTTTCTCCATCCCCTTACTTTAAATATATCTCTGTCTTTATATTTTAAGTGTGGCTCTTATAGAAACATATATTCTTTACATTTGTCAGTCTCTGTTAATTGGAGTGATAAAATCAATAATAGTTTATATAATTATTGATATAGTTGATATTGATATGTTTATCCTCTCTGTTTTGTTTGTTTGTTTCTATATTCTCTCCTTGATATTTTTGGAATATTTTTAGCATTTCATTTTAATTTATTACTTGGCTTTTTGAATGTACATCTATGAGGGGGGTGTGTTATTTGGTTGCATGTTTGCTTTATTTTTAGTGGTTCCTTTAAGAATTACAATATACATACCCAGCCTTTCACAGTCTACTTAGAATTTCTCTTAACATTACCTATAGAAAGGTATATCATCTGTTAGTGACACATGCTCTTAGTTTTATTTCATCTGGAATTGTCTTTAACTCACGTTTGTTTCTGAAGGATATTTTCATTAGGTAGAGATTAAACTTTGGTAAGACTTTTTTCTTTCTTTTAGCACTTTAAAGATGTTATCTTCTGGTTTTGATGTTTTCTGATCAGAGGTCAATAAGTACTGGTATCCTATAAGTAGCATGTAATTTTTCCCTAAGTGCTTTCAAGATTTATATTTGAATTTTGGCAGGTTATCTATAATCTGTCTGGTGTTGTTTTCTTTGAGTTTATCATTTTTTGGAGTGCACCAAGCATTTTTGAATCTATAAATGTATGTCTCTTATGAAAGTTGGGAAGTGTTCAGCCATTGTATCTCAATGTTTTTTCTATTCCAATATCTTCTCATTTTTTTCTGAAACATCAAATATACATATATTAGACCTTTGATATCCCATAGGTTCTTGAGGCTCTGTCCAACTTTTTCAGTCTTTTTTTTCCTTGTTATTTACATATCATTTTCATTTTGCTTTTGAGTCTATCCAGTTATTTTTTTATTTCAGATACTAAATTTTCAGTTATAACATTTCCATTTGGTTCTTTTTTATTGGTTTTATTTCTTGTTGAGATTTCATATATTCTAATTCATTTCAAGTGTGTTTTTTTGTTTTTGACTTTATGGAGCATAATGTTGCTTTAAAGTCTTCAAAAATTTCAACATCTTTGTCATTTTGGTTTTGCATTCTTTGCTTTTTTTTTTTTTGATATGAATGAAATTTTCCTGGTTCTCTTTATGTCAAGTACTTTTAGATTGTACCTTAGACTCTGTGGCCTGTTATAATCTGCTGCAGACTGTTCATATTTTTGCATTAGCAGGCAGTGAATGAGTGAGATTTGGACCTTAGGTTCTTCCTTGTCTCCTGTGGGTGATGGTTCAAGTTTCAGTTCAGTTCTTTAAATCATTGCTGTGTTTGTTTATGACTATTATAGGTATACATGATTTTAAAATTTTGCTAAGACTTGTACAGGTGATTCAAATGTCAGTTTAGTTTTCAAAACTTTTGCTATGCTAATTTGAATTTACCCACAGGCATGCATTTCAGGGATTAGGCTTAGCCCTGTGTTAGTGGTTCAGATCTCAGTTTTGTTATTTAGGTCTGTGCTATGTTGTTTTTGGTGTGTCTCATGTATGTTTGTTCAGGGTTTGAGCTAAGGTTTGTCACTTAAGTTTCCTCCTATACACAAGGCCAAATGATTAAGTCAAAAGTGAACTTTTTCTTTAGATTTACTTTTGAACTAGTCAGTATAGATGCAGAGTTGTCACGGGCTGAGTAATGAAAATGTCCAGAATAACCAAAGAACAATTAATGAGGTATATTTTGAGAAAAGTAAGGGACATGAGCTAAACCTGAGTGAAAATATAGCATAGCAGTTAAGAATCTAGGCCTTGGGATCAGACCAGATGGTAACTGAGTCCCAGATCTCCTACTCTTTAGCTCTGAAGCCACAGGGAAATTGTGTAGCCTCTCTGAGCTTCAGTTTACTCAACTGCAGGGGCAAGAATGCTTCCTCTCTTACAGGTTTCTCTTGAGAATTCCATATAATGGTGCAAACTGCTTACTGTCGGGCCTGACACATATTCAGATTTCAACATATGGTAAAAAATAACTAAGGCACAGTTGAAACAAGTTGAAATAAGCTTATGAGTTAGAAACAATTTTGAAATCGAAATTAGTTACTGTCTCGGTATGTTTTAGTTTCCATGTAAGTCAGTTTGAAAGAGAAATCCTCGTCCTTTTCAAAGGATTATTGTCAGGAGCAAATGTAATAATCTGTGGGGAAATGTTTTGATAACTATAGAGCACCACACAAAATGTACAGGAGTACTGGTAATTTTGAATTTGATGAGTCATGGTATGAAGGCTCCTGAGCAGAAAAACACAAAACACAGTTAGTTAACACATCCCGAATAGATTAAAACCAAACTAAGAGAAGAGAAAGTCCAGGTCAATTAATAATCTGATAATGTCTGTAGGACGGTGGTAATATTAAAAGGTAGTGGTGAGTGCAGTGAAGGAGGTTTTTGTAACAAATTGAACCTTTCAAGATTGAAAGAACAGTAAAGTTATATTACCCAGAGCCTATAAAATAACCTTTCTTTTTAGTGGTCTAGAGGAACCATACTTTATTTTCATATTGTATATTTTGGGTTTTAAACTAATTCCTCATTTATTTTCTCATTTGAATACTTACAACAGCCTTGTGAGGTGGTCCCAGATATTAATTTCACTTTGTAGGAGCACATTTAGGTTTAAGAACTTAAGTAATCTGCAGAAAATTATTTTGGAATAAGCCGTAGAGCTGAGATTTCATCCTTAGTGCTCCTTCTTCCTCATCAGGAGCTGTCGGTGCATATGCCAGTCAGCAATGCTTCCAGAGCATTGACAGGTACAGTACCCTGGCCTTGGTGTGGGAGCAAGTGAATGCTCCAGCTTCTGAGTAATCGATGGCTAACTACGCAGGACCCTGACACAGGACTTCTTCCTATCTGGCTAGATATGTAGCATCTCTTAGCACCTTCACTACCCATCACAATCTCCAAAGAAGGACAACTAAAAAAAAAAAGAAAGAAAAGAATTCAAGGTGATTCTACCTGGAGACAAGCCAGTATAATTTTATATAAGGAGAGAAGTTGCGGGTTGTGGCTGTTTGGGACATATGTGGCCTAAGCTCCTATTGAAAAGTGCTGTCCTTCTATCTGACCAGTGTGGGGTCAGGAGAGGCAGGCATAAGTGGATGCAGCTGTCTATAAAAAATAGGGACATCCGCACAAGCTTTGTGGTGCCCACTTCATAGTGCATTTTAGGGGTGCCAAATTAGCTGTCTAAACAAAGCATCCGGGATATGAGGAAATAATACAATGTGTCTGGATCTCATGGGAGGGAACTGAGCTCATATAGCCCCTAGCTAGAGCCCCACTCTGCCTGTTCCAGCCAACACTCTCACCTACAGCTTGTTTCTATGGCTGCAAAGCCCAGCCTGGCCCAGTATCAACTTCCCATTGAGATAAATCTCATACATTTCATGAAAAATGCCTGTCAGATGAAAGGAGATTGTGTTTGGGATGGGGGGGGGAGGGGGGGAGTGTGGCTGCTGCTGAGGGAAACTGTTTTGGCCAGTGTGGAGGACTTGTGCACTGTCAAGTGGAGTCATTTCCAGGAGAGCCAGGCTGAAGTAGAGATGATCTGTAGATGGAAAGGAGAAAATAAAGAACAAAGATAGTTTTTGTTCTGGGACTATGAGAGAGCACATTCATTTATATAGCTCACAGTTCATTATAATTTTTGGATAAGCACATTAAAGATATTTATGGCACAAATTTATTTTCCAGGTAGCAATCAGGAGTTGCTCTCTGAATTTTTTAATGAGAATGAACCTTCTGCCCTCCCCCTCCCCCCTCACAAGAGGCTCCTTTGGGCTTTGGATATCATCAAGTGAGGGGGCCTGGAAGCTTCTTTGCAGAAACTTTATGTGAACTCTAGAATTTCAACTTGTCGCTTGTGAACTTTCCCAGGATTTAGCACGAACAGTTTAAAATCTTATTTTTTCTTCTCTGCTTCTTTCTCATTAACCCAGCTTCATGATTCTCCCTTGTCTTTTCTCTGGGGAAATTCTCGACCTTCACTAGGGCTGCAGGTTTCCATGCCGCCCTCCCCTTCACATCATTTACCCTGGCGTAGGAAGCTGAAATTCCTTTTTCTTGCTTTGAACAACCTTCCTGACATGCTGTTCTTCTTTCGTCCTGAGCACTTCTCAAATCTCACTGTAATAAGGACAGGAAAAAAAAAAGTTAGGTTATATGAAGATAAATGCCTCCTTCAGCCTCTGCATCCCATCCACTTCCTTTCCTGTGACAATATTTCAAAAAGCAGCATAAAGAAAGGAGGGAAGGAAGGAAGGAAGGAAGGAGGGAAAATAAAACATACAGCCAGGTGAATCTCAGAGAATAAGGAGCTACTCATGTAATTCATTCTTCAAATAAGAAGTAAGTCATGGGTGGGGTGACTGTACACCCCATGTTGCCCACAGCATCTTGGTTTATACTTGTCCTCATATTCCAGTTGGCACCTCCCTTTATCTTCCAAAGCATCTGGATTTGTTCACCCGTAGATAAAAATAAGAACAAGTTTTTTCATATCCAAGTCAGATTGCATATTCTTAGAAATACATACAGCATATCTGGAATTCAAAACTCTTTCTGGTTTTTGGGAGGCCTGGTCTTTAGACAGACATCCAAGCTAGAAACATTCATCAAGGAAAAGTCTACTAGACAGAGAACACTCACTCATTTTCTGGAAAGGATCTCATCCTGGTGTCCAGAGGACCTATCAGGCAGCTACAAGTTAGGAATCAAACCAAACTCAAAGAAGAGGATGCATGTTTGAGGATGAATGGGTGGGAAGAGTGGAATTTATTTTGTTTTTTTTTTTTTTGTTGTTTTTTGTTTTTTTTTGTCTTTTGTCTTTTGTTGTTGTTGTTGTTGCTATTTCTTGGGCCGCTCCCGCGGCATATGGAGGTTCCCAGGCTAGGGGTTGAATCGGAGCTGTAGCCACCAGCCTACGCCAGAGCCACAGCAACGCGGGATCCGAGCCGCGTCTGCAATCTACACCATAGCTCACGGCAACGCCGGATCGTTAACCCACTGAGCAAGGGCAGGGACCGAACCGGCAACCTCATGGTTCCTAGTCGGATTCGTTAACCACTGCGCCACGACGGGAACTCCAAGGAAGAGTGGAATTTAGATTGAATAAAATTAATGCAGTACAATGGAAAGAGGAAGAATTTTGAAATCAGGCACATCTGTGTCAAAGACCCACTTATACTACTTGCTATGATGTAACCTCCTCAAGCCTTAGCCTCCTAATCTAAAAAATTAGGCTAATGAGATAGAGAGACAAATACAGAGCTTATAGGAGTTATAACGATTAAATTATAGTGACTTGATCAAAATGGCAATGATAGCCAACGGTGTTTTTGTTTGTTTGTTTTTTATTTTTGGCCATGCTTGTGGCATGTTGAAGTTCCCAGGCCAGGGATGAAACCTGTGCCATGGCAGTCGCTTGAGCCACAGCAGTGACAACATTGGATCCTTAACCCACTAGGCACCAGGGAACTCCACAGCTGCTGTTTTTTTAAAATGCTTATCATGTACCAGGCACTATTCTAAGAGCTTCACATTAATTCATTTAATTCTTATAATAGCCCTCAAAAGATAAGCTACTATTATCATTAGCATTTCACAGATGATGAGCCTGAGGCTCAGAGTGACTAAGGGGCCAAGAATGATGGAATCTGGATTTGAGCCAGATAGGCAGGTTTCAGAGTTGTTCTTGTTCTAGGTGTTAAGCTTGACCTACTCACGGTCCTCTAGGGCTGTTCCCTGGCAGGTAAGCAAAATATGGGCAAGGAAAATAAAATACTTAATTGAAATAAAATGAGAAAATATACACAAATGATAGTACTTTAATTTAAACCACCCAAAATAGAGATGTCCCTATAGAACTATAAGTCAGTCAGTCTTCCATATGCCTTACACATAAAAATGTACATCAGGATATTTTATATTACTTTTAATAGTAATGCCATTTTAGCTATTTCTCTCTTTTGGAACTCTTGAAAAATTCATTAATATGAGATAGGAACTCTTAAAATAGATTTAAATCACTGGATTAAATTATAACTAACACTTCCTTAATTTAGGATCAGTATAAAGTATTGCAGGTATGATTTCATTCCAGGATGCTGGACCATTGATTCTATGTGTGCAGGACTGAGGTTATACCAGAGGAACTGGTAGGCAGTCCTTCCATTGGCCTTTGTAGAAAGGACAGAATCCTGATAGTCACTCAGCGGTGCCCCACTCCCTGACCTGTAGGAAGCCAGTCGTCAATTAGTCAACATTTGGACACCTTACTCTGTGCCCTCTTTTTTTTTTTTCCACTCTGAAAACTCATGTTGACTTCCCAGTTTTCTCAGTTTCACCCAGGATGACGGGAACTCATTTCTCTTCCGTAGTTCAAACCTTGACAAAATTTGGTAATCCTTCTGGCCATCACTGTCCATTTTAATTTGTGTTGTCAGCATCTCCCTATCTCTCTTCCTTGTTTTTATTTGTTATCATTTCTCTGCCTTTGCTTCTCCTTTCATTCTTCTTTCTCTCTCCCTCTTTACACATAGCTAAGAATCATTTCTAGTCTCTAGCAGAGGCTTTTGCAAGTTATTTTCCTATTACTTGGAGCCCAGTCTCAGTAATGATGTTATGTAGGCCCTCTAGGCTACATGATGAAGTATACTCTTGTTCTTTTGTTTTCATTCTCCATGCTTTTGAAGCTACTGTGATATACATCACCACAGACATCCTGAAAGAAGCCATTTGAGGGGCAGGGGTCATGCAGATTTTCCTTTACTGACAAGATGAAGAATTATTTTTGGTGTACGCAGAGTCTGGCCCACTTTCTGGCATCAGCTCAGTCATCATTGAATTATTATGAATGGATGATGCTAGAGAAACTTGTGTCTAAGTCAGCTGTATCCCTTATCTTATGTTTCATTGCTTTTCCTATACATTATATTGAGGGTTTGTCCAAAAATACCTCAAGTACACAATTCTGCAGCTAAAAAGACTTGTCACTAAGAAACTTTTAATAGGTACTTTTATCTTGTGTGTGTAAAGTAATTAAATCATGTGCTTTTACTCATTCTACTCAAGGTAGTCTTGGTAAGATATAGTTAAAGAATCATAGCTTGGGCTAATTTGGTAATACTTTTTCACTGAAAAACAACAACTGAAATGCCAGGCAGTCTATAATTAGAAAGCAGCCAAGTGTAGCTTATGGTCTGGGATTCCTGTTTGATAACCACAGATCACAAAGCCCAGGCATGTGGATCACCATATACCTGACCCATGGGTTTTCTGCAGTGTCCCTGGTCATTTAATTTAACTAATAAGTGTTTATCACAGCTCTTGAACTGCAAAGCATTGTGTCATATAGTTGGAGGTACTAGCAAAAAAAGATATGGTCCCTTGATCAAAAGACAGAACATAGAAATCTATTAAACATACTTAAAAGCAGGGTTAGAGACAAAACACCAGGAATTCATTTTCTAACAGCAGAATTTTGGAAAACCAGTAAATAGAGGATATTTCACTAGGCTTTGATTAAAATTATTCCAGTCTAACATCTCTCTAGTGTCTGAGGGATAGTAGCATTCTTTACTAAAGTAACATAACATCATGATCAGGAACACAAGCTCTTGGATGTGCTTCTTGTTGGCTGATGAAGCTTGAACAAGTTACCTGTAAAATGGAGACAATATTAAAATTTACCAGCATTGTTTTGAGGATGAACCAAGACAATGGCAGTAATGAGTTTTACACAGTGTTAGTACGTAGTACGCACTCAGTAAATGTTAGCTGTTTTTAAAGTTAGCAGAGGATGAACTGGCAGCACTATTTAAAGATGTCATATGTTTTTTCCATAGAGTAGGACTTGAATTAAAACAGAAAAATATGGAATGCCCACCATGAGATTTAGGTGTACCCATGTCATTGGCATTTTCTTCTTCCCAAAAAAGGTTTGTTCTAGCCAGGATGCTTCTCCTTGATACAGGCAACAAGACCACCAGGCCTCCTTGGGATAACTCAATTCAATACGTATTCTCCCGTTTCCAGAAGAAGTCACATCTCCCAGAGCCACATCACTACCAGTTGGAGAAAGATATATACCATGGATTCAAATTCATAAGTGAAGGATGATTTCTGTTAATAAGTAGCTACTAATTCCTGAGCCTGGCTGTTGGATAAAAGGAATTCAAGCATTTCTTTCTATGTTTAGTTCACTGGAAAGTGCTGGACGCATATCACAAGGTAATTAAGCAACATCCACACATAGAATGTTCTCCAAGTATTTTGAGAACTTGCTAAGGGATAAACTCTGCTTTTAAGAGCAAGTAGTTGGTAGAAAGATTATTTCAAAATTAGGCAAAAAACAATTAATTTGTTATCGTAGATGTCAAGAGTATCTTCAAGTATGTTTGTATATATTCCCAATATTTTTTTATTTTATGATAATTTTTATTTTTTCCATTATAGCCTGTTTACAGTGTTCTGTCAGTTTTCTACTATACAGCAAGGTGACCCAGTCACACATACATGCATATATTCTAGTCACTTAGGATGGAGCGTGATAATGTGAGAAGAAAGGATGTATACCTGTGTATGCCTAATATTAGATATTTTCATCACTGCTTTCCTCTAATGGGGGCAACTGTCTACCTTTAGGGTAGAAAATGCAAAAGCTTTGGTCAAAAATTAGCTTCAAGGTAAGTGCTAACACTGTGTGATCTAGAGTAAAAATCTTAGTTTGTCCTTGGTTATCTCATTTGTAAAATGGGGGAATAATGTCTGATTCATTTAGTTGTTGTGAAGATTGAGTCATAACCATTGGCTCACACCACTTTGAATAAACACTAGTTTCATTTGCCCCCTTAGTATATCATCTTTCATGGCCTGTATACTGTACCGCTGCTGCATCCCTCTAATGTTCTGCTTCATACTTATGACTGATGCAGCTATAGAAGCTCAGAAGGCCATTCCAGAGCTTTAGGTGGTGCCCAAGCAAATTCTGGATCAAGTTTTTTTTTTTGCTATTTCTTTGGGCCGCTCCTGGGGCATATGGAGGTTCCCAGGCTAGGGGTCTAATCGGAGCTGTAGCCACCGGCCTACGCCAGAGCCACAGCAACGCGGGATCCGAGCCATGTCTGCAACCTACACCACAGCTCACGGCAACGCCGGATCGTTAACCCACTGAGCAAGGGCAGGGACCGAACCCGCAACCTCATGGTTCCTAGAAGGATTCGTTAACCACTGCGCCACGACGGGAACTCCTGGATCAAGTTTGATGCCTCTGCTCCAAGAATGGATAATAGAAGAATCTCATTCAAGAAAAAAATATGAGTATTAGGTATTCATATTACGCTGGACATTAGGGATACAGATGTGCCCTCATAGAGCTCACAGACCAGCATGCAGTTCTTTAAATGAGGTATATGTGCTCATATGAGGAAAATGTAAGGTTCTGTGGCGTATATGAGGCATTCCAAACTCAGCTTTAGGTTCAGGAGTGGAGTGGCCAAGGAACTCTTGCTAAAAGAGAATGATAGTATGAATAGTCATGGCCACCACTTATTGAATGCTCGCAGTGGTCACTCAGCTTTATGAACATTTTTTAAAACCCAACTTTGTTATTCTATGCAATATCTCAGTGACAGGAATCCCCATTTTACTGATGAAAGAGCTTAGGTACAGGGATAAGTCATTTTTATAATGACACACCTAGTGAATGAGGCACTGGGATCTGATATCTAAACAGAAACTTTAAGTAGGTAAAAGAGGAATTCTGGGAAGACAGTGGAGGCTTCCAGGATGAGGGAATTGAAAGTACAAAGCCCTGGAGACAGCTCAAAAAGAGAAACTGAATGTCAGGGGGTGTTTGGGGAGCTAAGAGCAGGCTTGGGGGAAAAAGAGGAGGTAAAACCACAGCAGGAGGCAAGACCAGATATTCACAACTGAGTAAGCTTGGCAAAGAAGTTCCCATGCTTTATCCTGAAGGACATGGAAAGCTAGTGTGGGATTTAAATGCTTGCCAGAACCAACTTGCCGAATAAACACTCTGGCTAGAATACAGAGAAAGGATTGGAGAACAGTGGGGCCTGAAGTCAAGGAGAACAATTAGGATTTAATGATGGCAGTTTTGGGGACAGGCTGCCGCTAGGGTAGCAGCAGAAATGGTGAGAGAACTGGATGGAGTAGACAACTCTCTTCGGTAGTCGAAGTAATAGCAGGTGCTGATTAATTGAGAAAATAGTCAAATATTATCTCACAGATTTCCTGACGAAGAAACCAGTGGATGGAATTTTCATTTGTCGGAAAAGGGAATGCTAGAGGGAGGATATCAAAGAGAAATATATTGAGTTTAGTTAGCAAATTTCACAGTTGTCTGTGTAACACCCAAAGCTTGTTTAAAGTAGGGTTTTCAGGGGTAAATTTATCTGAAAGCTTCAGGTCTTTAATAAAAAGTCAGCCTGAAGAATCTGCTAATTGATTATGCCTTTTGTAAGGGAAATTGTGTTACTGTAGAGACTTTCCAGACTTCCTCATTCTCCAGCTTTTCTAGGACACTGCTAGGCACCAATGCTTTACTGTCTCTGATTCACTTAATCAGATATGATTTCTCATGTTTCTAACCAAAAAGCCTGAAAACTAAAGAAAGCATCTAGAGATTCTTCTACATGTTGAATTAAGACTTACTATTTCTGGAGTTCCTGTTGTGGCTCAGTGGAAACGAATGTGACTAGGATACGTGAGGATGCAGGTTCCATCCCTGGCCTCGCTTAGCTGGTTAAGGATCTGGCGATGCTGTGAGCTGTGGTGTAGGTCACAGACACGGCTTGGATCTGGTGTTGCTGTGGCTGTGGCATAGGCCAGCAGTTATAGCTCCCATTAGATCCCTAGTCTGTGAACCTCCATAGGCCATATGACACGGGTGTGGCCCTAAAAAGACCAAAAAAAAAAAAAAAAAAAAGAAAGACTTAGTATTTTTGGAATTCCCACTGTTGTGCAAAAGGATCGGTGGCATCTCTGGAGCACTGGGATACAAGTTCAGTCCCTGGCCGGTGTTTCCCCAGCAGGGGCCTGGGGCGCAACTGTGGCTAGGATTTGCTCCCTGGCCCCGGGAACTCCACATGCTGCAGGGCGGCCAAAAAAGAAAAGAAAAGAAAAGAAAAAAAAAAGACTTACTGTTTCTGATGGAACAGCATGAAGAGAATTGTCTTCAGAGAAAACAGATCTGGGTTTAAGCCTTAATTCCACTATTTGCCAGACAAATGAGCTAGTTTCTGAAATTGAGCATCAGTTTCCTCATAAGAAACTTTGAAATCATAGTATATAATACTAAACATTTATTGGGCACTTATCAAATTCCACATGTCGTTCTGGGGTTTTATATACATTGTACCATTTGCTTCTTAAAGCAATCCTTTACCATAACTAGTAATATTAATATCAGCTTTATAGAGATAATGATACTACATGACTATGACTCCTAAATGCTTGTTCTAAACCCAAGGCCTGTTTTCTGAGCTCCGAACTCATACACCTAACTGCCAATTTCCCTAATACATTAAAAATGATCTCTTGGAGTTCCCATTGTGGCTCAAGGGTGCTGAACCCGACTAGTATCCATGGGGATGTGGGTTCGATCCTTGGCCTTGCTCAGTGGGTTGAAGATCCAGTGTTTCTGCAAGTTGTGGTGTAGGTCACACATGGGGTTTGGATCCCACGTTGCTGTGGCTGTGGCTTAAGCCAGCAGCCGCAGCTCCGACTTGACCTCTACCTTGAGAACTTCCATATGTCACAGGTGTAGCCCTAAAACAGAAAAAATAAAATAAATTTCATGAGCTCTAATTCTTTACCCAATTCAGTAAATGGTGACTGCTAAGTTTCTCAATCCTAAAACCTTGGATTATTATTGATACTCTTCCTCACCTCCGCTACTTCTAATCATAAGAAAGACCTGATTAATCTATGTTAGCCTTCAAGTGCTACTCTAACAAATTGACCCAAATTTAGCAGCCTAAAACAACATCCATTCTCCTGGTTCTGAAGGTCAGAAGTCTGGTTTCAGGGAGTTCTGTTGCAGTTTAGCAGGTTAAGAACTCGACTAGTATCCATGAGGATGTGTGTTCAATCCCTGGCCTTGCTCCATGGGTTAAACATCTGGTATTGCCATGAACTGTGGTGTAGGTCGCAGATTTGACTTGGATGTGGTGTTGCTATGACTGTGGTGTAGGCTGGAAGTTGCAACTCCGATTCAACCCCTATCCTGGGAACTTCCCTATGTTGCAGGTGCAGCCCTAAAAAACAATAAAGAAAGAAAAGAAGAAGAAAGTCTAGTTCTCAGCCAAGATTCTCAAAGGCTAAAAATCCAGATTTTGGCAAGGATGAATTTCCTTCTGGAGAATTTGGGGGGACGAATCTTTTTCTAAGTCCATTAAGATTGTTGGTCAAGTTCAGTTTTTTTGTGATGGAACTGAGGTTCTAGTTCCCCTGCTGGTTGTCAGCTGGGGGCTGGTCTTTGATCCTGGAGATGGACAGTACCCCTTCCCATGCCTTCCATGGGGCCCTCCAGTTCCCCCTCATGCTTTGACTTTGCCTTCTGCTGTAGCCCTCCACTTCCAGCTGGATAGAGAGCTCTGCATTGAAAGGCTTATGAATAATCCAGGATTCTCTCCCTATGTTAAAGCTAGCTGAGTAGCAACTGTAGTTGCATTTGCAAAATTCATTTTGCCATGTAATGTAACCCTCATACTATCAGTTCCATAAGTACAGAGACTGCATCTTAGTTCACCACTTTGTATCACTGAGACCTAGCACAGTTGCTGGCACATAGCAGGTGTTCTACACTTTTTTGGTTGGAAAAAGGAGGCAGTGAATGTTTACATAACTTGCTTAATGTCACAACTAGGAGGTGTTTGAAACAGGCCTTGAGCTCATGCCAGAACACCACACAGAACATGTCATTGTTTTGAACATTACAAGAGCACATATAGAGCCTCGGACACATGGTAGCTGTTATATCCTCCATTTCCCCTTCATTATCCTGATGCCATCTCAGACTCTCCTCATTGCAGTGCTGGCTAATATTAACATCCTAATGGACCTCACTGAGACTAAGTGCTCTCCCTTCCATTCTATTTCTTACCAGATTAATGTTACAAAAACGCATTAAGTGAGGTCATGTCTTAGAAAAAACAGCATCTCTAAGGCCTATGTATTGTTACTACTGTTGCCATTGCTTCCACTTTCATGGCATCAAATCTAATCTCTTGAGCCATGCTTCTCAGGTGCTGGTCTCACAGCCACTTCCTCTGTCTACTCTGGCTTATTTCTCCCCATTCCTCATTATGCTCTCATTGTGCAGGCTGAAGCATCCCCTTTCTGTTGGAGAAACATCCATGACTCACTGTTACACTAGACTTTTGCTTATGCCCTTTCTTACTTCTTTTTCTAAATTATTGCCCACGCCTCAGCTTGAAAGCTCACTTCCTTCTCCCAGAGTCTTCCTCAACTCCACGCTTCATCCTTCTCCTTCTCTGAATTCCTATAGTACTGAACTGTCATCATGCTCTTTTGCCTTCATTTATTTAGCCTATTCTGTAATCCTTAACTGTGGGTCATTGATGTGACAGACATTGTACTGCACATAGACTGTGACATTTGCTCAATATTTCAGTGGTTTTTAGTTTGATGTGTGTAAGTCTTTCCAGGTATACTGTAAATCCCTCACAGGACCTCCTAAGAGGTTGAAAGTCAAGCTCTGGAGGCTAACAAACGGGCTGCATTCAGATCCTGGCTATTTCTTACTAGTCATTTGACCTTGGGCAGCTTACTTAATTTCTCTAGAACTCAATTTCTTCATCTATAAAAATGGGGAGAATAATGGTATACTTCATTGGGTTGTTGTTGTGGGAAATGAAAGGAGGTAATTTATGTAAAGCTCTTAAAATACTCTGTGGTATGTAAGTACTCAGTATTGTCTATTGTTATTTTTCATTGCTATCTTTACCACTATTCTGTACCTTCCACAATATTTAGTATAATAATGAGCACATAGTAGATGATGGATAAATACCCTTGGATGAATTATTATAGGAAAATAAGCTATATTATATAGCTAACCTAGCAGAGAAAAATTGGAAAAAGAGTTCAAAGGAGTATTGACTGAATTGAGCATTTAGTTGACAGAAACTAGGAACTAATTTGGGAGGTGATGACAGCCACAAATTATTCCATTGTATATAAGTCAAACTAAGTAAGGAACAGAGAAATTATATTCATTAGGTAATTTTCCTTTTTGAAAATTTTCAATTATTAAATTAATGTGTGCTGCTGCTAAAAGTGAAGTTCCAGCAATAGAGAAAGAAGTAATATCACCTCCATCATCACCCTTCACTATTCTCAGTGCTCAGAGGCACCTGTTATGAAGTTTCTTTTCTGGTTTTCCCTAAATTTTTCATGTGTATAGTTAGCTGCCTTTTCTATCCTCTATTTCCTCATTTTGAGAATTAGTCTAATATAACTCCTTCATAGGAGTGTTACAAAAATTTAATAAAGCACATAATATTTTATCCCAAGTTAATCTGAGAACAGCATAATTTTATAGGAATAGAAGCAAAAGAGGAGAGATTTGTCGGAGAACTTGCAAGGTGAATCCAGAGATTAATTCTCATAAAGGTATTAACTCTCAAATGCTTTCCCTTCAGTCAGTCCTTTTAAATGATTGCATTGTCCAAAAAGAATTTGTAGACGAATTACCTTTTTAAAGTGTTTGTTAAGAAAGAAAATAAATATGTGCATTTATAATTATTCATCACAAAGTCAGTTAGCTTGCCACATTCAGAGCATGTTTGATAATCAGAAAAGCGGATGAACAAATTGGAAAAAAAATAATTTACAGAATAAGTCAGAGAATAAGCACTTACTGGAGAACAGATAAGGAAAGTGTAGATTAGGAAGTGGAGCATGGCGGCCATGCCTGTATGTGCAGGACGAGCCTCTGCAGTGTCATTGTCCAACTTGCCCTCTGAGCAAGAACAACCTCTGAGCATGGGTGGTCTCCTGACCTCCCCATCCACTTATTCACCAGACATAGAATAAAATGGACTTCAGTAGCTTTAATTTTCTACCAGCTGTCTTCACCTCTTCTTGCCCTCTTTTACTCTCTAAACTCCTAATTTGCCTCTTAATCTGCTATGATGATAGTAATAATACCTTGGTGTTGAGGACAGTGGTTTAATTGTGTGAGTATAAATGGCAGTCCAGAAATTCACATCTGCAAGAAATGTACCTTTGTTTTATTCTTCTGCATCTAAACTGAATTTTTATTTTAAGTACCAAGGCAACTTCAAATCTCCACAAACTCCTTCCCCAGGGCTGTGTCTGTGTTGTCACTTGGGGACAAGGCAGTGGAGTGCAGGCAGCATGGCTTTGGGATTCATGATTCTTTCAGCTAAACTTTTATTTTCCTCTGTAGATCACAGGACCCTTCTGAAACTCCTGAGTCATCCACGAATTTAAAGAAACTCACTGGGGCTATCTCTCACCTTTTACCATTTCTAAGGCATTCCAGGGCACATGGGAGACATTCTGCTATACCTGCCCATGTTGGGACACTTGGGAACTCTGTGTGCTGTGTTAGGCCCCTTGACTTAGGCCATTTGTGCTATACTCAGGGGCCAGCAACAGCCCGTCCAATCATTCTCACACTGGGAATCTCCAATTTCTCCTTATACCACATCTCTCTGACATCTTCTGCTCCAAGTTGGAGAAGGTGCAGTTGAATTCGTCCCACAAGGATAATCCAAGCTCATCTCCCCATTTTAAGATCCATAACCTTCATTGCATCTGTAAAATCCCTTTTGCCATCTAACATAACCTATTCACAAACCCTGGAGATTGGGGCATGGATATCTTTGGAGAAAGTGAACTATTCAATTCTTCCACCACCTCCAAAATATGTCTCAAATAGGTTCAAATCTGTCTTTCATTTGGACAGTTATCATGGACTCCAGATTAGTTTCCCTGTTTTGGTTCTTATTCTTTTTCAGTCCCTTCTCATAGAGCACCAAGAGTGATCCTCTAAAGTTTGTTCTTTATGTCACTCTGTAACTTCATTCCGACATGGAAGTTGTGCATTCTCATCACAAGCACTTACGGAACTGATTCTTTTTTCTTCTTTCTTTTTGCCTTACTCTACCCCTTTCTCACCAGACTGCAGACATAGTGACCTACCTGTAGTCCTTCAGATATACGAGTATTCTCACTCCAGAGTCTTAGCCACTCCAGAATTCTCTGCCTGGGATGCTTCTTCCACCATCCTATCCGTCTCTATAGCCTGTTTTGTCTTTTTTTCTTCTTTCAGTTCTGAGATTGAAGAATATTTCTGTGGACACCTCATTGGAAAATTGGTCCACAACTGTTTACAGATATCTGTAGTTCTCCCCAACATGGACTCTTCTTACTTGTGAAAGGCCCCACTTTTCCTATGGATTTTCCTTAAATATCAGAATGCTAGCTAGTCTCCATAGTGGGGTGCAGAGCTCTGAGACTTCTTGTGTTTTCTGTGTTCTGTGTTTTAAAGCTCAAAATACTTTTCTCTAAGTTTATTAGAGCTTCTCTTCCCTGATACAGTGGATGACATAGTCAAGGTGAGCAGAAAATGAGTAAGTTACAGGGTTGCAAGTTTAATTTAAAAAATTAATATTTTAAAATATTATTCTGACATAATGATAAAAATAAAATCTTGAAAGATAAGTTCTCAGTAGATTGTAGTTATGTTCCTGTAACTTATCACTAAAGACTACAGTTTTTATTTTCAAAATAGCCTATGACATAGATGGTTTTTATTGATGAGTAATCTGACATTTTAATACGATAATATAATGCTGTTTTCAAAGTCTTCTTATTAGAGAGCATCATTAGTTTCTCTCTGGAAAAGATGTTTATTTTCCACATGTTTTGGGTAAATTATCTTTCTTGTGCATTAGTGGTCCTGGAGACCTTTTACCCGTTAATGACTTTCTCTCTTAGAATTTGAGGGAATATCTCAAATGCCCCCAACCTTTTCCCATGTACAGTAATTGTGTGTCAGGAGGGAAGGGTACATAATGTGTGATTAAATTGCAGTTCCTTAGCAAATGCATCATTATAAGAGATCTGAAAGTTCAGTCACTGGGGAGAATTCAGAGCACTTTGAAGACTTGAGTTCAGGGGGCAGAGAAAGAGATGATAAAGAAGTGATGATTAAACAACAAATCATCCAAAGCTAGGAATCTGAGAACATCGAAAAGCAAAAGGTATTTGAAACAACCAGAGAGAGAAGGAAGGGAAACAAGCTGGGGCAGTGACCCTTTTAAGTGTAGAGGTCTTCAGAGGGATGTCTCAGAGCATCCTATTTAGCACCACCCAGTCCTCCAAGAGCCTTGATTTTGTAAGCCCATGGAGTATCCAGTCTTGATGCTAGCCTGGTGAATTCTCTGAGAACATTCTGTGGCCAGACCTTGAGTGATTTACAAGTAGAAACTAGTGAATCTAAACAGTCACAAGACAGAGCACACTTCTCCCCATCTTTGCTCTCCTGACACAATTACATGCTTTATGTCAGCAGAAACAGATGCAAATCCATTATCTGTGGCACAGATGGGAGACTGGTCACATACCTTAAACCTTTTTAACTGCATATATAGCTGAGGGGGGATTTTAAAAACAGATTATCTGACTTAAAATACTAAGTTGGAAACCAAATCAAATATTTAATAAATATAACAAAGTTATTAATGATAAATGAACAAGGCTTACTGAATATCTGGTATGAGCAACAAGATGAAAATTTTGGTAATCCTAAGCATGCCTTACAACACAGAATTACTTGACATCAAATCAACAAATATATGTGTTTTCTTTTTTCTTTTTCATTGAAATGCAGTTGATTTACAATGCTATATTAATTTCAGGTGTATAATATAGTGATTTGCCGTTTTTATAGATTATACTCCATGTAAAGTTATTATAAAATATTGACTATTCTTTATACACTAGTATATCCTTGTATCTTATTTATTTTATACTGATAGTTTGTACCTTTTAATTACTTTACCCTATTTTTACCCCCCCTTCTCCCCACTGGTAACCACTTGTTTGTTTGCTGTATCTGTGATTCTGTTTCTGTTTTGTTAGGTACACTTGCTTATTTTATTTTTTAGAGTCCAAATATAAGTCATATCACACAGCGCTTGTCTTTCTCTGTCTGACTTACTTCACTAAGCATGATGTGCTCCATAACAGGTCCATCAATGTTGGTACAAATGGCATTATTTCATTCTTTTTATGGGTGAATAGTATTCCATTGTATATGTGTACTGCATCTTCTTTATTCATTCATCTGTTTTTAGACACTTAGGCTCCTTTCATATCCTGGCTATTATGAATAATCCTGCTATGAACATTGGGGTGCATGTATTTTTTGAATTAGTGTTTTTGTTTTCTTTGGATCTATACCAAGGAGTGTAATTGCTGGATCACATGATGGTTCTATTTTTAATTTTTTGAAGACCCTCTATGCTATTTTCCATAGTGGCTGCAACAACTTTCTTTCCCACCAACAGTGAATAAGGATTCCATTTTTTCCACATCCTCACCAATATTTATTACCTGTTTTTTGATGATCACTATTCTGACAGGTATGAGGTGATATCTTATTGTGGTTTTGAACAAATGTTTCTGTTTTCATAATGTTGAAGTTAGAGTTTTAAAAATAATTTTAAAGAAATGTTTTATTTTGAAATAATTTTCATTTACAGAAAAGTTCCAAAGAGAGCACATGGAGTTCCCATATCTCCTTTACTCATTTTCCCCTAATGTTAATCTTCTGTGACTCTGCCACCTTTGTTGAAAGAGACCAACATTGGTAACTTACTATTTCCTAAACTCTAGGACAGTATTTGGATTTCACCAGTGTTTCCATTAATGTTGCTTTCCATCCCAAGATCCAATCCAAGATACCACATTGCTTTTAGATGCTGCTGGGCTTTAATCTCATCTTTTCCATTTAGAAAGCTAACTGTAGCAGAAAAGCTATTTCTCTGTTGTGTAAAGTGTAGTTTACAGCAGTTTCTACATGTTGCCAAACTTTGTTTGAAAAGAAATATTTCTGATGATGGGTTTTGTCTGAAGTTTCCCAAATAACTCTTCCTACAAGTGGGTTGATTATTTTGTTGGCAGAAAGACAGACTCAGAGTGTCAAGAAATTTTTAGTATATAGCAGTAATGTGGATTTAGGGATTTTTATTTTCTGATTTAAATTATGGCTTCTTTCTCACTGACATTCTTCCTAAATCAGTACTCCCATACTCCCATTGGGGCAGATTAATACCTTTTCAGCCTAGGATCAATAAAATAAAAAACAATCCTAAATTATAATTACTATTATTATGGTTATATGTTATGATTTTTTAGGATAGATAACATTTTAAATAAATCTAATCAGTAATGTCATCCTCAATTAGATTCATATTTCCCAGAGCATTCCTTAACAATTTTCCACTAAATTTCCTAATGATCTCTCATAAGGAATCAATCTCAGACCTTTGAGATCTGAGAGACTGTCATAAGAGCCTGCCAAAAAAAAACCCAAAAAATCTTTGAAGTCTTCAGCTTTAACTTAAAAATTCATGTAAGTTTTGCATTCTACTTCATGAATATTTGCATTTGTTTTAATATAAAATTAATCTTTTAAATTATTTACCAAGTCAAAACTGAATCCTGTTTATCCTGTGCCTTCATAAACCTCCTTTTGCACTGATGGTCAGGAATATTGATGGCCCTGCCTGTTGATGGACGCTAGTTAAAGTATTCCCTATTATGATACCAGTTAGCCTCGCCAACCAAATCTCCCTACAGATACCATGATTTCCATGCAGAAAAAAATGTCCGTCTCAACTCCAGACATTAGGTCTTTATGCTTCTGGACTCTTCAGTGTATGGTTCCTTCTGTCTTAGATGTCTTCCCCCTCTTCACTTACTCAATTCCTGTGTATGTTGAAAAGGCTAATGACACAGACCTTTGAGTCAAGGAGACAGGGCAGCTGGGTCTGTTTTAGACCAGCATGTAAAGAACTCTACCATGTGGTCATGGTATTTAAAATTCTAGCACTGTCATTTATTAAGCAAATGACCTTGAGCGGAAACCTCACTAAGCTTTAATCTCCAACTGTGTAAATTTGGGATTTATACTAATAGCTAACTTTCAGATTTATTATGAGAATTAAATGGTGTGATGCATGCAAAGCAGTTCGTTAACTCTCAGACACACAGTAAGAGCGCAATTATTTTATTATTTCCTATATTTTAAGACCCAGTTCAAATATCACTCCTTTTATAGAATCTTCCTCTTCTTTTCCATGGAGAAGTAGTGATTTTATTCTTTGAGTTTCCTTGCATTTTTACTTAAAAAAAATAACCTAGAAATTAATGCCATGGGAAAATCATCATATGCTTTTAAATGATAAGATTATAAAACAGCAGGTGCAGTGTGTATGTGAGATAACTCTGTTAACAGTGCAGTATTTTCTTTTGGCATTGCTGTATTTTTCAAATTTTCTACAGTGAACATGTATTAATTTTATAACCCGAAATGAAGAAAACAGTGTTATGCTATTCTAACCACAAAACATTTATTTTATCAAAGTAATATATTCATATACTCCCCTTTTCTGCCACACCCAACCTACTGAATTCTGACCCCCAAAGGATATTATTTTCAAATCTTTTCATTGTTTTTCCCATTATATACCTTCATCTTTATAAATAATATGCATATGTTAGCTCTCAGATTTACCATTTTAAACATCTATCAGCTTTCTCCTCCGGAAGATAAAATCTTCTCTCTTGAAGCACTATCTAATTTCTCAGTGTTACTCTCCATTTTCCCAATATAGTTACACCACAGGATTTTTCATTAAAGCATTACACAGCATTGTTATTATGACTATGTAAATATAATTTGTAGCTCAACTAGGTAGTTTATTATGTTTATTTTGTGCATTTTTGTTCTGTAGAAATTAGTAACTGTTTCATGATTTATTGTTTAACAAAATTATGTACCTGGTATTGCTTCTTCCCAAACTTCCCCATGAGTCAGTTACCTCTCAACAGCAAACACATCCAGTGCTCTCTCTCTCTCTCTTTTTTTAAGACGTCCTTTCCTGACCCCTTGTCCTCTATCCTTACACAGGGCTATTTCCTTTCTAGGCCTCCATTATGGACTGAATTGTTTCCAATTAAAATCCGTATTAAAGTTCTAACCCTCACTGCCTCAGATTTGACTATATTTGGAGGTAGATCCTTGAAAGGTAATTAGGTTAAAATGAGGTGATTAGGGCACTCCGTGGTGGCCTCTGCAGAGACCAGACTCTGCTGGCTCACGCTTCACTACACTTCCTCTGCAGCCATGTCTGACACACCCGATATGGCTGAGACCAAGAAATTTGCCAAGTCAAAACTGAAGAAGCTAGAGATGCAAGAGAAAAATCCACTGTCTTCAAAAGAACAGGAGAAGCAAGCAGGCGAATCATAACGAAGCGTGCACTGCCAGTACACACTATACATTCCAGAAGCATTGTCTTCTTCCTTTACTTCTTTTAGCCATTGTAGTTTGTAAGATGCAAAGAGGTTGGATCAAGTTGAAATGACTTGCCGCCCCTTTTCACATCAAAGAATGGAGAACTGCTGACATGAACGCCACGCCTGCCTCTCCCCTCTGCCTATGTGGCTGGCAGGGAAGGAAAAGAACTGGCATGTTGGTGAAGGAGGAAGTTGGGTGGAATCTAGAGTAAAAAGTAAGCTGGTCCAAGGTATCCTGTGGGCTGTAAAGTGCAGTTTAATAATCAGAGTGCTATTTTTTTTTGTTGTTCAAACGATTTTAATTATTGGAATGCACATTTTAAAAATAGGCAAATAGTTTTAAAACATGAAAAAAATGAAGTTATTAGGGTGGGCCCTAGTGATATCATTATCATGTATTTCACCTTTATTTTTGAATCCCCAGTATTTTACATTTTAAGGATAGTGTTTGTTTAGAATTAGCCATGTATGTACTACTTTCTTTGCTTTTATTGGCTTCTTACAACTATATCTGGGAAGAATTTCCTTCTGCCTTAAATATCCCCTTATTAATTCTTTCTGTATAGGACTGTGGCTGGTAAACTTTGAATTTTTTGTTTGTCTGAAATGTCTTTGTTCCACTCTTGTGTGTATGTGTGTTTTATTTAAAACAATTTATTTACAATAAAAACAAAACAAAAAACCACCACAACAGTTCACCTATTTCTCCTATCTTCCATGTCCCCACATTTGGCAGCTACCAATCTGTTTTCTGTATCTATGAGCTTGGGCTTTTTTGTTTTGTCTTGTTTATTTGTTTGCTTTGAAGATTCCACACTGAAGAGAGATCACACAGTATTTGTCTCTCTCTCCCATTCCACTTAGCGTAATGCCCTCAAAGTCTGCCCCTGTTGAGGCAAATGGCAAAATTCCATTCTTTTGGTGGTTGACTATTACTCCATTGAATATACACTACAACTTCTTTATCCATTCATCCACTGATAGACATTTGGTTACTGCCCTGTCTTGGCTGTTGTTCATAATGCTGCAGTGAAAAAGCTTATATCTTTTTAGATTAGTGCTTTTGTTTTCTTCAGGTAGATACACAGAAGCAAAATTGCTGGATCCCATGGTAGTTCTACTCTTAATTTTTTGAGGTACCTTCAAACTCTTTTCCATAAGGCCTACACCAATTTCTATCCCTGCCAACGGTGCTTAAGGGTTCCTTTTTCTCCACATCCTTGCCAACATTGCTATTTCTTATCTTTTTGATAATGGTCATTCTATAGGTGTGAGGTGATATCTCATTGTGGTTTGGATTTGCATTTCCCTAGTGATTAATGCTGTTAACCATCTTTTTATATGTCTCTTGGCCATTTGTAATGTCTTTTTGGAAAAACTGTCTATTCAGGTCTCCTGCCCATTTTTTTAATTGGGTTGTTTGGGTTTTTTGCTATCCATTTGTATGAGTTCTTTATATATTTTGGATATCAGTCCCTTATCTGATGGATTATTTGAAATTATTTTCTCCCATTCAATAAGTTGCCTTTTTATTTTGTTGATAGTTTTGCTTTGCTGCATAGAAGGTTTTTAGTAGGATGTAGTCTCATTTATTTTTATGTGTTGCTTTTGATTGTGGCATCAGATTCAAAGTTTTATCCCTGAGACCTGATCAAGAAACTCATTACCTGTGCTCTCTTAGAGGAGTTTTGTAGTCAAACTTCAATCTATCTTGAATTAATTTTTTTCAAGTCTTTTTCTTTATAAATTGAAATATGGTTGATTAAAAATTGTTATTTTCAGCTGTATATATGTTCTTTTTTCAGATTCTTTTCTCATATAGGTTATCACAGAATATTGAGTAGAGTTCCCTGTGCTGTACAGTAAGTCCTTGTTATTTATTATTTTATATATAGTAATGTATATATGTTAATCTCAAACTCCTAATTTATCCCTCCTCCCTTTCCTCTTTAGTCACTATAAATTTATTTTCTATGTCTGTGGGTCTATTTCTGTTTTGTAAATAAGTTCATTTGTAGTTTTTCAATTTCCACATATAAGCAATATCACAAGATATTTGTCTTTCTCTGTCCTACTTACTTACCTTAGTATGATAATCTCTAGGTCCACCCATGTTGCTGCAGATGGTATTATTTCATTATTTTTTTATGGCTGAGTCTGAGTAATATTCCACTGTGTGTATATAATTAATATTTACCCCACATCTTTATGCATCATCTGTTGACAAATGGTTGCTTCCAAGTCTTTGGTATCGTAAGTAGTGCTGCTGTGAATCTTGGGGTGCCTGTATCTTTTTGAATTATATTTTTCTCCAGATATATTCTTAGGATTGGGATTGCAGGGTTGTGTGGTAACTCTATTTTTAGTTTTTTTAAGGAAGATCCATACAGTTCTTCATAGTGGCTGTATCAGTTTACATTCCCACCAACAGTGCAGGAGTGTCTTTTTTCTCCACACTCTTTCTAGCAGTTATTATTTGTAAACTTTATGATGATGCCACTCTTACCTGAGTGAAGTGATACCTCACTGTGGTTTTGGTTTTCATTTCTCTAATAATTAGCAATGTTAAGCATTTTTCATGTATCTGTTGGCCATCTGTATGTCTTCTTTGGAGAAATGTCTGTTTAGGTCTTCTGACCATTTTTCAGCTGGGTTGTTTTTTTCTTGGTATTGAGTTGTGTGAGCTGTTTGTGGGGTTCAGGTCGTGGCGCAATGGTTAACGAATCCGACTAGGAACCATGAGGTTGCGGGTTCGATCCCTGCCCTTGCTCAGTGGGTTAAGGATTGGGCATTGCCATGAGCTGCGGTGTAGGTTGCAGACGCGGCTCGGAGCCCACGTTGCTATGGCTCTGGTGTAGGCCAGCGGCTACAGCTCCGATTAGACCCCTAGCCTGGGAACCTCCATATGTCATGGGAAGCAGCCCTAGAAAAAGCAAAAAAGACCAAAAAAAAAAAAAAAAAAAAAAAGAGCTGTTTGTATATTTTGAAAATTAAGTCCTTGTCAGTTGCATCATTTGCAAATATTTTCTCCCAGTCCATAAGTTGTCTTTTCATTTTGTTTATGGTTTTCTTTGCAGTGCAAAAGCTTATAAGTTTGATTAGGTCCCATTTTATTTTTACTTTTATTTCTGTTGCCTTGGGAAACTGACCTAAGAAAATACTGGAACGACTTATGTTGGAGAATGTTTTGCCTGTGTTCTCTCTAGGAAGGAGTTTTATGTGGTATCATGTCTTATTTAAATCTTTTTTTTTTTTTTTTTTTTGTACATACCCATGGCATGCAGAAGTACCCAGGGCAGGGATTGTACTTGCACCACAGCAGTGACCCACACCACAGCAAGTCTTCAAGCCATTTTGAGTTTATTTTTGTGTATGGTGTGAGGATGTGTTCTAACTTCATTGATTTATGTGCAGCCGTCCAATTTTTCTAGCACCACTTGCTGAAGAGACATTTTCCTATTGTATAGTCTTGCTCCTTTTTTTTTTTTTTCTGGCTAATTCTTTAAAAAAATTTTTTTTAAATTTTTTATTATTTTATTTTTGTCTTTTTTAGGGCTGCACCCATGTCATATGGAAGCTCCCAGGTTAAGGTTCTAATGAGAGCTGCAGCTGCCAGCCTGCACCACAGCCACAGCAATACAGGATCTAAGCTGTGTCTGCAACCTACACCACAGCTCACGAAAATGTTGGATCCTTTTTTTTTTTTTTTATTACTCAATGAATTTATTATGTTTATAGTTGTACAATGATCATCACAATCCAATTTTATAGGATTTCCATCCCACAACCCCAGCGCATCCCCCCATCCTCCAGACTGTCTCCTTTGGAGACTGTAAGTTTTTCAAAGTCTGTGAGTCAGCATCTGTTCTGCAAAGTTCATTGTGTCCTTTTTTTTTTCAGATTCTACATGTCAGTGAAAGCATTTGATGTTGGTGTCTCACTGTATGGCTGACTTGACTTAGCATGATGATTTCTAGGTCCATCCATGTTGCCGGTATTTCATTCTTTTTAATGGCTGAATAATATTCAATTGTGTATATGTACCACATCTTCTTGATCCACTCCTCTGTCAATGGACATTTAGGTTGTTTCCATGTCTTGGCTACTGGAAATAGTGCCACAATGAACATTGGAGCACATGGTTGTCTTTTTGAATCATGGTTTTCTCTGGATAGAGGGCCAGGAGTGGGATTGCTGGATCAAATGGTAGTTCTATGTTTAGTTTTCTGAGGCATCTCCATACTGTTTTCCACAGTGGTTGCACCACTGTACAATTCCGCCAACAGTTTACTGGGGTCCTTTTTCTCCACACCCTCTCCAGCACTTATTGTTTGTAGACTTTTGGATGATGGCCCTTCTGGCTGGTGTAAAGTGGTACGTCATAGTAGTTTTGATTTGCATTTCTCTAATAATGAGTGATTTTAAACATCTTTTCATGTGTTTTTTGGCCATCTGTATGTCTTTTTTGGAGAACTGTCTGTTTAGATCTTCTGCCCATTTTTTGATGGGGTTGTTTGTTTTTTTGGTATGGAGCAGTAGGAGGTGTTTATGAATTTTGGAGGTTAATCCCTTGTCAGTTGAATCACTTGCAAAGATTTTCTCCCATTCTCTGGGTTGTCTTCATTTTGTTTAGGGATTCCTTTGCTGTGCAGAAACTTGTGAGTTTGATTAGGTCCCATGTGTTTATTTTTGTTTTTACTGTCATTACTCTAAGAGGTGGATCGGAGATGTTGCTGTCCTTTATGTCAGAGTGTTTGGCCTATGTTTTCCTCTAAGAATTTTATAGTGTCTGGTCTTATATCTAGGTCTTTTATCCATTTTGAGTTTATTTTTGTGTCTGGTGTTATGGGGTGTTCTAATTTCATTCTTTTCCATGTGGCTGTCCAGTTTTCCCAGCACCACTTATTGAAGGGGCTGTCTTTTCTCCATTGTATATTCTTGCCACCTTTGTCATAGATTAGTTGGCTGTAGGTGCATGGGTTTAATTCTGGGCTTTCTGTCCTGTTCCACTGATCTGTACTTCTGTCTTTGTGCCAGTACCATGCAGTTCTGATGACTGTTGCTTTGTAGTATAGTCTGGAGTCCGGGAGCCTGATTCCTCCAGCCACATTTTTCTTTTTCAGGATGTCTTTGGCTATTCTGGGTCTTTTGTGCTTCCAAACAAACTTTAAAATATTTTGTTCAAGTTCTGTGAATAATGTCCTTGGTAATTTGGTAGGGATTGCCTTGAATCTGTAGATTGCCTTGGATAGTATAGTCATTTTGATAATATTGACTCTTCCAATCCAAGAGCATGGTATGTCTTTCCATCTATTTATGTCATCTTTGATTTCTTTCATCAGTGGCTTGTAGTTTTCAGAGTACAGGTCTTTTGTTTGTTCAGGTAGGTGTACTCCTAGGTATTTTATTCTTTTGGATGCGATGGTAAAATTGGATCCAATTTCTCTTTCTGATCTTTCATTGTTAATATATAGAAATGCAGTTGATTTCTGTGTATTAATTTTGTATCCTGCAATTTTGCCAAATTCATGGATGAGCTGTAACCGTTTTCTGGTAGAGTCTTTAGGATTCTCTAGGTATAGTATCATGTCATCTGCAGATAGTGATAGTTTTACTTCTTCCTTTCCAATTTGGATTCCTTTTATTTCTTTTTCTTCTCTGATTGCTGTGGCTAGGACTTCCAAAACTATGTTGAAGAGTAATCGGGAGAATGGACTTCCTTGTCTTGTTCCTGACCTCAGTGGTAATTCTTTCAGCTTTTCACCATTGAGAATGATGTTAGCTCTGGGTTTATCATATATAGCCTTTATTATGTTAAGGTAGGTTCCCTCTATGCCCACTTTCTAAAGGTTTTTTTTTTGTTTTTTTTTTTTTTGTCTTTTGTCTTTTTGTTGTTGTTATTGTTGCTATCTCTTGGTTCTTGGGCCGCTCCCGCGGCATATGGAGGTTCCCAGGCTAGGGGTTGAATCGGAGCTGTAGCCACCGGCCTACGCCAGAGCCACAGCAACGCGGGATCCGAGCCGCATCTGCAACCTACACCACAGCTCACGGAAACGCCGGATCGTTAACCCACTGAGCAAGGGCAGGGACTGAACCCGCAACCTCATGGTTCCTAGTCGGGTTCGTTAACCACTGCGCCACGACGGGAACTCCGGGTTTTTTTTTTTTTTTTATCAGAAATGGGTGTTGGATTTTGTCAAAGGCTTGTTCTACATCTATTGAGAGGATCATATGGTTTTTATTCTTCAGTTTGTTAATGTGGTGTATCACACTGATGGATTTGTGGATACTGAAGAAGCCTTGCGTCCCTGGTATAAATCCCACTTGATCATGATGTACAATCCTTTGAGTGTATTGTTGGATTTGGTTTGCTGGTATTTTGTTGAGGATTTTTGCATTGATATTCCTCAGTGAAATTGGCCTGTGGTTTTCTTTTTTTGTTATTTTTGTCTGGTTTTGGTATCAGGGTGATGATGGTGGCCTCATAAAATGAGTTTGGGAGTGTCCCTTCCTCTACAATTTTTTGCAGTAGTTTCAGAAGGAGAGGTGTTATTTCTTCTCTAAACGTTTGATAGAATTTGCCTGTGAAGCCATCTGGTCCTGGACTTTTGTTTGTTGGAATTTTTTTTTTTTTTTTTTTTTTTTTTTTTTTGTTGTTGTTGCTATTTCTTGGGCCGCTCCCACGGCATATGGAGGTTCCCAGGCTAGGGGTTGAATCGGAGCTGTAGCCACCGGCCTACGCCAGAGCCACAGCAACGCGGGATCCGAGCCGCATCTGCAACCTACACCACAGCTCACGGCAACGCCGGATCGTTAACCCACTGAGCAAGGGCAGGGACCGAACCCGCAACCTCATGGTTCCTAGTCGGATTCGTTAACCACTGCGCCACGACGGGAACTCCTGTTGGAAGTTTTTTAATTACACTTTCAATTTCAATTTGTGATTGGTCTGTTCATCTTTTCTATTTCATCGTGGTTTAGTCTTAGAACATTGTACTTTTCTAAGAATTTGCCCATTTCTTCAAGGTTTTTCCATTTAATTGGCATATAGTTGCATATAGCAGTCTTTTAATGATCCTTTGTATTTCTATGATATTCATTGTTACCTCTCCTTTTTCATTTGTAATTTTATTGATTTGTGTCCTCTTTCTTTTTTTCTTGGTAAGTCTGGCTAAGGGTTTATCAGTTTTGCTGATCTTTTCCAAGAACCATCTTTTCATTTCATTGATCTCTTCTATGGTTTTCTTTATCTCTATTTCATTGATTTCTCTCTGATCTTTATGATTTCTTGCCTCCTACTAACTTTAGGTCTTGTCTGTTGTCTTTCAAGCTGCTTTAGATGTAAAGTTAGCTTGTTTATTTGAGCTTTTTCTTGTTTCCTGAGGTGGGCTTGTATTGCTACAGACTTTCTTCTCAGAATGGCTTTTGCTGCAGCCCATAGATTTTGGAGTGTTGTATCTTTGAGGTCATTTGCTTTTAGATATTTTTTATTTGCTCTTTGATTTCTTCAGTGATCCATTGGTTGTTTAGTAGCATGTTGTTGAGTCTCCACGTGTTTGTGTTTTTTGCAGTTTTTTTCTTGTTGTTGATTTCCAGTCGTGTAGTGTTGTGGTCAGAAAAGGTGCTTGATATGATTTCAATTTTCTTAAAGTTACCAAGGTTGGATTTGTAGCCCAGGATGTGATCAATCTTAGAGCATATTCCATGTGCACTTGAAAAGGATGTGTATTCTGTTGCTTTTGGATGGGCTGTCTTATAAATATCTAGTCAGTCCATCTGGTCTCATGCTGCATTCAGGGCCTGTGTTTTGTTATTGATTTTCGGTCTGGTTGATCTGTCCATTGCTGTAAGTGGGGTGTTAAAGTCCCCCACTATTATTGTGTTATTGTCAGTTTGTCCTTTTAAGGTTGTTAGCAGTTGCCTTATATATTGTGGTGATCATATGTTGAGTGCATAGATGTTTAAAATTGTTATATCTTCTTCTTGGATTGGTCTTTTGATCATTATGTAGTGTCCTTCCTTGTCCCTTAAAATATTCTTCATTTTAAAGTCTATGTTGCCTGTTATGAGTATTGCTATTCCAGCTTTCTTTTGATTCCCGTTTGCATGGAATATTTTCTTCCATCCTCTCACTTTCAATTTGTATGTGTCCCTAGAAGTGAAGTGGGTCTCTTGAAGACAGCATATATATGGGTCTTGTGTTTGTATCCATTCAGCCAGTCTGTGTCTTTTGCTTGGGGCAATTAGTCCATTAACATTTAAGATAATTGTTGATATGTATTTTCTTATTGCCATTTTATTAATTGCTTTGGATTTGTTTTTGTTGCTCTTTTTTCCTCCCGTCTTCTCTCTTCTCTCCTGTTGTGGTTTGATGACTATCTTTAATGTTTGAGTTGATTTTTCTTATTTGTTTGTGTATCAATTGTATATTTTTGGTTTACAGTTACTCTGAAGTTTTGATATGAGTCTGTATATATACGAGATTGTTTTAAGTTGTCGGTCTATTAATTCCAAGTGCATCTCCAGTGTCCTGCATTTGTACCCACCTCTTCTCACGATTTCTGATTTTCGTGGCATAATTATCCGTGGATGATTTCGTATCTTTACTGTATATATACCTTTACTGGTGAGCTTTGTCATTTGTGGAATTTTTGTTTCTGGTTGCTGTCTTTTCCTTTCTGCCTAGAGACGTTCCTTTAGTATTTGTTGTAAAGCTGGTTTAGTGTTATTGAATTCTCTCAACTTTTGCTTATCTATGAAGATTTTGATTTCTCCTTCAAATCTGAATGAGAGCCTTGTTGGGTCAAGGAATCTTGGTTGGAGGTTTTTTCCTTTCATCACGTTAAGTATATCATGGCACTCCCTTCTGGCCTGCAGAGTTTCTGCTGAAAAATATGCCCATAATCTTATTGGGGTTCCCTTGTATGTTATTTGTTTCTTTTCCTTAGCTGCTTTCAGTGTTTTCTCTTTGTCTTTAATTATGGTCTGTTTGATTAATATGTGTCTCGGGGTGTTCCTCCTTGGGTTTATTTTATATGGTACTCGTTGTGCTTCCTGGATTTGAGTAGTTCCTTTCCCATATTAGGGAATTTTTTGGCTATTATCTCTTGGAATATTTTTTCTTCCCCTTCTCTCTCTCTTCTCCTTCCGGCATCCCTATAATACAGATGTTGTTGCATTTAATGTTGTCCCAGAGTTCTCTGAGACGCTTCTCATTTGTTTTCAGTCTTTTTTCTCTTTTCTGTTCTTTATCCGTGATTTCCACTAATCTGTCCTCCACCTCACTTATTCGTTCTTCTGCCTCCTGTATTCTGGTGTTCGCTGCTTCATGCGAATTTTTTATTTGAGTTATTGTATTTTGCATCTCTTCTTGTTTAAGTTTTATATCTTGTATCTCTTTGCTTAGTGTTTCCTATAAGTTATCCATCTTTGCCTCCAGTTTATTTCCAATGTCTTGCATCATCTTCAGCATCGACATTCTAAAGTCTTTTTCCTGGAGGCTGACAATCTCTTGATCACTTAGCTGCTTTTCTGGGGTTTTTCCTTTCTCCCTCATCTGAGTTATAGTTCTCTGTCTTTTCATTTTTATAGGTTTTTGGTGTGGTGACCTTTTTATAGATAATAGAGTTGTAGCCTCTCTTACTTCTGGTGTCTGCCCCCCTTGTGGCTGAAGTTGGTAGGGGGGCTTGCTGTAGGCTTTGTGATGGAAGGGACTGATGCCTGCCCACTGGTAGGTGGAGCTGATTCTCATCCCTCTGGTGGGTGGGGCTTAGTCTCTGGATGGGATTAGAGGTGGCTGTGTGCCTGGGGGGTCTTGATGCAGCCTGTTTACTGAGGGGCCCCGGCTGTGATCCCACCTGGATTGTTGTTTGCCCTTGGGCCTCACAGCACTGACAGGTGGGGCCAGATTTTCCCAAAATGGCTGCCTCCAGAGAAAGGCACACTGTTGAATGTTTAGATGTCCTTCCCCCACGACAAGCCACATTCACCCCTGTTTTCCCAGGATGTCCTCCAAGAACTGCAATCAGGTTTGACCCAGATTCCTATGGAGACCTCGCTCTGCCCTGGGACCAGTGCACGTGAAAGTCTGCATGCGCCTTTTATGAATGGGGTCTCTGTTTCCCCCAGTCCTGTGGAGCTCCTGGGCACAAGCCCCACTGGCCTTCAATGCCAGATGCTCCAGGGGTTCTTTCTTTCAGTCCAGATCCCCACACATGGGAGTTTGATGTGTGGCTCAGAAATCTCACTCCTATAGGTGAGTCTCTGTGAACCAGGTAGTTTCCAGTCTGTGGGACTTCCCACCCGGGAGTATGGGGTTGCTTATAATGTGTAATCACCCCTCCTACCTCTTGGTGTGGCCTCTTCTTCATCTTTTGGAGTAGGATAACATTTTTAGAGTTTCCAGTCCATTCGGTTGAAGATTGCTCAGCCTTTAGTTGTGAATTTTGTTTATTTTAGGAGAGAGAAGTTGAGCTCCAGTCCTTCTATTCCTCCATCTTAATCCCATCTCCTATTCTTGCTTCTTTGTCAAGAATTAATTGTCCATTGGTATGTGGGTTTATTTGGGGGCTCTCTGTACTGTTCTGTTGATCTGCATGTCTGTTTTTGTACCAATGCCATGCAGTTTTGATTACTTTATCTTTGTAGTATTATCTGAAGCCTGGAAAGGTCATGCTTCCAACTTTATTCTTTTTCTTCAGGATTACTTTCCTAATCTGGGTCTTTCATGTTTCTCCTAAATTTTAAGATTATTTGTTATAGTTCTTTGACAGATGTCATGAGTAATTTGATGGGGATTGCATTAAATTAGTAGATTGCTCTGGGTAGTATGCCAGTTTTAACAATATTAATTCTTCCAATGCAGTGATATGGGATATCTTTCCATTTCTTTGAGTCATCTTCAGTTTCCTTTATTAGTATTTTATAGTTCTCACCATATGTCTTTCACCTTGGTGGCATTTTGAATTGCTATTCTTTATCAATGCCTGACCTAGAATATCTTACTTTCCTGGTATCTATCTTATTAATGCTTTGGAGTTTTTAGTATCTTCCAGGATTTTTAGTATATTTCAACATGTAGGAGTAGTACAGGAAATTGACCTTCTGTATTAAGAGTAGCCTTGCTGCTTCTCATAGCACATGTATCAATTAAAATGTATTGAGTGTATTTGCTTGATTCTTTCTTCCCTATTAGACTTGTGGCTTCTCAAAAACAAAGACTATTGTTCATTTCAATGCTGCCTTATAATAAGGACTCAATACATATTGAATAAATGAATATTAGTAAATTCTTCATAGAATTACATTTTATTACCCTTTATTGATTATTTAGGAATCAAATTTGTGACTTATAATAACAACAAGGTAAAGAAATTCCAATTTGAAATTCGATTAACTGATGATAAAAGTTCAGGTAATTTTGATTTTTTGTGTTCTTTCTTTGGTAGCATGACCTCAGGAGAAATTTATTATTAATGATTATGAAATTCAGTGTATTATCTCATTAAAATCTATAAGAAATATAAACTAGTTGACCTCACAGCATAAAAACAAAACCAAAGAACCCTGTTATATAACATTGGCTTTTAGTTATCTCAATTTGGAGTAGCCTGCTACTATGGAAATCTTCCCATACTATCTGCAGATATGAATCACATCCTAGGTAGCACTACATCTGCAGTGCTGCAGTGTACCATATGGCAAATTTACTGCAGCCAAAGGAGACAAGTAAAAACTCTTTCCACAGATGGATTCAACACTTCCAAGTCTGAGGCAGCTGTTAAATATGCTACATTGCCTGTTTCTTGGCAAAACCAAAACCCGAAAAGGCATTTGTCCTGAAAGACTGAATACTCAGGTACTGAGCTGACACTTGGAATAGGTAGGAAAAAAGGGGCTGCTGTGAGAACAGCCCCAGTAGAGAACCTCAAACCTAAACTGGTAAACACTGCCTCGCCCCATCGCAGTTGTCAAGTTTTCATCTGAATCTATTTTATCATTAGTGTTTATAGATTGCTACTAATTTATGGATCTATTGCTCTTGGAAAACATCTCAATGTTTGTTTCATAATAATTGTTTAACATTTGAAAATTGGATGGATGGATTGATGGGTGAATGGATGGATGATAGAAGCAAGAAGTTAATTCTTAATGTATCTAGAGTTCAGTTGTTGTGAAGATATGATGGCTACCGTTTGACCACCACACATGCTAGATCTTTATTGATTGTCTTACATAAAGTATTTAAGTTTTATTTTCCAACATTCCTACAAAGATAAGTATTATTCCTATTTGACCTATAAAAGCACTGAAGATTAAAGGTTATTTTGTCTATCATGTACAGTAGTAAATGTGATGTGAAGTTTAGGTTTTACTGCAATTCTCTCTGACCTGACAGCTTGTCCTCTTGTTGCTGTATGAATTCTTTTTGAGAGCTGTATACATAGATCAAAGGTCAACATGTGCTTTGAGTCAGTCTGCCTGGGTCCAAGGTCAGTTCCTTCTTTGACTACCTGTGTGACCTCAGGCTACTTCCTTAACTCTTATCTTCAGTTTCCCCTCTGTATATGGAGGCCACAAAAGTACTTACCTAGGATAATTCTTGAGAGAATTAAATACCTGTATTGCACAGGGCCTAGTAAGTGCCTAGTAAGTGCTCAGTAGGTGTGAATTACTATCATTGTGCTCATTCATTTACTTGCCATAAAAACATGTCGTATTAGTTTTGGATTTTCAAGGATGAGTGATTTGTTTTTCTTTGAAGGCAGCTTGGTTAGTAGGGTGATAGTTCTCAAATTGTGGTTCCCAGACTACCAGCATTACCCTCAGCTAGGAACTTGTTAGGAAAGCAAATTATCAAGCCTTATCCTAGGTATATTGAATAAGAAGTTCTAGAGATGGAGCCCAGCCGTCTGTGTTTTAACAGGCCCTTCACTGATTCCGATGTATGTAACAATTTGAGAGACATTAGTGTGAGAGAAAAGATGTTGTCTTTCCTAGGTTTACCCAAGGGCACCTCTGCCCAAAGAATGCTTTGGGAACTAATCCTGAGACACTGTGATTTTTCTAGAGTCAATTCCCACAGCCTCAAATGGATGCTGCAATCACTTTGTTCTATGAGCCCATCTAATCACTAAGATTCTTGATTAATTGTTAATCATTTTGTCCTGACTGCATTTGAAATTATCAATTATTTTAGAATGATTTCCTCTTGTGTGGAATGAGATGCAATGCAGTGATTATCACAGCCATTAGAAGTCACCCCTGGAATTTCTCCAGAGTTGAAGCAGACAGGACATTGAGTGGCCCCTGAAAGCAAGCCAATTTCTATTTCTCCCTAAAAAAAAAAATTTGATTAATTTTTTAGGACTGATGACTATTTGAATCAACTTTGTAAGGCTTTTTCTATTTAAGTTTCACATTGTTTAAGTTTCATAAGTAGAAAATGACACATATCAGACTTTCAGATTAAGCCAGCGTCAGTGCAGGAACAAAACTCAATAGAATGTGTTTGAGCCATAGTGAGATTAATTTAACATATTCTCAGAACTGAAAATGAAACTATATATTTTTTGAAAACTCGAAAGAGAGGAAATTAAGTTAAAATAATTTTTTATCAATATTTTTTTTAACAAATGAGAATGCTTAAATGATTTAAATGTTTCAGCCTCCCTACATTTTTAAAAGCCATTTAACCTTCCTAAGTCTCTTTCCTTAATCTGTAAGACTATTTGAAGTGATTTCTTAAGTTTTTTTCCCCTAGCTGTAAGAATAATGCTGTGAATACATTAAAACTATCATTTGCGTGGAGGAATAGACTGTTTAATTCCTTTGGGAGTCTTTCTGCATAGCTGTCACTCTAACTAGGTAAAAGTTTCAAGCAGAGTCTTTTGAGATTTCCACAAAACTCAATTTGATATACTTTACAGCAATTCCTAGAACTGCTAGCAAGCATCTAGTAGTTACGTGGTAACCCTTGATTTGAGCAGATGGAAAATCCATTAGGTTGAAGGTGTTAATCTGTCTAGTTGACCCCCAATATCTTTATCTGATTTGTAGGTATATTATTACCCATCCCATAAAGTTCTTATAAGGCCTGTATAATGTTATGTGATAATAAACCTCATGCTTCCCATTGTGGCTCAGAGGTAACGACCCCAACTACTATCCATGAGGACGCAGGTTCAATCCCTGGCCCTGCCCAGTGGGTTAAGGATCCAGTGTTGCTGTGAGCTATGGTGAAGGTTGCAGACATAGCTAGGATCTTGTGTTGCTGTGGATGTGGCATAAGGCCAGCAGCTGCATCTCTGATTCAGCCTAGCCTTGGTACTTCCATATGTTGTAGGTGTGACCTAAAAAAAAAAAAAAAAAAAAAAAGACAAAAAAAATAAACCTCATGCTTGATTTATGTACGAAAGGAGCTTTACACACATGTTATAGTTCTAGAACAGTGGTTTCTAAACTTTACCATGTCTCAGAATCACCTGGGAGTGATGCTTGTTTAAAAATATGTATTCTTAGGTGTCATCCCATAGATAAGACGGGTTCATCAAGCCTTCATTTTAACAAGTTCCCTAAGTGTTTAGAATACAGCTTGCCCTAAATGTATTAGGGTTTTCCAAAGAAACAGAACCAATAGAAAAAAAAAAGTATATGTATATACACAACATATACATACAGAAGAGGGAGAGATTGATTTTATGGATTTGTCTTATGTGATTGTTGGAGCTGCCATGTCTGAAATTTGTAGGACATACTGGCAGACTGGAAATTCAAGCAAGAACAGATGTTGCAATCATGAGTCTGAATTCTGCAAGCAACAGGTTGGAAAATCAGGAAGGATTTCTGTGCTGTTTTGAAGAGTATTCCTCCTTTGTCTTTGTTCTTAAGGTTGTCAACTGATTAGATGAGTCCCATCCGCATTATGGAGAGCAATCTAATTTATTCAAAATGTACTCAGTTAAATGTTAACCACATCTACAAGACACCTTCATAGCAACATCTAGACGGGTGTTTGACCAAATGACTGGATACCATTGGCTAGCCAACTTGACACATAACATTAAATACAGTATAAGACCACCTTTCAAGAAAAAATTTAAATCCTATGAGAGAATTGTAGACATAGCTGAGGCTTTAGTCTTTAGTTTGAGAAAGAGAAACACCAATGAAAAACTTGAAAAATCTGCTAGAGTTAACAGTTATAGGTCCCAGGAAAGCTGCTGGTGGTAGAAGGAGAAGGAATGATAATCCTTGGATCAGATGTGAAAGATGAAGGGAGGGCTGTATTTTTCTAGGCATAAATATGACCAATGTTATAACCTCTGAAGGTTAAATGTTATTCAACCATTACTTCTCAAGAGCTATATGCAAATCAAAAATCTGGAGGATGATGGGGGTGTGAGAAAAACCAGTGAGTGATTTGAAGTGTGTATAGGAGCTGGCAAAAGAAAGGTATTAATATTTACCTTTAATGTTCTTGGTGTTGCTTCTGTTTGTGAGTAAAAAATTAATGCATGCAATAGGGAAAGACAACACAGAAGCTGATTCTAATGCCTAGTCACTACCTAGGAACTAGAGCTAAGATTAGGTGGGTCAGATGTCAAGAAGAAGAAGCCAAAAATAATATTTTTCAATCCCCATCTTTCAAAAACCATGCAGCTGCATTATGCAAATTATCTTATTTCATTCAAACAACTTTTTGAGGTTTTCACAGATAGGAAACTTGAAGCTCAAATTTCTCAGGTGAATTACTGGATTATTCAACATTTCAGTAATAGATCCATAGTTCAGATCCAGGTCTCTCTGATGTGAGAGCTTATTCTCTCTCTCCTTCATCATTTTCCTCTGGAATGAGGAGGAAAAAGAGGAGCAGGAATCTTGAGGTAAGATGCCGTGTCAACTTTGCACAGTCTGCTGCTGTCCACAGCGGGCCTCTCAATTCTGAATTCTGCCTTCCTGGTCATGCCTGATTCTCTCATCAGCTAACCCAGTCTCATTGACCCAACTCCTGTGGACAAGTGGGAGTATCCAGGAAAGCCTAGGGCCTGGGATCTTGGGGGACTAGATTTAGTATTGGAAAAGAGCAGTCCAAACTCTGACCTGCAGAGTTTGAAGCCAAATGTGCCTAAAAGGAAGTCCCCAAGTTGGAAATCTAAATTGAAATCCCAGCCAAGAGAACCAAGGTGTCAGTCCAGTGGAGTGAGAAAGTATCCAGGTCTGACTATGGGAGAGAAACGAGGCTTCTAAACTGGAACAGGAAGCGTTAAGAGCAGGGGAGAGAGGGCATTCTCTTTTTGATAAAGCTCCTAAGATAGTTAAAATTCACTAAATAAAATCATAGAGGTACACTTTGTTTACAGCTTGACTCCCCTGACACTTAATAAACCGTGTGACTTTGACAAGTTCCTTAGACTGTCTAGGACTCAGTTTCTTCATGTGTACAGTGGATTTAAGGTTGAATGAAGTAACGCATATAAAATACCTAACCTTACATTCATAAGTGCTCATAAAATTGCAGCTTTTTGTTATTATCAACTCTGTTGAGAAGAAAAGCTGTAAGAGGTTGGTTGTGGTTTATGCTTCAAGAGCCATATCTGACATGATTCTCCCAGGGGCTTCTGGGAGGTATCCTCTTGCCTCCTTTCCCTAATTTTGGAGATAGCCGGATTACAGGAGATCCGTGACATGGATCTCATAGGTCCCTATGTGGGGCAAGGGGCAAGGTGACGGTCACTAGTATCTGTGAAGTTTATAGAGCTAAATGCAGATACCAGCAGGTACATCAGCAGAAGGGAAATGAAGATGGAAGGAATGCAAACTTGATCTTCCCTCAAAGGGGTTAAGAAGAAGAGTAAAGGCTCACAGCCCAAACCAGGAAACTGAGGGAACCAGGAAAGCTGGAGAATGAAGAGAACAGAGCATGTATTCAGGGGTCAGGGAAAGTGGATCCCAGGATGGAGTGCCTACACTGGCTATGGCAGAGTTTTAAGAGGTTTGCAGTGAAGGTTTGTTTGGTTTTAGACAAACCAGTTCACTTGAAAGCATCAGATTAGGAAAGACAGAAAAAGGGATAATTATTAAAATCTAGTGACTTCTTCTTCTTCTTCTTTTTTTTTTTTTTTGTCTTTTTTAGGGCCGCATGCACAGCATATGGAGGTTCCCAGGCTAGGGGTCTAATCGAAGCTGTAGCCGTCTGCCTACACCACAGCCACAGCAACGCGGGATCCGAGCTGTGTCTGCCACCTACACCACAGCACACAGCAACGCCGGATCCGTAACCCACTGATCGAGGCCAGGGGTCAAACCCGCAAGCAACCTCATGATTCCTAGTCAGATTCATTAATCGCTGAGCCACGATGGGAACTCCCAAAATCTAGTGACTTCTTGAGAGGATGTTGTTCTTACAGAATCATGAGCCTGAATGCAAAGGTACCATTGTATTCTCCCACAAGACTCTCCAATCCTAGACGTGGAGAAAGGTCTTTGGCCACCACAGGCCTCTATCCCAAATCTTACACTTCTTCCTGGGGACACAAGCGCGTGCTGGTGCTCATCCACCTGGAGTGTATTCGTTTCCAGGGCTAATGCACTAAGAGCTCTTCATCTGATTTTCTCCCCTACATCCCCACTCTTCATCCTGCCCCCCTGGAAGGGGAGGAAGAGAAGTCTTAACCTCGAACGGAAATTAACTTCACCTTAGGACTGACACACTTCTCTGTCAACATGCTGTGCTGCCTGCATGCCTGCATGGATTTGGAAAAGAGCTTGAGAATCATCTTCCTCCTCACATCCTTCCAAAAGTTATCATTTGAAGTAAATTCCTCTGAGGTTTCTCCCGTGGTCACTTCTGCTCTTCTCGTTGGACTAAAGGACAGGAAATACGATCTGCATTCTCTTAGAATTAGAGTATCTTACAGAAACACAGTTTTATTTCCTCCACTTCCTGTGACATTACTCATGTGAGGTGGAAAAAGAACTATGGTTTTCGTTGGTCAGTGGCAAGAAGCACTGGAGCTTTTTTAATAAAAGTGGCATTTCTTGCCATAAAACAACTTTGCCCATTTTCAGAGTATTTCTTTGGAATGCAGACTTTAAATGTTTTTCACTCATGGAAAAAAAAAAAAAGAACCAGTGTTTCAGTCCCTATATTCAATAGGAGAATTCAGAATGCATGATTAGCTATATTTCTCTAATTTGTAAAGGATTAATTAACTGCTGACCTAAATTCTTTTACCGTAGCAAAAAGAGAATTGTTTCCAAGCAACCAGAAATTACTGACATGAGGATTCAGTCTTTCATCATTTTTCTCAAAAGCCAAGGAATCTCTTCTGCTGGTCAGATAAATGGAAAATGTGTGATGAGAACCATGGGACCTCTATAAGACCAGCCTGAGAATCTAGAATACATGCTATGCCTGCAGAGTCGGGACCATGCTTTTTGGCTGGAAAAACTTCATACACAATTCCATTTACTGAGAGATCCCAAAAGACTTTTCATGTTGTTCTTATTCTGATTGAATATCAATAATAGGTGTATGTGGAGCAATTTGCAAACAAAAACATGTCACTAAATGTCTTCTTCAGTCTTAGGAATTGAAATCATGCCTGCTTTTTTTCAATAGCCTGAATTTTCATTTATTTGTAGAGCAGATTAAATGGGGCAAAGTGGGAGTTCCCGTCATGGCGCAGCAGAAACGAATCTGACTAGGAACCATGGGGTTTCGAGTTTGATCCCTGATCTTGCTCAGTGGCTTAGGGATCTGGCATTGCCATGAGCTGTGGTGTAGGTCTCAGAAGTGGCTCAGATCCTGTGTTTCTGTGGCGTCCACCAGCAGCTGTAGCTCTGATTTGACCCCTAGCTTGGGAACTTCCATGTGTCTTGGATGTGGCCCTAAAAAGCAAAAAAAAAAAAAAAAAAAAAAAAAAAAAGACACAGTGGGCTAAGACCTGTGCTCAATTACATGAGAAGTACTCTATTGAGCTTTGGAGGTGATTTCATCATTGGTGATTGAGGGGTGAGGTCAGCTTAATGGCAAATCAGAACCTTCCCATGGATAACAGGGAAATTTTGTGTATATAATAAAAAGAGGATTTTAAAGTTTGAGTGACCCACTTCATTTTATAAATGAGAAAATGAAATAGTTTGCCCAATTTCAGTGATGGTCAAGTTGAGATCCTATTTCCTAAATACTGAATTCTTCCCTACTTCATAGTGAATAGTTTCCTAATCAATTTGCAGTTCTCTAATGACCTCCAGAGTCATAGTTTGATCTATGGCACAGGGTAGGTCTGTGCTGATCTCTCAGGCTGATCTGAATTTCTAGGAGGATCAAATATATATATTGTGTTATCAGAAACAAATAAAGGGAACTCAGATGGTCTCCTTGTAATTACTACGGGAATAAGGTATTGTTTTAGATTGTGTACATTAGTGTCTCCCAAATATCTATAGATGCTCATACATGAAAGACCTCCAGTAAATTTCTTACCATTTTATGAATAAAAAAGGAGTAATATTTATCTAGAGAAGTTATGGAGAATTTTATAAAAAAATTAATGTACAATCCCTGGTATCTTTTCCTTTTCTCTAAAATTTAAAAAGCAATAAAATATGGTAAAATTAAGGATTGATTAAGGCAACCAAAATGAGCCAGAGAATATGTAGAGCCAGAGAATATGAAAAAATTTTTCACAGAGGAAGTGAGATCAGCAGCCCCTAAAAGATTCCATAGCAGGAATCTGTGGCACAGGAGCTTATGAACCCAATGAATGGAGTTCCCATCATGTCTCAGTGGTAATGAACCCGACTAGTATCCATGAGGATGCGGTCCAATCCCTTGTCTCTCTCAGTGGGTTAAGGATCCAGTGTTGCCATGAGCTGTGGTGTAGGTTGCAGACATGCTTCAGATCTGGCATTGCTGTGGCTGTGGTGTAGGCCAGCAGCTGCAGCTCTGATTCCACCCCCAGCCTGAGAGCTTCCATGTGTCACAGGTACAGCCCTAAAAAGTAATAAAAAAGAGAGAGAGAAAAGATTCTATAGCAAAGAAAGTGGTAAATGAAATAAGCATTCCCAAAAGAGGGCCTAGCACTCAAAAAACATTGACTATGAAATTCTTGAGACTAGAGGCCACAAATATGCATGAAGAGGTAAGAAGCAGCCAATCATCGAATTTGGTCTTCTTATCTCTATTCAGCCTTGTATCATTGAAAAATTTAAGCAGGTACATGCATGATGTTATTTGCACTTCAGAAAGAAAGATTTATGTGTATATGCTGCTTATAGGCTCCCTCTGTGCTGCTAGAACTTTGCCTTTACCTCAGTGGAAAGAATATCACTGTTGAGTTACAGAATTATTTACGACAAAGGCACAGGTAGGACCAGAGATTTCCTCCTAATAATTTTATGATTATTACCTAACTTAAAATAAAAACCTAAGTTCTGTTTGCAACTTAAATCTCCTGTGTCCATGATAATAGGCAATCTAAATTTTTCAGAAATTTTGATGTATTTATGGAAATAGAGGTTTTCTTCTACTCTTGCATATCTGAAAAGTGACAGAAATTGGGGAGGAATTGAAAGGCGTGTAACTTAATAGCTTCTTATGCAGACAATTTCAAATTAGTACTGATCTTTATTACTTTTAAATACAGAAATTATATATTATATGGAAATTGGATAAACCTGTCTTTTGTAGTTTATAAAGAATAGGAAAAGCTTGAGAAAAGGAAACCACATAATCAAAGTTATTTTATTTTCAGAACTTCATGTCCAAATTATTAAGCACATAACCAGAAATGGAGGACAAAAGGACAGAAAAAGATAAAACTAGTTTTGGGAGTAGATCATTTACCTTCTTGAAAATCTTTTTTCAGAGCTTGCACTGTAGGTAATGTCTGTTCCTCTGAGAATTCATTTAAAAAGCCTAAGTCCTGTCATTGGGCTTCTGAAAATGGAAAGACTGAGGTAAGATGTTCTGTCATTTCCCATGTGAATGTATGTTTTAATTTGGTATCACTAGTAGTCCCAGTTCACAGCAGTTCTGATGCACACATAGGGGATGAGCAGGACCCACTCACTATTGCTGAAGGCACAGCTCAGCAAAGCCCCAGGCTGCAGCCCTGACCCAAGACCGAGAATGGCTTAGTGTCTATCACATCTGAAGGTCTTTTTTTTTTTTTTTTTTTTTTTAATCCAGGATTAAGTGTAATGGTTCTTTTATAGTCTGAGCAAAACAGTAGTTGTGCTATCTTTAGTTAGGATTTCTTGGTAAATCTTTCACATCCTTTTACTATCATAATATCTATATCTTTTTGTTTCAGTGTGACCCTTGTGAACTCATATATCTGAGTTTTATCCAATTCAGAATTGGTTTTCTTTAAATTAGATCATTTACTCCAATTATATTAAATGAATTTAACTCACATATGTGGGTTTAAATCCACATAAATCTTATTGTGTGCTTTCAGTTTGTCAAGTCAGTTCTGGGTTTCTTTTTCTCTCTCATCTTGCCTTCTTGATTACTTTTGGCAATTCTAGTTCCTTCCCCTGTACCAGTTTAGAGCTTACATGCTCCATATCTGTTACTTTCATGATTACTTTTTTTGTTTGTTTGTTTTTTGTCTTTTAAGGGCCGCACCCGTAGCATATGGAGGTTCCCAGGCTAGGGGTCTAATCGGGGCTGTAGCTGCTGGCCTATGCCACAGCCTTAGCAACACAGAATCTGAGCTGCATCTGAGACCTACACCACAGTTCACGGCAGTGCTGGATCCTTTAACCCACTGAGCAAGGCCAGGGATCGAACCTGAAACCTCCTGGTTCCTAGTTGGATTCGTCTCTGCTGCACCACAACGGGAACTCCTATTTTCATGATTTTTAACGTGTATCTTTAATTTATTAAAGTCTAGTATTCATTTATAGCTTTTTCCCACCAAGAAAACTCAAAAAGCTTAGAACACTTTAATTCTATTTATCATTCCTCCTGATAGATATAGTAATTAATTTAAATAAGAGATTTATTATTTAAGAGATTACGTTAAAGATTGTTGTTTTATTTTATATATATATTCTACAAATTTCGATATTTTATTTTTTGCCCAGTTTTCATTGAAATTTACCCACCGTAATTATCACTTCATTTGATCTTTTTCCTTCCTATATTTCTCAGCCTTCTCCTGGTATAATGCTCCTACTGCCTCTGTTACATGTTTAGAAATTCTATTATAGTGGATTTCTTGAGGATGGACTCTGATATTTTTGTTCTCTTATACTGTGTCTATTTTGCCTTAGTTCATGAAGGATATTTGCACTGGTATTGATTTCTAGACTGTCAGTTTCTTCCTTTCAGTGAAGTGAAGGCAAAATTCCAATTCCACTTCTTTTGGCTTCTAGTGTTATATTTGAGAAGTTAATTTTCAGTTTTGATGTTTCTTCAGAGGTAATTTGGGTGATGTGTAGATTTTTGTCTTTATTTTTGGTTTTCCAAATTTTCATTATGATGTTTTCAGCTATGGATTTATTTATCCTGCTTTGGATTCTTTGAGATCTAAGATCTCTAGATTGATGGCTCCCATCAGTTTTATTTTTTATTTTTTGAATGTGTGACTTTTCTTTTTAATAGAAAAAATAAACAAAATCACAATGATGAAGCCCAGGAGGACAGGGGCCAGGGCATCACAGGGCAGGCTCCTGCTTCATTGGCCTCTCTGCTGGCTTGGGCTCCCGAAGCCTGGGCTCCCATCAGTTTTAGAATATTCTCAACCAGCATGTTCCATTGTCTTTTTCTCTTTTGTTTCTGAGGCCTTAATTAAATGTGTATCAAGCTTTGTCAGTCTAATGTTAACATTTTCTATGTATTCTCTTAATTTATGCTGGGTAGTTCTCCTGATATATTTTCTAGTTTAGTATATCTTTCTTCAGTTGATTCAATCTCTTGGAAACCTAGCACTGAATTTCTAATTTAGATTTATATTTTTTCAGTTCTATATGTTCAGTTTGTGTGTGTGTCTCTGTGTGTGTTAAGCCATGTTACTTTTTATAATTTTCAGTTCCCTGCTAAAATTTTCATGTTGGATTTTATCTCCTTGACTATATATGAATAGCTATTTTATAGCTTATGAGTGACAATTCTATTACCAGTAGTCCCTGTAGGTATGTTTCTGTCTTCTGGTAGTTCTTCCAGTATTTGCTTATGAAGTTTTGTCTCTTTGTATCTGTTTATTTTTTAATGTACTGGATATTTATTTGAAAACATATAATTTATGAAAAAATCGGCACCTAGATTGTGATTGTCTTCTTCCATAGAAAATTTACATTTTATTCTGCCAAGTGCTTCAGCTACTGGAAGCCTAGGACAACCTTAAACCAAGTTTTAAGATTTGAAGTTTTCTAGACCACACAAATAACTCAGTGTAAGGATTGATTTACCTATAGGACACACTTAAGTTCCAGATTAAAATGGTTTTGTTCATCAGACTTCCAAACTTGGGTGCATCTGGGCATTTTGTTCTGCAAACCTGCAAAAAGCACAGCACACCTGCCTCCACTGGTTCTGTAAATACTTCAAGAGCAAAAATAGCTCTGTACCAGTCAGGATTCAATCAAGACATAAACTACCAGAAAGTTATTTAACAGAAATAATATAGTACAAAGAATTGATTACCAGGGAGTTCCCATTGTGGTGCAGCAGAAACAAATCCAACTAGTATTCTAGAGGATGCGGGTTTAATCCCTGGCCTCGTTCACTGGGTTAAAGGATCTGGTGCTGCCATGAACCGTGATGTAGGTCACAGACATGGCTTGGACCCACGTTGCTGTGGCTGTGGCCGGCAGCTTCAGTTCCAGTTAGACCCCTAGCCTGGGAACTTCCATATGCCATAGGCGCAGCCCTAAAAGCAAAAAAAAAAAAAAAAAAGAATTGGTAACCAGACATAAAGAACAAAAAAGGCTAATATATAAACATCCTCATCCTTAGTGCTAGAGGAACAAAGGGAAGAAAATTAATTATTCAATTTTAGAGGTTTGAAGGAGGTTACACAGACCCATGAGGTTGGGTCCTAGCTTGCTGGTGCTGTTATTTCTGAAAGGGCAAGTGGGATTAGTTCTGCTACTATAGAAAAGCTTCAGTGTGGACCAAACCGCTGGCAGGGTTTTTACTGCTGCTATGGTTACATGGATAGGAGCAGGAAGAAAACAGGAAAAGATAAGTGTCTTTTATCTTCCTCCAGCCTTTCTTTCTCCCTCTAGCATAACCTATTGGCAGAGCCTACTGGGAGCCAGCTGGCAAACGAAGAGTGTGTGTGGAAGAGTCCCGACTGTAGAGTATAGGCGTGCCTCCCCAGCCTCTCCTCCTTTCCCAGATCCTCCTGTGGAAATAACAGTCCATCTTGTTAGCTCTTTGGACTTTTGAAGTAAATGTCTTCTGTGTGTCTCAAATAGCTAGTCAACCATCAGCGAAGTGGGCTGTCTGACTGCCTTGCAGCATTACAGGATTGAGGAAAGTGTACTGAGTGTTATCAGCGCATTCTTCACTCATGTCTCTTTGAATCTTTGATCCAAGAAATTCAGTGTAACATTGACTAAGAGTGAGATGTTCATTGTCTTGATTGAGATATTTTACTTTCCCTCTGCCACTTTCAGGCTTTTTTTGGATTATATCTGTTGGTATTTTTTAAGTATTTTTCAAAAGAAAAACAAACAAAAAACTTTAGGGAGATAAATAATACAGGAAATAAGTGATCTGGATATTTTCCCCAGATTTCTAGCATTGATATAAGAGTATGTCATGCAGTTTCTATTTTTATAAGGAAACATTATTTTTGTCAAAGAAATATAGTTGTAACTATGTAAATATTTGTCAGTTATTATTCTTTAATTTTTCTTTTACTTGATCTGATGATTAATTTTGTGACAGCTTGGCTAGGCCATGGTACCTAGTTGTTGGTCAGAGACCAGTCTAGTTTGCTGTGAAAGTGTTTTTTTAGATGTATTTAACATTTAAATCAGTAGACTTCGAATAAAGCAAATTATCCTCTCTAATGGAGGTAGGCCTTGTCTAATCAGTTGAAGGCCTTTAGAAAAAAAGACTGAGATCTCCAAGAAGAAGGAATTATGCTTCCAGATCAGATGCCTTTGGACTTGAACTGCAACATCAACTCTTCCCTGGGTCTCCAACCTGCTGGCCTGCCCTGCACATTTTGGAGTAGCATGTGAGACCATTTCCTGCAATAAGTAGACACATTCTTTCAGTTTTGTTTCTCTGGAGAACCCTAGTACACTTGCTTATCACTCCAGCTAGAATATAACCCTTTAAATACTGGACTGATCTCTTTCTTCTCAGGTGTTTTCTGCAATACTGGCATCTGGAGAGAGTTCAATAAATATTTGTCAGATTAATAATTGATAATTATTTAAAGCCTAAGCGTGTGTAATTACCAGGCCAAAATGAAATGTGTAGTATCTTCTACAAAAAAATGAGGAAGATGATAAGTTAAGATGGACCATTTTATGTGATTTTTTATATGTAGTTGTGATTATATATATATACATATTTGTGTATGTGTGTTTATAAACAGATGATTGATAGATGGAAGGAAGGAAGAGAGAGGGAAAAAAGGAAGAATTTTGAATGTTAATAAGCAGGCCTTTTCACATTCAAGATATACCGAATGTGAATATCCTTTTGCCTCCATTGCTGTAGAAAGCACTCACAAAGTGAGAGGTATTTAATTTGCTGCCCTCTGAGGGAGGGCACATGCTGCCTTGAACACAGAGTCAGAATGCTGACATTGAGTTTCAGAATAGGCTCTTAAAACTTATTGAGGAGAAAACAACCTTGAAAACAAAGGTTTTCATGGAAGGCTGGGATCTTTGAGAGACAAAGGAGTTTTTCAGTTTAAACCCAAAACAGAAAGTTGAAACTAGAAATAATCAATTTGAGAAACTCATGAAGATAGTAAGAGAAGTTTTCTTTTTTCTTTCTTTTTTTTTTTTTTTTTTTGTCTTTTTGCCATTTCTTGGGCCTCTCCCGCGGCATATGGAGGTTCCCAGGCTAGGGGTCTAATCGGAGCTGTAGCCACCGGCCTACGCCAGAGCCACAGCAACGCGGGATCCGAGCCGTGTCTGCGACCTACACCACAGCTCACGGCAACGCCGGATCGTTAACCCACTGAGCAAGGGCAGGGACCGAACCCGCAACCTCATGGTTCCTAGTCGGATTCGTTAACCACTGCGCCACGACGGGAACTCCAGAAGTTTTCTTTATGTAGGGTGCAGAGATGAAATCATTTCTTCACTGAGGAAGCACTTCTTTTTCATGTATACAGAAAATAGAGCAAGACAATAACTGGGTACAGATCATGGACAAAAGTTCACTGTCTTCAGCCCCTAACTCTAGAGCAGATCCTCTCAAAGGGAAATGATAGAATCCTCAAATAAGCTTGGCGGACACCTTGAGAGGCATTCTTGCCTCACTTCCCAGGCAGAAACCCCTGTAGAGAAGCTATTTACTTCATGTAGTTAAATACAGAAGGGCAGACTAGTCTGCGTGGGCTACCTTGGCAAATGAGCCTTAAGAGCATCAGCAGAATTGAGATCCTCACAGGGTTGTATAGAAAGGTTTTATGAGACCAAAAAATAAATAAATAAATAAATAAAAGTGGAGTTCCCATCGTGGCGCAGTGGTTAACGAATCTGACTAGGAACCATGAGGTTGCGTATTCGATCCCTGGCCTCGCTCAGTGGGTTAAGAATCCGGTATTGCTGTGAGCTATGCTATAGGTTGCAGACGTGGCTCAGATCAGGCATTGCTGTGGCTGTGGTGTAGGCTGACAGCTGTAGCTCCATTTGGACCCCTAGCCTGGGAACCTCCATATGCCGAGGGTGTGACTCTAAAAGGACAAAAGACAAAAAAAAAAAAGAAAGATTTTATGTGTCCCAGGAGAGAAGTACAAGGTGAAACTAGGCAGACTAGAGGATGTGGACCTGTTGATCAGTGGCCACGGTGAAACAAGGATGAATTCAGCAGAGTCAGGGCACACAAGTGAGTGATCAAAAGAGCAGTGCTGAAAGTGTAAAAGATACTAGACACTCGCAGAAGGCAGAAATGGACCAGATATCTCAGTCCAGTACAAGGACAATGCATGTGCTCACTGCCTCTTCCCCACCTCAGCATTTAGATCACCCATCGGAAAGAGGTGGAAAAGTAAAGAAATAAAAGCAGGAAGGAAATCCCTGAAGTAGACTGAACGTTTTCGAAAGAAGATTAAAAAAAAACCTGGAAATGATTATGTTTGCCTGGAAGTAAATAGATCAAAAAGTTTCCTGTTTATCAGAAGGGAGAGTTAAATGTTAGTTGTCTCAGTTACTGAACAATAAAAGTAGTCATAGCTTTGATCACCTGAGTTGCATCACAGGAAAAATTCATGCCTGGCACGTACATGTATGGAAGTGATCCATTCACTCAGTTCTAATGTGCAAGACAACTGTCAGATCAGAGAGAGAGGAGAGGCCTCAGAAGGCAAGGTTTGGCAGAGGGTGTAGAGGACAGAGCATTGAGCCACAGAGGGTTGTTCCTAGATCTTAAAACCCAAGAGAATTTGCTTTGCTGAGTTTTGACTTGCTTGGGACAAGTGACCCTTTTATTCCTTCTATTTTCTCCTCTTTCAGAATGGCAATGAATATCCTATGACTGGCTCACCATTTTATTTTGGAAGCAGGTACTTTTTCTCTAGTTTCACACATCTGTGGATTAAGAAGAATTTTGCTTCATGATGTACCACATCAGAATTCTATACCCGCAAATGATTTAGGCAGTAAAGTTGGAAACTGAGTTGATACTGAAATGAGGTTTGGAGTTTATCCTTAATCCTAGAATGGGTTAATATTTTTTGAGATATTGGGATGGGATGAATGTATTTTGCCCATGGGGTGGATATGAATTGGGGGTGTGTCGTCAGAAGGTGGACTGTACAGGATGAATAATGTCCCCTAAAATTTCACATCTACCCAAAACCTCAGACTGTGGCTTTACTTGAAAATATAGACTTTGCAGACGCAGTTAGTTAAAATGAGATCTAAATCCAAGATGACTAGTATCCTTATCAGAAGAGAGAAACACATGTAGATATGCACCCAGAGGGAAGATGGCCGAGTGAAAAAGAGGTTGAACCTGGCCTAATGCAGCTGAAAGCCAAGGAGTGCCAGAGATTGCTGGCAACCACCAGAAGAGGGAACAGGCAAAGACGGATTCTTTCCTAGAGTCTGTAGCTTTGCCAATACCTTGATTTCAAACTTATAACTTGCTAGAATAAATTTCTGTTGTTTAAAGCCACCCATTTTGTGACAGTCTGTTATGGCAGCCCTAGGAAACTAATACAACTACTAAACATACACAGTTTTTTGTATGAACATAAGTTTCCATGTTTCTTGGGTAAATACATAGGCCTGGAATTGCTAAGTTGTATTTTATGTGTATGTTTAACCTCACAAAAAAATCTGACAATATTTGAGAAGTGATATTCTTTTACATTTCCACCAGCTTTGTATGAAAGTCTGTTTCTCCACTTCCTTTTCAACACTTTTATTACTTTAGTCATTTTAATTTTAGACATTTTAGTGAATGTGTAGTGATATCCCAGTGTGATTTAAGTTTGCATCTCTGTGATGACTAATTATGTTGAGCATCTTTTCATAAGCTTATTTTATATTTGCGTATCTTCTTTGGTAAAGTATTTAATCAAATATTTTCTTTATTTTTAAAAAACTAGGTTGTTTGTCTCTTTAATATAGACTTGTAAGTGCTCTCTATGTTTTCAGAATGTAAGTCCTTTGTCAGATAAAATATTTTTTCTCTGGAGCTTGCTTTTCACTTCTTTTACAATGTCTTTCAAAGAGCAGACATTTTTTAATTTTGCTCTTAGTTTTTTAGTTTTTTCCTCTAATGGTTCATGCGTTTTTTGTCCTGAGAAAGCTTGCCTACCCCAAGGCCATGGAAAATTTCTATTATGTTTTCTTCTGGAGCTTTATAAATTTGGATTTTAATTTTAGGTCTATAAAGCTTTCTGTGTTAATTTTTATGTGCAGTGTGAAGTGGCTAAAATACCTTTCCGTCTCTATTACTTATCCACTAGCTCAACTTAACCAAATCTTAGCAAAGCTCCTCTCCTCCCCACAGGCCCATGAACTTTGACTTATCCTTGGCTTATGCAAGCAGTAGATGCAGAACATCCCCCCTTAATGGTAATGATAATCAGCTGACCTCAGAGGGAACCTTTTTTGGATGTTGTTAAACTGCCCCAGTCTTGCCATCTGGCACCCCCACACATTTGCTTCAGTCACCTGCAAAGTTCCATCTAGACCTGCCAACCTCCCCCTCTAGAAGAAAAGCTCATCCCTGATTTTGAGATGATTCTCTATCTTATGACCAGGCTGAAGAAGCTACATACAGGGGCTCTACTTGACAGCTGAGGCTGGCCCTCCAGCCCAGGTGTCAGGCATGTGAATGAAGCTGTCATGGATCTTCCAGACCAGGCCATTTTCCCGCAAAGTACCGGTAGTGATCTCCATTTACGGGATTGATACCACATGACATGATAGAAAACACTCAGGAAAGCTCTGTCACGTTCCTAACCCACAAAATTGTGAGATGTAATAAAAATGATTTCTCTTTTAACCACTAAATTTTAGGGTAATATATTACATAGCAGTAGATAAGTGGAACAGACTTCGAAGGATTTTAAGATGAATAATGACATAATCAGATTTGCGTTTAGAAACATCACTGGAACTGGGAAATGGATAATAGATTAAGGGTCACAGAGGCCAAGAAAAAAATATATTATTATAAAGAGATAATGTGCCTGTAGAACTGGAGAAGTGGCATAGAATTTCGCATATATCCTTTACTTGGTATTCAAGAAAAAGAACATCTGGTCAAAAGACACAAACTTGAAGCATTTTGTTATGTGTTACCAAATTGTCTTCCAGAAGATTGTGCCAGTTTATTCCTTTATCATCATCTAGCCAATTTCAATATTATTACAAAATTGACTTGGGGCCAGTTTTCCAAGGAAATCTAAAATTTAATTTTAATTAGAATTTTATTGATTACTGTTTATGTTCATTTTGGTCTTTTAAAAATATTTGTTATGCTTCTGTTAATATATTTTCCTTTTTGGAGGGATGGCAGATTCTCCTGTTCTTTTTTTTTTCCTAATCAGTTACGTGTTTGTTGTAGGCTTTTATTGATTTTATTTCCAGTAAATATTTTAATAATGTCCTATGTTTAATTTTTGCTGAGAATTTTTTGATATATAGATAGCTTGTATTGTTTACAAGTAAACTTTACTTCCCTTTTTCCTTTAAGAGATCTTTCACTATCTAAGTTTTAAAGTTGTCTCCTGGAGTTCCCGTCATGGCGCAGTGGTTAACGAATCCGACTAGGAACCATGAGGTTGCGGGTTCGGTCCCTGCCCTTGCTCAGTGGGTTAACGATCCGGCGTTGCCGTGAGCTGTGGTGTAGGTCTCAGACGCGGCTCGGATCCCACGTTGCTGTGGCCCTGGCATAGGCCGGTGGCTACAGCTCCGATTCAACCCCTAGCCTGGGAACCTCCATATGCCGCAGGAGCGGCCCAAGAAATAGCAAAAAGACAAAAAAAATAAAAAATAAAAAAATAAAGTTGTCTCCTATCCATAATCATATACTATTTACCTCTACTTACATGGTTCCATGCTTTGAATTTTTGGTATTCAACTCTTTATCCCATTTGAAATTGACTTTATTCTGTAGAATGAGTTGTTAACAAATTACTCTTTGCCAAGTGTACAACCGTTATTTTTATTTATGTATGTATTTATTTATTTATTTTTCCACTGTACAGCATGGAAACCAAGTTACACATACATGTATACATACTTTTTCCTCCCATTGTTGTGTTGTGATATAAGTATCTAGACATAGTTCTCAGTGTTACACAGCAGGATCTCAATGTAAATCCATTCCAAGAGCAATAGTTTGCATCCATTAACCCTAAGCTCCCAATCCCTCCCACTCCCTCCCTCTCCCCCCAGGCAGCCACAAGTCTATTCTCCAAGTCCATAATTTTCTTTTCTGTGGAAAGGTTCATTTGTGCTGTATATTAGATTCCAGATATAAGTGATATCATATGGTATTTGTCTTTCTCTTTCTGACTTATTTCACTCAGTATGAGAGTTTCTAGTTCCATCCATGTTGCTGCAAATGGCATTACGTCATTCTTTTTTTATGGCTGAGTAGTATTCCATTGTGTATATATACCACATCTTCCTAATCCAGTCCTCTGTCGATGGACATTTGTGTTGTTTCCATGTCTTGGCTATTGTGAGTAATGCTTCAGTGAACATGCAGATTCATGTGTCTTTTTTAAGAAAAGTTTTGTCCAAATATATGCCCAAGAGTGGGTTTGCTGGGTCATATGGTAGTTCTATGTATGGATTTCTAAGGTACCTCCATACTGTTCTCTGTAGTGGCTGTACCAGCTTACATTCTCACCAGCAGTGCAAGAGGGTTCCCTTTTCTCCACACCCCCTCCAGCACTTGTTATTTGTTCACTTATTAATGATGGCCATTCTTACTGGTGTGAGGTGGTATCTCATGGTAGTTTTGATTTGCATTTCTCTTATAATCAGCGATGTTGAGCATTTTTTCATGTGCTTGCTGGCCATCTGTATATCTTCCTTGGAGAATGGTCTATTCAGGTCTTTTGCCCATTTTTCCATTGGGTGGTTGGCTTTTTTTGCTGTTGAGTTGTATAAGTTGCTTGTATATTTTAGAGATTAAGCCCTTGTCAGTTGCATTGTTTGAAACTATTTTCTCCCATTCTGTAAGTTGTCTTTTTGTTTTCTTTTTGGTTTCCTTTGCTATGCAAAAGCTTGTTAGTTTGATTAGATCCCTTTGGTTTATTTTTGCTCTTATTTCTGTTGCCTTGTGACCAAGGAGATAAAGGACTTACATGCCAAAAACTATAAAACATTAATCAAGGAAATTAAAGAAGGCATAAAGAAATGGAAGGATATTTCATGTTCCTGGATTGGAAAAATTAATATCATAAAAATGGCGATACTACCCAAAGCAATCTACAGATTAAATGCAATCCCTATCAAATTACCCATGACATTTTTCATAGAACTAGAACAAACAATCCAAAAATTTACATGGAACCGCAAAAGACCCAGAATTGCCAAAGCAATCCTGAGGAACAAAAACCAAGCAGGAGGCATAACTCTCCCAGACTTCAGGCACTATTACAAAGCCACAGTCATCAAGACAGTGTGGTACTGGTACCAAAACAGACAGACAGACCAATGGAACAGAATAGAGAACCCAGAAATAAACCCTGATACTTATGGTCAATTAATCTTCAACAAAGGAGACAAGAGCATAAAATGGGAAGAAGAAAGTCTATTCAGCAAAAATTGCTGGGAAAAACTGGACAGCTGCATGCAAATCAATGAAACTAGAACACACCTCACACCATTCACAAAAATAAAGTCAAAATGGCTGAAAGACTTAAATATAAGACAAGACACCATCAAACTCCTGGAAGAGAATATAGGCAAAACATTCTCTGACATCAACCTCATGAATATATTTCTCAGGTCATTCTCCCAACCATTATTTTTATAACTATTGCTTAAATTATTTCAAGCAACTTCTTGCTGTTGCTGAATATTATATGGGGCCAACACTAGCCCCAGGACCTGGTTTCTTTCATCTACTGGTGGGCAGGCACAAGCCCTAGGATAGCCTGGATATGCAAAGTGGAAAGGAAGAAATAAAATTGTAACTCCCTGCAGATCACCATCTTTTCCCTATTGTATATTCTTGGCTTCTTTTGTCATAGATTAATTGATCATAAAAGTATGGGTTCATTTCTGAGCTCTCTATCCTGTTCCATTGATCTATGTGTCTGTTTTTGTAGTAGTAACATACTGTTTTGATTATGCTGTAGCTTTGTAGTATATTTTGAATCAGGGAGCATGATACCCCGAATTTTATTCTTCTTTCCCAATTGGAAATTCAGCATCTTTTGGTGTTCCATACAAATTTTAGAATTATTTGTTTTCATTCTGTGAAAGATGCCTTTGGTATTTAAAAAAATTTTTAAATTATAGTTGATTTACAATGTTCCTTCAGTTTCTGCTGTACAGCAAAGTGACCCAGCCACCTAAATTCTTTTTTTTTTTTTTTTTCATTTTCCATCATGTTCTAACCCATGAGACTGGATGCAGTTCCCTGTGCTGTACATCAAGACCCCATCACCCATCCATTCTTGGGTAGTATGGTCATTTTATCCTTAATTCTTCATGAGCATGATATATCTTTGTGTTTGTTTGTTATCTTCCATGTCTTTCATTAGTGTCTTATAGTTTTCCAAGTACTGGTATTTACCATATTAGATTTATTCCTAGATATTTTACTGTTTCTGATGCAATTGTAAATGAGATTTTTTTTCTTTTTCTGATAGTTTGTTATTAGTGCATAGAAATGCAACAGATTTCTGTATATTAGTTATTTTTTCTGTAACTGTACTGAATTCATTTTTTACTTCTAACAGTGTTTTGGTGGTTTGTAGGATTTTTTATATAGTATTATGTCATCTACACACAAATATGTTCTTTATTTCTTCCATTCCAGTTTGGATTCCTTTTTTATTTTCTTGTCTGATTGCTGTGGCTAGGATTTTTATGTTGAATAAAAATGATGAGAGTAGACACCCTTGTCTTGTTCCTGATTTAGAGGAAATACTTTCAGCTTTTCACCTTGAGTGTAATGTTAGTTGTAGGCTTATCATATGTTATGTTGAGGTGTGTCCTCTCTACACACAATTTTTTGAGAGTTTTTACCATAAATGGATATTGAATTTTTTCAAAAGGTTTGTTTTAATCTTTTGAGATGATCATATGATTTTTATTCTTCGTGTTAATGTAATATATCACATTGATTGATTTGCAGTTATTGAACCATCTTTGCATCCCAGGGATAAATCCCACTTTATCATGGTATATAATCCTTTTGATGTATTATTGGATTCAGTTTGCTAATATTTTTTGAGAGTTTTTGTATCTGTGTTCATCAATGACATTGACCTATAATTTTCTTTTTTTGGATATATCTTTGGAATGATGCTGGCTTCATAGAATGAGTTTGGAAGCACTCCTTCTTATGCACTTTTTTGAAATATTTTGAGAAAGATAGGTATTAAGTGGTAGAGTTGACCTGTGAAGTCATCTGGTCCTGGACTTTGGTTTTGGGGATTTTTTTTTTAATTACTGATTCAGTTTCATTATAGTTACCTAGTCTGTTCATATTTTCTATTTATTCCTGATTCAGACTTGAGGGATTGTATGTTTCTAGGAATTGCCTATTTATTCTCAGTCATCTGTTTTATTGGCATATAATTATTTGTAGTAATTACTTATGGTCTTTCATATTTCTTTGGTGTCAGTTGTAACTCCTTTTTCATTTCTGATTTTATGTCCTTGGGTCCTGTCTCTTTTTCAATGAATCTGGCTAAATGTTTGCCAGTTTTTATTATCTTTTCAAAGAGCTAACTCTTAGTTTCATTGATCTTTCCTATTGTTTTAAAATTTTCATCACATTTATTTTTACTCTGATCTTTATATTTCTTTCCTTCTACTAACTTTTGTTTTTGTTTCTTCTTCTTACAGTGTGTCTTGGTTTGGACACAGTGTGTCTTGGTTGATCTTTTGGGGAATCTTTGTCTCCTTGGTCCTGGATATTTGTTGTTTCCAAGGTTTGGGAAGCTTTAAGCTAGTATGTCTTCAAATATGTTCTCTTCCCCCTTTCTCCCTTCTTGGACCCTTAAATGCAGATGTTAGTATGCTTAGTGTTGTTCTAGAGGCCTCTTAAGTTGTCCTTATTTCTTTTTATTCTTTTTTTCTTCTATTCAGTTTGAGACATTTCCAAACTCTGTCTTCTAGTTCACTGGTCCATTCCCCTAATCTACTGTTGATTCCTTCTGATATGTTTTTAATTTCAGTTATCATATTCTTCAGGGCTATTTGGCTGTTCTTTATATTTTCTAACACTTTTGTAAACTTCTGTGTTCATCCATTCTTATCCCAAGTTCGTTGAGCATCTTTACAATCATTATTTTGAACTCTTTACTGGATAGATTGCCTGTCTCCACTACACATAGTTCTTGTTCAGGGGTTTTTATCTTGCTGCTTCATTTTGAAAATATTCCTCTATTTCTTCATTTTACCTAATTCTCTGTTTTTGTTTATATGTTTTTGGTATGTATTGGTTACATTTCCTGATCTTAGTGAATCAACCTTATGTAGGAGACATCTTCTGGGGCTCGGTGGCACACATCCATCTGTTCACTAGAGCTATATGCCCCCATCTGTTCACCACAGCCCTATGTGGGCTGTATGGGCCCTTCTGTTGTGGCAAGACTGACTACTGTGGGTGTACTGGTAGGTGTGACTGGATCCTGGCCCAGTTGGTTGCCAGGCCTTGCCTAATGTAGAGGCTAGTGGCTATTCTGCTCTAGGTGGGTGGGGCTGGGTCCTGATGTAGCTGGCTACAGGGTTCAGGGGGTTTTATTGCTGATTTCTGCCCACCGTTGGGTCCTGGAGTTCATTCACATCTACTGGTGGGAGGAACCAGGCCCTGGGGTATTTGGCTATAGGAAAGGGTGTGTCCCAGAGCTGGTACCAGCCTGCTGGTAGGTGGTGCCAGGACTAAGATGCCTGGCTTTGGTGCCAGGGGTTCTAGGGCTGGTTCCAGCCTGCTCTAGGGCATAACGTGATCCTACGGCTGGCTGTAGCCATGAAGGCCCTGGGAATTCCAAGGCTAGTACCAGCCCACTGATGGGCAGAGCCATGTCCCTTTGTAGCTGGCTAGGGAGGAAGGTAGAGAGAGGTCCCAGAGCTGGTGTCTCATTACTGATAAGTAGGGCCAGATCCTAGGTTAGCTGACTCTGGAGGGCATGGGGTTTCATGGAGCTAGTGTCTGCCTGCTGATATGCAAGGCCAGGGGTATTACCAGCCCACTAGTGGTTGTGGCCAGATCCTGGGACCTCTTATGGGTCTCGGTGGGCCCTGTTGTAGTCCATTGCTGCTGAGTAGAGTTATGTCCCTGCATAGCTGACTTCTTGGCCTGGGGGGTGTCCCAGGCTGGTCCTGACCAGCTGATAGCCAGGTCCAGTTCCTGGTGCTAATAAGCTAGAGGGAAGATTCCAGAATGCTACTTGCCAGTACCTGTATTGTCATGGTGGGATGAGTTCCCCAAACTGGCCACCACCAGCATCTCCTGTCTTGCTGGTAGTCTCTCCAAAATTAGTAAGTGAGTCTGTCCCAGGTTCCTTTCAGTTGACTATTTCTGCCCTAGGTCTTAAAGCACATGAAGTTTTGTGTGCTTCCTTTACTAGCAGAGTCTCTATTTCCTACAGCCCCTGGCTTTCTCAGAAGCATGAGCTACTGGCCTTCAAAGCCAGACATAATGGGAGCTCATCTTCCCAGTGCAGGATCTTCCAGACTGGGGAGCCTGATGTGGGGCTCACAATCCTCTCTTCTTGGGGAGGACCTCTGCAATTGTGATTATCCTCCCATCTATGGTTCACCTACTTGGGGGTGTGAGTCTTGACTGTATCATGTCTCTACCCCTCCTACTTGTCTCATTGTAGTTCCTTCTTTATATCTTTATTTGTAGATCTTTTCTGATAGTGTTCAGTTTGTTCTCATCAATAGTTTCTCTGTAAATAGTTGTAATTTTGGCGTGCCCATGGGAAGAGATGCACTCACGATTCTCCTACCTCATCATCTTGGTCCCTCCAGAACCATTATGGAGTTACACATGATGATTTAACTAATATCTATCTTCAGCTAAACTGAAATGTTAAGATTCATGAAGACAGTAATTATAACTGTTGACATAAAACAAATAGACTTGCAGTTATTTTCCCAGCACAAATGGGTTTATTTAGGATCAGCAGACAACCACAATTCTGTGTCTACAACCATGATGAGCCACATGCAAGTTCCCACACAGCAAGGGAAAAAGAACATTTTTATACAGGGGTAAAGGAAGTTGAGAGAGGTCTAGTAAACACAGTCCATTGCTTTCATTGTCTGAGTCCTTACCAGGAAAGAAGGAGTCTTTCTTATTCCTTTTAGGCTCTGCTATCACAGGGCATGTGAGCTCTCTGTTACAGTCTCCCATCTCCACTTAATTGAATTCTCTGTTTATTAATTTTTCATATTATCCCCTTTTGATCAATATTTTCTCTGAAAGCATCACTAATCAAGAGTGAGGTTTACCAGTTTTAGTGGCTTTTTGTCCCTTATGACAGGTCCAAGGACCTCTCCTGGGTATAGTGTCTCACATTTGAGGGAATATTCACAGATCGGAAACCTATTGAGGTCACATACAAGTAATAGGAAGGGTGTGAGGCAGAGCTCTCATGCACTTTTTATCTAAAATCCCTGTGTTATTAAAATCATAGGCATTAGAGCTCATCTGAAACATTGTGTCATCATCAAAGGTTTTGCCTCAAAATCCCAACAGTTGTGGTCTGGATATCTTAGGAAAACTCTCTCATCAGATGTTGTCTGCTTCAAGTCTGGGAAATCTTTTCTTTCAGGTCAGCAAATGATGTGCACATCCAGTTGGGACTTGATGCATTCTTTACGTGTGTCACACGAATTCAGGAGTTTATTCTTTGACAGAACAAGGGTTGGTTTACAATACACGATAGACAAATACCGTATGATATCACTTATAACTGGAATCTAATATACAGCACAAATGCTGATAATATCTTTGACAAAAACAGACGATTGAGTGTATAAGCACAGTGTAAGTTGTGTAATTGGCCAAAAGCACAGACTTGTAGAAGTACCTGATGAATAAAATGGGTTCCTTGATTGCTATGAAGATCTAGAGGAGTCCCCCAAGTAGAAATAATCTTTTCCAAAAGATTTTAGCTACAGAAGATGCAGTGTCCTGTCTTCAAAGTAAGACTTCAGTGCAGTATGGAATACACAGACCATGACTAAAACATTTTTATGTCCATGAGGCAGAGGAATTTGTATAATATTTACTTGCCAGATTTGAGTAATCCATTAGGTGGTTAAAAATGTCTAGGAGCCGTATGAACAGGTTTTCCTGGGTTGTACTCCAGACAAATGAAACAAGTGAGATAAATGCTCTTTTGCGGCCTTGTTGCAGTTTCCCCCCTGATAATTGATTCTCGAATCATGAATACTGTCATTTAGTCAGTAGACCAGTGGTTTAGTACACGTACAGTGGTGAGGAGTGGTAATTTTAGAGTTTCTGCTCTTTGACTCGAGCCAGTTTTTATCAAATTAAAAACAGGTAAATTTTGGAGTTCCCACTGTGGTGCAATGAGATTGGTGGCTTCTTCTTTTTTTTTTTTTTTTTTTTTTTTTTTTTTTGTCTTTTTGTCTTTTTGTCTTTTTGCTATTTCTTTGGGCCGCTTCTGCAGCATATGGAGGTTCCCAGGCTAGGGGTCTAATCGGAGCTGTAGCCACTAATCGGGATCCGAGCCGAGTCTGCAACCTACACCACAGCTCACGGCAACGCCGGATCGTTAACCCACTGAGCAAGGGCAGGGACGGAACCTGCAACCTCATGGTTCCTAGTCGGATTCGTTAACCACTGCGCCACGACGGGAGCTCCAGATTGGTGGCTTCTTGGGAGTGCTGGGACACAAGTTCAATCCCCAGGCTGTTGCAGTGGGTTAAGGATCTGGTGTTGCTGCAGCTGCGGCTTAGGTCAAACCTGACGCACAGATCTGATCCCTAGCCCAGAAACTCCGTATATCGTAGGGCAGCCAAAAAAAAAGGCCAATTTCCAGTCTTATTTTTCCTTTTCTTAAGCCAATTGTTGTGCTTTTATAGCCAGTTTTTGTAAGTTATCATTTAAGGAAATATCCTATTGGACCATGATAGAGGTTTGGTTGCTGATGCGATCTTGAAGGGTAGTGTTCTTTAAGGAAATGTCAGCAGGATGATTTCCCTGAGCTTCTAGTGAGTCAAATTTAGAATGCCCTAGAACATTTTTTTTGTTTGTTTTTAATTTTAAGGGCTGTACCTTTGGTATATGGAAGTTCCCAGGCTAGGGGTAGAATCAGGGTTACAGCTGCTGGCTTATGCCACAGCCACAGCACCACAGGATCTGAGCTGCGCCTGTGACCTACACCACAGCCCACAGCAGTGTTGGATCCTTAACTGACTGAGCTTGGCCAGGGATCAAACCCACAACCTGTGGATACTAGTTAGGTTCGTTATAACTGAGCCACAATGGGAATGCCCCAGAATCTTAATAATAACTAGAATAACAGGTGAAAGTATTGCATCCAGTAATCCCTAAACATAGGAGACATTTAAGATTTTATTTCCACTGAAAGTAAAGGAATCACGCTGCCCCTACAACCTTCTAAAATCACGAATGACTCTGAAAGCATATCTGCTATCAGTATAAATTCCATCAGTTTTGTTCTTGACAAAAGTACAAGCCTCTGTAAGAACACATAATTCAGCCTGATGGACCAAAATACCCATGGGTAAAGATGCTGCCTCAGCAACATCAAAAGGAGTTGCATTAGCCTACCCAGCACAATATTTGCCATTGTCACCTTTTAAATAAGAACAGTCATTGAGCTATGAGAACTCAGCATTACCCAAAAGTGTTTCCTATATATATCATCACAAGGAGTCAGGAGGTGGTACACTAAGTGATCACGAGCGACTTCATTGGGATGAAAAGGAAAAGACTGGCAGGGTTAAGATTTTTAAAATGTGAATGTGAGGGGCAGTTAGCAAAATGACTTCATAGAGAGTAAGGTGGCTGATTGAGAAATGTTGAGTGTGATGAGAATGGGGAGAGCTTCTGTTGTATGAGGTGTGAAAATGATCAAAGGGGATTTTGATGGCCTTAACCAAAAATGGCTCTAAATGCAACTGGTATCACCACGACACAGGATCTGTTTGCTGACTGTAATACCCTTTGGGTTGATGGTGGGTCTCATGTTTTGGGTGAGTGCTCCAAGGGCATTCTCTTCTTATAATTGGCATGACCAAGGACAAGCGGGTTCATCAAACTTTACTTTAAGGTCTTAAAGGCTGTGTCATCTGGTTATTCCCATAAAATTGAGTCAGAAAGGTAGTTTAGTAAAATATACAGGGGGTTGTAAGAGAGATTTGGATTCCAGTTTTGGCAATTACTAACTAGCTTGAGAAAACCTCTCGGGTGGCACTTAGTTTTGGATTTGGGGAAACTTGGGATACACTGTGAAGTTTATCAGGATTTAGTTGTAGCCTTTGTTCTTATGTCAGATGCTCTAAATATAAAACCAGGGCTTGGGAAATTTTTCTTTGGTGATGTTATGTCCCTTTAAGTCTGAAAGCTTTATCAAGTGGATGCTATCTTCCTGTGAGGAAGCTTGGGAGACCAAAGAAGCAGATCATCTACATATTGCAACAAGTAGAACCTCTGGGTAACTTATACCATCCAGATCATCCTTAGGGATTGTTGAGAAATAAGAAAGACTCTCAGTAAAACCCCGAGACATTACCATCTAGGTGAGTTGTTTTTCTAAGCCAAGGCAAAAAGGTATTGGATAGCTCCATCAACTGGAAAACTAAGGAATACACTGCCTAAGTCAATTACATGCTTCCATTGGGGATGGATTTAAGTAATGATTGAAGGTTGGGAACAGCAGGGTTTTGAAGGATAACAATGTTGTTTATTGCTTAGAGATCCTGGATGAACCTCCACCCTTGGCCCTTAGCTTTTCCACTGTAAAATAGAGTATTACAAGGACAAAATATAGGGGATTGTATACATATATATATATATATATATATATAGAGAGAGAGAGAGAGAGAGAGAGAGAGCACGCGCGCGCGAGAGCCTTATAATCGTCTACTGTGAACTTTATATCTTAAAGGGCTTCCTTACCTTTAGGACATTGATTAATTCTGGGAAGAGGTTTGGAGGGATCTATTTGAATCTTGATAGGAGGTATGCTGTGAATTTGCCAATATCAACTGAATATTTTGTCCATAAGGAGGATGGTAGCTGATTTTATAGACAAATAATCAGTGTTTCCAGAGTCAGCTTTAGTACCATCAGAGCTAAAACAAATCAAAGCTGTCAGATGGTCATTTAATTCACCTGGTTGGTTACTTTGATAACTACTGCCAAATTTCCCCCTTTGGGGAAAAATAACTTTTGGCATGAGGCTTCTCTAATAAGTCTTGGCCTACCTAATAAGTGGATAAGGAGAACAGGGTGTATCTCTCTCAAAGAGCCCACACAGAAGAGAATCAGTTAAGAGACATAGAGATCCTGACTGCTTAAAGTATTTTTAGTACTTTGAGACAGAGCCTCTTTTATAGCAGTGGGGTTGAGCATCAAAAGTGTGGCTCTGGTGTTAATTAGGACTGGAAGAGATTCTTCTGCAATCTGGAGAAATGTTTCTGCAAGCTGATTAAGAGGGATATTTGAGAAGAGCCCCTATAGTTCCTTGGGACCCTGTCATTGAGAATTGGGAGAATATTGGAATGGCTGGCGGGAAGGTTAAATGTGCCTCAAATGCTTAAATTTGTAACAATCTCCTTTCCAATGCTCTGGCTCTTGGCAATAAAAGCAGAGACTGGGAGGGTTTTGGTTTCACTTAGGGGCCTTCATTTGCTGGAGTTTGATATTAAAATTTTAGCAGTCTTGTAGGTGACTCATCTACACTACAAGAAAGCTGGTTGGCCATATTAGCTAATTCTGGAGTGAACATAGTTTTTCATTCCATCCTGGTCTGTTCTACAAGATGGGCAAGATCCTGATTCAACCTATTAATAAACATAGAATTAAAAGCAACCCGGGTGAAATCAACACCCGAAGGAAGCCAAGAATTTTCTTTAAAAGTAATCTGAAGTCAATTGTAATAGTTATGAACAGGGTCATCACATTTTCATATGCAAGTCTGAATTTTGTTCTAATCAGCAGGCTTTTCAAAAACCTTAGGAATTGCTCCATAGAGTCACCTAGCAATTGCCAGAGCTGAATCATATCTTGAATTAGTGAGGATAGTCTCCTAGTTGTAATTCTAGACACCTTTCAGTGCTGGCCCTGGCCTTCACCAGTAAGTGTATGAACTAGCTGGTATGAGTCAGAGAAACCAGACTAACAAATTTAAATGACTGTATTAAATTCCTCAGCAAATCTGTGAGGCTCTTCAGTTACCCTGGGAAAATCTTTGACTATGCTTGATGGTCAGCTTTAGTCCAGGGAGTATAAAGTTAAGAGTTTAGCTTTTGGATTGTTTTAATGAGTTCAGAAGAAAAGGGAGTCGGGAGAATTTCCAAGAAAAGGGGTATGCAGGGAGAGAATTAGAATGAGGAAACTGAGGGTATAGAGGAGATGTAGGCAGCAGAGAAGGGGAGGAGGAAGACTGGGCTGGAGATGGAACCTGTGACAAAGAAGCCCAAGAAAAAGAGCCTGCAGCTTCAGGAGCTACTTTATCTTTCTTTAATCAGTTGCTTACCTTATTTAATCTTAAAATCTTATTCTTCAAAGAGGTAGTTTTAGGTTCCTGATAATGTTTGGGAGCCTCAAAATACCAATTGAAAAAGGCATACCGTTCAGTTCTGGAAACTTTAGAGATATCATAATCCAATTGGTTTAAAAAATTGTGTTTGGGGATTTCAAAAGGTCCCTACAATGGCCATTAATACTGCAAATTACTTTTGGTCAGGCTGGTCATTTTAGTTTGAAATATGCAGGAGGAGGGATCACAGTTTTTAAACCTGAAGTCCACCAGAGTCCCTGTGTAGGCAATCTCAAAATGTTTAGATTACTGGAATCTCATTTCTCCAGGGTTTTTCTCTAGAGTAAAAGGATAATTTTTAAATATATTAAACAACTTATAGCTCAAACAACTCAATTCAAACAATTTGTAGCTCAAATAGCCTGTAGGCCTAATACCAGCTAGTTCTGAGGAACTAGCTTGGTCTCATAGGGGCCAGTTCCTGTTAGAAAAGCCCTGTTCCAAAAGAATAGACTGAAGGCTGAACTGGCACAGTTTCAGTGAAACAACCCTGTTCCCAAAGGAATGAGCCAAAGACATCTCATCCAATTTCAGTTAAAACAGTCTATTCTCAAAATCAGACCAAAGTGTCAAACAACTATAGAACATACAGAACAAGGCCTTAAACAGAAAGGATGAAACCTTAAAATAGATCCCAAATAAAGCCTGGAGATCTTCAGATGCAGAGGAATGTGATCTTGGATCCAGGAGAAAGACATAACTTCATACTCCAGGGTGGGCAAGAAAAGCAGTGCATTCAGTGGACTCAGTTGTGGGTTCCACACCTGTTTGCTTAACAGCCAATAGGGGTCCCCTCTGGTCCCTGTATGGGCCACAAAAATATTGTCCTAAGACAAATAGACAGATGATTAGTTCTCCAGCAAAAAAAAAAAAAAAAAAAAAAAAAAAAAAAAAAAAATGGGTTTATTTGAGATCAGCAGACAATTACAGTTCAGGGTCTACAACCATGGCAAGCCATGTGCAAGCTGCCACCCAGCAAGGGAAGGAGAACCCTTTTATAGACAGGAAAAGGAAGCTGAGGGGGCTCTAATAAACAAAGAGTCCATGGCTTTTCATTGACTGAGTCTTTGCCAGGAAGTAAAAGGAGTCTTTCTTCTTATTATTGGTATCTGCTATCATTGCAGTGTGTGAATACTCCCTCTTCTGGTCCTTGACTCTGTTTTATTGAGGTTTGTGTTTATTAATTCTTTTACTGAGGTTGTTTTCTCTATCACCTCTATTAGCTATACCAGGTATTTTGACAACATTCAGTAAATATTTGTAGAATTTGCACGAAGAATTTGCATTTCTTAATGTCAGCTAGACATAATCTCAAGTTGGAAATTACTGACATTATGGAAAAATTAAATCATTTTTATAACCATTTAATAAATATCTCTAAATTCTAGAGTAGTTATAATGCAGCATCTCTGTGTTGTCTTGCCTATTTCAAAATACCAGATATTTAGAATCGCAAACCAGGAGTTTCCCTGGGGGTTCAGTGGTTAACAAACCCGACTAGGGTCCATGAGAATGTGGGTTTGATCCCTGGCCTCGCTCAGTGAGTTAAGGATCTGGTGTTGTCGTGAGCTGTGGTGTAGGTCACAGATGTGGCTTGGATCCCACATTGCTGTGTCTGTGGTGGAGGCTGGCAGCTGATCCCTCCAGTTGGATGCCTAGCCTGGGAACCTCCATATGCCGCAAGTGCGGCCCTAAAAAAAAAAAAAAAAAAAAAAAAAAATCACAAACTAAAAATATCGTTTAACTAAAAACAAACAATCCATTTCCACCCTCACACCCACTTTCTTTTGACCTTTTCAATAACACTTCCTTATGCCTCTATACATTTTCTCAGTTGTTTCTCACAACAGCTTCATGTGTTTAGGTGACTTTCCTTATTCTCAATGTTGTTTTTGTTCATTATACTATTGTAACTCTACCATAAGAGGTTAACAGAGATAGTATGGGGAAATAAAAATAAATGAAGATGGAATAAGGTTTATGACTGGATAGCCACTTGATGGCTTCGTGAACAAGAAAGAAATACTAATAGTTTTCAATATGAATTCTCATAAGTAAAGTGCAGGCAATCTTCATAACAGTTTTGCTGGAAAGGTTAAATCTGATTAAGAATATGAAAGTTTTTGTTAATTATAATTTACTATGTGAGTGCCAATTATTATTATGATCTTAGGAAAAGTGAAGGAACACTTAGATTGGGATGAAATCCCCTTAGGTGTTTAAGATCTATACTTAACAAAACTCTAGGTTGCTTGAGGTGATTGTAATTTTTCATCTAGAAAGAACCTTGGGTATGTCATCTCATCATGAATTATTACATTTCTCAAATAAGCCCAAGATCATCATGTTTATTCTTCCCAATGTTCTTTTTAGGACAATTATCTAAAGGAAAAAAAATAGCATTAATGTAAAAGTTTATTGTATTAGTAGAATTACATAAATGAGGCTGAGGTGTATCCTTTGTTAGCATAAAAATGATTAAATCACATTACTCTTGGAGGACAGGCAAATAAGAACAGAATGTGTTCATTACCAGTAATGCTCAGAGAAATTTTTGAGATGAAGGCAGGAGATAACAGGAACATTTAGGTGGAATCATTGAGGATTTAACTTTAGACTGTTTGATTCAGAAGGTAGTCAGACTCCTAGTTTTGTGAATCATGAGATGCATATATTTGGGAACTATAGCAGTGGTTTGCATCAGCCAGAATTCTGGCACTATTCTAATTCCCAGTGGATCCATTGGGCCCAACATCTATCTTGTGGTTATTTATCTGGTCTCTCAATTAAAGTTTTAAAGCAGCTGAGAGACCACTCTCTTTGATCCACTTACCTATGGGATAAAAAACATTATTTTAGGAAACATGATGTGAAAGTTTCTGAAACTTTTCACCACCACTGCTACCTGCCACCGTACCAACCAAGATAGGAAATTAGAAACAACACCTTATGCAGGGAGGAATGGCAGAGATAAGTGACATCATCAAAAATTTAAAGAGGTAGTAGCCACCAGCCCCCACCCCCAGCCCAGTTTTCTTGAGATATAATTGAATTGACATATATCACTGTTTAAGTGTAAAGTATACAGTATGGTGTTTTGACTTACATGAAATGTAATTTCATTTCATTTTTGACTTACATTGAAATGATTATTGCAAAAAGTTTAGTTAGCATCTGTCCTCTCATTTAGACACAATAAAAAGAGAAAGCCAAAAAAAATTATTTTCTTGTGATAAGAACTCATAGGATTTACTCTCTGAACATTTTATATATATGTGTGTCATACAACAGTATCATATCACAACATCCCTAGTACTTATTTATCTTCTAACTGGAAGTTTGTGCCTTTTGACCTTTTTCCAATTAATATTCCTCCCTAAACTCCCACCTCTGATAACTACAAATTCTGACCTTTTTTTCCTATGAGTTTGGGTTTTTTGTTTTTTAGCTTCTGCATATAAGTGAGATAATACAGTGTTTGTCTTTAACTTCACTTAGCACAGTTCCCTCGTTTCATCCATTTTGTTGCAGTGGCTGGATTTTCTCATTTTTTATGGCTGAGTAATATTCTATTGTATACGTATACCACGACTTCTTTATCCATGCATCCATCAGTGGACACTTAGGTTGTGTCTACATCTTGACTATTGTAAATAATGCTGCTATGAACACGGGGCTGCAGATATCATTTTGAGTTAGTGTTTCCATTTACTTTGGATATATTCCCAGAATTGGAATTTTTGGATCATATGGTAGTTCTATTTTTCGGTTTTTGAGAATCCTCCATACTGTTTTCAGTAGTGACTGCACTAGTTTACAATTCCACCAACTGTGCACATGGGTTCCCTTTTCTCCACATCATTGCCAGCATTTGCTATCTCTCGTCTTTTTCATCATGGCCATTCTAACAGGTATGAGGTGATATCTCTTTATGGCTTTGATCTGCATTTCTCTAATGAGTAGTTTCCATTTAATTAGCCTGTATAGCCCCTGGAAATCTCAGGTGGAGTATGCTTCATAACAGAAGAGCACTGTAAACTTAACAGGTGACAACCCCTATCTTAGCTGCTGAGCTGGGTGTGGTCTTTGTACTAATACAAATCAACACAGCTTCTGGTGCTGGATGTTCAGCTATACACCTGGAAAATGCATCCTTGAATTTCCTTCATTGGGGAGGAAACTAATTTAGCTACTGCCACCGTGAAATAACAAACCTGCCAGAACAGAGGCCAGTGCTAAGCCCTTGTTATTGGACAATTTCTTGAGGAACCCAGCCAGTCAAGTGGGGTCTTGAATATATCAGACTAGACCTTTTCTGCTTTAAATTTAACCCTACCTGAATTGAAACCTGGTAAGTGATTTAACTTTACCAGCATGGAAACCTTCTCTGGATATATATTTTCCTCTTTTTCTCACAGTAACTCTGCCAGAACCACTGAGGGCTTACCAAGTGTTTCATCTGTCATTATGGTCAGCAGAGGAGGTGAGACAGCTGACATATGACCAATAGCATCCACTTGTTTTATCTGACTAAACTCCTAAGTAGGCAGCATAACAGAAGGGCGTTAATATTCAAAGTGCCAGCTCAGGTTTGAAGATTACATGCTAGGAAACAGCACATGGAGTAAGTCTATGCCCATGGTAATGTCTCTAATGGTTAGAAGACATGGTTCCAGGCACTAAGGGCTGGAAGGGGTACTGGCTCTGATCATCATCTTTCCAGGTGATCTGCTTACAGTATTTTGTTTCTGCCTCTGAAGTCTTTGGTCTTCGAGATTAAAAGCCAGGTTCCCAGTGGGTGAATGTTTCCACCAGGGATGCAGTAGGGCTCCCCTGAACTTGAAATGGTGACTACGGCCTGGACACTTTAGTTTCCTAATATCCATGTGCCAGCAGACAAAGAAAGGTACTCACATGAGGGTTAGCTGACTGATTACCATGAAGAGCCAAACAGAAACAGAGCAGGAATGAGTTTATCTAGAGTCCAGAGGGTTTCCTGAGGTGTGTTTATCTTCCACGCCTAACGATGAATGAGCAGTTATTGCAAACAAGTCTTGACAAAGACAAAGCAGTTAAGGGGCTCAGATCACTTGGGAATGTAGGTCTGGATCACCCGACAAGATAAATTACCATCTAAAGTGCTAGCCCAACGGTGAGCAGTATCAGAATGGGTGGTGGAGGAGAAGATGATGAGTACCAGTTATAGCCATGTAGACTGTTGCTGTCCTAGGGACTATGACTTATTTTAATTCCCTGGGCCTCTCACATTTTCTTTGCAGATATTGTGGCTGCCAGCCATCTGAAACGGTTTCTACAATAGACTGGATTTGAATGAGGGCACCAGTGGGTCAGAGTGGAGCAAGGAGTGTAATGGAGGAAACAGCTCTTATGTACTGTTAGCTGTCTTCTAGCTACACCTCTTATTCCAGGCATGGTTGCCTCAACTTGTTCAGTTCACCTTCCAGCCAGCATCATGCACTTGCAGACTGACTCAACAGGCTCATACTGCTCACCCTTTGCTTCGCCCCACAGTCATGAAACAAGTCACCTATGGGAGCCACTTGATGTCTACACATGCACAGACCAGAAACATAGAACAGTTTACACTTACAATGTGACAGTTTTACCAATGAGAAATAGAAACCAATGGAAGGATGCTTTTTTCTTTGTGCCTTTGGTAGTTCTGAGACATACTTTGTACTGCTTCTCAGATGGTCTTGGATCAAGCAGTACTGGTTCTTACTCCTTTCCTGCTTTCTCCTGTCCCTCATGTCTACAGCTGGAATCACACTTGCCAGTAAAGTACCTACAGTAGGCTCTGCTTCCTGGAGAGCCCAGTCTAAAGTGAAGACTTGCAGTCCAGATGATAAATAAATCTGCGACTTACCTAGACTCTCACTGATGGTGATGGTCTGAGCCATTACATCCCAGCCATCGTCTTTTGACTCAAAATTACTGTATTTAAACTTGGTAGTCTCTATACCAGATGACTTCTCAATGAAGTTGGCAAATTCAATGACTATTAAAGCTAAGAGAGACAGAACATTGTTGGGTCTAGTGATCGTAACTTTAATGTCAAATCATTTTTTTCTGTTATTCTAATAAAGTCAGAGGCAGAGAAACATGAAGGAAAAGAGCAGATTTCTCTACTTTAATCATGGAGGGAATGCCCTCTGCTATAGGATGCCCTCTGTTTCTCAGTAACTGTGAAGTGTCCTATGCAGACTCTCAGCAGCACAGTGTCAGTTTATAAAAAAAATGATACATTTCTGTCTCCAGTTTTAAAAACGAGACACTGAGGCCTGGAGAGAGTAAGTTACTTGTCCAATTTCACAAGCTCATTAGTGGCAAATATTTAAGTTGTGACTAGGTAATCTAAAGAATGGATTAATTATGCTTTTGTAAGTTTAAGTACAGGTCTATAGAGGAATCTGAGAATTTTCGACGAGGCCTCGTGAGAGCCCTTCCAACATTGTGTTTCTGTGATTCTAAGTAATCATCACATCCAATGAATTAATTATGCCACATGATATTTTCCCAGTGCAATACAGATGGCTTCATCATATAATTTTAGGCTATAGTTAGAGATGATTCACTGGCATTTTAAAGGCACTGTTGCAACTGTTCCCTAGAAGAAACTCAAAGAGAATGCCTGACATGGCTGTATATTGAAAATATATCTGGTGATAAGTCCCTTTACATCTAAAAGTTTCCGTATGGATTGGAATTCTGGCAAGGTGGGTCAGAGATGGACACCTAGATATGCAGCCAAAGTGCCCTTCAGAGACTGAGCTGCAGTGGGCATAACTTTGCATCAGGGTCAAGAAGCCTGCTTTGTCCTGTGTGCCAGTGTGGGTCAGAAATGACAGAATCCACTGTCGAAAGATCCAGGAAACTCCGAGTCAGAAGGAAAGCTAGAAAGCATTGGCAGAATACAACACCCCAGTAAAACTGTGATCTTGAATCTTTCACAGGGTCCTCGACAGGCAGACAGCTAGGTTCTCACTGAACCTTGCCATTAGCTGAATTAAATAGGGCATCTGCTGCTGTCCAGTTTAAAGTAAAACTCCCTCTACTTGCTGAATATTCCTTTTTTTTTTTTTTTTGGTCCTTTTAGGGCCACACCCAATGCATATGGAAGTTCTCAGGCTAGAGCTTGAATTGGAGCTACAGCTGCTGGCCTATACCATAGCCACAGCAACGTGGGATTTGAGCTGCATCTGGGACCTATACCACAGCTCACAGCAACACTGGGTCCTTAACCCACTGAGTGAGGCCAGGGATAGAACCCACGTCCTCATGGATACTTGTTGGGTTTGTTAGTGCTGAGCCATGATGGAAACTCCTAGACATTGCTTTTGCTTCTAGAATTATCGTTGACTTTCAGTCCATTCAACAAATGTGTATTAAATGGAATATACGTTGGGCTCATGTTAGACAGTGGGGATATAAAGATGACTACATGTTTATCTATTCCTGCTTCTCCCAAAAAGTATTTGAAGCTTATGGAACCAAATAAAGCATGAGTGTCTCTCTCAAAGAACCCTCAATACGGAGCAGATACCTAAGCCAATGATTACTATAAGTGTTATGATAGAATTGCTTAAAGGCACAACCTGTCTAGCTGGGTGGTCGAGGAAGGCTTCTTTGAGATGGGATGCCAGAGTGAGCTGAACACTAGAAGACTGGTGGGATTACCTAGGTAACCAAGGGGAAAACAGCCAGGCAAACAAAGCAGAGAATGCAAAGGCAGAGAATACATGATATAGTCAAGAGGAGGCAACCGACTCAGGAGGACTGGTGTGAGGGAGGTGTGGTTGACGAGGCTGGGCGGGCAGATAAGACCAAGTCATAGGACGCCCTGAAGAACTAAAACTGTATCCTAAAATCAATGGCGAATGACCAAGGGGTTTTAAGTAGGGAAGTGATGTGTTGAGATCAGTTAATGAATAGTTAGACTAATCGCTATAGCATTTTTGTAAACTAGGTCGTAATTTGTGTAGATCTGCCCATACAAGTGCTGCTACTAAGTAGAATAAGCAGAAACTTCACCTACTTCAGAGCTAAGGAGAAGTCCATGGAAACTATAACTTCCCATTGTCTTCTCTCTGTATCAGAGAGTAGTTCCTATTATTTTAGGCAGGAAGGAGATACAAATTAATCATCAATTATAGTGGCAGTACTTTTCACAGATGATTTTGTCCTTTCTGACTTTTCCTGCATCTGTTTCCTACCCAGGGTCCCTGGCTTTTTCCTCTACACCCTCTACATTTCTCAACTCAGTCATCTGCCACCTGTCCTTCGTGCGCTTAGCTCATCTTTGTTCACTTCCATCCAAGCTCCCTAGTAGGAGTTTTAGTACCATCCCGATTCTAGGGCTAGCTTTACAACTTTTAACCTCTTGGAAAATTGAGTTGGTTGGTCTCGATCACTGTTGGGAAGGTGGGTTTACACACTGCCTAATGCTGTTCCCATAATATACCTTAAACTTGGTCCTGATCACTGTTGGGAAGGTGGGTTTACACACTGCCTAATGCTGTTCCCATAATATACCTTAAACTTGGTCCTGATCACTGTTGGGAAGGTGGGTTTACACACTGCCTAATGCTGTTCCCGTAATATACCTTAAACTTGGTCCTTAGGAAAATGGTGAAGAAAAGACAATACACTGAGGGATTTAAGGTCTTGTTTTGTTGTGCTGTGTCTTGTCTTTTATTTTATTTTATTTTTAGGACTGTACCTGTGGCATGTGGAAGTTTCCAGGCTAGGGGTCAAATCAGAGCTATAGCTGCTGGCCTACACCACAGCTATAGCCGTGCAGGATCCAGGCCACATCTGTGACCTACTTCGCAGCTCACGGTAATTCACATTGATATCTGATGTTGGTTGAATCCGTGAGAGTAAAACCGTGGAGATGGAGGGCCAACGGTGTTCATTGTACTACAGCATTTTACATAAGGGACTCAAGCATCCTCAGATTTTGATATCCGCAGGCATTCCTGGAACCAATCCCCGACTGATACCAAGGGATGACTCTTTCTGCTTTATGATCATTGTAACTGAATGAAAAGTTAAACATAATAGCACCTACATTCTGCCTGGATGATGTCAGTGGTGAAAGATGCAGACATCTGAAGGTTAAACTGGGCTTGGATGATGATGATAGCTAACTTTGACTGAACATTTACTGCTTGGTAGGTATTATACTTAGAGGTTAAGTATATCATTTCATTTGATCCTCACCCCAAATCTAGGAGGCTGATTTTCTTGTAATTATTATTGCATTAATTATATTACATCCAGTATTACAAATTGAGAGGCTGAATGGGTAAATTAATTCTCTAAAATCACAAATCTTTTAAATCATTAGATAGAAACCAGGATTTGGGCCCAGATATATCTGGTTCAGAGCTAGGTCTTAACCTGTACCCATATGATATTAATAATAACTGTCATCATTCACTGAGCTTAGAGTGAATAGCATTTAGGCAAAAGCATGCTGGGTTCCTATTATATCCACTTTATGGGTAAAGAAATTAAGCCTCAGAGGAGTTAAGTGACTTGTCCAAAGGCACAGAGTAGTGGAATTAGAAACCAGCTCAGGTCTGCCAGACTATGGAGACTATTCATTGCTCCACACAGCCTCTCACAGTGAATCCATGATACGTCTTCTGTGGTTGACTAAACTCAAAGAACAAACTGCAGAATCCTCCAAATGTGCCCTATTCCTGGATAATCGAAGTATCCGGATTCATGCAGCTTCTGCCCATCTTCCAGGCTAGCATCTGGAAGTCACTCTCTTGCTGTGGCATCACTAGACAAAGATCTCTCTCCCGCTACCCAGGTAAGGGCACTTGGAAACTGGCTTCCCTTAAGACAGGCATTTCAGATCGAGGCTTTGAGGCCCTAAATGATGTTCTTATCAATGTGCCCTTTGTTTCTCCTCCTATCCATTATGAATTCCCTATTACAGGGCAATCATTAGACTACTTCACTCACTTTTTCAAGAGTCCATCTCCTACTGCTGACTAAATCCCAAATACTGAGCTTCAGTTTCAGGATGAGAAAACCTTGCCCTTTAAGCAGTTTCCTGAAGGCTGGAGTATCAAGCGTTTCCATTTAAATGTGAAGAGAAGAGAAGGTTGTAAATAGAATCAAGGACTTCCTTTTTCTGTTTCTCAGAGGACATGGGGATCTTTCCAAGTCTGTAACAAGTGTGACTCAAATCTTAGGGGCAGTGAGTTTATGCCATTTTTGACCTAAAGTGGGAAGCTTCCAAACCCCACTCTGTAACCATAACTAACAATAGGATTAACTCTTACTTTTCTCAGCTCTGCTCTTTGAGCATAAGTTAACCCCGTGACCCCATTTTAACATAGCCTAATGCACTGTAATTTTTAGCAGCTCATTTTGTGTGTGTGTTCATACACCTTTTGATGTAGAGGCTGGGTCTAAATATGTGTCTCATCCTCTTGCGAGCAACTTGAGGGTAAGGCCACCATATTATTCATCTTTAATCATGACATCCCCACAAGGTTGATTAGCCTTCAAAATGTTCCCAAAATATTTACTAGATTAACATGACCAAAATGGGAAAGTAATTCTCTTTCCATCAGAATAAAAGACACATGTCAAAGTAGATGTTTTTTATTTTATTTTTTCATTAGGCTTGTGACATAGAAAATTATCACAAATCTGACACTCCTTGATTTTACTGTTTCGGTATTTACTAAGCATTCCCTCAACATTGATTGGGCACTGGTATGAGTCATATTGCCAAGGTGATGAAGGGTCACTCGCCTTAAGGGCTTTGCAGTCTTTTAGGGGGGATATCTCCCTAACGCATAAATCTTGTAAAGCAAGGTAGGTGCTGGAATTGGAGGTATCTGATGCTGTTGTGGAGCATGGCTCTCAGCAGGAGAGTCAGAAAGTACATCAGGGCGTTCCTTTCATAGCTCAGTGGTTAAAGAATCTGACTAGAATCCATGAGGATGTGAGTTCAATCCCTGGCCTTGTTCAGTGGGTTAAAGATGTGAGCTGTGGTATAGGTTGCAGACGTGGCTTGGATCCTGTGTTGCTGTGGCTGTGGTGTCAGCTGGCAGCTATAGCTGCAATTCGACCCCTAGCCTGGGAACTTCCAGATGCTGCAGGTGTGGCCCTAAAAAAGGAAAAAAAGAAAAAAAAGTACTTCAAAGAGGCTAGAGGTTGGAGGAAAAGGAAAGACATTCTAGTCTAGGCAAAAGAAACGGAGATAAAGAAGTACAGCATGTTCCAAAGAAAATCAAACATCGAGTGTGTCCTGGGTGTAGACATCGTGGAGGAAGATGAAGTTGGGGTCAAGTTATAAAAGTTTTGAATATTGTTGGTGGAGTCTAAAAGGTATCTTCTTATGGCCAGTGATTATCAACCTTCTGTTTTGAACTGCAGTTGTCATGTTTGCCCCTTTGTCCCATGGGCTCAGGCAGGCTGATAGCAATGACTTGGCATTCCAGTCCCTTTCCTTTACATTCAGGGAAGTGGTATAATGCCCCTGGGTGAGTGTGGTCTTACGTTGGTTACAACCTTACATCAGCTATAATAAAACATAAGTATTCTCATGCTTCTTACATGAACTCTCTTTTTAATTACAATGATACATGATAGCTCTTATTACCTTCCTCTTCCCCCTAAGCTTTTGCATCCTGATGCCGTGGTCCTACAGTGGCTCTGGGGAGTATATGAATGGGGTGGAGTTACTAGTAATGGCATCGCATGATCAGTTACATATTTTAGGACCACCTTAAAGCAATTACCATCCTACCTTGTCTTCAAATCAGGGAATGTTAAAAACATTGGAAATGTAAGTTCATTTACACTGAATTCTTATTCTGTTGCCCAGTACTTAGAAGCTTAAAAAAAAAAAAAAGAAAGAAAAAAGAAAAGAAAAGGCTTTCTCTTTGTAGCAGGTTTGGATTTTGCAAACCTCCCCTTGGCCAGATTGCCTTTGGAGAGATATTTGCTACAGAATACATCCTGTTTTGTTGTTGTTATTTCAAATTGATCTCCCCACCTTGGTAAAAAGTCTCCAGCCTAGCAATTAGGAACTGCTGTGCTCACTTGTTTTTAGCTGAAGTCCCATACTGAGAAAATTGCATTTTACTTGGCTTGAGTTCTATTCTTGAGTGATGCTCAAGTTAAGAAGCAGGTGTGCCTGGTAGCATTTAATGCCTTCAGTGGATAAAGTGCTGTAAATGAGATGGCCCATGTCAACTGAGTAGCAGTGAATGGAGAATCATTAATTTTCAGTTTCTCTTCTGAACTTTCAGTGGGGCCATGATTTAAACTTTTATAATCTCTTGCTTGGACTATTGCAGTAGCCCCCTGACTGCTCTCCCTGCTCCAACTCGAGTGCTTTTCCAGTCAGCTTTTGCACTCCCTCAGGAGTGATTCCCCAACAGGCAGCATCCTGTCACTCCCCTTTCATAAAACCTTTAATAGACAATCCCATTTTTAAGAGGTTAAAATGAGAGGTTCATGAGGTAGTTCCAAGAAACCTTTCAGGTCTTTCTGCTAACCTGAGCTATTGCTCAGTGTTTCTTCAACAGACTAATCTCCCTCTCTCTCAACCTCTTTCTCTCTCTCCTGTGCCTTTGAATGTTATTCTATGAAATTCCTTGCCTCCTAAAATGCCCTTCTACCCCTACTTACTTTACTCTTAAACTTAAATTGAGGTTATAGGGATAGGGTACGACTCAATCATCTTTTTGTCTTTAAAACCTAAAGAATTTCTGGGTAAGGTTCATTGCTCATTCATTCATTCAGTTAATATCTGTTAAGTGTCTTCTTTGTGCCAGTTACTGCTTGCACTGCTGGGAATACCAAGATGGGACAAAGTTCTTGCCCTCATTCATCTTATATTCCAGTTTAGGTCATTTAATAAAGACAGTAATTAAATACATGCATATAAATCCAAATAGTAATGAGTTAAGAGGTCCTACTGTATAGCACAGGGAGTTATATCCAGTCTCTTGGGATACAACATGATGGAAGATAGTATGAGAAAAAAAAATGTATATATATGTATGACTGGGTCACTATGCTGTACAGCAGAAATTGACACAACACTGTAAATCAACTACACTCTGATAAAAAAGTTTAAAACAATAATAAATCAGGTTGCATAGATAGAGCTATTTTTGATTGGAAGGGGCCACTTTTTATTTATTCAACTGCATATCAACTCTTGTTAATTTATGCCAAAAAGTAATTTATTGGAAAACTATAGGATAGCTCACAAAATTAAAGAAGAATCTAAATAATAAAGCTCAAAATGGCCAGAACTAGGGTAACTCTGGTATTTAGAGAAAAAAAACAACCAACCCACTAATGGAGTATCTCTTTAGGGCTTCATTCAGCACAGGACTAAATAAAATCTATCAATTGTACTATTCCATTCTCTTCAAAATTCAAAATCTAGGGACAGAGCATTTGATTGGCCTACCTGGGAACGTTCTTATATCAGGACAGCTGGGAAGTGAGGCATTTTTGATTGATAGGCTCACTGTGAATCTATCTAATGGGAAAGATACAGTTCCCCGATAGAAAAAAATAGGTGCTTTTAGTAGAGGAAATGAAAGTAAATATTCAACCAGCAGAATGCGCACCTCAAGCAAAATCTCAGGAGATCAAGGAGAGGCTTGGCAATACTTTAGTAAATTTTACAGTAAAAGTTTTAAAGAAAAAAAAGAAATATTTGTAATTACTATATAATTCCAAAAAAAGAAGCTTGACATGCTGGAAAGAGCTATGCTTTCAGCATTAAATGGCCTGGAATTCAAATCTGAGGCCCCCTACTTAGTAGCTAGTCTATGGATATTGTTTTACCCTGAGAGGGTTGGCTCTCAGGATAAAATGAGATAATCTATACAAATTAGTGTCTGGCTCAAACTGAGTACTTAAAAGTTCTATCTGTTATTATAACCAAGGAATGAATGTGTTTAGGGTAGTTGGGGACAAGAATGCAGACATATAATGACATGTTACTAGAGGCCTCTGATTGCCCTTAAGAGGACGCAGCTGAGAGACAGTCAGGAAGCAGCCTCAGGATGTGTGCATTTCCAGATATCTGTTTGCAGAAGTCACCATCCTAAATTAATCTCAGAATTGCCTACTGCTGTGGCCTCATTGTAGTGCTGGTCTTTTCATTTTCTTTGGCCCCAAAGTATAATATTCAAATAATGGAACAGAGAAAGTAAATCGTGCTATTTGATGAAAATAGATGTTATTGTTTACTCTCATTCTGCTCATCTGATACTTTCTAAACACAATCCTGTTATAATCAGTATTTTTATATGTGCGAGGCATACTGAGATGTGAGATGAGCAGGGGGGATCTGGGTAGGTGCAGACAAAAAGCAGACATATTGCCTATAGAGAATTAACAAATAACACTATAATGAACTAAAAGGCTATCTGCGTTTTATCATCATGTTCTGGCAGTTCTAAATAATGTCACTGGTAAAGGACTTCTCCCCATTCAGAAGAAAGCTCCCTTCTCCTCCCCTCCTTGATTCATCACCTTGTCTTATTTCTTATCTTTCCTGTCCTATCATTAGCTTTTAGAGGTCAACCACTGCACCTTGCCCAGTGTAGCCCTTTAGGGCTGGCATTGACCTTATGCTTAAGTGAGGGAAATGGATCTGGGTCCACACCATAGTAATTCACTTGGTTCAGGTTACTCTCCTTAATAAAGATTTAAATTCATAACTTAGAGTCAATGATATGAAATCTCCAGTTCCTTGGCTAAAAACGGGGATAATAATGCCCTTCTCTGAAGCTGAGCAATGTGATGCAAATTAGCAGTAAATTGGGTAAAATCTTTGACACAATGCCTGCCTCTTAGGCTTTCAAAAATGAAGCTTACTGATTTTGCTATCATTAAAGCCATTATTAAGTCAGCAGATGTATCATAGAAACCTGTCACATCTTAGGCTAATCTATGGAGAAACAAAGATTCATGAGATATAGTCCCTGCCCAAGAGCATAGCACCAGCCAACAATGAGGCTTCGTCTATGGAAAGAGCCAATGAAGAGTATAAGGCAATCCTACAGGGAAGGAGGGTATTCTGAAAAAGTTTCTAAGAAATGGTAATAAGTGAAATACAAAGTATATGCTATCAAGAGACATCACTTAATGGAAACACTTTCAGAAGTCAGAAAATAGTATGATAGAATGTTTCTACAGTCAAATGCTTCTATAAAGATGTTAAGTGAAACAAATCAAGACACAAAGCCAAATACACTTTCAATATAAAGGAACACACATAGAATAAATAGTGGATATATTTCTTCAAATTATTATAACTTGTCATCTGTGGGTACCGAGACTATGGGTAGGTTTTATTTTCTTTCCTGTATGAATATAGTACTTTATTTCAAAAAACAAAAGGTGTGCTGATAAAATCAGGAAGAAAATGCTGTGTTTTAAAAAAAAGGTGAGCAAATAGCATTGAAAATGTAATTTGGGAGAAAGCATTATTTTCCAAGCTCAAAATTCTCGTCCCTGGGCTGTAGAAAACTAAAGGCTACATTTGTTACAAATAAAACTTTATTTACTAGGCCCTAGAGCAAACATCAGCTTTAGCTTCTGATAAACTCTGAAAAATCCGCTACTCTTTGGACCTCTCTCCTGAGTGAGATGTGACTTGGGTGATTTGATTATAGAGAAAATGGGACGAAATGTTACCCTTGCAGAGGAGAGTGAGGGGAAGCTGCAGAGAGGTGTGTCTAGCTTTCAGAAGCTTTAGAATGTGTTCTGAATACTCAATGCCATTCTTTCATGAGAAATTTGGAGTGGATCAAAATTAAATTGCTAAGTAATGACTCACTGATTTTGAAATAGGCCCTTTCAGTGCCTCTCATCCTTCCTCCTTTTCTACTGGTGAAAGCCTATCCCCTCACAAGGTCCTTGTCATCTAAGAGTAGCTCCAGGAAGGCCAGATTGGCTCCCTCCACCCCCAACTCAGTTTTTCCAGCACTGGGTATGCATCTTCATCAGCGCTCTTATCACATTGCCCAGAAATATTCTGATGGTTTGCATGTATCCCTTAGTGGACTGTAGTTACCTTGAGGCAGGACCTAGCATTATCCTGTCCTAAATGTCCTAACAGAGTGCTTTAAACATGATAGAAGATGAGTAAATGTGATCTTCCTAAAGCGCTGTTGCTATTGTGTACTCTTCCATTTCATGTCTCTTCATTATACAGAGAAAGCCTCCTTAGGTAGTAGGTTGTATTTTCAGTAATGCTGTCTCTGAGGTAGAGTTGCACATATAGGAAGGATGTTTATCAAGGAATGACTTTGAGGTCAATGTCCATTGAAGGGAGGAGAAAGAAGCAAGAGAGGGCAGTGAGAAAGGTTGAGCTGTGATTCAGACCTAGTAGCAGCCTCTCCTATTTCCTGCCCCTAATGCTCCAGCTGCCAACCACATTTATCTACTTGCAGTTTCTCATTAGCTCAGCTCAAGCTTTCCTTCCCATGTTTTAGATGATGTTGGTCATTCTCTCTTCTGATCTCTCCCAATACTCAGTACAGACTTCTGTATTACACTCACTGCTTTTATATGCCTTTCTCTAGTAGATGCTAAGCTTCCTGAGATCAGGCAGTAAACTTATTCATCATTTATTCTAAGGAAAAAAACACATTTAATGTATCTGGCACTTAATATCCACTGATAAAAGTAGTATAGAAAAGATGGGTGAATGGATATATGGATGGATGGATAGATGGATGGATGGATGGATGGATGGATGGATGGATGGAAGAACAGAAGCATTATGACCATGTCTTCCTACAGCATGTGCATTAGGGCCATGTGAGATATTGAATCATTGATCAGTTCTAGTGTAGCATTTCATAGAATTATGCAATTCTCTGATATTTTTTTTGGCTGTGCCCATGACATGTGGAAATTCCTGGGCCAGGGATTGAACCTGCACCACAGCAGCAGTCTGGGCTGCAGCAGTGACAGCGCCAGGTCCTTAACCCACAGTGCCACAGGGAACTTCTCCATTCTCTGATTTTAGAGGGAGAGAGATAGGGAGGAACAGAGGCAATGTGACTTAAATAGATGAGACCTAAAACCCAGACAAGTTAGCAACACCAAGGAAAATGCAGTAGTCAAGATAGGATTCAGAATCCGGGTGGTCTAGGCAATGGGAATCAGGATCTTTGGCACGGAGAGAAAAAAAAGGGCTAGGAATCTGAGTTTTGAACTAGAATTCTAGCCAATGAGTCGTAGTATCCCAGCATGATAAGAAAGGTCTTAGAGGTATACATTAAACCTTCACTTTTCAGAGGAAAATGTTAAGGTCCTAGGCAATAAGAAATCAGAATTCATCCATCCAGCCATCCATTTATTTATCCAGCCATCCATTTATCCATTCAGCCACCTACCCATCCATGCAATTACTCATGTATTCAATATTCATTTACAGTTAATGAGAACCTACTATGTTTAGATTCTCTGTTCGTCACTGGGACTACAAATACAAATTAGTCATGTTCCTTTCCAAGTTGCCCACAGTATGTTAGAAAAGAGAGCAATATAGTCAAAGGCTGCAATTCAGTGCTGTGAGTGCTTTAATATAAGGTTGTCTAGGCATTAGAGATACCAAGGATGTAGCTCGCAGATGGACCTTGAGGGAGAAATTATCAAGTGCTCTGGAATTAGATGGGAATTGTGAGCCACAAGGATGAAGTCTGATAGCAAGTTAAAAGTTTTGAGAACCAGCATCTCCCTACGTTTTCTCTACCTGGGTTCAGAACAGATATCCAGACATGGGCAGAGTTGAGAACATCGATGTGTCTGGACTGAAGGAGGAAGAGGAGTTGATTTCTGACATGGCAATATTTGTGTTTAGCTTCCACTTCTGCATCCTTCCACTCTAGGAGTTACCCAGGACCATTAGTAGCACTGGACTCATTCTAGATTCTCTTAATCGAACTTATTTAGCCAGTGTCTGCTTTTCTGTCTTTCTCTAAGTAACAGAAAGGAAAGAAGGGAAGGAGGGGAGGGTGGAAGGAGGAAGGAAGGAAACCTTCCTAGGAACAAAGAATGAAAGCTAGCACTTTGTTTTATGAGGCTTGATCTAGAACATGGCTTCATGATCCTTTTAGTGGTACAGTGATTCCACAAAGCCATTCAGTGATCAGGCATGAAGCCAACACCTCGTGAAACTGCTCCTGCGAGTTACTTTTAATGAGTCAGGTCAGACTGACATGGCATTTCCCAGATGTAACCTTAGGAAATAAACTGAGAGGACATGCTGGGTATGCATTTAACCTGATGAAAATTTGCTTCAAAAAGAGAATAATTTTCTAAGTAGTCATTCTGATTCACGACCCTTTCATTTATATCAGCCAGCTATCTTAACACTGAAGCTCTCTCATAGGAACAAAGGGCAGGGTATGGAAAGAGTTAAAAGAAAAAGCTGAAAAATGTAAAAATTGAGGCATATGATGGGCTTAATTGTCTCATCATTGGTATTCAGATACAAGTTGAGAATTTATATGATGCGTGCCCAAATTAAACTCAAACTGCACTCAGCCAGTTTCACCATAGCGTGTATACCTGAGAATACCTGGCAGTTTCCCATATCTTTTTCTTAATATTTTATTTTCATTTTGAAACAAACAAAAAATAATGAAGGATTTACTGAGAAAGCAACTCTTAGTATTTGTAAATACAGTAAAACTTCATTTCTAAGGTTAGACCCTAAAACTTACTTTATATCATACAAATATTTTTATAACACACAAAAAATTTTCTCTGTTCCTTTACCTTGAACATTATTAGGTCACTCTTCCTTCAATTGGGCATTGTCTCTTCCCATGAAATTCACACCAAGTTGAAAAAAAGTATAAGCACTCTGAAGGCAGAGTTTGAGTCTTTATTTTATAATATCTGCCACCAACCTCCTTTATGACCTGCCTGTATAACAGTAGGCCCATTTGTGACTCCCCAGTTGACTAGAATGAAAACAGTAGAATCTGGAACCAACCGTGTTTTACTGGTATTCACTATACTTGACTTGCTGAGGCAGAGGCAGTAGGTTCATAGAGAACATGAAAAGATTTTAACAGGAGTAGAAATAGAAATGACTTTCTGTCTAATCTCATGTAAAATTTAAAAATAAACTACCCAGAGTCCTTAATTCTTGACCAAAATTTAGCTTTTTAGTCTCAAAATGAAACACATAACTTCTTTAGTTCAAAAAGCCTGTAAAGAAAATTCAAGAAAAAAGAAATCAGGAGCAAAAAAGATATTTCACCAAAGATTCCACACCCTCTGAAATTTTCTAATATCACATAATCACTCCAGAAAATACTGTAGCTCTCTCCCTGAACTTCTTTGTGTAGATGTAAATTTGTTCCTTTTTGACCTAATTGTAGATATCCTGGAGAATAACTTTTCCCTATTCATATGTAATACTCTTTGTTAGAGATTTATGAAGTTTACTCTTTAGCTTTTCTTTCTACAGCTATGGCTCTACTAATGAAAAGAATATGCTCTGATGCACACATTATTGTTCAAAACATTTCTTCACAGAGGCAGAACTAACTGTTATGCTTTTGTGTTAAGTAAAACATTACCTTCCCCTCTCCCGACCCCTTCAGGATTCTCGGGGGTCCTCCACCCTCAGGATGGCTTCCCATGTTGGATCACTAGATAGGCCTATTTCTAACAACCAGGTGCCCGCAACAACTCAGCACATGCTTTCTTCCCGAATCCTGAACTTTGCTGAGTTCCGGCTTCAGGATGCTAGCTAGAATATTGCAGACATCCTAGGATTCAGTTTCAGCACCCTGATTTGATATTATATGTGTCGACTTAAAAAATATACACAACTTAAAAGTTGAGAGTTAAGTTTTATTTGGGGAAAAATGGCAGAGTCTGATAGCTCTGAAATACCGCCCCAGAGAGATAGGGGAATCGTCAATATATATGTGATTTTGGTGAAGGGGGAAGGTGCAGCAACCATGCACACGTTTCACAGGAGGTCACTCACTGCTAGTTACTACTAGTCACAAGGAGCAGACATCACCATGAAGGATTTTTGTGCTTTTCTAGATATGAGGAGATGCAAGAACTGGGCTCATAAAATCTTCTCCTGAAAATATCTAACTATCTGAAGACCTGTTCTGCTGGTTTTCCCAGGAGACAGAGTGCCTCACTCCTGATCTCTGCCCTGAGCCCCTTTCACGGGGTGTCGAGAGTGTGCAGCTGCAGTGGCTCATGATTCAATCTGTGTAGAGGCAGGTGGCAAGTGCCAGTCTCCGGTTCACATGTGCCTCTCCTCTTACACTGCCTGATGAGGCAGCAGTAAGGTAAAAACCTGATTTCTTCACCAGGGACACAACCTGCCCAGCAGAGCTGACTGGGCCACTTTTCAGCATCCTAAGATCTTAATTCCACAGGCTCCGGGGGATCTCATTATGGGACAGCAAAACTGGAAACCCATTCTGAACGATAGACAGCCTGGGAGGGGTTGCTGTGGTCGAACAGAAGTCTTGGGAGATAAAGAAGCCAGGGCAAGGAGACTAATACACAAAGAAATTGGTGTCTTTGTTGAGTACATGGCTTCCAAGATGCTATCCCTATATACATTATCGTTAAGGAGAGGATCTTAGTCTCCTCACAGAAGAGGGGGCAGTTCTGTAACCCCCAAGGGCAGCCCCACAGTCGGCCAGTGCCAAGCCCCGTGCAGCTCCCAAAGGGGTCTCAGGTTGTGAATATAACAGCATTGTCCCTATCGCTGCTTCAGAGGCCAGTAGGGGAGGAGTTCCTTTCATCCTTTTTGTTTTCCAGGGTAGCATTAATAAAGATACCTTGTTCTCAGAAGACGTTAATGGCAGAATGCTACAAACCCCGTTTCCTTTCATCTTTCTGAAATCACTAAATACTCTCCTGTAATTTGTCAGTGATAATACTCTCTGCAGCTGAAGGCAAGAATAGCTTCTGCTTATGGTTAGTAAAGCCAGATGGACTCAATAATCATTTTTTAAAATACATTTCAAGTTGGGTTCCTGCCTTTAATCCACTTATCACAGTGTCTCTACCAAAATCTTAAGGCTATGAGCAAATACTTTGTTAAACTCCCTCCCAGGGAGGTGGTGGGGGGGGGGGGGCTCTAAAAAAATTAGTTCTTTAGAATGGAATGAAAAAGTGATGAGGGTAAATTTTGGCTTTCAGAATAGAAAGCCACTAAAGCAGCCAGAAAGAAGTGAAGTATTTTTTAAATGTGACAGGTGGCTTAATGCTTCTTCTATTAGCTATTAACTGCTGGGACTCATTAGGCCTAGTATGCAAAAGGCAATAATTGAATGTGGGAACACTCTGCAGGGCCACAATGGGATTCCTATTTCTAGCATCCACTGTAGTTATGAATCATCCTCAATACATGGGACTTATAGAAGAAATGCTGCCCTTGAATCAAGCTAACCCTGTTCAAGGTATTTTTATGCCACGTTTAACTGATGGAGGTAGACACTCCAGTCTACTGGCTACAGAAAACCTATTGCTTTAGCTCTTTGGTCCTTGGGAGTGCAAGACAGGAAACCTTACACAAGGGGTTTGAAGAGAGAGGAAAGATAAGAGACTCCGCATTCTCCCGGAGCTCACGTTCTGCCTGCCCGCACCCGCCCTTACAGCCCTTTCCTTGAGTCACATTGTCTCTAGGCCCCTTACCCTCTCCTCCAGGATCTTCTAAGCAGTCTCCCCTCCCCCACCAGACCAACCCTGCGACCTAAAGCTACTTAACTAGTCTCCTCAGCCATCCCTGGACATACCCTCAGCCTGACAAGCCTTTGTACCTGCATTTATATTCCACCTACCCACTTCCATCATCTAAATAGCTCCCCAAACTGCATCTTTCAGAAAGCCATCTCTTCATGAATAGCCCAACAGAAATAATTGTCAAGTCCTGAGTTTCCATTTAACAACAACAACAACAAAACAATCAGTCGTACATGTGCAGGATGATGGGTTTTCAGTCATAAAGTTCTTAGATTTCTATTAGCAATAAGCTTAGAATAGACCTGAGCAAATGTGATGTTATTGCCAAAACAAAAAAACAAAAAACCCCCCTCTCTTTAGATTGTGTTAAGAGAAGTCTAAGGACCTAAGAGAAACAATAATCCTTTTATAGGAAGCATCAGTCCTGTGTCAATTAGTATTTAACACCTGGAAAGAGTGTTCACATCTGGAATGCTGACAAAACAGAGTACACATGAAAGAGAGACAAGTAAGATACTTAGCAACTTAGAAAATAAGTCAAAAGAATGATGGAAACCTCTTGGGATATTGGGCCATTTTCCCACCCAGCCTGCTTTTCTTCCTGACTTCTCATTTCCTCTTCTGTCACCATCATTAAACCAACACATACTCAGTCACCATCATCTGCCATGCCCTATGACAGCCACTTGGGAAATAAAGGTGATTGATTGGGGCCCAGTCTCTGTTCCCTCTTCCTGAGGCTCCCAGTCACTCGGCCTCAGAATCCAAATACTGGATATAACGGTGCAAGCAAGCTCTGTCACAAATTCCTCCTGTCATTTTGCTTGTGGTGGGTGACACTTTAGCACACTGGAGTTATTATTATTTGAATGAATATTATTGCATAGTGGAAAGAGCATGGGCTTTGCAGCTAAGCATAACTGGGTTAAAATTCCATTCTGACCTTTACCACCTCTGTTTAAAGTGTGCTTACACTATGGAGTGATGGTAACAACTCAGATAGCACTGGTCATGCATCCAGCAAAAGGTCTGCCATATTAGTCAGAAATGGTCGTTTCTAAATCTCTGTTCTTATTAGTCTGAAAGCTCCTTTGAACCTCTTTGCATTTCTCCTGATGCATCATCCAAGGCCTAATGTACCTGACAGATATTTGTTAGGTTTCATGTTTCATTGGATGAGCTCCCTGAGTTGCAGTTTCTTTGCTTCAGTGGATGGTTATAAAGATAACTAAGTTAAGGAATAGGCAAGCTTTTAAAAACACCTAAAGCCCTCTACCTACCTGTGACCAAGACCATGAAAAAAAGGGCCCCAACTACAAATGTCAACCACAATGTTAGGGACAGAAAGGCCTGTCAGTTATATGAATAATTGTTACAAATGATTGTGGTAGCTCACCATGTTACGTATAGTAACTGGTTTAATTCTCAGAACAATTCCATTAGTTCCCCTGTTAATGGGAAAGAAACTGTGGTACCTTGAACCCACTTGGTTTGACTTCAGGTTAAGTATAAAAAGCTTCAAAACCAGGCTGGTGCCACAGCTTTGGCCAGTGGTCTCTGCATATACATGGAAACAGGCTGCATTGTTTTTTCATAAATCTCTGAGACTATTTCCAGCTCAGGCAATCCTTTGCCATGTGGAACTAGACCTCTTTGCACCCTGAGAATAGTGGACTGAACTTGGCAGAGATTGCCATGATGAAAGTCACTCTGCCTGACCGTGGTTCCGTTCAGATCCTCTTTTTATTTTTTCTATCTAATCCACTTGTTCAGTGCACTTGGAAATGGCTGTGCTTTTCCCACAGGCAACTCCTCAAGCAAAGACTATTGCTCTTTCTTGTCATCTGGCTTCAAGGGTAATTGGAGGGTATCTGTGAGTGTTGGCACTTCTACAGCAGCTGTTGACTTGCTCTCACTCACAACAGGGGAACATACTTTAATTTCTTTTTTTTTTTTTTTTTTTTTTTTGTCTTTTTAGGGCTGCACCTGCGGCATATGGAGGTTCCCAGGCTAGGGGTCTAATCGGCGCTATTGCTGCCGGCCTACGCCAGAGCCACAGCAACGCCAGATCCGAGCCCCATCTGCGACCTACACCACACCTCATGGCAATGCTGGATCCTTAACCCACTGAGTGAGGCCAGGGATTGAACCCGCAACCTCATGGTTCCTAGTCAGATTCGTTCCGCTGCACCACAACGGAACTCCCATGCTTTAATTTCTTTTTTTTTTCTTTTTATTTTATTTTCCCACTGTACAGCAAGGGGGTCAGGTTATCCTTACATGTATACATTACAATTACAGTTTTTCCCCCACCATTTCTTCTGTTGCAACATGAGTATCTAGACATGCTTTAATTTCTAAAGAAACAAATCTTCACTTAAGTCAAACATATAGGGATTGTGATAGTTCACATGCAGACAAACATGCTAGAAACCTTCCTTTGGCCACATGGGTCCACATGATCCCTGAAAACAGAGCCAGGCTCCAGAGAGGCAGGCTTCATGCAGCTAAAATGATTGCAACACAGAAAACAGGTAAAATAGTATTTCCAAAGGTTTTCATAAAAATCACATTGAGCTGTTGGAGAAATTGCCATCACTACCATTTGAGGGCTTGATGCCAGGGGTCGAGCTAGACACTTTAACTCATTTGTTCATCCATCCCTCCATTCATCCATTCATTTGGGAAGATGATAAAGCACCTGCGGAGTCCCTGGTGCTATGTTTGGGGCTTGGAATAAGGCATTCATATACAAGGTTTGTAATATCACAGAGCCCAAAATCTAATGAAGAGGACAAATTTGAGACATATTTTTATAAAAGCAATTCTTAAAATTATAGGGTTGATAAAGGATAATTACCTAGGACTTCTCTGCATTTCCCTCTGGAGCAGATATTGTAACTAAGATGGAAAGTGGACATCAGGAAGAAAAGCAGGAAGGAGAGGAACAGAAGAAATTGCACATGGGAAGGCCACTGAAACAATTCTGAAAGGCAAGAGTTACCAGGCCATTGTGCAGCTAAGAACATTGAGGCCCAGAGTGAATGAGTAACTGGCTTATGATCACACCAGTAGCAAATACTAAATCTCCAGATTTGAACCCAAATAAGCCTTTTCCCCAGTAAGTTCTTTTCCTTAGAAAGTGTGTAACTGATCTTTCTATCCATCATCAGTATTTACTTTTAAAAAGAAAGAATGATTCTGTTGTCTGGGATATCTGTGGGTGATAATGGATGAATGTAATTTTTAACCTTAAAAGTGACATTTGTATTGCTCAAGATAAATAACTGAAAGGGTTATATACTTGGTTTCATTTCTATCACTAGGGAAGAGAAGTGTTCTTGTTTCAGACATTCATCAACAATAGTTTAATTCTGATATATATGAACATAAAATAAAATTAAACAAAGCAGGTATGTTAGTTAACAGATGTGTGAGGTCCTGAGGTCACAGTGATTGAGTACTAGTGGGTACAGGTGTGAGCTCCTGAAAGCAACAAGGGAACCATTTTCTTTCCATATTGGAAGGCATTTTTTTTCTGGAATTCTTTTCTGTGCCCGTTTTGTGGGGCTTATATGGTGATAATAGCAGTGATTTCAGTGGTAGATGCCAGTTAGTAGGAGCCTAAATGGCACTTAGCATTTTACTGATGTTTAAACACATTTTTTTTCAATTTTAACATCTGAAATTCTGTTAGTCTTATCATCAATGATAATCTTATAATCCATGACAACTTAAAATTGTTTTTGTTCATTGTAAATAAAATAATGCATATTTCTTGTAATCAGTGATTTCTTAGAATCAACAAAATTTGACAGCATGAGTTATATTTAATCCTCACACCAACCTTTGAGAAGGTCCCAATAGATTTATTTTACAGTTAAAGAAACTGAGTCTTAAAGAGGTCTGGTAATATGTGTGAGATTACACAGCCAGTAAGTGAGAAAACTGTGATTCTGACACAGGTCTCTCTGACCAGAGTTTATGGTCCCTCTAATCTTTGAAACAAGATCATGTCCTAAATATTTGCTTTGAAATAATCTAGATACCCAAATAGTTATCATTGGGTCTAAGCTTTTCTTTTCAATTTTTATGTTACTGCATGTGCAAATTGATTACATGTGCTTGATTTCTCACTTGGCCTCCTCAGGCACATTACATGAAGTCATTTTGCATTGTACACAAAAAAGAAAAAAAAAATCGCAGTTCAGTTTCAAACACATAAGTCAAACTCCAATCAAGGAGTCTCTATCTCATAGCAATTAGAATAGAGGCTTTGAGTCACACAGCTTGGGAATGAATTTTGTTTCTTCAGCTTTGCTAATTTTGCATGCTTGGACAAACTATAATCTCTTCCGAGTCTAGGCTCATCCCCTGTCATGTGTGTGGTACATGCACTGTGTTTAAACAAACGTTTTTAGTGTTTGTGCTGGAGCCTGTAGTCAGAAGAATGAGCAGATGCACAAGTTCCCAATTCCCGTAGAACAGTGCAGAGGGCATGCTTGGGATGAGCCATAGCTGGAACCATAGCCCAAGAAGCTCTGGGCCAGGAAAGGATCCCCTCTCTACAAGGTGACAAGGAAACGGAACACTGTGCCACAGCTGACACTTCTGCCCACGAGTTCTAGTCTGCATTAGGTGATGCCTCTGTGTTTTCACCAGCTCCTGGTACAGCAGTAGCTCCTCGATCAACAAAGCGCACAGAGCAGAAGTCATTACTTGGTGCAAGCTGGAACCCATGGATCGAAGGGCTGACAGTTGCATGACAAATGAAAATATTAATGCTAAAGTTAAGGATTGTTTTGAGAATTTAACTAGAGTATATAAGTGCTTAGCAGGTCCTGGGATATGGCACAGTTTCGGTAGCAGTTATGTCCCTGATGATGATGGTCGTGGTGGTGACGATAAGGATAATGATGGTGATGATGAGCTCGCCTGTGGTTGTGTGAATAGCGCTACCTCACCTAGGATTCTGTTTAAACACACTGACCCTTTATGCTGTGTTAGGTACCATGCTCGTGCTAGGCACCTTACCTTAGTTAATCTTGCAAAAACCTTGAAAAGACTACATTTATATTCATTTTGTAAATGAAGAAACTGAAACTCCCAGAGGGAAAATCCAGGTGTTCTGACTCCAAGAATTCATTAAACTATGAAGTCTTATGAAGAGCCCTTTTTATTTAAATTTTTTGTAGTAGGCTCATTTTTATATATAAGATTTTGTGTATTTCCAAGTATTTTGTGCATGTTTTCTCATTTTTTAATTATTAAAATTTTTTTAATTGTTTTCATTTTTAAAGTTTTATTGAAGTATAGTTTATTTACAATGTTGTGATAATTACAGAGAAGTGAATTAGTTATACATATATACATATCCATTCTTTTTCAGATTGTTTTCCCATATAGGTTATCATAGAATATTGAGCGCAGTTACCTGTGCTATACAGCAGGTCCCTGTTGACCTTCCTTTCCATAGACAGTAGTGTGCATGCTGATTTATGGAAAGAAGTTGTTGAAAAAATGTGATAATATGCAAATCAGAAACCAAATTGTATTTTCCCCTTTTAAAATCCAGTAGGACCATTAGAAGAACTTCCATTAAAAATTCTGCCAAAGGCATGTGGATTTAGAGCAACTAGAACTGTCATAAATTGCTGGTTGGAAAACTAGCCATTTCCTATGAACATAACACACACCAACCCTGTGACCCATTAATTCCATGCTTAGGTATTTATCCAAGAGAAATGAAAACAAATGTCCAGAAAAATACTTATACATGAAATATTCACAGTGACTTTATTCATATCAGCCTAAATTTGTAAATAACCCAAATGTTCATCCATAGAAGAATGGACATACAAGCTTTAATGAACTCCTGTGCTGGAATCCTACTCTAAACAACACAGATGAATGTTAAAACTCAGTTATCTGAGTGAGAGAAGTATGATATATGCTCTTAGATTTCATTCTCAGGAAGCACTGGAATAGGTAAAACTCTTCTATGATGTTATTCAGAACAGTGGTTGCCTAGGTGTTGGGGGTTGACTTGGGGCCTAATGGAATGTTCTGAGTCATGAAAATGCTCACTGTCTTAATAGAGATATGAGTTGGATGGGTGTGTGTGTGTATGTGTGTATATGTGTGTATATATGTATATATTCATCAATTCATTTACTTTACAGTTAAGATCTGTATATTGTACTGTGTATAAATTACCCCTTAATAGAAAGAAAATGTGGTAGGTCATGGGACCCGCATCTCACATCATCTCCTCATATAGAAGATTAGTTTTAAGGTTATCCATAAGGACTAAGTCTGAGACAATTTTTTTGCTGAAGTTCCACACCCTAGTAATTACCCCCCACACACCCACCCACATACACAGTATTCATTCACGCCTTCTACTCTGTAATTCCCAAGTTTAGCTGGGCATATGAACCACCAACTAAAGACCACACTCCTTAGCCTTTGTTAAAGCCAGATGTGGATATGAGATTTAGTTCCGCCTAACTAAACATACGCAGTGTGTGCAACTTCTGGGTTATAACCTTAGTAGGGAAAGAATGTGCTTTCTTCTCTTTACCCTTCTCTGCTGGCCACTGTGTACTCTCAGCAGATGTGATGTTGAGCCAGTTTCAAACATGTGGCTAAGACAGTGATGGAACATGAAGATAAGAGGAGTTCAGGTTCTCACCCTATCAAACTACCAGCATAGCCCTGGACCACCTACCAAGACTTCTTAAGGAAAAAGAAATAAACTTCTCTCTTTTTTATGCTGTTATATTTAGGGTTCCTTGTTAATAGCCACCTAACCCAGACCCTACTTAAGATAAGCACCCTATGTGTAAGCAACCTCTTTGATACCATGCTCAGGGATCCACTAATAACTGCTTGAGAAGAGGGTCCCAGAAGGATCTGAAGTAGAGGTCACTGTCATATTGGATCTTCAGCACCCACAAATGAACCTCTGGCCCCAAGAGGGGCAGCATCTCTGAAAGATCCACAGGGTAGACCATAGCCTCAGCTGCCCTGTGTGGCTCACGGGCTTCCTCGTAAGCATAGATTCCAGGTGTGGAGGATCTGTAGAGCCAACAGATGAACCTTTAAGTGAACTTCCAGCTTGTGTTTCTCCAGAGGAAGAGCTAACAAATCCAGAATTCTTCCTCAGTGTTATTTTCCTTGACTCCCTAGAGAGATTATTTCCTTTCAGTCTGACCTGACTTTTAAGGTTTCGTTTCCTTTCACCAGTTTACATTTTGCTTATTTTATCTTTATTTGCTTTTGGTTTTGACCCAGCAAGCTTGTTGTATCCCTCACTGCATTTTAATCTGCTTATATAATATCCGCCACGTCAGTATTCACTTATCTGACCCAAATGTGCTCAAGACTTAATTAACCTCTTAGATACTTTCTGACGCTTTGCACTTCCCAAAGTAAATTCACTTTTCAGCCCATTTTATCTTCAAAGAAGCCTTGCACTAAGCAGAAAGTTTTAGTGTTTCCATTTTACAGATGAGATACTTGAGGCACAGTGAAAAGCATTATGTCCAAGATTACATGAAGAGATGATGTGAAACTGGATCTTCTGATTACAGATCTAATACTCTCTTCCTAAGACCATCATCTCTCTCCCTGGTACCTTGTTTGAAGTGCCGAATCATAGATATAAGCAGAGCACTTATCTCTGGGCCAGTGAATGATGAGTGGGAACAAAAAAGAAGTGTTTTCAATTCCCACAATTTAATCCTCCCTCCCTTTTGGCACATGGCAGCAGCATCACTCTGGCTGTCTAAGACAGAAAAATAGACTTCATCCGTGACATTTCCCTTTTAATCATTTACCGCAACAATCATCTGCTACGTTTTATTCTTTCAACCGCTTTAATATCTCCAAAGATATGTCCCACTCTTTTTCTGATTCTGACTGTGTGGGCCTTCATGATATCCAGCCTGGTTTAATCAATAATATTATAACTTTTATCCTTGTCTCCATTTTTTATCTCCCCCGGTCCATCCTGCACACTGCTGCCTCATGATCTTTCAAGAAGATGAATCTGGCCCTGACACTTCCTGCTTGAGCTACTTTAATTGCTTCCTTTAATTTTCTGGATGAAATTCAGATTCATTATCAATACATCTAAGGCCCTTCATATTCAGATTCATACACAAATTTGAAGATTCCTTTCTTCTCCTTCCCTGCATTCACCCTTTGTCTGCCTGTACTAAGCTACTTGAAGCTTCTCTGATGGCTCATCCTATTTGCTCTCTCTATGCCAAGATTTAAAATCTCAAATATATTTAGAGACCAAGTGAGTAATATAAGTTTGTGAAACAGCCTGGATTTAAGGAAGTAGGGAGCAGTGGAAACTATGGTATGTGTGCATAAAAGCATTGAATGTCAATTTTAAAATACTGTGCTGAGGAGTTCCCATCATGGCTCAGGGGTTAATGAACCCGAATAGTATCCATGAGGATGCAGGTTCGATCCCTGGCCTCGCTCAGTGGGCTAAGGATCCGACGTTGCCATGAGCTATGGTGTAGGCCGACAGCTGTAGCTCTGATTTCACCCCTAGCCTGGGAACTTCCATATGCTGTAGGTGCAGCCCTAAAAAGACAAAAAGACAAAAACAAACAAACAAAAAACTGTGCTGAGACCAAACAAAATTATTCCAAAGCACTATTCCAACTGCAGGCCACCAGGTTATAACCTCGATGTTTCTGACATGCTCTATCATGTATCAGCAAAATCTCTTTCCCCTTCCCCTTTGTTTCACTCACTCCAACTGAATCTTTGGTACCGAACCTGACCATCGCTGCCTCTGACCACAGGCCTCCTCGCTTTGCTGAAGTCGTCTCCTCACATGGCACTTTTGCACTTGTCTGCTACCTCTGTTATGACATGAGATCTGTGAAGGCAGAGACCTGTTATGCCATATTGAATCTCACCTCCCAGTGCCTAGCATACAGTTGGTGCTCAATAAGTAGCTGAGTGGATGACCATGTGAGTCAGTCAATTTATGTTTGAATGGAATGAATGTCAGTGAATAAATGGCCTAGATTTATGATTCTGAGCTACATATGGAATGTCTATGCTGATGGGGAATGAGTTTTCTTTCATCAGAGCCACCCTATTTTCATTGTAGAAGGAATAATTTCTATAGCTCTGATATAATGTTTTTCTTTAAGGGTTTAAGGTCCCTCGTTCTACTTTTCATTTTAAATAGCTCAATGTCAGTAGTCTGTGCTTTATGCAGAAGTAGGCTTTCTTCCTGAAAAATACAACTAAGATTTGGTTTGTTTTCTTTTGCAGTTAATTCATTGTCATTGAATAGTATATAAGAGAGAAATGCCACTACATAAGAGTTTCATTTCCAGACAAATACCACATTATGAAAAGCAATTAAATATTAAGATCATAATCTCTTCATTCTCAATAATCTATGTGTGCATAATGTAGCAAGTTAGCAGAGATAATGGGATCATAATTGGCTTGGAAAATGAGGTTGGAAGAATCATGACATGAGATGGGCTTCAGAAGGAATGAAGGAGGCACATTTTCAGTGTCATTAGTGTAAAGAGAAAAGCAGGTGGGTAGCAGAAAGAATCCTGCAGGAGGTGATGTGCCTTAGTGAGCTTAGTAACAAACTGGCGTGGGGCAAAAAACTTACCACTTGCCCTTAGAGGGAAGGAAAGAAGGACTCACTTGTTCCCTTGAGAGACTGGGTGCTTCATAAATAGTGGGTGCCTAACAACTAGGAAATCATAACTCTGTTGAATAGCAAGGAAGCAGAAACAGAAGGACAGACATCCAAGCATGAAGATGCAACAGCGCTCTGAAGGCGGGTCTTGGAAGGGAAGAGAGACATCAAGCTGCAGTTAAAATAAGATCATTAAAGGAACGTGATTGTAATCAAGCTACTTCTGTGCATGACACCAGGATCCCACATCTGCCTGAGGCTGCAGGCTCTGAAGAGACCACTGATTGAAGTTAGGGAAATGGCAAGAGCAAATTGGAGCCATATAAACCATTTTCTCTGAATTAAGTGATGAGTGTGCTCCAGAATAGAGAGAGGCCTATTGTAGACACAGAGTCAACAGGGACTGTTAAAAGCCTTTTGCTCTATCCTCCTGCCTCCAGAAGGAATGACACCTAAGCCAACAGTGGATGAAGCAAGGCTATGCTTAACCTGCAGCTAAGGAACTCCACCTAGCCTTGGAGTGGTTTATATTAGTATTTACCTGATAAACCAGAGTTAATTCCCATCACAGCTGGGAGCTGCACACAGGGACCTAGTTGGTCTGTCACTGGACTCTAGCAGATGGCCATAGTCCTTGGGCATTGGGGTTTTTAGGCTACATGACTGGGTGAGTACTGGCCCCTACACTGCCACAACCAAGGACCAGGGTCCAAGCCTTGTGTTTACTATGACTTGGAAAGAACCCTGGCCTCCAGCCCTGCCCCATGACCTCAGCATTTGTGGTTGGAAAAGACATCCATGTTTAGTGCATTCATATGGCTGGGGTCGCATGTCATTTACCAGCATGAAACCCTTTTATGGTCTTCTACTACTAATAGAAAAAAATCCAAACATCATACAACATGGCATGCATGGCCTTTCTAGACCTGAGCCCTACCTGCCTGTTCCAAATGATCCATCGCACTCCCTCACATATGTCCTCTATCTGGGCAAAACTTAAAGGTCAAGCTTCTGCACATCTCTTGCCTTTGCATATGTATCACTTTGCCTGCAGTGTTCCCACCCAGACAAACGGTGGAGTCTTAGCCACCCTTTAGTGCCTGCTCTAACGCCTCCTCTTATGATGATGAAATGGATCCCCTCAACAGATCTGCTGCCTCCCTTTCTTTGGCCACCATGCCCCAATTATATGCATTTTTGTACACACAAATCAACACAAGCACTTGAAACAGTACCCTGCAAATAGAATACACTTGGTACATGTTATGTGGCTTATTATTATTTTGTATCGCAGAGTTTTGCAATTACCATTTATGTCTGGTCTATCTCCACTACTAGACTGTAAATGTCTTGAGGGAAGGGACTATGTAGGGTTTTATCTTTGCACTCTCACCTTTCTCTCCAGCTAGAGTATAAGTAACTTTCTTTCTTTCTTTTTTTTAGGGCCACACCTGCAGCATATGGAGGTTCCGAGGCTATAGGTCTAATCAGAGCTATAGCCGCTAGCATATGCCAGACCTACACCACAGCTCATGGCAATGCCAGATCCTTAACCCACTGAGCGAGGCCAGGGCTTGAACCCGCAACCTCATGGTTCCTAGTCGGATTCGTTAACCACTGAGCTACGACAGGAACTCCAACTCTCTTATTTCTATTCCAAGGTAAAGGCAGAATATTGTAGTATAAAGAGCTTTGAAGGGAAGAAATATCCTCAGTTTAAATCCTATCTTTGCCATTTCTTACCTGAAATTTTCAGTGTAATTCTTACCCTTAGTCCTTAGCTTCTTCATCTTTAAGATAAGGAAAAATGTCTATATCATAAGTGTTTTTTTTAGGCTTACATGGGGTGAATTTATTACATATCTGTCCCACGGTAGGACAGCATATACGTGTGACCTGACCTGGGGATGAAGATGAGAGTCTTCAGGATGCTGAAGATGGGACTGTGTTAACACACAGGATTTATCAGGAGAGAAAGTTTTTCCAAACTTCAGAGTTACAAAAAAGAATGAGTCATGCAGACCTTTTCAAACTGCTTTGCTCTTTTACTGTGAAATACAAAAGGATGTAATTGTGTGAAGTTGGCAAAGATTCTTACCCTTAATGTGAAACTTGCAGAGATCCAGACTGCAATCTGGAGTTTTAAAAATCAGATCCAGACGTATAGTATTCCTCTCCTTTAGAAAGTGACTTGGTGAAGAAGTACTTGAGCTCAAGGGGAAAGACTTTAGGACATTAAACTTAAAAGAGTCGTACTTCACTTTGAACCTGCTCTAGAGGAAAAAGGAAGATGTAAGTTTTGGAAAAGGCTGGCTGCCCACCCCCCCGCCCCTTTCTCTCTTCACCCTCCCTGCCCCCCATTCTCTTTTTCTGTTTGTTGAGCAGCAATTATCAAAAAGAATCCCAATGTTTTAAGCATAGAATACCAAAGACTCTAATTTACTGTAGAATCATTTCAGGTCAGATTATATTTTTCTTTTGTTACCTAGATCTTTCTTTCTGATTGAAGAATAACAAGAGGAGCTAGTTCTATGAAACAGAGAAGGAAGTATGGCCTCCAGTTGTTTAATAGTCATTACTTGGGGGCTTAAATGGCCTCTGTAGTGCCACAAAGCACAAAGCAGGGGGGTGCAGAATCTTTCTGTCTTCCTATCAGATTTCCCTGTGTTCTTAGGCATGGAATTCAGCCTCACTCATTATCTCCTTGACATCCATTTGGTTGTTTTATTTCTTTTTTTTTTTTTTTTTTTTTTTTTTTTTTGTCTTTTTGCTATTTCTTTGGGCCACTCCCGCGGCATATGGAGGTTCCCAGGCTAGGGGTCCAGTCGGAGCTGTAGCCACCGGCTTATGCCAGAGCCACAGCAATGCGGGATCCGAGCCGCGTCTGCAACCTACACCACAGCTCACGGCAACGCCGGATCGTTAACCCACTGAGCAAGGGCAGGAACTGAACCCGCAACCTCATGGTTTTTAGTCGGATTCGTTAACCACTGCGCCACGACGGGAACTCCTGTTTTTAGAAAAGATGACCTTAAAGTTAACTAAAATAAAGGTTAATAGAGGATAATATCTCCCAATGTTGCCTAAGACACATGCATGAATCAACTCATGTTAAAACCCAGGGTCTGTTTGTTTAAACCAACTTAATCAAAATAACAGTAGTAATAATAATAATGGAAGATGTACTGGCATCACCTTTTACTCCTTTGTAATGCCTCTTGTTTGGTCCCCGGACAGGATACTCCATGGTCCATATGTCCCCACCCCCCTTTTTTTGTTTCCCTTTGAGAAGCATGTGATTGTCAATTCTACTTAGAACATGGCTTGGTTATTTCTAGAAAATAGAAAAATATATAATAAATAGAATAAAGGTAAGAATAATAATGTATACTTATGGTAAATGAAGAGTACATGAGTAATGGAATTCAAAGCACTTTGTAAAATGCTATATAAGGATATTACTTCCAAAACTTCTAGAGAATATGTATTATTGACCATAATACAGAAGTAATTAAGCTAGTGGCCATCATACCAGATCTGAAAATTCCCCAAATCGGCTTTTGGCAGTCAGGATTTTTCCAGTTTGGTTGCCTCATCACTGCCTTACCCAGGCCGGAACTTCAGCTCTCACTCCGCTATGGAACTAGCTTTGCAATTTCTTAAGCATAACACAATGTTGCAATCAGACATATTCAAATTTGGTATTTCAAAAGTCATTGTCTTCTCATAGGATAAATGGAATCTGATACTGTCGTGAATATGTTGACAGATGGGCTCGTCATTTCAGAGCAGATGGCAAGATGATTAGGCTAAACTCTGGAATCTTAAATACTAGACATATGAACAGCTATATAAGAACTAAAAGACACCGAAAACACCCCTTTAGATAGTCTCCGTTTAAGGGGGAGATTTGTTTAAAACTCAAATATGCTTTTGCTCTGGGGGGAATTTAGATTTTCCTTGCAACAAATATATTTTGCTTTCTAAAGAGCAGAGACTTGGTATCAGGCTGACTTGGATTTGAATCTACATCTTAACATGTGATAAGATGCTTCAGCTTAGTTTCCACATCTGTACAGGCTGGGTCAGTAGTACTTGCCTCATGGAATTGGGGGGAGAAGTTAGTGAGATAACACAAGCGAAATACCTCACAGATAGCCATCCCTACAAATACCTTTCTTGACTGACAAATGATAAAAAAAAAAATTGGCCACGCCCATAGCATGCAGAAGTTCATGCCAGGGATCAAACACACACCACAGCAGCACGCTGAGCTGCTGTAATGACAATACCAGATCCTTAACCACTGCACCACAAGGGAATTGCAACGAATGATAAAATTGTTCTGCATTTATAGCTGAAGAGAAAATGGTATGTGTTTCTCCACAAACATTGTTTTTTGTTTTTCTAAAAAAATGTATAGAATTTGGGAGTTCCCATTGTGTCTCAGGGTAATGAACCTGATTAGTATCCATGAGGATGTGGGTTCAATATCTGGCCCCATTCAGTGGGTTAAGGATACAGCATTGCTGTGAGCTGTGGTGTAGGTCACAGATGAAGCTTGGATCTGGAGTTACTGTGGCTGTGGTGTAGGCTGGCAGCTACAATTCTGATTCAGCCAATAGCCTGGGAACTTCCATATGCCTCAGGTAAGGCCCTAAAAAGAAAAAAATAACATTAAAAAAGTTTAAAAGTATGGATTTAATAAAGAGGACTTTAAGAAACAGAAAGCAATAGGATAAATACATGTATAAATATACCAACATGCAGGCATACCTGTGGAAGATACACAATCACCTTATCTTTATTCAACATTAATTATGGATTTTTAAAGTACTTGCACAGTCATTATTGCATTTGATCCACACTGTCATTGAATAAAGAGGCATTATCTCTACCAAAATAAATTTTTAAAGATGAAACTCACAGAAATTAATTTGTTTGGCCAGTGCAACACAGTGCAAAGTCACATGTGAAATTTATTTAACTGACTCTTGGCTCAAAAGAAAGCTCCAAAAGAAAGAGACTTTGGGGTTCTTCCAGTCACCATCTCTCCTTTCCCCCAATATTGATGTTGTGGACATTGTTGGTTACATTCTCAGCATTTACATCTCCTTTCATCTGTCAGCATCATCCAAAGTTTGCATTGGAGGACTCCTTACCCACACATTTTCAGCCATTTAATTTGGGTACTGTTGATTCCCATCATCAGTTCCAGGGGTGGTTCACAATGATTTGCTAAAACTAGTTGTGTATTTAATCCCCCTAGCTGTAATGACAGATTTGGGGACTAAGCACAGTAGTCAGGCAGGGTCAGAGAATTACAAAGTGACTCTTGCTGGGCAACCTGAGAAAGAACAGATCCTGCTCTCTGAAAAGTCTCTGTGGAGAGTGTGGTGTACAAATGTCCTGTCAGGAATGGAGCTGGGGCAGCCATTTTGCAATAAGTAAGGGAGAGCCTGGAGTGACCAGGACACTGTGTGAAGCCAGTGGCAGAACCTGATGTTCAGAGATGAGATAATAAGAGTCTTAGCATCATTGGCCCTTAGATCCACTCAAAGATCTCCAAGCTTTTAGTTGCATTTACTAATGAATTCCCTTTGTTGTTTAAGCCAATTTGAATTAGATTTTCATTTATTGTAACATAAAGAAATGTGCTAAATGATGTGGCTAAAATTTTGGCAGTGGAAAATAGATACTGCTGCGGGGGTCAACATTTGAATTCCTTGGGAAATCTATCTCTGGAATGCCATATCGCTTTTGAGAATTTGTGAAGTTTTTAACATTTTATAAACAACTTCTTAATAAATGCACCTGACCATCATCATTCTATCAGCCTATAGATTTAGCAAATATTTCTGCGTCAGGTATACAGAAAAAAATTTAACACTTGTGACTGATCCGTAGCTTATAAACTGGGCATGTAAAAAGGGCTAGCAAATATGATACAATTAAAAGTATAAGACTGCATACAATCATGTTAAATGGTGTGGGGGAAATTTGAGAGTCTGTAGGAATTCTGAATGCCAATGTGGGGTGGGTGGAGTTAGGAAGATATTCAAAGAATAATTAGACCAGGTGAGCTCTGACATTGCAGCTATAGATGTAATAAGGAAATAAGTGAGTGTTGGGAGACATTTCAGGTAACTTTGTAAAAAAGAACTGTCATTTAGGGTATATAGTACTTTCCATATATCTCTAATGTTTTACTCTCGACTGTTTCAATAACCACGTAATGTAAGAAAGGAGAGCTGGTCTAGGACTCAAGAGACACCAAGTCTTATTTTGGTTCTACATTTTTTAAAACCTTTTTATTTTGAAATAGAGATTCACGGGAAATTGCGAGATTATTCCAAGAGGTCCATGCACCTTTCGCCTGGTTTCTCCTGATGGTATAATGAATGGCCATTTTATCAATTGTGTAGATTTGTGTAACTATCACTTCAATCAAGATATACAACTATTCCATCACTACTCTGCAGAGAGATGGGCTCCTTACTGCTGGGCACAGGTTGTCTTGACTCTTCACCAGGCCTCCTCTGATACCACCCCAGCAGAGAGTGCCTCATTTCTGTCAAGTGAACGTAGAAGTCCAGCCCCACTCCATGGTCTCCACTGACAAAAGAGTGGATTAGGGAGGCTCATTCTATCCAAAGGGAATGAAAGTACCAGTTCCTCAGTAGGCCTTGCTGACAACACCTTGTCAGGGGATTGTAATGGGCCACATCACAGCCTGTCAGTAGTGGAAGTCTAGACTTTCCATTTGTTCTTTGCTAGCTGAGGTTGGAGGCAGGACCTCAGTTTTTTTCCATGGTGTTTGGCCAAAGTGACATGGTTATTATCGAAAAATTTTGGATAAACTAAAACTTGCTAGACTGCTTCTCTCCTAGTCCTATGGTGAAGGAGAATGAGTTTTTCCAGGGGCATTTTAAAAATCTGCACTGATGGGTGTTTCTGAGTGGATGATTTCTCTAGCACCCAGGCCGGGATATGTGAGCCATAAAGAAAATGCAAGAAACTCTCCATCATCTTGCTCCCTGGATCCTCAAAACCCTAGCCTGTTTATTTTCTTTTCTCTAACTTTCAAAGTCTTTTTATGTTTGTTTTACATATAATGTCCAGGATATCTAGCTGAACTTGGTGGAAGAAATAGGGAAAAGTACATATCCTCAATCTTTTTGGATGCAGAGAGTCTATTTCTTACTAGTTCTGTGTCGTTGGGCAGTCACTAAACTCTCTGAAACTACTTTTTTTCTTATTTATGTAAGCATAGAAACTCAGTACCAGTCTAATATTAATACTAAAACTAAGACTGAAACCAATCTAGAGCTGTTATAAGCATGAAGTAAGACAATAAATATCTAAGCACTTCCCAAATTATAAAATGATGTACAAAAAGTGGTTGCACGTGTATCTTTCTATTTATCTATGTGAATGGTTATTTCTGTGTGCAAATGTATGTGTATACACCAACATACACAAACACACAGGCATACAATTATGTCTAAAACATAGCTTCCATTTCTCAGAGATGTTTAAAAAGTTGTAGAGAAGTAACTCAGATAACTAGTTTCCCTGGTTAATTCTCCATGCATCGAGTTTCACTTGGGGAAACACGAATGGATAGTGGTAAGTTGCATGTCTGAGTACTGTAAAAGCTGAGGCTGGAGGATTCAATTCCAGGATGGTTTTGTCCTTTACATGTCTGTCACCTTGTGGGTGGAGCTTATACAAGGAATATCTCTGCCGCCTTCGTAGTCTTGCGTGGCTGCTCAGCAGTCCAGGAACAAGAAGCTGCAAGGCCTTTTATGACCTAATTTCAGAAGTCACAAAGCTCACTTCCACTGTTGGTCATAAGTCCACCCAGATTCAAGGCACGGGACTCAGGCCTCACATCTCAATGGGAAGTATGTCAAGGAATTTGCAGACATGTTTTACAATCACCACACAGTATTCTATTTCATCTTCACAAGGACCCTGTGCTGTGGACTAAAGCATGTTTATCCATATGGAAAGTAATGCACGGAGACATTAAGGAACCTGCTTGGCAGAACAGGATTTGAACCCATTTTCTGAGTCCAAAACCCATGTAATTAATTGCTAAGTATATACCTGGTGTGCTATATACTACTTTGTAAATTAAAAGATTTTTTTTTTAATCTGTTCATGTGTTTCACAGAGATACACTTTGAAATAGAAAAAGAAGCATCATTTCAATTTCAGTGTAATTTCCGTTTTGCAGATCAGCTGGTAGAGCTGGGATTCAAACATACATGCTCAGACTTTAGTTCAGAGTTGTCATACTGCATTACTCTTTTTTATCTAAGGATGCGATCTCATGGTAACAGTCACCAGCTCCGCTTAAAATATGTACAGTTTCATAAAAGCACATACTGTGAAGATGAGCCAACCCTGTGCTATTTTCATCATGCAGTGCTGTCAAGAACTCTGTATGGCTCGATCATTATAAAGTAGTTTGGTGACAGGAGTCACAAGCAAACAAACCCCTAGGAAAACAAACCTGGTAATTAGGCTGAGTTAGTGCCTTGTCCAGATACAGGAGAAAGAGGAGAAGGGAGTATTGCCTACTTACCCAGGGTACTGAGGTTAAAATGAAGAAATGTTTTGTATTTTGGTTATTATTTTTCTAAAAATTATTCAGGTAGTCATGGGAACAGAGCAGTGTTTTAAAAACTCAGAATTTGCAGCAAAATTTTAAAGAAAACCACTAACTTCTGGAAAATTTAATGAAAACCCACAAATTTCTTTTTTGGCAGATATTATTGAGATGAATAGAGCTCTAAATTCCCACACTCCTCAAAACGTATTCTCAAACCAAATTTCTTTTATAAATTCCTGTAAAGTGAAAGACTAAAAAGTATTAGTTTAGATGATAATCCTTCCGATACTCTTACCATGACTGCCTTCTTGCAACTTAACTTCTTTAGTGGTATCCCTGCATTTTCCCAGGAAAATCCAAGGGACAGAAAAATGCGTGTGTGAAAGTGGTTAACTGCTTAGCAGATTAAGAACCTGACGTAGTCTCTGTGAGGATGCAGGTTCAATCCCCGGCCTCACTCAGTGAGCTAAGGATCCAGCATTACCACAAGCTGCGGAATAGGTTGCAGATGTGGCTCCGATCTGGTGTTGCTGTGGCAGAGGCTGCCTATTCAACCCCTAGCCCAGGAACTTCCATATGCCCCAGGTGTGACCCTTAAAAGAAAAAAAAAGGAGAACTGAAACCTGAGTGGTTACCTTATCCTATGTGCCAGCCTCCTGCCTAGCAAACCTTCTATGACTCATCATTGCTCGTACAATCTGGTTCAAACTTAATCCTTCAAAAATCTGCCCTCAGTGTACCTACCCAGCGTCATTGCTCGCTACGCATGTTTAATTACCCTCACGTCTCTTAGGCCATTTAGTATTCTTTTAGCATGTGAGGCACAGCCCCTCTTGCCCCCGTGGCTCTCTGTTTATGTTATATACTCTGACTGCACAGCCTCCATCTTTTTTTCTCCCTTTATAGTTCCTTTCAACTGTCCTTTATGCTACATTTCTTGTACTTCCTTCTCAAGGGTAATTTCCTCTGAGAATTTTCTTCAGCCCTTTAAACAGATTTTAATCCATCACACTCCCACGGAAGCTGGCACATTATCCTGTTTTCGCCTTATATGACTTAATTGCCTAAATATTCATATTCACAAATATATGGAAGGTGATGGATAAAGTACAGAGTATATAAAGGTATGAGAAAGTCCCTGCCAGTGACTAGCATACATTCCATTTTGGAGATAAAAATATAACTAGAAAATGCTGGTATGATATGGTTAAATGCTAACCAAGCATCACACACAGTTTGCTGTGGTAACACAAATGTAAGTACTTAATGCACCTCACGGGGGCTTCCAGAAATGAAAACATTTTGGCTGAGATTTGAAAGATGAGTACTATAATTATTTCTTTACTTGATTGTTTTCCCTACTTGAGCACAATCCTCTATTTCAGTCCCATTTATCCCCATAACCCTGAGTGATGCCCAGCCAAGTCTAAAACAAAATAAGATCTCAATAACCATTCATGTTGAATGAACGATTAAAGAAATGAATGAATAGGTTTCTTCTTAGGCACGTTGCCTAATGGATGCTGGTAGGTCAAATGGATCACTTTGTTTTCTCTGACTGGCTTAGTTCACTGACACGTGAAGGTATAATCAATTAAGAAAAGAGATAAAGAAGTTATCCAAATTATAGCCATGTTGTGTAGTTTCTTGTCAGCCTGTTGTTCAGTTTCATGTACGGCCTAGTGTCACACTGATCCTGAAGGAATACTCCATATACTAACCCACACAGTGATGTGGGAGGAGCCTTAAGATGAGGGAATTTGACGACATCACACAGCAAGGCCGTTTTAAGGCAGCGTAATACCATAATGCTAAGACTTCAGGTTAAATTTGGTTCTGATATTTGTTTCTTGTGTGATCTTATTTCACTCTTCAGCTATAAAATAGGGACAATAATAACCTCCTCCTCCTGCTCTACTAGGAATCGAATGAAACACTGTTTTTGAAAGCACCTATCTCAATGGTTAGCATATTGTAGGTACTCAATGAATTTTTACTAATACCTTAGTCAGTGCTTTCCTTTATGATTCTTGAGCAATTCTCAGCTCATAGTTACTTGATAGTAGAAGCAGACATACAGAGGTGTGTATGTGATCTACAATCACTCTTTATTGATGCCAGCAAGCAAAGGCTTTAAAGGAGAAGAGGGGTGGAGTTCCTGTCGTGGCTCAGTGGTCAACGAACCCCACTAGTATCCATGAGGACGCGGGTTCGATCCCTGGCCTTGCTCAGTGGGTTAAGGATCCGGCGTTGCCGTGAGCTATGGTTTAAGTCGCAGACCTGGCTCGGATCTGGTATTGCTGTGGCTCTGGTGTAGGCCAGTGGCCACAGCTCTGATTCAGCCCCTAGCTTGGGAATCTCCAGATACGGTGGGTGCGGCCCTAAAAAATTAAAAAAATTAAGATAAATAAAATAAAAATAAAGGAGAAGGTGCGTGCTCTAATCCCATTAATCAGAGCCGTCAGGAACAGTGGTCAGGCTTCACACCCAGAAAGGACTAGAATAGAGCCTGCACTCTGCTCACCAAGTTGCCAGGCAGCTTCTACCCAGAGTAAGTACCTTAAACCAAAGCCTCTTAGGGGTTAGCTCAGTCCTGTCCTTTATTACATCCCTAGAGCACAGGTGGGCTGTGATAATTAAGATAAGGTTGCAGATCTCTAGCTTGAGGCAGATTCTATGAGCAAAGTCCCTTTCTGTTTTCCCAACAGAAAGCAAATATAATTTTTGGACAGAGGCAGTTCTCACAGTATTTTGAAATCATTACATATCCTCATCTCTTACTGTACTTTATGTCATTAATTAATTTGGGATGAGATTTCAGCTCTTAATGTAACTTAAGTGCAAAAGATAACAGTTAAAGAGTTATAAAAAAAAGAGGAAAATTGTTCACTTTTTGGTCAATTCCAGGACATTTCCAGATCTGTAAAAGGGAATTTGACCAACCACATTCCGGAAGAGCAGAAAATGCCAGAAATTTCCTCAGTGGCCAAGGAAAGACACTGAAAACAATTATACATTTATGGTTTGGGACCCTGTTACGCAGCTGTTTGCTTTTGCATCCTTCTCCTCATCACTTGCTTCTTTAGGTCAGCAAAGATCAGTCTCGATCAAAATCCACTGGGATGGGCCTGAGGGTGGGAGGGCGTTTAAAGACAGGAAAAGCTGCAGAGTGTGTCTCTTATGTTTTAGATTGTTCCACAGGTAACATTATATGTAATCATCCAAATAAGCTTTTGCAGGTAAGTTACCTCCATTTACAGACAATATGCTGAAACTCAAAGGTACACATGGCTGGTAAGAAGCTAAGCCACAGTCAGCACCTGAAGTCAAGTTCCATGTTCTTTCCACTGTATCAAAGCTCCTTGCTCTAAATAGCCCTAACCTAGAGTATATCCTCAAGGTCCGCTCCAGCTAAGCCAGTATCCTCAGAGGGTTTAAGGAGCCCTAAGGCTATACAACCCTCTGGAGCCCAAGGACATATTCAGGAGAGGGGAGGGGTGGGGCCTGAGCAAACTGGCCAACACTGTTCATTAGCACAAAATGCATTCCCTTACCTGTTACAGTGGCCAAGGAGGAACAGCTACCAAATCCTGCCAACCCCAGCGTAGCTCATTTTCCCTCTGCACAGTCAAGCTTCCTCCCCTGTAATTCTTGAATGTCTCTTGAATTCTTGAAAGTCTCTTGAAGGGCTTGCAGCTGGAGAAGAACGAGAAGACATCTCCCAGTAGAGAGGACAAAGTAAGGCAGCTGGATTGGCCAGGGAAAGAGCCCTCGTGGAGTCCTCCAGAAAGCAGCCATCTGCCTCTGCTGCAGTTGTCACCTTGGATCCATTATTTTGTTGGTCACATAATGCAGAACACATAAAGTGATCACCTCTAGATAACTGTGTAGGCTCCATTCCCAGCACTTTCAGCATCAGCCTTCAGAGCTCAGCACACTTCTCATCTGTCCCAGCACCTTGGATGTGCCTGGAGCTTGTGGCTTCCCTGGGATGACTAATTTCACTTTTATCAATCCCACTTCAACAGCTCTCATTTTAAAGGGAAAGAAAAATAATGTTTGCATGTGGTTGACCTGTTCTCAGGCTTTGTGAAGTCCTAGAGGGAGAAAAACCTTCTACAGAGAGAGAGGAACATGCATTCATTCATTAGTACATCATTTATATGTTAATATTTGGAAGCAATTAAGAGCGTGGGCTTTGGCATCATACTGTTGGGGGTTCTAATCCTGGCTCCTCCACTGAATAGTTGTTGGGTGAGTTATTTGCTATCACTGTGTAAAACAGAGGCACTGTAATACATGAATTATACCTACCACATTGTGGAAGTCACTTGGGAAAGTGTGAATAAATTGTTCAGCATGGCACCTCTCTCAGAGTGAGTAACCCAGGACTGCTCACCGATGTGTGTGCTGATGTGTGGTGGTCTGTCACTGAACTGGGTTTTTAGGACCAGAGGTAAGTGTGAGTCTATCTCTGACGTCAGGGTAAATGATTGCAAACTATGGTAGATGTAGAATTATAACATGAAAGTATTGAACTCCAGATACGGAAGTGACTCAAAGAAGGACATGTGAGATTTAGTCTAGGGTTATCCCTCCCCTGAGGTCCTCCAGGATCTTGTTCTTATCCTAATGCAATATCTTCACTCTCTAATAAAATAGCTTATTTTATTTATTTTATTTTCTTCCCCAGGAAGCTGAGCTCCTTGAGCTCAGTTTGTCTTTTAATATTTTGTCCTTTTCTCAATACTTATGATCTAACACATAGCTTATGCAGAAGATTCTCAGTAAACATTGGACAAGAATGAACCATGGGAGGTGATGTGTAAAACGTGTTTGGGGTACAATGAAGAGACTACTCAGGTTTGAGTAGGTCCTTGCAGAGATAAAATAGGAAGAGCCTCAGTGTGGGAGGCTCAGGATGATAGAATAAGAAAATTGAACTTTATCATGTGCAGTCACTGAAGGCAAAAGAAACAAAAAAAGGAAGTATTTAAATATTAGTTGGAACAGGACGCCCAAGAAAAAAACAGAAAAAAATGTGAAGATAGACTAGTTGGTATATTAGGGTAACAGCCTACAAATGAGGTGATGGGATCTGAGCCGAAGAACGAATAAGATGGAAATGGAAATTAAGAGCTAATTTTGAAATACACCCCCAAGTGGGAGGTGCGACAGGACTTGGTGACTAACCAGATATAGTAGAAAGGAAGGGTTAAGGGTCAAGTTTGAGTCTAATCAATAGAGTATTCATGGCTAACACAGTGGGTCCTGAACCCCTGACCTTTAGGAAGGAGATTTCCAAACTAAAAGGCTGCCTTTGATTTTGTTGGGGAGGAAGAGACTTAACTCTTCCCTCTTAGATTCTTCTAGCTGGTCTGAGAATTAAATTGGTGTGCAATGGATTAAAAGGAAAAGTCAAATAAACACTGAATACCATGTGTTCATGGGAGAAACTTACAAAAACTAACTCACCCAAATGGCTGAGACTGGTCACTTTAAATATTATCTTCAGCTAAAGACAAAAGAGAATATAAAGGGGAGTTATTTGGGACTTCAAAGGAAAAGGAGGCAGTTGACAAGTAGCGAAAGCAAGTGTTTGGAAAGCAGATAGTCGCTGGGCCATTCACAGAAGGGGGACACAGAGGAATTTCAACAGGTTCCTCCTTGTCTGGATACTTCATACTGTACTTGTCTATGGTGATGGCTCCCTTCCTGGAACAGGTCCTCCATCCACACTCTTTAGGCGTTTGGGGGAAGGTCCAGGTTTCTTTCTGAGTCTTTTGGGGCTTGTTTTCGGCTTGACATGATCCACATGCCAAAGAGATATTTTGTGGTGACAATTTTGTTCCCCCACAATTGCAATATTTTTTTCACCTGTTCTTATTCTTCTTTTAGACAAGAACTGGGATTAGAGACCCCATGGAAGCCAGTGACAAAGAGCTTGTTCCTAACAGAAAATGGAGGTAGATGATATAGGTCATGGTGTTGAGAGCAGGTCACCATCTCATTCCTGGAAGCAGCCATCCTTCCATCTGCCTTCTCATCCATCCGTTCACTTTTCCAGCTGTCTGTCCTCCTAACATGCATTTCTTGAGCACCTACTTCAGGCCAAGCACTGTTGTGCTTTCTAAATATTCCATAATGACAGGCAGTTCACTGTTCCCTCTGCAACAGCAACTATACAAAGTACAGAATGATCTTAATTTTTTTTTTATTACATTGATTGGTTCTCTTTCTTCATAGGGACAGCAGTAAATTGCTCTTTTAAATTTAGCTTTGAGACACTGTAATTTCAGCTGTAAGTGCAGAAATTGAACTGCTATCAAGGATAGCAAAATGATGGCAGTATCCTGGTGCTAAAATATAATGACAAGCTAAAATACAACGAAGCAGTCCATTGCCCCATGGGACCTGTGTGTTCGTGCTGAGAAAGGCAGCGTGCTTTGTGAGTTCTGTACCTAAACCCCCTGAGTGTACTTCCTCCCTATAAAGCAAAGTTGATATGCATGCCTACCGTGGAACTGGCAGGATTGGTGGAAGGATCATAAGAGATAATGTCTGTGAATGTGCCTTGTGAAATATATATTAATATAAGAGAGTATTATTTTTGTCCTTACAATTTTGTTTTGTTTTAAGAGGACTGTTTGTCAAGAATATTCCCAGAATCTCTCTTATTCCATTGTATCCAGTTGGAAAAGGCAAACACTGTTAATCCAGGGAATAGTTAAATTCGTAGGTTAATGTTGCGACCTAGCTAAGTGACCCTAAGCTAAATGTTTAACTTTGCAGTATTCTCATGCTTAAAACAGAGAGGATCATAATAAATGTCTCAGAATATTGTTGCAAGTCTTACAGCTCTCCAACCATCTCCCAAATCCATCAGTCTGAAAAACACCATGTGTCAGGTTCCACTTCTGAGTCTTATCATTCCCAGACAGCTCCACCCCTCACCTGGGTTTCTGACCTTTCTTCTCAAGCCTCAGTAGACTTCTGCCACATTTCTATCAGGCGCCTATGATGTACTCACTTATTTTTGTCTTCCCTGAAGACTAGGCTCCTTGCAAGGTTATCTCATTTGACCTTGTGGCTCTAGCAACCAGTGTAGTGCCTACACAAAACAGATGTTTAATAAATCTTGGCTGAAATAAGTGACTAAAAGATATACATGACAGTGCTTTGTGATAAATCTGAATCTCATTTGTTAAATGTTACAGTGTCTAAGAGAATTCATGGCAAAGCAAAAATGAGTATAACAGTTTTAAATGAGAAGAACAGTACTTTTATGGCCTCTGCAACTGAGTGATTCTTAACCTGGGTGATTCTGCCTGTCAGAGGCTGTTTGGGTGTCACAATTGGAGGACAGTCCTACTGGCACTTGGTGGGTAGCGGCCAGGATGTTGCTGCTAGACACCCTACAAGGCACAGGACAGCCCCCAAGATAAAGAATTACATGGTCCCAAGTGTCAGTGGTGCCAAAATTGAGAAATACTACCTCATACTCTTGGATCAGTTAGAGGATGTGCTGTGTCTTTCAGATTCTGTTTTTGACTCAACCTTCCATAAACCTGTTTGGCATTTACCAGTTTGAAGTTTCACAGAAGGGGCTGTATGATTGCTCCACAAAAAACCTACTTTTACAAAATAGGCTGAGGTTTGCTCATAAAAGCACTAACAAGAGAACTGCAAACAGGACCATAAGTCACTAATGCCTCGGATACCTTTCCATCTCACGGCAGATACCAGCCTGGCCTAGCTTTGATTAGGATAACAAACTCTGCTGGGAAATCTTGGAGAAGAGCTAAATTCTCCTCCCTCCAGGCTAAAGAACATTAAATGTCACGGAGCTGTTTTCTCAAGGACTGTGGCGCTATAACCATGGGAGCAATCCTGATTTCTGAGAGAGTAGATATAGATATAGCTATGGTATTACCATTATATACGTGTGTGTGTAGTATATCTCACTGACTTATCTCAGTTTACTTCCCACCTCTCTCCACATTTCTGTGTTACAGCCACAGAAGTCCTATCTTAATTCCTTGAACATCCTGCACTTTGGCCCACTTCTTTGTCCGAAGCATCCAAAGGTTGCCTAGTTAATTTTTGTTCATCTCTCAGAACTCAGCTCAGAGTCACTTCCTAGAGATCACCTGCTGTGTTCATAGGATTTCAGACCCCAGAGTAAACCCTCATATTGACCCCAGCCATTCGCCCTAATACTTATCAAGCTGTGATGAAATCAGTTCTCTAATGTCAGCTCTCCAAGAGACCATTTCTGTCTGCAAGGAAGAATGGGTATAGTTGAGACACCATGAAAATGTGTTGAATTAATAGGAAACATGACTTTTAGAAACAGTATTCTTATTGCACGTTTACATGATGTTTGGCAAGTAGTTCCTGATTCAGATAAATATATTACAAAAAAGTATATTCACAGAGATTCTGTGAAAGAAAAAACTCAGGTTAAGGTGCGGAAGGTGACCATAACATGTTCCCTCCTGCTTCTCATTGTACCAGGGGAAAAAATTCTTTTCACAGCTAGTAACAAAATGTTACCTGCTAATCATATTAAGAAATACGTGGAAGGCTTTGTGAAAAAACTAAAATCTTTAGAGAGATATAAAAGATTTTGTAAATGAAGAAACAAAATAGTTCAAAAGTGTCTGATCCCCCTAAATCAATTTAGAAAGGGTATAATCCCACTCAAAACCCCAATTATATTTTTAACATTAAAATGGTTTATATAATCACCTGGACTACTTCATAGCTGAAAACAGAAATGATGAGATCAGAAATGACCTAGTAAACAGTAAAACTATACTCATTTTTGCAGTATGGCGCTAGGATAGAAATCAAAGGGCCGAACAGCAGGATAGAATGGTTAATCTAAAAGTAGATCCAAGTGTATGTAAAAACTTGGTAAATGATAAAGGGACTATACAAACCAATGAGATAAGGTGGATTAATTGACAAGGGGGAACACTTAATACTTTAGGGAGAAATCAAGTTAGCATACCTCTTACCATATACTGAAATAAATTTTTGTGAATTAAAGAGTTAAACATAAAAAGTGAATAAGTAATTAAATAATGAGGAAAATAAAACAATGTATAAGGGAATACATTTTAGTTTTTCTGTGGATGTAGACTTGTGAGCATAAAAGCCATGTGAGAAATCACAAAGGAATAGATTAGTATATCTATGACATTGATACTGTCTCCTTGAGTGCTTGGTATATTCTAGCCATCATCCTCTGTGCTTTATATATGAAGTAAGCTGATGAAAATTCACCACCCACCATGAGCTAGGTGCAATTAAGATACCCATTTTATAGAAGAGAGAAGTAGGGAAGAAAGATGTTAGAGTAATTTGACCAAAATCAGACAGCATAGAGATTGAAGAACCAACCTTCACACCCAAGGAATCAGATACCAGGGCTTCTGTCCTTCATTGCTGTGCTCTTTGGGATGTTACAAAAAATACATAAAACCATACGTCTAAAATAAAGTACCAATCCAGAAAGTTAAAACACCTAGAGTTAAAAAAAAATACCGTTAAGTAAAAGGCAAATAACTAATCGAAGGAAATATTTTCAACAAATAGTACCATAAATATATATATATATATCCTTTATATTATATAAATATATATATTTATATATATTTATTCCTGCCTCTGTCCTCCGTATTTGAAGTCACTGTATTAAGTATACATTCATGTGTGTGCGGATGGGTGTGCATCTAAAGAGATTTCATAAATCAGTCCAAAAGACAACATTCAAATAGGAACTAAATTAACAGTAACATGAGCAGAAACTTCAGGAAGATAGAAATGGACTGTAACCAAAAATATATGTATATTTTACCTACTTGTAATCAAGTAATAGCTAAGTAAACCATCAGCTTATTTCCTATCAAATCAGAAAACATTTGCTGGTGTATTAGCAAAAGTTTTCTAGAAGCAATTAGTTTATAAATATCAAGAATATTTTAAAAATTCACAATCTGCAAAAATTTAAGATATTTTCAAATCTATCAGTTCTACTATTAGCCATCCATCCTAACAGACATTTTCTGAGATACAAAGGGTTATATTGTAACCCATAGAGTAAATTCATAGCAACAACATTAATGAAGCAGAATGCTCAGAATATACTAAATGGGCGGTAAGGGATGCATGCATAGGGCAGTCATGTGATACCTGTGGCAGGAGCTTCTGAGCAACCATGTTTTCATGACATATTTAACATTATAGGGCAATGTCTCTGATGGAAAATCAACTGAAGTATAACAACTAAGCATAGAGAGGCCAGTTAGATGTTTTAAGGAAGCCTAGCAACAGGCAAAATACCCTTTCCACTGCTGCCACTCCCAGACTAAGCCTAAAACCCTCAAGGCAAGAGAGCTTTGAATGGCTGACGGTGCTGGTCCACTTCCCAGGGTGCCTTTCAGTCTCATCTAATTGATTCAAATTAAGTTTGGGGAACTAGAGGGAAATCAAAAGGAAAATGGGGAATTGCAGAGCTCCATCCCACCCATGGCCAAGTCTTTCTATTCTCATTGCCAATGGGAATAACACTTAGGTTGTAACAAAAGAACTTTAATGCTTTCCTTCCCTGCTGTCCTCTCCTCCTTTTCCTACCTTGTCCTCCTCTTTTTTTTTTGTCTTCCTTCTCCACTTCCCTCGTTTTTAAACAGAGTTCAGTTTGTCTTGGCTTTCTTTATAGGCAGCTTCCTGAGCATTGCCCTGAATTGGAAAGTAAAAGTAAAAGAGTGCTCAATTAAAAACAAAAACAAAAACCTTGGCCTTGCTGCTAAGCAACCATGTCCTTTGTCTTTAGGTATATGGAATATAACATTGTTTGGGATGTGTTTTCAGACCTCACCTTAATACAAAGGAGAGAGGTTGGTGGTGGGGAGGAAGGAGGCAGGGAGGAGGTGGTAGTATAGAAACCTTTAGATTGAACAATATAAAGAAAAACCAAAAGACCCCCCCCCCATGGAAGTTTCAACCCACTACCACCCCGTGGTGCCAAAAACTTCAAAATGGAGCATTTCTTATATTGGCACATTTTTGTGTGTGAGAACAAACATATGCTTATAAGCATTTTCTTACTTCATTATGATCTGCAGGAATATTTCCTCCCTACAGGAAAATTTAAATGTACTGTTGATATCTTTTTATAGTCACATAATAAGAAAGCAGACTAGAAATGTTGTGATGGGACTTGCTCACAAGATGCCACGGGCATGGTTGCTTTTAGTTGTCATAGTCACAAGACAGGTGGGTCTCAAATATTTCCATGTCTCTGTGGTCTCATTGTGCCTGAGGGTAGCCTAAAATAAGAACAATGGTATCTGTTGGCCAGAACAAGTTCACAACTCCTCCATCTGTTTTCCAGAGTAAGCAGTATCATTTTTACTTGGTTGAGGGAAAGAGTGTTGATTGGGCAGTTTTTACTAAGAAATGGATCTAAGCAGGGTATGAATAAGTATACAAAGAGACTAGGTCTCTTATGTAGAGAGACTGTTTACTCACTAGCTGGTTTGGCCTGATGAAAACCTTTGTCACCATTAAGGATCATACGTAATCCAAGACTCGGGAGTGGTTAGGGAGAATGGGTAAGAGGGTCGGTTCAGCTTGCTGTGGTGGTCTGGCCACCACGAGCCTAAAAAAGAGAAGTTCTCTGCCTGGTCCAGCTTACCTGCCAGAGATTGCACTGGGTTTAGGGATCAGGGACCTAGTCAGCACTGAAGTTTTGCTTTGTCAGTCAACAGGACCGTGTAGAGAGGGATGGCTGAGAAGGTCAGGATTTGGGAGTCCTCTGGCCAAGCACACATTAACCTCATCATGGTTCCCAGCATTGACACCTGTCAGAGAAATGGACTTGATGGGAATCCAAGATTTGAGTTTCAGCCCTGACTTCACCATAAATAAGTAGTATCATTTTGGATGGATATTTATTCTCTTGAATTCTCATTTTCTATTATTAAATGAAACATATCTACAGAAGCAGGTATAAAACATATATTGAAAGGTTCAATGATAATAATAATAAGATAAACACTATATACCTCATACTTAGACAAGCAGAAAATTCCAAGCGTATGATATGTCTGTATATGCCCCTCCATGCTCTTTCCCAGTAGCATCTCCCTATCGTCCCTTTCCCTCAAGATGTAACCATCATCTTGACTTATTCTAGTCATCCTGCCATGTTTTTGGTAATTTTAATATATATATTAAAACTCTGTATACACTTTATCCATAGTTACTATTTGTTTATATTTTGGTAATTTGCTATATCATATGTGTGTTGTGTGTGTGTGTGTGTATGGATATATACAGGTATTTCTTTTGTAAACCATTTGAGAACAAGTGGAAGACATTTTTCTCATTTATCCCGAGTGTACCTATTTTCTAAGAACAAGATCAGTATTTCCTAAGAACAAGGATACTTTCTTACATATTCATATACAGTTGTCCAAAATTGAGAAATTTAATATCACCATAATGTTTTAACATCCACAATCCATTTTAAAATTTTATTAACTGCTCCAATAATACCCTATAAGCTTTTTTACCCAGTTGAGGATTCAATCCAGGGTCGTAATTTCATTTGTTTGTCACATCTCTTTATTAGTCTCTTTCAATCTAGAATCATTTTTCCATTGTTTTTTTTATCTTTCTTGACATTGAGAGTTCTCAGGAGAGTAGGACAAATTATATGACAAATTGAATGTTTCTCAATTTGGGTTTATCTTATGTTTTCCCATAGCTTAGCCCCATAGCTAAGTCTAAGTTATGCATCTTTGTGAGGATGCCAGAAACGTCATGTTATGTCCCTCATAGGAGGCGTGTAATGTAAGTTTGGTCCTAATTTTGATATTAACATTATCACTTGATTTAGGTAATGTCTACCAGGGTTCTCCAATGTAAATGCGCCATTTTCCATTTGTAACCAATAGGTATTTTCTGGGGAAATAATTTGAGACCGTGTAAATCATCTGTTGCGTCTTCCAATCCATAAGTCTTCTTCATTTCTCTTAGCAATTTTTAGTACTTTTCAGTGTTTGGGTATTGAGCATACTTTGTTAAGTTTATATCTAAATATTTTATGTTTTGAAGTTGCTATAAATATTTTATTTCATTTTCCAAAGATTTGCTGCTAATACATAAAATTACAATTAATTTTTGTATCTTGATCTTATATCCTGCAACCTTGATAAATTCACGCATTAGTTCCATTAGTTGCTCTGTAGTTTCCTTAGCATTTTTTGTAGAGACAATAATGTTTCCTGCAATAAAAGACATTTGCACTTCTTTTTTCCAAACCTAATGAATTTCATTAGCTTTCCATGCCTCATTATCTTGTTAGAACTTCCAGTAGAGTGTTGAATTAAAATGTGAGAGCAGACAACCTTAAATTCAACCAATAAATATGATATTGGCCATCAGGTTTTCATAAATGACTTTTGTCAAGTTAAGGTAGTTCCCTTCTAGTCTTAGCTTATTGAGAGTTTTTGTGATAAATAAGTATAGAAAATTGTAATTTTTTAAAATATGGGAATAGGAAAGGATAAGAAAGGAGAGGAAAAAGAAAAGGGTAAATTCTTTCTGTGCCGTTTGGTTTGCAGCCTTCCTCAAGAATTCTATCTCGCAATGATTCCTCTTGTCTGAACTCAAGTTGTATTCAAAATCAGTGCTTGATTATTCTCTATTATGTTTGTGTCAATTTTGTCTTTACCATCAAAGTAGAAGAACCTTGAGAGTGGGAACCTTGAGAGAAAGTTTTATTTCTCTCTCTTCCCTACTGCCTTTATATTTAGCTGGGTCCACAGTGACTGCTTGAACAGTTTCAGCATCGATTTTTATAAGTAATAAAATGCTACAGTTGTTTACTGTTCTAGAGTTCTGCATCCAAGATCTCACTGCATCCTCAAAAACAGAGGTACATGATTTGCTGGTAAACACCAAACTCATTTGAGACAGAGCAAGGGACAGAATTCAGGTCCTCTGACCTTTCATCCAGACCCATCCCAGCACTCCAAGCTGGCTGATTTCCACGGGTTTTCTCAAGACCATCTCTGAGGTCAGTGCTTGTGCCAGTGAGGGCTGCACCATACTGAGCCTCAAAACTGGGTCAGATCAGGATATTTAGATATTGAGCCACAGCTGGCCTCTGATGCTCCACCACAGGGGACCCAACCTATCCACAGGCTTCTGCTGAAAAGTCCACGTGGCCAAGCAGGGTCTTCTCAGACTTTCTGCAACTTGGCACATATTAGGTGCTCATTAGGTATTTGTGGTTGCATGTTGTGCCCGATTCCTGGATCCAGGTTGTATGAGACTCTCCTCTAAAGCGGATAAGTCTTTTTCTGGAGGAGAGTCCCCCAGAGACTGGCAACGGGCTGTAGGTAGGGCCACGTTTGTTTTGGAATTCCCCTGCTGTAAACATCGCTTCGCTGGGGGTCCCGTGGCGGGAGAATTGTCTGCACCATGTTCGCATCAGACAAATGTCGACTTCGGTGGGCAAATCCCTGAGACCCTGCCCAACGGGAGAGGCCAGTGGAGAAGGACCCTTGACGCCATTTACCATGAGACCAGGCAGGGTCACCGGCTTAGTTTCCCACTTTTTTTTTTTTTTTTTGGCTTTTTGCTATTTCCTCCCACAGCATATGGAGGTTCCCAGGCTAGGGGTCGAATCGGAGCTGTAGCCACTGGCCTACACCAGAGCCACAGCAAAGCAGGATCCGAGCCGCGTCTGCAGCCTACACCACAGCTCACGGCAACGCCGGATCCTTAACCCACTGAGCAAGGGCAGGGTCCGAACCCGCAACCTCATGGTTCCTAGTCGGATTTGTTAACCATTGCGCCACGACGGGAACTCCAGTTTCCCACTTTTATCTCATGCCATTCTCTCCTTTGCAGTGTGCGATTCAGCAACCTCAAAATATTTATCATTCCTTATCTCAATACTTAACTTTTTTTTTTTTTTGCCTTAAATGCTCATGCTGTTCTCTCTACTGAGAATGTCAGTAACTCCTCTGCTCCCTCCCAGTCCTTCTCTCACGGAGCTCAATAACTACTTTTCACCTAACATTCAGTCATCTCACAGGCATTTATTAAGTATTATCTGTGTACCAGGTGTGATGCTCGGTGCTGCAGATGCAGTGGTGAATATGACACAGTTCCTGCTCTGAAGGAGCTTGCAGTACTCGTGGGGCTGACGGACAGGTAAATGAGCACTGAAAATGAAGACTCTTACTGTGACGGGGCACGAAGGAGGGTCCCCTATTCCTGGCCGCACAGAACCTCTGAAGGCTTGCTGGTGGCAGCTACGTAAACAGAGGCCTGACAGATGTAGTTTTTAGGAATTAGCCAGGCCAACAGGAGGAAATGTGAGAGCCACAGCGACAGAGGCTGGACTCCCAGCTTCAAGATAAGGCTTAGCTGTCACATCTGCTGGGAGGCTGCCCTGCCCCGCCCAGCCTGTCGGTTGTCCTCTGAGTTTACACTTCTTAGTGTAGATTCCAGTCACAACCCTTAACACCCTCTGCTATAATCCGTTTCCTTTGTGTGTGTTTCTTCCTCGGTAAACTGTCGGCTCCCTGTGAGTAAGACCTGAGCTTTAATCAGACTATATACATCCAGCAGCTGTTGCTGAAACTTTTTCCCTAGAAACTGTAATAAATGCTGGGGATATGAATGAATGAATAAATAAACAAATGGGCCCACCAACACTGTGGACATCTTCTAAAGGAGGAGTACCAGCTGCGTAGCCAATTACACTGCTCAGGCTCCAGTCTCCCTTGTAAAAGCGCTCATGCCAGGGCCGCCCAGTCCAGGCCCCCAGGGGCAGGTATCTGGTGGGCAAGGCAAGCTGCCTAGCTTTTCCTCCCACATTGTCATCATTTGTGACTTTTAGAACTAGACGGACCACTTTTCTTTCCTAGTTTAAGGGAAAGGGTTCTAAGAAATCTACTCTCAGAATTTTGTACTTCAGCCTAAAAAACAGTTCCTGCTTCTCCACTGTCCCATCATCTTAATTCCATTGTAAGATATGTGATGAACACCTACCACTATACTTTATAATCTGTCAGATTCAAATCAAATGACAGTCCACCCTTGACACTGCTTCCTTTACCTGTGGTTGTGATGGGGGTCATTTTACCTGTCACAGTAGGTGGCAAAAACACACCTGATCCTCACGCCACCTGAGATTGATGATGGAGAAATAATTAAAAAATAAAACCCACTGCCAGCCCCAAAGAATCCTCTACAAAATGTAGAAAAGAATGAAACAGTTTTTACTGGAGATTAGCCTTAGACCTGACTGCAGTGAGCATCACAAGCAGTCCACTTAAAGAGATTGCCAAGACAGAAAGAAACCTCATCCTTCTATATAGCCAGGCAAATACAGTCCATTACATGCATGGTAATTATCTCTATCCAAAGGAAAAGTAGAACTTTATGACAAGCAGCTAGTTACAACTTGAAGCCAGGCTCCTAAGCTAGACTCCTATAGAGACTGGGAGATCAGGGCACCTGCTGTCCTTTCAAAGAGATGCCCCTGGCTCCAAAGGAAGACTTGGGGACACAGAACTGGCTAGAGCTTATTTAGCATTTAAAAGGGTTTACATACATCTCAAATAGACAGAGAAAGCATTTCCAATGTCAGGTTTTCTAAAAGAATGCTCAAAGAAAAGGGAGGAGGAGTTCTCTTTCCATTTTGGCACGACGGAAAATATTCAATTCATTGTTTTTTTGATTTGTGTATGCCCTTCCATGACCAGTTCTCATTTATTCCATTCCTGTGCCTGGTCTGTCTCTCACATCATCTGTGACTATGATCACCTCTTTGAGCCTGTGATTGTTTCTGTCTGTCCCTATTCTGTGTGTTGGTTCCTCCTGATACCTGTGGTTTTTGACTGCCTGTCCTCACAGCCTGAAGGCAGGGATTGGTTAGCTTCAGATAACTCTGTATCCCATCCATCTGTCCTTTCTAATGACTGTGACTGGGTTGGAGAGCTGGTTAAAATGTAGATTTTAACTTAATAGGTCTGTGTGGGGCTGGAGATTCTGAATTTCTAACAGGTTTTCCCAGGGGAGGCCACTGCTGCGGTTCAGGGCCCACGATTGAGTGGGAAGGCCCAGGAGCTTGACTGCAACTCGTTCTGTCGCCTGGGGACACGACCGCCACTCCTATAGCCTCACACAGTCTACAGCTCTCCATTTATTCATTTATTCAGTAATAAATATTTATTAAATGCATTCTTTAGGCAATATCACACACTCTCTTTTGTCCTGCTGTGGCTGGCACTCCTATCCCTTCACACATGGGGCTGCAACTTGAATCAGCTTCCTCCTGTAGCGTGTCCCTTAGATGGTGTGTTCCTTTTTTTTTTTTTTTTTTTTTTTTTTAACGGTCACACTGGAGGCATAAGGAAGTTTCCAGACCAAAGATTGAATCCCCACTCCTCTGCAGCAACCTGAGCCCCAAGCCGCTGCAGTCAGATTCTTAACCCACCTGCACCACAGCAGGTACTCCAGTATATTCTTTTTGCATGTGGATTTTTCAGGACAGTTCACACTGCGAATATTTTCTCCCTTTGTTTTTCCATGAAAATTCATCATAAGTTGGAATACCTTCTTTGTCAGGGTACATGCCCTGGCTTTTTTCTTTAGAAAGTATGGTGATGGAGCAGAGAGCTTGCCTGTGATTTTTCGTCCCTTACAGCCTCCAGCTGTCATCACTGGCTCCCAGGCAACAAGATTAAGATTTCTTTGTTTTGCAGCCTGTGGCTGTGGTCCTCTAATTTGTCAGAAACAAGGAGACAGGAGGGGTTCTGAGTGCTTTCCATCACTAGCTTTCTGTGATTCTCTGACTCCCTGTGACAGGCTTGGGAAGCAGGGTTTCTCTGTGCCCTCCATAACATTCGAGCTGTGTTCACCTGCTGATTGAGTGGCCCTGAGTGGAGATGACCTCAGTGGCCTCAAACCCCCCCCCAGGAAGAATGATTGGTCTTGAATCCCGGGGCACTGATTTCTTCCTCCCTTACAACTGTCGTGTGGTCTGATCTTGAAAATTGCCTTTAAAATCTTTTCTTTGATCTTCCACATCCCTGTACGTACTCTCAACTGGCATCAGTTAACATCAAAGTGATTACTTTCCAGGACCCCTTAGGAGTCCACAGCTTTATAGGAGATATCAGGGTTGCAGGCAGCCCCTTTCTAGAGCTTCACTTATTTGGAGCTGCTAATCCAAACGGTGCTGTCGTGCAGGCCTGCCTACATGTTTGGTGCCAGTCTGCTCTCTGGCATGAAACAGCCCCAGGGAACCTGGAATTCCATTTCTGCCACCGTTCCTCACAGAAGAGCCAACCAGTCTCCTCACTGTGTGTTGGAAAAATCCACACTGGACTCTGTCTCCTGCATCCTATTTGGCTCATCTTTTGTCCCTTTGCCTGCTGCAGTCCAGCCCTGTAGTCTGCTGGGTTCTTCGCATATGCTGCCTCGTCTAATTATTTCTTCCTTGTTAACTCATCAAAATCTGACCCATCCTCAGGGACACTGGGAAGGTCTTCCAGATGGACTTGATTACTCCTTGCTGCTCCCATGGTTTTTGCTTACGACACATTGTAACATACATGTCACAGTTGTGTTGTAGCTAGCTCTGCCTTAATTCCGTCTCTGCATTGTGAGTTATTTTTTAAAAGACAGTCTGCATGGTATTAATCTTTGTATTCCCAGTGTCTATCATCATGTCTACTGCAAAGCCAGTGCTCACTAATTGTTAGTCACATACCCAAATGTGTAATTACTCTTGTATTGGAGTGCTGAAAATTCAGGCAGGCAGGTGCCCAAAGGAGTGTGAAAAAAGTTTGAAGCAAACAGTACCTGTATTGTGATGTTACATCAGTTACAATAAAGCAGGGAAATACTGCTGACCATCACAGACCCTTGCCAGCCATCAACTCATGAGAATTTTAATCGGTTGAGTTTCCATGGCAATCCAAGCTCTAGAAAACAGACCGCATGCTGCCATATATGCAGCAGTTTGGAGCCCAGGAACAAATGTCCCAGCCTGCCAGAGCTGGGTTGTTCCGCCTATCCATCCATCCATGAGACCAGCTGCAATGGTCTCTTAGGCAGAGATCCTGACATTCAAGCCTGTGAACCCCAAAACCCTGCAGTGGAAGTAACTCCCGACCCATCAGAAAGCCAGGCCCTATGTCCGCAGTGGGTCCAGAGCCCAGGTAGCAGAGTGCCGGTGAAGGGAGGTAGAGCCCTCCCTAAAGGGACTTTGGCACACTCCATATTTTATGATCACCCAGGGATGTTTACAGCATGCAGTAACACACGCATTTTAATCATCTGAAGGCTTTGTTGGCCTAGGTATTTTAGAAAATATAACAGAATATAAAAATTTGGTTTTAGTATGAATTGGTTCACATTTACAAATAGTTTTAAATTTGATATTGATCCTAATACTTATCATCCATAGATGGGGTTCACTGGAGAATTTGAACCTTGACAAATTAATAATTAATTGTGAGGAGGGTAGGTCATTTTTATATTAGGAATCTTTAAAAAGCCTTGCTGTATAATTCTTGTATGTATTTCTGGCCTTTTGGCAGATTGGAACATGTAACATGCATGGTAAGCTAGATGTAGTGTCTTAGGGTGTGCAAAATGATTTTACTGGCTTTTATATACCCGTAGACATTTTAGATATATGGTACCTATATCTATAACATAGATAGTATATTATTATATAATATCATATAATACATGATATATAATGTATTGTAATTTATAATTTATACTATAAAATAGTGTATTTATAGTATAGCCTATTATGTTTAGGCTGTGCATAAGTATACTCATATATGTACTCCATCTGGGTATATGATGTATATGTTGCCTACTGTTAATATATGTATATTTCTAAATAACATACATATTTACCAAAAATATGATTTGTACTGACTATAAGGTAACTAGTATATAATAATAGTTTGGGCATATGGTGTCTATGCCAATAGACTATATAATAATATTTAATTATATGGGATACATACTTCCACATGCACACAAAACTGTTTCTCCTCAAATAAGTAATAGGCAATTTCCCTGAATACACTTATGTTTAAAAATTTCAAAGGATGTCCTAGACAAAAACACTGTGTCTATAGCCTGAGTTAATACATCTCTTTTTGAAACTGACTTTTTCATGAGCTTTCATTTGACTAAATTATGCACATCATAATGCATATTTTGCAATCAATTATTCACCGGTGCTTTAACTTACTCAAGCTAAATTACTACTCTGTGTGAAAGAAGAATTGCTGTTTTGAACCTCTTCATTACTGTCTAAGCCAGAAATTTTCATCATTTTTCTGTAAACCTGTAATCAGCTGGGAGCCCATTCACTTTAGAGTTCTTGGCAACAATTCATCCTCTTCTCTGATTTAAGACCCATTGCACATTTCCAAGCAGAATCACAGACTGGGAACAAAACGCATTTCGTCTTCCCAAGAATCTGACAGAATTATCGTCCCCATTCAACAGATGGGCAAATTGAGACTGATAGTATTTCAGCAGAGCCAAGATTTAAACCCAGGGATTTTTCATATAAATCAGATACACCATGCACCGCGTTCCCATGCCAAACATGGAAAAGACAGAAAATGAATACTCACAAGACTTTACTGGTGGCTGGACTGGGGGATGGCTTTGGACCAATGATGTTATTTTCCTTCTTATAAATCAGATGTTGCCTCCAAAGTAACTTTTCATGCTCCCTTTTCTTTTTATGCTAATAGCACCTTCCCCTTTTAATTCATTCAGATTTAAAATACCAGTGTCTTCTGCCAGTCCCTCCCCCCCATTTTATGTCATCAAACCCTGACCGGCCCCCCTTTAGAAAGGTCTCACATCTGTCTGCAGTTCTAGCATAGCCTCCTCAACTTCTTTTCTTACTAATACACTGCCCCTGGCTTTTCACTGTCTTCAGGATAAAGTCTGAAGTCTTTCAAGGTCTGCGAGACTCTGGTACCAAGCTGCCATTGCCTCTCTCCTCCACTCTCCCCTACCTCCCGTGGCTGCTGCAGCAAGGGCCACTTATGGAGGAAGTTCCAGGGTTTGAGTGCTGTACTGAGCTCAGGCTTTTGCTGCATCCTGTTTAACCTTTCTCACAGCCCTATGAGATAGACACTAGAGCTGGGCCCAGAACCAAGCCTTGCCTCTGATCCAAAGCTGCCTGCTTCACCCGCCCCTCTGGGTGAGCGAGTGCTTCTCCCAGAGTGTGGGTTTCTCCCTGACTCTCACCTTGCAGTCACTGCTCTGCCTTTCCCCTTGTCCAGGTTCTCATCTGGAATTCTTTCTTCCTCTTAACCCATTAAAATTCCATCCGCACTCCAAACCTGTATTCTTCATTGTTATATTCATTTCATAAACATAGTTTTTTCCCTCACTTAAAATGTTTTATTGTGAAATACGTCAATGAATATTTTTTAACCTTCTTGCAAAATATCTCTTTACCAAAAAGTATGTGTTATATTATACATGGTTGTTAGCTTTCTGAAAATGTAATGAATTAATATATATTTTTATTAAAAAATTAAAACATAACAGGAGTTCCCATCGTGGCGCAGCAGAAATGAATGCGACTAGGAACCACGAGGTTGCGGGTTCAATCCCTGGCCTCACTCAGTGGGTTAAGGATATGGTGTTGCCGTGAGCCGTGGTGTAGGTCACAGACGTGGCTCGGATCTGGCATTGGCTCTGGTGTAGGCTGGCAGCTACAGCTCCGATTAGACCCCTAGCCTGGAAACCTCCATATGCCACAGGTGCAGCCCTAAAAAGACAAAAAGACAAAAAGTAAAAATAAAAAATAAAACATAACAGATTTGGTTAAGGCCCCTGTAAGTCCAGAAAGTGTCTTGAATTTGGTTTGTATTATTGCCAGGCATATTTAGATAAACTTACTATGTAAGCATGCCTAATGGCCAGCATAGAATGAGTTTTGCACATATTTAAATTATGTATAAATCATGCCATTTTGCAACTTTCTGTTTTTCACTGAATATTGGATCTTTTAAATAAAGTTTCTAAATTAATACATGGAACTTTGGGGTATTCACTTTAAGTTTTAATATGCCATTTTATGCAATACTTTAATTTGTTTTTCCATTTTTCTGTTCAGGGCTACTTAAATGGCTTCCAATATTTTGTTTTCACAAATGATGTTCTTATACGGGTACCCCCATACCCATGTACAAATTGTTCTAATCTAAGATATAGTCCTAGAGGAATTGCTTTGTTGCAGGGCACTACTGTTAACTCCTAGTTATTGCCAAATTCGAAGTGGTTTTTGTGCTCCCACAGGCAAAATATAAGAGCTTGCATTTCTCCATATCCTTGCCAACACTTGATGTGTAGAGCCTTTTAGTATTTGCTGGTCTGTAGGAATGATGTGGTAGAACTTCATGGTTTCATTTGTCTTCCCCTGATTATTCATGACGTTGAGCTGGTGTGTTGTACATTTATCAGACATTGGTTTTTCCTCTTCCAGAAATTTTCTATCCCTTTTTCTAACTTTTTTTGGTTGTTTGTCTTAGTCTTTATATGTACATTTTATTTACTTATTTATTTATTTATTTTTGTCTTTTTGTCTTCTCTAGAGCCACACCTGTGGCATTTGGAGGTTCCCAGGCTAGGGGTCTAATCAGAGCTGTAGCCACCAGCCTACACCACACCCACAGCAACGTGGGATCTGAGCCACATCCGCGACTTACAACACAAAGCTCACGGCAAAGCTAGATCCTTAACCCACTGAGTGAAACCAGGGATCAAACCCACAACCTCATGGTTCCTAGTTGGATTCGTTAACCACTGAGCCACAACGGGAACTCCACAAAATTAGTTATTTTTATTAACAGGTTTATTAGCTGATGTCTAGCAGCAACATTATCACTATCACAATAGCAACAATAGTGGTAATGAAAAATATTGCAGATTTATAAAACATTGCCTAGATGAAAGTTTTGCATGATTTTTTCATATAGCCCTTATAAACCCTCTTAATATATATGCATAGTTGGTGCCATCTTGTAGTTTTCTGTGAGGGAAATGATCAAAAAGTGATGAGAGTTCTATTTCAATCCACATTTTCTACTGAGGAAATCTCTAGAGGTAAATTTATTTATTTATTTATTATTTTTCCCACTGTACAGCATGGGGATCAAGTTACTCTTACATGTATACATTTTTTTTTCCCACCTCTAAAGGTAAATTTAGAAGGCTCCTCCAGAACTGCTTGAGAATAGATAAATTTGTTGAAGGTTGAATACTTTCTTCGAATAATCATGGGTTGAACTGACTTTCAGTTTTTAATCTTATTAATACTCAAAACAAAATGCAGTCCTGAGCTAAAATAAACCATGGCAAAAAGTTCTGCACTTAACATCCAGTCTCATGGAGATTGTAGTTTGGCTCTGAGCTCTGAGCTCTTATTTCACCCTGGGTTCTGGTCCCGGAAACCAAGTCTGGCCCGTCTTCCTGCTTACAAATGAGGACAGTAATGTGGAGTGCTTGGCTAGCAGAGCTGATGTTTTGGCTATTGGCATCAGTCCGTATTATGTATAAGCAGGCTCTGCTGCTCACTTCTTCTGGGAAGACAGCTCTGCAGGGGACACTCACTTCCTCTAACCCTGGTGCTGGTCCCGATTTATTCCAGTGCATACTTCTGCCATGAAAACTCACAGCTGAGCCTATGGCTTATGTAAAAATGCATCTTTAATACATACTTATTCATTACTCTTATATAAAGTTTATTCTGGATAAACCTAGTAATTATTGTGTGGCCCCAAAGCACAATATAAAGCAGTTTTTTGTAAGAAATTTTATTTTAATTTTAATTAATTGTATTTAAATGTCATTGAAGAATTTATGTGAAAGTGCCCTGACTCATTTTTACATTTGTTCTTCCTAATATTTACTCACTTAGTGTCAAAAAAAAAAAAAATCTGTCCTTTTGTCTGCTTTTACTGAAATTGCAGTTAATCTTACAATTTGATTTTAGGGGAAAATAATTTAATTTGTAATATTGCCTTTCCACCCATGAATGTGATTGCTCTCTAAACTTAGTGTGGTTTATTTTTATGTTTCAACAATACTATACCTTCTCTCTCTCTCTCTCTCTCTTTTTTTTTTTTTTGCCGTACTTTCTTTACAAAGGGCTTGCATATGTTTTTTATTTTTTATTTTTTGTCTCTTTACAGCCGCACCCACGGCATATGGAGGTTCCCAGGCTAGGGGTCCAATCAGAGCTGTAGCCGCTGGCCTGCGCCACAGCCACAGCAATGCCAGATCCGAGCTATGTCTGCAACCTACACCACAGCTCAGGGCAACGCAGGATCCTTAACCCACTGAGCAAGGCCAGGGATCGAAACCGAAACCTCATAGTTCCTAGTCGGATTTGTTTCTGCTGCACCATGGAGGGAGCTCCTGTTTGTTAGATCAAATCCTAGAGTTTTAAAATAGTTTTGGTTGTTTTATAGATTATGTTTTTGGATTATTTGTTGTCATGTGCTTAAAATCCAATTAATTTCATATAACTATGTGTTTATTATTCTTATCTTTTTTTTTAGTTAAAATATTTTTCTTAGATTTCCCATGTTACCAAAGAGAAGAGAATCAAAATATTAATGACTGTATTTCTTCTTAAGTTAGATGTGTTTCTTTTTCTAGACTCTGGAAAAAAATGTGTAAGTTTGAGATTGAATCTTTGGATTTTGCTCACTGAAAAATACATCTAGATTTGGTGCATTCTAAAAGGAAAATAAAAAAAAATAAAAAATAAAACAAAAGGAAAATAGTTGGAGAAGTTTAACAACTTACGTATTTTCTTTAATTATCAGAAGTCTATCTGGGTTTTCTAGCTCTCATTAAATATACTTAGTATTAATATTTTTATGACATTACCCATTATATCCAAATTTCCAAATCATTGTTCTAAATTATTAACTTCTCTAATGATTTTTAGAAATAGCTAAAAATCTTTCCTTTTTTTCTTGATCAACTTTGACAGAATTTTAACCATTTCATTAATATGAAAGACAGCTTTTAGATATTTTAATATGCTCTATTGTTTATTTTATGTCATTCTTTAGTTTGTAGCTTTTTTAATTTTTATGCTTTTTTTCTTTTTTGTGAAGGCTTCCAGTAATTTTCTTAGAATGTTTTGCTGCAATTAGTTTTGGTGCATAGTATCTATAAATGCAATAGTTTTTATATATAATACATGTAGCCATATATATTTTTATTTCCATCTAATTATTTTCTAAAGGAGTTCCTTTGTAGTGCAGCAGGCTAACGATCTGGAGTTGTCACTGCCACAGCTCAAGTTGCTGCTGTAGCATGGGCTCAGTCCATGGCCTGGGGACTTCCACATGCTTTGGATGTAGCTAAAAAATGTTTTAAATTAAACTATAAATATTTTCTAAATTTTATGATTCCTCCTTTGATTAGCATATTTCTTAGCAATATGTATTTTGAAAAATGAATTGTATTGGCAGTAGTTTTTAATTATTGACTTTAATTTTAATGTCATAAACTATGGTCTGTTAGAGTGATTTTTGTTTTTCATTGAGTTTTACTTTGTACCCTAGAATGTAGCCAGTATTTTTAAACGAACCATGTATAATTGGGAGGAATGTATTTCTTACTTTAGAGTACAAAGTTAGTATATATTCATTAGATCAAGATCATATTATGTTGTCCAAATGTTCTATAATCCTAATATTTTTGTATGCTTTAATTTACTGATAACTATTATTCTGTAGTAGTTAATAGTGCTGATTGGTTGGGTTCCAAACCTGGCTCTACCATCTGCAAGAACTCTACTAGCAGGAGTTCCTGTTGTGGCTCAACAGGTTATGAACCAGACTAGTATCCATGAAGATGCTGGTTCAACCCCTGGACTCACTCAATGAGTCAAGGATCCAGCATTGCTGTGAACTGTTGACGAAAAACAAATGTTTTTCTTTCTTAGGTAAATTGTATTTTTCTCTGATTGCAGTTAGGATTTTTTCCTAGGTATTTCTGAGTTTCACAATGGTATAGGTTTTAGCTCGGATCTGGCATTGCTGTGGGTGTGGTGTAGGCCAGCATCTGCAGCTCTGATTCCACCCCTAGCCTGGGAACCTCCATATGCTAGCATGATAATGAATTTGTCAAATTTTACATCTTTCTCTCTTATACACATGTAAATATATATACACACACGTATATATAAATGTGTGCGTATGTAAAACATAGAATATATTAAATATATGTATAATCTTTATATAGTACATTTTATATTTTTTAATTAGGTATGCAAAATAAGCAATGTTTTATTTATTCCTTATCCTGAATAATCTCTTTTTGCTGTTAACACATTTTTTTCTAACATTTTTATTGTTGTATCAACTTTCTTTGGGGTAGTACAGTCTGTCCTTTAGATTTCATTTATTTCTGTATCCTTATGCCTGAGGTGAGTCTCCTGTAAACTGGATGTAGCAGCACTTCTTTAACTTCACTCTGATAATCTGTACCTTTTAACTGGTAATTTAAGCCTGTTTAATTGTAGTGTTACCACTGTGTATTTGTATTTAATTCTGCTGTCCTCTTTTGTGTCTTATTTCCTTATTATTCCTTCTTTATCTCCTATTGCAATGATCGCATTTACTGTATTCCTCTTTTCTCCTCCCTATTTAAAAGTTAGGCAGTCTGCTTCTCTGTTCAGCATGCATACTCAGCTTTAAAAATTCACATTGGCCTCTCTCCAGTTTAATATTCTTAGAATGCTTTACCCCTGATTATCCTCTACCTTATAACCTGTTATTAGTAGTTTAAGGCTCTATTAGTTATTAACTCTAAACATGAGTCATCATTATTAATGTTGTTTAAAATGGTTAGTGCTTATATTGTAAACTCCTATGCTTATCAACATCTTTGCTTCACAATCTCGTGTTCTGGGCTCAATTTCCTTCTTCCTGAAGTGCATTTTGTAAATTACTTAAAAGCAGTAAATTTTGTAACAGTCTATTCATGGAAAACCACTTTGGTTTTTATTTATTTGAAAATGTGTTTACTTTGAGCTCACAATTAAGTGTTGAGTTTTCCATTGACAGTTATTTGTCTTAGCACCTTGAAAATCTTTCCAGTTGTATTTTGGTTTCTATCACTGTGGTTGAAAAGGTGGCTAATGGACAAATGTATTTCTTTCTTAGGTAAACTGTATTTCTCTCTGATTGCAGTTAGAATTTTTTTCCTAGGTATTTCTCAGTTTCACAATGGTGTATCAAAGTGCAAATTTATTTTTATGAATTTTGCTTGAATGTGTGCCTATGTTTTCTGAGAATTCCATCTATTTCATAAATTCCAGACAAATTCTTTGCTATAATGTAAAATATTTTCTTTCTTATTCTCAGTATACTCATTTTCTTAAACTCCTATTAAACACATATTGAATTTTCTTATTCCATCCTTGATGTCATTGAACGTCTCTTTTATTTTCCATCGCTAACTCTCTCTTCATCTGAGTTTAATATGCTGTTTATTGCAAGCAATGGGTTCTTAATTTCATTGGCTATATTCTTCATTTCTAGAATTTGCATATGGTTCTTTTTCAAAACTCCATATTATTTTTATGATGCCCTATTCTTTTATTGTATGTTAATACATTTATTTATATAGTCACTTAAAATATGTATTTTAGCTAAAGAAACTGCATAAGCTTTGAGCCCTACTTGATAAAATTGTTTCCCATGGGAATATAGGTTAACAATTCTGATATCACCATATTTACGCACACCAGATTTGAACAACTATGTAGAATGATGGTGACTAGTGGGAGCCAGATTTCTGACTGTTGAAGTGGGAGGTTATAGATAAACAAGGGAAAGAGGCTAGAATGATCTGTGTGCTGACGGATTAGAGATGTCAGTACGAACTCACGTTTAGCTTAATGCAGTTACAGAGATTACCCATAAACATATCTTTAGGTGTGATCTCTATATGATTAAGTATACATTCCATAGATTTCTTTGTTCTGTCAGCTGAAAAACCTAGACGCAATGACATCCCCATAGTAATGAACCCACCTAGCCATTAAGATCTTGGCTTCTAATATCCTTAGCAATAAAAGCAAGAACCAGGGCTCCTTGGAGAAATGATTGATTCTAGGACTGGGGCAGGAAAGACATGGGAAAACCTAGAGTATTTGTAGTGTCCCAAACTAAAAACATGCTAAAAAGAAAGGATTTACAATGACAAGGGTATGGCAGAGGGACACAGAAGCCAGCTCAAAGAGCTTCCAGTAGCCAAAGCTGGAACAATTTGAGCAAACAAAGGAAATAAAACAGTATTTGGTTATAACATAAATTATAAATTAAATATCTGTGAATCAAGGTAGCTATACATAAATGAATAAGTAAGTAAATGAGGGAAGCTAGATAAGTTTTCCATGTAGAAGAATTCAAATAATTTCTACAGATGCTCTGCTCTTAAAGGGGTAGACCATAAGTCTCCACTCCTGAATGTGGGCTCTAGAGGGTGACATCCTTCCAAAGAAGAGAGCATGAAAAGGAGAAAAAAGAGTAATTTTACAGTTGGGAAAATCTGACAAACACTGTCTCAGCCAGGTGATCAAGGTCAAGACCCATACTGATAAAATGTAAGATGTTAGTAATGAGGGAAACGGTATAGAGTATAGGGACTCTCTATACCATCTTTACAATACTTCTATAATCTAAAACCCTTCTAAAATTAAAATTTTATCTACAGAATATGCATTTTGTAGCTTCTGTTGTGTTATGTCATTATCTAAGGGGCTTAGGTGTCTAAAGCCACTTTTATGTGAAGTAGTAGATTCTTATTCATGGTAGATTGTTTCCTTGGGAGTTTCGTCTTTTTTTTTTTTTTGTCTTTTTGTTGTTGTTGTTGTTGTTGTTGTTGTTGCTATTTCTTGGGCCGCTCCCGCAGCATATGGAGGTTCCCAGGCTAGGGGTTGAATCGGAGCTGTAGCTACCAGCCTACACCAGAGCCACAGCAACGCGGGATCCGAGCCGCATCTGCAACCTACACCACAGCTCACGGCAACGCCGGATCGTTAACCCACTGAGCAAGGGCAGGGATCGAACCCGCAACCTCATGGTTCCTAGTCGGATTCGTTAACCACTGCGCCACGACGGGAACTCCGAGTTTCGTCTTTTTAATCATAAATAAACTTTCAGTAAAATTTTATCTTGGGGTCTTCTTTATTGCCTGCATTGAAATAGTGTCTCCCCAGAATAGTTTTTACACTGCCTTTTCTGGGCACCAGGGTGTCCTCGCTGACCAATTCTGCCTCACTTTCTCAGACCACTTCAACCCACAGAAAATTCAGGGTTGTTGTTGTGAATTCTCAGGGACACTCTTTTCCTATCCAAAAAGGGAGCCATGTGAGAGATTTTTTTTTTAAATGTACCTTTCACTTAAGGTATAGTAGCTTTGATGGTCTGAGATAAACGGTGGGGGAGAGGTCTCAGTTTTAACACCCTGCCTTGTATGCCTGAAAATTTCATCTTCTAAGTCCTTTGATTATTGATTCACTTCATCCCCACAGAGCCACGTCCTGGGCTTCTGGGCACACATGCTTAGCCTCTTTGCATTTTCCTCTTCATTTATGGCCATGCAGTTTCTCCTGTTTATGAATTTAGCTATATAGCTAAAAGACTATTTATTATATTTAATTCAGAATATCTAGGTATTTCTAGTGACCTAGTCTGAGATTTAGATGTGTGTCTTGCCCAAGCGACATAGCCAAGAGGTGGCTGAGCTCGAGCTTTGGAAGAGATTTCCTTACATTTTGCTGCACTCACATTCTTTTTCCACATCTGAATAATAGATGAAAACAGTATACCCTTGTGGTCCAAAAGGTCTTCACAGTTTTGCTCAAAAATAATTGACAGAAATACATCCGTAAATCATTTTCGAAAAACTTTTCATTCAGTTTGTATTTTTCCATCTTGTTCACAGGAATAGGTTGAATGATGCTGTAGACTCAGTAATATCCTGACAAAAATTCATGTCCACCCAGAACCTCAGAACATGACCATATTTGGAAAAGGGTCTTTGAAGATGTAGTTACGTCAAGGTGAGGTGGTCCTGGATTAGAGTGTATAAGAAAAGGACGGTCAGAGGAAGGAGGTGCACAGGTAGCCAGAGGCTGCCACAGCCCTCCAGAGGAGGAAGGGCTGAGGAGGATTTCTTCCCTAGAGCCTTCAGCACGAGAACAGCACTGCTGACACCCTGATTTCAGACGTCTAGCCTTTGAACTGTGGGAGAGTAAGTTGCTGTTCTTTGAGGCTAAAAAGTGTGGTAATTTGTTATGACAGCCCCAGGAAGTTAACACAAATGGATTTATTAAATGTCTTACTAAATCAAGATACAGAGTTTCTTAGTAATTCTCCTGAAGGCTCTTTCAGAACCTATCTGATCCCCCACGTTTCAGTACGGCTCTCATTTTCTTTCATTTCTCACCAGTGACTGACAGTCGTTCTTTGATTACATCTGCAAGTCCTTTTAGTGCACCGGGATGGAATTTATCTGTCTGTCTCAAGGAAGGGCACTCCCATCTTACAATTACTCAGACTGGATATCTCGATGTCGTCCCTGTCTCCTTTTTCTCCCTCGCTCCATGCGTTTAATCAATAACCAGGTTCTGCCCCCCTTTCTGTCCCTTAAATCCATCCATGTTTCTGCAGTCCCAGTGTCACTTCCCTAGTCCAGATCGCTGTCATTTCTGCTACAGAGTTCTACCTAGTATCCTTGTTGCATTTATTTTTTTCATCCATCTAGCCATCCGTCCAGCAAATATGTAGTAAATATCTACTATGGGACAAGCACCTTGCAAGGCACTCTAGATATGAAAGAGAATTAATAACAATGGGATTCCTGCCTTGATGGGGTTTATAACATAGCAGGGGGTAGACATTAATCAAATGATCTCACAGACTAATACGCAACTATCTCAGTAACAAGAGCACTGAAAGAGAGGTTTCATAGTGTTGTGAATGAGGCCCCTTTGAAGAGGTTTTTTTTTTCCCCTCCATCTAGATTGGAAGTCAAAGAAGATATGTGTGAGAACTAAAAAGGGATGGTTGAATTTATATGAATTATCTAAATGTGTGATGCAGTGGTTTTCCAGGTTTACATTATATTCTACAGTAAAATAGTTTTTTATAATTATTTAAAAACCGACACTAGGAGTTCCTGTCGTGGCTCAGTGGTTAACGAATCCGACTAGGAACCATGAGGTTGTGGATGCGATCCCTGGCCTTGCTCTGTGGGTTAAGGATCCAGCGTTGCCGTGAGCTGTGGTGTAGGTTGCAGACGTGGCTCAGATCCTGCGTTGCTGTGGCTGTGGTATATGCCAGCAGCTGTAGTTCCGATTTGAACCCCTAGCCTGGGAACCTCCATATGCCAAGGAAGCGGCCCTAGAAAAGGCAAAAAGAAAAAAAAATTAAAAAAATTTAAAAATAAACCCACAGTGAGTGAGATATTTGGAATAACCTTTACCTCATTTTGGATGTGTTGATTTGAATATAGCACCCTGGTTACCTGTTACCACAGATGTGACACTACATTTTAAGGCCTATTTATGTCAGTCTCTCCCAATAGGATGAAAGCCTCTGAAAGACCAGGGCATGCCTTGCTAACAACCATGCTCTGAACACTAAAACTCTACTCATAGCACCCGGTAGACCCTAAAATAGTTTTAAAGTACTTCTGAATGAATAGATAGGCTGAAAAATAGCAGTGGGACATTTGGACTCCGTCTCAATAGTTTATTCCATGTGAATGTCCTGAAAATGAAGGAAGGAAGAAAAAAAAAAAAAAAGAAAAATAGCAGCAAGATCTTGGATCTCTACCAAAAATATGCTTTCAAGTAGAAGTGTTTTGTTTGTTTGTTTGTTTTTAAAGAAAACCTTTAACATTGTTTAATTTTATTCATGGATAAGCAAGAGAATTAAGAACCTCAGACCTCACTCCCACTCCAGAGTGTACCTGGTTATCCATTTGTCCAAATGATTTTTTCATGTGAAACCCTCCATACGGCTTGCAAACTGTGCCAATTATTTCCTGAACAGTGACAAGTCAATGAACCAAATTAAGTGCCTTTTCTTATCATACTCTAATTAAAATTCTTCCCGGTGGGTTAAGTTCCTAAGCACAACATTAAAATATTACTCTATAATTCAAGGTCATGTTTGCACTGAATAAATTAGCTTAATTTAAGTGTCACATTGAATAGGAATCTTAGTGTATGCACATTTGTTCCTATGCTTGCAGTGCCCATGGAATTGCTGAGTAATCTTTGGATATTGGCATGAAAATCCTCTTAAAAGGAGGAAAGACTTTGTTGCTTGTCTTTCTTTGAGTTACACAGTAAACCCTGCATGTTTTTTATAACCATTAATGATTATTTGAAACATGAAGAAAGAAGTATTTCTTATGGAGAATATGGTTAATAAGAAGAAATGCCAGTAATTCTAGAGTGAGGAAGTGCTTAACATTTAAAGGGATTTTAAAATATTGCAGACCTGCAGATTGGTTCCATAGACATTAATTCGATCAGAAATGCAATGGATAATCTTCATTAGACATACATTGTTTGGAAATGTCTCCTTTATATATTTTAGTAGTTCATACTTAACATGGAGTATTCAGCTCCTTTAGATCATAAGAAAATATGTGCAAATCCCACACACTAATCAACCTTATGTTTTTTTAGAAATATTAATGTAATTTATGATTTTGAGGACATCCAATCTCTGGTAAAAACAAAGTCAGAAAATAAAGGAGGGTCCATATGGCTTCATTCTTTATTAGGATTGTGGAATGTTGCCTCAGCTTCAGTGCCTAGGTCTGCCATTCCCTTCAGATTCCTATACAACATGTGTCTGCAAAAGGTAATCTTTTCCTCTGAGCAATAAAAACAGACCAGCCTTCCCTCTGAGCACGCAAACTCTACCAGTTAAATCCACAGGCTCGTGATGGGCAGAGGTTTCTTCTTGTGTGCACCTTTACCCACTGGTAATATCTGCTGCATGCAACTGTTTTAAGAGGTGCCACAACTCAAACAGACATCAGACAACTGATGTCTGTTTTGATGTAGGGCAAATATAGGTGCCAGACATTTGTGTAACTCTTGGGGCCTGTAAGTAAATTTTTATGCCTGGTGGCTACATCCCATGGAGCCTAGTCGTTCAGGTTTTTACCTTATTCTCCTAAACTTTCCAACCAAGTTTCCAGGGAAAGATCCCAGAAATGCCATCCACACTCATTCTTTGCCAGCTCTCTACAATGCTGGTACCTTGTCTTAAAGTCAGGATTGGTTCCAGAAACTCAAAGGGAAAGTATTTCTTGTGTTCCACTGTTCAGGAGGGTGAGGGTTAGAGACTCCATAAGAAAGATCCTCTAGTTTAGAATCAGCCTGAATTGTTTTATTAGATTCACAATGGACTTTGCTAGATCATAGGGTCTCACAACCAGTATTCCGATTGTGTAATTTCAGGCTTTATTCCCTCTGGCTAAAAGGTACCCTCAGAACAGAAGAATGGGTGATACACATGAGGGTATGTCTGTTAGAGGGTCTGTCAAGAGTGTTAGGACAGCCTGGTCTCCTGTTTTGTGCAGATGGTTTGCTCAGGCAGGCTTCAGCCCAGGAACAAAAAGTTCACCTGTGCAAAAGAGCATATGTATTTTGGTAAAATTTTCAAAAGCTGAAAGGGCTTAGGTTGGGCTCCTTTAAAAAATTTCAGAGTTGAGCTTCTAAAGTCTTATTTATTCCTCTCTCAAATATGAGCTTCTGTAGCATCAGTTGCCCTAAATTTTACTTGACACGAAAAGCGGTCAAGACAAGAGGACTATTTTCTAAAGCAATTTAAAGTAATTTTCAAATACATTTTCACAGGAAAATGCGGGTGGGAGGAGGTTGTGCCAGTTTGTCCAAAAATTTTGAAATTGACTACAAAAAAGAGTTTTATTTCTTGGTTTATGTTTTGCATACATGGAAGGAGGAATTAAAAGGCTTACCCCGCCAGGTATGCAGTAAGGGAAACAGAGGCTCATCTGAGGTCTTCCCTTGTGTCTGCTGTGGTGACCTTCACATAGAGCAGCACTTAGCCTTAGGCTCCTTTCCTTTGTTGGCTCTTGAGACTGCAAAGGCCAGGTCCTGGGTTATCTGATGTTATATCCCAGAGTCCCTGATGAGAGTCTGAAGGGCGGGATCCACCTTGGCCCTGGTATACTAGATGGAAACTGCATGGCTTGTTCTATAGAATACTCTTAACACAACAATACTCTTCTTGGGTACTGAGCTGGAATTTAAAACAGTATCCCATCTACTTAGATAAGAAGGAATCTTGATTTAAGGTCCCAAACCAGGAAGGCTTAGAAGTAAACAGTTCAGCACTGTCACAGACTTGAATTTGCTAAGGAGAATTAGTATAGGGGAAAATATTCAACATCATGATGAGCAAGCAGCCCTGAAACAAACTCATCCAAAGAAATGCATGCACATAAACAAAGAGCCATAGCATACACAATGCAATGTTTTGCTGGCTGAATTCATTTATGATATTCATGGAGTAGAAATAAAGTAGTAAAAATGTTTCCTCAAAATATTTTGATTTTGAGACAACATCACTAAAATTTTGGTTAAAAAAATCTGTATTTAACTCTATTGATACCTAAATCAAGCTTTGTAACACACCTCTGTTTCCAAAAACAGGCGCCAATACACTTTGTTTCAACTTGATATAGCCTTGGGAACAGCCTCTATGTTTAAACACTAAATTGGACCCTTGGGACATAGAAAGGTATTTGAGGCTAATTGGGAAGATAAAAATAAAGATACAGATTCAGAATTAGCAAACATTTATTGAGAACCTACTGTGTATTCTATAATGTTCTAGTTTCCTATCCAGTGTTCTAATTCAATATTCATCATTTCTTGTTTCTTCATTTTGTTGTTGGGTTTTTTGTTTGTTTGTTTGTTTCGTTTGTTTATTTGGTCTTTTTAGGGTCACACAAGCAGCACATGGAATTTCCCAGGCTAGGGGTTGAATTGGAGCTGTAGCCACTGGCCTACACCACAGCCACAGCAACCCCAGATCTGAGCCACGTCTGTGACCTACACCACAGCTCACGGCAATGCCTGATCCTTAACCCACTGAGTGAGGCCAGGAATTGAACCTGCGTTCTCATGGATACTGGTCGGGTTCGTCACCACTGAGGCACGACAGGAACTCCCTGTTCATTGTTCTTCCTTCATATTTGCTTAAAAAAAAAAAAAAAAAAAAAAAGGTTGCAAAGAGCCAATGCAAAGAAATTGTTAGGATAGTAAGGCATATTGAATAATACTACTAATGAAAATACAGTAGCAAACACTGAGAACTTACCATGTGCTATAACACTGTTCTAAGGCATTTCACATGTCCTAACTCATTTAATCCTCACAGCAATTCTCTGAGGTAGTTGCTATCATTATTCCCATCCTATAGAGAAGGAGAGGAACAGTAAATTGCCTTATTCACCTCAATTATTAAACATATGAATTTACCTCCATTCCCTCCAGAAATCCCACCGAAAAGAAAAGAAAAAGCTATAAACCTCTAATGACCAAGAATAGGGGAGAAGAGAGAGCAGCTAATAGGAGATGTCAAGTCTTTTTTTTTTTTTTTTTTAAGACAAAGGAAAGCTGGGGTGTGAGTGGTGACTTATGGGCAGAGGATGTGGTTCCTATGAGTAATGCAGAAAGAAGCCGGAACCCCCAGCAAAACACTGGGCGGTCCAGGAGTTGGAGGTACCATGTATCAGTGAAGCGGTGAGGCATGAGCCCAAAAGCAACTCACCAGGGCCCCTCCCCACCCCTTCTCTTAGCTATACAAGTAAGTTCCAGGCCAGGGAGGTGGTCTGGAGAAAACTGACCGTGGTAGCTTGGTTCAGGCACACAAGCAAGATGCAGGGCTGGGCTACTAGACAGAAACAGGACCCCGACTCCCTCTCCATCCTGATTCCAGAGGGTCTGCAGCCAGAAAGTATCCTTTCGGCAAAGAACTGAGGAAACAGAGCCATGCTAAGGAAAAGATCTCTAAATGCTGATATTTAGGGGCCTCTGTGTGGGAAGGCTGGCTTGCTATCCAGCCACTGCATTGTGAACCTTCTTGTTAATGAATCTTCCCCACATGCAGAGGCCCTCTAATAGCTTTTGAGTGTTTCCCTTTTAGTAGGGATGTTTGATATCACCAGTTTTCATCATGAAAAACCAAGGGAAAAAGACTGAACACCTAGGAAGAGAAGATTATATGGAAATAATAAGAAAAATCATTTTCCTTAGAGAGAAAATAAGATACTACATTACGAAACAAGTAAAAGATACCTAAAAAATTACAGAGAATGAAAGATAACCCTTGGAAATAGTACTGCTACTACTGCTGCTGCTACCACTACTACTATTAGAAACAGAAGTTAAACAAAAATGTGGAAGATAAAATTGAGACAATCTCCAGGAAGAGTAGCAAGCTTATAAAATAGTATACAAAAGACAAAAGGAAAGAAAATAAGAAATTGATCTAGGACGTCCCAATATCCAGTAAACAAGAGTTCAAGCAAGAAAGCAAAGAGAAAGCAAAGAGAAAATAGAGAGGAGGAAATCATAAAACAAACAAAAAACACAAGTTTCCCTTGTCTGTAGCAGAAAGCGCCTCACAGGTGTCCAACACACAAATGAGTGGTGTCTGTATTGAGGTGCATCACCTTGAGAGTTTAGAGAACCAGGAGTAAGGAGAAGATCCTAAAAACTTAAAGCAGTGATCAACAATTTACACACATACACACACACAAATACAAAAACCAGGTTGCAATGGATATTTAAGCAGTGACCATGGAAACTGTTAAGATTGTTGAGCAAGATCTTAAAAACACTAAGAGAAATGATTTCTCATGGGAATTCTATATCCAGCTAATCCATTAATCAAATTAGTACCTTTTCTCAGAAAGTTATTAAAGATTCGTTCCACACAGTCAGGAGAATAAATCTGGAGGGAAAACGGAGGATCCAGGAAAACAGGAGTTCTAATGAAAGGTTTTGTCATAGGAAGGTCCCTTAAAAGGAACTATGAACCAAGCTTCAAGATGCACTAGTTCATATTGGAGCAGGAGAATATAGACTTATAGGATTGAGGACCTCCAGGGAAATTTTAAATATTGATGATGTAGCCTGTCAGAGCACTTGGAAAATTTATGAACAGGCGCACTCTATAAGCTTATTGAGAAAACTACCAGTAGGCATATAGAAAATTGGTAAATAACATAGCAAGTCACTTCAGGGAATAAAAGATAGAAGATAGTACTGTAAAGGACTATTACTGGGTTCTGTGATAAATAATAATTATGCAATCATAATAAAGTAAATATTGACTAGTGGTTTAATCCCAAACGGTGAGATGTGTATTTATTTTAAAAGAATGAGAGGAGCAGACATGGGGTAGGAGAGGCTAAATTTCAGTCACAACTAGGAAGGCAATAGAAAATACCTAAATTGTATAATGAAAAAAATAGCAGTAAAATCATGTTACTTAAAAATATTGATGAGAAAACCAAAAGAATTTCAGAGAAGTTGCCTCTGGGCCATAGAAATAGGGAGTGTGAAGGAGAGAAACAAAGGACTGCTTATTTTATTTTATGGGTTTTTTTTTCATTTTTTTATTACTCAAATGAATTTATCACATCTGTAGTTGTATAATGATCATAACAGTCTGATTTCACAGGATTTCCATCCCACAGCCCAAGCACATCCTCCCACCCCCCAAACTGTCTCCTCCAGAGACCATAAGTTTTTCAATGTCTGTGAGTCAGCATCTGTTCTGAAAAGAAGTTCCATCTGTCCTTTTCTCAGATTCCACATGTCAGTGAAAGCATTTGATGTTGGTGTCTCATTGTATGGCTGACTTCACTTAGCATGATAGTTTCTAAGTCCATCCATGTTGCTAAAAATGCTGGTATTTCGTTCTTTTTAATGGCTGAGTAATATTCCATTGTGTATATGTACCACATCTTCTTGATCCACTCCTCTGTCAATGGACATTTAGGTTGTTTCCATGTTTGGCTACTGGAAATAGTGCTGCAATGAACATCGGAGTACATGTGTCTTTGCAAGTCATGGTTTTCTCTGGATAGATGCCCAGGAGTGGGATTGCTGGATCAACTAGTAGTTCTATGTTTTTTTTTCTGAGGCATCTCCATACTGTTTTGCACAGTGGTTGCACCAATTTACAATCCCACCAACAGTGTACTAGAGTTCTTTTTTCTCCACACCCTCTCCAGCACTTCTTGTTTGTAGACTTTTTGATGATGGCCATTCTGGCTGGTGTAAGGTGGTACTTCATCATGGTTTTGATTTGCATTTCTCTAATAATGAGTGATTTTAAACATCTTTTCATGTGTTTTTTGGCCATCTGTATGTCTTCTTTGGAGAACTGTCTGTTTAGATCTTCTGCCCATTTTTGGATGGGGTTGTTTGTTTTTTTGCTATTGAGCAGTAGGAGGTGTTTATGAATTTTGGAGATTAATCCCTTGTCAGTTGATTCATTCGCAAAGATTTTCTCCCATTCTGTGGGTTGTCTTTTTGTGTTGTTTAGGGTTTCCTTTGCTGTGCAGAAACTTTGAGGTTTGAGTAGGTCCCATTTGTTTATTTTTCTTTTTATTGTCATTACTCTAAGAGGTGGATCTGAGAAGATGTTGCTGTCGTGTATGTCAGAGAGTGTTTGGCCTATGTTTTCCTTTAGGAGTTTGATAGTGTCTGGTCTTATATCTAGGTCTTTTATCCTTTTGGAGTTTATTTTTGTGTCTGGTTTTAAGGAGTGTTCTAATTTCATTCTTTTCCATGTGGCTGTCCAGTTTTCCCAGCACCACTTATTGAACAAGCTGTCCTTTTTCCATTGTATATTCTTGCCACCTTTGTCATAGATTAGTTGGCTGTAAGTGCATGGGTTAAATTCTGGGCTTTCTGTCCTGTTCCACTGATCTATATGTCTGTCTTTGTGCCAGTACCATGCAGTTCTGATGACTATTGCTTTGTAGTATAGTCTGGAGTCCGGGAGCCTGATTCCTCCAGCTCCATTTTTCTTTTTCAGGATGTCTTTGGCTATTCTGGGTCTTTTGTGCTTCCAAAGAAACTTTAAAATGTTTTGTTCAAGTTCTGTGAAAAATGTCCTTGGTAATTTGATAGGGATTGCCTTGAATCTGTACATTGCCTTGGATAGAATAGTCATTTTGATAATATTAACTCTTCCAATCCAAGAGCATGGTATGTCTTCCCATCTATTTATGTCATCTTTGATTTCTTTCATCAGTGGCTTGTAGTTTTCAGAGTACAGGTCTTTTGTTTGTTCAGGTAGGTGTACTCCTAGGTATTTTATTCTTTTGGATGTGATGGTAAACGGGATTGCTTCCCTAATTTCCTTTTCTGCTTTTTCATTGTTAGTATATATAAATGCTATAGATTTCTGTGTATTGATTTTGTACCCTGCAACTTTGCCAAATTCATGGATAATAAGCTCTAACAGTTTTCTGGTAGAGTCTTTAGGATTCTCTAGGTATAGTATCATGTCATCTGCAGATAGTGATAGTTTTACTTCTTCCTTTCCAATTTGGATTCCTTTTATTTCTTTTTCTTCTCTGATTGCTGTGGCTAGGAATTCCAGAGCTATGTTGAAGAGTAGTGGCTAGAGTGGACATCCTTGTCTTGTTCCTGACCTCAGTGGTAATTCTTTCAGCTTTTCACCATTGAGAATGATGTTCACTGTGGGTTTGTCATATATGGCCTTTATCGTGTTGAGGTAGTTTCCTCTATGCCCACTTTCTGAAGGGTTTTTATCAGAAATGGGTGTTGGATTTTGTCAAAGGCTTTTTCCACATCTATTGAGAGGATCATATGGTTTTTATTCTTCAGTTTGTTAATGTGGTGTATCACACTGATGGATTTGTGGATATTGAAGAAGCCTTGCATCCTTGGTATAAATCCCACTTGATCATGATGTACAATCCTTTGAGTGTATTCTTGGATTTGGTTTGCTGGTATTTTGTTGAGGATTTTTGCATCGATGTTCATCAGTGATATTGGCCTGTAATTTTCTTTTTTTTGTGGCGTCTTTGTCTGATTTTGGTGTCAGGGTGACGGTGGCCTCATAGAATGAGTTTGGGAGTATCCCTTCTTCTGCAATTTTTTGAAATAGTTTCAGAAGGAGAGGTTTTAGCTCTTCTCTAAATGTTTGATAGAATTCGCCTGTGAAGCCATCTGGTCCTGGACTTTTGTTTGTTGAAAGTTTTTTAATCACAGTTTCAATTTCAGTTCTTGTGATGGGTCCAGTCATCTTTTCTATTTCATCTTGATTTAGTCTTGGAAGATTGTGCTTTTCTAAGAATTTGTCCATTTCTTGTAGGTTTTTCATTTTATTGGCATATAGTTGCATATATAGTAGTCTCTTATGATCCTTTGTATTTCTGTGGTAGGACTGCTTATTTTAATAATCACTTTGTATTATGTAATGTTTTCTGATTTTGTATTATTTTATTAATACTTTTCTAGTATTCAGTGATTTCTTATTTGTTTTCTAAATTGCAGTCATATGTATAAAGGTAGAAAATTCATATATCAAATTCACATAATTGCAGCAGATTTCTAAAACTGTATTATTGAAGATTTGGGGTTACTCTCTGATCCCATTCTTGCTTTTTCTTAGAGAAAATTGCTATGTGCCCACCTTTGCATATTTCTGTACCATCATTCATGTCTTTACAAACCAAATGTTGCACTATTTTCTGGTTTTCAAATCTTACAGACAGCATCCTATTGTACATATCATCTTGCCATTTGCTTTTTCATTGCTTCTTGTCTTCCGGAGATAGGGTCGCTGTTTCTGGATAGTTCTACATCATTTTAACTACCGTCTATATTCAGCTGAAAGAAGATAACACAGTTTACCCCTTTGTCCTCCTGTTGATGGACATTTGAATTGTTTCAAGCTTTTCAGTCTCAGTATCAATACACTAGTAAACATTTTTGTATGCGTCCTCTGGAAAAAGTGAGGTGGAATTACATAGCACAGGGTCAGATATTTTAAAATTTACTAAATATAACCAAATGAGACCTTCATAGTGATTCCACCAACTTATATATCCCCTCTCCCCACTCCAAGAAGTGTCTAAGAGTTCAGTGGGTCTAATCCTCACCAGAACTCTTTACCTGAACACACACAGGTTTGGCTGCTCACCGCTGAACAGCCAATAAATTGAGGAGTGAGCTTTAGTAGAGAAGAAAGATACTTTATTCAGAAAAGCCAGCAATCTGGGGAGATCTCAGTGGACTTACGTCCAAAGATTCTGCTCACCCATGACAATTTTTAAAGGAATAAAGGGGAGAGAGTCTCAGTTAATTGCTCAGGCAGGAGGTCAGATTCTTTGTCCTTTTTCCACTATGCACAGGCCTGCTGACCTCTCCCATCTTCCTTCGGACGCTGTCTTACTCCTGTGTTCTGCCTGCAATTGCATGTTCTGTTGGCTGCTAGAATATCCAGTGCTATTTGCAGGTCTGCCTGCAGATTTACTAAGGGGAAGCTAGTGGTAGGAAGTCAATCATTCTTAATTCTTCATTCTTATTCCTTCCTTGGGTAAGGCATTTTAATATTTAGAAAGGCAGAAATCAGGAGCCATGTTAGATGTTGCCCAGTGATCTCATCTTTATGATTAAGGTCTAAGGAAAATAGGGATGAGCAAACAGAAGAGGGGCCGAGGAGCTGCTGACAACTCCATGCTACACCCCTCAAGAGACCTGCATTTGTTTAAATCAAGATGGCCCTTTCTGCCGAGGATGGCGGGTTTTATTCAGGTCCAAGGAGTCCAAATGGCAAAACTGATGTTCCTTCTGGGTAAATTTCTCCACCTTTGCTTATACCTTTTCACCTAGACGGTCCACTCCATCCTGTCAGCTTTACCACACACCTGAAGACCACACTCTGATCTTGTCTCTTTGCTGAAGTCAGGACCAAGACTCTTCCTTCCACTGTATTTTATACCCATTTCGTGGTTATTATTCACTACTGAGGATTAATGAGACAAAATTCCTTAAATATTGGTCCTGTCGCTTGTCCAAGCAAGTCTCATGTTATCAAGACTGATGACGAGAAGGCTTTGCATTTACATGAGGCTTTGTGGATTTACATGAGGCTTTGCAGACTGTATATCATGGCTGTTACCACAGTTGCTTTTAAAAACTTTTTTGAGCAGGACTCTTTACAGAGAAAAAAAAGTATTGCCTCCCCTCATGATGGAAGTATAGTATGTACTGATTTAGCAAATACATAATGATATTAGACTACTATGATTTTAATATCACTTTCAAATGGACTTTATATTATTAATTACAGAAGTATCTACCTAGTTTTAAAGAGCAGTTGTCATGATCTGTATATTTCATGGCCCATTCAAGGACAATGTCAAAGTCAAAACCCAGGTATTATATCTTAAAAAATATAAAACCTGTTAAAAATAATTTAAGTTGTATCTAAACTCTCCATGAGGGAGTTAAAGGAGAATCATTAATTATACACAGCAAATGATCTTAACATCCTCTTCGCAGGTTTTTCTTCACACTCTTATATCTTGCCTGAGCTCTCCAGTCCCCCAGACTTGCCCCAAACTCAGCTTCAGGTGCTGTTTCTGTCTCGGTCCTTGTCTCTCAATCTCCCTGACTGCCTCTCTTTCTCCTTCTGGGACTGATTCTCCAAATAGCCCCTTTCTGCGGCCTGACTTCTTTGAGCAGAACCAAAAATGGCCCAGGGTAGCAACCACCCAAATACGAGAATTTTTATCTGGGAAAGCTGGAGTAGGCAGAGTGTCTGACTCTACCGTGAGCCCTTTATCTTGATGAGTGACTACGGTTTCTTCAGTCTGGGGAGATGTTACAGATGTGCAGTAACTCTTCCGCCCGGGGGATCCTCGGCCCACAGCAGACACCACTGCCTCACCTTGTACCTTCTTCAGATCTCTGCAGGACCCAGCTTAATAATCTTCATGGTGTGTTTTATGACAGCACAGGGCAGCAGCACTTTCTAAATCTAAACTGATTTCGAAACATGTCCACTCCGATAAATCGACATTCCCACCTTGACTAACTTATGAACCTACTTGGCAGGAAAAAGAGATCACAGGCAGCTTTCGAGTATATTCAAGTTGATCTAAACACACACACACACACACACACAGAGAGAGAGAGAGAGAGAAGGAGAAGGGGAAGAGTAAGAAGAAGAAAAAAAATGAAGGACTTCATTGTTTACCCCACAAATTGGTCAGTTTTCCATATTTTTTCTTATTTTTACAACCCTTGCTGACCCACATTTGGCATGCCGCACTCCATATATATATATATGATTGTGTCACTTTGCTGTACAGCAGAAATTTACAGAACACGTGAATCAACTGTAATAGAAAAAATAAAAATCTTTTAAAGACAAAAAAAAGAACTCCAGCACCTCATTTTCTTAGCCAAAATAGGAAAACGATGCCTGGCCCACCTTAAAACAAAAATTTGTACCATTTTAAGTATATAAGATTTAAAAAAAATGTTAGGCCTTCTCTTCTATTGGAAAATGTCATTTTGGCTTCCTAGAAGATAGCCAATTGAGAAGTGAAACAGTAATAAAGAAATAAGCAAGAATAAAAATTAATAATAAGTACATGTATATCATGTATTACCATGTGTCATGAATGGGAACTGGAGAGACAGTGTAATGTGAGTATTAATCCAGATGTCAGAAGCTTTGCTTTAAGACTAGGTTCTCCCACCAGAGGTCTGGGCATAAGTAGCAAATTCTTTTCACCTTCATCTTTCTAAGAGGGTTTTGGCTAAGTTTTCCCAGGTCCCTAAGGTTTCTTGCAACTCTGGGAATCAAATTCTGAAATTCCTCCCATGTGCAGTCAGTCCTACCCACTTATCCTTGAGTCTAAAAAGCAAACCCTGTGGAAAGAGTACTAAATTTGGAGTCAGAAGAAAGGGGTTTATATCCTAGCTGTGCCCTCAAGTGTTTGATCTTGGGCAAATCATTTTCTTCTTTTCTTCCTCTTACTCTTTTCCTTCTCTTCTTCCTCATTATTATTGTTATTAGTACTACTTATTATTTCTTCAGTATTGTAAAATATATTTCTTACAGCATTGCTGTGAGGGTTAGGTACAATAAAAATATACTCTTAAGTGATGAAACACTAAGCAAACATTGGTAATTAGTATTTGCATGGCCCTTTTGACAGGGCTTGTTCCTCTATTAGCAGTGAGATAGTGGTAGGTTGAAAATTTCCAGGATAAAGGCTAAGACATAACACCTTCCCTCCCTGAAACAGTCATTTGTATGGACCCATGAGCTAAAATTGTGTATCAGTTATTCTGTTTTAAAAATTGGAAATAATTCCGTAACAGATAGGAAAGGTCACCAATAATATCACTTCAAATAATTAGAGACCTATCACTATAGTTCTCTCTCTCTCTCTCTCTTTTTTTTTCTTTTTTTTTTTTGTCTTTTGTCTTTTTGTTGTTGTTGTTGCTATTTCTTGGGCCGATCCCTCGGCATATGGAGGTTCCCAGGCTAGGGGTTGAATCGGAGCCATAGCCACCGGCCTACGCCAGAGCCACAGTGACGCGGGATCTGAGCCGCGTCTGCAACCTACACCACAGCTCACGGCAACACCGGATCCTTAACCCACTGAGCAAGGGCAGGGACCGGACCCGCAACCTCATGGTTCCTAGTCGGATTCGTTAACCACTGCGCCACGATGGGAACTCCTCTTTTTTTTTTTTAATTAAATGGGCAGTGGAATAGTGTCTTAGTTTGGGCTGCTATGAAAAAGTATCAAAGACTGAGTAATAAACAACAGATATTTATTTCTCACAGTTCTGGAGGCTGGAAGTCTGAGATCAGAGTGCCAGCAGAGTTGTGTTTGGGCGAGAGCCCTCTTCCAGGTTGCAGATTACAAACTTCTCAATATATCCTCGCATGGAAGAAAGAGCAAGCCAACCCTCTGGGCTCTTCTAAGGGCATTAGTCCCATTCATGAGGGCTCCACCCTCCTGACCTAATCATCTCCCAAAGGCCTTACCTCCAAATCCCATCACACTGGGAATCAAATTTCAACATATGAATTTTGGGGGGACATAAACATTTAGTCTGTAACAAATTGTGTAACTCGGAAGATTCACATATGCAGTGTCATTCGTTACAAGCTACGATGTGAACCTTCTATTTCTATGCCATTTTTTCACCTGAGTTTGCGGGGGGGAGTCCGTTTCTGGATATTTATTTCCCCTTCACCCTTAGAACCTTTGGATTTTTTGTCTCCTGACTCCTAAATAATTTTACTGAGCCCTCATTGTCTGACTGACCAAGAGTTACCAAGAGACATTTACTCTGGGGGGAAATAAATTAAAAACTAGAGTTGGCTGCTGTCTTCACATAGAAGGATATGCAAATGTTCATCTGTTCCTTTGAAGCTGTGAACATCCTCTGGGAATAACAGCTTCTTTGCCAGATTTCATGTTCCTACTAATGTTCAAAATCAGTGTGCACTTGCCTATAGCTCAGAAGGAAGCTAGCCGACAGTTTTTACAATATGAGAATGATCAGAAGCTCTGCTTTCAAATGGTCAGTCTCCTGCCGCAAGTGTGATTCTCTTGGGCTGCTGCAAGCATCAGACTCACTTTACTGTGTCTTACTCCCCACTAGCCCAGGAGGCTGGTGGCTTGGAACAATCTCATGCAGAGAAACCATGCAGACTGAGAAAAGAACTTATCCAAACTCTCACATAGCTCTTCCTTCCTCCCTTCCAAAGTGGAATAAAACTTCAACTAAATGAAATATCCTAAACTAGGATATTAATTTATTTGATTAATAGATAAATGGGCAGAAACACCCCCCCCTCCATTTTTTAAGGCTCTGGCTGAAAAAGAAAAAAAAAAAAAAAAAAAAACTCCAAAAGAGAGAGTCCATGGAGAAGAGACTTGTGGTTGCCTGATGGGAGGGGGAGGGAGTGGGAGGGATCGGGAGCTTGGGCTTATCAGACACAACCTAGAATAGATTTACAAGGAGATCCCGCTGAATAGCATTGAGAACTATGTCTAGATACTCATGTCGCAACAGAAGAAAGGGTGGGGGAAAAACTGTAACTGCAATGTATACATCTAAGGATGACCTGACCCCCTTGCTGTACAGTGGGAAAATAATAAAAAAAAAAAAAAAAAAAGAAATAAATGCCCAATGTTTGTAAGTGAAAAAAAAAAAAAGAGAGAGTCCAATGTCCTCGCTTTGTACAGTGTTTGGACCAGCACTGACTATTTTATTATTATTATTATTTTTTTTTTGTCTTTTCTAGGGTCACACCTTTGGCATATAGAGGTTCCCAGGCTAGGGGTCTAATCGGAGCTGTAGCCACCGGCCTACGCCACAGCCACAGCAACTTGGGATCCGAGCCGCATCTGCAGCCTACAGCACAGCTCATGGCAACACAGGATCCTCAACCCACTGAGTGAGACCAGGGATCAAACCCGCAACCTCATGGATCCTAGTTGGATTCATTAACCACTGAGCCATGATGGGAACTCCTAAGCGCTGAATATTTTAAAAGTATTTTAAAATACTTTTTAAAGTATTTTATTTTGGAAAAAGCTACTGTGTCTTAGCAACAGTTGAGGGTAATAAAATTCCCAAAGGCTGTTCTTATGAGTGAAAGAAGCCTAACTCAGTTGGTCTTAGCCTCCAAAGAAGGGCAAACAGGATGGAACTTGTGTGCCAGGAACCTTACTTCTTTTTTTTTTTTTTTTTTTTTTTTTTTGTCTTTTTGTCTTTTATCTTTTTGTTGTTGTTGTTGCTATTTCTTGGGCCGCTCCCGAGGCATATGGAGGTTCCCAGGCCAGGGGTTGAATTGGAGCTGTAGCCACCGGCCTACGCCAGAGCCACAGCAACGCGGGATCCGAGCCGCGTCTGCAACCTACACCACAGCTCACGGCAACGCCGGATCGTTAACCCACTGAGCAAGGGCAGGGACCAAACCCGCAACCTCATGGTTCCTAGTCGGATTCGTTAACCACTGCGCCACGACGGGAACTCCAGGAACCTTACTTCTGTTATAGTCTTCCATGTTTACAACTGCCCGGATAGGCAGGTTCACCCCCAAATTCCACAAGTTGTTTTAAATCCTTCTTATCAACAGTTCCTAATGATCAGTCGTGAATAAAATAGTCCCTGTTCTCTGTCCTTGTAGTATGGCAAAAAGACAAGCTCACAGCTGCAGAAGCAAAGAGCTGAAGAAGTGTAGGGTGTTACAAGAGAAAGTATTCAGCCAGGCCCTATACGATGAATAGGAATTCTCTAGATGAACAGAATGGGGAAGGTGTGAAGGGCAAAGGGATTATTCTCCTCCTCTGGCAGGTAATGCAAGGAAGCCCCAACAGATTAATTACTCTGCTGGTGAGAGAAGAGATAGGATCCAAATCCACATCTTCATCCCCCAAATCCAGGGACTCAGACTTCCACCTGAGACTCAGGACACTGTTTGTCTGTTCAGTCCCGTGTAGATGGAAGAAAGGAGCCGCCTGAGAGAAACTCATAAATTGAGAAAGAGGATGTTACAGGAGGCCATTGAGAGGACCTGGCCTCCAGTGGACCCACAAGCTAGACCTGGGGAACTGGAGGCTCCTCCCCTGCTCTCCTGGCCTTGGAATGTACCTTCTGCCCACCCTTTCCACAGTGGGAATGGTTTTCAAGGACGCAGCCTTGAGACAGCAGTGTGTAGATGAGACCATCTGGACGGCATATGTGATGGAACCCAGTTAGGGCCTGTCTTTAAACTTTTCAGATTCTGGCAGGAGGGTGTGGAGATCTGCTCATCTAGTGGCTCTCTAAGAAAGGGCCCTAAGAAAGGCAAACATACCCTCCATGATTGGTATGGATTTTCTGGGAGAGGTGTGTTGGAGAACAAAAAGGTTTTTTTTCAAACCCAACCTTAGACCACAGCCCATAAGAAGTAAACAAAACAAAACAAAACAAACTAAAAGGAACTTCTCTGCTAAATTACAGGTGACAGGGTGGGGCCCTTTTGACTCCTCTCTCTCCTCCCTTCGTTTGTCACTTCCGTAGCCATGGAGACAGTTGGGGGCTGCCCAGGGCTCTGCAGAGCAAAGCTGGAAAAACTGTGTGTTGAGAGGGCCTGGGTTGGGAGAAGCATCGTGAGAGGAAAGAGAAAGTGGAAGGGCAGGAAGGGGACTGGGGAGTCATTTTCTGGTATAACTCTGGCTCCTCAGACAGTGGGGGCTTTACGTGACCTCTTGCCCCGGTGCTGCTGTGATAAAGCCTCCCCCCGACCTGAGAATCCCGGTGACCTTGGGGAACATCCTCCGGACAGACCGGAAGCTCCTCGTCTTGGCCCAGCACCCTTCCCAGGCTAGACCCGTGCTGCTGGGAGAGGTGATTGTCCTGGACACGTTCCCTATTTCCCCGCACTCACACTATGCAAGCAGAAGGGGAGTCATACTTCTGCCTGCTGCCCGTCCCCCAGCATCCACGAGTCCTTGTGCAATGCGTCTGTGCCACTGAGAGCTTTGCCTGAAGACTTCGGGAAACCTTGAGAAGTCCGACCTCCTTGCAGGAGCTCCCTCGCTCTTGCCGGCCCTGACAGATATTGATCTAGCAGAGACGTGGATGGCTCATGGGGCTCACCTTGACCTGACTTCTGCAGCAGCCTCCCGGGGGTGGTTGGCAAAGACTCAGGAGGCTGTCATCCATCATCCTCACCTTTCATATTCCGGACGGCCTCCCTGGATGTTTTCCTATCTTGTCACTGCTAATAGAGCCCTTACCTGTTAGAGGGTCCTGCCAGCTTCTGCCCTCGCTCCAACACAACCCCCTAGAATAACAACAGCAATGAAAATGAATAAATAAATCATGGCCTGTATTTGAATATCATCATATCGTATAAAAGCACATTGGCTTTGGAATTGGGCATAGTTAAAACTACGGCCTCTGCATTTTTCCTAGCTGTAAAATCAAGTGAGCTGTAGTTGCAGCCTCATAGAATTGTGATTACTAGTGAGATGGTATGTAAAGTGTACAGTGCAGGGGCTGGCATGGAGTGAGTGCTTGATAAGTATTAATAAGTAAGTAGCTTGACAAATAAATGAATGCAGAGATAAATAGATGAATGTGGGAGTTCCCACTGTGGCACAGTGGGTTAAGAATCTGGCTGCAGCAGCTCTGGTCTCTAGTTTGATCCCCAGCCCTGTGCAGTGGATTAAAGTATTTGGCTTTGCCACGGCTTCAGCATAGATTGTGGCTGTGGCTGGGATTCAGTCCCTGGCCCAGAGGATCCATATGCCGGAGGTGTGACCATTAGATTAGATTAGATTAGATTAGATTAGATTAGATTAGATTAGATTAGATTAGATAGATAGGTAGGTGGATGAATGAACAGTAGCACATAGGACTTGGGGTCAGTGACCATTCTCTCTCCTTCCCTGCCAAGGTGATAATTATTACTAACATTTATACTTTAACCCACTTGCCTGTGGTCACTTGGAAACTCAGATCTCGCATGATGTCCAGACATGTTTTTAACCCCTACCTGAGGGCCATAGATGTAAGTGGGTAAGAGCATGGGTAATGGAGCCAGCCCATGCTGGACCCAGTCCCAATAGTGCCACTTAATAGCTTTGTTGCTTTGTGCAAGTCACTTGACCTTGCTATGCCTTGGTTTCCTCATCTGCAAAACACAGATGATAATAATAGAACCTTAGACTCAGGGAGACTAAGGGAAGACTAAGATAATGAAGAAAAGAGCTGCACCCACTGCCTGGACCATGACAAAGTCCTCCCTGAACTTGCTGGTGACAGAAAAATCTGCTGCTGCTATTACCACAGCAGGCTCCCAACAGACTTGAGGATCACTATCCCTAAAGGCTCTTCCTTCCCACCTCACTCTTAGCTTGGGCCCCTCTGGAGGGCAGACACCCCATTAACCCCTGGGCTCACCTTGCTCTCTAGGGCAGCATGCAGGGACTGCCAGATACCCTCCAGGTACCACTTGGGAGAATCTGTCCCCATCGCACCCCCACCCCATTCAGCCTTCCTTCTTCTCCCCACAGCCTGGACCATTGAAGTCTAGGATGCCTGGAGTGTGAACCTCCCCTGGTGATTTCACATGGTGTGTTTATATTAGCTTTTGTGCTGATTGCCGTCTTTGCATTTGCACTGGGGCGTAAATTCTATGAGAATAGGGACTTTGCCTGATTGGTTTCTCTTGTATTCTCAGCACCTTGATGAGCACCGTGCCTGTAACAGCAGCACCATAGCAATCTACTAAGTGAGTAGATGTTCTCCTATATGGTATAGGAGCCTGTATAAGAGCCTATAGAGCAAGAGACATTCACCAATCACCCCTCTCCTTCCTCATCATAAGATTGATGATAGAGAAAGGAAATTCACCTGGTCTAGCACTCTATTTTTATAGAGAGGATAATGAGCCCCGAGGAGGGGGAAATAAACACATGTCCAAGAACATTAAAGTTCTTGAGTTAGATTTGCCCTGACTCAGTCACACACCCCATTTGCTTATCTCCCTCTTTCTATGTCTAATTTTTCCCCCACTCCCTTGGTTCTTCCCTTCTATCATTTCTCATCACATTGGAAGTAGTTCTCTCAATAGATCTGCTTACCAGTGAGTCTGTGTCCAGTTTCATCCCTTTAGCAAGGAAAGAGCTTTAATAGGTTTGATGTTGTCTGCCTAACCAGTGAGGTGTTTTAGCTGAAACTAACTTGATTCAGTTTTTCACTGAGACGTAAATTACAAACAGTGAAGTATAAAGATCCTAAGTGTATGGGGTGAAAGATTTCATTAGAGATAAACACTCATATAACATACACACCCATCAAGACAGGACATTTCCATTACCTCGGAATGATCCCTGTGTCACTTCCAAGCAAATCACTGTATCTCTTTAGAAGCAACCGCTGCTCTGATCTCTGTCAACATAATAACTTGGTTTGCCTACCCAGGAATGTTACAGAAATGGAATTATATGTACTCTTTTTTATCTGGCTTCTCTTGTCTGTGTATTTTTGAGACTCATTCATGTTGTTGAATTTATCAGAAACTGCCCCATTTTATAAGTGAGTAGAATTTCATTGTATGAATATACCATAATTTGCTTATCTGTTCACCTACTAATGGACTAATGCCTCTTCAGGGTTCAGCTGTTATGCAGAAAGCTACTTCAAACATGTATATACCAATCTTTTTGTGTGTATGGGAGGCTTTTTAAAAATCTAGTCACGTTTTTATTTTTCTTGGATAAATACCCTAGAAATTGAATCACACAGTTATAGGGTATTTCTAGGTTTACCTTTATAAGAAACTGCCAAACAGTTTTCTGAAGTAGCTGAATTATTTTACATTCCAATCAGCAATGTATGAAAGTGGCTGCTCAGTGTCACCATTAACATCTCATGTCATCAGTCTTGTAAATTTTAGCCATTTTAGTAGGTATGCACCGGTTTCTCATTGTAGCTTTTTACTGCATTTCTCCAATGACAGTTGATGGTAAGCACCTTATTATGTGTTTATTGGCCAGTTAATCCTTTTTAAGTAATATAAATTGTAAATACATTTTACTTACCTGTGACTTTGAATTTTCATTCATTTAATGGTATCTAAGAGTAGAATACGTTTTTGTTTTTGTTTTCGTGTTTTTTGGGTACTGGACAGGAAATTCTTGCCTATTCCAAGATAATTATGATGTTCTTCTATGTCGTCTTTGAGAAGTTTCATAGTTTCAGCATTTACATTGATGTCCGTAATTCATTTTGAACAAAGTATTGTGTTATACAAGGTAAAGGCTGAGGTTCATTTTTTCCATTGTAAAAAGCCAGTTGTTTTAATACCATTTACTGAAAAGATAACATTTGCCCTGATTGAATTACCTTCCTAACTTGTGAAAAATCAGTTAAACATATAAGTGTGGGTCTTATGAGCACTGATTACTGTAATTTTATAGGAAGTCTCAAAACCAGTGAATTTAAGCCCTTCAACTTTGTTCTTCTTTTCCAACATTATTTCTTCTATTTTAAATTGTTTCTGTTTTTATATAAATTTTAGACTCTGGCAATTTCTAGCCCAAAACCACATGGGCTTTTACTGAACTGGGTCTATAGATTACTTTTAGAAGAATTGTCATCTTAACAATGCTGAGTCTCTCAATTCTAGTACAAGGTACAGCTCTCCCTTTATAAAGGCATTTCTTAATTTTTTGAAAGGATAGTTTTAATTGTAGAGTGTTGGCAGAGGTTTCATTTAATAGTTCATATTTTTGGTGCTGTAGCACATTGCATTGTTTATACTTAATATCTTATTGAAGTTGTTGCCACTTTGTAGAACAAAACTGATTTTTGCTTTTTGAGTTTGCATATTGTTTCTTTGATAAATTCACTTACTAGTTCCAGTACTTATTTAATTAACTCCTTAGAATTTCTTTTTTTTTTTTTTTTGTCTTTTTGCCATTTCTTGGGCCGCTCCCTCGGCATATGGAGGTTCCCAGGCTAGGGGTCTAATCGGAGCGTAGCTGCCAGCCTACGCCAGAGCCACAGCAACGCAGGATCCGAGCCGCATCTGCGACCTACACCACAGCTCACGGCAACGCCAGAACCTTGACCCACTGAGCAAGGGCAGGGATCGAACCCGCAACCTCATGGTTCCTAGTCAGATTCGTTAACCACTGCACCATGACGGGAACTCCAACTCCTTAGAATTTCAACACAACAAGCATGTTGTCTGAATTTTTATTTTCCTTTCTCCTCTTTATGTCTTATTCATTTTCTATGAATTATTTTACTCACTAGTATATTCAGTAAAATGCTGAGTTGTAGTAATAAGAGTGAACATCTTTACATTTTCACAGTCTTGCATATTTCACCATTAATTATTATGTTAGCTGTAGTTTTACGTATCTGACTTTTATCTGGTTAAGGAAGCTTCCTTCAGTTTCCGGTTTGCCAAGTTTTTGTCATGACAAGGTATTGAATATTTTAAATAATTTTTTACCTACTAAAATTATCATAAAATATTTTCTCTTTTATTTAGTATTGAATGACAATGATTTATTTATAAATGTTAAATCAACCTGAATTCCTAGAATAAACTAGATTTATTCCTGAGATATTACCCATTTGATATATTACTAGATTTTATGTGGTATTGTATTTTTGAGAACTGTGTCTCTCCAGGGATTTATCAGTTTCATCCCTGTTCATGAAGTATATTGGTCTATAGTTTCCTGTTCTTCTAAACTCTTTTTTCTTTTTTTGCTTTTTAGGGCCACACCGTAGCATATGGAAGTTCCCAGGCTAGGGGTCCAATCAGAGCTACAGCTGCTGGCCACAGCCACAGCCACAGCCACAGCAACACCAGATCCAAGCTGCGTCTGCAGCCTACACCACGCTCACGGCAACACTGGATCCTTAACCCACTGAGTGAGGCCAGGGATCAGACCCGCAATCTCATAGATCCTAGTTGATTCATTTCCATTGCGCTACGACAGGAACTCCTTTCATTCTGTTTTCTTTTTTTTTCTTTTTTTTTTTTTTCTGTTCTAATCTTTTTTGGTTTGGGTGTCAGGTCATTGTATACCTCTTATATTTTCTAAAAGTTTTCATTTAATGATTGTTACTATTTCTTCCTTATTTGTTTGATAGAATTCACCGGTGAACCCATTTAATCCTAGAGAGTTTTCTCAATGGGAAGTTTGTTAACTATGAAATCAATTTATTTAACAAATAAAGGGCAATTTTAGAATTATTTTTGTGTCTCTCCAGGGATTTATCAGTTTCATCTAATTTATCTGGTTTATGGGCACACATGTATTCATTTTATTTATGCTATTCTCTTAATATGCATTGTCTGTGTAGAATTTCTAGTGATGCCAATACTTTCATTTATGATGTTGCTAATTTGTATTTTCTCTTTTTTTCATAAGTCATCTGGTTTACTTATCAGTTTCATTGGGTTTGTTTGTTTTTTGGTCTTTTTGCCTTTTTCTAGGGCTGCTCCCACAGCATATGGAGGTTCCTAGGCTAGGGGTCTAATCAGAGCTGTAGCTGCCAGCCGACGCCAGAGCCACAGCAACGCGGGATCCAAGCCGCCTCTGCGACCTACACCACAGCTCATGGCAACACTGGAACCTTACCCCACTGAGCAAGGCCAGGGATTGAACCCCCAACCTCATGGTTCCTAGTTGGATTCGTTAACCACTGAGCCACGACGGGAACTCCACTTTCATTGATTTTTAAAAATGGGGCCACTTTTGCTTTTCTTGATATTTTCTGCTATTTGTTAGCTTTCTTCTTCATTAATCTCCACTCTGGTCATCATTTCCATGGATTTGCTGTTAGATAGCCTTGGATTTTAATTTTAGTTCTGCCACTGATTAGTTTGAGCAGGTTTAAGAAATCTACTTGCCTTCTCTGAAACATAGTTTCTTCTCTAAAATACAGTATCTCTCACTTTATATAGCTTTCCTGAGGCCATGTGAATTATACATGTAAATTACCATGCACAGTGTCTGGAACATAGTAAGGGCTCTATGGCTGTCTGTTCTTTCCCTTCTTATCCGTGAGGGAAAAGGGAAAGGCATAAGGAAGGTTCCTGGGTCTTATTGGGCCGGGAGATGGATTCTCTGGAAAAGTCACTGTATCTCAGAGTCTCAGAGTTTTTTGTTCTTTGTCTTGAGAGGCATTGATCAGAGGATCACTAAATTTTCTCCACTTGCAACAAGTATTCCATGGGTCTATGAATACAGACTAGGTCTGCCTGGAGCCTCACAATTCAGCCCTCCCAGCTAATACTATTCCCGTGACAGCCAACAAGAAGGTGATAGAAAGAAGTTAGGGAAACTAGAGATCAAAGAAGAATAATGAGACAGGCTTCAAAGTGCAGACAGAAGCAGGAGGAGAAAAGCAGGGGAATGGAAAAGAAATGGAAGCTAATGGCAGGGAGCAAATAAGGCTGAGAACTATGATGCTGTTGGCACTGTCAGCAAGAACCGTGCTCATCAGAATTCATAGAGATGATACAGGGAGGAGAGAAACCTGTAGGGGTTGGGGCTACTTTGAGTAGGGCTCAGGGCTTCCAAGGCAGAAACTGCCTAAAGCATCATAGCATAATTTCTGAACTTCCAAATCACCAACTGAGCTTACTTAGAAATGGTAATTCATAAAGTTCTTTACATTTCAACTTTCTTTCAAGAAAAAGAAAATGCTAATTTTTCACTGGTTTTGTTCCTAAAATACTTAATTCATATTTTCATTTGGAAGGAGCCAGTGAGAGAAGACAGGGGGTTGTAAAGGAAAAGAGGGAGATCATCAATAAGAATGCAGTTAGCCAAGCTTTTTATGCTCCGAGAACGGGTCAGACACTACTAGTGCTTTTCCAAATTCAGTTCTCCCTCACAATCCAGAGACACAACCCATTTTCCCAACAAAGGGAAAATGTTATTCATTTGGGGGAAGTATGTTAAATTTGAAATGTGTTGTCTTCAGTGTAGAGCTAGGAGGCAAGTGGCATGTAGGGAGCCTTGCTGTGCAAAATTTGGTTCAAGGATCAAATACATCAGGATCCCTAGGAAGCTTATTGGATATTCAGAAATTTCAGGTGATTTCCCAGACTTACTGATTCAGAACCCCAAGTCATTTGAAAGCACCCCGAAATTTGAGAACCCTTGAATTACAAGTGAGAAGATACTGCCAGTTATCCCTACTGCAATTATACCAGGCTGTTTACCTTTAGCACTCTGTTTTTATTCCTTAATAGTGATGGAACGACTACTAAAGTGGTCATGTTCTGTGTGGGGCGGCTGCAGTGTAAAAGAAAGAAGACAAGCTGGAAGCTTTCTTTGATTTGTCACCAGTATTGTGACATGGGGAAAGTTACTTACGTTTTCTAAGTTTGCATTTCTGCTTCTGCAAAATGAGATCAACACATATAATTAATAGTATCACAGTGTCAAGAGAGACTAAATAAAGAGTATGAATCATGCTCTGCCTCTTCCCAGAAAACTTCAAAGCCTCATCAAAGTCTACAAATTAATGTACATTGTGTCCTTAAATGGCATTCAAAGCTCTTCACTCTAGCCCTATCCTACTTTCCCTTCATTGTTCATTGTATTTTTCCACAAACCCTATAATTCTGCCTTTTCCTCAAATATAATGGTCACTTAAATCTTACTCATTCAGGAAGACTCAGTCAGTTGCATCTGCTTAATAAAGTTGTTACCAGTAGCACTAACTGGACATAGTTTGACATTTCTCTAGTAGTTGCAGAACTGGTTTGGAGGTGCTGAATTTCCTTCGCTTTTTCTTGTCTGAAAAGCTTTTTATCGCTCTATCAGATCTGAACGAGAACCTTGCTGGGTAGAGTATTCTTGGTTCTAGGAGTACTGACTGAAACATGGTTTGTTATTTGGGCTGGATAACAGAAACACTACGTATCCTTACTCGCAAATGTGCTAGAGTCTCTACTTAGCACTACAGGAAGGGAGGGGAAGGGGAAGGATGTAAGCAGGGACTGGCCGCATCATTGTCAGCTCTCTGGCAGGAGTAAGGCAGTAATGTTGGAGAATAGCAAACACCTCTCTTATCCCTAGCCATGAGGCTGGGTTGGATATGTTGGAAAATCTGTCTTCTGAAACTCTTAAAGAAGCAGGCTGTATTGGTGGTGATAGTGTGGTTACCTACACTTGGCCAGATGGTGCTTGGTGTTTGTTGAATGAATAAGTGAATAATAAGTCTTTATTATCAGTGGGATTTTGCTACCTTCCTTTGTCTTGGTCACTGAAGGATCATGTGCAAACAGCCCTCCAAGAAGACTCAAATTGTTCCATTTCCAGTTATGTCTTTGTGTTACAAACTACAGATTCATGTATAAGCCGTGTTGTGCAGACAGCCTAATTTCAATTCTGAAAGACTCAGGGAAACATTATGTCTACTCAGGAGACTCACAATTTGCAATGAGACTCAGAGGCATTGTTAGCTATAAAATGCCAAGAAAGGGAGATTTCCCTTGGGCAGCAGGTTCCATAGCTCCTTTTCCCCAGACGCTCCTTTTGTTTTCAGAGAGTGGACTATCTCAGCAGAGTGGATTTCTGGGAAGCCCTCACTAAGGATGCAAGCTCTAAATTTCAAAGTAGGAAGGTTCTTTGGGGGAAAGAACAAGGGAATCTATTTAAGACAGAGTGCAATCTGGAGATTTTCCACATTATATCCTATTTTAAGTAATATACTCTGTTGTTATCCTGAGAACACATCAGTATATATCAATAGGATTGTATTCTTCAAGTCCTAGGACAGTTTTATTCATTTTTATATTTATTTAATAAATATTTATACATCTTTATTAGTTACCAAGTGCCTACCTATTTACTGTTCACATACTGTCTTGTTAATCTTTGAAACACCCCTGAGAAGTAGATAACATTACTGTCACTACAGATGTATTATAGTTCAGATCAGGAAAATGGGCTGAGAGAATAATTAAGATCAGAACTCACAAACTGCAGAGCTAAACTTTGGACCTGAAAGTGGCTGATGTTAATTCTCATATGCCCTTGTTTGGAAATAGTAGCGACTATTCCACTGCCTCAGTGCCACCCTTATGTACATTTATCCTGAAAACAAGGAAATTTGAAAGATTATCCATCATCCACATTCAGTTCATCAATGAGATGAGCCTTAAAGGAGATAAGAAAAGATACGCAGGGGTAAAAGAAAGTCCAAGAATACAGGCTGTCACTGAAGCAAATAATATTGTTTAGAGTTTTTGATTGCTAACCAATAATTATAGCTTTAACAGCTTTCAAGACTTCTTCAGAATTTTATTAACTATTTATGTTGAGGGGGCACATACTTTGTCTCTGATCTTAGTGGGAATTTCTCTAGAGTTTCATCCTACCTCAACTATATCATTTCATAGTTTGCGACACCTATATGATAACAATTTACAAATCTCTATATCTAGCCTCTCCTCTGAAATCCAAACTTGTGTAACCAACTGACCACACAACAGCCCACAGAAGTCTCACAGCCATAGCAAACCTAATGGTTCCAAAATGAAGTTGCAGATGTTTTCCCTAAACAAACTCTGCCCATACCTTTCCCCATCTTAGGAAATAGCAATTCCATCCTTCTAGTTGGCAAAGCTTTAGAATCTTCTTGGACTCCTCTTTTCTGATCCCACACCCCATCCTTCAGAAACCCTTGTTGGTCTTATCTTCAGCATACATCCAGAGTCTGATGGCTTCTCAACATCACCACTGCTCCAGCTTGGTCAAGTCCCTCGCATAGATTGAATTGTTGCAAAAGCTCCTTCCAGTTTCCCTGTTTTTGCCCACATCCCCTTTAGTCTGATCTCAGCACACTTGGATGTGATCCTATCTCAGCCTCCTCTTTTGCCCATGTAACTGAACACAGGAGTTAAAATCATCCCAATGACGTACAACCCCCCCTCTCCCTGCCTCCCCCGTTATGTCTCTGACCTCATTTCATACTGCTCTCATTCAGGTGGCTCAGCCCCGTCCAGCACATGTTGCATGCCTTCCTGTCTCACATGAGTTTTTTTCAGGTGCTTACAGGGCCCATTCCCTCACTTTCTCCAGGTTCTTCCTCCAGTGTCAATTTTCAGTAGCTAAACTTGCTGTGCCTCCTATTCCAAACATTCTTTATTCCCCTTTCGTGCTTTGCTTTTCCTCTTAGCACTTAAAAATATCAGTATGCTATATAAGCTACTTGTTTGTTTTTTTGTATTAAACATCATTTCATTCCAATTTAAGTTCCAGGAAGATGGAGTTTTGTCTCTCTTTTCACTAGTGTATCCTCGCAGTTTTAAAAGTACCGGGTACGTAGTAGCCTCTTAATAAATATTTTCAAAAATAAATCACCCAGTTAAAGAATGACATTTATTTCAGTTCCCTTGAGGCAAGCTAATTATCTAGCATTGTCACTGCAGCCACCTGGGTTGCTGCTGTGGTGTGGGTTTGATCCCTGGCCACGGAGCTTTCTCATGCCATAGACGCAGCCAAAAAGAAAAAATGACATTTGTCTTTGGTTTAAGGTAAGTATTTTTTATAAAGCGTTTCTGATATCCACTTTTTAAAAAAAGTTTGGGATATTAATTTGTATCAATACCATCTCTTCACTGATTGAAATTATCACATAGTTCATTCTATTAGCTATTAATATGAAGAATTTACTTATAAATGCGCTAGTAGATCATCATTCATTCTTGAGATAAATGTTACCTATAGTAGATGAATTTCAGGCATGCTTTCAAATTCAATCTGCTGATTTGTATTTAAGTCCATTTAAAAAGTGTTCTTTTCTTTGCATGTGTTAATGTTTGTCAGAGTTGTGAATAAACACTTGGTGTCTTTTTAAAATGATTTGGATTGTCATTTTTTTCTAACTTTTTATACAGTGTATGTACTAAAGGCATGTTACAAAGGAATAATTTCTTTTCTCAAAGTTTTAAATTATCTAAACATTTTTAGAGGTAATTCCTTGATAACTCATCCATTTAGTTCTTGGTGGTTCATCTTTTCAAGTTTTCTACTTGTTTTTAAGTCAATTTGATGAAACATTTTTCTCAGGCAGAATTCATCCATTTCACCAAAATTCCAATTCCTTGTCATAGAGCTTTATATAGGGTGTTTTTCAAAATTTAAATGCTTCTGTTTGTTATTATAAGTCCTTTTCATTTCAACTGTCACCAATTTGGGTTTCTCTTTTTCTCTTTTTCAAAAGTTTGACTTTATTTTTCTTTTCAAAGAAAAAGCTCTTGGATTCAATTCTATTCTGTTATGCAGTTCCTTAATTTTTGCTTTTATTGGTATTAATTCTTTCATATTTCTTTAAGAAATACACACACCTCCCATGCGCATTTTAATTTGCTACCTAATTTTACTTGTCTCAATTTTCTTCATCTTGTCTTCTTCAGCCTCTTCCTTGTTTTACAGATCGTCCTTGTCTTGTGGGGCATCTTCACAGATTCTCCCTTCCAGCTTTCTGATCTTGTTTCAATAACGTCTTATCTTATTCAATCTCACAGAGGTTTTCAAAACATTTGGGGCAGGGGGGTGGGGGTGTTCCGTGTGTAAGTCATTTATAGAGGCCAGCTCTTCCTCTGAATCTTTAGGTCAGTTGCCTCTTTCCCTATTTTTATAAAGATGAGGGTTTTTGCTTATTTGTTGCTTGTCTGGGGTTTTACTGTTTTTTGTTTTTCCTGTATAATAACCTTGTGTTTGCTTGTGGGCATGATATGTGGGGGTGCTTAGTTTCATACACAGCCCCCTAGGCCTTAGTGGAATCTCTGCCTCATACTCTTAGCAGCAACTCATATCAAATCACAGTTTCTTTATGTGGCTTGCTTTATTCTGGTTTTCTGCCTCTGGACTAAGATGTGATTATATCTACACTCTTCTATACCCATAACTCCGAATATGTATAAAACACAACCTGTAGTCTCAACATGTGTTACCACGAGGGTTCTGCCAGCCATCTCTGAAGTCACCATCTCTTGGGATCATTTACTTATTCATCCATTCAACAAACATTTATTGAATACCTTACATGTATAAAGCAGTACCCCCAGCATCTATCTCTCCCTGTTTTCCAAGAAGCAATTTTCTAAGTCTTGCTAGTCTAAAAAGGAATGATCAAAAGATGTGAGCAGAAGGGGAAATATTGGTACTACCTCAAAATAGTACCCCTTTAGAAGAAGGGCAGTGACTTTTTTCAGACTTCTATAGCAAATAACCATAGGTTGAGTGGCTTAAACAACAAACACTTATTTCTTATAGTACTGAAGGCCGAGGAGTCCAAGATCAAGGTGCTGACAGATGCCATGCCTGGTGAAAGCCCTCCTTCTTGGTGTGCAGATGACTGTCCTCTCGTTGTCTCCTCACACAGGAGAGGACACTTTCTTAGGTCTTAAGTGTTCTTCTTCCAGGGTGCTAATCTCATTCGTGTGGGCTCCATTCTCAGGACCTATTTACAACCTAAAGCCCTCATTGCCTGATACCATATTAGGGGTTAGAATTTCAATATATGATTTGGGGAGGGGGGAGGGACCCAAACAGGCAGTCCATAACAGATGGAGACATCGTCATCTTCTGGTTGATAAAGACTTGGGTCTCTGATCCAGAATGAAACAGAAAACAAAGGAAGAAGAATATTCCTACCTCTTTCAGGCCAGTGGCCCTGTGCTTTTCATGAGGTGGCACATGATTTTGATGCCAGTTATTGTTGTCAATCCATTTTCATCAGCCTTAGAAGTAGTAGAAATTAAAACTGCACTTAGATTCTTGCCATAGCATTCGTTATAGACTTTGTTTTCCCAGTACCTTTGTTTTTTCAAGGAGATAGTCAAATGAAATTTTCAACTAGAAGCCATCTATGCTTTTCTGAGCATCCCTACTTTAGGAGTTTGGTTTGTCCTTGGGCAAAAACAGATCCCTTAGCTATAATCTAACTGTCGGGGCCCTAAAGAGGGTACCCATACACCAGTGAACTATGAAATAGTTCAATGGATCAGTGGTAAGATCAGCCTGCCCATAGTGGAATCTAGTTTAAAACCATAAAACCAACATTTCTGTTGAGCTTCAGTGGAGAGCCCGCTGATGCCCCTGTGGATAGCAGGCAGAACGTGTGCTCGCAGGAACAGCTGCCTCTCTTTTTCTCCTTTGACAGCCAGGATGTTGCAGCTAATAGGATCTTTCCCTTCTAGCTGCTGCAAAGGAGGAATCAGTGCAAGGCATGTAATTCTTCTCTGGCCCATGTAGTATTCTGGCAGGGGCATGCAGGGAAGAGACTTATAGTTCCCAGTGACAGATACTATCTATGCCGGGATTCTGTTCTGATGTGGGCGGCTTGAGTGGAAGAGAAGCATGTAGACCCAGTCACGCCTTAAGAGTGAGAAGAAATGAGCTCTGGAGTCAGACATGCCATTTTAGCAAGTTACTCTTCTCTCCTAGGTGATTTTCTCATGTAAAGAACGAAGATAACAGTGGCTATTTCTCACAGGGACCTAGGGAGGACTAAATAAGCTATAGATGTTAAATTCCTGGTGTAAAATATGCCCCCCCCAATATGCAAAGGGTAAAGTGAGTGACAGGCTCCCCATGTGCACAAAGTTTAAGGGAGGCCCCCAAACTCAGTAACCAAGAAAAACACTATTTTAAAGGAATGTTTTAAAAATTATTGAAAAAAATCTGTAATGGGCAAATGATCTAAATTTTAAGTAAGGACAGATTCTGACCCTCCACTTTACAATCCCATCTTACTTGCCTCATCCTCACCTTGTAATCTCCAGTGTACTTTTATTTACAATGTCAGGAGCTACCCAGTGGGCTATAATTTGTTGACTTGATTCTTTTTATATATTGCATTAAAATATCATTCATATTGACAACTGAGTTTTTGGCAGCTACCTTAAATTTTGTATTGGCGTTGAATTCCTCATTAACTGAACCTTACTCTAGGCTCTGATTCTCCTAAGTACAATTTCTTAATAACTTGTTACTTGCCATTTTCAATCAGTTAGAAAACTCACACGCGCTCTCTCCCCTGACCACTGTACTGCTCTCCTACCTGGGTCTTTACTTAGCACCAAGAATTCTTAACAGTATGGCCCTAGATGTATAATGTGGCCATATTTATTACATATCATTAGAAGCAGATAGTATTACAAAAAATACTGTGTATTATTACAAACATAACCTTACTTAGAGGAATGCCCCAAATCTTAATGGTCCTGCCTGAGTTGGCTTGAACTGAGCAGAAATTACTAGCTTTTCTAGAGCTTCCCTACAAATTATTTCCACACTGTCTAGGGGGCTTATAAGGACAATCTAACTGTCCTCCTGGCAGCAACATTTTCTAAGTACCAAGTAAGGTCATTCTTCCTCTGAAATTCAGCTACAAGGTGGAGTGAGTTTTACAGTGAGCTCTAGGGGAGATACGGAGATGTGTAAAGGAGTCACCTTCACTTACCTCCAAGGGTGAGAACGAGAAATGGGTATAAAATGATACTAATCCTTTATTGGTGTATTTAAGCCCATTACATCTTAAAGTCTGTCTTATCTGTGTTGTCGCATTTAATCCCCATGAAACATTTTATCTATAGGTATTATCACTCCTGTTTTGCTGATAAGGAAACTGAGGCACAGATTAACTTGCACAATCAGCTAGTAACCAGGATCTCTAGAGTCTTTTCTGATTTAACCACAATGAATTGTATACATCACTTTACATCTTAGAAGGGATTATTACATATAGGTTCCACTTTGGTTCCTTTCCTACCCCTGTGAAGGAGGTGAATGGTATTTCCATCCATTTGCCACAAGAAGAGCCAGAGGTCCACAGCAAGCAAGTGACCAAAAAATATTTTTAGATTCCAGTGCCATATCTTTGACAATTTGCTGCTTCTCGTCTCTGAATTGACCTTCATCAAAACTCTCTAGCCTTGTAAATGAGTTTAATACACTCTATCTCTTATCTAGACTCATTGGGAAACATCATATTCCATCCTCCCTCAATGTCAAGCTTAAAGGTTGCCTTCTGTGCTGGACTAGACTCCTCCATTAGTCTTCCAGAGCCACCTCCTTCTCCAGGCTCCTCTATTGTACACATTGCCCTAAAGGCCAGCTTGTATGGACTGCACCAAGAGGTCCCTCTTGCTTCCTACTGAAGTCAGCTACATGAAATGCCCCACTAAGGAAGCAGAGGGAGAGGAAGAATGAGGCTGGGTTCCCTGGCTCCTTCCCTGTAAGGTCACCTCAAGCTAGTTGTCCCTACCATCATTGGTCAGGGTTCCTCTCAAGGTGAACATCTCTACTAGACTCTACCACCTTTCAGACCCAAGGGAGGGGCCAGCTCTACTGCCACTCACCAGGTTATTGCACTACCTCTTATGTTTTGTTTTACTTAATGAATTTTATTACATTTATAGGTGTACAGCAATTATCACAAACAAATTTTACAGCATGTCTATCCCAAACCTTCAGTGCATCCCCGCACCTCCCAGCCTGTCTCATTTGGAAACCAGAAGTTTTGCAACGTCTGTGAGTCAGTATCTGTTCTGCAAAGAAGTTAATTGTGTCCTTTTTTTAGATTCCACATGTCAGTGATAGCATTTGATGTTGGTGTCTCATTGTCTGACTGACTTCACTTAGTATGATAATTTCTAGGTCCATCCATGTTGCTACAAATGCCATTATTTCTTTCCTTTTAATGGCTGAATAATGTTCCATTGTGTATGTGTACCACATCTTCTTTATCCACTCCTCTGTCGATGGACATTTAGGTTGTTTCCATGTCTTGGCTATTGCAAATAGTGCTCCGATGAACATTGGCGTATATGTATCTTTTCGAGTCATGGTTTTCTCTGGATAGATACCCAGGAGTGGGATTGCTGGATCAAATGGTGGTTCTGTTTTTAGTTTTCTGAGGAATCTCCATACTGCTTTCCACAGTGGTTGCACCAGTTTACATTCCCACAGTGTACTAGGGTTCCTTTTTCTCCACACCCTCTCCAGCACTTATTTCTTGTAGACTTTTGGATGATGGCCATTCTGGTGGTTTTGACTTGCATTTCTCTAATGATGAGTGGTTTTGAACGTCTTTTCATGTGTTTTTTTGGCCATCAGTACGTCTTCTTTAGAGAATTGTCTGTTTAGATCTTCTGCCCATTTTTTGATGGAGTTGTTTGTTTTTTTTGGTATTGAGCAGTAGGAGGTGTTCATGAATTTTGGAGATTAATCCCTTGTCAGTTGATTCATTTGCAAAGATTTTCTCCCATTCTGTGGGTTGTCTTTTTGTTTTGTTTAGGGATTCCTTCGCTGTGCAGAAACTTGTGAGTTTGATTAGGTCCCATTTGTTTATTTTTCTTTTTAATGTCATTACTCTAAGAGGTGGATCTGAGAAGATGTTGCTGTCCTTTATGTCAGAGTGTTTGGCCTATGTTTTCCTTTAGGAGTTTGATAGTGTCTAGTCTTATATCTAGGACTTTAATCCATTTGGAGTTTATTTTTGTGTCTGGTTTTAGGGAGTGTTCTAATTTCATTCTTTTCCATGTGGCTGTCCAGTTTTCCCAGCACCACTTATTAAACAAGCTGTCCTTTTTCCATTGTATATTCTTGCCACCTTTGTCATAGATGAGTTGGCTGTAGGTGCATGGGTTTAATTATGGGCTTTCTGTCCTGTTCCACTGATCTGTACTTCTGTCTTTGTGCCAATACCATACAGTTTTGATGATTGTTGCTTTGTAGTGTAGTCTGAAGTCAAGGCGCCTGATTCCTTCAGCCCCATTTTTCTTTTTCAGGATGTCTGGCTATTCTGGGTCTTTTGTGCTTCCAAAGAAACTTTAAAATATTTTGTTCAGGTTCTGTGAAAAATGTCCTTGGTAGTTTGATAGGGATTGCCTTGAATCTGTAGATTGCCTTGGATAGTATAGTCATTTTGATAATATTGACTCTTCCAATCGAAGAGCATTGTATGTCTTCCCATCTATTTATGTCATCTTTGATTTCTTTCATCAGTGTCTTAGAGTTTTCAGAGTACAGGTCTTTTGTTTGTTCAGGTAGGTGTACTCCTAGGTATTTTATTCTTTTGGATGTGATGGTAAACAGGATTGCTTCCCCAATTTCTCTTTCTGATCTTTCATTGTTAATATATAGAAATGCAGTTGATTTCTGTGTATTGATTTTGTATCCTGCAACTTTGCCAAATTCATGGATGAGCTGTAACCGTTTTCTGGTAGAGTCTTTAGGATTCTCTAGGTATAGTATCATGTCATCTGCAGATAGTGATAGTTTTACTTCTTCCTTTCCAATTTGGATTCCTTTTATTTCTTTTTCTTCTCTGATTGCTGTGGCTAGGACTTCCAAAACTATGTTGAAGAGTAATCGGGAGAATGGACTTCCCTGTCTTGTTCCTGATCTCAGTGGGAATTCTTTCAGCTTTTCACCATTGAGAATGATGTTCACCGTAGGTTTGTCATATATAGCCTTTATCATGTTGAGGTAGGTTCCCGTTATGCCCACTTTCTGAAGGGTTTTTATCAGAAATGGGTGTTGGATTTTGTCAGAGGCTTGTTCTGCATCTATTGAGAGGATCATATGGTTTTTATTCTTCAGTTTGTTAATGTGGTGTATCACACTGATGGATTTGTGGATATTGAAGAAGCCTTGCATCCTTGGTATAAATCCCACTTGATCATGATGTACAATCCTTTGTGTTTTTGGATTCAGTTTGCTAGTATTTTGGTGAGGATTTTTGCATCAATGTTCATCAGTGAAATTGGCCTGTAGTTTGCGTGGAATGTTTTCTTCCATCCTCTAACTTTGAGTGTGTATGTGTCTCTAGAAGTGAAGTGGGTCTCTTGAAGACAGCAGATATATGGATCTTGTTTTTTTATCCATTCAGCCAATCTGTGTCTTTTGCTTGGGGCAATTAGTCCATTAACATTTAAGATAATTATTGATACATATGTTTTTATTGCCATTTTACTAATTGCTTTGGATTTGTTTTTGTTGCTCTTTTTTCTTCCTGTCTTCTCTCTTCTCTCCTCTTCTGGTTTGATGACTATATTTAATGTTGTATTTGAGTTGATTTTTCTTATTTGTTTGTGTATCAATTGTATATTTTTGGTTTGCAGTTACTCTGAAGTTTTGATATAAGAGTCTGTATATATACGAGATTGTTTTAAGTTGTTGGTCTCTTAATTGCAAGTTCATCTCTAGTGTCCTGCGTTTGTACCCTCCTCTTCTCGCGATTTCTGATCTTGGTGGCATATTTGTGCATGGATGATTTCGTATCTTTACTGTATATATACCTTTACTAGTGAGCCTTGTCATTTGTGGAATTTTTGTTTCCGGTTGCTGTCTTTTCTTTTCTGCCTAGAGAGGTTCCTTTAGTATTTGCTGTAAGGCTGGTTTAGTGTTATTGAATTCTCTTAGCTTTTGCTTATCTATGCAGGTTTTGATTTTTCCTTCAAATCTGAATGAGAGTCTTGCTGGGTCAAGGAATCTTGGTTGGAGGTTTTTTCCTTTCATCACGTTAAGTATATCATGGCACTCTCTTCTGGCCTGCAGAGTTTCTGCTGAAAGATCTGCCCATAACCTCATTGGGGTTCCCTCATTTGTTTCTTTTCCCTAGCTACTTTCAGTGTTTTCTCTTTGTCTTTAATTTTGGTCGGTTTGATTAATATGTGTCTCGGGGTGGTCCTCCTTGGGTTTATTTTATATGGTATTCATTGTGCTCCCTGGATTTGAGTGAGTGGTTCCTTTCCCATGTTAGGGAAGATTTTGGTTATTGTTTCTTGGAATATTTTTTCTGTCCCCTTCTCTCTCTCTTCTCCTTCTGGCACCACCTATAATATGGATGTTGGTGCGTTTAATGTTGTCCCAGAGTTCTCTGAGACTCTCTTCATTTTTTTTTAATCTTTTTTCTCTTTTCTGTTCCGCATCCGTGATTTCCACTAATCTGTCCTCCACCTCACTTATTTGTTCTTCTTCCTCCTGTATTCTGCTTTTCGCTGCTTCATGTGAATTTTTTATTTGAGTTATTGTATTTTGCATATCTTCTTGTTTAAATTTTATATCTTGTACCTCTTTGGTCAGTGTTTCCTGTAAGTTATCCATCTTTGCCTCCGGTTTATTTCCAATGTCTTGCATCATCTTCAGCATCAAGTCTAAAGTCTTTTTCCTGGAGGCTGACAATCTCTTGATCACTTAGCTGCTTTTCTGGGCTTTTTCTTTCTCCGTTTTCTGAGTTATAGTTCTCTGTCTTTTCATTTTTATAGGTTTTTGACGTGGTGACCCTTGTGTAGTCAATGGAATTGTAGCCTCTCTTACTTCTGGTGTCTGCCCCCCTTGTGGCTGAAGTTGGTAGTCGGGGCTTGCTGTAGGCTTCCTGATGGGAGGGACAGGTACCTGCCCACTGGTGGCTGATTCCTGTCCCTTTAGTTGGTGGGCTTTGTGTCTGGGTGAGATTAGAGGTGGCTGTGTGCCTGGGGGTTCTTTAGGCAGCCTTTTTATTGATGGGCAGGTCTGTGTTCCCACCTGAATTTTTGTTTGCCCAGGGCCAGATTTTCCCAAAATGGCCACCTCCAGAGAATGGCACACTGATGAATATTCCCAAGAGCTTTGCTTCCAATATCCTTCCCCCATAACAAGCCCTGTTTTCCCAAGAGCTCCTCCATGACCTGCAATAAGGTTTACCCAGATTCCTATGGGGCCTTTGCTTTGCCCTGGCACCCAGTGCACGTGAAATCTGTGTGCGCCTTTTAAGAATGGGGTCTCGGAGTTCCCGTCCTGGCGCAGTGGTTAACGAACCCAACTAGGAACCATGAGGTTGCGGGTTCAATCCCTGGCCTTGCTCAGTGGGTTAACGATCCGGCGTTACCGTGAGCTGTGGTGTAGGTTGCAGACGTGGCTTGGATCCAGCGTTGCTGTGGCTCTGGCGTAGGCCAGTGGCTACAGCTCCGATTCAACCCCTAGCCTGGGAACCTTCATATGCCGTGAGAGCGGCCCAAGAAAATGGCAAAAAGACAAAAAAAAAAAAAAAAAAAAGAATGGGGTCTCCCATTCCCCCCGTCCCGTGGAGCTCCTGCGCACAAGCCCCCCTGGCCTTCAGTGCCAGATGCTCCAGGTGCTCTTTATCCCAGTGCCATTCCTCAGGCATGGGGGTTTGATGTGGGGTTCAGAACTCTCACTCCTGTAGGTGAGTTTCTGTGAACCAGTTATTCTCCAGTCAGTGGGGCTTCCCACCCAGGAGGTATGGGGTTGCTTATATCATGTAATCACCCCTCCTACCTCTTAATGTGGCCTCCTCTTTGTCTTCTGGATTAGGATATTGTTTTGAAAGTTTCCAGTCCATTTGGTTGAAGGTTGTTCAGCATTTGGTTGTAATTGAGTTGTTTTTATGAGAGAAGTTGAGCTCCCGTCCTTCTATTGTGCCATTTTAATCCTGTGGCTCTTATGTTTTCTTATACTCCACCTATGTCTTTGTAAATAGTCCCTACTTAAAATTTCCCCTTAATGTGCTCTTCTGTTTGGTTTCTGACTTATACAGTTTCCCTGTGAACTGGGATAAAGACTGTTAGAGTTGATTTGACAGACTTGAGTTTTAAGCCTAGCATATCAGCTGTGTGCTCTGATGGGGGTTATCAGCTTCTCTGGGGCTCACAACCTCACCTCTGAAGCACATGCACTGCTGGGAGAGCCCACCAAGAGTTAATCATTCTTCATCATGCATTCAAGACATCCTTGTTAAGCCTCTACTATGTACAGCAAACGGGCTGCACACAAAGAAAGAAAAAATATATATATTGTGCCTCCCCCTCGAGAAGTTGACTTCTAGGTAGGACATGATGTTTTAAGAGGTCCACATGGTCTCTGAGGGAACCTGCCACATCTGGCATAAGATGGGGATGCTGGGCACTCAGAAAAAGGATTCAAGAAGTGGTGGTAACTGATGTGAGAAGACCTGATGGCTGAGAAAAGTGTCTCTAGGACCTGTCGTATTCAGCAAGCCTAAATCCCTAAGCTGTGTTCCCAAATCCCTAAGCTGTGAAAGCTCCTGTCCTTGGTGAATGGGTATCACTACACAGTTTCTGGGTACCTGGGGCCAGAAACCTGGGAGCTATCCTTGGGATCCCCCTTCCCTCACTCACCTTATGAAATCAATCAGTAATCTCTATGGTTACCTCCCCAAATATCCCTCTGCCATCGCTCCCTGGAGTTACAGTGGCTCTCTCTGCATCCACGTGCCCACTCCCTACAGCATCCTTTCCCTACCATTTCATCCTTTGTGGGGCAGCCAGATACCTGTAAGATGAACCTCTGATCCGATTGGCTTCCAGTGGCTTTCCTTTGTTTTCAGATAAAGACAGGACTCATTAACAAGGCCCAGCATGGTCTGGTTCCTGCCTCCCCAGTCTCACCCCAAGATGTACTAGCCCCAGCTCCCCTTCCTCTCCCTCCTCTCAGTACTCCTACCTCTTACCTCTCAGACCCCTGCTGACTCTTCAACCCCTATTCCAACTCAGGAGTCTGTTTCCTCTGCTTGTAAAACTCTTGCCTCCCCTTCTTTTCACTGGTTACTTCTCACTCTTCAAACAACAAGTGCCAGTACCTTGGAGAAGCCTTGTTTGGCCTCTGACCTCATCATCCCCCTGGGCTACATAGTCTCTCTCTTTCATGGCACTTTACCTGTGTCTGTATTCTAATGGAATAATCATTATTCATTAAACATGAATTATGTGTCCTCAAGATTAAACTGTTAGGAGCATGAGTCAGGGACCGTGTCTTATTCTGTTCATCCCTTGTATCCTCAGTCCATATCATGCTAGCCACCATGGACTATAAGCTCAAAAAGATTTGTTAAAGATGGGAACAAAACTCCAGGAAGAGAAAATTTGGTAGTGACTCCTCTAGGTAAATAAAAGACTTCCATTGTGCGTCCGAATGCTTCATTTTTTTTAAATGTACTTTTTATTTTTATTTTTGGCCCTGCTCTCAGCATATGGATGTTCCCAGGCCAGGAATCGAACCCAAATCACAGCAGTAACCCAAGCAACAGCAGTGACAATGCCAAGTCCTTAACTGCTCAGCCACCGAGGAATTCCAGTGCTTCCTTTTTCAGACGTTTATAAAACATTACATTTTTATCTGTCTTCTTCAAGTACCAAAATAAATCAATGTTTTTTGAAGACCCTGCATCTTTGTTAGGGACTTTAGTTACTGGACTCTCTTGTAACTCTGGCTGGCTTTCAACTTCTGTGCTTTTTAGATTCCCCAGCCTGCATGTCACAGATTTCCACTCTGCCTGGAGAGCTGGCCTGTCCTTCCTGGCTACTGTCAATGTGCTGCCTCTAACAGCCTCTTTTATGTGTTCTAATTTATTGCTTTGAATCTCCTGCAGACTGAGAAACTAGGTAACCAGCTTGGTTGGATTGAGTGTGAAGTCAGACTGACATGTTCCAGGTGAACTCCAAAGGGTTCTCTAGACTCAAGCCAGTGACCGCCAGTACCCATCGTGTGCCAAAGATCACCACCCCCATCCCACTCCTGCACATTGCTTTGCCTTTTTTTTTTTTTTTTTTTTTTTGCTTGCTTTGCCCTTTTTTCCTCCTCCTTCATTATCTTTTGTTTGTGGAGATTAGCCTGCAGTGGACTTGCCTGCTAACAGGAGGTTTTCTTCCCCTTCTGCGTAGCAAACTCACCAGAATGGTAGACCTCATCTTCAGGGTTTCAGTGCCCTTATTGGTTTTCACTGTTTTTAGGTACCTAGTAAGATAGGAAAGAGTCTACCTTTCACAAGTATCATGTAGAAGCTCAGAACTGGGGGAGTTTTCCTTGGATAAGTGGGAATTTATTCTAAAGAGACTGATACCAAAGACATCAAGCAGTTGTTTGAAGCATGTGGCATTTTAGCAGACAAGTCAAGCATGGGGATAGGTGACAGGAACCTTGTTCCCTCCTTAGTCACAAAGATCCTCCTTTTTTTTTTAAATTAATTACTTCCACCTTGTATTAGAATCGTAGAATTATATTAATTACTTCCACCTTGGGTTGAAAGGAAGCAGTGGGGAGTAAAACTATTCATTATAAACCCAGGAAGAGTTCCGAGGGCTGTGGAAGGACACTAACGCCAAGAAAGAGACCAGTGTAGGGAATTTCACAAATATAGAGCAACCAAGAAAGCAGCAGCTCTCATTTTTATCTTGAATATGAGCACTTGGCCCTTTCAAGTTGATCGCATGCTTTACAAATGCATTAAGCAAAGCAAGGAAGATGGAGAAAACAAAATACAGAATGAAGACTTTATTATGAGCTGAGAGTCAGGTTCTGATTTAGAGCACAACCCCTTGAAAGATTTTGGAGACTTGGTCTAACCCTTGGCTTCGTGCAGCTGGCTAGAGCAGCCCTTTGTTATACCAGGCAGTCACCCCCACCTTGATGTCCATGTGATGTTAATGACAGGTCAGAACCAAAGGTGAACAAAAATGACAGCACTGTCTTCCCTGTAAAAAACAGTGATTATCACAGTTTTCTGCATGCCAATAAGAGGCCACAGACTCACCACTTGTTCAGGACTGGAAGACATTTTGCTGGAACGTGAAAAGGCCAGCAAGAATCCAGGTGGCTGAGCTCTAATGGGGGTGGTGGGGGAGCTCAGAATCTGGCAGGTTTATATAAGGGAGGCGCCTATCTTCTTACAACTGTGGAATAACTGGAAACTGCACAGCAACCCTAAGTGCAGTTCATCGTAGGTAATTTTCCCCCCAGGTACATTTTAAAGCTGCTTTCCACCCAAAGTGCTTATTTGGCTCTGTCTTAGAACGGCCTTAAAACTCAGGCTATTCTAAGAAGCTAGCTTTGTAACAGGCAAAAAACAAGGCATTAGCAGAAGTAAGATAACAAACAGGTAAGCACCCAGGTGTAGAGGAAAGCGCCCCAGATGCAGAGCAGCAGATCTGAAGCTAATTGCATTGTCTCATTCACAAACTAGCTCTGTGACCCTAAGCAAGGCCCAGAGTTCCTTCAACTTTAAGTGACAGAGTTTGCCAATATTACTTATAAGGTTACTTCCAGCGTATTATAAAAATCTGTGATTTTTAGGAATTTTCTGAACTCAGAATCCTGTGTTTATCATAGTGTTGGATGCTGGGGAGGAGAGTGAAGAATAAAAGAAATCCTGATCCTATAGTAGAAAGAGCACCGAATGTTACTTGAAGTAATAAGTAACATTTGACTTCCCTAAGCCGCAATTGCATTTCTGAAAAAATAGGTATAACAATAGTGTATTTCACATGGTTGTTGAGCGGATTAAAGAAACAAATGTGTGCCTAAGCTATTTCTATAAATCTTCTAATAAGGCATGCTTTATTCCTTCAGGGACCTTATAGTATATTGGGTGAGTGGGAGGGGCCAAGTTTGACATAGAGGATCATGGTTTTCAAACTTTAATTATGCATGAGTCACCTGGAGAGCTTGTTAAAAATGCAGATTCTGGGGTGGAACCCAAGATACTGCACCTCTAACACAGGCCCAGGCCAGATTTTGAGTAGGAAGGCTCTAGAATAAACTTGTTTAAAATAAGACACTGTATAAGAATACCGTGAGTGAGAGCCTCTTTTCCTTTCCACGTACCTAAATCCTATCCTCCCTTCAAGGCCAATTCAAGCAACATGGTTCATAAATGCAGCTCAGACTACTGCGGTACACTAAGTCTACTCTTGGTAACTGCCCCGATAATCCAAAAACCTGAGTCTGCTTGCCAACTGCACCAGAATCATAAAAGGAGCTTTTAAAAGCACAGATGCCTGGATTCTCCTCTCTGAGACTGGGTCATTAGGCTAGGGAGGCAGGAGGAGATAGGGCAGAGGCAGGGCTCTGGATTTAAATAAATTTTCAGATGACTATGATCTTGCATTGGTTTGTCACTAAGTGCTCAAGATGTGGTTCTCAGTGCTGGCTGCCTCTTAGAATCAATTCCAGAGTTTAAAAAGTACAGAGGCTCAGGCCCTAAGGCTAGCTAATTACGTGAAGTCGATTAGAGTCCTCTAAGTCTTTCCAACATGAGCCAAGTTTGAGAACCGCAGTGTGGTACTCGGGTGTGCAGGTGAGAGCACAGACCATGTTGACTTCGTTTATCACTATACCTTGGGGGCTAACACAGAACGTGGCATTCAACAAATCCTTTTTGAACAAGTGAATGACTAATAACAAATAGGAGAATAATAAATGAACTGAAATAATAAAAATTGAGGCTGCCAATTATCTCCTTAAACTCTTGCCTGCCACCCAACAAAGCCATGAGCACCAGAGCTTTGGGTTAAGGTTAAGTAAGCTCTGGAACAGATGGTCTGGGTTGAAATCCCCCCATACAGCCTTAGGCGACCCTCACCACCTCTCTGTCCCTCACTTTCCTCCTCTGTGAAATAGGGATGACAACAATCCTAGATACTACTTTTTAGAATTTTGCCAGAGTTAAATGCGTTAGGCACAGAAGACATATAGAAAAGTGCCTGGCATGTGGTAACCATGTAAAAATTGCTAGCTATTTTTATATTTCATCGCTGAACACACAGTGGTCTTTAGAGCTCTGCAAATACACAGATCTTTGAACACTCTTCTGTAAGGCAACCAATAGAGATTGCTTAAACATCATTTCTATTGCAGAATTTGTTACTGTAGAATTTGTTACTGTACGTACAGCAGCAAAAGGAGAAAAACAGGACTGCTGTACTATTACATAAAATACAGGAGTTCCCATTGTGGCTCAACAGGTTAAGAACCCGACTAGTACCCATGAGGATGCAGGTTTGACCCCTGGCCTCACTCAGTGAATTAGGGATCTGGCATTGCTGTGAGCTGTGGTGTAGGTCACAGACACGGCTCAGATCTGGTGTGGCTTTGGCTATGGCATAGGCCAGCAGCTGTAGCTCTGATTTGACCCCTAGCCTGGGAACTTCCATATGCCGAGAGTGCAGCCCTACAAAGAAAAAAAAATAAGTAAATAAAACAAAATGAATAAAATACAGTAGCCAAGGGGTACACTGAACAAGTTCTTTCAAAACTGATGAGTAATACAAAACAAAACAAAACAAAACAAAAAAAAAAAGGAGTTCCCATCGTGGCGCAGTGGTTAACGAATCAGACTAGGAACCATGAGGTTGCGGGTTCAGTCCCTGCCCTGGCTTAGTGGGTTAACGATCCGGCGTTGCCGTGAGCTGTGGTATAGGTTGCAGACGTGGCTCGGATCCCGCGTTGCTGTGGCTCTGGCGTAGGCCGGCAGCTACAACTCCGATTCGACCCCTAGCCTGGGAACCTCCATATTCCGCGGGAGCGGCCCAAAGAAATAGCAAAAAGACAACAAAACAAAACAAAACTGATGAGTAATAATAAGTTATTTTAAGTGCATTGACTAGTACAAAGGGAAAGGATCATGAAGACACAGAAAGAGGGTAGTAAGGTAACTTGAACAATGTTTAACAGGGTTGGTTAATGATATTGATTTCAGTGATATTGTGAGTTGGGGATGAGAAGGAATGTTCAAGCTGTTTGAGCTAAGGGAGGAGAAAGGTTGGAGAGCATTCTAGGCAGAGGGAAGAGGCTTCAGAACCATGGAAATACACTGCATGTTTTAGGCACTGCAAGCAGGCAGGTGTGGCTGGGTGTGTCAGAAAAGGCTTTAGTATTATGGGAGCTTAGATTGGGTTTGGAGTGATGAATGAGTACCAATAGGAAGTCAATGAAGAAAACAGGGCAGAAAGGTGAGAATGGATAAGGCATTTAGCCATTCACTCATTTATTCATTCATTCAGTTTCTACACTGTGCTCCATATTAAAGATCAGCAGCGAGTAAACATGGGACATATCCCTGCCTTCATGGGATGTACATTCTAGTTGGAAAAGCCGACAATAAGCAAGTCAACCAAGTAACTGAATAAGATAAGGAGAGATCATTATAAGAGCCACAAAGGAAGTCTAATAAGATGACATGGTAGGGAATAACAGGAATGTTTGTGGGCAGAAAGAAGATATGTCTGATAGGATTAAAGAGAACCTATTGATCACCATGTAATGTGGCTCTGTGGGGATGGACATGCTAAATCATAGCCACCCCAGGAAGCCTATGACATCTTTAGGAAACCAAAGCTGCTCTCTCTATGGCTCTCTGTGCTGCCTGCCCTCTCTCTCTCCTCAGGATTCTTTCCCCTTTCCTACTGATACTCCTTTATTAGCATCTCCCTTCTTTCCTTCTCTTCCAGAAATATATAGGAAAGGGAAAAGAACATCATATGCATAATCAATGGTATGTCCCAAACACAAACTCAGACAGAAATAATTTTGAGGTATAACCTTTATTAGCTATGGGACTTTGAAGCTTCTGTTTCTTCTTCTGTAAAGTAGAATAATAATATCTATATTAATCAGATATCTCCAGAGAAAAAGAAGCAGTAGGGTGTGTGTGTGTGTGTGTGTGTGTGTGTGTGTGTATAGAATATATATAGAATATTTATATATATCATACATGCATATATGTAAGATACATGATATCTGCATTATATGTACAGGATATATAAACACATCTATACACATGCATCATATATACATATATGCTATTATGTGTGTGTATATATATGTAATATATGTGTGTGTGTCTGTATATATATATATATATAAAATATATCCTAATTAGAGAAAGAGAGATTTATTTTAAGGAATTGGCTTATGTGACTGGGGGCTGGCAAGTCTGAAATTTGCAGGGCAGGCAAGCAGTCTGGAGATCCAGGAAGAGTTGATGTGGTGGTTCAAGTCTGAAGGCAATTTGAAAGCAGAATTTTTTCTTCCTTGCATAGCTCAGTCTTTTTATCTTAATGCCCTCAGCTGAGTAGATGAGGTCCACCTACATTATGAAGGGCAATCTAATTTATTCAGAATCTACTGAGTTAAATGTTAATCACATCTAAACACCTTCACAGACTAGATGGGTGTTTGACAAACATCTGTGCCACATAGGGCAGTCCCCTCGTTGACATACAGAATTAACCCTCACACTTATTAGCACCAGTGATGTTATTTGGATCACATTAGTTCATTTACATGAACTGGGTTAACTTAGGCAGGTTACTCTGTGTGTCTAAACCTAAGTTTTCTCATTTGTAAAATGCAGGTAAGACTACCTGCCTCTTAGATTGGTGGTACGGATTTAATGAGGCAATTCAAATGAGAAGCTAAGCACAGGGACTAAAACATAGAAAATTCACAAATAATGTTTCCTTTTATTATTATTATTATGCTGTTAGTAATAATTTGAAATGTTGTTTATAATCAATGACTATTTTAACTTAAAAATGCCTCGAGAAACCTTATTTTAAAATTTCCACCCAGTTGCTTTTTATGTAACTAAAACTGCTTCCTTCAGTCTCACAATCTAGCCTGTTTGCTTAAAATGGAGGGCAGTTTTTTTGCTGTGTAAACTAACCTCCAAGCTTACATCTCGCCAATCTATTCTCCAAAGCCCAGACTGATTTTTCTAAACTCTGGATCTGATTTATGTAGTCACTCCACAAATGTTTACTGAGCACATCCTTTGTGGCAGACACTTGATGAATGTGGGCTGCCAACATGCAAAGAATGCAAAGATTCTGCACTGTGGAAGGTAATCAGCTGAGGAGATGAGATTGCAGACCATTCCAGCTACTGTTTATTGAAGATCCACTAATTGACATGCACTCTGCACTGATTATGGCATTTAATCCTAATTCTGACTTTATGATGTGGGAATGAGCCCATTGAGCCCATCCTAATTGGTCTTCAGCAAAGTTAAGCCATTTGCCCAAGGAAATGAAGGGAATAAGTGCTGGAAAGAAGGATAAACACTGGAATGGGCATTTGAACCCTTTTCTCGGACTCATTCCTGTGTGCTCTTTTGGCCTTTGAGTTACAAGCCACGGGAATTCAGTGAGTTGATTGTTGGAGAAGAGGTTTGTAGTACATTTGATAAGGGCACAGAAAAAGGCACCCCTAACTCTGCCTCGGTGAGTCAGACACAGCTTTGTCATGGTCATGTTAACCCTCTGTTTAAAATCGCCATGGCCTTCAGGGGGAGGAAAATCCAGAACATTAGCATGGCACACAAGACACTGCCTGATAGCCCTCCTTCTCTTCACACTTGGCACTGAGCACTTCATACTTTCTTATCTGCTTACCTTTGCATGTTTTTCTGTCCATATCACCCTCCTCTTTGACTGAATTTTTTCCATACTTCAAGATTCTGTTTAGACGAGAATTCTTCCCTGACACTTTCTTCTCCACATTCTGGGTAAGCTGCACTGTTTTCATGTCTGTCATAGCACTGAGCACACTGTAGTTTATTCTGTTTTGGTTGGCAGGCTCCCTCACTAATTTAAATCCTAGGAGAGTAAAAATGTGACCTTAATTTCCATATCCCATCACTAAGTGCAAAGCCTAACACAGAATATTTGATATAATTGCAAAATAACAGAACCACACAGATCTATTTATGCTCGTGCAATGTAATGGATATTTGGAGGCACTTAATCCTCTTTGAGTTATACCTATTCATCCCTTCTCACACCTGGAATCACAACTTTTATTATTTACCTCTGATTTAGCACTATCTAGTAATATCCTTATTCTATTTATTATAACTATGTAGTAGTCGAGAAAATATGTTCCGTTGTTTGTAGAATGGAAATAAATTGATACCAGCATCATAAGGTGTAGCAGATTCAGCAGGTAGTTGCTGTGGAAAAGTCAGGGATGGCTTATTTATATTAACAAAAAGGAATATTTGGGGGTTGATAGGACAGTTCTATATCCTGATTGAGATAATGGTTACATAAATGTACAGATATGTTAAAATTTATAGAATTTTGTACCAAAAAGTCAATGTTACTGTAGTCTAATAGAAAAAATCAACAAGCAGACGGTGTACATAGTGAAAGACCAAATACACGATACAGACAGTGGTCAGATCTTATATGACAGTAAAACTCTGACCTACAACCCCTGCAACAACTAGCCTTGGGGAGCCAAACCACAACTTCTGGTCACCGCTTGGTCAGTGACTGCCACCCTCCCTACCTTTTGTCCCCACTTCCAAGTCAGGACGAATCAGAGCAGGCCAAACCAGTCATACGGGAGGCCTGCTTCTGCTTAGCCTGCCTCTGGCTTCCCCAGGTCACCACTCTTCAGTGAGGACATATCTTCTCTTTTCTTCACTGTAAACTTTTCCCAGTCTCCTGCCAGGCCTTTGAATCTCTGTCAAACTTAGTGACGGTGGCCGACTCTCTTGCTATAGCAAGCTCTGGTAAACGGTTTCTTTTTCTCTTGTATGGGTGGTCTTCATTCATTTCCACAATAGTATGCTCTCATTTTGTTAAAATAGAGTAAGTGTTATGTGTGTGTGTGTGTTTGTATATGCACAGAATACAACTGAAAGTACACACACACACACACAAACAGAAGCGATAGGTGCTGCTTCCCAGCTGGGGAATTGGTTGGCTGGGGCACAGGGCTGATAGTGAGACAGTTTTCAGGATGTCTGCTTTTGAACCTTTTGGATAGAACCCCTCCTCATCAAATCAGTGAATTGTTTTAAAACTAAAACATGAAGCTCACTAAAATACGAACGCTTTATGATTAAAAGGAGTTTTATTTATTATTCAGATTTACAGATGACCACACATAGTCTCAAAAGGTGATCTGCTTGAAGTGGAGAGCTATTGTTTGATGGATTCAAACTTTGTTTAGGAAGATGAAAAAATTTTAGAGTGGGTGGTGGTGATGGTTGCACAACAGTACTGTGCTTAATGCCACTGGGATTAAATGGTTAATGCCAATGGGACTTAATGCTACTGTGATTACTTAATGCCAATGTGACTATACTTAATGTACACTTAAAAATAGTTGAAATGGTAAATATTATGTATGTTTTACCACAATAAAAATATTATTATATCTAGGATAAATCAATGACAGAGTATTTGGTGAGTTGCTTGACAGATCTGAGCCCCATTCACCCCCTGAGTGAAATGGAGACAATACCAGCTTAAGAGACTTGTGGGAGGATAAGTTGCTACTTCATAGTGCGGTTCCTGTGACACATCACGTGCATCAGCTGGGCGGGCTAACTGCTGAGGAAGATGGAACCCAACAGTCATCATAGCTCTGACAGAGGAGGTTTTTTCTTGTTTTTTGTTTTTTTTGTTTTTTTGTTTTTGTTTTTGGCTCACATAACAGGACAGAGAGGATGAAGGGGTTTAGCGATGGCTCTCCTTCATGCAGTCCTTCAGGAGCCCAGACTGACGATGGTCCTGCCGTCTTCAACATGTGGCTTCCCAAGTCTCCCCGGGTATCGTCTCTACCCATCTAGCTCAAGTGGGGTGGAGCGCAGAGGAGAGCAAGGGAGGTCTGTGGACTGCGCCTGGAAGCAAGGCGTGTCGCTCTGCTGCTGTTTAGACATGCCAGATTTAACAAATAAAAATACAGGTCAGGAGCTCCCATCATGGCTCAGCAGAAACGAATCTGACTAGTATCCATGAGGACGCAAGTTTGATCCCTGGCCTTTCCCAGTGGGTTAAGGATCTGGCGTTGCCGTGAGCTGGTGTGTAGGTGGCAGACGCAACTCGGATCCCGTGTCAGTCGCTGTGGCTATGGTGTAGGCTGGTGACTACAGCTCCAATTCAACCCCTAGCCTGGGAACCTCCATATGCCATAAGTGCAGCCCTAGGGGGAAAAAAAAAAAAAGACACACAAAAAATACAGGGCAAGCATCTTGTATACTATCCAGTTAAATTTGAATTCTAGATAATACCTTTTTTTTTTTTTAACTATAAGTCATATATCCCATGCAATATTGGGGACATTTATACTGAAAAATTGTGTCGTTTGTCTGAAATTCAAATTTAACTGGGCATCCTGTATTTTATCTAGCAATCTTAGAGCCACATCCATTGTTTAGAACTCAGTCTAACAGCCTCAGGTATAACTACACTGGAGGCTCTGGGAAATGTCGGCTCTTTCCCAGGAAGAACAGAATGTAGATTTTGTTAAGCAACTAGCCATCTATGCTGTGGTAAGAAATGAAAAGAATTTAAGTCCCTTCCCTTTCTTTGCAGTACAGGTGTTACAGGACCTGCAGAATTCATAGAAGATAGTTGTTCTTGAGCTTTGGCATGCGTTAGAATCTTGGGGAATGCTAGTTAAAAGATTCAGATATCTTGCCTCTGCCTCAGCCATTCCATATCCTTTCAAATCTTGCGGCTCAGAATCTTCCTTTCTTTTTTCTTTTAAATTTATTTTGTTGAAGTATAGTTGATATACAAAATTGTGTTAATTTCTACTGTACAGTAAAGTGATTCAGTTGTTCATATATATAGAGAGAGAGATTCTTTTTAGCACTCTTTTCCATTATGGTTTATCACAGGATATTGAAGGTAGTTCTCTGTGCTAGACAGTAGGACCTTGTTGTTTATCCATTCTGTATATACTAGTTTGCATCTGTTAATCCCAAACTCCCAATCAGTCCCTCCTTACCCTCCCCCCATCTTGGCAATCATAAGTATGTTCTCTATGTCTGTGAATCTGTTTCTGTTTCATAAGTAAGTTCATTAGTATCATGTTTAGGTTCCACGTATAGGTGATATCATATGGTATTTATCTTTCTCTTTCTGACTTACTTATATATAACTTATAGTATAGATGTATTGTAATCTCTAGGTCCATCCATGTTGCTGCAAATGGCATTATTACGTTCTTTTTTATGACTGAGTAATAGTCCATCGTGTGTATATACAACATCTTCTTTATTCATTCATCTGTTGATGGACATTTAGGTTACTTCTGTCTTGGCTATTGTAAATAGTACTTCCTTGAACATGGGTAAGCATGTATCTTTTTTAATTATAGTTTTGTTCAGATATATGCCCAGGAGTGGGATTGCTGCATCATATGGCAACTCTGTTTTTAGTTTTTCGAGGACCCTGGGTATTCTCTTCCGTAGTGGCTGCACCAAGTTACATTAGAAGCTTCCTTTCTAACTAGCACCCCAATGTGGCTGTATTGCAGGCAATGGCAGAGTTCACACTTTGAGTGCTTGGGGATTAAGATATATGTACATGACAGAATTAGAGAATTATCAAATAATTTTAAGTGAAGCCATATGTGGGAAGGCACAAGCTTTAGATTTTGTAATACCCTAGAAAGCAGTATAGTTTTCAACCCATGTGTTTAGGAATCAGACCTGGAACACTGGCCTTGAACTTTGGGTACAAAGCACAGTTCAAACACCTGTCAAAACAGGCTGGACAGAAGTTCTGCCACTTGGCACAAATCCTAGGTAGACCACAAAAATAAAATAACAAGACAGTGACACAAAGCAGGTGTCAGAGTCAGACAGTCCTGGCACAGCCTCGTCTCTGAGCTGCATGTCAAGCCTCTGGGACCAGCAGAGCATTTGTGTGGCCTCTAATACGCTGCCTCCTTGGAGTGATTTGAGTCACGAAGCTGACTGCTGTTTTGGGCAGTTTAAAGAATGCGAGAATCATTTCTTAACAAATCCTCTGGTAATGGTTGACATCCCAGCATTCATTCGTATTCATTTTGGAAGCTTGCACCCATAGCTTATGGGACTGGTTATAAAATTGACAATCTGCTCCAGTGGAACTCAGGCAGGTGTTATTAACTTTACCTGAATTGATCTCAACTAGATCACTGTCAGGGATGATGTGGTAACAATTGATTTTTTCCAGCACCCAGAGAATGATTAGTTTACTTATTTCCATTTCTCCACAGTCTTTTTTTCCCTTTTGCTTGCAGGTTTATGGCAGCATTTGTTTCTTCTTGATTTCTCATTTCAATGTGTAAATAGCAAGCTTTGATGCACACTATTTGGAGAGGAAAGGCAATGGGATTTAATAGTTTCAAAAACAACTCTTCCAAGCCCATACATGTGGCAGCCACAGACAGTGTTTAAGCAGGAGATAAGAAAGAATGGCACCCTCTTGGAACACAATGCGTTTCCATCGTATGTCCCTCCCAAATTCGTGTGTTGAAGCTGTGAATTCATAATATGACCATATTTAGAGCTAGGGCCTTTACAAGGTAATTAAGGTTGAATGAGATCTTAAGGGTGAGTCCTAATCCAGGAGGACTGGTGTCCTAGGAGAAGGAAGTGACACCAAAGCTGCATGCACAGAGAGGGAAGGCCATGTGAGGACTCAGGGAAAAGGTGACCATCTGCAAGCCAAGGAGAGAGGCCTCATGAGAAACCAAGCCCACCAAGATCTTGAACTTGGCCTTACAGTCTCCAGAACTGTGAGAAAATTAGTTTCTATTGTTTAAGCCACCCAGACTCAGGTATTTTGTGATGGTCTTCCAGGCTGACTAGTGCATCTGCCTACCCAGTCCCCTTTGAGGAGGACACCCTGTGCTATGATGATTCCTAACAGGCTTGGAAAGAGAGCTGCATCTCTTCTCTTAGCATCCAGGTGAATCAAGGCTCCAAGATGCATATTCCAGCCACAAACACCCCATACCTAGAATTTGCTCCCCCCCACCCTCTGCATTCATGTACATCAGGCTTTACAGGGAAGGATGGGGCAACTCTGGGATGGCCGGCCCTGTCCCTGCCATTTCTGAGCACCATGACCTTGGTTACTGTGACCTTGGGTATTGTGACCTTGGGCAGTGAAACTCAATAGACCTCGTTGTTATTATCTGGACAATAGGGAGAGTAAGACCTATCATTACACACCTATTGTGTTGTTATAATGATCCAATAGAATAAAATACATGAAAGTATTTTGTATGATGTAAAGTATAAAACAGATAAACCAACAGCTGATAACAGACATATCAAGGATCTGATAGTAGAAGGTTATAAAAGTCACACTATCTGTTGCCTTAGAAAAATAATTCAGCAATTTATGTTTTAAACTGGTGACTATCAGTCGGGGATGGGGATCAACTCTTCTACTGGCTAGAAATTATATTTATTTTAACAAAAACAAAGAAATTTTGTGCTAACAGGATATGTAAATTAAAGAGTGACTCCTGAAGATATAGGAGTGAACTAGGATAAATTATGAATAATTCAAGGCATGGAGAAAGGTCAGGAAAGCTGGTTCCCTAAAGCATGGAGCTCTAGACTCAAAGTCTTGAGTCAGAATTCCTTTTTCATCTTTTCCTTACAAACCCATGTTGTAGGGCAGTTTATTTAATCTTTCTGAAGTCCATGGATTGAAGGTTAAATGAAATAATGTATGTATGTAAGAACTATTCTAGTACTTTTTGTGTAGGAAATGTGCATTATTATATCTTGTTCTGGCTCTACTAATAGTTTACTGTGTGACCTTGCGCTCACCTGTTCTAAGCCCCCTTTTCTCATCTGGATTCTAGGACGTCCTCTGTTCTGCTAGGATTCCCTTCTCTTCTAGCACACAGTAATTTTACAATAATGACCATTGTGGCTCTGTCTTAAGACTGATCAGTAATTCAGGCTTCTTATTAAGTGTGAAATAAGATCTATGAATCGGGACTAAACAAAGTAACAAATAAAACAATGAGTTGGTTTGCAAATGGCTTTTGGTAAAAATGTTTTGCAGGATCATAAAGGGAAAGCTGTCTCATGAATCCATTTCCTTGAATTGGCCATTCAAAAAATGTTTATCACTTATCCACTATGTGCAGGGCACAGTTCTAGGGGCTGGGGATGCCCCCGGGGCAAAACCAGCTGTGAGGAGCACGGGTATGGTGGGACTGTGGAGTTTAGAGCACCCACTCCTCTATGGAGCACAGGGCTGAGGACTAGATCAGGAGAGAGCCAGCCGAGCACTGAGAGGAGGGTAAAGATGTCAGCTGGCTCTTGGTCTCAGATATTTACAGGGTGGAAGATTGCAAATAAGCGCAACTCCACTGGCCTAACATTGTCAGCACTGAACCGAAAGCCACCTACCCTGGCCTCTATCCTGGTGGGGGGCTGGGGGAAGCAAGTCCATACACTGCCCAGAGCCTGTCCTTCCATTCCAGAATCACTCTCTCTGTTTCTAAAGCCACAACCAGGCGAAGAGGTCAGGCAATGTCAATCCTCTGAGGGTTTATTTTATTTTATTTTTTTCTCCGTCTCACCTGTGAACTGAGACCTACTTTACAGTGTTTTTCCTAGAAATAAAATTAGATAATGTCTCTTGAAATGCTTGTAGAAACAACACAAATAAAAACTCTTGTCCTTGCTGCCATCAGTTGCCTCCAAAGGATTTGCCACGTGAAGCGCTTGCTTCAGCCACTGCGGCAGATGCCTGCCAGAAACATCAGTAGCACCGATTTTTCCAGCCATTCTTCACATTCTGTTTAGTGTTCATTATCATGTTTATTGACTTAGCCCAGCTGCAGGCACCAGCCCAGCTCCATCATTCTGTCACCAGGACTCGGTTGAGTAGTTTGTGGTCTCCAAAGGAGGAAGATGCTGGGGAAGGAAGACTAAGGCAGTAATAGCTGGCACAGCCTGAGAACGGCTTCCTTCCCACACCTCCTCCGTCCTGGCTGAGCCCCCTCAGACGAGGGGAAGGACTGGTTCCTTCTGATCCTGGAAACAGGAGGGCCCACAGCTCTGAAGTCTGTCTGTAATTGGGAAAAGAAAGCTTCATTCAGCAGGGCTGGCCATCCCTTCAGTGTGAGGAGTCTTACAGCTGTGAAGATTTAGAGCCAATGTGATGCAGTGGGAATAACAGTAATAACAGCCTCCATTGGGTGGGGAAGTGCTGTGTGCCAGGCTCTCTGCAGGTGGTTTATAAATTGTCTAAATTCAGATGCCCACTTTGCCCACCCCAAAGCTGTGTGGCCTTGAGAATGTTACTTAGCCTCCCGGTGCCTCTATTTCCTCATATGTAAAATGTTTTTGTGTGGGTTGCTTGGAAGTTTATATAAATATGTGTATATAACATAAAATATAAATATATAAAATGTAAATAAATATAAAGTATATGCTAAATAATATATAAAACAATATACTTATGAAATTTAGGAAGATGTCTAGGTACAGAATAATGCCATATTCAGTGTTATTATTATAATTAATCATCATTATTATTATAAATTATCATTATCATCATCATTATTATATATCTCCCTTGTTCGTTTCCTATTGCTGCTATAACAGATTATCATAAACTTAGTGGCTTAAAACAACACAGGCCTATTATCTTAAGTTCTGGAGGTCAGATGTTCTAAAGTCAGTGTGTCAGCAGAGCCCTGTTCTTCAGGAAGCTCCGGGGGAGACTATGTTCCCTTGCCTTTTCCAGCTTCTAGAATTCACCAGCATTCCTTGGTTCCTGACCCCTTCCTTGCATTTTCCAACCTCAGCTTCCATTGTCATATCTCCTTCATGATGACCCTCCCAACCACTCTCTTGTAAGGACTCTTGTGATCACATCAGACCCAACAGAGAAATCCAGGGTGATCTCCCCATCTCAAGATCCTTGATGCAGTCATATCTGCAAGATGCTTTTTTCCGTATACAATTAACATATTTGCAGAATCTGGTAATGAGAATGTTGACATACTGGAGGGACCAGTATTTCCCAAGAGTGAAATATTTATACAGGGATCTTACAGTAAGGAACTGAGACTTGGAGATGTTACAAAAGGATTCTGAATACAGGATGGTCTTACTGTGAAACCCATATTCTTGGTACCAATTGCTTCTAGCAATGGAAATGTAAGCTCTGAGTTAGCATCCCAGCTCTGCTACCCAGCTGCCTAGTGGTGGAGCTACTGAGAGGTGCCAGTGAAGTGCCTTTAAACTGCGCTTCACAGGTGAAAGGAATCCCTAGCCCTGGTGTGGGTGTCCAGATTGGAAAACCAGGGCACAAGGAATAAACGAATTGCCAAGGATACCCAGCAGGTAAATGGTAGAACCAAGATTTCATCTTAGATTTGCTTGACTCTGAAGAAAATAACACCTTCATTCAATAGAGATGATAGATGAAAGAGCCCTTGCAAAAGAAATGTGGTATTGTGACTCTTAAGTTGAGTACATAAGGTGTAACCTTTTAATACACTCTAGTATATAACCTTTCAAGTACAGAACATAAACTTCATCTTTTCCAGCTAGTACTTTATACATTACAACCATTATACTTTCAACATGGACATGGTTGGGGTTGAGAAAGTGGAACTGACATACCAGGAGGAAGGAAAGGTTATGGCTCATCTTAGGAAAGGGGGAGTTTGAGAAAGGATGTGTTGGAAAGCTGTAACATTGTGACCATCCGTATAAGCAGAACCCCAACTGATTCGCTAAATTCTGACAGAAAAGGACAAAAAAAAAAAAACCCTTAGAGTTAGATAAAGAAGTTTAGGGTCAGTGAAATTAGACCCTTCCAACTGTGCGTAGTGGCTGGCAGACATACATATTTCTGATACAAATTGAAAATGTAAATATCTGAATTGGAGGAAGTTTGGACACATGAATTAGGAGCACTGTCTGGCTCCTAAGAGGAACTTGGCACTGGCTCACGTCCAAAGTTTTCTTCTAAAGGGTGTGGAAGGTGATGGTTTAGATCATGGATCATGGATCAAATCTCTATTCTGCTCCTTTGTTACACTAGATGGATTCTTAACCTTTTGAGCCGGATCCTGATCTATAAACTCAACCAAGGCTATATGCCTCTCAGAGGGTGTTGAGAGGAGGAAATGAAGTATCATGTGTGAACCACTTAACAGACAGGTGACACATCATATGTGCACTGTGCTGACGACAGCTGGTAATAATCAATATCCTTCTATGTTATAGCACTGGGGTCTGATCAACCCTGTTATTCCTATAATAATAACATGTAAACTCAGTGGAATGCAATAAGAAGTTTCTGGGTGCTTTTTCCAAAAACTATTAGAGTAAGAGAAGATAGAAAAACATACACCAATAATAGTGATTTATGGTTAACAAATAGTTAACATTTACTAAGCTTCAGTGGTGTTTCAGGTACTCTTTTGTGTGTTTTATGTACATTAAAATTTAATTTATACAGATCCTAAATGTATATTTAGTATTAACCTATTTTTAAGGTGATTCGGCTAAGGAATAGTCATTGCCCAAGGTCACACCTCTGGGAAATGTCAGAGCTAGAATGTTAATTCTTGCCATGTGGTTCCAGATCCTGCACATTTGCAGCTTCACTGAGGTGGCCATAAAACTTCCCACCAATGCCCAGGGCACCTCAGCAGGTGAGGGCTGAAGAAAGGGCACTGTGAAACTTAAGAAAAGGTTAACATAAAACAAGACACAGAGACACTTATCTTAATCAAAGGTGGGAACTGGGGGACTCTAGGTCTCACGGACCAAGAGCACCACCTCAAGAAACCACACTGCTTTTATTGTGCTCTTTAGGATTAGGTCAAGTGAGGAGGGGGCTGTAGGTGCAGAATATAGTTTTTTTTATTTCTTTTTAAAGTTACGTAGCTGGTTAAGCCTTTACTCTGACCTTTAGGCATTTAACAATCATTAGCATTGAGGAAGGCTGGCCTCAGCTATCTATGCATAGCATCTAGAGAATCACCATTGTGCTTCCTCAGACTCATGACTATCTGTGGCACCTTCTCTTTGCTGATGCATATCCTGCTAACATCCCCTCTTAAATCTCTTGGGGCCATGAGGCTCATCTTCCTCTTACCTTAGCAGAACATATCATGCTGTGCAAACGCATTATGTCCTCATTCAGCTGACCACATGAATAACTTATGCCTTTTGGTCTTTGTTCTTAAGTTTAAGTTATTTACCAGCACCACAACTGTTTTTCAAGCAGGAATACAGGGTAAAGGTAAAGCAGGACCAGATGGAGTTTTCAGCATAGAAAATAGAAGCAGAGAGGCTAAGAAAAGACTGTAGAAATTTGTCTCCCGACACACCAACTCAGGACCCTCTTGAGCCAGGAAAACAGACAGAAACCCAGAGCATTCCCAGGCAAACCAGGATATATGATCATCCTAGCTCTACTGCTTTTATAATAGTCTTTAAGAGCATCCATGGATCTGAGAAATTATCCTCTCCTTGTATAAGATGGGGAAACAAGGGAAAAATCTATCCAGAGCTTCCCATTGTTGTTAGAACACCAGACTCCTAGGACAGACTTCAAAGCAGTACTCAGTCTAAACGTTCTCTAGTTCATGCCCATTGCTGTCGCACTCACTCTCAGCCTCTGTGCTCCAGATACACAGGTTTTCTCTCCATGCTTTGAATGTCCACACATTCTCCATCTCAGCCTTTTGCATGTGCTCCTTTTTCTGTCTCTCAGCCTAGAGTTCCAGTCCTCCCGGCCCCTCTTCCCTTTCTCTTGTTAGTTTCTACTTGCTTGAGCGGGAGTTCATAATTCCCTTTGTATCTGCCTTAGGGTACAGAGTAGAGAACTCCTGCCCACATTTCTGCTTCTACTCATCCTTCTTGAAGCTCCTCCCTAGAGGAGGGGCTCATCTAACTGGTCAGCACCTGAAGTACACGTGACCCCATTTCTTTGGAAGGAGGGGACCCCAATGGTGTGAGCGCCGTGCCTTCCACTGCACTTCCCACACTGACTGAAGCAGAGGCTGCCATTTGCTCTTTCCTCACTGCGCCTGACCTTTTCCTCCTGCTTGTGCTCTGAAGCCGCAGGACTAAGCACTCGAGGGCAGAACTGCCTTCCAGAGGCTGTTCCTGCTTCATTTCTGCTCCCAGTTCTAGCACTTCATACATACATCTAGCTTGGGTAGTAGAGATAGATAGTCTTTGTCATAACTTACTTATTATATGGGGGGAAGGAGAAGGGAGCCCTGCTCACATTTCCCATCATAAGCTTTGTGCTGTAGCACATACACCAAGACACCCTGCACTGGGGAGAACTGGACACATACCCAGCGACTGACAGAATCGATACTTTGTTCCCCATTCAGCTACCCTTCCTTGTAAGCACAGCTTCCTCAGCAAGAAACCCCAAAGTGATAGAGGATAGAGCCCACAAATGCCATCTTGGACCCCGACACCATGCTTTCTCCAGAGCTCAAGTGAAGGGTCATTCAGACTCTACTGTTACGTCTGTGGCATCAGGTCCTCCTAACACTGGCATGCATTCATCAGCCTCTTCTCCTTCCTCACTCTTATTCTAATTTGTAGTCTTACATTTGTTTGGGAGATGATTTGATAAATGTCTTATCTTCTCTATCTTAGTATAAATGCTGAAAGTGAGAATGTGAAAGTAAGAACAGTGTTAGCTTTGCTTCCATGTATCTTTCATGCCAGCGTCATGATAGGTACTCATTAAACTTATGTTGAATGAATGAGTTGAATAACTTGTCAAAGGGCTAAAGAATAATTTTCTACTGTTGATTGCAGAGTTTGGCGATATCTAGGTTGACAGTGTTTGAGGATTTTCCAGGGCTTTCTTTCATAGGACAAACTAGTGTCTACTGATTGCTCCAGGATTCTTTAAAGCGATAAAGGAACTTAAAAAGTGAATGAGGAAAGGATTTGAGATAGCACTAAATTATTGGACAGACAATTGAAATACTGTGCCTGCTAGAAGAGAATTAGAGCAAAAGACTAACCTCCATCCCCTTGGCAATTTTTTCATAAGAAAAAGATTACGTCTGTTCCCCCTATATTCCATAATACCCTGTAACAGCAGAGAATGTTTTGCAAACTTTTTCTTTCATGTATTATCAGCAGATCCCTTTGGAAAATAGAATAATGCCTAATTCATGCACGGTGCTTACAATATGCCAAGTATGGTTCTCAGCCACTTTTCACATATGAATCCTTACCATAACCTATGGTAGGTACTATTATCCATTTTAAAGAAGAAGAGATAAGGCATGGCTAGTAACTGACAGTACTGGGGAGTAAGCTGAGAAATTATGAATTTAGTGCTTCCAGGGTCCACACCCTTCACTGCTCTGCTATGCGACCTTACTGTGCTGATCAGATAATGGGAGAATAAGCTTTGTTAAGAGAAGGGTCTAGACAAAGCATGGGGGAGGGAGAGGAAGAAGAGTTGCACTAAAAGAAGACAGGAAGCTCTCAAGGTGGAAAAATAATGATGTGGGGAGATGGGAGTTACCAACCATGTACGCTGGTGTTGGAGAGAGTCCCCCTTGATATTAAGAGAGTAAGAGAGAGAGAATTTGGAAGGAGAGCTGTTTCTTAGATGGGGGGTTTTGAGAGTATCAGCAGTGAAAAGAAAGAACTTTAAAAGTACTTCTCTGTTTCTAAGAATATACGTCACCACCACCACAACAGTTAGAGGTAATTTTTGAGAGGTATAGGAAAGTTTTGAATTTACTTAAACTGTGTTTCTTGTAGGATGTCTGTTAATTTGAATTGACACTAATTTGTTACCTTTAGGTTTCATGTAAAGTATTTCAGTTTATCCATGCAATGGAACTATGAGGTAGATACTCTTTCCATATTGTAGATGAAGAAACTATAGATCAGAGAAGTTAAGTAGTTTGCTTAAGGCTACACAGAAGGTAAATATCAGAGCTATGGTTTGAACTTAGGTCCAACTCCAACAGCCCTGGTATCACTCTGCACACCAAATCGATACAAATTGACCACACCTTTGGTCTGTGTGACAAGACCAAAGTCACATAGAAACAGAGAATGACCTAGAACATCAGCCTCTCACCTTTAATTCTAATGATCCTATGGCTTCCCTTATTGTCTGCTTTTCCTCAAGATGCATTTTGTATACATTGTCAGGACATTTAACACATAGAAAGAAGAGAAATTCGAAAATGGAAGAAAAAGTTTCCGAAAAAACTTCTCTAAAATGTTATTTTGAACTTGAACCTCAGCGACCTCAAAAATGAAGACACAAATGTATAAAATATATGTGTGTGTGTAATTGGTCATTCTTTGACCTTGACCCTGTGGTGAAATGGGAGAATATGCATTACATTGGTTAACAACTTTGATTTTGGGGGAAGACACACTTGAATGTAAGCACCAGCCTGCCTCTTAGGAACTATGTGATCATGGGCATCTAATTCAGTCACTCTGGGTCCCAATTTTCTCATCTGTAAAGTGATAATTATTACTGCCTCATAGGATTGTACTGATTAAATAATATATGTAAACCACCTAGCACAGATCTGACACCATAGCGAGCATAGAATTAAAAATTGCTTATATTACTTCTGATAAAACTCTTCAATTGTAATCAAAATTATTTAACTTCTCTCAGTACCAATCACATAAAGCAATGGCCACAATCATTGGCCTCAGTATGTAAAGAACCCTGAATCCTGTGGTCATAAGGTCATTCATCCATCCTAATGGCACCGGTGGTAGGTCATTTCCTCCTTTGGGCCTTAATTTTTTAATCTACGATAGAATATTATCATAGGTTAAGCAGTGGTCTCTGTGTTCAATTCTGACTAAAATGCCAGTTCCGAGTTCTGTGTCACTAGCACTCTCTTTAAACCTTAAGAACAGTGATTCTGCATCACAAAGTATTTACCAGGTCATCCTGATTGAAACTGTACTGACAAAGGATACTATACCCTAATGAACAATTTGTGATTCTATCAAAAGCTGTAACATCAATTTCCTTCTGAGCAAGAAGCATTTCCACCTGGTACCTGAGGGAATGGGAAGGGTTAGTAGCCTAGGAAAGCAATTAGACTTAGTTCTGATTTCCTCTCACAATGGCTGCACATGGCAGGGGGTGGGGGTGCCATAGCAATCAGGTGAATCCAGCTCTGGGGATAAAGATCCGTACTAAGTATCCTTGGAGCAGCTCCAGACATTGTAATGGAATTCAAGAACAAATACTCCAGTGAAGCTGACCACATTGTTTGACATTGCAAAACATACTTTCACAATTCTTTCCATCTCCTGCAGAAAACATAATCACATATAAGTGACTGATTCACAGAATCATTAATTCATTTATGGATTCAGCCACCTGTACTGAATACCTATCAGTGTACTAAATGTTAAACATATGGAGAAATGAAAATGTAGCTTTTGCCCTCAAGTCTAGCCCATGAGATAAAGTGATGACAGTACTGCAGAAGCACCCAAGCATGAGGGAGTAAGGTGACAGCGTGCTGATAACCAGCTCTGGGGGCAGGAGAAGCTCTGGTTTTAGCATTTTCTGATTTCTTTAGTGTAAAAACTCCCTCTAAGGCCAATATCAAGCTACCAACAAGACATCGTGGAACTCAGAGTTGGAAAGAGGGATGTATAATTAGCTCTTATAAGCCAGTATACCCCGGCGGTAAAGGGCAGATTCTCAGGAGCACCGACAAAGGCTTTCTTGTGTATTTGACCTTTCAACTAAGAGTTTTCTAAACAGAAAAAAATTTCCGCAAAAGCTGGGGAGCTCAGAACACACGATATTTATAAAATTCCAAGCAGAGATTATGGGCCAACATAAGCTCAGAGAGCTCTTCTGTCATTGAGGCCAGAGCTGCCTGACTGCTGGGTCCCACCTGTGTTTAACCTGTGTCTAGGAAGAGTATTTGGCATTCTGGAGTGGTGTGTTTGCTCAGATTATCAGCCACATGCCTTTGGAATAAAGATTCACTGAACCTGCTCTCAAAAGAATTCCCCCTGCCAGTGGCAGAGTGAAATCAACCTTTTTGGTGGAATACAGTTAAATCAATAAGCAGTGATGTTTAACACATCTCAGAAACTGCCAAGAACCCTGACCTGAGTTTAAGAACATCACAAAAGCCAAACTTTTCCTGTTATATGTAGTGATTCAAGGATATTAGGGAAGTTATTCATAAAATTTAACTGTTCTCTATAGAGTTTAATTCCCTGGTCTAGACATCTCTAAATGAGGCAGTTCCCTTTTGTGTCTCCAATAAAGTTTCTTTAAATGCGTCATTCAAAGTAATAGACCTGTGCAATATTAGATGAGCAATGTAAAAAACAAACAAACAAACAAAAATAAAATTAACTGCTTTGTGATTCAAATATTTGAGAAACTCTGATTTTATGTTTGGTGGGTTTCTCAGAGCCTTTTTTCTTTATAGCCATATTAAGCTATAGGTCAGACAATGTCCCAAGTGCTCTAAATATGTTACCTCATTTAATTTTTTTATTAAATTTGTGAAAAAGATAGTATCACATGCATTTTTTTTTTTTTTGAGGATGAAACTAAGGCTCATAAAAGTGAAATACAGTGCTCAGGGTCATAAACTTAATGAACAAATCTTCAACCCAAACCTCTCTGACTGCAGAGCCCATTCTCTTAAACTTTATGCAGTACTCCCCCTACACTGTGACTCTCTAGCTATGCGTGGGGGGGAGGGGTGTATGCACTCTTTTCTAAGCATATTTGATGATTAAGTGGTTTTCCATAGCACCTCTTTTTTGCTGCACAAGTATTCAACACAATGTGCTTTATGAAGCGCTGCACCAGAGGATCATGGCACTTATTTTTGTGGATATAAAGCAAAAGAGCAGTAAGGAATCTTGTTTAGCAGTTAAAAATCGCGGTACAGCTCTAAGGAATTTGAATGACAAAAGTAATGTAGAGAGGCTAGGGGAGCGCCATGGAAAGAGTGCTGGATTTGAAATCTAGAGAAATGAGTGTCTGTCCTGAGAACATCACAGGTATGGTCATTTCATCTCTAAGAACTTCTGCTCACTGCTTGCTGTAAAAGCAGTAGACGCCCTAATCTCAGGGCTCCTCTCTTGTGGCATGAAGGCTCTACCTGGTCCTCTTTGTTGCTGTGTGAAAGTTAGGGGTTGTGGAACTGGTGCAACTATGCTGATACTCCTGCTACTGATTTTACAGTGAATGATAAAGCCCATTGTCTCTGACCCAGGAGTCTTTTGTTTTCTATCTACATCCAAGCAACTGTAGGAGGCTAGCTTATCAGCATATGCAATTGTCCTGATTCTAGTACTTCTCTGCACTTGTCAAATTTATTGAATAGAGTAAAATCCTAACAGATGGCATCCTAAGGGAGCACATGGTACTCCCTAAATTTAGTAGAATAAAGAGAAACCACAAAGTACAGAATGTGGCCCATTTCTTGCATCATTCACTCATTCATTCTTTCAGCAGACATATTTTGAGTAAATGCTCTGTGTCAGGCCCTGAGTGATAAATGATATGGAGGAGACAGCTCCTGGTTTCAGCAAGCGCTTCATGGAATATAATCAACCAATTATGAACAATTAGGCAATTGCTGAAAATGCAAGTATTCCCTTAAACAGATTCACATGACACCAAAATAAAAAATCAATTCTGCAAAAGTTGTCCAAAAATTGGATAATTTATAGAAGAGGAAAGATGCTAAAATTGCCTTTGACATAATAGACAAGGTAGTAAATGAAAGTCTCTGGCACTCTGTAACTTGTATGTGACCCTCTCTGTAGGTGCTCAGTAATTTTTTCCTGAATCTTAAATTCAGACGACCTCTTTCTTGCATACATTAGTTCCAGTTTTTTTTTTTTTAAACCAAGTGAGCAAATTATTCCCATCCCAAACCAGACAAAATATCAAAGTCCATTCAAAATCTAATAAGTTGCCAGTGTGTTTGAAAGAGCAGTCAAGCCATTCATGGCATGAAATTACTTGTGCTCCAAACAAAGAAATCGCACAAAACACCAAGAACTTTTAGGATGCCCATGGGAGGTATTCAGGTTTTTAAATTTTAATTTTAATGTATTAAAGGAGAGAAGCTTTGATACTCTCTTGTGAGGAGAACTCTTTGGCCTTGCTCATCAGAAGGCAAGGCCAACACTTAATGGCTCCAAATAGCCCTGAATTTTACTTGGTGGTTTTTTCCCGGACCAGCAGTGACTGCTGTATCGCTCTCTTACCATTGTGCCCAAGGCAGTTGTAAAATATAGATAACATTTATCAAAAAGATGGTTGGAAAAATACACCTATGAAGTTTGTCCATGTCCTAAGTCATTTAAACATTTTTATTGTGCTCCTATTATATGTCAAATAACATATGAGGTACTAAGCCAGTATTTATGTAATTATTTGTAGTGTGTTTGAATATGAATTGTTAAAATAACTGAAGTTGACCTCAAGCTCAGCAAAAACTGCAGAAAGACATGTAAGCCCTCATATTGGACTCCTTCTGAATGAACATCTTCCTGTCCAAAAAGATATATTCTTAATAGAAAGTCACCAAAAGCTAAAGTTGTGGAGGCAGATGGCAAACAGCCAATTCAGATCCATTTGTAAATGATGCTGTAAGCAGCAACTTAGGAAGGACTGAGCAACTTCTTCTGTGCTCGTGTGCAGGAAGGGAGGCAGAACAGTAACATACAGGCAGTAAAACTGCAATCTTGAGTTATAGATGCGATTAACTAAAGATTCAGGAATCTGGAAGACCAAGGCAGATGAATGGCTCCCTGTGTTTTTTAAGATCTGACCAGATTTTCAGCTTAGCCATATGCACACAATTTGTGTTGGAGCTCTTGTGTGTCAGTGGATATTCTTAAAAGACTAAACCAGAAACATTTCTGTCAGTATTAAAGTTAGAAAATGAAACTTGATAATATAGAAGCCTAAGAAGGCATAATCCCTGGGGAAATGGGGAAATAAGGTTCCAGGTAAAGTTCAGGCTTCTGAAAGCATGAGGATGTCCTTAGGTATGGAATATGACCAGGTTCAAATGACATCTCGATAAAAGTACATTGTTGACCAACTGGAGGTTTTCTTTGCTAGCATCCCTTGCAGTAGGTTGTGGTTATGTGATTAAGTTCTTGCCATTGAGATGTGAGTGCAAGTGATGCATGCAGGTTCTGTCTCAGTTACTTAAAGTTGCCTGTAAGGTGGTCCAGGACTGTGTTCAAGAGATGGTAGAATATAAAAAAAAAAAAAAGAGAGAGAGAGATGGTAGAGAAACAAGAGGGAGGGAAGTCGGGTCCCTGTGTGTCTTCAAGGAGCCAAAATGCCCCACAGACCTGCAGTGCTACCTGTGAGAGAATATTAGATTTTGATATCTCATTATTACATTATTACTATCTCAGGTTTTTCCCTAACACAGGAAAGGGCCTCAGAGAGGGACTAACATTTGAGGCAAATGTGAATGATGTGAATTATGAGAGAATAAGTTATTCTGAAGAATTGATGGAAAAATGTACTTGAGAGAGTACATTTTTCAAAGAGTCAAAAGAATGCATCATTAGAGCATAATGATATGGGACAGCCTTTTATTCCACAAGCACTCAATGAGTAGCATAAACATTTACCCATGATACAACCACTATGTAAAACAGTTTGGAAGTCAGAAAACTAAATGTAGAACTACCGTATCATCTGGCAGTCCCACTTCTGGGCATATATCCAGGCAAAACTTTCATTCAAAAAGATACATGTACCCCTATGTTCATTGTGGCATTTTCACAGTAGCCAAGACATGGAAACAACCTAAATGTCCATCAGCAGATGAATGGATTAAAAAGATGTGGTACATATATGCAATGGAATACTACTCAGCCATAAAAAGAACAAAATAGTGCCATTTGCAGCAACATGGGTGGAACTGGAGATTCTCATACTAAGTGAAGTTAAGTCAGAAAGAGAAAGACAAATACCATATGATATCACTTATATGTGAAATCTAATATGTGGCACACATGAACCTATCTAAAGAAAAGAAACAAACTCATAGACATGGAGAACAGGCTTGTGGTTACCAAGGGGGAAGGGGAGGGGGTGGGATGCACTGGGAGCTTGGCCTTAATAGATGCAAACTGTTGCATTTGGAGTGGATAAGCAATGAGATCCTGCTATGTATATAGTACAGGGAACTATATCCAATCACTTGTGATAGAACATGATGGAGGATAATGTGAGAAAAAGAATTTAAATGTGTGTATAACTGAGTCACTTTTCTGTACAGCAGAAATTAACAATGTTGTTAATCAACTATAATATTTTTAATTAAGTAATTAGAAAAGTAGTGCATGCTGATCATAATAAATCTTTTGAGTATAAAAAAAGAAGAAAAAAAAAAAAACATTTACCCAAATTCCCTCCAAACAGAAGCCTGTACATTGTTGTATATTCCTGTCAAGTCAGCCACAGTCAGCCATCCAGCATCCTTTTTCTCTCTGGTGTTCCTCTTCTTCTTCCCCTCATCTTTTCTACATGTCAATTCTTTTCCCATGGACCAGCTCCAGATGGCTGCAGCCTCCATCAAGGAGACCAGCATGCTATTATTATCTCTATTTGACAGAAACTGGGACCCAGAGATTAAATGACTGACTCTAAGTCTCATGGTTAATAAACGATAAAGCCAGGATTCAAACTTGGGTCACCTGACACAAAAATCCATTCCTTTAATGACCATATTCCCTGCCCTGGTAGGCACAGCTCCTGTGAGACCTTCAGAAAGGAGCATCTATAAAGCAGTCTTACTTTTATCTTGCTTACAGTGAATGCTCCTATAACATAATCTCCCTACTAAAAGGGCTTCTCTCGACCAGGGTTAAGAAGGAAAAGGAAAAAAACGTGATGAGTATAACAGAAAAGTCTATATTGCCACACTTATAAAGTGCCAAGTCTCAGAAAATTGTAGCTGTTTTCAGTCTCCAGAACTGATAGACCCATAAAATAGCAGTAGCACCGTTGTACACATAGCATCTGACACTTATGTAAAGTGACAGAGACAGTATTCAAACTTAGGTTTGCAATTACTGCATTCCTGTTCCGTTCTTCAAGGAGAAGAAAGATTCACAGTGTCCAGAAATAGACCTAACTGGCCCAGGAAGTCGTAAAGCAATATCCACAGAAATGCCCCACGTCCAGCAGTCACTGGCTGTGTCTACCCCTCGTTAGTACTCCTCCCTTGCCTTTGTCATCCCTTCCCTTTGCACAGTGTGCCTCAGCTTCCTTCCCCGGTTAAACTCAGCTCTCAGCGAAGAGCCCAGAAAACTCCCTCAGACTAAAATAGAAGCAAATGGTTACCCTTAATCCATAATGCAAAGTGAGAATGTTCACAGTTTGACAAAACTTAATCTCTAATTTGTCTAAAAGAAAATTCTTACGCTGGGATTTTAAGCATGGGAGTTGAGACTAATGTCTAGATAACTCGGCTACCTAGAGGTCACCCATACCCCAGCCTGAGAAAGAAAAACTTTATAGTCAGTCAGGACTGCATATTATTTGAGACTAAATTCAGCCAAATATCTACCTTTTTAAACCAGTAAAACCTAAGTACTCAAAGCTTACATAAGCTTTATGTGTTTTTCTTCCCAAAAGAGGAGCAGTGGAGAAGGTAACCTGTTAGAATTTCTCTGGGGTCAGTTTAACGTGCTTGGTTCTAGGCTGGTTAGCAGTGCCTCTGACAGCAAGAGGAGAGCAGGTGACCCAGACAGCCAGGCAAGTGACAAATGGCTTTTCACAGCTGACCACAGAAGCCCAGAGCCAAAGTGTAATCACATTTATTGCTATATAAAAAAAATCATCTCCACAATTAAATTTACTGGCCATTAAATAGTTATTGCTTTGTTTGTACCAAAGTGGTCAAGTTACATGTCTTGCTTTATTGGATTTTTTACTTCCTCTAGTGGCGAAGGATGCTTTCCTTGGCACAGAATTTGTAGCTCTAACGGCATGCCCTGTTAGTTGTTTAAAGAGCTCTAAAAAGAAAGGAGACAAAGAAAACAAACCTGGGAAGCAACATGGCAGTGGTGCTGCAGCTCCCAGCCTGAAGACCAAGGATTTTGGGGAGCTGGTGAGATATTTCAGGGGGCTACTGAATCTATCCTCTGTGCACTCAGCATTGTCAGAGCCTGCCTCAATGTCTCACACACATGTCTGGCTGCATGTAATGAAGTAAAACATGAACTTTGAAGTGGTATTGCATTTATAGTGGCTTTTTATTAAGAATTATAGTAGCATGTGATTTTTTTTTACATAAAAAAGAAGCCTTCATTCTTGAAGCAATAGACAACCACTGATATCATTACCTACACAATTTAACATCATATAAAACTAACATAAGAATACCCTTCAATCAAAGTAGCTTATTAGGACTATAACTCTTTTGAGATCCATGGTCATGTCAAAATGTAAATTTTTCAACCCTTCAGGACTTTAGTTGAAGTGATGGTAGCTTTTATAGGTACAAACTAGAGAGTCAGTTTTGGCCATATCAAAAACCTACAGATTTTCTTGGGAGAAATGGATATGTATAAAGAATGTTTTCCCCAAACGGAAACTTCATTAGGTAGGACATCAGCAGAAAATGTCAACTTATTCAAACTTCTAAATAAAAAACAAGATACAGCCTCCTAGTCATTATTCACAACCTGGAGTTGTCAGGAACCCCAGTTCAGCAGGAGACATTGGTTGTCATGTAAGGGAAATACAGCTCCCAATTGGTACATATACCTGAGACTCATCTCTGTCAGAGGACCAGTATATTCTGGACAGGAACTAAAGGACCATGTCTGCCACCAGCTGTATTCTCCAAGGGGTTAAATCAAATCTTAATGTTTCTAGCCCTGGATCAAGAATGTTGGTCTGGGTAGAGGGAAGTTGTTGCAATTTCATATTTTATTACATCCACAGTTGCCTTATTTTCATCATGCCTGGAGGAAAGACAGCTTACTTTGGTTAAAGCATGCAGTAAACAAAGCAGAATCAAATTGTCTATAAATAGTTTAAGACAATCTGGTTGAGATGCCATAACACTCCTGGGCTGTGTCTTCCTTCAAAATAAGAATTAAGTTGGGACCACTCAACATGGGGCCTGGACTGTAGTAAACATTCAATACATCTTTGGAATAAATGACTGAACTTCTAAATAAGACACTCAAAGCTGAGCTGGGGCTCTGAGTTTCCCCTTTTCCTGTTACACTGGGAGGTTGCTGCTTTCTTTGTCTTTGAGCTGAGTAAACACATAGGACAGTGAAGTGATTTCCTGAAGTGGAATTACAATTCTAAGAGGCTGATACCTTTATCAACTCAGAAGCTGGTTTTGCTGTTGTCTCATTTTCCAAATACATAGAATCAAGAAATAGGCTGAAAGAGACTTGTCCAAACTTACATTTTGATGCCAGAAGTTTCTTGAAGCATCAAGAATCCAAAAAGCAGAGTTCCCGTCACGGCTCAGTGGTTAACGAATCCGACTAGGAACCATGAGGTTGTGGGTTCGATGCCTGGCCTTGCTCAGTGGGTTGGGGATCCGGCGTTGCCGTGAGCTGTGGTGTAGGTCGCAGACACGGCTCAGATCCAACGTTGCTGTGGCCCTGGCATAGGCCAGTGGCTCCAGCTCCGATTCGACCCCTAGCCTGGGAACCTCCATGTGCTGCGGGAGCAGCCCTCAAAAGGCAGAAAGACCAAAAAAAAAAAAAAAAAGAATCCAAAAAGCCTGACAGTATCAGGTACATTTTACTACTTAAATTTCCTTCCCTGAAACTGAACCCATAAACAAAAAGGCTGTGCCTGAGAGCTCCAGCTGTGAACACCCTCAGTGCCCTCTACTACAACCACAGTGAAGCCAGGTAAAGCAAGCCGTATGCTCTGCCAGAGTGTACCTGTTCATAGTTCATCCCAGCCCTCTAGTCTGTAATTATTTGTGATCGTCTCACCTAAGAGAAGATGAGATCCTTGAGGACAACAACCTGCTGTTCTTAGGCTCTGTAACTCATCATCCCAACATGGGGACTGGCCTGGGCTCAGTGCTCCACCGATATTTGCTGGATATTACTGAGTTCACTTTTTGCCTTCGTTTCTGCTTCAGTGAAATCTCTGATAAAACTCTTACTACTTCTGTGTTTTTGAGACTGCCTCCGCATCTCACCTGCCCTTAATCTTTCTGTTTTTTCATTTCTTTTACTTTATTGAATCCATAGCATCACCAAAGGCGGGAGTGATAACCCCAGAGAGAGGATTAAGACAGGCAGTGAGCATCAACTCCACAGTCACCCAGCCCTGAGCCTAGACCCACTCTCATTCATTAAAAGATAGACTTTGGAGTTCCCGTCGTGGCGCAGTGGTTGACGAATCCGACTAGGAACCATGAGGTTGCGGGTTCGATTCCTGGCCTTGCTCAGTGGGTTGACAATGCGGCGTTGCCATGAGCTGTGGTGTAGGTCGCAGACGCGGCTCGGATCCTGCGTTGCTGTGGCTCTGGCATAGGCTGGTGGCTACAGCTCCGATTAGACCCCTAGCCTGGGAACCTCCATATGCCGTGGAAGCTGCCCAAGAAATGGCAAAAAGGCAAAAAGGCAAAAAAAAAAAAAAAAAAAAAAAGACTTTGAGCTGATACAGCCACCTGCAAGGTAGCCCTTCCTTTGCTGAATTTTTGCCCCCCAGAAAGGTCAGATTTTCATTTTAAAAAAAGATTTCATACATAAATTCTTTGAGACTTGATAGCAAAGAACCTTCCTGTCTTTTGGCTCACCATGCATCATCATTACCACCACCATCATTTAAGTACTTGCTACATGCCACATACTGTCTAAGTCCTTTGATAATTAACAGCCCTAGTATACACATACTTACATACATAAATATGAGGATAGACATGTATACATTATTTTTATATGCATATATTATTTTTATCTTCATTTTTCGGGTAAGAAAAGTATCCAGAGTCCCACAGCTAGTAAATACTACACCCAGAATTGAAACTAAACAAAATGAATACAAATCTGTCTTTCTTACTTTCCACCTTGAATCTGGCAATTATTATTTTTAATCTTCCCTGTATCAAGTTAGCTTTCAAATATGAGATTCTTATAGAGGAACTCCAAGAAAAGGACATGAACATGGAAACTTGCCACCTGAAAATAACGATTAAAAGTTTACTTATTCATTCATCAACATTTATTGAACAACTACTATACATTAGGTACTATATCACATGATGGAGATCAAAAAAACAAAAGCTCCTTTTTTTTGTGATGACACAGACCTGATCTTCAGATTAGAATTCAAGCTTTCCTACTTGTATACTAGAAAACTGTGAATGAATCACTTAGCCTCTGTCTGGGCTGTAGTTTCTTCAGCTTTTAGTCAAGTGTAATCGTACTGCTTTATAGGGTTGGTCTTGGGATCAAACTGAAATCATGAGACCAAACCATTCCAGTGGCTGATACTGCCCTAAGTGATCTCCCCTCTAGCCACTGTCTTCTTCATGCTTTTTGGCCACCTTGGTGCTGGTGGATCTCTCCCACATATGCCTAGAGCACCCTCTCAGCTCTTTCAAGTTTTGGTCAAACACTGCTTTTGAAGGAAGCCAGTGATGATCAGAAAATTACACCTGCCCTTTCCCTTACTCTGGCATCCCTGACCCCACTTGCCCTAAATCTACTTTTTTTTCTCTATAATATTTATCACCTTTCAACATACCATGTAATTTAATGATTTATTATGTTTATAGCCTATCTGTTCCTTATCTATTCATTTCCTTTCCATGGGAACAGAGATCTTATCTGTTTATTCACTAACATATCCCGAGTCCTTGGAAAGGGTTCTAGTTCATGGTAGCTACTCAATAAATAGAGATTAAATGAATGAATGTGTATGAGTTTACACAGTGCTCGTCATATATTGTTCACAAAAATGGTTGTAATGTATCCCTTTTCTTCAAGAAGGTCACAGTATAATAATAAAAAACTCAAATTGAAGACATTTCCAAACCCCCCCCCCTTTTTTTTGGTTACAAAGTTTTTCTGTCCCTAACAAAGCTCTTTTCAGTTTGACTGGCGTTTACATTTTTCTCACACACAGCATGTGCCTTTCCTGCATGACAGATTTTCTGGAGATTGATTCTGCTCATGCTGGGCTTTTTGCCATTTCTTCCATATGCCAGGCAGCGAATAGGTAGGAGAAGCTAGCCACTCTGTGATCTGGTGCTCCTGAGAATAGCTTTGACCATCCCACAAAGTAAACAGCAGACAGTTACATTGCTTGGAACCCTACCATGTGCCTTACTCTGCTCTCAGGATGCTAGGGATGGAAAAAAGACCCAGGGGGTAAGAAAAAGTATAGGACATGGCCAGTAGCTTCAAGGAGTACCCTATACATGATACTTTCAATATAGTTTAATATGGCAAAATGCTTGTGTTCAAACCATGACTCTACCATTCACTAGTCCTGTGTGACCTTGTACTGTTGACTTCTTTCAGTCCTGAATTCAGAGGTGACAATAATACTACTTCATAGGATTGTCGAGAGATAAAAATGATGTTTAGAAAAAACAAGAGATGAAAATGTTCAGAGTAGTGCTTGGTGCATTGCAGATACTACTTAATAAATCTTAACCTTTATATTAAAAAAAGGTGTGTGGAATGAGAATAAATAACCATCAAGGGTTAAATGAATATGCGTGACATTGGAGTTAGAAGATTAATGATGGCTGCAGTAAACAGGAAGAGCTTTTCTTCATTCCTTTATTCATTTTCTAAACATGTAGTAAGAGAATCTACTACTTTACCTTGAGGCATTTTAAGTCAGTTGGAGGAGACAGGGAAAACAAACATACTGTATTTTGAAGTATGTGATCGGACCACTACTGACAAAGGTCACTCTGATGGCAGTGTGATATATAATATGTTGTGCTGATAAGTCAACACAAGAAGACCTGATTGGGATTTTTATATAAAATTCTAGGTGAGACGTTATGAAAGTGTAAAGAAAAGATACTGATGGTCAGAGAGGATAAAATAAAGGACTTGTTTAACAGGTTGTTACTCTTGGATGTGGTCATGTCTCAGTCCACATCTTTAAATAAGTAGGATCATTTTACATGGAGTTGGTCATCCTTTCCTCTTTAAATCACGTTCTTCTCTTTGATTCCAAGACATCAAAGTCTCATGGTTTTTTGTTTTGTTTTTTTTGGGTTTGTTTTGTTTTTTTTTTTTCTTTTCCTACTCCCCTGGTAGCTCTTTCTCAATAGCCTTAGTGGGTTGGCTTTTGTCTTCCTGTCCTTTTAACCTTGGGTGTCCCCGGTCTTAGCATCAGGACTTCATCTCTCTTCTGGCTCACGTTTCCCCTGGGCATTCCTGCCAGTCTCATGACAGTATGTTTCACCTATATGTTGATAACCTTTAAATTCTTATCTCTAGATCAGATCTCTCCCTTGAACTCCAGATCCGTATATACACACCTGGGTATCTAACAGGCACCTCTAACCTAACATGCCCCCAGGCTCCTCACCTTCTACCTACTCTACCCATGGTTTTCCCCATCTCAGCTCATCATAACCTGTTTCTTTAAATCACTCAAGCATAAACCTCAGAGTGACCACTGACTCCTTGCTTTCTCTCAGTTACGTTCAGTCTGTGTTCAAACTCTCCCAGGAAATGACCTCCCTCCAATTCCATAGCTATCATCCTAGTCCACACCACCATCCTCTCTCACCTTACCATCTGCAGCAACCTCCTAAATGGTCTCCGTCTTTCCACACTTGACCACTTGCGGTCCAGTCTCAACATGGTAGTCAGTCTTGATGCATTCAAGACAGGAGTCAGATAATGACACTCCTTGGCTGCCAGGATTCGCAAGGCTCCTGGCAGGTTCAAAGTCAAGAAGTTCTTACAGTAGCTAAAAGCCCCAAAGCAATGCAGTCTCCATCATCTACTTGTCCACATCTTCTGACTCCTACCACCTCACCCTGGCTGGTCTCCTTGCTGTTTTTGGAACACAGCAGGTGCACTTGCAGTTCAGGGCTTGTGCTCCAGCCTTTCCCTCTACCTGAGTCTTCCCTCAAATATCTCCATGGCTTCTTCCCTTGGCTAATTTAAATCTTTGCTCAAATGTCATCATTCTTAGAAGACCTTTCCTCATCATACTGTTTAAAATTAAAATCTCCAACCTCTTCCACTCCTTACCCCTTCCCTGCCTAATTTTTCTCCATAGCCCATATCCCCTTCAGACATTTTATCTAATTTGTTTTTTGGCATGGTTTTTCTCCCCCTGTGAGAAGGTAAACTCCAAGAGAGCAGGAGTTCTGTGTTTTGTTCAGTGGCCATCTCCAGTGCCTAAGAGATTGTTTATTATGCAGTAGATACTCAATACAGTAAACAGTTTCTGAATGAATAACTGAATTGGTAATTAATTGAATGTGAAGAGTCAGAGATTGGAGATAAAGAGGACTCTAACATAATGGTGCTACTTTTACTGAATAGAGGAAGTGAAATCAATGTAAGTTTGGAAGATGATAAGTTAACTTTAAATGTGCTAAATAAAGATGTCTAGGTTGGCAACTAGAAGTAGGAGCCAGGAAAGAGGAGCTGGAGAGACGTTGGCATCCCAGTGACTTAGAAAAATGCAAGTATCCACAGTCAGAATATCAAGGAAGAAACCTGGTGACAGAGACTTAGAGGGGAGCAGAGAAAGAAAAACACAATAGCTATCTTCTCTACCACTCTGCCCAGTGTCTGATATAGTAGGCTCAGTATTGGCAGTTGTAATTTGAATGTGTTCACTGTCCATGATGGAGTAATAGAGACTACATTTACCCTCTAACTTAGACACACACATACAAACAACATTTATGAACCAACAGTTTCAGAGATTGAACAGCAGGCTAGGCAGGACATTAATCCCTGACAAGGGGAAACCAAGTAGGTGAACCCTATGATAACTTCTGCCTTGGTATGATAAACTTACTTATCATCGTAGCTGTGACGAACTGCATGTAGAGAACTTCCAGCTGTAATGCAGGGAGGGTGTACCCAAACAGAGTTCACCAGTCTCACTGAGCTGAGAAGACAGAGTTCAGAATTCAGAGAGGCTACAGTGGGAAGAATTTGCAATATCAGAAATGGAGAAGAGAGAGCTTTAGAGAAACTTCTGGAAATCAGCAAAGGATACCCCTGAAAACTTCAACTGAGTGGTAGTCATCATATGCATTTGAGGAAAATACTCATGGCCAGGAGAAAAAAAAAGTCAGCAACAGAATAATCTAGAGGTCACACATGGCTGGGCATAGTTCCTGTTCTCACTCATCAGGAAGAAAAAACTATCATATGATGCACCAGGCAGAGCCCTCAGAAGAATATTGCCTCAGTAAAGGGAAAAAATTCCTAAATTAAGGGAAGGAGAAAGTGTATCTCTAGGGCTGTCCAGTTTCTCTCAGGGAAAAAGAATGTCAAGTGTTCAACAAGAACACTGTTGGGAAAAAAAAAATCAAAAGGTTGCAGTTTAAGAAAATTCCATGGTTCTGGGTACCAAGACATAGCTATTGACTTTAATGAAAGTAGAAGTTGCCTTATATATTGTGGTGAACTTATATTCAGTGCATAGATATTTGAAATTGTTACATCTTCTTCTTGGATTGATCCTTTGATCATTAGGTAGTGACCTTCCTTGTCCCTTAAAATATTCTTCATTTTAAAGTCTATTTTGTCTGCTGTGAGTATTGCTACTCCAGCTTTCTTTTGATTCCCGTTTCCATGGAATATTTTCTTCCATCCTCTTACTTTCAATTTGTATGTGTCCCTACAAGTGAAGTGGGTCTCTTGAAGACAGCATATATATGGGTCTTGTGTTTGTATCTATTCAGCCAGTCTATGTCTTTTGGCTGGGGCGATTAGTCCATTAACATTTAAGGTAATTATTGATATGTATGTTCTTATTGCCATTTTATTAATTGCTTTGGATTTGTTTTTGTTGCTCTTTTTTCTTCCTGTCTTCTCTTGTTCTCTCCTCTTCTGGTTTGATGGCTATCTTTCATGTTGTATTTGAGTTGATTTTTCCTGTTTGTATCTGTATCAATTGCAGATTTTTGGTTTGCAGTTATTCTAAAGTTTTAATATAAGAGTCTATATATATGAAATTGTTTTAAGATGTTGTTCTCTTAATTGCAAGTGCATCTCTAGTGTCCTGCATTTGTACCCACCTCTTCTCACGATTTCTGATCTTGGTGGCATATTTGTGCATGGATGATTTCGTATCTTTATTGTATGATACTGGTGAGCCTTGTCATTTGTGGAATTTTTGTTTCCAGTTGCTGTCTTTTCTTTTCTGCCTAGAGAAGTTCCTTTAGTATTTGTTGTAAGCCTGGTTTAGTGTTATTGAATTCTCTTAGCTTTTGCTTATCTATGAAGGTTTTGATTTCTCCTTCAAATCTGAATGAGAGTCTTGCTGGCTAAAGTAATCTTGGTTGGAGTTTTTTTCCTTTCATCATGTTAAGTATATCATGGCACTCCTTTCTGGCCTGCAGAGTTTCTGCTGAAAAATCTGCCAATAACCTCATTGGGGTTCCCTTGCATGTTATTTGTTTCTTTTCCCTAGCTGCTTTCAGTGTTTTCTCTTTGTCTTTAATTTTGGTCAGTTTGATTAATATGTGTCTCGGGGTGGTCCTCCTTGGGTTTATTTTATATGGTACTCATTGTGCTTCCTGGATTTGAGTAGTTCCTTTCCCATGTTAGGGAAGATTTTGGCTATTATCTCTTGGAATATGTTTTCTGTCCCCTTCTCTCTATCTTCTCCTTCTGGCACCCCTATAATGTGGATGTTGGTGTGTTTAACATTGTCTCAGAGTTCTCTGAGACGCTTCTCATTTGTTTTCAATCTTTTTTCTCTTTTCTGTTCTTTATCTGTAATTTCCACTAATCTGTCCTCCACCTCACTTATTTGTTCTTCTGCCTCCTGTATTCTGCTGATAGCTGCTTCATGTGAATTTTTTATTTGAGTTATTGTATTTTGCATCTCTTCTTGTTTAAGTTTTATATCTTGTATCTCTTTGCTTAGTGTTTCCTGTAAGTTATCCATCTTTGCCTCCAGTTTATTTCCAATGTCTTGCATCATCTTCAGCATCAAGTCTAAAGTCTTTTTCCTGGAGGCTGAGAATCTCTTCATGCTTAGCTATTTTTCTGGGGTTTTTCCTTTCTCCCTCATCTGAGTTATAGTTCTCTGTCTTTTCATTTTTATAGGTGTTTGATGTGGTAACCTTTTTACATATAATAGAGTTGTAGCCTCTCTTACTTCTGGTGTCTGCCTCCCTTGTGGCTGAAGTTGATAGGGGGGCTTGCTGTAGGCTTCGTGATGGAAGGGACTGATGCCTGCCCACTGGTAGGTGGAGCTGATTCTTATCCCTCTGGTGGGTGGGGCTTTGTCTCTGGATGGGATTAGAGGTGGCCGTGTGCCTGGGGGGTCTTTAGGTAGCCTGTTTACTGAGGGGCTGTGTTCCCACCTGGATTGTTGTTTGCCCTGGGTCTTCTTAGTGATGATGGGTGGGGCCAGATTTTCCCAAAATGGCTACCTCCAGAGAAAGGCATGCTACTGAATATTCCCGAGAGCTTTGTCTCAGAGCTCCTTTCTTCACAAGCCACATTCACCCCTGTTTTCCCAGGAGGTCCTCCAAGAACTGCAGTCAGGTTTGAACCAGATTTCTATGGAGACTTTGCTTTTCCCTGGGACCCAGTGCACGTGAACGTCTGTGTGTGCCTTTTAAGAATGGGGTCTCTGTTTCCCCCAGTCCCGTGAAGCTCCTGAACACAAGCCCCTCTGGCCTTCAATGTCAGATGCTCCAGGGACTCTTTCTCCCGGTGTCAGATCCCCATACATGGGAGTTTGATGTGTGGCTCAGAACTCTCACTCCTGTAGGTGAGTCTCTGTGAACCAGTTACTTTCCAGTCTGTGGGGCTTCCCACCCAGGAGGTGTGGGGTTGCTTATATCATGTAACCACCCCTCCTACCTTTTGATGTGGCCTTCTCTTTGTCTTCTGGAGTAGGATATCTTTTTAAAGGTTTCCTTGGTTAAAGATTGCTCAGCCTTTAGTTGTGAATTTTGTTGTTTTTAGGAGAGAAGTTGAGCTCCAGTCCTTCTATTCTGCCATCTTAATCCCATCTCTCGACTTTAGTGAAAGTAAACTTAGCAGGCCTTGGGTCGGCAGAGGGGAGAATGGTCAGTGAGGAGGAAGTACGGAGCATCCTGAATTCATAGGACAGTAAGAGTGTGATAAAAACTGGTATATAAACCCAGATCCAACTAACAAGGGCCAAGGAAAATACAGTCTGGGGAAAGCCAAGAAAGGTGAAAACCTGATAAATTCCATGTAATCCACAGGGTAGAGTGGCAAACTACTATTTGGTTGCTGATTTCAAGCCTACAGATTAATCATAGATGTAATTAAAAATTGGACTAGAATTCCCATTGTGGCCTCATGGCTTAAGGACATGACTAGTGTTCAAGAGGATGCAGGTTTGAACCCTGGTCTTGCTCAGTGGGTTAAGTATCCAATTTTGCATCTTGGTTCTGGTATGGCTATGGCTGTGGCATAGGCCGGGAACTGCAGCTCTGATTTAACCCCTAGCATGAGAACTTCCATATGCAGCATGTGTGGCCTTAAAAAACCAAAAAAAAAAAAAAAAAAAAGTGTATATGTATATATAGATGGCAAATCACCAGAAGGTAAAAGCAAACAAAATACAGAAATCAAAGGAAACTTTAAGAAAGCATTTAAAGTCTAAAACTAGGTGACAGCCAAGCCCCAGTTATGATAATAAATGCAATTCAATAAGCATATCTAATTTATTAAAGGAAAGACATACTTTTTTTTTCCAAAAAAGAAAAAAAACTGCAGAGGGTTGCCAATTTTATCTTTAAAAAGTAATTGCTGGGAATTCCCGTCATGGTGCAGTGGGAATGAATCTGACTAATATCCATGAGAACGTGGGTTTCATCCCTGGCCTTGCTCAGTGGGTTAAGGATCTGGCATTGTCATGAGCTGTGGTATAGGTAGCAGTCCTGGCTCAGATCCTACATTGCTGTGACTGTGACTTAGGCCAGCAGCTGTAGCTCTGATTCAACCCCTAGCCCAGGAACTTCCATATGCTGCAGGTGTGGCCCTAACAAGAAAAAAAAAAAGTAACTGCCCAAAAGGAGAGTGGAATTGTCCTCTTTGCAGCGGTCTCTGCATAGGTCCTATAGATGATTATGTTTCGCTCCTTTTTGCCTAATGGCAGAGCAACTGATTAAATGACTTTCAAAAGTTACTTCCAACTGTGATTGCAGCGAAACATAACATAAGCAATTAAAATCAAATGTATCAACTCTTCTTGGGTGGGCTATTATATTTCTAACAGAAATAAATCTGAGAAAGAATATCCATTGAAAGATTGATCGTATTAGAGAAAAATATCCATTACATGTAAAGACAAGAAGACATCCATCTGAGATAAACACCAAATGATTATGATAGCAAAAAAAATTGAAAATCAGCTGCAGTAATAAATAATGTTCAGCATTGCATGCCAACTGTTTGCACATTTTAGAGAAAATTCATTGAGAAAAATAAATTACTCTAAAACATATTATCAACTGCCAGTTCTTTAATAGAAAAGAACTAAAGTAAACTTGCTGTGGTGTGGTTACATACTCGTTAATGGATAAATAAAAACGTCTGGTTATCATTGTGCATTTCCATGGAGGCAAGAGAAACTATAGAAGGATTTTCATATCGAAGACCTGTCTCATCTCAGAATGTACAGCAATGTAAAAGAAAGTCAAAATACCTAGGAGGAAGAGAAATAGCTAAAATACATTTTTGTTGGGAGAGTATCAGGAAAAAACAACTATAGTCCTGAACTAGAAAGATTAGCATCAACCCCATTTATCATCAAGGGTTGTGAATATAGGATGAGCATAGACGTTCTATGTCTTTAGGATGAGATTTAGGCCCTAAACCCCTGTGGAAACGCTGGCAACTGTGAATCACAGATTTGTTCCAGGCATTAAGGAATTATTTTTATGCCATCTTAAGGGGGCTGATCCCCACCCCACCCCAGGAAATATACTTTCCAATAATTATATAAAACTTTAACTGAAAGCATTTGGCCTGGATTACATATACAAGGCAGGTGTTGTTATAGCTCCCATTTCACTTATGCATAAACTGAGTTTCTCAGAAACTAGAGTTGCTTTTATAACTCAGGACATCAGCCAGGGCTCGAGGTGGAGTCCCTGTCTTCCACTTCTAAGTGGAGAGAATGTCCCAGTGTCCTCAGAAACAATCCCTACTGATAAAAAGATTTTATTCTGTCCCTACACATCAAGATTTGTGTACAGTTCCTATCAATGCAGAGCAGATGAGGCCAGTCAAATGTAATAGATGTCAGCAATAAGTTAGAACAACCTATGTGAAGAGCAGCATGAGCAGGGGCATGTGTCCAGAAATCTGTTCTCATATCAATAGGGGAGCCGAGGTTTAAGTGCAAGGCAATCAGGAACCCAAAGGTGTGATACACAGGTGGACCCGTGGCTAAAGATACGTCTTGAATGAAGACAGGAAGCAACCAAGCATCCAGGAGAGCTGATCCAAGTATAACATTCTCCCATATTAAGCTAAAGGACCTGTTGCTACCTATTAAATGAGGAAACTGAGGTACAGTGGGGCTTAGTGATCTGACAGTGGTCAAACAAGAAAGAGGACACTCCTTCTAAGTCTTCATCCCAACAACCTAACGTTGGACAAAACGAAAAAGCAAAGCGTATAGATAACTTTAAAATCAGATCATTCAGCCTTCTGAATGGGAACCAAGTGAAAAAGGGAAGCAGAAAAGTTTTATTCCATAACTTGGCAATTTAAAGTCTAAAAAAAATATGGCCATTTGGTGATTTTGTTGAATTTGTGCTCAGTATTTACAATGGGCTTGTACATAAATTAGCCAGAAGTTTCCTTTCTTTACTTTCCTGAGTAAGTAAAAGGAAAATAGGCAAAGACTAAGGAAGGAAGACATGAGAAGAATTGACAAAAGAGCGAAACTGCTCCAAAAGGAACAGCTCTCGCTCAACCAAATGACAGACCAGAGGTGAGCTGATTTCCTTTCCCCATGGTTTTTAGAGGCAAAAAAAACAAAAACCAAAAAAAAACCCCAAAAACGCCTCTAGCAGAAAATGCTGTTTTGCAAATGGGAATAATCGTAACAGAGCGGAAGAGAACCAGACTAAAGAAACAAAATTAAGTCAAGTAGAACGCAGGCTGACCACCAAGGGAAATGCAAAGCATAGAAGGCAATTAGATTGGGAAACTATCTTCCAAGGGAAATTAGAGGAACCCCACTGCTTGCGTAATCAAACACAGATATGGTACTGCAGGGAATGTACCCGAGGTGATGGAGGAAGAATAGAAAAGCCCATCTGAGGATCCTGGGCTTTCTTACAGAAAATCATGACCAAGAAAAAAGCCCTGCCTCAGCATAGGTTTATTACAGAGAAAAAATAATCGAGCTCACTGTTGATGCCAGTGTTTCTCTGCATCTCAAGTGCAGTTCAAAGTCTTCTTCTCATTCCCTCCAATGGTACCCACATGTTTTAAGCATCAGTCTTTAGGTGTTTAGTTGTAAGTATCTCAATTTAACAAATGTCTCTGTGTCAACAGATTATGTATGTTCATATGCTTCTCAGTAATAATCATTCGCAGGAGTTCCTGTTGTGGCTCAGTGGAAAAGAACCTGACTAGTATCCATGAGGATGCAGGTTCGATCCCTGGTCTTGCTCAGTGGGTTAAGGATCTGGCATTGCCGTGAGCTGTGGTGTAGGTCACAGACATGGCTCGGATCCGGTGTTGCTGTGGCTGTGGTGTAGGCCAGCAGCTGCATCTCTGATTCAACCCCTAGCCTGGAAACTTCCATGTGCCATGGGTGTGACCCTAAAAAGACCAAAAAAAAAAAAAAAGAATCCACTAAAAAACCAATAATCATTCACAGAGTAATAACAAATCACAGGGCACTCTACCCGGTATTCTGTAATAATCTATATGGGAGAAGAATTGAGAGAGAATAGATATGGGTATATGTATGACTGGGCCACTTTGTTGTACCCATAATAATGGGAAATTATGAAAGAGTGAAGACATTCAGGCATTTTCTATCCAGGGTCTTTTTAAGAATGATATGGAGAGAGAAGTTTCAGAAATGAATCTTTATTGTATTTGTGTAAGCAAGAGATCTTTCTTTTCCCAATTTTGTTACAGGCCAAAGTCTGTAACATAAATAAACATAAAAAAATTTGTTCACACTTTATTGCTGAGGTAATCTTGGTTCTTTGCTATAAAAACAGCAAGAGGTTTGAAACAGAAAATGGAAGTTTAAGTCCCAGGACCATCATTTCCTCCTCTGTTTTAGTAAGAACTTCTCTGAGACCTCATTATCCTCATCACAACAGAGAAATAATCATCTTCTCTCTGACCAATTCACAGGATTGTTACCAGACTTAATAATGTATGTGTCGGGAGTACCCGTCGTGGCTCAGTGGTTAACAAATCCGACTAGGAACCATGAGGTTGAGGGTTCAATCCTTGGCCTTGCTCAGTGGGTTAAGGATCTGGTGTTGCCGTGAGCTGTGGTGTAGGTTGCAGATGCAGCTCGGATCCTGCGTTGCTGTGGCTCTGGCGTAGGCCAGCGGCTACAGCTCCGATTAGACCCCAGCCTGGGAACCTCCATATGCCGTGGGAGCGGCCCAAGAAATGGCAAAAAGACAATAATAATAGTAATAATAATGTATGTGAAGGTGCTTTATGACATTCTATCAAAATACCACCCTACCGCAGTCTTATCTCACAGGAAAGTAAAGTTAATCTTGAGAAAGAACACCGAAAATAACTTCCAATATGGTGAGCACTACGTCAGAATACCCGTCTGGTATTCAGCTGTTTATGATGGGTAACCCAGGATTTCCTTCCATTTGTGAAGCTCTGCAAACCACAGCCCCATTCAATCTACTCTATAGGAAAAAATTATACTTCCATGGAGAACTGTGCATTGTCTAGAGGACACACCTCCATATTACCTGTTTCCACACTTTCCTTGTTTTGAGCTATTTTTCATCTGCATAAACTAGAGGTAACTGGTAGCAGTGCAGGACAATTCTTGTCTGCAGACCTGCAAATTCTGCCCTTCCCACTAAGAGATTCAATTGTCTTCTTTCCTACCTTGATGAAAAATTAGTTTGCTATCGCTTATATGTTCCTTTCAATATTTCTGATCTACAGATATGTCCTTTTCAGATTTTCTTTTGAATCGGCTATCGCACATGCCTGGTCCCCTCCTGAGTTAAACAAAAATCCTTAACGTGTGTTCATCTTTAATATCTGTGTGAGAATAATAGATTTACTCTTTTTTTGGAAATTACCTTTGAACAATTTATTCATTCATCATTTATCCCACAAACATTTGCTGGGTAGCTATTCTGTGGTCAGCTCTGGTCAGAGACTTAAGCCTAAAGGAGTTAAGGTTGTCATCAGAGCTCTGAGTACACTGCAGTGTTATTGTAAATTCAGATACCTACACTCCCACCTCACACAGCACATAATAAATACTTGATAAATGTATTGAATGAATTTTAAGTGACTTTCCCCAAAGACGCAGTCTAGTCATTTCTACTCTTTTTAAAGTCTTCCAACTAGAGCCTCGGCAGCGTTAGACATGTTGAAGACATTTGATAAATGTTTGTTGAATGAGTGAACATGTAGTCTGCTCTTATGAGATTCACAGTCTATTGATTTTTCAGGTCGTATGAAGGTCTACTATCGAGGCTTGTCCAGTGCCCCACATTTAGAATATATGCATTCAGCATCTACTGCCTGATGTCTAAGGCATGGCAGTTGTAAAAACCCAACAAGTATTAGATCCTCCTCAAGTAAATCATCGACTTATAAGTATAGCAATCATTAATTTTTAATTTCATTTCTTGAAGGATTAGGTTTCCAAAAAAAAAAAGGTCTTTTTCAAAGTTATTTAAATTTTTTCTTAGTCTGGGGAGTTAAATTTTTACCATTATTTTCAGGAGTTGATGTCATCCATGTTCCTTTGGTAATGTTTATTCAGTTATCAGCAATGACAAACTGTGTTCATTTTTGTCAAAAGAATTTTAACACAGTCCCTGTCACATTAACAAGAACACCAGCATAACCATTGGGTTTCTTTCTTAAAACGGAAAACAAGAGTTATGCTACAAATGTTCTAAGCTCTTCACAGAGTGAGAAAAAGCTTCGTCTGGCAAAGATACTTTAGTAGATAGAATTAGATATAAATTTTATCCCCAAAAATTAGAAAGAAACTACATGCTTAGAATGAGGTGCAAATCATTGTCTCCAAAAGGAAGTTGACATAAACCTTGAAGAGACTTATTAATAATGCCCACGACTTCCCTGAAACCTTTTCAACATCAATATGGAAGTGTGTTCCTCACTGACCGTGCTATATATCTAGCTGGCAGGAGAGGTTATTTTATGACCTCTGAATGACCGCATGGATCACGGCAAAAGATTGTTCCTGAAACCAGAGGGAATTAAATTAGCTGTTCCAGTTGTTCTCCGAAAGTTGAAATGTGCTGTTGTGCCCAAATGGTATGTGACAATTGATGTAGTCAGTCTGCTATATTCAGCAATAGTAAATGGAAAAAAAGTAGTAAATGGTCAAATTGGCTTTTAAATTAGCCCATCTGAAGATGTCCACAACAACTGGCATAGGATATACAAATCCAACATTCAGTCACGCGTTTCAGAGTGAGTCACAGTATGATGTGGGGAATGAGCCTTCAACAGAAATAACTAGGTAGGTGACCCCTATGGGAGATGCAAGTAAAATAAGAGAAGAGGAAATTTAAAACATGGCTAGGAGTTCCCGTCATGGCTCAGCAGTAATGAACCCAACTAGTCTCCATGAGGATGTGGGTTCAATCACTGACCTTGCTCAATGGGTTAAGGATTGAGTGTTGCTGTGAGCTGTGGTGTAATCGCAGATGAGGTTCGAATCCCATGTTGCTGTGGCTGTGGTGTAGGCCAGCATCTGTAGCTCTGATTCAACCCCTAGCCTGGGAACTTCCATCTGCCTTGGATGCAGCCCTAAAAAGATCAATCAATCAATCAATTTTAAAAATATGTATAATGAGAGAGAGATTAAAATCCACAGTGGCTTTAAAAGTCTTTCTGTGGGAGGGGAATGGGAGCCAGGCCATGAAGGATGAGTAGACTTTGGCTCTGTGGACATGAAAGGCTGAGAATTCCAAGAACAGGGCACAGTGTTGGCACCTGTGGGAGAGAGCCGAAAGGACATGTAGGTGGAAAAGAATGCTCGCTAAGCTCTCCAGGTGAAGGTCCTCTGTACACAGCAGATACCTGCTGTGCTTTGATGGCTTGCTCCTTGGTGGGACCATCGCCTTGGTGATCATCACTATGAAATTTCCATGTGTGGAGACTCTACTGATGAACAAGGGCACAAGCACCCAGATATGAGAGGGCTTGGAGCATGGACCCGAAATAGCAGGGATTCCATTTTTCAGGAAGAGTAATGGTATTCAAACTATAAATCTCTGTTCCTTTTCAAATCTGTGATTGTAGCCTCTTAACAGAGCCCAAGAGTTGATGTAAGGGACCTTTTGTCCAGATATCTACCTTCGAAGTTTGAGTTATATCTGCATCCCCCAGTCCCCTATGACCTCGTTACTGTCTCCATGTCCAGTCTGCAAGGTCACTTCTGTTCTGAGATGGTAGACAATTGGTTCCCACTCCACTTCTTCCCATGAATCTACTATACTCACAAAGAAAATGCAGATACCTCACCACTGCACGTGAAGTCAGAATGCCTCCAAGAAAGTATTACTGAATAGAATTACTGTGTTGGTGGTAATTTGATCCAGGCAGTCATGATTTTCTAAAGTGGTCTCCACTATAAATTGTCCCTGAGCCTTTGTCTTCTTCCCTACTTTCTGTTAATAATACTTCCACTGTTTACTTTTTCTCCTCTGTACATTCAAACATTCTATGTCCCTTCTTTTAGAGGTTGCCCTAACAAAGACTAAAGTTAATCAATATTCCTTTCCTCCTCTCAAATGATATAGGAATCTTAGGACTCTGATCCAAACTATTCCCTCAATCTCAGTCTTCTGGGTTAATTTTACCTAGTATAGTTCTTTTTGCTCTGAACTTTTCAGTAGCATTTCTAGTCAAGACTCAAAATGCTGTTCTTATGGCAGATTTCTCAGAAAGCGTGTGTTTACAGAGGCTGGGTTGCACATCACCTTCCTGATTGATGTTTTAAGAGGAAGTTTCTGGACATTACAGAGTAAGCTCGCATAATAAGGTATGAATTCAGCTCTCCTGCTGAAATATCCTCTCAAATGGTGACTTTCTTTGCTGAGCACAAAATGGTTTCTACAGCTTTCTTCTGACTTTGGAGTGATATTTTCAGAACAGCCTTGAGTCAGGCTCAACTCCTCAGAACTGTTGTCCAGCATGGGGCAGACATGGTGAGAGAGCACACTTCTGGCTCAGTCCTAGAGAAACAGTCTATTCCAAGATGATGTCGAGTACTTACACTGTGGTTCACAGATCCTGGGTGGACCCAGTATGTAACTCATATGTCACTTTGAGCTCTCTTGTTCCTCAGAGACACAGCCAATCTTTGGGAAAGCCTTACCTGCATCCTTCAAAAAGTGTTATTTTTTGCTTATGCTCTCCCTGCCTATACTTTTGTTTCCTTGTCTATTCTATGTGAATATAGTAACTTTTTAGAAGGTTCGGGGTTGTTAAAAGGAAGGAATTATATCATAATGGCATAGCCTTCTATGATCTCAGTAACTCTTTTGCTTTCTTGAACTCATGCTCTGGTAGTCACTACCTCTTTATGAACACCATGAAAGCTAAGAAACTGAAGGTTGGTCATTTCCTTTCATAACCAGCAAAGGAAAGGAAGATACGTCCTTCCCTCATGGGCCTTGAGTGAGAACACTGGTGAGAAAAATATTCAGAAGAGTAAATGAGTTTTCACCAGTGAGCAAGAGCCTTACCACTGACATGGTGATCAAAAGCAAAAAATTTCCCCACAGTATATGTTTGTGTGTGTGTGTGTGTGTGTATACACATATATATATACATATATACATATATATATATATTTAAGGCATTATGAAACCACATTGATTTTGCCTTATAACTACTTGTGACTTCTACCTCCTTCATGATAAATAATTATTTATTAGTTTCTCATTTCTTCTTTGTGGCATTTGCTTCACCTGCCAGGCAGCAACTGTTTACTGGTGTTTAGAGACAAAGAAAAGAGAAAAAGTCAAGAAACTTCCCTCATTCCGTGGTAACTCTTCAGCAGAGATGTGAAAAAACACATTTAACTGTACTGAGAAGTAGTCATTACCCACTGTAGATGTCTGCTCGATTGGGCTCAGCAGGTCCTGGGAACTTTGAGTGTTTTGCCAAACTAAACTCTGCAAAGATAACACAGTAAAAGTGAAGTCTGAGTAAAAGTGAAGTTTGCCTTTATTCCATTCACGCAGAGAAATGTTTCTCCTCTTTCTAAACCATAGGAACTTGGGAAACTTAAGAAAGATCACAAAAGATGAAATGTTAACCCAGTTTATGTAGCAGTGGGAAGGACAGTGGATAAAAACTACAGGGTTCAGAATCCTTACATAGAGAGATGGATTTTTCATTCTTATTTTTATTATGACTGTGATTGTTGATTCACACTGAAGGCAGGAAACTTATTTGGGTAGCTAGAATGCAACTGCAAGCCCTGCTGTCAAATAATATGCCTAGACTTTTATCTGACAAGTCAAAATGAGGAATCACTGCTAGCCAGGAATGAAATCATTCCAAACTCCCTGTCAGAATAGCTTAAGATTTCACTCCAAGTTGAATTTGTACAATATAAACCAGACCCAAGGTTGGGGAGGAAAGAAAATAAGTAGGTCTTATACAAGAAGGTAGTCATAAATGTATAAATTAACAGCTGAGTGGACAGTGGATTACATAATAAATCCCCTTTATCCTTTACCTGACTAAAGCGGACTGGACCACAAGTGACAAACTGACCCAAAGCAGTACATTTATTGGCTTGTGAATGACCAAGTCAGTCCTATTTTTTGTTGTTTGAATTAAGAGACAGAGGTGGAACTTAGGAAAAGGTGAGGGACATTATTATGTGAATCAGAAATCACCTGTTTTCATTTGTATAGATAAGGCTATTTCCTAGAAAACCTTTAAAAACCACTGTGTCAATAGAAAGTGAGAAACCATTGTTATAATCCTACATTCTTTTTTGCTGGCTACATAAACTTGGATAGGTCATCGGGACCTAATTTAGCAAACTTGAAAAAAATTGTTTCTATAAAATCATAGATGTGAAAGTAGTATTTTGCCATTATAATAAAGGACATAGAAAAATAGTTGAACTATGAAACTTCTGCAAATTCAAATATGCCAGATATGAAGGAGAAGAGGGGATAGAAAACAATTAGGGCATGAGGCATCAGTTTCCATGAAGGCCCAAGTTAAAATGGTGGGAAAATTATTGTAGTCATCAGAGTTCATGTGACTATATGTCCAGATTTTTCTAGAACATGCCCAGTTTATGCCTTGTTTGCTAGCTTTGTTATTCACTATACCAGCCCTCCTACTCAAAAATGTTCCAATCTGAATGATAGTATATGGTCATATTAATTTTGGTTACAAGGTAAAGACTCACAGATTTAAGGTATAGTGGATAAATACCAGAGTTTAGTTAACTAAAATCTATTTCCTAGTGATATGACCAAAATAGTGAAGGAGGAAGACCTTAAGCTCACTTCCCCTCATAGGCACACCAAAATCACGTCTATTTATGGAGCAACTATTGCTGAGAGAGACTGGAATCAAGCAGAAAAGATTTTCTACAACTGAAGATATAAAAAAGAATCAAAGCAAGACAGATAGGAGGGGCAGAGACATGGTATGGTTGGAACCCATACCACCAGGTGGGTGACCCACAAACAGACATGTAATTATAGTTGCAGAGGTTCTCCCCAAGGAGTGAGGGAGCTGAGTTCCACATCAGGCTCCCCAGCCCAGGGGTTCTGATTAGGGATGATCAGCCCCCAGAATGTCTTGGAAGGCCAGTGGGGCTTCTTTTCTGGAGATACAGAGGTCCATGGGAAATAGAGACTACATTCTTAAAAGGCACACACAAAAGCTCTCATGCTCCAGGACCCAGCAAAGAATTAGTAATTTGAAAGGAGCATGGGTCCAACCCAGCTAATGATCTTGCTGAGCCTCCCAGAGATTCAGGAAGCAACTGGAACTCACCGTGAGGACATAGACACTGGTGGCAGCCATTTGGAGGAGGTTATTTCTTCATGGGGACGATGGTGCTAACAAACAACATTTCAGAATTCTCCCTCTAGCTTATTAGCATCAGGGCACAGACCCACCCACCAGGCTATCAGCACCAGAACTTGGATGCCTCAAGCCAAACAACTAAACAGGTGGGAACATAGCCCCACCCACCAAAAGGCAGGCTGCCTCAAGACCCCCTGAGCCCACAGCCACCTGGCACTTGATCCTGTCCACTAGAGGCCCCAGGATCCAGCCCTAAATATTAGTGTACAGGCACTAGCCCCAAGACCCCTTAGGTACCAGCCCCACCCACCAGTGGGAGGACACCAGCCACAGGACCACTGCAGCCCTGCAGCCTACTATTGCAGGACCTATCCCACCACCCAGCAGGCCACCCTGCTGGCTTCACCCACCAGCAAGCTGAAACCAGCCCTGGAAACTCCAAGACCCAGCCCTACCTACAAGCAAAGCAACACCAGCTCCAAGACACCTTGTACTCCTCAGCCAACTGCCCCAGAAACCAACTGCACACATCAATGGGCCAGCACCAGTTTTGGGACACCCAAGAACCCATGGTCAGCCATATCATGAACTGGCCTCACCCAGCAGTAGGCTGACACTAGATCTAAGAACCCCACCCCACAACCTCCCACCCCAGAACCGAGTTTTTGCCCCGGTAGTCCTGCACTAGTCCAGGTCTCCCCAGGGCTGTGCAGCCAGTTACTGTATGACCCAACCCACTAACCAGCAGCTAGCAGACTCAGCACATGGTAGGGCCTAATAATCAACTGAACCAGAGGCCAGCTGCACCCATAGTATAGTCAGCCTACTGCAAAAGAAGGACCCACACAGCCCACATGGGGGGCACCCTAGAGCATATATCTCTGGTGATTAGAGGATAATGCAATGCTGGAACACAGTACATCTCCTACCAAAGGCCACTTTACCAAGGCCAGGAACTGTAATCAACCTACCAGATAACATAGAAAAAAGAAAAAAATTAGGCAAAATGAAGTGACAGAGAAACATGTTCCAAATGAACGAGTAACATAAAATTCTAGAAGAATTAATGAAGTGAAGATAAAGAATCTTCCCAATAAAGAGTTCAAAATAATAATAGTAAACTTGATCAGAGAACATGGAAGAAGACTGGATAAATAGAATGAGTAGTTAGAAGTTTTTAGCAGGGAATTAGGTGAAGAATACAATAACTGAATAAAAAATTCACTAGAAAAAAAATCAACAGATTAGATGATACAGAATGGATTAGAGAACTAGAAGACAGAGTAGTGTAAATCCCTGAAGTTGAGCAGAAAAAAGAATAAAAAGTGAGACGGTTTCAGAGGCCTCTAAGATATTCACATTATAAGGGTCCCGAAAGGAGAAGAGCAAAAGGGGCACAGAACATATTTGAGGGCATAATAGCTGAAAATTTACCTAACCTGGGAAAGGAAACAGACATCCAGGTCCAGGAATAACAAAGAGTTCCAAACAAGATCAACTCAAAGCGGTCCACACAAAGACACATTGTAATTAAAATGGCTAAAATTAAAGATGGAGAGAGACTATTAAAAGCAGCAAGGGAAAGGCTATAAGTCACATAGAAGGGAACTCCCATAAGTCTGTCAGATGACTTTTCAGCAGAAACTCTAGAGGTCAGAAGAGAGTGACATGATATATTTAAGGTGGTGAAAGAGTAAAACGTATAACCAAGGATACTCTACCTGACAATTCAAATTTGGTGGAGAAATCAAAAGTCCTACAGGCAACAAAATCTAAAAGAACTACTAAACTAGCATTATAAGAAATGTTACAGGGACTTCTCTGAGCAAGGAAGAAAAGATCATGACTAGAAACATAGAAATTACCAAAGGAAAAAGCTCACTGGTAAAGACAAATGTATAGTAAAGGTAGTAAATCAAACCTGAGGAATTTGAAAGGACTTTGGACCAAGATCATAAACAGGGGTCTATCAAACTAATGGTCTTACAGCTCCAAGGCCAGAGACCTCAGATAATACCTAGTCTTGCCATGTTGCACTCTCTGAAGGGTCCATCGTCAAAAAAACTGACCCAAAGTTCAGTGTGTCAATTGTAATCAATTGGGGCAATGGAGAAGAAATTGTCCTTATGGGTCCTATACAAATTCCTCAATATCTGCTCAAATGCCTCAAAGCGGAAGCCCCCTCATGGGCCCCTCCCAGGACTGACGGGGCGCCAAGGGACCTTCCAATAACCTGCTACCAGTAATATCCTTAAACAGCTCAGCAGAAACTAAAGTGAAAACTAACGGAAAATCTTGCCAAATTCTGGTAGATAGTGGGGCTGTACTTTCTACTTTAACCTTACTCTCAAAGAACAACAGATCCCTTGGAGTGAAAAAAAAAAGAAAGGTTTCCATAGTGGAAATGAAGTTCAGAAAGTATTTCTCTCTCAACCAGTACAGCTTGCTCTGGGACCTTCTACTGCACAGTATTTTTTTTTCCTATGTGACATAGCCCCGGCCTATTAGGCAGAGATCTCCTTTCTGAACCTTATCTTTTATGTTCTTTACAATCTTTTCTTGATATAAAAAAGGAAGAATTCCAGCATATATCCCCTAATTGAACCAAAGTGTCCAGAAATCCATGGGCTACTTCTCATATGGACATTGGGAGAATAAAAGGTGCAGAGCCTGTAAAAATTCCAGTACATATGACTGAACTTCTTCCGAAATTGCCTCAATAACCATTCAAATCTGGGGCCTATAGGCCTTACACCAATAGTGAAAGACCCAGTCACCCAGGGACTAACCTTGCCTCATACCAGTTTCCCTAACACACCGATTTCACCCATTTGGAGGCCTTATGGGAGGGCATGGCAATTTGTCCAGGTCTCAAGAGCCATTAACAAGATAGATACTCCTTGTTACCTCGTTGTTCCAAACCTAAACACTCTTTTGATACAAGTTCCACCTGACTCAATATGGTTTACTGTTTTAGACCTTTTTTCAGCCTTTTCCTGCATTCCTGTAAAGCCCCCTAGCCAATACCTCTTTGCTTTTACTTGGGACAGTCAACAATATAGCCTGGCATTCATGCCTCTAGGGTTTACTGAGGCCCCTTCTAACTTCTCCCAGGTGTTCCATCAAGATCTAAGCACTCGCCAGCACTCCAGGAAATCAACCCTTTTCCCATAAACGGATGATCTCTCGCTGTGCTCTGTTACCAAAGATGTCCATAAAAGATTTCATTTATTTGCCGCAGCAGTTAGCTGGAATAGGGACATCAAGTGTCTCTTAAGAAATTACAATTATCTTTGGACACTGTTCATTATCTAGGTCATAATCTAAGGGCTGAAGGAATCTAGTTATTTCCAAATAGGATTAAGCTAGTCAAAGAATTGCCTCGGCCCACAGCCAAGTGACAGCTTCCACTTCGTGGATTTCTGGGCTAGGCGAGGCTGGTTATTGCAGACCATGGATTTGTAATTTTTCTCTGTTGGCTTCCTCAGTCTATGAACTTAATGAAGTGTCAGTCCCGAAACCCTTTCCATGGGAAGATAAACATGAGCAAGGATTTATAAGACTAAAGCAAGCACTGCAAGAGCTACCTCCCTAGGGCTGCCTAATTCAGAACCTTTCACTTTATTTGTAGATGAAAAAGATAACCAAGCCCTGGGAATGCTCACAAAAGAACATGGCAGAAAACGTAGTCCTAGTGCCAGTTACAGCATACAGCTTGATTCCGTTTCTCACACCTGTCCCCACTGCCTTACGGCTAGAGCCACAGCTGCAAAGTCAATAGAAGCCTCTGCAGTGTAACATTAGGAAATGATGGTTATTTATAAACTCCACACGCTGCCCAAAGTCTTCTTCACTCTGAATTAACTCAACATTTCTCTGGGATCAGAGTAACCTGCTCTGAGACCTTTCTGCTTTCACCACCTAATTTACATCCTAAATATTGCAACCTTTTTAATCCTGTCACATGATGACCTCTACCTGACAAAGGCGAGCCCTGTGACTCTAGGTCATAACGTCCCATTTTGTGACACCTATCCTGATTACAGGACACCCTTTGAACTAACCGTGATCTAGTTTTGTTTGTTGATGGGTCACATTGTAAAAATGGAAAAAGGAATTTCTAGGCTCATTTATACCATTACTCCCCAGTGCGAACTACTTGAAAAGGAAAGTTTCCCACAACCCAAATCAGCCCAACAAGCAGATCTCCATGCCCTTACCAGAGTGTGCCAGTTATCAGACGGGCAAAATGTTAATGTTAATATTCATACTGATAGCAGATACAACTTTGGGGTTGTCCATGATTTTAGCAAGTTATGGATTTTCTTACACCCCTGGAGACCCCAATCAAAAATGGGCAATGAGTAAACAATCTTCTTGACGCTGTTCTCTTACCTTCTGAAATTATGGTCATAAAATTGAGGCTTACCCTAAAAGACTAAACCCAAGTTTCAGGGAAGTGCCCTCTCTGACTTTCATGCAACGAGAGCAGCAACAGAATCTGTAAAGATCATGGCACATGTGGATGTAGTCCATTCTGCTTCTATTAAAAAAATGACCCCTCATTGCCAGACTTTTGCATCTTGATGTCCTTGTAACATGGCAACTATCTCCTCTTGAATTAGAGACCTTAAAACGGGCAAACAGAGGACTTTAAATGAACATTTGGAGCTATTGGAAAAGCAAAACTGCTGCTTGGTTCTTCCCTACTCCCTGGTAAACCCCATATTTCGGTTTTTATATTCCTTCACCCACCGTGGTGCATTTAAGATGATTCAAATTATAAATGAACGTTGGTGGGAAGACTGCCATACAATTGTGAAGATAGTTTACCATCATGTTTATGTAAAACGTTTATGGCCTTATTAGGTCCACAATCCCGGAAACCTATTTTTGTTCCCCAAGGACTCAAAACTCTTCCTTCAGGATCCTTTGAACATGTGCAGCTGGACTTCATTTAGTTACCGTCTACTGTAGGTTATCAATATGTTCTTGTTATAGTGTGTATGTTTTTGAGTAAGGCTTCCCCTGCTGCAAGACCGATGACCATATTGTGGCAAAAAAAAAACGAAACAAACAAAACAAAAAACAAAAAAACCTGTTGGAAAGGACCTACCTGAAGGCATTCATGACTCAGGATTCTCTTCCTTTGGCAGAGCCATACCTCCTTGACCAGGAGTAAGTGTTAATGAGAATATGATCAGGACTTCTCCTTTATTCTTTAAGATATTTAAAGATTTCATTGCTAAGATAATATCTGCCAGCAAAAGACCCTTAAACTCTTCTGGCCAAAGTTGTTCTTGGTGATAGGATAGCCCTTAATTATCTTTTAACTGAGCAAGGAGGTGTCTGTGCTGTGACAAACATCACCTGCTCCACCAGGATTAACACTTCTGGGGAAGCAGAAACTCAGTTACATCAGATCACTGAGCCAGGCACTTGGCTTAAACAAGTGACCCTTCCACAGGGTCTTTCTTTGACCTCTTTGATTTTGACTCGTTTGAGTCTCAGGGACCATGGCTCTGAAGTACACTCCAAACATTGGGAATTCTCCTGCTTATAATAATCATAATAAACTCCCAGGTGTACTGTATTCTCTCAAAGGCTTTAAATGCATGTTTGCAGCTGCTAAATACCAAGTAAATTTCAGAAAAGAAACAAAGAGGATAACCAGCTTAAAATCTGTGAACCTGAAGTTATAGCCTGTGAGTGTCACAGAGATTAAACAACAACAACAAAAAGTCATGGCCTACGAAATACCACCCGAAGGATCAAAAGTTTACAAAGACTGCAAGAACTATGGTGAGAGTGGCATCTGTAGTGAGAGTGGTGCTGATGCTTAAAATTTTGATCATATCTCTCAGTTAAGCTAAGATCCTGATCTGGAATTATAGAGAGTTGTTAAAGATAAAACAGCATGAGTTCCCCTTGTGGCTCAGCAGTAACAAACCCAGTTAGTATCCATGAGTATGTGGGTTCAATCCCTGGCCCCTCTCAGTGGGTTAAGGATCCGGCATTGTCATGAGCTGTGGTGTAGGTCACAGGCATGGCCTGGATCTGGCATTGCTGAGGCTGTGGCACAGGCTGGCAGCTGCAGCTTGCAGCAGCTCAAATTTTACCCCTAGCCCGGGAATTTCCATATGCCGCAGGCGCAACCCTTAAAAAAAAAAAAAAAAAAAGAAAGGAAAGAAACAAAGGGCCCCAAATGGAGTGACTTGTGTTAGGCTCATGACAGCAGACCAAGCCTTAATACCTAACTACTTTCCCAGAAATGTGACCTTTAACTAGCCAACCTGGAATTTCCTTTCTGGTCAGCTCTAAGAAATATGCTAATAGGCCCCTTCCATTTCCATTCCCTAAAACAGTGTATTCTTTGCTAATAATTTAGTTTTCCTTTTTGCTCCCTCTCTCTCTTTACAAACGTTTCCTTTTCTGCATCTCAGTGGAGCCCTTTCTATTGCTAGATTGGATGCTTTCTGATTCATGAATCATTTAATAGAACCCAGAAGATCTTCACATTTACTCAGCTGAATTTTTGTTTTTTAACGCCCATTGGCTTTCAAAGCTAGGTGATTTGGGGACACATCCATTAGGTGGCAGCTGTAAAAGTTGGGGTGCTAGAGTGTGTGGAAAAGGTCCTTCTAGGGAGGTGCTGGTGGCCCTTATATTATTGGAGCGAGCCAGAGGGAGAAGGTGAAGTGCCCACCAGCTCTTTCCAGCTGGATCCAGGTATCCCAGCCCGCACCTAGATGCATGCTATTCAGAGGACAGATCCTCCGTCAGTGGCCTGTAAAGTATGCAGTCAAACCTCTTCCAGAGAAAGACAGAGGAGATGGGTATTTTTGCCTGTACCCTCCGCATTGAGTTCTGGGGCATAGACACAAGAGCGCTATCTTTGTTTGCTAGGGTCCTTTCAGGTCATGAATGTGAGCCCCATTGGTTTTCAGCTGGGTTATTTGGGGACCATCCCACAGGTGGCAGGCTTAAAAGTTCAGGCACTAGATGTATGGTTTGCTCCTTATGAAGAAGCTGGGAGTGCAGGTTTCCCTCCTGACTGTACAGTGCTATGCTGGGAGTAAGTTTTATGGTGAGAGTGTGCCTACCTTTTTTAAATGTGGGTGTTTTTTCTATAACCCAGTGTGTTTAAATCACTCTGCTGTTTCTGGATGTCTCTGAGAGAACTGCTTCATGTGTAGCTATATATTTGGTCCTGCTGTGGGAGGAAGGAAATTCAGGAGTCTCCTTCCTGTGTTGCCATCTTGGTTCGGAATTCCCAAATGCTTCTCAGGAAATGTAAATTCTCCAGTATTTCTATCCTCCTCCCAAATTTTAAGAACATTAGTATGCTTTCACACTCCTAGTCTATTTTTGCTTAGAATTTTATAATTTGTTTTAATGTGAAAAAAAAAAGTTCAAGTAGTTAACATTTTTATGGTCATTATTTAAATTTTATCAGTATCTGTGTCACCATATTATCCTGTTCCTTCTCTTGGTGAAATTTATCTTTTTAAGAGTTCTTGAAGTGAGGGTTTGTGGGTTTAATTTTCACATGCCTAAAAATGTCTTCATTTTCACTCCCTCCATAATGGTAATTTAACTGGGTATGAAATTCCAGGCTGAGAATTAATTTCCCTCAGCACTCCAACAATATTACTTTATTTTCTACCCACATTCATTCTTTCTTTTCTGAAATCTACCATTTATCCAACTGCTGTGTCTTTGAAGGCAAGCTTTCTTTTCCCGCTAATAGTTTTTAATATTATATTCTTGACATTTTTTTTCATTTTCACTATTTTGTCTAGAAATTGACATATTTTTATTAATTCTGTTTGATATTCAGTGTGTTTTATGATCTGAAAATTTGTACTTTCCTTCTTCAGATGTTCTCCATCATTCACATGTAAGGTTGCTGTGAGCTACTTTTAGGTATTTCCTTTTGTTTTTATTTTCCCTTTACCTGACAATAACCTCTCCAGGTCTAATAGTTTTATGGTAGGTTCCATCTAGTATACCAAGTGCCCAGTCTTAAACAAGATCTTATAATGGTAAATCAGGATTCCCATCCAAAAGTGAATTGTGGAGATCTCTAGGAAGTTTATTTCCGTCACTAGACCATATTAGAAAGCAGTGTTGTTAAAGAAGGCTGCTAAGTCATGAAATAAAAACAGCATAACACATGCATAGCATAATGAAAAGTGATTTCCTCACCTTCAAAAGCATCCCCAGTTTTCATGTTACTCTACAAGGTTCAGATATACATAGATTATAAATGCACATGTATCTCCAGTGTTTTATTTTAATGTATAATAAAATATTAGGTTTTAAGTTAAACATATTAGACTGGAAAACATCAGTTAACATTCCAGGGATAAAGAAGCAGCAAGAGCCTGTCAGCTTTCACTTCAGTAAGAGCAAAGTTGTTGCCCACATCAGATGAATGTATTGTCTACAAGAGTTGGCGATATAGCCAATATTAACGAAAGCATCAAGTTCAGGACATCATTGGTCTGAACCTGTCATTGCTTGTGACAAAAAGTTCATATTCAAAAATTATTTTAATATGTAAAATAGAGATTGACATCGCTAATATATTTATGCTGTTGTCATCTGGATCAACTGGACATTATTAGAAAATTTTGAAGAATACTATTTTTATATTTACTTCTTCCCCATAAGCTAGTGATTTGTTCATATTAATGTAATGATAAAAAAAGAACATGTTTTAATCTACTCACTATCGCGTGCTTTTTCTTTATTTCTTAAATGTAAATCAGTCTTGCTAAAAGCATTTTTAATTACCCAAGTGTATCTGACACTTCTTGAGTGCCACTAAAAATCTTTTCAGCTTCAGCCCTCATTCCAGCCACTGCTGCAACCACCTGGTTTTTTCATCCCTGGGGAACTCCCCCCTCTCCCCCCCACCCACTCCCAAGCTCACTGTACCCTACCCCTTGCTTCATCTTATCACAATCCAGAAGCAGGGGATTTAACATCACATCGGCCATCCTTGACCAGTGGAGAGAGAAGTTAATAGATAGAGGTTTCTCCTTTCTCCGTGGATGGTTTTTAGACATAATTTCTCCCACAGGATTAAGCAACCAGTCACGAGTAACAGTGGCCATTGTATTAGCTTCATTGTATTGGCTTTCTTTCTCTCTTCATTCCCTTTCTCTCTCACTTCTGCTCCTAGGATCACGCGTTTTACTCAGGCTCTGTTTTCAGGGAAACTTCTGCTAACATAAAGATGCTTTTTAAGAACCTAACCATTGAGGAGTTCCCATCATGGCTCAGTGGTTAACAAATCCAACTAGGAACCATGAGGTTGCGGGTTCGATCCCTAGCCTTGCTCAGTGAGTTAAGGATCCAGTGTTGCTGTGAGCTGTGGTGTAGGTTGCAGACACGGCTAGGATCCTGCGTTGCTATGGCTCTGGTGTAGGCCGTTGGCTACAGCTCCAATTAGACCCCTAGCCTGCGAACCTCTAGGGCCGTGGGTGTGGCCCTAGAAATGGCAAAAAAAAAAAAAAAAAAAAAAAAAGACAAAAAGAACCTAACCATTGGGTACATGGATAGACAGTCAGTTGCAAAGCTATAACCTATTTAATGAGCCCATTCCTTTCCAATGACAAAGTTAATTTATGCATACTTTCCCACTGGAAATAAGAGGCTTAGCATTTCTATTCTGGTATCTTTCTGCACATTACTGGACATTAAATGCTTGACATTAAATTCTTTAAATATAATTTAACTGACCCGCCTCAAATCAGGGCACCTGCACATTCTGCTGGTCTCAAGCACCCACGTGATAAAATGTCCACACAGATTTTTCAAGCAAAAACAAAGGTCCATTGATGAATTTACTAGACTAGTGGATTCCAAAAATATTTGAAAATATGAAATAGGAGCTATCTCTCCCTTCATTGAGCTCATATTATGGTAAAAGAAACAGAATAGATGCATATACATGCACACATATACATGTATGATGTATTAAATACAGTACGCTTATGTGATATACAAAACAATTTTATTCTGTAGATTATGAATACAGAAATAACATCGTTCTTAGATTTCCCATCCCTTCCAAAAGAGAGCTTAGCTGTATAATTTTTGATATATTACCTAATTTCTGAGTTTCAGCATTCTGAAATGTTACAATTACCTTGAAAAAAAGTCTGTGAAAATTCAAAAAGACAATGTGTAAAAGATGTTTGCCTTTCAATATGTGGTACCTACTGTTACTGTGTTATATAATTTTCTTCACCTTCACCAATAACAGATTTTGCTATCATTAATATAAGGAGACCATGATCATTTATTCAACAAATATTTGAGTACCTAGGTAACAGCAGGCACTCTGATAACCAATACAGCACAAGCACGAAAACAGGAATGGTACAAAGAAATGAAGTTAAGTTTTGAGTGAAGAGAGAGGTGGGAAGGACTCAAAGATTCTTTGAATAGGCTTTGGACATCAAAGAGGAAGCTGCTGTCCTAATAATGCGTTCACAGCACAGGTGGGCTCGTGGGTGTTGCAAGGCCCTAGGTGCACGGCACAGAAGAACTCAGAATTCTGATCTGAGGTCACAACTTCCAGAGGCCGGCATTTGTGAAAGAGCACTATTTCCGTCACCCCTGAGATCCATGACAATGGATCTGTTGCCTCACTGGCTTCTCCTCTCCAGCTTGTGTTGAGTTGAAATTCACTCAAGCAGAGCTCTTTAGCTGCCCTTTCCCCTCTGTTCTATTGTCTGTGTTTTGTCATCATGTCTATTCAATTAAGATTGATATCTGTACTAAGAGAATCTGAGTTCTCAGCAAGCTCCAAAGAGAAATCACTCACTGGGAACCAAAGTACTGTGGCTCCATTATGTTCTGAGGGCTAACAGCAGCTACATGATGAATTGTGTTCTCTATTTTCTTGTTGTTGTAGCTAAATATATTTCAAATGATAGTTAAGATAAGACTCCGTGGAAACACATCAGTAACCAAAGCAAACAAGACTACTCCTTTCATTAACTGAGGGACAGTCCCTACATTCTTTTTCATTTTATTTTGTTCATAGTTATTGTCTCTAAGAGCAGGAAAGATTTACTTTTATTTAGGCTCATTTGAATTAACAAGATTTATTTCCACCTTATAAATTGTGTTGAATTAATCCTTTTGGACAGCACTGAAGACCAAATATTGGATGAGCCACTTAATCATGAGCCCTGTCAAGGCCCAGGACTTAGTAATGGAAAATTGTGCAAACAGTGAGGATGCCGACAGAACAGATGAGCTGTCCAGAGACACTTGAGAAATGCCTTCCTCAGGGTGTGTTTCAAACCTTTGCACACACATCAAGACAGACAAAAAGTGTGGGGTTTGGCATTATAAACTAGGAGAACGTAATTTATAGTTACAAATCCAAGTTTGAGGAGTCCTGGATCTTACACAATTTCAAGGGTCATTCTGAGTGAAAAGAATTTTAAAAATATGTAAATAGGAAATTGGGGACAAAGTTTAAACTATTTTGAATTTTGGAAAACTTTCAAGAAATTCCAGTAAATGGCAAATTTTAAAAAGCTGACAAACACCACAAACATCAGCAAATCCAGGAAAATAACGTGTTTACTATGACTGATCCCCCTCCATTATACTTTCTTTCTACATGCTTTTTCTATTTACTTACTCTTCGATTGCCTCTTCATATGACAATTTTATCGTGTTATTCTTCGTGGAAAAAAAAAAAAGAACACCTTGTCTAGCATGGTTGATCAAATAATTGTTTTTCTATTATTAATGGTCATGAGTAGGCATTAGTGAGAACTGAATCCTCTATTTGCAACATTACACGTCTGATGATGGGAAGAACATTCCACAGACAAGCTTCTAGCTCCTTCCAGGAAGTCTTGCCCACACAGTTCCAGGGTCAGGCCCAGGAGGACACAGTCATACTGTGATGTGATGTCTAGCCCTGCATTTTCATGTCACAATGCCTGGCACAGGAAGCGTTAGGAATATTTGTGGGAGCCATTACTGTGCCAGGATGGTTATCAATAACCAAACTATTCATTGAAGTGGCCATTTCTCATGAAAGAGCTGGTAGCATCGCTCAGAATGCTAGTGACAAGTACTGGTCTAGATCTTCGTATGGCACCTTTGTTAGCCGCTTGTTCTTCCCTAAGTGTGTATGCATTTGAAATCAGATCCTTTCAATTCTTTATCGATTTTTTTGGCCTCCTCTGTATTTCTCCAAATCCTTTCTAAGTTGAGAAACTCAGGAATGAACACAGAACCCTCCTAAATAAGTACAGTGTTCCTGCTGCTTTTAATGGAAGGACTACCGTATGGTTCTACATGCATTTCAGAGGACACATTTCTGCCAAATACAGCAGACATAGTCATCGAAAGGACATTTAGAAGTGTTTTTATTAAAAGCACACTCTTGAGATTTAAAAGGGTAAAATAAAAGAGAAAGAAAGATATGATTCTTAAAGAGAATATAACATTTGCCTACAAACTTGGCTGATGAAAATTCTTGAATGATTAAGCCTAAGTTAGGGATTCTGCATTTAAACTGTAGTGTAGGATCTTGGAGTTTTAAGGAAAACATAGCTGAAACCACTATTCTTCAAACTATCGGATAATTACATGACTGACTTTTCTTCCTTTTCTCAAATTTTTGAATGGTTTTATAACCTTGAACAGTGCCAGATTTGGAAGCAGGGACAAATTTAACACGGAGAATTCCTTAATGTCATTACTTCTCCAAACAAGCTTAGTGAGAAATGAAGAGAGAAAAGACATTTCTTACTTGCAAGCAAAGCAAAAGAAGACTTGTTACAGATTCCATGCATTAGTGAGCAGTCCATTACCCCATTTTGCTAAGAATCAAATCAAAAAGGACATCTGTGCTCAGTAATTCCTCTTTCTTTTGTACCGACAAACTGCCCCCAGCGGTGGAAGAACTCTGCAGTGCCATAAAGAATCCCTTTGGCTTCAAACAGACCATTATCATGAAGGTCAGGTCTATATACTACCAAAAACAATGCAAAAAAAAGAAAAAAAAAATCAACTAGGTACAGTTGATCTTCTGTTAAAATGGATAGGAAGTCTCCATTTGATTGAATTTTCCAAATAAGTGAAGGGTAAATATGGCACTCTTATATCTATATCTTATATCTTGTATCTTATCATTTGGGCCTTGTTGTGGGCCCATGCTTCTCAATGTTTTTTAATCTATGTACTTGCTTGCTGAACATAAAAAACGCTTCCCCTTCCCTGCATGTGTCCAGAGGCCTTGCTCTTATCCTCTAATTGAATCCCTGAGAGACAGAGGAATGTTTATTTTTTTATATGAAAAACATTTCTTTCAGCTTTTCTGTTGTAGTTTATAATAAAAATAATGGCTTTTTGTGGTCTCTCAATTTTAAAATTTATGTAATACTAAGTACATATTTTCATAACCCTCTGGGAGAGTGTGATGTGCTCTGTAGCCCTGTTTCCCCTCCCCACCCACAAGTGAGAAACGCTTTTCCAAGACTAATAATTCCAATTTTCTGCTTTAGTAAATAGGATGGAGAGAACATAATTGAATTCTCATTTTGCATTTAGGATCTAATAGTGCCTCAGGCTCTGGATGATAAACTTGAATCTTCACTCTACAGCACAGATTTACAAAATAGGTAAGCTTCATTGGAAGGGGTACTATAAAACCAGAAGACAATGCAAGGTGCCCTTGCTATGTTTTTTAAAAGGTCTCAGTGACCATGATCATGGTTCAGAAATTAAATTTGAAAATATTTTGGCTACATAATACTGTCCATCTTTGGTGATTTTTTTTTCCCCTTCAAAGCATCTTCTGTCATTTATGAAGACAAAAGCTAATCTCTTTTTTATCCATTGGCTTGGAACCCTCCTATGTTTACAGATATGTGACAGTTTTCTCACACTGGAATTTGCTCAGGCTCTGGATATTAACTGCCATAATTCTTCTCACATGCTCCTGGCAATTAATTCCTCATGCAATATGCATAGTTTAGTGCCCTTTTACTGCATGACCTCCACTCTCACATTTCCCCAGGCTAATACCAGGCTAACACCTGGATTCTGCCTTCCAATTTTAAGAGATATTGAGCTCAGAGAACAAAAATAGAACAGGCTTGAAATATCTCATTTTCTTTCCACCTTTTCACAGTCCCTTTGAGTTTCACCTTGAAATTAATTAAGAGAGGACAGTAAGGTGAAATTGAACTATTTCATCTTAGTGGTACCCTGCTTCCCTTTTTAGTTGACTCCTAAAATGTCAAGATTTCAGACATATTTAAACAGGAATTAAGGGACCATAGCTTGTTACAGATTCTCTTGGTCTTGAACAGATGGGTCCCCCTCCTCAGTTTTTTTGCTCCTTAGTATATGAAAGTATTGTTATGGTGTAAAATGGCCAAAGGGTGAAATAGATTTTTTAAAATATTCATGAGATATGGAAGTATGGTTGACTCTGGTTGAATAATGGAAGAGAGGTTTTGGATAGGGAATAAGTGAGAGACACAATGGATCTTGTACCCCACAAAGAGGCTTGATATCATTACAGAACAGGGGATAATAGTGAGTAAAATCCTGGTGCCTGCAGAGGGATCAGGAAACTAAGAAGGTTCTTCCATGGCTGCACACAAAAGAAAAGGGTAGCAATTGGGCATGCCTGGAGCCAAGAGCACATGGCATGAACAGTGAGATGAGGTTAAAAATACTCATCGCTTTGCTGCAGTATCATGGGCCTCAGCTTTGACACTAAGATTCTATTATCAATTAAAAACTGATATTAAAAAAGCATAATTGATGCAGTGGAGTCCAGCAAAATCGTTTAGGCCTGTTACTAAGGGGAGTGTTACAGCTGGTAAAACTGCAAATGGTGTAAGTAAAGAAACTAGCCAATGTACATGAAGTTTGAGTATGTACCGCTGAAGACCAAGAGAGAATTTAGCACCAACCAGACCAGGTGTGGTTTCTAAACAAGTAAGGCTAAACAAAGGTCAGTCCTTCACGAGCATACCATGACCCTCCAAGGAAGGGTATGCAAGCTGATTTGCAGAGCACTGTGGACACTCTCTCAGCAAGACAGTAGGACCTAGATCAAGCATAACTTCATTCACAGGCAATTACTGAGGGATCCCCCTGCATCAGGCACTGCCAGATATGGAAAAAGAGGAGCACAGACTCTTAGACAAACAGTGACCACATCCTGTGTTGAACAAAGCTATAGGAGTCCAGAAGCAGGAAGAATAAATTCATTCTAGAAGACCCAGGGCCAGCGTCACAGAGGTGATGTCTCATCCTGGATATTAAGCATATCGCACAAGGTTCTTAGTTGCAAACAACAAGAAATGCATTTGATTATTTTTTTTGAATAAATAAGTTTATCAGAGGCCAGCTCATAGATTTTCTGAGAGATTATGTAGCCAGCAATAGCACTCCAGATCTCATCATGGAAATGTTCCAGTAGGGAGACCACTGCTGCCACGTGTGGGCATAGTTACCTGGCCACAGGAGTTGGTTGATTGCTGCTTCTGGAAACTGGATGAACCTTCCATCTCCTCAGAAGTTCTAATTTTCCTTCGATTCCAAGTCTGGTGTAAGTGCATTTGCTGGTAGAGACTGGGTTGCATACAAAAGAGATTGGAAAAACCCATTTTCTGAATTTGGGACATAGGAAGAGAGAATGCCTCAAGAATAGGAAGAAAGGAGTTCCCATCGTGGCTCAGCAGAAATGAATCTCACTAGTATCCATGAGGTCGCAGGTTCGATCCCTGGCCTTGCTCAGTGGGTTAAGGATCCAGCGTTGCTGTGGGCTGCAGTGTAGTTCGCAGACGTGGCTCAGATCTGGCATTACTATTGCTGTGGCTGTGGCTGTGACTGTGGCCAGCAGCTGTAGCTCTGTTTTGACCAGCAGCCTGGGAACTTCCATGTGCGGCCCTAAAAATCAAACAAACAAAAAAGAATAGGAAGAGTAATTGAGTTTCCGAACACCTAGAAAGAATGACTAAGGTTCTCTGCAGAAATCCAAAAAGGCACTCACAAGATGAAACAAAGAGGAATGGAATGTATAGAGGCACAGAGAATGGAAGAGCATGGCTTAGAGCAGAGCTGAGCGGTCATTGCTCTAGATTTTCAGTCTCATCTTAGGAGAGGAATTCGAGAAGGAAAAGCTCCATTGTATGTTATCAAGAGACGAGACTTTGTTATTACATTAGTTGTTACTATTCTTAGTACTCTTATTCCAATATGACAGACTCATCATATCATAGATGCCCTGATGATACAGCAGATGTCACTAGTCAAAGCCTGGTGCTCCCGTATTGGCATCTGAGACCATTGGACCAGCCACTGAGCCCTCTACCTCATCTCAGCCTGAGATATTTGCATCTATTGAAGCTAAGGTTTTTACAGCCATTAAGGATGTCCCCATATTAAGAATGTTCAGTTGCTCAACTGAAGCTTGAGCTTCAGTATTTATTTCCTGGAAGTATTTATTTCCTATTAGAATATTTAAAAATCAATTGCAGGAGGCAGGATCAAGATGGCAGAGCAGAAGGGTCCCAAGCTCATCTTTTCCATGGACATACTGAAACTATAACTACATACATATAGAACAACTCTTTCAGAGAACAAGCTGAAGACTAGGATAACAGCTTTTCTACCACTAGGGATATAAAGAAAAGGCACATCAAGATAGGTTGGAGGTGCAGAGATATGGTCTAATCAAGACGCATACCTTTGGAGCAGTGACTCACAGGTGGGATGGGACACCACAACCTCAGAGGATTTTGAGCCCCACATTGGATGCCTCAGCCCTGAGGACCTGCACTGAGTAAATAATGTCCGGCTTTAAGAACCAGCAGGGCTTAAGTCCAAGAGAGAGCTGGAGGTCTGTGGGAAAACGAGGCTATGCTCTTAAAAGTTATGCACATGAACTCACGTCCCAAATCCCAGTGCAGAGGCAACAATTTGAAAACTGACTGGGCCATATGTGAAAAAGATATTCATTGAGCAGTTTTATGGTAAGTGCCAAAGGGACAGAAATCAGTTGGAACTTTCTTGGGACAGAAGAGCTGATGGGTACCACTTTAAAAAAAAAAAAATCTATCTAGCTGGTTCAGCACTGGCAGATACCATTCCTGACATTTGCCATCTGCCTTGCCAGCACCACTCACCCCACCCTTGCATTCCCCTGGGGATCCACCCACCCAAACTGCTGGCCCTGGCTGGAGCCTCCCCAAAGCAGTTCCTGACTCACTGCATGCAGTAGGATGACTTAGCAGGTTACTGGCATCCCTCCAAAGAAGCTCTGCCGCTCAGCCAGGGCCACCAAACCCATAGCTGCCATAGGCAGACCTCCAGGCCAGCCCTACTGGGGGCTGGCCCCATCCAGAAGCATGACTACAGAAACTGTGGCATAGCCACAACAGGAGGGCACATGGAGCCCACACAGGGAACACCACTGGAGTGCTTGGTTCTGGTCCTAGGGGGATTATTCTTCTGGGCCACATAGGAAGCCTTCTACATATGGCCAGTGCTACAAGACCAGGAGTTCTACCTAATGCTAGAAACAAACACAGCATATCTTCCAAATGAAAGAACAAGATATATCTTCCAAAAGAAGAAACAAGACAAAACTTCAGAAAGATAACTAAATAAAATGGAGATAAGTAATCTACCTGTTAAGGAGTTTGAAATATTGGTCATGAAAATACTCACCAACCTTGGCAGAAGAATGAATTAACACAGCAAGAACTTCAATAAAAAGAAAGAAAATATTTAGAAGAACCAGTCAGAGCTGAAGAATACAGTAACTTAAATGTAAAATAAACTAGATGAAACCCAGAGAAGCTTAGATGATGCAGAAGAACATAACAGTGATGTGGAAGAAAGGATAGTGGAAATCATCCAATCTGACAGAAAAAAAAATTTTTTACATGTGCATAGCTTTAGGGATCTCTGGGCAAAATCAAGCACACCAAGATTGACATTATGGGGGTTCCAGAAGAAGAAGACAGAGATAAAGGTACAGAAAACTTATTTGAAGAAATGATGGCTAAAATCATCCCTACCCATGTGAAGGAAATAGACATCCAAGCATAAGAGTCCCAAACAGCATGAACCCAAAGAGGCCCACACCAAGACATAGTATAATTAAAATGTCAAAAGTTAAAGATAGAGAATCTTAAAGACAGCAAGAGAAAAACAACTAGTTATATACAAGGGAACCCCCATAGGACTATCAGCTGGTTTTTCAACATAGATTTCGTAGGCCATAAGGGAGTGGCATGATATGTACAAAAGGCTGAAAGGAAAAAACTTAACAACCAAGAATATTCTACCTTGCAGTGTATTCAGAACTGAAGGAGAAATAGTTTCACAGACAAATCAGTTTATCACCAGTGAACTAGCTCTACAAAAAAAAAATTATAAAGGGACACCTTTAAGCAGAAAAGAAAAGGTAACAAGTAGAATTGAGAAATATATGAAAAGAAAAATCTCACTGATAAAAGCAAACGTAATAAAGGTAGTGGGCCCATCAATTACAGAGCTGCTAAGAAAGTTACAGGGCAAAAGTAATAAACTAGACCACAATAATTTGTTAAAATACATGTAAAATAAAAGGATGGGAATTATGATACCAAACAGGTAAACTATATCAGGGGGAATAAAAATTTAGTGTTTTTAGAATGCAGTCAAACTTAAGTGACCATCAGTTTAAAATAGCTTATTTTACATAAACCTCATAGAAATAAAAAACCAAAAACCCATGGTAGATACTGAAATAGTAAAGAGAAAGGAATCCAAACATAATGCTAAAGGAGGTCCTCATATCTCAAAAGAAGAGAGCAAGAGATGAGGAAAGCAACAGAGAACAACCAGAAAACAATTAACAACTGGCAATTAGTGCACGCCTATCAATAACTCCCAACAAAAAAACAATCCAGGTCCAGACAGCCTCACTGATCTATTCTACTGAACATTTAAAGACGACTTAATACCTATTTTTCTCAAAATATTTCAAAAAGTTGAAGAGGAGGGAAAGTTCCAAACTCATTCTATGAGGCCAGCACTACACTGATACCAAAACCAAACAAAGACACTACAAAAAAAAGAAAATTACAGGCTAGTATCCCTGATGAACGTAGAAGCCAAAATTCTTAAAAAAAATTAGCAAACTGGAATTCAACAGTATATTAAAAGGATCATACACCACAATCAAGTGGGATTTATTCCAGGAACACAAGGGTGGTTCAACATCCACAAATCAATCAACATGGTACACCACATTAACAAAATAAGGGTTGAAATCATGTAATCATTCCAATAGATGTGGAAAAAAATATTTGAAAAAATTCAACACCTATTTATGCTAAGAACTCTCAACAAAGTAAGTATAGAGGAGATGCACTTCAATGTAACAAAAACCATATATGACAAACCCACAGCTAACTCATACTCAAGAGTGAAAAGCTGAAAGTATTTCCCCTAAGATAAGGGACAAGACAAGGATGCCCACTCTCACCACTCTTTTTAAAGTTTGATTGAAATGTAGTTGATTTACAATATTGTGTTAATTTATGCTGTACAACAAAAGTAATTCAGTTATATATATATATATATACATACACACATACACAAATCCATTTTTTCTCAGATTCTTTTCTCATACATATTATCAGAGAATATTGGGTGGAGGTCCCCATGCTATACAGCAGGTTCCCATTGGCTTACCATTCCATCTCCTCACTTTTACTTAACATAGTATTGGAAGTCCTAGTCACAGCAAAAGAAATAAGACAATTAACTTCAGAAGATGTGGTATATTTATAATTATATATGTGTGTGTATACATATATATATATGTGTGTATAAATAAATACAGTCCATTGTGTGTATATATGTATATATACACAAAGCAGCATTACTCAGCCAGGAAAGGATGAAATATTGCCATTTTCAGCAATGTGGGTGGACCTGGAGAATGTTATACTTAAGAAAGTCAGTCAGACACAGACAAATGCTATATGATGTCACTTATACATAGATACTAAAAATAATACAAATGAATCTACATATAAAACAGAAGCAGACATAGAGAACAAATTTATGGTTACCAAAGGGGAACAGGTAGGAGGGAGGTAAAAATTAGGAGTATGGGATTAATGGATACAAATTACTATCCATAAAATAGATAAGCAATAGGGATTCAATGCATAGCACAGGGAATATATTCAAAATCTTGTAATAACCTATAATGGAATATAATCTGAAAAAAAATAACTGAATCACGTTGCTCTATACCTGAAGCTAGCACAGTATTGTAAATCAACTATACTTCAATTTTAAAAATAGAAATAAAAAGCATAAAAATTGGAAAGGAAGACATAAAACTCTCTATAGATGACATAGAACTATATATGAGAAACCTTAAACATTCCACCAAAATCTATTAGAACTGACAAATGGATTTAGTAGTTTCAGGATACAAAATTCATACACAGAAATCTGTTGCATTTCTGTACACTAGTAACAAAACTACCAGAAACAGAAATTAATAAAATAATCCCATTTACAGTTGCATCAAAGAGAATAAAATACTTAGGAATAAATTTAACCAAGGAAGTAAAATACTTATCTTCTGAGAATTATAAGACATTGATGAAAGAAATTAAAGATGACAAATAAATAGAAAGATACCCTGTGCTCATGGATCAGAAAAATTAATGTTATTAAAGTGACCATATGACTCAAAGCAGTCTACAGCTTCAATATAATCCCTGTTAAAATACCAGTAACATTTTTCACAGAAGTAGGACAAAATTTGTATAGACCCACAAAAGATTTTGAATTGCAAAAGTAATCTTGAGAAAGAAGAACAAAACTGGAGGTATCATGGTCCCTGACTTCAAAGTATACTAAAAAGCTATAGGAATCAAAAGAGTATGGTACTGGTACAAAAACAGACACAATGATCCATGGAACAGATTTGAGAATCCAGGAGTTAATCCACATACATATGGTCAATTAATCCATGATGAAAGAGGCCAGAATATACAAATAGGGAAAAGACATTCTCTCTGGACAACAACATGCAAAAGAATGAATCTGAACCATTATCTTATACCATATACAAAAAAATAAACTCAAAATGGATTAAAGACTTCAATGCAAGACCTGAAACTATTAAACTCATAAAAGATAGCATAGGCAGTTGGCTCTTTGACATCAGTCTTACTGATATATTTTTAGATAGATCTTCACAGACAAGGGCAACAAAAACAAAAATAAATGGGACTCTATCAGACTAAAAATTTTTGCACAGCAAAGGAAATTATTTTAAAAAGGAAAACCACCCTACTGAATAGGAGGAGATATGTGCACATTATATACCCAGTAAAGGTTTAATATGCAGAATATATAAAGAACTCACATAACTTAATTTTCAAAAATCGTACTTAAAAATAGGCCAAAGGCTCGAACAGACATTTTTCTGAAGAAGACATATAGATGGCCAACAGGAACATGAAAAAATACTCAAAATAACTAATCATCAGGGAAATGCAAATCAAAACCACAATAAGATACCATCTCACACCTGTCAGAATGGCTGTTACCAACAAAGAGAACAAATAGCAAGTGTTGGCAAACATGTGGAGAAAAGGGAACTCTTGTTCACTATTGAAGGGAATAAAAATTGGTGCAGCCATTATGGAAAACGGTATGGAGTTTTCTCAAAATATTAAGAATAAGATTACTATATAATACAACAATTCACTTCTGGATACATATCCAAAGGAAATGAAATCAATGTCTCAAAGAGGTATTTTCACTCTCATGTTCATTGCAGCGTGATTCACAGTAGCCAAGATACAAGGAAACAATCTAAGTGTCTATTGACAAATGAATGGCTAAAGAAGATGTGAGGTGTGTATACATTTCCATATACCCACACATATACACATACACACATATATATACAATGGAATATTACTCAGTCATTAAAATAAAAAAATCCTGCCATTTGCAACAAAATCAATAAACCTGGAGGTCATTAGGTTAATTGAAATATGCCAGACACAGAAAGACAAGTACTGCATGATCTCACTTATATGTTGGAATCTAAGAAAGTCAGACTCATGGGAACATTGAGAACAATGTAGTTGCCAGGGACTGAGGGAGGAGGAAATGGAGAGATGCTATGTAATGGATATAAAGTTTGTTACACAAGATGAGTAAGTTTTAGAGATCTGCTGCACAAGCGTTTGCTGTATTGTGTCCTTGAAATTTGGTAAAAGGGAAGGCTTTAAGTGTTCTCACTATATACCTAAAAAACTTGTAACTATGTGAGGTAGGTGATGAATATGTGAATTAGCTTGATTGTGGTAATCATTTCATAACATATATGTAAATCAAAACATCATATTGTATACCTTAAGTATATATACTTTTAATTTTCAGTTACGCCTTAGTAAACCTGAAAAAGAAAATGAAAAAAATGGAATTGCATATAGTGCTATGCTGCATGAGCACAGGTTTTTATTAGCTAAGACAGCAGCCATATAATGTGCATTATACAGCCAGCTGAGCACACATACTTTATCATCATAAATACCTCTTTCTTTCCAGTAATTGTCAGAGTGGTTTGCATTTGCATTCACATGTCTATCCATCTGCTAATCAGGAAACAAGCAGAGGAGGAAAAATGAGGGGAGAAAACCTGTTCCAGTTGGCTTGGCTGTCTTACTGAAACTGCAAAGCTGACTTGGACAGAATTCTTTTAGTACTTTAATGACCAGTAAGTCAAAAACTTCACACATTTTCCAGCTTTCATAGCAACCCTGCATAGACACAGGCAACCTCAGGGACCAGTATAGCTGTTTAATTAATCTTCATGCTCTTGTCTGTTTTCTGACATTTTAGGACCAGCCTGTAGAATCAGCTCAAGTTACAAAACCTACTTCATCAATAAATTATTTACCATAACATTAGAGGCACAACTAAACCACTCTTTATAGCTTCTTGAAAATTTCATATTCAGTTACCCAATGCAGCAGAAATGTCTCACTTTATTGGGCCAGGCATTTCCATCCTGTGTTACTGCAGATGAGTTTCTTTCTGAAGTAAGTTTTTAGGATCTCCATTTTACATGCTTGGTTAAAAAAAAAAACAAAAAACTTCCCAAAGTAAACAAACTGTTCTCATTCAGTTTATGACTAAGAGCTACCTAAACATCTCCTCTCTCGGCTGTATCTCTTCTACCTCCATTTTTCTTTCTTATCATCACAATGATCAACTTTTAATTGGTCCACCAGAGACAACTAGAAATCTAGGGAAGAAAGTTCATTGTCCTCTTATTTCAGCATCTAGTTCTGGCTCTATAGTGTTCTTCTGCTCTTTCCTAATAGGTCTTTAAGGAGCAATCTCAGGAAGATTCATTTTTAATAGGTGAACAACTTGAATGAAACCAATAAAGAGGTGGAATTATAGAAAGGCAAAGTATACTCCAACAAAATAAAAATATGATTCAGCTCTGATAAATCATTCTCCAAATTTTCATAGATAATTCTGCTGAGACCACTTTTGGACAGACTTTAGGACAAAGTATAAGGTCATTTAAGAGAAAATATTAAGAAAAAATGTATTATATATTAACTAGTAGATAATTATTTAATATTTGAAAAGACGTATGATTTACAGTGAAACCTCCTCACTTCACCCTGCTTTACAGTGATACCCACTCATTCACAAATAGAGATAGAAAATTGTAGGACAATTTGTTGGTCACAAGGCACCTTTACAGAAATCATCATGTGATCCTTACATCATGTAGGTAACATCTTCTTAGGTCCATTTCAGCGACTAGGAAGTTGAGTTCAGCATCATTTCCTCAGGATCACATAGGTAATTAATGAGGGAGTCAGGCCTTTACTCTTGTCTTCTCACTTTTTATTTCTGACCATTCTCTTGCCAGTGTTTCTCAAACTGATGTTTATCATTTTTTATCCCATGAAAACCAACCACCTGACTGTGCCAGGCATTCAAGAACAGTCCAAGATCCTTACAAGGTTCCTCCCCCCATTTCTACCCCCCACCCCCGCTGCCGCCTTAGGACCACCGAGTTTGAAGGGAATAATGTCAACTGCCTCATTATACCCTGAAATGTGAAACAGGTCAGTAGAGCACATATTTTCACTTTTATTACCTTTTTAGCCAACTTGCCTGCAGAGGGTGCTGAGCAAAGACATGCTTCCAACCAGGTTGCACAATTTACAAAGGAAACCCCTGCTTATCACTGTCCCAAATCTTGCCATTATACCAACACTTCCACTTCCACCTTTCCATCAAATGCTCTGATTAAGTTGCCTTTATTTTGCAAATATTCTCTTCATTTCCTGCTTGTTATGATCCAGGACTGGACTTTTAGCAAAGGCAGGAGAATGGAAAGTCCATTCTCATTCTATACGATGAGAAAGACACAAAAATTTATACCTACTTTAGAAGCAATTAAAGCCAGAATCTATGACTCCAGAGAAAGACTTAAATCTCCATCCATCACCCATCCTGTGCTAACAGCTTTCTCCATTTGCAACATAATATATTCAAAGAATACATAAATGTCAGCCCTTGCCTAATTCCTGATTTATGTCCTACTTGACACAGAGACTCAAAGAAACCTAAAATTACTTAAATTATTTCTGTTCTTTAAACCACCACTCCCTGCCTTGGTTACTTACCTAAAATATGAATAAAATACAGTGTCCATTGGTAAAGTAAAAAATACATGTTTAAGAAAAGGAAATAAACAAAAAACCCCACCTGCATTGTCCGCCCTCAGACTTACCTTTGAAATGAAACTCCTGATTAAGACAAATTTTGTGTGAATTTTCGGAGTTTATACAGTGCCTAATATTATGGACATTTTTAAGGCACTAAATTAGCACTTATTAAATTGAATTATAATTATGAAAACAGGCATGGACATTCTTATAAAGTGCTTATTTTAACCACTAAGAGAAATACAAGGTAACTGGAATATGAGCATGAGGAGAAATGATAGTATCTAATGTATACTCAGGTAACCAAAAATGTCACCAATGTCTCTAATTATTAAGTTGCCCCATTTATACTTAAAGAGCAGTTTCTACACAAAGGAGATAAATAGTTATGAAACTCAGTGTGTTAGCCATTTTAAAAATAGTTTTAAACAGGTTTTTTCTACATTTCTTTCAGAAATTCAGTTTATTTTTTCTTAGCCCCTTTCTTTTCATTTTTGGTCACTGAATCCTTCTAACACTTAGGAGGGTTTTTTATTCAATGAACCAAATATCTTTTTTAAAAATTTGGAACTAGTTTTCAAGTGGACCAGTTGCTGTTCTCAATGTTTCATATTTTTCCATTACTCTTTACCAAAATTGCCACATAAGCTGTATCCTTCTGTGATTCAAACACCAGATGATCTCATGGGTTAGTTCTGACATTTCCAAGTTATAGATGGAGAAGTGGAGCCTAACTGGCTTCCAAGATGACTTTGAGAAGAGCACTTATTGAAGATGATAACTGGATGTGAAAAGAGGCTAAGCAGAGCAGATATATATTCCGGGTGTAGGGAACAGCCATCCAATCATGAATGGAAGCACAGAGCTGAGAACCCCGCCCGCCCAGGATCTTTCATTTGGGGGAAATTCTCCTTTGCCATCATCCTGTTGCTCTTCCCTTGAATGAGACATTTAGAAGGATGACCTTACCTCTGATGGAATATAATAGGCTTGTAACATTTTATAATAGAAATATAGAAAATACTCCTTTACCCCTTAATTCTTTCTTCCACTGACTCTTTTACTATATAATACTTTTTTTCCATTGACTGTGATCCAAGTTTCTTAATTACCCCATTAGACACAGACTCAATACTTAGGGAGTTTGCATCTTGCTTCTGCCACTAACACACTACGTGACTGTGATGAGACTCAAAATAGACATAATGACACCGACTCCATATGGTTGTTGTGGGGACTAAACAAGGTAAAGTGTGGAGGTACCTTGTTAGTGCAGTTTTGGGTTGATGCCAATGAAATTGCCTGTTGGCTGGTCTCGCCCATTCTCGACATCCTTCCTCTTCCTGACTTTTCATAACCCTGCCAGTAACTTTGACATCAGGAACTATCTAGGGTCTCCAGTCCAGCTCCAAAGAGAGAGAGCAGTCAGCAACTGGAGCTCCAAAGAGAGCAGTCAGTAACTTTCAATAATCCTGTTTTTATTTATTTTTTCCTGTAAAACAGTTTGTTATAACACTGTAGTGGCCGAAACATTAGGAGGAGGCTCTATTCTGAATTCCCTGTTCAGCGTCTGTATATACACTTCCCTGATCTGGCCCTAGCTGGGACCATGTCCAGTTTAGTTTTTCCAAGCAAGAAGGCCATGCCAGAAAAGAGTCTGGCTAGACATCATCAATAATCCTGTTTTTAAAGCAGTAACTAGGAATCTAAATTCTACCAGCTGTTTTTAAAAATTGAGAAAATGTTTTCTCTTTCCCTCCAGAATCATACTGATGCCCCAAAAGCACATTAAAAATTATGTACAGACAATTGTGTTGGCATAAATGGCTTAAATTTTTAATACTTCCTTCCTGATGCATCAGCTAAGCCATTGGCACCAAAGGGCAAATCTGGACTTCTTTCGAGGTGCTCCCTGTGGATTATTTTAAACCATAATCTACATGCTCTAAGAGAGGAGATGTTCCTGCCACATAAAACTGAGATGTCCTAGGCAGAGTTTGGTGCCCAGTTGTTGTGTGGGGACTTAATAGCTCAGATCATGTCAAGTTGAGGAGTGCACGTTAGGAGTTGGGAATATAAACAGTCAGGTAATAAAGATCAGTGCAGGCACACCTAAGTTAGGAGGCCCTGGTGGTCTGAAAAAGGGAACACATGAAGAAGCAGAAAAGGGGTCAAATGGGAAGTTTAGTCCAGTGACCAACAGGCAAGTCAAGAGCCAAGAAGTCAGAGGCCCAGAGGCAGGACGGAGACCAGGAGCAGCAGCAGAGCCTGGCAGATGAGGCATTGCTGGCATAAGGTCTTGTCACCAAGGACAAGAATGGCCTGAGGTTAGTATTTGAAACATCTGCCCAAAGATATGTTCTGGATTTGAGAAGTTTTTGGATGGGGCCCCGGCCAACTAGCCAAAGGCCTGCTAGCTATTAAATAAGAAGGGGAATCGTCAGTTTTCATCTCTCTCTCTGATCTTTTTTTATTATCTGACAACATTAACCAAAGAATTAAAAACATTTCTTCCTGGCTTGAAGACCCTGAGCTTCCTCATTGCTAAGTGCCAGCCTTTCCTTGACAGCTCTTTCAGCTGGTTTGCCAGGTTCCAAACATTGTTTCCTTTCTGCTCCCTCTAGAGATCTTGTTCCCTCCATGTATTAGCCACCGCCTATTTAGAAATGCCCTACAGATTGGCATCCTGCCCAAATCTCAGCCCTGAATGCCAGCACCATGTGTCACGTGTTTAAAGGACATCACGTGGCCCACTTCCCCAGAGTCAACCAGTCCTTTTCTCTCCCCACCGCCCTCCCTTTCTCTCTCTCTCCGTTTCTCTCTCCCTTGTCCTGACCCTCTTCGCTTCCTTTCCCTGTTGCCCATCACACACATACACACACCTACACATACCTCCACAAGCAAAAGCTCAATTTAATATAAACCAGTGCTTCTTAAACATTAACATACATATAAATCTTGCTACAATTCAGATTCTGATTTAGTAAGTCTGGGGTAGGGCTCCAGATTCTGCATTTCTAACAACTCACGGGTTTCATCGATGCCGCTGGTCCTGGGCCATTCTTCAGTCGCAGGGCTAACCAGGAGATAGGTCACCTAAGTTACAGGAGCATCTCTTGTCACTGCCTCTCTTCAGACCCTGAGTTCCTCCACTTCACTGTTTGGGTCTCAGTGTCTTTTATCTGTAAAATGAGACAACGCAAGCTCACAAATCCTCAGGTTTTCTTTATCCAATTTTAATAGCATAAATGGAGAGGTGATATTTATTAACTTCAGCTAACAAGATCTACCCCATTTCTGTGCGGTAAACCCTATGAAAAACTAGCCAGGATTGAGTCGCAATGCTAAACTAAACTTAGATTTAGTAGTGCTACTAAGTGTTCAGAACACTATCTGTAGTTCGGAAGACTATAGATAGGGGTCCAGAAAGCACACATTCTTAATGGCATTGGGCCAGGGGCAAAATTGGTGCAGTTAAAAGGCAGTGCTATTTTGTGAAATAATAACAGTTTGAAGTTACTTCTCTTCCCAGTGGGTCTGTAAATCAAAGGATAGCCGTCAGAACGATACTTACAGAACAATCCACTAAATAAATAGTACTGAAACAAAACCCAAAGATAAAGTTCTTCTGGGTCTAATGGTTATTTAAAGCAAAAAAGTGATGTTCTATATTTTTCTCTGGTAGGTAGATGACACACAAGCCCCATATTGGTTTTTATTTTCCTATGGTAGTGGAGTATAGAAGAAACAGGACAATGCTGGGAGAACTAAAATTGGGATTCAGGAATAAATTCTGCCTCTTACCAACTATAACCTCGGTCAAATTGCATGAATGTCTGTTTCCTCAGTGGTAAAATGTAGATAGTAATAATGCACATAGCAGTATATTGCTTTGAGGATCAAATTAACTAATGGAAACAAAAGCTAAACAAAAATTATAGAATATTATAAAAATGCCAGAAGAAAGTAGAGCGAGGAGGGAAGGAAAGGAATAGTGGTAGTTATTTTATGTAAATGGGTTGAAAATGGATTAATTCCTATCACTCCCTGAAAAACCTTCAGTTGCTCCCATTGCCCACCAAAAACCTTGCTCTTCAAGGACCCCACAATCTGGTCTCTGCCTGCAGTTGTAACCCACTTTCCTCTTTTTGGTCTTTTTAGGGCCGCACCTACAGCATATGTAAGTTCCCAGGCTTGGGGTCAAACTAGACCTGGAGCCACTGGCCTAAGCCACAGCCACAGCAATGTGTGATCCAAGCCCACAGCAGCTCCAGATCCATAACCCACTGAATGAAGCCAGGGATCGAACCCACATCCCCATGGATTCTGGCTGGGTTCTTAACCCACTGAGCCACAACAGAAATTCCCTCTAACCCACTTTCTAATGCAGTGTGTTGGCTCTTTATCGACAAGTGTTTGTAGGGTCTCAATATTAACTGAATGAGTGAGTTACTAAATGTTTAAGAGGTTTAAGAGGAAACTAAAATTTCCATTTAGAATTGCTCAGGAGTTCCCATCATGGCGCAGGGGAAACAAATCTGACTAGGAACCATGAGGTTGCAGGTTCGATCCCTGGCCTTGCTCAGTGGGTTAAGGATCCAGTGTTGCTGTGAGCTGTGGCATAGGTTACAGATGCCACTCGGATCCCAAGTTGCTGTGGCTGTGGTGTAGGCCAGCAACGGTAGCTCCAATTAGACCCCTAGCCTGGGAGCCTCCATATGCCGCAGGTGCGGCCCTAAAAAGCAAAAGATAAAAAATAAAATTAAAAAATAGAATTGCCCACCATGTGCCAGGTAGTACACTTAATAATTTTTACAACTCTCCTGCAGAGACTGGGCTTGGGCCTCATGGCTAATAAGTAGCAGAGCTGAGGCATGAACCTCTGATTCATGGTACACTTGATGGCCCCTTCTGATTACTTTGGTTCTGCCAACTAAAGGTGACGTGACTGAATCTGCTCCCCAAAGCTGTTTATTCCTGATTTTTCCGCTGTTCTCTCCCCTTGGGCTTAACAAAGCAGGATTTATCAAACTTTTCAAAGATTGGGAATGGAATTCATTTTCTTTTTTTCATGTACCAATGAAAACAATACTTCTGTCATGCTTCTCTGTCAGTTGTTGATATAATAATTTATCAGAGAATAGTTGAAAGTTGTAATAATTGTTGTGTATGTCCCTCTTATGCCCTGTCAGAGTTTACTCTGCATGTAGAATACCATGCGTTTGATTATTAAGGGGTGAGAATGGATTGGCCACTATTGTTTGGGCACTGGCTGTATAAGCCAAGAGAAGTGGTACTTCCTTGTATACAACGACCTCATTTTGATGCACTGAATCCTCTGAACACCCCTCTAAGGTATTTGTGGGTTTTTTAAAAGACAGAGGATTTCTTCTTCAGCTCTCTACAGTTCCGCAGTGCCTAACACAGTGTCATGTTTATTGTCTTTAGGCAAATATACCCTGTGCATTTATTGAATCTATTTTTTTTTTTCTTTAACCTCACCCATGGCATGTAGAAGTTTCCAGGCCAGGGATTGAATCCTAGCCACAGCTACAAACTACACCTCAGCTATGGCAATGCCAGATCCTTAACCCACTCTGCCAGGCCAGGGGTTGAACCTGTGTCTCAGCAGCAACCTGAGCTACTGCAGGAGACAACATCAGATCCTTAACCTGCTGAAGCTAATTAATTTTAACACCAAATCAAAAATTAAAACCTAAGCATAGACTTGATGTAGCTTTTCAGTGTTCCTCAGGTAATGGTTATTAATTGATTCATTTAATTCAGTGGTTCTGAATGGAGCAATTTTCTTTCTCCATTGGAAACATTTTTCCCAGCTGGAATGGGCATCTAATGGGGTAAACACCTACAATGCCCAGGCTGCCGTCTAACAACAAAGAATTACCTAGTCCAAAATGTCAATAGTGCCAAGATTCAGAAATTTTGAATTCATTCAGTCAATAAGTAGCACCTTTCTGAACCTCCCTTTTCTCGTATATAAATCTGGAAATGCATAGTATCGAAAAAAAAAATCTTTGCGTTGATAGCACTCTCGCCCAATGCTTGAAATCCCTTTTCAGTAACCCTATTGGATGGCTCTAAACCTCTACCTGAAGACCTCATCTCCAGGGGCCAAATATTTAGACTCTGGGGAAGCCCACTCATTTCTGAGTCATCAGTTACAATTAATAATTATAGAAACATGGTCATGACTCTGCTTAAGATAACATCAGATATGCCAGACTCTACTATCGTGGGCTGATAAAAGTACTGTTAGGAAAAAAAATTGTTCATGACATTTTCCCAATGACTTTTCTTTAACATTCAGTCTCAGTTCACTAACTAAACTCTTTCTTCATCTTAAATTCAATTTTCAAGGCAAACTAATGGTTCTTAGAGAATCTTCAGAAATGTCAGTAACCTTCACTAACTCAGATTATCAGGTGGAAGCCAGTCTCAAACAAGGAAATTTCTAAATTATGGTATAGCTATAAAATTGCCTCTGCATTACTTTTAAATACCATTTTCATTCATTCTTGCAATAAACCCTTTTGTATTCTCATGATGGACTTTAGAAATGCAAAGATGGAATAGGGCAAAACTTCTATGCTTAGGGTCCATCACCATCCATCAGAAGGCAAACATGCCACCTCTTGATTATACTGAGGAGGAAGTCACCAACTCTAAGGGGGTGGAGAATTTCCAAACGGCAGTTACTTGAGGTAAGATTTGGAGGACTTACAACAATTCTCAGGCAAAACAGGGCAAGAACATAGGCAAACACACTGATTCTGAAGGAGTGGAGAGCATCCTGGGAACTGAATGTACGTATTCCAACAGGCTGGTACCCAAGGCCTGAGTGATGAGCAAAGCTGAAGCAGGAAATTTTGTGTGTGCTTTATGTGCTTTGCTAGAGAGTGTGGACTTTGAGGGCCTGAGAGCCACCAAACAGGAAGAGACAAGATCAGAACTGACTTTTGGAAAGATCCCAGCAAAAGTGAGAACAGGTTGGAAGTAGGAGAGACTGGCATTCTGAGGTTGTGATTTGTCTAGAAGTCTTGGTATGGAATAGTCTTCCTACTACAATGTTTGGATGGGTTTCCTGGCTTAACAAAGATTTAGGGCTTATTTTAAATTGAGCACATCAGTTGTTGTCATCGTATTAAATTATAAAAGTTTGTGGAAAATAACATCTCATTTTATTGAGGGACTAGCTGAGTCTCAGGGAGGGGAAGCAGTGTGCCTAAGTGGCACAGTTGTTAAGGAAGAGCCAGGACAATTCAGGATTCTAAATATCCAGCCCTTTTCACCCTTTCCACTGCTATGAGATTGCTTTTACTTGTCTGTAAAAGGCTGTTTTTATCATGAGAGCAATTAAACGCTTCTTTCTCTTTCTGCTTTTTTCCTCCCATCATTCACCTGATGTTCCATTTACCCAATTAATTTTAGCTATGTATGAAGAAAGCCTTTTCAAAGTGAAGGTAAAGTTCAACCTAGCCCTTGTCAGCCTGTTGGCTGATTCCTAATTAATTGAGATGAAATGAATGAGGGATTTATTGTTATTGAGCTTTTAAAGCCCTCTACTTAGATTGGATTACCAAGCACTTGGCGGAAGGAATATGTTTTATCCTCCTAGGATCTGAAATTGACAGTAGTCAGATGACAGACAGCAAGTGAGGCATCATAAGGCTGTAGGACTATGTTTCCCAAATACCTCACTAACTACTGCACTGATGCAGGAGGAATGTTCCAGCAAATGGCATTGTTGGAATAGGGTCTGAGCCCAGACTTCACATTCAGTTCACTTTGAACTGAACAGCTTGGAGAACCTGGATGTTAAGATAGGACAGGATGACTTCTCTAGGGAGGACAAGCAGCTTTATTATTATTACAGTTTCTATTCACACAACTTTATGGGGCTGGTTATGATTCTACGGAAGTGGGAAATATAAAACAACCCAGAAGTGCATATGTCTTAGAAGCTGGTGCTATAAAAGAAAAAAAAAAGAAAAGAGGGAGAGAGATGGTAGGGGGTAGATGAGGAGCACAGACTATAAAAATTCATGGAAGGTTGTAGGGCTGCTTCAAAGAGGAAGCAGTAAGGTTAGGGGTTAATACATCCATAGTCACTTGAAAGGCCAAGAGCCATCGCTGCTGAACCCACTCTTTGTGAGGCCATTCATCTGCACCCCTCTAGTTTCCACAGGTAGGGACTATTTTATAGTGATATTCAAAACCTCTTTCAAAATCCACACTAGGTATCCCCAGGGAAGGAGAATTTGTTCATCTGTAGATTTTGGGACATAGAGCTTCACCCAGCTCCTCCTTCTCTTTCCTTATGGCCTTTCCCTACCTGCCTTGGGAAAATTTTCATTGCCCCTTCAGGCTACAGGTTTATCTGGGTTGGCCCTTGATGTTGGCTTGTATTTGTTCAGGCTACCTGTGACTGGATAAGTCTGTCTAAATCAAGGTGAAATGTCAATGGGCTACTCTAATCCTTAGCTACTTTCTCTGATTTTTATAAGAAAGGTGCAGATCTCATAGTCTCCATCTCTCTGACTCCATAACTGTCTCCTAATTTATTCTACATAGGAGCAAAAAAAAAAGAAAGAAAGAAAGAAAAATTGATTTACTAGGCACCCTTAAGACACTTAAAATTTTAACCACTACAGAGTCTGATACCTAAAGCATTGGATGATTAGCACTCTGGAGTACACATCACTGAAAGTGATAGAGAGGGGATCAATTTCCCCTTTCCCTGAAACAACCAAAAAATGGACAAAATGTATGAAACAATGGTTTTCAAGATACTGGAAATCAGGCAAAGGACAGTGTTCCCTGAGAGGTGGGAAATAAATAAGGTAATGGGTACAATTACCCTGCACTCTTGAGAGAATTCAAAGCAGGGCAAAGGAAACCAGGCAGAGCCCCCTGGACTCCTCTCAGCTTCCTGAGTGAGGAAATGAAGCTGAAAGTTCAGAAGGACCAGGGCAATGGGAGAACAGACTACTCATGACGAAAGAATAGTTTAGAGTGAGAACTTCAGAGATCTGAAAATAATTTCTTAGATTATTTAGCTAACTACTAATTAACACATGCATGTGAAGAAACTATCATGACTGGGGGGAAAAAAAGCACTTGAAAGGATTAGAAGGAATAGTGCCTTACCTCACGTAGGCGGATGGGAAAACTTCATAAATCACGGGGGATTGAGTAGACTACTCCCCCAAAAATCTCTGGCAGTTGGAAATGGTGATCTCTAAACTGAGTACTACTTCAGACCCACATAATAGATCATAAAAACAGGACCCAAAAGTATCAAACTATGTCCTAGTAACACAGAGGAATTTAAACATAGCTAGAACCCAACAAGGTAAAAATCCATGTCTGGCATCTATTCACACGTGCAAAGAAGCAAAAAAAATATATAGCCCATAATGAAGAGAAAAATCATTCAACCAAAACCCATCCAGAACTGACGTAAGTGTTAAAGTCATCAGAAAAGGAGATTAAAACAGATATTATAATGATACTCCCTATGTTTAAAAGTGAAGTAGAGACACGGAAGATATTTTTTAAAGTCCCAAATTATACTTCTAGAATTGAAAAATAAAATGTATAAAAATGAAAAATACTCTGTTTGAGATAAATGGCCAATTAGACAATGCAGAAGAGAAGACTAGTGGCTTGATAACATAGTGATAGAAACTCTCCAAAATGAATCACAGAAAGAGAATGTGTAGGACGGGAAGGAGGAAGAGGAGAAGGGGAGGCAGGTGAGAGGAAGGAGAGAAAAGCTAAGCACCAATAATTCTAATACACAAATGAGTGGATCCCTGAAATGTTACATGGAGGGAGGCAGATATTTGAAGAATAATAGGCAGAGTTTTCCCCTATTTGATAATAACTATAAACCTATAGAGTCAAGAAGTTTAATGACTCCTAAGAACAACAACAACAAAAAAAGTGAAAAACTATTCTAAGTACCAAATTGCTCAAAATCAATGACACAGAAAAATCTTAAAGGCAGCCAAAGAAAAAATACAATTTTCATGTAAACAGGAATAAAGATAAGAATTACAGGAGATTTCTTATTGGAACAGCATAAGTAAAAAAAGAGTGAAGTAACATTTTTAAAACACGGAAGGAAAATAATTATTAACTTAGACTTCTATACCCAGAAAAATATATTTTATAAATAAAGGTGGAATTAAGAATATTTCAGACATACAAAAGCTGAAAGAATTTAACATCAGCAGATCTTCACCGCAAAAAAATGTTAAATTAAGTCCTTCAAGCAAAAGAAAAATTATACCAGAGGAATATATATGAATCTACATAAAGGAATGAAGAACACCAGACATGGTATTATTTTTAAGAAGATAATTGACTTTTGAACCAGGGATTAGAAAACCATATCCCACAGACCATGGGGTATGAATTTATTGTTATTTTTCATCACTATCTCCCTGGGTCGGGAGTGAGTAATTTGTGCGCCTGCTGCCTTCCTTGGATGTGGTAGCTGTTTCTCAGGCTCCCTCTCCAGAAATGAACCCTGATTCCCCATCACCTGTGGTCACCATGGTAGGCATGTGAATTTGGGGGTATCCCCCCAAAATTCACATGTTGAAATTCTAATGCCCTAGGGTGATGGTATTAGTATTGTGAATGGGACCTTTAGGTCCTAGGGATGGAACCCTCATGAATGGAATTAGTGTGTTATAAAAGGGGCTCCAGAAATATCCATTGCCGCTTCTGTCATGTGAAGATACTACAAGACATCTCTGACCTGGAATGTTGGCACCCTGGTCTCAGACTTCCAAACTCCAAAACTGTGAGAAAATTATGTTGTTTATAAGCTATTGAGTCTGTGGTATTTTCGTATAGCAAATGGACTAAGACCGAATCCCTCTTGCTATTTTTAAAATAAAGTACTATTGGAACAGAGTCATGCTTATTCATTTATGTATTATCTGTGGCTGCTTTGAGCTACAGTGGTAGAGGCAAATTGTAATAGAGATTATATGGCACGCAAAGCCTAAAACATTGACTGTCTCTTCGTAGAAAAAGTTTGCCAACCCCAGGTTAAACGAAAATAGAAACAATATGACATGATGTTTGAAACATATATAAAAGTGAAATGTGTGATAAAATAGCACAAATCTCAGGAAGGAAAATTGGGAGTATGCTATTGTTAAGATTCTTCACTATATGCAAAACAGTATATTACTTGAAGAGTATGATAAAGATGTATGCTATACCACTAAGTTAATAAAACAGAGTATTATTGTAGCTAACAAGCCAACAAAAGACATGAAGTGAAATCATATTCAATTAATCCAAAGGAAGACATGCAAAGAGGAAAAAGGTGAACAAAAAACAGATGAAACAAAGAAGAAGACAGACTTATACCAATAATATCAACACTTACATTGAAAGTAAATGGTCTAAATACCTCAGTTAAAGGGTATATATGATCTGATTGGATAAAAAAGCTAGGTTCAACTATATGCTGCCAAAGAAACACACTTTAAATATAAAGACAATAATAGACTAAAAGCAAAGGAATGAAAAAATGATGTACCCTGCTAACACTAATCAAAGGAAAGCTAGAGTGGCTATATTACATCAGACAAAGGATATTTCAGAAAAAAGATTAATGCCAAGGATAAAGAAGAACACTTTATAATGATAAACAGATTAATTCATGAGGAAGACATAACAATCCTAGATATATATGCATGCAAAAAAAGAACTTCAAAATATATGAAGCAAAAACCAGTAAGAACTGAAAGGAAAAATAAATCCACAACTGTAAGTATGAGATTTGGGGAAATACAGTTAAAACTAAAATGAGATACTGCCTCACACCTATTAGAATTAAGTTATTAAAGAAGGTCATTCTGAGGGTTGGCTAAGACGTGAAGAAACTAGATCTCATACACTACTGGTAGGAATATAAGATGGTATCCTTTGGAAAACAGCTTAGCAATTTCTCAAAAAGTTAAAAATGAACTCATGTGACACAACATTCCACTTTTAGGTATTTACCCAAGAGAAATGAGAGCTTATGTCCTTACAAGGACCTGCACACAAATATTCTCAGCTGCTTTACCTCTAATAGCCAAAAAATAGATGGAGTTCTCTTGTACCACAGGGAGTTAAGGATCTGGTGGTGTCACTACAGCCACTTGGGTCACAGCTGTGGTGTCCTGGCCTGGGAACTTCCACATGCTGCAGGTGTGGCAAAAAAAAAAAAAAAAAAAAAAAAAAAAAAAAAAACCACCTAGAAACAACCCAATTCAATCGCTCATCAATAGATGAATGGAGGAGTTCCCGTCATGGCTCAGTGGTTAACGAATCTGACTAGGAACCATGAGGTTGCGGGTTCGATCCCTGGCCTTGCTCAGTGGGTTAAGGATCTGGCGTTGCCGTGAGCTGTGGTATTGGTTGCGGACATGGCTCAGATCCCACATTGCTGTGACTCTGGCGTAGGCCGGCTGCTCCAGCTCCCACTAGACCCCTATCCTGGGAACCTCCCTATGCCACGGAAGCGGCCCTAGAAAAGGCAAAAAGACAAAAAAGAAAAAAAAAGATGAATGGATACACATACATCATGGTCTATGCATAAAATACTAATCAGCAATGAAAATGAATAAACTATTGATACATGCCAAAATTGGGATGAATCTCAAATAATTATGCTAAGTGAAGAAAAAAAGGATGAATCCATTTATATAAAATTCTATTAAATGAAAACTAATCTTAGAAGGATGGAAAGTAGATCAGTGGTTTCCTGGGAATGGAGATGAAGGAGAGCAGGAAGGCGCTCCGAGAGGAATGACAAAGTTGCGTGAAGACACTTTGAGGAGTTTATTTTTTTTTAATTATTATTATTATTATCTCAATAAAGCTGTTTAGAAAATCTAAGGAGTAATCCCTGGTTTGTAGCACAGAGCACAGCTGCTTTGTCCGCAGAGAACAACTGCTTTGTCTGCAGAGAGGCACAGACCCACTGGCTCCGCAGTGCACCAGTCCCTCCCACGGTCCCCTTCCAGGGCCTGGGAGCATATTTGCTCTCAACACATATTTCGCTTCCTGTAGATGACAGACAGCACTCTTTTCCCTCGCCTCAGGAGTAGAGTAGGAGGAAGTATCCTTACTCACCACCGTCTTTTCAGAGTGCCTTTACCAGCATCAGATATTGACAGACCCTGGGAGAAAAAGAGCCATCCATAGCTTTGAAAGGTTGCCAGTACCTGACTGACTGTTAGATTATGTGAAGTCTTTTTCTCCATACAGTCATTTAGGAAGTATCCGTATTGGAAAAAAATACCAACAATATAACGCAGCACCTTTTTTTTTTTTTTTTTGTCTTTTGTCTTTTTAGGGCTGCACCCATGGCATGTGGAGGTTCCCAGGCTAGGGGGTCTAATCAGAGCTGTTGCTGCCAGCCTATGCCAGAGCCACAGCAATGCTGGATCTGAGCCGTGTCTGAGGCTACACCACAGCTCATGGAAACGCCAGATCCTTAACCCACTGAGTGAGGCCAGGAACCAAACCAGCAATTTCATGGTTCCTAGTTGGATTCATTTCTGCTGCACCGTGACAGGAGTTCCTTCCCATCATCTTTTTAATTTTTCATCAACCTGCTCCCCAGCAAGAAGAGGAACAGTGTATAAATTAAGGAATTAAGATTATAGGTGTCTTTGCTTTGAAACAATGCCTTATCTGTGCTTCCTTCTATGTAACAGCTGGAAAATTCATTCAGTCAATGGATATTGCTCCACTCATCATCTATACCAGAATCAAACAGGCAACATTTGATGCCAGGTCATGAGTCATTTGTTAAAATATCATTTACCCATTAGGCAGAGGAAGAATAGAGTGAGCTCTCATCCTAGAAACTGAGAAGCCAATCATTCTAGGAATTCAGAATTCCATCCAGTGCCCTTAGGACCACAACTTTGCCTTGACTGTTCACAAATTACTGGCTTTTCAAACTGATAAAATCTAAGGGCACTTAGATTTTAATGTGGGGTATATCAGTCTCAAGTATGTTTAACATGTTTTTAAAATATGGAAATCTAAGTAATACTAAGGGGATCATAGTCTATTTGGTTGGTGACTTTCTCATAATGGTAGCCAGGATTAAAAACAAAAACAAAAACACCTGGAGTTCCCGTTGTGGTGCAGCGGAAACTAATCCAACTAGGAACCATGAGGTTGCAGGTTTGATCCCTGGCCTCACTCTGTGGCTGAAGGATCCAGCGTTGCTGTGGCTGTGGTATAGGCCAGCAGCTACAGCTCCAATTAGACCCCTAGCCTGGGAACCTCCATATGCCGAGGGTGCAGCCCTGAAAAGCAAAAAAAAAAAAAAAAAAAAAAAAAAAAACCTAATCAATGTTTGTAGAGGGAAGAAAAATCATATCCCACAGCATCCATGGACCCTCCCTCAAATAAAGAATATAAGACAGAGGATTTTCTTTATCTGAACTGATAGGCAAAAAAATCTATCCGCAGATTCATCTTTCTTAAATATGAAAAGGGCAAATTCTGTATTATCACCATATAATGTATTCAATCACATTTCTGTTTCTGAGAGCAGATGAAAAGTGGGATGCCTGGGATTCTAAATTAATTCCTTTTATTCCTTTTCAAGACACAGCTTCTGTGCTGTAGAAGGGTCTTGCTGCTCCCTGCTCATTTCTTATTTATAAGTCAAACCCCTTATCCTCATCATCTCCAACTCTTCCCCAAAGCCAAACAGTTTCAAAGAACCTGAAATTTAGCATTTCTTTTCAAAGTGCCTACTGTTTCTCTTTACATACCCATCTTTCTTTTGGAGTGAAAAAAAAAAAAAAAGTCAAGTTAATGTGTCCAAGGATAACTTGACATACCTACTGCTGTATCTGAATCTGTCTGACAATCCCACATGGTCATCGAAAAGTTAGAAGTCTTTGTTTGCAAGTGGTGGAAATCCAATCCAAATTAATTGATGCAAAAAAGGGAAAGCACTATAACTGCAAAAAAGGAAGGGGTGGCGGGCTTCTCTCTTTCTGTGTATGTCATGTGTGTGTGTTTGTGTGTGTGTGTTACTCATCTTTGCTCCTCTATGTGTTTTAGCTTATTCCCTATTATATGTAGGGTTCTTTCCTATAAGCCTTTAAGTATAGCTTTAAGCAACCCCAGACTTGCTTCCTTCTAGCTAATGGCCAGAAAGCAAGAAAGCTTTCCCATCTCCAGTTCAAAATGATGTTTAAAGTGAATTCTGATACTTGTATCCCAAGCCTACAGTGTTACTATTTTCTTAACTAATAGCACTTAGATTTTGATGTGGGACAGACATATTATCTTCAGATCTATTCCATGTGTTTTCAAAATACAGAAATCTATTTAAGTGATACCAAGATGATGCTAATGTTTGTATAATGACATTCTTGTGGTGGTAGGAAAGATGGGGAAAAAAACTTGATTCAAGTCACGTAGTTTGGGAATTCCCGTCATGGCTCAGTGGTTAACGAATCTGACTAGGAACCATGAGGTTGCGGGTTCGATCCCTGGCTTTGCTCAGTGGGTTAAGGATCCAGCGTTGCCGTGAGCTGTGGTGTAGGTTGCAGACGTGGCTCGGATCCCATGTTGCTGTGTCTGTGGCGTAGGCTGGTGGCTACAGTTCCAATTAGACCCCTCGCCTGGGAACCTCCATATGCTGCAGGAGCAGCCCTAGAAAAAGGCAAAAAGACAAAAAACAAACAAACAAACAAAAACATAGTTTGGGTGAGGAAGGAGCTATTTAAAATAAGGAAGGGGAAAGAAAAAGGGGGAGATGAAGAGGGGAGCAGGGAAAAGGTTAGGACACATAAAACTACTCATTGAATACTTGGAAATTGGCGGGGCTCATCTACCACCTTGCCTTACACTTTAGATTTGTTTATTCAATTTACAGACCTTTTAAACCATCATAAAAGGTAACACCGACATGTAAGTATGACGTCATCAAGTAATGTATGGTCCTGAAGTTCCTGTCATGGCCCAGGGGAAACAAATCTGACTAGTATCCATGAGGATGCAGGTTCGATCCCTGGCCTTGCACAGTGGGTTAAGGATCTGGCATTGCCGTGAGCTATGGTGTAGGTTGCAGACGGGCTTAGATCTGGCATTGCTGTGGCTGTGATGTAGACTAACAGCTACAGCTCCAATTTGACCCCTAGCCTGGGAACCTACATATGCCACAGGTGTGGCCCTTAAAAAAAAAAAAAAAAAAAAAAAGTAATGTATGGTCCAAATGAATAGATTTAAACCACTGGAAGTTTTATTTGAACTACAGGTCTGAATTTTCTCTAAGTTAAAAAAATTTAAATACCAAGATTTATGACAGAGGTAGTAGTTAGAATTTATGTTTCAAATAAAATTAGCCCTGTATAAAACTCTGTGCTCCCTCCCTGCTTCTCAACTCTTAGAATTTTTAAGACTTTACTGCCTTCTTTCACTTTATAGCTTCAAAGAGGAAAATTGTTTCTCTCATATTTGCCTTTAAGTCTCAAAACGTTGAGGTTTGAAGAGCAGTCTTCCCACATGTGCTTTCACCTAGAAACAGGTCCCTAAAATGTTTTCAGAGTGGTGGATCTGGGCTTTGTCCTCCACCTCAGTCGTGGGTGGAATGTCATCACGGGAAGAGAGGAAGGTGTGCTGTGTGTATTTGGAAAACACACAAAACCTCCAACTCTGCAAAGGACATGCTATGTGCTACAATCTTCTAATGAGTCCTTCATCCTCTTATCCAGAGTGAGGTCTCCCTTTCCCAGAGAGTATGTCCAGTAGAAGCTGTCTCAACAAAACCTGGGGGAAATGATGCTCCCCTATTTGAAGATACCCCCTAAAAACCGTCTTTATTTCTGTAAGCTGTGTCAACAGACATTCCCTTCATCAACACCTGTTGTCTCTTCCAATACAGATGATCATAGTAAATGTTTATTCTTGGCGTGAAAATATTTTTCTTGATGAAATCTGAAATTTAAAATGTAAAGAAAACATTTGAAGAGATAACACCAGTTTTCTCATTTGACATTATATTGTAAGCATTTGTCATGCAACTGAACTTTTGAAAATGTGGTTATATTGGCTACAAACTACAATTTACTCATATTAAGAGCCATACTTTATGTAATCAGTAGTTAGTATTTGTTTCTGTTTTTTCCTACTATAAATAAGGTTATTAAATATCTATACCCATAAATCTTTTTCTACAGAATTTATTATTACTTTTAAATTAATCCCTAGAAATGGAATTACTAGATCAAAGGAGATAAATCTTTTTTTTTTTTTAATTTTAGGACAGCACCTGTGGCATATGGAGGTTCCCAGGCTAGGGGTCCAATTGGAGCTGTAGCTGCTGGCCTATGCCAGAGCTACAGCAACACCAGATCTGAGCCAAGTCTGTAGCCTACACCACAGCTCATGGCAATGCTGGATCCTCAAACCACTGAACGAGGCCAGAGATCAAACCTGCATCCTCATGGATGCTAGTCAGATTTGTTTCCACCGAGCCATGATGGGAACTCCCGATAAACCATTTTAAAGTTCTTAATACAGGAGTTCCCATTGTGGCTCAGTGGTTAACGAATCTGACTAGGAACCATGAGGTTGTGGGTTCGATCCCTGGCCTTGCTCAGTGGGTTAAGGATCCGGTGTTGCCATGAGTTGTGGTGTAGGTTGCAGATGTGGCTCAGATCCTGCATTGCTGTGGCTCTGGCATAGTCTGGCGGCTGCAGCTCCAATTAGCCTAGGAAACCTCCATATGCTGCGGGAGCGCCCCAATAAAGGCCAAAAGACAAAAAAAAAAATTTCTTAATATGTATTGCCAGATTCCTTCTCAGCAAATATGCATTAATTTCCACTCTGTCTAGCAGAATTGGAGAGTGATCATTTCCTCTCATCTTTTCTATCAATAGTATTATCATGTGAACAAATATTTTAAACAATATTAAGCAAGGTTTTTAAAATAGAAATTTAAAATTTATTCATTGTTCGCTCACCAGCTAACTTAATTTTCACCATGACTAGCAACCCAGTAGCTGATGCTTCAATTAAATGAAGTCATTCTAGCAACAGCCCAAATGTTTATTATAAAAGAGACAGTTAAATAAATTATGGCACATCTGTACTATGGGATAATACATAAACAATAAAAAAATTGAGGGATATCCATGTTTGTCTTTAAACTATATATGTTACCGTGTGTGTAACATACACACACACACACACACACACACACATTGTCAACCGAAAAAAATTCCCAACCTAAAAGTTCAGTTTTATTTTATTTGGCAGGTAAAACCGAGGCCTTAAGCCTGGGACACAGGATTTCAGATAATTCTGAGAAACTGCTCTGAAGAGGCAAGCGGGGGAAGCAGGATATCTAGGAGTTTTTGCAACAAAGACCAGGTAGTCAAAACATCGCAAGATTACTCTTAAAATCAGACATGTCAAGTTAAGGAATTTAGTGCTTTTCTATGTATGGAAAGATGCAAGAGTCTAGGCTCACTGAAATCATTCCTTTGATATGCACCTCAGCTGTCTGGGGCCAGTATCCTATGTTTTCCCATCCCGAGACTCCTCAGGGTGCACCACTGGGGCAGGGAACTCGGGGGTAGGGGTTGGGCGGATGGCAGCAGTGTCTGATGACCTGATGGCAGCCATTATGTCTCAGTTCCTTCACACACACACACACACACACACAATATATATATAGGCTATATATGTGCTATATATATATATATATATATATATATATATATAAAACGTATACTACATATAGTATCTCTGAAGAGATAAACACTAAACTACTGTGAACTGTCCAAACATAGAAAAAAGATATTTGATGATGGGGGATTTGGGCATTTTTTCTTTTTTTTAGGGCTGCAAGTGCAGCATATGGAAGTTCCCAGGCTAGGGGTCTAATTGGAGCTGCAGCTGCCAGCCACAGCAATAGCAATGACAGATCTGAGCCGCATCTGTGACCTATGCCACAGCTTATGGCATCTTAACACACCGAGCAGGGCCAGGGATCAAACCCACATCCTCATGGATACTAGCAGGTTCGTTTCTGCTGAGCCACAATGGGGCATTCTTTTGTTTTGTTTTGTTTTGTTTTGTTTTGTTTAGGGCTGCACCCACAGCAAATGGAAGTTCCTGGGCTAGGGGTCAAATCAGAGCTACAACTGCCCGCCTACACCACAGCCACAGCAACGCCAGATCCAAGCCACGTCTGCGACCTACACCACAACTCACAGCAATGCTGGATCCTTGATCCACTGAGAGGGGCCAGGGATTGAACCGTCATCCTCATGGATCCTAGTCCTGTTTGTTAACTGCTGAGCCATGATGGGAACTCCACAATGGGGCATTCTTTATATGAAAACCTCAACTTGGGTTTTATTACAATGAGCATAAATTACTTTTTCATTTATGCCCCATTGAGAATAGATACAACACTTCTTTAGAATTAATAGGTATTTTTATTACTTACTAAGGAAATTTTATTTTACAGATTTTGAAAAAATGTTTAGGGGGAAATGGGGGAGGATGCTAATTTTTTACATCTACCTTGAAGATACTGTAAGATACACTTGATAAATTTAGAAATAAAAATGTCATAGGTATGATTTGATTTGATGTTAAAATAATACTACTTGGTATATTTGAATATCAACTTGGAGAGAAATAAAAAATGTCAAGGTAAAAAATACTCTTGCTTTGGAGTATACCCTATCAAGGGAAGGAGGTCAAAAGTTTTTTAAAAATTCGGAGTTCCTGTCGTGGCTCAGTGGTTAACGAATCCGACTAGGAACCATGAGGTTCTGGGTTTGATCCCTGACCTTGCTCGGTGGGTTAAGGATCTGGTGTTGCCATGAGCTTCAGTGTAGGTTGCAGATGCGGCTCAGATCCATCCTGCATTGCTGTGGCTCTGGCGTAGGCAAGTGGCTACAGCTCCGATTAGCCCCCTAGCCTGGGAACCTCCACATGCCACAGGAGCGGCCCTAGAAATGGCAAAAAGACAAAAAAAAAAAAAAAAAAAATTAGATTTGCTGCTCACCAACTTTCCCTTCTTCCCCGCTGATTCCAAATATCTAATAACAGTGCAACCTGAGGATGTGGTGATTCTTGAGAGTGAAACCTGCCTGTGAATAGGCAGGAGCTAATGCCCTGCTTTGGGTCCTTAGTAAATGGGAAACACCGTCAGAAATACAGACAATACTGGCAGTTTCTTCCCTTCCCTTGTTAATTTTCTGTGAGTAACCATGGCTGGGACAAACGAACACGGTTTCTTTTGGCTACACGCCAACACCACCAGCCATTTCTGATCCACTCTAGCGATTTACATGGTCACCTGAGGTGTTTGTGGTGATCATTTTCCCACCGAGAAGAGAAGCCCTCCACTGAATCCATGCCCATTAACTCTAGTGACTTTGACTGTCTCTTTGGTGGGGCACTAGCACCCTAGCCTCTGAGTTCAGGTGCGTGTAGACACCTGTGTATTCTGTTACCTCTCACTCTTATCAAATCCCAAGGAGAACACCTTATCTCTCTGAACCTGCTCTGCTGCTCATTTCTGATGAAGACTTAGCATCCTCTCAGTGGCTGTGGATACAGGCTTTGGCATATCGACTAGATATTTCACTCTGATCTCCCATATCCTACGTGGGTTACATCTCCCAGCTCAGCTCAGTTAGGCACCTGCTTTTTCCTCTCCCCATAGTCAAGGTCCTAATATAGGACTATATTTCTCTCAAGATTCTTTCTAGGGAATCTCTTGCCTCTAAGTCACCTTCTGCCTCCTGCAATTGAAGTGATTTAGCATTTCCTTTGTCAGGAATATTAACAGATTTTCACTGATTGTGGAGTAAAATTCTGCTTCCTCAGCATAGCATGCAAGGACCTACACAGTGTGCTGCCTTGTACATGGTTGGGCCCCAGGTGAGGCCACCCCAAAATATGCTTCAATGGTGTATTGATTATTTTGAATTAAACTAACTTAAGAAATGGCCGATATAAGAGGGACACTTTGACTTGCCTGTCCCCCCGAAAGCCAAAAAATAAATCTCCTGTGCAAAAGGTTTCTTCCCTGTACCAGGAAGTAGAAAGACATCCTTATCACCAGAGATGGGGAATTCAGGGCTGAAAAGCCTGTGGAAACAAACCAATCCACTTTCTCTTCACTAATTTCCTACCAAGCCCAAACTCTGCCTAAATTTCTTCTTAATTTAGCACCCAAACCCAAGTTTCTTTGTCCTGTCCATATCTCTCAAATTTATTGTTTCTTTGTCTAAAAAGTACTAAAGCAGCTGCTTTAGCCATTTCTTAGGGGGTCCCATTTCTATAAGACCCTGATGTGCATGAATTAAATTTTTTTCTCCCATTATCTGTCTTGCGTCAGTCTTATGAGAAGTCCACCTATAAGAACTCAAGAGTCTCTAATAGAGGGGAAATGTCCCCCTCCCCAGCACCACCATCTTTATAACGTCACTCCCAAGGAAATGTGTCTTCATGCCCACCATCCTAACCCCACGGCCAATTCACATTTCTCTGAACTTTCCCTCCAAGTCCTGCCACCATGGCTCAGCTTGGGATCATCCATCTAATTTGAGGCACTGTTCTTAAATTGAGTCACTATTCTTCCTGGAGTATGTGGGAACAGAAGAGAAAGCAGGGTACAACTTAACTTGAATCACAAAGCTATGGGAGTGAAACTTGGTTGCTTGAATTTGAATGGAAACTTCAAGGAAATGATAAACCTATTTCTCATGATTCTCTTCACCATCCCTCCTAGCAGGGGCAGCAGCCCCCAGAAGTTTTTGGTCACTCCTTGTTGCCCTTAAGAGTCCTCTACTGGAAATTTTTGAGAAGCACTGCTCTAGGTGGAAAGTTCTTCCACCCTTCATTCTGTTTGACAACTCCTGCCCATTATTAAGAGCCAGCTCCAGAGCCAACAGCACCTCTGCAAAACACTCCAAAATGCCTCCAAGTTAAAAATAAAACAAGTTCCTTTGCTCCCAAGGTGTTTAATGACTATTATAAACTGATGCTAGACTTAGGTAGGCTTGTCAGCTCCCAGTTCCTGCCTGCCCATGAAATAATACATCTCAGTAAAAGCAGGGACAGGATTGTTCAGTGCCCACTGAATGCCAGGATACAGCCTTATTACCAAAGTATAGAGAAATAAAATTTCCCAGAATTTGTCAGTGAACTTGTAAAAGGCCTTAAGCGTCTGAGCTGCGGAAACACATATATATAGTCTAAAGTGAAGAGAAACTTATATTCGCGTCTTCTAGAAACATTTGTACATGTCATAAAGATTAGCTCTCTAGCTTAAAATCTCTCATCTGACGAAAGTTAAGAGAGGATGTCTCAGGATAGGTACCTCAGTTCGTTTAGAAGGTGCTTAGAGAAGGAAATGCTGTCTGCCTAGATTTTTCCATTCAGGGAGGAATGAGCCCCTGACCTTGGGTACCTCCGTCATAAGAAGTTAGAGGCAAGGGATTGTCAAACTCCTGGAGAGTCATTATTTGCATCCCAAAGTCCCTTCTTCCAGGAGAGGTAGGAGACAGCTGCCTTCTTCCCCTTCATATAAAAAGAAAAATACTTTTCTTCATCCCTCACCTATGGGGCATCCAGCTACTCACATTAGGTAGCTGACATGGCTCTCATCACATCATCCTGGGGGCCAGAACTAGAGCAGAAAGGAGATCAGAGCACTTATTCGTTATGAGATATTCAGTAAGGAAATGTGTCTCTGATACAGAACATCTCATGTACACATTCAGCCTAAAATTAATAAACATGAATATTAAAACCTAACATAAGCCCTAAAAGACAGGAAGAAAGAAAACTCCTGTGTAACCATTACTTGTGTTCATTTTTATATCTTGTTTTTTGCTATACTTGTCATTGTCTCTCCATCATAGATGTCAGCTGTCGGTAGATTCATCTCCCCCAACAATGCTCTCCTCACTCCTGTCCTCCATTTCTCCCTTCCAGAAGCCTCATTTGTGTGTACACGGTTGTCTCAGTACTCATTAAGACATCGCTGTTTTCCAGAAAGGGTCTCGTCTCCCAGAGTGACACAGAGCCCTTATGATGTCGTTATAGACAGTTGGGCTAGTGAGTCAGCTCATCTGGAAGAGCTGTGAAGGAGGCATGAAGTCATAAATTCCCAGTTACATTTATGTGATTCCTAGTACCCATTTCCTTGTACTAGCTCGTGGCAGTGGGAAAAAAAATGCAGCTGGTAGTAAATGAGCATGCAGGAGATAGAGGTTAGTGATCTGTGGCTGCCCTGTCTGTGCTAATCATTCTCCTACTAAATAGATTCATGGAAATTTTCACACTTACTTAACATATTCATGAAACTTCTAGCACTCACTTAAAATATTCATGAAACTTGGTGATTTCAGTCCCACAGTGGTCACCAAAGTTATTACAAATGAACAAGGTAGGAAAGGTCATCTGAGGCCAGAGTGTGTCCGGCCGCCTCAATAGTATTAGCATCTGGTAGGAGCAGAGACTGTATCTGATGAATTTTGAATTCACCAAACATCCGATAGTGAACTTCACATAGAACAAAGTTTCACAAGTTTTGTTGAACTGAGTCATTTCTACTGGAAAAAATGAGACTAACAGAGTAAGAATTATGTCAATAAAAAATTACTCTCTGCACAAAACAAGTTATCACAGTGTTGGTAAGTGTGTGGGGAAATAATTACAAACATGTAGTTAGTGGCCATATAAGTTGGTTCATCCTCTTTGGAGAACAGTTTGAGAATATTTATCAAAATTTTGCTATATACTGTATATACCCTTTGATCCAGCAGTTCAATTTCTGAAAAATCAATCCTTCAAATAAATATATGCATATGCAAAAAATTAATGTGCATAGATGTTGGCTGCATTATTTTTAAAAGCAAAGAAAAATCACCTATCACCTATATATCTGTTAATAGGGAACTAATTAAATAAACAGTATTACTTCCTTTTATTTGGAATATAATGCAGCCATTACCATATCATTGACATAAACCAAATGTAGCAGATTTGTATGTTCTGTCATAGAAAGATCTTGATGATTAACTAGTATTTGAGGAAAAATTGATTAAGATATAAAACAGTACATTTATTGTGTAAAAGTAAAAACACACACCAATAAACAGCACAGACATTTCCTAAAAGAATACTCAAGAGGGAGTTGATAGTAGTTCAGGATGACAGAAACCAATATTTCATTCTCCATTTACTGTCTGAATTTTCATTCTTTGTATTGTTTTCTTTATCATAGTTAAACAGTCAAGAACAGAAAAATAAAGCAAGTTAGAGAATTTCAGAGGTAGTAAGTGCAGTAGCTCAGACGCAACAGAATTAGCTCAGAAATGACAAGTGGTTTGCTCAATGGCACAGAACTATTTGGAGGTAGAGCTTCAACTAGGACCAGGGCCTCTGACTCCTGGTTCATATCCCTACTTAAGTTTCTACAACAGTATGGATGCTAGCAGCTATGTATTGGGCACCTACTTTATGCTGTGTGCAAGGCATTATACTAGAGAGTAGCTGTAATTCTTGTAAGAACCCTGCAAAGTCAAAGTAGAGATTGAAAGTGTCCTGACATTCACCGTTCAGAACCTTTTTACAGCATGGAGCAAATTCCCACATTAGGCTAAGTGGCCTGGAATACTAGGTACTCCACATTCATTGTATGAGCTTCCTCTCTGGCCTTATAAAGGTAGTAGGCATCATTTCCAATTGATGATTAGGATACCAGACACCTTGATAATGAGTATACAAGTGGTGTGAGGCGAATGTGGTATTACAATCCACATTTACCCAACTCCCAAATTACCCTTATTGACACTACTTCTGTTCCACTCCTTAAGACTGAATGTTCTGAGAGAACTTGATTTAAAGTTTTGCTAATTGTTGCGGTGGCTTGTCAGTTAGCTGTTACCAGCAACTCAGTAGTACTGTTCCTTTACAAAATGAATCCCACTCAAAAACCCTATATTTCATTGCCCAACTTTAGCATCTAGCTCTTTTACTACCATGCACTCTGTCATCTGTGATTCCTGAGCCAAAATCTTCTGTCTCCAGTATCACTTGCCAACATTCAAGTCCAGGTTTGCTGCAGAAAAATAAATCCTAAAAACACTTCAGATTCCAAAGCTAATTCTGCCTGCCCATTGCTACTTCTCCTCTTTTAGAAGGTATTGCAGAAATCACAAAGAGGCTTAGTGCTACAAACTAATTACTGTACATCTGCCACCATACTACTATATTCAGCAGCTTACACTTACAATTCAATTCATTTATAATTGGCTCCACATAGCTTCCAGTGATAGCTATTTTAGTTTCAAGACTTAAAATTCAACTCAACAATTATGTTCATCATTAACATTATGAAAATGCATGGCTCCAGCTATACATACTAACAAAGTGCCAGTGGGAGCCAAGGTTTCAGCTTCTTGAACCTACGTTTTCCTGTTTTCCTTCTTTGGGGCTAGAATCATGCTACATATATAACTTAGCTTTATTTCCATGAAGATTTTTAAAAAATAAAAATATTTCTGGGTGGATAAATTTATGTTTTGCCTAGCATATATCACTCATCCTAAGCAGAGCCATAAATGATGAATTTCTCATAAAAGTTGCATAATAGCTAGTTTCTTTAATTGTTATATTATTGAGATGTAATTAACATACAATAAAAATACTATTTACAGAGTAAATATATAAAAATTCATAAATTTTTTCATATATGTATGTATATACCTGTGAAACCGTCACCAAGTCAAAATAATAAGCATATTTATTACCATCAATGGACTCGATACACCTTTGTAATCTTAGCGCCCACCATTGTCCAACCTAGGCAATCACTGGTGCTTTCTGTCGCTAATGTTAGATTAGATTGCATCATTTAGAACTGATATAATATGGAATCATATATATGTGCTCTTTTTTCACTCAGCTTAATCTCAGAATTCATGCATGTTGTTTGCATAAAAATAATACAAATAAATATTTTCTGAATATTTTATGTGTGACTCTGTATATGGATGTATGCTTTTATTTCTCTTGAGTGAAATGAGTGAATTATGGTGGCTTTTTATTTATAATGATTTTTATTTTTTCCGTTATAGCTGGTTTACAGTGTTCTGTCACTTTTCTACTATATGGCATGGTGACCCAGTCCCACATACATGTAACACAATCTTTTTTCTCACATTACCATGCTCCATCACAAGTGACCCAACATAGTTCCCAGTGCTATGCAGCAGGATCCCATTGCTTATCCATTCCAAAGGCAATGGTTTACATCTGTTAGCTCCAAATTCACAATCCATACCACACCCTCCCCCTCCCCCCTTGGCAACCACAAATCTATTCTCCATGTCCATGATTTCTTTTCTGTGGAAAGGTTCATTTGTGCCATATATTAGATCTCAGGTATATGATATCATATGGTATTTGTCTTTCTCTTTCTGACTTACCTCACTTCATATGAGAGTCTCTAGTTCCATCCATGTCACTGCAAATGACATTATTTTGTTCTTTTTAATGGCTGAGTAGTATTCCATTGTGTGTGTGCATGTGTGTGTGTGTGTGTATACCACATCTTCCTAATCCAGTCATCTGTCGATGGACATTTGGGTTTCCATATTTTGGCTATTGTGAATAGTGCTGCAGTGAACATGGAGGTGCATGTGTCTTTTTCAAGGAAAGTTTTGTCCAGATATATGCCCAAGAGTGGGATTGCTGGGTCATATGGTGGTTCTATGTATAGTTTTCTAAGGTACCTCCATACTGTTCTCCAGAGGGGTTGTACCAGCTTACATTCCCACCAACAGTGCAAGAGGGTTCCCTTTTCTCCACACCTTCTCCAGCATTTGTTATTTATGGACTTATTAATGATGGCCATCCTGACTGGTGTGATGTGGTATCTCGTGGTAGTTTTGATTTGTATATAATCAGGGATGTTGAGCATTTTTTTCATGTGCTTTGTTGGCCCTCTGTATATCTTCTTTGGAGAAATGTCTATTCAGGTCTTTTGCTCATTTTTCCATTGGGTTGTTGGCTTTTTTGCTGTTGAGTTGTCTAAGTTTGTATATTTTAGAGATTAAGCCCTTGTCAGTTGCATCATTTGAAACTATTTTCTCCCATTCCGTAAATTGTCTTTTTTTTTTTTATGGTTTCCTTTGCTGTGCAAAAGCTTGTCAGTTTGATTAGGTCCCATTGGTTTATTTTTGCTTTTATTTCTGTTGCTTTGGGAGACTGACCTGAGATAACATTTGTAAGGTTGATGTCAGAGAATGTTTTGCCTATATTCTCTTCCAGGAGTTTGATGATGTCTTGTCTTACGTTTACGTCTTTAAGCCGTTTTGAGTTTATTTTTGTGCATGTAGTGTTGAGGGTGTGTTCTAGTTTCATTGATTTACATGTGGCTGTCCAGTTTTCCCAGCACCACTTGCTGAAAAGACTTTTTCCCATCTTATATCTTGCCTCCTTTGTCAAAGATTAATTGGCCGTAGGTATCTGGGTTTATTTCTGGGTTCTCTATTCTGCTCCATTGGTCTGTATGTCTGTTCTGGTACCATTACCACACTGTCTTGATGACTGTGGCTTTGTAATATTGCCTGAAGTCTGGGAGAGTTATGCCTCCTGCTTGGTTTTTGTTCCTCAGGACTGCTTTGGCAATTCTGGGTCTTTTGTGGTTCCATATAAATGTTTGCATTGTTTGTTCTAGTTCTGTGAAAAATGTCGTGGGTAATTTGAGAGGGATTGCATTGAATCTGTAGATTGCTTTGGGTAGTATGGCCATTTTTACAATATTAATTTTTCCAACCCAGGAGCATGGAATATTTTTCCAGTTCTTTGAATCCTCTTTTATTTCCTTGATTAATGCTTTATAGTGTTCAGCATATCAGTCTTTCACCTCCTTGGTCAGGTGTATTCCCAGGTATTTGATTTTTGGGGTGCAATTTTAAAAGATATTGTATTTTTGTATTCCTTTTCTAATATTTCATTGTTAGTATACATAAATGTGACTGATTTCTGAATGTTAATCTTATATCCTGCTGCTTTGTTGAATTTGTTGATCAGTTCAAGTAGTTTTGGGGTTGAGTCCTTAGGGTTTTCTGTGTATAGTATCTTGTGATCTGCATACAGTGATAATTTTACCTCTTCTCTTCCAATTTGGATACCTTTTATTTCTTTTATTTGTCTGACAGCTGTGGCCAGGAATTCCAATACTGTGTTGAATAACAATGGTGAGAGTGGGCATCCTTATCTTGTTCCAGATTTTAGTGGGAAGGCTTTCAGCTCTTCTGCATTGAGTATTATATTTGCTGTGGGTTTGTCGTAAATGGCTTTTATTATGTTAAGGTATGTTCCCTCTATACCCACTTTGGTAAGAGTTTTCGTTATGAATGGATATTGGACTTTGTCACATGCTTTTTCTGCATCTATTGAGATGATCATGTGGTTTTTGACTATTCTTTTGTTAATGTGGTGTATGACGTTGGTTGATTTGCACATGTTGAACCATCCTTATGAACCTGGGATGAATCCCCCCTGGTCGTGGTGTATGATCTTTTTTATATGTTGTTGGATTTGGTTGGCTAAAATTTTGTTGAGAATTTTTGCATCTGTATTCATCAGAGATATTGGTCTATAGTTTTCTTTTCTGATGGTATCTTTGTTTTTGGAACTAGGGTGATGGCAATGTCCTAGAATGTCTTTGGGAGTGTTCCTTCTTCTTCAACCTTTTGAAAAAGTTTAAGGAGGATGGGTGTAAGTTCCTCTTTGTATGTTTTGTAGAATTCACCTGTGAAGCCCATCTGGTCCTGGACTTTTATTTGTAGGGAGTATTTTCATGACATATTCAATTTCATTTCTAGTTATCAGTCTGTTCAGTTGATCTGTTTCTTCTTGATTCAGATTTGGCAGGCTGTTAGTCTCTAGAAAGTTGTCTATTTCTTCCAAGTTGTCAAATTTGTTGGCATACAATTGTTCATAGTATTCTCTCATGGTTTTTTGTATTTCTGTATCTGCTGCAACTTCTCCTTTTTCATTTCTAAGTTTGTTTATTTGGGTTTTTTCTATCCTCTTCTTGGTGAGTCTAGCCAGAGGTTTGTCAATTTTGTTTGCCTTTTCAAAGAAACTGCTCTTGGTTTTATTGATTTTTTTTTTCTGTTTTTTTTTTTTGGATCTCTATTTTATTAATTTCCTCTATGCTCTGTATGATTTCCTTCCTTCTGCTGACTTTAGGTTTGGTTTGTTCTTCTCTTTTTCTAATTCATTTAGGTGTTGGGTTAAGTTGTCAATTTGAGATTTTTCTTCTTTTTTGAGGAAGGCCTGTACGGCTATGAATTTTCCTCTGAGCACTGCTTTTGTGGCATCCATAGATTTTGAGTGGTTGTGTCTTCATTTTCATTTGTCGTGAGGTATTTTTCAATTTCCTTCTTGATTTTCTTATTGATCCATTGGTTTTTTTAGTAGCATGTTGCTTAATCTCTATGTAGTCAGTTTTTCCTCATTTCTTTTTCTGTGGTTGATTTCTAGTTTCATGCCATTGTGGTCAGAGAAGATTCTTGAAATAATTTCTACACTCTTAAATTTGTTGAGGTTAGCTTTGTGTCCTAGCATGTGATCGATACTTGAGAATGTTCTGTGTGCACTAGAGAAGAATGTATATTCTGATTTTTTTTTTGGATATAATGTCCTAAAAAATGTCGATTAAGTCTAACTTTTCAGTTCTGTCATTTAAGATCTCTGTTGCCTTATTGATTTTCTGTCTTGAGGATCTGTCCATTGATGTGAGTAGGGTGTTAAAGTCTCCTGCTATTATTGTATGGTAGCTTTATGTACATTTTTGTGTTAAGCATTTTACATCACCACCAGCAACATATGAAAGTTCCAATTCCACATCCTTGCTAACACTTGATTTTTTTTTCTGATTTACAGTGTTCTGTCAATTTCTTCTGTAAAGCAGTGACCCAGCATACACACACACACACACACACACACACACACACACTTTTTCTGACATTATCCTCCATCATGTTCCATCACAAGTGACTAGATAGAGTTCCTTGTGCTATACAGTGGGAACTTACTGTTTATCCACTCCAAATGCTATAGTTTGTATCTACTAACCCCAAAGTCCCAGCCCGTCTGCTCCCTCCTCCTTCCTCTTGTCAACCACAAGTCTGTTCTCCAAGTCCATGCGTTTGTTTCTTTCCTGTAGATTGGTTCATTTGTGCCATATATTAGATTTGAGATATAAGTGATATCATATGGTATTTGTCTTTCTCTTTCTGACTTACTTCACTTAGTATGAGAGTCTCTGGTTGCATCCATGTTGCTGCAAATGGCATTCTTTTGTTCTTTTTTATGGCTGATCAGTATTCTGTTGTGTATATATACCATATCTTCTTAATCCATTCATCTGTCGATGGACATTTAGGTTGTTTCCATGTTTTAGCTATTGTGAATAGTGCTGCAATGAACATAGGGGTGCATATATCTTTTTGAATAAAAGTTTTGTCTGGATATATGCCCAGGAGTGTGATTGCAAGATAATACAGTAGTTCTATATTTAAATTTCTGAGGTATGTGGTATTAACTCATTGTAGTTTTCATTTGGCTTTCCCTAAATACCATCAGCATTCATGGATCTTTTCACATGTTTACTTACCATCTGTATATCTTCTTTAATAATGTGTCTGTTCAAAACTTTTACCCATTTTTTGTTGTATCATTTGTTTATCATTATTGAGTGTTAAATGTATTTTACATGTTTTGGATAGAGAAAATATTTATTACACTCAGGATTTGAGAGTATCTTTTTCTAGTCTGTGGCTAGACTTTTCATTCTCTTAACTGTGTCTTGCAAAAAGCATAGCTAATATAATTGAGAAAGAGAGGAGACAAATTATCAGCATCATTATAGGTCCTATAGTCATAGAATAATGATATATTATGAAAAATTTTATGCGAATTGACTTGGCTGCTTATATAAAATGGATAATTTTCATAGAAACACAACTTGCCAAACTAAAACAAGTAGAAAATCTTAATAATTATATTAATATATAAATACTTGTACACTTTCAGGGAATATCCTCTTCCCAACTCATTTATAAGGATAGTATAACAAATCCTTGAGGATATTTTTTTAAAATCCCTCTTTAATATAGGCACAAAAATTCTAAACAATATAATGGCAAATGAAATCTAATAATACATAAAAAGGATAATATATCATGACCAAACAAGATTTACCCTGACGGTATGACACAGTATTCAAGAATCAATTGATTTAATACACCAGCTAAACAGAATAAAAGAAAATATGATGAGCACAATAATAGATTCATTAAAAGCATTTGACAGAAATCAACACTTACTCATGTTAAAAAATCTCTCTCTCTCGGGAGTTCCCATTGTGACTATGCAGAACGAACCCGACTAGTATCCATGAGGATGCAGGTTTGATCTGTGGCCCCACTGAGTGGGTTAAGGATCTGGCATTGCTATGAGCTGTGGTGTAGGTCGCAGATACAGCTTGGATTTGGTGTTGCTGTGGCTGTGGTGTAGTCCAGCGGCTGCAGCTCTGACTTGGCCCCTAGCCTGGAAACTTCCATATGCAGTGGGTGCGGCCCTTAAAAAAAAAACCTCTCAGCAAAGAAAAAGAAGTATTTTTTTTCAATCTGGTAAAGATTACCTATAGAAATCCTCCAAATAACATCATGCTTAATGATGAAATGTTAAATGTGATTCCTCTACATTAGAAATAGGGCATGTTGATCCATTTTTGGCATTTCTACTCCATATTGTACCAGAAATTTAGCCAGGGCAATAAGTCAAGGTAAAAAGTAAGTATAAAGATTAGACTAGCATAAGTAAAACTATCTTTATAACAGACAAATGCGTTTTCTTACATAGAAATTCCTAAAACTACCTTACACAAAAACCTACTGCCATCAATGAGAAAATTTAGCAAAGACACAAGATACAAGGTCAATATCCAAAAATCAACTGCATGTATATATAGTAGTAAAAATAATTGAAAAATGAATATTAAAAAGCTATACCACTTATAATAGTATCAAAAATATAAAATACTTTGGAATATATCTAACAAAAATGTGCAAGATCTCTACTCTGTAAATTATAAAATGAGACAGTCAGAAACTTTGTAAAGAACACAGATAAATTTAGGAAAAAATAACTTTTAGTCTTGAATTGGAAGATTCAGTATTATGAAGTTGCCAAGTCTTTCCAAATTCATCTAGTCAAAATCGTAGCAGGCATGGCAAGCTGATTCTAAACTTTATTTCAAAATACAGAGGACTTTGGATAGCCAAAAACAATTTTGAAAATGAACAAAGCTGGAAGAATTGTAAAACCTGATTTCAAGGTTTATTAAAAAACTGCTGTAATCTAGTGAGTGTGATGTATGTGAAGAACACACAGGTAAATCAAAGGAAAGAAGATAGATCGTATATACAATTAATTTATTTTCAACAAAGGTTCCAAGGTATTTCCATAGGAAAATTACAATATTTCCAGTAATAAGTAATACTGGAAAACTTTGTTTTCAGCATAATACACATTGATCCTTGACTTCTACGCCACACAATATACAAAAATTTATTCAAGATGGATCACAAGCCTAAGCATCAAAGTTAAAACTATAGAACTGCTAGAGGAAAATAATGGAAAACATCTCCATATCCTTAATGTAAGACCAGTTACCTAGGACACGAAAAGCATCAGCTGTGAAAGAAAGGATTGATAAATTACATTTCACACAAATTTAAACTTCTGTTCTTCAAAGTACACTATTAAGATAATGAAAGATAAACCACAATTGGGAAAAAAATCATAATATGCAGATTTAACAAAAATGGAAATCAAAATATGAAAAGAACTTCTAAAATTTAATATTTTGAAAGTTAGACAAATTAAATAGTGGATAAAAGATTCAGGCAGATACTTCTCAAAAGAAGATATTCAACAGTCCAGAAAACACATGAAATGATATTTAACATGACTAGTCATCAGAAATGCAAATCAAAACCACAGTGAGATACTGCTTCACAGCCTGTAGAAAAGTTAAAATTAAAAAGATCAACAGTGCAAAATGTTGGAGAGGATATGGACTGCTTGCTGGTGGGAATGCAAGAAGATTGCAACCACTTTAGAAAAGGGTTTGGTTAATCATACGCTTGCCATATGACCCAGCAATTCAACTCCTAGGTATTTACTCAAAAGAAATGAAACCCATGTTCACACAAAGTACAAAAATATCCACAGAAGTTTTACTCATAATAGCAAAAATTATAAACAACCAAAAAGTCATCGACAGGTAAATGAATTTTAGGAGTATGATAAATTCATACAATGGACTCAATAATAAAACAAAAGCAAAATAACCCCCACAACATCATGAATGAATCTTACAAACATTATGATGAGTAAACAAAGCCAGACACAGAAGAGTACATACCACGTGATTTCAATGATATGAAATTATAAAATGGACAAACTGAGCTATGCTGATAGAAATCAGAACATCACTTGGGCAGAAAAAGAGTAGAGGGTAGAGTGATTGAATGCATGGAGGACTTTGTTAGGTGATAAAAACATCCAGTGGTTTCACCAATGTATTCTTTATGTATGTATCATTTCATAATGATTCATTATGTATCATTTAACTGTATACTTAAGATTTGACCATATCACTTTATGTAAATCATATCTCGAAAGTATTTTTTAAGGGTACCAATCTATGGATAGGTAGAAGGGCTTTTCAGGAAGCAGGACAAGCTTTTGCATTTTGAAAAGGCTCAGAGGGAAAAAAATTAGTGCTGCAAAGTGGTGTATAAATTATCTGTTGGATGTTTAATAGACAATTTTAATCCTCTCTAACCTACCCATGTGTGTTAACTGAATTACATACTCAACAAGAGACTCTCAGCAGGCTCATCATATGTATATGTGGTGTGGTATAGCATAAGTGTTTAGGGGTTGGGCTCTGGAGCCATGAAGCCTGGACTCCAATCCTAGCAACAGCTCCCCTTTGTCAAGTAGCTCTGAAAGTTTAGGCAAGTATTGGATTTCTCTGCGGCTCTATTTTCATATTTCTCAAGTGGAGATGATGATGATATCTCCCTTCTAAGCTTGTGAGGATCACATGAGTTAATACATGCAAAGTAGTTAGTGCCCATCATATTATAAATATTAATACATACTGAGAACAGAGGCTCTGTCTGTCTTACTCACTTTCTGATACCCAATAGATTTGCAATTGATATTTATTGGTTGGCAATAAAAAGAAACGAGGTCTGGGTGTTGTATCTAGAAAACAATGAAGGGAGATAACACCAGCTACCATGGCTCTTCTGCAGTCCCTGGGCTGTTTCCAGTTCTGGCATTTTCCCTGCAGATGGAAGTCTCTCAATAGCTCCCCCACCAGAATCTGGCCTTCTGTGCAGCTACAGAAGTAGAGCTAATTCATCCCAAGACTCAGGGAGAAAACAGAGAAACTAATCTTTTTTTTTTTTTTTCCCTATCTTTTTAGGGCCTCATCCGTGGCATGTGGAGTTTCCCAGGCTAGGGGTCCAATCAGAGCTGTAGCTGCCAGCCTACACCACAGCCACAGCAACATGGGATCTGAGCTGCATCTGTGACCTACACCACAGCTCTCGGCATCGCTGGATCCTTAACCCACTGAGCAAGGCCAAGGATCGAACCTTCATCCTCATGGTTCCTAGTCAGATAGTTTCCACTGCGCCATGAAGGGAACACCCCCAGAGAAAATAGTCATTTTAATCTCAACAACTTCATCTTGCTTACCTCACAACATTTAATAATACTTAGGAATTAAAACATTTTTGTATGCAATTCTCATTGACCATGACAAAGCTAATTTTTATTTATTTATTCAAAACAATATACTATAAATCATATATTTAATATGGCCTCTGCTTCTTCTTAGGTAATAGAGTTAATCATAAACAGTATTTTGCAAGAAAATTCCCCACTTGTATAAATGGGCCCATTTTGCTCTTCTCCCAAGCATTCTTCATGAGCCTTCTAGTCATTGTGCTACCCTGCCTTTCAGAGTCTAATTCCATTGAAACCAACCTCCTGAATCAGAATCTCTGTCGAAACTAAAAAATCATTGACCTAGTCAAGCCACTTTGTCTGCCGGAACAGAAAATTGAGACCCAAAGAGGGAGAGTCTTGTCCAAGGCCACACCTTGTCCAAGGTTATTGTTCATTCAACCAGTATGTGTGTCAGCTAAATGGATGTGTAGTATGAGCACTCTGAGCTTGTATTGGGGGACACACTCGAGCTTCAGGGAAATAAGAATTGGTCAGAGTCCAAGATGCCAGCCTTCCTCCTTGTGCTCCCTTCCTCCTCCTCCTCACAGGAAGAGAAGTAGAAAGGGTGCCTTGGAGAAGACCGGAGGAGCAATAGGAGAAACTTGGAGTGGGTAAAATTGAAGGTAGCTTAATAAATTTCCAGCATCACTTGTATAAGGACTACCTGTGATTTACTAATCTTTGTCTGCCCTGGGATGGCTAGCAGGATGTTTTGCCCTTCCGTGGGGAGCTCAGTAAACAGAAGAGAATTTAATATCCACATAAATGAAATGAAACTTACAAAATAAAGAAATGGATTGGAAGAGGATGGGCTGAGTTGGGCTGGGACAGGATGGCATGGGGGAGCCCAGGAAGAGCTCGGCTTACCTTGCATCGAATGAAATCAAATAAAATCCCATCTGCGGTGAGTGGGCAGGAATCTTTGTGCATCTCTCCACACTCTCACTTCTTCCCTCGCGGCAAGAAGTAGCAGGAGGCTGGCAGGATTCTGTGGCAAAAGATGGCGCCACACACCATCTTGGCTTCAGTCTGAAGTAATAATAACCCACAGGGTCCACTAGTCCCAACCAGAAAGTCCAAGACCTCAAGTGTGTCGGAGCTAATCTGAAAGAGGGCACCTGAGGCTGGGGAAGAGAAACGCTTATCCTCACCCACAGAAATGCAAATTAGAATCAGAAAGCCATCAGATTTTCAGCCTGTTTTCCCTATGCCAAAAAAAAAAAGTTTCTGACCACTTTCTGAAGGCAGCAATTATGTGGATGAATACAGTAATCCTGACTTGAAGAAAACAGGCCAATCAGTACCTCACATTCTGAAGAGAGAAAAATTTGGAAAAATGGGCTCAGGATGGAGTCTGGGACCTGGTCCAGTTTCATCGTGAGCTAAGACTGGGGACAGCACCGCTGCCTGTATCTGTGCCAGGATCTTCATAAACCTGAAATTCATCATGATCTCAGCAAGCACCATACTCACTTCAAAGTTCACAGGATTTTCTTGCTGCTTCTTTGATGATGAGAGCAACTTTGTGCAGGAAAATCATCTCCATCAACACAGAGGCAGATGGGCCGCCTGCTAGAGCGTCGCCTCCGAGTCAAGGCTACTTCAGACGCAAGATCATTTTGCTTCGGCTGCAGTTCCTCATGGATGCTGTGTCAGAATATCTCAGATCCTTTGTGATTCCGAATATTCAGGGCAAAATTGTGTGGCAGATGCAGGCTTTCACTACCACTCTCCTTTTAACTTCTGTGTTCATGGGCCCACTCACTCCCCAGCCTGATCTACCTGCCTTGTTTTGGGCTCAGCAAACTGTCCAAAAATCCTTTGCCTACCCTGTGCTCCCTAATTTGCCTAACACCTAACTAAGCCCTAGTGCATAGTGTATGGGGAATACATGTTAATGCCCTTATCCTCTTCTTCAGATAGCAGCTGAATTTCAGTCCCTGGCATATTAGAGCATCACATGCTGGAAAACTCTCTGATGGAAGAGGATGACTCTGTTAATGGCTTGACTGTAGGTTGGTGATTTTCAGTAGGAATGAAGTAGGACAGTAAATAGGGGGATTGGGCTTTTAGTCGTATCTGCACATGGACAACTTAGAGGCCACCGAGGCCATTCTCTGTAACCTGTCACATTCTGCATTGTCATTCAGTCATTGGGCAAAGCTGCCAAATGACTGTCTTCATGAAACAGGAATGTCCTTGTCCCTGGGAGGACACCATTTAGAGAATGGCTGCAATTCATCAGAATCAAGCCAAAGAGACTTTATTTACATCTGTCTAGACTTTCTCCCTGGGGATTTGCTAACTCCCCTCAAATTCACAAATCACCTCTTCTGTGGCCTCCCTGACATTTGACTCTAATAGACTGAGAAGCAACAATATCTTGGAAAATAGTCTTTCTTATCAAAGTAAATCAGGTCAATAAAGTACAAAAAGCCAAAGAATCTTGAAAATAATGGGAAAGCACAAGTGTCTTTTGTCACCTCTGCCAGTTGTCACCAACCCAATGTCCACCTCCCACACATTAAACTTTTTTTCCAGATAACCCCACCTGGCTTTTTTTCCATTTCTGTCAGCATCTTTAACTGAGATTTCTGGCTTCTGTCGATACACACCAGAGTTCAGAAGTCCTGTCTATCTTGGCAAAGCCCACCAAGACAACTGGAAGGGGTCAGCAAGTCAGCTGGTCAACAAGTCAGCCTTCAGAGGAGGCCTGGCCTGTGGTCCCTCTGCTGCTTTACTGCTAAATACAGATGGTCCTGAGCAACAGTGGAAAGCAAAAAATCAATGCCAGTGATCTACCATCTTCTATCAAAGCAGACCCCACAGATATCAAACTTTAGGGAAATTTAAAAAAAATGGCTACAAGTCCTTTGACAATCCTGCCATCAGAGATGGGATCTTTGTCCCCTCCCCTTGAATGTGGGCAGGTTTGTGACTTACCTGTAGACAGTGGAATGTGGTAGAATGGAAGCTCTGAGACTTCTGAGGCTCAGTCAGAAAAGGTGATTCAGTTTCTGCCCTATTCACTGGGAAAGCCCCTTTTGGATCCCTGGGACATGATGTAAGATGTTCAACTTCCCTGAGCTTGCCATACTGTTAGAGAACCCAAGACAAACAGAGAAGCCACACATAGGTGTTCTGGTCAACAGCACCAGGTAAGGTTCAAGCTGATGGCCAGTGTTGACTGCTAGACATGCAAGTGAAGATGCCTGCATGTGAGCCCCTCCCAGCCATAAACCCACCCTATCCATTTAGGGGTAAGACAAGGCATTCCTACTGTGCTGTGTCTGGAATTTCTGACCCTCAGAATCCATGGGCATTCTGGTTGTTTTAAGCTACAGAGTTTTGCATTAATTTAAGTCAACCAGCAGGAGTAACTGGGACAAACAGCATATGTAGAGTTTAAAGCCAAACAGGTTTGCATGTAAGTTCCAGCTCCACCGGCTTCGTGGAGTTAGCAAGCCACTCAACCTCTCTGAGCTGATTTCCGGTCTGTAAAGTAGTGATAATAAATCTTCTAAAAGAGTTTCTGTGATACAATTAATATAAGTGGAAATAGTAGTCCCCTCCCTGGGTGTTTGCTCCCTTTCTCCCTCTCAGATCTGACGAACCAACCGGTGGTTTATCAACCCTTGCTGTCAGTGGTGCTAATGAAATGAATATATTGTTTTTCATCTGAAACCTAATGCCTTTATATAAATAAAAAGCAGCTGAAGGGAATACTTGCCCAAAAGAGAACTTAAAAAAAAAAAAAAAGGGGGGGTTTCCTATCCTGGCTGACTGACTGGAGGGACTTTGTCCCGTGTTGAGATTTGTATCATGATTCTAATTAGAAGCCAGCTAAAAGCCAGTTTCCTATGGTCTCTACTAGATCGCAGTGCTCCTCAAGGTTCAGTGTAGGACTCACCAGGGGTTCTCATTAAAATGCAGACTGCGATTCAGTGGCTCCTGGGTAAAGCCTGAGATCCTGTTTCTAACGACCTCTCAGGTGATGTCCTACCACAACACTTTGAGCAGCAAGGTCCTAAAAGACCTTATGAAAGGCCAATATTGATTATTCCACAAATAACTCTGCCCCCCTCCCCAACTCTGCAACAATCCATCCTTAACTGCACTCAGATTAGCTTGACTTGAGGTTGCCAAATCTAGAAGCTGCCTCCTTGCAAGGGTCGTCACCTGGCTTCAGGCTAACTAGAGTCGTGTCCATCTTCAGCCATCCATTGTGAGGGTCCTACAGTGGCCTAACCATTTCTCCCCAGTCAATTTCTCAGGCGGTCTTTCACGGTTGGGAGAGGGTGGAGGTGAGGCTCTAGTGCAAGGCTGGAGTCCAGTTCCTCGGACTTCAGATGCAGTGGGTTCCCCTCCTCGGCCGTGGCACATCAGCTTCCCATGGGGGAGCAACTATCTAACACACCATAGTGTTTCCAGGGCTATTGTTCGGCTGTGATTTTGAAAGATAGATTTAACTGAGTGAGTACGAGAGGTTCATCTCTGCTCTCTTATGTAGACTTAGTTAGTGATGTAGGGACAGAAAAGTGACATGTATCGAGCATTTACTATCTCCTGAGTGTTCTGCTCTGTGCTTTTTCTGCATTAAACATTGTAATATCCCCAAGACATCCCGAGGTAGATGCTCTTAACCTCATTTTGCAGATGAGGAAACACTGAGTTTCAGAGGGGTTAAGTAAATTTGCTCAAATTCATGAAGAAGTGATGGAGCAGGGGCAAGGTGGGTATGTCTGATTGTAAAGTTTCCCTCTTAGCACCTCTTGTTTCCAGGCATAATATTTTGTTGAGTAAGTGCTATGTCAATCAGTGAACTTGTATGGATTTGATGGAATTATTGATTTATTGACCAGTTATTTGATAGGGCTGGTAGGGTCAGTATATCTTTTGACTAAGTCAGCCCACAGTCTCCTAGCTGACTTCTGCAGGTTCAAGTTTGCCTATTTACTGATGGGGCTCAGAGCTCTGGTAGCATGGTCTCACTTTTTGGATTTGGCTCCTTAATACAGGGGTTCTCAGTAAAGACAGCAAGCTTATGGGCACTGGAGGCCTTGCAATGCAAATTAATGTGTCTTTTATTCTGAACATTCCTCAAATTTGAGTCTTGGTATATTCTGATTAGGACTAAGATTCTCAACCCAAAAAAAGGAGAGAATACAACTTTAGCCCAGATTTAAACAGAAAGCAAAGCCAGGTTTATCAAAGTTAGGTGCTAGAGGGTGGCTTGCTGTGGGACCTCTCAATGGCAAGGAAAATGGCATAGCAGATGGCCTTATTGATGCCAGTCTTTCATTCGCTCACTGTCTTAGGTTTCAAGGGACAGATTCTAGCCAGCTTAAGACAAGGATGGTTGGTTATAAGGAATCGGGAGTACTTTACAGAAGGCAATGCAGGCAAATGCAGCTGAGCCACGTAAGAACTGAAAAATCTGTGAGCTGCTAGCCCGTTTGCCCATTCAGCTGTCACTTTCTGGAGACACATGTCCTCTTACCGCTGCTGGAAATTGACTACATCCCTCTCTGTCTTCTTTCTCTCTCTGGATCACTTTTTCTACAAGGCTTCTTCTTCCTGAAACCTCATAATATCAGTTTGCATGGAGCTCCGTGTTGCTGTAATATTGACTTTTTGTACCTTGACCTTAAAGCTCCCCTGCCCTGGTCATCTGACATCTGTATCTCTTGGTTCAAGTTCTGAAGAGAGAATCTGATATTCATCTGGGGTCATTTATGACTGAGTGTTGAAGTCACCTCATACAAACATCATTCTGTCCTTTCTGGACTCTAGGGCAGCAACAGAGTTTGGGGAGGCACTTCCAAAGAAAGGAAAATGACCTTATCAGACTCCCCAAGTATACTTAACTACATACTTGGGAGGGTGGAGGTGGAAATGGCCTAGATAGAATCTATCCTAAAACTTTAAAGAAGCATAAACAGAGCAGAAAAATAAGGTCCGGTACCCCCTCAAGTGTTTATATTTTATGATTTTTTTTTCGTCTCGTATAAACCTTCTTTGATGGGAAATGTAGGTCTCATTCACAACTCTCAGACTCGAGCCTGGGTCCCATAAGCCTCCATTTTTTATTATTAAAGTGAGAGTCAAATAAATAAATAAATAAATAAAATGATGGTCTTTCCTCCTGCCTCCCTGGAATAGTGAAAACCTGCCATGTTTCAGGCATTGTGCTCAGCACCAGAGACACTGTCTATGCCTGAGAAGCCAGTATAATTTCAGGGGAAATAGACCAGTTCAAACAACTAAATATTCTACCACAGAGTGTTTCAGAGTATGGTCAGATGGCTCCCCATATATGGGGAGTAATGGGACTCCAATATTAGGGTACACAAGACTCTCCTTGCCAAAATGCAGATTCCTAAGCTTCTGAGATATTCCTAGATATTCTGAGGAATATTCCTGGTTGGAACCCAGGAATCTGTATTTTAAACAAGCCCCCAAGAAATCCCAGAGAGCAATGTGTGAAAACTGGTGCTCTATCTCATGAGAGGAGTCATGATTGAGGCCATGCCGTGGTTACCAAGATGAGCAGCTCCCTGCATAAAGGGGCTAGAGAAGGCTTTCCCAGCGGTGACATTTGAGTTGAATCCCAAATGTGTCTCCCAGGAAGAAAATGGGAATAAGAGAACTCCAGGTAGAGGAAAAGCAAAGGCCTGGGAGCAGGAAAATCCTGACAGGCTCTGAAGGGTCAGAGAATGGACTTCCATCTGATTGGAACATCAGACTTTTGTAGAAGGAGTGGCAGGATGAGACTGGGGCCAAACTGGGAAGGGCCAGGTGTGTACAGCTTAAAATTAAAGGTACAAGGGGTCCTTGAAACAATTTCTTTGTTTTCCCTTTAATAGTATAGAGGAAGAATAATAATTTCCCCTCTATCTTCCTAGGTTCTTAACTGAGACCGCCCTATGATTAAATACAGATTAACGAGGGAAAAACAGAGAAGTTTAATAATGTGTAAACCTCCTGTACTCAGGGGAGAGACCCTGGAAAACTGATTAGCTCCTGAAATGGCCCAAACCATCACCTTAAGTGCCATCTCCAGCTAAAGACAAAAGAAGATATGTGTTCCCACTGTGGCACAGCAGGTTAAGGATCTGGCATTGTTTCTACGGTGGCCTGGTTCTGTCCCCAGTCTGGTATAGTGGGTTAAAAGGATCCAGTGTTGCTGCAGCTGTGGCATAGGTCGCAGCTGCAGCTGTGATTCTGTCCCTGGCCCAAGAACTTCCATATACCGCAGGTGCAGCCAGACAGGAACAACAACAAAAAAGAAGAAAGAAGATTGGGGGGGCAGGTTTTGGGGGGTTATCAGGCAGAGCACAGTAAATAAGGTTTTTTAATGCAGATTTAAATCCATTCCTTCTCCCTTGATAAATTTCTTGGGATTTAATCATTCTCCTTTTCTTGGTACAAAGAGGAAGACAACCTCACAGATGAAGATATCCCTTGTAAATGTCTCCTACGATAAGGTAACTTCTTTTTTCAGAGCTTCTCCTATGTCTACTGCATCTTAACAGTAATCTACTTAAAATAATTCTTAGGCCAAAGAAGTCCATTGGGGGGTGGGGGGCGAATTCTATTTTCCTTCAGTATGATGTCTCTGAAATTTCCTTGTCCTGCCCTTGCCCTGGCCCATGAAAGGCCCCCAGAATCTCAAAGGAACCGTTCCTCCAACACTGCTGTTGAGACACAATAGAGACAGAGGGCCTGGCTGGAGCTGGTTGCAGATAACGTCACTGCAGGAGGATTGAGATGCTTCCCTGACATCTATCAGCTCCAGGAAAAAGGACTCCATTCCTCAACCTTCTCTGGAAAGCCTGAGCAGACTGGGCTTGCTTTGGCCAGAATCGTCGTTCAGGTGCCAGCCGACGTCCAAGAGCTGCTTTGTTTCCCTGCCAAACAGGAGAGGCTGGGATACTCTGGCAACTTCCTCCCTGAGCAGGAACATCAACTGACCTTGAACCAGCTGCCCTCCCAGGACCTGGCATTCCTATTTCAGAGTCTTCCAAGTAGCCACCTACAGTTCGGTTAAGGGAAAAAACCTACACCCAGAAATGTTCTTTCTTTCTTTTCCTTGAATGTCAGTAGCGACAATTTGCTTTGAAAATAGTCACCTAAGGTATGATGGATAGAAAATCACTGCTTGTCATTTCCAGCTCCATAGGAAATGTCATTCAATCAAACTTAACCAAGCCTTTGATTTCCCATATTTGCTCCCCCATGAACTGGAGCCTGCCAGCTACCCGTTCCAGAAGCAGCAGAGAGCTTGAGTATCCTGCAGTATTTTTCATAGAGCAATTCCTCCAGCCTAACAGATCAAATTTCCAGGTCTCTTTGTTCTCTCTTCAGAAAATGTACCCCTCCCAGAGCTGCGTGTTCAACCTTATTTAGGTACCAGTTAGAACAAAAAGGAAGGGCCTAATTGTCTGCCTTTCCTTCTCTTCACCAGCTCTATCCTCCGCCTCCACCCAGCAACACCACAGGAACCCTAGGCTAAGAGCATCAAATAATTCTCTGAAGTTCCAGCGTTTTCTTTCTTACCCTTCCAACATATGGGATTTTCAGGGGCCAGCTTTTAGGACCAGCAGAGATTGTCATACAGACAGCCTGGGGATGGTCGTGGTCCAAGAGCAGAACTGAGCCTGCCAGGGCTCTCATGAAAGGCAAGGACTTTGGAATCAGAATGACCGGAATTTAAATGCTAACTCTCCCAGGTACTAGCTGTGTCACCTTGACCAGTATATTTCCCTTAAGAAACCTCAATTTTCTCCCACAGAATATGGAAACAATATTAACCTCTGTCCAGTTGTAGACTGAAAAGTAAATTAAATAATTGTAACAGACACTCTTGGTTGTCACCCTCAATTTTATTTTCCCCTGGCACTTCTATTTTAGAGACTAGAAAACTTAACCCTCATTCTTAGTCTTTCTTTCAGCCGGGGTGACCAGGTAACAAAGTTCTGGGTGTTGGGATATAAGCAGACATCTGAGGGAGGATTCTAGAAATGTTCCTGCTTTCCTGATGAAAGGGATGGATGAAGCTGAGTCTCCTCCCTTCCTGTACTTCCTGCCTTGAACAAACATGTGATATCTGGAGCTGCAGAAGCGATCTTGTGACGAAGAGACTCTCAGAGTCATCAGCAGTGACGTCATCATCAAGGACTTTGAGCCAGTGCTAAAGCCGTCAAATTCCAGATGTCTCATAATGTGTAAAATTGTGCCTCTCATCAACTGATAAAAAAATGCACAACCTAGAAGCTGGAGAATTATGTTTTATTCAGCAGATATTGTGAGGACTTCAAGCCTGGGAAATAGCCTCTCAGATAGCTCTAAGGTACTGCCCTGAAGAGGTAAGGGAGGAGTCACGATATTTAGGAGTTTTTGCAACAAAGACCAGGTCATCAGAACATTAAAAGATTACCGTTAATTAAAGAAAATGAAGCATCTCAAGGAATTTAGCTCTTTTCTTTGTATGGGAAGATGCAAAGGTCTGGGCTTACAGAAATCATGCCTTTGATGTGCATCTCGGCTGTGGTGGCGTGGCGGGGGCAGTATCCTGTGCTTTCTCAACCTGAGTCTCCTCGGGGTGGGTGTACTCTTGTGGGGAGGGGTGGCTGCGATGGCTGATGGCTTGATGGCGGGCATCCTGTTTCCTGAATTCCCTCGGGGTTCACCATCAGGGTAGCTGTAACGTATGGCTTGATGGCTGCTGCATAGTTTGTTTACTGATATGGCAGGCAACATTTTTCATTCACACTCTGTATTTAAGCCACGCCAGGTGGAGTTTTCTATTTCTTGTCACCAGATACATTCTTGCTATGAGTAAGTGATATATATATATAAAGCAGCTACAGTAATCACTGGTGTTTGATAAATATTAGTTCTCTTCTCCCCTTCCTCCCCACATGTCTTCTCCTCAAATCATGAAGTCCTTATCTATACCATTGAGCTGGTCATAATTAGGGTGGGATTTGGGCCCAGAATATGGATCCAGATTGGCTTTCAAGACCTCTGTAATCTGTTTCTTCCTTCCAGGGCCACTTGCATGCTGCTCTCGGAATCGCAGTCGATGCCGGTCAAGCCAATTAGTTATATCCCATAGGAGTCGTTGCTTGTTCTGCCCCCAGCTTTCCACTCTCCATTCCTGCCTTCCCTTATTCTCTCCCCACCCCTTACTTCAGCCTGCCTGATCTTCTCCGTCCTTCAGTTCCTAGCTGCAACCCACCATCTCCTTGAGATACCTTTTTTGATGTGGTCAGATGTAGCCAAAAGCAAGAAGAGCTGTGTGGTACAAACATAGTTGCCTTTGTCGGCAATGGCAATGGGCAGACAGGAGAACGTGGCTAGTCAGGGGAGCTCTCGGAAAAGAGGGATCCAGAGTCTTTATGTCAAGGGCAAAAGACACAGCTCTACATGGTAGTTGCTCAGCAGCCACCAGGGCTAGACTTTCATGAAAATAAAAGGGCCGGAGAGCCAAGGTCAACCAGGGCTGCCCTCAAGGTGGCAAGAAGAGGTATCTGGGGAGTGCAGGAAAGACAGGAGGCACAATGCAGGCAGAAGTCCAGGGGCTCCACAAGGTCCTTGGCCAAGGAAAAGGGGACTGGATTGCGGGGGCTTTGGAAGACTTCATCTTCTCCTGCCGTAGCCCCTCAGTACGGAAGGGATGGGCGATTACCGGTGATTAACCAGAAAAACAATGAAAGGTAACAGGAGAGTGAATATTGGCCCTTCAGATAGAATTCCTGGGGCATGTCAGCATCTGCCACCCAGCCCAGTCATGCTCTTCCTGGGTGAATTGTGACACCTGCTGGCTTGCAAGGGAGAAAACCCAGACTTCAGGCTTTGGTAAAAAGTTGCCTGGTGCTGACATAGGGCAAATGGCTCCCAAATGGACTAGGTTCTTTTCTAATGAGATATTGTGTGTCCTGGAGAATCTGTGGCCAAAGTCATGTTCAGCTTTCTAGGGCCAGTTGTTTGCAAAGTCCCGGGAAAACAATGGAAGTAACCAGAAGTGAGCTACTGTGGTAGGATGGTGTCATAGAGGTAGATTAAGCACAGAGGGACCTGAGCTGGGGTCTACCTTTACTTCTGCCTTTGTGGCCCAGGAACAACAAGCAAATCACTTCTTTTGTTTTGTCGTGATTTATCTTTTTAAAGTAATAAACTATCATTATTCTACCTTCCTTACAGTTTTACAAGTAAGGAGTCAAAAGAGATAGGATTTTTTTGTTTTGTTTTGTCTTTTTTTTTTTTTTGCCATTTCTTGGGCTGCTCCCGCGGCATATGGAGGTTCCCAGGCTAGGGGTCCAATCAGAGCTGTAGCCACCGGCCTATGCCAGAGCCACAGCAACGCAGGATCCGAGCCACATCTGCGACCTACACCACAGCTCACGGCAACACCAGATCCTTAACCCACTGAGCAAGGCCAGGGATTGAACCTGCAACCTCAAGATTCCTAGTCGGATTCGTTAACCACTGCACCACGATGGGAACTCCAACAAAAGAGATATGATTATTGAAGCCACAAATGTGTTTTGTGTTTTTCAGTTGTTACTTGAGCATCTGTCATGTGTTAACTGCCATGGTATATACACATACACACATACATACATACATACAAACATACATACACAGTACATAATACTGTAATACAGAAATGAGTAAGCCACAATTCTAGACTAGGAAGAAACCAAAGAATCACACTGTGTTTGCCTGAGACTCTTCTTCCTCAGCTGGATTTTCAAATCTCAGCTCACATATTCACCTTCTCCAGGAATCCTACCTTCCACACATACCCCAATCAAGCCAGGTTGCTTGTGACACTCTCAGAAGATGGCCTGCCACTCTGCAGAAGCATAAGGACTAGAGTCAGTTGGCTGAGGGTTCAAATCCTAGCATGTCCCTCACTAGCTGTGGGACCTTGGGCAAGTCACTTAGCATCGCCAAGCCTTGGCATCCTCTTCTGTAAAATGGGGATAATAACGCCTACTTGCTAAGGTTTAATAAGCATCAAATAAGACGGCTCATGGAAAGTCCTTAGAAGAGTGCCTGACAAATAATATGATCTTAAGAAATGTTAGTTTTAATTATTGCATATGAAAGTTTTAGTTTAATGTTAATCCCTCCCACCAGACTATTAGCTTCAAGAAGGCAGAGGCTTTGTTGGTTCTGTTTGTGCCGTATCTCCTGTGCCCATCACAGTACCTCAAATCTGAGTTTTTTCCTCTAGAAAATGCAAATAATAGTAACTGCTTCATAGGCATATTGTAAAGATTAAAGACAATAATAGCACCAGTCAGCAGTAAAGCAGTTAGCACATAGCTGAACACGTGGATAAGGGTCTGACTGGTGTTATTATCATTAATAACATAAGTGAAGCAGATAAAGTGTTCAGAAGTAATATGAAAAGGCCATTAATTAATTTTACCAGAGAATAGGAAAGGCTTCACCCAGGGGAGGGCTGCCTGAGCAGAGTTCTAGGGGATGAAAGGAATTAGCCCAGTAGAGTCCCGAGCTCACCTGTGGATAGACACAGATAATATAACCCAGTCCCTGTCCTCCAGGAACTTGCAGCCCCAGAGAGGTGGACATACTCTCCCATGGTCCAGGGGCCTCTGGGCAGACAGAAGAGAATAGCCTAACCAAGAATGCACAGTCAGAGAAGACTTCCAGAAGGTGACCAGATTGGGGATATGAGGACAGTGGGGAGTTAACCAGGCTATCAAACAGTTTGTCCAGAAGGATGATCAGGTGAGAGTGTGAATGCCAGGGAGCTGCCAGGTGCTGCAGTGAGCTCAGGGTTTGGGTATATGGGCAGGAGTGAACAGAGCAGAGCTGGAGCAAGGAGTCAGGAGCCAGTTGATGAAGAGTCTTATATGCCATGCTAAGGAATCTGGATTTTATTCAGGAGGCAGTGGGAGGGGCTGACATACTTCAAAAGGGGTAAAGGGGTAATATGATCACAGTTGCATTTTAGTTAGGTCCTTCTAGAAGGACAGTCAGACGGCAGCTGGGAGATCAGTGAGGAGGCTTTTGGAAGAGTCTAGACAGGCAATGGTCATGACCTGATTTAAGGAAATAGAAGGGATGAGAAGCCTGAGTGAATGAAAAACATAATTAGGGAACACGATCAACAGGACTTAGGGAGTAATTTAATGGGGGGAGCCAAAAAGAGCAAATGATCCAGAATTTGATTTGCATGACCAGGTGAATTATTGAGCCATGCACTGATCCAAACATAGCAAGAGCAGCGAGTTTACAATAGAAAAGGGACTGGCCTGGTTCTGTACATATTTCATCTGTGGTTTCTATGCTGCCCATGTTGATCCTGTGTCTTGATGTTATGGAACATGCTATTTCCTCATGCACAGGCCACCTGCAGGTCTATACAGTCATCCCAAACCTTTGTTTTTCAGTTCCTGCTAACTCACATATTGATCCAGCATTGCCATTGATTCTCTTCAGCTCCCCAAGGATTTGGTCACATGGTCAAGCTGCCTACCTTCTCTAGCTTTTCCCTGGCACACCAACCCTTCCACCAAGGTGGCTTAGACTCTCAAGCAACCAGTCCTTCGGAAGGGCTTTGTGAATGGAACTGGAGCTCAGAGCAGAATATGAGCTAGAAGCATGCATTTAAGAGTGATCAGCACAGAGTTTAGACAAGAGCAGCACTGACAGCAGCTGAACTCAGCCAGGGTACAGATGGAAGCCTGAGAAGAGCAAGAACCATTAAGAGCAGAGCAAGGTAGAGGGAAAGAGCCGGCAAAGGTGATGGAGGAGTGGCCAGAGATATGGGAGGAAAACCATGAGAAACTCAAGGCAGGAGGGAATTTAACAAGCTGTGCTCAGAGGCATCAGGCACCACAGAGCCATCAGGACTGAAATCTGAATTGAAGGGTTGTGGGTGTCTGGGTGGTTTCTGTGGTCTGGTAGGAGCAGTTGAAGATGAAGTGAGAAAGTGGGAATGATATTTTATGAAGACAACTCTTTCAAAAAAATGTGAAAGAGAGATGATGAAGGTAGAAAGAAAGCATTTTGGGTTTTTTCCTTCAACATTTGTGCATGTGTTGAAGCCACATGTAGTGAAGTGTGTGTGATTTATCGTTCAAGTTCTAGAACCAGACTGAATTCAAGTCCCAGCTTCACACAAAAGCTGTGTGACCTTGGGTACATTCCTTAACGTCTTGGGACACAATTTTCTTCCTCCATATGGTGGCAATAATAACAACACTAAATATATAAGGTTGCAGTTATTAAATAAGTGACAGCATGGCACGTGCTTAGATAGTGCCTGACCATTGTAAACAATAAATATTACTGATTCCATTGTTGATGTTCCTATTTGGTAACAAGAAAGACTTGTTAAAAGTAGATGCTGAAGATACAGGAGAGAGGAGGAATTAGTGATGGAGCAAATTTCCTGAGGCGACAGAAGGAGATGGAGCAGAGCACTGAGGGCGGGGTAGCCTCAGACAGGAGCAGGGACCACCCTCCTAGCTTCCATTTAGAGAGTCAGCCGAAAGCAAAGCCCCAGTGGGGTTCAGATTTAGATGTGTTTGTCTTAGGGAAGCAGGGCATGAAAAATTGAGAGAGCCCCTTTTTCACTCTGTCAAGTACAAAACAAGTTCATCTGCTGAGAATGAAGAAAGAAGTGGTGAGATGGGGAGATGGTTAGCAACAGAAGAGTGAGTTGGGATGGTCTGATCTTGCTGCTATGGAAAGTGGAGACAGAGCTATGGAGAGTGTGAGCCTGAGGAGTACATCTGGGGAAGCGTCTGATATTCCCCAGGGCATCAATCTGTGAACTTTCTTTTTTTTTTTTTCCCCTACCTTTTGTTCTGTTTAGTTCTGGATCTATAAGTAGAAAAAAAAATTTTTTTTAAATCTTTTTAGGGCCACACCCACGGCATATGGAAGTTCCCAGGCTAGAGGTCAAATCTGAGCTATAGCTGCCAGCCTACACCACAGCCACAGCAAAGCAGGATCTGAGTGGCATCTGCAACCTATGCCACATCTCACAGCAACACCAGATCCTTAACCCACTGAGCAAGGCCAGGGATCAAACCCACGTCCTCATGGATACTAGTCCGGTTCGTTAACCACTGAGCCACAATGGGAACTCCTGTGGATTTTTTTGATGTTCTCAACAGCCTGTGGAGGAGCGAAAATGGGAATTGATTGGATTGCTCCATTGTTGAGACTTTGCCAAGAGACTGTGATGGGAAAGTTAAAGGGACAGGACATTGAAAGTGGCAAAGTGGCAGACCAGAAAGTCTAGGCTAGAGAGGGGGTGATATAAATATAGAAGAGGAAGAAAATGGAGGCATCAAAGGAACTGAGGTCTACCAACAGGCAAACTAAAGTGAAGATGACGGGTGGTAGAGAAGGAACTGGTGACCAGAGGCGTCAGAAATGGACGTCATGGGTTAAAGACCACAGTTCTTTGCACTTTCCCCCACTGAGAGGTGGAGTCTGATTTCCCTCCCCTTGCACATAGTGATTAGCTTAACCAGTAGAAGGTGGTATATGTCTGATGATCTGGGCTTCGAAGGTGGGATCATGAGAAGCCTTGTAGCTTCTACCTGGACCTCTTAGAATACTTGCTCTTTGAGTCCTGAGTAACCTTATAAGTCTAGCTCTTCTGAGGCCACCATGCTGGGAGACTGCATGGAGAGGCCACAAGGAGAGGTCCTGGGACTCCAAGAAGCGAGAGGTGCCTGGCCAGCCCTCTGCCGTTCCAGGCTCAGTTATTTGAATTACCGAGCTGATGTTCTCACCGAGCTGTGACCCCTTTGCAGACTCAAAACAAAAGATTGCTGTTTTGGGGGGTGGTTCATTATGCACACTAAATAACCATAAGAACTGGAATTAAGTTTTTGGAGGTGGTACACTCTAGGCTGAAGACAAAAGCCAGGGAATGACCATGATCTTGTGGGTAGAAGAAGATAAAAGTGAAACTCACTGGAGTCAAGAGGGCCACATAGGAATAAGAAAGCTTCACGCAGGATACAGAGGACACCAGATCAGAGAGAGGTGACGAAGAGAGACTTGTCAGATGTGGAAACTTCGTACGAGAATAGTTTCCTTCTCAAGTCCCATAGAAACATCTATTTTTATTTGCATATGCTTATTAAGTATCAGTTTAACTGTTCATGCAAACCAGTCCCAAGGAACATACTTGGCAGTGTTTAAATTTAGAGTGTGTGATGTTGCTGCCCTAGGTGATCATTCTAGAAACATTAAATGATAAAAATGATAAATTGCATTTCTTTAAAATGGTGTTCTTAAATATAGATGTCCTATTACTCAACTAATTCTATCACCTCCCCCTCAACTCCCATGTATTGCCACATATAGTCTTGTTTCTCTCTCTTGTGATGAAAAACATTCAACAAGTTTGTATGGAGCATCTGCTATGTGCCAGGCTCTGTGTTAGGTGCTGAACTTAGATTCGTGCTCATGAAGTAGGTCCATCTTTGGGAATTGTAACAGAGGTGTTTCTCACGCACTGAATATGTACCAGGTCCTCTACTGTGTACTTTCTGAGCCTTACCCCAATCAAACAACAATCATTTCTATTTCAGGTGGAGCTCAGTCAGAGAAACGGAACCACTGTAATTACAGAAAGGGATTTGTTATGTAAGGACTTGGCCTTACATAATCGTGAGAGCTGGTTACCTTCACACCTTAGGTTGGAGCATGCAGTCCTTGGGGAGGCAATCAGGAAGGGAAGGTGGAAGTAGAGTGGGGGAGGGAAAGAATGAAATGGAACCCGAAGAAAGGGACTGAAATCATAGCAGTGTTTTTTTGTTTGTTTGTTTTTGCTTCTCAGCTTGTCCTGCAGATGCCAGGACTTTGCCCTTGAAGTTAAACCATGTATACCTGGCCTGGGGGTCCAAGAAGCTGAAGAAAGATCTAGTAGAAAGTTAGAGTCACTGCAGGCCTGACCACTACGTCCTGCCAATCAGATGAGCCAGCAGGTAAGCGACAATGCGTATGAACTACAAAATGCATGCTGTTTCACTTGCATTTGGCACATCTCCCACTGGAATCTCTCTTAGGGCCCATTCTAACTGCAAACACACCAGAAAGGGAATTCTGGGAAGTGTAGTTCAGCCCCACCAAGCTGTCCCGTTACAAACCACAACAGATACTATTCAGACAGCAGTAGTGAGTAGGCGCCATCATCATCCACATTTTAACAGAGGTAGAGACGGAGGCTCTGTTCTCAGGAAGTGATGCTCTGAGCAGACAGACTTGGACCTGCTCAATGCCAAAGCTTGTGTGTTGAGCCATCACACACATGTTCTTTGCTTCTACTTCAGGAAAGTTCAAAACGGTGGGTGGACAATCAAACACCTCCACTGCTTAAGCCCCTAGTTTGGTCCATACATGGGCACAGGACCCAGGACCCATGAGCTTTTCAGACGCCTCAGTAAGAGGTGTAAGACCTGACAAAGAAGATGTTTCAGCTGCAAAGTACAAAAAGAAAACTCAAAATCCAAAATAATATGCACTTAATTGTACGGGACAACATCTTTAACTCATCTACAACTCGCCACATGAAATTTCAGATAAATTTTAGTCGTGCAAGATTCAGATGGATTAATGTGTTTGATGTAATGTGAGGCAAGAACTCTAAAACTAGTGCTGAGGACCTGCCAATTTCTTCTGGAGAGAGGAAAATTTGTGGGGCAGGGGCAGGGAGCTGATATTGTTAAAACCTATTCTGGAGACCACAATTTGGAATTGCAGGTGTGGCAAGAAAAGGAAAACCACTACCTGATATTCACTCGGGTTTTGTATAAAATGGAGCAAAAATGGGCAGCCTTGGTCTTGGCACAGAGCCCACCTTGCTGATGTGTCAGGAGCATTTTAAACATATCGCCGCAGGTGGTTGAATGAGAACAGAAACCAGAAACACAGATTAAATTTAGCAGCAGATTGAATTGTGCTCACCAAGACGTTTGCCTCTCCGCCTGTTCCCTTCCTCCTCTCAGCTCAGGCGGCAGGATGCCTAATCACACAAGGCAGCCTTCTAGCGAATTCAATTAGCCAGAGGGAGTCTTGCGTGGGTTAACGGGTAAGAGAAATGGAAAGAGACATAACTTCTTCACAGAAATAGCCAGGTGCATTGTGAGAAGGATTCAACCCCTCCACCAGACAAGGCTTATCCTTCTCTGGAGGCCACGTACTCCCACCGGTGTGGCAACTCCAACATCCCAGGTGAGGAGGAGAGGGGAGCAGTTCACTTGGAGCCAGAAATAGGCTCTTCCGGTTGGGTTCCTACATCTGTAGGACTTCCGGTCCATGAGAATGTACAGGCACTAGTGTCCTGATCTTTGTGGCTACCCTTGCTCTGAACACTCAGAAAACTCTCACATGGCAGTAATGGATAACGTTCATGGATTGAGCATTTACTATGCATCAAGCACTGTGCTAAGCCAGTCCCTGTGCCTTCATAATGCTTGCCCTTAACCAGTATGATAAAATGGCCTCGAGTTACCTGGCACTGTCACCCCGCCATCACTACCACCTCCTAGGTGCTCACTGCTTCCCCAATATGAGGGTGTCCCACTTGAGCTTGAAGGATTCAACCCTCCACCTGCCTTAAGGAGGAAGTGGGTACTTTCCCCCTCTGCCCCTCGCTCCAGACACTCACATCCTAAGGCATGATGATACACGCACACTTGACCTGTCTGTCCCAGGGCTGTGCCTATATCATCCATCTTTTCTTCTCTAAAGTGACCCATGTCTCTTTCTCTTGAGACCTCAGACAGGAATTCCTTGTTGATATGAAATTTAATTTAACTGAAACTTATTTCAAGGGATAATATTGGTTAATAGTGTGGTCTTTGTGGCCGTACAGTATGAGTTTGAATTCCTGTCTTATCATTTTTGTCTCACGTGTATGGTCCTTAGCAGTTACTTAAAATCTCTGTTACCCTCAGTTTTCTCAGCATGAAAATGGATATAATAATAGGACTTAACTCACATAGGATGTTTTGAGAAATAACAAATTAATATCTGTAAAAATGCTTAGGGTACTATGTGCCACATGGTCTGCAATCAATAAATATTAGCAGTTTCTGGGGTTCCTAGCGTGGTGCAATGGAAACGAATCCGACTAGGATCCATGAGGATGTGGGTTCAATCCCTGGCCTGGCTCAGTGGGTTAAGGATCCGGTGTCGCTGGGGTGTAGGTCACAGACGCTGCTCGGATCTGGTGTTGCTGTGGCTGTGGTGTAGGCCGTCATTTGTAGCTCCGATTCAACCCTAGCCTGGGAACCTCCGTATGCCACAGGTACAGCCTGAAAAGCAAAAAAAAATAAAACAAAATAAAAAATAAAAAAATAAGTATTAGCAATTTCTGCTATAACTAGGTGCTAATAAATATGCTAGGCAATGAATAAGACATTATACCCAAATCATAGTAGCTCACAGCTCAATGGAGAAAGCAGATATTAAAATATATAGCTATAATGCAATAGGATGAGTACTGTGAAGAAGTCCAGATTATGCTGATTTATGAAGGCTTTGATGGTCCGCAACCTCCCCTCTCCCCCGAAACTCCTGAGGAATAAGGTGAGTTCCCATGAGGAGCAGTGGCTCACTGCAGGATTGGCATGAATGAGGTTTACCAAGGATGGAAGAAGTGCAAGGCCACCCTGCAGCCACGTCCCACTTTCCAACCACCCCAAACTACCTCCGTGACTCTAATGACATGATACAGATTATAGCTGATTGCCTCTTTCAGCAAATATTTGATAAACACAAATGTGCCATATTGTGTTTTAGGCACTGCATAGTGTTTGCAAGCCAGAAAGACAACACTGAACAAAAAAACACAAGTGTGCCAAACATTAGAAAGTAGATACGCTGGTGCCAAGAAGCTTAAACTTCCTGAAAAACATGAAACCAAGATTTGAGTAAGAATCAGTTCAGAGAAGGAACTGAGAGGCCTTAAATGCATGTTTGCCAAAAAAAAAAAGAGAGATAGAGAGAGAGAGACCTCACTGAAAATTATGACGCATACTGTCCTTCAAATGCAGATGTATAAGCAGATGCAGAACCCCTTAAGATGCAGATAGGGAATAGAATTCTAGGTCATTCGCCATAGTTTGAAAAACTATCTCATGAATAAAACAGACACTAAAATCCTAAAAGATGTTAAAATAATTGGTAGCCTTTAGGATAGAAACTGAAAATAGTAAGACACAGCTATAAACACAGTTGGGTGTAATTTGAATCATCAATAAGAATATAAAACATATATGTAAGCATATATACACACCCTATCTTGGATCTCTTCTTCTCTGCCCCTAGAATTTCTTTTGGGACAGTGACCAATCTCATCTCATGAATTATGAAATCAAAGGCCATTAGATAGTCGTTCTTGAGCCAATAATTTAATTAAATAAAACTGCCACCTTGATTCTCCTCCTAGACCTACCAAACCTTCCTGCCCTGTACAAGCCACTGTCATTTAGATTCCAATCATGGTCTTCGGCTGCCTCTTCTGTCTCCTAAGAAATGCCACCTGGGGCAGCCGCTGCCTCCCTCACAATCTGGGAGATTAATGGACCCATCACAGCATGGGTCATAGGCAGCCTAGCGAGAAGGCTCGTCACGCTTCCTGAGTTACTTAGAAAGGGAGTGAGAAGGAGTTTAAATAGAAGAATCTACAAACAAATTTGAATTAGACAAAACTGAGAGCTGAATATACAAAGGAGCAACCTCGATATTGTGTATCAGGGAATACGGGGAGGACAAGATGACAAAGTGCCAAGAACATCCGCATAGACTAGCATTTGGGAAGGTCAAGGCAGGTGTCAGGGTGACATGTCAACAGAAGTAATTGAAGTAATCAAGGCAGTAAGGGTTTTAGAATCCAGCAGACCTGAATTTGAAACCAATTTTTACCACTTAGTAGCTGTATATTTTTGTATAGGTAACCTCCCTGATTTTTATATCTAAAGGGAAGAAAGGGGGCGTTCCCTTTATGGCTCAATGGGTTAAGAACCCGACTGGTATCCATGAAGATGCAGGTTCAATCCCTGGCCTCACTCAGTGAGTTAAGGATCCAGCATTGCTGTGAGCTGTGGTGTAGGTCTCAGATGCAGCTCAGATCCTGCATTGCCATGGCTGTGGTATGGGCAGCAGGCGCAGCTCTGGTTCAGCCTCTAGCCTGGGAACTTCCCTATGCCACAGGTGTGACCCTAAAAAGACCAAAAAAAAAAAAATAATTAATTAATTAATTAAATAGAAGAGAGGTATAATATTTATCTCCTAGGGTGGCAGTAAGAATCATAAGCAGTTTATTCAAGCCAGTGGATCTTGAATCATAGAGCTCAGCTCAAACTATTTTAAGCTTCAAAAAAATGAATGCATCATCTAACTAGAAAGTCCAAGGGAAGAAGGAGGCCTCAGGGACTCCAGGGACTCGAACGACATTGTCAAGATTTTTCTCCTGTGTGTTGACCCCGTTCAGATCTACTGCAGATAGCTTTGCTCCATGAAGCAGGGAGAGGAGAGGAGGAAAAATGGCTGACAATCTGCTAGCAGAGAGAAAGAACCTCTGCATATAATTGGAGAAGACTTTGATGGGTCCAGCCTGGGCCCATGCTCATCCCTGTAACAGCCGCTGCGGCCAGCAGCATGGAGTGAAAGAATGAGCCAGGCCATGTCTCAGGCACACCCGAAGGTGGGGGCATGAGTTTCCTGGATTCCAGTCGGCACATCTCATGAAGTACTATAACCTCTGGGTCTTTGCTCATTTGAAAACTGCAACTACTCTCATACTGAGATAAGAAGAATTCTTTACTGAGGAACAGTAGCCCTCTTGGCACTTTGAACTGCTGAATAAGTGTGAAGCCATTAATCTGCCAAGGATTTCTACTGTCAGGAATTCTAGTCGTGGCTCAGCAGTAATGAACCCAGCTAGTATCCATGATGATGTAGGTTTGATCCCTGGCCTCTCTCAGTGGGTTAAGGATCTGGCATTGCCGTGAGCTGTGGTGTAGGTCACTGATGCGGCTTGGATCTTGCATGGCTGTGGCTGTGGGCTGTGGCTGTGGGTGGCAGCTGCAGCTCTGATTCGACCCCTAGCCTGGGAACTTCCATATGCCACAGGTGTGGCCCTAAAAAAAAAAAAAAAAAATTTCTCCTGTCGAATAATCACCATCGAAAACTAAACAGAACAAAAGGTAGATGCTTTTTTGTCTTGGGTTATTCTTTATATATATGTTTATTATTTTGTTCATTTATTGAGCATTTACTATGTGCCAGACCTGTGCTAGGCACTTCGTATTTGTTAGTCTTTACAGTAATCTTATGAGGCAGTATTATTAACCCCATTGCATGGCAAGAAATCTTAGGCTCAAGGAGGTTTTAAGTAACTTGCTTAACACTTCATAGAAGAGGACAGGTCAAATCAAAGGCCATGCTCTTACCTACCAAGCTACCCCTTGATAGGGGTATGAACAAAACAGAAGAGCATCGGAAAATAAGATTAATTTAGTCCAAGGGAGGTCTTCAGGGACACGTTAGAATTTTCTTAGCAGGGAATATGGTAAAGGACGCTTGAGGCAGAGGAAGGACGATGTGCAAAAACTGTATGTGCAGCTAATGTTGCAAAAGCTGTAATTGACAAACCTATCCAACCCTTGAGAACACAAAAGAGGTGCAAGCCTTTGTAGGGATTTGGGAGCTTTGGAGGACTTTTATCCCCCCCGCCCCCGTCACAGTGCCTCTGTACCTTATACCACCTGGTAAAGAAAGGGCACAGTTGGGGTAGGGGTCAGAGCAGTAAGCTGCCCTTGAGAAGCAAAGATACTAGCAAGCAGATTAAACCTCTCACTATCTCCTGCGTGGGGCTCTCATTTGAGTTAGATTTGTCTATGACTCTGGAAGGTATGGGCTGGGCACTGAGACAAAGACCCAGGGAGAACCCCTAGGATTCTGGTTGATCTCCGCTCAGGAAGGGGGCAGAAACCAGATATGCACTCATACAGCAATAGCCCCTAGCAGTGTATTCAACACTCCTCCAGGGAGACCCTCCCATGAAGGAACAGTGTATCATGGTAAGAACGTCCCTTCCTATCAAGAGGTGTATTGAGAACATGTTCCATCACCCCACCTCTGCCATGGCTCAAATCCTCACGGTGACCAAGTGGCAGCCTGTTTGCAGCAGAGGAGCACCCTGTCTCTTGGCCCATTGTCTCTAGAAATGTGGTTGCTACTAGGCTCTGTAGCATATGTATAGCCTCCAGTGCCCTGCCCCTATTTCCATGGCAGCCCCTTGTGGCCTGTAGAGAGGGAGTGGGGGAAATTCCTCCTATGGAATTTACAGATGGGTCTAGTTGGGGCAACCCACTCATGTGGACTGCCATCACTATTCAACCTGGCACTTATACCATCTGGATGGAGTCAAAAATGAACCACAGCAGCCAGGATATGGCTGGTGACCACTCATGAACCCTATTCCTTAACCCTTTGCATTGACAGTTGACGTGTTCTAAAGGGATTAACCCTATGGCTTGGACGATGGGAAGCCGAGGAGTAGATGGTCATGAATAAGCCCTCGTGGGGTTAGGATATGTGGAAAGACATTTGGGTTTGCCTCTAAGAGCCTGAGTCAGTCCTCGCTGTTTTCCACATCTCGGCCTCTTGGCAGTCAGGAAACTGATGGTCTAGCCTGAGTATGAACCCCAGCAATGAACCCTCCAGTAGCTATGGCAGATTGGATACGTGAAGAGTGGCCACTGTAGCCCCAGCGTAGGGTGGCAAATTGACAAGGATATGGATTGTCCTTAAAATATAGTGACTTTGTTAATGCAGTAACAGCATGTCCTGTGTTTTTTACACAATGCCCAAGGGAACTACCAAAGGAATCTGGGGCCATATACCAGAGTTCCTAATTGGTGAGAGAATAGCAAATTGATTTTGTTGTCCCCACCAACCTCTGAGTGAGTGTTCTAAATACACTTAATTTTCTTTTTAGGGCCACACCTGCAGATATAGAAGTTCCTAGGCTAGGTGTTGAATAGAAGCTGCAGCTGTTGGCCTATGCCATAGTCACAGCAGTGTGGAATCTGAGCTGCATCTGTGACCTACACAGCAGCTCACTGGCAATGCTGGATCCTTAACCCACTGAGCAAGGCCAGGGATTGAACCCACATCTTCATTGGTACTATGTTGGGTTCTTAACCCACTGAGCCACAATGGGAACTCCTAAATATGTCTTGATTCATGTGGACACCAAGTCTGGTTTAACCCAAGCTTACTCCATCACTACTCAAACCAGGCTGCCACCATTAGAGGATGAGAGAAGCTGAGTACCATGTAGGGATACCCTCATCAGTAGATAGTGACTTGGGGTCACACTTCAAAGATCATGGTGTGCAAAGCTGGACAACAAAGCATGACATTATATGGAAGTTCCATTTCCCCTGTAGCACATAAGCAACAGGGTTGGAGATACATACACACACATATATATAAAGAGCAGCAGATAAAATTACTAAAAGTAAAATTACTTTAGTCCACCACTTTGGTCAGTGGGCTACTGAAGTACCATCCCAGACTTTGATACAGTTAAATGATCAACCAGTAGGGCCAGTTGCCCCATATGTCAGACTGGGGACCTCCACTGAAACACCCATCACCATAAAAGTATGGCAGTCATGGGAAAGAACCACTGCCCCCATTCTCACCATGGATCAACATACTATGCTGCTGGGAACACCAAGCTCCACTGTTACTGGAATTTGCCATGGAATGTCCCACCCGAATGGTACAACCAGGTAGCCACCAAAAGAGCCACCTCAAAATAATGGGCAGATCCAGACACGGACACAATCAACATTGTTTCTTGTTTGTTGTTTTTAAGCAAAAGAGTAATTTATGGCTTCTGTAGTTGACAAAGGTATAATGGTAATTATATGAAATTAGATTAGGGATGAGATTCAAGGATTTGACACAGCCAAGACTGTCCATTTCTCATCTGTTTATCTTTTTTGAGTGCTGGCCTTAGCGTCTCCTACTGCATTCAGCCTTCTCACCCCTAGCAGAAGACGAGAGATGGTGTTTAATTTTTCAGCCTCTGTGTCAGTTCTAGTGAAGGACTCTGGTTAGCCTTGCTTGGACCAATCACTCTTGCTGGTGATGAGAGATATTTGACAGCATTGGGTTATTAAAAAGCTCACTCTGGAGGATGGATAGGAGAGCAGCAAGACCAGGGACAGAGAGGAGAGAGGCACTGAATCCTGAATTGATACAGTGACAGAGGGAAGGGTGTGGACACATGAGGTCAAAACTATGAAGAGGCAGAATTCAAAGAGCAGGGGGATTTGCATAAGGGGCAGGGATAGATAATGAAGGTGTGAGGGGTGTAGGAAGTGCCTCAGTTTCCTACTTGATCAGCTGGGTGGATTGAGGTATTGTTTGCTGAAGTATAAGGGAAAAGCAGTTTATCACTGGAAAGAAGAAATTCAATCTCACTCTTTTCTTCCCATCATTATTTAAACCCTTTCTCTGCTTTTTTCCCAAAGGCAATAATTGTCAATTCTGATTTAAAAACTCATTTAATGAAAACTAAACTTCATCTGTATTACTGAAATGGATGCTATCTTACTTATGTGGGTCTTCATGAGTAGATTAACAGATGTAGTAACATTTGAAGAATTTGGCTGGGAAAGGTAGCTGTGAGAATTCAAAGAGAGAGAGGGTGCATAACGCCTAGTAAGATAATTTAGAAAAGGCTGGGGTCCATCCACTGAGGTCAATGGGGCCAAAGATAGTTTGCACTAAAACTAAACAAGAGATCACTTGACAATTTTTTGAGAATTTTGTGTTTGTTAGTATATCAAATGTAATAAACTGCATTTAGTTTTATTCATAAATGAACATAATTCTGACTTTTCACTAATTCAGACTGCCCCCTCCTAGTAGTTTGAGTTAATGGGACCCATTGAACCTGGACTTGAAACAATGAACCATTTGGTTTTTTTACTGACATTCCAGACTATTGACAGTGCCATGGGCAGAGCATACAATATCCATCTGGTGCAGTTCTCAGATAGTTTTTCCTATTTCCTTATGTCCACCAAACAATTTATATTGTTTGACAGTTTCCACTCTTTGTGGGGGCAGTAGACTTACTGGTACCCAGTTGACATTGCTCCTCAGCTCCAGTTTGATTACTCGAACCCAGAGGTGGAATTAATTCACTATTAGAGGTTTGCAGCATTTGACCTTATAGGTTATCAGTGCCCAATATGTTCTCTTCTACTGGGGATTTGAAAACTTCGTATTCTCTTGGGAGAAAACACCCAGTTTGCAGTGTCAGGGGGACCTTTCTGACATAACCATTTTCCTTCTATAACTGTCACTGGTATGGAGGGGGCCAGGAAGCATCACTGCTGATCAGGACAGCCTTTTGGCTTTTCAAGTTCTCTCTCCATCTTGGGTCTTTCCCACCACCGTACCTGTTTGTGGATTTGTCAGTTTCTCCCAGACCCAAAATGGGCTGCCCAACATCATAAACATCTTGTCCCACATCTGGACTCAGCAGGAACACTAGGTGCTTGGGGCAAACTCGAGTATTCTGGCTTTTCATTGCTGCAGTTAATGCGGCCCGATCAGGGCTTCAAAGACGGGGGTGTAGTTGGCCTGTCTCATTCCCAGCTTCATGCGAATAGGTTTCCAAGCTCCCACAAGCCCATAGAGATTTCCCCCTCCTGGACAGAGCTTCCCTGCAGGCTAGAATAATCCAGTACATAAGGAAATGAGGGCCTTGAGCACCCTGAGTGCCATGCAGATGCTGTGGTGTGGTCATTTTCTCTGCCTCCTGCCCTGTCCAAAAAATGTTATCCTTCCCTTATCCCACAGCTGCACTAACTATGCCTGGATGTTTTTCCTGGCCCTTTGCTGGAAATTGGTAGCTCTATCAGTAAACTCAGTGGGAGTGTATTGTCTCATCATGAACATCTCCTGATTGGGGGCTGCGCCACTGGCTGGGGTTGTTGTTGCTGTATTTTTGCTTTCCCTTGTATCCTGGATCTGATGTCATAGGGCGCATCCTCCATTTCACTGTCAATCACTATAACATTCCCTCTTTGCTGTCCTCACTTTCCGAGGAATAACACCTCTTAAGTGTCCCAATCGGGCTTTGTCATCAGTTCTTGGGTCTTAATCTGCTTGCACCCTCCTAGTTTTGCAAAACTGCACACAAAGCTTTCCAACTTTTATCCTGCTCTCCCACCTTATCTGCCAACCCCCAGGCTGGCAGAGTAATGGACACTGCATGTCCTTCTCTAACCTCAGTTCTTCTTCAGACTTTCCAACTTGAGCTTCAGCCTCTCGTTGGTCTGGGTGTCCAGCCAAACTGCTCACATTCAAGGCCAGCCCACCATGCAGCAATTCATCTTCCTTCTTTGCCACACTGTGCTCTCCACAGTTCCTCCAACAAATGCATTAGACCAACTGGCATTGTCGAGGTGTTCCTGAACTCATACAGTGGCCCAAAAGCATAAGGGTCACCCCTCTATACATAGAGGTCAGTGGCCAACCCATGACTCCCCTGATAGATGCCTCTTTCCCAAGACTGATTTCTTCAGTCTCATGGATGGCTCACCAATTGTTGGTTCATAAACTGGCCCCCATACACAGAAAGCAGAAAGAGACCAAGAGGCAGACTGGATCACACCAGATTGGTAAGTAGCAGTTTTAATATACAAGGGAGCTTACATCGTCTTGGGCAATTGCAAAACGAGTAGATGTCCACACACACCCACCAAAATCTTAAAAGTTTATATAGAGGTTTAACGGGTTCAGCCATGTGCACTGTCCAGATGGTCTCAACAACATATTGCTCTCTCGAGGCTGCATCCTTGAAAGAGCTCTGGCTGTGGGAACAGTGGGTGGAACATACATTCCAAAAACAGGAGGGGGTGAAGAGCCTCCAACTACCCAGGGCCCTATCTCAGGTTAGCCAGCAGTCACATCTTCCCAAGGGACCTCCTCCAACACACAACATGTAATCAGAAATGTATGCTGAATGAATACACTGAAATATTTCAGTTTGGGTGTCTTGAAAATTATATCATACCATCTTGCTTTAGAAAATCCCCTACCTTGGAGTTCCCATCATGGCTCAGCAGAAATGAACCTGACTAGCATTCATACGGATGCAGGCCTTGCTCAGTGGGTTAAGGATATGGCGTTGCTGTCAGCTGTGGTGGAGGTCGCAGACAGGGCTTGGATCTGGCGTTGCTATGGCTATGGTGTAGACTAGCAGCTGTAGCTGTGATTCGACCCCTAGCCTGGGAACCTCCATATGCCGCCAGTGCGGCTCTGAAAAGACAAAAAGAGAGAAAGAAAAGAAAATCCCCTACCTTGTGCAACATAGGAATGTCCACTCCCTCTGTCACTCCCCCACTCCCCCTGAGACCATATTATATACATGTTTAATTTATAGGTTCATTCACTTATGACTGAGCTGATTCTCTTAAAGAGTTTAATATTAGCTTTTAATTACATCCTGCCATGAAACTAGGACTTTAATAAATGTAAGGGAAGAACTCCTCTACATATCATCAGAGGTGAATTCAATTCAGTAACTCTATTTAATTAAGCATTTTTGTGCTCTGCTAGTCAGATTGCTACAGGAGATGTCATTTGCACAAGCTTGTCAGCTGGAGAACGCTAAGCAAGTACTTGAATACCTTGTAAGGGCTTCCTGTTCAAAGAAGGATTTTTAAATGATTTCCAAAGACAAGCTAGTTTTTGACATCTTCTCAGGAGTTCTTTGGGTTCTTTCATTCCCCTTCCCCAAAGTGTTAGTCATGAAGGCTTCTTTTCATGCTGCTTCCCCTCAATTTCCATGCAGCATACATCCACCTCCTCTGCTCCAGTTGGAACAGTAGCCTCCTTTCAAAGCTTGTTCCAGAAACCACCTCTTCCATAAAGCCTGCCCAGATTTACCTGGTGTTGGACTTGACCTATCCAGACATCCTCCCTGTGGTGTCCTAAAGCCTGACTTCTGGGGTAATTTGTGCTCCTGACCTCAGACAAAGAGTTGGATCCTTGTGAGTCATCACCTGTCTGAACTGAAAGAGAAAGACCATTGGGCTGAATACTCCTGCAAGTTACAGCATCTCTCTGGGCCTGAGTTTCTGCACCTGTAAATTGGAGACGATCGTGCCTACTCTGTAGGGGGTCGGAAGGATTCAGACTGGCATGGGGTTCAATCACTGCTCAAACCACCCTTTACAGCCAGGACGTGCAGGACTAAAATGCCTGTCTGAGAGTCACACAAAGAGGACTTCCCTAGATGGAGACACACGCTGTTCTCTTTCATCCAGATTCTTCACCCAGTGGTTCTCAACCAAGCTGTGCATCTGAATCAATGAGCAAATGGTTTTGCAAAATACAAATTCTGGGCCCTCCCGAGTCAGAATCTCCAAGGAAGAAGCTATCAGATGTGGACAGCTATCAGTCACTCTGTTTGTTCCATTGGTGCTGCTAAGTAGCTAGTATTGAGAACTTCTAACCAAGCAAAAACAGAAGCACCTCTTCCACTGAATAGACTACCCAACGGGGAGGCTTTGTAACCACAAGTTCTCAGCCCACAGTCACGGAGAAGTGAGCAATTAGGGAAGTCATCGGCTAGAGAGAAGGAAACTCCCCAAACTGCAGGCAGCTGGTGAATCAGCTCATCCAGGTGCGCTGGAAAAGAGAAGGAAAGCTCTTGCCATTCTGACTGAAAGCCGTCACCTCACAGGGGCATGATCTAAAAGACAAGCATGTTTGGGGCAGGTACCCAGGAGCTGCCTCTATTCCAAACTCACAGCATCTGCTTGGAAAAGGGACATCTGAGCTATAGCAGTAAGGCTAGCATGGCCTTGCTTACTTCCACCTGGAGAGCCATACCACGTGCTATGTCACTTGCACCTACCAACCCCCCTGAATCTTCACAACAGCCCTGTTGCATGAGCATTGTACCCATTTTACAGAGGAGGAAACCGAGGCACAGAAAGCTTATATGACTTTGCTGGACTCCAAACTCTGCCCTTAAGCATTCAGGGATTGTAAGTCATTATTTCAATTCTGTGAGCCTCCCTTTCTTCACCTAAAATAGTAGAAATTCTGCCCTTGGGAAGAATGAGGAGATGAGGAGGGACACACAGCTCTCAGTAAATGGCAGTTAGTATTGCTGCTTAATGTTGCTCAAAGATCCCTCTGAAATTGGTCACAGGACGGAGTGCAGCCCCACGAGTAAATGCGAGGTGTTTGCAAACGAGATTTGAAAGCCAAGTTTAATTCTGTAAGATGACGGCCTGGTTGAGATTTCCTGGTTTCTTATTGACAACACGCTTTGTTGTGCTCTTGTCCCTTTTAGTGACTCTTGGAAAGTGATTTAAAATGTGTTCCTAAGTGGAAAGAGCCCTCAAATTAGAGAGGAATCAGTTATTTCAAGTTGAAAAGGCAGATCACTGTTGTGATATGATGATTACATACATGTTAAAAAGAAAACAGCCTCAATGTGCCTGCTGGTCTAGTGGTTTGGACTCGGTGCTTCCACCCTTGTGGGTCCAGGTTCAGTCCCTGGTCTGGAAGTGGAGATCCCACATCAAGTAGCTGCAGACTACAGCCAAAAACAAACCAAAAAAGCAGAAATGCAATATGGGAATCTGCTCCCACTGCAGCCTGCACACCTCCCAGAGGCCGCACTCTCTTCCCTGTTTGATCATGGAGTACCTGGGGAATAAAGAAATCACCCCCCATGCCTCCCTGCCCCCTTCTCCCCGGGTTCTCTCTTCGCCCAGCTAGTCCTTCAAGAAGGCAAACAACCCATTTGGTTTACTTCGTGTTACACAATTTTCCAATATCCCCACCTTGGGTTTTCTCTGTAACCATTCCAAGCCCCCTTGGGTGTCTAAACAGCATGCAGGACCTTGAGGTGGGTTAACACTGTCGGTACCGTACCTGTTTGTAAACTGTGAAGAGCTGAACAAATGCCAGTCAGGTACTGCCTGGGTGCCCACATCTTGTGCTTCTCTGCCTTGCCAAGGAAGGCACTGCAGCAACCACCCAGTAGGTTTTGAATAAATATTTATTCAATGAATAAATAAGAAATAATCCATCCTATTGAGGTAAATAAAGGCCCAGGAGAATAAAGCCGCAAATTGGTCCCTAGGAGTTGCTGATGTGCTCATTTCCCAAGGACTTTACTGTGTGCCAGCAGCTGCGCTAAGGATGTCCCGGCTCCTTGACATGAGTAGCATTATTATCAGCCTCATTTTCTAGATGATGAAATGGAAACCAAGAGAGGTTAAGAGACAACCTGGAGGGCAGAACCAATGCCCTCCAGCTCTGCCCCCCGCTGCCCACCCCCTAATCCCCATGCCTTGCTGCTCTCTGCCGAGAGAGCTCAGCAAAGCTCAATTGTAGATGTGGAAGAAAATGACATTTATAGAATTAAATGCACATATTTTACTGATGGTGACTATGAGACACAGAGTATTTCCAAACCACATCTACAGCCCCGAGTGGTGAAAAGAGCTTAGGCTTTTATCATCAGACTGTAACAGTTGGAATTTCAACTGTCCCTTGAGAGCCGTGTGCCCTTGAGTTTATCACTGGGCCTCTCTGAGCAACAATTTATTGTTTCAATGCATGTTCCCTTTGGCATCTTGGAAAAGGAGTACATCATTGGAAGTTTGTTGCCAGACTTAGAGACCTTGTACATAAACACCAACAAGGACATTGCAAAGCATGTGCTTGATAAATGGTAAATTTGTTATTTTTACTATTTTGCTTCCTGCCTTTCTCTATACATGTTTTCCTAGTACTTCCTGTACCTGGCGCACCCCTACTCATCCTATGAGACAGGAGCTCTGGCCCAGGCCCTCCCGGAGCTCTGGTTGGTTCTCCAGCTCTCTTTCCTTAGAGCGGGTCTCACTTCTTTCTAGGAGCCATGAAGGTGCCTGGAAGTAGCAGCAAGGATCAGGCAGAAACAGGGACCCTGGGGCCAGGCCAGGCCAGGAGATAGTTTAAAAAAAAAAAAATTCGGTGGCTATTGAAAAGATGTGGGCGCCCCCCTGAGGAATAGAAGCAGAATGGTAACGGGTGGAATTTACTTTCTAGTCAAGTGCCAGGTCCCTCCTTCCATCATGGATCGTTCCTTTCCTCCCCACACATTCATCATGACAGCAGTTCTCGCAACACCCACCTTGAGATTTCTGTTACTTTCAGCCTCTGGGATGTTGATGAGGACTCAGTCCTGCCTTTCAGAGCAGAGATTAATGCAGTCCAACCCCATGTCTTCAGTTACATGAGGAAATGTGATAAAGTGGTGATGAAAGCCGTGAAGAATTTTTTTTTTGAGAAAGAGAAATACCAAGACACGTGGCAGAACACATTTTATCATCCTGTGTTATATTCAGAGAGAGAAAGCCTGGCTCCCCGCCCTGTAGGCCTTTTTCTCCCACTGTTTCTGTAAGTAGCAATCAATCAAGAGGATGATGCTTGAATTCGGGATGGCATGTCTCTGTCTGCCTCCCCCCAACATGAATTAGAAAGACTCTTTGCATGACAGGGCCATTTATTAAGAGCTAGGTTTCAATACTCCTTTCTGTGATAAAGCAACCAGAGTCAGCTTTGGGCCCCTTCTGGGATCAAGATATCCTACCTCTTCAAAGCTCAGCACAAAGACTTATATCAACAAAACTATTGATCTAAGAGAAGAGGAATTCTCCCCATAGCCTCTCATCTGGATATCATCATTTTTTTAACACCAGCTTGCTTCTTTATCTCCTTGATTTGGTATTTGTCTTCCTAGTTCAGAGACATTGCCATTTCTGTAGCTAACACTGAATTCATTTGCTAGAATTTAATGGAATCTTAGTCATAGGACTTATCATTCTGTATCTCTTTACTATTTACAAAACCCTTTCCCCTTGCTTTACCTGGTCCCTAAACCAAATGGCCTCTCAGTTATTACAGTTTTTGATGTTTTTTAAACTGCTCTTGACAGTCCTAGTAGCCTTGAAAATCTCTCCTCTTTCAAAAGGTTCTGTGATTCCTGATCTTGGGCCCCAAGTCTATATCCTACCCACCTATTGGCTGACCTAGTGTATCAGTCAGCTTTCACTAAGTAATGCTATGGTAACAAACAATCCTACTGTCTAAGGGGCTTATAACAAAACTTAACTTGTCAGTCTCATGTCAGTTGCAGGTTGGCTGTAGCTCTAGTCCATATGTCCTCTTCTTTTTTGGATCCAGACTGAAGGAGAAAACCTATTTTTGACATACCATTTTTGTGCAAGGGGAAAGGAGCAGTGGCAGTGATGTTTCTCAAAGATTCTGGTCATTGTAAATGACTTCTACTTAGATTTTATCGCCAAAGTAAATCGCAAAACCCAGTCTAATATCAGTGGTACACAGAAGTGTCATCTTTACAGAAAAGGCAGCAAATAAGTGCAAATAGTAATATAATCTTCTATACTTGGAACGCCTTGCTGATATCCACTGACGAGGAGTCCACGGTGCTCTCCAGAGACAAGTCCCCATTTTTCTTCCTAGATGTGTTCTCAACACCTTAACCTATGTCCTCCTCCTTAGGTGTTCACCTGAGGAGCCATGTCTTGATCTCTTTCCATTGTAGAATGTGAGAGTGATGATCTAAAAATGGACTTAGGGAGTTCCTGTTGTGGCTCAGTGGGTTAAGAACCTACTTAATAATCCTATATGCCACAGGGAACACACCAAAAGCACAGTCTTTGTTGAATCCATGAGGATGTGGGTTTGATCCCTGGCCTTGCTCAGTGGCTCACGGATCTGGTGCTGTTGCGGCTGTGGCGTAGGCCAGCAGTTGCAGCTCCGATTCAGTCCCCAGCCAGGGAGCTTCCACATGCTGTGGGCACAGCCCTAAAAAGCAAAAACAAAAAAACAAAAAACAAATAATGGACTTAATGATCACCAGCACCTGCAAAGCTAATCATGCAAAGAGTACCTTACCTATTTTATGAAGATTATTGGAGTTGGAAAAGAAGGATAAGATTTCTTAGACTTTATAAACTGAAGAGATCCTTTTTTAATAATGTTGACATAATTTTCTAAACCTAAAAAGCACCTCTAAGGCCCAGAGAGGTATATTTATTTGCCAGTGCTCATAAGGCTAGAGAATGATAGAGCAAAGACCATAATTCAGACTTCTTAAATCAAGGTTCTTTCCATTACCCAAAGACACATTACCTGCCGTGGACAAACTTCAGCAAGGGCTTTGCCTTCGTCTCTCATCATACAATATGAGGAATATAAGAAATTGTGATCCGGAAGATAGTATGTTCAAGCGAAACTGTACTTTGTTGAAAGAATGTATCTGACGAGTACTAACGAATGCATCCGTACCTACCTTAAGGAGATCTCTAGGACTATGCGATAGGGATATTCTCTAGGTTTTATCCAACCAACATTTTTATTAATTACTGTGTCAAGAACATAGAGATTGTGCTGTGATAGTCATTGGTACTGTTCATTAAATATTTCTGAGCACATACTAGAATTGCAGTGTCTGACCTCTGTGTGGTTAATGAGGTCATGAAGCTAATTCCAGCTAATGAGCAAAAGTAATGAGTATTACTTCCAGGCTGGGGCATCTCATTTCTGATGTGAGATCTTCAGATTCTCCCTCCTTGTGCCACGCTGACCAGCATCATTTGAGGTGGAGGTTTTTCTCAGCCTGGTTCCTGGAGTGAGAAGACATGGAGCAGAGTCTCAGCTAATTCCTCATGGAGACTATAACATAAGCAAAAAGTAAGCTTTTGCATTTTATTAGCCACTGGGGATCCAGGACTTGTTCATCCTTCAGTATAACTGAGCATATTCTGACTGCCTCTTTTCTTAGCAAAATCTAGTAATGTAAAACAAAGCTGAGAGAGATAACCAATATAACAATGGGCTAATTCAGGGTGAAAAAGCATTGCATTAGGTAGGGATTAAGAGCTAAATGTATTTAACAAGATAGACTTTAAGAGTGCAAGCGCAAATATAATTTCTTGCACTTGAGTTTTATAAATCAAGAAAAGTTCATGAAAGGAAAGCTTTATAAACCTGTAAGTTCATTAGGAATCAGTATTTTACTTTGCTGCCAAAAAAAGCCAAACTCATTGGTAGTCATAAAAAATATAGGATATAGAGATTATGTAAATTAATAATCCTATGTGCCATAGAGAACACACCAAAAGCACAGTTTTTGTTGAATAAAAATGTAGCCAATGGAGAATGACTAAGATGTTGAATGGTCTTGAAACCACTCCAGATAAAGAGCTGTTAAAGGATCTGAGTTGTGTAGCCCAGAGGAGTCTTAGGAGGCGTGATCTCTTTCTTTGAATAAAATGGGTGAGAAAGTTCTGTTCTGTTTTGCATCAAGGCCTGTAACAGGGAACAGCAGGAGAAAACCCAGGAATGTCTCCCCTGACCTTCCCAGAAAAGTCTGTCAACAACTCTCTTAGACCTATAGATAAGTGTGACTTTGTTAAGACAACAGTCACACTGAATTTGACCATATGAAGATGTCTGGAAATTGAGAGATTCTTCAGGGAAAAGGGGGTACATTATTTATCTATGTTCCAACGTTCAGGACCCCTTCAGTATTTCTAGGGTAGAGTTCAATCAGAAGAAATGTTCTAACAAGCAGAGTTCCACACTAGTAGGAAGGGAACAAATGCCTACTCAGCAGGAAATTTGTCCAATGACATAAGAAGACAAGATCCTTTAATATTTGTTCTAACTCTGCTTCCACCCTTGGGCAGTACAGCTCAGTCGTCTTCTTATTTAAAGCCCACCACCAACTCATGTGCTCTTATGACATGGATAGTTTGTACTGCCTTCTCAAGGAAAGAAAAAAAGAGAAGCCTGGTGTTCAAAATGGTAGACCATTTTAGATGCCTAGTTTCTTTGACTGTATTCCAGTCTCTAAGCTTCATTATATGAATGTGTAAATAAGTCAGTGCTATCCTTTCTCTGATACACATTTGACTTTCAGAGCTCTGTGTGTGTGTGTGTGTGTTTAACTTAAATATGAGATCTAGCATTATGCAGCATGTCTGGTGTAGAGATACGAAGTCTCATGGGGTCACTCTACATGAGAAAATAAAAGTGCATTCACTTAGTCAAAAAGTACGGATTCGATATCCACTGGTTATGTCACGCTGTATCAGGACATGTATCCACTGGTTATGTCACGCTTTATCAGGACCTGAGAGGATAAGGATTAGACAGGTCAAGTCCCATGTTCAAAGAACTTACAGTTTAGCAGGAATATAGGCAGTGATAATATATGAGAAAATGTGCACAAAAATCTGTGTGGAAGGAAGTTCATATTAGTGCATTTAATCAAAATAAAAAATAAGAAAAATGTAAATATCCCACAATTGTGGACTGTTTTAATACATTAAATTTACATATGTTCAAAAAGAATACTACATTCCTTATAATTGACGACTTTGGAGAATAGGTATAAAGTGAAAAGAAGAATTTTTTTTTTTTTACGTTAATAGACTTTCTTTCTTAGAACAGACAAGTTCACAGCAAAATCAAAAAGAAAGTACAGAGTTCCCATATACCTTCTTCCTCCTCATAAGCATGGCCTCTCCCGCTATCAACATCCCAAACCAGAGTGTTATATTTGTTACCATGGATGAACCTACAGTGACATGTTATTATCACCCAACATCCATAGTTTATTTACAGTATGATTCACTCCTGAGATTGTACATTTTATGGGTTTTGACAAATGTATAGTCACATATACCCACCATTATAGTTTCATACAGAATAGTTTCCCTGCCTTAAAAAAGTAGTTCCCTTATATTTATCTGAATTCTTTTTTCTATGGTTTTGTCTTATTTCCTCTTTTGAGAAGATTTTTGTTTCCTATGGTTAGATATCTTTGACTTCAAGAAGTACTAATTCTAGTAATTAAAATAAAATAAAATATCCCCCCAAATAATTCCCGTATACATTTTTCCAGTTAGATTAATGTGTTTTAATTGCTATGGGAATGGGTTCCTTGGGGAATCTGATGAAAAGCTACTTACTTAAGAACCAGAAAATACACACGGAGACCCACTAGAGCTAACAATCTCCTCCTTCAAAGTACATCTTTTGGATAGAAATTCAGACTCACTTCTGATTATTTTAGTGAGATAACCAGGTCAACTACTTCCTTGTGCAACCTGGGAATAAGACTTCATTTAGGGGAGTTCCCTTAGTGGCTCAGCGGTTAAGAACCCAACTAGGATCCATGAGGATTTGGGTTCAGTCCCTGGCCTTGCTCAGTTGGTTAACAATCTGGCATTGCTGTGGGCTGTGGTGTAGATTGCAGAAGTGGCTCGGCTCTGGCGTGGCTGTGGCTATGGTGTAGTCTGGCAGCTGCAGCTCCAATTCAACCCTTAGCCTGGGAGATTCCATTTGCCACCGGCACAGCCCTAAAAAGAAAAAAAGAAAAAAAAAAAAAAAAAAAAAAAAGACTTCTCTTGGGGCCAGAAAGAAGTGAAAGGATTGTCAGGGAGTAGCAAAAGGTTTCTGGCAAACCAGAGTTCATTGTGAGGGTGCTGAGTCTCTAGCGGTTAGAGTAAGAGGGACCAGAGGTAGGGGATGGGGGAGGAGTAGTTGGGCCAAAAATCTTGACCACTTGAAAATGCAGCAGCGATGCCACTGAAAATTACTGGTTGGTTGTCAATGTAATCCTGAAGAAATACATGTGGACTAAGTTAAAATATTGCAGCCTTGGAATCCATGATTTGTCTCTGGTTCTCAGGTCTAAAAAATCTACTTCTCCTTCTGTAATCTCAACCCTATGTGTCTCTAATGTGCTTTTGCCTCCATTAGTTGCTAACTGTATACGTTCTAGTAATTAGTATTATCCAAGTCTTGCTTTCCTCTCCCCTTTTTGATAGTGGAATGTCAGCTAATACACACATACCACCACCACCCTGTCCCACAGGAAAAAGAATAAAAGGAAGAAGGGAGAAAGAGAAGATAAAAGAGGCTTCATACAATTTCCTTCTTTTTTTCTCCTCTTTTTCCTCCTCTTTCCTCTTTCTCTTTCCCTACCCCACCTCCCACTGCCCACATGCACACATACCACCATCCTATGTGGGCTAGTAGTCTACTTAGATGAACAGTCATATCCTACTCCCAACAATCCAGAAATCCAGAAATCTCATCAGTCTTATAATGTCCCCCCCCCCCATTCCCTCCTCGCTTTTATAAGCAACATAACTCACAATATAATAAGGTATTGCTTGGGGAGAGTGAAGTCCTGAAGCAGAGAGTCAAGTGAGCAGGTGGAGGTCCCAAGAGCCAGACAATCCTACACAGAAAATATAAAGTAAATTAAAATAATCAAATAAGATTAATAAAATAATATGCATTTACAAATATATATATTATATATATATTATATATATATATTAATTTCAAATTTAAAAACTAAAGCTGCAGGTGTTCCCATTGTGGCTCAGTGGTAACGAACCCAACTAGTGTTCATGAGGAGGAGGGTTCAATCCCTGGTATCACTCAGTGAGTTGAGGATCCAGCATTGCCACAAGCAGTGGTGTAGGTCGTAAATGTGGCTCAGATCAGGTGTTGCCATGGCTGTAGCTTAAGCTGCAGCTGCAGCTCCAGTTCATCCATTCCCCACCTCCTGGCAACAAACGATCTTTTTGTTTCCATAGTTTTGACTTTTCCAGAATGTCATTTGGTTGGAATTGTATAGTATGTAACCTTTTAAGGTCGGCTTCTTTCACTTTGTAATATGCATCTAAGGTCTATATCTCTTCCTGGCTTGTTAGGTCATTTCTTTTTTGCACTGAACAGTTTTCCATTGTTTGGATGAACCACAGTGTATTTACCCGTTCACCTACGATGGACATCTTGGTTGCTTCCTGGTTTGGCAGTTATGAATAAAGCTGCTATAATCATCTATTTGCAGCAGTTTTTGTATGGACATAAAATTTCAACTTATTTGGAAATACCAAGCAGTAGAATTGCTAGACTGTATGGTAAAACTATGTTTAGCTTTGTTAGAAACTGGTAAACAGCCTTCCAAACTGTATCATTTTGTGTTTCCATCACCAATGGCTAAGAATTCCCATTGTTCCACATGCTTGCTAGCACTGGCCTTTCTAAAAGGTGTGTAATAGTATCTCATTGGTGTTTGAATTTGAAATTCCCAGATCACGTTATGTTGAACATCTTTTAATATGCTTATTTGCCATTTGTGTATCTTCTTTGGGAAGGCATCTATTCAGATATTCTGCCCTTTTTTTTTTTTTTTTTTGCTTTTTAGGGCTGTACCTGTGGCATATGGAAGTTCTCAGGCTAGGGGTCAAATCAGAGCTGCAATCATCACCCTACACCACAACCATAGCAACACCAGATCTGCTCTGCAATTGCAACCTACACCACAGCTTGCAGAAATGCCTTATCTTGAACCTCCTGAGGGGGGCCAGGGATTGAACCCACATCCTCATGGATACTAGTCAGGTTCTTAACCTGCTGAGCCACCAGAGGTAACCCATCTCCCCATACTTTTAATTGGGTTTTTTTGTTTCCTTATTGTTGAGGGTTAGAGTTGGTTATATATCTTGGAGACAAGTCCATTATCAGATATGTTTTGCAAATTTTTTCCCAGTATATGGTTTGTATTTCATTACGGTAATGTTATTTGCAAAATAGAAATTTTTAATTTTAACAGCCTAATTTAATTTTTTCTTTAATGATCGTGCTTTTACTGTTCTATCTTAAACCTCTTCACCAAACCCATGGCCACGTAGATTTTCTCCTGTTACCCTCTATAAATTTCATAGTTTTATTATTTTAGATCTATGATCCATTATGAATAAGTTTCTTTAAAGTTTTAAGGTCTGTGTCTAGACTCATTGCTTGTTTTTCTGCTTGTTTGCTTTTTCCTTTTATGAAAATGAAAGCAACTTCTAAGTTCTTTACCTGTCAGAGCTGAATCCAGAAATCATATTTTTTAAGGAATACATATTTTACTCATACAAAAAATCTTTTCTAAAAGAATGACAGGAAAATGTTTCAGATAATGTCAAATGAAAAAAAAAGTAATATTACAACATAGTATGTCCAAAAAGAGATGAATTTTTTTAAGTTGATTTATATACATACATCGAAAAAATTGGTTGTCTCAGAGTTGCACATTAAGTGTTTTGGGGTTTTGCATGTGATTTTTTTTTTTTTTTGCATTTTAAAAAATGTGCTACATTGAATATCTATGAATGTTATAATTGGCATAAAGAAATGAATTCTATTTGGAGAAAGTAAAAGGTAACTTTCAAATGTGGATTGCCTGATGGTCTAGGGTCACAAGGGCTACCTGCTCCCTGCAGAGGGATGACTGGTCTCAGGACCACTCTAGTTCAACCTCAAGATATATCCATTGCATATGCTGCCTCAGATAATGGCACCAAGGGCAGAGGATGCCACCTCTTTGAACTTCGTCTCAATCATTTGGAAGGCACAATAAACATCCCAGTTTCCCTCGGGGACTGAGCATACGTAAGCATGCCAAAACTGTGCATCTTTTTTCAGTCAGTTAAAAGCCTGACGGTAAAACACTCCCTGGGTTGCTACCTGTTGCTTAGAATGGTAGTTTCTTTTTTCCCATATATTGCTCCTTTAATTATGCAAAGGCTGTCTCTTTATATTTGGTATGCAGTCACTTACAGAGGACAGCAGCCTTCCCAAGTCATCTGTATTGGGACATAGGACTAAAGCGAATAGCAGGAATAAAGGAGGTTACAGTATGCAGACCAATGCAGAGCTAGCCATCTCTAAAGATGTTGTGGGTGAAAGAAAATGTCCAATTCACAGTGGAATAGAGTAGCAGCAGATTCTTAAAACCAGAAAAATATGTTTGGATCAGCCAAATTTTAGCACCTCAGATTGAACCAGCTGGAATGCTATTTAAAATGCAAGATTTTCCTTTTAATGGGAAGTTTGCAGAGAGAGAGGAAAAAAGAGAGAGAGAGATCAGAGGAAATGGTTCTATTTTAGCATCATGATTTTAGATTGTAGTGAAGTGACACAGTAGAAAATAACTCAGGCATGAGGAGATAAAATCACTTTAATAAAAAGTCCATCTGGGTTTCTGGTTTAAAATGATGGATTGAAGCCATATGTTCATCACTGTTCCCTTCCTCTGTAACCTTCTAAAATGATATATGGGAATTCCAAAACCATAAACTACAAGGACAATGAATGGGAAAGAGACAGGTGTCAACACATTTTTGGAAAATGGAAAGTGGAAGAAGGCATTAGTGGACTTGAGAAAGCTGAATGCCAGACAACACAGAAAAGGCTGTTGGTGAGACTGGTGAGCTGCAAACACACTGGTGCATGGAGGTGCCAACTTCCACCTTAGGGAAGTGTGAAGCAAGGGACTTAGGGACGTCTCCTTGACAAACAGAATCCCAGGTCTCCATCCTCATTCTTCGAAGCCAGAAAGCTATCTCTCCCACTCAGGCAGAAAACTGAAGGATTACTACATGAGAAACTGCCATGAAGCAGCTCTAAGACAGAGTACCAGGCATAGTGGAAGAGGGCTATACTAAAAACAAGGGAAGAAGTGGAAGTCTACAGATGGAGATATGGGATTCCCATTGCAACAGTATATCCTGGGTCCCGGAGTGATGTTAGCCAGGTGTGTTTTTCCCAGACAAGAGACTAGTTTCCTGGAAAAATCAAATGGCCTACTGTCCATAGGCAGAGGTGTTTGAGACTCTCCCAACAGAAAGGCCTGGTCCCCTCCAAATCAGCCCACCATGAAATTCCCACACCAGTTGTCAAATGCCTCCAATAGAGAGTTAGGATTTCAAATCATCTCTTTAGGATGACACTCTTAACCATGAATGTTCTAAGGACCCCCAGGCATTTGTGTAAAGTCTTCAGTATGAAAGACAGAGACTACAATAACCTTTTTTAAGGTAACTCAACTCAGTGGAAACAGACAAAAATACAGGGTAAAAATTTAGAAAACTACAATTGATATATTTAGATAGCCAGGAAAGGAAGACTAGGATACTGTTTTGTAAAAGAATATTTGTAACAGAAACTTTATAGAAAGAGAATCTTGTAAACCAAAAGCATAATAGAAGAAAATACAAATTCAATAAATAATCAACAAGAACCTACTGTATAGCACAGGGAGTTCCACTATAATAACCTATGTGGGAAAAAAAATCTGAAAAAGAACATTTGTATTATATTCTTATATATATGAATACTGTTGGTGGAAATGTAAATTGGCACAACCACCATGGAAAACAGTATGGTGGTTCCTCAGAAAACTAAAAATAGAATTACATATGATCCAGTAATCCTATTCCCTGGTGCGTATCTGGACAAAACTTGCATTGAAAAAGATACATACACTCCTATGTTCATTACAGCACTATTCACAGTAGCCAAGACATGGAAACAACTTAAATGTCCATCAAGAGATGAATGGATTAAGAAGATGTGGTACATATATACAATGGAATACTACTCAGCCATAATAAAGGATAAAACAATGCCATTTGCAGCAACATGGATGCAACTAGACATTCTCATACTAAGTGAGTAAGTCAGAAAGAAAGATAAATGCCGTATGTTTCACCATATGAATCTAAAACATGGCACGAATGAACCTATCTACAGAATAGAAACAGACTCACAGACATGGAGAACAGACTTGTGGTTTCCGAGGTCAGAGGAAGTGTGATGGACTGGAAGTTTGGGGTTAATGGATGCAAACTATTACATTTAGAATGGATAAACAATAAGGTATTACTCTACAGCACAGGGAACTATATCCAATCTCCTGGGATAGACCTTGATGGAAAAGAACATTAAATATATATATATATATGTGTGTGTGTGTGTGTGTGTGTGTGTGTGTGTGTGTGTGTGTGTGTGTATGACTGAATCACTTTGCTGTACACCTGAAACTAACACAACATTTTTAAGTCAACTATACTTCAATAAAAAATGAAAATTTTAAAAATAAAAGTAAAATAAAATGGAGACCAGGCTTGGTGATCCTCTGAGCAGATAAACCCACTTAAGCCACATAAGCAAAGTAATCTAGTTTATTTCACAAATATTAGTGAAACTTAAGTTATATCTTATATACACTTATGATAATCATAATCAAAATTAGTCATATTCCTAGAGTTCCTATCATGGCTCAGTGGGTTAAGAATCTGATACAGTGTCTGTGAGGATACAGGTTCGATCCCTGGCCTTACTGAGTGGCTTAAGGATTTGGCATTGTCACAAACTGCAGCGTGAATTGCAGATGCAGCTTAGATCCAGTGTTGCTGTGGCTGTGGTGTAGACTGGTAGATGCAGCTCTGATTTTATCCCTAGCCTGGGAACTTTCATATGCCATAGGTGCAGCCTTAAAAAGAAAAAAAAATTAACTTGTCATATCCCTAAAATGATGTAAGATAATTATTTTCAATCAATCCCCAGCTGTCCCCATTGTAGTTACAAATCATCATAAAAGTCAAACTGCTTCCTCAGGTGGGCTTTAGAAGCTGTCCTGTAATGTCATGCCTAGAGATTCATACTGGTTTCATGTTTGGTGATCCTCTGAGCAGATAAACCCAGTTCACAGTTTATTTCTTGAGCAACAAAATATTCATATCACGTTAAGCTCTCTACATTTTCTTTTGGCAAAATATAAGCAATTAGAGGATCAGTGTAGGAGGTCCAAGATGTAGAATTTCAGAATCAGGAAAAGAAGAAAGGGCTAGAAGGAGGTTATATAAAAAATAATACTAGAAACTTTTTCCAGAACAGAAGGATCTAAGTTTTTGGATTGAGTGTTCCCACTCATTGCTTAGAAAAGTTAATGGAAAAAGTCATATATTGTCAAATTTCAGAACCTGGGAGACAAAGAGAAAACCCTAAAACCTACAGAAAAAAAGAAAAACAGAAGCAATGTTCTAAAGTCTAGGAATCCATATTTTATCATTTTCAGCAACACTGGAAGCCAAAAATCAATGTAGCAAAGCCTTCCCAATTCCGAGGTTTCTAACCCAATAGCATAACCAGACATACTGTCATTAAACTGTATGGAAAAAAATGCATTTCGCCCATATAGCTTTTTTTTAAGTTTTATTGAAGTCTAGTTGATGTACAAGGTTGTGATAATTTCTGCTGTACAACAAAGTGATTCGGTTACACATGTACACACACCCATTCTCTTTCACATTCTCTCCCATACAGATCATCACAGAATATTGGGTAGAGTTCCCTGTGCTATACAGCAGGTCCCCATTGGCCAATTCTTCCATATAGCACAGTGTACATATGCCATACATACAACTTTTCAAAAAAAAAAAAAAAACTGCAAGCAAACAACTTTCCTTAATCCCTTTTCTGAAAGATACTGGTTGATGTCATCCACCAAAGTGAGGAAATAAATAAAGAACATTGTAATAAAAGGATCTGGGACATTGGAGGTCTGTTGTAGGAGAGGGTTGGAGAGAGGTCCGAGGATGAAGCTGTGAGGTAGAGCCCCCAGTCGAGACTGTATCACAAAGACAAAGGATTCCAGAAGGAAGAGCCCCAGAAAAAACAATAGATTGAAGGAACACCTGGTAGGTTCACCATTTGGCTAATAATATTTAAATGATTTTTTTAATTAAGTTGAAGTAGTTTAAAGAATTAATAATAGGAACATAAAATGTTGGCAAAAGACAAAAAAAAATAAAACCTTGCAATTAATAATTCTGGAAGAAAAACAAACAAATGAACAAACAAAACAAGAAAGGCAATTTGACCATGGTATACAACTTACCAGTAAAAACATTCTTCACACAGTTTGAGCCACTTGACACAATTATTGGAGTAACTTAAGATCCATGTCATTTCCTCCTCTTAACACACCTCAGGGACTCCCCACGTCTTTCAGGACACTTGGTTTACAAACCCAAGTGAATTCCCTCACTTCAGTGAGTGAACTAAACCCCAGAGAGGTGACCTTATGTGCCCAGATGTGTTCATCAAACCTGGAGTAAGCCTGTCTCCCACTTCACTCCTCCTTCCCCTGCCAACCCAGGCAGCAGGAACACACCCCCCACACTTATTTCACTGTCATCTCTGTCCTGAGGTCGCCAATGTGCAGTTCCTGACCCCAAGAGCTATTCACTCTTATTCAGCTGTCCCCAACCCATTAAATAGAGAACAGAGGTCTGTTCCTTTGATGTAGCGATGCTGAAACCTATGAAGAGACTTGGGGCACTGGAATAAACTACCATGAGATGCCCACTGAGCCTGGATGGGCTCTGGCCAGGTGCTCTCACAGGATGTTGTTACCACCTGTACTTCTTTATTTCCCCTTGAGAAGTCAGGAAATAATGGGCAGTTTTAAGAAAGTTAATGGGGACAAGTGGCCCCTGAACCCTAGAACTCATGACTTAAGGCCGCCTTGCTCCATCTCTGAACACTGACCTTCGTTTTTCCTCGCACCAAGGGTTCAAGCGGAACGGTGTTCTGGGAAAGCCATCCGTCCTTCTTGGCATTTATTCATTTGATCGCTAGATGTTTTACTGGGTCTCTGCTGTGTCCAGATAATGTGCTAGTACTAAGATGCAGTGATCAGCGAGGTGAACCAGAACCCTGGCAAAGAGTAAGGTCAAGACTCTGGTGGATGTTGACAGAGCATGAATGCGAATGCGGAGTTTGGTGGGTGAGAACAACAGCCTCATTCACAGCAACATACACCCCGTATCACAACCACAGCCTGCCTGGCAAACCTTAGCTCTAATATTGTGACTCATTCCAAGCAGAATGGGGCAGAAAGTTCCAATCATTGGAGATGTTCCCAATCATTGATCACAGGTGGAGGATTCAAGCCTCAAATATGATTTCAGATGGGAAGGGCTCTAAGATTTCTGCCCTTCTGTCTTTTCCAGTGCCTAACAAAAATTCTGTTTTCTCACCCCTGTTAGAATCTTCTTGATTTTGAAACTGACATAAATTTTCTGTCATATCTACTGTCAACCCTGTTTCTAGCACAGTGCTATGATAAAATAGGTATGAGGTAAATATTTTAAGACAAATAAGAATGGATATACATAGGAGTCAGAAAGAATATAAAAAGAGATACTCACCCTTAGAGACTAAAATTCATACCATGTCATTGACTAATTCTGATACATGTAATATATATGGTGCTTGGCAATTTATGAACCGTCTTCCCATATAGCATTGCAGTTGATACAGCCACCCCATGGGGTGTGTAGTCGGGGATATTATTACAGATCTTCCTCCACTTATTACATCCTAATAAACCCACTGTAAGCTGAAGATATCCTAAATCAAAGTGAGTGTACATTTAATACACTCAACCCACTGAACATCACGGCTTAGCCTCACCTAACTTAAATGTGCTCAGGACACTTGCATTAGCCTACAGTTGGGCAAAGTCATCTAACACAAAGCCTATTTCAAAATAAAGTGTTGAATATCTCATGTAACTTGTTAAATACTGTACTGAAAATGGAAACCAAAGTAATTGTATGGGTATGACATGGTTGTAAGTATATTGGTTGTTTTTCTTGTGATCGGCCAGCTGACTGGAGATTGCAACTCACCACCATTGCACAGCATCAGAGAGAGAACCATATGCAAATCGCTAGCCCAGAAAAGACAAAAATTCAAAATTTAAAGTCTGGTTTTCCACCGTTGTAAAGTCAAACATCTTTAAGTCGAACCATCCAGTTGGAAACTGCCTTATTATTATTATCATAATTGATAAATTAGCAAACGGAGGCTTTGATATGTTAAGAGGCTTGTCCAAGTTCAAGAGAGGATCAGAACCAAGTCTTATTTCTAAAACTTTCTCACATTTCTTCGCCATCCCATCACCTTTTCAAAGGATCTTTTTTTAAAAGGAAAGTAAATGTGTTTTTTTCCTCATTTAGATGGAGGACAAAAATACTGGAGGTGGAAATAAATCTCATGTCAGGAATGTATTTATCCATGAGCTCGGCAGTGATGAATTTGCGGATACCAGGGAATCACTGCAGTCTGCCCATGGGAAGAGAAATGTTTGCATTTGGCAGGAAAAAAAGGATGATGATGGCAGATAAAGGCCCAAGAGCCACCAGAAGATTTTGTCATTGCCTTCTGTGACATGATCTCTGCAAAGATTAATAGGAGCTTTCTGCACAGTGATACTTAATCTCTGAGTTGGGGAAGTTAAATTTAAACATTCAAACATTGGACAGAATTTCTCATCAAAGATGAGATCTTGAGTAACAGATTCTGGGTCACAGAGACCATGAAGTCAAGAGGAATTTGGGTGGCACAACAAGGTATTTGGACAACCACACCTCACTTTACCCAAACAGTGATTCTGGAAGGACTTTTTCTCAGGGAGAATGAACCAGTTGAATGCCCTGCATAATATTCTCACCCTGTAAGATGAAGTAACCATGGATTGTATGGCTCCAAACTGGGATTTTGAGTCAGGTGGGAACAGTGTTTTCTTCTTCTGGGAAAGGGAGACTTTCAGGTTTCATCACAAGTTTGCCCAGTCATTTTCATGCCAAAGAAATGGGACACTGCTGGGGGACCAAGTCTATCAGAAAGCTTGGGAGACCCAAAACTCTGATCGTCTACTAACACCTAACTATGGCATTTGGAGTGGATAAGCAATGAGATCCTGCTGTATAGCACAGGGAACTATATCTAGTCACTTGTGATGGAACATAATGGAGGATAATGTGAAAAAAAATGCGTATGTATATATATGACTGGGTCACTCTGCTGTACAGAGGAAATTGACAGAACATTGTAAATCAACTATAATAAAAATTAAAAAAAAAAACTTTCCATCAGGGAGTTTCCATTGTGGTATAGCAGAAACAAATCCAACTAGTATCCATGAGGATGTGGGTTTGACCTCTGGCCTTGATCAGTGGGTCAGGCATTCAGCATTGCTGTGAACTGTGGTGTAGGTCACAGGCACGGCTTGGATTCCACATTGCTGTGGCTGTGGGGTATGCTGGTAGCTCTGATTCATTCCTTACCTGGGAACTTCCATGTGCCAAGTGTGCAGCCCCTAAAAGCAAAAAAACAAAAAACAAACAAACAAAAAAACCCTCCAGTCAAATTAGCAAGCAAACAGCTTTTAAGCACTGAGGGACCTCTTCCCGCTTCTTTCAAAGTACTCCCAAGCCCTGTAGGCTGCTCCCTGAGACCTTCCCCAGCTCTTCCTCCCTCCTCACCCAGCATCCCTGGAACAATAAATTGCATCAGCCTGTTCGTTTCTCTCCTTCCTCAAGGCTATAGCCCTGGTTTTTTACTTCAGGCTTTTTGGGTGGGGATGGGGAGGTGCAACCTCCTAATTGATTTTCTTCCTTTTTAGGTTTTTCTCTTTCTGTTTCATCTTCCTTTTGCTTGTTGGTTGGTTGATTGTTAGTTTTTGTTTTTATTTCATAATCTTTTTTTTTTTTAACCGAAGTATAGTTGCTGTGTTGAGTCATCCTTCTAAAGCAGACACAATCAGGTGGCTTCTCTGCCTCAAATCCATCAGAAGCTCTCTGTTATTGAGAGAGACAGAGAGAGTCCCAGGCTGCTTGTGTCCCTTCATGTCCTTCATAATCTGAGCCCAGCCTGCCTGGGTAACCTTCCCTTCCCCTTGGCCTCCTGTGCCCTCCCCTCCAAACACACCCCCGGACCCCAGGCCCTGTCGTCTAATCACGATCCCTGCCTGTCCGAATTGCCCTTGTCCACGCCCCAGATATTTAATCCTGAAGCTCTTTTTGCCAGATCTGCCTTTCCTTCTCTCCACTCCAACCCCACCCTCCTCATTTCTGAAGCCCTCGTCATTTCTCAAGGTCCAACTCAGGAGTTCCACTGCTGTGAGCCTTCCCAGAGCTCCCCAGATGTGGCTGCTGGTTTTCACATAGAATTCTGTTTATGCTTCTGTCTTGAAATATCACCGTTTACACATTTTGGGGGGCCTCGCCCGTGGCATGTGGAAGTACCTGGGTGAAGGATCAAACCCAAGCCACAGCAGTGACCAGAGCTGCTATACTGACAGCGCTGGATCCCTGATGACCCGCTGCAAACTCCTGCATGTATTTTCGTTGTGTCCCTGTGAACTTTTCTCCCCCCTCACAAGATCCTTGAGGATAATTAATATGTTTTTTATCTCTATTCTTCCAGCATTTAGCCTGATGTCCATTTCATAGTAGGCAACAAATGCTTGTTAAATTAGTCTGGGGGAGCTGCATGGAAGTGAATTGATAAAACATGAACTGATTTAAATTGAAGACAGATTTGCACCACCAGGAGTGACTTTATCATTGCTTTACTCTATTGTTTAAACAAACTCAATCTCTGAAGGTCAATTCAAGCACACAGGAAGAAATTAAAAAATCATACTCCTGCTATGCAGAAATAACCCTATTTTGTACTTAGGCACATATTCTTTCTGTATTTTATTTGCATCTTTCTGAACAAGTTTTTTAAATTTATAAATTATAAAACATATAAATGAGTAGACATAGAATTTTTATATTGAAATATATCACACATAGAGAAAGTGAAAAAAATACAAATGTACAATGAAATGACTGGACAATAAACCACCAAAAAGTCAAGAAGTTAAACATCACCTGAAATTAAACAAGCCCAGAAGCCTGGTGCATGCCTTCAGAAATTAACCAAAACCCTGAATTTGCAAAATAGATTATACCATGATTTGCAAAACAGACACAGTCTGCCAAATCATGGCATAAAACTGTTACAGTGCAAATCATTTCAACACCAGCTCCTAGCGATGGGTTTACCACCAGCTTCTGGAATTATATTTTCCAAGATAAAAACCACAGCAATAAAAAGTCCTCACAGACTAAGGTGTTCCAAAGTTAAAAACACTATTTCAGCCATTCACTTAGTTCAAAATTTTTCTTCAAAAAAAAAAAAATTTTTTTTTTCTTCAATATTTGCCCAACGTTTTTTAGCTTCTCTCCTAAAACTGTCCTAAGATTAACTCTGGTCCCTAAAGTCGTGTATCAACTATCCTAATTCCCCTCAGCAGAGGCATGAAGGTGCCTCTTCTCAATCCCAACCCCCTCTGTCTTCCCTAATGGTAGTCTGATTTTTGGTCATTGCTTCCTTTCTTTTCTCTATATTCTCACCACCTAAGTATATGTCCCTGAACACAATAGTGTCTAGATTTGTCTGTTTTTGAATGTTTTCTTTCTTTCTTTTTCTTTTTTTTTGGTCTTTTTGTCTTTCTAGGGCTGCACCCGCAGCATATGGAAGTCCCAGGCTAGGGGTCCAGTCGGAACTGTAGCTGCCGGCTTATGCCATAGCCACAGAAGTGCAGGATCCGAGCTGCATCTATGACCTACACCGCAGCTCACGGCAACACCGGATCCTTAACCCACTGAGAGAGGCCAGGGATCACCCAAACTGCGTCTTCATGGATGTCAGTTGGGTTTGCTAACCACTGAGCCACAACAGGAAGTCCCTGTTTTTGAGCTTAAAAAAAAAAAAAATTATTATAGTTGATTTACAATTTTCTATCAATTTCTGATGTACAGCAAAGTGACCCAGTCATATATATGTGTGTGTGTGTATGTATATACATATCTACATATATATATATATATATATATATATATATACACACACACACACATACACATTCTTTTTCTCACATTATTCTCCATCATGTTCCATCATAAGTAAATGGATACAGTTCCTTGTGCTATACAGCAGGATCTCACTCCAAATGCAATAGTTTGCATCTACTAACCCCAGACTCCCAGTCCATCCCACTCCCTCCCCCTCACGCTTGACAGCCACAAGTCTGCTCACTATGTCCATGAGTTTGTTTCTTTTCTGTAGGTAGGTTCATTTGTGCCATATATTAGATTCCCAATATAAGTGATACCATATGGTACTTGTCTTTCTCTTTCTGACTTAACTTCACTTGGTATAAGAGTCTCTAGTTCCATCCATGTTGCTGCAAATGGCATTATTTTGTTCTTTGTTATGGCTGAGTAGTATTCCATTGTGTATATGTACTACATCTTCTTAATCCATTCATCTATTGATGGTTGTTTCTATGTCTTGGCTATTGTGAATAGTGCTGCAATGAACATAGGGGTGCACATATTTTTTTCAATGAAAGTTTTGTCCAGGTATACGCCTAGGAGTGGGATTGCTGGATCATATGGTAATTCTACATTTAGTTTTCTGAGGTACTGCCATACTGTTTTCCATACTGGTTGTACCAGTTTGCATTCCCACTGACAGTGTAGGAGGGTTCCCTTTTCTCTACACCCTCTCTAGCATTTATTATTTATAGACTTATTAATGATAACCATTCTGGCTGGTGTGAAGTGGTGCCTTATTGTTTTTGAACTTTATGTGAATGGATTCATACAGCATGTACCTGCTTTGCTCAGAACTATGTTCTTAAAGCTCATCCATGTAGCTCTGTGTAGTTACAGTTTGTTCATTCCATTGCTGTATAGTATTCCATTTTACTCTCAGTGGACATCCTGGTTGCTTCCAGGTTCTACCTACTTAATGTTTGTATGAACATTCTTTCACACGTCTCTTGGTGCATGGGCCCACGCCTTACTGCTAGGTACATACCTAGGGTAGAATTGCTGAGCAGTTAGAATAGAAGGACAGAGTAACTTCCATCAATAAGGACACAGTCTTATAAAGGAGACAAATATATCACATGTACTGAATCTTACCAATTAAGATATCATAGATGCCCAAAGATAAGCAGCAAATGTTGACCCGAATGTGAAACAAAAGGAACTCTCATCATGTCTCCTGTGGAACTGTTTTGATATTATCTATTAATGTTAAAGAAATACATCCCCATAACCCAGTAATTTAGTCTGCCTGGAATATTGCTAGACTCTACTTCCCAGCCCCCTCTGAAACTAAGGAGAGAGTGCACATAACTGAGCTCTGGCTTTAAGAGTATGAGTGCATAGTAATATGTGCCATTTCCAGGACGGGCCATAAAAACCTTACATATGGGATTGTTTTTGCTCTTTTCCCCAAGCCACTGACTATGAAAAACAAATGTTGGTAAACTTAAGTGCATAAGAGCTGAGAAAAAGACAGCAATTTCGAGCCATGGTGTTAATCCACTGCATTTGGGAAAATGCAGCTGAGTGGCTGAGCCCATTTGGGAATGACTTTTGATTGGCCTCTGACTATCTATCTGCTACCTCACTGGAGAGTTGGACTCTATGCATAATAGTTTCAAAAGGATTTCAAATCATTCATCAAACCTCTAATAAAACACTGTGTGTCAGGAATGGGCTTGGTGATAGGAAACAAAATCAAATTTGACACCATCGAGGACCTACCGTCAAGATGCTCAACTACACAGAAAAGTGACTAAATTCTGTAGAATGGAGTGTGTGCTCTCAGAGAAGTGAGAGGAGAGGTGAGGAAACCCAGGCTCCTTCCATCGTGTGGCTCAGCCATCTTCACAAGGGAAATGGGAGGGACAGAAAGGGCACAGGGATCCACCAAAAAGTTTTAAGGAGAGAGATATGAGAAAGGAGAAATGAATAGGGAAGAAGGAAAGACTCCTTAAAGGAAATCAAAAAAAGAAGTCAGTTCTGGCCTGGAAAAAAGGGAGAGATGGAAAGAGATGAGAAGGACCTTCCTGACAAAGAGAACAAAACATAAAGACCCAGACCATGAGAAAGGAATGGGGCATGATAGACCTGACAAGTACAGTAGAAGCTCTTTCACAGACCTTTGCTCAACCACCTCTTGGTTTGGCTGGTGCTCTCCATTTCCTGTCAAACATACTGACGAATGCCCATGCCACCTGGATGCTACTCTCAATGTATCTACCCACTCTGCATCCTCCACTGAATTATGTCATCAGTTTGTCCATACCTACATCTCTTCACTCCAGTTGAATTATGTAATTATATAATTATAATTAAATCATTGAATTAAATCCTGTTGAAGAATATGAACTTCCAATGTGAAGAGAGTTGTTGTTTCTATGGAAACTAAAGACTTAGGGGAAATGTGAAAAAGGTGTGGGAGAGACCTCTGTAAAAGATGCAGGAAGAAATCATAAATATGCAAAGGATGATAAGCTTTGATTGATTTTCAAAGGTCCTCGGGGTCTTAGTCTACTTTAAAGGAATCAATACAGGAAATTGCAGAGAACACAGTATAGCTGCAACTTCCGCAAGAAAGAGAGCACATCATTCTAATCTTTTAGAGCAGAGTATATCCTTCCCACTTTACAGATTAGGAAACTGAAGTTCAAACAAGATGGTCTTGAAGATCTTTCTGGCTGTAATTATTCTACGTAAATGAGCAGAATGTTCAAGGTACATTGCTCATCCTGAAAGAACGTTTTAAAATGTCAACCTATCACAACACTTGGCATAAAATGTGATTAATAAATAATAATCGTTATAAAAACAGCTAACATTTCTTGAGGACTTGTTAAAATGAGCACTAAAATCTGCATTGCTTTGGAGTTCCCATTGTAGCTCAGCGATAACGACGACTAGTACCCATGAGGATGCGGGTGCAGTCCCTGGCCTCGCTTAAGGGTTAAGGATCCGGCATTGCCATGAGCTATGATGTAGGTTGCAGATGAGGTTTGGATCTGGCATTGCTGTAACTGTGCTACAGGCTGGCAGCTGCAACTCTGGTTTCAAGCCTAGCCTGAGAACTTCCAGTTGCGACGGGTGGGGCCCTAAAAAGACAAGAGAAAAAAAGATTTAAAAATCTGCATTACTTTTCTTTAAATCACAATAACCCTCTGAGGAAGGTGTTGTCATAACTCCCAATTTATAGATTAAAAACTGAGACTTGAGGTTAATAACCCAAGTTGATCCGTTTCCAAACCCAGGCGCCCCAGCCTCAGGTAAACTGCTTCTTCCCTGGCTCCTCCCAATGCCTGCCAGCCAATGCCTCTCCTAAGCGATGTTGTGATCATTCTCTGTTCTTTGTTTCTTGTGTCTCCGACACTCACTCCATGTAAGAATGTCCTGGTGAGTTATAATTAGGCTCTGCAGCTTGCCAACTGGGCCAAAGTGGCTTTCATCCTCCCCCTCACCTCCAGCATCAAGGGCTTCACCATCTGCCACCCAGCAAGGGAGCCTGAGATCACTTGCTCTCTTGAGGGGATGAGCCTACAGGAGCCTGCCTCCTAGAAACCCTGCTCAGAGAGGATTCGGGCCACATCGTTGGCCCCAACAACTCTGGTCCTTCGGCGTCAACTTGCCAGACTCTGGAAGCTTCATTGACCTGAAAGCAAACAGTACAACAGGGTTTCCAAGACTCCAGTGCCCCTGTGAGGGCACACCCTCCAGACTGGAGGGCGCAGCGAGCCCAGGATCCATTCAGGCTGAGAGTCACATGCCAAAAGGCCTGGCAGATAGGTTCATTTGTACCAAATGTTAGATTCCACATATAAGTGATATCAAAACAGAAAAAGACTCACAGACATAAAGAGCAGACTTGTGATTGCAGGGGGGGGAGTGGGAGGAAGTGGGATGGACAGGGAGTTTGGGCTTAGTAAATGCAAACTATTACCTTTAGAATTGATAAGCAATGCGATCCCACTGTATAGCACAGGGAACTATATCCAGTCTTTTGGGATAGAACATGATAGAAGATAGCATGAGAAAAAGAATGTGTGTGTGTATATATATATATTCTTTCAGTCATATTTATATATGACTGGGCTGCACTATGCTGCACAGCAGAAATTGACACAACACTGTAAATCAACTATAATAATAATTTTAGCAGTTCCCATCATGGCGCAGCAGTAACAAACCCGACTGGGAACCATGAGGTTGTGGGTTCGATCCCTGGCCTCACTCAGTGGATTAAGGATCTGGCGTTGCCGTGAGCTGTGGTGTAGGTCGCAGATGTGGCTCGGATCCGATGTTGCTGTGGCTGTGGCATAGGCCAGCAACTGTAGGTCTGATTTGACCCCTGGCCTGGGAACCTCCATATGCCGTGGGTGCAGCCCTAAAAAGCAAATGATAATAATAATAATAACAATAATAATTTTTAAAAAGGTCTGGCAGAGATGCTCCATCAGCCAGAATGATCATGCCAGGGAGAGTTAGAGTGGCAAAAACATGACCTCTGTTCTGTTCTCCCTGGGATCCAAACCTGTTACTGGCAGGACAGAGTTTAAGACCAGGGATAGGAATCATGAAGTAAAGGCAGTGGCTATAGGATCCAGAAGGGAACTCAGTCATTATCGAGCCCAAGCCTGTTGTTTGCAGATAGACCTGCTATCACTTCCTGTTACCTGCTGAACCCATAGCCAATGGGTTCATCTAACTGGTCTCAGATCAGATGTTGTCAGCTTCCTTCAGGAAGCCTCCCCCAACTCTCTGCAGATCAGGCTAGGATCTCCTCATATGCACACCCATAGTTCTACATTCTCCCTAACACTCTCCATCTTTTTATTCACATGCTGACCTCTCCATTAGACTCAAAATTAGTCCTGCTCACTTGCTGTGGCCCAGCATGCAGGGCAACATCAGTAAGTATTTGTCAAGTAATTAGGAAGCAGCCTGCTCAGTTCTCCCAGGAGAGCTGGGACTGAGAACTTGGTGGGTGAAGTTGAGTCCCAGCCTCTGTCTTCCACCCAATTTCAGGGCTTCTAACTCCCCCATACAAAGTCCTTATAAGACCCTGTTACTGCCCAGAGATCCCAAGGTGTCCTATCCAGGTAGGAATTTCCTGGGGTGACGGTCACTTCCCTGGGTCCCTCCTCTACCCTCTGCATCCCCAGAACACCTTCAGTCCATATCTCACAGTGTCACGGAGAAAAGTCCAAAAAAATGAATCCTCGCAGCATTCAAATAACTGATAACAACAAAAATGCTGCCCTCCAGGAGTATTTCCATGACAACAGAAAAGTTGTGGAAATAAGGGATATGATGCTTTCATCAGTCTCTATGCTCTGTTCTTCATTCTACTATCTTTTGTGACCTTGACAGTTTGAAGGTTATTCTGTAGAATGTCCCTCAGTTCAGGTTTGCCTCGTGTTTCCTCACGATTATATTTAGAGCATGCTTGTTGTGTCAGGAATACCACAGAAGTAATGTTTGTCCTTCTCAGTGGATCATTGCAGGACATACAAAACATCAGGGATCATGTACGTTTTTGTATTTATCACGGTGGACGTGTTTTCACCAGGGCAGCGTGATGGCTGTCGTCCTGCAGAGCAGCTCCAGCACAGTGTTGTGACTGCTCAGAGCAGTGAGGACTGTGGGTACTGTCTATACTGGGTGGGAAAGAGGGCCATGATGGCCAGGACTGTCTGCCTTGAGTGCAGGTCACCAAAAAGACCTACCAGCATCGTGAATGCCGTTTCCCTCCTTGAGGTCATTCAGTCTTGATAGGAAACCCAAGGGGTAGGCAGGTCAGGAATCTGTATGCATTCATCACACACTTTTGCTGAGGGGGACACGAAAGGCAAAGACCCGTCTTGGGTTGGTTGTCGGTGGGTAGAAAGCAGTGACCGATTTATGCACTTAACAAAGAGGGCACCCTTGCGTGAGAGAGTGTTTTTGAATTTCACTTCACCTTCACCAAAGCCTTTTTTCAAGGGGTGAATTTCATCTACAAGGATGAATGACCTTCCATTTCCCTGCTATAAAAAGGCTTTTAAGGAAATGTATGAATTCAATTAAGATGAGAAAATTTGGGTTGAGTTGCTAAGAAACAAAACCCTATTTGTGGCCATAGGAGATTGTGCCAATAACTTCTGGTTATAGATGGGTTTCCTTGGAAACAATTCCTGGGAATTCTTAACGCTGAGCGAGAATAAAGTCTTCATAATAGATGGAGATAAGGGCAGTAAAAATGAATTGCTAACTAGCAAATTGGCCAGCTATAAAGATAAGATGTACCTGAAAAAAATGATACTCAGGTACGCTAACCTCTTCTCAATCTGTTCTCTGTTCTGTTTTATTCCTTTTTTTTTTTTTTAGATAAAAGTAATTCAAATTCATGAGGAAATGAGTCTAACAGTAAGGAAGAGAATGACATGAGAAGTAGAGCTGTCCTTTTTTCCCCCCTCCACCCCTGGGACTCATCCTCAGAATTAGCCACTAGCTTCTTAGGTGTCCTGAGAGATGCTTTCTCTATAGATACCAGCATGAATATGTATATCTTTATACAAATGAAAATTCTTTATCTCATTCAGAGACTTGTGATTTTTTCTTTCCTCTCACAAGATGTCACAGAGATCTTCTCGTGTCAGGACATAAAGATCAGCTTCCTTGTCCTTGACACATGCACTCCAATCTGGACAATACTGAAGGAGAGTGTGTTTAAGCCATGCTTTGGTATTGAGTCCGAGTGCTTTTATTGTTTGGCTCTTGCAAACAGTGCTGCAATAAACAGCTCCAAATATATCTTTGCAGATGCATGAACATATAGCTTTAGGGTAAATCCCTAAAAATAAAATAGTTAACTCAAATTGCACATGTGTGTTTTTAATATTATTGCCAAATCACCCTCCACATACATCACACTAATTTAGTCCCCCATTAACAGCGGAGGAGTTTTCCTATTTCTGGCCCCACTCCTATCCTAAGCAACACGGGCATCAGGAACCTAAAGGTGTATGATATCCTCCTTTTTACCTTTGGCATTTCTTTTATTTTGAGTGATGTTATGCATATTTTATATGTTTATTGTCCATTGATGTTTCCCTGTATATAGATGACCTGTTTGTGGCCTTCTGCTTACTTTTGTATTGAATTATCTTTTTCTTTTTTTTAAAAAAAAAAACTGCCTTTATATTTATTTACTTATTTTTTAATTTTATTTATTTATTTTTTGTCTTTTTGCCTTTTCTTGAGCTACTCCTGCAGCATATGGAGGTTCCCAGTCTAGGGGTCTATTCAGAGCTGTAGCCACCAGCCTACGCCAGAGCTACAGCAACTCGGGATCCAAGCTGCATCTTCAACCCACATCACAGCTTACAGCAACGCCAGATCCTTAACCCACTGAGCGAGGCCAGGGATTGAACCCACAACCTCATGGTTCCTAGTCGGATTTGTTAACCACTGCGCCATGACGGGAACTCCTGAATTATCTTTTTCTTAGTACCCTTTGCTTACTGAGAAAATTAGTCCTCTATGCTTCCAAGTATATCTGCCTTTTTTTCTTTGAACAAGGATATCAATTCTTTCAGCCATGAGCTGTGGTGTAGTCGCAGACTCAGCTTGGATCTGGTGTTGCTATGGCTGTGGTGTAGGCCAGCAGCTGTTGCTCTGATTCACCCCCTAGCCTGGGAACCTTCATGTACTATAACTGTGGCCCTTTAAAGCACAAAAAAAAAAAAAAAAAAAGGCAGAGTATCTTAATAGACATTTTTCCAAGGATGACATAGCCAATAAGCACAGGAAAAGATGTACAACATCATTAATTATCTGGGAAATGCAAATAAAAATTACAATGAGATGTCACCTCATACCTGTCAGAATGGCTATTATCAAAAGGACAACAAATACAAATGTTGGTGAGGATGTGAAGAGAAGGGAACCTTTGTGTGCTGCTAGTGGGAATAGAAATTGGTTGAGCCACTGTGGAAAACACTATGGAGATTCCTCCAAAAATTAAAAATAGAACTACTATATGATCCAGCAATTCCAAAGAAAACAAAAACACCAGTTAGAAAGGATACACACACCCCTGTGTTCATTGCAGCATTATTTGCAATAACCAAGATATGGAAGCAACCTAAGTGCCCATCGGCAGATGGAGATGGAGAAGATGTGATAGATAGACAGATACATAGGTAGATAGATCATCTCAATGTAATATTATTTAGCCATAAAAAAGAATGAAATCTTACCATTGACAAGGATGGACAAGAGGGTATTATTCTAAGTGAAAGAAGTTAGACCGAGAAAGAAAAATACTGTGTGAATTCACTTATATGTAGACTCTAAAAACACAAAACATGAACACACTTAACAGAACATAAACAGAGCTATAGATAGAACAAACGGGTGTTGCCAGAAGAGAGGGAAGTAAGGGAGGAAAGAAATAGGTGAAGGAGATTAAGAGGTTCAAACTTGCAGTTGGAAAATAAATGAGTCACAGGCATGAAATGTACAGCATGGGGGAAACAGTCGATAACTATGTAATATCTTTGTAATGTGGCAGAGAGTAACTAGACTTGTGGGGGTGATCATTTTGGAATGTACAAAAATATTGAATCACTATGTCGTGCACCAGGACTAGCATAGTGTTGCAGGTCGGTTATACTTCAAAAACAACAAACGCGTAGGAAGAGATCAGATTTGTGTTTACTGAAGGTGGGAGTGAGAAGAGGGAAATTGGAGGAAGGCAGTCAAAGTGTACACACTCCCGGTTGTGAGATAAATCAGTACTAGAGATTATGCACAGCAGGATAAATGTAATTAACACTGCTCTGTGTGTTATACATGAAAGTTAGTAAGAAAGTAAATCCTAAGTGTTCTTATCACAAGAAACACATTTTTTTCAACTTCTGTAATTTTGTATGTATATGAGATGGGGATGGGGTGTTTGCTGAATATAGTGTGGTCAGCGTTTCATGATGTACAGAAGTCACATCACCATGCTGTACACCTTAAACTTATACAGGGCTGTGTGTCGGTCATCTCTCAATAAAATGCAGAGAAAATATTGTTTAAAAGCGTTCCCAAGAAACTTCCAGAAAAGGCTTGGAGGCCCTCTATATATAGTCAGGGGGACCCTCTAGCCAGAATAGCAGGTAGAATTTATAAGAAGTATTCCTGGAGCTCCCGTCATGACTCAGTGGTTAACAAATCTGACTAGTGTCCATGAGGACACAGGTTCGATTCCTGGCCTTGCTCAGTGGGTTAAGAATCCGGCGTTGTGTGAGCTGTGGTGTAGGTAGCAGACGCGGCTTGGATCCTCGTTGCTCTGGCTGTGGTGTAGGCCAGCAGCTGCAGCTCCGATTGGACCTCTAGCCTGGGAACCTCCATATGCCGTGGGTGCAGCCCTAAAGAGGCAAAAAAAAAAAAAAGAAGAAGAAGAATTATTCCCTTCAGAGGCCGAACGTTTAGTCTGCCTTTTTTTTTCTATTCCCATGGCCCACCTGTGGCCCAGAGCCCTGCCCCTCAACCTCTGAGGAGCACAGGTGGCCCCTTCCTCTTTCCTCCTAACAGAATTCAGAAGAATTTGGTGGTGGAGGATATAGAGTATCAGCTTGCCCCCAGAAGAGGTGGGTGAGGGCCTGGGCTAAAAACAGTGCTGTTTATTATAAAAGTGTGCACCAAGCAAAGCCATGCTTAAAATTCATTTAAGACTAATAGAGTTGGAGTTCCCACTGTGGCTCAGTGGTTAATGAATCCGACCAGAGACCATGAGGTTGCAGGTTCAATCCCTGGCCACGCTCAGTGGGTTAAGGATCCGGTGTTGCCGTGAGCTGTGGTGTAATGACAGATGCGGCTCGGATCCCGTGTTGCTGTGGCTCTGGCTGAGGCCGGTGGCTGCAGCTCTGATTTGACCCCTAACCTGGGAACCTCCATATGCTTCGGGACCGGCCCAAGAAAAAGGCAAAAATAAATAAATAAATAAATAAAAGACTAGTAGAGTTGTGGTTGATGAAAAATCTCTTAGCAAGAGGGCTACGGAGGTCAGGCCTGAAAGAATGACTGATGGGCAGGAATTCTTCGGGAGGCAGGGCGGTGGAGGTGGAACTAGATTAGGAAGCTGGCAGGCTTGAAAAGAACGTGGTCATTCACTCTGCCTGACAGGCCGTGAGTACATGTTCCGGGGTGGGGCCCTGTCAGCAATCAGAGCAAGCAGGAAGCCCTCTCTCTCTCTGCCACTGGGGGAACCAGCCGTCGCTGGCGTCTTTAATGATGTTATAACGTTCTGAAAGCTAGGGCTCTGTCAGAATGCTTTTCAGTCCAGGATGTCTGTGTTAGTTTGCTAGGGATGCCATAACAAATACCACAGACTGAATGGCTTAGCACCAGTTTGAGTATTAAAGGGAAGTCTTCAGCCTCCATTAGAACAGCCAAGGCATCTATCTGGGGTGGAGGGAGAGTGGTTAGGGTTATAATATTAAAAACACAGTATTCTGCTTTAGACATTCAAAATAAATCTTCTTGCCTACAGCAAGAAAACAGACTTGAAAGTCAAACTTCATCAAGAGAAGAGTAGCTTAAAATTGTCTGTTTCCACCTTTAAAATATAAGATACAGGAGTTTCTGTCATGACTCAGTGGTTGGCAAACCCGACTAGTATCCATGAGGGCACGGCCTCACTCAGTGGGTTAGGGATCCAGTGTTGCTGTGAGCTATGGTGCAGGTCGCAGACACAGCTTGGATCCCACGTTGCTGTGACTGTGGTGTAGGCCAGCAGCTGCAGCTCTGATTCAGCCCCTAGCCTGAGAACTTCTATATGCCACAGGTGCAGCCCTAAAAATAAAAAACATTATTTTAAATAAATGTAAGCTACAAAGCCCAGAAGATGAGATCAGCTTTGCTTTATGCCCAGAGTGAGAAGTAGTTCACCTCTCAGGTAGTTATAAACATAGTTATTAATATTTAATGTCAGAATATTAATAGAAATAATATCTTTCCTATGTTCCATGATTACAGACTCACAAAGGGTTTTCACATCTGATGCACATTTATGTCTCACTGTCCCTAAAGTCATATTTTTATTCCCATTTTAAAGATGATGAAAGTGAGGCAAGAATAGAATCAAAACATGATTATCTCTCCTGGACGTGGAGGGAAGGTGAGGTATATTCCAAAGGGTCCCAGTAAGAGGATTCTTGTCCAGGTTCTACCTGGGGACAGAGCAGAGGGGGAGATGGTGTAAGGGAGAGCCTCCTCCGTCTTAGTCAGCAGTCATCATTACTCACCCTCATTGACCATCATTGGCTCCATCACGTACCAGGCAAATGGGATCGCAGGTGGTAATTCAAGGTTCCTGCTATCAAGAATCTTACAATCTGCTATGTGATTTTCGGCAAGCAACTGAGCCTCGGTTTTCTCAAACTGCATATTCAAATAAAAAGGTTGTCTATCTCTGAGTGTTTCTGCAGATTTAAAGATAAAATGCACATAAAATATTTAGCACAGCACAAGGCACCCAGTAAGTGTCCTTTAACTGTTTACATGAATTAGCCAAATACATAGCTGTTTGCTAATTGAAATAACTAAAAAAAATGGAATAACCATTTTGCATTTAGTCATTTTCTATATACCTTTCATTGTCTTTGAAATGGCTCCATTTTCATGTATTTTAGAAAAAAAAAATCACTAAATAAAGTAAGAATTCTATGTATCACAAGAACATCGACCTGAAAGGAGGACCTTGGAGAAACAGCAAGAGCCTATCCCTGGAGTAGCTCTTTTTTTTTTTTTTTTTTTTTTTTTTCTTTTTCTTTTTCTTTTTAGGGCAGTACCTGCAACATACAGAAGTTCCAGGCTAGGGGTGGAATTGGAATTGGAGCTGCAGCTGCCAGCCTAGGCCACAGCCACAGCAACTCGGGATCCAAGCCAAGTCTGCAACCTATACCATGGCAATGAGGGATCCTTAACCCACTGAGTGGGGCCAGGGGTCAAACCCGCATCCTCATGGGTACTAGTTGGATTCATTTCCACTGAGCCACAATGGAAACTCCTGAAGTATCCTGATAGTACATCCTTCCACCATGCATTTCAGCAAGTTCAGAGCAAGCTCCGCTTTGCCCTCTGTACTTGCACTGATAAGTTTTGCTGGAAGCAAGATAGAGCTGCTCTCTACTTGTCCCCATCATGGAGCCTGGTACAACTTCTGGAAAAAGAGGAGCTGGGGAATGATGAGAGAATTTTTGTCTCAGGGAGAAGCCAATTGAAAAGCCAAGTGGACAGACATCTTGGCTGAGAGGGAAACACATAAGTGCAGCAGAGAAGCAGAAATTGTGTGAAGCTGGAGCAGTAAGGTCTTGCCATGGATGCTGTGCCAGGAAGCCAGGAGGCCACTGAAGAGAACTCTGCTGGGATAGCTCTACTGGGCAGCAGAGAAGAACAGGGTCTCCTGGCCAGAGCCCTTGGTCAGGAGTTCCTGTGTGAATTTCCTCCCAGGCTCCTCTCCACTTCTTTCCTTTGTCACAGTCTTTCCAGCTCAGGGTGGGACCACATCCTGTAAATGGCTGAGCCACTCAGGTGATTCTAATACTTTCCAGGCTCCCCACCACTGCCGTTACAAGGCAGATGTTTGCAACATCTTGTTGGTGTGTGCATCACATCCATCCTTCACAGGGAACATAGTGGCTTTTGGCTCTGAGGAGTCAGAGGGAGGGATGCAGGTGCTGGGTGCGTGCAGAGGCTTTTCCAGTGCGCTGGATCCCACCCCTGCTTCTGTTTCTCAGGCAGAGAGGGTGTGAGTCCCCTTGGACACATCCTCAAATCCACCCTCCCCTCATTGTTTTGTTCCTCTCCAAGGTTGCCTTGGTTTCTTGATAACATAATCCCACCCTACCGAAGTCCCTTGGGTCTGCCATCAGGAGACAGGTTTGATGGCAAGGAAAGACTTCCTTCTGAGCACCGGAAAACCTGGATTCTAGGTTTCTAGGTCTGGCTGTGAAACTAATTTGCTGTGTGTCTTTGGTCTGGTTGTTTTTACTCTCTGGACTCAAGGAGGGTTAAACGGGGGACTCAGTGGTCCTCTAGACTGGCCTTGCCACAGAGGCAGACTCGGGGGTGTGTGTGTGTTATGCGTGCATGCACACATAATTGTAGTGAGAACATTTAATGAATATTTAATGTTAATATGCATTAACTCTAGGCATATTTGTGTTTTTTGACAGTAAGCCCATCCATCCCACCTTAGAGACCAGTGGTCCTGTTGGAGGCTGAAACACTTTGCTAAAGGTGCCCGCTGGCACCCACCGATGCCATCACAGAATTCCAACCTGCCTGCAGACTGGTAGGTGATGAGCTGGATGGGGAGCCTGAATCTGAGTGGTCCTTCTTCCACTACTAGGTGTCACTGTCCTACCTTGAACCCCCCTCCTTAAGTTCTCAGCCTGATTTACTGGAAACTCTCCCACAGATATTTTGGTTCTTGGCACTTGGATCTAGTTTGTGTCTATCTTTCTGGACCCTTCCCCCACCCAAAAGACTCAACACAACTACGTGCATATGATGGGTGATCAATCCTCCAGGTCAGTCAGACTCAGAGACTGGCTGCACCCTTTTTCTAGAGTCTCTCTATTCCTCCTTCAGGGTCATTCCCTGGGGGCAGGTGGCATAAGGAGCTAACAATATAATGAAAACTAGGAAGTGTTCATACTCACCGAAGCTGAACCAAAAAGCAGAGAGTGGAGCTCCCGTCGTGGCTCAGTGGTTAACGAATCCATCTAGGAACCATGAGCTTGTGGGTTTGATCCCTGGCCTCGCTCAGTGGGTTAAGGATCCAGTGTTGTTGTGAACTGTGGTGTAGGTCACAGATGTGGCTCAGATCTGGCGTTGCTTTGGTTCTGGCGTAGGCTGGCAGCAACAGCTCTGATTAGACCCCTAGCCTGGCAACCTCCATAAGCCACGGGTGCAGCCCTAGAAAAGACAAAAAAAAAAAAAAAAAAAAAAAAAAAAGCAGAGAGAGATGTGTATTAATTAAACTCCCTGTGGGCATGCTTCATCCCCCCACCCCTCCAGATAGACCATGCTTTCTCATGCCACATTATTTTCCTTCTTCAATCAGCAAGTTTCTGTTCAACCTGTTTAACCTTCGGCATCACTTCTCTTGAAACTATTCCCTCATCACCCCCTGGTTCAACTTTAGGACCCTCCTCTTGCACACCTGTACCTGCTGTTGTTGTAGTTCTTTTTACCCTGCAACATCAAGCTTAACACAGAACAGGTACTTAATTAACATGTAAGCACAGAGTGCTCACATCCTTGTGTCCAACCTCTAGACCATTCCTTGGCATGGAGAAAGACTTTAATACATGTTTATTGAACTAATGCATCTGCAAGAAGCAGGCGTTGGCCTTCCACATTAAGAGTTATCGTGATTGAGTGACCAACTCATCTCAAGCCAAGTACAGAAAGTCCCAAATCCAGGAACCTCTTCAGTCCTGGGCAGAGACCCAGACAGCTGGCCACCCTACACTGTGGCCACAGCCCACTACCAGGATGGACCAGCTGCAGCTTAGTACAAAAATTCATGATATTAAGTCATCATCCATTTATTTGTTCAGTCAATAAATGTTTCCTGAATGTATGCACAAAATAACTAGAGACTGAAAATGTAGTAATTTACAAACGTGGAGACATTGCCTTGCTTTGCTCAGTTCATTCATTGTAGAGGCAGGAGTGACAAAAAACAGTCTATGCTTCAGTTGGCCAGCCTTAGCGGAATGAATAAAACTATCCCTCTGATTTGGCAGAAGATGATAAAAGACTTCATTGAAAGGAGCAATCACAGTTTGTGTTGGAGCTCAAGGACCTGGTCCTAGTCCAGATAGTGGTCCCTGGACAATTGGCGTATCTATTAGATAATGGATATTGATACTTCTTTGCAGAGTTTTGTGATGAGCAGATGAAACCAAGGCTTTGTTAGGACGAAAAGTAAGCAGCACCAATTAGCATCCTCAGCTTCACCAGCCTAGGAGTTAATCATAGTCTTGTGAATTTTCATACTAACTTCTCACACGGTGGGTAAATTCTGCTGCCGGTTTGATGAAAGGAAGTCAACTTTTTCCAGAATCCTACTTCCCAAATATTTGAGGGAAATTCCAAGGAATGTGTTTATTCTTATCACAGAATAAGTTTGATCATTCTGTGCAATGGCCAGCTCTGCCCCAGATCCTGAGAGTTCCACAGAGAATCTGCCAGCTCTGAACCTGAGCTCCAAAAGCCATTGTTGATGTGGGACAAGCCACTGCCCGCCTGAAACCAGGAGGAAATAGCTCTTTCAGGGTTTTGTGCAGATGGCAGGGAAGGTTCCCACAGCAAGAATGCTTGAGCCCAAAGCATCATAATCACTAGTGACACCATGCTTACCTTGCAGTGTTCATACCAGCCAGAAAGAGTGCTGACATTAGCTTCCTCCACGCATCCAGAACCAGTTCTTTCTGGCATTCAGACTTTTCTTGTCCTCTATCTCATTTCTTCTCTTAGGGTATTGTTCTCAGCTGGGGGCAGTTTTACATCCCTTCCCAGCATACATTTGGCCAGGTCTGAAGACGTATTTGGTTGTTACAGCTGAGAATGAGGGCTGCTAATGGAATTAAATTCATAGAGGCCAGGGATGCTGCAAAACATCCTATAATTCACATAAAAGAATTACACACCCAAAATGTCAATAGCACTGATGTTGAGAAACTCTCTTGAGAAACTCACTCTGGTGATTTTTTTTCTCAGAAATTCTGTTATTCCCCCTTCTGACTTGGCCTCCGTGGAATCTATTCTTATCCATCAAGCATGTTTTTTTATGTCTAAACTCTAAGATGAATAGGACTTAACTCTTGGTCCCAATCCCTGGTCCTCCTATAATTTAGCAGATAAAAATAACTATGTATTGAGGTTTTCTTTTAACTCTTCAGCTCTGGCCCCTGCCCACTTACGTTATTATATTGAAAGTAATTTCTTACAGTTTCTTCCCTTCAACAAATATTTGATGAACACCTACTATGTATGAGGCAATTAGCCAGGCATTGCCCTGGCCCTTATGGAGGATACAGGTTGGTTGGAAAATAAAACAGTAAACAGATGAATATATAACTACAAATTTTAACACATACGCAAAGGCCAGGCAGTGGGTACCATGAGGGCAGAGGATGGGAAGGACAGCATTTAGGTCAGCAAGGCAGAGGATGTCTCCTGAAAGACGTAAATTTTGGCTGGAGGGCTGAGGGAGGCAAAGAAGTGAGTCCAGTGAAGAGAGAAGGGGAGGAAGAACAAGTACAAAGGGCTCTTGAGGGGGGAAGGGATTGTGCCATCAAAGAGCAGAACAAAGACCCCGTGGCTGAGTGTGCTGTGTTCTCCTTTCTAGTTTTTTCAAAGGTTGCTCTGGCTGCCATGGGGGTGATGGGTTCAGGGTCACCGTGGAAGCGAGGGACCCATGAGAAGGGCCAGTGCCATGGTCTGGGAGGTGGATGGGGGTGTCTAGGCCCACAGGCTAACAGCGAGGACAGACCTGGGGGTCTGAGGCAAGGGAAGCCTATCCAGGGATGGGCAGGGGCCGGGACACCGAGGGTACCAACTGTCACAGCCTGCACAGCTTTGGAGAGTAGCAGCTCAGCAGAAATCAGCCTTCCCCTTTCCAGCTCAGCATTTCCACTGGGGAGGAACCACGCACATCATAGGCTGGTATCTTTTCCTACATTGCCCTTGGGGATTTTACTGTTTCTTCAGATGGCTGGAGTATTGGGTGGTTTTTATTTATTTATTGTGGTTGCAGGGATGGAGGGGGGAGGGTAATAAATGACTTGTCACCAAACCCAATTTCCTATGCTTTCAAGAGCCATTCATCATCCTCTCGGGTTGGTGCCATTTCTTTCTGGAATCAGGCTGACCAAGAGCAGCGCTCAGCCAGAGTCTTGGGATCTTCCCCTGGAAAACTTTACTGTTGGGCCTGGGCAAGGCCTCTTGAGACTTCGACTTCCTTAACCTCAAGTCAAGCCTCAACATGACAATTAGTGGAGCAACAGACAAGACCACTGTCCCAGCAAGCAGACCTCCTCTCATGAGGGCAGCCGGCACCGAAGAGCCAGAACTCACAAGGAAATCAGCTCATCTGGCTTCGCTGTCCTGGGTGGTGACTGTCCTCTCTGCAGAGGCCCCATCCATGTGTCTGGACCACTGCCGTCCAGACCAGAAGGAATCAGCGGGCATGAGCCTCAACTGGGGGCACTGGAGAGCCTGTGCCTAGGCAGGGATGACCAGCTCGGGAATATCTGAGCCCTGTGGGCAGGGTGCAGAGGGCTCTAGCAGCTCAGCAGTGTGTCCAGGTAAGTGCCAGGAGCCCGCTCTAGGGGAAGCCCAGATAGGAGGTTTTAATGAGCACCCAGGTAGTGAGGCCAAGAGAAAACAAAAACCACAGTTCCTGCCTCAGGGAGCTGACATTTGGTGCAAGAAACACACAGTTAGGTTAGTAATACGAAGATGATGAGTCCTATGATGGAAGTGAACGTAGCGTAATGGAGGATGGGGAGAGAGAAAGGAAGAAGCTCCCAACTCTGCCAGGGTAAATCAAGGGAGACTTTCAGGAGGAGGTGATAGCACTATGTTCTGCAGACAGCCCTCTGGAACAACCAGGCTTTAATTAACTGCACTTCAAAAAACAAGCAGAAATACCACTAGCACATTTTTTTAAGGGTATACCTTATTCCACTTATTCATTTAAAAAGAATGATCAAGTGAAATTAATTTCCCTCATGGATTTTTTTTTCTCCTATAAAATTATTCCTGAGGGGTGAGTGTTTTCAAATAGAAAAATACTCTTTTAAAGACAGATTGCTTTACACTTGGCATTTAAATCCAAGCTCCAGAAGTATCTATACTGTGCAGGAAACCCATCCTTCACGTGTACTTGAGAAGATTTCAGGGAACAAGAGCTTTGTTGAGAGGAGATAACAAATAAAATGCAGGGTGACCCACACCTGCCCAGCCCTGGTCTCATTTCCAGGATAGAGAATGGGGGTGGAGGCAGGGAAGGCAGCAGTAATCTCCATTTGGCTGCAGGATCAGAGTGAACTTCCAGAGCCCTGATCAAAAACTCTTTATCAGAAATAAGAAAATCCTAGGATTTTTTTTTTTTCTAAAAGCTCACTTTTGAGGAAAATTTTAAGCATCACACTTCATCCTGTCTGTCTCAGAGAGAAAACATAATGCAAGTTGACCATGACAAATAAGAATTAATGCTCCACTTCCCTCCTCTCAATTTTTGGAAAAGGAACTAGGAAGTTGACTCATAGATGCTCACTGGGCACTCACTGTGAGGTCCCTGAACTTTGCAAGGCCAGAGGGGGTGGGGAGAAAATGGTGGCAGGAGTCGGGGAGAAGAAGAGCATGGTATTAATTTATAGAACTTAACATTTGGGAGTTCTCGTCTTGGTTCAGTGGTTAACAAACCCGACTAGCATCCATGAGGATGCAGATTCAATCCCTTGTCTTGCTCAGTGGGTTAAGGATCTGGTGTTGCCGTGAGCTATGGTGTCAGTTGCAGATGCAGCTCAGATCCCACGTTGCTGTGGCTGTGGTGTAGACCAGCAGCTGTAGCTCCAATTAGACCCTGAGCCTGGGAACCTCCATATGCCACGGGTCCGGCCCTAAAAAAAAAAAAAAAAAGAAAGAAAAAAAAAGAACATAACATTTTGCCATTCATCAAGCTTCTTTACTTATGTCACCTCATGTAAATCTCTCCAGTAACTCCCTGAGGTCATAGGACCAAAGCAGCTCACCAATTTATTAAAGAACTAAGAGGAGATTCAAATAAATTCATAAAATACGTGAGCTGTGAAATCGACAGATACTGTTCTGACACTTGGATGCAATTGTAACAAAACACAAAATTCAGATCACAAATGAATACGGTTGATCCTGCAAAGACTGAGATAAATTCCAAATAAAAGTAGTAAATAGGTTCCTGGATTATTTGATAATCCCATTACTGAAGAAGGAATCATATAAATGTATTGAAACACTGAAACATTTTTTTGCTGGTTGACGCATTAACCATGAAGGAATACTCATTTCGGGAGTTCCCATTGTGGCACAGCGGAAACTAATTTGACTAATAACCATGAGGTTTCAGGTTTGATCCCTGGCCTCGCTCAGAGGGTTAAGGATCCAGCATTGTTGTGAGCAGAGGTGTAGGTCGCAGATGCAGCTTGGATCCGGCATTGCTGTGGCTGCGGCTGTGGTGTAGGCCGGCAGCTATAGCTCCAATTCGACCCCTAGCCTGGTAAACCTCTGTATGCCGCGGGTGTGGCCCGGAAAAGAAAAAAAAGAATACTCATTCATTTCACAGAGTGTTTATTACAAATACTATACAAGAACACTTGAATACAACTTATATACACATAGCTTTTTAAACTCTATAGAAGTTCTTGCAAAATGACAATTCTAAACACTTACACAATATTAGTAGAACTAAAAAAAAACCTCTTAATACTCTTAGCAATGAAATAAAAATTTTGATCAGCATGCAAGAGGAAGGAATATAGTATTTTTCTGTTCTCCCTGTAGACAAAGACTATACAAAATCATTATTCTATAGAAAGGTAATTGGAGAGTCTTTAGCCAAAAAGGTAAGAAAAAAGTATTATTGAGGTATGCCACATAGTTAAATAATAATATATATTAGTTTTCTAAATTATGTATTTACTTATTTATTTATTTATTTTAATGGCTGCACCTTCAGCACATGGAAAGTCCCGGGCTGGGGGTCGAATCCTAGCTGCAGCTGCTGGCCTACACCACAGCCACAGCAACGCCAGATTCAAGCCACATCTGCAGCCTACACCACAGCTTGTGGCAACACCAGATACTTCACCCACTGAACAAGCCCAGGGATGGAACCTGCAACCTCCCGCACACTCTGTTGGGTTCTTAACCCACTGAGCCACTCTAGGAACTCCTGGATTTTCTTTAATTTGTAGTTTATGGTGATTTCTTTCCTCATTGTAAATGTAAGTTTTATAACTCATTTTGTATTCACAAATTTGGGTTCTTTTTCTTAAACAGAGCCCCCAAATTGTGTAAGTTTTAGCCCCCACAAAACCTGGACCTTCCCCTGATTTATGCCCATTTCGCAGGTGAGAAAACAAACTCTGGCCAAGTCTCGCCCTTACCCTGGATCACACTGTTAGAAAGTGACAGAGCCGGGACACAAAGCCAGTGCTTTTCCTTCCTCACGATACTGGCTCGTTCTCCCAGAGCCTGAATGCATTGGATAAACCCCCTACATTTCCTCTGCGGAGGCAGAAAGAAAGCAAGATAGAGCAATTGAAAAACGCAGAGGACTCGCTCAGGTTTCTAAGAGGGATTCAGCGCGGCTTATAGCGTCCTTCCCATCCCCCTCAGGACCCTCGTCTGAACAGAATTCAGTTGACGGGCAGCACTGGCGGCCCTGTCCCAGACTCAGAGTCAAGTACATCCATGGGAGGTAAAGACTGGGCACAACAAACGTGCTCTGGGAATTCCTGCTCGCAGCTTCCTCCTGAGCACCTGCTGCCTGCCAGGCGCTCACCCCTGTACTTGTCTTTATCCACATGAACGTTTCTCCTTTTTTTTAAGGCCGAGCAGGTAGAATACTCAGAGTGGCATGTCCAGTATCACAGGGCTGGTAAGAAACAGACACAGGCTGCAAACCAGAAATCCTCCAAAGCCCTCTCCCATTCGCCAGGAGGCTGCGGAATTCAGACAGATAATCACCTTCTCAGGCCTGGAGGCAAAGCCGGAGAACCGTTAGTGGAAAGCGGAGAGGTGGGTAAAGAGTAAATAGTCTTCTTCTCTCTCTTCCCGTTTAAAGTCTGGGTGGAGTTCCTGCTGTGGCGCAGTGGACTGGGAATCTGACTGCAGTGGCTCAGGGTGCTGGTTTGATACCCGCCTGGGTTAAGGAGGATCTGGCGTTGTGGCCCGGGAACCTGCATATGTGCCTCAAGTGCAGCCCAAAAAAAAAAAAAAAAAAAAAAAAAAAAAAAAAAAAAAATTAAAAATCAAAGCCTGAGGCAAACGCAGCAGCAGCCATGGCATTCAGAGGGTTCCAGGAACCAGAGAGCAGTATGAGAGGCCTTGACCAGGAACCAGCCCACAACCGCAACCCAAGGAGGTCGTCTGAGTTGTAGCTAACGGTAAGCCCCACCTCAGTATCTGGGCAGGAGTACTAAGGGTTAAATCTGAATACAGAGCAAGAGCGCATGTGCTCAGGTCAGAAGCAGGTTGGAAAGAGGGATCAGAAGTTAAGCAGGCTGTGAAAAAGTCGCAGCCAACAGATTTCTGTCGATTTATTTTTCATAATCAGCATATTAAATATCAAGTTTCCAGAGGTAATAGGAAGCAGAAAAGTGCTTTGTTTTACAGCAAATACTGGCCATCCCTGAGCCCCTCGGGCTGATCCTGCGGCGCCTCAGCAGGAGTGTTGTACATGGGCTTTTGCTGAGTGGAATCCAATAAACATACACCCAGGGAGGTCACTTCAGGACAAGGTCATGGAATACCTTATCACTGGAGAATACCGAGGCTGGAGCCGTGGAATTTGATGCTCAGTTCATCATACAAATGGACTGCAAATTTATGCTTGTTTTTAATGTGTTTTATCTAGTTCTTAGCCATGTTTCTGTGGTCTTAGGAAAAACAAAAGTCCCACTGGACATGCTGGCCGGAACAGCCATGGCCTGGATTGAACCTCATGCAATAGTTTGGAGAGTGGAAGTTAGAGGTGTGAGGGAGAGAACTGACTGTGACTTCTAAGGGCTTTAATTGACATGTGGCCTCTGGAATTCAGACAAACAAGGCCTCCAGGGAGGCTCTGGCCCATTGGGGAACTGGAGAGAGGCCTGGGATCTTTCCAAGCCTAGAGGAACTTGGGCGGATCCAGAGGCAGATCCACTGGGAGCCAAGGTCAGGAGAGGAACAGCTTGTCCCCCTGACAGAGCGAAGTAGGGCCTGGCGACCTCTTTTGTTTACACAGTTCTTTCCAACTCTTGTGCACAAATTCAGAGTGACCTCTCCTCTTGACCATGAGCAGCTTGGTAGGGCAAAAGGCCTGATCCTTGGCTTCATTGCTCCAACTTCTCCTGGAAGAAAAAAAAAAAAATACCAGGTATCCTAGAGGGGTCTGGGGTTGCACAGAAAGAGCACTGGCTGTCAAATCCAAACTCCTGGTTGCGCACAATGATTTAACCCCACCACACTCTCAGATCTAATGCCTGTGCCCTTCGTGTCTTCTTCACTTTCTTTCAAGAAAGCAGTACAAATTTTCAGGGCTTTTTTTTCCCAATTCATGACACAGTGACCACAAACTACCGATGCAGTTACCACCAACTACAACAATGAAACTGACCTCGGACACTCTACAGGCTAAAATTTCTTGTAGGCAAAAATTAAGAATCCTGCATTATCTCTTCATCTCCGTGAGGAATGTGTACATTGTGTTGAGGTGACTCAAAATTCTCAGATTCTTTAAGTTGAAACATATTTAAGAAAAGGTTATATATTGATGATTGGACAAAAATGTTCTGACCAGAAGTTTGCAGGCACCTAATCCTATATTTGCCCCAAGAGCAATGGTTCAGTGTTTGCTAATTCAGGGCTCATGGCAACTTTATAGAACATGATTAGCACAAATAATAAGGATAATGAGAATCAACTCTGTGTGTGTGTGTGTGTGTGTGTGTGTGTGTGTGTGTGTGTGTGTTGCCAAGTGGAGGCAAAGTGTCAGCCCAAAGGGTTGATACACCAGAGGAATGTCTTGAAAGTCCTGCTACTAAGTACGTTGGACAGTAGCACTTTGTCTAGACTTCGCAGAGATCAACGAGTTCAGGATAACAAGTATAATTGTCTCACGTGACCTTCCTAAGATTGATACCACATTGCGGTTGACCTACTTATGGCATTTCACTGTTACCAGAAATCAACTGATTAGGCAATTTTGAAAGTATTTTGCATCTATTTATCTCATTTTCAAGAAGCAGAAATGTCCTCATAAAACTCAATTGGTTCTTTCCAAAAGTAGGCCTAATGCCTGGCAATCTTCATACTTATATAATTTCCCAGAATACTGGATCCCCATTCTCTTTGAAATCAATAGTGTAAGCCTCTAATTTTCCACCACTGCCATTCCGAATGGGCCAAAAGATGTAGAATAATTTAGTGCCCAAACAGGATATACATTCAGCATGGGAAGAACAGAGAGATTATCATTAAGTCTTTGATTAAATCACATCTTCTCTGCCTCAGGTTCATCAGCAGTAATAAGAGGATTTTTTTCAACTTTTATCTATCCCCCAAAAGTCTGAGAGTCTTTTGGGTTAGGGACTGTATTTCATTGTTCTCTGTATCTCCAGTACAAAACATAGTTTTCTCAAATAAAAACATTAGGTTTCTTTCCCTTCCTGTTCTCTCTTCTTTCCCTCCTGGCCCCTAGGAAACTGCTAAATTGACGTCTGTGACAATCTGTGTGCAATCTTTGGGTCTGTCTCCCCAGTCTGTGATCCCATGAATTCAGGAAATGTAGCTTGTGTCTCAGTCTCCCCAGTGCCAGGTACATAATAGCACCTGGCAAATGCGTGTGAAATCGCTGGAATAGAATGACCTCCGCACAGATAGGCACTCATAGTCCTGTGGCATCTTCCCCTGACCGTGTGGATCATCTCTCTCTTGTTTTCTTTTCCTGTCTTCCCATTACTGCACAATTCTTCTCTGAGTCAGGGTAAAGCAGAAAGGATGCCTGTTCAGCCTGTGCATCAAATGGGCATCCCCATGGCCTTGGAATTAAAGGAGCCATTGGCTTTACAAAATTGTGTAGGGAAAAGAAGATAGACCTGTTTTAAGTACATTAAAATATATTCAGAGGGGAATTGAGCTTACATGAGCTTCAAATAAATAAGGAAAATAAAATGGCAGTTACCATTGTGGCTCAGTGATAACAAACCTGAGTAGTATCCATGAGGATGCAGGTTCGATCCCCGGCCTTGCTCAGTGGGTTAAAGATCCAGTGTTATCGTGAGCTGTGGTGTCGGTCACAGACATGCCTCAGATCTGGCATTGCTGTGGCTGTGGCATAGGCCGGCAGCTATAGCTCTGATTGGACCCCTAGCCTGGAAATTTCCATACGCTACAGCCCTAAAAAGCACAAAAAAAAAAAAAAAAAAAAAATGCATTCTTTAAAATTCACCATGGGAGTAAAGGAAAAAAAATTGACTCATATATTTTAGATGTAAAACTTTAGGTTCAGATAATGTGCCCAAGTACACGGCTTCTCATTTTTTCTCAAGCCAGACTGCAGTGGGATGGAGAGAATCGAGGCTAAGAAGTAAGGCGAGTGAGACAAACTGCTCTCTCTTGAAACTAAGCACCAAGCAGAGTCGGGTGCAGTTGGTGGATGTGGGGGGGTGGATGTTGAAGAAAGGTAAGACTTGAGCCTCTCTGTGAGCTGACAGGTAAGATGCAAAAGGAAAACTCGGCAAGGGCATTGTTGGAGCAAGATGCTAGAGACGCCCAGAAGGGAGTGGGGCCGGGAGCACAGACAGGGAAGGCACTTCCTCCTCTCAGATGACGGAGCCACTCTGGCTTTTCAAGCTCCTCTCCCAACACTGCCCCAATGCCCTCCTTTCTCGCCCCTCTCTCACTCTCCCTGACTGTGTCACGCTTTCTCACACCTCCGTGGTCACACGCTTTGTCCCCTCCACCTGGAGTGCTGGTCACCCAGTTGTCTCCTATTGAACTCTGACTTGCCCTCTCAGACCTCCTCTGGGAAACTTTCCTGATTCTTCCATTCAAGTAAAGTAAACGCTCCTCCTTTGGTATTCACAGACTTGAAAGATACACATTTACCTGTGTTTTCCTTCCTTCTAACTCCCCACCAACATGGAAATGCGTCACAGGGGAAGGACTATGCCCAGTTCATACAGATCGAACATTCAAGAAATGTTGAACAAGGGAGTTTCCATCGTGGCTCAGCAGTAATGAACACGACTAGGACATGGGTTCGATCCCTGGCCTTGCTTAGTGGGTTAGGGATCCGGTGTTGCCATGAGCTGTGGTGTAGGTCGCAGATACAGCTTGGATCCCACGCTGGAGTGGGCTGGTGGCTACCACTCCCATTCACTCCCCTAGCCTTGGAACGTCCATGTGCTCAGGTGCGGCCCTAAAAAAAAATAAATAAACCAGAAATGTTGAACAAAGGAATAAGCGAGGAAAGGTAAAGTGACAGGTACTCCAGGAGCTGTGAGATGGAGAAGAAAGGTACAACCTCTTGCTGGGCTGGAAGGAGAGGATACGCTCAAGCTTGAAGAGAAGACTGAACTGTCGGAGCAGTCTCTGTTGGGAATTCACTGAGAAGTCAGAGATGATGGAACGATTTGGAAGCACAGAGAGAGCCTCGCTGAAGTTTGCATGCCATTGGCATCAACTAATAAACAGAAAGCCACAAAAGTCAAGTTCATGACCTTCTTGCAAAAGAGAAAAACAACTCTCCCACAGTCAATAGCTTTAACTGGAAATAAATTCCGAGTGATCGAGTCAGATTTGTAAGACCTCGGGGACAGAGTATCTCAGACAGCTGGGGCTTTCTAAAAGGCATAAAAATACCAACATTCTGTCAAGGACCATGATCAAAGCCTTGCCAGACTCCACTGATGAGGAAGAAAATCCACTTAATCGTATTAAGAAAATCTTTGATTTCTAATCTGCTGCCATGCAGAAATTTGAATTCTGTTCACCAAGGAGAATTAAGTATCAATTAGAATGTTTTTTAAAATCTGCGTGGTAAGCATGATTGCGCAGTAGTCACTGATCTGTGTGTCTAGTGAGACATCATCAGGTACAAACTCATAGAAACTTGCTAATCTCGTTCCCTTTCCTGGAACTCTGTAATCCCAGAACGTCGTAAAATGTTCTTGGAGGAACCTTGAAGAACATCTAGGCCAATACGCTCATTTTCTGAGAGGTCAGGGTCCAAAAAAAGGGACCTTTCAGGCCTCCCATCTCAGTAGTGGTGGAACCAAGCTGGAAACAGCACTATTCTCACCTTTCCCTCAAATGGTGCTTTCTCTTCACTGTGTCATGAAAATAAAGTTAAGTTATGGTCAATTAGAGAATGATTCGGTAGGGTTCAAAAGGTTTCTGCCCAAAAGAATTAGGTTACATAATGTTTTCATGCCCAGAATGGTAACCACTCAGATAACCAGAAAATACTGTTGTTTTCTGGAACCTTTCATCTCCTCAACGCTTTACTGAACAAATACTAAGTGCTCTAGGGGTTCTCACAGGGAAAGATTGTGACTGATGTGGGCCATGGTACGTAGATGACGGGAAAGAGAAAACTTGACCAGAAAGCCTGGAAGAAAGGATTGAATCGACAGAGTCAGAAGAAGGAATCACATCATTGACCAAGATCAAAGAAAATAAGCAGTGAAAGAGTCAAGGGAACCTGACTGCCAAATGTGAATTGGAATGCATTTGTTTAGAACAATGTTTTTCAGAGCATATTGCACAGAACGCTGGCTCCATAATATGCTCTATAAAAAATAATAATAAGAGAGGAGGAATTCTGTGTTCAAACACGAATGAGAAAGGCTATTCACCCTCTCAAAGAGCTCCAGTGCACGTTAGCTTATTAAAGGTGCCAAGTGTTCCTGCAGTCAAGTTTCTTTATTTTTTATTTTTTGTCTGATTCTTTAAAAATGCAAAATCTCTTCTTAGCTCAAGGGCCATACAGAAAGTGGCCACTACTCGATTTTAAGTTCTTCATAGCTGCCATCGAGATTTCTTTTGGGTATTTTTTACACAACACTCTTGTTTTTGGGGTTTTTTTTCTTTGTTTCGCTTTTGTTAAGGATATGGTGTTGCCGTGAGCTGAGGTGTTGGTGGCAGGCTCAGCTCTGATCCCATGTTGCTGTGGCACAGGGAGCATATGGAAGCTCCCAGTCTAGGAGTCGAATTGAAGCTGTAGCTGCCGGCCTAAGGCCACAGCCACAGCAACATGGGATCGGAGCTGAGTCTGCGACCTACACCTCAACTCATGGCAACGCCATATCCTTAACCCACTGAGCGAGGCCAGGGATCAAACCCACATCCCCATGGATCCTAATCAGGTTTGTAACCTGCTGAGGCCACAGTGGGAACTCCCACATAACACTCGTTAATATCCTATTACCTCATTCTGCTGGAGACATTTTAGAAAATCCAATTGAGAGAGTTGGCTCTCAGACATTGAACATAAGCATCAACTGAGAGCTGGTTTAAATGCAGCTTCCTGAGCCTGACATCTGCATTTTCCTCATGCACTCTAGGTGATTCTGAAACAGGTGGTCCAAGAATCACACCTTTAAGGGAAAGCTGACAGTAACGGGAAAACAAGGGTGATGATGACCTTGTGGTTGAAGGTCAAGAGGTGGCGACAGGCAGAGCTCAGTTATCCGGAGAACATTTCAGAGCTTCTTTAGGGGCACAATGCCCCCTCCCTTGGATAATCAATGGAGATATTCCTGAGAGGAGGGGAAGCCAGAGCCCAACTACCCAGGATTTCCTGTGCCCTTGGGGGTGTCTCACTGAGCATCTGTGCCTCTACCACTGTCAGCATAGGGAAGGGCAGCTTCTCCCTTTCCCCAATTTTGTTTGCTACAGCTGAGCAAGAAAAGGCATTCATTCAGGGCTTCATTACATCTTCTAAACAAAAAAGAAAGAGAGAAACATTTAACAGTAAACTAGCTCTCAAGGCTTCACTCAGCTCAATAACAAACTTTCTTTACCACAGCTCATAGGCTTCACCCCGTAGAAGCTTCTAGCAGGTTTCCATGGCATGAGTGACTTCACTCCAGAGGTGCACTGCAGTCCACTCAGCTGTTTGAGTCCCTTCCCACCTCCCTGTTAAATGAGTCTCTCCTCTTTGGTCGCTTGAACTTGGCCATGGTGGGAATATTTACACCACGGTAATCAGAGTGTTACTTATTTAATTTTCAGAGCTAGTGTTTAAACAGTTATCAGCACAACCCTGCTTCACATGCACTACCCAGAAGGCATAATGGCTCCATGGGTAAAGGCACAGGCTGTCTTAACACAGATCTTGTTTTGAATCCCAAGACCGTCTCCCTTACTAGTTATAAAATTCTTACTCTCTCAGAGTCTCAGTCGACCCTTCTGGAAAAAGGCAGCCCATCACTCCTTCCGTTTTAGGGCTGGGAGTCCTATATAAAGAAACTTAGCCCAGGGAGTTCCCATTGTGGCTTAGCAAGTGAAGGACACCATGGAGCCTCTGGAGGATGTGGGTTTGATCCCTGGCCTCGCTCGGTGGGTTAAGGATCCGGCGCTGCATAAAGCTTTTGCACACATCACAGATGCAGTTTGAATCTGGTGTTGCTATGGCTGTGGTGCAGGCCAGCAGCTGTAGCTCCAATTCAGCTCCTAGCCTGGCAACTTCCATATGCCACAGATGCAGCTGTAAGAAGAAAAAAAAAAAAAAAAAAAAAAGGCTTAGCCCAACACCTGACATGTGCTAAGCCCCGCAGGTGACATCATATATCTTAAGGCCTTAACAGTAGAGAAGCCCCGAGAGACACAGGACTTCTTTAAGCTCCTGCCTAAGCTTTCCAAGATTCTCTTTCCTGTCTGAGAACCTGCCTCATCCTCAGGTGCTCAAGAGTGAGACTCTCTTCAGAAAGCTCTGGCTTTACAGGCAGAACCTTTTCCTGTAGATTAAACTGACTCCTCCTATCAGGGATACAACCCAAGAAAGCCCAGCTACCAAAAACACACGCACACATCTAGTAGCACATGGGGTATGTTTTACAGCAGCCCCTCCAAACGCATGCTCATGCCTTATCTAGAGCCTTTGCGGCTTCCTCGGGCACAGGCCTCAAGAGCAGACGCTGTGTCTGGGTCCCCTTTGGAAAAACTGAACCCAGACGATTTGAATGATTCAGATAGCAATTAGCGAGGAAAAAAAGCACAGTGTTCATGCATCTTGATAGAGATTTTACTTTCCTGCCTCAGCAATAAGAGCAGTCTGCATGCAATCAAGCCATTCCCAGGTGCCTGACGATGCTCTGAGGCCTCCAGATCCTCGTTACCAACATCAGTTCTCCCCGCCCGATGCTGTAGTTGGAGAAGAAGAAAACGGCACTAAAGCTGTATTAACCAAGGGGCAGCGCAGAGATGCGGATTGTTTAGATTAAATCCCCGAGAGCCAATCATTTCTTGTTATGTGCCTCTCCTGAGAGCGGAGATGAGTCACAGTGGATTTTTAAGATACATCTTCATCCAAGTTGATCAAGGTCTCAAAACCCAGATCTCACGCGTCTGCTGAAAGCAGAGCTATGGAACCTGATGGTTCCCTCCCTTCTGTTCCTTCTAATCTCTCGGCAAGAGCCCAGCTGTCTTCTCGATGCTCCAAACATGTCTCTTACTTCTGGGGAAAGAGGTTTTTTTTCCAAAGGGCTTTAATTGATTTCAACCAGAAATTCGTATGCGACGCACACTCCCAGATATGTGAGCAGGGGAGACAGATCCATGTGTCACTTATTTCATTAGCTATAATTTAATTACAAGCAGAAATTCCTTGCGGTTGTGTGTTCCCCTTGACGTCCAGAGTGCAAGGACAGCTTCATTTGGATGAGAATTTTCAAGAAGCGCTTCTGCAAAATCAGGCTGGGAAAATTCAGGGGTCTGCGGGAAACAGCCTTCAAGGTAAGAGGAGCCCACTCCTTAACGTCCTTTATGCAGCAAATATCTGGCAAAGGCCTACTGTGTGTACATACTGCCTGACCTTGGGTGCTGGAGCCCAAGACAGAAGGCCCCTGCTCCACAAGGGAGCTTCCGTGCGAGTACGGGATCAACTCTGCTTATTACACTAGTGAAGAGCCAGTAATTTGTGCCGGTCAGTATCATGAAAGGCAAGAGCTGCATGAACAGTTGGCGGGGCTCTGCAGGAACTGAGTTCTCTGAGGAATGGACACCAAAGCCAAGATGTAAAAGTTAAGGACTGGGCCTGGCATAGTGTAGAGGATATTTTAGAATAAAGGTCTACCAAGAGCAAAAGGTCCCCAGGCAGAAAAGAGCAAAACAAGAAACTGAAACGTCAGGGTGGCTGAAGTGTCGTGAGGGCAGACCAGCGTTCCCGAGCCACGGTCAAGTTAAGGATTTTGGCCCTTGTCTTAAGAGCGATGGGACACCATGAAAGTGTTTCCCTGGAGGGAGTAACATCCTCAGCTTTGTGTTTTTAATGACGATTCTGGCTAATGTGCAGTGAGCGAGGTCCTGGGAGGCCAGTTAGGAGGCATTGCTGTCATCCAGGAGAGTGATCTAAATGGCCTTCCTCCCAAGCACCAAGATGTTGGAGATGCAGCCACACAGGAAGTGTCTGTTCCACTAGAGCTTCTAGAACTACTCAGGGAGGAGGTGTGTCTTGTGCATCAGACCAGAGCTTATGGACAGAGATTTCCGGCTTGCAAGATTGAGTCCACAGAGATCCCCTGGCGAGGCCTGGGTGACTTGCTGCAGGCCGTCCCACCTCATTCCTAAGGCAGCAGATACTTCCTGAGCTGCACCCCATGGCCACCTGAATGCAGCTGTTGCCTTTGGGTAAGTGAAGGTGCCGGGCAGAGGAGCAAGAGGCACAGGCAGAGACAGGGGCCTGAGGCAGACATGGGGAGAATGAGGTCTTTTAGTAGCCCTGGGGCCTTGCACAGCTGCTTTCCCCTTTGTGCCCCAGTTTCTTCCTCTTACTGCACAAGGGGGCTAATCCTGCTGCCTCCTGGGGTTTTGTGAGGGTTCGTACATGTAAAAATCATATAGCACAGAGGTGCCCTCCTTTGGACCCAGGATGCTGTTTTAATTGTGTCTCTGCCACTTAGCCTTTGTGACTTGGGCAAGTTGAAGTCCTCTGGGTCTCAGCTCCCTCATCTGTGAAAATGGGGATGATACAACCTACCCAGAAAGGTAGTCATGGAGATTAAATGGGCCAGGGCTACTCAGTTGTATTTCTGCCTCCCTGTGCAGACAGGGTGGTGCGCCAGGCGCGGCTCCTGTCAGAGCTGCAAAGGGGGTAGATGGAGGGAATGAAAATGAGGCAAGTTGGAGTGTAGACAGGGCCTTCAGAGGTGTCCAGGTAACATCCTCACTCATACCTGTCTCTCAGCACAAAGAGGAGGAAAATCATTCAGAGTGAAGTGGAATCTGCCAAATATCCCTGGGGAGAGACTCTAATTAGCATTTAAAGGAATGCTGATATGCTGATAAGGTAAAACCCTTCAGCTTGGAACTCTCAGCACTAAAAATATGCATCCTGCTCTGAGGGGAGCAACAGAGGAACCCTCCCAAGGTGCTTTCCTGTTTTTCAGTTGAGGATGGCATGCAATGCTTATTCTGCCAGCGCCAGTCCCATCCCTGCAAAGCCAACTTGCCCTGGGTGATGTGCTTTCATTCCTTAGTTCCAGAGTCACGAGCACCCACTTAGTGCCAGGCACCTTGCCACAGAGCAGTGAGGCTTCGTGTCTGCCCGAGAAGCTCACTATCTGTTAGAGCCGGAGCAGTAGCATTGTATGGCGGGTAAAGTCTACCACAGGGGCCAGGTCATGGAACTGCAGCGCCCAAGTTAGAGGAGACTTCGTCAAGGAGGGAATATCTGAGCCGTGTGTTGTGCTGAGTAGGAGAAAGAAAAGGAAAGCAGGCACCCGAAACTGGGCACCACACAAGCATCATCTCTGAGCTGGGAAGGAAGGCAAGGCAGGTGGAGGAAAGAAACAGCCTTTGCAAAGGGAGGGGTGGGGGAGGGGATCTCAGCCCCTCAACTGGGAGCCGCCAAACACCCCCAAGGAGAAAAGGCCTGACCAATCAGAATAGAAGCAGAGTGTACAAGTGCATCATACCCACGCAGTTCAGAGATGAGAGAAGAGCTAAAGAGCAGCAGAGCTGGTGAGGTCCATAGACCAACTGGTCATTCTCTCAAATGAGGGGAAACTGGGGATTCCGAGAGGTGAGGGCACAAGCCCAGTGTCACACAGCAATGTACTCACAGCCAGAACTGGAAGCCAGGCTTCCTCTTTACCAGCCAGGCGTGGATTCCTTCCCCTGCCCGAAAGTAAGGGTCTGTGGGAGCCAATGATGTTCATTCTGCCCACAGACCGGGAGTTCTATCAACACGGAGGACTAAGAGCCCTGAGCCAACAACAGTCTTCTTGGTTATCTCAAGGGCTGGGGAGGGAAGAAGGAAAGGATGCAAACTCAGACTCACCAGCACCCAGCCTACCAACCAAAGGAAGACAAAGGCTTACATAGTATCTTACTGGATTGGATGTTGCAAACAATCCAAACTAGAAGAAGAATTAAATAATAGAATGATTAAACAATAGTGAATATATCCAGTTGACTGTTCCTCAGCTATTTGAATTTTAAAAATATAATATCATTAAAATACCTATAATACAATATTTCAAAAAATAGATATAAAGTAATAATATATTAATACAATCTTAAAGAAAAAAAAACTGAAAGTAACTGAAAAGGCAAATAAAAAGGCTGGCAAATGATTATTTTGGTAAATAATGATTTTGCCAAATAAGAATGAACTAAAAGTGATTTTTAAAATTTTAACTATTTGAAATGGTCTTTAATTAGCATGTTATGCCTTTATAATCAGGTATACACAACATATATGTGTAGATAACTATCTGTCTCTATAGATACATGTGAATGGTATTTCTCGTTTCGCCGTCTTCCATTGGAAAGACCAGGCCAGCTATGTTTAAAGTCAGTGAACAGGTGATCAGTGCAGATCTGCTTGTGTGCCCAGCATTGTGCCACCTGCTGTGGAGCACAGGAAAAAAAAAATGGATGATACAGATCTGTACTCAGAGTCTTAGAGAAACTTGACTAGTACAAGTGCAGACCCTGGCGTATAGCAGGTCCTCATTAACTTTCTATTAAGTGAATGAATGAGTGAGTGAGGGGGTGAGTGAATTTAGCTCCATGCGGACTATACATAGAGAGTCAGGCTGTCCTCAGTTCAGCAGCAGCATCCTCGCCTGGGTCTACTCGGGGGTAAAGCCTGGAACTGCTTTTCCCAGAGTCCCTTTCTAGTATGGCTTGGGTCAGTTCTGCCAAGGAGAGGCTCTTAAGAGGCTCTAGAAGGCTGAGAAGAAAGGGAAGTCACTATGCCCCGGGGCAGCTGTTTGCAGGCATGTGGGTACGTGGCAGAGGCAGGTGTTTGGAGGCGTCACCCTGAGAATCACCCTTTTTGGTGCCACAAGTTCCTGAATCACCAACCAGAGCTCCCAGCACCTCTGGGCAGCGCTCTGGGCATTCCTCGCCTTGAAGCAGCTCCTAGGTAGTGGGACAGCTTCCCTGAGACTTCTGCACTTCCCAATTCCCTGAAAACAGCTCCACTTTTCCGTGGCTGTGGACACCTCTAGTTCTGTGTGTCTGTCTACTTGAAATACCTTGAGTGATCTCTGATCTGCCCAAACCATGACTAATATGGGCTACATATAATGAAATAATGAAATGCAAGACAGAGTGGGTCCTGAATTCTACAAGTTACACACACGCGTGCGCGCGCGCACACACACACACACACACACACACACACGCTAGCAACACTGAGTCATGGGATCCTGTCTAAGGTGGAAGAACCAACCAGATGTGGGAATTACATACCTGTGGATAAGTGTCTCTCCTTCCTGCTACTTCGTTCAAGCATCCCTTCAATCCTTCCCTCATTCAAGCTTCTTTCTCTAAAGCCTCTGCCTCTTTACCATCAGGAGACATGAGAAAAGCATGTCATCAGCTTTTTTAAGAAAAAAACTTTGTGGAGTTCCCATCGTGGCTCAGTGGATTAAGAACCCGACTATCCATGAGGATGCAGGTTCAATCCTTGGCCTCACTCAGCAGGTTAAAGGATCCTGTTGCCTTGAGCTGTGGTATAAGTCGCAGGTGTGGCTCAGATCGGGTGTTGCTGTGACTGTGGATTCATCCCCTGGTCTGAGAATTTCCGGTGCAGCCCTAAAAAGAAAGAAAAAATCATAATAAATAAAGTATGTCTGTAAAATTAAAACTTAAAAAAATATATATATAGTTTTTAATGGTTACTTTCCATTTACAGTTATTACAAAATATTGGCTATATTCCCCCTGTTGTACATTACATCTTTGTTTGTTCCTCCTGCTGCCCCACCCCGGGATTGCCCCCACCCGCACTGGTAACCACTAGTTTGTTCTATCTGTGGGTCTGTTTCTTTTTCTGTTATATTCACTAGCTTGTTGTAGTTTTTGATTCCACATATAAAATACAGCATACTGTATCTGTCTTTCCCTGACTTACTTCACTTAGCATAGTGCCCTCCAAGTCCACCCAAGTTGCTGCCAGTGATAAATACTTCTTCTCCCCAGGAGGCTCTCATTTGGGCACTTTACAGTTTGGTTTCCTGGCAGTGGTGGTCAGCCCCCTGAAATCAGCCAGAGGTTGTCTTTACCAAGTCCCTGAGGCATCTCAAGCCCAGGCCACTCATTTTCTGTGACTGTTTCTGGATAAATCCAGCCCCTACATCTTTATGTAAGGGTGACACAAAGCCCACTCCAGTCTGGCAAATTCACTCAAGGCCAAGGACAGCTTTGGCCATCTCACATTCATTACCCATTAACTCAGCACACATGTGCACACACTGGTGGTGGAGGGTAGAGACACCATGTCAACAAGCCATCATCTTCATCCTTGAGAAATTCAGATAGTCTTAAGACAGCAACCAGTGCTCAAACTGCGGCCATAGAAGGATGGGTCACTTAGAGTGAGATAGTGTTTTCAGCCTAAGTCCTGTTTCAAAAGTAAAAATGAAGAGCAACAGACTAAAGATTGAGTTCTGACCAGAGGTAATTTTATTCCCAGGCAGGGAACATCCAGCAGGTAGTTCAGGTTCCAGAGGATGAGGTTTGGAGAAAAGGAGTCTGTCCTTTAAAGCCAAAAAGTGGCAGTTTCTCTCTGTCTCCTTAGGAAAACAAAGGCTCTGATTGTCACTGACTGGCTGGTGACATCTGGGCTTAGCCCTCAAGTGTCAAGCTGGCTGCAGAGGCCCCTGATGTGTACAGGAAGCACCCATCCTGAAGGCATGGCTTCCGGTTGCCTCTGCCCCTTGCCTTGGGTTGTCTAACTCGGGATTATGGCTCCCAGTTGTCATTTAAGCAGAAGTCAGGGCCACACTGCTGGCAGCAGGTTGGATGGCATATCAGCATTTGTTAATAGGATGACCATATAATTTATCCCCTTAACCAGGATGCTCTTTAGAGTAAAAGAGTGACTGCTGACAGTTACAACAGGACAACACCAGAGCTGTAACTGGGAACCCCAAGGAGGGTGCTTAGGACCAGAAGTACAAGTACAGGGGACATGCCGTGTGTTGAGTCTGTGTAACACTCTGCCAGATGTTCATAGGAGCTTTCTTTCATCTTAAGCTTCGCAACAACTTATGAACTCGATGTTACTAATCCTCATGTTACAAATAAAAACCCAAGGCTCAGATAATTGAGGAACTTGCCTGGGTTGAAGGGGTACCAAGAGGTGGAGCATCACATGAACCTAGGTCTGTCTGTTCAGTATCCATTCTCATCTCTGCCGTTGACAAGCTCCACATATGGTGGCATTTACCCTAGAAGGGCCCCAGTCTTTGGGCCAATGATACAGATTTTCATTAACAATTGTGTAATGGTCACTTACTTCTGGATGCCATTACTTTGTTGAAATTCAACACCTGATTCAATTCAGTTCAGTTCAACACACATTTGAGCTGGAGCTGGCACTGTGGATACAGTGTTCTGGCCTGAAGGATCTCACAGAACAGAGGAGGCAGACAAGAAAACCGGTAATTCCTGAACTGAGTGTCACGGGATGGAGTATGTATAAGTGCCAGCATAACGGTGTGATAGAGTCCCAGGATCTCAGAGAAACACCACAAGCATCTCATCCAATAGAGACATGCAGGAAGCCTTCCCAAAGGAGGTGTTATCTGAGTATGAAGGACAAATGGGCTTGAGATGAATCCCACTTGGTCCATGGTGTATGATCTTTTTTATATGTTGTTGGATTTGGTTGGCTACAATTTTGTTGAGAGTTTTTGCATCTATATTCATGCTATAATTTTCTTTTTGTGGTAGTAGCTTCATCTGGTTTGAGTATTCAGGTGACGGTGGGTTCATAGGATGTCTTTGAGATTATTCCTTCTTCAACCTTTTGGAAAAGTTTAAGAAGGATGGGTATAAGTTCTTTGTATATTTGGTGGAATTCACCTGTGAAGCCATCTGGTGCTGGACTTATCTTTGTAAGGAGTGTTTTTATTACATATCCAATTTCATTTCTAGTGATCAGTCTGTTCAGTTGATCTATTTCTTCTTGATTCAGTTTTGGCAGGCTGTAAGTCTCTAGAAAGTTGTCCATTTCTTCTAGGCTGTCAAAGTTGTTGGCATATAATTGTTCATAGTATTCTCTTATGGTTTTGTGTATTTCTGCAGTATCCTTTGGTTGGGATTCAATGGCTGGCACAGCTGAGGCCTGGTTGGCATCCTCTGGCATCGTCTTTTTCACTTCTTATTTTATTTATTTGAGTTTTTTCTCTCTTCTTGGTAAGTCTGGCCAGAGGTTTGTCAATTTTCTTTACCTTTTCAAAGAACCAGCTCTTGGTTTTATTGATGTTTTCCTATTGTTTTTTGAATCTCTATTTTATTGATTTCCTCTCTGATCTTTATGATTTCCTTCCTTCAGCTGACTTTAGGTTTTGTTTGTTCTTCTTTTTCTAATTCTTTTAGGTTAAGTTGTTGATTTGAGAATGAGTAGGAATTGGCCAGAAAAAGAATTGGGTCTAAAGCGTAGGAATATCACCTGCACAGGAACAGGGATGTGAAAAAGCCTTGAAGGACAGAGAGAAACAACAGATGGTTCTGTTTGGCTGGAGGGAAGGGGGACGAACCCACACGGGGTGGCTGAGGGGCCTCAGGTCATGCCCTCCCCTGAGCCCTTCCCAGAGGATGCCAGCCAGGGCTCAGTGGTGCCAGCCGTTGAATCCCAGCCAAAGGAAACAGGTCAGCAGCAGGCACATGACCCAAAATGGACCAACAATGATTTCCTGGAGACTTTTCTTCCACATCAGTTTTTTAAGAATCTTCATTCATCTGGGGTTGCTAAACTGACAGAGTGGAGGCTGCCAGGGCCATCTCTCCACTGTGTGGAGAAGGCATCTTAGGGACAAAGCAAATGATGCTGATCAAGAGAACCAGAGACAGAGACTGAAAAAGGATGCAGAGGACCCAGCTGGAAGCTCTGGCTCCAGCCACGCCCGAAATTTGGAATGCATTTGTGTATCTTGGACTTTCCAGTTACATGAAGCAATAGTTTTGTTTCCTTAAATTCTGTGGGGATTTTTGATCCTAATGCAGTGAGTCTGAGATACCTCTGGACCATCCAAATGGGAATGTCCAAAATGTGTCTACAGCTCAGGAGACAAGTCAGGCGGCATCACTGGATTTGGGGGTGTCCCCGTGGAGTTGAAAGCTCAGGAGGGAACGTCACTGTCAGTGGAGACCCATGAGTGAAAGAGCCTCGGGCCGATGCCTGAGCCCCGGGGAGCACAGGGAGGGGAAACCAGGTGATAAGACTGAGGAGGAAAACACGAGGGATCTGGCACCAGAGAAGGATCCACCCTCCCAGGAACACTGGAAACACACACACCCCCGAGGCTGGGAGGGGGAGGGGGGTCCAAGTGTAACTGAAGGTCAAAGGCCAGATTCTACAGCCATTTCCGCCATCATCTTCTCTCCGACATGTGGCTAGTCCCTCCCTGAAGGTCTCTTCTGTGGGCTTCTCTACTGCCTCCTCGCTGTCCTGTCCCCAGCGTCTTGTCCCTCCTTCCTCCACGCCCCTCTGTGAATCGTCATTCTCTAGCCAGCCTTGAGCGTGTAGTGTTTCTCAAGGATCTGAGACTTGAGTTTCTTGCTACTTCCTGCTATGCATTTGCTAGCCCAGTGACAGCCCATAACTGTCAGACCTCCAGTACAATCCTGGAGTCCCCAAATCCACACCCATAGCTCAGGAGCCACTGAAACTGTGTGGTCCAGGCAGGTCTCCTCCCTAAACAGATGTCAGGTCTGTTCATGGAGAATTGTGAAGGAAGAACTCCCCGAGAGAGCAACCAGGGACCACTGGGGCCACCGCCTCCAGGTGTGCATGTTGAGCACTGCACAAAAATGCTCAGAGGAAAACCCCCCCTGGGCTGAAATCAGGCCTGTGCGCCACTTTCCAGGCCACTCTCTTTGGGGCTGGGCTGTGTCCCCCAGGAGAAGAGCTGTCGTTTCCTCATCAGCACAATGGCGCTTGCCAAAGCCACACACCTGAAAACCTCTTACTACCCAGACTGGCGCCTTTTCTAGTTTTGTTTTTTTGTTTTGTTTTGTTTTGCTTTTTAGGCAGAACTTACAGCATACGGAGGTTCCCAGGCTAGGGGTCAAATGGGAGCTACAGCTTACGGCCTATACCACAGCCCCAGCAACACAGGTTCCAAGCCATGTCTGTGACCTGCACCACAGTTCACGGCAAGGCCAGACTCAACTCACTGAGCAAGGCCAGGGATTGAACCCGAAACCTCACAATTACTAGGCAGATTCATTTCTGCTGCGCCCCAAAGGGGAATTCCTAGTTTTTCCAAAGACAAATTTTGGACTGACAGAGGCTCAGGGGACTCAGAAGACCTTGAGTAAGGGGGGATCTTTCCAGAGAGCAGAGCAGGGGACTGTCACATAACCAAGGGACTGCCTCCTTTGTGATGGAGGGAGTCTTCAGACGTCCTGTCCTAGAGGACTGGTGGTTGTGTCAGACCCGTGGCTGTGCCAGCTTTCCATTCTCGCCTTTTCCAACAATGTGTGTATGGCGGTTGCCCTGCTTCTTCTCCGCCACCGCACACCGAGCATGTCGGGAGCGGCAGAGATGACCTGGCCCGGGAGGGTTTCAGTCACCAACAGTAAGGACGTCCCAGTGTGAAGGCATATGCACTGCCCCTCAGACAGAGACCCCGGCTTCAAGTTGCTCAAGACTTCGGGGTTGTCTCCCTCAAGACGGAGGTGTCTTCTTTGTAGAAGGACAAGAGTATATTTGGTTCCCAAAATGGTGCGCTGAGGCCAGGTGCAAGTTGCTAGCTTAAAGATTATACTTCTCAGCCTCCCATATACTTACGTGTAGCCATTGGTTTACATTTTAGCCAATAGTATGAAACCAAAGTTGCTGCAGAGTACTTAAAAAGAAGATTAGACAGTTGCTGGTGTAGGCATTATTTTCCTACTCTTTCTCCTGCTTCTTGCCTGGAAAGTAAAGATGATGGCTGGTGCTCTAGCAGCCATATCTGACTATGAGGCAATTCCAAGATGGAAGCTACAAACTAAAATGGTGACACAGAAAGATAGCAGTGTTCCTTGGCCCCTAAAAGACACACCAGGTTTTTGTTTTTGTTTTTGTTTTGTCTTTTTAGGGCCACACCTGTGGCATATGAAAGTTCCTAGACTAGGGGTCGAATCAGAGTTGCAGCTGCTAGCCTATACCACAGTCACAGCAACCCTGGATACCAGCTATGTCTGTCACTTACACTGAATCTCGCAGAAGTGCCAGTTCCTAACTCACTGAGCAAGGCCAGGGATTGAACCTGAGTCCTTAGAGATATTAGTCGGGTTCTTAACTTGCTGAGCTACAACAGGAACTCCATTATGCCAGTCTTTTCATGTTAACTACAGTGTACCTTCATCTGGGGTAAGACATGTTTTTTTCCTTGGGTTTGATTCTAGTAACTAAATGTAATTCCTAACAAATACCCTATAAACATGCAGAAAATTTTATCTACGGTTGTACTCTCTCCCACTAAGTCAAAGCTGATGTGCCAGCTACCTCAAACTCAACACTTTCAAAATCAAATTCATCTTCACTGTGTCCAGCCCCATCCCCCACTGAGTCTGTTCTTCAGCTTGGGGTGTGTGGGGATGAGTAACTGAAGAGCTGACAAGCAGTGGAGCCTGGACCTCAGGAAGATGGACATATACCAGGACTGGCTGCCTGAGAGTTAGGAGGAAGGGCTCCCAGCCACACACCAGGACCCGTGCTGGGCTAAAACCCCACTGTGGAATCCTCGCAGGCTCAGCTTGTCCCAGACTGAGGGTGTAAGGGTGAATAAATACCCAGCCTTAGCCGGGGAGACAGGAATGGCCTCTCAGGAGGCCCCAGGTGTTTTTTATGAGAGTGGATAAACTATGGCCCAGTTATTACTGTTGTAAATGTCTAGTAATATTTTATCATGAAATGCCCCTAGAGGAAGCATTGGGAAAAAACCTCTCAATCATGTCACATCGGTGGCAGCCAGGAAATGGCTGTGTTCTCAGGTTTATTGGGCCTGAGTGAGAGGGAGGGTGTGTTTACAATGTGTGCTGTCTGTGCTCGTGAAGTGTATGGAGTGTAAATATGTACACACATGTGTGCCCGTAGGAACCTGCTGTGTGCAGACAGCGCATGAAGAGAGGGGGTACAGATGGTCAAAAGGCACATGAAAAGATGCACGAATTGCTAATTATTAGAGGAATGCAAATCAAAACTACAGTGAGGTATCACCTTAACACCAGTCAGAATGGCCATCATCAGAGTCTACAAATAAATGCTGGAGAGGGTGTGGAGAAAAGGGAACCTTCCTACACTGGTGGTGTGAATGTCAACTGGAGGACAGTATGAGGTTTCCTTAAAAAGCTAAAACTAGAATTATCATGTGATCCTACAATCCCACTCCTGAGCATACATTGGGAGAAAACCATAATTGAGAAAGATACTTGCACCCTGATGTTCATAGCAGCACTATTTGCAATAGCCAAGACATGGAAGCAATCTAAGTGTCCATCCACAGAGGACGGTTAAAGAAGATGTGGTACATATATGTAATGGAATACTACTCAGCCATGAAAAATATGAAATAATGCCACTTGCAGCAACATGGATGGACCTAGAGATTATCATATTAATTGAAGTAAGCTTGACAGAGAAAGACAAATATCATATGCTATTACTTATAGGTGGAATTTAAACAAAATGATACAAAGAAACTTATTTACAAAACACAAACAGACCCACAGACATAAAAAACAAACTTACAGTTTTGGTAACTGTAAGGGGAACAGGAGGGGAGGGATAAATTAGGAGTTTGGGATTAACAGATACACAAATCTATGTATAAAATATATATCACAGGGAACTATATTTAATGTGTTATAATAACCTATAATAGAAAAGGGTCTGAAAAAGAATATTACATATTTATAAAGAGTGAAGGAGGCGTGTGTGCCTTTCCCAGGCAGGAACACCTGTGGTGTGAGAGTTTCACATTTGTCTCGAACCTTCTTGTCTACACACCCCCTCCGACCTCACAAAAGCTTGTGAGGCAAGGATTCATATTGCTCCTACTTTTCAAGGGAGGAGACTGAGGCACAGAGAGGCAGAATCCCCCCAAAAGAAATTTCCTTCAGGAAGATGTCACCATGCCCAGCGCCCTTTGAACACAAGGAACTCAGCGGGAGAGGAGGTGACGTGCCAATCACTAGGATGTCAGCGTCCACTTGTCCATCAGAGGCTCCTGCATCCCAGTCACGCAAGTATCCGTTCACGTAGTCATTTGTTCTGCATTTGCTCAAGCACGTCAAGCCGCCGGCTTCCTGGCCAAGTGTGGGAGAGACGAGGGGAGAGACCTGGGCTCCCGTAAGTGGCACTAAGAGGACACAAGGCACAAGTGGGAGGAGAATAGAAGACGGGGATCTAAGGAAGGGAGCGTGGGCAGCATTTAATTAAATTGTGAATACGTTTCAAGCTTTCTTTTCTTTACAATGAGGCTCTGCCTGATTGAATTTCAGAACCTTGGAGTTTCTGTTCAAAATGCCTTCCGAAATTAGCACTGGGCCTCTGCAGCATCCCCTGAGGTGCCCCAGGGCACTGCACCTCCCCTCCTCGGGCACCTGCCTCCTGGGGGCTCTCTCATCCTGGAGGGGGTGGGAGTTACCAGACAGGGCTCTGACCCCAGCTCTTTCTGGAGGGAGCTGGGTGGCTCTGGAAAGTGGTCACTCCCTGGGTCTCCATTTATCCCCGGTGAAATTAGCAGGAAAGTGGAGCTGGGATTTGGGGGGAAAGCCTGAATATCCTTTGACGGCTCTGAAAGGGAGGGCATTGTTGTGACAAGGCCAGGCCTGTGAGCCTCTGAGCCCATAACCACTGCTCCTCGTCCGTTTGACTCTCCCAGTGCTTTCTCATCTATTCTGTGAAATCCTTACTTCTTCCCTTCAAGACCATTCTGGTCTGGAGCTCCCGTTGCGGCACAGCGGGTTAAGAACCCGACTAGTATCCATGATGATCCCGGTTTGAAACCTGCTCTCGCTCAGTGGGTTGGGATTCCGGCGTTGCTGTGGCCGTGGTATAGGTCACAGATGCGGCTGTGTTCGACCCTTAGCCCGGGAACTTCCACATGCTGTAGGTGTGGCCCTAAAAAGAAAGAAAAAAAATGACCTTTCTGTTCTAAGAAAAGTGAAGTTTTAGAGGAGGTTTGAGGCTTCCCAGAAGCCTCAGAATAAGTCAGTGTAGAAACTAGAAATCAGACCCAGGACCCTGGGCCAGGGATCCAATCATTCCTTGCTTCCTTCTTTCCATACCTTCTGGGTACCAGGTGCACAGCAATAAACTGGGCCTGGTGCCTGCTGGCAGGAGGGTGCCATCTAGTGGGGGAGGGAGGCAAGCCCACACCCACTGTGACAATGATAGGGTGGAATAAGCCAGCTGCAGAGATGCAGAAGAGGGTCCCTCCACCTCGGCCTGCTGGGGTCACTGAGAGTCACTCTGTGCTTGCCCGGTGCATCACAGTGGGAGGAGTGAGGCATGGCTTGCAGCCCTGCCCAGATGCTGTGGGCGGAGGGCAGGGGTGGTAGGGTGGGGGATGGGGGGTGCAGGAGGTGATGGCCCATCCCAGTGGGTCTCGCTCCCAGCCTCCCTGACTCTAGCTCCTCCATCACCCCTGTGTCTCTGAGTGAGCCCTGACCTCCGTTCCCTCCGGGAACCTTGGCTTGCAGGGGCTCAGCCTCCAGCAGGCCTCTGCACACCGCTGGGCTCTGGCTCTGGGAGGACTGGGGGTCAGGCGTTAGGCTGAGCAGGTGCACACTTGCTTCCCGTTTAGTCTCAGCGACTACAAAGGGCCGCTTGGATTTCTGGGAGAATCCTATCCCCTTCCCTCCCCTTCATTCATGAGTTTTCTTTATCATTTCATTTTTTTTTTTTTGTCTTTTTTTTTGTTGTTGTTGTTATTGTTGTTGTTGGTGCTATTTCTTGGGCCGCTCCCGCGGCATATGGAGGTTCCCAGGCTAGGGGTTGAATCGGAGCTGTAGCCACCGGCCTACGCCAGAGCCACAGCAACGCGGGATCCGAGCCGCGTCTGCAACCTACACCACAGCTCACGGCAACGCCGGATCGTTAACCCACTGAGCAAGGGCAGGGACCGAACCCGCAACCTCATGGTTCCTAGTCGGATTCGCCAACCACTGCGCCACGACGGGAACTCCTATCATTTCATTTTTAACAAAATACAGAGGTTAATTTTCCGAGCTCAAATCTGTTCCCAAGGTCAAAGCTGTTGCGAACACGTCTGGGCTCCTGTCAGTCAATGTCAGGAGGTGAAAAGGTTGTCCTCTGGACCACTGGCCCCAGACGTCCTCTTCTCTCTGGGAGGGAACTGCTTTTGTTTGGAGAAAATACTTTGACAACCAGCTTGGGGTAGAGGGTGAGATGGACAGCAACTCAGCTGCAAAGCCACTGCGTGAAGTGGGCTGAAAGACAGCTTCGCGGTTGCTCTGGAGAGGGAGGGGATGGCACAGAGGGGAGGCGAGGGGAAGGAGAGGGAGCAGGGGAGAGGATTAAGAGTAAACCTAGGCTGGAGTTCCCATCGTGGCACAGTGGAGATGAATCCGACTAGGAACCATGAGGTTGCAGGTTCCATCCCTGGCCTCACTCAGTGGGTTAAGGATCCAGTGTTGCTGTGAGCTGTGGTGTAGGTTGCAGAGGCGTCTCAGATCCTGCGTTGCTGTGGCTGTGGTGGAGGCCAGCAGCTGTGGCCCCAATGCAACCCCTAGCCTGGGAACCTCCACGTGCCAGAGATGTGGCCCTAAAAAGAGAAAAAAAAATAAAGCGTAAGCCCAGGCTGGGAGTGGCTGGGCGTGGGGGAAGTGAGGAGAGGCTCGTAAAAGGGTACAAACTTTCAAATATAAGATGAGTAAAGTGTGAGGATCTAATGTATAACATGGTAACTAAAACCGATAACATACTGTATCCTATTAAGGTAAATGTGTGACATGATGTAACTGGATGGGGGGCATCCTTTCATAATGTAGACATATATTAAATCATGTCGTACACTTGAAATCTCTTAAAATTGTCAATTATACCTCAATAAACCTGCAAAAAAATTTTTTTTTAATTAAACAAATTTTAAAAAAGAGTAAGTCCAGGTCTAGACAGTGAAGTTCCCCCAGAGCTGGGTAGAATCCAGACCCTGAGCCCAGAGCCTGCTTCCTTCCAGGAAATTGTAAGAACAGGGATGTTTAATGTTCACCTCAAAAGGGTTCCTGGCTGTGGTGCAAAGCCGTCCGTTTTCCCCCCAAACTGCAGCAAATTCTCCCATTCGTGAACACTCCAAATGAGAATTTTGAAAACTGAAATACAGTAGACCACATACAGTATTATGCTAGTCTCAGGTGTACCACGTAGTGATTTGATGTTTGCACACATTATGAAATGGCCACCGCGATTAGGCTGGGAACCAACTGTGCCCCGTACACAGTTTTTACAGTATTGTTAACTGTATTCCTGGCGCTGGGTAGTACATCCCTGGGGCTTCTTTGTTTTATAAGTAAAGGTTTTATAGCTCTCAATCCACTTCTCGCACCCCCCCCCCATATCCCCACCCCTCTGGCAACCACTCATTTGTTCTTTATCTGTAAGTGTGTCTTCCTTTTGTTTTTTACCACTTGTAAGTGAGACCATGTGATACTTGTCTTCCTCGGATTGATTTCACTTAGCGTAATACCCTCCTACCCTCTAGGTCCATCTATATGTGCAGAGGGGGATTTGTTTGAAGTTCTAAAAACTGCTTTGCTCTCCTTGGAGTTTGGAAAGAAACGATGTGACCATTGATGCTGTGGTTTCCCAACATGCACTTTGGTGGAGAGTGCACAGCTCAAACATCTCCTGGGAGCCGTGGGTGCTGGTGTCAGCTCCTCGCTCTCCTGCGGGCAGGTAAGAGCTCCCACACTCCTGCGTCCAAGGCGGTCTTCCTGGGGTCCGCCCCTTCCCCACGTGTCAGCTGCCCCCAGAGTCTGCCATATATCTTCTCTCCTCTCCCCAGGCTGCCCTCGCACCAGGACCCTGGGTGGATGTAGTGGGTGGGGCTCGTGCTTGTGCTCGGGGAGCTGATGGTTCATCGGGTCCACAGGCTGAGACTCGACCTATCCTAGGGCTTCCTGCCAGCCCTGCTGACCGCCAGACAGGCTGCCCAGAGAGGGGCATCAGTCAAAGTTAACACAGAAAGGCTTTTGGGGATGAATGTGGAGACCCGCTGAGGCGCGGTGGGGACGAATGTCAGCTTGTGGTTCAGGAAGCTCGAACGGGGTTGGGGGGAATGGGTGGTGTGCTGGGTTTGCGGCTCACGGGTCCCTCCCGCCGGCTTTCCTAGGCAGTAGCTGGACACCAAGGGGAGCCGCAGCCCTTGCCTAGTTAGTGCTGTGACCAGCACTCGTGGAGCGCGGGTGCCACCTGGTGGCCATATATGGCATGACTCGTGACAAGAAAACCCTGGGAACCAGACCCTGAGGCCAAGGTGACCACTGCACTGACTGTGATGATGGCAATACCTCATCAATACCCCCAGTCTTTCGTGCCATCCTATACTCCCTCCAGGTTTTGAGGAGGCCGGTCCTTTGTTGTCACAACCATATTAATTACAATCATAAGAGTAACAGCTACATCAAAATAACAAGAATCCCCACCATCTATCAGGCACTTACTTCCTGCCATGCACTGAGCTAGACACACAGGTGTCCAGAAGTACCTTTCCTTCAAGGTACTCATGTGCTCAGATATTTACAATTAACCAAAATGCAAGAGAGAGGGTGACAAAAATAATCAATAACCTATGGGAGCAGAGGTGAGGTGACATCTTGCTAAACATCAAAATTGAGCTTAAAGTTGAGGCATCACTGAGGCTGTGAAATGTAGATAATTCAGCTAGTGACAAAGGGAAGGACATTCTGAGCAGAGGCACTGGCCAGGCAGCCAAAGCCCAGTGAAAACACTAAGAAGGTCCAGGCAACAGCAGCTGTAGGATTTTGTGGGAGGGGGCGATGCAGGAAGAGGTGGAACATGAAGGACAGCATAGGGATGATGTAAGCTAGGTGCTGGGCTTGCACTTAACTCCCGGGGGTGAAACGAGCCACTGAAAGACTGGCTGGGAAAATGACAAAACAATTCACCCAACATCCAACAGACATTGACAGGCTTAGATGTGCCGGGTGCTGTTTCTCAAAAAGCCCTTCCCTCCCAGAGCACAACCAGGGAGCGGGAGGAAGGATGGAGAGAGGACAGACGCAAGGTATTGCAGAATTTGCATCTCCAGGACTTGGAGGCCAGTGGGCAGGGAAGAGGCAGAAATTGAAGATACAGCCTAGGTGACCGGGAGGAAAAAGCCACTGGAGTTTGCAACAGAAGAGAAAGAACAGGTTTGAGGGGGAAGGAAACGAGTCTCCTTTTGGATGTGTTCAGGAAACAAGTAGCCATGAAGCAAAATAATCCACAAAATCAACATTACATTATATTATGTTACATGTTACATTACAAGACATTATATTACAATAACTTACCTCCCCAAACCCATGAAAAGTCAGACTAGGTTTCCTAGAAAATTCTTCTGCCATTAGAGGTTAAAATTATATTGAATATTGTCAAAGACAAATCTCCACAAACAGATGCATTAAATGTTTGCTGAACCAGCACATGGAAAAGAATGGTTGCTAACACTTACCGAGAGCTCGGACTGAGTGAAATGTTCACCACGGATTTTAAGAGCCGTTGCTCTCAGCGCCTCTTCCAGCCACCTTCTTTTAGCCTCTCAACTCTCTGTGGGCTTTGCGCTGGGCTCAGGTCCCACAGTCAGCAAGGGCAGGGCCAGCCAGGATCTGCAGGGGAAGGCCCGGATCTTCTGCCATCTCCCTGGGTGGGAGCTGCATGCAAAGGACCCTCTTTGGCCTGGCATCGCGTCCAGCCGCATTCCCTTGGTGGTCAACCTGCTTGAACCTTAATGAGAAGATGCTTCAGGCCCTTCCTGTTTGGTCACGTTTAGGAAGGTAAGATGTCAAAAGCTGGGAAAAGCGGGCCTGGGAGAAATAGAGCACTCTGTAGCATTACAGGAAAAAGACGGGATGAAGAACAAAGAAAATGTGGAAGTTCCTGTTTTGGCTCAGCAGTAACAAACCCGACTAGTAGCCATGAGTTTGCAGGTTCGATCACTGGCCTCGCACCATGGGTTAAGGATCAGTGTTGCTGTGAACTGGGGTGTAGGTCTCAGATGCCGCTCGGATCCCGTGTTTGTGGCTGTGGTGTCGGCCAGCAGCTACAGGTCCAATTTGACCCCTAGCCTGGGAACTTCCTTATGGCACAGGTGCGGCCCTAAAAAGCAAAAAAAAAAAAAAAAAAAAAGAGAAAGAAAGAAAATGTGGACTTGAGTTGGGGTGTGAAGGCAGGAGGCTGGATGGCGGGAGGTGCCCGTGACTTCCGGGGGGTCAGATGCTCACGTGGGCCTGTGAGCAGCGCTGGCACAACCCGGTGGTGGGGAAACCACCTACTCAGCTTCTCCAACTGGAAAACAGCCTGTCCAGGAAAGAAGCCCAGGCACACAAGGTTCTGGCCCCACTGGATCTGTGCAATTGTCCAGGATAAATGACTCTTCAGTCTTATCTCAGGCTCGGGGGACTTTGCTTTCTTATCTTTGGCAGTTCTAACTTCCCACTATTCTTACTTCTGTTGTCACATTGAAAAGGTTGTTTAATCACTGTAAAAGCATTCAAGACAATACTGAAAAAAATCTCTAATCGAGTGAAATCCTTATCACCAGTCATAATACTATATCTCTGAAATAGTCCCTAAAAAATTTACAACTGTCTGCGATTGATATGGGTTACTTCACCACTACAGGGAAGTCATATGGCCACATTCCTTACATTTTTTCAGTGGACTAGTCTTACAGTCAGGAAGCCCAGGAACCATTTACCAAATGCCTACCGTGTTTCAGAAACTCTCGGGCACTGGGGCCACACAGCAACTCACAGTGTGGATGGGGATTCCCAGTGAGTGAAACAAAGATTTCCATCTTTGTGGGGCTTACTCTGTAGCAGGGGGAGATGCTGAGGCAGTAGACGCGAAAGAAATAAATCATTTAGTATGTTGAAGGGTTTGGTGTTTAGGCTTAACAAAAGTAGGGCGTCATGTGTGTCTGAGATGCTACGATGGGATCGCCTGGTGGAGAAAGCCACATTGACGCGAAGCCTGGAAGAAGGTGACTCTGGCCCTCACGAAGCCACAGAGCACATCCTCCAGGACCACAGGCATCCGATGCCTTACGTGTACGTCGTGAAAAGGGTGCACACTGAAGAGGAGCAACAGTTTCTCTCACTATCAATGTTAAATTCTGGGAGTTCCCGTCGTGGCGCAGTGGCTAACGAATCTGACTAGGAACCATGAGTTTCGGGTTCGATCCCTGGCCTTGCTCAGTGGGTCGAGGATCCGGCGTTACCATGTGGTGTAGATTGCGGATGCGACTCGGATCCCGAGTTGCTGTGGCTCTGGCGTAGGCCGGTGGCTACAGCTCCGATTAGACCCCTAGCCTGGGAACCTCCATATGCCGCGGGAAGCGGCCTTAGAAAAGGCAAAAAGACAAAAATAATAATAATAATAATAATAATAATTTTAAAAAAAAGTTAAATTCTGCTCCCAGAATTTATACAACTAGGGTTGTTCTCCAAATAACAGCTTCACAGAAGGCCAAGGCTGGTGGCATATCTGCGGGCCTCAGATGCCTTGGACCTGTGACCTCGGTGTTGATTAGATTTATGTTCGTGAAGTTCCCAGGAGGCCATGTGGGACCTACAGAAGGCTTCACAAATTTTAATGAATGTCACCTCCTATTTTTCTTTCTTTCTTTTTTTTTTTTTCCAGGGCCCCACCCTGCAGCGGATAGGGGTTCCCAGGTTAGGAGTCGAATCAGAGCTGAAGCCACCAGCCTACACCACAGCCACAGCCACAGCCACAGCAACCCGGGATCCAGGCCGCATCTGCGACCTACACCACAGCTCAAGGCCACACCGGATCCTCAACTCACTGAGCGAGGCCAGGGATCAAACCTGCATCCCCACAGACACTAGTCAGATTCGTTTCTGCTGAGCCACGACAAGAACTCCCACCCCCTGTTTTTCTATGTCATAGACAACTGCTGTCTTGGGTTCAGGCACGTGATTTTAAGAAACCTCTTATGGTTCCAGTGGAAAACCTACCTCAGGACCAGTGAGAGGACCATAGGCTACAGTCCCCATGAACTGTAAGAATTACCCGTTTCAGACTGAGGTAAATCCCTTAGACCTAGTAGTGTCATAGACAGTAGGCTCACAATAAACGCCTCTATAAATAATAGATGTTCTTCCAGCAACAGAGGGACAGATAATTCAGAACAACCCTCCCATGAAGACAGTCATCAAAAAATGGACAACATGGGAAGGAAACAATGTCTTGAAGGTGCTGGAGAACTAACAAGAAAGCGAGTTTATGAGCTGGATTCCACGAAGAAGACAAGCCCAGCATGGTGAGCAGAGGATTTCGGGTTGCTCTGGGTGAGATTCTATAGGGCTGGACAAAGCTTTGACAGCCTTAGGGCTCTGTGACAGTATAAACGTAAACAACCACTTTGGAAAAGTTTGATGAAATAAACCTGAAAATACAATTACCCTAAGCCCCAGTAATTCCACTCTCAGGTATATGACCTATAGAAAAGTGTGTGCAAGGCACCCAGAGACATATATGGGAATGTTAACTAAGGCATTTTTGGAGAATAGTGTACAAAGGAAATAACTCATGCCCGTGGTGTGTTGAGAATACTGTTCAAAATGAGAATCAACAAATTGTAGCAACACAATTATTATTATTATTGTTATTATTTGTCTTTTGAGGGCCGTACCTGTGGCATATGGAAGTGTCCAAGCTAGGGGTCCCATCAGAGCTGCAGTTGCTGGCCGTTACCACAGCCACAGCAATGTGGGATCCTAGCCACGTCTGTGACCTGCACCACAGCTCATGGCAGTGCTGGACCTTTGACCCACTGAGCATGGCCAGGGGTTGAATCTGCATCCTCATAGATGCTAATTGGGTTCGCTACCACTGAGCCACAGCAGGAACTCCCAGCAATACAATTACAAGCCTAAAGCTGGGTGGAAGAAGCCAGAGACAAAATAATATATACTGCATAATTCCATTTGCATGAAGTTCATTTAACTAACCAATGTAATCTCTAATGCTTGGGAATGCATGATTAAGGCAGAAGTAATTACTACAGAAAGGATGTTGGTTACGTATGGGGGAGGCAAGCTTTGTGGTTGCAAAAGGGTACAAGATGGGCTTCTTGGGTGATGGCAACGTTCTATTTTTCGTGGTGATTTATGGTGATTACATACTTATTTGTTTTGTGGTAAGTGACTGAACTAAATTTTCATTTGCAGAGGTGCAATTTTGTATGTATGTATTTCACAATAGAAAGATTTTTTAAAAACCTCTTAACTTGTTTCATGTATCACTTGTTTGTTCTTTTCACTGCTGCTTGATATTTTATTGTATGGATTTACCAAAATTTATTGATCTATTCACTTTCGAGAGGCATTTAGTTTGTACCTGGTTTTGGCTATTACAAGTAAAGCTGCTATGAAAATTTGCAAACAAGTCTCTGGTTTGGTTATGCAATTTCACTTCTCTTGGATAAATACTTACAATCGAAATGCCAGAGTCAAATGCCGCTGTATGTTTAACTTTTTAAGAAATTACCACGTTCTTTTCCAAAGAAGTTTCTCCATTTTGCATTCCCTCTAGTTGTGTGTGAGCATTCACATTGCTCCACATCCTTGGTTCAAATATCATAGACTCTTTTTTTTTTCTCGCCATAGCTGCACCAGTAGCATATGGAAGTTTCCAGGCTAGGGGTCAGATCAGAACTGCAGCTGAGGCCTCTGTCACAGCCACGGCAGCATTGAATCTGACTGGCATCTGAGACCTACACCGCAGCTTGGAGCAATTCCAGATCCTCAACCAGAGACAATGTCAGGTGCTTAGCCACCTGAGCCACAGCAGGAACTCTCCACAGACTTTCTTACTGAAAGATTCACCTTGTTTGCTCAAAGTATAATTCACCTTTTTTATTGACTTTTTATAGATTTTCTTAAGAAATATTTCTTCATTTTCTGTTTGTCCTTAGGACAATTTCCAGAGGTTTTAAATGTTTGAGATTGATTTTATTTCATTTCATGTTTATGGCCACACCTGGGGCATATGGAAGTTTGGGCTGGGGTCAAATCAAAGCTGCAGCTGCCAGCCTACACAACAGCCACATCAACGCAGGGTCCAAGTCGTATCTGCAACCTACACTGCAGCTTGCAGCAAAGCTACATGGATATTAGTCAAGTACTTAACACATTGAGCCAGAATGGGAACTTCTAAATGGTTATTTTTAAAAATAAATTCTGGAGTTCCCATCATGGCTCAGTGGTTAATGAACCCGACAGTATCCATGAGGATGCAGGTTGAATCCCTGGCCTTGCTCAGTGGGTTAAGGATCTGGTGTTGCTGTGAGCTTGGTGTAGGTCTCAGACGTGGCTCGGATCCCGAGTTGCTGTGGCTGTGTAGGCCAGTGGCTACAGTTTCCATTCAACCCCTATCCTGGGAACCTCCATGTGCTGCAGGTGTGGCTCTAAAAAGGCAAAAGACAATAAATAAATAAATAAAGACTTCCATGTTTCACTGGAAAACAAGCCAGCAAGCTGCTAATGCTGTCATACCAGGAGTCAATCTCCCTATTGTTTCAAGAGTTATCTTTATATTGTAGATAAAGCCCTTTATAAGATATGTAATTTGTAAATATTTTCCCCAATATGTGGCTTATCTTTTCAATCTCTTAAAATTGTCTTTTGAAGAGCCAAGGTTTTATATTTTGATGAACTCCAATTATCAAAATTTTCTATTATGGACTGTACCTTTTGATGTCTTAGCTATGAAATTTTGCTTGGAGTTCCTGTCGTGGCTCAGTGGTTAACAAATCCGACTAGGAACCATGAGGTTGCGGGTTCGATCCCTGCCCTTGCTCAGTGGGTTAAGGATGATCTGGCATTGCCGTGAGCTGTGGTGTAGGTCGCAGACGCGGCTCGGATCCCTCGTTGCTGTGGCTCTGGCGTAGGATGGCAGCAGCTACAGCTCCGATTCGACCCCTAGCCTGGGAACCTCCATGTGCCAAGGGAGCAGCCCAAGAAATGGCAAAAAGACCAAAAAAAAAAAAAAATTTTTTTTTTGCTTAACTTAGGGTCACAAAGATTTTCTATTTTTTCTTTTAGAAGTTTTGTAGTTTTAGGTTTCATATTTAGGTCTATGATACATTTCGATGTAACATTTTTTTTTTTTTTTTTTGTCTTTTTGTCGTTGTTGCTATTTCTTGGGCAGCTCCCGCGGCATATGGAGGTTCCCAGGCTAGGGGTTGAATCGGAGCTGTAGCCACCGGCCTACGCCAGAGCCACAGCAACGCAGGATCCGAGCTGCATCTGCAACCTACACCACAGCTCACGGCAACGCCGGATCGTTAACCCACTGAGCAAGGGCAGGGACGGAACCCGCAACCTCATGGTTCCTAGTCGGATTCGGTAACCACTGCGCCACGACGGGAACTCCCGATATAACATTTTATACACTTGACCCTCAAACAATACAGTTTTGAACTCCACAAATCCACTTATATATGAACTTTTTTCAATAAAAACATACTGTGGTACTGCATGATTCGTGGCTGGTTGAATTCATGGATGTAGAGCTATGAATATGGATAAAGTTATACACAGATTTTCTACAACAAAGAGGGTCAGTTCACTTAACCCCCACATTGTTCAAGGGTCAACTGTGTACGATATTACTTTTTGTAACAAAGGTCAACAGTATTTTTGGGGGGTTTTTATTTTTGGTGGTTTGTTTGTTTTTTGCATATGACTGTATGACTAGCCAATTGTTCTAGCACATTGTTTGAAAAAATTATCCTTTCCCTACTGAACTCCCATGGCATCTTTGCCAAAAATCAGTCAACTGAATATGCCTAGGTTGATTTCTGAACTCTGTGTTATGTTTGTCTGTCTTTGTACCAATACTAGAATATCTTGCATACGATAGCTTTCTAATAAGTCTTAAAATTAGGTCATGTAAGCCCCCAACTTTCTTTTCCAAAGTAGTTTTGTCCATTTTATATCTTTATATCTTTTGCATTTTCTTTTCTTTTTTTTTTTTTTTTTTGTCTTTCTTTTTAGGGCTGCACCCACGGTATATGGGGGTTCCCAGGCTAGGGGTCCAATTAGAGCTGTAGCCGCCAGCCTATGCCAGGGCCACAGCAACATGGGATCCAAGCCGTGTCTGCTACTTACACCACAGCTCACGGCAACACAGGATCCTTAACCCACTGAGCAAGGCCAGGGATCAAACCTGCATCCTTATGGATGCCAGTCGGGTTCATTAACTGCTGAGCCACAATGGGAACTCCTCTTTTGCATTTTTATGTATATTTTAGAATTGGCTTGCAAAACTTATGTATCAGTTATAATTGTTTTTCTTTTGGAGATTTCATAGGATTTTCTGCATAGACAAGGACGTTGTCTGCCATTAAACACAGTATTATTGTTTTCCAATCTGGATGGTTTTCTTTCTTTTTCATGCCGTGTTGCAAGAGGTAGAAAGAAGCTCTGGTACAGTGTTGAAGAGAAGTGTAAGTGCAGATATTCATGTTTTGTTGATATTAGAGGAAAAATGCTGAGTCATTCACAGTTAAGCAAGATGTTAGCTTTGTTTTTTTTTAATAGATTCTCTTTAAATGGAAAGTTCCTTTCTATTCCTAGTTTGAAGAAATTCCAACCTATTCTTGGTTCAATTGAAATTATCTTTTCTTTTTAAGGTTAATATGATGAATTACATTGATTTTTCCATTGTTAAACCAACCTTGAATTCCTGGGATAAACCTCACTTGGTCATAGGTCATATGTCTTTTGACATATTAATTTCACTTTGTTAATATTTTGTGTAAACATTTTGTCTCTATGTTCAGGAGCAATGTTGGGCTTTAGTTTTCTTTTCTTGTAATTGCCTTGCCTGGTTTTGGTATCAGGAAAATGCTGGCCTCATACAATTAGATGGGACGTTTTCCCTCTTTTTTAACTCTCTGAAAGTATGTACTTTTAGAATTCAGAATTGCTGTTACATCTTCCTTAGATATTTGGTGGAACTCACCAGTGAACTCAGCTGGTCCTAGAGTTTTGTTTGTGGGAAACCTTTGAAAATTTTCTCTTCTTTAATAGATACATCACCATTCAAATTATCTAGTTCTTTGTTCATGAGCTTTGTATCTTTTGAGGAATTTGTCAATTTTGATTAAATTGTCAGATTTATTGGCATAAAGTTGTTTATAATAGTGATTATACCTTTAATTTCTGAAGAATCTATGATGATACTTCTCTTATTCCTGCTAAGTCTGTGTTGTCCATTTTTTCCTCTGTTTGGCTAAAGGTTTATCAGTTTTATTGATTTTTCTCAAAGAACCAGCTTTTGGTTTTGCTTTTTCTCTTGTTTTTCCATTTTTATTTCATTGATTTCTGATCTTATCCTTATTGCTTCCCCCTTTTTTTTTCTGATTACTTTGGGTTTAATTTGCTCTTTTTCTTGTTTCCTAAGGTGAAAGTTGAAATCATTGATTTAGAATTTTATTTTAATATTGGCCACTATTGTTATAAATTTCCCTCTAGCATTGCTTGATTTATATCTAATAAATTTCATGCATATATTGTGTTTTCATTTTCATTCAGGTCAATATCTTTCTAATTTATTTTTATTTTTTCATTAGAAGCTGCTTGTTCAGTTTCCAAATATTTGGGGGATTTTCCAGATAGCTGTTACTGATTTCTAAATTTCTTTTTCTTTTGCCAGAGAATATATTTATTTGATTTGAATCCTTTATTTATTGCAACCTACTTTATGTCCCAGAATATGGTCAGAAATGTTCCAAATGCACATGAAAACAATGTGTATGGCTCTGCTGTTGGGTGGAGTTCTCTGTCAAGGTCAATTAAATCAAGATGGTTGATAGTATTTTTTAAGCCTTCTAAATACTTGAAATTTTGATTTTGTCTACATGTTTTAACTAAAGGTGTTGAAGTATCCAACTGTATTTGTGGGTTGGTTTTTTCTCCTTGTACTTTTATCCTTCCTTTCCTTATGCATTTAGAAGTTGTTATGCACATGTTTAGGGCTGCAGTTTCCTCTTGTTGAACTGCGCTTTTTATCATTATAAACAATTGTCTTAATCCTTAGTCTTGGTAATATGCTCAAGCTCTGAAATCTACTTTTACTGTGACTACAGTACTCATGCTTTCTTTAAATTATTGTTAGTATATCTTTATATCTTACTGTGAACCTAGTGTCTTTATATTTAAAGCGGGTTTTAAGTATGTAGCATATGTTGGGTCTTGCCTTTTTTGTTCAGTGTGACAATCTCTGCCTTTTTATTGGGTCTTTAGCTCATTTACAATCAATGTGATTATTGATATGGTTAAGCCTAAACCTACTATCTTGCTATTGTCTTTTTTCCCCTTCCCTCTCCTTTTTCTTCTTTTGAATTAACTGAATGCTTAATGATTCCACTGTATTTTGTTGTTGGCTTATTAGCTATAACACTTCTTGGGAGTGAGGGGAATATTTTAGGAGTTATATTATATACCTTTATCACAGTTAATACCACTTCATGTGTAAGAATAGTCCCATAGTATACTTCCATTTTCACCTAAACTTTCTGTAATTGTTATGTTTTACTTTGAAGTGTGTTATGAACTTCACACACACACACAAAAGGTTACTATCCTTGCTTTGAGAAGTTATCCTTGTGATTTTTTTTTTTTTTAGGGCCACTCCTGCACTCCTGCAGCCTATGGAGGTTCCCAGGCTAGGGGTCTAATCAGAGCTACAACTGCCGGCCTACGCCATGGCCACAGCAATGCAGGATCTAAGCCACATCTGTGACTTACACCCACAGCTCACAGCAACACTGGATCCTTAATCCACTGAGCGAGGCCAGGGGTTGAACCTGCAACCTCATGGTTCCCAGTTGGATTCATTTCCGCTGTGCCACAATGGGAACTCCTGAACAATTATCTTTTAAATAGACTTAATAATGTGGCACAACATTGTAAATCAACTATCCTCTAATTTTATTTATTTATTTATTTATTTTGCTTTTTTTTAGGGCTTCACTTCTGACATGTGGAGGTTCCCAGGCTAGGGGTCAAATCAGAGCTGTAGCCGCCAGCCTATACCACAGCCACAGCAATGGGGGGATCTGAGCCGTGTCTGTGGCCTACGTCACAGCTCATGGCAATGCCAGATCCTTAACCTACTGAGTGAGCCCAGGGATCGAACCTGCAATGGTTACTGGTCGGATTCATTTCTGCTGAGCCACAATGGGAACTCCATATCCTCTAATTTTAAAAAGTAAATAAGTTTAATAGCAAAATAATGAAGGGGCTTTAATATCTAGCCACATATTTACATTTCCACGTGGTATCATTTTATATATAGTTGAAAGACAGCATTTCTTGTAATCTAGGTCTTCTGGTGATGTATTTATTCAGGTTTTGGACGTTTGAAAAAGTATCTTACCTTTGTTGTTTGAAAAAATATTTTCACTGCATATAGAATTCTAGGTTGGCAAGTTTTCTTCTGTTTTGATCCTTTTATGATTTTAAAGGCATTGCTTCACCATCTTCTGGTTTCCATTGTTGTCAGTGAGAAGTTTCCTATCATTTTTATCTGAACTCCTCTGTTTGTAGTATGTCTCCCCTCCCTGCCGCAGTGCTTTAAGATTTTTTAAAAATCACTGGTTTGAAGCAATTTGATTAATATGTACTTTAGTGTGATCCATGTTTCTTGTCCTTGAAGTTCACTGACTTTCTGGGACATGTGAGTTTATAATTTTCATCAAATTTGAAAAAAAAATGGCCACTGTCTTCACATGACCCAAAAAAAGATGAAAACACATAAGAAAAATATTTGTCTGTACCCCTTCCCTCCTCATACCGTCTCTTCTCCTTTGAGGACTCCAATTGTATGTACATCAGGCTGCTGAAAGTTGACCCACAGCTCACTAATGCTCTGTCCACTTTTAAAATCATATTTCCCTCTAAATAGTTTGAGATAATTTCTACTGCTATGGCTTCAAGTTGTACAACCTTTTCTTTTGCTGTCTGGTCTACAACAGATTAACAGATCTCACCTAGTGTGGTTTGTTTTTGTTTTAAATCTTAGACATTGTATTTTCATCTCTTACAAGGTAATTTTTCTGGTCCTTTATATATATATTAACATGCTCAACCTTGCGTCTACTTCTGGACAACTACCTTCTTGATTATATGGCATATAATTATAATTTCCCTTTATACAAATAATAATTCTATTATTTGTGTTATTTCTGGATCTTCCCCCCTTCTATATGGATGGTATTTTTCTGCCTTTTTGCATGCCTGACAATTTTTTTTTATTGGATGCCAAAGGTTTTAAATTTTACCTTGTTGCATACTCAAAATATCTGTGTCCCTGTGTTCTTGTACTTTGCTCTAGGAGACAGTTACATAGTAACCAATACTTTGCAGCCTTTAGTTCACTGGTTAATTTCACTCTCCTACAGAAGCAATACTTTTCTGAATCTCCTATCCAGGGCCCTTTGAGGTTGGTTTTCTACTCTGGCCAGCAGGAACACAAAGTATTCATGGCTTTGTGTAACCTCAGTGATTATTCCCTCTGTTCCTTTCAGGTGGTTCTTTTTCCAACCTCAGTAACTTCCTCCCATGCAAACAGAAGTCTCGAGGGGACCCTCTCTAGATCTCTATGCCCTGTGTGCAGCTTGGTCCTCTCTTGTATGCTGCCCTCTGAGCTTCACCTGCTTTGGCCTCTCTGGACTCCCAGGTCTGTTTCCTCAACCCAGGGAGACCTCTGGGCTCTGCTGTGCTGCTCCCTCCCTGGGCTGCAACCTGGAAGCCCTCTCCAGACATGAGCTGGGGCAATCAAAGGACTCATTGCACTTGCTTTCCTGTTCTCAAGGATCAGTGCTCTGCACTGCTTCATGTCAGCATCTGAAAACTGTTGTTTTTACAGACAGTAGCAGATTTTTTAGCCTTTTCAAGTGAGAGGATAATTCCAGTTCCTAGTCTTCTATGTGAGCTCAAAGTAAATGTCAAAACCACTTTTGGAGGCAAAGTTTTTATTACAATATTATGATTATCTTTAACAGAAGGGAGTGAAGATGCCACTCCTTGGGAAGAATTGCTATGTTCTGAGAAAAACAAAATTTAAACTTCCAACTACTGAAGGTCTGAGCTCCACTGCCAGTATTGCCACCTTGGGAAAATTACCAGTTCTTTCACCAGTAAAACAGAATAATATCTATTATCAGGCTGTAGGGTTTGAATGAGATGTAAACAATCTATGATATACCAGAGGCATCTCATACATTTTAATTTCCCTCTTTTCCTCCTAAAAATGAATATCAGAAGGAGCCATTTGTAAGGGCTCTGCCTGTACTGATAAAGGTAATTCCAAGCTTTTCCCTCTCAAATATATAAGATCCTCTCTCTTATAGGGGAAAAAAAAAATCATAATATGCTATTGAAAATCCAGTCACAAAATGTAATTCTAGGAAAACTGCCTGTGAATTTTTACCCTGTGAAATGAGTGGGAAGGAAGGGCCACACATCCTGCCCTGTCTACTTCTGGTTTGGCTTCGGCAGCTTTTTAAGTGGGGAACAATCCAGAATTCCAGCTCTGTCAGGAAAAAGCGAACAAATGAAACAGATGACAAATCATTTCTCTAAGACCTGAAGCCAAACTGGCTCCACTAGCTGCTGGAATGGTAGTAGAAGCCAATTTCCTGGAGTATTTACAAAATCATTTGTAAGGATAATACTTTCCAGATGTTTACAGGGAGGGCTAAGGGTGGCTTTTTAATCTGCAGACTCCTCAGTCTTAGCATATATTCAACAGGCAGTTGTGAGAACGCCACCTCCCACCCTAACTCCTCCCCTCAACTCCCTTATATGTAAAGGCCCAATTTAGGCAGGAGATGGGGAATGAGCTGTGGCCTTTGCCCTTCCAGCGGATACCAGAATCTACAGAAGCAGCAGGTGAGTACATGGCCACGCAAAAATGGAACATGCTTTACGGGAGGTGTTAGCAATGTGCTTCAGAAAGACAGATGAAAGATCAGCAAAACCTTCAAAGAGGAGGTGACTGAATATTTCAGGATACATGCAGAAGTGGCGCAGGGGAGGAAAAGAAAACATTCTAAATCAAGAGAGGGAGGCATACCTGGAAAATGGATCTGCGGCCTGATCTGGATAGGATTGGAGTGTGTCAACTAGAAACGTTTTTAGCTGAAAGTAACAGGATCCTTGACTAATAGAGCCACAAGCGATCAAGGTTTGTTTGCTCAAAATGCTCAGAGGAATATGGTTACTGGCAGTGATTCAGTGGCTCAAGAACATCATCTGGGAGACAGGTTCCTTCCATTTTTCTGCTCTGATTTCTTTAACATGGTGGGTGTTCATCTTTGTACTTTTCACCTCACGTGTGCAAGATCGTTGCCATAGATCCAGATCCCATTAACTAGTGTTAGGAACAGGGGAGGAAAAAAAAAAAAAAAAAAAAGGAAAAAAAGGAGTTGAAAAGAGCTTCCCTTTAATCAGGGGGGGGGGGAAATTCCTGAGAGTTTCCCAGACTTTCCATGACATGTTATTGGCCCAAACTGGGTCACATGACCATCTTCAGAGGAAAGGCTGGAAAAACATCTGGATGAGGAGGAGTAACATGAAAGGCCTAGAAAAATCATGATCCATCCCCTTGGGCTGGGCATATTGCTGCTTTAATAATTGTAATCCCCTTTTTGAACTTTAAATTCTAATGAACAAGAGTTCTAATTTAAAAAAAAAAAAAAAACCTAGATGATTTGATTATACCTCCAGTTTTGTAGATTTGTTAAGAGAGCCTTACTGCTATTCCTGAGAATGACAGGCTTCCAAAAACTGCAGGCTCAGATTTAGATCCAACTGAATTGCTTCCTGTAGTTTTTGCAGGTTTTATCTATATTACAAATTAAATTTCAAAGGGAAGAAGTTGTTCATACAAAACCTCTCTTAATACACTTAAATACATTTCCATCTTAGTAAGGAAATAACTGCTGCCTTTCTTAAGCATCACAAGGCCATTCGATCATTCATGCCACAAACTCTTGAGTATTTTGATGAAGCCAATACCTAGTCAATACCTAGTTTGACCACTGGCCTCCGGTCAGGTTTATATTTAAAATAATGCCATGGAAATGGCACCTACTTTAATAATTCTGAGAGGAAAAAAAAAAGCCTTTCCCCCCACTTCACAGACTGTGCCTCTTCACTATGCCAAGTCTGGTAGGGTACACCTGTCACACATGCCACTGAGACATGACTCTAAACACTCCCACTTTGAATGAACGGCCCCTGACTCACTTCTGAGGGGAGAAAAACCAAGCGAAGCCACCTCTTTTCCTTACGACATTCCTTTAGGCTCTTACAAGTCTCACTTTCAACCTTCCCTGAAACAAAGAGGAAAATAAATACTTCATTTCTTCCCCTGCAGAACCCAAACTGAAGAAATTAACGGCAAAGATGTGGCAGGAAAGCACAGGCTTGAGAAAGTAAAGACGGAAACAGGAGCGAAGAGGTAAGACTTGAATCATGTCTCATGCCCCCCCTTTGGCATCCAACCCATAACGACCGACCAAGGACAGGGTCATTTCCTGCTTTGCACCTTTTTGGGCCTTTGGCATTAATCCCACTCTACAGCCGCAGGGTCCTCTTGTAGGACCAAAATAACCTGAAAAGAAAATTCACTTAAGGGTTTAATTGATGGAGTTCCCTGGTAACACAGCGGGTTAGGATCCAGCATTGTCACAGCTGTGGCTTGGGTCACTGCTATGGCACAGGTTCAAGCCCTGGCCCTGAAACTTCCGCATGCCAAGAGAAAGGAAGTTAATTGATGACTGACAAAAGTTTAATAGATATCGAGGAAACAGGCCTCAGAAACGACCTGACCCCAAATGAAAGGACAGCGGCAAGTAAAATTCCTGGGTGACTTCAGCCAGTACAGGTCCACAGGTCCACCTGTGGAAGCCTGGCACCCCCATCACCGAAGGAGGCTGAGACGGGTATGTTGTGTGCTAAGACCAGGAAACCTGCAGCCCGAGGTTTGCTGACACAATCAGAATGTCATGCTTTGGTGGGGATGCAGACCCGAGGGGGCATGGGCAGCACACGCCAAACTGAACTAAAAATGGAACAGGCAAACTGCAGTGGCTTATGAGCCAGATAAAAAATTACAGATTACACCTGGCCTGAGACCTTTCTTGTGGACCAGATGTGTGTGTGTGTGTGTGTGTGTGTGTGTGAGAGAGAGAGAGAGAGAGAGAGTATTGCTGGGATTTTCAGGTCTGCACAGACCAAAGGCTTACAGCCCCAGTGTTAAGGGAGTTCTCGCTGTTATTCCTTTGCTGTAACCCTGGTACCTTGAATAGCATCTTGAAGTTAGTGGGCGCCCAATAAATCTTTGTTGAGTGGCTTTGCTGAACCAAAGTTCTGTATAGTCCATGTCAGTTACCTCCCCATTTCCTGCCCCAAACTGAATCTCCACCTCTACTCAGAGAAACCACTGAATGTACAGAGGGAGGGCAGAGGAGAGGATGTTTGGAACACTGTTGATAATCATGGAAAATGGGAAAACCTAGAAGGAAAATGGTGGAGTAAACGGTTTCATGTTAGTGATTACTAAGCAGCAGCTACAAGGAAGAAACATGTCTATATGACATGGAATTTTTTACCAGTCATACTGTTTGATGAAAAGAGGAAAAAAAAAGGAAAGAAAGAACAGAAGCCCAGTGCATTATTTCCTTTAGGACACACTTGAAGGAGGGAATGGTGGGAAGAAAATGGAGAAAGCGATAGGAAATAGGAAGTGAGTTCTCGCCCCGTCTGTGTAGCCACAGCAAAGGTCAGGTGAGGTCAGGGGGTTGCTGAGAAGAGTCCGGCTGTCCTGGATTTAAAGGCCCGGCCTTCAGAGGAGCGTCTCTTTCCACACCTGTGCAGCTGTTCTCCATACCTTCCTGCCTTAGAAATGCAGGGCTCTATCAAAGTCACCGTCCCTGGAGATGTTTCCTGCATTTGCACATCCTTCAAGAGCCCCCGCCTGACCCCTGTCAACCAAGGGAGCAAAGACGCGCCCGCATTCAAGGCGCACAGTTGGAATGTGACACCAGCCAGCAGAAGAAAGGCAAGAGGCACGAGGCCAGACTTAGGATGCCAAGGCCAGGAACGAGGAGACAGGAGAGAGCTGCGACAGAGGCGTCGGGCGGGGAAGAGACCGCATCAAAAAGCAAGAAATCAGTTACCAGACAGCAATTCTGTCCTCCGGTGAAACGTTATTCCTGGTACCCCTGCAGCCTCGGTTCCATCCCTGGCTTGGAAACGGAGATCCCACATCAAGCTGCTGCTCACCGGGGCCCCCACCCCGACCCCCCCAACACACACGAGCGGCACTCGCTGTCCTCTGGATGTAAAAGAGCACTCACTCTCTTCATCACGGCCGGAAGCTTCAGGCTCCACAGCGTCCTGCTGCAGTTCTGCGACAGTGGCTCCATCGGGGCTAGGCCTCGGCCGTCCTCTGCTTCCAGAGGAGACACCTCGACGTCAGCCTTCCTCCCTCTGCGGTTACCCTTTTCCCTCCTGTGGAGATTTTACAAAGTGACTGAGGCTACAGCTTGAGACAGGAAACAGCCTTAACCCTGAGGTCGTGGTATCCAGGCAGGGGAAGCCCCCTGAGCCCCAGGAGCCGCGGCCCCGGTCTCCTCAGGGCCACCGCAGGCCCTCACGCGCCGGGCCTTGCTGACGCCACACGAAGGGCGGGCGCACATGAAGCCCCGCCAGCCGCGGTTAGGAGGGAGGCACAGGGCTGTGCCCCTGCGAGGATGCAGCCTGCCTGCTTTGCACTCATCGCCTCCTCCGCCCAGCCCTGCAGAAAATACTTCTTTCTTAGCGTTCGCTCGGTGACTCATTTTCAGTTACCTAGACTGTCCATCTGCAAATGAGCGCCCAAGAGACAAGGAGCAGCAGGTCAAGGTGCTGGGGAGAGAAAGGTTAGCAGACATCTTAGCAAGGTCACCGTTCAGAAGCCAACACTTGCCTCTCTGTGGAGCGAAAACACATCCACGGAAGAATGACCGTGTTGCTCTGCCCAACTGCTTTCGACACATGCAAATAAAACCAAATCACAGGGAGACCTCAAGGACTCTTAGGGCTTGGTGACTTTGATTCAAAGGCAGCAAGAACACCAGGCCCACCGCTCCCAGGGGGCATGTCCCCTGTGGCCCTGCCAGTGAGAGGAGGATGTGCCACAGCAAGTGGACGAAGCTCCTTGGGGTGAAGGAATTGATTCTCCTTAACAAGGCATTGTCAGAGGACTCCAAAGCTCAGGGATGTGATCAGACACAAGTGGAAACATTTTTGTCGGCATTAACAACTCAATCCCATTAGCCCAGACAAAACTCACAAGGAGATGAATACTCAATAAGAACGTACTGTGTGACAGGTGACCAGTCTGCATTTCGTCACAAAAGACATGTTTGTTCTTGAAGACAGTAAATGATAAAATCTGAGAGCAAAGAGTAAAAAGGTAAAATTCTAAACCAAATAACCACCGACTAAAAAGAAATAAAAGCAAAAAATAAACTAGGTATCAACTGAGAGAAGACAATGCTTATAGATCAAGAGAAAAGTTACAGAAGGAACCAGAGAATTTATTTTAAAGACAACGGAGAACCAATGGATTTATCTCAGAAATGTATAATAAAATAGACTAAACTATTTAATGGGAAAGAATCTAATAGATTTGAGACCATTTTTTACCCTGCAACTTCAGTCTGTATTTGGTTGGAACTAACTCCTCTAGGATTTTATTTTAATACAGGAAACAACCATAATTCTATTAACCACCTCAATGCACTATTTTTTGGTCTACATGAAGATATAGAAAATACTAAGGGGGCATATTAAGTGTTTAATGCAATCAGGTCTAGTGGAAGGAAACTTACCATAGACAGGATGTCTTCAGCATATAAATGGACCAAAAAGAAAAGCGTATTTTGGAATGGAGATATCTATTTGACTTTATTTCTGGTGCCAAGGTGTCAATTAATACCTGGTTAGTTAGTGGGAGAAAGACATTCATTCTGATTGTCTTCAGGAATATAAACACAATTTGTGTTTGCTTCAACAACTATCCTTTGCAGACTGTCCCAAGGAAATCCATTGTACATCTCTATTCACCACTGCAAATTAGTTCACTGTTCATCCTAACTATACATTCTGTATTGTACTCTGTTGCATGATGGTTATTTCATTTTACATTTTTTGTAAAATAAAAGATGGTTGTAAATATATTTTAAAAAGATAAATCATAGAAATTCACCTTTTGACCAGTAAAATTTTACTAAACAATCTCATCATATTTAGTAGCATTTGTCTTTCAATTTCATAGTCTTTTGATGTGAATGAAAATAGTAACTTATGGATTAAAAAGTTTTCCATTTAATCTGACAGGAAAAATATTATAATTTCTGAATAGAGGAAATGAGATGCAAGTAGCAGTGCTTCCTTCACTGTTGTAATACTTCATTTTTAAAAGTAAACACAGTACCAATCATCCTTTTGATTCCAGTGAATAAAAACGTAAAACTTAATTTATTTATCAGTTTGGGAGTCTGGAGCCACAACAGTCCTTTAACAGTATTGCCTAATAGACAAATCCATCCGAAAAAGGTAATCACAATGCAAAACTCTGGCCTGATTAAAGTGGCTCTCTCTGTTACCATGGCACCAGAGTCTGCCTTTTTGCCGAGTTTCAGTCTGCCAGAACAACCAAGGTTAGGATTACATGTAAACAGAAGGACACAAGGCTGGACGAAACCGAATATGGACGATTAAGCATTTTTAAGAGTCTGGGTTATAATCTTGTTGCAACACAAGTTCTATCACATAATTAATTTACAGTAGCCAAAAACTTTTCAGCAAAAAAATTATATTAAAAAAATATACCGTTATCCCTATATGTTACATTAACTGTAGACATCGCAACCACTTACCACTTAAGCCTTGTATTAACTTAGAAAAGAATAACTTGTCCCTGAAACACTCTAAAGAGTGATCATATTTCCATCAAAGCCATCCTGAACCAGCTCATCAGCAGCAGTCACTCTACTTTGTCATTTCTTTAACAGGAGTGAAAATGGTGACAATGATTTTTTGAAAAGTGGCTAGAGAACCTGCATCCACTTGGTGAAGAAATGGACTTGGGAACAACCGCTGCATTTTTATAATGCTTTTAGTCATCAAACATCTGCAGAGGTAAAACAGCTAGGGGAACAAACAGCCCAACTTGCCCAAATACTTTTGTTCCATAGGATTTGATCCCTTCGAAATCAACCATGGCATATAGACTTAGCTCTGAAGAATTGAGTCCTTAGAAATGAAAACAAACATAACAAACCTACAGGAAATTTAAAAGTAACTTCATTTGCATTTAAATATTCAAGTGCAATGCTTCGGTAAAAGATTAAAACATACATTTCAGTTGTATCAGACAAGTCAATTTCCATTTGCTCCTAACCTGCCATTAATACATAGGTTCACTGGGCTGCCACAGAGCCCACCTGATCATGGAAAGAGATGAAGGTGTCAGGGGAAGAAGAGCACAAACAGCACGGCATTTATCCAAACAGTACGAGACCCGTCTTTGCATCCCTGAAGTAAGAATAGCCACTCTCTCTGATTAAATTGCTCTATACAAAAGCAGCATTGTTTGTGAAGAGTTTGCCTCATAACATTTCACTACCATAGTTACCAACTCAAAAGTCCAAAAAAAAAAAAAAAAAAATGCTGACCAAATCCATGTACCCGTGATCCTTTGTATCCTAAAACGTAGACATATTCTTAGTTTTAACCAAGAATGATATTGGAATGAACAAAAACATCTGTTAAAGTAATTTTAACTATACTCTTATTTGTTACTACATTTCTACATAGATTCTTTAATATTGCTTGTGGACATAATTTAATCAATAATATATCACAATGTCAACAACTACAGTGATCCAGAATAAGATTCTGGCTAGAGAGGGAGCTTAATTATTAAGCAACACCTGCCTAAAAAGCTTCTGTATTTCTGATTGGTAAGAAAAACAAACACAAAAAGAGGATCTTTCATTGAAATAACACTGAAGTTCAAGCTCAGGCCCCATTCTTTGTGTTCAACATATTTAACTCTCCAGGACAAAATAATGAAACATGAAGTCACATTATGAAATTAGCCATCTTCAAGAAAACTCGATGGGCAATTCTGGCGTTACAGTTGTATATCTTGGGTCCAACCTAGGGATGAAGTCCTGAAAGTGTTTAGAGGCACCAGTACCAAAAACATCAAGGACTTTTCGGTTCATGACATTAAACCTGTAAAACAGAGGACACAGGGAACAAGTAGTTAATGACGTTTATAAAAGAAGATGATTCACTCTATTCAAATTACCTTTCATGGGGTGGGAGGAAGAAAAGGCTGACATGGCAAAAGGCACAGTGGGAGATTCAGAAGCCACTCTGATGCTCTTCCTTAAGAGCCACTGCCCCACATTTTCTTGAAAGAGATGATAACCTGAAACTCCATAGATTCCTATCACTATTTCGAATCCCTCTAACATTTTTCCACTGGACTGTGTCAAATAGAAAATAGGTTCATCATGATTTTTCTGATGAACAAAATCACAGGGCACTAAATAAACAAACAATGAGCTAACATTTCCCAGTGAAACCAAAGAATTAAATGTAACTTTTCTCATAATTGAAATTTTAATGTCTTACGATCAACAGAAAAGAGATCCAAATGTGCACATATTTAATGACTGGTGGGAAAGCGCATACAGAGTTTCAAATTTCTTCTTTCTTTTTGCTTTTTAGGGCCAAATCCATGGCATATGGAGGTTCCCAGGCTAGGGCCATATTAGAGCTGTAGCTGCTGGTCCACATCACAGCTCACGGCAACGCTGGATCCCCAACAAGGCCAGGGATCGAACCCGTGTCCTTATGGATACCAGCCAGATTTGTTAACTGCTGAGCCACGATGGGAACTCCATAGGGTTTCAAATTTCTAATAGATACAGAAGAGTAAAAAACACATCTTCATTTTATCCATTACCGAGATAAAAAATTTTTTTAAAAAAGACCCACATTTAGCTAATGTGCATGATGGACCTTCTGTGTCTCGGTGCCTGATCATAAGCACTTCTCAAGGGAAGATACCAGGGTGAAATTTGTTTTGAGTCATTGGCCAATATCATTATTCCTAGAGCCAATAAATGTAGCTTTTAGTTCCTTTCCAAAGTAAGTTCCCTTCCAAAATAATTAACTGGTTGAACTCATTGATGTGAAGAAAAAAATACTTGACAAAGAAATACATGATCAAATAATAACATGAAGGATACACACAGTGTCATGGCTAAGAGGAAGAGTTCTGCAGCCCAACTGCCCAGCTCACCTCCTAGCTCCATCCTTGACTAGCTCTGTGATGCTGCCAAGTGTCTAACCTCTGTACATCTCGGTTTCCTCACATGTAAAGACCGGAATTGAATGTACCTATCTCACAGAGCTAGTTTAAGGATTAAACATACATGTATGTAAACATGTGTTTTGTTGTGTGTATGCGCGTATCTTAAAACCACTTCTGGGACCAAAGCAAGCGCTATACAACTGTCTGCTCTTATTACTATTAATGACAGGAATATTAATGGCAGCTGCTGTTTACTGAGTGCCTACTAAGAGCTGCTACAGATACCTCCATTTTCCCACCACCATACAAAAATATGTATTATTGTTTCATTGTAGAGAGAAAGCAACTTGAGGCTCATGAGGAAAAACAACTTTCCCAACCAGTAACACGGCTCAAGGTATCAGAGCTGGAGTCAAACCTAGGTCCGTTCAACTCCAGAGCTTATGGTGTTTTCAACAGGTCAAGCTGCCTCTCAAAAAATTAATGTCAGGAAATGCTGACAACAATAATAATAAAAACAACATGACAGCAAAGACAAAGAAAAATATGCTTTAAAAAGCAGGCAAGAGAGTATGATTATTTTTCCAAAGTGGAAATCAGCCAGTTGTTTAGGCATGATTTGCAATGAATCTGTTTAATATTTTTAATGAAAAAAGAAGAGATAAAAGACTTAAAAAATTGAGATTTAAGTTTGTTATGTAGTAACAAAGTAGCAGTTTGCAAATCAATATATTAATCTAGAACACTTAAAATATCTAAAATAAGATAGAGATAAGAATAGTCAAAATAATGTTTATGATAAAAATGTCTCATGTTATTGTCATTAAATATTAGGTCATACTGAATTTGTATCTAGATACCTACTTTACCACTGAAAGACCATGCCCTAACATAGACAAAAAGATTCAAAATCTTTTTTATGGAAATTGCTTTTTTTCTGTGACCAGTTAAACATGTCAGTCACTTACTTGCCCTTGGTGAGCCTTAAAAGAAACTTCCAGTAAGACGGTCGCAAGTTCTGAACTTCCATGACAGCCTAAGATTAGAGTATTTGATTTGAGATTTCTTTCAGTAAATAGCAAATATTATAGCAGTCTTAGGCAACAAAATACTTTTATCTCTATTTTTATCTCTATTGTACTTCAAAAATGACAGTGATGACGGTAGTAACAAAAATATGCATTCAGGTATAAGGTGATACCGCTCAAGAATCTTTGTAAGTTTGCCTTTAAATAGGGGTATTGCTCATGAAATAATGATTGAGTTAATAGTCATTATTATTAGGAAGCATTTGTTAAATACCCATCCAGATAGTTGGCACTTCCCTAGTTATAAGAAGTTTACCAACTTGGCAGCTTTACTGTAAGTGCAAATAAAAGCTGTCCCCAAAACTTTATAACTGCCCTAAACCCATTAACATCAATAAAGATGACGACAGAACTTCAAGAGGTGGAGCAACACTTCTACTACACTAGATTCTACCCCTATCCTCACTGCCCGAGTAATACTGGGGAAATGCAATTATTCTTATTTATGCCCATGGTATCTTTTTCCTAGAAGAATTATAGTTAAAGTAGGGCATTCGAGCCAAGGTACCAGAGTGGTAATTTACCTATAAAAATTGTACTCTATTTAAACCTAAATTTTGTTGTACTTACAAAACATGACCTGGCCCACTAAGTTAACATGTTTAATGATTTGAAACTTACAAGCGGATCTTGCTAAAACAACCAAAAAAGTGTAAAATATAATACACTGAAATGTTACCAGACCTTTATTTTCCCCCCACTGGTTTAATGTACATTAGAAACAGAAAATAATTCTGTTTCTCATTTCAAAAGGCTATACTTACTGCCTGGAAGCAAATTGCTGTAGAGATGGAATAGATGATAGTGTCTGCATGGGGAAAATAGGGAACCTTTCCTGCTTCAATGCCTTTGAAATACATTGTCTGCAAAACAAGCATAATACAAGACTTCAAGGAAACAACTTTAAACAGCATTAACAACAAAGTGGAGCAACATGTTCCCTAGCTACAAGAATTTCTTTTCTACACTCCTTTCAGAGCTCAAATCACGGGCTGCACCATCCCTGATGGTGTTAAGTGCCGGCCCTTCCCTTTCTCTCCTTCCCTCACCCCAAACCCCAGATGCCATAATACTACTTTGCTGTGAACTTCAACAGCACTTTAGTTCTACCTCTTTCATGTCATTCCTCATTGCTTTTTCTACAATGCCCAAGTCCTCCCTTCTCTGTTAGATCTATTCATTCATTCAGCACGTAATGGCATTAGCTAAATGCTGGGCACTATGCTGGAAATGAGGGATTTAAAATGAATAAAACACGGTTAGTGCACAGCAGAAATAACTAATGCATTCTAGTAAGGCTGTAAGATATCTGTGCAGATTAAATGTGTAGATCATCATACGTGGATGTATGTATATCTACATTTATCACGTTTTTACATACACACATACATACATGTATGTATGTGTGTGTGTACAGGCTCCCCACAGGAGGGAGCAACTAGGACAAAGGACCAAAGAGAATTTCAGAGATGACTACATTGAGTAGTATTTCTCAAGCCATCTGCAGTGAAGAACCACTTTTTCAATTTTCCACTTGTCATGACCTGATGCTTTAATAAATTGTCTATACAGGTGATTTTTACTTATAATATTCATTATATAGTAATACAGCATTTTAATATAAAATTAACTTCAATTACTGGGAAAATGCCTATTATATTATAGTCAATAATTCCAAAAAGGACATGGTAAGCTTAGTCCTGATTTCCTGTGTTTTTAAGAGTTATGACCTGCGCACTGTATATACCAGTTTCTTTTGCCAAGATCAGATATCAGCCTGTTGATACAAGAAATACACCAAGACCACTGCTTGTCCTAAAACACTCTAGTCATTCAGAGAAAACTTTTACAAACCAGATCTCAATTTTGGATTGCCCCTATGTCAAAGAATATATTTTTTTGCTGGCTAAAAAAAATTTTCTTTCTCTCACTCCCCTTTTCCTATTAGCAAGTCCTGTCAACTCTATCCCCTCAACACACACCAAATCTGTGTACATCTCTCCATCTCTATTGCTGTTATCCTGACACAAGCCACCATTTCCTGCCTGAGACTGTTCTCTCTCAGAATCCAGGCTTGCCTCTAATCCATTCTCTATATAAATAAGCCAGATGTTTTCCTTAAAATATGAATTAAATTATGTCTCTTCCATGCTTAAAGCTCTCTAGTGGCTTCCAAAGGCCCTGAGGAAAAAAAAGTTCTCCTCCCTTGCTCCTCTCTCTCTTATTTGGATAAACCAAATATGTAATTTCCTTAATGTCTTTAGGGACACAGATTTTCAATAAATTTATAAAAATTTTTAAAACCTTAGCAGTGAATCGGAAGTATCAATATGCAATATTTTCTCTTTCTCTAAAAAGAAAGGAGAAAAAAAATACGATGCATTGGAAAGACCAAGAAACAATGACTAGCCTGGGAGCAAAAAACCTCCAGCACCAAGATAAAGTTTTCTAACTATATTTCTCACTAAAAGAAACTCAAGGCCATCAGAGAAAAGAGTGATTCCATGTCCAGAGCAGGAAACATCCCAGGTGAGCCTGGAACATCTTGTTTTATCACAAAGCAAGGAAGCTATCAAACACTGGCACTACGACACTGGCGTTATGTCAAAACAAACAAACAAAACCCAACAAGGAGTTCCTGTCGTGGCTCAGTGGAAACAAATCTGGCATCCATGAGGGCACAGGTTCAGTCCTTGGCCTCGCTCAGTGGGTTAAGGATCCGTCGTTGCCATGAGCTGTGGTGTAAATCGCAGACGCAGCTTGGATCTGGTATTGCTGTGGCTGTGGTGTAGGCTGGCGGCTGCAGCTCTGTTTAGACCCCTAGCCTGGGAACCTCCATAGGTTCTTACAGAAAAAAAACCAAAAAACCAAAAAAAACGAAACAACAAAAAAGTCAACTTGAAGAGGCTCTTATAAGATGGGGCAATGTGAATATAATGACTGCAATGGGTTGAAAAAAGCCAAATATGTAAAACTCCAAATCTTCATAATAACTTGAAAATAAAGACTTAGAGGTCAAATTTGCAGGATGCTAGGGATGAACTCACTGCAAATACTAATAAAGGAAAAGTAATCAAGCAGTTTATTATGACTTTGTGAACAGACTATTTCAGAGTAACCAGACAGCTGAAAAGGGTAAGTTATTTTTAGAATTTCCACTAATAAATGGAGAAGCAGTAATATTAGATTATGATCATTTTGCAAACCTCAATGAAATAATAAACCCTGGTAGTGATTATTAACGGCTGCTAAAACAACTAGGTAAAAGACTAACGGGGACGCTCATGTTGGCTCTTTCAACACTGAGCCCACACACCAGTCCCGCTCAGCATCACAAAAAGGGAGGCAAGCAGACATTTCTGTGTTTCCTAATGTGATGGAACAGGAATTCACACACACAGTAAAGGTGAAGTTTTGTTTCTACCACCATCACCCCCCTTAAAGAAACTGAACCTGAACTTGCTGAAGTCACTAGATCTAATTAGTAGTTTATAGAAAATCCATGCGTTTAAGAAACATGTTAGCACCACACCGGTAAGGATGCAGTCAGCACAATCCCAAAAGTGGGCGATTCCACAGAACTAATAACCTAGATTGTCAAACATATGGCAAGGAAAAAAAGAAGAAAAAAAGGAGAAAGGGGTAACTATTATAAACTAAAGAGAGACTTTGGCTCTTGACTAAAACAAGGGATTTAAAAAGACACTAATGAGATCTCATTGAAATTGTAAGCTTTAACTGGATAAGAATAATATTAAAGAAAGAGCAGATTTTTTAAATGTATATGTATTTTAATTATACCCTGGTGGCATTGTTGATGTATTTGTTTTTAAGGAGTTTTAATTCTTTTTTTTTTTTTTTTTTGTCTTTTTGCCTTTTCTAGGGCTGCTCCTGCGGCATATGGAGGTTCCCAGGCTAGGGGTCGAATCCGAGCTGTAGCTGCTGGCCTACACCACAGCCACAGCAATGCCAGATCTCAGCCGCATCGTCAACCTACACCACAGCTCACGGCAGCACCGGATCCTGAACCCACTGAGCAACACCAGGGATCGAACCCGCAACCTCATGGTTCCTAGTCGGATTTGTTAACCACTGAGCCACGACGGGAACTCCCCAGGAGTTTTTATTCTTTAGCTTTATTTTTTAAGAACTCTTTCTCCTGAGTTGTTTACGGATGAAGTGATTTGATATCTGGGATCTGCTTTAAGGTAATTTGGTACCTGGGGGTTTGGAGCAATATAGATGAAAGAAAACTGGCCAAATGCTGTCAACTGTTGAAGATGTATAATGGGTACATGAAATAGGGAAACTAACTTTATAAATACTTTCATAAGGTTAGAATTTGCATTTGAACCTAGAATATATATTTGCTGCTAAAGCCGCTCTGTACCCTTTGGCTGTACGTGCAGAGAAGTGTTAACTTACCTCCACCAGTTTGGAAGCTAAATACATGGAAATCGTTGTGCTTTTATAAAACATCATTGATATTCCTGCCAAAAATCCTGAAACAACAAGTAAGGCAAAACTGATCAGAACTCAAGGTATTTCTTTGTTATTAAGTCACTCAGACATGTTAATTCACTTAAATAAGAAAGAACTGATTTGTAGCACTGCCTTTTGTTACAACAAAATCGAGGACAGTAATATGCACGATGACATTAAAAGGGGGCAAATTCTTATTTATTATCACATATTTTTAAATTTAAAAGTTGACCTTCGGAGTTAGGAACCACAGTTCTGATACATATATCACAAGAAACTTTACATTCTTAATTTAACTTTTAAAAACAGCAGTGGTCTTGCCAAATATAATGATTTAAAAAAAAATTTTTTTTTTTAAAGGCTACTAATAACATTTCTTTTTCTTTTTTTTTTTTTTCTTTTTAGGGCCGCACCCATAGCACATGGAAGTTCCCAGGATAGCGGTCGAATCAGAGCTACAGCTGCCAGCCTACACCACAGCCACAGGCACTCAGTATCCAAGCCACACCTGCAACCTACTCCACAGCTCACAGCAACGCCAGATACTCAACCCACTGAGCGAGGCCAGGGCTCAAACCTTCATCCTCTAAGATACTGGTCAGATTTGTTTCCACTGCACCACAACGGGAACTCCCTACTAGTATCATTTTTGATTTTAAGTGGAAATATTTATTTATCTATTCTCCTAATGGCTCAAATGATGTTTAGTGTTGTCATCACACTTCTCTCCATTGCCTTCCCTATAAATAGAAAACCAAGGTGGCGGGAGGCCTAGAATACTAATAGTAGGAATATTACTAATAAATGTCTGGAAAATTGTTTATTTAGCTTAATACAAATACTGAACTTAGACAAAAAATGTTTAGTTTTTATTTTTATAAAATTATTTGCATTCCTAAAAAATTATTAAAATATGTTACTTGTCAGTGGTAAAATCAGAATATTTTAAGAAATGTATTTGCACTTCCATTAGTCACCTATGTAATATTTTGAGTCTTTATGTTCTTTTGTGACATAGTCTCTAGAATTTCTGGCTGTAGCCGGACAGATACCCAAGTTGTTATATTGCCAACTCAAAACACCAGAGGGCAAGAATGCCCCGATATATATATAAACTTCACAAACACAAAATGTTTATCCTAGTGCCTTGACAGGGATTCTATAATAGAGAAAGGAAGATACAAAGAAATCAGATGAAAATAAAAAGTGTTTATGATTCATTCCTACCACTTTTCTGATGTACTAATACAAACACACACACACACACACACACACACACACGTGTATACATTTTATCGTTGTTTTACCAGCTATAACGGCATGCAGTTCATCATCCAGGTTTCTAACCCAGCGCAGGAAGCAACTAGTACCCTGTATCAGGAAGAAAATACAATGACTTCAGTTGTTTCAGTTCTAGGGAAAAAATGCATGTAACATTTTTAATGAATGAGTCACTAGCTGAACTTTCAAAAGAAAGCTGGAGTAGTTACATTAGTATTAGACAATGTAGGCTTCACAATGCACAGCACTAGGCACTATCTGATCATGGCAACACATGGTAGATTGCAGAGCAAGGATTACTACCATCGATAAAGAGGAACATTACAAAATGGAAAAAGGGTCAGTTCACCAAAAAGACACAAAAGAAATAAGATTCGTTTGTCTGTTCTTCTCTTAATTACCTTCTTATGAAGATGAAAAAAGATTAGGAAAATTTTAAAATATCACATAGGGCTTTGGAACACACTTATTTTCTATAAGAGATTTTCTGACCCAGTTGTATTTTCCTCAGTTTAATACTATTAGTTTATATTACCTAAGCAAATAAATAGCAATAAAGATGACAACAAATAAACAAAAAACTATGCTCTCAAACTATGCTGGGTAGTGGAGAATAACCAACCTGGGCTAAAAGTGTGGGATATAATCTACAATCAACATTTAAGATTTTATGTTAAGACTAAATACAAACATTACGTCACAGGAAATGAAAAAGCATGTGAATATAAATACATAACTGCCAATATTAACTCTTGTATATTCAAAGATATTAGTGATGCTTATAGTTTGTCACTTTTCCCCTTCCATTTCAAAACATTTTATCCACATCTACATTTACAAGTAAACTTTTACACAAAATGAAACATAATCATCTTATACAAAGTAATTCCAGTAATTCATTTTTTCCCAGTATTTTCTTTTAGCAACTCTGTGTGTGCGCATGGATACATGTCACACGCATGCATACAGGTCAACCTTAGTGAACGCGCATTTTACCATTTGCATTGAGAACCTAAACTTTAGGTTTGTTTTTTTTGTTTGTTTTTTTTTTGTCTTTTTTGTCTTTTTGTTGTTGTTGTTGTTGTTGCTATTTCTTGGGCCGCTCCCGCGGCATATGGAGTTTCCCAGGCTAGGGGTCTAATCGGAGCTGTAGCTGCCAGCCTACGCCAGAGCCACAGCAACGAGGGGATCCAAGCTGTGTCTGCAACCTACACCACAGCTCACGGCAACGCCGGATCGTTAACCCACTGAGCAAGGGCAGGGACCGAACCCACAACCTCATGGTTCCTAGTCGGATTCGTTAACCACTGCACCACGACGGGAACTCCTAGATGTTTAATAAAATATGTCAGTGACATGACTTACATGTTAGTGATTCCCATTAAAAAAAAAAAAAAGGCTACTGCGCCAAATTACCGAGTACCGTGTTGTGGATGATCCCTACACGTGTGTTTAGGTGTGTTCTTACTTTGGCGTGGATACATTTATAGGAACATACAGAAAGAGGTGGAAGAAGCTGGTTTATTTGAGGGAGTCCAGTAGAAAGTGAGCGGGTGGAAGATGGAAAATAAGGCATTGGTTATATAAGTTACAAGAGAAAATCCTTCCTTGTTCTATCGAGGGTTGATTGATATACGCTAGAAGGGTATGGAAATGCTGAAACTAATAACCAGGTAGTAAATATGATTAAGAAAAACAGACCATGTATAATATTAACATCACATTTGATGTTAGACATCAGGAAGTTCTTATGTTTTCAGTGACTACATATTTGCAAAAAAGAAAATGAATTTTTGAAAATCTGGTAGTATTATGTATAAGTGCAAATGTATCCTAGAGTTCCCACTGGTGGTACAGTGGGTTAAGAATCTGACTGCAGCGGCTCGGGTCGCTGTGGAGGCATAGGTTCGATCTTCAGTCCAGTGCAGTGGGTTCAAGGATCTGGTGTTGCCACAGCTGTGGCATAAAATTGCAGCTGCAGCTTGGAGTCCATCCCTGGCCCAGGAACTTCCATATGCCGTGAATGTGGCCATAACATTTTGAGAGAGACAGAGAGAGAGAGAGAGAGAGAGAGAGAAAGAAAAGAAGGGAAAAAGGGAGGGAAGGAAGGGAAAAAAGGAAAAAAAGGAAGATAGGAAGAAAGAAGTAAATATATCTATCCTTTCAAGCATAATAAATAGCATTTTAAAAGAAGAACTATCTCCAACCTCTGTTCCCAATATACTGTGTACATTAGGTGATAAGATACAAACACTAGAGAAAAATGCATTTTAAAAAAATGATAAATGAGTTGCTAAGGCCATCTCTTGATCTCTCTTTTTTTCTTTTTTTGGCTTTTTAGGGCCGCACCTATAGCATATGGAAGTTTCCAGGCTAGGGGTCCAATCAGAGCTGCAGCAACACAGGATCCATGCCGTGTCTGCAAACTACACCACAGCCCGTGGCAACTCCAGATCCCTAACCCACTAAGCAAGGCCAGAGATCAAACCCACATATTAGTCGGGTTCATTACCCCAACAGGAACTCCCCCATGTCTCACTTTAACAATATCCATGTTATTTATTTCCCACTTTTCTTTCTGAAAGCCTTACCTTGTATATACTAACAAAAGAGCCCAGAAAAGCTCCAAGCTGGAAGTTTTCTTTATTGTAGAAGAGAGAAAGTAGCCGGGATGGCTGTGTAAACAGATGCCTAAATGCAGAGGGAATTCGGAGGCAGCACTGGATCAAGTATCCCACGCTAAACATTCTGATGAAACCCTAGAGAAAATTGGGAGGAAATTCTGATTTATAACCAAATTTTAAAGTCTGATAGATATAAATGTTATATTGTCTGGGAATCAAAACAGCACTAAAGAAAAAAAAAAATTAAGACCAGTTTTTACCACAGCTGTTTTCAAAATTAAGTCCTAAAACCTCAAACAATTTTAAAACAATTGCCCTAAAAATAAGGGTGAAATCTTGCAAAGACTTTAAAAAGTTTCCAAAGCTCTGGCCATGCCTGTCTGTGAATCCAACTTCCACTTCTTGACATTTTGTTAACAGTAATTGGGATTTATATTTCCTAAGTAACAAACTGAGGTTTAGAAACAAAAGCACCGAAATTCAAAAAAAAAAAAAAAAAAAAAAAAAAAGTTAGCAAAACCAAGTGCTTTTGGAAATTTTAACAGAAAACACTTCTTAATCATTAAGAAGTTTGAGTAGGGATTCTTTAGACAGAAAAATAATTGTATTATTTGTTCAGACCTTTGGTATCAACTTTTTAAGTGATCAGGTTTAAAGAATTTCCCAGGAAAAGAAATCGTACTATCTAGGTTATTAGTTCTGTACTCAATGTGTCAGGCTAAAACATCTCTAGGGAACGGTAGCTTGAAGGTAAACAAAATGAAACTTGGAAAAGCAAATACGCTATAAATCCACATTTGCTATCAACACTTCTCTGTGACCCGCAACTATTTATAGTGTAAAAGGGAGCGGACAAGGCTGACTAACGTGGACAATTTGATTTCCGTTTCTAGGAAGATGAAGTTGGATGTCACTTAACACTGAGAGACTGAAAAACTCCAGTTATCTAGAAACAAAATGTTATCAAAAAGAAGAGTATTTTATCCAGGATTCAACTACACAGTGTAGTGCTGGTCTCCCATCCTCCAGCTCCTTCGCCCCCCCCACCCCCCACCCCGGAATGGAAAAAGTCACATTCTTAGCGGTGTCTACTGCTAAGGTGCAAAGGTCAGGTTTGTATTTTCTGGATAGCAGCCTTCTCTTTTAGAAAAACACTGAATTACTATGAAGAAACATTCATTAATTTACCTGAAACTACCTAATACCTGGTTAAACCATGGAAATTGGAATTGTCCAATCAATTAGGATGAATGAACATGCATTTGCTGAACTGAAACTGCCTAGCGTTTTGTTTCATGCATGAAATGGTCACACTTCGAACTTGTCGTTGATAATCTCGTAACATCAACCTAAGGGCTCACAGATCACAATCATGTTCAGTCGTTTCAGGCTGTTTTCAAGAGATCTATTCATCCCTCCATCGTTCACCCTTTCACGTATCCTGGAAAGATTCTGTGGATGCCTCTCCTGTGCCAAACAGTACTCTAGATGCTTGGGATAGAGTCTGAAGAGGGCACAAAGTTCTTGCCTCCATGGAGCATCCATGCTCATTAGACAAAGAGAAAATAAGGAAACAAACATAAAATAATAACAGATTACAATAAGTGTTGTGATGAAAATCATCAGGGCACTGGGAGGGAAATCGCCAGGGTGACCTGTGTTAGACTGAGCAGCGAGGGAAGCTGCTGAGGATGTGGCATTTAAGTAGACACAAAAGAGAAGGAGCCAGCCTGAGAAAAACATTTCAGATAGCTTGCACAAAAAGTACAATGCCAAAAAAGAGACTGGCGGGTACTAACAAAAAGTTAGTGTGAATGGTGTATAGTGAGTTGAAGGGAATGTAATTCATCTGAATATTGACTCAGAGATACGGGTTTTTTTTGTTTTTTGTTTTTTGGCCACTGCATGCAACAGCTTAATGTTTGATCTCAGTTCTCAGATGGAACCTGGGCTGCAAGGGTAAAAGCACTGAATCCTCACCACTAGGTTCCCAGGGAACTCCCAGGGATGTGATTTAACAAGAGGTGTGACTGAGTCCATGGAATAATCAGGTGCACTGTCAAAATATATTTTACTCTATTTGTGGTATAAAGTTCTCACCCAAAGGTCTCCAAATAATTTTACATTCATGGACATAGTATTATAATTGGTACATAAATTAGCAAATTTATAGTACTGGTACACATTTGAAGGAATGACTACATTTTTTCATTGTTTAGTAACTCTTACTCTCTTATACACTCTTTAAAAATATGACCTCCCCTCTCCCCCAAATTTCTCAAAGCCCTCTGATTTAGTTAGCATACTTTTCTTAGTTCTGCTCCCTGAAGTCTCCCCATGAACTAGAATTTTGTCCAGTTGGAGAGAAGAATAACTCTTCAAGCTGGCAGACTCTGAGGCTGCCAGTAACATCCCCACCCCCTTTTGTGCCACTTCAAAATGGGGCAGGAAATCAGATTTGGAAGGAGAGTTATCAGAAACCACTGCACAACTGAAAAAAATACTCTACTGCTTTTACCCCTGGCCCTGTCTTAAAGGACTTTAAGGGTAAGTCTGGCTTGGGTGAGTGTCACCATCAGCTCTGGGCCCCAGGCAGTCACATTCACAGGCACTAATGTGGGTACAGTTCCTCCCTTTAAGAGTGACTGTCAGGAGTCTGTCTTTGGGGTGCCGTACAGCTCTGCTCTTCCCACCATCAATTAGGTGGAGATCAGATGTTGTAAGAAAGAACATAAATTTTCTAAAGCATCAAGATTGGTGGAGCATTATCCAAAACTAAAGAACTTGCAGCAGATGTGGCCACCTGTGTCAGACTAATGGCAATGAGAGTCACTTCCTACCAGGAGTGGGTGGGGGTGGGGGGTCGGGGGTGGGCACAGGGCGGGGGGATGGGTGGGGAGCACCGCACTGGTACACTAATATATTAGGGAGTGGGGAATTTATGCCAGTGGGCAGAACTAACTTTCTTAATGTAGAACAACTGTGGACCTGCTCCAGTTACCACCATGCCTTAAAAAATGTAACAGCGTTTCAAGTCCCAAACCAAATGCCGCTGGCCCAGACTGTGCAGTGTATATACAGTGTGTGACTGCTGACCGGCTAGCACACAGCACAGTCCAGGGGTCCTGACTGAAGATGTATGCTACTGAGGGTACACTGCAAAGCACAAATTTTTCTGTCTTTTTTATTGTTGCTGCTTCACCTTCTCTTCTACTTTGTAAGTTTTACACTAATTAAATAAGCTGATTTTAAGATTATTTAACAAAGGATCTAAGTGAATACTAAAAGTTAAATTGTTACCTACTTCTCACAAATGTCTATTCTTCAAGTTAAATGCAAAGAATAATGGCAATTAGGGTCAACTTTTCCACTTACCTTGAAATTATGTTTTAATAAATAAGTTCTATACACATTCCCTGTGGTTATTAAAGTAGATTCTATATACTCACTTTAATGCAATAAGAGATGCAATTATCCTCATAGTGTTTGCAACACCTATGCCTTGGTCCGTGCTTACATCTGAAATTAATCCAAAAAAACAAATTAAAATATGTGCATGCACGCATATATACGTGTTTGTGTGTGTGTTGATCTTTTTAAAATGTTCTAACCAAAAAAGAAGAAAACATTATCAACTCAATTCTAAGTGTGTGTATTTCTGATTTCTTTGGACATCCGGAAGCAAGGATAACAGATTTTCCTTTGCTGCTCAGCATTTGACATATTGTGTGAAATACGTGACTGCAATCAAAATACTTGACTGAAACAGAAAAACCGTATTGATAAATATTTGTGACTAAATATGAAAAATATGTATATGTTATCTTTATACTCTGCCAAATCTTTTGGAAGCTTTAAATCGCTTATTGTCGCATATAACGGTCATAAATCATCCATGAAGTCAGTACTTGAACAAAAATCATAACGAAAATGCGCTCAGATTACAGGAATTTATACTTAATTATATTTGAGAGAAAACATCTGGGAAAGACACATGATACAGTATTAGAATTTAAAACTTGGCTTTTAAAATAAATGTAGAAAGATCATGTGAGAAATCAAAAGTAGGTTATTTGTGATTTAACTGTAAACTGGTGCTTAGTAAACCTTTCTTCTGGGAGGACTCCTGTTCAAGACACACTTAGTTTAATTACTTGGTAGGTCAACTTTGGGACCATTCATTCACTCCCGGCATAAAAAAGCAAGTAGAATATCCACTGTGGGTTTAGCTTTCCCCCTTTCTCTCTGAAGAGTTCATGTTCCAAAGTAAGCAGTCTTTCAAATTCGTTCAGACCACAGTTAATTAATTATCTTCCTGGTTGGAACACATTAACTCTTTCCTGTTTGCAACAATAACTTGTAGAGTGATATTCTGGCTCCACATCTCTCTAATTCCATTTGCAAATTGATGATTATCAAGACCTTTTCGGAAATCCAATTCCACACCGCAGCTGGAGCATACAGGCAGCCTTTCCTAGTCAAGGGTGACCGCAACAGTTCATTCTGACCTGCGCCCTGACGTCGTTAGAATGATATGACATATCTGGTCATGGGAGGCTGTCGAGTGATTAAAGCTAGGGGCCTGAAAAGAGGTAAATCAGAGAAGGGCTGGCTTATGCAAACCATCACTCTTCATGCTTCTAAGTGTCCTCTTCAAAGGTGTTTCTCAGCCATTGCTACCAGATCTACAGAGAAATCGGTGCACTCTCTTTGCTAGTGAAGTTAAATTCTGATTATCAACTATGCTGTCATTTAATCCTTCCTAGTCTTTCACTGAAATGGCTTCCCAAGTGCTGGACTGCCCACCTCCTATATTATCTGCCCTGCTTCTGTATTGTGCTGCACCTGCTTTCACACCAGCGGACTCGGACTCACTGAGGCTACTCTGACAAGTTCTGCCAGGAGACCCAAGGCTTGTCACCCACATCACACATTCTCTGCATTCCCCTGTGATTCCTGTTGACAGGAGTCCCATGAACAGGATCCCCTCTCCCTTTTCTCCACTAAGGTAATGCATAATTTGAACTGGTTTCGTAAGTTCCCTACCACAATTACTCCAGCCTTCTACTATCCCTTTCTTTCTTTTTACTTTTGTCTATGGTGTATGCCAAAATGAAGACAAAGTCTTTAAATTTAGTATAAAATTTGGGGCACCTAGTTGGTGATCATGTATGTGAGGCAGCTCCTATGTTATTTCATTAAATGCGCACAACACTCCTTTAATAGTGATTATTAGCCCCAGTTAACCAACGAGGACTTTGGGATGCAGAGTGGTTAAATCACTTGTTCAGAGACACAAAACTGGGCGGGGCAAAATGAGAGTCAAACCTAAGTCTTCATATTTCCTAAAGGGCTCAGCTTCCTCTAACTGATCCCCTGACTTTCTGTATTGCCTCCTCATTCTACACTCTCTAAAATATCACGAGATTATTTTTACTGGCTGATATTCTAATTGAAACCATTAAATTTATTTTCTGAAATATATTAAATATGTGAAATACAAATGAAGACTTGTATAAAACATAGACAGATGTCTTTGTGTAATATACAAATAAAAAATTTTTATTTTATTTCCAAAGCCCTAAAAACATTTCCATCTTGCAAAATATTCTTTACTTAAAGTTTGCCTATTATTCCTATAGCTTCTTGAATCTCTCTCAGAACTTTTCTTTCTCCTTTGCACACTTGGCATATTCGACTTGCATATATTAATCTGTCTCCCGAAGTTCCTTATTCTTGCCCCCCTGCAACTCTGCGTAGTTTGAAATAGAAAAGTATTTTGTTTTCATGTAAATCTATTTTAAAGGCATATAACAGTCTACAGTCCTGCCAGAAATAAATAATATTCACTTGCCATCATGTGCCTTTTTATAAAACTCTAGGCACATTTCTTATAAAAATTTTTTTTCATTATTTGAAAAGTAAACAAAAATACCTTGACATGGTACAAATAAATATCATATCAAACAGTGACAAAATGTGCTAAAATATCAAGATAAAGACTCACATTGAATCCACCAGCTTCCTGACTAGAGCAATTATATTCATTCTTCTCAGTTTTTCCTCATGTTTCTCAGTCTTTTGTTCCACTCTTGCATATGCCGCCTCTGGTGAATAAGAATGTGTGGGAATTTCTTCCTTCCCTACAATGAACCTAAAGAAAAGAGCACAATGAGAGGCATTTTTCACCTTAAAAAAAAAAAAATCAATGAGAAAATAAACTGATTTTGTTTATATATAAATACACTATGGACAGCACCTTATCATTTGAAATAATATTTTCCACAATTTATATCAAATCTAATAATCTTTTTAAAAAAATAGGCTTTTGCAATGGAGAATTACTACATAGAGCACAGGGACCTTGGTCCAATATTCTGTGATAATCTAAATAGGAAAAAAAAAATCTGAAAAAAAAGTAAAATTTGAATGGGAAAAATAAGTAAAAAATAGGCTTTTGAAATCTGAACATTCAGAAAAATGCTGTCATTTGTTTAAAAATACAGAAAACTTAAAATGAAATTAACCAAATAAAATGTAGCGTAGCCCTTTGATAAGGCACCCTTTTAACTTCAGTCACCACTTTTTAAAGGTATTACGCACCTTAAAGTTTTTTCAAACAAAAAAGTAAATGAACTGTTAACTTGGCTCTACTAGTTAGAGACAAAAATTCTATTTTTTCTCTAAAATTTACTAATATTGAAAATTGAATGCATTTCTCATTTTTTTTACTAAAAAAAAATTTTTTTTTTTTTTTTTTTATGGCTGCACCTGAGCATATAGAGGTTCCCAGGATAGGGGTCAAATTGTAGCTGCAGCTGCTGGCTACAGCCACAGCCATGCCAGATCCAAACCACATCTGCAACCTCCACCTCAGCTCATGGCAATGCCAGATCCTTAACCCGCTGAGCAAGGCCAGGGATCGCACCTGCATCTTCATGGATGCTAGTCAGATTTGCTTCTGCTGAGCCATGACCGGGAACTCCCACTCTAAATTTATATCTAAGTCACTTTGAGTCATAAAGCCACGTTAGAGTAGTAGAAAGTCATCTATATACACACGAGAAATAGGGGGACCCAAAGGATGAGAATCGGAAATGGTCCAGATTCTGTGTGTCTTCCTCACATTATTTCCTTAGAAAATCTTAAATCTGATTTTATTTTAACCTACTTATTCCTCTTCAGAAACTCTCATATCCAGGAGAAAATAGCATTCCTGTCTCACTGGAACTGGACTGTAATTTTCCAAGAAAATATTACTATTATATCACTCAATCTGTATCCTTTACTGAACTTTTCATTTTTTTGCACCTTTACTGTAAGAGTGATTGTTCTTATAAAGAATATCTAAGCTTTCCTTAGGCATCTCTACCTGCTAAACCTTCAGAAAATACCACAAAATATAGCTAAGATGGGAGATCAACCATAATGCACTTTGAACTATGAGGACTATGCCAAACAGAATAAGAAAATTTAAATACTTATAAAAGAGAGAAAGAAGGGTTGTTACTATCAACAAGTACAACCTACCTCGTTTGGGCAAACTTGGTAAAACATTTAGTTTATCAAATTGTAAGGGGCGGGCAATGAAACTGTCACCAGATGGCAGCTGTGCCTCCTCAGCAACTGCTAGTCCCAAAGAATGTGGTTCTTAATTGGGGGTGTGAATAGAGAGTTTAAGATCTGTGGGACTGCTCTTTATAAACAAGACAAAACTATGCTTGAAGAGATACAATAGTATCTGTCATACCTTTCCTAACATTGTTGCGTTGACCAGGATGGGCCATTCAGATTAACCTCACTTCCTTAAAGAAGAGGCCCCCGCCCCAGGCTGGAGGGAGTGAGCCGGTCCTTCCTTTGTACTCTCATAGCCCGGGGAGCCCCCAGGACTGGGAGGACCATTTTAGTAGTTTCCCTTCCCCACTAAACTGTCGGATCTCCGAGACCATATATACCTTCTTTGCTGCTATATCCCAGGGTCTAGCATTGTGTCTGGCACATGGTTAATATTTAGTTACTACATATCAAATAAATATATAGTGATAGCTAGCATTTTCTGAGCATTTATTACATGACAGGTACAGTACTGAGCCTTTTAGAAATATTAAATCATTTAACCCTCACAGCAACACTATGAAGTAGGTACCAAAATTCAATGAGAGTGAGCATGAAAAAGCATCCTGTCCATAGTCAAAAATATCTGTAATTATTTGAACTCAGAATTGTCTGACTCTAACGCCTGGGTTGTTAGTCACCAAGCTTCATGCAGTACTAGATTTTAAACTATAGTGATTCAGGCTTAGTCTACCTTCAACTCCTGCACTGGCTCTTCTTCCATGATTCTGTCCTGGACTCTTTCTAGTCCCATAACTTCCACTATTACTTATTAGCAAGAGTTAGTAACCATTTTTCCCCAGAATATTTCCCTATAACACAGAGAAAATGTTAAGTGCAAATAGTCCAAATCGGCCAGTAGTTATAAGTGGGTTTGAAGAAAACACACACAAATATCTGACACATTTTGAGTTTTTGCAAGGACTCTGCGGGTCTAAACAGAAAGATACAGGAACAAGGCCAAGTTTTCTCTCTAGGAAAATCAACTTTTTGTTACCAACTTTCCCTTTTAACACAGGATTCTTTGTAGCCAATGCAACAACAACAACCAAAAGTTATTTTTTAATAAATTTCACGGCCTTTTAATAAAAAAATCTGACATGAAGAAATTACCGCTGTTACGAGAATTTCCATAACCAAAAATATTCTCTTCGATAGAAGAGAAAATTTAGTTTCTAATGTATGTGAAAATGCTTGGAGAACTATAAAATACAATGCTAATGCTAACCAGCATCTCTACATTGTCAATCATGGGCCAAGAACTGTGGTAAGAGATGGGTAATGAGGTGAAGACTCCAGTGACTCTAGTGAAGCTTAGAACCGAAATGTGTTTGACAATCAGCATGAGTCAGCTAATGGAGCCACTAATCTGGTACCGCACAATTAAGTACTGAGTTTTCCAGTAATCGTTCACGTGTAACTTTGTCTTTCCAAGCTCCTTGAACAGACAGTTCTTGTAATTCTTCCTTAATACCCCAGGATATAAGGCATACAATAGGCCCCCCAAATAGTGGTTGACTTCACTTTTAGGAGGAAGAATTAACAGGTTACTCTGATAATGAAATGTCTACAAAGCCACTTTTGTGACTTTTAAAATTATTTTCAGCTTAAAAGTGGAATCAAATATTTATTATTATTATGTATAATAATAGTACTTGAAAAAAGTTAACTTGTAAATTCTCCTAACATGAAGATAAATAAAATATGCTACTTACCTAAGTGCAGAGAATGTAAATCCTTTCAAACCATCTTTGCACCTAAAACAATAAAAATTTACAATTATAAAATAATTTATTTTGAAGTATAAAGTAGTATATTAAATAGCTACTAAAATTTTTCCAGAAAATGATTTTTTTTAAAGGTGAAAGTCTTTGAGGACAATGATCTGAGCAGTACAAATGGTCAAACAACAAACAATGAAACAAGCCATCCTACACAGAATGATTAAAATGATAATGCTTTCCTGTGTCATATTAACATAATGTAAGGCTCCATTCTCAGATTTGCAGGTTGAAGAGAGATTTAAAGTTAATCTTCTAAGGGATCCATGTGGACTTAAAATGAAGGCTGGGAGTGGAGTATCCTTCATTCCATTCAATCCCTAGGGGAGCAATTTGTTGGGAAGAAAAAGGCCACATACACCTGCTGGGTATTATGTATAGGTCAATTCAAGGTCCTGACTTCTCCCTACTTATTAATTCAGTGAATGCAGAGCAATGTAGAGTTGGCAGGCACAAAAAAGGCTTCAAGTTTAGTTCAACAGTTTTAACTTCTGAGTAAGCCCAATCAGAACAGATAATGTATGTAGCATGAGGAAATGGGGGAGGGTGAGAGAGGATTCCAAATAATATTTACCGAGTGCTTACTAATGCTGGGCATTGTCTGCAGCTCTTTAATATGTGTTGTCTCATTCAATTATATCACAATGCTATGAATAGATGTTTCTCTATTCCATAGTGTGCACAGGCCCCTAAAATGGAGCAACTTCCCAGAGGTCACGAAATAAATTCTTTCTCTCGAATTTGGGGTGTGTGTGTGTGTCCATCTGACTTAAAAGTCACAGTTTTCTCTTATACCGCCTTGGAAAAAAAATGGTACATTATCTGCAAAAAGGATTTAAACAAGATTTTTAAATGGGGGTCATTACGATACTTAATGAGTTTGCTTAACACTTAACAGTTTGCTCTGGAGGTATGATCAAGTTACCAAAGCATCTTTGTGTATCCAGCATTAAAATTCCTTGCAGAAACTATAAGGCTGGTGATATAATGATGCTCTAACATATTAATATTAGACACTGGACATTCTTAATAAAAAGCACAGTTTTAAATCCAGCTGGGCAATTCTTTTTGTATGTCTTTTATATGAAAGGTCACAAAGGAAATGCACAAAAATGTTAGAAATCTATCTTAAGACATTTAAGTATTTATTTTTATTAGCGGACATATAGAATCTCAGGAAAAAATTTAATCCATGTGCACCGAGGTGTCTTAAAGCACTTAAGAATTCATTTCAGTTAAGCAACATAATCTACGTTGTGGTCGTGTTAGCAGTGGGAATGTAACCAGAGAATTTAACTAACATACTACACAATTATCTGTCCTGCACAGAATGAGGGTAAAGGCAAAATAATTCATATGTTAAGCTAAAAATGTGCATGGGAAAATTACAGCACTAAAATTCTTAAACTTATCTTTTTCCGTCTGAAAAAACAAGTGTTTCTCAGTAATTTAAAACCCATAATTGGGTAATTTCTAGATAGGTGGGGTGGGGAGGGGGTGTAGGCTGGGAGTCTACTGACTGGAAAACAGAAAGCAGCCGATTAATTAAAAGATTATGTACAACTGGGAACAAATTTTGGTTTGGTATGTTATTGTTAAAAGATAGCCATTTATCTTTGTGCAATGCTGAATAGATAAAGGATTCTGACAACTTGGTCTAGTCGGGATTGCATATTTGTGACCTTAAACAATAAATCTAATTGCAGACCAAACATCAAAAAGTAGCTTTCAAATATAAAAGGGCATCTACAAATGAATTTGCAATTTCATTATGATGGAAGTTTGGTTCTTTCAGCAGAACTCTGTGGGAAGCACTTCATATTGATAAAGTCTTAGGATGGATTCAAAAGGGGCTATTCTTCTTGCCATTCATGTGTATAAGGTCTGTTAATGTAATTGAGGGTCAGATGTCTATGTCAAAAGGACAAAAACGTAATTATTTCCATAAAAAGAATCTTTAAAATAGTAATACTGCCCTGCATTTTGACACCAAGAGTGTTGTGGGAACCCTAACCTAACCGGGAAACACTATTGTAATCTGTGTTCAATGTAAAAAGTATGATATAAACAAAAAGATTTCTACAAAACAGATCCCATTAAAGGTCCCTCGCTATTTGATGGATTCAGTTATTATAATGTAAATCAAATCACATTCTCCACTCACGTATTAAAGCTCTCTGATTTATTCAACAAATATTGACTGAGTGCCTACTATGTACAAGCACTGGTTTAGGTTCTAAGGATGCAACAGTGGACAATACAGAATTTCTGCTTTCATACACTGACGGGTAGAGTCGGGGAGACAGGATTTTTTACAAGTAAGTATGTCATGTGGTGGTAACTTCTATGGCAAGAAGCAAGGCAGGATAAGGGGAGAAACAAGCGATGGGGTTGGCCGGTAAAAAAAAAAAACCCAAAAACATAGTGTGATCAGAAAGGGCCTCTCTGAGAAGGTGAATTTGGTAATTTGATCAGAAACCTTTCTCAACTGAGGGAAAGGCATTTCAGTTGAAGGAAGAGCAAATACAAAGCCCTTGATAAGGAGCCTGCACAGCATGTAAGGAGAACAGAGAGTGGATTGCTGCAGCTGGAGCAGAAGAGGAGAAGGAAGCAGTGGCAGGAAATGAGGTCACTGGGAGTTCCCTGGTGGTCTAGTGGCTAGGACTCGGCTGCTTTCACTGCTGGGGCCTGGGTTTAATCCCTGGTCTGGGAACTTCGATCCCACACCAAAAAAAAAAAAAAAAAAGAAAGACATGAGGTCACAGTAATGCTGTGGAGGAGCGAGGAGCAAGGGAGCAATTGGTCTACAGTTCTTTAGGCAGGGGAGTGACTTTGGGAGGTTCTCAGCAGAGGAGTGAGAGGATCTGTCTTCAATTTTAAGCACTGGGGCTGCTGGTTGGAAATGGACTAGAAGGAGGGCGAGCTCAGAAGCAAGGAGGTTAGTTAGAAGGAGAAATATGATTGTGGCCCAACTAGATCACAGTGGCAGAGGTGGGGGAAAAGGGCTAAGATTCAGAATGTATTTCAAAAAGCAGAGTTGCTGGAGTATCTTGATGGTTCGAATATGGGGTACAAGAGAGAATTTGAAAATTATTAAAATATATTTGGTTTGAGCAAATGGAAAAATAAAATACCCATTTACTGAAGGGAGGGAGACAACAAGACAAATAGTTTTGAGGAGAAAATCAAAGTTTTGCTTTAGACATGTTAAGTTTGAGATGCATGTTAGCTTATAAATGGAAATGTTAAGGAAGCAATGAGCAGCTGGCTAAATGGATTTGGGATCAAAGAAGAGGTCTGATTCATTTATAAGTAGTATTTAAATCCATGGGACTAGTACTTAAATCATCTAGGGAAGTGTCTATAGAGAAAACCTTCAAGGACTGAGTAATTTTACTCCTCCAAAAACTTACAATGCAGAATAAAATCTTCTACAGAAGAAACATAAAAATTCATTTTTCCCAATAAAATCATTCTCTAATGTAAAGTCTCCTTTTTATATTTGAATGTGCATAAAAATAATGCATTTAACTCGTGTGTCCATAGACCTTCCTATTAAAGTCAGTCTGTGCAAATAGCATAAATAACTAGTATGGCTCAATCCATAGTTACTGAATCTCTACATTTGCAAGGTTTGTGCGGTGTATGATATAAAATGAAGCCAAGAGAGGCGGGTAGGAAAAAGAATGTGCAGCACTAAATCAAACAACTTAGCTGATAAACAACTACTTATAGAGGGTCAGGTTGGAATCAGATTTGATATGTAAGAAAGTATACAGAAATGTAATGTTTGCTATTAGAATACTCCCGTGTCAGTGGGAGGGAAGCCACAGAGACATTTTTTTCAATTAGAAATGTAAATGATAGTAAAAGAAACAATTGTGCCCACAAAGATTTTTTTTTTTTGTCTCATTCTTAATTTCCATGAGCTAGTTTTACCTTTATTACAATATCAAACCAGCAGATGGCGCTAGGAAACCATTTTTGGAAGAATTTCCAGCTCTGATGTGATTTCCATATCACATTGTTGGATGTTTTCCCTTTAAAACAAATCTATAGGCATTTGAAATATTGCTAATCTTAAATTGCCTTAAATTGCCCTGAGAGATGAGCCTTTTAATGATCGGTCATAATCCAGTACTTATTCCGTACAGTTATAAAATCTTTGAGAACACTACCATTTGGCACCAACATAGAATTTGATGATGTAAATGTTCTACTTTATTGTCAGGTTTCTCGTAAGCTGAAACCACTGAGAACCATTTTTACTCCTAAAAATTTTTGTCTGCTCAGTTTTCATTTATTTGGTAAATATAATAGATATTAAAGATGTACTTTTATAAATCTTCTAAATATTTCTAAAACATTGCATGATGCTGTGTGGCAGGGCTCTTGATATGAAAAATGATATAGGAGTTCCTGCTGTCGTGCAGTGGGATTGGTGGCATCTCTAGAGCATTAGGGTTTGATTCCCCCCACTCCCCCACCCCCCCAGCACAGTGGGGTAAGGACCTGATTCTTGGCCTGGGAATGCAGTATGCTACAAGGTAGACAAAAAAGAAAAGAAAAATGACATAGATACTGGTCATAACTACTCTACCAACCTGAAGTAAATCACTTAATTTGAGGACTCAATTTCATTGCCTACTACAAAAAAGCCTGGAAGTAAATGGCCTCCATAATTGGCTCATCAAATGACTTCTAATTCGCAAAGTTCATCACTCATTATCATTTTATTTAGTGCTGGTGTTATTTGAAATAACGATAGAAAATAAAATGAGTCTAAATCACTTATAAATAATGAATGATCTTAACCAATACCAAGAATTCAAAATAATAAATAAAACATACAAATAAAACCCTGAATTTGTTTTGAGATTACTGGCTGCTAGTAATATTGTTACATTTGTTTATTGCTTTATGATGCTTAGATGTGGAACTTATTCCTGCAAAGGTTCAAAGAGAACTTTTTCTTTTATAACTTTAAGGTTACCAAACAAACTACTGGGATAGATACATACATTATAGAAAGACCCAGAAGAAACACTGTTCAGTAAAAAAAAGCAATTCTATAGATGTAATCTCAATAATGATATAAGATTATATTATAGCTATATTAAGCATCAGTGCTAAAACAGTATTAACAAGATATAAAATCCTGTTTATTATATTCATATTGAATTTTAGAGAAAGTAGTCAAAAGGATATACCCCAAACAGTTGCGACCTACTGAAGTAGGACTAGTTAAAAGACACAAAGGAAGAATATAACTTTTTATTTTCTATATTCATATATCATTTAAAATGTTTAGAGGGGGAGTTCCCGTCGTGGCGCAGTGGTTAACGAATCCGACTAGGAACCATGAGGTTGCGGGTTCGGTCCCTGCCCTTGCTCAGTGGGTTAACGATCCGGCATTGCCGTGAGCTGTGGTGTAGGTTGCAGACGCGGCTCGGATCTCGCGTTGCTGTGGCTCTGGCGTAGGCTGGTGGCTACAGCTCCGATTCGACCCCTAGCCTGGGAACCTCCATATGCTGCGGGAGCGGCCCAAAGAAATAGCAAAAAGCCAAAAAAAAAAAAAAAATGTTTAGAGGTATACATTTATATAATTTATACAGTATTTGTAAACTTTGTTTAAAACACATCAATGCCTGAACATGTAGTAACAGAGTAAACACTGTAAACGTCATTCGTCTCTATTTCAGCAACGCGATGACAGCGAAAGTAGGACTTCAACCAGTCAACTTTACCAATTAATACTGCTGTGAACGTTTTGCTAGAACGCATAAAACTGCTAACTAAAACAAATGGTGTAGACAGAACTTTCTGAAACTATGATCACAATGAACATGGAGGACTAGGTTACCACAGCGACAAAAAAGGGAACACTCATTAAGTGTCAATGTCAGCCTTCCTTTGTCCTTTTATTACTCACTGAATTGGATAGAAGGAAATGCCCATATTGGCTAAATATTACATCATCCGACTTTACTCAACAATCATCTCTCAGGCACCTAGTATACAGAAGATACTGTTGCCAATAAGTTGAATAATGCAAAGAAAAACTATATATCATCTCTGAACATAAAAAAAAAAAGGCACCTGCAAAGTTACATATGTGTTTGTCAGATAAAGTAATCTTGACTAAAAGTTCTGACACACAATTTCCTCTATCAGTAGTGCTTTCTAAGAGCTTAATTATTTTGTACTTTATGAGTTGAGCTTCGAATTTTAGTCCTACATTTTTCATCGTCTACCTCCTTAAATTATTTGATCTGAGAAAAGTAGCGTGAATCTTGCTCCATGTATGATGAGATTATGTCCCAATAAACCCATCCTAAACTGAAAATATAGTTAAGTTGAAAATGCATTTAATATACCTAACCAACCAAATATCATAGCTCAGCTCAGCCTGGCTTAACTAAAATGTGCTCAGAAAACTCATATAAGCTTACAGTTGGGGAAAACCACCTAACACAACGCCCATTTTATAATAAACTGTTGAATATCTATGTAACTTATTGAATACCATACTGAAAGTTAAATTAGAATGGTTGTATGGGTGCAGAACAGTTTTAAGTTGATTTGTGTGACTGACTGGGAGCTGTAGCCCATTGCTGCCGCCAGCATCCCTAGGAGTATCATGACCAGTACTGCTAGCTTAGGAAGAGATCAAAATTCAAAGTATGATTTCTACTGAATATGCACTGCTTTGATACCATCATAAAGTTGAAAAATCAGCTGAACCATTCTACGTCATGGAGCATCTGTATATAAAAGAGCAAAATTAAAGATGCTAATAATCTGGCAAAAAACAAGACAAATTGGATTTATGCACACTGATAATTCTTAGAATGTTCTATTCTATTGATGTCATAATCACCGGTCATAACAGTATCAAAAATAACACATTATTATAATATGTGAATAAAATTATTGAAAACAGGAAATGCTTAAAGTTCAAGCGTTTTGGAGGTATGAAAAGAACAACATATGAACTTAATTATAAACAGTTACAGACAACAGCTGCATCTTCAAATTTTTTTTTATTTTTTAATTTTCTTTTTGCCTTTTCGTCATTTCTAGGGCCGCTCCCTCGGCATATGGAGTTTCCCAGGCTAGGGGTCTAATCGGAGCTGTAGCCGCCGGTCTACACCACAGCCACAGCAAAGTGAGATCCATGAGATCCGAGCCGCGTCTGCAACCTACACCATGGCTCAGGGCAACGCCGGATCCCTAACCCACTGAGCAAGGCCAGGGACCAAACCCACAACCTCGTGGTTCCTAGTCGGATTCATTAACCACTGCGCCACAATGGGAACTCCTGCATCTTCAAAATTAAAACACATTTGAGGAGTTCCCGTCGTGGCTCAGTAATTAAACCCAACAAGGAACCATGAGGTTGCGGGTTCGATCCCTGGCCTCGCTCAGGATCCTGCATTGCCGTGAGCTGTGGTGTAGGTTGCAGATGTGGCTCGGATTCAGCGTTGCTGTGGCTGTGCCATAGGCTGCAGCTGTGGCTCCCATTGGACTCCTAGCCTGGGAATTTCCATGTGCCAAGGGTACAGCCCTAAAGAAGAAGAAGAAAAAAAAAAAAAAAAAAACACATTTGAAATGCAAACAACTGAAAAATTCAACTTCAAAGTTAAAAAATAAAAACAGAATGTCTATTTAAATGTCTTGAATTTGTTGTCTTCATTATAAACAAAATTCATACAATTTTATATAGTTTTTCAAGTTAAATTTTTTATTTGGTTTTTTCAAATCCCACATGAACGTATAAACCACTTGTTCCATTTAATTTTCCTAACCTGTTTTCAAGCAGCAGAAGCTCATTTTAGTATTGTTATCATCTAGTAATTGAAACTTGATCAACAACTAGAGATTTTGATTGACACCTGTTTATCATGAGAATGTCATAAAAAAATTGACAAGTAATTACTTCAAGGACTTTTTTTTTCTTTTTATGGCCGTACCTGTGGCATATATATGGAAGCTCCTGGGCCAGGGGTCCATTCTGAGCTGCAGCCATGGCCTATGACACAGCCACAGAAACACGGCTCCGGAGTTCCCGTCGTGGCTCAGTGGTTAACAAATCTGACTAGGAACCATGAGGTTGCAGGTTTGATCTCTGGCCTGGCTCAGTGGGTTAAGGATCCAGAGTTGCCGTGAGCTGTGGCGTAGGTCGCACACGCGGCTTGGATCTGGTGTTGCTGTGGCTCTGGTGTAGGCGGGTGGCTACTGCTCCAATTCGACCCCTAGCCTGGGAACCTCCATATGCCACTGGGGAGTGGCTCAAGAAAAGGCAAAAAGACAAAAAAAAAAAAAAAGAAACACGGCTCCAAGCTGCATTTCTGACCTATGCCACAGCTTGCGGCAATGCTGGATCCTTAACCCACTGAACCAGGCAAGGGATCAATCATACACCCTAGCAGAGACGTCCGGTCCTTAATCCACTGAGCCACAACGGGAACTCCTAATTTAAGGATTTTATTTTAGTTTTGCTTTAAAAAAAAAAACAAAAAAACTGCTTCAGTGTCCTAATCACATATATACACTCCAACAGATTAATCGTTTCAATTTTCTACTCAGAACTTGTGATGTGCAATTAAAATACACTGCATTGCTTACACACAACAGGTTTTTCCGCTTACGTCTACTATTGTTTGAATGATAAACTAGACTGAGAGTTCAGTTTCAGCCTGCTTATGGCACTCAACATGAGAAAACAAAATAATATTATGTTACTGCTTTAAGAAACCTCATACACAAAATCCTGAAGTCAGAACAGCAGCAAGTAAAGAAATTTGGGGAAGACTATTTTGTTTGTTTTGTGAACACATCATACATCTTCCAAATCAAATCGTTTTCAGTTGGAGTCCTTTAAATACGGAATTCTCCCAGTGCATTAACGACGTTATTTTTGACCCTGGTAACTATTTCACAGTACATTGATTTTCTACAGGATGAAACACTGGGGCTCTAGCTGTGTTCTCGGGAACCTAAGGAAAGTTGCAGAAGCGGGCAGCTGTGGGGAGTCAAGTGTGATTCTAAGGCCCCAGATGATTCTTGAGCACTTTTTCTGGTGTGTCCTAAATATAAATTGGAAACATTTGGATTCAAACTTACAGTAACAACTCCAATAGCATCAGATTTCTCTTTAAACTTGGAGAAGCTAGAACTGTTTTTGCTTTAAAATCCAAACTAGGGAGGGTCATGCTCCAAGCAGTCTCCAATTGCTAAGAAACCAAGAATCACCTGGTTTCTAAAAGAAATGTTAATTAGGATGAATTTCCCTCTCAAAATGAACTGGTACTAGCAACAGTAGTCAAATGTTAAAACACTTGTGAAAGGAGCAGATTTCAGTTCCATTGGACCGAAACTGTTTGCAGTTCTTGAGGAAATGGCATGTGTTTACACTTGACAAATCAACTATAGGTAAAAGCCAGATTTGAGATTAAAATGTATTTTACATAAATCCAAAAAACCTTAGCATGTTTCTTAAAACTACGGCATTGCTACAGACAAAAATTATTTACATTAAACAAAATTATAACAATACTGAACCAATCTGCTTTTTTAAAGACCTCAAGACTGCAAGTATTTTCATTTTCCCCTCCTATAATGGCTGTGAAAGATTAAAACAAATATTTTTAATTATATAGAATCTTTAAATCAACATTTTCAAATGCACATTGGTATCCATGTCATTAAAATAATGTGGAAATTGGTTTTCATATTGAACAAAATGAGCAGCTCTCCGAAGCTAACATTAGGCTATACTTTTTCATAAAGTTATGCTTATTTAATACCAAAGTCCAAATCTAAAATAAATAAAATATGCATCTCTGAGTCTCTGAGTACTGGAGAGCAAAAACATTATTTTGGAAGCTTTTGGAAAACTATGATTTTCTGATTAACTGAGGAATATACTGTATCCTAACTCTAAAGGGAAAACCTTCATTTAAAAACTCCAGCTTAGGAGTTCCCTTGTAGGGGGTTAAAGATCCAGGTGAAAGATCCAGCGCTGTCACTGCAGCAGCTTGGGTTGCTGTGGTATAGATTCAGATCCCTGGCCTAGGAATTCCACATGCTGCAGGCATGGCCAAAACAAACAAACAAACAAACAAACCCCTCCAGCTTACTTCATTCAACTCAAAAGACTATGAGCTTAATTTGTGTTATGCATGACGGAAACTGCAGAAGTTAACCTGCCAGAATCTTGCTGGACTATAAATGGTACAAGAAAAATAGAATATTGAAACCAAAGTACCTTGAGAGAGTTACATTTTACAGATTAAGAACCCAAGGCCCAGGGGGATTAAGTCACCTACCCCAAATACAATTTGGCCCAAGACATCCTCACACAACAATAAAATCAGTTTACCTCCCAATCGACTAACTCTCTGTGCCTGCTGGGGTCTCACTACAGAGAAAAACTACTACAGAGAACATGAGTGATCTTGGGCTGCAGAAGAGAAACCACAAATCACCTGAAGGAGAAGAGGGAATAATCCTCTTCCAGCTGATCTTATGCAAAAACTGTGCAAGAGGCGGCAAGAGTGTGGACAGTTTTAAAGGAACTAATGTCCAGGAGTTCCCACTATGGTGCAGTGGGTTAAGGATCCAGCCCTGTCTCTGTGGTGGCTTGGGTTCAGTCCCCCGTGCAGCGCAGTGGGTTAAGGATCTGGTGCTGCCACAGCTGTGGCATAGGTCGCAGCTGCAGCCCAGATTTGATCCTGGCCCGAGAACTTCCATATGCCGTGAGTGCAGTCATTAAAAAAAAAAAGCAATTGATTTCCAGTTCTTCTTTTCCACTTGTCCTCCCATCTAAACATGATTGGCCTGACTTCGGTCAGGGCATGTGCTCTCTTCCATCCTACCTCCCTCTTCACAGTAGCTAGTTTTTACATTAGTCTCTCCAAAATTTCCTGGATGACATAAGCCCGATGCCTGGTATTAATTTGTCACTTTTAGCCACTAAAATTCCAAGCACCTCAACCCCAGCTATGAGTATAAAAAAACAGGACTGAAATGAAGCTTCATTGTTTTATATCATTTATCAAGAAATCAGATTTCTCAAAGAAATTCATGCAATCACTTTTCCCTCTTCTCTCAGTCACAAACTGTACCAGCAGTTCGCCTGAGACACATTTCACCCTTTCTCACCTCTCTCACTGTGGTCACCCTGGACCTTCCATGTGCAATTCCCTCTTCAACTAGCCTCCTTTACTAAGAGAATTTTTTTCTTTCTTTCTTTTTAGGGCCATACCTGCAGCATATGGAAGTTCTCACGCTGGGGATTAAATCAGAGCAGCAGCTGCCAGCCTACACCACAGCCACAGCAACATCAGATCCAAGCTGCATCTGTGACCTACACTGACTGCAGCTTGTTGTAGCAATGCTGGGTCCTTCATGCACTGAGCCAGGCCAGGAATTGAACTCACAACCTGATGGATATTAGCTGGGTTTTTAAACCACTGAGACACAACGGGAACACCCCAGGAGAATTCTAAGTCCAGCAGGAATGGCAATTTCTCTCTCAGTTAAATGTGACTGTTTCTTCCTCAAACTCCCTTTGCTCTTGGTATATCTTTGGCAGTTCTTATTTGGCTCTGGCTAATGTGATAGCAATTTTCATAGTTATCTAATCTATTCTACCAAATTCAGGGTTTCTTATGGCATTCTGTGTGTCCATGTCCTGGAGATCAAAGATAGTTTGTAGCATTTTCTTTAATAATAAGGCTGAGAAATATTCCGCATCTTGATATTATAGCATGTACTGTGTACTTGAGGGATCTAGAAATATAAATTAATAGACTGTATCTGTCAGGAAAGGCTGGGTTAATGGTTCTCAATGTGTAGGTCTCCTGGCACAGCATCAGCATAAGATGGCGATAACTTGTTAGAAATACAAATTTGAGTCCTTGCCCCAGGCCTCCTGAACTCACAAACTCCAAAAATGGGGCCAAGAGCCCATACAATCTGCATTTTAGCAAAATCTCCAATGCAGGCCCAAGTTTGAGGACCACCAGGCTAAGTTATCTCACAGAAATCAAACTTCAATGGTTTCAACGTTTCTTGCTCATGCTCCATGTCAGGCAGGGGTGGGCCATGGCTCAACTTCATGCCATCTTTATTTTGAACCTTGGGGTGATGGACAAGTGTCCATTCAGAGGTGCTGATTGTCAAAGCAGAAAAAAAATAAAGAATACAGGACACTGTGTTCTGACTCAAAGCTTCTGTTCAGAACTAAACATAAATCACTTCCACTCATATTTCATTAGCCAAAGCAAATCCAAGGCCAGGCATGATGCTAATAGTGCAGGGAGTCTAACGTTTCCCCGGGGAGAGGCAGCAAAGGCTCGTGAACACTAACAGAGCTACCATCACAGGCCAAGCATATTGCTGTCAAAGATCAACCGTATTTGTTTATTGTTGTTTAAGGAAATTCAAGGCACGATTCCCCCTTTCCTCCCAAATCCTACCATCATTTAGACTTTTTCACAATAACTTCAATACTTCATTTTAAGTATGATAATTCTTAAAATCTGTTACTGATTTTAGAAATAAGCTTGTCAACAACATATTAATTAGTATCTTCCATATTTTCATAAATTTGTGAATGTGTGTATTCTGAGCTCCATTTTTTTTAATTACTACAGCATTCAGGAATTTTACATTGTTCAGTGATGTATCCCAAGTGCCTACATCAGTGCATAGCACAGGGTCACTCAATAAATATATGCTGAAAGAAAGAAATTTTTATTTGTGTAGGAACTGAAAATACTGTATTTTATAGTAGTTGTATTTCTAATTGGGTACCATGTTTCTTGGAATCATTTTTTAACAGCAATTCTAGGCTTTTAAAAAATATTTAGTTTCTTTAAAAATGTGTTTATGTTAAAACCAGCTACTCCATTATTTATTAATAACTTCAAGTGTTCATCCTTAATATAAATTTTTGTTCGTTTTTTCAATGATAATTTGGTATGAATTTATACTTAGACACAAATAGGAGTCTAAAAATGTGTCTCTAATCTTTTCTGAATGAGGAACTATTTTTTAAGGCCCCAAATAACATAACATGGACTGTAATATAAAACTATCAAGTCCAAAAGGCAAGAATGGGAATGCAGCTCTCAGCATGTTTGCACTATACTAAGAACTGTAACAGAGTGAAAGAGGGGAGACCATAAAGTTTGTAGGTCAGGGCATTATTCACATTCATTCACTCACTCAAGCAGTTAAATATTTCACATATATTTACTATGAGTTGACTACGTGCCAGGCAGGTTGCCAAGTGCTGGGAAGAGCCAGTGTCCATGGTTGCCAGGGGTTCACAACCCAGCGGGGTATACAGATAAGTGCAAGGCGCTACTACATTATAGAAAGTATTGTAATATAACACACACGGTGCTAGAGGAGCATGAAGGACGGGCACCTAACCCCGACGTGGTCCTGGAAGGCAGTCCGGGAAAAGGGGACCTTTAAGGGGGTACGCAGAGGAAGAAGCGGAGGAAGAAAGCAGAGCAGGGCGGTGTGTAGAAGACTCGGGAGAGAACACTGGATGTTCTGGGAACAGGGGACTTCAGGTGATGGGTGCATGGAGGTAAGGACGCAGAGCAGAGAAAGACGGGCACAGGTCAGACCATGTTGAAAATGAGTGGGAACTTTATCGATAAGACAAAAGGCCTCATACCCCAGAAAAATGCCAGGACAGATGTGTGTTTAACACAAAGTTACTCCCGGTGTAGCCTTCATGACCTCCTACTGAATCCCATCTCACTGTTTATTTTTAAACTATAATTTCACTTGGCAGATTTGTTTAAACTTTTTAAAGTCAATTTACAAAGTGAATTCTGCTGAAAGCAACAGATAGTAAAGCCATCTAAAAACTTAATTGTTCTTTATTTTGCTTTAAGAAAACAGACTGAACTATGTATGGATTTTAAGACTGATTTTTAAAATATTTATTTATCTATCTACTTATTCATTTATTTATTTTTGCTTTTTAGGGCTACACCTGTGGCACATGGAAGTTCACAGGGGGTTGAATCCGAGCTGCAGCTTCAGGCCTAGGCCACACCCACAGCAAGGCACGATCTGAGCTGCATCTGTGACCTACACCACAGTTCACAGCGACGCTGGAAATTTAACCCACTGAGCGAGGCCAGGGATCAAACCCACATCCTCATGGTTACCAGTCAGGGTCATTACTGCTGAGCTACAACAGGAACTCCTTGAGACAGAAAGCAGATCAGTGTTTCCCTTGTACCCAGGATTGGGGGGAGGGGTAAGAAGTGGTTGCAAAAGAGCACAAGAGAACTTTTTACGTAATGGGTTTTTTTACTTGGCCTCACAGAGCTTCACTTTACCCAGGCAGAAAACTGGATACTATTACTTACCATGAGCGACTACTGTGAAAATTAAAGGGCATAATACACAAAGTCTGAAACAGAGAAGGTACTCAATACATTGCTGGTGCCTCAGGGTCTGTTGGTTTTCTTGCGGAAGGAAAAGGGAAAAGCGTAGCAAGGGCTTGCCCATTCTAGCACATTTAATCTAATCACAGGATTAAATATTTGTAACGAAAGAGTTACAAAAATCTCAAACTACTCACTGAGCATAGGGTTTATAACCCTTACGCGTTATCATTTTAAAATGACAAAACTGGCAATGCAGCGCCAGGGAAGAAATAAGTGATGAAGTTAGAAAAGAACAGCCAAAAAGACTGAGGGAGGAGAGCGTACGGAGAAGAAAGGGCTCCTGAATTCCTAGTTCCTTGGACAAGTATCTCAAGGGAAATCTTAAGGTGACGGCCCTTACCAGCCTTACAACTCCACTCTTGTGGATCTTTTTTTTGGTCAGAAGAGGGAGCATTAGGAGATTGGTAACAGGAATGACCTGATATTTTTGAGAAACTTCAGAAAAAAGATATTCTATTTCTCCTTGAGCTTTATTAAAACTGAAATTCTACAAAAGTAGAAATTGGGAATAAAAAGGTTTTATTTAATCAAATTATTTAGGAAAATGTACACGGGGAACTATTATCCAATCTCTTGTGATAGAACACGATGGAAGACAATATGAGGAAAAAAAATGTATATATACGTATGACCAAGTCACTTTGCTGTACAGCAGAAACTGACACAACCTTGTAAATCAACTACACTTTAATTAAAACAATTAAAAACAGTAAAACGCGGTTTTTTGAACACACACATAAAATATGACAATGGATTTACATGCTGATTGCCATGCTTATCTTAACAACAAAAACAAAACCATATCTGACCAGCCTAAGTGAGGAACAAGAGGAATTAAAGGTCATCCGGAACTATAAGACCCATATACTTTCCAGGACATCCATTGCAAAATCGAGTTCACTAAACAAAAACAAAGCCATCTGGAAGGTATTTCATGTCGCATTGATGATTTCAAAATGCAAGAGAAGGAAAACACAGCTACTCCTACTTGAGCAATGTTTCATTTACTTTATCAGAGCCAACAATGTTACTGACTTACAACAGTCTTCAGGTTATGAACTTCAAGAGAAATGATTGGTCATCCACAAACAGATCAGTAGATATACATGACCTGATATAGTGAGAGGTTAATTCTTTTCCTTCTAGTGAGTTCCCTCCCCACCTCCTTTTTTTTTGGTCTCTTGGCCTTTTCCAGGGACGCATTTGCGCGGCATATGGAGGTTCCGAGGCTGGGGGTTGAATTGGAGCTGTAGCCGCCTACACCACAGCCACAGTTACTAGGGATCCGAGCTGGATTTGTGACCTACACCACAGCTCATGACAACGCCGGATCCTTAACCCACTGAGCAAGGCCAGGGATCGAACCTGCAACCTCATCGTTCCTAGTCGGATTCATTAACCACTGAGCCATGATGGGAACTCCCAGTTTTCTCCCATTTTAAACCCCACAATTGAACATGGTAAGCCAGAGTCCGAGAATCTCATTTTTAATTCTGGCTCTTTCACTCAATAGTTACAAGACCTTAAAAAGAAGCTAACGTTTCTGATCCTTAGTTTCTCTGAATATAGAATGAAAAGATGGAATTGAATGATCCTCAAAAACTTAAAAGTTCTGATTTACAATATCTATAATTTTTCAATTTGTTTGAACTTGATATAGTTGCAATATGATTCTGACTCAAATTTAAATATTATAATTGAATCAATACTAAATGTATATGAGATGGATTGAAATATTCAATTCTAGGGACCACTGAAGATATCTCTATATGTTCTAAGCAGAAATAATATTATATAATTAACAGCCTATTCATTGTAAAATAACTTCTAATACAAGCGAGGAAATTAAATACTCAAATGTTCAAAATTAAATTTTATCTTCAAGGCAGCTTATCTATTTCTACATTAGTCTATAATAACTTCTATATGTAAAAATGATCAGAGTTCTATTGAATTAAGAGTAGAATATAATGTTTATAGTACCAGCTATATTTTCTGTCAGCTGCCTTTTTGCAACATGATCTTGCTTTACCAGTTTTGAAAGGTGGAATATACTTGTGCAATATTTTATGGGAAAATATCTTAGAATATTTAATGTATATATTAACAAGGAAATGTCAAACATTTAATGAACCTACATTAGAAATGTTTAAAAATATATTAAAGACACTGACAAGATCACACACACACGCACACACCCTTTTAGAATTATATATGTTATTTTTCAGAGATGAGCAAAAGCGATGTACAGGCATATCTAAGTAGTTCTAATTACATATTAATTCTCTCCCTAAATAGTGTCCATCCCTTGTAATTTTATATTTTCCTTTGCGTATGTAAACTGAAATACTCCTGAGTCAAAAGCAGTAATATTATGTTAAAATGCAGAATATAACCTTTTCATTGCTACAAAATGAGGGTCCCTGTGGAAGTTGGCAATAGGGGAGAGTGGGAGGAAAACTTTAAAATCTAAACTAGCTCGGTTCTTTTCACTAAGATTCTAACTTGAAAAATGTATTTTGTTTTCCAACAACTTTGTATGTGTAGGCTATATTTTATGCTTTCAGTGTCCTGCCAGACAAACTCTTAATACACAGGGTGATTTTTCTTTTTTTTTTTTGGTCGACAGTAAATTAAAATTCAACATTATTAGAGTTAGTCCAGCGCCCTTTCCTAGAACATATGGTCACCCAACAGCCAAGTGGCTGATAGGCTTTGGTCTCAAGGAGCCTGTAACAGTTGCTAGCACTTAAATACAGGAATTTACTTTACTTTGACTTCAAGCCATCCCTTGTTCTGCATCTCATCTTTTTAGAAAAAAGTCATAGGATTCAAGCTTCAGCGGCAAAATTCCAAGAGTCTAGAGAGGAGGGAGAGTCAAGTAAAAACACAAAAGACGGTCGTATAACAGTACATAAGAAAAGAACATCCTCATAATTATCTTGAAATAAAATTACTCGATGTAATAGTAACACTTCATTTACTTTTTTTTAGTAGGAAAATTGTAGGGGCCTGAACATGGAGACAAGGGCTTCTCAAATATCCATTCATTTAAATCAAATGGAAAGTAAAGGAGAGGTTAAAGATTATTTGCTCTAGAAATACAACAGATGCTTCTTAGACTTCTTTAAGGGAAAAAGAGTTCTTCAGAAACCAGTGCACTTAACAAAGCATATTTTATGAATGTCTAGCCTTGTTTAACAGGGGACATGGGGTTGAAAACGCGGTATTTATTTCTCAAGAGTTCATCCACCCCTGCTACTAATTCTACACTTGAGTTAGTACGGAATTATCTGCCAAAAGACAAGATATTTAGTAACATCTTGAGGAAGAAAATGTAAGTTAGAAAGTCAGAAGGTAGGAATGTCCTGGTGGAGGCTGAGACATGTTTAGGGTGGAGCATCAAGGGGCCAAAAGCAGAAAAGTGCAGACAGGCAGGAAAGCTTTTAGAGAAGTGGACAGAGACTGTTAGAAGCCACATTGGTGAAGACATTTCAAATAAGGCTGGATTTAGCCCTGATGGTGGTGGCATAAGTCACAAATTCACAATGACCATTTTCGCTTTGCCTACCAGGAAAGGGAGTAGCTGGCAGAATAGCGAGAGTCAGGCCCTGAGGGAATGTGGGAAAGAAAATCAGACATTGAGAAGGGTTTCATTTTTAGTGTTCAGCAGCTTTCAGGCTTAAAAGTCCTGTTGACATTTCTAGCCTAGGAGGGGAAGGCTTCCTGAATTACTGCCACCGCCCATTCCACCCACTCTAAAGACCAGTCTAGAGACATATATTTCCCCCAAACAGAACAAAATACATTTCGTAAGTCTCATATCTGGTATCCTTGCTGAAAATCACTCGTTTCATTCACTTTTACAAGTACACCTGAAATCATCTCTCGCTACACCATGAGCACAGAACTCAAATGCCCCAAACAGTATTTACCAATGTCCAGGAGGAAATGCAGATAAACAATAAGGAGGGACTTAAATAAACTAAAAGCAAGTTAGTCAATATACCTGATCTACAGCTTCTTCCTCTATCGGATGGGAGGGAGGGAATAGTTAAAATGAGGTAACGTTACAATCATCTGCCAAGAGCAATGCCTGGAACAAGACAGGTATTCAATAGATGTTAGGTTCCTTTCTCCCTTTTCTACAGTTTGTGGAATCTTCCTTCCTCCCCCTCCTCGGTGTTAGGAACCTTTTCCAAAATCTATAAACTCAGTTTTCAAAAATCTTTGTGCAAATTCCAAGTGATGATTTCCATTTTGTGAACAATATTATGTAAGATATTTGATCTATTTTTTATTAATAAATAGTCTGTTAGAAGGACTAAAGACTGGTAGAACCACAAATGTCAATGGGTGAGGGATTGAGAAAATCCAAAATGATATGAAAATAAACAGCAAGGAATAAAGGGTACTAGGAAAGAACAGTGCCCTTGATGTCAACTACTGTCGAGAAGACTAAAAAGATGGGAGCTCCCTGGTGCCTCAGCAGGTTAAGGATCCAGGGTTGTCAGTGCTGTGGCTCAGGCCTTTGCTATGGGGCGAGTTTGAACCCTGGAACTTCCACATGCTATGGGTATGGCAAAAATAAAGAAAGAACAAACAAACAATCATTTAAAAAAAAAAAAAAAAAGACAAGACCTCTAAAACATGGGTAGGTAATAGCATTTATATGGTGTTTTATTTGATCCTCACAACATTTGCTTTACAGATAAAAAGATTGAGGTTTAGGAAGAAAAGAGTCTTATTTCAGATTGCTCAGCTAATAAATTTTAGAGGAGGAACCAGAATTAGAATCTAAGACTTTTGACTTTAAATTCTATATTCTTTCTACTACAGCATTCTAGACCTACTGAAGAGAGAACTCAGATTATAAGTGATTAAAAGCTTTGGATAGAATAAATGGAAGCCCCAAGATAAAATTAATGAATTTGAGGTTTTTAATAATAAAAGGGTGAAGAAAGGCAGGATAATAGCTCTACCAGATAGAAAAGTCCAACTTCAGTAATGCGAAGATCGAGGCACAAGGAAAAGTTTAAAGACTAAATTCAAAGCAAAGGTAGTTTTTGGTTCATGTCCTGAGAAACAGAAAGGATTTTCCAAGAGCTCTACATTCCAGAAGAGCACACTGTAAAATCCTAAATGGAGACTGCAACATCACAACCATCAAAGATAAAATGATGGTTCCAGAATCAATCAAATCAACAGGAATCATCACAATGCCAGGAGCAAAAGCATCTACCGAGATCATCTCTAGTCTTTCTATCTGCTAGAGCAGTGCTATCCAACAGAAATAAAATCTAAGCTGTTTATACAAAATTTTAAATTTGCTAGTAGATGTATTTAAAAAAAATTAAAAACATGAGATTAATTTTAATAATATATTTCATGTAACCCAATATATCCAGAGTATTACCAGGTCAACAAATAATCCACATAAAAGAATTATTAATGAGATATTTACATTTTTTTCCATACTAAGTCATCAAAATCTGGTGTGTGCTTCATATTTATAGCACATTAAATTTGGACTAGCCACATTTAAAGTGCTCAAGAGCTACATGTGACCTGCCACTATTACACTGGACAGTGCAGTTCAAACATAACTGCAGCCTGCATATATAAGTGACTTTTTAAGGATTAAAATTAATAGGGCAGTAATAGGATGTGTGATACAATTTTCTTCTCTTCATTGACATTAGAACATGAAAACCTAAAAGAAACCCACATTAAGGTAACGTAACCAGACGATAGCTCTGGGAAGCTCTAAGGGAGTTGATATTGATCAACTGAACCCAATAAGACTGTGATTACAGACATATTTTTTTTAGTGCCAGTGTATAATCTGCAAGGGGAGTTTTCCTCTAAGGATTATAGTCAAGAAGGAAGCAATCACAAATGACCTCTTAAAAGTAAACTGATAGGTAACTTGATACAAGAAAAGCATTTTATAACTGAGAGTTTATGTAAGAGAAACAGAACAGAGATTTTTACAGATGTTCCTTGAGGTACATATGATTTGAATCTGAGAAAACCTGAACATTTCTCAAAAAAAAAAAAAAAAAAAGATTTGTGAGAACATTAGCAGAAATCTGTAGTCTAAGAATAATGATGGCTGATACTTTTCCAGAAAACATTATGTCATAGAAGTTTAAATTTATGGCCTTATGAAGAAGGCTATGATATTTATTTTAAATAATAAACAAGAATTTGACAAGTTAGGTAAGTCAAAATTAGATGTGAAACCATTTATATTTTGGTTAATAAAGTAAAAAGCAAAGATTAACGGAAAGACTAAGGATATGACAAATCATATGGTATGCATGAAATGGAAGTCTGCCTCTTCACATTAAGAGGTACCTTCTGAATCAGAAGCACCAAAGGAAAAGTTCTTTTGTTATATACTGTAGAGACAGCTTACTGAATTCTATTGCTTATTTCTTAGAGACAGCTGACTGAATTCTATTGCTTTGGCTAACTGAAATTAGAAATGACGAGTAGTTTTTTAAAACATTGCAATTCTTTCTTAAAACTAGCCATTTTAAAAAGCAAATTTTGCAATCTAGCAAAGATAAGCATAAATAGTGATTTTTAACATAAAAATCTAAGTAAAATTCTTAGAAACTCAGAAAAACAAAGAATTTAAACTGCTGGGATAGCTTAACCAAAATTGTCTTTTAAATCTAGATGCTATCTGAAATCTAGACATCCAAGAGAAAAACCTCAAACAGCTGGAATCCAGCTTAGATACACAAAATAAATCACTTCTGACTGCAGTTCACTCTGAAAAGCTCTAATCAGGTTTCCACAAGCAACAAAACAAACAAAACAAAGAACATTAACACTAGTGAAATGGTCTTACTAACTGTGTGTAACAGCAAGGAAGAGACAGACAAGAATTCTGTAAAATCCATGACTATCCATTCAACACCTTTAAGGTTAGAATATTATTCCCAAAATACATGTGAAATAAAGCTACAGAAGGTCTTCTCATTCTAGTTCAAATTCTTAAATTATTTATAGGAAACGTTAGGTCATTTGAAATGTGAAAATTGAGGAGTTCCCGTCGTAACACAGTGGTTAATGAATCAGAGGGGATCGAACCATGAGGTTGCAGGTTCGATCCCCGCCCTTGCTCAGTGGGTTAAAGATCTGGTGTTGCCGTGAGCTGTGGTGTAGGTTGCAGACGCAGCGTGGATCCCCCCTTGCTGTGGCTCTGGCGTAGGCCAGCAGCTACAGCTCCGATTTGACCCCTAGCCTGGGAACCTCCATATGCTGCAGGAGCAGCTCAAGAAAAGGCAAAAAGACAAAAAATAAATAAAAAATAAAAAATAAAATAAAATGTGACAGTTGAGAGTGTGTATAATGAACAAGTCACGTAAATATTCATATTCAGGTCATCTTTTAAAGAGTAGGTGCTTAATCTCCCATGAAAGTAAACAAGACCTGACTTAGTTATCCTGTATAGTTATCCTGTATTCCAGAGCACACCGTATATAGGAAAATAAGAGGACTGATCATGACACTTAGTTTCATGGGTTATTTTCTGAAGTGTATATTATGCATAAATTTTTCTACTTTCATGAAAAGTTTTGATGTATCACCAAAAACAATCATGAAATCCAAGCCGTGAATAAAACAAGAAATAAGCTTAAGTAACTGTTTGCAGCTTAATATTATCTTCAGTGGGGGAAAAAAAAACCTTTCCAATGAAACATTTTTCCTCCAAAACACTTTTTTTCTCTTTTTTATATATAATAAAATCCCACAATCACGTGAAATAAGATGTAGCACATCTTCCATTCTTAACAGGGTGGACACGAGTACCTAGCTTCTGTGAGAGAGGGAGAATTAGGATAGAATTTCTTACTGATCATTTAGGACTTTCTCAGTTCAATAATCATCTTTTCGCAGTTCCCTGGTGGCCTAGCGGTTAGGGATCTGGCCTTGTCACTGCCATGACACAGGTTTGATCCCTGGCCCAGGAACTTCTGCATACCATGGGTGTGGCCAAAAAAATAAATAAATAATCATCTTTTCTTACAGGCCTAAATAAATGAAACGATAAGTGAGAAATTTTTAATCTACCCTCTCCCTATAAAGGAACTAGAAATCTAATTTTAAATATTGCTTTTTATTAACCTGCTAATATGTGAATGTATAATTAGCCTTTACTTATCACTTATGGAAGAGGTTCCTTGTAGTAATTGAATACTACAGCAATTATGACTTATGCCCTCTTGAACTTGTTTTTTGCATTATTCTCACCACATGCCATGTGTGTCCCCAAATCCCATTCTACTGTTTCTCAATCCTTGTCTCCACCTGTGTCAGTTATTTAAATTCCCAGCTCAAAATGTGCTGATAAAATCAGCACTAAAAAAAGAGTGACTCCATGGGCGGTGACTGCTAGGTACTTACCTGACACCATTTTCCCTTTCTACTTTAGTAAGAGTAACCCATTATCTAGTTAGGCATGCTGCTATCTGGAATAAAAGATCAAAACTCCCAGCTTGTATGGCCATGTGTCTAAATTCTTAGCAATGAGAGGAGAGCAGAAGTGTTGTGTGGGGCTCTTTCTAAATAAAGCTGATTTTGATAAGAGGAAGTTCCCTTTTTCTTTTTTTGCCATTTGCCGTCCTCCTGGCCTGTAAGACAGATACAACGGCTGGAGTTCCTGCAGACATCTTGGTACAGGAAGTGACCTTAATGAAATTTATTCAGAAAGGCGATGAAACAGATAGTGAGTTAGGACACAATGATGGTGGAGTTACCCACCTCAGCCCCAGACTGCCCATCTGGGGTCTTCTTTTACGTAGAAATAAATTTATTTCATGTCTAAGCCACTTTGAGTTTTTCAATCTTAAGCAATGAACCCAATTCTAAGTAATTCATAGTAACTGAGAAAATAAAAACAGAATATAGCAGAAAAAAAGTTTTATTTTTTTTACCTGATATCACATTAAAGCAGTTTAGCATAATGGTTAAAGCACAGACTCTGGATCCAGACCTTTGAGTCCAGGTCCGGGCTCTGACACTTGTCAGCAACTTAACACTCTCTAAACCTCAGTTTACCCACCTATAAAAATGGGATGATAATAATGGTACCTACCCTCAAAGGTTATTTTGAGGGTTAATTAATTGACACATATAAAGTACTTAAGCAGTGCCTGGCACAATGTAATTGTTATTGACATGTTAGCTATTATGATTACTAGTGATAACTTCTAGTAATAATAGCCTTCATTATACATTTATAATTCAAGTCCATTTAGACTTGAAGAAATTGCTTAATGCAAGGAGTCTTCTCAAACATACAGAGTCCAATACTGGAATATGGGCACAGCTGAATATACCTGTTTACTAAGAGGTAATCTACTCCACTTAAAAATTTTGAAAAAATATTTCTAAGAAAAGATAGTGACATCATTTGACAAGAAAACATTTTTATTTAGTTTTACCACTTATTAGATTAAATGAATCATTACTTCAAAGAGAAAGCAATTTTCCCATTATCTTGGTAATTTATAAATGCGAGCATATGATCAGTAACTCATAAAGTATAATTTTTTCTTTTTCTTTTTTTCTTTTTTTTGCCATTTCTTCGGCCTCTCCCAAGGCATATGGAGGTTCCCAGGATAGGGTTCAAGTCGGAGCTGTAGCCAGTGGCCTCGCCAGAGCCACAGCAATGCAGGATCCAAGCTGAGTCTGCAACCTACACCACAGCTCACGGCAATGCAGGATCCTTAACCCACTGAGCAAGGCCAGGGATTGAACCTGAAACCTCATTGTTCCTAGTCGGATTCGCTAACCACTGAGCCAAAATGGGAACTCCAAAGAATATAAAACTTTGAAGCATTTTCTTTAAGCAGCATCAGACATTTAGGGAAATTTAATTTCAACATGTACATCATCAACCTACTACATTTACAAATGGAATTCTATAGTCCTTAGACAGGAACTCTTTTATTTGACTTATAAATTTTCAGCCCTGATTTCATACATAGTTCTGATTGTTTCTCTGACCCATCCTAGCACTCTTGACCTCATCCCACTGATGCTGAGATGATTAAAATCCATCTGTAGTATATATATTCCATTCCAAGCACCAATACACATGAAAACCAAAAGTGATGTGGACGTAACATGTTACTGTTCAACAAACAAATCACTTTACTGAGTACATACTACCTGCTCTACTTTGTCCTATAATCTAACCCCATCTGGAAGAGATTTTTTTTTTTTTTTTTTTTTTTTTTGCTTCTTCCCTCCAGTAGAGACTAGCTGTCCCTGTCCCTTAAAGACACACATGCCTTGCTGCCAAATCAAAGAGAGGTCTGCTTGTTTACTTAGCACTTTCCTTCCTTGCTCACTATTTCCAGCTTTGTAAGTTGCCCCTGATACATCAGTACAGATCTTTTAAATTTTTCCTTCTTTTTCTTTTTTTTAAATTTTTTTCCTATGGCCACACTTGCGGCATATAGAAGTTCCTGGGCTAGAGGTCAAATCAGAGTGGCAGCTGCTGGCCTAGGCCACAGCAACATGGGATCTGAGCCACGTCTACGACCTCTCCTGCAGCTTGCAGCAATGCCAGATCCTTAACCCACTGACCGAGGCAGCGAATGAACCCACATCCCCGGGCACACTATGTCGGGTTCTTAACCCACTGAGCCACAACAGGAACTCCCATTAGTACTGACCTTGATCACTTAAGATGCCTTTCAGTCATACCACCCTCTTTGCCTCATCACTGCTGTACCGACCAACCTGTCATTTTCCCTTATTTATCAAAGGCCTTAGAACTTAACCTAAAGTCTTTCTCTCAACTCTACATCCTTCCATTATTCTGGGTGACTTCAACATTCACATGTGTGGTCCACGCAGAACTCTGGCCTTCTCAGTTTCAGTGAGTAACTCCTCCCCGCTCCAGCCGCCTACTTCCACAGTTACTGCCACCACCTTGTCATCCTAACTGCTCTGGAATCCTTTACTCAAGCACCTCGTACCCACCTTCTCCTTTAGTTCTTATTCACTCGATGAAAGCACTCCCACCATGAAGGGTCTTTGGCCTGGTAAGAAACATCCAATGCCCTAGCTTCTCATTTCTTCCCACTTATTAATGCTTTCTTCCTTCACCATCCTCCTTATCCAGCTTCAATTCCATGACATTAGGAAACACTCGCTACCCTAAAACTCCCTTCCCATTCGGTTTCCTTGCATCACCTCCACTGGCAAAACTGCCATCGTGTGTGAAACTACCTACTTTCTCCATCACTATAATGAAACAAGTGTGTGTGGGAGGGGAGGCCACACTACCAAATGCGATCACCATGTGCAAGCGCATCATGAACACAGCCCAGTGGTCCTACCCTTTCACTCTAATCTATACAAAACAAATACTAGAAACCTTCTCAATTTTATCCAGGCCTTTGGCTCTCTATTCTTAGTTTTGCCAAAGATTCTACCTTCTACTTTCCTGAGAAACATCCTAAGACATGATTTTCCAATGGGAAGCTGAGGAGATTCATGCCTATAGCTTCTGCTTTGCACCATTTTCTCTTTCTCTCTTTTTATGACATTGGGTGGTTGTTAAAGCTATGAACATGGAGTAAGTTGTTTACAATGAGAATACAGAGACAGGAAGAGAGCCTGAAATCGATCTTTGAAGAATTCTAAAATCTGATAGCTGAGTATGGGAGAATGAAGCTTCAGATCAAACCACAAATTTTGCACTAAAATCAAGTCAGCTACAAATTCCAGCTACACTTTGTATGCGTATATATATTCACAAACACACACACATATATTTATATAAGAAACCGGACTTGAAAGCCAGTATAACTCTAGGGTTTTCCAACAATATTAAACATTAGTCCTTTGATAGATGAAATTTAGCAATGTTATTATTACTGAGGTCCAGAGAAATATTTTCCCTTGTGGAAATGAAATAATCTACTTGAAGGAATTTTACTAGCCAAGGGAGGGGGAAGAAACATGAAATTATTACCCTTTGTAGACATAAAACTTTCTAGTTGGAACAAAGATAGCTCTTGCTCATCAAGAGCATATGTAGATTTAAGATCTTTAACTATAAACAGTAGGCTTCAGGCCTGGGTGGTCTGTGTTATGTCCAATAATATATAAATTGGCTTGTCCTCAAAATAAATATTTCCCTTTTCATTACTCTGAGTCATGTAAAAGATTCCATCTTTGTTCAAAACCAGAAAAACTTTTCAATAAAACCTTTTAGCTATAAGTCTATATGTTCAATAGACAGTTCAGGATACGACCTCTCATTAAATGCATATAAAGACATCTTAAATGATTTTCTCAGTATCTCAAGAAACACTCTGAGTGAACTGGGAAAATACTTAATGAGAAATAAATCCTCTTTATGCATAAAATGATTACTGACATTTTTTGCAAGTGTTTAATAAAAAGCTATGACCTAGGGGATTAAATGAACTATGAAACATCCTATGTTGCTGGTTTTATCTCAAAGCTAATTTATTACTGACTATCTGGCACATTATACACATTACTTAAAATAAAGTTTTAGAGTTGAACATGACTTTCATTTTCTTTAAATATTGTATCAAAATAATATTTGATTAGGTTAAATGTGACTAAAAGAATATACAAATATTTTATAAATGGTGCATACCCATCATTTTCAAGAAGTCTTCAGATCCATATCAAAATTTGATGTAAGTATAAGGAAAAATAGCATCGAAATGAAAGGAAACAGATTTTCTCTTTTGGGAAGAAGAGGAGAAAGGAGAACACTGAGGAGTAATATATTCCATTTAAGTATAATATGGCAAAATGGCTCCATAAAACCATCCAAAAAATTGTTTCTCTCTTTTAGGATGAAATAGTATCATATTCTTCATGCATGGTAGGAACTTGGTCTGACTCAGGGTTTGTTTCCATACCTGCTTACTGAGTTGGCATGAAAATACTCTAAAGTCATAACAAAGACGTAACAACAGAATATCGAGATTCCACTATCACCACGACCAGATGTGTAAGGCTAAAAACCTCGGCTTCTGGCTGAGTTTCTCACTATTGGTCTACAAAATGTGCATTAAATATTATTTGTTCTAGCTCTAAGTTTCCTCCTTCTAAAAGAGCTGATGTAAGTGTGAAACATTTTCTCTATGGAAAGTTAATGAACATTATGAAGAAATGTTTTAGCTTCAACTGGCTCTTTTCCAGATAGTACATATGGACTCAGATGTTCACTCACTCTTATAAAATTCCATTCTCAAGAACTGCAGTTGTTGAATACCAACAATACTTTTTCCCCGTACAATTAATATAACATTTTTATATTATTACAGTTTTTAACCTCAGAGTCCTTTTTTTTTTTTTTTTTTTGGCTGTTTAGGGCTCTACCTGTGGCATATGGAAATTCCCAGGCTAGGGGTCGAATCTGAGCTATAACTACTGGCCTATACCACAGCCACAGCAACACGGGATCCAAGCCACATCTACAACCTACACCAACAGCTCACGGCAATGCTGAATCCTTAACCCACTAAGGGAGGCTGGGGATTGAACCCGAAACCTCATGGATACTAGTTGGCTTTGTTTCTGCTGTGCCACAACAGGAATTCCCCACCTTAGACTCTTAAGTAATACTATAGGTTTTCTAAAGGCTGAGAATTTGTGACAAGATCACGTCCATCTTGTAACTGTAAAAATCTTTATTGTATTGGGATAAAATGGAGGGAAAAAAAACTACACATAATTAATATTGGGAAAGATAAGATATTGCTTGAGTCTGAATCCAAAATCATGCTACTACTACTGAACAAATTAAGTCTAAATGAATAGAAGTCTAATACGTTAGAGGGAAAATATGCATTAAAAAAAACTATATACTTTAAAAAAGAGAATAATGAAAAATAAAGAACATATGCTATCTTTAAATTATTCTAGCTAAAACACAAAAAACAGGATTTTCTTTTCTCTCCTACTGTAAGAAGCCATGGGCATGTGATACAATACTTTTCATGTATGTGTAGCGAACTATAAAGTTATCATCTAAACATTAGTGACTGCTTCATAAAACAAACATCTCATCAACCCTTGGACTGTGCATTTTTGAAAAGCATACATTTTCTACTATAAACTTCTTAAAGGATGGCACTCTTCCATACTTAAGTTACTCATACTCCTTACTCTGCTTATTATGACAACAAAATCCTGGGGTTTTGCATGACATTCAAACAATAATGACTTGATAATTATTATTTTATTATACTGTTATTTCAAGTGGATCAAAATTCTGGAAAATGTACTATTGTTTTATATGCTTATCGGGGTAGTATTAATTACTCTAGAACTCAATGTTCTGATTATAACAATGTCTCATTCCTTCACAGTATGGAATCCAATTCTTACATAGTACAAAATTCATGAAAAATATTCTAAGCCTACTCCAATATAAAGTCTATTTCTAAGGCTAAACTAAGATTTGTTTTTAAAACTTTTACATTGATACTTGCCACCAAGATGTTTCTACTACGTATTACTCAATCTATACATTTTTTCTCTTCTACAAAATCAATAATGTATACACAAAGGTCCCTTAATGATAAAGATGCAATTGTGGGATATACATATTTTTTTAACTTCTGCTGCAATTTCAGTTGAATATTGCCTCTTCTCTCATGTTGCAAAAATATTCAGGGAGCCCTAAATGAGGAACCAAAATTCTTTCAAATATAAGGCAAGGATCAAAATGGGATTAGATAAGAGAACTTTGCTTCATCAACAACTTTTTATTATCACACAAGCATAATGACAACAGCATTCTGACAATTTAATTTATTAGAAGATTTCTACCTTAATACCTATTCATACGGATAGGTCACTATGTGCAAGAAATATCTCATAATATTAAAAATACAGAGTTATACACAAAACATAAACATGGTAATTAAACTACTGGATAATAAAGAAGAAATTCAACCTAACCTACTTTTTTTTTTTTTTTTTTTTTTTTTTTTTTTGTCTTCTTGCCATTTCTTGGGCCGCTCCCCAGTGGCATATGGAGGTTCCCAGGCTAGGGGTCGAATCGGAGTTGTAGCTGCCGGCCTACGCCAGAGCCACAGCAACGCGGGATCCGAGCCGCTTCTGCAAGCTACACCACAACTCACGGCAACGCCTGATCGTCAACCCACTGAGCAAGGGCAGGGACCGAACCCGCAACCTCATGGTTCCTAGTCGGATTCGTTAACCACTGCGCCACAACGGGAACTCCTAACCTACTATTTATTGAGAGCCAATGACATAGAAGAAAATGAGTACCTATTTTGATAAGGTACATTGATAGGTCTTTGGAATAAAAAAAAGAGCTCATGCTCTTTAAGAAACTCAGATTCCAAGTGAAATTTATGGGGCATTGAGGAAAATAAAGAGATTTTATAAAAGAATACTATTCATAAAAAAAAGCAATAATGTTATTACTTTCTAAAAGCATGTAGATAAAGGAAGGTCCTGATAAGGCATCAGCATTACCCTTCTCAACAAATGCAGTTGACGAGAGGGGATTAGGAACTCCAATTTTTACACCTTCTAGGTTGTAGTCAGAAAGCGAAGCATTTAATGTGTTATTTTATATACATCGTCTCCTATCTTGACATCATCATTACCCATTTTATGGGTAAGAAAACAAAACCAAAAGGACCTGCTTGCTTACTCAAGATTAAGCAGCTAGCAGCACACATTTTCACAACTGCGGGCCAACTGTTCCCATCAAACCGATCTGCTTTCTCTCCCAACCCCCAAGGCATTCAAAGCAGAAGCTCACAACATGGTAGCAATGTAAGGGGCCACAACTCGCCATGTATTTTGAAATACCATTCATCCACAGTTTCTAACCTGTTACCTTTCTCTCAGGACCTGTGGTGCTCACTGGGGTTGAAGAGCTACTCTTACTATCATCAGGTCTGGGGTGCTCTCAGCTTTAGGCCTGACTAGGCCCCTCCCCTTCCCCGATGTTACTCTATAAGCATACTCATTAAGAACCGAACCACTAGATTCCAACACGCACTTTAAATGCCACGTTCTCAGAAGATATACTCCATGTTTTCAAAGGCCAGGGTGCTTTGAAATTTTGTGTTAAAGGACTATCATAAGTAGTTGAGGTTTTCTAAAGGTCAAATCTTCATTTACAAAATGTAAAGACTTTGCTTTATTCACACAAAAATTGTGAACAGTGTTTGAGTAGTTTTGTATCATTCAGAAGATGGTTTTGAAACAGTAAGGAATAGCTCCCAAATCTCAGTGGCAAAATATGATAAAAGTTTACTTATACGTCACACTGCAAGATCAGCAGGAGGACTCTGTTCACTGCAAACACTCAAAACACTCAGCAGATGGATGCTCCACCTTGACAAGCATTTCCTCCGTCAGTGAGAGAGTAACAGGGGCTACGGCAACTGATACACGGGACTCTTAAAGTTTCCGCCCAGAAGTGACATACACCACATTCATTCACATTCCTTTGGCCAAAGACAATTCAAGAGTCAGTGACTCAAGAGGGGCTGGGGGTGAGGAAGGGGATCAGGGCAATCTGGAAATATTTGATGATTAGCACAATGACTATCAAAATCTGGCAGACAGTTTTTTATTTTTATTTATTAATTAATTTATTTTTTTGTCTTTTGTCTTTTTAGGACTGTACCCCACAGCATATGGAGGTTCCCAGGCTAGGGGTCAAATCAGAGCTGTAGCTGCCATCTACGCCGCTGCCACAGCAATGCCAGATCCAAGCCATGTCTGCAACCTACATCACAGCTCACCAGCAACACCAGATCCTTAACCCACTGAGTGAGATCGAACCCACAACCTCATGGTTCCTAGTCGGATTTGTTTCCACTCTGCCACAACGGGAACTCCAGATAAGTTTTTTTGGTTTTTTTTTTTTTTTTTTTTGCCTTTTTTTGAGCTGCTCGCTCGGCATATGGAGGTTCCCAGGCTAGGGGTCGAATCGGAGCTGTAGCCACCGACCTATACCACAGCCACAGCAATGCGGGATCCGAGCCACGCCTATGACCCACACCACAGTTCACAGTGGATCCTTAACCCACTGAGCAAGGCCAGAGATCGAATCTGCAACCTCATGGTTCCTAGTCGAATTCGTTAACTACTGCGCCACATGGGAACTCCCAGATAAGTTTTTTATAACTGAGATAAAATATCTTCCTTAATGGAAGTGGCACAATCTCCACAATTTACTGAGTATTTACAATGTGTCAGACCCTGAAAGGGGTCTTACCAGCATTGTTTCTAATCTTCAACACAATCAGCAGAGGAGAAATTACTGCTTTTGAACAAATGGAGTAAGAGGCTTCAAAAGATTAAATAAATTGCTCTAGGTTGCACAACCAGTAAGTGGTGAAAGTGAATGTGAATCCAGATTAGTCTAATTCTAAAGCTTGGGCTCATTCCACTACAGAACTCTATGTTCAAGATGTAATTAAAAAATAAGAGAGTTTAAGGTTACATTTTTCCCCGCTTGTAATTCAAACCAAAAAGGAAAGGATAGATGATCCGAAATTACTGATACAGATATAAATAGTGGAAAAAAGATACAAATCCCCAACACTTCACTGCTAAGATGTCAAAACGGTGAGGAAGGGAGTGGAGGGACCAAAATCACCCAGAATACAAATGCACTAATACAAATTAATATGTATAAGAAAAAGCAAAGAAAAAAGCCTCCTTTTACCTGGTATTAATGGAAAGCAGTAAGTCATACTCCTTTCATAAAGCTCAGTTAACTTGTGAATTGTGTTGTCTACATCTTGACAGTTAAGAACATAGTTAAAATCTCTTTTTCAAAGAAATAAAAAGAACAAAAAAGGCTATACATTCTGAAAACTGAATTTTTTTCATAGTTTTAGCCTGTTAAGGCAAGCTATTTTTTTTATAAAAGGCATCAAGATTAACTTTTTAAGACTTTTTAAAAGAAAAAAAAACAAAAAGTAAACTGGGCAATAGGTATGCATGATACCCAATTAAATTTGAGATGAATGTCAGTTAATTGTTAGATAATCTTTTCCAATGAAATGAAAGAAAAAAGGTATTATCACTTAGGTGGTACCCAAAGCCAATCTGTCCTCACAAGAAAATCTAGCCTGTTTGGTGTTCAAAAATAGAGTATTTGATGTAACACCATTTCAAGTCTTGTCTCAAATAAAAACCCCAATCAAAACATCCTCAATGCTCAAAAGTTCTACTCCAAATGCATTACTGTCAATGAAATGTACTAAGCCTATAACATCAGATTAAATCAAGCCTGAACAGAACTTTTCAATTTTCAATGGGATATGAGTTCTTTTTCTACATTTGCAATATTACAAAGGCCAACAAAGAGGTAGACTCTTCCCCCCACACACCCCCTACCCCTGCCAGCCAAGCATGCAGCAACTTGATGTGGGATCTCAGTTCCCAGACCAGGTATTGAACCTGGGTCATAGCAGTGAAAGTGCAGAGTCCTAACCACTCTATCACCAGAAAACTCCCGAGAGACAGACATTTAACACAAGCTCCTCTTAGCATAATTCACACTATCTCACTTTTAAAAGCCTGAGGTAATATAATCCATAAAATCTTTTTTTTTTTTGCAATTGAACACTCTCAATTATACTCTCCCCAAATCTTTCATGTTACAAGGCTGATGCTTGCTTTTTTTTTTCTTTCTATACACTGTTACTATAATTTACTTGCAAAATGTATTTTCTACATGAGCAAAGTTGGATAAATATCATTTTTATGTACATTTAAAATAACACGAAATTGTTTTTAAACACCATTAGAAAGACAGAAAAACATATTCTCTGTGTGTGTGCATGTGTGCATGTGTGCATGTACAATGCTTCAAAAGACTTATGGCATATATGGAAAAACACTTAAAGTGAGAATACCTGGAGGACTTCCTTGCCATCTATCTGGATCTGAATCTTAGCTCTACATTTGACAAGGCTGCCTAGTCTTTTAAGCATCAAGTCTCCTCATCTGTAAGGCAGGGCTTTAAAAAATATCACTTAGAGCTCTTTTGAGGAAAATAATGCACATAAAGGTTTAACATAGTGTCTGGCACACAGTAAGGGCTCAATAAATGTTAGCTGCTCTAGCTCCCACTGCCTTGCTTATCCTTTTAAAGGACAGACCAAATGTTCACAAAATACCTTCTTCCTTTTTTGAACTCCTACGGTGTTCAACTATTCATTCTCATTTGGTACTAAGCATACAAACCATTTATTTGTTGCTAGCATGTGTCTATAAGGAACACTGGTTACCACGTGCTCCCAACATATGTTGAAGTCACAGAAATTCTTGTGCTCTAACCAGTGAATGATGATGTTAAGTGATGTCGTAAGACTGAATTCTTAAAAATAAAATATTTGGGTAAGATAACAATTACAATAATAAGCATTAATATGTATTCTTGAATTGCTGCCTACCAACTCGTTCAAACTTAGCAATAATCCTAGGTCTTATTATTAATCCCATTTTAACACAGCAAAGAACTGAGGAAAAAGGAAGATGAGTAACTTGTTCAGGATCATGCAGTTAGTAAATCTAAGAAAGAAGACTTCAATTCCTGCATCCTTAGTCCCCTAAATGAGACGGGACCTTTATACAGACTTTAAAAACTGTGTGAAAGTGTTTGGACTTCACTCTGAGTGCAAGACGATTCATTGAATAGCTTTAAACTAGAAGCAAAGGGTTGGGATGCTCTCTGGTTACAGCTGGGAAACGAACTGGATAGGAGACCTAACGAGAAGGCAGTTGTGGTGACCAGGGCAACAGAGGCCTTGATTACAGAGTAGAGCACCAGTAGTGGGCATGGAGAGAATCTCAGGGATTCAAGATATATTAAGAAGGTAAAATAGGAGTTCCCGTCGCAGCTCAGTGGTTAACGAATCTGACTGGGAACCATGAGGTGGCGGGTTCGATCCCTGGCCTTGCTCAGTGGGCTAAGGATCCGGCATTGCCGTGAGCTGTGGTATAGGTCACACATGAGGCTTGGATCCCGAATTTCTGTGGCTCTGGCTTAGGTAAGTGGCTACAGCTCTGATTCGACCCCTAGCCTGGGAACCTCCGTATGCTGCAGGATGCGGCCATAGAAAAGGAAGGAAAAAAAAAAAGGTAAAATAAATAATTCTCTGTGATTAAATATTTGTGTAATCAAAAAGGAGAAGTTTGAGATGATGGCCAAATTTCCACCTGGTGCCAAATGGGTATAGAAACAAACACTCGAAGGAAAATGAGAGTTTGATGGAGAAGGGTTTAGGGAAAAAGGCTGAGGCAGAGACAATAAGTTCAATTTTGCAAAATTTATTTTGAGGGACAATGAAGTTCAAGAGAAATCTGAGCTACAGATCTTGATTAGGGGGTCACCAGTATATAAATGGTAAGTGAAGCCACAGAATGGGTAAGATTACCCACAGAGAGTATATAAAAAGTCAGGAAAGCTGAGTTCCTAGAAAAGACTACTGAACATATAATAACTTAAGGGAATATACAGGAAAGAGAAGAGTGTGGAGGAGATGGAAGAGTGCTCTGACAACAGAAAAGAGCATGATTTCAAGGAAACTAAGGAAAAGAGTGTTTTAAGAGAAGTTAGGCAACGATGTCTGAAGTAGCTGAGAGACCTTTTAAGACAAGAACATAAAATGTGTCCATTAGATTTAGTTACAGGGTATCTTTGATGATCTCAGTGAGAATCAATTTCAGAGGCATGATGCAGTGGAAACAGGATTATGATAGCACATAATAAGGCCAAATAGCAAACGGGGACCACTGATTGGAGAAATTTGGCTGGGAAAGGGACAAAGAAGTATGGTACTAACAGAAAGTGTTCTTTTCCCCTCTCATTCCCTTTCTCCCTTTCTTTTTAACATGTTAGCATAGTTCTAGGCATTCTAACTTCTAAGATCTTACTGATGCTATCTATCAACTATATTGCGTTATTGTTCCCATCACCAACCTCTTGACCTCTTGTGTTTAAATTCTATTAACCTTTCAAGGCTTCGATAAGATCCTACTTGGTTAGGGAAACATTCGTTATAGTTCCCAGTTAAAACTAATCACAGTATTCTTCCAGTTTGCTACCCTTTGTTCATGCCACTATGAAATGACACCTCACATGCCATATTCAAGCAAACCATGTATAAATGTCTTAGTTCATTCAAGCTGCTTTAACAAAATGACAGATAACTTATGAACAAGAGAACTTTATTTCTCGAAAGTTTTGAAGGCTGAAAAGTCAAAGATTAAGGCAACAGTAGACTGGGTGTCTAGTGAGGGCTCACTTCCTGCCTGGTTCTTGTTGGATTTTCACGAGGCAGAAGAAATAAAGGATCTCTCTTGGGCCTCTTTTATAAGGCCACTAATCCCATTCATGAGGGCTCTGCCTTTATAACTTAATCTCTTCCCAAAGCCCCCCCCCCCAAATATTATCACCTAGGAGGTTAGGATTCTAATACATGAATTTGGCTGGGGGGGAGGAGGGCATGGTGGATGCAAACATTCAGCATATAGCAACAAATATTTCCTCTGGCAGACTGTGACTCTTTTGAATTACCAAAGCATATAACATGTACATAGTAAATGTTCAATAAATACTACCTGAATGAAAAATGTAACCACTGCACACTGAGGTATATGCAATGACTGGCAACTGGGACCTGCTGTATAGCACAGAGAACTCCACCCAATATTCTGTGAAAATCTATGAGGGAAAAGAATCTGAAAGAGAATGGATGTGTGTACATGTACAAATGACTCACTTTGTTGTACAGCAGAAATTATCACAGCACTGTAAATCAACTACACTTCACTGAAACTTCAAAAAACAAGGAAAAAGTAAAAAATATAACCATCGACTCTACTATTAATGTAGCAGATAGAATGATAATAGAGAAAGAGGAACATAACAGAACTGAGAACAACCACCAAACTCCTTCCACCTGGCCTGTGACATAAGGGGAGCTGAAGACACTGTGATAGGAAAAGGGGCATTTACCTCTCACCTCCCACTTCCCAGTAAGAGACTGTGGGGTAGAACGGAGCTTCCCAACAGGTGTGCCTGCCACAAATGATGAACACTATGACCAAGTCCTAATCCCCTCCTTATTCTGACTTCACACTACGGGGGTAAGGGGAGATTTCAGGGGGGCTCAGAGCCTCCAGGTGAGCTGCCTCCAGCTGTAAGCAGCCTCAGCCATTTTCCCCGCTAGGCTTAAAGACATGCACTAGTGTTTTCTGTGTCTAGCACGGTGTCGAAAAGATTGGGAAGCACTGGTGAAGTTAGGCAGACTGAGAAATGAAGAGAATAGGCTCTGAGGTGAGAGACCCCAATTCAAATCCAAGCTCTGTTCATTTCTAGTTACATAATCCTTGACGTTAAGTTTACTTAACCTTTCCAAGTCTCACTTTCCTCACATGTAAAATGGAGACAGTATCGGTACCTACCCCAGGAGATGGCAGGTAGCGAAGATGAAGCCAACATTGTTGGTAAAACACTCAGCAAGGTGCCTGGCACAGTAGCAATCAATACATACTCGCTAGCTGTAATCATTTCACTTTTCACCACAGCCTCACCAACTGAAAGAAAGGGACAAAGTCCTTTCCAACTGAAAGAAAGGGACAGAGTGGCTCTGAAATTATGGAAGACACAGGCCAGTATGGTAGATTTTTTAAGTCATATGAGCTTGTATGATATTTACATGTAAAATTCCCACTATATGACTCCTTCAAAGCTGATAAAATTTAGGTAAATATATCTTCCTCAGATATATCATACTTGTTTCTTTTGCTGCTGTGCTGTTAGCTCTTCCCCTAAGAATTGAAAACTGTTTCCACTTATGCTGCATACCCAGCAATCTGACTTTCTGCACTGTTTCCTATAGAAGAGTGTTACAAATATATGAGAATATAGACAGGTGCAACTTAGAGCACATTTGCACTTTTAAAATTATACTCAGGTAAAACTGGCCAATGAAAGAAAGAATCATGTGCCCCAAATGCAGCCTGTATAATCCCCCCACTTTGCAGATGACCCCTTACAGAGAAGACACAACTGACACGTGAACAAGAAATGGGAAGAGGATGCTGGAACAAGAGATATGCTAAATCCAAACAAAAAGTCCAACAGCCAAGAATAGGGAACCTCATTAGATTTGTAGGGTTAGCAATAGGGCAAAAGGTCAAGATTTGGAGCAGATCTAGATGTTATTAACCAGTAAAAACAGCTAAATCCAAAAGAACTACTGGAAAGAATACTTTTAGACAAAATAGAACTCATACAAGGTAGATGTGATCAGCCTGGTATCTATTTATTCATGTATGGAACAAGAGGAAACAATATTTGACTTTTGAGATGAGATTAAGCAGAGCAGAATTTGAATTCAGTAAGCTAAAAAAAGGGACTTGTGAGAAGATAATGTTTTAGACACACAATAAAATTCCAGTCAATCTCTTTTATGACAACAGCTGTTCGTAAGATTACAATTTCTACTTTATGTCAAAGCTTCATATTTCAATTATAGCTTATTACTGTGGCCAATTTGATTTGAAAAATAAGAAGGTAAAATCTACATCCTATAATATAGTTTCAGACTTCTGAAATTTCAAGTACTTCACAGCTTTAAAAAACAACCTCCTTTTATAAATTTCTTTGGAAATCTAGTATTTTTTTCAACAAAATAAACTTTGATACTAGAAATGAAATAACATCCCCGAAGGTCATAAACACAGAATAAAATTTAAGATATTCCTGATTTCCTACATAAAATTAATATACCTTAAATTTAGATGACTGAATTTAAATGACATGTGACTACATCCAGTGAGCTTAAGCCAGGAAATATACCAAGAGAAATTAAAATAATTGAAATCCTTAAAATGTACAAATCGCTGTTCAAATAAATCTTCAATACATATCTGTTTACATTTCATAAAGGAAGCAGGGATCAATTCATGATAAAAGATGAGAAATGATAATAAATATATGCTAATGTAAAAAGTTGCTTCCTCTTAAGAAATTATTAATAATGCATAAAAAAGTAGTAACATAAATTACATTCTAAAATGCCAGTCATACATACATTTGTCACACAAAATGACATGATGGATAGTTAATGTTAACTGTTATAGTGCAACACCCAGTTATTTCCTTGACGTTCTGTATTAAAGCAAAAAAAAAAAAAAAAAAAAAAAAAAAAATCCAAAAAAACAAATTAGAAAAGCAACAGTGAAGAAGGGGGCAGGAGAGGAGAGGAGAGGAAGGGAGGGAAAGGGAGAGACTGAAACAGAGAGACAAAAAGCATAGCCATCTGGCTACAAAGTAGCTTTTATCCTCCTTCCTGGTTAAAATTTAGTCATAAGAAAAGAATTCCAAAGATTCTAATGACAGCAATCAGAAATATTTATTATTTCAAATAGAAAGATGAATAATCCCATGAGATGGCATGTATGGCATTTAAAGTTAAATTATTCAAAATTCTACTTTGACCTCTGTTCCCAACTGCTGAGTGAGCTAAGACAAGTCATAAAAACCCTCAGAGATTCCAGAAAAGTGACAGTGTTGTACACAATCTCTAATTTGCTCCCTACTCTAAAAATCTAGGATCTTCTAAAACATTAAGTATTGCTGTTTATTTCCTTGAAAGGAAAATGCTTTTGTTTGTGAAATTTTGCAATATAACAAATTAACTTAAAATAACACTGAATCAGCATATATTCCATAAATTCTTGAACCTCGGTTATTTTTAGGCTAGAATAAATAAGCACCAAGTTGTATGTATAAGCTGGTTCCTATAATAAAAGTATGATTATGAAGTTTGGCTCTATTAAGATAAGAAATAGGCCAAAAAAAACCATATATATATATATATGTCTTTTTAGTGCCACACCCACAGCACATGGAGGGTCCCAGGCTAGGGGTAGAATCAGAGCTGTAGCTGCTGGCTTAGCCACAGCCACACTCAGGATCCAAGGCACATCTGTGGCCTATACCACTGCTCACTGCAAGGCTAGATCCTTAACCCACTGATCCCCCCATAAAAAAAACTTTTTTATAGGTAGAAATCAGGGAGTTTCCATTGTGGCTCAGCAGTAACAAACTCCACTAGTATCCATGAGGACGCAGGTTTGGTCCCTAGCTTTGCTAAGTAGGTTAAGGATCCAGCATTGCCCTTAGCTCTGGTGTAGGTTGAGGGCGTGGCTCAGATCCCGAGTTGCTGTGGTGTAGGACAGCAGCTGTAGCTCTGATTCAACCTCTAGCCTGGGAATTTCCATATGCTGCAGGAGCAGCCCTAAAAACAATAAACAAAGTAGAAATCAAATCTTGAGAACTTTAAGGCAGAGAAAAAAGAACAGTGATGATGAATGATATTGGAGACAAAAGATGTTAGTAAATCTTTTTAAATATGTTTTTACAGTAAAATTCTCTTAAGCAATTTCCATTTAAGAGATTACATTTAGGGAGTTCCCGTCGTGGCACAGTGGAAATGAATCCGACTAGGAACCATGAAGTTGCAGGTTCGATCCCTGGCCTCACTCAATGGGTTAAGGATCCGGCATTGCCATGAGCTGTGGAGTAGGTCACAGATACAGCTCAGATCTGGCATTGCTGTGGCTGTGGTGTAGGCTGGCAGCTAAGCTCTGATTAGACCCCTAGCCTGGGAACCTTCATATGCCGTGGGTGTGGCCCTAAGAGGACAAAAAACAAAAGACAAAAAAAAAAGAGATATTACATTTAATAAGATATATTTATCTTAGATTCTGTTTTCTCTGCAAAACATTCAAATGTTCACACTGACTTCTACAAGATTAAAAAAAAAAACAAAACACTACTAAATGTGACCACATATATCTGTTCATACTAGTTGAGTTACATGCTTGCCAAGAATCAGCTGTGTTTATCCCCAAATGTGTTTATGTCATTTGTATTTGTTAATGTAATTATGTAACTGACCTACATATTACATAAACCAAAAGGGAAAAAAGTTTTTCTTTCCATGGAGACCGAGTTGAAAGTTTTGGAAAGACAATACCTTACAAGTATGATTTATACAACAAAAACAACTCAGAACTCCAGCTGGGGAACTCAAAAAAAAAACAAAAAATGCCTTGGTAAATGAGCAGATATTTGTGTGCACTGGACTGTAATACTTAGGATGCACATACACGGATATCTTGCTGCTGATGCTGGTGTAGACAAACCTCATGCCGCTGCCATAGGACAGCTGCCCCTTTACAGCTTCTGTGCCCTCAGCCTGCGCTGCAGTACAAAGACATGTGAAGCAGTGGGACACAGAGCTGGCCTAGCCAACTTGCTTGTTATGTGCCACAACAATTTTATGGTTGCTGTTTACATAATAGCTGATATAACACTATTAACAGGAAAAAACAAATACAGCATATAAAGAGTGTCTACAAATCAGCAAAAAAAATAAAAAATAAGGAATGGATAGAGGGCATGAAATCAAAATAACTAATAAACCAATGAAAAGACATTCAAGCTCACCAGTTCGCAAAGAAATACAAAGCAAGGCAGAGAGGAGGAACTGCATTTTAGATCACATGATTGACAAGGTAGAGATCACCGACAGCAACTAAGATCCGGACTCAACAACGGTTCTTGGAGGGAAAGTAGAGCGGTACTGCCTTCTGTGAAGGACAGTATCTGGCGATATGTGTCAAAATTGAATATATTAGGATATTTTTTACTCAGAATCCATACGTAGGTAACTATCTAGCCCATAGAAACACTGGAACATGTTCACAAAGATATATTTATTTATTTATTTATTTATTTATTTGTCTTTTTGCTATTTCTTGGGCCGCTCCTGCGGCATATGGAGGGTCCCAGGCTAGAGGTCGAACCGGAGCTGTAGCTACTGGCTTACACCACAGCCACAGCAACTCGGGATCCGAGCCGCGTCTGCAACCTACACCACAGCTCACAGCAACGCCGGATCGTTAACCCACTGAGCAAGGGCAGGGACCGAACCCGCAACCTCATGGTTCCTAGTCGGGTTCGTTAACCACTGCGCCATGACGGGAACTCCTCCGATATTTTTAAAAGAATGTTCACAGTTGGACAGTTTGTAATAGTGAAAAACTGTAAACAGTAGAAATGGGGCTTAAGGAATTATTTAGAGATATATAACATTTTTGGAAACTCCTAAAAACTATGAGGTAGGTCTATATATACTAACACATAGACACAAACCTCAGATATGTTATTCAACAGAATAAATACTGCAGAAAAACAGTTTTCCTGTTTTTTAAAATAAATATACACATAGGTACATAGGTATGTTACAGAAAGAATTCTGGAATGATATGTGCCAAACTGTTAAGAAGGTTTCAAATGAAAAAGAAGCAGGAAGAGGGAGCAGCGGGATAAAATGGGAAGAAATTTCATTTTTTACTCTATACACCTTGATGTTATTTTATTTTATTTTATTTTTTGCTTTGCTATTTATTTATTTATTTTGCTTTTCCCAGGCTAGAGGTCAAATCAGAGCTACAGTTGCTGGCCTACACCACAGCCACAGCAACAAAGCATCCGAGCCATGTCTGCAACCTATACCACAGCTCACAGTAACACTGAATCCTTAACCCACTGAGCGAGGCCATGGATTGAACCCGCGATCTCATGGTTAGTAGTCGGATTCGTTTCCGCTGCACCACAGTGGGAACTCCTGATGTTACTTGCTTTTGTTTTGAAAGAACTTAGTAGTGTATTACTAGTACAATTAACAAATTTAAAAAAGAGAGAGACATGCTAAATTTTAGATCAGGAAAGTCTCTCATTAATTCACCTATTGAAGAACAGACTCATTTTCTACCCACCATTGCGGACTGCATTTAAAATTGGGGTAATAAAGTAAAATGCATATTAAAATGCTAGAAGAAGTTGATGCTGAGAAGAAAGTTAAGAGGGAGAAAAGGAGACAATAATCTTTAAGGATTTAAAGTGATTATATGGAATAACTGCTTTCAGTTGCAACTGAGAAAAGGACTTCAGGGTAAACCCACTCCTTTTTATTACTGAGATTTCGGATATTCAGGGAAAGTGTTCTGACTCTACATGCTGTGAACTACTAGAATAGGTAGGTGACCAAGAGAGGCAGAGGGATGACATTCTCTGGATTCTTTTTTTAAAATACACATCTTAAGGAAAGTTTTATCATTTATTTCTTGATGCGACCTACAGCTTTGCTACTGCCAGTGTGATCCCAGGGCCAGCAGCGCAGGCATCACCTTTTTAGAAATGCAAAAGCTAAGACCTCATCCCAGACTTACTGAATCATAACCTGCGCTTTGATAACTATGCACATTATAGTCTGAGAGCTTCGTTACAGCCCTTACATCAGACATTTACATTTTAACAGTTCTTTTTATGCCTCTTGAACATTAACAAGTGCATACTTGGGAATCAGTAAAAAGAAATAGTTCATTTGATTACAAATTTTTTTCAACCATATAGGTGCTATTTCTGCTTTTCCAAATTATAATTTAAAAAAGTAACAATTTATTTAAGCCTATATTCTTTCAAGGAAAAAGTCACATCAGTCCAAATCATTCATTCCCATAGTGCTTCCTATCATTAAGATGTAATAGAAAACTGTAAGTGATGTAAGTGAAAATCCAAAAGAAACAGACAATAACTTCGATAAAATGATCAAAAACTTAAATGATCTTCAAATTCTTAGGACTCAAGTAATTTCAGTAAGATCGGCTTCCTATGATAAATCTCCCTACATGTTTCATACCAGTAGAAGTTGCTAGTAATTTTAAAAGATGAGGTGAGGAACAGTCTTATCTCTCATAAGAATCCCTGAAAATATCGTAAATGCCACCCTGCAAGGAAGATTTGTCCAAAATAACAGAATTGGGAATTATCCAATTCCAAAAATATTTAACATTCAAGTGAGAAACAGAAGTCAAGATAGCAACTGTGCTTCTGCTATTAGAGCTTGATGTTTCTGTGATGGGAGAAGTCAAATATGATAAGCTCAACTGCTATCCATCTTCGAATTTTGACTATCAATCGTTCTTCTGAACGGGCTTTAGGAACTCAAAACCATGGGAATTACATACTCCGTGTAGGTGCACAAATCACCCCAGAAAGCAATCCAGGGCAACCTGGATTCGAGGTCTGGGGTGGCCGCAAGCAACTTACTCTCTAAGGCCTGAGAACCCAAAGCTGTGTTCCTCTCCTTTTATTCTGCATTTTAGGATGACAGGAACATGACAAACAGCCAGCACTAAGTCACCATCACCAGTACAAAGAGGCTCTGTGATTGACAAGTGAATATAAAAAAGGGAGGAGACGCACTTTCCCCTTCCTCTAGGGAAGACTCGGGATGAAATTTTAGAACTTAAAAGCATCTTCCCTTTCGACTAGCTCACCTTGCAGGTTAACACCTCCCTGGTTCAGCGACTCAGTCAACACATTTGAAACAGAATCTGTGCTGGAAATTGGTAACGGTGGAAAAATATTGTTTTACTGTTAATTTCAGCCCAAGGCAGCTGTAATGTACTTCTTCCAGCAAGCTGTCACTACATCATGAAAAGCAGCCTCCATACATGGATATTTTAAGTTTTAAAGGGTACAAACTGGAAGAAATCCAAATATTCCCAATTTTTGCTATCTGTGATTTAAAAAAAAATATATATAATTTTCCTCTTTTGTGAGTTACATTAGATGATATGATATAAATATTAATATAATTTCCTTCTATGCCCTTTTATTCATTTTAATAATTTTCTATAACAGGGGCAGTGATTTTGAAAACCTTTCCCCAAATAAACAGAAAATACAGCAAAAAATTCTTCAAAATGTTATCAGTATCAATATGTAATCAAATATAATCTATGAGATACACACCCAAAATATAATCAGGTTATGAATGGATAATTTGTATTTCTAAAGACTGTAAATTTAATTTCCATTCAAACTAAATTGGAATGTATTAGCAGTGGACTTCATAGATATAAAATGCATTCTTGTGATCACAGTTTTAAATGGCAATCTATGCCTTTCCATTTTGATCAGCAGTAATGTGTCCGACTGATAATTGAGAATATAGGCACAAAAAGCCTAGACATTTCATATAAAACATTTATCTCCTGTGAGATCACCTATATGTGGAATCAAAAAAAAAGATACAAATTAACTTCTTTGCAGAACAGAAACAGACTCACACACTTTGAAAAACTTATGTTCCAAAGGGGACAGGTGGGGGGTGGGGGTGGCAGGGACAGACTGGGGGTTTGGGATTGGCATGTGCACATGGAGGTATATGGAACGATTGGCCAATGGGGACCTGCTGAACAGCACAGACAGTGCTACCCAGGATTCTGTAATAATCTATGTGAGAAAAGAATCTGAGAGAGAATGAATATGTGTATATGTATGACTGGGTCATTTTATTGTACAGCAGAAATTATCACGGCCTTGTCAAATAACTATACTTCAATAAAACTTAAAAACAGTTTATACCCATTCTTCAATTTTGTTTTCCTCTAATTAATAAGCACATTTGATATCATAACACTTTTGCATATATATCTGAAATCAGTCTTCACTGGCAATCCCATAAAACTTCTTTTGAACCGTACTTTTCAAATGTCACTACCAGGTAAAAAACATCCTAACTCTTAAATATCCAAGATAAATTTCAGTCTTAGGACGATGTTGTAATAATCTCGGATATGCTTGTGGCGACTACTGAACCTTCCTCTATTGCTTCTCTTCTAATTCTAAAGTGTAACATCTCAGAACTAAGAGTATACATATTTTTAGATCTGACAATTCTGAAAAGAAAGCTAGCAAGCCTTGCAGTGCACCTGAATGTCATGTTCCATGGGAACATTGCTCCTTCAAATATACTTGAGAAAAAGACAAGTTTCCTGAGGCTGTCCCTCAACACATGCCTTTGAGCCCACAAAAACAGTAACATCCCCAAAATGTGGGATGTTTAATGGTGATAATACAAGAAACACCATGCCACTGTGCAACGAAGTTCTATTTCCAGATCAGATTTTTAATAACAGTCTAATTGATATAATCCACATACAACTCACTATTTAAAGTGCACCATTCGATGGCTTTTCTTATAGTCACAGATTTGTGTAGTTATCATCAATAATTACTTTTAGAACACTTTCCCATCATTTAAAAAAAAGACCCACTGGTAGCCATTCCCCATCCCCACATGGCCCCTTGGCCATAGGCAGTACAAATCTACTTTCTGTCTCTATGGACTTGCCTGTTCTGGATACTTCATAGAAATGAGATCATGTAATATGTGATCTTTACAGCTCAAATCTAAACAATAAAAACAGCTAACATGTACTGAGATCTATAATATGACAGTCATTTAATACTCACAGAAACCCCACGAGATAAGTACTGTTATTATCTCCACTTTAAGATGAGAAACCTGAGGCACAGAGAGGCTAAGCAACTAAGCCAGTATCACAAGAGGAGTTTCCTGGACTGGAGGGTTTGAACCTACATGGCCTGGCTGCAGAGTTCGTGCTCTTAACCGACCCTGCCCCACTACAGCGTCCCTTGATTAGCTCTAGGAGAACTCTAGCAGTAGAAAATAATGGAAAACAGAGTCAGGGGTGAAGAAAACAGTGAATTACAGCATTCCTGCTAACTGGGGAAACAAGCAGTTAAAAAAACTCAACTGTTTCTAAGCAGAGCATTTGTATCACCAAGGTCTCATCTAAGAACTTTCTGTGATCAGCTATGAAATGCCATTTTTTTCTTCATGAAAATAAAACTGCAACAAGTTTTTGAAAGGCAACTGACCACTTCTGACACAATTATGTCCCCTAAATCCTCACTTTAGTAGCCACATTTTAAGTCCATATCATTTCTCCATACAATATTTCTCTTGGCCTTCTACTAAAATCAATAAACATTTATATATGCTAAAAATTTTTGGAGCAATTTTTTTTTTTTTAATGGCCTCATGTGTGGCATATGGAAGCTCCCTAGCCAGGGGCTGAATCAGAGCTGTATTGAGCAATTTCCTTATGTAGGCACAAGTCTCTCAAAGGCTAACAGGCAAAACATGAAACTAGATTGGCCACAACTTTCATCTGTAGATGGAGTACATCATCAAACAGACAGGATAATCTTCTCCTCCCCCAAAGAAAGGCGGATTACAGTCATGCGACCCAGTACTACACTCTGCACTCTCAGAGGAAGTGATTCACAACATTTACGAAACTGTTTTCTCACCTTTTCCATTTGCTTTGAAAAAAGCAACAATCCTCACATTCCCTACACTTTCTCTTTTCATGGGACAGACTTTGCATTTTTTGGTAAGCTGGCTGGTTTAGTTGCCAATTACAGAAGTAACATTTTTTACCTGCATATATCTTCTAAGGACTACTGATTTCAGAAACCCATGTCAATTTTTATTAAAAATTTGCCTTTTAAGAATGAGAGTGAAAAAAATAAAAAAGAATGACAGTGAATTTAGGAAGCCAAAGGCATTAGATTTTTCTATCTTTCATCCCTTCTACATATCAGTCCTCTTAAACTGTGAGGCTGAGGCCTTCAAACATCTTCAATTTCCTCCCAGTCATTTATCATGATCTCTCCCAGATAAGTAGGTTTAAAAATCTAGCCATGGAATTAATATTTTGGAATGAAACTTAGACCATTTTTCTTCTCCTTCCCATTCCTCAACTTGTCAATATCTCTTGCTTGTACAACCTTCTTTTATTCACTTCAACTTTCTCATAATCTAGTCTCTTTTGTCTAAATAAATAAAGAAGAAATACAAAAGAAAAACCCTTACTCCTATAACTACTTGCCCTTTCTCTTCTCAAGCTTTGAGTTTATTTTACTCATTTTACTCCATCTCATACTAATTTATTTTTAAAAATGTCCCAACTTTTATTGAGGAATAATTGACAAATAAATTCTACATAAAGTATATAATATGTCAAATTTATTTCTCGATCTACTACCCCCCCCAACTACAGAAATTTCTCTAGTAGGTTACCACTGACCACCAGGTTGCTAGAACAAATGAACACTTCTTACTGAATATATCTACAGCATTAATACTGAATATAATTTCATTCCCCAAATTCTCTATTTTAATTAACTTTCTTTCCTACTTTAAAAACAACAATTACTGCTCTTAATTCCATTTTTGATAAGATAACAATCACTGTGCTAGATGCTTTTAAGACCAGGAGCTTTTCACACTGCTGGTGTTAACCATTAGTGGTCAAAAGAGCTTTTTTTTTTTTTTTTTTTTTTTTGTCTTTTTGCCATTTCTTGGGCTGCTCTTGCAGCATATGGAGGTTCCCAGGCTAGGGGTCGAATCGGAGCAGTAGCCACCGGCCTACACCAGAGCCATAGCAATGCAGGATCCGAGCCATGTCTGTAACCTACACCACAGCTCATGGCAACTGTGGATCCTTAACCCACTGAGCAAGGCCAGGGATTGAACCCGCAACCTCATAGTTCCTAGTTGGATTTGTTAACCACTCCGCCACGACAGGAACTCCGAAAAGAGTTTTTAAATAAATGAAATCAATTAGAATAGAAACTATCCAAATGTATTGCATGTAGTAAGGCTAAGTATTACTCTGGGAAGTGTGTGTGTGTGTGTGTGTGTGTGTGTGTGTGTGTGTGTGTGTGTGTGGCATTGACAATATAAAAGGTAGTTCTTAATTGGGGTGACATCCAAAATTGTTGGAGAAACACTGCTTCTCTGTAATCCTCATATAAGGTCCATATAACATCTACACTTTTTAATAATGAAGAAACTCAAGTGTACAGAAGTTGTATAATCTGTCCAAAGTCAAACTGCCAGTAGGACAATCAAAAAGAACCTCTATCTCCTGAACTCCAAATATACAATTGATATCTGCGTTTCTCTACTGGAATGTCCTAAAAGCGACTGTCTCAGTATTTGCAGAACCTGTATGCAATTTCCACACATCTAATTTGCTCAGCTTGCAGTGTTTTGCTTCCTCATCCAAGCAGCAATCCTCCTGCCTTAGCTAAATCTGCTCATCATGCCATTTCCATGACCCTCCCCATTTCTCTCCTGAATAATTCCAACAGTGTCCTCTCACTGCCTGTTATCATGCCCCCTCCAAACCCCAGTTCACTCTCTGCATTGCTGGAAGTACTCTCTCTGAAATAAAAATCTAATTATTTAGGACAAATGCTCCCTAACCTGAAGAGTGCTTTTAAACTCCAAATGCCATACATAATATTCTAGGCCAGATTTTTGTGTAATTTTAAGCAATACTTTAAGAAATCAAACCGAATTGATACTTAAGGAATTTTTATTAAAGTCAATAAATGGTTGAAAGACTCAGACCAAAAGTTCTTTATTTGTTGTTATTTCCAACATACTAAGTTTATTCAAACTTATTCAAGGACAATCACAAATGTCTTTCACTTGAGAACTACAGGTTGTCCAGCCAATAGTGTCATCTTCTTGAATTAAAAAAAAACCAAAACACTACATCTATATGTTGAGACTAATGTAATTATTATTTGTGCCTTCATAGAATGTCACGAATTCATTGACTAGCAGTCACCAATATTGTTCCTAAATATGTATAAAACATAATCACAATAAACTTTATATTCTTATTATAGTTGATTTACAATGTTGTGCCAATTTCTGCTATACAGTAAAGTGATCCAGTCATACACACACACACAAACACACACATACTCACACTCCCTTTCTTACACTATCTCCACCAAGAGACTGGATATAGTTCCCTGTACGATGACCTCATTGCCCATCCATTCTGAATGTAATAGTTTATATCTACTAACCCCAAACTTCTGGTCCATCCCACTCCCTCCCCTGTCCCCCTTGGCAACCACAAGTCTATTCTCTATGTTTGAACCACAATAAACTTTAATTTGCACTGATTCTAACTGAAAATCCAATGCTTTCCAAAGTTTATAGCAGATTAAGATATGTCTATTGTGAATCGGTCATAGATATAGTCTGTAGATTATCTACTAAGACAATAAGTCTGAGCCTTTCCATCTACATGTTTAAACAAATTGTTGGACTTGTTGCTGCCTTTGCACAGGCAGGTGGAAAGAATTTCTAGTTAGGTACTCACTATGATGGGATCAAAGTTGTCATAATATGCTTTAAGATACTATTTTAAATGGAATTATTTAAAGAATTCATTTTTCTAAAATATTAGTGTCATAATATGCTTTATGATACTATTTAAATGGAATCAAAGTTGTCATAATATGCTTTATGATACTATTTTAAATTATTTAAAGAATTCATTTTTCTAAAATATTAGTGTTTTTCATACACACATAGCTAGTGTTGAAAATAAAACCAATAAAATAATGCTAAAAATATTACATTTTTCATTGTTTTTGTAAGCAGGATTAAGTGCAATAGTTTTGTTGTAGTGTCTTTGTTGTTGAATCTTTCCTTTACTTCTCAGTTAAAACCACAAAGAGTTAGTGGTTCAAAGAAACTCATTTCTTTCCTCCACATGACTTGTTGGGAAGATTCTAAACAAGCCCGAATCAATAATTATGATAAATCCTTTTACTTCAAAAAAAAAAAAAAACAAATACACACTTGGAATAAAGAAATGCTTTAAAGAGATGCATTAGGCAAAATATTCTATCAAGTTTTCAACCATGACTTCTGCTTAGCCTGAGCTATTAGTGACTGACATGCCCAAAGGTGAAGCTACAATAGTAACATACAAAATAATAAAATGCTTAAACAAAGGAGGCAGAACCATTGCGAAGAGGGCCACTGGGGTTGTACAAAGAGCCTTTTTCTTTCAAATACTCTTCAAAATACTGTACCTCAATTCATATCAATAGACAGCTGGATGGCTGGATGCCCAGCTGCTAAGAACTACAACAAAACTGGAACCCTCTTTACATATTACCTTCCTTCTACCCAAGCCCCTGAAGTGTTCCCAGGATTCCATTTGAATATGTAAGCTTTATTTTTGGTGCACAGATTAAAAATCAAGATCATCATGTACGAGATAATGTATGCGAAAAAAAACTAATAGTTTTTAAGAGCTGTGCAAAAGTAAGATATTTTCATTATACATTTCAGTAACCATGGTTTCCATATTATGAACACTGTGTTGGTTTTTAGGTAAATTTATACTATAACCACTACATCCTATGCCACTTTTAGAAAATACTTATGGAACTACGTCCTCAAGTATTTTCTTTAAAAAAATAAAACTGGCACATTTTCTCGCTATTGAAAGGGGGTCTCATTTCCCTTTTTCCCATATATGGGTTAGAAGAAAAACATAAGCTGACTCATTTCTAACATAAAATGTTTCCCTTATCCTCTTCTCAAAAAAGGTCACCATAAGTGGAGTCATAGGGACAATATCATTTGATATTTTCTTATATAATTTTATGCAATTAGAATTAAAATAATTATTAATAAATGGAATAAATATATCCTCAAATATCTACATTTATAATAAAATTGAATTTTAAGAATAAAATATTCTAATGCAATTGGACTTGCCAACTACTAACTTTTGTTCATTCCAAACACATGCTAGAGTTCAGACAAACATATAACATTGTTTTCTTTGGTTGCAGTGCTTTATAAATGGTCTTATTTTACCATTTACCAAACCTCTTTTGTTGAGTTATTCAAACTAACGTCTGCCAAGAACACTAGGAATTTGGTGATATTGCTTCTTTTTGGAGAAAAACAACCCCTTCCCTCAGAAAATTGAAAATGTTTATCTTGGCACTAAAACCTTGTATTGAGCCTTCTGGAAAGTATTTTAAACTGTTGTTTTTAACCTAGACTTTGTGACTGAAACAGGAAAAGGTTCCGTAGCTCTGCACCAAAATACATATTTATAGGCTTGATTTTCTTTCTACACCAAAAATACTAGGTTGATGGCAGCAGTTTTCAAAGTACAATTTCCTAGGACCATGCCTAACGTTGGGCATTATCACTATATTCAACACACGATTTGTTTTTTAAACCTCAAAAACCTCTGATGACTAAGCAATGCTAACTGTTGATGAAATATGTTGTCTTTAGTGCCGTGTCGGGAAGGACAGTTTCATTTAACTACCTGATCTGTTAGGAGTTTTCACACACATAAAATTTTTACTTGATATTGTTATTTCCTTCTGTCAACAAAAGATATGTTTCTAAGTTTTTAATCTTTTATGTTTTTACATTTCTCCCACTAGATAGGCTTTATCTTCAGACTAGATAGAATATAAAGATAAACCCTGTGAACTTTCTGCAATACTGTCCTAACAATGGGTCTGAATACAATTAAGACATTCCTCGGAAAGTGATGAAAGAGTCACTGTTCTTAAATGCCCCAATACACCCCTCAATTATTAAAATATAAGAAAGAGCCCACAGGAGTTGTAAGATGTATATGAAAAGTATGCTTAAAATGGTAGGTCAAAAAATTACACAAAGACCCCTCTCCCCCAGATAGCCACAATGATTTTTCAACTCACTAATAAATGACATAAAATACTATGCATCCCATTATGAATAAGCCCTCTTCACCTTAAAAACCCCATCCAATTTTTTTCCTTCTAGCAGCGTGGCTGTCCCTTTACAAGAATAATTATAGCAACATCATCGTTTTATATCTGCATATAACATTTTTGATAAAGTCAGAGGAAGTTAAAATTCTATCATTATGCTTGTCAAATATTTTTCAGAATGTTCTGGCAGGAAATTAGTTGTTTAAAAATTGTGGTATGGTTAAATTGTCTTACTTAGCTTAAACAAAAAAGATAAAGATATCTACCAAATGCCTCTTACTAAAATCCATAATTGCCTTTGTCAATCAAGTATAAATTTTAATTTTAAAAACCTAGTACTTCTTGCTGTAATTGCATTCTACCTATGTCCAGAAAACTCAAAAAAGAGTCTATTCAAGTAAGTGTAAGAATGAGACAAATAGGAGTTACTGGTATTACCTAAAAGGAAGATCATGAAGGAAAGGACTCTTCCTAATCAAAAATTCTCTTCCCATACTGTTGTGGTTACATGACAATGACAGACATCATCTCTATTGGCATTAATGTCTCAAGCCAGCCTGACACTCTCTAACATTCCGCAGAGTCTCAGAGTCAAGGAAAAACCCAACTCTGACATCATGGACGAACTTCACATCTTAGACCGTGATGAGGGTGCTAGGTCACCTTCACAGGAGACCTAGATGAAGTCCTACCATCAACTGTTTTCACATTTAAACTTAAAATGCTAATCGTTTTATAAGGAGAGTGAAGAATATGTAAAATCAGAATGAGAGAAATGAAGAATTCGGTCAAAAACTATGACCTAGCTGAGGTGGTTAGATGCTGTGGAGGTGTGAAATCCATGAATAGTTTAAATTTTAAAATGAAATAAAAGCAGTTTAGAGTATTTAAACTGAAAAAAAAGAATATCTAAAATCAGGTCCACAAAACACAAAAATTCACTTATCAGGATCAGAGGACTATTAATTTATATATTCAGCTTTCCAAGATGAACTTATGAGGAGAATACGAAAAAAAAAAAAAAAATCAAATCTTCCTGCCCTTTCTCTATTCACTAAGGAGCAGTAGCTTATCTCTGACCACTCCAGAAAACAAAACAAATCAAACAAAAACTCAAGCTACTTGTGGGGAATACTAAACACTTTAGTTATGCTGTTGATTTTAAAATTACAAAGGAAGAGTATTTCTTCTATTAAAATAAGTAAGTATAACTGAACATACCTGAAAAAGAACATGTACATGGCAGCAGTGATGCAGAACAAAAGGACCTAAGCAAGGAGAAAAGAAATGTTACTTGCAAAAGAACACTGGCATCATCATTTGTGTGTCTCACAAAAGCAAAATACCCACGATTAAATCTTGTACCTGAAACAATCTAAAGATGTGTGAAACTAGTCATTCATATATCACATTCTCTATCATTCGATACATCATATTAAGGCAATAATGATCTACATATTTACACACAGGTAAATGAATAAAATTACGTACATTTAACAATACATATTTGTGTGTATATGTATATATACACCCCCCACACACACATATATAATATAATATGTTTATATGTATATAGACCAGGTAGAGGGTAAAAGAGGTCAAAAGGAAGAGCCAATTTTTAAAATTAACTCTAAGAATAAGTAACCTAAGAACATAAGGCAATGGTTTTTATATAGTGGAGTCAGCAAAACAAACAAACAAAAACCATAAAGCTTATTACCTTTTATATCAAGATGATAAGTTTTTTTCAAATATAAAATACAATTGTCAACCAACTCTAATCAATAAGAAAAGCTCCTAAAACTATAATCATCTTATATGGGATATAGACTCCTTATTAAAAAAGAAAAATTCCTCTAAAAGCAAGCTTCAGAACACAAAATAAATCTGGATTAAAGAAGCTCCCTTGAAACACATCATACTAAACACAACATACTAAGATGTATATGGAAAGAATCCAAAAACCCAAGTTCTGACCAAAAGCTTAGTTTATGCCAACAAAGTGGATCTCTGTAAAATTGTTTTAAATCAGTAAAACAGAAGTTGTGTATGTGTTCTTGTGTTAACAATAACAGTGTAAATTAAACAAAAGGATTGTCAACAGCCTCACATCATATACAAATGACAAAAGAACAATCTTCAACTGTTAAAGACTGACCAGAAGGAACCACAAAAACAAAAACAGTATGAAAGTACCTTAGCCATTTCCAATGTAATTTATAATCAACTTAAGCATAGTATAAACGTTTTGCTATTACAAATCAAGCTTGAGAGGTTTGCCATCTTGGCTTAAGATAAGCATTATAAATATAATGTGAATGACTGGGAAATATAAAACCTACCAACTCAAAGCAAATGGGTATCACATTCCCTGATTTCTGAGAGAAGGAGAAAAAGAAAACCAAGCTCACAGATACAGAGAACAGATTGGTGGTTGCAGGAGGCAGAGGGTGGTAGGGAGAAGTGGAGGAGTTGCATTTTTGTTTTGTATTGTTTTGTTTGAGTATATATAGTGTGTGTGTATTTAAAAAAAAATTATTTAAAAAAAATTTTTTTTTTTTTTTTTGCTTCTTAGGGCCACACCATGGCACATGGAAGTTCCCTGGCTAGGGGTCAAATCCGAGCTATAGCCACCAGCCTACACTACAGCCACAGCAACACAGAATCTGAGCCGAGTCTGACCTACACCACAGCTCACGGCAACACCAGATCCTTAACCCACTGGGTGAGGCCAGGGATTGAACCTGCATCCTCATGGACACCAGTCAGGCCTCGTTTCCACTGTGCTACAACAGGAACTCCTATTGATTTTTTTTTAAAGGATGGGTAAACTACTATGAAACAAACATTACTTTTATTAATTTTTTATATTTACATTAAAATATGTAAAATCTTTATACATAAATATATAAAATCTTTCTAATAAACAAGCACACATTCTTCTCCTCTCCTCTCTCCTCCCTTTCCTCTCCTATTCTCTCTTGCTATTAAAAATATCCTATCTGGAGTTTCCACTCTGGCAGAACAGAAACAAATCTGACTAGTAACCATGAGGTTGGGGGTTCAATCCCTGGCCTTGCTCAGTGGGTTAAGGATCCGGCATTGCTGTGAGCTGTGGTGTAGGTCACAGAAGCAGCTCAGATCTGGCGTTGCTGTGGCTGTAGTGTAGGCCAGCAGCTACAGATCCAATTTGACCCCTAGCCTGGGAACCTCTATATGCCGAGGGTGCAGTCCTTAAAAAGCAAAAACAAAAACAAAAAACCCTACAAAAAAACCAAAAACCCCACAAACCTATGTATGTCCTATATATGTTGCATAAGGTTCATATCACTGTTTTTGAAAATTTAACTTAAAGCATAGGAAATTAATCTTCAGTTATTGATTAATCAATTATAAATTAAAATCCAATTTAACTTGCCAGCCAACAATACAGATCATGAAACCGAATTTTTATTTTCTTATCTATCTTTGTAACCCTTTTAGGCAAATGTATTTCATTCTTTCCCTGCACTAGTCATTATTCCCCTTACAGACAAAACTTTCTAAATGAATATGCAAATCACTCAAGATTTTGTTTCATCACAGTCATGAGATCTAAAAACATCAGTAACATAAAATCTAATCAATATTGTTACTAAAAAAAAAAAGCAAAACTTTTGTTTTAGCTATTTCCCAGCTCAAGGAAGTCTAAACATTTTTGCTCCTAATGCTCAAAGGAGGTCCATTCTATTTTAGTTCATCTTCGTCTAACAAATTTAACTTTGGTTGTTGATTTAAAAAGACATTATCAAAGCAGAATTCCCATTGTGGAGCAGTGGAAACAATCCGACTAGTTATCTATGAGGATGAGGGTTCGATCCCCGGCCTTGCTCAGTGGGTTAAGGATCCGTTGTTGCCATGAGCTGGGGTGCAGGTTGCAGATGCGGCTTGGATCCTTGGTGATGGCTGTGGTGTAGGCCGGCAACTTCCATATGCCGCAAGTGCAGCCCTAAAAAGCAAAAACAAACAAACAAAACCAGTATCAGGGCAACACCCCAAATGTAGAGTGGCTGGATTTAACACAAACACCAATTCATTTATTCAGCCAATACTTGTTCAGTGGCTGCTAATTTGACACTGGAGAAAAACGCATGAACGATAGAAAAAAATTCTCATAGCTACTAGCGTATTTTATAAGGTGTTAAACACTCACATCCTGCAGCTCTTTAGTTAACACTGTTTCCTGTAATCCACTCTACTGCATCCTCCTTAACAGGGGAAATGCTTCTCATCCAACAAGGCTCAATCCCTGAAACTCTGTGTCAACTCTCGCGCTCCCGTATTATTCTCACTTCAAGTACAGCTCAAAGCTATTAGATGTACACAATGTCTATCTCACTAGACTAGAAGCTTGTTTACATTATATACATCCAGTATAATACTCAGTATACTTAAAAAATATATACTAGACTCCACCCAACAAAATACATAAACAATCAAAATCACTTTTCAAAAACATCACTGAATTCTATGCTTTTAACGATCATTTCAATCTTGCCTTTGTACAATTTTTTAAGTTCTGACATAGGTATATGTACCTGTAAAATCGTCATCATAATCAATATAACATATTCATCACACTCCAAAATTCTTAACAGCATTCTTTACGATCATTTTAATATCCATAGAATCTGTAGTGGATTTCCCACTGTGGTGCAGTGGAAACGCATCCGACTAGGAACTGTGAGGTTGCAGGTTCGATCCCTGGCCTCGCTCAGTGGGTTAAGGATCCGGTATTGCCATGAGCTGTGGTGTAGGTCACAGACACGGCTTGGATCTGGTGTTGCTATGGTTGTGGTGTACGCCAGCAGCTGTAGCTCTGATTAGACCCCTAGCCTGGGAACCTCCACATGTTTCGATGCTGCCCTAAAAAGCAAAAAAAAAAAAAAAAAAAAAAGAATCTGTAGTGATATAACCTCTCTCATTTTCAATACTGGTAGTTTGTTTCTTATTTTCTTGATCAGCCTGAGTATAAATTTATTAACTATCAATTTTATCAAAGAATGGGTACTTGTTTAATTGATTTTCTCTACTTTTTCTCTGTTTTCTATTTCATTATTTCAATTAAACGTTTATTCATTCCTTTTTTCTATTTGCCTTGGGCTGTTTTTTTCTTTCTTTTTTTTAGGGCCATACCCACAGCATATGGTAGTTCCCAGGCTAGGGGTTAAATTGGAGCTGCAGCTGCTGGCCCACACCACAGCCACAGTAACATGGAATCCAAGTCAAATCTACAACCTACACCACAGTTCATGGCAACACCACATCCTTAACCCACTGAGTGAGGCCAGGGATTGAACCCACATCCTCATGGGCACTATTCGGGTTCATAACCTTCTGAGCCACAATGGGAACTCCTGCCTTGGATTTTTTTCCTGTTTCTTTTTTATTGCCATACCCACAGCATGTGGAAGTTCCCGGACCAGAGCCAGTGCAGGACGATGCTGGATCCTTAACCCTCTGTGCCACAAGGGAACTCCCCCTAGTTCCTGAAAGGTAGAAATATATGCCACTGATTTTTTAAAGATTTTTTTCCTTTTTCAATATAGGTGTATAACGCTATAAATTTACCCCTAAGATCTGCTGTATCCTACTAATTTTAATTAGTTGATAATTCATTTCTGTTGCATTCAAAATACTTTCTAATTTGGCTTTGCTCAGTTCTATGATCCATGACTTAGCAGTGTGTTATTTGGTTTCCAAAAATTTGGGGATTTTCAGCTATCTTTCTGTTGTCACTGACTTATTTGATTCTATCATGGTCAGAAAGTATTTTATGTGACTTGATTATTTCTAAATTTATCAAAACTTATTTTTTATGTCCCAGAATATATTCTGTATGTTTGGTAAATATTCTACACATATTTTTAAAAATTATGAATTCTACTGTTGTGGGGCAGAAAAACAGTAAATGTCAGTTGAGTGAAGCTGGCCGACAATGTTGTTCTAATCTTCTAAAGCCTTATTGACTTTTTGTCTACTTGTTCAATCAATTATTGTGAGAATCTATCAAAATATCCTGCTATAACTGTGGTGTTGCCTTCACAATCTCTCGCTGTAGTTCTATGTTTTTCCTTGGTACATTTTGAAGCTCTGTTATTAGGGATATAAACATTTAGAATTAGGTCTACTTTATCATGATGAGATTACCTTCTCTGATGATATTCTCTGCTCCGAAATCTATTTTAATCTGACAGTAACAAGCTTTCTTTTGATTACTGCTAGTTTTCCATTCTACTTTTAACTGACTGGGTATTTATATTTGAAGTTTAGTGCCTTTGGGCATCATATTTTTGTTTCTTGCTTTTTTATCCTATCTGAAAATCTCCACCTCTTCAATGGCATATTTAGATTGTTTACATTTTAATACTTATTGGTAAGTTCAGAATTAAACCTATCATCTTGCTTTTTTCTGTAGTTTCTTGTTTCTTCTTTTCTAACTTTTTTGAATCAACTAAATATTTGTATGATTCCATTTTCTCTCCATTGTTTGTTTAAAGGGTTTATAGTAAACATCTTTAAATTGATAGTCTCCATTCAAGTAATACTATACCACTTAACATATAAATATGGAATCTTAACAGTGATATACTTCATTTCTCCCTTCCTGACCTTTGTGCTATTGTTGTCATCCATTATACTCTTATCTATATTATGAAACCACACTTTAAACATTTTTTCTTAAAAATGCATGCCTAAAATAAATTTCACCTTTGTTTTCAAAGATATTTCACTGGGCATCATTCTAGTTTGATGGAACATTTTAGTTGAGCAATTGGCTCAATGAGCATCACTTCAATATCTTCTTACAATTTGATTATGAAGTGCCTTGGAGTAGTCTTCTTCATGTTTCTTGTACTAGGGTTTCATTAAGTTTCCTGACTCTGTGGGTTTATCATTTTCATCAAATTTGAAAAATTTTCAACAATGATTAGGAACTCCAACTAATATGCAGTAGGCCACCTGAAGTTATCCCACAACTCACTAATGTTCTCTCTTCTTTTTGTAAAAAAATAATTCTCCTTACTCTTCTTCATGGAGTAAAGATCACTTCAGATCATTTCTATTATTATGTCTTCAAGTTCACTAATATTTCCTTCCGGAATGTATAATATGCCATTAATGCTACCCAGTAAATTTTCCATCTTATACATCGTAGCTATCATCACTAGAAGTTTGATTTGGATTTCCCCCCTTTCTCTGTCTCTAACTCTTCTGAAACTACAGAAATCACTGAAAACAGCTCTTTTTAATGCCATTGACTGCTAACTCTAACAGCTTTGTCAGTTTGGGTTTGCTATTAATTGATTATTTCTTCATTATAGGTCAAATCTTGTTTCTTATTGCATGCCTGGTCATGTTTGTTGGATATCAGATGTTTTGAATTTTACCTTGGTGGATGCTGGATATTTTGTATTCCCATAAATCTTCTTGAGCTTTGTTCTGGGTCATATTTTTTTGGAAACAGTTTGATCCTTTAAGAAGGAGCTTTCAAGATAGACAGAGTGGAATAGTGCTCAGCTTAGGGGTAATTGTCTCCCATTGTTAAGATAAGACCCTTATGCATACTCTACCCAATGCCACATGAATCTTGAGATTTTCCAGTCTGGCTGATAGGAACAGATACTATTCCCACTGCTATTTAAGTGCCAAGCATTCAATTAAGCACCTCTAAGCCTTTCAGGTCATTCTTTCTTTGACCTGGGGTGTTTTCCTTATGTTCATGCCCTAATCACTAATCAGTTGAGTATGTTCTAATCTTCAGTGGACTCCATCCAGCATGGTCTGCTCTCACTCTCCACTCTGTTTCTTCAACTCAGAAAGTCCTCTAGACTTTGCAGGAATGCCTCCTCTTTGATCCATGCCTGGAAAGTCTTTCAAGGCAGTAAACTAGCATATATCCATGGGCTTATTTCATTTCTGTCCCAATTCTCAGGGATCTCTGACCTTTAGTTCCTAATGTCCACGATCATAAAAATCACTGCATAAGTTTTGCCCATGTTTGGGTTGTTTCAATTGGAAGAGTAAGGATTACTGTTATTACGTCGTGGACAGAAGTAAAATGTGGTTGTTCAATTTAAACTAATCAAAAAAATAATATTAAACTCAGTTCCTCATCCACACTAGCCATATTTCATGGAATCAACAGCAACATGTGGTAGTGGATACAGCAAAGCAGATAGAGAATATCTCCATGATTGAAAAAAGTTCTATTAGACCTGTGCAAATGATATTTTCACTGAGCATTGTATTATCACACTTAACATATTCTAACCTTGGCATCTGCACACATCCATTTTTATACTCTATGCTGTTAAGTCTAAATCAACATAAAATTATATCACAATTTAGTCATTTATGGGAACAATACAATATTATCTATTACATAATTGTAAGCATTAAATGAGATATAAAGCCTAATAGAGTGACTAGTACATCAAGGAGTTCAAGAAATGGTAATTTTTTTTTTTGGTCTTTTTGTCTTTTCTAGGCCTGCACCGCAGCATACGGAGGTTTCCAGGCTAGGGGTCGAATTGGAGCTGTAGCTGTCAGTCTACGCCACTGCCACAGCAATGCCAGATCCAAGCCACGTCTGAAACCTACACCACAGCTCACGGCAATGCTGGATCTTTAACCCACTGAACGAGGCCAGGGATCAAACCCGCAACCTCATGGTTCCTAGTTGGATTCGTTAACCACTGAGCCGCAACGCGAACTCCCAAGAAATGGTAATTATTGACGAAAAATAATTTCTCTGTAATTTTCTATTTCACAACCATTTCATAATATAAACACAATAAGTAATTTTGAAGTTGCTATTTTCACTTTAATTTTTTTAATTCAAAAAGTAATGAAGGGTATACAACAACATAAATAAACTTCAAAAACATTATTTAGGAGTTCCCGACATGGCTCAGTGGAAATGAATCCCCCTCGTAATCCATGAGGATGCAGGTTCGATCCCTGGCCCAATCAGTGGGTTAAGGATCTGGCTTTGCCACGAGCTATGGTATAAGTCACACAAGTGGCTCAGAGCCCATGTTGCTGTGGCTGTGCCGTAGGCCAGCAGCTATAGGTCCAATTCGACCCCTAGTCTGGGAACTTCCAGAAAAAAAGCAAAAAAAAAAATTAAGTAGAGTTCTTTTGTGATGCAGCAGATTAAGGATTTGGCACTGTCACTGCAGTAACTTGGGTTGCTGTTACAGCACGGGTTCAGTCCATGGCCCGAGAACTTCCTCATACTAGGGATGTGGCAAAAAACACAGAAAAAACAAGCCAAAAAAAACATGATTTAAGTGAAGGAAGCCAGTTACAAAAGGCCACAAGTTGTATCATACCATTTATAAGAAATTTTAGGACAGAAAAATCTCTTTACAGAAAGAAGAATAATGGATGTCTAGAGCTAGAGGCGTGAGGGGTGATGGGGAAAATTTGCTCATGGTATAAGATTTCTTCGGGGGGGATGAATATGTTCTAAAATTAGGTTGTATGGATAGGTACACAACTTTGTCAATAAAGTGCAAAAAAGATGAACTGACACTTTGGTAAATTTTACAGCGTGTAAGTTGTATTTCAAAAATACTTAATACTGTTTTTTTACAAATTAATACATGTACATGATAAAAACAAAAGTTCAAAATGAATGACAAAAATATAATGAAAAGAAACTTCCCTTCTGTTCTAGATCTGATTTCTTGTCTTGTAGAATTGTGTCTACATTTTTACAAGCATAAATACCCAATAAAGACATTGTTTCATACTTTGCTTTTTAATTTTACACACACACAGAAATGCTGAAGTTTATTTAAACAGCCTATGAATAGATAGAGTGGATGCAACATATATTGAATACCAAAGTATACTTTGCAAACTTGTATTCTTATACCTCTGGAGGTAAATTCTGAAAACTGAATTCACTGTATCAAGAACAAGTGTATTTTTCATTTTTATGCACTCCTATCAACAGCATATCAAAGTAGCCATATCCTTATATAAGCTATTTCCTTATATCCACAAAAATTATGTTTTATCTGTTTCATCCTTGCCAATGTGATGGATGAAAGAAATGGTACCTCATATTATAGCTGAATTTTAATTTTTTTGGCTGTACTTGCAGCATATGGAAGTTCCCAGGCCAGGGATAGAACCTGAACCACAGCAGTGACAATGAGCCTCAGCAGTGACAACACCAGATCCTTGACTGCTGGGCCACCAAGGAACTCCAGCTGCACTCTTCTTATGAGTAAAATTGAGTCTCGCAGGTTTATAAATCTTTGTGTTTTGACCATTTGGTTTAAACAGTTTTTTCATATCCTTTGACTATTTTTGGATTGTGGATCTTTTGGAAACCATTTTTATTTTTTGAAACTGAATATACTTATGTGAAAACATAGAATCAATAGAATCAATTTCACAATTACCTATTTGCACCAAGAATATGGGTGGTTAAATCAAAAGTAATCGTGTAATGGAAATCTCATAACGTACTAACCCAAAAGAACGTTTTAAGCCAAGAGTGTACAGAAAGTATAACAAATAATGTGAAAGTAAAGTTCATTCAGCTGAAAAATACTGTTTTCTCTGGAATGACTTCTCAGGAAGTGATAGATTTACAATACATGGCTTCCTGTTACAGAGCTTACAAAACTTTCAGGAAAAACTTTACTATGGCTGTCATCACTATGTCATGAAGAATTATATGAAAACTATCCCCCTCAAGGCTCCAACAAAGAAACAATATCACAATATATGAATACTTTAAAAACCTAAAAATAGCCAGAAATAGAAAAAATGTGAATAGGGCCTGGTAAAGAAAGCTGTTTTTACCATTTAAGCCTAAGATGGTTAAAACACATATCCTGAAGTCATTTTAAAGTCTACTAGAGACCTCAGCAGATGGTGCATTTAATTACTTCCTACCCCAGACATCTTCTGCTTTTCTTTACCATACGCAGTTAGATGTTCTTTGGCCCCGATCAGCACCTTGAATGTGTCCAAAACAACGATGTTCTTTGCTGCCTGGTCTTCATTACTCATCAGGCCTGTGTCCCCCCATGTTTATCACACCCCTTTCCTTTCCTTATGCAAATAAATACTGAATCCTGTCCGTTTTGTGGAAAAGAAGTGACACATTTCTCCTTGCCCCAGCGTACTTCATTCGTATTTTAGCTATGTCTCCGCCCATCTGTTCACAGAAATTGATCTGGAAATTATGCGTTCCTAACACGTTGTGCCTGAGCAAGTCAAAAGGGGAGAGACAGAGCGGTAGGCTCCAGACTATCAGGAGCCCCGTGTGATCTTCAAGAGAAGCAGAATAAACAAAAAACCACAAGTTCTCACATTTAGTTAGGTACTTATTTCAGTTGCCCTTATGAGGTCAGTCTGGTATAGAAAGACAGGCATATTAACAATTCGGCCCAATACAATACGCTAGGACAGAATATTTACCTTTCACCGTCCAAGAGGGACTCATTAAACCATCTCATTATGTAATTATTCTAGTTAAATATATTTAGGCAAAGTTTTTTGCTGTCTGTGTACCTTTATGTCTCCGTCTGAAGTTACCTAGAATGCAAGTTCCTAAGGACAATCTCTACTTGGCCTAATTCCATACACGGATAGATTTTTGGTATATTATATAAGGCTTTTGATAATAATGTTAGTTTCCAATTATAGCAGCCATCTTTTAAAAAAATAAATAGTACTCCCATTCACACAGTTTGTAAGGCTGAACTTTAGACTCCACCAAGCATTTTCAACTTTTCTGAAAATACAGACCACTGCATGGCCCCTTGTGGAAACCATTCTTACTGGATGAAAAGTGTTATCACGATTTGCAATTACATATTTTGCTTTGAACACACAGGATCATTATCATAATAATAATTTTCTTTGGATACTGCATAGTTTTAAGCAATGCAATTCTCAAGTTAAATAGCTATGTATTGCTTTATAATTTTAAAAAATTCTTAAATAATTCAAATCTCATATAACTTAGGTCCACAAATTCTAGACTCTAAATTAGAATGAAGTCTTGGGACTCCAGATTAAGATTATAAACTTAATCACATCACTTCCATTCTCTAAGCTTTACTATTTTTTTTTTTCATTTCTAAGAGAAGTTAGATTAATCTCCAGGATCATTAGAACTACAAAATCCTATGATTCCATGAGTCATTTTTTTTTCAATGTACAACAAAATTATTTCAAAGCAAACTGTCACTAATATATGAGGCAAATCTCAGAATATATGTATATACTAAGCAAATGAGAGCATTTGCTCTGACTGAATTATGTGTAGGAAATTACATTAAATATGCCAAAAACTTGGGCCGAGTCTCTGCCTTGCACTGCTCACTATTCTTGATTTATACCTTCAAGGTCAGCAAACAAAGTCTGGCAACATATTAACCCTGAAATTTTCCAGTTGTAGAAACAGCCATGTTATATGGTGGCTGGGAAATACAGCCTATATGATGTTCTGTCCTTTTATGGTAAGGAGGTAAGCTGTATTTTGTCTTCCATAAAAATGAAATCATTTACAGTATATAACTAGAAAATTTCAGTATGTAGTAACTAATACAACCTGGAAGTTACTTTCTTTATTACAACAAAATTCTAATTCTGCTGGCAAATTAAAAAAAAAAAAAGCTTTAAATTAAAGCTCACTATTTAAAGGATTACAGAGAAGGATTTACATATGAAAAAATTCATTCTTTATTAAAAATTTAAAAGAAAATTTAATGGTCAAGCCAAAACCAAAAGATGTGAATTCATTTACTAAACACTCATTAAAAGTACATTCTCTGAACTGAGACTATAAAAACCAATTAGACATTATCATAAAACACCTACAGCACTTTAATTCATATCTCTATTATTATCATGTAAAGGAAGTGCAGATTATTGGAAGGTTGGTCAATAACTTATATTTAAAAGTTATCAACTTATTCAGCTGCTTCTTTTTTTTTTTTTTTTTTTTTTTCAGCTGCTTCTTTTCTTTCCCATACCCATTTCTCTATTTTATGGTCAATTAGATGGTCATTAAAAGTCATTATAAACCCATATACACATATCCATTCTCTTTCAGATTCTTTTCCTCCATAGATTATCACAGAATACTGGGTAGAGTTCTCTGTGCTATATAGAAGGTTCTCCATAATTTTTTTTTTTTGTCTTTTTGTCTTTTTTAGGGCCACTCTCACGGCATATGTAGGTTCCCAGGCTAGGGGTCGAATCAGCGCTATAGCCACCAGCCTACACCAGAGCCATAGCAACGTGGGATCCGAACTGCATCTGCGACCTACACCACAGTTCATGGCAACGCCGGGTCCTTAACCCACTGAGCAAGGCCAGGTATCGAACCCACAACCTCATGGTTCCTAGTTGGATTCATTACCCACTGTGCCACGACGGGAACTCCTATAATTCTTAATTAAATTGAATTCGTAATTTAAAACTATCCCAACCAGAAAACTTGAATCCAGATGGCTTTGTTGATAAGTTCTACCAAACATTAAAGAAGAAAATAATATCGATCTTACACAAAGTTTTCCAGAGGATATAAAAAGAATAAAGAAGACTATTTATTTCAAAAAAAAAAAAAAAAGTCATTAAAAACACACTTCAAAATAAACAGGAAAGGGGAGGTTCCCTGGTGGCTCAGCAGTAACTAAAGTAGCACAGGTTTTTCTCTGGCTTGGGAACCTCTACATGCCACAGGCATGGCCCCCCACCAAAAAACAAAACAAAACAAAACAAACAAATAAAACCCCCACAGCAAACCTAACTAAGCAAACAAACAAAAAAACCCCAAACAGGCAAGGAAGTAAATATGAAAAGGAAGAGTAAGGGGCCAAACGAAACTATGGGAGAGTTTAAAGATGGAAAGTTTTTAAGGGTAAATAAAAATAAATAAATAAATAAAAAAAAAGGACCAGGAGTTCCCGTCGTGGCGCAGTGGTTAATGAATCCGACGAGGAACCATGAGGTTGCGGGTTCGGTCCCTGCCCTTGCTCAGTGGGTGAACGATCCGGCGTTGCCGTGAGCTGTGGTGTAGGCTGCAGATGCGGCTCGGATCCCGCGTTGCTGTGGCTCTGGCGTAGGCCGGTGGCTACAGCTCTGATTCGACCCCTAGCCTGGGAACCTCCATATGCCGCGGGAGCGGCCCAAGAAATGGCAAAAGGACAAAAAAAAAAAAAAAAAAAAAAAAAAAGGACCAGAGAACATGGAGAAAGAAGAAATAGAGGAATAAACTAGATCATAAACTACTATCAACTAACAGTGCCAGGCACTGTATAAGATATTTTTAAAATACTACCTCTAATCCTAACAAAAGCTCTTCAAAGTAGGTTTTTATCACTCCCATTTAAAAGATGAGGCAACTGGACTCAAGAAGATAAGTTACTCAGGGAAAACCACATAACATTTAAGTGGCTGAACTAAGACTCAGAGATATGACTATCCTATTTCAAGTTCAAGCCTTTCAATTATACCGCTTTGCCTCTAGAAAATTTTTATTAATGTTGATTGAGTGGTTACTGCACTTCCAAGGTAAGAATAATCTCCACAATGCTGCTTCTATTTTAACCAGTGTCTGTCATTTTTTTAAAAAGGCAGTGGAGGGGTGATCTTTCAGAGTTCAGTACAACAATAATTAAAATAATAGTGTAATGATAACATCAATCGCTGATGTTACTGAATGCTCACTCTACATTACATGCTGTATTAAGTGCTCAAAAGAGCCTTGTAACGTAGGGCTTATTACCCCCGCTTCAGAAAAGTTTAGAGACACAGACAGTAATGGGATTGAGCAGGTTTGGCAATCAGGTGTAACTCCAAAGCCCTTGAGCTGCCATGAATTCCTCTCAAGATTTCTTTCAAAACTCCCATTAAATAATTACAGCTTTTACATATTTCCTTTAACTTAATTATGAAACATCTCTTACTTTCAATCACAGCAGATTAAAATAGGTTAAGATACAGTCTCTGTGTTAAAGAGCTCTCACTATTTACAAAATGAATCAGATTCAAGGTGACAAAAAAATTCCATAATGCTCAAAACTTCTATAAAATTTTCTAGTAAAGAAAAACAGATCTAAGTAACTATTTTTTAAATTTCCAAAATGTTATATAAATATTATAATCAAAAACTAAAAACCTTGCATGTTTACACACTGAGAAGAGAAAGATTTGCATGAGCCAGTTTTCCAATATGTTTACATATCCTGATGCTGCCAAACATCTTCCCTTTTCAATTCAGAAAACCAAACCAAACCAAACGCATGTGTCATTCAGCAGAGAAGCAAGAAAGGTTTTGCATGGATTCAGAGGAAAGCTAAAGCTGAAAAAATATTGTGTTTTCAGCAGGGCCAAGTAGATGGGTTGTCTAAGTAAAACCTCATTATTAGAAGTAGACAATTTGTAGTCAGTTAGTTATTTTCATCCAAAGGGTGGTATTCCCATTAACTTCAAATAAGAACCAGGCTTAGGGTGACATTATGTTTTTCCCTCAGAGACATTACAGAAATAAATAAATAAGAGCTTTCAGATTACTTTAGAGAGGTCGCATCAGGGCCACATACAAATACCACACGGCAGTATGGCAATTCACATTTTTGTCATTTGATGAAGGCAAGAAAGACCATTAGAGTGAGGGTTATTGTACTGCTAACTAAGGTGGCCAGGAAGACAGCACTCACTCCCGGCTTCACCAAACACACACTGCGCCGTGGGCAAAAGGCCAACAGCTGCCCTCCAGCTGAATTCCACATGGTTGAGGTGTCCACTGAGAACCAACTCAATCCCAACACATAATCCACAACAAACAGCCATCAGCAATCAATAGAAGGATATATCTAATCTCTTTACTGTGGTTTTAAACATAGCATATGGGTACTTGACTCAAGTATGGATAGAAGAGAATGTCACTAAGTTATCCCAAATGGTGTATGTATCCTGTGCCCACACTCAAGCCATCTGCCAGTTCTTTTGGGCATATGCTCATTCTGGAATTCATTTGAGAAAATCCTTCCTTGATTAGGCATGGCTTTGCTCCTATCTGCCGTGGTTCTCACCATTTACATCCAGCTGCAGCTTCCTCTCTGCATGCTTCATTCCCACTGACTACTTCAGGCAGGAAAGATAGGGAATTAATTTTTTTCCTAACAAACATTTAAAAAATCTTAAAGCACAATAAAAATTGGCATGACCAAAAAAAAAAAAAAGGAGGGGAGGGATTCATGGATTCCCAACCAAATGAATGTGTAAGACTTTTCAAACATTTCCTCCAAACTTATTCCACACACGAGATTTTTCTTTTTGAGCTTCCCCTGCTTATTACATCAACGAAACACAATAGATAAGGGCTCTCAGCTACGCAGTATAACCTTAAGAAAACATCTGTGCTTTTCTTCCTTCCTAGTCAGCAAGACAAGTTCAGTATTCAGTTTATCATGAACAATCATGATACAGAAATATATAGTTTTTCAAAATACCTATAAAAGTATTTTAATAGTTTATAGATAAGAAAGTGATATAAGAATTAAAAAACACTACTGATTTTTTCAAAATAGAAAGTCAACTTTTCAGTATCTAATGGGTCTAGGGCAATGAGAAGAAACTATTATTTATCAAATCTTGTTCCAACAGGAAAAATGAATTAAGAATAAACAGAAATAGGAGTTCCTGTCGTGGCGCAGCAGAAACGAATCCGACTAGGAACCATGAGGTTGAGGATTCGATCCCTGGCCTTGCTCAGTGGGTTAAGGATCCGGCGTTGCCGTGAGCTGTGGAGTAGGTCGCAGACGCCGCTCGGATCCCACGTTGCTGTGGCTGTGCCATAGGCTGGCAGCAACAGCTCCAATTAGACCCCTAGCCTGGGAACCTCTATATGCCATGGGTGTAGCCCTAAAAGGACAAAAGACAAAGACAAAAAAAAAAAGGAATAAACAGAAATAAAAATCTAGCGCCAAGTGTAAAATCGAGTTTATATCCAGTATTAGCTATTAGTTATGGATTCCAAAATGATTAAAGAGAAGAGATTCATAGACCAGAGGTTGCTTCTGTCATGGAAAACTCCCTTTTGCTTTGTAGTCTAGTTGCATGTGGTCAAGACTATAGCCAGTTTTAAGGATGCATCTGGACCATATGACCTAAAGGGCACAAAGGCAGTCTATGTCTATCTAAAAGTCAAAATCACAATTTTAGGCATCAATAACTAGGATTGTTTGTACAAACTCTTCATCCATTAAAAGCACGTTACTCTCACATTGCTAATGTTAATACTTTGTTTGGATGGATGGATGGATGGATGGATGGAGAGATAGGTTGGTTTATATCCACAACTCCTCTTTGGAATCCTCTTACCAAAGGACAGTATTCCATGAACTTTCTAAATAAACTCAAAATAATGTACCTGCAAATCTAACTACAGTTTGTACTCGGAGAAACTTCCACCGTGTTCTTTTCTCTCCATCTTACTTGCTTTTTCGTAATGCCTGCATCTGAAAGAATTAGGAGGTTTCAGAATGAAGAAGGCGATCCTCATATAGTATTTTATCCCTCAGTCATGTTCATAACCTGATAATCATCTACTCCTATAGAAATTGTCAGGAAAGGAAAAAAACAAAACTTGTTTTTCCTTCCCAATTTTTTTTTTCCTCCAGAAGATGTCATTACAAGGCATGGAAAGAAATGAACAAAGGTTTTCTTGAACTTTCTCACAATAGCATTCTTCATGTTCCCACAGTCCGTTTTAGTAGTAATTAGCACAGCTGCAGAGTTTTAGTTTACTTCCCCAGTATTATTTTATGAATATAGCCATATACATTAATTTTTATTTAAAAATACCAATAACACAAACATATATTAACTCTAGGTTACAGTCCAAAGCAGTACCTTGAAAATGCAGGTTATTGGGCATTCAGACATATGGGACATAAGATTTCATGGTTAAGAACAAAAGAAACATTTGTTTTATTGATTCATTTAAATAACAATCTTAAGTTTTTCTATCATCTGACGCTCAGATTTTTTTCCAGGGGCTATTTTCAAAGGTATCTTACAGTTTAAAAAGTTTGAGACTTTTCCAAATAAAATTCTAACTATCACAGAATATACAAAAACCTCCCTGGGATATTCCTAAAACACCACATCTAAATACCGCCATCATCTCCCCTCACAAAGTCAGAAGAGATGAACAAGCACTTGAGCAGCAGAGTAGAACAACTCAATATTGTCATGCTGGGAAGGTGATTAGGAGGAAAATAGTGTAATATCCTCAAAATTAAGTCCTCATAACACCCAAAGCACTTTGTAACTGATATGACTTGGCCTTTTCAGTCTTCAAAATTTAATTAGTAACAATAAACCAGACTAATTGGGGGTGGAAGCTGCAAAATTCTGCAGAGTATTTCTCAACGCAGTTTTCTTGGTGTGTTAAATGCAGGGCATGGCAAAAATGAGGCCTGTGTGTACGTCAGCCAAATTTTTCACATGGAATTCTGTCTCTAACAACAAACAGACTGATTAATATTTTAATAGGAAAGCCCCCTAAGGAAAGCAGGTGGTTCCTGGCGCACACGGTCTCAGAGTCTGGGTTATCCTAAGCATACATTCCTTCATCTTAATCAAGCGAGGAGCCAAAGTACAGACTGTCCTTTATGGAAGCATGATTTCATTTTTATAAAGGAAAGAGGGTGAAATGACTAGTTTTTAATGAAAACTAAACATTAAAATATTGGTAATTACCCTGCTTCAAAATTTTCATTAGAACTAGACTTTTACATACAGTGAGACTTATTGGAGCAAAAAATAAATTTTGCAATTAAATATACTCAGTACTTTGTAGTGACTAGAGTATGAATAACTAGAAGAAAACTTTTCTCCTTTATCCATAATAATAGGGTGACCTGTGAATTTTATTTTGGATTGTTATGCCATCAAATTAGAAATCAGAAAAGTTTATTTACATCAACTCAATTTCAGCACAAAACTATTATTTCATACATTGCAAAATCTGACTATTTCATATCTGCATACATATGTAGATAAAACTGATGGTCAGTCTTCAAAAGTGATCTCTCCTCAAGTAATGGCATATCATTGTTAATTATTAATAATTTCCAGTACTCAAATTGCTGCCATTGATATTTTAATCTACCCAAGTTGCTAGCTCTAGTTAGCTTCGTATTGATGCATATAAATATTTCTAACATCTTGTTTTGAAATTTTATTTAAACATTTTGAATCTCATTGCTTGCTTTTAATAAAGTATTCACATATTATTGGTGTGAATGACAATTTGCAAATTTTATAGCCCTGTGAATAGAAAACTGGTCATTCCAGGACAATTACCATGAATCACTGGGGGAAGGAAAAAAAAAGATTTCAGCATTATCACCAATTAAGGAAAGAGCAATAATTAATATCCATAGGTGTATTCATTTTACAGATTATCTAGCTAATAGAGAGCAGATGTTGAAGAAAAAGGGCCTGATGCAGCTAAATCTGCTAAGATCAAGGCCTAGAAGGCGGGTACAGAAGCAGACCTTGCAGAACATGAGAGCTATGGAATTGACAATGTGATGGGCATGGCAAAAAGCTGCTGAAAGTGACTGTATCCTACTTCACACATTTGCCTACAGTCAGTATTAGCTGCCCTAATCACTTCTGGCCCAGACAAGTCTCACTGCCACTTCAGTCGCTTACTCAGCCAAACCCGAGTTTCTCACCCTTGGCACTGGTGACATTTGAGGATGGCTAACTCTTTGTTGTTAAGGATGGGGAGGATGGAGGCTGTCCTATGCACTCCAGATGTTTAGCAGCATCTCTGGTCTTTACCCACTAGATGACAACAGCAACCTCCACCACCATGGAGGACAATCAAAAATGTCTCCAAACTTGCCAAATATCTCTTGGAGGGTGTAAAAAATTAACCTCACCTGGAACCACTGATCTAGACGAAACCTAGAGATGCTTTATCTGGATCACTCAGACAATCCTAATCACTTATAAACCCTGAGAACTATCTAATCTAATCCTTTCTCTGCAACAAGAATCCCTTCCTGTAATGACAATAAAAGATCACTGTACAGCTTTTGCTTAAGAATCTCCAAGAATGAGAAACACTTAACTTTACCATCTAACCAAACATATTTTTTGGACAGCTCTACTTGAAAAATCCTCCTCACTAATGCAAAGACATCAGCCTTTCTCTAAATTATACCTGTAATTCTTAGGTTCATAGAAAATAAATCTTTCTTCTACAAAACCAGTCCTTCAAATATAAGACGATAACCTCTATACCTGGATTGCTTTGTAGGTCAGAACTACAATGGACACAAAACAAGTTAAAGCAATATTTTAGGTACTAAATGGTCACCCAAGCTGTCCGACGGAAGAAAAGGGAAACTGCACTATCTCCCAGCTCCAGAAAGGTCCAGCCTTGGGTCATATATGTATTTATAGCAACATTTATAAACATTTTTATTTTTTCATTTAAACCTTCATATCCTCAAAAAATACACCTATAACATGTAATAATTTTTACTTTTCTAATTATTCCCTATTCATTTAAATAGGCAGTTTCTGATAAAGATTGTTTTTAATTTTTAAAAAAAATCTGCTTCCCTCATTGGTGTACTGATATGCCTCCTTCAATACACCAAAAACTTTGAATTTTGCTCTTTTACTATATTCAGTGCTTTCTTAGATGTAAGTTAGAACTTAATTTATAGAATTTTGGGTTTTGTGTATAATTGATGCTTTCAATTTGGGGTTGCCAAGTCTAGAATATGTTTTTAAAGTATCTGACAAAATCAAAGCATACAAATTCCCCATTTAAAAAATATATTCTAGAAATGGCTTAAGGCAAAAATACTTTTATAAAGCCTTAAACCATTTGTGTTTTAACTGCATAATTAACCTCACATATCCCAAACTCAGCTAGCCAACAAATCTAATTACCTAAAATGGAGGTTTTGTTTTTTAAGCCAAGAAACTCTTTGTTCAAACAACATCAAACCTGCAAAAACTACACGTAAAATAAATGAACGCAGGTACCACTTTGTCTCCCATACCCATGCTAGTTACTCAGAAGCTCTGCAAAACGCTGGGAATATGTGGAGAACATGTTAGAAAACAGTATCTTGGCACACAGTAGAGAGGAAAAAAAGCTCAGAGACTGGAAAGAGATGCCACAACTACAACGCACTTAATCTGTAGAACATTTCAGGTCCTCTCTCAATGTAAGTCTGTCTCTTGGTTTACATATCACTGCAGCAACGTAAAATTAAGCAGTTTTTCAAAAACACAGTAGCAAATTCAGCATAGGAGGAAAAGGGAAGAAAGGGAACGCTAGTGGGGGGCATAAAAAATATTAGTGAAGTAATAACTGAAAGTAACTAAAAAAATTGGCAAGAACCAGATATTGTTTACAAAGTTGGCTTCAATGATTGCTCCCACCCCTGTATGCAAACCCCCATGCAAGGGATTTTGTTGCTTTGCTTGTTAGGGTTAGAGATGGAGACTAGTCCTCCTCCCTTCCTGGGGAAGTCCTATGATTTGCTTTCACCAACACTATGTGGCAAAAGTGACAGTGTATGACTCCCAAGTCTAGTCTCCACTCTCACCTCTTGGAACACTGAGCCCATTACATAAAGAAGCCCAAGCTAGTCAACTTGAAGATGAGAGATCAGGAAGAGAGAGCAGCAAATGACTACTTCAACGTCATCTAAGACCATGAAGTGCCAAACAAGGCACCAGGAGACTGTAGTTGTGTAACTGATCCCAGGAGACGTCAGCAGGAGAACTGCCAGGCTAATAAGCCCAGACTAAACTACAGGTGCCCAGAATCATAAGCAAATAAAACTCCACTATGTTTTGGAGTGGTTCATTATACAACAATTGATAATAAGTAACGAAATAAAAAATTAACAGTCATCTGGAGATGACTGAGTGTAGACTCAAGAGCCCTACACAGATTGATAGGTCCTAAATGTATACCCACGGTATTATAAAATAGTTCATATTAATCATGAATTACTTAAGTGGTGTTTAATACATTCTAATTAAGAAAGAGATATGTGACATCTTTTAGAAATAATTTAATCTAAAATCATTTAAAATATGTGAATGAATCCAAAACTTAGAGAAGACTTGGGGTTTTGCATTACTTAATAGCAATGGATTCTACTGGCATTAGATATAGAGTAGAAATTATAATAGGTAATAGAATAAAACATTTTAGCACCTACATTTCTATATATTGCAACAATGTTGAATAGAAAGTCAATTATGGCTATATAAAACCTAGAACATACTTTTTAATGACCTAATAAAGATGCATATTTTGGCTGCTAACACATTTTTATCCAATACTTTATTCAAAACATTGGCTGAAAAATGTCTTATAACTAAACAGTTGTTAAAACAGAAGAAATTCAGCAGAAGTGAACCATAGCTTCAGTCTTTCCTTCCCACAACATTCCATAGTGATGTAATTTAGGGGGGAATGTTTAAATACTTAAAATAAAACTATTTAATTAAGCAAACACCATAATTACTAGCATATATATTTTTTGCCTCATAACCTGGTGCTGGAACCAAAAGAAAATACGAAAAGTCTGATCTTCATAGGTAGTATGTTTTCCTTAAGGAAAACTCTCCTTCACTCGATAGTCTATAGCATAGCCTACAAGGAAGTAACTTCCCAATACAGTTCTTCAGTGAATAAGACTTAGCAGACCTATTATGAATCCTACTTTAAGTACACAGAAGTCTGAAAAAAGTCTGGTTTTCACTGGCAAGGTACCTGGAGAAGATGACCTGGTGGCCCCACAAGTCCCCAGCAGGACTGTATGACACTGAGGATTCAACAGAGTCTATGACAGAGCTTCTCCACCTTTTAGGGTTCTCAGAGATCTTGGAATTAGGACTCAGAGGAACACACAGGCCAGCAATGGTTACAACTACTGCTACAATAGAAAGCAATGTCTCACAGTTCCCATAAAAGGATTCATTCTTAGTCTCACTGCAGGTACTTAAAACTCTACTTTCCTGCATCCCATCACTATGGAATGTTATAGGAAGGAAAGACTTAAGTCACAGTTCACTTACACAGAATTTGTGCTGCAACTGAACAGCTATAAGATCTTTTTTTGCTACCATTTAGAAAAGGACAATAGATGTGATATCAGCCAAAATATGCACAGTCATTAAAGACTGTATTCTACAAAAAATACAAAGAAAGTCCAAAGAGAACAGGAAGAAACATGTGGAGGTTAAGGCAGGTTTATGGCGCTGATTGTGGTGATGGTTTCACAGATGTACATTTATCCCCAAATTCATCAAGTTTTTTGCCTTAAATATGCACAGCTTTTAAATGTCAATCACACCTCAATAAAGTGTTTTTTAAATAAAGCGTATTCTATGTTTTATATGGCCACAGCAGACCTATTCAACTGATTAAATATTCATTCTACTCACTCCTTCTACAAAAACTTACTGTACTACCATGCCGGGGTCTAGGACAGGACAACAGACACAGTACCTTCAAGTGTGGAAGCTTGAAATGTGCTCTTTTGTAGTCCCTGAGCATAACCAGATATGCCTGTGTACAGTCATTTACTCTCAAGGACAAGTTCTCAAATGGCCCAGAAATCTTTCCCTGCTGCTGGCTTCTCATTACCTTCAGAGGTATCCCGGGTTACATCACTTTGCAAGATTCATACAGCTCAATGTTCTGCCATATGCTGCCATCACAGAACTGTATAATTGTCATAAAAAAAAAAAAAGCCTGTATTTATTAAAAATTTGGGAGCACATCTCCTATGGGAGACTATTAGAGAAGCACCAGTTTGGCTCCTAGCAGGCAAAGACATCTGACCTCTTTGCGTGGAAAGAGACCTATGTCACAAATACTGACTGACATGAATGAAACTATCAGAGACAGCTCAAGCCAAAATGTGGTTTATAAAACTTAACTGCTCAAAGACTGTACATTCCCAGGCCCTTATCAATGAATACTAACTCTGAACATTAGCTCTGTAAGAAGCCAGGTTATAATCAGAAGGTTTACTGATGAACACAGGACCAAAGCAAGATAAATTAATTAAGGCTTGAATACATACAGGTGTTAAGCTAAAACCAGAAGATCCACTATTCCTACTCTGTTTCTATCAGTAGGTAGACACCTATCAGAGGCAAGACACATTCTTGGGCCATAGTATATTCTCTCTGCTGTCCTGGCCCTGCTAACCTTTCACCTACCACTCCTGGCTCTCCCTTTCTTGAATGACCAGCACCCTTTGTAATTTACAAAGTTCTCCTTTGGAATTGCTGATATACTCAATTATATTTCAGTCAAATGTGGTTCTTACCTAAGAACCTTTCTAAATCCTTCAAAGTGATTACATATCTTTGCTTTAGTTTCTTTTATGACTCTCACAATTGGGACAAAAGGTATTCAAAGTTCCCATCATTTACTGGCAAGAAAGAAATGCAGAAGAGTTCATTTGGGTAGTGTTAAAGTAATTTAAAACAGAAACCTTTAGACTGAGGTGGCTCTAATGCCTTGGTAGCCTACATAAGCAAATAAAACCTAAGCCAGGATAAAATTCCTATAAATGTCTCAAGGTTAAAAAAAAAAAAATCGAAACCTAAGAACAACCAGTCATAACAACCAACCACCTAGGTTTTTCCAAATAAGGCAATGGCTTAACCTACAGCCAATCAAATCATTTCTTTGCACTGCTTCATGTCTGCTCTGTAAAAACCTTTCCCCTGGCTTCTTTCCACAGAGCACTCCTAACCACCTTCAGTTTGGAGTTGCCCAATTAGAATCTGTTTGCTCAGATAAGTTCTTATAAAATGTAATGTGCCCCAGTTTATCTTTAAACAGTTCAAACCTGAAAAAGGTCTACAAATTTTATCCAAAAACCAATGGCTTTTATGCAGACAAACTCTGCTATCTGTTAATATTCACTACCAAGCCTACACGTGGAGAGAGAGGTAGAATATCTGATTTCATCCTCTTAATAATTATGAGTAGATTATTACTATGCCCAATTCATATTGATAAACATGCCCCAGATCTCACAGCTATGAAGTCAAAGAGCCCTTTCTTTACCAACTGATTATCCTGCTGTACTATCTCAAGAGAATTTCAATGCTTTATGTCTGGCGATCTTTACAAACAAGGGGCTTGCTAAAAAAACAAACAAGAGTTGCTAAAAAAATAGATCTCTTTAAGTGTTCCCTCACTTTCCAACCTCCACCTCCCAATCTTCTAACTGATCTTCAAAAGGAATAGACAAAGGGAAGGCAAGAGAGTGAATGGGTCAGAGGTACCAAACGTTATAATGCTTCCCACAGCCTCTTCAATGCTACAAAATCTCCTTACTTTCTACGTTCTTTCCCTAATTCTTCTCACTATACTTTTCATTCCAGATCTCACTAAGTCCATGACAAAAGGATGCCTAGGAATATGAGATAAAAGACACAGAACTTAGCAACAGCAATAACAGCTCTGCCCTTAAAACAGTCAATAAACTAGGCATATACAGTTACTTGACGGTAATAAACAATATGTTTACATGAAACACCAAAATCCAATTTCATTAAAAATTTCATGTTCCGAGAGGCAGCATTTCCCTCTGGAAAGTACTAATTGAGAAGAAATGAGATACTTTCTCTGAGCCTCAACTTTATATTTATAAAATGGGGCTAAGAATGCATATCTTTAGCACTATTTTGAGGACTTAATGATACAATAAATGTATGTAAAGCATTTAGGCACATTACTTGGCACAATGATGAGGTACAATAAAATGATGGTGGTTGTTGCTACCACATAGCTTGGAAAATTTATGCTCTCACTTAAGTACACAATGTTATGATGATAAACCATTAAGCCAGAAACATGTGGTCCCTGAATCCCAAAGACAGATCTAAAGGACACCTGAAAAGTCCACTAAAACTATTTCAGGTTACAGCAAAAATCACAGAAAATCAGAGAACAAGAGCATGAGGTATGAAGATCACAATAGAACTTCCAAGGACAATACAAAGCAGAATTATTAATTTCATCAACCCTAGCTTTCCCCTGGGTGCCACTTCCAGAGTCCATCCAAAGAGCCCAGTGACCCAAAGTAAACAGCACAGGGCTCCAAACTAAAATACATTTGAGCTGGAGTTCCTTTTGTGACTCAATCGTAATGAATCTGACTAGTATCCATGAGGATGTGGGTTCAAACCCTGGCCTCGCTCAGTGGGTCAAGGATCTGGCATTGCTGTGTGTTGTGGTGTAGGTCACAGACACAGCTCGGGTCTGACGTTGATGTGGCTGTGGCTGTGGCATTGGCTGGTGGTTACAGCTGCTATTCCACCACTAGCCTGGGAACTTCCATATGCTGCAGGTGTGGCCTTGAAAAGGAAAAAAATAAAATAAAATAAAAAAATAAAAGATATCTGAGCTACAAGTTCTCCCTCCCTTCTCTCATCCTTTTTTCCGTTACCTTAGCATTCTGTTCCATACTAATCATTAATAAATTTAGTTAGAAAAATCACTGCTAAGGGTGGTAGCTAGCTACTAGTTTGGTCGGCATTCTGTCGCCTCATGCCTTGCCTAGATAAGACTTGAGTCCTTTTGATTTTTTTCGGCATCACAGCAGGCTAGGGAGAGTTTTTATTACCTTCCTTACCTTTATGTGGGCTATTGTGACCAACACAGTTTCTACCCTGCACACTTAACACACTTAAAGATACACATGAAAATAAAGAATCCAGGCATGAGATAATTTTTAAGTTTAAACAGCAATCTACTGCAATTTCAATGTATACATAAGACTTCAGTAAAAGTGAAAATAAAATTTCCCCAATAATGGTTCCTACTATAATAGATTTATACTATGGGTATCCTGCTGAGATACCTTTAAATATTAAACTTGGATAAACTAAACTTTTTATTCTGGCCAACTATATGTACCTTAAACATTAAATGTAAATATTCCCAACAGATGTTTCTGATTAGCCTCTGAGCAGTGCAACTTTAGGTTATATTATGGATACTTTAACTGTGAGATTTGTTTTTACACTGTTTCATTTAATAAATCTTCGTCTCTGAACCATTACAGAAGTAACCTATACTAAGAGATGGGAAGAAAAGGGAATAACATTTGATATTCCTAACTGAGTTAAATGCAGCATCATTTGGCTTCCTATAATCCTTGAGTAATTTGGAATTAATTATAACAAATTTTCACAATTCTCAAATTTTATCCACTATATACAGACATGTATTACTAGCATTATGGAACACTGAATCACAGCATTTCATACATTACTACATATTATTCTCAGATGCAATTTCTGAAGTTTTGCCAACAATCTGGAACAGAGCATGGTCTTTTCAAACCAGATGCACATTATTTCCTCACTTATAAAATGCTACTACAAAGTTGTGTTTCAATAAATGTATTACAAAATGCATCACATTTTAAATGACTAGAACAGTAGTTCACAACCACCTGTACAAACATAAATGACCAGATAGACTTAGTGATGAAAGGAAAGAGAAGATTCATTATAATCAGTAGGAAAGTAAATCCCATGTCCAATCAACCCATCAAGCCTATCTACCAAAGGGGTTATCTCTTTGACCTTGGGGAGGACAGATAATCACCCAATTTCTCCTAACTGCCCAATCCCCCATCCTCTTAGCAGCAGCAGCATGCAGACAAACAGGGAGGGGCACAGCCTGTGATGTGGACTCCACACAAGGAAAAGGTTACAGAGCAAGAACACCATCTAACTGAATTTACCACGTTCAGCCAATTCTTACCTTAGGTTTGAAAAATAGGAGAGTGTCTTTATCATCTGTGTATCTCTAGGGCCTATGACACTAGCATCACAATGTTAAGTCATTAACCAATATATTTTAAAAATCTGGCTATAACATAGCTTGCTTGCTATATCAAACTTTGCAAGAATATCAAAAGTTTACATAACTGTGGTGTTTAATTGTGTCTCTCTACAGAAATGGCAATGCCTCCATCCTATTCCAGCCTCAGGTCCCTCTTAAGTATTAGTTTTGACACTAGAACATCTATGCTATCCACAATATATCCATGAACAATAACTACCCATCAATAATACCTGCAAATATTTTTTTAGCTAGCATCTTCGTATTTAATCCTCCCAATCCATAGTTAACTGACAGACATGTCTTCCCAATACACTACTTTCATCATACCACTCTTATCCAAATATCTACAGTAGGTAGATTGCCTACTGAAAATCCACGGCTACCACTCCATCAAACAATTTTATATTTATCCCTCCTCACCTCACACTACTCCTTAAAATAATCCTAGGTCTCAATCATGTTCCCATGGCTTCTTACACCTTCCTCCACACCTCTGTTTTTTTCCATCCATGTAACTTCTTATTTCTTCTTCTGAAGTTCACATCCACCACTTCATTTAGCAATAGATAAACAAAGATGATACAGACTCTGATGACATGATCTCTGATTTTGTCATAGACGAAACTAACACAAATGATTTTAATTCAAGAATAATTAGCAATTGGACTTCCCACTGTGGCACAATGGATGGGATCAGTGGCAGCTTGGGAGTGCTAGGATGCGGGTTTGATCTCCAGCGGGACACAGTAGGTTAAGGATCCAGCCGCAGCAGTGTCTTAGGTTGTAACTTTGGCTCGGATCTGATCTCTGCTCTGGGAACTCCATATGATGTGGGGCAGCCAAAAAAAAAAAAAAAAAAAAATGATGAGTAATTAGCAATAAACAAGTAAAATGAAATTTGTTGAAATATTTCCTAGTCCCACCTCTTCTATTTACTGAAAGCATTTTAATTAAATTTATATTATGTCTTTTTAAAATATTTGGTGTAATTTACCAGTGAAACCATGTGTGATTAGTTTTTTGTGGGAAAGTATTTAGTGACTAATTCAATTTCTTTCATTAATATAGAGCTCTTCATGTTATGTTTTTTTTTCTTGAATGAGCTTTAGTAATTTGTGTTTTTCGAGAAATTTGTCCATTTATCTAAATTGTCTAATTTGTTGACATCATTTTCCTAGTGTTCTTCTGTATCCTTTTAATACCTACATGATGTGCATGGAAAGCCCTTCTTTCACTTCTGATATTGCTGATTTGGTTTTAATCTTTATTTTTCTTAAATAATTGAGAATTTCATGTTTATTGAGCTTTTAAAAGTATCTTTGTTAACTTTGCTAATTTTCTTTTCTTTTTTTATCTGTTTTTATGTCATTGGTTTCTGCTATTACTTTATTTTCTTCCTTCCACTTACTTGGATTTAGTTTGTTCTTTTTTTAGGTTATTGTGATGAAATCTTAAGTCACTGATATCTAACATAAGCAGTAATTTCTACATTTTCCTACAAGAACTATTTAGTTATCTCCAGAAATTCTTATATAAAGCATTTTTATTATCTTTCAGTTAAAAATATTTTTGATTTCCCTTGCAATTCCTTAATGACCACGAATTTTATAGGTATAGGTTGTTTAATTTCCAAATACTTAGGGTGTTACTGAGCATCTTACATACATTCTGTAGTTGTTGGTTATTCTGTAAATATAAATTAGACCAAGGTAGATATTTGTGTTGTTTAGATCCTCTGTGTTCTTACCCTTTTGTATTTTTATTTTTTAATTTTGGTCTACTTGTTCTATTATTTGCTGAGACAGGCTTTTTTTTAATGTCTACTATGTTGTTTACTTCTCTCTTTAACTCCTTAATTCTGTGTGTTCTTGAGCTCTTGAATATAGAGAATCCCCAACTAGGGTTTACTCATTTAAAGACATGTAAAACCTGTAAATCAACTATACTTTAATAAAATTAAATTTTAAAAAAGTCATAATGAAAAACATGGTAAGAGCTCACAAAATGCACATTCAGTACCGTCTGGGACAGTTTCATGGAGAGGGTAGAGCAGAACAGGCAGAATTCAGAAAAGAACTACAGAGAGCAATTCAGAAAGATGAAATAACATGAAAAAATAATAGTTATAGAAGTAAGTATTACAATGGAATCTGAAGAAAAGTTGATTAGACAAAAAAGGAACAAATTACAAATCGCTTTAAATACAAGGCCAAAGAGCCTGGATTTGATGGATAATTTGTATGAACTCAATCCATTAATTCATTGAACAAAGACTGGCCAAGTAAACCTATTATAGATTCATAAAGGACTTTCAGAAAGAGGCATTTTCCCCAAAAACAAAATGAAGGGGGTGGGGGGGGGGGCCAAAGGAAAAGACCTCCCAGATTATATGCAATAACTCAGTCAAAAGAGGACATGAGTCCAGAAATTGGGTAATGACAGCAAAGCTGGAAGGAAAAGGATACTTCTAAAAATTATTTGAATAACCAAGAAGAACCTAGAGAAGGCTCATAGAAGAGAAAAGGGAAAAAAATAAAGGCAAAAATACTTTACTCGGAGAGACAGTATATCAAAGAATAGTTAAGAGATTTACTTTAGAGTCACTCTACCACTGTATGACTGGGGGAAAATTCTGCATAGGTCTTCCATATTTCTCCGTATTTTATAAAAGAAGTACTTATCTTTTGTTTAGACTATCTTTGAAGTACGTATCTTTAGAGTGAACAACTTTGAAAGCTATGGTTTTTTTGCTCTGGAGCAAAAAGGCATGTTTATTACCCATTATAAAAGATTTGGTTCCCCCAAGCTCAGAGTTCTCCTTTTCTGCAATGTATTTGTTTGCAGAATATGTTTGCAGGTGTCGCCTGGCTCTCTTCTCATCACCCTAGGAGAATTGGGAGCTCAAGGAACTATCACCAAAAAAATGATGATATTCTATCCACTGTTGTTGCTGTGAGTAATAAAGTCACTTGTCTCTGACTGGAAATCTCAGATCTTCTGCCAGCATCCCTGACATTATGGACAGTTTCATAAACAAGTTGGCCTGAAAGCAGGGTAAAATAAAATCTCAGCCTCTTTATAATTCTTGCCAATATTCCTTTTGTCAGGAGTATGATCATGTGGCAATTAATTCATTTCAAGCCACAGTTTACTATATACTGAAAATAAAAGCATTTACTTCATAGGTTATCAGTTTACATACTTTAGGTCACCATGTTATATGAGAAAATCAATATAAATGAAGTAATAGGAGTTCCCATCATGGCGCAGTGGTTAACGAATCCGACTAGGAACCATGAGGTCACGGGTTCGATCCCTGGCCTTACTCAGTGGGTTAAGGATCCGGCGTTGCCGTGAGCTGTGGTGTAGGTTGCAGACTTGGCTCAGATCCCGTGTTGCTGTGGCTGTGGTGTAGGCTGGTGGCTACAGCTCCGATTGGACCCCTAGCCTGGGAACCTCCATATGCCGCGTGAGGGCCCTAGAAAAAGGCATATGTAATATTTTATACATATATATACACACACATGTTTTGCCACTTGCTCCTCAACAGTTACGTAGATTAACAAAGACGCAAATGGCTAAAATGGTAATAATGGAAATACTTTTACAGAATCTTCTTTAAAATAAAAACCAAAGTCTGTGTAGGCATGTGTATATAGGTTGTTATAATCTCCTACTATATATCTAAGAAAATGAAATCATGGGACAGAGTCCATTAGAGTTCCTGGATGGCTTAATATAAATTCAGTATTAACACATTTTAGTAAACCAAGAGAAATTTTTCAATGTACTAATTATATATGAATTTTTTTCAATTATCAGTTGCCTGAAAATATGAGGGGAAAAGGGAATAATGAACATGAACCTAGGAGTTCCCTTGTGGCTTAGTGAGTTAAGGATCTTGCATTGTTACTGCTGCGGCTCTTTTACAGCTATGGCATGCATTCGATCCCTCACCTGAGAACTTCTGCATGCTAGGGCAAAACCAAAAAAAAAAAAAAAAAAAAAAAAGAACTTAAATCTCTTCTCACATTTCTCAAAGTAGGAGCCTTCATAATGTACAGCTGGCATTAGCTGCCATCAAATGATAAAGTTAACTTGTCCAAGTAGGAGGCTTTCTTAACAATAATCTTAATTACCATGTTATGTTCATTGTCTGCATCAGGAAAGATACATATATATAATTCACAAGATTACAGAAGGATGACAACCAAGGAACACTTTGTACTGCATCTGACCTTAAAGTTAGTAAAATTTAAACTACATCTACTAAGACATTAAAACCTCAGTAAAATAGCAATATATACCATACAGACTTATTACCTTTTCTTTGTCCAAAAGCAGATTATCTTCCATACAGGAAATAATGTCAATGGAACATAAAAGATGGTTTTCTGGGGGTTTTTTTTTTTATATATTTTTTAGGGCCACACCTGCGACATATGGAAGTTTCCAAGGCTAGGGTCATACTAGAGCTGCAGCTGCCAGCCTACACCACAGCTGCCACAAAGTGGGAGCCACATCTGCAACCTATACCACAGCTCATGGCAATGCCGGATCCTTAACCCACTGAGCAAGGCCAGGGATAGAACCCACATCCTCATGGATACTAGTCAGGTTCTTAACCCAATGAGCCACAATGGGAACTCCTAAAAGATGTAAAAAGGCTATATTTAAAAAAAAAATTTAGTTGCACCTATAACATGTAAGATTTTAAATATACTACATATTCCTTCTCCAAGACAGGGAGATGCAGCAGGAAAAAGATCTCTTTGGATTCAATTCCCAGATTTGAATTGTTCCTTTGAATTGGGAAATTTCTCTGTGACTTAGTTTCATTATGGGCAAAAAGGAAAAACTGTACTTTACTTAGCAAGGATAAAAATTAAAATGAAAAAATGTTTAAATAACAGCACTAATATATGTAAGTTTTTTTCCCTTCCTAAAAGCTAAAAGAATATAATGAAGTATTATTTAGTACTACAAAGAAATGAGTTGGAGTTCCCGTTGTGGCTCAGTGGTTAACAAATCTGACTAGGAACCATGATGTTGCAGGTTCAATCCCTAGCCTCGCTCAGTGGGTTAATGATCTGTCATTGGCATTGCCGTGAGCTGTGGTGTAGGTCGCAGACCCGGCTCGGATCCTGCGTTGCTGTGGCTCTGGCGCAGGCCAGGAGCTACAGCTCCGATTAGACCCCTTGCCTGGGAACCTCCATATGCCTCAGGTGTGGCCCTAGAAAAGACAAAAAAAAAAAAAAAAAGAAAAGAAAGAAAAAGAAATGTGCTCATCAAGCCACACTGTAAGAAATGGTGCATGTTACTAAGTGAAAGAAGCCAATCTGAAAAGGCTATGGACTGTACCATTCCATCTATAAGATATTCTGGAAAAGGCAAAGAGACAGTAAAAAGATCAGTGGTTGCTAGTGGTCTGTGGGAAGAAGGGATAGACAGGTATAACACAGAGGATTTTTAGGGTAGTGAAACTACTTTGTATGATATTATAATGAAGGATACATATTATTATAGATTTGACAAAACCTATAGAATGAAGAACACCAAGAATATACCCTAAAGTAAACTATGCACGTTGGTGGAAGATGTTGGTATGACGGAGACGTAGGGCAGGAGGAGGATAATGTCTCAACAATCCACACTTCCTGCTAAACTTTGCTGTGAACCTAAGATTGCTCTAAAAACTGTCTATTAACATAAAAAACAAACAAACAAAAATACTGTGCAATAAATAACAAAGCCATAAAGATAAATCATTAGATAACTTTGAAAATCTTGAATTCTAAGATTAGCAAAAACCTGACAAGATAATTTGAATATCCAGTTAGGTTACTTTCCAAATAATCCAGATTTGCGGATATATATAGACTAAATTTAAAGCCCTGTGAATGCCCATAACTATTATAAATGTTTAAGTGGGTAAATTATTTTCTATTAAAAAAATAATGAACTATTACCTCATAATTTTAAAACATAATTTCACTTCTATAAGATGAAAAGTCAAGAATTACTAATAATTTTAATAAGGGATTTTAACAATTATTAATAAAAACCCAAGTTCCTTTGTCCTTCATCTCATTTATTCTACTCTAGTTTCTTCAAATGCCTCAACCAGGAATCTGTAAGGATCTACCTCAGGCCCTCCAAGCTCAGCAATTATTTTAATACTACTACTACTGTATGCTCAATTGAGTAAATTATTGTTCATTCAAGTTCAGAGTCAGTAGTTCCAAAGTGAATGCTTATGCATAAAACAGTCCTGAATAGAGGTCACAGCTTTCTATGTTTATAGCTTCTCCACACGATTAATCTTGCAGCTGCACTTGATTAGTTTTTGACATGAATGCACTGTCTCTGAAAGGTCAATACAAGGAGGTTTCCATCCTCTTGACATTCCCCTCTAACCTCTGCTATTCAGAAACATTAAACCACTTGTAATAGCATTACACAGGAATTTTCAGTGTCTAGACTCAAAGAAAGTTCTCTATCAGGAGCGCTGCATGCTTTAGACTGCAAAAGGTATCTGACCATGTCCCCTTCTTTAAGAAGAGCTTTGTGGAAAACAAAAGTTCATTATCAAAATAGCCCAGATTCCCAATGATGATATCATACCATTTTGGCAAAAGCAAAGCTGAAAGAGTAAGGATAATGATCGCAAACCTAGCGGTTGAGGTTAAATTCCTCTCCCCCAAAATGTAAATTAGTAATTTGTCTTCATTAAAATAGAAATCATGATAAAGGGTCATTCATACCAACCATTACATTAATATACCAAGGTCATGGGTGAATATTAAGAAAAGTGATACATGAATACGAAGTCACTCAACTAGTGAATTATGACTGAATATTCCCCAAAGGTGGTTCCTACAGTATTTCAAATTTTTTTTCCAAATATAGGAAAAAGGAGCACATATTGTTCTAACCATATAGAAATACACACACATAAAAAAAATACACCACAGCTTGTGTAAACTGATGTTTTTATCCAAACACAAATGTAGACAGAAAAGTATCACACTACAGAGTAATAGTTAATGTGGGAGGAAATGTTAAAAAAAATAAATTTACTTAGTATTTGGAAGAAACTAACTTAAGGGAACAAGAGACATACTGACCTTAGGCCATAGAAAACACAACAACTTTAACTCTGAATTCTAGTGCCTTATATGACTATTTTAATTCTACAATTATAATAGCATCATGCAAAACACTCCTATACGGTAAAATTAGAAATTATATAATTCATAGGGCTACCCTGAGAGTTTATTATTTTTCTTCTACACTGTATATGAAGTAAGATACTCCTAAAATTTATTACAAAATAACCTAAAAGCTTGGGTTATCAAAACCTTTCCTCCAATATACTATTAATACATCTCCACTTAGTCCTTTTGTATTTCCTATCCTCAAGTACTCTAAATTCCATTTATAAAGATGGCTGAAGACAGATTAAGAACACTTAATAGATGGAATTTCTAAAAAAGAATACATCTTCACTATCTCCCTCAAAAAGGCAGTCAAAATCTTCATTTGCATTATCTTTCCAAATTGTAAATTGTTTGTCAAGGAAAATGGGAATGACAGCTAAAGAAGGGCAAAAGTTGAGAAAGTAAAATATTCTTAAAGATGTGATTCTGTTGTTAAATAATCAGTATGACTTAAACTGAATACAAATCTGAGTGCTTATCTAGAATTTATTTCTATTTCCCTTCCCAATAACTTGCCTTTTTTTTTTTTTTTTTTTTTTTTTTTTTGCTTTTTAAGGGCTGTGCCCTTGGCATATGGAGTTTCCCAGGCTAGGGGTCTAATCGGAGCTACAGCTGCCTACCTATGCCACAGCCACAGCAACTAGGGATCTGCGTCTCATCTGCTACCTACACCACAGTTCACAGCAATGCTGGATCCTTAACCCACTGAGAGAGGCCAGAGTTTGAACCTGCAACCTCATGGTTCCTAGTTGGATTTGTTTCCACTGCTCCACGATGGGAACTCCCCTAATAATTTGTCTTTAATTGAAAGAGCTTTACTATTTTCTCAGTACTGGCTAGCTTATCATGTTTTTAAATATTCTTATGACTGATCCCAGAGGGAATTGGTCTAAAAATGAGCAGTAGCAAAAATGTTAATGCTGATGCTAACCTCCTTTACATTAAACGCCTCTATATGCCAAAAGTCTTTGAAATGAAAAGCTCTGACATGGCAATAAATAGCAGAATCTCCAGAACTGTATTTGTAAACCTACAAGAAGTTACTACTAAAGATTTAAGCTTGCATATTCCAGGGCAATTTAAGACTTTCCAAATTCTGGTCTAAACCTTGAAACAGTGTCATTTAAAAGTCTGTTTTAAAGTTGATTTGGGAAGGAAGTAACAATACTACTACTATATGTTAGTCCCAATATAAACTTTTGAGAGCAAGCCTTAGAATCTAAAAACTTAAAAGAAAAATTTTTATAGGTAAAAGTATTGTGGCAAGAAGATGCTTAAATGGGGACCACAAGTATTTTCAGCAGAGCAACCTGGCAAGAAATGCTTGTGAGAGCAGCTCCAAGAAAGCTCACGCTCTGAGCACAGCTATGGCCATCCTTTGATACATACAGAAAGTGCACAAGACTTCATTTTCTGGAAGAAACATATCTCTCCCTATCCCTAGACCACAACTGTGGTGACCCAGAATACAGGGTAGATGAAAATTCAGTAACAGTAGAGAATGTTTTTTCCCACTGCCACCCATCCATAAGTCTAGAAATTCTGGCGTGGAAATTAAGGCTGGTTCTGGTAAAATGTACTAGGCTTAAAATTAATAAAAAAAAAAATCCTATATTAACTCAATAAATGGCAATAACACATAAAGCGTTTGAGTTAGGTTCCAAATCAGAGCATTTAAAAAATGTTTTTCAAAGGCAAAGATGCTCCCTTCCCTATATCCATGGCATCTGTACATTCTCCCAGTATAGTACCAAATATATTTAAACTATGAGTCTCCTGTAAGCAAAAAAATCCTCAGTATACAGCAAAGTAAAAAGAGACAATCAGATATTTTTGAATGAATTTATAAAACTAGGTACTCTGGAGTTCCCGTCGTGGCGCAGTGGTTAACGAATCTGACTAGGAACCATGAGGCTGCATGTTCGATCCCTGTCCTTGCTCAGTGGGTTGAGGATCCAGCGTTGCTGTGAGCTGTGGTATAGGTCACAGATGCAGCTCAGACCCCGAGTTGCTGTGGCTGTGGCGTAGGCCGGTGGCTACAGCTCTGATTAGACCCCTAGCCTGGGAACTTCCATATGCTGCAGGAGCAGTCCTAGAAAAGGCAAAAAGACCAAAAAACAAAACAAAACAAAACAAAAAACGAGGTACTTTGTCAAATGTTCTTCATTTCTAAATTTTTTTCTAAGTTTTTTCCATTCCTTTTACTTGTCCTCACCATCTGCTACAAGTGCCTGAACATAGTAGGTGTTCAATCATTGAAGAACAGAAAGAAAGGGAGGGAGGAAAGAAAGATGAGGAAGAAGGGAGGGAGGGAAGAAGTAAGGAAAAAAGGAATAAAGAAGGGAAGGGAAAAAAGGACCAACTAACTACACTCAGGCATTAGATGTTATGAACTTGGAAAATAACCACATTAAATTGTTTTTGTTTAGTTCTGTTCTATTTTCCCCTAGAACACTATAATGCATTTCAAGGGTTTCCAAGGTTCCCACTCTAATAGACTTCCTCCTAAATAAATTTAGACTGAAAAGAGGTATCCTAATAAAAATGTAAAATGAGACAAACTAAACATGGATTGAGATGGAATTAATTTATGCTTTGTCACTTGTTTTGCAAATAAATGACAATTTTCTTTTCAAGTAACATACAAATTTTAAAAATCATTATGTAACTTTTTCATTCTCATAAGCATTGAATTTACGACACACTTGATAAATGGATTTTCGAGAAATGCTTCAATAATTAAATATGAAAATAAAATTTAAGCTTAAGACTCTTGACAACCTAAGTGACACTTTTTTGCCATGCCACACATAAAACGAAACCGACCACAAATAAACTATAAAAATAATGAAAACTACTAATTTTAACAGAACTGTTAAGTACTGTAAAGAAATCCTTCACATCAAGAGCACAAATTTAGCAAATTTCACTTGCTAATTCAGAAAGAGATCAGTATCTAATGTCAAATTACAGGTTAATATCTCCTTTCTTGTTGTGAGCCACATGGGAAGTACAACATCTCCTTTCTTGATTCTAATGGAGGAACAAAGTTTATTCTGTTATGTGACAACACAAAGGAACTTAGGGTGTTTTTCCTTCTGTACTATGTAACAATACTCTGTGTAAAGGTCAGGTATGTTTTACCATTTATGCTGAATTAGAATTTCTTGTGTTAAAAGAATACATAGTCATGCAGCTATTGTACCTTCTGTTTATATCAGGAAATTTCTAGAAAGAGGAAAACTAGTTTTGTTTTTTATTTTCCTGAAGATAAAAATAGCCTAGACCTGAAAAATACTTTATTTCCATTTTTTGGTACAGTAAATAAAGCTCATATTTTTTTATCCTGGAGAAATATAACCAAACTTCATAAATATCCCTTCAATGTTCCAAATCTTTAATTATAAACACCAATATTTAATATTAGGTAATGTGTTCTAAAATATGTATCTATCCATAAAGTAATTTTAATTTTTTAGATAGTAATTTGTAAAAATTCTTAATATTTTTTTAAAGCCCACTAATGGCATATATTGTATTATCCTATTTGTAGGATTATGCACTAAAAAGTTCAGGTTTCTCTGAGAATTTCACTCAATCTGGGCTTTGTCTTTATCAGAAAGCCAAGAAATATTGAATAAGTGGCCAGACTGCACAATTATATTTGGAATCTACTTCCTGACAACTCTGAAAAGATCTTCCTGTAAAACTAAGCCTCAATTTCAGGTTCTCCTCACCGAACTCCATAAAAATAATACCCCAACTGTGTACAAAAGAAAAAGAAAACACTCTAATGGCCAGGCATCTAAATCTGATATAGTCGAATTACAACAATTTTTGGCTAGAAAGACTAGCATGCCCTAAAGTAATCAAACATATAGTAGATTTTACTGATTTTATCATTCTTTTAAATTTTATTTCCTTAGTATTTGTGCCTAATTAACTAAGTTCACTACAGTGGGAAAAAAAAACAGCTAATATAACTTTAAGAACCTTCGTTTTAATTTTATGTATATCAAAAGTTGTACCTGTAATATTCAATCAAATGTTTAATTTTTGAATATTTCACCACTACAAAAGGTTGATAAAAGTTATACATCACTTTTTAGTGCAAATTCTAAAATATTTCCCAACAAAACAAAAAAATCATGTAAAAAGTATTGTTTTTACATGATTTTTATTTTTCCAACTAAAATTATAAAAGCTGGTTTTAAAAACTGGTTTGTTTTCTTTAATATTCTAGCCAACAGAGTGGTATTATTCCATACAAGTTTGTAACTGCTACAAAGCAGTCTTGCCCAGATACTGAAAATTGTTTTAAAATGCTACCATAATAATATCAAGCAAATGCCATGTTTTTAAAATGTCTCAAGTTTTACCCATTGTTATTACCATGGAACATCCACAATAGGAGGCAGAGTCCAAGAAACTACGGACTGAAAATAACAGCCACACGAAATAGCTTTCATTTGCATGCAATGGGGAAAAGACTTTTTCAATCAAACTGACTGAAACTGCTTGAAATGTATCATTCTTGACAGTATCATATTCAAGAAAAGCAGAAAAGGAAGACAGGGAAGAAAGGAAAGACAGACATTTCACAGTAAATAAATTGCCCATATGTGGCTAACTGGATTTGCATTTGGTATCTTACAAAGAGCACTCATGTTTCTAAGGTAAAATATTCAAAGTTTAAAAATTTTTTTCAGATTTTAATAAACTTATTTCAAATGACACACAACTAAGACTTAAATAAAAAGCATACTTGGTTAAAAAAAATAAAACGTATAAAACTTATATGGTTTTTTGTTTGTTTGGTTGGTTGGTTGGTTGGTTGGTTTTTGTCTCTCTGCCTTTTCTAAGGCTGCTCCCACGGCATATGGAGGTTCCCAGGCTAGGGGTCGAATTGGAGCTGTAGCCACCAGCCTATGCCACAGCCACAGCAATGCCAGATCCACAGCAATGCCAGATCCAAGCCGCGTCTGCAACCTACACCACAGCTCACGGCAACGCTGGATCCTTATCCCACTGAGCAAGGCCAGGGATCAAACCCGCAACCTCATGGTTCCTAGTCAGATTCCTTAACCACTGAGCCACGATAGGAACTCCCACCTATACAGTTTTAAAGGGCAAAAAAAAATAGAACCCAACATTCATTAAATGGCCTATGCACACACCAATTTAGTAAGATGTAATTCATCTATTTATGTTATACGAAGGCTAAAATTATGGCCACGCATCAGGAAATAAGCAAGATATCTAATAATTTTCTAAAAAACAATACCACATCACATGTGATTCGTTATATATTGTAGATCCTCCAAGGCTGAAAGAGGGACATAGCTGCTCTTGGATAACTATCACCAACTTCAAGGGGAACTCTAAGTACAACGAATTAGGTTTTCCCTTCTCTCTTTACTTCCATACTTATAGCAACCAGTGACTTCATAGAGAATTCTGGAGGGTTGAGAGAGCATGTGAAGGACGACAGGAACCTTACTGAATATAGTAGATTTACAAATACAAGGCAGTCATTTTAACTAGAGTTTTATGATTGTTTTGATTTGTATATTTTATGATAATTATAACTTTCTTCTATACATAAATATACTGGTATTATTATTGGTATTGGTATTATTATTTCTTATTGGTATCGGTATTATTATTTCTTATTGGTATCAGTAATACTATTCTTTAAGAAAGCAGTACTGTAAGATATTAAATATAGTTCAATATCTTGTAATAACCTGTAATGGAAAAGAAAAATCTGAAAAATATATACATAACTGAATCACTTGGCTGTACACCAGAAACTAATGCAATACTGCAAACCAAGTATACTTAAATAAAAGAAAAAATGGGAGTTCCCATTGTGGCTCAGTGGTAACAAACACGACTAGAATCTATGAGGATGCAGTTCAATCCTTGCCCACGCTCAGTGGGTTAAGAATCCGGCATTGCTGTGAGCTGTAGCATAGGTTGCAGATAAAGCTAGCATCTGGCATTGCTGTGGCTGTGGTGTAGGCCAGCAGCTGCAGCTCCAATTTAACCCTTAGCCTGGGAACCACCATATGCCATAGGTGCAGCCCTAAAAAGATCCCTCTCCCCAAAAAAATTAAAGAATAAGCATGAATATCATAATTTGAACATTATTTTATTAACCTTTTCTACCGGTAAGTGAAAAAAGCAAAAATAACAAGACTATGTCTTACCACAAAAATATTTTATTTGCCACAGCAATTCTTCAATACATATAAATTTAACAGAAATTTATTGGGTATCTACTATACCTCAGCATGATCCTAGACCTAGTAATAATCTGAAACAAATATAATATATAATTCTCCTCCTTAATGAATACTTAAAACATGACTGAAAACCAACTAAAGAAAAGAAGAAAAAAAAAGAAAAAAAGAAGTTCTTCTAATTCTTTTGCTGATCATACAATGAAAATTCACTATTAATGTCATAGCCACAAAATTAAAAGCTTAACATTTATTCCCTGGGTACTTAGCAGCAATTAACTAACAGTGATTTCCACATACACCCTGACCCAAAGGGTTCTTTTCCAATTCTTAGCACCAAAACTAAAATAATGTTGGTATCTGGAATCTCATTAACATTTAGCTCAATGGGAAAATAACCTGAAAAAACCGTATCAATTACAAAGCAAATGGATCAAAATTAATAGAGACTAAAATAATGATCCATATCTTAGAAAAACTACAGGCAAAGCGATTTTTAAAATTTCCCTTATAATTTTCAGACACCTCTGAAATGCTTCTCACATCAGACCTCATTACTACTGTCCTAGCTTAGAAACTACTAGACACCAGCTCCTCTAGAGCAGGTACCATGTTATCTCTACTCTGACATATCACACCACCCTAACTTAATAATGAATTGCAATATTCAGTGCCTTTTTCACTTTTTTATGAGTAAATAATAAAGTATTGAAACCTGACAATCAAAATATTTATTAAAAACATTATCACATGGCTTATTCACACATACAATCAACCACATTCTTAACCAATATGTGAACTGATTTTATTTATTTATTTATTATTTATTTTTGCTTTTTAGGACAACACCCACAGCATATGAAAGTTCCCAGGCTAGGAGTCGAATCAGAGCTACAGCTGCCAGCCTGCACCACAGCCACAGCAATGAAGTACCCAAGCCGCGTCTGTGACCTACACTCCAGCTCACAGCAACACTGGATCCTTAACCCACTGAGCAAGGTCAGGGATTGAACTTGTATCCTCATGGATCCTAGCTGCATTTGTTTCTGTTGCACCACAATGGGAGCTTCCTGAGCTGATTTTATAAAGAAATAACCTAGGAGTTCCCGTGGTGGCACAGTGGTTAACGAATCCGACTAGGAACCATGAGGTTGCGGGTTCGGTCCCTGCCCTTGCTCAGTGGGTTAAGGATCCGGCGTTGCCATGAGCTGTGGTGTAGGTTGCAGACGCGGCTCGGATCCCGTGTTGCTGTGGCTCTGGCGTAGGCCGGTGGCTACAGCTCCGATTCAACCCCTAGCCTGGGAACCTCCATATGCCGCAGGAGCGGCCCAAGAAATAGCAAAAAGACAAAAAAATAATAATAACCTAAACAAGAAGAAATCATAAAACAAACCCAAATCATTTATCAAATTACATGGGATAAAACTTATCGCTGTCATATATAAGTAAATGATGACTGATGGCTTCAAATAGCACATACACACTACAAAAAATAAAAATAAATAAAAAATAATGGTTTTCTGAAAACTCTTATACTCACTCATATTCACCTAACTAGCAATGCATGAATCTACAAGTTAAAAAATAAGTATGTGTAAGAAAGGTATACTTCTCTTTAAAGAAATGATCCACTTCTGATGTTTGCCTATACATAAAATATGTAAGTATATAATTTATTTATATTCTCATTGGCTTTTAGTACAAAAACAAAAGATAGGGTCTTCTGAGTATAAAACTACTTTCAAAGTTTATCTTGAAAAATATATTGGTACCAGGAGTTCCCGCCATGGTGCAGTGAAAAAGAATCCAACTAGGTTGCAGGTTCAATCCCTGGCCTCACTCAGTGGGTTAAGGATCTGGCATTGCCATGAGCTGTGGTGTAGGTTGCAGACATGGCTTGGATCCCACATTGCTGTGGCTCTGATGTAGGCTACAGCTACAGCTTCAATTGGACCCCTAGCCTGGGAACCTCCATGTGCTGTGGGTGCAGCCCTAAGAGGACAAAAGAAAAAAAATTTTATATATATATATATATATATATATATATATACACCAGGGATGGCTTTAATAGAGGTAGAAAGTCTACATAAATCAAATATAATGAAAGGAATAGAAAAAATAGTTATATAGCACCGAAGAAAAAGACCCGGGTCCAGATGGTTTATTAAGAGAATTCCAGTGTACTTTTAAAACTGTAAACACCCAAAGATACTTGCAACTATTCCAAAAACATAAAGAAAATTTCCAAGTTATTTTTATAAAGCAAGTATAACACTGAGTGCAAAACCTAAAAACAATTTCAAAAACAAATTACAGCACATCTTATTAACATTGCTGCAAAAACTACAAATAATAGACTCACAACAATTTAAGTCACGTATCATGACTGTAGTGATTTTAAAATACATTGTACGAAGTTTGTATACTCCTCTTTTGCAAAGGTAGAGCCTAATTCCACTCCTAAGTGTTAGGTGTACTTAGTGACTCACTCCTAGGGAGTAGAATGTGGCACCAATGATAACATGTGTCTTACAAAATTAGGACATAAAAGACACTGTGGCTCCCTCTTTCCTTTCTCTTACAACATTCAAGGGTTAGGGTACCTTTTCTAGAAGTCTTTGAAATTCTAAAAGATTTCTAAGTATTAAGATGTGATTGTCTTAAGAGTCGGTTTCAAGTTTTCCAATTACTGAAATACAACCAAAAAAGAAAAAAACTAAGAAAAACTTTGCTTGATTTGTGTCCAAAATACACATTTTCCCCACCTCACTCTCTCTCTCACCCAATACCACTCCTGCCACTATTTCTCTTTTAACCAGATGTTTTTCTACTTTCCATGGCATTATCTATAATAATCCTCAAAGACAGCAGTCAAAGATAAACTGGAATTAGGCAGTGACAGAAATTCTCCAAGATGGTGATTATGTTTATCAGGAGTTGCAAGGGCTTTGAAGTCTGGAGAATATCTGTAAACAGGCAAGAAAAAATTTGAGGGGTAAATCAATTTTGGCCCTATGTGACAAGGTTACCAAATCAAGTAAATGACTTTTTTGTCATACAGCTCTCTTAGGAATCAGTAGGTTCAAAAATATTAAAATAGCAGTTCCTTGTTCCACATGACTGATTTAAAAAGAAAATATGGATCTGCTGCCTTATTTTTGGCTTTTCAAAGTGATCTTTTAAATCCTATGTTAACAGCAGTTTCAGAATGCATACCTCCCAGCCCTATAAATATTTTCGTCAAACAAACGTTATCAGAGAGATGCTGCCCACCGAGATGTTCTATCTACCATCCCCATCACTACCCAAACTCTTAACATGTTTATATTGATTAGTATGTGGCTGAGAATGCCTGGGATTCCTAGAAGGGAAGCATGAGAAAGGTCATGAGTACAGCTGGTATAGGATAGGTAATAACCTCAGGCATGGGACTAGTTAAACCTTTAAAAAGCACAACACTAGCTAATAAGATTTTTTTTTTTAAATAGCATTTTTCTACTCCACGCAATCCTCAAAAGAATATATTGCATTGGGAAAATTATGGTATAATTCAAAGAATGACCAAGACGAATTTCCAATCCCTGGGAACTTATAAAGCTAATGAGATAATACACAGGAAAAAACAATTAAAAGCAACATAAAATCAAGGAAAAGTGACTAGCATGGAATAGAATACTTGAGGGAAAAGTTCTATAAAAAGTTAAAACTTAAGCAAGAAGGCATGTAAAATACATGTGTATAATTTTAAATACAGAGTTTGTATTTGCATTAGTGTTTATGTTGTAGTAGCTTCTGTAGTAAATTTATATTCATAATATAGTTTTCATAGGATGTTCGTAAGATTAATCTGAATTCCCTGGGCAAACTAAAGTAGGCCTCAGAAAACAATACCGAAGAAAAATATTTTTAAGATGGGAAATAGCAAAGGGTTGCAGTTAACGGCAAAAATGGCCATAAGAATATGTCACGAAGTTCCCGTGTGGCTCAGCAGGTTAAGGATCTGGCATTGTCATTGCTGTGGCTCAGGTCACTGCTGTGGCACGGGTTGATCTCTGGCCCCAACTTCCACATGCCACGGGTGCAGCCAAATAAATAAATAGGTGGGATTTATAGTAAAAATATATGTATTTTTTCACAAAAAAATTAGTGATTTACCTTCCCAGTGGGGGAGAGCTGACCATGATGACCTTAATCTAGAAGGTGAGAATGAAAAAGAGTGAAAAGGGGACTTTTTTTCCTTTACACATTTCCACAAGTATGGAAAAAATGGAAAAAAATACTATTAAGATTTGATTTCTCCAAATATGAAAATCTGAAACTTTTTCAATAAAGACATTCCCTACACAAATTTTCAGAGTAATTGGTGTCCAATGTCCAGTAACTCAAACTTAAGTCAATAAATCCTTTCAAAGGACTATCGAGATTCTGTGGAGCAAAACACAGCAGCAGAAGACACAATCCTGCCCTGGAGAGTTTACTATCCACTGGTTTAAAAAATTAAATTAAGACTAGAAATTTTAAAAAGAAAAGATAAAAAGAATCTATTAGGTTTCATCAACTTATGGGTTTTGGAAGTGGCTATATCATACTATCTCATTTTTCACCGTTCATCTTCTAAAGCCTCAAATTTGGTATAAATTATAAAAATATAAGTTTTAAAAAAAGTGATTTGATCCTCCAGCATGAACATAACAAGCTTGATTCACATTTGAACAGCAGAAATACTAAAGTTACAAAGAGAAGTTTTCCAAGATGCCAAGATACTACCATTGTTACACTTTCTCATTTCTTCAGCTATAGCCTGTATTCTTTGTAAATTGTCAATTAAAGTCACAAATCAGAGGAATAATTCAAGAAACCCAAGAAGCAGACTGAATTTTAAAAGAAAGGTGAAAATAACAACATTCTAAAAACTTGTTTAAAAAAGCCAAAGATTAAGTGCCAGTATTGACAAAGTGTTGGGTGAGAAAAAGAACTTTCCCATAATGTACGCTGGAGTATAAACCAGTCCTAACCCTTGACCCAGCAACTCTTTCTCCAGAAATCTATCCAATATAAGAATAAACAAAACTGCCTAAGAGTATGTGCTCAAGGATGCTCATTTTACCATTAGAGAAATAAAATATTGAAAACAAACCACATGTCCAACTATCAGAGAATGAGTAACTAAATAATGGTGAATCTGTACTATGCAATAACTACACAACAGTTTCAAAGAATAAGTTAGACTGGCATATGTACCAATTGGAAGGATATTCATAACCTACTTTTATGTGAAAAAGGCGATATGCAGAATGTGTATGATCTCATTTTATTGTCCAAATAGATATATAACAGTTTTCTTCCATGTTCATACAGTGTATGCTTATACATGTAGATAAATAGACAACAGCCAAGAAGGATACAACATCAGACAGTTAATAATGAATGGCTAATCCAAAGGGTGAGAATGAAAAAGAGCGAAAAGAGGGGACATTTTTCCCTTTGTACATTTCTACATGCCTTGAAAATGTCAAATAGCATATACCTCTTTTATAATTTTTAAAAAATCTAATATAAACATTAAAAGAGTGATCTAAAAACAGAGTGATGGACTGCAACTTTTTTCAGATTTGACTTTAAATCAGTTCAATTTAATTAACCTAGAAAAACTCCATGACTAACTTTTTTTTTTTCCCCACAAAAGCCTCTGTATGAGATTGGGGGTGGTAAATGAACAAAAAGATGACTGTGCAAACTGCACTGGTTCCCTTTCTACAACACTCTAAAGAAACAGGCATCCCAACACCATGTAGTTAATCTGCTAAATTTCATCATCACAACAAAGAGGAGTCTGTGATGATGCTCTCCCTCATTGTTAAACCTCCAACTTGTAGCTGGGATTTCCGAATAAACCACCTTATTTAGCAAAATATCCTGTAACATACATACAAAGCACTCTTTCTAAACAAAGTCAGACACAGACATTAACTGAGTCTCAAAGTATAACATAGCCTAAGAAGGCTTAACTTTGAAAGACTGACAAATAAACAGCCTCTAGCCAGGCACACGTAATGTTTTATGCTAGATGAATGACTGGTAAAGGAATTTGACTTTATTTTACCACAAACAATAAGAAATTGTTGAAACAGTATAGCGACTAGACATTTTTCTTTAGGTTTACCGTTTGTTTGAAAAACACTCCAATCTCTGAAATTTAACATTGAAAAATACCATCAAAAGAGTCTCAATCGTTAAAATACTATAAGCATAAGGCAAATCGAATGGTGTTTCATTCACACAGAAACACACATATACATAACATGTTTCAGGTCAACTTAAGGCAATCATTACAAGAGACCCACATTCTGACTGGGCTCAAAGAGAAGGTGGTTTGAGGACCCATGACGGTTAAGGTCATGATATGAAAAACCCACAAAGCCCATGGGAGGGTTACATTCAGCTCAACAGGATCTCTTCGATCTGGCAGTTCCAACCCAACCACAATACTTTATGACAGTCACCCATTTCTCCATTCTCTGTTTTCATTTCATGTGAACACATTAATCAAAATCTGACCTCAGGTACTCCACTCAGTCAACTGGGTATACGTGCTCTCCCTGCAGGCCCCTCTAATGCATTGTCTTTAACTCAAACTTTCAGTTTGTACTTGCTCTGGAGTACCTCTAAGTAACCTCTGCCACATCAATCCAAGCTAAATCTCTGTGGGAAATAACTTATAAGAGTTTTATTAATGAACTCTTACTTGGTTTGCCTTACCTCCCTTTGAATCACAAAACGAGCACTGACATTTCTAAACATTTAAAATCTCCAAGTCAGAAAACGTTTGAAAGGATAAAATATTCGTAACTTATCATATAAGGATTTGGTCAAACCATTATTTTGACTAAGAGTCATTTCACTACAAACCATGAGAACAAAGTACCCGTAATACTAACCACACAATGGTAACCACATTTTCCAGTACATCATCTTTAAACATTGGGTTTTTATCCTTAATTTTTTCCCTCTCTTGTTTATAAAATAATTTTCTATTCACTCCTACACCAATCTTAAATCCCAAAGTGACATATCACTGAGTGAAAAATATTGGACCATAAAACAAGTGACTCAAATTACTGATTTTCACAATGTTTCACAAACAAAACAATTTTGTAAATCATTGTTTTCCTACTTATAAAGCAGATATTGTTTATAAATATATATATAAAGCTAAATGAGTATTATAAGACTAATCATTCAAATTTTACACTGAAAAAAAAGTAATCATCTTTAAAGATGAACTTTATTTGTAAGTAACAGGAATTCCCAGGGGAAAAACCAAATTCAATAGTGGACAAACCTTATATATTCTCTACAAGCAAAACGGTCTGAATCAAGTCAAAATTTTAATTCATGGGGAAGGGGTTATTTTTAAGATAGAAACTTTTGTATGTTAAAATCCGGTAAATTAGCCATGGCTCCTAGGAAAAATGGATGATTCCAGCTGGGGCCAGCAAATGTACCAGAGGATCATCTTACCTTACAGGGTAAGAGATGAGGGTTATATCAAGAGGATTTGGGAGGCAACTAGTAAAAGCTTCCACTGGCCAAAGAAGGGACCATCTGACCATCAAGAAGGATAACTATATAACATATTTATGTGTTTCAAAATAAGTCTATGACTTTACAGTAATTTTTAAAATCTCATTACTCGTTTTTGGAGCTGGTTTCTAGGGAACTAAGAGAGATGGATGGAGGGGAAACCAACCATTAAAACATATTTAAGATTTATCAACCAATGGAAATGTTATTGCATGTTCATTTTAACAAACAAGAGAAAGATGATGGGGAAATATGAACACTGATTAAATCTACGGTGTAAATAAGAAAAAAAATTTAACTGAGGTAAATGATACTCTATATTTTAAAGGGAGAACCTCTATCTTTTTAATGATACACACTAAAGTATTTACCAACTGAATAATACGATGTCTAAAATCCTCTTTAAAATTATTAAGGCGTGGTAACAGAAAAGTGGGTAGGGATATGGATGAAAGATATTGGTAGTCAGTATATATTTATTAATACACAAAGAGCATACAGGGAGTTCCCATTGTGGTGCAGCGGAAACAAATCCAACTAGGAACCATGAGGTTGTGGGTTCGATCCCTGGCCTTGCTCTGTGGGTTAAGGATCTGGCATTGCCGTGAGCTATGGTGTAGGTTGCAGATGCGGCTTGGATCCTGCGTTGTTGTGACTGTGGTGTAGGCTGGCAGCTGTAGCTCCGATTCGACCCCTAGCCTAGGAACCTCCATATGCCACAGGTGTGGCCCTAAAAAAAAAAAGTAACATACAGAAAATAGGTGATTTGCAAGTTTCAGTGTCACTGCATACATTTCAGTAATCCTAAAAGATATATCTGTACAACAGCTTACTCTTATCAGATGATTTAACTGTAATGCCCTTTTTAAAAAGTGCTCTGGAATTAAAAACCGTTAAGAGCTAAGTTTTTCTTGCCTTTAACTTTACTACAGATTATAGAGGAAATAAATTTTAATGATGACTGAACCATGCCAAGTGAAAAGAAACATCAGTCATTTAGACAGCTACAATTCAGACACAACAGAGCTTTTAGCTTCAAACAACAGGTTTTTTTTTTTTTCCCTTGCCCTTCCTTAACCTCAACTCTATAGAACTATGTTCGATTAGACTAAAAGCAATTAAACTCCAGTGGATTATGTATATGTGATAGATAAAAATTCCATCAAATACCACAGTAAAACCAAATATTAATTTTACTTATATTCCATACAAAAGTAAACTATTTAACAAAAAAACCACATTTATAGTTTTTAACACTAAGTATACTAGAGTATAAAAAGAAAAGAAACCCAAATGAATCAATACTTTAAAAAGTGAGATCCGTGAAAGCAGGGGCTATGTCATTTATCATTACATTCCCTGTGTCTAGAACCAATCTAAAATTATAATTTTCTAAAGAAAAAAATATTCCCTAAAGCAAGTCTAATCTTCTTTATGTAATATAATCAACAGATAGTAAGTGATGCAAAGTATCTTTGGGCATTCCCACCACATTAATATTAATGTCAGTTGTTTAAATAATTAAACAGCAAAAATAGAAAAGCAAATAGAAATTTATGTTCCATAGCCCTAGGTAGTAAAGATTTAAGGAGATTCAAATTCCTGACCTCAAGCAATATTTCTCATCACATACAACTCACAATACCCTGATTATGGTGCCTTTTTTTTTTTTTTTTTTTTTGTCTTTGTCCTTTTAGGGCCGCACCGGTGGCATATGGTGGTTCCCAGGCTGGGGGATTCTAATCAGAGCTATTGCTGCCAGCCTACGCCAGAGCCACAGCAACACCAGATCCGAGCCGCATCTGCAGCCTACATCACAGCTCATGGCAATGCCAGATCCTTAACCCACTAAGCAAGGCCAGAGATCGAACCCGCAATCTCATGGTTCCTAGTTGGATTTGCTTCTGCTGCGCCACAAGGGGTACTCTGGTGCTACCATTTTAATCATTATATTATAACAGGAATATGTGATTATTACAGACTATATTGAACAGCCCTCCACCTAATATCACAACTCCAAGCAGTTAACGAGAAACTGAAACTTAAACAAACATAAATACAAGAGAGGACTTTCGTTTTTAGTTTTCTCAGTTTGTCGATCTGTCTTCATTAACTCATTGAACATAAATTGGAATTATGTACCAAGTGTTACCCAGAATGCAAAGCAAAAACTGTCCTTAAAGAAAACGTAAAATCTAGCAGGAAACATAAGGCAAATAACTAAATAACAAATGTAAATGCAGGAAATACTAAGGCTTTTAGAGAGTATGTGCTGTGATACTGCAGAAAAAGGAAAAATGACTTCCAGCTGAGGACAGCAAAGCCTGCTTCACAGAGGAGGTAACAATTGAGATGGGTCTCTCCTGAGGAATGAGTAGGTTCTGAGTAAGTAAAGTGAAAGTAATGGGAAAGGGCACAGAGTTTGTTTGCAACAACGGTTTCCTTGCTTTTGAATCTTTCATTACCTTTTGGCATGGTACGGCTAGCTACTACCATCTGCTTTGTAGCATTCTGCGAGGTAAGGAAACATCTTAACTTTTCATTTCTTTGGCAGTGGTAGTGACAGAAAGGGCGGTCCTAGGCTGCAAAAACCAGGTGTTTCCTTCCCCATACTGTTGCACAGTCCAAGTAGCACCAGAAAAAGGAATATAACCTTAATATGGTTTTACCATAATTCTTTGGGAGCAACTGGTCTTACCACATTTGGTAAATATGCTTTATTTAAAATGTTAATTTAAGAAGTTCCCTGGTGGCCTAGTGATTAAGGATTTACCACTGTCACTGCAGCTAGGGTTCAATCCCAGGCCCGGGAATTTTCACAGGTTGTAGATGTGGCCAAGAAAACAAAAAATCAAATGTTAGTTTACATTTGTGCTTTAGTAATAAACCATGTTTAAGAGAACTATAGAAAAGACTGTAAACCTGTATATAACTTGACTTTCTTTTCAAGTGTTTTCTTCTATTAACATTTAGGTGAAAATATAATGCAATGGTTAAAAAACAACAACAACAACAAAAAAAAAAACACAAAAAAAACCCACGAACTCTTAACTGCCAAAATAGTCTTTTCACAAATCCATGCAAACCAAAACTAAAGACAGCAGGACCAATACTATCCAAAAGCAAGATAAACAGTGCTTTAAGACAGCTGTCGGAGCTAAAAGACCTGGAGCTAAAAGGTCACTAACTGGGAATCTTATGTGAGTCTGCAGTTCTCCACCTAATTCACCTGGTTTTCAGTTTCATTGAGTTCAACCTCTACCCAGTATCACAAGTCTGAGCAACGAACAAGAAACCGTAACTTAAAACACACATATAAGAAAGCACTTTGGTTTAATTCCTCTTCCTAACTTGAATACAGAATTAAAAAAGAAAAAAGAAAGAGCACACATCACAAAATGAACACTAAATATACCTACCACTGATAGAAAATACAAAACATAAGTATTTTACATTGACATGTAAACTTACAAAGCTTATGTGGAAAGAACAAAGACTTCATTATAATACCATTAAATATCATCACATTCAAAATTCTGTTCTGGATATTCATTTTTGGTAAATGCTTTTCAACTTCTTTCTTGTGCTTTGCTAAGGATAATAAGGATTATTACTCTCATTTCAAAGACATTCCATGTTACTAATCGTCTCTTTAAAATAAAAATTAGTAACTTAGTTAAAAGCAACTGAATACTTCAACATTATATAAAAATATTGACTGCAAGAATTCAATTCTCTTAAAAGAATCTGGGGGACTTAATTCGCCACGCTAACCTAACAATTAAAAAGCTGAACAAACTGAAAAACAACTCTTCTTGGACCCAAGAGAGGTGAGGACCCAAGGCAAACCACTGCCCCCAAGGCTGGAGAAAGAGACTAGGGAATACACTCAGTCACAACTTACCTCAGCAGAGACTCATGAGTCAAAACCATGGGAACCAGTGCCAGAGTAGAAAAACCTCAACTGTAACTGACTGACTTGCAGGATGCTCAGTGTGGACAAGTCTGAGAGTTAAGAACCCCAGGAGTACCAGTCATAAGGGGACCCTCACATTTTCATTAGTTTTACCTCCAAGAGCATAAATAGGTTCCACAGTAAACATCAGAGGAAAAACCCCTTGTGCTTCCAAGCAGGAGGAGGGGGAGGAAAGGAACCATTTTGAAATAAGCCAGAGCACTCTGCTCTTAACAAGACCTGCCCTCAGGGAAAATTCATTAACCACATCCTAACCTGCTGGGATACTAAGGGCCTAATTGGCCTGGAATAACCCAACTCCAGCCCACTTTAGTCATCCTATCCCACCTGAGGGGGTGAAGAAAACTGAAAAAAACCTGCAAAGTTCACAGTCCTGAGGCCCAGGTTCACTAAAGACTAAGACCAAATGATAGGACTATAGACTGCTTCCCTTCCCCCGCCCCACACCTCACTACCACAGTACTAAAGTCCTATTTACAGCAGTTTCTTTTACCCAGTACACTACGTCCAACTATCAAGAAAAAAACTTAAAAATGTACCAAAAGGCAAAAAAGCACAGTTTGAAGAGACAAAGTAAGCATCAGAACCATACACAGCATAGATAGATGTTGGAATTATCAAACCAGGAGTTTCAAACAGTTATGATTAATATGCTATTAGTTCTAGTGGACAAAGTAGACAGCATGTAAAAACAGATGGCAATATAAGTAGAGATGGAAATCCTAAGAAAGAACCTCCCTCAAAAAAATGCTAGAGATTAAAAAAAAAAAAAAAAAAGCACCTCCCACAATGTAACAGAAATGAAGAATGCCTTTGATAGGCTTACTAGTAGATAGGACACAGCTGAGGAAAGGATCTCTGAGCTTGAAGATATATCAGGACAAACCTTCAAAACTGAAAAGCTCTCTTTGAAAAAAGAGCAGAACAGAATATCCAAGGACTGTGGACAACTAGGAAAGGCTAACAAACATGTAATGGGGATACTAGAAGGAGAAGAAAGAAAGGAACAGAGGAAATATTTGCAACAATGAGAATTTCCCAAAATTAATGTCAAACACCAAATAACAGACTCAGCAAACTCAGAGAAAACTAGGCCAGATGAATGCCAAAAAAAAAAAAAAAAAAAAAATCACTATTCCTAGGCATATCATTTTCAAGCTAAAGAAAATCAAAGGAAAAAAATCCTCAAAGAAGCCAAAGGAGAAAAAATAATAATTTGTTGAACTAGCCTCCTTAACTATGCTTCTTATTCTTCAACAGTAATGTTACTGTTTTCCAATACACGTTTTGTTGTTTTAACCATTCGTTTTTTAATCTTTTAATTTATATATGATAAAATTGGAGTTCCCATCGTGGCTCAGTGGTTAATGAATCCAACTAGGAAACATGAGGTTGTGGGTTCGATCCGTGGCTTTGCTCAGTGGGTTAAGGATCCAGCATTGCCATGAGCAGTGGTGTAGGTTGCAGACGCAACTTGGATCCTGCGTTGCTGTGGCTGTGGTGTAGGCCGGCAGCTACAGCTCTGATTGGATTCCTAGCCTGGGATCCTCCATATGCCACAAGTGCGGCTCCAGAAAAAGACCAAAAGAAAAAAAAAAATTTATAGTATAATGGGTTTTGAAAAATGCACAGAGCTGTGTACCTACCAACCGGTATCATAACAAAAATATTCCTTTGTTTTGTCCTTTTGTAATCAACCCCTCCTCCACTTTCAGTCTCTGGCAACCACTAATCTGTTCCTCATCCCCTATAGTTTTGGCTTTTTGAGAATGTCATATAAATGGAATCATACCATATTTAGCCTTTAGGGGTTCACTGAGCTTTATGAATATGTAAATGTATGTCTTCCATCGAACTTGGGAGTTATCAGCCATTATTTCTTCAAATTTTTTTTCTGCACAAATCTCTTTGTCTTCTCCTCTAGGACACTTAAGACACAAATGTTAGACCTTTGCTATTGTCCTTCAGATCCTTAATCTCTGTTCATTTCCTCTAGTCTTTCTCTCCTTATTGTTCAGATTGTACAACTACTATCATGCTTCCTTCAACTTCACTTTTCTTTCTTTCAACTTCACTTTTTTTCACATCTTTCCAAGTGAAGATAATTATCACTCTGCTGTTGAAATCATCTAATGAATTTTTACTTCCTTTTTAACATTTAATATTAATATTGCAGTTATTTTAATTTTCTGTTCCCAAATTTCAATTTGGTCCTTTTTATGGTTTCTTTTTCTTGGCTGAGAACTTCAATCTTTCTATTCATTTCAAAAGTATTTACAGGGGAGTTTCCTCATGGTTCAGTGGGTTAAAGATCTGGCATTGTCACCACTTTGCCTCTGATTATAGTTGTGGCGCAGGTTCAATACCTGGCCTGGGAATTTCTGCATGTTGTGGGTGTGAAAGTGTTTACATATTATAATAGCTACAATGAGAACTTTTTATTGTAATTTCAACATCAAGGTCATCATAGAGTTGGTGCCTGTTGATTGCTGTTTTTCCTACACTTGGTTATGATTTCCTAGTCCTCAGTATGTTAAATACTTTTTTTTTTTTTTTTGTCTAATTAGGCCCGTACCCATGGCACATGGAGATTCCCAGGCTGGGGGCTGAAATGGAACAACAAGCCACTGGCCTATGCCACAGCCACAGCAACACCAGATCTGAGCCGTGTCTGTAACTTACACCACAGCTCAGGGTAATGCCAGATCCTTAATCCACTGAGCGAGGGCAAGGATTGAACCTGAAACTCATGGATACAAGTCAGATTCATTTCTGCTGAGCCATGGCAGGAACTCCAATGTTAACTACTTTTGGGGGGTTTTTTGGTTTGTTTTTGTTTGTTTGTTTGTTTGTTTTGTCTTTTTGCCATTTCTTGGGCAGCTCCCGTGGCATATGGAGGTTCCCAGGCTAGGGGTCTAATCGGAGCTGTAGCTGCCAGCCTACACAAGAGCCACAACAACGCAGGATCCGAGCCACGTCTGCGACCTACACCACAGCTCATGGCAACGCCAGATGGTCAACCCACTGAGCAAGGGCAGGGATCAAACCCGCAACCTCATGGTTCCTAGTCGGATTCGTTAATCACTGCACCACGATAGGAACTCCTGTTAACTACTTTTGAATTACATCCTAGAGATTTGTATTATCTCACTCTTAGTCATGTGAAAGACTTTTGGTCCTCTGCAGAATTGATTTGTTGTTGTTTTTGTCGTTGTTGTAGGCAATCAACCCTGTTAGGTTCTAACCACAAATCCCAACCCACTCTCTGTGGGCTGTGATTTCAGTATCATCTTCAGTTTTGCAAGACTTTTCAGGGCTCTTCCATCTCTCCCCACATGTGCTACCCAAGGGCAGCGGTTTATGCTATAGTTCAGCTCTCAAAGCCTTTATTTTTCCTCAACTAAGTTCCCCAGATGCTCAGAGTGAATTTCAGGCTTCAGACACAGATTTAGGTCATTTCTTTCTCTATCTCCTGCCCTTCTATGTTCTTCCCCACAGTCTGTTTCCCACATCCCTTTTCTCAATCTTCTGCCTACAATGGGTTTTCTGGTTCCCCATTAGGTTGCATATTTCCTACAATTACATCTGTCTCAGGAGTGAAGTGGCAGCAAAAAGAAGAAAGCAAAAAATAATAAATATTCTCTCTACACTCTTTGGTACAGGGGCTCCTTTTTCCAGTTTCTCTGGTCAAAGAGGAAAGTTCTCTTTCAGAGTTTTAAAGGGCTTCAGAATGCCACTGCCACGAGTACCGCCACAGCTGGAGGACTGCCTCATGACTAGGGCCCGTCCGCTCTCCCACCAGAAGAATAAAACCAAAATACAGCAAAAGAAGATGGTGATTTTCTGCAGTCTCCTTTATGCAGGGGCCCTCCCTTTGCAATTCTCTGGCCATACACAGAGGAAGAAGGGGATTCTCTTAGAGCTTTTTCTGCCTGGACCCACTGTGGGGAACAAGAATAGAGGATTCCCTATAGACCAAGCCAGAAGATAAATGACGGTGGGTGGGAGGGAAAAGGAAGCCCACTGTTATCAATCACACGTCCAGTTTTGACCTCCTTCCCTAAACCTCCTGTGATTACTTTTTAGAGATCTCAGATGGTTGCTTTATGTATTCACGTCAGCATTTTTTGTTGATCAGTGGGAGAGACAGCCTGAACTTCCTCCATCTTATTCAGCAGAACCAGCACCACAAAATTTCCAGAAACAAAACCCTAACATTTATAGTTAATTGACCTGTGACAAATGTATCAAAGTAGTTCAATCGGCAAAAAAGAGTTTTTTCAACAAATGCTCCTGGGACAATTGGATATCCATATACAAAATAAATAGATGAACCTTTGCCTCACACTGTATGCAAATGCCCAACTCAAGTGGATCACAGACCTAAATGTAAAACTGAAAATTATAAAATTTTAGAAGAAAACATGGAGAAAATCTTTGTGACCCTGCGTTAGGTTAGAAAAGATTTCTTGGACATAATACAAAGAAAGAAAGATAGAAAAGAAAGGAAAGGAAAGGAAAGAAAGAGAAAGAGAGAAAGAAAGGAGAAGGAAGGAAGGAAGAAAGGAAAGGAAGAAAGGGGAAGAAAGGGGGAGAAAGAAAACAAACGAATATCATCAAAATTTACAATTTTTCAAAGAATACTACTTAGAAAATAGGCCACGGACTAGGAAAAAAATACCTTCAGATCATATATGTAAGGAGAGATTTGTATTCGCAATTCTTTAAAATGTCACTTCCTACAACTCAATAATGAGAAACAAACAAAAAACTGGGCAAAACAGTTTAATAGACATTTCATCAAATGACTAATAAGCACATGAAAAGATACCCAACAACATTAGTCACTAGGGAAAAGCAAATGACAACCACAATGTGATACTGCTATATCTTTTTAGAATGACTATAATCAAAACAACTGATAATACCAAATGCTGGCAAAGATGTAGACAAACTAGACCTCCTGTCCATTGCCACTGGAGATGTAAAATGGTACAGCCACTTTTTCTTATAAAGTTACTCATATGACCTAGCAGTTCCACTCCTAGGTATCAACCCAAGAGACATTAAAACATAGGTCAACACAAAGACTTCTTTGCAAATGCTCACAGAAGTATTAGTCATAATAGTGAAAAACTAGAAACAATCCATATGTTCATTAACTGGTTAAGAGGTAAATAAATACAATCTATACAATAGAATACTATTCAGTCATAAAAAGGAAAAAATGACAGAGATGAATCTCAAAAATATGCTAAGAAGTTATACACAAAGGAGCATATATTATATAATTCCATGTATATGAAATTTTCAGAAAAAGCAAATCTAAAATATATTATGCTATGATAAAAAAATAAAATCTGGACTTTGTCCCATTTCTGCTATACAGCCTCAAATATCCTTGGGATTTTCTAAGTGATAGGAGTATCTGCTATGCTAATTAAGTGATTCAAAGTTTTAGGATCAGGACTGAGCACCAGAAAGACCAAAAACATCATTAAACACAAATCTTTCCTGATCTGCCACAGCTCTCCTGAACCACCACAAACATTACTTCTCTCTATGTAGCAAACTCATCTGTTGAGAACTTAGCCAAGAGTCATCAAAGAAAGAAAAAAGATGTACAGTCAAAATGGTAAAAATTATATTTGGACACACATATGTGTAAGAAATTAAATTTCTTTAGAATTCAAAACATTTAAATTACTTGCTGCTGAACTCACCCCAACACTATACACAAAATTCCTTTGGTATGCTTTGTACAAAGAAACGTTTTCTGCATATCTAAAAACTTGATATTTTTAAAGAGAGCCTACATTTTCTAATGAATTCAACCACATTTAGCTATAAAGCCAAAGTAGGAAAGATAAGTTCAGTGGGCAACTGGTGAGCGGGAAGTAGTTGGGAATGGCCTTACCCATGTGGAAATAATTGCTTTCCTGGCCTAAAGCTCTTCCTATTGGTATCAAAACAAACCGATGTTATCTTAAGAACTTTCCAATTTTTGAAAAATAAAACCTAAGTGTTCCATAGTTAGCTAGATATTGACCAGATATTGTTTGTTTTGTTTAAGGACAAAATTATGGCACATTTATTTTTGTATTTAAATCAAAAGCAGAGTTACTATTATGAAGAAAATAAGGGCATTCTGAACGATAATTATCTCAGCATAGAAAGGCGCTTACAGAGCTGGTACAGACAAGGCCGCCAAGCTTAAACACTGTGATCTGATATTTTTAAAACCTAACATTGGCCTTTGGCCTTCTTTGCAAAAGAATTTTATAAACAAACTGTTTGTTCACATAATATGAAGAACCATTTAAAGTGGCTTTAGTGATAAAGATAAAATATTCGAGCAAGAATAAAATAAAAATTCTGAAGCTCAATGTTTTACAACGCAATTCTAACATGGATTCTACATTTTCTAAGCACCTGCCATAATGTAACGTGTCATTTTGGTTCATGGAATTGGAAAAATGAAAAAAATATGACGATGTTACTTAGACCAGTCTTCTGCCTCTGGCAGTTCAGTATCTATACCATGCAGATTGATGGCTATTAAGAAATGCAACTTTTTAAAAATGAGCAAGATAGCAGGCCAGTACCTCTTTGAAGTCTCTTTTAATGTTTTGTCACCTTGAAATAATGACCAATGGCTCCAGTTATCTCAAACTTTCTGTTCTGCAATCAAAACTCATTTTTCATTTCTTCCAAACCTCATCAGAGATAGGTTTGGAACTTCTTTTTATATACTGTGCTTATTATAAAATACTCCCTCAGCCTTAACTCTTCTCTCTAGATCCTTTTCCATGCTTATTTCTTCTCTCCTTCTCAGAACGTTATCCATTTTCTCCATATATATTTTTTTTTCCTTTTTTTTTTTTTTTTTTTGTCTTTGTTGTTGTTGTTGTTGTTGTTATTGTTGCTATTTCTAGGGCCGCTCCCGCGGCATATGGAGGTTCCCAGGCTAGGGGTTGAATCGGAGCTGTAGCCACCGGCCTACGCCAGAGCCACAGCAACGCGGGATCCGAGCCGTGTCTGCAACCTACACCACAGCTCACGGCAACGCCGGATCGATAACCCACTGAGCAAGGGCAGGGATCGAACCCGCAACCTCATGGTTCCTAGTCGGATTCGTTAACCACTGCGCCACGACGGGAACTCCCATATATATTTTTTAAAGCTATATTCAACCCTCTGCTTGAAAGGAAAAACATCACAATCACTTTTCCAGGCTAAATTCTACTAAATTACAATTGTCCCTCAATATCCCCAGGGATTGGTTCTAGAACCTCAGGGGATACCAAAATCCACGCATGCCCAAGTTTCTCATATAAAGTCGTCTACTACAGTCAGTCTGCTGTCTGTGCATATGCAACCCATGGATACGGTGGGCCAACTGCACTTATACCTTATACAGCTTATTAATATGCTTACAATTAGGAAATCACTCCTAGAAGAAAAAAAACATAAACTTCAAAATTTTATTTGTGAGCATTTTAAAGTAGTCAGAGTTCCTGGTTGTTTTTTTTTCCGTTAGATGATATGCAGATATCAGAAAAAGCTAATCAAGTTAACAAAGAGTATATTTCAATGGCAATAGACATGTATAAAGTAGCAACATCAGCTGGGTCTTAGTCTGTATTTCTGGGAGGTCAGTGTCTAGTCAGTCTCATTGAAACTTTTGCCCAACTAAGATTTGCAATTATCTGAAGAACTAGTTTTTACCGTGTAATGACTTTACTCTGCTTCTCTAATAGGATTTTCTTTTTTTTCTTTTTTCTTTTTTTTTAAGGGCCACACCTGCGGCATATGGAGGCTCTCAGGCTAGGGGTCGAATCAGAGCTACAGCTGCTGACCTATCTGCGTCTTCGACCTACCACAGCTCACGGCAACGTCAGATCTTTAACCCACTGAGCGACCAGGGATCGAACCCGCAACCTCTTAGTTCCTGCTTGGATTTGTTTCCGCTGCGCCACAATGGAAACTCCTCTAATAAGATTTTTATGTCTGTTTGTATATATCACTTTTTCTACTATTGCCCTTCCCCCTGCTATATTTATTCTATGTATTAAAACAAAATCATGATTAAGAGAATTTGAGTAGTAAAAGTCTGTAACTAAACATATTCTGTATGTTTTTGAGCTATTGGCAACTAGACAGCAGAGGGCACTGGTAATATATGTTGACCCAAATATCCTGTCTTATAGGAAGGAAATGATAATTTAACCAATAGCACTGCTATTAACATAGCTACAGACCCAAAATATCTGTCTTTCATTACCAACTGTTAGTTCACACACTGTTATAAATAACCACAATCCAGAGATCTCCATATACTTACTCTCATATAGAAAATACTTCATCATATTTAATCAAATAAAAATAGTCATAATTGGATCTAGGCTAAATTCTAATAATAGGCTTATGCCTATTAGAATTTATAAAGCCTAATAGCTTTATAAATCTGTTTCTCACAAAGTTATGCATGAAGTAGATGCTTGTATTCCTATTTAAAGAAGAAGGCACTGCATGGCAAGGTCCTAAGTGGCAGGTTATGGACTCAGCCCCTGCACCATAAATCTTCCAGAGAGCTGAAACCATATTAGCTTTATTTATAGTTAAAACCTAGCAGATACCATAGTGCATGGCACTCAATTAATATTTAGGGAAGAAAGGGAGGGGAGGGGACACTAGATAGCAGTGCCACGTGTCACATCTGTCTTTAAGATGCTCTCAATGAGTGTTTGCTCATTTGATTCGATTTTACAAGCCCCAAGTTACTGGCATTCTAGTAGGCACTAGGCCTCAGTGACTTGGCTATTTGAAATACTAACACTTTTGTCATTAAAGACGTATTTCCTGAGGTGGTATTAAAGGAGAAACAGACTTTTAAAAAAAACACTTAATTAAGAAAAAATAGATACAATTTTTAAAAATACAACAAAAAGTTTACTTCTAGGTTTCCTTATATAAAGAATTTGCAGGAGTTCCCATTGTGGCTCAGTGGTTAACAAACCTAACTAGCATCCATGAGGATACAGGTTCAATCTCTGGCCTCACTCAGTGGGTTAAGGATCTGGCGTTGCTGTGAGCTGTGGTGTAGGTCGCAGATGCGGCTCTGATCCCAAATTGCTGTAGCTCTGGAGTCTGCCAGCGGCTACAGCTCCGATTCAACCTGGGAACCTCTATATGCCTCCAGTGCAGCCCTAAAAGACAAAGAAAGAAAAAAAAAGGAAAAAGAAAGAATTTGCATCCAAAAAATGAAAGAAAATTCTGAAATCTATGGAGATATTTGTGATTATATCTATCTTAAACTGAGAATTGATTAAATCAAAATATTTGTCACACATGTTCTTTCTAAAGAAATCTATTACTTGTTGATCAGACATAGACTGAGACCTCCTATTATGCACGAGGCAAGTGCTAAACCTGAAGAAACAGAAATCCATAACAAAGAGCTTCTACCCTCACTGCAACAATCACACTAAAACTAAATATTCTATATTATTTATTTTAAAAGCATGCTCCAGAAAGGCAAAAAAAGGTTTCATTCCATTAAAACATGCAGAATACCTAATACTACACAGTAACATAAAACAAAAGTAAATACTGGGTCAAATCCCAGATCCATCTTTCCAAAAGAGCAACAAACCATGCTACTACATTCTACTGTATACACACAAAAAACTCCAAATACACCTCAAATGTCTTTGCTATTTTTTTTTTTTTTTTTTTTTTTTTTTGCCATTTCTTGGGCCGCTCCCACGGCATATGGAGTTTCCCAGGCTAGGGGTCTAATCAGAGCTGCAGCTGCCAGCCTGCACCACAGCCACAGCAACGTGGGATCCAAGCCGTGTCTGCAACCTACACCACAGCTCACGGCAATGCCAGAGCCTTAACCCACTAAGCAAGGGCAGGGATCGAACCCGCAACCTCATGGTTCCCAGTAGGATTCGTCTACCACTGCGCCATGACGGGAACCCCTGTCTTTGCTATTTCTTTATCTGTTTTGTCTGACTCAAACTGTACATTCCTTGAGTTCTCATAACACATAAGACTGAAAAAAACTTAATTAAAACAGTAGTTTACGACAGTAGCTAAGCCTTACAGTCAGTGGATGTTTTAATAAATGTAGATACTGAAGACCTAGGTTAGACCTAATGGGCAAAGTCTACATGGGTGGAGCCCACGCATCTATGTTTTTATAGGGCTCTGTGGGCAATTCTCATACACAGTCAAGGTTGAGAACAACTAAGAAAAAAAAAAAAGAACAAGAAAAAGAAAGAAGAAAAGCAAAAAAAAGAAAGGCTATACAAAGCTGCCTAAAAACAGAAAATGTTAAAGCTGAATAGGACCTTAAAGATCATCTAATCAGCTCATTTTCTAAAATATGAATTTGAAGTTGTGAGATGGTAAGTGAACTGTCCAAGATCACAGATACAGTAATTTCAGGGACAGAACCCAGCTCTACCAGCAGGCAGGTCCTCTTTCCACCACACAATGCTGCCTACTCCACTTGGGAGGAAGAACAAATATTCATTCTTAATTATACCACAAGCTTAATCAATATCATAAGTATTCATACAGCAAATTCTCAGGGAAATGTGATTTAAAAGAAATAATTATTCCTTCCTGAACCTCAAATATCTCCTTTGGAAAGAACAATGATAAAAGGATCTAAAATGGACAGCTGTTTTGATGTATAAATGAGCTGAATAATTATAAAGGGCCTGGAAAAGACACTCAACAAATGTTACTCCCCTTCAACACCACAGCCTCCTCCCCTTTCCTTTCAGACTCCGCATTAAGACATCTGTCCCTAACTGTCAACTATCTCCCTTTTAATAGCATTTCTCATGCTTGGCAATCCTTTTGCCCTCTTCTTCAATGATGCTCATAAATTTATGCAAGGCCCAGTTTAAGAGGAGCCTTCTAAGAACTCTTCTGAACTAACTTACCAACTATTCTAATGACTTGTTTCTTCCTTCATTATTTACTTATACTTTTAAACCATATGCTTGCTTATATCTTCTTCTGAAGCTCTGTAAATTTAATTGCTTCCTAGTTGCTTTGTACGTTTTTCTTTTCTTCCATCATTAGAACATAAGTCACCAATGGGCTAGAATATAAGTTCCCCAAAGGGAAGGGATACTGGTTTGTTTTGCTCACTGATACACCGCAGGCACCTAAAACAATGCTAGGAACATTGAAGTGTTCAATAAATACTTCTGACTGCACAAACAAGCAAGACTTATTTCTCCTTCCATTCAGGAATCTCTCTAACATAAAGACACAGATATGAAAAGTTAAACTTTTTGAAAAAATGAAGACAGATATGCTTGTATTTTAGAAATTCACAAAAAAAATTAAAACTAATAGAGCTACAATAGATAAATCAACTCACTGGCTATAGGAAGTCATTTAGTTTCTTTGTTATACATGCTCAGTGAATCACTGGATATGCAGTGGCAGCTGATACACAGAAGGTAAAGGCTTTAATTAAGACCTGGAGCTTGAAATCCTACCTCCCTATGGTAAAGAATTGCTAAACTTTGTTCTCTTTTAAAGCTTTGAATTAAGAATAATCTAATGAAAAAACATCAATTCCTGGCTTACTTAGGTTTCTAGTTATATATAATAACAGATCATAAGTTTTCAAATCAATTTAAGAGAGTAACTTTATCTTTTAACAAAGTATTTGTTTCACCCTAAACATAAATACCTGGAAGGATGAAAATAGGATCATACCTTTCTCAAAAAAAATTCAAAGTACAATTTTTAAGCTAAGTACATTCAGTAACTATTTTTAATAGTGGTAATTTTACAAGTTAGCAGCCTCAAATAAATAAACACATTAAAAGAAAACTCTATCCCCCCAAATTATCTGATTTTTTTGCTTATATAATTTAATCAACATACAAAAATCCAGCTGGCCCATACACAGGATGTACAAAGAACACATCACCACAATTAGGCATTCAGTGACAAAACGGAATTGTGAAGGATCAACACTTTTTTCTATTCATTTGAAGCCATATATTTCTCTACACATATGAAAAGATAACAATAATAATCAGAATGCATTAAAACACATGGCTGATTACATAATCTCAGAGGTCTTAGCTGCTATCCTGCTGCTATTTTCCAGCTATCAAACTATAGGATAATTGAATGATTAGAAAACTCTAGTCTAAGTGAGTGAATTACCCTGAGGGAGATTATATTGTATAGTGGATTGAACAGGCATTGCAGTCAAAATGTTTCATTTCTCTGAGACTCAGTTTATCTATAAAATGGACATAATAATTTCCCCCTTGCAGAGCTGTGATGAAGATTTAAAAAGATAATGTGTCACTTCTTTGTTTAAATCCTCCAATGATTCATCATGATTTATCAAATAAATTTCAAACTCCTTCAAAAACTACCTTCTTACTTTTAGAGAAAGGAAGCATGTTTTATGGTCTCAATGTTTCTTAAAATATCCAAGCATAAATGCAGGAAGACAAAATACAGGGTTAAAGCTGGAACACAGGAAAAGGCAGACAACAGACAAGCGAAGTTCAGTGTCATAAGAATCCAGATAACAGATTTACTCAAAGACTGATGTTTTTTTAATTTCAATATACCAGTCCTTATTCCTCTTACCTGGTATCACCGTCAGAGGGCTACTCAGTAATCCCTGCTTAACAGATATTTTTGCAGTAATGGACTAAAACAATTTTTCAAATAACCTAGGGCAGTAAATTCCTAACCAGCTCCTCCCTTAGCATGTAAGTTTTCTAGTGTTATAAATGTGGTGATTTCAGCTTCTGTTTTAAATAGCCCATTAAATTGTTAGCCTTTTTAGTTTTATCTCCTGCTTCCAAACTAATTCTCTATTATTGGCCAGATGTTAAAATTTAGCACATTCTAGGTGGAATCTGGACTCTAGTTAATTGCAGACTCAATCTTAACTAAGCATTTCTACTCTCTCTCAGAATCTTTTTTTCCAATTACTGATACCACTGTTTTCTCCACCAGAGAGTAAGCTCCTTTAACAGTGGGAACCATATTATACCATCTATTTCCATAGCACTTAGCCTATTATCTCCAAAAATCTAAGCTACTTGCACAAACACAAACCAAATAATACCTTCGTTTTGTTTTGTCCTCATTCTCCATTTCCCAAAAGTCAAATAAATAAAACTAATTTGTGGCCTAACACAAATTAGCCACCATTTACTGAAGACTTACTATATCACTCTGTATTTTTTAATATACAAAATATTATATTTCATCAACTCCAAAATATTAGACTTTAAGTCAGACGTTATTAATGAGAATGGTTTCTTCTCTCAAAATGCCACCACATACTGCATTGAGAATACAAAGAGATGAATTAAGTCTTTTTCATAGATAAAATATATATCACAAATTAATACCAAAGTAACTTGCTAATAAACAACTAAATATTTAAGAGTCTATATTTCCAAATGACTGTACATTTCTCCTAAGAAGCAGATATATTCACTGATAAATTTTATAATCAGAATAATTCAGTTAAAGCTAACTCCTTATAAATTTACTCATTTCCACTATTAAACGTTTAGGGTATTAAATTATAAAATATTACATTAAATAACACAGAACTTAATTCCAGAATGAAAAGTACTATATTTTATCCATAAGTATTTGCTAGTAGAATAGAAAAAGCAACATGGAAATGTGACATATTCAACCTCAACCTAAGGATGTATAAGTAAGGGAGTGGATACAGAAAAAGCAGAGAGAGTGGAATGAGGCCAGTAATGATTTGGTAATGAAAATTTATTTCAGGTAGTAGATTTTTTCTTTTTCTTTTCGTCTTTTTAGGGCCGCACCCATGGCATAAGGAAGTTTCCAGGCTAGGGGTCAAATTGGAGGTACAGCTCCAGCCTACGCCAGGGCCACAGCAATGTCAGATCTGAGCTGCGTCTGCGACCTACACCACAGCTCACGGCAACGCCGGATCCTTAACCCACTGAGCAAGGCCAGGGATCAAACCCGTAACCTCATGGTTCCTAGTCGGATTCGTTTCCACTGCACCAAGACGGGAACTCCGATTTTTTTTCTTTTAAGAATTTAGAAAAGTGGGAACATTTAGAAAAGTCTAAACTTAGACTATCATAATTGAGCTTCAACTCTAAGAAAGAACAGTCTAAATTTCATTTCTCTCCTTCGCTCCACCATTCCTTCTGTAATAAATATCAAAATTTCAAATTATTTTATGCTAAGAAAGAAGTACCACATCTGTAGAATTTGAAATAGGAATAAAGGAAAAAGTATGTAATTATTCTCATTACTTGCAAAAGTTACTGTTAAATAAAATGTCATTTTCTTTTAAGAGTAAAAGCAATTGGTAACCAGATATCAAAAGGCTCAGCAATTTATTTTCAACCCAAGATTTGGTTCCAATATGACTAAACTGAAATAGATCTGTAGGTCAGATTCACTTAGAATTATGTAAATCAGGTATTTCTCAATTTGTTATATAAACATCACAAAATCCACCACATTTTATATTTTTTAAAATGTCATACTATGAATTAAGAACTAATAATCATATCAAAATTTTCATCTTACTTCTCCATTTCTTAACGTTGTGATGGTTCCTCTTGCTACACCCATTCTAAATAGTGTTTCTGTCGCCTGGGAGTTAAAAAAAAAAAAGCAAAAATATATCATCAGTAATCTGTATTCACTATTATCCTAACCCCAAAATGTAAAACATCAATACTATTACACTTCCAGCAACTTCTAGAGAAGCATCCATAAAGCACAATTAAGAGTTACACATTCTACCTTACACTCCATAAATACCATTTTCAGAAACGTTTAATGTTATGAAAAGCTCAAAGTGAAATGTTTCAAAAGTTATTTTGATCTGCTGTTATCATTCCATTCTAATTAATACACTTAACATAAGTTTAAAGTTTAGTTTGGTTAACAAGGATTAAATAAAAATTTAGTACTTGAATTCAATTCAGAAATTAGCATTTATTCTGATTTTTAGTTTCCATCTGAGTTCATCAAATCATTTGACTGCTACTGAAATACTGCCAGAAGATGAAGTAATTCAGTAATGTCTTTTTATTAAATAACACCTGAAAAGACTGTGCTTTCTATGAACTGTGAACAATTCTAATAAGAAACTAAGAATTTCATTTACAATAGCATCAAAAAATTTCAACTGAAAGACATTAAGAATAGATTTAACCAAAAAAGCAAAAGACTTGTTCACTGAAAACTATAAAACACTACTGAAAGAAATATAAAAACATGTAAGTAAATGGAAAAACATCCTGTGTTCATGAATTGGAAGACTTAATATTCTTCAGAAGTCGATTCTACTCAAAATGATCAACGAAGTCAGTAGGATTCCTACCAAAATCCCAATGACTTCTTCACAGAAAAACAAAAATCCATCCTAAAATTCATATGGAACCCAAAGGACTCCAAATAGCCCAAATAATTTTCAAGAAGAGGAACAAAGTTGGAGGACTCATACTTTCTGATTTCAAAACTTACTTTAAAGCTACAGTAATCATAAAGACATGTCATAAAGACATATATATGCCAATGAAATAGAATCGAGTCAAAAGAATCCTTGTATACCTGGCCTAATGATATGCAATAAGGGCACCAAGAGATGGAGAAAGGTCAGTCTTTTTAATAAATGGTGCTGAGAAATGTGGATATCCATAAACAAAAGTTGGACCCTTACCTTAAACTATATACAAAAATTAACTCAAAATGGATCAAAGACTAAATGTGACGACTAAAAGTATAAAACCCTTAGAAGAAAACTTAATGAAAAATTTCACTATTCAGTGTCTGAGGAGGACCTGCTTCCTGGTTACTAGATGACTATCTTATATCCTCACATGGCAGTGAAAAAAGAGAAGCTCTCTCTGTACTCTCGTAAGGGAACTAAACCCATTCATGAGGACTCCTTATCTAATCCTACTTACCTCCCAAAGACCCCACCTCCTAATACTATAACACTGGGGGGAGAGGGTTTGGACATGAATTTGGGGAAACACAAACATTCAGTCCATAACAGGAGTGTTCCAATCAGAATGTGCAGTAAGTAAAAAGACCAGTAGGTAGGATCATGTTTGTTGTGTTCAAAGACAAGAGAAGATGGCACATGAGGCTGAAAGAAAAAGATTGCATGAGTATGGTTGAGAAAAGAGAAGATGCAAGTTCACCTGTTCAGTATGTGCTTTTATTTTTCAATCTGGCAAAAGAGGAAAACATTTCCAAAGTTTATTAATCAAAAATATAATTCAAAGCACCCTCTACTAAACCACATTTTTAAGAATTAGTATAAAATCAACAAAAAAAGACAGAACTTTAAATGTGAAAACCAAATGCACATCTAAAGAAATCCAAAGTGTAGGAAGGATGGAAAACTAGAGGAAGTTGTAGGCAGACTCTTGTATATGTTCAAAATCAGTGTGATCAGTGTAACATAAATAGCAGTGTAAACATGTTGATTCAGTTATAAGGGAGTAAATAAGAGAAGGGAAGGGTTACAATCAGTCACCTCTGGGTTGTGGGAATCAGGCAGGGGAACAGGTGAAGAAGAGTTCCATTCTTTCTCTACTAGTTTGCAGCAACTTATTTGACTGTTTAAACTACATGTAAATCCTTGATCGAAACTTTTTTTCAGCTTTAAATGAATAAGTAATCACTAGTATCCAATTTTGCAAAGAGATCAAACACTTTATAATTTTAATACAGCTGAGGACGAATAAGAGGATATAAAGTCAAACGATGTAAGTCAACTCTTTCAAAAAGTTTGACAATAAATGTAAGGAATGAGACTGAGTTGTTGCTAGAAAAAGTAGAGTTGAGAGAAAATTACAACAGGCTATTTTGAGGATAAAAAAAGGTTTAGATAAGTTAATGGCTGAGGAGAAGTAGTAAGGTAGAAGAAGTTAGAGACACAGGAAGGAAAATGAACACTGACTGAGGGGATTCCTGTAGAAGACAAAGGTGAGAGCACACAAAGCAATCTGTTAGCTACGTTAAAAGGGAGACAGGAATTCCCTAGCGGCACAGCAGGTTAAGGATCTGGCATTGTCACTGCAGCAGGTTGGGTTGCTGCTGTGGTGTGGGTTTGATTCCTGGCTTAGGAACCTCCACATGGCCAAAAAAGTGGGGGTGGGGGGTGGGGGCAGAGACAGAGCAGATATGCAGATATAGGTAAATACTTTCCTTCCCTCTCTGAATCAGGAGAAAGGATTATAAAAAGGAAGGGGGTGGGGCTGGCATTTGATATCTACATGCTAGAAAATAAAAACAAGCTCTTAGAACAGACAGTGCTAAATTGGTGATTGTAGCACAACATGAATATAATTCCAATCCATGACTCACAGAGAGTTAAAACTGGCTACTGATGGGAAGGAAGAAGAGTTCTTCACATACTCAAACGAAACAAAAAACCAAATGAAAAATGAAGGACTCTACTATGACAGAAGTTTACTAAAGACATAAAACTAGATGTTGAAAGAACTATTTACAGAAATTTTTCTTAAGGGGAGAAAATTTCTCACCCATGTCACACCCATATTTTTTTTTCTATTCTTAATGATATGTATATTAAATTATATCTTCCATCTCCCTGGTTCTTTTTAAACCTAGTGGTGGGATTAACAGTCCTCATCTAGGTCAGGTTAGTAACTGTATATATTTGAGGAGTAAAAGGGGAGAGGCAGAGGCAGCAAGCACTTGGGGTAAAATACACAACTTCTCTTCTAACCCACAACAAACTACTTACTTTTTTGTGTCTCAAAAACCTGAGGCAGTTTGAAGATATAATTCTTCTGCACATTCTCCGGTAGAAGAAGAATACCAAATTCAATCTTTTGTTTGCAACTAAATTGATTTATTTCATGAGCTCTCCCCACCAACATTTTTAAGGATGTCTCATTCGAACAGCACTCTGTCAATTCAGCTCAGCTTCCTTTGATTCTATAGGAAAGCACTGGAGTGTACAATATTCTTTTGATCTCTACTAAACAGATCGCTTTTAATTTGCTTGTACCCAAACAACAACCAACAAGTGTCCAAAACAATGAGACACAGGGCTAACTTTCAGCATTTGTAAATTTACCACCAGCAAAGTCTTCACTGACATTTCTCTCTCCTTGAGTTTTGATAACAACTAAAATGATTAATACTAAAAACATTCATTAAACATCTTCTGTCAGTGGCAGCGGGGGGAAAAAGAACATCTGTAGGTCCTTAGTTAAAAATAGGTTATCAAGAGAGACTGCTTTTAAGAAGAGTGTTAGATAAAACTGAACTAGGCGATATGAGATCTAGATGTAAGACATGCAAAGTTCTGGCCTGGATCCTTTGTGTTTGTGTGTGTATGTGTACAAATCAAAAAAGATCTAGAAGAACATAAAACGAGTTGGTAACAGTAGAAATCTCTGGATATTTTTCTGTATTTTCTACTGTTTGACCATGCACATATATTATTTAGTAACAATTAAAATTAAAAATAAACAGTAAAAGTAATAATTTTGTTACACAAAATGAAAAAAACAGATTTAAAACAGAATTTTGGAACAATGTGCAACGTTATAACACAAGCAGTACTACCCTGAGTGGCTCCCAAAGTGAAAACAATCAAAATTCAATACCAACTCATGTTTTTACAGCCTAGTGCTTTTTAACATTATATCAACAAAAAATAAGTAAAATCAATAAGAAGTATATATTAAATAGACTTTACCTTGAAAAGCAGTATGATTATAATAATTTTAAAACATCAGAAAGACTTTAGTGGGTTAATTTACCATGCACTTTATAATATAAATAGAAAAGTTGTATTTAGCAGGTATTTATTTCCTATTAGCCAAGCAACTAGAACTCTAGTTATCTTATTTCACCTATTTACTATTTGGGCAACTCTAGGCAGGTCATTTAAAGTCTCTAAGCTCTGACCTCTTCTGTAAAAAGGTGACAGCTAACATCAACCTGTTTTCCTGCAGTGGTCATGGCAACTGTTAACATATGTGAAAAGCTCTGCAAAGAGCTAGATAAATGTAAGATACCGAATCCAAGGTCTGCTTTAGGACAGCATTTCTGAGATGAAAAGATGTTTGAGAAATAGTAATTTTGATTTTTTCAAAAGTAAAAACAAGGGATGGACTAATGAAAATCCAAAAATGAATAAGCTTTTATTGAAGCTGTGAAAATGAAAAATAAAAATCTAGGTCTAAAACAAAAATTTGTGTCCAAGAGTCACAGCAGTTACTGTTCTATGACTATCTCTTTATTATTCTGGTTCACCAACTAAACAGTGAGGTCCTACAGGGCATGAATCACCTCTTATTTATGTATTCCCAGCACCCTGCACAAAAGATAACAATACAGCATAAAGATTAAGAAAGCAGGTTTTAGAAATAGACTGTTGAGCTGAAATTCTAGCTTTGCCACTTGTAAGTAAGATGTGTGATTCTGACAGGCAACCCATTTCTTTGAGCTCAATTTCATCATTAACAAAATAAGAGTAACAATGGCATGAAGCTCAAGGAAAACTGTATGTGCTCAAAAAATGATAGTTTATTACTATTACTATCTCAAAGGAAATACAGAATTCCAATTTTACCTTACAAACTAGCCATCAGATTGCAATGAAAATGCAATTAAAAATTATATCAGATAGTAATAAAAAATGTACTATATAAAACAGTCCCAACCACAATTAGTATATTACGCCATACGGCTATTTATTTATGCTAAAAATTCTTGACAAGGCAACCAGAAAAAAAAAAAGAAAACTTACATTATTTCAAGAAGATTAATTTAGCAAAAGTCTTCAGAAATCATATGCAAAAGTCATTCCCCAGCTGTTTATCCTGGCCATAGAAGAAAAAAAATTTAAATACTGAGGCTTTTAAGCACCAGCTGCTTTCCCTCATGATGGTAAAAATACAAAATACAAAATGGGAAAACTGTGCATTAGTTCTCCACTTCTCACTAAAGAAGGAGGACATGATACAAATCCAATCATATGCCTTCAAAATACCCAACTGCATTAGCATAGTAACCAGGACCTTCGTGAGGTCCCCAAACCATTCTCACTCTCTTTTCTCCAGGCAGCTGCCTACAGCCCAACCCCTTCCAGCTGACAAATTACAATTTGTAACTTCAGGGCCCATGCACTGCAGCAGCTACAGCAAAGGGAGAAAAACTTCTGAGAGAAATGCTATCTTTCTAGCTTCTAGGGAAGCAGGGCCCAAGTGAACCAGAGAATGTGCAGGAAATTAATCCCTGGTTTCAGGGGGATGTTTTCTCTTTCTTCCGTCTTGACTCTGTCCCAAGGACAGGCCCCGATTATAAGGTAGATGAAGCAGCACCAGCATAGTTAAAACTGGAAAATACATTCTATTCTTCCAGCCAAAGGCTAATGGAAAGGGGACCTCTGTAGTCCAAGGAAGAAAGGAAGAATCTTTATTATTTTCTTCACTCTCTTTTCTCTATTCACTTTGTCCCAAAGGCAGATCCTGATGAGTGTGTGCAGCTGTGACAGCGGCACAGGCAGCTACGACTCCAAGAGAAACCCTGTCATTCTGGCCAGAGGACCAGGGAAAAGAGACCCACCGAAGCAGAGAATAATGGGGTAATCCCAGAAAGGGAGAGCTCGAAAAGGAAATTCCCTAACTAAACCTCTGTTTGAAGTAGCAAAAGTACAGAGCTCACCCTCATCAGCATATGCACAGAACAGGCCTAAGTAGCAAAGCAAAGGCTTTGAGAGCAAAACTACCATTCAAACTACCAAAGTCCTGGACAGGACAGACACAAAGCAGCACGGGAAAGGCAAGTCACATTGCAACTACTGCCCACTGAGGACAAAATAGAACTTGCAGTCTGAATCTAACAGGTGGCTGCTTACTACTGAACAAAAAAAGAAAAGATAAATAAATAACAATAAATGTTTAAAAGATCAATTAAACACTCTCCAACACTCTCCAGAGGATTTTAAACAGGTCCCAGAGTCTCACAACATGATATTGAAAATGTCTAAGATCAATCTAAAATTACTCAACTGCAAAGAATTAAAAAATCGTGGCCACTTCTCAAAGGAAAGACAAACAGATGTTGAAATTACCAGATAAATCCTCTAAAGAAGCTATTATATCTGTGTTCCATGAGGTAAGGTTAAACACACTTGTAGTGGATGGAAAAAGAAATACTCAGCAGAGAAACAGAAACTAAAAAATAGAACTTTTAGAACTGAGAAATACAATATCTGAAATACAAAACTCAGTGGATGGGGGCTCAATAGCAAAATGAAGAGGAAAGAGGAAAGTATTAGTGAAGTTGATGATAAATCAACAGAAATTATCTGAGAGAAAAAAGGATTGAAAACAAAAAATGAGCAGAGCCCCCACAGACTTGTGGGAGAAGAGCAAATGATCTAGCATTTGTATTGTCAGATATCTAGAAAGAGAGGGAAAACAGATTAACATAGAGAAAATATTTGAAGAAAAAACAGCTAAAAACTTCCAAATTTGGCAAAAAAAAAGATACCTATTTACAGATATAAGAAGCTCAATGAACCTCAAGTAAGATATGTGCTAAGAAAAGGATATTTAGACACATCGTAAATAAAATACTGAAATCCAATTACAAAGGATCTTCAAAGTAGCCAAAAAAACCCCCCATATACATTATATAGTTGAACAACTGTTAAAATGATTTTGGATTTGCCATCAGAAACTATGGAAGTGAGAAAATATCTTTAATAGTTTTGAACTATAAACCCAGAATTCTATATCTAGCAAAAAATATCCTTCAAGAATGAAGGCAAAATAAAGACATTCTCTTGTAAAAGAGACTAAGAAACTATCTCCAGCAGAGCTGCTTTAAAAAGCAAATGCTGGAGTTCCCGCGTGGCTCAGTGGTTAATGAATCGGACTAGAAACCATGAGGTTGAGGGTTTGATCCCTGCCCTTGCTCAGTGGGTTAAGGATCTGGCGTTGCCATGAGCTATGGTGTAGGTGGCAGACACAGCTTGGATCTGGCATTTCTGTGGCTGTGGTGTAGGCTGCCAATTAGACCCCTAGACTGGGAGCCTCCATATGCTGAGGGTGCAGCCCTCAAAGGACAAAAAAAAAAAAAAAAAAAGCGAATGCTAAAGAAATTTCTGCCAGCTGAACCACACTGGATGTTTAACTGATCTTCTACAAAAGTACCAAAGTAAATGGGGATAAAGGTGTCTTTTCAACAAATGAAGCTTTAACAACTGAATTTCCAAATGGAAATATGACCTTCAAGCCGCAAAAACTAATTCAATAGAGAACATAGACTTAAATGCTGGTGCTCAAACCATAAAACCTGTGTTAAAAAAAAAAAAAAAAAAAAAAAGCCCCGAAAGAAACATTTTATAACTTGATTTAGGTAAAGATATGATAAGCAGGAGAAAAAAGAACAAAATACTAAAGAAAAAATTCATTATGGCAAATACTGTCCAAAGACGGACACAATAATTTATATCCTATCCCACATGTACTTCTTAAAATGTGACACTGACTCTCCTCCATGTGTCATATGTTCCCTACCCTCAAACCTGGGACCTTTGAAACTACCTTTGTAACTGTACCTTAAACATAGTGAGGCAGAAGTGATGATTTTTAAGACTAAATCATAATGGGCAAAATGGTTTCCGCCTGGCATTCTCATTTTGGACATGTGCCTCTGGAGCTCTGAGTCATTGTGTAAGAACTACCTCTAAGTCCTCACGTTAGAAATACTATGTAGGAGTTCCCATTGTGGCTCAATGGAAATGAATCTGACTAGTACCCATGAGGACGCAGGTTTGATCCCTGACGTCGCTCAGTGGGTTAAGGATCTGGTGTTGCCGTGAGCTATGGTGTAGGTCATAGACACAGCTCAGATCTGGCATTGCTATGGCTATTGTGTAGGCCAGTGGCTACAGCTCCGATTAGACCCCTAGCCTGACAACCTCCATATGCTACAGGTGTGGCCCAAAAAAGACCAAAAAGAAAAAAAAAAAGAAAAAGAAAAAGAAATATTATGTAAAAATAGAAAGAGGTGGCCCAGCTATTCTAACACACAGCTATTCAAGTACTCCAAGGAAGGTGCAATTTCACATACATCTTCAGATGATTCCAGCCTTTAGCTTTCAAGCTGTATTAGCCAATGTCAAGTAGAGCAGTAACAGGCTACTCTGGGTAAGCCCTTCCCAGACTGCAGATTCATGCAAAGTAAATATGATTGTTAGTTTTAGGCACTAAATTTTGAGTGGTTTGTTACACAGTATCACATAACTATACGTTGATTAAAATCTGCTTCATCAAAATCAAAAGCCTTTTGCTCTTTGACTCAACTGAGAAAATGAAAAAGCAAGCCAGACTCAATCATCTGCAAATATATATATCTGACAAAGCACTTACATCCAGAAGATACAAATAACCTACAATTCACTAATAAGACATATAACTGAAAAAATTAAAATGAGCAAAATAATTCACTAGACACATCGTCAAAAAGAGAAAGATGTGTACACACATGCATGTAGAAGATATTCATGTGTGTATATATGTGTATGTACATATACCTTCACAGACACATAACACATATATACATGAATGGACAAAAAAGTCAACAAAAAGATGTTCAACATCATTAGCCTTTAGGGATATGTAATTAAAATCACAATGAGATACTATTACGCATGCACGAGAATGGCTAAAAATACTAAAAAGAATGACAGTAGCAAGTGATAGCAGGAATATGGAGCTACTATAACTCTCATATGTTGCTGAGGAGAACACAAAATTGAAACGCCACTTTGGAAACAGCTGGACAGATTCCTATGAATCTAAACATACACTTACCAAAGACCTAGCAAGACTAATCCTAGGTAGCTACCCAAGAGAAATGAAAACATATGCCCCTTTGTATGAATTGTAGAAAAGCCAAAATTATAGTGACAAAGAGTAGATTAGTAGATCAGTGATTGCTTGGTACCTGTGAGATATGGGGGAGGAAACTGACTGCAAAGAAGGAAGAGAGACTTTTTTAGGGAAGAGATTCTGTTTGATTACAGTGGTAGTCGCATGACTATAAACATCTGTCAAAACTCATCGGACTGTATATTTAAAACAGATGATATTCATTAAATAAAAAGCTGTTTCTTAAAAAGAATGTACACCTGTCCTCCCCTCCCCAAAGCATTTCCCACCTAACTGGTCAATGAACCACCATCGACCATTAAGAAAAACCTGGGTACTACCCTAATGAAAAAAATACTATAGGAAGAATATTTACATGCATTTGATATAGATTTTATCTTGAAATCATACAAACTGGGGACACAGGTAGAGGTTGACCAAAGCAGAAGAAAATTAGCAATAATACTAAAGCCAATAAATGCAAGAGATGAATAATCTAGGAAAGATACAGTGTATATGTCACACTCATAGGAAGACTTGGGAACCCAAGAAGAGTAAACTATTACAAAACACCCTGCATTCCATACAAAATTCTAAATGTACCACCACTTAAGGAACCACTGCCCTATTATACACTTAACTTGATAATGAAAGAAAATAAGTACTATATATAAAAACTGAGCAAGTGGCAAACAAGCATCACCAATCTCACTTTCACATAAAGGTGAGTCTTCTTGTACCTAGGGTCTCCATCTACTATTTGCCCAAGCAGAAACTTGAGTCATCCCTGAATCTTTCCTGTCTCTCAGGAACCTATAATACTTGTTATAATTAATACTTACTATAGTATTATAATACTCATTAGAGTATAATACTTGTTAATAGTAATCATTTATTCATCTAAAATTCTCACTAGACTCTAGGTTATATTTCGCTCATCATTATAGCCCTAGAAATTAACACCTGAGAAACACTTATTAATTATTGAATGAATATAAGAATTGAGCTAATGAATAAGTAGTTATTTGGAATATGTCAAAGAAGCACTTGTTTATTGATAGTCTGGGGTGTATACTTTACCAAGGTGTGAACAAATATGCCCCAAACAGTATTATCATAATAATTTCTTAGGCTGAAAGTATAACTCATTAGCCTTTCACGTTAATGAAATCAACCTGATGTTTTTAGACAGCATAAATGTCATAATCTGTTTTCATTTAGACACAGGAAATATGCATTACATAGGGAGACAACGGACCTTAGCAGTGGTTTTAAGGTTATAAAGAATGCTACTTCTGTTTATAGATGTGGGTTGGTTTAAGTTATCCAGAAATTTAAACAATAAGCAGATGGTGTATTCCAAATTGATAGCAGCCATTTGGCTCTAAAGAAGAGTGTACTTTTATAAATATATGCTCTGTCATGTTCTATCAAATGTGGCATGATGAAATAATGAACTATGCTATGTTCTGCTTTTCTTCTTTGACATAATAATACTTAAGAAAAGCATGGTTTTCTTCCATCCACAATGTTATCTTAGACTTAGAGTCAAAACAAAGAAATGGTAACAACAAACAAAATAAATTTGCAAATGTTTCAAAACAAAATAACAGAGTTAAACTACAGACTTGAGTCACTTTCAAAGTTTTCTTAACTATTAAATGGTGATAATATCAAATATAATAATTGAGAGTCTAACTTAAAATTTGAGAGTGGGAAATGAAGAATTCTATCTAAAGTTGACCTTTCATTTAATTGCATAAAAAATATTTTTTAAGTAGGCAAGATAAGCATATGCCATCATTGTTAGATGACTATACAACATCCTTCCCCCTTCCTTCAATTCCTTCCTCTATTCTTACAAAATGCGGATTTTATTTAGGTAACTGACCTTCATTTACAAGGCTTAACTAAATCAGTGATGTTAATACCATTCTTCTTGCCAATGATTTTTTTAGGTATGAGCATATGATACCAGAGATAAAGAAGGCAATTTCATAATAATAAAGGGGTCAGTTCCTCAAGAGGACATAATACAACTAAATGCTTATGAATCTAAAAACAGATATTTAAAGCATATGAGTGAAAAACTGATACAACTACATGGACAAATAAGACAAATCCAAAACTACCGTCAGCCCCTCTACAACAGCTGATGGGACAGTAGAGAGAAAAATCAGTGAAGATTCAAGCCTTGCAGAACTATCATCACTCAATCTCACTGATGTTTACAGAGTACTACACTAAACAAAAGCAGAATAAACACTCTCTTCAGATCCATACAAAACATTACCCAAGGAAGACTATAATCTGGGGAAAAAAAAGAGAGAAGAGACCAGAATTCCAGGGTGGTCTAGTGGTTAAGTATCTGGCAATGTCATGGCTGTGGCTCAAGTCACTGCTCTGGCATGGGTTTGACACCCAGCTGAGGGAACTTCCACATGCCAAAGGTGCAGCTGAAAAAAAGGGGGAAAAAGAGAGAGAGAAGAGAGAAAGCACAAATTATCATTATCAGGAATGAGGTAATATCATTACAAATTCTTCAGAAATTAAAAAGATAATCAGAGAATATAGGAATAATTTTATGCCAATTAATGTGACAACTTAAATGAAATGGACAAATTGCTTAAAAGGCACAAACTATCAAAGCTCAACAAGAAGAGCCTCAACAGCCCCATGTCTATAAAAGAAATTGAAATAGTCGTTAAGGATCTCCCCACAAAGAAAATCCCTGGTCCAGATAGATTCCCTGGTAAATTCTTATAAACATTTAAGGAAGCAATAATTCCTATTCTACATCAACTCTTCCAGAAATTTAAAAAGGAAGGGATGCTCTTAACTCCTTTAAGAGAGCAGTGTTAGTTACTCTGACAGCCAAACCAAAGACATTACAAGAAAATTACAGATTAATATCCCCCATGAACACAGATATAAATGTGCTTAACAAAATTTGAGCAGATTGAATCCAACGATATCTAAGAAAGAATAACACATGGAGTGGGGTGTATTCCAGGATGCAAGGTTATTTAGCATTCAAACATCAAGAAATATAATTTGCCATATGAAACTAAAAAAAGAAAACCATATGATCACCTCTAGAGATATGGAAAAAATACTTAACACAATCAAACATCTATTCCTGATAATTAAAAACTAGGAATAGAAGGGAATTATTGCAAATAGAAAAAGAGCACCTACCCAAAAATCTATGACTAACACGCTTAAGGGTGAAAAGATTGAATAGATTTCCCCCCAAGATCAGGAAGAAGGCAAGATGTCATCTCGATTTCTATCCAATATTATAGTGGAAGTCCTAGTCAGTGCAATAATGCAAGGAAAGGAAATAAAAGGCATCCAGATTACAAAGAAGAAGTAATTCTTTATTTTTCCAGATGACAACTCTAATAACAGCTTAAAAAACCAACAAAAAACAACTTTTCCATTCTAGGAAAGGCAAAACATAGAAAGATCCCTGGTTTCAAAGAACTGATAAATAGATGATTCATAGGGGATTTTTAGGGGAGTGGAAAGTGTTCTACACGGTACTATACATGGATACATGACATTATACATTTGTCGGAACCCACAGAATTATACAGCACAAAGAGTATAGCCATATGTAAGCTATGGGATTTAGTTAATAATAATATTCTTTATCAGAGTAGGTTCATCAATTGTAATAAATATGCCACACTAATGCAAGATGTTAATAATAGGAGAAGGGGAGAATATGGGACTATCTACACTCTTGTTCAGTTTTTCTATAAACCTAAAACTGCTCTGAAAAGTAGGTCTAGTTTTAAAAAGTATATATGTACAAACTAAAAAGAAAATGGATGAGTTCCCTAGCGGCCTAGTGGTTAAGGACTCAGTAGTGTCACTGCTGTGGCTTGGGTTAGATCCCTGGCTCAGGAACTTCTGCATGCCACAAGCATAGCCAAAAAAGGAAAAAAGAAAAAAGAAAGAAAGAAAGAAAATGGAAGGTCATATATCAAGGTAAAAATAAAAGAAAAAACTTTAACAAAACTAAACTAGAAATAGCACCTTTTATACTACCAAATTAATTTAATAAATACCAAAAAAATGAAGTTAGATGACAATGTGAATTTAAACTCACTTAAGGAGTTCCCGTCGTGGCTCAGTGATTAACGAATCAGACTAGGAACCATGAGGTTGCGGGTTCGGTCCCTGGCCTTGCTCAGTGGATTAAGGATCTGGCGTTGCTGTGAGCTGTGGTATAGGTCGCAAATGCGGCTTGGATCCCGAGCTGCTGTGGCTCTGGCGTAGGCTGGAGGCTACAGCTCCGATTAGACCCCTAGCCTGAGAACCTCCATATACCCTGGGAGCGGCCCTAGAAAAGGCAAAAAGACAAAAAAAATTTTTAAAAAGTTAAAAAAAAAAAACTCACTTAAAACTTCTAACAGCTACTCACTGTGTACTAGAGTACTAAGAGCCATTAACAATGACTGTATCAGCCAGATGTGCAATCCAATCTCTACAGGCCACAAAAAGGACAGTAAGAAAAGAAAGGTCACTGCAGAAGCGGAACTGCAAATATGGAAGGCCATTCCCTTTCCACAATGTCAGACATTCAATCACATGACTTCCAAAATATCAGCAGAATATTACTTTCAAAGAGCTACATCCTAACGTCCAATCTGTTCATCCAGGTTTCCCAGAAAAGAACAGAAATAGAAACTGTAGGTCTTTAAACACCATCACTACTATTATTTGCATGGAATTTACTGACAAGCATAAAAGCAAAAAGCCAGTGAGCCGAAAATAGTAGAGTAGAAGGATTTAATTAGCCTGAGTCCCTGATGACATCGCTGAATCCTGGAACCACTACTCTCAAGACTCTTTGTAATTAATTTTTTAAAATAAATGTACTTGAGATCTCTAGTGGCACAGCACTGTTAAGGATCCAGAGCTGTCACTGCAGCAGCTTGGGTCACTGCTGTGGCAAGAGTTCCCTTTCTGGCCCAGGAAATTGCACATGCCACAGACATGGCCAAAAAATAAATAAATAAATGTATTTAATACTTAAGTCTCTTGTAATTGGGTATCCAGCTACTTGCATCCAAATAAATCTATAAGCCTAAGGAAGAACTTGCCTCAGAATTTGTTAAAATGAAATCTTTATCTTGGAGTGGAACTCTGCATTTATTTACCACTCCTTAAATAGTCTGAGTTTGAGATGTCTGGAGATTATAAAATAGTTTCCTAAATATTTTATTAACTAGGGGCTTATTTTTTATCAAACAAAAAAAGTACACAGTTCTATATGATTTGTGACAAAAAGAATAAGGAACATGTATTTAAAAAAATAAACTGTGCTGATAATACACACCTTGCTATTCCTTTCATCTATGGTTATACCACTACTAAGTTTTGTTAAGGGAACACAGAAGCTATAAATTATAAAATCAGAAAGTGAGAAGATATGAGAGCCCCAAATAATCAGTGCTAAGCTATAACCCTAAGAAAAATAAATTTAAAGGTGCTTAATTTCCAAAAAGGAAACTGTGTGGCCATTTGGAAGATACAATTCACTGAAGGTTCTTAGAACCAACTTAAAGCTCCTATGCCATACAGTATTCCAGTAAAAGAATACTATACAATTTGCTGATCTATTCAACTGCCGGTGGATCCTTGATGAATTGAGTTTTTATAATTATGAACAATATTCTTGCTGGTTTCTCATATGTAGCAGGAAAGAAAAATCCTCTAGTATATACTTAAAGAATGGATTAATGGAGTTCCCATCGTGGTGTAGCAGAAATGAATCTGACTAGGATCCATGAGGATGCAGGTTCGATCCCTGGCCTTGCTCAGTGAGTTGGGGAGCCGGCATTGCCATAAGCTGTAGTGTAGGTTGCAGACATGGCTCAGATCTGGCGTTGCTGTGGCTGGGGTGTAAGCCAGCAGCTATAGCTCCAATTCGACCCCTAGCCTGGGAACCTCCATATGCCACAAAAAAAAAACAAAACAAACAAACAAAAAAAAAGAATGGATTAATGAGTTGTGGGATATTAAAAGCTGTACTTTATTAAAAGGTACCCAATTGTTTTCTAAAGTGGTTGTACCAACTCATACTCCTACAAGCAACAGATAACAGTTCTCATTATTTCCAGTAATATTTTTCTCAAGGTTAACAAAAGAAAGTTCATCAAGTATCATGCAAGTAGTTAATGAAACTTCCAAAGAAAATTATTCATATCTTCAAAAAACATGTATTGACTACCTACACAATGGTAGGTTCATACATGTGGTAGGAACTTGGTAATCAAAAGCATTTTCCTCAGCCTTCTTTTATTAGCAAAGTCATAGACATTTGCTCTGCTAAAGATTCTCTTACTACAAGTGATAGAAACTTATAAGAAAAAAGAGTATTAAGTTGAAACAACTGGGGCAAAGATCTAACATCAGAGTGGAAGGTTTGAAGGAAATATTTGTACCACATGTGCACGCAAACATGCACGATTAAGACTAGGAAAAAAGGTTCTGTCAAAGTGTAAAGGGGCTACAGTTTTGTTTCCAGTTCTAATATTCTTAAGAAATCATAAAAGGTTAGAGGCCAAGAGTTTACTAGACTCTATATCTACAGCAATTTCTCTATTATCTTTGTAACCAACTCAGGGAACAAGTGGAACCTGGTGCAATAAAGCTAAAGTGAGACTCGAGACCCAGCTGGATCGGATGTCAGAGCTCTTACTTATTTGCCTATTTGGATTTAAGAAATGTTGAAAGTCCCTCTCACCTCCAAAATAGATCTTCATTTCCTCTCACAGTGCCTGAAACCACATTTGCATTATTGAATTTTGTTGGACATTCAGGGTTTTTCATTCATTAGTAAATATTTGCATTGAGCTGCAAGTATCTCAGGGCACAGGAAACTTAGGAAAAATTAGCTGACAAGGATAGGCACCTAAAGAAAAACAGAAATAGGAACAGAGATGCTGAAAAAGAAGGTGGGAGAGTACCAAAGAAAAATTTTGCCAACTTTCACCATTTTATGGATATCTGGCTCCAAAACTACTGCTCTCTTTAATTGACTGGAAATTTCATCCACTGAAGACCAATATCCTAAATTGGCACGAACTTTTGTTTGGGTTTGTTTATTATTGCTATAACTTTCCTGTATGTTCTAACAAATTACACTCATTTCCAACTACATTAGAGTACAAACATAAAAGTTTGATTCCATGTATAACTTAAAATGAGAGAAAAAACTAGGGATAAAAACAGAGAAGCTCATAAAAAGAAATACGACATTTCAGATACTGAAACGCTAGTGCCACAAACCCTGGAGGCCATGCATCTTGATTAGTGCCTAGAAAGCCCTGCCTATGGAGACTGTGTGGCTGGCACCCACGGAGCAAGTAACGGGGAATGAATGGAACCCTTAGTATTTTATATTAATTGAAGACATTTAAGAATCTGGCACTTCAATTGATTAATTTGCACTAATTGAACACAATGCTAATCATTATCCTTAGACACCAAACAAATATTTAACAACCTATAAACAGTACCTCAATATTGAATTCTTTGTCTTATTTAAGTCAAAAGCAATCAGATTACCTTGCTATGGTTTTAACAAAATAAACAGGAGTTGGGAAAAATCTAAAATTGCTCAGTCAATGTTGCTTTCTACCAGGCTCAGGCTGTTAATAAATATATAGTAACTTGGCCTTTTTTATGTACACTTGTATATGTATTTTTAAAAAGAATGTAATAGATCCTAATTCTTAATCATTCCCACTACATCCACAATTTCTCACCATTTCCTGTACTAGTTTAAACGCCTTGCTGTTGACTTTTATTTCCATCATAAATTACTCCAAGAATTCAGAATCCAAACATAAGTTTTATAAACACATACAGTATATACGCCTAATTAATAATCAAAACCAGCCTTCATTAAATGTCATGCTTCTTTTCTAGTACTTCCAAATAGGTATATATTTCATAGAGTATTTTATTAGCAATTTTTAACACCAAAAATGGAAAATATGTCATTTTAAAAACATCATATTCATAATGGTACAATCAGTAAGTCCCTTTCATCCACACGTGTTTATACCTATAAACAGTGTCCTATATGAACAACAAAAAAAAATATGGTACTTCTAAATCTACATACTGTTATCAAGGACTAAGTTTCCTTCTTAAAAAAAAGGCATAAAATATAGTATACTAAATTTTTGCTAAAAAGTTCAATAATGCAATTGTTTTAATTATGGTCACCTAAACTGTCATTTTTAAATGAAAGGGTAATTATCAACTGTTAAATAAAATACCTTAGAATATTTTATTAAAGTGAAGTAAAATTAAGAAAAAATGTTATACCATTATATATCTAAAAATATCCATTTATGTACATAAGCACAAAGGTCCACTTCTGAAGAGACAGCTATAAAAATTAAGTTTCAAAAGCCTACTAATAAAGAATTGATTCATAATTATTTTTCAAAGTAATAAAATGCTCTATAGGTGCATAGCACTTTTAACAAATCACTTGCATATATACATTCTAATTTAAGATAATTTCTAACTCTAATAAAAATAAAATAGGTTACCTTTCATCTGAAAAAGGTAACCTCTTTTGCATTGTGACCTGTAAGATGTTTGACTTAATGCTCCCATGGGTATTCCCAAGATTATAGATAATTAACATCACGCTAGCTGTAATGTACCCTTTTGTTTCCCACGCAAAAAAGTATATCAGGATGCAATTCAGGGAAAGCTTGTTACTAGAGAAATAACTATAATATTTTCAGTAGTACAAGTAAAAATTTACTGGAGCATGCCTCATAGCAGATCTTAATACAATATTGTTTTTTCATATATTTGCTAAAAACAGCTAATAGAAGAGAAGGCGGGTGGCACTAAGAGAGACATATTCTGTGTACTGATTACAAATTTTGCTTTGGTAAAAGAGTAAAACAAATTAATATAAATTTTAGAGGCTAACCAAAATTTACCTATATACACGACATTTAAATTTTGTGGAGCTCTTATAATCCTCTATAACAGCCTGAGAACTGGCCCCAGGGCTTCCAATACTGCTGCCCATTGCCCCTAAAATTATTTCTTCCCAAATCAGCAAGACTAACTGTTTGAAAAGGCATACCCTATCAATCTTGTTTAAAAGTCTCCAACAGTTTTTTATTAAATGTAAAATAAAATCTAAACTCCTTACCATGGCAACAATGTCCTAAATATGAACTGTTTTGTGCCTGTTTTTCCAACCTCATTTTATACCATGCTGTCCACCCGTAAGAGTCTTCTTGACTACAAACCAAATTCGCCAAGCTTGCTTCCATCTAGGAGTCTAATTTACTTATAGTTCACTCTCCCTGAACACTCTTTCACAAGATCTTCTCAAGAAATGGCTCATTAGAATACAGATATGACTAAAATAAAATCTCTGCTCTGGAAGAGCTTACCAGTTAATGACAGAGAAGCAGAAGTAAAAGAGAAAGGAGCACGTGAGGGGTGGGGGCGGGGGAGAAAGGGAGAGATAACGCTACTACAGAATCACAAACCAAGTGCCATGGGACATCAGAGAATATAACAGAGAATATAATCTACTCTGGAGGAAAGATTTCTATTACTATTTTTTTTTTCAATTACTATTGGAGGAAAGATTTCTAAATTCAGATTTGTCACTGTCTTAGGTACATGACCAATAACAATGACACATATCATATATCAAATAGGGATTTGACCCTCTGCACCACATAGAAGCCCCATGAATATGTATGACACAGCAGATGTCACAGACAAAATTCAGGACGCTATTTAATTCATGAAGAATATTCCAAAGGTCATATTTGGACTGTGTGCCCCAACCCCACTTCCCTGTCCCCCAACCTTCTATGGTCATTTGATCCGGGATCAGATACACTACACCCAAAGTAGGTCAATCAGAACAGGGTAAAGGCATGGTGGAGGTATTGGAGCTGGGTCACTTTAATGGGCGCATCATATTTTTTAAAAGACACTACTGCTGAGTTCCCCACAGCTGCCCTGCTTCTGGTCTTTCCTGAGACTTGATTGTTTAGTACTTCCTTCAATTCTATGAGCCATCTCAGTGTCCTTCCCTTAATTCCTATTTTTGTCTTAAGCTAACCAAGCTGGTTTCTGTTATATAAAACCAAAGGAGCTGTAGAAGGTGTTTATAAATTTTGGAGATTAATCCCTTGTCAGTCGATTCATTTGCAAATATTTTCTCCCATTCTGTGGGTTGTCTTTTCGTTTTATTTAGGGTTTCCTTTGCTGTGCAGAAACTTTTGAGTTTAATTCAGTCCCATTTGTTTATTTTTGTTTTTATTGTCATTAAGAAGTGAATCTAAGATGTTGCTGTCATTTGCATTGAAGAGTGTTTGGCCTATGTTTTCCTCTAAGAGTTTTATAGTATCTGGTCTTATATCTAGGTCTTTTATACATTTTGAGTTTATTTTTGTGTATGGTATTAGAAAGCAGCTCAATACCGAAAAAAAAATAAATAAAATAAAAAAATGGGCAGAAGATCCAAACAGACAATTCTCCAAAGAAGACATACAGATGGCCAAAAAACACATAAAAGGAAGTTCAACATAACTATTTATTAGAGAAATGCAAATCACACCACCCAGGAGGGCCATCATCAAAAAGTCTACAAACAATAAGTGCTGGAGAGGGTGTGGAGAAAAAGAAACCCTATTACACTCTTGGTGGGAATGTAAATTGATGCAGCCACTGTGGAAAACAGTATGGAGATTCCTCAGAAAACTAAAAATAGAATTACCATTTGATCCACCAACCCCACTCCTGGGCATCTATCCAGAGAAAACCATGACTTGAAAAGACATATGTACTCCAATGTTCTTGCCGCACTATATACAATAGCCAAGACATGGAAACAACTAAATGTCCATCAACAGAGGAGTGGATCAAGAAGATGTGGTACATATACACAATGGAATGTTACTCAGCCATTAAAAGGAACACAATACCAGCATTTTTAGCAACATGGATGGACCTAGAAATTATCATGCAGAGTGAAGTCAGCCATACAATGAGACACCAACATCAAATGCTATCACTTACAAGTGGAATCTGAAAAAAGGACAGAATGAACTTCTTTGCAGAACAGATACTGACTCACAGACTTTGAAAAACTTATGGTTTCCAAATGAGACAGGTGGGGGGGGCGAAATGCACTGAGCATTTGGGATGGAAATGCAGTAAAATTTGGTTGTGATGATTGTTGTACACCTGTAAATGTAATAAAATTCATTAAGTAATCAAAAAAATAAATTATTCTTGCTGAAAAAAATAATAATAAAGCCAAAGGAACTGTCAAGCACTTGGAATGTGTAGTCATCCTAGTGAAGAGCTAAAACAGAGATCAAGAATCATGTCCTATTCCAAGTAGTGTGAAGTTACTACATACATAAAAACTACAGTGATTTAAGAGGAAGGGAAAAACATTAGTGTCATTCACTTTCAGATGCAGATTCAAATTATAGATTCACTATTTGCTAGCTATGGGATAGGAGCTTGAACAAGTAATTTAATATTCTCCGTTTCCTAAACTACTGATGACAATAATACCATTTGCCTCATAGGATTGTTTGATGATTAAACAAGATAAAAGATATCAAAACACTCAGCAAAATGTCTGGAAGGTAGTTGGGGCTCAATAAATGTTAACTCTCACACTGCTTCACAATAAGGATAAGATGTTTAATCAGCGAATAAATGAAAAGACAACTCTGGCTTGGGCAAAGGTATCAAATACAGCCATAAGACAAGTCCAGTCCACCACCTGTTTTGTATGGGGCACAAGCTAAAAATGGTTTTTTATATTATTATTATTATTATTTTGCTTTTTAGGGCTGCACCCGTAGCACATGGAAATTCCCAGGCTAGGGGTCGAACTGGAGCCACAGCTGCCAGCCTACATCACAGCCACAGCAATGCGGGATCCGAGCCATGTCTGCAACCTACACTACAGCTTACGGCAACGCTGGATCCTTAACCCACTGAGCGAGTCCAGGGACTGAACTAGCATCCTCATGGATCCCAGTCAGGCTCGCCAACCATTGAGCCACAGAGGGAACTCCCTGGTTTTCATATTTTTAAATAGAGCTGTGCATTGACTACTGTGGCCATCTCTCCCCTGCCCCTTGCAAAAGAAAATATGTTGAAATCATAACCCCTGGTACCTGTGAATGTGACCTTATTGTGAGACAGGCCTTGTGACCCTCACCCAGGAACTGCGATATGTTGTGGGTGCACAACCAAAAATAAAATAAAATAAAATAAAATGTTTTGGAAATATAAGACAACGATGTTCTAAATCCTAGAACAGTGTACATTAAAGCATTTTCTATGCACCCCTATATTCACTATTCACAAAAGTCTAGACATGGAAACCACCTACATGTCCATCGATAGATAAATGGATTAAGAAGATGTGGAACATATGTAATAGCACACAGCCATAAAAAGTACAAAATGATGCCATCTGCAGCAACATGGATGCAACTTGAGATTCTTGTACTAAGTGAAGTAAGTCAGAAAGAGAAAGACAAATGTCATATGATATCACTTACATGTGGAATCTAAAATACGGCACAAATGATCCTAGCTACAAAACATTCACAATCATGGACATGGAGAGCAGGTTGCCAGGGTGGGCAGGAGTAGGATGGACGGGGATGTGGGGGTTGATAGACACAAACTATTACATTTGGAATGGATAAGCAATGGGATCCTACTGTACAGCACAGGAAACTATGTCCAATCTCTTGGGTTAGAACATGATGGAAGATAATATGAAAAAAAGAAAAAAAATGTATATATATATGTATGACTGGGTCACTATGCTGTACAACAGAAATTGAAGGAACACTGCAAATAATAAATTTTTTTAAAAAAGCATTTTTGGAAGTTCCTGTTGTGGCTCAGAAGTAATGAACCGGACTAGTATCCATGAGGATATGGATTCAATCCCTGGCCTTGCTCAGTGAGTTAAGAATCCAGCGTTACTGTGAGCTGTGGTGCAGGTCACAGAGGTGGCTTGGATCTGGCATTGCTGTGGCTGTGGCTGTGGCCAGCAGCTGCAGTTCTGATTTGACCCCTAGCCTGGGAACTTCCATCTACATGCTGCAAGTGGGGCCCTAAAAACCAAAAAAAAAAAAAAAGAAAAAAAAAAAAAAAGCATCATCTTCATTACAAGTTAATTTGTTCTAATAATTTGTTAAACAGTGCTTTAAACAATTGTGATTACATGTTTTAGTTAAAATTTATAAATTAGTGAAATTTCATCTCCTGTTGTAAATTATTATACCAATAATATATCCCTCTTTAAGACTCAAAATATTTAGAATAAAACCTAAAATACTTTTTTCATCAACAAGCCCACTTCAGAGATATTAACAGTAATTAAACCATTAAGCATTTTCAAATGATTCTTTCTCTATACATTTCTATGAATATATGTATATATGTTGTGTTTGAACACATGATATAAATATTAATATTCATCATAATTTATACCAATCCTGTTATAATAATTCAACCTAAATGGTTCCAAAATAAATGTCATAATTTAATTGTAATTTTCTAATACCTGGAATCAATTAAGTTCAGAAAAGTTTCAAGAAGGCCACCCAGTAACAAATACAAAAAAAATTGTGTCTGCTGTCCTGTTAGTGATAATTTTTTATTGCTACCTCAGTTTCAGATGTCAGAGTAATGACTTCCATATTCTGATTAAAATGCAAATTGAAGCCACATGTTAGAAAAACACAGGCTTTCAATGTTACTGTTTTCTAACTTAAGCACAATAAAAGATGTTCATAAAAGCTAGATGAATTCTGTCAATTCTCAATCCACAAAATGTGAACTTTACATTGCAAACTGTGTTAATACATGAAGTTATAGCACATCAAATAACAGCTGTTGGTGGGAGGTAAAAATTCATAAGACACTGAAGCTTAATTGACTAATCTTAAAAAAGAATGAGTCAATCAATTTGACTTTCTTCAAGAGCGAACACTGAAAACTGATTTCATAAACATGTTTTTAATCTTTAGATTTGCTAAAGTAAATAAAATTATCTTTAACCTGTATTTTTAGATAAATGAAAAGGAAACAGTAGATTGATATTTTTATTTATTTTGTCGATGCATTAAATAAATCAAGTTCTATAGAAATCAATTTAACGTTTAATGAATTTCTAAGACTATGCTACAAGTTTCCCATAGTTCTTCTTAGATTGAGATTCAAAAGTGACCAGCTCCAAAATTAATTTAAATAGTAAGGCTCTGCTCTTTTTTCATTTTCATTTGTAACATCAAACTAAAATTACTATGTACATAAAAGTTTCTTTTGTTTTAGAAAGGAAAAATTTGAAGTTAGAATACTTCTCTTAAAAACAGTACTCCCCCCAAAAAAGCAGAATTATGACTATTCTATTCAAAAGTGAATAACTTTAGCTACCTAATATTAGCTAGATGTTAAAAAAATTAATAGAAAAGTCAATGCCAACTAAGCTTACACAATTTATAGACCTTGAAGGTAGTAAACTCAATACAGGTCAGTTACATAAGTAAAAAAAGTGAATGTGACTATGTAAGTGTTTCCTGAAGAAAAGAGAGATTGGCATGAGGCAGAGTAGGGATAAACCATAGCTCTCACAATGATTAAAATCACTTTATTTTACCTTAAAAAATGTCTAACATGACATATGGAGACAGAAATCTTTAGTCACTAAAGATATTTCCATCAAGGAGAAAAAAAATCATAAACTAAAACAATCTAGAATTTAGGTTAATAACTAATTTAAATAATTAAGAAAGTATTTTTCAAATGTCATAAGCCTTGAGCAATATTAGTGAATTTTTAAAACAAAATAATGGACAGTATAGAAATGTTAAAATCTGGCTTATACAAAAGTCCTCAAAGTATATACACTTCAATTTCAAAACTACGGTATAAATTATATCTTTGCTTAATCAGTCCTCATTTTTGACACATTAAGTTCAAGGACATTCAACATTCCTACAAACTTCTTCACATATGCTGCTTCTGTCTGGGTTCAAAGATAACAAACAAAGGAGACTATGTGGGAATATACTGAGGTACGGCCAGTGATCTATTCTAGACTTTTCTAACCCTTTGCACAACTAGCTAATTTGCCAAAGTCTCTCTTGTAGGAGTAACGTGCCATTACCAGTACTGCAACTTTGGTTGACTAATCTGTACAACTACTTCCAAACCTTGTACAGATATGTCCCTCAGTCTACAATCAACATTGTGCTTCTTCAATTTGTCCCTTCAGTTTGTCCCCCAGTTTGCAAGCAGTATTGTGTTTCTTTCCCCCTTCTTATTCACAGTAGTTTGTAACACATAAAAACAGCTTATGAGGCGTTCCCGCTATGGCGCTGCAGTCAAAAAAGAAAAAACAAACAAAAAGCAGTTTGTTATACTGTAGCCCATGAATCCAACATATACACAGCTCCATGAGTAGCTTAGAGAAAGCTCTATATTACCACCAACAAAATGAACTTCACTTTATTTTGTCAGTATAAACTGCCCCGAAAGATACGGAGTCTCAGGCCAGGGATCAGATCTGAGCCACAGTTGAGACCTACATTGCAGTTGTGTCAACACCAGATCATTAACCCACTGTGCCAGGCCAGGGATCCAACCTGCGTCCCAGGGTTCCAAAGAGGCCACCAATCCCCTGCACCACAGTGAGAACCCCAGTGAAAACTTTAAAAAGCAATCTCTGCCCTGAGGACTAAGTCTAATATACTGATCAGTGAGAGAATGTTGATTTTATTTTTTAGACTTGGGCTCCTAAGTCATATTCTAAGTAATTTTTTTCCATCGATTAAATAATTTTTTAAAGGACTTTAGAAGGTCCATATTATCTAAGAACAAATAAAACCAAAAAAAACGCACAAAAAGAATTTTGGTTGACTTAAAAATAAGCGCTAAAATTCAAAATAAATAGTGAGGAAGGGGTTTATTGAAAATAAAGCTAAATTTCAAAAGGTGTCTTCAGCTATGCCCCAGTCCACCATCTAGGACATACCCGAATGTTTTCTTCTTTTTTGATATTAGGTACTTGTTGTCAGTGACATCTCTGTCTTGCAATCTATATTTAGATGCAGACTTACCTATTAACATCTCTGATCAGCCTATAATCAGGCTTTGACATCACATGTACTTCATGGTTTTCCTTGTTTGCTTTCTTGCATACAAGCAGAGAACCCCTAACTTACCTAATAATCTTGGTACAAAATACTTTAAGATTTTTAAATAATATCCATAGCATAAGAGAAAGAATTTCCCTAGGGAGTAAAAATATTTTACCATTTTCAAATCCCTCAGATATGACAAATACCCTCAATTCTTTTATACCTCCCATGCTTCACCTCAGTAAAAGAAAATTAAAATAGTGTCTATAAAATTTACATCTCCAAAATGTTTTGAACTCCCTGGAGGAAAGACAGTAAATATAATTTACCACACATAAGTATAATTTACCAATATTATCAAAGATTATATTTCCATTTCTAATTCAAAACTACTAAAACCACATAAAAACAGAACAATTTTTCTTTATCTAATTACTATTTTATATAACTTGGGAGGAGGAGTGAAATGAATTCTTTTTAGATAACCAAATTTAACTAAATTCTCTATTAGATACTACAGGACCAGAGTAAAGATTTTGTTCTAAACCTAAGGAAACTTGCTGCCTTCAGAGTATACAAGTTTGTCAAAGATACACCTTCCCTGGAAATAAGGTAATATTTTTCCATGCTGTGAAGATTTCACGACATGATCAAAATCAGTCACAACAAAAATGACAAAAACAGTAAAAGCAAACCTTATTGAGATCTTCCTATTTACAAGTCTTTTATATGTATTATCTTATTTAATTTTTACAATGCTACTCTGTGAGGCAGGTACTATTATGATCCTGATTTCACAGGTGAGAAAATTGAGGAAGAAGTAAAATGGTTTAACCAAGATCATGATTCAACCAGTAAGTAAGGAGAAGTGGCTGGAAAGTCTTTCTTAGAGAAAGAAATAAAACACTGAAGAAATACTGAAAAGATCTCAGGATTCTCAGATGAAATAACCAGTGGCCACAAAGTCAAAGGACATGAATACTAACTGGTATGAAAAATGATCCCAGGGTTTAAGTCTTCAGATTCCCCTCCAGTGTGCTCTCCACTCTCCCACTCTTTCTGTCTCTTGACCTCTACCAAGTTGCCAGGGATAAGAGATATTGTTAACTAATACAGTAAACCAGGTCCTGTCGCAAGTGTTGACATCATGGAATAGAGTTAAATCCTTTAAAATACCTGTATTAAATATCTATAGTCATAACCATCTAACAATAACAACGACAACAAAATAATTGCAGAGGTAAAATAAAAGTGCCAGATCTGAAAGATCCAGGTCCATGTTACCACGGTACATTTTAGAGTAAATGCCTTTTTTTTTTTTTTTGCTTTTCACTTTTTCCTTTTCCTTGTCTTTTTTTCTATTTTCCTTTAAATAAATACTTCTTCACAAATACAAGATCAAGTTCTGGAAAAGGAGTCCTTACCTGCCTCCTGTAACTTCTTCAGCAAAATGAAAATAACAAATTCCACTCTCTTTCACTGAATGGCACTTACAAGGTGGATCAGGACTTTTCATCTTTCCTTTGCTAACTGTTATCAGAGGTGTGAAGGGCATGTCCAAGAGACATATTCAAGATGAGCTATTTTCTTCCTCCACATTAATGTCACTTAAATTTCTTCCTTGTGCTGCTCACTTTACTGAACCAATTACAGTGTATCTTTTGCCAGAGTGCAAAAAAATTCCAGAATCTACACAATGTAGGATACATCTAAACGCCATTTCTCAAACAATATATCTTTACTGGCAAGCAATACAATCAATTGTCAGGTTAAGCTCATGTTACGTTTATGAGCGCGTTGCTAAGAGGAACAAGATTTACTGATAGAAAAAATCAGTCATATTATTTAACAAATGACACATAACATACATCTTTTCCTCTAAAATATTTAACACGTAATGTACTAATTTAAAATTAAGGCATTTAAGCCGTTAAATCAGACTAGGACCCTCGAATCCGACTAGGAACCATGAGGTTGAGGGTTCGATCCCTGGCCTTGTTTAGTGGGTTAAGGTTCTGGCATTGCCGTGAGCTGTGGTGTAGGTCACAGACACAGCTCGGATCCCGCATTGCTGTGGCTCTGGCGCAGGCTGGCGGCTACAGCTCCGATCCGACCCCTAGCCTGGGAACCCCCATATGCCAGAGAAGCGGCCCTAGAAATGGCAAAAAGCCAAAAAAAAAAAAAAAAAAGCTGATATTTAGCTTTATCATTGAATTTGTACCACACAGCATGAATATGCATGATAAACACTACACTACCGAAGTCACAGTTCTTTGATTCTGCTTTTAAAAACTACCAAATATTACTATATATCATACATTTGATATCAAAATAAAAGAAACATAAAAATCATAAAAACCCAGAAGAATACCATTAGATGGTCAAGGAGCTATATAGAATTTAGTAAAGCAGTAAAAGAAGTTGTTTTAGGACTTAAATTGTTGGCTAAATGAATATAAATTAAATAAGTTACTTTTCCTTTAATTTTAAACATGCAACACACCCGAATAATTTAATTCCTAAAAATACAATTAATGTTTACCTTCTTGACCAAAATGACACAAAATGATTTAACACAGAAGTGGACTGAGTTAACATCCCAGGCTACTGCCTAAAGCTGTCATAGCGGTGCTAAATTTTTTAAAATACTGCCATTACATTCCAGACCTCCAGATTTAACCTTAATTAAAAGACCATGAAAACAATTATGCTCTGTGTTAAAACTGTTGCCACATTTAAGTATTGATTCTTAATATGCATTTTAAAAGTCTAGGTTCTAAAAGGTCATCAATTAGCAACATTTAGGTAGGATATAGAAGCCTAGAAAAAAAAAAAAAACACACTAAACCTGGTAAAAAATTGAGTTTTTGATATTACCTTCTCATATACCATCAATGTGAGTTCAGAAATTACATGTCCTCCTATACTCTTTTTTTCATAATCTATAAATGGGATAATAAAAGCTGTCATGCCTATTTAACAGGGGGGGTGGTTGGCATATTAAATGCAAAAAAAAAGCATGGGAAAAGCATTTATTAAACAAAATACTATTCAGGTATTACTCATTGAATTCAAAGCAGTCTGGTTATTTTTGCAGGAAGTTATAAAGACAAAAGTAGAAGACAAAATCCCAGGCTCTGGAGAGTTTATTTCCGGGGGAAAAAAAGAAAAAAACAAAAACAAACCAAAAACCCATATATTAAATATCTGAAAGATTAAAAAAAATTACACTCGGAGTTCCCACTGTGGCCCAGTGGAAACAAATCCAACTAGGAACCATGAGGTTGAGGGTTTGATCCCTGGCTTCGCTCGATGGGTTAAGGATGTGGCATTGCTGTGAGCTGTGGTGTAGGGTGCAGACATGGCTTGGATCCTGCGTTGCTGTGGCTGTAGTGTAGGCTGGCAGCTGCAGCTCCAATTCGACCCCTAGCCTGGGAACCTCCATATGCCGCGAGTTCAGCCCTAAAAAGCAAAAAAAAAAAAAAAATTACACTCCATTTATTATTTCCCTTTAAATTCATGACCATATATTACACACACACACATACCTTCAACAAATACTTCTTATTTAAGGCAAACAGAGAGAAGGGGAAACATAAATTAAGCATCTCTTGCAAATCAAAACTACCATGAGGTACCACCTCACACCAGTCAGAATGGACATCATTAATAAGTCCATAAATAACAAATACTGGAGAGGGTGTGGAGAAAAGGGAACCCTCCTACACTGTTGGTGTGATGTAAATCGGTACAACCACTATGGAAAACAGTATGGAGATATCTGAGAAACTAAATATAGAACTAGCATATGACCCAGTAATGCCACTCTTGGGCATATATCTGGACAAAACTTTCCTTGAAAAAGACACATGCACCCCTATGTTCACTGCAGCACTATTCACAATAGCCAAGACATGGAAACAACCTAAATGTCCATCAACAGATGAATGGATTAAGAAGATGTGGTATACTACCCAGCCATAAAAATGAATGAAATAATGCCATTTGCAACAACATGGATGGAACTAGAGACTCTCATACTAAGTGAAATAAGTCAGGAATAGAAAGACAAATACCATATGATATCACTTATATCTAGAATCCAAATTCGGCACAAATGAACCTTTCCACAGAAAAGAAACTTGTAGACTTAGAGAACAGACTGTAGTTGCCAAGGGGGAGGGAGAGGGAGTGGGCTGGATTAGGAATCTGGGGTTAATAGATGCAAACTATTGCATTTGGAGTGGATAAACAATGAGATACTGCTGTGTAACACTGGGAACTATATCTAGTCACTTGTGATGGAGCATCATGGAGGATACTATGAGAAAAAGAATGTATATATATATACATGTGTGTGTGACTGAGTCATTTTGCTGTACAGTAAAAAACTGACAGAACACTGTAAACTAACTATAATGGAAAAATTAAAAATCATTTAAAAAGTTAAAAAAAAAAACTAAGCATTTCTTCTGTCTTCTTTCTTGCTATAGGAATGCTACTTCCTAGTGCTGATCTACGTACACTCCATAGCCATGTTAAGGACAGCTAGGTTTTCAAACTTCATTAACAATGAATGGCATAGTCTAGATTGGTAAAAGAATACAGAACTAGAAAAGTGAATACATAGGTTCAAGCAAATAAGGCATCTATGACAGGTCCTGGTCCCAGAATCTATTTTCTTTCTTTTTTTTTCCTTGCTTTTTCAGGGCTGCACCCGCAGTATATCAAAGTTCCCAGGCTAGAGGCCAAATCGGAGCTGCAGCTGCCAGCCTACACCACAGACACAGCAACCAGAATCTGAGCCGCATCTACAGCAGAACCTATTTTTCACATCAGCTTTCAGGGAAGCATTTTGGGAAATTAATCACACCTATGAGAATGACTACACAATGTTAGTACCCCAAATACTATTTCCTCTTTGGAACAATGTCTGCAATTTAAAAATGAATCCTTAATTAGTTACTCATTTTATCATAAGATATATATCTATATGTACACCTTAAAATGCAAAAATAGGAGTTCCCGTCATGGTTCAGTGGTTAACGAATCCGACTAGGAACCATGAGGTTGCTGGTTCAATCCCTGGCCTTGCTCAGTGGGTTAAGGATCTGGCGTTGCCGTGAGCTGTGGTGTAGGTCACAGGCGCGGCTCGGATCCCGTGTTGCTGTGGCTCTGGTGTAGGCCGGTAGCTACAGCTCCGATTAGACCCCTAGCTTGGGAACCTCCATATGCCGCAGGAGCAGCCCAAGCAAAAAAAAAAAAGATAAAATGCAAAAATAGAGCTCTATGTGAAATCAAACATTTCTTTCAACTACTTTCCTTATTTATTAGAATGATTATCACAGAAAAGTATGTTAGGTTTAAGGGCTTCTTATTCCTCTTGGACCACATCAATTAATCAAAAAATAATATATTAATTATTCCATTTGACACATATGGAAACTGAGACAAAGGCTAGTAAGTAGTAAACCAGGATTCAAACTGAGAAGTGCCAGTGGTGCTCACCCAGTTATGAGAATCCTCCTGGGTTAAAAAATGACTCCACTTGGATTGAAAACTCCTGATCCAGCATTATGAGACTTTGAATGAGAAATGGATTTGAATTTTGTCAAAAGTTTATTCTCTCTCTACTGGGATGATTGTATTTTTTTTTAAGTCTGTTAATATGATGAATTGCATGAATTGACTTCTGAATTTTAAGCTAAACTTTAATTCCTGGTCTAAATCTAACTTGATCATGATGTTATTCTATGAATACAATATTGGATTGATTTGCTAAATTTTTTTCTAAACAGGTATTTAGTGCAATAAATATCCCTCTAAGTAGTCAATATAGCTCACAAATTTTGATATGTTATTTGCTCTTTCATTCAGTTTAAAACACTTTCTAGTTTCACTTTTGTTATCCTGTGAAGTACATGGGTTTTCAAACACTGGGGGATTTTCCACTCTTTTGGTTTACTAGTTTTTAATTTAATGCAGTGGAGGCCAAACAATAAATTGTATGACTTGAATCCTTTGAGCCTTGTTCAGGTTTTTGTTTTTGTTTTTTGGCTACACTCACAGCACATGGAAGTTCCCAGGCCAGGGATCAAACCCACATGAGAGCAGCAACCCAAGCAGTGACAACACTGGATCCTTAACCCACTGTGCCTCAAGGGAACTCTGAGATTTGTTTTAGGATGCTAAAATCATGTTCACTGGATACTATTGTGTAGAATACTCTATAAATGTCAATGATGTCAAGTTAGTTAATAGTGTTATTCAAGGCTTCTGTATCCTTAATGATTTTTTTTCTATTCAGCATCAATTATTGAGAGAAGGATGCTGTAATCTTCAAGTACGATTGTGTATTTCTCATCACAGTTCTATTTTTTTTTTGCTTTATTTTATTTTATTTTTCATCTTTTTAGGACCAAACTGATGAATATGAAAGTTCCCAGGCTAGGGGCTGAAAGTCCACAGCCACAGCAACGCCAGATCCAAGCTGCATTCATAACCTATGCTGAAGTTTGCAGCATCACTGTATCCTTAACCCACTGAGTGATGAAAGGGATCAAACCCGCATCCTCATGGGTACTAGTCAGGTTCTTAACCCACTGAGCCACAATGAGAATGCTACTTTATTTATTTTAAAGCTCTGTTATTAGATGCATAAACATTTAATAATATTATGTCTTCTTAATTCACTTAACTCTTTACTATTATGAAATTACCCTCTTTTTCTCCAGTAATATGCTTTGCTCTGAAATCTATTAAGTCCAATTGTAACACAGTCACTCCAGCTTACTGCAAATTAGAGCGAGTAAAATATACCTTTTCTCAAATCTTTTACTTTTAATCTGTTTTCCTTTAAATTTATTTGTCCCTTTACTTTTAAAGTGGTGTCTTGAAGGTTATACACTATTGGTTTGATCTAAGATTTTGATTGTACATCTTAAAATTATGATAGTCTTGGAGTTCCGGTTGTGGTGCAGTGGTTAATGAATCCGACTAGTAACCATGAGGTTGCAGGTTCAATCCCTGGCCTTGCTCAGTGGGTTAAGGATTCAGCGTTGCTGTGAGCTATGGTGTAGGTTGCAGACGCAGCTTGGATCCCGCATTGCTATGGCTCTGGAGTAGGCCAGTGTCTACAGCTCCAATTAGACCCCTAGCCTGGGAACCTCCATATGCCATAGGAAGAAGCACTAGAAAATGCAAAAAAGACAAAAAAAAAAAAATTATGATTGTCTTCTTTCAAGTGATATTATACAATGCCCCACATAGTATAAAAATCTTACATTACACTTCCATTTCTTCCCTCTTGAACTTTGTATTATTTTTTATAAACACTTTATGTGACCCAGTTACACATACATATACACATTCTATTTTTGCACATTATCATGTTCCATCATAAGTGACTAGACATAGTTCCCAGTGCTACACAGCAGGATCTCACTGCTAATCCATTCCAAAGGCAGTAACTCCAAGCTCCCAATCCACCTCACTCCCTCCCCCTCCCCGTTGGCAACCACAAGTCTATTCTCCAAGTCCATGATTTTCTTTTCAGATATAACTGATATCATAGGGTATTTGTCTTTCTCTTTCTGACTTGCTTCACTCAGGATGAGAGTCTCTATTTCCATCCATGTTGCTGCAAATGGCAGTATTTTGTTCTTTTTATGGCTGAGTAGTATTCCATTGTGTATATATACCACATCTTCCTAACCCAATCATCTGTCGAAGGACATTTGGGTTGTTTCCATGTCTTGGCTATTGTGAATAGTGCTGCAATGAACATAGGGGTGCATGTGTCTTTTTTTAAGGAAAGTTTTGTCCGGATATATGTCCAAGAGTGGGATTGCTGGGTCATATGGAAGTTCTATGTATAGTTTTCTAAGGTACCTCCATACTGTTCTCCAGAGGGGTTGCACCAGCTTACATTCGCACCAACAGTGCAGAATGGTTCCCTTTCCTCCACAACCTTTTAACATATAATCCTCACAAACTATGCTGCCATTATTTTTGCAGTCAATTATACTTTTAAAGGGGTATCTATAAGGAAAGTGTCTTTTGTATCTACCCAGGTAGTTACCATTTCCTGAGCTCTTCATTTCTTTATGTAGACCTAGATTTCCCACTACTATTATTTTCCTGGAAACCTCTTGACAAACTTCAATGTTTCCTCTAGTACAGGTGTGCTGCTGCTGAATTCTTCAAACTTATATATGTCTGAGTCTTTATTTTGCTTTCATTTTTTAAAGATATTTTGCTGGGTATACAATTCTACATTGACAGTTACTTTCGTTTAGTACTTTAAAGATGTTCTGTTCTGATATGTGTCGTTCCCAATGAGAAATCTGCTGTCTTTACTACTCTCTGTTTTTTATAAAGTGTTTCTCTTTTCTCTCACCGCTTTTAAGATTCTGTTTATGACTGGTTTAACTGACCATTATACAATTAATTTCTTTCACATTCCTCGTGCTTGAGCTTCATTTAAGTTCTTAGCTAAGAGTGTTTAAAGTTTTCATCAATTTGGGGACACTTTTAGCCATTATTTCTCCAAATGCTTTAAATGCTTTTCCTGACACACTCTATCTCCCTCTCTCCCTCTCTTCTTTTAGCGACTTCAACTGTATGCATATTAGGCCAATTCAGGTTGTACTATTAGGTTACTAATATTCTAGAATATTCTGTTTATATATATAGTTTTGAGTGTTTTATGGTTTTGGGGTTTTTTGGTTTTTTGGTTTTTTTTTTTTTTTTTTGCTTTTTAGGGCTACACTTGCAGTGTATGGAAGTTCCCAGGCTAGGGATCGAATCAGAGCTACAGCTACCATCCTATGCCACAGCCACAACAACACGGGATCTGAGCCTCATCTGTGACCTACACCACAGCTCACAGCAATGCTGGATCCTTAACCCACTGAGTGAGACCAGGGATCAAACCCGCATCCTCATGTATACTAGTCAGGTTCTTAACCCTCTGAGCCACAATGGGAACTCCTCTGTTCATATTTTTTACTTTCCCTTCATGTTTTATCTTGGATAGTTTCTATTGCTATGCTTTTAGGTTCACTAATCTTTTCTTCTCCAAGGTCTGACATGCCATTAATCCCATCCTGTGTATTTTTCATTTCAGATTTTGTAGTTTTCACCTCTAGAAGTTCATTTTTGCTTTTTAAAATATCTTCCATATCTCTGCTTAACATTCTCAATATTTCCCCTAGCTCTTTGAGTATATGGAATACAGTAATCTTACTGTTTTGATGTTTTTGTCTACTAATTCTATCATTGGCAGGACTTCTGAGTTGATTTCAAATGACTGATTTTTCTCATCATTATGGGTCATATTTTTCTGATCCTTTTCATGGCTAGTAAATTTTTATTGTATGCCAGACATTGTAAATTTTACCTTGTTGGGTGCTGTACATTTCTGTACTCCCATAAATTTTATTTAGCTGAGGTTTATTTAGGGATGAAAATCCTTTCATGCCTTGCCTTTTTTTTTTTTTTTTTTTTAAATTTGGGGCCAGAGCAATGTTTAGTGTAGGACTAACTTTTGCCCTGCACTGAGGTAAAATCCTTCTTATGTAGTCTTCCCACTGCCCATGAATCAGAAAATTTCCTACTTGCAATGGTGGGAATAACAACTATTCCTAGCCCTGCATGAGTGCAGAGAATTTTTCCCTCTAATCAGTTTGACTGGTCCCTTCCCCAGCCTCAGGTAGATTCTTCATATGCATGTACCAATCAGAACTGAACTGAGTACTCACTGGGACCTTCTGTACTCTCTGTACTCTGGAGCTCCCTATCTTTCTCCTCTACTTCATGCAAACTCTAACCACCTTGTCTCCTCAGACTCCTAGGTATGCCCTGTCAACTGTGGGATACACCCAGGCTCTGTCTCAGTTCCACATCCCTGCTCCATGGCCCAGCAATGCTCTCCAACCAAGCAATTACAGGGCTCATTTCACCAGCATCTAATTTTTCAGGGATCATTGTCTTTCACTGCTTAAGGTACAATGTCTTGAAAACGGTCATTTCATTTATTTTGTCTGGATTTTTGTAGTGTCAGACAGAAGAGCAAATCTATTCCCTGTTATTCTAACTTAGCCTGAATCAGCAGTCATCTTTTAGAGTTCCCGTCATGGCTCAGCAGTAACTAAACCAACTAGGATCCATGAAGTCGCAGGTTTGATCCCCGGGCCTCACTGAGTGGGTTAAGCATACAGCATTGCCATGGGCTATGGTGTAGGTTGCAGACTCAACTAAGATCCCTGCTGCTGTGGCTGTGGCATAGGCTGGCGGCTACAGCTCCAATTCAACCCCTACCCTGAGAACTTCCATATGCCATGGGTGTGGCCCTAAAAAGATGAAAAAAGTCATCTTTTATGTTAAGTATTTATTTATTTATTTAATGGCTGTACCTGTGGCATATGTAAGTTTCCAGGCCAGGGACTGAATCTAAGCCACAGCTGTGACCTACACCACAGCTGTGTCAACACCAGATCCTTAACCCACCACATGGGGCCAGGAAGCAAACCTGCACCTCCACAGTGACCCAAGACACTACAGTCAGATTCTTAACCCAGTGCACCACAGCAGGAACTCTATATTAAACATTTAAAGACACTTGTTTTTTTCATTTTCAGATAACCCGATACACCTATTCTCTGTAGGTTTGTCTCTGTTAATTATTACTTTTTTTTTTTTTTTTTTTTTTTTTGTCTTTTTGCCATTTCTTGGGCCGCTCCCGCAGCATATGGAGGTTCCCAGGCTAGGGGTCGAATCGGAGCTGTAGCTGCCAGCCTACGCCAGAGCCACAGCAACGCGGGATCCAAGCTGCGTCTGCAACCTACACCACAGCTCACGGCAAGGCCAGATCGTTAACCCACTGAGCAAGGGCAGGGATTGAACCTGCAACCTCATGGTTCCTAGTCAGATTTGTTAACCACTGCGCCACGAGGGGAACTCCAATTATTACCTCTGCCAGATCTTGATCTTGGTGCTTGTTTCACTATGTACTTGATTATTTCTGATTACCATTAAAAAAATTACATACAAAGAAGGACTTCTGCTTCTGTAAAGATGTATATATATTTTCCCTATTCTTCCCATTATTTACAACTAAAAACTCTGGACATCATATAGAAAACAAACATTTAAAGACTGAAAGGTGGAAATAAGAAGGCAGACCATCTAGAGACCTTGTGATCCAAAGAAGGACATGGTGGTAAGCTATAGGTTTTCTTTTTGCTTTGCATACCCCAGTCTTGGAGCTGAAGAAGTCTGCAAGTCATAAATGCTAATAAGCAAAGACAAAACCCGCTCTGTCTTCCTAAAGGACCAGAAAAAGGGAAGACTATCAAAACAGAAGTGTTTAGATAATGACCACTCAACTAGCCAAATACCACAGGAAAAAACTCTGGCCCAACCCCCACTAGCAATGACTAAGTGGAGAGCTTAGACTTCCACCCTCACAAGGCCATAACAAAGCACTCCAACACCCCCAAAGGGGAGGAGCCAGGGGAAACCAAGTAGAGAGCTGAGACCTTCATCCCCACTAGGCTTCTGTTTCTCTACCCAGTGGTGTCAGAAAAGACCACTCCTACCAAGCAGTGTCAGCAAAAGCCACATGTTTATTATGATTTGTTTTTATTTTGCATTCTCTTCTCTTAGTGTTTTCCTTCGTCTCTTTTACTTATATTCCTTTGTAAAATTCTCCTTCTTCACATCTGCTTTTTTTTTATTTTTTATTTTATTTCATTTTTTTGGCTTTTTAGGGCTGAACCCACGGCATATGGACATTCCCAGGGAAGGAGTCAAACCAGGGCCATAGCTGCCAGCATACATCACAGCCACAGCAACACAGGATCCAAGCTGCGTCTGCGACCTACACCACAGCTCACGGCAACATCGGATCCTATACCCACTGAGTGAGGCCAGGGATCAAACCTGTAAACTCATGGTTACTAGTCGGATTCATTTCCACTGCACTACGATGGGAACTCCTACATCTGCTTCTTTTTAAATGATTTTCTTCTACATCTGTCTCTTTCAAATTTTTTTTTAGTGATTTTTATTTTTTCCATTATAGTTGGTTTAGTGGTCTGTCAATTTTTTTTTTTTTTTTTTGTCTTTTTGCCATTTTCTTGGGCCGCTCTCGCGGCATATGGAGGTTCCCAGGCTAGGGGTTGAATCGGAGCTGTAGCCACCAGCCTACGCCAGAGCCACAGCAACACTGGATCTGAGCCGAGTCTGCAAACTACACCACAGCTCATGGCAACGCCGGATCGTCAACCCATTGAGCAAGGCTGGGGATTGAACCAGCAACCTCATGGTTCCTAGTCGGATTCCTTAACCACTTGCGCCACGACGGGAACTCCTCAATTTTCTACTTTATAGCAAAGTGACCCAGCCTGCCTCTCTCTCTCTCTCTCTCTCTCTCTCTCACACACACACACACACACACACACACACATTCTTTTTCTCACATTATCCTCCATCATGTTCCATCAAAAATGACTGGATATAGTTCCCAGTGCTATACAGCAGGATCTCATTGCTTATCCACTCCAAATGCAATAGTTTGCATCTATTAACCCCAGATTCCAAGTCTATCCCACTCCCTTCCCTCTCTCCCCCCACCTTGGCAACCACAACTCCATTTTCCAAGTCCAAATTTTCTTTTCTGTGGAAAGGTTCATTTGTGCTGTATATTAGATTTCGGATGTAAGTGATATCATATGGTATTTACCTTTCTCTTTCTGACTTACTTCACTTAGTATGAGAATTTCTAGTTCCGTCCATGTTGCTGCAAATGGCATTATTTCATTTTTTATGGCTGAGTAGTATTCCATTGTGTATATATATCACATCTTCTCTTTTTTTGTCTTTTAGGGCCACATCTGCAGCATATGGAGTTTCCCAGGCTATGGGTCAAAAAGGAGCTATAGCTGCTGGCTTATGCCACAGCTAACAGCTCAATTTTTTTTAATACATTCTATGTTATCTCTACAAGGCAGAGAAAATAAGGTGTATAAAGACTGGTTATGATAAAAACTAATGCTCAAAGAAAATCTGCACCCTTTTTTCCTTTGGCCTCATTAACCCTAGAGTAGCCCTTCAGGTCACTTATAGCAAAGTACCTACTAGTTTCAAAATCAACCTCAACTCTATAAAATTCCTAGGATAAGTAATCCAATTATTCAAATATAAACACAGGATAAAGAAGCATAAGACAAAACTATCTCCCAAAGTATCAAGAAATCTACCTCCAAATGAACTACTAGAATAATATTTTCTCACATTCCAAGCCATTCTGTCCTTTTACCAGAAATTATATGATTTAAAAATCCATCTTCTTAGCTTTTATCCATGCACACCCAGAGAAATTCACATGTACAAAGTCATGTACAAAGATGTCTATCACTATATTGACTGTGATATGGAGGAGCTGGAAGCAGTCTGGATTTCCACTGCTGGAAGAACTAACAAGTAAAATGTAGTACACGAATCACACAGTAGTAATGGTTGCACAACTCTGTGAATGTACTAAAAATCACTGGAATGTTAACTTCAAAGGAGTAAATTTTATGGTATGTAATATCTCAATAAAGTTATTTTGTTTTGTTTTGTTTTTTAAACAAATGGCCACACCTGCGGCATATGGAAGTTCCCGGGCTAGGGGTTGAGCCACAGCCACTGTAGAAGCAATGCCGAGTAGGTATGTTGTGAGCCACATGGGAAGTCCTGTAATATCTCAATAAAGTTATTATCAAGCATACACAGGGGATGGATATTCTGGGACACTATGAAGCAGTAAGAAGCAATTTTATATACTTAAAGTACATAAAGGCAACATATAAGTCTTGAAAACCTGGTGTCAAGTTCAAAGTAAATACAACAATACGGAAAGATCTTCAAAACCCAGTATTAAATTATACAATAAAAGAAAATAAGAGTCTCAATAATTCTCCGTTCATTCTCACAAGTCCCCCCTCTATGTTTGCCTTTGTGATCAAACGGACCATGACAACTTTAAGGAACATGTTCATCTTGGAGAGCAAAGTATCTCAGCTTCTACAAAACAAAGATAAGAGCTCAACACCGCCGAATGTTACACTGGGTACCAGAAACGCATTCCTCAATGTGATTGAAAGAATGAGAGTAAGAACAGAGAGAAGACTATCATCCCTAATTCTGATATCTGTAAGAAAGTCTACAACAAAGGAATCTACTGTTAACCTTCTTCTGGGAAAATAAGGTCATTTGGTTCCTTAAAGAACTTGGGTCTCAAGGCTAATGGAAGAGGACAAGGAACAAAGAATAGGTATTCTATTCAGCAACCTAGAACAGAACAGTCATTCTCATCTTTGCCATTTTCCAAACTATTTGTTCCCAATCTCCATTCATTCAATAATTACTCATTCAGCATATATTCTATTCAATGCACTCTCTGCAGGTACTAGGGATATGTCATGAACAAGCAAGAGTCCTTGACCTTAAGCAGCTTATATACTGTGAGGGAAGACAGACAACAAATAAGAAAATTGTAATTTAAATTTAAATTTACATATAAGTGCCATGAAAAATAAGCAGTTAGAAAGGTGAGGGGAAGCTGCTTTCAGGAGATAGTAAGGCGTTCTCTCAGGATATGACAGGGAATTAAGAACTATATAAGGAGAAAATGCCAGCCAACAAAAAAACCTGGGGGAATAGATTTCCAAGCAAACAGAAATGCAAATGTTGAGGCTATAAAGGAGTAACAAGCTTCAAGTATTTTACAGACAAAAAGAAATCCATTGTCAAGAATGAGAAGAAAGAATAGATGAACTCAGAGAGGTAGCGGCTTTGTGAGGCCTTTGAATTATATCTGGGATGCAATGACAAGCAGGGAGAGTTTTCCAGAAATTTTAAGCAGAAGATGGACAAGCTCTAAGTTGCATTTCCAATGACTCTGACCACTGTGTGAAAAACAGACTATCTGAGAGGACAAGAATAGGGAGATATAAACCAGTTAGGCTCTTCAGACAGCTCGGGCAAGAGATGTCAGGGCTCAGACTCTGATTATGACTTGGTAATGAGGCACTGTAAGATCCATAGTATATTTTCTAAGTAGAGCAAGATCCCTGATGTATTGGAACAAAAATATAGGAGAAGAAAAGGGTTAAAACTCCTAAATTTCTGACCTGAGCAACTGGACGATAGTTGATGTCACTTACTGCAAAAGGAAGGCTTAGGAGAAAACAATTTGAGAGTATTTATAATTGTTTTTTGAATTTAATACATTTGGCTTATTTTTTTTTCAAGTTCATCTATCAAATTTCTCCAACTAGTTCACAATTCATTTTGTATTTCTTTTGTATCCTCATGTGCCTACCACAGCTGATATATAATAAATACCTGCTGAATCTAATTAAATTGAAGTGGCCTTACAAGCAAACATATGAATCAACATTTTCAAACCTTATGATTTGAAAAATCAAATACAGATGTTTTAATCAAAGACACTGCATGTTTAAAATTAAAAAACAAATGCTAGAGACACGCCTGCTAGATAATGTTTACAATTTTAAAATGCATGCATTGTTGAATGCTTGGTGGCATGAAGGAAACTGCAAAGATTTCAAAAAGACTAGATTTTTAAATGTCATAAATCATAATTAAACTAAACAGAAATGAACTACACTTAACATCACATCCTAAATAACTGTTAGCATATGATGAATTTTGAAAGACTGGAATCCTCAGTTACTGTAACAGAAAACAAAATAAAGGGAAATCGTGTAAATGCAAACTTTAACATGTTCTCTTTTAAATCAAACTGTGGCAAAGTTGAATCCTAGCAGCTGGTGTTCTTGTGGGTTAATTGGTTCTGGCATATTAGCCCCAGGAAAGCATTTCCATCATTTTATAACCAGATCTTGAGCAGAAGCCAGAGAAAATCTTTAATTCTCTATTTCATACCTTTTCTGGAAAACTTTTATACAGTTTGCCCTTTAACAAGTAATTCCCTATCAATTATAAAAATCTAAAAATTTTTAAAATTGTACTCTTTTCCTTCCAAAATCTGCTAACGTATAATAAGAAAGCAGTGACATTTTTACAATCAATTAAATTGTGCTAAATTGTAAGACTTTGCAATGTTTAAAACTGCTAATTAATCACTAAGGCTATAAATTACTTAGTTCTGATAACTAAGACTTACCGGTGCTTACTGACAGATACCACAAATAATAAGAGTGGCCAAGGGAGGATCTTCTTATAATAATACAAGCACTAATAGTAAAGTCCCTTATTTAGAGCATACAGCTTTTCACATGCTTCCTCCAACACTAACATAAACAAAACTAGCAAAATTTGTATTCACAATTATGTAGTATAAACACTGTACTGTTTTCTGTTTTGAGACAACTATCAACACTGAAAAACAGAGATACGCTTATCTTCCACCAATTTACGTATCTCTCTCCCCAGTAAAATATAAGGTCCTCAGAAGCAAGGACTCTGTTTTGATAATCCCAATTTCATCAACAGTGTCTAACAGAGTAGATATTCAACAAATGCTTTTTTTTTTTTTTTTTCATTCCTAAACCTTGGCTCCAACTTGGCCATCCTTGGAAAGGCAGGAATTTTGTCCATCATCACTAGTGACACACCCCTAAGATGGAGCTACCATTCCCATGTAATTCATAAAAACTTCTCTGATCTCCCCAGCCCAAAGATAACTCCCTTTTCTAAAGTTCTAAATACTGTACTATCTAACCACATATTTGACATGAATATACTATCATGGACTATTTATTACCCATTCATTTTAAATCCAGATCTAGATACACTTTATTCTTTCAACTAAATTAATTTCATGGACAGAATAAAGGCTCTTATTTGTGTCCAGATACCTAGCCAAGGGCTTTGCACTCAATAAATGTTCACTGATAAAAATAAAGACAAAGATGACAAAGGTAATAAGAAGCCAGTTCTGCATATTTCTCTAGTAGGTATTCATTCAAAGGCCTGGCAATGCCTTTAGAATTTTCTGCTATGTGTAACTGTCACAGCCAAAACTAATAAAATGATACTATTACTAACCAAATAGTATTTTATTGTTTCCCAACATTTTGGGTGGAACTGTGTATACATGTGTATATGTATAAAACCAACCTATTGTAATGAAAATATAATCAAGAAGTATGTGAAAAGAAGTATGTGCCATCCAAAAAATGATTATTTAATACCACAAGCAATCAAATCCATACAGCCTAGTACCAAAAGATGTCACAAAACAATATGCCCCCAATATTTTTAACGGGTATAGAATGTGTAATGTCAAGGTGCATCTATGTGTGTATATTTATGTATGTACATTGGAGGAAAGGAAAGGGAATGAAAAATAGACACTAAAATGTTAATTACTACATGGTAAAATTACAGGTGATTTTTACTTTCCTCTTTGTGTTTTTCTGTACTTTCCAAATTAGAAACATATACCTAAATACAATAAATAATTTTCTTAAAATAAAAACATCCCAATATTTACAAATTTTATTGTTGATGTTGAAATAAGCCAGCAATCTCAGCTTAGTCTGAGCAATGAAACTGAGTTACAGAACAAAATTATTTCTTAAGACTAAATTCAGTTCCTGAAAATATTTAAATTCTTACCTATGCAGTACTCACTACCCACTTATGAGAGTAATAGTTATACAGCAATAGTATACATAAAAGGCTCTATTTAGAGGAAAGGAATCTGAAGATTAGGGAAGATGAAGATACTAAGATTATCATTAGCATCCAGAATATATCATGTACGAATTCATTTCCTAACAGTCAAAATCCATGTGAAAAGCCTTTGATCTCATCAAATTTCTAAATTACAGACTCTTTGATTAAAGTTAAAAGACCAATCCATATTTTACATTTTCTGAAAAACTTTTCTAATACTTAAAATTTGTTAATCTGGACATAAAAAGTACAAATCTACTTAACAAATGTTGCTCCCCTCCCTCCCCAAACACACACACACACACACACAAATCTCCATTTAGAAAGAGCTAGAGATTCAAAGGTTTATTGCAGTTTGGGAACACTATCAAAACAACATAGTACTGGAGTTCCCGTCGTGGCTCAGTGGTTAACGAATCCAACTAGGAACCATGAGGTTGAGGGTTCTATCCCTGGCCTTGCTCAGTGGGTTAAGGATCTGGCGTTGCTGTGAACTATGGCGTAAGTCACAGACGCAGTTCGGATCCCGTGTTGCTGTGACTGTCTCATACGCCAGAGGCTATAGCTCCAATTAGACCCCTAGTCTGGGAACCTCCTTATGCCACAGGTACAGCCCTAGAAAAAGACAAAAAAACACAAAAAACAAAAAAACAAAAAAACCATAGTACAGCCACTCTAGAAAACAGGTTAACAGTTTCTTTAAAAACTAAACATTCAATTAACGTATGACCTGTTAACAGCAGTCCTGGGCATTTATCCCACAGAAATAAAAACTCATGTTCACACAAAACCCTGCACATGAATATTTACACCAACTTTATCTGTAACAGCCAAAAGCTGGAAAGAAGCCAGATGTTCTTCAATGGGTGAATAGTTAAATGAACTAGTACAGCCATCATACCATGGAATACTACTCAGCAATGAAAAGGAATGGACTGCTGATGTGCCCAACAAATTGAATCAATCTCCAGAAAATTATGTTGCATGAAAACAACTAATGTCAAATAGTATGTACTATATAATTCTATTTATATAACATTCTTGAAATGACTACAGAAAGTAAAGAATTATAGAAATGAAGAGTAACTTAGTGGATACCAGAGATTGGGGGATGGGAGGTAAGGGTAAGATGGAAGTAAATGGGATCCCTGTGAAAAAAGTGTTCCCTATTTTGACTATAGTAAATATCCTAATTTTGATATTACTATAGATTTTCTTTGATATCACCATACTTCATAAGATAATGCTATTAAGGAAAACTGGGTAAAGAGAATATGAGATGTCACTATTATTCCTTACAACTGCATATGAATCTACCATTATTTCAAAATAAAAAATTTAATCTAAAAAAATACAGTATTTTCAGAGCACCTTTCAACATTGATTATATCAATCAAAATCAAGAATCTTCTCTCTATGATTTTACAGTCTAAACCAGGCAACACACACCAAAAAACGTTTGTGGAAGTACACTTAGAATTTAAAGATAAGTGTATAAAGACATACAGCATTTGGATATTAGAGTATCACCATGCAGCAGTATAGAAAAGTATGTGCATGACTACAAGAAAAAAATGCGTTAAAACTCAAACCCTTTCTAGTATGCAGATGTAATATTAAGTTTTTTTATAAAATAAGAAAGGAGACCAGCACCTAGAATAGTTTGGTGCTACTATTATGGTTTCCATAGCACCCTATAATTCATCTTTCAGTCCTTTTCAAACATTATTGTTTCAACTGTGACTTTTCCACTAGACAGCAAAGTCTATAAATACAAGGAAGGTCTTCAGCTTGCCTTCCAGCATGAAGCACAGTAACTGACACATGGCAAGTACAGAGCAAAAATTAAATATTTTACAACTGAAGTAAGTTGCTCAATAAAACTCTGAACTATATTCTCTTGCTACAGAATTCAAATCCCTACCTTAGGTAAATAAATATTTACCCTTAATTAGCTGAATTTTTCGATGTTGCCTATCAATTCTATTAAACTACTTTAAAAGGTTTTAATACAAATACATTTTTAAAATATGAACTTGACAATGAAAATCACATAACCTTGATTACAAATCTACAGTAAAGAATATCAGGCTAGAGAACACTAATTTCAATTCTGTGAACTTAGAAATATAGAAGCCTACTTAATTATATTAAATACTCTGTATTTGGGGATAGAATCAATGCCATTATGATGTCTAAGAAAATGGACATCACAAAAGCTCATCCTTCAATCATTTTTCCCATAGAAGTTAGCAATAGAAACAGAGTATGAAATGAAAGATTCAGACAGAGAGGTGTGTATATATATATATGTATATATATATATATACATACATACACACACACACACACACACACACACACCCTATCAAAGATGAAGAACTAAGCTTAAAAGAGAAGAGTCATGAAGGGCATGGGGTAGTAAATCATTTTCCTCTTGAAATAAGTGCAATTCTCTCATATATCACAGAAATAAACCAGACAGCCTCAAGGCTATTTTAAATATTTAACTCTATCCTTTAAAACAGGGGCAGAAAATATTCTCAAATTTTAGTAGGTTTCCTTTTTATTCCCCCCCTTTTTCTCAAGGGAACTTGATTCCAAAAAAAGGTATAAAAGTGAATGGAAAAACCTCAAAAGCAAGAAGCCAAAAAGCAAAAAAGAATTACTTACCAAGTTGGCCATATAAATTGTGAGCAGCCCCCTCCTGTAAATAATTTTAAGAGACAGAGTGAGACTAAGTATCAATTTGACTTAATAATCATGTTATCATGTTTCAAAGACATCTATCAAAATAATTATCAGGAGTTGTGAAAAAGGGGTAGGTTATGCTAAACTATAAGTTTTAGTACCCTAATAGTTGGATGTAAACAGACTCTATAAGTTATTCTGTTTGATAGTCACTAAACATTCGGTGCAATGGTCATTATTAAAATTATTTAAAATTACTGCTGCCTAGTCATTGTAAACTAGACTTAGTGCAGTAATCATTTTGCAATATATACCAATATCTAATCATTATATTGTTCACCGGAAACTTATATAACATCATGTGTCAATTACATCTCAATTTAAAAAATTACTATTGCTTCATCAATATTTATTAATAGGAGGAGAGATACAATTTGCTATGAGTGTATGTTTATGCTAGAGAATTCTAAATTTAATGAAGAATCATAACAAATTCAACTTGCCAAAAAATCAAGGCCAAACTAATTTTAATTAAAGGCAAATTTATTTTTTAAAAAATCGTATCTTCTATCTGTTTCACACACAATGCAACTGTTCCTCAGAAGTCATCACAAATCACAGTAAATCACCTTGCTTGTTAAATGAAAAGTCAAGCGCTAAGTGAACTTTCTAATGACCAAGGACAAAAAGTTCTTTAAACAGTCACATTATAAGAAAACTGCATATTTACTAAACTTACTTAATATGAATTGACCTAGAAGCTCAAAGATAAGGACAATTTTAAATCCTTAATCACGTTATTTAAGTTATACAGCATATGACACCATAAATGAAGCACATCTATTCTCCAGGAAAGAAGTCTTTAATGTTTTAATAGTTCAAGGGCAGAATTCAAATAATAACTATTAAAATTTATTTGAATTTCAATTATGAACATTTTCAGTACTCAAAGAAAATGCTACTCTGTATGAAAAAAGAAATACCAGCATCAAGTCGCTTTCATTTAAATATCATGGAGTTCCCGTGGTGGCGCAGAGGTTAATGAATCCAACTAGGAACCATGAGGTTGCGGGTTCGGTCCCTGCCCTTGCTCAGTGGGTTAACGATCTGGCGTTGCTGTGAGCTGTGGTGTAGGTTGCAGACGCGGCTCAGATCCCACGTTGCTGTGGCTCTGGCATAGGCTGGTGGCTATAGCTCCGATTCGACCCCTAGCCTGGGAACCTCCATATGCCACGGGAGCGGCCCAAGAAATAGCAAAAAGACAAAAAACAAAAAAAACAAAAAACAAATAAATATCATGCCAGGTCTTGATATTAAATCTTCTTGATGTCAGATCCAGTCATATAAAGTTGTGACTGTTCATAATTTAAAATGGATAAATGGGATTTTTAATATTACTAAAGCCACACAGAGGCAGTATGATATAACTGGACAAGGTTGAAGTGACATTAGGAAATCAGGGTTCCAGTTAACTTCAATTCTCTCTCTCTCTCTTTTTTTTTTTTTTTTTTTGTCTCTTTGCCATTTCCTGGGCTGCTCCTGTGGCATACGGAGGTTCCCGGGCTAGGGGTCCAGTCGGAGCTGTAGCCACCAGTCTATGCCAGAGCCACAGCAATGCGGGATCCGAGTCACATCCGCAACCTACACCACAGCTCACAGCAACGCCGGATCCTTAACCCACTGAGCAAAGCCAGGAGTCGAACCCACAACCCCATGGCTCCTAGTCAGATTTGTTAACTGCTGAGCCACGACGGGAACTCCAAATTCTTTTTTTTTTTAATTTACACTTATCACCAACATAGAAAACAACATTGGACCTAGCCTGGTTCAAAGGGGAAGAGGTCTAGGAGTTCCCATTGTAGTGCAGCAGAAACAAATTCAACTAGTTTCCTTGAGGATGCGGGTTCAATCCCTGGCCTTGCTCAGTGGGTCAGCTATCTGGCATTGCCGTGAGCCACTGTGTAGGTCGCAGGCGTGGCTCGGATCCCCTGTTGCTATGGCTGTGGTGTAAGCCAGCAGATGTAGCTCTGACCCCTAGTCTGGGAAGTTCCATAGGCCTTGGGTACGGCCCTAAAAAACAAAAAAAAAAAGAAAGGGAGGAGGTCTAGACATACCCACTGAGCCATACCCCCAGCAATGTCTCTCTTCAGCAAGTATTAATGCACCTGAGCAAATCAGTAGAACTCTACCGCTCCTCCAAAAAAGAATTTCAAAATCACTGAAAAGATGATAATCACTATAAGGTCCTTTTTAGCTCTTCTTTTCTATGATTTATACATATAAATTGAAATTGTTCTTACCCATCTTATTAGTTCCTACCAAATTCTTTTCCTTTTTTTTTTTTTTTTTTTTTTTTTTTTTGTCTTTTTGCCATTTCTAGGCCTGCTCCCACAGCATATGGAGGTTCCCAGGCTAGGGGTCGAATCGGATCTCAGCTGTAGCCACGGGCCACAGCCACAGCCACAGCAACTCGGGATCCAAGCCGCAGCTTGGATTCTACACCACAGCTACACCACAGCTCACAGCAACGCCAGATCCTTAACCCACTGAGCAAGGCCAGGGAGTGAACCTGAAACATCATCGTTCCTAGTCAGATTTGTTAACCACTGAGCCACAACGGGAACTCCCTTCCTTTCTTTTTATTTTTTCAGGGCTGTACCTGAGGCATATGGAAGTTCCCAGAGCTAGGGGTCAAACTGGAGCTGCAGCTGCAAGCCTACACCACAGCTACAGCCAGATCCTGAATGCTGGATCCTTAACCCACTGAGCAAGGCCAGGGATTGAACCCACAACCTCATGTATACTAGTTGGTTTCTGAACCCACTGATCGATGGTAGGAGCTTCAAGTTCCTACCAAATAACCCATCAAAGATGTTCTAGTACTGCTTATTATTTTAAATAAATTATATCGGGGGTTCCCATTGTGGCCCAGCAGGTTATGAACCCAGCTAGTATCCATGAGGATGTGGCTTCTATCCCTGACCTCACTCAGAGGGTTAAGGATCCAGTATTGCCATGAGCTGTGGAGTAGGCTGCAGACACAGTTCGGATCCTACGTTACTGTGGCTGTGGTGTAGGCCAGCAGCTGCAGGTCTGATTCAACCTCTAGCCTGGGAACCTCCAAAAAGAAGGAAAAAAATTATTATCAAAAAAGGGTAATATCAACATCTAAGAGTCACAAATACACAGAAAAGCTAAATCCTTCTCAAGTGATACCTATTCATACCAACAGCTGGTTATATATGAAGAAAAAAATAATATTCTTCATTACAAAATAAAAACATTTATGTAATTTCAGTGGTAGTGCCTGAAAACACATTTCATTATGAAGTGAACTAATGTATGATGCTATCCAGAATCATCTAGCTTCCATCTACAATTTTACCTTCACTGAGCAAAGATTACCTTATTGACCTTTATGTTTTCACAAACCTGCAACAGCCCCTGGCATCGAATAGTCACTAAACAAATGGTAGAATTACTAAGCAATGTGTTACGAGGAACCCAGCCTTATAAAAAGGAACACACTACAGATATATTGTATAGAAATATAATCACAAAAGATAGCCACTAAACAGAGAGAGAGCCAATTAATTATACTAATTTATTAGCAAGCAGATTTATCTTACACTTGCCTAACATTTAATAATTAGAAGGTATAATTAATATTTTGAAATCAGATTTTATCTTCTCACTAGTTCTATGAAGTGTAACACAGATATTGCTATCCTCACTCTGTCTTCACTCTATAAAAAACCAAGCATCAGAAGTTAAGAGGTTTTCTTAAAAATATAAAAGCAGCAAAAGCAAGTTCATCTGGCTCCAGTTTCATGTTCTTTCCAATGCACTGCATCTACAGCAGAAAATCTTTCTATCACTAAGTCACCTTTCAACTCTAAAATTCAATTACTTGTTTAATATGGTGTCCTAACAGGCTTTCATGCTTTGAGGATGAATAAGGGCTTGACACACTCTTAGTAATGAGAAAAAACAGAGGATGTATCGTTATGAGATGAATTCTGGTCCCAAGTTTAAATTTAATATTCCCAAATAATAAGGAAGATCACCTCCTTCCCAGCTTTATCCAAATTCCATCCCAGAACTAACAGCCTCAATACTAAGAGGATATTATCTGTAAAGGGCATGATATGTTGGATTATATATCATGACTACATATCATATAAAGAGCCAGACTCTTTTTGGTACATTTCCCTGGTACAGTGCCTTCAACCTCCATTCCAATGTGAGCTTGGTAGGTTAGAATATCAGAATAGTGATTTACTGTATCACTTCTCCAGAGGGGTTCAGTACCACAGGAAACTGAAAAGTCAGTTAAATACCATTTTATTATTGAACACTTGACTATATCTAACCTAAGTCTGAGGACAAACAAGTCACTCCCTTCCTAGTGAGTAAATCCTCTCTGGAAACCAAGTTATATACTAAAACTCTGTTATAACAATGATGGGAAAGGGGGAGGTACCAGTAAGAACAAAAAGTGGCCTAGGCATGAGGAGAAGGGGCTAGGGCCAAGGAGGACAATAACTTTTTAAAATTCACAAGAGAACTCTGATACATAAATAATTCCCATTCCACTGAGAATCACTAGATTAGAAGACTGGTGAAGCTCAGTGAACAAGAAGTCGAAAGTTAGTGGAGTATTTCTTTAATCCATAGATAAACTGCTGCTGCTGCTACTGCTGCTTCTTTTTTAAGTGGTAAAAGGGGGTGAATCTCTTAAACTTTCATGAAAAATATAAGTGAGGGTACACAGGAAGGGGTACCATCTAAAAAAGTGTTAAGAACCCCTACTGTAAAGACTAAGTCTGTGTAATCAGAGTATCACTATTCCTATGGGAAGATATTAAAAAATTAAATTTTCTCAACATCTCAGTCAATTAAAAGGTATCCTCACATTCTACTGAAATTCCAGGGATTCTCTTCTAATGACAGTAGATGAACAACTCGCTAATTAGATGAATAATAATGCTTTTTTTCTGAAGACTTTAGTGTACATATTCTTTAGCTAACTTTCTTACGCTTCTGAATGACACTGTATGTAACACATTTCATAACTAAAGTCAGAGGGAATACAGTAAGAATGGTATAACTTCTAAGTTCTAAATATTTATGTATTCTCTATATACATATAAAATATGACACAGTCTATGGATAAGGAGAAACTGGAGATTAAAGAAAAACTAAGTGAAGCTAAATAGCGCAGGGAACTATATCCAGTCACTTGCGATGGAACATGACGGAGGATAATGTGAGAAAAAGAATGAATATATATGTGAATGGGTCACTCTGTTGTACAGCAGAAATTGACAGAATAATGCAAATCAACTATAACAGAAAAAATAAAAACCTAAAAAAAAAAGAAAGAAAAACAAAGTGAATGTTCCTAAACATTGCAATGGTTTATCAAGAGATGCTATTTTAATCATCTCAGAAAATCTTTCAGGATATAATAGACTTTCATCTGTCAGAATGTTTTAGAAGAGTATAAAAGTATTTCTTTGAGGTATAGGAATGGATGAGATAAACTTCCAGTCCAGAGCCAGAGTCTATAAGCATACTCTCTTATACCTGGTAGATAATACAGAGTAAACTTTCAGAAGACTGCAAGGTAATTTCATTTTCTTCTATGAGCACAACATGACACTGAAACTTGAAGAAACCAAAAATGTATAGACCAAACTCATGGTATTTTTTCATTCACATATTATATAGTTGATTCATTTTGCTTAGCAGTTTCACAGCTACAATAGTGTAATTTAACAACTCAACCCATGAACATACTTAGAATAAATATGTAATATTTGGTACTTTAGTCAATGTCCATGTTTGAGCACCCTGCAGTTTTAACTTATCTAAACTAATACTAAATATCAAAGCAAATCCAAAGCAGTTCTACAAAACAAAATCCATCAGAACAACTTCTTTCTGAACCACAAACAAAGCACTTCCTAGAAAAAGAAAGAGAAGACTAGTTCTTAACTGCCCAGCTCAGGATAAACTAGGTGTTAACCAGTGCTTCCTGCTGAGTCACTATGATCACAGTCCTTTGTGGCACAAATTTTTTAAGCAACCCTGGAAACAACTTCAAAGCTTTCACAGAACCCCACAGTGACGTGATTAAGATTTAAGTAAGCTGCCCTCTTACAAGGTGTCAGGAACTAACTGGCAAAGCAAGCTTAACTCTGTAGAGGGAGGGAAACTGGGAAAGATGGATGGAGGAATAAATGGATGGATAAATGGATGAATAGGTGGGGGGGGAGTTGGAAGAAATAAATTTAAACCAATTATATCAAGACATATTTATGAATATAGTTAGATCTTCACTTGTGTGTGTATATCATACATATGTTTGTGTATGTGTATATATAACCTTATTGTATATTTGTACCTCATCAAATGCTTTTAGAAAAACTGATTATATAACTGAGTACAAAATGTATAATCTCAGTAAAGATTTCATTATTAAACAAAGCTTTAGAGATTTAAAAATTAGCACTACCACTATTGCTAATTTGAAAAAAAAAAAAACCTGATAATCCTTCACATTCTGTTTCTTCCACTTTTTCTAATATACTACTGATATTTACTTTTAAAAGGATGAACTAACAACTGATCAACTGAAAAAGATCAATAGAAAACTCATTCCTTAAATGTTGCTATTTTCCCCAACTTCTAACCTCAGATCTCTTGCCATTTGGGGCTTTGACACTATAATCTTCACCCATAGCTTCGATGACCACCTATAAGTAGTAAATTTCCAATTTTATTTTTATAACTACCATGCTTCTCCTGAGTCTAGCCTCACATTTCAAGCTGCCTACTGGGTATAACCACCAACACATCACTGATTTTCTTTGTAAATTAAAAGCATAATTATAAATTCCTCTTCTTCCTTAAAGTAACAACTATAATATTAATATGCTCCATTTGGATGAGATCGGGAGTGTTCAGGGTGGTATGGCTGTGGACAATGTGCTCGGTTTGGAACACCAGGTGTAATAATTTTTAAAGACGTAGAGCTTCAACCTTTGTAAATTATACTCTATTAAGGAACCTTGATATTTAATGAAACCTTAATAAAATTTTGTAGTAAATAAAAATATACTTTTTCAAAGAAAGTAAGACCACTAAGCTAACTTTTCCAAAATTCCAGATAAACAAAGATAAGACTTCCTTAAAATAAGACACAATGTAAAGCACTCGTATCTTCTTTTTAAAAAGAAGTTGATAGCTTCTGAACAATACAATAAAACTAAATTTTAAAGTTTTTAGTACAGAAATGGGAACTATATCTAGTCACTTATGATGGAACATGATGGAGGATAATGTGAGAAAAATAATGTACCATACGTATATGTGACGGGGTCACTTTGCTATACAGTAGAAAATTGACAGAACAGTGTAAACCAACTGTAACGGAAAAAATAAAAATCATTAAAAGAATAAATAAATAAATAATAAAGTTTTTAGTTGAATCCCAAACCAGTACTTGTGGCTGATGGACACAGACATACACAACTCTCAAAAAAAGAACTCAGAGAGTCCCCATCATAGCTCAGTGGAAATGAATCTGACTAGTATCCATGAGGATGCAGATTTGATCCCTGGAATCGCTTAGTGGGTTAAGGATCCCGTGTTGCCATGAGCTGAGGTGTAGGTCACAGACGTAGCTCGGATGTGGCATTGCTATGCCTATGCTATAGGTCAGCAGCTACAGCTCTGATTTGACCCCTACCCTGGGAATCTCCATATGCTGCGGGTGCAGCTCTAAAAAGAAAGAAAAAAAAAAAAAAAAAAAAAGAACTAGGGAGCTAATTCCAGGTATTATCTGCAACACCTAATAAACAACATAAGTAAATCAACACATAAAACAAAAAGTCTGACTACTAAACAATCACATAAAAATAAGGATCAATTTGGAGTTCCTGCTGTGGCACAACAGGATTGGTGGCATCTTTGGAGTACTGGGACACATGTTCAATCCCAGGCCCAGAACAGTGGGTTAAGGATCTGGCATTGCCACAGCTGTGGCTTAGGTAGGTCATGGCTGTGGCTCAAATCTGATTCCTGGCCTGGGAACTCCATAGGCTGCAGTGCAGCCAAAAGAAAAGAAAAAAAAAAAAAAAAAAAAAAAAGGATCAATTTTCTTTAACAGCCACTGGGATAACACTTACAAAGAAGCTAAACTTAAAATTCTGATTAAGTCTTCAAAACAGCAAATCCACTCAAGTTAATATTTAGAACAGGCCATAATATAAAACAACTACAAATTTTCTATGAATACCTAGTGTATATGAATAAAACACTAGTGCAACAGCTCAACTTTTAAAAAATAAAAGCAGAAAGCTTTCAAAAAAATTCACCATCAAACGTAAAAAGAGAATAGGAAACTAGCAAACCAAAATCCAAGTTATCGCCTCACTTCCAGGAAGCTTCTAAATGCTTTAAGAAGTTATACCTTTTAATATCAATAACACAATTTTACTTTGGTATTATTGTGGTATTTAAACAATATTTACCTTTGAGGAAAAGTCTGACTTTTCAGAAACTAAAATTGTAAAGATAAGTCCTAGACTAATATGAGAAATCAACAAAACATACACACACACACAAAAAAAAACTTGCATATGACAAGGAACATTACGAATCATTGGAGAAAGAATAGACTGTTGAATTCCTAATGCCAGAGTAACTGAGTATTCGCCAGCAAAAAAAAAAAAAAAAAAAAAAACACACCCACACACAAAAGGAAAAAAAGATCCTATAGCAAGCAGCCTCTAAGATGGACCTAAACATATTTCTACATTTCGCAAGGTGATAATATTAATACTAAGAAGCTATAAATTTAAAGATATATAATGTATATATACATTTTATATATATATAAAATGTAGTTTGTAGAGCAAGCACAAACAAAGGAAGGAGGGAGGGCAATTTAAACAAACAAAACATACCCAGACACCTATGGTCAATTAATCTTTGATAAAGGAGGCAACAACATAAAATGGAAAAAAGTCAGTCTTTCCAGCAAGTCTTGCTGGGAAACCTGCACAGCTGCATGCAAATCAATGAAACTAGAACCTACCCTCACACCATGCACGAAAATAAACTCAAAATGGCTGGAAGACTTAAATGTAAGACAAGACACCATCAAACTCCTGGAAGAGAACATACACAAAACATTCTCTGACATCAACCTTATGAGCATTTTTCTCAGGTCAGTCTCCCAAAGCAACAGAAATAAGAGCAAAAATAAACCAATAGGACCTAATCAAACTGACAAGCTTTTACACAGCAAAGGAAACCCAAAAAGAAAACAAAAAGACAACTTACAGAATGGGAGAAAATAGTTTCAAATGATGCAACTGACAAGGGCTTAATCTCTAGAATATACAAGCAACTTAAACAACCCAACAGCAAAAAAGCCAACAACCCAATGGAAAAATGAGCAAAAGACCTGAATAGACATTTCTCCAAAGAAGATATACAGAGGGCCAACAAGCACATGAAAAAATGCTCAACATTACTGATTATTAGAGAAATGCAAATCAAAACTACCATGAGCTATGACCTCACACCAGTCAAAATGGCCATCACTAATAAGTCCACAAATAACAAATGCTGGAGGGGGTGTGGAGCAAAGGGAACCCTCCTGCACTGTTGGTGGGAATGTAGGCTGGTACACCCATCATGGAGATACCTTAGAAATCCATACATAGAACTACCATATGACCCAGCAATCTCACTCTTGGGCATATATCCGGACAAAATCTTCCTTAAAAAAAGACACATGCACCCCCATGTTCATTGTAACACTATTCACAATAGCCAAGACATGGAAACAACCCAAATGTTCTTTGACAGATGATTGGGTTAGGAAGATGTGGTATATATACACAATGGAATACTACTAGGCCATAAAAAATATCGAAATAATGCCATTTGCAACAACATGGATGGAACTAGAGACTCTCATCCTGAGTGAGGTAAGTCAGAAAGAGAAAGACAAATACCCTATGATATCAGTTATATCTGGAATCTAATATATGGCACAAAGGAACCTTTCCACCGAAAAGAAAATCATGGACTTGGAGAACAGACTTGTGGTTGCCAACGGGGAGGAGGAGGGAGTGGGGTGGATTGGGAGCTTGGGGTTAATAGATACAAACTATTGCCTTTGGAATGGATTAGCAGTGAGATCCTGCTGTGTAGCACTGGGAACTATGTCTAGTCACTTATGATGGAGCATGATAATGTGAGAAAACAGAATGTGTACATGTATGTGTAACTGGTCACCATGCTCTACAGTAGAAAAAAAATTGTATTGGGGAAATAACAATTAAAAAAAAATAAAGTTGGAGAAATTAAAAAAAAAATACAAAACATAAAAATGGAATTCTAAGAAATGAATTCTTTTCCCCCAGTTTCCATGTAAGGAGATTGGAAATGATCACTCAGTCCTTAAAGCTAGTAAAAAGCTGAACAAACTGAAAAGCCAATATTATCTATAATAGAAGTAGGGTCAAGCTGCACACTACTGCTGCTAAAACTGGAGAGACTGCAGTTGGATACAAAGAATCACAGTTTGTAATTTCCCCTGTGGCACAGTGGGTTAAGGATCCAGCACTGCCCCAACTATGGCACAAGTCACAGCTCCAGCACGGATTTGACCCCTAGCCCAGAACTTCCACATGCCAGAGGCGCAGGCAAAAAAATAAATAAATAAATAAAATAAAAGCACAACTTAACAGAGCACAAACTCACAAAATTGAAACCTCTAAGGGAATAAAAACCAGGAAAGGAAAACCTGAACTACAACTGATAAATAGCAGCAGGCTCATTGTGACTGCACAGGATAAACACAGGAGGCACAGTCAGGGAGTTAAAAGTTCCAGGAATATAAGTCTTAAGGGGTCCCCCACACTTTGTGAGTTTTACCTCCAGGAGCTCTACTAGGTTCTCACAGTCAATATCAGAGAAAAATCCTCTTGAGCTTCCAAGCAGGGGGAGGTAAAAGGGAATATTTTGAAATAAGCCAGAGTACTCTGTACTTAACAAGACCTGCCCTCAGGAGAAATTAGTTAGCCAAAGCCTAACCTGCTAGGGTATTATGAGAGCCTAACTCACCTGGGGTAGGAGAATACCCAACTCCAGATGGCTCTAGAATTCCACATGTAAGAAGTGAAATACCCAAGTCCAGCACACTCTAACCATCATGCCCCACCAAGGGTGGAGGTGAAGGGGGTTGAGAAACACTTGTAAAGTTCACAGTCCACAGGCATAGGCTCACTGGAGATTGAAACCAAGTCAGAGGACTATAGAACATCTCCCTTCCCTGCCACAACTCACCATCACAATACAAAAGGCCTATTTATAGTAATTCCTTTTACCTGGTACATCATGTCTGGCTAACAAGAAAAAATTACAAAGCATAACAAGAGGCAAAAAATACAATTTGAAAATACAGAGCAAACATCAGAACCAGACATGGCAGGGATGACATGTGGGAATTATCAGATCAGGAAGTTAAGACAATAGTGATTAATATGCTAAGGGCTCTAATGAATAAAGTAGACAGCATGTAAGAACAGATGAGCCATGTAAGCAAAAGAGATGGAAATCCTAAGAAAGAACTATAAAGAAAAGCAACTACAACAGAAATGAAGGATGCCTTTAATGGGATTAAATTATGGGAAGAATGCCTTTAACTAGTAGAATAAACATAGCCAAGGAAAGACTCTCTGAGCTAGAGGATCTATCAGTAGAATCCCCAGAAACTTAAAAGCAAAGAGAACAAAGACAAAAAAAATACCCAAGGACTGTGAGATAATTACAAATGCTGTAATATGTGTAATGTGAATAACAGAAAGAAAGAAAGGAACAGAAGAAATACTTGAAACAATAACAACTGATAATTTTTCCAAATTAATGTTACACACTATACCACAGACCCAGGAAGCTTAGAGAATACCAAACAGGATAAATGCCAAAACAAAACTACACCTAGGCACATCTTACTCAAACTACAGAAAATTATAGGTAAAGAAAAATCCTGAAAGAATCCAGAGGAAAAACACACCTTACCTGCAGAGGAACAAAGATAAGAATTAATCTGGAGTTCCCGTCGTGGCGCAGTGGTTAGCGAATCCGACTAGGAACCATGAGGTTGCGGGTTTGGTCCCTGCCCTTGCTCAGTGGGTTAACGATCTGGCGTTGCTGTGAGCTGTGGTGTAGGTTGCAGACGTGGCTCGGATCCCGCGTTGCTGTGGCTCTGGTGTAGGCTGGTGGCTACAGCTCTGATTTGACCCCTAGCGTGGGAACCTCCATATGCCGTGGGATCGGCCCAAAGAAATAGCAAAAAGACCAAAAAAAAAAAAAAAAAAATTCTAAAAAAAAAAAAAAGAATTAATTAATCTGACTTTTGCTCAGGAACCAAGCAAACAGGACAGTGGAGTGATATACTGAAAGTACTAATAGAGGGAAAAAACACCAATCTAGAATTCTGTACCCTATAAAATTATCCTTCAAAAGTGAAGGACAAATAAAGACCTTACCAGAAAAACAAAATTGAGAGAATTTGTTGCTAGTAGACCTGCTCTACAAGAAATGTTAAACGTCTCTAGAGAGAAGAAAAATATGAGTCAAAAACTCATTTACATAAAGAAAGGTAGAGCATTAAAGAAGAAATAAGTGAAGTAAAATTTTAAATTTTATTTTTCTTATTTGCAATTGTTCAAACAGATAAGAATCTGTTTAAAATAAAAGCAACAATGTATCTGATTATATATACCTATGTATATATCTTGCGTGGGGTGGAGTACATAGTAATGTAGGCTTATGAGCAAAGTGAATGGCAACAATGATGTAAGGGACATGGGGAAGGAATTAGGACTATTTTGTGATATAAGATACTCTTACCTTGAATAAGATACCCTCACTTTGAAGGGATATAGTATTATTATTATTAAAGTATTATTGGAAAGTGGACTTGGATTCACTGTAAATGTATATTGTAAAAACTAAGGCAAACACTAAAGAAAAGTAAAAAAACAGAAGTATAACTAATATATTAAGAAAGGAGTTGAGTTCCCATTGTGGCTCAGTGGGTTAAGAATCCAACTAGTATCAGAGTCCCCATTGTGACACAGTGGAAAACGAATTCAACTAGGAACCATGAAGTTGCAGGTTCAATTCCTGGCCTTGTTCAGTGGGTTTAGGATCCAGTGTTGCTGTGAGGTGTGGTGTATGATGCAGATGCAGCTCGGATCTGGCATTGCTGTGGCTGTGGCGTAGGCCAGCAGCTACAGCTCCAAATAGACCCCTAGCCTTGGAATCTCCATATGCTGCAGATGCAGCCCTAAAAAGCAAAAAAAAAAAAAAAAAAAAAGAAAAGAAAAGAAAAGAAAATCCAACTAGTATCCATGAGGATGTGGCTTCAATCCCTGGCCTTGCTCAGTGGGTTAAGGATCCAGTGTTGCTGCGAGCTGCACTGTAGGTTGCAGACGTGGCTCAAATCTGTCGTTGCTGTGGCTGTGGTTCAGGCTAGCAGCTGTAGCTCTGCTTCGACCCCTAGCCTGGGTTATGCCACAGTTGCAGCCATTAAAAAAAAAAAGGAGAGAAAACAGAACTACATAAAACATTCAGTTAAAACCACAAAAGGCAAAAGCCGTTGTGGCTCAGTGGGTTAAGGAACCAACCAGTATCCATGAAGATGAGGATCTGATCCCTGGCCTTGGTCAGTGGGTTAAAGGAGCTGGCATTGCCATGAGCTGCAGTATACGTCACAAACACAGCTCAGATCTGGCATTGCTGTGGCTGTGGTGCAGGGTGGCAGTTCCAATTTGACCCCTAGCCTGGGAACCTCCATATGCTAAGTGTGCAGTCCTAAAAAGAAAAAGAAACACAAAAGGCAGAAAAAGAGTGGAAGACAAAAATTAAAACAAAGAACAAAGACAGCGAAGAGAAAACAGTAACAAATATTATAGACATTAACCCAGCTATATCAATAATCACTTTGAAAGTCAATGGTCTAAATACAACAATTAATGACAGACTGTCAATAAAAACAAAAATAAACAAATGGGGCCTAATGAAACTTATGAGCTTTTGCACAACAAGGAAACCATACACAAAATAAAAAGATAACCTATGGAATGGGAGAAAATAGTTGCAAACGAAGCAACTGACAAGGGATTGATTTCCAAATTATACAAAGAGCTCATATAGCTCAATATTCTAAAAAAAAACAAAAAAAAATCAGAGTTCCCGTCATGGTTCAGTGGTTAGCGAACCTGACTAGCATTCATAAGGATGCGGGTTCGATCTCTGGCCCCGCTCAGTGGGTTAAGGATCTGGCATTGCCGTGAGCTGTGGTGTAGGTCACAGACGCGGCCTGGATCCTGCGTGGCTGTGGCTGTGGCTCTTGATGTAGGCCAGCAGCTATAGCTCCGATTAGACCCTTAGCTGGGAACATCCATATGCCTCAGGCGTGGCCCTAAAAAGAAAAAAAGGGCAAAAAAAAAATTTTTTTTTAATTTATTTTATTTTTTGTCTTTTTGCCATTTCTTGGGCCGCTCCCGCGGCATGTGGAGGTTCCCAGGCTAGGGGTCCAATCGGAGGTGTAGCTGCCAGCCTACACCAGAGCCACAGCAACGCGGGATCCGAGCCGCATCTGCGACCTACACCACAGCTTACGGCAACGCCGGATCGTTAACCCACTGAGCAAGGGCAGGGACCGAACCCGCAACCTCATGGTTCCTAGTCAGATTCGTTAACCACTGCACCACGACAGGAACTCCAAATTTTTTTAATTTAAAAATAAAAATCCAAAGACAAGGTAGAAGACCTAAATAGACATTTTTTTCCAAAGAAGACACACAGATGGCAAAAAGACACATAGAAAGATGCTCACTATCACTAATTATTAGAGAAATGCAATTCAAAACTACAATGAGGTATCACTTCACACCCTTCGGAGTGGCCATCACCAAAAAGTCTACAAGAAATAAATGCTGGAGAGGGTGTGGAGCAAACGAACACTTCCTCGCACTACTGGTGGGAATGTAAACTGGTACAGCCACCATGGAGAACAGTGTGGAAGTTCCTTAAAAACTAAAAGTAAGAGTTACCATACAATCCAGCAATCCCACTCCTGGGCATATATCTGGCAAGGATGAAAACTATAATTCAAAAAGATACATGCATCCTAGTGTTCATAGCAGCACTATTTACAACAGCCAAGACATGGAAGCATCCTAAATGGCCACTGACAAAGGAATGGATAAAGAAGGGATGTGTGTGTATGCCTGTAACAGAATATTGTGTGTGTGTGTAGGAATATTTTATATATGTGTGTATGTGTGTATATACATATACATATATATATATAACAGAATATTACTCAGCCACAAAAATGAATGAAATAATGCCATTTGAAGCAACATGGATGGACCTAGAGATTACTATAACCGTGGAGTAAGTCAGACAAAGAAAGACAAATATCATATGGAATATATGCTCCAACAATACTTTTTTAAGTAATATACAATGTCACCTTCTACATAAAATGAAAATTCATATAATGGAAAAGAAAGCAGGAAAAGGAAGAAAGAAAAAAAGGAGAAAAAGAAAAAACAGTAATAAAACTATTGAAATAATGCAGTCACAGCATAAGAAATACATCAAATATTAATGGGCTAAGTAATGTAATTAAAAGGCAAAAATTAGCAGAATAGATTTTTTTCTTTTTTTCTTTTTCTTTTTTATTGAAATATAGTTGACTTACAATGTTTCAGGTGTATAGCAAAGTGATTCAATTACACATATATTCTCTTTTAGATTCTTTTCCATTCTAGGTTACTACTAGCAGGACAGATTTAAAAAACCAAGACCCAATTATAAGCTATTTGCTAAAAATACACTTTAGATACAGAGACAGAAATGCTTGAAATTAACTGGAAAGAAAACATATACAATGCAAACACTAAGAGAAGGATGGAGTGATTACCTTAATATCATATAAAATAGAATTCAGAACAAAGCGAATTATCTGAGCTATAGAGGAACATGTTATATTGATAAAAGGGTCAATTCATCATGAAGAAATGACAATCACATGCCAATAAAATTTTCAAAGAAACTGATAGCATTAAAGAGAGAAACAGACGAATCCAGAACCATAGAAGATTTTAACACTTTTCTCTCACCAAATGATAAAAGTAAGAAAAAAATTTAGTAATGATATAGAACAGAAGTTTTCAACAAAGAAGGGATTTGTCCCATGGGGACATGTTTCCCATGGAAACATTATTTGTTGTCTCAGTTTGGTGGGGAGGGGAAGAGAATGCTAATGGTATGTTTGAGTACAATGCACAGGATAGATCTCCCCAAAATTAAGCATTACCTGGCCCAGCACAAGTCAATAATGCCAAGATTGAGAACCCCTGCTAGTATGAAGAACTACATCAAGTTGATCTTGTTGATATTTTAAAAATACTACTAACAGACTAAAATAATTCACACACCCACACCCACACCCACACACGCACACGCACACGCACACACCCCATCACGTAATCATACAAATTGATCCAAAAGGGTCATTTGACAATCATTTGATTAAAGCACTCTGCAAATTAGGAAGAAGTGTAAACTGCCTAAACATGATAAACAACATCTTAAAAAAAGCACCCTACAGCTAACACCTTACTTAATTTTGAAAGACTGAATTCTTTCCCCTAAGATCAGGAACAAGAAAAGGATGTACCAGGACAATAAAGCAAGGAAAGGAAATAAAAGATATACAGACTGGGAAGGAAGAAATAAGACTGCTCCATTTGCAAAAACTAAGTTTCTATGTAGAAAAATCTCAAAAAATATGCAAAAAAACCCTCCTAGATTTAGTAAGTGAATTCAGTAAGGTCCCAGGAATCAAGAACCAATCATATTTCAAAAACCAATCATATTTCTATGTTGCAGCAATAAACATGAGAAAAGTAATATTAAAAACCTAATACCTGAAGTTCCTGCTATATGCAGCAGGTTAATGATGTGATATTATCTCTGCAATGGCACAGGTTCAGTGCCCAGCCCAGCACAGTGAGTTAGGATCCTGCATTGCTGTGGCTGCGGCACAGGTTACAGCTGTGGCTTGGATTCAAACCCTGGCCTGGGAACTTCCAAATGCCGAGAGTGGCCAAAAAAATGTAATATCCTACCTCACATCAGAGACAAAAATTGACTCAAAATGGATCAAAAACCCAAATACAAGAACTAAAACTATAAAATTCTAAAACTAAAAAACTCTTAAAACATAGGGGTAAATCTTTGTGACCTTAGAGTTGGTAATGGCTTCTTAAATACGGCACAAAAGCACAATCAATAAAAGAATAAAATATATAAACTAGACTTCATCAAAATTAAAAATATATGTGCTTCAAAGGACAGCATCAAGAAATTTTAAAAAGTCAGAGCACCAAATGGGAGAAGGAAATTTGCAAATCATATATCTGATAAAGGACTTGTAACTAGAATATCTAAATAACTCTTACAAATTAATAATAAAAAAAATGATACAATTAAAAAAAACAGGCAAAGGATCTAAATAGGTTTCTCCAAAGATAAACAAATGACTAGTAAGTACGTGAAAAGTTGCTGAACACCATTAGTCATCTGGGAAATTCAAATTTAAACTGCAATTAAATATTACTTCACACTCTCCAGGATGACCATAATCAGAAAGACACATTATTACAAGTGTTAGCCAGAACTTGAAGAAATTAAACTCCCTACTGCTGGAGTGAATGAAAAATGGTGCAACAACTTCAGTTCCACTTTGGCAGTTCCTCAAATGGTTAAACAGAGAGCCAGCAATAAAACTACAAATTAATAACAGAGAGACCCTTCCATCTTCTTAAGCTCTCTACTTATATCAAAGGAGAAAGAAAAACTAAAATTACAGAATTTCTAGAAAATGATGATAATGAAAATAACGCGTATCAGAATCAATGGGATATAATTACAGCAATGATAAAGAGAAAATTCATAGCCTTAAACACTTACATCAATAGACCTTAAAAAAGGAAAATAAATAAATTAAGCATCAAACTAAAAAGATTTTTAAAAAGAAAGCAAATTTGCTCAAAAAGTAGGAAGAAGGAAAAAACAATGAAAGTGAAAATTGGATGAGAAAGCCAAAAAACAGAGCTAATAAATGAGTCAAAATCAACAAATTAGCTAACAATACAATTATGCAAAATAAATGGCAAGTTGAGAAATAACCAGGGAAAACAAAAAATTCAATCAAATCATAACTACTTTGTATAAGCTCCATGCAAATAAATACAAAAATCTTTATAAAATGGGTAATTTCTGGGAAATGGAAGCTTTTTAATAAAGGGATAATGTTCAAATTGTTAAAGAAAGTTATTAACACTGACTTTCTATTGAGTGAGTTGAAAGTTTAAACAGACCAATTTCCACAGAGGAAACTGACAACTTTTTCTATAAACTACCACACCCAAAAGAGTCACCACGGTTCCACAGAGGAATGGACCAAATACTAAAAGGCCACAACATTCATTGCTACTTAAACTATACCAGAGTAAGGAGAAAAAAAATGAAAACTGGTGAATTATTTATAAAGTAAATATGACACCAACATTAAACTCGATTTGTTTAATACATACACACAACACACACTAGTCATTCTCACAAATAGTGATGTCATGATCAACTGAGGTTCATCACAGCACAGAAAGAATTGGAATTGTGGAATGTCAGGAAATCCACTCATTTAGTTCACCATAAATAACAGATATCATTGGAAAGAGCTGGTGATTATCACTTTAATCACATTCAAACTTGGAACAACTTAAAACTATGGACCTCTGATGGTTTCAGCATCATCTATGAAGTAAATTCTTATCAAGAATGTTTAATCTGAATCTAATCAAGTCTTCAGCCTGAACTTCAAGTATACAAGAAATATTTCAGACAAAGGCAGAAATGTTTTAGACACACAAGACAATTGGCCTGGTCACATCAGTAAGTCAACGCTATGAGGGAAAGAAAGGGGGGATTAACCTAGATTAGAAGAAAATACATATAACACCATATGTCAACTTTGATGTTCACGTTCAAAAAACAGCTGTAGGGAGTTTCCTTGTGGCTCAGAGGGTTAACTATCCAGCTTTGTCACTGCAGTGGCTCAGGTCACTGCTATGGCAGGGGTTCAATCCCTGGCGTGGGAACTTCCATATGCTGGGGGTGCAGCCAAAAAAGAAAAAACTGTAAAGCACTTCAGGACAACATGGACAAGATGGTATTAGAAAATGATAATGATTCCTTTGTGTGATAATACTGTTGTAATTGAATAGGAAAGTACCCTAACTTTAGAATTTGCATGCTTGAGTTCCCAATGTGGCTCAGTGGTTAATGAATCCAACTAGGAACCATGAGCTGCAGGTTCGATCCCTGGCCTTCTCAGTGGGTTAAGGATCCGGCGTTGCCATGAGCTGTGGTGTAGGTCACAGACTGCGGCTCATAGGATCCGAATTGCTGTGGCTCTGGCATAGGTTGGCAGCTACAGCTCCGATTAGACCCCTAGCCTGGAAACCTCCATATGCCACGGGTGCAGCCCTAAATAAATAATAGTAATAAAAATAAATAAAAATAGAAATTGCATGCTGAAGTATTTAGGAGTTCATGATGCCTACAATGTAAAGTAGGCAAATAACTTCAAAAATCCTGTATTATCATTCAAGTGCTCAAAATAAATCATAGAAAGCTTGGCTTAAAGCATCTTTAAAGTTTCAGATGAGTAGCATACTTTGAGTCATATTTTCAAAACAAATATTCAGATATTTTAATGGATTGGAGAGTTACAATCACCAGAACAATTACTTTAGGGCAAAAAACAATAAAAAATACTTCACACTTAACACACTTACAATACAGCAGGCACTCTTCTAAGCACGTTTTACATAATTAACTCATTTAATTCTCTGAACAGCCCTGAGTAGATTACGACTACTATCTCCATTTTCTTTCTTTTTTTTGCACTACCTCCATTTTCAATGTAAGGAATAAACCATAAAAGTTACATAGTAAGTGGCAGAGCCAGTCTCTCAAACCAGATAATATAGCTGCAGAATCCACACTCTTAACAACTATTCTGCACTGTCCTCTCAGGTGGAGTAACTTACATTTCTAGCAATAATGACTTTATTTTGCTGGGGTCATTACATGTTTCGATTTAGTAATTTTAATAACCCAGAAGTATCATGATATAATCAGAGAACCACAAAAATTTAGATACTACTACATTTACAAGAATGCCTTAAAATGGCTTCAGGTGGTTTAAGTAAACATTTGGTTACCGCACAAGAATTACCTATATTCTTATTAGGGGATCCACGACTGTAATAAACATCTCCATAAACTGAAAGATGACCCCCATCTTGATTAATACATGAGTGTATCTTGATTGTCTGGAATAAAGATGGAATCAAAGCAGTTCCTGACAATAAAAATAATTATTCTTGAGATGGTAAAAATCCTTTTACGCAAAATCTTTAACTTCAACTGTTTACCTGGCTGAACAACTTACAGAACAGTTTGTAGCTCTTTTTTTTTTTTTTTTTTGTCTTTTCTAGGGCTGCTCCCATGGCATGTGGAGGTTCCCAGGCTAGGGGTCTAATTGGAGTTGTAGACTCGGGTTCAATCCCTGGCCTTGCTCAGTGGGTTAAGAATCCATTGTTGCTGTGAGCTGTGGGGTAGGTTGCAGACACAACGAGGATCTGGCGTTGCTGTGGCTTTGGCATAGGTCATCAGCAAAAGCTCCGGTTGGACCCTTAGCCTGGGGACCTCCATGTGCTGTGGGAGCAGCCCTAGAAAAGGCAAAAAAAGACAAAAAAAAAACAAAAACAAACAAACAAAAACCCATAAAAAATAATATTACTATTAAATTCTCCAGATATTTGCAAGATTGAAAAATATATGTGGAAATATTTCTCATCCCTGGATCATGATAAACAATAAGTAGATAAAAATAAATTCCTAGCTAGGGTGGGGATCAGTAAATCAGTTCCACTAAATATGTAGATAAGTAAATTTTTACCTGCTTTTTCTTTCAATCAGAATGGCCACATAAGATGCTGGCAAAGCGGCACCAAAGCCAGGACTCCATGAGTAGAATTTGCCAAGTATCTTCCTGAAATTCAAATTTGGAATAACTGTATGAAATTTCTAGTTGGTCATTTTGGTTATTATGCATAGAAGTTCCCCTTCTCAGTCCACCCTCTGTGTCAATGTCCCACAGCACTTCAAATGCAACATGTCCCAAATAAAACTCATTATCCTTCTCCCCCTCTCCAGGACCGTGTTCCTTCTCCTCTCTCTTGCAAGGTTAATGACATCAACCACTGTGAGACATCCTGGGCTTCTCCTCCTTCCCTACCTCACATAGGAAACCATTCCCTTAAACATTTCCATATGCACCTGCTCTCTCAGATCCCCCCCAAGCCACTGCCCCTGCCTCAGCCGAGTCCCTCCCCATCTCTTCCTCAGGCTACAACATCAGCAAACCAACAGGTATCTCTCCTTCCAATGATTTAGTCAGTTGTATTCATCCAAACATTCCCTAGATCCAACATTGATCACTTAGCAAACCCTCTATGTTCTCGGTTTATCTATCAAATGGGAATAAATGTACTATCTCACACAGATGTTACGACGGCTACATGAGCTGATTCCCAGAACCACACATGGCACATGGAAGGTATTCAGAAAATGTCAGCTTTTATTACTGCTACTGTTTTGTAAACACATGATAGATATTCAACACATGTCTTTGCTTCTATAACTCTGGGAAAGTTTTTCTTATTTTACATTTTGTACTTATATGTATATATAAAAGTTTCCATTTACTTGAACATATCCCTTGAAAGAAAGAATCTGCATAGTGTCTCACATATTATAAACAACCACAGGCTACTTGGATTATTAAAGAGGGAAAAAAAATCTGGAAATAATTAGGAAGATTTTTTTTTCCTTCAAAGATGCTATATTGCTAAGAAAGGGAGAAGGAGGAAAATTATAAAAATTATTTGAACAAAATTAGTTAACCGTTCAATGATGTATTTACTATAGGAAAGAAATATATACTATGTACATACAGATAAGGATCAAAAATCACAAGTGAAGCTTAGCTTTAAAAAAATTAGAAAACCGGAGTTCCCGTCGTGGCGCAGTGATTAACGAATATGACTAGGAACCATGAGGTTGCGGGTTCGATCCCTGCCCCTGCTCAGTGGGTCGAGGATCCAGAGTTGCCATGAGCTGTGGTGTAGGTTGCGGACGCAACTCGGATCCGGAATTGCTGTGGCTCTGGTGTAGGCAGCTGGCTATGGCTCCGATTAGACCCCTAGCCTGGGAATCTCCATATGCCATGGGAGTGGCCCTAGAAAAGGCAAAAAGACAAAAAAATAAAAATAAAAAAATAAAAAAATTAGAAAATCGAGTTCCTGTTGTGGCTCATCGGGTTACAAACTCAATTAGTATCCATGAGGATGCGGGTTTACTCTCTGGCCTCACTCAGTTGAGTTAAGTGTTGCTATGAGCTGTGGCGTAGGTCACAGACAAGGCTCAGATCCCGTGTTGCTATGGCTGTGGTGTAGGCCAGCAGCTGAAGCTCCAATTCAACCCCTAGCCTTGGAACTCTTATGTGCTACAGGTGCAGCCCTAAAAAAATAGAAAAAAGAAAAAAAAAAAAAAAAAAAAGAAAGCCTACATTTAACATGGGTATTTCTGCAAAGGACATCAGAAACATTATGCTTGAAAAAACTGGAGGTGGTTCTCCCTCCAATATAAAATCCACAAAGGACTTAAAAGTTATTGAATGTAAAAATTAAAGAAAAATAACTCGATGAGTCAGTTATTGGAGGAACACAGACATTACCTTATTATAAGCATTTTACATTTCCACAACTAAACCAAACAGATTCATAGAATATAAAGAAATATGCTGCAAGAACAATTTATTATTATTGCAATTTTTAAAACCTAATTATAACTCTATTTTTAGAGTTTTAGCAGTATCAGAAACTTTCTAGAGACTACATGATAGTTTCTTACATAGATTTTCAAGTTCAACACATGACAGTATATTCTTTATCAATTATTTTCTACATAATCTAAAAGTTTATAAATATTAATGTTCTTAAGGGGGAAAATCTGTAAAAGCCATCTATAAATTTTATTTCTAACTGCAGTTAAAATCTACCTGCAGAATTACTTTGGGCAACACTAAGTAACACTAATATTAACATAATGTTGAGTTAGTATTTTAACTTGACAAATTAAAAAAAAAAAAAAACTAGCTTGAGGTTGCAACGATCAGTGGGGAAAAAAGGATAAAAAGTAAAGATTTAATTAACATGCTAGGTATATCACACCAGTAAAAACTGAATTCTAACTACATCTATGTTGTATGAAGTACAGACAGAGGTATTGCATATAAGACTGAATCAGAACCAAAAGTTTCAACAGCAGGATATGCCAAAAGTTTTAAAGATAAACACAAGCATTTCACAGTCCTTCTGAAGTCTGTTCACTGCATATGGACCTAAAGTGTATCACAGACAGTTGCTTTGAATTCCTAATCTATAAAGCTGAAAAGTTAAGAAATCCTCATTAACAACTCAGTAAATACAACGGGCCTCAGAAAATGTATGCTGTATTAAAGCACTTTTGCTCTATAATCACAGCAACAATTTGAAGTTTATGTTACATCTATAGGCCAAGAGGCCCACAACTCCTGGTTTTACAAGCTTTCCTTGAGATAAATAGATGTCATTTCAGAGAGAAAAAAATATATCAGCAGTGACCTGAACATTTTTATAAACATTTGTTTGTTTCAGTTTCAACAAAGGAATCTAGATTAACCTGCAGTGGTGATTATGAGTACCAACCTTAAAATGCAAAAGAAAGCCATATACAAGGCCCCATTAGCAGTCAGAAATGAAGCAGACTGTAGGATCTCAGGGAGCAGTTTGTGTAAATAATAGTCTAATTTTCGTTTCCGGAGAATTGCTGCAATCTGGAAAGAAAAAGGCTCTTTTGTTTAATCCAACCAACTTATCCCACCTAAATTAGTTCTTATGTGGAAGTAATGAAATACTAGCATATATTTAAAAATTAAAGTAAAAACTCTGGTATTTTACTGAATCCTCCACAGAAATTCAATTTCCAGGACAGAAAAGAAGATACTTTAATTTACTGGAGGTATAATGGGGAAAATAAACATCAAGAAATTACAGCATGATAAGTAACCTCTAAATACTGAGGTAATTATTTATAATGCCTAAAAAAGTTTTAAACTGAAAAAAATATATATTTTTTTAATGGGATAAAAGTCCAATTCAAATAGAAATTGAATGCTAAAACAAAACTGTATTAACAGATATTATCAGCCTGGATATCAGAAAACTTTAGTAACTAAAACTAGAGAAATTCATTCATTAAGTTTCATTGAGAAAGGGATATAAGCTAGATTTGGAAGACTAGAATTCTCAAGGAAGAAATGCTTTTCTATCATGATGAAACAACACTATCAAAGAAACAAAAGTTAAGATGACAGAATTAAGGAATGAGGGAGGGAGTGCAAGAAAGGGCAAGGCTGACTTGAGAAAAGGAAGACCGGAGAACTCCGCATTCACTCCCCATCATTCTAGACATAATCCTTTCCCTGTGATCAGTGATCAACAAATCCAATGGTCTCTTTTTGGACCTTTTCTTCCTCTACCCCTTAGAAGCCTCCAACCATCTCCTACTTTATTCTGTTAAATAAACTGTTGCTAAGAATTACGCCATACACAGGAAAAACAATGAATGGGATCTCATCCTTGCCTTCAAGGAACATAAAATCTTAAAAGGAAAACAGAAATACAAACAAACTACAATACGGCAGTGTGGTAAATGCTAGACAAGGGCAGGAGAAACTGCCAGAGAAGCACATGGTAGGTCACTCCCTAGTGACAAAAAAGGAGATGGGACTAGGCAGGTAACAATGTCTGGAAGGTGACAAACAGGTAAACTTCTGACAAAAGAGATGTTTCTATGGTTTCTGTGACTGCACTCTTTTCATTGTCCCATTATATCCCTAAGTGTTATTCCTTTGTTAGCATTTCTTCTTCAGGTCTCTATTCTTCTATATACTTTCTCTCCCACAGCATAATCTATCATGTCAAAGTAGGAATTCCAATTACAACTCCTACATTTCTCCTAAAATTCTTAGTCCATACTTCAAATATCTATTGGACACGCCAACAAAGATGTATCATAAACATAAAAGAAAAAAAATCAGCAGGTCCAAAGTAGAACTTGTTGTATTTCCCCAAAATGCTTTTACTTCTGAGTTTCCAACCTCAAGTAATAGCACCACATCTACCCAGTTACTTAGAAGCAAAATGCTGGTGTCATTTTCAATCACTCCCTGGATCCTCAACCATCTCATCAGTTCTAATAGTTTCGTCAGGTTTTAGAATGCAATGTCTCTTTCATATGAGACTTAATGGGCAGACTATGGTGCTTAATTTTATATTCAAGTAGTTATAGGAAAAATGCCCCTCTGTTCCTGAAAAGGAAGAAACACTGCTGTCCCTATTTGGAGATAACTTGATTGTCTACATGGAAAATCACAAGCAATTTATACACACACACACACACACGCACACACGGAGAGCTCCTAGAAATAAAAAAGCACTTTGGCAAGGGCATAGGATAAAAGATAAGCACACACTTTAGGATATATGCCAAAAGCTACACAGTGCTGATGAAAGAAATCAAAGGACACATAAACAAATGTTCATACACAGGAAGACTCGACATGGTAAACATATCAATTCTCCCCCAATGATATACAGGTTTAATACAATTTCTATTACAATCCCAGAAAAAGTCTTGTAGATACAGACAAGATTAGCCTGAAATTTATATCGAAAAACAAAGGAAATATAAGAGCTGGAACAACTTTGAAAAAGAGAATAAAGTAGAAGGAATCAGTCTACCCAATTTCAACCCTTATTATATAGCTACTGCAATCAAGCTCTGTGATACTGGCAAAGAGACAGACAAATAGATCTATGAAACAGAACAGAGAATCTAGATAAAGACTCGCACAAATACATCCAACTAATTTTTGATAAGGCACAAAGGCAATTCCTTGGAAGAAAAATAGCCTTTTTAACAAATGGTATTGGAGCAAATGGACACAGGCACCAAAAACAAAACAAAACAAACAAACAAAAAAACACCCTCAACCAAAGTCTGACGCTTTATACAAAAATTAATTCAAAATAGATCAGAGATATAAATGTAAAAAATAAAATTACAAAACTTTTAGGGAAAAAAATCTGAGGGATCTAAGGCTAGACAAAAAGCACAATTCATAAAAGGAAAACATTTAAAATTACACTTAAATTACATTTAAATTACACTTCAGTACTAAAACTTTCTCTCTGTGAAAGACCTGTTAAGAAGATAAAAAGACTAGCTATACAATGGGAGAAAATGCCTGTAAACCACACACTCAGGAAAAGATGAGTATCTAGAATACAGAATAAAATCTCAAAGCTCAACAGTTTTTAAAAAAAATTAGAAAATACAAAAGATATGAACAGATTTTTCACCAGAGAATATGAGAATAAAAGATAAGCATATCTGCCATTATGGAAATGCAAAATAAAACCACAATGAACTACCAGTATTAACTGAAAAGGAGTTCCTGTTGTGGCACAGCAGAAACAAATCCAACTATTATTCACGAGGATGCGGGTTCAATCCCTGGCCTCACTCACCCTGCCATGAGCTGTGGTTTAGATCACAGACACGGCTCAGATCCCATGCTGCTGTGGCTGTGGTGTAGGCCAGCAGCTGAAGCTTCGATTCAACCCCTAGCCTGAGAACTTTCATAGGCCACTGGTGTGGCCCTAAAAAGCAAAAAAAAAAAAAAAATATATATATATATATACTGAAAACCAAATGCTGGAAACAGCGCAGAGAAATTGGGTCACTCATGCATTGTTGGGGGAAAAGTGAAAAGGCAAAAGCATTCTGAAAAACAGATTCACACTTTCTTAGAAAACTAAACAAGCAACTATTATATGACCCAGCAACTGCAGTCCTGGATATTTATCTTAGAAAAATGAAAACGTATGTTCATACTAAATTTGTGCACAAATGTTTTTATCTGCTTTGTTTGCAATAATAAATGAACAGAAATAACATATATGTCCTTTAAGAAGTGAATGGATTAAAAAAACTGAGGTGTATCCAGCAATACAAAGGAATAAGCTTGATACATGACGTAACATTGATGAATTTCCAGAGAATTACGCTAAGTGGAAATGGCCAATCCCAAAAGACTACATATTATACAATTCCATTTACATAACATACATGAAATGACACATTTATAGAAATGAAGAATAAATTAATGGTGACCAGGGGTTAAAAGGAGGTGGGTGTGAGGAAAGTGGGTACTGCTATCAAAGGGTGCCATGAAGAATCCTTGTGGTGATAGAAATGTTCACTATCTTGAAAATACCAATGATAATTACTTTGGTTGTGACATTTCACTATCATTTTTAGGATAATACCATTGGGAGAAACTAGCTAAAGAATACAGGGACTCTATTATTTCCTACAACTACATAAGAATCCACAATTACTTCAAATTTAAAAGTCCATTAAAAAAAAAAAAGCAGTCATCCACATGGCCAGTGGGCATATGAAATATGCCAGCATCAACAGTCATCAGAAAATTATACAATGAACTGCCATTCAATATTATCAAAATGACTATACTACCTAAGGCAATATACAGATTCAAGGCAATCCCTATCAAATTAGCAAGGACATTTTTCACAGAACTCGAACAAAATATTTTAAAGTTTGTTGGGAAGCACAAAAGATCCAGAATAGGAATTCCCATCGTAGCTCAGTGAAAACGAAACCAACTAGGAACCATGAGGTTGCAGGTTCAATACCTGGCCTCGCTCAGTGGGCTAAGGATCCAATGTTGCCATGAGCTGTGGTGTAGGTCTCAGATATGGCTCGGATCCCGCATTGCTGTGGCTCTGGCATCGGCCTGCAGCTACAACTCCGATTAGATCCCTAGCCTGGGAACCTCCATATGCTGCAGGTGAAGCCCTAAAAAGACAAAAAACAAAAAACAAAAAAAAAAAAAAAAAAAAAACAAAACCCCAGAATAGCCAAAGACATCCTGAAAAAGAAGACACAGATATAAAGATCAGTGGAACAGGATAGAAAGCCAGAATTAAACCCACACATCTACAGTCAACTCATCTATGACAAAGGAGGCAAGAATATACAATGGAGAAAAGACACCCTGTTCAATAAGCGACACTTGGAAAACTGGACGGCCACATGTAAAAGAATGAAATGAGAACACTCCCTAACACCAGACACAAAAATAAACTCATAATGGATCAAAGGCCTAGATATAAGACCAGATACTATAAAACTCTTAGAGGAAAACACAGGCCAAACACTCTCTGACATAAACGACAGCAACATCTCAGATCCACCTCTTAGAGTAATAACAGTAAAAACAAAAATAAACAAATGGGACTTAATTTTAAAAATCCTATAAAATTGGATTTTAAAAATCCTATAAAATCCCTTAAAATCCTATAAAATTAGATTGTGATGATCACTGTACAACTATAAATGTAATAAATTCATTGAGTAATAAAAAATAAAATAAAAAAAAGAAAATCATGCCAAGTAAAATAAACCAGGCACAGAAAGGCAAATACTGCGAGCACATATATGAGTAATCTAAAAACCCAAAGGAGTTATCATTATAGTTCAGCAGGTTAAGAACCCAACATAGTGTCTGTGAGGATTCAGGTTGGATCCCTGGCCTCACTCAGCGGGTTAAGGATATGGAGTTACCGCAAGCTGCAGCGTAGGTCACAGATAAGTCTCAGATCTGGTATTGCTGTGGCTGTGGCACAGGCCTGCAGCTGCAGCTCTGATTCAACCCCTAGCCTGGGAACTTCCATATTTTGCAGGTGCAGCCATAAAAGGAAAAAAAGAATAAACAAACAAATAAAAATAAAAACCCACAGAACCAGAGTAGAATGATGCTTCCAGCGGCTGAGGAGGTAGGGGAAATAAAGAAATGTTAATCAAAGGCTACAAAAAGGTACAAAGCTGCAGTTACACAGGATGAATAAACACAACAGATCTAGTGTACAGCAAAATAACTATAGTTAATATAGTAGTGAATATTCAAAATATGCTAAGAAGTTATATTTAAGATTTTCTCATCACACACAAAAAAAAAACTGTGTGAGAAAAAGACATGTTAATTAACTTGAATATAGTAATTATATAAGGCATACCTTGTTTTATTGTGTTTTGCTTCATGGCAGTTCCCAGACACTGTGCTTTTTACAAATTGAAAAAACCCTGGCAACTCTGTATGAAGCAGGTTCATACCATTTTTCCAACAACTTTTGCTCACTTCACGTCTCTTGGTGATTCTGGCAGTACTTCAAACTTTTCATTATTATTATATGTGTTGCAGTGATCTGTGATCAGTTATCTTCGATGTCACTGCTGGTAAGTGTTCGGGGGTGCCACAAACTGCACCCACAGAAATACATTTTGTAAGACTATAGCTGCTATAGATGGTGATTCCTGATAGATCTGGGCAAAGTAAATTGAAAATTTTCTGGAAAGGATTCACCATTCTAGATGCCATTAAGAACATGTGTGATTCATGGGACGAAGTCGAAATAAACATTAATAGGACTTTGAAAAGAAGTTGATTGCAAACCTCATAGATGACACTGAGGAGTTCAAGACTTCAGTGAAAGAAGTCTTGTGGTGGAAATAGGCAGATGTGGTGGTAATAGGAAGAGAACCAGATTTAGAAGTAGAACCTGTGCTGAACAACAGAACTTGACAAAACATTATAACCCAATTCCACTTTAATAACAATAAGACAATTTTTAGAAAAAGAGTGTATACACATGTATGACTGAGTCACTTTGCTGTACAGCAGAAATCTGCACAACATTGCAAATCAACTATGCTTTAATAAAAAAGAAAAAAAAATGGGGAAAAAACAAAAAAAAAAAAAGAAGTAGAACCTGCAGATATGACTGAATTGCTGCAGTTTCATGATAAAACAGTAAGGCATGAGGAGTTACTTCTTATAGAAACAAAGTTATTTTAACATTTCTTATAGAAAGAAAGTTACTTTAAAGTTACTTAACTATAACATTAAGGCATCAGGAGTTACTTCTTAAAAAAAGAGAGGATGCTTTTTTATGGATGAGAAAAGAAAAGAGTTTCTTGAGCTTAAATCTATGTCTGGTGAAGATGCTGTAAAGACCGCTGAAACGACAACAAAGGATTTCGACTATGACAGACACTTAGTTGATAAAGCACTGGCAGGATTTGAGAGGATCAACTCACACTATGAAAGAAGTTCTGTAGGTAAAAATGTGTTAAATAACACTGCACGCTACAGAGAAATCATTTGTGAAAGGAAAAGTCAATTGATGCAGCCAACTTCATCATTGTCTTATTTTAAGAAACTGCCACAGTCACCCCAACCTTCAACAATGACCACCCTGATCAGTCAGCAGTCACCAACAGAGAGGAGAGACTCTCCATCAGCAAAAAAATTACAACTTGCTGAAGGCTCTGATGACGGCTGGCAATTTTTAGCAATAAATTATCATTTTTTAAATATTTAAATAATAAGTTATTTAAAATTATTTTTCAGGTATGTACATTGGTTTGTTTGGTTTCTTTTCAGGCATTATGCTATTGCTATTGTATGGTGTAAACATAACTTTCATTTGCACTGGGAAACCAAAATATTTGTTTAACTCTCTTTATTGCAACATTCTCTTTGGTTGCCATGTTCACTTTATTGAATTACTCTGAAACTGAATTTGTAATATCTCTGTGGTATACATGTATATCAAATCATCATGTTAAAAAGTAAAAGGTCAACACTAAATAACAGAGTTCCTTTTTCCCCACCTCTACAATTATATCTTTAAAAAATAAATAAATAAATGGTACTGCAGTTCCCATTGTAGCTCAGTGGTAGTATGGACACCCGACTAGTATCCTTGAGGATGTGGGTTAGATCCCTGGCCTCTCTCAGTGGGTTAAGGATCCCATGTTGCTGTGAGCTTTGGTGCAGCTTGGATCTAGCATTGCTGTGACTGTGGTGTAGGCTGGCAGATATAGTGCCAATTCAACCTAGCCTGGGAACTTCCATATGCCTCAGGTGTGGCCCGAAAGACAGACAGAGAAAGAAGGAAGGAAGGAAGGAAGGAAGGAAGGAAGGAAGGAAGGAAGGAAGGAAGGAAGGAAAGAAAGAAAGAAAGAAAGGAAGGAAGGAAGGAAGGAAGGAAGGAAGGAAGGAAGGAAGGAAGGAAGAAGGAAGGAAGGAAGAAAGAGTACTGAAGGAGTTGGATATCTGTCTATGTAGAAGACAAAAATTAACTTTGACCCCTTCTTCTTCACACTAAACACAAAAGTTAATTTGAGATGGATCACAGACTTAAATTTTCTTAAGTGTAACCAGTAAATATCTAGAAGAAAACATAGATGGATATGTTTATGAGCACCCTGGGCACAAGTCAGTCAAAAGACAGAGACAATATTAGGCACAGCTCATGAAGAGCAAGTATGGAGACCAACATGACTAACACAAAGGCTACAGACTGAAGGAGAACTGTGATGACAGGCTCCCAATTTAGGAATTTCCCTTTAGAAAAATATTACTATTAAATATCTCTCAGGCCTACATACATTTCATCTTATTCTTTTATTCTCCCTTTTCTGTTTCCTCATGTGATTAATGCTGCACATTTGCCATACAAATGGTACACGAGTATTGGGGTTGCAGTCTATAGCCATGGAATAGAACACAGCAGTTAAATGACCCTCAAAGGGGCTGACTCATGATCCTAGCCTTATTAGTACCAAACTTTAATTTAGCAGTCTTTGTTAGCCCCATTAACTCTCCTAAAAGACTATCTCTATGAGTTTATTACTCTGATACTAAAACCACTGAAAAAAAAACATATATATATATATGTGTGTGTGTATGTGTATGTGTATAATATATACATATATTAGGCATGGAGTTCCCTGGTAGCTTAGTGCTTAAAAACTCAGTATTGTGGAGTTTCCTTGTGGCACAGCAGGTTAAGGATTCAGCATTGTCTCTACAGAGGCTCAAGTTGCTACTGTGGCCTGGGTTCTGTCCCTAACCCAAGAACTTCCATGTGACACTGGCACAGCCAAAAAAAAAAAAAAAATTACAGGCAAATATCACTGATGAACACAGATGTAAAAATTCTCAACAAAATATTAGCAAACTAAATTCAACAATATAAAAAAAGATCACACTCCATGATAATTGGGATTTACACTTGAGATGCAAGATTCGTTCAATATCCACAAATTAATCAATGTTAACATCAACAAAAGGAGGATAAAAATCATGTGACCATCTCAATAGATGCAGAAAAAACATTTGGCAAAATTCAACATTCATTCATGATAAAAACAACTCTTATCAAAGTGGTACAGAGAGAACATATCTCAACATGATAAAGGCCATTTATGACAAATCCACAGCTAACGTCATACTCAACGGTGAAAAAATGAAAGCTTTTCCTCTAAAATCAGGGAAAAGGATCACTCTCACCACTTCTATTTAATATAGTATTGGAAGTTCTAGCCACAGCCATCAGACAAGAAAAAAGCTAAGTAAAAGGCATCTAAAATAGAAAGGAAGAAGTAAAATATGACATGATACTATGTACATAAAACCCTAAAGTCTCTACCAAAAAACATTAGAACTAATAAATGAATCCAATAAAGCTGCATGATACAAGATTAATATACAGTACCTATTGCTTTCCTATACACTAATAATAAACTATCAGAAAAAGAAATTTAAAAATCACATTTAAATTGCATCCAAAAAATACTTAGGGATAAACTTAACCGTGGAAGGGAAAGATCTATACACTGAAACCTATAAAACACTGATGAAGAAAATTGAAGACAATATATAAATGGAAAGCAATACCCCATGTTTAAGGATAGGAGGAATTAATATTGCTAAAATGACCATACTATCCAAAATAATCTACAGATTTAATGTGATCCCTAACAAAATATCTGTAACATTTTTCACAGAACTAGGACAAATAATTCTAAAATGTATATGGAAACACAAAAGACCCAAATAGCCAAAGCAATCCTGAAAAAGAACAAGGCTGGAGCGATTATGCTCCCTAAATTCAAACTATACTACAAAGCTATGGTAATCAAAACAGTATGGTACTGGAGTTCCCATCATGGCATGGTGGTTAACAAATCCGACTAGGAAACATGAGGTTGCGGGTTCGATCCCTGGCCTTGCTCAATGGGTTAAGGATCTGGCATTGCCATGAGCTGTGGTGTAGGTTGCAGATGTTGCTCAGATCTGGAGTTGCTATGGCTGTGGCATAGGCCAGGAGCTGTAGCTCCCATTCTACCCATAGCCTGGGGACCTACATATGCCGTGGGTGCAGGCCTAAAACAACAACAACAACAACAACAACAACAATCCTCTACTTCGTGAATAGAAAAAATAAAATAAGCCCCTCACCTCCACCCCTAAAGCAAGATTCAGGCAAAAATCAAACAGGGATTGGTCTATCATATTTACAAATTCCATGATCTCTAAATGTCAAACAATCCAAATATTCTCAGCAGTTTGTATTCCCTAATGACCTTAGTCTGTCCGTCTCTCTCCGCCCAGCCGCCAAGTAAAAAACAGAAACAAATGGCCCTTGAAAACTCTGACTGTTGGTCTCACTTTCTCCAAAAAATCTGCTAAACCACTACCTTTGAAAACTCAATGCATACTATGTACCAGAAGCATTTCACTTATTACACTCCATTTAATCCTCGCCAGGACCTCCAGAGTTAAAATTTACCTTTTCTCCAATAGTACAGACACAAACATTGAGGCTTAGAGTAGTTAGGTAATTTATCTGAAGATACCAGCTAGTAAGTAGTGAGCTAGAATTCTAACATAGGCAATTTGACCCCATGATCTAGGATCCTGCTTCAAAGTCACACTGAAATACAAAATTCTGAACAGCATCTTGTAATCTTTGAAAGTTCTGTAGAACTACCATTTTTTCCATAAAATAAAAAACTGTGTGAGAACACTGAAAATAAAAAAAAACAATTGCATGCATATCACTGAAATGCGTTCAGTGTTTTTCAAGCCTTTCGCAACTAACTAGATTGCCCCTTAAGTTGTTTTCGTATTTCCTAAGAATTTAAACTCTTGCTTAAGTGTGTTTTTGGTTTGGTTTGGTTTTTTGTTTGGTTGCTTTTTTTGTTTTTTTTGTTTTGTTTTGTTTTTTGTTTTTTTGTTTTTTGTTTTTTTGCTTTTTTTGCTTTTTAGGGCCATGCCAGCAGCACATGGAAGTTCCCAGGCTAGGGGCTGAACTGGAGCTACAGTTGCCAGCCACAGCCACAGCCACAGAAAGAGAAGATACCAGTCACATCTGTGACCTACACTGCAGCTCACAGCAATGCCAGATCCTTAACCCACTGAGTGAGGCCAGGGATCAAACCCACATCCTCATAGATTTCCACTGCACCACAGTGGAAAGTGTGGAAAAGTGGTCCTTTTTAAGTGTTTATTCAGAGTATAGAAGTAATGAGCTGACCCTTTATTATATAACAAGTTTGTCAAGATTATCAAATTCAAGGAAAGTAAATAGTAAGTAAACATTTTCACACTCTGAAGAAAGGGGAAGATAACTAAAGGTCAATGAAGAAGACTTTAAATCAGGTTCTTAAATCTTTCCTTCTCAAAAGGACAAAGGTTTTATTCTAAAGTCAGCTAAGGATATAAGCCAGTACCCCAATCTGGAGGTCCTATAGAAAGACATCAGGAAAAGTATAAGAAAAATTTTATAGCCACCTGAGATACATGAACAAGTTTTCCTGCTTAGAAAAAGGACCTAAGAATTTGAATAGCATAGAACTCATGCCCCTAAACAGACAACTATGTGTTCTTAATTTCCCACAAAGTACCAAGGGCACTATGCTTTCATTAATTTTAGTTGTAGTCAAGGGTTTAAAAGCTTAACAACTGTTTCATGTGAAGGTGTATAGTAATGAGTACAACTTATTATGAATGTGTGGCAACAACTAACATTCAAGAAATAACATATAGCTTCCTGAAATATATTTTTGGTACATGCATAAATTGTTAGCATATATTACAACATATGTAGGATTCTTAAAAAAAAAAAAAGCCAAATGAAGTGAATTGATGATAAAGATTGATGTTGTATATAAATTGTGAAAACATAAAGATTCACTGTGAAGAGGAATAGCCCTTCTACATTTCAACATGGTTTAAGCGTTGGAGGGTGAATACTAGGAACAGCAGTAGATATCGAAATGAAAAGGAAGCATGAGAGCAGCTATGCTGAACAAAAGAGTAAACCTGAAAGGAACAAAAGGAATCAGTTTAGTACAACACAAGTGGTAATATGTCAAATGCAAAGCAGATATATGCAAAAATTCTCAACAAAATTTTAGCAAACCAAATCCAGCAACATATAAAAAAGATTACATACCATGACCAAGTGGGATTCACCCCAAGTTCACAAGGATGGTTCAACATATGCAAATCAATCAACTTCATTACCACATTAGCGAAAGAAAAGTCAAAAACCATACAATCATCTCAATAGATGCAGAAAAAGAATTTGACAAAATCCAACATCCACTCATGATAAAAACTCTTACCAAAGTGGGTATAGAGGGAACATATTAAAGCCATTTCCGACAAACCCACAGCCAATATAATACTCAGTGGAGAAAAGCTAAAAGCCTTCCCACTCTCACCACTTTTATTCAACATACTATTGGAAGTCCTAGCCACAGCAATCTGACAAACAAAAGAAATAAAAGGCATCCAAATTGGAAGAGAAGGGGTAAAAATGTCATTCTATGCAGATGACATGATACTATATATAGAAAACCCTAAGAACTCCACAAAAAATTGATCGATGAATTCAGCAAAGTAGCAGGATACAAGATTAATATCCAGAAATCAGTTGTATTTCTGTATACTAACAACGAAACATTAGAAAAGGAATATAAAAATACTATAACTTTTAAAATCACATCCAAGAAAATTAAATACTTAGGAATAAACCTGACCAAGGAGGTGAAAGACTTGTATGCTGACAACTATAAAACATTAATCAAGGAAATTAAAGAGAATTCAGAGAAATGGAAAGATACTTCATACTCCCAGATTGGAAGAATTAATATTGTTAAAATGGCCATCCTACCCAAAGCAATCTACAAATTTAATGCAATCCTATCAAACTACCCATGACATTTTTCACAGAACTAGAACAAATAATCCAAAAATTTATATAGAACCCTAAGAGACCCAGAATTGCCAAAGCAGTCCTAGGGGGCAGAGGGGGAGGGGACAAGCAGGAGGCATAATTCTCCCAGACTTCAGACAATATTACAAAGCCACAGTAATCAAGACAGTGTGGTACTGGTACAAAAACAGACATACAGACCAATGGAACAGAATGGAGAATCCAGAAGTAAACCCAGATACCTATGGTCAATTAATCTTTGACAAAAGAGGCAAGAATATAAAACGGGAAAAAAGATAGTCTCTTCATCAAATGGTGTTGGGAAAACTGGACAGCTTCATGTAAATCAATGAAACTAGAACACACCCTTATACTATACACAAAAATAAACTCAAAATGTCTTAAAGACTTAAACATAAGACACCTAGAAGAGAATATAGGCAAAACATTCTGACATCAACCATAAAAATGTTTTCTTAGGTCAGTCTCCCAAGGCAACAGAAATGAAAACAAAAATAAATCAATGGGACTTAATCAAACTTACAAGCTTTTGCACAGCAAAGGAAATCATAAAAGAAAGAAAGAAAAAAAAGACAATCTACAAAATGGGATAAAACAGTTTCAAATAATGCAGCCAACAAGCACTCAATCTCTAAAATATACAAACGACTTATACAACTCAACAGCAAAAAAAAAAAAAAAAACAGCAACCCAGTTGAAAAACGGGCAGAAGACCTGAACAGACATTTCTCCAGAGAGGATATACAGATGGCCAACAGGCACATGAAAATAATGTTCAACATCACTGATCATTAGAGAAATGAAAATCAAAACTACAATGAGGTACCACCTCACACCAGTCAGAATGGCCACCATCAACACTCAATCAATAACAAATGCTGGATAGGTGTGGAGAAAAGGGTACCCTCCTGCACAGGTGGTGGGAATGTAAATTGGTACAACCACTCTGGAAAACAGTATGGAGGTACCTCAGAAAACTAAACATAGAACTACCGTATGAACCAGCAATCTCACTCCTGGACATATATCTAGACAAAACTTTCCTTGAAAAAGAAAAACACACCCATATGTTCACTGCAGCACTAGCCAAGCTCTTCACAAGAGCCAAGACATGGAAACAACCTAAATGTCCAACAACAGATGAATGAATTAAGATGTGGTATACACAAAAAGGAATACTATTCAGTCATAAAAGAGAACAAAATGCCATTTGCAGCAACATGGATGGAACTAGAGACTCTCATACTAAGTGAAGTAGTCAGAAGGAGAAAGACAAATACCAGGAGTTCCCGTTGTGGCCCAGTGGAAAAGAATCCAAATAGGAACCATGAGGTTGCAGGTTCAATCCCTGACCTCACTCAGAGGGTTATGGATCCAGCATTGCCGTGAGCTGTGGTGTAGGTTGCAGACATGGCTCAGATCCCTCGTTGCTGTGGCTCTGGCGTAGGCCAGTGGCTATAGCTCTGATTCGACCCCCAGCCTGGGAACCTCCATATGCTGAGGGAGCAGCCCAAGAAAGCACAAAAAGACACACACACACAAAAAACAATCCGGCGTTGCCCTGAGCTGTGGTATAGGTTGCAGATGCAGCTCAGATCCCACATTGCTGTGGCTCTGGTGTAGACCAGCAGCAACAGCTCCGACTGGACCCCTAGCCTGGGAACCTCCATATGCCGCAGATGCAGCCCTAAAAAGACAAAAGACGAGAAAAAAAAAAAAAAAGACAAATACCATATGATATCACTTATATCTAGAATCTAATATGTGGCACAAATGAACATATCTGCAGAAAAGATACTCATGGACTTGGAGAACAGACTTATGGTTGCCAAGGGGAAGGGGGTAGGAGGGGGATGGACTGGGAGTTTGGGGTCAGTAGATGCAAACTATAGCATCTGGAGTGGATAAGCAATGAGATCCTGAGGTATAACACAGGAAACTCTATTTAGTCGATTGTGATGGCACATGATAGAGGATAATGTAAGAAAAAGAATGTGTATATATACATATATATGTCTGGGTCACTTTGCTGTACAGCATAAATTGACAGAACATTGTAAATCAACTGTAATAAAAAAATTAAAATCTTTTTTTAAAAAGGACAAAAGAAAAGCAGATATAAAAGATCTATTTTATTGGTTCCAGAAAATATTCTAAGTCCTATTCACTTTCCTGTGAAATGCCTCTAAAACTGCCCTTCCATTCCCTCTGGCACTAACTTAGACCTGCCAAATATTATCTCTTCATTCCTGAATTATTCGTGAGTTAAATCATTCATACCTGTACTCATTGGGACACTTACCAAAGCACTTACGCAAGTACTACGCTAGTTCTGAATACAAACTAGCAGTCCAACTGGAGATAGAGACGTGGATCACAATGAATGCACTGTTTTATTAATAGCAACACTTTATCAGGGCCCAACTATGGGATAGCCCCTATTCCTACACACTATTATCCCATTTAAACCCTCACAAGAGCCCTAGAAGATGGGTATAATTATCTGTTGCAAAGCAAGGAGACTTAGGCTCAAAGAGGTGAGGTAATTTTCCTCATCCTTATCTTCAAGGCTCAAATCAAATGTTATTCTTCCAAGGAGCCCTCCTCCTCACCCTCAATGAACGTCACACCTAACTCAAGTGCCACTGAGGGAATGGGGAAGAAAACAAATGCCTAATTATTCAAGACCTGTTATGTGTTAGAAACTATGATGCATTATTTCTCTTAACTCTCACAGAGAAAGACAAAGTAACTTGCACAAAGTTAAACAGCTAGTAACCGATGGAGCTGGGATTCAAACTCAGAAGTCCCTGAACCCTTTTAAAAGCACACTTCTTCCCATACCAACATGTATCTTGGCCCTTGGGGTTACACATTTAATCAACAACTGTCCAACACTGACAAAGAGCAAAGTGTGGCTATATGCTCTAAGAGACCAAACCACCCATGCAAATGAAACCGGAAAAAAACTGTCATGAAAGAGCGCTTATCTGCATCACCTGCGACGGACTCCAGTTTTTCTATTCTATTTCACTTAAAATAATATACTGGTCAGTTCCCACTAGTTTAAATTCACAAATACAGATACAAAACCAAACAGGATCAAGAATTTGTCCTCGGAGTTCCCGTCGTGGCGCAGTGGTTAACGAATCCGACTAGGAACCATGAGGTTGTGGGTTCGGTCCCTGCCCTTGCTCAGTGGGTTAACGATCCGGCGTTGCCGTGAGCTGTGGTGTAGGTTGCAGACGCGGCTCGGATCCCGCGTTGCTGTGGCTCTGGCGTAGGCCGGTGGCTGCAGCTCCGATTCGACCCCTAGCCTGGGAACCTCCATATGCCGCGGGAGCGGCCCAAGAAATAGCAACAACAAAAGACAAAAAAAAAAAAAAAAAGAATTTGTCCTCGAAAAGTATTTAGTCGAATTGGAAATATAACTATAAACACTGTTATAATAGTAAAACACAAAACTTCTTGACCCCTGTGCCCCCACTCCACCGGCAGGAATTTAAAAACTCATGTTCCTAGGAGTTCCGGTCATGGCTCTACAGTAATGAACCCAACTAGCATCCATGAGGACATGGGTTCGATCCCCAGCCTCGCTCAGTGGGTTAAGGATCCCGCATTGCTGTGGCTGTGGTGTAGACCGGCAGCTACAGCTCTGATTCAACCCCTAGCCTGGGAACCTCCATATGCCACAGGTGCGGCCCCAATGAGACCAAAAAAACCCCCAAAGCTCATTGCTCCCTGAACTTCCCTATCATAGATATACCCAATAAATTATCTACACTGTAGACATAAAAAACATCAGGCACTCAACAAATAGTTGTTGAATGAATGAGTCAGTAAAGGAGGCACAATATAAAAGTGCTATGGATTTTCAGAGGGAGAAATTATATACCATAAACTCTCTCCCCACCTATATCATAATCCTCTAAAGGGAGGTACAATCTCTTTGTATCATTGAATACATGAAGAGCTCAATCATGTTTGTAGAGATTCTATTTCAAAAAAAAAAAAAAAAAAAAGAGCTACAGAGTGGCCACAATTCATGCGGAAAAGCAGATAAACATGGATCTTTGCCAAAAGAAATCAAAGAAGACATTTACAGCTCCAATAACAAGTTTATCATCAGCCTTTACGCTAGATCCTTACTATTCAAAGTGTGCCTCTTAATTCAGAAGCATCAATATTCCCTGGGAATTTGTTAGAAACGCATAATCTGAGGATCCACTCAGACCTACTAAATCAGGTCCCTCATTTTAACACACTCCCCCAGGGGATTCCTAACACACATTAAGTCTGAAAAACATCAGTGTAAATGATACAAATGAAACTGAATTCTGCAAGCTCAGAGAAAGTTATTATCTTCTCCTCTGTTTCTGTAATAAATAACCATACTTCTTCTTTTCTTTTTTTTTTTTTTTTTTTTTTTTTGTCTTTTTGCCTTTTCTAGGGCCGCTTCCTGAGGCATATGGAGGTTCCCAGGCTAGGGGTCTAATCGGAGCTGTAGCCACCAGCCTACGCCACAGCCACAACAATGTGGGATCCAAGCTGCATCTGCGACCTACACCACAGCTCACGGTAACGCCGGATCCTTAACCCACTGAGCAAAGGCAGGGACCGAACCCACAACCTCATGGTTCCTAGTCGGATTCGTTAACCACTGCGCCACGACTGGAACTCCTAAATAACCATACTTCTCAAGGAGTACCACAGATATGGTCATAACACACCCTCAGGAATATTAGAGTATAAATCTAAATTATTACTCAATGAGAAGTAAGAATTGATCATCCATTGACTATTAAATGGAACTTTTAGGAAATTTTATATATATATATATCCGCCTTAGGACACAGACTCTATTGGGCAAGAAAATGAGAAAATGAGAGAATAGGGAACTATACTCAATAATTATAAGGAAAAAGAATCTGTAAAAATACGTAAATATATATCTGAATCACTCTGCTGTACACCTGAAACTAACAAACACTGTAAATCAACTATACCTCATTTTTTAAAAAAGGCTAGTGTAAAAACAAGAAAATAAGAGAATGAACTTAATGAACTTAAGCAGCCAAAGTGATAAATCTTTTAATACCAAGGATGAGATTCTTGGGAAGGTGGGGGAGGAGAGAGAGAGAGACACTGGTGAGAACATTTAAGAACAAACGTCTTTAACAATTCTCTGTGATACACAGACGTACTTCTAAACATTCTCTATTAAAAACTCCAAACGTAGATAACCCTACATGCAAAGCCATGTAATCAAGAACTTGTGGGACATAAAGTCAGATCTCCTTATCACTTTCACTGACTCAAAAACTAGAACCACCCTTGAAAACACCAAGCAAAATCTCAACCAAACCACTTTGTGAACTTGCAGAAATACTTGCAAAACCCTCAAGCCACAATTCCGTCATCCCAATTTGAGACAAGACAGGAGGCCAAAGGAAGCTGATGTCAAATATGCCTTTTAAAAAGGGGGGTGGGGGTGAGGGGGACGCCAAAACAGGGGGAATTAGATGAGGAATGACTGCAGGCCATTTCTCATCGCCTCGCTGACCTACAAACATCTCTCCATCACAAGGCAGGAGGGAGGAAAAATAACGCAGGTCCCTAAACTCACAATTTTAAGTGTCCCAAACTTAATCCTAAAGTTGGGAGCCCGTCCTCTTCTCCCAACAACAGACATTCAGATGACAGCTCGACCTCTAATTCCCCTCCCCCCTCTCCCATCCCTGGTAGGATTTAGGATATCCGGCCCTCGCGACCTCCCTCCATCCCACCCACCCCCTCCAGGGATATCCTGACCCCTCCCGACGAGAACTCGACCAGGGGCTAGTGTCCCCGCCCTTCGGAGCACCGCTGCACCCCCTGGCCCATCCGACACACTGAACTCGCCCTGGGAAAGGGGCTGATGGGTCTCACCAAGTACAGGGGGGCATAGATCCTCAGGGACTCCTCCAGGGCGCCCCGGGTGATCTGCACGAAGGCGACCCGGCAGGAAGGGTGCCAAGTGTGGCCGATCTCGTAGCAGTTATGAGGGATGGACTTGCTGAGAGCCGCCATGACGAGGAGCCGCGCGCAGGGGCCCGGAGCGGGGTGAGCCCAGGCTCAGGCTCGAGAGGGAGGGAGGAAGAAGAGAGAGCCGCGAGCGCCCAACCGCCACGGGCTCGCCGGGCGGGCTCGGGGGAGGTGCGGAATGGAGGGGAAAGGTCACGGGAGCAGGGTTACTCTGGGCCAAAGTCCTCGGATGTTGAGCGCTCGGCTTATAGCAGCTCGAGGGGGCGGGGCACGCACCGGGGAGGCGGGGAGAGGCGGAGCGTGCGCGCTCCCTCAAGCGGCCTGGCCGGGGGCGCGTGCCCGCCCCCTCGGAGCCCGCGCGGCGCTGGGGAGCGGAAGGTCGGAGAACGCAGCTCGGGGACGCGCCTGCCGCCCGCCTCGCCGCTGCTTTCCCCAGTGCCCCGCAGTAGCACCCGCGGGCAGTGGAGGATGCGCAAAGAAGTTGACTTGGGTCACACTGTACTCCAGTCTCTGTCCTCTGAAAACCCAGCCAAGTAGAACTGGGGGCAGTGGAAGAAAGGGATCAAATGTCTTTATTGGGAGCTAGTGGAGGAAGACAGTTGCCAGAGGAGAACCTGGACAACCATCCTTAGAACTGCCAGCTCCCCTGCCCTAGACTGGCAGGTAATAAATAGCTAAGTCCGCCTGCTAGTTGGAACTGCTCTGCTCCCAATTGCTGGGCTTTCTTAGATCTGCGGTGCCTGAGCTGGCTTGAAAAATCTGTTAGGCATGTTCTTGCATATCCTGTATGGGGAAAGGACAGTAGTAGGTCATCCTCTCCAAACCCTGGCCCAGTGGGAAGTCTTATCTACAGCGTCGGCCACCGGTGCTCATCAGGCAAATATGTAACCCAGCAAGGACTCGTGCGCCTGAGGGCAGAAAGCCAAACTCTGAGGGCAGGTGTTTCCAGCAAAGTAAGGGTTTACTGCAGGGCGCCACATAAGGGAAAGGGAGACAAGCCCCAGATCCACTCCCACTTGGTCTTTGAGTTAGGGATTACTTACAAAGGAAAAACAAAGGAGCTAGGATTAATCATCATCTTGTAACATTTCTTAATCCTCATTTTGGATGTCAGGATTTCTCTGGCTTACAATTCTCAGACCAGGTGACCCTTAGCTCTGAAGTCTCTGAACCCATCTTGCCTACAGAAGCAAACTGAGTCTGTACGTTAATGATAACCTATAATAGCAATTTTAGACTTTTAAGGATGTTATTAACAACAGCAGTTTTAGCCATCTAACTGGTTGATTAGTGCTCAGCACAGGACTGAGGTCAGAAGGAATAAGAAAGGACTTTCAAGTTTTAAATCATAAATTCAGTAAGGGAACTTGGTTTTAGGGGGACTCAGCTTCATGTAATACACATAGTAGAGGCAGCAGTGGTCTTAGAACTCATACCTGGCTAGAAATCTTAGCTAACAATTAGCATGACAAGGAACCTGTATTGCCCGTGAGTCTTATAAATGTCGGTTTCCTCACCTATAATAAATTCCCAGCTTCCTTAGAATTCCAAGTTTCTGGAGTTCTAATCAGCAGAAACAAATCTGACTAGCATTAGTGAGGACTCGGGTTTCGTCCCAGGCCTCGCTCAGTAGGTTAAGGATCTGGCGTTGCTGTAGCTATGGTGTAGGCCATTGGCTACAGCTCCAATTCAACCCCTAGCCTGGGAACCTCCATATGCTGCGGGTGCAACCCTAAAAGGACAAAAGACCAAAAAAAAAAGACAGAAAGAAAGAAAAAGTCACCCAGGTTTTTAATGTTAAGGGAATAAGGAAATCTATACAAGAGAAGATTAAAAAAAAAAAAAGAATGAAAGCAATTCTTTTCTACTTAATTATGATAAAAGACAAATAATTGTAGAGGAAGCAAAGCAGATCTTGGCAAGTGACTCTGGTCATAACACTGGTCAGGACTAAAGTATCACTTGACAGTGATGCTGTAGAGGATCCGTATACACCCTTTATGAAGTTACCACCTCTGAATGATTGCTACCTTGCTTTGTGTGATGACAGTTTCTAGGTAATGAAACCTTAAATGAAACACAATTTTTTTTTTTTTTTTTTTTTGTCTTTTTGCCTTTTTGCCTTTTCTAGGGCCGCTCCTGCAGCACATGAAGATTTCTAGGCTAGGGGTCTAATCAGAGCTGTAGCTGCCAGCCTACGCCAGAGCCACAGCAACGCAGGATCCGAGCCGTGTCTGAGACCTACACCACACTTCATGGCAACGCCGGATCCTTAACCCACTGAGCAAGGCCAGGTATCGAACCCGCAACCTCAGAGTTCCTAGTCAGGTTCGTTAACCACTGAGCCACGACAAGAACTCCCCAACACAGTTTTTGAGATCAGACTTCCTACCCTCACAAAAAGACCACTGTTGCAATAAAAATTGTTGCATATTACAAAAAGGAGAAAGAGGGAGAGAGAAGGTATCTGTTTTCACCTGACAATCTAGAAAGGGAAAAGGGGAAAAAAAGCAAGAAAACTAAAAAAGATAATGTTCCCTTCATGGCTCAGTGGTTAACGAACCCGACTAGCATCCATGAGGATGCAGGTTTGATCCCTGGCCTTGCTCAGTGGGTTAAGGATCCGGCATTGCGATGAGCTCTGGTGTAGGTCACAGACGTGGCTCAGATTGTGCCTTGCTGTGGCTGTGGCGTAGGCCGGCGGCTACAGCTCCAATTTGACCCCTAACCTGGACACCTCCATGTGCCGAGGGGGGCGGCCCTAAAGAGACGAAAAGATGCCAAAAAAAAAAAAAGATAATGTGATAGGTATAATAGTATGAGATAGTATAAACTAAATAAGGTAATAAAAGAAGAGTATGCAGATTGAAAGCCCAAACTAACAGTGGTAAAAAATAAAAATTAAAAATATAAACAAGGAGTTCCCATTATGGCTCAGCGGAAACAAAGCCGACTAGTATCCATGAGGATTCAGGTTCTATCCCTGGCCTCTCTCAGTGGGTTAAGGATCCAGCATTGCCATGAGCAGTGTAGGCTGCAGATGGGGCTCGGATCCCCATTCCTGTGGCTGTGGTGTTGACGGGCAATTTTAGCTCTGATTAGACACCTCGCTCTGATTAGACACCGCCATATGCCATGGGTTCAGCCCTAAAAAGCAAAAAAAAAAAAAAAAAAATTTTAAAGATAAAAATCTATCCCCATCTCCCACCCCCACCCCCCCATAAACACAGACAGTCTTAGGCTAAGATATTGGCTCCATAACCACTAGGGATCCCAGACTCCTGACAGGTTGCTCTGCCAACTATTACCTGTGATTTCCATCCTAACTTAGAACATGGCTGCTTCACCTTGAGCCATGGCATCCACATGCTAGCCAGGAAAACCAGCACAAGAGGAACAGAGCACATACTTTCTCTCTTGTAAGAAAACTTCCCAGAAGATCCATGGAAACCACCACTTACAACCCATCACCCAAAACCTAGTCACATAGCCACCACTTAGTTGCAAACGAGGCTGAGAAATGTAATCTTTTTTATTGGTTGGACAAATGTCCAGCTTACATTTGGGGTTTTATTACTGAACAAAATGAAAAGAACAGATACTAGGGGCAATCAGAAGTGCCTGCTATAGCTCAATGCCTCTGGCTACCCAAATATCTGGGCATATCTTTTTTCCCACAGATAAACATATCCTCTCCTCAAGGGGGACAACCTAAATTCCTATGCAGTTAACATAGTAACACAGGCTTATCCTACTTAATTTCAATAACCCATCTCTGAAAATCTGATGCTCCTCAAGAAAATGCTGAATGGGAAAAAATAAAATGTGTTACACATCAACCCCAAAATTCCTAACATGTATTTAAAATAAAGTAAAATGCCAAATATAAGTAACAAACCATTTTGCTAGGATGTACAATACTTGAAAAATAGTGTTTTGATTACCAAATAATTCAGATTTGCTAATTACCAGTTGCTTTTGAATGTAATAGCACATGTAGTTTGCATCAATGATAAGCATTATATTTACCATGTGGCATGTACCAAGAAATAATGAAAGTTTTAAATTGCAATTAAAAGCATGTGATTTCTTTGAATTAAGTGTTAAATCAAGACTTGGAATTTAAAAATATTTGAGAAGAATGTTATTGTTGTCACAGGTGCCAAAAATGACAGTGCTCATTAGAGTTGGAGGGTGAAGGGGCAATTTTAGGCAAACTCTCAGATGTAAAGGAATGGAAAATATATTCTCTATCTGGTATATTTCTGTCTCTTTGCCGGTGCTGCTACAGAAAATCCAGAACAGGGAGGCATTAATAAATTCTCAGGGAGGATGATCTGTGCTTTAGGATTAAAAGAAATTTTTTGGTAGAGGTTCCGTTGTGGCTCAGCACTAATGAACCCAACTAGTATCCATGAGGACGAGGGTACAATCCCTGGCCTCACTCAGTGGGTTAAGGATTCTGAGTTGCCATGAGGTGTGGTGTAGGTCGCAGATGAGGCTCGGATCCCACGTTGCTGTGGCTGTGGCATAGGCCAGCACCTGCAGCTCTGATTCCACTCCTAGCCTGGGAACTTCCGTATGCCACGGATGCAGCCCTAAAAAGACAAATTTTTTTGCAAAAAGAGCAGTTTGCCATAAATCAGTAGTTTGCATTTGGAAATTCCTTTATATGGTATTATAAGATACATAAGGCTGTTAGTCAAAAGAAAGCTTTCTCATAATGTTGCCATTAATTTTAAGGGTAATATTACACATTTTACCTGCCTGGGCTGTTTGTTCTCTTAGGTCACATGTGACCAGTAGCTTGACTGGTTACTCTCTTGGGCCTTCATTGTTGCTTACTTTTTTAAAAGGCTTTAGGTTTCATCAATAAATCGAACCAGAGTTTCTTCTAGGAAGATACACAGAGAATGAAGGAAACTTATCTGGCAATCTCTCGGTGAATTCAAAGGCTTTGAAGACAAGCCAAGCTAAAACTGCTGCTCTTGCAAGATTCTGGCTTTAAAGATGTCTTTGGAAAAGAATGGAAAAGCTCTTAAGATGTCATACAGAGGATTTAACCACATTAAACTATTCAGCTTTACATGCATTCATTGTAGAAATTAGTGTGTGATACTGTGGTACCTCCTAATTCCAGCAACATTCTGATACACTTTCTCTTTGTTAAAAGCAGGCAAGCTTTTCAAAATAGCTACATATGATTCTGATTTTCTACTAATTTTGACTGCAAAATAACTTCACATTTTTCTTCAAATCATTTTATTTTAAAATACTATATTCAGTTTTTAAAATGTAAATGTAAATTTTTACCCATATAAATGTTAAAAGCTGCTATATTGAGAAATACTTAGGCTCTTTCAGTTCAAACAGCTATTCTGCCAATACAGTTCTCTTTTAAAATTTGGGGGATTCTTATATATCAAATTATAACCACTCCATTTTTTAAAAGTCACACTCACAAATCTCTTTGAGGCAGACACTTTCCATCTTGAGCTGAGAGTCAGGAAGCTGTTGGAAAATGCTCTTAAAATATTTAGAAGCCCTCTTATCAAGCTGAGGAGATCCAGAAAGAACATTCTTAAATCTTTCTACAGTTTTAAAAAAGTCTCACAGCTGCACCCCAGCTTTAACTTTTGCGTTAAAGCAATTCCATACTTTCATAACCTTTTACCACTTGGACAAGCTAGGAGTGAAAAACAGCTTTGTTTTTTAACCCAAAGACCCTCAGTTCTTTATATTTCCTCTATATCAATTGACTAGTCCTTCTATCTCTGTGTGTCTTATCACACATCCATTTTTTAAAAAAACAGTAGGTACTTTCAACATTCTGCCTGGAAATTTCCTTAACCGAATGTACCAATTTGTTGGAGATATTTTCTAGATTCCACAATTCATCAGGCAAGTGTGTTGCCAAACTTTCCTCCACTACATACAGGTACATAATAGAGATCCCTTTTTCTCCGGTCTCTGATAACAATTTCATCGCTGTCCTTCACGGCTTCAAGAATTCCACAAACGCTCTCAAATAACGTGAAATATCCAGATATGCTGTATGGAATTCCCAGAGTCTAGGCCAGTTCAATGATGGTACCAGTACTTGGAGTCGAAGGTTAGGACAGCACTTTCCTGCATCTCAAACTCCAACCACTCCCACCAGAGAATTTGAAAGTAAAAGACTTATGATTTTTTCTTTTATATCATCATAAAAATGCATAAACTACATACAATAGAGAGGAGTAGCTATATCAAAAGGAATACCTCAGAAGCCAAACACCTATCTAAAAAGTTAGAATGTAGTAATATGCCTAAAAAAAAAAAAAAAACAGTTAATAGAGTTGGAAGCAAAAAGATGTGGGGAGGACGGGGGTGGGTGGTGGAGAGGAGGGGGAGGAGGAAGAAAAGAAGAGGAAGAAGGAGACGAAAAAGAAGAAGATGAGTCACTGAGGCACAAGCTGAGGGGAGTAGAAACTGCATTCTGGGACCTCAGGTATTCCCAAGGGGTCCACTGATAAAGTACATTTACTATAAAATGGATTTGCGGAATTCCCGTCGTGGCTCAGTGATTAACATATCCGACCAAGAACCATGGGGTTGCGGGTTCGATCCCTGCCCTTACTTAGTGGGTTAAGGATCCGGCGTTGCCTTGAGCTGTGGTGTGGGTCACAGATGCGTCTTAGATTCGTGTGGCTGTGGCTGTGGCACAGGCTGGCGGCTACAGCTCTGATTTGACCCTTAGCCTCCATATGCCTCGGGAGCGGCTCAAGAAGTGGCAAAAAAAAGACCAAAAATAAAATAAAATAAAATGGATTTGCAAGCTTTGTTGGAAGGATGGCATTAAACATTTGACTCATCTAAGTAATGCTCTTTCTCTGAGAACACATGCACCAAACAAACTTTTATTGTGGTTTGACTTTCCTATGCACATCTTTCTTGAAAGAAAGAACTTAATCATGGTAACACAAATACTCTAGTTTGAATGACAGAGTTTTCCCTCCTCACTTTCATTTAGTGAATTGGAATTTTAATTTATATATTCATTTATAAGTTTGTTTTCAGTCACAGCCTATGAAAGACTTAGCCTGCAGGTTTCTGACCTTCTGACCTTGGCAGTTATATGGGTGATGAATATTGTATTAGCCAAGAAAGGTTAGACTAGGCCGTGATGCCAAATATACCTTTAAATCTCAGGGGCTTAGAGTAAGAAAGGTTTATTTTGTGCTCACAGAAAGTCCAAAGCAGGCTGGCCCGCCCTGCAGGCCAACTTTCCTTCAAGAAGTAATTCAAGGTTAAGCGTTCCTCTTATTTTTACTGGGCTTTCAATGGTCAATTTTTGTTGTTATTTTTTGATTTGTATGTATGTGCATGCATAATTTTTAGTTGTTGTACATAGTAATGTGCAAAAATATTTAAGTGTACAGCTTGATGAATTTTTACATTTGCCTTCACTCCTAAGACAACTATCCTGAAAAAGGAGTATTTCTACCAACCCAGAAGGCTCTCTTGTGCTCCTTCCCAGTGAATACACCTGCAAACAGAGGTAATCCCAATTCAGACTTCTATCACCATAGCTTCTTTTCACCTTTTCCTGAAATTCGCATTAATGGAGATAAACATGAATATTTTGGGGCACCCGACTTCCTTTACTCAAGATTTTGTGCATGTTACTGTAACAATAGTTCATTTCTTTGATCTTTTTTTTTTTTTTTTTTTTTTTTTGTGGCATATGGAGGTTCCCAGGCAAGGAGGTCAAATTGAAGCTGTAGCCGCCAGCCTATGCCACAGCTCATGGCAATGCCAGAACCGAGCCGCATCTGCGACTCACACCACAGCTCACAGCAACAACAGATCCTTAACCCACTGAGCGAGGCCTGGCATAGAACCTGAGTCCTCATGGATACTAGTCAGATTCATTTCAGCGGAGCCAACAGGAACTCCAATAGTTTTTGTTTTTTTTTTTTAATCACTGTGCAATATTCTATTATATGAATTTTTCCCATTCTAGGACATTTGGGTTGTTGTGAGTTTGAGGCTATTATGACTAAACCTGCTATGAACATTCTTTCATTCATCTTTCTGTAGCATATGCTTTTGTTTCTCTTGGGCATATTCCTAGGAGTGGAAATGCTCAGTCATGAGGCAGTTGTATTTTTTTTGTTTGTTTTTTTGTTTTTTTTTTTTGTCTTTTTGCTATTTCTTTGGGCCGCTTCCGCGGCAGATGGAGGTTCCCAGGCTAGGGGTCGAATCGGAGCTGTAGCCACCGGCCTACGCCAGAGCCACAGCAACGCAGGATCCGAGCCGCGTCTGCAATCTACACCACAGCTCACGGCAACGCCAGATCGTTAACCCACTGAACAAGGGCAGGGATCAAACCCGCAAACTCATGGTTCCTAGTCGGATTCGTTAACCACTGCGCCACGACGGGAACTCCAGTTGTATGTTTAGTTTTAGTAAATATTGATTATTTTTATTTTTAAGGGCCAGGACTTGAAGTGGATCACATTATTTCTGCTTGCATGGCATTTCCAGAACCTAGTTAAATGTTCCCCACCTAATTTCAAGGGAAGATAGAAATTGTTGTCTTCCTGTGGGACCAGAAAAGGAAGGTGAAATGAGATTAGTTAAGTACATACCATTGTCTCTGCCCAAATACACAAATACCTGTAAGACAAGAGGCTAAGCTTCTCAGTTGATTCTCCTTCACCCTTGTGGACTGCTTGACCCTCCTTTTTCGAATGATTATAAATACAACCCTGCAGCTTGTTTCAGATGAACTTAAGTAGGAATTCCCATTGTGGCTCAGTGGGTTAAGAACCTAACTAGTATCCACAAGAATGCGGGTTCGATCACTGGCCCCACTCAGTGGGTCAAGGATCCAGTGTTGCCTTGAGCTGTAGTTTACCTTGAAGATGTAGCTCTGATCCGGGCATTGCTGTGGCTGTAGTGTAAGTCAGCAGCTGCAACTCCAATTTGACACCTAGCCTGGGAACTTCCATATTCTGCAGGTGCAGCCCTTAAAAAAAAAAAAAAAGAAAGAACTAAATTAAGTGGATCCAATGGACTAAATGTTTATGTCTCCTCCAGATTCATATGTTGAAATCTTAACTCCCCATGTGATGGTATTAGGAAGTGCTGGCCTCTGGAGGTGATTAGATGATGATGGGGAGCCCTCCCTCACCAAAGGGACTAGTGTCTTACAAAAAAGACTCCAAAGAGCTCTCTCACTCCTTTGGCCTTGTGACAACATAGCCCGAAGGCACCAGCTATGAACCAGGAAGCAAGTCCTCACTAGACATGGAATCAGCTGGTGCCTTCTTCTTGGAGTTCTCAGCCTCCAGAATGGTGAGAAGTAAATGTTTGTTGTTTAAGCCACCCAGTCTATAGTATTTTGTTACAGCAGCCCAAACAGACTAAGATATTAACATTTAAATTTTAAATAAAATTTCCTTCTCCCTGGAAGCTCCTCAAGGGCAATATCTACTGAGTCTTCTTTGTTCTTTTCTTTTTGTCTTTTTTGACATTTCTTGGGCCACTCCCATGGCATATGGAGGTTCCCAGGCTAGGGGTCCAATCGGAGGTGTAGCCGCTGGCCTACGCCACAGCCACAGCAGCATGGGATCTGAGCCACAACCTACACCACAGCTCACGGCAACGCCGGATCTTTAACCCACTGAGCAAGGCCAGGGATCGAACCCGCCACCTCATGGTTCCTAGTCAGATTCGTTAACCACTGAGCCACAATGAGAACTCCTTCTTTGTTATTTTCTCTACCACTCAGCACAATGCCTTGCACATGTAACACATTTAACAAAATATTGAATCACACCCCCTAGCCTGGGAACCTCCATATGCTGTGGATATGGCCCTGAAAGACAAAAGACAAATAAATAAGTAAATAAAATATTGCATCAATAAATAAATGAAAGATGTGACGGGAGAGAAACTGTGAAGCACTCTATGTTCTCCTTAAAGAAGAATGCAAGAAAAAATATTTACAACTTACCCTTTCTTACTTTGCTTGTTTGTTTTTGGCTTACTTCCTTAACTCCCTTATTAAATTTTCTGTTCCTTGGAGGCAGAATCTATGTCCTATTTGTCATCTTTATATTGTCCGGTAGCAGCTACCATACTAGTATGAAACAGCAATATTTTGAGGGAACAAATAACTGACTCTTAGAAATTTTTCATTATCACTTCAGCCTAAATAGTTTCTAGAAAGGGAACTGTGCACTTATTATAGGACTGGGACAATATTAGCCCGACCTCAAGCTCTGGTCCTCTCAAACTATCCATGAGCACACAAACCTATCCATAAGCGCCATCATTTTGCAATATTTACAAGCTGTTATAGTTCCATGATATGTAACTGATGACATCTACTTGAGGCTGGACACTTGCCTTTATGGAAAATAGCTGAATTCTTCATGGTCTTCTCAACCACCTTGGGCTTCGGTGATTCTCAGTTTTATTCTTTCTAACAAATGATTATTGACAGAAAAGGTCAAGCAAAAGAAGAGTTAATCACTTTGTATTCTGCTTATCATCCATTTAGATTGCATTATTTGTTCCCAAGCACAGGGCCTACTCCTTCCCCTATCTGAGGCCAAACATAGCTACAGTGTCCTATTTGTTGACCATAAAGAGACTCAAACAATTGTTCATTCTGGGATTTAACTACATCTTCAGAGAACTTATTGCTTTTCACGTGTGTCCTTCCTTAAACAGATGCCTCTTTTTCTAACTTTTCACCAGTCCTTTGAAAATCTACACATGACATGTAGTACCAGCATTTTATTTTTCTTTGTGAAGGTTCTACTGCTTTGCTTTTCTTTTCCCTTCCTTTCTTTTCTTTTAATGGTTGCACCCAGGGCCTATATAAATTCCCAGGCCAGGGACTGAATTCCAGCCAGCTGCAGCAATGCCAGATCCTGTAACCCACTGTTCCAGATCAAGGCTGTAATCCACGCCTCCACAGCAACCAGAGCTACTGCAGTCAGATTCTGAACCCACTGCAAACATACCAGGAACTCCTCTACTGCTTTTCTTTAAGTGATATTTTCTGAAACTCTGGTACTTAACAAAACTATATGTGCTTAGAAGATAGGACTCATCTCTTGTTATTTGTGTGTTAGGTGTACGCATAGAAGGTAGCCAATATAATCTTTTAAAATAAATGCTATCGTTTTCCTCTCTTCAATTGATATTACCCACTTGCAAAATGGAGATATCTTTTTGCTTAAAGTAATTCAGAGAATTAATACATGTCAAATGCATTAAGTTCTCACAATGTCCTCCAAAACAGTTGCAGTGTCTTTAAGACATAACCCAATATTTAGCACAGAGACACATTCAAGTATTTGCTGTAAAACACAATTTAAAATATACCTTTCAAGTTAAACTTCTATAGTTAACCACTCTGTAGTTACACTCTCATTTGAAGATTCAAGTTATGGGCCATTTATATTTTTTTCTCTCTAAATTTTTCAGTATCTGTTTTCCTAAAAGTCTGAAGTGCATGTCTAAACCTGGCCAACAATCACAGTCTTACATATTACAAATATGTAACTTCTAAGATGATGCATATACTTCTTATCAAAGATTTTATCACTTCCACTGTACAAATCAGGGCTCCATGATGCTTAGAATTAAGTCCAAAGGCAGAGGTTTTCCTCATTAAGATTACCTTATGAAAGATAAAATTACCTGCAAGAATGTATTTACTAGTCTACTCTTAATAGAATAAAACCTAACTGAATTGTTGAGTTCCTTCCTTTTTGGATTAGTTTGAGATCAATTTTGAAAAGTATTGTCCATGTGGTCTGAAGGTCAAAGCCATCTGTCACAGGCCGTCAAAGTCATGCTTATTTTCTGTCTTAAAAAAAAAAAAAATCCACAGCAAATTCTCTCCACTTGGTATCTGGTCTCATGTTTCAAGATTTCCCCCCTTAAAATACTGCATCTCATATACTTGTACTCTGACTATAAATTAGTGATATTTTTAGAAATCATTTCAGCAGGATCTATGTACATTTTAAGTACATATACACATATTCTTTGACCCAATACTTCTGTTTCTGAAGCCTCTACTCTATAGAAATATTGACCAAAAAATTTCTCTAAGCATGATTTATAAGAGCAAAAATGTTAAATTTACCTAACTGTCCATCTTTGGGACATGTTAAATGAATAAACAGTGATACATCTATATTGTGGGATGTAGGCAGTTAATGAGTAAGGTGGATCTGTGTGTACCAATATTGATGAACGTACATAACATTCCATTAAATGGGGAAAAAAAACACACAAACTATTTTATACGAGTGAGCTCACTGTTTAAAGAATAAAAAGTAACTTGTATATCTGCATTTTTGTACAGGTTTACATTGGTATTGAAAAAGGTGTAGGAGAATACATAAATAAATAAAAGGGTCAGGCCAGAGCTCTTCCACTTTTTACTGTTTATTCTATGACATTAATTAATTTGTCCCAATATACTTGCATTCCAATGCCTCTTTCTGGATAATTTTTTTTCTTGGTAGAGTTTATTTAGGTCATGTGTGCTAATTTTTCTAAATCTTTATATGTCCAAAAACAGCATTATTTTGCTTTTGCTCTATTTCAAACTACTTATAATTTGGTTACAAATAAAATTGTAGATTCAAAGTAAATTTCCCCTCAGTATTTAAAACTATTTATTGGAATTTCCTGGTGACCTAGCTGTTAATAAGGCTCCGGTGTTATCACTGCTGTGTTGCAGGTTCAGCCTCTAGCCCAGGAACTTCTGCATGCTGCAGGCACCACTAAGAAAAAAAAAAATTCCCACTGGACTGCTAGGGAGTAGCTTGAAACAGGGAAAGAATATGATTGAAAAACTTTCTTTAGGTGGTTAAAAATATACATGTATATGTATATGTATATATATATATATTTTTTTCATCCATTGTTTTCTTGGATAGAATTTTGCTAATCAGATATCTAGGGCTATTTGACTCTTTTTCCTTTGTATGTCACCTTTCTATTCTGGTAGTTTTTAGGGCTTTCTCTTTATTGCTGGTATTTTACCATATGTTTCAGTCATGTCTCCTTATTTCATTTGTATTCTTTATTTCATTTGTATTATTTGCTAGGATTTAGTGAACTCTATTAAACTGAAGTATCATGTCTTTTTTTTTCAGGACTAGAAGATTAAAGAATCACATTTCCTCTTTTCTTGGGAAATCTCATGGAAATACTATGAGACCCAGAGTTTTTTTAACCTGAGGTCTGTGGATAGAGTTCAGGGGAGTCCAGTGGATGAAAAAACTATTTTGATTTTCACTAGCTTGTAACTGAAATATATTATTTTTCCACTATTTGAATATAGGCAACAAATCACAGACATTATCACCAACAGAAATCATAGATATATTCATATTATATTATGATTGTGGCAGATAGCTCAAAAATGATAATCAGCTGGCTGTCACATCTTATTACTTAACTTGTTAGTATGTTAACATATGTCAAAACTTTATTTATTTATTTATTTTTAGGGCTACACCTGCAGTGTATGGAAGTTCCCAGGATAGGGATCGAATCGGAGCTGCAGCTGCTGGCCTAAGCCACAGCTCCAGCAATGCAGGATCTGACCTGCATCTGTGACCTATATCGAAGTTCATGGCAATGCAGGGTCCCCTACCCATTGAGCAAACCTGCAGTGGGATTGAACCCTCATCTTCATGGATCCTAGTTGGTTTATTACCACATAGCCACAATAGGAACTCTGTGACAAAACCCTAATATTTTGATAACTGCATTTCATTTTTTCTTTTTTCTTTCTTTCTTTTTTTTTTTTTTTTTTTTGCCTTTTTTTTTTTTCTAGGGCTGCACCGAGGGCATGTGGAGGTTCCCAGGCTAGGGGTCCAATCGAAGCTGTAGCCGCCGGCCTACGCCAGAGCCACAGCAACACAGGATCCAAGCCGCGTCTGTGACTTACACCACAGCTCACGGCAACACCAGATCCTTAACCCACTGAGTGAGGCCGGGGATCGCAACCTCATGGTTCCTAGTCAGATTCGTTAACCACTGCGCCACGACAGGAACTCCTTGATAATTGCATTTCAATATCATTGATTTTTATATAATCTTATATATTTTATTTCATGCATTTGAAGGCATTAATCTGAGAAGGTGCTGCAGTCTGAACATTTAGATCTCCACAAAATTCATATGTTGAAATTCCAAAAAAAAAGAAAGAAAAGAGAAATTCCTGTCGTGGCTCAGTGGTTAACGAACCCAACTAGCAACCATGAGATTGCGGGTCCAATCCCTGGCCTCACTCAGTGGGTTAAGGATCTGGTGTTGCCATGAGCTGTGGTGTAGGTTGCAGACGTGGCTTGGATCCCACGTTGCTGTGGCTCTGGCGTAGGCCAGTGGCTACAGCTCTGATTAGACCCCAGCCTAGGAGCCTCCATATGCCAGGTGTGAAGCCCTAGGAAAGACAAAAAAAAAAAAAAAAAAAAGCTCCAGTGCCCAATGTGATGGTATTAGGAGGTGGGGACTTTGAGAGGTGCATAGGTAATGAGGGTGGAGCCCTCATGGATAGGATTAGTGCCCTTCTAACAAACAGAGGCCCAGAGAGATCTCTCAGCCCTCCCACCTTGTGAGGGCATAGCAAGCGTCCTGGCTATGGATCAGGAAGAGGGCCCTCACCAGAACATGACCATACCAGCACCATGACCTTGGATTACCCTGCCTTCAGAACTGTGAGAAATAAGTTTCTGTTGCAATAAGCTACCCAGTAGGTAGCAGCTCAACTGTTGTTTTAGCAGCTCAACTGGACTTAAGACAGAAGGGATCTCATAGTCTTCACTAAGCCACTGCAGAGAGATCCATGGCATTAAACAGTTTTAAAATAACTGCATTCAAATGATGATAAAATCTTTGTAGCCTCTTACCTTTCCTCTCATTTCAATTTTTTCTCCTCTTACCTTTCCTCTCATTTCAATTTTTTCTATCTCTTCATCTCTTTGGTTAGAGACAACCAGACGGCTCCCAGTCAGGACAGCACATGACAAAGAGCAATAGCTCTGAGGTGATGGGAGCCTCAGCTCACTGCTCTGGTTTCCCCCTTGATCACAGCTTCTAATCAAAAGTTCCTTCTTTGCTTTTGAATAGTTATTAAACTTTTTTTTTAATCAATCCTGCAATTTTGGTGAGGGAGGGAGAGATGAACAGGATGCACTCCATCTGCCATCCTAAAGCTGCGATGCATGTGTTAATTTTGCATTTAGAAAAGGAAAGAAAAGAAGCAGTGCTACTTTCTTTCCTCTCTTTTTTTTAAGAAAAATTTTTTTGGGCTGCACCCGCAGCATGTGAAAATTCCCAGGCCAGGGATTGAACCCACACCACAACAGTGACCCCAGCTGCTGCAGTGACAATGCTGGATCCTTAATCCATTGTGCCACAGGAGAACTCCCAGTCATTCCTCTTCTATCAATTGCTTCCTTTTTTTACAGTAAGTAATGTTATAATAAGAAATAACGAAATGGCTGTTTTACAAGTGAGAAAACTAAGGTTGGTACAGGATAATCACTGATTCAGAGTAAGGAAACATTAATAACAGAACGGAGACTGGAACTCAGGTTGCGGCTTCTTCTCTAGCCCTTACTCTTTGGAGCTATTTTGGGAGCTATCTCTTTCCTTTCCAGGAGCTGTTGGTGCTGATATTATAAACTTCAGCCTAGAAAAAACATTGTGTTGTTTGTTATTGTACGGGTGGTTCTCACCACCAAAGATATTTTCAGTCAATGGGACCGATGTATTTTAGAACACCTGATGGATGCTAGGTGCTGAGCTGGGTGCCCGGCATACAGCAGTGAAACAAGATCAATCCCAACCACACAAAATTTAGAGTCAGTGGAGTAAGAAGAGTAGACATCAAACAAATATCAAATTCCTCTCTTGTGGTGACCTTCTACTCAGATTCAAATGCATCTATGAAACTTTCTGGGCAGAGATAGTTGCCTTTCTATGTGCTTTTACAATGCATGATTCACTCCTCTGTTATCACTGAGAACAGCCTTTTTATTTTAACACATTAGTTAGCAGTGTTTCCTGCCACCCCACTCACCTCTATCCCCAACTGGGAGGTGAGGAGCTCAAGGGCAGGCTTGTTCATTCATCTTGATGGCAACTTCAGGACCTAGCACAGTGCCTGGCACATGGGTTACAAATTCTTCAGTGAATGGAACTGATGCTGAGAGAAAAGAATGGAAAGTTCTATTTCCCTCCTTTCTGTAAACCATATACATATACCTTTGTATACCATGGCATTCCCTATTGATGATTTTTAGCTTTAAGATTGGCAAAAATCCATTTTTCTTGTTTGGGCTAGTGGCCAATATAAATGGAAATAGACCTGAGCTCTTGCCAGCTGTTGTTAATTATACTTCAAGCCTATTCAGAAAGGTACTGAGAAAATTCACCTTTTGCTTCAGTTTATCTAAGTTGACAATCTCCACAACCTAAACCCACTAAAATCCACACCTCCAGATTCATTTAATTCTGCATGACCTATGACTACAGAAATTGAATCCCTATAGAGTTTCAATTTCACAATTTGGCTAACTCTAATTCTTTAACCTTAACAAAATTCTTTCTGAATGACTGTTGACAAGCCAGGTATCTAAGGTTCAAGAAAAAGAAATTGAAATGAGTTCCATATTTATGTGGCAGGGAAAGGGTTGTGGCCCCTGGAAGGAAGAAGGAGTTTCTGTCTACCCTTACCTTGAAGCTTGACTCCCCTTCGGGAGTGAGACGCGTGGGGAAAGCCACAGTCTCTAAGGGCAGATAGGCTCATGGTGTTTGTAACCAGAGCCCTGGCAAACATGGCCTGAGATTTCTGAAGGCTGGGGAAGGTGGGCAGAGGGGCTTGAATTCTGTAACTTCAGATCTTCAAGCAGTTTTTCAAGGGTAGTTTTGCTTTGGGAAAATGATCTAAATGGACAAGGTTAGACAGACTAATATTGAACCAGGGTTTTCTGGAATGGAAGTGTAATAGCTCCAACTCCAGAGCTCTAAACTTTTCTGCATCATACTTTCAAATGTTGCCTTTATTATGGGGCGGGGGAGCTATACCTCTGTAGCTTAAGATGCCTCTGGAGAAGTGTTTCCTCCAAGATGTGAGTGTAGACTCCCTTAGCTTGCATGAAATTGCTTATTTTATTTTATTATTTATTTTTGTCTTTCTAGGGCTGCACCTGCAGCACATGAAGTTCCCAGGCTAGGGGTTCAAATTGGAGCTACAGCTGCTGGCCTACACCACAGCCACAGCAACGCCAGATCTGAGCCACCTCTGTGACCTACACCACAGTGCAATAACAATGCTGGATCCTTAACCCACTGAGCGAAGCTAGGAATTGAACCCACATCCTCATGGATACTAATTGGGTTTGTTACCACTGAGCCACAATAGGAATTCCGAAATTATTTATTTTAGTAGAAATGCTTGAGCTTCCTGCTTAAACAACTTTTCACCGGAGATAAAGAGTGAGGAGTTTAGGACTACAGAGAAGCTACGGTTCTGGGTTTTTTTACTTCATGTGGACAAAATGCCATAAAAGGGAACAGGATGGTTTTAGGCTTAGTACAAAAGGACTGGACTGCTATTATCTCACACGTGGTAATACTCAAACTCAGACTTGGGGGATGCCCTCTATGGGATATTTTGCCTCGAGGCGATGATCTCACAGAGGCCATAGGAGCAGACTTGACCTTGGGAGTGGGGGAGGGCCGGAACTTCCTCAGAGGAAGTGGACAGGAAATGGGGCTCGAAGACGGGGCAGGCTTGAGCCAAGAAAGACGGCGGGAAGAGATGTGGTCTTCTCCTGGGGCCTCTGGAGATGAGGGCCTGAACTTTCAGCAGGGTGAACTCATTGGCGGTCACTCCCAAAGGGAGAAGATGAGGAGCTGCTGCCAGAGAGTACAAGCCTGGGAACTAGGCAGGAAGGCACCTCCACGGCCCTAAGACAGCCTGTGCCTTGGCTTGTGGACTCTGAGAGCATTCAGAACTCAGAGCCATTTTAAATTGTGTCAGTTTGGGAGTTCCTGTTGTGGCTCAGTGGGTTAAGAACCCGACTAGGAGTTCCCGCCGTGGCGCAGTGGTTAGCGAATCCGACTAGGAACCATGAGGTTGCAGGTTCGGTCCCTGCCCTTGCTCAGTGGGTTAACAATCTGGCGTTGCCGTGAGCTGTGGTGTAGGTTGCAGACGCGGCTCGGATCTCGTGTTGCTGTGGCTCTGGTGTAGGCTGGCGGCTATAGCTCTGATTGGACCCCTAGCCTGGGAACCTCCATATGCCTTGGGAGCGGCCCAGAGAAATGGCAAAAAGAAAAAAAAAAAAAAAAAAAAAAAGAACCCGACTAGCATCCATGAGGACGTGGGTTCGATCCCTGGCCTCGCTCAGTGGGTTAAGGATCTGGCGTTGCCATAAGCTGTGGCGTAGGTTGGCAGCAGCGGCAGCTCTCATTTGACTCCCGGCCAGAGAACTTCCATTTGCCACAGGTGCGGCCCGAAAAAAACAAAATATTTAAAAAGTTAAAAAATAAATAAAATTTGTCAGTTTTGTCCCTTCTTTCACTATCCTTAACCTTTCTGTAAAAGATTGCTAAATGTTGCAGCCTAGTCCTTTTATTTAATTTCTATGGGAAATTAAATAAAAAGGTCTGTGTCCTCGTTTGGGAATATTTACTCAAGGGGAGAAAAGCCTTCCCTTGAGGCCAGCATAACTGTGGTGGCTGCAATTGATCGTGGGGTTGCAGGAGGTGCAAGGGGACAACGGAGGAGGTGAAATGAACAATCTGGAACCACATTGGCAGCGGGGGCGGTATGGATTTGTGGGACCTGTGAGCCACTGGGAAGTGTGGAGAGGAGCCTCATATAAGATGAGACTTCCCATCATCAGATGAGAAAGTCTGAGCCACAGCAATGTGGATGTTACAAGGTAAACCTGACCTCATTTTTAATCATAGCCTGGTGAGGTCTGGAAGACCGAGTATACGCATCTGGAAGGTACTATAAAATACAGTCCAGGTACTTAGTAACCTATTTAACATAAGGTTTTGTGGACTATAAAGGAAGGCCTAAAATAGGTTCCCAGCCAAATCTGTGGGAATCATAATTATCACATGCTGTTTTTCCATTCATTTGAAATTACGTACCAGATTCCAGCATGCGTCAAGCAGTGCAGTAGAAATGACTGTGGATCCACTGAAACGTAGCTGGTATAAACGGCTCCTTAATGCTTGAGGCAGAAGAAGGATCACATATTCAATCCTCCTAATTAAAGAAAAAAAAAAAAAAAAGACGTGAGCCCCTCATGCTAGATGATTGTAGAAACTGGTATCACTTTCTTAGGGATGCTTTCCTTTCCTCTAGCTCTTCTTTTAAAAGGAACATAGGCTTAATTTCAGTGCGATTCTTGCTTAAAGATTTTTTTTTTTCTATCTGACAAAAATCTCTAATTATTCCTAAGTGAATGAAGAAGAAGAGTCTGGTTTTGATTATCATTAAGTAACTGCAACATCCTAGAATCCATTTTATTTATTATTTAAATTTGATTTCTACATGATGGAGGATAATGTGAGAAAAAGAATGTATATATGTGTGTGTGTGTATGACTGGGTCACTTGCTATATAGCAGAAATTGACAGAATATTGTAAATCAACTATAATAGAAAAAATAAAAATCTGGAGTTCCTGTCATGGCTCAGTGGTTAACAAACCCAATTAGGATCCATAAGGATGTGGGTTTGATTGCTGGTCTTGCTCAGTGGGTTAAGGATCTGGCATTGCTGTAAGCTGTGGTGTAGGTTGCAGACGTGGCTTGGATCTGGTGTTGCTGTGACTGTGGTGTAGGCTGGCAGCCACAGCTCCAATTCAACCCCTATATGGGAATTTCCATATGCCTGGGGTGCAACCCTAAAAAAGACAAAAAGGTAAAAAAAAAAATCTTAAGAAATAATTATTATTTGATTACTATAATTTGATTTTTACTTTATATTGGAGTATAGTTTATTTACAATGTTGTGTTAGTTTCAGGTGTACAGCAAAGTGATCCATTGATACATACATATATCCTTCATCTAGATCTTCTGGGAACCCTCGAGAGTGTCCACTGTCCACTTAGGAAGTCCATTTGACTTCTACTTCAAGCTAAGCCGAGCCCTGGTATCCAAGCATCCATGCCTCAAGGTATTGCTGTTGAAAGTTGGTCTCCCACAGTCGGCCAGGCACGATCAGATGCTGGCCCAGTTCACTGCACAAGCCCAGCATGGTGCCTTGATGGAGGGCTCCTTCAGGGACCCCCATATCCTCAGTCAACAGAGAACGGTCCTTGCTGGATCTCCTCATCTGCCGCATTGAGTGCTCAGTCCTTCCCAAAACACACAATTGTTCTCCTTCCAGCCCAGCACCAATCACATCATCAGTGCACTCAGACCAGCTCTGCTGCTGGCCTTTCACAGACCGAAACACCACTGCCATTCCAGTCCTGGAGGCCCACCAGAGGCCAGCCTCCTGTCCTTTTTAACCATAAAAATACGGAAGTGCTCTTTTTATTCCTTTCCCATGCCCTCAGCTAAACTATGTATCCAGGGCTGTCAATTTCCTGGCACTAATTTTCTGTAGATCCATGGCCAGCTAAGGGCCTTCCTTGGCAATAGAATTTAGAAAGCTTGCTCTGGTCACCTACTCTTACTTGGTATGCAGACATCAGTTGCTATTTTGATATTAAACTGACACACCTGGGTGCCTTGGACAAAATGTCCAGCGACTTCCACGATAAAGTATAATGTTTCCCAAACTTCTCTGATCCTAAGAGCTACTTATTATAGATAAAACATATCCAGGCTTTACTTTTGTAAATTCTGATCTAATGGATTTCAGGGCTGGACCTAGGAATCTAAATTTTTCCAAGCTCTCGAAGGACAAAGAAGCCCAAGTTAATAAGGATCCACGCCCATTGTTCAACCCAGTAGTTTTCCAGTGCAGAACTTTGGGATCACCTAGGAAGCTTTTGCTTCAAAAGAAATGCCTTGGACCTTTCTGGGATCTGTTTTTTTACTTTTTAGTTGGAAACAGTCTCAAACTTACAGAAAAGTTGCTGGAAGAGTAGAAACAACCTCTTTGTTCTGAACCATTTAAGTGTTAGCTGTTGACATGGGGCCCTAGCACTCTCAAATACTTCAGTATTTCCTACCAACAAAGACATTCTATAATGTAACCAAAGAAAACCCATCAAAACAAGGAAAATTAAACATCGATATATCAACTCCCCCCCCGACTCCTTGACCCCACTCAAGTTTTGCAAATTGTTTCTAAAACCTCCTTTAAAATAAAAGAGTGTGGAATCATGTGTTGTATTTATGGCATGTCTCTTTAGTCTCCTTACTCTGAAAACAGTTCCTCAGTCTTTTCTTGATTTTTAAGACCGTGACATTTTAAAATTACAGCCCTTTTATTTTGTAGAATGATCCTCAATTTGCTTGTCTGAAGCTTTCTCATGACTAGACGTGGAAGGGAATATGATAGAAGTAATGTCATGTTCTCATCCTGTCCCGTCGGGTGCTACATGACTTTGATTTGTCCCATTACCGCTATCAGCGCTTTGATCCCTTGTTGAAGATGGTATCTGCCCTGCTGGCCACTATGAAGTCATTCTTTTTGTCTCTGTAATTAAAAAGGTTTTTTGGTTTTTTGTTTTTAATGGGCGAGAACGTCGAGAGTATATAAATATCCAATTCCTCATTAGAATTTCAAATGATTCATTTATTAATTTATACTGGGATGTACTCATGGATTCCAATTTTAGCCAATGGGTTATATAACCCACTACTATCATTACTTTCTTTGATGCTCACATTATCCCAGGCATGGCCAGGGGGAGCTCCTTCAAGCTGGCTGATGTGCTCTTTAGACATGTGCCCATTATTCTTTGGGCACGCCTTTGTTTTTTTGGCAAACATGTCCAGGTTCATTTTTTACTTTCACTGCCCCAGCATTGAAATCACTCAATCCCACAAAGAAAAGAACTCAGGTTCCTTTTAGAAATCAAGATGCTAAGTATACTCTTTGCTCCTGAGGTTTTACTGCTCCCAAGCCTGTCAAGTAAACAGAGCTAGGAATAGATAGATAGATTTAGACACACATTCATGTATTTATACATTCACATTATTTATACCTATATTTATTTCTGTATATATTTCTATATGAGAATCTCCAATTTTTTTTATAGCAATATATGGAAGTTCTCAGGCCAGGGATCAAATCGAGCTGCAGCCACAATATATGCCACAGCTGTGTCACTCCAGATCCATAACCCACTGAGACGAGGCAGGGATCAAACCTGTGCAACCACAGAGACCACACTAGATCTTTAACCCACTATACCACAGTAGGAACTCTGAGAGTTTCCAATTCTAATCTACTACCATAAGATTCATTCTAGTTTTGGAGTTCCCGTCGTGGCTCAGTGGCTAACGAATCCGACGAGGAACCATGAGGTTGTGGGTTCGATCCCTGGTCTTGCTCAGTGGGTTAAGGATCTGGCTTTGCCGTGAGCTGTGGTATAGGTTGCAGACGCGGCTCAGATCCCCCGTTGCTGTGGCTCTGGCATAGGCCGGCGGCTACAGCTCTGATTTGACCCCTAGCCTGGGAACCTCCATATGCCGCAGGAGCGGCCCAAGAAATGGCAAAAAGACAAAAAAAAAAAAAGGATTCATTCTAGTTTTGTCTCAACCATATTTGTAACTCTATGGCAGTAACAGACTTCACATTGATAAATTTATTTATTTACTTAATCGTTTCTCATCCAAGTTCCCTAACCCCCTTGCAGATACTTTCCTTAACCCTCTGGGGCACTGATGCTCCATCCAAGCAGGAAAATGCTACACTGAGACACCTCTCAGCTTGCTTGGACTCCTCACGGGGACACTCTTCTGACTCTGCTAGGCTCTGACACTCCACCCCAAGCCACCCCTGCAGGACTGTGTAAATGCCCTTCTCACTCCACTCAGGCTCTGGCATCTATGCTGCATCACCCTCCCACGCCGATCCCTTCTCATTCAGCTGCATCACCTCCCACCCAGATCTCTCCTCTTTCAGTTGCATCACCTCCCACCCAGATGTCTCCTCTTTCAGTTGCATCACCTCCCACCCAGATCCCTCCTCATCCAGCTAGGGCTTTGTCACTCCATGCTGAGTCTCTGTCCTCCCCCCTCTCCCCATCACTTTGTCCAGAGCCAATTAATGAACTGTTAAGGAAGGAAAACAATGGGAAGGGGATAAGGAAGAGGAAGAAGAACTACTGGGGAGATCTGAATTGAGAATAGCTCTAGTGGGGTATCAGTGCGTGTGCTTATAAATGCTCCTCCAGGAGATTCTGATAATAGGCATGTTTGGGGTCTACTGGATTTCAAACTCTTATACTAGGGAAGGCTGAGGAAACAAATCAATCGAACACTAAGTACTGCTCATTATAGTAAGCCCTGAGATAGATACCTAGAAAAATAAGATACTACCTGCATTCTGAGGAGTTAACAATTCAAGAGAGGAAACAGGCTGAAAAACAGAACTAGAATACATGGAATAACTTGTGGAAATAGAGGTATGTGTAAATGTGATGGGAGTGAAGTGGAAATTACTCATTGTCTGGGATTGGGGGAAAATTAATAGCTGAGTAGAGTTTTGAGGGATGAACAGGAGTTTACCAGGAGGCGAGGAATAAGTAACAGCAGGAATTCCTTATTTAAGGTGGGTCAGAGCATGAAAGCTGGGATCTTTATTAAGCATGAGGACATCCCAAGAACATTATCATTTGGGTTGGACTGTGGGTTAGATCAGACCAGCCAACATGGTCTTATGTTTAATGTTGGTCCATTAAAGCCAGCCAGTCAGTCTTTTGAGGGCAATATCAAGTAAACAAGGCCGTAATACTACTCGGACAATTTGTTTCCTAGGAAAATCAATAGAGGTTAATATTTAAAAGTTCAAATATTCTAGGAAATACACAGTGTAGAAAGTTAAAATCCCCACCTCCCACTCTATCTCCAAAAACATTCCAACTGCCAGAAATAACCACAGCAATAATTTATTGTCTTTTCCTTGTGATTTTTTTCCATGCATATACTAACTACCAATTATGTGCGAGTATATTTACATTTTCCCCTCAAGTTAAATTTATGATACTTACCTCTTTTAAACTTACTTTGTTTGTTTGTTTGTTTGTTTGTTTGTTTGTTTTGCTTTTTAGGGCCGTACCTGAAGCATATGGAAATTCCAGGCTAGGGGTTGAATCAGAGCTGTAGCCGCCGGCCTACACCAGAGCCACACAACAAGGGATCCAAGCTGCATCTGCGACCTACGTACAGCTCATGGCAATGCTGGATCCCTGACTCACTGAGCAAGGCCAGGGATCAAACCCGTGTCCTTATGGATACTAGTCGGTTTCCTTTCCCCTGTACCACAATGAGAACTCCCTAAACTTGCTATTTTTAACTTAACATTTCATAGATAGGTTTCTATGAAAGTACGTCGAAATCTGTTTAGTTCTTTTAAAATTTTTTTAATTTAAATCATTTTTCTTTATGTCTATTCACACATTAAATAAATTGTTAATGTAAAAAAAAAGTGATATAGGTAATTGACCCCTATCTAATTACACTTTTCCCAGAGTTAACCATTGTCATCTGGTAGTAAATAATGTCCTCCTATTTTTGTCTTTTTCTTTCTCTTTCTTTTTTTTCTTTTTCTTCTTCCTTTTTTTTTTTTTTTTTTTTTCCCACAGCATGCAGCAGCTTGATGTGGGATCTCTCAGTTCTTTGGGACTGAACCCCAGACTGCAGTGGTGAAAGCACCAAGTCCTAACCACTGAACCACCAGGGAACTCCCCACCCTACATTTTTCTTTATTCATTTACACACACACACACACACACACACACACACTGGCTTTTTTTTTCCACAGATGGGATCGTGGACAATGTTGAGTTTCAGGTATTATCAAACTGCAAAGCTTGAAAGAATAGGCAAGAAAGGAGTTCCTGTCGTGGCGAAGTGGTTAACGAATCTGACTAGGAACAATGTGGTTGCAGGGTTAAGGATCCAGTGTTGCCCTGAGCTGTGGTGTAGGTCGCAGCCGCAGCTTGGATCCTGTGTTGCTGTGGCTCTGGCGTAGGCCGGCAGCTATAGCTCCAATTTGACCCCTAGCCTGGGAACCTCCATATGCTGTCGGAGCAGCCCTAGAAAAGGCAAAAAGACAAAATAAATAAAGAAAGAAAGAAAGAATAGACAAGAAGGACTGCAACCCATCCATCACTCTAGGACTCTTTTTCCTCAAGGCCCTCCAGTCTCACTTGTATCATAGCCACAGCAAACACATCACAGGCACTGGGAACTGAGCCTCATTAAAGAAAGAGGTGCATCAGTAAGGTCTTCCTAGGACAGCTGCCCCCTCGGCATTCTTCGCTTGTGGCTTTTGCATTGCATGACCATGCTGAGGAAAAACAGATGGAAGGAAGAGGAGAGGTTGGGAGAGACATGTGAATCCTCAGGTCTTCAGGTTTAGCTATAGTTCTCACTGGGGCGCTAGACTGCATTGCCTCTTGTAGCCAGAGGGACAGAGTTTGAAGCATGTAAGATCTTGGAAAATGTGCAATTGAGCAAGGTCTAATCATCAGTGATTGGAAGAGAAACGTGCAATAAGAGCCAACTGGGATTTAACTCAAAGGCATTTTGAAAGTTTGCTTCAGTGAGTTAGAATTGCAGCCTTTTGCCCCAAATTTCTCCACAAATATTCTATAGGCATTTTTTTAAGCCCCAGAGCCCTTAACTAATGTTATTTAAGGCAATTTTATGTTTCTAATTGTACAGATTGCTTGCTAACCTTTGAGCTAGAAATGATCTCAAAATACCCTTGTGTCTACTGATATTTCAAGGTAAGAGAATGCTCTGGAATGCTTCCCATTTTCCAAATGTAATATTTTCCAAAATAAACGTTGGAGTAACTGCATGGTTGATACCATGTGAACATTTTAATTCACACAATAATATTCTGGAGTTTATGGAAGCTTGTTGGCCTTCTTCCAGGAGGCTTGGAAGTCCAAAAAGTCAGCTGTTTCTTCTCAGTGGGAGAAAAGATGGAGGATGTGAATCAAAATTGGTAAATTGGAGAGGAGGTCACAAACTGAATGGAGTTAAGTAGGGGAAAGTGCAGTGCAATCTTCAGTGGGAGAAAAGCCAGTTGCACAGAGAGGAAGGACTGGTTACCATTAACGGCTCCAAAATTAAGGCCTTGGAGGAGAATTGAACGGAGAAGTTAACAACCGCTTGCTTCTCTCTCTGTTCTAGAGGATGGGGCTGAGGTAATGAGATCCAGATGCAACCCTGGGATGGATATTCATGGATCCCCAACCTTGTCTGCTCAGAAGGTCCCCAAACCTTCAGTGCTTACAGCTCCTGTGCTTCCTCTTCCAAGGAGTCTGCCCTGATGGCCGGACGGCATTTATCAAATGACACCATGCAGTCAAGATGATCTGTTTCTTTGTCTTTTTCCCCCGGTCTGTGAGATTCTTGAGACCAGGATGTAAAGGCACGCAATAATTATGTGCTGAATGTTGACTGAATGAGCCTCTCCGGCTGGAAATAATCCCTCCCTTCTCTGAGCTCCCTTGGCACTTTGCACTTACTTCACTCATGTAATTTTTTTCACATTCTACCTTATACTATACTTTCTGTACATTTTAGCTCCCTTATTAGACTCAGAATTCTTCTACAAGAGAGATGAGATAATGCATATGAAGTATTAGTGCCATATCGGCTGAATAAATGACAGCTTTTATTATTTTGTAATGGGGTGCCTAGAGGAACAGAATATACATTAAAAAAAAATAATAATAACAAGCTTCAAAGAACCACCTCGAAGCTGATCTCCTTTGTTTCACAAGACCCTTCTTGAATGACCCTTCTTACTTATGCAGCTACAAGAGACCTACTGCCGGAGTTCCCTTCCTGGCTCAGTGGAAACAAACCAGAATAGCATCCATGAGGATGTAGGTTCAAACCCTGGCCTTGCTCAGTGCATTAAGGATCTGTCCTTGCCATGAGCTGTGGTATAAGTCACAGATGCAGCTGGGATCTGGCATTGCTTGGTGGTGGTGTAGGCTGGCAGTTGTAGTTTGGATTCAACCCCTAGCCTGGGAACTGCCCTATGCCGTGGGTGTTGCCCTAAAAAGACCCCCCCCCCCAAAAAAAAGAGAGAGAGAGAGAGAGAAAGACCTATCGCCTTGGAATAACAGGATGTCTTAGTCTTGAAATATCTGCTCTGCTCTTTTCCATTCCCCTTGGGTAGAACGCTGGAGTTGGGATTAATAGGAGAGTTAGTGCCCAGTTGCACAACTCCAGAGGGCATACTACGGACTATAATCTATTGTGATAGATATATATACTCTTTGAAGATGTGCTCCCAGGATCCCATTCCTTCTGAATACAATATGGTTGTACAAGGAGGCTGTCCTAGGGAGAGGAAAGGAAAGGGGCTCCGGACACTTTTTCTTTGAGGTTCAAGGTTATTGGACTTGAGCGGATTGGCATAGTGTTCCCTGAGAAAAAAAGGAAAAAAGGTGAAGAGCCCCAGTGAGGCACTTGCCAGAGACAGGGAAGGGCTGTCTTCAAAGGGCTGGGGCCAGCAAAGCTTTCTGAGGATGCCATCGGGAAGCAATGACAGAGTATGTTCCAAGTGAGCTGAGGAGCTGAACCTTGAAGGCAGATCTCAGTGCATCTTACATCCAGGGCAGGATCTGGAGCAGCAACAGCATTACCTCAGCAGGAGACAAGCCCAGAGGACTGTGAAGAAGCAGCAGGGACCCAGTATGGCAGAAGTAGAACAAAGAGACTTTTGGATTGATCGACTCACCGGTTTTCTCTCAACCTGGCTTTTGGAAATGCGTTATAATCCTTGGGACTGAGGAAATGTTTTGAATTCTTAAATAATTCATGGGAACGAGATACTGGACTTTCTGCTAACGAAGCCATATAGGGTAGGAAGTTAACTGAAAAAAATTAGAGATGTGATTTTATATACATATATACATATTTTTAAAATTTACTCTCAACTCTTTTTCCTTTTTTTCTTTTTCTTTTGGTCTTTTTAGAGCCACACCTGAGGCATATGGAGGTTCCCAGGCTAGGGGTTGGAATCAGAGCTGCAGCTGCCGGCCTGTGCCACAGACACAGCAATGCGGGATCCTTAACCCACTGATCACGGCCAGTCATCAAACCTGCATCCTCTTGGATACCAGTCAGATTAGTTTCCATTGAGCCATAATGGGAACTCTGAGACATGATTATTATTTGGATTCCAGGATGGTAAATGAGGTCGTAATGGTTTTATATCTTTATTATCATTATCAGCTCGAAGCATCGGCACAGACCTGGCACGTGATGGGTGATCTATGAGAACAAAGGATCTCAGGAAGTCCACTTTCCTAAGAAAACTGAGAATTCATGTCTTTTCAGATAGAACCCAGAGTCCCAGTGTGAAACAGGCTCCAGGCTAGTTCAAGAATGGACCTAATCCCCACAGGGACATTATAACCCAAACGCCTTTCTGGGCTGCCTCTTCCACAGCCCAGAGACACTGGGGTGGATCTGGGACTCTCCTTCCCTGCTGCTCTGTATTTCAGCTGCTGCTTCTCCTCAAGGATCCAGGAAGTTGAGGCTGTGTCTTAATTCCACTTCAAGTTCACTATCCTGTACAATGCATGCTCAGCTGGTGTTAAAGACGGACCAGCTAGCTAGTTGGGTGCAAACTTTGGATATTGAAAGAACTGGAGTAGTTTATCATCAATTGATTATAGACGTGAGATTTGTGTGACAATTTAAGGAAACTATTTCCTTCTGATTTCACATCTGTGTGTGTGTGTGTGTGTGATTTTCTATTAAAAAGTAAATCTACCATTTCAGAAGAAGTGTTCCATTTATAATTTTATAACCAGATAAACAAGAATACCCTTTGGCCCCACCTTATCTCCTGGGCTCCAGTGTGGTTTCAAGATCTTGGGCTTTGGGTGAGTCAAGACTAGGTTTGACTCAACTTCCAAAGTGTGTTTCTGGTATATAAAGGGGGATTATAATTGTAAACGGTTTGTGAAAGGAAGTGAGAAGTTATATGTCAGTTACTGCGCCTGGCACAGAATAAGCATTCAATAAATATTAGCTATTACTATTTATTATTATTTCCTTCATCACCAAACTCCTCTCTGTTCCTTATTTCATGGTCACGCTTGAACCCACTGCACCCCAGTGCCCATGCTACATATATTCTGAATGTTATTTATTTATTTTGGGGGGGTCTTTTTTTGTCTTTTAAGGGCTGCACCCATGGCATATGGAGGTTCCCAGGCTAGGGGTCTAATCGGAGCTGTAGCCACCGGCCTACGCCAGAGCCACAGCAACGCGGGATCCGAGCCACGTCTGCAACCTACACCACAGCTCACGGCAATGCCGGATCCTTAACCCCCTGAGCAAGCCCAGGGATTGAACCCGCAACCTCATGGTTCCTAGTCAGATTCGTTAACCACTGAACCACGACGGGAACTCCTAGATGTTCTTTTAAAGATCCTCAGTGGCCTTCTTCTTGCCAAGGCCAATGAATACTTTTCACTGTCTCTCCTTTTTTTCTCTGGGGTATTTGACAACATCAAACACTCTCTTCTTTTTTGGATGTTTCCCCTCTCTTGGTTTCCATGACAGTCTGTTCTCCTGGTTCTTCCGATGAATCTCAAAGTCTCCTCCGCTTTGCTACCTATCTTCTTTCTTCACTGGTCCGCCCTTTTATATTGCAATTCCCAGATTCAATCCTTCACCTGTGTCCTTTTCACCTTATACACTACGCCCTTGACTTCAGTCATCTATAACCCAGTTATCCTTAAGTTTAGATTTATATTTCTATCTTAATCTCTAGACATGTATATATATATTTTATTTTTAGTACATTCTATTTATTTTGTATATTTTTAAACATAAAACATTTAAATCTTTGTTTTAAAAATGCAGTATCACCCTTAATAAGAGTAACACTTATTTCTAGTATCACCAAGATCTCTTGTCATCTAGACAACGTATTTTTGCCATCTTACTTCACATCTGGATTTCCCTTGGGAACCTCAAACCTAGCAGATGTAGAGCCAAATGTGTCATCCCCCACCCCAAACTAGCTTCTTCTCCTTTCTATTAGTGGTATTACCATATTCCCAATCATTCAAGCAAACTGACTTTATTTACAACTTCTCCCTCTCTCTCATCAGTTCCCCCACCCCAATAGCCAATCATTCTGTTCATCCTATTTCTACACGGTTCTCAAATCTATCCTTTCTCCTCCATCCTCACTGCCACAACTGTGATTTAGGTCATCATCAGCTCTTGTTTGTTTTTCGTCTTTTTGCCTTTTCTAGGGCCGCTAGGGCATATGGAGGTTCCCAGGCTAGGGGTCTAATCGGATCCAAGCCGCATCTGTGACCTACACCATAGCTCACGGTAACGCCAGATCCTTAACCCACTGAGCAAGGCCAGGGATGGAACCCACAACCCCGTGGTTCCTCATCAGATTCGTTAACCACTGCGCCACGACGGGAATGCCAGGTCATCATTAGCTCTTGCATCATGAGCTCTGCAGTAGCATTCAACACAGCTGCCAATTTGTATTTCCTTTTTTTTCTTGTCTTGTTTTTTTGTTGTTGTTGTTGTTGTTATTGTTGTTGTTGTTGTTGCTATTTCTTGGGCCGCTCCCGCAGCATATGGAGGTTCCCAGGCTAGGGGTTGAATCGGAGCTGTAGCCACCGGCCTACGCCAAAGCCACAGCAACGCGGGATCCGAGCCGCGTCTGCAACCTACACTACAGCTCATAGCAACGCCGGATCGTTAACCCCCTGAGCAAGGCCAGGGATTGAACCCGCAACCTCATGGTTCCTAGTCGGATTCGTTAACCACTGCGCCACGACGGGAACTCCCATTTTGTATTTCTAAAACACAAATACAATCATGTCACTCACCTACTAAAGGTCTTTACAGACTGCACCCTCGAAATGGACAGTCCAGAGTGGGGCTGCTGAAAAAAAAAAAAAAAGAAAAAGAAAAGAAAGAAAAGCAGGAGTAATTTGCTTTTTAAAAAATTAGAGCAGATTCAAGGTCTCCATGGTAACTGCACAACAAGCATATGGTACTCACTTGTATTCTGATATGCTTTCTTAAGAAGAAAAAAAAAAAGAGCGAACACACTAGTAAATCACATAAGCCTATGACTGTCCCTGTGAACACTACTCAGGGTGGAATAAAGTTTGAGAACCAATGGCCTGTGTCTTGATGACCGCCAAATTCCAAGGCCTCTTCCTCTGCTTTGCCAGTACATATACCCTCTGAGTTCAGTACTCAGGGAAAACAGGGGCCTACCAGTGATTCAGAAAGAATAAAATGTACAGGAGCCTAATAATAGACACCAGGATGATTATTTAATAATCTTCAGTGAGAACTTAAACTGTCAAATAGATTGAAATGTCAATGTTATACAGAAGGATGCTTCTCTTCCTTGTTACCTAAGAGGTCAATTGTCATAATATTACTTTATGGGCCTGGCCAAGATATTCTGTTATATCTTTCTCATAAGGATGGTGGTGCTGATGGGACTGCAAATTGATAACTTCCTGTGTCTGTCACCACAGTAGGAACCACCTTGTCATTAGACCTGAAAATGATTCAAATTATATCTCCAGCAGCAAGTTTCTCCCCAGCAGTAAGTTTCTCCCCATGAGGCGATGCTGGGATGAGAAATGCTCACGTTACTTACTTCTCAGACTAATTTTCTGTGCTTTGCAACTGAACAGTCTCTCTTAGAGTCATGGAGTTCCCATTGTGGCTCAGTAGTAACGAACCCAAACAGAATCCATGAAGATGGGGTTTGATCCCTGGCCTTGCTCAGTGGGTTGGGGATCCAGTGTTGCCATGAGCTGTGGTGTAGGTCACAGATGTGGCTGGGATCTGGCATTGCTGTGGCTGTGGTGTAGATCTGCAGCTGCAGCCTGGACCCCTACCTAGCCTGGGAACTTCCATGTACAGCCCCAAACAGAAGAAAAAAAGTATCTATCTCTTGGAGTTGTGCCTTTTTTCTTTCAATCAAGTTGCAGTCATCTCCTCTAGTTTTGGGAATTTTCCTATCTATAAGTGATTTTTTATATCCACTCTCAACCAGATATAATTCATGGTCTTCAGGATTTCAGTGTCACATGGAAAGTTTATTCCATAGGTTTCCAACTTCTTGAACTTACTCTAGCCCTCAATTCTAACAACAACCCAAACTGATGACTAGAATGGAGGAGTTAATCCTTTAAGGTGACTTCGGGCTGCAGAAGTGACAGATGATTCTTAAAGGATGGGTAGGGGTTTTCTAGGCAGTGACTGGAAATTCCAAAGGTAAAAGGGCTTACAAAAAGCATGCTGAATCCTGGGAGTGCTCATAAAATGTGGTATGGTGGTTTTGATAGAGAATGGGAATTGGTAATGGAAGAAACACATCAAAGTGGTCAGGGTCATATTACGGAGCACCTCCTGTTGACATAGTGGGTCACAGACATATACCAGGGCCATTACTAGTGAAGTGCGGACCCCAACGAGAAGTCTACTGCTCACCCCAACCGCCAAATAAGAAAAAGCATTTCCTTTCTCTTCTGCCTAGTGAGAAGGCAGCTATGCTCAGACAAGGTTTGGGGGAGAAAGGAGAGCATATGTTTTATCTTATATGGCAGAAGCAGGCTTACCACAGAATGAGTACCTGGCTTATGGCCTGGCATACAGTAGGTACTCAACAAATGCTAGTTGAGTGAATGGATGGATGGATGGATGGATGGATGGATGGATGGATGGATGGATAGATGGATGGATGGATGGATGGATGGATAGATGGATGGATGGATGGATTGCCGATGCCTTTGTTATAAAGCTAAGTAGCTTCCAAAGCTCTAGAATTGTTAGTGGTACTTCAGTGAATACATATGCCCAAAAAGCTGTGATTTGAGGTTAAACAAGTCACAAATCAAGAATGTGGGTAAAAGTGGCAAAAGCATTGAAGCCCATATTAGCTCAGTGCTGCCTTGACCGTTTCCTGTTGGGCCCCCAGCCCATGATGCTTGGCAATGCCGCCTCCACAAACCTCAAGGAGCCATACTCACATCATACTAAATTGGCCACAGTATTTAATTTCATCTCTGGGTTCTTGACTTGTTCCTCTCCTAAAAAACTTTAAATCCTTTCCCCTTTTCCCATGAATGGTTATTATAAAAATCTAAAATCCAAGAAAAAAAATTCACACAACTGTAATTTAACCAAATTAATGCTTGATTTAACATTTGTCTTCATTACCACCTAGCTCTTTCCAAAACACATACTCAATTATTACATGTTTGCTGTAATACTATTATGGACTTTCACATTGGGCATTTTAACCTGACACCATACCATGCCTATCATTCCATGTTGTTTTTAAGCATTTGTTTTCTTACCTTTCCCTACGTCCAATTTCCTCCCACTTCCCAAATACTTAACATCTTGATATATCCTAACTCAATTCTCATACAGCTATAGCTATTCTTTGATAATTGTTTTATAAAACAGATCACAGGGAGTTCCCGTCGTGGTGCAGTGGTTAACGAATCCGACTAGGAACCATGAGGTTGCTGGTTCGGTCCCTGGCCTTGCTCAGTGGGTTAAGGATCCTGCATTGCCGTGAGCTGTGGTGTAGGTTGCAGACTTGGCTCAGACCCCGCCTTGCTGTGGCTCTGGCGTAGGCTGGCGGCTACAGCTCCGATTGGACCCCTAGCCTGGGAACCTCCATATGCCGCGAGAGCGGCCCAAGAAATGGCAAAAAGACAAATAAATAAATTAATTAAATAAATAAAAAATAAAACAGATTACACTACATAGAGTTCCCTACTCTTTGCTTTTCTTATCTAATGATACGCCCTGGATAAAAGTCTAGGTTGACAGATCAAGACCAAACTCATTCAAAATATACCTGCCAAAGTTGACTGATTCACACTTAATTCTGCTTCCACTTATTGATGGACATTCAGATATTTTCCAGTTCCTACCAACAATGTAACAATAATGTGACATGTGTATATATGTTTATTTCTTACACAGAACACGTTTCTAGACTGTTAGGTCAAAGGTGTGTGTGATTTAAATTGTAACAGATGTTGCAAGATGACTTTCCTAGAAGGTCACGTCCCGTAATTCCTGAAAGCTTATCAACTTGCCTATGCAAATACTCTAAGAAGCGGTAAAGCGTGATACTTAACAATAGAAGCTCTGGAGCAATACTAGCTGTCATGACTTCTAGCTCTTCCATTACAACATGTGTGACCTCGTGCAAGTTAAATAATTATGTTTCATATCTGTAAAATGGGGACCCTACCTATTATAGAGCCTACCTATTATTATGTGTATTAAATGCTTGGGACAGTGTCTGACATACGGTAGTATTCAGAAAGGTTCAGCTACAATTATAGTTATGATGAACTGGAATGTTAATATGATCAACTCACAATATTTCCTCCAGTGTTCTGGAGTTTTGTCATAAAGATATGGTAGAGAAAATGCTCCCCTTGGAGTTCCCATCGTGGTGCGGCAGAAACAAATCCAACTAGGAACCATGAGGTTGCAGGTTCGATCCCTGGGCTCACTCAGTGGGTTAAGGATCTGGCATTGCTCTGAGCTGTGGTGTAGGTCATAGATGCGGCTCACATCTGGCATTGCTGTGGCTGTGGACTGGCTAGCAGCTGTAGCTCTGATTCAACCCATAGCTTGGAAACCTCCATATGCCAAGGTTGTGGCCCTAAAAAAAATAAAATAAAATAAAAAAAGAAATTAAAAAAAAGAAACCAAAAAGAAAATGCTCCCTACCTTTCAATGGGAAACAATCTCAGCATTCATTAATACAAGTAAAGCAAGATTTTTCAGCCATCCATAGCTATGACACATTTAATGGTCTTCTTCTGTGTGTTCTGGAAGTGTTTCTTTCCATCTATCCTTCTTGTTTAATGAGCCCAGCCAGCCCACAAGAGCAGTGTTCCTAAACTCTGCACGACAGCCGTAGCTCACGGCCATTTGTGCACAGACTTGCTGCCAAGTTTTCAAGTTTTATTACAGAAAAACATCCTAGTCCTCTGCCCCTCTTTTATTTGAGACGATGTCAGTCTCTTTGTGTGAAAGAATCAAGCCCCGGAGAAAAACTAGTTTTTTACAAAGGACAGAAAATGAGCATTTCTTTTTAGTAAGCCACAGACGGGGCAATCTACTCTGCATCCTTCAAGCTGTTATGTTCGAGCATGGAGGGAACATTCCAAGTGCATATTTACACCAATTTCCAGTTTAACGTGGAATCAAACAAACAGATCAAATGTTTGGAACTTCTTTTGTAGATTACTTTTGTAATTAAGAGACAAAGGCCATGAGCTTACAGATGGGACCCTTTTCTGAAGTGACTTTTAAGGACTGTGAGGAATCAGCTCACATTCAATTTCCTAATGAACTCATCACACATGTACTCAATACTTCTGGCACACAAGGCACTGGTGGGGTGGAACACAAATCGAAATACCGCAGGATTCGGGTGCTCACTGGCCAACATTCTATTGGAGAAAACTCCATGCAGCTGGTAATAAGCTACTCATTAGGTCTTTCTTGGTATCAAGTGAGAGAAAAGCCCAATTAAACTGACATCTTCCAAGACTGAAGTATAATAGAAAAATAGGGTGTCTTGTTCACAACAGTATGACTTAAGTCCTGGGTGTGATCTGCAGTGGCTGGAATGTGTTTGCAAGCCTACCCCCAAACTCATCACAGTGCCCAGAGGGATGCCATGTTCTAACTGGTCAAGATTAAGTGGCTTTCCCAGCCCTAAAGACAAGGATGGAATCAGCAGTTACCAAAGCAAGTATACCAAGATTGAGAGAATGGGGCTCCTCGGAGGGGGGAAAAAAATCAGAGTTCTGTTACCAGAAGAGGGAGAAGTGATTGAAAATCAAATAGAACAGAGGGATAAACACAGAATGATGAGAGGATGGGGTAGAGACATATTTGACTTTAAGGATCTAAGAAAGAACCACGAAGTAGAACCAAGAAGTGGAATAGAGGTCACACCCCCTCTTATTATGAGAATCTGCTTTATGGGGACTGCCCTAAAATACACAGCCATGGTAAAATGTTGGTGGGGTGATCTTTACTCAATTATGTACAAAGGTGACAAAATATTCCTATGCTTTTAAATGTCCCCCCCAAAATGCCAGAATACAACTTTATTACAAAATGTATATGATGACAACTATTAAAGAAATAACTGAGGGAAAGACTACAGAGAAATATATCGAGTATACTAAACCATAAAGGAATTTTTTTCTTTGCACATTTTGTGATTGGCCATATTTTCTATAATGAGCACTGATCACTTTTACAATGTTTAAAAAAAAAAAGGTAAAAAAACCAACAACCCACAAAAAACCTTTGCCTTTAAACAACGGTTAGCGGGTTGTGTTACATGTGTTAAATTGACTGATCCCAATTATTCCCGTCTCTCACTGGCACAGCTATCTGACCCAGGGGAGTGGTGTGCATATATCTCTTTGAAGAACCAGCTCTGGAGATAAGCCTCCATTGACTTGTGAGCCTGCTGATTTGCTAGCAATGCCAGATAAGGAATTTTAAACACAGAAGGAAACTTCAGACCCACTGGCTGGTTCTCATCAGGACAGCCCAATCAGTGCAGTTTTTGTTTCCTCTGGTCAGTGGCCCTGAGAGAAAGCGAGATTACACTGTAGCTTTTGCACTCGGTCCAGGGCGCCAGGCTCCACCACTTAGGGAGCAGAGGTGGGCCACTCTGGCTGCAGAGGAACGCCTGGCTGGAGAGACCGAGGAAAATGACACCACCCACCCCGTGGTGAAGGATGCAGATAAGATCTCCAAACAAAGATGCTCATTCTGGTTAACTGTTTCCAACAAACACAAACCTCCAGGGAAGAGGAAATCCAAGTGGCTAGGAATTCCCTGGCCTGACCCATGCAAGGGTTAGGTAGGGCCCTTTTTGGGAATTCTCACTCCTGTTCTCATTCTTTCACTAGCCACTTGCTAATTGAGCGCATCGGATAAGCTGGCTGTGGCTCCTCACAGGTTTTACTTACAGACGCATTCAAGAGATAAACTGGCAGGCAGGCAATTAGGCCCAGTGTCCAAAAGCCTTTGGCTGTGATATCAGGGGCATCTTCAAACACCGAGGAAGGCTTTGGGGAGGAAAGTTGACTCCAGAGTAGAGCCTTAGAAGAAGAGTGAGCCTGATGAAGGTGACTGCGGATGGGGAGGAAGGGTCTTCCAGGCTGAGGAAATGGCAAAGCCCTGCAGACGAGAGAGAGAGAGAGAGAGAGAGAGAGAGAGAGAGAGAGAGAGAGAGACAGAGAGAGAGACAGAGACAGAGAGAGAGAGAGAGAGACAGAGACAGAGACAGAGACGGAGCGAGAGAAAGAGAGCGAGCATGTGAGGAAGTTTAAGACACCTGGAGTGAAGACAGGCGAGGGGGAGTAGTTTCTTAGATTGAATTATGGAGAAAGGTGAGAGGAAAAAGAAGAAAAATAGATGTGACAAAGCCTTCCTCTCCTTCAATTCAAAACTTGGCCCTTTTTATTTTCTGCCCTTTTTTTCTTAAGATTGCACCTGTAGCATATAGAAGTTCCCAGGCTAGTGGCTGAATCGGAGCTAGAGCTACTGGCCTACACCACGGACAGAGCCATGCAGGATCTGAGTCACGCCCTCGACCTACACCAGAGCTCATGGCAATGCCCAATCTTTAACTCACTGATCAAGGCCAGGGATCAAACCCATATCCTCATGGATACTAGTCAGGTTCCTGAGCCACTGAGCCATAACGGGAACTCCAAAAACTTGGCCCTTTTTATTTGTCCCCTTTTATTTGCTGTTAGTAGCTCTCTTAACTCTTGTTGTTTCAAGGTTGCAGAGGAAAGGAAGAGACAGAGACAGTCCCAGGTTGAAGTGTGAAATCATATAGAGGCCACTGTGAACACAGTGATGAGATGAGAGATGAGACTGACCAGCCTGGCCAAAGGTGATCCGGGTCGCCCTTAAACACCACGAATGCAATCATTTTCAGTTCCAAGAGGCCTATAGTGGGTGGAGATGTCATTCAGTCATTCTGCATACGCTGAGTGCAGGGTGGGTATCCAATGAGGTAATTCACAGGTTCATTCAGGAAGTACTATGTGAAAACATGAATGACATATATTGACTTGTCATGAGACAACAGTGGAGTGGAGAGCACAACAAACTTTTATTGAGTCTTTATTAGGTATTAGGCACTATAGGAAGTGCAGGGGAGAAAAGAGGGGAAAAAAAAAGAAAGCCCAAACCCATCTTAAAGCAGATCAGGGTCTACCAGCCTATGAATAGATGCAGCGGAAAGAGAACAAAGTGGGAAATGAGCACTGAAATGCAACGTAGAAGTAAATATTTCATCATCTTGTGAACCTATTAAGGCGGATCTATTGGCTCTCTGTCCTGTTGTTACAACTCATTTAAGGGCTGAGTTGAATAATAGGTGGATATCTCACAGCTCCTTCACAGATGAGAAAACTCACAAAAATAAGATAGGGTCAAAAGGACCTGAAGTCAGAGAGCCCTGAGCTTGAACTTCGGGCTGCACTCATTCAACCTGTGTCCACGAAGTTTACCTAAACTTTGAGCCTTAATCTCCTCACTGAAAACAGATAACAACAGCTGTGTGTGGCAGATAATGTTGGTGGCATACCCAGTAACAGCGACCTCTCTCTGGGCTATCAGAAGCTTTCCCAGTTCTGTCTGGGGGAGGAAAAGTGTCCAACGGAGGTGATGAGTGGTCCAAGGCAAGGGTTGGCCAACTTTTCTGTAAATGGCCAGAGGGAGCAAAATTTTAGACTTTGGGAGCTCCTGTGGTGGCACAACGGAAATGAATCCAACTAGGAACCATGAGGTCGGGGGTTGGACCCCTGGCCTCATCAGTGGGTTAAGGATCTGGCATTGCCATGAGCTGTGGTGTAGGTCCCAGACACAGCTTGGATCTGATGTTGCTGTGGCTGCGATGTAGGCCGGCAACTGTAGCTCCACTTGGACCCCTTGCCTAGGACTCCCATATGCCCTGAGTGTGCTCCTAAAAAGCAAAAAAAAAAAAAAAAAAAAATTTAGACATTGCAGACCATTGAGCCTTTTCACAAGTCTGCCAATGTAGCATGAAATTAGCCATAGACAATACATAAATGAATGAGTATGGATACACTGCAACACAACTTTCTTTATTTAAAAACCAGGCAATGGTCCAGCTTTGATTGTTGTTTGCCCATCCCTAGTCTAAGGCCACCCTGACAATCGTATTTCCTACTTGCTCCAGTTCTTTCGAAACTAAAGATATCCATCGGACCCAGTTCTGGCCAATGATATCTTACTAGCAGTCTGATGAGGGGGATTTGGAAAATATTTTTCTTTCCTGATAAAATGGAGACTAATATGGCTGGCCCTACATTTCCCTTTCAATTCTACCTTGAATGTGGATATGATATCTGGAGGTGAAGCCATTTTGCAATCATGAGATGATAGGCATAAGACTAAATGCCAACTTGGAAAGAAGAGGGATGCAGAAAAAAAAGATCAGTTCCTTGATGTCATCACTTATGTGTTGAATGATGCCAGGACCAGCTACCGACTACCAAACCCCTAATTTGTTAAACCACTCTGGTTAGATTTTCAGCATTTTGCAGACAAATCTATCCTCAGGTAATTTCACAAACTATAGAAATGATCCCTGAAAGTACAGTCTTATCCTCAAGTAATTTCAATATATCACAGTTTTATTGTGAATATGAGATGGGATTAATATGCAAATCACATAATAGATGCTCAATAAACAACAGTTCTCTTCTCATTTCATTCCACCAAAAACTGATATCATTCCCTGTATGATGAGCATTGTTAACATTTTGCACAAACTCCTTTCAAGAATTTGTCACCTAGGAGTTCCCATTGTGGCTTAGTGGTAAAGAATCCAACTAGTATCCATGAAGACCTGGGTTTGATCCCTGGCTTCGCTCAATGGGTTAAAGGATCCAGTGTTGCCGTGAGCTATGGTGTAGGTCGCAGATGTGGCTCAGATCTGGCATTGCTATGGCTGTGGCATACGCTGGCGGCTACAGCTCGGATTCAACCGCTAGCCTGGGAACTTCCATATGCCGAAGGTGTGTCCCTGAAAAAAAAAGAATATGTTACCTAGAGTGGAATATTTTTCAGCACCATCTTTAGGGCTAATTTTAAGTTTCTAAGGCCTCAGGAAGACCAGGAAAGGAAAGGACTAAAAAGAATGTCTAGTTTAGCAGGAGCTTGAGTATGAAAACATCCCAGGTAATTGTCAAACAAATTGCAGCAACTGGAGTTCCCGTTGTGGCTCAGTGGTTAATGAATCCGACTAGGAACCATGAGGTCGCGGGTTCGGTCCCTGACCTCGCTCAGTGGGTTAAGGATCCGGCGTTGCCGTGAGCTGTGGTGTAGGTTGCAGATGCTGCTCAGATCCCACCTTGCTGTGGCTCTGGTGTAGGCCGGTGGCTACAGCTCCGATTCGACCCGCAGCCTGGGAACCTCCATGTGCCGTGGGAGCGGCCCAAGTAATGGAAAAAGACCAAAAAAAAAAAAAAAAAAAAAAAAAATTTGCAGCAATAACCTCCCCAGTAACCATTAAGGAAAGTATCCCTCCATATTCCTTCCCTCCCTGCATTCCCTGTGCCAAGGTTCCTCATACCTGCCTGCCTCTGACCTCGGATGTGATGATAAGAAGCACGTAGGGCGCCCCAAAGAGACCCTCAGTAGATGCTATTCCATTTTCCCTTCCTCTCACTCTCCCTGCTTTGCATTCTCACTGTCTCGACTTACTAAAGAAATCAGACTCCGTGTGCAGGGAGCCCCATGAAAAAGACACTCTAATCCCTGAGGAAAGAAGACAGAAAACGATTAGTCCAAAAATTGGAAGCAACAAGGAACGAGGATTTAGAAGTGTTCAGAGTCAGGCAGTTCAGTAACAAGTTTCTGAGAAGCAGGTTTCTAGGAATCTCTCTCTTAAAATAGTGCTGTGGTGGGGAGGGGGAGCTTAAGGCACCCTGCAGAGACAGTATCCAATAAAGATTTTGGAAAGTATGGATCAATGGGTGGGTGGACAGATGAATGGATCATTAGAGACAGGAACGGATATGGTGAACAGTGAGCAGCAAGGGTCTGGCTGTCTCTGGTTTGGCTGGCTTGGTGAGAACTTTTCAAATGCTCTGTTGCCACTACTCAATGCCATTACAAGGTGAAAGCAGCCACAAACAATACGTAAAGGACCTCAGAAGGATGTTTCTCAGTAAAACCTTATTTACAGAATCTAGGGATGGTCATAGTTTGTGCCTTCCTCCTCCGGACTATGTGTACATCTGGGAATGCCTACTGGAACTGCAGCAGCCATTGTGCTACCAGCCTGAGGATGGAGATGGACAGGTGCAGATAAAAGAGGCTGGTGCTTTGACAGGAGCCCCTATACCTGATATACCTGGAAAACATCCTCACTCTGTTTCTTATCTTATGAGATAGGCTATTTTTGTTTTTATTACATCTATTCAAGTGGCTCTTCTTTTCCCTGCAGCCACGAACATCCTAGCTGCCATACTTCCCTAAGAGGAAAAGCCCCCTTGTCTATTTCTCTCACTAGCTTGTAGTGGAATAATAAATGTACAGAAGGCTGGCAGTGGTAGGAGAAAGGGAAAAGAAAAAGAAATGCTCTCTTACTGAAGAGTTTTTGGAGCAAGAATTCACTTTAATTTAGTAGATTTAAAAATCCTTTAGGAGGAGTTCCCATCGTGGTTCAGTGGTTAACAAATCCAATTAGGAACCATGAGGTTGCGGGTTTGATCCTGGCCTTGCTCAGTGGCTTAAGGATTCGGCGCTGCTGTGAGCTGCGGTGTAGGTCACAGACACAGCTTGGATCCCATGTTGCTGTGGCTCTGGCATAGGCTGGCGGCTATAACTCTGATTAGACCCTTAGCCTGGCAACCTCCATATGCCATGGGTGCGGCCCTAGAAAAGACAAAAAAAAAAAAATCCTTTAGGAATTACCATACTGCTAAACACCCTAAACTATCACTGATTTGTTAGAATGGTGTTTAGAGAGATTTAAAGATGACTGGAAATACAGTTCCCGCTTTTGTTAAGTGCGCCGATTTTACTGAATCACTCATTTGTCTCTTATTGTTTCATATGTGAAAAATTCATTTTTTGGCTGTGTCTGCAGCATGCAGAAATTCTCGGGTCTGGGACTGAACCCGAGCCACAGCAGTGACAATGCCAGATCCTTAAACCACTGAGCCAACAGGGAACGACTCATATGTGTAAATTTTATCACTCTCAACTTAAAGAGAAGCTCTTTTACGGCAGGAAACTTTTTGTAAACCTCACAGAATTGGACATTTAACAGGTAGACAACACATGCATTATTAACTCCATTTTTTTTTTTTTTTTTAAACTCATTTTTTTTTTTTTTTTTTTTTTTTTTTGTCTTTTTGTCTTTTGTTGTTGCTATTTCTTGGGCCGCTCCCGCGGCACATGGAGGTTCCCAGGCTAGGGGTTGAATCGGAGCTGTAGCCACCGGCCTACACCAGAGCCACAGCAACGCGGGATCCGAGCCGCGTCTGCAACCTACACCACAGCTCACGGCAACGCCGGATCGTTAACCCACTGAGCAAGGGCAGGGACCGAACCCGCAACCTCATGGTTCCTAGTCGGATTCGTTAACCACTGCGCCACGACGGGAACTCCCTAACTCCATTTTTGAAGGGTATTTTCAAGAACATATTACAGAATAAGAAAAATTTGCGGCTATTTTAAATGGCCCTAGTCTGATTTAGGCTATCTCTTAAAAAAAAAAATTGTATTGAGTCTATCTGGAAAATGTTTCCTACATTCAGCTAATTTTGAACTATTGATTCATTCTTTCTCTAAGGCGATTATTTCCCTTACGGTGAAACTTGAAAGGCATGAACTTGTACCACCAGAACCAGTTGTTTAGCGTGTGGTTGTTGCAATCAACATATCCCAATATGTACAGGCTTACCGTTCTTTTTCTAAAATTAACAAGACATTTATTGTTATGTATGACTATCAGAGGTTGACCTGTAACATTGGGGCAGTTTTCAAATGCAGTTGGGTAAAATACATAAGAATAGTAAGTAAGGAGATGAAATTAGGTAATTATGGGAAGCAAGTAAAAAAGAGAAAAGATCAGTCTAGTTTAGGCTTGCCTTAATTACAGCCTATGTGCAACGAAATGTGGTAATTTGATCTTAGTTGATTTAATGGGATAATCCCCTTTTTGCACTAGTAAACAGCCCCAAATTGCCTTTTGTATGAATTATGTTACCGGAAATGTACAACTCTATCAGAGAAATTGGTTAAACAAAAGAGGTAGGATTTTAAAGGTGGTGTTTAAAAACAAAACATACCATGGGGTTTTGGGGGGTTTTGTTTTGTTTTGTTTTGATTCCTACAAACTCTAAGCACCTTTTTAAAAATTACAAATTTGGCGCTGCAGAAACAAACCTGACTAGGAACCACCAGGTTTCGGGTTCAATCCCTGGCCTCCCTCAGCGGGTAAAGGATCCGGCGTTGCTCTGAGCTGTGGTATAGGTTGCAGACACAGCTCGAATCTGACGTTGCTGTGGCTGTGGTGTAGGCTGGCAGCTGTAGCTCTGATCAGACAGACCCCTAGCCTAGGAACATCTGTATGCCGTGGGTGCGGCCCTAAAAAGACAAAAGACCCCCCCAAAAAATCAACTAAAAAATTACAGATTTATTTTCTGCTGTGTAAATAGTATGTGCCTACTGTAGAAATTATAAAGAAGAAACTAAAAAGTACACATAAGCTCAAAATCCAAAGATAACCACTATAAAAATTCTGGGACGATTCCTTTCTCTCTCTCCATACACACACACACACACACACACACACACACACACACACACACACACACACACACACACACACTGGGACACAACTTTCTCCCTATGGCACACAGAAAAAGATGGGAGTTCCCATTGTGGCTCAGCAGATTATGGACCCAACTTCATGAGGATGCGGGTTCAATCCCTGGGCTTTCTCAGTGGGTTAAGGATCTGGCATTGCCGAGAGCTGTGGTGCAGGTCACAGACATGGCTTGGATCTGGTATTGTTGTGGCTGTGTCATAGGCCTGCAGATGCAGCTCTGATTCAATCCCTAGCCTGGGAACTTCTATATGCCACAGGTGCTGCTAGAAAAAGAAAAAACAAAAGAATTTGTTAGAAATTCACAAAAAAAACAAAAAACGAAAAACAAAAGACAAAAGACAAAAAATTAAAAAAAAATTAAAAAAAAAAAGAAATTCAAATTCCCAGGCTTTACTCAATCTACAGAATGAGAAGCTGGGGGCAGGAGAGGAGGAAGAGGAGGAAGAGGGGGACGGGGCAGCTATCTGCGTTGTTTTTTTACCAGCCATCCAGGCAGTTCTGATGCTCACTATAGTCTGAGAACTACCACTATTGTATGGAATCAACAATTGGCAAACACCTTTGGGAAATAATTTCCAAAATTGCCTTTCTGACAGCCTTCTCTATTTCCTGGAAGGAAGACGCAAATTGCTGGCTGTGTCTGTTCCCTCAAGGGTAAAAGAGGGATATTAGTTGCCTCTCAGGATAAGGATTACCTATAATAATGAGTAAAAGTGTTTTGTAAACTATTATGTGGTGAAGTGAGATACAGATATAAGTTATTTTTTGTGGTGACCTCAAGTTTCAGCTGAAAGATTTATATGACAAAGCTCTAGGGAAAAACAAGTGGAATGTGGACACAGATGGTTCTTAACTTTCACGTGTTCAACTTTTATACAGCCCAATTTCCACACATTACACATGCCACCCCTAAAATGCCTTTCCCACACCAAATCTGGAATTTCCTACACTTGCAGTTTAATGAGCAATTTGAGGGGCCCTGTGGCTGCAACCACCTGCCAACTCATCGCTCTACTTTGGCAGGGTCACATTTTTTCTATTTCGCAGTTTGGGTGCCTATTTTACTGCATCTAGCCATTATTATTTACAAAGAAAACAAGACAGAAACAGTAAGAGACACAGTCCTCAGCCATGTTCACCAGCTTTCTTTGGCCGTCTTAGGCTGTGATTGTACATGTGTTTGTTCTATGCATGTGGGAGCCTCTCAAATGGCTCCTAGTTACCCAAGTTCCTATTTCTTCAAGTTCTCCTCTGCTCATGGAGTTAGCTTTGCTTCCCTGGATCACTTTGTCTTTCTCTGGCCATACCCATGCATGGCCTGTGGAAGTTCCTGGGCCAGGGACTGAATCCACTCCACAACAGTAACCCAAGCTGCTACAAGGACAACGCGGGATCCTTAACCCTCTGCACCACAAGAGAACTCCCTTCTTGCTCTTTCTTAATATTGAAGCTGGTGAGCCTCAGATGCCTGGTCACCCCTAGCTGTCCATATTTGTATGATTTTTAGGTTCATGCCATGAGTTCCCCAGCAGCTGCTGGGTTCATTTTCCCCGGCAGGCCTCTCTGATGTCAATGTATTTTTCAATTAAGCAAAGATGACTTTTTAAAAAAATTTTTTTAGGGCCACTCCCACAGCATATGGAGGTTCCCTGGCTAGGGGTCAAATCAGAGCTGTAGCTGCTGGCCTACGCCAGAGCCACAGCAACGCACAATCCGAGCCGCGTCTGCAACCTACACCGCAGCTCAGGGCAACGCCGGATCCTTAACCCACTGAGCAAGGCCAGGGATGGAACCCGCAACCTCATGGTTCTTAGTCGGATTTGTTAACCACTGAGCCATGACAGGAACTCCTGACTTAATTTTTTTTACTCCTGAGTCCATTCTGGAATTTTTGATTTATCTGTCAACCCTCTCTCCCCACACCTCAGTATTCCTCTCCAGATAGGAAACTTGCAGGGACATTCTATTGGGGCTTTAACTCAAGGTTTAAGGCTGCTGCTGCTAGCTACTCAGTAGTGGCGGTGATGGGGGATTTGAGATGCAGGTCTGTAATTAATTATCTGAATAATTAACTATGCAAATTATCTTGCAATTAATTATCCAATTAATTATCTCGGGGCCCCCTACTGCTCTTGACTTACAGTCGCCTTTATTCTGAACTGTGAGTCACTCTTAATCTTTTATCTTTCTTTCTGAGCCAATCTCTTTTTTTAATGGATTTCTCTGCAACAGTAGTTCTACAAGTACAGGACCCGAAGCAGCAGCTGCAAAATTTAGGAATGTCAGAAATGCAAATTGTTTATCCATAATACTACTGATGAGAATTTGGTTGTGTCTATGACTATTATAAATAAAGCTGCTGTGAAATTTTTGTACAGGTGTGTTTGTGGACTTATCTTTTCATTTCCATTGGGTAAATACCTAGAAGTAGAATTGTAGGACAGATCCAATCTGATGTAATCCAAAAATTCTTCCTAAATATGATCTCCTAACAGTACAATGTCATGGATTTATTCTCTGTATGGTTGCCAGACAAAACACAAAAAGTCCAAAATACTGCAAGTGGGACATATTTATACTAAAAAATTGTTTATCTGAAATATAAATATTTAACTAGGTATCCTGTATTTTTAAATTCTCTCTTTCTTTTTTTCTTTCTGCTTAATGTACCAACCCCAATTCCTTTTCACTATCATGTATGTCATTTTAAGGGCTCCCGAGAGTGGAAACAAGATTAATTTGTATGATCATTCCACCATCTTTTTTTTTTTTTTTTGTCTTTTTGCCATTTCTTGGGCTGCAGCCTCGGTACATGGAGATTCTCAGGCTAGGGGTCGAATCGGAGATGTAGCCACCGGCCTACTCCAGAGCCACAGCAACTCGGGATCTGAGCTGCCTCTGCAACCTACACCACGGCTCATGGCAACACCAGATCCTTAACCCACCAAGCAAGGCCAGGGATCGAACCTGCAATCTCATCGTTCCTAGTCAGATTTGTTAACCACTGAGCCACGACGCGAACTCCTCATTCCACCATCTTAATCCAAGATAAAAATTTGGCAAAAGCTAAATGGCCTCATAATCCACTTACCAGTTGCCTCTGCAAAATACCTTGCCCATGCCAATGAAAAATTACCATCAGAAAATCTTCCTTCTTAACCCAAAACCAAATTTTTTTTTTCTTTTTTTAGGGCCACACCTGCAGCATATGGAAGTTCCTTGGCTAGGGGTTGAATTGGAGCTGTAGCTGCTGGCCTATGCCACAGCCACAGCAATGCCATATCTGAGCCATATCTTCAACCTACACCACAGCTCATGGCAACACTGGATCTTTTAACCCACTGAGCAAGGCCAGGGATCGAATCCATGTTCTACTGGATAATAATCAGCCTTGTTACTGCTAAGCCACGATGGGAACTCTCCTAAACCAATTTTTTTTTTTTTTTTTTGTCTTTTTGTCTTTTCTAGGGTCGCCCCCACGGCATAAGGAGGTTCCCAGGCTAGGGGTCGAATCGGAGCTGTAGCCACCAGCCTATGCCAGAGCCACAGCAACGTGGGATCCAAGCTGTGTCTGCAGCCTACATCATAGCTCACAGCAATGCCGGATCCTTAACCCACTGAGCAAGGCCAGGGATCGAACCTGCAACCTCATGGTTCCTAGTTGGATTCGTTCCACAACGGGAACTTCCTAAACCAATATTTTTATGTCTATAGAATGTCATTTCAAATAGGCTAAGAGCAGAATTTGAGGTAAGAAAATGCTATAGATAAGTAATTTTATTGTCTGTATGTAATATTTAATTTGTGTTTTGACTGTTTTAAATAATCACATATATATATTGTTTAGCACTTGGGTTTCTATTTTTAACCCAAGATTAAAACGTTTATAACATACATTAGGGCCTTTATGAATTTTTTGGTTCTCGGGGATAAAATCCCTCACATAACATGTAAGATTATTGCTTGACTTTTACAGATTCAACTTTTCATATAAGTTTTCAGAAACTCATTAAACACACACACAAAAATAGAACTGCCTCCAAAAAACATGGTGGGTGAAAAAATTTTAGATGTAACCATGAGACCCTTTGGCTAGAAAAATAAATACCTAAGTTTTTTGTTTGTTTGTTTTTGTTTTTTTAGCTTTCTGGAAAGCTTAACCAATTTTGTTAACAACAAGTTTTTATTAGCTAAAGTGTCCTGGTATAGTTAGTTCTCTCTTAGCAGTTATGGATGTTATGAGATTATCATACATTCTGCCTATGAATATTTCGGACTTGTGTTTCTCTGTCCTATAATTTTTAAAATGTGGTTCTTTCTTCCCCACCGTTTTGGGACAATCTCTTGTGGTGAGTTGGTGGCAGGACACCACCCTGGCTTTGAGGCTCCTGGCAGAACATCATTCTTGTGGGGCTGCGGTTGTTACTAAGCTATTGCTGAGGAGTATGTCCAAGGCCTGTCCCCAGAGTTTGGGTCCTGTCTATGCATGAAACACCCAGAGTGGTTTTAGTCCCTTCACTGGTCCTATTTGAATACAATGAAGACTCCTGTGAAACAGGATTTCCTGAGGTGATAGAAAAAGATCCAGGTCCAGAGAAGCCCAGGTTGCTTTGCACTGATTAGATTTACTTTTCTTGCATTCAGCCATTCTGCAGAGAAGCAAGAGAAATTCTGCCTCTACCTATTTTTTTTTTCATATCAGGTAGAAACATTAATGATAATAATAATAATCAATAATTATCATAGATCAGCTTAAGTACTCATCTAAGAACCTAATATGTGTCTCTTGCTTGATAAGAGTAATAACATGACCAGGATAATTTATTTTTTTTTTTTTATTTTTTGCTTTTTTTTTTTTTTTTTAATTTTTAGGGCCTCACCCATGGCATCTGGAGGTTCCCAGGCTACACCACAGCTCACGGCAACACCAGATCCTTAACCCACTGAGCAAGGCCAGGGATTGAACCCGCAGCCTCATGGTTCCTAGTCAGATTCGTTTCCGCTGTGCCAAAACAGGAACTCCCCACCAGTATAATTTAGCAAGCCCTGTCCATAGAGTTGGTGCTGTATATACATTACTCTTTACAACAACTTTTTTTTTGGCTGCACTGATGGCATGCAGAAGGTCCTAAGCCAGCGAACAAACCTGTGCCACAGCAGTGAACCAGGCCACAGCAGTGACAGCCCTGGATCCTTAATCATTAGGCCAAGGGGAATGTTTTTACAATGACAACTTTTTGAGAGAGACATTCAGAAACCAGGAAATTGAGGCACAGACAAGTTTAAAAACTAGCCCAAGATGATACAGGTGATAAACAGAGAATTGGGACTTAAGAACAGACTCGCAAGCCTTCTTCATGGAACGCAATGGAGCCGATTTTCATTCTTAGAAGAGTATATGGCCCCTTATCTTATTTAACTTTGACAAGAACTTCTATGAGAAGAAAAAATACTATTATCCCATGATGTTAAAGGTAAGGTAAGTGAATACAAGACGTGAAAGAGGCTGCCCCGCCTCGCACATTGATGGTAGCGTTAGCCAGAGGCCCCGCTTTCTGGCCATTGAAGGCAATACCTTTTCTACTAGTCGCCTACCCTACGACCGGGTGAGATAACGTGGAGAGACTACACATTTGATTCCTTCCACTCAAATCAAACCTTAAGAGGGTCATTATCCTCAAATTCACAGCTCCTGCCTCATCCTGTTGACACTGAGTCTAATCACGATGAGGAAAGAGGCCGTTGTGAAATATCTAAGAACACAGAGAGCCTCAGTGTGTGCCAGCAAACACTGATTTTCAAAGACAAGCAGAGTCCTCCCAGCCGCACTTCCCAATACAAATGATTCTCTGCAACACGTTCCAAAGTTAAGTGCCCGACCTGGATCCCAGGCCACGAGTTCTACGGGGGCACTTCATCTACAGCCCACCAGAAATTTGGCAAGTCTCGGAGACAACCTGTCTCCATCAAGCTGCCTTTGATGGCAAAGCCAGAGGAGCTTCGCTGCACCGGCTGACCTTGTCCCGCTCACCTCTGCAGGGCTCTCTCCTTCTTTCACCCTCACTCTCCAGGTCAAGTTCTGCCACAAATCCTTTTCCTTGCCAAGAAGATACGTCGTCTCCCATGGTCAGATAAATGGGCAAATCGATGCTGTGTCACTTCAGGTCTCTCCGCAATGTCCTCCAACTGCTTGACAGCCCTCTCCACTTACAATCAGAGGTCTTAAAACCTCGACGCAGGTTGAGTCCAGATTCTAATTTCAAATCTCCGTTGGCTCACACTTGGGGTATGTCCTGTCTTCCATCTCCAGCTGGCCCACTCTCATGCCCTTTCCTCTGGAACGGAGACTTCCCCGCATTCATCTCCACATTCCTCACACTTAGATGAGTGGAATTTATAGCTTGCTAACTCAGCCTTGCCTCAAAGAGCGAGCAAAGGAGAACTGGGCTCAGGCCTTGCCTGCTACCTAGGAAATAGCCAAAGCTCCAGCTTTTGAACTTTTTCACCCAACTTGTCCTCCTTCCCCATTTGAAAGACTTGCCTTCAAGAAGTCTCTGCTTAATTTTTTTTTTTTTTTAGCACCGAGCGAGCACTTGGTCTGGTTAAGGTTGAGGGGAAAAAAAAAAAAAGGCCAAAAATAAAAAGGCCTAAAGATTTTTCAATCAAGGGAGGTTTCGTTGTGGCTCAGCAGTAATGAACCCAACTAGTATGTGGGTTTGATTCCTGGTCCTGCCCAGTGGGTTAAGGATCCTGTGTTGTCACAAGCCTCGGTGTGGGTCACAGATGTGGCTCAGATCCAGAGTTGCCATGGCTATGGTGTAGCCTGGCAGTTGTAAGCACCAATTCAACCCCCAGCCTGGGAACTTCCATATGCTGTGGGTGTGGTCCTAAAAAATAAAAAGATTAAAAAAAAAAAAACAAAAAAACAAAAAAAGTTTTTCAGATTCTTTCCCTGCTTCAAGCTACTCCCCAGCAGACCAGTGGGAAATGTTTTTTTTTTTTTGTCTGCACCCACGGGGTAGAGAAGTCCCGGGGTCAGGGATCAAGCCCAAGCCACAGTAGTGACCAGAGCTACAGCAGTGACAATGCTGGATCCTTAACCCCCTGAGCCACCAGGGAACTCCCAGTGGGAAGTATTTTTGAAAGATGCATTAACTCTTTTAGGCCACTAGGATGTATTAGGTAAATCAAAGGCCTATAAAATGACCCATGAAATAATGTATACTTCTGGTCCATTGCACTGAATCATCGCATGGATGTCCCCGACAGTTCTCATGACTTTTAAGAGTTCCTGAAAGCAACATACACAGAGGACATCACTGAGTTAGTGTGCCCTCAGCCATTTCTTGTTTTATGGAAAGCAGACACTTGGACTCATTTACTCATTCACTCAACAAACATTCTTTGTGTCTCTGCCCAGGGCCAAGTCTGAGTTAGGTGTGGTAAGTCAAGTACCTGGGACTTAGCAATCGTTTGACAAACGGTGGTAGCTATCTTGCTAAGAAATGGAATGAGATACAGTAGTTGCCCAATAAGTAACTGTGGCTATTACTGTGGTACTTGTTTGTCTTCAAGCCAAAACTCAAAGGGCTGATATATCAAGGTGAGGGTTAATGGACGTGAAGGATCATTTTCCCTGGCTCCTTTCTCATCCTGTATCATGCAAACCCTTGTTTGTGCAAACCTAAGGAGCTCAGGGTGTGTCTGCTCCTCGAGACCGCCAAGTTCTACCTGCTGAAGCTTCCTGTGCAGCCAGAGGTCAAGCAGTTGGCCAAGTCAAGCCAGCCAGCTGCTGTGAAGTGATACTTCTGAAGGAAATCCTGGATCGGTCCTGCAAGGGAATGGCAAACTGCAGCCTGGATTAACCCGGGCTGTGCACCAGTGCCTCAGCTGCTCGTCCACTCTCTGCTGGGCAGCTGGGTGAGAACTCCAGGATGGCCACTCCCCGCCGCCCAGGATGGCCAGAGGGAACAGCAGGAATTCCTGATGAGTGCATGCTCTCTTTCCCAGAAAAGGGATTAAGCGTGCCCTGACAAAGTTTCCTCTCCCACCATTCTTTCTTGGGGAGTGAAGTGGGAAGCAAAGGGACACGAGAAGTCTATTCCCTCTACCCCTCTGAAAATCCCTTTAAGCTGCTCCATTCCGCCATCAAACACTGGACTTGGGCAAGCAATCTACTGGCATCAAATGTGTCTGTGCTCTTGATAAGACGAAGAAAATAATGTCAATCAAGCTCAGGGGGTTGTCATAAAAACTGAGTGAGAGATCACATAGGAAAGCAGCCTAGCCAACTGCCCAGCATGTGGTAAGTAGACATACAAGCTAGTTTTCTCTTTATTGCTAATAATTGTGTAAGGTGGTATTGCATAGTGTCCTGAAAACAAACCTATCTTCTCATCGTAGGTGATCCAAACCTGACCTAGGGGTTCCCATTGTGGCTCAGTAGTACTGAACCCAACCAGTATCCATGAGGCCATAGGTTTGACCCCTGGCCTCACTCAGTGGGTTAAGGATCCGGCATTGCCATGAGCTGCAGACTCGGCTCGGATTTGGCGTTGCTGTGGCTGTGGCATAGGCCGCCAGCTACAGCTCTGATTCAACTCCTAGCCTGGGAACTTCCATATGCCGCAGGTGCGGCCACAAAAAGCCCAGAAACAACAACAACAACAACAACAACAAAACCCATGACTCAAACTAGACTGAGGGGGGAAAAAAAGGCATTCATTGGCTCATGGAACTAATAGGCATGGCTAGATCTAGATTTTCAAATGAAGTTTTTAGGGATCTGTTTCTCTTTCTCCACCCCTTAGCTGGCTCTGCTTGGCTCTGGTTCTTTGTGCTGTTAGTCTCATACTCTCACAGGATCTCTTCCTGTGGGAAGGAAGACAGCCATGGGAATCAAAATCCAAAAGGACAAGCCACACTCTCTCTCCCAGTGTCCACGTATCAAATCTCATGGCAGGACTTTGGCCTCTTGTGGGTCACGTGCCCATCTCTGAGACCACGAGTCAACAAACTATGACCCAGAAGCCAAATCCCAGTCTGCCTCCTGCTTTTGGACAGAGCTAAGAATAGTTTTGTAATTTCTAAATGGTTGAAAAACAAAAGGAGGCTGATATTTTGCAATACCTGAAAACTACAGGAAATTCAATTCTGTGTCCATTAATTTCAGTTTTATTGGACACCCCATACCCATTCATTTATGTATTATGTTTTCTGGCCTAACAGTGGAATTGATGGAGACCTTACACCTCACAAAGCCTAAAATATCGTTATCTGTTCTTTATAGAAAAATGCAGTTGATTCTGCCTTGGACCAATCACAGAAAACGAGAAGATAAAGACAGGCTAATGAGCCAGATCTGGCACTCAGTTAAGGTTAATTTCTTTTCTTCCTCTTTCCTGACTTCTTTCACTCACATTACAGAGATATAAATGAGCAAGGCATCCGTATGTACCATTCAAGAGTCCTGTGGCCTCTATCTTTTAGGTAAAAACAAAACAAACCCCCAAACCTCCCTTTAATCAGTCTTGCTGTCAAAAAGGCAGAGCAAAAATAGTAAAAGTTCAGAGAAGGGCAGTGAAAATAATTTTCGGCATGCATGGCAGAAGAGCATGGCATGCGAAGAGGAATTCCAAACCTTGGGATCATTTCATTTGAAAAGGAAGGCTCACAGAGGCACAATGTTTACAGAAGAATAAGCTGACGACAGGTATAGGAAAGGCTAATCAGGACCTGGTATTTACTTTTCCCCCCAAATACAAGAACCAGACTGTTTCACGCATTGTATAATAGCCGTGTCACCTTCCACGTTGGAACACTATCAAAGTGAGCTTTACCCTCCCTTCCTACAGACGGTGGTGCCAAACCACACCTCCAGTCCTATCAGTACACAAGACACTCCACTCCACACGTACTATTCAGAATCTAGAGGTTTCTAGCTAGGAAGTGTGTTGCAGCCATGCAGTCCAGCCCTTTATGCTGTAAAGCTGAAACCCAGGAAGGTGAAAAGGTTTGTCTAAATTTGAAGGGTGAGTTCATGGCCCATCTTGGCATTGGGGTCAGAGAAACTGGATTGAGGTCCTGGCTAGACCTAAATGACTTTTCTGAGACCCAGTATCCCCCTTTTTAAATTGTTGAGAAATAAAATAATAAAAGTGGCTTAATTCTCAGATCAGTTCATTGCAGCTTAATTCTTAGTTCAGTGCTTTTTCCTCTAAGTCATTCTGCTCCTTGGAATAGCCCAGCATAGGAAAAAAAGTGCAATGCTGGATCATTTGGGGGGGGGGGAATTGGAAGATGCAGCGTGTACAAACACACACACACACGCACATGCCCACCCTTTACTTCCCCTTACCAACAATAAAGTACAAACTTCAAAAGAAACAAACTTAAAAATGGGGAATGCTGGACTCGGAGACCTTTCCCGGAGTGGAACCCTGTGGTCAGATATTGGCCAGGGCGATCCTTGAACAACTTGGTGGACATCCAAGTCTGTTTTCAGTGGGGAATAAAGTTCATGTTTTGGAGGCAGTATCCTTGACTTTTTTATCCTGTTATTCAAATATTTCCTAATAATCTTCAGCATTTATACACTCAAGAGACCTTGAAGGAAAAGGATGCAGGACTCCAGTCTTTTTTCCTTCCTTTTGCTAATGAATAGATGTTTTCTTTCTGAATTCACTGGCCCTATCACCCCCCCCCCGCCCCGTTTTTTTCATATTCAAATAACCTTACAAGAAAGAGGTCAAGAAGCCAATGGAAAACTGTAAATTACCAAATTTTTGGTTTGGATTTAATGTTATGAGTGCCTTTTCAATGTGAAAAAAATCTAAGACGAGAGGAATTGACATTTTAGCAAATATATACACATAATGCATAAATTAGTGAGACTAAGTGTGGGTGTTTCTGGTGCCACCTGTTGGTCACACTGGAAGACTGAACTAGATGCAGTATTGTTGGTCACAAAAATGAACGTAAAATGAAATTGATGCTGTAGCTGCCACAGTTTTGCATTTCGGCAGGCGGGCCAAATGTTGAAATAGGATGACTGTTGCTTGTACATTATCCTTAGTCACAGTTTCTTGGAAGTACAGGGGCATTTTGCTCTTGGTTTTGGCCTTGGTGTATTCACCAATTAAATGCATAGAGAGGAATATAGCATGAGGCATAATCTCTGGGAACGCTGAGATTAATGAACCAATCCACAGAGTCAAGTGATTTTTGTGTCTTGTGATTCAGAACTGGTGTTGGTGCCCTGCCCAGATCCCTTTTACCAGCCAGGGCACCCCGGCAGTTTCCCTGACCTGCTGAGAGTTGGCTAATACAATTCACAGCTACTCCCTTCTCTGGAGAGTTGCCCTTGGCTAAGAGGGAGCCGCCTTGACACGGCAGCTCCATGCACAGGCACCCAGACACATGACCTCCACAGCCAGGGACCAGCAAACGACTGTCACGGGGGTACAAAGGACCAGCCCCCCTAACCTTAAGGGGAGATGACCCCTGTGGTAACACTCGTGCTCCAGAGATCTGCATGGGATCAAGGTGAAGCCAGCCTCCAGCTAAAGCCAAATTCTTGTCTGGCCCTTTACTCCCACCCCCCACGTCCCATCCAATCCTATTTCTCTCATTCTCCTTCTCCTTGAAAACACTCAATAAATCACTCGAACATCTCCAGCTCTGCCTCTAAGAAGCCTGGCCTAAAGCAAGACCTATCCCATGGAAACATCTATCTTTGTAACAATAAAATCCATGAGGGCAAAATAGCGCTCTGGGTCCATGAATGTGTTTTCCCAACATGTTTGGGAAGCAACACTGAACAAAGTGGCCCCTCTCCACAGGCGACAAAGCCCAGCGAGCAGGACAGCAGCAGTGATACTGCTCTGTGGGACCAAAGACCTGGGTGATGATATAAAATATATCCTTGCAATGGCACTATGCCTGAGTTTTCTGAGAAATGAGTTTAGTTTCAAAATAGCACGTCCGTGCTGGCATTAGACCTAGTGCTCCCAGGGGCAATGAAAAATAACCCGGAATTGGAGGACTTGAGGCTTTACACATTTCTATATCTGCTGGAGGAGCCAGGCCTTTTTGGCTTGTGCCAAAGGAGAACTTTGGGGAGAGGGACAAACACTGCCAGAGGACAATTTTGGAAATCTCATGAGAATGATTGGTTGATTTAATCGGGTTTGGGTTGGAGAAGTTCCAGCTGGTTCTGCAGAAGTGGCAGTGTCAAGTAAGAAGTGGGGACCTTTGGGGATGGTCAGGCCTGGATTTGAATTCTCCTCCACCTGACTGACTGGGTTTTCTCATCTATAAAGTGGGGATCATCATACTTATCTCCTGAAGTTGTGGGAAGGTTGGACATAGTGTCAATTCAGCACCTGGTATATGCTGGTCAGCGAATAAAAGGCAGCTATTTTCTGTACTCAAGCTGTAGCATACACTTATCAAGCCAGCCTCCATCACTGATAAAGGTAATATTTTTAGCTAATTTATTTATTTATTCAATTTGTTTTGAACCCAGTGAGAAAAAGGGTGCTGTTTATTTAGGGCCTCATTGGGTACTGCAAAAAAAAAAAAAAAAAAGCTATTTTAATTTTTTAAAATCAATCCTCAGATGACCAAGATCCTTCCTTGGAGAAACAAATACAATGGAAGCCATCCCATAGGGTTGAGTAGATTGTTTACCATGTACAAAGGCACCCATTATGGGCAAGTGAGGCTAAAATCTAGCTCTCTCTCTCTCTTTTTTTTTTTTTTTTGTCTTTTTAGGGCCACACCAGAAGCATATGGAGGTTCCCAGGCTAAGGGGTCTAATCAGAGTTGTAGCTGTCAGGCTATGCCAGAGCCATAGCAATGCAAGATCCAAGCTGCATCTGCAAGCTACAGCACAGCTCACGGCAATGCTGCGGATCCTTAACCCATGGAGCAAGGCCAAGGATTGAACCCATGTCCTCGTGGATTCTAGTCGGGTTTGTTAACTATTGAGCCACAATGGAACTCCTAGCTTTCTTTTTCTCTCACCAATCCATGAACCGCTTAGGCAGTGTCCACCTAAAGGGGATAATTTACCAATTCCCACGGAAAATGGCTAGAAGCAGCCCTGACATTGTTCCTGCCCTCTGTTCAGGGTTAAGGTCCCTGTTGTGGGCAGAAGGGGCCAGGAGGACCTCCTGAAGAGAATTACCTAAGCATCAGGCTCTCTAGACCCAACTTCTCCCAACATGCTCTGCCCTTGCAGACAAAGCCTGACAGTGACAGCTGAAAGCCACAGTAATTAGCTGGCAGGGGTCACCTCAAACTATGGTATTGATATGTTCCTCTATCAGTAATACTCAAGGTAAGGTCTGAAAAATTACAATACCATCACTTGGTGTACTTGATGGAAATTCGATTTCCTGGAGTTCCCGTCGTGGCTCAGTGGCTAACGAATCTGACTAGGAATCATGAGGTTGTGGGTTCGATCCCTGGCCTTGCTCAGTGGGTTAAGGATCCAGCGTTGCCATGAGATGTGGTATAGGTCGCAGACGCAGCTCGAATCTGGTATTGCTGTGGCTCTGGCATAGGCTGGTGGCTACAGCTCCGATTACGCCCCTACCCTGGGAACCTCCAAATGCCACAGGAGCAGCCCTAGAAATGGCAAAAAGACAAAAAAAAAAAAAAAAAAAAAAAAGAAATTCCATTTCCTGAGCCAGACACCTTCTAGATGCTAGACTCATTAAAGGTTAAATTAGGGAACAGAGGGCACTCCCGTCATGGCTCAGTGGTTAACAAACCTGACTAGTATCTATTAGGATACGGGTTTGATTTCTGGCCTTGCTCAGTGGGTTCAGGATCCAGCATTGCCGTGAGCTGTGGTGTAGGTTGAAGACGCGGCTGGGATCTGGCGTTGCTGTGGCTGTGTAGGCTGGTAGCTACAGCTCCAATTGGACCCCTAGCCTGGGAACCTCCATATGCCACGGGTGCGGCCCTAAGAAAAAAAAAGACAAAAAAAAAAAAAAAATTAGGTGACCGCGGTTGAAATAATAACTTCCACACAGGCTTACTAACCACTAAGAAGGCTTTGTTGGCCAAGGATTCCCTTTATCGACAAAATCATGGTGAAGAGTTGAATGTTCCTTAGAAAAGCTCATCCTCTTGGAAGAAGCCCAGAGATACTGATGGCCATAGGCTTCCTTTTCCTTGATAACCTCCTTCCACTCCATACCCCATTCCGCCAGCACAAACACAAAATTATCTCTCCAGGGGCTCTTCCTTCTTAAGGGGCTCTTTCTTCTCTCTCCCTTTTTTATGGTCTATAGCATACAGAAGGTCACATCCTCCAAAAGGCAGAGGCAACTAGGTGATGGTTATCTATTCTTAAAATTCTTGTCTTTTAGAATCATGTTTAGATTTTCTAATGCTCTTTCTAGAGCCCTGGGTTACCCAAGCTCTTCCAAGCAACCTAATTCTGCCCTTGGTGGAAATGCTAACAGTCAGGGAATGTTCACATGATGGGTTATAAAGTTAATGATGCCTTCAGTGTAACACAGGTCTTAGATAACAGCAGTTAACATTTAAACACCTTAACATAAGGTTTGCCAATCAAAGAACCAAATTGAGCTGTCCTATAGCTAACAACTATACTATCAGACATACATCTAGAGTTGTGTCAATTTACTTTGCCTGGTTCCCAGGTAATTAATTCCAAGTGAGCATCGGTGTCATTAAAAAATATGGTTTAAGGGACATTCAACACTTGTGCTAGGAGCTAGAGCTAAAGATAAAGTAAACATAGTCTCAATATTCAAGAAATTCACAATCTAGTAGAAGAATGCCTATGGAAGCATCCTGTGACAGAAGACTGTACCATTTAAGGTATTATCATTATGAAGAAGAGAGTCTTACACTATGATTTAGATCCTGAGATCATTAATATTTACTAACCACCATTAAATTTCCACAAAAAAATCTTACTGGTTTGATTGCTGGATCAGTTATAACATCTTTGGCTGCAAGAACTAACAAAGAAACCCAAATAAAAATGACTGAAATAAGGAGAAAAATTTATTTTCTCACTTAACCACAGGTTCAAACATAAGGATACTGGGGTTGATTAATTCAGCAGCTCAATCATATCTGTAAGAACCCAAGTTCTTTCCATCTTTCTGCTTTCTCACTAAAGAGTCAGGGCTCTTTAGAAAAACACCAGATCCTTAAACCAATGAACCACAGTGGGAACTCCAGGCTTGAAAAATTAACCACATATTCATCTTCAACATTTGCCCTGTACTCTGTTTGGTAGCAAAATGGCAGCAACAGTTCTAGTCTTCACATCCTCACACAACATCCAAAAGCTGGAGTAAGAAGAGGTAGATCTTTTTGCTATAATCCTTCCTAAAAATTAGGGAAAATACCCCCCAAGAATAGCCCTCCCTACCTACTTCCATCTCATTGGCTAGAATCATGTCATATGCCAATTCCTAAGCCAATCACTTACAAGGGGAGGGATTTAACCCCCTGTCCTAGAGCTAGAAAAGAGTTCACCTTCCTCTGAAGCACTTGGCAGCCTAATACATTGTTGATAGGAAGGAAAAAGTTTCGGGTGGGGCAAGTAGGGGTGGGAAGAGGTTAATGGCTAAACAACCAACAGTGTCTACCATAATTTATTCCATTTTAAAGATATAGACACTGAGGCTCAGAAAGATTGAGTGGATCAGCATCACATAGCTAATAAACTGTCAATTTAAAGTTTCCCAGCAGATTTCTCTGGCTCTAATGTGAATTAAACCTAACACACTATCCTGTAATCTTGAGCAAGTGCCTTAATCCCTCCAAATCTTTTCTGTCGCTGTTAAACAGACACAACAGTAGTCCTTACCTTTAATCAATTAGGGTACTATATTAATTTAGCTCATGTATGTACAGCACTTTAGCTATTATTTGTTGCCACTGTAGCAGAAAGAACCACATACTGGACAACTCCAGGGGGCACTATTCACCAAGAATATAAGATAAATCATGCTCCTGGAATTTCACCATAGCATCGCCCTTACTAAAAGGCACAGAAAACTTATCTCTAGTGTGAGGAGTGGAGAATTTTTGAATTTATGTACAACAACGCAGGCAAACTTTAACCCAGTGCTACAACAAACAGGTGAAGGGAAGCCAACAGAATTTTCCAAGCCCAATAGCAAAAAACCTTCATATATGTATATCTTTAATTCTTGCAAAAACCCTGGGGTCACAAAGAAACTTTGTTATTGCTTTTGTTTTTCCTGTAGAGAGTTACTATGGTGGAGCTTAATTTTAAGAAGGAAACAGAATTTCCTGATTTCCTTGCTGGAAGATATTGTCAGTCAGTCAGCACCCTTTCCAGGGGCCTCATCTTGCCCCTCATGTGCTAAGTGCCAGAACTTCAGCACCATGTAGGAGGCACAGAGCTGCAAAGTCAGAAGGTCTAGGTTTAGCCTTGTTCTGTGTCCAGTTCACAGTGTCAAGGTGAGCACTCAATTACCATGCACTTTCCTCTCTGTATTCATGTACAGCTGCAAATAGGGTGACAAGGTGGGCTCCTTGGCCTCTAAGACCCCTTCCATTCTCTGAGCCACTCCCACTGCTCAGGCCTCACAGGGAGGGAATAATTTTTTTTTTTTTTTTTTTTTTTTTTTTTTTTAGGGCCGCTCCCGCAGCATGTGGAAGTTCCTAGGCTGGGGTCTAATCGGAGCTGTAGCCACCGGCCTATGCCAGAGCCACAGCAACGCCAGATCCAAGCCAGGTCTGCAACCTACACCACAGCTCATGGCAACGCCGAATCCTTAACCCACTGAGCAAGGTCAGGGATTGAACCCGCAACCTCATGGTTCCTTATCAGATTCATTAACCACTGAGCCACGATGGGAACTCCAAGGGAGGCAATAATTTAGACTTCATCGACCCGCAAGGGGGGCTTACACAGTCACAGCAGCAGAAATGAGGAAGTCATTCAAGACAACTTTTCTGAAACATAATGTATGGACGAGGAGGAAGGAGAGGTGGGTTGGCTGAGGTGGCGGAGTAATGGGCCACCCTCAAGGGCAGGCTGGGGGCAGGGGGGAGGGGAGGAGTCTAATTGTTCTTAGTGCATGACTGGTCACATGAGGCAGTCTTACTGAAAAGGAGAAAAGGCATGGTTTTACAGAGCAATCTATACCCTAGCTCCCTGTATATGCAATCTGAAGCCTCAGGTCTGAGAAATGGGTCTGCTGCTGCTTCCCCACAGCCTCGTCTCCATAGGAATCCCGGTTTCTCCAGGAAGGAGGTGGAAGGAAGATGGCTGATATGATAGAAAGAATCCAAGAGTCCTGGAGGCAGGGTAAAGGAGAGCTGTTTTGAGTGCTGTCTTCGATAAGTCATTTCCCCTCCAAAGAGTCTTAGATGCTTCATCTATTGAGTTCTGCACCCGATGATCTAGAAGATTCCTTCCAGGTCTCTAGCAGTCTAACAGATGCTATCAGCTACTACTATTTCTTTGCATGTGTATGAAAACTGTTTTCTTTAAATGTGTCTCTTCTTGCTTTAGGATAGGAATGGTATGGTTTCTTGAAGGCGAAAGAGATAATGGAGAAAAACTAAGGCAGTCAAATACTTGAAACTGAAAAACTGAGGGCTGCTGAAGGCAAACCAGATAAAAATGCAGGCACCTGGATGTGATCAATGAGGGCTTCTTGGGGGAGCAATTTCAGTTACCTCATCAGTGCACACAGGAAAGACTCAATAAACGGTTAACTTACAATCATGACTAGACTAGAAGGTAGCTGACTATCAAAGATTCTCTCAGGGACCCTGTTTCCTCATCTATAAAATGGGAGGAGTTCCAATCATGGCTCAGTGGTTAACAAATCTGACTAGGAACCATGAGGTTGCGGGTTCAATCCCTGGCCTCGCTCAGTGGGTTAAGGATCCGGGGTTGCCATGAGCTGTGGTGTAGGTCACAGACGTGGCTCAGATCTGGTGTTGCTGTGGCTGTGGAGTAGGCTGGCAGCTACAGCTCCAATTAGACCCCTAGCCTGGGAACCTCCATATGCCATGGGTGTGGCCCTAGAAAAGACAAAAAAAAAAAAAGACACAAACATAAAAAAATAAAAAAGATAAAATGGGGAGAATACAGTAGGTACTCTACAGGTTTGTTCATTTAACAAATATTTACTGAGCACAAACTAGGCACCAGGGACGTGTTTGTGAATAAGACAGTTAAGACCCTGTCCTCATGGAGAGTTGTTCTCGTTAGGAGAGAGACAGAGTTAATAAGCAAGCAGGTAAATAACCAAGACAGTGATAGGCATGGATAAGTGCTGTGAAGGAAATGAAACAGAGTAAGGAGTGAGGGATGGAAGGGAAGGCTGAGACATGAGTGTTCAGGGAAGAGCTTGCAGAGGAAATGACACTTGTCAGGAAGGAGCAGCCATGGGAAGTTGGGGGAGAGCAGCCTTGTAGGCTGAGGAGCTGGCAAAGCCTCTACGGCAGGAACTGGCCGGGTGTGTCTGGGGAAAAGAAGGAAGGTCACTGAAGCTGGAGCGTGGTGGGCAAGGCATTGAGTGTGACCGAAGGGGAGGGGAGATGGGGCCTGATCTTACAGGACCGTGTAGGTGTGGGCATGAGAGTTTTATTCCAACAGCAATGGGAAACCGCCGCAAGGCTTTCAGCTGGAGAGGAAGCTGATTGTGGAAGCTGATTTGTAAAGATGCTGTGTAGAGAAGAGACTGCCCATGAGCCACGGTGGAAGCAGCAGGTCTGTTAGGAGACCTTGAGTGAGTTAGGGTTGATGAGGCTCATTTGCTGGGGGTGGAGACTGAGAGAGGTAATTCAGGTTGAGGATATATTCTGGAGGGCAAGTGTTTTAAGTGAGGTCATCTCTGTAAAATACCTAGTGGAGAGAATGACAGAAGGGGTTCAATCAGGTGTTTGTACAGATAATAGGATCTGGTGTAGCAGGCCTGTTGCAATTCCATAAGTCAAAGAGGAATTTGGCAAATATTTGGGTCACAGAGCAAGTTAGCAAACTGGTTCAGTCACTCTTTTTTTATGTGGCACAAGTCGCCCTTTGGGACCTCAGTTTCCCCATTCAGAAATGAGAAATGGACCAGGTGAACTCAGAGGCACCTGCCAGAGCTAACATTCTAGGAATCTTTTTTTTTTTTTTTTTTTTTGCAACCCCATGGCATATGGAGTTTCCAGGTCGGGGATCAGATCCAAGCCATAGCTGTGGCAATGCCAGATCCTTTAACCAACTGTGCCGGGCCAGGGATCAAACTTCATCCTGGAACTTCAGAGACACCACTGATCCCACTGCACCACAGTGGGAACTCCTATTAATCTTTTTTATGGGATCTATCAGTCAGGGATGATTGAAGACGTAGGGTCACTCTGAGTGAGGTAGAATCAATAATTTATAATAAGTATCAACCCCTCTCAAACTGTGGCAATCCAGTGTGGGTGCTGGGCCTGAAGTCATTACAGATCAGCCAGCCCTGCAATCAAGAGGGAAAGCTGGGCACAAATTTTGGAAAGTCAAGGGCATATCAGACAAACTGGATCCCACATCTATCTCTAACCACCTCTCATCTTGATGATGCAGGCAACCTGCAGAAGCAAGGGTCCTTGGTCACAGAACTACGCATGCGCCTGGCCCAGGACCCAGAGAGGCTGAAGGAGATGGTGTGGGTCCAGATTCTGGCCCATGTCAGCAAGGAGCCAGCAGTTAGAGACAACATGCATGAAATGCCATTGGGCCAGGCACTCAACACTGACTTTCTGAGCACAAAGTCCTGCTTCACTTCCACCTCCCCAGTCTCGGGCCAATTTCTCTTGTGATCAATCCCAATCTAGAACCATGCAAGGAAGGGAATTCTGGGAACTATACTTCCACTGCAGCTAAATGGACACAGCACAAAGCTACCAGAGTCCACTCTTTGTCAACCTGGCAGTCACATACCCTTCTTTTAACCATACTTAACTTCTAAATAAAAATAACAGCAAAACCATGCCTCCACTTAACATGACACAACTGTCCCTCGTGCAGCTGAAAACAATACTATACTTCTCCCCCAGAAAGGATCTAAAGTCGGTTTATCCATCTTTAGGTGACAGCCATTCTTTCTCTAGCTGAGCCATGCTCTCCTTTGATATTTGGTTAATTCTGTTGTGGTTCTATATTGCCAAGTAACAAACCAATCTAAACCTACAGGCATTGCAACAGACTGAATGTTTGTGTTCTCTGAAAATCCATGTTGAAATCCCCAATGTGTCCCCATTGGAAATAGGGACTTCAGGGAGACGATCAGGTCATGAAGGCAGAGCCTCATGAATAAGATTACTGTCCTTTTTATAAGAGAGACCCCAGAGAGTCCCCTTGTCCCTTCTGCTATGTGAGGATACACACATCGCCTTTTTATGATGTAGCTTTGGAAGTCACTACCTGTCACTGACACCATACTCTTTTGGTTACAAGCCCTTCCAGATTCAAGGGAAGGGAACATATACCCTGCCCTTTAATGGGAAGAATGTCGAAGAAATTAAGGCTATGTTTTAAAACCACCAGCTGGGACTCTGTCTAGGCTAGTTCATGCTTATCACAGCAGGTGGCCATTTCACCTTTTGGTAATTATTTAGCATCATTTTTATTCCTGTTCATTTCTCACTTATGTCAACTGATGAGAGCAATGCCTATGAGAATATTATTTCAGGTGCCTTCCTTCTATATGCGTCCCTGGATCTCTTGGAAACGCATTCACAGTCCACAGCTAAGCTCACATTCCAATTCTTTCTACAAATGTGATCCCCTGACTTATAATTCCTTGGCTTGAGAACCCCTGCTTACCGCCTGTCTTGTGATATATATGATTCCTAAGAGCTTTCGCTGACAATAATGAGAGGAGTGGTCAGCTAGCTAACGAATAGTGATAGGAAAATGTTTTGGGCTGATTCATGAAGTAGAGAAACAGATTTCTGAATCAAGTAACACTTTGGGTTAAGACACTTTCCTACCTTAAAAGGTTTAAGAATCAGCACAGCAAAATAGAAAAGGAAAAAAAAAAATGGTTGGCAAAACAACCAAGTTCAGAAGAAAGCCAAAAGCTGTCTTGCAGGAGAGGCTTATAGAATAGACGACCATCATTCTGGGACCAGTTAAGTTGTATTTTGGTTGTCATTTATACCCAGCACATAATGAAGACTCTCTTTTTCTGAAGAATTAGAGCACTCAAAGCCTGAATCATTCATTTATTTACTCAACAAGAGCTACTGAGCTCATTCTTTGGATCAGATAGGGTTTTTCGTTGCTGTTCAGCAGCACAATGGTGAAGACACAGCCTCTGACCTCAGAGGGTTGTAAAGGAGATTGAAAACAAAACAAAACAAAAACAAAGAGACCAAACATACCACAGAAAGGGCGCTCAAGAAAAAGCACTTAACAAGCTTGTTTCACCCTTGGTCTCATGTCTTAATCTCCTCCAATGTGACTGTAAGCTCCTTGAAGGCAGAGATCCCCCTTTTTTTATCTGCATGTCACCCAGTACCCAGCTCAGTGACATGTCCACAATGGTTATTTGAACTAAACATCACTAAACATTTGCTAGTGGCTTGACTGATAAAAACTGAAATGGAACGAGGTTGTGGAGGTACAAAATGTTTGCATTATTTTTTTGCCCCCTGCAAAGGTTCTTAGGTGCCGCTCTGTACATTAGACCATCACTCCTGCCAAGTATGAGTGTCCTCTGTACCACCTTGTGCTTGGAAGGACAAACAGGGCTTCGATTCCTTGATGTCCAAGAGCTCTGTGGTGACTTAATTCTTCGCTCTTGGCTAATGGTACCATGAATAAGAAGAGAGGTTGGCTCTGCCATTTCTTAACCACTTGGGGCCTGTGATTCCTCAACTTTGACCAAGATTACTGTTCCCTTCTGCTTTACTCAGCATACATGTTCTTGTTTTATAACTAGTTTGAATGCAGGAGAAGCAGCAGCACCCGGACTATCTATAAACTGATGGCATGGGGCATGGCTTCTCCCCAGGCTTCTGTTGTCCCACAGTAAACTCCTAACCCTTATGAGGTTTTAGTCACAGTGCATTTTCCCCTCCAAAACCAAACAGGGTAAGAATGAACCACTTTCTTGCATTTTCTATCAAGACAGCTCTTTGTGAGTTTTAAATGTTCTGTCCAGATTCAAAGAAGCTGGTTTCTTCATGAGTGGTTGGAATAAGACTTTTCTTGGAAGCTACTGAATATGGATTAGTTGGATTGTTTCGCAGGAAATAAAAAGCAGGCTCTAGGGTGACTACTTCAGCACTTAATTGGGTTAGCAAAGAACTGCAAATGAGAGGTTTCCCTTAGGAGGGAAAGGATGTTTATGGGCTCTCCCCCCTCCCCCTAGGTGGTGGATTTTAACCTAAACGTTAGTCTTCAAATGCAGCCTTTAATTTAGGAACCATTACAAGAATCTATTAGAGCAGAAAATGTCAGGTTGAAAAATTAACACATCACAGGAGTTAATTAGAACCCAGCCTCTCATTAGATGCAAATGGAGAGCCCTCCAACCGCCCGACAGCCTGCTGAAGTCATGTTTGTTGCCGCTCCAAAGTGGCTGCATCTTTATTACTCAGAGAGTGGATGGAGGTAGCTGCCCAGGCACCAAGACCAGAGCCACCAGGGGCCCATGGCCTGTCCTTTAGGTTAATAGAAGGTCTGTTGCCCAGTCCCTATCTTTTGCGCCTCTCCTACACGCTCTGCATGGGACAGGGTGGATAGCCTTCTGTCTGGAACTCCCTTGGGGAAGTGTTTTCTGCAACAAAGACAAACATGCCATGCCTGTCACCGGGAGCAGATTGGCGACTGTGTAAACCGCTCTGGGAGAGGGAGGCTGAGGGGCTCCAGGCCATTCAGACTTAGCTCTAAGTCGTGGGCTTTGTTTTCTTTCCACATTCAGACTGAAATGTGATTCCCCCGGCTTTCTTTTTTGGAAAATACCTGCGATGAGTTCCATGCCGGGAAAGAAAAGCTGTTGACAGGAAAAGCTTCTGATGGGCAAAGGGCTTTTTCAAGTGTTCTCAAAGGAGACAGTCGTTTCTAGCAGGCTGAGGCGGAGATGCCAGGGCGCTGGGGAAAAAAAAATGTCCAAATCACAAAAGGGTCATCTCTAACTAGGGATTAGGCAACCTCCCCTTCGAGAGCAATGCCATGCACAGAATTCGGGGCCAGGCAGATATCCATCGTCGGAGTCCTTCTCTGTCACTAACCATACGTTCCTGGGCAAGTGGCGTAAACTCTTTTACTGTCCCCCTGGTACAGTGGGAACAACAGTTATCACAAGCTGTTGCGTGAAATAAGTGACATGATGCCTGCAGTGCATGTAATACAATATCTGGCCAGAGTAAAGGTAGAATATGAGTTATTATTGATTTGACAATAGTATTCCTTCACCCAATACTAATGGGTTCTCTCTGGGTGCCAGGCCCTGTGCAAGGGACAGCTCCTGCTCCTTGACACCATGGAATTCATTATTTAATAAACCATGTACACATACCTTTAGCACAAGGCTATGCCCCCTCCCCTCCCTGCAAGTACTCTGGTGTAGAAGTACCAACTGCACACAGGTCTGCTTTGTCAAGAAGCTCAGAGTTCTGCTGGTCATCCCCCTTTGAGTAGCCCTCCAAACTTAGCTGCCTCTACCACAATTTACCTACATATCTCTCTGTGTGCACTTATCACATCCAGTGACAGTTGTCTGTCTGTTCTTTGTCTCCTCCTGTGAGTTCCTTTCATTCATCTAGTCACTTACTCATCTCTGTAGGCCAATGGGCTCAGTTTCATGCATTACTCTGCACAGACATACAGAAGATTCAACCCTACTGCTCAGTATAAAGATCTCCAGCTGGATTTACTGGGAAAATAATCCTGCCCTCTCTTTCTGAAAGGTCAGTCTCCTTTGGGCCTCTGTTTGGTTGGTCTTTCGTTTCCTAACAATCGCATTGGTTCTAGCCTCGGTTTCTTCATTTCTTTAAGGGGATAAGAGAGTCTCCTTCCCTGGAAGGTTATAATGATGACTGGAGACAATGCAGCCTATATGGGCCCAAAACTGTAACAGGCACAGAGCCAAATATGAAAAAAAGTTGATTCGATTCTTGCCCTCAGCCAGGTCCAGTTGGTATAATATAAAATAAAATTAAAACTACAAGACATAATTTGAGCTCCATATGAGTTGTACAGAGGTCCTTCTAACTTCCATCCAGCCTCTGCCATATGCCAGACTTGGCTGAAATGGGAAGATATAAACACACAAAAACTTGATCCCTGTCATGAAGCCCCTGGAAAACGGTGTGTTGGACAAAAGAAAAAAAAAAAAAAAGAAAAAATCTCAGGAAGAGAGTAGAAAGCTCTTAATCCAGATCCTCAGCTCAGACCTGGGCTGCAGGAGTGGTCTTTGGTACCAGACTGGAAGGCAGGAGGCTGTCCCACGACAAGAACAATAACCAAGTTATTTGGCACTAACTATGTGCCAGTCAGTGTGATAAAGGATTTACACGCTTTATCTCATTTAACTCCAAAAGCAATTGTGTGTCATAGATATGAACTTCCTTATTTTACAGATGGCCGGTTTGAGGCTCAGAGAGGACTGTGCCTTGACCACAGTTCTGCCAGGAGTAAATGGTTTAGGAATTCACCTGCTTAGGGTTTCACTGGCCCAACTGCAAAGTGGAGAGTGTGGGCAGCACAAAGCACCGTCCAAGGAGGGCTGAGAGTAAGAGGGGAAAGTTGGGTCCAAACACGGCTCACATGATCCCCAGGACCCTGGCAGAAGCAGAATAAGTTAGAAAGAGATGCAGGCTGCAGAGGAGAGATGTCCGGGAAGCTGGGGAAGGGGAGCCCTGGTGGTTGGGCGCCTTTTCAGCCCCCCCCCCTCCCGCGTGCGTAGGTCAAACCTCTCCCCTCCCGCCCTCTCACCCTCCCAACCTTATTTAGAAACCCGTGTCCCCGAGACAGGAAGGGCGGCGGGCCGAGAAGCACGGAGCGTCCCGGTCTCATTTCCTTTCGAATCCCCCTGTGGAATTTCATTTCGTACGGTGAGGAAATCGGAGCGCGAGACCGTCGGCTGGTCGACTGGTCGGCTGCTCTGGGGCGCCTCCCACACTCGCGGCTGGAGCCCGGCAGCTCCGGGGTGCAGGTCGGGCCGAGGCTGGGGGCGGGGAGAGGGGGCCGGGCTCCAACCCTAGCAAGTTCCGAGTGAAAATAGCTGAGAGGTCGCGCTGTACCAGGCACCGTGCTAAGCGTTTTACGCATTATCTCTAATCCTCCCAAGTCTCTTTACGGATGAGGAGACCGACGCCGAGAGGCTGAGCAATTTGCTCAAGGTCACACAGCCAGGATTTAAAGCCCTAATCTTTGCAAATCCAAACCCCGTGTCCTTTGTGTACGTTTCGCTGCCTGATGGGAAGGCGGCCACGGGCCGAGGTGACAGCTGGAAGACAGAAAGGAAAAGGAGCCGACTGATCTGGGAGCACTTCTCACCTGGAAGAGTGGGGGCAGGCTGGCCCGGCCGGAGCGCCTCGGCTCCATCCCGGCCTGGCCCCGGAGCGTCGCGAACAGGGTGGGAGGAAAGCGAGCCGGGAAGCGGGGCGGGGCGCTTCGGGGCGGGAGGGAGGGACCATGGAGTGGGGGGAGGTGGCGGGCGGGGGCCTGACCCTGCCGGGGCAGGGCCCCGCCCCTCGCTGGCCACGGCGCTCGGCCATTGGAGATACGCGCTGTCCGTCCCGCCCCGCCACCGCCCAGCGAACCTCCAGCGCCGCGGAGGGCTTCAGCGGAGAGAGCGGCGCGGCGCTGGGTGCTGGCGGGCTTTGCAGACGCAGAGCGGACGCGGCCCGCACCGGGTTTGAGGGCTCGCCTTCTGTAGCCATGACCCTCGCAGTCTGTCCTTTGGCCCCGGCGCGAGGTGTCTAATACCCCGCACAGTCGCGCGCAGCTGCGAGAGCCGGCCGCTGCCCCCTCGTCGCCCTTGGCGCCTTATCACTCTCCCTTTCCCGGAGCTGGGAGCAGCGCGGGCAGCCGGCGCCCCGGTGCAAACTGGGGGTGTCTGCTGAAGCAGCCCCCGCCGCCGCTGCCCCCGGCTCTGGCCATGGCCTGGCGGGGCACAGGGCCGCGCGTCCTGGGGGAGCCCGGGGGCGTCGGTCTCAGTCTGCGGCTGCTGCTGCTGTTGCTGCTGCTCCTGGGGCCAGCACGGGGCTTCGGGGACGAGGAGGAGCGGCGCTGCGACCCCATCCGCATCTCCATGTGCCAGAACCTGGGCTACAACGTGACCAAGATGCCCAACCTGGTGGGGCACGAGCTGCAGACGGACGCCGAGCTGCAGCTGACAACTTTCACGCCGCTCATCCAGTACGGCTGCTCCAGCCAGCTGCAGGTGGGCGCCCCTACCCCCACCCCGGGCGGGACCCTTCGGGCAGGGACGCCGCAAACTAACTCCGTGGAGTTCTTGCCAGGTCGAGCCCCCTGTCCTCTTCCTAGGCTGAAGGGTAGGACTATCCTGGAAAAGTGATTTCCATCCCCACCCCCACTTTTCTGTCCCTTCTCAGGGACTGGAAGCCAAAACGTTGTGTAAGTCATCTGGCCTGCGAAAGAACCCACTCTTACACCCCGCCCTTCCGTTTTTCTCCCCTGCCCACCCGTGTCTGGCCAAGCCCCTAACCCCAGTGGAGCTGAAGTTATCTTTGCCAAGGGTTCTGGCCGCCGCTGCTCGGTGGGCGAGTCCCCGGCAGGGCAGCCAGCTGCAGCTAAGACTTGGAAGGAGAGATAAGGAGACGGGGCAACTTCTCCTCACTGACCTCCCTTCTCCCCCATATTTCTTGGGTGTGTTATTTAATGTCTATTTCTGTAGAATATGGCCCCTCGTGTTGTCCTGCGGGATTTTAGAGGTCGTGCAGGAAGGAATGGTTGCGGTGGTTGAGTTCCTTCTTATCCTCAGGGTTAAGGGCAGGTTTAGTACTTGGAGAGGGAGAAGACATCACTTGGGGAAAAGGTGATGGTACAGTCAAGCTTCAGAAAGCAGTCTATGTATTGGAAGTTTTGGTGGTGTTTTTTGGTTTGGGTTTTTTTTTTTTTTTTTTTTTGCAGTCATTAAAAATTTTAAAGGTTATGTAATAGTATAGAACAATGCAATCCTATCATAGTAAGTGAATTTTCATATACAAGGCGATTATAATCTTACAAAAATAACCAGTTTATTAAGAAAAAAAAAGAACTGAAAAGGAATTTCTTTAAATGTTAACACTAGCTGTATTTTGGTTGGTGAGGCTATGAATGATTTTTTTAGAAATTTAGAAAAGAGAGAAGTTGGGGGAAACCAGAGGGTAGCTAAAAGCTTCAGAAATCTGCGGTTCTGGCTGTAACTCCTGAGAGATAAGAAACGGGCAGGCAGCTGACTGACTAGGTGCAGGGATTTTACATAGGTCATTTGAAAAGTTGGACTGTGGTTTCAGAAAGATGGTTGGGATTAGACCTGTTGCTGGTGAAATGTCCCTGTGGAAGTTTCAGGACTTTAGAACTAGGTTCTGAAAGATTAAGAAAATGATTCTCCAGCTCTCAGTTTGGAAACAGCACATATCCTGACATCAGTGGCAATTTTGTTGGCGAAAGAGCTTTTGCAGGGATATATATTTTTAATTACATGTATCCTGGGGAGGCAGCCAAGCTGTTCTGAAGGACAGGACTGGATCCCTTTACATGCTGGAAAATAGTTACTTGTAACCCTAGACTTCATAGACAACATCTGTAAGGAGCCAAGCAGACTGTTTATCAATGCTGGAGGAATTGAGGACAGCAACTGGACTCTCCCCTGCTGCTATTGCAGTTTCAGGGACTGAACATTTGTATTTTCCTATTGTGCTTCATTATTATTCATTGAGGAAACCTGGCCAAACAAACCCTTAGTATCCAGGAGACTTCCACCTGCAACCCATCGTGGGGTTTAAGAGTGTCTCTTAGGAGATTTTCTGTTTCAGTATGAGACTGATTCACGTATCATTACAGGGGATAAAGTAGAGAAAGGAGAGAATGTTAACGTGAGTGAGAGCTGGATCTACATTTATTTTTACAGTGATAAGGAAATGGGGATGAAAATAAATCACCCCATCACCAGAATGACCAAGTCGTTTGAGTCATTGGTCCAGCTCTTTCAAATAGTGGCTAAAAGGGGAGGGAGACTCAAAGGCAGTTTTTTAAGGTTTATTTCTTTATGTGTTGTGCAAAAAGGGGTTATGTCATTCCTCAGGTCCCTTTTATATAGTTATTTATCTATGTCTTCCTAGAAAGGATTACTACACCCCAAAGAAGAAAAGTGTGTGAGTGAAGGAATATTAGACACTCTTGTTTGAGGTCAGAGTCAGCAGTCCTGGACTCCCTGTAGGCTGGTTTAAGACTAGACACGTCCTTGGCCTGGAAGCATTCAAGGCAGTTTTGTGCAAGCATTCGGTCACACTTGGAAGTCATTGTTTTCTTTGTTCCTTTCGTGACTTTTCCAGTTCTTCCTTTGCTCGGTGTATGTGCCAATGTGCACGGAGAAGGTCAACATCCCCATCGGCCCCTGCGGTGGCATGTGCCTTTCGGTCAAGAGACGCTGCGAGCCCGTCCTGAAGGAATTCGGATTCGCCTGGCCGGAGAGCCTGAACTGCAGCAAATTCCCCCCCCAGAATGACCACAACCACATGTGCATGGAAGGGCCAGGGGACGAGGAGGTGCCCTTACCTCACAAAACCCCCATCCAGCCCGGGGAAGAGTGCCACTCCGTGGGAACCAACTCCGAGCAGTACATCTGGGTGAAGAGGAGCCTGAACTGCGTTCTCAAGTGCGGCTACGACGCCGGCCTGTACAGCCGCTCGGCCAAGGAGTTCACAGATATCTGGATGGCCGTGTGGGCCAGCCTGTGCTTCATCTCCACCGCCTTCACCGTGCTGACCTTCCTGATCGATTCGTCCAGGTTTTCCTACCCGGAGCGCCCCATCATATTTCTCAGTATGTGCTATAATATTTATAGCATCGCTTATATTGTCAGGCTGACCGTAGGCCGGGAAAGGATATCCTGCGATTTTGAAGAGGCAGCAGAACCTGTTCTCATCCAAGAAGGACTTAAGAACACAGGATGTGCAATCATTTTCTTGCTGATGTACTTTTTTGGAATGGCCAGTTCCATCTGGTGGGTTATTCTAACACTCACTTGGTTTTTGGCAGCGGGACTCAAGTGGGGTCATGAAGCCATAGAAATGCACAGCTCTTATTTCCACATTGCAGCCTGGGCCATCCCTGCAGTGAAAACCATTGTCATCTTGATTATGAGACTGGTGGATGCGGATGAACTGACGGGCCTGTGCTACGTGGGGAACCAGAACCTCGATGCCCTCACGGGCTTTGTGGTGGCGCCCCTCTTCACTTACCTGGTGATCGGAACTTTGTTCATTGCTGCGGGCTTGGTGGCCTTGTTCAAGATCCGGTCGAACCTTCAGAAGGACGGGACAAAGACAGACAAGTTGGAAAGGCTGATGGTCAAGATTGGGGTCTTCTCAGTCCTGTACACGGTGCCCGCAACCTGTGTGATCGCCTGTTATTTCTATGAAATCTCCAACTGGGCGCTCTTCCGGTTTTCTGCAGACGACTCCAATATGGCGGTTGAAATGTTAAAAATTTTTATGTCGCTGCTGGTAGGCATCACTTCAGGCATGTGGATTTGGTCTGCCAAAACTCTGCACACGTGGCAGAAGTGTTCCAACAGATTGGTGAATTCTGGGAAGGTAAAGAGAGAAAAGCGAGGGAATGGTTGGGTGAAGCCTGGGAGAGGCAGCGAAACTGTGGTATAAGGCTAGCTAGCCTCCACGCTTTCCAGATTTTGAAGGGGGAATGCCAGCATTTCAGTGCAAATGCTACTAAAAGCTTCATGCAGCGAGTCTCAGTCTGAACAAACTAGCCACACTTCAGTGACCTCTTCCCCCCGCCCCCTCCGCCAACCCACAACCCACCGCTACTCTCCCTCCCCTCTCCCCCCAGCATCATAAAACAGATGATTTTGCTGCAAACTTTTGGAATGATCCAAAATGGAAAAGCCAGTTAGAGGCTTTCAAAGCTGTGAAAAATCAAAACATTGATCACTTTAGCAGGTCGCAGCTTGGAGCGTGGAGGTCCCGCCTAGATTCCAGGAGGTCCAGGGCGATGCTGCTTTTCCCTGCAGGATGGGATTTGAGCTGTGAGTAGACAACTTGCAGGGAGAAAGATTAACTTTTTTAACCCTTTAAAAATTTAAATACTAACTGGGTCTTTCAGATAGCAAAGCAATCTATAAACACTGGAAACCCTGGGTTCAGAGAAGTGTTACAAGAGTTTTATAGTTTGGCTGATCTAACATAAACATTTTCTGCGGTGCACTATCTGCTGTTTAGAACTCTGGATTGCTCTCCCAAGAGGTGGTGTCAGAATCTTTCAGTGCCTTTGTCATAAAACAGAATTGTTTGAACAAACAAAAGTACTGTACAAACACACATAAGGTATCCAGTGGATTTTTCTTCTCTCTCTTCCTCTTAAATTTCAACAGCTCTGCGCTGGGCTGCTGCTGTTTTCCCCCTTTTACGTTAATGACTCAAAATAGGTATTTTTATAGGAATTTTTGCACTGCAGCATGCCTAATGAGGGGGAAAGGAAGGGCGATTCACTTTCTGACAATCACTTAATTCAGAGGAAAATGAGATTTACCAAGTCGACTTACCTTACCCGCCCCAGAGACCTATTGGTTGAGCCATGGGGACTTAATATATTTTACTTTGTGTGATTGCATCTATGCAGACGCCAGTCTGGAAGAGCTAAAATGTTAAGTTTCTTGGCAACTTTGCATTCACACAGATTAACTGTGTAATTTGTGTGTGTCAATTACAATTAAAAGCACATTCTTGGACCATGACATAATAGTTACTCAACTGACTTTAAAACTATGGTCAGCTTGCATTCTCAGAATGATAGTGCCTTTTTTTTTTTTTTTTTCCTCTCTCTCTTTAGCATAAGAATGTTATCAGAGTCTGGTCTACTTACCACTGTGGAGAATTTTTCCATTTTGTAGAGGGAGCTAAGGACAGCTAATCCAACTACTTGGTGCATAATTGTTTCCTAGTAATTGGCAAAGGCTCGGTGTAAGATTTCATTGGAGGCAGTGTGGCCTGGAGTATTTATATGGTGCTTAATGAATCTCCAGAATGCCAGCCAGAAGCTTGATTGGTTCGTAGGGAATAAAGTGTAGACCGTATGAAATGAGCTGCAAACTCTAACGGCACAGGTCTTAATTGCCTCTTGCGGAGGTATCCAGAGCTTTTAAAAATTATGCTTTACGTGCCTCACAAGGGGGTACCCCCTAGCGGCCTCTCCAAAGTTGCAGTCCTTTTAAAATTGTAACTGGCCTTTCCCCTAACCCGCCTTAGGCCTTCTAATCACCACATCTCTGGGACAAATTGTGGACGATGTCGATGTCGCAGGTTGCTGTCCTTGAAGTTCATACCTGTCTTTGCTTCAGCAACTCCTCTGCGATGACTCACTCATTTATTTATTCATGCCCTTCCCTCTGCTCTAAAACAGGTAGGAAAGCGCTCTTACCAAATTTCTTTGTGGAAAAGTATTTCCAGGGACCCCAAATCCCAAATAGGAGTTCCAGTTCTAGAAATGAGCATGGGGTTTTTTTGGTGTGTTTGGGCCTTGCGCCCCCGGTGGAACATTTGCCTCATTCTCTTCTCTGTTTGGGCTGGCTTCTCGAGCTGAGATGAAGGTGCAGGTGAGGTGTGTTGCGTGCTTTGGAAGGGCCAGTCTTGGGGGCTTCAGGTGCAGACACTTAAGTGAGCACGGGTGGCCCCTGCTGTGTGTGCTGAGCCTGGCTGGACTCTGGGGCAGGGCTCCAGGAACATGAGAAGCGATCTCCAGAAGGACCAGTTGAACTCCATCAGAGACCAGGTCGCCTATGAAATGTAGCATGTGACCGGCCTGTGCTGCCTGGAGACGGTTCCCATAGCTGGCCAGGGCCCCGGAGCCTGCACCCAGGGGCAGAGCCTGCCCTTACTCACGCTCCGCTCCAGTGTCTTGGGAGTTGTGCGGCGACTCCGGCCCAGGAAAGGGGAAGGAGGACCAGGCAGCTGGGTGCTGGCCTGGCTGTTGGCGTGTAGGGCTTCGTGATGCAGTTCTTGGAATGTTTCCGTGACTGTGTGACCAAGGCAGCACCTAGCAGCGGGCCAGGCACAGAACGGGTGCTCTACTAGTAATGATGAGTTCTTGGGTGGACCCGGACGCCTGAGTTCTGGAGCTTGCTGTGTTGCAACATGTCCTTTCCGTACATCTCTCGCCTTCTCAGGGGAAGTATGTTTGCTCGGAAGTGGCCATGGGTGCAGACTGGATGCGTAGCCTTGGCGATGTCACAGGGTTATCGGCTGTTCCTTTCACATTCCAGACCCTGGAGAGTGTTAACGGTTTCAGGAAAGGAGCTTTGTGGCTGAGGCGTCAGTTACCAGTTCCCTTGAAGTGACTCCGTCACCTCTTAAGTTGGTATCTGTTAAAAAAAAAAAAAAAAAAAAGCGACTTCTCAGAATTATCAGCACATTTATCAAGTGCCAACTGCACGTAAAGCCCTGTGTTAAGCACCTTAGGGGTTGTCGGTGGGGCGGGTAAGCGCTGTTCTCCTGACTGAGCTGGATGGGGACTCGCCTGGGTCTTTCGGGAGGAGCGGGGCCTCTGCATCGCACCGCCGCCTGTTTCTCCGTCTCCGTCCCAGAACCCTCTTTCTGGGTCTTTCTCCCTTTCACATGTCACTCATCCCTTCCCAGGATTCCTTGCAAATTGATTTACAGGGGTTTTGCTGGAAAGCATCAGCTCTGTTTCATGACAATCGGCGTGGAAATCTCCTAGGAAGACCATGAACAGGGGCCATAAGGACATGAGCTCCTGCATCTCATGTGACCTCAGGGACAGGCACTTGAGGGCTGGAGGTCTTCCAGTGACTCATACCCGGTGAATCTGAGGACAGCTTCTTGCTGGGGAAAAGGTTAGGGTTCTTTCTCTTTCTCTGAAATCTGGGATAAATAGGTATGACCGTAGCTTCCTATTAAATCCCCTGGCCTCAGCAGGGCCCAGGGGCTCCTCTGTCCAGCCTCCTCTCTGAAAAACTCCTTTCTCCTCCTTCATAAAGGCCACACCTCAGGGCAGAGGAACATGGGGAGGGTGGAACTGGCCAAAGCCGCCTGGTGGAGCTACTCGGTTGATTCATATCCTTTTTCCTCTCTGGAGACCCGTTTCCTGATCTCTGAGACGGCTTCTGAGCTGGCAGCTTACTCAGAGACCTGAACCGGTGGAGGGGTGACACTTTTCATTTCCCTGAGACGCTCTCTGACTTTGCTTTCCCCGCCCCCACATCCCTCTCACCTGCACCCCCCAAACCTGGAACCTGGGAAACTTCTGTATCTGGATTCCGAATTGTGCCTTTATTAGCACCCCAGGCTCGGTGCTCTCTGCCCACCCCCCACCCCGCCCCTCAGCTTCCTGGTCACTAAATTCAGTGTCGGAACCTGAGTGTGTAAAGAGGAACTCGGCAGCCTCAGTTTAAGGGGATTTTGCCAGGATGGTGCAATCTTCGGCTTCTGGCGAGGTGGCCACAACCGCAGTTGGGGAAGAGGCGCAGGCTCTGCAAGAAGCATTCAGGACCCATCTACAGCCTGAATTTCATTCTGTGATGGAGGGGATCCGGAAGGGTTGCTCTTCCAGCCAATTATATCAAGTCATCGGTCTCCAAAGGTTCTTTCTGTTCCTTTATTGTATTTGGGTTCAGAGTCCCCGTCTGGGTTTGTATTATATCTGGCAAAGGACCTGGGTTCTCATTTTTCTTCTTGGGCTGAGGCTGTAGATCTTGGAAACTCCTAGGAGAGCATTTTGCTCCTACCAAGGATCAGATACCACAGCCTTAAATAATGGATTTTGTTTCACTGTGGCCTGGGCAGAGCTCTTTGCTGCTGCCTCTTGCCCTGCTCATGTGCGGTGATGATACATGGGGCATTTCCAGGAGGGAGATGAACCCTGGATCCCCCCAATGGGCCTCTTCTTCTTGATAAACCCACTTGCTTGTTTCTATTTCTGATTGGCCTTGCTTCCCTTCCTTGCACCAGCAAATTCCCGGTGTTCACCCAGGCGACTTGTAGAGGGCCTGCTTGGGGTCCTAGGTGAGCTGTGTCCTCCAAGCTTCTATGGCTCCCCCATCGCCTGCAATATTCAGTGCATGACCACTGTCATCCCAGAAGGCTTCTGAGGGGAGGGTGAGTGCTCTGGCCTCTGGAGGCTGGGTCCCTCTGCTCTCCCAGGTGTGCTGCCATGGGCTTTGGGAGGGGGAGGCTGCTTCCCAGGCCTCTCCCAAGGGGGCATCTAGGCGGTCCCGAATCTTTTCCTACCTCACAGGGATGTTGTGAGACTTTAGAAGGGATGAGGACAAAGGCCCCTGGAGCTCTTTGTAGAAAAGGCAGAAGAAAGGTCAAGTGTGGTCTATGCAAAGATGAAATATGGCCTGCTGATGCCGCAGACAAGCACATGCTCTCTGGGCCTTTCTTGGGCCCCGTGCCAGCCACAGCGCCAGCCACCTCGAGGCCAACCTGGGGGACTTCCGGATTTCGACATAGAGGTACCAGGCAAACCCCTACTCCGTGCCCTGAACAAATTGCTGACCGACAGAGGCGATGGACCCTGCTTTTGAGGATGTACAAACGTGTGTCTGCGTTGATGTCTGTACTGTAAATTTCTAATTTATCACTGTACAAAAAACAAAAATCTTGGCTATTTAATTTTTGTATTAAAGGAAAATAAAGTTTTGTTTGTTAGCTGGTGTGTGACATGGCCTGTTCCTACAGGTATCTGAAAGCCCTTGGGAAGCAGTGAGAAGCAGAGAAGTGAGCCTCTTCCTGAGAGCCTCTTTGTCCTTTTTTTAAATTTTTTTTTTTTTTTTTTTTTTGCTGCTGCTATTTTTCCCTGCGGGGATTTCTCCTGGGTCAGTAAACCCCCGAGGTCCAAGGTCAACAGAATTTATCACTACTGTGGTCATCAGAAACGCTCGAGTGGTCACGTGACACTTTGGCTGTAACCACAGTGCTCAAGCTGTCATCCCGTGACACCCCTTTTGGGCATTTCCAAGATGTGTGGTCATTTTTACACACCTTCCAAGTCCCTTTGACTTCATCTGGCAGCCTGAGGAAAGGTCTGCTATATCTGGGAGAGCTTCAGGCCTCTTGAAAAGGGGACAGAGAGCTTTTTTTTAACTTCAGATTTTCATTAAAAAAAAATTTTTTTTTTCTATTTACACAATAGTTTATTGTGTCACAATAGTTTCATAGACATGGGAATATGTCACATCAGTCAGCCAGGAAAATGACTTCTCCATCTAGTTTTATAAGTTGGGTGGCCTGTGTCCCCATAGCCAGAAAAGGCATCAGACAAGGTAGGCTCAAGGTCATTATCAGGACATTATCATGAGAGCAAGCAACATTACGGACCACACAGACACAGAGGGGAGGGGAGTGACTGCTCTGAGATGCCTGCCGACGACCCAGAGGGTATGGCTGTCCTCTTGGTCTGCCTCTAAATTGCTTTCCAGCCGTTGGTTTCACCTGAAAACCACCCTGTTGTGATATGCGTGAAAAGCCCAGGGAACAAGAACCTGCAATTCTCTTCTCCTTCCCTGCAGATTGCTATTGTACTTTTATCCAAACCCTACCTGAAGGGAGGCATGCAATTTAAATCGCCTGTATGAGAGGCTGTGTTTCTCATTTCATTACCTACTCATTAAGTAGTTATGAAGTTAAGGAAAAGTCAACACAATCTGGAATGAATTCCTCGTAATCCCTGCGCTTGTAGAAACACTTTCTGTAGAGAAAATATTTTTATTTACACGATTTCATTGTATGCTTGTGGCACCGCTGAGAGAAGCAAGGCAGGCCCTGCTTTAGCCCTGAGAACGGAAAGAGGGTGAGGGACTTGCCCAGGCTCATTGCGTGGTTCTCTTGTGCTTAGCTCAGGGTTTCTTTTTTGTTTTATACTCATTTGTGGGTTGTGTCTGCCTGAAGACCTGTCGAAGTCCTATCCTCCTGTACCTGTGCGTGCGAATTTCTTTGGACTTAGGGTCTTTGCAGACGTAATCAAGTTAGGATGAGCTTCTATGAGATGTATTAGGTGGGCCTAGTCCAGTGACTGGTGTTTTTATAACGAGGGGGGAGTCTGAACACAGACATGGGAGGATGGCACATGAAGGCAGAGGCAGAGATTGGCCTGGTGCAGCTAAGGGGCAGGCAGGGACTGCTGGCAGCCACCGGAAGCCAGGAGAGAGGCATGGAAGAGTCTTCCCCAGAGCCTCCAGGGAGACCCAACCTTCACCTTGGCTTTGGGTGTCTAGCTTCCAGAAATGTGTGAGAATGAATGTCTGTGTCTCAAGCCTTCTCGTTCGTTTTGGTAGCCCTAGAAACTAACACGTGTCTCTTCCTCGATTCCTTCCTTCCTCCCTCCCTCCCTTCCTTGCTTTCTTGCTCTTTAGGGCTGCACCTGTGGCATATGGAAGGTTCCAGGCTAGGGGTCAAATCAGAGCTGCAGCTCCCGGCCTACACCACAGCCACAACCATACCAGATCGTTAAGCCACTGTGTGAGGCCAGGGATCGAACTCTCATCCTCATGGATGCTAGTCTGGTTCATAACCTGCTGAGCCACGATGGAAACGCCCTCTGATTTCTTTCCTGCAAATAGCTCCCGGGAGAGGGGTAAACGTTTTGGCAAGCAGCTCAATAACTAGACCTGGCCATGAGCTTCTGTCATTTAAGGGTTATGTAGCATAATCACGCTGCTAAGTGGCTTTATCTGTAAGCTGGACACCTTTAGAATAAAGCCCAGGATCCCTGACGCTCAACTGATCTGAACTGGTCTTAGCTGGCCTCCCGCCCACCCCCGATGGGAGTTCTGTATGCAGGGCCGGGACCTTGACTGGAATGTGGCCCAAGGGTTTTTAGCATTTCTGTCCTGAGAACTGATTTTCTCTCGTTCCCATTTTAGCTTTCACATGCAATCATAATTTTAAAGTTGAGCAGACTCTTGACTGAAGAGGTCAGCCTTGGCCTCCTGTCTTCAGAGTTTCTGTGAACAGAAATAAACCACGCTCAGAGAAGGGCGTTGTCCTCTGCTCAGTTTTCCTTCACCCTGCAGCTGGGGTGGAGGGCTGGAAGCATCTCATTAAATGTTTTGAAAATGTTGGGCTTGCAGAGGTTTAGTCCCAAAAGTTTTCAAAATGAACCTTCCCCCACCGCCGAAATCCATAGACTTGCCTTCCCCTGCCTGTGTCTCGTCCTTAGGCTAAGAGAACCCACAGATTCATCTGCTCTCCTGGCAAAGGATTCTGACTTCTCCAGCTCCCAGGGAGAGAGAATTAAAAAGCCTAATTTATGACGATGCACAGCCACTGCCTGATTTTCATCAGCCTCCCACAGGGCTCCCTGTAAGCACCCGATCCGGTTTTCACCCAAGAACGTGCTTAATCTCAAGGATCACCCACATTATCAATGCCTTTCTCTCTAAGAGATTACGTGATTGGCTATCTAAATTTTCCAAGATGCCAGAGGATTGCATCATTTTGCTTGCTCTGAGGTAAAGGTAGGGTATAAAGCTGAGATCGGATTGATAAGGCACAGAGAAAAATCTGTCCTAATTCCATCCTTTTCCTTTCACACCCTTTGCCGTTTCATACATGTTCCCCTTTGCCTGCGATGCCCCTTCCCTCTTTCTTCAACGAGGCTGTGTCTGTTCTTCCTTCAACATTGAAATCCTGGGTCACCTTTCCTGGGAAATCATCTCCGACCCGCCTACTTGCCACTTCCTGCCTCCCTTCCCTTCTTTTTGTAGGTAGGTTCAAGCCTCGGTGCCTTCACCTCTGGGCACCTTCGTCGTACCGTCTGTAATGGTCTATTTGTATGTCTGTCGCCCCACTGGACTGAGCAACCTGAAGATGACTCTGAGCACCCAAAGGTGCCCAACTGTGTGTCCTCAGGGCCTGGCACGAGTTTCAGAAATATCTATGGAAAGTATAAGGGAGAGAAGAAGGAAGGGAGGAAGAATGGAAGGAAGGTCTCACCTTGATAGGTGGGGCAGCTGAGGGGCTGTGGGGACAAGTGTGGCCAGCCCAGGAAAAGACACCAAATGTAAACGACAAGAGCCATCACACAGGCTGTTCTTGCCCAAAAGATGTTTGGGTGGTAGCTGCAGAAAATCCTCTAGTCTCCAAAATGGGTTTGAGGGTGATCACCTACCTTACCTACTGGGTTGCTAAGCTGTCTCTCTTCTCTCTTCTCTTCCCTTTTTTCTCTTCTCCCCTCCCCCCAACAAATATTCGCTGAGCGCCTACAGTATGTAGAACACTGGAGTGGGCTGTGGAAGGGAGAGAGGGAGTGATTGCAGAAAACCGCAAAGACAAGGTCCAGCTTCGAGTCCAAAAGTGCAGATGACGAAACGGAGAAGGAATTCATCTGTTATTAACAAGCTTAAAACTCCAAACCTGGAAAAACAAATCCTCTATTGCTTAGTAAATATTTGTGGAAGAGCTGAATGAGGGTCCACCCTGTGCCAGTCTGGGAGGGTCTCCCCAAGATACCTCAGGCACAACCTTTCGCTCCAGAAGTTCATGGCAACTAAGCACCTGCCCCTAAACCCGCTAAAGGACTCGGACCCGCGAAGGGATCAGCGCTACGGTTCCTATCATGTTTGCTATGTACTTTCTTCGTAATCTGAGTCCTAGGGCCTTGTTGGTTTAGTGTGGGTAGAACAGCTTCTGAGCGCTGAGTGCCGTGGGAAAAAGAAAACACTTTCCAAACCAGCGTCATCCCACTTGGTCCCGAAAGGACACGTCTGCCTCAACAGGTGACCGTGTGGGGAGGAAGAAGAGAAAGGAAAGGGCAGGTCCCTCCCAAGGACCAGACCTTTTCTCAAACTTGGTCTGCTCGCCAACACCATCCTCTGTGCAGAATGTCAAAAATAGCAAAATTTCCGAGGTGCCCTCGGCGGCGTGTAGTCAAAGGATGGGCCGCCTCCATCTGCACGTGTTTTCGGGCGCACGTGTTGATTTATGATCCTCGCCCCGCGTAGGTGGCGTGCGTAGGTGCGTCTGTCCTCCGGACCCGCTCTCTTGCGTCCCTCGTGCTGTGATGCTATGAACCCAAAGAGACTGCTCCGTGGAAGTGAGGCGCACACCCCAACCCTCCCGCCCAGAGCGAGAGGCAGACATGTGTGAATAAACTTGGCCGCCAGACGCCTGTGGGGAGGTGCGGGCGGCGAGTCGGGCCCGTGTAACTGGAGCCTGAGACTCTCGCAGTGGGAGGGAAGGTGGGCTGAGGCCAAGTTCCGAAAGGCCTGGGAGGTCGGCTCCTGCGCGAGGCGCAGGGGAGGTGGCCCAAGTGTGAGGGCGAGGGAGGCGCACGTCCACGCTGGTGTTTCGCAGACCTGGCCCCGGCTGCTGCGGGGGCTGTGGGCTGGAGACAGGCGAGCAGGAGGCAGGCAGACCGGTGTGGGCGACAAAGCACCAGGGCCTGGGCGAAGGGGGGAGCAGAGAGATGGAAAGGAGGGGGCGATTTTCAGAGAAACCACAACACACGGCGTCCTCTGCGCACAGTTCAGTGAGCCGAAGCTGTGCTTTCTAAAGCGCCTGCCTTTCAGAGCCCTGGAGCTTTCTGTTTGCTCTGCACACCTGATCTAGTCCACTCCCCCGGTTGGGTTGCCAGTTCTAGATAAATGACGACCCTGTCACTCCAGGGCTGCCGCAGATCGCACCCGGGAGAGCTGGGGTTTCCCCAGTGAGACTGTCCCCTCCCCCCACCCCCAGGCCGGCCTGACACCAGCGGTTGGTGGCTGGAAGGGACGAGGGCCTTGGGAGGAGAGCCCAGTGTTTAGCTGTTTATGGAGTGTTAAGGGGCCCCTCCCTCCACGTCTTTCGGGCTCAGGGTTTCCTATCAAGACACTTCTCAGAAGAGCCTATGGGCTAGTTCCATAGGAAGAGCTTCATTTCCTACAAACTTAATCCCGTTCGCATCTCCCATCTAGATGTTACTTCTCTACACAGCTTTCTTTGCAGGCTACTGTTATCAAAGTCTGGACTGCCCAACCAGATCCATTGGCAAAAGGTATCGTGAGCACACGCATTTTCCCTAGTCCTCTTCCTTTTAAATCAGAGATTCTGTATAACATTTTCCATAAGTGAAAGAGAGAGAACCACTTCCTAGCTTTTTTTTTTTTTTTTGAAACAACAGACCTTCCTTTTGGATTTACATCAACATTTAGCTAACTTCCTGAACACTTCACCCATTTCCTGAACTTATTCTGAGGAAGGAAAAACATCCTCCTTCAGAAATAAATGCAAATAATCGCAGAGATTATTTTTATTAAATAAATAGTGTAAATGCAATGGAATTTCCTGTGCAATGTACGTTTACTGTGGCTATTTCAACAAAAATCTATTTGTTGTGATCCTGTAGGGATCATCGTATTTGCAGGTAATCTGAGGAATTAAAATCATCATGTATCTACTCTAGAGATAAGTCCTGAACATTTGCATTTTTTGCTGTTGTTAAAAAAATATTTTTTTTTAACTGAAAAAAACGCTAGGGGAAATGGTTTTCTTTGGTCAGCAAGTTTGAAGTTTTCTTTAAAATGGGATTCTTATGACACCTAGTGGTGAATATGGGAAGGACACCTTCAGAGTCGAAGCTGGACTTCCTAGAAGAGTCTCAACGGTCAGGATTTTTTGTTTATGCATCTGCTTGGGAGAAAACACACCATTCCAAGCACACACACACACACACACACACACACACACACACACACACACACACACATATAATGCTTTTTTTTCCCATTATAGCTGGTTTACAGTGTTCTTTCAATTTTCTACTGTAGAGCATGGTGACCCGGTTACACAAACATATATACATTCTTTTTCTCACATTATCATGCTCCATCAAGCACTTCTTAATGCCCTTATTGCCTTAGAATCCTGAGAAGAGGTGACGTGGCAATGGCAACCCTTAAGCACTTCTGGAGATGTTCTCCTCCTTGATTAATATCTCCTCAGAGCCAGCCACCACCTAAGACTAAACTGGTTCAATTTGAGAATAAATGAAAAATGTGAGACTTTGCAAAAAAAACACATCAATATATCAAGCTGTGCTCAGGTTAACTTCAGTTTGTTTGGTTTTTTTTAAGTCCTGTGTTTTGATTTTTTCTTCTTTCTTTCTGTCTCTTTTTGGCCTTGCCCAGGGCATGCGGAAGTTCCCAGGCCAAGGATCGAACCCATGCCAGAGTAGTGACAATACCATATCCTTAACCCACTAGGCCACCTGGGAAATCCTCGATTTTTAAAAAAGGAAAACAATTTCTCCATATATGTGAGAAGGCCTCCTCCTGTGTGGCCATCTTTTAGTGGAAAAGAATGGTACTTTTCTGGTGAGTAAATCCCACTGATACTTCAGAGACGTGTTTTGGGCTGATTGCCTCATCTTTTATGAACACTTTACAGGACTCTTCTTGTGTTCTCAGTGTTGGGCAGAGGCTGATTTTTAAAGAGAGTGTGATAGGGATCTGAGAAAGCCTCTCACCCCCCAACTTTACTTCCACCCTCATCCCACAGAAGGCCGTCTGGGAGAGATGGATAACTGGCCTCTTGGCACCATCCCCAGGAAGAGACTTATTCATCCATCACCCAGGCTGACATTCTTCCTTAGGTCCGAGCCCTTCGTGTGGTATCCAAGGCCTCTAGCATCTGGCCCTTCTCCTCTCTTCCAGGCTTACCTCCTGCCTCTTCCTCAGACACGTCTGTTCTGACCAATTCCAACTCCCCGTGTACCTCAGGCTGTTTTGCGCTTCTCCGCCTTGGGCACATGCTGGTCCCCTCAGCCGGCAGACTCTGTCCCTCCACAGCTCTGGGTTTTCTCTCCTAGGAGCCTTGACTGATCCAACCCAGCAGACATCGTGCCCCTACCCCCCCCATGTCACCTCTCAGACACCCATAAGTTCACGTGTTATTCTACGTTCTGCTAGTTGTATGTGTGTCTCCCCTGGACACCTGTGATCATCTCAAGAACAAGAACTGCTCTGGTGCCCAACTCCCTGGTTTGTCAGGTGCCCCACACAACTGTTCACTGTCGTCCTGATGTCAGCCATCTGGGGGGGCGACACTGTCCCACCGGGCTGCAGTGTTTTGATAGGAGCAAATTGGGGTGGGGGGCAGCTTGTTCAAGGGTAGAGTTGACGATCAGAGGAGTAGGTCTTTGAAAATGTACAGAGCCATTTATTATCCCAAATGACCTCAGCCTTCCTTCCCCGAGGAATATAATGGTTTCACAAAAATGATCTCTAAGTTTCTGTCTGGGTCCAACATTGTAGGATTCTATAATTGGGGGAGCTATGGCCCAAAATAGGGCTTTAAAAAACTGGGGTTAATGCAGGAAGTATTTTACATATTTTACATGTCTTTTTTTTTTTTGCGGCAGGGGTGGTGGTGGTGCGGAGGGAATGGTCCAAACTTTTGTAAATGGATCTATGAGCTCAAAGGATTAAGCATCGCTGGAATTGCTGGCCAAAAGAGTGTTCATAATCTCTATTGGCTCCATACGAGTTGACACACCTTCTTGAGTGCTTTAGGAGAGAGGCTAATATGGCAGCAGCCTTGTTGCTTTTTCTCCACTGTCCTTTGTTAGGGCACCTACATATAGGTCTGGTCTGCAATGTAAAGAGAAGCTAAGGGGCTGTGATCCATTTATGTTTTGGGGTTGTCACTGCTATGGCATAGGTTTGATCTGAATGCTGATCCCAGGAACTTCCAGATGCTGTGGCCACAGCCTTTAAAAAAAAAAAAAAAAAAAAAAAAAGGCCATGCACACGACAGACTTTTAGAGGTGGACGAATCCTAATGATGAGCTCCTAGGTTGAGTTGTTTTGACCTTAGTTCCTTCCATAGCATTTTTTGCACATATTGCCATTAGCACACTTAAAAATATTATCATTTTTCTTTACTATACATTTTGGACCCCATTAAACTTCGAGGCACCCTGAAGCCAGGGACTGTGTCTGTCCTTTAAAAAAACTTTTTGCTTTTCACAAGGCATGTCATAAAATAGATGTTTATTAAGTATTTGTTGAAAGGATAAACTAGCCCATTATATTATCTTATAATTGAGACTCTGAGGCCCAGAGGAGTTAAGTAAGTTGCCCAGGCTCACAGAGCTTGCCCTGGGCAAAGCCAGGACTGGATTCTCTTCTGTTCATTTTGAAGGGATTGCCTGGGGGGTCCCATATGGAGCTCTTGGAGCTATTAGCCACCTCTTTATTGCTTGCTGAGTTGCAGTGATCAGATGACCCGGGAAATGTTTGAGCCTTTTGTATAAGCGTATTTTTATTTATTTGGAGTCACAAACCAGGGGGGCAGAACAGCCACCAGAGCTGGAATATCGCCGTGACTATCCCAGAGAACTTCTGGAGAAAGCAATCCATCAGATCCCCTTTGCTGAGCTTGCAATCTCGGGACAGCTCAGGCGCCCCTTTCTTCTTCCCCACATCCTCCCATTCATGAGAAGCTCTTCTGTGATGCTGATGTCCTGGGTGTGATGGATTACCCACCACTATCTTGAGGACCTGAGAGTGACCTTCTGGATGCATTTGTAAGGAACCAGCTTGCAAAAAAAAACAAAAACTTGAAGGCATCCTCCGGTTGGCCCGAGATAAGGGGACCTCCGTGTCCTCTTTCACTAGCCTGGCAAAACAATCGAAACAATAAAAAATCCATAAGAAAATATTCTCCTTCCAGGAACTTAAAGATACTCATTTCAACCACCCCGTCAACATGATACCATCCCTGTGGAAGAAAAACAAACGTGTTTGTGAGAGGAGGAGAGGAAGGGAGGCAAGAGGAGAAGGAGGTGAACAGAGAAGGGAGGAGGCGGGAGGGCAGGGGAGGAGAAGCGGGACACAGGGGAACCGAGGAAGAAAGAAGCAAAGGCAGAGAGAGACTGGACAGATTAGGAAAGAGCTGTAGGACTCACATTCACCTGAATAATCCCGGGAGGCTCAATCAAGCCATCAGGATGCTTCAATCCAGGTCACCTTGTTCAGCTCACCTGGTGCCATGATAATTCTTGGACTGGGAGCAGGGCTGTGGGGTACAGTGAAAAGATCTGGGTTTGAGTTTCGGCTCCGATGATACTCTCTTGTGTGCACGTGGACGCGTCCTTTCAAGCCCCAGCCCTCAGTTTTCTCATCCAGGAGTGGGGAAAAGAGATGAAATGAGACATACGAAAGTAATTTGAAAACATAGAGTGTGACACCAGCAAACACGCTCTCGAATTTCCCCTCAAGTTGGATCCATTCCACTTAAATCAAAACAGGCTTCGACGCCTCCCCCCCTTGGCTCTTCATGGGCTCCTGGAAGTTTTTCCTACCCTGAGTTTCTTACATAAATAAATCCATGATCCAGTGAGCTCGGCGCCTCATTATGCTCATTCCAAATCATGGCTACACTCTGAGATCCTGATCTCAAAAAAGACAGAGGGCTTTCCCATCAGCTTTCAACACGTTTATTACAGCGGGCTGGGCAGATGGATGAGGAATGAGGTCTGAGGCTAGTTCTGCCGCGCATGTGCTGTGTGACCACGGGCAAACTTCTCAGTCTCATCTGACCTCACTCTTGCCTGTTCTGATGCAGAAACACCGGTGTGGTTAGCAGGAGGGCAGGTGCTTAGCTCGCTCAGCTCCTGGGGTCCATAGAGCCTCCGCCTATGTGAGCCATCGCTGGCTCCTCAGTGCTGGCACAGAGTAGATGGGAACTGCATGGGCTTTTTCCTTCTGCCTTTCTATTTTTCACTCCTCTTACACCAGCCCCACTCCCCCGCGTTCAGGTACCTTTCCCAGGGTCCCAAACTAAAAGCTTTGGGTCTGCATATCTGAGATACACTGCTTGACAGCATCTTTGTCAAGCAAGATATGAAATGATACCCCTGTGTTTATGATTGTGTTACTCTCTTGAGGGTCAGCAAGGAAAACAGACTCTAGGTCACTTCTAGGGAAGGGAAGGTATTGGGGGGAGGATATGGGAGGGTGGAGAGAATTAGGCTTAGAAAGAGTGGCAGTTAGGGGTTATTCTCGTGCTCTGGAGAAAGCACTGGGGGTAAGGGTAAAAGGGTCTAAGTGTGAGTTGCAGCTTGGTTGATAATTGGTTGTGTGAACATGGACACATCATTTCACACCCTAGGCATCAGTTTTCCCATCCAGAAGGGGAGAGTCAGAGGGCGAGGTCGAGGGGGTCACAGACGTGGGTCCTGGCAGGAGTAGTTTGGTCAGCATGGCACTAATGCTCCTTTTGCACAAGGAACTTCTAGTTCTCTCCATGGATAAGCACCAGCCACAGCCATGCTCCTGGGTTGCTTCCCTGAGACTCCCAGTTCAAAGGGAAGAGCAGCAGGTGAGCTAAGCCTAAGTCAGTGGCTCATCCTCAGATTTGTCCAGGGCCAGGGTGTGTGTGTGTGTGTGTGTGTGTGTGTGTGTGTGTGTGTGTGTGTGTGTGATTGTAGGTATGTGAGATCCTGCCTACTTTGGATGTGGAAGAGGGATTCCTACCCCACACCAAGAGGAACCACAACCAAGATCAATCCTTAGATGTAGACAGAGGTTGGATGACAGACCCTTGGTAATAAAAATATGACCAACATCCACCACTGCTCAGAAAGGGATCTTCAGTCCTTCCAGAGGTCGTGGAATCTAAGGCCCTGCCTCATGCAAGGATGTCTCTTCTTCGTGGACAAAGGGCCCAAGTGCAGCCCTGGGGTGTTTAGCCTCCACCGGCGTGAATAGAGAGGGCCCAGCTGTGTCTGCTCATGCAGAGTGGTTTTGAAAAAAAAAAAAAATTAAATGAAAACAAAGAATTAGGGATTTATTAACAGTGGGGGAAAAAAAAGGCACACATAAAAAAAAGTTGAATTCAGTTAAATGGTGAGTGACCTGCTATTCAGATGGCATTTGACTGATTTCCGCACAGCTGTTTCTCCAGACCTGTCTGCGCTCTAAGGCAGATGCTTCAAGCAGCCCACGTGTGTTTCTCACACACTCTCAGCTCTCATCAAGCCCTTTCAAATGCCAGGTGGCTGTGTCTCTCATTGTTATGGCGTCTGCTTCCTTCTTTCTCTATCCTTCAAACCTTAATTATTCCAAAAAAAAAAAAAATCAAGACTCAATCCCAACACTGAATGCATTTGTTTGTTTGTTTGGGAAAACACAGTTATCAGTAGAAAATGACCCTTGGCAAAAGCAGCTCTTCCCTCACCTTTATTTTTGCCCCCAAATCAAGCATTCTGATGAATCTCAGTCGTCACTGGGATCCATTTCCTGTCAAAAGGTGACAAGCCAAGGAGAAAGTCATGATTAATCATCCCCAAATCCTCGAATAAAAATAAGCAGGATTACCTCGGTCAATCCAGATGGTCCACCTTCACCTCCAGAATTTGGCATGGATTAAATTAGACTAAATCCTCACTTTTGCACAGGGCTTCATAGTTTATACAGCGCTTCATGGTGTGCATGGAGCTTTGTGGTTCACCCTCAGCTACACATCATTGTATTTGAGTCCCGTGATAGGCTACTGGGCAAGGATGACCTTTCTCCTGAGTACTTGTAAATACCTCCTCCCTCTCTCAACGTCCACTCCTTTTTCCTTTTTTTAAACTGACGTATACCTAACATTTGATAAAAGTTGTTCACTTGGAAGCATTTTGACAGTTTTACACACTGTGTAACTGCCAGGTACAAAAAGATGTAAAACATTTCCAGTGCTCCAGAACATTCTCTCATTTTTCTTTCCAATTTCCCTCTCTCTCCACCCCCAGCAACTACTTTCTAATTTCTCTCACTGCAGATAATTTCTCTCTGTACATGGATTTCCTTTCAGGTCGGTGGAATCATATGGTTTGTGTATTTCTGTGTTTGCGTTTTGTCATGGCTTTAAGAACCATCCATGTTGCGTGTCATGGTTCTTTCCTTTGTCTTGCCAAGTAGTATTCCTCTGTGTAAACGCAGCACAATTTGCTTGAGAGTTCATCTTGTGATAGAAATTTGTGGCGTTTGAGGGACATACTTTTTGCTTTTCTGAATATGGCTGCCAGAAAAATCCTCGTACAAATACTTTGGTGAACATATGTTTTCATTTAACTCGGATAAATACCTAAGAATGGAATTGCCGGGTCAGAGGGTAGATGTATGTTTAACTTTATAAAAAAAGCACCAAATAGTTCTCCAAGGCGGTTTGTCAGATATATGAGTTGTCAACATCCACTCGGCTTCCTCCGGTCATTTCTCCTCATAGACTCCAGAGCAATCTCTTCAAAACATAACCTTGATCCCATCACTTGCCTGCTGAAACCCTTTCGATGGCTTCCCACTGCCTTTCAGATCAAGTCCAAGTTTTCACCCCCAGCCTGCAGAACACGGCCCCTCACTGTGCACCAGCTCCTGCTCCCCAGTCTCCTCACTCCCTTGACTCTGCATTCCAGTCGCTGAAGACGTTTCTCCTCCTTGCCTGTGGCTCTTTCCCTCCCCAGGCGTTTTGTACACGGCGGCGTCTCTTTTCCAGGATGGCCCTTGATCGTCCACTGGCCCCTCTGCCTATTTATCCTTCAAGTTTCATTTGATGACTTACTTCCTCTGCAGACTGGGTCAGGTCCCCTGTTCCCTGCTCCTGGACGGCCCTGACCGTCTCCTCCTCAGGATTCAGGGCACTGCTGTTGTTTTTAAAGGATGGGTATCCTTTTCAGTTTTTCACTAGGTTATCTATTCATGTGGGTCACAAAACTCTCAAAAGATACTCAGTGAAACGTTTTATCTCCATCCCTATTTCCAGAAATTAAAAAAAAAAAAAAGCCTAGGAGTTTCTGTCATGGCGCAGTGGTTAATGAATCTGACTAGGAACCATGAGGTTGCAGGTTCGATCCCTGGCCTTGCTCAGTGGGTTAAGGATCCGGCGTTGCCGTGAGTTGTGGTGTAGGTTGCAGAAGTGGCTTGGATCCTGCGTTGCTGTGGCTGTGGCGTAGGCCAGTGGCTACAGCTCTGATTAAACCCCTAGCCTGGGAACCTCTATATGCCATGGGAGCGGCCCTAGAAAAGACAAAAAGACCAAAAAAAAAAAAAAAAAGCCTATACAAGATTTTACCCACATCTACATACACACTATACTAATTACTAGTATTACTCTTCCTAATGTTATTATATCATTTTCTTATGTTGGTATATAACTGATATTATTTGCTATGCTGATATTATTTGCTATGCTGTCATTAGCATGACATCAATATACTCCACACCCCCTCCTGCACCTTGCTGTTTCCACTTACCAGCATTATCTTGGCAATTTTCCACTCTAGAACTTAGAAAGCGTCCTCATTCTTTTGTCACTTATGCCCAATGTTTCACTCTGTGGCAGAGCCAGGCCTATACTGGTGGCTGCTTCAGTTATTTTTAATCCTTTGCTATTACAAACAATGCTGCAGTGATAACAATTGTAGACTATGTTACTTTTTTATGAGTGTGAGAACACCCAAAGGATAATTTCTTAGGAACAAATTGCTGGGACAAAGAGCATAGGACTTTGTATTTGAACAAATTTTGGCAAATTGTCTTCCAGGGGCTTGTATCCTTTTATACTCCCACACAGTGTATCAGAAAACCCGGCTCCCCTTGGCTTCCCCTGTACGTGTTGCAGAACATTTGGCTGTTTGGCAATCAGCGGATAGAAAGATATTATCTTGGCCTAGTTAGTCTTAGTTTGCATTTCTTACTTAAGGAACTAAGCATCTGGTAGGATTTGTTGTCTTTTTACTTGCATAGCACTGTGCGTGGCCTGTGGTAGGTGTCCCATATCAAACATATGCTGTCCTATTAGTACATATATTAGTACATGTGGGATGTATGTCAAACATGTATGTCTTATTTGTTAATATATAATAAGCGTGTGTATTATATACTAATATATGTAATTGTTAAATAGATGAAAAAACGGAATGGTGATCAAAGAGCTGAAAGGGAAGGGATTCAGGACTCACAGCCTGTAAGTTGGAGACCTTCTGGCTCTGAGGACGGTATGCCTTCTATCCGCCTGTGCAGCCAGCCCCACATTTCTAGGGTGGTCCAGAAGGAGAAAGGAAAAGGAGAGGCCTTTAAAGGGCAGGTCAAATCTTAGCACTGCTTTACTCTCAGTGTTACCATAGAAATAATTTACATGATGCCAGGTAGTCTGTTTAACACCCACTGGAGAGTACCCAGCTCAGGGCCAGGTTTTGGGTGCTCATCACTCAGTGTTTGGTTAAGAGTGTGGCCATGAGGGTCAATGAATGGGTGAGTCTCAGCTCTGATGTTATCTGTGAGACCGTCTTCTCCTAAGATGCAACCTCCTGCTGGTGAAAAGGAGATGGCCACAGAAACCCCGAGGTGCCTGCTCAGCCCTGGTTCTCGTCCTCCAATAGCCCTCCTCCCTGTTGGTAGCTCGTGAGTCCAGGGCTCTGGCCGAGCTGACTGGCTCCAGGCTGCATTGGCCCAAGTGGGGTCCATTTACTCCATGTCGAATATGTGCCCATTTTCTGGCCGCCTAGATTAGTAAATAAAATGGATATGCTGTAATTTATAAGTAACACTGTTATTTATAAGTGACTCAGAAGAATTTGGACATAGAACCCGGAGGCTCTGTTAACTCTTGCTCTGGGAGGGGGGATGGGGCCATGACTGGGAGCCCTATTTGACGGCATGCTGGAATTTGAGGAGGCCCAGGAAGTGGCCTCCCCTTTCTTTGCCCCACTTCAGGGCCAGTTAAGGGATGGTCGAGGTTATGACAGAGGAAGGGCAACACAGTGGCCTTTTCTAGACAGTCATGGCTCCATGTGGCAAAGCTGAACCCCACAGTGAGACAGACTTTGAACAGGCAGAGGTCGGGACTCCTCTGCTGGGGCACAACGGGATCGGTGGCGTCTTGGGATCCCTGGGACGCAGGTTCCATCCCTGGCCCGGCAGAGTGGGTTAAGGATCCAGCGTTGCCGCAGCTTAGGTCACAGCTGTGGCTTGGATCTGATCCCTGGCCTGGGAACTCCATATGCCGGAAAAAAACCCCAAACCGTCAGAGGCCGCCCCATGTAGGTGGAGAAAGGGAGTTTGGGGGCTTTCTGAGGACCTCCAAAGAAGAAAGGGGGGGGAAAGGGCTGACCCATGAATTCCTGGGCCTTTTCCCAAATTCATCAATCAGAGGCTGGAGAGTAATTCTAGTGGAGGCCCCTGTGCTTGGCAATGGCAAGTGGTGGGGGGGGAGTCCCCTAACATGGAGGTGCAGGGCCGAGAGCACCGTCCTTGGAGGGGTAGCCCATTGTCTGGGCTCTGGCTGCCCAGCTTTTGCTTCTCATCTCGCCTGGTCTCACACTTCTTGGTCTTAAGTTCTCTTAGACACATGACATTCTTTATAAGGAAGGGTCCCCCTTTATTTAAATTCTTTTATGTGGGTCCCATTATTGGTCCCCAACATCCTTTAATAGGACTGTATGTCACACACGTGTTGTGAGGTTTAAATAGAGAAATGAATATAGGACAGCTAACAGTGGATTGAATACATAATATATATATTTTTTTCAATGGGGGAGGGGATGGGGCAAAGCTCTGAGCCTCAGTCAGTCACCTGTTTCCAGTTTGAACCTGACACCAGACAAAACCCAAAGTCTTCCAATTTCCACTTGAAGGTCAAATAGCCCTCCGAGGTAGTATATTTGCTATGAACACATCCTGGAAGGCATGTCTGCCACAGGTTGGGGAGACAGTGTCAGGTCGTAGCTAGAGCCAGACATACTTGGGTAGCACTTGAGGCACTCGTACGTACTATGAGTAGGCTGACTCTCTGGGAGGCTTACAAAACTCAGCACCTCTGTGAGTCTGAATTCTCTCAAGCACAAAGGAAAAGCCTAATTTGAGGGTTTGCTGTAAACACTGAATGCGCCCCTGTGCATAGTGAGTGCTCAGTCCATGGCACGTGGTTGTGGTTGTAGTATTCTCGATACTCCCAAGAAGAGTTGGGAGGATGCTTCTTCCCTTCCCTCCCTCCCTTTCTTCCTTCCTTCTTTTCTTTCTTTCAGTGTTTTTGTGTTTGGGGAGGTTGTTTTTGTTTTTGTTTTTAATTTTGTAGTCGATTTACAATGTCGTGTTCGTTTCAGGGGTACAGCAAAGGGATTCAGTTATACGCATGTGTATATACATACATATATCTGCATTCTTTTTCAAATTCCTTTCCCATGCAGGTTATTACAGACGACTGAGTCATTTTCCCTGTGCTATACAGTAGGTCCTTGTTACTTACCTGCCTCCTTTCTGATAAGAGTGACCTGCCTGATTGTGCTTCCCTTTTAACCAGCAGACCAGACTCAATTTACAACTTCATCATGGCAACCCCGTTACCTGTGAGGTGGTCATAGTGGAAAGCCCTTTTCCTAGCTCTCGGTTTTCTATTTCTGAAGCTTATCAACCAATGAGAAGAACTTATCAACCTGACCAGACCAAGCGAGGCATGTGTATGCATGTGTGCGCGCAGCACACACACACACACACACACACACACACACACACACACACACAAGCTTCAAACAGTTATTTTTCAAGGCAGTTCCCACTTGGGTAGTTCCCTGCCAAGAGAACATGTAAATCATTTTTCAGTCCGGCATCCAGGGGCTCTGCAAACCAAGTCCAAGAGAAATGTAATCTTGGTCTACATAACAGGACCTGGGCAGCCAGCCAGCAAAATTGGTTTTGTGCTTGAAGAGAAATGAAGAGACATGCAACACGCTCTCTGTCAAATGATGACCATGGCAATCAGGCATGGCCCCACTGGGCTGAGGTTTAACCCTGGGAAAGGACCCGGGTAGCTCGGTGGGTTGGGACCAGGGAGGACTTTTGAGGGGGTCGGCTCCCCGGGTGACCTAAAGGCTGTGAAACGCCAAAGAGGGGACCACCAAGCACCTCTGCACCCAGGATGTGGGTTCTGAAGGGGTCACAGATCAGAAGCTGCTGAGGGTGGGGTGGGGGTGGGGAGGCGAGGGGGAGAGGGAAGCTGGGCGTTGAGGTGGGGCCCGTTCACAAAAGGAGAGGAGCTTGAACCGTCCCCTAGAGGCCGTGGGAGCCCCTGGACCAGTTTCTAAACAACGCTGTTGTCTTTCCCACTCTTCAGCGCAACACAGATTGAACTGGGAGTGGGGAGCTTTCTCATTACCGTGTAATTATGCTAACGATACTTGGAGGTCGATTGTATTCCTTTTCTTTGCCAGTTGAGTAAACCAAGACTCAGGGAGTAAATTGCCTGGGATTGCCTGGCTAGGTGGAGCCGATACTTGAACCGAGGTCCAAGAGCCTTCGGGCCCAGTCTTTGAATTTTCCAGTTTGGCTTCAAGGCAAGGACCATATCTTTCTTCTGCATCTTTGTTTTTCCTGCCCCTCCCGCCTGGTCCCAGCTCTCCAAAATTTAGTCGACTTTGGGGGGTTGAGAAGTCAAACATGACCTTGCCTCTCTTTTTTTTTTTTTTCTCCCTCCAGCGGGCCTTGGGAATGACTGTGGGAGCTGGCAAAATAAGTGCCTTCAGAGGCCAGAGGCCCTTTTCTCCCCTTCTGACCACATTCCCTTTGCCTGTCGGGCCTCTGAGAGAGGAATTTTGCCCGTGGGAGCTGTCTCAGGTGCCGACGGCTCCCCCTGCCCTTCCCGCGCCTCCCTAACGCATTCCTGCATCTAAATCAGGGCTGGTCAACGTTTCATGCCCTGCTCCCCTCCCGCTGTATCTTCCGAAGCTGGTCAACAATTAACCTCCAATCGCTCTTGATCCTCTCTCGCCAGAAGCCTCCCAACACTCTACTCCCAGGTGTCAATGATCTACCCAACCCCGCCAGGCTCCACACATGTTTTTATAATGATTCTGAGGCTATATGATTCTTCCAAACAAGGAAATACATCTCAGGGGACAACTGAGCCAAAGCACCCCCATCCTCTTGAATCACATTTTCTGTTGAAAATTCTTGGAAAGGACAAGAGAAGAGGGGCAAAGATTCGACCCTAGATCTGCCACTTACCAGCCAGTGGACCTTATCCAATGCTCTGAACTTGTGCAGCTTTTCTCTTTTTCTTTTACAAAAGGAGGAGAATCATTTGGCCCTCTTACAGTTAGTATACATGTTAAACATCATTGTAAAACTGTTTGGCCCATAATAGAAACTTGGTAAGTTTTCATACTTAAGAAACTGTAGTCTAAAGTTTGTAAAAGCATAGATTGCTAGAAATGGAAAGTGCCTCTTCGGGCTTGTACATCTTTTTACAAGAGAGAGGACCCAGAGAGAGAAGGCGGAGCTACTACAGTCACGGATCTTTTAGCTGGTCAGTGGTCTATAGTCTAGTTCAGCCCTGTTTTGTAGAAATACAATATGTAAGCTACACATGCAATTTTATTTTATTTATTTATTTTTTATTTTATTTTATTTTTTTTTATTTTTTTTGATATATATTTTTTTATTTTCCCACTGTACAGCAAGGGGGTCAGGTTATCCTTACATGTATACATTACAATTACATTTTTTCCCCCACCCTTTCTTCTGTTGCAACATGAGTATCTAGACATAGTTCTCAATGCTATTCAGCAGGATCTCCTTGTAAATCTATTCTAAGTTGTGTCTGATAAGCCCAAGCTCCTGATCCCTCCCACTCCCTCCCCCTCCCATCAGGCAGCCACAAGTCTCTTCTCCAAGTCCATGATTTTCTTTTCTGAGGAGATGTTCATTTTACACATGCAATTTTAAAAGGTTTAGTCATCACATTTAAAAAGTGGAAGGAGACAGGTGAGGTTAATAGCATATTTTAAGGAGTTCCCACTGTGGCACAGTGGGTTAAGGATCTGGCATTGTTGCGGCTGTGGCATAGATCCCTGGGTTTGATCCACTTGGGTTTGATCCCTGGCCCAGGAACTTCCACATGTCGTAGGTATGCACCCCCTCCAAAAAAATTTAACCCAGTACATGTAATATATTATTTAATGTAATCAACATAAAAAGGTGGGTTTTGTTTTTGTTTTTTGCTTTTTTTTAGAGCTGCAGGTGAGGCATATGGAAGTTCCCAGACTTCCCAGTGGGTCACATTGGAGCTAGAGCTGCTGGCCTATGCCATAACCTCAGCAATATGGGATCCGAGCTGTGTCTGTGGCCTACACCACAGCAACACTGGATCATTAACCCACTGCGTGGGGCCAGGGATCTAACTCTCATCCTCGTGGACACTAGTTGGGTTCATTTCTGCTGAGCCACAAGGGAAGTCCAAAAAGTTATTAAAAAATATTTTATATTTGTTATATTAAATCTTCATGGTCTGGTGTGTATTTTACATTTACAGTGCAATTAACCCAGATTAGCCACATTTCAAGGGCTTATTAGTCACGTGTGGCTGGCGTCTATCATATTGGACAGCAGGGCTCTTAGTTCAGTATAAGGCAGCAAACATTTTGTGTGCCTGTTCTGTGCATCTATTGATGCAGGGATATGAAGGTAAACAAACACAGCAAGGGACCAGGTAGACAGCCTTGGGAACCACAAACCATAACCCAAGGCTGGGGATCTCTCCCCGTCGAGACTGTTGGGTTATGCATCTATATGTTTGGCTGAGCAAATCAAGAAGAAAATTCTCTAGGGACAATATCTGTATCCCGAGGGCATTTTCCTCTGCTCAGGTCTCAGGGCATAGGGAGGTATTTATACCGAGCTGCTCTTAACGTCCTCGATATTGTGTTCTGAACTCAACAGGTATTGTCTGATTTATTCCTCAGAGTGACTGTGTGGGGACATTATTTTGCCCATTTTAAGAAGAGGAAATAAAGACTAAGAGAGGCTGAGTACTTTGTCCAAGGGTTGTCCAGTTCCTCAGAGGTGGCGCTGGGCCTCAGTCTCAGAAACGATTTAAGGTGCTCAGTCTCACCCACGGATGTCTGAGTGCCCCTTGGCCACTACAACTTGGACCTAGTCAGAAACATTCCTAAAGCTTCCTGTATGAAGGGTGGGAGGTTTATTTGCATAACTTTCCTTCCCTGGTCACCAACCTTCCTGCTGCCCGAAGCCTCTTGCCTCAAAGCAAAGATGATCTGTCTCTTGGCTCCTCAGCTGCTGGGAGTTGCTCGGAGGCCTCAAGTTGAGATGGGTTTCAGCTTCACGTGCCCCTCAAGGAGGATTGACCTTGTTTTTCTACCCTGCATGTGCTGCTCAAAGCTTCCTTTTGCCAGGATGCTGAGGGGCCAGGCCAGGAGTGGCTCTCACTTGCCACAGCCTAGACCACCCTGCTTCCGGCTCCTGCTCACGCAGGAATTGTGTGAGCCGGTAAAACGCACTCAGAAGGTGAGTACCCACCAAGCTGGAACGCGGGCTGCTGCAGCTCCAACATTTCCTGAAAGAGTATCCGCTGCCTTAAGGGCCACAGTTGAAGACATTTGTGAACCTGGAATAACGAAGGAGGATGAAATGTCCTGATCAAGATTGTCAGTGTGATTTCATGGGGAAATTTCCCCAGGAGGAGAGTAGACTGTGTGTGTGTGTGTGCGTGTGCGTGTGCGTGTGCGTGTGTGTGTGTGTGTGTGTGTTGGGGGATCCAAATCCTAGAAAAAGGTAATACTTTGCATCAAGAAACAATTCCAAATTAGATCACATCCTGGAACATAGAGCATAGGACACCCTGTGAGACTCAGCTGGCTAAGCTTGAACTGGACTGGCTAAGGGATTAAAAAAAAAAAAAAAAAAAAAAAAAAAAAAAAAAAAGGAGTTCCCGTCGTGGTGCAGTGGTTAACGACTCCGACTAGGAACCATGAGGTTGCAGGTTCGACCCCTGCCCTTGCTCAGTGGGTTAACGATCTGGCGTTGCCATGAGCTGTGGTGTAGGTTGCAGACATGGCTTGGATCCAGCGTTGCTGTGGCTCTGGTGTAGGCCGGTGGCTACAGCTCCAATTCAACCCCTAGCCTGGGAACCTCCATGTGCCACAGGAGTGGCCCAAGAAATAGCAAAAAAAAAAAAAAAATCAAAACCGCAAGTTTATCCTGTCATTTGAAAGAATTTGTTTACTTATATTTCATTGCACCCACAAAAACTTTTTGAGTACCCACAAGGCACCGTACTAATCACTAAATATGCCAGTTTGAAGAAAGTAAAGATGCAACTGCCTTCATGGTGGGGGAGGGGCTCTCCATCTGGTGGGAGACAGACTGTGGACTTGGAGCCAGGAGCGTGGATCTCACAGAAGCCGGACACTGAGAGGGCCTCAGGCAGGAAACGGTGCCTCACTGTGGCACATGCAGCTGGGAGGGCAGCAAGATGATGACAACAAACAGGGATAAAAAGGGTCATTTGGTGGTGGCATCCTGGTGACATTCGTGAGTCGTGGAGGGGTGGTGCTGAGTCAGGGTCGGGTGAATGTGGACTAGGCAATGGCGGTGTGAGGCCAGAGCATGAAGTTCAGTCTTTTGGAAAATTTGGCCAAAATAGGGAAACCGAAAAAGAGGGTGCTATGTGGAAGGGGAAGTGGTTGGGTCCAGAAAGTTTGGCTTTCGATTTTCAGATAGAGCCTGGCCGTATTTGCCCTCTCCCTTCTTCCTGACTCCCTCTTCTGGCAAATTTCTACCTATCTGTAAGATCCAGATTTTTGTCCTGTCCTCTGTCGGACATTTTTTCTGGGGCCAGTTAGGGCTCTGTCCTAGGTCCCCAGGCCATTCTGTGCACACTTTGCCCTGAGGCTTATCGTGCTGTGTGGTAATGGAAGGGAGTCCTGTGGGTCGTGGCCTTGGCCAAAAGCAGGGGCTGTGCCTTCTCAAGTTTGTATCACTAGGGCTGGAAGGTGCTCAGAACTTGGCACGAGGAAGATGCCCATTAAATGACGGATGACGGAATAAGTAAACGAAAAAGCTATGCGTTTGAAGGCAGTTTGTGTGGCAACTGTATTGTATACATGGGAAAACAAAGGCATAGAGCAATTTGGAATTTAGTTATTTCACAAATTACGAGGAGCCTTGGAGAACCATTAAATCTCACTCACCCCGCCCCGTGAGCTGTTCCCAACCCTCTAGAGCTGCAGGGCCAGTCCCACAAGACTTCTGGGGGTGAAACTCTCACTTTGACGTCAAGCCTCAAACGTCACCAGAGAAGCACAGGCATGTGCGTGTGTGTGTGTGTGTGTGTGTGTGTGTGTGTGTGTGTGTGTGTGTGTGTGTGTTGGGGTGGGGGGGGCGGGGGGGACCAGGGAGTGGGGGATGGGACAGCTCTGCAGGTGAAGACCTCAACCAAGTGGGCTAGAAAAACCGAAAACCAAAACCAGGGGTTCCACAAGGTGTCACTGTTGATCCTCAGTGAACCAAAACCTGATTTGGGCAGGGCCTTTAAAAACACCCCACAAACTTATTCTGCGGATGAAGAAACTGAGGCACGGAGAGGTAACGCGATTTCGCTAAGATCCTGTGGCTCGTTAGTGGCGGAGCCATGCTCGGAATCCCAGTCCCTTCACCTGGACCGACGTGGCCACCTTCCCTCAGCGCAGCGCGAGAGGAGGAGCAAGCCGGGCCTCCAGCCATTCATCCCAAGACGATAGCTCGAGATTGGAAACAGAATAGGGAAAAAACGGAGGTGGAAAACACGAACGGAAAAACACCCTCTCAGCACGCCCTTTCCCACGTGCCTTCTTCAGAGTGCTCCGCTTAGACGCCGGGGCCACAATGAGCGGGTGGCACGCAGGGCCTCCATCTGTGACACGGTTTGAATAGCTGAATAGAAAAGTATCAGGTAATGGATTTCATCCTTTTTATGGCTTCGACTTAAAAAGAGTCTGGTTCCCAAGGAAAACAAGAAGCCAAGTGGCTTCAGCAAAGAATTGACTGAAACCTAAGTAGGAACAAGATACAAACTTTTGCCAAGAAGAAGGGGGATACGTTTCTGGGCCCTCTGTGTGGGGAGTGGAGAGCTACAGGGCAGCAGAGCCTTTGTGAGCCATAACCTCCAGCCCCGGCTTTTGTCCTGGTGTCTGCGAAGAACAGGTTGCAGAGGAGTCCTGGGGGCGGGGCCTTGTCCTCACTCTCCGGGTGTCCTGGGAGATCTCTCCGTGCTCCTTGGTCTGCCTCCTGCTGGCCTTTCTGCCCCTCTTGTGGCTTCTACTGGAGTGTCCTTTTATTGTCTCCCAGGTAACTTAAAAAAAATTAGGGAGTTCCCGTTGTGGCGCAGTGGTTAACGAATCCGACTAGGAACCATGAGGTTGCGGGTTCGGTCCCTGCCCTTGCTCAGTGGGTTAAGGATCCAGCGTTGCCCTGAGCTGTGGTGTAGGTTGCAGACGCGGCTCGGATCCCGCGTTGCTGTGGCTCTGGCATAGGCCAGCGGCTACAGCTCCGATTGGACCCCTAGCCTGGGAACCTCCGTATGCCGCGGAAAGGGCCCAAAGAAATAGCAAAAAAAGACAAAAAAAAAAAAATTAAGGTAATAAAATTAATATGAGCTCATTACCAAAATTCAGACACCAAGTAGCAGAAACAAGAAAAAGATCTGTAATCCCTCCTTTTGGAAAACATCACTGGCCCCTAGCCTGGGAACTTCACATACCATAGATGCAGACCTAAAAAGACAGACAGAAGCAAGCAAGCAAGCAACCAAGCAACCAAGCAAGCATTGCTGTTAACCCATTGCAGCGAACATCAGGCATTTGGCCTGGGAAGCACCTGCCATGTGTCCGAGGCACTGGTTTAGAGCCAGGAAACAACACACACCCATCCCGGCTTTGCCAGACCTTCCATGATCGTTCAGGGGGGCAGACCATCCATTTTATTTTATTTTAGTCTTTTTAGGGTCGCACCCGTGGCATATAGAGGTTCCCAGGCTAGGGGTCCAACAGGAGCTACAGCTGCCAGGCTACGCCACAGCCACAGCAACGCCAGATCCAAGCCAATTCTGCGACACAGCTCATGACAATGTTGAATCCTTAACCCACTGAGCAAGGCCAGGGATTGAACCCAAATCCTCATAAATACTTAGTCGGGTTCATCACCGCTGAGCCACAATGGGAACTCCTGGGACAATCCATTTTAAAAAATAGTAAAATACATAGAGCGTCAGATTGTGGTAAGCTCTCTGACGACAAATGAGAGAAGGAGATGGGGATTTTACTGGTGGTGAGGTGGTGATTTAAAGTAGGACATTCAGAAAGTGACACTTGACCTAGGACCTGAAGCAGATGAGGGAGCTTCGGGGAAAGGCTTCTTCTTTCCCTTCCATTTCCTGCGCGTATACAATAGTGCAATTATAGCCTAAGCAATATTTAACTACGCCCTCGGTATTGAAAATGTTGAACCACACTGAAACATGTAGGTGACGAGAGAACATCCTCTCCTCACCTGTCACCGCCTTCTTCCTTCACTAAACCCGTTGACAATGGAGTGTGTCCTTCCTGAACTTGGGCTCTGCATTTGTATTCATTTCTGCGTGTCTCACTTATGCCCTTAGCTTCACTTTAAGTCCCACATAAATGAGATTATCCTTTGGGAAGGTGATGCCTTTTTACTTTCCAGTCTCTTCTAATTGTTTTCTCAACATCAGAAATAGAAGAGAGCTTCATATAAAAATGAAATAGGTACATCCAGTGTGGGTGGAAGTTTCACTTCCTTCCCTCGGCTATTAATCTTGTACTCACTTCATTATATTGTAATAATTTGTTTTTCTTCTGTCTCTTCTACTAGATAGTGAATTCTTTGTGGTCAGGGATTGTGTCTTCTCTACAGATTGCCAGTGCCTGGCCCAACGCCCAGCACGTGGTGGGTGTTCTAAAAATGAATGGGCAGTTAATGACACTTTCCTACATGACCAGAGAAGCCTTCCAACGATGGGTGGGATATGGGCTGAAACCATTGTTATGGTCTTTCCTAATGGCAGTCATTTATTCTCCCCTGAAAAATCTGGGTCACTGTTGGATATAGTGACGGACGTCAGGATGTCTGGAATCAGATCCTTCACATCAAATAGTCCAGTGTTGGCTGTGAGTGCTTCCTTTCACCCCTTGCTGAAGGACAGTGAACATTTAATGAGGGCACTCATGTCCTAAGCACTTTACAAAACACTTCTCATTCAAGGCACCAAAGAACTCAGGAAGGTAGAAGATGTGAGGAAAGGAAAAATCGAAGCGATTAAGGTGGATATTATGTGGGTCCATTCACATATCCCCATGTTGATTTATCCTAACTTTCCCCCGCGTTTATTTCAGATTGCTTTTTAAAAAAGTTTTATTGAAGTATTGTGGATTTACAGTGTTGTAATAATTGCTGCAGTACAACAAAGTGATTCAGCTTTTTTCCCCAGAAAATTTATACAATTTACAATTTACACTGTTGTGTATAAATATACCCTGGATGACCATGTTCACAAATTCAATTGCTAAACCTGGATGGAATTTTTTCTTTTCTTTCCTTTCCTTTTTTTTTTTTAGGACCGCATCTGCATCATGTGGAAGTTCCCAGGCTAGGGGTCACGTCAGAGATGCAGCTGTGAGCTGATGCCACAGCCACAGCAACACCAGATCTCAACTGTGTCTGCAAACTACACCACAGCTTATGGCAAGCTTATGGCAACGAGGGATCCTTAACCCACTGAGTGAGGCCAGGGATGGAACCTGCATCCTCATGGATATGAGCTGGGTTGGTAACCCACTGAGCCACAACAGGAACTCCCTGGATGGGACATTTAAAAAGCCACTTACATAACTTTGTCACTTAGCAGGTATTAACTGCTCCTAGGCACTAGGCTAGGCTCTTAGATACAGAAAGGAGTGAAACAGGTCCCAGCCCGGAAAGGGACTTCCTTTCCAGGGAAGAGAGGTGTGACAGATGCAAAAGCGTTTACCGTGGAGAAAGTGAGGCTCAGCGAGGGCTGCAGACTCTTCCGAGGAACAAAGCCAGGTTTCGAGCCCAGAGGCAGCTGACCTCTCAGTGTCCTGGGAGACTCTGCAGCGCATCCCTGCCCAGCTGGCGCAGGGTGGCCCCTGGGTGGAGGGCTCCTCTTTGAGGGGTGCCGGCCGCACAGGACAGCTGGTCTGACACAATCCAGCAGAATCCGTGAGAAACACTCACGGGTGTTTTTTCTCTCCCCACTAACCAACTTTTTGCTGCAAAGAATACAATTCTTTTCTGGTGACACACACTTCCTGTCAGGATGAGGCACACCCAGCCAGTCGAAACCACCCAAATAAACGCAGAAAAGTCCTTTTCTTTCCTCTAGGTACACATTTTTTGGGCTCCACTGGATTGTTGCCATTTTCCCAAGGGCTATGCCAGAGGTGGATTTGAGGAACAGCAAATTCGAACAATACCCTAAAAGGGGAACAACCACAGTGACATTAAATTATCCACTGTTTAGTATCTCCAATTAAATTCCCATATTCTATAAAAACCAGTCATTGTCACAGAAAACGACAAAAATCCGTGTGCTTTTTTGATAATAACGAAACCAAGGGTGTTCCCGTCATGGCTTAGGGGTTAACGAATCCAACTAGGAACCATGAGGTTGAGGGTTCGATCCCTGGCCTTGCTCAGTGGGTTAAGGATCCGGCGTTGCCGTGGGCTGTGGTGTAGGTTGCAGACGTGGCTCAGATCTGGCGTTGCTGCGGCTGTGGCCGTAGGCCGGCAGCTACAGCTCTGATTCGACCCCTAGCCTGGGAACCTCCATGTGCCACGGGAGCGGCCCTAGAAAAGGCAAAAAGACAAAACAATAAAACAGAACAAATCTATAATTTCTCTGTCCAAACAACCACTGTTAACACTGTGATGTGCATACTTCCTTTTTAAAAATAATATTTATGTGCATTTTATATCCTCCTCTTGTTTGCGTAACTTGATATGGTAAATATATCTCCGTTAGTCATGTTTTTAACACATAATTATAAAGGATATCCAACATTCTGCTATGCAGTTGCCCTGTGATTTAGCTGGTTAGTCTATTTTTGGGATTCAAATTGCCCCCCAATTTTTGGTTATCACATTATTACAGCTCTAAGCAGATTCTTGCCTTATTAAGAGACACCACTGGTTTCTTCTCTTACATTAGCTCATTGCCTCATCTTAAGCCTACAGGGTAGACGTTGCAGTGTTTTAGAAATGAAGAGACTGGGATTCAAAGAGGGTAAGGAACGTCTCAAGGTCAGAGCCGCATTTGGAACCCCTGTCCCTCTAACTCCTGAGCCAGCCCCACCCGTGTCACACCTGGGGTGTGCTTGGCTCTGTCCACACCATGCTGAGTTTTCTGTCTTCACAGAGCATCAGTGCCTATGACTGAAGAGTGTTCTTGTACACTCCTGTGGCCAAAATCTTGATCCTGATCTCACTCCTTTCATGTTCCCATGGATACCCTGGTCCCTTAGTAAGACTGAAGCCTTTGCAATGAAACACTCTCCATTTGAAAGTTCTCGGGCAGCTGGGCTGATGCGATTGATGGTTCCCAACTGCTGCGCCATATGTTTTTGCTTCTTGTTCTCAGCTGTTCTCAGATAGGCAGGCTGTGAGGTTAATCACGTCTCACATTGTAAAACTGAATCCTGATATACTCACTAAAGCCCTCATAGTTCTTTGTGCCCCATTCAGATTCCCAATGATATGTCCAAGATCTGAGGTGACCTCAACAACTCAGCACGTTTTAAACAGAATGCAAAACTTAGAAAAAAAAGTTCAACCCCTCTCCCCATTCCTAACCAGAAACTCTTGACATTTTAGTCCATACTCAAGTGGGTGAAAATGTTCCTGAAGAGTTGGAATTTCAGTCTGGAATTCCCAACACGAACTGTCCTGATTGCTGCTGCTGTGAACACACATCCTCTCATCTCGCATCCTCTTTGCCTGGGCATTCTACCCCGGGGAGAATCTTGACCCTGCCCTTTGTCTCATCTCTAGTCCATTCCCACCACTCCATGCTTTGTGAAACATGGACATCTGAGCCTCTGCTTCCGATAATGGCAGCATTGATCCTATAAGACCAACCCTCCCACAAATAACAACTATAAACTATAGAATAAAAAAATATAAAAACCAATCACCAGAAGGCAATTATAGAGGACCCAAAAGCAGACATGGGGGACAAGAGCCAGTGATTAGAAGAATGAAATGTCATGTGTCAGTTTGAGTTTTTTTTTTTTTTTTTTTTGTCTTTTGTCTTTGTTGTTGTTGTTGTTGTTGTTATTGTTGCTATTTCTTGGGCCGCTCCCGCGGCATATGGAGGTTCCCAGGCTAGGGGTCCAATCGGAGCTGTAGCCACCAGCCTACGCCAGAGCCACAGCAACGCGGGATCCGAGCCGCATCTGCAACCTACACCACAGCTCACAGCAACGCCGGATCGTTAACCCACTGAGCAAGGGCAGGGATCGAACCCGCAACCTCATGTTTCCTAGTCGGATTCGTTAACCACTGCACCACGACGGGAACTCCAGATTTTTTTTTTAATGGATTTTTGCTTGAGGGAAAACCCTAGGCAGTACTAAGCAGGGCAATGAACACTCAGATAGAGGTGTGCGGTCTTAGTAGTTAGAAGAACCAGAGGAGAATATTCAGGTAAATGCAGCACCTGAAAACCGGTGCAGGGGGAGGAATTCAAGAAAGGAGAAAGCAACTTTGAAAATCACCGTACATTGATCCACATTGTCCACTTTCAGATCTGGTTACTTCTAAAATAATTTACTATTGTTTTTCTTTTTTATATTTTGTTTATTTTTTTCTACTGTACAGCATTGTGACCCAGTTACACATACAAGTATACATTCTTTTTTCTGATATTATCAGGCTCCATCATAAATGACTAGACATAGTTCTCAGTACTACATAGCAGCATCTCATTGCTAATCCTATTTCTTATTGTAAAACTAATGCATAGGACATTTAGAAGCTCTTGGAAAGCAGAAGTAAAATAATTCCTTATTCAGCAATTATTCACTGAGCACCAATTATGTGCTGGGGATTATCTTTGGTACTGGGAACACAGCCTTTGAAAAAAGAATCCTTGCACTCACACAAAAGGAAAATAAACAAATGGATGTGTAATCTAATACTCAAGGTGGGAATGTTTTTAAAATTCACTGTTTCTTGACAAAATAGAACAAGAGAGAGAATATTGAATGCTAAAAGAGGCACTTACAAGGAAGACTTTTTTTGGTCTTTTTTGGGGGGTGGGAGGCAGCACCTGTGGCATATGGAAGTTCCCAGGCTAGGAGTCCAATCAGAGCTGTAGCCGCCAGTCTACACCACAGCCACACAATGTCAGATCTGAGCCACATCTGTGACCTAGACCACAGCTCACAGCAATGCCTGATCCTTAGCCCACTGAGTAGGGCTAGGGATCGAACCCACGTCCTTATGGATCCTAGTCGGGCTCCTTATCTCTGAGCCACAAAGGGAATTCCAAGACTTTTTTTTTTAATTGAAAAAAAATTTTAGTTCATGAATGACATTCAACTAGCAAAGTTTAAAGATATAAATATTTTTTTATTTAGACACTTTATTTATAGCTAAATGTGTTTTATTTTTTCCAGTAAAAAGCTAAAATATATCCTACGTAGGTTCAATCTATTGCTGGATCTCTCTATGGAGCCAAATAATTTTTGGCTCATTTTTTTTTTTAAAAGCCCTGAATTGACTCCATGTTTTGGTGTTGTTTAGATAGAGTGTTAGTTTACTTCTCTGTCAGTTGGAGGTGGCACAGGGTATTATTACAATCAGGGAAAAGCTGTCATGAAAATTGATCTTCCATCATCTATCATCTCCTTTTAGTCTAATGAGATACCGCCATTATCTGCTGATGAAATATTGTTTCAAAACCTTGCCCATCATGCAATTTCTGCAGATCTTTCAGGAGCAATCTGAGCTCAAGTGATATTAATTACTGTTCCCGCTCTCCATTTATCACTCAGTAATCATGTATTTTAATGATCTTCTCTATTTCCTGTGGGTTGTATAGAAGTTACCTGGAGATCAATTCAACACAGTCGAATCGTGGGGCGAGGATTTCATTGAATGTGCATTTCTTCTTTGAAGAAAGCCTGTCTTTTGCAAAGAATGTGTATGAGTGGCCCAGTGCATGGCACATGGTGGTTATAAAAGAAAATTATGCCTTTTAGCAGATCTTAACTAAATAAAATAAACTGTTTTATTTCTTTACATTTACCCTTTTTAAAAAATTGACCTATAGCTGACTTACAATATTGTGTTAGTTTCAGGTGTATAGCACAGTGATTCGGATACATGTATTTCAGAATCTTTTCCCTTATAGGTTATCACAAAATATTGAGGATAGTTCCCTGTGCTATACAGTAGGTCCTGTTTCTACATTCATGTTTTAAATAACTACTGTGTATTTGGTTTTGTCGGTGGCTAAAGAGGGCAAAGCATTCGAGATATACATCACATAAGAAAAAAGGGCATTCCTCAGCGTGCAGCGCCAGGATGGACTTTAGATGAAAGCAGGGTACCTGCCTGACACAGCTTCAGGGCACGGAGGGAGGCTACTGCAGACCTTTTCTGCAGGAAGGGCTCTGAATGTGCCCCCACCCCCAGGCTCCTTTCCCACCTGGCGAGGAGGAGGAGGGCCTTGGCTACCACTGCCTTCGCAGGTGCTCCCAGCCACAACACCCACTATCTGTGGCTGGGGTGGAGTCCCCTCCCCTCTCTGGACCTGCTTCTCCCTCCGAAGCTGGATGGGGTTGAACTAGATGAGAGCCAGATGGCTTCAGACTGATGGTTGGTGGCCCTTCTCTCCTGCTCCCGCCTATCCCCACAACCCCAAGGAGGTTCCCAAATATTGAATGTTGCCAGCCCGGGTTGGGGTCAGCAGAGGGTCATCAGGGTCCGTGGGAGAGAGAGAAATGCCCTCAGGAGAATTGGCCTGTCTTCTTCGTCTTGAAATAGTGGCCCCTATGGGCTACCAGCTGTGCTATTGAGCCTCAGGACATGGTGCACCGCAGGCCATAAAGAGGAAGATGCGGTACAGAAACACAAGGCCAGGCAGGCTGTGGCTGGCCTGGATTTAGCCTCAGAATCAGGAGACTTGGGCCTCAGAGCTGGTCCAGACACTGGAGGGTGCACATCCCTGGGGAATTCACTTAACTCTAATCTTGTCACCTCATCTGTAGAACAGGGACAACCCCTGTGCTGACAACTCAGGATTGTCTGAAGGCCAAGGTGAGGAAACTCAATCAGTAAACATCTTTTTCCCCCTGACAGAATGATAATATAAACCATGATGTGCAGACACATCCCTTGGAGAATCCCCTTAAAGTGCAAATTCTGATTCAGAAGATTCCCAGTCGGGCCCCCAATTCTGCATTTCTTGTAAGTTTCCAGGGTGAGGCTGGCTGATACTGAGGCTGCTGTTTGGGGGGGATGTAAACCATTCAAGTTTTTCAAAATGGAAAATCACAACAAACTATCTAAATTCCACCATCCCAAGGCTACCTTCACTTTGATATTTTTCCACTTAATATCACATCTTAACTATTTCCCATGTTTCTACAAATGATACAGACTGCCAAGTTTCTGTAATTATGATGGTTAAATATTGCACAGTAATCCATAGTGCTGAAATAGCTTCACTTGTCCAGCCACCTTCCCCTCATGCTGGGCATGAAGTTATCCCCACTGTTGGGCCTTGCATGGGGTTGGACCAGGGAGTCTTCTGGGAGTGGCTGTAGGGAAAACAGTGGGCTGCCGGGACAGCTGGAGGGCGTTGTCATTTCCTCCTGTTCTTCCCTAGGATGACTCTGTAGGAGTTCAAGACTATGAACATCTTCAGGAACTCTTGCTACTTTTGACATAGCTTTCTAAAGGCCCACAAAATGGTAGATGTGCACATACTTTGATTATTAATAATACACGTTCCCCTTGAGCACTCTTGGTAGGAATGCAAAATGGTGCACCATTATGGAAGTATGGAAGACAGTATGGAGTTTCCTCAAAAAAAAAATAGAGAAAGAAAGAAAATAGAGCTATCATATGATCCAGCAATTCCATTTCTGGGTATTTGCCCCAAAGAATTGGAATCATGATCTCCAAGAGATACTTGCACTCTTATGTTCCTTGCAGCATCATGCACAATAGCCCAGGTGTGGAAATGACCGAAATGTCCACTGATGGATGCATGGATAAAGTAAACATGGTATGTACCTGCAGTGGAATATTATTCAGCCACGAAAAGAAGGGAATCTTGCCATCTGCAACAACATGGATGAAACTTGAGGACATTTATACTAATAAGCCAGTCACAGAAGGACAGATACTGCATGATTCCATTTAGATGAAGTATCGAAAATAGTCAGGGTCGTAGAAGGAGAGAGTAGCATGGTGGTTGCCTGGGGTTGGAGGGAGGGGGAAATGGAGTGTTGCCGTTCAGCAGACAGAGAGTTGCAGTTGTGCAAGATGAATAGGTTCTAGGGATCTGCTGTACAGTATAGTGCCTGCAGCTAACAATACCGTATCGTACCCTTAAAACTGGCTAAGAAGGTAGATCTCATATTAAGTGTTCTTACCACAATAAAAAGAATACATTTCCTTATAGGAAAATTAAAAAAAAATGACAATTGCCCTAGTGCCACTGCTAACATTTTGATTCAGTTTTCTCAGTCATTAATTTTTTGATAAATATTTACACTTAGAATGTACCAAGTACCAGGCTATATACTGAGGTTGATGCAGGGAACCGTCTTTTTGTCTAGGCATATATACAAAATTATTCATCCACCCATTTATGTATATAACAAAATTTTATGTATACACATATATTATATATATACATATATAAAAATATGTGCTATATATGTATTACAAAATGCTTTTTTTTTTGTTTGTTCCCATGGCATGCAGATCCACACCACAGCAGTGACCCAAGCTGGATCATAACCACTCGGCCACTAGGGAACTCCACAATATGCTTTTATTTACAATATTTTATGTGAGTAGCAAAACAAAGTAAAAAGAACAATCCTAATTGAGCCAAGGGGATCGAAAACAGATTAATATGTGGGAACAAGTAGTTTACTATTTCTGGGATGCAAAGTGCAGGATGGGACTGCAGCAGATGAAGAATCAGTCAGGTAATGTGTTGGAGGTTATATGTCTTGGTGGAGCAGGACTAGCATCCAGGTTTTCTGACTTTCGGTCCCATGTGTTTATAGCACTAACTCCTTCCACCCATGCCTGTGGCAGGTAATGCTAATCGATCACAGAACTCCAGCTGACCCAAATGCACCTCTACAATTCTCCACCTTCCTGGTACTCAGGTAGCCACGACCTCAAACAGAGCTGGTACATGCTTTGAGATCTATGAGCTACTCCCAATCTGCATCATTCCAGCCAGGTATGTTTTCCTCTTAAGCTTTAAGAAAAGGTCTTCAGAAGCAAAACCCACCAATTCAGGCAGCCTCATTCCAGCACATTCTAGACTGTTTACTCATACACCAAGTGGTTTATATGCTTTATCTCTCTTACTCCTCCCTTCAAGGGCATGAGGGAGATGGAATAAATAAGTCACTTACCCAGAGGTCTGGAAGTTAGCACTTTGGTTGTTCTAAAAATACTTTATAAGGTTACGCATGAAAAATTACAGAAATTGGGGAACCACTTAGTACAGCAGTGGTGCCTTTGGCTGGCATGTAAATGCCTGGTAGGCGTGTCTGAGGAGCTCAGTCCACAGAACGTAGATGGTACGAATCCCGCATGACAGGTGGTTGCAGTTACCTTGTAAAAGGAGGCTGGGATGATTCTTGTTTGTTTATATTTTGGTGGATAGCACCTCTTTTACATTTTCTTTTCTTTTTTAGGGCTGCACCTGCAGCTCATGGAAGTTCCCAGGCTTGGAATTGAGTCGGAGCTGCAGCTGCCAGCCCATGCCACAGCTACAGCAACTCCAGATCCAACCCACATCTGCCATCTACACCATGGCTTGCTGCCATGCCAGATCCTTAACCCACTGAGTGAGGCAGTGAGGCCAGGGATCAAACCTGCCTCCTTATGGACACTATGGTGGGTTCTTAACTTGCTGAGGTGCAACGGGAACTCCGACATCTTTTATGTGTTTTAGCTGTGATTGTGCAAATTGACATTAAACACTCATCCCCTAAATCATAGAAAACCAGATAAGAACAGGGAGGGGGTGGGGAGAGAAAGAATGAGGGAGAGAAGGAGAGGGAGAAGGAGGAGGGAAGAAGAAAAAGAAGAAGAGGAGGGAGAAGAAGAAGGAGAGGAGGAGGAAGAGGAAATAGAAAAGATTCTGGAGCTGGATCAAATGGTAGCAGGAAAATCTGTTTTGAAGATGTGATATCTAAACCTTGGAAATATCACTCCCCCAGGCAGGTGAGCTCCCAGAGACCCCCGTGAGCAACCTCCCTTTCTCCGTGTGTTTTCTTCTGTATCTTAGCAATAAGGAAACTGAGGCTTGAGACAGTTACATAGCTGACTCACTCTACTCAGAGGTAGACCCAGAATTTCTATACTGGTCTCCCAAAATCCACAGAATCCAAACTGTGAACAACTATTACATACCTCTTTTATCTTTGGAGAAAAGCCAGCTTGGGCCTGAAAACATAATGCACTTGAGAGAAAGTATGGAGTTAGTTAAGATCAGAAAAAATAAGGAGCAATCTGTGCCTCGATGTTATTTTGTGTGGGGTTTTCTTTATTGTCTTTCTAGAAAAACATAGGTAGTGGTATCACGTGCGCTAATCCTTTTCTCCTTAGTCATTCGTATCTGGAGGTGGGTTCGTAGCCGCGCCTAATGATGCCAGGCCAGTTTCCTGCCGTCTGGTGGCAGGTAAGCAACTTACTGAATTTCTTTAAAACTTCGCAGAAGGCTTGGGCTGAGGGAAGGTAGGTGGAGCTGAAGTGGCCAAAGCTTGAAGACTTACCCAAGCCAGCCAAAGATGGGAATGAGATAGCCTGAGTTACAGTTGTTAGAGTGGAAAATTGAGTACAAATTCTTGGTGCCAAGGGAGAGAAAACTCCAGCTGCGAGGTATTTTCAAAGGTCAGGAGACAGGCTGAGTTGGAATAGAGCAGGAGAAGTTGGGGGTGCAGAAAGTGGGGATCTGGAGGGAGTTCAGATCGTGGCTCAGTGCTAACAAACCTGACTAGGATCCATGAGGACACAGGGTTGGATCCCAGGCCTCACTCAGTGGGTTAAGGATCCGGCATTGCTGTGAGCTGTGGTGTAGGTCACAGACACGGCTCAGATCCTGCATTGCTATGGCTGTGACACAGGCTGGCATCTGCAGCTCTGATTTCACCCCTAGCCTGGGAACTTCCATATGCTACAGGTGTGGCCCTTAAAAAAAAAAAAAGAGAAAAGAAAGTGGGGGGAGAGGGCGGCAGTGGGTCTGGGTATGGTGGAGTATGTCTTCACCAGGTCTGAGCACAGGTGGGTCAGGTTAAAGCATCCTCTTAAATGACTGCTTGGAGGGGCAACTCATCTCAGTGAAAGCAAACTCCACAAATTGTGTAGACACTCTCGTCCATGTGTATACACATTCAGTAGACCTTCACTCATGATCTACTCTGGGCTCAGCACTGTGCTGGGCTCCAGGTAAACAACAACGAGCAATATCTAGTTTCTGGGTGAGAAGGAGCCGCCAGTCCTGTTTCAGTAGAGGGGGACAGACATGCATCATGAGTTTCTCTCTTTATCTGCTTTTCCCTGGAAGTGCCCTGGTTTTCATAAATGACCATGGCTTGACATGCTATGCCTTTCTAATAATATTTTATAATCAGTGGAAAACCAAAGGAATGCCTGGAAGTTGCCTTTCGTTATGGGAACAGCTGGGCTGCTCGGGTTAACACCGGCAAACATTGCACCGCGTGAGCCAGGGGCTGCCGGGCCCAGGTTGCGCTGGAGGAGCAGCTGCTGCTCTTTCAAGTATCAGCTTCACATTTTGGCATTTACACGAGTGACTGTGTGACAAGGTGTCTGAGCGACGGGTTCTCCAGGCAACTTCTGGTTAAGGGCTTCCTGGTTTTGGAAAAATGGGCTTTATTTTTCTCAAAGTTCTTTGTAACTTTTCAGACCAGGGACCGCTCTTGATTGCAGCACCTTGGCTGGGAGGAGAAGTCTGCCAACCCACCAGTTTGCCTTTCATTCAACTTGGGGACAGGCACTTTCACTAATTTGATATTCTGTTGTGAGCTGATTTGGGTCGGAAACCACCTTTTCTGCACCAGCTGTAGGAACAGATAGTCTGGTGGTTCTTGTCAAGGCAGCCATTCACTGATTCTCCAAAGGTTTGTTATGCACCAGGCGGAGCCAGGAGCTGTGTTATCTTCTTGGTAAACGACATATGTAAAATAGATATAGTCAATGCCTCCATCTGTCTGGGGTGCAGTGACAGACATGAGGCAAATAACTCCATGGATTTTAATCAGTGCCAATAAGGAAGAAACTGGGCCGTTGTGAGTGGTAATAGGGTCAGACCTAATTTTTCTTTTTTTTTTTTTTTGTCGTACTCATCGTGGCACATGGAGGTTCCTGGGCCAGGGATTGAATCTGCAACCACAGCAGTGACAACACCAGATCCATAATTGCTAGGTCACCAGGGAACTCCAGGGCAGACCTAATTCGGATTGGGAGGCAGGGTCGGCATCTTTAAGAGACAATAGAAGTTCCTTGGTGGCCTAGCAAGTTAAGGATCTGGTGTTGTCATTGCAGCAGCCTGGTAGCTGCTGTGGCTTGAATTCCATTCCTGGCCTGGGAACTTGCACGTGCTGGGGGTGTGGCCAAAAAGGGGAAAAAAGAAAGAGACATAATGATGAGATTTGAAGGAGAAGGTGCCAGCAAAAGAGTCTGGGGGAGAGATTTCAGGCAGAGGGAACAGCGTGTGTGCAGACCATAAGCTGGAAAGAAGAGGGTCCCGCCCACCAACGGGTCAGCAGGCAAATGTGGTTATGGCATTGTCACAACGGCAGTGACATATAGCTACTGTGTCTAGGCGGCTCAGGGCCAGACCCTGAGGGACCTCATGGCATCTGGTAAAGAGTGTGAGTTTCATTCTGGTGACACGGGAAGTCGTAGAAGGGTCTGAGTGAGCAGAGAAGTAGGGTAGTCTGTTTACATTGAAAAATATCTGTGAATTCCCTGTGTGTGGAAGGGATTGATTACACAGCTAAGACCATGGCACAGCCTGAGTCACTGTGTGCCTGGCTTACCTGCATGGTGCCCTGGGCCACCTGCTTTTCCAAGCCTGGGCTAAGCTGCGCCCATTCTGGCACACACAGATCAACTTCTCCACCTGCCACCCCCCTACTGCGGGTCCTGCCTGGGAGGCAGAATGTGGCTTCCAGACCCTGAAACAAGGTACAAAGTGTCAGCGATGGCAGCAGAGAAAGGCTCCAAGGGGAAACAATACATCAAGGTTTAAAGCGCTCCCCAATTTAAGAACGAGATTCCAGTCTTAAGTTGATTTTCAGTGAAAGGAATATGTTTGGCTATAAGTATCTCAGGAAACATGTCCTAAGGGCCCAGTGATTTAGAAACATCTCTATTTTCAAAGTGGTGTTTCGTCGGCCCCTTCCCTTTTCTAACTCAATTTCCTACTTTTCACCCTCACAGACCATGCATTCTTCGGTTATCTGATTTGCCTTTGTAATTTTTTGTTAAAGACAAGTAAAAACATCTTGAAAAACCCGGTCTTTTTTAGTGTCACTTGTCAGTAGTTTCCCCTCCTGATTTACTTCATGGCTGAGGCCTCCCTTGGGGTCATGTTTTTCTCTTGACTTGATCGTCCTCTCCCAGCCCCTCATCCATGGGGGCTGGGCTTGGGGCAGGGACCAGCAGGGCCAGGTTGTTGAAGTAAGTGGGAGGTGAAGGGTGAAAAACAAATGCTTCCCAATTTTGCAGGTAAACACGGTTAACAGCTCAGCTGGGCCTCACAGGTGTACTTTGTTTGCCGGGTATGCCTGGAAGGGGAGCGATGCCCCAGAACACGTGTGGCATAGTGGCCAGGACACCCAAGTTGGATTTATTCCTTCCTAGTTAATAACTTTGGGCCACAGAGAAATTAATGGATGTGTGCCTGTTTCCACTAGACAGTGTGTAGAGATGTTCCCTGACACTCAGAGAGGTGGGCATTGTTTTCTCCATTTAGTGGTAAGGAAATGACGTTCAGAGAAGTTAAGTAACACACCCAAAGACGCACAGCAGGTAAGCTTCAAATTTTCAATCTGTTAAAGGAGGATTGTAATATAACATTGGCTGATAAAGCACAGGGGAGCCATTTCTACACTGAGAAACTTACAAGAAGACACATGGCCTTTTGTGGCCTAGGAGAGCCTCAGTGAACACATTCAAGAGTCTCTAGCTAGAATGGGTCTGGATCTCCCCATTCCTAGGAAGTCATCCTGGTAAACGCACAATGTGTGATTTCTTCCGAGACAGCTGCCTCTGTCTCAGTCACCCCACTTCCCACCTGCTCTGCATCCTCCCACCCCCACCCCAGACCTACTCTAAGGAGCCCCTTGCCCTCCCCACAAGCAGTCCCCTCTGCTTGGAAAGTCTCTGCCTGGCTCAGCTCCCTCTGCTGAGAAACACGGATTCCTTTTGCTGAGCTCAGCCCAAAATGTCAGGTCCTCAATGGGACGCATTTATCTCCCACACGAGACTTAGGCCCCGGGACAGGGACCCTGAGGGGTGACAGCAGAGGGTTATAGATCTGGATGGTGCGCAGTTCCACTTGCCCTTTCCCCAGATAATGTGGCAAAGGGGCCCATAGCTACGGTCAGGATGGAATTTCCAAAGGGACCCTTTCCTTCTGACTACGTCCAATGGCAAGGGGAGCCTGTGGGATGCTATGCACCAATAAAATCTCTCTCTGTCTCTCTATATGTCTACATATAGATGTATAGATATACATAGATAGTAATATTTGGTACCTTATGTCAAATTGGACTTAATGAGTCAGGGCGGCTTCCTCAAATCTTTTTTATATTATACATCATGAAGAAAATAAAAGAACCATTCCGCCGCTCCACCTGGTGTAGTGTGGGGGCCGCCTTCATCATCGTCTTTTTTAACATCCAGGGAAACAGAGGTGAAAGCCCTTCTCCTCCTCCTCCTTGCACTATTGACATTCTAAACATTGGCCTAAATTGTAACCATTAGGTTCCCATTGAAAGGAAAGTTCTGCCCTGGGGTTTAAATTCCTAACTTGCTGTGTAAAATGAGCCCCAATTAAGGTCTTCGAATAAGAAAAACAGAGATTCGGTGTTAAAACATCTTCAGGTAATCTGTGGGGAGCTTTAGGTATAATTTTATAGCCCTTACCACAGTCTGATATAAAATAGTGTTGGTTGGGCTCCTTTACGAAGGCGAGAACTCTTTGAGGACAAGGAATTTATCTCATTCACGTTGAGCCCATAAGAGACTCTCAATAAAGTCTGGTTGAACAGGAAGGAAAGAGACATGCTGAGAGCAAAAGAGTAAGGTAAATCCGTTCTGGTCTTTTTCCACTTTGATGATGATCGTGATAACGGCAGTGACCCTGCTGCTGGCGATGCTGGTGGCAATGATGATAGCAGGAATTATCATTGACTGAGTTGTTTACTCTGTGCCAAGCCCTATTTTATTTTATTTTTTTTCTTTTTAGGGCCTAATTTGCTGCATCTGGAAGTTCCTAGGCTAGGGGTCGAATCGGAGCTATCGCTGCCAGCCTGTGCCACAGCCACAGCCACGCCAGATCCGAGTCATGTCTGTGAACTAGACCCCAGCTCATGGCAAGGCCAGATCCTTAACCCACTGAGCGAGGCCAGGGATCGAACCTTCATCCTCATGGATACCAGTCAGGCCTGTTACTGCTGAGCCCAAACGGGAACTTCCATGTGCCAAGCCCTTTTAATTCACATAGTCCTGTGAGGTACTTATTTTCCCCATTAACTAGTTGAAGGCCCAGGGTTATTATCTAAAGTGACCAAGGTCACCTGCCTTAGAGGTGACATTTCCAAGATTTCCATTTGGGTCTCTTGGCTGTGCTATCTTTCCAAATGAGTGCACATTTCTTGCCTTTACATGCAAACAACCGGGTCAAGTATTGGAAAACATTTCATACGTCCTTATTTCAGTTAGTTTGCAAAGCAACACCACAGGGGCTTGAACAGGGTAAATAGCGGGCTGAAGTTAAAGACACACACACATGTAGAGGATGTAGAGGATAATGTTTGCTAACCTTGAAGGGTGGAAGAGAATTAAAAGTTTTCAGTATAACAATTTAAGGCAGAAAAGTGTTAGCATGTTACAAGGAAGTTTCCTTCCTCTGAGCCTTTGGGTTTTTGCCAAGGCTGCAGGGCAGACGCTGCATTAGTAGAAGACGAATTTGATCCAATAAGACATCTTCTCAATCCCTGGGTAAGATTAGTCTGAGTAGGAATCACTTGGTAACAATTTAGAATGGAGTGTGTTAGAAAAACATAGCTTTGTCTGGGTTGAGCCTAGAAATGGGTGACAGATGTTGATGAGCGACTGAACAGATGTTTGGGGGAGAATTACAAAAAGGGTTTCTATCACGCAGGATCTAAACCTTAACCTTCCTGGCTGATGCTGAAAGGAGAGCTTGTTTATGAAACATGTTCTTGCAAAACTGTTTGGCGGATTGTGACAAAGATGAATGACCGGATACTACACTTTAAATTTGAAAATAAGGTAAATGGGAGTCCTTGTGTGTGTGTGTGTGTGTGTGTGTGTGTGTGTTTTCTTCGACAAGGGTCAATGCCTTATTAAAGACTAGGAGGGCTAAGTCATTTCACTCTGCCTTCTCCATTCTTCTACCCCCAACTGGAGGGAATGAGCAGTATTTGATACTATACTTAAGGCTCAACAAAATTATTAAAATACCATCACTTATATCCATTCTGAAATATTTGCCCTATATTTGGAAAAAAGATAGATTTTTCTGTACAAATGTAATTGGTAGTTTACCTGGGGTCTCTGAGACTTGAAGTTTTAGAGAGTCTAAAAAGAGCACTCATCCAAAGTAAATAAGAAACAAAGGTAGATTTTAAAAGCTGCAGATCTATTACCATAAAACAATCACCACGGCCCCACCTTACCCACTGCACAGAAAGATAAATTGTTAGTTATGTCACACAAATTACTGTGATACTTACCCATAATTTGCCTGAAATGGTTGATGGACTAAGCAGAGGCACTTACTAATGCATCTTTGCATATAGCCCATCATTGACATAAATATGACTTATCTTCTGCTAACTGTACCTGTGTCTATGTAATAATACCATAAATACAGTTTAAAAAGGTGATGCAGCCAAAAATCCAAATACTCTCAGTTTAGTGTTAATAAGTGCCATCTAAGTAATGACAGATACTGTCATACAATAATCTTGTTTGTCACAATAACCACGCAAGCTGGATTTGTTATCCCCAGTTAATGGATGTAGAAAAGAAAGTTGAGGCCCAGATAAGTGACTTGCCCAAGGTTATATATGCTAGCAAGTGGCAGGACCAGAATTTGTACCGTTGTCTGTTGTATTCAAAATACTTTCCAATGTACTAGACTGTCCTTGGGTAGAACAGACATTTAACCCTTTAATCAAATCTTGTGTGTTACTATATATCAAAATGGAGTCTGATGTCATGATTTTCAAACTCAGGATCTGAAGTCTCACTTTTTTTAAAAAAAAAACTTTCTTTTTTCTTTTTTTGGCCACCCCACGGTGTGAGGAGTTCCCAGGCCAGGGATCAGATTCGAGCCACAGCTGTGATTTCCACCGCAGTTGGGGCAATGCCAGATTCTTTAACTCCCTGTGCTGGGCAGGGATAGAACCTGTTCCCTAGCACTGCAGAGATGCCACCAATCCCATTTCGCCACAGCTGGAACTCCTAAAGTCTCACTTTATTGAAAAAGGACATATCAATTCTAGTGCCTTAATAACTACCCAACAAATTATAACCGTACAGAAACATGCATCATGATAAGCAAGAAATATCACTCATTCCTTCTGCATATTAGCAACGTGTCACTCCTGAGTAACTGGCGCTCCCCTCGCTGAGGTCTGGGGCCAGTCATTGTCTGTATTTCTCCTGAGTGCAAAATGGAAAGAGTACTGTTCAAAGAGCCCTTTTGACTCTCTGTGCTGTTGAAAGGAGAAGGGAAATATTAGACTCTTTCTTTTGTTTCATACTAAAGAGAGACCAATAAGGAGGAAGGTGATAAGTGAGAGAGATGTCAGCTTTGGGTGAGCCAGTGTACTAGAAGCTGTGAGGCTTAGGAAGATAAATGAGGTACTTAGAGGCTACAGGAGAGATGAAACATGTGCACAAATGGTCGGGGATGAGGGAAAAAGGCTTACATCAAGGGATACGGGAATTGAGGGGAAAATGAGATTTTTAACCCTGGTGATTAGGAAAGGCTACATGGATGGCATTCGTACTATGAGCTTTCAAGTTCAAGAAGATTAGTAAAGGTTAGCTATTCCTTCAGCCTGACTTTCCCTTCCTTTTGTTGCCAGACTTCTGAAACGAGTAACTCATACAGTCTGTTTTCTTTACATAACTACTAGTCCTTCAACCCAAGATCTTGGCTTAGGTCTTTTGTTAAAACTACTACTTGTGGAGTTCCCATCGTGGTTCAGTGGATAATGAAGGATGACTAGGACCCATGAGGATGCAGGTTCATTCCTTGGCCTCGCTCAGTGGACTAAGGATCCAGCATTGCTGTCAGCTGTGGTGTATGTCATAGATGAGGCTCAGATTCCGAGTTGTTGTGGCTGTGGCTGTAGCTCCAATTCAACCCCTAGCCTGGGACTCTCCATATGCCTCCATATAGCACACTGCCATACTTTTTAGGTGTGGCCCAAAAAAGCGGGGGAAAAAAAAAAAAAGACTACTACTTGTCCTCAAGTAACTGCTTTTATCGGTGCTCTTTAGGAAAGGAGCCCTCAATTCTTAGTGAGGCATTTGGCCGCACAGAATAAAACCTGCATTGACCAGCCTCCCTTGCAGCAAGGGATGGGCATATGACTAAGATCTGGCCAATAGAATATGATTGGAAGTGACATGTGCAATTTCTAGGTTATACCCTTAAAGGGAAGGGGTATAATTTTCCTCATTCCCCACTTGCTGTTGATGGGAGTGTGGTTGTGGCCTCTGCAAGCCATCTTAGTCTGTGCAGATGAAAGTGTCACCCCAGGGATGGAGGAGGAATAGGAATTGATTTCAATTAGAAGAAGCTGGTTCCCTGGCACTGGAAGCTGCAACAGTAGTTCTAGAATACTTACTCTCACATTGTTATATAAGAGGGTATTAGGAAAATTGTAAAAGATTTTGAGAAATAAAAAGATTCATGGGTGACCTGAGGCACTTTCACAGCCAGGTTATCATGACCATTCATTGTCTTTTAACTGTTTTACAACTTTGTAAGTTGGACATAACTGACAGCCATGCAAATGAGTATTTCTTTTCAGCAAATTCTGTGCAGTGGAGGTACAATGGGTTCCGCTCCTTCTTGTCTCCCCCCTCCCACTCCTGCCCCCTGGAAAAGGCCAGTTTTACATCTGTTTGTAAATTCGTTCCTGCATTCCTCATGATGCTTTGAATTCTCTGTTGAACTGTTAGTAACGCCTTTCTGGTTCTTTTGTTAGTTAATGAGCTAAAATCTTCGATGTGTATTCATTTTATACATGTGTGGAGGTTGAAATATTACCTTTTATTTAAAAAAGTTATTCTTTAACAAGAGGGATAAACTATTTTGTTTGGTCAACGGGTTCTTTGTTATAATGATCAAAATCTCTATCCCAGCTGATACCTGCTACCATCCTACTTTATTTTCTTGCAAGTCAGCATCGATCTTTTTTCCTCTTTTCGTTTGTGTTTATTTAATGAAGATCCAGTATTGACTCTCTCTCTCTCTCTCTCTCTCTTTTTTTTTTGGCTGCCCCGAGGGCATACGGGGTTCCAAGCCAGGGATAAGATCCCAGATGCTCTGGCGACCTAAGTGGCAGTTGCGGCAACACCGAATCCTGAACCCACTATGCCAGGCCAGGGATTGAACCTGTGTCCCAGCTCTTCCACTGATCCTCATCCACCACAGCAGGAACTCCCCAGTATTGACTCTTAATCACTAAATCAAATATCTTTTCTCATTCAGCATTCATCTTCAATAAGAGAAAGTAGAACAGTGTTTTTTTCCAGCTGTGGATAACAACCCATCAGGGGGTCATGGAATCAAATTTTCTGTTGATCAATCAGCATCAACAGAAAATATCAAAATGTATCACACATGGTATGGATATTTTGCAAAGTTTTGGATTCAGATACATAGACGTACATGTATGGGGAGTTCCTGTTGCGGCTCAGAGGGCTACAAACGCGACTAGTATCCATGAGGATGCGGGTTCGATCCCTGGCCTCACTGAGTGGATTAAGGATCTGGCGTTGCCATGAGCTGTGGTGTAGGTCAAAGACGCATCTTGGATCCCACATTGCTGTGGCTGTGACATAGGCCAGCTGCTTCAGCTCTGAATCAACCCCTAGCCTGGGAAATTCCATACGCCGCGGTGCAGCTCTAAAGAGAAAAAAAAAGTTCATGTATGATTTTCCTTCTGCTGTATCAAATTCCCACAAATGAGGTAGCTTAACACAACAGAAATTTATTCTCTCACAGTTCTGGAGGCTAGAAGTCTGAAGCCAAAGTGTTAGAGCCACACTCTCTCAGAAAGTTCTAAGGGAGAATCCTTCCCAGATTCTTCCAGCTTCTGGAGGCTCCTGACAGTCTTTAGCTTGTAGTAGCATAACTTCAATCTCTGCTTCCATCTTCACATCGTCTCTTCTGTGTTTCCTTTTCTATCTTTTGTAAGGACATATTGCTGGATTTAGGGCTCAACCATCACCCAGTATGATCTTGTCTTGATCCTTACCTAAATTACATCTGCAGAGACCCTATATCCAAATAAACATAGGACACTATTCAACTATATATATATATATATGAGCAAATATTCTCAATCACTTTATAAAATGCTTTTCTTTTCACTGGAAGGAGTTTAAAAAGTTTAAAGGACAGAACTAGAACACCCCCACTACCTCTTCCACTCTGATTCCAGAGAAGCATTTAACATTGTTGGCCAGCCCTTCCCATGTTCAACAATAATATAAATAATTAGCATAAAATTTTTCTAGGTAATTTTATTTATTTATTTTATAGCTGTGCCCACAGCATGCGAAAGTTCCCAGGCCAGGGATCAAACCCTCACCAAAGTAGTGGCTCAAGCCACTGCAGTGACCATGCCAGATCTTTAACCCCCTGTGCCCTAAGAGAACGCCTCTCTAGGTAATTTTACATGCGATAAATCATTTCAATCTCATAACACCTCAGGAGGTGGGTTTTAATAACATCACTGTTTTTAAAATTATGCAGCCAGAAAGTGAAGGAGTCAGGATTCACCTCTGAACCTGTTCTTTTCCAAACTCACATCTCCCTTGGCTTCCATTTTATTGGGTTGATCTCAGTGTATCGATTTGGCTCCATTTTCTGGCTTCTATTTTCTTTTCCCATCTCCTAATATTGTTGCTCCATCAATTTCTGGCTATGGCCTTCTCCCACCCAATCTCACTGGCTTCCTGGCTTTCTATGTACAGGGATAGAGAAGGCTTAATGTTATCCACAGGCAGAATGGAAGAAGCCAGGAGGGAGCAAAGCTTGAAGAGAGATGAAAGAGAGGGAATGATTGGTGAAAAGTGACTCCAGAAAGATGACCAAATGCCAGGAGAAGGAATTCTAGGAGATGTCTTCCTCTGAGACATTTGGTCATCTTTTTTTTCTTTTTTTGTCTTTCTACCTTTTTCTAGGGCCGCTCCCGCGGCATATGGAGGTTCCCAGGCTAGGGGTCCAATCAGAGCTGTAGCCACCGGCCTACACCACAGCCACAGCAATGTGGGATCTGAGCCAAGTCTGTGACCTACACCATAGCTCACGGCAACACCGGATCCTGAACCCACTGAGCAAGGGCAGGGATCGAACCCGCCACCTCATGGTTTCTAGTCAGATTCGTTAACCACTGAGCCATGACGGGAACTCCCCATTTGGTCATTTTAACAGGGTAGGATGTGACGGAAGCAGAAGCAGGGGCTCCTGTCCCTTTAGCTGGAATAAGTTCTCCAGTTTCTGGCCATGAGCCTGGTGGTGAAAGGCAAGGACCTGCCACTTGGATGAGGTGCCCCATCTTACAGATCAGGGCAAGCGCAGCTCCCCACCCCGGGAAAACGTAGTGCAGGATGTTGGGTGAAGTCATTTAAGAAAGAAATGTGGGAAAGCACAAGAAGCAAATGCAGAAACACCGCACACCCAGAAGCCTTCCTCTCTGTCACCTCATGAGCCGAGGTGAGGACTCCAGGAGACCTAGAGGACAGGTCAGGAGTCCAGGACGGGTGTACTCTTTCGCCTGGAGGTGCGGTCCCCAGCCTCAGGAGCCCGAGCAAATCGAGGAAATCGCTGTCTTCCCCAGATGATTAACGGGCTGCCCTGTGGCCCGTGGGGAAGACTCCAGCTTCCACAGCCTGTTTCCTCAAATTGGGACCTTTTCAATAAGAATGCATTGTTGAGGGGGCAATAAAACCATCAGAATGTGGCTCTGGCTTTTTTCCATCTTATTAGGCTTGAGGTAATTATCCAGGTAATTCAGGGAAAATAAACTGCATTGCCTGAATTACTCAGATAATTACCTCAATATTCCAATTCATTGTGGCGGTGGAGGGCCAGCTATAAGGGCCTGGAATAGACTGGTAACTGAAAACAGTCCTGGTAATTTAGGAGCCTAGGGCAGAGCAGTGAAAGGGGTTGAGCTCAAATAATTAGAAAACCTGGGGTTAGACCCCGCCGTGCGGTAGCGACCTGCTTATTCCTGGTTGGCCACTTTACCTTACCGAGCCCAAGGCCATTTTGAGGATGGTAAACTATAAATTGCTAGCCGGTACACGTTAAGTAATTATTATTAATAACATTTTTTGCTGGTGGTGTTTTCAACAACCCCACCCTTTTGTTCTGGCATAAAACTGGATAAAAAATTTTTTTTTGCTTGATGCAAAAGTCAGATGCCAGGGCAATGCTTTTCAACATAAACTGCCCGTGGGATTCATCTGGGCGAGCTTTTAAAAAAGATTTCACATTCAGAATAGATAAGCAATGAGGTCTTACTATACAGCACAGCTCTTGGGTTAGACCAGGATGGAAGATAATATGAGAAAAAGAATGTGTATATAAATAAGTCTGGGTCACTCTGCTGTACAGAAGAAATTGGTACCATGTTATAAATCAAAATAAATAAATATAAAATATTTAAAAATAAAAATAAAATTGATAAAATAAAAACTGATAAAAATAAAATTAAAAAAAAAAAGATTTCCAGGCCCCACCCCAGACCAATTAATCTGAATCTCCCCCCACCCCACCCCTTTTTTTTTTTTTTTTTTTTTACCGTGCCAGCAGCATGCAGAGGTTCCCAGGCTGGGGATGGAACCCATGCCACAGCAGTGACAACACCAAATCTTTAAACTGCTGAGCCACCAGGGAACTCCTGGGGTGGGGCCCTTGACGTTAATTTTTTTTTTTTAGGGCAGCACCCACAGCACATGGAGGTTCCCAGGCTAGGGGCTGAATCGGAGCTATAGCTGCCGGCCTATACGCCACAGCAGTGTCAGATCCGAGCCGCATCTGCAAACTACACCACAGCTCATGGCAATGCCGGATCCTTAACTGTCTGAGCAAGGCCAGGAATCAAACCTGCATCCTCATGGATGCTAGTCAGATTCGTTTCTGCTGAGCCACGATGGGAACTCCATCATTAATATTTTTTAAAACCTCTCTAGATGATTCTAGAAGTAGAACCATTGCATGTCAGAGGGTGACTCAAAGAGGGGAGGGAGATTTCTGTCACTGGAGGGTCATTTGCAGGGTCTAATTCTAATGTGTCTCACGGATAAACCTCAGAGTGACAGGCTGTTCAGCCTATTCCCCAGAGCCGCAGGTGGAAAGGGCTCAAACTGCCCTGATCCTGTTTGTCCAGGACAGGGTTCTGGTGTCAGCAGCAAGGGAGGAGCTGGCTGTGCCTGTGTGCCAACATCCACCACTTCTGCACCAAAGCCTGAGGGGCCGGTGGTGCCCACTCTCCACGCCAAGTTTGTTTGAGTAACTGAAGGACTTCTCAAAGGCCACTTAACCACAGCTAGTTATCAATAGACATGGGCTGAAAGTATAATTTCCACTTCCTTTTCATCCCTTAAAATTTCCTTCCCAAGGGTTAGGACCAGGCATAAGCCCAGTCCTAATGAGTTAGCAGGTCTTTCTAAGGTACAACAGTGCATCACATCAATATTCATTACAAATAATGAGACCATCATTGCTAAAAGACATTACCTCATTCTGGCGGCACATGTTCCGCAAGTGCACACCTGCCATCTGTTAGGCGGTACGGGAACTAGAAAACTCTTCCTTCTGAAGCAGTACAGTTGGATCCTCTGGCTTCAAAGCATCTGGATGGTAACTGAGCTGTCAGCATGAAGTTACCTTCTGGATTTGGTTTCAAATGACCTGGTGTCAGAGACTGAGGATAGAATTCCTATGGTCTAGACACAAACGCCGCTACCAGGGCTTACAGGTGGGGCTCTCCTTTACGTCTTAGGGGGCACACGGCTCAAGTGATGGAGCAGTCTCTCAGAAACAGCCACCCATCTCTCCAAATGCAGCAGAACATCTGTTTCCTCCCCGTAGCTCCACTGAATCTAGGCTGCCTTCCCCTTCACATGTTGCTTCTGTGGGGTTTTATGACATGTGAATTCAATTTCTTTTTGCTGCACGACAAGCTTTTCAAAGGGTGAGGTACTTGGATTTACAGTGACTCCCCCAGTTGTTGAAATATGGAAAACAACCCAGTGCCCGTGATGGATTACCAGACAACACCGTGACAATTCCTTGTGAAGGGCTCTCCGCGCCCTGTAGAAAAGCAAGTAATAGCACACGTCTTCTCCCTTTAGAAAATAGTCTAGTCTTTCAAAATTCTCCTTGACTGCAGAGAGCCCTGTTACCCCCTTCAAGGCCCTGTTCATGGGTCACCTCCTCCGTGAAGCCCTCCAGGGTTTTTCCCAGGCAGAAGTAACCGCACCTTCTGTGGCAGCTCTGACTTTCTACTGACCGGACCCTCAGCTGCATTGTGTAAGAGTGAGCTGTGTAGTATGTGTGCCTGTGTCCTTTCCACCCCCACCTCTACCCCCAATACTCTGAACCGGGAGCTCCTCAAAGATAGGGATCGTGTAGCAAGGTGCCTCGTAAAGATTATGTGGGGAATTAAATTTGATTCATGGTTCAGGAATTTGTTGTTATCGTTTGCTTGCCTTGTTTTTGTAGTGGGTGTAGGGATATTTGGCTTTTTTCAAGCTCTTCCATAAAGTTGTGTTCCAAGTCCTTTGCAAGGAATTTTTCATGATCTTTCTATCTGCTCCCTCACATTTGCCTCTGGGGCTATGAAGTTTTCCTCGGAATAGCCCCAAGTTTTCCTGCAGGATCTCCATGTTTCTGGTTTTTTTCCCTGACTATTTTTGGTCCCTTCTGGTTGTTTCCCATTAGCTGTTTCACACCCAGGCCATGACTGGCAATTACTTGTATTTCACTACCAACCCAGGCTGGTCTCATGCTCTGCTTGAACAACCCGTCTCTCCAGCCACCACGTACCTTCCTCCAGATAGTGCATTTGGATGTAGTCTCTAGAATGATTACTTCAAAAAGACAGGAGAGCCTCATCAGAAAGGGCACGGTTCTGGAGTCAGTCATACCTAGATTTTGAAATCCATCTTGAATTTTACCACGGAGTGATCTTAGGTGAGTTATGCCACCTCTCTGAAGTTCAATGTCTTCATCTGTAAAATGGGGGGGAGCAAAGGTACCTGTTTGTTTGGTGGTTAATAATTACAATCTCATTGTTTGAATACTTGCTCTCTGTCAGGCCTCGGGCAAGACATGTTATGTGGACTCTGATTTAATCCTCACAGTGGGATTGTTGCAGGTTAGGTTCTTTGAGAAGGAGATTCTGAGATGAGATTAGTATGCAGGAAGATGCTTTGGGGATTTAACACCTGGGCAGAGGACGGAAGCAAGCAGGATTGGGCAGAGAGGAAACCGGGCTGCCATTCAGTTGTACAGGCTTCAGCCCATCTTACAGGACAGTTTGAACCTGGGACGGCCCTTGAGAATTGTCTTGAAATGTAGGGAGGGAGCGGTGGCCTCCCACATTGACCCATTATTGGAAAGCATTTAGCCCCTCTCCAAAGGGGATGTGACCTTGGATGAGACAGTTCTTTCCAACTGAGAGCATTTTTTATCCAGCTGAGAGGTTGTCACTCAGGTGACACTCTCGAAAACATCTATTACACAGATTAAACACACTTAAACATAGGGAAAACCTTAAACACTTGGCACAATGCCTGTCAAAGAAGAAGCACTCAAATATTAGCTACGCTCATTATCATCACCATTATTCACCACCAGTTACCCCACACCCACCGTCTTGCCAGGAAGAATGTAATAAAGTCTCCGCTCATGGAGGAGCAAATGAGCCCATTTTCTAATTTCTCCCCTTAAAATAATCCATGACCTCTTAAGAGCATGATAGAGCTGGTGCAAAAGATTCTTTTTTTAAAAAATTGAAGTATAGTTGATTTACAATGTTGAGTTAGTTTCAGGTGTACAGCAAAGCAATTCAGATGTGTATTTTTTCAGAATATTTTTCATTATAGATTACTATAAGATATTGAATATAGTTTCCTGTGCTATACAGTAAATCCTTGTTGCTTATCTATTTTATATATAGCAGTGTGTATATATTAATCCCATACCCCTAATTTATTTCTCTCCCCCTCTCCCTTTCCTCTTTGGTAATCGTAAGTTTGTTTTCTATGTCTGTGAGTCTTTTTGTTTTGTAAATAAGTTCATTTGTATTATTTTTTAGATTCCACATATAAGTGATATCATAGAACATATAAAAAAGGTAACTTTGTCTGACTTTTTTCATTAGTATGATAATTTATCCATTCCTCTGTTGCTGGACCCTTAAATTGCTTCCTTGTCTTAGCTATTGTAAATAGCGCTGCTATGAACATTAGAGGGCATGTATCTTTTTGCATTAGAGTTTTCATCTTTTCTGGATGTATGCCCAGGAGTGGGATTGCTGGACTATATGGTAGCTCTATTTTTACTTTTTAAGGAAAATCCATACTCTTTTCCACATTGGAAGAGAGTAGATATATATAAACACACATATATTTATATATGTGTGTGTATATATGTGTGTGTGTGTATCTTGAAGCCTGTATGTCTTGCAAAGGAATGTGGAGATACTGGTTATGAGGTTTTGAGCAGGGAGATGTATATGGTCAAATTGGAATATAAGAATATTTTTCTGGCGATATGGAGAGTGAATGCAAAGTGTTGAAAACTGAGGCTAAAAAATGATAGTTGTAGTAGTCAGGGAGAAAGATGATGAAAGAAGCTAGTCTAGAATAACAATGGTGTAGATGGAAACAGAGAACATGATATAAACCGAAAATGTGTGGGGAGATTGAGGAGCACGAAGACCAGATGATTTATCTGTTGGCCGTAGTCATAAGAGGGAAGAAAATGACTCCGGGATTTGTCTTGTCTACATCAGGAAAATTAAGGAATGTAGGATGAGAAGCAAGGGGAGGTGCTCAGGGAGGATCCAGATGATTAAAATTCATAAATATGGAGAGATGTGGAAAGGAAACAACACACTCCTAACCAATAGATTGAAGAAAAAAATTATCTCAGAGAAGACTCTGTGATAAATGAAAATGAATGCAGCATACTAAATCTTATGGGACACGCTAAAGCAATACTTAGAGGGAAATTTATAGCTATAAATACCTATTTTTTTTTAAAAAAGGGAAAATCTCAAATCAATTATGTAAATTTACACTTTAAGAATAAGTTTAACAATGGAGTTCCCATTGTGGCTCAGCAGGTTATGAACCCGACTAATATCCATGAGGATGTGGGTTTGATCCCTGGCCTCACTCAGTGGATTAAGGATCGGGTGAGTGGTGAACTGTGGTATAGGTCTAGGATGCGTCTCAGATGCTGTGTTGCTATGGCCGTGGCATAGGCTGGCAGCTGCAGCTCTGATTCGACCTCTAGCCTGGGAACTTCCATATGCCGTACATGCGGCCATAAAAAGCAAAAAAAAAAAAAGTTTAGCAAAAGGTGCAAATTTGCACAAAGTTACAAATTATTGTTGAAAGAAATTTGAAAAGGCCTAAACAAGTGGAAAGACATTTTGTGTTCATACTTGGGAAATTTTAATATTGTTCATATTGACAATACTCCAAAGCTGACCTACAGATTCAGTGCAATAGCCAACGAAATCCCACTGTCTCTGTGAGTGTGTGTATATATAGAAATGGCAAGCTGATCCAAAAATTCATATGGAATTGCGAGGGATCCCATCTAGTCAAAATTTTTTTTTACTTTTCTTGAAAAAAATAATTGGAGAACAACAACAACAAAAAGGAGTTCCCATCGTGGCGCAGCAGAAACGAATCCGACTAGGAACCATGAGGTTGCAGGTTCAATCCCTGGCCTCACTCAGTGGGTTAAGGATCTGATGTTGCCGTGAGCTGTGGTGTACATCACAGACACGGCTCAGATCTGGCGCGTTGCTGTGGCTCTGGGGTAGGCCGGTGGCTACAGCTCCAATTGGACCCCTAGCCTGGGAACCTCTATATGCTGTGGGTGTGGCCCTCAAAAGACAAAAAAAGACAAAAAAAAAAAATTGGAGAAGGCATACTTCCCAATTTCGAATTAGCAACAAGGCTACACTGCTCGAGTAGTTTGGATGGGCACAAGGATAGACATATAGATCAATGCAATAGAATTGAGAGTCCAGAGATGAACTGTTACCTTTATGATAAATAGATTTTTGACAATGATGTCAAGATAATTCAACGGGAAAAAAATTGTCTTTTCAACAAAAGGTGCTGGGACAACTAGATATCTACATGAAAATAAGGAAGTTGAACACTTCTCCTACCTCACGTCATATAAAAAAATCAATTCAAAATGGATCAAAGGTCTAAATGTAAGAGTTATATACTATAAAAGCCTCAGAGGAAAGCAGAGGCTTAAACTTTACGCTCTTGGATTGGACAATGGCTTTTCAGATATGACACCAAAACAAACAGATAAAATGGACTTCATCTATATTAAAAATTTTTGTGCTTCAAAGGACAGTATCAGTAAGGTGAAAAGACAACCAAAAGAATGGAAGAAAAAAATTCATAAATTGTATGTGAGATAGAAATCCATACTCCAAGCCTAGAATATATGAAGAACTTGACAATATGAAGGCAAATAACTAATTTTTTAAAATAGTGATTTTTATTTTTCCATTATAACTAATTTACAGTGTTCTGTCAATTTCCTGCTGCACAGCAAGGTGACCCAATCACACATACATGTATACATTCTTTTTTCTCACATTATCATGCTCCATTACAAGTGACTAGACATAGTTCCCAGTGCTATACAGCAGGATTCCAATGCTTATCCATTCCAAAGACGATAGTGTGCATCTATTAACCCCAAATTCCCAGTCCCTCCTACTCCCTCTCCCTCCCTCTTGGCAAACAGCTTATTTTTAAATGAGTAGACATTTCTCCAAAGATTGACAAATGACAAGCACAGGCAATGCTCAGCATCATTAGTCATTCTGGGTGTTAGCAGGTTCTTTTTGCAGTTCCTCGTCCAAGTAACGTCACTCTCTTTACACACTCTCTTCACACTCCTCCAATTTTCCAGCAATTTCATAATCTAAAACTATATATTTAGTTGAAATATACAGAGTGACTTAATTTTTTCTTAGCTGAACATCGAAAAAACGTACGAAGCCAGAATTTTTCAGAGTTACTTCAGGATAGAGAAGCCTCAATAGAAATGTGTTCATAAAATACCTGTGTTTAAAATGAATGCGGGAGGGAGTGCCCATTGTGGCTCAGCAGGTTAAGAGGATGCGGGATGGATTCTTGGCCTCACTCAGGGGGTTAAGGATCCGGCTTTGCTGTGAGCTGCATTGTAGGTTGCAGACATGGCTTGGATCTGGTGTTGCTGTGGCTGTGGTATAGACTGGTGGCTACGGCTCCAATTCAAGCCCTAGCATGAGAACTTCCATATGCCATGGGTGTGGCTCTAAAAAGACAAAAAACAAATAAAATTAAAAAAAAATAAAATAAAATGAACCCAGGGAGTTCCCATTGTGGCTCAGTGGGTTAAGAATCTGACTAGTATCATGAGGATTCAGGTTGGATCCCTGGCCTCACTCAGTGGGTTAAGGATCCAGCATTGCTGCATGCTGCGGCGTAGGTCACAGGCACGACTCACATCTGCTGTTGCTGTGGCTGTGGCTGTGGCGTAGGCTGGCGGCTGCAGCTCTGATTCAACCCCTAGCCTGTGAATTTCCATATGCTGTAGTGTGGCCCTAAAAAGAAAAGAAAAAGAAAAAAGAAAAGAAAATGAATCCAGAACCTCTGCACAGGTAGGGAATTCAAACTTTTTGAGATGAGCACACAGAAGGGGATCAGAAGAACTGGAACTGTGTAAGGAGAAGAGGAGGGTAGACACACGGGGGGACCTTTCCTGTCCTTTAGCCTCCCCTGAAGGCTTCCCATCTGTTTTTCCCGCACTGTGCTAAGAGATGGGGGGTTACAGAGACAGAGACATTGTCCTTGACTTCAAGGAGCTCACAGTGCTGTGGAGGAGACAGACGAACACAGATAACAGAGTAAAGTGGTAAGGTCATGATAGGGAAGTGAATGAGGCCCCGGGAGAGCTGGGCTTCCTTACCTGCACGCCGTCCTGAATGAACCCGAGGGCAGCCATCTTGGTTTGATTGCAATTGGTCGACTGCAGTTGGCACAGTGAGCCCAGGGTACTAGGAGGTGCCCTGATGACTGAGGTGGTGAAATGATTGGCCACGGCTTAGCTATGTAGGCAGGGAATAGAGGTTGCACAACTTCTTATGATGGAGTCTCTGTACTGGGTGTACTTTGGGTGATAGATAAGACTAAAGCATGTGTTCAAAATCCCACACCCCCAGGAATCCTTCCATAAGGAGTCCTGTCTGTTTCCTTCTTTAAATTGATAGCCTTAGAAATTAGGCATTAAAACCCTGGCTTATTAGTTCTTTTTACATGTTACTCATAGGTTGCTTTGCAATGGATCTCAAGCTGCCTTACTTTTACTTCATCAGAATGTAATACTTTTACAGACTGCTGCTTTTAAAGTATTAACTTGCATAGGAGTCACCTGGAGGGCTTGTTAAATTGTAAATTCTAATTAAGTAAAATTACTTATTAAATTCTAATTAAATGGGTCTGCGATGAGGCCTGAGAGTCTGCATTTCTAACAAGTTCTTAGATACTGCCACTTCTCATGATGTGTGGGTCACACTTTGGCCAGCCAGGCAAGAACACAGCTTTAATGTTTTAACACTTACAAAGCACTTTAATACTAATTGTCTTAGGCAATATTCAAAGTAACCCCATGAGGTAGGAAGGGGGTGGTTATTATTATTCCCATTGTAACAGATGAGGAAACTGAGGTTGAAAGCCACCTATCTGGAGCTCAACCTCTTGTCTGATTCCTTCATAGCAGGTATAGTACCTCCTTAATCGGTGACAAGAACTGAGCCTTGACCGTCACTGTGTCCCCTGAAATTTTTAATGTAGCATTTGGCATGTGGCAAGCATTTGATGGTGGTGTTTTCCACAATTTTTTTTTTTTTTTTGTCTTTTGTCTTTTTAGGGCCGCACACATGGCATATGGAGGTTCCCAGGCTAGGGGTCCAATTAGAGCTGCAGCCTCCGGCCTACACCACAGCCACAGCAACGTGGGATCCAAGCCACGTCTGCGACCTACACCACAGCTCATGGCAACGCCAGATCCTTAACTCACTGAGCAAGGCCAGGGATCGAACCCGAAACTTCATGGGTCCTAGTTGGATTTGTTTCCTCTGCACCACAACGGGAACTCCCACAATTTCTTTTAATATCCCAGTAGCCACTATGCAATATTCCGGCTGCTTTATTTCATATGTATTATCATAATCCTCATACTAGCTCTCTTAGATAGTTATTATCTGCATGGCATAGTGGGGAAACTGAGGCTCCAGCATGACCTACCTACCCAAGAGAGAAGTGAAAAAAACAAGAAATTTAAATCCATGTCTGTCTTCCAAAGGAGCCCATAGTATCATATTTTATGTTTAGTTATGAAGACGTGCACACATCATACAGTGAAGAAATTCTTCTCCATCAACTGTTTCTTTATTACTGATATCCAGGTTTTCAAAAAAAAATCTTTAGAAATTTGATCATGAGAATGAGTCAATCTGCCCAAGATCTTTGAAGATAAGAAGAGCTGTTCTCATTTTCCTGCTGCACATCCTCACAGCTGTTGCAACCTGTAACCACAGCTTTACACCAAATGACAGAGAGTAATTGATGGAGCGGGGAGGGGGGGGGTCTCTGACCATAAAAAACAAACGCTTGTTCTGATGTTTCTGCTATGTTATACAGTTTCTTCCATTTTTAATCAAAGATTTAGTCAAGAAGTAGTGCAAAAAAAGTTGGTGGTCTTGTTATGGCTCCCGAGGAAGGTCTGAGTAGATATTTGGCAAAGAATTTTATACCACTGACTCAGTAAGCATTTGAATTCTTACTTTGCCAAAGAGCCGTGGTTCATTAAAGAGGAAGGTCTTTGACAGACATTTAAGAGGCAAGATGTGTTTTTAAAAAGGACATTCTCAGCTTGGTCAGGTCATTAGTGTGGCCCACTAAAAACATGACTATAAATTTTTTCATATTAAAAGGTGAGGTCTAAGTCCCCTATCCTTGAATCTGGGTGGCTTGTTTCTGCTTTGACCAGCAGAATACAAGTGAGGCTGTGTGACTTCGGAGGCTAAGTCATAAAGGCCATACAGTTTCTTCCTTCTTACTGGAACAATCATGCCTGGAGCCCTAAACCACTAAGTAAAAAGTCCAGCTACTCTGAACAGCCATGTGGTGAAGAGTTTCAAGCCATGTGGAGGCATGATGGTTGACAGTCCAGCTGAGTCCAGCTTTCAAGTCAGTCCAGCCTGGGTATCAAGCACATGAGTGAAGAAGCCTCCAATGACTCAGTCCATCCGGCTATCATCCTTTGCTCTTTGTATTTTTTCATTTGTTTTGTTTTGTTTTTAGGGCTGTACCTGCTGCATACGGAAGTTCCCAGGCTGGGGGTTGAATTGGAGCTGCAGCTGCCGGCCTACACCACAGTCACAGCAATGTGGGATCCAAGCCGTGTCTGCATCCTACGCCACAGCTTGTGGCAACACTGGATATTTAACCCACTGAGCAAGAGATCACACCTGCATCTTCATAGATACTAGTTGGGTTCTTTTTTTTTTTTTTTTTTTTGGTCTTTTTAGCTATTTCTTGGGCTGCTCCCGCAGCATATGGAGGTTCCCAGGCTAGGGGTCAAATCGGAGCTGTAGCCACCGGCCTACGCCAGAGCCACAGCAACGTGGGATCCGAGCCGCGTCTGCCACCTACACCACAGCTCACAGAAACGCCGGATCGTTAACCCACTGAGCAAGGGCAGGGACCAAACCCGCAACCTCATGGTTCCTAGTCGGATTCGTTAACCACTGCGCCATGACGGGAACTCCCTAGTTGGGTTCTTAACTCACTGAACCTCAATGGGAACTCCATCCTTTGCTCTTTGCATCCTGAATGAGGCCTCAGATGTTATGGAGCAGAGATGAGCTATTCCTCCTAAAAGTCTGTCCATGACTCATGGAATCCACAAGCATAATAAATTGGTTTTTATTTTATACCACAGGGTTGGGGGTGGTTCGTTATACGTCCATAGATTACTGCAGCAATTAGTCAGAGCTCTTTGGGTTGTGAGTGATAAAAGCACACCTCAAACTACCTTAGGAAAAAGAGAATTTGCTGGAAGGTCCTGGAGTATTGCGGCAGCCACGAACACAAGCCTCACAGGTCAGGGGAGTGAGACTGACCCGTGGTCCCTCTGACTGACCCCTCACAAGCTTAGGGGTACCAGATTTAGTGGGTAAATATATGGGGTGCCCGTGCAATATTGGTGACATATTTATACACTTGTTTATCTGAAATTCAAATTTAATTGCATGTCCTAAAGGAATGGAGCAGCAGGGGAGCAGCAGGGTTCTGTGGTATCTCTTCCTGGGAGACCTGGGGCCCCACTGATGGGCAGCCTTGGCTGGAGGATTCTCCATCGGACTTGCTGAACTTCCTCAGACCTGTGCTGCCATCCAAGGTGGCCCCACCCGACCTCCCCCGCTCTCATCTCTTCTCCGAGGTTAGACCTGCATCTTGATCTGACGGTTCTTCAGCCTCCTCTGCCTCCCTTCCCACTCACTCTCCTGCACAGGCACCTTCCCTAATCAATGACCCACATGTCTAATCTCATCTCAGAACTCACTTCTCTCTCTCTCTCTTTCCCCCTTTTTTTTTTTTTTTTTTTTTTTTTTTTGGTCTTTTTGTCTTTTGTCTTTTTAGGGCTGCACCTGTGGCAGATGGAGGTTCCCAGGCTGGGGGTCGAATTGGAGCTGTAGCCGCTGGCCTAGACCACAGCCACAGCAATGCCAGATCCTGGCGATGCTGGATCCCCAACCCACTGAGCTGGTTTCCCAACCCACCTGCAGGCCAGGTGTCGAACTCGCATCCTCATGGATCCCAGTCAGATTCATTTCTGCTGTGCCATGACGGGAATGCCAGAATGTACTTCTCGTGGGACCTGGAATCACAGAGGAAACTCATAGGAGTGAAAGAAGCTTTGAGGAACCAAATCCTAGGAAAAGATGCAATGCAGCTGGGTGCAGGGAGCTCGAATGGCTCCCCGTCTCCTTTCTTGTGCTCTTTGCTGCTGCTCTCTGCCCAGCCATTCACGCCTTCTCTCCACACACTGGCTTCCTTCACGGAAACTGCCAAGTTCCACAACTTGCAACTTGCACCATCAGAGAGATGTTTTCTCTCTTCCTTGCTTTGAGTTTGCAAAATGGAGGGAAAGGCTCTGATGGGCCCTGCTCAGGTTAGGTGCCCACCTCTGGAGCCACCCACTGTGGCCAGGGGTCGGGTCTGTAAGAACATAGCCTTTCGTGTGCAAATCGCATGGCTGCAACTGCAGAAAGAACTCTTCCCAGAAGAACAGAGAGGGTTAGATTGAGAAGAGCATAGGTGAGTGTCCCTTATAGGCCTTGATCTGCTGTGGATGTCAGCCAAACTTACTGGGGCACAAAAATCAGAGTTAACAGTTGGTTGATTGAATCCATGGAATGGTGGGAACTGGATTTCTACCATATACCGTGGAGACTCTATGGTAGAGCCTTCAGATGTATAATTTCTTTATAATCTTCACAGCAGACCCCAGGAGGTAGTAGTCACTATTCCTTTTTTACAGGAAACTGAAGCTCAGAATATTAAGTAACTGACTCAAGGCCATTCACTTAGTAAACAGGTGGGAGTTAGGATTTAAAACCAGATCTCAGAGTTCCCTTGTGGCACAGAGGGTTAAGGATCAGGTGTTGTCAAGGCAGAGGCATGGGTTGCTGCTGTGGTACAGGTTCAATCCTTGGCCCAAGAACTTTTGCATGCTGTGGGCAAGACCAAAACAAAACAAAATTTTTTAAAAACCAAGGCAAAACCAGATCTCGACTTCCCTAGGTCTTTCCACTACTCTTAGCTGGTTGTTCAGTATTAAGTGGAGCCAGTCAAAGGGGTAATTTTATTTTCACTTTTACAAAAGATTGCCTTGGTGTGTTATGTGCATAACTTCCATTTTTATTTTCTTGTGTGAAAAAAATGCCTTCTACTCCATTGAAAAAAAAATTTTTTTTTGTCTTTTCAGGGCCACACCCACTGCATATGGAGGTTCCCAGGCTAGGGGTCTAATTGGAGTTATAGCTGCCAGCCTACACCACAGCTCACGGCAACGCCAGATCCTTAACCCGTTGGGAGAGGCCAGGGATCGAACCCGTAACTTCATGGTTCCTGGTTGGATTCGTTTCCACTGCGCCACGCTGGGAACTCCCACTGCAAAAAATTTTTAAATATTCGAATGAACCTACTCTGTGCTATACCACTGTCTGTAAGCAAGACAAATATGAATAAAACTGGTCCCTGCACTCGAAAGAGCTTAGTCTAAGATGAGGGTATATTGATAAATAAAAGAAATAAGACAATGTTAGAGTCGAGAGCATGCTAAGTATAGGATGGACATCAATCTCTCCATTGTTCCTGTTCAGCAACTTGATTTCCCAGAACTTTAAACAACTCAGAAAAAGGATTTTTAGATTTGGAAAATATTTTTGGTTTTTTACACATGGCCCAGAATATCATACATTATATTTCATTCTCCGAACAGTATTTAAACATTTACAAAAGAATGAATAATAATAACACACCATATAGGATTTACTGTATTACTTCGTTCGAGGCTTTACATAATTATCACATTATCACATTTAATCCCCACAAAGGTTGGGCTGGGTAGAGGAAGCCCAAACAGGAAACAGAAGTCTCGCTGAGCAGAGGAAACAGATATTAGTGTTTGGGCTTCTGAGGTGGCTGGAATTTGTGGGGCAGTGTCCGGGAGCGGAGGACACTGCCGAAAAGGAGCTTTGGAAATACGTATAGAGGATCTCTTGGTCTTTGCTTATGCCAGTTTGCTCATGTGCAGGATGAGACTCCAGAAAGCCTGGAGAGAGAAATACCCGAGGGGCTGAGGGCTGAACAGAGATGCCAGAGATCACACTGGGCTTGCATGTGTTGACTTTCAACCACCTCGAAAGAAGTGATTTCATGAAAACCTGGGGAATTTAGTTGAGACATCAAAAGGCCTTGTTTTAGGAATAAGGATTCCATCCAGGAGTTAGGGCAACCGTAGACGGATTCTAACACAATGTAAAACCAAGTCTCAACAGGATCGAGACATCTGCTAGTAACTTAACCACTGACACAAGACGCTGCACTGTTTAAAGTAAAATAATGTGATCTAGACTGTTGACCCTTTAGCAGCTAGCTGGATGTTCCCTGTATTCCCTGTGTAACGTCAGCCAAACTTTTCTCGTCCTTAATGATGATTTTTAAGGTCCTTCTTGTTCCAGTTTCTAAAGTCAAAGATAGGATCACAGCTTTCTTGCCTTGGGACAAGCTAGTTAGCCATGCCACTGCTTAGGCTTCAGGCTTTGTAATTTGCACACAGAAAAAGGAACTTGACTCCTGCAAATACCTCCTTCCATTATTACCCTGTTGAAGAGCAACTTCGTTATTGATAACTCTCTAAGAAACAGGACAGGTGATGCTGACACAGGTGGGATGATTTGGGAAAGACTTTTTAGCTCCGGCGGGTTTTTGCCGCTTTGTGAAAAATCTGTTCTCTCTGCAGAACTGAGGCACCAACAAAAGTTTGTCAACAGCGCTGGGATGCTCGGTCCATCCGAGCCCGCCCTCTGCTGGTAGAATGGAGCCATAGCATGCTCGGTGGAAACAGCTGGGGTAGGGAGCAGGCAATCTTTTGAGTCTTGACCTTATCAGATTTTTTAATCCATTTGAATCTTGACCTTATTATATTTTTTAATCCCTTGATAGTCCTCCCGTGGGGCTCTTAAGTCTTTCCTAGGGCCCCATCACATATATAGTTGTGTGTGTGTGTGTGTGTGTGTGTGTGTGTGTAGAGAGAGAGAAAGAAAGGGGAGAGGGAAGGAAAAAAGAGAGAGGCAGGGAGAGATGGGAGAGAGGAGGAAATGGAGAAAGGAAACGGAGATGGAAGGAAACAATGAGGGGAGGCAGAGAGCTGAGGGAGGGTGAGATACAGGAGGAAAAAGAGAGTAGGAGGGAGAGAATTAAAGAGAAGGCAAAGGAGTTGGTTTTACAGAGACTGGGTATTTGCTTCTCTCCTTTGACAAGGTCTAGTGGATGGAAAAGAAGGACTCTGGGCCTAGGCAGGGTCATTTATCTTTTGGTCACTGATTTTTTTTTCCTTCACTCAGTGTTGGAGGGGAAGGTCCAGGGCCAGAATCAGAGGACTTGGATTCTGTCTCTGTCCTGCTGCCGTCTAGGACAGAGACAGAAGTCAGTTGACCTTAAACAAGTCAGTTGACCTCTGTGAGCACTGTTGACCTTAAACAAGTCAGTTGACCTCTGTGAGCACTGTTCCCTCCCTAATTCAGCATTCAGTATCTACTGAAGACGAACTCTGCTCCAAACTCTGAGTTAGGCTCTGGGGGAGTAGAAACATACAAGGGATATGGCTCTTGTCTGCACATGGCCCTTCGTCCGCAGGAGGAAACAGGGCTGGTTTCACGTGGTCAGTCAGGGAGGGGCCAAGCAAACCTCTGGGAGGCTCCTGGGCCCCAGTCCTTGAGATGACTTCAGTTCCCGGTGGGTGGTGAGCCCTGAGGGTGTGGCCGGGGTGAGGCAGTCCTCCACTCAGAGGGGCTGCAGAAATTAGCCCAGCTGTGTGATCTTGGACGAGTCACTGAGCTTCTCTGAGCCTCTTTCCTCCTCCCACTTCCCCGAATAGTCAAGCCCTGTCTTGTGGTGCCTTTGTGGGCAAGCCGACTCCTTCATCTGGCACTCACTCTGGTGGGTTTCAGTGGTTGTCTGCCTCTTTCCCTGGGCTCTCAGCAGCGTGAAGGCTGGGCTATGTCAATCTTATTCACAGGGGTCTCCCCTGCTCCTAATGCGGTGTTGCATTTAGTAGGTGCTCAGTTAATGTCTGATGAAGGATTGAGTATATAGATGAGCTGTGGAGCAGGGAAGGGCTTTGCTGGACTCCATGTACTACAGCTGCTGCTCTCTGATGCAGCAGGAATCTCTGGTCCCATCACGGCGCCTGCATCCTCTTCACGGTAATACCTGATATTTACTGAATGCCTCCAACATTCCAGGCAGAGTTCTGTCAATGTTCTGATACATTTGTTCATCTACTTTTCTCCTCACAATACTCATTTGCCGTGGCTGACATTATATCTGTTTTACAGTCCAGCTGAATTTCAGAGCAATTAAATAAATTTGTGCAAAGTCATACAGTAAAGTGACAGAACAAGATTCCAGTTCAGGTGTCCTGACTCCAAAGCGTTTTGCTTCCCTCTGTGCAAGCTGCATCCAGGGCTCTCAGAGCTGCCTGGACCCAGAGAGTACCAATGTAGTGGCTACAAAGAACCTACAGCATGGCATGCAAAGACCTGTAGCCAGAGGGCGCTCAAGCGCGCTCCCTTGGCTGCCCTGGAGTCAGTGGGGATGGAGAAGCAGTCTTGGCAGAGTCTGGGGCCAGGATACTAATGAGCTGGTACGGGTGGGTGCTCACTTTTCCCCCTGGCGTCAGTCAGCCTCCTTATGGGGACGACTGTCATCCCCTCTCTCTTTCAACCACATCGACAAGCCCCTTCTCTCTCCTTGACCCCTGAGGAGGGATTGTGCCCGGCAGCATCCCCGCTTCCTGTCCGTGCATCCCATAGGGAGTGGAAGCCAGAGGATGAAAAGCGCAGGGTTTTTTCCCTTCTCTTCCAAGGAATCCACCAGATGCCACACTGGCTGGGGAACCGGCAGTGCCTCTTCTACTCTACTCAGCCTGCAGGGTGGCCGAGCTTTGTCTCCCATGTTCATGATTCCACAACTTTCTGGGGCACCTCTCTTTTCACATCCTCTTCCACAGCCTCCTGTGGTCTCAGCCTCCCACTCCCCTCTCCTCACCCCGCCAGTCCTCCCTTCTTTTTCTCTTTGGCGGAGCTGTAGAAGGGCCCCTGGGGTCAAGGAAGTGCAGAGACTAATAGCCTCTTAGCATAACTCCTCCGGAGTCATGCCCAACTGGCCTCTGCTTTTGCATACCTCACGTTACATTGAAAAAGCCTCCCTGTGTTTCCACAACTTGGTGTGAAGGGCCTCAGAAGGAGGATGGTTGTGTTCTGTGCCCCCAAGAAAGAGCTGGGGGAAAAATGAAGCCTCCTGCCATCTATTGATCAACCCCCTTCTCTGTACATACACTCTAGAAAGATGATAAAGGCACGACCCTGTCCTTATGCCACGCTCCGCTCCTAAGACACTAGGGACCTGATCCAGGAGACAGTTGTAAACCCCAGTTCCCATGGAAGTCAGCCTCGAGAGAACCTGAATTTCATATGCAAGGCATGATGAGAGCACAGAGGAAGGAGAGAATAATTCTGAGAGCAAATTTGGAGAGGCTTTAAGGAGAAGAAGGCTTTGTGCCAGGCCCTCAAGGATCAAGGCGATAAAAACGGAGAAGTTGTGGGGAAGGGGGTGAGAATGAGGTAAGCAAAGGTGTAGAGGAATTCCCTGGTGGCTCATTTTTTGACTGAATCATTTGTTTTTGATATTGAGCTGAATATGTTGTTGGTATATTTTAGAGATTAATCCCTTGTCAGTTGCTTCATTTGCAAATATTTTCTCCCATTCTGTGGATTGTCTTTTCATTTTGTTTATGGTTCCCTTTGCTGCACAAAAGCTTTTAAACTTAGTTAGAGTCCATTTGTTTATTTTTGTTTTTATTTTTATTACTCTAGGAGGTAGATTAAGAAAGATGTTGCTGCGATTTTTGTCAAAGTGTGTTCGGTGGGGCTCTGTTTTTAAATGCAAGAGAAAGGCATAGAAAACCATCAGATTGGTCTTCAACTTTTGGAATATTCCAGCTCAGTTTAGATCTTGGAGGCCATGTAGGAAGTGAGGAGAGAAGGCTTCTCTCCTGCTCCACCAACATGGAGCATGACTCTCAGACATCCTTTTCTATAAAGTGGAAGAAGTGAGGCTTGATGACCAAATTCCCAGCCATGACTAAGATTATTCAATACCACATGGATTTCTGTAGGAAGCATTCATGACTTCAATTCAAAGGACTATTATAATCCCTTGACCTTTCCCATATATTCTCTGCATGGAAAATGAATTTGCAACCAGCCCTCTTCTCAACCAGGCACTGCTTTTTTTCCATCGAATGTGAGAACACCTGGGCATCACGAGGCGAGTGGGAGGAGGTGCCTGAGCTGCCAGCCCTACTCATGGAGTCCTTCATGGGACCAAAACCAGGAATTGGCCACCTAAGTAGAAACCACCACCAAGTGGATGAGTGTAGACTTGCTAGTTGATGACAAGAGTCTGACTATATCCTGGGCTTTGTAAAGCAGCTCACCACCTCCCTCCTGCTACTCTGTCTGCCTGTCTTCTGGTAAAGGAAGGCTCTAGTGTCGTCTGGATGGAGGTCCAGGTAGGGAGTCGGCATTTCCATCACTACATTCTCAGAACTTGCTTAAATAGGAGAATGACAATGATGATTGGCCCTTTTGTTTCTTAAGTTATGCACTTTGCATGCATTATCACCCAGCCACACAATAACCCTAGGAGGTAAGTGCTACCGTCTTATCTCCTAGGGTTATTGTGCAAGAAGACACTGACACTCTGAGGAGATAACTAACTTGCCTAAGACCACCATAAATGGTGGAGTTGGAAATCATATCTCACATTTGTCTGGCTTCAAAGCCTCTGGCCTCCTCACTGCACCATGATGCCTCTTTGGAGCAGAGGGCCAGGTCCAAGGTAAAGAATATCCATTGAGCTATGTCCCTTGCGTGGGAGGCAGAATATTGATCTGTCCCCATCCAGCGCCACCAAAGATGGTCAGACACTGATCCCAGCAACCCCGGGATATCTTAGTTTGCATAGAAAAAGGGAATTTACAAATGTGATTATGTTAAAGATCTTGAGATCGGAAGATTATCCTGGATTATCCACATGAGCCCTGTGTAATTACATGAGGTCTTACAAGAGGGAGGCAAGAGGGTCAGAGTGAAAGAAGTCATTGTGAGAATGGCAGCAGAATCATAGAGACCGGAAGATGTACACCCTTGGCTTTGAAGGTGAAAAACAGGACCTTTAGCCAAGAAATGAGGCCAGTCTCTAGAAGCTAGAGAAGATAAGGGAACGGAGTCTCCCCTAGAGCCCAGAAATAACACAGCATTACTGATACCTGGATTTAGTTTATAATACCCATTTTGGGACTTCTGGTCTACAAAACTGTAAGATAAGAAACTTGTGTTGTATAAGTCACTACGTTTGTGATAACTTATTATAGCAGCAATAGGAAACTAATACACCCTGGAAGATATTACAAATTGCCGGATGAAAAGAGGGGTCCTTGAGGGTCACTGCTGGACGGGAACCCTCATAGAGCTGGTGACCGTTAAAGGCCACCCTGGATAGATCAGTGGCATTGACCACAGTTGGTAATATCACCTGCCATGCTTCTCAGTTACAGCTGCATGGCACTGCCTCTGGCTGATGGCTTTGCCCCTCTGCTGCTCAGCTTTCAGGAACTCCTGGTGTCAGACTTGGCTCCCTCCCTTGACCCTGCTGCTCCATCAAGGAGTGAGCCTGTTGCAACTGCCCAATTTCCAGGCCCAGCTCTTCCACTCATTCTGTTTTCGCTTTTGCCAGGCCCTAGGTTGGGCCAGGAACACCAGGCACTGGAGAAAAAAAAATCCAGCTTAAATCATCAGTGTTACAGGCTGTGCAGAATATGTAATGGCTACAACCACAGACTCAAGGCTAGGTTTTTGATGTCTCAGCCTTGGTGATCTCATCTGCAAAGTGAGGATAGGAACGCATACCTCATGGAGCTGCTGTGGGGGAAATTTAGATGATTTATGCAAAATACACCACCCAGTGTGAGATACTGAGTCAGTTGTCCCTAACTGATCGCTATATTGTTATGATTATACATTTTAAACTTGAGTCATGAATATGAGCTCCAAAGTGATCTCGGGTTTAACATCCATGCAGGTATTTAGAAAGCACATGATTCCTTGGTGTCAGGCACTGCACTGCAATACAAATTACAATGGAAGCTTTGCTCCATAATCCAGAATTGAATTTGGATGTTATTTCTTCTGCATCCAGCTGTTGGCTTTATCTTTTTCCTTCTCTTTTTCCTTCTCCTTCTTCTTTTTTCGCCACCCTTTGGCACATGGAGTTTCCAGGCCAGGGGTCAGATCCAAGCCACAGTTCCCACCCATTCGACAGGTGCAGCAACAGCCGGAGCCTCAACCCACTGTGCCTGGCTGGGGATTGAACCCACGACCCAGTGCTCCAGAGACACCACCAACCCTATTGGGCCATGGCGGGAACTCCAGCCTTTCTTATTTTTATGTCAACCATTAGGAAGTCAAAGTTTCTAAAGTATTTGTGAGGGGGATTACTAAAGTATTTGAAGTCTATGAGGGGATTTTGTGGAAGAGAAAACAGGTCTAGGATAATCTGCTAAATGGAAAACAAAGAGAGAAAGGACTCAGTGTTGTGGGCATTTGAGCTGCTCTGTGAGAATCTAAATTCTGAAAGTTAGGATTCTGTCATATGAGAAATGTCCCTGGGACCTCCAATAGCCAAGGCTCCCAAGGTGTCCCCTTTGTGAGGCAGTGTGCACAGAGAGCTGACTGACGCAGGGCCTTTCTACTTCCTGGCTCCCCATCCTGACTCCAGGCTATGTGATCAGGAGGCCTGCCATTAGGTTCTTTTTTTTCCCCCATGCTCTGAAACACTTTATCTTATTATTTTTTTTATCACATCTGTAGTTGTATAATGATCATCACAATCCAGTTTCACAGGATTTCAATCCCACAACCCAAGCACATCCCTCCACCTCCCAAACTGTCTTCTCTGGAGACCATAAGTTTTTCAATGTCTGTGAGTCCAGCATCTGTTCTGCAAAGAAGTTCAGTCTGTCTTTTTTCAGATTCCACATGTCAGGGAAAGCATTTGATGTTCGTGTCTCATTGTATGGCTGACTTCACTTAGCATGATAATTTCTAGGTCCATCCATTTTGCTAAAAATGCTGGTATTTTCATTCCTTTTAATGGCTGAGTAATAGTCTATTGTGTATATGTACCACATCTTCTTGATCCACTCCTCTGTCAATGGACATTTAGGTTGTTTCCATGTCTTGGCTACTGGAAATAGTGCCACAATGAACATTGGAGTGCATGTGTCTTTGCGATAGATGCCCAGGAGTGGGATTGCTGGATGGTAATTCTATTTTTTGTTTTCTGAGGAATCTCCATACTGTTTTCCACAGTGGTTGCACAAATTTACAATCCCACAGTGTACTAGGGTTCCTTTTTCTCCACATGCTCTCCAGCACTTATTGTTTGTAGACTTTTTGATGATGGCCATTCTGGCTGGTGTAAGGTGGTAACTCATAGTGGTTTTGACTTGCATTTCTCTAATCATGAGTGATGTTGAACATCTTTTCATGTGTTTTTTTGGCCATCTGTATGTCTTCTTTGGAGAATTGTCTGTTTAGATCTTCTGCCCATTTTTGGATGGGGTTGTTTGTTTTTTTGGTATGGAGCTGCCATTAGGTTCTTATGAGTACCTGGTGCACCTCCTGTATCCTGCTGGGGGCTATCTGGGTACCAGGATGTCTGAAACCAAGGTTCTCTACTCTAGAATCTTCCCATCTAGGGAAGAAAAGGTTATAGCAAGAGAAGAGAGTTTAAAAGCATCAAAAGAGGAGTTCCTATCATGGCTCAGCAGTAATGAACCTCACTAGTATCTATGAGGATGCAGGTTCGATTCCTGGCCTCGCTCAGTGGGTTAAGGATTTGGTGTTGCCATGAGCTGTGGTGTCAGTCGCAGGTATGGCTCAGATCCTGAGTTGCTGTGGCTGTGGTGTAGGCCAGCAGCTGCAGCTTCAACTTGACCCCTAGCCTGGAAACTTCCATAAGCCATGGACGAGGCTCTAAAAAGACAAAAAAAGAAAAAAGGTAAATAAAAATTTTACAAAAGCATCAAAAGAGATGTCATAAGGCAGAAATTCTATTCTTAGCAACATTAACTGAGTGCCTACAATAAAGAGTAACATTTATTGACTCTCCATCATGACCCCGGTATGTTACCCCCATGAAGAATTTAACTCACATTTTTACTCTCTGCCCACGTCCCATAACCGGAAGTGATGGAACGAGGTTCTGGAATCTGGTTGTCTGGTTTCAGAGCCTGTGTTCACACCACGTGCCAGCCACTAGAATTAAGTGTGAATAAATGGAACAGAGAGAGTAGGCTCTTCGGATTCAGAGGGAGAGGCAGACAGCTGTGACCTGAAGAGGTCAATGAAGACTTTATGAACCTCCTGGTTTGACTTGAGCCTAGAAGGATGGTTAGAACTTGGGGAGATGGAGAGGAGGGTGATGAGAAAGGCATGGACAACAGATATTCACCAGATCTAACTGAGCCCCTGCTATATTCTAGGCACTGGTCTAGGTGCTTGAATAGAGCCATGAGCAAAATAGACCTGTATCTTTGCCATTGCGGGGTTTACATTCTAACCGGAGGAGAAAGACAAGAAAGTAAAAGCACACCAAGTAAGTCATAGGGCGTGATATCAGGTGATAAGTGCGATAGAAAAAGGAAAAGCGAGGCAAGTGTGTTAATGGCCTAGGGTTGCTCTAGTAAGTTACCACAAAATCCATCTCGTCAAGCAACATACATGTGATCTCTTACAGTTTTTTAAAAATATTTTTAAAGTATAGTTGATGTGCTGTGTTTCTTCAACCTCTGCTGTACAGCAAAAGGGCCCAATCATATACAGTTTCCTGTGCTGTACGGTAGGTCTCTTAGAGTTTTGAAGGTCAGAAGTCCAATATCAGTGAAATTTCACAGGGCTATAAAGTCAAGGTGTCAGGAAGTCTGGTCCCTTCTGGAAGCTCTGAAAGGAGGCACTGTTTCCTTGCTTTTTTCAGCTTCTAGGGGCTGCCTGTACTCCTTGGCTTATGGCCCCTCTTTCCCTCCCTCCATCTTCTGCTTCTATCAACACATTGTCTTCTGATTTCCTGCCTCCCTCTTTATAAGGACTTGTGTCCTTACATCAGGCCCACCCAGATTGTCCAGGACAATGTCCCCACCTAGACACTAACTTAGTCACACCTGCAAAGTCCCATTTGCCATACAAGCTGACATTTGCAACTTCCAGGAATTAGAGTGTGGACGTATTGTGTGTGTGCTGGGGGAGGGTGGGTTATTTAGCAGTCCACAGGAGTAAGGGGAGTTGAGCATGAAGGAGGTATAAGATGGGCCAGAAGAGGTTTTTAGGATGGAATCCTTGGAAACAGAGCCTGAGACACGAATGTGGGTGCACACGATGGATATCAGGAGAATCCTATAAAGGAGGGAGTGGAGCAGGACAGGAAGGTGACAGCCAAGCAAGGATGTGGTCACATGAGCTTGTCTTGGCTTGACCCACAGGGAGTGGCCTCGGGAGCATATACCGCCCTGCAGACCACAGATCTGTCCTCTCTTGAGGAAGAGGCCTGCCCCTGTGAATGCTTTTGACATTGAATTTTCTGACTATTTCAGGATTTTTTTTTTTTTTTTTTTTTTTTTGCATTTCAGGGTCATACCCACAGCATATGGAAGTTCTTAGGCTAGGGGTCTAATCTGAGCTATAGCAGCTGGCCTACACCACAGCCACAGCAATGCAGGATCCAAGACACATCTGCAGGCTACACCAGAGCTAATGGCAATGCTGAATCTGTGACCCACTGAGCAAGGCCAGGGATTGAACCTGCATCCTCATGGATACTAGTCAGATTCGTTTTCACTGCGCCACAATAGGAGCTCCTGATTATTTCCAATTTGTAGAAAAGTTGTGGGAATAGTACAAACACCCACGTATACTTTAATCAAATTCATCCGTTTGTATTTTTTCTATATTTTAATTTTCTTTCCTTCTCTGTCTTTACACACATACACATACAATTAATTTTTTCCAAACCACTTGAAAGCATTTGCTGCATATGCTGCCACCCTCGACGTTGTTCCTAAGTAACAGTATTCCTTTACATGACCACAGTCAGAGTCAGGAAATGACATGTATACAACACGTTCTACAGTTTATATTCCATTTATATTATTTAATTTATGGTCTAGACTCCAGCTCTGTCAGTTGTCCCAGTGGTATCATTTATGGCATTTCTCTCCTTTCAGCCCAGGACCCAGTATTGTGTTTGTCTCTTTAGTGTCTATATAAGAAAACTCCTCAGCCTCCCTTTGTCTGTCTTGATATTGATGTTTTTAAAGAATACAGTCCATGGAGTTCCCTAGTGGCTCGGTGGGTTAAGGATCTGATGTTGTTGCTGCTATGGTGCAAGTTTGATCTCTAGTCTGGGAAGTTTGATCTCTAGTCTGGGAACTTTGGCATGCAGTAGGCATGGCCAAAAAAAAGGAATACGATGCAGTTCTTTTATAGAAATGTTTTCTTTTTTTCTTTTCTTTTTTTTTTTTTTTGTCTTTTGTCTTTTTCTAGGGCCGCACCCGCAGCATATGGAAGTTCCCAGGCTAGGGGTTGAATGCGAGCAGCAGCTACTGGCCTACACCCCAGCCACAGCAACACCAGATCCAAGCCTCATCTGCAACCTGCACTTCACCTTATGGCAACACTGGCTCCTTAACCTACCAATGGAGGCCAGGGATCGAACACGCATCCTCATGGACACTATGTCAGGTCCTTAACCCGCTGAGCCACAGCAGGAATGCCCCACAAAGGCCCAGTTTAGGTATTGCTGTACTTCCTGCCAGCTCCTGTCTCATTGTCTGACACCCACTGGGCAGCCTATAAATGCTTGGTGAATGTATTCATAAATGGATGGATAGTAGCTTAGTGCTGGCCAATCTGAGAGATGACGAGAGCTCCCTCATGATTGACATCTTTGGCCATCCAGCTGGGCGCCAGCAGATGAGTGCACCTCCTCAGCTCTCAGAGGGCAAGGGAGTGGGAGAGTGCGACCTCGTGCTTTTGACAAAGCAGTCACTGTCTTTCACAGCAAAGGACTCGCCCAAGCTCCTGTTTACTCTCTTGGCTTGGATGTGCTCCGGGCAGTGACCACACTGGTGTCTCAGCCAGTGTTTGGGGTTTGTTTCCTTCCAGTGGGACACTGTCACTGTGGACTTGGTGTGCCAGCTTCAGCGCTAGACAATCTTCAAAGTCACAAGGGAAATCACAGCTCTGTTTTTATTCCAAGGACTCTCAGGTTCCCTGCCATGGTACCTGAAGGCCATTTCTCAAATATACCTTTGACTTCTTCTTGCTTTTCACTGCACCTAGAATCACTAGAGGGATGGGAGTTCCCATTGTGGCTCAGTGGGTTAAGGACCTGACATCGTATCTGTGAGGATATGGGTTCGATCCCTGGCCTCACTTAGTGGGTTAAGGATCTCATGTTGCTGTGAGCTGCAGTGTAGGTTGCAGATGCGGTTTGGATCTGGCATTGCTGTGACTGTGGTGTAGGCTGGCAGCTGCAGCTCTGATTCAACCCCTAGCCTGGGAATTTCCATATGCCACAGGGGTGGCCCTACAAAGCCAAAAAAAAAAAAAGTCACTAGAAGTAGGAGTTCACAATTGGGTTATAACCCTATTCTGCTACCCTCTGGCTCTGTGAACTTGAATGAGTTACTGAATTGCTCTGTGCCTCTGTCCCCTCATCTGTAGAACAGAGGTCGTGAAGATTAAGCAATATGCATGTGACGTATTTAGCATCACAGCTGTCAGGGGTCTCCATAGAGGTAAAGCCAATAGATTGTCTGTAATACAAATTTCTTATGAGGATTTGGCTCATGTGACATGGAGGCTGAGAAGTCCCCCAGTCTACACCCTGCAAGCTGGAGGCCCAGAGTGTCATTCCAGGCCTAAGCCACGTCCTGCAAACAGGGAGCTCTGAGGGCAGGAGAAGGTGGACGTCCAGTCAAGCAGGGGTCAGACTCACCCTCCCTCTGCCTGCTGTTCTATTTAGGCCCTCAGAGGATTGGAGGATGCCCGCCTGCCTAGATGATGGAAATCATTTTTACTCAGTCTACTCATTCAAATGCTGATCTCTTCTAGAAACAGACACACCTAGAAATCACCTCATACCTGCCAGCTGTGCATCTCTTAGCCTAGTGAAGTTGGCACATTAACCACCACAATGGCCATGGGTGATATGAAAGGTTAGTTGCTGTATGTCCCTCTCTCTCTCTCTCTCTTTTTTTTTTTTTTTTGTCTTTTTAGGGCTGCACCCACAGCACATGGAGGTTCCCAGGCTAGGGGTCCAATCAGAGCTGAAGCTGCCAGCCTACACCACAGCCACAGCAACATGAGATCCAAGCAACATCCGCGACCCACACCACAGCTCATGGCAATGCCGGATCTGTAACCCACTGAGCGAGGCAGGGATCGAACCTACAACCTCATGGTTCCTAGTTGGATTCCTCTCCACTGTGCCCCGACAGAAACTCCGTGCCCCTCTCTTTTAAGCAGGGCAAGTTGGCCAGGCTTTTTCCATGGAAATACTGAGGGCTCCGAGATTGTTACCGCCTTACAGGTGCTGCCTAAAATGGCCCGTCTTGGCGCTCCACTCCCAGAAGAGTCCCTGGCATTGATTGATCATCCTGCCTTGTTAGGGCCAATGACCTACCTTGACCTTCTGGAACATCTGAGTTCCTGGCCACCACTCCTCAAATCCTGGAATAGCCCAGCCCGCTCTCCTCATTAGCAAGTTAGGACACGAAAGGTATTAGGACCTGCTGAGGTTTTGCTCTCTGGCAGTTGTTGACACAGAAGGCTCTGGGGTGAGAATCTAGACACAAAGAGAGGTTTCCACCACCCTGTCCCCGGCCTCTGGCAGGTCGGAGTCCACTTTCTTACAAGAACCTTTATTATCCTCATTATTATCATTGTAATAACAAATAGATCCGAATCCCCCCTAAATACTTCAGGGCACTTTTTCTAGGAACAAGGATATTCTCTATCAATTAATAAGTAAACGCACATTGCTGCAATGCTATAAATTAGAATCCTGGTTCAGGTTTCACCAATGGCCCCCTGACATCCATTGGTGGGGCGCCTCCCCCATCCTTGTGAGACGCTGTTCCCGGATTCGGCATGGCCGTTAGTGTCACTTCTTTAGCCTCCTTTAATCTGGAGGTGACACAGAGCTCATGCTCAATCCCTTTGCACTTTTTTTCTTTTTTTAAATGAGAGTTGCAACGTTTATTTCAGGTTCTCTTGGGGGTTTTTTTGTATTTTTTTTTTTTTCTTTTTTGCCACACAGGCATATGTGGGGATTCCTGGGCTGAGGATTGAACCTGTGCCACACAGCAGCAGCCAGAGCCACAGTGGTGAGAACGCAGGAGCCGCAACCTGCTAGGCCATCCTCGGAGAACTCCCTCCCTTTGCATTTTCCGCTACAGCCCTGCTTCCCCGCTTTCCGTCATGGAGAGAGGACTCAGAAATAAATCATTCAGGGCAAAACCCTGCTTGGCATTGCAGTGGGGCTGTAATGTAGGTGCTGGATTAATGCCAGTGCCTACGAGAGGAGTCTGGAGGGCCAGGGCATTGGGTACTAGAGCTAAGAAAGGTAAATACGGATCTGCCATACTTATTTAAGAACAAACCCATATCTTAGCAGCTCATTTCTTTCGACTTGGCAAAGATACAGGCTGCCACTGAGAGCAGCAGCCATGCCAAGTCAAGCTTGAAAAATCTCTCAACGTCTTCCCTTCCCTCCTCCTCCTTTCCTTTTAAAAGGAATGATCTGAGCTCAGAAATCATCTTATAAATATTTTAACTAAATAATAAAACCTGGTGGCTCTCTGAAGCGAGAAGCCCACAATTAGGCTGGTTTCCATCAGTCAGGGGGTGTTTTCAACAATTCCTGAAACCAGGCACTCTCATTTCTGGCAGCTGGTATCAAACATTAAAATGCACATACAAATCGTGTAAGTTTGAAAGGTTTGTTCAAATATTTCCTTCCATCTTCCAAACTTCTCTCCTTTTTTAAAGAATGGAGGTGACACTGATTTATAACATTATGTATCTTGTGTGCATTATGTTTTTATTTCTGTATACGCTACAGCATGCTCACCCCTGAAAGTTTAGTTTCCACTTGTCACCTTACAGTTGACCCTCTTTGCCCTGCCCCTACCCCTGTCCTTTGTGATACTACTAATCTGTTGTCTGTATCTATGTGTTTGTTTCTGTTTGGTTTGTTTATTTACTTTCATATTTCATTTTATAGTTATTTGATTTTATATTTGTAAGTGAAATCATGTAATGTTTGTCTTTTCCACCTGACTTATTTCACTTAGCATAATAGCCTTAAGGACCATCCATGTTGCTGCAAATGGCATGATTTCATTTTTTGTTATGACCGAGTAGTATTCCATTGTGTATTCTTTATCCACCCACCTGTCGATATGCATTGAGATTGTTTCCCTATCTTGGCTATTGTAAATACTGCTGTGATGAACATAGGGTGCACATTTTGTTGTTATGTATTAATAACTGTTCTCTTTATCATTATATAATGTCCGTCTTTCTCTCTTGTCACCTTTTTTGGCTTGAAGTCTATTTGTCTGACATGAGTATGGCCACACACACTTTCTTTCGGCTGCCACTTGCTGGAGTATTATTTTCCATACCTTCCCTTTGAGCCTATGTTTATCTTTAGGGCTGAGGTGAGTCTCCTGGAAGCTGCGTATAGTTGAGATTCTTTTTTATTTTTATTTTTGGCTGCACGCATGGCATGTGGAAGTTCCCAGGCCAGGAATTAAACCCTCGCCATAGCGCCAACCCAAGCTGCTGCAGTGACAACACCTGATCCTTAACCCACTGCACTGCAAGGGAACTCCTTGGGTTCTTGTTCTTTAATCCATTCAGCCAGTCTGTGTTTTTTGATTGGTAACTTCTGTCCATTTATATTTAAAGTTATTATAGATAAATGAGAATGTAGTACTACTATTTTATCTTTTGTTTTCTGATTGCTCTGTATTGCCATTGTTTCTCTTCCCTGTGTTTCTGTTTGTCATTTTTGTTTGGTGTTTTTCTATATTTTTCTCTGTTTCCCCTTTTTTATGTTTCATACTATGAGGCTTGCATAAAATGTCTCATAGGTAAAATAATCGGGTTTTTTTTTGCCTATAGCATTTTATCCTCCTTTGTGATATGTTTCATGTTTTTCTCTTCTCTTTTTTAATGTTTTTCTTGTCTCAAATGAGCACTTTTTATGTTGAGTTTGTTAGCAAATTGAAATCGATATAGTTATTTTTACTGCTTTCCCCCCCATAACATTCACGCTGTAATTAAGTGCTGAATAACCTATTCCGACAGGTTGTAATTTTCTGATTCTATTTATCACCTTCCTCAAAGTTTTGTGTACTTTTGTCTTTTTGTTTCAAAGAGAAGCGCTCCCTCCAACATTTCTCATAAAGCATGTCTAGTGGTGATGCATTCCCTCAACTTCTATTTGTTTGGAAGAGCTTCTATTTCTCCTTTGCATCTGAAGGATAACTTTGCTGGAGAGAGTAATAATCTTGGCTGACAGTGTTTATCTTTCAATATTTCGAGTAGGTCATTCCACTCCCTCCTGGCTGCACAGTTACTGCTGGGAAATCTGCCGATAGCCTGATGGGGATCACTTTGTAGGTTACCATGTTTTTACCCCAACTGCCTTTAAAATTCTTTCTTTGTCATTGACTTTTGACAGTTTTAACATAAAACTGAGGTAGTTTTAACCTCACTGAGGTAGTGAGGTGGTCTTTTAACTTCATGGACTTGTATATCCAGTTCCTACCCAGAGTTTAGGAAATTCTCAGCTATTATTTCTTTAAATAAACTCTTGGCTCCCTAATCTGTCTCTTCTCCTGCTGGGATCCCCATTTTCCTTATATTGTTCTTCCTAATGGACTCAGATAGTTCTCTTAGAATTTCTTCTTTTTTTCTTTTTTTAAAGATCTTAGTTCTCTCGTCTTCCGCCTGTGTCCTATCTAGATCTCGATGTTTGAGTTTGCTAATTCTTTCTTTCATATGGTCTGCTTTATTTGCAATGCTTTCTAATGCATTCTTCATCTCCTTTATTGAATGCTTCAGCTCCAGAATTTGTTTGATTCCTTTTTAGAATTTTAATCTCTGTGTGTAAAGTATTCCTTCTGTTTATTACTTTATTTCTGAGCCATTGAACTGCCTCTGTGAGTTTTTTGGTGGCTTGTGGAGTTTCTTCATGACAGCTATTTTGGGTTCTCTGACAGTTCAATCAACCTATCCTCTGACTTTAACTTTGATTTTAAAAGAATTGTCCCTGTCCTTTTGTGACACCACATCACTGTGCTTTTCCATGGTGCTTGAGGAGTTGTCCCTCTGCTGGGGCATTTGGAGATATAAACACCGTCTTCTTTAGGTAGAGCTTTTCCACTTGATTCTAGCAATTCAACAGTTAGTAGAGATCTTTTTTCGTTTTTCATTGGCGCTATAGGATGAGTTTTTGGTTTCTTTTGCATGCGTTGCCTCTGGATATACTTGAGAATGGGTACTTTCCACCTTTACCGCCTCTGTCAGAGTTGTCACCCAGTGTCCTCATTGTCACTGCTTGTGTCTCTGGGGCTGCTGGTGCCTTGCTGCTACCACTGTTGCAACCATCTCCATCTGGGGTACCTAGATGGTGGGCGCCTCCATCACGTCCAGGGTCGCCTGGTTCATGGGCTGGTGGGGGAAGGAATGTGGGGGAGCAGGTGCTGCTGCCACATTGGAGGTTGTTCACTGGCACCACCACTGGGGGCTGTGGGGCCCAGAGCGGATTTTTGTGTGCCATCTCCACTGCTGCTTCGTATAAATTTTTTGAAAGTCTTTTTATAATTATGCTTTTGGAATTAGTTTCTTATGAGATTCATTTCCTTTAGAATTGCTTGCGATATTTGAGATATCTTTGTGCCTTCCCTGGGAAACTCATGATGTGAGAAATTCTAACTTGAAATTTTTCTCAAATGTAGTGAAAATTTCAACAAATAATAAAGACAAAAATTAATAATGTTTTAACCAGGTCAGTATATTACATCTTTTAGATATTTAAATTTTTATCCTTTGGGAGTTTGGAAACTCCCTATAGCATTTTAGAATCATTGGTTTTTTTGTATTTTCTATTGTTTCACAAATGTCTTCATGGTTTTCTAAAAAGCTGAGGAGCTTCAGGCACTGTACCTGTGAGCCTGAGGGATGAATCAACCTGAGCCCTGGCCTAGAATAAAGTTAACATTTAACATTGTGACACTCGTCAAACATGACTGAGACCAGGTGCGAGAGGTCTGTGTCTCCACCTGACTGTGAGTGATGTGGAGCAGGGCATCTGCTTGTTTTGCTCAGTGTTGTATTTCCAGGACTCAGAATAGGGCCAGCACCACATCCATCCACCCACCCCACTCATCCATTCATCTGTCCATCCAACAAAATGTTTGCTAGACACCTACTGCTGAGCAGTGACTATTGATGCTTACCTGGCTGCTCAGATGCTGGAAGTCTGGAGGGGGTGGGTACTTTTGCACAATGTTTATTTAGCATTCAAATATGTGACTTTTAAATATATACACATTATCACCTTATAAATCACACAATTCATTTGTTTAAATTTTTTGAAAGTTTTATAAAAGAAGAATCCAAGTCTTGAATAAAGATCTGTCACACCCTAAGGGTGGGAACTTGTTGATGTGGGGTGGGGGCTAAAGCCCAGACTTAAGCATCGAGAGGAGAGGGTTGGGTTCAATTCCCAACTCAACCGCAGAGCTTAGCAGCCTGGAGCAAATGTTTGAACCTCTTTCGCAGGCAGTTTTTTCACCTGTGAAGTGTGTATAATAACAACTGCTTTATCAGCCTCCTGGGGCTTCTGGGGATTCATGAGATCATGAATATGTGTTTTATGAACTGTGAAGAGCCATACATAGTTGTCAGAAAATATGATTACGAAGGTGATGATCGGGGCTGTTATGGGCGGGGAGCCAAAGAGGTGTTAAATTGTCAAGTATTCTATAAAATCCCAGTACCAAATTAAGAAAAGGGTGAAGAGACACAAAGAAAGAGAAGGCTGCAAGAAACAAGAGAGTGATAGAGACCCGGCCCCTCCCCCCATTTCAATAAACATAAAGAATGACCTATACAGGAGGTGACAAAACCAGGACATCGTGGAGGTTTCCTATCATCTCCTAGAGCAAAGATGTGGCTGTCAGATTCGATGAGGCCAAGGAGTTCCTACTCCCTCGAGAATCTGGGCCACAGTCCATGGTGACTAAAGAGGCTCGCACGCTCTCCTGTTTTGGAAGCTCTCTGAGGCCCATCTGTTCGCAGAGTGGGTCTGTCCAGGTGGACATTTAGCTGTAATCTCCGCCCCATCTGCTCACGTCCCCAGGGGAAGGGATGGCTTCCCACCACCCTGCTTGGCGAAGGCACCTTTCTGGGTTTATTGGCTGCACGGAACCTTGATCCCAGACGGGGTCAACTCAAGACTCTGGCAGGACTGGCACCCAGGTCCCTGCCTCAGTTCACCACTCATGCTGAGCTCCCGCTAGGCCAATGCAGGAGGTGGGAGGGGCGATGTGGTGGTAAAGGGTGAGATTAAATCACAATGAAGTGCACAACCCAAGCACCTCCACGTGGGGCATGGTAGCCACACATGGTCCTTTGCCATTGCTCTTGGGGTTTTGCAGGCTTAGGAGCTCCAGAAAAGAGCGTGGGTTCCATTGCACTTCCCTAGCTTAATGTCCCTCTACACCCCACCCACTGTTCTCAGTCCCCCCTCTTTTCTCCTGGACAGGGCCCTCTTGAGCTTTGACCTCCCTTCCCCAGGACCCTCTGCTCTGAATTCTCAATATAACCTTCATAAGTGAGTTTTCTCCATTAAAATGAATCAGAGTGTGGATGTGAGCCTCGCTAAGCACATGCTCTTTTTCAAAGATCAGTTTATGAACCTACCTCTGTTACTCATCTGAACTCACCTGATGCCACTTCTAACCAGATTCTAGATCCTAGTGACTCCTGAGGAGGTAGTGGCTGAATTGAATTAGAAATGGGTGAGCTCATCCTTCTCCCTGAGGGATGGAAGATGAGGCCCAGGGCAGGAGTGGGACTGGGTCTCCTGCCTCATTCCACTTATGAAGGAGGCATCGTGGAGGAGAAGAACAACAGAGACAGCAAGTTCGAGACCTGGCTTCACCACTAATTAGCTGGGTATCCTGTGGTTAGTTAGCTAACATTATAGACCCTCAGTTCTGTAAAATGGCATTACCTATACTTATCTTTCAGGGTGTTTTTTTCAGATTAGATACACTAAAGTAGGAGAAATAGGCTCTCAACAAATTGCAGGTGAAATCATTCTCATGCTCTGCTTCTGTGTTTTTGTCCAGTGTCTTGATGTGGCCTCCTGACCCTTTTAGGACAAGAACCTTGTCCCATCTCCTGAGACAGTCTTCCCCACCCTCAGCCTGGTCAGATGCTGACCCAAGGTGCTTGATTCCAGGAGGTGGAAGATACAGGACTCCCTGGCTCCAGGTCATCTGGAGCCAGCCTGGAGGCTGCATCCCCTGACTTACCTTTCTGGTCTCAGCCCTGTTCTGGCCAATAACTTGGTTTTCCATCCCAGTCTCAGCATCTTGGAACTAAGAGGTCAAAGGAAGTATGGATTTCATGTATTCCTCCTTGGCATAACCTGCAGACATCCCTGCCACTAGGTCCTGAATTCCCTACCAAAGACCTCCACTGAAAGGACAACCTCTAGCCCACCTACCCTCTGCTTCCAGGCTTAGCCCCATCCCATTTCCAGTCAGCATTGACTGTAACCAGGATCTTCCTTTGACTGAGTGAAAACAGCTGCCTTTGAAAGTCCATTCCTTGGTCCTACTTCTGCTTTTTACAACCACAGAGAACAGGGCAGCCCCTCTCCAACCTGACACTGCAGGTCCTCGAAAGATGGTAGTTATTTCTTCCCTGAGTTAGCGTTTCTGAGGTGCGGAATGAGAAACTACCTTGCAAGCTTCACAAGGGCACACATCCTGTTGATATTATCTAAGTGGGTACGTGACACATAATAGGTACCCAATAAATATTTTCTGACTGAAGGAATAAATGAATGGACTCCTGTAATGTGCTGGACAATTCACTGGGCACTTTACAGCCCCCATCTGTAATCCTTGCGACAACTGTACTGGAAAGGAACTACCAGTCCCATGTTAGAGACATGATTTTGCCTCTTCTTCATCCATCCTCATTTCATCTGTGATGTCTATCCTTTTAAGATTCAGATGAAAGCAAGGTTTTTGTTTTCCTTCAAAGTGTTAAAAAAAAACCCTTTTACTTGAAAAATGTATTGAATCAAGCCAATTATTGGCTTTTCGCTTATTAAAGAACTTGTTTGAAGTAGTGATGTGCACGTACTGAGTTTCCTGGTTCTGGACTTATTGGCTGGGACCCAGCATTCTGGAGAGGGTCAGGCCCATGACACTGGCCTCACCCTTCTCATGCTATTTGGATGATGCTCAATTATCTGGGCCAGTGAGCCGCAGCCCCAGCTGCCCAGGAGCCGAGAAGTCTGGGACTGACTGCAGCCTCTAGGGTGTTGACTTGTTTATGTGGACGAGAGGAAGGGGCTCCGGCCCAGCAGCATTCAATGGGCTTTATTGGCATTTTCAAAGCACGGCATTGCCTATAAGTCATTGTCACATCCTTCGTCTACCTGGCACCACTCCCGTGGGATACTGACAAAAGGACGAGAGTGAGGGGTGGACGAGTAAAAACGTGGTACCGTGGTACAAAAAGCACAAATCTGAACGAAAGTTTTCAGCAACATCAGTGTCAAAAGGGTGTCTTGAGGACCACCGAGTGTCTGGGCCCGCTTGCACATTGTTCACTTTTCATTTCAAGATGCTGTCCTTGGAGGTCCCTCTGAGCAAATGCAAAAATGTGTGGAAAGGACAAGACTAAAATTTCCAAAGCAATCTATTAATGTCTGAGAAATAGTCATAAGTTGAACAAGCCACTAGGGGGCGATCCAAGAATGAGCAAACGTTGGCCCAGTTGGCCAGGGAAAGTTCACTTAGGGAGAGAGATTTTTTGAGTATATTTTTCAAAGCTTGAAGAAATGTGAGATCCTTTAGTCTGAATCTGCAGTCCAAGGTGGTATTTCAAACTGTCTTTTATTTTGGGAGGTTCTTTTTTGACATAGAGAGGAAAGATCTTCCTAAACGGTCGTAAATGTTTATTAAATGAGTTGTTTGGAATCATATTATCACCACAAACAAAAGAATTAGAATCACAGAGTATCTTTTTTTAAAAAATAATTTTTATTTTTTCCATTATAGTTTGTTTATAGTGTTCTGTCAATTTCTACTGCACAGCAAAGTGACCCAGTTATACACACACACACACACATATATATACATTCTTTTTCTCACATTATCCTCCATCATATTCCATCATAGGTGACCAGATATAGTTCCCTGTGCTATACAGCAGGATCTTACTGCTTATCCACTCCAAATGCAATAGTTTGCATCTATTAACTCCAGACTCCCTGTCCATCCCACTCCCTCCTGCTCCCCCTTGGCAACCATAAGTCTCTTCTCCATGAGTTTCTTTTCTATTGAAATGTTCATTTGTAGAATCACAGTATATCTTAAAAACGTGAATCCTTTCTCCAAGGCATTTCAGAAATGTCTGAATGTTGGCCATTCCAAATAGATTTTAATGAGTGATATACTTATGATTTGATAAGTGTGTAAAAGAAATCTTCCAGTACCTGATTAACATGTAAAATGAATAGAACCATGCATGATTTGTACTACTCTTGTACTGATGTTGTAAGTTCTTAGATATGTAATGCAGCTTTGCAGATATGTGCACTTTTCTTTTTTTGCAGGGCATCTTTTTCCCAGATAACTCAGCCCAGGCCAACCAGTGGCTCACAGGGATTAAAGCGAAGCTTCATCAAGAGTCAAACATCTTTTGCTCTGTGCGGCAATCCCTGAAACCCCCTCCGCCAACCAGGAGGCATGCTTAGTTGCTGCATTTCCAGTAGTTCTACAGCACCTTGGGGTAAGTGGAACAGGAGCATGAGCTCTGGAGGCAGACTGCTAGGCTATAAATCCCAACTTTAACTGTGTGTTTCCATCAAGTGAACGTCTGTGTGCCTCGATTTCCCCATCTCTGAAATGGAGATAAAACCAATGCCTCCTTATAGGTTGGTAGTGAGAAGTAAATGAATTAATCTAGGTAAAGCACTTAGAAAAGTGTCTTCCCATAGCGGGGACTCAGTAGATGCTTGTTGGTTTCATGAGCAAATGGCCTGATTCTTGACTCAATCCAATGTAAATTCATTATAAGAACAAATTCATGAGAAAATTGCAGGATCCTTGAATGGATTTTTGCTGGCTATTAAAAGTCAACAAGGCAACGGAAAACAGGAGAGTTAGAGAGTGAATACCCTCTCAGGAGAAACTCAAATTGGGAGTTCCCATTGTGGCTCAGTGGAAATGAACCCAACTAGTATCCATGAGGATGTGGGTTTGATCCCTGGCCTTGCTCAGTAGCTTGGGGATTCAGAGTTACCATGAGCTGTGGTGTAGGCCACAGACACGGCTAAGATCTGGTGTTGCTGTGTCTGTGGTGTAGGCTAGTGGCTACAGCTCCAATTTGACCCCGGCCTGGGAACTTCCATATACAGCGAGTGCGGCCTTAACAAGGAGAAAAAAAAAAAAAGAAAGAAAAGAAAAGAAAAAGAAAAAAAGAAACTCTAATTGATGTTCAGGTTGATCAGATAGGCCTCTTTGTCTCACTTCAATAATACAGTTACAATCAGTGAACCAGAAATAGAGGGCACTTCAATGAAAGTATAGAATTTGTCTTAAGGGAGTTCCCATTGTGGCGCAGTGGTTAATGAATCCGACTAGGAACCATGAGGTTGCAGGTTCGATCCCTGGCCTTGCTCAGTGGGTTAACGATCCGGCGTTTCCGTGAGCTGTGGTGTAGGTTGCAGACACGGCTCGGATCCCGAGTTGCTGTGGCTCTGGCGTAGGCTGGTGGCTACAGCTCCAATCAGACCCCTAGCCTAGGAACCTCCATATGCCATGGGAGCGGCCCTAGAAAAGGCAAAAAGCCAAAAAAAAAAAAAAAGAAGAAGAAGAAAAAAAGAAAAAATAATTTGTCTTAAAGATGCTGTCCAGCCACTTGGAAAAGTTTGATCTGCAGTCGCAGAACTTACTTTTTTCCCCCTTAACCCATTGAGCCACTAGCGAACTCCAGAATTTCTTAGTTTGTTTTGCATCTTTTCAATTATAACCATCTAAAGAGCTTAAAATTCGCCAAATCACTAACTTGACTCTTTAGACGGATTGATAGCATTTCAAAAGAAGAGGTTTTAAAAATGGCATCTAAAAGAAACACGATATAAAGGGGTCATGAACTCCAGAGTCAAGAAAAACATAATCTAACACACTATCAATTAAAAAGAAAATGTCTAGGGAAATAGAAGCTTATAGTAAGAAAGTAATTTTTAAAAATCAAATGAAAGGCTCTTTCTTACCCCAAAGATCTATATTTTCTACAAAAATGAGCCATTTGAAAAAAATATGGACTTGAACTCAATTCACAAATGTTAATATCGGGATGTATAGACTCAAGTGTAATCATTATAATGTTTTATCCTTTCACACAATGAGTATTATAAATAATTGGATTTTTGAGTCAAATTTTTTTGAGTGAACCTCCAAAAGATTTTACATTTTGAGTCCTCAGATGAATGCACATGAAGAGGATGTGGGACTTTAAACAGCTTGAAAAACTTAATGAGGCATAAAGAAGCTGATCAAAAAAGAGGGGGGGGAATTGAATGAGTTCTTTCTAAAATTCCATTATAGCCAATCAACAAACACATTATCCCCATGAGGACAGAGAAAACTGGTGGCGTTTCTGTGGGATCTTCTAACTCTATGTTTGGCTTGTCTGACAAATATCTTGTAGTTAAACATGTCACTTCTAAGGGATAGTGTCCTTATGTCCAAGCAAGGCTTATCCACAGAGAACATTAGTCATGCTTGTGTTATACGGGTTTACCAAACATGGCATTTTCCATCTGGGAACTGTGTGTAGAGCAGTATTAATAATCCAAGAAAAGAAATGCACTAACCACCAGGACACTCTAACTCAAAGATTTATTAAAATGTGAGAGGAACAATCAATTAGGTCAGTTTATAAAGTGGCAATTCCATGTCACTGACGCCAAGATATACTGGTTGACAAGGTAGTTCCTGATCCTTTCCATTTTGAGGGCTTGCGCATCGGTCATGATGACAGTGACTTCAAAAGGAGAAGACACAGGGACACCTCAAGCACAGGAATGTGTCTCATCTGTCTCTGCAGCTCATGTGGTCACAATGCCTGGCACCAAGAAGGGCTTATTGCTGAATGAATAATTGAATAATCGATAATTGCAGGGATGAGGGAATAGGCAGAGGAGGAGCTTGGGCAATAGGAGAGGCTTGAAATGTATTCAGTACAACTTGCTGGAGGCCAGGTTGTATGACTGGGGAGCCATGGAGGATAAACCTGACCACCGTATTGGACGGGTGGGAGATCCAAGGCTAAGAAAATTTAACTTTATCCTCTAGAGGCCAGAGTCTAGTCAACAGGTCCTATCAGGGGTGGAGGGTGTGTGTGTGGCATAATCAGGTCTTTGGGAACATGACTTGGGCAGCTGTGGGTGAGCTGGGAGGCTCCAGTTTGCAGTCTTCTTGATAGTTTAAAGCAAAGAGGGTAAGGGCCAGCGTCAGAAGAAGATGGACAGCACCTCTGGAAGACAAGTTGCCTGAGTGATCACATGTGAGAAGTGGGGAAGGAAGACGTCTCCAGGACACAGGCCAAGTCGTAATGGACATCCACTCATGTTCTCACCACTTATTTGCTGTGATAGACCGTGGGCTAGACCACAGAAGATGTAGGGAAGAACAGGACTCAGCCCCTGTTCTTACAAGGCTGATGGTCCAGGAGGAGAGACAGACACATAAATAGCAACAGCCGTGTAATAGGTTCTGGAACAGGTTAGCATATGTACAAGGCACCACCAGAGTTTATTCTGGAATATGTTTGGACGCAGGACTATCCAAGCTCAAGTGATTCTGAGTCACGGTATTACAGGTTATATAGAGCTCCTGGGCTCGTTCGTTCAATCATTCATTTGAAAAACATTATGTATCCAGAACCTATGTGCCAACCATTGATCTAAGGGTGAAGATACAGCAGATGAAAGTCCCCGCCTTCAGGAAATGAGAGTCTAAGGGCAGAAGACACAAAAGAAACATTAACATGGCACAGAGGATGTAGGATACGGAGTAGCGCTAAGCCGAGATGGTAGAGCAGGGAAGGGAAGTTAGATTTGTCTGAGGAGGGGCTGGGGAGGGTGGGCCTTTTAGAGAGGAAGGTCCCGGAAGGCCTTGCGGGGAGGACGGCTCAGTGGATGGCAAGGCTGGACCACGGTTCCCACGGCTGCTGCTCCATATCCAGCGCCTTGCTCTGTGTATTTCATTTTCTGCCCTTCTCCCCATCCTCTCCAATGCAAACACTTGGGCCTTGCTTCACTGGATTGGAACTCGACGCTTCTCGAAACTGTCCTCGCTCTTTATGGAAGAGACTGCCTTAGTCCTTTTAAAGTCTGAAGATGAGTGGCCGTGATAAATCAAGACCAGGAAGGCTCTTGGTATTTTTACACAGTCGATACGCACACACATACCAAACCGAAGAGTCACCCCGCGCTTTCCACCCCTGGAGAACATGGGGCGGGGCGGGAGGGGATGGCTGTGGGCCTCCCTGAGCCCCTGTTTTCGTGGCCCTTGGACTCCCCCGGGGGAACGTGTGGCCGAGTTCTCGCACTTCCTGAGGGCAGAGCTATCCCAAGGCTCCAGGAAGGAATCAGTGAATCCAGAAGTCATCACAGGCATGGAGAGCCCAGAGCCTGCGCTCATGCAGGGGGTGGGGGTGGGGTGGGGGGTGGGGTGGGCACGGGGGTGGGCTGGGCACTGAGATGCCCCAGGCGAGCTTCTGCTTGGGGGACAGACGACTCCTCCCTGGTCCTCTTCCCGCTGCTGGCTGCTTTGCCCACTGCAGCCAGAGGTACATCCTAAACACGACCTCTTCATTTCCCACCCCTTTGCCCACCACCCTCCCCTACCTGGTTTCAGATTTTTTTCTCCTGGCTTCTGGGAGGCCACATTTTCCTGATTTCCCTAGAAAAGACAAAAGACAAAAAAAAAAAAAAAAAAAAAAAAAAAAAAGCCAAAACCGTGCTTTGCTACTCCTGAAAAAGTGAACATGCTAAACTATCTTGTATCCTTACAATTCTAGGAGGTATGTTCTATATAGCTGGTGGTGCTATTCTTAAATTATATCTACTTGTGAACTAAATACAGTGTTATTTTAATTTCGTGCCGTTGCCCACCCTTGTCGAGTTTCAACACTGTGAAAAATCAAAATCAAGAAATCACGGGGTTTCAAAAAAGGAGTATCTATTTTAAAAGAAACCACTTCTGGTCTAGGTGTCCAGCAAGCTTCCCTTAGCGCAAAGCAAAGACAAAAACAAAACCCCCAAATATCTGACTTAAGAGATGGCAACCTCTTGTCGTCCTCAGGCTAGATGCCTATTAGTTTCCAAAGCATATTGTAGTGGAACTCTGAAAATTCCTGGCGGCCCTGCCTCTTTGCTATGCATATTTCTTACGTGATTTGAAGAAGGCACTGTGGTTGTACCCTCTTGCATCCTTTATCGGGATCATTCTTCGGAAAAGCTCAATGAACTCAAGCCAGAAGTCACCCAGAGAAGGTTTAAGCCTCAGTGTTGTATTGCAAAGTTCTCCCAAATACATAGTCACAATGCAGGCTGGATTTGCCAGGGATGCAAAGCATACCAAATCAGTGACTTGTAATTCATTTGCTTCTTTTCTCTACTGATACATTTTGAAAGAAGTGCTCAGGCTGAGAGGCATAAAATAAAAACACAAAAGAAGTCCAAGTCTTCTCTTTATGTACTGTGAGGATCATATTGACAAAACATTCAGAAAGGCATTTGTGGCAGTGATGATTCTGATCCATTTTTCATCCCCAATTTTCATTTTTACTCTTGTACTTGATTACATGTGCCTGTGCCTAGAGTATTCCAGTAAAAGCAGCCCTTTTAAAGCTAGTTTTTCTAAAAAAACAAACAAAAAACAAAAAACAAAAAACAACCATATTGGTTTTTCTTAAAGCACTTTCCAAATATTTTTACTATAAAATAAGTAAGAGAGAAAAATGTCCAAATTGCACAAGTACACAGCTCCCTGAAAGCACACTTAAAACCATGCAGAATAATTTTGATTAAGCTGTAAGACTGTGCCAGGCTCCAAACAAGTGGTTATTCTGTTGTGACATCTGCCAAGCAATGCATCCATTGTTCTCTGGAATTTAATTCATTTTAAATTACTCCATCCAAATGATAAAACATGAGATGTGCTACACTCCAGGGGTAAAATACAATGATTGTTTTTAGTGGGACCACAACTGTTAGCTGGGAAGCAATACAGCCTGTTCTAATTAGGCCCTGATTATTGTCTTCTGGAAAACAGCTAGTTCAAGAAATGTGAGTGAAATCCTGTTAAATGGAAGGATTGGCATAAACCGTCTTGCCTACTCTGGTATGATGGCAAAGCTGGCAGAGCCGCCTGCAAAATCTTCCCCAAAAGTAAAGAGCAACACCCTTCAGAAGAAAAATTATTTCAAAGCTGAAAGACACTTGGGACACTGACTCACTGTAAGATATAGTTTGATTGGAGTTCCCATTGTGGCGCAGCAGAAATGAATCTGACTAGTAACCATGAGGTGGTGGGTTTGATCCCTGGCCTTGCTCAGTGGGTTAAGGATCTGACATTGCTGTGAGCTATGGTGTAGGTCGCAGACATGGCTCAGATCCTGCATTGCTGTGGCTGTGGTGTAGGCCAGTAGCTGCAGCTCTGATTAGACCCCTAGCCTGGGAAACGCCGTACGCTGCAGGTGCACCCCTAAAAAGCAAAAAAAAAAAAAAAAGATATAGTTTGATCTGTGTACCAATGTAGTCTACAAATTATTTCACTGACCCAGGACTACTGTGCAAATGCCCCCAAATTCAAAATATGATAACTGCCTGTCTAAAAAGTACTGTGTATACTCCTAAGAGTTGTATTGGGTGGGAAAACTGCCATCTGAAAACCCTGATGAGTAGGCACTAAACAAAACAAAACAAAAAGATAAATCTCAGGAGAAAATACACACGTACACACATGTAAGAATTTATCTCCCGTAGGCCAGGGATTTAATATAAACTTCAGAAACAAGTTCAGGTGAAATAAAAATCAAAGTTCTCAAAAAGTGAAAGATTAACTTAATCACTAAATCTTCCCTATTGCCCCAAACATCAGCATGTTTTTTTTTAATATCTATGCAAAAGTATGCCTCCAAACTGCTTACATGATATATGATCCACAAACCAGTTTTCAAATGATACGGCCAGTTATCTTGCAGTTAAAAAAAATTAGGTAGAAGATATCGTAACACAGTTCACACATGCACGCGTGCACACACACACACACACACACCCACCCACACACCCCAATGACAAAATCTGGCCTCTCCTAATATAAATACAGGAAGACCATGAAATGCAACCAGGAAGGAACACCATGTCACCCCTCCCTACAATCCAGATAGTTTCCTTTAATCCAGTAGCAAATCTGGGCATATTTGAGAGGGGTGATTCTAACGGCCACGTTGAAATCCTGTGGAGAACCATTCATGTCTACCCACTGGTGCCCAGAAAAGATGCCAATAATTTTTCGTTCCCACTTCTGCTGCTGTCTCTTCCACATCCTCACGTAGACCCCGGACCCGCTGGCCCCGGGCTGGGCGTCACACTGCTGGTAGAGCAGGTCATAGGTCTCGTCTTTGACGTCACAGAAGCGGTACACCAGGTTGCCCGGTCGGTCATTGTCATAACCAGAGAAGTGGATTCTGCCTCCCGGCAGCTGCTTGGCGGGAGGGCTCACCCCAATCTTCATGAACTTTCTCTTGTGGGGTTTTTTGAGTTCCAGGAGGGCATAGTCGTAATCCATGCCAATGTCATTGGCATTGCCCTTGATCCAGCCCTTGGGCACGTGGGTGCGCTTCACTCGGATCCACTGAAATTTCATCTTCTCGGGCACCGCCGAGCTCGAGTTGTTGGCTCCTCGACCACCGTCTTTAAACTTGGGCTTCAGGAAGCCCACTCGGAGTTTCTGGGTTCCTTTCACGTAGGTTTTCCCATCATGTATGCAGTGGGCAGCCGTGAGGACGTGCTTCTCGGCCACCAGGGTGCCGGTGCAGCCCGTAGATAACTTCACCGATGTCGAGAAGGGGTAGTTGAGCAGGAAGTCCTTCCCAAAAATGCTGAATCTGCTGTCGTAGCCATAAATCTGCCGCTTCCTTCGAGACTTTCCCGAGGCCTCGCCTTCGCCACTTCTGAGGACGTAGATGCCCACCTGCGTCTCGGTGCGGCTGCCGTTGGCATAGAGGGTTTCGTAAGACAGGTACTGCTTGACCTCTTCGTAAGTGGGCAGGGGCGTTCCCTTATGACACTGGGGTCCACACGAGGAGGACACTTCCAATTTGGCTTCGGCCCCAAAGTCCGGCTTGGCCAAGTTGAAGGTGGACTGGGGCAACACCACGGGGAGGCGGTAAGCAGGCCAGGTGGGTTTCCAGTGGGCACTGTAGGGACTCACCTGCCCCACAGCACAGAGGAGGACGAGGAAGAGGAGGGCGAAGAGAAGCCCTGGAGTCCCCGCCATGCCGAGCATCACCCTGTAAGCAAAAAGACAAGCAGGTCAGGAGGGCCAGGGGCCACACACTCCTTTGCTGCAGAAGTGGCCGAGGCGTGCCTGCCATGGTTTTAAGCCTGTGACCCCTCCTCAGGGATCAGGGTGTGGAGCGGAATCCTTAGGTAATGGTCTCACTTACAATGCAAGGGCTTGACCTTGTTAGTTCCTGTGGCTGGGTGCCCAAAATGGAACGGAGTGTTCATTCCCCTTGATGTTTTAAGATGCCCCTGACACTGGGCAGCATGTATGGGGTCATCAATCCCCAGACGAACTGCGTGGCCAGCCTCGGTGTTGGGGAACCATGAGCCTTCTTTGTGCTCCATCCTTTGATTCCCCCCCCCTCCTCTCCCACCTCCTGGGTCCCCCTGCCTTTCTTTCCTTCCTTCCCCTCATTCTCAGTACAGCGTGGACTTGGAAAATTTTTCAGCATAACTTGCTCATCTAGAGGGTAAATTTAAATCACACGGGTCCTTGAGTGACCAAGGCATCAAGGTGGGCGGGCTCCACGGCATCACACTTCCTGGGACTCTGATCACTTTTACATGGTGAGCAATTCAGAAGAAGCCATAAGACTTTTGTTTTGCTTTGAATTTAGAACAATTTTTTTTGTCTTTTGTCTTTTTAGGGCCACACCCGCGGCATATGGAGGTTTCCACGCGAGGGGTCAAAGGGGAGCTGCAGCTGCCGGCTTATGCCACAGCCACAGCCACGCCAGATCCGAGCTGCATCTACAACCTATTCCACAGCTCATGGCAACACCAGATCCTTAACCCATTAAGCAAGGCCAGGGATCAACCTGCATCCTCATAGATCCTAGCCGGGTCCTTAACCCACTGAGCCATAACGAGAACCCCCTAGAACAATCTTGACTGTTATAAATTTAGTTCAAGCCAGGCCATAACGAGAACCCCCTAGAACAATCTTGACTGTTATAAATTTAGTTCAAGCCAGGCCCCTGAGAAAACAAACTTTCCTTCTTTCTTTGGATTTTGTTGTAGACTACCAGGATCTTTGTCAAAGATCGAAAGCTCTAAGATTCCATTGAGTGTCACATTGTGACTATTATTACTGTTGGTTACTTTTTCAGGTCTGTGTATCTGTGTTCCCAGCAAGTCTAAATGCCTTTAATTGGGGCCTATGCTAGCACTCAACGAAGATGTATGGGAGTGGAGAGCTCATACGAATGGAAGACTGAATGAATGAATGAATGATTAGTGTGGCTCAAAAAATACGTCTTTTGCATGATGCATGCTGAGTGCCAGTGACAGAGATGTACGTGGATGATGCGGTTGCTCAGAGAAAGGGCATGAAATCTGGTTGTGAGGAGTAAGAACAGGGGAGGCATTCCAGGAAGCTGATGCCTGAGATGGGTGTTAAAGTTGAACAGAAATTAGGAGTTTCCACTGTAGCTCAGCAGGTTAGAATCCAACTAGTATCTATCCATGAGGATGTGGGTTCGAGCCTCGGCCTCACTCAGTGGGTTAGAGGCCCCGGCATTGCTGCAAGCTATGGTGGAGGTCAAAGATGAGGCTCACATCTGGTGTTGCTGTGGCTGTGGTGTTGGCTGCCAGCGACAGCTCCAATTGGACCTCTAGCCTGGGAACCTCCATATGCTGAGGGTGTGGCCCTAAAAACACAAAAGACAAAAAAAAAAAAAAAAAGAGAGAGAGAGAAAAGAAAGAGGGAACAAGAGTCTGTGCAAGGGCACGAGAGACAGGCAGCCGTACGCCTTATTTCAGGAACGACACTTAGCAAAGTTGGAACAGAGGCTGAGGTGGACAAGGGCCCGATTACACAGGGCACTGACGAAGGAGTTTGGAGTTTTTCCTGGAAGGTATGTTTCAAGACCTGGCATGACCATCCCACAAGAGAAACAACAATAAAGAAGACCAGAAGTACATTTATAAATATTTAAGATCAGATGGCTCTGACTGGCTCTAAATCTTCTATTCAAGAGACGCTCACCGGGAGTGCCCTGGTGGCTCAGTGGTTTAAGGATCTGGTGTTGCCATTGGTGTGGCTCAGGCCACTGCTGTGGCTGGGGTTTGATCCCTGGCCCAGGAGCTTCCAGATGCCGTGGGCGTGGCAAAAAAAAGAGAAGTCGACTTAGGCAGGTTAATTCCTTCACAATCGAGGACCCTAAAACAAGGACAGGGGGGTTAGGTTTTAAGAGGCTGGTAAAACCTAGAGCGAGTGGGAATTAGAAGAAACAGTTTCACTGTGCTCACTCTTCCTCTTTGAGATTACAGACCTGCTGGCCACTTTGGGGTGTCTTTTGCTTTCTTTTATATAAAACTGGAAAGTCCTATCGATCTGATCTAGTCTAGTCTGGTCTAGCTGAGCCGCCAAGCCATAGTCCCAATATCCACACACTTTGTTTCTCCATGGTGTGCTTGCCCCACCCTGCTTTGGGATTTTTTTTTTTTTTTTCTTTTTGCTTGCTTCTGATCCCACTTCTCTCAGGTACAGGGCTGGAAAAGAAAAATGAAGCCCTAGACAAGCCAGTTCCTCAGGACTTCCTGATTCCATGAAACTGTTTCTTTCCATTTTCCCCACTGGGAAGGGTCCCTGGGTCATTTTGTGTGGAGGCAATACATCTTATTATTTCCCTAAATCCTTGCAATCCCGAGGGGCATGTGCATGGGCACACATATATGTTTGTATGTGTTGGCTGAGGGTATGGCCAGGATTCAAGGTTCTAAATGGGTGAGGCAGGGGACCCAAGGGGTGAGTTAGGTGTGGTGAAGGCAACACTTTAGCAGACTTGGGGGGATGACTCTATGATTATTTCTATCTCCTGACCGAGGACCCAGCCCTTGGACGTACCTAGGTCCTGGACAGCCTTTTCTCTGTGGAAGTTACTGTCTAGGTAACTTAATGCCCCCCCGCCCCAATCCCCGCAACCAGAATCCCTGGCAAATGTGATGGGTACTGGGATGAATCCTGTATCTCCCAGAGGGCTGCATCTTGGACACCTACACACCACCTCTCCTCCCTTTGACTATAAAGTGGAGAACATTAATGCCTGCTAACAATTGAGCAACAGATATGCTAAGCCAAGTTTTACTCTGGCTTATCGTAAGGAAAAAAAAAAAAAACCCTGGAATCCAGAGGTCCGAGCTGCCAGGTATTCCTGTTTTTCAAAATAGGATTCTTGGGGGACAGAGAGGAAGAGATGAGATAGTATGATCTTATGTATCACCCTAAATTGTAGATATTTTCGAGGGGCGTGCAGAACAGTTAAAACATGCTCGTGTTATCATCTGGAACACACCTCTTCAAATCCCAAATCTGAAATGTGTCTGTTAATGGGATCCTAGGAGTACAGAGTGTGAATTATTTACTGCTGCAGAACAGTTCCAGTGGCGCATGTGTTTAGCCTTATTCATTCGTCCAAACATTGAAACTGTCCCTTGGCAGAGGTGTCAGGGAAAAGGACCGCAGGAAAGAGTCTGACAGCAGTTCAAACACACTTTTAAAACTCCATCTAGGAATGTTGTCTTAATGAATTAGCCCCTTCTCAGGCAAAATTGATTCTAATTTCACTTTTCCAAGTGCTTAGCCTGTACAGTAAACCCCTGTTTGAAAAATACTTTAAAGACCTTGAAGTATGCCTCATTTCACAAGTGTCACCATGGCACATCTTTTAAAAAATGTGTGCCTTTCAAAAAGAAAAAAACTGTTTTTAGAGGCCAGATGGTGAGTTAGTGGGTGTGGAGATAGGGGAACAAGTCTTTTCTGGGGGTGGGAGGGTGTGAGCGCTGGGCGGCCAGCTAGGCTCTCCTTGGCCACAGCTTCACTCCAGCCTTTCAACATACAGGACTGAACATGTTCTCCAGCAAAATGCTGGGTGGCTATGCCAAGAACATTTGGGACCACTTACAAATCACAGGATGCTGTTAGAGAATGCTAAAGTGCCCACTGCAGAATATGACTAGCAATATTAATAGTCTAGATAGAATATTACCTAGTAAATACTAGATACTATTACTAATCCAGAGTCCTTGCAGCTTAAATTCTGGTCATCTAGCCAGTTTGGGAGAATTTAGCCATCTAGAAGTAAAACTGCTTCTAGATGAAGCAGGGTGAAGCTCCAATCCCTTAGAAATAAACTTTTCAGATGCCTCAAAAATACGAACTCTATTGGTTTAAAACATCCTTTACAAGTTCCCTATATTATTACTCCAACTCTATTCCTTACCTTTTGTGGTAAGACCTTATTCTAAGAACACTTTCTATCATGATGAAAGTTTCTATGTAACTGGTGAAAGCTACAAAACTGGATTAAAAAAACCTGACACTTTACTTCAGATTTAGGAAGTAAAGCAGGTCAAATTATTCCAAATTGGTTTTTCAACACCTGATCAGAAATTGGAAGATAAAACTATGTAGTCTCAGGTCTCCACCTGGGTTTAAAATGACAACTATATTAAAGTTACAAGCTTCATAAGATGCTCACTCCTTTACCACATGTGTGTTTAGAGTGGTTTAGAAATTGTTATGAACTGTGACCTGATGATCACTGTGGTCTTTTAGCTCTGTTCTTTCCAGGTCTAGGATTCTCCCATTTTATAATTTTCCAGGGTCGTAAGAGTCAGACACTATGTTGTTTGCAGATAGCGTCTGCATTGTCATTTACTGCTCGGGAGCTTCTACTCGCAGAATTACGGAGGGTGGAAGCACAGGGGGAAAGGAAAAGGAAAATGTATCATGTTAATTTCTTGCCTGTCTGGGTGACAAGATTTCCCTTAACTGCAAAGGAAACAGAGGCTGCCAGCAGAGGGCAGCTTTCGAGAATGGAGTGGAGGCTGGCGGGGTGAGAATGTTCTTAGGAAAGCGTGCAGGGGGGTGGCGGTGGGAGTGGGGACACACCCTAACCCCACTTAGGGCCTTTCCTGAGACATTCACCCCTTGCCTTGGCCCCTTTCCCATTAATATCACACCGATGAGAACTGTGATGCTTTAACATTAGGATGGTGGCTTTGCATTAATTTCCCAATTCACCTGATACTAGGATAATTCCTCAGGAAGCAATTATTGTTTCCATTTTTATAAACTCTAGGCAAGCCTTCGCCGTGCCCTTTTAAGTTGATTTAAACAAACAGTCTAGGATGTAAACAGGTGTAATGAAAACATTCTTAATCTCGCTACTAGAAAGGTAACTAATGGATCACATAACTTTTCATTCTCTCCTGCCTTGACAAATGAATTACCTTATCCTGGCAGTACTATCTGGAAAACTCACACCTTAAACAGGGACTAAAGATTTCCAAATCTTATTCTTAGGAAGAAAATTCAGGTCTACATTTCATACCTAGGAATAAGCCTTTACCAGATAAGGCGTTCTCAGATACATAATTATCTTTGAAAGTTCCCAACTAAGTATTTTCATGCATTACTTCACCTAAATGACAAAGCAGAATGGAAAACGAAGGTAAGCAAATATTTTGTCATCGTGTTTAGCAATATGGAAACAGTATTCCTTTTCCAGCTCTCTATCTGACTCACAAGAGGGTTACACTTTCCATGGCCCATCATTCAACATGAGCCACTGTCCGCTGTCTAAAGATATTTATACCTTATGAAGATGCTGCTACTTCATAAGCCCACTAATAAGCTTACAGAGAAGGGACACTGCACATTATCAGATGCGCAAACAACAATCACTGCCTGGAGGCTGGGTCCTCCGATGGCTCTCTCCCAGTTTCTGCACCTTGAAAACTGCAACAACACAGGTCTCCTCAAGAGGGCAAGTGTTTGGAATAAAGATGTAATTCCTACAGCAAGCTAGTGCTGGCAGGGAGAATCTAATCTTTAGGATACAAGTTCCCTGTTGTACAATGTCTGAATTCCTATGACTGCTATAAACAGTAACACCAGAACGAAACAGCAGGAAAGCTTGTGAGGATAAAAGCTTTGGACACCATTCGGAAGGATGGCAAAGGGTTTTTCCATGGAATCTGTGGCCAGGGATACTGAACAGAGAAATCAGGCTAATTCCTAAAGCAAATAGCTAAAAATGAACAAAGCTCTGGGAATACTCTGCAGCCAGGCTTGCTCTTATTTTCCTCTTAAAGGGAAACAAAGCTAATCACCTAATGGTTTAAGAATTACAGTCTTGTACAGGAAAGAAATGCAGGGCATTTGTAAATCCAGCTACACTAAACATAATCTTGTGGTCAAGTGAAGCTTAACTTCTCCTCTATCAGATTTTAGGCAGAGTGAACTACACTAGTGAGCCCGGGGCCAAACCTGGCAGCAGAACAAGAACAGAGTATAAAACTGTAAATGGTGAGACCATGAGAAGTGAATTCCCTGGAGTCAGGGGCCGTTTTGCAGGAATAATGGCTGGTGGATTAAATCCTAAGAGATCTATGAGAAAAGATGTGCAGGAGGACCTGAGGCTCTTAAACACTGCAGACAAGGGCCAGTAAAAATCTCAGACTAATGGACACTTGGGCATGTACGCCACAGACAGAAACACACACCCACATTCACCTTCTATCTCCATAAATTGCCACTGTTACAAAAATGAGATCCATATTAGTTACCTTAGAAAAATGCTTCCTTTCCCGTCAAGGCACAGGAAAGCAGGACAAGTTATCTCTTGACTTAATTTAGGTTGGGCCAAATACAAGTGAAACAATTTATTCAGATGCAGATGGTGTGCATATGATCCCAAACACTTTCACAAGTACTATAGAGTGGCTTTTGTGGTAGTTCCTAAGTTCCTCTTCCCCACCCCACCTCCAATCCACTCCTGTCTAACAGACTTCTTGAGAGATGCAGTTACACACAACTGTGACGCTGAAACAAGTACAATAAAGAGCCTGATATTAGTTTGGCATTCAGCTTTTGGCCACAGCTGACTTCAAACTATAAATTCAACTCCTTGCCACAGGGCCTTGTGATAACAATTCTAGCACTGGCCTACCTGCTCCTAAGGAGTGCACAGGGACGTCCTCAAGTTCAGTTTCAGGAGCTAAGAGAAGGTAGCCCTATGCCAAGACCAGTCCTGAACCAGGACCTTTCCAGCAGCCACAGGCTGTTTTTGAGGTCGCATGGGTGTCACCCAAAAAGCAATTAAACACACAGGATTTTTATCAGCTGCTCTCTCATGAGATGTTCAAAAGCAAACCTAATTTGTATTCTGCAGGAGAGTGGCAGTTTGCCTTCATCTAAATAATTCTCCTCCTCTTTTAAAACATGTCTTGAAACCTTTTTCGAACTCTTATTTAAAAGTTACCTTGTGATGAATGTCCACAGGCTAAAGAAAAAAATGCTTGCTTCCAGCAACTGTTTACAGTTGACAGTTTTCTAGGGAAGCGCAGGGTCATCAATTAATGGGCCAGAAAAGAGCCTCCTCCCCAACCTGTTTGCTGCGCTCTGCTTGCTTGCCCAGGTGTGTTCACAATCAAGTGCCCAAGGTTAAAAAAAAATGAATGCTCAGATCTCGTCGGAATACGATATGCAACATTTCAGGGGAAAAAAAGTGATGGTGTGTGTATGAGGTGAGGGTGTTGTCATTTTCCAGACGGACGACAGCGTGCCCAGAGTGGGCTCTTTCTCTCCTCCCACCCAAGCGTCCCAGATGGCAGCTGCAAAACTTTCTTGCCCCACCCGATCCACGGGCGACACAGTGAATCCAAATGCCCTGCAGCCCCGGCGTCTCTGGGGAGCTCCCGGTCCCAGCCCGCGAGCCCCGAGGGCGGCCAGGGCGAGGTCTGCGGTGCTCCCCGCACTTCGCGGTTCCTCCGCCCCGCGCGCACCAGCCCTTTGTCCGCAGCCCCAGCCCGCTGCGCCCCCAGCCCGCGCCCGCACTCACCCGCGCCGAGCCGCCCGCCCGGGCCCCGGCTCTCCGCGCCGCTCACACAGGTGTGGGCTCCGGGAGGGCGCGCGCAGCTCCCATGTCGGCTCCGCGGCGCGACCGAGTGCGACCGGGCGGGCGGACGAGCAGTGCCGGCGGCCGGCGGGTCCGCCCCCCGCGCCTTCCGAGCCCGCCCCGCCTCCGGCCTCGGGGAAGCCGCGCGGCCGCCGCCCCCCCCGCCCCCCCGCGTGCGGCCCGCGCCTCCGCCTCTCGCTGCCCGTCGCGGGCCCGAGCCAGGCGGGCCGCCGGGAGGACGCGCTGCCGTGAGGCCCGGCGCAGGTGGCTCCCGCGGCGCTCTCTTGCCTGGTGCCGGCCGCTCCGCGGCCCCGGCTGAGAGCATCCCCTCCTGAGAGTGCCTGGGGCCTTTGCTGCCCGCAGGCCGCCGCCGGCTCTCAAAGACTAGGGGTCCCCAGAGTCGACAGCCCAGAACTGGGACCGCGGGCCACACCTGGTGCGCAGGGAGTCCTCCGCGAATTTGAAGAGCTGGAGAGAAACTAGTGCGCTCCCCACCCCACATGTACTGAGACTTTTCAAAGTTCTGAGGTGATGACTGAGTTCCTTCCGCTTTGCCCAGTCCCTCCGGGACCTCCAGGGAGCGGAAACCTGCATTCCAGTGGCAGGACCACCAGTGCTTTGCAGCCCCTGCAACTGCACCCAGTGCCGTGCGTGGAGCCTGGAGCGCGGCGGGGGCTTGGCAGCTCGAGTGGCGGCTGGATGGGGGACCCCTCCCCCAGCTCTTGATTGGGGCACCAGCGGGTGGAGCCACATCCTTGCCCAGGGGGGCCTGCTTCTGAGTCACTTCGAGGGGCCAAAGAGGGGTACAGATTATCACTCTTTCACAGGTAAGCCTGAATGGACAATTTGGGGGTCATAATGACTGGCCCCAGTGACCTTGAGGCCGCACTTTCCCTATCAAGTTCTTTAGCCTGCCTTTGTCCCGCCAAAGCCTGCTCTCAAAAAGAGAGGGCCTAATGGGCTGTTTCACGCCTACCTGGTAATGACAGACCGAAGGTGCTTGTGTTTGCGATGGCGTTTAAATAGGAAAGCCCCAACACATGACACTGTGTGATGACTCTCAAATGTGAGGGCATAAGGGCAAAATTTTCTTACAGCTCCCCACTCTGGGCTTAAATGATTTTCCTTTAAAATGTTGCATTGCGGTGTGTACTATATATAAACATAAAACCAGATATAAACTTAGGTTATAGCTTTTGAACAACTCTGGAATGAAACCAAAACAAATTTACAAATTGAATATAAAATTCTCCTCCCAGAACTATAAAATTTAAATTACTATTGTTTACTCCTACTGGCATCATGTGGTACTGGTGGGCCACGTGTGGGTACTTTAGAGCTCTGCGTGGCTCTGCCAATCTTATGGTGTGGGAGGGGCCCTGTACTGACTCACTTTTCTTCCTTCTTTCCCCCTCCCAGCTGCCACACCTCCTCTGCTCACACCCTATGTCATTGTAATAGTTGGCTTTCACTTGACTCTGATACATCATTTAGAGAATAACTTTGCGCTGTTCCTTTCTTATTAGCATAATGAGGAAAGTGGTAACTGTTGGTGCCAAAGCATAGGTCACCCAGGCACTGAAATCACAAGACAGTACTTGGTATCAGATGTTTATCCCAGTGCTCCAGAATGTGTATTCATTTTTTTTATCATAAATATGAAAAAAATTAAATTATGGCTCGCCAAGGGTCTGTAGCTCCCAATTGGAGAAATGCCATTGAAAGTCAAATACCTTCCTTCCTAGAGGAGCTAGGGTGGGTTTAGGAGGAGGGGAAGAAGGGAGAGAATTCCCAAAGCACCAGTTACCTACAAAGAATTGGGCTGGGCACCAGAGTTAAGAGATGGCCCCAGGAAGACCATCCAGCAGTGTAATTAAGAGTATGCCGGTTACACTCGACTATGTGAGTTCTGTTCCAGGTTCTGCCACTTAATAGCTTTTGGCTTAACCTTCCTGTGCCTCAGTTTCCTCCTCTATAAAATGGTGACTCTTGTTTGAAGAATTGAATGACTTAATACATATAAAACGCTTAGCACATGGCCTGGCGCACAGTAAGCCCTTAATAAATATGAGCTGTTGCTATATCTGTTATGCAAAAAGAATGTGCCTCCGCTCTGTTTTGGAGCATCACCGTCCCTTGGGACCACCTCAGCCCACCTTGCCATTTGTTGCTCATTTGTCCTCACAGTTTTTGAACTTACATTGTCACCAATTTGGGGAGGTAAGAATCTGGAAAACAAGATGTTTATTCCCATCATTCAGAGAGAGAAACTGAAGCACAGAAGGACTGAAGACCCTCTCCTGTCTCCACATCCAGAGCCAGCTTCAGACCTATAATACCCATCCAGACAGCAGCTCTAACTGCAGATGACCTGCGAGACTGGGGATTGTTCCAGTTGTTCCACCCACTTGTTCCCTGGAGCTGTCGGTAGTAAAAATGTGAGGATGCTACCTGGCTCTTAGGTTGTCACCGCAGTTCCCATAAGGACAAGACAGATCTATACTTTGACCTACAAGAGAAAATGCCCCGTGTAGCAGGTGTCCTCATGCTGAGCCTAGATATTTGCTTTGCTTTTTGTATTTGCCCCACTCCCCTCTCTTAAAAAACAAAACAAAACAGAGCAAACAAAAACCAACAAGAAAGGCAAACCCTCACTGCTTAAGAACTCAATTCAACTTCATAATCATAATTCTCAAATACTTTTCGTGTGTGTGGCACTTGAGTTAGAAGTGCACTCAGGGCAATTCAGTGAGTGCCCACTCTATGTGAGATGATTGACTATACAAGGCTGTGTGTGTGAGAGAGAGCAGATATCCCTCACCTCAAGGGATTTATGCTTTGGATGTAAAAGAGACAAAATCAAATGGAGGAGAAAGTGAGCTGTAGGCTAGATCAGGCTACAGCTAGAGTATGCAAGAGGAAATCATTAATTCCCACTTTGGCAGGTGCTGACGTCGTCCATGAGGTGGTGGAGTTTGAGATGAAAGTCAGAGGATAGAGACCTGAGCAAAGTTTCAACACCCATTATCTCATTGGGTTCCTCCACTGTGTAAACAAGGCAATTAATGGGTGAATGAAGGGGGCAGAACTAGGGCTGGATTGCAATAACCATAGCTACTATGTTTAGCGAATGCATACTATGTGCCAGGTAGTGTAGAGTGTACTTCATTACACATAATCTTCAAGACAAACCAAAAAATAGGGACTGATTATCTCCTTTTTGCAGACAAGGAGACCGAGGTTCAAAGTGGTTAAACGGGATACCCAGTACTGTAACCATTAAGTCACACAGCTGTGGCTTCTGCCTGGTCTGTCCTACTCTTTCAGCAGGCGCCATTGTGTTATATTGCTTCCCAGACCTGCCTTTTCTCGAGTTTACAGTAAAGGGGTTGAATCAGTCACTGGTGGTCGCTCTGGCTCAAAACATCCTTTTGATTCTGTCTTGCTTTTGTTCCAGTTATGTAATCACTTCATAATAGTTGTTAAATGGCCTCAGAGGGGGAAGCAAGATGGGACTGAAGATAGTTGGAAACCTAGGGCAATGGGGAAGGGAGAGACCCAATGCCAACTCTAAACTGCCAAGGTCAATTTTAGTGCCTTTTTTTTTTTCTTTTTGTCTTTTTAGGGCCACACCCTCGGCATATGGAGGTTCCCAGGCTAGGGGTCCAATTGGAGCTACAGCTGCCGGCCTATGCTGGAGTCATAGCAACCCCAGATCTGAGTCGCATCTGCAACCTACACCACAGCTCACAGCAACGCTGGATCCTTAACCTACTGAGCAAGGCCAGGGATTGAACCTGCATCCTCATGGATACTGGTCAGATTCGTTTCCACTGAGCCACAATGGGAATTCCTAGTGCTTTTTTTTTTTAATTGAAGTATAGTTGATTTACAATGTTGTGTTGCTTTCAGATGTACAGCAAAGTGATTCAGTTATGTGTGTGCATGTATAAAGTGTATATATATATTTTCAGATTATTTTCTATTATAGGTTATTACAAGATGTTGAGTACAATTCCCTGTGCCATACAAGAGGTCCTTATGGTTTGCTTCATATAGAGTCGTGTGTGTCTATTAATCCCATCCTCCTAATTTATCCTTCCCCTTGGTGCTTATTTTTCATGGGGCTGAGATCCACAGGCAGGTTCAACAACTTGTCAGTTTGTAAGTTATCAATGAGGAAGGGGATGAATTTATGTATTGAAAAAGCATTTCCATCTGGTGTGTTTCTGCAGTGATAACACGGATCTAGGAGTTTACTCAGTAAGTGGGGGTTCCTAGCTCTGTATAATGAGTGAAAAGAGAAGCCGAATGAGAGACAACACAGAGCTCTGGGATGGAGGCATTTCTAAACCTGTCTGGGTGACTTCGGGCAAATCACCTCACTTAGCCTGGATTTCTCGTCTGTAAAAAGAGAGCCTAGAGGCCCCACACTTAGAGTCCACAACATCATCATCCTAATGGGAGGATGACCCACACGTATTTTATCTCTGGGCAACCCAGCATGCGGTCCTAGGGCAGCAAAGAACGTGGAATTCTGGAGTCAGGCTGACTTGGATGCGATTTAGAATTCATTTAGTTGCTGGGTGATCCGGGGCAAGTTATGTGACTTTCTGCTCCTCCCTCTTTTCCTTCTGTACAATGGGAGCTAATTTCAGGCTGTGGTAAGGACTCAGTGAGATAATTAGTACAAAGCACACAGCACAGGGCTAGCACCAAATAAATTCTAAATTGGCCTTATTATTATTACTACTGTTCCTGTAAATGCTTAATCATTGTTTTAAAATTTGTAGACTGCGTGAATGCATCAATCACATTATTGTAGGATCAATGCTAAAAGGTTTAACCCAGGCTTTCTAAGAATAAGTTGTCTTAGGACTTTTTTCAACCCCAAGTCTCTTGTCATAGGTTTTGATTTGTAGGCAATACAGAGTTTCCCAGTACAGTCATTCCCTGGTGTCTGTGGAGGATTCGTGCCAGGACCCCTGCAGATATCAAAGTCCAAGGATGCTCAACTTCCTTCTATAAAATGGCCAAGTATTTGAGTATCACCTACAACCGTCTTCCATGTACTTTAAATCACCCCTGTCTCTAAATTACTTAGAACACCTAATGTAACGTAAATGCCATGTGAATAGTTACTGGTGTGGCACATTCAAGATTTACTTTTTGGAACTTTATGGATTTTTTTTCAAATAATTTTTTGATCCGTGCTTAGTTGAATCCTTAGAACCCATGGATACAGAGGGATGACTGTACCGAATTTAGGAAAAGTTACAGATTCGAAGGGGAGCCAGGGCTGTAGTTTCTTTTTTTGTTTTGTTTGTTTGTTTGTTTTTGTTGTTGTTGTTGGTATTTCTTGGGCCGCTCCCTCGGCATGTGGAGGTTCCCAGGCTAGGGGTTGAATCAGAGCTGCAGCCGCTGGCCTACACCAGAGCCACAGCAACGCGGGATCCGAGCCACATCTGCAACCTACACCACAGCTCACGGCAACACCGGATCGTTAACCCACTGAGCAAGGGCAGGGACTGAACCTGCAACCCCATGGTTCCTAGTCGGATTCGTTAACCACTGCGCCACGACAGGAACTCCCTTTTTTTTGTTGTTGTTGTTGTTGTTATGTAGTTTCTTTTTAATCTCCTTTTCCAGTCCCCCCTATGGCATCATCAGTTCATTTATTCAGCAAACATTTACTGACACTAATATTGTCAGGCTATGTATTTGGTTTTTTTTGTTTTGTTTTGTTTTAACAGGTAAAACCAGATTTTTCTCTCATGATGGTTGGATTTAAAATCTTTCACAGTAAAAAAAAAAAAGAAACCACAACAAACTCCCATAATTAAAAAAAAAAGAACTAACAAAAAGAGCCACTGCAAATAATCTTTATAGCACTTCGTAAAACAAATGTGTTTGTATTGCACTTACAACTTTAAAAAAATTCCTATTTTTGTTAAGTATAGATTACCCATTTTAAGTATTTGGAAATATTAGTCAGTACATTCTGAATATAAATGTGTGAAGGTATAATATATAACCTTAAAATATGAAGTGGTTGTAGAGCTAAATTGTCACATTGTATATATGGTAGCCTAAAAAGAAAAAAAAAAAAAAAAAAAAGCTGCACAGCAAAGAAAAGCTTTACTCAAATCCTACTTAAAAGAATGTAGCAATAATTTTAATTATTAGGGAGAGGTGTTCCTGTCCTGGTAATGACCCAACTAGTGTCCACGAGGACATGGGTTTGATCCCTGGCCTTGCTCAGTGGGTTAAGGATCCAGTGTTGCCCTGAGCTGTGGTGTAGTTTGCCGATGCAGCTCAGATCTGGGGTTGCTGTGGCTCTGGCGTAGGCCGGCAGCTACAGCTCCTATTTGGACCTCTAGCCTGGAAACTTCCATATGCTGCTTTTGCAGCCCCCCCCCACCAAAAAAAAAAAAAAAAGACAAAAAAAATATTAGAAAGAAAAACAGGCTTTGGCACTAGCAATTTCCTGTATACTGTGGGCCCTATTCTAAACTGAAAAATTAGAAACATTTTGAAATAACTGTGTGTTTCTCATTTTCTCTGGTCAAATTCAGAAAGTCTCCAGAGGCCAGTGCTGGGCTTCTCTGATATACTCGAACTTGCATACTAGATCTCATGATCAAGAACAAAAGAGAAAAAAAGATTCTTTTTTTCCTTCCTCTAAGTCAGGGAGAAGCAGCAGAGCTGCAGCCTTGAAATACACTTTAATAACCTTTTGATATTCTCTTTACATTTATGTTATGGAAATTTCTCCCAAATCTCTATACCTTTAAAAGGCATTTTTTGAAAATCCTTTTGTTTTAAATATATGTTTATATTTATCCATATATATATATATATAATTTTCTCTTTTCTGTCTTATAAGGAGTAATCTTTTAAGTGGCTAAGTATGGGGTCTGAACATTCAAATCCAGTCTTTTCATGAGGTTTCTCCTTTTTCCTGGCAAATTCTACTCATCCTTTAAGCTCAAATATCAACTCTTCTCTGAAGGCTTCCAAACCCTTCATTGCTACATATGTCAGTTTGTTTTCTGTGTTTTCAGAGAATCGTATTGAAATTATATCTTGCACTAAAACTATGTATTTACATGTCAACCTTAAGCAGTCCAGACCTCCTCATGAGGGGCACCCTGCCTCATTCTTCTAGTCTTTGTGCTTTTCCTTTGTCGTTTAGTAGAGCCTGGATCATAGAAAGGCTCAATTAGTTTTTTCTTAATAAATGATTGAATGAATTAATAAGTCAAAATCTAACGAGCTTAGAATATCAGGTCTGAAATATTCTGGTTTGCCAGTGCAGCCCCTAGGAGCAGGGCTCACTGTATGGGAAATTTTACCACTGGGGCTCCCATGTTTTCCAGGATATAAATCTGAATATCTCTTTGATGCCTGTTCACCATTCTTTCCTTACGGGTCACTCAGGATAAATTCAGTTTCTGCTTGGTGTGCTGGTTACATTTCAGGACTTATGCTATGGCTGCATGCTGGTGTTCTAGGTGTCATCTGTGCAAGATGTGTGACGTCCCCACTGACTTTATGCAGAACCCTCTGGAATGTGTTCTGAGTCACTCTGCCAGGGACACCCACAGGATGGAGTTTGCTTCCCAAACTCTATTTGCTCCCACATTCTGGAAGATGTTAATAGACCATCCATGAAAAAAAGATGGTCAGATATGCATATTAGCACTCTAGATGCTCTGAGAAGTCCTGAGTGAAGAAACCTGCTTACACTCACTTATTTCTAAATTACCGGGTCTTATTTGACCACGATTCTTTTTTCCAATAGGGTAGTAACATGTCACAGAACAGTGGCGTTCTATTGGGCACAGTTTGAGAAAACCATCCATTAGCTTATCCCACTTCTAGGAGTAACCACTTCTGTTCCCGATACGTGGTTCGTGCTTTTTTGCCTCATTGCCTTTGCTTGTATTTGAAACTGTTTCCTTTGTATCCACTTGTCTCAATTCTACTTTTTTAAAAAAATTGAAATACAGTTAATTTACAATATTGTGTTAATTTTAGGTGTATAACATAGTAATTCAATGTTTTTCTAGATTATACTCCATTATAGGTTATTACAAGATAATGGATATAATTCACTGTGCTATGGAGTATGCGCTTGTGGCTTATCTATTTTATACACAGCAGTTTGTATCTGTTAATTCCATATCCCAATTTGTCCCTCCCCCTCCCCTTTGGTAACCACCAGTTTGTTTTCTGTGTCTAAATCTATACATTAAAAAAAAATTTTTTTTTGGCTATGCCCAAAGCAGGTGGAAGTTCCCAGGTCAGGGATTGAATCTGCGCCATAGCAGCGACCTGAGCTACTGCGATGACAACACCAGATCCTTGACTCGCTGCATTACCAGGGACTCCTAATTGTATGCATTCTTGAAAGGCCTAACAGGAGCTCCCTGGTGGGTCAGTGGGTTAAGGGTCTGGTGTCATCACTGCTGTGACTCTGGTTTAACCACCTGCCACAGGTGCAGCCAAAAAATAAAAGTAAAAAGGCCTAACACTCTGTCACATGCTCTGCAAAGTATTTTTTCCTTTTATTGGCCTTCGATTTCCCATAACACTTTCCACAGCTTTCTCATAGCCCTTACACTGTTACTTCTTTTATTATCAGTATACCTTTCCTCTCCTCCACCCTTGACTCTCCAGTCTGCATCTCTTTTGCGGGATGTGTCAGTCAGGATCTTAACAGAAGCCCAGTTTGCCCTTAATTGATTCAAATGAAGAGACTTTCAGGAAGTGGCTAGTCCTGGAGATGAGGACAGGGTGGAGGAACAAGCAAGGACAGAGAGCACCCAGGGCCCAGCAGCGGGGTCCTGCTGTGGGCACGGGAGGGAGGGCGAAGGGGCACCTGAGCGCCCAGGTGGGGGGCCTGCTGCCAGGAGTTGCTCCCCTATGGACCCATACAGCCATTGCAGGAAACTGGTGCCCAGGAGGAAGGGAAGGAGTGGGAAAGAAATGCCTTGATCTCTTCTCCTCCTGCCCGCTGATCTCTGGAGCCTGCCGAAGTCAGCTCCCAAGGGAGCCAGGCTGTGCGGTGGGTGAGGCACAGGGCAGGGCAGTAAAGGGTGGAGATTGCGGGGGGGCAAAGAACCAGCACACTGAAAGAGCCCCCGTTTCCTCATTCGCAAAATAGAGTAGTGCCGGTACCCTCCTCCCAGCGTGATGGTGATTAAATTAGGAAATGTGTCAAGGGACTTATGAACACATATGCTTCCTTGATTCTACTCATTAGCTACTTACCCTGTTATCATTATCATTATTTACAAGACCACTCTTGGGATAGCTGCTGGTGTAAGAGCTGACTGAAGAAGGTATCATGTGTTGGTTATTTTGTAGCTCTTACACATCCAGCTCAAAGCACTGTGCAAGGCTCCAGATAGATGCATTTGGAGGCGTTGGGGAGCCCTTTTGAATAAGCGTAACAGGAAAGCTTGTATAGCGGTATCAGCCAACCTGACCTTGAAAACAGACCACAAGGCGCTAAACTTGAGACTTACTTTTAGATTCCAGCAGATTGTTTGGGCAGTTCTTAGACACAGGCCAAGGCCTCTAGTTTTCCTTTGCCTCCGTAGAGGGGAGAGTTAATGAAAAACAAGCCAGCTCACCAGGACTAGTGCTGCGTAGCCGTCCCTGGCAATGACAGTGATAGTGATTTTTCCTATTTTGAAACAAAGTAAGGACGGCCTGCCCAAGGTTGAAAGCAGGAGGGTTTGTGTCTATAGACGTGATTGGCTTCCTGCTCTTTCAGAACACTAACCTGGTTTATTTCAAACAATGGTCACCAGGCTCCTGCTTCCTTGGGTCCACAGATTAGGGAAACCACAACGGTCTGTGTTCTCTTCACTTCAAAGCCTGCAGAGCGCCCTAGAAAGCCAACGTTCGGCCTGATCCCAGGGGTGGGGGCTGGGACCAGATTCAAGGGTAGGAAGGGGGGTGGGGGGTGAGGCGGGACTTACCCACATGAAGGCAGTGGATGTCAGAGCTGAAGGCTGCTCAGAGGCCCTCCGCTGCAGCCCGTGCTCTTGGAGGAAGGGCGAGCCCCGAGGGTGACTGCTTCTGGGGAGCCTGTCACCCTGACAGAGCCATGAAGGTTACACTGGGAGGGCCACGGACACCGCGCTCCAGTACTGACACCAGCAGCTGCAGCTGGGGACTCCCTTGAAGGAGGAGTGACTTTATCCGGGTTTCCAGCAGACTAAAATTAGTGACAAGAACACTTAGCCCTGAGATCTTGTGGGATCGGTTAAGTTGTTGTTCTCATCATTGTTTCTGTCCCTGAAAAATCAAGACCGAACTGTTAAGCAATGGCCCTAAAGCTGCTGCACCCACAAGCTTCATGCTCTCTGAGTGGGCCCCAGCCAGGGTTCTCTGGCTTTTCTGGACCACACAAATATTTTGTCCCTTAACTCAAGGCTGACTGAGGCCCTGTTTGGACAACCCATGCACAGCCAGAGTGAAGGCTTCCTCTCCACCTGAGCAGGGGTTCAGTCCATCACCCAGAGGGATAATAGGTAACAGAGCAGTTTGGGGGTTATGCTGTCAATTAAACTTAGCTCCACCTGGTGATGTGACATGATATTCTAAGATGACATGATATTTTTTGTTTTATTGTTGAAATGGAAAAGGCCCCTAGCTTCAATCCAGGAAGACCCAGGAAGGCCCAGCCCAGTCCTCAATTGCTGTGACCTCACAGTTGTACAAATAGCAATATTGGCAAAGCGAGGTTATCCAAACCATCTTCTCTTTCAGGACAAGAGATGGCAATGTCTCTTTTTCTCTCTACCATTTTTTTTTTTAAAACAGTGTAATAAAATCAAACTATTAAATCCTGAAACCCCTTTCTTCAGGAAAATTAAAAACAAATAAATGACAAGTCTTTGATTTGTTGGGCCACTTTTTGAAAGGTTGATAGCTGCCTTGAAGGCAAACTCCAGCCTTGGTAGCAGCCCTCCAAGCTCAGTTCCCATTGTAATTTTATTATCAAAACTTTCATCCTCCGCCCAGTGATCCCAAAGCTTCAGGGGACTGAAGTTCACTTAGAGGGTGAGTATTCTTGATCTAAGCTTGTTAGGGATCAACGTTTGTATTGACTCGAATACCTGCCTGACTGGAAGGAAAAGCACGAGTGAGCCAATAAAATTGTTTTGTGTAAAGTTATAGTTTAAAAAGGGTGGTTTTGTTGGTGAAAGTATTTATAGCATTGGTATAAAGTTCATCTTAACAATAATGGCCATTTATTATCTACTGTGTACCAGACCTTTCCCACTACTTCTTACATTGGAGCAAATGACTCTGAGCAGTAGGAACACATATCCTTCTATTAACTGATAAGAACCCAAGGCTTAACTAGGTAAATAACATTCCCACTTTGAAGTGCTGGAGAGGGGATTCAAACCCAAGACTCTCTCCCCCAAATCCATATATCATAAAGTTTCCTGTATAGTTTCTTTTGGGATGATTTCAGACACAATAACGGAAACCCTTGACTTACTCCTGCTTAAATGACAATCAGGAAATTGAGTATCGCACGTCGAGAAGTTCAAAGATAGAGTGGCTTCAGGTGAGGGGCACTCAAGGCTCCAGCCCTGCCTCTTTTGGCTCTGCAGTTGTCACCTGCATTTGTGTCCAGGAGGAAAAAAAAAATCTTCTCTCCCTCTGTCTCTCTCTTAGGAGCAAGACAGTGATAGTTCTCCCCAGCCCTTTCTGCATATCACAGTGGTAGGAATTCAACAGTCCTAAGTACTTTGCTAAATCAATCACTGGCAAGAGATGAAGTTATCTTTTAGCCTAAGTAACACAATAATTGGAAGAGCTCTGAACTCAGGATCGGAAACCTTGGGTTTTGGTTATGAAAACTTGCTAGTTGCTCAGTTTTTCTTCGCCCTTACCTTTTCCTTATTGGTAAAACAGGGCTGATGAGTCCTATCATACTGATCTCACAGAGTTGTAAAACAGGAATGAAGTAATGTCTGTAGAAGTATTTTGTCAGCTCTGACACATGATGTAAATGCATGTTATGGGCTTCTATTAATATGGTTCAGAGAGAACTATTGGTCATGAGACACTTTTTCAGTTATATTCATATGTGTGGCTTAATCATCATCAAGATGATCATTTAGGATTTTTAAGTTTTTGCTGAAGATTTGCCTGAATTTTACTTATGTGTCGGAAAATTAATAGTGCACAAATAGGAGAAAATGTGAAATTCAGTGTCTATCGTTATGAACTCCAATTGTATCAGTTTATATGTGGGTAAGATGTTTGTCAGTTATTTTTTACTCATCAAAGAGCTAGTTTCCTACGAATCTGTTAAACAATCTTTCTCATCCCTTCCTTTATACCAATTCAATAAATACATATGGAATATTACCATGGGGGAGTGGATAGGATACACACTTGAGAGAATATGAAACAGACCCTGTCTGAAGGAGAGTAGCCACCTAGGGAAGAATTCTAGAGAGGAGACTAGTTAGAATATATCCACAAGTAGCTATAATAAAACGTAGAAAGATAAGAGGAAGTGACAGGTAAAGTCCCAAGGTGTGAAGACATAAAGGCTGTAAGAATTCAGAAGGTTCCCAGCCATGGGGTTAGGAAAGACTTTAGGACAAGGCTTCATTTGACCCAGGAGTTGGAAGATCTGGACCTGGGAATAGCTAGTTCACCTTGGCTCTATGTCAAACTTGCTCTGAACTTGAATACTCAGAATGCATACTCCTGGGGAGTTTCTGTTGTGGCTCAGTAGATGAAGAAGCTGACTAGTATCCATGAGGATGCGGGTTTGATCCCTGGCCTCACTCAGTGGGTTAAGGATCTGGTGTTGCTCTCGCAGATGCAGCTTGGATCCTGCCTTGCTGAGAATGTGGCATAGGCTGGCAACTGAAGCTCGGATTTGACCCCTAGCCTGGGAACTTCCATATGCCACAGGTGGGCCCTAAAAAGACAAAAAAAAAAAAAAAAAAAAAAAAAGGAATGCATAATTCTTGAGAATAAATCACATGAGAGCTATATATAGCAGAAAATAATACTTGGAAAGGTAGAGATTGCAGCTAGATAGATGACAGAGGAATTGGAATACCAAACTAAGGAAGTTGACTTCACTCAGTAGGTGTGAGATAATAGAAAAAAAAAGTACACATTGCTCTCTGCCCCTGGTTTCTAGCACAGGGCTCCTAAAACACGTGCTATTTCCTAAGTGATACAGCACCAGGAGCATCGTATTTTAATATTTGGTCTTTGACCCTGGTTCCTGACACAGGGCTTCTGAAACCCTTATAATTGCCTGAGTATTAGCACTGTCTTTTGTTCTGATGACATGACTTTGGCGGGGCTCCTGGATGGCTCCAAGGTGGGGGCTAGTCACCAGAAAGAACAAGCCAGGACTAGAAACTTGGAATTTTCAGCCCCGCCCCCATTCTCTTGAGAAGGAAGAAGGGCTGGAAATAGAGTTAATAATTGCTCATGTCTACGTGAGGAAGCCTCCATAAAATTGCAAAAGTGTGGGGTTCAGAGAGCTTCTGGCTTGGTAAACACAGCCGTGTTCTGGGAGGGTGACACACCCCACCTCGAGGAGAACAGGAGCTGCTCCTCTCAGGACCCTCCCTGACCTCACCCTCACTCATCTCTTCATCTGGCTGTTCATCTCTGTCTTTTACCATGTCCTTTAACAGATTCGTAAACCTAAATGTTTTCCTGGGTTCTGTGCCATTCTAGCAAATTAATCCAACCCAAGAGAGGGTCATGGGAAGCTCTGATTTGTAGCTGAATTGGACAGAAGTTGTGGGTCACCTGGGGAACTACTGCTTGCAGTTGGCATCTGAAGGGGGTGGGGACAGCCTTGTGGGACTGAGCCCTTAACCTGTGGCATCTGACGCTATTTCCAGGTAGATAGTGTCAGAACTGAATGAAAGGGTGGGACACCCAGCTGATGGGGAAATGCCTTGGTCTGAAGAAAACCCCTCCATGCATTTGGTGACCAGCAGTGTCAGAAATGAAGTGTCTGTGTGAGCGGTAAAGGGGACACAAAGGGGGAAAGACTGTAGCTTTAAAAAAAAAAAAAAATTTACATATAGTTGATTTACAGTGTTCTGTCAATTTCTGCTGTACAGCAAAGACCCAGTTATACATTTATATATGTTCTTTTTTTCACATTATCCTCCATCATGACTGTAGCTTTTTTCATTCAGTAGGCAGTAGAGTGAGTGCTGTCAGGATATCTGTGCTTTATGAGGATTAAGTGGGCAGCTTCTGGGAAGCGAGATAGGAGAGGAGAAAGTGGAGGCTGAGAGCCAAACTCAGAGTTTGCATGTTCAAGCAAGAGGTCATGAGAATCTGACCTTCCACGCATTGGCATGGAGATAAGCCAATGGATAGGAGATATTTTGGGTGGAGAAACTGTAGGTTTGGTCGTTGATATAAAGATCATTTGGGAGGGGAGGGTCAGAAGTATTTCATTCATTAATGACAAAATGCCGACACAAACTTGCCTGAAAAAAAGAAGTGAATTTACCTGTTCACTTAACCAAAAGTTCCTGAAAATGGGTGTAGCTTCAGGAGCTGGTGGAGCCCGGGGCTCAAACGGTGTCATCAGAACTTGGGCTTCTCTACCACTTCGTTTTTCTTCTCTGCTGATGACACTCTCAGGCAAGCCCCAGAAGCCACTAATTTATATTTTCTGAGGCAAAGACAGCTGGTATCCTCGTCATTTCCAATAAGCACCCCAGCTCTGCTTTCCGTTGCTTGTTCCAAAGCAGTCCCTCTGGCTGCGAGAGATTGTTCCTGACTGGCTTGGACCTATATGTGATCGTCTGTTTTCTATTGTTATTTTGATTATTTGTCCACAAAGACCACATATGAGACATTGCCCTGGTACTAAAATCAGATCTCATTCCGAGGAATTCTTGCTAACTGAAAGACACTGCTTCAGAACACTGATGGCTGCTTTTCATTCCATTTCATCAACTGCAATCGTTTTTCTCGAGACAGGTTTCTTGAGGACCTGGCACATAGCTGAACTCATAAAATGAGTTAAACCTAGACCTTTTCTCAAGCAGTCTTCAAATTGGGGGGCAGTACCAATGCTCTATAAGTGGCAGAAAGATTTCACCCCTTGGGGAAACGGGTGAGTATTGTCTGAGAGGGCTTGACCATGGTGTGACTAGCAACCTAGGTGTTTTGTTTGTTTTTGGTTTTTTAGGGCCACACCTGTGGCCTATGGATGTTCCCAGATTAGGGGTTGAATCAGAGCTATAGCCACCAGCCTCCGCCATAGCCACAGCAATGCAGGATCTGAGCCGTGTCTTCGACCTACACCACAGCTCATGGCAACACTGGATCCTTAAGCCACTGAGTGAGGCCAGGGATGGAACCTGTGGCCTCATGGATGCTAGTCAGATTTGTTCCTGCTGAGCCACGATGGGAACTCCAGCAACCTAGGTCTTGAAGCAAGTATAAGTTTTGCTTCAGCACCATCTAGGCAGGGCACTGAATGCCAACCAGATGCGGACAAGTCATTTAGATTCCATTTGAAATGGGGCGATGGCTCTAAAAATAGCACAGGGCCATCCTCCTGATCTGAACAGTTTTCTCTTTACACAATACCTGTGATCTATGCAGTGTTTTTAAGTTAAAGTTTTACAGAGTGTTTAATTAAGTACACTAGGAAAGCCAACCTCTTTTAGAGACCCCTTTGGAAATTCCTTTGGTAAGGAAAAGAATCAATCTGTTAAATGACTCCATCACTCTGAAAGTGAACCTCTTTCCCCTGATTTGATGGGTAGATGTACATTTTCACCTACTGGACTTGCTTAAAACCAGGTGCAAGCACTTGAAGTGCATTAAGGAAAAATGTTGACTTCTGTTACGACTTTTATTATTTATTTATTTATTTTTGTCTTTTTTTTTTTTTTTTTTTTTAGGGGCCATAGCCACGGCCTATGGAGGTTCCCAGGCTAGGGCTCTAGTCGGAGCTGTACCTGCCAGCCTATACCACAGCTGCTGCAAGAGATCTGAGCTGCATCTTCCATCTACACCACAGTTCATGGCAACACAGGATCCTTAACCCATTGAACAAGACCAGGGATCAAACCCACGTCCTCATGAATGCTAGTCAGATTCATCTCTGCTGAGCCACATGGGAACTCCTGGAGGGTTGGTTTTTATGAAGGAGACAATGTCAGTTGAAAAGCATCCGAGACAGAACTGCAGCCTGAATCAAGTCATTCCTGACAGTTGCACTGCCATGTGCACATTTTCAGACATATGGCTGAGCTGCTCTTTCAGCTTTCCAGAAGGATCATCACCTAGCTGATGCAGATTGTTGTAACCTGCAATTTGGAATGAGATCAAAAGTGTGAGGATTAGGAAAGACAATCCAGGTGGAATACTTGATTTTTGATTCTGCAAAGCAGACCCGAGCCTTGGTCTAGCCTGAGCTGGTTGTCTTGCAGGCAGTCAGCAGATCCTGCTGCCAACAGGCTGAGGCTGAGGGCCTGCTGCAGTGCGACGGAGGGACTTGCAAAGCCCAGGGAGCCTCTTGGCCCTCCTTGTGCTCTTTAGAGTCATCCTGAAACAAGCACAGGTGTTGACAATACTAAGAGGGGACCCAGGTTAGAAGAGAATCACTTTTATCTCAATCATACAGCCTTCTAACTGGAGCCTGGAAGACTGGAGGCAGCTGGAGGGGAAAGAAGATGATTTTACAGATCTGTTTGAGGGCTCACCCCCGCTACACCCCAGAAATGAAAGGAGGGGCCAGAGAAGGGCGCTTGCATTTGGCGATGTGCCCCTAGCAAAGTCCTGACACATCGTATACACGGATGACAATCTGTTTAATAAATGAGTGAATGAATGAGTGATAGGGTGAGCGAAGAGTGAACTATGCAAAGTTCCCTCTAGGTGACTTTCCTGAGAGTGGGCAGCCCTTGAGCTTCCCATAGGAACAGGATGAGACTCCTTTTGGCTACGAACTGGCTGGGAGACAAGGAGTTAGGTAGAAAACAAATTCATCAGAAATCTTTACAGGATTCGGACAATTCTTTTGAAACTTCTTTGGAAATGTTTCAAACTCTTTTCTCACAGAAAATAAATTCTGGGAAAAGAATTTAGAAGCCAAACCCAGTAAACAAACAAAGCCCAGCCCTCTGATGAATATACAGCACTTGGGATAAATTTCAAGTTGGGGAAATTGTTAGTGACTTATCCATAGAAAACTAGAGAAAACTGTTCAAGGTCTGATGCCAGAATGACTTCTCTTCCCTGCTCCCTACCTCCCCCAAATCCAGGTCTGTACTTGTTAAAAGGCGAGGCTTTGGAGGGTGTTAGATGGTGGAGGAAGACTTGAGATACAGCCTGGAATACTCAGGCTGGTTTCAGAGCTCTGCAGAGCTGCAGATGGGTGCTCGAGAGATAACCAGGACAGCACCTTCTTTTCCCACCACCAAATTTCTTTATTTTTGTGGAGGGTCAGGTTTACAACTTGTAGTTTGGTCATTCGGTCTGAACATCAGGAATTAAACATTTTTGAGGAACGGAAAGATAGGAGGAAAAAGACAGAGGTTTCAAAAATCAAAACAGATCTGACCCATAGGGAACGACCTTAACGGGAGCATGGGAAAGAACATTCCAAAGCAAGTCTTGGTTGGGTGTATGAAGGCGATTGAGATGGTGTGTGTGTGTGTGTGTGTGTGTGTGTGTGTGTGTGTGTGTGTGTGTGTGTGAGAAAAAGAGATTGAGATTGAAATCGAAAATGAATTTCTGCAGGCCCCGTCCCAGTCTGGTTCAGATAGAACTTGTAGGAAGGCCGTTCATCCTGTTGGAAATGGATGACTCAGTGATTACCGTCCAGGAGGCCCCTCTCTCTTTGCTCTGAAGGCTTGTTTGCTTTAGTGGTTCAGCCACCTGAAGGCCTGCACCTGGCATCCATGGACTTCTCTTCTGCTGAGTCTGCAGCCCCTCCCCAACCAGGTGCTGGGAGTTTATGAGCTCTGCTTCTCTTATGTCCAGAAAGCCAATGGGTGACTCACTTGGCCTCCTCCACTTCCTGACCCCAGGACCAGTGCCACCCACTGTGTCCCTGTGAGTTCTGGTGACCAACGAACAACTCTTCCCAGTTCTCCTGTCCTTGTTCTCCTCAAAGATGCACACATGGGCTGTTTCCAGTTTAAGAGTTTTAGCTCATCACTCCTGCGTTATTTCTCAGTGTTCAGGGGACCTGCCTGAGAATGATCAGGGTTACCCTTTAAAACTCCCCAAACAGTTCTAATAATATTCTGGTTCTTGACCTTGGTGCAGGATGCATAGATATCATCAGTTTGTGAAAATCCAGCAAGCAAGCTGTGCATTTACCATATATACACTTTCTGTTTGTACACTATATTCCAGTAAGAATGTATTTCAAAACCACCTGAACCAAATGAATCAGAATCTCAGGTTTGAGGCCTGAGGATATACATTCTTACCAAACTCCTCAGGTGACTCAAGTTTCAGGGCCTTTGCACTAAGCAGAAATAAAGATTACAAATATTCGAAACCCCTGTACCAGTGCCGGTTGTGGTGTTTGCTGGCTTGCCTCATTACTCGTTCATGAACTTCTAGTCTGCAGGTACTTGTTTGAAGCCCAAGATCACAATAGTTCAGTGATGTACCAGGTCCCTGCCTTCCTGCTGCTGAGGGACCCCTGAGCTGACTTAGACACCATCCCTGGAGAAACTCTCTGGTTCCTGGAGGAGGTGGTGGGCCACTGGTTAGGCTGCAAGCTGGTTAGTGCTGCTAGAGAGACAGAAAGCACAGGGTGACCTGGGAGCCCACGGAGAGCCACCCTCCATACCCCCCTACCTGGTAACTGTACCCAAACCTCTGGCTTCTGCTTCCAGTAGAAGGATGCTCCCTGATGTTCTCCCTCCCATAAAGCCTTGTGACTCCTTTCCTTCCTGGGGGGTGGCCTCATCTCCCACCACTTGGGACGGTAGGCCAGGCAGGTAGGAGCAATGGTGCCTTGTGCTAGTGCGGTTTAGAGCATGGGCTATAGAGCCAGAGTCCCTTGGTTGAAATCTTAGCTTGGGAGCTCACTGGCTGTGGGAGTGATTACTGTGGTATCTCCCTGGTGCTGCCATCTACTTGTAGGTGTGGTTCTTGTGGAGAGTAAATAAGTTCATATCCATGTAGCACTTAGATCAGTGCCCGGTGTACAGTTAGAGCTGTATCAGTGTTGACTGCTAGGATTGTTACTGTTATTGTTGTTATTTAGTCTACCATCAGATGTCCAGAGATTACATTCCTGAACTTCCAGACAGGGTGACACCCAGCTCAGTGGGACCAGGCTGCCTTCTGGAATGATCCCCTTGAGGCAGTTCCTCAAATCAGCCAAATAGAAAAAATACTTAATTCAAACAAAACAAAAGCCCAATGATGATTCAACATGAGGAGGAAGGGGAACATATTGGTCACAGCCACACAAGGGCTATTCTTTCCCACAGGCTCTTCACTACACTGGCGTGGAGGCCGCTTTCCTGCACCCCGTCCTTGCAGCTGTTAACGTTCCTCAGGGAAATATTCACAGACTTTGGATCATGCAGTGTTTTTGCTCTAGAACATTCAGGGGACTCCCATGACTCTTTCCTCCTCTCCTTCACCACCTGAAGGAAGTTCCTAGAAATACTTTCTGTCACTGTCCATATTTCATTGATGGGAAAACTGAGGCACATCCAGAGTCATTAAGCTCTTGGCTCCAGGTCACACAGGTAGTGAAGAGTTTAGCCAGGCTTTGCATCTTGGCTCCTTACTCCAAGGCAGGTGTGCCCCATGAGAGAACCAGACACACACAACCCCTGGCAATGTATCAAGCTTGGCATGAAGAGGTTCAGGTTAGGGGCAGAGTGAGGGACCCAGAAGCAATATGGCAATCTGACTCAGCAATTAAGCACATGAGCTTGGGAACTGGACAAGTCTGGGCTCTGTCAGTTGTATGGATTGAATGTTTGTATTCCCTCCTCCCCATATGGCTTTATTTGGAGATAGGCCTCTAAGGAAGTAATTAAGGTTAAATGAGGTCATAATAGTGAGATCCCGATCTAATAGGATTAGTGTCAAAAGAGACGCGAGAGAGCTCCCTTGTCTCTCCATGTCCAATGTCCTGGAGAAGGGCCATGTTAGGACATAATAAGGCAGCTGTCTGTAAGCCAGGAAGAGAGGCCTCACCAGAAACCACATCAGCTGGAACCTCGATCGTGGACCTTTGGCCCACCGAACTGTGAGAAAATAACTTCCTATTGACTCTAAAGCCACCCAGGCTATGGTGTTTTCTGACGGCAGCCTGAGCTGACTAATGCAGCTGCTACTAGCAATGTGACTGAGCAGATAACTCTCCTGAACCTTCTTTTCCTCATCCGTCAAACAAAAATAATAGTCATCATACCTCTTAAGATTGTTATGGTGGTTAAATGAGATAATGCATTTAAAGAACACAGCCAAAGGACTAGCACATAAATGCTAAAAAAAACCTCATTCATTCTCTTTGTTTAACACATATCGTTTGGTCTGGTTACCTGCTTTCTGCCAGACACTGTTCTGGGTGCAGGAAATCTGGCAATGACCAAGAGAAGACATAAAATCCTTGCCCTCACAGAGCTCCCAGTCTAGTTGGGGAGGCAGATGATAAATGAGGAAACAAGTAATTAAGACAATTGTGGGTTGTGAAAAACGTCGTGAAGGAAATGATCAGGTAATAAGACAGAAAGACATCTGAGGAGGCTGCTTAAGATGTGGTTGTCAGGGAAGAGCCTCTGAGTAAGATGTGTCACTTGAGACCAAGAGAGTGAGAATGTGCCTGTCATCTGAGGAGCTGGTGGACAAGCATTTCAGGAGAGAAGAGCAAGCACAAAAGCCAGGAGGTGGAGGGCAGACGCTCCAGAGAAAGGAAGGAACCACAACTGTGCCCTGTGAATAAAATGCCCTGAGGTTGGAGAGGTAGCCAGGGGCCTGAATTCACAGCACCTCATGGATTTTTCTGTGAGCAGTGAACAGCTATCCACTGATTCCTTTGGGGAAATAACAGGTGTTGATATGGGTTTTTGAGCCTTCACCCTGGCTGGTGGGTAGAGAATGGATTGCAAGGGCTATGAACAGAGCAGTAAAACTTGTCAGGTGACTGTTATTCCACTTTGGAGGAGGGGGATGATGGTGACTTAGATTGGAGATGGAGAGAAGATTTCAGAAGCCAGGTGATGATGGAAGAACTGGCCAGAGTTCTTGACAGATTTGAAGTGTGGTGGAGGAGAGGCAGGAACCAAGGTTGACCAGTAGGTTTTTGCTTGGCACTGTTAAATGATAGTTGGGTGGGGGGAAGACTGGGGTGAGAACAGGTCTGGGGGTCTCAGCGATGGCCAGAGGTTGGGAGGTCACACTTTGAGAACTGCTGCTGGAAGGGACAACTGGAGCACAGTGCTTCAGAGCACCTGAGGGAACAAGGTGACAGCGCAGGTACAGGGGGGGAACATGGGCAGGAAAGTGACAGTTCTTCCACTGTAAGAAGAGAAGAGGCAAAGAGATTGGTATACCTTGTGTGCATCGTTTTGGAAGTGACTTGAGCCACTTCGCCTCTGCTAATGTGTTCTCAGTGAGGTATGAATCAAGGTCTTTGGGTGCACAGGAAAAGCAGAAAAATGGATATGGGAAGTTTGAGGAGAGAGAAAAATCTGTTGAGCTAGTTGGCTTGGAGAGTGGGAAATGAATTTTGCTGAAGAAGTACACCAAGTTTTCCAGGCAGTGCTTATTTGATGGTTGTGGGTATGAATTTTTTTTTTTTTTTTTGTCTTTTCAGGGCTGCACCTGTGGCATATGGAGGTTCCCAGGCTAGGGGTCTAATTGGAGCTGAAGCCACCAGCCTATACCACAGCCATAGCAACGCGGGATCTGAGCCGCGTGTGCGACCTACACCATAGCTCATGGCAACACCGGATCCTTAACCCATTGAGCAAGGCCAGGGATCAAACCCGCCACCTCATGGTTTCTAGTCAGATTCATTTCCGCTGTGCCATGATAGGAACTCCTGAAATTTTTTTTAAGATTTTTTTTTTTTATTATAGAAGATTTACATTGTTCTGTCAATTTCTCCTGTACAGATAATGTGAGAAAAAGAATGTGTATGTATGAATTTAATGTAGTTCCCAGTGCTATACAGCAGGGTCTCATTGCTTATCCATTCCAAAGGCGATAGTTTGCATCTATTAACCCCAAACTCCCAGTCCATCCCACTCCCTTCCCCTCCCCCCTGGCAACCACAATCTGTTTTCCATGTCAATGATTTTCTTAAAAAATCATTATTTAAAAATATGTATGAATTTAAAGAGAAACTGATTGGTTTTGTTTATGCGTTCCCCCCCCCCCCCCGAAATATTCAGCTGCTTAGGTGCCTGGCACAGAAAAGGCAGATAATTTGGTTCCGTGACTGCCGAGGTGTTTGATGTTTGTTTGGTCTTGCCTGGGGCATGTGGAAGTTCCTGGGCCAGCTATCAAACCTGCACCACAGCAGTGACTCAAGCCACTGCAGTGACAATAGCGGATTCTTAACCTGCTGTGCCACAAGGGAAGTCCCCTGCTGATGTTTTTCTAGATGACTATGATGAGGAGAGAGAGGGGTGGAAAGAGGGGTGCAGAGGTGAGGAAAGGAGTTGAGGGTGACTGTTGCCGAGGAGTGGCTGTTCGAAGTGGGTAAGAAGAATGTGATGGAGTGAAGGATAGAAGAATGAATGTGATGGAGTCAGTCAACTGCAAGCTTTGATAAGGTGGTTCTCAGGGAGTGGGCTGTTTGAAATCGGGGTGGGGCTGCCACCAATGGCAAGGTCTCGGGTGTGACCATGTGGGTGTTTGTGGCTGAGAAGGTGAGAAAAGCAAGGAACAGAAAGGCCAGGGATTGGGACGGTCCATTCGAATGCCTGTTGAAGGCATCCAGAGGACACAGAGGTAGAATAAGACCCAGAGCCCATAACCCCAGCCTTGAGTGGAAGCAGGAGGGTGAGTGGCTGGTGACCAGAGGGGCAGGGGTGGACAAGTACCAGACATTGTGTGAGCTGACCACAGGAGCTTCAGAGGAGCTGCAGTTTTTTAGAGGAAGCGGGAGAAATGATGTAAAGTACAGTAGGTGCACAGAGGATCCTCACCCACCTCTGAGCTCTGAAATACACCTGGAGGGAGAGGCTGCAGGGGAACAGAGCCTCAGGGAAAAGCCAGGTCTCAACAAGCCCAGGAGAGGAGGAAGCGGTTGGAGCAGCGAGGACGTAGGGGAGTTCGTTGGTCACAGATCTTGCTCCACAGGGCTCTAGCGGAGGGTTTGGGACAAAAGTGAGGGTTGGAGGATTGGGTTGGATGATGAGAAATAAAACTTCTGTGAGCTCCCGAGAAGACCTGAAGACGCTTCTCCCTGTGACTCTTAAAAGGGGCAGCAAGGGAAAGGGCCATGAAGTGTCACCTCTTTTAGGTCGGCCTGGTATTATTAGGTCCAGATATCATCACCCGGCTCATCTCCCTGCCTCCAGGCACAGCTAAATATAGGCTGTCCTGCTTTTTATCCCCCCCCTCCCTGAGAAAGACGTAATTTTATCACGTCTATCAGTGATTCATGCCATGTTTGAATGGTTGGTACTATGTGCACTGCCTGACACATAGTAGGTACACACAGATAAATAGTGTTCAAATTAATTGAATGAATTCACAGTATCAAGATTTTCCTTTTATGTCCTTTGACTTACTCATGCAGTAGTGCTGTCTATGCTAGCCCGTTGTACTGCTTTGACAAGGTGGATCCACACTCAGTGGTCCCATGTTATAATTTTTGTTGTCACAGACAAGCTGTTCTATATCATCTTTCGCTCAGATGCTGATTCTGTTATTTCATTGTGTCATGTCTGTATCTCAGCTGGGTTTATGTTCCCTCAACAGCCGATCTGTACTGGTTTGCTAATTCTTTTCTCCGTAGTATCTACCATAGTGGAGACAGAGTCAATATTTTGTTAAGTGCTTTTTGAAAAAAAAATACATTCTGTAATTAATTTTCTTTCTTTCTTTCTTTTTCTTTTTCTTTTTTTTAGGGCCGCGCCCATGGTATACGGAAGTTCCCAGGCCAGGGGTCAAATCGGAACTCCAGCTACCAGTCTACACCACAGACATAGCAATGCCGGATTCTTAACCCACTGATTGAGGCGTGGGATCAAACCCACATCCTCACCTGGTTACCACTGAGCCACAACAGGAACTTTCCTGTAATTAATTCTTGAAATAATAAATACTTATATGAAAATTCATGCGTCTTCCTAGACAGCCACTGCCATGTCCCGTGAACCAACACCTAACATTATATCCAGTTTGCCTGGGTACAAATTATGCTTATGTCTGCTACTAGCTGTGTGACTCTGGGCAAGATACTTAATATATCTGTGCTTCAGTGTCCTTGTCTATACAACGAGGACAGTTAAGTTATCACATATTTGTTTTGGTGAATAAATCAATATATATAAAGTGCTTAGAGCAATGGCTGGCACATGGGAAACACTCAGAAAATGTTGTTACTGTTGTTGTTATCAGGCGTGTCATCCATATGCATAGAATACTTGATGAGAAATAACTCAAGCTGGATTACCAATCAATATCAATTGGCCTGTTCAATAAACTCTGTTGTGACTGAACAGTTAGGCCCACTCTCTACAAATAAAATTTGGATAAATGCCTCACTTTTCAGGTAAAGTAGGACCATATCAGTGAAGTTAGCATGAAAAAGGAATGCCCTCGCCTTGTGAAAAATAGAAATGTGCAAAAACCCCAGTAACCTAAGTTGAAGCATCCTGAAATGGAGCTGGGGTAGCTGAGAAATGAGGGAATTAGTACCACGAGGCTGAGGGCTTTGAGAAAATGTTCGGTATATATAATCACAGAAACAACTCAGACTCTGAGTTGAAGAAATAGCCGACATAACACAAAGCGCCCTTGCGTGGATTATTATTTGCTTCCACTCACAAGGAAGGTAGAGCCGAGGTGTGTAGGGAATTCGGAGGTCAGGAAAACACTGTTGTAACTTTTGATGGAAAGCAGGCTGGGAGCACTTAGCAAACGGAACTTCGCAGAAATTGTAGAGCTAGATGCTCATTCCCAGGAGTCTTAAAAGCAGGCATTTGCATTAATGTGTGTAAAGTTAAAAAAAAAAAAAAACTAAAGTAGCTCTAGAGATCAGAATCAGAAAGGTGATTTATTTTTAAGGGGGGATGTAGAACCACTTTCATCAGTTAGTAAAATTAGTGAGATGGCTATGAGATTTAGAAGGTAAACAGAGATGTTAAGGAAGGAACAAAATCCGTGAAATTCAAAAGGTTTTTTTTTCTTTTTTTGAAGGAAAGTGTATCCCACAAAAGAAATTGTTTTTAAAATACTAGGTCCCTAAATAGGCAAAGGAAGACATTATAATGCATTTCATGTTTCCGTTGTTACAGCATGAAGTATAGACACCTTAAGATAACTTTGGGAGCATTTCAATTGAAAAGCAGCATCTTCTGATCTTCTGGGTGATGGGGGTTAAGTGTGATGCTTGATTTCTTTTTTAACAGTTAGTGAAAGAAAAGAGCAAATAAAAATTTACTTATAAAAAGTCACGTTACTAGGAATTTCCTGGTGGCACAGCAGGTTAAGGATCCCGCATGGTTACTACTGTGGCTCAGGTTCGATCCCTGGCTCTGGAACTTGTGTATGCCAGGGATGCAGCTCCCCTCCACCCCCAAAAAAAGTCATGTTGATAGAAATTGACCAAAAGACCTTAAACGAAAGGGGATGTGAGCTGGTTTGCCTATGTTGGGGGAGAAGGTGGGGCCCAGATGCTTCTGGAGCTGGCATCAGAGTCTGTTTCATTCCCTATCTGGGTGTGTGATCTGAAGAAGTCAGGGTGACACAAATATAATTTGCAGCTGACCCAGTACTGGGAGACGCGGCACATATAATCAAGGCAGAGAAAACCGAAATCTGACTCAGTGGTGCTCAAAATACTGCCTTGCAGTAATTTTAGAAAAGAGAGAACAAGCCTGAGGCTCCATAGCATTTGCTTCGTCAGCACTGACTGGAACTACCTGTGCATGGTGGAAAGAACACTTAAAGTGTTTTTGCAGTGAGGAATCCTGAGTGCAGATCTAATTGTGTCTCTTGGGGACTGTGTGAACTGGAGCAGATCATTTAAACTCCCTGGATTTCAATTTGCTCATCTTTAAAATTAGAATGATGAAACCGTCCTCAAGGTGTGGCTGCATGAGCTGCCTTTTTACAGGGCTGTGGGGTGTCCACTGCGATGAGGGCAAAGGTGGTGTTTATGCAGAATAGCATAAGACAATGGGAAGTGGGACACATTTAGAATCAGGCTGTTGAACTTAGGGCGAGTCTGTTTCGCTGAGACAGCTATAAAAAGAGGTATAAATCCGTCTACTCCATAGGGTTCTTAGAAGAATTAAATTCAGTAATTAATGTCCGCAGGGTCTGACACAAAAACATTCTATGCATTTCCTGGATTTCTCCTGCTGCTGCTTCTCTTCTACTTCTAGCAGGAGAAAGTTCTCTGCTTTTAAAGGCTCACGTAATTAAATTTGGCCCACCCAGATAATTCAGGATTATCTCCCCATTTGAAGTTTTTTGTTTGTTTGTTTGCTTTTTTTTTTTTTTTTTAAGGGCCGCAGTCATGGCCTATGGAGGTTCCCAGGCCAGGGGTTGAATCAGAGCTATAGTTGCTGGCCTACACCACAGTCACAGCAACGCCAGATCCGAGTTGCATCTGCGATCTACACCACAGCTCATGGCAATGCCAGATCCTTACCCCAATGAGTGAGGCCAGGGCTGGAACCTGTGTCCTCATGGATACTAGTCAGATTCACTGCCACTGAGCCACAACGGGAACCCCTACCCATTTGAAGATCTTTAACCTTAATTATATCTGTGCTATTTTTTTCTCAGGTTCCAGGAATTAGGATGTGGACATTTTTGGGGGGGCATTCTTCCTATTGCAACACTTTCCATGGGCTAGGAATTTTGCTAGATGCTTTCCGTGTATTATCTCATTGAGTTACCTCAATAACTCTCCGCACCTTAATTCTGTCAGTCACTCTGTGACAGAGGACACTGAGACTCAGAGCTGCTAATCGGCCTGCCCAGAGTCACACAGTTAGAAGGTCTAAGAGGCAGAATATGAATGTAGGTCATCTGCATTCAGAGCTCACTCACAGCCCTGTAGAGGATAACTGTCTAGAAGGAAAAGGAAAAGGTATCAAGTCGTAGGGCCTTGAGATGCATTGGCCTTTTTTTTTTTTTTTTTTTTTTTTTTTTTTTTTTTTTTGCTTTTTAGGCTGCACCTGCAGCATATGGAGGTTCCCAGGCCAGGGATCAAATCAGAGCTACAGCTGCTGGCCTATGCCACAGCCACAGCAATGCAGAATCTGAGCCGTGTCTTTGAATTACACCACAGCTCACGGCAATGCCAGATCCTTAACCCACTGAGGGAGGCCAGGGATAGAACCCGAAACCTCATGGTTCCTAGTCAGATTTGTTTCCACGGTGTCATGACAGAAACTCCCACATTGGCCTTTTTTTTTTTTTTTTTTTTTTTTTGTCTTTTCTAGGGCCGCACTAATGGCATATGGAGATTCCCAGGCTAGGAGTCTAATCAGAGCTGTAGCACCAGACTACACCACAGCCACAGCAACGCGGGATCCGAGCCGCATCTGCGACCTACACCACAGCTCGTGGCAACACCAGATCCTCAACCCACTGAGCAAGGGCAGGGACCGAACCTGCAACCTCATGGTTCCTAGTCAGATTCGTTAACCACTGCGCCACGACAGGAACTCCGTCCTTGGTTTTTTTTATGTGCAGCAATATTCCATGTGATCATGTGGGGAGAAAATATCTAAAATATAAGTTATCTGTGGAAGACCAAATGGCATTTGGAAAGCATGGGCTGCAAATGTTCATGAGTAAAGGGAGGCAGATTAAAATTTTAATGGGACATTGAATTGGTCTCAACACAAGAAATTGTGTTCTTGGGAGGAATCCAGTGTGGTCTGAGCATGGACGACATAAAAACACAAACAGTTATTAGGCTGGATTCTGGGAGGGCTCCTGAGGATGTGATGAAGCCAGAGGGTCAATCTTGGTTCACTTGACATCTACCCTAATGATCTTGGAACATAGGATCTTCATCCTTTTTTAATAAAATTTACCAAAAGATAGCAAAAATGACTGGGATCGCAATCATCATAAAGGACAGAGAAAATGTTGGCAGGGAACATTTCCCATTAAACTTGGAGGGGAAAAAAGCAAGGAATGCAAAACATAGATAGTTGCTAAGATAAAGAGGTCTGGACAGAGCCACCATGATTTAGAGGCCTCCAATAGACAGAAAGGGCAGAGAGGAAATTACAGTGAAAATGAAATGTGGTCCCTGGCTGGAGCACTGTCTCCCAAATGTACAGATTTCCACATGTCACAAGCCTCTGTGCTTTGGGGGCAGAGCCGGAGGGGGGTCCCTGGTTGTGCACTGAGCTGGCTCTCTGGGTGTTGGAGAGCTAGGAGTGGTTTGGGGAGAAGCTGGGGCAGAGAAGTATGGAAGGGGGTTGGGAGACTAGGCTAGAAAAAAGGATGAATATGTGTCACAAAGAGCAGCCGCTGGAAATGACTGGGTTACTTGACTCTTCCTTCTCCAAACCGTGAGCTCTATAAGGTCACTTGCGGAAAACTCAGCTTAGGAGACAGTCCACAAAAATGGCTTTTAATATTTTTTTTTTTTTGTATGGGGTTTAGATCACTTTAAAAATTTGATAAAGGCTATGGGGTTATTTTTATTTTTTTTCCTTCCCAGAAAAATGCAACCGGACAAATATTTACCTACAATGTCAGAGGCTTCATGAAGCCCCTGGGTCACTTTGGAATCCCCAGGGAATCTCCTGATCTATAGCTTCCAGATTAAGAACCTCTGGTTGTAACAATGGCAAATGTTTGAGTCTTGCTACAATCTTTACCACTTCCTAGTCCAGCGCCCCACTCCCTTGCACACCCCCCCCCCCGGCCCAGTGCCTTAGTGCACTGGTGAATATCGCTAGTCATACCTTCTCCTAAGCTTGGTGGTGGTTAGTTGAACCTATCATGTTAGTCATTTCACAGTAAGTGTAAATCAAACCATCATGCTGTATGCCTTTATCTTATATAGTGATATATGTTGGTTATTTCTCAATAAAACTGGAAAAAAGACATTTTCTTAGAAATAAATGTATATTTATTCAATATGCTCAAGAAAAATGATTTTCCTAAGAGATGTTTCCAATATTTTTTTCCCAGTGGTATGTGGAAGTTCCTGGGCCAGGGATCAAACCCATGTCACAGCAGTGACCTGAGCTGCTGCAGTGGCAACACCTGTACCTTAACCTGCTTCATCACAAGGGAACTCCGGCTTCCACTTATTTTTATATTCTTTTCCATTGTATATGAAATATATTACCTCTTCCAGACCAAAACAAAAAAACCAAAAACAAAAAAACAAAAAAAAAACCCCAAACAAACCTCAAACCATTTCAACCCAGTACTCTTAGTAGTCCTACTAGTTTTCCTGAATTGGCATCCAAGTTCGATCCTGGAAGTGAGAAAAGAAGCTAAGGACAAAGACTCATTGATGTACAGGGATTTTCTAGGAGGAAGGAGTGGGAAAAGGCTGAATAGGATGAGGCTGGAGAAAAGGATTATTGGAATTAACAATTCCATGTTTGGTGACCTAGGAGAGGGCAGTTTAAGCAGAGCTGTGTGGGGTTGTAGTCAGATCACAGTGGGTAACAGGGATGGCTTTCTTGGAATATATTCTAAAAAAATGCCTTAGGTTGTATTCTAAATGTATTTCCTTGAATATATTCTAGAAATCAGTCATATGCATAAGGATATATGTACAAGGATATTTACTATGGTCTTATTAAAATAATACTGGTATAAATTGGAAACCATCTAAAGGCCAGATGTTAGGGATTATTTGCTTAGTTTGATTTTAATGCATCCATATTATGGAATAATGTTACATTTGTGAAGACTCTTTATTTTAAGTAGCAGAAACCTAAGTCAAACTAGTTCAAAGTTCAAGCAAAGAAAGATAAAGGAATTTACTGGCTAATACAATTGAAGAGTCCAGAAATTGTCTGGCTTTAAGCAGGTCGGGAACCAAATGCTCAGATATGTCCTCTGATCTCTCTCTCCCCATGTTTCTCTCCTGTCTTCTGGGATGGCTTCATTTTTAGACAGAATCTTTCCATGGGAAGGATGGCCCCCGTAGTTCCAGCATTTCAAGAGCTTACAGTCTTCACAAGAGAGAAAACTTCCTGATCTCAGCATCCAGACCTGGCCCCTTCTCCAAGAATCTTACTGGCCCTGTTTGCCTCATTTGTCCATCCTTCACCTGCTGTGTCCAGAGACGGATTACTGTGATTGGTCAGCCTGGAGCACATGTGTCTTCCTTGACGGACCCATCGGAATCACATGCTATGGGGGAAAGACGTCTTCCAAAAGGAAGGAGGATGGAGTTGACCAAAAAATAGGTACCATCATTACTGAGAACTTGTTTTTTTTTTTGTTTGTTTGTTTTTTTTTTTAAGGCAGTGTAGATCTGTATTTATGGGTGTGGAGGCTTTGGAGGATGGGGAAAGACTGAGTTCACATCAGATCCCTTCTGTCCTTTGTGCAGAGAATCCCTTCACCTATCACCCTGATTCCTCCCACTTCTCTGAGCTACTGACTACTTGGAGTGAGTAGAATAATGCCCCCCTTCTTCAAAGAAGTCCACACATGAACCCCTGGAGCCTGCAAATATGTTACCCTACAGGGCAAAAAGAACTTACCAGGTTGGACTGTTAAAAATCTTGAGATGGGAGATGATCCTGGGTGGGTCCAGTGGAAAGATGTCCAAGTACACTGTGAAATAAGAAAAGCAAGTTACAGAGCACAACGTAGAATATGATTTTATCTTTACCTTAAAATCTTTTTAACCTTATTTACATACATATTTGCACCGAAAGAAGTTTGGAAGATACACTCTAAGATAACAGAGTTATTTTGGAGGGGTTGTGATGATAGATTTTTGCCCCCTTTTTGCTTATATGCAGTTTCTAACCATTCTACCATGAGCATAGATTACTTACATAATTCAAAAGTCCAAGTCCAATAACCAAATTTGAAAAAAAGTCTAAGCCCAAGAGGTGAAGAAGAAACAACCATTAAAGAGAAAGGCGTTTGGTGTTTTGAGGGGAGAATGTTGGAAAAAAAGTTGTTTATTTATCCATTTATGTGTTTATTGGCATGGGGAACACGGAAACCTTTTTATGAGCTGAGGTGATGGAGCTGGGGGAGTTGAAGAGGAAGATGCAGGAACCAAGGGAAGATTCAAGGAGGACGTAGATCTAGCCTGGTCTCTAGGATCTCTAGGACTGGTAGGGGGAGGGGAACCTCCTCAAGCCGGGGGATGGGCCTTGCTGAGGGGCAGAGAGGAGGGATGAAAGGCTGGGAAGAAATAGGGAGGTGAAGGAAGTCAAGAACCTCAGTCTTCTATGCAAAGAAGAAGATGTGGGCAAGGGGTTTGGGGGCTTATGAAAAATAGAAACAGATCCCCTGTGGCTCAGCAGGTTAAGGATCTGGCATTGTCACTGCTGTGGCTCTGGTTACAGCTGAGGCATGGTTTCTAGTTCATGCCCTGGCACGGCCAGAACCAAAAAAAAGGGGGGTGGGGAGGGAGTTCCTGTTGTGGCTCAGATGGTTAAGAACCTGACATGGTGTCTATGAGGATGCAGGTTCAATCCCTGGCCTCACTCAGTGTGTTAGGTGTCTGGCATAGCTCAAGGCTGTGGTGTAGGTTGAAGATGTGGCTCAGATCTGGTGTTGCTGTGGCTGTGATGTAGGCCCGCAGCTGCAGGTCCAATTTGACTTCTAGCCTGGGAACTTCCCTATACCTCAGGTACAGCCCTAAAAAGAAAAAAAAAAAAAAAAAAAGGAAGGAAGGAAAAGAAAAATGGAAGCAGTTGGAAAATGTACTCTGAAGAATGTCATAGGAAGTCAGCCAGGATCAATGAGGCTTTCTGAGTGGCACTGAGGCCCCAATGAGATTAGATAACAGGGCCTGTAGTCATGCTAACCATTGTAGCGGCCTGACTTTTTCTTGTGACACAGAAAAACCTAGGAACAGAGGGCAAAGCCAGCAGAGAGAAAACAGAGTGCCTGCCTGCACAGAGACTTTGGATTATGGGACCAAGCCCCCCATTGGACCTCAGAAACTCTGGCTGAGTTTCCGAATTCAGTTAAACCCTCTACTCTGTGCTACACATGCCACCATCTGGTTGTCGTGTATCTCTCAGGATTCATAGAGGCGAATCCAGGAGCTTTCCATGGAGAGTATTAGAGAGGCCAAAACAAAAACCGACATCATAAGAGAATGAGACAAAGGACGTAAACACATGGTATTGTTGAGCTGTTGGGAGCACAGAAGGCAGTGAACACAAGGAGAGAAAAGGAGAGGGGACTGGGTAGTTTCCAAACTGGAGGTACAGTGTAGGCCACCTTCAGAGGATGAGTGAGAACCAGCCAGGCACAGTAAGAGGGAAAGGCATTCCAGAAAGGGGGAACATCATGAGCAGAGGCATGGAGGCCTGAGGCCGAGCTGTGTGTATAGAGAGACACACACACGTGAGTGGTTTTACAGGGTCAAGTGAAAGGGAGGCATGGTGAGAGATGGACTGGGGAAGTGGTCCAGGACCTCACCCTGGGGGCAGAGGAAAAGGGGCCTCTGAAGGAGCTTGAGACAGCAGGATCAGAGAAATAAAGAGGGAGAGGAGAGAGCAGTCTCCTAAGTCAAGTTAGCCAAGACGCTATGTGAAGGGAGAATGATTAACAGTGTCGAGTATCCTAAAGAAGCCAGTTGAATGAGACAGTTTCAAAAATCTCACCAACGGACTTGATGGTTAGGAGATCCCAGGTGACCTTTTTCCACATAAGCTTTGATGGGGCCATGGGAAGTGAAGACAGATCACAGAGAACTGGAAGGTGGATGAGAAAGTGAAACAGAATCTGAGAACTTCAGCGCAGTAGAAAAGAAAAGAGAGAGAAAAGCAAGAATCGATTGTTGTGGTCTGTGCACATGGGTCCAGAAGAAGAATTTTCAAAGCGAAGTGAAGAAAAGACAAATTTATTGAGGCAAGAGATGCCGTTAACACAGAGGGCTGACTTCCTCATAATCAGGGAGAACAGCGACTGGGCACATGGCTGTTTATGTTTTTATAGCCCCGGGAGTAGGGCGGTCTCACTGCTGACCTGCTGATTGGTTGGGGAAAGAGAGGTCTTACAGCACGCTTGCTGGTTGGTTGGGGGTGTATAAGGCCCTTATAGGGGCGTGATAAGGAGTGGGCCTATACCTTTCCTAGGAGGGGGCAGGAAAGAGTAGGCCAGTTTCTCAAGGTGGGGGAAGGGCATTACAAGGAGATGGGTGGGGTGAGATAAGGGTTTGGTAATTCTTTTTTTTTTTTTTTTTTTGCTATTTACTGGGCTGCTCCCGTGGCATATGGAAGTTCCCAGGCTAGGGATCCAATCGGAACTGTAGCTACCTGGCCTACACCAGAGCCACAGCAAAGCAGGATCATGGCAACGCCGGATCGTTAACCCACTGAGCAAGGGCAGGGACTGAACCTGCAACCTCATGGTTCCTAGTCAGATTTGTTAACCACTGCGACATGACAGGAACTCCAGGGTTCAGTAATTCTTATCTTGGCCAGAGGCTTTGAATTCTATCTCCTTGAAGGGGCCTTGAAGCCCAACATGGATCAGAATTTCAAGAGAGGCTGTGTGCGTTTAAGGTTGGGAAAGAGGCTGTCAGGGAGGTGAAGGAGAGGTGGAAATTTTAAGAAAGAAAAGGTAATGAATGGCGTGGAGCCTTTGAGATGGAAGGGGTGGGGGGCTGGCTTCCTGATGGCAGGAAGTGGAGGGGGGCTGGTTTTGTCTAATTGCCTCCCTTTCCTTTATGAAGTGTGCAGCCTGGCGAAAGTGAGGGCTGAGGAAAACGGCAAAGTTCCAAAGAGCACCTGACTTGTGCAGGCTGCAGAAAGCACATGAGGTCGTGCATGGAAAGTGCACTGCTCGGGGCCCTCAGCAAATAGTGGAAATCATCCCTGTTCAAGGTGAATCTTGAAGGAACATGTTTAGGGCTTAGGTAATCTCAAAGGGACAGAGTCCTGGGTGGGTGCAGTGATGGGTCTGAAGGCCAACCGCCTATGGGGACTTGAAGGCAGATGTTTAAAGAAAAGATTTTCTCAGTAGTTTGTACATTGTTTGCCAGCATCAGGGTATTAAGATTTGGAAAGAAGAGCTAGTTCTGCAAAATAAGGAAGAATTGAGAATTCAGGGGCCAGGTTGCAATTTTAGAGGCAGAAATAACTCTGCTATCAAAGAGAGACCCTTTTGGTGCAGTGACTGCAAACTAAGAAAGATTAAACTGGAGCGCCCATTGTAGCTCAGCGGAAGTGAACCTGACTAGTGTCCATAAGGATGCGAGTTCCATCCCTAACCTTGCTCAGTGGGTTAAGGATCCAGTGTTGCTATGAGCTGCAGTGTAGGTTGCAGATGAACCTCAGATCTGGCATTGCTGTGGCTATAGTGTGTGCCTGCAGCTATAGCTCTGATTTGACCCCTAGCCTGGGAATGGTGTGACCCTAGAAAGAAAAAAAAAAAAAAGATTAAACTGGTAAAGTTCAATCTGAGGTGATGTGATTCAGAATAAAAAAAAAAAAATTAGTGGGGTTGTAGGGTGGCTAGTTCTACTTAAATCTATTTCTTATCTTTTTCTCACTTTCCTAAATAAATGTTTATTCAGTATTCTAATAGGTTCTCAAAGTCAACAGAAACAAAGTTTGCAAGGATTTTGTTGACATGTCCCTGATTTTGTTGAATGTTCCCAGGTGTGGGCAGCATATGAACATTTTGTTGTTTTGTTTTTTGCTTGTGTTACCGTGATTGAGGTTAAGAATACCAGCTCTTCTGTCACACTAACAGGGTTTGATCCCAGCGGCCCTGACTAAAAAGCATCATACCACTGTCCAAGCCTCAGTTTTCTCATCTGTAAGATGTGGATAGTATCAGTATCCTTTCTAAGGATCCTCATGAAGAGTAAATGAAGTAACGCATGTGGAGAGCTCTTGGCGCACACAATGCCTGGCAAATAGAAAGTGATCAGTAAACGTTAACTCTTACTGTTATGTTAGCCCGACTTTCCTTGACTCATTTTAATGCCCTCTCACCAGCTAAGCTGCCCCTTTGGTCCACAATCAGGTGTGGTAGCATAAGATAAGGCCACCATGTTATTTTCACAATATTGCAAGTTGCCTAGCTCTGTGGGATGACAAATGGGTGCCATTCAGACAGAATGACTTTCAAACAAAGGCAGTTATAGGGGGCCCACTTAGTAGCATCAGCATACTTTTTGTCATAAGGAGGAAAAAGTATAGCCCCTCTTGGGTTAGGGGTAAGATAGGCCATGTGATCGGTTGAACCCAGCAAAAATCTCCCAAGTCTAAACCAGGCTGCAGGATTAGTTTCTCTACAGCGGGGAATCAGACTATTCTAGACAAGGGCTGAATAAGAATATGGCTCGTGATATGGACCAGTCTCTGGAAGCTACAAATAACTAACAATTATTCATTCATTCATTCATTCATTTACTCATTTATTTTCTCATTCAGTCATTCACTTTTCAACAGTTTTGGGGCATCCACTATGTGGCAGAAACTGCTTTCATGCTGAGGGTACAGAGATGAATCTGATATTCTTGAGCCAAGGACATGATAATAGTTCTAAATGCTGCTGCCCTTTTGAATAATGTCTTTGTTCCAGACGTTATACTAAGGACTCAACACATTTTATTACAGTGCCCCTTGCCTCTAGACCTTTGCACATGCAGATCCTTCCCATCTTTCTTGACTAAATAGGTCCTCAGAACTTAGCTGAGCTGCTGTTTTTTCCCCAGAAATCTCCTTTGACTGCCCCTGCCCCCAAGTCCAAGTTAGGTGTCCTTCTTAAGTGTTTCCCAGGCATCCTGCACACCTCCAATGGCGCTTACCACATTGTATGAATGTATCCTCTCTACCTTTAGATTGGAAGATCCATGAGGGCAGAAGATCTCATTTGTCTGATCTACCACTATATTCCAACAGGCTACCTGGCACACAGAAATCTCTCCACAAATATATTTAGAATGAATACATGTGAACCCTCACAAATGAAGCATTATTACCCTTGTTTTACAAATAGAGGAAGTGAAGTTTGATGTCAAATAATTTTCCCAAACTTAAAGAGCCCAACACAGATAGAGATGGAAACTGAGCAAATTCATAGTATTAAATTCTAGCTAGTTACTGCTAGAAGGTCCTGAGGCTGCAGTCTGCTGTCTTTGAATACTGGCATATTAAGAGAAGGAGTTAAAAACATCCCCAAACTGAGACTTTTCCCCTAAAGAATCAGAAAAAAATTTAATTGAACAGGAAATAACTTTTTTAAAATTAAAGTATAGTTGATTTACAATGTTGTACCAATTTCTGCTGTACAGTGAAGTGACCCAGTCATATATATATACATTCCCTTTCTTATATTATCTTCCATCATGGTCTATCCAAAGAGAATAGGGAATAACTTTTAAATTAAAGGTATAAATGTTATTTAATGCTATATTTTTAAGCCACTTAAAACCATCTCCCATACTATCAGTTGTATATCTCCCATGCTGGTCTAAGGCAGTAGATTTTCCTCTGTGCTCTGGGAGCCCTGAGTTCTTCTGGGGTAGAAGGGAGCTGTGTCAAGATAAGGAAGTAGCGGAGTTCCTGTCGTGGCGCAGTGGTTAACAAATCCAACTAGGAACCGTGAGGTTGCGGGTTTGGTTCCTGGCCTCGCTCAGTGGGTTAAGGATCCGCCGTTGCCGTGAGCTGTAGTGTAGGTTGCAGATGCAGCTCGGATCCCCCGTTGCTGTGGCTCTGGTGTAGGCCGGGTAGCTACGGCTCCGACTGGTCCCCTAGCCTGGGAACCTCCATATGCCGCAGGAGCTGCTCAAGAAAAGGCAAAAAGACAAAAAAAACAAAAAAACAAAAAAAACAAAACAAAGATGAGGAAGTAGCTAAGCAGGTAGGGCTCTGAGGCTGCACCTTTAAGTTAGAATAGCTCTGCTCTTATTCAGGTCTGTGCACTATTTCATCTTTTTTTTTTTTTTTCTTTTTGCCATTTCTTGGGCCCCTCCCGGGGCACATGGAGGTTCCCAGGCTAGGGGTCTAATCGGAGCTGTAGCCACTGGCCTACGCCAGAGCCACAGCAACTCGGGATCAGAGCTGCCTCTGCAACCTACACCACAGCTCACGCACCTTGGGATCCTTAACCCACTGAACAAGGGCAGGGATTGAACCTGCAACCTCATGGTTCCCAGTGGGATTCGTTAACCACTGCGCCATGACGGGAACTCCTATTTCATCTTTTAAAGTGTTATGCAGCTAGAAGAGAAATATCTTGAAAAACACCAGCCCACTGATTAATAGTATCCACTTACTTATTATATACCTACTGTGGGTCAGGTGCTTGACAGATTTGAAACTTCTCTCTGCTGTACAAAGTAGCCTCTATTAATGGATAGGCAGTTGACACTCTGAGAGATTAAGGAATGTATTCAAAGTCATCTAGCTGATACGTGGCAAAATCATCATTCCAACCCAGCAGATTTGTTCTCTTTCTGTTTTTACATACTGCTTTGGAATTCTTTCAATTCAACAAATTTTTATTGAGCTTCTACTACTTTGTAAGCACTTTTTAGGTTCTGGGCTTAGAAGCTCACAATCTATTGGAAGAGAAAAGCATGTAAATAAATATTTACACAATGTATTTTGGAATACTGTGTTCCAGTGAGACGTGATTTACTCTTTACGAGTGGTCAATGAGACTGACGGAGCAAGAGAGTGATCATTTCGGCTTCTTAAAGGTGATGATGCTGCAGTGTCAGCGACAAGTGGGAGTGCTAGAGCGATGGCGTTGGAGAGTTGGGGAGGCCAGATTTTAATGGGCTTTGTGTGTCAGCCATACAAAGACTCAGAGCCTTGTGTTCTGGGAATTGCATCACTGAAATGATTTATAGTCCCCTAATACTTAGTTGTTTTGAAAATTCCAGTTTTAGCTTAAAAAAATCTGTGGAAAAGATTTGTTGCCATTTTAGAAGGAACATGGAAAGATATCTGAAGAAAGAAAGGTATTTGGAGGAGCAGCCTCTCTCCCATGAAGGCGTGTGGACTTTAGATAATGGGGATCCAGTGAAGGATTGTAATGCGAATTCATCATACCGTAGCTCTGAAGTCAGCTAGGGCCTCCTGACCTACAAGATCCAGCTAAACTCTCTTCACAGCTCTGATTTCACAGCCTGTCTCTCCCAACACTTGTTTCCTGAGGTCTTATCTCTCCTGGACCAGTTGTCTCTAGATTTTGTCTTCCTCCAGCTCTACCTTTGTGTTGCACCAAGGATGACCCTAACCAGGCGCAAAAGTCAACATCCAAAAGAATTCGCTCACACAAAAATACAAATGAGCATTGTAGATTTTACTTAAGATTTCTTCAAGGAAGAATTTATAGCAGTCACACCAAAGTCTACTTTTAGACATTCTTGTTCTCTCCAAATTCCTCCTTCCTGCTGTAACCAGCCTAAGGCACCTTTCCTCATCTCCTGGATTCCTGGAACCTCAAATTCTTCTCTTACTGAAAAGTGCATCTGTTACCCAGGCCCAGAAACAGACTTAGACTGAGGGCTAGGGATTAAAATAAACGTCATGCCCCAAGCATTTATAAAAGCTTTTCTATCCTATATCTTACAACCTTCAGCCCAAATACAGTATTCTTTATAAGAGAAATCTCAGTGCATCATTTTCCCTATCTGGTTATAAAAAGATGAGGATAACCGTAGACTCTTTGATCCTAAAGGGTAAAGCCATACCAGTGTTTGTAGTGGGCAGTCTCCCTTGAAGAATGAATCATACTGTTAACGGGGAGGTGAGGTGGGGGGAAGATGTGTCAGAACCAAGCTCAGATGGAAAGAGTCAAGATGTTTAAGAGGATATCATGGAAGGGGGCCATCAATATGGCCTCACCCACGGGCAACAGGGTGGGAGCTTTGAAGTGAGGGTGGAGGAAGGGCTCTGGGAAGTGATGCCAGCCCTTTGGATAGCTAGCTCATGCCATGCGTGGAGCCTGTATGTGGGAAGAGGTAAAATCCCTGAGAGCAGTTAAGTCCAAATGGAAGCATAACCTGTGCTTTGGAAGTTGCATCATTTATTTAAAAAAATTTTTATTAAAGTATAATTGATTTAAAGTACATATAGTGTGTAGTATATATATATATATATATATATATATATATATATATGATTGGGTCACTTTGCTGAACAGCAGATATTGAAGGAACATTGTAAATGGACTATACTTTAATAAAACACTTTTTTAAAAAAGGATTGTAAATGGGCAAAGTCAAAAAAGATAACAAAAAGTAAAAAAAAAAGTATAGTTGATTTACAATGTTTTGTCAATTTCTGCAGTACAGCAAAAAGTGACCCAGTTACACATATATACCCAAGGATGGGAATTTGGAAGGGATGTTAAAATGCATCCTCTGATTCAGAGGTTTCAACATAATTGTTTCTAAATTGGAATTCTTTCCCAAGTAAAAGTTTACTTGCAATGCCCAAATATGATACATGTAAGATGAAATTGCTCTGCTTGAACTGCAACAGGGTCAAGAGTCCAGAGTCCATCCCTTTTGCTGCCCACCCCCACCCTATCCCCCACCCCTACCGCCTCTTATGCCAAGATTCCAAGTTTGCTGCTAGGAACTCTAGAGATTAAAGGAGTTCAGTATGAAGGCCACCCCTCTAGATAATCATCTTTAAACCCCTTGCCTCATGAATCTGGAGATTGTGTGTGGATAAAGGTATTTTTGAAATAGCCTTTGGTGGTTAGACTAGAGGCTCCTGGCGAAGGTTAGGGGTCCAAGTAGTGGGGATTTTTGGTATGGATTCTGTGTCTAAGTGACCTCTTCAGAAGAGGATTTTGCATCTTACTGGTCTGCAGAGTGGTCTGACCAGGTGCCTTTGTGGTACCCAAGTCTGTAGGCAAAGTTGAGGGAGGGAAATCGCTCTCTCCTTCCTCTCTCCATCAGGCCACCGTGCAGGACGCAGATCCCATTAGGATATCTTCTCTGGTCTTATTTTGGCTCCTTCTCCTTTGTCAGGCTGTCTGTAGACACACATTCTCTAAGTGGTACGAGGCTCAGTTACCTTCTCTTATTACCTAAGATCTCTTTTTATGCCCTGGTCATCTGGTATGTCTTTTCTTTCAAATGGTACATGGTGTGGGGCTGTTGGGGGTGGAGGAGGAGGAGAGGAGAGGCAGTGTCTCCTGTGTCTCTATTAGTCCTGAATGACATGGTCTTGCTCTGACTCCAGACCAGAACTACAGCATCCGGGAGTTCTCATTGTGGCGCAGCAGAAATGAGTCCGACTAGTATCCATGAGGATGTGGGCTTGATCCCTGGCGTCGGTCAGTGGGTTAACGATCCAGCATTGTTGTGAGCTGTGGTGTAGGTTGCAGACGTGGCTCAGATCTGGCGTTGCTGTGGCTATGGTGTAGGCCAGCAGCTTTAGCTCCCTTTTGACCCCTAGCCTGGGAACTTCCATATGCAGTGGGCATGGCCCTAAAAAGTATGCTCGCGAGCACACACACACACACACACACACAGAAATAACAAGATCCATGGGAGTCAGATGTAATTAGCAAGTCCACTGGAGTTTTTCTGGACCCAAGAATAATCCTTGGTACTGAATCTAGGAGCACAGCCTGAGGAGCTGGTGGCAGAGTTCAAAACCTCACTGGCAGGAAGTTTGTCTCTGAACTTGGCCTACACCCAGTTGTCCCCATTCCCCACCTGGCCCAGTTCCCTCAGACAGAGGGGAGTGGGGGTGGAGGGTGGGATTTGCATTGCAAATGAGCCCTTTTAGCTTCTAAGAAACCATCCAAAAGTATTTTAGAAAAGAAGGAAATAGATAGGTTTGAAGATTTATGGAAAAAACAAGGTTTCACTCTGAGGTGGTTTGGGCTTCTATACAGCAAATAAGCCATGAGTGACTAGACCCTCCCTGAATTCTTGCTTCATTCCCATATTTCATGGAAAACATTGCACTCAGTACATCTCTGTTTCACTCTTCTGCTTCCCAGCCAGAAACTGATGTGACAGTCAAGGGTGAAGGCCGGGGCTGGCCACCTATGCCCAGGGTCAGGGCCCACACCAACTGTAGCCATCGGGACTCTGCCAACCCAAGAGCACAGTGGCAATGGCAATAGCAATAGCAGTGGGCAAGCGGTCCCAGCAATGACTTTCCCTGGTGCAGGGAGGGGGCTGGGTCACTGGAGCCTCAAGCCCAGACTATTCTGTTCTCACTTGGCCCACTAATTACTGCATCACTTCTATCTCCTAGCCTTGGTTACTTTAAGATTCAGGTTTGTGTGAGGTTTTGTTTATAAATCTATCTGAAGGGTAGTGACCTACACATTTGTAATGGGTTCAGATCACCTACAAAAGAACGTTCTCTTTTATAATTGTATGTAGTTTCTCTTTTGAGTTATCCCTCTATTTGGTGGTATAAGGTTAATCTCAGACCCTTTGAGCATGCCTACTTTCCCCTGGAGATGCTTCTGCGTTCTAGGGGAGGGACACAGTGCATTTGGTCTGTGAGTTTATGTGAATGTGCTAGCATTTTCTGAGATGTCTGATAGCCCTTTGAGTCCTCAATCATCTGTCCATACAGGTTGCCTTTGGATCATTCTTCATTCATTCTCAAAGCTTCTTTTGAGTCTGTGGCAGTCTCATCCTCCCAGGAATGATCCTACAGCTCCAGTGCCACGCAAGGACACAGGAAACTGAGTCTCTCTTCAGCCCTATCAGCTTACACGTAAGTCAGTCATTTCTTTTTGAACATCTTTCCACATTTCCAGGCACAAGTCTTCTTTACTCCTGAAGCCTACCAGTATCCTACTGGGGCTGTTTGGTTCTTCAAAACAGAATACTCAACAGAAAATAACTTAAATCGTAAGGTTATATATTTCTTGTAACACAAAGTCTGGAAGTGGTGGGGAATTGGAGGAGCGACTGTTTCAACAACATAACAATGTGTCGAGAACCCAGGTTCTTCCCACATTCCCCCAGTGCCTACTCGGGCTTCCTGCACGATTGGAGATCATTGTCACCATCTCAGACATCACCTCCTCACACAGCTGTTCCAAAGGGAGGAAAAAAGCCTCCCATATCTGTACTTATTTTTTAAATGGGAGAGTGTAACAGGCAAAACATCATCAAAGAGGAGGTGATTCTATGCAAGCTGTTGCAAAAGGGAGAATATTCACTACTGAGGCAGTTCTCTAAGAAAGGGAAGGGGGACTGGGCTTTAAATGAAGGCAGGTGCACAAGGGGTCATCCACAGTCTTATGAGAGTCATGAAGAAGGACGGAGATGGGTCGTCTTTTAGTCTGTGGGAGAGCATGGCTGGTAGCTGTTTGTTTCTTGAAACACAAAAGAGTGGAAAGATTTCAGAGAACAAAGGCGTGGGGGAATTTCTTAGTCAGAGAGCTCTGCTTTCTGAGAGCACAGGGCTCAGGTAAAGTTCAACATTGTCAGTCTGCCCTTTTGTTCAAAATGAATGAATATCACTTGTCACTGAATAACTCAAGAGGTAATTTATAAACCCCTGAATGGAGCAAAGCAGAGTCTGAGAAATAGTCTCCTGAGGACTTTTTGTTGCCTCCATTCTTGCAAAACCAGTTCAACCATCTATAGTGAAGTGGGGCAAAGGTCAGTTATTTTAGGGTCCTGGAGATCAGGCATCTTAAAAGAAGTAGGCTTAAAATGAAACAGAGAAATAGTAATATAAAATGTTGTCCATTGTGGCTTGGTGGCTTAAGAACCTGACATAGCGTCTATGTGGATGTGGGTTCGATCCCTGGCCTTGTTCAGTGGGTTACGGATCCAGTATTGCTGTGAGCCATGGTCTGGGTCACAGATGGAGCTCAGATCCAGTATTGCTGTATCTATGGCCTAAGTCAGCAGCTGCAGCTCTGATTCAGCCCCTAGCCCATGAACTTCCACATGCCACAGGTACAGCCTTAAAAAAAAAAAAAAGAAAAGAAAAGAAAAGAAAAAAAATGTTCTTTTAAAGAGCCAGGAGTTGAACTCTAAGGGTAAACAGTCCAGTGGATTCTAACACGTCAATGAAGGGGAAAAAAAAAAAAAATCCAGTTGCACAGCACCACTCTTGAGTTTCTTGAAGTTCTTGATCTAGAATGTCAATGCTCTTGGTGATGTTGTCCACAGTCAGGGTTCCCTCTCATGTAAGACTATGCATGATGCAAGCACTCTGCCAGCCTTCTGTGGTAGACCAGACACCAGCTCGTTCAGACAGAATTATGGCTCATGCATGGTTTGTTGTGACGGTGAGTCCTTAGGAGTTATGTCAAGACTTAGAGCTTTAGCATCCAGGCCTTCTTCAGATCCTGGGGAAAATGGCCCACTGCAAGGCAACCTAGAGTCCCAGGAAGGATATGGACAGTCAGCCTAGAGCTCTCAGTAATGCCATCAGGCAGAAGGCAGATACGTTGAGAAAGTTAGTTTGGAAGGTTGTAGCCAGAAGGAATCTGGAAGAACTGAAAATTTGGGGAAGTTTGGCAGTTTGGGCAAAGGAACAGGATCTGGTTCAATTTTCAGGTTAGGTAGAAATCTGGTTTTTCCAGGAGGAAGGGAGTCAGTTAATCCCTACCAGACAAGACAGAGTTTGCATATCCATAACCTACAATGTATATGGAGGTATAAAACATCTGGCAGACAATGAAAATCTCATAAATAAACCCATCGGATGTAGCCAGCTCTGACCACAGTTAAATCCCCCTTTTGGAACCTTCTACAACTTTCTATACCCATTTACTACAACCTCTCAAAGTGGCAAGGCATAAACACATTCATTAACAGACACAAATATGTACATATAACCTCTCTATAGCATATAAAAATAAGAAGCAAAAGGAGTTCCCATCATGGCTCAGTGGTTAACGAATCCGACTAGGAACCATGAGGTTACGGGTTCGATCCCTGGCCTCAATCAGTGGGTTAAGGATCTGGCAGTGCCGTGAGCTGTGGTGTGGGTCAGCAGATGCGGCTCGGATCCTGTGTTGCTGTGGCTCTGGCGTAGGCCGGTGGCTACAGCTCTGATTAGACCCCTAGCCTGGGAACCTCCATATGCCACAGGAGTGGCCCAAGAAAAGGCAAAAAGACAAAAAGAAAAAAAAAAAAAAGAAGCAAAATTATACAATCTTAAAATTATACTTAGTGACACTTTCAGTATTCTTTTTAGAAATGATCTTAGTATCTAATGAATATCTATTAATTAACTCAATTTAGTATCAGTCCCAGGTTTTATGTTCCCTAAAGATGTTGGAGTTTTGTTTTTTGTTTTTGTCTTTCTGCCTTTTCTAGGGCCACTCCTGCAGCACATGGAGGTTCCCAGGCTAGGGGTCTAATAGCTGCAGCCGCTGGCCTATGCCACAGCCGTAGCAACACCAGATCCGAGCCGCATCCTCGACGTATACCACAGCTCATAGCAATGCCGAATCCTCAACCCACTGAGCAAGGCCAGGGATCGAACCCACATCCTCATGGATACTAGTCAGATTCGTTAACCACTGAGCCACGACGGGAGCTCCAGAAATTATCTTCAAATTAACGTATTAGAAAACGTAATTGAAGTTGCCTCATGTCTCAGCAGGTTAAGGATCCAGTGATGTTACTGCTGTGGCTCAGGTCATTGCTGGGGTGTGAGTTCGATCCCTGGCCCAGGAACCATATGATCCCTGGGCATGGCTAAAAAGAAAACATATTTACTGTTGAAATTAAGTTTGTCAGAATAATGATTCAATATTGTTAAACAAAAGTTTAAATTTTAAAAAATTCTTTGTATTCAGTGGAAGTAATGCTAATTCAGTCTCTCAGTAAATCTGGATAAGTTTGGGAAGAAGATATTCAGGTAGAATAAAAACATATGTTTGTATCATGCTTTAACTCAGAGAAAAGTTAGTAAACTAAATAAAATACTAGGAGTTCCCATCATGGCGTATGACCCCAGCTAGTATCCATAAGGACTTGGGTTCGATCCCTGGCCTCGCTCAGTGGGTTAAATCTGACATTGCTGTAGCTGTGGTGTAGGCCAGCTGCTACAGCTCTGATTTGGACTCCTAGCCTGGGAATCTCCATATCCTTGGGTGCAGCCCTAGAAAGACTAAATAAATAAATAAATAAATAAATCTAAAAACCAAAATAGTAACTCAGATCTATTTTAGTAAACTGAAATTATCGAACTAGGCTTTTTTTTCCCAGCAAAGATTTACCTACATCCTGAGAACTTTGAATTGTAAAAAATTTCTGAGTTTGTTTCTATAAGAATACTCTTTTTTCACATTGAAAGTATTTCAGGCTCAATTTTTTTTATTTCTGGGAATTTTAGGACTGTTCAATTTATATATGAGTATTTTTGTCTCTAAGCCAGGCAGAATACAATGAACTCCTTTTAAGATATTTTATAATATAATTTGGGAACGCCACCCAGAGATAGAAAAATACTACATGCTCAGATAATGAGAGGCTTTCTGCGGCCTTTCTGAATTATAGATGTATAAACATACATAGAGAGAGTGCTTCAGTCCTAAAATTTCAGCCATGGGTTAAAATTGGTCCTTCTTTTTATTCTCTGTCTTCTTTCCCATATTGCACTTTGAAATCCTTCCCTTCCTCAAAGCTCGTTCTAAATGCACCTCTCTCTTGAAGCCATGCCGTAGCCCTCAGCAGGGTGTAATTTCTTCCATAACCTATGTTCCTCTCTGATCACTTGAATTAATCATCCAAGAATTACAGTTGCTTATGTATATTCCCAATTCTCTTTAAATTCAGTCATGGTAGACTAGATTGTCTTTCCTTCAACAAACACTAATTCTACACTTACTGTTTTGGACATCGTACTAGATAACTTTTATTTTTTAATTTAATTTTTTTTATGGCTACGCCTGCAGCACATGGAAGTTCCCAGGCTAGAGGTGGAATTGGAGCTGCGGCCTCTGGCTTACGCCACAGCCACAGCAATGCCAGATCTGAGCTGCACCTGTGACCTATGCCGCAGCTTTTGGCAACACCAGACCCTTAGCCCCCTGAGTGAGAGGGATTGAACCCGCATCCTCACAGAGACAACATCAGGTCTGTAACCCGCTGAGCCATAACAGGAACTCCAACACCCGATCCTTTAACCCACAGTGGCTAGCCAGGGACCCAGCCTGAGCCTCCACAACAACCTAAGCTGCTGCAGTCAGATTTTTAACCCACTCCGCCAGAGTGGGAACTCCTAGATACCTTTTGAAGGTAGGATCCCTGCTTTCATGAGGCTTCCACTTTGGACTTTGATATACTTTTGTATTCTCTGCAGGATTTGCAGTGGTTTGTTGAATAAATTATAATGAATGAGTAGCTTCAGGCTTAGATTTACTCAGATGCTGAAAGGCAAGTAACTCTTTTTTTTTTCTTTTCTGTTTTTGAGGACCTAGTATGTATTGTGAGGTCTTGGGTACTTTGAAAAAATTATTTACTTTAATCCTACTAATATCCAGACTCTGAGCTGAGTGCTTTATATACTTATTTCTAATCTTCACAGCAGCCTTGTAAGGTAGATAATTTAACAGAGGAAACAGCTAAGGTTTGGTGAGGCTATCCCATTTGCTCTGAGTTCTGATGCTAGTAGATGTCAGTAAAGGGATTGGAACCCATGTCTGTGTGACTCCAAAGCCCTGACTCAGACTGCTGAGTATAGTTGAACTAAGAAAGCTTAGGTTATATATCCCACAGAACAAGTCGCAGCTAAGTCTTGACTTAGGGAGACTGTGCACCTTAGACACTTAACAACAGGCTGGACCACACCAGTGACCCAGGACCCTTTCAGCTCTCAGTTAGATGAATCCAAGTGGGAGCCAAGACCAGCAAGTGGTGGCATGCTTTGTGCAGGTGGGGCTGAGGTCCCCAGGGGACAGAGGGCTCTTTTACCTGGAATCGGGCTTAGCCAGGCATTCAGGAGCCAGGAGCTGCCAGGGAGCAAGAGCCATTCATGCCAGGAGCACACTCCTCTAACTGAGGCCATAAGTCACATTCCTTGTTTTAAGATCAGTGCTCAGAGCTGGACCTTTCATGGAAGACATGCTGGGTATGTGAATTTTAGCTCCTCGGGGTTGCTGCCATCAGCCTAACCAGTGTCATGTTGGGAAGTATGGGGATAAATGTTGCTGCCCCTCCTCGAAGGATGAAGCGGCTCCTCCCCTGAAGAAAACAAGGACCAGTTGTAAGAGCAGAGAGCCTTTAGGACACATTTACCATGTGTTAGGGGCTTAGCATATATAACCACATGTTATTACCCTTCTCAAATTACCAGGGAGAAAACAGGCACAGAGATTTAAGTCTCTTGCCCTATATCACAAGTCGATGGAAGCAGCAGGATTTGAAACCAGATTGTTTGAATCCAAAGACTGGGACCTTAACTACTACACTATATGGCACCTCCAGGCAAAAATAACACAGAGGGTTATTATGATATTGGCCACCCATTAATCACATCTCGTGTGTCCACATCCTCTCGCAACATGTCATGGCTGCCTCTTTCATCAAGAGGTGGAATCTTTCACTCCACCTCCTTTGTTATTTGTTTGTTTAGTCTGGGCTAATCCTATGACTTTGTTTTTTTTGTTTGTTTTGTTTTGTTTTTTGTTTTTTGTTTTTTGTCTTTTTAAGGCCAAACCTGTGGCATATGGAGGTTCCCAGGCCAGGGGTCTAATCAGAGATATGGCTGCCAGCCTACACGACAGCCACAGCAATGCCAGATCTGAGCCATGTTTGTGACCTCCACCACAGCTCATGGCAACCCCAGATCCTTAACCCACTGAGTGAGTTAACCACATGGTTCCTAGTTGGATTCATTTCTGCTGTGCCATGACAGGAACTCCAGCTATGACTTACTTTGACTAATAAATTGTGGCTGAAGTGACATCATGGGAGTTCCAGAGCCTAGACCTCAGGAGGCTTTGCAGCTTCCACTCTTGCTCTCTTGGAATGCTGAGACCATCATGTTAAGAGGAAGCCCAGGCTCGCCTCCTGGAGGATGAGAGGTCATGGGGAGCAGAATGAAGGCGCTCCAGCCCACTGCCAGCACCACTTGGCAGTTGCATTAAGACCTTTTCTGGATGTTTTACCTTCAGCTGACTCCCCCCAACTTGCAGCCGCACGTGTGAGCCCAGGCAAAACTAGCAGAACCTCCTAGTCAATCCACTGAATCAGAAATAATAAACCATTGTTTTAAGCCACTAAATCTTGAGGTGATTTGTAACATAGCAATATATAACTGAAATCAGTAGGTTTTAAATTCATTGTCTATCTTGAACTACCTGCTTTTTAGCCATCTAGGGTTACATGTTAGAGAGTGATGGGAAATTTGAGCTAGAGGGACGATAGACAACGTCTAATTAAACCCTTTTATTTTATGGAGAAAGAAGCCAAGACCCAGAGGGGAGAAGTGACTTGTCCAAAAACACTTACAGCCTGAGTCAAGACTAAACCTGTCTTCAGAGCCTCATGTTAGAATTCCCTTTGCTATATGGCACCACCCAACCACATTGCAGTAAGAGATTGAAAAAGCTATTTCTGACTAATTTCAAGGGTAAACACTAAAAGCTGTACGTAGCCTTTAATTTATTGTCTTAAATTGTTGTGACAGCCATGCAAAGAGATCCATATGCCAAGGACCCATAAAATGCCAGGAAGGAAGCAATTACTGTAAACAAGGCAGTGAATTGTCATAATTGAGTATATATATTGTCTCTGGTGGGATCTGTGCATTTCTGGATGTGCCTGCTCCCTGGTAGACCAATTGTTCTCACCTTGGCTGCAGACTGGAATCACCTGAGGCGTTTTAAAGATTCTCTGAGGTATGGCCCAGGCATCAAGAGTTTTAAAATAGGCTCAGGGTAATCTAGTGAGCAGCTGGGTATGAGTACCCCTGCCCTGAACTGTGAGTTCCTGGAGAGGCAGGATTTTTATCTTTGCACCCCCCCCATTGCCATGCTAGAGAACAATTGTTGATTGAAGCTGAGGACACAATACTGAAAGTACTTATAGAGAGAAGCTATGGCAGAGTGGAAAGTACATGGGCTTTGACGTCAAAAATATGTCTTTGCCTCTCAATTTTGCTGTTTAGTAGATGTGTAACCTTGAGCCATCTATAAAATGGATATGAAGATGATATGGACTTCCCAGGGACATTATGAAATTCAGTTGAGATTATTTAGCTTTAAAAAAGCCCCTTGATAACAGTAAAGACCTTGCCAAGTATTGTTATTTCTATTCAGAGAGGAAATAGAAAAGCTCTTTAAAAAAATAAGCAATGAAAGGTTATTATAAAATTTTAAGCAATACCGAGTTATTTTTAAAAAATCAAGTGCAAATTATCTATAATTCTTCCATAAGTACATTTAAGCATTTTGTTATTTCTCCTTCCAGATATTTTCCTTGCTCTCTGTATGTGTGCAGATGCAAACACATGCACAAAACGTAATTTAAAAAACGCAGGACTATACTGTGTCCACTATCCAGGCTGATAACTAGGGTTCTTCATATCCATGAAGTGTAATTGTTGTTCTAACCTAGTGATTTGGCGAGAAGTTGAAGGAGGTGATATGGCTATGATGAAATGGAACCGAGAACAAAGCCTGTGCAAATTTGTTGGAAATTTACACATTTGGGGTTCCTAATGATCGCTGAAAATTATTTGCAAGGTTCCATGGTGGCTCACCCATTTTTCTCTCGGAAAAGACTCACATTTCCCACAAAAGCCTGGGAGTTGACATCAATGGATCTTACCCAGGAGCCTTCCCTCTCAAGAAAGGCCTTGGTCACGGTCCCCAAATCCTTTTGGCCAGCAACCTGTATTTACACGTGGCTTCAAATGTAGTGAGGAGGGGAATGGAAGGAAGACCAAATAGTGCTTTTTCAAGTTAACATATTAATTGGAGGAGAGCAAGTTTCATACCTGAGCCAACCTAGAGTTGATCCGAAAGTCAACACTTAAAAAAGCCAGAACAAACACACAGGTCAAATCTCTGAGGTCATCCTGTCTGGCAAGGAATCCTGCTTTGACAAGAACACAGGAATGACAGTCCTTTCTGGCTCGAGCCTCTTTTTCTTTTGGACCTAATTCTGAAAAACATCAGAACCTCCATGCATCCATTGGCCGGGGGCCTTGCCCATAAAGAGGCTGTATTTGCAGAATCAGTGAGGAGCAGAGGAAAGGCAACCATAAATCTAAACACGAGGCTCCTTTTAAGGATGCTCCCAGCACCAGCACGGGGCATGTGTGTGAGTGTGGCTCCAACAGAATAAGGCCTTTGCCAGAGCATTGTCTTGTTTTGCCCAGGAACCGCTACTCAAAACAGCCTTGGAATTTGTCTTTGCAAACTTTCTTTAGAGACCCACAAGAAAAATCTAATTCATTTTTTTATAGTACTCTCTGGGGCTTGGGGGTTTGTTTGGTTTCTCTGTTTGTTTGGTATATAGATAGATTTTTTGTTTGTTTGTTTGTTTTTGTTTTTTGTTTTTTGGTTGCTATACAGCATATGGAGTTCCCGGACCCGGGATCAGATCTGAGCCACAGCTGTGGCAATGCTGGGTCCTCCAACCCACTGCGCTGGGCGTCTGGGCCAGGGATGGAACCTGCATCCTGGTGCTGTAAAGACACTGCCAGTCCTGTCACACCACAGCAGGAACTCCTGTCGATCTTGTTTAGAATAAAAAGACCTAGGGTTGGAATTAGAGAAACCCATGTATTAATTCCAGTTAATCTACTTAATAGCTGTGTGACCTTGGACAAGTCACATCTCCTTTCTATTTCTTAATTTCTTCCTCTGTAAAGAGGGACTCATGCCCCTTGCCTTCCTCCCATCGTTTTTCATATGGCAAATGACCTTGATGCAGTGGTGGCCTCCAAGGTCACCACCAGGCAAAATGGTACTCCTTACAGGAAGTCATGGAACAGAAAGTTTCACTGAACAAATGAGGATTTTCGAATCACGTGGATTATAAAATCAATGTAAAACACATAAAAAAGAAGCAAGGGAGAGGAGATTAGGGCTCTGAGGTAGGGCGTGATCGGGGAGGTAGGACCACACCATCGAATCCAGGGTAGGCAAGTGTTCATCTGTTCCATCTCTCTGCCACCTCAGCCTTCCACACTGACGATTTGGTTATAGAACCAGAATTGAGACTTGAGCTAAGGGGCTTGCAAATGGAAAATGCCTTGGCCAAGAACACACTTGCTCTGTTGGAAAGACAGAACTAGTAACTAAGATAATAGCTCTAGCTTGCAGTTCACCTGCTGAGTAGCCATGAGTTTCAGCCATGAGCTGGCAGAGGACACACGAGCCAGAATAGGTGTCATCAATGTGTGGCTGAATTATAGTCTCATGAATATTGACTGCTCATGCATATGTAGTACATGCAGAATATTAGTACTTCATAGAACTCACGCATATTTGTATATCACTTATCTCTAATACATAGGTGCCTCATGAATATTTAGTGCCTCAAAAATTTTAGGTATCTCTTGGGCCTTCCATCCTTTTCTATTTATGTTAAATATACTCGTGCCATGGTTTCTGACGTACTTTATAAATTTCATTGATCTGTATTTTTCTATTTCTCTGTTGCAGAATTATTTTCAAACCAAACAGCAAGTACATATTACAGTATTCTATCAGAATGCTCAAGTGAGAAAGGACTTTGTAAACTGTAAAGTCCTACATAATTTTAAGGGATTATTATTATTGTTCTTGTTGTTACTAGCTTATGGCCATTTATAAAAATCAAATCTATCTTCAAAGGGTGAAGAGGAGGCAGTGTAACCTAATGACTAAGAGCTATAAATCCCTGCCAATAACTGGCTTTGCTAGCTTTTGGGAAATCATATAACCTCCCTGAGACTGTTTTCTCCTTTGTAAAATGGGAATAGCAATAGCTACTTCATAATGCTGTTGTGGAGATTAAATGCGATAATGTGTGGAAAACACTCAGGAAATTGCTTGACCCGTAAGAATGATGATACCTCACCTTTTTGGAATGCTGACTCTATGCCAGGCACTCACTGATTATGTGATTATATAAGTATGATTATCGTGCTCATTTTACAGATGAGCATTTTTAAGACAGAAACAGAATTCAAATCCAGGCATTCTGACTATAAGCCCACCCTCTTAACCATTCTGCAGCACTATCTCTAACACAGTAAGTATTCAATACATGTCTCATCCTCACGTTAATAAGATTGTCCACTAGAGTAGAGATTCAATATCATGTGCCCCTGGCGTTGACATTTTGAACTGACTCTCTCCACCGCATTTCTACTTTCCATCAAGTTGGAGAAGTTGAAAAACTATACATGACATTTTCCAGAATCCTTTGCAGCTAGGGTTATAGATGTAAATTCTTCTTTGAGATTCAATGCATTTGTGAATAACACGAAAGGCAGGAGAGGAAGCCATTGTCAAATTAAAAAAAAAAATCCACAACCTGAATGTTAAGTTTTATTTGGGGCAAAATTAGGACTTAAACCAAGAGACAGCATCTCAGGTCACCCTGAGAAAGAGGAGGCGAGGGAGGAGCTAGGATATATAGGAATTTTTGCGACTAAGGGTAGGTAGCAGGAACAAAAGAGGTTGGGGCTCACTGGTATCATTCCTTTAATATGCACCTCAGCTCTGGGGCCAGTACCCTGGGTTTTCACAGCCCCTGGGGCTCACCCTTGGAGGTGGCTGCATTCGCAGAGGACTGTGAAATATTGCCCCAAAGAGGAGGGGGATGGGGTTGGGGAGAATAATATCAGTGGTTATGATAAAGGTGAGTGGGAGGTGCATGCAGCCATGCTCACATTTTGCAAAAGTTTGTTGCTGGTCTCGTGAAGATTATTATTAGTCACAAGGAGCAGACATCACCATGAAAGATTATAGTGTTTTTCTATATATGAGGAGATGCAAGAATTGGGCACTTAGAATTTTCTCCTAAAAATATCTATCTGAAGACGTGTTCTTCCCATTTTCCCAGAGCATGGAGTGCTTCATTCCTGATCTCCACTCTGAGGTCGGCTCAAGGGGTTCTGTGGGTCAGCAGCTGCAGTGGCTCATGATTTAAACCATGTAGAGGCAGATGGCAAGTGAGGGGAAGAACCAAACTCCAGTTCACACCATCCTCCTGCTGTTAAAGCTGCTGGCAAACAAGGTGTGGTGGCTGGACTTTCAGGGTGGGTTGAGGGGGGAGTCCTGTAATCCACCCCTCCTTGCCCCCCTGGCATTCACACACTTGTGTGATCCTCTCCCCTGAAGTGTGGCTGGTGGGACATGTGATTTGCTTCTAACCAGTAGAATGTGGCAAAGTGATGGGATTACACATATGGGATTATGTTGTATGAGACTGCAGCTTCCATCTTGCTAGGAGATGCTCTCTCTCTTGCTGGCTTTGAGGAAACTAGTGGCCAGGTGGAAAGTGACTGAGGGTATTGTCTGCTTGCTCATAATCAGGAAGGAACAGAGGCCCTTACTCTGACAGCCTGTAAGAAACTGAAGGCCACCAACAACCACGTGAGCTTGGAAACATTTCCTTCCCTAGGCAGGACTCAGATGAGTCTGCAACCCCATTGGTCACCGTGATGGTGGCTTCATGCGACACTGAATCAGAGGATCCATGTAAGCTGTGCCTGGATTCCTGGGCCACAGTAACTGTGAGATAATAAATGCATGTTGTTTTCAGCCCCTAGGTTTGTGGTAAAATTGTCATGCAGCAGAGGGAATTGTGGCAGCATGTGTGATGGTAGCAGCTATGGTGGACTGGATGTCCTCAAACTTAATAGTTCAGTGCTGTGTCCTTGACATCCACTCTCCCAGCCCTTTGGGAAGTTTATTTCCCTAATTCCCTGCATTAAAATCACTTTCCAAAGAAGGACATTACATAATGATCAAAGGATCAATCCAAGAAGAAGATATAACCATTTTAAATATCTACGCACCCAACATAGGTTCACCACAATATATAAGGCAACTGTTAACCTTAAAAGGAGAAATCGACAATAACACAATCATAGTCAGGGACTTTAACACCCCACTTACAACAATGGACAGATCAACCAGACAGAAAATCAATAAGGAAACACAGGCCCTGAATGATGCATTAAACCCGATGGACTTAATAGATATTTATAGGACGTTCCATCCAAAAGCAACAGAATACACATTCTTCTCAAGTGCACATGGAACACTCTCTAAGATTGATCATATCCTGGGCTACAAATCAAACCTCAGTAACTTTAAGAAAATTGAAATCATATCAAGCATCTTTTCCAACCACAATGCTATATGACCGGACATCAACAACAAGAAAAAAACTGCAAAAAACACGAACACGTGGAGAGTAAACAACATGCTGCTAAACAACCAATGGATCACTGAAGAAATCAAACAGGAAATTAAAAAATACCTAGCAGCAAATGACAATGAAGATACAACACTCCAAAACCTATGGGATGCAGCAAAAGCTGTTCTAAGAGGGAAGTTTATAGCAGTACAAGCCCACCTCAGGAAACAAGAAAAAGCTCAAATAAACAAGCTAACTTTACATCTAAAGCAGCTCGAGAGAGAAGAACAGACAAGACCTAAAGGTAGGAGAAGGCAAGAAATCATAAAGATCAGAGCAGAAATCAATGAAATAGAAACAAAGAAAACCATAGAAAAGATCCATGAAATGAAAAGCTGGTTCTTTGAAAAGATCAACAAAATTGATAACCCCCTAGCCAGACTTATCAAGCAAAAAAGAGAGTACTCAAATCAATAAAATTATAAATGAAAAAGGAGAAGTAACAACAGACATCACAGAAATACAAAGGGTCATAAGAGACTACTATATGCAACTATATGCCAATAATATGGAAAACACAGAAGAAATGGACAAATTCTTAGAAAAGTACAATCTTCCAAGACTAAACCAAGATGAAATGGAAAAGATGAATAGACCCATCAAAGAACTGAAATTGAAACTGTGATTTAAAAACTTCCAACAAACAAAAGTCCAGGACCAGATGGCTTCACAGGAGAATTCTATCAAACATTTAGAAAAGAGCTAACATCTATCCTTCTGAAACTATTTCAAAAAATTGCAGAGGAAGGGATACTCCCAAACTCATTCTATGAGGCCACCATCACCCTGACACCAAAACCAGACAGAGATACCACAAAAAAAGAAAACTACAGGCCAGTTTCACTGATGAACATCGATGCAAAAATCCTCAACAAAATACTAGGAAACCACATCCAACAATACATTCAAAGGATTGTACATCATGATCAAGTGGGATTTATCCCAGGGATGCAAAGGTTCTTCAGTACCCACAAATCCATCAGTGTGACACACCACATTAACAAACTGAAGAATAAGAACCATATGATCCTCTCAATAGATGTGGAAAAAGTCTTTGACAAAATCCAACACCTATTTCTGATAAAAACCCTTCAGAAAGTGGGCATAACAGGAACCTACCTCAACATGATAAAGGCCATATATGACAAACCCAGAAGCGAACATCATTCTTAATGGTGAAAAGCTGAAAGAATTCCCACTGAGATCAGGAACAAGACAAGGATGTCCGCTCTCGCCACTACTATTCAACATAGTTCTGGAAGTCCTAACCACAGCAATCAGAAAAAGAAATAAAAGGAATCCAAATTGGAAAGGAAGAAGTAAAACTATCCCTATTTGCAGATGGCATGATATTATACCTAGAGAATCCTAAAGACTCTACCAGAAAACTGTTAGAGCTCATCCACGAATTTGGCAAAGTCCCAGGATACAAAATTAATACACAGAAATCAACAGCATTTCTATATACTAACAATGAAAGAGCAGGAAAAGAAATTAGGGAAGCAATCCCATTTCCCATCACATCCAAAAGAATAAAATACCTAGGAGTAAACCTACCTAAAGAGACAAAAGATCTGTACTCTGAAAACTATAAGACACTGATGAAAGAAATCAAAGATGACACAAATAGATGGAAAGATATACCATGCTCCTGGATTGGAAGAGTTAATAGTAACAAAATGACTATACTACCTAAGGCAATCTACAGATTCAATGCAATCCCTATCAAATTACCAAGGACATTTTTCACAGAACTCGAACAAAATATCTTAAAGTTCGTTTGGAAGAACAAAAGACCCAGAATAGCCAAAGACATCCTGAAAAAGAAAAATGGAGCGGGAGGCATCAGGCTCCTGGACTTCAGACTATACTACAAAGCAACAATCATCAAAACCGTATGGTACTGGCACAAGGACAGACATATAGGTCGGTGGAACAGGATAGAAAGCCCAGAATTAAACCCATGCACCTACAGCCAACTCATCTATGACAAAGGAGGCAAGGATATACAATGGAGAAAAGACGCCCTGTTCAATAAGTGGTGCTGGGAAAACTGGACGGCCACATGGAAAAGAATGAATTTAGAACACTCCCTAACACCAGACACAAAAATCAACTCCAAATGGATTAAAGACTTAGATATAAGACCAGACACTATAAAACCCTTAGAGGAAAACATAGGCCAAACACTCTCTGACATAAACGACAGTAACATCTTCTCAGATCCACCTCTTAGAGCAACGACAATAAAAACAAAAAGAAACAAATGGGACCTAATCAAACTTCAGAGTTTCTGCACAGCAAAGGAAACCCTAAACAACACAAAAGGACAACCCACAGAATGGGAGAAAATCTTTGCAAGTGAATTGACAGACAAGGGATTAATCTCCAAAATTTATAAACATCTTCTGCAGCTCCACACCAAAAAAACAAACAACCCCATCCAAAAATGGGCAGACGATCTAAACAGACAGTTCTCCAAAGAAGACACACATATGGCCAAAAAACACATGAAAAGATGTTCAACATCACTCATCATTAGAGAAATGCAAGTCAAAACCACTCTGAGGTACCACCTGACACCAGCCAGAATGGCCATCATCCAAAAGTCTACAAACAAGAAGTGCTGGAGAGGCTGTGGAGAAAAAGGAACCCTAGTACACTGTTGGTGGGAATGTAAATTGGTGTAACCACTGTGGAAAGCAGTATGGAGATTCCTCAGAAAACGAAAACTAGAACTACCATTTGATCCAGCAATCCCGTTCCTGGGCATTTATCCAGAGAAAACCATAACTCAAAAAGACACATGTACTCCGATGTTCATTGCAGCACTATTTGCAATAGCCAAGACATGGAAACAACCTAAATGTCCATCGACAGAGGAGTGGATCCAGAAGAGGTGGTACATATACACAATGGAATATTACTCAGCCATTGAAAAGAACAAAATACCAGCATTTTTAGCAACATAGATGGACCTAGAAACTATCATGCTAAGTGAAGTCAGCCATACAATGAGACACCAACAGCAGATGCTTTCACTGACATGTGGAATCTGAAAAAAGGACAGACCGAACTTCTTTGCAGAACAGATACTGACTCACAGACATTGAAAAACTTAGGGTCTCTGGAGGATACAGTTTGGGGGGTGGGGGAATGTGCTTGGGCTGTGGGATGGAAATCCTGTGAAATTGGTTTGTGATGATCATTATACAACAACAGATGTGATAAATTCATTTAAGTAATAGGAAAAACAAATAAAAAAAATAAAACCACTTTCTCCTTGAATTGCTCAATGTGATTTCTGTTTCCTCTATTGAATCTGAGTTCCTCTCATCACCCTGCTACAAAATCAAGGCCTGTGTATTTCAATGTTTAATTCTTTGTGACTCAAAAACATTTTAGGGGCAAACAGAGTCATTTCTTCTCAGAATGTCAAGGGAGAAAGGAAATGATGATCACTGAGCAAGTCTAACTTTTGAATCGCCACTACCGCCCTTAAAGGAAGATAATGTCATCCTCATTTTTCTAGAGGAGAAAACTGAAGTTCAGACCCGGAGTGACTATCCAGCAGCACACCTTTTGTGGCTAGCACACCTGGGATGTAACGCTAGGTGTGATGGACACCCGACTGCACATTTTTTTTTGTTGTTGTTGTTGCTGAACCCTTTTGTTAAGACTCTCCTGGGTTCCTGCCTGTCCCTTGACCCATTCAATCCTCGGGTGTCTTTCTTTCTTTCTTTCTTTCTTTCTTTCTTTCTTTCTTTCTTTCTTTCTTTCTTTCTTCCTTTCTTCCTTTCTTCCTTTCTTCCTTTCTTCCTTTCTTCCTTTCTTCCTGTCTGTCTGTCTGTCTTTCTTTCTTTCTTTCTTTCTTTCTTTCCTCCCTCAAATTTTTTTTCTTTTTTAAAAAATTAGAGTGTAGTTGATTTACAGTGTTTTGTCAATTTCTGCTGTGCAGCATAGTGACCCAGACATATATATATATATTCTCTTTCTCATACTATCTTCCATCATGGTCTAACCTAGGAGACTGGATAGAGGTCCCTGGCTGTACAGCAGGACCTCATTGCTTATCCATTCTAAATGTAATAGTTTGTATCTGCCAACCCCAAACTCCCGGTCCATCCCACTCTCTGACCCCTTCCCCTCAGCAACCACAAGTCTGTTCTCTATGTCTATGAGCCTGTTTCCATTTTGTAGATCAGTTCATTTCTGCCATATTTTAGATTCCTCAGGTTTTGGCTGCATACCTGGCATGTGTGCTGGGCTGTACACGGGGTGCACACAGGGCCCTGCCTGGTGGAGCTCACCGTCCCCTGGGGCAGATGGGTGAGAAAGTAGACCATTTCAAAGCAGTGCATCAAGTCCATGATGGAGGCCTGTGCAGGTGGCTGAGGGGACAGTGAAGTCAGGCATCCATGACCTGATTTGGGGGGCAGAGGCCAGGAGGAAGGGGCTCACAGTGGCCTGGAAAAAAGCCTTCCCCGTGGCTCTTCACGTCTGACTGACACAGCTGTGGGAGCTCTCCCACACTGGTGCCAGGCAGGGACCCTGGCAGAAGGGCTCATAGGACTCGGTGAGACCTTTGGGCAGCTCCAACTGGCACAGAGCTGACCCTGGGGGTGCTCTATCCATGTGACTGAGCCACAGTGCGGTCCCTGGAGACCTCCCCTCCAAGGCTGACTGGCTGTCAAGCTCTAGTGGGCCACAGGCATGTTTTATTTAGTTGCTTGCTCTTTGGAACAAATGGATTTCCCATTAATTGCAGTTTTCAAAAGTTAAATTAAAAACCTTTGAGTCTAAAGATAGATCTAACTTTTATCAAAGCCAACTCAGCTCTCCTATCAAGAGAGAAAACCAGATTTGAGAGTTTAAATCTCAGACAGAGCTTAGAGTAGTTCAGGTGCCCAAATGTCTCAGCTCTAAGAGCCCATGGGCAGGTTTCTGGACCCTTCTAAACCCGTCTCCTCACCAGAAAAATGGGTTAACAGTAGCTCCTACCTGAGAGCATGACTCTTTATATGGGGACTCAGTAAGGTAATGTGAATGTTCTTGTCCCCAGTGGACTTGCCCTTGAAGATGTCTCATGTCGTCATCCCCCACACTCGCTCACACACACACACACCCCTGCATTTCCCAGCCTCTCTCTGCGTGTCACCAGTGGGAGATGCTGATGGGAGATTACTATGGTGGGAGGAGGGGAGGAGAGGGAGTATTACTTCTCCCTCCCTCTTGGGGGGAAATCTCCAGAGCAGCCACCTCCCCTGGGCACCAGCTTCTTGCAGGCAGGTCCACCGTGGTCTGGGTTCAGCAGACGACTCCAGCACCTCGGCTTGGGGACCACACTCCTCCCTTCCTCTCCTTAGCCGAGGGTGCCAGCAGCTTCCTGCCGAGGTTAACTTCTGGGCTGCCTCATCACCTCTTACTTGGTTTCTCCTATCCTCCCTCTCCTTCATAGCCATTTTCTTGTATTCAGTTTTCTCTGTTTTAAATACTTAGAGAGGTTGTGTTTTCTGTTTGGGCTCCTGACTGCTGCAGTGCATGACTGGCACTTGCCTGGTAGGATCTGTTTTCTCAGTCAGTGAGAAGGGAGGGTAGTGGGGGAAAGGAGGGGGAGAAAGGCTTAAAACAGAGCAGGCTGGCCCTAGATGCTGGGGTGCATCACACCATGTCTGGAGAAGAGGTATTCCATAAACACGGCCGTGATAAGAGGACCGTTCTCTTCTTGCCCATGGCGAGCAGAGCAAGAAGCGTGCTGCTGACAGGAAGAGAAGGGCGGAAAGATCCGACACTTCTGTTGGCAATCGGCAGCCCCTCCCTGTCCCCCCAGCCCCATCCCCCACCCTCAGTGCCCTGGAGCCTGGTTCCCAGTGCTGGGAAGGGCTGCCTCAGTCTCTCAATGTCAAGGCCATAATCACAGGGCTGCCTGATGGGCTGGTCCCTCTGCTCACAGGGTCCCCCTAATGAAAAGCGGATTTTTCCTCCCCCACAGTCTGGAGTGAGAGCTCCTCCTCTTATTCTAAGAACAGAGAGAATGTTTCCAGAATATTTACCGCAGCTATTCAACCAAGATCTTGTTTTCACATTCCTGCTGCCGGCTTCCCAACCCCACAGCAATCTGTTGTTGAATTCCCAGGGCCATTTTACTTTCATTCCCAGAACATCCAGAATGGGCTCCACCCAGAGGCAGAACGAATTCACCATGGTCTGTGCCTCTGAGAAGGTAACTGGGTTGGGTATCTGGGCTGATGAGGTGAGGTTCATGCATCATTATGACCAAGAGCCCAGGACAGTGCTTGGCACGCTGAGAATGGAAGGATGCAGGGAGTTCCCGTCGTGGCGCAGTGGTTAACCTATCCGACTAGGAACCATGAGGTTGCGGGTTCGGTCCCTGCCCTTGCTCAGTGGGTTAAGGATCCGGCGTTGCCGTGAGCTGTGGTGTAGGTTGCAGACACGGCTCGGATCCCGCGTTGCTGTGGCTCTGGCATAGGCTGGTGGCTACAGCTCCGATTGGACCCCTAGCCTGGGAACCTCCATATGCCCTGGGAGCGGCCCAAGAAATAGCAGAAAGACAAAAAAAAAAAAAAAAAAAAGAATGGAAGGATGCAAACACAGTCCTGTGAGGCAGGCTTTGAAATGAGCCTCCCTTTCTCCCTTTCTGGTACCCTAATACCACTGATTACCTGAACTGTGACTGTGCCACTCTTGCTGATCTTCACAATAACCCTGTGAGGTAGGATTGTCAAGTCCAATTTATAGATGATGACACTGAGGCTCAGAGAGGTTAAGCGATCTGTGCAAGGCTACACAGCTGGCCAGTATCAGAATTGGGATTCAGAGCCACATCTTTCAGGTTCCAATTCTGCATTACTTCAGCAATTCTGCGCTGCCTCCCTGACATCTTTGTGGTAGAAGTTTAAGGATACACCATGCGGCCACGCCACATATTTTGCAGCTGCCTTCCCCAAAAACCTGGGAGGACCCCAGTTGGCAAAACAAGAAGGAGAATGCCTCTGAGCCCAGTGGAATCCATTGCAGTCAACCCCCAGGGTCTCTCTTGTGACTCTGAAGTTCAGCAGCAGCTGTTACCTGGGAAACCAGAAGCCATCTGCAGAGGGCAGGGGCACTACAGAGGGAAGGTTCCCCTGGATACGCCTCCCACCATCCTGAGATTAAGGGACATTCAAAGAGACGGCGGCTGTGAGTTCCTCGGTGGCTGGTGTGAAAACCAGGCTTTTTGTTTCAGAGACCAGTTACCACCATAGGGAGCCACCATTCAACTAAAGGAGCCTAAATAACAAGACAACAGCCAGAGATTATTTATTGGAGGAACACTGATCTCAATCTTATATGTATGTGATCTGAACATCCTAGGCATGACCAGGGCAATCGCATTGACGTGTAGGAGACCCAGGTGTCTAGGGCACTGAGGCTCAACATGTTTGAAGGTGGAAGACCAGTCGTTGCCAGAAACCCCTTCTGAAACATTTCTGAAAAGCCCCAGGGATGCTTACATGTGTCCCAGAGTCCGTGTTCCTGGTGGCTTGCCAAACGTTGTAGCTGCTACCCACAGCAGGATGCTGCCACCCCCCTCACAAAAAGAGGAGGAGAAAACCTGTGATGTGTCACTTGCAGCCAGGGACCCACAGCCTCAGGCGCATAGAGTTGGTGCGTTTAGTAAAAGGCCTGCCTAAGTTCACACACATACCCCCCTGCAGGCTGTGCATCGCAGGGGGCGCAGACCAACGTCTGCTGTCAGCTGACAGAGCAGACTGAAAAGAAGGTGTGCCTCTAGCCCTGGCGGTGGGGGGGCACACCCCTTTCTCTGAAGGATGCTTCCATTCAGGAGAATCCATGGTTCCTCTTGGCAAAACTGGCTCTTAGCTGACCATCCCAACCTATTGTATTTAAACCTCACTTGTAAACAAGATCCAAGTCCTCTTTTTTTTTTTTTCCTTCTGCTAGTTAACTCCCCAATCCTCTTGTTTGTCAGTGGATACAAACAGATAATTTGGGGAAAGCAATAGTGTCACTTTTTTTTTTTTTTCTGGCCATGATTCTCTGAAACAGCAGTTCTTGCTCAGCCAGGTTCATTCCTTCTTAGAGTTCAAATAGAGGCAAAAGGACCAGTATTTAGCTAATTAGCCATAAGACCTCTGATTGGAATCATGGATTATTAGTTTAGAGAAGGGTACTTATGGATGATTTAGGGCAGTGGTTTACAGCTTGTGGGATGTATACTTGGGTATTTGTGGATTGTGATAGTCTAATCCAGAGGATGCCAAACATTGTCTAGATTCCGAATAAATTATACATCATCCCCCCATTCCCCACAGCCACATACAAGACTATTTTTCAAACATCTGTGCCCATTTGAGATGAATAAATTATACATGCCTCTGAAAATGTTACTGAATTCATGATAGCTTTTAGTTGTTATGTATTTTCTCAAAGAACCAACAGAAACACCTATCTACATTTAAGTGGAGATAGTTTATAAAATTTTCTGATGTAGGGAGTTCCCGTTGTAGTGCAGGGGAAATGAATCTGACTAGGAACCATGAAGTTGTGGGTTCGATCCCTGGCCTCACTCAGTGGGTTAAATGAGCTGTGGTGTAGGTCACAGACACAGCTCGGATCCTGCATTGCTGTGGCTGTGGTGTAGGCAGGCAGCTGTAGCTCAGATTCAACCCCTAAGCTGTGGGTGCAGCCCCCTCAAAAGTAAAGCAAATAAAATTTTCTGATGTAGAAAAGAGCATCCTTTGTAAATCAACTATATTCCAATAAAATTTTAAAGAGCATCCATTGTAAATCAATAATATTTCAAGAAAATTGATTTTTTTTTTTTTTTTATAAAAAGGGCATCCTTATATTCGAAGATGCTGTAACACTTCTTCTAGGCCTGCATTTCCTAGAATCACCTGAAGGTGCTTATAAAATGCACTCCAGATCTGGGAATCTGTATCTAGTGGGGGCAGAGCACCAGGAATCTGCATTTTAGGCACATTCTCCCAGTAATTCATCTGAACACTGAAGGGTGAGGACCTCCGCTCAGGTCGACCCACATATTTCATGGATGAGGGGATCAAGATCAAAGGTGGGAAGTGACTGGGCCAAAGTCATAAAACCTCAATCAACAGAGCCATCCATGCCTGTCCCCCTCAGGCCCAGCAAGGGCCCAAGCCAGCTTCTTTCTCCTGGGAGGGGTCCAGCTGATGAAGGCCGCAGGGCCCCAGCGTGGCAGCACATCACCGCGGCCAATGGGTACAAATGTTCTCTCCCAGGTTTTTACTGTCTGCCCTCAGCTCCCATACCTCTGGCAGGCTGGCTGGCCGGCCAGTCTCCTGACTACCCGCTCTGCACATCCAGCATTTGCCCCTTTGGGTCTTTGCTAGCGCTTGTCCGCTTCTCGATGCCCCTTCTCATCCTGCTTACTGGGGGATTCCACCAAGTCTCAAGTCCGGGTTCCCAGTTCTGCCTCAGAAACCTTCTGCAGAACGATCCTAACCCTGCTGGTAACTCTGGTGCCTTGAATCCCCTGCACCCGAGCGTGTGCTTGCTTTTGTTGTTTTGTGTGTGGATGGCCAAGTTGTGTCTCACACAATCCGGGAGTGCAGAGCTGTGCACATAGGATCTTGCTTGATGAATGAGTGTGTGCAGGTCTTCATGACACAAACTCCAAAACTGTTCAGTGTGGACACACCCCATTCAGCCTTGTATTTGTTTAGAACCCTCCCCAAGCACTTTTTGCCAGGCCCTGCTGATCCAAAATGGATCAAATGGGGTCCTTGTTCAAGGACTGTGAGCTTTAAGTTTAGATCTTTCTTGCTGTCTGATTTTTTTTTTTTTTTGTATGATGGCACAATTTTCTTTTTTTCTGCTTCCAAATAAATGATAAATAGTTGTCTAACTTTGTAAGCAAATAGCAAGTTTCTAAGGAAGAGAAATCATCAATGAAAACTCAGATCCTTCGTTAATGATATGAGCTTTATCCAGTCATAGAGCACTTAGTACATTCTAGACTGTGTCGAAACAGTGTCTCATTTATTCCTGCATGCAACCCTTCCAGTGCACTATTATTTCTTCTTTAGTGATGGAAAAAAATGAAGCAAGTGCCTTGCTCAAGATGCCATCACATGTGATGCCAGGTTTCAAACCCAAGTTCATGTTATAACCAAGGCTATGTCCTCAACTGCTGCTCTATGTCACCGCCCTGTCCCCCGACAGTCCTTCTGCATTCAAGGTCATAGATAATGAAATGAACAGTGATGAGTCACCGAGGGCAGGCGGCAGATCTAAGGAGATTGACAAACTTGTTATCAGTAAGTAGAATTGGAAAATACAAAACAGCATTAGACTCTGTTGCACAAAACCCCAGGCTCTCAGAGAACCATACAAAAAGCCAAAGCATGTCATCATCCTGTGGAGTCTGGTGTCTCGACCTGCCTTCCCACCCATTTACCCTGGGGCTTTCTTGCCTGCAAGGGTGGTTCTCTAGAGGCAGTCCAGAGAATTCCAGTTTCAAAAGCTTGTCCCCAGGTCTCCTCTGCCTGACTCACTGTGTGGTCTCTCACTGGTGAGTCACCAATCTGTGACTCAGTTTTCATGTCCTAGTTTGGCTGTTAGGATCCTGAAGCGGATTTCCATGGATGTGGCATAAGGTTAGTGATGTGCTGGGGAACCAGGGATCCCGGGCTCATGGGAACATCTTTTACCCTGTCAGGGGTGCTCACAGATGGGCCAGGACCAAGGAAACTTGGTGAGGTCAGCATCCATTCCTGATGCTGCTGTGTGGATGCTGAGTGAGGATCCTGCACTTGGTGGGTGGCTTCCTGGGGCAATGGGCTTTCAGAGTGGGACAGCACCCTGCAGAGGAAGAAATTCTCTGTGCGAAGAAACATGGAGTGACTTCAAACCTGTCCTTTCTCAACTGTGCTGAGGACTTCAGTGTACAGCTCCCTCTTCTTAATCCAGGTCACAACCCCACCCCACAGTCTTCCAGGTAAACCCTTGGATAGAAAAAATTCACCTGGGTTGTGAGCAAGGAGCTCCGAAGGTTAATTTTTGGGGAAGAACCCATGGCCTGGCTGCATGAGAAGAGTCCTGCTCTGGCCCAGCCAGGGATGCTTTCTCTGGCCAAAGGCTAGACTCAAATCAAAGCCTTCCTATCCCTGCCTTTCCTCTTGCTTGTGGCTTTGACCATAAACCAGTAGGGGTGGGGGGAAAGAACCAGGATAGGAGGAATCAATGATAAAGTTGCATTTATCATGTGCCATGAATCATGCTTGATCAACATACCAGTAACACAAACCAGAAGAGGTGTTACCTGTTTTTTGTTCATTTTCTTAATTATTAATAAAAACCTTCACCTTTCTCTTGGTGCCTACCTTCCATTCCTTCTCTCTGTATCTCATAATATTTTGTATAAGCCTCTATTGTAGCACACCGCCTCATCTCATACTACAACAGATTGCTTACCAGGATCCACCATATTAAAACATGAGTGGTCCGTGGGCAGCAACTCTAGCCTATTCATGCCAATAGTCCCTGTAAGCAGCATCGTGATGATGTATGGTTGGTTTGCAGCCGTTTCCTGTTAAATGAATGATTAAATGAATGTAAACATGTTGCTAGAAGGGACTTGACAGAAGGGAGGTATATTTATACCTGTTGGGCCTTCTCAAATCTCAACAGCTGTCCTGTGCCCTTGGTTTCTACTTGCAGCTCCAGTCAGGTTCCCTGAAGCCCTGGGTAGCTCTTTGTCCATTTGGATTTTTGAGGGAAATCCCAATTGTCCCCATAGGACAGCATGTCCCTGAGGAGGGCCGGAGACACTGAGGAGGGCAAGCTCTCCATCAGGGGAAATAAGAATGGGAGCTGAACCACGCCTGCCCGGTTTCAACAGAACCCTCTGTTGTCCAGGGAACAGTGGAGAAATTGTTCATCCACATCTCATTGCTCATGGAAATATTCTGACTGCAAAGTCAGTGTCAGCTTTGATTTCCTGCCCTGGGAGGAGGTTTGGTCAAAAGGCACAAAGTGGGCCTGTGCAGAGTCAGAGGAATTGTGAGGTTGGGTAAGAGGAGACCCTCACACTCCATCTTTGTTCGCTGGTGGAACTTCTAGCGCTGGGGTGGTCAACCTGACCCAGTCCAGCCCTAGCCTTAGGCTCTTCTGGGAGCTCCAGCCCCTCTTGGAACCATCACAAGATCACAGGCGGAAGTGTGAAGGTCAGACCAGGCCTGAGGGTCAGTGGCCCCGTCCTTCACTTGCTTCCTTGAAAGGAATGAGCGAGAACGTCTGGAGTGCTAGGAATCTGAAGGGCCAAGGACTGGGGAACCACAGGCAGAATTCACCCAGCCATTCTGGGTCCCTTTAAAGAGGACACCAACTAAAATAACCTGGAAAAGGCTCTTACAGGGCAAAAGTACTGCCAGTTGCTGTCTCAAAGCTAATTTTAAGAATGTCCTTTTCTCTTAAAATTTCATCACCATGACTCATCGCACCACAGGCCAAGATTCTGAAGCTCTGAGTCAGACAGGGCCCTGGGAGTTGAAGCTCAATGGGAGTTTTACCTAAATAAAGCCTGCAAGCCGGCCTGCTGTGATAGATGCCTTAGAAATGTGCGAATTCAGCAATGCACACGCCCTTGCACCTCTGTTGTTCACACAGTTGCCCACGAGTTCCTAAAGCTGTTGGTGCCACAAGCCTTCTCTTAGGTATGAGATCCTCCTTCCTTTTGCTTGAATCTTCACTTAATGTGTATTCATGCCTTCCCTGCGAATTTGGCTCCTTTTGTACAATCTGGTCAGTGCTGCTATATATAGTTACTTTTTGGACACTTGCAACCAGAACAGATGTGATGATTAAGCACAAATCCCAGAAAGGATCCAAGATCCCCTTCTCCAAATGTCCATCAAAGGGGATGGCATTGAAATTGGGATTTTTGAAAGTCAGAGCTGCATGTCATCTGTCCTCCCTGTCATTGTATAGATACCCAAGCAATCCAAGACACAGAGAAGTCGACAGCTTGCCCAAGGTGACACAGCCAGTTAGGAAAAGAATCCAGACAAGAAGCCAGGGTCTGCTCACATCTTAATCTCTTGACAAAACAGCCTCTGCTTTTACTTACACTCTATCCAGATTAATTCCTGGACTTTACAAAGCCCACTTCTGCGTGCTGGGAGAGAAGACATGTAGGAATGACAGGGGAGGCAGTGTTCAGGCCGACCACCTGGCTTGATGACCTTCAAGCTGCTGTAACCATGGTGGCAGGAGGCCTGGAGAGCAGACCTGGAGGGGAAGCTGGGACTGGTAGGGAGTGGCCTGGAGACAGAGACCCAGTCTTTACTCAGGGATGGTGGTAGCAGAAGGATAACCAAAGCAGCAGAGACACGGAACTCGGTCTGTGGAAACTTGGCTTCTCGACTGTCCTTGTGGCACATTTTGGGTATTGCCCTTACTGTGAATGAGCGGGTAGGAGGTGTCTGGTCAGGTGGAGTAAGAATGGCTTTGGCATCAGACTGCTGAAGTAAGAATTTTGGGGTTGCAACAGAGGTGCACTCTCATGAGCTCATGTAGAAAGGATTGCTGTGAGGCTCCAGAGACCTTACGGGAACCCAAGGCTAGGTGCCAGGGTGTAGAAAGGACTCCTGGGGCTTAAAGTCAGGGCTCTGTCAGGAGGCCAAGAGGCTAGCCCCAGGTTCCATTCTCTTTGGCTCTGAGTCCCTGCCCTGATCTTTCTCCCTTCGTCTCTCCATGTCTCTCTGTATCTCTCTCTGATTTTCTGGGTTTTTTTTTTTTTTTTGCTTTTTAGGGCCGCGCCCACAGCATATGGAGGTTCCCAGGCTAGGGGTCAAATTGGAGCTGTAGCTGCTGGCCTACATCACAGCCACAGCAACACAGGATCCGAGCCATGTCTGTAACCTACACCGCAGCTCATGGCAACGCCGGATCCTTAACCCACTAAGCAAGGCCAGGGCTTTGAACCTATGTCCTCACAGATGCCAGTCAGATTTGTTAACCACTGAGCCATGGCAGGAACTCCTCTCTCTGATTTTAAACTCACTTTCTCTTAACATCTCTGTTTCTTTCTGTGCATCGATTCTGACTTCCCCTCTCTCTGCCTGTGGTTTTCCTCACTTCTGTTCACCTGTGACCCAGAATGGCTACTCTCGTATCAAGTGCATCTCATTACCTTTAGCTCAGCTTCCATAACTCAGTAGCTGTGATTTTTTCTAGCATGTAAAATCATAAGAGAGGGGCCAGATGGGCTCAGATCACATTTTTGCACTTGACCACACAAGTCATAGGCTGCTGGCCACCCCCTGAATAAACTGCCCTTGTGCCAGGTGGCCAAGCCTTCTCCGGTCAGCTGTGGCCACGGGTGCAGGGTCTCTAGGCTGCAGCCCATCAGCAGGGAGTAAGAGAGAATACAGTATGGAAGGTTCTAGACCTGCATATTTCTGCATTCCAGCTGTTCCACTTCCAGGACATATGACTTTGGGCAAGGCTTCTTACCTCCCTGAACCTTAATTTTCCTTATAAAATGAGAGAAATAATACCCACTTCCCAAGACTGTAAGGAAGATCAAATAAATATGATATGTAATTAAGCCATGCCAAGCACATGGAAAATACCTTACAAATAGTTGCTATTATCAACTACTCTTGATTTAAGAGAGCCAGAATTGTGAGTATACACAGGACATTCTGGCCTGTGGCCTTTTGAACTTCTCCCTCTTTTGTCTTTCTCCATTTGGAATCTTTCTTTCCCCTCTTGATGTTTGTTAATTTCTCTCTTGTCAGTGCTGTAACCCCCTTGCTTGAGGATTTCACAACAGGATGCATTGAAGCCAATGTTTTCCATGTGGATATGACTTACAAGCTCTGCCTTGCTGTTGTCAATAACATTAAAGGGGTGGAGGGTGTAGTTTACTGTCCTGGATAATGCTGTGATCTGTTTTGTTGAAAATTGCTCCAACAAAGGAAGGAAGTTGTCTATGATGACACTGCTGGCTTTTATAACATAAATATGAAGCCCTGTGTTGTCGTTTGGCAAAAGTCCCAAAATTCCTCTCAAGAAGTTCAGGCCAAGTTGCACGTCAACTACAGAATACAGAGATGTGTTTAATAAAAAGCAAAAATTACTCCAGATGCCAGAAATCGTTGTAAACAAATACTTGGCCAAACATTCACAGCCTTCTCTCTCTCTCCCCATCAGTCACCTGTCTGTACACTTTGCAGCGTCATTGCCTGGAAAGCTGAATGGGTGAGCTGTGTCCCTGAGAATGTCAGGGTCTGAGGGCTAATCTGGGGGTGGGAGGGGGAGGTAGGTTACTGGAGTCTTGGGAAGTTAGAGACAATGCTACAAATGGGGGAAGGGGTCAACAGATGGAGACCAAGCCCTAACAGCTATGGTAAAGGCACGCCTGTTCTAGGTTAGAGCAGGAAGCTGTGTTGCAGAAACAGAAGGAGAATCTGTGGTGAAAAGCTGGGTCATTCCAAAACATTCAGAAAAGCCTGCAGGACCTGGGCTGATTTCATGGACATGTAAGCTGTGTGGTTGCACAGGGTTCCACACTCAGAAAGGCCCCATGCTTGCTTCAGTGCTCTGCTGTTGATGTATTGAAATCCTTAAGAAAATTTGAACAAAAGACCACCACCCCCACCTTTTTTTTGGCCATGATATGCAGTGGCTTTATGTGGGATCTCAGTTCCCAGACCACAACGGTGAAATCACTGAATCCTAACCACTAGACCACCAGGGAACTCCCAAGAGACACTACATTTTAGCTTCGCACTGGGCCTTAAAGGTTATGTTGCTGGTCCTGACCAGGGAGAATTGAACCAAAGACTCATTTTTGGAAAGAAGAGCTGGCAGGAGGAAAAAGGGAAGGGTGAAATAGTGACCCACCCTAGTTATGAAAGCGGGAGCAGGAGCAGTCATCCAGTGATTTTAGAACCTATTAGAACCAGGCAGAGGTCAGTGACCTGGCTTGGTGGCAACTGACAGAAGGGCTATGCCTTGAAGTGTGCCACAGGTGATATAGCACACAGAGAACTGGTTTTAGATGGGAAAACTGCCCTGGTGCACAAGTAAAGGAGGGCTCTCCAGAGACAGACCCCAATGTAGATGCCAGCTTTGCCACCTGCAGGAGTTGTGACTTCTGGCAAGGCTTCTTACTTCTTTGGGCCTTAGTTTCTCCATCTGTGAAATAAGGGAAACAACTCCTATGTACAAGATTGAAGAGATACAGCGTATAGAGTTCCTGCCACTTTGCCTGCACATGTAAATAATCAACAGTTGCTATTGTAGCCTACTATTGATTTAAGAGAACTGGAGTTTATAAAGTAGGCTCTATCCCACTGGCTGTGACCTTGGGCAAACCACTTTACATGTCTGAATCTCAGTTTCCTCATAAATAACAGGGAAACTAAAAAACAAACAAACCAACAAAAAGGCCAATGCCTGAGACAGTGCCCTGTACATAGTAGGTCCTCACCAAATATGAAGTGTCCCGCCACACTTCAATAAAAGATATGAGAGCTGTTTGCAAAGTTGCAAAGGGCTTTATAACTATGTTAGGTTTTTGTTGACTTTAGAGAATCAGATTTATTACTTTTGGGGGGTAGGGATCAAATAAGGTTGAGATCACCTCACTCTGAAAATAAAATAACTTTCTGAGTGCTTGCCTGCTCGGGGATTTGGGTCAATCTTTTGTTACTGGCATCAGCACATAGCTAACTAATCCAAATGTAACCAAACTGTGCTGGGAGTCTTTGCATAGCTTTTTTTCTTCCAAGTTTTTCTTTCTAGAATAAAAGGGAAGTGCTACTATCACATGGGTTACCACAAATCAAAAAGTATAATTAATGACAAGACATTCAATCTGTATGCACCTACATCAGATGGATTCAGAGATTGTCATTCCTTTTCATTGCAGCTCATGAAGCATGAAGAGTATTTAGAGAGGATAAAAAAGTCTCATTCATTAGCCCCAAAGATGCCAGGAGGGGAAATGACTTATGTACAAATGACACAAAGCACAGATTTTTCTTGTTCTGAGTTTACATATCCCATATGGGATTAAAGGAAGCCCAGTGTCACCATCTTAAGTGCCTTGGATGAGAAGAGTTTGGGGCTTCAAGAACGGAATAACAGCCTCAACACTGAGAGGCCAAGGGTCAGCTTCACCAAACTGGAGTGACCTTGAGATTGAAAGGATTTTTAAGGCACTGCCTACTACCCTTGAATGATGGAATAATATGGTTGACAATTGCTACTGGGGCCAACCTGGTCAAGTCGCCATCACAAATCTGTGTGCCTCCTTTCACTGCTGTAGCTTCTCAGTCGGGGTTAAATTTCCCAGGTCTCTAGCATTAAGTGCGAATGTGTTGTTGGTAACTTCTCAACAATGGAACGTATGTGGAAGTGATGCGTGTATGCCTTCTTTGGAGAACTATACATATAAATCCTTGGCCCATTACTATTTAGATTATCTGTTATTTTCTTGTGCGTTTCTTATTGAGTATAATAGTTCTTCATATATTCTGGTAGTAGTTCTATATGTATTCCTTAATCAGATATATGGTGTGCAAATATTTTCTCCCAATTTGTGTGTTGTCTTCTCATTTTCTTGATAGTATCCCATGAAGCACAAAGTTTTTAATTGATGAGGTCCGTTTTTTTTTCTATTTTTCCTTGTTTATTTGTGCTATTGGTACCATAGCTAAGAAACCATTGCCTAATTCAAAGTCATAAAGATTTAGACTTATGTTTTCTTCTACGACTTTCATAGTTTTAACTATTACATTTTGAACTTTGAAACATTTGCATTCTTTTTTATATATGGTATGTGTTAGGAGTCCAAATTTATTTTGCATGTGGATTTCCAGCTGTACCAGCATCATTTGTTGAAAAGACCATTCTTTTCTTTTTTTCCCTTTTTTATTTATTCATTTTTAACTTTTTATTATAGTTGATTACATTGTTCTGTTGATTTTCGCTGTACAACAAAGTGACCCAGTCATACATCTATACACGCTCTTCTTTCTTTTTTTTCTCAATGAATGTATTACATTTATAGTTGTACAATGATCATCACAACCCAGTTTTATAGCATTTCCATCCCAAATCCCCAGCACACCCCCCAAACAGTCTCCTTTGGAAACCATAAGTTTTTCAAAGTCTGTTAGTCAATATCTGTTCTTCAAAAAAGTTCATTGATACTCACTCTTCTTTCTCATATTATTTTTAAGACTGTTCTTTTCTTGTTGAATATTTTGACACCTATGTCAAAATCGATTAATCAGGTTTATTCCTGGACTTTCAATTCTGTTTTATTGATCTATGTATCTACCTTATGCCAGTGTATGCCATCTTGATTGCTGTAGCTTTGTAGTTAAGTTCTGAAATCAGAAAGTGTGAGTCCTTCAACTTTATTCTTCTTTTTTCAAGATTGCTTTGTCTTTTTAGATCCTTACATTTCCATTAGAATATTAGGATCAGTTTATCAATTTCTGTAAAAAAAAAAACACAGCTAGAATTTTTTTTAGGATCATTTTGACTCTAGATCAATTTGGAACGTACAGCCATTTTAACAGTATAAAGTCTTCCAATACATGAACATGGGATATCTTTACATTTTTTTAAAACTCTTCCAACAATGTTTTGTAGTCTCTAATGTATATTTATTCCATTTTAAAAATTAAATTTATTCCTAAGTATTTTAATTTTTGATGCAGTTATAAATAGACTTGTTTTCTTAATTTAATTTTCAGGTCATTCATTGATGGTATATAGAAATACAATAGGATTTTTGTTGACTGTACTTGTTTATTGCTTCTAATAGGTTGTTTGTTGGTTTTTCAGTTTTGTTTTGTTTTGTTTTTGGTAGATTCCTCAGGATTCTCTGTATACAGTTTCACTTATTTGTGAATGAAGATAGTTTTATTTCTTCCTTTCTAATCTGGATGCCTTTTGTTTTCCTTGCTTAATTCTCATGGCTAGAATCTACAGTACAATAATGAATAAAAGTAGCAAGATGGGACATCCTTGTCTTGATCCTGTTCTTAGAAAGATTTCAGTCTTTCACTATTAAGTATGATGGGAGGGGTGGGATCTTCATAAGATGTCTTTGGTCAGGTTAAGGAAGTTCCCTTCTATTTTTGGTTTGTTGAATAATTTTTCGCGAAAGGGTATTGGTTTTTGGCAAATTCTCTTTCTGCATTTGTGAAATACATATGTGGTTTTTGGTCTTTATGTTATTAATATAATGCATTACATTGTTTAATTTTTGTATGTTGAATCAAACTTTCATTCTTGGGATAAATCCCAGTTGGTCGTGGCGTATGATGTTCTTTATACATCTCTGGATTCAGTTTCTAATATTTTGTTAAGGATTCTTGCATCTACACTCATAAAAGATATTGGTCAGTAATGTTCTTTTCTTGTGTTATCTTTGGTTTTGATATCAAGGTAAAATTAGTATCATAAAATGAGTAAAGAAGTATTTCCTCTTCTATTTTTTTGTAAGAGTTTGTGAAGGATTTGTGTTCATTCTTCTTTAAAGAAGTTTTGGCACCAATGAATCTATAATGTTTTGGACTTTTCTTTGAGACAAGTTTTTGATTATTACTATATCAACCTCTTTATTTGATATAGGTCTATTCAGATTTATTTTTCTTTTTGAGTCAGTAGTTTGCAGCTTTCTAGTTTATTCATTTTATCAAAGGTTATCTAATTTGTTGGCATACAGTTGTTCATAATATTGCCTTATAATCCTTGTCATTTCCACAAGGTTGATATTAATAGTCTCTCTTTCATTCCTATTTTACTAATTTGGTTTCTCTCTCTCTCTCTCTCTCTCTTGCTCTCCTCTTGGCCAGGCTAGCCAAAGGCTTGTCAATTTTATTTATCATTCCAAAGAAACATCTTTCAGTTTTGTTGATTTTGTATTAGTTTTCTATTCTCTATTTAATTTGTTTCCACTCCAAACTTTATTATTCCCTTGTTTCAGGTTTAGTTTATTCTTCCTTTTGTTGTTTCTTAAGGTGGAAGTTTAGGCTATTGACTTGAGGTCTTTCTTCTTTTTTTTAATGTAGATATTTACAGCCTTCACAAATTATTACAGTAACCTTATAGAGGGGTAAGAGTACCCCCATATCCAATGTAGAAACTGAAAGCTAAAGAGGCTAAATGACTTATTTAAGGTGGTACAGCTGGTTTGTAGCAGAGTTGGAATTATAATATCCTCTAAATAGGAAAGGAGGGATTAAATCCAAACTCACCTTACTTTCCTCTTTGCCACTTTGCTTTTAGAAGCATTCAAATATTCCCAGAGAACAGCAGCAGTCACATTGATACCGGACTGTTTTATACTGTTCCATAATCATTGTAACCATTGTGTGCGTGTGTATGTGTGTGTGATTGTGTGTTTTGAAAGCTCAAGGAAAAACATCTTCCTTGAGGGTAGCAAGTAAGAACTCCTGTATCTGTAGCGCTCAGAACAATAGTTTTAACTTTTGTAGGGTAATAGAGTGCTCAGTACCTATTCTCGTCTATTGTGCTATTTTTCACCAAAATCCAATAGTTAGGTGATACTCAGAAGCTCAGAAATATTAGTATGGTCCAGATCACAGAATTACTAATAAGTGGATTGTAGACCTAAACCCAGGTGCTTGATTCCAGAGTTTGTGTTCTTTCCATTCTACATATTTCACCACATTGCTATGGTAAAATGGAGTGCTTTAAAAAGATGATTTCAGGGAGCTCCCGTTGTGGCTCAGCAGGTTAAGAATCTTACTAGTACCCATGAGGATGCGGGTTCGATCCCTGGCCTTGCTCAGTGGATTAAGGATTGATTGAATGTTGCTATAAGCTGTGGTATAGGTCACAGACATTGCTCAGATCTGGCGTTGCTGTGGCTGTGGCATAGGCCAGCAGCTACAGCTCCACTTCACCCCTAGCCTGGGAACTTTCATATGCCTCACATGCAGCCATAAAAAGGAAATAAAATAAAATAGTTTCATTCATTTATTCATATATTCCAAAAATATTTATCGAGCCTCTATGTGTCAAGCATTGCACAAAACAGTGATGAGAAGTGATAAGCAAAATTAGACACAGTTCTTTTACTTGTGATTTGGATATATATTAATCAACTTGTCACACAAATACATGTACAATTACAATTATGATAAAATCTGAATTTAGGAGTAAGTAATGAGATAAGCTGACTCGTAAAATAGGTCAGATGAGGCTTCTCTGGAAGTACTACTTTGCTGAGATTTGAAGTTAATAGGAGCTAAGTGAAGAGCAGTCCACACAGAAATAACAGTCAGTGCAAATGTCCTGTGGCAGCCCTAACTTTTTTGAGAAATCTAAAAAAATTTTTTTACCTCTGCTTAAAATGTATTAGTCAAAACAATATTATCTATCACAACTGAACAGGAAAATGATGCAGTGTGCAAAAAAAAAAAAGCAAGTTAACCCTAACTTCTTCAAGGTTGAATTTATCTATCTTTTTGCACCCATATCAGAAGATAAAGAGAACAAAAAAGGAAGTGATATACTATATATACCTAAACTCATGCAATTGTTGAGTATTTCAGGGACCTGAGGATGCTGGCCTCTTCTCTGGGATGGTTGTTAGTCCTTAGAAGAATAAGCATCATCATTTATTTGGGTGGCCTGTAAGGCCTGTGAACCTGTAGGAACCTTTAGAGGCACCAGGGAAGTCCCCAAGGTCCTCTTTCTGGGTAAAGTAAATTGCTTTGCCCTGGGGTTCAGGCATTTTCCCGCATGCGTTCATGTGTTAATCAACTCCAGTTCTGGATTAAAGGTAGCAAACCACCTTGAGGATTGACTGTGGCATTGGTGCTTGCAGGAGTTTAAACTTTGCCAATTTGGGATCCAACAATGTGTTGAATTTAGAAGGAAAAATATTTACACATAAGAAGCATGTTTCTTCCTCCCACCCAAGCAGGATTAATCATTAAGAAGGAGGAGACCTATGATGACTGGCACGGAAGGAATGTCTGGGGGAAATTGTGATTTGCTAGTTTACTTAGCATCTTCGCTTCTATTTGATTTCCTTCTTTGTCTAGGAGTTTTGTTTGGCATTGTATGTGCTTAGTCATTTTGTCATGCGTCAGTCAAAGACACTACAGATCCAAGTGCTGATGGGAACTGGGGCTACACAGAAGCCTAAGAGACAGGTTCTGCCTTGTAAGGAGTGGCCAGTAGAGAATCTGGTTCTAAGAGGTGCCTCATAAATACCTACCGAAATAAAAAGGATTGGATAAAATTAAATGTCTTCATAGTTTGGGAGAGAATTAAGAGTAAAAACAGTAGTTATCCTACAGTATTGAGAGATTGACATGAAATCCAGGCTTGAATCCTGGTTCTGTCAATAATCATCAGTGTGACCTTGAACAAACTGCCTACTATTTATGTGCTAGTTTCTTCCTCTGTCCAACAAAATTAAGGCTAGTATTTACCTCGAAGTATTAAAAAAAAATCACGAGATAATAATATAAGCATTTACTAAGATGCCTGATACAAATGTTCAAAATTAAGAACATTTTGAACTGCAAAGTATTCATAACGGCTCAAGGAGCACAAAGAAATAAAAGAGCAGGAGGTTCTCCATTTGAATGGCTAAAGATCAGATGAGATTTGCAGTGGACCTGAGCATGGATGGATGGATGGATGGATGGATGGGGGCAGAGTAATGGCAGCACAGAAGAGGGGTTAGCTCAGGGTCTGTTGTTCTATCTTGCTTTGGCAGAAGCTGTTTTCATGTTCTACTGACTTTCGTGTCATCCATAAGATGGGCAGGTTGTGACAAAGCACTTGTATGAGGGGCTGTTTTTCTTTACATTTCTGCACAACCCACCATGCATGATTCTGGCACCATGAAACATCAATACATCAGGGTTTGGGGGTTTGAGGAGGGATGGCCAGATAGGAAAGTAGAATAGTCAGAGAAAGTATTAGCAGTGGTGGAGACAAAGGTGTCATAGAGCAATGGACATCGGCAAGGAGGCTAACACAGTAGGACAAGTTTGGACACATTCTTAAGTTCTGGTGAGACCTAGGGACTCTACCAAATGAGACAGGATCTTTAAGAAAGAATTGAGATCCTGCAGGTGGGGCTTGAGCTTACAAAATTTGGGTACTAGTGAGAATTTTTTCATTCTCTAGGGTTGGTGGGATTTGAGGACATTTGGGTTATATTAAGTTCTAAGTATTCACAGTTATTTTTCTTTAAAGGTTGCTGTGAATTTTTGTCCTCTTGTTGCATCTTTCATTAATAATTCCAGAAGGAAGAAAACTAATATTTAAGTGTCTGTAGGAGAGGACAAACTTTTCCTCTTCCAATTTGGGTCCAGTGATTGGGGCCTACAGATTAATTGATAATAGACAGGAGAAAAGACAAGGTTTATATACAGGGGATTCATGGCAGCTGTATATTTGGGAGACTCTGCTTTAGGTAGATATGAGTCTATCAGATAATATTTCTTTCTGCATCTTTTTAGCTCAGATGTTTTCATTTTAAAATAATCTTTATACCAACTCTGGAGTCTGAGCATCTCCCTACATGCCTTACTAGGTATTGTGCTAAATTTACTCGTATGCTATTACTTCTCAGGTTATACTGTGAAATGTCTCTCTCTCTTTTTTACAAACAAACCAAAAATGGGGGGATCACATGACTCAAATGATTTACCCAAGGTCACATGAGTATTTATTCAACCGGTAATGAATTATATTCAGTGCGTGACATGCTCCCATGAGTTACACACTTCTTGCATGCTATGGCACAACCCCTCTCTTGACTGAAGAAAGCATAACAGTAAATGATGTGTGAAAACAATGTTATTATTCTAGCCACTGTATTTTTAAAGGCAATCACTAGCAAACATTATTTGCCTATGTATTATTTCTAATAGATTACTTATGGTGATTTCCACGGACCACAATCCACTTCTATGTCATGATACTTCCACCGAGATGGTTCCCCTGCCTTGTGCCGTTTCCCAAGGTGTGTAGTAAAATGCTGAAACCCACTAAGTTATCCTCCCCCATGACACTGACCAGGTATTGTTTGGAAAAACCTCCTCTACAACTAGTGGACTAGCAGGCATCCTTGGTCAACTGATTCCATGTTCATATTTCAGGCCCAGGGGATGGATGGGCCCTCCAGGGTGCATGGAATGTGGCTAGCTTGATGGATGAATTCTCTCTGAGCAAAGGTCCTTAAAGTCAGTTAGGTTAAAAAAACAAACCAGGAGTTCCCGTCGTGGCGCAGTGGTTAACGAATCCGACTAGGAACCATGAGGTTGCGGGTTCGGTCCCTGCCCTTGCTCAGTGGGTTAACGATCCGGCGTTGCCGTGAGCTGTGGTGTAGGTTGCAGACGCGGCTCGGATCCCGCGTTGCTGTGGCTCTGGCGTAGGCCGGTGGCTACAGCTCCGATTCACCCCTAGCCTGGGAACCTCCATATGCCGCGGAAGCGGCCCAAGAGATAGCAACAACAACAAAAGACAAAAAAACTAAAAAAAAAAAAAAAAAAAAAAAACAAAAAACAAACCAGGAGTTCCCGTCGTGGCGCAGTGGTTAACGAATCCGACTAGGAACCATGAGGTTGCGGGTTCGGTCCCTGCCCTTGCTCAGTGGGTTGACGATCCGGCATTGCCGTGAGCTGTGGTGTAGGTCGCAGACTCGGCTCGGATCCTGCGTTACTGTGGCTCTGGCGTAGGCCAGTGGCTCCAGCTCCGATTCGACCCCTAGCCTGGGAACCTCCATATGCCGCGGGAGCGGCCCAAGAAATAGCAAAAAGACAAAAACAAACAAACAAACAAAAAAAAACAAACAAAAAAAACCAAACCAACTCTCCATACGCTACTGCCCAGAGCATGACAGATGTGGATTTAATGCATGTATCCAATTTATTCCTGCCTTAGAGCCAGCCAGCCCTGTGAAAAGTATGTACAGCCTAAAAATCTGTGTTCCTATGGTGGGATTTTCCTTTCTGAGTCCCCTTATCCTCGCAGTGAGTTGAGGGGCAGTGAAGAGTTGTGTCTAGTTTTCACTTCAGCTCCCCACCCATCCCTCCTTTGGTCTCTTTCTGAAAACATGGAAGAAATACGTGAATCTGTTATTCTTGCCAGCTTAAGTGTGCGTTGTTGAACTGAAGGAAAATTTCTTGAAGGCAAACGCTGTGTTTTTCATCTCTACCTTCGGTATGCAGTAGTATTCAAGAATAAATTATGCTGTGTAAACAAACCAAAATAGCCTTCTTTCCTCTTTGTATAAACAATCTCTCACTGCAGCAAGGGCTTATTTCTAAGTCACATAATAACCATAGCAGGCATATATTAAGAACTAACCACATGCCTAGCACTGATCTAAGAGTTTTTTATATATTAAGGAATCCTGGGTTCCCAAGTTTCACACACATCAGTGAAGTTCTGCTTAATCTCATGCCAATTCTATTAGAATAGATGTGGAGATTACAAGAACCAGGGGGACTTAACCACAACATCTGTTATCAAGCAGCTTTAACCTTGACATGGAAGTCCGAAGGAAAAAAAAATGCCCAAGTATTTTATTTAAAATAAAAATTCTATGTATTTAGGTGTACACCATGATGACGATATGCATATACCTAGCGAGGTGATTACTATAATCAAGCTAATTAACATATATGTATATGGACACACATGCACACTCTTCACAGAGTTACTATTTTTCTGTGTATGGTGAAAGCACCGGAAATCTACTCTAAGCATATTTCTAGTATTCAACTCAGTGTTATTAGCTGTAGTTATCAAGCCATGTGTTAGATTTCTAGATTTACTCATCCTGTGTGCCTATAACTTGGTTCTCTTTGACCAACATCTTCCCATTTTTCCTACCCTCTTACCCTGGCAGCCTGGCAGCCACCATTTTGTACTCTGCTTTTTTTTTTTTAGGGCCACACTCACGGCCTATGGAGGTTCCCAGGCTAGGGGTCGAACTGGAGCCACCGCCGCTGGCCTGCAGCACAGCCACAGCAACACAGGATTAAACTGCATCTGTGACCTGCACCACAGCTCATGGCAATGCCAGAGCCTTAACCCGCTGAACGAGGCCAGAGATCAAACCTTTGTCCTCAGGGGTACTAGTCAGATTCATTTCCACTGTGCCACAACGGGAACTCCCAACATACTCTGCTTTTATGAGTTTGATCTTTTTTGTTTTTTTTAAGACTCTGCATATAAGCGAGATCACATAATATTTGTCTTCCTCTGTCTACCTATTTGGCTTAGGGTAACATTCTCCAGGTTCACCCATGTTGTTGCAAATGGCAGGATTTTCTTCTCATGGCTGAATAATATCACATGGTGTGTGTGTGTGTGTATCACATCTTTATCTGCTTATCCATTGATGTCCAAGAATATTTTTAAGTGTCTTGTTTCGCTGCAGAGATCTAGTTGCCTTGCTCATGGAAGACATTTTGACTCTATGGATTCTGTGATCTCCCTCACTTTCTCCCCCATTAATTCTTAAAATGTTGAACCAATAAAGAGACTTTAGTATCCAAATCAAACACATCGTAAGGCATGTCTTATTAATGGTTTTAACGCATCTGAACTTCACAACAACCTTAGGAGGCAGGTATAATTATTACCCCCGTTTTACAAATCAGGGAACCAAGAAACAAAGAGACCTTAAGTACTTGCTTATGGATACAGATATGTAACTAAAGACCCTGTGCTTTTAACCCCCGCCTGTTACTCTTCCAAGTTGGGTCCACTTATATGCATTGCAAAGATAACTGCTAACTAGAATATTTAAGAAAAGGATTGTTCTTATTATGTTTCTCCTGCATATAGGGTTATGCCCAAAATCCTTAAAAATTTTTCAACTCTTGGAGTTCCCGTCGTGGCGCAGTGGTTAACGAATCCGACTAGGAACCATGAGGTTGCGGGTTCGGTCCCTGCCCTTGCTCAGTGGGTTAACGATCCGGCGTTGCCGTGAGCTGTGGTGTAGGTTGCAGACGCGGCTCGGATCCCGTGTTGCTGTGGCTCTGGCGTAGGCCGGCAGCTACAGCTCTGATTCAGCCCCTAGCCTGGGAACCTCCATATGCCGCGGGAGCGGCCCAAGAAATAGCAACAACAACAAAAAGACAAAAAAAAAAAAAAAAAAAAAATTTCAACTCTCATCAAAAATCTTGCTTTAGAAAGTATAGTGGATTTTCCAGAGAGATCAAGCTCTGACCACAATAGCTGATCCCTTTAGTTCTCCCATACTTTTCCTCTGCCAAAGCTTCTTTTCAGTCCCATCAGGAGCTCAAGTCTTGTAACTGCTCCTCAAAGCTTCATTCTTGTCCAGATCAGACCTGAACCCCCAGAGAGAATCACTAACAATACTCAAGCCTTCTGCATCCCAGCAGGCCTATCGTTGTGCTCTACCCATCATCATGAACCCTTGATGTCATGTTTTGTTTCTTTACTTTCCCGCTAGCCCTCTAAGTGCTGCTGGAGAGAATCCCTTGACCACACTGGTTGGTGCTGGCAAATCTGCTACCTCCGACCTACCTGGGCCTCAGTATCAGTCCGCAATGCTGGCCTGTGTTCCTGCTTTCCCACAAAGAATATCCAAATTCCTCTCCAAAGTTTCTACTTCTGTTCTTACTTAGTTGGGTGATTTGGACAAATTATTTAAAAGCTTTATGTTTTACTGGTCTTCATCTATAAGAAAATTGATTCAGATCAGTAGTTTTCAAACATCATTCAAATGCATGAACATGGTATGTCTTTTCTATTATTTGAGTCTTCTCTTGATTGCCATCTTACACTGTGTACTTAAGGATTTCTAAGCGAACATTTCAGTAAAATGCTGATTTTCTGCACCATTTTGTGTTTTCAGTGCATTAACATTATGGTTTCCATTAAAGTCCCATAAATTTCCATTTATTTCCAAGTATTTTGTGTTTTTTGAAACTATTGCAAATAATAAAATGTTTGAATTTTATCTTCAATTGTTTGTTGCTAGTAGATAGGAATACAGTTTTGTATGTGGACTCTGTGACCTTGCTAAATTCACTTATTAGTGCTGGTAGGTTTTTGCAGGTTCTTTCGTTTTTGCGTTTTCTTCCTTTGTTTTTGTTTTGTTTTTTTAGAACTAGATGCATTTTAGTAAGCAGCTCATCTAGAAATCCTTACATATGCAACTTAAGATGGTATACATTGGGTTCTAAAAGACAGTTCGACTCCACCACCTCATCGCTAAGGAACTAACGAAACCCAGTGCATTACCAGCTAGTTGGAGTTCTGATGTGTTTGGATTTCTCTTTGAGTGTTGTCCACGCTGGATTGCTCCTCCTCACTTGGTGGTGTGCCTGTCCTGCTTCTTGCCAGTGTGAGATGCTGCTTCTTGCCTCCAGCACGATGCACCATTACAGTTGCCAGCTGGGGCTTTACCTCTCCTTTGGGACTTGGCTTCTCTCACATACTTTCTCAGCTTTGAGAACTGGTTGAGGTGTATCATCTGGTCCAGCCAGTGCTCTGCACCATGCTTCACCTTCTGGTAGTCATGGGAAAGAAGAGTGTGAGGCAAAGAGCCATTTCAGTGGCTGGAAACAGACTGTAAAAGGATCTGGCCTTGGGTAGAAACAAACTCCTGATAATTTACTGTGCAAACGATTACACCTCTAGGATGCAGAGTCTGGTGGCTTGTTTTCATCAGTTTTGTCATCAGTTGTGTAGGTGGGGTAGGGGTGGAGGTGCGAGAGGAGTCACAGAAAATCACAACAGAAAGGATCACAATAGTAGAGCAGCCATTTTTATTTGACCTCACATCTTTTCAGTTCGCTTCACTGCTCGGTTATAGGAAAGCAAAGTAATCTAAATACTATACACATCTATTCACAGCATTGCTTCTTTTAAGATATGAAATATTCAGCACCTTCACAAGTCTTAATTTTGTTGTTCACCCATATTAAATTGTTCACCTATATTAAAACTTGTTCTTCTTTGTGCCTTTATATAGTTTTTGATCTTTCCTGTTGTATTTCCTCCTCCACAGAATCTATCATCTTCTGTCCTAATTGTCCCTCTGTTACAAGACTGAGCACCTTGTGTCTTACATGGTCACAGATCATCTCTGTATCCAACATCGTCAGGCACAAGACAAGGGGATAATTTCTTTTTTTTTTTTTTGCTATTTCTTGGGCCGCTCCTGTGGCACATGGAGGTTCCCAGGCTAGGGGTCGAATCGGAGCTGTAGCCACCAGCCTATGCCAGAGCCACAGCAACGCAGGATCCGAGCCATGTCTGCAACCTACATCACAGCTCACGGCAACACTGGATCGTTAACCCACTGAGCAAGGGCAGGGATCGAACCCGCAACCTCATGGTTCCTAGTCGGATTAGTTAACCACTGCGCCACGATGGGGAATCCAGTTTTTTTGTCTTTTTTTTTTTTTTTTTGATAATTTCTAAGGATTTTCTGTGTCAACAATCATGTAGCCTATGAATAAAAACAATTTGTTTTTTTAACCACTTTTTAATTGATGTATAGTTAATTTACCATGTTGTATTAGTTTCAGGTGTACAGCAAAGAGACTCAATTATACATATATATTTTTTGAGATTATTTTCCATTGTGGGTCTCTACAAGATATTTAATATAGTTCCCCATGCTATACAGTAGTCCTTGTTGTTTACCTATTTTATATATAGTAGTTTATGTATATGTGAATCCCAAAGCCTTATTTATCTCCTCCCTCCACTCTTCTCTAGCCCTTTAATAACCATAAGTTTGTGTTCTATGTCTGTGAGTCTATTTATTTATTTATTTATTGCTCAATGAATTTATTACATTTATAGTTGTACAATGATCATCACAAACCAGTTTCACAGGATTTCAATCCCACAACCCCAGCGCATCCCTCCACCACCCAAACTGTATCCTCCAGAGACCCTAAGTTTTTCAATGTCTGTGAGTCAGCGTCTGTTCTGCAAAGAAGTTCGGTCTGTCCTTTTTTCAGATTCCACATGTCAGTGAAAGCATCTGATGTTGGTGTCTCATTGTATGGCTGACTTCACTTAGCATGATAGTTTCTAGGTCCTGTTGCTAAAAATGCCGGTATTTTGTTCTTTTTAATGGCTGAGTAATATTCCATTGTGTATATGTACCACCTCTTCTGGATCCACTCCTCTGTCAATGGACATTTAGGTTGTTTCCATGTCTTGGCTATTGTAAATAGTGCTGCAATGAACATCGGAGTACATGTGTCTTTTTGAGTCATGGTTTTCTCTGGATAAATGCCCAGGAATGGGATTGTTGGATCAAATGGTAGTTCTATTTTTCGTTTTCTGAGGAATCTCCTTACTGCTTTCCACAGTGGTTGCACCAATTTACATTCCCACCAACAGTGTACTAGGGTTCCTTTTTCTCCACAGCCTCTCCAGCACTTCTTGTTTGTAGACTTTTGGATGATGGCCGTTCTGGCTGGTGTCAGGTGGTACCTCAGAGTGGTTTTGACTTGCATTTCTCTAATGATGAGTGATGTTGAACATCTTTTCATGTGTTTTTTTGCCATATGTGTGTCTTCTTTGCAGAATTGTCCGTTTAGATCTTCTGCCCTTTTTTGGATGGGGTTGTTTGTTTTTTTGGTGTGGAGCTGCAGAAGATGTTTATAAATTTTGGAGATTAATCCCTTGTCTGTCGATTCACTTGCAAAGATTTTCTCCCATTCTGTGGGTTGTCCTTTTGTGTTGTTTAGGGTTTCCTTTGCTGTGCAGAAACTCTGAAGTTTGATTAGGTCCCATTTGTTTCTTTTTGTTTTTATTGTCGTTGCTCTAAGAGGTGGATCTGAGAAAATGTTGCTGTCGTGTATGTCAGAGAGTGTTTGGCCTATGTTTTCCTCTAAGAGTTTTATAGTGTCTGGTCTTATATCTAGGTCTTTAATCAATTGGAGTTTATTTTTGTGTCTGGTGTTAGGGAGTGTTCTAAATTCATTCTTTTCCATGTGGCTGTCCAGTTTTCCCAGCACCACTTATTGAACAGGGTGTCTTTTCTCCATTGTATATCCTTGCCTCCTTTGTCATATATGAGTTGGCTGTAGGTGCATGGGTTTAATTCTGGGCTTTCTATCCTGTTCCACTGACCTATATTTCTGTCTTTGTTCCAGTACCATGCAGTTTTGATGATTGTTGCTTTGTAGTATAGTCTGAGGCCCAGGAGCCTGATGCCTCCAGCTCCATTTTCCTTTTTCAGGATGTCTTTGGCTATTCTGGGTCTTTTGTTCTTCCAAACGAACTTTAAGATATTTTGTTCGAGTTCTGTGAAAAATGTCCTTGGTAATTTGATAGGGATTGCATTGAATCTGTAGATTGCCTTAGATATTATAGTCATTTTTATAATATTAACTCTTCCATGTGAGTCTATTTTAAATAAAGACAGTTTTACATTATTCTTTCCAGTCTATGACTTTTATTTCTTTTCCTTGCCTTTTGGCAATGGTTAGTACCTTCTGAACAATGCTGAGAAGAGGTGGTAAGACAGACATCCTTACTTTATCTTTCATTGCTTGGAGAAAACATTCATTTCACCATTAAGAATTATGTTAAATGTATGTTTTCCCATAGATGCCCTTTATTATATTTAGGTAGTTCCTTCCTCTTCCTATTTTGCTAAGTATTTTAAAAATAAAGGGGTGCTGAATTTTGTCACCTGTTTTTTGGCATCCATTTCACTGCCCACGCAGTTTTTTCCTTCATTTTCTTCTTATGGTAATTAAAGTGATTGATTTTTGAATGTCAAACTACCCTGTCACTTCTGAGATAAACCCCATTTGGTCATAATGTATTATTGTTTTTATGTATTGCTGTGCTTTATTTGGCAATATTTTGTTAGAAATTATTTCATATATGTTCTTGAGGGACATTAATTTTTCAGATTTTTTAATGTAGTATCTTCTTGATATCAAGGCTGCCATAAATAAGGAAAAATAACTTAAATAACTTAAAATTTACATTCATTACTAACCGCTTAATTGTGCTTAACTCTATTAGGTCTGCTTAGTTGCAAGTAACAGAAAGTAACTTGAGCTGGCTTAGGCAGCTAGCATTGATCCAAAGGTCAGGCATGAGACAGGTGTCCCAGCTTCTGGAAGGAACTGGAACCACAACCCACCAAGCCCTCTATCTCCCTGCTCACTCTTCCTATTTCTCACTTTCATTATTCCCACTTTGCAGACTTTCTCTTTCTGCTTCTTTGATTCACATGGCAATTCCTAAGTTTGTTTATAATAATGAAGTAAATACATAAAGCCTAGAAAGATTTAGGAACTTTTTTTCATGCATCACTAGTCAATATACACAGAATAAGGTAATAACTAGTCTTAGTCTGATAAAAAAGGAAAAATGATCGAATCAATCAATCAAAGTTAAAATTTCATTAGTAAAGATTGTAGCTAATATTCATCAAGTACATACTTATGCTGGATCTTACATAATCATCTTACTCATTTTATTTTTTAAGATCTTCACCACATCCTTATGGACAGAAGGCATATTATTTCCATAGATGAAGTTGAGGCTTAGGTGAAATAACTTTACACAGTCCTCTCTGAGTGATAAATTTCTGAGTCATCATTGCTGCATCTAAATGCAATGCAGGCCACTGGGTAGAACACAAATCTTTTGAAACAAAAAGGAAGAAAGCAAAATGTTAAAACTATTAACCTTTATATTGTGTATGAGTTTGCATTTACTTTATATGGCAATATAAAGATGATTGCCAGCAATAAGCTACAGGAAAAATTTTACCTAATATTGCTAGTCAAAATGATAAGGGCAGTATATATTACAGTCAAGAAGCTTTTGTATTCTCAATAGCCAACTGAGCACTGCCCTAGCAGAAGAATACCAGAAAGAAAGAGGAAAATAACTTTGGTGCTAAGAAGAAATTTTAAGTTAGAAAAAAAACGGCCAATAACAGTATAACAATAATTGCTGCTTTACTAAGAATTTACTAAGTGCTACATGCTCTACTACATGCTTTACCTTTATTGGTTTATTTGCTAGTCACAATACCCCCCCAAAGTAGATATTATCAGCCCCATTTTAGAATCAGAAAAACTGCATTTCAGGAACTTTCCCAGAAATCACAGCAAGTATGCAGCCAAGAATTCTGACTTGTGTGATGGCAGAAGTTACGTGAATACCACTGGGCTCTTTTCTTTGAGATTGGTGTGGCCCATTCATTGTGGTTATTTTGTGTGTTGGGGGGGAGCATTTTCTGGCAATTTTTCAGGATTCTTTGCTGTCCTCTAGCATAAGATGATATTGTGAATCCAACCCTATAAATTGCTGCATTTCCTTGACCATGGGAAATACCAGCTTCTGCAGTTTAGGGGGCCAGAGCTATAACCATTGCCAGTTTTCTAGAAGTGCTAAAGACTAGAATTGTAAATAGTCCTTCAGTGTGAAACAGAACAGGGCAAATACAAGCCTCCACAGGCTGGAAAGTTGGCTCCACACACAGACCTCTAATGGCAAACACAGCAAAGCAAACATGGCACTGAGAGGAGGAAAGTGGGGGGAAGTCTGCGGATCACACTGGATATTCATCCGCCTGAACATCTGCAGAGAAACCAGGGAAGCCCAGCTCTGCCTCCTTTTAGCACTTGCTGCACTGATTTTGGCCTCGCCTACAATTTGAGCAGTGAAAGCCATTTGCAGAGGCCTTTGGCTCTATTATGACCTTGATCCTGTAAGGGTTAAAAAAAAGACAGATATCAAATCAAGGTGCTCTTAAACGCCGAGGTCCACAGGCAGTGCTCAGGCTGATGAAGTCTGGACAAATGGAAGCTTGGGGACTCTTTGCCCAGGGCATCTTCCTGTTACTTCCCGAGAGAAAGGCTGCCTCCAGTAAAGGCTCTAAGAGTTAGGAAGAGGAAACCCTCTCAGCTCTTTCACCAACACACATGATCCCCATGATATTCACGCCCACCCAAGCTAATAAATATGTTACTACACAGATGGTTTCATCAGTGGTTGTTGATTGAATGCTTCTAAAATCTTATGTGTAGCTGCTTGATCTTTAAGAGATAGAACCCTCAATCCTCATGGTCTCCTATTTCCTAAAATAGAAAAAGACATCACCCATGAATTGGTCAAATGCATTTGTAGGCAAGGCTGGAAAAAGCCCTTCAGATGAATAGCTAATAGGACAAAAAGGCAAATTCCGTAGATTACAGTGATACAAGGTGAAGACTAACATCTGGACCACTTCCTTCCCATTCTACCTGTCTGTCTGTCTGTCTGTCTTGAGAAGTAATGAGTCTGCAGGGAAGGGGGAGCAACACACCGTAGAGGGAGCCAAGCAGATGATGGGGTTTTAGGTATTCTGCCAGATCAGGGTGAGAGCCAGGGTTTCCAAATCATTCTGAACTCAGTCCTGAGCTTCCTCTATATTCTAGGCACAGCGCTCGGTGGTGTTGGTGTGAAGATGAAGACAAAGTCCCTTCAGAAGCATAAGGGATGACTGGGGCAAAAGACCCCTAAACAGACCATTTAGCTCAGGCAAGGAGGTGCTGCAGCAGAGCTATGCACAGAGCACCGTGGGAGCCCAGTGCAGTGGGCTGATTGGACGCAGGCAAGAAAAAGGGTCAAGACATGCTTCCGGGGAATGATGTCTCAGCTGAATCTTAAAAGAGTGAGCATGAGGGGGTCACGTGGAGATAGGGAATTGAAGGCACGGTGGTGTGGTCTTGCCAGATCCTGCAGTGGGAGCCGGGTAGGATATGGCAATAAAGCTAGAGTGAGAGGCAGGGGCCTGATGATAGAATAACATGAATATCCGCATCCATGTATGAGGAAAGTGATGCTTAGGGAATATCCGGTGCCCACCATTTAAAGTCAGACAGTCCTAAATTCAAGTCTCAGGTTTGCAACCTACTCATCAAGTCAACATCTAAGTTGTTTATCTCCTGAGTCCTGGTTTCCTGATCTGAAAACTAGAAATAATGACAATATCCAGCTGGTAGGGTGCCATGGGGATTAAGTGAAACGTGCAAAGCCTGCAACATGGTTACACACATAGTAAGCACTTGATGATGATAGATAATGATAGAAATTAACTTTTTAAAAAGGCATAAATTTGCTCAAGATTGCACAGTAAATGGCAGAATGTGGATCTAAACCCACTCACGGCGCACACCCAGGGCGATCGATGGTGGGAGTGACCTGCCCTGGGTGGCATGCAAGCTCAACAGAGAATTTTAAAACTAAAATAAAACTGAATAAGCCATTGGTCTGCTTTTTATTATTGTCAAACATAGAGAATTCCAAACATTGTCAGTGATGAAAATACTCCTCCCTCCAATATTTTTTGTTCGTCTAAGAATTTCTAAACAATTGCCACGTGGTTCTGTTGAGTTTTAATAATACCTATGAAAGCCTCAGGGGCCTCCAACACCCTGTAAACTAGAAACTGCTCCTAGCCTGGATCCCTTTCAGCAGAACATAGTTTTCTCATGATCACTCCCACCACTTTGTTTCCCTGTTTTAAACGTGAGACAGATAAACATTCCAAATGATCACACAGGGTGACAGAATTGAAGTGACTCAAGTTCTGTTTCTTTGGCTTTCAATGACTGTACCAACATTGTTTATTCTGAATCAGTTGTTTCAATGAGGGAATATGTACTCGCACAAGGATGGGAAATATCAGTTGTCCCAAATATCAAGTGTGCTCCAATGGTTGTCAACTGTTAGAAAACTATGTAGACAAAATGTTTATTAAAGACTAAGGAATAAAAACAAGGTGAATCTAAAGCTCTTTACTGCAGAGAATATTTTCCTATAGAGGAGAGTGTTAAAAAGTTATTTGTTCCAGGAGTTCCCATCGTGGCTCAGTGGTTAATGAACCTGACTAGCATCCATGAGGAGGCAGGTTCAATCCCTGGCCTCGCTCAGTGGGTTAAGGATCTGGCGTTGCTGTGAGCTGTGGTGTAGGTTGCAGACGTGGCTTGGATCTCACTTTTCTGTGGCTCTGGTGTAGGCCGGTGGCTACAGCTCCGATTGGACCCTAGCCTGGGAACCTCCATGTGCTGCAGTGTGGCCCTAAAAAGACCAAAAAAAAAAAAAAAAAAAGTTATCTCTTCCAGAGAGTTCCCATTGTGGCTCAGTGGGTTAAGGACCCCATGTTGTCTCTGTGAGGATACGGGTTCCATCCCTGGCCTCACTCAGTGCGTTAAGGATCTGGCATGGCTCTAAACTTCGATGTAGGTCGCAGATGTGGCTTGGATCTGTTGTAATGGCTGTGGCATAGGCTGGCAGTTGCAGCTCCGATTCGACCTCTGGCCCAGGAACTTCCATATGCTGCAGGTATGGCTGTAAAAAGAAAAAGAAAGAAAAAAAGTTTTCTGCTTCAGGTTTCAGATATGCTAGAGTACCCAGCTCTGCAAGTCCGGCAGGCTCTAATGTCTCGGCCAATGTTTCTCCTCTTCCGTCCTGACTGCTGCTGGCCTCTGACCCTCCCCATGTCTTTCTTCTTCATTCTGCAACCCAGACATTCCTGTTGTTGGAGTTAGCTGCTCAGATTTAATTGCGTCTGTCTGAGGCCTCCCTGAAATGCAGAGTCATCCCTTGAGATGGGCAGCCCCTCAGTGCTTAGCAGCCAGGACAGCTCAGCAGGGTGGGTGCCCCCTGGGGTAAAGAGTTCTAGATGAGGCATTAAACCAGGGGATGTGGAGAGAGGAAAGAGCTGGAGTGCAGAATGAGGGAGCTCATCTCCTGAGAGCGACCTGGAGAAGATCAGCCAAGTGGGGAGCAGCATCAACAATAAAGCTTTTCCACTTGACAATTTTGCCCAAGGCAGAGAAATATAAATTTGCTCTTTGTTTTCTGCTGGGTTGGAGAAATTTAAAAAAAAAATATTATATATGTATATCCCCAAAGCCTTGGAACTAATTACAGCAGGGCACTCTTGTAAACACATGAGAAGACAGGGACAGCATGCTTCGGAAAAGAGTAGTGAAAGATCATGTCTGCAGAATGACACTCTTGAAATGGTCAGTGCCACCAGCTCTTTTCACTGTCTCGTTGACATGAAAGTTAAGTTAGTCACCTTGTATTTGTCGGGCATTTACTTTGACTCTGGACATACAATCATAAATGAGAAGAGCACAGTCCCTATGCTCACTGGGATTGGAGTCCAGGAGTGGTGATAGGTCTTCAGTTATTATACCTAAAATAACAAATAATTTCCAGCGAGTAAATGCTATGAATGACGAGTACAGGGACCATGGGAGCATATGGTGGGGTAAGGGTCAGGAAAGCCTTATCTGACCACCCACGACTAGATGGGATATAAACAGAATGGGCTGGAAGAATTCAACCATGGCACATCTTACTGGGAAATCAAGAGTAACGTGAGGCTAGGAGTAAGGTGATGGGGTTTCATTGAAATCCCTGACATTTACCAAGAGTGGCTATGGGAAGCTTCTGGCACCTCAGACTAAGATACATGTAGGAGTGACTTGTGATCTTTGGGAAACCAACATTTCTGGATAGAAAATACATTTCCAAATTGCACACAAGCAATTAATATGCTCACAGCAGCATATAGGGTGGAAAAACCAATACTGACCAAAATACCCACCGTAAGGACTTGATAAAATTTGTGCTCACCTAGGGGCTCTCAGACAACCAAATGTACTTGTAGTGAAGAAACATACAAAGAAGAAAGAGATTTCCAAAAGGGAGGTTTTTCAAATAGAGAGGGAAAGAATGCAGCCTGGATCAACAATTTAATATTTGAAAAATGGATACAACAAATTCAACAGACAATTAGGCAATATGCTAGAGGACAGAGAAGAACAAGAGTCTGCACCAGAACTCAAGAGTAATTATTAGGTAGACTCATTTTCATGGAAACAGAGGTAGCCACACAAAGTTGGCTGGGATTTTGGCAGCAGAATCATAGGGAATAAACTATGAGAAACCTCCGGCTTCCCTCCTCTGTGACAAATCACACATGGTGAATGCACTTCACACAGGTGCTCTCTTACTGCCAAGACTCCTCACCTAAGTAAAAATAAAAGACATTCAATTGTACTGTTGGCACGGGATAGAGAAAGTTTATTAAATTTGATGGAGTGTTGCCCCTAGATGGAAAATGGACCTTGCTTAGAGAAAAGAATGGTATTTCCATCTTCAGAAGCTCCTGGATCCATTGTACTGAACCTTACTTCTTACTGCTTTTTGTGGTTCGGAATGATTTTATTATTTTACTTTTTATTGTCAAAACCTCCCTACTTTAGTTTATATATAGTTTATGAGAGCCAAGACCTTGCTTGTCTAGTTCACAGTCCAAGATACAGTCCCAGCTCTCACAGGCCTTGGAGCAGAGGAGGCACTGAAATAAGCATTTAACAATCAGTGGATGATGTGACATCAAGTCTGGGACGTGATGATCAGGCAGATTTGGCCAGGCCCATGATCAGCATGGAGGCCAGTCCACGTTGCTCCTACTGGAGAAACCTCTCCTGTCGAACAAGACCCACACTGCAATTCTAAGGCTGAACAGGGGATGAATAAAATAGAATATAAGCCAAACAGTATAGAAAACTAAAGACAAATCAGGAGGTTAACTTTTGACATGATGAGTTTGGGATTATCTATTCTCTGTCCAAGTGGCATTATTAAAGGAGGCAGTTGGATATACAAGTCTGGAGTTCAGGAAAGAAGTCGAGGCTGAAAATTTGAGAAGATAGATATTCTTGTAGCTTAACTGTGAAGTGTAGGAAGGTAGCAATGAAAGGTAAGTCTGGAACGGTAGATCGGGGACAGTATATTAAAGTACTTAAAAGACAAAGATACATTCTAATCCTTGAGGAGGAGGAGGAGGACGATGGCTAATTTACCTACTAGCTCAGAGTATATATGAGGGTCAGCATTTAGGGCTGGGAACAAATGCCTAAGTCACGGGCCTGCAGAGATGGCATGCCCAAGCATGAGGGCTCCCAGATGCCTACAGACCCCCCAGTTCCCTGTCACTGAGCCCCTCCCCAACCAAAGGAAAACAAAAGGGAACAAGAAGTCTAGGTGAAGCCATAGGGACCAGGCAGATGTGGGGTCTGGGGTCTGTGGGGATGTGGGGTCTGTCTCTTGCTTCAGGAACTGAATGTGAAATTAGTCATGTAAAAACACACAGCAGGTGATCTTAAGGATAATATTGTGGTATTTTTATGTAATAAGAAATATATATTTGATCTTCCTCCCCAGTTTCTGGCAGAAAGCTCTTAAAACGCATGGAATTTTCTGAGTGACAAGGGGGAAGAGAGCATCTTTTGTTATTGACAGTAAGCCTGGTTCAACCCTACCCAGATTTATGATAAGGAGATGACTCTGGAGAGTGGGATCTGGTTGCCAGAGGAACCAACCTTGTGATTAGAGGGTTGGAACTCTCAGGCCTAAGCCTCATTACCACTCCCCACCCCTGGAGATAGGAGAAGGGCTGAGGAATCACTTAATCACCAATGGCCAATAATTTGATGAATCTTGTCTGTATGGAGCCTCCATGAAAGCCCTAAATGAAGAGGTTTGGACAGCTTCCAGGTTAGTGAACACATAGGGGTGCTGGGAGGGTGACAAGCCCAGAGACAGTATGAAAGCTCTGTGCCTCTGACCACATACCTTGCCCTGTGCCTCTCTTCCATTTGGCTGTTCCTAGGTTGTACCCTTTATAATAAAGTGGTAATAGTAAGTAAACTGTTTCCCTGAGTTCTAGCAAATTATCACACCTGAGGAGAGGGTTGCAGGAACTCCCAGGGTATAGGCAGTTGGTCAGAAGTACGGGAGGTCTAGACTAGACATGAGCATCAGGAGTGCGGGCAGTCTTATGACACTGAGCCCTTAACCTGTGGAGTCTGCACTAACTCCTGGTCATTAGTGTCTGAGTTATAGCAAATCATTGGACATCCATTTGGTGTCCAGAGAGTTGAAGAATCGGTTTCTGGTGTGGGGAAAAAATCCACACATTTGATGTGAGAAGTGTGTTGTGAGTAGAGAAATAGTTTTTCCTTTAGGTATATACGCCTGTTCTCTCAATTAGGGGTAAGGAGATATGGGGCCCTGCTACCATTCTGTGTATTTCCTGCTATGATCAAACACCAAGGGAGATGAATAAATCAAGCATTGGAGCTTAGGGATGTCTTTGCTTCAGCTGTGGGTCAGAGGCTATATTGGAGTGGCCAGGCCACCAAAAATTCTCTGCAGTGTGGTAACATCTGTAAAGCAGCAGCAGTGAAGGGCATGCTGCCTTAGAAGAGCCAGCTAAGACAACTCTTTATTAAGCCCTTGCTGCATGCCAAATCCTCGCTAAAAGCTTTATATACAGTATCCCACCTAAATCCTATAACAAACATTCTCTGGTGGCAGAGCCAGTAGATACACATCAAATTACACTTATGACTCTGTGATTCTGAGGAGTACATTCTAAATGGAGGGCTATAAATTTCAACTTTATAAAGACAAAATTTTTCCATTAAAAAAGTTTTTTATGCTTAAATTCAGTTGGCAAATTCTAACCCTGCTGCTGATTTTTAGTTTGATCTATAACCCTGGAATTTGCTTAAGTGCCCCCTAAGGCTATGGAACAAAGAAATATGCATTTGAAAGGTTCAATGAAATAATTAATTGCAACTTTAAAGACGTACCAATGTTATTTCATGGTTTTTGGCCTGCTTCCTCTTCGTGTGTGGGGTAAGGAAGGACAGCATGTTTTTCTTTTTTAATTACTTAGGAGTGTTAATGAGTCTTTGACTCAACAGTCACACCACTGAAAAACAGGTCCTTAGTTTAGTAACATTCAGAACTGGGTGAGCCAGATTTGTACCCAAGAACTATTTCCTCTCTTTGTGTATGAAAGCACAGTTAAAAGGAGAGAAGAAACCTATTGCTTTGCCAGCTTAAGGCTCATGACAGGACAAAGGCATAGCTGTTGCAGGCTTTTGATGTTCTAGAAAGATCTAGGAGGAGTTTTTAAGCCTATCTTCAGGAGAACCCATAAAGTTGCAAGTGATATGTATTTGTTGCATGTGCATTTTTCTAGGAATGGTTCACAGCTTTCAACTGAGTCTCAAAGATGTTCTTGACCTTACCAAAATTAAGACTCCTGTTTTAGAACTTTCTAGAGACATACCTAATTAAATACATGGAATAATTGATTCTTCATAGCTGGATGTATTGTAGTATAGTTCCTTGGTACCCCAGGGCATTGGTTCTAAGCACCCACAGGTAACCAAAATCAGCAGATGCTTAAGTCCCTTGTAGGAAAGCAAAAACTACTTGATATTCTTTTTTCCCATCTCATGTCTTTTTATCATCTCTTATGCATGGTATCTGTTCCTAAGTATTTCTCCTCCCCCACTCCAAGTTCTAAATTACCCCTAATTCAGTACATTTATGCTCTAATAGCTCCTTTTCTCTCTCTGTCTTATTTCTTTATGATGTAGATCAATTTAATCTCCCTAGTTTATTTCTTTTGCCTGTTTTGTCCTAACTCCAACTCTTGTCCCCTCCTCCTAAAAAAAGATGATCCTGCAAGCAAGAGTCCTTTCTGGGGAGGAGGGAGCATAAAGGAAGGAAGAAAATGCATATCTGCAACTTAAATCATTTATTTTGTTTCTGACAGCAGTATAAAGAAAACATCACACTCATTTGAGATTATAACATAACTTCAATTTGGGATTGTATCTTTCTTAATTAACTTGCCCAATTAAACTGTTCACACCTGATTAATTTGATAAAAGGAATTGTATGTATTAGTCAATACGTACTTGCTTTTTAGTCTTAGCAAATTCATTCACTGTATGGAATACACACACACACACACACACACACACACACACACACACACGCATGCATGTATCTTCACCCATTTAATGCTTAGCTTTTCATTTCAGTTGAACCAGTCGTCCACTCTAAGTGCTCTAGTTGAGAGCTCTGTCCAGGAAGGAAGAGCCTTAGGCCCAGGCAAATGGAAAAATTGATTGACATAAAGCATCTTGGCGAAAGTCTGGCACACTCTAAATCCTGAGTGTACTTTGCCTCTTTTTTCCTTCACCATTAAAACCTGGAATATAAACCTCCAGGAGGAACATCCTGATGTGCCACATGAAGTGTGGCATCGTGGTCTAAGTGTAAGCCTTTCTGCTTTGCTCCTACAGCAGGGGAACCCAGTAGGTGCCTGACTGTGGATGTGCACACGTGGGTTTGACACATGCCAGACCAAAGGGAAGCCAGAAAGACTGGGAATGATCACTGCTGAAACCTGCCTGGGTTTCAAAAGCAAGAACAGCATAGGTCCATCAAACCTGCCTCTGAAAATTTCCATCAGTAATTAAAATAACTTTAATTTGAAAAGTCAGCAAGTAGCCCTGGGTTGCTGCATTGAAAGTTTCCCATTTGGGGCAGGAATTTTATCTTGCTAGAAGCAACTGTCACTCACTCCAAAGAAATCCATGATCAATCAGTAGTGATGTGGAGTGCCACGGAGAGGAGAGTCTGGGGCCATGGAAGAAGCACCAGATGGGAGATGGGAGAGCGCTTTGCCTGGATCTGTCAGCAATGACTTGTGTGACTTTGACCTTGAGGATGCCTTCCAGGTCTAATATTTTATGATATGAACATCTTCACAGTCCATGATTCAGGAAAATGTACACATGAAACTGTATAAGAGACTGGGCAATAAAGACAGTTCTGGCTCTGGGCTTCGTTTGTTATTTGCAAAGTGAGTGGGAGCAGAGCCGAGAGCAATACTATCTCCCAAGTGCAGCTTAAATGTGTAACTGTTTTTACAAAGAAAACACTGGGACAAAGGCCCTGTGTAAAGAAACATTAAAAAAAACACAAAAAACAAAAAACTCTGTCTACCATAGGTGAAACCACTGGGGAAGGGAAAGAATTGGAAGGGTGGGAATAACACATAGTACTATATAAAAAAAATTTTTTTTTTCTTTTTAGGGCTTCACCAGTAGCATATGGAACCAGGCTAGGGATTGAATCAGAGCTACAGCTGCTGGCCACAGTCACAGCAACGTGGGATCCAAGCAGAGTCTGTGACCTACACTAGAGCTCACGGCAACACCGGATAATTAACCTACTGAGCAAGGCCAGGGATTGAACCTGTGTCCTCATGGATACTAGTCAGGTTCATTTCCGCTGCACCACAACAAGAACTCCTACTACTATATAAAACAGATAATTAACGAGGACCTACTGTATAGCACAGGGAAATCTACTCAATAGTTTGTAATAACCTATATGAGAAAAATAATGGATATATTTATATGTATGACTGACTGACTTTGCTGCACACCTGAAATGAATACAACATTGTAAATCACCTCCATGCCAATAAAAATTTAAAAAAAAAAACCTGCACACAAGAGGGTCTCCCATCTAACTAATGGGAGAAAATAAATATTCTCTCGTTAACTAGAATGGAACCCTGCATATATATGTGTGTGTGCATATTGATATGTGTATATATATCAATCAAACCACTTATGAGTAAGAATTTGACAATCTAATATATGTCATTATTAACAAGTATTTGATTGTTTGGAACAGGCTTTTAGAAACAACAGCAGTGTATAAAAAAGTGCTGACTGTGTAACAGAAAATAGTGTGAAAGGTGGTAATCCTGCATTCTTTGCCTGGCTCGCAGCCCTACTGTGCATTCGGTCCTAACTTTACAGGTGAATTTCAGTTTTCTTGTTTGCAGTAGCTCCCAGCACAGTGATCAATCCCCTCACTTTAGGGAAATGTAAAATGCCATGGCAGTGGTTCTCCGCCTCAGTGAGGTGTCATTCCTACTGCTTGTCTTGAAGTTACCTTGGTCCCTTTGTCTCATACCTTGTTCATTCATTCATCAGAGAAAGCAGGCACTTTGTCAGGTGATGGGGTTCAAAGGAAAGTATGTCTCAGCTTAAATTTCCCTTCCTCAGGAAATCCAAATTACCAGCTCCTTCTATGTCAGGTCCCATAGCTCCTGTATCTCTTAAAGCCCATTGAAGTTGTTGCATGTATCAGGAGTCTGTTCTTTTTAGTTGCTGAGCAGTGTTGCGTGGTATGGATGCCCTAGAATGTGTCCAGCCACTCACTCCTTAAAAGACATTTGGGCTGTTTCAGTTTTTTGCTACTATGAATAAAGCTGCTATGACCATGTCTATAGCTTTTTATGTGAACATGAGTTTCCATTTCTTTGGGATAAAATGTCCCAAGACTGTGATTAACTAGGTTGTATGGCAAGTGCATGTTTAGTTTTGTAAGCAGCTGCCAAACTGCTTTCCAGAGTAGCTGGACCATTGTACATCCCCACCATCAATGTATAAGATCCAGGCTCTCTGCATCCTTGCCAGCATTTGGAGCCATCCTTCTTTCAGCTCTTCTCATAGGCTTATAGTGATATCTTGTGGTAGTTTAGTTTGCATTTCTCCAGGGGTTAATAATGTTGAAATTTTCAACGTGCTTTTTTTGCCATCTGTATTTCCTCTGTAGTGAAATATCTACTTAGGTCTTTTCCCACTGTATAACTGAATTTTTTGGGTGTTTTTACTCAAGTTTTGAGAGGTTTTATATATATATATATATATATATATATATATATATATATATATAAAACATAAGACCTCTGTCAGAGAGATGGTTTCCAGATATTTTCTTCTGGTCTCTAGCTGTCTTTTAATCCTCTGTTAAGGAGGTCTTACACAGAATGAGATTATTTATTTTGATGAAGTCCAGTTTAGTAGTGTTTTCTTCTATGAACTAGGCTTTTGATAACATGCCCAATAACTCTTCACCTGGGTTCTCCTATGTTTATTTCTAAAAGTTGTGTATATTTAAATTAATGATTCATTTTGAATTAATGGTTATATATAATGTGAGGTTTAGGTCAAGTTTCTTTTTCTTTTTTTTCTTTTTTTTTTTTTTTTTTACCTTTTTTGCCTAGGGATGTCCAGTTGTTACCAAACAATTTGTTGAAAAGACTGTCCTTATTACTCAGCCATAAAAAGGATGAAATAATGCCATTTGTAGCAACGTGGATGGACCTGAATATTACCTTACTAAGTGAAGTATTTCAGAAAGAGAAAGACAAATACCATATGATATCACTTATATGTGAAATCAAAAAAATTATTCAAATGAACTTATTTACAAAACAGAAATAAACTCTCAGACATAGAAAACAAACTCATGGTTACCAAAGGGGAAAGGGGAGGAAGGGATAAATTAGGAGTTTGGGATTAACAGATACACACTATGATATATAAAGTAGATAACACCAAGGACCACCGTAAATCATAGGGAGCTATATTCAATATCTTATTCAATAACCTATAATGGAAAAAAATCTGAAAAAGAAATACATGTGTGTATGTATATATATATACATACATATATATATATACATACATATACATATATATATATATATCTATATCTGAATCACTTTGCTATACACCTAAAACTGATACAGCATTTAAATCAACTACACTTCAGTTAAAGAAAAAAGAAAAGACTTATCCTTCTTCCAACACTGAGTCGTTTGGCACCAGCAATCAGCATATTTTAAAATTGATTTTCATGACAGCTATGGTCCATGCCCTTGTGGGCCTGAAAACCTCCAGAGAGAAACAGCGCTAAATCACAGCACCTTAAGAGAAAAGCTAGAACAGGGGTGTGCACATGGTGCTGGGGAAGCGAGGAGGCTGTGGAATGGACTGACTTCCATCCACCTCCCGTTATCCACATCCCGCTGTGACTGAGTCCCTTGCAGACCTTCCTAGACTGGTGTAGTTAGGTCTAACCAACTGCATTGGAACAATGGCCCCTGAATTATGATCCCAGCTTTTCACCCCAGATCTCTGCTCCCTCCTGCAGCCGCTTGACTGAATTCTCATTGGAGGTCTATTTCAGCTTGGCCATCCAGTATTACCCAAGATGTTATGCTCCCTTGTCTCTCCCCAGTTTTGTTTGGGGTTGCCAACCCAGACCAAGGATATCAAAGTAGAGTAAAACAATCACAGTACATTCTCCAATGAACTGGTGCTGTGCAGGCAACCAGTCAGGTATACTCTGACTCCAGATTAAGGACATGGTGGCCAGAAAGGGGAAAGGGGCATTGTTGATAGATGGACAGCCTGTTCTGTTTGAGCTCATCGGCCCTCAGTGTGTAAAAAAGAAATTAATGACACTAAGAATAGCAACAACAACAATCCATTGTGCAGTCTAAACTTTCTGGAGTGTTGGTCTCTGTAGTTAAAAACATTAGCCACAGAATTGTTCCACTCTCCCCATCGGAGGGTTTGTTTGGAACTAATCACATTTAGCTATCCCTGCTTAACTATTTACAGCTTCATCTGTGAATTGACGTCTTTGAAGAAAGTTCACCCTTGCAAAAACAACTAACAGGGGTCCCTGGCATGGGGGAGATTTTCTTCACGTTTTCAAAGTGACTGCTGAAAACCAAAGGATAATTTTTTTCTTGCTGGAAATATGATTCATCAATTAAAGGCTGAAAACACTGGCCTCTTTCATCAGTCAAATGCCCAGGATGCTAATCAACCAGAGTCACCCTATTTCCATGGCAAACCTGGCATGTAGTCAGACCTTAAAAGCAAAAATTCTAAACATGGCCTGTTAATACTGGAGAATTTCCCCTTTGTAGAAGATCTATTAGCAAAGTTTTCCTGCCTTGGAGTATGTGCTAATTAGTCATAAAGCAAAGAGATAATCCCTGTTAAGGTAGCACCAGCTACTGTAACACACAAACTTTAAAATATTAGCAGCTTAGCAAAATGTAAATGTGCTTCTTGCTCACTTAAAGTTCAAAAATGTTTTCCGTTTTAGTAATCTGTTCAATTCCAAGTAATACTTAAAGCTCCCAGGATTCCCCATCTTTGGGCTCCTCCATCTTTAATATGTGGGTTCTGAGATCACTGACTTGGGAGAAGAAACCTAGAGGATGACAGGTGTTTTTACGGACCAGGCCTGCGATAGCTCAGATTATTTCTGTTTACATTCCATTGGCTAGAACATGGTCTTATGGCCACGCTATCTTTAGGAGTGCCTGGGAAATGTAATAAAACTCTTTGCCCAGGAGGAAGAGGAAACAGGTTTGCATGGTCCCTAAAGTCACTGCATGTCAGTGACCTAAAACTAGGTAATTTGCAAAATATTTGGAGATACTCCGTGGTATATGGTCCTATATAGCTTATCTTGCCGAACAAAGTGATGATGACGATGATGAGAGTAAGTTGTTGATGCACCAAAGAGGTCCTGATGAGCCAATGAACTCACCACCAAAACTTTGTCTTGCTTCTTTAAATTTGTGCATGAATGGGTGGGTGTATAGCTTGGTAAAATCTTTTCTTTACTTGAAATAAATTAATGGTCAGCAGTCATCAGCATGACCCATATATCTTCACCCAGAATTAATACACCATCCATGAGTAAGCAATTCTTGCCAAGAGATGTAATCTAATGCAATGGCTATAAACATGGCCTGGAATTATACCTGGGTTCAAATTTTGTCATACACTAGCTGTATTAAGACTCTTTAATTGCAAGTAATAGATATAAACTTGAACTAATTTATGCTAAAAAGGGAAATATATTATAAGGATTAGGGGTATCTTATGGAAATCATGAATAGAAATACAGCTCAAGCTCAAAAAGGGATGGAAATTAGGAACTGGAAGACTTCCATGACTGTCCTTTTCATCTCTGCTTCTCTCTTTGCAGCAGCATCATCCTCATTTTCTCTGCTTCTTATGTTTTTCTAAGCATATTATTGAAATCTGCCTCCCCAAGGCTGTCGAGTCTACGTGTTCCAGCCTCAAGCAGGGACTTGCAGTCTCTGAATTCCAATTTCAAATTTCTATGAGAAATTTAGTTCAGTTTAGGCCATGCATTCACTGCTGGTCCCAATCAATAATGACAAGGGAGGCAAGATTCTGTCCAAAAATAGCTTCCAGAGGCCAGCTCCTGTAGCTATGGGCTCAGTTCCTAGGGGAAAGCAAGAGATTGAGAAAGAGAGAGAGAACTCTGCTAACAAATGTCTTACTTCTGAGCCTTAGATTTCTCATCTGTGAGACGTAGATAACACCATTTAATCCAAAAGGTTATTCTGAGGATTGAGGAATATATTCTGGGAACTGTATATAAATTCTTGCATAGTACCTTGCACAAAAAGGCATTCAATAAATAATGAATGAATGGATGTGTATAATACATCACTCCATTTGTCAGACGCTGCAAGCATTGAGGGATAAATTTGGGTAAGTAGAAGTTCTGATATGAAGGTTATTGAGTTTTAATTTTATGCAGCTCTATTTTTCATTCTGCAATCCTGAAAACCTGAGATTGTTATGCATAAACAATGAAAATATCAGGATCTTGAATGCTAATGTAGATCTGCAGGCTTGCCAAATTCCACATCTAAGCTTTTAAACAAGAACTTATGGAAGTGCAAATAAGCCCCTCACAATAGGAAACTGTTATTGCTAACTTACAGGATTTATTGTGTGATGATCAAGCAGTGGAGGTTTTATAAAAAGAATTCATTGCCAGGCTTCCAACCTGTCACTTACTTGCAAGTTCATGCCCAGGGGCTGTCTTTACCACCATCAGCTTTACTCTAATCTTCCAGGAGAGCAAAACAGAGTTAGAGGTGAAACTCCTCCAAGCTATGCTGAAGCTAATTTGGCCAACCCTGTGGAGGGCCGAGCTTCAATCTCACTGCCACTGTCATGCCCGGCTTCACTGTATTTCTCCTGGGTCCGAGAAAATGGCCCCCATTGGCTTTCCTCTGTCCACTTCGCTGCCACAGACCTTCTCGGGCTGCTCTCTACAGAAAGAATAACCTTCAAACTGCTCAGCTTGACTTTCTTGGACCTTTACAGTCTGATCCCAAAGTATGTTCTCAGAGAATTTCTCATTACTCTTTACTCAATTACAGTAACCTCTTTTCCATTTTCTAAACACTCTTCAATGTTTGGACTTCATTGTTCTGTTCATACCTGACTCCTCAGTGGAATATTCTATCTACTTCTCTCTGTTTATTGCAGTCTCATCCATCTGGAACCCCACCCTCCCTACAAGCCTTCCCATAATCTCTTCAGGTAATAATTTCTCTCCTCATCTGTCCAGACACTCACTACAAACTATGGTGAATCAGTTGTTTGTGTTGCTTTCTAAAGTATTAAAATGTTGATTCTAAAAAGTTATTATAAAAATTAAAATTTCATCATATATTCATAGGTAGGTTGATATTTCAGTAAAATTCTGCATTTTGCAATAAAAATATCTTCATATGTTTTGTTGGGGGGCTATAAGTCACTGAGACTTTGGACTACTACTTCTAACGATGAATTGCAAAAGGAAGTTAGATTGGTGTTGAGTTTCTCATTTGCAACATCTTGGAGTCAGTAGAACAAAGTTCATGGACAATTTAGACAAAAGGACTATAATCTAAAAAACCTACAACTGTGATTGTTAAGTGCAAAAGTTTCCTAACCATTCAGTGATTAAAAATGTCTACCACTTATCTCTCGCTCTCTCTCTTTTTTTGGGGGGGGGGCTTTTTGTCTTTTTGCCTTTTCTAGGGCCCCTCTGGTGGCATATAGAGGTTCCCAGGCTTGAGGTCTAATCAGAGCTGTAGCCACCAGTCTACACCAGAGCCACAGCAACGCGGGATCGAGCCGCGTCTGTGACCGCAGCTCACGGCAATGCCGGATCCTTAACCCACTGAGCAAGGGCAGAGATCGAACCCGCAACCTCATGGTTCCTATCGGATTCGTTAACCACTGCGCCACGACAGGAACTCCGGTCTATCACTTATCTTAATCCAACTCTTGGCTGGAACTGACAGAAACTCAACTACACTATTTCCATGTCCTTTGACAGGTTTCAGACATGATCAATAATGTCTGGGCTCTATTTCGCCAACTCTTGGTGTCACCATCTCTTTATACATAGCAGCAGGGGCCACCCACATGTGAAACGCACATCCTTTAACTTTGGAAATCCTCAAAGAGAAAGTGACTCTTACTGAAAGTGACTCTACATCTGAAAGAAAGAGGAGTTCCCATCGTGACTCAGTGGTTAACGAATCTGACTAGGAACCATGAAAGAAAGAGCCCAGGATTTGGGTTATATGCCTTTTCCTAGGAAGTTGAAGTTAGATGGAATGGACGTACTCAAATCAGTAGAATGGATTTGTCACAGAGAAGAAGGGAAAAGGGATGCTGGATAAGCAAAAATCATAGTGGTCTGTCTTGCAGCTCATGTACGATGACTAAGGAAATTACTCTAAAAATATTCAAGGCAGTTGAATATCAAGTGAAGCCAAAAATGAGGAAAGAATAAGCCAAAATAAATAAGTGGTTCATCTCTTAAAATTTTATAGTGGTTAATTCTAAATAGGTTCTGATAAAATGTAATTGGGAATTGATAGAAGGATCTTTGACACAGAAGAGACCTCTATAGGAAAAACTTATTTGTAGCCTTGAAATAAATTGTAAGAGCTTATGAAATAGGGAAATAAAAAGCATATTCCAGGTTTTGTTTTCATTAGGGTAGGGGGAATAAAGTAGGGAAGCTAAAGCATATAAACAGTTTACTTTTGGTTAGGACTATATTTTTTAATCAGTAAAGAAATAGAGGTTTTTGTGTTTTCTTTTTAGTGCCATACCCATGGTATATGCCAGATCTGAGCTGCATCTGTGACCTACACTGCAGCTTGCAGCAACACCAGATCCATATCCTTTAACCACTGAGTGAGGCCAGGATCAAACAGTGATCCAACAGTCCTACTCATGGACATACATCTGGACAAAACATCCATTCAGAATGATACATGCAACCCTATATTCATCACAGCACTATTCACAATAGCCAAGACATGGACAACCTAAATGTCCACTGACACATGAATGGTTTAAGAAGACATGGTACAGATATATAGTGGACTACTACTCAGCCATAAAAAGGACAAAATAATGCCATTTGCAGTAACATGGATGGAACTAGATATTCTCATTCTAAGGGAAGTAAATCAGAAAGAGAAAGACCATATGATATCACTTATATGTGGAATCTAAAATACACAGATGATTTTATCTACAAAAGAGAAGCAGATCACAGCCAAGGAGAGCAGACTTGTGGCTGCTGGGGGAGCAGCAGGGGAGTGGGATGGACAAGGAATTTGGGGCTGGTGGATGCAACTGTTACATTTGGAATGGATGGGCAGTGGGATCCTACTATACGGCACAGGGAGCTAGGATTGGGTCACTTTGCTGTACCACAGAAATTGAAGAAACATTGTAAATCAGTGATACTTTAATAAAAAAAAGAAATAGAGGTTTAATATGACTAAAACAGATAACTATTATCAGAAAAAAACATTAAATAACAGAAAAGAAGAAATTTTTAAAACTTGATAAGCTGGCAAAAGAAGAAAATAAAGAAATGACAACAAAATGTAATAAATAGCATGTGTAAAATATAATGGAAGGAATAAAACGAAACATCAATTATAATAATAAATTTGATAAAATTATACCATCAAATGACAAAAGGTCATAAATTGGGAGAAAAGTTAAAATCTGACTGTCTAGCTATTTATAAGAGATCAAAAGAAGACAAAAATGCCCCCTAAATGGTTTTTACCACAGTTAACTAAAATGGTGTTAAAAATCAGAACAGATATTTGTTATAAGAAATTAATCATTGTGCATCTGTGAATACCATCTTCCCGTTAGCCCTGTCAGAGAAACATTAAAAAAAAATATACAAGGCATATGAAAACTAAACAACAGCCAGGAGACAAAATTAATACCAAATAAAGTCGAATTCAAAGCAAAATATTCAGTAAGACAGAAAAGGATATTTTGAATGGTAAAAGGAATATATCACTGCTATAAATTCTTACATACCAAACAAAACAGGAGTGAACTGCATAAGATAAAAACTCTTAGAAATGGAAGGATTTGATAAGACCATAATCAAAACCATATTTTGGGCTCTGTTCAATTTGGATCTATTTTGTTACTATGAATAAGTCCTCTGTGAACTTTCAAGCAAATGTATTTGTGGCCATATGTTTTTATTTATCATGGATAAATATAGAGTGGAATTGTTGGGTCATATGAAAAGTGTATATTTAACTTTATAAGAAACTGTCAAACTGGTTCCCAAAGTGGTTATACATTTTTCATTCCCATCAGCAATATATGAGCTTGAGCTTTGTTTTTTGTTTGTTAGTTTGCTTTTTTTAGAGCCATACCTGCGGCCTATGGAAATTCCCAGGCTAGGGGTTGAATCAAATCAGAGCTACAGCTGCCAGCTTACGCCACAGCCACAGCAACAGGAGATGTGAGCTTCATCTGCAACCTACACCACAGCTCATGGCAACACAAGATCCTTAACCAACTGAGTGAAGCCAGGGATCGAATCTGTACACACATGGATCCTAGTCGGGTTTGTTAACCACTGATCCACATGGGGAACTCCAAGGTCTATTGCTGCTCTTCTTCATCAACACTTGATACTGGCAGTGGTCTTTTTTTGGGGAGCCACACCTGAAGCATATGGAAGTTCCCAGGATAGGGGCCGAACTGGAGCTATAGCTGTTGGCCTACACCATAGCTCACAGCAATGGCAGATCCTTAACCCACTGAATAACCTGCGTCCTCATGGATGCTAGTCAGATTCGTTTCCGCTGAGCCATGATGGGAACCCCTGTCAGTGATTTTTATTTTAGCCACTCTAATGAGTGTATTAATGACCTGAGGTTTTTATAAAAATCAAGTAATATGATATTTTAAGGTGGTTATTCCCTTATCTGGCAAAATAAGCACTCAGTAAATATTAGCTATTGAAAGTATCATGTAGCAGAGAAGGGAGTATACAATAAAAAGAATAAATATAAATTATTAAGTAAGGGTAATTTTTTAAATTGAAGTATAGTTGATTTACAATGTTGTGCCAATTTCTGCTGTATAGCAAGGTAACCCAATCATACATCTCTATATATTCTTTTTCTTATATTATTTTCCACCATGTTCTATCCCAAGAAATTGGATATGGTTCCCTGTGCTATACAGTAGGACCTCATTGCTTCTCCATTCTAAATGTAATAGTTTGTGTCTACTAACCCCAGATTCCCAGTCCATCATGGACTTGGTAACCACAGTTCTGTTCTCTATAACTGTGCGTTTATTTCTATTTTGTAGATAGGTTCATTTGTGCCATATTTTAGATTCCACATATAAATGATATCATATGGTATTTGTCTTTCACTGTCTTGATATACTCCACTTAGTATGATAATCTCTAGTTCCATCCATGTAGCCACAAATGGCATTATTTCATTCTTTTTAAGGCTGAGTGGTATTCCATTGTATATATGTACCCCATCTTCTTCTTTTGCTTTTTAGGGCCGCTCCTGCGGCATATCTAAGTTCCCAGGCTAGGGGTTGAATCAGAGCTACAGCTGCTGGCCTGCGCCACAACCACAGCAATGCAGGATCCTTAACCAAGGGCAGAGCAAGGGCAGAAATTGAAGCATGTCCTCATGGATACTAGTCAGGTTCATTACCACCGAGCCACAGTGGTAATGCCTGTACCACATCTTCCCCCTTTTTTTTCTTTTTTTTTTTTTTTTTTTGTCGTTTTTGCCATTTCTTAGGTCGCTCCTGCAGCATATGGAGGTTCACAGGCCAGGAGTCTAATCGGAGCTGTATTTGCCGGCCTACACCAGAGCCACAGCAACGCGGGATCTGAGCCACGTCTGCGACCTACACCACAGCTCATGGCAACGCCAGATCCTTAACCCACTGAGCAAGGCCAGGGATCGAACCCACAACCTCATGGTTCCTAGTTGGATTCGTTAACCACTGAGCCACAACGGGAACTCCCTGTACCACATCTTCTTAATCCATTCATGTGTCGATGGACATTTAGGTTGTTCCTGTGTCTTGGCTATTGTGAATAGTGCTGCAGTGAACATAATGGTGCAGGTATCTTTTTGAATCATAGTTTTGTCTGGATATATCCCAGGTGTAGGATTGCTGGATCACATGGTAGTTTTATTTTTAGTTTTCTGAGGACCCTCCATACTATTTTCTGTATGGTTGTACCAATTTACATTCCCACCAACAGTGTAGGAGGGTTCCTTAAGAAAAGGATAATTATTGGAGTTCCCCTTGTGGTGCATTGGAAATGAATTTGACTAGGAAACATGAAGTTTCGGGTGTGATCCCTGGCCTCGCTCAGTGGGTTAAGGATCTGGTGTTGAAAAGGAATTACAACTAGGCAATAAAAATATGAAAAGTTTTTCACCCTCACTAGTAGTTAGAAAGTAAAAATTCATACAATAATGAAATATTGTTTCCCATTGATTAGCAAAAGTCTTGAGACTGATAGCATGAAAGCCATGTGCTGCTCCCCAAGGAACACAGGGGGGCATACAGGCGGTGCATGTGCTTCAGTCCTACTCTACACAGCCTCCCTTTGCAGCATTTACTCATTCCAGAGCAGTGAGGTATGGAAAGGTCTGGGCAGAAAACAAGCAGAAAGCAGCAGTGGAGCAGAGCCTTGACAATCTTAGGGAGACAGCATTCAAAATTAGAGTTTGAGGTTACCAAGCACCACGAATTGAATGTTTGGGTCCTCCCCCGCAAATTCATATATTGAAAATATAGTCCCCTGCGTGATGGTATTTAGAACCGGGGCTTTGAGGAGGTAATTAGGACATGAAGGTGGAGCCTGCATAAATGGAATTAGTCCCCTTATAAGAAGAGACATGAGGAGTTCCCTGATAGCATAGGGGTTAGGGATTCAGTGTTGTCTCTGCTGTGGCTAGGTTAGATCCCTGGTCCAGAAACTTAAAAAAGAGAGAGAGAGAGAGAGAGAGAGAGGGAGAGAAACATGAGAATTTGCTCTCTCTGTCATCTCTGTAATGAAAGGCTGTAACAAGAAGAGGCCCCCTTCTGAAAACCAGGAAAAGGGCCTTCATGAAGAACACAACCCTTCTGGCACCCAATCTTGAACTTCCAGCCTCCAGAACTGTAAGAAACAAATGTATGTTGTTTAAGCCACCCAGTGCATGGTATATTTGTCATAATAGCCTGAACTGACTAAGGCACCAGACTTGAGAGGCTGAGAACCTCGTGTGAAGGAAAGTACAAAGAAATGAGTCCTTGAGGCACTGGCCAAGTCCTAAGTGGCCCCAGACAGAAAGCGGTTGACAGGAGGCTGAGAGCCCAGATGAGCCTTCCCTAGTCCTTTTCTCCTTGAAAGACAAAAATTAGAGTTTAGGGTCCTGTAAAGAAGAGGGACACCAATAGATATTCTTGATCTTCAGCTGGGGCTCCAAAGGGCTATGCTCTAGACATGGGAGTGACCTAGGAGCAGCACAGCTCTTTTTAAAAAGAATGAAACTAAAAATTCCTTGTTTTTCTTTCTTTTAGACCCTTAGCCCAAGAATTTGATCTTTTCTATTGTGGTCAAAACTCATTTTGAATGTGTTCTTCTCAGTCTGTTGTTTAGACTTCATAAACAAGAACCATATTCTTTTGCTTCTCTTTTCATTTCTGTTGTAATAACTTTACTCTCTGGATAGCCAACGTCAAAGGCGAATTTGAACAAAAGAAGGGCACCATGTTTAAAGAGGAAAAAATTAGTTGCACGAAAATATAAATCCATATGCACGAGTTTGAGACAATAAAACCTACCATGCAAAGCTATTGGTGGAATAGAGATAATGAGTATCAAGTACCTAGCATGCAGTAGGACTGCAATATATTATACCCTTATAATTCCCTCTTTAAAGGTAATTTCTTTGAGACTGAAGTTAAGAAGTGTTCCTTCCAAGCTCAGCAAAATATGTATTTGGAAAGATAGGATGTTATGGTTGACTCTAAACTTTTCTCTTTAATAGCTCCTATCTGACATTTTGGATAGTCAGCTATGATCAATCTTTTTCTGGAACCAGAACCTTTAAAGTTACAGCAATGTTGAATACAACTGAGATTTAGTAAAAGAATCCAAGAGGCTTAGAATAACCGTTCCTCATTCTCACTTTAGCCCCCAGAACCTTAGGAGTTTTGGACAGTAAAGCTGAAGGCTCAAATGCTATTTTCAGAATTAAATAAAATGTTGTAGAACCTGAAGGCTTGTCACACCAGCTAAAATAAAAGGTCAAGTTTCTTCAGGCTGCAATATTACCAATTCTGTTAACGCTGCTTAGCCCATGCTCACCAGTAGCTTTGATCACTTGCTAATGGCATCATCGGAATTTCTAGGATGCAATCAGAGGGTGACTTGTCTTTACAGCCACATATTTGCTGGTTTCAGTAGTCCAACGGGACGTGTCCAAAGCAGGCATGACCTTGAACACAAGTATAGCGCAGCGGTTGGAATTAGGCCACTAACTGCTGACTTAACTTTTCCCTCATTATTATAATTAGTGCCACAACCAAGACAGTGACTCATGCAATTATGCAAGTCAGAATACTAACTTAAAATGACATTATTGATAGTTACACAATAACTGCCCAAGCCAAAAGCTCTGATTGAATAGATGAACTTTCGCTTAATAAGCATTGTTTGTTTGGGAGAGACACCTTTTCAAAAGAAGGGATTCATAGAAGAGAGAAAGATCTTTGGGGATCAAGATTTGGGAAATCACTCACTTGATGTCCAGACCGTGACCTTGAGTGGGGGAAGTTCAGAGAGAGAAGATGTACTAAGCAAAGATTGGAGAGTAAGAGCACATGTGAACCAAGCCTTGCAAAATAGCTAAGATTTAGACATTGATGGGTAAACAGTGTTTCAGGAGGAGGTAACTGCTTGAACCAAAGCAAGAAGGCGCTTCAGCGAGCAGAATGAGAGCACTTTTAGAGAAATCCGGAGCCACCATCCCCAGTGAACACGGAAGGAGAGACCAACAACAATTCATTCCTGATACGCCTGCCTTAGAGAAGAAACTTCATGAAGTGCATTTTCTAATATATCCTTTTCTGATGAATCTAAATTGCTAATTATTAAGGCCAAAGCAAGAAAAAGCATGTATAATTTCTTATTCTGTGTCTTATGCCTATTTCTATGCCATCTGCTACTTTGGGCTGTTATTAATAAAAGCTATACCTACAGCAAAACCAATAAAAAGAAATAAAAATAATAGATAACTTTTTTATACGTCATTTCTTTTTGTACATCACACACACACTCATGCACATTTGTTAGCTTTTAAACACCCTGTCATTAAAGCACTGATGTTTATGTTTGCTCCACGAAATAAGCTGTAATCTCATTGTGATGTTTAAACTTGGGTTAAATATATCCAGTGTTAAGATTTGGTTTTAATCTCTCTTCCTGAGCTTTTATAATAGTCCAAAAATGAACTAATTGTTTTCTATGATTTTTAAGCATAGAAACATGCACCACATTCCATTGTGGCAACCAAGGAAGTTAAGAGTCATTTTATGCTCATTTTTTCTGCTTTACCAATTTTGGCACTTGGGTGGTTTTGCCTGTTGGGACTCACGTCGTACTGGCCCTGTGAGCCGGACAGCATCATGAGCACATCTGCTTTGGGCTTCCCAAGGAACCAAGATTGTCTGGAAAAAGCTCTGTGGGGCAGGATCCCAGGCACTGTGGGGACGTCCAGGGCAGAGGCACCCGGGAATTTTCACGTCTGCCTGATATTTCACTAATGACAATAGTGAGTCAGCATGATCCACACCCAGCATGGATTATTGAATGAAATTCCACTGTGAGTCACATGCTTAGGAAAGCTTAATCTAAGTCATAATTTCCTATACTCAATAATCCATCTTCATGTCCTGGTATCACGATGTAGTATTAATGTTATTAAGCCCAAGTCAGATAATAGCATTCACTTTCTTCCGAATGATTAATAAACTGATCAAAACCCAGTTGTGTAGGGTGACAGCCCCACACAATAGAACACTCAGATGGGTAGTACAGGACTCTGGCTTTCCAGTTCAGGCACGTCATCTAATTAGGCATAAGTCTTTTGTTTTGGCTAAAATTTTCTATCAGGGGGATGATATTTGGTCCATGAGCTACATGCTAGATGTCTCTGCACCACAATTGCTTCATCTCTGAACTCTGTGTATCACCCTCTTCTCTGGTCACTTCTCTTACTAAATTCTCTCTGCTCCCCCGCCCCATCCCTTTCCCTTCATACTATCAACTATTATTTAAGGAAAAGAAAAGGAGAGTAGATTGGTTCTACCAAAATTTAGAAAATAGTGGTACTCAGACAACTAATATTTCTAATTAATTCAGGATTAAATGGATCCTTTGGGGTTTTCACATCTTATTGAAATGAATTCAACCATCTTTTTTGTTTTTTAACTCAACATTTTCAAAAGTCATTAAACTGAACAGGAATTCTAACTTTGCAGACCAGCAACTACTGGGGCAGAAGGAGAAGGATGTTGGGCAGAAAGTGATTGAGCCCAGGCTTACTGTGTCATTTTTGTCCTTACTGACTTTGATATTTTCTTATTTTGTTGGTGTTTCTCTTTCTCTAAGAAGTCCAATGTTGCAAAAATAGTGAAATGAAAGCTTTTGGGTGTTGACCTTTTAGCTGACTGAATACTTGATCAGCGGTCTCCACTGGCTTACCACAGAGCTCTATTCTGTCCCACAGTTCCTGTTAATGTGGTCCCAGAATGCCAGCTTACCAATGTGTACATGTGCGAGAGCTAGCACTTGGGTAACAAAAGCAACAAAGATTGCAACAAGCCAAAAACAGCTGACATGAACAAAATTGCAGTGAAAAGGCATGAGAGAGCAGCGAGGTATTTTTGGTTAGAAATGTTCTATAATCTCAAAAAAAACAAAAAAACAAAAAAACAAACCAAATTGTTCAAGGAGATAACTGCCTCTTCAGCTGTTCGTTTGGCTTTGGGATTTCCATTAATAACAGCTCTATCTGGCTGGCATTGTGACGGAACTCTCACAAATTTCAGGCGAGATGAGGCTGCGTTATTAGAATGTTGACAGACTGGGGTAGGTAATAGTTCCACGACACTTTGCTCTCAGTCCATCTGGAGCTGAGTCAGGTAGGTGGGTATGAAATCTGCTAATGAGAGAACCTCTTCTCCTCACTCTTCCTGTTTCAACAACTGACATACAGTACAATTTTTTTTGGCCTTGCCCATGGCATATGGAAGGAAGATCCCAGGCCAGGGATGAAACCGGCACCACAGCAGCAACCCAAGCCAAAGCCACATCCTTAGCCCAATGCACCGCAGGGGACCTCCTGACATTTAGTACAATTTTGTAGTTTGGGTTTCCGTGGGTATCCCTCCCAAACCAGCTAGTCCTCTCCTAATATGATGGTCGCTGAGGACATATATGAGCATGCTACACCTCTAAATTCTAATTTTCTTATTTAAAACACCCCAAAACATGTATATTAAAAAAGCATAAACTATTAAGTAATATTAGTGTAATCAGTTTACTGGATACACTGATCTCAGTGGAATATAAACAAGAAAGCCCATTTTATCCCTTCCCGTTATGGCCTTCGGTTATGCTAGGTCAGGTCTCTTCTTCATGGCCCTTGAGAACATCTCAGGCAGACCTCAAAACTCCAGTGTTTTGAGGTAATGCAGATGTAGTGAGGTACGGTTTAAAAGGTCAACCTCACATTCCTATCAAAGACTCTTCCAAGTTTGGGCCTGTTTTGCATGTGGTGGGAAATCTCTGGAGAGAAAAAGGAATATACAGCCTTTTGCCTCCTCCCCTCCTCCCTCACCTTGAAATTTCTGGTCTCTGCCTGGTGAGAGGAGGAAAGGGGGACAAGGAATGTAGCGGAGTGAGTCGTTATTCAAAAATGACATGTCCTGGGAGTTCCCGTCATGGCGCAGTGGTTAACGAATCTGACTAGGAACCATGAGGTTGCGAGTTCGATCCCTGGCCTTGCTCAGTGGGTTAAGGATCCCGTGTTGCCATGAGCTGTGGTGTATGTAGGTCGCAGATGCGGCTCGGATCCCGCGTTGCTGTGGCTCTGGCGTAAACTGGCGGCTACAGCTCAAGAAAAAGACAAAAAAAAAAAAAAAAAAAAGAAGAAGAGGAAGACATGTCCCAGAATTCTTCAGTGGCCCAGAGGTTAAGGATTCAGCATTCAATCCATTCAATCCTTGGGTTCAATCCATTGCCTGGGGAATTTCTGCATGCCTGTGGCCAAAAAAAAGAAAAAGAAAAAGAAAAGAAAAGAAAAGAAAAATAAAAAAGGTGTGTCCATGTCTTAATCCCCAGATCCTATGATTATGAATTTATTTGGAAAAGGGATCTTTTCAGATGTAATTAAATTAAGGATCTTGAGATGAGATTATTCTGGATTGTCTGGGTAGGTCCTCAGTCCAATGACATGTCCTTATCAGAAGCATGGAGAGAAGAGGAAGAGGCCACAAAGTCAGACCAGAGTGATATGGCCACAAGCCAAAGAACACCAGGAGCCATCTGAAGCTGGAAGGGACAAGGAACAAATTGTCCCCTTAGGGCCACAGCCCTGCTGAAACACCTTGGTTTCAGACTTGTGGCCTCTAGAATTGTGAGAGAATACACGTCTATTATTTAAAGCCACCGAGTTTGTAATAAGGTGTTATGGCAGCCCTAGGAAACTAATACAAGGAGCAAAAAGTCTTTATATTTAGAGTGTGTTCTTTGTAGTTCTCTCATGGCTGCTGAAACCCTCTCTGTGGCAAGTGTCCCAAAGCTGGCTGTGTCATCAGACATCCTTCTTGGACGCCTTTTCAGGGCCCTGACTTAGGTGAGGGGCTCTCTGGCTGACCTCCCAAGACTTTCTGCTCAGTTCCTGGCTGGAGTGATAAACCCCAGAGCCTCTTGCTGCTACAGTCCCCTCCCTTGAATAGGCCACCCTCATGGTGTTTCAGCCTCCAGTGGCTCAGGCCCAGCTACCCTTTGTGGCATCTCCTTGGCCTTTAAGAATCTCCACTCATCCTGACCAGTGTGAAGAGTGGAGATCCCCCCACTTGGCACCTGCTCTCTCTCCTCTCCCACCATCGCTGACTACTCTAGTCAGCCTCTGGCTGCAGAATCTCCCACCTCCCAGGGACATAGCTCAGGCTTTCTCATGAGCCACTGGAACGGGCTGATCACTAGGCATTAACCAAAGACTGAGATGCTAGCCGCCCTCTTACAGCAGCCCTCATCTCCAGGTGTGGTCCCCTGGGAGGCTCCTTTCTTCATCTACCACCGCCACCAACAAGAGCCCTGAGCGCTCCTCTTCTGCCCGTGGAGGGGATAGCTAGAGGATCCATTTGGCCACTGCTTAGAGCACTCCTGGAGGCCCTGTCTAATGGTTCCTTGGTTTCTTTATAGCCTGTGGGATACCAACTATTGTCCTTAGTTTGGGACTCTAGCCGAAATCTTGACATAATAAGAAAAATCAAATTCAATATCCTGCGGTACAATATATAGGCTAGTAAGCAAGACTTAAGAAATGGAAACTCATTGTTCCAATTTGATAGCTTCTCTGCTAGTGCTCATCTGTTATCAACCAATTCTTATTCTATCCAGGATTTTCATTTTTCTTGGCTTGGCTAGAGCTAGTTGGATCTTGTGATTGGGTCAAAACCCCCTGACTTGGAGCCTGTTAATTGCTATGTATTTTCTCTCTAGGATAGCTCCAGTGCTCAACAGGCAGATTATTTATCAATCCGGCCTCTCACTTTCATCTTATAAAGGAGAAATTTCTTTCTGAACCATGAGGCTGGATAAAAGCTGAAAAATAAGGCTGCTGAGTGTGATGGTTCTTTTTTCACCATAAGGAATGGTTTTTCTCCCTCATCATAAGGAAAGGGGACAGTTTTCTACATTTCATTAGAAATCCTACTTCCCGGATGCTGAGTGTCTTCTTGCATCCAGAACGCTCTTCCCAGAAAGCAGTTTCTATTCTTGGCACCATCATTGATTTATTATGAAATCTAGATGATTGCTGAGGTCCCTGACAATGTGAGAATTATGTAATCTCTTGTACTCTGTAATTACCAGGAGCTTTAGGAAGCTACCAGCTCAACATTGATAATTCTCCTGATTGGTAAAGGGATTCCAATTCCTCCCTTCATTTCTGTCACACGTATCTTGTTAAGGCAAGTGTTTTGTTTTGTTTTTGTTTTTGTTTTTTTGGTCTTTTTAGGGCCATACCCATGGCATATGGAGGGTCCCATGTTAGGGGTCTAATTGGAGCTGTAGCTGCTGGCCTATGCCACAGCCATAGCAATACTACATCTGCAACCATACCACAGCTCACAGCAATGCCAGATCCTTAACCTGCTGAGCAAGACCAGGGATTGAACCTGTATCTTCATGGATACTAGTCAGATTCTTATCCACTGAGCCACAATGGGAACTCCTAAAGCAAATATTTTTGAAGATAGGTGGCAGAGCATTCGGATTGGGTAAGAGCTAGGATTTGGAGGCAGGTCTGTTGAATTACACAGCCTCCACTGGAGGTCCTCCTATGTTCTAGGCAGACACATTTCTTACATGTGACAGGATGCTTGGGACATTTAAATTGCTGTCTGGGCACATTGCTGATGTGCATGTGGCCTTGGAGCCCCTTGAAGAGAAACTTGAGCCTAATTCCCAACTGACTGATACATATGAGTATTGAATCAGGGGACTCTATAGTATAGAAGTTTGAATATAGATAGGGAACATGACTTTCCTCCAGAAAATCTGCCAAACAAAGACAGTTTCCAGGATAGGCTGGAATCAGGAACCTGGATAGAAGGAAGCAGAGGTTCAGAATACAAATATGAGGCTGTCCTGGAATTCACCTTGCCCCATCTCCTCCTAGGACTATCTGTGTGCTCTGACAGGGGAGAGATGAAATCACCTAATCTGTTGAGGTCCATGCCATTCTGCCTGGGATCTGCAGTCTTCCAAGGGGGTGTAAATCTGAAAGAACCGTGTCGACAGGTGTCCTAGACCTTCATCTCTACCTTCCCCTGCCACCACCAAGAGAGCTAGACTCTAGAAGAGTCTCCAGCAGATGAGAAAAAGTGGGGAACCACAGAAATGCAGAGACAAGTAGAAATAGCAGAGTTTCAAGCAGCACAAGCTGAGAAAGCAGCTTCAGAAGTTACATTAGTCATGGCGTTCCCATTGTAGCTTAATGGCTAAGGACCCTGGAGTTGTCTCTCTGAGGATGTGGGTTTGCTCCCTGGCCTTGCTCAGTGGGTTAAGGGTCCAGCGTTGCTGCAAGCTGTGGCATAGGTCACAGATGTGGCTCAGATCCTGCACTGCTATGGCTATGGTGTAGGCTTGCAGCTGCAGCTCCAATTTGACACCTAGTCCAGGAAATTCCACATGCCACAGGCGAGGCCCTAAAAAGGAAAAAAAAAAAAAAATGAGTGGTTACAGTGGCCAGTGTTACCAAGTGGGGATCTGAGTAGAGCTGCAGCCATGCCAGGAACTGGAACAGGTGGTCACAGCTCCAGTGAGCAGAATGGAAGCAGTGGAGCCGTGGGTGTGGTTCAGATTATAAAACCTGCCTCCATCCTAGATATATACCAAGTTGGGGTGAGCTGAGGTCCTGGTATTTGATAGGTGGAAGGAGACAGATCTAGCAAATTAAAGGCCAGGGTGCAAGAGAACTTAACCTGCAACCTTAGATGGGCCCCCCCCGGGGGGGGGGGATAGTCACACAACACCTGTTTTGATAGTATCTAAAAGGTGTATACTGTGTGTGTGTGTTCTGCAATAATTAAAATACAGCTAAAACTCACTGAACATTCAGCCTCTACTGTGGGCCTTACCTACCTTGGTGATATAGTAGTATTTCACATTAGACCCTTTGAAAGCTGGGCTTTTGAAAATCCAGTCAAGTGCAATTTAACCAATGTTTATTCATCAGTTATGATGTACTCAGAATTGTTCTGTGGGAATACAAAGGAACTGTTAAAAAAGTTACTATTTTTTTGCAGATTTACTGTGTACCATGTATTTAATCTTCACAACCACTTTATGAGTTAAATACTATTATTATCACCCTCATTTTATAGATAAGAAAATTGAGGTTCAGAGAGATCTAATAAATCCTCCAGGATCACACAGCTAATGAGTGACAGAGTGGGAATCCAAACCTAGATGTATCTGACTCCAAAGAGAAAGCTCTTAGCTACTATAAAGAACCTGAAATTTATATTGGCAAATAGCTGAGATGACAACCTGAAATGGTGACCTTGCTTTCTTTCCTTTTTATTATTTATTTATTCATCTGTTTATTTATTTTTTAGGGTCACACCTGCAGCATATGGAAGTTTCCAGGCTAGGAGTGGAATCAGAGCTACAGCTACTGGCCTACACCACAGCCACAGCAAATCTGACCTGCGTCTGCAACCTGTGCTGCAGCTTGCAGCAATACCAGATCCTTAATCCACTCAGCAAGGCCAGGAATCCAACCCTCATCCTCCCAGACACTGTGTTGGGTTCTTAATCCCCTGAGCCACAAGGAGAGCACTGTCCTTTCTTGGTTTCTCCCCCTTGTTTTACTGTGCAAATTAAAGTGTTAAATAACATGCGCTCACATCTCAAAACCTGCCTTGAAACAACAGGGTGAAGCCTGCAAAAACATAAAAGGACTCGTAGCTAATTCTAATGCCTGAAAAGCAAAAAGGTGTCTCTCCTGCCCATATCATGTGGATGCTGCTGAATCATTCTCCACTTGTACCCTTTGTAAGCCAGTCTTTTAGAGTTGAAACCAAGCCCCAAGTTCAAGCTGAGGAGAACTAAATTCACCTGCTCGAGGAGGCACAGGGATTCTTGATAATGAGTGGCCTGCGGGGAACCATCGGCATGACCTGGAGGGGGAAAGGCTGATCTTTTGGGCCGAATCCACATTTGGTTTCACAGCCCGGTGAAAGCTTGCTCTGTGGGTGCCCGATGACATCTAGTGCAATAATAAACCCCACAAGCTGCGGAGCCACAGAGGAAACAAATTACACCCCTTTGGGGGAAGGCTCCATGAACCCGGCAGGGGGATTTCTGTCTGAATAGGAGCTCAGGGGAAGGGTGGAGTGGTTAAATCTTGTGAGAAGGGAAGACAAAAGCCAATTGAAGCGATAAGGAGCTAAAGGGAATCTTATCACCATTCACGCAGAAGAGCCTGTCAGTCTCACCAATTACGTACAGAAAGGAAACACACTTGAAAAACACGGAAAGCGAAAATAACCGAAGCTTTAGTGAGAGCCTCAGGATTCTCCCAGAAAGCTGATGATTTTTGTCTCGCTGAGAAATAAGACTAGCAACAGAGAAAACCATTTTTTTCCCCGTTACGGAAGTGTGCGGGGACTGCTGCAAAATCAATGAGGAAGCAGGAGGCCATGCTCATCACAGTTCTACAAGCTGGGAGCTGGAGGAGGGAAGGAGCTGAGCTGGCAAAGCAGGGGTCACGGGGGCAGGGGATGCTGAATGGGCCAGATGGGCGAATCACACAATGTCCAAGGGCCCGCCCCTCAGCCCGCCGAGCCGCTGCCCTGACCTCCCTCCGAACAAACACCCAGGGCACAGATTTGTTCCCCCTTATCAGCTGCTTAGCCCAGCAGCTGCTGCCATGAATTCGTTTCCGTGTCTTGCCTTTTTCAAACAGTTGCCTTTTTGTCTAACTTTTGTGCCAGGAGAGAGGAGGCCGAGGGGCTGGGAGCAGGCTGGAGGACTGAGGGATTGAATAGTGTTTCAAGAGGGGCAGGAAGTAGATTTTTGGAAACAACCTCTGGGAAACCCAGAGGCCTAGAGAAAACACGAGAAGGGCTGGTGATTCGGTCTCTCCCCAATCAGTCTGAACAAGAAGGTCTTCCTCTTGGCATTCCTGTTGCAGGACGGAAGTGGGGGCATGTATGACATGGATTATACATTGTTTGTGCCTAAACCAACCATGAAAATAAAGGCTGCCCCATGGGTCAGGCCAGGAAGGGAAGCGAGCCTGGTCAGGATTAGGGCAGAACTAAATGAGAATCAGGCAGGGAGTCTGATGAAAAAGAAAGCAGCATGTTTATTCTTCTCTCTGGAGGCAATTATGTGTGGTACAACTGCTTGAGTAGAAAGCTGAGTGAGTTTGTAAATAAAGACTTCAACGTGTTTTTGTGATAAGAGTGTGCAGAGATAACAGGGTCGGGCGACCACCTAGATTAGAAATGTGGTTACTTCACAGATGTTTTCTTGTGAAAATTAGGTATCCGCCAATTATGGCAATGCAACAGAGGAAGAGAGAAAGAGACTGCGATGCAATAGACAAATAAGAAACATGTTTTCTTCTGCTACCCAACAAGATCATGCTGTCATTTCTCCTTGTGATATTTTCAGAATGTCATAGAACAGTTTATTCCTGCGTAATGGGCCGGGGGGAGGGTGGCAGGGAGGTGGAGGGAGGGATCAGAAGAGATGGAGACTCAGTTACCCTGGAAACAGCCCCAGAGGAGGGGGTCAGAGAGATGGGACCTCGAGGCTCCATGGTCTCTCTTATGCCACTTTGTCCTTCCCTACTCAGGTGAATCAAATTCAGTTCTGTGGGCATTTATGGCACCCAATACTGTGCTAGGTGACAGTGTAGGATGCAAGCCTGGGAGTAATGAGGACAATGACAACGACCATTAAAATCAGGCTACCGCTGTCCTTTTGGTACTACATCAGAACCACAGCAACAAGGGATCTGAGCCCCATCAGCGACCTACACCACAGCTCACGGCAATGCCGGATCCTTAACCCACTGAGCAAGGCCAGGGATGGAACCCGCAACCTCATGGTTCCTAGTCAGATTCGTTAACCACTGTGCCACGATGGGAACTCCTTCGCATCAGTTTTAATTCAACACACTGAATGCCTTCTTGGTGCCAGGTACTGGGGAGGCAAAGAGTTGTAAATGGTGGTTCCAGTCCTCAAGGAATTCCATCTAGCAGGGCAGCAGGTACATATGTAAATCTCTGTGATCAGAATGAAGGGGCAAAGGTGCTCAGGGCCCTGGGACTGTGGGAACTCTGGCCAGGGAGGATGGAAATTGGGTTCCTTCCCTGCCACTCCTGGAAGCAGCATTACAGCCATGGCAGAAGTCAGTAAATGGGATGTGAAGGCAGAGAGACTGAGACAAATTACAGAGACTTCTTAGTTCTGTCTAGTGCTGGACCAGACCACAGGGCTGGCTTGCTAAGGAAGTCAGAGTAATATGGAACTGAAGAAGTTCTGAGATGTTTCCACGGCTCTGAACCTGGCCTCTGTAATCCCATGTTCAGCTCTAAAAGGAAGCTGAGTTGCCCTGTGGCTCAGCAGGTTAAGGATCCAGCATGGTCCACCTGCTGTAGCTCTCATTACTGCTATGGCACGGGTTTGATCTCTGGCCTGGGAACTTCCATATGTCACAGGCACAGCTGTAAATAAATATACATAAGTAAACAAATGTAAGGAAGTTGCCTGGAAACCAGAGATGGAAACCATCCACGCCAATAATAATAGGTACCAGTTTCTGAGCATCCACTCCATGCCGAGCACATTAAATAAAATGCCTGTTATGTCCAGATTGGTAGTTACTGGTCCCCAGGACCTATTTTCTGCTTCCTCCTTTTAGTGGTAGACTTCCGCACTGAGCCTTAGCGGAGAGCACACACGCCTTTCCTGCCAGAGACACTACTTCCTGGCTTCCACGTAGCTGATGTGACTGAGGTTTCAGCAGCAGAATGTGAGGAGAAGTAACGCGTGCCACTTCTACATCATTTCCCTAAGGGAGTGCCCTCCACTTCCTCGTCTCCCTTGCCACCAGCTGGGGTGCTGATGTAGTCATTCATGCTTCAGTGGAGAGGAGACAACACTGAAAGAATCCAACCCGGATCCCTGATGGGCTCTGGAGAACAGAGCAGCCACCTCCTCTCTCTACTGCCTTCTGCTGCCACACCTGGTGAACCTGCCTTTAGCACCTTTCCTTAATTTGGCCAAGGATCAAACACACAGGAAAGAAGAACAATATTGCTAGACTTGCGTCTGGGTTAAGACAACATAGGCCACAGGTGGAGCCACATGAGAGAATCTTAGATGCAAGCTGTGTGTGCTTTGGTGAATAGATGGTATAAAAATTATATTGACTTTTTTGGGAAGCTTTGTTTACATCCTGGTTTCTAGTTGAGTTTCAGATGACTGAAGTTACCTATTAAATGTCCTCCAGGTGAGAAAGATCATTGAATCGAGGAAAGGCAGACCCACAGTTTTTGACTATTTGTTATGTGCCAGGTACCAAAGACAGACGTGTGCACACACACACAACACACACACACACACACACACACACACACATACTCTAACCTCAAGATGTGTCCACTGGTGGGAAGATTAACAAATATAAAAATGGTGTTGAGAGGAAAATATCAGTTAATACCTCCAGTTGCAAGCAATCAAAATTCTGACTCAAACTGGTTTAGAAAAAAAAAAAAGATCATTTATGTGTTTATGTAAATGACCAAGAGTAAACCAGACTTTAGGCATTTGAACCCTACTGAAATGGATTCTCTGTGGCTGGGGCCTGGAAATCTGTGCTGCCCCCGCCCCCCGCATTCCCCCACCAGGTAATTTCAATTCTGTTTTGGAATGTGCTTTTAGGTAGATAATTGGGCTCCAAATTGGAGATGGGACTGGTAAGGGGAGAGAAAGAAGGAGGCAATGATTGTCTCAAAGGATCGGAATCCTGATCCAGGCAGAGGCAGTTCCCAGCAGCACAATGTCTGCTGTGTACTTTGCGCACACGCTGAAGGCTGCTTGCGTGGGAGGTGAGCAGGGAAGTCAGTAGAGGACCCTGCCATCTGTCTGGCAGTCAGTCTGAGGGTTCATAGTCCTTATGAAAGTGGCTGTCATTTCTCTTCATTCACCCAACATCTATTTATTGTGCAACTATGTAACAGTCATTAAGCTAGAGAGTGAGGATACAGGGGTTTACAAGCAAAGAGACTTTCCTCATGATGCTTACATTTTAGGGGGAGACAGACAACAAATGATTAGAAAATGAGCCGATTACTGGTTGTGTTGAGTTTTGCAAACAGCAAAGTCCTTCACCACATAATCCCTAGCGGAGGCTGACATTGGACTGGGTGGAGGAAAAACCTTCAAGCTGACAACTTAGTGGAGATCTGAGAGCATGGGCGGAGTGTGCCAAACAGAGGCAATAGCAAGTGCAAAGGCCCTGAGCTGAGAGAGTTGTGGTTGGGGTGGAAACACAGAAAGGGGCAAGCGTGGCTAGAGATAGATCAGTGAGAGGGAGACTGGAGTGGGATGAGCCTGAAGAAGTTGGCAGGGACCAGGCTATGGGATAACTCGCAGACCCCAAAAAGAATTTGGATTTTATTCCACATGCAATTAAATGTTTGCTTTAATAGGAATTTCCTGGCTACTGTGTGGAAAAAGTGTAAAATTAGGTTCAGGATTAGATGGACTCCAAGGTTCTTGCCTGGTCCCAACAACCCATGTCATGCTCTCTGGGGTCCCCAGGACTGTGCACCCTATATCATTGATGTCCCATAGAACTTTCAGTAAGGATAGAAATGTTCCACACCTGTGCTGGCCTAACCCAAAGCTCAGGTGGATCTCGAGTACCTGCTTTGTTGCTGGTTTAACTGAGGACGTGGAGTTTAAATTTTATTCCATTTAAATGGACTTGGGTAAATATATAGAGACGCGAGTGGCTAATGGCTATTGAACCTGACAACACAACACAACACTAAGCCCTGGGTGCCTGACGGTTTCTACTCCTTACCCAGAAGCCAGGGCCTTCTCCAAAGGGTGGGATTGTAAAAGGGGTTATTGACCCCTAAATGCCAAGCCCCCTCTGTGCATTTGGCTTGTCAAGTGGAGAGGTTGGGAGTTGGAGGGGTGGCATCCTGAGGTTCATTTTGGCACCGCGGAGGCACTGCACCTAGCTGTGAGACTCTCCACGCGCACCCTGAGGGAAACCCCGCATTGCGAACAAAGGTTTCCGGACCTCTCTTTCCGTAAAGCACCAGCCTCGCGCTCTCGCGGCCTCGGGCGCGGTACATTCATTGGCAGGAGGGAAACGGCCCCGCAGCGCCTCGCCCCGCCTGCCCCGCAGCCGGGTCGCGTAGACTCAGCTCCGGGCGCAGCACAGGTGGGCTGGGGAAGCCAGAGACCCAGGCGCGCCACCGCCACCGATCGGGATTGGAGGTGCGGGGAATCCTTGCCGCGCAGTCGCCGCTTTTTCTCTCGGGGACTGGGGCAGAGGTGGCGCGGGCTATTGCCCGCACGGGATCTACTTCCTGAGCTTGCTTTCGCTTTGCCCGGGGCTTGGCGAGGCCTGCGCGCCGCAAGCGCCGGGAGGGAGTCGCGCAGGTGGCCGCGGGGGAGGGGCAGGGGCTGCGCGGCTTGAATCCTGCGGACGCATCCCTGGCTGAGACTCTGTGCCCCTCGGCGCGCGTAGGTCCGGGCTGGCCGGGCGGCGCCCCTGACCTTGGTTTCTCCCCGTGGCAGGTCTGCGCAAGGACCATGGGTGCGTCGCTGGGCAGCGGCGCGCGGGTGGCTCTCCTGCCTCGCCAGGCCTGCGGCGCCGTCCGGCGCTGGGCACCCCCCGCGCCCGCCCGAGACTGCCACTCCAAGACGGGCCTGCCACGTCCTGTGCCCCTGAAGAAGCGCGGATACGATGTCACCAGGAATCCGCATCTCAACAAGGTAACGGTCCCGGAGGGTGGGATGGCCCAAGCCGCTATCCTGCGCCGGCCGGAGGGCGCCCCGCCCCCTGGGCCCGGGAAGGATCCTCCCAGCCGCCCTTCCAGTGGCTTTCCATTTTTTGCCGGGGGAAGCTTGCAGTAACTCGGTTTGGCTTGTATTTCTTCCTTTATTTTTTAACCACTCCTCTTCTCCCTGGAAAGAGGTGATCAGTAACGCAGGGAGCCCAATTTCTTCTGCAAGAACACATACAGACGGGGTTAAGGTCCTCATGACCAGTCCGACGTGGGGTCGGATCTCCCCTTGATGCTTAGTGATTCTGTTGCTCTTGGGCAGTTCGTTTAATCACTGTCAGGCCAAGTTCCCCCTTCGGTAAAAGCGGAAGCAGTTGTCTCAGCAGCATTGTGAGCTTTCAAGAGAAAATGGAGGCAGAGTCCTTAGCACAGTATCTGACACCCCGTGGGAGCACATGTCAGCTAAAATTGTAATTATTCTGAGAAAAAGGTTGATTTGAGCAGAGACCAAAAAGTCTAGAATTATAAGAACGTTTAGACCTTGAAGGGGCATCAGATATGCTAATTCAAACCTCTCCTTTTACAAATGAGAAAACAAGACAAAGGGAACTTGCCCAAGGTCACCAGCTAGTTTTGGCTCTGCCGCTGAAATCTGGGGCTGGATCTCTGGTGCTTGGGTCAAGTTCAGCTCACTGCTTGTTAGCAGTGCCTAAGAGCACACACGTTTGTTCCTGAGAGTCAAGTTTAGTATCACGGGTGTTAAAAACCCAGGAAGCCAGAGACTTGACGCCTGTCTCCGGGCACCTCCTCAAGTTAGCTTGGGCATCTCAATTTCTCTGAAGTGCCACTTTCTGTTGCTTAAGGTGGATGTTATGACAAACCCACCATTCCTACCACATTCAGTTATTATGACAGTCAAATGAATTACTGAATTTGAAATCATATTTTAAACTATATAAAGTGCTTGGTAAATAAATACTACAAAATAAGAACTGTAATAATTTCTTTGAATTAGGATTGTGAAAGTCAAGTGCGGAAGTTCTTGTGGAAAAGGTGTTTTTGAGAAATAGGGACAATTATGTCAATGTTCAGTATGTGACTGTTTCCTGCAGAATTAATAGAAGAGGCTGAGAAAGGAATTTTTTTCTCTCAACCTCCACCTATCACACAGTGCCCCCTGCTTCCTCCCAAAAAAGGAACCCTAAATCCTATGTATATTACAACTTTGGAATGGGTGGGGTGTTTTATGAATTTAAATTTGCTTTGGTAGCAAGTGTTAGCAAAATGAACTCAAACTGGCTTAGCCAATAAAAGCCTTCTTCAACTCACTATTTAGAGGAAGGAGGGGTTGCAGGTGAGTTTGACTCAGCAGTCTGGGTGGCATCTCTCAGGATGCACATTCTCTCTGGCTCTCTACTCAGCTTCATCCTCATGCTCCATCCAGGAGAGTCTTTCACCTCCATGCTGCCGCAGTCCCCTGTCACTTTTTCTCACCCCACACCATCCAGGGATAGAAGGACACGTTCTTCTGATAACCCTTGTGGAAGAAAAGGGACACTTTCTCTGAGGTCTCAGAAAAATTTTCTTTCTGTCTCATGGACTCTGATTGGATTCCTTTCCATCCATTCTCCAAACCGACCACCATCACTTAAGCCGATCAGGGCTCCCCCCTGGATTGAAAGATAGTGTTTAGGTTAGGGGCACCCATCCCACCTGGTTTAGAATAAAGGGGATGTGGTTCATCCCCCTTCCCCAAGTAAATCTGTATTTGTTATCGGAGGCAGGAGGAATGGACGCTGGAAAGCAAAATAATGAAGCCCCACCACAGACTCTGATTGTTCTAATTGCTTTAGAAGTATTGGCACTTAATGCTCTATGACTAGTTAAAAAGTAAAAGAGGGCCTTGAATGCTTTGTCTTTTCTAGCCCTAGGTTTATGGTTCCCTAAAAGCCCTTGTCCCTTGTCCTTGATGGAAAATTTCTCCTCCTAAATAGTACAAACAGGACACTGCCCATAAATCTAGGGGACCTGACCTTGTCATGATGTTAAAGATTTTTTTGTATATCCCTGAGGTCAGCTGATGCTTGTCAGGGAGAAGGGGATATCTGGGGTGATGCTGAGTTGGCCTCCCCCATTTACCCTTGAGGAGGGAGGGGAAACAGTGGAGGGAAGAGCCCTGCCTGGGGGCTGCCCCTCACTTCCCACTGGAGTGCCACCCTCCTGCTGACCTCAGGTGCTCAGAGAGTCCCCAGGGAAGGCCTGAAGCTTGGCACTTTCCATCAGCCAGATGGGGAGACTTGCTGAGTTAGACAGAACCACTGAGGTTGTCACTGAGAAAACAAGAGAGGGGCAGCTTTGAAGGGAGCTGCGCCTAGTGGGCGGGTCTGTGGGTTGGTTTTTTCCTGCTCGACTCTGAGGTCCTCCCAGGCTGGGACTGAGTTTCTCGCATGTGTGGCTGGCACTGGGTAGTTCCTGAAAGATCTGCTAAGGGCATGACTGTGCAAAGTAATGTCACATTTTTTGAACATGTTCACCTGGTCTACCTCCTGCTTTTGACAGGTCAGGAGGGGCATTTAGTTGAAGTTTGAGGGCAGAGGGTAGTCAGGGATAGAAGAGCGACTGAACAGGCTGAGCATCACTGCTATCGCGCTTGTCAGGGTCTGGTTCCAGCTCTGCCATAATCTCGCCCTGTGATGGGTGGTGCATCTCATGAGCCCCTCTTCCCACGTCGCATCACTGCTCGGATCCCTGTGACATCATTTTGAAAACTATAAATGTTAGACGATCACGTTGATAAATTCCAGAATCAGGGTTGGAAGGTCCCTTAGGTACGATCTACTCTGGAATTGTTTAGATTGCAGGTCACGAATTATGGGACATGAAATTTGGGGGGTCTAACTAACATTTTTATTTTAAAGAAATGGGTTAGAAATACAATTAAAAATAGTAAAGGCATTAAACTTAATAAAGATAAGTACTGTACTAAGTTACCATGTGAAATGCTGATTTCACTGTGGATTGTCATTTAAATTTTGTTTTTGTCTTTTTGGGCTGTACCTGCAGCATATGGAAGTTCCCAGGTGAGGGGTCCAATTGGAGCTTCAGCTGCTGGCCTATACCCCAGCCACCGCAATGTAAAAATGTTTTTGAAAACCATTGTTTCTCATCCAGCATCTCATTTTCAGATGAAGAGAGAGGCTGAGAAAGGCAAGTGATGCCACCAATTGTCATTGGTTGCAGAGGTGGGCAGAAGATGCCCACCTTCTGATTTCCAGTCCACTGAATCTCGATGACATTCTCATTCACATCTGCTTTGGCTGATTTTGACATGTTCATACTGATGACAGAATTGGAACTAGATAATTCTGAGTTCCCTACAAGAGTCTAGATTTTTCTGATCATTGGAGATTCACTCATATGTCAATTACTTTTTTTTCTTTTTACTAATATTGTGCCTTTCTTTTCAAAATTTTTCTATTTTAAATAATTTTTATTTTTTCCATTATAGCTGGTTTACAGTGTTCTGTCAATTTCCTACTGTACAGCAAGGTGACCCAGTCGTACATACATCTATATATGTTCTTATGGTGCCTTTCTTGTAAAATTTACCCAATGACCTTGTCTGCTATCCATGTGGATTGTGGCAACAGAGTAAACCTTTGATTACATGTTATATCAGCCACATTTTACTTACATTAAACAGGCCGTTACCAAGCCCGTTTTATAGGGTGTCTTCATAGGAGGAATCATATGCCCAGCCTATTCATGCAGCAGGTGAGCCACCAAAATGTTGCTGGCCTCAGCTTACCTCTGGCCCCTTTTGGGAAGGGCTGTTCTATCCCCACTCCCCACCCAGGCTCGAGCCCCCTCCCATGTGTCTGATCACTTGCCTTTTGGTGCAGAGCACCTGACCGCCTTGGCTGGTTGGCTTTGCTTCTCACTAGACCCCAAGCACCTTGAGGACAGAGACTGTCTTGTCACTTGATATTCTCTACATCTGGTTTGAGATTCTCAAGAAATATTTGCTCTTGGAATGAGCTCAGTCAAGTCCTCACCCCTTTTCCTCCCAGCTTTATGAATCTTAATGTCCCTACTTTGCTGTGAGCCTCATGCTCTCGTTGCCTAGAGAAATGTCTTCAAATAGCCCGTTGGGAGGAGATACACCTCCTGATGCTAATCTTCCCAGACCTCAGGGTGTTTCACTGCAGGGGTGTGTTATTTCCCAGAGTGCGTCAGCCTCCTCCTTTGACCTACATACCAGCTAGGACTTTTGCCGTAAACATCCACTGACCCTTCACCTGCTTCTCTGCAGGTTTTTGATCTCTTGAGCTTGATGAATGAAAGGTGTGTAGTCCAATCACTGTGATTGTGGACCAGTGCGTTTCACACAGCAGGGCCCTCAGAAACTGCTAGGCACGGGAGGTGGCTGCCTTCCCAGGTGGACTAGGAGCATTTAGATCAGTAACCGTGTAGAGGCCTGGGGGCCAGCGCTGCAGTGTTGGCTCCACATCTGAGGCCCCGCAGGTTTTAGCTCAATCCTGTCTATATGCAGTGGTGATTTATTAGACTACAGCCAGGATTTGCCTTTAACTAAAGTGTGTTTTTGTTCTGTGCCAGCTTCGGCCTTGATCTTGCCTTCTTTGGGTGGATGAGAGGGGAATCAGTCATCACACACTTGGCTTATTGATCAGTTAGGAGATGATGGCTGGATTCTACAGAGAATTAGACATTTGCTGGTGATGCCGTTTTCTGCCCCAAAGGCAGGTAACATAATATGTCTTCCTGAGCCCTCTGCTTCAGATGTGAGGTTGGGGTAGGCCTCCTTGATGGATAAAGAAGCAGTGAGTTATTAAGTAAACATTAATTCCGTAAGCAGCGGTTTGCTCTAGATCCGCTCCTCTTGTGCAGTGCCTCAGAGCATTGAAGCAAAGATCCTGTTCAGATATTTTAAGAACAAACAAGCAGAGGCAGGGTGGAATTAAAACCTTCCCTGTCGAATACTGTCCAGGCTTCATGGGATTGCTAACATTTGGTGTTAGGGCTTTGTGCTTGAAACAGCTAAAAATCTTATAATATTTAGACTAAAGGTTAGGCAACTGTGACAGAGCAAACACCATGATAGAAGCATATTTCTCTCATAAACAAGTCTGGACAGGCAACCTCAGATTAGTACATGGCTTGGTTTTGTTGTTGTGCCATCTTCAGCATGCATCTTACATTGTGTAGTCCAAGATGCTTGCTCTCATCTCTGCCATTAATTCCATACAGAAGCCAAAGGAAAGGGCAATGCACAAGTAGGATGTTGCCCGTATCACTTCCATTCACATCCAGTTGGCCATAGCTTTGTCATATGTCACACCTAGCTGCGAGAGAACCAGGGGAATGTAATCGTTAGCTGGGCACCCTTATATTCAGCTAAAAACTCTACCTGATTAAGGAAAGAGAGAATGGATCTTGAGGAAACTGCTACAGAATGCTTATCAGAAACTTTAATTTTTTTTACTGTCAATTTTTTTTTTTTTGGCTTTTTAGGGCTGCATCTGCGGCATATGAAAGTTCCCAGACTAGGGGTCGAATCAGAGCTACAGCTGCCAGCCTACACCACAGCCACAGCAACACAGGATCCAAACTGCATGTGTGACCTACACCACAGCTCACTGCAACACCAGATCCTGAACCCACTGAGCAAGGCCAGGGATGGAATAATCTCATGGTTCCTAGTCAGATTTGTTTCTGCTGTGCCATGATGGGAACTCCTTTACTGTCAATTTTATCCCAACTTTCAGAATCCATCACTTTCTCTTCACCCCCTCTGCCACCAGCCTTGTTCACCCCTTGATTGCCTTGTGTCTAGGTTAGGCAGAACCTTCTCATTGGTCTCCCAACTTCCAGTCTTGTTACTCTCAGTTCACTCCCCTGTGTCTGTTAACCATACCTGGAGAGGCTAACACCTTGCACGTATCCTTAACCACTCTCTTTCTTTCAGACCTCATATCTAGTCCATCAGATAGCCACGTTGCTCTGTCTTCAGACTAGATCTGGAATCTGGCCTCTGTTCTCAGTCCAGATCCATCTTGACCTAAGGTGCTGCCCTTTCTCTGCTAGATAACTGAAGTGGGCCCCTAGCTGGTGTTTTTCTTCTTTATTCTCCACACACCAGCCAGTCTGAACCTTTTGCAGTGAAATTTGATCACATCCCTCTTATGCTCAAAACCCTACAAAGTTCCTACCATGCCCCCCGTGACCTGACCTGCTCTGACCTCACCTCTGCTTCTCCTCAGCCTCACTTGCTGCCAAACCATGCTGGCTTCCACACTGTTCTACAGATGCTCCAAGCATACTCATCCCTGGAGTCTTTGCCCTGGCGGTTCCCTTTTCCTAGAACCCACGGCCCCTACATAGCCCCATGGTAAATTCTCTCCCTCCTCAAGGCGTCTTACTTTTCCAGTGAGACCTCCTCAGACCTCCCCATGTGAAGGTGTAAACAGTCCTTGCAGCCGTCTTGGTCCCCTTAACATGGGCTACTTTTCCTCCATGGCCTTTGCTACTTCCTAGCATACCATTTAATTTTCTTACTTGCCATGCCTCTTATTATCGTTTGTATTTCCCCGCTATAATATAAGTTCCACTGAGACAGGCATTGTTGTCTTACTTGTTCATTGATGTATCCAAGGTACTTGGAACAGTGTCTGGTCTAGTTTGGTACCCAGTAACCTTATTGGATGAATGAATCATTCAGAGAGACATCTGCTGAGGCTCCTTCTTCTCATCCCTACCCTTTCACCAAAGCCCCTTTCTTTTACTCTGCTGCCTCTCCTTCTCCAGCATCGCCCTTTGTGGAGTTTATATGCCCAAGATCACCTGTATCTGGAATGTTCTTTGTCTGCCCAGAGGCTCCCTTACTGTGAAGACTGGAGAAACACAACACAGATGTCCCCCCGCCCCTTTGTTATTTCCAGTTTTACCAACACTAAAAAAAAGGCTGGGAAAAAATAGAGTCTTTATTCAGGAGACGTAGGTGGAACCTTGAAACCAGAGATGGATAGAGATAGTCTTGAGGCCCCAGAGAAAAAACAAAGAGGGGATGTCCAAGGAGTGGACCAGAGGTAGGAAACCCCAGCTTCTGTCAGCGCCTCCAGCTTCCTAGGACTCCCACCCTCTACTTTTGAGTCCTGGTGCCTGCATCTCTCCTCTGAACTCCCCTGGTTTCCTCGTGCTGCAGGACCCCTGCTGAAGACAAGGAAAACCATGTTGTGGACTCAGCAACCCTCTCCCCTCTTTGTATGTTGAAACCCTGATGCCTCACAATGTGATGGTATTTGGAGGGGGCACCTTTGGGAGGTCATTAGATCCCAAATGTAGAGCCCTCATTATAGAAGAGACAGGAGAGACTGCCACCCCCCACCCCGCCACCTCCACTGCCATGTGAAAATACAGCGAGGAAATTTTCGAGCCAGGAAGGTGGTCCTCACCAGAAAGTGAATCGGCCACACCTTGACCTTGGACTTCCAGCCTCCAGAACTGTGAGGAGTAAATGCCTGAAGTTGTTTAAGCCACTCAGGCTGTGTACTTTGCCGTAGCAGCCCAAATGAACCAAGATATTATAGAGGAACTGCCTCATATCTCAGGGGTCAGGAAATCAAGGAAGAGCGGGAGGGGTGCAGAAGCAAAGCAGGGAGATTTGCTGCTCCTAGAACCAAAGCTGATGCTCAGAAACTGTTTTCCCATAAACGTGTTCTTATAAATAGTTGAATTGTTCTCCAAAGAAATTATATTATGTGTTAGATTAGCATCTGTGTGAACATTATGAAGATTTCAGAAATGTTGAATTATGTTTATGAATGTGTAATTCAAAATGCAAAATACCAAGTGGCATCTATATTCATGAGCATTACTGTAAAAAGACGTAATGCTATTTAAAGAGTTGAAACTAAATGTGTGAAAACGATCGTGTTAGGGCAGTGGCATTATGGGAGATTTATTTCCTTTTTATGTATTTTTCTTTAATGTTCCATTGTCTTTTCAGTTTTAGGTTACAGGTTCTGTTGGCAGTCTGAATTTCCAGAGCCAAGTAAATAACATTCAGACCAACTTTTGGAAGTTGACCCATACGAAACACAAGGGTGGCATTAATCCTGTGGAAGTCCCTCTAAAATAGTCTTATTTCAGGAGTTGCTTGCATATAACTAGTTATCTTCTAGAGGCAATATGTTTAGACTCATGTAATAAAATGTTAACATAGGAACCTGCCACCTGTTCTAAAAACAGTTGTAAACAGCAGTGTCTTAGATCTGTTTGCGGCAGCTCTGGAGGGCAGAATGCATACAGAAATACATGTTGTCTGGCTCAGACTGGAGCCAACTGGCGTCTGAGGCACTCAGTCTGGGCTCTGTGTATGGAGTCTCTGTGGACACTTTGTCAGGCTCGTTTCCCAGTCTCTGTTTCTATTTTCTCTTGATCCTCTTGGGTCTTCTGGGCTCTGGGGGCTGTAGCTGTATTTTACTTTGCATTTGTGCCACTTCTACCAAAGGTTTCTTATATTATCTACTCTCTTTCCATGTGCCAGTCTTGTAGTGAGGTAGGCATGGGGGTTAGAGAGGGGAAGGCCTTTTGATGCTTATGGCCATTGCAAAGGGGTCACTGGTGTGCAGTACTTCTGTTTGCAAAGATGTAGTTATAGTCAGCTTCAGACCTTTGCTTTGATGTGCAGAACGTACATTGGGAAACTCTTTGGGGTGGCATCCCACTGCCTTTCTGAGGCAGAGCACAGAAGATGCTCTATGATCTTGCAATGAAAATCTGAGAGATAGCCTATGATTGGGGGTGCCAGGGTCAGCGGTTAAAAGCATGCATTCATTCTGTATCCAGATGGTTGCCTGGCAGCCTGGTGCAAACACAGTTCCTGCCAGAAGGACTTAGTAAAGAGTAAAATGTACTCAGTCATTTGAGGAGAGGGATCTGGGGTGGAAAGATCATCAGCTTTTGAGGAACTTGAATTAGAGAAAAAAATCAAAGCTGCTTTTGCTTTTAAAAGTGATATTGAAAGCTAGAGGGACCATAGGGAATAGAGTTGAATGATGAGCAACTTGAGAATAATTATTTTTCTGAAAGCATTTTGTCTGGATTCAGTATTGTCGTTTGATGGTGATCTACACGAAGCCTGTAGCCTAATGGTCCTGAAACACAGTCCCCTGCAGTGCGGGACTCTGGGGAAGGCAGACTCTGCTGGTTCCTTAGTTTTCTTTTGCTTTGTTCTTTCAGAAGCAGTAAGAGGAGGGCGCCGGCATCTGCACAAGGTGGCATGGGTTCTGAGCTGTTGAGCTGCCCAGTGGCTTTTCCCATGGGAAAGAGACTCCAAGTTCCCTCATGACTTAAGGGAGCTGGGTCACCATTCCCAGTAGATGGTCCCCATCTTGCTTTTCTGTGGCTCTGGAGGGAGGTATTAAGAATTCCAACCTGGGTTCATATTATGCTGAATTTCCTGCAGGGGCAGAATGCCTTAGGGAGGGACTCCAAGCCATAATGATAAGAGCTAGTAGCCTTTTGGGGGGGAGAACCTGCGGTGTCCCAGGGATTGTTCGAAGCAGTTTCTGCACGTCGACTCATTTAAAGCAATACCACAGTGCTTTGGCATACGAGGTTATTTCACAGTGAGACGTTTGAGGAGCAAGGAGGTTAACTGGGTCAGCTAACTTGCCCAAGGTCACGCAGCTCATAGTGGTAGAGCTGGGTCTTGAACCTGGGCCATCTGGTTTGGGAGCCCACATCATCACCCCCTGTGCTGTGGGCCACTTCCTGTGTGCAAGTGCCCTCACTCAGACTGAGGTGTGGAGTCTGATGCTCAGGGGCCTGGCCAGGTATAACGGGGGCAGCCCTGCTGTGGTCATACCCATGGCTCTGTTGGAATCAGGATCTAAGCCTCGAGGGACCTTTAAAGATCACTAGATGCCTTCTGTTCCCCTTCTGAATTGGTGCAGTTCTCCCAGGAATCATTTGTTTATTTATTAAAGGTAGTCATTAGACATTTGCTGGGCCCTTACTCTGTGATAGGCAGTGGGACCTCAAAACAGCACCTCTTTTGCCCTCAAGGAGCCTACCTGTAAGAGGGGTGGAGGTGGGGACCAGCTAGTAAGCAGATGGTTTCAGTTCAGAGGTAAGAGCAATGAGGAGCCTCTGCACCAGTGCTGTGGGTGCTTGGGAAAGCACTCTCTCTGCCAGTGTTGTCTGAGCCGACACCATGGGAGAGGAGGAGTTGGCAGATGAAGGTGATGGAGTCGAGAAGCCGTCAAGGTCTAAGCATGAGCGGGAATGACATTCTCTATGAGAACAGCCTCCTTTTGAAGGCACAGAAATTGAGCTATAGACCCATACTTTATAAGTATACTTTATACTTTATAAGGCCCCATTTTCAGAGAGCTAAATAATATTATAAAACCTCTCATTGTACAAGTGGAATTAATGCTGTATCTCCAGGATTGCAACATGCCCTTTTTTTGCATTTTTTTTTATCTTTCCCTTTTATGCTGCCCAACTCCTGGGGGCACCTTTCACCTGGGGTTCACTTGTCAAAATCTTCAGCATACTTCAGGGCTCAGCCCTCCGGGGCCACCTCTGCCATGCTGCCTGCCTTGATTTGCTCCATGGAAGTGACTCGTTTACCCTCTGTGCTCCTCTGGCACTTGGCTTGTGTAGTCGTGGCTCTTTTCCACGTTTAGTCTCGATATATATTTATGGCATGTGTGTCTCTCCATCGTGATGTCATCTTCAGAGCCATGACCTAGTCTTAGGCCCTGCATGGCCAGCATGATGCCCTCTTCAGAGGAGGTACTCTCAATAAAAATCAGTTACCTGGATCACTTTCCTCTTCCTCCTGGACACCTCAAAAACCACTTTGGTGAAGACTGACAATACATGCCCCATTCTAAAAAGATGGTGACAATATAATTATATTTATATCTCACCATGGGGCTTGGAGGATTTTGAAAGCCAAGAGAAATCTTTTATTCTGGTCGTTGAAATTTCAGGAACCATTTCTTTAAGAGAGTTTTTTACTTTGATGCTGTGCCAGGTGCGTTTCATCTAAAGAACAGCACCTTTATCATCAGATGATTTATTCTCATCCTTAAGGTGGCTTTAAAGACCCTCAATTTTAAGAAATTTTTTAAAGTATTATTTTTATTTTTTATTAAAGTATAGTCGACTTACAAGGTTGTGTTCATTTCTACTGTACAGCGAAGTTATACATTATACACATGCTTTTTCATATTGTTTCCATTATGGTTTATCACAGGACATTGAAGGTAGTTCCCTGTGCTAGACAGTAGGACCTTGTTGTTTATCCACTCTGTATATAGTAGTTTGCATCTGCTAATCCCAAATTCTCAATCCTGCTCTCCCTACCTCCACTCCCCCTGGGCAACTGCAAGTAGAGACCCTAGATTTAGATCAGCTGTAATTAGCAACAGATTAAAGGATTCTGGTGGCAAAGGTAAGCAGTCAGCTAGAATCAGCGTGTGTGACACCCTGTCCCATCTGGGCATAGTCTGTGACCAGATAGTAGGCAGCAGAGCACACTGGCTACGATTTAGAGTCTGAAAAGCCCTAGGTTCTGGCTCCAGCTCAGCCACTCACCATATGTGGGATCTCGGGAGGGGCACTTCATTTCCACATCTCTGAAAGGGGTCGATAATAAAATATGCCCACTTCACAGGGGGCTGTAATTGTTGCGGAAACCGCAAAAACTGTGGCAACGGAAGGAGACAAACAGCACTTGGAGATACGGAAAAGCAAGGTTTATTCAGCACCGGTGCAGGCTCAGAGGAGTCACCTCCAGAGTCTGAGCACCAGGTCTTTGTTCTCAGTAACTTTTATACACTACAAGGTCTTGATTTTCCCATATAAGCATCCCGGACCTCCCCATCCCCAAGCAGACAGTGTTCCTCCCTAAGAAACTGAGCAAGCAAGGTTACAGAAGCGGAACTGATAAGCAATGCTGGGTACCTGATTAGCAGGGCTGCTGGCTTGGACAGAGAGCACACCGTTGTTACATTATTACAAGAAGGGTGGTATAGTGATGAGCATAGCTGGAAAGGCCTGCAGCTGCCTTCTTAGCCAAGGGGGGTTGTTCTTTAGTTAAAACTCCATTTCATAATGACCAAGTGAAATAATGTAAAGCACGTTGTAAGAGCTCCGTAAGCTCTCGCAGATCCACAGCTCTAAAAATTTTGCTCCATTCTTAATAGTGTAAAGCCCCGTGTGGGCTTCAGAAGTCACAGGCCCACTCAGGCTTATAGACCTGGTCCTTGCCTTTCGAGAGCTTACGGTCCACCAGGAGAGGCAGACGTGAGGGATGCAGACCTCCGTGGGCGTGGATATGTCTGACTTGGGCAGAGATGTGATAAGAGAGGAGCGAATCTGGGAAGCGGCAGGTTGGATAGCATCTTAAATGGTAATTTCTGGGTACTTGATGGCGCTTCAGCTGGAGGGTCTAGACATTTGTCTGAAAGAAATGAAAATTGAAAGGCTTTTCAACAGCAGGAAACTTAGTACCATTTGCTGAGCTGGTACATCCAGAAGTCGAAGCTTGTGTGGAAGAGAGTGGCTGCCATCACACCCTGAAGAAATCTCAGGATTTTGCCCTAAGATTTTGGCACATTCTAGTGAACCCTAGTGCACATTTAGCTGGATGTTTTTATCTGCCAGCCTGTCTGTCGTCATCATCGCTACAGCACCTCCAGTCTCATGAGATCATTACAGCAAGACAAACAACAGGCTCTTGTCTGCTTTGGTAGTTTAGCCTTAAAGTTAAAAAGTTGCTTCAAATCCAGCTGAAGAGTGCATGGCTGGGCCCACTTCACCCAGCAGGGAGTGTGAGACAGTCCTCCAGCCTCTAAACATTCTGAATAAGAGTGGCGGGTAGAAGTTCCCTGGCCAGGGATCGAACTGGGGCCACAACAGCAACCTGAGCTGCTGTAGTGACAGCGGCTGGGCCTGAACTGCTGCACCATAAGAGAACTCCTGCATATGCATATTTTACATGAGTGTCTCTCCTTGGTTAGAACCCAGGATGAGCATCCGCCAAAGACTAGGAAGTGGTCATCTCCTCCAGCCCTTTGTCTCTGGGCAGGTCACATCCTAAGGACCACCATTTTTTTTTTTTTTTTTTTTTTTGTCTTTTTAGGGCCACACCTGCAGCACATGGAGGTTCCCAGGTTAGGAATTGGAGCTGTAGCCGATGGCCTACACCACAGCCACAGCAATGCCAGATCCAAGCTGTGTCTGCGAACTACACCATAGTTCGCAGCAACGCTGGATCCTTAACCCACTGAGCAAGGCCAAGGATTGAACCAGCATCCTCGTGGATGCTAGTCAGATTCATTTTCCACTGAGCCATGACAGGAACTCCCTGGGACCACCGTCTTACAGATAAGATTTCAGAGGCCTAGGGTTTGGCTGTCCTGCCCAGGAAGTGAGTTGTGGAGGGTGACCGTGGCCCCCCTTGGGTGGTCTGTCTCTTAGCCCTGCTGCCTTTGAAAGGTGGTACTTTGCCTGCTCTCCTGAAGAGCGCCTGCATCAGCCTCTATCAACTTAAGCACAGAGCTTTTGAGTGTCTCATGAAAAGGGGAGGCGTCAGTGTTAAAGTTGTCCCGTATTGCAGACCTAAACAATTGCTGATGCAACTCCTGCTGTCACTCTTGTGTTTCCATTTGCGATGAATGGATGTGCTCCCGAGGTCCACCTTCGTCTTAAGCTTTTCTCTCTTTCTCTGCAGTAACATGATCTGGAAGACAGTCCACAAGCCATTTGATGGAACGCTCAGCCCTCATGTTATACCCTCCCTTCTTATCTCTTTTATTTTATTTTTGAGCGCTTCTGGTCTACAATTACTTGTTTTGACTGGTGAACTCACTTTGGTCACAGGACAGTGAATAGAAATGCAGTTGCAGCCTGACAAAGCAGGTGTGGAGAGAGATGGTGTGAAGAAAAGCCTCTTAACAGCAATTTTTAGAAACAGACTTTGAAATCCACCTGTCAGAGCTGAAAGATTTCCCCTGTTCTTACACTCCAAGAACTGGCAGCAGCTTCTCCTCATGTCTGAGGGGCCTCAGAAGCTGCCTAGCTAGGCCTGCGGGAGATGATGGCGTGGGTGCCCATGGGGCAGCTGGCCCAGTGGCACCAGGAGGGAGTGCCTGCCAAGCAGGGGGAAGGTCCAGCCTCCAGTAACTGGCCTTGTCTGTGGGCTGCAACATCTCGAGTATCCTCAGCTGGCTTTTTTGGTGGCTGGGCTGTTTAATGTTCCATGGCCTTCTACCAAGCAGATATATGCAGGATCAGCCGCCTCCTCTGGGACTCCTAATTACTGGAATAATAATATCAGAAATAATAATAATAAACACTTATCTAATGTCCTGCATGCCAGGTACTCTCTTTAGGTGCTTTATTATTCCCAAGCAGAGAAAAATTTATGAAGAAGGTAAACTTTGCCTATAGCTCCCTTACTTCCTGTTTCCATGGCTCTTCTGTACACATTTCCATCCAAGAGTCTTCATGGTGTTGCTAGGATGCTTAGGGCTGCCAGCCTCATGGACCTTTTCATCTTACAGAGTCCTGTCCTGGATCTCATCTCTACTTTCTTCCCTGCCTCCCCATCCATCCATCTGTTCATCCATCTATCCATCCAACCATCAAATGTTTATTGAGCACCTACTATTTACTAGGCATTGTTAGGCATTGGGAATAACACAGTGAAGGTGACAGCTATGATCCTTCTCCTTACGGAATGTATAATCTAGTGAGAAAGACAGCAAATAAACAAACAAATGTACACAGATGGTTATTGTGGTGGAAAAGCAACAGACAGGCTAGAGTGTGAGAAGATAACAGAGGGTCTAATTCAATGGTAAGACCTCTTAAAAGGGGGTATTTGAGCAAAGACCTAGAGAAAAAGAAGCCAGTTGGAGGAGAAGCCAGCTGAAGTGATTCCTTATACATACATATATTATTTTTTCATATTCTTTTTTTCCCATTTTAAAAAATTTTATAAGTTTTAATTTTATAAGTAATTTAAAAAGTATATAGTTGATTTACAAGTTGTGGTAATTCCTGCTATAAAACAAAGTGATGCAGTTACACACATACACACATCCATTCTTTTCCAGATTCTCTTCCCATATAGATTATCACAGAATATTGATTGGGTAGCATACTATTCCCTGTGCTGTACAGCAAGTCCCCATTGGCCAGCCATTCAGTGTACACTGTGCATGTGCCAATCTCAGATCCCCAGTTCACCCCTCCCCCACCCCATCTGTATCCTTTGGTAACCCTAAGTTTGTTTATAGAGACTGTGAGTGTTTCTGTTCTGCAATAAGTTCATTTGTATCTTTTTTTTAGATTCCACATGTGAGTGATATCATATGATGTTTGTTTTTCACCAACTTCACTTAGTATCTCTAGGTCCCATCCATGTTGGTGCAGATGGCATTATTTTATTCCTTTTTATGTCTGAGAAATACTCCATTGTGTGTGTGTGTGTGTGTGTGTGTGTGTGTGTGTATACATCTTCTTTATACAGCATATATATGGGTCTGGTTTTTGTATCCATTCAGCCAGTCTGTGTCTTTTGTTTGGGGCATTTAGTCTGTTTACATTTAAGGTAATTATCAATATGTATGTTCTTATTGCCCCTTTGTTAATTGTTTTGGATTTGTTTTTGTTGATTTTCTCTGGCCCTTTATCTCTTGGCCTTTTTTCTTCCCTTTTGTTCTCTTCTCTTGTGGTCTTGTGACTATCTTTAGTGTTGTGTTTGAATTGTATCTGTTGTAGATTTTTTGTTTGTGGTAACCATGAGGTTTTGATATAGGATTCTATATGTACACACAAGATTGCTTTGAGTTGCTGGTCTCTTAATTTTAAGTGCATTTCCGGGATCCTGCATTTGTACCCTCCTCTGCTCACAATTGCTGCTTTTGGTGGCATATTGTGTGTGGATGATTTCCTACCTTTACTAATGTTCGCCTTTACTGGTGAGTCTCCTTATTTGCAATTTTCTTCTTTCTAGTTGTGGCCTTTTCTTTCTGCCTAGAGAAGGTCCTTCAGTATTTGTTGTAAAGCTTCATATTCTTTTCCATTATGGTTTATCACAGGATGTTGAATATAGCTCCCTGTGCTTTGGGCAGAGGGAACAACACACATCAGCTGGAGGCCACAAACAGCTTGGCCTGGCAGGTCCTGGGAATGGACATCAGGCTGGTCCGATAGAAGTGTGATGGGCAGGGGGAAGATTGCCGGAAATCGGGGTGGAGATGGCTCGGTGTCTCAGTTCTGCATAAGACCTATGAGTCTGTGGAATACGGGCTGGGTTTCAGCTGCTGTGAAACAGAACACTATTAGATGTTTCTAAGCAAGGAAGGGACATGGTCAGTTTTAATGTTTCTAGAAGATCTCTTTGGCTGTCCTGTGGAGAACAGACTGGAAGGGCAGAGGTGGAAGCGGGAAGCCCAGTTAGAGGCCCTGTGGCCCTGGGAGCATGAGAAGGTGACGGCTGGCCTGTGGGCGGTGGCAGGGAGAGGAGGGAGGGGCTGGATTGGAAATACAGTTTGAGGTAGAAGGGACAGGCCATGTCCCATGTCCTTCTCCTTCAAATCCACCCAGACCCAGTCTGTATTTTCCCTGCCTTGCCCCCCAACCGTAGTTATCACCACTGTTTATTTCAGCTATTTCCTATCCTTCCTCAGCACACTGCATCATAACAAGGAAACGGAATGTTTGCCTTGTACCTTTAGAGCTTTTATTTTCAAATTTTCTAGATTTTAATTCTCTGTAAACATTATTATATATTTATAATTTTTACATTAAAATCTTAAGTCTATTTTTAAATTTATTTGATTGAAGTAGAGTTGATTTACAATGTCATGTTAATTTCCACTGTACAACAAAATGATTCAGTTTTACAAGCATATGTTGTTGTTTTTTTGTTTTTGTTTTTTTTTTGTTTTTTTTTTTTTGTTGTTGTTGTTTGTTGTTGTTGTTGCTATCTCTTGGGCCGCTTCCGCGGCATTTATTTATTTATTTATTTTTTGTTTTTTTTTTGTTTTTTTGTTGTTGTTTTTTTTAAATTCATTTCAGGTATGTTTTCTTTCTTTCTTTCTTTTTTTTATTTTTTATTTATTTTTTTTTTTGTCTTTTTTGCCATTTCTTGGGCTGCTCCCGTGGCATATGGAGGTTCCCAGGCTAGGGGTCTAATCAGAACTGTAGCCACCGGCCTACGCCAGAGCCACAGCAACGCGGGATCCAAGCCGCATCTGCGGCCCACACCACAGCTCACGGCAACGCCGGATACTTAACCCACTGAGCAAGGCCAGGGATCAAACCCACAACCTCATGGTACCTAATCAGATTCGTTAACCACTGCGCCATCACAGGAACTCCGATATATTGTTTTTTCATAGTCTTTTCCATTATTTTTATCACAGGATATTGAATATGGTTTCCTGGGTATACAGTAGGACCTTGTTGCTTATCCATTTTATATGTAATAGTTTGCATCTGCTAATCCCAAACTCCCGATCCAGCCTTCTGCTGCCCACCCCTTGGCAACCACAAGTCTGTTCTCTATATCTGTGAGTCAGTTCTTGTTTCATGGATAGGTTCATTTGTATCATTATTTAGATTCCACATATAAGTCATATTATGTGGTATTTGTCTTTCTATTTCTGACTTACTTCATTTAGTATGATAATCTCTAGTTTCATCCATGTTGCTGCAGATGGCATTCTTAGATTTTTTTTTTATGGCTGAGTAATAGTCTTTCATACTATATGTACCACATTTTCTTAATCCATTCATCTGTTTTTTTATATTACTCAATTAATTTATTACATTTATAGTTGTACAATGATCATCACAAACCAATTTTATAACATTTCCATCCCAAACCCCCAGCATCCCCCTACCTGACAGCCTCTCTCCTTTGGAAACCATAAGTTTTTCAAAGTCTATGAGTCAGTATCTGTTTTTCAAAGAAGTTCATTCTGCCTTTTTTTCAGATTCCACATGTCAGTGAAAGCATTTGTTGTTGGTGTTTCATTGTATGACTGACTTCACTCTGCATGGTAATTTCTAGGACCATCCATGTTGCTAAAAATGTCAGTATTTCATTCCTTTTAATGGCTGAATAATATTCCATTGTGTACATGTACCACATCTTCTTGATCCACTCCTCTGTCGATGGACATTTAGGTTGTCTCCATGTGTTGGCTACTGAAAACAGTGCTGCAATGAACATTGGAGTACATGTGTCTTTGGGAGTCATGGTTTTCTCTGGATAAATGCCCAGGAATGGGATTGCTGGATCAAATGGTAGTTCTAGTTTTCGTTTTCTGAGGACTCTCCATACTGCTTTCCACAGTGGTTACACCAATTTAAAATCCCACCAACAGTGTACTAGGGTTCCTTTTTCCCACAGCCTCTCCAGCACTTCTTGTTTGTAGACTTTTGGATGATGGCCATTCTGGCTGGTGTCAGGTGGTACCTCAGAGTGGTTTTGACTTGCATTTCTCTAATGATGAGTGATGTTGAACATCTTTTCATGTGTTTTTCATGTCTTCTTTGGAGAATTGTCTGTTTAGATCTTCTGCCCATTTTTGGATGGGTTTTTTGTTTTTTGTTTTTGTTTTTTTTTGGTGTGGAGCTGCAGAAGATGTTTATAAATTTTGGAGATTAATCCCTTGTCTGTCGATTCACTTGCAAAGATTTTCTCCCATTCTGTGGGTTGTCCTTTTGTGTTGTTTAGGGTTTCCTTTGCTGTGCAGAAACTTTTCAGTTTGATTAGGTCCCATTTGTTTCTTTTTGTTTTTACTGTCATTACTCTGAGAGGTGGATCTGAGAAGATGTTGCTGTCGTGTATGTCAGAGAGTGTTTGGCCTGTGTTTTCCTCTAAGGGTTTTATAGTGTCTGGTCTTATATCTAGGTCTTTAATCCATTTGGAGTTGATTTTTGTGTCTGGTGTTAGGGAGTGTTGTAATTTCATTCTTTTCCATGTGGCTGTCCAGTTTTCCCAGCACCACTTATTGAACAGGGTGTCTTTTCTCCATTGTATATCCTTGCCTCCTTTGTCATAGATGAGTTGGCTGTAGGTGCATGGGTTTAATTCTGGGCTTTCTATCCTGTTCCACTGATCTATATGTCTGTCGTTGTGCCAGTACCACAAGGTTTTGACGACTGTAGCTTTGTAAATATGGTCTGAAGTCCACAACCTGATTCCTCCAGCTCCATTTTCCTTTTTCAGGATGTCTTTGGCTATTCTGGGTCTTTTGTGCTTCCAAACGAACTTTAAGATATTTTGTTTGAGTTCTGTGAAAAATGTCCTTGGTAATTTGACAGGGATTGCATTGACTCTGTAGATTGCTTTGGGTAGTATAGTCATTTCGATACTATTGACTCTTACAGTCCACGAGAATGGTATATCTTTCCATCTATTTGTGTCATCTTTGATTTCTTTCATCAGCGTCTTATAGTTTTCAGAGTACAGGTCTTTTGTCTCTTTAGGTAGGTTTACTCCTGGATATTTTATTCTTTTGGATGTGATGGTAAATGGGATTGATTCCCTAATTTCTCTTTCTGATCTTTCATTGTTAGTATATAGAAATGCTGTTGATTTCTGTGTATTAATTTTGTATCCTGGGACTTTGCCAAATTCGTGGATGAGCTCTAACAGTTTTCTGGTAGCGTCTTTAGGATTCTCTAGGTATAGTATCATGTCATCTGCAAATAGGGGTAGTTTTACTTCTTCCTTTCCAATTTGGATTCCTTTTATTTCTTTTTCTTCTCTGATTGCTGTGGCTAGGACTTCCAGAACTATGTTGAATAGTAGTGGCAAGAGCAGACATCCTTGTCTCATTCCTGATCTCAGCTTTTCACCATTAAGAATGATGTTCGCTTCTGGGTTTGTCATATATGGCCTTTATCATGTTGAGGTAGGTTCCCTCTATACCCACTTTCTGAAGGTTTTTTTTTTTTTAAATCAGAAATGAGTGTTGGATTTTGTCAAAGGCTTTTTCCGCATCTATTGAGAGGATCATATGGTTTTTATTCTTCAGTTTGTTAATGTGGTGTATCACACTAATGGATTTGTGGGTACTGAAGAATCCTTGCATCCATGGGATAAATCCCACTTGAGAATAATGTATAATCCCTTGAATGTATTGTTGGATGTGGTTTACTAGTATTTTGTTGAGGATTTTTGCATCGATGTTCATCAGTGAAACTGGCCTGTAGTTTTCTTTTTTTGTGGTATCTCTGTCTGGTTTTGGGTATCAGGGTGATGGTGGCCTCATAGAATGAGTTTGGGAGTGTCCCTTCCTCTGCAGTTTTTGGGAATAGTTTCAGAAGGATAGATGTTAGCTCTTTTCTAAATGTTCGATAGAGTTTGCCTGTGAAGCCATCTGGTCCTGGACTTTTGTTTGTTGGAAGTTTTTAAATCACAGTTTCAATTTCAGTTATTGTGATGGGTCCATTCATCTTTTCCATTTCATCTTGGTTTAGTCTTGGAAGATTGTACTTTTCTAAGAATTTGTCCATTTCTTCTGTGTTTTCCATATTATTGGCATATAGTTGCATATAGTAGTCTCTTATGACCCTTTGTATTTCTGTGATGTCCGTTGTTACTTCTCCTTTTTCATTTATAATTTTATTGATTTGTGTCCTCTCTCTATTTTGCTTGATAAGTCTGGCTAGGGGGTTATCAATTTTGTTGACTTTTCAAAGAACCAGCTTTTCATTTCATGGATCTTTTCTATGGTTTTTCTTTGTTTCTATTTCATTGATTTCTGCTCTGATCTTTATGATTTCTTGCCTTCTACTACCTTTAGGTCTTGTCTGTTCTTCTCTCTCAAGCTGCTTTAGGTGTAAAGTTAGCTTGTTTGTTTGAGCTTTTTCTTGTTTCCTGAGGTGGGCTTGTACTGCTATAAACATCCCTCTTAGAACAGCTTTTGCTGCATCCCATAGGTTTTGGAGTGTCATATCTTTGTTGTCATTTGCTGCTAGGTATTTTTTAATTTCCTGTTTGATTTCTTCAGTGATCCATTGGTTGTTTAATAGCATGTTGTTGAGTCTCCACGTGTTTGTGTTTTTTGCAGTTTTTTTCTTGTTGTTGATTTCCAGTCATATAGCTGTTTTTCTTGTTTTTTTTTCTTCCTCCCTTATCTGAGTTATAGTTCTGTCTTTTCAGTTTTATAAGTTTTTGGTGTGGTGATCTTTGTACAGATAATAGAATTGTAACCTCTCTTACTTCTGTTGTCTGCCCTCCTTGTGGCTGAAGTTGGTACGGGGGCTTGCTGTAGGCTTCCTGAAGGGAGGGACTGATGCCTGCCCCTTGGTAGGTGGAGCTTATTCCTATCCCTCTGGTGTGGGGCTTTGTGTCTGGGTGAGATTAGAAGTGGCTATGTGCCTGGGGATCTTTAGGCAGCCTGTTTACTGATGGTTGGGGCTGTGATCCCACCTGGATTGTTCTCCTTGGGGCTTTTCAGCACTTATGGGTGGAGCCAGATTTTCCCAAAATGGCCACATCCAGAGAAACTATGCTAATATTCCCAAGAGCTCTGCTTCCAATGCTCTTCCCCCACAAAAAGCCACAGTCACCCCCTGTTTTCCCAGGAAATGCTCCAAGAACTGCAGTCAGGTCTGACCCAGATTCCTATGGAGACTTTGCTTTGCTCTGGGACCCAGGGCACGTGAAAGTCTGTGTGCACCTTTTAAGAATGGGGTCTCCATTTCCCCTAGTCCCGTGGCGCTCCTGTGCACAACCCCACTGGCCTTCAATGCCAGATCCTCCAAGGGCTCTTTCTCCCAATGCCAGATCCCCAGGTACGGGAACTTGACATGGGGTTCAGAACTCTCCTATAGGTGAGTCTCTGTGATACAGTTACTTTCCAGTCTATGGGGCTTCCCACCTAGGAGGTATGGGGTTGCTTATATCACATAATGGCCCCTCCTACCTCTTGATGTGGCCTCCTCTTTGTCTTCTGGAGTAGGATATCTTTTTGAATGTTTCCAGTCCATTTGGTTGAAGATTGCTCAGCATTTGGTTGTGATTTTGTTGTTTTTGGGAGAGAAGTTGAGCTCCAGTCCTTCTATTCCACCATCTTAATCTTGTCTCTCCTGTCGTCTGTTGATGAACACTTAAGTTGTTTACATGTCTTGGCTATTTTGAAGAGTGCTGCAGTGAATATAGAGGTGCATGTTTATTTTTGAATTGTAGTTTTGTCCGGATATATGCCCAAGAATGGGATTGCTGGATCATGTTTTTGGAGCTTCCTGGCAGGTCATATCATTTGATCTCCACAAAAACCTTGTGGAACAGACATTACTACCTTTGTTTTATAGCAGGGACACCAGGACCCAGAGAGCCTAAATGAGTTGCACATGGTATCCTAGACAGTGTGGGGCAGCAACAAGACTCAATCCAGTTATCCTCAATCCGGAATCCATTCACTGGTTTATTCAAAAACATCTAATGAGCACCTATTATGTTCCAGGCCCCGTGTTGGGTCCAAAAAATGAAGAGAGGCATTAGTCATGGTCCTTGCTTTTCAGGAACCTAGAGTTGAGAGGGAGAGACAGACTTGCAAGCTCATAAATGTAATGCAGTATAATAGGTTGTATATTATATTGAAAGTATGTTATTAATAATATCCAAGTTGTTTTTACCTCTGTAAGGAGAAACATGGTGACATTTCATTAAGTGGGTCACCTATGATCCTTGTGTTAAATCACACAGATAATGTGTAGCATAAAGTAAAAAGAAAAATTTGCTCCAACCCGTCTCCTGAGGTCCCTACTTCTTTTTTTTGGTGCTAAAACCTGAAAGACATACGGGGAGTCACTGGGTGGATAAAGTGGGGGAAAGATGTTCCAAGCAAATAGAGCAGAACTGCGTGGTGTGTGGGGACTGTGGATGTGGAGGGGTGGGGCTGGCGAGCAGGGCGGGAGCTGAGCTAGGCAGGGCAGGGAGGTGGGTCTTCGGCTGTTCCTGCTCTTTGCCTCGGGGAGAAGTTTGACCTCAGGCCTGAAGGTGAGGGGGGATGCTGGACAGGAACATGATGGAATTCGAGCCACAGACCAATCACTCTGGCCCCAGAGAGGAGATGAGCAGAGCCAGGAAGACTAGATAGTAAGGGATTTATTTCCCACGAGAGAGATGAGGAGGACCGGCTGTGACCAGGGGTGCGGTGGACACAGATGTGAGAGGTGCTCAGGAGGTTGACGATGGTGCACCTTCCAGAATTCCTTGAGCTCTGTTGTTCATATTCTCTGAAAACCTCATGGAAACCTTATATGTATCTACCATAAATTTATACATCTTAAGGTATCATATTCCTTTGTCTATGCCTAGAATTAAATAAAACTATTAGTACTGATGATCTCATGCTAGTATTAGAAGTTCTACCTTCCAGTTATGTATATCTTCAACATTTGGAAAGTAAACTTATGAAAAATGCACAATTTTTCAAAATATGAAACTCCTTGAGTACTTTGGGTCTAGTGAAAATGTGGTGAATTACTGACTTGGGCTCTGTTTATTTGAAGTGTTTTTTGTGACTATTGATGTTGTTGACCTTTATCTAACTAACCATCCTTATTCTGGTTCTGCTCTCAAATAGCAATTCTAGTTGTAACTTTATCTCCCAGAGTGGAGAGAAGGCACCGACTCACTGAGTACGTGGTCACATGAGCTGGCGTTTTTGTCATGATGGGGACGTTGCCCAGCTTCCCATGTGGTAATTGGCATTACTGTCCCCCATCACAAAGACATGGGCAAGATGTTTGAACACCTGCAGGAGCTCATGGGACTTCCTTCTGTGTTTTCCCTTAGTGCCCTGGAAAAACTATAATTCCTTATGTTGAAAATGGAAAGAATGTTCATAGTTTGGAAAGCGTATTTTCTAGATGAGAATTTCCTACCTCTGGGTATTTTTTTCTTTCCTTCTTCTTCTTTTTTTGTTTTTGTTTTTGAAGAAGACTTAGGTGGAATAGACACAAGAATCTGAAGTTCATGCAGTATGAACCTTTCACAGATTTGGCTCTCCAGGTGTTGTCACTTTCTCCATTGGGTTGGATTTTTGCTTGCCTTTCTCTTTGCTGAGTCCTGATTTGTCTTTATGAGCCATTATTTCTGGAGAAGGAAAATAGAAAGTCAGAAACTTGCAGGAATGATTTTCTTGGCTAATTCGACCCAGTGTCAGCCACTTGTCTAGGTAAACAACTATTTAAAGATTTTTAAGAAGGGGTAAAGTTTTAATAGGATCAGCAATGAGAATACCACAGTAAGCCAACTCTTGTTTTTTGTACTTTTTTGGTGTTGTGTGGACAAAGTGATCTGTCACACGATATAACTCTAACCATGGAGTTGTGGACCACATAGAAAGTTAAGTGATGAAAACAAGGTTCCCAGAATGAACATTCTTGGGAGGCTAGTTGTCTTTCAGTTCTTGCAAAATCATAAAAGAGATTTGGTTTTATACAATGGGCATCCTGTGTCTTTGATCTTGTGTAACTTACTGTGTAGTGTAACTGCAGTGGTTGTCTTTAATTCACTTCTTCAAAAGAGTGAATTTTTATAAGGGGGGTATAACACAGTAAACATTTCATAATACTGTAGCTTCAAAGAAGGAAGACTATAAACACATTTGCATCCACTTAGCTGATGATTTATGGATCTGAGGGACTCCTCCCTGCGTTCTGTGGGGGAAGCATTTATTCCATTGGCTTTGCCTCTCAAGTGTGGTTCCCATCAGCCCACTCAGAGAGAAAGGGCTCCATTGGCGTCTTTGGTCTAATAACCTTTTCTGAGGTACTTTTATTTGGTTTTTGTGTTATAATTCTATGCCTGCCTTAAACTGTTGTGTTACTTTTACTGTTGCTTTCTTATTTTCCTTCCTAAATGAGTGAGAAGACTTTTCTCCTCCTTTCTTCTTTTCTGCTTGGTGTCAGGACATGGTATCTAGTCCATTAGAGTTGCATCATGGTTATTGTACTTAATTTAAATATATATTATGTGTTCCTTCTTTTAGGAGGTACTAAAGTGTGGCTTTCGTTTACCCCAGTGAAACAGAGCAGACTGTGTGTGCTTAATTGGATTCCCAGTTGTTGACCATGATGATATGAGCCTCTGGGGAGTCAGAAACTCTTTCTCCCCATTTCTGCCCTTCAGAACTAGGTGTCCAAGTCTGGGGACGGGGGTCTCTCATCCTGGAGATGAGGTCCTGAGGCTGAGTTGGGAGGGAGGGACGTATCATGATATACCAAGGATGGGAACCCCAAACCAAAAAGGAGAGAGGAGAACCTGATGGGGGAAGGTGGGCCAGTGGCCAAGAAGGGATGGATTGTGTACCATGTTGGAGAGCATGACGGCAGGTATAACATGACCGATAGGGAAACAGGTGAAGAGAGTGAAGCTTGAGGTCGGCAGTAGGTGGGGTGAGATAGTTCATGATTGGGGAGTACCTGTGGGTCATTATGGTGGGTCTGGACACCTCAGCAGACAACTCCTTAAGAAAACCAGACTGGCTGGATGGATGCCACCTGCCCAATCAGTGCAAGAAGCCTGTGGTTCCAGGTAGTGTCATTTAAGCACAGGGTAGTGACCTGCTAGAGCAGTCGACCCAAGCACTGGGATCACAGCCAGAGAGAATGAGCGGGGAGACCTTTGCATACATGGCAGTGACACTGTATAGCTGCAGCTTGAAGGACATCAGGGCCCCTGGGATTCGAGGAAAGCAGACCCAGAAGCCTTCTAGCCTGGCTTGGAGAGTAACCCCATAGTCTCTTAATGTCCAAACTGTGCCAGGAGCTGATATGGTCTGTGGATCTCCAGCAAGCCTGATCTCCTCCATTGCAGGATCCAGTCTACCAGAAGTCTGGCCTGAGCACACAGGACTGTCATGCAATCTTGTTTTTCTTGTGGCCTCTTCCTATATCAGGGCCTTCTCAAATGGTTTTCATTTAACTGTACTCCCTTCTCACTGGTGGGGGAATAGTAGAAGCTGGGGTAGAAACCTGTAGGTGGCAAAGGTTTGATCTTGAGGTCAAAGGCCAGTTCTGGCCTCACATCCACTCTCTCTGCCTAATAGCAGATGTTGAGATCACAAGGCCAGGAGTGGGTTCTGGTTCCTACCAGCTCTGCTCATTTAATTCTTCCCCGCCTCCATCTAACCATACCTGGCCTCCAGTCACCCACTTAGTGCCAAGCATAATTGGAGGACTGGGTCCCAGCTATCTGCCCATCTTAGAGACTTGCAGTCATTTGACTCAGAGTAAAATTATGGTTCTAACTAATTTAGAAAGAATACTTAGGCTTCTTTCACCTTGATGTTTTCTGCTTTAATGTGAAGCTTCATGTTTGTTTCTTTTAGCATCTCAGCTTGTAGAAAATAGAGGGGATTTCTGCTCAAGCCGTCATTGAGATCTGATAACTGAGTTTGTGAATTCCTTTTTCCTTTGAGAGAAAATGAGCTTTGAATCCAGACCCAATAGAAAGCTCAAGCCCAGGAGTCTCGGACAAGAATCACTGTGCGGGGGTGTCCTCTGAGCTCTTTTTATGGAAGTCATCATTTATGTTCTGCATATGGGTGCTTAGATGTATGCTTTTATGTCAACAGGAGCTAGTTACGGCAACATGTGAGGGAGATATTTATCTTGGGGTACATATTTGGGTGGGAGGTTTGTGTTTCAAGGCACTGAGAACTAATTATAAATGAGACCATTTTGCTGTGATTTAATCACTTCTTACTCATTCTCTTGTAGGAGCTTGTGGAAGATTATGTCTATTACGGAGACTCTGCTCATGCTTTTCCACTGAGCACATCTGCCAGAGGAAAAGGTGTTTTATTACTTCCCTAGCTTCTTTTTAGATTCAGGCGAGAGTAGAAATCTCATGATTGAAAAAATAAGAACAACAAACTTTTGGAGTTCCCATTGTGGCTCAGCGGAAACGAATCTGACTAGCATCCATGAAGATGCAGGTTCCATCCCTGGCCTCGCTCAGTGGGTTAAGGATCTGGTGTTGCCGTGAGCTGTGGTGTAGATTGCAAACAAGGCTCGGATCCTGTGTTTCTGTGGCTGTGGCGTAGGCTGGCAGCTACAGCTCCAATTTGACCCATAGCCTGGGAGCTTCCATATGCCGCACATGTGTGGCCCCAAAAAGACAAAAACAAAAACAGCAAACTTTGGCAAAAACATTGCCTTCTGAGATGGGAGACCTCAGCCTGATGTAGCAGAGAGAACACTGGGCAGGGAGAGGGGAGACCTTAATTATAGACTGACGGCCCCCCTTCTTAGCTGAGCGATGGGACGTGGGGGTTTTATGAAAAAGGAATTCATAATCTCAGTTTGCAGATCTCATTGATGGCTTGAGCAGAAATCCCCTCTGTTTTCTACAAGTCTTCCACCTGGGGGACTGGAGTTGATGCTTTCAAGGCTCCTTCCAGTCTCACATTCCCTAGATAAAGGGACAGGGCTCTAGGACAGGGACTTCCCAGGGACTCTCAGCCAGCTGTGGAGGCACAGCTGTTGACACTTCCATTCAGAGATAAGCGGGGGGTGGGGGGGGCACGTTGGGAGGAGCTCAGGCTTTGGCATTTGAGGGACGTGGGTTCATATCTTGCCCTTGCCCCTTACAAGCTGTGTGATCTTGGAAAGGCTTTGAGATCTTTCTCTCCCGAAGTGTCCTGTCTGTGGAAGGAGGAGAAAATCCCAACCTCCTGAGGTTGTTTTTGAGGATGAAAAGAGGATAAAGTGCTTGCTTAACCCAGCAGCGGACACATAGTAGGCACCCAGTAAACGCTTGTGAGCTTCCCATCCTTTCACCAACATTGCCATCATAGTCTCAGAGGTCTAGACGTTTGAGAGACAACGTGGTCCCCACCTTCACCCTACGCGCCGCAAAGCCTGTGTCTTTTTCCCAGTAAGAACTTGTATTTTAACAAAGGCATGTTAAATACTACTTATTTCCTTCTGTGTGTGCTGTGGGTTGTGATTTTTTTTTTTTGCACTTGTTTATAAAAAATCAGTAGTCAATGCGAGTTTCCCTTTTCCTTGGTGGCTGTAATTGCTGTGTTAATTGAAAGGTCTGAGGGTGGAGCCTTGTGCAGTTGTGGCACCCCCCCCTCCGCAGAGCCCCGCGTGCGCTGTGTGGGGGTCCAGGCACGCAGGCTCCCTGTACTTAACATCACTTGGGAGGACGTTTCCAGGACCACAACCTCACAGGCAGTGTTTAATCACCTCAAACCCTGGGTTTGAGGTTACTCTGGAAATGAAGAGCTGTTTGGGTTTAACCACAGCGGAGAAGTAAGAGGATGGGGTGCAGCTGAGATAATCCTGCCGAGCCGGGCCTGGGGCGTGGGTCGGGGGGGCTTTGGTGGGAAGTAGAAGCCAGGCGTGAGTCACACCAAGGCGTTTCAGTGTTGGCAGAATCAGCTGTGTGTGTGCGTGCGTGTGCACAAAGTTCACGATCTTGTCTTTTCTCATCCACAGTTTCTCTAGCCTCTTTATTGCCTTATCTCCAGTTTCTCCCACCCCCAGTCCAACTTCTCGTTCAAACTCTCCCAGGTGAATTATTATTATTATTATTATTATTATTATTATTATTATTATTATTATTATTATTTTGTCTTTTTGCCTTTTCTAGGGCCGCTCCCATGGCATATGGAGGTTCCCAGGCTAGGGGTCGAATCGGAGCTGTGGCCGCCAGCCTACGCCAGAGCCACAGCAACGTGGGATCTGAGCCGCATCTGTAACCTACACCACAGCTCACGGCAACCCCGGATCCTTAAGCCACTGAGCAAGGCCAGGGATCGAATCCTCAGCCTCATAGTTCCTAGTCAGATTCGTTAACCACTGAGCCATGACAGAAACTCCACAGATGAAAATTTTTAAAACGTGGACACTCCCCTTCTTAAAACGCATTCTGTGGCTTCCTCCCACCCACACTACAAAGTTCAAACTCCTCCTCAGCACAGTGCTCAAAGCCCCTTCAAGGGGTCTCTTGAACCTGGGACCCCTTCCTTCCCCACCACATGCTGTGGGCTTGCCTACACCAAATGGGGTGCAGTTCTCCAGGGCACTCCAGGCTGCCTCTCATCCCAGGTCTTGTGTCCACTGGTCCCTTGCTGCCTTTAGTTCTGAGAGCTCCGATGTCACTTTTTTTTATTATAGTTTATTTACAATGTTGTGCCAGTTTCTGCTATACAGCAGGGTACTCAGGGTTTTTTTTTTTTTTTTCTGTGTGCTATGAATGGGGTCTTGGGGGAAGTTATTAACTTCTCTGACTTCTCTGAGTCTCTTCACCGTAAAATAAAAAGTGAATTGATAAATGATTACTCCAAGGGTGTCATGGGTCTCCTGCTGTGGGGACTGTTATGGTCACTCTGGCCTTTTACCTGGACGGTGCTTCAGCTGAACCAGGGCTGCCTGCAGTGATCAGTAATGCTCAGCCACTGCTCTCCAGCCCAGGCCATGACCTCAATCCCTACCTTTTCCCTAACAGCCCTTCGTAGTCATTATCCCATTTTATGCTTCCTAAAAACCCCTTAGGTAAGTTTTTTAAGGTAAATACCATAATTAGCCCCATTTTATAGGTAAGAAAAACTGAGGCACAGAGAATGTAATGGGCATCCCTAAGGCCTTCAGGCTCAGCCCAGACCTGCCTCATGCTGCCCCCACGGCACTCTTAACCCCCTCGAAGAACCGCCTCCTTCCTTCAAACTGCAGAAGCTCCAGGCCTCTGCAAGGACCTGGGTTTCCTATCTGACCCTGGTGGGCTGGTAAGTGGTCTCTGCCACCTCTGCCTGACACTGTGGGAACTTTAGCTCTGAGTCTTCCTGGGCCACGAGGATTAGGTTGAACAGAGCAGCCCCAGAAGAACCAGGGAGGGAAATGATTGCATCCAGCGACCAGGGTTCCAGCTGTGGCCCCACCATTTAACCAGCTTATGCTGGTCCCTCCACCTCTGCGGGCCAGTTTCCTTATCTGTAAAAGGGGCGGACGACATCGCTGAGATGTTCTGGGAATCGACACAGGTTCTCTGTAATCAGTAAACCCTTGTCTTAGCTCCAGCTGCCAGAACAGAATTCCCCATAGACGGGGTGGCTTAAACGACAGACGTTTATTTCACACAGTTCTGGAGGCTGGGAGGCTGGGAGCAGGGCACCGGCGTGGTCAGGTTCTGATGAGAGCCGCCTTCTCACTGAGCTCCCACGGCCCTGCCCGGGTGTGTGCACCTGTGAGGTGGGAAAACCTTGGCATCTCCTGCTGCCAGCCGAGCACTTGGCTCTCTTGACCTTATCTTAACTGAATTACCTCCCAGAGGGTAGAGCTGGAGGTTAGAGCTTCCACGTGTGAATTTAGGGGACACAAACATTCAGTCCTTGAACAGCCCTCTGCCTGCAGCAGTCCTCGTCGCAATGTTAACGAGGAGGGCGGAGGGAATTGCGGGTCTGAGTCACTAAGACCTCCTGGTTTGGGGGACGGACACATCCATGTCACCTGCAAAGCTCTCGTGCCTCAAGTCCATGGGCTGTTCCTAATTTTCCGACAGTGCCTGGTGACACTACTGGTGACAGGTAGAATCTCACGCCTCAAGAACTGCTGAGGAGAATTTTGTCTCAATCCACTTTGATTGTCCTTATCATGGATCGCAGTTTCAGTGTGTCCTGAGGGAGCAAGCCCAGGGGACTGTTCAAAGGAACCTGCCGAAAGTTTCCCAGAAGGACCACAATGAACAAACCAGCTGCTATTGTCTAGGCCCTTTTTGTTCAAGAACGAAAAACCAAACCCTACAAAACCCAGAAGCATTTTCCAGCCTGTGAATGCGATCCTCTCTCTGGCTTGAGCCTTCACGCACCGTAGCCAGTGCCTCTGGTTTGGGACCACAAAGCTATGCGTCATCCTTTATTGTCTGGAGAATTTTCTTTTACTTATTCCAAACCCAAAGCCCCAGCTTTGCTGAAGGACAGGTGGGCACAGGTCTGATTGTGAGTCGACAAACCGAGGAAGTCCACACTCCCAGAGGTCATGCGGCCCATGAGCTGACACAGTTGTCACCTGTGGGAGTTCCCATTGTGGCTCAGTGGGTTAAGAACCCGACATAGTGTCCACGAAGATGTGGGTGTGATCCCTGGCCTCACTTATTGGGTTAAGGATCTGGTGTGGCTGTGGCTGTGGCATAGGCCGGCCGCTGTAGCTCCAATTCAACCCCTGGCCTGGGAACTTCCATATGTCATGGGTGCAGCCCTGAAAAGACAAAAAAAAAAAGTAGGAAGAAGCCAGCCTGGCACGGCTGTAGGGCACATGCCCCAGGCTCTGGCCCCCACAGTCCCTGGTTCCTTGCGGGGGATTTACGTCAGGGTCTCCACTCTGACTGCCAGAGGGCAGATGGCCCCCTGCCCCCCTCTGGTCCCCACCTGTCTCCACCCACTTCTCTTCCTTGTCTTCCGCCTTCCCTTCCTCATGCCTGGAGGCTGCATTTGGTTTCAGATCAGCGTGGATCTGTGTCCCAGATGCCTGTCAGATGCCTTCCTCTCCCTCACTTCCATGCCTCCCGCAGCGGTGGAGTCGCAGTGTCCTGTCTGGTCCCCTTTTATGTCTCTTATTACTTTTCTGCATCATGCCCTCCCTTTGGAGTTATTTTACTGTGGACAGTGGAACCTGGCATTTAACAACAGGGGCTCTAGAACTGGCATTATGTGGGTTCATGTTCCGGCTCTGCCTCCCCTAACTATGTGACGTTGGGCAAATTGTCTAAGCATTGGTGCTCAGTTTCCTAATAGATAAAATCAAGTTAACCAGCGGACCCTCCTGTGGTTGTTAATGAGAAGGAAATGTGTTAGAGCCCTGAAGCTCTTGCACCAGTGCCTGCCACATGGTAAGTGCCTAAATATCAGTTTGTCCTGGGTGGCATCTGTCCTGTGTGTCAACTGGCCGATTGGAGACCCTAAAGCCAGCCTTATACTTTGCAAAGAAGAGTTTCTGTGGCCAAAGCATAAGCACGCAAACCCTCGGCCTTGGCTACACTGTCCTCCATGGTGACTCGGTGGTCATTGCCAGAATGCATAGCAGAGATCCACAGCGTTCCTCTGTGGGAACCCTCAACATCCCGGCTCTGTCCTGGCCCCTGGGCTCATGGGCTGCTTGGGAGGAGAGTGACTAAGTGCCGCCGTCAGCTGTGGTGACTGACTCATGAACGAGGGGGCTGAGGATGGGAATTCAAAGCCCATGCCTCCTTGCGGGTTTCCTGTCACTGCAGCCTTGCTCGGGGGCTGGAGCTTCCACAGAGGAGCAGTGCCCAAGGGCAGTGCGTGTGACCGCACAGTGCCTGGGTTGCCTGCCCGGAAGGAAACCAGCGGCCTTTGTCATCACCCAACGCCTCCTATGCCCGCCTAAGGCCCAGGAGGGCAGCTCTGCCCCTGCATCATCTTTGTGTCCCCTTCGCAGCTGGTTAGCACTGGGAGTCGATGTCGGAAGGAGTCTTGGGGACGGGGCACAAGACAGTGCCTCATTTTGCAGATATGGACACTGATCTCCCAGAAGAAGCAGGAGAGTTCTCGGGACAGTCCGTCAGGATGAGATCCCTAAGGACTGAGTCCCGAGTCCGTGTCCTTTTCAGGAAACCTTGTTAAAGTGAGAGGATGCATCCGCTTGGCCGTGGTGGGAGCAGTGGGCAGAGTCAGGTACATGTGACCGAGGCCCAGGTACAGAGCTTAGCAGAACCGGCTCCGCCCAGCTCCAGGCAGCTGTCTGCTTCGGCTCCCAGCTCCCCCGTGCACTCTCCCCGCAGCAAGCTGGGCAGCCGGCCCCAGCAGCCCTCCTGGGAAAGTGGCTCTGCTCAGGCTGTGCACACACGTCCCAGCATCTCCCACACACATCCGTGTTGGAGGTACCCCTGTCCACACCACCATGACCTTGGCCTCAAGCAGGCTCCTGGGGTGGGGGTGGGGAGCTGTGGACAAGATGCTTGGCCTCTTGGAGCGTCTGTTTCTCCTTCTGCACTAAAATAAATGAATTCAAGATAGCCATCCCTCAGCACAGCATCTGGCGTGAAGTAGGCATCTGATGTTCGCAGCCTATTCTTATCATTGCCTGTTATCTTTGAGATCTTCTCTCAGATTGTCTTTATTATGCCAGTGGTTCCAGACGACTCAGAATCACCTAAGGAGCTTTGTAGACAGTACAGCCTAATTTGGTAGGTCTGGGATGGGGCTGGGGACCTTGAAAAGTTCACCAAGGAGATTCTGATGTGCCCTTGAATTTGGGAAGGCGGAGCCCTCCTGTTGCGCTTAGGTTTCCTATCCTGCGTGTTGCTCCAGTTCTTGCAGAGTTTTTCATTTCCTACGAATTAAAGCCAGTTTTGTGTGTGGGCTGGCCTTCGTTTTGGAAAATTATGACTCAGCCTCTAATTTGTCTATCCTTCTTAGTGAGCTACATCCCACCAAGACATTGATGTGTAGGGAACACGGCTCTGTTCTCTCAGGAGGCAGGAGAGCACAGGAGTTGAAAACACTGGGCTTCAGAATTGAAAATCCCTGGGTTCAAATCCAAGGTCTGTCTTTTCCTGGTCACGTGACCTTCGGCACGTTGCTTTATCTCCCCAAGCCACGCCCCAGGACCACCGCATTCAAATTGCTTGTTAAGCGTTTCATGCTGCCTCATGCCTGCAATTCAGTACATAGCATCTTTCCCCCAAACCAGCTGTTCTTTTTCCCAGGCCACAGTGACCTGGGCTCATCTATGACTCGGTCAGTCTGTCTTCTCCAGCGGATTGTCCAGTCAAGCCCTTCCCACCATCCTGGCCACCCATGTGGGAACGGAGGCATCTACCAGCATCTTCGAAATGCCTGCAGACTGTGGCCCCACCCCTTTCCAGGTTCCAGGTAGCCCTGGATCCGTCTCCCTCAGGGGCTCCTGTTCAACTGTCTCTTCCTCTCAAGCCTCCACCGTCTCCCCGTTGCTTCCAAACTCGTGCAGCCCTGCACAGGCACTGACCTGGGCCTGAAAAACCCTTTGAAAATCCTGATTTGGGTCTCCAGTGGATTACTCAAACTTATTCACATGGTTATTCCAGAAAGAACAACAGTTTCTGAGCAGAAATGCTGAAGGTTGGTATTCTGAGCAAGAGACCAAGAAGTGTGTTTCCTCCAGGCCACATGCCTGACTTGATGAAATCTGTTGATTTTTCTTGGCATTTGGACTTATTTGAGGTAAACACTGCTGGAGATTTTTTTTTTTTTCCCCCTAAAATCGTAATGTTGCTTTTGGGCTTGGAAGCTTGTGTGGAAAGGACCAAGACACTACGTAAATGCTCTAGTACAGAAAAGGCCAGAAACTCTTGCCCAGTGGCCTCTTTCAGAGAAACCCGGAGACAGCGCAATCCATGGCATTTTGTGAGGGATGCCGGAGTGGCTCTGAGGATGAACCAACTCAGGGGTCCAGCCCAGGCCCCTGGGGTAGGAGGCCTGAGCCTGCAAAGCCTGGCTGCATTTGTAAAACACTTCAAACACATGTTCTCAGGGCCTTGTGACCAGACACCCACACTTCTCCTGCTTGTTCCTTTCCCTTTATTAATAACAGAGGGGAATCCATGCAGCTCAACCCTTTTGTTCATATGCTACTAGCATGGCCGCAAACTCTCCTCGTTCAAAGAACTCTTTGGGGAAACCCTGTACAGAAAACAGATCAAAGCAATGAAAGGGTCATTGGGGGTTTTAGGTCTTTATTGCACGCCATTGTTTACGGCCCTTCTGAAGTTCCCCGGGTTCCACAGCTCTGAGACCAACGGCCGTGTGGGCATTTTTTTTAGATGCAGTTTCCGCTTCTGCGTGCTTCATGCTGCCTCATTGTCCTGGTGTAGGTTTAGCAGAATAAATCTCAGCAGTTCAGATTTAGATTGCTATTCACTTGCAACTTCAATCACAATTCCTCTCCCATCAGCGCTGGCTGGGGAGGTGCTTGGCAGTGGGGAGGGGAGAGGGTAAGCCCAGCCAGCAAGGTAATTTCTGCAGGCTGCCTTCTTAGGTAAGAATGATTGCTTTGCTCAGAACTTCAGACACCCTAACCCTGGGTCCAGTGGGTCACGTTTGACCTCTAGAAATGACATTGGAAACCCAGGGTGCAACAGAGACCCAGCAGAGGAAGAACTGACTCTAGGATTGGAAGACAGTGTAGACTGGCCAGTATTCTTTCTGTAAAGGAAAACGAACTCCTTAAGTGGTTTATCTTCATAATGGTGCCTGAGGCTCCAGCTGATAAGGGAAGTTGCAGCCCGTGTAAGAATACCAGTTCCACTGGGCAACAGGAAATGGGGGTCCTTTATCCATGAGGGCGGGGGAGGGGGTCTTGTCTAAAACTTGGCATTTGATCAGCCTTGTTTCTTCAGCTTTAGAGTGTATCCCTCGGTTGTAAAAAAACTGTTTTCTAAAGTGAAGGGCTTCTTTAAGAAAACAAATGAATGAGTATGAGCCCTACGTCTTTCTCTCCAAGTGTGTTAGACAAAGCCATGCCTCCGGGAATAGTCCAGCTGCTCTGAATGTTATGACAAAGGAATACAAGTTCAGGGACATGAACTCGAGATGCCAGACGTTCTCATGACCCCTGTGAGAAAGATAGTAGGGCTCTGGTTTCCAGGCTCGGGTTTACTTTCCCCCAAAAGACAGATCATCAGTCAGGCCCATTGAATTCTCTGTATCACCCGTTAGCTCCTGCAGGAGCAAAGGGTATAATACGTGACCCACTGGTGTTTCTGCAGCGGTGCTTTAATTGGGTCTGTTAATGGAGAACATCAGGGAAGAAAGGGGACCTGGCTCCTCCCCCTGGCTAATCAGAGGACAGCCGTCATCCTTGTTTGATTTTTTTTTTTTCGCCCCGTACTTGCCACTGAGAAATAGTAGATTTAGAAGCTTCTCTCCACGTGAAATGTCTCCTCTCTCATCATAGAGAGCTTTGCATAAGGAAGACAGTTATGCTGCGGCTCAGAAGCCCATAATTTAGTCAAAGTCCACACAGTGGAGGGATAAATCCAATGGCTTAGTCAGTATTTCCACCTTCTGTCTTGGTTACCTAATTCATTACCTAGAAAGGAGCTGGGATCCTAGGCAGGCAACCAGAACAGAAAAATTATTAAGACTTCCAGGTAGACCTGATCTCCAAATCAAGGAGTAAGCCCTGTATTCAAATAGTCTCTGAGTGCAGGGGTAGACCTGCTGTAGGACACTGGTTCTTGGCCTGACTGCACTTTATAATCACGTAGAGAATTTTTTTTTTTTTTGGTCTTTTTAGGGCTGCACCTGCAACATATGTAGGTTCGTGGGCTAGGGGTCACATCGGAGCTACATCTGCCAGCCTACACTACAACCACAGCAACTCGGGATCCGAGCTGCATCTGTGACCTACACCACAGCTCACGGCAACACTAGATCCTTAACCCATGGAGCAAGGCCAGGGATTGAACCCGCAACCTCATGGTTCCTAGTCAGATTTGTTTCTGCGGCGCCACAATAGGAACTCCAGCTTAGAGAATTTTTTAAAAATACTAAACAGTGATGATGATTGTTGTACAACTATACATGTAATAAAATTCATTGAGTAATTAAAATTTTTTTTAATTTAAAAAAGAAACAGTGAAATAAATTAATAAGAGCTAAACTTAAAAAAAAAAATGCTAACAATGGGTCCCACCTCCAGGGATTCTGAAAAATATTTGTCTAGAGGTATGACCTATGCGTTAGAATATTTTAAACCTCCCCGGGTAATTCAAGTGTGCAGACAAAATTGAGAACCACTGCTTAGGAAAGACAGAAACAGCATCTTAGACATGAGGCTGGAGCTAAAAATGTCTGCTGTACTGGGGTAGGCATTCTAGTCATCCCCCCAGTACCAGGAAGAGAGATGGATGTGTGGGGGCAGAGGCAGCAGAGTTCAGCCAAGGCTGGGAACCAAACCGTCACACTAATTGCCCATGAGGATCATTGTGGGAGTAAGGGGTTGACTCTTATGTGCTGGCTGGCAGTTGCTCTGTGTGTTTAAATCCCAACTCTCCAAATGGAGTGTAAACTCCCTTAGAGTGTCAGACGCCAGCCCCCGGAACGTGTCTCCCACCTTCCCCATAAAATGCTATGCTCTGGAGTGCGGGGCCTGTAGTGATCCTCTGATAACCTGCCAGGCTGTAGAGCAATGGCACGTGGTGACGGCGCGTGAAGAGGATGGGAGGCTGGGGGGAGGACTTCAGCTGGAGGCGTGGGTCAGCCCTGGAAAGGGTAATGTTTTCATGTTCATTCATTGCACAAGCCGTCCTGCTTTCATATCTGAAAGGGATGTGCTCGTGTTGGACGTCCCCAAAGCCACCCTTTCCTGGCAGGTCTCTTGACCTCTTCCCGCAGGGTTAGCTGTCTGTGCTTTTCCTCTGGTGCAGGTACACAGGCGTCTGCTGCTGGTGAGAACGGCCCTGGCAGAAAAGCGTTAAGGAGATTCACTGGGTCCTGAGGGTTGTGATTTTGAGGTTGATACTAAATCCCTCAGAGTGAGGAGAGGGAGCAGACTTCACAAGTCAGCAGAAAAGCTGCCAAGAATGTACTTGCCAAATGGCTGTGTCCATGATACTCCAAACTTTGGTAATTTTCCTGTGTGTCTGATTGAAAAATCATATTTGTGGTGTCAGGCAAGGCAAGAATAAAGAAATGATACACTTAATATCTGTACGCACATGGGCAGTAGAAACTTTCACAGCTTAAAGAGTTGTCCTGCCAAAGTTGAAAATCACAAAGAGTAAACAGCTTTGCTCACAATTTTGTTGGAAATCCAGCAAGAGTCCTGGTAGCCAAGTTGCAGAAAGGGGAGAGACGCTAAAGACTGAAGTTTGTTGAGCATTTCTTTGATTTATACAAGTTGTTTTGTAAAGGGTGGATCATTTAATACTTGCCACACTCTATGTTACCCATGTAGATATTTTCAAAATGCAAGTAGGAGACTGTAACCCATTTTCTTTAAGTCCCTCAGTGGCTTTCCAGAACTATTTGGAATAGAGAACCCACACTTTGACATGGCACATGGGTCTTGCCTAGGCTGACTCCATGCTACCTGTGGTCAGTCTGTTCTGACCATGGCGGTTCTTGAGGGGCCCATGCTCCTCCCACCTCAGGGCACTTGCACCCGTGCTTCTCTCCCCTGGAACCCTGCCTCCCACTCCTCACTCCAAAGCCTCCAAATGCCCTTTAACCTCTTCCTTCAGATTCCAAGGAAAGTCTCAAGGTCAGGGGCCAGGCAGCAGACTGAAACCATATCAGTCATTTGAACCAAGGGGCTATAATATAACACATTATCAAATAAGTGCCAAATTAATAACTGGATAACAGAAAGGATGGACTAGAGAGCAGAAGAGAGCTTGGAAACTACAGCCCAGGGACAAAATCTAGCTCAGGGTCGGTTTTGGGTGACCAATGAGCGAAGAATGGGATTTACCTTTGTAAAAGGTTATTTAAAAAGAAAAACCCAAAAACTAGCACGTGACCCACAAAGTTGGAAATATTTACTATCTAGCCTTGACAGAAAAAGCTTGACCACCTCTGCTCTTTGGCATCACAGAGGTAAGAACTGTAGCCACCACCTCCGGGACTCCAGGAACACACGTTGGAGTGATTACAACTTGGCAGCTTAAAGAAGGGGTAGAGCCGAGGGCCCGCAACCCAGACCTCTGAGGAGGGGGCATGAGTGGCGGGTGCTGCTGTCTCAGAGGCTGGGGGTGATGAAGCTGCTTCTACGGGCGGCAGGAAAACCACACACTCTCCCGAGCTGCTCTCATGGGAAGGAACTGCTGCTGCCCAGGTGAAGAAGCCATGAGTTTGCCCTGGTCCCACCCAGGGTATGTGAGGCCTCCAGAGGTCACTCCAGGGTAGACAGGAAGGAACAGCGTCTTCTCTCCCACCAGGCGTTCCGTCTCCCTCCATCCTACCCTCTTGCTAGAGCCCACCATAAAGGCAATCTGCAAAGCAAAAATGTGTTTCTCAGAGCACCCGCCCGCAAGTCACAGCACACACCATTAGAGGAGTAGGTTTGGAGGATGATAAAGTAATAACTAGCAGCAGAAACCTTCCCTGAACTCCTTGATGCGCTCAGTGTCGCCCATCCGTCGTATCTTTACGGTAGGTACTCTGTGTCTTTTCTCCGCAGCACTTACCGCGGTTAACGGTAATAGCAGGCACTTACCTAGCACTGCTGTGGGGCGGCTGTTCTGAGATGTAATCATGTCTCTCCATTTAATCCTCACCACCCCCTTGTATATTTTTCCCATTGTATACATAATTAAAAGGAGGCACAGAGAAGTTACATAACTTACTCAAGGTTACACGCAGCTGATAGGTAGAACCAGACTTTGAACTTGGACAGTTTTGTTCCAGGGTCTGGATTCTTACCGCCATGGTATTGCCCCTCCGTGTCAGGTTTATGTGTGTGAATCTTGGTGGCTGCGTGTCTCCCGAAGTAGACTGACTTCATGAGGGTAGACTTTGGGTTTCTTCCTGCTGATCACAGCGTCCCCTGCACCTGCCACAAGGTCTGCCCGCAGGAGGGTCTCAGTAAATATTTCTCTGAATGAATGAATAAATGGACGAGAAACTGGAGTCACTGGAAAGTTAAGCCACCTGTTAGCTGTCAGAGCTGAGACTCTACCCGGGTCTCTCTGACTCCAGAGCCCACACTCTTCCCAGTCATGAGCTGGCAGACAAGTGCTTTCTAGCCAGTGACACGGAGTGACAGCCGAGGCACTGGAAATTCGTCACTGCTCTCTGTGTTTTGAATAAGTGGTTGTGTTCCTTGTGGTCTTCAGGGTATCCAGAATGTGTGAGATATACATGCATAATTCACCAATCCCTGCTCACGCCATGTGAGAAAAATCACTGTGCCAAGCACAGTCCCCAAGCCCAGGAGCTGGCTCCTCTAGCCAAGTTTTCTCAGACACATAGCAAGTTAACTGACTATAGGTGTGTCCTGTGAGGAGTTTGGCGATGGGACAAGGCTTCTTGTACCTTTTATTGCATATACTGTTCAAGGGTTTGGATTTTTTTTTTAACAATGAGCATGCTAAAAATGTTTTATTTACGGCACTGAGAAACAGTGATTCTTTTAGGAAATTTGAACAAAACTGAATGATGCTCATAACTTGAAGACAACATTCTTGCCCCCCTAGCATGTCATCTTCTAACTCTCTCTACCCCACAGAGCTCAAATACTTGGAAGGCTCCACAGGCTGCCTATTGTCCTTTCTCCATACCTGTGCAACACCGTGCACTCAGGGTAAAGCCAGCATCCCCACGGTGGAATGTGAGGTGCTCTGGGATACGCCTGCAGAGCAGCCCATGTGCCCTTTCTCTATTCCGCTGGCTGGTGCCAGCGTAGAAGCTTAAAGGAATCACAGGGAAAAAACAGAGAAAGGCAGATGGGCAGTAGGGTTCACAAACATTCATCCATTCAATTCACCTTTCAACCAACCAAGAAAATATAGTCACTCAATGTAATCAGCTGAGTTTTCTACATGGGCTCTTTCACCCGATGAAATTCAGCCTTCATTTCCTTCATTGCTATTCCCATGGACAATAGCAGCTCCAAAAACTCTATGTTAGGTGTGGCTCAGGACTGAAGTCTGGTTGGATGAGGCATTGTGGGGGCACAGGGCGGTGGGGGAAATACAGGGGTGATCTCAAAACTATGTGTGTAGTAACCATATTATTTTTACTTCATTTATTGAGTTGGAAGGATCTGTCTGAGAATCTATAGATTTTACAGCCACTGCTAGTAAAAATCTAGTGAAAGTAGATGCTAGATCTCTGCTGGTTAAAACAAGCAGAGAATCATGCTTGATCTAGATTAAGAAAACAGACTTGGGAGTTCCCATTGTGGCTCAGTGGTAACGAACCCAACTAGTATCCATGAGGATGCAGGTTCAACCCCTGGCCTTGCTCAGTGGATTAAGGATCTGGCGTTGCCATGAATGTCGTGCAGGTCGCAGACTTGGCTCAGATCCTGCAAAGCTGTGGCTGTGGCGTAGGCTGACGGCTAGCTGTAGTTCCAATTTGACCCCTACCTTGGGAACTTCCATATGTTGCATGTGTGGTCCTAAAAAGAAGGGGGGGGGGCAAAAAAAAAAAAAAGAAAAAGAAAACAGACTTGCGGTTGCCAAGGAGAAAGAAGGAGGGAGGGTTGTGGATGGGAAGTTTGGAGTTGGTAGATGCAAACTATTACATTTAGAATGGATGGGCAATGAAGTCCTGCTGTACAGCACAGGGAACTCTATCCATTCTCTTGGGATAGGACATGGTGGATGATAGTATGGGAAAAAGAATGTATATGTGTGTGTATGACTGGGTTACTGCTGTACAGCAGAAATTGGCACAACATTGTAAATCAACTATAATAAAAATTTTTTTTAAAGAAAGAAAAATAGAGCATTAAAGGTTGTAGGGATGTCAGATGGAGCCAGTCAGTGGCACTCAGGCAGGCCTGAGGGAATACTGGATCAGGGGCTGGGAGGTCCTCCGGAGCTACTTGCTTCTCTGTCCTCTTGTTGCTAAGAAGCCAACTTCTTCTACTTCACAGTTTCTCCTTGCGGGAAACATGACTGCTCTATAGCTCCCAAGTTTTTATTAAACTTCCAGCCTCAAAGAGATAAAGCCAGGGAGTTCCCATTGTGGCTCAGCAGGTTAAGAACCCAGCTAGTATCCATGAGGATGCAGGTTTGATCCCTGGTCTTGCTCAGTGGGTTAAGGATCTGGCGTTGCCATGAGCTGTGGTGTAGGTCTCAGATGGAGCTTGGATCCCATGTTGCTATGGCTCTGGTGTAGGGCGGTAGCTGCAGCTCCGATTTGACCCCTACCTAGCCTGGGAACCTCCATATGCCTCAGGTTGACCCTAAGAAGACAAAGAGAGAGAGAGAGAGAAAGCCATCTCTTAGTTCCAATATTAAGTTATAAGAGAAAGTGTGGACCAATCCAGCCTGAGACAGGTGGCCGCCCCGGTCTAGTCATGACTGTGGGAAGGGACCACATTGTGCATCACAGCTGCTGGAGGGGGAACAGGCATGTGTTGGTGGTGGTGATTTTGAGCTGGGCAGGCACTCCAGAGATGGCTGCTGTATTAGGGGAAAAGGTAGGTATAACCCCCAGGGTATGTATAACACATGTCCACAAGACATCTGGATACACAACGCTTGATAACTGCTTGCTGGAAGGGCCCGCAGAGCCACCGTGAAATGACCTCATGACTG